>NC_134733.1:3769100-13769100 GCF_049634645.1 Pelodiscus sinensis | reverse complement strand
CAGCTGCTTGGTAGGGGAAAGGAGAGACTAAAGAGAATGCAGGGGAGAACAAATCCCAGAGTATGATCATAACCACTAGACAATGTGTAGCTAAATAAAAAGTTGTTACAGCTCACCAGTTACATGGCTGCCACCAAAAAGCAACACGGACACATCTCTAACAGTGGCCTTTCAACATCCACAAAATGGCATGAACTTAAAGATACTTTAAAAAAGTGTGGACAGGCACAGACAGGCTTGTTTCAATGCTGTAGGGATTTAAAAGCGAACATCTGAGATTTTGGGATATCAGAGATTCAAATATCTAAATACACACCCATGCCTTGTTTAATCCAACAAGAGCTTCAGAGTTATTTAGAATCACACCAGCATTTCAGAAATGAGGCGGAACAGAAAGTCAGGCCAGACCTATACTAGGAACAATGTCAGTATGACTTAATTGGTATACCTCACTGGCAACACACTCCTACTATGTATGTGGCTTACGCCAACAAAACTGCACTATTTTCCAATCACAGCATCACTGAGCGCTCCAAGAACATAAGCTAAACTGGCAAAAAGCACATTTTTGACAGTGTAATATGCCTACACGAAGGGCTTCTGCTGGCACAGCAGTGTGTAAGGCTTGACATCCTCGAGCACTGTTCCCACTAATCTTCCATACATGTATGGGACACATCTTTGTGTACACTGAGGCATGTGTGAATGTGCACCACAAGTAGAAACAAAAAACCTATCTGCGGGGGGAGCTCTGTTACTCAGCTTTGCAGCATTTGACTCTCTCCAGAGTGACCACAAGTACACAGCTTGCTCCTACATAAGCTATGCCAGCAAAAGGTTGTACTGCAGAACTAGCCTTAAAAAGAGGGAGCAAGAGCTAACTATTTTTCATGCAACCTTCTTAAAGCATTTACTGTGCACACCAAAACAGTTCCTTTGGAATCTGCCTGTTCTCATGGATAAAAATACAGTTCAACCACTTTTTGGGGGGGGGCCCTTTTAAATAATCATATGCATATTTTAAAGGGCATAATCTTCACACAGACTTTAGTGGTGCCAAACCATAAATATATACCTAGAAAAAATCCTTCAGGAATTTCTTGGAAAAAGTTATTACTGCACATGCAAATGTATTTGCATGTGTTTATGCAGATTTCAATCAAACTTGTTGGCATCTATTTTGTACATTAAAATTCACAGTGCAATACAAAGGACTGCTCAATCCACTGTGACAACTATAGGAACAGGGTAAGCTAAACATTTCCATGTCTAAGGTCTCAGAAATCTGCTGAAGAGGGGGGTATTTTTACAAGATGTTAAGATGCTTAAAATCAGTTTTGAAAACCTGAATAGCTGATTCAGCTAAAATAAAAATATCCCCCAAAATAAGAATTTAATTTGGAGTTAGTGACTGCAACATTTCTGCTCTTAGTCAAGATGGTCTAACACTGGCCAATCCAGTGTCAAAGTGCTTTGAAAATATTACCTTGAGACGCTTCTATTCCTTCCTTTCCCAGTTTTGCCCCTGGCGTACAATGTGACTTTAGGCAAATATGCCATTGTTTAGTCATCTACTCAATGCTACTTATCTATCTCACAAGGGTGAGAAATTTAACTTGTTTGCAAGATTGCTTTGAAATCCTTGGATGAAAGGCATACAGTGAAGGCAATTTTAACACCACTGCCGCATGACCAGAAAGTGATTGTCCAATCCTATGTTCTTGCTTTCTAGGCTTCAATTCCAGACTCTTATTGCCAGGCGGGGAGCAATGCAAAAATAGTTCCGCAATTAAAACCACAAGGAGGGCTAGGAAAAAGAATGAATGCCTTACATTGCAGTGTGAGAGCAGCCTCAGCGTAAGTCCTGATCGTGAAAGCACTTACGCGCACACACACACACCACATTATTTCATGGAAACAATCCCACTGATATCAACAGGACTATTCCTTGAGTAAAAGGTTACATACATGTGTAAGTGTTCAAAGAACTGGGAAATTACAGTGGAAATTTAAAATATGGTGGGAGGGGTAAAAATGGTGAGATTTCATCCTCCCAAGAGAGGGAAAATGAACCAAATAAACAGCATCCCTCAGTGTCTTATTGTCCAAGTGTTTTTTTTTCCTTTGAGACCCTCAAATTCAAGAATTCCATTAAATGTATACTATGTTATAAGCAACCTGCAATATTCCTAAAACAGAGATTAGAGAAAAATATCTTTTCGCTCCCTTGTTGGTTGTACACACCCAAGAGCACATTTAGTAAAGATATTTTTCTATTTTGTTAATCATTTGCCTCATCATCTATCACTTCTCTGGCAGTCACAGTCATTCACATGCAGGCTCAACCCAAAACACGCAAATAGCATTTACAGAAACAGCACCAGGAAACTGAAAACAAATAGGCAAAAGGCAGTTGTGTGCACAGAAAAAGGACAAAGGGTGGGCGCAAGAAAGATTATTCTTGGGCCTTTCCAAAAATAAATTCTTAACATAGCAGGGGAGTAGAAAACCCTAGTGACCATTTTTATATTTAAAAAATTAAGGTGTTTTTTTTTTTTAAATCAGAAGAGTGATTTTTAAGAGTGAGTCAAGTCACAAACTCATGTTTGTAAGTAATCATCTGAGGAAGAGAACCCTTGTCACAAGTTTCAAACAAGAACATTTTTAATGCGATAAAAATTCTCAAATTAGAAGTTATAACATAAGTGCTCATGTAGTGCTCCAACTGAACCACAATAGCTATGGCCAAGGCTTTCATTACCTAAAAGCTATAAATATTCCATAAAACAGCCAAGTCAAAATCTGTTTGGATGAGCAGTTGCTAGAATGAAGCATGTCAAAAGTCTTCTGTTGCTTATCTCCTGGCAAGAGATGGAGCTGTCTACAAGTTCAAGAAAAAAAAATCAAATCTTCTTAAGCTTGTTAAAACAGAAATTCTTCAGAGCTGCAAATGGACATTAGTTCACAAGTCTATCAGGATGGCAAGAAGGGCTGTTGACATCAAAATCACCAGTGAAAAGAAAGATCTAGGGCAGGTGCTCCAGTGATTCAGAATACTGACTCAACTCAGTGGTATAGCTAGGACAGGATAAGAGGGTGGGCTCACTTATCAGCTGAGCAACCAAAGCTGGGGATAGAGCCCAAGGCTTGGGGGGAAAGCAGCAGGTGTGCATGAGGGATGCAGTGGCATGGAAAAGGGGGCCAGAGGGACCTGGTGCCCTGGGGACAGGGTGCAGGAGGACTAGGGAACCTGCCTCCTCCCACTGCTCCCTTCCCCCCACTCTTCAGCCACTACCTGGGGCACACAGGCTGCAGGGCACACCCATAGGACAAAGGGAGAACCCTGCTGGAGTTTGAACTCCACAAACCCCTCCCTAACCCAGCTCTGCCTGCCAGCCCAGCTACAACCCCCTCCTGCTGGCGTGTCATGTGCTGCTGCCCCAGTTTTCTGCCCTAGCACTAGACCTGCCCAGACCTTCCCTCCTGAGACATGACCTCTGTGTGGGTAGTGCTAGGGCCAGAAACGGACAGCAGCATGCAGTGCCAGCAGGAAAGCAATGTGGCCAGGCTAAAGGACATTAAGCTGGAATCAGGAGACCCAGCTCATGGATTTGGGGCACTCCAGCCCAGATTTGGGTGAGCCTGGCTGCTACATGGGTGGGCTATTCTCAAACAGAGAATTTTGCCATTCATTGTTGTTTTCCATGTACATGAAATGCCAAATGCTACATTTTGGATCCATCACAGGTTTCCAGTACCGTTACAATAGCACCTGCTCCAGCCAAGTCTCAAGAATGCCTCTGCCTGAGAAGTACATTTGAAATATTTCAGTGCAAGCGAAGCGGAAAGCACAGGTGCTGCAGCCAGATCAAGTCTCTTAGAGTCCTCTTTTCTTCTAAAAATGTTCCCCCCAAGTAACTGAAGACACAAGATGCCTTAATTAAATCTTTATTTTTAAAAATTACATTAAAGAAAGTCTAATAGTTTTACATAAAATTAAAAATAAACTAACTCAGCACCTCTGTGCCTGGGAAAAAAGTCACAGAAAATCATTAGCAAGCTCACAAGCACAGACTAAGAATTTAATAGCATTAAATCAATAGAGCAATATACATATTTTACTGGAGTCTGGGACTTGCTTGGCAGTGAGGTGGAGGTGACTTCCTTTCCCTCTGAGATCTGGAAGAGAGAAAAAAAATTAAGAGGACATTTGTTAAAATGAATATGTGAAGACAAAGCTTCACTCCCCCACGCCCATCCATTCAGTTCTCTACGTACCATCTTCACAGCACTATAGTAGTTACCAGCTTCTCACCAAAGACTAATTTTGTCCCTCTTGTTCTCCAGAAGTCACTGAATGAGGAAAGGGAAGCTGTTTGGACCAGGAAAAGTGTCCTGTCCTGGGATCCCAGCCTGGAATGTTTCCATACCTAGATCCTAAGGGGAAGGACACAAGAAGGAAACAGTTCAGTAACATCACATTAGAAATTATAGAGGGAGAATAATAAAATATAAAAATATTTCATCAACAGCATGCCCCTTACCTCCTCAAGCACCATCATCTGAAAATACTGATGACAGAATAGACTCAAAACTGAAGTCTTTCCTGCAATGATATAACTGCAGCTGACAATATTTATTCTGGCATATGCATACGGTCAGATTACGGCACACACCCAGCCTTCAACATGTGAGAATCCATGGATAGGACAACACACCTGAAAGCAATTAGAATTAATGTAACAGTATAACATTAACAGAGACAAAAAAATTAGTACATAAGTGTCTGAAAGGCACAAACTGTACAGATATCATCTACAATACATTGTGTCACCTTGTATGCATCTTCCAACATGCAAAGTTCCAGGAAGCTATGGCTAGAATTCAGGTTCCACAATGCACTAGTACATACATTTGTGGACATGCAGCATCGATTTAAACAACTTGACTGGTTTATGTAGGCATCCTGAATTGACAATTGTAAATCACGCTCAAATGTCTGGCTGCAGCATTTACATTTGTTGTGGTCTATCTTAGAGCAGTGCTGACCCGAACAATCAGTGGAGGGAACCTCATTAATGCATCATAGAGTAAAGGTGTTAAAATACTGAAAAGACTATTAGGAAAACACCAGTGACTCCCCTGGTGAAGAATCAGCAGTGGCCAAATAATGTGAGAGGAAAAGGTATGTTCACAAGGTATCAAAGCTTGAATCTGTATCCTGTTCCTGCTTGGTCTCTGAAGAGCCACCACCTATAATAATCAGAGCTGGACAGCTGCAAATTAATATTGCAAAACTGCAGTGAACACTGAGATAAACAATTCTGCGGTTACGTGATCTATACACCTGGACATCATTAATAACTGGAAAGGCATATGTACTACCTCTTTGCATGTTAATACCAGCTAAGAGGTTTATGTGCTTAAAGAGTCAGGTTCTAAAGATAATTTGAAAGAAAGACCAACGTTAATAATATGATCTAGTAATATCAAGGCAACTAAGCATACCAACTAAAAATATGAAGACAAGCTATTTTTCCCCCCCTTTAAATGAACCAGATAAATCTTTAACAAGATTTGTGTTAGTTATGTGTTAGACTTAATACAACAGAATCATTTTTCTGTAAGTAGTAAGTCTCATATTGCAAGATAAAAAGGCCCTGTGCTGAGCAAATGCCAAATTAAAAGAGGTATGTCATGCAACTAGAATTCCTTTGACAAAATTCTCCTAATTTTTTCATCAAGAATTAAAGTTTACACTTTCAAAATAAGGTATGTAAATATTACAACCAAGTGGATGAAGGCTTCTTTAAATAAAAAAAATATTTTAAAAAAATAATCCAAAACCTTTCAGATAATCTGGAAAGTATAGGCATGGCAAGATTGAACACCAGAGAGAATCTTAAATGGCAACAGGCAAAAGCAGACTAAAGTTCTCAATGGTAAGTACAAAAAAAAAAAATAATGCAGCCTTAGCACTATATTTCCAACACACACACACACACACACACACACACACACACACACACACACACACACACACACACACACACACACACACACACACACACACACACACACACCTCTAGTACACAAAGGAGCAGTTCCAAACCAGATTACATTTCAAAAAATTCCACCTTTGATTATAAAGCTGATTAGCAGCATGGTCTCGACATGGAATTAAGCTGCTCTTTGTTTTAAATGAGACATGGATTCCTCCCTTCTCCCCAGATTTCACTCCATTTGAAACCCTGCATCTCACATTTTCAGTGGTTTTGGGGGGCCTATTTGTTTTAAGGGGAGGTGATTTTGAGACTATATACTCAGCACTTTTTTGAAAGTTAAGCAGGCCTTTTTAAGGGGTGTCAAACTGTCCACCCAACTGCCTAGTCTATTTTGAAAATTTAGTCCCACAAGTTACAAGTGAGTGAAATTCCACGAAAGTCAATACTCGGGAAATATCTCTCTCAGAATTTCTCAAGTAGCCATTCTCCAATGTACTTTTATCTGATACATGCAGATCGATCTCTGCATATTTTATCTACAACACTTCTGTAAACAGTTACCGACTGACTGCCAGTTACAGACCACAAATATCCGCCTCATTTATAAAGCCCTGTGCGGATACCAATGTCAACCATGGGTGCAGATAGACATCTACTCCCAAGAGACACTCTGTCCCATCGCAAGAAGTGTGGTCCTGCTGCTCCTGGGAGCCCACTCCCTGCGCTGGCAACTTCTCCTGGCAGTGTGGATGTACTGCCTACCCCCAGCAGCATTATACAACCACAGACAAGAAATTCCACAGCTGGGGCAATACAGCCGCACTGCCAAGAAGAGCTACCATTGTGGGACGTTGGCTCCTGGTAGTGGCAGGACTACACCTCTCTCCATTGGATGCAGTATCTTTTGGGAGCAGAACTCTGTGGATCAGCAGATACCAATGTCTAACTGCAAATATCTACATCCGGGGTAAACATTTGGCTCTACTCATCCATGTTAAGAGCAGGGATCATGTGGTATAAAGTGACTTCTGCAAACAATTTTACTTCTAATGCAGTAGGTTCTGTTTGGGAAAATAAGTATGCAAGTACTAAAGGTAAGTTTTACAACTGCTTCTCACCCCTTACATTTAATATTCCTACTACTGCAGTATTGCCTGGCTCTGCAACCAGCCAAACACTTCTATAAACAGTGGCTTGTAAGCATATAGACTTATGCAAACTTTTCACTGCAGAAGATGCCACACAACTGTGGAACTTGTTTAAGCTGTTTGTTTTACTATTTTAAACCTTGATCCCTCCATGTTTATTATTTTCTACCATTTTCAACTACATCAGGCACAAGTGGAATGCAATTAGTTGGCAATTTTAATTTTTTTCAAGACTTATTAGGGATCTGTGCCCCCTGATCAGTGCACTCCCCAACTTCTCCAGGTCTCTGGGGGTAGGAAAGTCCAGCTCTCCCCACTCCCCAGCCAACAGGAAAGGGAGGGCCACGGGGCGACACCAGCCCATCTCTCGCCCCCAAACTCCTAGATACTGGGAAGGGGAGCCCAGGCCTCTTGGCTCCCCTTTCCCACACCCAGCCCAGGCCTCTCATCCGGATGATGGAGACGGTCTGGGGCAGCACAAGCTGCATTCTCAGCTACTGGGATTATACAGGGAGGGGGGAACGAGGGTGGCTGATGGGGGAGAGGCTGCAGGACACAGAGTGCAGTGATGATGTCACTCTGTCATCCCTAAGGAACAGTGTTTTAATATAGAGAGAGATTTTATAACATTGTAAGATGGCTTTTTTTCTTAGTAATTAAGCAGGAAAAAATATCTGGAACAGGTTTTGAAAGATTAATGAAGACCAGGGTTATGAATGTGAATACACAGGGATGTCAATTCAAGTCATGTTCAGATATAAAAAATGAAAAGGAAAATATGTCAAATTTACACAACTAAGCCAACAATTATGTATGCAGTGTTGTGTAGCTATGTCAGTTCCGGAATATTAACAAGACAAGGTAGGTGATGTAATATCTTCTATTGGACAACTTCTTTTGGTCAAAGAGAAAAAATTTCCAGCTTACAGAGCTCTTCTTCAGGTCAGAGTCAGGTTTCCCAGACTTGAAGAAAAGCTTTATGTAAACTCCAAAGTTTCATCTCACTTCGCAACATCAGTTGGTCCAATATAAGATATTGCTACATGCACAGTATGTCTAAAAGTTGTGTCAAAGACAACTGAAAAGAATAAAAATAGTGCTAAGACTGACACAACTCTTGTATATACTCAATTCAGCAGCCTCAGCTCTTTAAGGTGGCCTCTCAATTAGGGATGTCAATATCATTTTAAAAGTTAGCTGTTTAAACTATTAAACATTTTCATTTAAATTGTAAACAGACTAAAGAGCGCGATTGGGGCCATTCCTGCTCGTAGTGGGCTACAGGGGCGGGTGGGTCAGCTGGCCAGCCGGCCAGCCAGGGGATTAACAGTTAAGGCAAATGTGATGTTTCAACTTAGTATTTTCATGGAAATATGTTTTTGAATAGGAAAATGCATCTCTCAAATATACTTTATCCAAAACAAGTTGAGTAATCCATCATTCAAGAGCTTGTAAATTTGTGTGAATGTCTCATTCTTGTATGTCAAGTTAGAAATATGAAGTGTAAACCTGCTTATTAATTTAGAATTTCTAGTGTTTAAGGGACCTAATGACAGCGCTCAAGACAACAAAACTATGGTTGGTCCTACAAAGACATATGACCATGCCATCTAGTGCTGGAATCCATACTGAACCTGGTATTTTCCCACGGGGGTGGGAAAAGTTAAAGTCGTCCCATCCCGAGGAAATTCTATTTAAGAAATGGGAAGCAACCATCATCTTCAGCTGCATTTGAAAACTGCCTTCTCACCCTAAGAGAATACCCAAGAAACTGTTAGATCCAATCAGAGAGAAGATCAGCTCTGACAAAGGTTTTTACCTGGAATAAAGATTAGGGTAAGAAATATTTCTAACAATCTCTTAGTGTATTGGACTTAGCTGGCCTTTTTTTAATTTTAGATTTGTAACTTGCTTTGGTCTATTTTCATTTGCAGTAACTTAAATCCTATTTTTTTATACTTAATAAAAACACTTTTGTTTATTATCAAACCCAGTGTCATTAATTGATACCGGTGGGGAGTGGGTGAGCAACAGCATTACATCTCTCTTTAAAGGTGGTGAACATCTTTACGAGCTTGCTCTGTATAAAAAACTTGTACACAGAATAAGATGATTTATTAGGTGTTTCAGTCCTCTTGAGGGCTGTGTTCATGAGTGCTCTCCAGTCCCTATAACTTAGCAAGCGATGTTACTCTACTGTGGGGCTGTTAGCCCAACTCGGTGGCTTTGCTGGGGGAGACCAAAGCTTCAGGTCCAGCAAGACAGGGTGGTGGAGCATCAAAAGGGCAGGTAGGTCTGATCAGCATACCAGGTGACAGTCTCAAGAGGATCTCTGATACAGTGCATCACAGTAGATTAATCGGTAAAACTAATGCTTACTAGTTAACTAGCTAATATTTTAGACCCCTACTCAGAGTAAGATTGCAAGCACTTTAGGACAAGTAATCTACATCACCTATTCTCTGTTAAATGTGTTGTATGGTCACAATCACAAATATTTTAAATGTCTAATTACTGATACTGAAAAGCCCTCTGTGCCTGAGTTGACCTTTAGTAAAGAACAAATGATGAATAAAATTTAACCACATGCACAGCTGTATCTACATCAGTGAAATCTAAGATTTATAAATACAAAAATTTGAACCTATTCAGACAAACATAGCCTTTTCTTCCTGTTTAAAAATAATGCAAAGTAACTAAACAGGCTCTCTATTTGTCAATTCAATATTGAGGGGGCATTTTAACACCGTTTAATCTGACTAGTTCAATTGAATTCTCTTTAACCAGCCAGAAGTAAGGACTCTGCTGGGGGAGAACTGTTAGCCATGAAATACAGTTTCACACATCAGCACTTGGAAGATATAAAAGAGAAACCTATGTACTGTCTTTTTGTGTCTTCCCAATTATCCAGTCATCTAGAGCAGTGATTCTCAAAGTGCGGTCCCCAGACCTAGTGGTCCGTGGCCGCCTCCCAGGTGATGCACAGTTCAAGCTCAGCCCCCGACCCAAAAAAAGCTCCCCACCCCTGCCATAAATAAAGCAAAAGAAAGAGTTACTTACCTGTGCAGTTACTTACCTGTTCTTCTAGAGGTTTTGTCCCCATGGGTGCTCCACTACAGGTGTCGGGCTCGTCCCAGCGCTGCAGCTCGGAGAGTTTTCCTTAGCAGTAGCCCCCTGCCGGACCACGCATGCGCAGATACCACCTCGCGTCATTCGCACCCTTTCTGCTGAGCGCAGTCCGGCCTGCCAGTTCCTCCTAGCCGGAACCATCTGAAAAACAAAGACAACGGTTCCGAAGCAGGGAGGAGGAAGGGTCGTGGAGCACCCATGGAGACGCACATCTCGAAGAACAGATGTTACTGCACAGGTGAGTAGCTCTTTCTTCTTCGTTGAGTAGTGCCCCCGTGGGTGCTCCACTACACGTGAATACAAAGCAGCGGTCTGATGTAAATGATGTGCTTCGGAAGGTCTCTGCACAGTGGATAGGACTGCCTGGGCCACCGCAGCATCAGTTGTTAGCGTGCTTGCGAGGGCGTAATGCCTGGCAAAGGTCAAGGTAGAAGACCAGGTAGCCACATGCCACGTCTCACAGTGGTACACCTTTCAGGAAAGCCATGGAGGTTGCAATCCCTCTAGTAGAATGTGCCCTCGGTCTATGAGGTAATGATTTTTTATGCAAGGAATAACAGCGAGTGATACAGGATACGATAAGGGTGGAAATGCGCTATGCGGAAAGTTGTTGGCCCTTAGAAAGGTCCGCTATAGATAAGAGAAGACGCTGCGACTTTCGAAAGGGGCGCATTCTTCCCAGATAAAATGCAAGCGCTCTTCTGACGTCTAGCTTATGTAAGCACATGTCTTCCGTGTTGAAGTATGGTTTCGGGTAAAAGGTAGGTAAGGTTATAGATTCATTTATGTGAAACAGAGTTGACCTTAGGCAGAAAAGCAGGGTCAATGTGCAGTGTTACCTCCCCACTCGGTGAACAACATATATGGGGAATCAGCAGAGTGCTGCCAGTTCACTCACGCGCCATGCGGAGGTGATGGCAAGCAAGAATGTCACTCATTAATATGAGTGTGTGCAGATCACATCGCAAGTGGTTTGAAGGGAGGATGAGTCAGAGTGTCAAGGACTAGACCTAGGTCACCACTGTTCCGGGGGAGGTTTGTGAGGGGGATACAGGTTTGCAATACCCTTTAGGAATCTTTTGGTGAGGGGGTGAGCAAAGATTGACCAACCCTCAATGGGCGGATGAAAGGCAGAAATTGCCGCCAGATGCACCTTAAGTGCTGCCTCCGATCTTCAGTTGTAAAATGTAGTCCAGTATCTGCTGGACCCATGTCCCTAGAGGATCGACAGCCCTTACCTCACACCAGGACCAAAATAGACACCATTTGTGAAGGTAGGTCTTTTGGGTGGTCTGGCGTCTACTATGTATGAGGACATTTTTCACTGTCTGAGAGCAAGTTGTTACTGGGCCCTGGAGCCAGCTAGGAGCCAAGCAGTGACGTGCAAACAATCGATGCGAGGGTGAAGGAGCGACTCGCGCCATTGCGACAGTAAGTTGTGTAACTGTGGAAGTCGTCATAGTTGTGATACTGACATCTGTGTTAGCTGAGATGGCCAGAATGGTGCTATCATTATCACTGACGCCCCCTCCATAGCTATTTTCTCCAGCACCCGTGGATCGAATGGGATGGGGGGAAAAGGCGTCGAGTAAGTGGTGAGGTCCCCCGTTGATAAGGAAGGCATCCCCCAGGGAAGCTGTGTCTATGGCTGCTCTCCAACACTAGCGGTGGCACTTCCTGCTGACCTGAGTGGCAAAAAGGTCTATGGTGGGATACCCCCAATGCTCTAAGAGGTTGCGGACTACTTCATTGAGCAATTCCCACTCGAGCTGCAGGGGAAAGGCCCAGCTGAGGGCATTGGCAATAGTACTGTTCCTGCCACGGAGGTAAGCAGCAGTGAGTGTGATTCCATGCCAGACAGCCCAATTCCATAAGCGGATGGATTCAGCGCAGAGGGACTGGGATCTGGCACTACCCTGACGATTGATGTAGTAGACAGTGCAAATGTTGTCAGTGACAATTTGTATTGTAATACCTCGTATTACATGCAGAAAGTGTTTGCAGGCATTGAACACAGCTCGCAACTCCAGAAAGTTTATGTGCAATAGGGACTCCTGATGCATCTAAAGTTCCTAAGCACAATAGTGATGCATATGAGCTCCCCAACCAATTAGGGATTCATCTGTGGTGATTTGTGCAGCTGGTTTTGGGCTGTGAAAGGGGACACCCGATAAGATACTCTTTGGGTTGAGACATCACTGTAAGAAGTCTTTCAGGTGTTTGAGGACAACAACAGAATTACGTGTGCTCTGGTTGCCTGGTGTGTATATGGTGAGTACCCAATGTTGAAGACACCTCAGGTGGAGTCTTGCATGGGGCACCACATAAGTGGTGGCCGCCCTGTGACCCAGCAATTTCAGGCAGTTAAGTATGGGTGTTTTGGGGGTGGCAAGTAAAGTGTTCCTGAGGTCTTGGATGGTATGGAACCTGTCCAGGGGCAGATATGCTGTAGCTATGGAATCCAGCCTCACCCTGGTGAACTCGAGAGACTGGGAAGGCATCAGAGAAGACTTTGGGAGATTGATAATAAGCCCTAGGGCTTCGAACGTGACCCTGGACATGTCGTCCACTGCCTTAGGTTCGTCTGCAGAAGGGGTCTTCAGCAGGCATTCATCCTAATAAGGAAAGATGGTGACACCGAGGTGTCAGAGATAGGCAGCTACAACTGCTAGGGTTTTGGAAAATACTCTCGGTGCTGCTGAGAGGCCGAACAGTAGCACTCTGTACTGGTAATGTTCTTCGCCCAATGTGAAACGGAGGAATCTCCTGTGAGCAGAGTGCACGGTTATGCGGAAATAAGCGTCCTGCAGATCGAGAGACATGAACCAATCCCTTTTGTTCAGAGCTGGAATGATAGAGGCTAACGTGACCATCTTGAATTTTTGTTTTCAAAGGTAGCAGTTGAGTCTGCAGAGACCCACGATAGGCCTCTGCCCCCCAGACTTCTTTTGGGTGAGGAAGTAACAGGAATAGAAGCCTTTCCCTCTGAACTGCTTTGGCACCGTCTCCACTGCCCCGATGGTAAGTGGAGTGAGACCTCTTGGTGCAAAAACGGTTCGTGAGAGAGGACCCTGAAGAGGGACAGGGTAGGAGGTGGGGGGCGTGCACAGTTAGAGATCGGGATGGTCAAACGGGACATGACAATCTCTCCGACCCAACGGTCTGTGGTTACCATGATGAACCAGCGGAGGTGGTACAGTCTCAACTGGTGATGGAATAATGTGGTTGTGTTGCGTGGAGCCTCTGTAAGGGGAACAGCAACGCAATCCCTCGATCGACACATAAAACCTGCTACCGAGGGTGCTGTTGGTTGGACGCTTTGCCTGGCTGTTGGTGGCATCTCTGCCTCAGCTGATCATATGGCCTGAAGTGGGGTGTGGCATATGAGAAAGGTCTCTGCTTATTGTACGGACCAAATCTCTTGAGTTTGTATGGCGGCGTATACTTTCCAAGCATCCTCAGAGTAGTATGCGAGTCTTTGCCAGAATGGAAGACCTGATCAGTGTTCTGAGCGAACAGCAATTGACAGTCGAAGGGTAGGTCCTCAACTTTTAGCTGGAGGTCCTTCGGTACAGATGCCAGGTGGAGCCAAGAAACGCGCTGCATGACCACCGATGTCACTGTAGTCCGAGAGGCGGTGTTGGCAATATCTAGAGCAATTTGCAGTGCTGTACGGGCTGCTGTGTAGCCCTCCTGCACTACTGCCTTCAAAATTTGCCTTTTAGCCACTGGTAGAAATTACAGGAGAGCAACCAGTTTAGTATAATTATCAAAATCATGATTGGCGAGGAGAGCCACGTAGTTTGCCATCCTGAGGGTTGCTGTGGCAGAGAAATAGACTTTTCTGCCCAACGAATCCAAGCACTTCATCTCCTGATTAGTGGTCACTGTCCTGCTCTGTGCAGTCTTTGATCTTTGTTGAGAGGCATCCATAATGATGGAGTTGGGCTGGGGGTGTGAATAAGAATTCAGTGTCCTTAGACGCTACAAAATATTTCTTATCAGCACATCTGTTTGTCGGTGGCACAGAGGCTGGAGTTTGTCAGATGTCATTGGCAATTTCCAAGATGGCCTCGAAAGGAAGCACTAACTTGGATTTTTGGAACGGTTGTAAATTTAACCGACGGCACTGTTTCTGTGGCATGTCCAAGATGTGCAATTCCTGGGACTGGGTTACCCTTTTGAACAGCTCGTGGAACGGTTTGTAATCATCCACATGGGAGGAGTCACCCTGGAATACCACATCGCCAGTGAGGACGACAATGGATCAGTGGGGGAGTCCATATGCTACTGCTTGTGGTGGAAAGGTAGATCATCATCCCTTTCCTGCTGGCTCGAAGTAGAGGGTGTGTCACCTCTGGGTGTCGGATGAGCCTGTCTAGGAGGTGGGATATTATGGGTTGGGCGCTGTGGAGACTGAGATTGCCTGGGTCTCAGTGATCTGGATATGGAATATACCGCACTACGCGATAGTGGATGTTCACGATAGTAGTAGGTGTAGTGCCCGCTGTGATGGTGATACATTTGAGGGGAGTGGCTTGGAGAATAAGAACTTGTACTCCTCTAGGGGCTAGGCGCAGATGTACTGTGGCCTTTGAGTGCCTTAGCCGTGACATGCTTGGGCAGCAGTCCCAATGTGCTCGGTGCATCTCCCGCAATGACGCTCCTGGCAGGGGCAGAGGTCTGCTTGTCGTGGGACTTACACGCCACAGGAGCCTCATTCGTTGAGTGCTCTGTGGTGGGTGGCTGCAATGCCTTGTTGAACAGCAGCACCTTTAGCCGCATTTCCCTGTCCAATTTAGAGCAATGCGTTCACTTTTGGAGGATATGACCCTCCCCAAGGCACTTAATGCAGAGACAGTGGCCACCTGATGCTGGCATGGCGTCCCGGCATGACACACACTTTTTAAACGGGGGGAACCGGGCATCAGGGCACCACTATCAGGCCTAAGTCTTTGTTCTTCTCTTTCTCCTCTTTTTTTTGGGGGGGGTCAAAAAGCAGTGAACTGCGTATAACAATATACAGAAGAAATTTTTTAAAAAAAAAACAAACGAACTAGAACTATTGGGAATGGGCTAAACTAGGACAAAAAAAAAAAAACAACTTTCTACTTAGTTTTTTTCGTCTCTCTTTCTCCTCAGAACAGAAGAGGAGCTTGTCTGGATTCCGTCTGCAGCTGTGGATAATTAGGAGGAACTGGCGGGCCAGACCACGCTCCACAGAAAGGGCGCAAATGGTGCGAGGCAGCATCTGCACATGTGCAGTCCTGCAGGGGGCTACTGCTAAGGAAAACTCTCCGAGCTGTGGCACCAGGACGAGCCTGACACCTGTAGTGGAGCACCCACAGGGACACTACTTGATGAAGAACCTTTTTTGTTGAACATAAATTAATATTTTACTTTATTTAAAATGAAGTTTGATAAACTAACACGTTTATCAAACTTAGTTTTAAATAAAGAAAAATATTACTTTTAAACGCGTAATCTGGTTTAATTTAAATTATTAAACATTCTCCCTAGCCGCAGCACTAGCAAAATGGCTCGGGCATAATTATGTAATTAACAGTCTCTTTCCGTTAGCAACTAGCAGATCTGCAGAAGATTTGTATTGAGCCACCTTATCCATAGGCCAAAAAGTTTGAGAACCACTGATCCAGGGGGAGAGGACAGTCTTGAGAAGCACAGGTCACTAGGCTGTGATTCAACTCCCAGCTCTGCCACAGACTTCTTGTGTTAACTTGACCAAGTCATTGTATCTATGCTTCAGTTTCTTTCTCTACTAAGAGAATGCTATTGTTCCACACATTTCAATCTTAATCCGTTAGTATATGTGAAGCATTTTGAAACCTAAGTGAAAGACATGTAAATATAAAGTTCTGTTATTACCCTTCATGTCATTTTTCATGGTACAGTATTATCCACAGTTTGTGTGTCTAAATTCTATCCTACACAAAAAAAAAGTTAATAGCCTCAAATTTGCTAGATTTGCCCTACATTCAAAGAAACATGCCTGGTTGTTCAAGTCATCACTAGCAGGCCAGAGAAAAGCTGCACTGCCTTAAAGAGCTGCTTCTTGGAACAGGAATTAGACTTAAAATGAATGCATTTACAGATATTCACAGCACATGAACAAATAAGGGTCTTATTTTAACAAACATCTTAGTAATGCAAAATATGAACACTGAGGGGGGAAAAGGCTCTCACAGCACTATTAACTTATCCTTTTGTGCCTAAGTAGGATACAGCACACAGTCTAGCTTCAAGCTGCACAATGTACAATCACATACCAAAACATTTTTAAGATTATTTAGGTTGTAAAGTCAAGCATTCCAAAATGAGGAAATGCCAGTTTTATGGTTCTGCATGTAGAGTTATTTATCCCTTGGTGCACTGAACAAGTCACGGAACCAGTGATGGAAAAAAATAGTATACGATTATGTAACAAAAGACCGTGATAATGCATATGTGCATCAGGAGCCATCCGTGAGTTAATGAGTGTGTTGACAGATGAGCGAAAAGAGGGAATGAAAACCATGCCTTTCATCTTTAGCAATAAAGGGAATCTACTCTGCAAACAGCATGGGAAGCCTTTATTCTAAAGGCTTGATATTGTTTGTCCACTAGGGATTTTAAAATCTGTTTAATATGGTAGCCGTATAACTGCTAAAAATCTTAGCCATTACACGTGCTGCAGGTTCTGCAGTACAAAGTTAAGCAGTCTCTGGGTGCGAACTCCTGCCAGCTCAGCACCTGAGGAGGAAGCTTCGCTTGCTGTAGCCAGCTCCCTGAGAGGCAGCTGAGTTTAACCAAGGCCATTAATTGGTAAGTATCAGCTTATTGGTTAAAAGGTTAATTGAACAAACACCAGCATCCCTATTTTACACAGGAAACTCCACAAGAGAAAAGCAACAGGAGATGTTGAGACTTGCTCAAAAACATCCTGTACTCTATTTACCAGCATTCTCTTTGCCAGCAAGTCGAAAGAACTACTAACAGTGGTAAAAGGAGAAAAGGAAAGATATGGCTGCTGCCCTCTTCCCACGGGTGAATATTTATTATAGGACTTGAAGAAAGGTTTCAACTGGCTACCAGTAAAATGCAGCCACTGATTTAACCTTAGATCACGAGGAAACAATGGGAGTAGTTTTCTTTGCAGCATATGGGCATTTTCTTAGGTGGGAGAGGTACATTTGCAGTTCCAGAATTAACTGTGGCTTCAAAGGCCTTAGGTCATGGCTACACTAGCAAGCTTACAGTCCCACAGCTGTGCCACTGTAAGATCAGTCATGTAGCCACTCTGAGACAAAGAATAAATCGACCGCCACAAGCAGCAGTAACTATCTCGGCAGGAGAAGCTCTCTTGCCAATATAACACTCTGCACTCTACCACGTACGTTGACAAAACTTACATCACTGGCGGGGTGAAAGAGGAGGGGGGTTGTCCACACCTCTGAACAGAGATGGTAGTGTAGATATGGCCCTCATTAAGAGGGATGTTAAGTCCATCATAAAGAACAGGAGCAAGGTAACATTCAGCAACTAAAAAAAGTTAGTCAGATATGGAAAGCTTCCCTGGCTCCTTTAACAACACTGCAGTTAATATTCCTCAGCACCCTTGGGGATAGAGCATTTTATAGCTTTTTCCTTAGTCCACATTCTCTAACATGTTTTCTATGTGTTTTTCTGAAGGTATGAGCATCCTCCTGTGATTCTCCAAACTACAAAAGAAATAACTAAGGCAATGTAGACACTACAGCAGCACATGTAGACATTTCCTGCATAGACGAGGGATTTTTCCAACAATGTAGTTAAATCTGCCTCTCCTAGAGGCAGTAGCTAGCTCACCAGAAATCCGTTGACTCTATCACATTTACATCAGGAGCTTGGTTGACCTAACCAAGATACTCAGGGTGTGAAATTTTTCCACAGTCCTGAGCAACATATTCATATCAACCTAATTTCTGAATGCCTAAAGAGTTTGGGTGAAACTAGGCTGGAACTGCAGTCCTCGTCTAACAGACTGGCTAACCTTAGCCACACTTATAATAGCTCAGGCCTGTGATCCAAATAAGTGGTGACTTGAAGATCATCTGGCCCTCTTAACAGCCAGAAGTAGGTCAGTTGAATAAGAGTTGCAGAGAGTATGTATGCTCCCACAAGACACTGATCAGGAGAGAGAGAACCAATTCATGTACACCACCCAGATAGAAGGCTTATGGAATGCAGTTGCATAGACCAGAATGACAACAAACCTTGGGTCGAAGGGAAAGCTGGACTTGTCAAAAGTAGTTTTAGCTTAAAGAAATGAAATGGAAGTTCTAAAGAAAGGCATTGGAATCCTGTGGCTGGAGAGTATATTTCAGTGCACAGGCTAGCAAGATTTACTCTAACATTCCCCTGAGACGGTCAGCACTTAAAAAAATAAAAATAGCATGTTATTGAATTGATGCTCCAATTAACGGAAAATCTATTCATGGATTTTCTATCTTAAATGCTGTTCTGAAGGTAGATATGGGCCCACAGTAAGTACTGTGTGGGTAATGGTTTAGCAACAGTAAATTAGAAATAAATTAGAAATCAATTAGTAATGATTCTGACTAATATATATATAAACACAGTATTCAAATTATTGTAAATGCTGTAAGGAGAACATTGGTTAACACATCATCTCTATAATATATCTGCGCCAATAAACTTATTGCAATATATCCATCACAGAGCCATTATTTTTAGCATTCTAGAGCATCCAGAAAGACTAAGCACAGAGACGTGTATGAACAATTTAAAATACTGAGTTATTGATAAAAATGTTTTAAAAAACAGACACAGTCATGTCAACCAGCAGTTTAAGGATATCTCCTGACACACTGTCAGCTTGGCCTGTCTCAGAGGGCAAGTATATGAAGTCACACAGTAGGTAACAGAGTCAGCTTTTATTTTTGCAGTCTCAGATGTATAGCACCCAGTACAACTCCTCATTTATGACTAGGTCCAACAGGTAGTGAGTGCTCTCAGTGAGATGGTGGCTAGGGTAGTGTCAACTATATATGTAATACCACCTATTGGACCACCCTAAAGCTATTCCTGGCAGCAAATTTACCAACTGAGGTGGAAGAACCTCTCTCAAGTCACAGTCACACACACAAAAAGAGACTTGCACTCTGTCATGCAATACAACCTAAACCACCCTTCTCACCAAGAGAAGCAGCTTCAATAAAAGGTATTACCTCATTCACCTTGTCTCTGGATAAATCATTTAAGGGAGTTTCAGAGGGGTAGTCATGTTAGTCTAACTAAAAAATTTTAAAAACAAGTAGTCCCAGAGCACCTTAGAGACTAACAGAAACATTGGTGGTATCATGAGCTTTCATGGGCACAGCCCACTTCATTTAAAGGCAGTTAGACTGTGTAACTCCCCTTTTTGTTCCAATATGTCTCCCTAAGAACAAAATGCCTTCTGTATCAGCAGTCTTCCCTTGTTGGCATTTTGAGCCTATAAAACACTAGCACTGGTAGAGATCTTTAATTATTGCCTACGGACAGAGTTACCCGTGTGGTTTTTTTTTTTTTTTGAGCTCTCTGAGTGCATACAATTAAAGTCATGTTTGCTCACTTCAAACTACTCCCTGCTAACCATCCCCAAATGGCTTTGAGTAGAAGCTGGTACGTAAGAAGGGAATATAGGAACTGATTGCATTAGCAGCTCTCTTACACAAAACAACAGAATCTTGACTTGGGAAGGAAGGATTGAGGTGTTTGTCATGACGGGCAACATTCTTATTTGTTCCATATTTTCTACATTTTACCCAATTCTACCTGAAAAAAGGCAGCATCTCATTTTTCTGAACTATACTTTTTAACAAATATGCACATCTGCCAGTTTTTCAATCACAGGTTATATTATTCTACACATCAGCATTCTCACATTGTAAATTCTACCTTCACACTGATCTGCTCTGACTTGTGATATTATGCCATCACTCTGAAATCCAGGTCGAGGGTCTGTTTGACAGATGGGCTACGTGCAATGACAGTTTGGATAAGATCAAAAGTCCATCCCTTTTCAATGCAATTCAGTTAGGAGACAAAGAATGGGGGAAGAAGAGGCAGTTTATTTCATTTGACAAACAAAATCCCAATTTCCATAAAACTGATAAATTACCTCTATGTTTATTACACACAGTGAGACTGTGTTCTGTATTTTTGAGGAGTATAAGCTTCTAGAAGCACGTTTCCAATCATTTATTCCTCCAAGATGTATGAAATACCTTTAAATAGTCTCAAAGAATTCAGCAAGTTTTATCCACACACATGGCTATCATCAAAGACTGCTTACAGAAAGAGCATAAAGGGAGAAGGGAATATTTCCTTGTTCTTTATCTTGTAAATTTTTCTCTACATTTTATAGAATGTCACATCCACAGCCAGAGACATGGATAAATGCAACTGGGAGCAATTGTAATCAATGTGACAAAAACAACATAATCAAGGTTTGCGTAATTTACCAGACAACAATTAGCCACAATTAGATATAGAACAGGAGAGTGAGGCACTTCAAGCAGCAAGGTCCAGGGACAGTACTGGATGAGAAGCCCAACATCTTATTACTCCCAATTACTGGAGAGATTATTAGGATTTTCACAACATTCCTGTTCCTAGACCCTGTCTGGAATCTGCAACCCTCTGTTATTGCTGCAAGGCTGGGTTTTCTGTATCTTTTGCCTATTCCAGAGGCCTACTAGCAGCAGTGAGATGAAGGCTCTTCACTACCCGATCTCTTTTCCAGAATATCCTGGAGGCTGCAACTGTGGGGGTCAAACAAGGATGGAGAAGGGGAAAGTTCTCTATTGCTGTTTTCTCCCCAGACCTAAGTCTCACTGTGTCTCATAATTCCAGCATCTGTCAAGCAACAAGCACCATAAAATCAATATGGCCCTTGAAAGTTTCTCTGCTCCTCCCATGGTCTCAATAGGCGCACACACTTGTACATGAGAAAGCTTCCTGTTTGACAAGGACAAATAGATTTGGTTTCTCCAATCACATGATCATTAATTCAAGAATTTGCATTTACAGCGCTTTGCCATCTCTAATGCATCGACATAAGACTCAACATCCTGCAAAGTGTGTAAAGTATTACCACCATTTTTCACATGGAGAAGCCAGGGTACAGAATGAGTAACTGATTTTGTTCAAAGCCACACACCAATGAAGAACAGAGCTGGGATCAGAATACAGGAACCCAGCTCCCAGCCCCAAGGCATTAGGCCCTGCTGCTTCTAACCACATTCTGATTTTAAAAGTGCTTGATGGTCTCTATCTTCTTCCTATAGAAATATGTGGTGATTTCAGGACTATGAAGTGAAGCCAAATATCACTTCCCTTCTACATAACTTCAGATTTGTGTGAATGATTAAAACTGCTTAGATCAGGTTAATAAAAACAATTTAAATTCCAGAATTTAAAAAAAAAGAGAGCCTTTTAAGTTCTTTATACAATGCCCACTGTTCCCCTCTCCCTTTAAGGGATCATTCATGGGAGAATAGCACCAAGTGATCTACAATAGGGTTAGTGTTGTTACAAGGATTATTATCAAGGGGATTTAAAGTCATTTGAAGCCAAGAAAAAGCATCCCTACTCCCAATGTCATACCTTTCCTCTTTATAAGGCTGTCAAAGAAAGATTCATCAGGAACACAGGGAAATTGTGGTACATCCGCTAGGAATACTCCCTTCCCCTGCCAACAGCCAGTTTACACCAGCATTGGTTCCAGAGGATAAGGGGTCTCAAACTACAACTATGGATACTGCAACGCAAATGAGAAATGAGATTAGAACAGAGGGTCAAGAATGATGGTGAATAGTCCACACTCCCAAGCCAGGCCAGATACAGGATCCAAATACTTGTCTTTCAAGACGGCAAAACCATCATCTACTGCTCAGAGACCACAATGGAAAGTTTACAGTTTTGTATGAATGTTTGTGTCATATTTCCTAGAGAATGGATACAGACAAAATATAGAAAGTTTTCACTGTCTGATCAACTTAGGCTAGGGGAGAAAGCAGCAAGCAAATCAAAGAACAGATGGTAAACCCTTGTTACACAGCTGCAACTAACATTAAGTATACAAGCCACCTTGGCTACCAGAAAAATATGAGAATATTTCCTTTTAGTAACCCCTTTAAGAATTAACCCCATTTTACAAAAAGCAACTAAAATCAATGTGGAAGAAATAAAGTAAAATGTAAAGGTAGTTTAGGGTTAGTATTAATGTCAGCATTTCATTTATACATGCACTACCAAATATTGGAAGGATTTTGCATGCTACTAACAAAGTCATTAGGAGGTCACAGATTAATGTTTGTTTGTAAAGATATTTATAGTCATCAGAGGATTTTTACTTAATGTTCACAAACAGATGTTTTAAATCTATTCACTAGCTGAAGGACAGTATCATAAGAGAAACCACATCTAGTATCCACCCTTCTCTTCCTCTCAAAAAGGATAGATAGTTGTGTGATGGACTGAATTACAGAAACCCCTTGGGGTTGTCTCCCAGTATGCTGATCATGCCATTGATGCCCACCTTCTTGCCCTCTAGGGCTCCACCACCATAACCTGCCTGGCCACAAGCTCTGGTCTCTCCCTGCAAAAGTACAGAGTTGGAATAACCATTGTGCTGTAGACCACCACAAATGCTAAATCAGTTCAGCTCTTGGAGGGATCAGCTAAAAGGGCTCAGAGCCCTGGAAACCAATCCCTACAGGGACAAAAACCCCAAATAAATTAGTCTTACTCTGTCTAATGTTCGTCCACTTTATCAATGAAAGACAGTGGTTGCTCCCGCACAGGTAACAACTATTTACACTGGGCTTGATGATAATAATAATAGTATAAAAAGTAGAACTGAAGTAGCTGCAAGTGAAAACAGTAAGTTAATAAATTAAAATGAAAATACCGCTGGCTAGTTCTAATCCACTAATAAACTTGTTACATGCAAATGTTGGCCCCATACAGCTGTTCTTATCTCAGGCAAAAAACTTTAAGTCAGAGCTAATATTTACTCTGGCTCAGGTATACAGCTCTTCAAAGTTCTGTGTGTCCTCTTAGGGTGGGCCAGGCAGTTTCAAAGGCCAGATGAAGACAAAGAATTGATTTCCCTTTGCTTAAGCAGACTTTCCCCCATGACAGGATTCCTGGTTCAGCACCCCCATCCCTACAGAAAAAGACGAGGTTCAACAAGGTTCCACTACCAAGTGACATCACATGTCTTCCTAGGACCAACCACAGTTTGGACTTACAGTACTACCACCACCATCATTGATCTGAGTACTGAGTCATTAAGATCCAGAGCATCAGTAATAGCCCTCATTAGCACACTTAAAACTATAAACAGATCCACACTTCATATTTCTAATTTCACATACAACAATGAAACAGGCACAAAAATAGGATATACAGATTCAGATTGTAACTTTTAAACTGATATATTACATGAACAGTTCTGCATAAAGCATCTTTGCATTATGGATATGCATATCCTTACTCCAATTTTCATAAAGCATGGGGGGAGCATGACAAGTTAGTTCAATAGTTTGGCTTATCTAATTTCTCCAGCAAATATTTGACCGTGACATACCTAACACTGTGCAAAGCTACAAATATTTGTCTAACTCACTCATTTCCAATATATGTAGGTGTTCCCCTCCCTCCCTTTATTCCCTGTAAATAGGAGTTCAGCTGCATATTAAAATTTGAGATAGCATCATAGAGCAAAGATGGTTAAGGCAGCGTTTCTTAAACTTTAAGACCAAGGAACACCAAACAATTTTTTTTGAGGCACACCAAGAATTTTTTGTTGAGCAGAAGAGGAAAAAAGGTCGGGAGGGGGAGGGGGAAGAAGAGTGAGAGAAAAAACAGGTTGGGGGAAGTTATTGACCAAAAAGTCTCCTGCCCCTTTAAGGGTGGCCATCTTGAAATCTGTTGCTCTCTGTGGCACACCTCTGACTACTTCTGTGCCACAGAACAGTTTAAGAAACACTGTGCTAAGGTGTTAACTACAAGCATTTGCTTGCGGAGAGCAAGTCTGAATAACTGAACATTTTCAGCTCCCACTAACACCATCCCATCATATCAGAAAGCTATACCTTAAAAATACTCAAATAAATAATCCAAACTAAAATTAGATTGAGTTATTTTGGAAAATGCCAGTGCAAACTGAAAACACCTGAAAGACATAACCCAGCTCTGCATCAACACAGTCCCATTACAGAGAAGAGACTACTGGCATCCAGATTACCTGAAGCGAGGGAGAGCTGCAGAGGCAGGCCTCTGTGATAACATTCACTGAACAATGTTTTCCACTCAAGTTTTGCTATAATTAAAATAGGAAATCCTGTCAGGAAAAAAAAGCAAGTTTTGAGGAATGAAGACAAATATCTACAAGATTTTAACCAGATAACTGTTTTACCAAATCTTCAGTAAAAATCCTGATTAAATACTATCCTATGCCAAAGAAACATTGATCTAAAATTGCTTATAGATGAGCTGTACTAAGCAAGCGATTTATGTGTTGTCCGCTGATTTAAATACATTCACATACAGATCAACCCTAATGAGATTTATGCCCAGAGAAGCTCTCTTTAATTTTAGACCGTCTCATTTTCTCTGAGTAGTGGCCTATTTTGGTTAATGACTAAGTAGACAATTTTTTTTTCTGCCACAAAGCCTTCTCTTCCTCAGTACAGTAGCACTGTTGTAATCATGAGATTAACTCTGCTTATTCATGTGTGAAATGGAGACTTGATCCCCCCCAATACTGTAGGCTGCCTACAGCAAACTGGGTCTTCATAATTTCATAAAGCCAAACTGTAATATATTAAATTACATCTCACTTCCATTTACTGAGTCTATGAAATATGGTACCATAAATATTTGGCATTTAACATAAAACCTTGCTATCAAAAGTATAACCTCTGATCTTTGCTTAAGGAACATAACCAGTTTCCACTATGAAGCAATATAAAAGTGTTAGGTTATTCAAACAAATGCATACATGGTATCTTTAAAAAATATTTATTTATATATACACACACACACACACACACACACACACACACGGATCCCAATATTCATGGTTCAAGTATAAATTACTCCTGTGGTCAGTCTAATACTACAATACACTTGCTTTCTACAGAACCTAATATCCAAGGATTTTTAAAAGTTTTGCAAGCCTCCACTAAGACTCCTCACTCCTATGAAGCAGAAAAATATTTCTTATAGCTAATCGAAAACTACAGCACAATGTATATGCCTATATTCTGTGCTATATTTGTAAGTTTATTGTACAAGCACCCAATATACAACAGATACCGTGTTCAAGAGTAAGGTGTAAACTAGGGATGTTAAATTTTGTTTAATTAGCTAATCGAGTAGTCCATGGAATTTCCATTGACTATTCAATTAGTCAATAAGGGGAAAATGCAGAGCTGCAGCAGGGTTAGCCCCGGGAGCTATTCCCACTGTGGCTCTGCCTTTTAAATGTACTAACAGCTGCCTCTTACTATATTTAAAAGGCAGAGACACAGCAGGGGACCAGGCGCAAGCCAGGCATCAGCTGTCCTGGCTCACGCCCAGTTCCAGACACTGCACTTCTACTTTAAAAGCATTTTAAGCTGGCTTCCCCTAGCACTAGCTCCTGCTCCACATACACCCCTTGCTGCCTTTGATAAAGGCGGGCGGGTGGACAGGGATAAAGCCGGAGGAAGGGGGGGAAGAGGGGGAGGAGTGGCCAACCCAATAAGCATGCACTTATCAGGTAGCTACTTGACTAGCTGTTTACATCCCTAGTATAAACTAATATGCAATAAAAAACAAAGCAAAGGCACATTTTAGAAATCCTTAACTAAATAGATTTGATTTGCCCAAGGTGTAAGTCTGGGGCAGACCTGGAGTAAGACACATCTATCTCCACTCTCCCATTCTTAAATCTTTACCAAAAGACTCTATTTCTTCCTGCTATAGACCTTACTAATTTAACAACATGTCTTCACATTTAAGTCAGTCTCTTGGAACAGGGTAGTTTTGCTAACTGCAGTTGCACACCTAGAATTTGTGTGGTGTGCTGATTGCACCATAGCAGTGCTTTGATTGGATATGGAGGGAGTGCACAACTCTTGCAGTCAATGTTGCATGCGAACAACATGCACCTCGTCTCGCATGCCTTTGCTCTACGTGTATTTCAGTAATACCATTAAGAAAAAACTACACAGATGGAAACCAGCAGAATCTGGCAACACTGCCTATGGGCAATGGAAAACAAAATGTCTTATGGGCCACACACAGAACCTCGATAGGTCACATGCGGACCTTAAGCCACAAGTTGCCCAAAACCGTTCCATAGCATACAATGTAATTTCTAATGCAGCAGTTCTTCAGAATGCATTTCCCAACCTTGCATTTCAGTTGCATCTGGCAGTTGCTAGACAATCTGCTAAATGTAGGTGTGATATTCTCAGGACTACCTGCAGAAAAACAGTTGATTTTTGCCCAACACCACTGCCATCATACTTAACAGAATTAAATCGCTAGTTAGGACCCAAGACATGTTGTACCTTTGAAAACAGAGTCATTCAGAAAAAACGCATACAATGCCATGTCTAAAACTGCCAGTGGTCAATGCAAGTTACATTGGCATACAGCAGGGCTATTCAACACACGGCCCATGGGTCACATGCAGCCCACAGCTCATTTGTTTGCGGCCAGAGGTGCGGTTTGGGTTTACATGGGGCTCAACACATAACCCATTGGTGGGATCCTTTGAACACAGACTCCACTGGGAACAGGCTCCACAATGGCGAGGTGAGCAATGGAAGACGCGAGCCGTCGGGCTGGCTGGAACAGACAGGTACAGAGTGTGGGCATTTCTAGCCCCCAGGGAGGTGGTGCCAGGAGCACAGGGGCATTGTGGGAAGTGCTTTGTATTGATGCCTGTCAGTGTGAAAAGCTATTTGCATATATATTTGCATGTATCTGCACCCACACTTAAGTTGTGGCCCTCAGCATGTCCTGTGAGTATCATTGTGGCCCCTGGGGCTTCCAAAGTTGAGTAGCCCTGGCATACAGCTTTCAAAGTCTGTATATCATTTGGCCACATGCATGCATGGCTCCTTGAGCTGGTACTACATATACATACTGAAAAACACTGCTGTTGAGTAAAGTGCAGCATACCATGGTTAGATATCCCAGGTGCCACATGAGGCCACCAAATGCAGTGCATTTTGAGAAATTCTTGTGATGCACTGTGGGGTGGAAAGGACTTCCTTGGGGCTCTCTGAAAGGTAAGGCTCAAGTTTCCAGCATGCAATTTCTCCATCTCATGTCAGCCATATCCCATAATTATTTTTTTAAAGGCCACAAATCCACATAGTGAAGTCCACCATCCCTGACCGAAGCATAGAGTTCTGTGTATTACTCTCATGAACACTACAGGATGCATGATCCACCTGTATTCATACCCTTACTGGGACAATGCTTATTTCTTCAAGGACAGTTTGCTGGGGAATAAAAATAATTCAAGATTATTTGTGGCATTCACAGAGCAGCTGAAGGCACACCAAAAGCTACTTCTGGACTGAACAAACAGGCACTGAATAGTAGAATATCATAACATAATGCAGGTCTGGGACACAGAGCAGTGGATGCAGATTATCATCCCAATGGGTATAACCGGGGGAAGAATGAGGACGGTAAGGTGGAGGTAGAGCAGCTCTCTATTGAGTGTGAACAGCTAGACAAGGGCTATTATGAGAGCCCACCATGGAGCGATGTGGATGAGAGGCATCAAAAGAGCACTTGAATGGTTAGCCACAGTAGTGTTCTGTGATGGAGTCTTCTGTGGGCTTGGAGCAATGAGTGCTGCTAAGAACTGTGTAGCGTTTGTTGCACATTTATAATGTGACTGTTTTCCTACTAAAATTATGAATTATGTAGTGCCTGGATTACGTTTAGGAATACTGTTTGCTTTGACTGCCACTATGTATTCTGCTATATTTGCTGTGAACTAATAAAGATAATTTGATTTTCCAAAAATAGACCTTTATTGAGCAAGGGAAAGTAATGTGAAAAAAACACCAGCAGCGTTATACAAATTTTTAACATAACAGGGAAAAAACTTAAAAGTAAACATTTATGTCCATTCAAGTAAACAGATGTTATCTGGTGTGGCTAGACACAACACTGACAGTGAGAACTACAGCTGGTGTAAATTAAGCCAGGTCTTCTTCCCCACAAGCATGGAATGACAGGGGTAATAATGATAATCCCCATGATGCCATACATGTTATGTTGTGCATTCAAGGAGTGGTAACTGGGTTCTCCAACTATCAGAAAATGCGAATTTTCCTGAATACAGGAATTTTTCTTTTTTGTGCAGGTCAGATCACATCCACAGCCTTTGAGCTCACCCTGGTACATATCGTGCTCCTTGTTTTGCTAGGATTCCAGAGCCTTTTTCCTGTCCTCTTTCTTCTCGCTGTTGGCCATATTGACCCTCCAAGCCCTTTGTTCAAGATCCCGTGCAGCACTGTTTTGTAGGATCTTTAAAAACAAAAAAGTTTCCTCACTCATTCCCCCCCCCCCCCCCCCCCGGTCTCTCATCAGGGTCGGATATGCTGCAAGTGTGGAGGGGACACATCCCTCAAGCGTGGCACACCAGAAGCTGCTGGTAAAAACCAGATGGATACCATTAGATTTACAGTCTTAACAGAAAGGGGGAAGTTTAAAAAATCCCTGCCCTTATTCCCATAAATATTTTTTTAGAAGAAATGCTTATCTACACTTTGCCTTTGGAGCACCTCGCCACATCACTACTATCCAGCCCCAGCCATGGTAAGTATAGGCTGCTTGGAGAGGGTGGAGCAAAGGAAGCCATTGCATGAAGCTATAAATTTTCTCTCTACTTCATGGGTATGGACATAGTGTGATGGCTCTTAATACTGGCACTGTGTTTCACAGGCAGAGGTACTTTTTGCTGATATTTCACTTCAGCGGGTCACAAAGGAAGAGAGAACACAGCTGCTACTGGCATACCACAGCCAGCTTGGCCCATATTCCACTAGCCTATTTATTGCAATAGCGCTTGCCAAACACATCGCCAAATGGAATGGGAAAACATCCTACCGTAGAGGAAGAAGTTGGGCTGTCATCCCTAGAAACCTTTGAGAAAAGATTGCAAAATACCACCAAATAAAGTTTCAGAGAGATCTCTCAGGAGGCTACAAGGGATATTCCAATGCACATAATCATAGTGTTCTGCAGGCCCCACCTCCCAATAAGTCAACAGTTCACAAAAACCAGGTGCCATCCCTACCTCTGTTCCGCTACCTCATTTCCCATAAGTATAACAGTGATACACGTAAATACCTGTGTCTTGTTAACTTGGGGATCCTCCAGGCACCATCTTTCAGTGTAAAGACTAAGAAAAAGTACATGTGCAGTTACCGTCCTCTTTATCAGGTGCATCTATGCTAGTATGGTGGAACTGATGAGATTGACTGTGAAAGTTCAAGCAAGTCCTGTCCTGAAGTGTGGCTGGATTCCCACAACATATGTCCTCCTCCTTCTCACTGTTCGCAGCAAGAGTCTGTCTCAGGCTTCTCCAAGGTATCCACAGTGCTCTACAAGATGTCTGCCAACTATAGCATGCAGTTCTATGTACAAATGGCAGGTCTATGGCAAAGAACCAGATTTATTTTTGCACTCCTAATCTTGTGTTGAGAGAAGTGCCTTCACTTTCACACGGCACTTCTGCTGATTGCTTTGTATGCATCACCCATCTGTTCATACATGTCCACGTTTTTACTTATGGTCTGTAGCTGTACCTGCAGATTGTCTTCTCCCTATAGGCCTACAGGATCTAATAATTCTCTGTCTTCCCTGTCAAGCTGGAGCATATACAGTACTTCTCTGCATGCATGAAGCCAGCATGATCAATTGAGTAGTTTCACAAAAGAAAAGTGAGCTGTTTGACTGCTTGGGCAAGCATACCTATCAAGAAAAGGTCAGACACACATAAAGAAGAAAGGTACCATCTTCTTCTGGTCCCCATGGCCTCTGAGCAGTGGAGTGTAAAACTGTGACCACAAGTAGTCACTGTCACAGGGAATGGGGCAGTGTTGGACAAGCTGCTGGAAGACTTCTGGGGTTGACACAAGTCATGCAGTATCTACACTTGCATTGCCCTCTGTTGGTCAACCATGGCTCTACACTGTTCAGGGAGGTGCTTCAAATCTACTGTACCATTGTACTGGAGTGTTTACCGTGGCCAGAGGCAAATTTGAGTGTAGTGTAATTTGTGATGAGGAATATAATCTTCGACATTAGTAATTACCAAACAAACACTGAGAGCAGCCTTGAGCTGTTGACCATAGAGGACATTGCTAATTTATATAAATTCACAATTTCTAGACATGTGGCAGGAAAATAAGTTGTAGGAAAAGGATTCAAGTAGCAAGTTTGACCTCAATCTGTAATAGGAAGTGCTTTAGTAAGCCATCGGGCCACACTTCAAGTCATTAAATATACTTTCTGCTTATACACCCTCCACTAAACTTGAATAAATAATTCTAGAAATTTGATCATCTTAGTTCAACAGGTTCAGGTAGCATAGTGGGTTAATTCACTTAGGCCTGATCCAATGAAGTGCTAAGTGCAATGCTTTGCACAGCTAGGACATAAATCATTAATTTTTTAACACTTAGGAAGAAATCACTATTAAGCCACGAGCAAAATGAGTTTAGCTGTCAAATTGAAGTACAATGTGCACACTTCCTAATATCACAAGACAACCTACCACATTGTGCTTGCCAATGAGCAGCCTCTGCTCAAGCCAAACTCAGATCTAATAAGCAGGACTTGATGGAGTTGCCTTGGAAAAACCTTAGTGAAAAAATTAAATCTGAGGTTTGTACCATTCCTAGTTTCACCCAGTGCTATTTGTCGCTTATTTCACAGGGTACTAAATTCACACAAAATATGTAAAAGTCTAGAGAATTTTAAAATAAATTAATCTATCTAAGGCTCTAGGTCAGCAGTTCCCAATTTTTTCCAGATGGGGACCCATTTTGCCACTTCAGGAAGACTTGGTGACCCAGGGCAATTAAAAAAAAGTGTGTGAATAGCTCCTTAAGAGCCACCTGGGGAGACACCTAGCGACCCTTTTGCAATGTAATGGTGACCCATAGGTTGGGAAACCCTGCTCTAGGTAGACAATACATCAGGAACTATAAACACTAGGGATGTAAGTGTAGTCAATTAACCAATAAGCAAAAGCTTATAGATTACTGCTATAGACTACATGCATTTCCCTCCCTCCGCTCCCCTCAGACCCCATACAGTATATTTTTTAGTGGGCTGGCCAGAGCCCAGCTCAGTTCTGGCTCACGCCAGCTCTGGGACCTATCCCTGCTGTGGCTCTGCATTTCAAGTGTATTAGGAGCCAGATAGAGGCAGCCCCGCTGAGCTGTAGTTCACGCTGGGTCTGAGAGCTCAGACACTCCCCCCCAGACAGGGGCTGTTGCCACACCACACTGCTGCCTCTTTATCAGAAGCAGCAGCATAGGGCAACAAGCAGCCAGTTCGCAAGAGCAGCCAGTTTTTAAACTGGCTCCCCTTACCAACTAGCTACCAACTAGCACCCACGATGCTGTCAGTCCTGCCCCCGGGACTACAGAATAGTAGACTAACCAATTAGAACTCATGAGGTTATTTGACTATTCAATTAACCGATATTTAACATCCCCATTACACACCACTCTTAATGAGCAACAAAATATGGACCTGTTCTAGATTATTAATATACATTAGGCAAAAACTTCAGTCTTCTGCTCTTTTTTACTGAAATATAAAAACTGAAGTACAGGTTGCACCTCCAAAAACTGGTACTCTGGTCTGGCCACATTCATAGTCCAGGAAGAAAATGGATGCTCCTGAACCAGACAGACCAGGAGCCTAACAGCAGGAGGGCCAACTGGAGGCAACAAGGGTGGCAGCCTAGCAAGGGCAGAGAAGGGCCAGAGCTAAGGATATGAGCATGTACTTGTGTACACGGTAAACTGATGAGCCTTGGCTCATCAGTTAACACTCACAGTTACATGACAGATATGCAGCATCCCTCTGCACTGCAGCCTCTAATCAGAAGCAGTTGTGCCGGGGGGTTGGGGGGAGACAGGTGCACATGGGGGAGCTGCCTCCTCCCTTCCCCCGCCCCAAGCTGCTGTCCCCCCCAAACACCTGTCCCTGTGGAGCTGCATACCCCCACTTCACGCTGCTGCCTCTGATACCCTGCTTTCCCAGGAGCACCAGCTGCCACCTCCGCTCCATGTGTAAACATGTAACCACTGACATTTTCAGCCGTTACACACTTGTAAAAATAACACATTTTTAACAACCCTAGCCAGGATCAGAATCCTGCAGCAGCCCCATAGCAAGCTGTGCCGGAGCCCCAGGGCCAGCTAAGTAATCAGCCTGGCAGGGATTGCAGTGAAGTTGGGGGACAGTGGCAAAGGACCTCCCCTGCTCTGGCAAATTCTCTCCTTTGGGAACAGGTCCTGAGAGTGTCGGATTAGGGGAGGTCTAACCTCTACTTACATTTGAATGTACATACATTTAAAAAAACGGTGTGGTTTTATTAAAATCACATGACTTGGCTAATTAAATATGTACAAGAGTATTTTCAAAGATTGAAACTTCAGAGAAAACAATCATTTGCTAAACGTAAGCTTTAAAAGCAAAACAAGCATAGAAGTGTCACGGTATATGCTTAAAATCACACAACTACCGTAATAAAGTAGTAATCCACCTCAAATTCAAGTCTCTAGAACTGCTCTCCATGTGCTACAATTCACTAAGGTCTTTTACACAAGCAATCAGGACCCAATTAAATCTACTCAGCACTACCCAGATTAGCCTGTTTTTTCCCCAACAGTCATGTAACCTCTCCCTTAGATAAATATCTACAAGTCCAGTTGAGATTTATTACTGGCTGACATTCTTTGTTTATTTCCCCTCAGAACAATCATGAACTTTATCATCAAGTTCTTCACAAAATCCACCTTGAAACTATACTAAAATTAGAGACTATCAAATAAAATATTTTAACATATAACCTTTGAATATCACCAGGGATGAGGAAAATTATTGTATGGTGCAAGGGTTTTTGGATGCCAAATTTTAAGCCCATTGGAAGTGTCCATGAACAGCTAGGTAACAAGCTAAAACCCTTTTATGGAATCGACCAAGTTTTGCACAAATTTGTGCAATAACCTGTACACAACTTAATCCAGACTGTTCAATGAAACCACTCAAAAGTAGCAGTATTTTAAGGATTAGGTATTCTTTCCAAAAGTTAAAACCCCCCAGTGCGGAGTCCCAAATAAGCACTTTGTTAAATATTTGAAAACAAGTAAATAATGTGTTTCATTGCAAATACAAACATTAGAGAATATCTATGCCACACATTCTAGAAGACTAAAAATACAAGTATGTCTTGATTAGGGATGTAAAAGGCTACCCAAGGGGGACTTGAGCAGCTCTCCACCCACTGTGGGCAGGGGGCTGCTTCAACCCTTTGGGGCCCACCACAGACAGGGGCTGCTCCGGGCATCCAGAGCAGCCCCGGTCTGTGGCAGATCTGGGGGCCACAGACAGGGGATGCTCCAGCTGGAGTAACCCCTGCCTGTGTCCCCCTTCCCCTTTAATTGACTTCAACTTTAACCAGTTAACCAATTACATGGGATTTTACATCCCTAGTCTTGAACAAATAATTCAGGAATAAATTTCAGTTGGACAAACACACCCCCGAGCGCTCTCTCATACTAAATTATGATTGTTCTATTTGTGACAAATTTTAGACTTCTTTACAAGCTCCATAAAAGCAAACACAAGATAAATAACTACTGTTGAATTCCAAATGCAAATTCTACTGCATTAACAAGTCAAACCAGAAAAAAATGACCTGTTTATGAAGTACGTCTCACCTGGTCAGCACTCTCTTGGGCTAAAAGGAGATGACCATGACTGCAAGGCTAAGCACCTTGTGGAAAGTCCCATATTTAGCTTAATATTTCCAGGGTAAGTTGGATATGTCTTTATCAGCAGTTCTTCTAAAGTCTCAATTCCCTAACACAGCAATACAGACACAGGAAAGAGTGTGCTAAGGCCTGATCGCTCCAAGTTAAAAACAATAACTTTGGTTAAACTGATGCAGTTAAATTGATGCAACCTAGTGCACGGGCATCCTAAAATTTAACTATGTACATAACGAAGTTCTGCTGATTGGATTATTTCAACTGGTGTTTTTAAAACTGCTGTTCAATTTAACTGATGTGGAACTTGCACAGGGAAAAATTGTAGAGAACAGAAACAATTACAGTTACAGGTGGTACAGCATATCCTCAAACGCAGATAGCCAAAGGTGATTCAATCCAACAACAAAGAATTAATTGCTGTACAGGAAATTAGCTAAACTTCATTAGCTGTAAAGTGACACACAAACTTCTTGTGTTTGTGCTTTCTTAACCATAATTGTACTGGTAATTATCACCTAAGTTTTTTAAAAACTAGAAGTGTTTCCTCATCTTAAATATTTATTCTCAGCTCATGCATTAAAGTGTTCATAGCCCTTAGATGAGAGCTTTAGGGCCAAAAGGAACACAAATCCCCTTTGCAGGTACTACTGTGTTTACAATTTACTATACCTGTCTTATCACCTACAAAGTATCTGTGCTCACAAATCCTTTCATATAAAGAGCTAATCACCTGATTTTGCACAAAAAAATGAAACAAGTCTGAAGGCCATTTAAAAATCCAATGCATCAATCTTAAATTCAGTTTGCTACTCCCAACAGACTGTCATATGTTTGATCACAAAGAGAAGTTACTCTCATCAGTGGAACATCAGAGTCCTCCCCTTCCACACCCCTCTCTTTTGTATCCAGATGCTGTTTTTTTCAGTATGCATTTGCAAACAATTTCCCTGACAGCTACTGATTCTGCTCATTCTGCTCAGCTACCCCTACTATAGCCATTCATGAAAGAGCACTCTTTCAATTTAGACCAGGGTGTACTTAAATTTGCTTAGCAACCGTGGCATGTACTATTACAAAAAGAACAGATACAAGGTGAAATATTAACAGGAAGCAAAAAGTCTAAAAAAATATTTGTTTGGGCTTTTTTAAATGTGCGTTATTTGGTGTGGCTGCAAATATATGCTTTGAATATATAACACAAAAACAGCGCAAAAGAGTACAACACAATTTCTTTTAAAAACAAAAAACAGTACTATATGGAAGCAATGCAGCAAATTTTCATGAACTATTCATAATTACTTTATTAAATCATGAAAGGATAAATAGAATTGCAATGATTCAATATGCACTGAATAAATTGGCTATGGAATCTCAGTTACTTGAGATTTTTACAAGCAGGTTAGACAACCACCTGTCAGGGATGGTGCTTAGTCCTATCAGGAGTACAGGGGACTGGACTTAACCACCTTTCTAGATTCCTTCCAGTTCATTCTATGAATAACCTTGGGTTGCTCACCTTTAATCCCTCCCCTTCACATCACTATCTACTATATATTTGAGTTTGTCTATCCATCTGGTCTATTTGTTCAAATCCTCCTCCTAAACGGTAAGAGCAAAGACTACCAATTTTGGTATACATCTCCTTTTATTGTAACTTAAAGCAAGGTAAAGGTTTGGCTTTGCCAGGAAAATAGAATTTGCCTAGAATAGGACTGCTTCTCAGAAAACCATACAGAAAAAGCATCACCATGCAGGTGAAAGGGGCTGGCTGGAGGCATGCCCCACCTCCCATCTGGGACAGCCCCAGCTCAAAGCCTCCCACCCTTCAAGTGTCCCTGGGGAGAGGGGGGGCTAAAGCTCTCTCATTCCCAACCCCTAATTCGTACAGGAACCTTGTTGGCTGTTCCCTTTCATCAGGGAGCAAGGGGAAAGTGCAGTTTGCTGCAGTCCTTACTCTGGCTGGGAAACACATGGGGCAGATAAACCCAGACTTGCCCCAGCTGGGACACATACACACCTTCACCAGCTGTGCTTGCTGGAGCTGCAGCAGCAGCCATGGAGAGGTGTTTCTGACCTGGCACCAAGCTGCTGCAGTAAGAGGCGGCTGGGGTAGTCCTCTCTCCTCAGGACAGCCTGCATACCTGAACCCCATAATACCCAGAGCAATGATTTCAATGAAAAAAAAAAACACACACACACACACACACACACCTTTTGAGTTGAAGATCCAAGTAACGCTAGATAAATCTTGTAGTTACCCAGGCTTGCTGGGTATTCCACCTCTAATTACAATAGTCTAATATTAAACACACTGTTCAGAGACATTCCTCCTCACACATACAGTCACACACACAAGATTACTTAAAAGCATTCAATTATTCAGTGGGAAATGCTGTATAAGAATCTATTCCCTACTCTAATCTTGAAGGAATAGCTTTATCATCAGGGAAAGGAAATCTGATTTTTGGTTCCTGTGTTAGATTTCAAGAGGAAATGGAGCAAATACAGTATTGGTTTGACTGGTTGTAAAAGTACATTCTGCAGGGATTTGTTACTATACCAGATTTAAGGAAAAGGGTTTTGTTTTTTACTGCTTTAGCCTCTTGCATTTTGGCTCAATCACTTTTACACTGTCTTGTAATACAACCACCTGCTGTGGAAACTCTTAGTCATCAGTCACAGACTAAAACCAAAAATCTTCACACTGTGGATAAATACAAATAATGGAGTTCTCAGGTCAAAACATGCACTTGGGAAAATATCTACTCTCTGCTGGGTTTCTACACTTTCAAAGTGACAGTACCTATGAAAAAAGATGAGCTGACAACAGAGAAGCTGTGAACTCTCTCAGGGTCAAAGGAAGTAACATGCTGGTCCTATTTTAAGTAAATATATAATTTTCCTAGAACTGATTAGGAAGGTTTTAGTCCCCTAATCTAATCAGGAACAAAAGAATCCACAGCCACAACTTCAATACCAGATGTAGTAACCTTTAGCTGCTATCATTTTACCAGCTTTGATGAATCATGGGAGAGATGATAATATTTTATTTAGTGGTAAAATACACCCTTCAAACCAAAGGCCAAAACCTTTCAATACAAGAGGGGGGAAAACACCACGGATTTAGTTTTGTAACTAACACTGCCCTTACTTTTAGCATTCTTACAGAGTATTCAGTTTTCCAGACTTCAGGTGCTGCTGTACGTAATATTTATGAAAAATTACAGCTTTACTTCTTAGAGTGCTCTAATCGCTACAAAAAGTGTCTAATTGTTTTACAATGTGATGAAACTAGGATGACCTTTTTGTTTTATAAAGGATAAGTCAGTAACAGACTTACAAAATAAATTGCTTTACTACTAGGTAGAAATGCTACAGAAGATCACCATTGAGATTAGTTTTTAAAATTTGTGTTTCCTTTGCTTGTCACTTAGCATAGTGGACCATATCTTACTTTTTAAAAAGGAACAAGAAAATCTGAAGGTATCTAATTTCTATGAATTAATATTAAAATAGTTCACATTTGCAGTAGAACTTTAGATTCTGAATTATAGCTTAATCATTCTGAATCACTCCTCTGAAATTCGTACTGTTATTTCCCCCATGAGGAACTGTGCGTCTCACTGCTAATGCAAAATTTACAGCTCTCATTTCCCCTGTGCTTTTGCTAACAGTAGGAAAAGCCAGATTTTCAACCCTACTGTCATATGAAAAACGTATAGTTATGATAATCAGAATTCACACATCAGTCAAATATTATTTATCCAGTAACCAAATGTTTGTGCAATCACCGAGCTTTTTGTTAGCAGAGCTGCATGAAAGTTTCCTGAAGAAGCCCAGCTTGTTTTAATCATTTACATGTTTCAACACTACTTGTACTCGCTTTGCTTTCAAAGGTCAAAATAACTCCAACTTCTACCTCAGGCAAACTTAGGAACAAATACTAATTGTTGTGAGCTTTTCCCATGAGAAGTTAACTTTTACTATAATTCAACCTCTGTGTTACAAAAGGATTCACTGCTAAAATTTCAAAAATAAAACAGCAAAGATGAATGAGATTCAGATCACACTACCATTTGTATGGCATGCATATGCCATACCCAGCACAGTTTTCCTGACCAGCATTAATGACCTTAAGAACCATGCTGTAAAAGAGTGTTACATGTTTCATAAATGCCAGGAATTACTAGGGTGGGCAATCATTTTAGCTGGGGAGGCCACTTCAGAAATTTCTGAAGTGGCCCCAAGCTGCCAGGGGCGGGGCCTTGGGCAGAAGGGACAGGGTCAGGACATTTCAGTGCTTCCCCGCCCACAGACCCTGACTGACCAGACCATGGGGGGGAGCACGTGAAGTCTTTGCCCCCACCAGAGAGAACCACCAGTTGTTCAGAACAGTTGGCAGTTCGCTTTAGGCTCCTGCACCTCTGGCAGTGGGAGGTAAGTTTGCACACTTCCCCCACACTCAGATCAGGGCCTCGGAGAAGGGGAGCATCAAGTCTTTTGCTCCCTAACCCCGCCCTGAAAGGGTCAAACAGCACTTAAGAGTCAACCTTGGTGGTTGACTTAAGTGGTTGACTTAAGTGCCACACACAGCTGGTGAGGGAGGAGACCTCACACATTCCCCCATCCCGGGGGGAACACTTGGCCTGGGGCAGGGGAGTGGCAGGGCATCCACAGGCTGGATAAACCCACTTGGCGGGCTGGATCCAGCCTGCGTAGGCCCTTTTGCCCACCCCTGGTCCACAGACTAGTTTGGCTTGCAGAGTTTTTGGATACAGTTCGGGGAGAACCGCATCCATGCTAGCCAGGGAACCATACTAAAACCTTAATGTGGTTATTCCATGGTTGTAACCTTAGTGAGACTCCAGATCAGAGCAAAAAAAAAAAAAATAAATTGATTTTATATGGAATTTTGAAAACATATATTGCTGAAAAGACTTTAAAACCAGCAATAATTGCTGTTTCAGAAGCAGTGGGAAATCTTTGTTCAAGGACCTCCAGTGGTTTTTAAGGAAGGTAAAATTAAACTTGAGATACATTTCAAACCCTCCTTACCAGAGAAAACTAGGGTTTTTAGAATACAAAAATCTAAACAAGAATGCAGCCATTTGAAGTTTATACAACGTATGTAAAATTCGTATTGATGCATAACTTCACATCATAAGTCCAGCTTCAGCGCCTTGAACATCTTGAATATGTAGCTTGGTAACAGTTTCAGATATTATTTGAACTAGTATTTATTGAAGAGCAGTTTGCAATGTGAGGGATTTTTCCATAAACTTGTTCTGAGCCCTGACAAGTTATCAACCTAGTTATTCATGGTGAAGTTAGTAGATAACTTAATGGGTCAGGACCTAATATATCCGCGAACACTGTAAAAAGCAATACCTGGAGGCTTTTGACAAATAGTTCATCGAGCATGCAGGCTATTTTTTATAGATATATAAATCAGACCAATATATTTTATTGCTTGTATGTAATATGGGTGCAAATAACTGACCCAGGTTCATCCTCTGGTTACTTAACACATTTACATGAAAGTTTTAAAGATCAAACAACAATTGCCCTACATAGAGCTATGTCCCAGATATGACTAGTTTCCCTAATTTTTGTTCCTCTTACAGCTACTGCGAAACTTTCCATTTTCTGCATCATGGCTTAAGGGTATGTCTTCACTGAAGATCTGCATCCCTATATCTGAGTTAGTGTCATCACTGGCACTGCATCCATGTGTCAGATAGGGACTACTGGGGAGCACATCCCAAAATCCTTTTCCTGCAGTCGGTTGAGACGCTGATTCTTTTTCAGTGATTTGTGGGAGTACTCTTCTGTCCTTCTGAGCCCACAGAGGGAACAGGTGAACTATGAGCACTCAATTTAGCCAACTTCTTCCCTGCGGAGCAGGCAGTTCACCAGCTGAGTAACAAATCTCATTGGGCATTTAGTCTATAGGCTCAATGATTCAGGCATGAAGCTGAAATTTGGTCAGCTCTACCTTAGCAGCTGTCTCCTGGAAATTAATACCTGGTTGGTGTTTCAACAATGGGTCCCTCCCCTTTTTGTTCAAAAAAAGCTCAATGTGCAAACTTCTCAGATTCTCTATTGATTTCCCCTGAGAGAAATTGCAAATACAAGCTCCCAAGTTTATTTTTATCCATTTTGTCCAGTGACTATCTGGCTCATTTCCCCATTCCTTGCATTTACCCTAAACCAAAATAAACAGAAAAAAACAGATTGTAAGCTTGTTCTTTGCGCCTTCACTTTGAATCTGTTAGGGTTTGTTCAACAAGTGTCTGAAGTGTGAATCTCATGGGGTGGAACTCATGCAGCTACTGTGCCACTGTGGCATTTTGGGAACTGCCCAGACCAGTAAAGAGTCCTATCACTACCTGCCCTGTAAATCTTTAACCATAGGTGCATAGTGCAAAGGTCCCCCAATTTCCTAACCCTAGTAACCAGCCTACAAGCATCAGGACTCACTTGGACTTCTTGCAAGCCTTTCAGGGTGACACTAAAAGCCTTTTCAGTCTTACATCTCTCCAAATATGTCCTCCCTGCATTCTTCACTACCAGAGACTTAGACCACTTCCCTCGGGTTCATTACCTGCAAAGATGTGAAACCCACTCCTGAGATATCAGCCTATACTTTGCTCCACCCCAGACATACACAGTTTACACACTAGAGACCTGCTTGTGGGAAAAATAAACAAAAACTTTATGTACAAAAAAATCACAGATTCAAAAATAAATAGTAAGGGGGGAAATATACAGGTTACTGAGAAAACAAAAAAACCCTCATGTTTTATGCTCTCTTATCAACTTGCATTAGAAAAGGATTTTATCAACTGCCATAAGGCAATTTCTGACTGTACCTGAGCTACAGGAGGGGGATTGAGCATGGATACCCTCCCACCTTTAGGCTGTCTCAGTCTAGAATACAAAAAAGCTTAAGACAGTCCCAAGACAGTTTTAAAAGGCTTGTCTTTCCCCCCCTCTCCAGTCCATGACGATTCATGTTTATTCAGAGTGGGGAAATTAACTTTTGACTTAATGAAAGGACAGATACATCCCTGGCTATCAACTCTATTTGGTCATGATTGTCTTTTCCTGGGCACACCAGTGGATGGATCATTACTTAAATCTGGTGTCTCATGAGCACCTTGCTGGAGATGCCCATTCTCACTAACTACTCATTACCCTGTTGTAAGATAGCTGCAATAGAGATTATGAACAGTTTTCTACGTACACAAATACACAGATTAATCACTGCAGTGTGTATAAATCTTACAGTGACAAAGTTCAGAATACTAAGTGTTCATCAAAAACCTTACTTCCCGGCCCCACTCCCGGGGAGCCCCTTGCCATCCCACGCTATTGCCTCTGCCAGGTTGGAGCCAGTCTGCAAAGCAAGCCAGTTTAAATACCAGTTCCCCTCGCAAACCAGCTGCCTGCCACCCCACACTGCTGTCTCTGATACAGAGGCAGCAGCACAGGGTGGCAGCAGCCCCCATCTGCAGGAGGGTCCGAACTCCCCCAAAGGCTGCTGGCAGAGGATGGTTGGGGAGGCTGCCAACAAGCAGCCTCTGTCCACAGCAGCGTGGGCTGGCTGCAGACACAGGCTGCTTCAGCAGCAGCCCCTGTCTGTGGAGGATTCAGTCTCTGTGTCAGGAGCTCAGACACTCCCCTTCCTCCCCCCCCAGTCTACTTCGCAGCACCTCCCCTACACTGCACCCCCGAGGAGGCAGCAGCGCTGGGAAGGGGGAGGTGTCACCACTGAGCCAGTGCTGGGGGGTGGGGGCGAGCCCGCTTAAAAGCAGGCTCCCACCAGTTCCTCAATTTCCACATACCCCATGCCCTCCCCCGCCACCTGCTGCCTCTGTGGGAGAGGAATGCAAGTAGTTGACTAGATTAACTGATAAACCTGGGCTTATCCGTTATTCATCTAATTGACTTCTCATTGACATCCCTAGTTTAAACTTCCAATTTGGGGGGACAGGAGTTAAATCTTCTGTCCTCTGCTTGAGCTATCTGAACCATCACTGTCACACAGGCCAGCTGAACAGAGTTTACAGCACCAAATCTTAGGTGAGAAGCTTGTGTCTGAGAGAACCAGAAGGAAATTAAGACCACCACCACTTCAGTAAAAACCTGTATTCTCTCTACAGTGAAGATATGCCTTTAGTATTTTGTTAAACATTACTTTTCAGGTAATAATGAACCACTGCTGCACTAGACATTCAACTCTACTGCCTGCATTTTCACCCTATTTGCTATCAGTTAATTGGGTCTGAGATAAAGGCACCACATTTTACACACACACACACACACACACACACACACACACACACACAGATTTCACACTTTTACCACTTTTGCTGACAGTTATTCTGGCTTCCAATTCAGCCTACATACTTTCATCACCACAAACTGCTCTCAGTTCCAAAAACATTCCACCAAATAAATGAATGTGTGCACCAACCTACCAAAAACAGATGGCTTATGCCTGGCCTATACTAAAGTTAGGTCAGCCTAGCTACATTGCTTGAGGTTGTGAAAATCCACACCTCTAATATGAAGTAGTTACACCAACCTAGTCCCAGGTATAGACAGCATTTGGTTAACTTAAGAATTCTTCTGTAGACAGGACCAGGCTGAGGCGGGCTGCAGCAGCTGGCACCCCAGGCGGAATGCGCAATCAGCGCTCCCACCTGCACAGCTGTCAATGGACCAGCAATGGGGTGACATCATCATTGGGCGCCCTGGGTGCCCCGTGACATCATCATCGGGCACGGTTGAAGGCAGTGCCCTGGGTGACAGCCGAGTCAGCCTATAGCCATGAGCCACGCCTGTCTGTGGACCTAACTCTCAAGGGAGGTAGATTACCTATGCCAATGGGAAAACTCTTCCCATAGGCAGACAATATCTATAAAAGGGAGTGCTACAGCAGCACAACTGCACCCACCAGTCCCAAACAACCATGCAGTTGTGCCACTGTAGCATTTCAAGTATAGATAAGCCTTAGTAAAAAACACACTGGGTTCACTAAAAAAGCAATGCATTGACTGAAGGGCAACATATTTAAAACATGACTGACAAACCTCATGCCCTTGTTCTACAACCCCTATTTATACTAAAAGAATCCAGGCAAATAATTTAACATTGGACAGACCGCTTTTCCACACAGGAGATCATGCTCCATATAAATCTATGCAATCATTTTAGACCCTGAACATAACCTATAATGATGTAAAGTAAGTTAACTCCACTGGGTTCATAGAGCTATGACAATTTACACCAGTTGAAGACTTGGGCCATTTAATCCAAACTGCATGTAGCCTCTGCACTTTAAGGGTAGTGCATTATACACCTTGACACAGATATAGCTTTAAGGATTCATAAACAGTGTAGAATATTGGCCTTAGTACTAATTCATTCACAGTATGACCTCCTGTGACAATACAAAAATAGATAGTTCTTTCTGTATACTCTTAAGCAACACAATATCTAGCATAACCCTTTGACCCCTCCCCCCAAACAGGCAGGTTTGAGAAGTCTATTAATACATAGCTTCTTGTTTTCTTTCCTCCCCTCCCCCCACCATCCCAAATGAAAACAAAAGGTCTCTCACCAATGAGCTATTAGCTATTGATACTATGAAACAAAAGGCTGTCTTGTCCCATCCTATGAATAAAAATGAGCAAGGAGGGGGCTAGTGGATGCACCAAGCAATTCTTTACAACCTCTAGTGTATGATATTCTACATTGCAGAAAGAAGTCAATACATTCTGAGATAACAGCTGTACACAGTTACATTAATTAAAATAAAAACTAGTCTACAAAATATAAAAGCTATTCACTGAACTTTGAGACAGGTTGAAAGAACTGTTTCTTCAAGGATGTATAATGTAAGAACAAGTAGACTAGTTATAATAAAGACAACAACATAAAAGACAAGCAAGTATTTGAGAGTCACAGCTATAGAAAGTAAAACCAAAAAAAACCCGAAAACTATCTACTATAAAAAACACACAAAGGAAGTGGGATAGATTACGTCAGCCCTCGCCTCAATTCATAAATCCTAACCACAAGACAAGAGAAATTCTAAACTGCCTTTCACTGGAAACTGCTTAAAGTGAAAACATGCAGTTTAAGTCTTAAAATATGCTATTGAACAGCACTCGCTGATGCATCACTTTCAACAGCCACAGGGGGGGAAAATGGTGTAATCCTAGTCAATTCTATCATGAAGCCAGATCAAATAACATTTCAAGAACTGGCTGCCAAGCACCCAGCCTGCCAGACTACAATAAGCACTTGAGTGTGCTGGACTGAAAACCACCTTTCACTGCTCCCAGAGATCTTTATAAAATAGTTTAAACACTACTAAATTACAGGGTTGGAGAAAGACAAAAAAGCTTTTAAATGTGGCTCCCACACAATTCTTCAACTTGCTGTAAAGCATCTAAAATGTCTGCCTTGTGCTATTTTACTAGGCAATATATCTATTGAAACATGTGAACTGCCTTTAAGAACAAAAATCTGACAAAAATGCAGAGTGGGTTGCATGTCTGGAACTAATTGCCCACAAATCAATGGCTTTACAATGAAATAATGTTGACCTGTCTGTAAGATTTTAAACTCTATTTACTTTAATTTTGAGTTCCTAGAAGAAATTCATTGCTGGCATGTAGAATATTTTAAATTTAGACTCAACATATTAAGGGCCACATTCCTCTTCTCAAGTTTTATATCACAAGTCTTAAAAAAACTGACTAATTTTAAATGAAAAATTCGCCTCCTTGTCAACTGCCATTTTCATTCATATACAATTAAAAAAGAAACCCATATGGTTGAAAGAAAGCCATCCAGTCACACAATACCCCATGCAGTGCAATGCCACATGTACTCAAGAAAGGCTTAAAATGGATTGTAAAACAAAATAGAGCTGGTTTCATCCTCAAGAACAAGAAAATGGTCAAGTAGGTCTCCCTGTCACAATCTAAAAACAGGGTTTGAGCAAACATTATAAAAGAACCTTACACCAAGCACTGTACCAATTAAAATTTAAAAGGCATTCCAATGCACTCCTGCATCTCAGCAAGTGGAATGAAAGTGGATTTTCAATCAAACAAGAAAATTTCATTGTTCACCTCACTTGCATAAAAATGATTTAGAATCAAAACGTTTGCTCTGCTTAGCTAACTTTGTTAGACTGAAAACATGCAAACGCAAAAACCTGTGACCTTAAAGCACTCTGAGCTTGCATCTGGACCAATAAAAGCTATCACATCAACATGATATGTGAGCCAACTTTCCTTGAAAATCTGCATTAGCCAGGAGGGCAAAAATAAATGCATCAAGACAAAAACAGTTTCTCTAGCCAGGTGCTTTCTGTTATATATAGTAAGAGTGGCTGGCTCATCATTATATTTAAGACTAGTAGAGTGACCATCTCAATATTCTCATCAAAATACAAACTTAATTTTGTGCAGCGCCTTTCATGTACTGCAAACTAGAGTTACAGAGTTAAGCAGTAAATACACCAGTTTATCAATCCACTCTAAACTCACATCTATAACATGACCTGCAGCAGATTTGATTTCCTCCAATTGTAGCCCACTTACAGGAGTCAGAAGCAGAGCCCTAGCATCCCAGGACTTCAGAACAGGGTGCAAGGTTCCTGTCCATCTCAGCAGCCCCGCAGGACAGCCCCCTCCCTCCACTTCCTTTGCGCTGCACACTCACCCAGCCAGCCTGGGGCTTTAAGCTCTGTAGTTCCTGGAAGAGCCGGACAAACAACTTGTCTGCAATTCTAGCAGCTGCTACAGACTGACCCCTGTGGACTTTGTGGTTCTTCTCCGTAGCCCTGCAGAGCGGGGGGCTGCTGCTTTGTACGACAACATGCAGGACCATGCAAGGCCCATGGAGAAGAGGAAGGGAAGGCAGGCAGGTAGGAAAAGGGGTGATAAGGAAGGAAAGGAGGAGGGAGGGGGAGAAATACAGTTGGTGAACAAAAGGAGGCCCCCTCTTCTCTATTGTAGAGTAGCTTGGCCAGGCCGTGGAGCAGGCGGAGGAGAGAGCAGCATTGCCCGAATTGGAGACTGCCCGCCCTGGGTGCACAGCCAGACGCCTCCTGGCTTGCTGCAGTTGGCTCCCCTCAGCACATGCACAATGTACTGCTGCTCCACCTCTCGCAAGCTCCGAGTCCTCAGCTGTTCGGCTGCAGACACTTCCACATGCCTCTGTGACCCAGTCTCTTTTCTTTTACCCAGACACCAGGAGGAGGAAAGAGAGACAGAAGCACAGCCTCCCAAAGACAACAGGCGGTGGAGAGAAAAACCCGGAGCGGAGTCCGGGAGCAGCGGCTCAGGCCATGCACAGGCACACGGGGGAGCACGCTCGGGCTGCCTCTCGCTCCAGTACCAATTACACCACGAAACAGACTCAGGCTGTGCCAGGGGCTCGGTGTCGATCCCTTCAGCGCCGTGCGCGCGCGCGCACATTCCAATCTCAGGCAGTGTTGGATGCTTGATACCTAACCCTCCAATGCACAGGCGGAGAAACCGGACTCAACTCCTTGTTCTCTTTAGCGGAGGTGCCTGACCTTCTCCTGGCCACTCCGCACTCTCCTCCTGCCTCTCCCTCACGCACACAGACTCAGCTCTCCATGCTACTCGTGCTGCTCTCCATGCATCTTTGGCCATATAGGCGCGCGCGCACACACCTCCACTCTCCTTCAAGCTGACGCTCTTGCCTCTCCTCCTCCATCCCCCCACTCAGCCCAGCCGGAACCGGAGCTGTGTGATTGATGGCAGCTCTTTAATAGCGTGGTCAGCTAGAAAATGCATCTGCAAGCAAGATATTAAAGAGGCAAAGCATCCCCGGGAGTGATCAGCGGCTCACATGGCTGCAGCCAGGAATATTAATGAAACAAACCTCCTTACATCTACAAATGCAGATCAAAACACAGGGGGGTGGGAAAAATGCAGATAAAAACCAGAGGGGTGGATGGAAGCACACACAGAGCGTTTGTTCCAGTGATGGATAAGAGAGAGACAAGTCTCTCTGGTGTCACATTAGACACATTTCTATACAATGATTTTGTTGTTTATTCAACCAGTAAGCCATTTTGTTAAAATCCTCCCCAACTCTCACCCCCCTTTTTCAAAAGAGGCTAAAGCTACATCTGCTGAGCAAGGCACCTCTCAAATGTGATTTCATTCAAATTAATCTAATAAAAAAATACACACACACTCATACCAGGTGGCTTTAAACAACATGATCCTTAGCTACCAGACTCAAGTATCACCCCTATTCTTGCTTAATGCAGTAATAATAAAGTCTTGCAGCTGCCTGAAATGACCAGTTTCATTTTTGGAGTACAGCTTTTTAGATCTCTAGTGCAGAATAAAGTGTAGGGGCTACCAAAAAAAGTTCTTTATGCAATCCATGAATGGTGGTGATGCACAATATCTTTTCTGTCAAACAAATAAAAGGTTTAGTTCTATAGTAATGATGTTTTATCCATAACTAAATGACAAGCATATACTATGGTACTGCTTTATGAACCTCCCAACTAGCATCCAAAAAAAAAGTCAAACCGAAGTTTGTGATCACTTGTTTCTGTATCAAGTCCACAAGAATGACAAGTATTGCCACACCAGCCTTTTTTTTTCCCTCCCAGATACTGTACATTATGGTCTGATTTGTATGGTCTATATGACTTTATTCACAAGCATTTATATGGCGCTCATCGCTATAGTTAGTGTCCAAGTCATTCTCAATATAAAGGTACACATTTATAATTATAACATCTGTCTGCTAGAAATAGCTGCCTACATCACCAACACAGCTAATGTACAAATAGCTGATCAAGTATAACACCCTTGCCACCCTGACAGGCAGCACTGATCAATACAAATAGAAGGTGGTATGTAGTGCAAGCCTGGCTCTGTTGCAAGATCCACTATACATTAGCTTCTCAACAGGAGCCCATCCTAGGGGAAAACGTGCTGCTTGAAAATAAACTTCTTAACCAAGTAGCTTTGTGATAGCTCCACACCCATCAGAGCTGAAATCAATCCCCAAGTACAAAGCAGCTACACTGCATTTAATTCTTTATTCAATTTTTCTGGTCAATTATGCAGATAAAAACCAGAGGTGTGGATGGAATTATGGCCTAAAACATGGAAAACGATGGAAAATAATGTATTTCTTCAGTGCCCACTTAAGAAAGTGTTTTCTTTCAAATGACATCCAAAAGAGTTTTCTTACAGTAAGCAAACACTACTTCCATTTTCATGAAATATATCCTATTTGGCTGGATTTTCAAAGGCACCTATCTAGTTACCAGAATTTCAATCACTTAGGCACCTCTGAAAATCATTTAAGGCATTTTTTTATTCAGTTTCCATTAAAGATGCCAAACAAAACAAAAATTACATGGTTCACTGAGATTAGCAAGATAGGAAAATTGAGTTATATTCCTGACTTGACCACCGACTTGCTCTTGGATCTCAAGACAAGTCTCAACCTCACTGGGCCTCATTCACCTCCATCTATAAATTGTATCCAATAATTTCCATTTGTACATCAGAAATCTTTGGATGGCAGAAGTTAAGTAAGTTCAAAGGGTACGTCTTCACCACACACTTTTTTCAAAATAAGCTATTCCAGAATAGTTATTCTGAAATAGATTTTTTTGCAACAGCACATCTACACAGCAGGGAAGCCTCAAAATTAGTGCAAGGCAGGCTTCCCTAATATAGATGTACTTTCAATATAGAGCCCCAGGAGGCATAACTTAGTACCTCACCAGGGCCATTCTATTTCGCAATAGCCACAGTGGGCATCTACACACATCTTATTTCAAAACAGCTATTCCTCGTAGAATGAGGTTTACAGATTTCAAAATAAGCCGTCCATTATTTTGAAATTATTTTGAAATAACGGAATGGGTGTGTAGATGCGTGCAGTTATTTTGAAATAACACTAGTTATCTCAAAATACGGTGCAGTGTAGACGTGCCCGAAGTGTTAACAAGACTCAAACTAACTGACCAGTGTTGAGAACACCCCTCTGAGCTAGGGAAACATTATCTCAGCTACAAAGATGAGCAAGAAGAACTGCTTGCAAAAGAGAGCACAGCACTTAGACATTCGTGGCCATTCTATTTAATTTGTGAAAGATTTATCTGAGAATTACACTTACAACTCAAATACTATTTTCTAATAGGTGCTATCTCCTTCATATTTGCCAAACCCACTCTCTGGTGGAAGCCAAATGCTTTTATTCAATCTAGTTCTCCCACTGAGGAGGGACACAATATATTACACCAGATAAGAGACTGCTTTTCAAACTGCACAATATAAAGATTCAAGGAAGGATATCTGTAAATGGGAAACAGGGATTTCTAAAAATATATAAAAAGATCAGCTCACTGTGATCAGTTTTAAAAACATCACACCCATACATTAAACAAAAAAAAAATCACTAGAAAACATGCTATGGCCAATAATCTTGCATTGACCTGGAGAAAGTGAATTAATAGATTTTTTTCAGTGTGTCATTTCTGTAACTCGCACTACAGAATATTTCTCATATGTCATCTTTGGTCCAGTCTGCACAATTTCTCTGTGTTGTGCAAAAAAACGACAACTCCAATCCATGGAAAATCCAGCCCAGATTTCACAGGAGTTTCCATTTATCAAAACAACCCTGTCATGTTGAGTACCATTAACAGATAATGAAAGGAGACAAGGGATGCAGTTACAAGCAAAGCACTCTGCATTCTACAGGCCTAAGCATGCAGCCAAGTGAGCTGACATCTGACTATTATAAGCATTATAATTAAATAGAACACCTAGTTTAAGTAACATTACAGTTGTGACACAACCCAACAAAAGCTAGGAAATCCAAAGATAAGGCTTTGACACCCTGTCATTAACTCCTACTATCCTGTATGTTTGTTGTCTTCTGTGTATCATACACAATCTGCTTCAAATAACTAGAAAGTCAATCTTAACGTCCAATTTCCCACCTTTTGCTGATTTCCATGGACACTAACATTGTATACTGCACCTCTGTGTTTCAGCTTGTGAAAGAACCAGCACTTAACATGGCAGAGTGACATACAGTGTGTTTTTAAAGGGCTATAAAGGTGCTATTTTCTAGACACACTTCATAGAACACAAATAATTCATAACCTCTTGTGAGAGCTTTACAAAATTTGAAAAACATGAAACAGTTATACCCCAAGGCCACAAGATCTATATGACAACTGCTTTCAAAGTTCCTTTTGAGAGATTTAGCTATCATGAGGTATGCATAAATATTTCACCCACATACTAGGAAAACTGCTCCAAAGGTGCTGCTTAAAACCTACCAGCTAAATATATATACTTTGGTAGGTAAAACTAATTATGAGAATTTAATTTGATCCTATAGATCACATAAGAATATCATAATGTTTTAAAGACCAAAAACTAAGAAGTTCCCCATATAACACTTAGAAGCACTCAACACCTACACAGTCCAGCTTTTTACTTTTTAAAAATGAGTTTCCACACATTGTCCAGTTAGTGTCACTACCAAGCAAAGTGTGTTAAGCCCACTTTCAAACAGAACTCTTGATTTTAACGGTCTTCTAAAAGCAGGTTTAATGTGCTTTTGCCTGGCTCATCTAGGCAACAAGCATAACACATTAAAGCCATGTTAAGCTGAACCTATTTTTGAAAATAGATTTAACTAATGTTGCTTTTTTAGGACTTGATCTACATCAGGCTTTCTTGGCAGTGTTTCTCCATTGTTTGCACCACTGCTAGTACTGCTCCTCCCCATTTTTTGACCAAAATTTTCACCTGTACTAACAGTGCATACTCAAAAGCAGAAATAACATTTGGAAACCTATGTTAAAAATAAACCCAATATACAGCTAGCCTAAGACTGAAAAATTACAAAACAAAACTACTCATTAAAACAGTTAGCTGCAACATTTTTTGGCCTCATCCATGGGTGGAAATGGCTTGCCTGCTAGTGTCAGAAATAAACCATAGAAGAGTGGTTCTCAAATTGTGGGTTGGGACCCCAAAGTTGGTCACAAGACTGGCATTAGATGGCTGGGGCCCAGAGCTAGATCCCAAGCCCCATCTGAAGCCCAACCCAAAAGGTTTCAGCCCTGGGCAGCACAGCTCAGCTCAGGTTATAGGCTCTCCGCCTGGGGCTGCAGGCCTTGCGCCCTCTCCCCAGGGCAGCGTGGCTCAGGCAGGCTTCATCCTCCATCCTGGGGACACATAGTAATTTGTTGTCAGAAGAGAGGCATGGTACAATGAAGTTTGAGAACTGCTGCCACTGAAAGTGCACTACAGCTTACAACATCAGCTTGCATTTTGCCATCCGTGTTAAGAAGTCTGGCACGGTTTACTATAAGGAGCAAACTGTTTTCAATCTTGTTTTTGCAGGCTAGAAGCAATGTACATTCTTCACCAGTTGCCAATAATGGATCTTTGTATGAAGACATCTGTGGGTAGAGTCTTGTTAAGAGCTAAGTATTGCTGTCTGTATACTGAGCAAGGTAATTCAACTCAAAGGAGGAGGTGGGAGACAGTGCCTGCCAGCACAGGATACATGGAGCTCCCCCTCATCTCCGGAGCTGCACTAGGTAGGCACCCAAATTCCCTACCCCCTCCAACCCAGACCCCACACCTCAGCCCCCTTCTGAACAGTGCCTCCTGCCTAGACCCCACAGCCCTAGCCCCCCTCCTGCACCCTTCTTCATGGCCTGATGCCAAACCCCCAACCCATTCCTGTGCCCTTCCCTCCCAGACCCTGTTCCTGCACCCTACTACCCCGCCAGGGTTCCCTATAAGTTGTGCTCTTGAGCAGCTACTCAGATGATTTAAATGCCGCCCAGATGATTAGCACACACAGCAGTACATGTTTCTACTGGTGGTGTACATCCACACATACCTCTGTGCACATTTATTCTGCACATGGATGGAAAAAATTAGAGGGAATACTGCCACCTGCCCAGATCACCACCCCAGCATGCTTCTCAGTAGCCTCCCCCTCCCATACTGAACCCCATCCCCTTTTTGGCCCTGCCACAGAGCCTACAAAATCTACTAGCCCCAGACCCCTAGAAGTGTTAATATGGTCCTTGGAGCACCCTCCCCCCCAGGGCAGAGTGTGAGAGGAAGCCCACCACCCTGAGTTGCATGAGTGCCTTTTTCTGCTTATCAGCTGGGAGCTTCATCCATGAGGGTTTTTTCCTCCCGTGTCCCATCTGCATGTGACACTCAATTGATTTTTCAGTGGGTCACTGACCTCTCCACCCAAAACATTTCCCCTCCCCCGTGCTAAAAATTTATCTGAGTCTCATCTCTGGTATAAGATGGAATGGAGTTTTGGCTAGATCTCTAATAGGACTGCTTGTACAGCAGAGGTAGTTAAACCAGCACACTAAAATAGTTACTTTTTAAAACAAATTTAGTGCAGAGCAGCCAATTTTTAGATAAGCCAGTTTTCTTCCACAGAATTCCCAGACAGCATCGGTGTTCATTATAGATTATGAACCTCCACAATTTCTTTTCTTTTTTTTTTTAAGCTCTCTTAATTATGTGAGGGAAAGATCACCTGTTAAGCAGCTCTCTCTCTCGCATTTCTTCAGTTTAAAAATAGTGATTTTTTTTTTTTTTTTTTAAAAACCTTAGCTTTTAAACAAGGAAAAAATAACTCTCTCCTTTGGACTTACACCTTTGAACACCAAGTGACATCCCAGCACAAAAACTGAAACCCTGAAAGTAACTATTAACTCTGACATTTCAGTACTCTGGGAAAGACGACCTTGCCAGACAAGTAGAAATCCCAGAACCTCAAGTGAATCCTAACCTCATTTTCATCCAATTAGACCTTTCTATTCCTGAACATTCCAAGCACTTACCTTGCCATAACTGTCATCTGCTGTTTGAAAATGGAATGTTTCATTTTCAATGACTTATATGAAATGCTCTGAATGTGATTTTACATCATCTCCTATCTCAGAACAGAAAGAGGGAAAACGGGAGGTAAAACACTCTACAATTGCAACAGCGATCATGTATCAGTACTGACCTGTCAGCTAACAGGCAGAGTCTTATATTTGGTTTAAGGACCTGGGAGAAGTATTGAAACAATTACAGATGTACAGGCTGTGTACAAAACTCAGAGGACTGTCTGACAAACATGAATTCCATTTGCATGTCTTTGAAATTACCTACTACATAAATTATTAGAAGTAAATACTATTTTGCCATAGGGAGGAGGAGAAAGTTTTTCCACCAAAGAGCTTATGGATACTGACAAGATGTTTTACATACTAGCAAGTGTTCAGACTTAATTCACAGCAAAAGAATTTTCTGTTAAAGTACATAAGAATGAATTAAACAAAGAATTCCCATAATTATTGTCCAGTCTTTATCAAATACTAATTTTTGGTAACAAGGCGAACCGTCCGTCTGTCCATCTTGTGAGGCTCTTCCTCACGCACACACACAGTTAAGAGTACTCATGCACAATTCTAAGCCCTGGTCTGAATTCAAATACTTTAAAGGCTTAGTGTATGGTAACTAATCCAATTTCTAAGTTATAAAAGTATTGACCAGAACACTATCACTGAAGATGGTAACATTCTACTTCCTGGAATTTATGGTTATAGGAATTTGATGGCTTAAACTTTATAAACGAACTCTGTGGTAACTGCCTTTTTTCAAACACCAGGTCTAAAGAAAAATAGACCATATAAGCAGTTATTTACCACAAGAAAAATAATTAACTAGCAAGCTGAGCAACCAGCTTTCAGGTACACACATCCATGAACCAAAAGCATTGTTACAGTGTACTATAATGACAAGAGACTTCAAGAATTACACATTAACAAAACTGAATTATCATGAGTCATTTTCAAGTCTCATACCTCATCGAAACTAAGAATTAAAATAGCATGAAGCTAGAACATTTATACTATACTGTTCAGTAACGCCTAGGTCACCTAAGATTCTTTAATTCAGGGGAAAGGAACTTTTTTGGGTCAGGGACTACTGACCCACAGAAAAATCAGTCAGGGGCTGCACACAACTGAAAAAAATTCACTGACTTGGTCCCTGCCTGAGAAGGAGACACTCCCCACCTTCTCCTTGCACACCAGAGCCTAGAGGAGCCCACGCCAATAGTATTTGTGCACTACAGCCCCACAGAGAAGGTCTAGCCTAGGTGTTGGGAGTACCAGCATGGGCTCCCCTATGATGGGGGTAGCTCTGAGCCTCAGGGGCTGGATCCAGGCAAGCTGGATGCCAGCCTTAGATGCTCCACCCTCCATTAACTCAACAGCTTCACACAGGTTCAAGACAACACGACATGTCCACAGCACATTTAACTGTTAGCTGCGGCATCAGCCAACAAATTGTAACATACCTTTTTTCTTCTAATGTAGATCAAATCCTAGAGCCAGTTTCACAAACCAAATGCAATGAAGTATATCAACAGTTCAACCCACATAGCATTTCACATTATTGAGGATAAATTATTCTCCGTCATCTGAGCTTTTTCTTATTAAATATGAGTAGCATATTTCTTAAATGTATCCACAAGAAATGTGTACGGCTACTAAGAACCCCATCTTTTTCAGGGACTCAACTATTCTTATTTTATACAGGATTGGAGGCATCTCAATCATCTGCAATACAACTTAGAATAATACTACCACTACTAACTTCTCTACATGGTCAAAAGTCAAGCCATGACCCTCTTAAGTGCAGTGCTCTCTGCATGGTAATATTCTGAGCTATGCAGCTCTGCCGCGATCTAAAGCTTGAAATAAACCCTTCAAGGTGCCTTAAAATCCTAGGAAAAGAGAGCACACTATAAAATACATTTTGCACTTTTCAAAATTCACTCGAGATCAGGTTGGATATATGTTTCAAGACAACTGCTCTTTGAAAGGACTAAACAGTTTGAAAAAGAGCTCTCTCATTCAGTGAAGACTAGTGGGTAAAATGACAAAGAGGGTCATATGGATGAATGAGCTGAGGAACTCAGGGACTTGGCAGGATGCTTAAGATGAGGTCCCTTATGTACTTAGATATCTGCTAAACGTAATAAATTCAGTTGAGGGAATCTGACCAAGCTGCTAGAAAGCAAGTGGTGAGAAAAACAACTTGAAACCCCAGCTGGAACTTCCACAGCAAGAAATCAAAACAAACTAGGCTAGATAGATATTTCAGCAAATATGATCATGTATGCAAATCAGAGAAATTAACTTACACGGCATTTCTCACTTTGGTTTGTTTCCCCTACTACTTAGCAGCAAATACAGAAACTCCAAAGTAAGAAATGGCACACTGTAAATGCAAAAACCTGAAAACAAAAACCTTGAGTTTGTGGTACAGATAAAACAAGATACCAAGACACTGGGTAACTACAGCTTCTCTTGGACAAAAGTACTTTTTATTTTAGAAAATGCCATTTTAAAGTCAAGGAGAAAGTTGGGTTGTACAGACAAAATGTAACAAGTGTAAAAGAATGTTTAATTTAAGTAATATATATTAGCTTTTAATCAAAGAATAAGCAACATTAGAGTCAGCACTAACTTTGCTTTAGCTGAATTTTTGTTTTTAAGTAAAAAGGAAACATTTGGAAGTATGAAATTCTGATTAAAATAGAAGCGCGAACGGAAGGAGTGAGGCTAATGCATTTCTTAACTTTTTTATCAACGTAATTTTAAACAAACAATAAAAGCTACCCTGATCGTTGCTTGAGATTTTAAATATAAAGTAACTTTGCAAATGGAAAATATGATACTCTATCAAACAGCCTGTGGTATGTTTAAACTATTATAAAGTAAAGCTTGCTCATTCTCACAAGCTAAAGGAAACTGACTGCCAAATGCTTCCTTTACAATCTCTCCAGAATAGGGCAGATCCTCTACTAAGAGATTTTCCTGACATACCAAATGTAGCAGATAAACAGATATGCATAAAAACTTGCTGGATTTATTGAAGGCATAGCGAAGATCAGAAATGTGACTAGAGCTCTCAACATTTTTAATACAATCGTTTTACATTGAAGGGTTTTTAAAAAATTCAACAGACGTTTTAAAAGTGACAACAGTCACAGGATGTGACCATTGCTATATTAATCTTTCCCTCAGGAGGGTCAGATAAGCTTAAAAACAGGAAGTCTGTACTATAATGCTGAAAATGTTAACAGTCTGGAACCACATGACTATAGTTCAGTTATGGATTCATTTGTAAAGGGGACTAGCCAGTAAAGAAAGTGCAACACACACGGAAGTTATGATCCTGAGAGACCAAAAGGTAAAAAATCCCCAAAAGGTAAAAAATCCCCAATTTCATATTAGAAAGTGGCTATGCAGGGATGCAACTAATCTACGTTTTATTTTTAAATGGGAAATTGAGGGAAAGGAAAAGCAGGGGAAGCCAAGTGTTTCTCCTGCATCACCACCATCCATTTACAATAGCTCTGTAAAAATCATGGTAATAGGCGGCCACTCTCAACTTCATAGCAACACTTACTATTTGTCAATAATTAATACTTCCCAATTTGATTAATAGATGTCTTGAGACATATACCAATATCAGCAATTGCAACAAAACGTTAGATGTGCATCATCTTACCTCCAGACTGATTCTATGTTAACACTAAACAATTTCAGATTAGCAACCAGAGCTTTTAGCCTATGGTTCCCTTTCCATTTTAAAGACTACTGCAAAAAAATGTAATGTAAAACTGCACTGCTCAGAGAGCAACATGGACCTTAGGTCACAGACTTATTTCATCAGATCTGAGGAACTCAAACATATTTTTATTTATTTCAAAGACATCAGGAAGCATTCTTAGAAGCAAATACCCCAGCCATAAAATTAGAATTTCTTCCACATAGCTAGGTCTTAAGCCATACATAATTCTTAAAAGAAACTACAGGTAAAATATTTTATTTCCTTCACAGACAAATCAATAACCAGGCGTAGTATAGAATAATAAACACAGACCTCTAGAGGTACCAATTAATAACTATGACTGGTAATAAGCAAGTTAAGTAATGGTTAATTGACTAGATGGAATTTCCATCGACTACACGACTAGTCGATAGGCACTTGTACATTTCAAAGGAGGAATGCTGAACTCCATGTGCAGCCTGGGGCCACTGGGAAGTCCCGCTGACACTGGGTGCACGTGGCATGCCAGCTTTGAAATATACAAAAGTCCCCAGCAGGGGCTCGTGTGCATTTCAAAGTAGCAGTGCAACATGGAACCAGGGGTCAGCAGGGACTCCGAGTCCCCTGCTGGCCCCAGACTCCATGCTGCGCTGCCAATTTGAAATGCCACACCGAGCCAGGTTTAGCTGGGGACTCCCCAGCAGAACCTGGGATCAGCTGGGGACTCCCCAGCTAACCGCGCATTCCGTGCAGTACAGTTCCGTGGAAATGCCACACTGGAGCCTGGGATCTGCTGGGGAGTCCCCAGCTGATCCCAGGCTCAGCAGTGCAGTGCTGCCACTTTGAAGTACCCTCTCTTCCTCCTCCCCCCACCCCTTGCTGCCTCTGATGGGAGGGAAGGGGGAGGAAATGGACTAGTCCTTAGCTGGTAATAGAGACTCAAATATTAGGGTAGCCATGGCCAATCTGCAGCTCACAAGCCACATTTGGCTCCCCCCACCCCCCCAAAGTGCGTCTCACAAAGCCTGATGTGGCCAAAAAGCCTTTAACCATGTTTCTTAAAGGGGCATTCTTTTTTTTCAATCGACAACTCTGGGGGGCTTTTTTTTTTTTTTTGCTTGACAACTCCTCCCTCCGGCTCTTTGCACTATATGCACAACTATTTTGGCTCTTTGCCTGTAACCGGTTGGCCACCCCGTATTAGGGTTTGATTTGTTTGTATTGCTTAATGTACAGAAATGCTGATGTAAGAAGGTTAATTTTGTTTGTTATGGGACAAACTAAATGCATCTACATGTATTATATTTTCAGCAGGTTCTTATGCAATAGGTAGCTATAAAAGAGTTAAGAAATACTTACCTGGCCATATTCCTTTAGGGTATTTGGTGAGTGAAAAATAGTGTAACCTTCTTTGAAATTTCCAAGTATAATCACACTAGTCTGGACTAACTGTTTCACTCCATCTCTTGATATAATGCAGTCACCACAAATTGTGTAAATAAATCTAATGTTTTTAGGAAGGATGTGCAATTTTTCCCTAGGTATTTTCCTTTATGGCATGTCAGAATGAGAATTTGGCACCAAAGTCCCTGATTATCCATTTAGCTGTCTCTGGCTGGAAAGGAAACACTATAACTATCAACTATAAGGAAGATGCATTGCATATTAGATGTTTAGTAAGTGTATAATCTCCATCAGATCTGGACAAGTTATTTCCAACAAAGTGCTGTACTTAAAAAAAAAATTAAGAAATGCTTCTCTCTGATTTTTAACTTGCACATGCAGTCTTGTATTTCATAACCTCACTGGAAAAATCCTATGGATCACAGAAATATCTTAAAAACGTCATTGTATGTTCTAATCTAAAGACATCTTCCCTGATGAAAGTAACAGATTACAGATGATGAAATAGTAAAGCACAAACTGATCCACATGTGACTCTCAAAGGCACATTACTAAAGTACAAACATGCACTTAAGAAAATATTTAAAGTGTTCTACATGCAATTAGAAGAAAAGAGACATTCATGGACAAAGGAAACAGACTAGGTATCATGACAATTTGCACTCACTGCTAACACATGTTCCTGGCATAGAAAGAAATCACAATATTTCAGAGCTGCTACACTGGCAGAAATAAATGAGGTACACTGTCTTAATCAACAAGGTGGCTTACACTAGGAACCAGCATCTGACAGCATTTATGAGTTAGCTCTTCCTAAAATATAGCCAAGTTTTAATACGCCACCTACTGCTCAACTCTTAAATGCCATTTTAAAACTACAATAGAACAGTGGTTCTCAATCTTTCCAGATTATTATACACTTTTCAGGAATCTGATTTGTCTTGCATACCCCAAGTTTTGCCTCATTTGAAAACTACTTGCTTACAAAAATATTAGATAAAAAAAGCGTTAGCATGCTATTATTGAACAATTACTTGTTTATATTTTACTATGCTAGCAGGCTGTGCCAATCCCCTTCTCTCTGGCCTCTTTCACAGCTAGAGAGCGTGAAAGCATGGTGACATCATTGTTGCACAAAAGTAAAAACTTTATATAGAGAAAATTATAAATCAATAGGAATATAATTTCACTCACATTTCAGCTTACAGTATATAAAGCAGTATCAACTGAATAAGTAGTTGTATGAACATTTAGTTTGTACTCATTTCACTAATGCTTTTTATGTAGCCGGTTCTAAAATTAGGTAAATATCTAAAGGAGTTGATGTACTTCCTGGAAAACCACCATAGAAACCGTGCAAATTCAGGAGAGCCATAAAACCAGAAGCTATGCAGAACCCTGAATTAGTGGTTTGACATGACTTTTTACTTTAGCATTTCAACCAAAAAATGGTACCTAAACACTCAAAATTAGTTTTTTTTTAAACCCATCTGTAAGCAAGAACACAAGATTCTCTTCCTACCAATAACAGCAGTTGAAAGGTTTCATTCAAATGCACACGTTACTCAGAACGTGGACCTAGAAGGAATAAAACCAGAACAAATGTATCTGCCAGTGAGAGAGAAGGAATGCTTTCAAGCAATTATGAATAAAACTTCATGGCATTCATTAGGTTGTGTAAAAGTTGTATTTTTTCTGTAGCATCTAAACAATGCCTAATCCTTGATTAGGGTATTGACATAGAAATGTTTGAATTTTAATGCTGGTGTTTTGTCAATAAAAAGTATTCGTGTACATTTCACAAGTTCATTAATAATCCATTAAGACAACCTAAATTAAATCTTGGCAAGCAACTTCATCATGAAACAAAATCTGCTTTTTTTGGTTTGTAAGAACTGAATGTGCCAAGTGTGACACATTAAGATGTGAAAACACATTTTAAAGGTTACACTCTGAAACTATTTCAACATCTCTAATAAAGGTATCATTAAGCTGTTGCAGAACAAACACTACAGTACTTATTTCATTTTTAACTTGCAGTTTGTCAAGTTTCAGAAGGGTAATTTTAGACAGACCAGAGTGTTACTATAGTAAACCTCAATAATATAAACATCTATATGCATGCAATTCCACACACGCTGACAGTGAGGACAATTCCCATTTTTTCCAGCATAAGTATTATGTGAATGATTTGAAATAAGTGCCAACATGCACCTTGCATTGTTTAGTTTCCTTGGGAATGCTAACGTGTGTACTGCAAATACTGATTGAAGAGTCAATTAACTAGAGGGGGAATGCTTGCAGCAAAAAATTAAACTAAAAATAATCCATTTACCGGCAAAGGCAACACTTAAAAGCTAGCTAAACTATAATCAAAGTCTATTTTCCAGCTTTGATAGTAAACACAATTGTTAAGAGTGGTTAAAACTCAAGACCGTTAAGCATGCAATTTCAAGAAAGGAACATCTGCTTTACCAACCATATCCTTCTAATTTCCTTCTCACTCATACTGAAGTTGCAGCACATGCATTCTGGACTATAGTCCTACCTTGATTTACAAGATTACCAGCATGAAAAAAAATGGAAGACTCTTCTAGCCCCTAAATGAAAAAGGAAAATATTATTTTCCAAGTGGGTAGACAGCTAATCACAAATAGAAATGACACCCTGCTTTTCTTGCCCTTATTCCCTTTTACCTCAGATTAACTCATTACTACATTTGCTATTTGCACAATGCAAAACAGAAATGGTAGAGCTGCAGCAATCACAGAAAACAAGAACGGTTTTAAAATTTAATGAAAAAAGTTAAATTATGCATGTTACAAGCCAGTGATCTTGGTCCACACCAGGTCACAAATGGAGGGAATGACTCAGTTCCTGTGTTAACATAGCCAAACTGTTCTTTTCAATAGCAAGTATTTCTTTAAATTTGATTTGCCCTCAGTTTAGAAAAGCAGCAGGCCCTTATCTGACATTCGTTACTTTGGCTGATAATTTTAAAACCCTCAAAATTCCAATTTCCAGCTCGGGAGAAAGCAGAACCCAACAAGACTAAAGGAGCTGCAAACCATTAACCTCCTCATGAATGGGTCACTAACAGCACCAGTTCTGTGGGATACCAAGCACTCTAAGCTCTGACTGACATGAAGAGATGTTGAGTCGAGCAGTAACAGGGCTCCAAACAGAAGGTAGGGAAAACAAGAATCCTTCTCACATTTTCTTCCATAATAATGCTTTGTACCTTCCCCCCTTCCCACACTTTCCGCATTACAGAAAATACAACAGAGCCCCAGAACTGCTAAATCGTATTTAAGAATGCTGGCTCTCAAGGACCATTGTGATCAATCATTAATTGAATAATTTTATTCACGTATAGTTTCCAGGTATCTGTTAAAGAGCCTTGGGGCCTTAGGTCTGTCAGAAGTAAAGCTAATATTACATTCTAATCCCAGCTGATGTACTTAGCAAAGCTCAGGATGTAAAAGGATCCAGGTCTTAGTTCATAAGATTTGCACATAAAAAAGGCAAATTATTACTTTTTCCTGCCACACTTGAGTTTGAATCAGTTGTAGACTGAATGACTGTCACTTTACACTGTGATACCGTCTCCTCCTTCAGTTTAGGCAGAAGCTTCAGAAATCCTCATGAAACCCACGTCTTACATTTCACTATGTGGATCCATGAAGTCACAAGTTAGTGAAACTGAGGGAGGGGCAGGGGACAAGGCAGATTTTGTAGACTTGTTTACCTGACTCATTACTAAGTGTTGCTATATTCATGAAGAGGAACTTGTTGATTTTTTTAAAACAGATCTGGCTTTACTGCACTCACACTAGAAATAACCATCACCTTCAACTTTTTGGCTGTTTTTTAATTTATTACATATTAATAAAGTAGAATCCCTATCGTGCACACACAATATATATTTATAATCTAGGGGTTTTTAATGGAAACAGCAAGATCATCAAATACTGCAGACTCCAGCAGTTCTGTGACCTTTAAGAGTCTTCCATCCAGAGTCACAGCTTACAGAAAAATCTCTCCTGAACTCAGCCAATTCCTTAACTTTTTAAACTGTTTAATTACCACTGAACTCTCCACTTGGGGTTCACAAGCTGCTGGTAGCTAATTTCAATTTGGAAAAGAAAGGCAGCTGCAACCTTATGTTTGCCATTTTACAACTGTTGCAATCTATCCCTCTCTCCTTTCCACTTAGGCCAGGTCTACACTAAAGGGAAAGGTCAAATCAAGATAGCATCTCCAGCTATGTTAATTACCTAACTGGAGTCAACTTACCTTGGTTCTAGTTTCCCCACTGTCCCCACAGTGGGAAGCCAACAGAAGCAAACACTCCCATCAGTTTTCCTTCCTCTTCACAGCAGCAGGAGTACAGGCTGCTGATGGAGACACCCTCAGAGTTCTAGGTAGTGTGTCTTAATTAGACCCACTAAATCAAACTCTGGAAGATCAATCACAGCAGTGTTAATCTTCTGCTTAGTGAAGACATGGCCTTAGTCTATTAATCTAAATTTTTTAGCACTAGAGACCAGAAGAGACACCTTGTATATTGATGTGCCTTATGTTTTGTCCAATTATCCCTCTATTGAGTCCAATACTTTGTTTGGATAAAACATATCTTCTAGAAATGCATCCAGTCTTGACAGAGAAAGCAAGAGATGAAGAATCCACCACTTCCCTCAGCAGTTTGTTCCAGTGGTTAAATCACCTTGTTAAAAATGCATACCCTATTTGAAGCAAAATGCAGGACAATGTAGCACTTTAAAGACTAACAAGATGGTTTATTAGATGATGAGCTTTCGTGGGCCAGACCCACTTCCTCAGATCAAATAGTGGAAGAAAATAGTCAACCATATATACCAAAGGATACAATTTAAAAAATGAACACATATGAAAAGGACAAATCACATTTCAGAACAGGAGGGGGATGGGGGGGCAGGAAGGAAGGTAAGTGTCTGTGAATTGACGGTATTAGAGGTGGGGAGAGTGGGATGTTTGTGAGTTAATGGTATTAGAGGTGATAATTGGGAAAGCTATCTTGATAATGTGTAAGATAGTTCAAGTGTTTGTTCAATCCTCTTTGGAGAGTGTCGAATTTTAACATGAATGACAGTTCAGAGGATTCCCTTTCAAGTGCAGATGTAAAAGGTCTTTGTAGCAGAATGCAGGTGGTTAAGTTTGACTTTGTTTGACTTGGGCTTCCAGCCATTTGTTTTGTTATGCCTTTTTTCATTAAGGGCTTGTACACTGGCAAGTTTTGTTGCCAAAATATCTTTTTTGGCAACAAAACCAGGACAGCATTCACATTGCAATGCAACAGAAGTTGTGAAAAGCACCCAGTTGTGGCAACAAAATACTTTCACCTCTGTAAAGGACTTGTGTGTCTCCCTTTCCTTTTACTACTGACAATCATAAAGTATATACTACAGTAGGTTTTTTGTCAAGTTTATTGAATTCCAGCATCTCTCTCTCAAGGTCTTATTAGCCACTCTGGCCAGCGCTTTGAACTCTGCTGTGCTGCAGCCATGTAAACAGGAAAACGAGTGAGTGAGTGAGTCCCCCACTTTGCAAACCCCAGAAACTTGAAAATCCATTTCTTCCTGTCTGGCACATTATATAGTGGTGCTCATGGCATCTTCTCAGGGAAACAGGATGGCTGTCACTCAAGATGCTCTCCTCCTTGAAGCACACTAGAGCTTTTGGATCTTATCTGTGTGTGAGTTGAAGAATTGGTGTGATCACAATGGCAAGTGAACTGTAGAAACTGGGACACATACAGTCACATTTCTCAAGTCATGTGTTTGAAGAGGTATGACTGACACACCCTACAATACAGAACCAAGATAAAGGAAATCAGCAGGCATACCAGAAGGCAAATGAGGCAAACAGGTGGTTTGGTGCTGCACCCAAAACATGCCATTTTTATAAAGAACTGGATGGAACCCTAGGTGGGAACTTCACGTCCACACCCAAGGAGAATGTGGATACTTCCCATAGCACAGTCAGAAACAGGAGTTAACCTGAAGGCAGAAGTTATTGATGAAGAGGTGGAAGCAGGTGAAAACGGGGAGGCCTTCAATCCGGTGACTGTCTGTGAGCCAGGCAGCAAGGAACTGTTCAAGTCTCAAGGTTTATGAGGACTCAGCAACTGGATGTGGTGCATGAAGCAACAGAGGAGATGCACGGTCACAAAACAAGGGAAGAGTTGCAGGTAAGTTGCTGTATGGTGAGGGCAGGTAGGGGATTGCTGGATATTGCAGCAGGGTGAGGGTGGGGTGAATGACACTGTCAGAAGTTGCTCTTGCAATTGAGAGGACGGGTAGCGCGAGGCGGCCAGAGCCTATACTACTGTGAGCTGGGTAAGCCCTGCGTGGGTCTGCAGTATGTGTAACAGAGCACAGATGTACAGCAATATCAATAGAATCTTGCTATGAGACGATGTCAAAGTTTTCCTGGGGTACTTATTGATTTTTTTCATGGAGATTCCGTGGCAGGGCTGCCATTTCTCCACTGCCATGGTACGACACTCTCCCAAACCACTGCTCAAACTGTTGCTGCAACCAAGGGGGCAAAGTTCCTTTGGCTGCGTAAGGAACAGAACCTTCCCCCCCCCCAATCCCGCTCACATCCAGAAGCAACCCTCTATGGTGGCACATGCAAAATTCTTTATCCAGAAACCCTCCATCTATCCCCACACACTCATTTCCACAATCAGATGGTTTTTTCCCCACCACACTCCACTCCCCATCAAAGCAGCTTTGTCTCTGACAGCTAGACATTAACACTATTGCAAGGTTTGCCAATAACATCTGCCTTCCCTCACCACCAAACATCCACCCTCTTGTGTATGACCATGATTCAAAGATATCAATGAAGACAAATATGATGCATGTTTCCATGAGTTTATTTTATGCAACAATCCACATCCATCGCTCTAGCCCCTGTGGAAGTTTGTAATAGCCCCTTGGTTCCGTGGGAATGCCTCACTCAGGATGAGGCAGGTAAGTAACCCCAACACAAATATCAGCTCCCCTCATTGTCAAAATGGTTCCTCAGAGCCTCCTTGATATCAATGGCTACCTACAGGCTCCTCTGACCGCATGAGTGTCTGGCTGTTCAAACTATGTGCCCAGGCACCATGTCTCACTGCTTCACCTTTACTCTCACAAATTACGTAAGCAACATCATGCGGCCACTACCTTGGGGATATGATTCTCCTAAAGGTCTGGCCTGCCATAGACACACCTCCATCTTCCTTTCAATCTGCCAAAGGCACATTCAACAATCATGCGGCAGCGGCTTAGCCTGTTGTTTAACCACGCCTCACTGCAGTCCAGGTGCCCCATTTAAGGCTTCATAAACCAGAGCTGTAAGGGGTAAGCCCCATCACCTGCAATTACTATGGTCATTTCCACATCCCCCCACTGTAATTTTCTGGTCTGGAAAGAAAGTCCCAGCCTGGAGCATTTTGTACAGGCCACTGTTCCTGAAGATGCATGCATCATGCACCTTTCCAGACTAGGGATGTAAAAATCTCAGTTTAATTAACCCGTTAAACGTAGTGTTTAACTTGTTAACCAATTAAGGGAGGAAGACAAGCTGGAGCAGCCTCCGCCATAGGCAGGGACAGTTCAATCCAGCCAAAGCTGCCCATGCCTACAGCAGGAGAGCTGCTCCAGCGTGGGAAGTAGAGTTGACAGCCCTAAGCAAGGCTGTCAGGAGGCGGGAGAGGGGTTGCTCCTGGGTACCAGTTAACCGTTACCTAGTAAGCATCATTCATTAAGGGTGATACTTATTGGGTAATCAGTTAACAGGTTACCCGTTCACATCCCTATTGCAGACCCCTACATTTCTGTGCATCAAACACCTACAGTAATCCACAAGCACCTTGTACTCTGTGGCAAGGCAGGGTGACACTAGCATGGGAATGCATGTGCCATCAGCATGGGAAGGCATGTGCCATCAACTGCCCCACCACAGTTTGGAAAGTCCATTTCAGCAAAGCCAGCCACAATGTCATTCACATTACCCAGAGTCGCACTCCTACGCACCACAATATGACGTATTGCCCTGCACGTTGCGTAAGTGCTGCCCCAAAGGTACACTTCCCCACTCCAAACCGATTTGCAGCAGAACAGTAGCAATTGTGAGCCATCGGCTTCTACAAAGCACTCAACACAATTATCTACTGAGAAAGCAGCTCTCTTTCTTGTGGCCTTGCACTACAGTTCAGGGGCCAGCTCAGCACACAGCTACAGCAAGGTTGCTTTACGCATCAGAAAGCTCTATAGCCACTGTGCTTCATCCCACATGACAATGCGAGCCCACAATTCAGAGCTGATTTCCCTAGCCCAAAAGCAACACACTAGTGTGCACAGCTGCTCCGTGACAGCCCAACACAATGCCACTTTGCTGCTGTCCTTGTCACTCACATTGTTGTCCGCATCCACGTCTTCTTCCTCTGATTTGAAGTGCATAAGAAGCTCTGTTGCAATACATGATATCTTAAGCACACTGAATACAACATGGGAGAGAATTCTGGGATCCATGATTTCTCACAGCAGATGCTGGAGTTCACAGCAAGGACTGTCATTCAAATAGTGCAAAAGTAAGCCAGAAGCCCCGGGCGGGCTGGGAAGCAAAGAGGTGGTTGACGGGATGTTTTTCACATTCCCAAAATACCTAGCACTGTGTTGTGCATTCCCACAGTGCCTAGCAACTGAAGGTGATGACAAGCACTGTGGGATGCATACCTACATCATTTGCTCTCCCTCCTCCCCCCACCGTCAACAGAAAGAGCAAAGCAATGTAGCTATAATATGTCAACAGAGGATGGCAGTGTGAACATGATTTGGCTACTTTGGTGACTTATGAATGCTGACACTGCTTTCATCGCCAAATCTTTCCATTGTACATGAAAAGCCCTTTAGTACTCAGTCATGCTCAGTTCCTATTAGGATTTTTCATTTCTCTTATTTCAGAGAAAGCAGGCACTTTCACACCCCACATCAGCTTAGAGCCTCTCAATTAAATTACACATATCCAAAACCTCTCCACCTCCATAGTTAGCCTAAAACATTCTGTATTTCTAGTTCCATACAGAATATGGGAATTGACATACTGGATTAAGACCAATGGTCTATCTAGTCCAGTACATGTCTCTGGCAGTGGCCAGTATCACACACAATTATAGAATAAACGCCCACCAAAGGAGCCTCCCAAACTCCATAAATTAGGGTATGTCTACACTTGCACCCTAGTTCGAACTAGGGATGCAAATGCAGGCGACCGAAATCACTAATGAAGTGGGGATTTAAATATCCCGCGCTTCATTATCATAATTGCGCCCCCATGCTATTCCGCTCACCAGCTGATTAGAACCAAGAAGTGCGCTCCAGGACGCCTTAGTTCCAATCAAACCCCTTGGTTCGAACTAACGTTACTCCTCAATGAGTAGTTATGCATGCGCAGATCGCCAGACAGTGTGGCTGGCGAGCAGGGCTCGCTGCAGTTCGGCGAGCCCTGAGCATTACTAAAAATGACACCTAAATCAAGGGCATATAAAGTGGGGCACATGCTGACTGCACACAACATTGACTGAGAGCCACACGCTCTCTCTGCATCCAACCAAACGCTGCTACTATTCAATTGGCACTAGGGATCCCACGGGCCTGGGCTTGGCACATACAAATGCTGGGTCCTGGGTGCCCCACAGACAGAGCTCCATGGGAAGCTGGAGCAGCCTCCATCCATGGGAGCTTGAACCCCCATAGACAGGGCTGCTGCCACCCTGAACTGCTGCCTCTGATGTTTAAACCAGCTCCCATCTGCCACCCTGCACTGCTGCTTCTGTATCAGCGGCAGCAGCACAGGGCAGCAGGCAGCTCTCCTGCATGCTCTTCATTTAAAACTCAGACCAGCGGGCTGCGACTGAGCCAACCTGCCAGGCTGAGTTTTATATGTGGAGTACGAGGGGAAGGGATTGTTGCAGTTAACCGGGACTACAAATCAATAAGCAATCACTTATTGGTTCAACTGTAAGGCAGGTAGCTGTGAATATCCCTAATCCATGCACCCAGCGAATTCTAGGTACACAAACACTGTTATCAAAACTACCCTATCCCAGGAGGCTGTCTTGATTACAACAATCTTGTGGCCCAATGAAACAAAGGATGACCACTCATGTAGCCCACTAACTAGCCTAGGGTTGTCCATCACGGTCACAGAATCAGAGCGGGAAGAGACTTCAGAAAGTCATCAAGTCCAGCCCCCTGCCCAAGGCAAGACCAATGTCCTACTCCCTTAAGTAGGTGGAATATCTATATGTATTTTTTTCATTTGCACGTGGACATAGACCTCCACCTACTAACTGGAATAGGTGGCATAGGATTCTACTCAATTCGGCCTTCATTATATAGATTAGCAGTGAGTTCCACAAGTTAGCAGTGGTTTTATGTTAAAGCAGGATTTTACTAATTTTTAAATGTGTTGCCTTTCAGTTTAATTGAATGTGTCCTTTCTCTGGCAGTATGTGAACAGGTCTTCTATTTACTATTATCTCCTTACTACATATTTTAGAAATATGCATCTGTCTGTCCATCTGAGTCCATTTGTTCAGTAACTTCTAAACAGTAAAAGTTAGGACCACCACATTTGGTATGCTTATAACTTCAAGCAAGGCCAGGGTTTGGTTGTGCCAGGATAATGAGATGTGGAGGGAATGCGAATGTTTCATATCAAACAAAGGGAGGGATGAGAGAGCAGGGACAGTTATACTCAGCCATGACCACAGGGGGCAGCAAACAAAAACAACAATGAACACGGGGGGCAGCAAGAGTCCCAGAGATGAGCCTGGCCTGCCCTGGGGAACCGCTATCAGCTGCCACGCAGCCTGCCCCTATTCCCTACAGCTAAGCCCAAGAAGATCACTGAGGGCAGTCGGCATACCACTGTTTCCCCCACCCAGCCTAGGGAAGCATCCAACAAACAGGATGTGCAGCCTCTTCCCCACCCAATTCAGGCAGAGGCCAGCAGCCACAGCCTCCCTAGATTCTCCCCTGGCTCCTGTACCCACAACCCCTGCCCTGAGCCCATCAACCCCCAACCCTGACCCATACATCCCCAAGCCCCTGCCCAGACTCCTGCACTTCCCCTGTCCTGAAGGATCCAGCAATGCCAGGTAAATCTTCTAGCTTGGTGTACCTGAAAATGTGAGTACAGCATAAAATAAGGAGGGTGAGTAAGAGAAATCTACTATGACCGTGAAAAAAATATATTTAAAACTCATTCCAAACTTAGCTATCTACATGATCAGAGGCATCTACAAAAAAAGGCAGTAACAAAATGAATCCTTAGCCCAATACAGAAGCAGAGCTGTCCTTAGACATATGCAGTATACACAGCTGAATAGGGCACCACTAAATCTGCATCAGAATGATGCCCCAAATTTAGTGGTGCCTTATGTTGCATATGCCTAAGTGTGGGACATTAAGCAGTCATTGGCCGTGCAAATCTGGTACCCCTCCCCCCCCCCATCCAGCCCCTCGCCAAGTGAGCTCAGCACCAGAGCTATGGCAGCCCCTCAGCCCCATACCTAGCTGTCCCCCCCCAGGGGGGCTATGCCCAGACCCCTTTCACCAGGAGTGGAGCATGTGAGGGCCAGAGGACTCAGAAGGAGAGAGGCAGCCACAAAGCCAGAAGCTGGAGAAAAACAGCTCACATTCCAAGCTCCACTTCTCTCTGGCCAGCAGCACAGCTACACTCTGCTCATGCTGCCCACACCTCCTACCCACTGCCTTGAAGCTGCTGCTAAGTCTCCCTCCCTGCCCTGTTCCAGGGTTGCCAATTAATGCAGCTAATGGTGTCCAGGGCAGGAGAGTTGGCTACTTACTCTCCCCCCCCCCCCACACACACACACACCTTCTGCCTCCACAGACACCTCCTCTTCCCCCCTTCTTCTCCCTCCCCTCATGCAGAATAGCTGCTCTGCCTCTACAGACACCTCTTCCCTCCCACGCAGAATGGCTACTCTCCCTGCAGGGAGGTGGAACATGCCTCTGCTAGCATACACAGGGCCCTGTACAGAAGCCATCAACTAATGTTCACTTTATTCTTATCTTTCTGGCCATTGTCCCTCCAGAAATGTGAGAGTCTTTGGTGCATTTTACCCTTTGTTCCAAATGACAGTTATTTCTAAAAGTTCTCCTTTAAGTAATTCACCATGTTTGCAGTGTCTTCTACTAGTAGCAACCACAACTGAAGTCAAAGCAAGTACTCATGTTTCCAGATAACAATTCTGCCATTTTAGACTGACTGAATGCACACTTCCATTCTATAAGGCAATACAGAAGCTGAAATACAGCCTCAAAATAATACATGGGGATACAGCGTACACTAATTTTTCTACTTCATTCATTCTTTGACAGGTCTGAAGTTCTGAGAGTTAGTCAGCAAAAATGCATCATAGTAAGATCCCATGGTAAGTGCATTAGCAAGGGTATGAAGTTACAAAGTTTTGAAGAAAAAAAAACTAACAAAAAAATAGAGGGGAAGAGCCAGATAAGCTAGTCTAGCAATATACTTCTTCCTTTTCAAAAATACAGAGAATTTTGCTGAATAGAAAAAAAGTTATGTAAAGAAGCAGCACCCAGGAGATAAAAGCATTAAGAACTTATCCTTTCCACCACCAGACATCTATATAAGAAATTTGTTTTAGTAGTTCATCTCTCCTTTTGCAACTCGCTAGAAAAAAACCTGGGTGCCCCTCTCTGCTTCACAAGAGTGAGATAATGCATTCATCCTCTCATTGCTAAAGACCCAAGTTCAAACCCTATTTGGTGACAAGTGGCAAATCCATGTAGTGATCTGTTATCAATGATGATTAATCATCCACATCTCAAAATTGTCTCCCATCTGTAATGATTACATTTTCCCTTCTAAGGGTTTCTGGACTGGAAAAAAATACTACGCAGAAACAAGCTTTTTCTTACCTTAAAAACCTTATATTACTAAGACAAAAATAAAATGGTTTAATACCTTCTATCATTTTTACAGATTTTTAATTTTTCCTTAATTTTTTTCAATGCAATTAGGTCTGTTTCTAGTAAATTTCATTGTCAAGTGTTCACACATTAACTCAAGACTGCAATATTTCAGGGGAATTTTTACTGTTTCCATCAGAATTTTTGTAATTTAAATTAATTTAGTTCAGATTTTTAATTTCTATTGTTCAATCTCTTATTCTGTGACTGTTTTAGGATCACCAAAACTTCAATTTTAGGCTCAATTTGATCAGGCACCATTCACTGGCAGAGTTATACTGCATCACACACTTACTATTTTACCATACTATTCAGTTAATGTTACCTGGTCCACCTGTGAGAGTGCCAGTAATAACCTACACACAAAAATGTGTATTTTTTAAAGTTGAGACTCCAAATTGACAACCTGGAAAAACAGGGAGCTTGGCAGCCTCATTTCAATCAGCCCTCAGTTTCGAGTGTAGCATGAACAAAGTACCTTTCACTGTCTCAAAAGGCACTCACTAAAAACAGTAATTAGTTTGCACATTTCTCATTTGATCTAAAGCCATAAGAAAATTTTACTAAAGGAGTCTGGAAGCAGATAGCCAATGGAATGTGTGTAATCTCTGCAATGGAACATTTACTTTTATGAATTTGCCTTTAGTATATGCCTTTAAGGTGGTTCACTGTTGATTAAACCATTTTCATGCCTTAATGAGTCTGATTCCTATTAGTTCATATTACACTACGTGCATTGATTTTTGCCAGTTAAGATCAAAAGTAGTAACAGCTTTTCAAATTAAGCAACTGCTCCCATTAAACAGAGCACTTTGGACAACAGCCTTGCTGGGCCCTGAGCAAGGTTTGTGGGCAGGGTTCTGCACCCCCAGAAAGGGCAGAGGCTCTGTCAGAAGGGACAGGACCCCACAGCCAGCTCTCAGCACCCCTCCTCCCACAACCCTTGGCGTCCCTGCAAGAAGTTAAAGGGACCGAGGCTCCAGCTGCCTTTGCTGCTTCAGTGTCCCGGTCCCTTTTAAATAGCTGAGCCCTGGGGCAGTTGCCCCTTAGCCCTCCTCCCATCTTCCCAGCTTGTCAGCAGTCCTGGTACTCTTCAATGCCAACTAATGATAGATAGCCTGCTATATATTTTTTACTTTCCTCCTCACATTTAAGTTTATCTCCAAGCATATTAGACAGTTTGACTCGTTAGTATTGCTGATAAAAAACTATAATGCTGAGAAGGGCTGGGTAGTTTTGAATCTATTTTCCAGCTCTGAATTACCAACTTTACACCATACAAATCAATATTTGGAACTCCAGTCTACAAAAACAGAAATCACAAGCTGAATCGGTCTTACTACTTTTGTTCTCTTAAATGAAGCCTTTATACAAAAGAAATATATACAGTTCCCGCATTATAGCCTTTAACCAAGTTGCATTGTAAATCAGGGATTTTATTCCTTAGCCTGCAGCAATTTCCCACATTTAATATCTGACAAGGGAGACAAGTTTTAATCTTCCATCAGGTTGAAACAATTACTATCCCCAGAACCTCTGTTAAGTCAGTATTAAAAATTACTTGTTTTATATTATCTGCTATATATTAAGATGAACATTTATTTTATTTTTTCCTTTTTGTAGTGGAAGCAGTTGAAGCACAAAACTGGTTAAAGCATTTACACACCACTAGAGGGGGCCCACCAGCAGACCTAAAATCTGAATGTGGCACAAGATACCAGAATACCTATACATTTCAAAAACAGGATGATTTTTAAGACAAAAATACTGCAATTATGTTGCAAAGATGAATGGAGATAGAACAAAGGCCTAAGAAGTTACATCTGCAGAAGCACACATGCAAAGGCAACCTTGACTACAAAAAAAGAACAGTCCCGTGGCACCTTAAAGACTTACAGATTTATTTGGGCACAAGCTTTCACGGAAAAAAAAACACAAAAACAAAAAACACACACACACACACACACACACACACACACACTTCGTAAATCCCTGACTACAGAAATTCTAACTATGTTACCTTCAACTGAGAATTTGAATTGTTTTATTATCTTTAAATCATGAAAGAAAATTTTATCCAAAATCAACTTTTGTAATCCTAGATTTTAAATTATCATTAGTTTTGAAGCATCTCGATATAAAATGTTATTCAAGGGAGACAAGCATCAGAAGAATAAAACTTTTTAAAATGTACAATGCACACAATAGCTTCACTTCTTATCAACCTCTCTAGCTAGTCCTCTTCCCTCAAAAGAAAAGTGATCGTAACTGCAGTTGACTAGTATTCCAAAGCCAGGAATTATTTGGTGTGTAACCTGACACCCCAGCTTCAATCCAACGCCTTAAATGACTATGTCATTTGATATTATAATCAATTTTAATTGCTGTATCTCCAAACAAGAACTATTCCTTACAAAGGCAACTATTGTATACTTACTTTTTAATTCCAGGAAAAAAATCCATGTAACTACTGTAACGTAATATAAACACAAACAAAAACTCACACACAAAAAGTTAGTGGAATTTGCACATTAGACAGACTTCTTGCCCTACTCTTTGAATATCTTAATCTAAGATGCAGCATTTTACCTCCGATGCAAGGGGGAGAGGCACACCATGGAGTGAGAATCAGCCATTCATTAAGTTCATGTTCTATAAATGCCTGAAATTCTATTTCAAATCCAAAATTATTCATGTCAGCATGAAAATTTTAGGTAGGATGTTTGAGACTAACACTATTGTTTAAATATTGTGGAGAACCCCCTCAGGGCTAAATAATTAAGATGCATCTTTCAGAATAATTTTCAAAGGCAAACCAAAGGTGCTCTTTCAATATTCATTTTTTCAACAAAGTGTGATGACAACTGATGAGGAAGCAACACAGTACAAGTTTTACAGCTTTATGTTTTTAATATAGTAGCATAAAGAGAATCCTACATGTTGATTTGTAGTGCCCTCTAGAGTTTCCTTCCCTTATTCCCAGACTGAAGTGATTAAAGCACATCAAGCTCTTGCAATTATGCAAGAATTCACGTCACTTTTGTTTGACGTTGTCTCCAGCTTTTTTTTTTTTTTTTTAATTAAGAACATTTTATATGAAAGCCTGGAGCAGGCCAATTAATAGTGCTTACGATCACAGGTATTCTCCGGATTTCTGAAACTACCCAAAACTGAATCATCACCAAAAGTCAAACAAAACAAAAAAAAAGCCACCCTATGAACTGCAACCGGGAAGAAAAAAACGGAAATCAGCACATGTGGAAAGGTGTTTTTCACTGCCTGAAGCAGATTTGAGCTGAGTCAAACAATTATTAGCACCTTTGAGCAGGTTTTTAGCAGATCCTTGGGCATTAATCACAATTCTTGTATGTTACTTAAGTACATTTTTGGAGGTACCTTAGTTTAAGACTGTAATTTAATCTATTTTATAGTAATAAATCTTTTGAGATTTGCTTTTGTGGTTTTATGTTACCAGAATTCCTTGCTAAAATTTAATGATTATGTACAGCTGGGGTTACTGTTTAAAAAAGATTTACACTTTTAATTTCAGTAGCATTCCTATGAAAAGTGTTCTAGGCACATACATTTTGCTATAAAACAATTTATGAAATAAAATCTGATAGGTCAGCCAAACAACTTCCCACCAAGCCTAAATTAAAAGACTCTTTCCCACCAGTCAGCCTTGGAAGTTCAATTAAATTCTATGACCTATCCTTCTCCTATGGCTTCTAGGGGTCATCTACAAGTGGCAAACTTATTTCAGGTTTGCAGGAAGACTCAGAGCCCATAGTACATTGTTTGCATGGCTTTCCATTTACGGATGCATAATGTGGTAGAGATCCATTTCTCTGTTGCTAGAGGATGGTTTCCTCTTCTGGACTCAGCTTCTGAAAACTTCCTCCTCTAATAAGCTGACCACCATTCCCCTGGAATTTGGAACATGCAAGCTTTAGTTGTATGCTGTTTCCATACAATTTTAAGATGTGGACAATAAGACGGAGGGAAAATGATTTTTCAATGGTGAGTTTTCTGACAAATTATCTCTCAATATGCTCTCCAAATCTGCCACCTCAGACGAATGAGGAGGAGTCCTACGGCTGCAACTAGCTGCTTTGACTGAAGTTGGCTTTTATAGGTACAGAGTTGGAGAATTTGGGAAGCCAAGTCTGGTCAGTGTAATCCTAGAGGAAAATTAAATAGCATATATACTGTGACAACTACTACAAGAATGAAATGGATATTTTACTCTGACTCCAGGAGTCGGACCTCCTTATACCATCAATATCAGCAGAAGTCAATGCATGAGGAGCATTTTCACCTACATTTCAGGGTAATACTTCAAATTTGCCCATGCATCTCATTCCAGCACAGGGAATCCAGGTTTCGCTCTCATCTACCCCTGACATATCACCTTGTGCAACCTGATCAGATTATTTTACTACATCAAAGGACTCAAATGATACTCTTTGAAAGGCTCTTCCTTTTATATGTGGATTACCTCTTGAAGGCCACATTCTTTACATGGGGGCTATAAGCGGAGTAGTACAGAGAGCTCAAAGCTGCCATGCCCTGCCTGCTTGGCAACAGAACTACCTATAGCAAGAAGTAGGTCCTCATTACTGGCACCATTTCATTAGCAGGTGTGGCTGCATCTAGTCACTGTCATATAAGGAATGCTGAGTTCAGGAGAACATCCAAGTGACAGAACACACAGCAATAGAACCTTCCCAACATCTGCCACCTCCTTAAAGTTGGTATTTAAGAATAAATTGTGTAGCAGTAATTTTCAAAGCACAGGTCACAAACCGGTACTGGGTCATGGAAAGTCAGGCATTGGGTCACCTTACTGTAGGGTGACCAGCGGAAGCGCTAAGGAGAGCTTCCTGCCTGTCCCAGAACTGCAGACCATGCTGTGCCCTGGAAGTAGCAGGTCCCTGGAAGCAGCAGGTCTGGCTCCTAAGGCATGGCTACTCAACGCACAGCCGTTTGTGGCCCACAGTGCGGTTTGGATTTATGTGGGGCTCAACACATGTCCCGCGGGTGGGAGCCAAAATAAAAAAAGTAGTCAATATAATGGTCTTCTGTTGATACGTGTTTTAGTAGTTACATTCCTGGACTATTATTGCTCATTAAAAGTGCTGTCATTGGGTGGAAATAGGGTAACTATTGCATTTTATTAATATCAGATTGTCAACTAGTGATGCAACTAATCACTTCCCTCGCTCCCCTCCCTTGCTGCCTCTATCAGAGAGATGGGGGGAGGAGTGTCAGGAGCCAGCACAGAGGGGAGCCAGCATAAAAGCAAATTCCCCCCAGCACCATCTCCACCGGGGGGGGAGGGGGCAGGAGAGGTAGACACACAGCAGGAAATGGTGAGTGGGGACTGATGCAGCCTCTGCTCACTCTGTTCTGATGCGATTCTGCTTTTGAAATGTACAAGAGCCCTGCTAGGGCTTGTACATTTCAAAGGTTGAGGCGGCACAGAAAACCTGAGGCCAGAGGAGTCCTCCCCACTGGCCCCACACTCCCTGCAAGACCTGCTTTTGAAATGTACAAGAGCCCTGCTAGAGCTCTTGTGCATTTCAAAGGCTCAGGTGCCGCAGGGAGTGCGGGACCAGTCCCCCACTAACTCTGCACACCCTGCAGGGCTTCCACTTTTTAACTGATGCAAGAACCGGGCAAGGCTCTTCCTACAGTTCAAAGGTGGAGGCACCCTTGTCGACTAATTGAATAGTCAACGGAAATCCCATCGACTATTTGATTGGTTAATTAAATCTAAATTCAACATTCATAGCTTGTACCCCACCTCCATGCCCCAATCCACAGTCCCAGCCTACATACTGAACCCCTCTGCCCTGCCCAGCCTGCACCCCAAAGCCCGCATCCTCTGGACCCACCTAGAGCCCACCAGTCAAAACCTTCATTCTCTACACTCTCAACTCTGTGGCCCCACCATGGAGCCTGCACCTAGTCAGAAGATAATTATGCTGGGTCGGGGGCATCAACAATTTTCTTCAACTGGAACAAGAGAAAAAAATTGTAAACTGCTACTATAGAGTTTACTAACATGATTGTCCCTCTTTTTGAATGCTTTGTTCTACAGCCAATTAGTTGATGTTGGCTTTTAAAATCTTAATTATGCTTCAGAATTCCCAACCCCATTGAAATGGATGAGGTAGTTTCTACTTTCAAAACTATTATTTCTAACTGACTTTAGATGCCAGCATATATTATTAAATTTCCACATTTGCTCACTTTTTGAAGATTTTCTACACAACTATAAGAGCTTAATTATTTTTAAAATGAAAGATTTTGGCACATAAGTTGGCAGCTTCCTAATAAAAAACCTACTGAGTTGTCAAGCTGCATCAAGACAAAACCCAATTCAAACTCTGAACAAGATGCTAATTTGAGAGAGCACAGAAATGCATGACTACATTCTCATGCACCACTTAGTTTATCCCTATAAAGTGTAGATGCAAGCCAAAGAAAGCAAGAAATTACACTGGCACTAGAAAGTATCTATTCCCAGAGCATCACTGGCACAAAGGAAGGAGTCACTATAGCACAGTGGCTCCCAACCTTTCCAGACTACTACACCCCTTTTTAGCAGTTTGATTTGTCTTATGTTCTCTCAAGTTTCACCTCATTTAAAAGCTACTTGAATATAAAAATCAGACAAAAATACAACAGTGTCACAATACACTATTACTGAAAAATTGCTTACTTTACCATATAAATATAAAATAAATTGAATATAAATATTGTACTTGTATTTCAGTGTACAATATATACAGCAATATAAACAAATTATTGTATGAAATTTTAGTACGTACGGACTTGGCTTATGCTTTTTACAAAACCTATTGTAAAAGTAGGCAAATATCTAGAGGAATTGATGTATTCCTTAAAGACCTATTCATACGCAGCAGTTGAGAACCACTGCTAATTGAGATCCAGACTGTAAGGCCAAAAATGGATTATCATGATGTAGTCTAACTTTTTACATAACAAAAACAGCAGCATTTCATGACAAAACTTCTTGCATTGACCCTTGAAAGTCCTGAGTCCATCTCTGGCCAAGACACTAGTTGTTGCTTTACATGAGAGTGAGCCAGTTGTACAATGCAGGACATTTTTGAAACAACTAGTAAGATTGTTTAACATCATAACTGAAGACAGCTGTTCTCTCTCCCACACACACACCCCAAAATCATGTTTTCTATTACTACAAGCAGGAACAATCAGGTTCTCTCACTTTTTGAGCTCCTAAGCTTCGCTCCGATATTGTACATCTGACAAGGAAAAGGTTTATCTTCTGTTTCAGAAAATCTATGATTATCCTTCTAATCTTTCTTTGAAGAGGATATTCATCCTTCCTCTAAGGGGATTCAAAAGCAAAGTCTTCAAGAGATTTTTGTGGACTCTGCCTGTATACTCCTAGGAGCTATAAGATAGCACGGTATCCTCAACTACCCTTTTCCTCTTTAAAAAAAAAAACAACTGATCCAGAGTGATTCTTGGGAAGGATCCGACAAGTAGAAATTTTTAAACCATAAAAGATAGAATATTTACAATATAAATTGATGCATTACATAAAAAATATCACTTGCAAGTCCGGTCTTCAAAAAAGGCAGGTATTCCTATGCCTGCTAAAGAGTCAATGAAATTTTAGTTCACAACCATGGTAGTATTTTCCTTGCTGTGTGTGGTTTTCAAAGTACAACGATAGCTGCATTGAGAGCCAGAATAAGATACAGAAAACCACACTACTTAGGACATGAAATTCTAAATACATACACCTATTTTAACCTATAGCGTGACCCACACATACATCCTCAAATCCTGTATGCCAATCTTGTGTTTGATCATGTAACAAGTATGATAACTGCCCTGAGGAAAAAGATGGCAATTTAAAAATAAGACAGACATACAAAGATGAGCATAATAAATATAACCAGACTTTCCACAACTGAGGAACACAAGGAATGCCAAGTGCTAACACAGCTCACCTGTACCCTTTAAGCAGTTTTCATGAAAACATTAACTGTTACTAGCACAAATGTTGTTACATGCTTTGGTGGATAACTAGTATTTAATAATTTTGATTCTTTGCAATTATTTGATATCTTCATCTGTTCTTCAGATATTAAAGCAGAATGTCATTGCTTAAGAATCTTAGCGAAGAAGAAAGTATACAATTATTAAATACCTGCACTCACCTGCTCAACCTTTTTAATGTCACATACTAAATGTACAAACCAGTAACACCTGCAACTGAGGAATGCCTCACAACAGAGTGATAAATACATGTCTACATCTTCAAAATTTTATTTACAGCTGAGCATAGAAAAATTCTGAACAGGTTAGAGAGAGCATCTGTTAAAAAGGCAAGGCAGAGAATGGTTTCAAATCCATGTTACCTGTTTCAGTACAGACTCTGTTTTGACTCTTTTTGCCAATCTGGCCTATAACTTTACAGAAAAGTACACTTTTATAGAACCACTCTCCCTTGCTTTCAGTCAAAACAAGAAATAATTGCACGTTTTAAAACACATTACCTGCAGATCAACATGGGTCACATATTCTTCCTTTAATCATCAAAGTTTTCCTTAAAAGTTAACATTGCCTTTCCAAATGAAGGTCAATGTAAAGAATTTACAGCTAGGGAAATAAAAATCTTATTTTAAGTCACTTGTAGCAGTTTTACTGAACTTAAAATGTACAAGTTATTAAAAAGCTTTATCGCTTTGGTTAGCCCAAGCAGCAGTCAGGGGAGTAGATAACCCAAGTCATAGAACAAACATTCATTTCTCTCGGCACACAATGCTCATAGAATTAATAGTAGTGTACTAATAGCAGCAAGCTCCAGAGCAGGAAATCAAGCCTCCTTCTTGACACATACCTCCCACATATACAATACAGCTACTATATTTTTAAAAGAGTAAGCCGACACATTTGGGAAAAGCTTTCCAGTGCAACTGGCAACTAGATGCCAGTATCTTGAACAAAACTGCATATAAAAGTATACCAAACTGTCTCATATGTTCAGGCTTCTTCAGGGCAGTAATGTGATGAAAATCCTAAAATCTAAGTGGTGACAGATTCATCGAAGAATTTCAGGCAAGTTTCTAGCAATCCCCAAAACTTTATATTCAATAAATTAATGCACATCGTTACCAGAAAATAATACATAACTTAGCAGCCAAAATAAACACAAATATGCAACCAAGCAATAGGGATGTGAAGGACTAGTCAACTATGAGATATACTTATCAGATAGTCGATAGGCTAGTCCATTAGTTGCATTCTCTCCCTCTCCCCACTGCCTCTGTCAGATAGAGGCAGCAAAGAGGAGGAAGGGGGGTTCTTCAAAGCAGCAGCACCATACAGAGCCCAGGGTCAGCTGCTCCCTGTGGCACTGCCATTTTGAATGCCACGGCGTGTCTAGTGTCAGGCTCCTCACAGCATTTCAAAGCAGTAGCTCCAGATGGTGTCCAGGATCAGCTGGGAACTTCCCAGCTGACCACAGGCTCCTCGCGGTGCTGTCCCTTTGAAATGCTGCAGGGAGTCTGCCATCAGGCTCCTCATGGCATTTCAAAGCAGCAGCACTATGTGAAGCCCTGGATCAGCTGGGGAGTCTCCAGCTGACCCTGGGCTCCATGCGGCATTTTAAGGCAGATGGAGCCCAGGGTCAGCTGGAGACTCCCCAGCTGATCCAGGGCTCCACACAGTGCTGCTGCTTTGAAATGCCATGAGGAGCCTAATGGCAGACTCCCCGCAGCAGCACTATGTGGAGCCCTGGATCAGCTGGGGAGTCTCCAGCTGACCCTGGGCTCCATCTGCCTTAAAATGCCTCATGGCATTTCAAAGCGGCAGCTACATGGGCTCCTCATGGCATTTCAAAGCGGCAGCTACACACGGAGCCTGGGGTCAGCTGAGGACTCCCCAGCTGATCCAGGGCTCAATGCAGTGATGCTGCTTTGAAACACCGCTGCAGTGTTCCAAAGCGATAGCGCTGCATAGAGCCCGGGATCAGCAGGGGGAGTCCCCAGTTGACCCCGGCTTTGGCACTTTTGCCTTTGAAGTACAGCAACATCCTTAAGGCACCCTATCAACTAATCAACTAGTTAATGCAAAAATTCATCGACTATTCAATTGGTCAATTATTCAATACTTAACATCCTTACCAAATAACAGTTTTCTTTGCACGATGCTTTCTTGTCAACACAACAATTAGAGAAGTAGTACAATGCTTCTATATTAAAGTAATTAAATAGTTAAAAATTGGCATAATCATTAATGTTAATTTTAGGGGATTTTTAATTAAAGGTAATTTTCCTTTTCAAGGTGAACAAAGTACTCTTAAAATACTACGTACAAAGGATTTTAGTTAATTTAACCCAATAACAAAAATAAAATATGGCATCCAACAGACAACTATACCTCTCCTAACTGAAATGTGCATTTTCATCTCTTTTACATGTACTTGTTTGTCTGGCCATAGTTCCAGAATCATTATACAGTGCAATCTTTCAGAGCGTTCTGTCACCATCTGAAGCCAAAACTAACTCACTGTGACATGTATGCCTAAACTGTACAACTGTGCTAGCTTTTTGAGACTTCGCTGACGTGCAGAAAACTGCCTGATGTACAACTAAACTAACACCTTCAATTACTGTGCTGATCTGCCTGGGTCTTTAGCCAAGTTAAAATAGAACCACAAACTCATCGTGCCCACTGACCAGTGCTACTTCCTTTCCTTCAAAACATCTGAATTAATACTGGGCTCAAAAAAGGAACTGCTGAGGCTAGTACAATTACCACCTTTAACAGCTTTAATCTGCCTTTCACCAACTGTCCATTTCTCTTGCATTATGTATAATGGACTGTATACTATTTTCAGTTATTCCTTTAAATTGACATTAAGTCTTTAATCTTCTTAAGTCAAGACAGATCACTGATCGTTCAGGTTATTTAGACGACTATATTTGATGTGTTACATAATTTGTATCTTTTTTTACACATTTAAATGCTGATATGTTCTGTGTTGTATTATTTTACATAGCTGAAAATAAGCCATCATTCAAGTATGGAGCATAAAAAAAAATCATGTTATCAAGTACTATTGCTATATAATCCTCTTTCCTGTGCTACAGTCTCTGCTAACAAGATTGTGTAGCTTTCACACTGGATCAGCAAGACTGTGACCTCTACTGACAGTTACAATAACCAATATTAATATCTGAGTAATGACCAGTACAAAATCCTTCACACATGCTAGTCATCTGCAGTACAATCACTGCATGGACAGCGCCCACTGCTCGTTATTTACAAACTATCTTTCACCTCCATGAAGGTTCAGAAAAGCAAAATGTTAATTTACAATCACACTGTAAATTTACAAAACTCTGTATAACAGGCTAACTATGTCAAACAAGAATAGTGATAGAAATGTAGCCGTGTTAGTCTGGTGTAGCTAAAACAAAATACAGGACTATGTAGCACTTTAAAGACTAACAAGATGGTTTATTAGATGATGAGCTTTCGTGGGCCAGACCCACTTTGATCTGAGGAAGTGGGTCTGGCCCACGAAAGCTCATCATCTAATAAACCATCTTGTTAGTCTTTAAAGTGCTACATAGTCCTGTATTTTGTTATGTCAAACAAGTAAGCTCCTACCCCAAAGAGCTTAAAAACACAAGACTACTCCAAACAGCCATTAGAAAACATCTGCAGATGAAAACTTCCAAGTGAATGGCTGGTACCAGTTTTCTATACAAGAGAGCACATTCAAATCCAAGCTCTGAATACATCACAGGGCACCAATGGACCAGGATTAGCAATGAGCCAGAGGAAAAAAAGGGGGGAGACTGGGAACTCCAAGTGACATAAAAATGTGAGTCTGAGAGAACTCAGGCATGAAATATATTAAGAACAAAGGCCCCAATCCGACAAGTCATCCCATGCCAAGAGATAACAGCACATAAGGAGCCCCACTGACTTCAATAAGATTTATGGCCTGATGATTCTTAGGAGCTTTTGAAAAATCCCAGCCTAAGTGCTTCTATTTAGGTGCATGAATACCAGCGTAACTGGAATGTTCATGTGGAACATGAGAATTCTGTGATGGGGAAATCAAACAGACCAAGCAGGTCGTGAATGAATGGGAGATATCTCACTATTTTAACATTCAAGTTCACATTTTCCTAATTTGCAATGACTGTGTTAAAGCACTCCTCGGAGCACCTGAATTCTAAACTAGAAGGATAAGACACAACGGCAATATTCAGCCAAGTGAATTATGAATCATCTCTCTAATACTATAGTGTATGTCAACGATGGTGTGCTCAATTGCGAAAACAAATCATAATCAAATACAGGGTAAGTCTCACTTTCTACAAAAAAAGTATTTAAGCAATGTTCTTTCACTAAGCTTGTTAATATGATGAGATAATTAGCTATCAAGTGGCAGAGTGGGGTAACCCACAGACCCCCACCCCTCCCAAAAAAAGGAGTTTTCTTGGTTGTGTTTAAAATTAGGCATCTGAAGAATTAACTCTGTCCAGTCCTGTTTTTAGTCTATACAGAATAAGCCACTATATCAAGGTACTATAGCATCCTATTATATTATAATGGTTTGACCCCGTCTCCCTGGTTGGGACCAAGTCTGTCTTATAACTATGATACATCCCTGTTATTCAACAAAAATTTGGCCTTCATCTTAAACCAGACAAATAGAATGACAGTCCAACATAACATACTATATTATGTAGATGGGCTCTGGGAGTCTCCATCAAATCTTTGAATGTCAAAACCATTAATAGCAAAAATCTGGTCTAAAAATACTACTGTTGCTAGAACAGCACTAGCAACATTTTTCTCATCAGCATGGAGAGTAGAGGTGTAAAATTCTGTTTAATTGGTTAACCAGTTCAACATAATGATTAACCCGTTAACTGACTAAGAGGGATAGGCAGGGTGGCCACTCCAGCCTGGCCGAAGAAGACCCTGTCCACAGCGGGCAGGGAGCTACTCTAGCCTCCACTGGTTACTCGCTAACTGAAATTGGTAAGTATCACCCACTAAGTGTGATGCTTACCAGATAACCTTTCATATCACAAGGGCAGGGTTTTTTCCTATATATGCAAGAATATGAAGCTTTTGTGCAGATCTCCCATCTAAATTAGTTTAACTTAAGATCCAAATTTAAGCACATTTTAAATATCCACTGTATACCCCATGTGAACACTCTGGATCTGTCTACACTACCAATACCTTTCTGGTAAAGCTATACAAATATACCTATATCAGCAGAGCTCCCAGTGAAGATGCAACATAAGGCAACAGAAGAGGTATGTCAGCATAGCTAACCACCTCCAAGACCAACATTAGCTAAAATGGCAAAAGCACTTTTCACACTGTTGCAGCTTTACCTGGGATATGACTGTCATGGCTTTGTGGGTAGGCAGTCTGATTTTTTGAGACTCTTAACCAAAGTAAGTGACTAGGAGTCGTAGGGAACCTTATAGACTAACAGATTTATTGGAGCACACGCTTTCGTGAGCAAAGACCCACTTCGTCAGACGCATGTAGTGGAAATTCCAGAGGCAGGTATAAATATATAGGCATAAGAAAAGAGTACCAATCAAGAGTAAGGCTAGAGATAATGAGGTCTCTAGCCTTACTCTTGATTGGTACTCTTTTCTTATGCCTGTATATTTATACCTGCCTCTGGAATTTCCACTACAGGAGTCTGACGAAGTGGGTCTTTGCCCACGAAAGCTTATGCTCTAATAAATCTGTTAGTCTATAAGGTGCCACAGGACTCCTTATCGCTTTTGCAGATTCAGACTAACATGGCTACCCCTGTGATACTTAACCAACGTAGCTATCCTAGCAAAATTTTGCCACAAAGAAGAAGCCTCCTATTTTAGTGTAAGTTAAATTTATGAGCCCATCCACATAGACCTCAAACAGGGGTTGTACTGGCTTACCTAAAAGCTGTTTCAACTGGCACTTAACATCAGTGCAACCTCCCAATGTAGACAAAACTTAACAATCAAGATGGATCACCTGGTACTGGCCTGCTCACATGTTCACCATCTCCCAGGGATAGTTGGTCTCCATAAAGCTGGAGGGAAGGTCTAGGGCATTCAGAAACAACCAGACGTACTATGGAAATAAGGACATGACTGCTGCATGGAAGGACACTTTCTTGCCTTTTACTGTGCTGTTTTATTATTTCCACTCCATCTTAATCTGGATTCTGGCTGATGCAGCAGAGACAAGATGGCACCCCCAGTCAGAATTGTGAGCTGCTGCAGCACTAAAACAAACAGCAGAAAAATTGTCCTAAATGGGGAGCACAAGAAGAGATTAGGCGTAAACTCACAGGCTACTGTGTTTTCTTTAAATTCCAGGTAAGAGAGCAACACTTACTGCTTGCACTGAAGTTGTCACAAATGTGTTTGATAGCGGGTTTTTTTCCCTAATTTGTCTTCAAGAGTGTCTAAAACCTTATAAATCAGGAATAAATTTGCATGAGCCTATAAATAAGATTTAAATCAAATTTATTCAATGAATCAACATCTGTGCAAGCAAGCAAACAAGCAAGCTTCCTTCTGATGCAAATTCAAGTCTCTCACTTGTACACATGCACACCTCCAAAGCCAGTTTATACAGGAACCAGACTGACTGACCCTCACCAGTGGCATTTGGAAGAACAGTTACATTTGACAGTTGAACATTTTCCACAACGCATACCATCATAATGCATTTTATAATTGCTAATGTTGCAAAATCCAGTCTCAGTCACATACATGTAATTAAATTTAATCGTTAACCTGGAATAGCATTTTGTAATATGATTTTGACTGCTAAGGCTTTGCTGGCTTAATTTGAAAATGCAATATTCTGTGTACTGTGGCTGTGTAAAAATCAATACTGCAATACAAAAAAGGCAGAATGTCCTTCAATATCAATATGTTTTTAAATTAAAGTTTACCTCAAAACAATATCAGTACAACCAAACGTGTTTTTGTCTTCCTGATCAACCATATCAAGTCCACCCCAAAAGACTTGGGCATTAACACAGCTAGGAAGAAGCCTTATGCTGGAATACGTTATTCTCTGTGCCATGTTGTAACAGGATGAAGTTTGTGTGTAACATTTTGCAGTACGAGAAATTTTAAATGGGTGTTGTGATGAGGTAGAAAATAAATTAGCCTATTACAGATAAGGGGGGGAATCCAAAGGGACAACAGGAGCAAGGTACTCTACTCTCATTTAAAGTCAAAGGGATTTAGACACCTAACTGGCCTCTTGAAAAAAATCTCTACCCACAAATAACTACCCCATTTCCATAAGAAATTGAGTGATAAAAAAAGAAATCAAGCCCCCTCTCAGTATGTGCATGTGCTCACAGGAAATTTTCAACAATCAGTATCTTTTCCCAACTTAGATAGTTTCTCTGATCTTCGCCTCCCTCCTAAGCAATTACATGAAGACCACTAAGAACATCCTGCTTAACAGTTTTACCTAACTTATTAAAAGTGGGGAGGTTAAATGACCCCTTTTAAATTAAACCTTCACAAAAATATAAGCTCAATAGCACATTTGTATGGAAACCAGAGCCCACCTAAAAACAGAACAAAACAAAAAACAAAGACACTGGTCACTGTAGAGCAGAAGTGCTAATTAAAAATATGCACAGAGGAGAAAACATTTATTATGAAGCAGGTAAAGACACCTGCACCTCCATACTCCAAGTGTCCCTGATCCAGGAAAACCCATAGTTCAAAACCTGGCTGGGGGAAAAGGAAAGCAACTCTGCATGCTCGCCCTCTCCCTAAATTGGGGGAATGGCAGTGCAACAAAACGCTTCTCCAGAGGCTTTTCCTCTGTTGCTTCCATTGCGGCAGCAGGCGCAGAGCCACGTGTGCCCCTGGCAGCAGGGTGCAGGGCAAGAACCCAACCCACACACCTTTTCACAGTGCCAACCCTGCTCTAGTGCCCTCCATGGCCTGCAAAAATTCCTTAATCCAGCATACCCTATATCCCAGGGTCGCCGGATTAAAGAGGTTCAAGTGTATAATAAACACAGCTATGTCCAGAATGATCAGACATTTCTCCTGAAACAGTTACAAGTAACACCTAATACAGTACCTGAAAAGTCTATATTGCATACCAAGCTGCAGCCTATTTCAATATAACTCAGGGGTGGCCAATAATTTTAGAAGGGGAGCCACTTCAGAAATTTCTGAAGTCATCACAGGCCACCTTGGAAGGGGCATGGGCTCAGGTGGAAGGGGCGGGGCCCAGAAGCTTCTGATGCTCTCCCACCCACAGACACCGATTGGCCTGGGGAGTATGTGAAGTCTTTGCGCCCCCACCCTCACCCTGCCAGGGGTGCATGGCACAGAGAGAAAACTCCCATCTGTTTTGAACTGTGGGTGGTACTCTCTAGGCACCACACCCCCCCAGCAGGGGGGGAGAGGGCAGACTTCACACACTCTCCCTGATTGACCTGGGGGCGGGGAGTGTCTCATCCCCTGTCTCCACCCTGCCAAGGATGCACAGTGCCTAGAGAGGGAACCACCAGCTGTTTTGAACAGCTGGTAGTTCCCTCTGGTGACAAGTGTCCCAAAGGAGGGAAGAGGAAGGAGGGACTTTTATGTCGAGTTTATTAAACTCTAGCATGTTCCCCATAATGCCATTTGGGCCAGTGCTTTGAACTCCACTGCTCTGCGGTCACGAAAACAGGAAAGGAGATATGCCCCTCCCACCTGCAAGCCCCAGAAACTTTAAAATCCATTTCCTGCTGTCTGGCTCATTGTGTAGTGGTCCTTACGGCATCTTCTCAAGGAAACAGGGTGGCTATTGCTCAAGACACTCTCCTGCTTGGAGCATTTCAGAGCTTTAGGATTTCATCACAGTGAGGGGCGAAGAATCAGTGCAATCACAGCTGTGAGTGACCCGTAGAAACTGGGAGATGTTCAATCACACTTGTCAAGCCTTTTATGTGATGAGATACAATTGAGACACCATACAATGCAGAACCATGATGAAGGAACTCCGGTAGGCATACCAGGTCAAGGAAGGTAACAGGCAGTCTGGTGCTGCAACCAAAACATGCCACTTTTATAAAGAACAATATGCAGTCCTGGGCAGCGACCGCACATCCACACCAAAGAAAAACATGGATACTTCCCATAGCAGAGTCAGAAACAGGAGTTAACCCAGAGACACAAGTTATCGACGAAAAGGCAGGGTTCCATCTGGTGAAAACCTATGGGCTAGACAGCAAGGAATTGTTCAAGTCCCAAGGTTTATAAGGACTCAGCTACTAGACATGGAGCATGAAGCAAGCAAAGAGGAGCAGAGTAAGTTGGTGAACAGGCAGGAGGATGGGCGGCAGCACAAAGCAAAAGACTGCTCAGTATTGCAACAAGACGGGGGTGTGGCAGCTCGGAAAGTTGCTCTGGAAACCAGAGGGAGAAGAAGGGAGCAGCAGTGCAGGGCAACCAGAAACTGTATTTCTGTGAGCGGGCTAAGCCCTGTCTTGGTTTGCATTATGTCCAAACTGAGCATCAATGTACACAGAGATGTCAATAGACTCTTTCTGGCATATGTTGACAAAGCTTTTCCTGATGTACTTACTAATTCTCATGGAGATTCCATGGCAGGGCTGCTGTGTCCCCATCATTGTGGGGTGACACACTCCCAAACTATTCCTCACACTGTGCTGCTGGAACCAAGGAGCATAAGGAGTGGGGCACTCCCCACTCGCATCCAGAAGCGGGGCTAGGGTTTGCCTGTTAACCTTCACCAGAGATAAGTCAGCCAGAGTAATGGGAGCTTATGGACAAGTGTAGGATTACTACAAATTGTTTCCATGTACACCTGCTACAGAAGCATGAACTATACTTTCTTGGGGACCCATGCCCTGCCCCAACGGTAGACTTCTCTACTCTGAACTGATTTGCAACTGAATAGCAGCAATCGGGAGTTGCTAGCTTCCACAAAGCACTTGCAACATGCGTCTTTAAGCATGAGAAAGCAGGTCTTATTTGGGTGGCCTTGAGACACAGTTCAAGGGCCAGCTCAGCACACAACTCCAGGAAGTCTGCTTTACACATCCAAAAGGTTTGTAGTTACTGCTCTTCCTCCTACATGACAATGTGATCCCACAATTCAGTGCTGGTTTCCCTAGCTCAAAAGCAACACCACTGTGCACAGCTACTCTGTCAGCCCAATGCAATGCCACTTCACTACTGTCCCTATCTGTCTCAGCCATCTGAGTCCAAGTGTTCTTCCTCTGATATTAAGTGCATAAGTGGCTGTGTTGCCATACGTGATGTCCTAAGCACATTGAAAACAACATGGGGGAAAAACATCTGGGATCCATGATTTCTCAGAGTAGATGCTGGAGTTCGCAGCAAGGACAGTCATTCAAAGGGTGCAAAAGTAAGCTGGAAGCCCCAGGAGGGCTGGGAAGCAAAGAGGTAGCTAACAAGTAGCTTGCACATTCCCACAGCCTTTAGCAACTGAAGGTGACACCAGGCACTACAGGATGCATACCCACATTGCTTTGCTCCGTCAATGGGGGAAGCTAACAACATGGCCATGATACATTAACAAAGGGTGGCAGCATAAACATGATTTGTCGACTTTCTGATGGCTTATTAATGTTGACAGTACTTTAGTTGCCAAATCTTTCCAGTGTAGACATAGCACTAGTTTTATGTCCTTCAAGAATGCCTCATAATCCTTTCCAGTTTTTATGATTCCCTATTAACTTCATTCCTCGTGGGGCACATGGCATTGGCTACTGTCAGAGGATAGGATGCTGGGCTAGATGAACCTATGGTCTGACTTACTATGGCCATTCTTATACTATATTCATATATTCTACTAACCAATTTAACTGTCATCAGCAAGAAGTTTGCCACCTATTCATCCTCTACCCCAGGTCACTGTTAAACATATTCATAAACTAACCTGGTATTGAGCCTCAGAACATTTAACTATTAACCACTTTAAATGCAGAGAACTACACATTTATTCCCATCCTTTGCTCTTTCTCTCAACTAATTTTTAATCCAGGACTGGCTGTGCCTCACCACTACATGACCAAGATTCCTTACTACCCTCTTGGAAGGGCCTTTGTTATACAAATGGTATTCTGTTCTATCTTGCAAAGAATTCTAAAAGGCTAAAGACTTCATTTATTTTAAAAAGCTGTGATCATCTGTCCTCATACTATATTGATTTACATATTTTACTATAAAACAGTTTTTCTAGTTCTAGCATGACTCACTACAATTCCTTCCTAAGTAACATTAACATTTATTTAAAAACATGGATAGACACAAAAATGGATTTTTTTTAAACCACAAGTGTGTTAATTAATCAAACTTGGGAGCAAAGCTAGCTAGCAATCATAACTTGGCAGTATGAGTCAGGACTCCATTAAGTTATTCCTTGCACTGTCACCGACTCAATTGTGACTTTGGCCCTCTGCGCTTCAGCTTTCCCTCTGATAAGAGGTTTCATAAATATACACGTATATTTGCAGTTTTGTGAGATTTAATATATTGCATAAGTTCTTTTAGGTCAGAAAAGAGACACTCAAAAAAAAAAGTAACTTTGCATTTAAGCACTTACTTGATTTATAGTCCCTTCAGGCCTTTCAGATGAATGCCATCTGCCCCAGGTGGATTTGTTGCAGTTTAAATTTCCCAAGTTGTGCTAACATTAAGATCAAATGAGACCAAAGAGACTGAAAAGACACTTCTACTGCCACTGCAAAAGAAATCTGAATTATTAGTTAGGGTAGCAAATAGGACATCACGCCTACACCTGTGTTTAACTGACGAACTGTCAGTCTTGGCTTCCAATTTACACCACTCATGTTTCTTTACCTTTTTGTCACACAGCTTGTTAATTTTTGCAAACAAAAGCAATCATGTTCTTGGCAACCACCCGCCATGTACTAATATCAGATCATTTTAAAAACATCAATGGCATCTACACAATGAAAGGAAAACTTGGAATAGAAGATGCTTAAAGCAATTGCTCAAGTCCTTTTCTTTGTATCAGCTGCCTAGAGCTGACTTGGTGTTTTGCATAGAACAGCTGAAGTTGTGTAGATACCAAATATAAAGTAAACGTAGCAAGTATTTCTTTTAATAAACTGCCATTGGAATAAAAGTATAAAAATGCTTCAAGCTGAGGACATATTGATGGATAGAAAATCCTTCAGGCATTATGCAGCTCACACAAGCGCGTGGATCAGTATTATTGCAGCAACCAATATCCATCAAAGCCAATTACCCCTGGGACTTTCCTATGCAAGGCCTGGGTTCTATGGACACCTTCTGTAACTGTCAAAGACTATACACGCTGAAGAGGAGAGCAAATACTGAGAATCTGTCATAGCCAATTACAATCAATGTTTTATTAATGTAAGAATACACCCAATCAGTAAACAAAAACCGTTTTATAAAATGGTTACAAAAAACGGAGTGCAAAATGGCAGCAATAGCAAGATTTCATTTACGGACACACACACACACACACACACACACACAACGTTCACTTGCACATAACAAGCAAAACATTCTACTGACACTGAGTGACACACATCACGGTTTTTAAAGCCTTTTCCCTCCTAATGTGGGCCTCAGCTTCTCAATTCATGTATTTGGATACAATTAATCTAAGCAAAGGAAACAAGTCAACCTAACAACATGGAAAATGGGGAATTAAATTTAGTATGGAGGAAGGGAAAAGGTGAAACAATATGGAGACAAGTCTACAGCATCCTTTTTAAAAAAATATTTCTGTATTTGGCATTAACTACTGAATGAAAATGTTGGTAAAAATCCTCTGAACAAAATATAGTACTAAACTAGAATTACAGTAGAGAAGATTCTCAGGCCTAGCAAAATTGATCAACAAGCAGTTTTATTTTACATTTCCATTTTATTTCCAATTTACAAGATGTTGTCTGCATTTTAAAAGCAAATAAAATGTTATCAAGCACACCAGCTCTGGCTTTCACGTAATCCTTTAAGTTTAAATCCCTGCTGCTTTTTTAACAACTTTTTTGTTTAGAATTAGTCACAATCGTTAACTTTTGTAGCATGTGGCAAGAGCAGACAAGGTTGTTTGCTTTTTTTTTTTTAAACCAATATTAATGTATTGAAGCCTTCAATTTTAGCCTTCTTGAAAATACTTGTATTTTACTGGAAATTGGCATCACTTCATTATTTTTCTGATAAGACATTGTTTTTACTTTTATTATTTCAGATTAATAGGGGGAAACACTGATTTTCCTAGATACAATTTTTGTAATAATAATTCTGTATTCAAGATACATTTCCATTTTTCCATTTGCTCTGAAATTAGTCTACACTATTGGTCAGATGGGAAATGTCTCCAGGTTAATAAGATTTTCACTAGCAATCTGTATTTCTATAGCTTCCAAATGCTGCAATGCATCAACACTTCATTTGAAGAACTATAACCATATCTGAAAGTCTCCAACATGAGATGTTCTGAAGTGCAGAAAACTTCTAGGTCAAATTAAATCAATTTTTTCTCCCCAACATTTTCATACAGTTTCATGGGGGGGGGGGGACACACAAAACAAAATACCCTATGTGTTCTCTCAATAGATGCAGTATAAGCAAAGATATAATACAATTCAGCAATCTGCCCTCGAGCTAGATAAATCCATCAGACCTGGGGCCCTTGAATAGGCCACATTACTTCTATGACTCGGGCCTAGAATAGTTGCGATGAAGACTGGACATGAATCAGAATGGAATCATCCACATTACAAGCTATGTACATACTAGGGATGTGAGAGCATAACCATTTAATGGTTAACCAGTAAGAATCAGTTTATTGATTTTCATTGTAATTACACTCTTTGCCAACATACACTGGTTGCTGGTTTATACTACAGGCTGTATTATAGACAAGGCTCAGTAAATTTTATCCATCAGTGCTGCAGCATCAATGGAGAATTCTGGGTTTCAATTTTATACTATAACCCACCACCCAGAGCACACTGGCTCCCAGCTGCTGGCCCCACTCCTAGGAAGCTGGCTGCGCTGCAGGCTCTGCAGTATCAGCTTTATACATGTAATCACTAAGATTTTTAACAGCTCCACAGTTACTTTACCAGTTTTTTACATTCCTAGTACACACGCTAAAATGCAATAGCATAGACAAGACCAAAGACATTCACTGGAAGATGAGATAATAGGAAAGACTGAGCATGCAGAATACAGACTTGACCAACACGCTATGCAAATAAACTCATTTGTGAAAAAAAGAAACCTCCCCCCCCCCCCCCCCCCCCACACACACACACAGTGTTTGACTTTTGACTAGTTTATTAATACATACCACCTTGGCTGAATTTAACAGCCACCGCTCAGAAGAAGAATATGACAAAAGTATAGCATGAATGAGCACAGTAAATAGTTAATTGTTTAACAATTACTGGCATAACTGCCAGATCTTGTCTTAAGGCAGAAAAATTAGGAACTGTAATTTACTTCTGACAGAATTCCTAAGGAAGTACAGGCAGTCCCCGACTTACGCGGATCCGACTTATGTCAGATCCGCACTTACGAACGGGGCTCTCTCGCCCCGGAGGTCGAGGTGGCGGATTGCTACCTGCGAGCTCCGGGGCGAGAAAGCCCCGTTCGTAAGCTGCTCCGGTGCCCCTGGTCTGCTGGAAACCGTCTCCAGCAGACCAGGGGCACCGGGCGGGTTCCCACGCTTCTGAGGCTCTCAGAAGCGCGGGAACCCGCCGCGGCTGCGGCTTCAGTCCCGGTGCCTGTGGTCTGCTGGGGACGGTCCCCAGAGCAAAGCCAGAGCAAAGCCTCAGAGGCGCAGCACCCCGCTGCCGCTGCAGCTCTGCTCCCCGTGTCCCTGGTCTGCTGGGGGGGGGGGGCAGCTAGTGTGCCCCCCCCCCCCCCCCCCCCCGCAGACCAGGCTTTTGTTTTGGACCCTGGGGCAGAGCAGCTGGGGCGCTGCCGATTGGTCCTGCAGTGCCGCTCTGGGCACTACTGGACCAACCCGGCAGCACCCCAGCTGCTCTGCCCCAGGTCCTGATTCAGCCACTGCTGGTCAGTTTCAGCAGCGGCTGAATCAGGACGCCTGGGACAGAGCAGATGGGGTGCTGCTGGGTTGGTCCAGTAGCACCGAGGAGCGGCGCTACTGGAGCAACCCAGCAGCACCCCAGCTGCTCTGCCCCAGGCGTCCCCAAGTCAGTTTCTGCTGAAACTGACCAGCGCTGACTACAGGAAGCCCGAGGCAGAGTTGCTCTGCCCCGGGCTTCCTGGAATCAGCTGCTGATCAGTTTCAGTAGCAGCTGACTTGGGGACGCCTGGGGTTCTTAAGTTGATTCTGTATGTAAGTCAGAACTGGCGGTCAGTTTCAGCAGTGGCTGAATCTGGACGCCAGTTCCGACTTACATACAGATTCAACTTAAGAACAAACCTACAGTCCCTATCTTGTACGTAACCCGGGGACTGCCTGTAGCATGATGGAGGCTGTGGTGTAGACAAGGCTAGGTAAATTTTATCCATCAGTGTTGCAGCATCAATGGAAAATTCTGGGTTTCAATCTTCCTAGTGTAGACAAACAGCTTTAGTATTGTCTAGTGCCAAACATACTATACTGTGATATCTTTAAAAAAAGCGAACCTCCTGAATCTTACATCACCATATTACAAAGCTTTTGAAAAGCTTAAGAAACTTCATTTGTGTTTTTGATTTGTTCTAGGAACTTCAGGGCTGTGGCATAGTTGGGGTAAGACTTTTTGGATTAGTTTAAGGCCACTGTCTTGAACTAAGAGTAGGCTCATTTTTGCAAATCCCAACCACATAATTCTGTTAGAATTGCTGTCCCCCACCACAGTAGTTTTGATAATCAATTTCTTTTGTTCAATCTGAAATACAAAACCACAACTATGGAAGCATGTGGTAGTAATATATAATAAGATTAAACAACAAAACTATAACAATATCAATAACCTACCATGTACGAATTCTGCCCATATGCAAGTGTACTTTAGAGACTACCTTTACAGAACTTAGGTGGTGCAAAATGCAAACAAGAGACAATTTCCGTTTTACAACAGAAATATGAAAGGAAGGGTTTGAAGGTGTCAAGTTGTGAGTATCACAGAATGTGAGGAAAAAATGCCTTCAACATGCGTTATGTACATGAAGGGGAACATTTTCAATGCATCTTTCTGCAAGTATGTCAGACCATGTGTGAAACTGGCTGAAGAGTATGAAAACATTAAAACAAAATACACCTTCTACTAAAAGCCTATGTGTATTTTTTAGATATATACAAATAAACATTAACAATAAGCTGTCCTGTTGCTATTAGAAAGATGTATAGCATGTTGTTTTAATAGAGCTAAATGAAAGAGGATCAATATTATTTTAATTTTTAAAGGTCTGTTTATGAAATGCAATCATCCTCCATTAAAAATGCAAGCTGTGCTTCAGCAAGAGGTTAGCGTAAATGATTCATAGCTTGATATCTCTCCAGTATAATCACCCTCTCCTGGGAGCACCCATCGGATGCTTCATCACACTACTCAAGCTGCTATTATTAAAAATGCTTCCCTATGACAAAAACACCTCACACACACCCACACACACACACACACACACACACACCCCCCACCCCCAATCTTATCCCATCTACATAAGCGCCTATTACTGGCAGCTTTCACATTAGATTGAATCATCTGCAGCTAAAATAAAACCATTTCATTATGCTGCAGTTCTCCCTTCACTATCATCGTTTTAATGTTTTCAGCAAAAATGTTTTACACTGCTTTATAAAGGTCAATGCCATATAAAAATATCAAAAGGTTCAAATTCACCTACCTACCTTTCATATTTCAGTATGGGTGCTGCCTTTATATAATAAAAGGAAATCTACCTTTTCTACAGTAACTTCAAAAGGTCTTAAAGACTGAAATCTTCAAAGTCAAGGCTCCCCAATATTAAATGCAAGCACATTCTATTTTAAAATGTTAATTCACGTGGCCATTTCAATAAAGCACTATAGGGCTACTTATTATGTGCAATTTAAACTAAAAAATTGTTAATTATTAAATGCTGGTATTCTATTTCTCACACATAGATAAGACAGCCTTATATTACTACAATCACAGATACTCTGGATACATTAGTTTCAGCCAACCTTTATCACAGAAATCCCTATGTTTTTAGCCTTTGACACACCAGCTGTTATATTAAGGTAACAAATATAAGGCTTATGCCATTAAAATGTCTAGAACAAAGAGGTCATGTCATCTGTCATATATAGATGCTGCATTTACTGGCCACCTTCCTGGCTACTGGAACATAATGTACATAGTAATTCTCTCGCTTGTGCCTGTCAAAACTATTTTGCCAATATTTTTCATCTTTTGCATTACTCCCGCTGAATGAGTGTACTAGAATTGAATGTAACTGTGCTATACTTAGCAGGTTTCACAGCTTTCTCTCCACCAACTTGGTGTATTTATCTAAATGATTCGGAAACATATTTAATCAAGGCACCATTGCATATCAGGGTGTTTATTAGTCTCACATTCCTGAGAGAATGTTTGGTTTTAGCTGTTAATAGATTACAGGGATTTCCTCCTCCCTCCCCACCCCTGCTTCTTTTAATAAAACCAGATACATCGACGGTACTGACAGAATATTTTACAATGGAGTTGCACAGTATGTATGTTCAATCGCTCTGTCTCCCAGAAGATTCATTACAGTTACATTAGAAAGTCAAATCAGGCAATTCTGCAGTCTGGTGAAAGCTAGCATATGAAAGAAGGTTAATACAAAAGAATTTCATTTTAAATGGAGGACATTTAGGATTTTTAAAAACAACATTATGATAAAAATTTCAGGGTGTTTTTCTGGCTTTAAAATGTGCTTTTCAAGTTTAATTTCAGTGATATCTAGGTGATTTTCCAGGATAAGGGAGGAGTGTTTGATCTCCAAGGCTTTTCCTCTTAATTATCCTCATGCTTCTACATGTCTGTAACAATCATATTGCAAATACACTTCCCCCTCAATAATGGGCCTTACAAATCTTAGTGATCCTAATACAAACAGGAGTATTATAAAATGAAGATGCACTAATTTATACACACACAAATACACTATTTTTATATACTGATCCAGAATATATCCGAACACTCTGGATTTATATTTTAATGGTGATTTGATACAATAAGCCAAAATTAAAATTCTTACATGAATTGTTGCCACTTGTGACAATACACTGGCTAACCCTAGCTCCTAGTCTTCAATTTACCAATTGCACAGCAAGAACCTATTAACGCTATTTGTGTTTCCAACCATTCTAATGTTGGAAAGAGGTGGTTGTCAAATAGAATGCAAGAACACACAATATCCTTTGAGCAAAATGTTGATTTACATAATGATGTCATTTCATGTTATTCTGCAGCAATGTATTACTATAAAATACTAGCAAAATCCCAGCAGCTACAAGTTACCCCAACTCAAAAAGTAATCTTTGGTGCCAGCTCTGGCAGCATTATACACGGGCTTTTAGCTACGCTTAATGTAATATAAACCTACATGCAGTCAAAACATCTGGTGTATTATTGATAGTTACGATCAATTAAATTAAGTTTGACATTACACAAGAACCTATTACATATTCTATTTATATCCCACTTTTTCCTCACACTTTTCTTAATGAAGCAGTAAAAGCCAGAAACCTACATGTATTTTTTGTATTTCAAGCCTTTTAAAAAAAAAAAAGTGCAGATGTAGTGTCTGGACAACAGATCTGCTTGCAAAAAAAAAAGTAGCATACATAGAAAACACAAAACTGAACTGTACCGAGCATATACAAATGAGAAAAGGAAAGAGGCAGGCTGCATGCCCACAGATTGGCATAAAGGGATGCATGCCTTCCAAGCACACAGAGTCATGAATCACTACATTTGTGAGCGCACACAAAGACAGAGATCCCAAAAATATAAGTCGCAGAGAATTAGGCAACATGTTCTACAGTTAAATGAAATGAGAGAAATTCATCACCCCCATCAGCATAAATTATATGCTTTACAGTTTATATCTAGAATGTTTTTAGTTAGTGAATTCAATTGTTTTAAATATTCTCAAGTTTGTTGGGAATTCCATAACATCCGCAGTATTGCAGAATACTCAGATGTGATAAACTTTGGGTTAAGCCTACACAATTTAATTTTAAGCATCCATTTCCAAATGTGTCATTTGCTTTCCTTTTTTATTACAGTAATTGATGAGAAGAAGCAGCCATCTAATTTTGCTTACGATGAAGAAATGGTTCGAGACACTTATAAAATGTATTTTTTTTACTCTCCACTCATACAATTGAAAAAATTAGTTTCATTCACTGATTTTATATCCTCCTCAAACACAAAAATCCTTTCAACATATGAGTTACTTGTTTTTAAAGGTGTCTTAAAGTCCATGAAATTATAAAAGTTAACATTCAGAATGTTTGCAATTACAGTTTCCACATCAACCTTCACTCTGTCTAGTAATTCCAATAAATGACTTACACTAGGAATGGGCAACTGGCAACCCAGGGTTCTAACCTGGCCTGACAGCTCATTTTATTTGGCTTGCCACAGCCCAGCTTGGAATGGGCAATCTGGCTACACCAGGACCAGAAAGGAGGCAGGCAGTGTATGACCCCACCTGCTTTCAAATACCAGATCATGTTAGGCTGTGTTAAGAGCCAATGGGCCAGGGCAGGGGTCCAGGCCAACCCCACATTGGGGTCTCCTGTCCTGTGAAGCAAGTGCAAGCAAACTTGCTCATCAACCATCCCCACACTGTAGAACCCAGCACAAGTAATGTCACATTTGCACAGTCCACAAGAAGTTTTTAGGTCTGCTACCCATTCCTAACCTGGACCATAAAAGGACAAGTAAGGCAAATCTCATCTTCTAATTGGACACTGTGCTAGAAAGGATCCTATATTTGCACAAGCTCATGTGTAGCTGTCAGTGAAATCTTCAAAACCAATAGAGAGCAAAAAGGAGAAGACATATTGGCTGTTTCTTAGACGTCAAGATCTAACAGAATAGGACAGGAGCACAAGGCCTGGCAACGTCTGTGGACTGGAAGGATTACGGATGCTGCTGGACTATAAAGCCGCAATGAAGAGGTTGCCAGCAGCTGTGAGGAGAGTTGGCTGGTGGGGCCAGGGGGACAGCAGAGTCCAGGGGGAAAGGTAGAGCTGGGGTGGCTGCTGAGCCTGCAGCCAGCAGGGCCAGGAAGGGGGTGGGGGCTGCAGAACCCAAAACTGGTGTAAGTACTGGCAGGGCCACCAGCAGAGCTCCGGGAGCTGCAGATTCTGCAGGGCTGCCACAGTCAGGTGGCTGAGGGCAGTGGTGCCAGATAACTGGGGACAGAAGCTCAGCAGAGAGCCTGCCCTCCCCCAACTTTCCCCAGTCCAGAAAACTCCCTTATCCAGGAATGGTCAGGTCCCAAAGGAGCTGGATCAGGGAGGTCCAACCTGTAGTGGGAATTAACTTCAGTAGTTTAAATTAATTATTCGGTATAACCACATACACACAGAGAGCAAAAAAACTCGCCATATTTATTGCTTAGAACCAGAAGAGAGATTTTGTAACCCCTCTCCCTCAAATCAGTAGTAGTATGGGAGAGTACAGTCAAGTAATGTTCAAAATCAGGCTTCAAATTTCATTTTTAACCATGAAGTTGCTCGAGTGGCTTAACAATAAGGCTTAAAACAAATTCCTGCCTGTGTGAAGATGGTGCTATACACGGTCTATAATAAATCCAACACAATCAAAATGAGAATCATATTTCCTTTTAGCTTTTCATATCCTAGCACAGGAGCGGTAAAAAGTTATTAAAATTAATGCAACAAACTACCATAATTCTGTCTTTTTTATTACTGGTAATATTCTTTCTAAAATATTAGTCTGCTTGGCCGCACCAGTATGTCTTGTTTAAAGTTCTTTTTTGAAGATCAGGCTCTCCTTAGCATAAAGGCTAAAACATGCAGTCATGTTCATCTGACAAAGAGAGAAAAAAATTCCCTTTAGTTTAGGGTTTTTTTAACTCAAACTATTCTCATTAAAAAGAAGCCATTTATTTTTCCTTCTTTGCTTCCAACTGTGGTCATGAACGTGAGAAATTAATGAAGGTTTTTGCCCTTCAGAATTTTTAAAAAAAAGTCCAACTTGGCAAGTGATCCAAATAACTACTTTTCTATTCCAGTGGAATAGAATTAGTAGGTTAAAATAATCTGGTCACATATGAGCATCCCTGGCAATCAAGCTAGTGCTCATTTTCCCTTTGTTTCCTGAATAAATACTGCAATAAAAAAAATACACCAACTAATAAACTGCTGGCATTTCTCACCCTTCTCCCCAATTGAACTGTAGGATTACCAAAACACACCACACACCATCAAAAGACATTAGGCCAAAAATGAAGTCAAGGATCCACAGATTGCAGATACTGTTATAGCATAATCAAGAGCCATAGTAAGATGGCAATAGCAAAGGGGATTTTCTATTTTAAAATAGTTGGTCTTTAAACAAAAAAAAAAAAGTGTGTTTTTGTTTAAACATTTATTATTGTTTCACCTGCTTTGAACAGGAAGCACGGATAGTTCATTCAACAAACTGAGGTGGCATCCATTTCTCCATTAGCATGCAGCCCCCCAGTCCCAGAACAGTCTCGTAGCTGCCATGGCCCCTACAGCTGGTTGATCTGAGTGGTGTGATTAGTACAGCAAGCAAGGAGCCTGCTCAAGGCTCCCACTGGTCTGCTGTCCCAGAGCCCAAAGTTTAATGTAAACACCTGCTGGCCAAATCCTGAACCTGGCACCCTACCTCCTCTGCCCTGCCTCCTGCACCCTGACCCAGGTCACAACCCAAACCCTCTGCACCCATGCCTCCTCCCAGACCGTGCACCCCCAATATCTTTCCCAGGCCACAGCCCCCTTGCAAACTCTGCATCCCCCCCCTACAAATCGGAATTAAGAATGTTAAATTTTGATTAACCAACTAATCGAATAGTCAATGTAATTTGCACTAACTATTCGATTAATCAATAGAGGCAGCAAGGGAGGGTGGTGGGGGAGTGATTAGTCAAGTCAACTGTCCAATAAGCATTTGCTTATTAGATACTCTACTAGTTGCTTACATCCCTAATCAGAATCCTCTCCCGCACCCGTTCTCACAATCCAATCCCCTATTCTAGGTCACAAACTCCCTCTTACATCTCCATTGCTTGGCCCGAGCTCTCTTCTGCATCCAACCTTCATCCCAGACCCCACATCACCTCCGTTAATAACATGGAAGAGTGCCGCCCTTGACTACTTTGCAAATTCTTGGAGGGGCCCCCTTCCCATCAAAAATTATTGCCCACCCCTGCCCCATAGCCATTGTCTCCTTTGCTTCTCCCCTCCCCTTCTTTAATGTATTTAAAGTTTTTATTGAAATTTCAGTTTCCTAAAGCAACAGCACAATATGAGCCAGGCCATACATCACTTTTCAAAGTACGCTAGAAAAAACTGTTCAAGCCTGATTGCTGATGGCTTTACTGCAGTTACATTGTATTTATACAGAACCTTTAATTCAGAAGTTCTAAGTACTTTATGCACATGAATCAAGTATTCTCATTTTACACCTGAATAAACTGAAGCACATAAATGAAGCCCAAGTTTACACTGCAAGGAAATGGCAAACCCAGGAATGTAACCACCACAGGACACCCAACTCTGTTCTTGACCAAAGGTTCTCAATTTGCAGGTCAAAACCCAACAGACTTCAAGAGAATCATGACCACTTCCCTTTATACTTTCTATCCTTTTGTTTTTAAAGAGGAATAGCTACCCTTCAGATTACAGAAACAGTCATGAAAATGTGAACCAATACAATGTCTGCCTGAATCTGCAGAAAGCCTGAAGCAATAGCTCTAAGAGGTTTGAACTGTTCCATTAATTTCAATCACATCCTTATGTATTCTGTGGCCATAAAATCTGACATTTTCTCCTACATAACTCAATGCAATTTATAGTGTGGCATTTGCAGTTTTTATGCTTCCAGACACCAATTCTCTCATTCTCCCTGCCCTGCTGGGACCAGCCTATAATGGCTTCTTGCTCTCCAGCTTTCTTCTTACGAGGACTGTAAAGTGATGGCTTTTCCCCAGGCAATGAAGGACACACTGCCACACGCAGCATCTTTTTTCCAGGCAGTAGTTTTCCCAAACAGAGGCAAAACACAAACACAGTCCCCCACCCAGTACTACAGCTCTGATGGGATTTTCCCCTTTGTTTCTCTACGTCCTTCCCACAGGATTCTACTTTGCTCTTTTGACTTAACACTGGCTCTCAGGGCTTTTCCTCTAAATGCCCTTTTTCCTCAAAAGGTTCCCACTGCATCCCTGCCCAGAGAACTCCCTGATGCTCCTGCTCTTCTTCTTTCACTCACAGCCCAGCTCTTTATGGCCACAGATGTTGTCTCACCTGCTTCATTGGCCAAAATGGAAGCACAAGAGAACTGAATGTATTTTATTTAAAGGAATTATCCACCCTGTCACAGAGAGGCTAACTGAATTATAATGCATATTCTTTGCACTGATCAATGGAGATTGGTAGCTAGAGTACCAATCACCCTCCTCACCCTACCCCCTCATCTGCACAAACTGAATTACTATCTCTGCGGAGCATTAGTATCAAAATATGCATAAAAATCCCTACCCACCATCAATGTACTTCAATGTAGCTTTCACAGTAGCTGTTGAAAGACTCTCAAGGCATGCACTGTTAGAGACCAACCATCTACCTTAGCAAAAAACCCACTGAAGTCATGCAAAAGCTTATGAGCATATAACTTCAGATTTTTTCTTAATGGCAATAGTTGTCATATATGAAAGCCCTCCAATCATTATGCTTATCATCACTACACAAGATGCTAAACTTCATAAGAACTGTGTAACAGTGATGGTGTCATGTGTCTTAAATGTCTTCGTTGAGATCTACTTCTGTTGGTCAAGTTAAAGCAATTTCTCTCACCAATTAAGCCTTCAGCTGATGAAGTCACAACAGTTACAAGTGTTCAGGAGAACAAATACTTTACAATAAGTGGATGACAATATAGGCATCGTCTTTCGCCCATGTTTAACCTTTGTCCAGTCCAAAATGAGTATGAAATCCCTACATGACAATCACCCGATTTGCTGTCCATTAGCAAGGTGTGCTAGAATAAAAGAAGTTGCCCAACGCACCATTCAGGCAACTGATATGAACTGGCACTGCTGTAATTCCACTGAAGATGCCTTCATTTTGGGCAGGAAAACAATGGCATTGTGACTATAATCTTATCTACTTGGCATTTGGGTACATTGTTCAATTAACTGGGAAGCTCTGGAAGCAAATGGCATTGCAGTGAACTACAAAATTGTACTGGTAACTCTGCAGAAGTTGTGGACAGTATTAAAGGTAAGCCCCAGGCACCTCTCTTCCTTATGTTAATGAAGAAATGGGAGCTCAACACTGACTTCTCCTATTTCACCCTAAATTTCATTGGGTTTTACTGAATGATAGGTTTGAGTTCAGAGAGTACAACATTTTGCTTGCTGAATACCTCACTGATTGGCATTGGCTTGCATTTATTGCTTCCTTTTGTGCACAAAGCAGGATAGGTTCTGAACATGGGGGCTAAAAACAAAGATCACACTGCACTTTCCATATTGTTAATAGGAGGAGGTTCTAGCTGGAGGAGGAGGAAGCCCTGAGAAGAGAACTAACATTCAATCTGGTTCTTAGTAGGGATGTTAGAAGCAATTATTTTAATAATTCTGTAACTGCTAAATTTCTTAGCGGTTACAAGGTTACTCAATGCCCCAGGCAGTGCACTCCTGGCTCCACTCCCGGAATGGCAGGTGGAAGCCGGTCCACAAGGGGGAAACTGGTTTAAAACAGAAGTACTAGTGCAGGGCAGCAGGTGGCTCCCTGCACAGACCGGCTCATGCCTGTCGCCATTGCGTGGCAGGTGGTTCCCCGTGCGAGGTCTTCATTGAAAACTCGGAGCAGCGGGCTAGAACTAAGCCAGCCTTCTGGTCTGAGTTTTAAATGCAGCGCACACTGGGGCTGTTAACCAGGGACCATTAACAGATAAGCAATTGTTTATTGGTTAAACAGTTAACCAATTAGCCACTAACATCCTTAGTTCCTTCCTAACTGGCAACTTTAGTGACAAGTCTGACCTGTGTTTATATTTTACAAGGTGTGTCTTCTACACAGTACAAATTGAGCCATTTCTATGTATTTGCTAGAAAAATAAGACGACAGCGGAGACCATATGCTCTCTACAGAACAAAAGAAGTTATCAATCACAGTGGCCACTATGATATGCAATTTTCTCTACACTGGAACACAACTCTTTGCAAAAAGTGTTCCAAATGATATTACTACTTTACCCCTAGCTCTAACTTCAGAAAGACCTCATAGGGCTATTAATTCCCTGAAGCTCCCTGGACAATACAGCAAGAGACAAAGAATCACAATGAACAGGAACAGACATGTTATTCTTCCAAGAACCCGTCTTCTTAAGTCAACTTTCACATTTGCACTTCTGGATGGAAGGAAAAATGACCAGAAGTGAGCTGCGTGCTTTAGTGGGGAGACTCCAGGTGTACCAAGACATTTCAATGCAGGTGTAGATGTCTTGGGAAACCTTTGGGGAAAAAAGTCAAAGAGCGTTAATACTGGACTCTCCAAAAATAAGTCCTGCTGTTCTGAGGTAGGGAAAAGGGAAAGTATGAAAATATCACTGCAGCTAACAGCTGTGCAATCCAGTTTGGGGAGAAAAAAATCATGATCTTTCAGGAAAGCACTGTGAGGAAGCAGCACAGGGTTACAGCACACTTTTAGTCTTCATGGAATCAGACTGACCAAGCAGGTTCATAACATGCATATATTTTTATTTATTCTTTTTATATATTAGACATGTATATTAATAGACGCGTATGTTAATAGACACTACTTGCCAGAATTCAAGACATACTTGCCATGGGCTGTTTCTCCATCCCAATCACTCAGAATACAACTGACAAGAGGCTATAGGTTACTTCAGATCAGCAAAATTAAAACTTTATACATTTTAGAAAAAGAGCATCATCAGCATTGCTAGCACGGCACAAAGATGTACTATTCATACTTTTAGCCCAGGTTGAACTTTCTGATTAGTACATTCTTTGACTCCCCCACTCTCTACAGTTTGCAGAACTTTGGTCTGAGAACTCATTTCAAAATAGTTCAAGAAAACCTCAGACTGGTAGAAAAAGAAATCTTATGAAAATTATTTAACATTTCTTCAGGACTCTCCTGAATCTAATTCTCCTTAAATTGAACCTTAACCTTTCTATGGAAGTTTATTACAGATTTTCCTATTAAAAAGTCATTAGTGTTTTGGCTCTCGTCCCCACATCCCTGGTCATTCCTTTTGGGAAATTTCTTTTCTGCTCATTTTTTCTTAGGCTGACTTATTTCTGGACATTGGCCCCCCAGTTCCATTTCAATGATTCCTGTAACATTTGCATATATACTAAATACCTGTAAAGTGTGCTGTATAAACTAGGGATGTTAAATATCGGTTAATTGAATAGTCAACTGAATGGTCGATTAACCTCATGAATTTTTATCAGTTAATCGACTATTCTATAATAGAACAAGGCCAGCAGCCAGTGTACTCTGTCCCCACTTCCATGGAGCCCCATGCCACTCCACACTGCTGCCTCTGTATCAGAGGCAGCAGGGTGGGGTGCCAGCTGGAGCTGGTCCACAAGGGGAGCCATTTTAAAAACCAGCTCCACTTGCAGACCGACTGCCTGTCACCCCCACAGCATGGGGTTGCTGCAGCCCCTATCTGGAGGGAGGGGGAAGGCTGAGCTCCCAGACCCCGCGTGAGCTGGAACTGAGCCGAACTGCTTGCCTGACTGGCTCCTAATACACTTTAAATGCAGAGCCGCAACAGGGATAGGTCCCGGACCCGGCGTGACCTAGGACGCTAGTTAGGCTGCTGGCCAGGCTGCTAAAACATGTACTGGCAGGGCGGGGAGGGGAGGGGAATGAGTGTAGTCTATACCATTAACCTATACGCTTTGGCTTATCGGTTAATCAACTACACTATTACATCCCTAGTATAATCTAGGAGATAAGTAAGCCACCAGAATTTCAGTAGTGGAGCTCTGCGTAGTACCTGACAAACACACATTCAGGACAACGTGGGCTTTGATGGAAGGGAAGTACAAAAAGGAGTCAGCCTAAAAAATTCCGTTTTGATATTTCGGCATCTCAATCCCTCTAAAATCAAAACAGTGTTACACATGATCAACTTGTCACCTCCCCTGCATTTTCCTGGAATTACTCAAAACCTCAGTATGCTTTGGGGGCAAGTTAAGTCACAGAACAGCCTTTTCAATCAAGTACTTGGATACACTGACATACAGTGAAATTCTATACCCATGGTGTCCAACATGTTAACCACTAGCCATATGTGGCTATTTGGCCAGTTGAGTGCGGCTAGTTTGCTATAATAGTGGCCACTATAATGGCTACTTGCTTAAGAACTTGTTGGACACAACAGTTCTATACCATATACATGTTATAGAATCTCTAACATACCCATTGCAAGGTTGCATGCAAAGCTTTGGTTATGGTGGATAAGTTATTTCAAAATATTTAATCACATTCTATTTTAAAATATATATTTTTATCCCACACACACTTTATACTTTCAAACCTTTTGTTTTAAATGTTCATCGTAAAGTATCAGCCCAAATTAAATTCACTGAGGATCACACCAGAACAAATTTTAAAAGTTGGTATTCCAAACCCTTTAACATCCATTTCTCACTTTTTGAAACAAAGACAGAAGGGTCACAATCTTCTTTCCTGTGAACCTCTTATCTTTGTCAACCATATAAAAGAGCACCTGCCTGGCGCTTTTTAAATCCCACCAGTATGTTTAAATATCAAGCAGAGAAGAGCTTTGTTCATCAATTTAAGATATTAAATAAAGAGTTACAACTCTCAAACTATCACTACCTTTTGACATCTCAGTTTAAAGAAAAGATCTACAAGTAAAAGAACTCTCTGAACTAAGTAGTTTAATTCACATAAGGGTTATTCTATTCTTTGAAATATTACATAATTTGAAATTATATTAAGTTTTGTCCAGAAAATGACTCCTATAGAACCAGTTTCCTCAAAAGAAACCAGTTAAAAAATACCAAGTTATATTTAGTTATCAATCTTAACTGAGAATAGGAGGCAGGTACAAAAAGTAAGTGTGAAACACAAACATACTGATATTTCTAGTACTAACTAAAGAATAAAAGCAAAGTAAGTATTTAAATTGTTCCATACAGGCAGTCCCCGAGTTACGCGGATCCGACTTATGTCGGATCCGCAGTTACGAACGGGGCAGTTCCTCTCCCTGGTCTCCAGCAGACCAGGGAGAGGAAGCAAAGCGGCGGAACACGGGGGACGGGGGGGGGGGGCAAAGCAGAGCAAAGCCGCGGAGCGCGTGGGCAGCAGGACAGCCACGGCGCGTCTGGGCTGTCCCGCTGCCCCCTGTGCTCCGTGGCTTTGCTCTGGACACCTGTGGTACAGCAGCTGGGGCGCTGCCAGTTGGTCCCGTAGCGCCGCTCTGGGCGCTACTGGACCGACCGAGCAGCACCCCAGCTGTTCTGCCCCAGGCGTCCTCAAGTCAGCCGCTGCTGAAACTGATCAGCGGCTGATTCAAGGAAGCCCGGGGCAGGGGCTTCCTGTAGTCAGCCACTGGTCAGATTCAGCAGCGGTTGAATCAGGACGCCTGGGGCAGAGCAGCTTGGGTGCTGCCCGGTTGGTCCAGTAGCGCCGAGGAGCGGCGGTGCTACTGGACCAACCGGGCAGCACCCCAGCTGCTCTGCCCCAGGCATCCTCAAGTCAGCCGCTGCTGAAACTGACCAGTGGCTGACTACAGGAAGCCCCTGCCCCGGGCTTCCTTGAATCAGCCGCTGATCAGTTTCAGCAGCGGCTGAATCTGGACGCCAGTTCCGACTTACATACAGATTCAACTTAAGAACAAACCTACGGTCCCTATCTTGTACGTAACCCGGGGACTGCCTGTACTTAAGGAAAACCCATTACGGCCATGATCACCAACCGGTAGATTGCGATCTACAGGTCGATCTCAGGGGCTCTAAGAGTCAATCTTGGGCTCCCTCTCAACTGCGCACCTGCACAGTACTTTTAAATTGGCATTCTTCATTTGAGGACCAGCTACTCACCAAGCAGCAACACAGGTGAGTAGCTGGGCAGAATGGTGGGATCTGTGGGGTCAGAAGGGCTGAAATGCCCCAGCCAGCTGGTTGTGGCATTCAGCCAAAGGAGGCAGCGCCGTGCTCCAGCTGATCCGGCAGCTTCTCCTCTGCTCCAGCCCACATGGAGCATGGTGCACCCTGGCTGAGCACCATGGCCAGCTGGGCAGGCAGCCCCTCCTCTTTGCTCCAGCCCAGCTGCCCTGCCCTCATCCCAGGGAGGCTACGCCTCACTCCAGAAGGGCTTCCTGATCAGCAGGAGCATGGAGCAGCCTCCCCGGGCTGAGCACAGGGCAGCTGTGCTGGAACAAAGAGGAGAGGCTGCCTGGCCAGCTTGCCATGGTGTTCAGCTGTGGGAGGGAGGAGTCAGCCCTAGAGACTGTGGCCACTGGGGCTTCCCTGCTCAGCTGGGGAAGAGGGAAGGAGTCCTGAGAGGAAGCAGGTGCAGGGGACTCCCTGTTCTCAGTGGCACCCTGTCCCCTGCTGCAGAACCCTGTCCCCACCCCAGAACCCTGTCCCTTGCCCCAGCACCCACTAACACCCTTTCCCAGTACTACGTCCCTTGCTCCCACCAGCACAGTTTGGGTCACATTCGTGAGGCGTGGAGGTGGGGGCTTTTGGGGTTTTTTTGCATCTCCCTTGTGTGGCCCCAACTGACTTTTCTGTGGGTCAGTGACCCCTAACTCAAAAAGGTTCCCTGCCCTTCTCATAAATAAAGACAATGCAGAAACTTTTTGTGTTTTAACATAGTATTTTATTTAAAAATGAAGCCTGGCCAAGAAACCCCCAATTGGGGCTAAGCCCCCATCTGGCCACAGCATTATAATACTCCTGCACCCTCCAAACCCTAGATCTGAGCCTAACATACACTGGAACCCCCTGCCCTGAGCCCCTCACATATCCCAACCCAAATTCCTGCACCCTCACATCTACAAGCCTGTGGCTTGATTAGTAGCCCAACCCTCCCTCTGACCCCAACACTCCCCAGCCTGGAGCCCCCTCCCCAAGCCAGCATCTCCTTCTCCACCTCCTCCTGCATCCAAATTTCCTCCCAGAGCTTGCACCTCTCACCCGTTCCCACACCCAAATTCCTCATTCCCACCCCACAGCCCACACATCCTGTCTCAATCCAGTGAGGGTACGGCTAGACTGCAGGAGTTTTTCCAGGATTCCAGAAATAGTCCGGAAAAACTCTTTCGCATCCAGGGATGTGTTTGTTCTTCCATTTTTTTAAGCGGAAGAGCAAACACTCTCATTTGGTAACTACTATATTCCTCATTTGACGAGGAATAATGGGGCTGCCAAAAGAAGGGGTTTTTCTGACAATTGGTCCAGTCTAGACAGGCTAAATGTTGGAAAAACCTCTTCCTACAGAAGAATCGGGAAAAAAAGTGGCAGTGTAGAATGTATAAGGGCTGGGGATAGCAAGTGATGGAGAGGAGGAGAAAAGAGGGCAGGGCTTCAAGGAAGGGGTGGGGTTTTGGGAGGAGGGATGGGGCAGTAGATTTTTGCTTGTTTGAGATTTAAAAAGTGATCTTGAGTGTAAAAAGGTTGGAGACCACTCCATTAGGGAGTGTTTGTCTTGAAAAAAGGTTATATGTTATTAACTTTGAGTTTCCTGGATTTTATTGTGTAAAAAGTTTTCAGCACAGCAAATGGATGCTGGTCACCTTACTTCCCACTAAATGATTAACCTTTTTGCAATGCAAATTTAACTTGTCTCTCAACCTTAACCATTTATCTACTTAAATAAAAGAATCCTTTCCAGGAAAGATACAAGTGGCTCCTTCATAAATGGCGCAATTCACTGCGCTCCATTCATTTTAAAATATAAGGTTTATATGAAGGACCACAATCAAGAGAGCAGCAAGTAAACTAGTTTCATTAGAGGGGCTCATCAAGTGGCTCAAACCAAAAATAACTGTTAAAACCACAATAAGATACAGATCTTCTTAACGACACAGTAATACTTTTGATCAGCTGCATAAAAACACCATACATCAACTCTACTACCTACAAAGCCCTAGAAGTGTTCACACAGGAAGGTTTAACCTCTCATTCAAAAAGTTGCTAGTCATTCTATCCAAAGCCTAATACAAAATTTAAAAGCAACTTCAAAAACAGTATCTAGAATTACAGGGGTGAATGACTAGCTGATTACATTATATTCATATGCACAAGACCATTTTCTAGATGTGTGTGTTTGAAGAAGGCATTCTGAACAACATGCAATGCCCTTCAAGGTATCATAAGAGAGAATAAGACCAGGGCAGTCAGTGAAGGTAGGGATGGGGGAGGCAAGCCCCAGCCCTGCATGTGCTGCCAGGCCCCACCCTCCTGAGGCCACATGCATGCTCCCCCCCTCCAATCATGAGGAGGGAAGGGGAGTAGGCACATGCTTGCCATAGCTGCCCCAGCCCACTAGTAGGAGCACTGCACCACAAAGCCCAGCCCACCGTGTGAGGGAAGAGGCTGGACCAGGCCACACAGTGCAGCATGCCCTGCCTCCACTCTCCCACTGCTCCAGGGCTGGAAAGGTTAGGCTGGGCTGGGCAGAGCACTAGGGAGGGAGCAAGCAGGGCATGTTGCACTGCAGGGCCCACCCTGGCCCAGCCTCTCCAGCACCAGAGCAATGGGGGGGAAGAGAAGGAAGAGGGTGCACCACGCAGCCAGGTCTGCACTCAGTCCCAGAGCACCAGGAGGGCAGGCACCGGGAGCAGCAACACTCCGCCTACAGTACCCGAAGCCTTACATACCCAATGCCCACGAATAAGACTGATGTCAAAGGGCTTCCAACAACACTTAAATGGCCAATTTAATAAAGTCTCCTAGAAATGCTCACTTTATTGCTTAATTATCAAAAATGTAAATGATCAATTAAATTTTTCTTCATCAATACCTCCAATATCTGCTCACTAAATTCTTCATAATCCAGTAAGAGAGATGTCAAACTCTTAAGCATGAGATGTCTGCAACAATACTACCTGATAAAAAGAAAGTGTTTCAATATTCCCAGAGGAGCTGATCAGTTTGGCTGGAAGATATGCATCAACAAAAACAGTTATTTGTGGGCACTAGTTAAGAATTTGCAATTCACCTAAATGGATACAGAAAATATTAAAATACACTGCTTTGGAATGTGCACACACTGCTGCCTTAAAAAGGAAATAGCAGTCTACAGCAGTGTGTCAATTTATTTATTTTTTATAAAGTACCCCTTCAAATTTTTTTTTTTAAAAGTATCCCTGGTACCTACAGTTTTCAGACAATTTTTTTCTACCGTTGCAACACATTTGTTTAAACAACTTAATCGTCGCTGGGAAGGCGATGAAACTTTTGGGTATAGAAAGTACAAAAATAATAAAGCACTATAAAACTTACAACAAAATTTCAGTTATGCTGAAGTACCCCTCAGGGTACTCGTACCACTGGTTAAGAAACACTGGTCTATAGCATTATTTGCTCTCTTAATTTTGCACATCTCCTTAAAAACAAAATCAAGTAAAATTGAAATCAACTTCCAGATTCAACCCAAGTTTAATCTGGTCTATTACAGATTACAGTTTGGTCGACAATATATTTTAAAAATGGCATCTGCAGTACTACATAATTTTAGTAGTCCTGTTAAATTTTGTTTTATTTACCTTTAGAGACGAGCTAATTTGAAGCAAAGATGATAGGTCTCAAACATGCTCCAAGATACCCAACAAACCATCAAGACAAGTCTGAGAAAACCATGTCTAACACTCATATTCCTTTGTGTGGTAAAGCAAGCAGGAAGAAGCTTTTCAAACTTGCATTCTGTATCACAAACAAACAAAACAACAAAGGAAGGCACAAAGCCTTAAACACTTTTAGAAGAGGCAATAAAAACTACAGTAATGGGCAAGGATGTAAGCGACTAGTCAACTATCCGATATGCATACTTTTATTGGATAATTGACTGGTCCCTTCCCCCCACTGCCTTTATTGGAGGTAGTAAGGGGGGAGCAGGAGCCAGTGCGGGGGAGTTGGGGAGGGACTGGCTGTAAAGCTGTCGTCCTTCCCCCCCCCCAGAACTGTCTCTACAGGGGGCAGGAGGTAACAGGGACCGGGCAGAAACCAGGAATTAATTGGTTCATAGCTTGCACGAAGTCCGAGGACACTGCGCCTCTGCTTTTTGAGAGGCTAGTGCGCAGTTGGGGGACTGGGGGGGGGGGGGGGGGGAGGGAAGACATGATGCGAGCCAGGAATCAGCTGTCCCAGCTCACATTGGGTCCCCCCGCTGAACTTTAGCCTTTTAAATGTATTAAGAGCCAACTATTGGCTCTTAATACATTTAAAAAGGCAGAGTCACAGCAGTGTTAGCTCCTGCTGCTCAACTACTCAATGGAAATTCTATCTACTAGTCGATAAGTTGATTAAACTAAATTTAACATCCCTAGTAATGGGATCGATATCCTCAATGAAGAACAAATCTGTTTGTAAGGAAGATAGTTAAGAAAAATAAAAACAGGAAGCTTCTCTTGTAAGTTCCAGAACAATTCTATAAATAAAACAACATTTTTGATAGCAGGAGGTTTTGCTGGCATGGGGAATTTTACTGGAATAACCATAGAAGTTTAACTTAATATCCCATCTTCTACTGGTAGAACTTTCCTGTGTAGAGAAGTCCTTAGGTCTAAGATATTCAAAGTCAATTCAGGGATTTGGAAGACCAATTTTAGGGATGTGAAAAGTTAACCAGTTAACCCATAATCACCACCCTAAACGGGTAATGTTTACTGTTTCTGGTTAACCTGTAAATTGTAGTGGCTGGAGCAGATCCTGACCGGTCAACAGGAGCCTGAGTGCCTGACAGAGCAGCCTCTGTCCCTGGGAGCCAGAGCCCAAGGGAGCTGGCAGTACTATGGGCTAGGGGCTGCTCCAGTGGATCCTGCTGAGATGGTTAACCAGCTAAACAAAAGTCACCCTAACATATAACCAGGATTTTACATCCCTAATGAATTCCACTAAGATTAACAAGAACTGGGCATCCAAATCTCATAGGTAATTTGGAACATCTCAGCCTAAACAGATAGGCAAATATTCTGTCTTTTCCCAGGGGAAAAGAAAAGAAAAGATCCTTGAAGGACACCAGGATTAAAGAAACAAAAGATCGCGCAGTCTAATTCTTGAGAAATCACAAGTCCTTGCAACTTTAGGTATCTGCCCATCAAAGAAAAACTGTAAGCAACTCTTCCAAAGCAGCTGATTGTGTCACTCTCAACTGTTGTACACTAAAATCAGCTGCTGCTACCTACTAAATGCCCACCACATAACTTATACTTTTAATACTCATCTAATTTTTGCATTCTGAGCCTTTCATTGCTTAGTATCTTTTTGTTCAGCTTGAAAAATGAGGCAAGGCTGGCCAATTTCCTCTCCATATGCTAGCAAGATGCTGCAATGTTTGGGTACCATGGACTGCAGGAGAATGATTGAAGTTTAATAAAAACTTGCCTTCACTTTGTTAGCACTGGGCCAGTACATTCCAAATAGAGTCCCACTAATTTACATCTTATTTTTCTTGCCTTAAGGCATCAATAAAGACTGTAGGATTGGTTCACTACATTTTAATACAGACAAACAAACCCTGAATTGTGAGCCTAAACTATCTGGCATTATTCTTTAAACATGACTTCCATTACCATATGATACTGCCCTTCATTTTCAGTTTATTAAGAGATTGATTTGTTAGGTGCCAAAAGATTTTGGCATCTTGAAACTTGTAGCAAGAGGACACCAATGAGCCCAATCTGAGTACAAACCAATTTACCCACTGCTAAATACATTCAAATCTAGGCTGATAACAATTGCTCATAAGAGCTGCACAAAGCTGCTTATGCTCAAAAGCCAGTGATTAGGAAATCAAAACAGTGCATCAGCTCATTTCAATTCCACAACACACACATGCAGAACATCCTTGTATTCCACCATTCAGAACAAAATCATGCTTTTCTATAAGAAACCAGAGATCACAGTAGTAAACTAAAGCATTCTTCACCCTGATTCAGTGCTGGAAGAACTTTATGATTTCTTTACACATCTGTTCTTTGCCTCTTCCCTAGCCATAAGAAAATCTGCACTAATCACACCTACCAGTACATAATTTTTCTCTATGGCTTATAACTCATGTTTGAAAACGGATTTTAACATATGGTTCAAGTGAAGTGATTGTTTCGTAGTTTTCATACCAACTTAATAACCGAGGGTCCCAACATCTGTCATTGATTTATATTATAATTACATATTTATTTTCCATCGTTCTAGCTGACCTTTTATACATTGTTTATTTAATCTGGAGTACCATTTTGCAGAAACCATGGGACATTCCATTGTTTCCCATGAGTATGGAAATTATTTATTGTGCACTTCCTACCAGTTCTCTGCCACTTCACTGTGAGCAGACTTCAGTTCACCTATTTATAGAAATAATTAACTGGTCTCTCTCTCTTCATTGCATAAAACCATGAATATTGAGATCTATCATCAATACTTCAGCATTTATAGAATGTTAGAACCGTTCCATAGTTAGAAGCTACGTGGCTCTTCCACCCCTAAAAAAGGAGCATGAGGGAAGGGTTTTCTAAGTGTATGTGGAGTAGAGGCATAGGAGAGGTATCAATATTTAATCTGCTGCTTAAAATTTATACATGGAAGCCTAGTCAGGGTGGCACAACTTCACAGCTGCTTCCATTTTTATATTCTTACTGATTCCACATTTTCCTTTTGCATTATGTATTACAGTACATATTTTTAAAATCATAGAAAATAATCTCATGTACCCCCATATGCGTATCATTTAACTTTTTATAGGTTAGAAAACATTCTGCTTCCTATTGTAGCATAAAAGATTAGATTTGGAAGCAAAGTAGATGGTAATTTGCAGAATTTTCCCCCTTTTAATGTTACTTTTTTGCTCTCAGTTCTTCAGGCACATTGATCATGCATTACACACTCAATCCTACATACATTCTTAATTTTCAGCACATGGTAAATCTTATTGCTTTCAAGTGGGCAAAAAAGATCAGACCTTTCTGCCAGAGATACCATACAAAAGAAGCTAGCTGGCAAGGCCAGTTGGAAACACGTAACAGGGTACGTAGACTGACAGAGCTAGTTTGCTCACCTTATCCTTTGAGCCACACACTCAAATTGTAGCTATTAAGGTTTCCCTTTGTTGGTGGGAAAGAACTACTACTTAACCACTTGGGAATGATATACTTAAGACAGCACTGATGCAGCTCTAATGCATCACTTTATGCTTTCAGAGCAGACACTGGGGGAAAATAAAATCAAATCTGTATTCTGTTACCCAGTGGTGAATTTGGCCCACAGGATTACCCTCCGAGAGGATCATTCACACTTAGCCTGAGAAATTAAGTGCAGTATGTCTACACTACAATGAACTGTTGGAAAAATGATCTCCACAATTTGCGTTCCTTTTTTCAAATAGTTTTTTTTAGGAAGAGGCTCTCTCAAAATATGGCCCATCTACACTGGGCCAAATTTCAGAAAACCTTCCTCTTTCGGAAGAGCCCTTCTTCCTCATAGGAGGAGGAAGGCAGAGCTTCCGAAAGAGCGTGTCTGCTTTTCTGCACACAGAAAGCGGAAGAGCAGACGCAGCAGAGTTTCTGGGATACCTCTGGTATCCCAGAAAAACCCTGTAGTGTAGACATAGCCTCAGAATTAAATGAGAAAGGTTTAATTTATTTACAATCTATGCAAGATCACACAGTAACAGGTCCCAAATCTGTGGCAAAGTCCCCTGATTTTGTACTACTCTCTTGGCAGACTCGAATTTACACAGCAGTTTAAGTTAACATTTAAATAAATACTTTGTGAATTTAATACGAAAAGAAATAATGCAACCCCGCATTATAATTTTCATTCTTTTAGTAAGCTCTCAATGAGTTGCAAGTTTTCTGATGGACAATTTTTAAGAGATGGAAGTTTTGGTAATGAACCAGACGAGTGCTCAGGCTTTTGACAATACAGGCAGTCCCCGACTTACGCAGATCCGATCCGCAGTTACGAACGGGGCTGCCACAGAGTACACGGACTGCGGGACCTTGCGGTCCTGCCGCCCGTGTACCCTGGGGCTATCTCTGCGTCTCCCTGGTCTGCAGACCAGGAAGACGCAGAGCAAAGCCGCGGAGGGGCTCGGGCAGCGGGGCAGCCCTGCTGCCCGAGCCCCCCCCGCGCGGCTTTGCAAAGCCGCGGGGAAGCCGGCAGCGGAGCAGTCCAGGCGCGCCTGGGCTGCCTCGCTGCCAGAGCCCTCCCCCCGCGGCTTTGCAAAGCCGGGGGGGGGGGGGGGGCTCGGGCAGCGGGGCACCCCAGGCGCGCCTGGACTGCTCCGCTGCCGGCTTCCCCGCGGCTTTGCAAAGCTGCGCGGGGGGGGCTCGGGCAGCGGGACAGCCCAGAAGCCCCGTGGCTGTCCCGCTGCCGGCGTCCTCAGAGGCTTTGCTCCCCGTCTCCCTGGTCTGCTGGTCTCCAGCAGACCAGGGAGACGGGGAGCAAAGCCGCGGAGGACCCAGGCAGCGGGACCGCGGTGCGTCTCGGTCCGCCGCCCGTGTCTTCCTGGTCTGCTGGGATGGGGGGGGGGGCGCAGCGGCTGAATCTGGATGCCAGTTCTGACTTACATACAGATTCAACTTAAGAACAAACCTACAGTCCCTATCTTGTACGTAACCCGGGGACTGCCTGTAAATGCCAGCCAAGAGAGAGAGTTTGGACTAACATATTTAGTAGAAATAGCTAGCTAAACTATTCACAATTAAAGAGATCTTTACATATCAAATTCAGAGTTATCACTACATGGATACATGGGGCAGTTTATGCCTCCTACGGGTAGTGTTTCAGGTTGTTTGTAGTCTCAAGCATTGATTTACACTCTTCACTTGTGGATATTCTTTTTGGAGTCATAAAGGTTGCAAAGGTCTCTTTTTTTAATGGAAAGATTTGATTCTGGAGAATTATTCAGCAAAAAACAGATCCTTCTGCTGTAGAAACACAGATATCTGCAGCCCTGGTTTTAGTTTTTAAGTACTAAATTACAAAACACAACATCTCCAGTAAATCTAGACATACATTCTTTTTTTTTTCTCTCTCTCTCTCTCGCTCTCTCTCTCAAAAAAGGAAAAACCCTAACCCAAACAACCTGTCAAGCATCAATTATTAAAAAGGTTAACAGATGTTTATTCAAAATAACATCAGTGTTGGTAAAGCATACAGAAACCGTACCAGCACAGAATGGATGTCATTTACTTATACCGTTTTAGTATAAAACATAACAATGAAAGGCATTCAAGCACAGCAAAACTTGTTAATGGATTTTGATAACAGCAGAAAGGCATCCACTGCATTCATTATTACTGTCGCAACATATTTCACAGTTAATACCAAGCAGATCTAGTTGAATACAATTATACTAACCACCCCATTTCACCACATTATTTATCTAAACATACAATTCCTCTGACACTGTTTATGTTACATAAATGACCATTATGGCAAGAATTTGCAGGTTCACTGTAATAGACACTATCTTGTTTTAATCCATCTGGCTATTCTCAATGTTCGTTCCACCAATTCATGTTTTAAGTGGGCCCACGTTTTCCAGTCTTCTGTAGAATATTTTTCATAGCATGCAATTAATGTTACTAAGTAGTTCCATTGCATCAAGGTAAGGCTTAAACAAACAGAAACACTGACATTACCATTATACTACAGGCTGTTTTAAAAATTTACCACTTCTCTAACCTTATCCCACATTAGAAAGAATCATTATTAGAAAGATCTGCTTGTTCTTCTCAGAGACCCTGTCCAATCGAGTACCTTGCATTTTAGTTTCATGCAATTGTTAGCAAATTAACAGCATGACCCATTATTGTCTATGCAACAAATATTTAACATACCAACATAACTATATTCACTTCCATTTAACCACTCATGAACCTTTTATGAACTTAATTTTCTAGAAAGTAACTGGTAATGCAGGATAAACCCAGTACAAATTTAATTAAAAATACAGTACTATATATAGCTGTGTGCTTACCAATTCTTTCATTCTTAAAAAGGGGGGGGGGGGGAGAACTCCTGGTATTAATGGCTTTGTTAATCTGGCAAATTAGAGTACACAGTAATGAGCTGAAGAAGCGTTCAACAGACCATTTCACAAAGAAAAATTAGTTTCCACAAATTATAATTTACCTTGGTTTAAGCATCAGCCCCTATTGGAGCATTTTCTTTGGTTTAAGTGTTTCCCTATTGAAAAGGCATCTATCACAAAAAAGCTCACTAACACAGGCTACCATTAAGTTCAACACAAGAAAGCAGATCTCTTTTCCCAAAAATGCAGAAGATGTACCACTTGGTTCTCATATTAAAATCACTAGAGAGTTTGATTGTAAGCTAAGAACTCTAATTCACTCAATGCAAAAAGAGCAGCATTCACTATTTTAAAATCCACCTCATATAATCATTTAAACTGTTACATCCTTCTAATCAAAGCTGTGAATCTTTTACTCTAAAAAAGGATTTACCAAAAGCAAAGCAGAATGGAAGCACAAATGTTCCTTTTAACCCAGGGATGGGCAATGATTTTTTGCCTGAGCTGCACGGGAAGGGACAGAGCCTCAAGAAGAAGGGGCAGAGTCAGGATACTTCCATGCTTACCCACCAACAGACCATGACTGATCTGGAGGTGGGAGAGCACCTTTGCACCACCCCCAGAGATTCCCCATAGGCTCCCATGCCTTGGTGGTGGGAGGAGACTTTGCATGCACCTCCTTCTGCCTCCAGGCTAATCAGGACTTGGGAGCATGCAAAGCCTCCTCCCTCCCTGCCAGGAGTGCATGGTGCTTCTAATTGGCCTGGAGGCAGGGGAGCAGTAGAGACTTTGCAGGCTGGATTAACCCACTTGGCAAGCCAAATCCAGTCCGCCAAGGCCCTTTTGCCCACCCGTTTTAACCCATGTTGGTTTTTTGAAGGTCCATGTCCCCCCCCGCTCCCTGTAGATACTTAAGGCTCTCCAAAACCTTCTGGAATAGTCAGATAGGCAAACTGAACAAAGTTTTTTGTTTGGTTGGGTTTTTTTTAAATCATCCATTGCCCATTCAATACTCCCTCTCTATTTTCAAAACAAACTTAGAAATGTTTCAAAAATACAAAAAAAACCCCTACCCTTTCAGTTAAAGGGTAAACAGTTTCCTTGTCACAGCCATTCCATAGGCTGTAAAAGCTGTTGCAACTGAAAAATAAACACAGATGTGTTGTCACCAATCAGTGACTGGGTTAGACCTGCACAGCAAATGATCCAACACGAGACAGTTAAGTTAAACCACAAAGTAGACAAGCCATAGCAAACATGGCTCATTTGGACAACAGAAACAAGAAGTTTGTATTTAAACCTATATATGAGCTTTCCTCAGTTTATCCCACTTCCCACTAGCTGCTAGGTCCCAACTGCAGGACTATATCACAGGAAGCAGATTTAAAAATAAAGTTGAAATGGTGTATAGTCATTGCATTTTATAAAAAGTAACCCCGCTAACAGAAATAAATTATACTGGCACAAAATCTGGGTTTAGACATGGTCTGACTTTGAAGTCAGTTTCTAAACTGAGCTGCTTGGCACCAATCAGGCATTCAAGGGCCCCATGGAGAATAGTGATAGAAATGTAGCTGTGTTAGTCTGGTGTAGCTGAAACAAAATACAGGACTATGTAGCACTTTAGAGACTAACAAGATGGTTTATTAGATGATGAGCTTTCGTGGGCCAGACCCACTTCCTCAGATCAAATAGTGGAAGAAAATAGTCACAACCATATATACCAAAGGATACAATTAAAAAAATATGAACACAAATGAAAAGGACAAATCACATTTCAGAACAGAAGGAGGATGGGGGGGGGGGGAAATAGCCTCCCCAATTATCACCTCTAATACCATTAGCTCACAGACATTTACCTCCCCCCCCCCCCCCAGCATGCCTTCTGTTCTGAAATTTGATTTGTCCTTTTCATATGTGTTTTATTTTTTTTAATTGTATCCTTTGGTATATATGGTTGTGACTATTTTCTTCCACTATTTGATCTGAGGAAGTGGGTCTGGCCCACGAAAGCTCATCATCTAATAAACCATCTTGTTAGTCTCTAAAGTGCTACATATTCCTGTATTTTGTTAGGGCCCCATGGAAAATTCACAGACTTCTTTTTATTTCAGAAGTGGTACAACTGTTTGGTTTAAACACTTATTTTTATAAACGGGACAGATTTGAAATTGGCCTTCAATGAGCCAACGTGTCGCTAGAGAAACGGTGTTGGAGAGATATAGAAGTGTATAGGTTCATCATTATAGCCAGGGTGGTCAGTGCTGCAAATCCGTGCTCTGTCCCTAAGCCTCTGTCAGGTGCTGGTTCTGAACAAGAAATGAATTACTTGGTGTTTGCCCTGTTCTGTTCGTTCCTCCTGAAACATTTGGCATTGGCCACTGTCGGAAGACAGATTACTGGGCTAGATGGACTACTGATCTGATCCAGTATGGTTCTTCTTATGTTAAAAAAAAAAAAAAAAGAGGGATAATAGATCTTTCCATGTGGAAAGGGAACATAACTTCTGTCAACATAACCGGGGTTATGTCAGTCGGTTGTGTATGTGTGTGTGTTTCCCCCACCCTCCAATTTCTCACACATACAGCCCAACCAACATGTCAACTTTTCAGTTTAGGCCAGACCTAAATCAGAAATGAATCAAATGCCTATTGTTAGAGAAAAAAAAACTACCCCCCCAGTAAAAAGTTTGGCCAGGCAGCTCTTGCTATAGTGGACTGCAGTACTCCTTGGGAGAAACCGGCCACACCCTTCCTGCATACCATTGCGTTTAGAAAAAGGGAAGGTGTGAAAAGGGGAAAATAGCCTCAGACTCTCCCACCATCACAGGACTTACCTAGTCTCATGAAACCTGCACAGTTTCGGCCCAACCCCTGGGACACAGACCCCCACTTGGTGACCGTTGGGCCGTATATGGTAATATGCAAGCGCGGAAAAGTGATGTGCAGACTTCGGGATAAATACCCATCACACAGTTCACTCGAGGAGCTCTTCGCAACACACGTACCACTGTGCATGTGCCTTCCCGTATACTCCAAAGCGCTGCCGGCCTGATCAACCGACCAGCCACCTCCCCCGACACTCGGGCATAACCAAGGCCTTCACAACTGAACCGATATCTTTGAAGTGTTCCGTGTGCTGTGTAAGTTGGTATGTATGATTTGATTTTCTTTGTTGTATAAGCTTAGTTTTGTAGCTGTTTTTGGTAGTACGTAGAGTTTGTGGTTATTATTGTTATTAATTAGTGTAGCTGGATATCTTTATAAGAGAGACTATTCCCCTTGCCATTACCATCCTTATATTTCTGACATGTTTAACTAGAAATCGTAGAATATAATACTGTAAATTCATTAACATGGTCCATTAAAAATCTTAGAATAAATACTATAAATTCATCACTGTTATAAATAAATATTTTATTTGCTAAAAGGGTCCACCTGGTTCTGTCCTCCCCCCTCCCCTTGGGTATGCATCATCGGACCTGTGATTCTCACGACACCTATCTATACAGGCAGTCCCCGGGTTACGTACAAGATAGGGACTGTAGGTTTGTTCTTAAGTTGAATCTGTAAGTAAGTCGGAACTGGCATCCAGATTCAGCTGCTGAATCTGGACACCAGTTCTGACTTACATACAGATTCAACTTAAGAACCCCAAGCGTCCCCAAGTCAGCTGCTGCTGAAACTGATCAGCAGCTGATTCCAGGAAGCCTGGGACAGAGCAATTCTGCCTCTGGCTTCCTGTAGTCAGCCGCTGGTCAGTTTCAGCAGCAGCTAACTTGGGGTAGCCTGTGGTAAAGCAGCTCGGGTGCTGCTGGGTTGGTCCAGTAGCGCAGCCGCTCCTCGGCGCTACTGGACCAACCCAGCAGCACCCCAGCTGCTCTGCCCCAGGCGTCCTGATTCAGCCACTGCTGAAACTGATCAGCAGCTGCTGAATCAGGACTCCTGGGACAGAGCAGATGGGGTGCTGCCGGGTTGGTACAGTAGCGCCAAGGAGCGGTGCTGCGGGACCAACCGGCAGCGCCCCACCTGCTCTACCACAGGCCCCGGGCTTTGCTCCACATCTCCCTGGTCTGCTGGGGGGGGCACTAGCTGCGTCCCCCCCCAGCAGACCAGCGAGACGCGGAGCAAAGCGGCGGAGGACCCAGGCCAGACCACAGCGCTTCCAGATCAGCGCCGCGGTCCGGCCCGGGTCCTCCGCGGCTTTGCTCAGCGTCTCCCTGGTCTGCAGACCAGGGAGACGCTGAGCAAAGCCACGCAGGACCCGGGGCCGGACCCGCGGCCGCTTCCACATCAGCTGGAAGCGCCACGGGTCTGGCTCGGGTCCTGCGCCGCTTTGTTTAGCGTCTCCCTGGTCTGCAGACCAGGGAGACGCTGAGCAAAGCCGCGCAGGACCCGGGGCCGGACCCGCGGCCGCTTCCACATCAGCTGATCTGGAAGCGGCCGCGGGGCCGGACCCGGGTCCTCCGCCGCTTTGCTCCCCTCTCCCTGGTCTGCTGGCTCCCGCAACAGACCAGGGAGACGGGGAGCAGCTTTACTTGCCCCGGAGGAGGCGGGCGGCGGGACCAGGCGTCCCGCCGCTTGAGTCCTCCGGGGCGAGAAAATCCCCGTTCGTAACTGAGGATCCGACATAAGTCGGATCTGCTTAACTCGGGGACTACCTGTACACCAACCTCCCAATATACAATTATATGCCACAAACTTGAGTACACTTCCCAAGGAGCATTAGGGTTTCATTCTGGTTTTTGCATTTTATTCTCTCCCCCTCCCACCCAAAAAAAAAAAAACCACACCACTCAACCACACACACACACTCCCACCCCCCAACGGGGAAAACAAAATCTCAGCATATTTGACAATCATTATGTATCAACCTACCACCTGCATCAAATATGTAACAAGGAGGGCTCAAAAGAAGCGATACCAAAGTACAGAAAGATAGTTATAGTCACACAGCTACAACAGTCTACACTAATAGCACTATGCCAATATAGCTATCTTGACAGACTGTACCAACCAACGTCTCGTGGGGTGAATGCTGCTTTTACTGGCAAAGTTGCATTTTGCCAGTTTACATTTTTTCCAGCCTTCCCACCCTCCCACCCCCAAACAAAGCAAGCTACACTGGTAAAAGCTTCGCTTTGCTGGTAAAATACAGTTCACACTACAGGCTGAACCTCTAAAATGTGGATCATGGATGTTGCCAGACCAGATTGTCCTGGAAGGACCATGGATATTTCTGGACCAGAGAGCCCAGACTGTCCAGGTTCAGGGGCTGGGCTGGTGGAGGGGAGCACAGGGTGGGCAGTACAGACCCACCTGGGAGTGCAGCACCAGCAACAGTGGGGTTGGCGTAGCGGGGAGCACGGCCCCGTCCAGAAGTTAACAAGGCCAGCACCCAGGAATGCAACCCGGAGCGCAGCCTCAGCTGGGGTCAGTGTGCTGGGAAGTGCAGACCCAGTAGTGCAGGGGGCAGCTGTCCTGCATGAGAGAACATGGTCAACAGCCAGAGGGGAGCCTTGGCCTCCCCTGATCTGACAAACTCTGTCGTTCGCAACCACTCAGGTCCCAAGGGTGCTGGAGTAGGGAGGTCCCACTTGAAGAAACTTTTTGCCAGCACAGCTATTTAATCAGAAATCATACCTTGTCTCACACGCTCCAACCATAACAGCTACAGGTAAGTGCCATTTTGAATAGTTCAAAATATTTCTTATGTCAACCTGCCTCCCCACCTCCCAGACAGAGAGAGAGAGAGAGAGAGAGAGAGAGACACACACACACACACACAAAAGTGAGCTGCCTTAAAATACACAGTGCCAATGAAGACATTCCTTTCAAGATTAAGTCTGTTATTCTGCCTCTCTGGCAGCAGCCAACACCTGATGCTTCAAAAGGAATACAAGTATCAACTAGGGATGTTAAAATGCATGTAATTAAGTAACCATAAAACACATGGGGGGCAGTGGTCGGCTCCTGGGAGCTGGTGCACACCACGAGGCAGCTTTTAAGCCGACTCCCCGCGCATACTAGGAGCCTGCCTGTAATTGTGTATGTTAACAGATAAGCCCAGACTCATCCGTTAACCATTTACATGGATACATTTTCACATTCCTAGCCTCAACACACTAGATCTATAGCATATGCTATTTTGATTAGCGCGTATCACAACTGCCACCTACTGACAAACACATCAGATCTGGTCAATTGTGTCCATAAACCCCAATACTGCTAGAGGTAAAGAAGATTCTCTTTTAGATACAGCAATAAAAACATGGGCTCTTGAAGCCACAGGAGCGAAGTTCAACACTACTCAGTTGCCATGAGCCATGATAAAGCAACAACTCAAGTACTTCCAGGTAAAGTAAAATACCCTTGCCCATTTGCTGTGGTAATGCATACATCACAGATTCCAAAAACACATTATTAAACTATTGCAATATTGGATGGGAGGAATTCTTTCATGAGCTTTTCAGTGATCAAATGTCCTGAAGCAAGTCTATACCTATATATTCAGGGGAAAAAAAAATTCAGATTCAAAAATTTGAGAGGTAACAGAAAACTAACCAGTAAGTAAAGAGATTTTACAAAAATATGAATGTTACTTGACTGTATGTCGATAAAAGATTAAATTTTAACAAACTTTGAGCAAAGAAATTCTGGAATGTAAATTTATCGTCATCAGTGGAGCCAGGAAAAGTTTCATATAAAGATAAAAATGCAGAAACCGAAAGGAAACTGTGTACTTAGGCGCCGCTAAAGTGAACTTTTCACAATCCGGTCTGCCTCCAGATAGTGGAGTCCAACATTCTTCTTGATAGATACTCAAAAAGATATGTGGATGACAAATTAGGGCCTTATCTACCAAAATTTTGTTCACCTTCAACATCCATACACACATCCTCTATAGATTAATGTCTCCCCCTTTGCCACGTAGTGCCTGCTCTGATTTGGAAGGAAGCTACCTGCTTCTCTCCTACCAACTACCAGTTTTGTTGCTTTTAGCACCAGAACCTGCCTGCAATTGTCCTTCCATGTGCACGAGATCAGAAGTTGATCCTGCCCTTATACAGGAAACCAGATGCTCACAAGATCTGGAAATACTAGTACCTGCAATGTGCATTTTCAATAGCCATTAATCTTCCCTATATCACTATCACACATGACTGTGAAAGACACTGAGCCAAAAGAAAAACATTGTATGCCTTTTCTTCAACACTATAGCAAATGTTATTGTACAAACATGTTACAATATTGCCATTGTATAAGCACATAACTGCATGTAATTTTTTCCTACCAGTAACTTCCAAGTGCAAAACATCAGCATATGGTTACGTTTAGATTTGTTCACTAAAGATCTTCATCAAGTACCAGAGGTCACTCGGTACATATGTACTACTCATTGACAAGGATGACTGCACCAATATCTTTCTGTACACCTGAGTAATAATGATAGCTGCAATGTTTTTAGGACAAAGAAAGATTCAAACTTAAAAAAAAGCACTGTGTCACATCTTATGGCAGCTTTCAAAACTATATTCTCTAGATAACGTACTGCAGCTCCGTTAACGATGGGTCAGGCTCCCATCTCAAATTCTTTTGAGGCATTCAATTACCTCGCAACTCCCCAAGATGCCACAGCCTTTTTAGTGCCCTTTTCCCACCAAGTATTCTTGCTCAAATCTGAAATGGTTTAAACAAGGCTGAACACTGCAGAAGCTTCAAAGAAGCAGGGGTCTGTTTTGATACTGTTCCTTTTAAAAGAATCATTACACAGAGCAGCATGGACAACACTTGAAGCCCACCTTGATGGCAGCTGTATCAAAGGTCTAAATTCCTGGGCAATCATAAGTCACTATAGCAGGCATAACAACAGCATGTGGTGCTCTCAAGTACTTTCGAGCTTTAACATTTCTAGCTTCCACCGTCTTTTGAAATCTGAGATGCCCCTCCCCCCCCCCCCCGCCCGAGGTTACAAGAGAGACAGTCCATATTATGAATGACTGGCAGCCAGTGCTATTTCTCAAAGAAGTGTAAACAGCTGTAGGACTTAACAGTAGATATAGGGGTGTGAAGAAACAGATGAAAGCAAGTAATCTCTTGAAGGTATATGGAAGAGTTGCTACATGGATCTCAACAGGAAACAATGCTGTTCTGAAAACTATGGATAAAGTACACCAATTATGATGCACACAAAACTGCTCAAAAGAATAAAGCTTCAAGAAGGACTCTGAGTGCCCCAACTTTGGTTCTGTTCTTACAGCTGTCTCCCTTTCTCTACACCCTCAATTACAGCAATATGAAACTTACCCAGATTTGGTGGACTGTAATCCAGCATTTTTCCAGTGTGGTAGGTTGTTATGCTATACATCCTAAACATAGGGGATATGTATAGCATACATGCTGCCTAGGACGAAAACGTGAGTACCTACCAATTCATGATTATGAAGGTACAATAGAAATCCTTAAGTATTTACAGATTAGCACCAAATAATGGGGCAAAAAGACCACAAATATACACATACGTAGCAATGGTGTCCGCCACACTAGCCACATGTGGCTATTTGGCCGATTGAGTGTGGCTGTTTCACTACAGCAGTAACCACTATAGTACGTACTGCTTCAGAATTGGCTGGACACCATAGCACTAGAGCAACACACCAGGAGAAAACTGAAGGTTTCCAAGAATAGCAACAGAAAGACTAAGTACCAGTACCTCCTATGGTTGGCTTTACATCAGTTGTGATACAATCCAAGGAATAGTAAGGAATGTAAACTACCGCTGGGCTTAATTTAATCATCTTCCTGGATACGATTTTCATGTTATGCTTCCTCAGTTACAAAGCATGTGTTCTGTTATATTTGAGGTTAATCTTTTGTGCAGATTTCTCAAGAGACTAGATGAGTTTAAATGGATTAGACCTGATCTTGACTGCATGCCCTGAAAAAGAAGAGCACACAAGTGAGTGGTCTCCAACCTTTACACACCCAAGATCACTTTTTAACAAGCCAAGATCCTACCGCCCCATCCTTCCCCCAAGACTCCACCCCCCCCTTCCTTGAAGCCCTGTCCTCTCTATTCTCCTCTCCATCACTTGCTATCCCTAGCCCTTATACATTCTACACTGCCGCTTTTCTCCCCCCCCCCCCCCCCGATTCTTCTGTAGGAAGAGGTTTTTCCAACATTTGACCTGTCTAGACTAAACCAAATGTCAGAAAAACCCCTTCTTTTGGAAGCCCCTTTATTCCTCGTGGCATGAGGAATACAGGTGTTACCGAAAGAGCATGTTTGCTCTTCCACTAAAAAAAAGCAGAACAACAAACGCATCCCTGGATGCGGAAGAGTTTTTCCACGATCTCCCTGGAATCCTGGAAAAACTCCTGCAGTCTAGCCGTACCTTCACCGGGTTGAGACAGGATGTGTGGGCTCTGGGGTGGGAATGAGGGACTTGGGAGTGGGAAAGGGTGAGAGGCACAAGCTCTGGGAGGAAATCTGGATGCAGGAGGAGGTGGAGAAGGGGATGCTGGCTTGGGGAGGAGGCTCCAGGCTGGGAGGTGTTGGGGTCAGAGGGAGGGTTAGGCTACTAAGCAAACCACAGGCTTGTAGATGTGAGGGTGCAGGAATTTGGGTTGGGGTATGTGAGGGGCTCAGGACAAGGTGGGGCCAGTGTATGACAGGCTCATATATAGGGTCTGGGGGGGTACAGGAGTGTTATGATGCTGCATCCAGATGGGGGCTTGGCCCCAACGGGGGGGGGGGGGGGGAAGGTTGTTGGCCAGGCTTCATTTTTAAATAAAATACTATGTTAAAACACAAAAAGTTTCTGCATTGTCTTTATTTATGAGAAGGGAAGGAAACCTGTTTTGAGTCAGGGGTCACTGACCCACAGAAAAGTCAGTTGGGGCCACACAAGGGAGATGCAAAAAAATAACTCCTCCAAACCTCCCCCTCTCTCCCAAGCCTCACTAATGTGGCCCCAACTGTGCTGGTGGGACCAGGGGACATGGTGCTGAGGAAAGGTGCTAGTGGGTATTGGGGCAGGGGACAGGGTGCCAGTGGGGGCAGGGTGCCAGGGTGGGGGACAGGGATTCTGCAGCAGAAGGCAGGTGCCAGGGGAGCAGGGGACAGGGAGTCCCCCACACCTGCCCCCTCCCAGGACTCCTCCCCCCTCAGAGCTGGGGACAGGGTGCCAGTGGGGGCAGGGAGTCCCCCGCACCCACCTCCTCCTGGGACTCCTCCCCCCTCAGAGCAGGGAAGCCCCGGCACACGCCTCCTCTGGGGACTCCCACAACCACCCGCAAGTTACCGGCACACCACAGACCTGGGGGAGTGGAGCAAGCCAGCGCACTTTCGGAATCCCCGGAAGTGGCACACAGCTGCAGGACTTCCGTCCATCCCGCAGGAAGCTGGCACTGCCTCCACTGTCACTGGAGGTAGGCAGTGGGGCTTCTTGGGAGTGAGGGAAAATGGGGAGGGGGGCCCCCCCCGAACGCCTCGCGATGGGCTGGTCGAGCCCTCGCAATCAACTAGTCGATCGTGATCGATGGGTTGGTGACCACGGACATAAGTCAACTTATCAGCTGTCTTTACACGAACTATTATTCCCTCCCAGGGTTTTGTTTGTTCCAATTGTAAGGAACTTGGTGTATGAAGGATGAGCAATTAAACTTACATCATGTTGGGTGAGCTCTTCAAGAAAGACGAATGTTCACAACAAGCAATTTGCCACACCATATTAAGGAAAATGAACAGATTCAGTGGACTTAGATCAACCCTTACAGTGGGCAGAGGGAAATGCAACAAGGGACATGACCCAACTGGAAAGATACTTTATAGGAAATTGTTAGAGATTTCTTCATTTTCTAGGAGACTAAGCATACCATCATAAGACAGTCAGAATAAAAGAACAACCAAGATATAATAAAATTCAGCCTTAGGCCCTGCGAGACAGAACAGACTACAGGAAAAAGGTAAATTATAGGGACCATACTCTGGGGCCTGTCTGGGGTTGGAACAAAAAGATTCCAGCAGTCACCTAAGGGTTAAGGCTCAAACGGGTCAATGAAAATGGTGACTTCTGCAGTGAAGAGGGAAGCCCTGCATTCAAGCTGCAAGTTTTTAGTCTGGTGGCATTATGTGCACTCATGCTGTGCAGAACCTGTTGACCTAGACTCCAGCACCATTCTCCTTCTACCTCACAGCTGAATGAACAGAAAATTGAATTAAAAAGCACAGAAAAGACATTTAATTGAAAACTACAAAAAAAAACCAACTTTATAGCAAAGTACAAAAAATATCAGACAGGAAAAGGAACTGTATTGTGTCAAACAGACTACACGGAAGACATTTTAATTTAAATGAAAGGGCTGAGTACAACAAATATCTGTGAAAAACAAATCCCAACATGACAGGGGAAAAACGGATGCAGAGAAATGCGGGAAAAAAAGAAATTAAAATGCAACAGACAAAGAAAGAGGAAGGACAGGACCACTTAAGGACTGGTGGTAATCTACAAAAACATTCATTTCTAAGACTGGGATTTTTAAAGGAACCTAAGGGACTCAGGCAACAATTTTCCATTATCTTTTAATAGTGTATAAGTGAACAACTCCTACGCACCTTTTGAAAACTGAGTCTAAACTGCAGATTTGTTGTAGAGGCTAGATCAGTTGTACCATCTGATGATTGATAACCCATGTGAAAGCAAATCCGGTACCTCCATTTAAAGGTTATGTGAATACATCACAGATACCTATGAGTTGACGCACTCCACAAAGATGTCAGAGTGCATGGACCCCTGGAGACAGAACTAACTTCTTGTTTCTGAAAGGGGGCTCCAATCAGGGTGCAGCAGCAGTCAAAAGCAGAAAACAGTGTTAGGAATCATTAAAAAAGGGACAGAGAATAAGACAGAAAATATCCTATTGCCTCTATATAAAACCATAGTACCCCCACATATTGAATACTGCATACAGATGTGTTCGCCTCATCTCAAAAAAATATATATATATTGGCATTGGGAAAGTTCAGAAAAGGGCAACAAAAATTATTAGATATTTGAAACAGGTCCCATATGAATAGAGATTTTAAAAAAATGTAGGCTTTTCAGCTTTAGAAAAGGAGACTAAGGGATGATATGATAGAAGTCTATAAATTCATGACTGGTGTGGAAAAAGTGAATAAGGAAAAGTTATTTACTTGTTCTCATAATATCAAAACCAGGGTTCACCAAATGAAACTACTAAGTAACATGTTTAAAACAAACAAAAGGAAGTTTTTCTTCATACAGCACACAGTCAACCTGTGGAACTCCTTGCCAGAGGATGTCGTAAAGACAAGGATTTTAACAGGTTTCAAAAAAGAGCTAGAGAAGTTAAAGGAGGTTAGATCCATCAAGGGCTATTAGCCAGGATGCGTAGGAATGGTGTCCCCTGTCTGGAAATGGACGACAGGAGAATGATGATTACCTGTTCAGTTCACTCCCTCTGGGGCATCTGTTATTGGCCACTGTCGGCAGACAGGATATCGAGCTAGATGGACCTTTGGTCTGACCCAGTTTGCCCATTCTTATGTTATGTTCAGGGTTGTGGCACAAAGACAGTACAAAAAGTAATTTCAACACTAATACTGAGAATCCTAGCTCCAATCCAGCAAAAACACTTACATATGTGCTTACCTTTAATTTGGTAAGTGAGCCTATTGAAGTCAAAAGGCTACTTACACAGCTGGAGCTCAGCAAGCACACAACCACTTCCAGGACCAGGAGAGGAGGAAGGAAATCATAGTTGTTTAATGGTTTATATTACATTACAAATTCAAATATTCTATTAAAATAAAGCTTAAACTGAATAGCAGAAGTCAGGACACTGCAACTCCAGCTTCCTCTCTGAGCAGAGGTCAAACCCTAGTCTACACTAGAAAATTGAGCTGACTTACTAGTTGGCTCAGGGATGAGAAAAATCCACACCTGAATGGCAGAGTTAAACAGACCTAATCTCCTGTGCAGTCGATACTAGATGAACCTAGCTACTCCCTTTTAGGGAGGCAGATTCTCTCACGGATGGGAAAACCCCTCCCATGGGCATAGGTTATGTTAACACTGAAATACTATAGCAGTACTGTTAGAGCATTTTACGTGGGGACCATGCAACAGAAACCCAGCCTCGTTTCACTCACATAAGGAGTAATCTTAAACGGATTTCAAATAGAATTAAGGACACTGGTTTAAATTCACAGAAAGGCTGCTTCCTGCATGCCAAGTATTAGCCTGTTCTCCCCAAGCCTTATTTCCAGAACACTAGCACTTTACAGCACAATCTGGATCGGGGTGTGAAAAAACACACACATCCCCAAACACAGCAAGTTACAGCGCTGTAAATTACCAGTGAAAGCCAGGCTACAGAACTGGGAACTGTGCTCCCTGCACTATTAGCTACTCCCCTCATGGAGGCGATTTACATAAAGCTCTCTCCCAGTGCTCATGCCATGGCCCCACTTTCAGTTTAGAGTGCTGACGCCACTGCGCTTTTAAACTTTAAAATGTAGACAAAGACTCTAATACAGCAGACTTTTTCCCATTCCCACTGGATTACACAACATGTTAAGGAATTATATTTAAAACAGTTAAATTCAGTTTCAAATAAATGAGTTTCTAACATGGCCTGGCAAAAACACAAGAATAAGAACTGTATAAAAACAACCAAATGCACACTATCCACATAAACAAGCAACAAATTTCACATACCCTTTCTAAGCTCACTCATCACGCACGACTGCATTTCAAGATACATCATGAAAATGGCCATACGTGGTCCAACCAGAGGTCTACTTAGCCCAGTATCCTGTTTGACAGTAGCTCATGCCAGCTGCTTCAGAGGGAATGAACAGAACAGATAATCAAGTGATCCATCTCGTGTCGCCCATTCAAAGCTCCTGGAAACAGAGGCTAAGGACACCTTCTCTTCTCTTCTCCCCTCCCTCTCCACCCTCCTCCCCCAGGGGGACTAATGAGTCTAATCCTATTATGGAAAATAGAAAGGAGTATAAACTCAGGCAAACACATTAAAATATGTAATTATATATGTATATAATCATACTCTGAATCCTCATTCAACGTTTACATCTTCAAGGAAACAAGACTGAAGGGCAAAAACCTTATGCCATAAATGTTAATATGACCAGGATTTAGCATTAAAAAGGGATTGTTTGAAATATTAATTTTGTGACTAAAGAAAACCAATTAAGGAATCTGTATGGTAGCTATTTTCCAGAGAACAAAGTGTAGTATACAACAAAAGGGAGCCAAGATGTATAAATACATCCAGCTGGGTGTTAAACTGATGGATTCTGCTACTGCAAAGTCAATAGGCACATATATGAAATTAAACAAAAATCAGACAAGTCAGAAATTAAAAAGTTAAAGTAAATCACGAAAAGGGTACTGGCAGAATCAATAGTAAAGCTAACAGTTTAAAAAATTCTCAAATTCATAGAAGTTGCATTAAAAGTTCAAAAATCAAATTTAGGAGATTTCCGCCAAATTTAGTTATAGAAGCAGAGAAGATACAAGTTCTTGGGATGGTGTTTCCTCTGCATGCATGCAATTGAAAAACAAGATTATTACCCTTCCACACAATTCAAAGATCCAAGTGCTGCCATTTTGAGAAGGCTGTACGCAGTGCTAACTAGTTCTGCTAAATTCTCTGTTCAATCCTGTATTTAGCTTCAGTTCAGTACCTTTTCCAAACCTGAAGAAGAGCATTATACAGCTGCTCTCTCTGTATCAACAGAATTTGGTTCAATAAAAGATATTGCCTCACCAACTTAGTGTCTCTAATTTCCAAAGGGGTCCAGCACATACCACTATACTAGCTCTTCGTATTCCAAGGTCTAAAACAATGGATCACTTACGTGACCTTAAAGAAATATGGCAAAACATTTATCAAGATTACAGTTCAAAGTCAACTGCGGGGGGAAGGGTAAAACACTAGTCTCACTAGATAAAGATTTGCATGTCATTATTATTAAAGATGTCTCATTCTTGGACAGCAGTAGAGACAACAAGTCTCATGCAACTGATGACTTTTCAGGCATGTGACATCCTAAACTCATGTATTTTAGGGCATTTTTGTTAACCTAGACAAGCCAGTGGACTTTCAAAGAAGATTAAATTAATTAAGGATAAGGTTAAGCTTTTTGTGTCACAATGCCTCTCACTAATTAGGCTACGATGGGTATTCAACACAAAAATGTGTTTACGCTACACCACATTCTATAGATCATTTTTCAAGTGGCATCCCAATGAGATATACAATCTTGATAGAAAGGGGACAACTGCTACAAGGTGTATGAATATAAAAGAAAGGGGAACATGAACTTAAGAAAAAAGTTACTAAGGAGCATACACTTAATTTCACTGGTGAGAGATTAGTTAATATTTGAGGAAAAATCTTCAAGGGGCAGACAGAATAACTAGTATACACGAAAAGTTGACAATTAAAAGATAAAAATAATGGAGAAATAACTCCTTTCATCCTAAAGTTTTGTGTACTTCAAATCACATAATACCATTTTGTAGTTAGAGAGGGTGTATCCTACAGCTGTATTTGTTTGATGTAGAAGTCTATGCCATTGCCATAAAGCAAATATACTGTGGGGCCTACTCACATACTAAGTGTTTTTTACGAATTAGAAGCAAATGTGCAGACTATCATGTTCAGCCACCATGAATTTTTACTGGGAGTAATTCCTTGGAGAAATATAGCTCTTAAAGCACTTTAAGTCTCTGAAGCACTGTCACTTTCCTCCTTTAGAATTAAACCATTTTTCTTATTTATACACGTGGATGGATAAACACTCCTACATCAATAAAAAGGGGGACAAGACATTCTGGCATCAGTACCATGTATCCTGGAACCTTGTTGCCCTAGTGTTAGTGGACTGAATCACATATGTACTTTTAAAGAATCCTTCAACATTCAGAAATGATTTCTATCTTTAATAACCCTTACCATAGTGAACAACATAGTCACCAACTCACCCTCACTTTCATATTGTGAAGTTCCAGCCCTGTTTTAAAGATGTGAATACTGGGAAACAGATGTGCTGTGCCTTGCCCAAGTCTAGAAAGCAAGACAGTGAAGGAGTGGGACTCTATACTCAAGTTCTGGCTCTCATTACAGTAAAACTCCGATGGTCCGGCACTCCTGATGGTCCGGCACCATCAGGAACCCGGAAGTGCTCCAGGCAGCCGAACCATTGGAGCTGCTCTGCCCCCAGCTTCCCCAATTCAGCCGCTGCTAAAACTGACCAGCGGCTGAATCGGGGAAGCCGGGGCAGAGCAGCTAGGGCGCTGCTGGGTTGGTCCTGTAGCGCTGCCCCTCCGGGCTGCGGGACTAACCCGGCAGCACTCCAGCTGACCCCGATTCAGCCACTGCTGAAACTGATCAGCGGCTGACTCCAGGAAGCCCAAGGCAGAGCTGCTCTGTTCCGGGCTTCCTGGAATCAGCCCCTGATCAGTTTCAGCAGCAGCTGACTTGTAGACACCTGGGAAAGAGCAGCTGGGGTGCTGCCGGGTTGGTCCTGCAGCGCCAAGGGTTGGCGCTACCAGAACAACCCCGCAGCACTCCAGCTGCTCTGTTGCAGGCGTCCCCGATTCAGCCGCTGCTGAAACTGACCAGCAGAGGTTGAATCAGGGACGCCTGGGGCAGAGCCGGACTATGGGAAGGGGGGGCTATGAGGAGTCTGGGGTGGCATCCCCACCCGAGACCCCTCATAGCTCCCCCCTTCCGATAGTCCGGCAAATCTGATAATCCGGCACCCCCGGGTCCTAAAGGTGCCGGATTATTGGAAGTTTACTGTACTATGTTCAGGTCACTAAGCCATGCTGCCTTGACCCTGATGTAACAAAGCACTTAAGTATTATACAGAAGGACCATCTATACGCTTGAAATTAAGCACATGCATAAGATTCTATATGCCTGGTCTAGGTTGGTATATTTCTTACTCATTCCCCCGTGCTGCACTACAGGTTGAACCTCTAATCCAGAACACACTCATCCAGAAACATCCATCAATCGGAATGATTTTAGTTAGCTGGATGTCCACTTTTCATGGATGTGGCCAAGTTTCCCGGGGTCCCATAACATTTATTTATAGCCATCAGTCCTAGCTCTCAGTGTTCCAGTCTCGTTATTTAGCTCTAATTTACCCTGTATGTCCTCTAGTAGCCCCATAAGCAGTGGAAGCGTTTCTGGATGAGAGTGTATTATGACTATAATGGGGAAGGTAGATTCTGATTCTGCAACTAGAGCACACAAACACCACTGACAAGGCTCTCATAAATCTCAATTCAATGTGGCACCATGCAGCAGTTCTCCAAAACAAGTTTGATTGTAGGCTTAATATTTAATTTCTGATTCCCAAGTGATAAATATATCTTGCTTATGCAAATTTAAATGAAGACATTTACTCAATGTTCGACTTACCTGAACAGTTTAACCTTGATTCTTACAACCTTATAAGTAAATGAAATTTGATGCAGACAAAGGAAACTATGACTGCAAAAGACTTTTGAAGACTGGCCAAAAAATAAAAATATAGGAAACTATGACTGCAAAAAACAATTATGAACTCACTCAGAGGTGTAATACCTGAAATTCCTTTTTAACTGCATTGTTTTTAAACTGACTAGATTTCAAATTGATAATATCCATTTAATACAACCTGAGGAATTAAACACTTTACATATTCAGTAGGAGTAGTAAACTCTACAACAGGCCAAAATTTGATTTGTGACATTCTAGCCTCAATATCATTATGATAAATAGGAGAACAGAACTCCTTGGTATTTCGTTTGCCAGTGTGCCATTTACAAAACACATTGTTTTTAAATATCAAGTGAGGTTCATACCCAAGTTACTTCAAGTGCTTTTTTCACTAACATCTGAGGTTTCCTCCCCCCTCACTTGACAAACTTTAAGTTAACCACAGAAAACTGACCATTTAATAGGATACCTTCCATTACATTTCTACTAATTCATTTTTAGATTGCTTTAAAATCACTTTTTGGTGGTGGGTAAACTTGATAGTTGTGTTTAGCAAATCCAGGTGGCAGTCACACAATACATATATTAAAAAGTTTCACTTTCAAGGGAAATATAATTTCAGCATGTTGAAAGATTGACCAAGATACCACCAGTTCTTATATGGTACATTTCAAGCACCAGTTCTTATATGGTACATTTCAAGCACATATCTCAAAGTTTCATAAATCAGGGCACTGTTGTATTCCATTTTCCATCAGAAAAATGGATGAAAGTAATCACATAAGCTAAGATGTAGCTTTACCTTTTTCTTGGCCAACCTACTACACTGTGTAGTCAGTCAACTAAATAATTACATTTTCACATTCAGATGAACCAGAACGGTCAACTAATATTTTAATTTGTCTTTTACACAGTTGTCTGCAACCCTTTCAGTAGGTTTAAAATGAAGAAGAAATCAGCACAGTACACTTATATTGTCTTCTCCCTTACATATAATCAGCCACTTTGAAGGGAAAAGTTGGGCCCAACTATCAGCATTAAAAAAAATCTTGCATAAAATGCTGCTGGGAAGTTATTTAATAAATACAAATTTTCATTGCAGTTCCTACTCCATGCACCTTACCCTCCAAAAGTGCCTTATTTTAATTATTATTAATGCATTAGCAACATTTTCATATTCATCATCCCCAAAACCTCCTGTCCAAAACTACTCAACTGCTTTTGATCCTTATAGTGATGCTATCCTTGCAGCTAGTTTCCAGTTCTTCCATTGGACAAACATTATTGAACTGTAAAACTCTTACCAAGCTGAACAGAAGTAAACAAACCAAACATCAAACAAGTACTATTTGATATGATCAACAGTATTTTTGTTGTTTTTTGCTTCCAATACTTAAGAATCATATTATGCTGGGATGTAGCTATTTCCACCATATTCCCTCTTTAAATAAAGCCTACTTGATTTTATTATTTAAAAGGGGATACTTGTCAAGCAGTTTAATCTTAAAGTTTAGATTTTTAAGACTATGTACAAAATCAATCACAAATAGAACTTGTCTGGATTTCAACATTTTCCCTCTGCAACCAGAAAACTGTTCCATACTTGTGCAGCAGAACCAGAAAGGAAAAAAGACATTTTGTAAAAGTTAGTCTATTGTCCAAACTAAAAAACCATGCACCAAATGAAGATTTTAAGGCTAGAAGAGACCATTGTGATCATCCAATCTCACCTTCTATGTAGGAGTGACCACAGGACTTCCTTGAATTAATTATTGCTTTCAGTCCAACAGTTCTGCTTAAGCTGTCTCTTTTAGAAAGAGATCCAAACTAGATTAACAGTTTTTAGTAATGGACCATCTGCCACAAACCTTGATAAGCTGCTCCAATGCTTAATTACGTTCAAGGCTAAACATTTTACTTACTTATTTTTTTAAATATTTTGGTTTTAATAATGCACTGTATTAGAAGTACCAGGTAAGAAGAATTGGGTTTTAAAAGTTCTTGTGACGAGATAACAATGAACAGATTTCATACTGTAAATACAAGAGAAAAGTTAATACACAGAAACCAAATCAAGAGTTTGGTTGATTTGAAATAAGGGGATCTTATATATTAAGGCGCCCAAGCCACAGTGGACATAGGCACAGGGATCTGCCCACATAATTGTCATTGCAGGATCTGAGCCTACGTTACTTAATCAAGTGCTTGCCCCCCTCCCCACCTTGTTGAAATTCTGATGGCTGAATATTTTGAGCACTATATTTACATGCCAACATTACAGTGTCCTTTAAAGATAAAGTCATGAATTCAAAGCCACCCCAAGGCAAACTTATCTTATCAGCAGAGCTGTTAATAGATGAAAACAGGTTCTCCTATGCCATTACACAGCCAATAAGGCAACCTTGCAAAATTCTACTCACTCAATTGCCTACGGCAAGCATTTACTTATTTAAGTCATTTAGGTTACCACTCAACCTGTCCACCCCCTTTACTGCAGGCCCAAGATGCTAAGTCTACACAAATTGATGATTAATATAACAATTAATACTACAACTAATGCTGACATAGCATGGCACATGGTATTTACAGTTATTGATCAAAGCTGAAATGGGGGGGAATCATTATGAATCATGTTTTATCCTGTAATGCAGCATTTAGAAAACCTTCCCCTGTGTCTCTGCTCCAGAAGAGGATCTACAGCCCCCATCCTATGCAGAGCCTCACTGACGTGGGTGGGACTCTGCTTGGGTGCAATGGGGTCTAAGTGAATAAATCCAACAACGGAATTAGCACCTCAGGCAGGTCTGCCTCTCCCAGCTGCAGTCACCATTTCAGCCCAGTTTCACACTTGCACCTTTCAGCCAGGAATCTCAAAAGCCTTGTCTACAACCAAGAACTTCAGACAAGTCTCCCTCTATTACTCTAACACCAGCAAACCTCCAAATAGAAAGTGCTGAAGCATTAGAAAGCCATTAGCAGCTTTTCTGTTATTTCATGTAGACATGGTTTAAAATAGGTTAGATGAGTCAATAGTAAATGTCCCTATGGCTAGTCTACACAAGTCTTCCCGTTGCTACTGCCACTGTAGTTGTACTTGTGATAAAACAACATGGAAAACATCCCTGAAAATCCTCAGCCCAGAGGCAACCACCATATTTTACAAAGCTGAGGAAACCTGCACTTAGGGGGAAAGCCATTTGGCAAAGGTTACATACTATAGGTCAGTGCTGAAGTCAGAAACCATGTGTCAGTCTTCACACTAATTCCCTGGTCTAGCCACTACGCTATTTACTCTAGTACCCCAAAAAAGTATGTGGAGGCTTAAGAGTTATGCCTGCGTACCCTCAAATGTCTTCTCTCAGGATCCAATATACTGGGATCACTGCTTCTCCACACATTTATACCTCTCTTCCAATTTCTGCACCTCACAAAGCTAACAGATACTGAAAGGCACTGGTGAATCATTTCAAGATTTACCACCATATTGCCAAGTGACAAAACCTGCCCTACTTTGGCAGCCTCTGACCACAGCTGTAACTGTAATCCATTTACAAATGCTATTGTAAAATAAAAGATTCAACAAGCTAAACAAATCCAGTTTAGAACAGAGGAAATGCAATGTAAAATGTTTGTGTACCCTTAGATCATCTTTCAATCTAGTCACAACTACTCACTCATTCCTATCCCTTTCCACCTCACAGTATTAACCTTAAGCATGGTCTTTATCAAAATATTCTCCCTCAATAGCAATCTCTCCTACTCTCCCCTCCCTTCCACCCCCCCAACGCGAAAAATCTAATCACAAATACACAAATCTGGGGGTGGGTGTAAAAGCATCTTGCCCTGGACATTTTTTTTCTGGGGGGGTGGGAAAGGGAGGGAGAAGAGGGCGAAAGTAAATAGCCCACGGGGTGGGAACATAAAGTATACTATCCCATCTTTAAACAGTCAGGAACAAACAAAAAAGAAAACGGCAGCAGAAGCCAGCTCTAGGAAGGGGAGGAGGGAAGAAGAGGCTGAACATTTTGGTGTCCTTTAGTTTCCGATTTACTCTTTCTGCCTTTGCAAGGTTACAGAAAGGCCATCAAGGAGGTGGGGAGACTGAATAGGGGTAGAAAATGCTGACCTGATCCTTCATTGCTGAAAAGAAAAGAAAGAATAAAAAGAGGCTGTGTTTGTGTGCAAGTATGGTCCCAAATATGGGAGAGTGTACCAAGAAAGAACAATGAGCTCCCATAGCTTGGGTATTGTGTGTGTGTGTGTGTGTGTGTGTGTATGTCTATCTCCCTGCTCTTCCCTCTAGACCTCACCAACTAAAAACAGATCTGCAAAGCTGCTACCAAAAAAAACACAACCAACCCCAGTTTGTAATTTATAGGGCAAATACAGGGAGTAAAGCCAAAGCATACAATATTTACCCACAGATTTTTTTTTTTTTAAACACAAATCCGTTTTCCCTTCCCTCCCCCACCCTTGCCTGACTCTGAAAGGAAGTTGTGTACACAAAACATAAAAATGTTTCTTGAAATATTAAAACTGAGAAAGCACCAGTATATTACACAGTAAAATTAACATTTAGCTTGTCTGCATTTTACAACCAAGCACATTTCCTCCAACTGAGTAATCAAATTTTTTTTTAAATTAAAGGAACTGTATTATTGTATGTATCCTGTCATTTCAGATTTCTTTCAAAACAAAAGTGTTTTAGTCAAATGTGACAAGCACCAAACGGCAGATTCTGATCTCAGTAACACTAATGTAATCCTAAAATAATTTCACTGTGACAGTCTGAACTCAAACTAGTCTAAAGAATAAATAAAAACTTGTGATCCTCTAATTTCCAAGAACTTCATGGCTTCCAAGAAAAGACTCAGTGTAAGAAGTCAGTTAATCAAAAATAACTGCAACCAGTGTACAAAAATAAATCTGAGGAAAGAGACACTTCAACAATGAATCACATTGTTTTCTTCCCAGCAACTTCTTGAACAGCCAGTTTCAGAAATGAAACCTGTAATGTTGTCTACCTCCCACTGCTTTTCTGTTTAGAGAGAGACAAACTTGAAGTGCAAAAAGAATAGAAGAAAATGCTTCCCACACAACTAAAAATGCTAAAACTAAAACCCTTTCCATCAGAATAAAACATTTTACTTGGCAGTTTTTTAATAGTTCTCAATGACACATGAAAAGTAAAGAGATTTAAATTCATAAAATAGTTTTTTTTTTAAACATTCAACTTCCCCACATCTCACATTGAAAGGTTCCCTCCTCCAACAACCCTCCTCAGACTGTTTGAGCCAAGATACTTCGTAGTAACACAAATAACCCAGACAGACAAGTCTCCTAAAACAAAAGTTGGTAAGAGGAAGCAATCACACACTTTTTATCTTTCTATGCTAAATACAGTCCCCGTTCTTCCAACACCTACAGCCAAACTTCTGACATCCTTTCAAGACGTTCAGAGGCTGAAGCATCTTTTCCCTGCTCTGCTACACCCCCAATAACTGGCAGCCCCAGCCAGGCACTGGTAAGAGCAGGAGGGAAAAGAAATCAGGCAAGTTGGACACTTCCCCAACCCCCTGAAACTGCAGGCACCTAGACTCCCCTCATTCTTTTCCTATTGCTTCACTCATGCAAGAGGTTCACAGGGGCCTCCTACGTTGACCCACTTCACACAATAATCATCAAACCTCCCAAGTTCTCCCAAACACTCCAAGGGGGGGGGGGGAAGGAGGAGGAGGAGGAAACAGCAGACCACATGGAGACTTTGCCTGACCCCTTAATTCCGTGGGGATACGTTTAGAAAAAAAAATCTGGTCCCCTCCCCCCACAGGAACATAAAACCTGAGCAATTCCCACACGCTACTCAGAAGCAGCCTCCTCCTCCATCAGCCCCCCCAGCCCCAGTCTCTGCCCCACATTTTCACACACAAACCCCAACAAGGAAGGGGGGAGGCGGCAGCAGGCAAGCTGGAGACTTACCTCCCCCTGAGGCGCTACACCATCAATGGGTGTTCTCTGGGGGCCCGGCCGGCTCTGGAGAAAGCGGGGGGCTGAGGAAGGAGGAGAGGAGACGGGGCGTGGAGGGGGCGCAGCGCGGGCACGGCGGGGGGAGGAGCCGGGAGGCAGCGGTGGAGGACTCAGGCAACCGGCTCCGTCAGCAGCAGGCGCCCAGGGGCATGGCCGCGGGAGGGCAGGGCAGACAATGTGCGGCGGCGGCGGGAGGGACCCAACCAGCGGGGTGGGGGAGGCTCCGCGAGCGTCTGGGGGGCAGCCGGGCTCTGCCTCCTCCTTCCTGCTCACACACCGAATCGGCACCCAGCCGCCCAGCCAGGCCGGACCTACCCGCCAGTATCCGGCCTCCTGATTGGAGCAGGACCAGGGCCCCATGACCCGGCAGGCGGCTGGGACCAATCAGGGGAATGGATGGAAGTGATTTAAAAGGAGGGGGGAGGGGGCGAGAGAAGAGGGCGAGCTGGAGGAGCCGAGCCTGGCAGGAGCCAGCTCGGGGGGGAAACGGGGCCGGGTCCGTCCTCGCCGCGCTCAGGGGTTGGAGCCGGAGCCGAGCCTGGGGAGTTCGCCTCGGGCTGCTGAGCCGGCTCAGAGGGTTGTTCTCGCTGCCTCTGGAGGAAGGATTCACCCCCCCCCCATCGCATCACAGCTGAAGGGAACTTCCCCCCTCACCTCTCCACAGCGTCCTTGTGCCTAGGACCCCTCCGTGTGCACGCAGCCCTGCAGGGACCCCTGCTGCACAGCCACAGGCACTAGCCCCGGAGCTTGCCTGGAGGGGTCTCCCCCTCATGCGAGGGGTGTACAATTCCAGCTCCCTCCCTCAAACGTTGGTTAACTGACTCAAGTTGAGATCCGGGCTGGGGCCCTCTGCAGCCCAGCTGGAGGAGCCTCTAGCCGCCCATGGGGCTCCTGCCCACAGTCCTACGCAGGGGTTGGGGCTATTACCTGCCCCTGTGGGAGTAGCCCCAGCCTGTGGGGTACCTGGTCCCACCACAGACAGGGTATGTTCTGGATGAGAGCAGCCCCTGGCCACAGTGGGCCCCCTGTGGGGATAGAACAGACAAGGAGCTGCTTGAGCCCCCACCACTTAAGCATCACCCATTTAGGGTGATAGATACTGGTTAACCTTTCACATCCCTCATACATATCCAGGTCTAATCCCAGAAGGGTCCACCAAAAAAAACACACCTCAGACCTAGAGGGACCTGCACCTCTGAGGCAGAGGGTCTCCCACAACTCTTCCTCTCTCTCAGAAATACACTCCTATACTTTGTCTACACTGTAGGATTTTTGCACAAGAAGCTTTTTGCGGAAGTGATCTTCCGCAAAAACTTCTTGTGCAAAAGCACATCCACACCTCAAAAGCGCATCGCAAAAGCAATGTGCTTTTGCGCAAAGGAGAGTCCACACTGCATGGACACTCTTGCGCAAGAAAGTTCTGATGACCATTCTGTGGCCCTCAGAGCACCTGTGCTTTTTCTGATGGGCTCTTTTTGTGCAAGAAACCCCTGGGGCTACATCTACACTGGCATGATTTTCCGAAAATGCTTTTAACGGAAAAGTTTTCCGTTAAAAGCATTTTCAGAAAAGCGCATCTAGATTGGCAGGGCGCTTTTCCGCAAAAGCACTTTTTGTGGAAAAGCGTCCTTGGCCAATCTAGACGCACTTTTTCTGTAAAAAAGCCCGATTGCCATTTTCGCGATCGGGGCTTTTTTGGGGAAAACAGTACTGTGCTGTTTACACTGGCCCTCTTGCGCACATGATTTGCGCAAGAGGGCTTTTGCCCGAAAGGGAGCAGCACAGTATTTCCGCAAGAACACTGATGATCTTACATGATATCGTCAGTGTTCTTGCAGAAATTCAAGCGTCCAGTGTAGACAGCTGGCAAGTTTTTCCGCAAAAGCAGATGATTTTGCAGAAAAACTTGCCAGTCTAGAAACAGCCCTGTTGAGCATCCACACATACCTTTTTGCACAAGAGTGCTTGCACAAAAGGAGTTATTCCTTGGAGAACGAGGTATACCTACACCGCAAAAAGCCCTCTGTTCTGCTGTTTTCCTATAAGTTTTCTTGCACAAATATGCGCTTGAGATGTGGACGCGCCACAGGTTTTTGTGCAAAAACAACTGGTTTTGCACAAAACCCCTGTAGTGTAGACATAGCCCTAGCCTGACACACCCCTCCATGCTTATGCATACCGACCTCTGTGGACTCTTCTCTCTCTCTCTCTCTCTCTATATATATATATACACACACACACACACACCTCTGGCCTAGAGGGACCCCTGCTCACATTCTCTTGATCTAGAGGACTCCCATGATCAATGTTTCCTCTAATCTTTTCCATCTATGTGTAGATTTTTTCCATTCATGTGCAGAATAATTTTTATGTACACCATCACTAGAAACAAAAGTCCTAGCTGTGGGCACTCTGCAAATGAGCTGGTCAGAATCTGAATTTTTGAGCAGCCACATAAGTGCGCAGCTTACAGTGAACACTGCCCCTAATGAATATACAGATGCATACCTGGGTCTGGCCTGGGGACACCTTGTAATGCACCGCCGCTGGGGACACGCCCATGCAGACGTACACAACCTGGACTGGTCTGGGTTCTTGATGACTTTGAATGCATCAAATGGCAGTAATCTCTCCCCTTCTCCTGATATGAGTGGACCTCCTATACTTCCCCCACAAAAAAAGGGGTGACTGTGCAGGAGAAATACAGAAAGCAGCATATTTAAAGGGGATATTGCACCTCAATGTCACAGAACTCTACAGTGGCTTTGCATTGTCTGACTATTTGCATGATTCCTCTTTGAAAACCTATCATTAGATACAGCTGGTTCAGTCATTATGCAGGAATAACAGTGGGTGCCAAGAACACATATTATACAGTTTCCCTTGTATCAGGAAGTAAGTGTGAGGTATAAAGATAACGCCCAATTGATCCAAACAAGCTCTTTACAATGATAAAACAAGCAAAGCTTTCTACAATCTGAAGGTGATAGAGCAGAATATGACCTGATCTTTTCTTGGACCTGTCTAACGTACCATTTAGTATTCCAACTACAGTTGACGGGCATTTCAGAAATGCTTAAGACAGACAATAGTATTTTTAAAAACAGTTGCATTAAAAATGCTTTAATATGCCAGGTGTAGTGAGGCATGACTTTGTTGAACCATATCTAAAATACATTTGAGGAAGCTGTGGTTATACTCTGTCCCTACTGTCTCACACATCAACATTTGTATGGATAATAGTATGTCTGTTTTTCAAGTTCCCTAACATAGGAAACTCATTTATGTGGGCTCTGAAAACCCACATTCAAAGGTGTCACTTCTCCTTCAGTTGTAGGGGATGATGAAAAGACATGGCCTTTTTTAGAATTTTCAAAGTATTTCATTCTTACATTGATTGATTTGACAGTGTGTATTTGAGATGTGTTTAATCTCAGGGACGGGGGAAGGGTAATTCATTCTCTACAAGCCATTAGGTTTGCTGTTTTTTCATTTTCTCTCTCCAGAATGCTTTCCAAGTTCTAATGGAGTTAAATGTGAGCCCGCATGTAGCTGTCCAGTGTTGGCAAGTAAATCAGTCTGACAGCCCACCACTTATAAACAAGGAATGGAAAGGTGATATTAGACAGGTGCTTCTGATGACTAACCTTGTTTCTTTGTAGTTTTACCAAGAGCTGCTTTTTCTGTTTGTGAACACCGCATTCTGCAAAACTCACATTGCTGAAGCCAGGAAATAAAGAGTCACAGTAAAGCAGACTAACTTTGAAAAACTAGGAAGTAAGGAACTGAGGTACATACCTGCACAAACTTAACTCTGCCCCCTTGGAGCTGGCAATCACTACTGAGAAATAGCTGCATACCGCATTAGATGAGTTCATGGTGTTGGGTGGAAGGATTGGTGGAGAAGCTTAGCAGACCTGTGATTGAGATAGGATATCTGCCAGGTCTAGCTTTCCCCAGTATGTGATCAAAGGAAAGGTGGATGTATGCCTTGACAGATCCAGTAAGTCTCCTTTCAGCCCTGAGTTCTATAGTTGGAGGCAATAGCAGTGCTGCACAGTGTGCTTTAGACCCCCTTTTAGTCCTTGTAGAGAGCTTCCTCTTAGAGTAAAACCTCATGCTTTTACCAGTCTGTATTGGAGACTCACCCCACCCCCTTACCAACCATGTTAACCCAACACACCTAAGTTACTGATAAGCATCTTAAGCCCTTCTCCTCCACAAGCCTGTGAAAGCAGTTGATTAAAGTGATTCAGAAACAGCTTCTTCAAAACAAAATGTTATTTAGTCACCCAAAGGCACACAGCACATAAAATAAAAGGGAAAAATAAAGACCTACATACATATTTCCCTTCACCTAAAGGTTAATTTTTCCTTGTAAGATTTAGTAAATTCCATTCAGCCCTGTAACTTCTATCCCTGGATTGAAGGAGAGCACCTGACTGTTGCAGTTTGTGTCTCTCTCTGTCAGAGGTTCATCTGTAGCTACTGCTGGCAACTCACTCAATCTCCTTCTTCCCTAAGCCAGCATCATAAGAGCTTTGGTATTCCCTTTGATCCTCAGCTGTGGGAAGGGTAGGGAAAAGGACTAGCTGGGGGAGTGCTTGTGCCATCCAGGACTGCCTCAGCTCCAAGCCTACCACCAGGCACCCTTTAGGGAGGAGGAGGCAGACAACCTGGACCTGGACCTGCCCCATGTGGGAGACATGCACCTCTTCCTTGTCTGTGTCCACTAGAGCTGCAGTGGCCATGGAGAGCTGCTTTTCGTCGAGTCCCAAGTAACTATGATGAGAGAGGGCTGTCGTAGTTCTCTCTTCCCCAGGGAAGCCTGCATACTGAACCCCTCATCCCCAGCCCCACTCCAGAGCAATGATTAAAATTAAGAAAAACAAAAATTAATTGAGTTAAGGACCCGAGCAACAGGGATCTTATTTTGTGAAGTAGTGAGCCACCTGCTGGCAAAATCTTGCAACATACCTACTATTTATTTGAGAGAGTAAAACAAAAATTAAGGACCCAAGAAACACCGGGTAAATCTTCTAGAGATTAATATTTGAATTCAGCACAGCTCCACAGCAGTCTGGCCATAAGCTTTCCCAAACTGATGGAGGTATGGATCAGGTCAATCATAACATTTTGTTTCAACAATTTCAAGATATTTCACTGTAATTTTGATTTTAATCTTTTGAAGAGTACATAAGCACATTTTTTAAATAAAAATAATTTTGAACTAAAATATTAAACTTCCAATTTTTTTCAAATTGGGAGATTTGTAAAAACAGACCCTTTTCCCATGAAGAGTTTTGGTTTCAACAAACTGACATTTTCCAGAGTGACGTCAAAATGTTTTGGTGAAAAAATTACCAATCATCCCTACTTGTAGTTTCAGCTACAAAATTTATATTTTGTTTAAAAGGTCTCACAAAAATCTGATTACACATGCTAACATGTAAACTAAACACACAGTCAGGAAGATTTTACATCCAATATTTCTGATCCAAACAATCCACTGTTAGTAAAAGAAACAAAATTAAACTGAAAATAAAAATTAAGCAAATGAAAACATACAAAGAATGGAATTGTTGAGTCTCTTCATTGTTTACACTGAAGTGTAAAAAGTAAATCAAATCTTTTATTTGTATAGTATCATGAGCTTTCGTGGCCTCAAGATCGTCTCATCTGAAGAAGTGGGATTTGCCCACGATATATGTGTGTTAGTCTCTAAGGTTCCAGAGGACTACTCCTTTTTAAAAAAAGTTGTCTTTGAAGTTACAGACTAGCATAGCAACCCCTCTGAAACTTTTATAATTTGGTTATAATAAATAGAATAGTAATGTGATTACTATGATGACATTGTCCTTGCTAAGTAAATTCATTTAATCTTCTGCTTCACAATGGTCACAACTATTCTCGCACTCTAGTTAGACCTTGATCCTACAAACATACTCAAGCAACTTTACCTCTAGGAATAGTCCAATTTATCTTCAGCAGGATTAAGCCCAGGAATAAAATCAAGCATCTGTGTGTTTGCAGGTTTGGGCCTTAGTATATAAACTAAGGCTGTCTTTGATGACATGTCTATAAGCCTAACACAATGCAATTCCACACACATTTGTAAATATGAGGCCTTATATAGCATTCCTTCTACATGCAAATGGTATTCCTTCTGTATGCAAATTAGGGATATGACAGTATAAACGGTTACGGTGCTCACGGGCAGCTGCCTCCCTTCCTCCTCCCCGGGCATGTAAACATGTAATCACAGGAAATTTCAGTGGTTACACATTTACCAAATAAACACGTTTTAACATCCCTAATGCAACTCTCCCATTAACTTCAGTGGGAGGTTTGTGTATGTGTACAATGGATGCAGGGCTGTATATTTATGTATATTTGTTTCTATTGTCTATCAATCACATCTGTACATTTAGATGTGGAAGATATAAATACGAGTAAAGCACTCAGAATATATTTCAGAAAGCTTATTCAGATCTGCTCTTCTGATGGATTTACAAATTAGAATTTACTTAAACCTTAGAAAACTACTTATGGTTGACATGGCTTTCTGTTTCCGCCTGTCTTGATCTGAGGAAATAAGTTTGATCTTAAATTAGATAATTTCAACTGTAAATGCTATTCTGTGACTGTACTGAGGTTGTACCACACATTGGAAGTGTGCTATTTTTCAACTTGGGTCCTGTTCTCATAAAAACATAGTACTGGAAGGGATCTCCTGAATTGAATCCAGTTCCCTGTTACAGAAACCCCCACATTATATAAAACCTTTAATAAATGCACCAAACTCCATGTTTTTAAGTAATTAATAAAAAAATATCATTACATAACAATAAAACATCCCTCAACTATGTTCAGTAAGCATTAAAGGTAACACACGTTTTTCACTGGACCATCAGGCAGCTTTTGCTTGCACTGAGGTCTTGATCCAGCAAAGTATTTAGGCACATGCTGTACATGGAGCACATAAGTAGTTAGTAGAATTATTCATATGTCTGAAGTCATGTGCCGAGGTGTTTTGCTGGATGAAAGACTGATACAATATAGATTCATAGCATTAGCAGGGCTGACGGCCACCGCAGGTCCCAGGGTAACATGGGAGGAGGCTGGCTCACACTCCTGAAAGAGGTGTGGCTTCAGGTGGCAGAGGCGGGAGCAGCCAGCCTTCAGTGCCACCTGGGCTGTGACACTGGGAGCCCCCTGCCCCTTCAGAGCCCTGCAGAGTGGTGCTCCAATATCAATTCAAAGGGGCTTAGAGCTCCCAGAGTCCCAGGCCTCTCTGAATCACTGGGCCCCAGGACAGCTGCTCCATTTGTCCCCTCATCGGTGGGCCTGCATACCATTATAGAAATGCAAGGCTAAAAGGGACCTCAAGGGTCATCTACTCCATCCCCCTATGCTAAGGCAGGAATTAAATATACCTAAACAGCATGTTATTACACAGTTGAATGCCGCTTTTCTGCACTGATGAGAAAGTCACAATAGCAGAACTCTGCACCACTGCACAGTTATTAATGCCATCGTTGGACGGTTGTGACTCTCTGCCACAGCGCCTCTTGCTGGTCACTCGGGGAATCAGCTCTTCTGTCGTGGAGCGCCATCTGCTGGCCAGTGCCTCACCCTCAGTTACTTGTCTCCTGCACTGGTTCAGGCTCCATGTCCCTCTTGCCCATAATGCCCTTTTTTCTCAATACTGCCCTACAGCAATGCCCCTGTACTCTGGGGTCCTCCCTTCCCAGGGAACCTCAGCCCCTTATGCCCCTCTTGCCTCAGTGACCCACTGCCAATTGTCATCTAGCCCCTGCCTTAGGGGCACGTTGCAGTCTGAAATGGCCACTCAGCATTGGCAAGGGGGCGAGAACCTTCTATCTTGGCTGTCTCCCTGCAGCCCTAGTATCTTCAGGCCTTGCCTCAAGCCCTGCAGCCGGGCAGTGGGGTCAGGCCTGAGCTCCCCTGCCCAGCCTGCCTTTTCCCCGCAGTGCTGTCTCAGGAAGCCTCTAGCTTCCCTGGTAGCCAGGTCCCTCCTGCTCCCCAGCTGGAACAAGAGTACCTTCTCTCCTCTCCAGGAGCTCCTATTTATACAGCCTCAGCTGGGCCCTAATTGGCTGCTACAGTTTGGACCTCCCTGGCCCCTCATAAACCCAAATTGCATCATGGGCCACAAACAAATGGGCTGCAGGCCGCATGCGGCCCGTGGGCCACATGTTGAATAGCCCTGGTCTAGATCATCCCTGACAGGTCATCTCTGTCTAACCTGCTCTTAAATATCTCCAGTGATGGAGATTCCACAACCCCCCTAGGCAATTTATTCCACTATTTAACCACCCCGACAGGTGGCAAACATTCCTTTCAGGGATCTTAGAGATTTCTTGGAGAATTACACCTTTGTTTTTTTAAAGCACACGGTTATACAAGGATAGATTTTTCCCCTTACAACTGTGTAACCATGAGTGTTTGCTGTATCTGCAAACTGTTTTGGTGGTGGGTTCTGTTAGTGGGTCATTGATGTTACTGATTTTTAGGAGTGAAATGGGACCAGGTTGCACTGAGACAGGTAGATTTTGTCTGCACAGCAAGCCTCTGTCTACACTGCAGGCTTTTGCAGGCAGAGAGTATGCTAATGAGGTGCTCATTAGCATTTGTCGTGCTGTCATTTGCATATTCTCTGACGATGCTTTTTGCGCAAGAGGTTTTTGCACAAAAACAAGCAGTGTAGATGGATCCGTTTTGCGCAAAAAAAACCTTTTGTGCAAGATACCTATACCTCTTTTTTTGGAGCATAAGGATCTTGCACAAAAGGTTTTTTTTGCACAAAACAGACCCGTCTACACTGCTTGTTTTTGCACAAAAACTTCTTGCTCAAAAAACATCAGCAGAGAATATGCAAATGACAGCATGACAAATGCTAATGAGCACTTCATTAGTATACTCTCTTCCGGCAAAAGCCCGCAGTGTAGACATAGCTCAAAGGAATTTAGTTCTTTTCACTGAACATATATGGCCAAATTTATCCCAAATATAACTCTGCTGGCTTCAGTGGTTACACCAGAGATCAACATGAAACAGGGTTGATTGTACTAGAAAAGAAAATGAAAAAGAAAAGGTACATCAGTTAAATGCTTGACTCAGCCATCTTGAGGACTTTACCTGTCCTTGACAGAAGCGGGTTCCATTTCTCTGTTTTCCCTGCTAATTACAATTTCACATCCCTTAGTCTCTGGGTGCATTCATTAAAAACTGCAGATCCTGGCAAAAGTGATTTGCCTTCAGCTGTCTACAATCCCTGTTTGTGTTGAGAAATTCTCCACAGCAGTCTCTCTCCTCTCTAGGAGTCTCCTGACAATGTATGTGAATGCTCGGTATTTACTAACAATATTTTGATTTTATAATTTGTTGTAGAACACAAATGGGCATGGCTCTAGGTTTTCCCCTAAGATGTATATGTAACATCTGTGTACAGCCTGAAAGCAAGACGGAGAAGAGCAGTAAGGGATTATTCACCGCTAGTTATGAAAGGCATGCTCATGTCAAATACAGGTGATCCAATTATAAGTTTTCATCTTAGCCAGAGGACTGCTGTAGAAATAACACTTGAGGCATGTTCCTTGGCACTGATACAATCTTCGTCATGATGAACAATAACAAACAGCATCATACATCTTGCTTAGTAATCCTCCTGTCAGCTATGTAGTATTGGGGTTTAATCAACACTTGGGAGATCAAGAAAAACCCAAATGTCCCAGGTATGCAGTTGGGGAGTTTTTATTGTTGTGCCTCTGTCCAATGGTTCCAGAATTCCATGGAATTTGCAGCTTAGCCTCCCATGAAGGATAAAAAAGAGCCATTATGAAGAGTCTGGGTATATTTTAAGTGTATCATATTTTATTTGTGGATGTATCTTTCTAGATACTTTTATGACCCCTGTTACCATAGTATGTGAATATCTCACAGTCTTTGATGCTACCTCTGGGAGGAAGGGAAATACTATTATCCCTGTTGTACAGATGGGAAACTGAGGTACAGAGAGGCTAAATTACCTATCCAAGGTCACTCGGAAGTCCTTGGTGGAGCAAGGACTCAAATCCAGTCTATCAAGGCCTAGGTTACTGACTTAATCACTGAATTCTTTTTCTTTCCAATATACACCAGTCCTATAACCAAGATGGTCACAAAGAGCATGCAGTCAGTTCCTTCTTTCAGTAATGTCAACCAATTTCCAGGAAGTAATTATGTCTCAAAAGCTGACTCCAATCAGAAACCAAAGGAGTGAGCAAAATCCTCACAATTTGAAATCCTGTAGCGAGCCTCTCAGAACAAAACTAACACCACACAGCATGTCTTCCCAAGACTGAAGATGTATTCGTGTGCTAAGAACAAGAACTCAGAAAATTAGGTGTAATAGAGCCAACTGCTGGTGTTTGTCTTAATATTGTTGAAACGATGCCCCTCTGTAGTGAGAGACAGTGGTGAGCAATCTGTGGCCCATCGGGTTTCTCTCCGTGGCCCACAAAATAGTTTTATTACCATTACCCATGTGCTGAGTTGCTAGGTTCCACTGGTTTCTGTGTAGTTTTTTTCTACCTATAGTACTAACGTGACACAAAGATAAAGCAAGGGCACCTGAAGTAGTGAGCTAGACTATGTACAAACAGAGCCAAAGGATGGTCCAATCTTTTGCATAAGAGATAAAATCAACGTTGTGACTATTTGTTTAAACAACTTAATCAGAGCCAGGCGGACGATGAAATTTTTGGGTGTAAAAAGTACAAAAATAATAAAGTGGTGTAAAACTTAAAACAAAAGTTCAGTTTCTCCAAATTTCAGTTGTGCTGACGTACCCCCCAGACTTCTCTCAACTACCCCTACGGGTACTCGTACCACTGATTGAGAATCACGGCCCTAGACAAACTACAACTTTGGTGCCTTCTCCCCATATTCAATATAGAGGAAAAATGAGAAATCTAGCATATACTTAAGTGCTTTCCTGATGTGAGGCCAAAATTTAGTCTCAGTAATCTTCTTACTATATATTTTAGAAATGTTTGTCTGTCTGTCTGTTTGAGAGTCCATTTGTTCAAGAACTCCTTCTAAACAGTAAGAGCTAGAGCCACCAAATTTGGTATGGAGCTTCCTCTTATTATAACTTAAAGCAAGGTTAGGTCTTGGTGGTGCCAGGACAATGAGATGTGCCTGGAATTCGATTGTTTGTCATGAAATGGAAAGGGAGGGGTCTGGTAGGAACGACAATTATATTCCAGAATGACCACAAGGGGGCAGCAAGGGGGCCAGAGATATGGACTTGGACAGCTATAATCCCATTGGGCCAGTATGGGGCAGAGGTGGAGAAAGGGACAGCTATTTACTATATATTTCAGAGAGTTTGTCTGTGTGTCTGCTTGTCCCCCAGCTTGGGGACATGCATCCCTCCACCAACTGTGCCGCTGCAGCAGCATGGACAGGCGTGTCTCATCTGGCCCCAAACTGCTATGGTGAGAGGGGTCTAGGGTTGTCAACTCTCCCAGGGCCAGCCTGCATACTGAACCCCTCATTCCCAGTGCCACCCCATAACAATGATTTAAATGAAGAAAAACAAAAAACTTATTTTCATTAGGGACCCAAACAACACAGGGTAAATCTTCTAGGTAACAATAAGAAGATCACCTAACCCCAAAACCCGAAATGTTAGCTACCATTATGACTTGAAACAGAAGAGCTGTTTCAGGAGTCAACAGCAACGGGCTACATACATCCCTGCTGCTCGTTTGCCCCCACTCTCCTACACTCCACCAAGCCCACTCATCTCTTCCCACTCTTGGTTTCAAGCCTTTGTTGTGCTTCTCCATATATCTGCAGCAGTCTCTTTGTCCTCATCAACCAAACGCTCCTCCATTTCTTCAAGTCCTTCTTTAAAACCCACCTCTTGAAACAAATTCTTCTTCCGTGGACCCTGTCCTGGCAGTGTTGTCCTGTCCTTGTTTGTGTCAATTTAGATTGATGCCCAATTGCAGGACCTACATGTTCTATGTTCTTGCCCAAATACTTCAGGAAAAAGAGAAGCACATGCATAAATCAAGAGACCTATGCGCTACCCTTGCTTCAATTGAGGCACGTGTATAAACATTTGCAGGATCACAGCCTATATTTGTAAAGCACATTGAGATCTACAATTAAAAGTTAGACTGTTATGACAACACCTATACATGTAACAATGCATCTTTATCCTCCAATACAATTCTACAATTGGCACCTCCTGGTCCTAAGGGTGATGTGCTAATCCAGGGAGAGCTCACACTAAGACCACGTCTTCACTATACAGAAGATCAATGTTGCTGTGGTCGATCTTCCGGAGTTCAATTTAGCGGGTCTAGTAAAGACCTGCTAAAATGAACTCAGAGGTCACCCCCCATCAGTGCTAGAACTCCTGCTCCTCACAAGGAGTAAGCAAAGACGACAACAGCATTTGCTTCTGTCGACCTTCCTCTATGGAAACTGCATGGAAACTCCAATTAAGTTATGTCAACCCCAGCTACATAATTAACATAGCTGGAGTTGCATATATTAATTCAATTTTTTCCTGTAGTGCAGACCTAGCCTAAGCAAAACATACAGCAGACTTGTACAGAAGTGGCAAAATCAACATCTAGATTGTTGTTTCAAGACTTCATAAAGGGAAAGCTGCTTCCATTTTAAACATAGGCATGTTTTCACTGCATGACTCTTGCTTTATGATACCTTGCTTCCACCCACAGCCACAAATTCATGGAGGTTAGGTCCATAAAAGGCTATTAGCCAGGGGATAAAATGGTGTCCTTGGCTTCTGTTTGTCAGAGGCTGGAGAGGGATGGCAGGAGACAAATCGCTTGATCATTGTCTTCGGTCCACCCTCTCTGGGGCACCTGGTGCTGGCCACTGTCGGTAGACAGGATACTGGGCTAGATGGACCTTTGGTCTGACCCAGTACGGCCGTTCTTATGTTCTTATGAAGGGGGTACAAATGTGTGTGTGAAATTAATTTTTAAAAGTTATGCAACAAATTACCAGCCAAAGCAGGCATTGTGTAAGAGAATCATTTGAAAGAAGCACACGATGCAGAGAGATGACTATATGGATTCTGTTTCCACTCAGCAGTTTAGTGTTCATTATTTTTTGAAGTTGACAAAATATCCTAAGCAAGTACTGTATGTGCTTAAAGCTAAGCACCTAAGTTCCACTGAAATGAATTATATGTAAGCACATGCTTAAATGCTTTGCTGAATTGAGGCCTGGGAAAGTGCAATGTTTTCATGGAAATACAATACCTACCATTGAGGAAAATGCTAAATACTGGATATCGATTTTTTTTTAATAATCTTCAGTCCCAAAGTAGGAAGTTTCCTCCCACAGAAGTGGAACTAAGACAAATAGAACCAAAATGGACAGGGAGTAATATTAAAAAAAATCACTCATGTCACTTAGGAGTCTAGATTCCATTTTAAAAAATTACTTAGGCACTTAGGAGCCTATATTTTGGATTGGCTCTTAAACCACCTTGACACTTGAAATCCTACTCAGAACCTGGGAGAGATGATTTTCCCTACTCTTAACTGCCTGAGTCATTTCTCAAAATGTTATCTAAACAGCTAGGTGACTCAGATGGTTTGGAACATTTTACACTGTCCATTATTATTCTTTGTGTTATTCTTTTATACCTGCCTTGATCTTCATATTTTTGCTATAAAATAGTGTTTTAAATTTTTCAAATGACACGATAGCAAAGGAAAAAAATTAAAAGTCCTATTTTTAAAAAAACTTTCTGATCCAAAACATCATAGATAAATGAAGTACTTGAAAATACTTTCCTTGGAGGAAACAAAAAGTACTTTCATTTTTTGAATTTTCTTTCAAAGTCTTTGCATTCTTCTGACTCAGATGATTTCCTGTAGGGCTCTACCTAATGAATATTAACAAAGGTTGCTTTACTGTAATGTCTAGTGAGACTCATTTATCAAAGCCCAGAATAAGCACTATGAAAAAGGGGGTGGTGAAATCGCACTGAAATTGAACAAAAAAGTTCAGCCCTAGCAAATCACACATATCATTTTTGTATATTTGGGCATGGTCCGTTGCCTGCAGTTAGAAGACATAATGGTCATCTGTGGAACATGAAATCTGTCCAACAAGATTTGTACTCCTTGAATATCACAGGCGCTGAAGCTGAAAATGACTAATGAAGGTCTTTCCTCATGAGCGGGATTAATAGCTTGTCCCCCTAAATTCCTATTTCTGTTTATACTGGAGGGACGTGCAAAAGTAATACCTTCTTTGCTTTTGAAAAGTATGTAAAACATAGCTGAATTAAACACATTACGAAACTAAAGAACCTTCTTTGTAATGACATCATAGCCTGAAAGTTGTCTCCATAAACAAAATGCCACTGTTATGATCCTAAACACTGTATCTAGTATTAGTGCTGTGTTATTGGACTATTAGGGTATGTCTACACTACCACCCTAGTTCGAACTAGGGTGGTTAATGTAGGCAACCAAAGTTGCAAATGAAGCCCAGGATTTAAATATCCCAGGCTTCATTTGCATCTTGCCGGGCGCCGCCATTTTTAAATCACCAGTAGTTCGGACTCCGTGCCTGCGGCTACACGCGGCACGGAGTAGGTAGTTCGATTTAGGCTTTCTAATTCGAACCACCGGTACACCTCAGTACACCTTCTAATTCGAACTACCTACTTGGTGCCGCGTCTAGCCGCGGGCACGGAGTCTGAACTACCGGGGATTTAAAAATGGCGGCGCCCGGCAAGATGCAAATGAAGCCCGGGATATTTAAATCCCGGGCTTCATTTGCAACTTCAGTTGCTTACATTAACCACCCTAGTTCGAACTAGGGTGATAGTGTAGACATACCCTTACAGAACAGTACTGCACCATTTTGCTACAGTCTATGGATATGAATATATTACATTTAATATATTTATACTAGGGCTTGTCTATGCTACTCCGGCACAATAAAAAGCCACTAAAATAAATATAACTGTAATTTACCCTCTTCAAGGCCTCTTTTACTTTCAAAGTGGTGTCAAGGAGCCTTCATGTAAATATTATATATACTAGAGTGACCAGATAAGCGTGAAAAGTCAGGACACCTTTTTTCCACCAGGGAAAGGGTATAATTGCCTCTGTAAGACAAAGCCCCTAATATTGGGCAGTACTGGAAAACTCAGGATGTCTGGTCACCCTAATATACACACACAGAGTTCATTATTTATCTGTATTATTAATGATAACAAATCGATATTATTTGTTTGCAATTTAATGATATTTAAAGAGTATCTTACTTTAAAACTAATTGTAAACTGGATACTATGGATAAACTCAAAAGTTAACATTTTTTTGTCTTGCATAATAAGGCTTAAATTATAAAATGAGTTTTAAAAAACCCCACCAAACACTAATTTATAAGGATAGAAAACTCACAATTAAAGTCTAGGAGATTCATTCATATATTCAGATATCCTGGTACCCAATTAATGAAAGACTCTTCAGGGGTGTAGGAATAATATAGCAAGGTCCGACTCAGGAAAGAACACAAAAAAGCAGGGCAGGAGTGGGCAATAACATGGTGGTGGTTCTCCAGGGTTGACATCTGGCAGGCCACTGCCACTATATTTACCTGCACAACTTCAGGTACCAGCAATCACAGCTCCTGTAGCCACAGATCACCGTTCCCAGCCAATGGGAGTGGTGGGAAGAGGTGCGGACCAGGACACCGCTTCCTGCAGTCCCATTGGCCGAGAACAGCAATCAGTGGCCAATGGGAGCTGCGATTGCCAATACTTGCGGCCATGCAGGTAAATATAGTGGTGGGGGCCCTCCAGAAGCTTACCCTGGTGGACTGGTATTTGCCCACCCCTGAGGCAGAGTGAGGGGGCGCAGCCTGTCTCTCTCAGATTTCCTTCTCTATGGCTTGTCAACAACTCAGGCTAACAGCAAAATCCTTATCTTCCGTCCTGTACTTACTTAGTTCCCCTATTCTCATACGGTGGGCAATACCTACCATTCTCCTCATTGTCCTGGGAAGTGTTGAAGAGAAGCCCTGGAGGAAACTACATTTAGGCTTTGTCTACACTTGAAATTTTAAAGAGCAGCTGCAGAAGCACTGCTGTGGCAGCGTTTTAACACAGCAGTGTGGCCATGGCAGCAGCGCGGGCCAAGAGCTCTCCCAGCACTCTGTGTAAATCGTGTCCAAGGGGAGGAGCTAACAGCGGTGGAAGCATGGCTCCCAGCTCTGTAGCCTGGTTGACACTGACGCTTTACAGTGTTGTAATTTCAGCACTTAGTACGGTGTTTTTTCACTCCCCTGAGTTAGAAAGTTGCAGCACAGTAAAGTGATAGTGTAGACTCACTGGAGAGGAAAACAAATTAGGTTCCTAGAGGTGCTTTCTGTGAAATGCTTCCAGTTCTGTGCTCAGGGCCAGCTAGAAAGGGGGAAACCCGAGGTTGAGAAGATGATATAAAGCAGAGGTCACATCCTCAGCTGGTGAAAACTGTCTTCACCCCATTGACGTCAATCAAGCTATAACATTTACACTGGGTGAAGATCTGTCTCCAAGGGTGTAAATGTATTTGGCAAGGGAGAATCGGGCTTAATCTCATCTGGTGGCCCAGCTTTTTCTCCCTGTCGCTAGGTAGAAAGTATGAGTGATGGTAAGGTCATTAGTGCCAACACACTGAAATAACAGAGTAAGAAGGAAATCAGAAATGCAACATCACGTAGGTATCTCTGTGCAGCCTTTGAGGAACACTGGGATCCGGGGCATGGAGAGAGAATTAGCTCAGAAAGCTGTTTGACGCGGCTGTCTTCCCGAAAGCCCGCAGCGTTGCTGTTTGTTCAAAGGAGGTTTGTGCTGATATTTTTTGAGCAATCCTCTATTGCCAGCATGGATCCTCTTGTTTGGGCACTTACTGAATTGCGACAATAAATCCACCACTTTTCCTTTAGTGCCAACCGGAATAGATGGATTTGTAAGTCTCTCTTCTGCTCAGTGACTGGCTTTGCTTTAAGCCTTTAGACACAGGCAAAGCATACGTGACAGAGAGATGGATTGAGTGAAAATTTGCATTTTTGTCCTTCCCGCTTCATGTCTGTTCCCACCAGAGGAGGTTCCAACTTTCACTATTCCATGGTAGCTGTTTTTCCCTGGCTTTTGCAGCTCTGTTACTTTGATGAAGGTTTAAACAGGGTGAAATAGCTATAGAAATGAGGAAAATCCATTTCAAAAACAATTCCTGTGGAATTCTTCCCTCTGGTCTCTGTATTTTCAGACTGCTGTACAGGGAACCCTCCCAAACTCACTTTTCAGAAGCATTCACTCCATATTACAGATGGGGGAAATGATGCACAGAGATGTGAAGTGCCATGCCCGAGGTCACAGAGCCAGTCTGTGGCAGAGCCAAGAGAAAAACTTGCAAGTTCCCGTGCCCTACCATTATTCTCCATCCACTAGAACCACGCTTCCTAACAATCTCCCTCTCGAGCAATCGAGGCAGCACCACGATGATATAAGTAAAACTGACACCAGCAAAACCCAGCATCATCCCAAAGCCATCTCCCTCTCCTGTTTAGAAACTGAAGAGATTTTGGAGCTGTAGACAGTAACAAACATGTGTTCCCTGTATCTTGATGGGAGTATAGGGCTGTTGGCTATGAGTTCACACATTTCCACTAACTGGATTTTTATTACACAAATTAAATAATACACAGAAACTAAGATCTCCTATATTCTTATTGATATATTCTTATTGCAGCAGATGGGAGGAGAAACCAAGTGTTGTAGATCTGTAAATACACCTGCTGCAGCAGTGAAGGCTCCTCCTCAGGAACCAGGCCAGCAGGGGCTAGCAGCACTGTCCCTGAGGTGGGTTCTCTGTGGGCGCTGCAGTATAAACTGTAACTTTATACTGCAGATCCTGCACCATGGGTAACCGTGTAACCCCCGAGATGGCGCAGTTAACCCAGAGCTGAATCTGGCTTAATTGCAAAGGAGGCAAAGACTCTGTTGGATGCTGTTTCAGAAACTCTGGGCAGGTGGCCAGGAAAGATCAGACTGAGGATGAGTGGAGCCTCAGGTGGGAAGGGGCAGGGTTGGGGCTTGCCTTCCCCAGCTGGGCCTTCACCCATTGCCCACTCCTATTGCTGAGACCTGTTCCCCGCAGGCTGTAATTTTGCTAGTGTACAATAGGGATGGCTATTGGCTGGGTGTTGGCTCTGGCCTGGGCCAGGAGGTGGAGGTCCTGGGTGCAGGCTTGCGAGGGAGTTTGGGAGTTGGAGAAGGGAGGGAGTTTGGAGGCCAAAATAGGAGGTTAGGAGAGAGGGGGCAGGCTCTGTAGGAGTGAGGAACACAATGGGTGTGGGGGGAGTAAGTGCAGGATGCCATGCTTACCTGGAGGCACCCTCCCAGCAACGGCTCCTGGGAAGGCAGGGGGTCTCCGGGTGCTGCTTTTCCTTGAACCCCATGCACCACCACCCCGGCCTCCTGCTGCCCAGTGTGCTCTCCCTGCATGTCCCCAACCCTGCCTGTTGCCCCCAGCCCATTTAAAATGCTACAGGGGGCCCTGCTCACAGTGCGGAAGGCGAGAGCAGCTTCCAGACACTCACTCCCTGCGGCTGCCAGCATGTACGTCCATGTGGGCGGGGATGGGAGGGAAGGGTCTCTGTTCGGAGCTCCAGCTGCCGGAGCAGCATATGGCATGGAGACATGGTCCCCCGGGGCCGCAGAGCTGCACATGCTGACTGCAGCCAGGGGGAGCGAGCAGACAGAAGCTGCTCTAGCCTCACTGCGCTGAGGGTGGTGGCAGGGCCCGAGGACATGCAACGGGAGCCTTCAGGGCAGCAGAGAGTCTGGGGGAAGCAGAGGCCAGTACTGGCAAGCAGCAAGTTTTGGTGAAGCCCGGCCCCAGGTCAAGACTATTCCTAGTACCAGGGCACCACGTGCCTGTATAACTTGCTCTCCTGCCAGCAATACAAATGCTGGTCATTGGGGGTACAAGTATTTTGTAGGCAAAAGAACCAGCAAACAGCAGCTACGCTGCCCGACTTTTCCTGCCATCGCTGGGTCCACATGGCCTTCGTGTCTGTGGATTACAGGAGGCTGTGAATTCTGCAGTCGGGGGAAGGCTTATTTAGCTGGTGGAGGAAACTCCTGATGCTTCTACTCTCCCGCCCCTCCGTGAACCCACAAAGCTTTTAGTAAAATAAATAAGTGGCAACACTCTTTTGTTTGGCCACCCATACTAACAGGATGGGACTTAATGGGAAAAAGAGAGGTCAGTGACCATACAGAGAGCCAAATAGTGAGTGCCCAGAAAGCTCATCAAGCGTACTGCTAACAAGTAGCTGGAAACTCAATTTGCCTTGTAGGGTCATTGTATAGGTGTGAGTGGCAAAGAAGGAGCATAGAAGAGGTGGCATAATAGAGGAGCAATTTTGTGGGGAGTGCTTAAGAGCAGGTGGAGGGAGATATTCCATGCCAGGCTTTATAGATCTGAGTTGCTCCCTTTCAGTTGCTCATTTCCTGGACGTGGGCAAAATATCAAACATTTCCTGGAATCTTTTATTCAGTTTCTTTCCTTCTGGACTGGCCCACCAGCCAAGTGGCTGCGGGGTCATTCCCTTTCTTTTCACGCAAGCAAAACATCCTGTTGGGGAGAGAGGGGCTCACTTCTTTTAAGTTTCTTTCCACAGCCTTTTTAAAGTCTGGGGCTGTGTCTTCGCTGTTTCTACCGCAAGACAAGTTAGCCCCTTGTAAAACCATAGTGAAGATAAGGCACAGGATAATTTCACCGCAAGGGGCCCAGGATTGACCTCACTTGGCTACATCAAGGTGAAAATTACAGATCCTCATCTCTACTACGATTTTAGAGACAAGATGTCTAAGGTTATCTCGCAACAAGAACAGGCCTTTTTGGGCAGCACATACATAGCTAGTATGACTCCTATGATGGTCACAATAATTGAGACATGCTGGGAGGTTGAATCTTATGGTCAGAGCAGAGAGCTAGAAGCCAGGGCTCTTGCATTTGATTCCCACAACGAACCCTAACTTGTGTTTGTGGGTAAGTCACTTGGCCTTCCTGGGCCTCAGTTTGCCCATCTATAAAATGGGGATAATAAAACAATCTAGATGCACTGGGAAATTAATAGCTGGCAAAGCCCTTTGAACTCATGGGGGTGAAAGATGCTAGATAAAAGCAAGGTGTGGCTAGCAGGTCCCTAGCAGAGAGCTCAAATAGCAGTCAGCCTATCCCAGCACTTCTTTGACCTCAGTATGTGCCCACTTTGCTTTCCGCTCCTTGCTGTGGGCAAGCAGAACAGGGGGAAAGATTGCCCCTAGAAGAAATGAATAAATAAACACAACTCTAAAAAACAACCTGCTAGCCCCAATCCCTAATTCTGCCAAGCAGGGACAGAGCCAGGGATAGCCCAAGTGTGGGTCCTAAACAGGAATATTCCTAGCACTGAAACAGGCACGTTCTTATAATCAAAAGCATACAGGACCCCCTCAAGCTGCTCAGGACCCTAAGCAAGTCTGCTGCAGCTCTGAGTGGATATTCTCCCTTTGTTTTATGCCCAAGGCTACTTCATGCCTGGAGTGAGGTGTGCATGTTTATGCCCCTCTGTGTGTGGGAGCGAGCAAGGGTGGGGATGGCAGCTCCAATGACCATGACCCTGCCTTGGTCAGAGTGCAGAACTGGGCAAGACTGGCTGGGGATCCCTACCCATGGCCACCAGAGGGCATAGCAACTCCACGCAAGCAGGAATGAGGCTCAGATTTCTGAGGGTTGCATGAAGTGGCTCACACAAGGATCTTCTGGATGAGAAGGTTCATGCCAGAGCCACCCAGTCTTGTCTCAGCGAGTCTGAGTAAAAACAGCAGCTCAAACAAGAGCTGCTCTCGGCAAGAGAGGGTGGCCCTGTGTTTACGGGACTGTGCTAGAAGGCAGGAGAGGTTGGTTCAAATCTTGGCTCTTCCACAGTCTTCTGGCAGGCCTCACTGTGCCTCATAGGTGACACAGGCCTAACAGCATTTCCTTTGTCTGTTTAGCTTATAAGCTCTTTGAGGCAGGGATTGCTTCTCCCAGGGTCTTTAGTCACAGGGAGTAGGAGTGCAGGGCACTCTCCAGGAGCCCAAGTTTTAGGCAGCCGGAAGCCAGCATCATTCCACCATCTGCATCTCTGGCCTTCCTGGAGTCATGGCCAATTCCAGAGGGCACAGACAGAAGTAAGGGGGTGCACAAGGTAAACAGTTTGGGGACCACTGCTTTACAGTTTTGCTGGCTTTCAGCACCCCCACTATAAAAAGGTATTCATGCACCACTGCTGGGATCCCCACAGTTATCTTGTCCCCTGAATTATCTAAGGATACAGAGGGACAAGACGTCAAATGAGGGTGAAGAGTTATGAAAGCTCCTTCCCACCCTCCCACCTTGCATTGCTCCTTCAAACGCCACATCTGCTGTGCTCCGGCCCTTCCCCACCATACCCTTTGGCTCTTTAACCCATTCCCAACCCCATCGTCACATCCTCTTTTACCACCTCCTACTGTTAGAACAGCCTTCTAACTAACTTGCTACGCCAGCACCACCACTCTCCCAAAGCTCCTCCCCGCACCGGCCTTTCCAGCAAAGACACTCTCCACACAGCGTTGTTCCCTCTAAGATTTTCCAGCCATAAGCAGAGAGTTTTGGTTTGTGCACCAATACTGAGGTCATGTGCACTGGTTTGGATGTGTGCCACCGTGGCACCCGATTTATTAACACACACACGTTGCCAGCCACCACCCCCTCCCACCATGTAGCATGTCCCATTCCCAGCCACTGGACTGCCCTTCCCCACCACGTGGCAGGTCCCGTTCCCAGCTGCCAGAACAGGCTCCGGCCCCCCTGGCATGTGGCAGCTGCAGCCACCAGAGCAGGCCTCCTCCACCACACCCCACCGTTTCAGCTGGCCCCACAAATTGCGTAGCTCATTTTGAGTTAATTTCGAAATAGAGCACTCTTCCAGAACGTCTCTTATTGCTTGTGGAACGAGGTTTACAGGGACATCAAAATAGCGAGCCCATTATATTTCGAAATAACGGGCTCAAAAGACGCTGAATATCTATTTCGAGATACTAGAAGTATCCCAAAATAGCTCCACAGTGTAGACAGAGCCTTAGGTTGCAAAGAGGAACACTTGGAAATTAGGAAATGCCAGGTTATTAATTGTCCTAAAACTCTTAATTCTGCTCCCTTATGCATCCATCCTGTGCACTGAATAAGGTCAGGGCCTGTGAAAAATAAGCATGATGCATACACCAGTGGGGTCTGAACTAGTGCTCTAGTCAACTGTCTACCTGATCTTTGGGTGCTTCGCTTGGCTACCTAAATAATGTTCTTTTAACACAGATCTTTGTGGGTTATTTCCTAGTTAAAAGGGCAACAAATTATGTTACAAGCACCTGGAATAATCTCTGCACACTGTGTCCTCAATTGGGTTTGAATCCCAAACCTCCCAGCACAGCTGGCTACTACTTCAGCTGCTGGATGGATTTTGTCAGCTAATGGCAAGACAAGGCTGTTTCCCTACAGATGGGGATGGGCTAATGGATCCCAGAAATGATCAGTGCAGGATGGAGAGCAGGAGCAAAGGGAAGTCCAGCCAGGTGTCTCTCCCCACATTTCTATGCTCACAACAGAACACAGTGGTTCAGATCTGCTGGTATAAATCAAATTGGTACAGCTCCATTGCCACAGCTCTGCCAGTTGACAACAGCTGAGGATCTTCTTCCTCTGACAGCAACCTTGGCTGTTGTTGTTTTTTGGGGTGGGAGTGCAGGGAGGTCTTTTAAAAGACTTCAGTGATGAAATCAGAAGCCCAGAATGAAAATGGGACCCATACCGCACATTCAGAAATACAGGAAGGCAGGAGATAACATAGCGCAGAGGAGAAGATCGGGTATCTAAGAGATGAAGCAAAAGGTCTAAGACAATGCTAAAGCTGCAAATAGACAGTTTTCAGCTGAACTCACAATAACTTACTGGCCTTTCACTTTCAGACCTTAGAGCAGGTTATGTGGGGCTCTTTCTTATTCCTGAAGCTTCTTGACTGTCTGTGACCCTCTGTCTTGGTACCATTTCAACCAAGAATTCAGCATGAATCCAACCACAAATGCACATAGGAGAGAGGTTCACCACACTTGGGGGAATGACATTGGATTCGGGGTACGTACTGACAGCAGAGCACCCAGAAATTCAGTCATCTCTGCCTAGAATCAGCCTGGGTCTTCTTCCCTGTGTTGGCTTTCTGCACCTCCAGACTAGGACGCCCCGTGTGGCAGTATTAGGGGATCAGTGCACCCCCCCATGTGAAGTAGTCAGCAGCCTGGCTCGAAGTCACACAACTGCACAACTGCCAGGTGCGGTCTCAGCATGTCAATAGGCAGTCTGCACCTCAGGCCTCCTACGCTAAGGGCTGATCAAACGAACACTCCCTATTCCCAACCTTCTGGCCTAGTGGTTAGTACACAACCCACCCCACCAACAGAGATGAAGAGTTTGGAGGACCTGCACCCTCCCTGCTCCACCAGTTCCCAGCCCGCGTTCCTAGAAGTGAGTGGCCATACCATCATGGGTCAGCAGGGAAACATGCAAGTTGCTGCCCCGTGTCCCTGCCGTACAACCAGACCAAAGTCTTGTTTCCCTGGGCTCTAAGTTTATAGAGCTCAGTCCAGCCGCTACCCAGCTCTGGAAAGGGCCTGGCGCACAGGAGACAAAGGCAAAGCTCTGTGCACCCCTGCAAGAGAAACCTGAAAGCAGCCTACCACCGTGTCTGTCTGTAGCCAGGACTCTCCACACCTCATCTTACCAAGCAGTGAATGGAAAATAGAGCATCAGGCGTCTTTTAACATGGCTCTCTGTGTTAGTCATGCTAAAGATCTCACTAACCCATTTTGCTCATCATATTACAAGCTTGCCTCTTTGACAGGCAGGAAGAAAAATCCCTTGATAGGATTTGTGTGTAATTAGGTGGTTTATTCATTTAACGGGCCTAATTCAGAGATCAGCAATGTGTGAAAAGTGTACAGGGTTTCAAATCTATATGGAGCGCAACCAGCTTAAACCAATACCTGATAAAAGGACAAATCTGACTGTGAGAGAGAGGCATTTACCATGCACCAGGCTTGGGCTGGTAAATTCAGTATTTATAGTAAAGCCTCTCTTAAGGAAGGCCTGTCAGAGGCAATAAACCTATTAAGCAGAAACAGTTGCTGACTGTCCAACAAAGCAGTGAGGCTTTCACCGTACAAGTTACTATGTTTTTGCAGGGAGCTACGTTCCTCAGACAGGTGTACGTCCAATCACTTCCAAAACATCACTGAGTGGATTTTAGGCAGGGCTGAAGCTGGGATCTGAACCTGCCTCAAGTCCAGGTGGTCTCTGTTCCAAACTGGCTATATCCAGTACAAACATCCCTCTATGGGAAACTCCAGTTCTTGGATCCAAATGCCAACAGGCCGAGGTGGTTTGGATCCAGTTTTCAGTTTGGCTGTCTCCCTACTGAGAATCTAATAGATAATAACCACATAAATGTTGCTACTGTAACCGCCACCAGGCACATTTGACCCTGGGACTTCTGAAGCGGAGTATAGGAGCCTCTACCATCTGAGCTAAAAGCCAGCTGGCTCCCAGCCCGGGCTGTAGAGGTATTTTGATCTTAACTGTTGCTGTTGTCTAGGCAGGGGCGGCCCGTCCATATAGGCGAACTAGGCGGTCGCCTAGGGTACCAAGTTAAATGGGGCACAATATTGTTGAAGGGTTTGGAGAAGGGGTGCCGATTGCATGGTTCGCCTAGGGCGCCAGTTGCTGGTAGCTAGTCTAGGGCCGCTCCTGGGTCTAGGTACCACTTGCATTGCTCAGTAACCACACTATGTGTGTGGATTACACTACCATATTACAAAGGCCACAACTGACCTCTTTACTAGAGTTTACTCACAGTTAGGGTTGCCAGGTATTGACCCGGACAGTCCGGTATTTTCACCTCCTGTCCAGTAAAATTTTTCAGAAAATACTGGACACCTAAAATATCCGGTATTTTCTGATTTTTTTCCCGGCCAGGAGACAAAAATACCGGGTGCTTACCTGGTTCCGCAGGGGAGCTGTCTGGCACGGAGCAGGAAGACAAAATAGCAGATAACCACTGGCAGCCTGTTAGGATCAAAAAGCCTCAAAGGCATTTCTTAAAGGGACTATGCTGGGTTTTTATATTTTATTTTTTTGCTTAATAACTCTCGGGGTCCTTTTTTTTTTGCTCAACAACTTTAGTCTCCCCCTTTATTTTTCTCAACAGGTGTTTTTTTTGTGGGGATGGGAGGCTGGGGGAGGGGTTCAGTATTTTTGGTTAAACATCTGGCAGCCCTACTCGCATTAGAAAACTCAGCTGACTAGACATGGATGCTTTAGGACAGCGATTCTCAAACTTTTTGGGCTCCGGAGCCCTTTACATGCATAAAAATTTATGTGGAGACCCAGTGGTCCACCGATTGTATGTGTTGTACCTATTGATGTTTCCGGTTTGTCAACCTCGTGGAGCCCCTGGAGATGTCTAGCGGAGCACTGAGAAATACTGCTTTAGGATTCGGCATCTACTTCCCTGCACTTGAAGGCTTCAGTGCAAAAATTGCCAGAACTGTATTTGCCTCATTGCCTATGAAAGGGAAAAAACTTGGTACCAGGAGTTTTAGAGCCTACCCACAATGCCAAGTTTTTGTCAAATGCCTCTCTATGGTTAACAGGCGAGAACATTTTATTTAATAAATAGCAATAATGAAATAATAAAAGAACTAGATTCTGAACATAAACATTTCCCTATAGCAGGGATCACCAACTTTGGTCTTTCAAATCAAAGAGCATGCACACCCTGCCTGGCCCAGGCATTCTCATTTGCATCTGCAGCTTCACCTGCATCCACCCTGTGCAGTCACCGGCCTTGGCCTTGCCATCTCATCATCCCCCAGGCATGCCCTAGGTCCTGGGGATGCTGCACTTGCTGACCTATGTCGCACCTCTTCAGTACCTTTTCATTCCAAGCTATATATACTCAGCTAGAGTTAGTCAAAACTCCATCACATGGCACAAGGGGTTTGGACATCATTAAGGCCCTACTAAATCCTTGGCCATGAAAAACACACCCCAGACTGTGAAATCTGGTCTCTCCCCATGAAAGCCAGTCTTTTGTGTGCTTTTACCCAATACTAAACTGATGTCATAGGGGAGCCCTGACCCAAAAGGGAGCCGCAGGGAGATCACAAGGTTATTTTAGGAGGTTGTGGTATTGCCACTTCTATTTCTGTGCTGTCTTCAAAGATGAATGGTGGCTGTTGGCCAAGTGTTCAGCTCCGAAGGCAGAGCCCCACCACCAGCAGCTCGGAAGTAATGGTGGCAATACCATACGATGTCTCCTTTACTTCTGCGCTGCTGCCTTTAGAGCTAGGTAGCTGGAGAGCGGTGCCTTCTTACTGAGGACACAGCTCAGCAGGCAAAAGTAAGGGCGGCAATACCGCACCAGGCCATGCTTACTACTGTGCTTCTGCTGGCAGTGGCTTTTACCTATAGATTTGACATGGCATCTGCGATCGGATTTGCCGGTCGAGGATTAGTCATTCACCAATGGCGTTTTGGAAGATGGGATCTGTCGATCAACAGCTCGGTTTATAAACACAGGATTTTAATGCAGGGCTAGTCATGGCTTCACTCTACCGCACTCCAGGCTGCCGCAATACGGACACTGCTACACTGAACTAAAAGTTCCAGAGTGCACGTTGATGTACTGCTGTTTGAAAAAGGAGTTTGTCAACAAGCACTACACAACTTTTAAAATGTGGTAGCAGTGTCCACGTGGGACCTTATAGCAGAGCAGGTTAACACACTGTAGATTCACACCTTGGCTTGTTGTTGCACACTAATTGCCTGGGTGGAGTGACCTGCCCTGTCCAAAATCGAGAAGCTATGAACAAAAATGCAACCTCTGATCTCGAATAACACCTACCTTTTATATAACGTTTGTCATTAGTGTATGTCAAGGCCCTTCATAATCTTGACTATATTTGTTCTCACAGAACTCCTGTCAGACACACCGTGATATTATCCCCATTCTACAAATGGGGACCTAAGATAAAAAGAGGGTAAGTGACTTGTCCAAGATCACACAGGAAGTCTGTAGCAGAGCAGGATATTGACTGTACGCCACACAAATCCTAGACTCAGGCTCTAACCCCTGTTGTGGTTAGAGATGTGAAGAGAGAGCCACTCTCTCAGATAACATCCCTAATGATTTCAGTCTTGGCTAACAGATAACTGGTTAACCAGTTACCCGGTACCTGGGGAACATCCCCTTGGCTGCTGCTCCAGCCCTGCTGGGCCCCCATGCAGGGCTACAGCTTCTGGCCCTAAGAGGGGCTCCCACTTTTTCTGGCCCATGTGGGGCTGCCGCTTCCCGCCCCGCATGCGCAGGAAGCAACCAAGCTGAAGCAGTCCCTGTACGCGGCGGGCAGGAGGGCCGCGACCAGCCTCCCTAGCCTGACCCCATTAAATCAGTTATCCAGTTCAACTTAACATTTAACTGGTTCACTAATTAAACAGGATTTTACATCCCTAGGAACCATACAGGCCTTGGAGAAAGATGAGGCAGAACCAAGCTACAGAACTGGAAGTCCTCGTAGGTCAGGATTTATTGACCTTAAGGTGCCAGTACTCTGTCTGGTATCAAAGCAAGAGGGAGGTCAGGCTCTAGGCAGAGCATTTTCCACACAGCCATATAGAAAGTCCTCATCCCAAAAGGTGTGGCAATACCAGTAGTGATGGTGAGGGCAGAGGAGGTTAGAAAATGGCATTGCCAGGCCCTCTCCAGTCTCCATCAGCTGTGATCCCAGCAGTAGAGTATTAGCCACCTGTTTTGTTTTATTCTTCTGAGGAAATACTTCTAATTGGAGATCCCTTCACCACTGCCAATTGCTTTTGCCTCATTGAATGCAAGAAATCCAGGGGACTATTGGGAGACTGACGATAGATGCTCCCCATAAAAAGCTCAGTGAGACCCATAGCTTTTAAGTGCAAATATCTAGAGGCTGCTTACTCAGTCAGAGCACCACACCCAGCAAGGAGGCTTGGAAGTAACACAGGAGAAATATTCTTGCAGACTCAGCTTCGGCCGAGGGCCAGAGATGGATTGGAGCACGTCCTTTCTTCATCAGCCTGCACTGATTGTGGCCAAACCTTTAGTGTGATGGACAGGAGGAATGGACCCAGCAGGGCTTCACCAGCTGTAGGCTGAGAACAGCTAACAGTGCAAGGTGATTCACTTAAGAGAAACAGCATCTCTCAAGGCCATTTCAGTGGGGAGCAGGAAGTGACTCGTGTAAATCATCATTCCACCACAAGGAGGAATCACCTTTGGCTCCATAGAAGAAACATATTAATTTCCAGAGCTGGTATTCTTCTGTGGACATTTTATTGTTGTGGACACCGTGTTCATCTATCGCAGTGGTTCTCAATGTGTGGTCCGACCAGCTTGCAGGTGGGCCGTAGGTTCCGGGCTTGCCTCTCCTCCTGCAGTGGGGAGCCTAGGCTGGCATTTCAGTCCCACCTCCCCACAAAGTTGGAGCCCCAGTGCCAGTATCCCGCTGCAAGGGGGCAGGGAGAGCCTTGTGGGCCAGATCCAGATCACTGAGGGAAGAAGCAGTCCTGCACCCTACCTCCCACCCAGCACTCCACCCCCAGCCCACTCCTGCACCCTCCTGCTTATCCAGACTCCCTCATCTTCAGCCCACACCTGCACCTAACCTCCCAGCCGGTCCCACACTCCCCCACCTCCTTCTGCACCCCTCTCCCCACCTCCTCTTGCACCCATTTTGTCATCATGGGTGATTGGCTGGTGGTCCACAGAAAAATCTGCGCTGAGCGAGGTGAGCTGCAGGCCAAAAAATATGAGAACCATTGCTCTACAGACTAGACTGCTAATAAATATCATAGCAGAACAAAGAAGTCTCTTATCTGATGAATTTGTGTCTTCATGGAACGCCTGTGGACATGTTGCAATTCTTCAAAGATATTTGTCATGTAATTCTGTCAAACATTTTTTTACTCTGTGGCTTGGTAATGAACAGTTGCTTTCTACTTCAAACCTGTTATTCTAACTGTGCTACTTAGTTGTGATAAGTCGTGTTATTTTCATGAACGCACTGACCATTTGAGTACATGAGCCCACAAATAGGTGTACCAACTACCTCAAAATTTGCCTTCTACAAACATTTGTTGGTGAAAATTGATTCTTGGCTTTCATGGATGGTGAACATGAAAAGGTGTGAGCACAATTCAAATGGATTTGTTTAAAACTTCAAGTAAAATCTCACAGGATGTTTTCATAAACATTTTCCTACCTTGAATAACAATATTAAGACTCATTTTCTCACCTATGGAATCACATATAGTCTCACTGAAATTTTAGTTTTCTGACTTTCAAAGTCTGTATTTGAAAGGCCTGGCCTGCACTTAAAATCTGAAAGGCCTGGCTTGCACTTAAAATTTAGGTCAACAGAGTTATCTCGGTCAAGAGTGTGAAAAATCCACACCCCTGATTGACTCACCCCTTTTAATCATCAACCTCAGCTGGGATCAGGCCACACAAGAAATCCACTTCCTTGACACTACAATACAATGAAATGATGGACAAATTTCCACCACAGTATACCGGAAACCCACCGACTGCTACACTTACCTTCACACCTCTAGCTTCCATCCCAGACACATTTCTCAATCTGTGCTATACAGCCAAGCCCTAAGATACAACCAGATTTGCTCCAATCCCACAAACAGAGACAAACACTCACAGGATCTATATAGAGCATTCTTAAAACCAAAATACCCACCTGGAGAAGTGAAAAAACAGATTGACAAAGCCAAAAAAGTATCCAGGCATGAACTCCATCCAGACAGGCCCAAAAGACAGGCCAAATCTCGCTTACAGACAACCCCCAAACTTGAAACAAATTCTTTCTGGTAACCTCACAGCACAGCTACATCATAAGCATCCAGGAACCAAGCCCTGCAAGCAGCCTCAGTGCCAACTCTGCCCACGCATGTACACAAGCGTTTTCATCACTGGACCCAACCACAGCAGCCACCAAATCAGAGGCTTATTTAACTGCACATCCACTTATGTGATCTGTGCCAGCAATGCCCCACTGCAATGTATATCGGCCAAACTGGACAGTCTCTACGGGAAAGAATTAAGAGACACAAATCAGATATCCGAAAAGGCGACACACAAAAACCTGTTGGAGAACACTTTAATCTTCCTGGACGCTCATTAAGGGATCTCCAAGTCCCTGTTTTGTTCCAGACCAATTCCACAAGCCAAATGCGCTCCAATCCTTCTCTGTGTAACTTCATTCACAAGTTTAATTCTTATACTAATGGTTGAATCATGATATCGGATGGCTCGCACAGTATCAATCAACCAGCCAACTAATGAAGGCGCTAATGGTTCTTGATGTCTGTGTAGAATGTGGTGTTGGTCATCTTCCTTTCCAAGTGCTAACTAATGGTTCTTATCAGCCTCTTTTAACTATTTAGTCTTTGAGATGCTACTAGACTATTTGTTGTTTTTTAAGTTTTCCTGTTACAGATGAACTCGGCTACCCCTCTGAAGCTATTTTAACTTAACTCCCCTGTCAGTTGTGCTTCCTTCCAGCAAAGCACTTTATTCAGGAGGTGATATTCCTGCACCGATGGAAAAGCCCTTTCAGTTGGAATAGGCTATATCTACACCACTGCGTTATACCTGAGTGCAGGCATGCTCCCCTTCTTGTGCTTTATTTCATTTTAATGATGGTGCAGCATGCTGAGAGCTGTGTATGAGGAGTGCTTATGTGTCCATATGCAATGAACCTAATTGTCTGAACTGTTCAGTTTTCAGATCTAAGTTTTAATGCTTGAAAATGTTTCTTATGCAACTTCTTGTTGTCTTTGCATTATTTTCCCTTTTTCTGTATGCCTGTGTGGCCTGAACCTCTAGGCATTCTGACGCTACCTACTGGATTGGATTCCACCCAAAACAATGCCGGGTGGGTGGTCTAACCACTAGGCTGAATGTTAAAAAGCGTGAGGCTTCTCCTTGTTTTTTTGTCAGAAAGAGCTTTGGCAATTAATTCCAGGAACAGGTATGTGCTTGTGAATTCTGAATGGAGGATGACACCCAGGCAGAGGGGTCTGGCTCCACACCCTTGGAAGGGCCAGGGCCAGGGCCAGGTCCAGGGCAGGAGGCACCCTGCTCTGCCCCAGCCACACCTCCCCCCAGCACTGTTGGGAGTGTGCTGCCTGGGGCTCCGGTGGCAATTTAAAGGGCCCAGGGCTCCAGCTACCATCACTGCTGCTATCCTGGGCCTCTTTGAATCACCAGGCCCCAGGGCAGTTGCTCTCTTTGCTCACCCTTGTCAGCAGGCCTGATGGCACCTCCCTCCAGCCCACTTAGGCACCTAAATCCTTTGACTCACACTGCCCTGCTGCATGGTCATTATAATGAAATAAAACCCTTCTGAGGGCAGGGCTTAGAACATCCCTCCCCTGCTTAGCTCTTGCTATTGGCCAGTTTAAACGCCTCCCCATCTGCCTTGCTGGCTTTTGTGAATCCTGTTCTTAAAAGCACCTAACTCTCCCTGGGCATTGTATAGGGAGCCTGGGCACCTAACTCACCGCTGTGGATTCCACACGGAGACAGCAGCAGGGTATCGCAGCATTAGGTATTGCAAAACTCAGTCACTCTGAACCCCTTTTGTAAATCTAGCCCTAAAAGCTTTGCCACAGAATGAAAAACTCCCTTTGTCATGGATGTGGTATTCCTTAGGCACCAACCAACATTCTCTCTCTTTCTCTCACTCACTCACACTCACACAGACTCATAGACTTTAAGGTCAGAAGGGACCATTATGATCATTTAGTCTGACCCGCTGCACCACAGAATCTCACCCATCCTCTCCTAGAATATTCTTCTCACCTATATCTCAGATATTGAAGTCCTCAAATGGTTTAAGGACCCCGAGTTGCAGAGAATCCTCCAGCAAGTGATCCATGCCCCATGCTACAGAGGAAGGCGAAAAACCTCCAGGGCCTCCGCCAATCTACCCTGGAGGAAAATTCCTTCCCGACCCTAAATATGGCGATCAGCTGAAGCCTGAGCATGTGGGCAAAACTCACCAGCCAGACACCCAGGAAAAAGTTCTCTATAGTAACACCTATCATCCCATCATTGGCCTATTTACCACTGATAGTGAAAGGTCAATTAGTTGCCAAGATTATATTATCCCACCAAACCATCCCCTTCATAAACCCATTTAGCTTAATCTTGAAGCCAGATAGGTTTTTTGCCCCCACTACTGCCCTGGATCCCCATACTACAGATGTCAAACTAACAGGCCTGTAGTTACCGGGGTCACTTTTTTTCCCCCTTTCTTAAAAATAGGAACTATATTAGCAATTCTCCAGTCAAATGGTACAACCCCTGAGTTTAGAGATTTATTAAAATTTTTTGCTAATGGACTTGCAATTTCATGTGCCAGTTCCTTTAATATTCTTGGATGAAGATTATCTGGGCCCCTCAATTTACTCCTATTAAGCTGTTCGAGTTTGGCTTTTACCTCAGATATGGTAATATCTACCTCCATATCCTTATTCCCATTTCTTATGTTGCCATTATCCCTACGCTCTTCATTAGCCTCATTAAAGACTGAAGCAAAGTATTTGTTTAGATATTAGACCATGCCTAGATTATCCTTAATCTCCACTCCATCCTCAGTGATTAGCGGTTCCACTTCTTTTTTTATTTTTTTTCCTATTTATATGGCTATAAAACCTTTTACTATTGGTTTTAATTCCCTTTGCAAGGTCCAACTCTACATGACTTTTAGCCTCTCTCACTTTGTCCCTACATGCTCTAACCTCAATAAGGTAGCTTTCTTTGCTGGTCCTTCCCATCTTCCACTCCTTATACGCTTTCTGCTTTTTCTTAATCACCTCTTTGAGATGCTTGCTCATCCAGCTTGGTCTAAAACACCTGCCTATAAATTTTTTCCCCTTTCTTGGGATACAGGCTTCTGATAGCTTCTGCAATTGTAACTTAAAATAATCCCAGGCCTCCTCCGCCTTTAGATCCATAAATTCTGTAGTCCAATACACTTACCTAACTAATTTCCTTAATTTATTAAAGTTAGCCCTTTTGAAATAAAAAACCCTAGTCTCAGATTTATTTTTGTTTATCCTTCCATTTAGTTTGAACTGAATTAGCTCATGATCGCTCGAGCCAAGGTTGTCCTCTACAACCATTTCATCTATGAGGTCCTCGCTACTCACCTAAACCAAATCTAAAATAGCATCCCCCCTTGTTGATTAAGCAACTACTTGATGAAGGAATTCATCAGCTATCGCATCTAAGAAAATCTGAGCCCTATTATTATTACTAGCACTTGTTCTCCAGTCTATATCTGGAAAGTTGAAGTCTCCCATGATTACGCAGTTTCCATTAGTATTTACTTAATTAAAAACATTAGAGAGGTCTCTATCCATATCCAGATTAGATCCCGGTGGTCTATAGCACACCCCAAGCACTATCCCTGGGGAGGATCTAATAGTTTTCTTCCCCAGTGTGATTTTTGCCCAGACAGACTCTGTCTTCTCCATTCCATCACTTTTTATTTCTTTACAATCTACCTCATCATTGATATACAATGCTACTCCACCACCTTTACCTTTATTTCTGTGTTTCCTAAACAGCACACACCCTTCAATAACTGTAATCCAGTCATGCCTAGTATTCCACCATGTTCCTGTTATTCCTATAATATCTGGTTTCACTTCCTGGACCAATAGCTCTAGTTCCTCCTCCATTTTGTTACCTAGGCTCCTTGCATTGGTGTACAAACATCTTAATTTTTGCTGTTTGGCCTCACTCACATTCTTTACCCAATTTGGCCCGGACATTGTACCTCCAATATGACCTATTAGACTAGTATCCACTCTACCCTTCCTCCTTACGTCCATTCTCCTACCCCCAGCTATATCCTTTCTTCTTTTTCCTCCCTCTCAATGCTAAAATCTGGCGTAGAGATTACCTGGACATCTCCCAACCGTCTCCCTCAAATTCCTAGTTTAAAGCTCTCTTAATCAGTTGTGCCAGCCTCCATCCTAGAAGTCTATTTCCCTCCCTACTTAGGTGAAGTCCATCCCGAGAGAACAGTCCTCTGTCCGTGAATGCCTCTCAGTGACCATACATCCCAAAGCCCTCCTTATAGCACCACTGTCTGAGCCATCTATTGAGCATCATAATCCTGTCACAGCTTAGTTGCCCTTCTCTAGGAACAGGCAGAATCCCACTAAAATCCCACCTGAGCCTCGATTTCCTTAAGCATCTTCCCCAGCCTGGCATAGTCTCCTTTGATTCGTTCCAGCGAGAATCTAGCCGTATCATTTGTTCCTACATGAAGGATGACCAATGGATTCTTTCCTGCTCCCTTTAGGATTCTCTCCAACCTCACTTCCACATCCCGTATCTTAGCACCTGGCAGACAGCATACCCTTTGTTCTCTGGATCAGCTCTGGTTACAGGCCTGCCTATTCTTCTCAATAAGGAATCCCCAATCACGGAGAACTGCCTTTTCCTGGTGACATCCAATTCTCTGGTCTATCTCTTGTTTCCTCTGGCTGCAAATCCTTTCCATTTCTATTTTCCCTTGTAATCCTCTTCAACCCATCCTGTATCCTCCTGGTGCTCATTATTGGTGTTGTCTCCATCGACTCTTCCCCTTTATCTATGGGACTAACCACTCTTCTCTTCTTCCTTGCCCTTGCCATCTTCCTTGCCATCTTCAGTGGCCACCTGCTGTACCCCTTCTTTATTCTCCAACTCCTCATACCTATTCTTGAGCTCTATTTCTCCTTCACTGGCCTATCTTTTCCTGTATAAACAGTACAGGAACATCCCGAGGGACTATTTATAACATGGGTGACAGTTTCTGTGATACCTACAGAGGTAGTTTTGTTTTACTTGCATATTTGATATAACAGAGCCTGGATGCCACACCAATAGGAGCCATTCAACTTAACGTTCTGGTGTGTTCCCTATGTAAAAAGAGAAAATTGCTTTTCAGATTTCTATCTGAGCCAAGGCAGCAAGTCATCCTCAAAGAGGTGGTTTAGCTGCATCTAGATGCAGGGATGAGGAGGGGTAAATCCCTCCAGAGGAAGGGAAATCCCCCTTTTCCTTTCAGTTTCACCATCACTTTTCAGCCACAGAATCCTTATTGCAAAGTGGCAAATATATTATATTAGCTATATTTTAAATTGGCTTCTTTGCTACACTCCTGCAGTACTCAGTCCCACTGGAACAAGCACTGGCAAGAAGAACTGAGGGGAAGCTAGGTTCGTCTGTAACTTTAAAAAAAAGAGTGGTCTTGTAGCACCTTAGAGACTAACAAATACAGTATCGGATGAGTGGAGCAAGAGGCTGAAATGTTCAGCAGTTGTCTTGCTGTCCCCATTAGGGTTGCCAGGTGTCTGGTTTTGAACCAGACAGTCCAGTATTTGAGCTTTCTGTTCAGGGTGCCTGCAGCTCAGCTGAATAGCCCTGGGGGAGGGGAGCAGGAAGAGCAAGGGGCTGCCGGATCTTGGGTTTTCCAACATTTTACTGACACTTGGACCACATGTTGCGAGGCACAGAACTGGGCGCTAAGCACACCTCCCTGTGACGGGAATCTGTGGGAAGGGAGACTGGAAACGTGGATGGAGCATGAATGGGGACGGGGTCAGGTTGCACCAGGAATGAAATGGCCCTTACTCCTCAAAGCCTAAGCCTGTTGAAACTCTGGAGACTGAACTAGAGTTTTTTACTAGAAAAAATTCAGAGCAGTGGGAATTTCACTATAAAGGGAAGAGTTAAATGGAAAATGACCTTCACTCTGGGGCTGGGAAAAGGGAAGAAGTCTGCTCGCTTCTTCCTGAGAGTTCACTTTTTTTTTCACCTTTATCATAAAGACACCCAGGACGAAGGTAGGAAAGCTCTTCCTTAGAGAATGGCAATCGCTTGCTTTCCTTTGCCTCTCCCCACCTTTCGCAGTGCAGGTTGGAGAGATGCATTTGTTTAGAATCATAGAGCTGGAAGAGACCTCAGGAGGTCATTGAGTCCAACCCCCCGCCCAAAGCTGGACCAACCCCAACTAAATCATCCCAGCCAGGGCTTTGTCAAGCCAGGACTTAAAAACCTCTAGGGATGGAGAGTCCACCACCTCCCTAGGTAACCCATTCCAGTGCTTCCCCACCCTCCTAGTGAAATAGTTTTCCCTAATATCCAACCTAGACCTCCCCCACTGTAACTTGAGACCATTGCTCCTTGTTCTGCCATCTGCCACCACTGAGAACAGCCTCTCTCCATCCTCTTTGGAACCTCCCTTCAGGAAGTTGAAGGCTGCTATTAAATCCCCCCTCACTCTTCTCTTCTGCAGACTAAATAAGCCCCAAACCCTCAGCCTCTTCTTGTAGGTGATGTGCTCCAGCTCCCTAATCATTTTTGTTGCCCTCCGCTGGACTCTCTCCAATGTGTCCACATCTCTTCTATAGTGGGGGACCCAGAATTGGACACAATACTCCAGATGTATTGTGAAAGAAAGGAGTCTTTGCTGATGGGTATTTTCATGGTTTCCTTTCCCACTAGCTTGCCCTGTGGTTGGCCTTGATAGCTGGGTCCTATACAGTTAGGATCCAAGGCTTCTGCTTTTCTTCCCAAAAGGGGGGGGGGGGGAAGAAAATAGGTTTGCCTGCTGAGATGTTGCTCCTTTCAGAAACTTAGTGGCAGCAAAATGGAAATTTTGGTAAACCAGGCGACCCGCAGTGAAGGTGGCCCACCTAGCCTTAACACTGCCCTTTTCCCAGCACTGCCCTAATAGGCCCTGTTATATACATTTACTTAGTGCTCTTCACCTCCCTGAACAAGCCTTCAAATAAGACTCCCAACATCAGCTGAGCCTGAGTGGGCACAGCCAACCAGGCCAGGGTGCAGACTGGACCTAGCCCTGACAGAGCCTGCAGAACAAGCAATGCTCCCCTGCCATTACTCAGAGATGCTCCCTGCATCCCTCGTTGATCCCCGCAGTCACCCACGTTACTCCACCCCATTCCCTAAATAGATTAGATCCCTTCAATTACAATTCAAGTGCAATTTGGGTCAGTACTACGTTGATTTAGCACCTCCCAAAAACTTACCAGCTTCCATTTTTGCTTTTGCTCTTTTTTAGGATGATATGAACTCAGGCCTCTTCTAGTGGCTGAACAAGACATTCTTCTCTGGGTAACCAGGAACAGTCTTGTCCTGCTTCTCTCAGAACCATTCCAGCTCTAGTCCAGTTTTTCTTTTCCTAAATAAACTCTGCTCTCTCATCACAGCTCCAACTCCTTTGCAGGTCTGCTCTGCGAAGTCTCGCACACACTTGCTTTCCCAGGCTTTAGGGTAGTACTGTAGTTTTCAAACTTTTTTTTCTGATGACTCAGGGTTAAGGTGGGGGGTTTAAGATGTGAGAGGAGGCTCTGGCAGGGGCTAGGAAGGGGGCCAGGGCCCTTTGCTGGAGGGTGCAGACTCTGGGGTGAGACCAGGAACGAGGGGTTTGGGTGCAAGGCAACTCAGGGTTAGGACAGAGGATTGGGCCACGGGCTTACTTCTGGCAACTCCTGGTCAGTGGCGCAGCAGGGGGTGCTAAGACAGTTTCCCAGCTGTCCAGGCACTGCACACAGACCAGCAGCATATCCACTTCCTAGATGAAGGCACAGAAGCAGCTCAGCACAGCTCTCACCAATAGGCACCATCCCTCCCAGCTCCCATTGGCTGGTTACCTACAGCACACAGCTGGCCCAAATAGAAACTGTTAGATGGACTGTACCACCTCATTGGTTGAAGGAGGCAGCAGGCTAATACTCAAGTGCAAAAGAAGTCCAGTGCCTTACTTGGCACATTCCTACGCTGCAGCTTTATCCTTGGTTCTGTCTCTGCCCCCAGCTTTTTCTGGTTCAGCTGCTTTAGCTTCTGCCTGTGACTCCAGTTGACACTTTGGTTTTGAGGAGTCCTGTGGCTTTTGTAGGCAAAGACCTTCTCTGTCTCAGCCATACAAATAAACCCGCTGGTCACTAAGGTGCTACAGGATGCGTTGTTTTTGCAGATACAGACTAACACAGCCACCCCTCTCAAGCTTTGGTTTCTGACTCTATGTCAGTGGTCCCCAACACGGTGCCCACGGGCACCATGGCGCCCGCGGGGGCATTTGTGTGCGCCCAAGTGCTCAGGGCTGGCCTGGTCCTGGGCACGTGGCGCATGCGCGGTGCCGGAGCAGGCCCCAGGCGCACGGTGAGCGCCGGCCCCAGGAGCACCGCAGATTGGCCACCCGCGCTCTGGGCACACGGCGCATGGAGGGAGCGCCGGCCCCGGGTGCACGGCACTTGCAGGGTGCGCCGGCTCCGGGCACGCGGTGCTTGGGGGGGTAGGGGTCCCGGCCCAGGCACGCAGCTATGGGAGGGGGCCCTGCCCTCTGGTGCCCGGTGGGCAAACGGCCTCACATGGTTGGGGACCACTGACCTATAGCTTCACTGCTGGTTTTGCCACATCAGTTTCAACACTGACTCATAGGATGGAATCTTGCTCCAACCGCTAGGCTAGGCTACTCATGATGATGTTGCTGACACACTGACACTCTCCATTGCTTTTGTTAGGAGCCCCGGACTTGAATTTTGGGGGAACTATCCCCACATGACACCAGGGATTTTTCACACTGCTATGGTGGCAGACAGGATACTTGGCTAGATGGACCTGTGGTCTGACCCAGTACGGCCGTTCTTATGTGGACATAACCTTACAGATTAGTCAGGGTAATACTAATAGTATGGGTTTTAAAAAGATGATTTCAATAAGGCTACTGCTGCAACAAATAATTTTGTAATAGTGAAGAAATTCTTACTCAGCAAGCTTTTTAGGTAAATATTTAATACCTTTAAACAGACCTGCATCTTAATAGGGTAACTAGCTAACTGTTTCCTAAAGACAGGAAGGACAACCTTGATAGCAATATACCACAATGGTCACAAGGCGGCACTGCCACTCAGCTCTGCATGGGTAAACCGTTTAATGGGCTTAAATTTAAACACTAGTAAAACTGTCATTAAAAAGAATTGGTTAGAAGATTTAACTCCCCTGTGCAAACCAGCCATTAAAGAAAAATAAAATCTGTTCAGAGCAATCCCTCCCCGAGCACCCTGGTGTGGAGGTTGAACCACACTGTGAAATGGCACAGTGCAGAATCTAGCCACAGAGGGCAACAATAGCAACTGAAACATCTTGTCTTCATTTGCCACAGCTGGGAAGAAGGAAATCCAACCCCCTTTCTGCCCAGCAATAAGTGTCCTGCCAGGAAGATAAAGCAGATGTGTTTTGCTAATATTCCCATCTTGTCTTCTCAGCATCAAGGAGGCTAAGAAATTCCATACAGAAAAGCTACAGGGACTTGGGTGATTAAACAAATTTTTGCTAGTAATTTTTGCTTTCCTGATGGCTCACTTCTGCTCTCCCCCAGCATGACTAAGGAAACCTTTTCTCTGTGGTTCAAGGGTGGTGCCATGTATCCCATTGAGTGGCATCACTGGTGGCAAGAATAAACTGGGAGAAGTGAAAGCTGGGCAGCATCCTCTACAACACAGCATGTTCATGCCACTCTAAGGGGTGCTAGAGTGAATCTGCTACCGATACGATTGATGGAAAAATCTTCCAGCAACATTGCACATAGCAAGCACACCCACATGTTGACATGAAGCCCTTGAAGAAACTGAGCTTGTTTATCATTGGCTGGTTTGATTTGGCCAGTGAGCTTTGAGAGCAATTGAGACCTAGGAGGTTGGACCAGATTAAGTGAGAACAGAATTGGGTGTTTAGTTTTTACTTTGTTTTTTAATATAGCAAATACAGCTAAGCTACAAACCTTTGAGAAAATGTTCCCTAGAAATACCTTCCTGAAATAGGCAATTTTTTCCTTTCCCCTACCACATTCAGTTCTGAGTGTGAAGTGGAGCAATAGGGTAGCTCTTTCAATATAAATGGCAAAGGTTTCAGCATCTTCCTTCAGCCCAGCCCTTCACATTAGGGATGTTAAGTATCAGCTAATGAATAGTGAAGTAACCTCACACATTCTAATCAGTTACGTGACTATTCTATAATCTGGTCCGGGGTGTGCACGTGTACACAACCAGAAGCCAGGATGCCTCACTCCCAAAGAAGCCCCTGCCACTCCATGCTGCTGCCACGGATACAGAGGCAGCAGTATATGATGCCAAGCAGGAGCTGGTCTGTGAAGACAGCCAGTTTAAAAAACAGCTCCCCTTGCAGACTAGATGCCTGTCACCCCATGCTGTTGCCTCCAATGAGGCAGCAGCCCTTGTCTGGGGCAGGTCTGAGCTCTGGGATTCTGCCTAAGCTGGACTGTGCCTGCCCTGCTCCTAATACACTTGAAATGCAGTCAGAGCAGGGGTAGGTCTTGGTTGCAAGGCAAGACTGAGCTGGGCTAGTAGACAGCCTGCTCTAAAAAAAAAAAAAAAAAATAAAGAGTAGGGAGGGCCAGGGGAAATATATGTGGAACTCCTTACCAGAGGCAGCTGTGAAGGCTAGAACTATAACAGTTTAAAGATGGCTCAAGACAAATCACTTGATCACGGGCTTCAGTCCACCCCCCTCCAGGGCACCTGGTGCTGGCCACTGTTGGCAGACAGCCTACTGGGCTAGATGGACTTTTGGTCTGACCCAGTATGGCCATTCTTATGTTCATCTATAGCATTAACCTGTATGCTTTTGTTTATGGGTTAATCAACTACTCTATTACATCCCTACTTCACATCACAACCCTCTCTCCCTGAAAGATGAGCAGCCCTCTACAAATGCTTATTCAATCCCAGCACTTGCTGAGGGCTGGTACAGCTTTGTAATAGAAGTTTTCCCAGTATCTGTTATCACTTAAGGTTCAGTTTATTTCTAACAAGCCCTTCCTCTATGAAATCCCATAGCACTGCCTTGTCCAATTAAGCTAAGCCCCCCCCCCCCATACAATTGATTGCTATAGGTCCCCTCTGCTGTGCTCCCCCCTCCCTTTCCCTCTCTCCATTGGCCCTTAGCCCACAGCTTTTTCCTTGCCCCACAGTTGGCACTCACTGTTGCACAGAAAAAGCATGGCACCCATCATGCACAGGAGCAGGACTGGCACTGTCCAGCTGCCTAGTCAGCAAGTCAAGCACATACAAGCCGGGTGCTCTGCCCACCCCCATGTGTCACCGTTTAAGCAGCAATATGATACCCTCCTCCCCAAAACTATGCCCAGATCATAGGACTCTAGTTCCTTCCTCCCAATATTGCTCCCCTTTGGTTCCCTGCAGAAAATGATGGAGAAGCAAGAAATCAGGAGGCAGGGGGGAAGGAGGGGAAGAAAGCTACTCACACATGCACCATCCTCCCCAGCTCCCCTTGGCCAGGAACCAGCAGGCTCCCCATGAGAGCAGGTACTCGAGGGATGGCAGTGCACAGAGCCATGTGGCACCCCCGCTAGGTGCGGGACCCACTGCTGGCCACTTCTGGGATGCAAAGTTGTCCGTGGTGCCAGGACAGGTAGGAAGCCTGCCTTAGCAAGCCCCACTACTCACCTGGTCATGCTACAGCAAAGCGACCCAGTACCTGGCATTCCAGGACAGTGATGAGATTGTGTCCTAGCCTCTCATCTAGGGCACCCCAACACAAAACAGAGGAAGAGAAGAGGCTCAGGCACAAAGTCTTGTTGACTGTGGGCACGTAAGCCATTTGTGCTAACTGCCGTCACTGCCACTCTTAGACCAGCCTCAGGGATGGCCGAGTGAGAATGTGCACAGAAGATGTGGCAAAAATTCAGCACATGCACCAACACCTTCATCCCTAGGGCGAGCCTTGTTTTCTAGAGGGACTTGGCTATGTGAACTCTCAAGCAGCTGGGACATGTCTGAAGGGCAGACAGCTAAGCTGCTGCTTTTCATGGGAATAATACCATGCATGCCCCTAGCCAAGAGCCTTTAGCAGTGTGGGCATGCACACCAACCGAGGACAGGGAAGAGGTACATGCCAGCAAGACAGCTGATGGAATAACTGCAGGCAACACTCATTGCAGGCTTGTTTGATGCTTTTATTTGCCTCACATAGAAACACTACTATATTGCTGTTTGCAGGCACCTCAAGTTGCACTGCAAGTTACACAGCTCCACACACTTAAACAGGGAGGGAAGTATATGGTTATGCCCATAGTCAACAAGGTCAAAGTTGGGTCTTAAACAATGGTTCCAAGTTTTTTTTTTTAAATTCACAACCCCCAGAGGGACTGCTCTACAGAAGCAGCAAAGCGCTTAAGATCAACAAAGTCAGAGCTGGGGAACACACTAGGTGAAACAGTCTAGGGTGAGAGGCCCTGCAAACTGGTCTTGTTCCTTCAGCTGCCCTTCTTTCTAATACAGGTAAATAATAATGATCTAATCAGGTGACTAGTGCTTTCAACCGGAACAGGGGCTGTCTGACCCGCAGGACTTAGTTGATACGAGGGTTCCTGAAGTTCCTGCCAGCAAAGCGGGCCTTGCTTCCAAGCTCCTCCTCAATTCTGTTTGGGAAAGGAAGGAGGAGAAGAAAGGGCTGTAAGCACAGAAGGTGGTATATCTATTTGCATGACTGCCTGGCTGGATTGGCAGCAACAGAAGAGCGATGGAGCAAGAGCCACCCAAGGTGAGTAGAGGACAGTGATAGTCTTACTGCTCACATTTCTGCAATGAAACTGAAGTTCGCCAGCCAAAACAAGCTAGAATCAGACCATGCTGCTGATTCTATGCTGCTTTCATAGAGGCAGCTGAATTTGGGTGTCTTTGTGAGGTAGTGGGGACAGCATTTTCCCTCATGTCGTAGCCACAGTGGAGTCAACAGTTTGTTTAGTAGCAGGCCACACATATTGCATACAGCCTCCCACCCAGCTGGAGATTTGTTCTGCTGACCTTCCCGTGAACACTTAACATATCCCCCTCCCCCAACTCCTATGCCAAACAATGGTCTGGTATTGAGGGATACTTCCTAAATAAACACTGAATACACCACAGGGAGATCTTAAGTGCATAGCTTCCCATACCAAGGGCAGCCAACACAGCAAGCATCAGGCCCTGAGTAACACTGCTGTCAAGGGACAGAATAAGCAACACAGATGTTGGCTGAGTATTCTGTTTTCTGGGCTCAACGGTGGTAGCATTTCACAGAACTAAGGTTGTCACTCCTGAGATAAGGGCTTCTTGATTTGGATACAGGGAGCAACCTGTGGCTACCGCCACCTAGGTTTATATGCCCACAGGAGGAACATGGAAAGTTCTACAAGGGACAGCCACAAAAACTCTTCCCCAAAACTTTGAAACACTTAGCCCTTGATACTTTTTCAGGCCAGAATGCATGGCAGAGCCCACTGAAGTCTGCCTACAGTCAGCTAGGGAGATTTATTCCACTGGACTCTTGGACAGCCAACACAGCATCACCAGAAAAAGCCATCAGATAGATAACGCATTCTACCCTGTTCTTAGGGCAAAACTGCAGCTAACTTAAGCTAACTTAGTAGTCCCCACCTCCTCCCCAGAGCACAATCTCACCTCAAAAGTTGATTGTACTTAGCTAGACGCTCAGATCTGCAAGGGGCACCAGTCTTGATCTGAAACAAAAGGTCAGGAAGATACTTAATTTGGGGTTAAAACAGTTCTGCTCTCGAGAGCTGAAAGCGTGAAGACCAATGCCTCTCCCATGGCATGATAAGAACCACTGTGTCCTTAATGCATGGGAGTTGAGCATGGTGAAAGGACAAGCCATTAGAAGTGGAGAGGTTAAATATCGGTTAATTGAATAGTGGATTAACCTCATGAATTCTTAACCATTATGTGGCTATTCTATAGCTCCCAGAGGTGGGGCTGGCAGCCAGTGCACTCTAGCCCCACTCTGGGGAGCCCCCTGTATCAGAGACAGTGTTGTGGGGTGCCAGGTGGGAGCTGGTCCACAAGGGGAGCCAGTTTAAAAACTAACTCCCCTCATAGACTAGCTGTCTGTTGCTCCACATTGCTGCCTCTGATACAGATGCAGCAGCACAGGGCGGCAGCAGCCCCTGTACTGGGGCTGGGGGCGTGTCTAAGCTCCCAGAACCGGCACTAGCTGGAACTGAGCTGGGCTACCTGCCCAGCTGGTTCTTAATACACTTTAAATGCAGAGCCACAATGGGGGTTGGTCCCGGACCCAGTGCAAACCAAAACTGAGCCGGGCTGCTGGCCAGCCTGCTAAAAAACATGTACTGGCAAGTGGGGTTGGGGAAAGAGAGAATGCATGTAGTCTATTGCAATAACCTGTAAGCTTTTACTTATTCGGTTAATTGACTACACTAGTACACCCCTCATTAGAAGTTTGTTCACCTAACCTGAACTACAAAGTTGGGTGCAAGCTGAGGCAGTGCACTCACTAACATTCAACGAGTATCAGGAAATCCAGACACAAATTTATCCAAGATTACTCTTTGTGCCTTCCACGTCATTATTAGGATAATCAGTTTCCTCCTACAGAATGGCTTGTGTGCCATGAAATAAGGCAGCGAGGTGACTAGAGGGTACGGATACTGACCTGTCCAGTGCAGAGTCCGACTACCAGGTCAGCAATGAAGGTATCTTCAGTCTCTCCAGAACGGTGGCTCACCATCACACCCCAGCCATTGGACTGGGCAAGCTTGCAGCTAACACAAGAGAAATAGCAGTAAGATTTTGTACTACCCCATCCCATGCACAGTAGCACTCCTTGTACTAAGGGTAGTAAGTGCAAAAATATTGCTAGTTACTGCACGATCCAGCCTCAGGTTTATTTCAATAACGTTACGGGTGTTAAGGATGCAACTAAGACTAAGGATGTAAGCAAGGCCCACCATCCTACCCCCACCCAGCTCCTTCTGGGTTGTAAATTAGAGAGACAGAGAGGTCTGGTCCTGGACTTGGTTGCCTTCCCCTACTGACCAATCAAATAGATAAAAAAAATGTATTGACTACTCAATTAGTAAATTAACCTCATTTTAACATCCCAAGCTAAGGCTAAGTTGTTCAAAAAGAAAACACTGTCATCCAGCCCAGCACTTAACGGGGACTTGTGGCTGGGAATATTAGGTTTCAGACACTGAACTGAATATTCTTCCACCAGGAGGCAGATGAGTTTTCCCGTTTGCGTGTAATTCAGGTGGCATTTGACGTGCAAGTGCCTAACCACACACGTCACCAAGTGGGTCTGGGTCAATCTCCGTAACGGGGACTTACGCCTGCAGCGACTCCGTGACAGAGCCGATCTGGTTCACTTTGAGCAACAGGCAATTGCAGGATTTCTCCTCCACGGCCTTAGCAATACGCTTAGGGTTAGTCACAGTCAGGTCATCTCCCACCACCTGAGCTCCCACGCTGGCAGTGAACTTCTTCCATGCTGACCAGTCATCCTGGTCGAAGGGGTCTTCAATGGACACCACTGCGAATGTAAGCACAAGGGGCAGCCTCATCATCCAAGAGTTCAAGCTGCAGCACTCAAAGGTGAAACCAGTTACAGACAGGTGATGTTTAGGGATGGAACATCTACTAATACACCTGACACCTCCATGTTCAGGCCTTTGCATTAGCAGCTTTGAAACTGCCCCCACTAAGGACCAAATCCCAAGCACAGGATTAAAGGCTATTCTATCAACTATTTAACTTCCACCCAACCTCTCTATCATTTCACTTTTGCTCCTATCTGTCCTTTTGCACCAAAAGATGGTGGTGTGGGGGTTGGAAGACCTGCAGGGAGCACATCATCTATTCCTGCCTGCCCGGGAATGGAGAATCATGTCCCACTCACATGGGTAGCTCTTGATAAAGCTCTTGTACAGATCAGCCAGCTGGTCAGGAGTGATGTATCTGCTGGGGTCATCGGGAGACTTGAAGTCCAGGTCGTACTTTCCATCACGATAGAACTCAGAGGCAGCCACGTCCATCCCAATGACCACCTTGTCAGTGTAGCCAGCCTTGCTGATGGCAGTCTTCAGCAGCTCCAGCGCTGGAAGGTAAGAGAGTGGGTTATAATCAACTCTTGGGCAACACTTTCCATGCCACTTTTGTAGCCAAGGCACACAATCTGTAGCTCCCAAAAGGATCCAAGTTCTATTATTGACTCATCTGGAGCCTTAGGCAAGTCCCCTCCCCACCTTTAAAATCAAGTTGTTCCTTACCAGCCTTTAACAGGGGTCTCAAGGTCTAATTGACCAATGTCTGCACAGTATCTGATACTCCTAGAACATTTTACCACTTTATAATGATATCCCGTATCAGCCTCACAGGGATGCTTAGGACACCACCAGACATGCAGCCACCTCTGAGGCAGAGCACAGTAGTTTATATTAACATCAGTGAACGATAAAGGATCGGAAATGCACATTTGCTATTTCCAGTTTCCACCGTAGTGGGAATTTAGATAGGAATGAAATCATGACTTGGCCACTGTGGATCCTGTCTTGCTTCAGCACCCATGGAATTACAGTAGGCAATAGGCCCTGAGAGGCATTAATAGCAATCAATGTAATAAATTTAGCCTGAAGTTGCCCAGGGAAGGGGAGGACTATTCTCTCCCCCCACCACCTGCATTTGCTATGTCAGGCCTCCAGTCACACACATTCCCTTTTTACCTTGGTAATGAGAGGCTATTTCTGAAGAGGCAGCATGGCTGCTGAATCCTCTAAAAACATGATACCGCTTGGCTGTCTGAAAAGCTAAGTGCTGGGTGATCACCTTGCAACTGAACACAACCCACTGACTCCTCCCAGATTGAGAGCCAAGTAGCAGCTGGACCTGCCAGACTGTATACAGTAACAAGCTCTGTTCAGGACGTTTAAAAATAGAAGATAGTCTAACTCAAGGCTGTGGAACTCCCAGATCACAAAGTGTCCAGTTAATTGTTCAGCTTCACCACCCCCTCCGTTCCCCCAAAAACAAGGTAAACAACCAATCGACTGTACATTTGGTGACATGAATGGGAAGAAGCAGCCTACAGATTGAGCGACTCTGGGCTCTGAGACTCTGCAGTAGAGTCTGCAGAAGGTCCAATTAAGATATGCAACTCCAGCTACGTAACCTACATAGCTGTAATTGCGCCTCTTAAATGGAGTTTCTGCACTGTCCACAAAGCAGGAATTCAATGGGAGCAAACGCTCCGGTTAACTTCCTGTATTCCTCATGAGGGGCAGGGAGCACCGGTGCTGATTGGGGCACCCTTTCAGTTCCATTTAGTGGGTCTTCACTAGACCCAATTAATCAAACCCTGGAAGATCAACCATAGCAGCAAAGATCTTCTGCATAGTGTAGATGTGCCCTGGGACTCTAGTTCTTGCTCAATATCTCCAATGTCACTGAAGGGAGAGGTGGAAGGTGGATAGGTATGCACAATAGTGGTTCACAACGAAAACTGCTACATTCAAAACCAGAACAGCTTTCTACTGATGCAGACATGTTTAATACTCGTACAGCTTCAGAGGCTGCTCCACTGCCCCCTACTTGGCAGGCACAGTGCTTCTGTAGGTTCCTCAGTGAATGTGTTTTCCATGCTGCTAGAAAGCAGCATCTCCTGTACTACCTCAGGGACTGAAGCACTGGAACAGAGATTACCTTTGTTCCTCTTCCCCAGGAGCTCTTATTGCTCGCTGCAACAAAGCGAGCGGTCCCTTCTTCCTGGAGCATTAGGAGACAGACTTGCCCCAGTAAAGTCTCTCCTTTTTACTTCTGAACAGTAACCGATGGCATAAAAACTAGAAGTTTTATTCCCAGCCCTAACTGGACAGGGCTGTCCTTCACCTAGTACCAACAGGAAATGAAAGAGTGATGTACCTGAAGTTGAGAGAAATTAAGTCACCTTTTTAATCTGTTTTGAGTGCATCAATTGAAGCCACTGGTCTGCCGCCAATCCGCAATTTAACCTCCTCAAATTAGCAATAGGGGGTAGCAGCTTTGCACTAGAAAGCCCCATGGGACTGGCCTGACACCTCCAGCGTGAATAGAAGGGGATAGATGAAGTCAGTGACCATTAGAAGTTGCTAGAAAGGAAGAGATCCCCTCCAGAGGTCAGGACAGAAGCCAAAATTATCTGGAGCCCATGCTGGTCTGAGGCAGCTGGGTGAGTTACACAGGCCTGAACACAATGGTGACCAAGTTCTAGTTTCCCCGCCCATCTCAGCTTTGTACCTTCTTTGTTCTCCAGGATGTTGGGTGCAAAGCCTCCCTCGTCACCCACATTGGTCGCATCCTTTCCGTACTTCTCCTTGATGACATTCTTCAAGTTGTGATAGACCTCAGCACCAATCCGCATGGCTTCCTTGAAGTTCTCTGCACCAACGGGGAGGATCATGAACTCCTGCATGGCCAGCTTGTTACCAGCGTGGGACCCACCATTGATCACATTGAAAGCCTGGATGAACAACAGAATAAGTGTCAGCTGCTCCACTTCTCCCTCCATCTTTAGCCATAATTCATACCATATAACTAAGCAGTGCAATGAGAGATGCTCATTTCCCCTTCTCCTGGACAGGCCCAGAACACCTGCTTTTAAGGTCTTATCCTGGACCTGTGGAAATCAGAGAGCTCTGATCCCAGGCTATGAGCTCACTCACCCGGACACAATGCATTTCTCGTTCTGCACGAAACCTTTGCATGCTCTCCCTGACCAAGGAACCAAAGGTGAGTTTACAGTGCAGACTATCATGCACAGGTAGTTCTACTATCTGTGCCCTAAACTGAATGCTACAATCCAGAAGGGGTCCATTACATGACCCATAAGTACCCTGCATAAACATCAGTCTTCCAAGGACAGGGATTTTCAGGCACATAAGAGTTAGAAGCAAGATGCCCTGTGAAAGTCAGAGACTTGGGCTCCTAAATAACGTAGGAGAAGGCCACCCAGGCTGATATAGACTCCAAATTTCTGACTCAGGAAACTTACAGGAACTGGCAAGATGACTTCTGCGTTTCCTGCAAGGTCAGCGATGTGACGATACAGGGGGACTCCCTTCTCAGCAGCACCGGCTTTGCACACAGCCAGAGACACACCCAGGATGGCATTAGCCCCGAACTTGGCTGAAACAAAGGAAATTGTTACATGATTTATATAGACATCGACAACACTCCTCAACAAGCCACCCCTCAGAAGTGCTATTGCTATTATGGTTTTTAAGTGTAGGCATCACAAGTAAGCTCACAGCAGCTCCCTTTTCTGCTACTCCCACTCCAGGGCGGCACAAAGTTCACAGTAGCTTACAATGATTTAGCTGTGGAATCATCATGGAGGCTTTTGTGCCAGCGTACATCTTCATAGTCTCACAGTACCTACGATCACAGGACTGATACGTGAAGTAGGGGTCTCTGTAAGTTACCCCAATACCACGAAGCAGGGCTGGATAAAGCCCACTTCTTCCCTTTGCCCCCCAAAACAGCTAGTTACTTTGCAACACAATGCAGCACATCCCTGGGGCTGAAGAGGCACACCTGGGTGTTGTGCAAAAAGCCACTTACACTTGTTTTCTGATCCATCCATCTCTAGCATCAGTTTGTCAATCTTCTCTTGCTCCACCACATTTAGGTTCTGCAAAGGGAAGCAAGAGTGAAGTCCCAAGACAAAGCTACGCTTTACAGTTCAATCCCCCCCCTTCTCGACCAGCGTCACAGGGGACCCATCTGAGGCAACAGTGTGGGGTGGTGACACGCCTTGCCTGCAAGGGGTCTGAGCTCCCTGCGGGATGCCGGGGTAGCCTCTGACCATGGGGAGCTTGGACCCCGTGCAGGGGCTGCTGCCACAGAACAGCCTGTCTGCAGTAGCCTCCCTGCCCCCTCTAATAGAGGCTGTGGGGGGAGGAAGGAGGGAAGAGAACAGCTTTTAGGCCAGCTCCTGCCCTCCCCCTAACATGGGAGGCAGCGAAAGGTGTGGCAGGTAGGTCTGCAGAGCCAGCACATGCTGGAAGCCTGCTTGAAAGCCACCTTCCTGCAGGTTCTGCTCCTGCCTGCCCTCCCTCCATCCTCTAGACTGCTGCCTCTATCAGAGGTAGCAGTGTGGGGGTGAGGTGGAGGGCAGGTGGATCACATGCTCATGGGGAGCCAGCTTCACACAGGCACTGGCTCCTGCTCCACCCCGCCCCCCTGCTGCCTCTGATACAGAGCAAGCAAGGGGTGTGTGCGCGCGCATGCATATAGGCTTATCAGTTAATCATGTAGCCATCTACATACTGACATCCATAGTGTCAGTTATCAACCACTTACCTGCAGACTGCTTCCCAAATTACAGTTTCAGGAACTGTCATTAATTGAGGTCAAAAGCTACCTAGAGCATATATATCTGCTGAAGGACTCTCTTAAACACACCTTATTTGAAGGAAACTACCCTTGTCCTCAACTTGGCCTAGTAGAGGGGATCCCAATGAAAGTTTATGCACCTCTTTTAGTTTGTACAGAGGTCTATTGATCCTAGCTCAGTGAGACCTATACACCTAGTTTAAGTAGGACTTCAGAATAGCTTTGATAGGGAAGTTGCATTACATTTTCATTTTGTAAACTGGACACTAGAAATAAATACCTATTAAGTTTAACATTTACACTGCTATATGCAGCAACGTAGACAACACTACTACAGACTGAAATCCAAGCAAGATGATCAGAACAAGCGATGCTATTCTGGCTAAGTTAGGGTTACATTTGCACTCATTAATGGAAGCAGTCACTGGATTAAGGGAGTTATTTTACGTCAATTTGTTCTCATGCACACACACACACACACACACACACAGGCCTGCTACACCTCAAATGCCATTCTTCAGATGCTTTTTTTTTTTTAAAGGGGACAAAAAGTTAGAGGTAGGAAGTGTTGCACTTGCATTAACTGAGGTTAAGTAATGAATGCTCCTACCTTGCTAATCAGTGCAGGTGCAATTGTTTTATTGATGTGCCCAACAGCTTTTGAGACACCTGGAAAGAACAAGCAAATCAATCACTATGCAGGCATTAGTAGATGATCACTTGATAAAATCCAACCCCAATCACCCATCATTCAACATTTCCTATTAACCAAACTTTAGCTTTCACTGCCAAGTCTAAGTGATCTCAAGTGAGTGACAAGTTACATCATGGAAATAGCCATCATCTAGGAATGCCTGCTGGAAGGTTAGTTTTGCAAGACCATGCACTGAAAGAGTCTGTCCAAGTGACAGGCTGCAATAAAAGCACATGACCATTACCTGAGTACACAACGCTGGAGCCAGGAACTGGTTAACATATTTAACAGCTCTGGATACACCTGACAGAAGTGAAATGGACAAGAGTAAAGGAAGGGGTGAAAGAGCAAAGAAAGAGCGAATGAAGGGGGAAAGCCATCACAATAGTGTAGAGTGTGGCAGTAATCTTAAAGATTAGCAAAATGCCCCATATTAAGCAATAGAACAGAAGTGAGCAGGTTCACTAGATAGTGCAAGTTGGCGCGCCTCTCCAGCCAAGCAAAGTGGATTATTTTCCCTGGCAATGTCTCAGTCCTAGAGTCCAGCCTTGAGTTTGCAACTCTTCAGGCTTCTATCCATTGAACAAGCCAACTTTTAGTTAAGGAGACCATTAAGACAGTGGCTCAACTCAACCAGTGGTCCAAGGCCTTGTGGGAGGGCACATGCATGAGCAGGTTTCAAGCAGGCCTTGCATTAGACTTGCTGGGGGCCAAAGGCAGAAAGCCAAAGTCCAACCACAAGGGGCTGAAACCTAGTGCCCCAAGCCCTGCCCCATGGAGCTGAAGCTAAAGTCTGTGCAACTTAGCTTCGCAGGGACCCCCCCATGGTGGGGGACAGCAGGGAACTGCTCTTTTTGCTGCCCCTTGCTTTTACATGCAGAACAGTTGTTGTGGGCCATGGGAGGGGCCTCAGAAAAAAAACCTGAGAACGCCTGCATCAGGACACAAGGAAAAGGACACTTGGGTTGGCAGAGGAGGGAAGGATCTTTTGATGCTTTAAGCAGACAGGCATTAAGATGCCTGGTCGTTTAATATCTACAACCCTATCCTGGATTACAATGATGCTCCAAGTCAGACACGCCTAGGTGCGGCAGAACCACTTTGCTTTTATATTAGCATTCTCTCCACTAGAAGAGCAGATAGCTACACTCAGAACACAGGTGCGGATATTAAAAGCTTTGTCTTTTCCTGAAGCAATTGGTGCCTGTACAAAATGCTGCATGTCAGCCAACATTTTCCTGGGATGAAAGAAAGTGCCAAATGGAGATCAGACCACCACACCAATTCTGCACGTGATATTGCACATCCCAGCTATTTAGCCTGTAGTTTAACACTCCACTGAGTCTATTGTGACTGCCACATACACAAGGACAGAAAACCAATCCCGTCCCAAAGCCAGGTAGGTTGTGTCTTTCCTCCATCAGCCAAGACCATAGTAATTAACTGGACAACCAAACACCAGCCTAGTGACACCGATAGCCTCCCTGTAAGGAGTGTTCTCAAAGATCTGAGCAGACAAGTGCTTCAAAGATTCCTTTGTTCAGAACACTTGGAGCAAGTGAGGTAAGAGTCTGCTAAGCCTAGCAAAAGCTGATTAAATCTGCATTATTAAACAGACACTGATGACTTAAAGAAGGCTTTCCAGCACCATCGTTTGGAAATACTTCTATTGTATTCCCTACATTCCACTCCCATTAGGTATCTTGAAAAGCCTATTGGCTCCTGCTGCTTATTCGCTACCTGACAATTTTCAGACATCAGCCCTGCTGGCTGTTGAAGATGGTGTTTTTTCAAGCAGAGGGTTCTGACTACAAATGCAGAATAAGCAGATAAGCCTTTAAAATCCCATTTGCACAAGGAAACACCTAGCCAAATGAAGCACTGAAGGGTCATTTCCAAACACTATATAAGCAGATTTGCTAAGTTGTAGACAGCACAAGTTCCTCAGTTCTTCCTAGGATGCTTTTCTTAGCCCCTCTGCCCAGATCAAATATCCCCATATTACTAAAGCAGAACTTCAAGTGACTGTCACTGCTCAGATGACAGTTCCTTCTCGCCAGATCAGCATCTAAGAAATCTTGATGGTAATGGAGTTTATGAAGCCCCATAGAGGCCTCCAACATTTCCATTTAAATATACCCGCTCCCCAGGAATATCTCCCATGTTATTTGAAAATACTCCTAGTCATCCCGTTTCCCTAGAGATTTAGGAGAGGAAAAAGGGAGCTAACCCCTAGCCACACTGATGAGGCTTTGAAAGCAATACTCCAAGATGCAAGAAGTTGCAGGATTACAGGCACGTGAAATGGCTCAAGAACTGTAGGACCTAAATGCACAGGCTTTCTATACTATTTGACAGGCTCCCTGGCACATCAGCTTGCACAGTGGTAGTCTACGGATGACTACCAAAGGTCATTGTGGGGAAAAAAGAATAAGTAACGCTGCTTTCTTTGCAAACCGAGTTTGAATTTCTTCCCCCAAACAGGTCACTGCAGATCACAGGCAGTTGCATTTAGCATCAGACAGCATCTGCAGACAGTCAGAGTTGCATGAAAGCTCTTCTGAGCTCAGGACTTCTCTACCAGATGCTCTTAATTTGAGATTCCATCTCATCCTCATTTCAACATATTGCCCCCCAAACCTGGCAGCACATGGCACCAATTGTTACTGAATGGTTCAGGGAACAGCATGCTTCTAGCACTCAGGCAATTTTCAATCTCTATAAAGGATCTTGCCATTAATAGGCAAATAAGGATAATAGGCTTTTAGGGATGGGTTGTTCAGATGCCCATTAGGCTGAACACATTGCTAACTAGCACAGAACCAATGCCCCCAAAGGGCATCAACATGCAGCACAGCCACAAAGTGCAGTAATAAAGAACAGTCCTTTTTTGTCAAGGTCCAAATTTCTTCGTCATGGTATAGTCAAGGTCCAGACTCCAGGGAAAAATTAATAAAATAAAAAGATAACGGTATTCATTCAGAAGCATCTGGACCTCCAGATCTGGCCCATGTTCTGTCATTGGACTCCCCAGCACTGCATACTGTACTTAGTCCTGGGGGAATGCTGCAGTTGTTGCATTTGGAGCCATAGTAAAACCGCAGAATTACCCCTAGGATTATATAGTGCCATGAGCAGCTAACAAAAATGCCGGAGCCCTACACACTTGGGCAAAAACAAGTCTCTGGCTCTTCTTACAGCCTAATTCTCAGAGGAAACAGGGATCCACCTCTCCCACTGTCTTCAAAACGGAGTTGAGGGTATGCTATACTTTTGAACAGTACCCGATCACTTCTGCACAATGGGTCAACTGAGTTGGATTGCAAGCTAGCCAGTAACTGTGAAACGTGGTAAGTGACAAGGGGTGGGATGGAGAGATGCCAACATACCAGCTACTACAACAGCACTGAGTGTTTGCAGCAACACCTGCCATGGGACAGCTGAGGCTGAACATCGAAAAGCAAAAGAGTGGATTTACCTTTTCCCAGGAAGCGAGTCTTGTCATTGTCACGAAGCTCCAGAGCTTCATAGATTCCAGTGGAGGCACCACTAGGTACAGCAGCTCGGAACATTCCTGAGTATAGCAGGAGAGAACAGAAAATCATCTGCATGTTCTTTAGCCCAACCTAAAACTATTAGTTCGCAAGCACAGGGAATGCTGCTCCCTTCCTCACTGCTAGGTCTCTCTCCTGAAGAGTTATATTCTTTCAAGTCATGTTTGGGCAACATTACAAACCAACTCAGACTGTTCATATGGCTGAGTATCAAGACTGATAGCTTGCTTCTTTCTTTCACATAGAAGGCATCAGTCACGAAAAGCCCACTAGTTATCTGGATAACCAACCCTTTTCCCCATTGGAGGTATCTACTATTTCTTAAGAAAAACCAAAAAAAACCCACTTTTAATTTCCACCAAATAGCACCATTGCCTGGGCTGGCCCACTAGTTCTATACAGAGAATCTAAGGTGAATCGTTTGCTCTTGGGTGGGCAGGTGTTTGGAATGGTTCGAGTCCTGTTGGGAGTTCTGGGGCATATAGGGGAGAGGGTATCATGAAGACAGAGTATGCTATATAATCTCCAGCATCACCACCATCATGCCCCTGAGAAGCAAACAAGTTCTGTCATCTCATCAGGTTGCTCTTTGGAAGCAGACAGGAGTGGTTTAGACAGACACAGAGCTTTGGCTGAAGGCTTCAGATCAGCACCCCAATTTACCAACTGAAAGTTTAATGTGTGCCCCAAAGATGTGCAGATCTGTGGCTCAACTGGGAAAGATGGAAGTGGGGGGAGATGATGAAAAGCCATCTTAGAGGTTGGAATCCACAGTGGGTATCTGGTCATTTGATGGGAGGACCCCACAGGGTAGGCACTAAACCACAGATATGTCTAGCTAAGGTTACCCTGCAGAACAGAATATTGAGAGCACTAGAGTTCATTCAGGCTTTGGAGTGAGGCGCCAGTTTTGATCTCTCTAGCTTTCCTCCCTGAAGCAGAAGTAGTCTAGTTTGGAATCTCATTAAGAGAAACCATTCATCTTTCCAGGCACAGAGATAAACTGTTTGGCTAGCGTACTACAGCTATTGTGATTGCTCATTCCGCCAAGCCATGCTGGTATGGTTTTGCATAATACAACTGTCTGATCTTGTAAGATGCAGCACATTAAGTAACAAAGAACCAATGAGGAAGGGTGGAGGGAAAATGCCTTGCAACTACCAAAACAGATGAAGGATGCTAGATATACAACCACAATTACAACTAAGCAGCTGTCTAATCATGTCTGTGTCTACATTAAAGAGCTACACAAAGTTACTGCAAAGGGAAGCGTGTTGGCAGAAGTCTTTAGGCAGGCAGTACAGCTAGAGACCTGGAGCAGAACTAACTGCAGCGGAAGAGAGATAACCACTACTTCCTCTAATTAAGCAGACAGAGCTTCTAGAGGGAAAGCAAAAATGTACAGGCATAGAGCTGAGTTTGTCAAAGCCCAATTTTGCCAGAATTGGGAAAGTGCAGAAGAGCAAGAAAGGGCCATTGGTAGCTGTTAAAATAGGGGACTAAAGATTCCCCCTCCCCCCCACTTAGACTTGTCCCCACCTACACCATCAATAAAGCTTATCCTAGTTTCAAGCACAAAGTCTTCAGTCCTACTAAATGTCATTTACGTCCAGCTTTCAAGTCTCCGCTGTGCACACGTCACTGGAAACCCATAAAAAAAGCTGCCAAAATACCAGATGAATTTACTTGACATGATGCAGAGTTCATTTAATGGGACATTTTCCTGCAACCTTTATTCTAGTAGAAAGTCTCATGAGAATTACAGAAAGATAGGATCAGGTTTGTGGAAGACTAGGGTAAACTGGAGTCTAACACGATATTCATTGTGTACTTCAGACTCTTATGGTCATTCACAGAGGTTCTATGGAACGTTCTGGAAACTGAGCAAGTTTATTTCAAAATGCAGTCAGAAGAGAGGCATGTAATGTAACAGACACTTAAGAGTCCTTAAAAGAGTTTCCTAGACTTGTTAGACAGCTATTTGAGCAGCATGACTACTGATCACAACTACTAGAGCCAAAAGCCAACCGCAACTGGACTGTTGTGTCTTGTCCTTTTTAGTTTACTTCATGACCCTAATCATTTATGGGTAGGAAGCCTTATACAGAGGAAAGACCTCAGCTCTGTTCATGTCTCATGAAGGAAACGCCTCACTGGCCAGGCTCAAGTTAATTATGCCACTGAATCCATACAGCAAGAATTGTTCAAGGTCTTTTTTGTAGCTTCAATGATCACTGCAGCTTAAATGTAGTCATACAGAATTAGGTGAAGGGAAAAAAAAGTTTCACTCAGTTTGGGTTTGCACTGTCCTATGGGTGTCAGCTTAGGAGAAGTTCAGATTTGGAGACCATTCACCTGCCATGTGTTTTTCAGGCTGCAAGATTACTAGTTCTGTTTTAAGAGCTTCTCTCTGCCACTCAATTCTGCACTTCACAACTCCTGTGGCTCTAGAACAGATATGCTGAATACATGATGACAGGGATCATGCACAAAAGGCTAAGAGGGAATCCCTGAAATGCACAACTTCAGTGCCAGAGAGAAAACATTCATATGGTTCTCCTATGCCTCTATATGGCACTATGCAAGTGTTTCTGGTCCTAATCTGGGGGCTACATTTCCTCCCTGGAGTTACACGAGAGATGAATTTATCCCCTATTGCCTGTCAAGCTTGATTCAAGCGGATCCCTATCTGTAAAGTAATTTGCTGTTTCAATCATGAAAGTTTACATCAGGTTCGCAAGCCACTAAGACCAATATCTAAAGATCTTCCCCTAACAGAGAAATACTAATGTGAGATGTGTTCCTGTCTTATGTGTCAAGACTGGAGATATCAACTTCTCATTTAATCAGGAAGCTTTGCCTGTTCTATCCTAGGAGACAGAGCAGACTGAAATATAGTGCTTTTAACATAAAGCTCCACTTTTCACTGACATTTTGGCTGTTATCCTAGTTTGTTTATACCCCTCTCCTCTAAATATCCTACCATGAAAGTCAGCCTCAGAACTCCCCCCCCCCCCCAGCAGACAGGAACCCCATAGCACATGTGCAACACTGACCCCAGAGTTGAGAGTAGAGGTTTTGTACGAAGAACGTTTCTACTTTAGTGATCAAGGCAGCCCCTACGGATATGTGGCAAGAATAGAGATGGTGGTAGGCAGAAAGAGGACTCACCTTTGGTAGTATAGAGGTCTACCTCAACCGTGGGGTTCCCACGTGAGTCCAGGATCTCACGAGAATGGATCTTGATTATGGACATTTTGAATGTCTGCCAAGGGGGGGGAAAAAAGATGCAATATTTTGAAAACACAAAATTGCACAAGAACCTTAGTATGCATTTCATCTGTATCATTAGTCACAGAGTTTCTGCTGGAACAGGAGAAAGCCATCATTAAATCTCTTTTGCTAAGATGTCCATTAGGAGTTTGAGGTAGCATACATAACCTGTTGATTTTGACTAGGATTTTTCAAGAAACCTAAGGAAGCAAGATATCCAATTATTTTAGGTTCAACTCCCTTAAACTCCTTAAAAGACACTAACCTTTGATAATAATGAAGTGAACTTGACAAACAAGGACTAGTTAAAACCACTTCTTAAAAGCAGCGACACTTCAGTGCAGAGGCTTGCATTTAATTTTAGAACATGTAAGAGCACATTCTGGGATTCGAATGTAATGAAAACTTGAAATGGAAAGAGACAGCTATGTATTAGTTATGTTTCTAGCCAAGACCAAGTTACTGTATGGCTAGCTTCCTCTGCATTTGGTATGGAGCACTTTAATCATAATCTCCATTTAGCGAAAGAACTTTTGTTTCACGTCTAGTTTTGTGCACATACTTTTTTCCTTGTTAAAACACACACATGCACACACACCCAGAAGTGATCCTTCAATCAAGGACCTACTCAATTCTTATTGAGCCATATCATACCTTTACAGTAAATATTGGAGCAATAGCTCACTAAACAGATCAAGGGGTCAGGAACAGTTTTTATAAATACCACTCACATCAATTACCGTAACAGCCATGATCCATTCTGAAACCAGTCTCCCTTTCAAGATTGTGTACCCAGACTTTCAGCTAAAGCCAGCAGCAGATTAATTAGGGCAGACCTCAGAGAAAACACCCTTCATCTCTACCTCTGCTGTGTTCCAAGGTGAACACACAAAAAGGATATGCTGGCATGTCAGTTCCTTGCATGTTGATGCTTATTACTGGCCTAAGCTACCTGCTGTGTAACACTAACACTGCTCTAACTGTGATGCTAAAAAGTGTGCAACGAAGATTGTTTTGGGGGAAATAAAGGCTTTTCTGTTGTCTCGGTTAAAGGACATTTTAAAGTGTCCATTCCCTTCCACTCCACTGACAGGGAGATATGGTCAGACTGGCTTTGCTCCTATTAGCTGCTCCCCTTAGACCATGTCTGAGAGCAGGAATTATTTATGGCTGTTACAGAAGGTTGGTTATGCTGTAATGCAACTCATGCAAGCACCTGTGCACCATTAGCAGTGAGGTTAGTTTATTTAGAGTGCAGGGCTTAGTCACAAAAAAAAATTTTTACATGGAAATAATTGGATGCTAAGTTTGGCAAGTCAGTCATAGGTAGCGACAGCATACAGGGGTGCTCATGAGTCTGCTTTTGCAGTGACATAAAAGGCTCATGCTGTGATTGAGAGTTTACCTTTCTCTTTCTGGAGCTACCCTCTTCCTAAAACTATATCCTTTATCTCTTCCCCACTACAAGGTAACACCTTTCTTTAGTCTCTTACTGTCTCATTTGGCAGTGAGGTAGCAGAAAACCTGGGGATGAAAGGTTTTCTAATTGATTTTTCTGCTCTATTTTAAGTCTTAAATTAAACTGAGCACTCAATTTGTTTGAAAACTCTTGGAGAAGAAGCCTGGCCACACTAGCCCACCCAAGCAAGTGTGTATCCAATTAAAATCCCCCCACTTTCCTTGCAGTTTTCTAGTGCACAGCCCTCCTTGATGCTATTTAGTGGCCAACATGAAACAACCATGGCCAACCTTTCCTTGTTGCAAGAATCCCTTCTTTATAGGCTCTTGCATACACTGCATCTTGCTTTCACTTTCAGGGCTGCAGCTGAAGCATCAGAGGAGATGCTTCACCTGTAGCAGGATATGACATTTTCAAGGAAATGCATAATACATACACTGTTCCTTATTTAAAAAGGAAACTTGTTACCCCGAGAAGTACTCACAATAAAGTTTGTGTACCTGTCTCCCACAGCAGAAATGAAACAAGACATTAATATTACTTTAGTTCTCAAGTGTCCTTGAGAAGTGACCTCCCCAGAAGTCCCTCCCCTTCCTTAGCAGCTATGCTCAGTTTGCAGCACTGCAGTATTTCAGACCCGCACCAAATCAGTTTTATTTTAACGGTTGTTGAGCTTCTTCACTACTGTCTTCAAAGAATCATTTTGCCCAGGGACGGTTGGTAAGGAACAGCATCTGTCTACAAGATACAGTTTAACTCATCATGAGCCCAATGGAAATCATTTGCTTCCATGAACTGTCTGCTCGGACAACCATGATTCAATCAACCATAGCTATAGAGGAGAACAAGCATAAGCATGTCCCAGCTGTGGTTCAGTCTGCATGTATTTGTTTCAGGGTTACATAAGTGGGGAGACAAGGCTGTAAAAGGGAAGCTTCCCTCAAGAGAGCCTTCCAGAAAGTAATAAATTTGCATTTACTATTCCAATCCTCCAGTGCCTCGAGAATTAACCGGAAATGAGCCATACCTGTAGAGCAGCTATCTTGTCTTTCACATTACACAGATTCTCTCTTATTTCTGTTTTCAAGGGTCCCTTTAACATGAGAGGTAACTGCACACACTTAGAGGTATGGGCTAGCAATTGAAAATACGGGACATCATACCTCCCAGACAGATAACAAGGACAATATGACAAAAAATGCTCCACTAGATTATTATAGCAAGATACCTCTCGGGAGTTAATCTTGCTGTAAAAACTCCTTTTTGATAGGGAAGACCTAGCCTATGGGTTAGGGGCAGCTATGCAGATAAAGGCTATGGGGCCACACCAACAACCCAAATTGTGTATGGGGGGGAAGAGGGGTATAAACCCACTATAGAACCTTCCATGCCCTGCCACTGAAGATAGCTATCTACTGCAAGTTCCACTTGGGGCTGAAATGCACAACCTGGGGACTTTTGTACAATGACAAGGCTCTTCTCCAACCTAACTATATTACTGCCTCTCTTTAGCACTCCAGAGAGGATAGGCTCAAGTCACCAAGGAAGACTTCAACAAGGGTACCATCAGATTCCACTGCAGGTCTCTCCTTACCCCCAATAGTGTATTCCTTATTCATCCCTATGCCCCAAGTATGATGCAACTAGAAGAATGCTGCTTGGCATGTATCAGAGCAGGGAATGCAGGAAGTCAGGAAATAACAGACTACTCAGAATCAGTTTTTTAATAAAATGGAGATCAAGGACTGAATTGCTTCAATTTGTGGTTTTGGAAATGAAATATCAGTACTTCCCTACAGCTCAAAATCTGTATCCCCACCCTGTGACTCAGCATGTTAAATAACGGAAAAAAAAAATCGCTGAAGGCTGGTTGACTGAACTCCTGACCATTTACACAAACCCCAGGAGAATCAAAAAGAGATTTTCCACTACTGGTTTTCATTCAGATAACTGGGGTAACCCCTGGTAACTCTTATGCAGCTGCCTTTCTTGCATTACTATTCCAAATATAAAAATGACAATTATTTCATTATGAAGATTTCATAGAAACATGAGAATGGTCACACTGGTCAGACCAAACTGTCCATCTAAGAACACATTGGTCAAGAACGCGGATCTAGAAATAACTAAATATTTGAGAAGCACAGCTGAAGGACAGCTAAGGTTGCAAAAGAGGGGAAGGTTCAAAGCTGTAACACACTAAAGACTTTTGAATACTTTGCAGCAGGTTTCAATTATTAACAGTCTGTACCCATCATGCTAACAAGGTTTCTGAAACAAAGGAACCACTCCTTTGCATTGTGACTCACTTCTTAGTAACATGACATGTACTCCTACTTAAAGTACTAAGCATCACCAAAAAAGGGACCAAATAGGTAGAACAGTTAAGAATTTTAATGTGAGTCATGAGAAACAGGCAAAAAAGGCATGACCACATTGTGAGCACATGCTGATGCTGCATGGCCTGCAAGAGTCCTGCAACCGACAGCATGACCCAGGGGCCTGTAGGCCTTGTAAATCAATCCACAGTTCTGCAATGCAAACCTGCACTGAAGGGGACTTGGTATGTGAGGCATGAAAGCCGTCTAATCACTGCTGCCATGCCAACTGCTTGGCCCTAATATTTCAGCAGTACAGACTTTCCCTGGGCTCCACGTGGCTTTGAACACTTGCCTGCAGACAGCAACTGTTAAGAGCCACTCGCCCCGCAAACCAGTGAGGGGTTTTTTTTGGGTGGGGGAGTGGAAAAGTGCAGCAAATGGAAGTGCACAAGTGGCGAAATTCTTGCCTACAGAATATTTCCTAGTCCTTTTCACTGCTCTCAGCAGGAGAGGAGTCAAGGGCACGAAGTACCCACCAAATCGGATTGAACTGGGGACTGAATGAGCAAGTGCCATGTGGGGGCGAGGGGTTTAACATGCACAAGCCTTCTGGACCAAACGAAACAATACATTTAAGTCATCGCGGGCACACAGCAAGCGCAGGGGCACGTGTGGAACCTCTGGGGGTTGCAGAGCCTGCAAAACGCAGCAGCAGCGATCAGGTTAGCGAGAGAACGGACCTTTTCTGCCCATCCCGCCTCTTGACTCAGGCCACTCGGGTGGCGTGACTTTACCCGCCTCGATGATACATGCGGCGGTGGCAGCAGACTGAGGAGACTACCTACCACGCCAAGGACGGTGCCCGGAGAACAGCACCTAGCAGAGCCACCAGCCCTCTGGCTGGGGCAAACTGGCTGCCGGGCAGCGGGGGGGGAGCCGAGCCGGGGGAAGGAAGCGCCGCCCCAGACCGCGAGGCCTGTGCAATTGGCAAGCCAGCCACGCACGGGCAGGAAGCCATTGCAGACTATAGCAGTGAGCAGGAGGCGAGGGACGTGTATCCCACTCCCTCCCGATGCACCCTCGCTTTGCACGAGCACCCCGCGTGCATTTTTTTTTTGGGTGGCGTGGCCAGGAAATATTTCCTGGGTTCCCCCCACTAGGAGACCCGGAACCCCTCCCGCTGCCACACACCCCAGCTTTTGGAGACAGCAGCCGCCTAGGGAGGGCTCCTCTTGCGGGAGGCAGCACCCCCAATCTCAGGGCCACCCCCAGTCCAAGGGCATGCGGCGGCGGGCAGGCCCCTTGCAAAGGGTACCCCACCCACGGCTCGGCGCTTCCCCAGGCTCAGGCGGTTGTGCAGCGAGGCCCCCCCCCCTTACCTGCAAAGAGCCGCTAGCAGAAAAAGAGCAGAAGAGTCACGCACGCAGCTCACGCTCCAAGGAGACTAGGGGGAGAGGTAACCGGCTCGCGCTGGGCTATAGCCCATCCCATGCAGATTGGGGCGTCCTCCTCGGCGCGCCATTGGCTGGCCCACCTCACTCGCCCGTCTCGGATTGGTCGGACGGGGCTGGCGCCGGCCCCGGTCCTTAGGCGCGTGCGCTACGTGCCGGGCTGCCCCTTGCTGCAGTAGCTGGCTGGGCTTTGAGTCATGGAAAATCCCATTGCCGGGCGCCGGGGATGAGCTCGCAGGGGCGGCGCTAAGCGGGAGCACAGAGGGCTGCTGCAGAAAGCCCCGTCTTTAGTGTTTCACCCACGTACAGTTCCTCGCAGTGAGCAAGCGCATTCGTGTGCGTTGGACCAGTCCATTTTTTTTTGGTTTGTGGAAATAGTACAATTAGTACTCAGTAAAGGGGTGTGTGTCAGATATTCTTATTTAGGGACCCCCCTCCCATGGGCTAGCTTCGCTTTTGAGCAGAGGCACCAGGCAGCAGCTTGCAAGCAGGAAGCAACCCATCCACAGACTAAGCACAAGCACATAAGGACTGCACTGTTCAGGAGGAGGAAGATGGCCTGAGCAGGCTAGTGTGCAGTGTTCTGCAGTGCTTTTTGGGTAGTACATTGTTATCCACTCAGTCCACTAAGGTCTTTGCTTTAGCAAACCCCAAATAACCAGACAGTGGAAAAGTGACAACAGGGAAGGGATTAAGGGCACTTGCAATGATTTTGACAGGGCTAGGTTAGATTTTGAAAATACTGGGCATCTGATTTACCCTGGCTAAACCAAAGCAACAGGCCCTGGGGGAGAGCAGTTATCAGTAAGATACTGTATAGAATATGCAACATGTTTGCCAGTTCTTAGCAAGAATTTTTGTTCAGCTGTACTATAGAAGGAGGAAAGGCAGGTTGGAAAAATCCATGAAACTAGCAGACATATTGATGGGGGTCATTGGGTTGCCAGATGGTTTCAACAAAAATACCGGACACACTTGACATTACATGACAATCTACATTACATCTTATTTAGAAAATACCGGACATTTATATTTTCTCATTTATATTTTCTCAATTTGTTTCCTGAACAGAAGGCTCAAATACTGGACTGTCTGGTTCAAAACCGGACATCTGGCAACCCTAATGGGAGACAGAAAGACAACTGCTGAAAATTTCCAGCCTCTTCTTCCACTCATGTGAAGAAGTGGGTTGTACCCACGTAAACTCATGATACTATATTTGTTAGTCTTTAAGGGTATGTCTACACTTGCAGCCTAATTCGAACTAGGGGTGCAAATGTAGGCATTTGGAATTGCAAATCAAGCCCGGGACTTAAATATCCTGCGCTTGATTTGCATCTTCCTGGCCAGGCACCATTTTTTGAAATTTACAAGCCTGAAGTAAATTTACAAGCTCGAAATAAAGCCCTATCTTGAACTACCTGTTAAACCTCATTGCAGGAGGAATAACAGGTAGTTCGAACTAGGGCTTTATTTTGAACGCCCGTTTCACTGCCGCGTGTAGACGGAGGCAGTTACTTCGGGCTTGTTAATTTAAAAAAAAATGGCGCCCGTCCGGGAAGATGCAAATTAAGTGCTGGATATTTAAATCCCAGGCTTGATTTGCAATTCCAAATGCCTACATTTGCAGCCCTAGTTTGAAGTAGGCTGCAAGTGTAGACATACCTTAAGGTGCTACAGGACCACTTTTTTAAGTTACAGACTAACCTAGCTTCCCCTCTGAAGCTGAAAATTTCAGTACTTCCTGCCAGTGCTTGTTCCAATGGGACTGAGTACTGCGGAAGTATAGCTGGATATTATGCTACTCAGGGAGATCATTGAAGGAAGATAGCAGTTCACAGCAGGGCGTTTTGCGTTTTATTAACCTTTATTAAACTCAGGCCCTAAGGTCTAGGAAGGACAAAGAAGCAAATTTAAAATATAGCGAATATAATATATTTGCCACTTTGCAGTAAGAATTCTCTGGCTGAAAAGTGATGGTGAAACTGAAAGGAAAAGGGGGATTTCCCTTCCTCTGGAGGGTTTTACCCCCTCCTTATCTCTGCATCTAGATGCAACTAAACCACCCCTTTGGGGATGACTTGCTGCCTTGGCTCAGATAGAAATCTGAAAAACAATTTTCTCTTTTTACATAGAGAACACACCAGAACGGTAAGTTGAATGGCTCCTATTGGTGTGGCATCCAAGCTCTGTTATATCAAATATTTAAAAAATGCAAGTAAAACAAAACTACCTCTGTCGGTATCACAGAAACTGTCACCCATGTTATAAATAGTCCCCTCTACATATTCCTGTACTGTTTATACCCCCTTTCTAGAGATGGCAGAGGAGGACCCTGCAAACACTTAAGGACATGAGCTCAGAGAGAAAGAGGGTGTGAGTGTGAGTGAGTGAGAGAAAGAGAGAGAATGTTGGTTGGTGCCTAAGGAATACCACATCCAGGCCAAAGGGAGTTTTTCATTCTGTGGCAAAGCTTTTAGGGCTAGATTTACAAAAGGGGTTCAGAGTGACTGAGTTTTGCAATACCTAATGCTGCGATACCCTGCTGCTGTCTCCGTGTGGAATCCACAGCGGTGAGTTAGGTGCCCAGGCTCCCTATACAATGCCCAGGGAGAGTTAGGTGCTTTTAAGAACAGGATTCACAAAAGCCAGCAAGGCAGATGGGGAGCCGTTTAAACTGGCCAATAGCAAGAGCTAAGCAGGGGAGGGATGTTCTAAGCCCTGCCCTCAGAAGGGTTTTATTTCATTATAATGACCATGCAGCAGGGCAGTGTGAGTCAAAGGATTTAGGTGCCTAAGTGGGCTGGAGGGAGGTGCCATCAGGCCTGCTGACAAGGGTGAGCAAAGAGAGCAACTGCCCTGGGGCCTGGTGATTCAAAGAGGCCCAGGATAGCAGCAGTGATGGTAGCTGGAGCCCTGGGCCCTTTAAATTGCCACCAGAGCCCCAGGCAGCACACTCCCAACAGTGCTGGGGGGAGGGTGGCTGGGGTAGAGCAGGGTGCCTCCTGCCCTGGCCCTGGCCCTTCCAAGGGTGTGGAGCCAGACCCCTCTGCCTGGGTGTCATCCTCCATTCAGAATTCACAAGCACATACCTGTTCCTGGAATTAATTGCCAAAGCTCTTTCTGACAAAAAAACAAGGAGAAGCCTCACGCTTTTTAACATTCAGCCTAGTGGTTAGACCACCCACCCGGCATTGTTTTGGGTGGAATCCAATCCAGTAGGCAGCTTCTGAGAATGCCCAGAGGTTCAGGTCACACAGGCATACAGAAAAAGGGAAAATAATGCAAAGACAACAAGAAGTTGCATAAGAAACATTTTCAAGCATTAAAACTTAGATCTGAAAACTGAACAGTTCAGACAATTAGGTTCATTGCATATGGACACCTAAGCACTCCTCATACACAGCTCTCGGCATGCTGCACCATCATTAAAATGAAATAAATCACAAGAAGGGGAGCATGCCTGCACTCAGGCATAACGCAGTGGTGTAGATATAGCCTATTCCAACTGAAAGGGCTTTTCCATCGGTGCAGGAATATCACCTCCTGAACAAGGTGCATTGCTGGAAAGAAGCACAACTGCCAGGAGAGTTAAGTTAAAATAGCTTCAGAGGGTAGCCGAGTTTGTCTGTAACAGGAAAACTTAAAAAACAACAAATAGTCTAGTAGCACTTTAAAAACTAAGAAAACATGTAGATGGTATCATGAGATTTTGTGGGCACAACCCACTTCTTCAGATGACCAGAATGTTGGAAGTCCAGATCCAAGGATAAATAAGGGAAGGCGGAGTGGGGGGGGGGAGGAAAAAAAATTGAAGAGGACGAATTAAAAAAGACAGTGAGTAGATAAGCTTCAGAGGGATAACCCAGTGAGTCTGTAACAAGAAAAACTTTAAAAACAACAGTTAGTCTAGTAGCATCTCAAAGACTAAATAGTTAAAAGAGGCTGATAAGAACCATTCTTATTGATAAACTAGGCATGATATTCTTATTGATAAACTAGGCAAATATAACTTAGATAGGGCCACGATAAGGTGGGTGCATAATTGGCTGGATAACCGTAGTCAGAGAGTTGTTGTTAACGGTTCTAAATCCTGCTGGAAAGGGATAACAAGTGGAGTTCCTCAAGGGTCTGTTTTGGGACCCGTACTATTCAATATCTTCATCAATGATGTAGATATTGGGATAGAGAGTACTCTTATTAAGTTTGCAGATGATACCAAACTGGGTGGGGTTGCGACTTCTTTGGAGGATAGGGACATAATTCAAAATGACCTTAGCAAGTTAGAGAAATGGTCAGAGGTAAACAGGATGAGGTTTAATAAAGAGAAATGCAAAGTGCTCCACTTAGGAAGGAACAATCAGTTCCATACATACAAGATGGGAAGCGACTGTCTAGGAAGGAGCATGGCGGAAAGGGATCTAGGGGTCATAGTGGACCACAAGTTGAATATGAGTCAACAGTGTGATGCTGTTGCAAAAAAAGCAAATATGATTCTAGGTTGTATCAACAGGTGTGTTGTAAGCAAAACTCGTGAAGTCATTCTGCCGCTCTATTCTGCACTAGTTAGGCCTCAGCTGGAGTACTGTGTCCAGTTCTGGGCGCCACATTTCAAGAAAGATGTGGAGAAATTGGAAAGGGTACAGAGAAGAGCGAAAAGAATGATTAAAGGTCTAGAGAACATGACCTATGAAGCCAGGCTTCATGAACTGGGCTTGTTTAGTTTGGAAAAAAGAAGATTAAGGGGGGACATGATAGCGGTTTTCAAATATCTAAAAGGGTGTCACAAGGAGGAAGGCGAAAATTTGTTCCTCTTGGTTTCTGAGGACAGGACAAGGAGTAATGGGCTTAAAGTGCAGCAGGGGAGGTTTAGATTGGACATTAGGAAAAAATTCCTAACTGTCAGGGTGGTCAAATATTGGAATAAATTGCCAAGGGAGGTGGTGGAATCTCCCTCTCTGGAGATATTTAAGAACAGGTTAGATAGACATCTGTCAGGGATGGTGTAGACGGAGCTTGATCCTGCCTTGAGGGCGGGGGGCTGGACTCGATGACCTCTCGAGGTCCCTTCCAGTCCTATTATTCTATGATTCTATGATTAGTTAGCACTTGGAAAGGAAGATGACCAACACCACATTCTACACAGACATCAAGAACCATTAGCGCCTTCATTTGTTGACTGGTTGATTGATACTGTGTGAGCCATCCGATATCATGATTCAACCATTAGTATAAGAATTAAACTTGTGAATGAAGTTGAGCTCCAATTCTTCTCTGTGTATTTGGCTTGTGGAATTGGTCTGAAACAAAACAGCGACTTGGAGATCCCTTAATGAGCGTCCAGGAAGATTAAAGTGTTCTCCAACAGGTTTTTGTGTGTTGCCTTTTCAAGATCTGATTTGCGTCCATTAACTCTTTCCTGTAGAGACTGTCCAGTTTGGCCGATATACATTGCAGTGGGGCATTGCTGGCATTTGATGGCATAGATCACATAAGTGGATGTGCAGTTAAATAAGCCTCTGATTTGGTGGCTGATGTGGTTGGTTCCAGTGATGAAAACGCTTGTGTACATGCGTGGACAGAGTTTGCACCAGGATGCTTATGATGTAGCTGTGCTGCGTGATTACCGGAAAGAATTTGTTTCAAGTTTGAGTATTGTCTGTAAGCGAGATTTGGCCTTTCCCCCAAGGCCTCTGAGAGTGAGGGGTCATTTTCCAGGATATGTTGTATATTTTTGATAATGCCTTGGAAGGGTTTAAGTTGTGGACTGTAGGTGGTGACAAGTGGAATTCCGTTGTTTTCTCTTCTGGGCCTGTCTGGATGGAGTTTATGTCTGGATACTTTTTTGGCTTTGTCAATCTGTTTTTTCAATTCTCCAAGGCTATGTCTATACTCGCAGCTTCTTGCACCAGAAATATGCAAATGAGGCTCAGCACAGAATATCACCGAGCTTCGGTTGCATACCTAATGAGCCGCCATTTTTGCAAGAGAGGCTCTTGCGCCAGAAGGAGCTATCTATACTGCCCCTTCTTGTGCAATAAAACCCCTCTTGCGCAATGCCATTATTCCTGAAAATAATTGGTGTAGCGGCATTGCACAAGAGGGGTTTCCTTGCACAAGAAGAGGCAGTGTAGACAGCTCCTTCTGGTGCAAGAGCCTCTTCTGCAAAAATGGTGGCTCATTAGATATGCAACCCAGGCTCGGCGATGTTCCACGCTTAGCCTCATTTGCATATTTCTGGCACAAGAAGCCGCGCATGTAGACAAAGCCCAAGTGGGTTCGAAGAATGCTCTATATAGATCCTATAGGTCAGTGGTCTCCAACGCAGTGCCCGCGGGGGCCATGGCGCCCGTTGTGGCATTTATGTGCGCCCCTGGCACGTGACACATGCGCATTGCTGGCCCCGGGCGCAGGGCGCGTGGGCGGCCCCTACCCCAGGCGTGCAGCACATGTGAGTTGCCGGCCCTGGGTGCAGGGCGTGTGGGCGGCCCTTGCCCCGGGCATGCGCGGCACATGTGCGGTGCCGGCCCCGGGCGCGTGGCTGGCTCCGCCCCGGAGGCGCGGTGCATGGGCGTCCCCGCCCCCAGATGTCTGGCGCATGGCCGGCCTGGCTCCCGGACGCCCGGCGTGTAGGTGTTTGTCTCTGTCTGTGGGATTGGAGCAAGTCCGGTTGTATCTTAGGGCTACGCTGTATAGCACAGATTGAGAAATGTGTCTGGGATGGAAGCTAGAGGTGTGAAGGTAAGTGTTGCAGTCAGTGGGTTTCCAGTATATAGTGGTGGAAATTTGTCCATCATTTCATTGTATTGTAGTGTCAAGGAAGTGGATTTCTCGTGTGGCCTGATCCCGGCTGAGGTTGATGATTAAAATAGGTGAGTCAATCGGGGTGTGGATTTTTTACACTCTTGACCAAGATAACTCTGTTGACCTAAATTTTAAGTGCAGGCCAGGCCTTTCAGATGCCAGGCCAAATACAGACTTTGAAAGTCAGAAAAATAAAATTTCAGTGAGACGATAAGTGATTCCATAGGTGAGAAAACGAGTCTTAATATTGTTATTCAAGGTAGGAAAATGTTTACGAAAACATCCTGTGAGATTTTACTTGAAGTTTTAAACAAATCCATTTGAATTGTGCTCACACCTTTTCATGTTCACCATCCATGAAAGCCAAGAACCAATTTTCACCAACAAAAGTTTGTGGAAGGCAAATTTTGAAGTCTTTGGTACACCTATTTGTGGGCTCATGCACTCAAATGGTCAGTGCATTCAAAAAAATAACACGATTTATCTAACTTCTCACAACTAAGCAGCACAGTTAGAATAACAGGTTTGAAGTAGAAAGTAACGGTTCATTACCAACCCACAGAGTAAAAAAATGTTTGACAGAATTACATGACGAATATCTTTGAAGAATTGCAACATGTCCCCAGGCGTTCCATGAAGACACAAATTCATCAGATAAGAGACTTCTTTGTTCTGCTATGATATTTATTAGCAGTCTAGTCTGTAGAGCAATGGTTCTCATATTTTTTGGCCTGCAGCCCACCTCGCTCAGCGCAGATTTTTCTGTGGACCACCAGCCAATCACCCATGATGACAAAATGGGTGCAGGAGGAGGTGGGGAGAGGGGTGCAGAAGGAGATGGGGGAGTGTGGGACCGGCTGGGAGGTTAGGTGCAGGTGTGGGCTGAAGATGAGGGAGTCTGGATAAGCAGGAGGGTGCAGGAGTGGGCTGGGGCTGGAGTGCTGGGTGGGAGGTAGGGTGCAGGACTGCTTCTTCCCTCAGTGATCTGGATCTGGCCCACAAGGCTCTCCCCGCCCCCTTGCAGCGGGATACTGGCACTGGGGCTCCAACTTTGTGGGGAGGTGGGACTGAAATGCCAGCTTAGGCTCCCCACTGCAGGAGGAGAGGCAAGCCCGGAACCTACGGCCCACCTGCAAGCTGGTCGGACCACACATTGAGAACCACTGCGATAGATGAACACGGTGTCCACAACAATAAAATGTCCACAGAAGAATACCAGCTCTGGAAATTAGTATGTTTCTTCTATGGAGCCAAAGGTGATTCCTCCTTGTGGTGGAATGATGATTTACACGAGTCACTTCCTGCTCCCCACTGAAATGGCCTTGAGAGATGCTGTTTCTCTTAAGTGAATCACCTTGCACTGTTAGCTGTTCTCAGCCTACAGCTGGTGAAGCCCTGCTGGGTCCATTCCTCCTGTCCATCACACTAAAGGTTTGGCCACAATCAGTGCAGGCTGATGAAGAAAGGACGTGCTCCAATCCATCTCTGGCCCTCGGCCGAAGCTGAGTCTGCAAGAATATTTCTCCTGTGTTACTTCCAAGCCTCCTTGCTGGGTGTGGTGCTCTGACTGAGTAAGCAGCCTCTAGATATTTGCACTTAAAAGCTATGGGTCTCACTGAGCTTTTTATGGGGAGCATCTATCGTCAGTCTCCCAATAGTCCCCTGGATTTCTTGCATTCAATGAGGCAAAAGCAATTGGCAGTGGTGAAGGGATCTCCAGTTAGAATTATTTCCTCAGAAGAATAAAACAAAACAGGTGGCTAATACTCTACTGCTGGGATCACAGCTGATGGAGACTGGAGAGGGCCTGGCAATGCCATTTTCTAACCTTCTCTGCCCTCACCATCACTACTGGGTATTGCCACACCTTTTGGGATGAGGACTTTCTATATGGCTGTGTGGAAAATGCTCTGCCTAGAGCCTGACCTCCCTCTTGCTTTGATACCAGACAGAGTACTGGCACCTTAAGGTCAATAAATCCTGACCTACGAGGACTTCCAGTTCTGTAGCTTGGTTCTGCCTCATCTTTCTCCCAGGCCTGTATGGTTCCTAGGGATGTAAAATCCTGTTTAATTAGTGAACCAGTTAAATGTTAAGTTGAACCGGATAACTGATTTAATGGGGTCAGGCTAGGGAAGCTGCTCGCGGCCCTCCCGCCCGCCGCATACAGGGACTGCTTCAGCTTGGTTGCTTCCTGCCCATGCGGGGCGGGAAGCGGCAGCCCCACATGGGCCAGAAAAGCTGGCAGCCCCTTGTGGGGCTAGAAGCTGTAGCCCTGCATGGGGACCCAGCAGGGCTGAAGCAGCAGCCAAGGGGCTGTTCCCCAGGTACCAGGTAACTGGTTAATCAGTAATCTGGTAACATCCCTAATGGTTTCAGTCTTGGCTATCTGAGAGAGTGGCTCTCTCTTCACATTTTGTGACAAGGATGGTACAGGGTTAGAGCCCGAGTCTAGGATTAGTGTGGCCTACAGTCAATACCTTGCTCTGCTCAGGGCCGGCCCGAAGTATTCTGGTGCCCTGGGCATGGGCGCATGGCGCTGCCCCCGGCCACACGGCTCATGCGCAGGCCGGCCCGTGGGGTGCAGGCCCGCCCCCTAGGATGCGCAGGCTCGCCTCCGGGGCGCATGGAGCATGCGCAGCCCGGCTACAGCCGCTGGCGCACAGCCCAGGGCCCGCCCCTTGGGTGCATGTCGCAAGTGCGGCCCAGTCTGGCCCAGCTGTTGCTGCTGGCGCACACGCTGGGCCATGTAGGGCCCCGCGGCTGTGGGGGGAAGGGCGTTGCTGGCCGGCGCTGCGGGGATGTAGGTGGGCCGGCGCTGCAGGAGCCAGGCACACGGCACCTAATGGCAGCTTTAAGGGACACCGCGCGCCCCTTACAGCTGCCATCAGGCGCCCCCCATCGGTTGGGCACCCTGGGCAGCTGCCTGGCTCGCCAATGCCTCCGTCCGGCCCTTGATCTGCTACAGACTTCCTGTGTGATCTTGGACAAGTCACTTACCCACTTTCTATCTCAGATCCCCATTTGTAGCATGGGGATAATATCACAGTGTGCCTGATAGGAGTTCTGTGAGAACAAATATATTAAAGATTATGAAGTGCTTTGACAACCACTAATGACAAACATTATATAAAAGGTAGGTGTTATTCGAGATCAGAGGTTGCCTTTTTGTTCACAGCTTCTCGATTTTGGACAGGGCAGGTCACTCCACCCAGGCAATAAGTGTGCAACAACAAGCCAAGGTGTGAATCTACAGTGTGTTAACCTGCTCTGCCATAAGGTTCCACGTGGACACTGCTACCACATTTTAAAAGTTGTGTAGTGCTTGTTGACAAACTCCTTTTTCAAACAGCAGTACATCAACGTGCACTCTGGAACTTTTAGTTCAGTGTAGCAATGTCCGTATTGCGGCAGCCTGGAGTGCGGTAGAGTGAAGCCATGACTAGCCCTGCATTAAAATCCTGTGTTTATAAACCGAGCTGTTGATCGACAGATCCCATCTTCCAAAACGCCATTGGTGAATGACTAATCCTCGACCGGCAAATCCGATCGCAGATGCCATGTCAAATCTATAGGTAAAAGCCACTGCCAGCAGAAGCACAGTAGTAAGCATGGCCTGGTGCGGTATTGCCGCCCTTACTTTTGCCTGCTGAGCTGTGTCCTCAGTAAGAAGGCACCGCTCTCCAACTACCTAGTTCTAAAGGCAGCAGCGCAGAAGTAAGGGAGGCATCATATGGTATTGCCACCGTTACTTCTGAGCTGCTGGTGGTGGGGCTCTGCCTTCAGAGCTGAACACTTGGCCAACAGCCACCATTCATCTTTGAAAACAGCGCAGAAATAGAAGTGGCAATACCACAACCTCCTAAAATAACCTTGTGATCTTCCTGCGGCTCCCTTTTGGGTCAGGGCTCCCCCATGACATCAGTTTAGTATTGGGTAAAAGCACACAAAAGACTGGCTTTCATGGGGAGAGACCAGATTTCACAGTCTGGGGTGTGTTTTTCATGGCCAAGGATTTGGTAGGGCCTTAATGATGCCCAAACCCCTTGTGCCATGTGATGGAGTTTTGACTAACTCTAGCATTAAAATAGCTGAGTATATATAGCTTGGAATGAAAAGGTACTGAAGAGATCACTGAATTCAGGCTTTCCTTAAAAGCCTCCGGGTATGTCTACACTAGAAAGTTAGTTCGAACTAACGGACGTTAGTTCGAACTAACTTTCCTATGCGCTACACTAGCGCTCCGCTAGTTCGAATTTGAATCGAACTAGCGGAGCGCTTAGTTCGAACTAGGTAAACCTCATTTTACGAGGACTAACGCCTAGTTCGAACTAGCTAGTTCGAACTAAGGGCTGTGTAGCCCTTTAGTTCGAACTAGTGGGAGGCTAGCCCTCCCCAGGTTTCCCTGGTGGCCACTCTGGACAACACCAGGGAAACTCTATGCCCCCCTCCCGGCCCCGGACCCCTTAAAGGGGCACGGGCTGGCTACGGTGCCCGTGCCAGGTGCAAGCCTGCCAGCACCCAGCTAGCAGACCCTGCACCTGGCACGGCACAGAGCCACCCACCCGATGCCCCCCAGCCCACCCCCTCTTGCCGGGACCAGGCTGGCGGCTCCCGGGAGCTTGCCCTGGACCGCAAGAGGCGGGCACCTTCCTGGGCTAGTGCGGACATCGTGGACCTCGTCCACGATCTCCGCACTAGGCACAGGAAAGTGGCCGTCTAGGGCAGGAGAGCTGCCAGCCTGGCCACCCAGGACCAGGTGTGCATGAAAATCAAGGGGGTCCACTGAGACCCCCGACACTGAGCCCTGAGCTTACAATGGCCGTCCTGGGTCAGACCAAAGGTCCATCTAGCCCAGTAGCCTGTCTGCCCACAGCGGCCAACCCTAGGGACCCTGGAGGGGATGGACCGAAGACAATGACCAAGCCATTTGTCTCGTGCCATCCCTCTCCAGCCTTCCACAAACTTTGGGCAGGGACACCACTCCTACCCTCTGGCTAATAGGACTCCATGGACCCAACGTCCATGACTTGATCTCACTTCCCTTTAAACTCTGTTCTAGTTGTAGCCTTCACAGCCTCCTGCAGCAAGGAGTTCCACAGGTTAACTATTTGCTTTGTCAAGAACAACAACTTTCTCTTACTAGTTTCAAGCCTGCTACCCAGTCCTTTCCTTTGGTGTCCTCTAGTCCTTCTTTATGGGAACTCATGAAGAACTTTTCTGAATGCACCCTCTCCACCCAACCCCTGCTTTTAGAGACCTCTATCCTGTCCCCCCTCCGTCTCCTCTTTTCTAAGCTGAACAGTCCCAGTCTCTGTAGCCTCTCTTCATCTGGGACCTGTTCCCAACCCCTGATCATGTTAGTTGCCCTCCCCTCTCCCAGCCTTTCTCTTCCCCTCTCCCACCTCCTTTTCCCAGTCTCCCCCAGTTTTTTTCAATAAAGACAGAGTCAATGTTGGAAGAAACGTTATCTTTATTTTGTACATCAAGAAGAAGGGGGGCTAGGGAAGGGCAAGTGGAAGGAGGTGAGGGAGGAATGGGGTACGAGCCCCCGATGGGGAGGACTGGGCTGGCTCTGCGGGCTTCTGGGGGTGGAAGCTCTCCTGCAGCCCCCCAATTACTCCCTCTCCCCAGATGGCAGCCTGCGGCAAGTGCAGCCGGGCTGATGGCCGAGTGGTGTGATGTGCCCAGTGTGGGCACTCAGGGCACTCCAAGCCAGAACTTCTTTGCAAGCGGGGCACCCCTTAGAACTGTGTGTCCGGGGTGGGGGTCGGGACCCTTTAAGCGCAGCCCTCGGCTAGCCTGAGACAGTATCTCCATGCTCTAAGTCCTCCTTTTATGCCCTGCCGGCACTGCTTCCGGCCATCATTAAGCCCTGTTCAGAGTCCACTCAATGTGGACTTACTAGTTCGAACTAGCAAAACGCTAGTTCGAACTAGTTTTTAGTTCTAGATGCGTTAGTTCGAACTAGCTTAGTTCGAATTAACTAATTCGAACTAAGTTAGTTCGAACTAGCGCTGTAGTGTAGACGTACCCTCCTTTTCATCGTCTGCAGCAGGTAATGTGGGTTCATGTGCACTAACAAGTATAAGCTACTGCCCAAAGTCTTTGCAGTTATAAGGCGAGGACTGATGGCATGTAGTGGGGATTCAAGTGGAGTAACTAGTCATGTCCAGGTGGCAAAGCCAACTCCCACTTGTCTTGGCTGTCCCTCACAATAATATCAATAGCCTGCTCCAACCTCCAGAACTGGCTGCTCCCAGAGTTGCATGTTTCACTCAAGGTTGCGATGTCAATGTTATAAAGTGCAAGTTCTCTTATGGTAATTGCTGACCTTCATTCATGGCAGTCATCGCTATTAAGAAGCATATGTACATTGAAGGACGCAAAGTGCAGTTTCTGTGTAGTTGATGATTTTCTCTTGTTATGGCAAAATTGGATAGCCAGTCAGTGCTGGTTAACTGACAGGAATCAGCCAGAACAAGCTGTTTTTAGGGATTGTTTTCTCTCCCCCTCTTCTTTTGAAGAAAGCAGCACTGTCCCTATATAGGGCTGCTTTGTCACCTGAGCAGGATACGAGACCGGTTTTTGTTCCAATTCAGCAGACAGATGACCGTCACACCTGGACCACTTATGTGCAGGTGTGTGGCTAGATGCTTCCAGTGGTATCCTCCACCTGCATCTGATGTCACTGGCCCATTGCTGTAGAACTTTAGTCAACAAGAGGTAAATCTGTAGCATCAACAGATATGCCTTCACATGAATTGATTTCAGTGAGACTGGCTTGTGAGTTCCAATCACACTCTCTTCTCCTACCAATCCTCATACTTGGGCACAGGAACTGCGACATGCGCACTGGAGTGAGCAAGTGCAGGTTTGAGATCAGACAGATCTTCTCCTAGACAGGTATCCCTAAAAAGTCATAGTGAGCTCTGCCTGCCTCAGTTTTCATTAATTCCGGAGCTGATAATAAGATTGAGACTTATGATGAGCTAAGGTTGATAGCTTTTTGTTTATTTTTGTGAATATGCCCCTGAGGCAAGTTTTAAACATCCATCTTACTATGTATTTTCAAAATGTGTGTCTGTCTGTCTGTTCAAGAACTCCTCCTAAATGGTAAGAGCTAGGACCACCTGTCAAGGCTGTTCCCTACTCTGGTATTTCAAGTGCAGAAGGTGGGGGGCCTGCAAGAGACCTTAAAAAGACCTTGCCTCTAGAGCAGGGGTGTCCAAACTTTTTTCAAAGAGGGCCAGATTTGAAGAAGTGAACATGCGTGAGGGCCGACCATTTTGCCTGACATTCTTTGAACCATTAAAATTAAATGCAAATTAACTATTTTATGCAAAGTTTATTGCAAACGGCATACTTTTCATTTCGTCACATGGATGACAAATCTAAATAGGTGTTAAATCACTCTGCCTTTCATATCTGAAGGCCAGATGAAAAAAAAATCCAGGAAGCTGAAATATATGTCAGGAACATTGTAAAGTACATTACATATTATCAACTTTTAAGTTAAAAAAATATGAACAGGAACATAACACCAACTATACATGTTGTGTCCAAATATATTTATAACTGATTTAGACCAACTGACATTAACTGAGATTTTACAATGTATTCATCTCAATTGAAAAAAAAACTTGCCTACACTAATGTGAAGGGTGAAACTGAGATCTGGACTGCAGCACAGGAGAGCGCAGGGCACGCTGGCCTCACGGCGGCACGGCGAACCCGCAGCCGAGCGGGGCTGTAGACGTGCCCTACATGGCAGGCTTTAGGACTGCAGCCTGGCTGGAAGCGGCGCGCTGCGTGCGCCAGTTCGGAGGAGCACCGGGGAGCCAGGAGAGGGGGAGGAAGCGGGGGCCGTCCCCGCACTCTCAGCCCCAAAGTGGAGGGCCCGCGGGGTCGGAGAGCGCAGGGCACGCTGGCCTCACGGCGGCCCGGGGGCAGGGCAAACCCGCAGCCAAGCGGGGGAGCGGGGCTGCGGACGTGCCCTACAGGGCAGGGTCTAGGACTGCGGCGGCAGCGGCAGCGCGGCCCAAAGCGGCGCGCTGCGCTGCGCGCGCCAGTTAAAAAGAGCACCGGGGAGCCGGGAGAAGCGGGGGCCGTATTAAATCCGACCACGGGCCGCAATTGGCCCGCAGGCCGGACTTTGGACATGCCTGCTCTAGAGGCTTCTGTTTAAAAACCTCCCCAAGGCCACAGATTCCTTAACCTTCGATGATACACTATCCCCCCCCCCCCTTTTTAAACCCAGGAAAATGCACTGGGAATTTCTTCTTGTGGGGTTACCTCAAGCTCTTTAACTCGTACTCAGCAGAGAGCTTTCCCCAGTGGCTAATGGGAAGTTGGGAGGGACCCAGTCCTGCTCTCTACCCTGGGTCCCAGCCCAGGAACCCTGTAGATAGCAGCTGTCTGCTATGTCTGTTCTGCTGCTCTAATTCCCTGAGCTGCTTCCCCATGGCCCTGTATCAAGTTTGCCCTTACCTCAGGGCTCTGTCTTGTTTGCTGTGAGCTCTCCACACTGAGCTGTTGGTAGCACTGCTACTTTTCCAGTCAGCCAGCCACCTAGTCTTCAGCCCTTGAGCTCTACACAGTAACTAACTGCTGCGCTGGCCTGCAGCTCCTTTAATATGGTCTTCCTGGTCCCCAATTGGCTGCTTTCCCCCTGCAGCCACTCTAGCCTGCTTGGAGGACCTCTCTATTGCCCTTTTTCTGGGGTAGGGCGTGCCAGGACCACAAGGCCTCCAGTAGGGGGCCTCGGGGCTTAATCCACCTTGTCATACACCTCCCTGCTCAAACAAGATTTAGGTATCTCCCCAATATAGTGTATATGTCCTTGTTTGTCAGGATTCTCCCTTCTTGTTTAACTTAGGGAGTTTTAGTTGTCCTTGCCAGTTGCCAGTTTCTCAGGGTTTCTCTGCTAGGTCTCTCTACCTGGAGAGGTCTGGAAGTCTCTCACCCAATTTGATCAGGTCTCTCTCCCAGCTTATCTGCCTAAAGAGCTTTAAAAATCTTCACCCCTTTCAGTCAAATTTCTCCTCCCAGGCTTGTTTTACCTAGGGAGAGTTTAGCAATCGCTTTTCTTTAAAGGAACACATTGTAAACCAGGTACATGCTGATTCTTTTTTTGCCCTGGAATTTAAATATGACATCTGTGTTGGCTGCCTTATTCTGCATCCATGAAGATGTTGAATTTAAGGTGCTTCTGCCCCTCCTCCACCTGCTCTAACCCAATGCCCCATCCTTCCCCCAGAGCCAGGCACCTTTAGCCCCCTGCTCTAACCCAATTCCCCCCTCTCCCTCAGAGCCAAGCACCGCCAGCCCTGCACTCTGACCCAATCCCCCTCCCCTCCTCCATGCCCCTCCTTAGTCAGTAGCATGTTATAATTTACCACAGTGAGGCATTCAGATTGTGTAAGCCTTTTAATGCCATTAGGCTGGTTAACAGAACTGGGATTTCCCCAGAAATAGTCTTTTACTGTGGTCTCCTGAGCTGGAGAGGAGTCCTTTTGAATGCAACTACATATACATCCTTCAGCATTAAGAATCTCTCTGTCTAGGTTCAGATCCCTTCTCAGAATGCCAAAGACCAGGGAGTGTATGGTTTTGCCCACTGCTTTCAATCCCTGGCTTAGCAACACCCACTTCTGTTTTCTGCACCCATACTATGCTGTGGATGACATTTAGCATGTTCAGACCAGTTTGGCTTCTTTTTCCTCTGAAAAGAGCTCTCCTTTTTAGCAGGGGTCTACTGGTAACCTGGCTCAATTACCGCATCTAGGTTCTAGGGATTTAGAGCCACAGTGGGGAGCTCCCTGCTTCAGCAAGTAGATGCATGTCCGTGTCCACATTATCTTCTGTCTGTAGCGGCCTTGCTCCTGGCTGGACCCTGAGCAGGTTCTGGAGCCTAGTCGGCTTCTTTGGCAGCAGAAGGGATTGCTGTTCTCTCACCCCCTTCTCCGCTCTGAGGTGGGCCAGCTCTTGCTCCCATTTTATCGCTTGCCCAATGATTCTGTCCCATGAAGAGCAAATCTCTTTGAGCTCTTGTTGGTATTGAGCAACCTGGGTCTGTAGTTCCAGGATCTCAGTGGGGTTATGATCAGCTCTAGCAGCCTTCTCTTCCAGCTCACCCCAGTCTCTTATTGTAGACGTGTCCTGTGTAGCTGAGGGGGCTACAGCCATTACTGCAGCCTCTGTTGTACATGAGATCTTTGTGTTTGTGCCACAGGACACTTGCTTCTTTATTAGACTGCCATCTGATCCTTTTGGTAGGTCTTTCGGGGTGCCTAGCCCATCAGCCAGCCCACTGGTATTCACACAAGCCTTCTGGCACTTTCTCTCTGTGTGCTTATCACCTTATCATGACTTTCCAGACACCCCTCGGTCCTGCCCACTTACATAGGTGGGGACCACTTTTTTTGGGTCTCAATCTCTAGCACCTTTCTCTGTCTGGTTAGCTGCTTCTCTAAGGTGGCCGGACCATTTCTAGATCCAGTTTCTGTTGTTGCCTTTCAGTGCTCTGCTCAAAGAGAGGGGTTCTCTCTCCTGCTCCTATACCTCTATTTCAGAACAGGCCCACTGGTCTCTACAGCAGGCAGAGCATTTCTTCTCCAGGATAAGGAGATACTCCAACTCCCCCTTCTGCCTGTCTTTTAGGCTAGAGATTTTTTCCACCAGATCTCGGTTTGGCTTGCCTCCTTCACAAGGTTTCTGCCCACTCTTCCTTGTATTCCCAGGGTCTTGCTCACAAGGTGGATGTGGTTTGCTATTCTTGGACACCTCTTTACTTTCAGTGGTTGGGACCAGCTTCACTTTCTCAAGATTGGCAGTTTCCAGGTTGGTCTGTGCCACTTTTTCAGCCAGCTCTTTCACTGCCTTTAAATGTGTCCACTCTGTTCCCTGAATGTGGGTCTCCCAAGCCTTCATCCTGTTATATGATTCACCCCAGAGAGTGAGCATCTGATTCTGCAGGTTGTATGGGGTGCCTGGTGCCCAACCCAGAGTCCTGCCTCAGTTCCTGCAACACCATAGGTACATTCACCTTGTTCTCCTTCCTCAAGATAGAGATTGAAAACTGGTCCTTGCTTCCATTTCTGCTGCATGGACTGCTTCCTTCTCTAGCCCAGGTTTGCCAATTACAAGGAGGCCTTGGTCCACAATAGTACCAATACTGCCTTCCCGAATTACAGTTTTTATAGAGGCAATGTTTTCTTATGAGGCCCATTTCCCTGCAATGGAAACAAATTGTCCCTTCCAGGCCCTAAATTGAGTCTCAACAGTTCTCTTGTTCTGCATGCTCTGTAGCCAGAGCCTCAGTTCTTCGTGGCCAGATATCTTGGTCAGCCTGGCCTTCACTGGTCTTGGTAGAACTCAAGACTACTGGTCTGGCCATACAGACGTGGCTTGTGTCATGGTAAACCCATCTTACCTTCCCCCTGTGCCCATAGTACCTACAGCTCCATGCTAGGGTCTCCTGACGCCTTCCTTTGTGGCAATTGGGTGGATGCCTTTGTAGCTGCCAAGCTCCCTGCCAAGTCTGGGACTGGTGATCCTGGAGTTGCTGCTGTTGAAGTTCCTCCCTGGTGTCATTGGGCCATTGCTGGGCAGTTTGCGGAAGCTCGACGGATCCTGCAGCCTGCTGCTGCTGATCTAGCGCACCTGTCAGCTCCTCCCTGGCCCTTGTTTGCAGGGGCTGTCCAAAAAGTCCCCACTTCTGGTACCAAATGTAACAAAGTCGCACTCCCCTCTATCTCCTGAGTTCCCAAGATCAAGAATGAGAAGCTGCTCTCAGGGGAGGATATGGTCATGGTGGTCCCTAAGGGCCAATCCCAGGCTCCTGAAGGCTTTGAAAGCAAGGACCACAAACCTTGCACTTGACCCGGCTTAAAACAGCCGAACATTGGGGCTATGATGTCTTGGCATCCTGTATGCCTTAGAAAAAGGACTGCAGTGTTCTGAGTCTCTGTCGCTTTTTAAAAATTGGCATTTTTATTCCCAGATGTAGGCAAAATTATTTTTTATTTTGAAGGGGCTGGTTAAAATACACACCATGTTGATTCCTCGTTGATTTTGCAGATACGGACTAACACGGCCACCCCTCTGAGACCTGGATTATCCGAGGGGGTAATCCTGCTTCCACGCCTGTTTGAAATTTTTCAGCAGAAGGGTTAAGAACTACAACTCTGCCATGAAACACCTGGCTGAGATTATCTGTTGACTGGGATTCCAAGGCATGTAAGCACAAGACAAGAACCTGCACAAATCAGGACTTGTTAGCCAATTCATAATGGCCATGGCATAAAACCCAGCCTACATTCCAGGGTGTGGGCATACAGCAGTTTGTATGCACATCCAGAGTGCTGCAGGAGTGTGGAATTCCCTTAGGACCTCACAACGCACCGCACCTGAGGAGCGTGAATGACTCTTACTGCTTACATATCATCCGCATCCACCATATCCAGGCAATCTCTGTGAGTGCCTGACACCTTGCATTTTGTCGAGCAGTTCCCACTGAAAGCAGAACAGTGGCCTTCCAGCTGAGGATTCCTTTCCAGGACCAAGGGTCCTTGTAATCAAGGCTTCCGGATCCTGTGGCCTAACGCAGCACTCTGTGTGGCGAGGGTCCAGAGAGATGCTGTAATGGAAGCAGCAGTCAACATGTCAATGTTGTGATTTCCTCCCTCTGACAGCTTTGCAGGCTGAGATATTTAAGGGACGGACTTTAGAAAGGTAACGTTGCATGTTTGTGGGCTTTTTTTTAAAACGTGACATTAATATCTGCAAGTTTTTCTTCCATTTATTCACAGTTGCCTGCCTGACTCCTGGGGCTGCATCTGTTTATCTTGGTTGTCATGCTTTTTGCAGTCATTGAGACATAGGTTTTAATGTACTGGAATAATGAAATGACTTGGCATGATGGGTTATTTTGAAATTATTATCTGTGTCTCCCACTTTTTCCTTAACCTATCCAATCCCTCATCCAGACTTGCTAATGACAGACAAGTGAGGGTACAGTGCATGCTTCCAAAAGCCTCCAGCACCTAAATGCTAGCTAGACTGAAACTCACTCTGCAATTGCAGACCCATAGCACCCCACTTATCCAACTACCTGTGGCATAATTAGCACGGTTATAGTTGAAGGGCCTATACAAAATTTGATCCTTGTATATGCAATGCAGGTATTCAGGTACCTAGATCATGAGCTGACATAAATACCTAGATAGTCTACAGGTTATATGTGGGTGTGCGCTAAAGACCCATGTGCATAGTAGGCCAGAATCTGCTTCCAAAAAACATACTTATAAATCTTGTGTGACTGCAGTGACCTTAATCTGCCATCTGATCTGACTGAGAATCATGCACATTGACTTGGGGTCTTATCCTGACTTAAATTAAATGGGCTTTTGATTTGGTTCTTGGTGTGGAAATCATTCTTCCCCATAATTCATTATCGAACCAGCTGGGATGGGCCAAAGAGCTTATGGATCTCGATAACCAGGCCAGAGATTGTGTGGATTAGCTTCCCCATCTAAGAGGTTCTCAAGGGGTTTATTCAATCAGATACATGGTTTAACTGGTACTTTAAATTGTGATAGGTATTCAGATTACTGCTGACCTTTAGTGGGTGACAGTCTGGTTTGTGCACATTCATGCATAAGTTATATGCAGTGCATCAGGCACCAGGCTACATGTCCATATATGTAAATGCACTGTTGTGTACTTAAGTACCATGAGAATATTGTGAATGTACCTTATTTAAAACATAAGATTAACGCAAGTCAGTCATTAGTCCTTGTTACCAAAAACTGAGAAAGGGAGGGACGCACACGTCTATTTTCAAATATCAGAAGAGAAATCGTTACGGGAGCTAGCTAGATCCAAGCGAGCTTTGGTGTGACATCATGTGCTGCAATCACACGTCTCCAGACTGCATGCTCATCATAACAGTTTTTACCACTACCTACCTAGGCTGGATTCAACAAGGCGAGCTGGATGTGCATGGATCTGCCATCCACTTTAACCATCCTTTTGGACCAGGCAAGCCATTCCAGTATTGTTTTACTGTCAGTTTCTCTTTCTTGAGGTTAAATTTTCAGAGGCTTTCTGAATACAACTCTGTGGAATGTAGCAAGGACATGCTAATCCATTCATTTAGTTCAGGGGTTCCCAACCTGGGGTACGCATTACCCCCAGGGGGTATGAGAAGCTTGTCAAGGGGGTACGGAAAATATTTGGTAAATAATTAGATTATCCTAATTGAAATATTCCAAAAGTAGTAGTGTTAGTGAAAAAAAGTCGTGGATTCTAGAGTCTAGAATTTATTTCCTTTCATATTGAATAGGGGGTATGGGAAGGTTTACTAAAAGTCAAGAGGGTACGGGGACCGAAAAAGGTTGGGAACCCCTGATTTAGTTAATGAATTTGGATCTGAAGCAAGATGAACAACAGGAGTAAACCCTGAAGCTGCATGCATTTGATCCACAGACTAATACTGCACCTAAGTGCAGCCCTGACAATGAGGTGGGAGCAGGGAGGCAAAGGGGGTAGTTGCCCCAGAGCTTCCAGCTGCCGCCACTGCTACTGCAGAAGTGGCAGGGGCCAGAGGGGCTGGCTGCCTGTGGCCCCGCCCCTTCTACCTGAAGCCCCGTCCTTTCCAGGAGTGTGGAGCTCCCCCATCCTGCCTTGCTCAGGGGCCTACAGAGGCTGTCAGCTCCTCTGTCTAAGTCTCTAGTGGAGGCAGGGCCGACTTATCCATTAGGCACAGTGCCTAGGGCCCACGATACTTTTAGGGGCCCACGAAAATGTTTTAATTTCTTTTAAAATCAGAAGAAAAAAAATGAACTTTTAGGGTCGAAGAAAATGTTTTAATTTTTTTCTCACATCAGAAAAAAATGAAACTTTTAGGGCCCACAAAAATCTATTAAATTTTGCCTAAAACAGAAAAAAATATAAAATATAAAGTTATATGAAAAATAATTTTTAATATTGATATTTTTAATATCACGAAAGTCATAATGCGGCCCTGAGTGGAGGCTTTCCATCCTCCTTTTCTCCCTGACTTTCCATTCTCCATGTCTGCCTGTCTTGCATGCCAGATCCTGGTTACGCTGTGCTTCCTACTGCTAAACACCTTGAGGCCTTTTTGTCCTGTATCTTTCACTCCAACACCATGCCCTCGAATCCAGCCCCAGTTTGCTCAAATGCTGAACTTTCTGTGCCTCCCAAAACTTCCATGGCTGCTAGTCAGTCCCATCCGCACCTTCAGAACATCACTGTGGAAGGTGGCATTTAGTTTGGCCTGGCTCTTGAACTCTTTATCCTTGAACCAGTCACTCCTCATCTGCAACCTCTTTCTTTCAGAGCTAGGTACTGTCCCTATCCACTTCTCTCTCCAGAGCCAGCAAATGAGAACGAGGGAAGTTAAAACAGTTACCCAGATAAATGAGAGCACTTAAATGGTTAATCATTTAGACTCAGTTCCTGCTGCCTGGGCCCACCCCAGCTCTAATTGTGGGGTCTTGTTGCTTCAGCCTACAATGTCTGGCCACTGTCAGAGATTGCTGCCAAGGGTCGGTTAATCGTTTAACGAGTAAACATACCGGTGAGCCTCATGCTTACTGGCAGGCTTACCAGTTAACCGTTTAACATCCCTAATGTCAACCCCTCTGAGATTTTATAATTATTTATCACCACAATTTGTTTGGGGCCTCAAATGTGATGTTTCCTCATCTCATCTGTACAATTAGGTAGATCACTGTCCTCTAGCCCATAGGGCAGGGATTAATTAGTTACTGTTTATAGAGCTCTTTGAAGCTGAAAAGTGCTATATAAGAGCTATGTATTGTTACTGTGCATGAAGGACTGTATACAAAACTAAACTGTATTGTATTTGGCCACTGGATGTCACAGCTGTTCAACATACAATACAGTATGGGGGAGAAGGGAAAAGTGCTTACCCAGCGACAGGGTAACAGACGCATTTCCGGAAATTGTTTTGTTTTGCAGGGAACATGTGTTTGTTAAGGGGTTTGGGAGTTAATGTTTCTTTTTACATTGTTTTCACTCATTTTCTGAAATGCATACTAGTAGAAGTGCTTTCTCTGCACCTTATGAAACCGGGAGTCGAGAGCAGTAGCTACTGGCATTACACAAATGCAGCAGTGATGTCCCTTTGCAGGTTAAGCACGTTCAATTAGTAGTTTCAGGAAAAAAATTAAATCTAATTCAGGGTATGTTTACACTGCAAGAAGAAGGGTGTTCTTTAACCTGGGTTAAAACCATACCATCACTCAGCTGGTTAGCAGCTCACATTCAACTTGAGACTTCCTAATAGGCTTTTGGAGCTGCTAATCTGAGTTAAAAGCCAAGCTTCTATAGGAGCAGGAAGACAGGGAGCAGGGGGCAGAAATCCACCCAGGCATGGAAAAGATGAGAGCAGTGGTCCTCAAACATTTTGGCCCATAGCCCACCCTGCTCAATGCAGACCTTTCTGCAGACCACCAGCCAACCACTCATGATGACAAAATAGGTGTAGGAGGGGGTGGGCATGTAGGGTCTGGTCAGGAGGTAGGATGCAGGAGGGGATGGGTGAGTGGGGTCTTGCCAAGAGGTTGGGTGCACAGCTGAGAGTGAGGGTCTGGGTGGGAGAGAGGGTGCAAGAGTGGGATGGAGTACGGGGGTATCGGTGGGAGGGGGGGTAGGAGGGAGATGGAGGTGTGGGGTCTGGACATGTGGTGGATGGGGAGCGCTTACCTGCTCCCTACCTCCAGCTGCTCTCAGGCACTGCCCACTGTTGCTCCCATTGACCATGGTTTTGGCCAATGGGAGCAGCAGGGAAAGCTTCCAGGTGAGCAGATTGCCCCAGCTGGGGGAAGGAGGAGCGATAGCACACAGAGCTGATCCTTCCCCTGCAAGCTGGATCCAGCTTGTGAGGCTCTTCTCCCCCACAGCAGGAAGCTGGCACTGGCACTCTGACTTCACGGGGTGGGGGAAGCCCATGGGCTTGGAGCACCAGCCCAGGCTCCCTACTGTGGGAGGAGGGGGCAGCTAACCCCGATCCCACGGCCCACCTACAGGATGGTTGCGGACCATGAGTGGTCTGAGGACCACCCTTTGAGAGCCACTGGGTTAGAGAGAACATTGGCTGTGTCATGGCCTACTCCCATGATCCTTGCAGATGAGTTTAAATACAGGAAAAACTTTAAATATAGGGCCAAATTTCCAAAGAGGCCTCACTGCCCAATTTAAATAGCAGACGATGGAAGGACCTGATTTGTGTGCAAGAACATGGATGTGGAGATATGGAAATCAGGTGGAACCCCTAATATAGCAATAATTTTGTCTTTCCAGAAAGATAAGAAAAAAATAAATCCCATTTTTTTCCCACCACAGCAACCAGCTTGATTTTATAGGTCCAGTGCAGAGGCCTCTGAGTCTCACAGTGTGTGTGGATGTTGTTGATACTTTTGCTGACTTGCCATGTTTTAGCAGAGCTGTTGCGTGCGTTGCAGCAGGCAAACCTAAATGTAAACCAGCTGGCATCAGCTAAACTGAGATATAGCACAAAACAGTTTAACCAGTAATGCCCTTATCTAAGCCACAGTTCCCAGTCTCTGTTGCATAGGAGGACAGTCCCAGGAATTATGGCTATATTCCCGGGAAGTCACTTGGCCTACGTGAAAAGTGGAACACGGCTGCATTTCAAACGATTTGTCCTGTAGCACCAGTTCTGATCATCCATCCATGTGTGTAAATGCAACACTGGCATTTGCATCATGTCCCTGCCTGGCAGCACAGGCATCTTGTCTATTGGACTCCATGCTCTTAGTTCCCAAAGCACCCCTAAATGGTGCTTCACTCGTAGCTGCAGCCCTAGTTTTGTGACCTTCCTAGTCAGTTGAATGACCTGCCTCCCTCACACACCTTCTTCACACTCCCCTCACATCTCATGGATGCTTCCCAAAAGTTCATGCAGTCTTTTGAGGACCCTTCCACCAAACTCCATTCAGACCAGCAGCAATCAGTATTTAGATCCCACTGTTTAACTTAGAGTGTGGTTCCCAGGGTATGCAGAGGTCTTCCATGGGTGACATCAACTTATTTAGATACTTGCCTAGTTTTATAGCAGGCTATGTACATAGTAGTAGCAAAGTCAATACAAACTAAAACTTCATAGAGACAACGCGTCGTATATTCTGATCTATTTTCTATACACTGGGCGGCTGTGTCTAGACTGGCCAGTTTTTCTGGAAAATCAGCCGCTTTTCTGGAAAAACTTACCAGCTGTCTACACTGGCCGCTTGAATTTCCGCAAAAGCACTGACTTCCTACTGTAAGAAATCAGTGCTTTTTGCGGAAATACTATGCTGCTCCCGTTTGGGCAAAAGTCTTTTTCTGAAAGACTTTTGCGCAAAAGGGCCAGTGTAGACAGCAGAGATTTATTTTCCTCAAAAAAGCCCTGAATGCGAAAATGGTGATCGGGGCTTTTTTGTGGAAAACCGCTTCTAGATTGGCCACGGACACTTTTCCGCAAAAAGTGCTTTTGCGGAAAAGCATCCTGCCAATCTAGACGCTCTTTTCCGAAAATGCTTTTAATGGAAAACTTTTCCGTTAAAAGCATTTCTGGAAAATCATGCCAGTCTAGACGTAGCCGGTATGTTTACACTACAGAGTTTTTTTGGTAAAATGTTCAGTTTTCCAAAAAAACTTCAATTACGTCCACACTGCAATCGCTTTCTTTTGAGAGAAAATTGAAAGAACAGAGGGTTTTTTCCGACATTGGTAAATCTCTTTCTATGAGAAAGAAGCCTTTTTCCGAAAAAGCTCTTTCGGAAAAAGGTGTGTATGGATGGGGAAGAGGGAGTTCTTTTGCAAGAAGAGGAAAGAGGAAAAAGCACAGGTGCCCTGGAGGCCATTCCACTCATAGTAATCACTGCTGAAATGCGAGATAGCATCCATTCAGAATGGATGCTATCTTCCAAAAAAGCAGATCACTTTTTCGACACGCTTTGGTAGCGTGGTTACTTTCTTTTGGAAGAAGTTTTTTCGGAAGGTCTTTTCCGGAAAAGCTTCTTCCAAAAGAAGCCTGCAGTGTAGACATAGCCACTGAGATGTACGTACAATATTCCTGTTGTTTTATTTTATAATGCTATGATGAAATGAGAAGAAAGCATTGCCTTCCCAAAACTGCCTACACACCTGCCACTGGGAAAGGCTGGGGCCATGGCACGGCAGCCCGGCTCCCCAGCCACCAGAAAAGGCTGGAGCTGCGGTGTTGTAGCTCCGTTCCCTGGCCACAGGAGAGGGCTGAGACTGCGGCATGGCAGCCCTGGCCCTCCAGGTGTCCAGGAAGGATTGGGCTGGGGTTGGGCAGAGCGTGGCTCCGCGGGGCGAAGGCTACTGAAGGGACAGGGCTTTGGGCAGAAGGAGCGGGGCTGGAGCTCGCCTTCCCCAGCAGGGCCTTCACCTGCCTCCCATGTGCACTGTGACTTTTTTGTATTTTTATATCTGATTTTGTAAGTCGTTTTTAAGTGAGGTGGAACACAAGTCAGCTCAGACTCCTGAAAAGGATACAGTAGTTTGGAAAGGATGAGAGCCACTGACCTAACAGGAGAGCAGGGAAATGCCTTTCACTTTTTGTAAAGCTCCTCAAAACGCCCTGCTTTCCTCCAGTCTTCCTCATTCAGAAGAGAATTTTATGGACAGGAGGTGTTTCCTACAACTTAGCCCATGCAGTCTTTGCATGCACAGGGTTGCCAGGTGTTCAGTATTCACCCAGACAGTCCGGTATTTGCAGGCTCCGTCCGGTAAAAAAACCAGGAAATACCGGACATGTGAAAACAGGAAATGAAAAAAACAGGTAATTCCTGTTTCCCTGGGATAGAAACATGGCAGGGACAATTTTCCCCTGCCACATCTAGCGGGGGCAGGGGAGAGAGGAGTGCGGCAGAGTCGTAGCAAAGAGGGGCGAGGAGAGGGCACTTGCCGAGCGCCACGCTAGGGGAGCACTGGGCTGGGGTAAGAGCGGAGTGCACACTGCTCTGGCCCACATGACCAGCAGAGACCCGGGAGCTGGCCATATGAAGCCTCCCTCAACACCAGCCATGGCCAACCCGTGGCTCATGCCCCCCAAAAGTGCAGCTTGCAAAGCTGCTCCTGTGCCCCCTCCAAACAGCCCCCGCCTTCCCTGTGCTTACTGGGTGGAGCTGCGGGATTTTAAAAATGGCATCAAAGATGGCGGCCGTCTTAAAGGGGCAGCCTCCTTTTTAACAATTTTTAAAAAATGTTTTTTCGTTTTGCTCCACAATTCTGTTCTGGGTTTTTTTTGTTTGTTTGGTTGGTTGGTTTTTGGGTTTTTTTGCTTAACAACTTTGGTCTCCCCCTTTTTTCCTTGACAGAATTTTTTCCGGGTGGTTTTTTTTGGCGGGGGGGGGGGGAAGGGGAGTGTTCGGTATTTTTTGTTAAAACATCTGGCAACCCTAAGCATTACCCAGAGTGGCATTACCTAGCCAATCGCTTGGCTGCCATTCTGTTTTTCACAAACAGCTGTCAAGAAGTATGAATATTTTACTCTGCCTGGCACTAGCAGGAAAAACTCTGTTTGAAGAGGCATTAGTCTTTATTAACAGTCCCTAAACATCCAGGATGAGGGCAATCTAGTTGTCTGGAGTCAAACAATTAACTCCTGGCCAAATATTCATCAGACCTGGGACTGATCGAGCTTTTGCTGAAGTCAATGGCGTAACTCCCAATGACTTCAGTGGTAGTCAATATATGGTGTCTTGGACCAAAGGGGAATTACTGAAGGGTCTGTTTATATTCTGCACTAAGCTCAGGTCTATGGAGCTTGTGGACCAGAGGTTTCCACCCATGTGGGTGAGCATTGACTGCACTGTCAACCTGGTTTACGTTGGCTGGATTTGGGTCTCTCAGCCACGCTAACACGTTTGCCCTGCACGACACAGCCCTTCTGACGTAGGTCTGTGTCCACGTTGCATAATGACAGGGCTTTGGATGAAAATCTTAATTAGCTCCTAGCACCCAGGTTCTGAGCACTTGCTGACAGGAGTCAGACTGAGTTGTGTGTGTACAGAAAGGGGGGTTGGAGTCAGATGCTCACCCAGCTACCCCAATGCAGGATCAAGGCTTCTCTGTGATTAGGCATTCCTGGTGGGTAAGGGGGATAGTTGCATCTTCAAGGATGGATCTGAAATTGGAACCCGATCCGAGTTCTTTAGCTGCCTGGAATGCAAGGAGCATCCTGGGTGAAGCTAAATTTAATTGATGGCACAGAGTGAGCAATAGGGGAGAGATGAAAATAAGGAAGGTCACTCAGTGAGTGTCTGGAGGCCAAGGCTATGGGGTGAATGGCTGATTTCCCACTGTATTTTGTGGCACTGGCCTCTGTATAAGTGCCTCCATGGGCAAGCAGCTTGTCTTTGCATCAAAAGCTTGCTAAAAACATGTATGCCTAAGCTTTCTGGACATAGAATTTGCTGTTGACAAAGCTCAGGTGCAGAGGTGGGCTCAGGACCTGCTGGCTCCAAACACCCTCTGCCCTTTGATAGATGTTTGAATCTGAGTTTTGCTGTTGGGGGTTCTCCCCACTTTTTAATAAATGACCAAACAACCCCCCTCCAGTTCTGAATACCTCATAACTTTGGCTCCAAACTGTGCAGCAGCAGCAGCCATCTCAGTTGTATCCTCAGTTTAATATCTGTTACCTCTTCTAATGGGGGGACCAAGTCCACCCTAGTAGGTGATGGCTCCTAAGCGCTAATCATTCTTCTTCATCTCTAACTACTCCATTGCTGTAACAGGTTGTACCACTAGTCCATCACATCTAATATTCTGCCAGGAAAGACCACTACCTGATGATCCATAGAAAGGCAGAACTTGCACAGAATGCACTTGTCCATCTGTGCAATGCTTTACAGAAGTCGAAGTTCCTTCCTGACCTTTGTGTCAACCAGCCTGGGTCCTGGCACCAATGGTCCCGCTTATCTTTTCCACCAATGTGTGGATTTTCCCATCCACGTGTGGAATAAATTTTATGTTCACTTAGGCATGTGTGAATGTGCACCACCAATGGAAACACAAAACCTAGCTGTGGGCGCTCTGCTAATCTGCTGGGCAGCATTTGAATCTCACCTGAGCAGCAGCACAAGCGCACAGCTTACAGGGAACTCTGCCAGGCACTTGAGCTTTGAATTTGCTTAGCATGTACAGTTACAAAGGTTTTGTTGCATCTGTCTTCAGAGCAGATCCCATATTTACTGAGCTGTAGGGGGCTAGCATGATATCTAGAGTGTCATTTCTTTCCACCCACCATTGTATAAAGTGACTCACTTATTGCAGAGCTAGGAAGACAGGCTGAAAAGGAGTAGTTAAATCACTTGAGGCTCTAAAAAGGATCAGCCCTACAGCAGTGAAGGGTGGATTTACAGGTGCAGTCAGACTGTCCTTGCTTAGATGTTGCTGTTTATGACAAAACTGGCAGGGCTGATGAGAGACTTCACCAGGACCTGGGGCAAGCTGGCTCCAGGGGGGCCTTGGACAGAAGAATTGGGGATGGGGCTAGCCTCCCCCAGCCAGACCTTGAGACCTACCAGGGTACGGCAATTTAAAGGGCCCAGGGCTCTAGCCACTGCAGCTGCCACGCAGTGTTCCCTGCAAGCTGAGCATTTGGACAGCCACCCAGGAAAGAGTCAAATGCCGCGCCGCTGATTAGCAGAGCACCCACAGTGCCCAAAGCCGTCACTATGTGTTTCTCCTAGTGGTGCACATTCACTTATGCCTCAGTGCACATAACATTTATTTCACACATGGATGGAAACAATTAGAGGGAACACTGCTGCCGAGATGGCAGTGGCCAGGAGCCTAGGCCCTTTTAAATTGGTGGGCTCCGGGCAGCTATCTCCTCCCCACCCCCCAAAAGGTGCACACCACCATTTTGATATAACTGCAGGCTACATGTGGAGTGCAAGGCCATTACTAATTCTTTGAGTTGCTAGAGACATGTGTGAAACTCACTCTGAAGGGAAAATCAGATTCAGAATATCACAGGGTGTAAATTAGTGGAGGAGCACCAGTTAGAGTCAGTTGTGCTTTGTCTGCTGATAAGAATAGATAAGAATCTATCCCATAATAAGCATTAGAGATGGCAAAGATGTCTTAGGTCAGTGTTTCTCAGTCAGTGGTACGAGTACTCTTAGGGGTACTTGCGAGAAGTCTGGGGGGTACGTCAACACAACTGAAATTTGGAGAAAACTTAATTTTTGTTTTAAGTTTTATAGCGCTTTATTATTTTGTATTTTTTATACCCCAACATTTCATCACCCATCCAGCTACAATTAAGTTGTTTAAACAAGTGTGTTGCTATGGTAGAAAAAAAATTGGTGGGTTTGAAAACTGTAGGTACTTGGGGGTACTTACAATATTTTTTTAAAAGAAAAGGATACTTTAAAAAAAAAGGTTGAGAAACACTGTCTTAGGTTATCAGAGCTGTCTCCTGCCACCCAGGGATTGTTCCTTTCAGTCTGGCTTCTAATGTCATGGGGAAGAGATGGGGGGTACAATTTACTCCGAAAGGTGACTGGGGCTCCCGGGTAGCATCAAAGGGGTGCCTTGTCCATGAGGTTTTTCCCCCCTTACCCTCATTAGATTCTATAAGTTGCCCCTGGAATCGGAACAAACCCCAGGCCAACATTTTCAAAAATGGCTGCTAATTTTGGTTGCCGGGCCTGAGACGCTCAGACCTTGTTTGTACTACCACGGGCTGTTGACCTAAGTTACGCAACTGCATCTCCATGAATAACATAGCGGAAGTCGATGTACTTAGGTCTGCCTACTGTGGTGCCTTCACTGTGGTCAGTTGACAGCACTCTCCCGTCAACTCTGGTTACGATGGGAGCGCACTCCAGCAGTCGATTTACCACGAATTGCCCCCTGCTGGATCGATCGCTGCCCAAAGACAATAGTGAAGACATGCCCCCAGGGGTGAATTTCTGGAGCTGCATAGCTCCTGCAGTGCCTGCTGATTTCAGCTGGAGTTTTAGGAGAAAGTGTGCATGGGATGTCTCAGGTTGGGCTCTAAAATATGTTAAGTTCCCATAATTAGTGACCAGTCTTGGCCTAGACTGCTTGTTTATCCTCCCAAAAACTCAAAGTAAATTCCACAGCTTGGACACTGAGCATATCAGCACCACGTAACATGAATTTACTCCACCAGCAACAATGCTGGCAGCAGCACAAGCTTGCAATAGGCTTCATTTCAAAACCTCTTTGTAGTCCCTAGGGAGCTGATCAATAAAGGACTGGCCAGGGAAACCAACTGTCCCTAAATAACATCCCTGTTCAATGCAAGTCAGGCTTGCGTTGGTGCAGAAGTGACCTCTGATCCAGTGACTTGTGAGTACTCCAGTGTGGTCCTGTGTAGAATTCTGGAACATAAACAGGTATAAACTTCTAAAATTTCTCCCTCAGCTAAATCCAAGGACTATTTACCCAACTGGATACACAAGATTATGAAATGCATTGCGAGGCTTGTTTAATTAGTTCAGTCCTTACACAGTTCAGTGCAGCTGTCAGAACGAATTACTTCAGGGCGGGGGGGGGGAGAAAACACACATCTGATTAAGTAACTCAGTAGTATTAATGTGATTAAGTAACTCAGGGTATGTCCACACATCTGGTCAAAAGTCGAATTAAGATACGCAACATCAGCAACATCAATTGCTGTCTGCACACCAGAAAGACACCTACACAGCAGGAAGTCAAAGGAAGAACATTCTTCCTTCGACTTCCCTTATGTCTCCTGAAATGAGGGTTGCAGGAGTCAGAGTAAGAAATCCTCCAGCTCAACATTATTTTGAAATAACGCTGTTGTGTAGATGTACCCTCAATAGTATAGTTGGTCCCAAATGTTGTGTGGGAGAGAGAAGCAGGCAGGCCTTTTAAAATGAATCATTCATGGACAAATGATCGATTAAATACAAAACATCAATTCCCATTCTTCAGCTTGATGCAAAGCCCCAGAAAGCCACATTTAAGTGAGATCTGCAACTCCTGTACCTGTTTTTGCAATAGCTTCCTAAAGTCATCATTGTAATACAGACAGCACAACTTTACTAAAACTAGCGGAGACGGTGGTGGTAAAAGTACTGGAGATTGATTGACATGATCTATCTGCCCATTACCATAGTATCTAAGCACCTTCCATGTAAAATCCATGACAATAGCAAAGTACTTAGTGCACATTTCTCCCTTTTGAGATTAAAACTCAGCTTCCAGGAAGCACTTTGATTTAATTATTCATTTTGGTTTGGGGGTATTTGTAGTAGAGGTTTATTAGGCAGAGAGGGGCACAGGTTGCAAAGGTTGTTCTTACAATATTAGCATAGTCAAATAACAGGACTGCAGCACGGTAGACAGGAGACCTGGAGGTCTTGTATGTTCCCAGCGCTGCCACTGATTTGCTGTGTGACCTTGGGCAAGTCATAGGGGCCCATATTTTAAAGATATATAAGCACCTAATGAGACATCCTGGTGAGATTCTCAAAAGTTTGTAGTGTCTAAATCCCATAGATTTTAACAGGAAAATCTGTCCCTGCTGGTGGGGGTTGAGCACCTAAAAGTCCCGTTGATTTCAAATATAACTGTGGATACTCATCACCAGTGTTCCCAGTAAGCTGAGCACTTGGGCAGCCACCCAGGAGAGATTCAAATGCTGCCCAGCTGATTAGCAAAGCACCCACAGCCAGCAACATGTGTTTCTACTGTTGGTGCACATCTGCACATGCCTCAGTGCACATAACAAAGTTTATTCTGCACATGGATGGAAAAAATTGAAAGGACATTACTTAGCACCTCTGAGAATTAGTCACTTAACCTTTTTCTGTCTCAGACTCTTTGTCTGAGGAATGAAGCTGCTTTGAGCTCTGCAGGGCACTGTGGTATGAAAGCTCACATCCCTGTTCAATAGAGATAGAAATGTAGCCGTGTTAGTCTGGTGCTACGTAGTCCTGTTTTTTATCCCTGTTCAGTGGGAGCAACCAGACAGAAAAAGTGGACAGAAAAATATAAATCAAGTGCCTGTCAGAAGGTGACCTTACGGGCATTAGCAGGATAACCTGTTTCATTAGAACTGGCAGCCTCTGCTAGGGGATCAATAAAATGTTTTTAGCGTGTGTAGCTGGCAGCCCACGTTAAATATCCCGGGTGGTGGTGGTGGTGATTGTTTCAGCAGGGAGAGGAGAAGGGTGGGACGGATAGTGGACAGGCTGGACTTTGAATAAATTGTTTTTTACACTTCCTGGGATTGTCAGAGAAATGCATCCCCCGGCTTGGTTCTGATTTCAGACACTACAAGAGCCATGAGGATTTCAACCACCTTGCTGCACCTGCTCCTTGTCCACCTCAGCACCTCTCATGTAACACAGTGGACGTATAAAGGTAATGAATACAAGGAAAGAAACAACTGCTTTTTAAATGCTTCTGGCTCCACCAGGTTGCTTAAGACAGCTAACGCTTGGCTTTTCATCTTGACTATTTAAAAAAAAATCCCTCAAGGCAGCTAATTTATTTCCCTTTATTGATGATCATGTATCTTAAAGCTGGTTCTTTTCAATGTCAGCCTCCTCCATTCCTTTGTGTGATCAGGACACATTATCAGACAGAACAATAGGTGGCAACCAACGAGAAAAATCTTTACAGTGCTTTAGAATAAAAGCTGACCTTTTTCTGATCCTGGAAAGAAAAGAAGAGCTTTCTCTTTGGATACTGCTTGCTCACTATTTTACTTTCACAGCCTGTGGAACATGGATACAGAAGCAGGGACTGCTTGTTTGCATATTTGCCCTCATGTGAAATTTTGCTTAATTCTCAGTTCTTTTCAGGGAGGTCTGATTCAGAATTCATTCAAGTCAGTGGGAGCATTTCCATTGATTTTAATGGGCTCTCAAGCCGACTGTCACAGTGGGGGAACTAAAGTTTTTGGTTTCAATTTTTTTTATTGTAATTAGCACACTAGACAGTTTACTGCAATTATCTTAAAAATCTTTCCATCCATGTTTCATGAACCTCGGTGCAATTACGTCATCAGGACATGTCTGAGAATTAAAAAAAACTGATTTCCCCCCCAAGTAAAATGAAAAAGAAAAGTCTCAGCTGTTGCAATAGGTTTATAATGATGCCGTGGAAATCAATGAAGAAATAACAAGAAAACATGGGGCAGGTGCTGAAATAGTTTTGAACCATTAAAAGAGTTTTTAAAAATGTGAAAAAGCCAGACCATCAGTCTGTACTGTTGCAATGAAAATCCTCAGAGATTTCAACAACTGCGTAAGGCTTTACCTTGGCTCTGGTAATTCTGAAATTCTGACTCTGAACTAGATCAACATACTGTAAATGGCAAAGAACTGCTGGAAAAGGAAGAATGGGTTTCCATATGGATTCCCAGCCAGAGCACTGAGAGCACATAAAAATCCCTATTTAGTCATAAAGTGCTAAATAAAACTGTACAGAGAGAGCAAAGACCCTTCAAAGATGAAAGCAGCGAGATAGGTTTTTTGGATGGCACTGGGATTGGGGCAAGAGAAGGTGTTAGATACTTAGATTGAATTGAAGCAGGGAGTTTGTTGGTTTATATATTAAAGGTATTAGAAAGGAGGGGATTTTAGCTAGTGGTTTTAGTGCATATGAGTGCTGAACCAGGAATCCTGAGTTCTATTTCTACTTCTGTGACAAAGTGCTATGTTTAAATTACATTCCTCTTTCGACAGAGGAATGTAAATGAAGCTGATCAAAAATGCCAATGAAGCACGAATTTACAAATCTTGTGTGAGAGCACGTTTTCAAAAAAGAAACCGCAGTCTAGATGGGGTTCTTTCAGAAAAAAAAACTTTTTTGACAGAACCTGTACACCTCATTTTTTCAGGAGTATGAGTTCTTTCAAAAAAGGGGGGAGGGATTTCGAAAGAACCCCATCTAAACTGAAGTTTCTTTTTTGAAAAACCCTTTTTTGAAAAAGCGCACTCACATGATTATGAAAATGAAGTGCCAGATTTGTAAATCCGCGCTCCATCTGCATTTTCGATTGGCTTCATTTACATTCCTCTTTTGAAAGGGGAATGTAGTTTAGATGTGCCCCAATGCCCCATACTTCAGTTTACCCATGTGTCACAGTAGGAATTTGTACTATTTACATACCCTACAGAGTGGCAGTGGTTCTGTACCAGGGGTCCAGCTTCCCTGGGAGGCCATGAGCAGGTGTCACGGGGTTCACCAAGCAGGGCCAGCATTAGATATGCTGGGTCCCAGGGAGGAAAGCTACTCCCCACCCCTGGGGAATGGAGCCCTGAGCCATACTATCCATGCCACCCTCCCTTCCCAGCCCTCAGAGCTGCATAGCACTTCACTGGTGATTTAAATGAATCATCAGGCCCCAAGGCAACTTCCTCCTTTGCTCCCTGCATTGCTGTCCTCAGGCTTGCTACCCACTAACATGTACCCTGGCTTTTACAAACAGAAAAGCAGTTGTGGCACAGGTAGGCTATGGAGTTTTTATAGCATGTTGGAGGAGCGGGAGCTCAGAAAGACAAAGGCTGAGAATCCCTGGCATGTGGTTCAATCAGTGAACATACATAGGTTTGTGATCCTCAAATGAAAGGTGGGATTGAAAGTGCCAGTCCTGATTAGTAAAGCACTGACCAGTTAGTTTCTTAGCAGAGAACATTCAAGGGACCAAAGAAGCCCCAGAGAGCAATCCAGATAGGAGTCAGGAAAAAACTTAAAAGGTTGAATTGATATGAAACCCTTTCTCCATGTCCAGTCCTTATTCCCTTGATAGTGCCTATAATAATAAAAAACGGCAGACAATTTGCCGACAGTCCTTTGCAGGCCCCCATTCCCAGAGACCAGCACCATTCACAGCTTTCATTGATATCAGAATGATACCGTTTGATCAGTGTTACTGTTTGTCCCAGCACCGATCACAGCTTTCATTGCAAAAGACCCAGACTTCATGCATCTGGCCCCTGGAATAGATATAAACACCCCGGTCTGTACAAACACCTGTTCTGTTTCAATCCCAGTTCATCCCCCAGCCAAGAGGGGAGATGGGTTATTACAGAGAGGCAGGTTTCCTGCCTGGTAGTGCAGTGGTCCTGCAGCCACAATGATGCAGATTTTCACACAAAGGCTACGTCTACACTGGCATGAATTTCCGAAAATGTTTTTAACGGAAAAGTTTTCCGTTAAAAACATTTTTGGAAAAGCGCGTCTAGATTGGCAGGATGCTTTTCTGCAAAAGCACTTTTTGCGGAAAAGCGTCTGTGGCCAATCTAGATGCGGTTTTCCGCAAAAAAGCCCTGATCGCCATTTTTGCAATCGGGGCTTTTTTGCGTAAAACAATACTTTGCTGTCTACACTGGCCCTTTTGCGCAAAAGTCTTTCGGAAAAAGACTTTTGCCCGAACGGGAGCAGCATAGTATTTCCGGAAAAGCACTGATGATTTTACAGGAGATCGTCAGTGCTTTTCCGGAAATTCAAGCGGCCAGTGTAGACAGCTGGCAAGTTTTTCCGTAAAATCACATGATTTTGCGGAAAAACTTGCCAGTCTAGACACAGCCTAACAGAAGGCAGTTCCTAGCATTATAATGACCAGAGAGGGAGGCTTTGCTGCTGAGCAAGGAACAACTCATCCCCAGCAGCATTCAAGGCTTGTAATTTTTCATGTGTGGAATAAATTTTGTTTTATACACCAATGCATGTGTACCACCATTAGCAACTCACGCTGCCGGCTGTGGGCACTCTGCTCATTAGCAGGGCAGCACCTGAATCACTCCTTGGCAGCCACCCAAGCACTCAGCTTAGAGGGAACACTGCTTGTGGCACTTTGTACAAGCCTGCTCTGCTTCTCCTCGGCTTTGCAGCAGGAGCACTGGATGAAGAGCACTGGGGAAAGCACTTTGCAGACTGCGCTGGCAAGCACCAGTCGCCCATTGACATCCAGAAGAGGAAAGTGAAGTACAATCCACAGTTGATGCAGCTAGAGCTGAGTGGTTACGACGGACCCTTGCAAGGGAACTTCACAATGACCAACAATGGACACTCAGGTAAGCAGTAGGGTCTTGTGAAATGACCTTCCCTGCCCCAAAGGCTACATATAGCAGGCATGTGCCACGTATTAGCTGGCTGATAGCAGCATTGACTCCTGCCAGTGAGGGGAGATAGTCTCTTTCTCTCTCCTTGCTGAGCGGATACTTTGAGAGAGTTATTCAGTGCACTTGTGTGCAGGAAAACTATTGAGATGTGGGGAATATTTTTAGCAGACAGAAATCCTGTTGTCAAACAAAGGTCATTTTTCAAGCTCCCCTGTCCTGATCTCTCTCATTTCAGTTTCCCACTTTGTCATCTATTTAATTCTAGTCTCCTAATTTTGCTGATTGTATTAAATTGCTGGCAAAGCCTGTCAGCAACACTCATACAGTCAATAGAAAGTAGAGTTTGTTTGCATTTCTCTAGGAGACATGGTGGGGGACAAGAGTGATAAAAGGCAGATTCAGCATTATACACTGGCATTTTCTTCCTGTGTGTGAGTACACCCTCAGGATGGTACTAGAACTACAAAACCTTGCACTTGGGGCCAGCTTCTCCCTGGCTTTGCACAGCCTCATCCTTTGTTCGTCTGCTAGGAAAATAGACTTCTCCACTCACATCAATGGAAGGGTAACTGTGGGGGAGGGGTGACTGATTTGCAACCTCCCTGCACAGATATAAATGACACAAGGTAACAAGGTGGAAGAGGGGAAAAAAAAAAATCAGACCACCTGTTTTCAAAGCCACTTATAAAAATCCTTAAATGAATCCACCCCACCCCTCTTTGAGGTAGGCCAGCATTATCAGCCCTGTCTTACAGGACGGAAACAGAAACTCTAAGGGGCTTGATATCAGTCAGAATTTAGGTGCTGGCCCATATACTTTTAGGTGCCAGGACCTTTGTGAGTTGCTTGAGACACCCTGGTAAGCCAGCCGGGTTAGCATTTGGGAGTTCCTGGCTCCTAGCCCTCTGCTCAGCCTACTGTAACGCCCTACCTAAATGAATAGTGATAGAGATGTAGCCGTGTTAGTCTGGTGTAGCTGAAACAAAATACAGGACTATGTAGTACTTTAAAGACTAACAAGATGGTTTATTAGATGATGAGCTTTCGTGGGCCAGACCCACTTCTCTGGCCCACAAAAGCTCATCATCTAATAAACCATCTTGTTAGTCTTTAAAGTGCTACATAGTCCTGTATTTTGTTTCTACCTAAATGATGCATCCCCAAGTAAAGAATTTCCTGGCATGGGTGGGGGAGGAGATTTCAGGCTTCCACCAAAGGAAGAGATGATTCCCTATCTTCTGTGGGGTGTCTTATCCCAGACTGATAGTCCTTCACTCCTCCATATGCACAGGGAGAAGGAAGAGATGCAGGGGAGGGACACAGGTGGTGAAACGTATTGTCTCCTGAAAGAGCCAGTGCTAATTGTCTCTCTCAGAATCCATAATGGTTAAGAAAGCCTGTTTGTCACACAGACACCCAACCATTTACTGGAGGCTTCTGGTGTCAGTGTTATCAGCTTCACTACCTGCACATTAAGTCCTGCAGCTTTTCTCTTTCAGGCCTCCCATCCCCATTTGTATTTTCCTACATTCTCAATAACATCAAAATACCGACTTGCCTGCCAAGACCATTTTAATAAGGAATGTGAGCTGAATCCCGGAGTCTTTATGCACAGCTGTATTGTAGGGCAGGTCTACACTATGGAACAATGTCGACATAAGATGTGCAACTCCAGCTACGTGAATAGCGTAGCTGGATTTGACAGACCTTAGGTCGAGTTACTGCCGGGTCTCCACTGCGGGGGGTGTCAACAAGAGAAACGCTCCCATCAACTTCCCTTATTATGCATCTTGTTCTGTCCTTAGGGGGACATAGGACCTGGGGCAACCCCCCAGTGCCCAAGATTCAGTGTCTGGGGCTACCCTCCCCACTGTAGGCCCTAACCCACGTCTGCTCCAGCCCTTCCAAGCCCCATCCCTGCCCTCTTGCCAAAACCCTGTCCCCCGGGCGACACGAACCAGAGGTTTACTGAGGGGGCCTGGCATGAAGTGGCAGCAAGGGTCAGCCATAACTCCCATACTTACCATGACAGGAGGAGCCAGAGCAGCCCAGCAGCCTGCTTTGCTCTGCCCTGCCACACTGCCCTCTCCCAGCCTGCTGCGCCCTGCTTCCCGCCACCATGATGAAGCCAACCTCAGCAGGCTGGGAGAGGGCAGAAGAGTGAAGCAGAACAGGCTGCTGGGCTGTTCCGGCTTCTGCCACTGAGATGAGTGCGGAAGGGGGGGTGACCCCTGCTGCCACCCTATCCCAGGCCCCCAGTAATTGCCTGGGCTGCCTTGGAACCCATCCAAAGGATGGTTGATGCAGCCACTGCAGGGCCCCCCAAAGCACAGGGCCTGGAGCCGTTGCCCCAAACCATCCTATGGAAAGGATGGCTCTGAGTACCAGGGTTGACAAGAGAGCAATTGGTAGTTGACTTATCAGGTCTTTACTAGACCCACTAAATCAACCCCTGGGGGACTGGTCACCGCAGTGTGAATCTTAAGTGTAGACCTGCTCATGGTCAAGCAGAATTTTGCTGCAGACTCTATGGGGAGTGGAAAAAACGCCTCATAGTGCTCTGAGGCAAGAGTCTCAAGCCAGGTCTACACTTAAAAAGTAGTCAGGGCAGCAACCTTGCTTAGAGGAGTGAAAAATGCATGGCCCTGAGCAATGCAGTTAACCCACTGTAACCATCCCTCTTCTCCCTACAATGGAAGAATTCTTCCACCCACCTAGCTACTGCCTCCAGGACTTTGTCTACATGTGACCCACTCTAGAATTTCACGTGTAGACAAGGCCACAGAGAGAGAGAGATTCTGTACACCTGAAGCTGATGGGAGTAGAGATGTTAAATGGGTATTTTGAAAAACTTCCCCTCTGTTCCAGTGCAAATAGTTTATATACCTGCCTACTATGCCAAAAAAAAAAAAAAAAAAAAAAAAGAAGCAATAGTTTTAGGTTGATGGAAAGAATTTGTGAACCTGGGTTGAATTAATGGACAAGTTTGGAGGCAGGGGGGAGTTTATAAAAGGTGAAATGTTTTGTTTGGATCCGTGGATTTCTCTAGGTTAGAAAACCCTCAGTAAAGATTGCAGCATTTGGTTCTTTGGTTTTTAAAGGACTGACTCTGAATGAGGCTGAACACAAGCATTGAGGGTGCTCAGAACCTACATGATTAAAGCTTACATTGGTGAAATTCCAAGCATCTCTGAACTTACTCTCAGAGCCCTGATCTACACTAGGACTTTATTTTGAAATAACCCCCCTGAAGTCGAATTTATAAGCAGAGTGTCCACACTACCAAGCCTATCATTTTGAAATAACAGGCTGCTTAATTAAAAACTATATTCCTGCTTTTCATCAGGAGTAACGCTAGTTCTGAAATAGTTATTTCAAAAGAAGTGTGGACCCTCCAGTGCCGCTATTTCGAAATAACTACTCCACAGAGTAATTCAAACTAATTACGTGCAGTGATTCCTGGGGCTCTAAGTCTGAGGCAGCGCATCTACATTAACAGAGCCTGTCTTAGACTAATTTCGAGGCTTCCCAATAGTGTGGACACGCTAGTTCGATTTTGTTAAATCAGGAGTTAAGTTGAATTTACTAACTTCGACAGTTTCCTAGTGTAGACGTGGCCAGAGAGAATGGTTCATTTCAGTTCCCACACTATTTCAAGTACTTTTCCTAAATCCTCTTAGCCTACTCCATTGAGGTATAAAGAACAATTTATTTAATGAAGGCTAAAGGTTAATCTCCATTACCTAAAAAACAACAAATAGTCCTGCAGTTCCTTAGAGACTAACAAAACATATCGATGGTATCACGAGCTTTTGTGGGCAAAACCCACTTCTTCAGATGACTGGAGTTATTAAAGTTCGAGTTTTTAAATAAATTGGGGTGCGTGGGGGGGGGGGGAGAAAAAAGGGGAAAGAAATAGTCAATTAGAGTGTCCATGCTACATAGTAATAGAGATGTCGCCGTGTTAGTCTGGTCTTGCTGAAATAAAAGACAGGACTATGCAGCACTTTAAAGACTAACAAGATGGTTTATTAGGTGATGAGCCAGACCCACTTCCTCAGATTGCTCCGGTATGCCTTGTGAAACGAGATTTACTGGAGCGATTGACAAAGGCTTCCCTTGTCGACCGCATTGCGTCTAGATTGCCGTGCTGTGCCAGATCAGTTGATTGTTGGCACAGCGCGGCAGCCATTTTTATTTTAATGAAGCAGGGATTATTTAAATCCCCGCTTCATTGACTATGTCAAGTAAACTACTTTACGTGGCTCCGTCGACAGAGCTCTCCTGAACAGAGGCTATGCCACCAGGTGCTTCCCCCATCTGCCAGAGCAGGGCCATTGACTTCAGGGGAGCTGCTCTCCCCACTAGGCGTTGTGCCCTGTATTAAGTATTTGCTGCATCCATTTGTGTTATTTTCTCCCGCCTTGCAGTCCAGATTGATTTGCCACCCACCATGCGCATCACCAAAGGGCTCTCAAGCATCTACACTGCTGTCCAGATGCACCTGCACTGGGGTGGGCTGGACCTGGAGACCAGCGGCTCTGAACACACCATGGATGGAATGAGATACCTGGCTGAGGTACCCGTTTACAGGGAGACATGTCCTCAGAGAGGGAGGGGCTGCCTTCTTTCCACCCATCAAAAAAAAAAAAAAAAAAAAAAAAAAAAGGCAAGACAATCCCATGTTAAAAGAAAACCTCTGTTAGCACAAACAGCTCCCTGTGAATTGTTTTAAGCACAGAGGGCAGTCCGAGTTACATTGCTCTAGATTTACACCCAGCCGACTAAAGTCCAAGGCCTGATTCACCCCTGCCTTGGGTAGTCATTTCCCTTTGTGAGAGGTAAAATGTTACCACTGATGTGAACAGAAGAAAGATTCTGATATGGGTGCATTTTACACCCATCCTGTTCAGATGGCTGTAAAAGGTCCAAGGAGGTAGAAAATTAAGGGCCAACATTGCACAACTTAGGAGCAAAATTTGTTTGTGGCCAGGTTCCAATCCTGCATGCTATAGGCAATGAGGAGACTGAGGCAGAACCCTATAGTTTGCTGGGAACAGCTTTGAGTTTCATCAGGCTGATGGGTTGCTGCTATTGCCAAAGAAAAGGGGAGGAGGGTAATTAGAAGAACCTACTAGCAGGAAGGAAGAGAAAAATGAAAAAGCTCTGACATTCCACTAGCCAAGTCTCTTTCATGTCATTTAGAAATAAGACTCCAGCCCTTGACAGTCTAAGGTTCCCGGTCTGCTTTATCCACCCTTTTCCACATGGCTGCTCTTTGCTTACAGTGGCAGGCCAAAGTTCAGTATATGCATTGTGATGTGGAGGGGAATACAGTGCTACATTAATCTCCATCTTAGCTGCTTGCCTCAGGGCCCATTCTGTTACAGATCAGTTCACAGAAGGGAGCTGCTAGCAAAACACAGACCCTTCAAAAGCAACAAGCATGGGAAATGCTTTCCCTGCCAGATGCTTGCAGCTGCAGAGTTAGGAAAGGCCGTTTAATAGGAACTCAGGGATATTTTAATACGTTTTATTTTTCCTTCTAAGAGGTTTGATCCAGAACGCAATTAAAGGAAAAAGGAAAAAAATTCTTCTGGCAGCCAGTGGGGTTTGGATTGATCCATAACGTTTGTTTTCTCAAACTGCTCTTTAATGGCAGTCATTACAAAAGAAGGGGGAAAGGGGCAGAGATATTTTTCCTTCCTACTTTAAAAAAAAAGGAGGGAATCACGTTTACTAGTAATATTACTAACTCCTTTGGTCAGCCCTTTGCAAAGTGAAGATTTGCTGATGAACAAGGTCTATCTCTTCGGCACCTGTTCATGAGCACAGGTAACAAGCAAAGAAAGGTTTTCTTGCATTAAAGGTCAATAGCAGGACTCTAGCTGCAGCTAGTAGCTTTAAAGTAGAGGAAGAAAGTGGGTGTTGCATTAAAACCTAAAGGCCCAAAATGTGACAAGGGACACAGTGTGCTAGGTGCTGTACAAACACAGCAAGACTCAGTCCCTGCCCTGAAGCATTTGCATCCAAAAACAAAAAAGAAACAGAGATGAAGTAACTTGGTCAAGGTCACACAGCAGATCAGTGGCAGAGCCAGGAGTAGCCCCTATGTCCAACACCCTACCCTCTGTAGGCTACACTGCCACTCTAGTTACACCTGCACAATCCCAATCAAGCAGCCCTTCAGTAACACAGCTCTGTGAAAAACATTTAGGGCCAAATTCTGCCAACACTGGGCACCGATGTCAGCACAACTGCATGAGTGTCATTGAAGGAAGAATTTAACCCTGAAGTATTTTCCCATGTTGCTGAAGGCCTGTTTGACTTCATTCAAAACCATCGGTCCCCTGCCTTGGATTGACATTGTCTTGTTCCCCAACAGCTGCACGTTGTTCATTACAACTCGGGCAACTACTCCAGTTTTGAAGAAGCAAAAGACAAACGCAATGGGCTGGCAGTGCTTGCTTTCCTCTATGTGGTAAGTTGTTGCTCTGCAGGGAGAGGGAGCAGACTGGTGAGTTGGTGCAGGGCATTATAATTATTATTTGTACTGCAGTTGCATGTAGAGGACGGAATGGTGGTGTACTGTGTTGGACTCGTAGGGTGTGACTAAAACCTGGCTTGCAGGCAATGGGGCTCGGATCAGAGTCATTCTGGAAAGAACCAGCTTAAAACAAGGTGGGGTGAGTTGTGCCTCCTTGCCTTAGGAAGCAGCTTGTTTTCTCTCTCCCTTGTTGGGTGCTTGTGTTGTTCTGAATACGGCAGTGTAGTGAGACAGAAACATAAATACTCCCATCAGAAGGCTGTCTAATGCTGCGAATGCACCACTAACCAAGAACCGAGCGCTAGCGGGCGAGGCGCTGTACGGACACGGAAGAGACAGCCCCGACCTTCGCAGACTGAACATACAAGGGGAGACTGAGGCATAGAGAAGTGAGGAGACATGCCAAAGGTTACATAAGTTAGATAGGTCTCTTGACCTAGTCCAGGGCACTATCTTCTGAACCACAGTAATTTAGGAAAGCACTTGCTATACACTATATTCATTTTGCTTGCGGTAGGTTATTGGCTTTTCAAGGGTTGCCCATTGCAGAGTTCTGAGATGCCCTCAACTCATTCAGGGGCAGAAGACTGCTATTAGAGAACAATAGCAGGCCATGGTTTGGCCAGGAGGGCTTTTCTGAAAGATGGGGACGGATGTAAAGAGTTACCTTCCACAGGACAGGCCATGTTGTGCCTTCTGAATGCATTCTGGGTGGTTGTTATGACATATTTTGAGCTGGGGTAGGCTGTCAGCAAGGACAGGAGTCAGCTAGAGCTGCATTTCCTCAATCTGAGGGTCAGGATTCAAAATTGAGTTGCCAGAATGTTTCAAAGCAATTCATGGCAGCTCCTGTCCCACCGGGACAACAGGGCTGGCCTCACAGCTCCAGGCTCTGCAACCTCCGGGACCCTAGCATCAGCCAGGGTCAACCCAGTCGTCATGACGACGGGAGTCCGGGTAGGCCAAGTTGGAGTGAGTGGCACTGCAACCCCATGTGCCGGGTCACATCACCACTCACACACATTTGATGCAGTCAGGGAGATGAGGTCAAACCTGAGCAGCACTGCAACCCCAGTGCTTGCCACCCCCAGAGCTGAGACACAAGGCCAGCCACAGCAGTGTAGGATGAGGGCCAGACAGGACCCAATTGAAACCATCACTAAGGGCTCCACCCCCAGAATATTTACTGAATCACAGCACAAATGAGTCCTCAGCCCCAAAAGGCTGAGAATCACCTGGCTAGAGTCTCCAGTCACAGTGAAATCGCTCATCCGATCTTAGGGCAACATGAGCCTCACAGCAAAAAAACCACTAAATGCCACATTAGCAAGGGAAGTAAATCACTGTTAATCAGCTAACCGGTCCGATATTATGTTAACCTAACACTTAGCTAGTTAACTGACTCTGATCTTACTGCTCCAGCCCCCTAGCCCAGCACAGGGCAGCCCCTATCCACAGGAGGTCCTATAAGTTAACCTTTTGTAACTGCCAGCAGGCAGATTGGAACCTGGGACTTCCAGAGCTTAGTACAGGAGCCTCTACAGCTTGAACTATAAACTCAGCTGGCACTCAGACTAGGTTGTAGAGCAGTGGTCCCCAATCTTTTGGAGCTGCTGGACGCCCAGGGGTGGAGCTGTGCATGCGCTGGATGCCTGGGGGCGGCGACTCCATGCGCCGCGCGTCCAGGGGCGGGGTCGCCCATTCGCCACGCATCCGGGGGCAAACACCCCCATAGCCGCATGCCCGGGGCCGGCACCCCTCATAGCAGCGTGCCCGGGGCCGGCGCTCCCCATGCGCCGTGTGCCCGGGTGCAGGGCCGCCCATGCGCCGTGCGTCTGGGGCCGGCGCCCCCCATAGCTGCGCGTCCAGGCACGGGGCCGGCGACCCCCATAGCCGCGCGCCCGGGGCTGGCACCGCCATGCGCCGCGCACCCGGGAGCGGGGACGCCCATGCGCCCGGGGATGGCACCACGCATGCACTGCATGCCCGGGACCGGTACCATGCATGCACCACACGCCCGGGGAGGGCCAGCCCCGAGCACTTGGCAGGCACATGTAAATGCCCCGGCGGGTGCCCTGTCATTGGGGACCACTGTTGAAGAGCTCCCTTGTTCTTATTTCTTGCTGTAAGCGGTCTAAGTGCCACCACATGGGACAGTGAACCACACTAGGGCTGTGTCTAGACTGGCATGATTTTCCAGAAATGCTTTTAACGGAAAAGTTTTCCGTTAAAAGCATTTTCGGAACAGAGCATCTAGATTGGCATGGACGCTTTTCCGCAAAAGCACTTTTTGCGGAAAAGCGTCCGTGCCAATCTAGACGCGCTTTTCCGCAAAAAAGCCCCGATCGCCATTTTCGCAATCGGGGCTTTTTTGCGGAAAACAATCTGAGATGTCTACACTGGCCCTTTTGCGCAAGAAGCACTGGGAGCAGCATAGTATTTCCGCAAAAAGCACTGATTTCTTACAGTAGGAAGTCAGTGCTTTTGCAGAAATTCAAGTGGCCAGTGTAGACAACTGGCAGGTTTTTCTGGAAAAGCGGCTGATTTTCTGGAAAAACTGGCCAGTCTAGACACAGCCCAGGTGTGTGGGTTACACTTTTACATCCTTAAATTAGCACAGAGACAATGGAAGTTCTGCAGCATCCACCACACAAGGAACAGCAACTGGAATAGTCACAACAGAGTTCATCTGCCTGGTAACAGAAACAACATGCTCTGAGTCCTCGCAGAGACCCCACTTCATAATTGGAAATATTTCTAATTTAAGATTTCTGTGGGAGTTCAGCACATTTGAAAGGTTTTGGATTGAAATCTACTTAGGCACAGAACACACATGGCAGATTTCACACTCCACCCCCTATTCCATACTTTAAGGGCCTCTTTTCCCTGATCTGAGCAAACTCTTGTTAAGAATGAGAGACTTCAGTCTCTATGTCCATTCAGTCACTGGTTTCTCTGCTGAGAACACCCCCTCCAAAGCAACCCCTCATGGCAAGACATGGTGCCTGGAGGTGCGACCCTCCCCCCCTTCAGTTTCCCTGGATGTCCTAGGCACTTGCCCCAGTCCAAACTACCTCCATGCAGCCCACAAAAGTATAAATAAAATTTGTTAGTCTCGGAGCTAGAGATGTAAGCAAGTAGTCGACTACTCAATAAGCCTGCTACTCACACTTCCCCTTTCCCCCTCTGATACAGAAGCAGCAAAGGGGGAGGGAAGAAGGAGCCAATTCCACCCCCAGCACCATCTCTGTGGTGCCCCCTGCTCTGCCCCGGGGTACTGCGCAGCGGTGTGTGGGGCAGGGGCTTGCTGTGAGCAGAGGCTGTTCCACATCCTGCAGACAGGGGCTGCTGGATCCGGCATGAGCCACCGCTGAGCAAGCCTGGCTTTTTGTTTCCCATTGCCCACGTTCAGGGCTGCCAGATTTTCCTGGTTTCTGCCCATGTAATTTTTTTTCTACTAGTATTACAAAAGTGATCTGCACATGAAGCAAAGGCATGTGAACTGAGGTGGGTGCTGATTGCATGCAACATCAGCTGTGAGAGTGTGCACTCCCTCTGCCTCCAATCAAAGCACTGCTATGGTTCCATCTGCACTCCCTGCAAATTCTAGGTACACACACATGTGCAACAAGCAAAAGTCCCCTATCCTGGGAAACCCTCTTGGTTATAACAATCTTGAAGCCCACTGAGATGAAGGCCGGCCACTCACTAGCCTAGGTTGCCCATCAGCGACCTAAAGCAAAACTCCTATTCTGGGGTATAGTTTTTTTAAATCTTCCCACAATTTCTGGTGGCCTTCCAGGCCCAAACCCTTCTGTTTTCGAGGGGACTATACAGGCCCCCTTCCAGTTCTCACGCTATGCTTCTCTCCAACCCTTTTAAAAGTTTTCCTCCAGTTTCACCCAGGCTGGGCAATAGACTTTCGATATACAAAACTCAAAACAAAACCAGCCCTCTCTCAAAGGGGACTCTGCTGGGGGGGCGTAATCCAGCCTCCCCCCAGCCAGTTGGCAAGGACTTGTCCCTGGCTTCTTAAAAAACCTTGTAATAACCTTCACAATCCTCTAACTTGGCACCTAATGTCTCTTTGCCCATGCCCCCACCCTGCCTTATCCACATGCCTGCCTGATTGGTGAGTCATGCCAGTCACATTACCTTCATTTTCCCCACCTGGTTGTCTTACAGGTGGTGCTAATTTCCTTAGCAGGCAAGTCAACCTCTGAGGTGGCCAGTTATTGGCAGCGGTTTGTGTGCTAGAGAAATACTTGTCCACTGGAACTGAGCAGAGACCCAGTAAATTCAACACACACTGGCTACCAAACAACCCCTAAATGGCCAATGTGAATGAATCTGAAGCAGCCATCTTAAAAGGGGAAGGCCTCATTAAACTATCACCAATCCCTAGTGCCATCCAGCCCCCTTGTTAATTTGCCCCACCCCATTGTAAGTTTTTCCTTTTATTGCCGCCACTCTTTGCTGCGGGAAGTAAAACTTGCCTGTGGACAATGCTGAGGCTCCGCTTTCCGTTGTCATTGGAGTGGTCCTCATCCCAGCGGAGATTATTTTTCCAGGCTCCTGTGGCCAGCGGCTCCCTTCTGCCAAGTACATGGGCTCCGCACTGCAGGCAGCTCCTCCTAGTACAAAGAGCCAGATACCAAGATCAGAGCTGTTTAAGGAAGGGCCTCCTAGCCCAGGAGCAGGGAGGAAGCTGAGCTGACACCCCTACCCCTCTACCCACACTTGCACAGACTAATCTGGACAACCTTGCACATGAGTCCTGGCCCCTGGGGGAAGCTGCAAGGTGGCAGATGTTAGCAGATAAAGCAAGGGCCCCCTAGGCACATGGATGTGAGTGAGGGTAGGAACAGCAGCAGTAAGGCAAACAACGGAAGTAGCAGAGCTGGATGGATGATGGAAAAATAATAATAGGGAGGAGGGATGCTCAGTTAGGGGCTGGGGGCGGGATACAGGAAAGCTGGGCTCAACTCCTAGGTTGGCTCTGTCACCAACTGCCTGTGCAACCCTGTGCAAGTCACTTAGCCTCAGATCCTTAATGGTATTTAGGCTCCTAGCTTCCATTGAAATCAACTGCCTGGGCCTCAGTCTTCCCATCCATCAGTCCCCCATCCCTATCCCAGCATAGGGAGCACCAGGACTAATAACATTCCCTTTCTCCCGCCTGTTCTCTCTCATTTGTTTAGAAGTTCTTTGTGTCAGGGAGAGTCTCCTGCTAGATGTATGGAGAGGGAGAGTCGGGGATGTCAGGGAGAGTCTCCTCCTAGCATGATGGGGAGCCCCTCTAAATTGAAAGAAAATTACAGGAGGCCCCCCAAGATGCGACCGCCTGAGTTCTGACCCCCCACACTTACAACCATTTTTGTAAGTGGGGAAGGGGCCGGAACCCCCCGACTTACGTCCTTGGCCCGCATTTACGATGGCACATGGTGCTTACTGTAAATGCAGGTTCGAGTTACGACACCCCCGACCTGTGATGCTTCCTCCGGAACCAATCGCGTCACAAGTCGGGGGCCTCCTGTATAATAGAACAATTATTCGATGGGGGGCAGGGAAACCTCAGTTTGCCCTGGTCTGCTCTAGGGAGTTAGTTTGAAATAACAAGTGAAGCGTCCACACTATCAAGCCCGTTATTTCGAAATAACAGGCTGGTTATTTCAAAATACCTACTCCTCCTTTCCACGAGGAATAACGCTTATTTCGAAATAGCGGCAGTGTGGACACTCCACTGCGGCTATTTCAAGATAACTACTCCCCAAGTCATTGAAAGTAATTACTCCCCAGTGCTTCCTGGTGCTCTAAATCAAAGTAGCGCATCCACATTAAGGGTGTCTACAGAGCAAAGTTATTTTGGAATAATGGACCAAAATAAAACTCATTCTATGAAGAATTACGCCTAATCCGAAATAACTATTTCAAAATAAGGTATGTGTAGACGTTCCATTGCAGCTATTTGAAAATAGCTCCGTACCAGGGCCATTCTAAGTTATTTCTCCTGGGGCTCTAAATTGAAATAGCACATCTGCATTAGGGAAGCCTGCCTCAGACTAATTTTGAGGTTTCCCAGCAGTGTAGACATGCCATTTCGAAATAAGATGTTTCGGAATAACTTTTCCAGAATAGCTTATTCCGAAATAACTGTACAGTGTAGACATAGCCTAAGGGAGCCTGCCTCAGTCTAATTTTGAGGCTTCCCTGTAGTGTGGACATGCTATTTCAAAATAGTTATTTCAGGAGTTAGTATGCGGAAATAATTTCCTAGTGTAGACATGACCCTAGTGGCCAATTAGTCCAGAGTGCAGTGACTGGCTTGAGGCCATGGAATTGTCTGGGTGTCACTGTGTTTGCTATTTGCTATCTGATATTACTAACTGGACTCGGAAGTCTGGCTCTCGGCTGGGAGAGTTTCTCCCTCCCCTCTCTTTGCTGGCTGCGGAAGCATGCCTCAGCTCCCACCACCAGAGCATTGTTCATCTGCTCCAGGTTGCAGCTGTTTCACAGAGTTTCAAAGGCTCTAGTGCTGCTGTGTGTTTACAAAAAGCTGCTGACAGGGATCTGCAGTCCTAGCGAGAGAGGATTTGACATGGCCACCGGGAACCTGTTGTGGTGCAAGAGGAATAACCTTGCTCTGCTTCAGAGCTCCTGCTCACAAGAAGCTTCCAGGCACTGACATCTCCCTTTCTTCCTCTTGCTTCACAGTTCAGGAGAGGCATTGATCAGAGGCTGGGGGGAAAGGGTGGATCAAGATTCCTGGAGTCTCTTCCCAGCTGGGGAGGGAAAAGGGGAGCAGTGCCTAGTGATTAGAGCAGCCAGGACTGAGTCTGGATTCCTGGGTTCTGTTTATAGAGTTGGGAGGACAATGTGGTCTAGTCTAGTGTTTAGAGCAGTGGGACAGGGTTGGGGCAGGGCCTGTGAGTTTCACTTCCAGCTCATGCACTGAGCTCGGGTGAGTTATGTAGGGTCAAAAAGGGTATAGGACCTTAGGCACAGATTTTCCAGATGCAGTTGCTTAGCAATGGGAATCTAACTCACTCCTTACAGAGGCAATTTTTGAGTCATAACTGGCTTGCCAGCAGTGCTGAAAGCACCCACAAATCTTATGAAAGTCACTGGTACCTGACAATCTAGCTAGTTATTTAGATGCTTAGATACTAACTTAGGTGCCCAACCTCATATTCCCAACATTTGACAGTGTCACCGTTAGCATCTCTGTGCCTCAGTTTCCCCCACCTAACATATCAGAGACAACTAGGATGCTTGTGTTAATGTAAGAGGACATACAGGAGGAGGCCTGCACCTCTAACCCCCTAGCACACTTGTGCTATTCAGTGCAGGCTTCCACCTTCAGGATCCATAACTACAAGTGTGGTTATAGCTCATACAAAAAATCCAATTCCTTAAGCAATCTTGCTATAGTATTTGGCTTCAGGAGCTCCTGCCTCGGTGACTCTCACAAGATGAACTGACCTACCGCTGGTTCTGGGTTGACTTTTATACATTTGATTCATCAAGCCCTGTTCTCTTTCTAGGATGGGAATTTTGAGAACACCTACTACAGTGACTTCATCTCCAAACTGGCCAAAATCAGGTTTGCAGGTAAGTCCCTCACACTCCTTCATTCTTGTCATCCAAAAAACCAGTACTTGTAAGAACTGGGTAGGGCAGGCCCTAGCGGGAGACAGCATAAGGGATTGAGGGCAGGGCAGGCTGGCTGAACAGGAATATCTGTAAAAACAACAAGTAGTCCTGTGGCACCTTAGGGCATGTCTACATTAGGAAATTATTTTGAAATAAATCCTGACATAATAATTTTGAAATAGCGTGTTCACACTACAGGGAAGCCTCAAAATTAATCCCTTAAGGCAGGCTCCCTTATGGTGTGTCTACACTGCACAGTTATTTTGGGATACCAGAGGTATCCTGAAATAGCTACTCCATGTCTATACAAGCTGCCTGTTATTGCAAAATATTTTTTGAAATAACGGGCGTGCTATTTTGGCATCCCAGTAACCCTCATTCCATGAGAGTTAAGGAATATCTCAAAATAGCCCGTTATTTCAAAATTTGACACTGTGTAGATGAACCAAATTTCAAAACAGATTCGGAATAAGATACCCAATTTGCATAGCACAAATTATTTCGAGTTTAGGGTGCTGTGTAGATGCAGCCTTCATGTGGATGCACGAACTTGACTTAGCGCCCCAGGAAGCACTGCAGAGCAATTACTTTGATTGACTCTGGGGAGTAAATATTTCGAAACAGCAGCTCTGGAGCATCTAAACTTTTGCTATTTTGAAATAATTATTTCAAAATAATGGTTATTCCTTGTGGAAAGCAGGAGTTATTATTTTGCAATAACCAGCCCCTTATTTTGAAATAACAGGCTTGGTAGTGTGGCCACTTTGCTTGTTATTTTGAAATAAGGGGCATTGTTTCAAAATAACTCCGTAGTATAGACCAGGGTTCAGAGTAAGGATGTTAAGAGGTGGGTAAGTGGCTAATTGTGTAGTTGATACAATTTGTATTGACTGCATGATTAGTCGATAAGGAAAGGTGGTCTGTCCTGGCTCATGCCAGGTCCAGGAGCTACTCCTGCTGTGGATCTGCAGTTTAAATGTAGTAGGAGCTGGGCGTGCAGGCAGCTTGGCTCCTATATTTACTGCAGAGTGGCAGCGAGGGTAGGTCCCAGATCTGGCATGAATCAGGACTGAGCAAGCCGGGCTCAGTCCCAGCTCACACCTGCTCTGGGACTGCTGCTGCTCTGCATTATAAATGTTGTAAGAACCACCCGACTATTGCTACATTTAAAATGCAGAGTTGAAGCAGAGGTAGCTGCCCGCATGAGCTGGGACTGAGCCTGCTTGCTCATTCGCCGCTCACGCCAGGTCCAGCAGCCCCGTCTGTAGGATGTGGAACAGCCTCTGCCCACAGCAAGCCTAGACCCCCCCAGTGGGCAGAGGCTGCTTCACAGCAACCTCCCCTGCCTCCACCCCCGACCTTTGCAGCACCATGGGGCAGAGCAAGTGGCACCACAGCGACAGTGCTGGAGGGGGAACTGGCTCTTTCCTCCCACCCCCCTTGCTGCCTCTGTGTGTGTGTGAGAGAGAGAGAGAGAGTAGTAGGCTTATCAGGTAGTCGACTACTTTCTTACATCCCTAGCTCAGAGACTAATATACACACACACACACACACACACACACAGTCCCCGGGTTACATGGATCCGACTTACATCGGATCCCTACTTACAAACGGGGTGAGGCAACCCCGCACTAGCTGCTTCCCCCCAGCAGACCAGGGAGACGCGAAGCTAGCCCCCCCCTCCCCAGCAGACCAGGGAGACACGGAGCGGCTTTTCTCAGCAGACACCTCAGCTTGAGAATAAAGGACTGAGGGAAGTGAGGTGTGGAAGAATAAAACTGAGCTCTGGAGAAATGTTTGGCTAGAGTTTCCCCTACAATATGTACCAGTTCCGACTTACATACAAATTCAACTTAAGAACAAACCTACAGTCCCTATCTTGTACGTAACCCGGGGACTGCCTGTGTGTGTGTATATATCATGAACTTTGGTGGGCAAAACCCACTTTATATTATGAGCCATCCATAAAACCAGCTTTCCCTACATTCAACACTCCATTGACATCAAAAGCTAAGTATGGGACACTTCCAGCCCACTCAACTAACCTCATTAGCACGGGCACTACATTTGACAGTTTTTTTTTTTTTTCTTTCCCCTCTCCTTTTTTTTTCCTGTTACTTATTCTGAGGGTCCCCCTTTCCCCCCTCTACTCAAGCTCATCTGAAGAAGGGGGTTTTGCCCATGAAAGCTCATGATACTATCTATATTTTTGGCAGTCTCTAAGGATTCATTTACACTGCATGCTTGTTTTGAAGTAAGCTATTCCAGAAGAAATACTCCGAAATAGCTTATTTTGAAATAGCACATCTACACTACAGGGAAGCCTCAAAATTAATCCAAGGCAGGCTTCCCTAATGTGGACATGCTACCTCGATTTAGAGCCCCAGGAGGCACTGGGGAGTGACTACTTTGAATGGCCCTGGGGAGGAGCTATTTTGAAATAGCAGTAGTGGAGCGTCCACACTAGGTATTTTGGAATAGGCGTTATTCCTCATGGAATGAGGTTTTCAGAAGTTGGAATAAACCATCTGTAATTTCAAATTTATTTAGAAATAGCAGAATTGCTGTGTAGACACTTGCATTGGTATTTCGGAATAACGGCTGTTATTCTGAACTAACACTGCTGTGTAGACACAGAATGCCACAGGACTACTCATTTTTAAAGTTACAGACTAACACAGCTACCCCCTCTGAGGAATATCGGTCTCATTCTGATGGATTAGGTCAGCTAGATCTTTGCCTGGTAGATGAATCATGTAGGAGATTGGGAATATTATTTGCCTGATTTTAAGGACCAGGTCAGCTGTCCCATGAGCCAGAGGTCACGCAGAGCTATCAGAAATTACAGAGGCAGGCATAAATATACCTGCAAAGATATGCCTGCCTCTAATTTCCACTCCATGCATCTGACAAAGTGGTTTTTTGACCATGAAAGCATATGCTCAAATAAATCTGTTAGGCTACGTCTACACTGGCATGATTTTCCGAAAATGCTTTTAATGGAAAAGTTTTCCGTTAAAAGCATTTTTGGAAAAATCTCGTCTAGATTGGCAGGATGCTTTTCTGCAAAAGCACTTTTTGCGGAAAAGCGTCCGTGGTCAATCTAGACGTGGTTTTCAGCAAAAAAGCCCCGATGGCCATTTCCGCGATTGGGGCTTTTTTTGTGGAAAACAGTACTATGCTGTCTATACTGGCCCTTTTGTGCAAAAGTCTTTCGGAAAAAGACTTTTGCCCAAACGGGAGTAGCATAGTATTTCCGGAAAAGCACTGATGATTTTACATGAGATAGTCAGTGCTTTTCCGGAAATTCAATCAGCTAGTGTAGACAGCTGGCAAGTTTTTCCGCAAAATTTTGCCAGTCTAGACACAGCCTTAGTCTTTAAGATGCCACAGGACTCCTCCTCATTGGTTTTGCAGATAAAGACAAAGCCAGCTCCCCCAGTTAAATAACTAGGTAACCTAGTACCCCCGAACACATACCTCTAACTTCTCTCCTTCACGCACACCAGAAACAATGGTGCTGATTGCAGAATCATCCTGCTAGTCTTAAGCAATCCATGACAGCCTGTTCAGGGGAAAGACTTCTGTGACTCCACTAGAGAAAATAAAGTGTCTTTAAAAAAAAAAAAAAAAAAAGCTGCAGTATGCAAAAAAGGCAATATGCATAATACAACCTCCTTGCACAATATACTGGGCTATAAGTTTGGGGCTGTCCTGAGCTGAGTTGCATGGGCAGGTGGTGATTCACCTATGTAATCAGGTCTTTTAGAAAAACACCAAACTGGTTCTCAGTCCACATACCCCCACCATTACTTTAGGGCACATTCCATAGGGACCTTGTAATGTCCAGAATCATAAAAAAAATATTCTTAAATACCTGGCCCTATCTAGTGTGGTTTTTATTTTCAAAAGTGCCTAGAGCAGGAAGAGAGCTATTACATCAGCTTGTCAAGTATGATTGTTATTTATCTCTATTAGGGGCAGCACATATGGACCCCAGCCTCACTATGCTAGGTGCTACACCGACTAGAGTTGGTAGAAAATTTTGATTGAAACAGGTTTTCCATCAGAACGTGACCTTTCAACAAAACTGAAATGGTGGGGTGAGAGTTAGTATCCATTTTGAGGAAATGTCATTTACAAACATTGGAGAAAATCTATTTTAAAAACATCAAAATGTCTCTTTGCAACATTTTCAGGCCAAAAAACATTTTGCCTTTTTTGTTTTGAAATTTTGTATAAAAATAGAAAAGATTGAAAAACATAAATAAATGATTTTTGCATTTATTGAAATGAAATTATTTCAAGGGCCTGAAATTAATTTTTGGAAGATTATTTCATGAAAAAAGTCTAAATTTTCATCTTGATTTGGAATTAATTTTTTTTCAAAATTTTCAGAATTTTTCCTCAGACAGAAAGTTTGTTTGCTGTCAGCTCCTGTCAGCGTGTCTGTGCTTGACTCTGTCAGTAGCATAATGCACCAGGGACTATGGGAAGTGACTTGTCAATCATCTGGCCATAGGAGCTAGGATTGGTCTGCTTTCTTCTCCTTGGTCATTTTGTGTCTGTATGTTGCTTGTTTCCTTTGTAGGGCAATCAACCAAGCTCAGTTCACTGGATGTCCAAGCCATGCTGCCTGAAAACCTCTCGCACTTCTACAGATATCACGGCTCGCTGACCACACCACCTTGCTCTGAAAGTGTGATCTGGACAGTTTTTGACTCTCCCATCATCCTGTCACACACACAGGTAAGGCCCCCTCTGTTGCCTGCCAGATGTGACAGACAGGAGCCTAGCAAGAAGGAGGGTGGTTCCATGCTCCTGGAAGACCGCCTCAAGTGGAAGGGCAGAGCTGGGGCTAGCATCCCCAAGCAGCCTTAGCACCTAGAGCACACTATACCTATCCTGGGCAGTCATCCCCTTCCAGGCAGGCTGCTTAAATTTATTTCTGCTCCTTCGCAGACACTCCTTTTTAAGACACTTTAAGACATGGTCTGGTGCTTTCCAGGGAGCTGGGGCCATTATTTGCAGCTTTGCAGGGCCCTGTGGATGTGTGTGCATCTTCATGGCATTTTGTAAATGAATAAAGTCACAAAGGAGCACAAAGCTGTAGTAATGTCTTGAGATAATACTACTCAGTCCTTCTCTAAGGCCTTCCGTCCAGGAAAGTCACAGTGCTTTACAGGCAGGAATGAACATAGCTTCCCTTTATGCAAGACAGGGAAACATCATCCCATTTTACAGATGGGTCACTGAGGCACAGCAGGAAGTAGTAACTTGCCCAAGGCTGCACTGTTAATCTATGGATCTTAACCCAGGCGTTCTGATTTATAAGTCCCTGCTCTAGCCACTAGCCATTGCTCATGCCTGATGTGGGGGCATTTTTCATCCTTGCCCTCTCTTGTTCTTGGGAAGAGCGAGGAGGTTTATCCCTCTCTGTCTTTTGCCTGGCTGCACAGGAAGCTGGGGCTGGATCCAGATGGTGACAGGCCATTTGCTTCAGTGTGTTCCCCGTACTGAAGTGTGATGACTAATGCTTCAATTGTGCCAGCCAGTAGCCTTACACCTGAGACTCTGGGAAGCTGACCATTGGCAAATAGATTTAGGATTATCAATACTCAGGTCGTCACACTGGATGAGAGAGGTAGTGCAGCACAGTGGTTTGAGTATACTGCTCAGAACCAGGAGCCCCCCCCCATTCTAATGCTGGTTCTGACAGTGACTCAGTGTAATAATACTTACCGGCCTCATGGGATGTAGCACAAATAACGTTTGCCAGGCCTTGGAGTGGCCAGCTCTGCAACTGACTCCCTGCACAGCCTTCATCTCTCTTAGCCTTGGTTCCTTAGGCCAGTTGCTCTCAACTTTTCCAGACAACTGTATCCCTTTCAGGAGTCTGATTTGGCTTGCATGTCCCCAAAGGTACACTGCACTTAAAAAACTATGTGCTTCTAGAATCAGACATAAAAATACAAGTGTCACTGCACAGTATTGCTGAAAAAATGCAGATTGTCTCATTTTTAGTATATAATTATAAAATAAATCAAACTGGACTATAGCTATTATACTTACATTTCAGAGTACAGTTTACAGTGCTGTACAAACAAGTCATTGTATGAAATTTTAGTTTGTACTGTCTTGGCTAGTGCTTTTTTGGTAGAGTGTTGTAAAACTAGGCATCTATCTAGATGAGTCGATGTACCTCTGGAAGACCACTGTATAACCCGAGGGGTATGTGTACCCCTAGCTAAGAACCACTGTTCTAGGCCTGCCAATGATTTAGAAAACACTGAACTACTTGAGAGTGTGTTTGTGAGGATCCATCTATTTGCAAAGCACCCTGGACCATATCATGCACACGGTGTTTGGCTCAACACTTCCAGCAAACATTGTAATCTAAGATGGCAGAAAAGCTTCTGTGACTTATTTACGAACAGGAATGAAAATCAACCTAGTATAAAAATGACATAAATCATAGGGCCATGACTGGCCCTTTTGGAATTAGATGGTCCCTGCTCATATGCTCTCATCTGCTGTTTAAGCAGCCACTGCTAATTGAAAGGGTTTCTAGTCTGAGGTTATCCAATCTCTAACTCCTCTAGGCCAAATTCAGCCTTGGCATACATGTGTGATGTTTCTATTCAAGCTAGAGCACTTCTCAACCTTTCTCCCAGACAACATAGCAGTGCAAGACTGCCAGCTGCAGACGCATCTTGTAGCCACACTGGTTTACACAAAGATCACACACTGGTTTAGACCATGGTTTCCTAACCTATGGGTCGGGACCCAAATATGAGTCACCATTACATTTCAAAAGGGTCCCCAAGCGTCTCCCCAGGTGGCTCTGCCCTCTCTCCTCCCCCCATTTTTTAATTGCCTTGGGTCACCAAGTCTTCCTGAATTGTCAAAATGGATCCTCATCTGGAAAAGGTTGGGAACTGCTGGTCTAGCGGAGACTCTCTCTGCAACAGCACAGCAGAGTGGCTGATGTTTGATAAGGCGGAACAAAGCTCCTTGCTCAGTTAAATGCAACATTGTGAGAACCCAACAGAAATAAAAACTGCAAGGAAGAAGCCAGAGCCAGCCAGCCAAATGGCTAAGGCCGAGTCTTGGCTGACTACAAAGCCAGGAGCATCAGGAATTTGGGGACCAGCAGGTCCCTGGGATCAGATTGAAGATAATTACAGCATAATAACTGGCATTTATAGACAAGGAACATTTTCTTGTTTAATATTTGCCATGTGTCAATGGAGGCATTCTTTTAGCTAGTGGCTGGGGCAGGCTTTATTATGCTGAGCTGATGACTCCACTCTGCATACAAAGGGGATCTATTGATGAGTGATTACAAGTGGTGCCTGAACCTCCTATGGTGACCAAACCCTTCAGGAAGGACAGGAATCTGCCTGCCAAGGCATTTAGCCTAAGGCAGAGACTCAGCATAAGCAACAGCAATATGCTGAAAAAAACCAGCAAGCAAATGGTCTGGAAGCACTTTATAGACTAACAAAACATGTAGATGGTATCATGAGCTTTCGTGGGCACAGCCCACTTCTTCAGATGACCGGAATTATGATTAGAGGATAAGGAAACTCAAAATAAATAGAAGAGAAGGGGGGGAGGAGAAAGATGTTCTGTTGCCCACCCCCCCTACCTCTATGCATAAAGTATAAGGAGAAAGGGTGCTAACCCTGAGTAGATAAAAATCAAAGTCAGTGGATGGATAAGGCAGGAAGGATACCATTCAGAATATGCTGAGAATGGCAGCTGAAGCAAAATGCAGGACAATGTAGCACTTTAAAGACTAACAAGATGGTTTATTAGATGATGAGCTTTCGTGGGCCAGACCCACTTCCTCAGATCAAAAAGTGATCTTTCTGGCCCACGAAAGCTCATCATCTAATAAACCATCTTGTTAGTCTTTAAAGTGCTACATTGTCCTGCATTTTGCTTCAGCTACCCCAGACTAACACGGCTACATTTCTATCACTATTCTGAGAATGGCAAGGAGTTTAAAATGAATTAATTTCCCTAGGCTAATAATGGTAGGTGCAACCTCCTCTTTAAGAGACAGGAATGGGTGTATGTGTGTGATTGAGATTAATTTACATCTCAATAAAGGGTCTTGCATTCCAATGTTGGAAGACCCCCCCTGGCTGTTGTGATTAAAGGAAATAGGTCTCATTGGGAAATCCTCAGCACATGCCTAGCCTGGATGAGTGTCAGAACAACTTCCCCTCACACTTCCTTCAGCCCCTGCAGTGCAGTCTGGCAGGTGAAGTGCTCCTGCTGTTCTACTCCTGTGTCCCTGCCCCTGGCTTATGCACCTCAGCTCTGACACTGCAACACCCTCCTTCTGGGCCTCGAGACAGGGCCGCTGGGAACACACCTCCCAACCCCGGCAACAGACTCCCACACAAAAAATAGCCACCTGGCTGGTGCAGCCCAGTAGATTCGCCAGCCCACCTGGGACCCTCAGTCTGAGCCCCAGAGCCTCACTGTCCAGCCTGCAATTTTTAGCGCGCTAGCTCAGGTCAAGCTGGCACGAGTCTGCCAAGCTGGATGGGGAGGCTCACTTCCAGCTATAGCTTAGACAGCCTCTACCTAGCACTGCAATGCAAGGACTTATTCAACACGCTCTGTAGGCACTGCTCTCTTTGTCTGGGGGGGGGGGGGGCTGTTTTCTTTAAAAGAACTAGCCCCCCCCATTTCTCCCACCGTAACAAGTGCCTGTTGCTTAAAGATCTCACTGCTGGAGAACACCTTGCTGGACTGGCAGAACAACACCCTGCGGAACGATTACCGCCACACTCAGCCTCTCCACAGCCGAGTGGTGGAATCCTCTTTCAAGGCCAAAGGCACCACAGGTAAGAACAGGGCAGGGTTGGGACAGGTACCTGGGACAGAAAATGGCATTCAAGGGGCACCTCGAGGTGGGCGCAGGCCTGTAGGTGAGGCGGGAGAAACCATCTCAGGTGAGTTTAGTTTGTCATCTGTTATGCAGGACAACCCAAGATTTTCCACACTCAAGGCAGGGTTAATGATACCCTCAGACTCTGTGTCAGAAAAGGTGCAGGGGTGTATCATATCCAATTGGCACAACACCTCCAATATCTACAAGCAGAAACAACATGAGCTATCTGGAGTACTCATGGTTCCTATTACTGGAGTACCTGAGCACCTCAGTCTTTAACAGAGTGTTTCTTAAATTTTTTAAGACTGAGGAACACCAAACGATATTTTTTTTAATGAAGAACACCAAAAAAAGTCAGGGGGAAAAAAAAGGGTCAGGGGGAAAGTTATTGAGGAAAAGAAAAAAAGGTTGCCTGCCCCTTTAAGGGCAGCCCTTTTGAATTCTGTTTTCAGCAGCACACCTCCGACTGCCTCGCGGCACACCGGTGTGCCACGGAACACAGTTTAAGAAACACAGCTTTAACAGATTGATCCACACAAGTGCTGTGTGAAGCTGTCGAGGGCTGATGTGCCCCATTCCCACCTGGAATGTGGAGGGGACATTTATTCTCCCTGTGGCCCCCTCCTTACACAGGACACCAAAGCCTGAAGGCCTAAATCAGTTTCAGTAGTCAGCCTTCAGGGCAGCACAGCCTAGTGGCCAGAGTTGGTTACCATGGCCTTCTTCTCCTGGGTCCCGCCCACAGGGCCTTAACAGAGGGGTGGTCCACCACAGGGTGAATGAGGAGTCCAACCGCAACACACTGACTTCCTGGGGTGAGAGGTACCATTTCCTCTCGGTCACTTCATACCCTATGTCTTGAGGCTGCCATCCATGGGCTGCTGGAATCACTGAGCTCCTCCACAGAGTGGATCCTCCCTGGGTTCTTGGCTTCAAAGGCACACAGATCTTTCCAGCCCAGATAATAGCAGTTCTTCTGCAGACACCTCCACCACAAATCCTGCCCCACCAGCCATCCACCCTGTATGAGCTGAGCTACTACCTTTTATAGCTGGTCCCCAGCTGGAGCATGCTCATCGGAGCCATGGGGGCGTGGCCTCCTTGGCCCAAAGAGAGGAATTAACCCTCACAGTACCAGTCTGGGGCTGTTGTGCCCCTTCACAGAAGTAAGGAAATATTATCCCCATTTAGCCCCTGGAAACTGAAGCATACAGACTAAATGACTTGCCCAAGGTCACACAGTCTGTGGGTGGCAAAGCAGGAAAACTGAGTCTCATGCTAGCCCCTTGCCTATTAAACCACCCTTCCCTAGCACAGGTGAGGATAAGTCACCGCAGCATCCCTGACTGCGCACCCACAATCATGGATTATTTTTTAGAGCTTTTTGCATATTGAGCCCCTTGCAGCTTGAACTCTGCCCATCCTACAGCAGCGAGGGGCAAGGCTGTTTTGTGCAGGATGTGTCTGGAAATGAGATCTTGCATAACCCTGAGTTTGTGAGAATTTGGAGGCTGTGCAATGCATCACCATGTGTTGTGCAAGAACCAGTGTTTGCTGGGGCGTAGATTTGGACCTGTCTCCCAGCACCTTTGACCCTTCTCTTCCCGATAAAAGCAAATCAGTGGGAAGAACATTATCAATAAACTAACATTGACACAATCTCAGACACCGGTTAAAAATCGCTCTCCAGGTTCATAGGCCACTAGACAACTTACCTTTGCTCAGTGCTTTTCAGACAAGCCGTACTGTGGAATGCTTTGTGCAGTTTAAGAGAAGGAGAGAAGGATCCACAGCCAGGGAGAAACAATCACAAGCCAAATCCAAAGACAAGTTTTGCTGACATGGTAACTAGACGGGTGGGGGGAAGAATGGCACCTCCTAGCCAACACATCTATGCTGACAAAATTCTCCATGTATATGCAACTGTTCTAGTAGAAGAGTGGTGCTGTTGGCTTAGCTAATGTGGTGTTGGGAGATGGTTTATAAGAGCTGATCCAAAACCCCCTTCTGTCAGCTTATTCTGCAACTCCACCAGGGGGCTCTGCCAGCATGCCTGTAGCAGTACAGTCCTACTGCCAGGCCATCTGTAGTGTAGCTAAGCACCTGGTCACCTGGAAGTCTGGGGTAAGACACCCTGTTGTCATAGGTGTGCACAGCACATTTCATTAGGGTGTGCACCCAAAGAATGTTTTTAAAATGTATTTTGACCCCCATTAGCCACACCCCGGACCCTCTTAGCCATGCTCCTGACCCCCACTGGCCACACCTCTGGAGGTAACACTCTCTGGGCAAGATGAACACATGACCAAAAGGTGTCATGTGACCCCCCCCAAGGACTTTTCCCGCTATCCTCCTACCAATAGGGATTAGTTTGCCCCCCCCAAAAAACTCTCCTCATGCAACTATCCTGCAGTTGCATTACCCCAATGTGTGTGACATTAACTCGGGGTGGAGAGGCTGGGGGAAGTGTTCCCTCTAAGAGTTTCCTCCGATGAGCAGAATGAATTTTGTGTTGTGCACTAGTACTGAGTTCATGTGGCTTGTTTGGATGTGTCACTGTGGCACCCAAGTTATTAATAAATATCTCATAAACCTCTACCTTTTCCCTCTGCTGCCATGTCTCTTCCCCTTGCTCCATCAGCTCCTCTGGTGCCTGCTGCCTCCCAACCCCTCACCCTCCTCTGCTGTCCTGACTCCTGCCCTTCTCACTGCCCTCAGCCTTCCTGAGACCTGCCCCCCTCCACCAGCCTTTCTCCCCCCCCCCCCCCGTGCCTACTCCTCCAGTAGCCCCACTCTGATCATGTGAGCTACTCCTCCTCATTCCCTCTCCTAACACCTCCCTCTACACACCTGCCCTGCCTCTCTCCTCTGGTGCTGGTCCCTCCCCTGCAGGTGTCTGTCCTTCTGCTTCACCCCTAGAATCCCCTGGCACCTGCACCTTCCCTTACCCTTGCACTCTCCTGGTGCCTCCCCCTTCTCTTACTGCCACTGCCCCCTTTTTTCCTGATGCCCACCCCCTCACCAACTCCTGCCCCATTCCCCTCATGCCCCGTGCCCTCACACATGCCTTGCTCCATCCCTGCCTTCCTCATGCCCATCCTTTCTTTCAAGCCTTCTCCCAGCACCTCCCCTTCTCCCCTCTAGCCCCCAAAGTCCTTACCCTCTCCTCTCCCAGCATCACCCTGTCCCCCCTCCCACTGACACCTCCCCTCCTGCCCTTTCCCTCATTGTCTGCACTTGGCCCACTGGCATTTGCCTCTCCTCTACCCTGTCTCTTAGCGCTTTTCCCTCCCCTCAGCCCCCCTCCCCGTAGCACCCCTCCCCTCAGCACAATCCCCTTCCTCTCCCACCCCTTCCTCTTATTTTTCCTCCTGCCCTCCCCTACCCTTCTTTACCTTCGGCTTCTACCTTCCAATTTGCGGGGCTGGAGTCAGAGCTGGCCCAAGCTACAGGCCACCCAGGCCCTAGCTGGGGCGCCCCCGGGGTGCCGTGCGGTGCTGCCAGGTCGGGCAGGGGTGTCCCCAGGGCACCACGTGGTGCTGCAGGGCTGGGGGGGACACCTCAAGGGGGGCCATGCAGCATCCCCAGGGCACCTCAGGGGGGGCCATGCAGTGCTGCTGAGCGGAGGCATCGCCGGGGGGCACGCAGTGCTGCCGGGCCGGGGGGAGGTCCCTCAGGGGGGCCATGTAGTGCTGCTGGGCTGGGCAGGGGCACCCCCAGGTGCATAAGAGGCGATGCTGCGGGGCCCGGAGCGCAAAAATGGCTCGGACCGGCCGGCATTTGTAGTCGGGCCTCAGCTGCTTGTGGAGCTGGGCCGCATGGTTTGAAAGTCCTGGGCTGTGACGTTACACCACGGCCGGGTGTCTCACCTGTTGCGCGGCGTTTCAGCACGCCGCGCATGCGCTCTCTCTGCCCCACAGTGCCCCGTAGATGGCTGTAGGGAATTTAAAGTGAGCGTTTGCGGCGTCCCGTCACAAATTCCTCTCCTCCAGCAGCCGCTAGCTGGCCCGAGACATTAGGGTGTGCCTAGGCACACCCTGTGCGCACGCCTATGCCTGTTGTCAATGGGTGCAGACCTTGGCCTGTTGGTTCTCATCAGATGGTGGCAGTTTTGCCACTGTTCTCTGAACAGAAGGCAAAGGTGAGGCCCTGTCGCAGGAATGACTACCCACTCAAACAGTTCTCCATCCCAACCACTATACAGGGGAAACAGACCTCAGTGTAAAAGAGAGGTGCCTCCAAAGCTCCTGGTGTTTGCATGGTGGAGAAATATCCCAGCTAACCATGAATGGGTGTGTATCAGTGATTGCTATTCTCTCCCCCATCTAGAACGCTGCCTCCCAGAAGAACTCAACTCAAAACTGGAGCAAATACACACTCAGATCCAGGAGATGAAGAAGCATCTGCTGGCTGGAGGGGGCATGACAAGTAAGAAACTTCCAGCCACTTCTGTTTCAATGAATTTCACTTGCACAAGAAGTCACCATCCCTTTCTCCCCCAGGGAGGAGCCCACAATAGCTCTGCCCTCAGCGTCAGTGGGTGCTGCATAGAAATATGACTAGAACCAGGCCCTTATAGGGTCCCACTGGCGAGTTTCCATCAATCACAGCATAAGTGAGCTTAAATCCATCTGACAGCCAGCCAGTTGCCTCTCCTCACCCTACTCCGCTGGCTCCAGAAATCAGCACATTAAAGAATTAAAACTCAGAGCATCAGTATGGCAGAATCAAGTATTATTATCCCCATTTTACAGATGGGGAAAACGGAGGCATGGAGCATTAAATGACTTGCCCAAAAATAAGTCAGTGACCGAGCCAAAAAATGAACCCAGCTCTGACTCGAGAAGGCTCCTTCCCCTTTCTTCCACTCTTCTTTTTTCACCAGCAAAATGAATAAGGGGACGGGGGAGGGGAGTCTTATAAAAGAGGAAGGAATGAAAGGAGTAGGGGGAAAGAAACCCACAAAACTGACTTTTAAAATAATGTTTTTTGCACAAATTGAAAAAGAACTATTTTTCATTCATTCAATTTCAACAAAACCTGTGGAACAAAATGTATTCGCAATTTTCTGGATTTTTTTAAAATGAAAGCTCTTCACTACTTTTTGCTCAGCTCTGATGGTATCAGTCCACCTTTCTCAGCCCTTCTAAGTCAGGCCTTTGGATGTTAAAGCGTTTGGGGTAAAGTGCTGCATGCACTTTCAAGATGCTGAAGATAATACAAGTCATAAGAGCCAAAGCCAGCTAGGACTCTGGCATAGCTCTGCCAATGCAGCTGAGGGGGAAGGAGGTCTATAGGAATGCTGGGCCCCTGGGCAAGCGACGGGTCGGGTGGGGTAGTGTTCCAACCCAGTGCTCTCAAAAGGGGTGGAGCCTCAGGCAGAAGGGGTGGGGTTGGGACAGACAGCCCTCAGTGCTGCTTGAAGCATGCCACGTTTCCCCCCCCCCCCCCGCCCCGAGGCAGCCCTCAGAGCCACCCACAGCTCACCACACAGTGCTCCTGCAGTGATTTAAAGGGCCCGGGACTCTGGCTGCTGCTTATGCAGTAGTGGTTGGGAGCCCCAGGCCCTTGTGAATTGCCAAACCCCGGGGCAGTTGCCCTCTTTGCCCCCTTCCTCTCATCGGTGGGCCTGAATGCAGCTTGCGTATTGGGCCCACAGCTGCCCTGTAGAGATAGGGTTGCCAAATGGTTGAAACAAAAATACCGAACACCTGCCCCCCCCCCCCCCCCCAAAAAAAAAAAACACCAGGAAAAAATTCTGTTGAAGAAAAAAAAAGGCAGGGGCGACCAAAGTTGTTGAGCACACAAAAAAAACCCAACAGACTCCAAGACTTAAGCAAAAACAAATGAACAAACAAAAAAAAACCCAGCATTAAAACAGCATGTCCCCTTTAAGAGTGAGTGCAGCGATAGGAACAGGGGAGAGATTGAGCACTAAGACCCAGGGGAGTCATTGCTTCCCCTTGGTCTTTTTGCTGGCAGCCATTTTGTGCCGGCAACCTTGCAGAACGAGGTAAGTCTGGGGTCGGAGAGCTGGAGGGTGTTGGGGGCTGAGGGAGGGGTTTGGGGGGACGGACAGGCTGGGCGTTGAATGTTTGTAGGGTTGCCAGGTGCCCGGCATTTTCACCTCCTTGCGGGGGGGAAAATCAGAAAATACCGGACATCGTAGGTGTCCGGTATTTTCTGAATTTTATTTACCGGACAGGAGGTGAAAATACTGGACTGTCCGGGTGAATACCGGACACCTGGCAACCCAATGTAGAGACACAGGAGAGCATGTCTTCAAAATGGCTGAGAGTATTATTGATTATTTCAGGCCATAAATCTAGTGCTTTCCCTGCTTTCTACTTCCCTGCTGAAAACATCATCAGCTACGTGACCGTCCGGCCCCTCCGCAGCATGCAGCTCCTCTCCTTCACCTTGTGCTTTTGGATCCACGCCCAGAACCAAGGCAGTCAGACCGTTCTCTCCTACAGCACCCAGGAAAGAGACAACGAGCTGTTGGTGACTGTGGGCTCTGCGGTGGAGTTGTGGGTAGGGGGCTACTCTGTTGAGTTCCCCTTGCACCACACATCTGAGGAGTGGCTCCACTATTGCGTGACATGGGCTTCCCACTCTGGGGCAGCCCATCTGTGGATCAACGGCGCCGTGGGAAGAGAGAAGCACCTCCAGAGAGGGTACGAGACCCAGGCTGGCGGGACGCTCGTCCTTGGGAAAGACAGAGATGAGCTCCTTGGAATCTTCTCCAACGGGTTCTCCGGGTGGATGAGCCACCTCAGCCTGTGGAGCTGGATCCTCAGTCACGCCGACATTCGAGCACTTGCTTTGTGCAGGCAGGGTGAGCTGAAGGGGGATGTGATCGCCTGGGGGGAGACCCGCATGAGTCTCTCTGGGGGAGTGGTGCTGGAGTCAGACCCCAGTTGCCGATGACAGCAGGTGGAGTTGGTCCCATCTTCCTGAGGAAATGGAGAAGCACAGTGTGTGAGTTTTCTAAAGCACTGTGGCTTTGTCCACACTTAAAAGTTTCAGGTGCAGCTGCAGCAGCGCTTTAAACTGAAAGTGTGGCCAAGGCTTGTAAACCATCTCCTCGAAGGAAGTAGCGAACTGCCACTCCTAGCGCTGTAACCTGGTTCACACTGGCACTTTACAGTGCTGAAACTTGCTGCACTTTGGGTGTGGGGGTGTGTTTTCACACCCTTGAGCCAGAAAGTTACAGCGTTGTAATGTGCCAGTGTAGACATAGCCTCAGAGTCCTTAAACACGTCGTATCACAGTGTGACATTCAGGGTATGTCTACACTCCCAAGTTTTGACAACAAAATGTGTGTCGCAGAGGGATAGCCATGTTAGTCTGTATCTGCAAAAACAACGAGGAGTCCATTGGCACCGTAGAGACTAACAGGTCGATTTGGGCATCAGCGTTCATCCAAAAGTCAACAAAACACAAATCACCAGAGGGTGTTTTCATTTCCTCTCTCTGTTAACAGATCATGTCATCAACAGTGGGAGCAGTGCATTGTGGGGAAGTATCCCACAGTGCCATGTGGTGGGAAGGCAGAGCTGATCCCTGCACAGCTTGGATTCCCTCCAGGGTCTCCCAAAGCCACCTCAGCTGCTGGGAGCAGCATCCGGAGTAGCGCTGTGAGCTCTCCGAGCTTTGACGGGGAGGGGAGCACCCCTGCAGGAGCAAAACACTGAGCAGAGCAGAGCATTGGCAATGCATGGGGCACAAAGAGGCACATGGCCAAAATGCTATGGGTGGGAGGGGCAAGGGGCCAGAGAACGGCCGGTACGAGTGGAGGGGGAAGACTAGTGGGGGGGGGGGGGGTCTGGTGCTCACAACAGAGGTCCCTCCCCCACACTCACCAGCAGTGACAGCCCCAGCCCCAGCTTTCTGCACTTCCGCTGCATTGCTCAGGGGAGGGTACAGGTGGGGTGGGGGCAGGACAAGGGCAGGGAAGAGGAGGGGAGAAGGTGAGGCAGGGGTGGGGAGCAGAGCAGGGTTTGCGGGATACTGGCAGAAGTCCGTTCGCTTGACAAAACAAACAGCAGCGTCCACACTGGCTCTTAGTCAACAATAAAGGGAGGGGCAAGAAAAAATTTTTGTCACCTGTCCCAACAAATGTAGCATTGCAGTGTGTTCGCTCTGACTGGCTGGCAGCTTTTGGTGACAAAACTTGTTAGTGTAGACAAAGCCTCAGGTTCCAGACACACCAAGCCGTGAACACGTGGTTTAAAGCCCAAAACAGAGCAGTCCAGTCGATTGATTTTATACTCTAAGCCAGTGTTTCTCAACCTTTCTTTTTTTTTATAAAGTACCCCTTTTTCACACACACACACAAAATTATAAGTACTCCCAGTACCTACAATTTTCAGACAGACAACATTTTTTTCTACTGTTGCAACACATTTTTTTAAACAAGTTCATCATAGCTGGGCGGGTGATGACATTTTTGGGTGTATAAAGTACAAAAATAATAAAATGCTGCAAAACTTAAAACAAAACAAAAAACAGTTTTCTCCAAATTTCAGTTGTGTTGAAGTACACCCCCCCTCCCCCAGACGTCTCTGGAGTACCTCTAAAAGTACTTGTGCCACTGGTTGAAAAACACTGCTCTAGGCTGTGTGCTGTAAAGATACATTGAGTCAGGTCTTTTATGGACACTTGTGATGTTCTGATGTCAATGGTCATTGTTATGTGATGTGTCTGCAGACTGTGATTACACATGGATGTATATCGACAACTGCTCTGTTACAAGGCCAGCTGGCAGGGAGCTGCTGCATCCCCAGTCAGCTGAGGCTATCCCCAAGCACCTAGTATTGTACAACTCAGCCAAAGACAAGTGCTGGGCCATTAGTTAATGGGCGGACACAGACATCCCAGCTAGACTCCCTCCCCCCTCCATGAATAACCATGAGTCAGCATGGGATGGGGGTGGGAGAGAAGAAAAAAACATTTTACAAGGGAAGCTGGGAACAGGTCAACTCTTGACCCAGAACCTGGGGCCAGGCCTTCACTGCAGCCTTATCTCAGTCTAGCTACGTCACTCAGGGATGTGAATTTTTCTCACCCATGAGTGTTTGTAGTTACCCCACCTAACGCTGTGTAGACAGCTATGCTGGCAGGGGAGATCCTCCCAGGCTGTAGCTACTGCCTCTTGGGGAGACATGTCTTCGCTAAAGCACTACAGCTGACGGCTGTGCCATTCTCGGGCTGTCTGGGAAAACCAGTCCTTGGGGCCAGCTTGAGGACAGGAGCCTGTGTATGAACAGTGGATTCCCTGCTAAAGAGAGGGTGTCTCTGGGATACCATTCCAAGTCCCAAGCAATAGGGAACTTGGATTAGAAAAAGGGTTTTATTCAGTTTAGACGCCTAACGCCTGCAACGGCATCTTTGCGTGGAACTATTGTGTAACTGGGATGGGTTTGCTCCCCATGGAATCTTGTTAAATAAACTTCTTGCTAATTTCCACACACACAGCCCCCCAAGCAGGTCACTGAATGGAGTATGCACGCCCCTGTGAGCTGATCCCACTTTTGCGAGCGATGAACCATAGGGAGAAAGTTCATTGCCAGACACTTGAACTCAGGAGGACGTGTTCAGGGAGACCCAGGAGGGGAAGGCTGTTGGTGTGATTCTCTCAGGAGTAATGAGGCTGGAGAGAGGTCAGGGGAGCTCTTGTGCTCTTCCGCTCTGGGATTTGAATCAAAGCCCCCTCCTCCCTGCCGAGATTACAGGGCAGGACAAACCCACTTACTGCTCTGGGTCATTCACAAAATGGCACCCCCATGGTTTTGCTTTGTTTCAAGGGATCTGGCAGAGGTTAAGCCCCATGCAAGGGTAGTGAGGGTAGAAGGGCACCGTCCATAACTGAACAACTCAGACTCAAGCATTTGCTAGTACTTTGACTTGATTGTGGCAGCTGCACACAATCAAGAAACCCATGCACAGATCTCCCATACACAGCAGCCTCATGCATGGTATTTTCTCCTTCCATTCATAGGGGCTACCTTCTCTCAATGGTTAAAGTAACTTCAGATTTCTCACCCGTCCTGTCCAATTGCAACCCAGGTCCCTGCCCTGCTGGCTTCTGCCGCAGCTCAGCCAGCTCTTGCTAGAGCTGCGTACCAGGACTCACCCACTTACTTTCACCTCTGCCTTCTCCCCATCCATTACTTACTTCCTTGCCTCTGTGGTGGCTTCATTACCATTTTCTCTGTGAATAGGCTCCATGCTTCTCGTGCATGCAATTGCATCCACTCACCCCACACGTGGGAACAGCCCCATGCGTACATGGGTTCTCTTTCACCATCCCCGTGATCCTTCCATCCCCCTGAGTGTGGGATTATCTTGCTCCACTGCCCCTACGCAGTCATCTCCTCAAATCCCACCCCCTTCCAGGATTTTCTTTCTTGGACTGAGATTGACCCATGGGCCAAGTCAGACTCATCATCAAACCTCATTTGGAACAGTGTTTTCAGATTCTACTTTCCATGTTCAACCATTTGTTTTTCCTTCTAAAGGGAAATCACTAAAAAAGAACTGAGCAAGCAAACAGCCTTGCATCTTCCACACATGCTATCTGCACGATTGCCTCCTCCCACCCCACTGCTGTGCCTGCAGTGGATTATTGTAACTAGACTGTTGTCTCCTCTGCATTTGGGAGCTACACTGCAGCCATTCTGACTTTCCAAGGCAGGGGGTAAATCTCTGGTCCTCCTTCTCTAGGAAGACAGGAGTACTTGAGCTAAAGCACAGTCACCACCAAGAAATAAAGCCAGTAACCTCCTGTGGAATAGTTCTGCCTCTGTCCAGCAAAGGGGCAGCAACACATACAAGAGAGTTGGGAACAGGTGTCTGAATAGAATGATTTGTATCTGGTCTGTAAGATCCCTACCACGGGAACTAGCATTTTATTTTATTTTACAACTTTAAAATACGCAATTAACTGTAAAAAAAAAAAAATAGACCAGTAAACACAATACCAGAAAAAGCCTTCCATTGCTCTTATTCTGTACTGCCCTTCCCTGCGAGAGCCAAAACATTAGTTGTCAGAAGGAAGAGACCACTCAGGAGTATAATTAGTTGACAACCAGCTATGGAAAACTTCTTAAGACCAAACTAGCCTTACAAACAGTAACGAAGCTGAGGCCCCTGGTTGTCCAGCTTGACATCTTGGGTCTGGTTTTCAATGGTGTGGAGCATACATGAGAAGTTGTGTTTTGTTCCTCCGAAAATCAGGGCTCCACAGTCCAGTTTTTTGAGCGTGCTTAGCATGTTGGGTGCAACTGATTGCTTTGGAAAATATGCCCAGAAGTGTCATAAATGGCACCTGCCGGGGACTTTTGAAAATCGGACTCTTGTTTAGATGGAATACTAGAATTGCTCATTCGAAAATCTGACCCCACCTAGCTCAAGCTGGGTACCCAAAAATAGCAGTCCCAGTGGGCACTTGAAGACACAGGTCTTGCTAAATTGCATTGGCTACCATAAGCCTACAAGAGTTGGCCAACTCTTCAATGGGATAGAGACATAGATGTCTGAGCCTATTTTCAGCAGAGCCAGTAGCAAGACTCCTCTTGACTCCAGGATCATGGCCCTGTTGAGCAGGAATGGATGAAGGCCGCCATTGTGTTCTTTAACAGAACAAATCTTGGTATCAACTCTTCAGTTGTTTTTGTAAGCATGTCTATTGTTGCCTGTACACCCTCTCTCTACATTCTTCTAATCAAGGAGCATTTAGGGCTTGATCCAGCATGGCATGGAAGATGGTCAACGCCCAGGAGCTGAAGTTGCTGAGCAACTGGCAGAACGGGGCTCTTAGTTGAGGAGTACAGCTGTCTGGATAGCAGGGAAGAAAAACACATGTTGAGAAGGCAGCATCTAAGCTACCTGGGAATATGAAACTTTTCTAGATTTGCCCCCTATAGGAGCTCTAAATCATACCAGTTACCTCCCTTTGTCTTGGAGATAGGCCACACATTCCCCTCACTATTGGTGCTCTAGTAGATCCTTTTTACTACCCGGCTTGACCAGTGCATCTTTTCTTCTTGATTTGCACAGCTGGATTATCCTTGACTGCAGCTGCATTAAGGCCAAATTCTAACCCTGCTGCCTTCTCCACACACCTGGCTCCACATCACAGAGCCCCCACAAATACCCTTGAGGGAAAGAGTTGTCAACCCCATGGAATGGATGTGCATGAAATAAACCCAGCCCACCAATTCATCAAATTAAACTGTGCCCTTCCCTTTATCACCCATCCAAGAGAACAATGACCCCATCAGGGTCTGATTTACAGATACTTGACCAGAAAGACACGCTTTGCACAGTACTCAAATACATGGTCTTCAATGCTGAGCCTTTCACCTCTGCCTGGGCTGACTCTAATCCGGTGGCCTTTTTTTTTAGGAGTTTGATAGGTTTCAGTCCAGCTGCTAGGAATGTATATCACATGGTTTCCCCTCTGGGCAGACCCAGCAAAGGAGTGGAGGACTGAACAGCTTTGAAGACTAAATTATCCTTGTTCCCTACACAGATTAGCATGGTGGCACATCAACAGGGCAGCGTTGTGGAAATTCCGGAGGATATCCTGATTCTGGGGAAAAAATGAGCAGCACAGACTTTTCTTTATAGATTTGAAGGCTAGAAGAGAAAATTGTGAAGATCTCGTCTGACATCTGGTGTAACAAATGCCAAATAATTGCACCCGGCAATTCCTGCATTAAGTCATAAATAGTCTAGAGCCTCTCTAAGAAAAACACCCATTCCTGGTTGCAAGACTCAAGGCAAGTGACCCCAAAGATGCAAAATGACCTTTCAAGGCCACCCCCCGATCACACAAAAATGTCCAAGATTAAAGAACACAAATTCTACTACTTGATCTCCTCCTACACTCTTGCCTCCACTGCAGAGAGAACTATTCACACACAATCCTGGTATGTTGCAGGTCTTGAATCTTGGCTTTACTCTATATTTGTGCATATGCAGAATGTGGCCCCATATATCAGAAGAACATTTTTCATCCTCTCTTCCAAGTGGAAGTATAACATTCTGACAGCCGTCAACGAAAGGAAAACATGTGATGTGATCAACACATATTTGGGGCCAGTGTTGGACTGACAAGGTCTTCAAGTATCAGTTTTCATGTCACAAGAAAATTCACACAAGTTTCATATATTTTTGTGCTGCTAGTAGGCACAAATGTGCTAAATAGGCAACAGTCAATAATTCTCCTCTGATTCCTTCATAACAACTTGGTGTTACTAGAGAACCATTTACCATTCATGCTTCTGGATGACAAGCCTGATTTTCCCAGTGCTGACATTTTGTTAGCAGCAAAAGTTATTTCTCCCCCTTGTAAAAGTGACAGCACAGTGCCACCAAGAGGGGACCAGATTTCATGCACTTCAATCTGCAGCTGCATTTGTAACTCAGCAGTTTGGTCCAATGCCAATAGAAAGATTAATTCTGGGGTTGCTCCAGTCTCTGTTGGAAGAAAACCTTACTTCTATCGACGTGCTCAGGGCTTTAGGAGTGTTTGATGTTAACCACACTTTGCAGGAACAGTTGATTCCAGCAATTTACACTTTATGATCCTGACTGTGCTATCACAACAGCATAAATCTGGCATAACTCTCATGAAGTCAAGCTGTGAAATTGGAGAGAGATCAGAATCAAAAGAGAATCAAAGTTAGATAAGGGAATTGTGGGGAAGCTGGACAGTCATTTCTTCCCCTTCCCAAAGAAGAGTTGAGCTTGTTCTGATGCAATTTGGATTCAGATTAATTTTCATTCTCTCCTTTGGCTAACACTTCAGAACAGGTTTTCAGGCTTCTGTTTTTGTGTCAGCAAATTGTGGCTAGAAATATGGTCACCTAGAGATACCTGACGGCATATGCAAAGGAAGTACTTAGAACTCCAGGCAAAATCATTTATTTACATGTCCAAATCATTGTAACAGCACCTAGAAGTACATGTTGGTGGTAAAACCTGGCTGAACATCTACACAGCACAGCCCTGTATGGATTGAAACACCCCTAGCAAACCCGAGCCTGCTCAGTTTGTAATTTGAGGCCTCATTGTGGTTTCCTCTCAGATATAATACTTAGGGTTAGGCTCCATGACAAATAGCAGGGTGAGCAGCTACAGCAGACAGACATGTCAAGTCTTGGTCATCCGGTGTGAGACTCACCATTGGCACGTCTCTCTCTCTCTCATGCATTCTACACTCATCTCTCTCATCTGGAGTAAATGCATAAAGATTCAAACGTTTTTACTCAGGCGCTGCAAGAGACAGCAAAACATCTAAGGCCTGGGGCCTGGAGGTTGGAAAGCTGCTTTCCAAGCTTCTGTATTGTGATAACCAAGATGACAGGCCCACAGGGAGAGAGGAAGCTACTTGTGGGTGTCTCTACTTCATGGCCAAAAAAATATGAGTTTGTCTCAAAGTTAGCAGGACTTGCTCAGAAGTTTGCAGATTCTGTCAAATACAGTTCAAACTTTAAACTCCACTGGATGAACTCATGTCCGGAGGGATCTCCAACCCTCCAGGTCTTTATTCCAACCAGCAGAGGTGTACCGGTAGTTCGGAATAGGAATCCTAGTCCGAACTACCTAGTTCGAGCCCCGTGTAGCCGCGCTGCACGGGGTTCGAACCAGCGGGGTTTTAAAAATGGCGGCTCCCCGCTTATGCAAATGAAGCCCGGGAAATTCAAATCCTGGGCTTCATTTGCAAGTGCGGTATGCCTACATTACCCTCCTAGTTCGAACTAGGAGGGTAGTGTAGACATACCCTAAGTGTTTCATATGCAATATTAAGCAGGGTACGTTTTAAAACAACCTATTAAATTCTGGCTGTATTAAAAACCTGGATTATTGGATGTCGTCAAGGAACCAAGATGAGAGTTCCTATCTCAAGCAATGACTTACCCAGCGACCTGGAAAGTGTCACTCTTTGGGGCTCAGGGGAGCAGGTAGGATTTTATTGTGTTCTTCATCTCCAGCTCTCAGTGGCAGAGTTGGCCCTCAACACCTCTACCCAGGCCGCAAGAGTGAGCTGGCCATTCTGACATGATCCTCAATGCACTAAGAAGGTTGGCATCGAGCAACCATTAGCAACACAGAAGCCTCTCTCAGCCTGCACCATACCAGAGCCCTTGGCCAAAGTCGGTCGTCATCCAATCAGATTTATTTACAGCTACAAACCTATTGTCCCAGCACAACCTGTCAAGACTCTCTTCTGCAGGAAGAACTAATGTTCCTCTATTCCTCACCAATTCTTTTCTGAGACCTCCCCATTTCTGCTAACTATCGCCACATCAAGAAGTTGCAGCCTTCTGGCTGAGGGAACTTTTGTCTACTCTGTTCTGATTCTGATTCACTGTGATCTTTATGCCCTGCTGCTGCAAGCTTCCCTCCTCACTTGTCACTGACTTTCTGAGGCCCCAGCTGCTGCTGTCTGGTTAGGTGGACTACAGCCGAGGGCCAGCCACTCGACATTCCTTGCTGTTTAGGCAATATTGGCTTGAACGGCAGAGCGGGAAGCTGCTTCAAGCGAGGACGAAAGCCAGAGAGCTGAGCTAGGGTTGCCAGATGGTTTCAACAAAAATACCGGACACACTTGACATTACATCACAATCTACATTACATCTTATTTAGAAAATACCAGACATTTATATTTTCTCATTCATATTTTCTCAATTTGTTTCCTGAACAGAAAGCTCAAATACTGGACTGTCCGGTTCAAAACCGGACACCTGGCAACCCTACACTGACCTGGGAGGGGTCTACTTGGCGCCACGCTGGTTTGTCCCAGGCCTACAATGTGACAGAAACTGCATGTGGAAGTGGAGAGGCCGTACCTGGGGGGACTTCAGTGGGAGAGGGGCTCAGAACTCATGAACCCCAGGATGCAAAACTACCCAGAGTTGCAGCGGGAAGGAGGTTGAGGAGCCATGTTTTTTCCTTTGCTGGGAAGTCCCACACAGCACCAAAGCTCAGCCCTATATCATGTTGTTGTTGCTCCTAGCCACGTGGCTGCATGATTATGTCAGAGTTGGGGGATGCCAGAGAGGCCCAAAGGGTCCAAGCTGCCGGAGGGAATGCTGGGGGTGATGCCCACAGGTCCCTCTGTGTTCAGGGAGAAGGGATGTCGGGATGTTAGGTTTATGGCGAGGGGTCTCCCCTCTCTGTGCAGTGCGGTCTAGATGCTAGACGAGCAGTGTCTCCCCCACTGAGTGGGGTCTCTCTTGCTGTTGGGATGGGCCACCTGGAGCAGGTTCTGAAGATAGACCAGGGTCCCTCACTAACCCACACCCTCCCCAGCCCCAGAGCTCTCATTGTACCATACTCTCTTTGTCTTTATCTTTTGGTTTGGTTCCTACTGCAATGACCCCAGTTAGTACGTGGCTTCCATTGAACTGACAGCCTACATCCACCAGAGGGCAGCACAGTCTACTGGCCATAATAGCGCTGGGAGGTAGGCATTTGTGGCATCTAATCCTGGTTCTAAACTTCGCTGCCTCCGTTTCCCTGTCTGTAAGACAGGGATAGCAATACCTGCCCCTCCACAATTCGGACTAGGTTGCAGAGCACTTTGGATGCACCAACTCAGTGTAACCCAGCAGACTGAGAAAGGGAAAGTGAAGTCTGCTCTACAGCCTTAGCTGAGGGCCAGTTGGCTCATGCAGCAGAACAGGGGCGGGGAATCTTTTTTGGGTCAGGGGCCACAGACCCACAGAAAAATCAGTCGGGGATCGCAAACCCATGAGAAACAAAACTAAAAACAACAAAAAGTCTTCATTGCCCTGGCCCCCCTGACTGAGAAGAAGAAAGACACCCCCTACATTCTCCTCACACACCAGAGTAGTGTGATTCTGTGTGCTCCAGCCCTACAGGGAGATGGTAGAGGGGCTAGAGCATCAACTTGAGCTCCTGATGTTGGGGGAGGAACCCCAAGCCTCAAGGCCTGGATCCAGGCAAGCCGGGGGCTGCATCTGGCCCCTGGTTCTCTACCCTTGTGATAGAGGCATGTGGATTTAGCTCCTAAGGCCCCAGGTTCAATCCCACTTGCCAATGACCAAGGTTCGTCAGCTCCACATAAGCATTAAGTGACATTTTTTTTGCTGGCTGAGAGTTAAGGCCCATAGTTAGCTCAGAGAATGTAGTTTCCCTTCTTAAACTCAAACTATTACCACCACCATTCATGCTAGTACTGGCAGGGGGCAGCTAGCGTGACTCCGCTTCCTGGCTTCTACAGACACTCTGCTGCTGTGGGAGACATACGAAAAAGTCTCGAATGAAAAAGCAAAGGTCCAGCCAAGCTGCTGTTCCCACACCAAACAGAACCCCTGCTCACTGCTGTGTTGGTCTGCATGCTGGACTGGGCTAGAGCACACTGACCGCGTGTCCTTCCTTCTTCTTCTCTGTCTCTGGAGCTGGCTGGAAATCGTCCAGCTCTTCTTTGTCCATCTGGAGTTCTACCTTGTTCCTCTTAGCCATGATCTGATTGATCTCCATGAAGGTTTTGCCCTTGGTTTCAGGGACAATGAAGAAGATGTAAATGGCGGTGGCCAGGCAGATGGCAGAGAAGACAAGGAAGCAATAGGCTCCAAGCCCTTTCTGGAGGAATAAAAACCAGAGGAGGAGGAGTCAGGGAACATGTCAAGGGATGCAGGTTATGATAAGTTGTGGGCTTTATGCGGCTGTTCACATGTCACACGGCTTGGGAGCACAAAACTCTGCAGTAACTGTACAAAAGGCAGCAGTATAGACCCTTATTTACTTTAATTGTAACCATGTGCAAGGTTCTGGCTTCACATCCATGGGGCCTGATGGCTATGAACAGGCACAGTCTGGGTTGCAGACCTGATTCTTATGTGTTGCGTCTTGGGTTGTTCATTCACACCCGTGCAAAGCAAGCAGCAAGCACCCCCTGTTCTGAGGGGTTTTACACCAGCTTTGCACAAGTGTGAAAGACAAGATCAGGCAGGAGAGGTCAAGCACCATCATGGCACAAGCTGCCCACACAGTAATGCCAATACATGTCCATGCTGAGTGAGGGGGATCCCTTCTCCTTGGAGCATCTGCATCTCCAAAGCCCATTTTGAGCCCAATTCAACGCTCACTGAAATCAGTGGGAGTGTGTTAGGTTCAATAAGCACCAGACCAGGCTGTCAGTCCTTCTGTCTGGCTAAGTATTTACATCACACTCAACCTTTATGTATCACTCCCTTGAGCACCTTAAAATGCTCAAGAAATCGCTCCCCTCTTTTACTTGAGTCTGCCAGCAAGTGGGGCAGGAGGTGAGCTGAGAATTTCTCTCTCCATTTTTCACACCCCTGCCAAGAGATTGGCAACTACCCCCAGTTCTGAGGGGGTAGCAGTTGTCAGATCTCACTCGCTTGGGGTAGTCAGATCTCACCACTGAGGTGAAAGACTATAAATGCCTTTAATTCCCTGTGATACATCTACTGTGTCCCTACCAGGGAGTCCACTAGAAGAGTTTGAGTTTTTTTTAAACTTTCAATGTCTCTGAATTCAGCACTCGGCTAGGGCTCAAAGAGGAACCAAGATACACTGGGGGGCTGGATCCTCAGCAGACAATGAAGTCACTAAAGCAATGCTGATTTACACCAGAGGAGGGTCTGGCCCTTTACAGTTAATTCTCCACACATGCCTTCTGGGACTAACTGGGAACTTTAGCCCTTTTTCATTTTTCAAATTTCAGTGTTCCCCTTTAAAACTGTCACCCTACAGGCAGGAAGGGGCTTCTAGCCTTGAGTGACAAACCCTTAAGTGACTCTGGAGATTGCTCCCCACCAATATTCCCTTTTATTTTTTCCACCCATGTGAAGAATGCATTTTCTTATGTGCACGGAGGCATGTGTGAATGTGCACCACCAGTAGAAACATCCGCTGCCAGCTGTGGGCGCTCTGCTAATCAAATGGGCAGCATTTGAATCCCTACTGAGTAGCCGCCCAGTGTACAGGGAACACTGCTCCCCACTCACCTGCATGTAGCTGAAGACAAGCCCCACCGTGAAGTTGGAGAGCCAATGCACAGATCCACCCACCATGAAGGCTGCAGGCCGGGATGACTGAAGGAACATTTCAGTGATCATCACGGAGGGGATTGGACCTTGAAGAAAAGGAAGAGTTTGAACACTTCTGCAGCCATTTCTGTTGACCAAATCCTTAGAAGGGACTACACTGAATGGACAATAGGAGGCAATGGTTTCTAAAGGTACGTCAACACAGCAGGGCAAAAGTCGAATTAAGATACACAACTTCAGCTACATCAACTGCGTACCTGAAGTCGAAATAGCTGAATTCAGTTTTTGGAGCTGTCTACACTGCAGGAAGGCAAAGGAAGAACACTCCTCCTCCGACTTCCCTTACTCCTAGTGAAATGAGGGTTACAGGAGTTGGAGTAAGAAGCCCTCCAGCTCGACATTATTTTGAAATAATGGTTTGCTGTATCGACGCGCTTTGTTATTTCCAAATAACGTCAGTTATTCCGAAGTAACGCTGCTGTGTAGACTTACTCTAAGGAACTAGTGTTTACAAGTACCTGGATAAACTAACCACAGGATGAAATGATAAAAAGCAGAAAGCAGAGAGGTGTAGCTAGCCTTTGTCACTGTTATCCCTCCTGCCTTTTCCTTTCCCCAGGTGGAATTCCTCAAGTCTCCCACTGCTAGACTGGGCCTGCATTAGCCTACCCAGCAGGTCTGACAGGATTCTCTGTGATCCCTGTTACCCAGTGATCAGATGGGCTTCTTAAACCAAACTGTTTTTTGTTCTCACAGTGAGTACAAGAAGGAAGATCAAAAAGATTTTAAAACGGCGGTGGGGAACCTATAGCCTGGGGCCCAGATCCAGTCCCCGGCTTGCCTGGATCTGGCCCCTGAAGCAAGGCTCCACCCTCCCAGTATCGGGGAGCTGTGCTCAAACCCTGTTGCCCACCTTCTGCCCAGACCACACACGTGACTCCTGTACCCTACCAGATCCACCAACTCCCAATCCACTCCTGCACCCTTCTTCCTGCCCACACCCCACACCCCAAGCCTGCTTCCCAGCAGTGCCCTCCCACACCCTGAACTCCTCATTGTTGGCCCCACCCCAGAACATAGGGGGGCCCACAAAATCTATTAGCATGGGCCCCCCAGGCTCTGGTGTGTGAGAGGAATGTGAGGTTTTCCTGTGGGTCAGCGGTTCCTGATCCACAAAAGGTTCCCCGCTCCTTTTTAAAACAACAAAGAGACTGCCCTTGTGTCTATCTTCCCTAAGGGCCCCACTTCTCCTCCGATAACCCAGGCAGGCCTGACTTCTTCCCATACGCCACGTGCCTGTGCCAATCTGGTTTCTCAAACAGGTATCGCACCACAACTGCCCTGCTTCCCCCTGGAGAAAGTCCTGCTGTATGTAGCTGGGCTACCGCGTCCACACTGCTGTATTTGGCAGTGCTCTAGCATATCAACACCAGAAGCCACGGGGCTGAGTGGGCAGCAGAGCGGGCGCACCCTCAAAGTGAGGATCTCTGATGGGGCAAAATGGCTTCCTTGAGGGCAGGCGGCTGGTGGAACAGTCGCTGCTGTCTGTCTCTGCTAAAGAAACTGAGCAGTGGTGACGTTCCTGGTGGGTCAGGGATGGGCAAAGCTCCCTGATGGGCAATCTAAGAACCTCACTGCCACCCATAGCTGGCAGAGAAAGGCACAGGGGGCCTCTGTGAGGGGGCTCTCAAACCTGTGGCATTTGAGTGTTCATGTGACATGGCAGCATCATTCAGGTTTGGCCCAGTGGCTGACAACCCCACTCACTCAGATTTGGCCTGGCCACCCCCCTGTCCTGTCAGAAGGAAGGCTGGGCTAGTCCAGAGTGGCCCTGTGACTTTGCATGCTAGGCCAGAATCCCCAGAGCAGGGAGTCGGGCCCAGGAGCTACTGCTGCATGGTGAGCGTGGGTCAGGCTAGTTCTACAACCCCTGATCCCCCCCACAGTCCCACAGCCTAAGTTTCCAGGAAGAGGGTTGGCCTCCATTTTGGATTTTGCCCCACATCTCCCCCTCTGTGCAGTTCTGAAAAACCCATTCATGTAGCTAGTTACATCAGGGTCAAAAGGAAATGGGGAGAGGGAGGTGGGATCATTCCTTGGCTGGGAGTTTACAGCCTAGGCAGAGCGCAATTAGGGAAGATGAGATCTCACCAACACACCCCTACCGGAAACTGCCACTCTGCAAGGAGAGCCTCCCGTGTCCAGCTGGCATTCCCCAGCCAGTCTGACCATTCTTGTAGGAGGGGTAAGCGGGGGGAGAGGATGGCAGTTTCCACTCGCCAGTGAAATCCCTGCAGGAGCTTTGACTGAGAGTCCGCTGCAGCAGTGTTAGGAAGGCTCCTTCAGCAAACCAACACAAAGCCCCTCTGCAGCAACCAGGCAAGGCAAGTGTAAGGAGTTACACACCCTGGACAATGTCTCCACGATCATGTCACACACTGCTGTCTCACACTTCTTGGCTAGGCTTCCCAGATGGTTTAACCAAAAATACCGACCCCCCCCCCCAAAAAAAATCAGGGAAAAAAATTCTCTTGAGGAAAAAAAAAGGACCCCGACAGCAGTTATTAAATAAAACAAAAAACCAGTATGGCCCCTTTAAGAAGAGGCTTTTTTGCCGGCAGCCATCTTGTTTTTCTGCTCCAGCCACAACACAGCTCTCCTGGGGAACCAGGTAAGCGGGGCGGGGAGGGGAAAGGGGCCTGGCATGGTCCAAGGGGGTGGGGGGAGCAGCTGGCTGCTGAATGTGTCCGTAGGGTTGCCAGGTGTTTGGTATTTTCGCCTCCTGGCAGGGGAAAAAAAAAATCAGAAACTACCGGACATTTTAGGTGTTCGGTATTTTCTGAATTTTTTTACCGGACAGGAGGTGAAAATACCGGACTGTCTGGGTCAATACTGGACACCTGGCAACCCTATTCTTGGCACAGCCTGGGCAGAATTCGGTTGATTGGGGATAGCTGGGCCCTTTCCTCCCCTCCCCCCCCCCCCGTTGGCCCACTTGTAGCATATAAATGCAAGATAACAGCATTCAGAGTAAACCAGTGCGATTCACCCTCAAGGAAGGGTTTGCTCCAAAACGTACTGGGGCATGTCTCAGACACCAGCAAGACTGTGTCTGTGCAGATCTTGAAAATATAAGATCACAACTCTCTCTTACCAATATACTTACACACTCCACAGAGATCCTCCATTAGCTGTCATAAGAAGGGGCCTGCATGCCTGGGGCAGAAAACCCTATTCCCTGGCCCATGCATGCAGCCTAGCTGGCAAACAACAGGCCTGTATCATTACAGCTAGGTCACTCAGCCAACACACTAGGGCTGTGTCTAGACTACATGCCTCTGTCGGCAGAGGCATGTAGATTAAGGTTGTAGGCAAAGGCAAATGAAGCTGCGATTTAAATGATCGCGGCTTCATTTACATTTACATGGCTGCCGCGCTGAGCCGACAAACAGCTGATCAGCTGTTTGTCGGCTCGCCGCTAGTCTGGACGTTCCCCCTGTCGACATCAAAGCCCTTTGTCGGCAGCCCCGTTATTCCTCGTGGAATGAGGTTTACCGGGGCTGCCGACAAAGGGCTTTGATGTCGACAGGGGGAACATCCAGACTAGCGGCGAGCCGACAAACAGCTGATCAGCTGTTTGTCGGCTCAGCGCGGCAGCCATGTAAATGTAAATGAAGCCGCGATCATTTAAATCGCGGCTTCGTTTACCTTTGCTGAACAAACAAATCTACATGCCTCTGCCGACAGAGGCATGTAGTGTAGACGTACCCTAGCTGATCTCTATATCAGCTTAAGTTGCTGTTTAAGGCGTAATGTCTTTGTTATACTGCCCTGACGCAGGGCATCCGAGCGGCCTGGCACACCTACTCGCTCCAATGGCGTGTCCGATGACATAGGCGACGACGCAGACTATGCTGAGGTATTTCATCCACCAGACAGTGAACTGAGGGAAATTAAGGCATCGAATTACAGTCGGTTCTCTCCTAACATGGCCCACAAAGTCAAGGTGCTGTTTGCAAGGAGACCTTGGGAAGCTGTAAGCCCCAGGGGGCTGCTTTGTGTCTGGCTGAGATCGTGATGGAGTCGGGCCAGGCAGCATCACTACCTGAGTGACGCTTACATCAAGCGGGAGCCTCCCTTCCTATGAGCAGGCCCACGGGGCTCTACCAGAGTTGCACAGGGTCAGACGTGCTAGGGGGAGGGAGGGAGAAGCAACCCAATTCAGCTCTGAGTGCACTCGCTGCTCACCCAACCATGTAGTTAATGGAAGTGCTGCTCTTTTTCTGCCAGGTCGCAGCTTCCTGCTAGGGTTTGTGGAGAGTGGACAAGGTGGTGCAGGGAGGCCTGGCATCTTTTCCCTGCTGCTTTGGGAATAGTCACCCTGCCCACATGCCCTAGAAGGTCACACAGATTAGCAGACACACTCCATTACCTAAGCCATGAGGGCTCGTACCTGGAGATTGAGGGCCACTGTTAACACAGCACAGGCTACGCAGCAGATGCCAAAGCCAGCGAGAAGCAGAAGCTTCCTCCCCAGGGACTCGATGATTAAAACCTGAGGGACAGGACACGAGGGTAAGGAACAGGGCACCGAGGGAACCCAGACACCTTGTCCTCAGAGGAGAAAGAGGAAAAGTGGCTGTCAGCTCCTGGGGGAGGAGGGAGAGTGTTCTTAATACATTTAAAACCTGGCCAGCTCTTAATACATTTAAAAGGCAGAGCCACTGCAGGGTTAGCTCCTGGGGCCAGGAGTTAACCCTGCTGTGGCTCCCCAGCATATCAACTAATCAACTAGTTAATGGATTCCATCGACCAGTTGATTAAACTAAATTTAACATCCCTAGTTGGAAGTCGACAGCAGGGGATAATTGTCCAGCAAATTCTAGAGGATGGGTCAAACCCCTCCCCTCAAAACCAAACCACCCTATAGAGACATTTGTATTTTGTAGATTCCATGAGGTGGTTCTATGAGGTAAATTTCAGAATCACCAGTGAAGTGCAGATTGGAAATCAATTAGAACTTGCGAAAGCTGAGGACTTGTACACCCGCCCCCAGCCCAAAAGGCTTAGTGCTCTTGTAGGGAAGTGAGCAGTCCCTTCCCTGACTGTCTAATCCAGACCAGGATTTAGGGAGACATTGTGCAGAGACACTGGATGGGGCAAGCTGTGCATGTCAGTCCAAGACAAGATGTGCCCAAGTCCAGAAGCCTCAAGGAGGATCCCAGTCAAGTCCTGACTCTCCTCTCTTACAAGGGGCACTTCAGGTTTATACTGTGCTCTTCATCCACAGATGTTGCAGCACTTTACAGGGGTGGATAAGCATCGTTAACCAAGTTTCACAGATAGGGAAACTGAGGCAAAGAGCACTTGCAGGATCTGCTCAAAGCCACACAGCGAGCCTGTTGCAGAACTGGGAATAGAACCCCAGGCTCCTGGCCCCAGGCTCTGCTCACTGCACCAAGAAAAAAAAAGTCCCCTTTTTTGTTATGGCTGCCTGTGCAGCCCCAGAACCCAATCACCTGTCTGAGTTGAAGAGACTTTTTTCCACGTTAGCCCAGAATGTCATGGGCAATCTGTGATTCATGGACATATGGGCAGGGCTGTTGCCCTGGACCATATCCACAATCTCCTCAGAGTTACCATAATACCCATCCATTGCAGCAACACAGCAGACACAAGGACTTAAAGGGGGAGTTCGAGAAAGTGGCAATGAAACACCTGGGAAGGAAGCTAAGTGGATAATAAGTAAATCCCATTATTTCTTCAAGAACCTTCCCATTGCATGCACTGACATAACCCACTATTGCACAGCATGAGTTTAAGGAAACAATTTTCCCCTGTTTATTATGATTTCAGCACCAGGGGACTTTTTCTCTCAATGTGAGAGGGTCCGTTGTGTTAATTGCAATGGTATAAATGGGCCCAGAAAATTCAAGGTGGGCAGTGAGGATTAGAACCTGGAGGTCAGGGGGGAAAAACTTACCGCTACACATGTCATGACCACATTGACTGCACCTATCCCCACGGTGACATACTGCACATCATTTAAGTTCACACCTGCTGGCTCGAAAATGTTGTTTGTATAGTAGAAGACCTGCAATCAAACCATACCTGCGGTTATACGTGGCCATTCACAGAGTCAGGCACCTCCAGGTTGTTAAACCAGCCAGGCACAAATCCAAACTCTGAACCCTCCCCCCAAAACTTTGGAACAGCCCACGTGTGGCCCCAGCTGTGGGGACTAGTTCCTTGCTCCATAAATCTCCAAACCTGAAACCCTTGGGCAGAACCCACCTAAACAATCGGACCCTGATCCAAATTTCACGGCAAGGGACCAATCTTGTTTTCCAAGAGTAGGGTTTGGTGCCCATCTGGAATGGGTTCTAGTGCCTGTGCCAGCCATTCCTGCCTGAGAAGCCAGGTACATTCCTAGCCCGCCCACTGGTCTTTCTGGGTGGCATCTCACCTACCGCATTAATTCCAGAAAGCTGCTGGCCCATCATCATAATAATGATGGAGATGAGCTGCCACCTCAGGGCCTGGAAGGTGCAGAGGTTGAAGACGGACAGGCGACCTTCCAGCTTCTCCGACTGGTCTTCCTGGCGCATCTCTTCGATCTCGTCATCCACGTCATCCCAGCCTCTCAGCCTCCTCAGAGCTGGATGGGAGGAGGGAAGGGGAAGTTGGGTTTCCCCATAAACTCAGTTAAGGGGAGGAGGCTGGAGTTATGGAAACCAAAGGGGGACTTGAGCTACCCCAGGAACAAGAGGTCAGTCTTGGCCACTTCTGCTCTCTGGAAAAGGGAGAGCGACCAGCAACAGTCACAGGACTGGAGGGAGGGTCTTGAGGAGGGTCCTTGGAGCATATGAGCCAACAAAGGAACAATGAGAAGGTGGCCAGAGTTCCCCTCGCTAACAGTTTGACCAGGCCTGGGTCTCCAAGGAGAGCGCCAAACCATCTTGCAAACAGAGTTCAGGGACTTTGAGTTCTAGTGATTAGCATAAGGCACTGGGAGCCAGGATTCCTGGATTCTACCCCCGGCTCTACCACTGACTAGCCTCTTTCTATTTCAGCCCCATCCCATTAAACTGGGTTGAAAAGTATCTGCTGCCAGGGAAACATAAATGAACTACTGTTTGCCAAGTGCTTTGAAAGCCTCAGATGTGCTATAAAAGGGTAGGACTGCGAGCTTAATGCATCCCAACCTGACCTTACCCACAGCATATTCCTATAATCACAGACTCATAGAAGTGTAGGACTGGATGGAACCTCAAGAGAGCTTCTAATCCAGCTCTCTGCTCTTGGGGCAGGACTAAGTCCTAACTAGACCATCCCTGACAGGTGTTTGTCAAAACTGCTCTTAAAACTCTCCAGTGACAAAGATTCCACAATCACTGTCCCCTCTGTTTTTGTTCTGTGCACCAAGGCATGTTTGGAAGTGCACCAACAACAGAAACACATTCTGCTGGCTGTGAGTGGCTGTGCTTTTCAGCTTGATGGCACCTGAATCTCTTGTGGGTGGCCACCCAAGTGCTCATCTTACAGGGAACACTGTCCACAACCTTCCTAGGCAATTTATTCTAGTGCTTAACTACCTAATTTCTAACCAAACCTCCATAACTGCAATTTAATCCTATTGCTTCTTGTCCTATCCTAAGAGGTTAATGAGAACAGTTTTTCTTCCTTTTCTTTACAACAATCCTTGATGTACTTGAAAACTTATGTCTCCTCACAAACTTCTCTTCTCCAGATCAAACAAACCAAGTTTTGTCAATCTCCCTCAGAAGCCATGTTTTTTGGCCCTTTTATCATTTTAGTTCATAGAATACTAGGACTAGAAGGGACCTCGAGAGGTCATTGAGTCCAGTCCCCTGCCCTCATGTCAGGACCAAATACTGTCTAGACCATCCCTGATAGACATTTATCTAACCTACTCTTAAATATCTCCACAGATGGAGATTCCACAACCTCCCTGGGTAATTTATTCCAGTGTTTGATTACCCTGACAGTTAGGAACTTTTTCCTAATGTCCAACCTAAACTTCCCTTGCTGCAGTTTAAGCCCCTTGCTTCTTGTTCTATCCTCAGAGGTCAAGATGAACAAGTTTTCTCCCTCCTCCTTATGACACCCTTTTAGATACCTGAAAACTGCAATCATGTCTCCCCTCAATCTTCTCTTTTCTAAACTAAACAAACCCAATTTTTTCAGCCTTCCTTCATAGGTCATGTTCTCTAGACCTTTAATCATTCTTGTTGCTCTTCTCTGGACTATCTCTAAATTATCCTCATATTTTCTAGAACTGGACACAGTACTCCAGTTGAGGCCTAATCAGTGCAGAGTACTGCAGAATAACTATTTTTCGTGTTTTCTTTACACCACTCCTGCTAGTCCATCCCAGAATGTTTGCTATTTTTTTTTGTAACAGTGTCACATGATTGTCTCTTATTTAGCTTGTGATCAGTTAGGACCCCAGATCCCTTTCTGCATTACTCCTTCCTAAACAGTCACTTCTCACTGTCCGGCTATGTCTACACTGGCATGATTTTCCGGAAATGCTTAAAACGGAACAGTTTTCCGTTATAAGTATTTCCAGAAAAAGCGTGTCTACATTGGCAGGATGCTTTTCTGGAAAAGCACTTTTTCCGGAAAAGCGTCCGTGCCAATGTAGACGCGCTTTTCCACAAAAAAGCCCCAATCGTCATTTTCGCGATCGGGGCTTTTTTGCGGAAAAGAAATCTGTGCTGTCTACATTGGCCCTTTCCCGGAATAGTTTTTCGGAAAAGGACTTTTGCCCGAACGGGAACAGCATAGTTTTTCTGGAAAAGCACCGATGATTTTACATTAGATCGTCAGTGCTATTCCGGAAATTCAAGGGGCCAGTGTAGACAGCTGGCAAGTTATTCCGGAAAAGCGGCTGATTTTCCGGAATAAGTGGCCAGTGTAGACACAGCCTCCATGTGCACAATGGGTTGTGCCTTCCAAAGTGAAGAACTTGACAGACATTCGTCCTTATTGAATTTTATCCTGTTTACCTCAGATCATTTCTCCAGATCACTATGAATTTTAATCCAAACACTTGCATTGCAACTCCTCCCAGCTTAGTATTGTTCACAAACTTTATAAAAGCCTCCTCTCTGTGTCATTATTTAAATCATTGATAAAAATATTGAACAGAGCTGCAGCCATTCCTGATGGCTCGATGTGCCCTTTCAGCTTGACTTTGAACCTCTGATTGTGAGACAACCTCTGGGAATGATTTTCCAGCCAGTTATGCATGCACCTTAGAGCAGCGTTTCTCAACCTTTTTTTTATAAAGGACCCCTTTTTCACACACAAAATTATAAGTACCCCCAGTACCTACAATTTTCAGACACACAAAAAAATGTTCTACCATTGCAATTTAAACAAGTTAATCGTAGCCGGGCGGGTGAGGAAACTTTTAGGTGTAAAAAGTACAAAAATAATCAAGCGCTTTAAAACATAAAACAAAAGTTCCGTTTTCTCCAAATTTCAGTTGTGTTGACGTACCCCCCAGACTTCTCTCAAGTACCCCTAAGGGTACTCGTAGGTACTCGTAGGTAGGTTGAGAAACACGGCCCTAGAACAGTTCTATACAGGTAGTAGTTCCCTAGTTTGTTTATGAATGGAGACCTCATTTCAAATCCATGCCACCCAGCCCTTCGCCTTGCCCTAGTTCTCCTGCTAGCACTGCTAAGCGGATGCGGCTGTACCTTGTCTGGCTTGTTCCTCATTGCCCTTCTGTATCAGCAGGTACCTGGGACTTTCAGGGAAAAAGGGCAACAGGAGGAGTTCCACCACTGCAGGGATCCCAGTTAGCCCTAGTAACACTGGCCAGCCTGCAACAGAGAAACAGATCCCCAGGTTCCCCATGAGAGCGTTCATCCACGCAGGAGCAGTCAGAGACCTCATCCTCAGCGCGGGGCTTTACCTTCAATGGTTCCAAGGATTTTAGTAAGCCCCAGGACCTGAGCTGCAAGGATGCCTATGGTGATGAAGAGCTGGGGCACCACCCCGGTCGCACCTCTCAGGTTTTTGGGGGACATCTCTCCCAGGTACATGGGAACAACGTTGGAGGACAGGCCTAGGTGAAGAGAGAGAGGTTAGTCCTGCTCTGGGATGCAGCCACTTGAGGGACTTGACTAAGGTATTTTGGCAGAAGATGACAAATGGCCTCCTGTAGGACACAAGGGCTGATCAGCACATGAGACTGGAGCTTGCTGTCTGCTGCTGCCTCACAGGTTCCCAGCTAGCCCAGAGTAGCTGAAAGCATATTGCCATCTGATGATCCTGCTGGCCTGTGTGATGAAAGCCAATGGTATTTTTTTCTCTCCATTGGAGCTTAGAATAAAAGAGTCGGCAGCATTAGCTTCATTCCTACTGTGAAGGTGTCCAGGGTACAAAGCCCATCACCTTGGCTGACATCTTTATTGGGCTGGTGTTCTAAGGCTGGATGCGTGTGCTGCTCCTTCCCACACTGTATACGCTGCATGGATAAACAAGCCTTTCGCTCTCCATAACTTAGTGCCATCAATGGGTGTTGGCTAACACACAGAGAAATGGATGGAGGCTCTCTCTATACCAGGGCTAGTCTGGGGACCTGGTTATAGCACAAGTTAGCATCCTAGGACTAATCAGGATTCTGACTGCCCAAGGTTTCAACCCCATTACAGGGGCACAGTTAGGTCTAGTCTATGGAGCCTTCATTTGCAAATTTGACACCTTTAATCAAGGTTTAAACAAAGACCTGAACTGGATGGGCCACTGCATTCAACACTTTAATGACATCAAAAGCTAAGTATTGGGCACGTACTCCCACTCAATTAGCCTCATTTAGCACGGACACTCTAAATGACAAGATCCCCCCCCTTTTCTTTCCTTCCCCTCTTTTTCTGCTATTTATTTGTGGCTCTGGACCCCTTGCTCTGCTCATGTGAAGAAGTGGGCTGTGCCCACAAAAGACCATGATCCATCTACATTTTTTGCTAGTCTCTAAGGTGCTGCAGGACCATTCGTTGTTGTTTAAGTTTTTACACAGGTTGGAGTCACTTTTAATGTAAATTCTCCATCTTCATTGTGAAATGGGAATTAATGTGGCCTTATACCCAGACTTTCCTGTTTACTTTATAGGACATGCAAGTCCCCTAGTAAACTTTGGGTGGAGTTTAGGTGTCATTGGACTAGAGAGTCAGTGAATTGATCCTAATCAGATCTGGAGGCTCATTACTTACATAATGCTGCCAGCATATGAGGTGCTGGACAAAAGATAAACTGGGTCAAACAGAATCCCCCACCCACACAGCTTGAGCCACTCTCTTCTCCTCTAGTCCATTTTGGTATAATAGATTACAAGGGTGCTGAAACTATCAGATAGCAGTGCCAATTTTTTACCTTTGGCACCATTCCATTCCTGGAATGGATTTATGGATCTGGCCACACTTAGCTTGGAAGAGTTCTGCTTGGGGTTATAGTTTTAAGAAGCAGGTAATATAAGCTTTGCCTAAAGTATTTGAGAAGTGAACTGCCACTAGCAAAGCTGCAGCTGTTATGACATATAGAACCACGGTCTATCTTAAACAAGAGTAATTTATTAAAGAAAACAACTACATTTACAGACCAATGGGTTTCCACAGAGCTCATATTCCAGCCTTGTCTTCTTTGTTTATCAGTAACCCCACCCACTCTGTGCACAGCACAAGGAGTCAAGCAGACATGGAGACACTGTACTACTGCGCGTACTGTCCCTACAATTTACTCCTTGCATACCAACCCGCTGTAACACATGAACCACCTAGCCCAGAAAATCCTGCCCCTTCTCCTACCTCTGCATACCTCTTTTCACTTACCTGCACATATCCCCACGATGATTCGTGAGAGAATGATCACTTCAAAGGTCTTTGCCACTTTGGAGGTTCCCATGAGGATCGCAGGGACAATGGAGAAGATGTTATTTACCAACAAAGTGCCCTTTCTGCAGAGAGATCAAGAGGGTCACAGTTCTAGCTTATTATTGTTTTTACTTGTACTGTGGTATTGCCTAAAGGCCCCAGCTGAGATGGGACCCAGCTGCTCTAGGTGCTATACAAGCACATAGCCAGACAACACCACCCAATGGGGGCCTGTCGATGGGAGCGGGGGGAAGGTGAAAAAGGTAGCAGTTGCCCCAGGGACCACCCATTATAAAGTCCCTGGGGCTCCCAGCCACTGCCACAGATGGCCCTGCATTTTCTGCCCAGGGCCACGCCCCTTTCAGGAGCACAGAGTTGGTCCCTCCCCATCTTACCCAGGGGCCCATGCAGGTTGTTGGCATCCCAGGACACACCTGCAGCCTGGAAGAGCTTATAATTTAAACAGACAAGACCAGGCTTGCCAACAGGGGGAGGAGGGGCAGGCAAAAGTGGCATCTGCCCTGGGACCTGGCGATTCTAAAGGCCCTGGGGCTCCCAGCTGCTGCTACTGCTGCAGTGGTGATGCCCAGAGCTCCCAGCCCTTTAAAATACGGCTGGAGAATCTCAGTGTGTGCTCTGGGCATCTCTAAGGGCTTGTGGAAGGACCAGCATGGTGCACTCAGGGTGGTGCTGAGGCCTACCTGCCAAAGCTACACCCCTTCTGCCTGAGGACCCGCCCCTTTTGGAAGTATAGACACCCCCTACACCTTGCCCAATGTGGCTGTCAGCTCCCCTGGACATGACTGACAAAGGAAATATCCTATTTTGCAGGTAAGGGACTAAAGCACAAAGAGATTAAGTGTCTTGCCTAAGGTCACTTAGGATGCCTGTAGCAGAACTGGGAATTTAACCCAGTTCAGTACTTCAGCCACAAGTCCTCTCAAGTTTACTCACTCGCCTCTGGAGGATTTTTCTCACTATTTGACACAGGAAAGCAGGGCAGCTGAGACCAGTGGGGAAGGGATCAGAGACTCCTACGGTGGGATCTAACCACAAATGCTTTAGACAAACTAAGAGGCTTAAAAATTAATATTTAGATGGGGCAAAGAGCATAAAGACCAAAGGCCTTGGCCTAATGGATTGAACCAAATAGTGCATCTGGTTCAGTGTCATGCCTGCAGTTTGAACATGTCCACTCTGCCCACAGCACAACCAGATCTGTTGTTCTGCATGGGGAGAGGTTCGATTCCTCCCTCATCCTAGTGGAAACCAGTGGTCTGGATGCATAACGGGAAGTGTTGAATCAGATGTTCCTGTAAGAAGACCTTTCTTCAAACCACAGCAAACTGCCCCTGAACAGATTACAGACAGGCCATCTTATGGGGCCCATCACTCACCTGCCACACTTGTTCACCAGAGGGCCTACCATAAGGGACCCAAAGAAGCCTCCCAGTGGGAACATAGATACTGTGAGAGACCAGAGCAGCGTTTGGAAGCTGCTGTCCATGAAGTTGCTCATCCTATTAAAGTAGGTTTGATTGTAAAAGTTTTTCATGATCTAGAAAAAGATACAAAACCAGACTTAATTGGTTTGGCAGGGGAGAAAATTCTGGTTATTCATGCAATAAACCTAGCAGGGGGCCAAACAGAGTAAAGCTCCATTGAACAATTTCTCTTGCTAAAAGAGGAAGATTTAGTTTAAGGCTTGTATTAACAAGAGAAGGTTTAACAAACCTACAGTTAAGGCCGTGACTTATTTAAAAGGTCCTGTTGCATTAATTACTTGCTTGATTTTCAACACTCCCATTGATTTCATTTGCCATCGGGCCCTATGTTTTCTGTGCACAAAGCCCAAAACACATGTAATCCCATAATGCATATGGAAAATGTTTATGTTGGACCACACCCTGTTTCCCAATTGTGGTTCCCCCTAAACTTTTCAGCAGAGCACCAAACCCTTAAGCTAAGTTTACTCCTGGAGCTAGGGGTGTGAGTCAGTGTTCCCTCTAATTTTTTCCATTAGTGTGCAGAATAAATTTTGTCATGAGCACGGAGGCATGTGCAGATGTGCACCACCAACAGAAACATATGCTGCCAGCTGCTGGCACACTGTGCATCAGCTGGGTGGTATTTTAATACCTCCTGGGTGGCTGACTAAGTGCTCACTTAGAAGGAACACTGGTGTGAGTACACGCTAGCTCTCATGGAGCTACAGCCCCAAAAATAGTAGCAACCCTGGCTGCTATGCACAGGCAGGCAGTGATAGCAATGACGGCCTATATGTGTGGTTTGTACTCAGTACAGCTGGCCTGTGCCACTTGCTGTTCCTGTGCTGCACAACTATTTATCTATTCGAGTCATATGTCCAGTTCCAAGCATACAACACACCAGAACAGAAAGAGTTTCCAGTTTGAGTGGATATATCAGGCTTTGCTGTTTTTACTGCACTAGCTCAGTCAGAGACCTGTGAGTATGTCTGGTGGCAAAAGCGGGAAATTACACCTCCCAGTTACAGTGTAGACACACTTAAGAAGAGACAGGGCACAGGGAAATGTATCCCAGGCCTCCCATGACCAATGCTACCCTTCAGAGTCTCAGGGAAACCGTACTTCGATAAGAGACCAGCAAACGAACACAAGGAGAAGGTCTCATTCCTCAGCAAGGCCGACCTCGGAAGATCATAAAAGAAGGAAGTGCAGAAGTCGAGCCAGGAAGTGAGTATGATAGTGTACAGCGCAGAGGGCGGGCCCACTGGAACATGAATTTTGGTCATACGTAGGAGGATGGTGACTTTATGGGCAAAAGGTAAAAGAAATGTTGGGGTCTCAGATGGATCTAAAAATATCAGTCCTTGGGAACAGGGGGAACTGATGCCTGTGTGGGGAAGGGTGCAGGAACAGCCACCCAGAGGGGCACGGAGGGGACAGGTGGGGACACCCCATTTAGCAATTAAAATTCTGGCGAGAGCATAGGGAGGGTGCACCTCCTGAGTGCTGCCATGCGTCACTTGTGCTTGGGAACAAAGTCTACTTATTTATCAAGACCAATATGACCACACTACAGTGTTACAGGATAACCAGCTCTATAGAGAAATGCCCGAAGCCCAAAGTGGAATCTTACCAAGGGTCCAGCCCTCTCAACTTTCCATGATAAAGGATTTCAGGCCTGTGCTTCACTGTCTCCATCCCCACAGCTGTCCAGTGGGCAGGCGCAGAGGGAATTCCTACACCCAGCACACACTAGCCAGATGCGTTGGGGGGTTAGAATTCATACAATGGGTTATGAGGGTTGGAAAGCAAAGGCCCTCAAGAGAAATACATACAGAACGGAACAGGGGCTGGAACCAAGTGTTAGCAGGCAAAGCCTAGGAAGACAACAGAGCCAATTTCAGGGCTATCCTGAGGTTATATTTCATGCCTACAAACCATGATCACGGCATGCTACCAACACAGGCAGAAGGAGGAGAGAGAACACTTCTGTCTTGGGGGATTCCTCCCCACCATGGTAATCCTAAGGCAGAGGGAGTTCAGAAAGCCTAGGCTGTGCATAAGTGTGCAAGCATGCACACACACGTCACTGTTTCTAGTCTGCCATTTGTTTGTTTTTCCTCCCCTTTGGAGGCGGTTTCCTGCCCCCCCAGTCAGCCCAACCTACCACCTCTGGATTGTTGATCACGGAGACATTGTAACCATACTGGAAAGAGGATCCAAAGGCAGACACCAGTGTTACACATGCAAGCAGAAGGGTCATTTTCTGCAGGGAAGAAGAGCAGTTACATATGTGGAAATAGCACTGGTTTCTCCCTGTGCACGTTTACATATAGAACCCCCCAGGTCATTTGTTACAGCAAAAGACATTGAAACAATTGGGCTCCTGCCCCTTTATGTCTCTCTTTGGTTTAAAAGGAACATTTGAAAGATCGCTCACAGTAAAACTCACTTTATTCTGCCTGAGTTTTCCCTTATATGAAACTTCAAGGCAACACCCTTTCTCTAGAATCAATTGGGTGTTGAAATCAAAGAGATGCCAAGAGCCAAAATAAATATCATAAAATTTTGAAGAATGAATACAATTCCCCTCCTCCCCGTTGCTCTTATTTTCTCTCTCATGGCCGCTCTGCCAGCTGCATTTTGGAATCAACCTGCTGATGGGCCCATTCCAGCTGCTGTTAAACTCAAGTGGAACCTTTCCCTGGATGTCAGACTGTGCCCTATGGGAGCAGTGCTTTGCGGTTGTCCAGAGGGGAAAACCTGAGTGCAGGATCTGTGTATGTTGTTCACAGGCAGACAGTTCTTGGGATCACCAGCCACTAATCTTCCACAATAGGTTACATCATGGGTTCCCAAACTGGGTTGGCGGGAAGAAATTCCAGAGGGGGTGTAAGGTGAGCCAGCCCTCTCCCCCTATCAAGTTTTGCTGCCCCAGTCAGTTTTTTTTTTGCTCAACAAGTTTTGCTGCTATTTTGGGGTGGGGGATGGGGTAAGGGTTTCTCAAAAATCAAAAAGGGGGCGTGATGCCGAAAAGTTTGGGAACCACTGGGCTACAGTATCCCAGGTGGTTGCTAAGGACTTCTCAATCTGCAGCCAGCTGTGCTGTAGGCAGAGCTGCCTTTTACAGCTTACTCATGCACACTATTGTTTTTTGTGGGCAATTGAATTATATTTCCATTCAGCCATGGGTTGTTTTCTCCTGCCTCCATTTGCCTTAGTGGCCCTGGACCTTATCCTTCCGGAATGCAGTCATCAGTGTATCTATTCCAGCACAGAGGACTTGTTCAGCCTCTTTAACTGGAGGATTTCTCAGGAGTAGGCAGTACTTTCCCTCCTCCCCCACCCTGTTCACACTCTGCTCTTTAGGGCTGTGTCTACACTGGGCCACTTATTCCGGAAAAGCAGCCGCTTTTCCGGAATAACTTGCCAGCTGTCTACACTGGCTGCTTGCTTTTCCGGAAAAGCACTGACAATCTACTGTAAAATTGTCAGTGTTTTTCTGGAAAAACTATGCTGCTCCCGTTCGGGCAAAAGTCCTTCTCTGGAAAAACTGTTCCGGAAAAGGGCCAGTATAGACAGCCCAGTAGTCTTTTCCGCAAAAAAGCCCAGATCGCGAAAATGACGATTGGGGCTTTTTTCCGGAAAAGCGTGTCTACATTGGCCACGGACGCTTTTCCGGAAAAAGTGCTTTTCCGGAAAAGCATCCTGCCAATGTAGATGCGCTTTTTCCGGAAATACTTATAACGGAAAACTGTTCCGTTTTAAGCATTTCCGGAAAAGGGTGCCAGTGTAGACGTAGCCTAGCTGTCTCAGCAGCTTGCATGCAAACCAGCGACAGAGAGGTGAGGTAGCTGCCCCAGGTCCTGCGGTGAGTCAGTTTCAGAGGCAGGATTAGGCATGCCTGACGCCCAGTTCCATTCTCAGTCTTCTTGATTATGCTGGGGGGGAGCCAGCCCCATCCAACCCTATCTCCAGCCTGAGAGCAGTGCGCAGAGGTGCTCCACTCTGTGCGGCTCTCCACAAACACACAGTGACAGACAGTTCCCCAAACACCTACTGAACAGACAAGAGAGATCAACGGGAGAGACAGAGAGGGGCAAAGTGACTTGCCCAAGACTCACACAGCTGGTCAATTGCAGAACCTGGAATAGATCCAAGCTCCTGTGTCCCCTAGGCAGCACAGCCCCAGACATCAATAGGTCCATAATTGTAATAGTGCATGGATCAGTTTGAGCACAGCTTGCCAGACCCTCCTGTTCTCCCCCTTCCCCATTTTCCCCAATGAAACTTTTCTGCAGTCTTCACCATGTCAGCCAGAAAGAACCAAGTGAACTCACCCCCTTCCTGCCCTCACAGGTGCCAGCGCTCTCCAGCTTCTTTGTCGGCTTCATTTTGGTGGGTGAGGCGAACACTCAGATTTCAGACTTTTATAGGCAAAGTGCGGCCGGGGATGCCCCAAGAGGAATGATAATGCGCTGAGAGTGTGGCAGGGACACCCAATAATGCGCTTTATTGCCCACCATAATCAGTCTGTCCTCTGGACCTTCCTGGGGGCTGCATGACTCCCTCGTGTCTCCCTAATGGCTCGGCTTTCCTTTCCTCTGTTGAAGGCCCCGTCCCCACGAGGATCAGTCTCTCTTGTGCCAAACTCCCACTCAGACTGGCCTGCTGCTGCTGTGGCTGTTTGAAGAGGCTCTGTGCTGCCCTCGCGGTGGGGAAAGCAGCTGGAAAGGCAATTGCAACAGGCTGGCTCTGCCCCAGGAGAGCAGGTTCACATCTGCAGACACAGCACTACGAGCCAGCCTGCGGGCACAGAGATAATATTTTCTCAGGTGCTGTAAATTGCTCTTCAGGTAGAGACAGCGCAATCTAGGTGCCTGAGCACAGGACCGGGAGCCAGGAACTCCTGGGATTCCAACCCTCTGCGGCATGGAACAAGTTCATGTCACTGAATCCCGCTTTCTCCGTTTGTTAAATCAGGGTAGAATCACACACCCAATTATGCTCCTATTACACATGCACGATCCACCAATAATCCAGCCTCTGCATCATGCAACAGGGCTACTGAAGAGTCTGGGGCCACCGCTGGAGTGGGTAATCGGGCATTTGTTTGAACTACGCTTTGATAGCGCTCGGGAAACCATCACATGGTACTGAGCCAGACACAGGGGCAGAGCACTCTGAGCTCATATTAATATCACTGGATGGTGAGAGTGCTCGGCGCCTCTGAATCGCAGGCCCTGCTCACGGTAAGTCTTTGGTATTGCTACAGTCCTGCACGAGAGAAAACCCTCGTCCATGCTGCACAGGGAAACGAAGACAGAAGCCGCCGTGTATTAACGTTGCTGGCGTCGGCAGGGCTCCGAGACTGGCCCAAACCAACGTTACAGGCTCAGCCGACGAAGCTTAGCATGGGGCCTGCAGAGCACGTGTCTGTTCTCATTTGGTCTCAGTCTCGCTCCAGGCCCTCTTCGGCTACACAGCGTTCCCTGTCTGAGCACTGCGCTCTCGGGGTCCGATCCTGCAGCTGGTGGGAGTCTTGCCCTTGACTTCGGTGCAGACAGATCAAACCCCAACTACGGGACAGCCCGGTTTTAGTCCTGCTTGTTGGCACGAGTCCAGACTGGGTTAGAACCTTCTCATGGCAGCGAGTTTGCCCTGGAATGCAGCACAGTGCGCAGCGCGGTGACTTGTCCGAGGCCGGCTGCTCAGGGCATTGCTGCTGGTCGCACAAGTGAGACACGTTTCCTTCATTTTTAAAAAGGTCTTAACAATTTTGGCTCAGCTGTCTGATCTGCTGCTTTTGCCCCAAAGCGTATTAACCCCTCCGGCCCCAAATCCCACTGCATACAAAGTGCACTGGAGGGGGGGGGGGGGACAAGAGGGGGAAGAGTGGCAGGGATCGGGTACAACTCTCCTCTGCATTCTAACTCCGAGAGGTTTTTTTTTGCACGGCACGGCACCTTGTTATAAGTTAACCAGGGTTGCAGCCTGCTGATAAACTAGGAAGCGAAGTTCACAGATTGTTTCATCTCATCTAGGATTTGTACTACCAACCATTGCTACTGTTCATGGCCACCCTTGTTTTTAATTGCACTTTGCCCTCTTGGAACCTCATGAGTTGCACGTGGGTCGCTCATGGGCCTGCTTTTCTTTCCCTCTTTTACGGGACTTAACACAAGACAGGGCACAGAATCCACACTCAGCATTCCCCCCCCCCCCCCCCGGTTTATATCAAAGGAATGAGATGGCCATTCAGACCAAAGTAACAACATCTCAGCAGCAGCTCCCATAATTAATTTCTTCCTTTCTTTTGTCTTCAGGGTTTGTTTTGGGGATGGCTTGTTTTCAACACAGAGTAGTGACTGTTTATGCCAAGTCCCTTTCAAGCTAACCCAAACCCAGGATGCAAATAAAGCTCATGTGATGTGTGCTACAAATGGCCATGCTAAAAGTGTACACATGATACTGAGCAACAATGTAAATAGTAATCAACAGCTATCTGACTGTAATTAGGGCAAATGAACCTATTAGAAACAAGGCTAGTAGAGGGATAGGAAAGAAAAATTAGGGGAACAGATAAATCCGAAAGCAGCAAACTAACAGACTCATAAAAACCACACTCGTTCCAAAACAACTTCATTCTGTGTACGCCAAAACAGATTGAGCACAGCTGCCTTTCCAGGAAGGATTCCTTCCAACAGCAGAAAAGAGACCAATGCCCAATGTTAACTTGCCCATGTAAGCATCCTGGTAGGATAACAGCCTACTGCTGACAGCAGCTAATAGAATGAGTGAGCTAATTACTGCTTAGCACATACAAATGGAGGGCAATACTGCAATGCTGAACAATCCTGGGTTTAAAAATCCTTCTGATGATCCAGTGTGGAAGGGGGTTGGTTATGCATGGATGCCCCAAGCTCTGATTTCTCTAATTAAGCTTAATTATGCAGGCATCCCCAAGAGCTGCACCTCTCCACAAACTTTTAGGACTTAAAGTGTGCAAGAAGGTATGCAGGGGCTGAGTTGCCTATCAATGGAGGAAGGAAATCCCGGCATCCACATTCTGGCAATAAGAAATATCCAGCACTGCACAATTCTTTACTGATGTCAGTACAAAACATGTGCCAGGGTTGGGAAATGAAGGAACACTGAATCGAAGTACACATGGTGCTGCAGATGCAATGAACTAGAGAAAGCAGCTGTTTAAATGGTCTGTTTACTATTCTGTGCTAGCAGGAGGGAAATTAACGATGTCTAAAATCACACTTCCACTGGCTGAGAAGAATCTCACTGTGGAGGAGAATTAATCAGAGAGCAGAAGTTGGTGAATTCCTGGAGGCCCATAGGGAGCCAGCTGGTCCCATGATGTCTGGTCTCCTTGTTTCTAGCTTTCTGGAAGTGACTGCTGTAGTTGCCACAGTGGCATTACACATACAGCCCTGCACAAATATATAATTTGAATCTGCATCCAAGGATGCTGATATTGGCAGATTTGCAGGGCTCTAATTACATGACTGCCAGTGGGAGGGGGAAGCATCCTATGTGGTTTGAGGGGAGGAGAGGGGTTTATGAGATGATCTATTAAGATGTGATCCACTCTATGAAAAAATAATTGGCAAATCCTACTGTGGAGGAATAATTCAATAACAGATCCTTGTCTATGGATACACAAAAGAACATCACAAGCTCAGATTTTACCTCATTATATCTGTGCAGCTCCATGGATTTATGTTTAGTAGAATTTTGCTGTTAGAAAAAGTTAAGTTGTAGCAAATTCATTGTCAGGAAAGTACTTGAGAGGCATTATGTACACATCAGCGGCAGCTGGGATGGAACTCAGATTCTTCTATTTCAAAAAACACAGGACCCTACCATTTGAGCTGAAGGAGAATCTCTGTGAGCAGTACAGGCCCTATGGCACACAGTAGAACAGTTAAAGCAGAAGGTAATTTGCTTTGTTGGAAGCCAAAAATGTTACATATCTCACAAACATTCTTAGGATTTAAAAATGCAAACAAAAATAGCTCTCCAGTCCTGGTAAGAACACACACACTCCACAACTAATTGTTCCCCAGTGGCTTTTTGCTGCTTGTTTTGTAATAAAAAACTGTAATGCCCACTGAATGCCCTTAACAAAATCCTTAACCTCTTAAAGAAAGGAGATACTAAACAGCTAAGCGCTTGAACAGCAGCTTCTTCATCTTACAAAAACTGCTTCTCTCTATTAGTATCTCACCTCTTCAGCATAGCTATTATCACCAGTCTTAGGACACAGGTGCCAGACAGAACATTAATTGTAACAATAATCTGCAGAACATTTATCAGCTCTTCTAACCAATCAGAACACAGCAGGGATAGCTTGGTGTTTGTGTTAACCCATACACCGGTGTTTCCCAATTGGTGTTCCGCGGAACTCGGCGAAGCTAAGGGTTCCGCGAGAAGTCGGCACTCCCCCGCCTCCTCTTACATTTTTGCTCAACAAATTGTGTCGGGTCTTTTTTTTTTTTTTTTTACCCTGGCAATCCTAAGGGTTCCTTGACATTCTTTCAAGCTGAAAAGGGTTCCGTGGCCAAATAAAATTGGGAAACTCTGCCATATGCAATGGAACTCAGAGTTAGTTACTGCCTTTGGTTGCTGGACTAAAATGTGCCAAGCACATGAGCGCTGCCTGAGATCAAGGTGACGTGCACTGCCCCCGGGTAGTCCTCATTTTGATTCCTAGTCCCATGTGTCCCTAGGCTGAGAGGTATGGGAGTGTGGCATAGGGTTCCAGAGTTGGCAGAGTGGGAAGATGAATGGCTGCCTAGTTTAATTCAATAAATAAATTCTTCTGATTATGAAGGAGAGCCGAAGTTCTGAAGGGAGCTCTGGCCAAGTCTCCACAACCACAGTGGGATGGGGTACAGGATGAGACAGGCAAGGAAGAGATCTTCCAAGCTGTAGAAAGGGCCTGGAGGTCATCCCTCCCACACAAGAAAACACTGCCCTCCCCCATAACCAGCCTGGGCTGAGAGGGCGCATTAAATGCCCTTTGGCGGGTGGGAGGTGGGGGGGAGGTGGGGTGGGGGGCAAATATTTGCATTTGGCAGAAGATTTGCCTCTCTCATCAAGGTCAATTAGCAAAAGGCCGTTTGGCAATAGTAGCTGGAGGAACTTGAGACGGGGAAGGCGGCTTTATGCTGCAGCCCAAACAAATTGCTGCTGAGTTTCTAGCCAGCCATCCGGCCTTCTAGTCAGAGTCAAGATCACAGGAGACCACCAGATCAGAGGCTGCCCATCAGCACCCAGCCAACTCCACACCAGGCCCAACAACCAGAACTAGACCCAACTATTACTGCCCTCAGAAGGCTAAACTGTGTGCCACAGACAGGGAACAGGAGGGAGCTAGCTGGACTAATGCCGGAGGCCCCCGTCATGCCAGGGTATTGATTAAGGGACGTATGCTCAGATGATCCCACCAAGTAATCTAGCTGCCGTATCCCAGGCTGCAGGGGACGGAGCCAAAGCAAAGATCCCAGAATACACTGGAGGAAAAATATCCACTCCTGACCCCTACAGGCGACCACTTGAACTTCTGAAGCAGGAGATCTTAGGAACATCAGACAGAAGTGACCCTCCAGTCCTACCCAGCATAGTTCTCCACCACCCCCGGCAGCCGCATCATACAAACTCACTCATTAACTTATCAAGCTCCACCTGACAGCAAATTAAGTTGTTTGCCTCATTTAATTTTGTTTTATAACAGTCACATTCTTCCGAGATAAGCACACGGTTTAGTCTCAGAAGTGCATAGATTACGCTAAGCCTTTTGTTATGGCAACCAGGTGCCCTATCAGACTGTAACAAACATGTGATAACCTAAAGGACTTCACAGGAATCAGTCTGCTGCGTGCTCTCTTACTCAGAACAGGGTAGAAAGTGCTGCCTCATGCTTTTAAAGGAGGCCCCTGCTCACGTGGAGACTCCCCATTAACTCACAGCAGTACAGAGTTTATGATACACGCTTGAGCAGTTCCAAGTCCATCCAGTGCAGGGAATACAACAGGTGGGACTGATCCTTTAAAGGCTAATGGCCTGGAGACAGCCAGCCCTGGTCAATTTTCACACACAGTGGAAAAAGAGCAAGAGATTACAACAACCAGTAAGTGACTCAGTTGAGGGGGGAGATTACAGGGAGAAGCTGTAGGAAGGGACAGGCTCCTGCAATAAGATTCCAGGTGGCAAGCTCCAGGAGTTGTGACTGGGTATACAGACCCAGCTGGAAGCTTTGTTTTTCTTTTGTGATTGCATGGTCATTTGGACAACAAATAGAGCCCAGAACCAAGGATTAAAGTCTAATCTGCTGTAGCTAATAATTCTCCAGGAAGCCAGCATGTTACAGGGCACCCCCCCAAGTATGTGCGCACACAGTTTGTTACAGGCTGGGTACACACACACAGCATCAGTAGATAGGACATAGGACACCCGGATTCCATTCCTGCATCAGGCATTGACCTATGGGCCTGAGCTCGTTGCTGCTCTTCCTTGGTGCAGCATGTTGCACAGCAGGGCCCTGATGTTGCCAGGAGCTGTAAGGGGCCACCTGAATCCAAATTATAAAAGGAAAACAACCAACCAAGTATTTGTACCGGAAATATTTCCAGGGTGTTCCATTTCTTTTATCTGCTGCCTCTAGCACCAGTGTGGCAGCAGCATTGTCATTTCACAGGCAGGGTTTAATTTCAGCCACCGTGCACATCAAAGAATTTTCCAGCTCCCAAGGGTCCATGCTTCACCCCTGCACCCAAATCCAAAGAGGAGAACTTGTTTGGAGACACTGGCTACAGTTCGGCTGCCCACAGCAGTCCTGTGCCTGTTGAATAACTTGTGAGGGGGGAGGAGTTTGTGCGTGAGAGTTTGGGAACGTTCTGCATTTACTCCTGCTGTCCAGGGTCACAAAACTAGGAGCTGAAAGAAAAGTTGAATTTTGTGGTGAAAGGGGCAAAATATTCAAAGCTCCCAAGTTTGATTTTTTCAGAAGAAGCAATGGGCTCTAGGATGGGAAGTTTCAGCAAATCATGCTTGACTGGAGAAAATCAGCTTGTGAGCAAGGGAAAAAGGGGAGGAGATAGAGCAGGAGCTAGGGCTGAACCATAAATCTTTGTTAGGGCCTAATGAAGAGATTATTAGTGTGAAAGAGACCAGACAACACAGCTGTGTTTGAAACGTGGGGTGGGGGGAAGGGAGGTGTTCAGATTATACAGTGATGGAGCTGTTACAGACATTACAGCCTATTTCCGCTTCCCTATGGAAGGGCATGTCTTCACTGGGCAGAGATAGATCGGGGCTGGGGGAGGTTGACAGACACAATGAATTGACCACCGAGTGCTTTCCTGTTGACTCCAGTATTCCAGTAAAACGGATAACTTGGGCTCGTAGGTTTAAAGACACAAAAATCAGCCAATACTGGCTAATCAAAACAAAAAGGAAAACACTTTTATTATCAAAACAAAACAACTGTAGCAAGCATAATAAATGACTGGATGATAAAAGCTATGAAGTGAAATAGACTCAGGGGAAATCACTGGGTTGTAATCTTTAGTTACAAAAGAGAAAAAACAATTAACCAGCTCAACCATGATTTCCAACTCCTGAAACAAGAAAAACAATAAAACTTGATGGACTATCTAAACTTTTCTCTATTTATGCATTTCAGGAAGTCCATTCCTGGGAGAGCCTGTCTCCCTTGTTACCTGGGGGCTTCGGGCATTCAGCCAATGAAATGCAGATAGGAATTTCAAACCAAGAGAGGGTTTTTTTCTCTCTTCCTTTGTTTTGAGATCAGAGCAGCCCTAAGTACATCGACTTCAGCTACGTGAATAACCTAGCTAAAGTTGTGTAACTTAGGCCAGGTCTACACTAGGCCCGGCAGCTCGACTTAAGGTTCACCACTCAAGCTACCTAGATTATATAGCTGGAGTTGGCTTATCTTAAGATGAGGTTGGTGGTGTCCCCACAGCATGCTGGGACTCTCTCGTCCTGGAACATCCATGATCTTGCTGGACCACAGATATCGCTAGACCAGAGAATCTGGGATTTTAGAGGTGCAACCTGGAGGCAGAGGAGCCCTGGAGGCAGGCAGACACTCCTGAAGGTGAGACCACAAACAAACAATAACAAAACAATCGACGAACACAGTAAATTCAGAAGCAGACCGTCTATACCTGGGATTGGCAAATGCTTGTTCAATGGCTTCATTACCACGTGACTGGCTCTGTCACAGGTTCAGTGTGTTGCTAATGGACCTGGTGGGCTCTCTCACTTTTAAGGTAAGTAGATCCTCTCCGGAGGAATCAGAACCACAGACCAGTGACAGGAAGAAGCGAGTGGGCAGACATTAAGATCCAGTGGTGCCCCACGTTTTCTGGTGCCCTACGCAGCTGCATATAGGTAAGGGTGGCTCTGTCCACAGCAAGGGCAAGACAGCGCTGCTCATCATATCATCTATCTCCCTCGCACAGGGTTTCGGGAAGCCATCAGCATTCTACACCTCACCAACACCGTGCCTTAGGGCTGACCCCATATCAAGAAAGCACAAACTTCCATCGCTTTGTTCAGGCCTTGAACTCTCTGCTGAGACCAGCACCTGACAATGCCAGCAGTGGTGGGAGTGCCCAAGATATGCACGTGTGTGCTGGGAATCTAACAGAGATCCACCCGCTCATTTCACACAGTCCTTTAATTTTATATCAAGAGGGCAGTGGACATTCCAAGTGACATCAACCAGCCTACAGCTCAGCAGGTTGATCCCTGTGCTGGTGAGAGCTCGAAATCCCCAAGTTAAAGAAAAAAAAATCAGGAAGAACAACATCTACGACTGGCATCTGCAAATGATTTGCGCTTAGTCACCATGTACATGCCTTAGACAATCACAATCATTTGTTAAATTACAGACACGCCGAGAACTTGTAAAAACACTGTCACAATTTCGCTTCTCCCTCCACTCACTCTGGGGAAGTGTTGGCAGACCAATCTGTGTGCCTTTATCACACAAGAACATCTCTGTTAAAACAATAACAACCCCGTTAAAAAAATGCATCGGAAGCAGATCTCTGTCCATATACAGACACAGAAATCCGGTAAGGACTTTGTTAAAAAGATAAAAGTTTTGGAAGTTCATCAGGAAAGTCGAGGAGCTGTAAACAGGACGTATTCCAAAAAGGACAGCATTTCCTCAAGTCCCAGCTGCGATTTTAAAAAGCATGGTGGGAGGAGGAGAGCATTAATATCAACAAATTATGCCTCGGGGAAAAAGGAAAACCTGGATGTAGGATTTTTGCAACAAGATGTGTCTATACAGCTATGCTGTCGCTTGATGGCTGGGTTGACATGCTTGCCCACTTAGCTACCCTCAGTACCAAACTGTTCACAGAACCAACCTTTAATCAAGCAGCTACCCTAGCTCATTCACATCTCAAATCTAGAAGGAAGACAAACTGCTGAGGCCCTGAAAAAGGAGCAAAACATCCAAGACAACCCCTCACCTCCCAGCCAAGGAGAACAAAGACAAAGTTGGCCAACTTTGTCCCCATCCACAAAGGGAAGAGCAGGAGGCCTCTTGTAACAGGCGATAAATATATCCCATGTCCAAGGTGCTTCCACTTGTGGATTTCCCTCCACCCCACACGTCGGGTGAGAAATCCCCTTAGTAAAACAGCACAAGTGGTAAACCTCCGCAGGAGGGCTGTGGCGATGAGACTGGAAGTTGCGATGCCACCCAGTAGCGCATTTGGGGCAATCTTGAGCTAAGGTAGCTGCAGCTGAGATCTCAATTCCGTGGAGGGAGATTTCCATAAAGACCCCATCAGTCCTGGCCTGCTTGTTAATTGTCCAAGAGGGAGTTTCTTTTTCTCAGGTCGCTGGCTCCCTCTTCAGGCACTTGGAGGTACTTCAGTTCCCTGTTTTAAGACAAAAGCAAACCAGTTAAGATTGAGGGCCTTGCTGAGTTCTGGAGCCATCCTTGTGCCTAGTCATTGTACCAAGCTTCCTGTGGACCAGAAGCACATGGGCTACTGTGCACAGAGGGAAGATATGCAGCACTGGACAGGACTCCCTATGCCAGCTGATGGAAATTTTCTTTGACGCTAGTATCACATGTGCTCCAGTATGGACTAACCCCCTCCTGCCATAGGTACCCTTGTAGCTGGATACCAGAGCTATGCTGGCCTGGAAGGGCTATGACCAAGCTCTCTCTTTTCGCAGGAAGCATAGCCTGCAAGAAGCGTTGTCATCAGCAACTTCCCACCCCATCTCCCTGAAATGCCACTGCGGTCAGCAGCAAGCGCCAGGAGCTGCCAGTTTTCTACAAACCAGCTCATAGTTCTCTTCCCACCACACGGCTGCTTATTTTTAGGCAGCTCTCAGTCGCAGCAAAGGGAACTAAAACCCACCTCCATTGGCTTCCTCTGCGTGTGTGTTCATGTCCCTGGCCTTGTCTACACCAGTGTTTTTATTGGGTGCAGTTTGGGGAAGGCATAAAGGGAGCATTGTCCCCCACAGGGTGTGGGGGGGGGGGAAGAGAGGGAGGACACAAGGCCACATGCTACCCCTCCCCCTGCCAATTTCTGTGAGCACCAAGCTACCCTTGCAGGATTTGCTCTGCTTGGCCTGCTGTAGAATGGCGCCTCTGTCCTTTCTGTGCCTAACCCCCCACCTCTGCGGTATATCAGGCTCTCCTGGCCCCTCTCCCTGACAGCTGGGCCTGGGCAGGGAGCAAAAGGGGTGGGATGAAGCCACTTCTCCTGCCCGCGGCTGCTCCAGGTCACTGCCTTGATGCAGCGCGGTGACTGCCTGTGAGAGCCCAGCGGTGGAATTGGCAGCAGCACGTGCAGCAGGTAACTCTGGCGGGGCGGGCCGAGCATGGTGGCCCCAAGCCAGGCAGGGTATTGCTGCAGAAGGTGCCCGAGCAGGTTCCCTCTGCTCAGCCCAAGTTAGGGGCATTGCCCATGTTTTTCCTTCCACTGTGGCTTCGATGAGGGTGCAGCAACTTTGGGAAGAAGCCTTGTTTCGGTAAGTCATCCCCTGCAGGCTGGGGCTGGCCCCAACCCACAGGCAGGTGTCCTCTGCTCCTGAGCCCCAGCAGCTGGCAGGCTCAGCAATCATGGCCCAGGAAGGTAGAAGTGGAAGGTTTGTGGATCCAGAGGTGACACAAGGAGTCAACATAGCACAACTTTCACATTGGCTTCCTGACGGGAGCACTAGTGTGGACGGCAGCCAGGGCTCACCATCACGGTCACCTCGACTCACCCCGACCAGGTTTACAGCTGCCACTGAGCTGCAGATGTGCTAGTGCGACCTGCTGGGCTGTCTTACAGGTCCCCTTCTGTGCTGATCCATACTGGTCATGCATTGTTACAACTACTACATGCAGAGCCTGGACTCTTTAGCTCAAGCTGCAATAGCTCCTGCGTTTAGCTCGCAAGATCCTCTCTTAAATCCCTGGTATGTCAGCCGACGATGCTCATCAGGTCAGCTAGCAAGAGTCTAGCACAGAGCCTGTTTCTCTCAGAGCTGTCACAGAACATAGGACTGGCAGGACCTTGGTTGGTTTGTCTAGTTCGGCCCCCTGCACTGAGGCAGGACTCAGTATCATCCAGACCACCCCACCAGGAGTCTGGCTATCCTCCAAGGCCAGAGATTCCACAATCTTCCTGAGTAATTTGTTTCAAGTACTTAACTACCCTGACAGGAAGTTTCTCCTAATGTCTAAGATCAATTTCCCTTGTTGCAATTTAAGCCCATTGCTTCGGGTTCTGTCCCCATTGGACAAGGAGAACAATTTATCACCCTCCTCTTTATAACCACCGTTTACATACTTGAAGTTTTACAGACCCCCTGCTGCCTTCTCTTCTCCACACTAATCAAATCCAGTCTTTTCAATCTTTCTTTAGAGTTGTATGGAAACAGGAATTGAGAGAGACGGTGGTTTAGTTGTATTTTCACAACGATCCTGGTGACTATCAGAATTCTTATTTCCTCTTCTGGGGGCAGCTTCAAAGAACTCAAAAGGTTTTAATTTCACTTTTTATGTCTAGTCGTTCCCCTCCCCCCGCATACAAAAGGAAGGCATTCCAAACTACAGCTGCCCGTCACCAAACCACATGCAATGCTCACCACTGGGAACATGAGACTTAGCCACTGGGCTGGTTACTTGCTCATCACCCCTTCTAACTGAGGTCCCATCTCTTCTGCAACCTCCCCCAGCCGACAGCCTCCCATTCACAGCTGCTGGCCCCCTGTACCAGACTAGTGCCGCCAGCTGCCAGCTCTGAAGTGGGTGATGCAGCTGCAGCCTCCCCAACTCTGACGCTGTGGGAGGGTGGCTGGCACAGCCCCAGTCTCCCCAGCCCTGAAGTGCACATGGCACAATCCAGGCTGGGGCCACCTCACAGGGAGACTGGAATACCCATGCTGAGCAGAAATGTGGGGGTTGGGGGCAGCTTGGGTGCAGAGCGGGGGGTGGGGGGACATGGCCAGCAGTTTGAGGAGGCACAGCCTCCCCCAGCCTATGGTACCTGCCACCCTTGTTGCTTGTTATCACAGTAATAGAAGCTTGTGATTGGAGGATGGCGCTCTTTGGGTTTGTCTACTCTGCAGTCAGGGGTGTGACTGCAGCAGGTGCCGACTCACCTGCCCTATCTTTGATCTAGCTGGCTGGAATAACACGAATAGTGAAATCATGGCAGCCAGGGCTAGCTGCTTGTGCATAATCGTGCCGGGGACCCTAGGAATGTCCTGCGGTAGCAAGCTTATGCCACCATTCTTATTCCAGAGCTAGCTCTGGTAAATCTGTACATGCTGCAGTCACACCCTCCAGCTGCTGTGCATACACACTCTAGGTGTAGGGTCACCACCTTCAATGTATCTGACCAGCCTGGCCAGGTTTTTTTTTTAAACAGAGTTGCCAGAAAAATCACATCCTCTGCCAGCTTTTTCTTATATTGGCATTATTCTCACAACACAGGGGGGAACCAAACGTTAAAAGTTGCTGGCTCCAGCAGAAGACACTGTAACATTCCCACTTCTGCAGTTTAAGTGACAACCAACCAACCCTGTTGAGAACAGAGCAGCTGTCGGCCCCCTACCACACAACGGCACTGTGTGTGTGTGAGTGTGAGAGTGAGAGACCTGCATTGTTATCCATCTGCCCAGTGGCTGGTGAAGGGGAGGGGCTGCTGCAGAGTTGCCTGCTGCAGGGATTGCGGGGGAGTAGGATGGGTGGTTTTTTTTCTCTCAAAGGTAGTGACCTTAACTAAGTCATCTGCACCTAATACTTATGTGAACGCGCCTTCCATGTGCTTTACCAATATTAACTGAGTCAGCCACTCAACACCCTGGTGAGGTGGCAGGTCAGATTAGGGATGTAAACGGATAACCAGTTACCTATAAGCCTCAGCCTCGCAAGCTGATGCTGACTGGTAACTGGTTAGCCATTGCCCAGCCTTGGTGGAGCAGCCCAGCTGGGCCCACAGTGCTGCAGGTGGGCCGGTTAACCGATTAAACGTTTTTAACTGGTTGACCTTTCAAATGGCATTTTACATCCCCGGGTCACATCATAAACTCTTTGGCGCATGGCCCTTGCCTTCCTATAGGTTTGTGTAGCATTTTGCACCACAGCATCCCACCCCAAGCAGGAAGCGGAGGCATTTCTATAATACAAAATAATACCGGCACCCATCTCCCGGGTGCACTTCGTTTTACAAACACAGATGAAGAAAAGAAGATCAAGACGTTGCACAATGCCACAGCCGAATTCGTCACCCCAGCCAGGGTCAGACCTTGGATGCATACTACATTATTCAACAGTCATGTGGTCAGTATTAATATTAGTCACCTTCAGGAGCACAGCCTCTCAACAGCTGTGCGCACAGAGCAAGGGGAGCTGGGCTGCTGCTCCCTGTCCCCAGACAGTTCATGAGTGGCTAGTTTTCTGCAAAAGCTGCTTATGCAGCTTTTAAAAAACAAGTCTGGCTAGGCAGCAACATCCGGCTCTTCATTTTCAGGCCCTGCATTTGTATCAGGAGCAGGGAAGCTGATGCAGGGCTCCTGAGCAACGTGTTGGGGAGTGGCTTAGTGTTCCTAGAAGGGGTGGGGCTTTGGACAGAAGCGATTTAAAGGGCCCGGGGTCTGGCGGCCTCTGAATTTCTGGGCCCCGGGGCAGATGCCCCTTTTGTCCCCGCCGGTGAGTCTGATCAGGAGAGAATAAGGTGGAAAAATGGATGGTAGGGGCCACTTGCCCAAAGATACGTCGTGTCCCTCCCTCGCGTGCAACACCCAGTTTTCACCAAAGTCCATGCACACCCAGCTGTTAACAGTGACTCCAGAAAGACTGCTGCCCAGGGGTGGCCCGTGACTATAGGCAGACTCGGCCACCACCTAGGGCACCACCTTCAACTGAGCACCCGGGGCGCCCGATGATGTCAGTCCATTGACAGCTCTGCAGGTGGGGGCGCCAATCACGCGTTCTGCCTGGGGTGCCAGCTGCCGCAGCCCACCTCGGGCTACTCCTGCTGCTGCCCTTTTCAAGCTCGCCCCTCTGTACTAACGCTGGTGGGCGCTGCAGGTCAGGGAACTCAGCAAGGTTTGCACTTGCTTTTGCAGAGACTCCAAGACCTGGTGCACAGTGAGTACATGAATCTGAGCAGACTGAACATGGCATCGTGGGACCTGTTGTTTCCAGGGGCTGCAGTTCCATACTGAAGTCAGAGGATGTTGTCACAATCTGTTCCATCCAATGCTCCATGATATTCAGGCTCCTACCCACACAGTGCTCAGGTGAGCGAAGTCTCCGAACTCTCTCAGCTCATGCCAGGCTACACCTCAAGATATGGGCACATCTTAAAAAATATCACAGTCAGGAATCATGAAAGAAGATGGCCCAGCAATCAGGACACTAACTTATGACACAGGAGACCAGGGGGTCAAGTCACTTAGCTTCTCAGTGCAGATAAATGCGATAAAGTGCGTAGGAGGGTAAAATATGTATCGCAGACAGTAGCAGTAAGTACAGATCTTGATCTACACTCAGCAGCATGCTTGTCATCTGACATAGGGGGAGACATGATTGGGCAGCTAAACCACCAAGAGATGCGGCTTTTATTCCTGTATTAATCACAAATGGCTCTGTGCCTTGTTCCCCATTTTCCATACCTCTCTTTGTCAGAGGCTATGTGTGGATCAATTCACCGATGCTCGTAAAACACCCTGAGATGGAAACTCCTCCTGTAGGCGTGCTACAGAAGCAGCTGCCGTGGAATTCTCTTCTCTCACTTCTCTCACAACCAGTGAGTGCAGGGGAGGGGAGCAGATCCCTGCTTCCGGCACCAGCCCTGCAACACTCCTAGGCTGTGTCTACACTGGCCACTTATTCTGGAAAATCAGCCGCTTTTCCGGAATAACTTGCCAGCTGTCTACACTGGCCCCTTGAATTTCCGGAAAAGCACTGACGATTTACTGTAAGAAATCAGCCGCTTTTCCGGAAATACTATGCTGCTCCCGTTCGGGGAAAAGTCCTTTTTCCGGAAAACTGTCCCGGAAAAGGGCAGTGTAGACAGCACAGTAGTGTTTTCCGCAAAAAAGCCCCGATCGTCATTTTCGCGATCGGGGCTTTTTTTCCGGAAAAGCGCATCTACATTGGCCATGGACGCTTTTCCGGAAAAAGTGCTTTTCCGGAAAAGCATCCTGCCAATGTAGACGCGCTTTTTCCGGAAATACTTATAACGGAAAACTGTTCGCTCTTGCAGCTGAATTGCTCTCTCTCTCGCTCGAGAAAGTTAGCTGTTGTTTTCCTACTCTGCCAATGGCAACTACCCTGAATACAGGAGCTAGGCTATGCACCGTGGGAAGCGGGTAGGCAAGGCTCAGGGAGGACGTATCTCCCCAGACAGCCAGGTGTGGCCCTGCCCTCACTCCACCCCCCAGGCTATGCCGTTGGGTTCCAGGGGCTGAGGTCAAGCTGCCTACCTTCCCAGGGCCATGTGCAGTACTAGCCAGCCTGGGGCAGGTAGCCACAGCGAGGGGGCTCTGGGTTCTGTGGGGCGAGGCCTCAGCTGGAAGGGGTGGGGCTGGGGATGAGCCTCCCACAACCAGCAGTTCATGCGCTGCCCATATTGTGCCCAGCTAGGACTCGCAGTAAAACCTTTACCGAGAATGATGGAGTCTCACACTCAGCCATGGAAATTCAAGGCTCAGGTGCTTGTGAGTTTAGCCTTTGTCTTTTCAACATCCTTATTCTTGCAGGGCTCGGCAGGCTGGTAACCCCCCTCTAGGCTCTGCGAAGGCTGATTCAAGCCTCTGTAGTAACCACAGCAAAGGGAAGAGAGCAGCCGGGTCCGGATCACACGGGTGCAGAGGACAAACATGATGCAGTTGGCACCTCCTTGGAACGTGTTCCCAATTCCCTGCAAGGGCAGGAAGAGAAAATTAACTCCAAGCAGTTGCGGGAGATGTCTCTTCCCCACCCCACCTCCAGATTCTCAATCTGGCCACGACAGTCACTGAACAGGCAGAGCATGGGTTTTGGCTTTAAGAAAGGAAGAGGATCTGGGACATCAGTCCTACACCAAAAGAAAACCCAACCTGCCTGTCTTCTGAGAGACACCCCCCACTGCTATCCTGAGCAGTCGGGAAAAACTGACAACTCACCTGCATTCGGAAGGGGACAGACCCACAGTCACATGCCCCTCCTAAGCAATCACCTGCATTACGAGGTCAAAGACAACCGATGCTCTGGCCCCATCAGGACATAGGGATATGGAGAAATGAGGGGAGAGAGATATACTAGGGAAGAGAGACCAGGAAAGCGCAGAGACAAGGAGAAAAAAGGAGTCAGGACAGAAAGCAAACCAGAGTGTTTAATAAAAAAAGAGTGAGAGCTAATGTTCCCACTAAATCTTTTTCATTCATGTGCAGAATAATTTAATGTGCACTAAGACATGCGAATGTGCACCACCCATAGAAACACAAACCTAGCTGTGGGCGCTCTGCTAATCAACTGGGCGGTGTTGCAATTTCTGCAGAGTGGCCGTACAATTGCACAGTTTACAAGGAACACTGGTGACAGCTGATCAGAGACAGACAGACAATCAAAGTGTGTCAAGAGATGGAGAGAGAAAGAGACCAGGGACAGGAAAACTAAGGCAGTTCTATTTCACAAAAGCCCTGCTTTACAGAATGGGTCATTTCTTTATGAATTCAAAGAGACTCGGCTCTAACAACTCCTCCTTAAACTAACCCCAAACCAGCGTGGCTTTGCAATACCCTGAAGCACAGCAGCCCCCCATATCTCAGGCCTTCAATTATGATTTGGCTAAGGGAGCGCAAAAGATGCTTGTACAATTTGCAGACACACCAAGTGGGAAGGGGTTGCAAGCACATGAGAGAAGAGGATACAAGTTCAGAACCCCTTTGACAAATTGGAGAAGTGGTCTGCATTTCAGGAAGGTGAAATTCAAGAGACACACGCAAAGTACTTCTTCTAGGAAGCACAGTTTCACCCTCCCCCAAGTGCTTTGTAAGAAGAATTGGCAGAATCATACAGTATCCCGTTCAGTGTGCATCCTGTGCCTACGGCAGATTACATAGTTTGTGCACAGCATTCAGTGAGAACAGGAGAAAAGCTTCAATTGGAGTACCTTGTCCAGTTCTGGGCACCACACTTTAGGAAAGATCTGTACAAACTGGAGCGAGTCCAGAGGAGAGCAACAAAAAATAAAAATGATAAAAGGTTCAAAAAACCTGACCTTCTAGGAAAAGTTAAAAAAAACTCTGGTCAGGGTTAGGATCTGATAATAGTCTTTGACTATGCTATAAAGAGGACTGTGATCAATTGTTCTCAGTGCCCACAGGCAGTCAAGAGTTTAATCAGTAGCCAGGGAATTTTGGTTAGATGTTTTCTAACCACAAGAGTAGGAAGCCTATTCCAGAGCTTAACAGGATCCCCACTGTTGAGGGCTTTTAAAGAGAGATTAGACAAATACCTGCTAGGCAGAGGCCATAAGTAGGGAGCATGGGGGGGATCATGTGTCCCTTAGTCGCTGTGGGTGGGAGGGACAACCAGCAGCTGGCAGGGGGACTAGCGGGGATGGGAGGCCACACCAGCAACAGGGATCTGACCCCCCAACACTCACCTGCAGCAGCAGGGCTGGGGGGGGGGGGGGGGGAGGAGTAGCAGAGCAAGGCAGCCCCAGATACTTTGCTCAACCAGGAGAGGGGGTGGGACCTTCCCATACTCCCCGGTGGGAAGTGGAGCAATGTGACTGGAGGAGCAAAGCAAGCGAAGGCCTCCTGGCTCCACTCCCCCCCCCCCCCCGCTGCTGCCAGTGAGTGCAGGGGAGGGGACCAGATCCCTACTTCCCTCTCCAGCCCTGCAACACCCCTAGGCTGTGTCTACACTGGCCACTTATTCTGGAAAATCAGCCGCTTTTCCGGAATAAACGTGCCAGCTGTCTACACTGGCCCCTTGAATTTCCGGAAAAGCACTGACGATTTACTGTAAGAAATCAGCAGCTTTTCCAGAAATACTATGCTGCTCCCGTTCGGGCAAAAGTCCCTTTTCCGGAAAACTGTCCCGTAAAAGGCCCAGTGTAGACAGCACAGTAGTGTTTTCCACAAAAAAGCCCCGATCGCGAAAATGACGATCAGGGCTTTTTTGCGGAAAAGCACATCTACATTGGCCATGGACGCTTTTCCGGAAAAAGTGCTTTTCCGGAAAAGCATCCTGCCAATGTAGACGCGCTTTTTCCGGAAATACTTATAACGGAAAACTGTTCCGTTTTAAGTATTTCCGGAAAAGGGTGCCAGTGTAGACGTAGCCCTAGTCTCCCAAACCACCTCTTGGGGGAAAAAGGTAAGGAGAAGGCAGAGCAGTGGTGGGGGGGGGGGGGGGGAAGAAGCAAAGTGGGGGCAGGGTCTGAGGCAAAGGGGGATTGTCCAGCTCTTCCCCAGGCTGGGAGTGGGGGAGGGGGTGTCATGTGCTCCCCCCCAGCTCCCTCATCATCTGTCGCCTCTGCTGCAAGGGATGGTCTACATTGGTTTGGTCCTTCTAAAGGACAGGGCTTTAAAGGCCCATCCCAGCCCTACCTTTCTATGATCTTGGGCTAGCATGATGTCTTTGCGGGCGGCCTGCATGCACAAATCGTGCAGGCTATTTGCAGAGTCCCTGCACTGTTACTTCTAGCCACAAAAATGGCAGGGACCGAGAACTGCTTGCCTGAGACAAAGCCTGTTACTTCTCCCCCCATCTTCCTTGTGAATCTGTCAGGGGAGTGCAGCGCCCGACAGGTACTTACGTGCAGGACCACCAGGACTGAATTTTGCACGGCATAGGAGTTGCAGAGGGTCAGGATGAACCGGACAGTGCTCCAGATGCGGAGGAAGATGAAGATAAGGGGGATGAGGATCAATTTCTTATCTGCTATGGAAGTCCTGGGCTGAAAGGCAGGAGCCCTGGCCAGTAGGGGGCGATATTCGGAGAGGGCTGCACGCTTCAAAAACAAAGAAAGAAAGAAAGAAAGTCAGACTCTGATATTCCAATATTAATTTATGGCAAATGCACAATCTGGTGGCTTCTTGCCAAAGCCGATAAACCTGCCCTCGGCTACACTGTCAGCCAAAGAAATGGCCAGTCCAGACAGAGACTGCCCAAGTTGGGCTCGAGTCCTGCTATTAGTTCTTTGAAACAAAGATTTTGGACCAAATTTTGCTCATTAATATAAGCAACCCTTAGTGAAACCAAGAAGGCCATCCAGATGTAAAAGAAGGCAGAACAGGATACCTTGATATTTCAATATTCTATGAGAACATCACACCTACATTGCTAAATAATTAAAAACAGTTGCAGCTATAGCAACATGAACACCAGCAACACTTTACAAAATAGGTTCTCTGATTGTTGAAAAACCTGGGTTTCATTCCTGGCTCTGCCACTGAGTTGCTCGATGGCCTTTGGCAAATCACTTTATCTCAATGTGCCTATGAGATGGGTGGAAAATAGTGACTTGCTTTCATGAAACCAAAATCCAAATAAAAAAAGCCATTATGAAGAGTAAAGTATTAATTATTATTGCCTCTTTGGTCTCCAAAGGACTTAGCAGTTTCCATGTGCTTATGCTGAGAGGCAAGGAAGGATTATCTCCATTTTACAGAGGGGGAAATCAAGAGATTAAGGAACAGATCCTTCCCTGTCTAAATGAACAGAGCGCCACTGAACTGACACCGCTCAAAACCCAGCACAGGAGTCCAACAGAAAACTCTTCCTCCCCCTCACATGTGCTGCAGAGTATATAGAATGTTCTACCCTTCCCCCACCACTATTCCTCCTGCACCTCCCAACGCTAACAGCCCCACCAGGAAAAGGCCATTGTCCTAGAAGAGCTCAGTGCAATCACATATAGTGCTCACAGACCCCCTCCAAGGGCATCCGTAAACCCCCAGCCATTTGTACAGGGGGACAAGGCTCTCTGGGGAAAGACGACACCCTGCCAGCATTCTGCATGCCTGGCATAACCCAACTCCTCTCACAATCACGAGAAAGCACGTGTCGCAAACCCACACTGGCTTATAAGGCGCTCCGAAGCCAGCTGCACCCTGCTGGGGGGCGGAGGGGAAGAGAGCTGTGAGGCTACAGTCCCAGGGTTACCAGGCTCAGAACTGCTCCAAGCCACAGGAGAAGGGAAACCAGATGACCCAGCTTGCTATTGCCTGCAGCCCCTAGACCAAGAATCAGCTTTGACAACCGCCTGCATTCAGCCCGCATCCTGCACTGGAATCAGAGCCCAAGGCATACGAGGGAGAGGACAGTGCCTGAACACCCAGGACAGACGGGCGGGAGGGGAGCAGATCAGGTTTCCAGACAGTCACGCTGGCATCTTTGACAGCTGCTAGAACACAGAGTCTCGGAGACGGATAACAGGTGACCCACAGCTGCAAACTTGCTTAGACTCCTCTTCCCCTCTTTGTAGATCTCCAGGCACTGGGGATAGTCAAGTGTTTCCATACAGACGTGACCAGGTGATGCCCGATCTCATGGTAGGAAAGCCGGCCAGCCAGGTTTCCTGATCAGAGCTCAGAAGAGAAACGCCCCCAGGTCCGCATGTAGCAAACCCGTTTGCTCTCTGTGGTCTCTAATTACCACCCCAACAAGCAGATCTGTCGCTGTGCTGGCAGTCAGGGGGAAGACATTTTTAGAGCTGGCTTTTTTTAAATCCATAATTTAGGTCAAAAATAGGAATCTGTCCTCTATAGTCCCTGTGCTCTGCCACTGCGGCATAGCTGAGGTTTATCTTTCCACATTATTCAAATGCTAACCTGGCCCTCTTAATTCCTGCGCTCGCCAGGGATTTCAGTTATATTTGCTGTTTAGATTGAAAGCTCTTTGGGGCAGGAGCTCAATTTTTTTATTAGGTGTGTGTATCCAGTGCCCAGCACAGTGCGGCCACTAAAAAACACACAGCACTTTTTGCCTGGCTAAGGATCATTGACCCCACCTCAAGGGGCCAATGAGTGAATGTAAGTGGATGCAACTCCACTGAAGTTGCCTACAATTACACCAGGTCTGGATTTTGCCCCCTAACATCCTACTCCAATATTTACATTCTACCTTTCCATGCCCCTCCCTGTTTACTGTTTTTAAATGCCCTGTTTATCTCATGCTAAGTCACTGGGTAGCAGTGCTGTGCACTGTTGCTCCCCAGAGGTGGCTGCATTTCAGAGGTAAGCGAAGTAGTTCTTATTTATGCACTTGCTAGTGTGCCTTGAGATCTGTAGGGATATAACAATACCATCACCATTCAGCCTTGTTTAAAGCTAAGTAGCCAGGGTACCAACCGCCCTACTGATGTGCTTCTTGATGAGGATGTAAAGGACTGGTAGGATCACATATGCCAGCAACTCCCACAATTTCCCTGCCAGCAGCATCCACAGGATCCGATCCTCCGCTTCCAAGTTGATCCAGCACCAGCCCACAGAGACGTTCGATGCATCATAACCAATCTTCTTCAGAGCGACAGCAGCCACCGTGATGCCAAGTGGGACTCCCCAGCTGAGAGGAGAGAACAGGAAGGGGAGAGGACAGAGTTGGGTTCACAAATCACACACAGTTCAGAGCAGGGGAACAGGTCCCAGGCAGTAAACAAACCCCCATCGCTGAGGACACTGAACTCTCCTTGGATAATCAGGTGGTGATTCCAGCACCTAGACAGCTGGGAAATCCCATCAGCACACAGGGGAGCCCCATGCTGCAGCAAGGCACAGTGCAGGTCAACTCCCTTGGTTTAATTCTGTCTTTGGATCTGCCCACCAGCCGGAGACATCCCTATTCATCTACCCTGGCAGCTGTGTGAAAGAGCCACCATGGCATTTCATCCCCCTCCTTCCTCTTCTAGTCCCTTGTTTTCCCCACCGTCACACTGAAGCAGAGGTGCGTTTGGTTTTTTAAACAGGGCAATGTGGCTTGCTCCGTTCAAGAGAGGCCTGATGCAGCAATTACATCATCCTGGCATTTCTTCTCGTCTCTAGAGACAATCACTGGGATGACTCAGGGAGATCATTGAGTCAGAAGCGCAGCAGATCTTCGATCTGATGGAAGGAAAAGCCAAACACTGGGAAGAAAAAAAACCCCTCAAAGAGTGGGGAAAGAGGGATACAACTAAACCCGCCGAAGGGAACTACATAGGGTGGTCGATCAGTAACATTGATTACTTCCTTTTTTTAGGAAGAGCAGTTTTTTGGAAAAAGGGTTTTTTTCCCCCCTGAAAAAAATGCATCCAGACTACTTTCACAAGACCTGCTTTCAAAAAAGCAATCGGAAGAAGATATGCAAATTCGCGTGGAATTTGCATATCCTCATTCGAAAATAGAACGTAGACTAGACATGCCCTCAGAGATCTATAATTTGCTACTCCCACCGCAGGCGAACAGCAATATAATCTTTCATCCTTTTTCTCTCTGCAGCCCAAACTCTTGAGTTCTACAAGAAAACCTCTGAGACACTTGGACCCTTTTCTTGGCTCTTCACTGCCAAATTGCAATTATCTGCAGTAGCTCTATACTCTTCAGTCTTTTCCCTGAAAAACACACAAGCACCTGAGCTTGTGTGTATGACAATTCTGCTCCAGTTGGAAAATTCTAGAGAGTTTTCAAGCATGGACAATGACATTGGGCACCTACATCTTGCATTTAGACATCTAAATAAATAGAGGAATCAAACATCCTACTGCTTCTTTGAGCAACTATTTTGGAAAACTGGACACATGGTAGCAACTTTGGGGAGAGGGGGCAGAATGTACAAGCATATTTTTAGGGAAAAGCATTGGTGGCAAATACAAGAATTTATAAGAACACAGAGATGAGCCTGATGCACAGAGCTCAGACCCAGAGAGGAACCTTCCAAAGTTTCAGGGTCTTCAGAGAGTGTTCTGTTTCAGGATCACATCTAGTAGATAATTCCAGCCAAAACCAGAAGGCAAATGAAGTCACGAGACAGTTTGGGCAGCTCTCAAAAATCCATAAATGAGAACCACAAGAATCCACAGACTCAAGCATACATCCCACCCAACATATAGTGCAAAGGACAATCCTAGCCTCTGATCCAGCTAGCTGTGACTCTCTCCATTGCAAAAGACCAACCCACATTTACTTGGGACCAAAACCTGGCCCTGCCACTAGGGATATCAAAATTAGAATTATTGACTAATTGAATAGTCGATGGAATTTCCATCGACTATTCGATTAGCTGATATGGGCGCTTCCACTTTGAAATGTTTCAAGAGCCCAGCCGGCTGTTGCTACATTTCAAAAGGCGAAGGTGCCGTGCGTTCTATCTTTGAAATGTACGAATCCCCGATGGGGACCGTGCATGTTTCAAAGATTGAAACTTTGCATGAAGGGGACTCTTGTACATGGGGCCAGCAGGGACTGGGGCGTACCGTCACAAAAAAAGCACTGCATCCATCTATCCATGGGGTGCCTGGTGCTGCGGTTTGGGCTCAGCTCATCCTCTCCCACAACATTAAATGAGAATTTGCCATGGTTGGCAATTCCTTCAGCATTCAAGGATAGCTGCTTTCCATAAAACAATCACCACTTATCAGTGGTGGACCTGCAGGTAGCTAATGAGACCAATTCAGGATCCCCAGATCTTGTCCCAGTTGGGGCAGGAACTTCCCAAGGGAAGAGACAGATCTGGATGGAAGACATCTGTACGGGACTTCTTCGAATGTGCAGTCACTGCTGCACACATAGTGGTTGGCAGGAGGAGGATCATAATCTAACAACAAGGACACCAAGGTGGTTGGAGATCTTCATTATGCTGTAGCCTTCATCCACCTTCACAGCTGTTGAGAGAAATGATTTCTTCATCCGCCTGCCTCTGATGCTGAGGACTCGGGGTGGGGTCGGGAGCTGTTTGCCTGGACTTTTACCTTCGACCTTGCTGCCTTGGATGACCTCACAGGAGTGCGGAGATTCCTAGGTGAAATGCTCTCAGGGTCACAAAAGCACTCAAGTTTCTCCACCACACCAAGCCCGTCATTCAAACAGCAGAAGCAAAGATGTTTCAGAAAGCTTTTGGCAGCTGTAAGTACTAATAAAGCGGATCCCAGGCCCCCCTTTGAAAATACTTCTGCAGTAAGATGTTCCACATGTTCTCATTCATGAAGGAGTCCCTTGATGCACTGGCTTTTCAGAAATATTCAGACAAGTACTGAGTATTTGTGAAAATGGCTGTTGAATCCCAGGAGTTTCGAACATCTTGGCATGAACAATCGCTTGCCTGAAAATTATTGCCTAAGCTTGTGTTGTTCACTACTTTATCATTCTCCAATTTTATAACATATGCTCATCCAGTCAGGAAGCAAAAAATAACACCACGTCTATGTGACAGAGATGACCAATCACACACTCCATGAATATGGGGAGTGAACAGTTCACAAGTCACCGCATAGGCTGAAGAGTTGCAGCCAGTGAATATTTCTAGATACCAGATGGACTCATAAATGGAGGGGAGTAAATTCCTGATTATTGTTCACAATAACTGCCCCTGCTGTGGCTGAAAATGAGATTTGATTGAAATCTTTGAAATGTTTCCACTCTACTGAGCTTCCCAGCTACTTAAGAGTAAATGAACAATGTGGGTCTGAACAAGAGAGGTGTCTACCAATGTGAATCAGAAACCTGGGTGCACTGGCTGTTTCTAAACATAGAAAATTATGGCTGGGGACACTAAACTAATTCAGTTTCTGTATTCCTCAGTTTCCCTCACTCATCAAATGAGATAAGCTGTGCTCCCCTATTTTTGTAAAACACTTAGTAGTGTTGCCTAGAGGTTAGAACAACAGACTAGACCCTAGGAGACCTTCATTCTGTTCTCAGCGCTGCCACCAGCCTCCTGCTGAGAGATTCTGAGCAAGTCACTTCCCCTCTGTGCCTCAGCGTCCCCACCTGTAAAATGGAGATAATGATACTCACCCTCTCTGTAAAGTACTTTGAGACACACTGAGGTCAAGTGTTGCAATTTGCGTTATTATATAGGGACTCACGAAAGGCTGTTACAGATCTGGTCAAGTGAAGCATAAACACCCGACTGGTGCTGCCTTACTGTGTAAATACTCGGACATGTATGCAGCCACGAATGGTACTCTACCTAGTAACAGCGGGTGATGCTCAGCAGACACACTCAGACCTAGAACAATTAGTCCAGAAGAAATGTCCCCAGCTATTACTAGCTATCAGGCAACAAGCTAAGTATTGGTTTTAATAGATACCTGCTAATATTAATACACTCAGGTGTGTAATATACAAACATGGTATTAGGTTATGTAAGTGGGGGAGGCCAATACTTCAAGTTCTGTGCACGGGTCTCTTCAGGAAACTTTAAAAGCTGAAGTTCCCTTTGCTCCCAATGGACACTGAAGAATACACAGCACTTTTGAATCAAATCAGCCATTTGCCCTGGTATCTTCAGCATTCACAAGATCTGTGGGCAGTCACTGGCGGGCTGCTGCCTGCCACCTCAGAGGCAGCTGCATTTCAGTTGTGCTGTATGTATGTCATTAGCCAAACGCTTTGGGATCCTTTGATAAAAAAAATATTTCTCTTCTATTCCACTATCTTCACTTTCTCTTCCTACCAGCCTTGGTAGCCAGCAATTGTGGGGGACCAATATCAGATCCAGTCATTCTAGATAAGTGGTTCCCAAACTTTTTGGCATCATGCCCCCCCTTTTTTATTTTTGAAAAACTCTCACACCCCCTCCCCCCAAATGGCAGCAAAACTTGTTGAGCAAAAAAAAAAAAAGTAAAGAAGGAACAGGGAAGCAAAACTTGATGGGGGGAGGGGGGGAGGCTGGGGCACACACCCCAGTTTGGGAATCCATACTCTAGATTGTTGAGTGTATTTGGTTTGTGCATCACCAGTACAGTACAGCACTTTCTGTCACGAGGGAAAGCACCTTTCATGAATGCCTGTGACTAAGGAGTTCCACGCTACAGCACTACTGATCAGGTGCTTGCAGTCAACTTGATCTACCCTGTCAAAGCCTTTGGTGAGACATCCAATAGGCCAAAGCAAACTGCAACAGATTCTTACATGTTGCCAACAGCACTAGGGAGTTTATGGACAATCACACCCTATGAAAACAATCTGTCACTAGTACTGTCACAATAAGTTTAAGAGTAAGTTTCAGAGTACTGAAATCTGAGACTGGTAAAATTATACATTTACACAGACCAGTATTTGAAAGCATCCCAAAGTGCACTGCAGACATGTCTGATACATTAACATATACACATGCTAATTGCTTAGCTCTCCAATGGAATGCAGCCACTTCTGGACAGCAGAGACACAACCATTCTACACAATTACAACAGAAGACCAAGAATATTGTGCCCACATGAGATTCTCTCTGGGCTATTAAGAGAATAAGAACATAATTAACTTGGAATTTTTTGGCCAGGATCCTAGAACTAACACACAAATTGCAAATATTTAAACAAACTCAAAACTAAATCCGTTGTCTTGAGCCTAGCTCAACAAAACTGTATATGTATGATGGAGCTCCCCAGATTGGCTGTTAAAACTAAGCATGTGTTGCCACTTGAGTCAATAACCAAGGAACCAGTTTGGCCGGTTTCATCTAAAGCAACAAGCCTATTTCCTTAACAGGAAAAAGTCAGGATACAACCATCCAGCACATTCAACTGTCATAGGGACAAGTCAATTTAAAAAAAGCTCTAATGGATTTTAAACAGTGTGAAAAGAGAGTTGCAACTCCGTTTCCCATCCTGAGATGCAGGCAAGCACAGGATAGCATCTGCCTTTTTAAAAATGTCGACCCTTTTACAAAACCAACAAGGAGTCCTGTAGCACCTTAAAGACTAACATCGCCAGCCGCGCGGTTCTGCGCATGCGCAGATCGCTCTGTGCCAGCTCTTCCGGGTTGTAATCTTCTGGGTTGTAATCTACTCGCCACAGGTGAGTAGATTACATTATTTCTCGAGCCCTGGGTATAAAAATTACTTTGTCAGATGCATGGAGTGGAAATCACAGAGGCAAGGAGTTCTATATGTATAGAAACATATCAAAAGAAGGGAGTTACTTAGGAACAGGTCGGTTCAGTCCGGGTGGATGTGGCTCACTCCCAACAGCTGATGGGAAGGTTGACCAAGAGAGGGGAAATTGCCTTTGTAGTGAGAGAACCATTCTAAATCTTTATTCAGTCCTAATTTAATCCTGTTAAACTTGCAAATGAATTGCAGCTCTGCTGTTTCTCAAGTCACAGCTACCCCTCTGAGACTTGTAACCCTTTTACCGGTAATTTAATTCTGATCAACCCCAATCTTGCCATGTGTACCCTACACACAGCTAGTCCCCTATGTCTGTATGGAATCTTTATTGCCAGTGCATATCAAGGCCTTGGTGAGCTATCACAAAGATGCCTAAACTCTTATCTAATCGACCATTAACCCCTAATCATGCTTCAAGGATCCTAATGATTTTATCTTGTCTTTAACTCTTAATTATAACAGCTTATCTTTAAACTTAAAAAACAACAAAGGTCTGGTAGCACTTTATCGACTAACAAAACATGTAGATGGTATCATGAGCATTCATGGGCACAGCCCACTTCTTCAGATGAAGTCCCCTCTCACCCGCCCTTCTATTTATTTCTCACCACCTCCTCCAGTATTTGTTAATTTGTGGCTATTCCAGATTTGACCTGCTTTGTTGGCTAAGGGGTTCTGAACAGTCTACAAATGACAATTCAGTCTGGCTAGTTTCAGAGGAGTAACCGTGTGAGTTTGTATCTTCAAAACCAATGAGAAGTCCTGTGGAACCTTAAAGATGAACAGATTTCTTTGGGCAGGCACTTTTGTGGGTAAAAGCCCACATCCTGAATCTGACAAAGTGGTTTTTACCCACAAAAGCTTATGTCCCAATAAATCTGTTCATCAATTCAATCTGGGAAATGGCACTTTGGACCCTTGCAAAACAGCAGACAGCGTCCTTCCCAGGTTGTACTTTCGTAGTCAAGTTCTATGCTACAACAAAAAGGGGACGGGAAAGAGAACAGGGTGTGGTGCTAGGCAGCACACGGAACAAGCCCCAACTGGTGCATGCTTTCCTCCTGGACTTCTTGCAGAAGATTTAAAGCTGGTAAAAATATTTCACAGGTTTTGCAGGGTCATTTATGAAGCAGAATCCAATAATTGGATTTGGATGTCAGTGACCTGCCTCGTCCTCTGAACATAGCAAAGTGTGAGCTGAACGATGCCAAGACATCTTGCTGACGCATATTAGGGCAGAGAGAACATGGCGATAGGACTATACAGAGTGTGAAAATAAAACCACGCAAGGTTCACAAAGAGAGGAAAGCTAAGCTTCTCAATCTTCTCTCCCCATGCCAGCATTCCCTCTCATTTTTTCCCCACCCATGTACAGATACATTGTACGGTGTGTACCACCAGTAGAAACACATACTGCTGGCTCTGCTAATCAGCTGGGCAGCACCTGAATCTCCCCTGGGGGGCTGTCCAAGAGCTCAGCTTACAGGGAATACTGGTGGCAAAGAACTGTCTTAAATTCTTCGCAGGTTGCACGCTGCTTTGCAGCCATTAATCAATCCATCCTTACAATCTCCTCGCCTCCCCTCGGTTAGGTTAGGAAGTATTAAACAGATGGAGAAACTGAGGCGCGGACCATGGTCCCATAAATCACGGGCCAAGACAGGAAAAGAACAAACAGGCCAGATTCTGCAGAGACTCATTCATTCTTATCAAGTCTGATGAGACATGAGTCCTTACAGAATTTGGACCCACGTATCTTGCCTCCTATTCCTGTTCCCACTAGCCTGCCCCTTCTCTCTCCATAGTTTCCATTCCCTACTGCCATCATTTTCTATTTATTTGAAGTCAGAATGAAACCCCTCCCCTCCCCAAACCTGTAACATAAGGTCACACATTAGTCACACACATTCTCTGAGCTACCAAGCAAACTTTCGCAAACTTTCTGATTTCTACTCAGGTAGAGGTTACACTTGGATGATAATTCAAAGAGATAGGGTAGGAATTCAATTTTCTTCTCCACTTAACCCTTAGACTTGTTTTCTCTGACTTGTCTTTTTGATTGGCACAACCATGTTAACCAATCGTCTGCAAAATAATGCTGTTTGCAAGGACAAGATGACAATTTGAAGCATTCAACAAAGAAAAAAAAAGACCTCCAGACCCACTGTTTGGCTTGCCTCGGAGGGTCTTTTTAACTGTCTCCTTTTCCATATAATTTATTAGAAAAACCTGGCAGCCCAAAGCACCAAAGGATCACTGTCAGGCACAGCGTGGAGGTGGCACATGATTACACAAGCATGGATTGCATAATGAAGGCTTTTATTAAACATGATGTGGAAAATCAGCTAGCTAAACAGTAAACACTCTGGCCAAAGTTAAACCCTGAGCTAGTCTGTTTTGCTTTCCTTCTGAGATGCCAAACAGCTTTCTGCCTGCTTTTCCAGCAGCCTCCTCATTTTAAAACTGCATGCTCTGAAAGTTATAAGTTACAGGTGCAGGGGGAGTATAGAGAATTTAGGTAAATACGCTCTAAATGAAGGACTTCGTCATTAGAACAGAGGCCTCTATGCTTGGATTCATGTGGGTGTTCTAGTGGGACACTCAGAGAGGAAATCAGAAGTACCAGGACTCCTGGGTTTCGTTTCTTGTGTCTGCTAGATTCGCTGTCTGACTTCCTGCGAGCCATTTCATCCCTCCGCATCTCACTTTCCTCGTCTGGCTTTAATGACAGCCACCTCCCAAAAACACTGAGACAATTGTTAATGGCCACAAAGCTCTGGCTTGAAAGAAGCTAACAAAGGGCAAAGTAGGCTCAGCAGCTCACCACCCATCCTGACAGCTTAAGGGGAAGACAATGGGACCCAGCCCTCCTACCAACCAACCAAGCATCCAGGGATGGATACCCAGTGGCTCTCAGTTGCACTTCTTGGCTGGAATGAGAGCCCCGGGTGACAGAGGCGACTGGTGCCTGTGGGGAAAAGGGGTGCAGGGAGGGCCACCTTGAAGAAGGAGGGGGGCGGGGGGAGGCACCCTATTTAGCCATTAAAATTTTAGCAGAGCACAGGAGGGTGGCGCACATCCCAAGTGCTAACAGGCGTCACCTACACAGGGTGAGGGAAACACGGGTTGTGTGGCCCAAACTCACCTCATGACATGGAAGAAGCAGAGCAAGCCCATGCCGGTAGGCGTGCCCCTCACGATGGTGATGTACAGGTAGAGGGCGATGGCCATGGTCCAGAAGAAGGAGCTGGTGTTGGAGAAGGTGGACAGGGCGCCCTGCAGCACGCAGTCCCACGAGGACGCCTCGAAGTCCTGCAGCACCCCGTAGAAGTAGGAGGCGGCCGAAAGGAGGTCGGCCAGGGACAGGTAGAGCAGGAGCTGGCGGGGACGCGTCCGCAGCTCGGGCCAAAGGGCATGGGTGAAGACCAGCAGGCTGGCACCCAGGAAGGAGAGGACACAGGAGACCAGCACGATGATCCGCTCAAAGGGGTGCAGCTCCGTCGGGGGCATGGCCCCCATGGGCATGGGGGAGTGGGGCATGGGGGGGGCAGGGCGCTCTGGGGAGCAGGCAGAGGGGAGAGAGCAGGCAAGGGGGAGGAATCAGCAGACTGGGAAGGAAACCGAAGGGCTGGAGGAGGAGGGGAAGCCCGGGGAAGGGGCCCGGCGGAGGGGAGGGGCAGGCAGCTGCAGAAGGGAACAGAGGAAGCCGCCAGCGAGGCGGAGCGAAGCGGCTCCAAGTGCCGGCGGGGCCCGGGAGAGAGCCGGGGGCGAGCCCGAGTTGCCGCGGCTGCGAGAGGAAAGTTCTGCCGGGCTCCAGCGCCCACACTCCGCCGCCCCCCGCCCCGCGGCTCACTGCATCATGTGAGCGCCGGGCTCCGGCTGCCCGGGGCGCGGAGGAGGCGGCTGCTGGGGCCGGTGCGTTTCTCAGCCCTGCCGGAGCCACGCGTGTCTGCGCCGGCCGAGAAACCCACGCCCCATCCGGGCCTGCCCCTCACCTTCCCTGCAGCGCTGGGTGCTTCCTCCGCCCCGCCCCGGGAGCCTTTCCTGGCGTGCAGCCACCTCTGGGGCGGAGCCCCTCCGGCCTGCGCGCGGGTGTGAACACTCCACACACCCCGAGAGCTGTGCTGAGCCCGGCCCGTGTCCCACAAGGAGAGGGGGTTAGAGCACCGGAAGAATCCATTCAAACGCGGGGTTAGCCCCCTCTGGGAGGGGACTTGCCTACATCAGTGGGAAACCCCTTCTCTCCAGTGGAAGCAGCTACACCAGTGTTTCCCGACCTTTTTTTTTTTTTTTATAAAGTACCCCCCTTTAAAAAATTAAGTATTTATGTACCTACAATTTTCAGACAATTTTTTTTCATAACTTGAAATGGCCAGAAGGTTAAGGAGGTAGAAGCTCTTTTACTGTGCAATTAACTAGCATCGCAATAAACGGAAAGCCAGGGGACATCTCACATCACTGTCCCTACCATTTACCAGCTTTGACTCTTCACTGGGCATATAAATATATCTTATCAGACTTTTGCAGGGGCATTTTGTTTAGTCAGTTGCTTTTAAAGCAAACTATTCCAGTAGATTTTTTGTATGCACACAGTGAATTAGAACACTGGCTAGTCACTTATTTTTAGTCAGTTTCCAAACATTTCTATTGATTTGACAACTGTCCCATTTCATATGTCTGACAGTAGGAATTGTAGCTAGAGAAAAACAGCTGTTCATGTGCTCTGGGTTAGGGGGCAGTCATCTCTAGATTACATGAATGCAGTTTGGTACTGTTCATCTTATGTGCACACAAAAAAATCACACAAAAGCGGAAGGATACAACCCAATGAGGTTCTTACAATAAATCTATTGAAGTTAGGAGCCTAAATATCTTTGAAGATCTAGCCCGCATGCCACAATCTGATCCATTTGAGTAGGTCTTTGCTCATATAGGGTACGTCAGACTGAGGCGCAATTGCGGGATACATCTGGTATCCTGAAATAGCATTTTCCACAACTTTACAGCATGCCCATTATTTCGAAATGCAATTGAAATAACGGGCGTGCTAGTCAAACGTTCCAGTAAACCTCATTCCACGAGGATTAAGGGACTTGTCGGCATAGCAGTCTATTTCAAAATTTGGTGCTGTGTAGACAAATAAACAATCTCAAAATAAGCTCTGAATAAGCTATGCAGTTTATACCTTTAGGGTGTGTCTAAACTACATGGCTCCGTTGATGGAGCCATGTAGATTAGGCTGATCAGCAGAGGGAAATTAAATTTAAATGGCTGCCGCGCTGAGCCGACAAACAGCTGATCACCTGTTTGTCGGCTCAGCGTGCTAGTCTGGACGCTCCCATGCCGACCTGAAAGCCCTTTATCGACCGTCCCGTTATGCCTCATAGGATGAGGTTTACCGGGGGGGGGGGGGGTCGATAAAGGGCTTTCATGTCGACAGGGGAGCATCCAGGCTGCCCTGATCTGCTGACAAACAGCTGATCAGCAGAGCAGGGCAGCCATTTAAATTTAAATGAAGCCACGATTATTTAAATTGCGGCTTCATTTCCCTTTGCAGAACAAACAAATCTACATGGTTCCATCGACGGAGCCATGTAGCCTAGACGTACCATTAGAGTCCCAAGGAATCCAACAGGGTTCCCACAGACATGTAGAAGTGTGACTGCGTGATTCAGATTGCAGGATCAGGGCCCTAGCTGAATGTGAGATCATACAATTAATTCAGATTTCACAGTTGCTCATTATAAAAGAAGCTTGACAGAATTTGTTTTTTTAAAATCTAATTTTGGTAGATAATGTTTATTTTAAGCATTTTAAAATTTTGTATCAATTTAAATTTTTAGAGGTGAGGGAAAGTCACAATAATTATTTAATGACATGAGATACTGAGATTCAAACACCTAAAGCTCCCAATCATTAAAACACAACTTGTCGATATCATGTCCAAACATCCTTTAATCAAACTCAGCATTTTTCATACTTTGCCTATCTGTAAATTTTGATGCTTATTAATGGAAATATTTTTTCTTGGGCTTGTGTGTATATAGTGAAATGGACATTTACTGAGAAAGATCTAATCTTCCAAACCTACTTATCAAACGTGCAATTTGAAACTGACAGTGGGGCAGGATGAGGCATGGGGTCACTAGCTTTTTCCTACTTTTAAGATAGACTTGGAAGGGCAGTGTGATGTCTGGCTGTCCATCTAGTGCATGGGTTCCCAAACTGGGGGAGTGTGCCCCCCTGGGGGGTGTGAAGAAATTCCAGGGGGGGTGTGAGGTGACCCATTTCCTCTTCCCCCATCAATTCCCCCGCCAAGAAAGAGCCCGGTCCATCCGTCCGCTCGGGCATCCGCTCAACAAGTTTTGCTGCTATATTTTTTGGGGTGGGGGTGGGGCGTGAGGGTTTCTCAAAAATCAAAAAGGGGGTATGATGTGGAAGTTAGGAAACCACTGTTAATGGCGGACAACCCATGGCTCATGGGCCCCCCTGCGTACCCCCTCCTTCATGTGGCTCTCGCACACTGGGGCACCACAGCCTGCACTTCCTACTCCTCCCTTTCTCCCTCCCTCCCAGCACTTTTGGAGCATGCCAAGTGTGTAATGCTTGCTCCATTCCCCTCCCTCCCAGAGCTGGAACACGGAGATTCAGCTGTTCACAGCTGTTCCAGCTCTGGGAGGAAGGGGGAAGAGCAGGTAAGTGGAGGGCTCCGGTGCCCCTGTGTGGAAGAGACACATGGGAGAGGAGGGCAGGCAGGGGAGCTGTGGGCAGCGGGTAGAGCCTGAGGGGGCTGTAGGTTACTGCTTCCCACTGAGGTGAAGGAAAGCCACTCATACGGCCCACATTCCGTTTTTAGTCGCCCATCACTAATCTAGTGAGTCCATCTCGACTGCCAGTTTGAGAATGCAGGTGCTTCAGGGGGAATAGCATACTATAGTCTATAGAATCTGTCAGGTAACATGTAAGGTCACAGGACTGGAAGGAATGACGGACTGGCTGGAGAGATTGTGGTTAAGCTGTATCTGAATGCATAATGCTAAGGCTGCACCTTTGCCCAAACACTGTAAACTATACCGGGGGGGAGAAGGGGAATCAAGTCTGGCCCTCCACACCATTTTTAGCATTTCACATGTCATTTGTAAATAGGATTTCTTCAGTCATGTCAAGGGTGATGCCCTCAGGCAGATCTGAGTTGAAAGGAGTGAGGAAGTTTTCAAAATAAGCTGTTTCTGAAACAAAAATAAATCTGAACATTCCTGTAAACAGTTTAAAGAAATTGTCACTTCCCATCTAAACTAAGCCAGCAAGAGGGATTTTTGTAGAAACTTTCCACGAATAAAATATCAGTTTCGGGCTGGGAAGAAGGTACTTTTTGGAAATCTATCAGCGACTGACACAACGAGGGAAGTTCCCTCTTTTGGATGAGACATAAACCAAGGCCCTGACCACTACTGGCTGTTGACTCAAAAGCTCATGGCACTTTCTTCAATATTTGAAGTTGAGCAACTACATTCTGTGTTGTGATTTTCAAAGGCATCTTCAGGTGCTTTTGAAAAATGCAGCCTTCAAGTCTGCTTGTTTTGTGAGAGGATGGGGCTGTCTGGGAGCCAACCAGCTTGGTTACATTCATGAAATTTGCTAGACTGGAATGGAAGGTGTCTTTGGAGAAATAACTGGCTATTTGGGGTAGAGTGGGGAAGAAAAGATACACTTCCCACCATTCCCTCAAATATGCCTCAAACTTATCTCAAAGAGGGCATGAAAGAGGGCAAGAAGGAACTGGGGAGTCCATGGCCAATTAAGACCTTGGCCTCCAACTGAAATAACTTGTATGAGGGATAAGAGAAATAGCACCAATCACAGAGGTGCACAGCTGGGAAAACATGGAAGGTGGCACCCTTTGTCTTGTTGCAATTATCCTTTAAAAACTCTTCTCTAGCTGCCCTCTTGCCATATGCCTATTTAGAACTCAGATCAATGATTCTTCTTATCAGCCTCAAGATGTCACTCTTGTTCCAGTTGCCAGCACAGTTAAGCTTTATTCCAAGAAGCAGATGTTCTCAAATAGTTTCACTGGACAAATACCTCCCGATGATAACATGATCATAACTAAAGTAAAGTGTGTCGATGGCCAATATTCTTACCCTGATCATCCTCACTCACCTCACCTGGCCTGACACTGCAGATTAACTAATAAATATGTACTGAATTTTCAGGGCAGGCAAGGTCCCAGCCTAAGGATAGAGAATCAGGTGTGGGAAAGCAGAGTGCAATACAGATGAGCAAAGAAATGAATACCAGTATAAATCTTAGAGAAAACCCCCCAAAACACCGCGCAGAGAGAATTAAAGGTTTTTTCCCCCTCCATTTCAATTCCATTGTAGTTGTGCCCTATAATCATTGTGCAGTGACCCCCGCAGGCAAATTGTTGTACTAGTTTTCTGCATTTTACTCCTAGCCTTGTGGAACCCAGTCTACAAGTAAGCAGAGTACCAAAGGACAGGCAAATCCCTCACCTGAATACAGACAAAGCATTCCAGCAGCTCAGCACATGTGAACAGCCGTCCTGAAGAATAGAAGATGGAGTTTTGCATGTGTTTCAGTGCTGTTCTGAATTGGGGCCTCATCTGTGTGCATTAAATGGGCATTTACATGTTCATTGGAGCAACTCTGTCCTATGAAATGCTCACATTTGGAAGCATGGGTCAAAGTCCACTTTCATTGTAACTTCCCAGTCTATCGCTAGCTACCTGCAGGCGTAGGCCAGTCACAGCGGATGGGGGATATTTCACCCTTTCTTCCGACATCCCTGGGGCTGCACAGAGAAAGGATGATAGACAAGATGGGCCACTGGTGTGGTGTAAGCCCATGGGGCTCACTCATTGACCAATATCCTAAACACCTTCCAGCAACAACATCCCCATCTCCTCAGCTTTAGTTTTATTTCTTCAAAATAACACAGGTTGGTTCAGCATCACATTTGTCCCCCTTGCCTTGACCCAAGGTCTTCTGCAAGGGCCCTACCCACCCCTGACAAGATGGTGCTCCACAACACGTCTACCTGGTAGAAGGCAGTGACTCTGCGCTATTTCCCTCTGCGGCCTCTTAACCCTACAGCATTGCGCTCTGCAAGCCATCTCTGCGAGAGTTGCATACAAAGTCCTCTTTCCCGCACCTGGGGACTGCTACAGGCGGGAGGGAACTAACCCACACCTGCCTAGCAACTGCAATCTTTCTGTTTTTCTAGGAGGACTGGATGATCATCAAGCTATCATCTGATCCCTGGCCTCTGAACATCACCTGAGAGGCAGCTGATTAGTCACAGGTAGGGCAGGGGCCCCTCTCCCATTAAAGGGCCAGTCTCCTCATGGCAGGGTAATTCCAATGTTTGTTCTCTTATGTATTATGATATGTGAATTAGTGTCTACACATCCAACAGACCTGCCCCAGATTAGCTATATGAAAAATGACTGTGTTCCCTCAATATAGGCCTTTCTTGGGTCCAGTCTAATACAACAGAGCTTTGTGAATAGGTAGCAAGGGGAACACTGAGGTTACACAGCAAAACTCTGAAAAGCCCCTCAAAACCTGTAAGGCCAGTCTACAAATACATTCCTCTTCTGATACTGCCCTTTGCAATAAGTTGGCCCAGAAAGAAGCATTAGGAGAGACCCTGTAATATTTCTGGAAAACCTAGTTGCACATCCCTGAATGTAGCTGCTCTTAAGCCACACACACAGCCATATGTTAGCCACCGGGCTGGAGTCAAAATTTGCATAGGTAAAAGGACTGATACATTGGCTGAATCCTCAGCATGTACAGGACTTTTTAGATGCAAGAGGTGAGCGGTCACACTGGGAGTTCTCTATGTGAAGCCTATACAGCTTCTTGTTACATGCAGAGATATTAGTTATACATATTGGTATTTATGCATCCAAATTCACGTGAAGACATCAGATGACAGCCATCAAGAGCATAGGGCTGTGGATAGCCTTCCAGGCCTAGCACCTGAGGTAGTGATCCCTTGCGTGATCTGACAATACAGGCTGAGCCGGTATGTGTACGTGGGTGGAAAGCCATCCAGGAAAACCCCAGGGACTGCAGTGAGTGGTGTTTGCCGTCCGCAAGGTGGAACTCTTCCTGCTGCACCTGCACAGAACCAACGTCCAAGCATCCAGCGCTGAAAAACTGCGCCATGCTGCTCCAAGTGTCACTTTTCACAGCAGCTGCGAGCCAGAGGGCCTCACTGTTTGGGTGGCTGTTAAAAAAAAACCCTCATAGTGCAACTGCGCCAGCAGTGCCAGCGTGTTGGAGGGAACCAGGCTATTATTAGAGAGGAAGGGCTTTCATTGGTATATTGAACGGCACCTGGAAAAGGAACTTTTGGGTTGCAGCGGTTGAGGACAGGTGCTGGGCTCTAATGCACGGTTAGCATCGTTCAACGTGGCAAATAGCTACAATTGACTAAACCGCAAATCCCTTCCTGCAAGTGCTTGCATACAAGAAAGAGTGCCCGTCGTCACCAAAACGGAGACCCTGTATTCCCCTCCCGGCCCCTGAGATCACAACCTTCATGGGCTAGAAACCTCGTTGTGTCATGGACCATGATAAGCCATCACTGCTTGACATCAGATGAGGCCTGGGCATGCCTGTTAGACCAGATCCTTGTGCGCATGACAGAGGCTAGTACCACTATGACCCGTCGGCCCAATGCATCGTTCATCGGTCTGTAACTCTGCCCTGACTGCTTCTCCTTTGCTAGAGACTGCCGTTCCGGACCTGCAAGGGCTACTTGCGTCTGCGCCCATTCCTGGAAACTGATCATGCTAATGGGTTTGTTTGTATCCAGTGGATGCTGGGAAGAGGGCTCTCCCTTTCATTAGAAATAACCCACTGGGAAAGCTCTTCACTAAATCTAAAATAAACCCCAGACACCCTGATTCAAGGCCAAAGCATGACGTAAATTCACTCAAGGGCTGAAGCACGGCAGCAGGATTAAGTGTCCACCTACAAACAAGAAGTACTTCCAAGGATTAAGGGCTAATGGATGCTAAAGAACTCTCTTTTATCTTGTGGGAGTACATGAGTTAGTCCTAAAAACTATAGAAAGAGCTAAGTGTGATGTAAGGTTCAGCAGCTTGAGTCTTTACAAAGTCTCAAACTCTTGCACTACACTCCTGACACTGATGCCCTCTAGGACCTTTGGCAAGGCATCTAACCTTGCTCTGCTTTAGTTTGACTCAGTGAGGATCATGCCAACATACCTACCCTACAGCAGAGGAAGGATGGGTTGAGTGCCAAAGGCCACACCTGTGAAGCATGACAGAAATGCTCATTAATATATAAACACCCTCAGAATTAAGCATTTTAAACCAACTATTAAAGTTCCTCCAGCAGCCTGCTTCATTAACAGACTTTTTCTGAATTTCTTCTATGACTTATGATCATAAAACCAAAACATTGTGTACTCATGCAGCTGCTACAATCTGAGTCATTTCTCCCACCTCCAACCCCACATTAGTTCCCCCCTTTTCACTGCTGTGAGGAAAGACCTTTAATCCACCTATTGTGAGGTGCTGCCTTATGGACGCACTTTAGGTTATTAGGCCAACAAACCAATATTGGCCTTGAAAGCTCTGTTGCCCCATAGCAAAATTTTCAGGGTCCAGACCAAATCCTTTGTTTGCAAACTTAGCATCAGTGCAGGGGGTGACTCAATGCAAATATACTTACGTGCACTCCCATTAGGCTAACAGATAGCTTGTGTATATTGCAGGAGTCCTGGCAGCATGCAGCCTTGCATGTTTTTGTCTCTCTTAAGACTACTGATGGAGAAAGGTACCTATGCTTGCTGAATGATATCAAAGATGTCCAAATCCTTAAGCACTTTGAAAAGTTTCCCATTAATATGAAAACTTTGTGGTAGAGCTGTAGTGAGGCTGCAAGACAGCACAAGACAGTAATTGACCAAAAACCTCACCAACTACATAGGGAAATGTTATGGAGGCAGAAGGTAATTAGTTGGAATTGGAATCAGGCCAGTACAATCACTGAATTAAGCTACATTTCCAGTGTTATAATAGTTTTCTTTTAAAATTTAAATTACAAGGGGGCTAAAAGATACTCCTTCCAGCTACTGTTATTGAATGGATGGTATGTTCACAATGGCACTCAGCATAAGCAATCAATAATTTATCAGATCTGGTCTTCTAATAAAACACCTATCGAGTGAAATTCTGCTCTGTTTGGGTATGTCTACACTGTGGGACAAGGTCGAATTAAGATAAGCAACTTCAGCTACATTAATGGTGTAGCTGAAGTTAAAGTACCTTCACTTAACTTTTGGCACTGTCTACACTGCAGGAAGTTGAAGGGAGAACACTCTTCCTTCGATTTCCCTTACTCCTCGAGGAAGGAGGATTACTGGCATCAACCGGAGTGCCCTTCTCAGTTCAAATTAGCTGTCTTCACTAGACCTGCTCATTCAAACCCTGGAAGATCTACAGCGGCAGCTTCCCGCTTCTCTGTAGTGTAGATGTACCCTTTGAAGAAAGACACCCACCTCTTTTTATTGTATTTTTGGTGATTTTTTGTGCAGCTTTTCCCATATACAGGATAGTACAGTAATACAGTAAAACCTGTGCTATCTGGAACTTAAGCATCTGGAAAACTGTAGAAACTGGCAAGTTTCTGACGCCAGGAAAAGCAAAAAGGGAAACTAGCCCTTTAAGTGCTGGGCCGCTCCTCGGAGGAGTGTGCAGCACATACCTGGGGGGAAGGGTGAATGGTAGAGGAAAGCAAGCAGCAAGCATCTCAGCTCCCACCCCGTGTCTCCTGGCACCCTCTGCAGGCCACCTCTGCCATTTCCACCTCCCTGCTTCCACCCCGTCCCCCCCCCCCCCCCGCAGGCCACATCCCGCCCCCTGCACAGCTCCCCTCCCCACCCCACCCCTTAGGCCCTGCATAACTCCCACTCCCCCCTCAGATAACAAGAACTTTTAGGTTACCCGCATGTCCTAATCCCCGGGCGTGCTGGATAACACAGGTTTTATTGTATATACAGTTACAATGTACGTTCCTGCCTACAGTACTTACCATTGAACCCAGACGACATAGCAGCATAGAGAGAGGAAAGAGTGAAAAATACAATGGTGAGACCAGGGAGAAGTGTTGTGATGAGATGTCAACTTTACTACTGAGAAGAAACACCCGAACTCAGAGTTATTTCATCTGGCTGATGAAATGCTCAGTGCAAGAACCCAGTTGCTTTTGACCCGAACGGGGTGCAGCAGAACTATAGTTTCTTTAAAGATATAAGCCAAGAGTGAAAGCAACTTTAATTTCTTACACATACTGTCATATTGCAACCCCCTCGGGGGCAGGGTGTGTGTCTGTCAGGACAGGGGGTTGGGGAAAGTTGGTAAAGGACAGTACATGTAAGAAATGTAAGTGTAGGATGGAGTGCGGGGGGGTCAGGATGTGTATGTGGGAGCTCACGGTAGGTGTCTGAGGAGTGTGGGGGCTTGGTGATTTGGGGGATGGCAGGAGTCAGGGCAGGGGGTTGGGTTGGGGGTGTAGGAGTCAACGCGGGTGGAGGGTGAGGGGGTTAAGGCAGTAGTGTGCAGGAGTCAGGACAGGTGGTTAGGGAGGACTCAAGGAAAGCAGTTGGGTGGCGGGGTGGAGCTCAAGGCAGGGAACGAGGTCACTGCACTGCCTGGCTGTGAGACCCCCGGGGTTGGGCAGGGCAGTGGGGATCATGCTGCCCAGCCACCCAAGCACCAGGGCTGGAGCCTGCGTGGGCTGTGGCCCCACCGCCCGGGGTGCCGGCAGCATCCAGTGGTCTCCAACCTTTCTAAGCACAAGATCACTTTTTGAATATAAGTCAGTTCAAATACCCCTACCCCCGCCCCTTCTCCAAGGGCCTGCCCGTGCCCCGGCCCTTCGCTGAGGCCCCTGTGGTGGAGTGGGGGGGGGCTGTCTGCTCTGTGACCCGGGGTCCCCCTGCGCAGTGATGGGAGATTCTCACTGACTCTCCCAAATGTGGATTAACCCAGACACCCAGGCTCAGCCTCCCAGGGAGAGAGACAAAGGGAGGAAGGCGGAGACCAGCACCTGGCTGGGGGGCAGGGCTGGAAGAGAGGTTTTTAGTTTCTGTCTGGTATCATGGAGGAAGAAGCCTGAGGAAGGGGCTGGGATTTAGGGGCCCAGACTCCCCCATCTCATGGGGGCTGAGGCACCCTAGGCTTGCCCTGTAACCAGATTACATCTATGCTGCGATGTATCCTGGAGAAGCAATAAACTCCCTCTATTCTACTGGCTGGCAGAGTCTGTTCGTGGCACTACGGGGGTGCAGGAGACGGGGGCAGTGGAGCCCCCGTAGTGCCACCCCACCCCCTCACTCTGTGAAGATGGGGCACAGGAGAGGGGTCAGAGTGAGGTCAGCGCCCTCCTGCCTTGGTCTCCTCCACCTTACACACCAAGCAGGAGGCTCCCAGGGGGCAGCTCTGAGTCTCTGGGCAGGAGCAGCAGGGCAGTGGAGGGAGCCGCAGTTGAAGAGTTGACACTTGACAGCCTCCCAGCCAAGATCACCTGTCAGAGGCTCCTAGATCCTGATCTACTGGTTGGTGACCACCGAGCCCTGCCCAAGTTGCCTAGTCTCTTGTCAGTGTGCTGCACTGAGGCGCACCAGCTTGCTTTCACCTTTGATAATATCTCAGCATCCAATGGCTTTTAATGCAGGGCCCTGGTCCAGAATTCTGTGCCCCAGCTGACTCTGTGAGTGTTAAACAGCAACAAAGGGCCGGTTGCTCCCTTCATTTACCTCTTAATGAAAAGCTGCAGGAAAAGTGCCCGATGAATTATAAATGAGCTGACTCTCCTCCCGTCTCCCCGCCCGAGGATGGTTTCTGAACACTCCAATTTGCCATCAAATAGGCATGACCCTCAGATAGGCTGGCACGTAAGTAATCGTCCCAGCAAACGCAGAGCTCCTAGCTGCCAGCTCGGCTCTGCCCCCAGCATCATTGCACCTGGACGCAGCAGTGTGCTATGTTTCCATCGAGGTTGTACAGAGCACAGGAGGAGCCCAGTTACAATCCAGTTTATTTCTGCTGTGTCATTCCTACCATGTACTCTCAGCTGAGTACAGTCCATACCACTAAACATAAGTCAACTCTAGAAGGTATTTACAGAAAAATCATAAAAGGGGCTGGAATTTTACTGGCTGCTGTAAATGGAGCCGCACTGGTTTGTTACATCAGTGGAGTTATTATGGCTTTACACCCGCATAAGTAAGAGTAGATCCAGGCCTTAAGTGTCTGACTGTCATCCTAACCCACATTCCACACATTGTATCAGTTCCATTCGGCCAACACCCAGCTTGGTGGAACTCAAGCATGCAGGGCAGTGGAGTTTTGGGAAGGGGGTTGAGGGTGGGGTAAAGAGAAGGGGAGCACTGAGAAATGGTGTTTCATGAAAGACAGAACTCTTGTTTCTTTAGGGATTTCCATAAAAGAATGCTCAGAATACTGTCACCTGGGTAATCAAACACAGGGACTAACTGCAGCTTTTGCGTCGCAATTAGGAAAACCCCTGTCCCGAGAAGATTTCTGGACAGTGTCTGCCATTTGAGAGGTGAAGTATTGGCCCCAATTCTCCCCCACCAGACCTCTTATGGTCTCGAACAAGGCATAGTCCAGTGTTCCAGAACAGCTGCAACAAAACACGACTTCCTATTTCTCTAGCATCTTACACTCTCTGATCTCAAAATTGCATTACGAACATTCATACCTTAAAGCTTCACAACCTGCTCTGTCAGGCAGGTTGTACAATCATCCCCATTTTAAAATCAAGGGAAACCGAGGTACAAAAGTTAAGACTCACCCCAGATCACAGTGAGAGTCCATTTAGAGCTGGGATTCCAGCTGTTGAGTCCCTGGCCTCCAGTTCTTGGAGAGCCTTTGACAACCTGCACTCTCATCCCTTTCCTGGAGTTTGTTTTACCATCAGACACAGATAACGTTCAGTTCTATTCTTCTCCCTGATCTTGGCTGTTCTTAGGGTTCCTCCCTCAGAACTGCTCAGCCCACACCCTAGATCCCTTACCTCCATAAAGCCACTCCCTGTATTCCTTATATCCAGGTGGATTAATAAGTCCACAGTAAAACCCACCTAACTCTGTCCTGGCAGGATCTACATATATAAGAGTGGCATGTCTCAGGCTGAGAAACAGCTGTGTATACCCTAAAAACCATCAGGCAGGGGAGTTCTAATGCCAGCTGCCAGCGTTTAGAGAAGTATCCTGCCTATACAGGCGAAAACATGGAACAGCTGAAAAGTGCTTTTACACATGGGCTCTTTAGTGCCTAGGATCCAGTGCAAAGACAGCTTGCACAGGGCATGGGGCAATGTAAATCTGACAACCCCTCCACTTCCTCATGCATCCGCATGGCTTGCACTTATCTATCATGTGATTCTTATGGCTGTGACCCGAATGACTTTGCTGTTGAACAGAATGGCAAGGCGTGGCAGCACAGCCAGGCCCGGGGTCTTTGGGTGACACCTTGCTTGGCCTGTTCCACAGCTTGTCCTCCCTGCTGAACAGGGCCTTGGCACTGCAATGACTACAGGAACAAGCAACACTAGGGCCAAAATCAGTCTCAACTTTTCCTTCTCCAGGCCCTGAACCCAAAGAGACTCTTCCCAATAGCCAGAGGTTTTTGCTGCATCACTAACAGGCATAATTGAAGCAGTGGTGGAGATGGGTGGGAGGATAGAGGGGAAAATGAGCAAGCACCCCCTTGCAATGCTCAGTTCAGCCGCTTTTGGCACCTCTGATACAATCACCATGTTATCTTGGCATCCTTCAGCACCTCTCACCTCCGTCTTCTGCTCCCACCACACCATTCTGCAACCCAGCACAAAGGAGAGGGGACCAACGGGGCCGCATTCCACTCCAGATGGGCAGCCTCCTTGTGTGTCGTCGAGATGTGGTGTGGGCCCAACGTGCAGCACTTCTAGGGCAGTATACTTGCTGATTGCTTCCTTGATTATTGCTCACAACAACCAGCTAAGACACTGCCAAAGAAACACTCACAGCTGGCATTAACTGACGAGATGGGAGCTGTGGCAGGTTATTCTGTCTCCCTTTTTCTTTCTCTGACTGAAAAACGGTAGGAGAATCTGGGGACAAAGAAACAATCAATAAACAAACAGCTAAAACAGCGAGGAAAAAAAGTGTGACTCTCCAGAGAGATTCAAAATTAGACATGCAACATAATCTCAGATACAGCCTGTTGAAACAACAAAGAAAGCCAGCTCCTGTTTGGATTCCGTACTTACCTACCTTAGTCCTCTAGTTCCAGAGAGCCTCCTTCAGGAGAATGGAAATATTACTCATTTCCAAATGCCTAACACACAGCTTCTGAGACACATGTGTGGTTTCCCTTAAGTGCACACGGCCATTTTTGAGCCATGCTCAGGATTGGAGAAGAACTCACTCTGAGCAGATCCATCTGCAAATGAAACAGAAAAAGGGCCCCATTCTTATTTACACTAAGTCCACTATCACTTCCCTTTACCCAGCCAGAATGAGAACGAAAATGTCAACTTTGATTACTTAAAAAGAAAGTTTACCCTTAAGGTCTAATCCTAAATGCTGTGAGCCTTCCCTAAGGGCCTTTGGTACTAGGGTTAACACCCCAGTGCAACAACAGGATGTGCTATATGGCAGCCCATCCTTTCTTCTGTACAGATTTTCCTGTCTATTTTCCATTGCATGGTCAGCTGGTAATGCTATAGAATATCCTCTACTCCCTCTATCTTACCTCTGACTTCCCTGTTGGCCTGGGTTAGAGTCCCAACCTTGGATGTGAGCGGAGGTTTGTGTGTGTGGACAGTAGCTGAACTAGGAGCACTGCCACAGTGACTTCTTTTAGTGACCCAGTTTTGCTCCCAGAGAAACCACATCTTCTTGGGTCCAAAACCAAATCTTTTTAACTTGTCAGAAATTGAGGCTAGAAAATTTTAAACAGGAAATAAGACTTTAAAATCAACAAACTATATCTTGAGTATTTAGGCTCTGGTGCAGATTACCAAGGGATGTGGCAGTCTCTTGGCACTTGGAGGCATTATATCGAGACTGGATGTCTTCCTAAAAAGCATCCCCAGGTCCAGTCCATTATTGGGCTTGATGGTGGAATCACTGGTTGAAGTTCTGTAGCCTGTGTTAAGCTGGAGGTCTTAACCGTCATCTTAACTCTTAACTATGTTAACTCTTTGAATGGTCAGGGTTGGATTTCCAATTAGGCACATGCCTCTGGGCGCTGGTGTTCTAGGTAGGGATATGAAAGTGTAACCATGTATACAGTTAACCGATGAGCCTGGGCTCATTGGTTAATGTGCACAGTTACATGCAGCCTCTTCCCCACCCCTGTGCTGCTGCCTCTGTATCAGAGGCAGCAGCAGGAGGCAGACAGGAGCTTGCACACGCGGGGAGCCAGCTTTCTAACCAACTCCCCACGCATACCGGTTCCCGTGGAGCTGCCTGCCCCCACATGTAAATTGCATAATCGCTGAAATTTTCAGTGGTGACACAATTACTTAATTAAACACATTTTAACAACCCTAGTTCGAGGGACACCCCAAAATTAAAAGTGGATTAAAAGCTGCATTTTTTTAAATAGAAAACATGAATGTCGGCTGCAAGTGGTGGGGAGGGAGTACTGAAGATGCTGTGCCTAGGGGCGCGTAAAGGCATAAATCCAGCTCTGCAAATGGTCTGTCTGAGGAGGCCAACTGATGGAGTGAGCAATAGTAACTGCACTCCAATAAAACCAGTGCAGCAAAGAGCAGAGGTGACCAGCAGTGCAACCAGTCCATCCCAGAGGAGGCAATTGTTATTTAAGCAGCTGAATCACCCCAGCAAGAAAGTCAGAGGGTCAAACAAGCAACAATCACCTCCCAGGCTGGTGAGTGATCTGCCCCTTCCCTAGCACCCAGACGGCCCAAAATCTGGAACTAGCTGCTTTGTTTGAATAGTGATCTAACCGGCACTCCAGTATGCCTTGTCAGTATCAAAACAAGTCAGACTTTATCTCAAAAGCAAATAGTTCACTGATGTGCCTTCCTGGGGCACAAAGCAGTCAAATGCAGAAATGGGAGGAGGGGACACTGGTATTTCAAGTCACCTTCTCTGTGATGTCTGTGAGACTGGAATAGCTTCTCTGGAGAAATGGTAGAAGCCCCATCACTTGGGCTTCTGAAAACTGGACAGGACAAACTCCAGGAGAAAATTTTGTATGGGTAGGGCAAGAGGTGCAGGCTAGTTGACCTAGTCAGTTTCATATCTCTGGGCTACTTAGTGCAATGATTTGGGCAGATTAAAGCCAGCAAATGCTTAGGTCTTCTAGACTACTTCTAGACTGCAGAGTTTTTGCGCCAAAAACAGCTGGTTTTGAGCAAAAACTTACGGAGTGTCCACACTACAAGCGCATTTTTGTGCAAGAAAATTTACAGTAAATCAGAAGAAGAGAGGGCTTTTTTCACAATAGTTATTCCTCTTTCTATGAGGAATAAGCCTTTTTGTGAAAGAGCTCTTGCGCAAAATGGTGTGTGTGGATGGGAAATGGGGTTTTTTTGCACAAAAACAGCCTATAGAAAGAAGCACAGGTGCCCTGGTGACCATTCTGTTAATGGCAATCAGATCTTTCTTGCAGAAGAGCATCCATGCAGTCTGGACATTCTCTTGCACAAAAGTGCATTGCTTTTCTGATGCACTTTTGCAGTGTGGACGCGCTCTTGTGCAAGAAGCATGCAGTCTAGATGTAGATCTATAATGCTTTTCATCTGCAGAGCTCAAAGTGCTCTGACAAGGGAGGGTGCCAATAATCCAACTCTGCTAGTGCTGTGGGGAATATGAGCCAACATGATAACTCTCTATCACAGTGGTGGGCAACCTGCGAGGTTGTGTGCGTGGCCTGTGAGATATTTTGTTTACTGTTTGGAAGCAAAACAGTTTAGGAAGTTGGAGCAAGTGTCATATGTGGGAGATTAAAAAGACTGGAACTTTTAATCTTAGAAAAGAGGAGACTAAGGCAGGATATGATAGAGATCATAAAATCATGCCAGGTGTGGAGAAAGTGAATAAGGAAAAGTTATTTCTTGTTCCCATAACATAAGAACTAGGGGTCACCAAATGAAATTAATAGGCAGCAGGTTTAAAACAAACAAAAGGAAGTTTTTCTTCATGCAGCACACAGTAACCTGTGGAACTCCTTGCCATAGGAGGTTGTGAAGACCAGGACTTTAACAGGGTCCAAGAAAGAATTAAATTCATGGAGGTTAGGTCCATCAATACTTATGAGCCAAAATGGGTAGGAATGGTGTCGCTAGCCTCCGTTTGTCAGTGGCTGGAAATGGATGACAGGAAAGGGATCACTTGATGATTTCCTGTTCTCTTAACTCCCTTTGAGGCATCTGGCATTGGACACTGTCAAAAGACAGGATACTGGGCTAGATGGACATTTGGTCTGACTCAGGGTATGTCCACATTGCAGTTTTTTGGGATTTTTTTTGTTTTTTTTTTTTTGAAAAACAGCCATTTTTCCGGAAAAACTTCACTTACATCCACACTGCAATTGTGTTCTTTCAAAAAAACTCCAAAGAACAGAGGTGTTTTTCCAACACTGGTAAACCTCCTTCTACGAGGAAGAAGCCTTTTTCCAAAAGAGCTCTTTCGGAAAAAGGCATGTGTGGATGGGGAAGAGGAGTTATTTCGAAAGAAGAGGAAAAAGGAAAAAGCACAGGTGCCCTGGTGGCCACTCCATCCATAGTAATCACAGCTTTCATGCGAGATAATGTCCATTCAGTGTGGACTCTATATTTCAAAAAAGCAGATCGCTTTTTCAATGTGCTTTTGCTGTGCAGATGCTCTGTTTCGGAAGAATTTTTTTCCTATGATCTCTTCTGGAAAAGCTTCTTCCAAAAGAAGCCTGCAGTCTAGACATAGCCCCAGTATGGCCACACACGGAGTTGTCAGATTCCATTGGTTTCTGTCCATATAGCTTTTTTTCCCTACTGGTGTTACTAAAGTGACACGCATGTAAAGCCAGACCACATGAAGGGAGGTGCGTACTGCTTGCACACGACACTGACTGAGATCCGTGTGCTCCCTCTGCATCCAATCAAAGCGCTGCTACGGTTCAATCGGCACAGTCCGCAAATTCTAGACATGCGAATGCAGTGAGCAAAACTACCCAATCCCGGGAGAACGTCTTGGTTACAACAATCTTGTGGCCCACTGGGATGAAGGTGGGCCACTTATGTGGCCCAACCACTAGTCTAGGTTGGCCATCGTTGCCTTACGGACTTCTACTCAAACCTCCATGGATGAGCAGTTCAATTGAATGCACATGCTGCACCGCCAAAGTGGGGACGAGGAGGTGGAGAACAAGGCATTGCTGTGTCTCAGCTATTTAGGGCTAATCTACTCAAGCATTCAACTACAAGTTGCTGGAACCAAGTTTGACATGATTTAATCTCTCCATTAGGTCTAACTAGTTGGAATCTAGCTCCAGGAAGACATGCAGAGATCTCTGCTTGGGGTTTTGTTTCATCTTTGCCAAGAGCACCAGAAGCCAATACATTTTAGATAATAATGCAGCACCTAATGCAAGAAACCAGCAGAAGATCTCCCAAGTCCCCAGGGTCTCGGAAGGTCAAATCAGATGCTGCACCTCATGGGTTTGGGACTGGCAGAGCCAATCTGCTCTTTAATTGTGTGCACATGAGGACTGGAGAGGGGAAACTCCAGTTGAGGTGGGAAGAAGGAGCTTGATTTGGGTGAATGAGAGTCCCTCTGCAACCACAGGAAGAACTTTGAAATATCCTGTTGGATGGGGCTATGTTATATGTCCAGAAATAATAATGAACCCACAGAGATATGTGGTTGCAATGTATTATATTTTGCCTATGTATTATATTTTGAAGCGTTTGTTTGTGGATTTGTTTGTGCAAAATAAAGTCATACTTCGCGATTACCTACAGATTCCAAATTTTGCATGAACAATCCTGCCACCTAAATTAGCTGAATGCACTACTTTTTACACCAGAATATGCTGGGTGAAGGGTTTAAATAATTATATTTATTTTTCATTGGGAAAAAAGTCATGACTATTATGATTAGAGTTCATAAAAAATATTTGCTAACAAAATTAAAATCGAGTTGCCTATTCAACTGTCATTTTAGTGCAAAGAAAATGTGTACTGTTAGAAATCATAAAATAATTGAAATTCGTTACGGAAAGAATAATGGAAGCATTACATGTTTGATTCAAATTTACTATCATGGTAATTATTCAATAAAATGAATAATGTTTGAAGTTGAAATCCTACAGCACATTAATAAAGAATTCTATTACATATATTTAATTTCTTGAACTTTCCTATACGAGTAATCTACGCAAAATTATTTTGCCCGGTCAATGATGATCCTCAGCTAGGGATGTAATAGTGTAGTCAATTAACCGATTAACCAATAAGCAAAAGCTTATAGGTTAATGCTATAGACTACATGCATTTCCCTCTCCCACCCCTTGCCAGTAAATTTTTTAGCAGGCTGGCCAGCAGCCTGACTCAGTTTTGGCTTGCACCAGGTCTGGGAGCTCAGACCCCCCCCCAGACAAGCACTGCTGCCTCTTTATCAGAGGTAAGATGCAGGAGCGGACTGATGGTGGGAGGACCTGGGTGGGACAGAGGGTGCAGGAGCAGAGTGGGGATGTGGGGTCTCAGTAGGAGGGAGCATGAAAGTGTTGGGGGCATTTACTTGGCTCTGTGCCTCCAGCCACTCCCAGGCACCACCCCCTGCTGCTCCCATTTGCCATGATTCCAGCCAATGGGAGCAGTGGGCAAAGCCTCCAGGCGAGCAGTTTCCTGCGCTGCCATTCCCCCTTGGAGCCGCTTCCTGCCCCCATTAGCCGGATTCAGCTTGTGAGACTCACCCCTCCCCACCGTAGGAAGCTGGAGCTGGCACTCCAACTTCGCAGGGCGGCGAGGGGGGGGGGGGAAGGAAGGAGCAGGAGTGTCATCATGGACTCCCCACTGCAGGGAAGGGGGTGAGCCCCAAGCCCGCAGCCCACCTGCAAGATGGTGCTAGATGCTGTGCAGAGACATACCTGGAAAGAACAGTCTTGCACAAAAGAGCTTACAATATAAATCTCTGAATATCTAGAAGGCATTAGGACATCCCGAACAATATGTTAGCTCCTCTTTCCAGTCTATTAAGAGTTATTCAAAAAAGGTAATTTTTCCCTCTTAGGTTGGACCTAAGATCAGAGTGCCATGAAGGCAACTGAGTGCACACACACACACACGGACACACACGGAACATCTGATGGCATGCCACTAAAATCTTTATGCCATACTCTGAGTCTGGGATGTCTGGATTTCTCATAAGCAGGAAACATATATGCCTCCTCCATGGACACTGGAGGGGATTTGTCACCAGAAATTGTGGCCTATATGTCATTGATCCATGTATATTTTAAAAGCTGTGTGAAGGAAGTGAAGGGGTAAGAGGGGAAGCATCATCTTCCTTTGCAAAGAGCCAGGGTCATTTCATTCACACTGTGCCCCATGCTGCTGCAGAAAAGGCGGGCATTTGTGACGTGTAAGAGGGAATTTGTTTGCTCTTTCATTTCCAGCCAGATGGAGGTTCTCTCTGGTGGGCTGCCCAAGAACCAGCTGTGGCACAAAACAAAGCTCACTCGTGTAGAAAGAGAACTGGAAGAGTTTTGCTTGGCAGTGTTGGTCCTGGACAGTCACTGAAGTGACTGTATTTCCTTTGTCCAAGCAGCCATTGTTTCACTCCCCACTGCTCCAAGTTCCCATCTAACTTACTCCCCCTCTAATGTACTCCAATTTCCCATCTAACGTTTTCACGGTGGTGTGTGTTTTATAGCATGACTACTGTGGAGCAAAGGCAACAGAGATGCTGGTGAAACTTCAATGGGGTTAAGTCGTGCACAGAAACACAGGGGTTCCCTCTGGAAAGGCTGCCAACCAGGATTTGTGGGGGGAAGGATGCAAGAAAGATGCAACCCCCCACTTCCAGTTGCCTTTCCTAGTACAACTCAGCTCTTTGGTGCGCAAATTACACCAGCTCACACCAGCTCTGGAGTTAGATCCCAATCTATTGCTTTCTTTGGTGGGCCTTGGCTGTTCATTGGAGCAGACCTGCTGACAGGGGGCACAGGGAGGGGACAAAGGGAGCAGTTGCCCTGGGGCCTGGAGCTACAAAGGGGCTCAGGGCTTCCGGCCACCATTGCTGCTACTCTTCGATGAAGGAAGTGAAGGGGTGGCTGCCTCTGGCCTTGCCCCTTTCACCCGGGGCCCTGCCACTTCTGGGAATGCAGAGCTGGGCCTTGTCACACCTTGCCCAGGGGCCCATGCAGGCTGTCGGCTCCCCTGCATTTGAGATATTAGAAGGACACAGAACTGGAAGCTTCCATGCTCCACCCTTGCCTTACCAGTCTGGGTGGTGGACTAGCGAGCAGGAAGAAACTGCTTGTGGATCATGTCACAATACAACAGATTAACCCACAAAGAGAAAATGAGTGTGAGTCACTCTATTATGGGGCAGCCACACATGGGCTGCGTCTATACTGCGCTCTCTTGTGGAAGAAAACATGCAAATGAGGCGAAGTGGTGAATATCGCCATGCCTCCTTTGCATACTTAATGAGCCGCCATTTTTGCACTAGCGGCTGTTACGCAAAAAGCAGCCCTCTACACGGCTCCGTTTTGCACAAACCGCCCCCCTCTTGTGCAAGAGCCATTCTGCCACTTTTTTTCAGGGAGAATGGCTCTTGCACAAGAGGGTTTTTTTGCGCAAAACGGATCCGTGTAGATGGCTCCTTTTGGTGCAAAAGCCCCTTGTGCAAAATGGCGGCTCATTAAGTATGCAAATGAAGCGCAGCGATATTCACCACTTCACCTCATTTGCATATTTTCTTGCGCAAGGGAGCACAGTATAGACGTAGACTGGGATTTGTGAGTCACATGCGGCTCTTTTACTATGAAAGTGTCGCTTGCAGCGCTACCTCCCATTCTCTGACTACTACACTGAGGTGGTAGGAGGAACTTGGTATCTCTGTCTTGCAGCAGGGTGGTCTGATAGGGGCTTCTGCCCACTGTCTTGGGGCTTCTGTCCAGCAGAGTGCACCTGCCAGGACTCAGGGCTTCAGCAGGAGCAGGGCTGAAGCTCCAGTCCCTGGCTCCTGGGAGCCATGCTCCGTCTCTCAAACTTCTAACAGCCTCAGCAGCGACTTTCAGAGCCCAGATCTACTGACTCAGGTTGGTAGGGCTCACATGATGGCCCTAAAAATAGAACTGTAGATGTTCCTGCTCGGGCTAGAACTCTGAAACCCAGCAAGGGAGTGGATCCAAGACACAGAACAGGAATGTCTATGATGCTACGTTTGGCACCACTGCAGGAGCCGTACAAGCTCAGTCTGTAGACCCAGGTTCTGAGCCTCATTGCAGTGTTTGGTTTGCCTGGCAGTGCAGACACACCCCAAGAGGCAGGGGAGAAGATGCTATTGGATCAACCCTTTAGTGCAAGAAGGAATGTGGGAGTCAGTTCCAAAAGAGATGTGCAGGAATGTGCACGGTATTCCCCCTGCTGCTGAAAACCTCCCTTTAACAAATAAACCAAGAAAGGGCCAAGTTCATTTCCAACATCTCACCATTGTACTCAAGTCTGTAGAATTACCCGAGATGACTTTGGACCCAAATGACTGAACTGGCCAGAAATCACAGCTTAGGAACTGGATATATTAGGGTCCTGTGGCCAGCCTCTTGCAGTGATGGGACAAGTTTCAGAGATGTTCAGATGCTCCTCTGAAGAGTTAATCTTGCTGGGATTTTCATGAGGAGAGATCCTTCCCCATGGAGGATTCCAATACTTCCTGTTTCTAATCAGGCCAGAACACCTATGAGGCTAACATTAGCCCATCAGTTTGTGGGTGGAACCCAGGATTACCAGAGGCGATCACGCACCCCAAGATTGTCAGATGACTATTTAAAGCAATTCCTATTCTATAGAGATTGATTTAGCCTTTCTGACCAATTCTCTCCCCGTACAAACCACAGACATGCAGGCTATGTCTGTACTACGGGGTTTTTCCAGGATACCACCGGTATCCCGGAAAAACTCCACCTCATCCAGGGAACGCGTCTGCTCTTCTGATATTTTTTTGCGGAAGAGCAGACACACTATTTCAGAAGCCCTGTAAACCTCGTTTCATGAGGAAGAAGGGCTGTTCCGAAAGAGGAGGTTTTTCCAAAATTTGGTCCAGTGTAGACGGGCCAAATTTCGGAAAAGCCTCTTCTGAAAAAACAGTTGGAAAAAGTTACGGAAATTGTGGAGTGCAATTTGCATACCTTTTTCCGAAAAAAAAGTGTAGTATAGACATAGCCATACTCTGCATAGGTGGGCATCAGAAACAGGCTACACAAAATAAAAAAGTTATGGGCGCAGGAAGACAGACACATCAACCCCTTCCCAACAAACTACCAGCCTCCACCCCAATAAAGCAGTTGCCATTTGACCTCCCTCTTTTGAGCTAGCAGACAGAGGCTCCAGACAAGACCCAGCCTTCAAGCCAATTTTCCTTTTTCAACAGGCTAGCAAAAGGCCCTCTTGGATTCTTGCCACCTGCAAGTTCAAACACTATGTCCACTTAAAAAACAAACCCTGAGAAGTTTGAGCCACAAAAGTTCCCCCTCCTCCCTGACCTCAATCGGAATTCCCTTCCCCTCCTCCCTGACCTCAATCGGAATTCCCTTTCCCTCCTCCCTGACCCCAATCGGAATTCCCTTCCCCTCCTCCCTGACCCCAATCGGAATTCCCTCAAAACACTAGGACATTTGGACCCAGGGTTTTGGTTCAGCTTCTCCTCAGAGTTTTCTCTTCCGTGCTGCATGGCAGGTGGTTTAGAAAACTGATTCTGCATCCTGGAATTGCCACCAAGCCAACCACGGTCTGGCACTGTCCTTTTCCAAGCGCTTATTAGCATCATATCTCGACGTCTCCACCTCCATTTCCCACAGCACCCAAATTCCCTGCCAGTAAGTGAAAAGGGTTTAACATCTTCCTCTTGGACAGATTTTTTTTTAAATCCACCACACAAACTTCCCTTCGGAGACATGTAAATTGTCCTAGGAGAGACATTTACCAGTTTCGTAAGGCTCTCCTGGGTCCGTTCCCCCCTTGCCCTGAGCTAGCCCAGCGAGTCTGTCCTAGCTCCCCCACTAACCTTCATTCTCCTGCCTGCGAGACAGGCACTGCAGCACCTGAGCCCAGCGCCGTCTGCCTGCACCGGTTGCACCGTGCGGTCACTCTCCTAGATCAGCATTGTTTGTGCAGTAGCGGCCCCGCCCCTCGTCACCCTCCTGTCAGGGAACCTGGGAACAAATGAGAAAACTGGGGAGATACCTTTGCAGTGAGTCATTTGTCTTCTGGAACGAAATCAGAAACGAAGGGAAAGAGGAGAGACAGCGCCCGCAACTCTCCCTGTGAGGCAAAGGGGAGAATGCGATGGGCAGAGACAGCCGGTGTCGGAGATGGGCTGCTAGACACACAGGGACCTGGGGAAAGGGAGCATGATGGGGAAGGACAGGGCGGAGGAGAAATTACAGAGGCGCGATCAGAGCAGGGTCCAATCTGCCCAACATCAAATGGACTCTTCTCCCCACATGCAGCTATTTCAGGAAGGTAGTTTCATCCTGGCACTTCAGCGGGGTAGCTGACCCAGACACCGCCCTCTGGGCTGCCCACGCTGCTGGCAGGCAAGGAGAAGGAGGAACAGAGAGAGATCTGAGCAGAGGGCGGCCCCGGGCTCACCTGCTCTCACTTGTTGATCACACACCCCCAGCAGGTTGAAGTCACCAGGAAGAACTTGGGTTCCTCTCTGGCTGGCTGCCTCCACCTCCACCCTGCAGGCAGAGCCCGTCAGGTGAAGTTCAGGCCTGCGCACGGGCCCGGCCCCAGAAGCTATTTCAAACCGGCTGAGGCCCAGAGACCAGGGCGGGAGTGTGTGTGCAAAGGCTGTGCTGGCTCCGCACAGGGGTCACCGTCGCATTACCCTTGAGAAAAGCAAGGGCTGAAGAGCACTGTGGCCCTCCTGGCAGCTGGAGACCATGCCCACATTTCGGCAGCTGAGGCACAGCGGTACTAACATCTCAGGCCCCTACACTAAGTCTCCTGGCAACACCAGAGGCTGACCTCCCTCTCTCGGCCTTCCTCCCGAAGGCAGGGAGGGAGCACTGGTTCCCCTGGACACATGCTCGAGCCGTTGGTACCGCCTCACCACTGCCAAGCCCTGCCACCCGATCCTGACGGACTCCACCTCAGCCAGGAGGCAACAGGCCAAAACCTGGTGGGAAGTGGCACTAAATGCAGCTGCCGGCAAGTCAGGAGAGGGGAAAGAGCTATTTTACTGCTGATCCGGCTGCTCTTCCTGGCAATTAACCTGGCTCTTACCTGTCTGGGTGAAGTGGGGCTTCATAGCCAAACTAGCTGACCCATCTGGGGTGACTGACTAAAGACCAGGTGCTGTGTGCACTTGGGCTGCTTTGTTGTGAGGACACAGGCTAACCCACTCCCGTGCCCACTGTCCTTCTGGGAATGCAGAGGGAATTGCGGGAAGGCACTGGAGGACTGACAAGTTTCCCCCCCAATTATGGGGAGAGAATCCTAGAGCCCCTCAGCTCACTGCAGTGCTAAGAGCCCTGCTCCCAGAAAAGCCTTAGCTCCTTCCCCAGTGGGTGTAGCAGCAGGGTGAACACAGTAACTCGAGCAGGGTTTGCCAGTGTGGCGGCTCACACTCACACCCGTCTAACCTCGGCTCAGACCCACTCTTTGGAACAATCTCACCCTTAACAAAAATCCTTCAAGAGACACCATTCCGAACCAACGCAGTTGCAGGGAGTTGTTGCTATAGTGTAGCCCAGCTCCGCCCTCCCTCATCTTATCAGGCGGTCACTCAGGCTAGGTCTACATTACAGGCTTCTTCTTGCACAAGAAGCTTTTTGCAGAAAACTTCTTGCACAAGAGTGCGTCCACACCGCAAAAGCACATCGAAAAAGCACTGCGCTTTTGCGCAAGAGAGCGTCCAGACTGCATGGACGCTCTCTCGAAAGGAAACTCTGATCACTATTTACAGAATGGCCACCAGGGCACCTGTGCTTTTTTCGATTGCCTCTTTTTGAAAAAAAAAAAAACCCTGTTCCCCATCCACACACGTCTTTTTGCACAAGAGCTCTTGTTCAAAAAGGAGTTATTTCTCGTAGAAAGAGGAATACCTACACCAGAAAAACCCCTCTGTTCTTTCATTTTACTTGTGCAAAAATACACTTGAGGTGTGAAGGCTGTTTTTGCACAAAAACTCTATAGTGTAGACCTAGCCTCAGACTGCAAACGCTTCAGGGTGGGCATATGAACTCATTTGACCAAGGAGTGTCTAGTTCATTGGTGGAATTGCACTAACAGTAACAAAGGTTCCACATTTTAAGACAGCTCCACGCTACCACACATCCTCCCACCCCAAGATCGGCATGTGAGGCCACCCACATACCAGGATTCCTGACAAAGGACATCTGCTTTCAGGCCTGGCTGTAGCAAAGCACATGGGTGAGCCTAGTCTTATTCCGCAAAGCCCTTTAGCGTGTGCACAAGCATTTTGCAGAATCAGAGCCACAGTCCTCTGTGATTATCAGCACTGTAACCACACAGGGACACAGGACAAAGAAATGTCTCTAAAAAGTCCACATTTTGGAGTTTATACAAGCACTGAGACAACCAAAATTGAGCGACATCTTGCTCCATGTCCCAGTTACCGCATCTCTGCCAATACAACCAAAACCAATTGGAAGAGGTGTCAAGGTTTGAATGGGCTGTAGATAATCCATCCACCTCAGAAATGGGTCCCTCGAGATCAGGGCTGAGGTAACACGGGGAAGGGGGAAGCTTACACAGCTGCATCTGTTCAGTGGATAAGATTAGGCCTTTGTTTGCCAGGATTGGCACTAACAGCTTCTTGAGTCAATGGGGAAAGTCTGCCATTGACCTCAACGGGCTTCCGATCAGGCCCAGAACTCACACAATCCCACTGTGTTAAGACCAACGGTTGAGCTATCGTTTCAGAATGGTTTACATTTGTCTTTCCCTTGTGTGACTCAACTAAGAGAACTTCTGTGATAGGACATTCCCCCTCCCCCGCCACCTTCCCCTCCCAATCTCTGCTAACGAGACACTGGTCTCCAACCCACATCCGATGTCTCCCCACACTTCTGAGTACTTCCCTCAGAAGGAACAGAAAAGGGGGGAAGGTCTCATGTATCATTCATAGGAACTCCCAGCTCCTTCACTCACTCCATGAAACCTCGGGCAAGCTGCTTAACCGGTCTCTGCCTCTGTTTCCCCACCTGTCCAAATGGGAGCAATGATGGTGGCCTACACCCCATGGGGAAGTGAGACATGGTCAAATAAGGAACATGTGTACAATGCTTAGACGGTGAAAGCACTAGGAGCATGCCAGGTATTCGCCGAGAGAATGTGGGGGAATCCAAGATTTAAAGTCATCCCGGAACAAATGATTTGGGGCACAAAAAACCCGACAGAATAAAATCAAGGACGTGAGCTGCGTTATCCGGAGAAAGCTGAGACCCCCCAGCATCTGGAATTCCCCAGTCACCTCCTTGTGTCCACACAGTAAGAACTGAGAGACTCAACACCCCAGCTTACTCCAGGGACCGGTAGTCACAGCAAATCAGCAAGCATCCGTGCAACAGAGTTAGTGCCAACTTCCCGTCAGCTGGGCAGAGTATCTGGAGCTGGCTGCACACACATTCCCCAGCTACACAAAACTTCACTTTCCCCACTGCGCCAGCCCCTTTACTGTATCAGAGGGTAAACAGGGAGCCTCGCCCTTTGGTGTTCTCTGGGCAGGCTTGACCTGTGCTCTGGGCATGGGGCACACAGGCAGGCAGACAGGGAAGCTAACATACAGGGAGAAGAGAAGACCCAGCCTCGAGTCCATGGAGTGGAGGAGGAGGGACAGCCCTAGTTACAGCACAGATCACACAGGGGAAGGCAGGGAGCTTTTCCCCCCTTGCTTGTCTGACATCTGCATCCCCTCCTTCCAGTGGGGTTGGTCCTGCTTTGAGCAGGGGGTTGGACTAGATGACCACCTGAGGTCTCTTCCAACCCTCATCTTCTATGATTCTGTGATCCTCAGCCTGCTGCCGCACCTCAGAAGCATCCCTCTCCTGCTTTCTCTGGCCAGGAGAGGAAGAAGCAACCAGTCCCTCTCTCCTCTCCCACCCCACTCGTGCCTTGGAGCTGCACTTAATTCCAGTCCCAACACCACCACGAACAATGGGACCAAACACACAGCTCCAAATTGCCACGCACGGCTGCTGCTTCCCCATTTCCCTTACGCCATATGCTGGGAGGTGGGGACCACCATTGGTGTACCTTTATGTTGGAACAGGGTGGCCTAGCACACACTTGCCAACACACCGGGACCAGCCCAATGCCCAGGACTGGGCCAGCATCCCCTCCCTTCATGCCTGCACTGTGGGTCTTGCCCGAGGATCCCAGCTATCTGAAGGTGCTGAAGTTGGCTCGTCTGAGGAGAACTGGATGGTGCAGGAGGCTGGCAGGAGGATACAGGGCCTTTCAGTTCTAGTTTCACCCCTCCAAAGTGGCCCTATTTGTAATGGCCAGAACCTGACGGTAGGGAAGGAAGGCACAGGGCAATGAAGCTCGTTCACAAGCATCTCCCACGGAGAGCAATGAACTCCATTAGAGGATGGACAGGAGTCGGGAGGACAGGCTGAAGGCCAAGAAGTAGGGATGTAAAATCCTGTTTAATTGGTTAAATGTGATGGTTAACTAGTTACCTGATTAAAGGGGGGACGGGCAGGAGGGCTGCTCCAGCCCAGCTGGGCTGACAGGCCTCCCTGCAAGACGTGGCCAGGCTGGAGCGGCCCCCACACTACAGGGAAGGGCTGCTCCAGGCTGGCCAGAGCAGCCTCTACTTGCGACACGCCTGGGCCCACCGGGGACAGGGACTGGTCGAACAGGTCTGGAGCGCCCCTGTCTGCGGCAGGCCCCGCCAGGTTGCAGCAGCCACAGCGGGCGGAGAGTTGTTCCAGCCCCCACTGGTTAACCTCTTACATCCCTACCAGGAAGCCCATAGGCAGAGCACTTGCACACACTTTTACACTAGTGGTTGCAGATGCAATGCCCACTGATCCAGAGCACAGAAATCCTCTTCTTCTTGGGGCACTAACACACCCAGAGCCTGCAGGGCAGGGGCGTGTAGGAGAAGCTCATGCAAAGTCAAGCTGAAAGCAAATTCTCCACGGCCTGTGTAATACTGCCTAGCTCCTGGAAGCAGGGTCATCCCGTCTCCTAGCTGGCTCGGCTCTAGGTCCGTTGCTGAGTGCCAAGTCTGCAGCTGGAGGCCCGTCCATTCGGCAGCCCCGCTGTGACTCAGAATCCCAGGAGAGGCCTGGGCAGAGTCCAGACCCCTGCACATTTTCCAGAGGACTTTAAGCCCCACCTAATGCACCCGTGACTTATTAACCCAGCAGACTGATAGAGACAGCATCAGGCAATAACCCAGAGTCAGTAGCTGGCAGGACTGGTGACAGCGGCTGCCACCTACACCCAGGGGCCTTGCTGTTCGCACGCCGGGTTTGGCTGCACACCACTGATTAAAGTCATCCATCCTAGGGTCTGAAACACACAAGCCACCCACAGTCCTGCAGGCTCATGCTGCTGTGGCTGAGTTGTAGGGCCATCACTTCATTGGTCAGAGCAGCTCTGTCCGCTGCCATTGGCTAAGCTCAGGACACCTTCCTGACCAATGTACTGATGCATCCAGGGCCTGGGCCAGCTCAGGACCCGCCTCTGCTAGCAGGACCCAGAACAGCATGTTCCTGGAAACTGGAGTCCTGAATCCTCCATCCATCCTATGGCAGATACGGCCCAACGGGCCAATCGCTTGCTGCACTTGTCTTTAGGATGGACCGTACTAAGCCATCTGGCCTGCTGCGTGCAGGCCTACTTGGCCAGCCACTCACCGTCACAGACCTTTGGAAACTCCCGCTCGTTCCCCTGCTCTTTGCTGGCAGGTGCCAGTCATGCACTAAGCATGTAGGCAAGTTCTGAGGAGTTTCCAGCAGCTCTTTGCTTGGCTCTTGTGCCCTCGCAGCATGAGGAGTGGGTGAAAGCAGGGCTGAGGGAGGTAAGCCCCCGGCCCCGCCCCTTCTGCCCAAGCCCCGCCCCCACAGGAGATGAGCCCACCCCCCTGCTCAGAGCACCAGGGGAAGGTGGGGTGGCTCACGGCCCCAGTCCCCCCCCAGTCCCAAAGCACAGGGAGGGCAGGCACTCGGGGGCAGCAACACTCCAGCCCGCATTACACCTACAGCAGGCGTTCTGCGGGGCAGGGAGGGGAGGGATGTGGGGGGGGGCCAGGTTGGCAGTTTGGGAAGGCAGAGCCTTCCCCTGCCTATTATACCCGCCACCCCTGCCTAGCAGGGAAGCGAAGGATACACCCTATGCAGAGACAGCCTGGTGAAGAGGCTGGGATGCTGTCTAAAGAGGTTGCCCTCCCCAGCAACACTGCCCTCTTGCTCTAGTCCCCGTCCATGCCCTTCCCTCTGCCGAGTAGAGCCTGCCCCTCTGCAGCCAACAGGCCTCTTGGGCAAATGCTTGGATCCATGCTGCCTGGCTTTGCTGCACTAACAGCACCAGGGTGGATTATCTGGGGGACACGCGGCTGCAGGTGTGGAAAGGGGCTAAAGGTGTATTAGTGTAAGTGGAGGTACCGCCAGGCGAACATCAAGGTCTAGCCAAACGAAAGCAGCCCACTGGCCCTGGGGTGAGAAGAGGGAGAAATTCAGCAGCTTTATCCTTGAGGTGGATAAAATTAGGGGGGGTTAGTTGGGAGGGTTGGGGGGACTATTGGCTTTTTCCCCTTTACTTACCAACACTTGGCACACGAAGACAGTATAATGGCATTGCACAAGAGGGTTCTTCTAGCGCAAGAGCCTCTTCCGCAAAATGGCAGTTCATTAGGTATGCAAATGAGGCTCAGCGATATTCCACGCTTAGCCTCGTTTGCATATCTCTGGCACAAGATCGTGCCAGTGTAGACATAGGGCCAAAGAGAACTGGCTGAGCAAGTCATCATCACAGGCACAGCTACAGAGAAGAGAAAGGTCAGGCACCATGCAGGGAGGAGGGAGAGTACGTTAATTGCATTTCTAAGGGGATTTATGACTAGGGTTGTGCATAGGTAACCGGTTAGCTAGTTACTGGTAAGTATCACTCGTAATGGTGATGCTTCTGCCCCGCACAAGCCTGTTGACTCCCAGACCATGATGCAGTGCAGGCTGAAGGCTGGGAGCTCTCCCCACCCTCCTGTGTCTAGATCCTGCCCACAGCATGGGGCTCCTGGACCACCCCTGTTTTATTAGTTACATAAGAACATAAGAACAGCCGTACTGGGTCAGACCAAAGGCTAGGACTATAATAGAGTTTAAAGAGAAGCTAGATAATTTCATGGAGGTTAGGTCCATAAAAGGCTATTAGCCAGGGGATAAAATGGTGTCCTTGGCCTCTGTTTGTCAGAGGCTTGAGAAGGATGGCAGGAGACAAATCACTTGATCATTGTCTTCGGTCCACCCTCTCTAGGGCATCTGGTGTTGGCCACTGTCGGCAGACAGGATACTGGGCTAGATGGACCTTTGGTCTGACCCAGTACGGCCGTTCTTATGTTCTTATCCGCCCTCTCCACACCACTCATGATTTTATATACCTCTATCATATCCCCCACCCTCAGTCTCCTCTTTTCTAAACTGAAAAGTCCCAGTCGTTTTACCCTCTCTTCATATGGGACCCGTTCCAAACACCTAATCATTTTAGTTGCCCTTTTCTGAACCCTTTCCAAGGCCAAAATATCTTTTTTGAGGTGAGGAGACCACGTCAGTACACAGTATTCAAGATGTGGGCGTACCATAGTTTTATACAGGGGCAGCAAGATACTCTGTGTCTTATTTTCTATCCCTTTCTTAATAATTCCTAGCATCCTATTTGCCTTTTTAACCGCCGCTGCACACTGTGTGGAAGTTTTCAGAGAACTATCCATGATAACTCCAAGATCTCTTTCCTGATTTGTCATAGCCAAATTAGCCCCCAACATACTGTACCTATAGCCAGGGTTATTTTTCTTGATGGTTAAACTTAACGTTTAACCAGTTAACTAATTAAACGGGATTTTACATCCCTAATTGGGATGGAATGTTGTACCATCTCATCAGGACTCTATGTTCGGGGGAGCAGCAGGGAGAACTAAATGTTCTGATTTCTTTGTTTAAAGAGAAGGCCTCCTTAGGAATCCAAAATGTTCCAGCTACACTCCCTGGGAGTACAGAATTGCCTCCAGGGGAGTTTATAGTGAGTCTGATGGGTGGGATTTTTCAAAAGCCCTTGTGGAACACAAGCCCTTGGAGATAGGCCCTCAGACACCATGAGGGCAATATTAGAACCTACAAAATAAATGCTTTGGAAAATCCCATGCTGAAGGGTCCAGGTAACATTTTCAAGAGCACCAAAGGGACTTAGGAGATGGAATCCCACTGCCTTTCATTAAGACGCTGCCTCCCAAAATGACTACGTCACTTTGAAAACTGGACTTTGTCTCCTGAGTCATTTAGGAGCCCTTGAAAATTTTACCCTCAGCTTGCAAGAGCTGGAGGTCCCACAAACACACATTCAATATCCCTGCAGGTGTGACTCAGCTTCCTGAGAAGATAAACAGCATCCCACATAGTTTAAGGGATCAGAATCTTTTGAACAAATGTTAAAACCAAGATCATTTCTGCACTGTTTTCGAGGATGTGGGAATTCCACAGTCTCCCATTCTGCAGGAGCATAAGGAGGGCTGATTCTGGTTTAGAAGCGTCTAAAGGTAACTTTTATAGGAGGATGAAATTCTCTCCCCGCATCCTCCCCCCTCCCCCCGCCTCCTTTTAAAGAAATAAAGGGAGCGGTTTTATTGTTCTTTCTCATTAATGCCATTAAAGCCACTATTATCTCATCTATGTTATCAGCTTGGCCACGCACCAGCAATACATAACACCTGACAACAGAAAGAAAGGTAACACCTGATACAATAGTTTATTCACAAGAGTAATGGCTTATTCATGAAGCATTATATTAGGTATTAACTTGTCTGCCCATGCTACTTCTCCAGTGAGTGACCATCAGAAGAGCTGATCCTGCATTTAAAAATTTCCCTAGATGGATGTTATTGGCACAAAGATTTTTGCAATGGGAATCAGAGGAATGTTTTTAAAAAACAAAACATGAACACTAAACTAGTTTGCCAGAATTTTAACTCAATATCAGGACAGACCCAAGCATCCCTGGTGTAAAAAACACTGTTGAATTTGGCGCTCTAAATAACTGCAGCAGTAACTTTCAATGTTCACCCTGCCTCTTCTATTATCTGTGCCTAGGCATTTCATAGCCATTTAATACTCAAATAACTTTTTATCTGCATTAAGAAACACATTATAAGACTCAAGTTTCCAGAGGCATTGGCCCTCAGAAATTCTACTGCACTCAGTGGGAGCTGCATACTCCACTTGGAATTAGGGTTGCCAGATGGTTGAAACAAAAATACCGAACATGTCCCCCTCCCCCCCCCACACACACACACACACAAAAACCGGGGGAAAAATTCTGTTGAAGGGGAAAAAAAGGGGAGGGGAGGAGACCAAAGTTGTTGAACAAAAAACAAACAAAAAAAACAGCATTAAAACAGCATGTCCTCTTTAAGAGTTAGTGCAGGGATAGGAAATGGGGAGCAGTTGAGCACTAAGACCCAGGAGAAAGCATTGCTTCCCCTAGGGTTTTGGCCAGCAGCCATTTTGTGCTGGCAGCCTTGAGGAACCAGCTAAGCATGGGGGCTGGAGTTGGGGGGTGTTGGGAGCTGGGAGGAGGCCAGGCGCTGAGTGTTTGTAGGGTTGCCAGATGCCCGGCATTTTCGCCTCCGGGCCGGGGAAAAATTCAGAAAATAACGGACATCTCAGGTGTCCGGTATTCTCTGAAATTTTTTTTTACCGGACAGAAGGCGAAAATACCGGACTGTCCGGGTGAATACCAGACACCTGGTAACCCTACGAAGTTGGAGTGGGGGAAATATTATTAATTGGGCCTCCAGTGCCCTGCACATCCTTGGAATCAGCAGTCTCTGCAGAACACTTGCTGTCGCAGTTTTACAAAGAACATGCTTGGTTGATGAATTCCGGGAGAGAGGCCTAAGCCAAAACACTCAACCTCATCCCCTACCCCACGCCCCCAAAACTTTGGGAAATTCTGATCTAGGATCCCACACACATAGGGTATGTCTACACTAGCCCCCTAGTTTGAAGTAGGGAGGCTAATGCAGGCATTCAAACTTGCAAATGAAGCCCGGGATTTAAATATCCAGGGCTTTATTTGCATGTTCCCGTCCGGTCGCCATTTTGAAATTCCACTAGCCCGAAGTAACTCCCCACGGCTACACGCGGCAGTGAAACGGTAATTCGAACTAAGTCCTTAGTTCAAATTGATTGTTACTCCTCCTGGAATGAGGAGCTCAGTTCATCCCCAACTTTAAAAAAGCCCAAGGATGCCATAGGAGCCTGCATGTTGTTGTTATTAATGCCTTCTCATCACTCAACTATGCACTACACTGCAAATGTCTTTAGAACATAAACGCCTCAGGAGAAAGAGCTGTGCTGTTTGTCCAATACCATGCTCACTGACAGCACTGTATGTACAGAGACAAGGTGGGTGAGGTAGTATCTGTTATTGGACCAACTTCTGTTCTAGTAGGATGAGAAAGGCTAATTGGTTACCCGGTTAACCTGGAAGCATCACCCTAAACGGGTAATGTTTACCGGTTCTGGTTAACTAGGATCGGGGATGAGAGGGTGGGCTGAAGCAGCTTCCGCTTACCCTGGGCAAAGGGCTGCTCCAGCATTGCAGGGGGCCTGCCATGAACAGGACTGCTCTTGTCTGGAACAGCGCTTGTCCATGGTGGACCCAGGTGACATGCAGGCAGGGACTGCTCCAGCTGGGAACAGCTCCAGCCCCAGTGCGGGGATGGGGCAATCCAGCCAGGTTGGAGCAGTCCCCAGCCTGAGATCCCTCTTTAGTCAGTTAACCAGTTAAAAAATAGGCAAACCTAACATTTAACTGGTTAACTAACTAACTAGGATTTCACATCCCTAGGCTATAGATGGTGAGACCTCCCGGGATGTTGGTTTGTTTCTTGCATTTACTCAGGAAGTAGATGTTGCTGTTAAGTTTTGCTTCCTTTTTGTTCCTGGTGTGGCATTTGCATTTCAGACAGCTACCTTCAATATCTTCCATTGTTGTATGCAGGGGTGTTGCTGCCGGAAGTTGCTCCAGTACAATATAGAGCTTCACCCACTTTATCTTTCTAATACCATGGGACCGACACGCTTACAACTACATTGTACAGCACTATCAGTAGTAATGAAAGTCTGCTAGGACCCAAATTAAACTCCTTTTGCCTGTCTGCAAACGTGTAAATATTTGTACAAGTGGAACAACCCTTAGCTCACAATAAATCTAGGTTCTTCAGCACAGCACTGACCTCTACCCTACTGGTACCTGAAGCAGTAGTAGGTTATCTGCAGACCAGCAACTAGGGAGGAAAACTACGTGTGTGGAGTATTAAGTATGTTTTGCAAAGCAGGAAATACATGTTTCAGTGAAATTTTTTTATCCTTTCATTTACCCTAAAAACAACAATAAAACCCCAACCTCACTCTTTCCCCTACAAAAAAAAGACTGGTTCTACAATAAACCTGCATGCAAACTAGCCTGCCTCTGGGAGGATTGTGACAAACACACAGGTGTGCTTAGCGCAACACTACAAAGCAACCCGACAATGACAAACCAGTTTGTGCATGTGCAAGTGAAATGGGGAGGGAAGATGACAGTTAAAGAGAAACAGAGTTTAGATACCACATTAGAAACTACAGTGTGGAGCAAGGGGAGAAATCATTAATAAAATGAATTAAGCACGTTTTTTGGACCGTGCTAAGATCAGGGACTATTATAAGGCTGGTATTGGGGATGCCTCCCAAATCTCAGAGGAAGGAACCCGCTGCAGAAATATCAGCTCCAATGGGTTTTGGGTCCAAGTGGGGCAACTCAGAGAAAGGCCCAGCAAAGAGTCTGAATTAGCAGCCAAGAAGCAGGGGTAACGCCTGGCGGCTCCTTGCTGTCTTTTGAATTCTTGTCTTCCAGCGTGCACTCCTCACTCCTCTCTCATGTAATCGAATCGCTACCTAGATACCAGAGAATCCACAGACATCTGAAACCTCGGGATAAATAGGTAGGCAATACACAGGGCGCCATAAGGTTTCACCTCTCCAGAGCTCAGAATGAGAGGGAGATCAGCATTTAGTCACATCTGAGCACAGGACACAGACACAATTACTGCCAGCGATTCCATGTCCCAACAGATATTGGGGCAAGCTGATGGAGCAGGTACCGCTGCTAAGCCAAGCAAAGCAGGGAGTGTGAGAGAGCTGGGGGGAGGGGGAGAAATGGGAGAGGAAAAGACCTTGCAAGGAGCTGGAGGCAGAACGGAATCAGTTCCATACAGGACACAGTCCCAGGTAAAGACAGGCCATCAAAGCAGCCCTCTGAAGCTGGTGACACAAGGAGCAAATCCTCTATAAAATCACCAAGTCCTCAGATCCCAGCAGCTAAGGGCAAGAGCACCAATGCCAGGCCCCCCCCCCCCCAAGCCCTGGGGAACGTTCAAATTCTGCTCCCTGCCGACAGAACTGCTTCACCCCTTCTGAAAAACAGGGACTCCCCTGCCATTGGCCCCTATAGGACTGTCCCTCTGCTCAGCACTGAGAGCACCTGGCCTCCAGACTCCCCATCCTCTCCCTGTGTGCTTTCACGCAGGCCCCTCGCTGACCTTCGAGCCCGGAAGCAGGGGATCTGGGGGAGGGGAAGGGGCAGAAGGGTGGGGTAGGCGCCCAAGGGGTTCCCTAACGCTGTTGTAGGGATGGGCTGAGGAGCGTTACTGTGTAAACTCTTTCCAGGTGGCTTAGTGACCTCAGTTTCGGTAAGTCCATTTCAGGTGAGACTTTGTGCCGCTCCCACTGCACGTACCACACGCTGTCCACACGCGAGTACACCGAGCCGCACACGGTATGCATGAAGCAGGCATGTGCACCGAGTACATCATACTTGCAGACATGCATGTGACAGACAGACAGACAGACAGACAGACAGACAGACAGACAGACACACACACCTTCTTATTTACCTGGATAAAGGACCCAGCAGAAAGGCAAGCAGATTTCTTTGGCTGGCTTGTCGGAAGCTCTGAGGCCAGCGCAGTGGCTGCAAAGCTATGAGGCAAGTTTCCTTTAGAGCCACCCCCGATCCTTCTGATCACCGACAGAGGCAGGCTGAGGCCTGAACAAGCCCAGACAAGCCCAAGCGAAGCCACTTCCTAATCCTGCTGGTTAGAGAGGAGAGAGAAAGAGACTGATCAGTCTTAAGTGCCCTGAAGCTGGGTACCGCAGGCGGCCTGTCACGCTACCAGGAGCACACAGCCTGCGGACAGAGGCAGGTATAGATCACTCAGGTGAGTTGCCCCAGTGCAGAATTTGATCCACTGTGTTGAAAGACACCGGTGACAAGAAGAATGCCGGGGTTTCTCCTGGAAAAGGAGCGTAACCCACAAACTGTGCACTCACGTTGGAGGCTTTAGTAACTAGAAAGAGCCAACTGCCAAGACATACTGCAGCAATGACATCACCAAACCAACCATGCAGGGAAGCCGGGTTTCAGGCACGCACGTGAGCGACCGATCCCTCCGGCAGGTTCCACCGGATTCCCTCCTCCTGCCCTCTCCAGTTCTTGCCCACCCAGCCAGCACCGTTCTGTTCTTCTCACACTAGCTGTGCTCCAAGAGGGAAGAGGTCGAGAGAAGACACTTCGGAGCTGAGCACCCTGCTCCTCATTCATTGCAGCACACCCGGCTAATTAATAAAGAACCCATCAGACACACAGCTGCAGTAGCTTCCCCTCTGCTGTCTCACAAGGCCAATATTTCCCATCCCCCCTTCCCCTATCAGGGGATGGTCACATTTATTTTTATGTATTGACAAGGCTGCTAAGCTGGATTCTGCTCTCAGGTGAGTGCAACTCCAGAGACTTCAACTGAGTTACTTGGCTTTTGCACAGCTGTGTAACAGAACACAGGGACAGGCCCCTCAAATCCAGCCATCTATACTAAATGACAACTATGTCAAAAACACCCAACGTTGTGATTCTTAGGCAGCAAGGAATAAAAAATTCCCACTGACACGGCCAGAGGTCACAAAGATCATCCGAACTTGCTTGTACACTAACCCTTCTTGCAGCTGCTCTCTCTGCTCTTTCCCTATGACTTGCAAAGAGACGGAGTGGCTCAGAGCCAGTCCTGGCTATAGGTATCTAGGTTGTAATGACATTAAGACACTGATCATTAAAAAAAAAGAAACCTTTAAACATCATAAAGGGGACACCTGCAGCGCTGTGTGCGCCTGGCCATGGAAGGTACCTTCCAATGCCTCACTAGTGAATAAGAACTTCTGTGCACAGTCATCTGATTTGCCAAAATGGAGAGAATTTGGAAGCCTCTGCTATCAGTAGGCTACTCTGCCCTGAAGTTCTAGCATAGTTTGCTGGTGAAGCTGCTGTATGACACATTCCTTCCCAGCGACCGCAGAAAGGTTAAAGCACAGGCACCAGTCTCGGTAGGAACCAGAGACCGAAACCCTGGACTATCTAGCGCTAAGGCCAGGATTCAAGGGAAGCTGTTTGCCAAAGGGCTGTATCACTTACTTGCTTTGCGCTGCTTGCCTGGCAGCCTGGGAAAGCCGGCGGGGAAGGAGAGCGGCGAGGAGAGCCCCGGAGAAAGTTGCGTGCTGCAGTGCCTTTTGATCACAATGACATTGTTCGGGATCTCTGGCAGCTCAAACTGCACAGCTCAGCAGAGTCCCTCAGTGCCGCAACACAGCCTGCAGGAGCGCCGCAGCTCAGCATGTGCTGGGACTTTTAAAGGGGAATGCCACCTCGTGGGGAGAGTGCTAGTGCGTGCATGCGCGTGGGGGAAAGGTAGCCTGAGATTCATCATGCTCAGGACATCCAGGGCAAAGGGCTGGGAGGGCGAAGGGTGTGGGACCCACCCCCGCTTCCCCAGGCCAGAGATAAGGAGTGATGTGGGGAGCCGAAGGCAGGGGAACCAAGTGCCGTTTCCAAGCGTGTGAATTTCAGGCTTGTTCCAGTTTTAGAAGGGCTACAAAAATTGCAAGCAAATGATTCCTCTCCGGGTTTGCAATGTGAGGGCTTGAGCCTACCCTGATCTTTCCCTTTACTAGCTGGGGTTTCACACTTTTCTTCTCATGACCCACTATTGATGCTACCACCCAACACAATTTGACTAGAGTGTGGGCTCCAGGGCGGGGCTGAGGAGGAGCGTTGGGGTATAAGAGGAAGCTCTGGCTTGGGGGGGGGGGGGTCAGGTCTGAGGCAGGAGGGGCTTACCTTGAGTGGCTGCTGGTCAGTGGTGCAGCAGGGGCGCTAAGGCAGGTTTCCTGCCTCTGCTGGCACCGCAGACCATGCTGCGCCCCAGAAGCAGCCAGCAGCAGGTTCGCAGCCAGTGGGAGTGCGGAGTTAATGTTCGGAGTAGGGCCCATGCATAGAGCCCTGTATTCTTCCCCTCCATACACACACCAAGCAGCCGGGCCTGTTGCCGGCAGCTTCTGGGGCTCTGCACAGTCTGCAGTGCCAGGACAGGCATTAGCACCCCCACTGGTCACCTGATCCCCCTGCAGCAAGGTGACCCGGTGCCTGACATTCCACCACCTAGTACTAGGTCGTGACCCGTAGTATGAAAACCACTGGTATAGATCACGGAGTCAGTGCACAGAGAGTCTCATGGGAGACGTTTTGTAGGTAGACAGGACATAGTAGGAGATATACAATAGAGGCAGTCCAGCACTGGCCTCTCACCGATTAGGGATCCTCCATCTCTAACATTTACAATTCCCCTTGCAAGAACAGACTTATAAAATGACCGTTAAGCTATGAAGAGCCCCATCATGGAAACAGTTAATCTCAGGAACTAGCATTTCCCTTCTTTCCCCCAATGCAGACAGGCACGACTCCATGGGCTCAATAAAAAAGAAACCTCCTCCCATAGAGCTGCCCCTTCCCACTGCAAACCCTGGCACAGCGGAGAATCTTTGCAGTTGCGGGGGCTGATCCCAATATTTTCCACCTCCCCGTGCCTCACTCTCAGAACTGCAGCTTGTCCTACTGTGAGTTTCATAGAGGCAGCTTATACTGAAGATCACACACACATACACCCAAAGGTTTGCATTTTCTCAGCACTGAAAGATTGAAAGTTGGCCCCAGAGGGATCTCTGCAGCTTGCTGGGAGTTGAGCCTAAGGGAGGGGGGTATTTTGATATAATTGGAGGAAACGTATTTTAAAATCCCCACTTTAAAAACAAACCCTACAACATTAGCTCAACTTCCGCTAAATCCTCTAAAATAGATCCATAATGTGCTAAAGACTAAGCTGCCAAAAAAAAAATCAGAACAAAATCCATCAGCTGGAAGTCCCCTATTTATTATAAACATGGAACAAGCCATCAAGAAGTGCATATGAAAAGAAAGCACAGTCTGCAATCACAAGATCTAGGATATTTATCCAGTTCGTTACAGTGACACAGGCTCCAGTAAAGAGAAGAATGCAGAACAGAGAGAGACATGCGCACACACAGTCTATAAATACCACCAAGGTAACAGCCTAAAGGAAAGAAGGGAATTATTCAGATTCTCCGAAGAGAGCAGAACAAGCAATAATGGATGAAGTGAAGGAAGGAGAACTTTCGCTAGACATTAGGAATATATTAAAATTCAGAGCAATTGGGCAGCCTGACAGACTCTTCAAGGACATGGAGGTACCGTGATGGAAGCCAGTGAAATACAGAATAGAAGTGGCCACATGGAATAATTATATCGTCTGTTATTCCTGGGAAGCCCACCTTGATTTGCGAGAGGTACCATGAGCACCGCCAGAGGCAGAATTTGGCACAATGCAACCAATGAAGATGTACAAAATTCCAGGGGACTCAGAGCAAGTGGAGCAAGAGACCTGATCTTGCCTGGTCCAAATCCTGGATGCTAGGATTTAGTGTCACACCCTCGGCTTCTATTATGGATAGTTGCTTTAGGAGTTGGGTACCTATTAGGGCTGGTCAATACTTTTCCATGAAAACTTTTTCTCAGATGCAAAAATGGGGTTTTTGACATATTAATTTTTTTCAGGTAAAATGTCCACTGTCCTCAAAAAGTTTCTTTATTAGAAGAAAAGTTTTTTGGGAAATGTTTTCAGTTGCTGAAAATATTTTGACTTGATTTTCGGGGTGTTTTTTTGAACAGACTAAGTTCTTCAGTAGGGACAATCTGACATACCAACCACCCCCACCTTTTCCCAATCAGCTGTAGTGCATCAATGAAGGAGAGAAGAAACACACACACACACACTTAGGGTATGTCTACACTACCCTCCTAGTTCGAACTAGGAGGGTAATGTATGCATACCGCACTTGCTAATGAAGCCCGGGATTTGAATTTCCCGGGCTTCATTAGCATAAGCGGGGAGCCGCCATTTTTAAATCCCCGCTGCTTCGAACCCCGTGCAGCGCGGCTACACGGGGCTCGAACTAGGTAGTTCGGACTAGGTGCCTATTCCGAACTACTGTTACTCCTCGTGAAACGAGGTGTACCGGTAGTTCGGAATAGGCACCCTAGTCCGAACTACCTAGTTCGAGCCCCATGTAGCCGCGCTGCACGGGGTTCGAAGCAGCGGGGATTTAAAAATGGCGGCTCCCCGCTTATGCTAATGAAGCCCGGGAAATTCAAATCCCGGGCTTCATTAGCAAGTGCGGTATGCATACATTACCCCGCTAGTTCGAACTAGCGGGGTAGTGTAGACATACCCATAGTTAGTAGTGACTTCACATATAAGGGTTCCCTGTACTTTCTACTTAAAGATAAAAGTCTCTCCCCCACTCTTTTTTTACATATTAGTAAGAGTGAGTGTGTGTGCTACATCTGGTGATTTAATTCAGAAGGCAGCTGAATTGTCTCTTGAAATTATTTTCAGAAAACATAAAATTTACCCTTATCTTAAAAAAACAACCAACTTTGCCTCCTTTCCCAGTCCCTGTGCCTTGGAGATTCCGTTCTCTGCAAACTCCACTCAGTCCACTGTTAAAAACTTGTTACAAAGAGAATCATAGAATCATAGAACACTAGAACTGGAAGGGACTTCGAGAGGTCGTCAAGTCCAGTCCCTGCCCTCCCAGCAGAACCAAGCACCATCTATCATGGGTTCCCAAACTGGAGGACGTGCCCCCCTGGGGGGCGTGAACAAAGTCCAGGGGGGGCTCAAGGAGACCAGCTCCCCCCCCCACCCAATCAAGTTTTGCTACCCCGGACAGTTCCCCCCCCCCTTTTTTTGCTATTTTTTGGGGGGAGGTGAGGGTTTTTCAAAAATCAAAAAGGAGGTGTGATGCCAAAAAGTTTGGGAACCACTGATCTTGATCACCTCTGACAAGTGTCTATGCAAACTGCTCTTAGCTAAGGACTCCCCTTTCCCCACCCCCAAGGCCTCAAAAAGGATCAATGTGAAGTGCCTTTGAATTCTTTGTCCCCTTCCTTCCCTTTCACACCATGATTCCCCCAGGGCCATTTTTAGGGAGCCAACTTGGCACTCTGAAAGAGCCTTGTTTGGAGGTGTCAAAACAGCTTCCAATGACCCTTTCCCCTTTTCCTAAGCACTGATCCATGGGGAAAACACTGAACATTCTCGGGGAAGCTCCTCTTATTCAGGGCAACTAACTGAGATTAGCCAAAGTCCATTGGCTTCTCCGGTTTCCAATGTTGCCACTTGGGAGTTCTTGACTACAGTTCGGCAGCAGGGGAATGGGCATGTGTGGGTGGGAATTCACAGACATTTTCATTTTTTGTCCAAGTTTGATACTTTGCTTTTCCCTGGTCAGATCTTTGTCTCACTGGAATTAGGGAGGTTAAAAATTGTGTATTAGGGTAACCGTGTAACCGCTGAAAATCTTTTGTATAGTTACATGCGCTGTGGGCTCTGCACTACAAAGCTTTGTTTTATACAGCCGAGCCCGCAGGGAAGGCTCCCCAGGAGTGGAGCTGGCAGTCCTAGTCTGCCCAGTTTCCGGGGAGGAGGCTTTGCTGACTGTAACCAACACCGTTAACCAATAAGCCTCCACTTATAGGTTAAACGGTTAGTCATTTACCCACAAACATCCCTACCTGGAATGTCCTGTGAATGCCTCCAGCAAGGCATGGAGGGAGGCTGGCCAGCTGGGACTGAGGGGGTGACATCTGGCTTGGAAGTAGGTAGCAGGAGGGGCTTAGAAGAGAGGTGATGCTTATGTGCAGGCAGCTTAGGGAGTCCAGTACTGCTGTGTCAAAACAGCAATAGAATTTCTACGTTAGCTCCCCAAATCTTCCCTCCTACCACCTGCTTCTTTCCCACTCAAGTGCACAGCCTTCACTATGCCATGAAATATCAGTACAACACTGCAGCCAAAAACAGGGATTTTGCCTCATTTAGAAAAAATTCATACCAGACTTTGAATACTTTCTAATTTTGATCTCCATTCACACTTTTCCCTCCCCCAGGCACCACAGGACACATTGCAAGAGTCACCTGTGGGTTACCGGTGTTGTCATCTGCGAAAGTCACGCCATCCCTGGATTAGTCACCTGGTCAAGGAACAAGTCATCCACAACCACAGTCAGAGTTCAAGGGGGCTTACTGGGCTCCCAGCATAAGGGCGGAAATGTGGTTCTGGGGGGCAGCGGAAGGATAAGAACTGAGGTTGAGAAGGGGAACTGACGAGGGGATGAGTAGTCCAGTTCTCAATTACTTCTTCCCTTGCTTGTTATGGTTTGCGGGGGGTGACACACAATCTAGTAACCGGGACTCAAAGCTAACAGCGTTTTTTTTTCTACTTAGATTTGCCAAAGCTGCTATGGGTTTTGAATTTCCAATCTGCTTAAAAAGAAGCCGATATTGAGTGCTGAGTACCCACCCTCTGACAATCAGGCCCCTTTAAAACATTTGGGGAGGGAGAAGGAGAAGGAGAAGGAGAAGGAGAAGGAGAAGGAGAGGGAAAGAAAGAAAGAAAGAAAGAAAGAAAGAAAGAAAGAAAGAAAGAAAGAAAGAAAGAAAGAAAGAAAGAAAGAAAGAAAGAAAGAAAGAAAGAAAGAAAGAAAGAAAGAAAGAAAGAAAGAAAGAAAAGAAAAGAAAACCCCCAAGTGACGTTACTTTCAAAAATTCTAGGCCATCGATATATTACATATTGCAAGGGTGAAGAGCCTTTTTTGGGTTGAGGGTTGCTGACTCAAAGGAAGATCAGTTGGGAGCCACACACAAGTGAGAAGCAAAAAACAAAACAAAACAAAAAAACCCTCCAAACCCCTGGCTGACGTGGCCCCGCCTGAGAAGGAGAAAGATACTCCTCACGTTCCCCTTGCACACCAGAGCCTAGGGGGGGCCCAGCCTAGTAGATTTTGTGTGTTCCCCAATGCTGGAGTGCCAGCACAGGCTCCCCAATGCTGGGGGAGGGGCCTGAGCCTTGGGGGCTGGATGCAGGCAAGCTGGGCATTGCATCGGGCCCCCCGGCCTTAGGTTTCTCACCCCGGCATATTGGGTCAAATTGCCCCCTGCCATCCAGTGCAACCCCACTGACTTCAGCAGAGACACGACACGTATCGAAGAACTCACCCCAAGATAGTCACAAATAATTCCAGCCTTTTTTAAGGCATGAAACTTTTGTGAGATGCAGAGACCCAGAAGGGGACTTTTGCTGGGCTATTCACGCCGCAATTACAGGCAGCTTGTGATTCATCCTTCCTGTCTCAGGATCAAAAACTTGGACCCTCCCCTAACAAGACCCATTTTGAAAGGAGAGCATGGAAGGAGAGAGGGTGACTCACTGATCCTTGCTCCCACAGAGAGCCCCTCACCAGATTTGGGGCATCAGTTTTCTGCACTGAAGCATTCCTTCCCTTTGAGATAGGGTTGGCTCCTAGCCCCATTTCCTCCCACGTGTGCCCTCCACCATAACTCTCCGAGGAGCCTGTTTCTGCCCTGAAGGTCGGTTGCCTCCTCTTAGCTCCTGCTCTGCCTCTGAAGAATTAACAGCACAAATCAGAAAATTATAATGTGGCCTGTTAGGAACTATCTGTCAGGAGGGAGATGGGATGAATCCCTGCTTTGGTCCTCAGGTATCCTTAGATACCGGATCACCTGTTGCTTTCCTTTCCTCCGTGATCGGAGATCCCATGCCGCTCTCTCTCCCAGCCCAGATGCAGCTTCCTAGACAAGCACCAACATTGCACTGGACGGCCGAGGAGTTATTCTGGTGCACAGGCTGCAGCAGGAATGGGCATCCTCACATGACGACTCTGCGACCGCTTTAGCCTTCTTGGTACCCAGCTGTGCAGCACGTGGATTTGGGACGTGCTTCCTCTGGCATCACCAGAAATGAGGAGAACTCAGGGAAGGACCAAATGCTTGAGACTGAGCAGGGCTAAGTGGGGATCGGTCTAAGACGTCCTCAATCTGCTTTCAATAGCAGGGGATGCCACTCGACTTCGCTTCTGAGCTGCAAACGCGGCTGTATCTGGGCAGGGACGAGAGAACTCTGGGTCACTGCCCAGAAACTTGTTAGTACTGCGCCACTTGATTTATTTCACAGCTGCGGGAGATTAAGCTAAATGATCTCTTTAAACTGCTCCCATTTTAACGCAAGCAAACCCAGGCTCCCCATAGGCATCCTGGCAGCCCGCCACCACATAGGCACAATTCCCGGCAGGAAAACTGGCACCCTGCCATGCTACGGGCAATAGATTCTTTTAATCCCTGTGGGTAGCAACAGCATCACAGTTGGGCTCGCAATGAAAATCCAGAGCTCAGTCCAGACGAGTTTTGCTGAAAGATGAGCAGGAATAGCATCTGCCTGCAACTCTGTTCTAGCTGCAGGTTTGAAACAGTGTAGGCAGGGGCAGAGAGCTCAGCACTCAGATTGTCCCCATACCTGCAGCAGATGTGACAAAGACATGCCCGGACATGTCTTAATAGGTATCAAGTTTAAAACAAACAAAAGGATGTTTTTCTTCATGCAGAGTGCACAGTTAACCTGTGGAACTCCTTGCCAGAGGAAGTTGTGAAGACCAGAACTTTAACAGCGTTCAAAAAAGAACGAGATAAAATCATAGAGGTTAGGTCCATCAATACTTATTATCCGGATGGGTAGGAATGGTGTCACTAGCCTCTGTTTGGGCACGACTACATATCCATGTACAGAATAAATGTTGTTATATGCGCCAACACATGTGCAGATGTGCACCACCCCCACCAGTAGAAACATATACTGCCGGCTGTGGGCTCTGTGCTAATCATCTGGGCAACATTTGAATCTCTGCTGGGTGGCCACCCAAGGACTCAGCTTACAGGGAACACTGACTGTGGCTCTAATTTGTGTCTTATGTTTTTCTTTTACCGATGCTGTCCTATTTCCAAATCCTCACCCTTGCTATCAGTTCAATCACTGCAGACAGGTCTGTGGTAAAACCAGATTCAACTGCCTTGTGCAAAGGAGAGTGTTGAACAGCAGCAAGCTTCCATTATAAAGCAGCTCGTAGAATTCTCTCTAACTCAGATTGCACCGCCAACAGAGGTGCACTGTGCAGCGCTGGATGAAGATGGGGAGGCAGAAACACATCCTCGAGTGTTGCATGTCTTAGAACATCTGCTGCCCCAACACAAGTAGCCATATGTGCGGTGGTGAAATGGCCAAACAAACAGGCTGAATGGACTCTTTCATCCGAGTGTCATGGTCACGGGTAAGCTACTTTCACTTCTGGAAAACTAACAAGGCTCTCAAATCGTTAGTGCAAACGAGACAGACTTCAGCCATTTGTTTTACTTTTTCCTCAACAGCGGGGCCGGCCCCCTCTCTGAGGGCATAACACCAACCGGTGAATGAAGTCAGCTTAGGCCTCCCCATCCGTCTCACAACCAACCTGCTTGCAAGTCCTGCAGACTGTAGGATTCTGTCAACCACTAAGCACTGAGGGGGGACCTTTTTGGTAGCTCCTGGGAAGAGACTCCCTTCAGGGAGCAGGGCGGAGGGATAGTCTGCATTGAATCAGTAATGAGGCTGAAAGAGGCTCCCCCAGGAACCTGGTGGGTGGAACCCCCATCACTTGGAACATTAGAAATGGAGCCAGCAAAGTGGGAACACAAGCCAGTCCCAGCAATCTCTCTTCCAACGAGGTAGCCCTGGGTACTCCAAAGTTATACTGGCAGAGAGCAGAGTGGCTATAGAGTAAGCCAGGGGTTTTCAATCCTGGAGTGGCGGCTTGTAAGGGTAAGCCGTTAGCTGGCCACAAGACACTTTAAAATCTGAGCATCCACAGACGTGGTCGTTCGCAGTTCCCAGTGGTTGCAGTACACTTTTCCTGGCCAATTGGAGCCATAGGAATTGGTGTGGGCTGGACCACCACTTCCTGCAGCTCCCATTGGCCAAGAATAGCAAATCACAGCCACTGGGAGCTAGCAGAGGCCATACCTGAGGAAGCTCAGGTACACAAAGCATCTCGCAGCCAGCTAGTGGCAGCCGCAACCCAAAATTTGACAAACCGTGGAATAATCTATTCCCGTAAGGGGCAAAAGCATTCACTCTTTGCTGCAAAGTCATTAACCATGGGCTTGCTGGGGGAATGTTTCTTTCTGGAAATCAAGGCTTCGCTATGGTTGCTCTGGAAAATCCAGGGCACTGTGTGTAGAGACATAGAATCATAGTACTTTAGAATTGGAAGGGACCTTGAGAGGTCATCGAGTCCAGTCCCCTGCCCTCCCGGCAGGATCAAGCACCATCTAGATCATCCCTAATAGATGTCCATCTAACCTGCTCGTCTCCAGAGATGGAGATTCCACAACCTTCCTAGGCAATTTATTCCAGTGTTCAACCACCCCGATAGGAAGTTTTTCCTAATGTCCAACCTAAACCTCCCTTGCTGCAATTTAAGCCCATTGTTTCTTGTCCTATCATCAGAGGTCAAAGAGAACAATTTTTCTCCCTCCTTCTTGTAACACCCTTGGCCTCAGGGGATGGGTGAGTAGGAAATATGCATTCTGGAGAGCCTGGGGAACTGAGCTAAGCCCTGCATAAAGCTGTCTCAGCAGAGCAGCTGCTTGCAGGTTCCAGACAGGCATCTGCTGTAAGACTCAAACCACTGGGTACAAATGAGCCAAACAAAGTGCCAGAGATTTCCTAGGCCAAAATTAGCCCTGGTTCAATTTCAATTGGCATCAGAAATGGTTAGATCCAGGAGGGACTTGACTTCTTATTGAATAGACCAGCCCAAAGCTGGTGTGAAACTGACAAGCATCTCAGCACAATGTTGGTGAACTACATGGTATAGCCACAGTGCTTCAAGCTGTATGTCTCCAAGCTAAGCAGATACAGGCTATGCCAGCACTAGGAAGGGAGACAGACTCAAGCAGCTGGTTTTGGGGGGCAACAAAAGTCCATATCCCTGCTCCTCGGGCCTGATAAATGATAGAATCTGCCTGACAATGCTCTGACAAATGTGGCTGCATGCAGATTCTTGTTCCTTCTTGCCGCGCTACAAATGCGGAAAGATTTGCTTTGTGCTCCCTAAAGGCCATCGAGCTAAACACAAATGCTTAAAAATAAATAAAATCAAGGGTGATGGGGCTGGAAAATAACTACATCATCCTTTGTGATTCTTAAGCCACACTTTAACCAAGGAGAAGAGCGGAAATAAAGATCTCCGAACACAGGGAAATGGTTAGCATCTCCCAGATAATTGCTACCACTCACTTCTAGTCACTCAGCTGTAATTAAACCTGGGTCAATAAGCAACTACTCAGATACAGTTTCTAATCCCATCACTGCAAAATTTCATTTCCAAAGAGCCTGTTTAATATTAGCAGAGAAAAATGGTCTTTCGTTAGCTCTTGGATCTCTGTTACAGCCCTGCTGATCTATGGTGTCTCCCCTCCAACATGACTATCTAGCTAGTTAGGCAACAGAGCATCTGGTGGGTTTTATCCCCATTTTACAGATGGGTAGTATGAAGGGCAGAGAAGTTCAGTGCCTTTCTTAAGAAAAAGGTGTTATGATTGGTTAGTAAAATCATACTAAAATAATTGGTCAAGCAAAGCCAGCTCTTGTATTTCACCTGTCAGTGCATCCTTATCAAAATTAGGAATGGGACAATTATTTTCTAGAAAGGAAAAAGTCAGTATTGGAGTCAGTATTGGAGCCAGAGCTAGCAGATAAGAGCCCTGCTCTAGCCACTAGATCATGCTTCCAATGGCTGCAAGGGTGTGTCTAAACTACAGGGTTTTGTCAACAAAAGTGGACTTTTGTTGACGAAACGATACCTGCGTCTACACTATCACTGAGTTCTGTTGTCATAGGGTATGTCTACACTACCACCCTAGTTCGAACTAGGGTGGTAAAGGTAGTCATACGAACTTGCAAATGAAGCCCGGGATTTGAATTTCCCGGGCTTCATTTGCATGTTGCCGGGCGCCGCCATTTTTAAATGTCCGCTAGTGCGGACTCCGTGCCCACAGCTACACGCGGCACGAACTAGATAGTTCGGATTAGTTCGGAATAGGAAGCCTATCTAGTTCGTGCCGCGTGTAGCTGCGGGCACGGAGTCCGCACTAGCGGACATTTAAAAATGGTGGCGCCCGGCAACATGCAAATGAAGCCCGGGAAATTCAAATCCCGGGCTTCATTTGCAAGTTCGTATGACTACATTAACCACCCTAGTTCGAACTAGGGTGGTAGCGTAGACATACCCATAACAACATAACTCAGCAGTTTTGTCGACGAGTGTAAACCTCATTCTACGAGGAATAACGCTTTTTGTCGACAGAGTTCTGTTGACAGAAGAAGTTATTGCATCTACACTGTCCTTTGCATCTACACTGTCATGTCGACAAAGCGACTTGCTTTGTCAACAGAACTGGATGTAGTCTAGACGCTCTTTGTTGACAGTATCTGTCGACAAAACTTCTGTCGCCAAAAGCCTGTAGTCTAGACGTACCCCAAATGAACAACACATTAGAGCCTGTAAGAGGCTGAGGTGAGCAGTCCCTTTGGTATGGCTAACACTGGAGAGGCTCCAATGAGTAAAAGGCTGAAGAAGCTAGACTTTGCATCCTTGCCTGGGGCAGTTTTTGCCCCTACCAAGCCAGCATAGAAAGAAGCAGAGAAGATCCAAATAAAGCTGCTTATGTTATGTGAAGAAAGTGCTTTATTAGTGGTACTATATGCATCCTAGGCTATATCTACACTACAAATTTTGCTGCAAGAGCATATGCAAATGAAGCATTGATTAGCATTTTCTCATGTTTCATTGGCATACTGTCTTCTGATCTGTTTTTGCACTAGGGGCTTTTGCGCAAAACAAGCAGTGTGGATGTTTTCTTTTTGCACAACCCCCCCTTTTTGTGCAATATCCTTATGCCTCAAAAAAGGAGGTATACTGATCTTGCGCAAAAACCCCTAGAGCAAAAACGGATCGGAAGAGAGTATGCAAATGAAGTGCGAGAAAATGCGAATCCGCGCTTCATTTGCATAGACTGTTGTGGCAAAATCTGTAGTGTAGACGTAGCCCTAGTCAGGGGTCAGGACCCCACATTGCTCGGTGCAGAACAAAGTTACTGTCCTCACCCAGGTACATTTACTACCCAGCAGACAAGGAGGGAATCTCACCATGTCTCAGCCAATGTTCCCTCTATTTTTCCATCTGCACAAAATAAATATTGTTATGTGCACCAAGGCATATGAAGCTGGGCAGCATTTGAATCTCTCTAGGGTGACTGCCCAAGCACTCAGTTTGCAGGAAGCACTGGTCTCAGTCGTTTTGCTGCTTGCTATGAATCTCTTTTCTATCAATTGCCATAGAGGGTACATCATACACTGATCAATGCAAGCACAGCCATCCCCATTGGCTGTACGACAGTCAGGGACAGTACACAGGCGGGACTGTCAGCCATCCCCATTGGCTGTATGCCAGGAGGGACAGTACACAGGAGAAAGCCAGCAGCAAGGTGAAGAGGAGGAATTCGCTAGCAGGCTAATATAGACACTAGGTAGTGAAGGGTTCCCTAAATGGGACCAAATCCCATAAGGCACTGAGTACCCTAAGTGCCAATTGATTGGAATGGGGGGGGGCAGGTGTTGATGTTCAGAGTTTATCTTAGCATTGGGAAAATGTTCAGAAAAGGGCAACAATGATTAGGGGTTTGGAACAGCTGCCATATGAAGAGAGATTTAAAAGACTGGCACTTTTTAGCTTAGAAAAGAGGAGACTAAGGGGGGATATGATAGGGGTCTATAAAATCATGACTGGTGTAGAGAAAGTGAATAAGGAAAAATTATGTACTTGTTCCCATAACATAAGAATTAGGGGTCACCAAATGAAATTAATAGGTAGCATGTTTAAAACAAACAAAAGAAAGTACTTCTTCGTACCACGCATAGTCAACTTGTGGAACTCTTTGCCATAAGGTATTGTGAAGCCCAAGACAATAACAGGGCTCAAAAAAGAACTAGATACATTCATGGAGAACAGGTCCATCAATGGCTATTAGCCAAGATGGGCAGGAATGGTGTCCCTAGCCTCTGTCTGTCAGAAACTGAGAATAGGCAATGGGTAGATCGCTTGAGGATTCCCTGTTCTGTTCATTTCTACTGGGGGCACTGGACATCGGCCACTGTCGGAACACAGGATACTGCAGTAGATGGCCCTTTGGCTGTTCTTAGGATACATGTGGACCATAAAGACCTTCACTTCCATTCCTAAGGGCATCCAGTGGTGGGGAGATCTACTGGATGGGGGCTGTGGGAGTCAAAAGATCAGGGATGGCAGTTCCGGGCTCCGCCACAGACCCCCTGGGAGATCTCGGGAAGTCACAGGCTATGTCTACACAGTCACACATAGCTCGTAGTTCACAACGGCCAGGCACACAGATACTTCAGGGCTGGGGGACAGGTAGGCGACAGTGGCATGGAACTGCCAGTGCTCAGTGCTGTGCTGCTGACCAACTCCTTGCCACAGTGCTGTGCATCTGGGCGCAGCCATTGTGAGCCACTCTGGCCAGAAAATAAATAACTGCAGGGCCAGATATTGCCCATGGTGAACTGGTACGTGGTAGAGGAGGGACGGGGGATGTCTCATCCCTGCCCCTGTCTCTGGCTTCCTTCCCCCTCTATTTCTGTCATGGACTGGTCATTCTGAGGCACCAAGCAATGATCTGCATGACCTGCAGACAGGGAATAGAGATAGCACTCTGGCTGTGTCCCCATCCACTCTCTGCAGTACAGGAGCTTGCCCTTGCAGCCCCAGGGAAGGAAGGACATAGCCACCCGGTGCTTTCCAGCTGAGGAGAGAGCTCTCTGCAGTCTGCATTCCTCCAGGACCACATGGGGACACTGATCCTCTTGCCAGTGTGTCACTCACAAGGACAACAAGGCTCACACGCACAGGGCTGTTGGCTAGCTGCTGGAGACTTGGCGTCAGGCACGCCAGTCAGGTGAGCGGACATGAGATTTTTGCACTAGGTCTCGTGGTCATTAAGAGACCGTGGAAAACCCTATGGGCCACCTTGTCTGTTCCTTTGTCCATCTCACTTACCAACCAGCCTTGTTTCAATGCCTCAAGAGGTGCCATTTCTACTATTCCCCTTGGGAGTGAACTCCACCCCCATTTAACAGGTCTCCCTGGAGGGGGTAAAAGTGTGAGAGACCGGACGAGACACTGATTTTCTTCCTACACAGAGGAGACACTTTCTTGTCGCGTGCATCTGAATGTAATTTCTTTATCCCTTAAAGTACACAGCACAGTGTCTTTGGTTTCCCAAAGTGTGCACCGTAGAGCCCTGGGACTCCACACAATGGGTCTAGGGGCTCTGCGAGAAAATATTAATGACAGTCGTAGGACCCTGATATTTGGGCACTAATTTTCTGATCGTTCTCTTGGAAAAAAAAAATATATATATACAAGAAATACAAGAACATAAGAATGGCCGTACTGGGTCAGACCAAAGGTCCATCTAGCTCAGTATCCTGTCTGCCAACAGTGGCCAGCACCAGGTGCCCCAGAGAGGGTGGACCGAAGACAATGATCAAGCAATTTGTCTCCTGCCATCCTTCTTCAGCCTCTGACAAACAGAGGCCAGGGACACCAATTCTATCCCCTGGCTAATAGCCTTTTATGGACATAACCTCCATGAAATGATCTAGTTTCTCTTTAAACTCTGTTTTAGTTCTAGCCTTCACAGCTTCCTCTGGCAAGGAGTTCCACAGGTTGACTACATGCTGTGTGAACAACTATTTCTTTTATTAGTTTTAAACCTGCTACCCATTAACTTCATTTGGTGTCCTCCAGTTCTTCTATTATGGGAACTAATAAATAACTTTTCTTTAACTGCCCTCTCCACACCACTCATGATTTTATATACCTCTATCATATCCCCCCTCAGTCTCCTCTTTTCTAAACTGAAGAGTCCCAGTCATTTTACCCTCTCTTCATATGGGACCCGTTCCAAACCCCTAATCATTTTAGTTGCCCTTTTCTGAACCCTTTCCAAGGCCAAAATATCTTTTTTGAGGTGAGGAGACCACATCTGTACACAGTATTCAAGATGTGGGCGTACCATAGTTTTATACAGGGGCAGTAAGATATTCTGTGTCTTATTTTCTATCCCTTTCTTAATAATTCCTAACATCCTATTTGCCTTTTTGACCGCCGCTGCACACTGCGTGGAAGTTTTCAGTTACACACAGAGGCTACGTCTACATTGCACCCCTCTTGAGCAAAAGCCTATGCAAATGAAGCGTGAATTTAGTATATTGCCACACTTCATTTGCATAATTAATTAGGGGTCATTTTTCAAATAGAATTCCAAACCATTATCTATTTATTTGGGTACCTATTGAATTAAAAATCATTCTATTTTGTCAAAATTTCAGGACCCCATAGGTGCTCCGCGGCTGAGAAAGTTTGGGAAACCCTGCTCTAGTCTCAAAAGACTGAAAAGCATCCGCTCCCCTTCCCACCAGCAGCACTTTGCCAAAAGCCAGTGTGACATTTACAGTCCTGTAGGCTCCCTCTGCTGGGAGATGCCCAAATGGCACCATATAATTGAGGCCAATTCCTTCTGAACAAGCAGTTTTCCCTCTCTTCAGCCTAAGAGTTATTAGGCACAGGCAAGACCTTATGTCCTTGCTCCAGCATGTGCTTAGATGACTGGGCTGCAGCAGGAAGTAGGCAACTATACTGACCTCCTTTGGAAACAGAGTTAACAGGCCCTCATGGTCATAGCCCCTTCCTTCTAAAGCTGGCAGCTGTCACAGCACTTCCCTGGCTGGGACTCTGACAGAGGATCACCATCACATGCTTCTCATTTTATGGTGCACCCCGTTGCAGACTAATCTGGACTGAGTGCTCCCAGGTGGCCAGGCCCAGTAACCACAGAGGCTGCAGGCTTTTCTGCACAGTGCTGGTGGAAGCAGAAGAGTTTGCCCAGAAAGAGGGGTAAGGATTCTGTTTCCCTGTGTGCGCACATGGTTATCCACGCCAAGGTGCAGACACGTGCGCATCTCTGCAGGGCCGGTGCATTGATGTAGAGAGGCAGGCTGATTTACACACAGAGGCTACATCTCCATTGCCTCCCTCTTGAGCAAAAGCCTATGCAAATGAAGCGTGGATTTAGTATATTGCCGCCCTTTGTTTGAATAATTAATTAGGGGCCGTTTTTGCACAAGAGGATTTTGCGCAAAAAAGGAGCTGTCTACCCAGCTCCTTATTGCGCAAACTCCCCTCCTGCACAAGAGCCGTTCTTCCTGAAAAAAAAAGTGAGGCGACAGCTCCTTTTTGCACAAGAAGCTTTTGCACAAAAATGGCCCCTAATTAATTATGCAAATGAAGTGCAGCAATATGCTAATCAATGCTTCATTTGCATAGGCTTTTGCGCAAGAGGGATGCAATGTTGACGTAGCCCTAGGGAAAAGGGAGCCAGGAGGGAGGGTCTCCAACATTCATCCCTCATCCATCCTTCGCTTCTACCCCGACATGCTATACTGGCCCCCACCTGCTTTACTTTCTAGAACCCCCAAACCCTAGCAGAGGGGTGGAACATGTTACCCTCACCATAATCCTGTCTCATCCCTTCCAGTCTTAGTGGGACTCTGGACCCCAAGGCAATCCTGCAAGGCTGGAGGACATCAGGACCCACTCACATTCCAGTACTTGCTGCTTTTCACGGGCACATCACTTGCTGCGGTTTAGGGTCTGCAGGACAGTGAAAGAAGAGAAACAAACATGGACACAGGATGCCTGACTTTCAAACAGCCGCCAGAGCACGTCAGCAGCACCTCGGAGTTATGAATGGTAGTGGTACCGACTGACCCGTGCACCATGCATCTCATTCTGAACTGGAAATACACAATCGGACAGCAGCAGAGACAGCTCCAAAAATACAGCACAGGACCATGTTAAATGTAAACTGCTAAAAAAAAAATAAAGGGGAAGTTTAAAAAGTACATTAGACAAGGTAGGAGCTATTTCTGTGCTTGTTTCAATTAAATAAAGATGATTAAAAGCAGCATATTTCTTTGGCTTAGTAAAGTTTCAAAGCTGCATGGAGTCAATGTTCGGTTATAAACCTTTGGAAGAACAGCCACAACATTTTGTTCAGCGTGACCAACAACCTCCACTCCTGAGGTGTTTGTAACTCAGAGGTGGTACTGTTTATCCCAGTTCTGTGTCCACAACTGGAGTGGCTTGCTTTATACACTAGGCCCATTAAGTAGTTCATAGAGCCACTCACAGTGCGTGATCTCCAGTTGCTTAGCTCTGATTTAGTGTTCATGTCCCAGAAATGTGCTGATCCAGTACGCTGGGTCAATTTCGTAAAACAGAAAGTTACCAAATAAATATCAGCTACATGGTAATATGCTGAATGCCATGAAACTCATCTGCATACACACATGCCTCCCACGGCATTTGATTTCTCAGCTCTCTTTTTCTTCCTCACCCCCTCTGCCCCCCGCAGCCTCTGTCCATAGGGAGCTTGGACCTCTGCATACAGGGACTGCTGCCATCCTGTGCTGCTGCCTCTGTATCAGAGGCAGCAGCATGGGGCTGCAGACAGCCAGTCCATGAAGGGAGCTGGTTTTCAAACTGGCTCCCCTCATTGACCAGTTCCTGCCTGGCACCCCATGCTGCTGCCTCTGAAACAGAGGCAGCAGCACAGAGTCACAGGGGGGCTCCCTGGGAATGGGCTAGATTGCACTGGCTGCCAGCCCTGCCCCCAGAGGGCTAAGAATTCATGAGGATAGTCGACCGTTCAATTAACCGATAGCTAACTCCCAACTCCTTACCCCTCTGAGATGCATCTCGTCATTCCTGACCCCAGGATAGGGCACAGAGCTGGCTCCAGCTCACAGGAGGCCCTTCTACAAGCCTCATGTCATGAGAGCCACAGCTCCCTTATTCATGGCTTTCTTTGATGAGGTCCCCATACTGAGTCACTGGCCTGCGCTGCAGATGCCATCTCTGCAAAGGGAACTCAACCAACATTGCTTGTTCTTCATCCAGTGACACTGCACCAGCCTGAGCTGCCTACTCAGGAGGAGGGACACGGTTACCCTGTGAAATGAACACAGTGGTCTCAGCACATTTCCCTCCTGATGCAGCAGTCAGGCCATATGCTGCTGCGCTGCCAAGAGGGCTGGCCTGGACCCAGTGCGCCGGGATGTCTCTGAGCGAGGACGTTCTCAGAATGTAGAAAGCAGGCCCCGTGTTGCAGCATCTGGGCCCTGGATCCATGGAGGCCCCTTGCTTCTAGAGCTCTCGGTCCTCCACCTCCGGGGCTGCGAGGACAGTACAAGAGCAAAGACAAAAGGCTTGGAGAAGGGGGCTCTGCAGAGGCTGGTTTAGGGTTGCCAGGTGTCCGGTTTTGAACCAGACAGTCTGGTATTTGAGCTTTCTGTCTGGGAAACAAATTGAGAAAATACCGGACATATAAATGTCCGGTATTTTCTAATTAGGTAAGTTCTAATATTATCAGGAGTATCAGTATGTAGTTGCGTACTGCATGAGCATGTCTACCAGGCGGGCAGTACGCAGCAGAAAGGAGGGGGACGGGGGAGGGGCAGGATGGAATCCCCGGGGCCGGACTTGCCCACGCGCTTCGCTGGGACCGTGCGTGGGACAGGCAGCGCCCCAGGATCTGCATGCGCCCAGGCCAGCCCTGCTCCCCTCAACCCCCTCCCGGCCAACCCTGCTTCCTGCCAGCTGGTCCCCTCTCAATTTCCCCGACGCCCTCCCAGCCAACTCTGCTTCTCGCCAGCCAGTCCCCATCCCCGATCTCCCCTGGCCAGCCCTACTCTCCCCAACATCCTCTCAGCCTACCCTGCTTCCTGTCAGCTGGTCCTCCCCCCCAACCTCCCCCGGCCAGCCCTGCTCCCCCCGACCCCCTCCTGGCCAACCCTGCTTCCCACCAGCCGGTCCCCCCCCCAAATATCCCCCGGCCAGCCCTGCTCCCCCCGACACCCTCCCAGCCAGCCCTGCTTCCCACCAGCCGGTTCCCCCCTCCGGCCTCCCCCAGCCAGCTCCACCCCACACTTCTGAGATCACGTGTGTCCAGTATTTTTTTGAAACCCATCTGGTAATCCTAGGCTGGTTCCCTCTGCAGCCCAACACTGCAACCCCGGGGGAAGTCGAGGGCAGATGTGGCAGGTGTCAGCTCACTCCAAGGGAGTGGATGCTCAGCGAGGGAGAAGCTCACACTTCAGCAAACCAAGGGGTGGAGGAGGCACCTGAAGGGACAGACCAGAAGGGGGGCAGGGTAATGCACAAGTGGAATGCAGCAGCCCTTATCTCTGTAACACTAGTTCTACCACAATAGCCTGGTGCAAGCCCATGTGGTCTGCAGTAACAGCGCCCCAAGGGACGGCTGCTGTATGCCGAGCCATTGTGAGCCACATGTATAATGCCTCCTTTCTATAGTGATAGAAATGTAGCCGTGTTAGTCTGGGGTAGCTGAAGCAAAATGCAGGACAATGTAGCACTTTAAAGACTAACAAGATGGTTTATTAGATGATGAGCTTTCGTGGGCCAGACCCACTTCCTCAGATCAAAAAGTGATCTTTCTGGCCCATGAAAGCTCATCATCTAATAAACCATCTTGTTAGTCTTTAAAGTGCTACATTGTCCTGCATTTTCCTTTCTATAGGCACCTTCCACTTCTCCACAGCCCAGCACACATGTCCTGACACGCCAAGGACACTCGGCATGAGACTGCTCCGTGGATGTAGAAGGATGGGGGCAGGTCATTTTAGCCATTAACCCTCCCCCCCATCCCCATTACCTCCCATCATGTTGCCTTTCCCAAAGGTTCTCCAGACAGGTTCCTGCAGCAGTGCCGGGCATCAAAGGGGGATCATGCTTTGCTGGCCAGCTGGGTGTTTGAAAAGGAGAAGAGTTTGCACTTCATCACTTCTTTCCCCCTCCTCTTCCCCTAGCTGGTGACATGTGGTAAAAGAAACCAAAATAACTGACCTGGTAGTTGCCGGAGTCTTACTCTAAAGCTCCTGTCTACCTCTTACCATGAATGTAAGTGTTGTTGGTCATTTTACATTCACTTTATGCTGTCAGGGTGGCATAAAGGGACTCAAGTATAAAGGACGATATACTCTGGCCCATTATACCTTGTCTGGCTGTTTCATTGGGACTTCAGTCTTTTCCCTTGATTTCCTCAAGCAGGTAGATCTTAGCATTAGGACTTTTTTCTTGATATTCAAGCTATGATCACCTCTTTTTGATAGGAGCAATGGGATACTATTTATGCACCGCTGCAATAGCCAAAGAAACTGTAGAGGTGGGCTTCGGCTTCCAAATTTGGAAATAAACTGTCCCCCCAAGTTCAAGGGCATTTTGTGCCAAGATTTGCTTCACACTGGTCTCTTTGGCTGCAGCATTTCACGTGCCTCTCGCTGGAGTGTAGCACTCACTCTAGAGAAGCACGCTATCAGTTTTGGGGGCAGAAGTGTCATTCCTTGCTCTCGCACTAACAATGCTGTTGCATGAGGAAATCAGGGTCAGCTGATCAAGATAGAGCTTCCCACTTCATGCTTCGCTGAAACACGTCCAGTGGGCATGACTGCTCAACCCTTGAAAATTACATGTGGATCTCCTGCAGGGGCTTGCCAGCATGCAACATTTAAAAAAAAAATCCAATTGCTTCCACAGCCCTCAGCTGACCCCAAATCTGGCAGCTTCCCCGGAGGCCACAGGTAACTGCCCATTTGTGAAGATTTGTTTTATGCCCTGCACATACACAGAATCATAGAACACTAGAACTGGAAGGGACGTTGAGAGATCAAGTCCAGTCCCCTGCCCTCACGGCAGGACCAAGAACAGTCTGTATCATCCCTTACAGAGGATATACTGTGGTTCAGTCTAGGGATGTAATAGTATAACTGTTTAAATGGTTAACTGATAAGCATGAGCTTATCAGTTACTGTTAAAGGTTACATAGCGGCTCCTGGCCCCGCTCGTGGGGAACCAGTTGCCACCCTGCACTGCAGCCGGCTCCCCAGGACTAGGGGGGCAGACAGGAGCTTATGTGAACCGGCCTCTGGGTTATAAAGCTTATACTGCAGAGCCCACGGCACAGCTGGTTCCTGGGAGTGGGGCAGGGAGCCAGCTCCCAGCACACACTGGCTGCTGGCCTTGCTCCTGGGGAGCCGGCAGTGCTGCGGGTTCTGCAGTACAAGCTTTATACTGCAGAACCTGCAGCATGTAACCACTAAGATTTTCATCAGTTACACGATTATCTAATTAACGGCTTTTTAACATCCCTAGTCCAAACATGACCACTAGGTGCTGGGTCTGCTCCATAACGACTGGTTGGTTTTTAAAGAGCGGGTTGTTAGAAGGAAAATACTGAAGGTTGGTAAATTAAAAACCATGAACATTTTTAATCCAATATTCCTTTCCATCTCAATTTGTGAAATATGGAAGCTGTATTGTAGGTTAGCGCTGTGCTTTTAACAACAAAGCGAGTAATCTGCCTATACCTGTTTGTCCCTGCCCTCAAAAGTTTACTGCCTAAAAACACCAGACTGCCAATCTTCTACCCTGCTCCCAAGGGACCCAAAGCAACCTTGGCTGGGGCCTTTAGGTGCTACCAAACTATAAAAAACAGACTGGTCAGTTTCATTTCTGTTTTTAATTAGTTTCACTTTCTGGTTCTAACCAAAGGGCGGGGTAAATCTGTACCCAAGAAATATCCCCTTAATGCATTTTTTTTCCTTTAGCTACATATAAACGCAGCAAGAGTGGATGACTTTACATTTATTACAGTAAAGCAAGTTTGTAGTCAGAAGTTCTTTGTCCCAGTTCCATACGCACACACTTCTGGTTGCAGATTGTTGATGTGGCTAAAAATACCATTTGCCTAATCTCAGTAGTTCTGTCTGATAAATGGGCCCTCTCTCTTGGCAGAAGATGAGGGGAAATGCTAGAGAAGAGTAACTGGATGGTATACCTGCCATCGCTTAGCACTCACAGCACAATCAGAGATTCTAAGAGCTGAAATGGAAAAGTTACCTCTGAAGGACAGTTAGACCCAAGCCTGGAAATCAAGCAACTTACAGTAGCTGCTGACGTACTTTTTTAAAATTTAAACATTGGTGCATTACACTGCACAACCGAGACAGATGCAAGGGAGTGGGAGGGAGAGAGAGGCTGAAATCACTCTGGATTCTGCAGCAAAACAGCCAACCCGAAGACTCTGCAGAGGTTTTGAGAGAAGCGGCACTAAAAGTTCAACTCCCCCACTCCCAGGCCCTGCTCCAAGCCTTCCAGGTTTGCGGGAAAACAGGCAAGTCTAAGTGCTGGATGCATAAGCACCATTTAGATTCTTCCTGGGAAACTGCACTGCCAATAGACCTTTGCTTTTGGAGAGCATTTTATAATCGCCTCTTGAACTAGACAAAGAGCCTCCCCTTTTCGTGGTTGCTTTCACCTCTCACCTCTTTCAACCAGCACTCGTGGAAACAACCGATTTACAGAAATGTACATTTGCTGCAATGCTGGACAGTGCCTGGAGAACTTGCCATGCATGTTTCGGCGGGGGGGGGGGGGGGAGAAGAGTGGTAAAGGGCAGCCCAATAACTTCAAAATAAACGAGATCCCAAAAGCCTGTGAATTGCCTCTATTTACACCACACCACACAAGTGTCAGCAGCAGCAATGTATGTGTGCGAGATAAATATTCTATAGTTTATAAATTAAGGGCCACACTTCTGTGAATGGGGCACCAGGAATAGAATCCATGACCTTCAACTCCACAAACAGCACAGGTCGCTGCCACTTAAAAAAAAATCTCCCTTGTCCATTTCCAAACCCAGCCAAGCACAATCTGCTGCAAATTCCACTCGTAAAACATGCAAACCAACACATCTGGGGCTGTGCCAGCAGCCAGGGCTGCTAGGACCATGAAGACAGGAGTCTGATCTCTCACTGCTGAAGTTCACCAGCCCAGACGGGGCAAAGAGGGTTCATAGTGCACTGAATCTTGGTTAGCACTTCATGTTAGGACTTACAGAAAAGAAACTTATTCATAGCTAAAAGATAGAGATGACTGCATGGGTCAATGAAATACTATACTAGTCCAAAATAACATAGCTCACAAAACTCTCTCTCATGAGACTAGCCATGTTGGCTTGCGATGCAGGGGGCAATAGTCTCCTACGGGTAGAAATTATTAGGTTATAATTCCAGGTGAGAGGAACAGAATTTATGTTTGTGCTTAGAATATTCAATACCCTGGCTTGCTTTATAGTCATGTCTCTTGCATGTGGTTTGTTCTATATAATAGCTAGAGTGAGCCAAAATCCAAGGTGACTCAAAAAGTGCTGCAACTGACATGTGGAGTGCGCTTGGGTAAGATGTCTAACGCTAAGGACGGCATCAAAGCAAGCATGACTTCTACCAGCAGGGAAAGGGTAACCGTGGGGTGTCAGATAAAGCAATTTCTGCTAAGTTATCTTACACTCTTCCTCTTAGTTTCCTTCCTTTCTCTTCTGCACCTATGCCACATTCCCATATTAGTGCACATTAACCAGGAGGCATAAATGATTAAGTGTTACTCACGTCACCCTATTCTTCCCCTCCAAAGTTGGTCCAGAGACTCCAGTGTGAGTTGAATCTGCTTACATCAGTTCCAAATGTGGCCCACGTTGTCCTCTATAAACCACCCTGCTTTTCTCTAGCATCTGATGCAGGGTCATCTTGCCCTCACTGCTGGGAGGCAGGAAGGAACAGCTCCAAGTAGATATATTCTTCAATAAAGCCAAACTCCTGGGCACATGGAAGCTGTTTTCTTTCTGTATCCCCCCGGCTCTCATGTGCTTTGAGCAGATGGACATTTTTTTCCTCCTCCTGATGAAATCCTCCACCCCCCCCCCACTCTTTATAAAGGTATCTTATTTAATAAGGCAGCAGCATCTGGTCCTACAGATTCTGCAATGCAGCCCTTGCTTTGGAACTCTGCAGCAGATCTGGCCTGCTAGGAAAGTCATTCATCCTACAATAATCTCTCCCCTATTAATAACCATCAGCCTTTATGTTAGTCACACATCTGATTACTAGTATATGGTACTTTATCTGTATGAATTACACAGTGCCACTGACAAGGAACCACACAAACATATCAGTGCATTAATATTTAAGAGACCAGGCTTAATTCTTGGTAACTATAAGAGCACACAGGGACATTCAAGTCATGCACTACAAGCCAATGCAATTCTGAGTTATTTACTGTCATTTAATGTTTTAGGTACTTTAACTTTTGATTTTTCACAGCACAAAAGCTTAGCAGGATCTTTGCATCCCATCTAGAACTCAGAGAGACAGAGCAGACATGAAGACAAATTAAATTCCAATATAAAATAACATCTGTGAATTTGAGCAGTGGTGCTAGCACAGAGTTTATAGTGGGGGCTCTGAGAGCTGGTGACTCAAACTGTATACTCTGTATATAATGGAAGCTACTTTAAGCCAAGAGATGCTGCAGCCCTCCCCCATCCCCAATTATAGTTCCAGCACTTATGAATCTGACCCGTTATGACTGAAGCAGGAGCATCAAACTCAGGACACCTTGGTTCTAGCCCAGCTTCTGTCACTGACTGGTTGCACAACCTTGGGAATTCTGCCTCTGATCCTCAGTTTACTCCTCTGTAAAATGGGACTAATACCTACCTTTTCCACAGATCTGGACAGGCATATGTAAATCATCGTGCAATCCTCAATGAAAGACAGCGGTACAATTTCCAGATAGTGCTATTATTGATCAAAGACAAGTAAAGACACACCCCTGCTTTAGAAGTAGTTACAGCCAACTCACTCGACCCTCAGTGGATTCTCTTTGCAGAAACGTCCCCACTGGTGCCAAATGACATCACCAAAAATGCAGACAAAAATGTGGCCATAGCAGGCCCCATTAAATGTCACCAAGGACTTTTTCCTACAGCAGCAAAAAACTAACTTGATGTTAGTTCTAAAAACTGTTCAGAGCAGCTTTTCTCCCCTTAGATGGGCTAAGGGAGCGTGTGAAATATTTATCTAGAAAGATTTCAACCAGCTGACTTTGCTGTTATTACATTTCACTGGAATTAACAATTGCTCCCAGTTCAACCCTGTGCCCCATCCCCATCCATTCACATGCCTATTGATCCCACAGAACTGGCACCGGACAAAACGTGCATTTAGTTTTAATGGCGTGTCTGTAGCTGTATTTTTGTGCTGGGGGGAAGAAAACCCTGAACGAGTTAAGAAAAAAAAAGACTCACATCCCTAATGCCAGGCCATTGTGGTTTATTTATTTTTTTTAAACAGACTATAAATCATCCTCCAAACCTCACTCCATTAGCAGATTTGGTCCGGCGCTCACATCCCTGTAGATGATCCAGGACTGTACCAGCATGGTCCCAAGGTAAATTCAACTTTTGCAGCCAGGGGCAAGGCCCTGATACCCAAAGGTCAAGGGGCTCTGTAGCCCCTGCTTTCACAAATCAAACACTTACAAAAACCCAACAACTCAGATACACAGAAATGAAAATTTCCCGGGGCTGGAGGCAGAAGCTGCGTCCAAACTTGCATCTGTCACAGGACCTACCCCCCCCCCTTTTATATTTCTAAAACGATTAAAAGCAAACGCGAAGAAGCTGGAGGCTGCTCATGCAAAGGCCTGACTGCAGCGCTGCCGTTGGCTGGCGGTAGCCGTGGAGGGCTCAGAAAGCCCAGCGCCACGGAAGGGGGAAATCCCCTGGCTGAGCCTGCCGGCTGCTCCTCTGCAGAGCACTTGAAGGAGAAAGGCTTTCGCATTACGGCACTCTTAAAGCTGCAGTGTCCAATTTCTCCCTCAGGCTCCTGCAGCGCAACCTGCAAGCGCACGCAGGTAGGGGTACCTGGGGGGAGGCCGTGGGGGAAGGAGGGATCCCAGGAGACCTCCCCCCACGCGGCTTCCTTCGTGGGAAGGCAATGCCTGTCTTGGATGCACACTGTCCTGCAGCCAGGTCTCTGCAGTTAGCCAGGGAGCTGGGACTGCAGCAGGACTGCACCAGACACTGGGGGAGGGCGGAGATCAACACTCAAGGCACCCCCCTGCCCAGAAAAACTCAACAGCGAAGACACTGCAACCTGGGAGACAGGCAGCCCGACGGCTTCTACCCACGCTACGAAGCCGGCTTTCCAAGCCAGGACAATCCCTGTCTGGACGGTCCTGGCTGATCCGTCCCAGCGCTGAGGGCTCCAGGCAGGAAAGAACTGAGCCGGGGCAGTGAATTAGGAAGCGCTCAGGGAAAGTTGGGGGGGGGGGGAGGGGGAGGAGAATGGTCCCAAATCCGACTGATTTCTGCAAATTGCGTGAAATCCCCCGCCCCGCGGGAAGGAACCGTGATCCCTCCTTTCACAGGGCTCGTGGCTACCCGGCGGGGAGGCAAAGCCACGAATCCAGCCGAGTTCTGCATTGCCCCGGAAAGTTACCTCTCTCCGCGCGGCGCCCTTCCCGCAGACGGGTCCCGGTCGGGAGCGGCAGAAGTTGCAGCCTGCTGCTGCCGGAGGGGAGGCAGGACTCAGGGAGCGGTGTCAGATGGGCCCTGGCGCTGCAATGAGACCGGGAGAGCCCTGAGCTGTTCTGACAAGCAAGCGAGGGGGCGGGGTGGGTAAAAAAAGCATTTGAAATCCCTGACCTTGCAGGAACGCTGGCCCTATAGGAAGGCACCTAAGAAGCACTCGCTCCCTCCCTCCCTCCCTCATTTTCTGGCCAGGTAAAGGCTCGAGTTGATTCCCTGCTGGATGGTCTTCCCTGGAGAGGTGCCTCTTGCCAAACAAAGGCAAAATCAGGCCTGTGCAAGGACTCTGGGCCCCCTTCGCTCCTGATCCGTGGGCCATTTTCTACCCATTGTGCATTCGATTCTGCTTGGCTGGACAGGATAGTCCATCTCTCTCCTTGACTAGCCCGTCACTGACCCCAGAAAAATCAGTCGGGGGCCGCACACGAGGGAGAAGCAAAAAACCCCCAAACAAACCCTCATGGATGTAGCCCCTCAACTGAGAAGGAGAAAGAGACACCTCACATTCCCCTCTTAAACCAGAACCTAGGGGGCCCCAGAGTAGTAGATTGTGTACTCCAGCCCTCTGGGGACAGGGGGAGCAGTGGAGGGCTGGAGCACCAGCCCAGCCTCCCCAATGCTGGAGGGAGGGAGCCCTGAGCCTCAGGGACTGGATCCAGGGAAGCTGGGGGGGGCACATTTAGCCCCCAGGCTTTAGATTCCCCATGCCTTTAAGCCATTGGAATGTATAAGAAAGGACATGTTCACCTTTTTCCTCCATGCTGGATTCACCACTAGCATAGAGGGAGAGTTCTATGAGCTGCAGAGTCATTTTGTGCCAAATTGTTTCCTCTTTTGGTTCTCAGGTGTTGCTAGAAGGCACTCATTTCCAAGGAAGAGAAGCTCCCCTTTGCCTCTTCGAATGGCCAAGATTATTTAGCTGCCCCCAGCTGGCTGTGGGTCCAGGGTCCCTCCACAGCACTGGGAGTTGATGAGCTAGTTTTAGCTCAGGATTGTTCCAGGGGTTGGGTGCGTGTGTGTATTTACACACACATATATATGTATTAAACTGTGTGGCATATAATTAATATCAGCTGGGTGAAAGTTTGGTGAGGAGCTGCCCTTGATCAGACAAGCCCAAATCTTGTGCTTACCTCTAGTCAAAAGGTTTCTTTTGCAGAACCTTCATTCCATCTTAGATTCATGGAGCTCCTCAAAGGTATGTAGATTTCTTCCCCTGAAGTTAGGAGCCTACTTACCTTTGATGATCTAGGCCATGGCCCTTTCAGTTGGGTTCCCTGCATGTAGACACTGCCACCTGGTGCTGGGGCCTGGTGGATGCAGCGTCAAGTGGACGGCATGGAATGGAGCTCAGCTGGTGGGAGGTCTGACAGGCAGGACTCAGCATAGAATGTTCTAAGACTCTACCCCCTTTGTAACAGTGTTAGAATGTTTAGAATTACTGTAACAGTGTTAGAATGTGTTATTTATAATACAACTTCGCAAAGAATGCCTGAGTCACATTGTACAAACTTATAGGGCCCAAATCAGTGTGGACCAGTGCTTGTGGGGGGAGGAGGTGCAGGGAGGGCCACCCAGAGGAACAAGGAGGAGACATCAATTAAAATTTTGGTGGGGGCACAGGAGGGTGGTGCGAATCCGGAGTGCTGCCATAAGTCATGTGTGGCTCAAATTCACTCCTGACTAGGAAAGTGAACATGTAGCCATTTAAAGGAATAACCAATGAGCATCGGCTCATCAGTTAATCCTAACAGTTACACACAGTCACTCCCTGCTGCCTCTGTATCAGAGGCTGCAAAGGGGGCAGGTGGGAGCTGCTATGTGTGGGGAGCCAACTTAAAGCTGATTCTCCATGCGGGCTGGATCTCATGAAGCTGCCTCTTCCCCCTCCCCTGCTGCCTCCCTCAGAGGCAGCACCAGCTCCCACAGAGCTGCCTGCCCTCTCACCTTCCATGACTCTGATACAGAGGCAGCAGCACAAGGGGGAGGCAGGCTCCCCAGTCAGACTGGCTTCCATGGAACCGACAGAAAGGAGCCAGTGTGCACGGGGCGGCAGCTTTTAAACTGGCTTCCCATGCATGCCAGCTCCCAAGGGACCACCTGCCCCCCACCCTGCACTGCTGCCTCCCAGAGAGGCAGCAGTCCTGGGGAGGGAGGGAAGCCGGCTCCTGCCTTCTTCCCCATGTGTGAACCAGGGTTGCCAGATGGTTTAACCAAAAATACTAAACATCCGTTCCCCCCCCCCAAAAAAAAAACACCGGGAAAAAAGGGGGAGACCAATGTTGTTGAGGGAAAAAAAAGACCCCGATAGCAGTTATTAAGCAAAAAACTAAAAAATCAGCATGGCCCCTTTAAGAAGAGGCTTTTTTGCCAGTGACCATTTTGTTTTTCTGCCAGCCACAAGACAAGCCCCAGCAGAACCAGGTAAGCAGGCCCGGGGGGGGGCTAGTGGGAGTTGCCAGGTGTCTGGTATTTTCGCCTCCTGGCAGGGAAAAAAATCAGAAAATACCGGACATTTTAGGTGTCCGGTATTTTCTGAATTTTTTTTACCGGATAGGAGGCGAAAATACCGGACTGTCCGGGTCAATATCAGACACCTGGCAACCCTAGTGTGAGCGTGTAACTGCTGAAATTTACAGCAGTGACATGTTTACCAAATTAAACACATTCTAACATCCCTACTCCTGACCTGCACTCTGAGGAGTCATTGACTGAAGGCTGCAACTGGGTGTGAAGTGCAACCAGCTCAGACTGATTCGGTTTACACTCTCTCTGCGATGGTGCAGGGCAATGGCGAATGGGGCCCACAGGTGGAGATAATCTCTGTTCTGCAGTGCTTCCAGACTGAGAGCCGCCTGAGCCTGCAACTGCAGTTGCGCCAGTGGACCCCCTATGCCTGCAATGGAGCCCACTGAAGTTAATGCAGTGCTGGCCATGCAGAGCCAGGTGCAGGAATGGTCCCTTAATTAAGGCAAGCAGCAATGTCTTGGTGACACAAACAAGGAAAGGGAGTGGGGGATGACAGGCCAGGGGGATAGGTCTGAGGCAAGATAAATTAAGTACTTTTCATGCACAGATACCAAAGCACTTTATGAAGATGGATATTACCTTGCTGTACAGAAGATGGAGAGACATGGAGAAGGGTTGAGGCCAAGATGACAGGAGTGCCTCTGTTTTTGGGTGCCCAACTTGAAACACAGTAGGATACATTTTTGGAACTACTGAGCACCTGCAGCTCCCAAATCAAAGGCAATGTTTGAAAGCCCCTCCCTGTTTCTCAGCATCATTAGTTTTGGTCATTAGTTTTAGGTCTGAATGGTTTAATTATTCCACCCTCCAATGCCTGCTGTCATTTGTGCTATACAACATCTTGTCACTTGTCATTCTGTGAAGCGTCGGGTTGGATGTAGTTTGTTATGAAAAAGGCCAATGTACAAAGCAGCCATAATGGAGATTTCAGAAAGGATGTGGATGCATTGGAGAGAGTCCAGCAGAGGAGAGGCTGAGGGATTTGGGCTTATTTAGTCTATAGAAGAGAAGAGTGAGGAGGGATTTGATAGCAGTCTTCAACTATCTGAAGGGAGGTTCCAAAGAGGATGGAGAGAGGCTGTTCTCAGTGGTGACAGATGACAGAACAAGGAGCAGTGGTCTCAAGCTGCAGTGGGGGAGGTCTAGGTTGGATATTAGGAAAAGCTATTTCATTAGGAGGGTGGTGAATCTCTGGACTGGGTTATCTAGGGAGGTGGTGAAAGGTCCACCCCTAAAGGTTTTTAAGTCTTGGCTTGACAAAGCCCTGACTAGGATGATTTAGTTGGGATTGGTCCTGTTTGGGAAGGGGGGAGGACTTGATGGCCTCCTGAGGTCTCTTCATCTTATTATTCTATGATAATGCTGGGTATTAAATGGCCAGTAGCTGAAGATGCATGGGCCGGTGGTGTACCACACTGAGCTGTTCCCCAAACAGGTCCCATGGCTTCTATGCCTTAGTCCTCAGTGGAAGCAACATCATAGATCTCTGGACAGCGGTGGATATAGGGCAGGGCGAGCGGGGTGGCTGCCCCGGGCCCCTCGCTTTGATAGGCCCCGTGCTCTGGGCCCTGCAAAACTCTCATCCGCCCCTGCCTCTGTAATCACTGGGGAGGTGGGTGCGGGTGCAATGCACCAAAATATGATGGTTAAGAAAGTTAAGCGGTAAAGTCTCCAAGTTTGCCCAAGTATCTAGTGTTAAACTCAGCTTGGCATAGCTGTTTCAGTATAAGGAGTGTCCGTGTGCCTATATCTGATCCTTGTTCAATCAGTGGATATGTAATTTTTTCCAGTGGAGCGGAGCATTTCTAAAAAGTGCTCGTTTGTTGAGGCTCTCCGTGCATGCCAAGCTATGCAGCCTTCTTCTGGGCTGTGCCATCCACTTGCCATGGCAGAGAATGTGCTCCAGGGGCCAGAGGGGATTTCATTCTCCGTGGCTCACTCAGGTGTCAGTCTTGCAAGGTACTGACACCCGACAACATCACTGGGGCCAGGGCTGGGCTGCTTCAGGTGCCAGACTGTGGGGGGGCGCCACTAGGACCCAGAGAATTGAGACCTTTCAAATTCTTGGCCCAAGCGAGGGGCTAAGGGGGTGTCATTTGAGCTCCCCCCCTCACGTGCCAAAATGTTGTGGGCCGGTCCTGACTGGGGCTATGTCTACATTACGGGGCATTCCGGAAAAACTCTGCTGCGTCCAGGGAACATGTCTGCTCTTCCGCTTTTTTTTGTGGCTGAGCAGATGCGCTCTGTCGGAAGCCCTGTCTTCCTCCTTCCATGAGGAAGAAGGGCTCTTCCGAAAGAGGAGGGTTTCCTGAAATTGGGCCTAGTGTAGATGGGCCAAATTTCGGAAAAGCCTCTTCCAAAAAAACGATTTGAAAAAGGGTACGCAAATTGCAAAGTGCAATTTTCATACCTTTTCCCAATAGATCAGTGTAGTCTAGACATAGCCTGGGAATCTAGGGCAGTCAGCACCTCTGAGAAGAGGGCAGCACGTTGTAGGATTACACCCTTGATACTTGGCTTTCCTGCAGCACTTTTAAATGAACATGCCAACTGGTGGTACATTTACTGGTGAGTCTGTGCTGTGCGCACATGTCCACAGGGGACTGGGCTAACACCCAAAAGCTCATGTAACATGATTAAAAAGAGACACACACTGGTCCAGTGACTAAGGCCCTAAGCTAGGGCACTTGGGAGATGTGGGTTCTATTCTTGGCTCTACTGCTGACAGGCATGTGACCTCAGGCAAGTCACTTCTACTACAACCATCCTTTGTCTGGTTCATTTTGGTAAGCTCTGTGCAGTAAAGACTGCGTGTGCATATACGGCCCCCAACCTCCCTGGGGCTCTGATCTCACGGTGGGTCCTCTAGGCTATTATCAGATAAACAATAAAACAGTAATAGCAATATCACCTTCCCTGAGGTTCTCAAAACACCAACGAACAAAATATTCTTCATGGCACCCTGTGAGGTAGATAAAGGATTTCACCCACCTCTGAATAGCCAAACATTGTGCCAGTTTACAGGGTAAGATGGAGAATAATAAACCATCACATCACTGCCATTGTGATACAGCTCAGCCACATTGCTTCTATGCAGTGCAGTGAGGTGTGCATTTAATAGCATGGACTGGGATCCAAAATTAAGTGCTGCTGCAATTCAGCTCAGTAAAAATAACAACGCTGCAGTTTGGCCCTGTTAACATTGGTGTGAGGACTGTAGCTTAATTATTTTCTGACCTTGGTGCATTTTTAGATTCTCAGTCTTACCGTTGCATTAGCATAAGGCTTCTTTGCATTAAATTGTCACATGCTCAGGAGAGGCCATTGACTTTCCGCAGCAGTATTCATGCAGTTCAGCTTTTTCATCAGAACTGGGTTGTGACATGCAGTGCAATGCAGCTCCCTGCAGCACCACACCATCGCAATGGGGACATGCCTGGCCTGCTGGCTTTGCGCTAGACCCTCAAGGTGCTTCCGAGACATAATGCCGTTGTCTATACTAATTAGCCTAACTTCTCAGACAGTACACACAAAGCTGCTGCAATTGTTAAACCTGTATCAGTCAATCAAAAATCAATACGAACGTAGAAGCCAGTATTCAAAGATTCACTGTCCACCTGGAATAATAAAATCTTGATTTAAACAGATGCTGAAGCCAAAATGTGAGCTCCCTTCTGCCTTGTCTTTATAGAATCTGTATCCTTATATTTGGGATTTACTCTCTAAAACAAGTATATCTAGTTAGAAGAAAGACAGACAGACCCCTATACCAGCAAATCAGCACTAAAGACAAATTCTTTGAAAGGAAATAGCCTAATCCATCTCAAAACTCCCATTGACTTAAATGGGAACAGGACTGGGCCCAAAATTTGGTAGCTATTTTACACATAGGCATGCATTCCCCCTCTCTCTTTCTTTCTCGCTCATGCATGTAGAGGTGTCAATTTCTAAAAGAGAGGGAGCACGAGGTTTCAAATGGGACCACTTGACTTACCTGAACTCCCAATGTTCAACACTACTAGTGCTCTATTTTTGTCTAGTGCCCATTATTTTCACCAGTCTTTGGGGTTTTCTATGTATCATTACCCCCATTTCACATACAAAGAAATCAAAGTCCCAAAAGGTCCAGGGCCACTGTCTCACGTCCTGATTTATGTTGCATATTTCCTTACTTGTCAGCTAATCCCTGAGAAGTCAATAAGGCATCTCATGGAGGGAGGGTCCAGCCCACAGAGTAAAGATGTAATCCTGTTTAATTGGTATTCATGTTTAACCATTTAACTGATTAAAGAAGGGGCAGAGGGGCAGTGCTCCAGCCTGGCCACTCCAGGTGAGGGGACTCTGCCGGCTGGTTCTGTGCAGGGCTGGAGCAGACCTCCATCCGTGATGGGCGTTGGTCGGGGAGCTGCTCTCGGGTACCGGTTGACCATTACCCAGTAAGCACCACCCATTAAGAGTTAACCAGTTACCCAGTTACATCCCTAATCAGAATGTGGACTGAGCAGAGGTCAGGCAGCATGTCAGTGGTACATTTGAGACTAGAATCCAGGTTTTCTAATTCTCAGTCCCATACTTCATACCCAGGTGACCATGAGATCTGACTGAGCTGCTAGCTGTTATTGAGGGATCATCTGGGAACTCCTCGGCCACACTTGAAATGAAGGAAGGCATTTTCCCCTGATGCAGAAAGGGCCAAAAGTTTTCTTGAGGGGAGGCAAGCCCTTTCTCTGAAGCATCAAGTATGAACACAGCTGGAGACAGAATGGTGGGTGGAGCAGGCCAATGCACTGCCAACACAGTGCTGAAAGTCAAGATAGAGCATTTGATACTGGGTCACCTCGGTTCCCTACAATTAAAAATTAGGGTGTTTCCAGGTGACACTGAAAATCCCAGGAAAAATCTGACTCTGTGGGAGAACCCCAAAATGTGAAGGTAAATTACAGGCATCAAGAAACTTCATCACAAAACACAGCATGAGGAACTGTGTGGTATTGAGATGACAGCCTGGGACTAGCCATCAGGAGAGCTGAGTTCTGTTATTGTGTCTTGTCGCGAGAATCACAGGTCTGATGATGAATACCCAAGGCGGGAAGGACAGAACCAGGTGGACAGCTTTATCAAATAACAATTATTTATTTATGACAGTGGTGAATTTATAGTATTTATTCTAAGATTTTTAATAGACCGTGTTAATAATGAATTTACAGTATTTATTATATTTATTCTATGGTTTCTAGTAAAACGTGTCAGAGATATAGGGATGGGAATGGCAAGGGGAATAGTCTCTAATCTTAAAATATCCAGCTACAGTAATAAAATAACAGTGATAACTACAAACTCTTATGTACTACCCAAAAACAACTACAACACTAAGCTTATACAACAAGAAAAAATCAAATCATACATACCAACTTACACAGCACACGGAACATTTCACAGATATCGGTTCGGTTGCGAAGGCCTTGGTTACGCCCGAGAGTTGGGGGAGGTGGATGGTCAGTTGATCAGGCCAGCAGCGCTTTGAAGTATGCGAGAAGGCACACGCACGGTGGTACGTGTGTTGCGAAGACCTCATGGTATGCAGGAAGGGTGCGGCCGGTTTCTCTCAAGGAGTACTGCAGCCCACTATAGCAAGAGTGGCCTGGCCAATCTTTCTTACTGGGGGAGCAGTTTCTTTTCTCTAACATGCCTCAGTTTCCTTAACTGTAAAATGGTTTCATAATATAGATCTACTTTTGCAAAGTGCTTTGAGCTCCTTGGGTAGAATGCACGATGGGCATGCTTAAGTATTCATGCTTACTCTGTAGCTCACTGCCCTTTACTGGATAAAAAATTCAGGAGTATGTAGCACTTTAAAGACTAACAAGGTGGTTTATTAGATGATGAGCTTTCGTGGGCCAGACCCACTTCCTCTGGCCCACAAAAGCTCATCATCTAATAAACCATCTTGTTAGTCTTTAAAGTGCTACATAGTCCTGTATTTTGCTTCAGCTACACCAGACTAACATGGCTACATTTCTGTTACTTTACTGGATAGAATTAGAACTGCACAGATGTGTGCTATTAGCTCTAATGTACTGGTTGGTGGTTTATGGAGGTCCTCCAAGTGCTTTTTTTTTTCTTCTTTAAAAACAGAAAGATCAGAGTTCAATCTTCCTATTGCTATGTTTTTCTGAAGGGTCATTTGTGTGCAACACAATGACAGCTAAGTCTCAAGTGATCACAGATTTGTTACAATCGATTTTTGCAATGCACGTGTTAATTTCACACCCTGTTAGATGGGGGAGTGGGGAAGAGAGCCACATCTGCAGCCCTGCTTCTGCAATGAGTTCTGTGTGAGTAATGGAGTCTCTGCACATGTGTGGAGCCCCCTTTCAAAATCAGGGCCTTTGGCTGTAACGGTTGCCACATTTTGGAGAATTGTCCATTGGGACAAGCCCTTGAATTATATCATAGTGGCATGGTGCAACAAAACAGGGTGAGTGTGACATTAGCATGTTGTGTATCTTGTCATTGTCATGCTACAATGCAATAATACGTGTCTGAGGCATCCTCAATGTGTGTACAAAGGTTGAATTGCAATGTCCTCATGCAACACCACTGTATGGGACCCAAGCAGTGGCTATGAGGTCTGAAAGCAATCCAGGCAGCCTGCAATCAGAGAGTCTCCAACAAAACGACATCTTTCTAAAGCAAGGGGGTAGCAGCCACCAGCCATTTGGAGCATTTTTAGCAGGATGGCAATGTACGCCACAGACAAATAAAAATAGAAGAAAATCCACTGTTTGGGGATGGGATGTTACTGAACATTGGGCCTGTGTAGAGATCAGTGCATGGAAGGCCAGATTTTCCACAGAGTTCATTATTAATTATTATTGTTTGTATTCTCATAGACAGGGCTCATAGAGCTGGGTTCGGGCAATCTGCGCATGCTCAGAACCATCTGCGCATGCGCAGATCGCTGGACAGCACGGCTGGCGAGCAGGGCTCGCCGCGGTTCGGCGAGCTCTGCTCATAGAACCTAGGAATCCAAATCATGGTTTAGGAACCACAGTGTTAGGTACTGTACAAACCTAGAAATTAAGATGGTCTGTGTCCCAAGGAGGTAAGGGTACATCTACACTGCAACATTATTTCAAAATAACTAGCGCTACTCTGAAATAATTTAGTCCGCATCTACACAGCAGGCAGTTATTTTGAAATAGCGTCAAAATACTGTCAAACTGGAGGACTTCTTACTCAACTCCTGTAACCCTCATTGTACAAGGAATAAGGGAAGTCAGAGGAAGAATGCTCTATTTCGAAATAAGTGCTGTGTAGGCACTCCCTATTTCAAAATAAGCTAGGCAATTGACATAGCTCAATTTGTGTAGCTTATTTCAAGTTAAGCCTTGCAATGTAGATGCACCCTCAGACAACAGTTTGAAAGACTACATAGAAGACATCCATCTGAAGAAGTGGGCTGTGCCCACGAAAGCTCGTGATACCATCTACATGTTTTGTTAGTCTTTAAGGTGCTACTAGACTAATTGTTGTTTAAGTTTTTCTTGTTACAGACTAACTCCGTTACCCCTCTGAAACTTGGCTACCCCTCTGAAACTTTTGTAGGTAGAAACCATGGGTCAGCCCACAGACAGTGACTCCAATACACCAGAGATCTAACCCCTGTCCAGTTTCTTCGTATGCAACATGGCAAGGAGGAGGAGGGAGTCGACCGTGGCTAATGCGGTGGTTTTGGGGATGCCAACTGGGAGCTCCTCCCAAGATGAGGGGCAGCATGGGAGAAAGCCTTGTTTGGAAACTTACCAGGTCTCGTGGGCTCTGCAGCTGCTAGGAACTTTTGGAAAAGTGGCCAGCTTCATGTAAGTGCTCAGATGCAAGTTAAACTCTTTGTGGGGAGGGGGAGGACTAGGGAGTCACTTAGAGTGGGGGCGAGACCTGGTCTGCCCCCACCGCCCTTTTGCAGCTGAATCGCTCAGTATCCAGCGATAGCTTTTCTGAGCCCTGCCGCCTCTCAATTGCGGGAGCCAGTGCAGCGTGAACCATAGATTTTACCAGCGGAGGCAGAGCCGGAACCCTCTGCGTCGGTGCGGGAGGCGGAGCCCTTTGCTGCCACCGGCCTGGTCCAGAGTCTTCCAGTGGCTTGACCCCGCGAGTGGGAGGGCAGGGGAGGAAAGGTGAGTGCGCGGGGGAGGGGTCTCGCGCATGCCCTGGCCTGCGGGGGGGGAGGGGGTCCCTGCTGATTAGTGGGGTCCCTGCTGGGGGCCCCAGCCCGGCTGCTGGGAAACGGGCTGGCGAGTGGTGGCCGCGGAGCCAGCTGCAGCGCCGTGCACTCTGCACAGCTTGTAAACAGCTGGCGAGGGGGCCAGCAGCGGAGCCTGGGCTCGCCTTCCACCAGAGCGCCGGTCAGCAGATGCGCTGTGGGCTTGCATCATTGGGCTTGGGGGGCAGCCCTACTCCTAGGGGTGATATGGGGGGGAGGGATCAGTTTGTACTTTTGGGAGGGGAGGGATATGGGAAAGTTCTTCCCCTCCTGCGCTTTGGGCTCTTCTTGCACAAAGACTGCATGCAGAGTGCACGTGGTTTTTCTACTCCTTTGAGGATCCTGGGAGGAGGAGGAGAGGAGGAGGCGTGAAGGGAGCTCATTCAGCAGTTTATGGCTGGAGAGAGTGTGTGTGAGAGAGGGAGAGGGGAGTGATTTATTTATGGAGTGTTTGGGTGATGCCTTGGCGAGGGAAGGGAACAATATGATTTACATGCAGGTTGCACGCATGGTGTATATTACAAGCAATGCTTCTCTTCTATTGTAACTTTTCCTTAGATCACACCTTAAGAAATGCATTTCTCCATTTCTGCCTCAGTAGCTCTGCTTTGGTTTTGTCTTTTTTCTTTTTTTCCCTACATTATTTGCAAATTATGACACCAGTTACCTCTGTGCCTGGTTCCCTGACCTTGAAGAAATTCTTCTCCTGCCTCCTTGGTGCTTAGAGGGTTTAACAAATAAATTCTTGGGTTGGAATCAGACTGAGGAAAGCAGATGAGTATTTAAGATCTCGGCTTATATGCAGTGATTGTAGTAACAAGAAACACACACTTAAGATATTGCCTAATCCTTGTATTACTAAGATTTTGCCTTCTGCACCATGGAGGAATAAATGCTATATTGATTTGCACCCTATAAATGCTTCTGCTTACTACTCCTTAGAAAGTCTGTGGTGCAGTTTTCTGGGTTGGGTGGCCTACGCTCTGTTTTCTTTGTATCAGGCTTGGCAGTCACAGCTTTGTCAGAACAGTAAATAGAAAGGATCAAGTGCTAATTTGAATCTCTTATTCTGTACTTAACCTGATCCTGGGCATTAAACCTTTGACTTTTCCATGAACTGATGGTGCCAGTTTCCCCATGGCTGACTTCTTCCCCTGGGGACGCTTTCTTTAATGTTTTATTTATGTGCAGCCTTGTAGAAGGCTTAAGCTGTGCTGTGCTATGTCTCTTCAATGTTTTGTGTGTGAACTGGAAGCTAATTCACAAGTGAAAACCTGCCACTGGGTGATTGGTTTGTAACTTTTCCTTACAGCTGGGAGTTGGGGGATTGAGTCTTGTAGCCAGTCGTGACTGTAGCTGCTGTTTTCCCAAGACTGTAAGTGATTTTTATTTTTTATTTTTATTTATTTTTTTTGGTCAGAAGATTGTGCTTTCCTTTGTACCTGTGTACTGAGAGGTGCTGGCAGATAGTTTCTCTCAGCAGTGCTCTTCCAGACTGACCCAAATCAATCTTCCTTAAAGAATCCGGCATTAAAAACCCCAGGATGATCTGTATTGCACTGTGGGTGGCTTTTTAGGTTAGCAGCAGCAGGAGGCAGAGAGTTTGGGAGAACATCTTTGGTTTTGATTCTGCAGTCCGCTCCATTTGAAGGGGTCTGCACTGTTTGAAAAATTGGGGCCTAAGACAGTCTCTCAGCCTCCTTTGGGTACCCCATGGAACTGCTAACCTAGAAGGCAACCCACAACTAGGCAAATCATTGCAGGATGAGGGCCTTAATGTATAGGCCCGGGGGTTATGGCCAAGTAAAATGCTCTCTGTATGGGTGCAAAACTGCTGTGATTAGTGACATCCAGGCTGAGAGAGCTCTTGGAATTGGTTCTCATTTGCAGATCAGTAGGATCTAAGGCCTCCTCTTGCACCTGGTTGTGGTGTGGACTCCTGCACCCATGCACAGCAGTGTTCCCCTCAATACATTGCCCGAATGGAGCCATTGCAGGACCAGCCTTTAAAGTCATGTTGTAAAAACTTATTTCCAGGTTTATGGCTCTCAGAGGTTGCGTCTAGACTGGTAAGTTTTTCTTTTGCGGAAAAACTTGCCAGCTGTCTACACTGGCCACTTGAATTTGCGCAAGAACACTGACGATCTAATCTATGATCGTCAGTGTTCTTGAGCAAATACAAGGACTTTCCCATTCGGGAAAAAGCCCTCTTGCGCAAATGCTTTTGCGCAAGAGGGCCAGTATAGACAACTGGGAACCGTTTTGCGCAAAAAAGCCGATGGCAATCGGGGCTTTCTTGCGCAAAACCACATTTAGGTTGGCACGGACGCTTTTCCGCAAAAAGTGCTTTTGCGCAGAAGTGTCCGTGCCAATCTAGACGCTCTTTTCCGCAAATGCTTTTAATGGAAAAACTTGTCCGCCAAAAGCATTTGCGGAAAATCATGCCAGTCTAGACGTAGCCAGAGTGTTTGTTATAATAGGTGGGGGGGTGATTTTTCCAGCAGGGTTGCCTTATCCCCATTTAATAGCAATTATATTTTGGATTTTACATTTTGGGAATTCACCCTGATAAACTCAAACACTCTTTTATTCTAGTTGAAAAATAACTTGTCTGCACAGGGCAGTAAGATTTAATATTGCTGTAAGTTAAAATGTTGCAATTGTCTTTTGAAGCTAAACCCTAGGTCACATGGCAAAAGGAATCCTTCTTGGGTAAGATAGCTCTGCGTGTTTGTTTGACATGGATCTGCTGGCTCTGAGCATGGCAGAGCGGTGTTTTGCAACTGGAAATATTGAGTAACCAGTTTTTAGTGGGAGTGAAACTGGATGTGACTGTGTAAATCAAGTTCTTCAGCAGTCCACATGGCTTAGGGCAAGTCTACACTACTGTGCTGCATAGGCACAGCTCCAGCGCATCTGCTGAAGACTCGCGATGCTGATGGGAGAGCACTTTTCTGCCAGCATAATTACAGTATTCCACTTCTGCAAGAGGTGAAAGTTCCTTTGGCGGCAGAGCATCTCCCGCCAACACGACACTGTGCACACAAGTGCTTGTGCCAGCAAAACTTATGTTGCTCAGAGGGTGTTTTATTCACACCCCCGAGGGACAAAAGTTTTGCTGGTGTAAATGTGAAGTGTAGTTGTGGCCTAAATCAGCTTACTTGTGTTCTAGGTGGTTGGTCCCCTGCACCTCACAGATGGTAACATTCCGGCTGTGCTCCTCTAATATAGTGTTTCTCAACCTTTTTTTTAATAAAGTACCTCTTTAAAAAAAATTATAAGTACTCCCAGTACCTACAGTTTTCAGACATTCAATTTTTTCTACTATTGCACCACATTTGTTTAAACAACTTAATCGTAGCCAGGTGGGCGATGAAATTTTTGGGTGTAAAAAGATGATGAAGAATCCACATTTAAAAAATTATTTTCTCCTGTCTCTCCATTGGTGGACAGCTCTGCAAAGGGAACTTGGTTGGACCAATGAATGTGAAGTGCTGGGGAGAGACTGGCACAGAAGCATTTGCTTTTTCTTTGCTGGGAATGGGAGGCTCAGGTTTGCTGTTTCCTCCCCTTTACCAGAAAGTGCTAAGCTGGCTGATCGTTAACCAGGCCTCTTGTTTGTTTGCCTGTCAGTCAAGAGAGATTTGCTAACCCTGAGCGCACCAGCCTTGTCTGTCGTCTCTGGCTGCAGGAGAGGAAAGGTCTGTAGTTAACAGGAGGAAGTCAGTTTCGAGAGCACTGTAACCATTGCAATCTTTGCAAAGACTTTGTGTTACTGGGTGAGTCTGCTGGAGGAGAACCGTGGGGGTTTTGATCAGGTTTGTTCAAGATGGGGCAGTGAGAATTTCCCAGGGCTCGCTGTGTTGGTGTAGTGAAAACACTAGTGCTGAAGAAGTGACTTTTCCTTGGTCCTCGTAAGTATGGAAACCCATTAGAACTAGGGTTACCAGATCAGTTAAAAAAAATACTGGATACACTTGATCTCAGATCGGGGGAGGAAGGGGAGGACCGGCGGGTGGGAAGCAAGGCTGGCCATTGGGAACCGGCCTCTGGGAAGCAGGACTAGTTGGGAGGAGGTTGGGGGCAGTGGGGCTGGTTGGGGGAGAACCTCTGACGGGGAGCGGGGCTGACCCAGGCACACACAGATCCCGAGGTGCTGCCCGTCCCACACATGGTCCCAGTGGGGTGCATGGGCAAGTCTGGCCCGGCCCTGTCCCCCTCCTCTCTACTGCGTAGTTGCTTACTATCTGGCTGGAAGACACACTCATGCAGCGTGAGCATGTCTACCAGCCAGGCAGTATTCAGCTACGTACTGATACTCATGATGATAACAAAATCTTAATTAGAAAATACTGGACATTTATATATATGGTATTTTCTCAATTTGTTTTCTGGACAGAAAGCTCAATTACCGGACTGTCCAGTTCAAAACCTGACACCTGGCAACCCTAATTAGAACCGTGCTAAGAGATCTGTTCAAACCATTGCTGTGCATGGGATCTGAGTCCAGGGCCTTTGTTCCGGACCAAGGGCTTGAGGTGGAGTTTGGGGAGAAAGAAGGACGGGACATTGATACAAAGGTCACAATGTGTTGGGGAAGGGGGATGGCAGCTGTAGCAAGCCAGGGATTCTGGGACCCCGTGGAGAAGCCTTTGTTTCCCAACTCTGCTTACAGAGCCATACTTGGGTGATGCGAGTGTAGTCTCCTTTACATCTCAGCCTTCTATCCATTCTCACTCACGGTGTACTGGCACTGCCGAAAACATTCTGCTGAGCTGCTGAACATCATGAGCAAGCCAGAGGGGAGGGGAGATCACACAGGGACGGGGGGGGGGGGGGAAGTGGATTTTGTTTCTTTTTCTTTGCCTTTGTCCCCAAACTAGGGGTGGGCAATAACTTACACAGGGGGACCACTTCCATGAATTATGGCATGTGGTCACGGGGCGGATCCCTATGCTCCCTCTCTGGACGGGGCACAGCCTTGGGTGGAAGAGGTGGGGCTGGGGGCTCTACAGAGAGAGAGAGAAGGTGTGCGAGTGTGAAAGAGAGACACTGTGTGTGTGTGTGTGTGTGTGTGTGTGACAGACTTTGTGACAGGTTGAGTGTGGGGCACTGACAGGGGAGAGAGTGTGTGTGACTGATTGTGGCACAGAGACAATGTGGCACAGACTGTGTGTGTGTGACAGTGACACGGTGTGTGTGTGCTGGCTGCTGCTGCGTATGTTTCTGAGAGATGCTATGGGCTGTCTCTTCAAGTCGGTGAAAGCTGTCCTTCTCTGTTGTCTCCCCTCCTCCCCCGCTCTGTAGAGACGGGATATGGCCGGTGGGGAGTATATGAGAGAGAGCCCAAGCACTGAATTCTTAGAAACAGGCTCTTAAGACAGGCGCTCCTCTGAGTCGCTTACCATCCATGCTGCAGAGTGGAGCCGTTCCATTGTGTCTCCCTCTCCCTGACCCTTGCTCTGCATGGATGGGGTGTCAGGGCAGGAGGATACCCTGATGTTAGCACTCCCCTTCACTTCCCTGCATGGGAGCTGCTGGGCTGCAGGATGGAACAAGATGGCGGGAGGGGCAGCAGAACACACATGGCCAGTGGTAAGTCTGCAGGCTCTGCTAATCAGCAGGGCAGGCTGGATCCTGCCCCTCCCCTCCCCCACTGCAAACCTACCAGCTCTCCCTAACTCCATTCCCTTTCTCCCCTCCCTTCAGATGCAGGCCTGCCCACTGCCCTTCTCCTGGTAGGAAGCCTTGTCTACATTGAAAGCTACCCAAGGTTGACATCAAGGGCATACGAGCCATTTGAACAGCAAGTGTAATCAGGACAAGCTGTGTTCAGCAGTTTTTGGAAGCTGGGGTTCAAACCAGCCATGCCTTCCTTGGTCTGATGTGAACAGAGCCAGTTGGGGGCACATGGCTGTTAAACAGAGCATGGCATGCTCCTCTTTTGGGTGCCCAGCTCCTCACTCTGCTGACGTTTCAGAAGTGGGAAAAGTGGACTAACCCAGAGTGGGGTCAGGGGGAAATGGTGGCAAATTATATGAGGCTGTTAGGACAGCAGAGGAAAATCCTAAATACCCAAATGCTCCCATTTCTTGCAAGAATCTTAAGATCAGGCCTTACACTTGACCTGAATGGTAGAGCAACCAGGCTTAAAAAACCTGCGTCCTTCATCTTGGACCATTTACTGTAGTGGCGGGCAATGGGTGTTTGCTGACTGAGGAGAATGAACCAAATACTGTCAACACAGTTGTGCCAACCCCTGGGACAGTCTTGATGTAAAAAGAAAACCAGGTGGTTTCAAACCCTGTTGTGAAAGGTGCTAATATTTCCACTTTAAAAAAAAATAATTCTGAAATTGTATTTTCCATAGGCTGGGCAGAACAGGGTGTTTGGGGGATTTTTTTTTTGTTCATTTTTTATCACAATGTAAACCGACCCTTGCACTGGAGAAATCCAGCCTGGCAGCTGCCGAAGGAGAGTGAGAAAGTGAAACCGACTAGTTTAGCGTGCAAAAAAGAAAATGGGGTCTGTGATGTCAATAGATTTCCTGTTTCACTGAGACACTTCAGATTCTTACTCATTAAGGCCTAGTCAGAAGACCGGTGTTGGACTGATGTAACTGTATCAGTTAGAGAGATGATGTTTTCACCTAAGTAGTTTAGGCCAGTCCATAATTTACTGTGGACACAGATTACAAAGAGTAATCACTATTGTGGTCTAATGGATCTTTATATCATTATGACTGCGTTTGCACTTGAAGGTGTTCTCATGCTTTAATTACACTAGTATAATTAGGGACACAACTTTTGGAAATTCCATAAAAGCCCTTGGTTGAGCTGTATCTACAGCAGAAATTTATCTCAACTGTGCTATCATTGTGGCTGCTTTCCAGTAATGCACAACCCCAGGAAACTGTGAATAGATTGAGATAACAACTGATGCAATAGATCAGTGTTTCTCAACCAGTGGTATGAGTATCCTTAGGGGTACTCAAGAGAAGTTTGGGAGGTACATCAACACAAATGAAATTTGGAGAAAACGGAATTTTTGTTTTATGTTTTACAGCTCTTTATTATTTTTGTACTTTTTACACCTCAAAATTTCATTGCCCGCCTGGCTATGTTTAAGTTTTCTAAGAAATGTGTTGCAATGGTAGAAAACAAAATTGTGTCTGAAAACTGTAGGTACGGTTTCATATATATATATATATATATATATTTTTAAAGGAGGGTACTTATATATATATAAGTTGAGAAACACTGCAATAGATTCTGAATCAACATTGTGCTGTCTTCATAACATGTCCTGTGTTCTCTCTCCTGGTTTCCCACATCACGGCTGGCACAAAACATGTACTGTCTTCTGAAAAATTGCTTCATTTTTGGTATAAGGGAAATGGATGCAAGAAGGAACAAAAGCAAAGTTTATTTTTGACAGCACACTGTGTGCATCTCTTCTGTTACAGGCAGGTAGCAGCTCTGGGGACAAAATGGGCAATCTCTACAGACAAGCAGAGTGCTTAGCAATACAAAGATGCAGTACGCACAAAAATGCATTACTGCTTCATAGCTACATATACCAGACTTATGAGAGCTTGTCCCAGAGCTAGACTGGGGTTTCACCAAATGTCCCACCTTGGATTGGTTGACTTTCACTTGTTAGAGCCTTATTCAGTGCCCTTCATTGGAACATAATTCTGTGCAAGTCTTAAACTGGCTGTGTTATGAAATAGGAATGTTAAATTTCGATTAACTAATCGAATAGTCGATGGGATTTCCATTAATCAATAAGGACTAGCGCGGTGCTCTGACTTTGAAATGTACAAGATCTTGTGCATTTCAAAGATCGAAATGAGTCCGGGGCCAGTGGAGAGCTCCCTGAGCCCCGCTGCTGGCCCTAGGCTCCATATGGCGCTTCCACTTTGAAATGTACAAGAGCCCCAGAAGGGAGGGACTCTTGTACATTTCAAAGGTGGAACGCCGCCACTGCGCCCCTACCTCCTCCCACAGAGCTGGAGCTTGGGGGAGCCCGCTTTTAAGCCGCCTCCCCCCAGCACCTGCTCCTCTTCCACTCCTTTGTGCCTCTTTCTGTTAGAGGCAGCAAGTGGCGGGGAAGTGACTGGTCAACTAGTATGTCTGCTATCTGATAAGCTTTTGCTTATCTGATAGTCGATAAGTCGCTTGCATCCCTATTACAGAAGTGAATCAAAGAGCTAGAAAACTGGGACCGCTGGTTGTGGTACCTGTCTGTGAAGTGTCAATATTGACGCCAGTCGGTGCCAAAAGGGGAAAGCGGGAAATAGCATCCTGCCTGCATTGACGCACTTATTTGTTCACAGCAGACACTGAAACTCCTGTAAGAATGGATTTCATTTTCACAGCTCAAAGCCAGCGACTATGGCTCCTAACCGTCCCCACATAGAGCAGGGGTGGGGAACCTCAGGCCTGGGGGCCAGATGCCTGGATCCGGCTCCTGAGGCTTAGGGCTCTCCCTGCCTGCCCAGCGTTTTGAAGCTCACAGGGCTGGGCACACAAAATGTAGTAGCCTGGGCCCTCCTGGGGAGGGTGTTTTTCTCCTTCTCTCTTGGAGGCCATGTCAGTGAGGATGTGGGTGGTATGGGTGTGTTTTTGTTTGTTTTTTTCTTGTTGTGTGCACAGCCCTCTCCTGATTTTTCTGTGGGTCACAGGCCCCCGACCCAAAACAGGTTCCCCACCCCTGACAGGAGTTAGTATTTACACAGTCGGGAGCTCTCCCAGGCAGGTGCCGTGTCCTTCTTTATGTTGGTCAGGAGCCCAGGCCTGATTGGGTCAGCTAAGCCATCTAATGCAAATGTTTGCTGACAAGTATAATAAACTCGGTCAAACTGGGAGGGGAAAAACTATTTACCACTTTAAAGACTAACAAGATGGTTTAAAAGGTGATGAACTTTCATCACCAGAAGAGACCAGAATAGGATCTGAGGAAGCAAGTCTGGCCCACGAAAGCTCATCACTTATTAAACCATCTTGTTAGTCTTTAAAGTGCTACATAGTTTTTCCTTTTGTTTTAGCAAGATCAGACTAACAGGGCTACCTCTCTATTATTGTTAAACTGGGAGTGTGTGCGTGTGATGAGGCTTCCTGTGCTAATGCAGTGTTATTGTCCTGTGCAGCCAGCCCTGCCCCCACAGAGGCAGTTCTAGCCCATTGGGGGAATGTTTTGGGGTCCCCCACATACAACACATACTAAAAAAGTCTTGACCTGCTTGGGGCCCTAAGCAATCGCTCAGTCTGCTCGTGTCTAGCACCAGGTCTGCCACTCCTCTTACTTAGTGCTGGTGCCATTGTTTTCCCCCCTCCCCCCTGAGATCCGGTCTTCCTGGTTGATAGAAGCCACCTGGCTTTCCCAGCATCCGTGTCCTCGGCTGTGTTTGATGAAGGCCGTTGTAGTGACTAATTAGGGCTGAAGCAACAGAGCTGAGATGGCTCCTGGGGGAGGGCGAGGGCGGGAACTGTTGGGAGAGGAATCCCGGTGAAAGGGCCCAGCTCAAAGAACCAGCACCCAGGCTACGTAGCCGCTTCCCCCCCCAAAAAATATGCAAATGAAGTGCTAATTTGCATATATCACAATCTCACTTGCATATCCTCTGCCAATCCTTTTTGCAGCAGAGGTTTTGCTGTTAAAAAGCCCCATATGGATGGGGCCATTTATTTGGGAAAAAACCCTTTTGTGCAAGAGCATCATTTTTTGAGGAATAAGAGCTCTTGTGCAAAAGGTTTTTTCCCAACAAATGGCCCCATCTACACAGGGCTTTTTAACGGCAAAACCTCTTCCACAAAAAGGATCAGAAGAGGATATGCAAATTAATGCGTCATTTGCCTATCTTCTGCCGAAAAAAAGCCGCAATGTAGACATAGCCCCGGAGTTGTGTTTTGCAGCGTCATATTCTGTGAGAGCGTGGCTTGACATTTCCCTTCTCTTCTCTCGTCCTCTAGGTTCCCTGCGTCCTTGTCTCCTCCTGCAGGATGCTGAGGGCGGTGCTGTGCGCCGTCTTTCTCTTCGGCGCCCTGCCATCATTGGCCAGGGAATCCCGAGGCCATGTCTCAGTGGTCCTGCTGGGCGCCACGGGGGACCTGGCCAAGAAGTACTTGTGGCAGGGGCTGTTCCAGCTCTACCTGGAGCAGGTGAGCAGTGGACACAGCTTCACTTTCCACGGGGCCGCACTGACAGCGCACGAGCCAGGGCAGAGGCAGATGTTCGAGGTGTTGAAGAAGCTGGCCTGCCCCTCGGACGTGTCCCCCGACAGGTGTGCTGTGGTCAAGGACCAGTTCCTCAAGCTGAGCCGGTACTACCAGCTGAAGACGGCCGAGAACTACACTGCCTTGAACAGGGAGATTGAGACACTACTCCAGCAGGAGGGACTGGAGGAAGCCGGCAGGATCTTCTACTTCTCCGTGCCGCCGTTTGCCTATGCGGAGATCGCCCGCCACATCAATAGCAGCTGCAGGCCGCGCCCTGGCGCCTGGCTACGGGTGGTGCTGGAGAAGCCTTTTGGCCATGACCACAAGTCAGCCCAGCAGCTGGCCATCGAGCTAAGGACCTTCTTCCGGGAAGAGGAGATGTACCGGGTAGATCACTACCTGGGCAAACAGGTGAGCAGACTTGGAATACTCTGTGGTCAGGCTGTGTGGGGTCTCGGTGGGGCAGGAGCTCGGACGGTGGCAGGGCTCTGTGTTTCAGCCTTTCATCTGGTGCGGGCAGCAGGCTGCCGGCTGCACCAGTCGCAGCCCAACTGAGCTGCTCGCCGAGATTGCTGGGACAGTGAAGAGATCTGGAGCCCATTACGTCTCGTTATCCCTGTTCATTTGGCTGGTTCCTTGTCCAGGAAGCTCAGGCCTGGAAGCGAACACAGCTAGCGGTGGCCAGTGTTCCCTGCAAGCTGAGCATGTGGGTGGCCTCCCAGAAGAGAGTCAAATGCTGCCCAGCTGAGTAGCAGAGCACTCACTGCCGGCAGCATGTGTTTCTATGGACGGTACACGTCCGCACATGCCTCGGTGCACATAAGAAAACTTATTCTGCACTTGGATGGAAAAAATTAGAGGGAACATTGGCTGTGACCCAGGGAGGCTCTCTTGGTTCCTGTTCATCTGGCTGTCTTCTGAACCAAAGGCCACATTGGCTTCTCCTCACACATTAATACTATTGGTCTTCACCCAGCTGCGTAAGGGATCCAGGGCTTATATTTAGCATCAGTAAAATAAATCCTAGAAAGACTGGCTGGTAGGCTGAGCATATGGGTTATAAAGGGAAGACAGGGAAGAGGAGAGGGGTTCAGATCGCAATTTCCACCCTTCTCTTGGGTCTGGAAACATGACCGGGTTTTAAACATGCTGGGCAGAACCTTGAGCCTTTCCCTCGAAATCTGGCTGGGTCCTTATCTTACAAATAAATGGCTGGTGCAATAATTGTAAATGTATCTGTGCCTGTCACTCGCATGCCATGGCCTGGTGTGTGGACATCACTCCTAGGCCAGGATGTCACATTCCCACCAGACCTATGGAGTTGGAGGAGCTGGTTGGTGGCTTCATTGCTCCCACGTTTCCTCGGAGCCAATGCTAGCTGCCTGCACTCTGCATGTCTCTCCTGGGTGACCTCACAGTGCCATACGCAAAGGAGAAGGCAAGGTGCCGGGACCTGAGGAGTCGAGAGTCTGTTGTAGATCAGGGCAATACAAACGGTTAAGGACCAGGTGCAAGAGTAGCCAAAGGTGGTCATTGTGGACTCTGATTTTCTCCCTGCTCCAACCCCGACCAGTGCTGAAGGACTTAGCGCTGCAGACATCCTTAGGCGGCTTCTTTCTGCCTGTAGGCAAGAAGGTTCAATCCCACCAATGCATTTTGTGCTCTTGGCTCCCAGTTTTTCACCCGACTGGACTGTCCTTTGCTTAGTACCAGGCAAGCAGGTTGGCCATGTGGCACAGCCACTGTGGGTCCAGATTTGTAGCATCATTTCCCAGTTTTGCCTCCTAACCGCACAGGGACACCTTGGTGACATCCTCTCTGTGCCTCAGCTTCTCCATCTGCAAACGAGGATGGTCCCTGCTAGGGATGTGAACGACTAGTTGACTATCTGATAAGCAAATGCTTATCGGATAGTCAACACAGTAGTCGACTAGTCACTCCCCCCCCCCCCCCACTTGCTGCCTCTATCAGAAAGAGACAGCAAAGGGAAGGGAGGGGAGGGATGCTTCAAAGTGGCAGCACTGCATGGAGCTCAGCACCAGGCCCTAGGCTCCATGTGGCACTGCTGCTTTGAAACACCACAGGAAGCATGGGGCCAGTGGGGGACCGTTTGAGTCCCCCGCCCGCCCCGTGTGCCCCACAGCGCTTTCGTCTCTGAAGTGTAGTAACAGCACTGGGGCTGTTGCTACACTTCAAAGGCAGAGGCGCCCTTATCAACTAATCGAATAGTCGATGCAAATTTAATTGACTCGTCTATTAACCAGTTAATCTAAATTTAACATCCCTAGTCCCTGCCTGCAAGTGGGGTCTGGAGACTAATTGCGTGGAGCTCTCACAATGCATCTGGAACGTGCCCTGGAGCCTGAGGGTTCATCTCCCCTTGGGTTCCCAGGCAGAGCATGTTTCAAACCCTCCCCTTGCCAAAGGGCGTGTGTCCAGCCCACTATTGCTTGCTGCTGTGACCAGTTACTCTTCTCCTGAGGCTACTGCTGGCCCATCTCTCAGCGAGGTGGGCAAGAGGGAGGAAAATGCGCAGACAAGAGGCAGGACCTTTTCATGCCAAAATGTGATCAGGGTCAGGCTTGAGGGCGGCCGTGTGGGGGGGATGTTTGTGAGATGCAGAATCCATCTGGTCTTCCAGGCAAGGTCAGGGCTTGCATTTCGCTGAGTAAGCAAACCCTGCCCTTCCACGCAGGCCCAGCCTGCTAGCACCAGCTTTTAGAGGAGGCTTTTATTTTGATGAAATGTGCTGTCGCTTTTTTTTTTTTTAAATGATCAGCCAGTTTTTCAGGGGCTGGCGCATGTGTGCAAGTGATTGCAGCAGGGACAGAGTGGGGAGGGGGTTTGACAGGCAGCGAACGTAGGCCTGCGGCAGAAGAAGTCACATTTCTCTTGCTCTAGCTGAAAGTGTGTGGGGGCAGGAAAGGGGTTCATCACTTGAGTCTTTTGAGAATCAGGACTGTTCCCTCACACCCACCTCCGGGAGAGCCTACCCCCCAACCATGACCTATCTCTCTGGGGTCCAACCCATTCTGAAGCAGCAGCCTCTATAGTGGCTACTGCTGTAACGAACTACCACACTCAAATGGCCACATGTGGCTAGTATGTTGAGCACCAGACCTATGTGCTCTGTACTTTTTTACTTTGTTTATCCTTTTTGCCTGCACCAGATATTGCCCAATCCAGCAGTACAGGCCTACTTGGTCAGTTCCCCTAATAGGAATGCAGCTAACACATAATCCAGGGTGATGGCATCTGCCACACCAGGAGCAGTGTTCCCTATAAGCTGTGCGCTTGGGTGGCCACCCAGGTGAGATTCAAATGCCATCCAGATGATTAGCCGGGCACCCACAGCTGTCAGCATGTTTCTACCAGTGGTGCACCTCTGCACATGCTTTGGTGCACATAAAATTTATTCTGCACATTGATGGAAAAAATTGGAGGGACATTGACTGGGAGACATCTTTCTCTCCCTGTCAAGCCTACATAGCCAGAGGCTCAACAGCACTTCTCTAGCAGTGGGTGCATGGAGCTGGTTTCTCTCTCAGTTCTAGTAAGGGACTAAGAGGCGATCCCCATTCTGCCCCACCTCATCTTTTGGGCTGTAAACATGCAGTGCGGGGGCGATAGGTGATCGGGATCCATCCATGAACTAGGAAATCGGTGTTAACTTCACACTGGAGAGCCAGTTCAAAGACACAGTGCTTTAAATTTCCCATTTTTGTCCTTGGTTTTCCCTGCCTTCAAGGAGCTCCAAATTATCCCCCTTTCTGCTATCCCTGTAACCACTAGTATGCGAACAACTTTTGTACAGTGGTTAGCTTTACACAGGAGTTTTCCTGACTGTTTTGCTCTTTGTGGGTTTTTAAGCAGGACTAGCTCTGATAGGGGAGGTGAGCTACTTACATGAAGGAGGTAAGTGTTCAGCTATCTGCATATTACATGGGAAGGGAAAGAGACTGGCCCAAGGTTGCCCGGAGGGCCATTGTCAGAGCCAGGAACAGGGTCCAGGTCTCCTGACTCCCAGCCCTTTGTTCCTTGGTGGATCAGGTTGCTGAAGACCTCCAGTGACCTTTCCTCTTCCCATGCCATCCAGCCTTCCTTGCCAGCCAATAAGGTGTCACTTTGCCTAGCCGCGGAGCGGCCAAGCTGAAGTTTCACTCTTGCCCTGGAACACCCGGCTTTGAGGCAGGCCTCTGCCCTGTTCAGCTCCAGGTATGGCCTCCGTGCCCCCCGTAACACAGTGTGACTCATTATGGGGGCGCCTCCTGCTGGTCACTCTGGGAATTAGATTCTTGGTCCTGGAGCACCCCCTTCTGGCTGGTGTCTCTGCAGTCTAGGGTCCTCCCACTCTGAGAACTCCCAGCCCCCTATGCTCTCCTTGCCTCAATGACCCACTGCCAGTTTTCATTTAGCCCCTTACCTCGGGCAAACTACAGTCTGAAGTGGCCACTCATCATTGGCAAGGAGGTTTGGACCTGCTGCCTTTGTCTATCTCTGCAGCCTTAGTCCACTCGGGCCTTGCTTCAGGCCCTGCAGCCTGGGAGCTTGCCTGGCCAGAGCTTCCCCAACTCTGCCTGCCTTTCCCCAGTCCTGCTCTAACGACAGCCCTAGTATTCTCAGGCCTTGTCTCGGGCCCAGCAGCCTGGACGTGAGGTCTGGCCAGAGCTCCGGAGGTTTGTCTGTCTGTCTGTCTGTCTGCCTCTCCCCAGCACTGCTCTGTGTCAGGAAGTCAGGTCCCTCCTGCTCCCCAGCAAGAGCGCATCTGTCTCCACCCTTCCAGGAGCCTTTATATGGCCCTCAGCTGGGCCCTAGTTGGCTCATACTGGCCACAGGTGCTGACTCCACAGCTCCACCCCTCTCCCAGGGCTGGGTTTGCCTGGGGCCATGCCTACATTTAAACTGCAGACCCACAGCAGGAGTGGGGGGGGGGAGTTAATGAGTGCCCCCCAATCGACTACTCAATTAGCTAATTAATCGCTACTTAATCTCCCTACTCATGCCAGGCTTTTCTTGTGCTGACTTCCTCCTCCCCCTGTGTGCTCCTCACACCCCTGGCAGGGTTGCATTTCTGTGAGGGATGGAGCAGTGGGGTGGGAGATGCTTAGAAATGCTGTTGGCTTTGGGGTTTTGTTTTTCACTCTGCTTTTTCCCTTCCTTCCTCCTTTCTTTCCCAGGCGGTGGCCCATATCCTGCCTTTCCGAGACCAGAACCGACGCTTTCTGGACCCAATCTGGAACCGGCATCATGTGGAGCGAGTCGAGATTGTTCTGAAGGAGACTCTGGATGCCAAAGGTCAGGGAGCCTGGGTGGAACTTGCTGCAGGGAATCTCTCAGGACGTGGGTGGCTGTAGTGTGTCGCTGTGAGAGCGACCCCTGTGGCTGCACGTTGCAAACGCAAGTACAGGCGGCTTAGTAGCTGAGCTGTGTCACTTTGTACAGGTGTGAGGGAGGCGGAAATTAGATTGCCAGTCGGGGCTGTTACCCCCCTGGGCTGGGCGTAGCAGGGGGAGGGGTACTTGGCCCTCTTGCATTTGGGATGAGACGAGCATTTGGTCCTGACTCTTGCTACCACCCTTGACTGGCATTGCTGTCCCATGCAGATCTCAGCTGGAGGGAGAACCTGCCCCCGTTGCAGAGTTCGGGGGCCTTTCGTGTTAATGCTCGGAGCCCAGAGACCCTGAGTTCTTCTGAGGGGAGGGGGATTCCAAAAGGGCCAGGCTTAATTCCAGTCTCATTCGGTGCTGCAGCTGCCAGAGACCCCTCCAGAGTGGGGGCAGCTCCACCAGGTCCTGGCGGCTGACACAGAGGCTGCAGCAGTGATGCTGCCAATGCATCCCTCTTCCTTTCTCTCCTCCCAGGCTTGCTGCCCTCCTGCCATGAAAGTTTAAATCTGGGTTAGCTTGCTGCAGCACGGGGGGGACTAGGGGTGCTGGTGGGGGACTGGGAGTGCTGGTGGGAGGCCAAGTGGCTGGGGGCACTGGCAGGGAGCTAGGGGTGCTGGTGGGAGGCAGGGGGCGCTGATGGGGGGGCTGGCAGGAGGTGGGGGGTACTGACACGGCGGCATCTCTGAGCCTGTCGGAGGGAGGGCTGAGCTCCGTGCGGCTGGCGCTGCATGGCAGCTGAAGGTGCTTGGCTGCAGTGCTCCAGCCCCATGCTGCAGTGCTGAGCCCACAGTGCTCTGCATTGGGCTGCCGCCAGCAGCAGTTCTGGGGACGTCAGGCGCCCTTTATTCTGCAGCCTCAGGATTGTGTCTCCGCTCCCTTTCCTGCTCCCTCCCCCGCCCCCCATGCAGTGTCAAATCAGGTAACGATGCTAAAGCCCATTTGACGTTTCCCCTCCACCGGGCAGCTTGGCTTCCAGCGAGTCTGCAGCATTGGCTGCGTTAAGGGAAGTGCCTTTGCATTAGTGAGAGGGAGACAAGCTGTATCAAACCAAGGCGGAAGCCGGGGCAGGGGCTCAGTCTGCAGCCAGCCCCTGACCAGCGGACCAGAGGCTGTGGTTTGAATCCCCTGCCTTTCATAGGTCATTGTCCTTTTCCCTCCCAGCCCCAGGAAGAAAGCTGCCCAGGGCAAAGCACACCCTGTTCTGAAGCTGACCTCTCCTGCCCTTGAGGGCAGGGCTTCAGTTGCTGGCACAGTGGAGTATTTCGCCACTCAGAGTGGTCTGTGCATTGAGGGGGGAATGGAAGGGTCCCAGTGTCGTGCAGACGGCTGCTGCTCTGCAGACCTGGTCCCTTGCTGCAGAATTGCGAGGGGTAACTGGGTTTTCTCTGATCCCTGTGTTAAGGCTTTGATGTGGATTCACACCTCAGCTAGGTGTGTGGATTCACACCTGGGAGATGTGGCCATCGGTGGGGGGGTGAAAGAGATGCCCAGCACTGCACGGTCTTGTGTTCCTTTCCCAGTGCGCAGGTTGGACGTGTGAACTGTGGTCAAGCAAAGCCCCCCTCCAACCACCACTGTGCTCAGGAAACCCCAGGCAAGGCAATAACTAGGGTTGTCTTAGGTCAGGGTTGGTGCTTGAGATTTTGCTGCCTCCTCTCTGCACCCTTCCACGCACACAGCTCCCCAACCTACCCAGCCCCCACTCTCCTCTTCCCTCCTCCACGACAGTCCCTCTTAGTGCACCGGTGAGGGCAGCTGGTCTCTTGGGCATCCCTTATCAGCTGCAGTAGCTTCTACGGATGTGAAAGACTAGTCGACTATCTGATTAGCAAATGCTGATCAGATAGTCAACAGGCTGGTTGAGTAGTCGCTTCCCACCCCCCTTGCTGCCTCTATCAGAAAGAGGCAGCGGCGGGGGCAAGAGAAGGGGGTACCTCAAGGCGGCAGTGCCACCTAGGGCCAGACCCTGGGCTCCATGTGGCATTGCCACTTTGAAACACTGCATATCCCCAGGCTGCTGGAATATCCCCAGGCTGCACGCGACATTTCAAAGCGGCAGCCCTGCACGGAGCCCAGGATCAGCTGGAGTCCCTAGCTCAGGCATGTCCAAAGTCCGGCCCGCGGGCCAAATGCGGCCCGCGGTCGGATTTAATACGGCCCCCCGCTTCTCCTGGCTCCCCGGTGCTTTTTCTAACTGGCGCGCTCAGCGCGCCGCTTCGGGCCGCCGCTGCCACGGTCCCAAACCCTGCCCCTGCACTCCGCTTTGGGGCTGAGAGTGCAGGGACAGCCCCCGCTTCCTCCCCCTCTCCTGGCTCCCCGGCACTCCTCTGACTGACGCCGCTTCCGGCCGCTCTGCCGCCGTCCATGGCGGCCGCTGCGGTCCTAAAGTCCACCATGTAGGGCACGTCCACAGCCCTGCTCCCCCGCTTGGCTACGGGTTCGCCCTGCCCCCGGGCCGCCGTGAGGCCAGCGTGCCCTGCGCTCTCCACCCGCCTCTGACCCTGCAAGCCCTCTACCTTGGGGCTGAGAGTGCAGGGACGGACTCCGCAGCTGCTGAGATCAGGGACGGACTCCGCAGCTGCTCAAGCTCAGTATCTGCGATTGGCCCTGCGCACTGTCAGCTTCCTGGCGGGCTCAGGCACGTGGAGCTCATCATTAGAGACTTCGCCACAAACAGCCACAAAGGCAAGAGAATTCTTGTTGGGCAGTGTATTAGTGCAGTGTATTACTTGGGCAGTGTATTAAACCTCTGGCACTGCGCTCACATGATCCCTTCCCCTTCTGGTCAATTTTAAAAAATGGCGACTGTAAATAAGAGAAGGAAAGTTGACAGTGAGGGCCGCCGCTTCCAGGACAGGTGGAAAGTGGAATATTTCTTCACTGAAATAGAGAATCACTGTGTTTGTCTGATATGCCAAGAGACTGTGGCTGTTTATAAGGAATTTAATGTCAAGAGACACTACCAGTCGAGACATAGCACATACGATAAGCTTACAGGGCACGACCGCAGTGAAAAGTTGAAGCAACTTGAAGCTGTTTTAATGTCACAACAGAAATTTTTCATAAGAGCCCGTGAGTCAAATGAAAATGCCACAAGGGCGAGCTATGAGGTGGCAACGTTAATTGCTAAAAATTGCAAATCTTTTGCTGAGGGTGACTTTATCAAAGAATGCGTTATGAAAATGGTTGAGAATATCTGTCCCGAGAAGAAGCAAGAGTTTGCCAACATTTGCCTGGCTCGTAACACTGTAGCACGGAGAATTGAGGAGATTTCATCAGATATTAAGAGACAGTTGACATCCAAAGGAGTGGATTTTGACTTCTTTTCAATAGCCTGTGATGAAAGCACGGACCTATCTGACACAGCTCAGTTGCTGATTTTTATGAGAGGGGTGGACGATGAAATGAATGTGACTGAAGAGCTACTTGACCTCCAGAGCCTTACGGACCAAACAAGAGGAAAAGATTTATTTGTTTCTGTTAGTTCCGCCATAGATGACATGAAACTGCCTTGGAACAAAGTTACTGGGATTATTACTGATGGGGCACCTGCCATGGTTGGTGAACGAAGTGGATTATCAACCCTAATCTGTAACAAGGTGATCGAAGAAGGAGGCAAAGCTATTAAACTCCATTGTATCATTCATCAGCAAGTTCTCTGTGCTAAACATCTCAAATATGATCATGTTATGAAACCGGTGCTAAAGACTATTAATTTTATTCGCTCTAAAGCCCTGTGCCACCGCCAGTTTAAACAGTTTCTACTGGACATCCAGGCTGAATACGAAGATGTTTTATATCACAACGATGTAAGATGGCTCAGTCGGGGGTCTGCACTGCAGCGTTTCTACTCTCTCAGAAAGGAAATCGGAGAATTCTTGGAAACAAAGGGACAACCAATGCGAGAACTATCTGATCCTATTTGGCTGGCTGATTTGGGGTTTCTAGTTGACATAACAAAGCATCTGAATGTACTGAACACGAGTCTTCAGGGGAAAGATGCAGCGGTGAACCAGCTTTATTCACACCTCAAAGCCTTTGGGACAAAGCTGCAACTTTTCATAAGGCAGTTGTCACAAACACAGCCCAATACCATACATTTTTCAGCGTTGCAGGAAATAATGAACAGTTTTCCACAGGACAATATCAGTGCGCAAACGAGCAGGTATGCAGCAGACATTGCATCTCTGGCTGGGGAGTTTAAACGGCGCTTTCAGGACTTTGCAGCTATTGAAAAGGAGATCAGCCTTTTCTCCTCTCCATTCTCTGTTGACCCCGATGATGCTCCAGATCAGCTGCAGCTCGAGCTCATTGAGCTGCATTGTGACAGCGAGTTACGCAGTCGTCACCAACAGCTCTCTCTTGTGAACTTTTACCGCCAACTGGATAAGAGCCGGTTTCAAGAGATTCGAACATTGGCTAAGAAAATGCTGAGCTTGTTTGGCTCAACATATATGTGTGAGAAGACATTCTCTGCTATGAACTGTAACAAGAACCGCGTGAGGACAAGACTAAGTGACTCTCACCTGCGTGACATTTTGCGCATCAAAACCACTGCCTTTGAACCAGACCTAGCCTATGTACTGCAGTCCAGATCTCAGTTTCACCCTTCACATTAGTGTAGGCAAGTTTTTTTTTCAATTGAGATGAATACATTGTAAAATCTCAGTTAATGTCAGTTGGTCTAAATCAGTTATAAATATATTTGGACACAACATGTATAGTTGGTGTTATGTCGTTTGCCGTTTGCAATAAACTTTGCATAAAATAGTTAATTTGCATTTAATTTTAATGGTTCAAAGAATGTCAGGCAAAATGGTCGGCCCTCACGCATGTTTACTTCATCAAATCTGGCCCTCTTTGAAAAAAGTTTGGACACCCCTGCCCTAGCTGATCCCTGGCTCCAAGCAGCACTTTCACCTTTGAAGTGTAATAACAGCCGTAGCAGCTCTATCGACTAGTCAGTGCAAAATGCGTCGACTATTCGATTAGTCAGTTAGTCGTTATTTAACATCCTTAGTGGCTTCTTGTGGGAGGCCCCACTGGCACTGCTGCGGGCGAAGGGGTTTGCTGGGCTGAAATGAGTCGCTGAGGTGCCCGCCGAGGCAGCTGGCGTCATGTCTAGTCTGGGGCTACAGAGGGCTCCATCGCTGGGATGCTCCCTTTCTTCCCTAAGGCAGCAATTATTAAGCTCCTTTTACAAGCTGGGGGGTTTTGCTCGGCTGCCACTCTGAGTGCTCGTCTCTTGCCCCTTTGTCCCACGCAGGCCGCACCAGCTTCTACGAGCAGTACGGCGTCCTCCGCGACGTCCTCCAGAACCACCTCACCGAGGCGCTGCTCTATCTTGCCATGGAGCTGCCGGCCAACGTCAGCAGCGCCGAAGAGATTCTCCGGCACAAGCTGCAGACCTTCAAGTCCTTGCAGGGCCTGGAGAGCACCAGTGCGGTGCTGGGTCAGTACCAGGCCTACGCCAGCCAGGTGCGGGAGGAGCTGCAGAAGCCCCAGGACTACGTCACCATGACACCAACCTTTGCAGGTGGAGGCTTAGCCCCAGGCTGACGACTTCAAAAAGGCTGGGGGAGGGGGGCAGGGTCTGGTCTAGTGGCCAGAGCATGGGACTGGGCCACAGGGAGCATCCAGATCCTAATCCCAGCACTGTCACTTCCTCTGGGGCTGTGTGCCAATTCACTTACCTTCTGTCTCTGCTTCCACAGCGGCAACGCAGGGATGGTAGCTGCCTTGTGTATTTCTAGAGCGTCTGTCCCTGAGGGTTTTCAAACTGTCTGGCCTCCCAGGGATCGTTCGCCAGCCAAGCCACTGGTGGAACTATTAGTATAAATGTCCGAGAGTTGTTTGTAGGAATTCATTCTGTAGTGGTGCAGCGCCGTCCCGTCAGTCTATGGGGAAAGCGGGGGTGGCGGGTATAATAGGTGGAGGAAGGCATGACCTTCCCAAACCACCAGCCTGGCCCCATCCATACTGCGCCCCCAAAGTAGACGTACTGGTGGTGAAGTGTTGCTGCCTCTGAGTGCCCGCCCTCTCTGTGCTCTGGCGCCGGGGAGGCTGTGGCTATGCGCCACGCTGCCCCACCCGCCTGCAATGTTGGGGGGCGACTGACTTTCAAGGGGGAGGGCAGGGATGGGGGCTTGCCTCCCCCAGTCCTGTGTTCACCCACCGCCCATGGGGGAGGGCCGCTCCATGTGCCGAAAGGTAAGATGGGAGTGTTCTCAGGGCCAGTGCATCTGAGTTCATCTCTGGCCGTGCGGCGTGTGCCCGGTGTTTGAATACCTGGCAAGGGAGCGATGTGACAGCTCGTCCAGAGAAGCTGCTCTCCTAGGGGCTAGCTAGGGAAGCTGAGGAACCTGGTGAGCCAGTCGGGAGGGAGCCAGGCAAAAGCTGGAGGACCAGGAGAGCAGAGACGGGGCAGGACAATGGGGAGGGCTGATGGTGGTGCAAGGCAGGCTACAGATCCCAGAATTCATGGGGCCCCCACAAGGAGAACAGTGCTTGGGCTCAGACCTGCCCTTCCCCTCTCATTTCAGGTGTGTTGATTCAGCTAGACAGCCTGCGCTGGGAGGGAGTCCCCTTCATCCTCACTTCCGGCAAAGCCCTAGACGAGCGGGTGGGCTACGTCCGCGTCCTCTTCAAGAACCGGGCCTACTGCACCCAGCGCGAAAGCTGGAGGGAGGCGGGACGGAGCCAGTGTGGCACCAAGCAAATCGTCTTCTACATCGGGCATGGGGAGCTGAACAGCCCTGCCGTGCTGGTCAGCCGGAACCTCTTTAAGCCCGTCATGCCAGAGGGCAGCTGGAAGGAGGTGGCAGATCACCCGCAGCTGCACCTCTTCGGGCACCCGCTGTCTGATTACTACGTGTACAGCCCTGTGCAGGAGAGAGAGGCGTACTCCGTCCTCATCTCCAGCATCTTCCACGGCAGGAAGGACTCTTTCATCACCACTGAGAACCTGCTGGCGTCTTGGGAGTTCTGGACCCCATTGCTGGAGAGCGTAACCCAAAGGGCCCCGCGCCTGTACCCGGGGGGCCTGGAGAACCAGCACCTCCTGGACTTTGAAATGACAGGCAGGGAGCTGTCCTTCCTGCTGGAGGAGCCAGTGGAACTGCTGCATGCCAAGACGCAAGCACCCAGCGACTACAAAACCATCCAGGCCAAGTTTCGGCAAAGCCCCTTGGTCTCAGCGTGGCCGGAGGAACTGATTGTCCGGTTGGCTTCGGACATGGAGGCGGCAGCCACTAAGGCGGTGACACGCAGCGGTGAGTTCCACCTGGCCCTGTCCGGCGGCTCGAGCCCCATTGTCCTGTTCCAGCGTCTGGCGATGCACCACTATGGCTTCCCGTGGAGACACACCCACTTGTGGCTGGTGGACGAGCGCTGCGTGCCGCTCACCGACACAGAGTCCAACTTCCGCAGCTTGCACGACCACCTCCTCCGGCACGTCCAAGTGCCCTACCTCCACATCCACCCCATGCCGGTGCACCTCAACCGGCGCCTGTGTGTGGAGGAGGACCGAGGGCCGGAGCTGTACGCCAAGGAGATCGCCGCCCTCGTGAGCAACGCCAGCTTGGACTTTGTGCTGCTAGGGCTGGGCTCCGACGGGCACACGGCTTCGCTCTTCCCACGCTCGGCCAGTGGCCTCGCAGGGGCCCAGATGGTGGTGCTCACGGAGAGCCCCAACAAACCCCACCAGAGGATGAGCCTCAGCCTGCCGCTCCTCAACAAAGCCAGGCAGGTGGCCGTGCTGGTGATGGGGAAGGGCAAGCACGAAATCGCCACCCAGATCAGTCGAGTGGGGCAGGAGCCTGGAAAATGGCCTATTTCAGGGGTCATGCCCAGCTCTGGCCAGCTGGTGTGGTACATGGATTATGACGCTTTGTTTGGATGACCTCTCGGTTTCCTCGCCCCTCGGGTCTGTCTCGTTGCCCCTTGGAGCCTGGATTTTCCAACAATGCGCACACGTGCCTGTGTTTTCTATAATAGCAGCGCCTGCTCTGAACAGTCCCTCTAACTTACATGAAGAACCATTGCCTGCAGCCGCTCTGTCATCTGAGCCTAGGAAGGGGGGCGGCTCAGATCAGCATTGCATTCCTGACTCTGCCGTCACAGCGCCACTCGGTGCCTCAGTTTCCCCCACACATTATGGTGTTAATAATGCCTACTTCCCTCGCGGGAGCCACCAGAGACAACTCTGGTCAGTTGCCTGCGGAGCTTTTCAGGAGTCTCGGAGGAGAGGAGCGGAGAGAAGCGCGGTGCTACCGACTGTTAATGTTCACCTCGCAGGAGGCAGGCTGCCCCAGTCACTTTCACGGTGGCCAAAGGCCCAGTCACAGTCCCATTCCAACTGTGTTAGAATCCCGTATGTGCCAGCCCTTTGCTTCAGCAAAATACTGACCATTTTCCTCACTCTCTTCCTCCGTGAAGCTCTCCTAGTCTGCTGTTTTCTGATGTGGTTCCTGTTTTAGAGCTCTCCCCTACTGGCAGGCCTGGGACTCTGCTTCCTTGGTAGGACAACTGATGTGTGGCCCTGACCCCGATTCAGCAAAACGCCAAAGAATTTGCTTATCGATAGGACTGAAGCGTGAGCTCGCCTGAATCGGGTCTAGTCATGGGTGGTAAATACAGTATCCGCCCTGTTAATACCTGCAAAGGGATACTGCTGTAGTCTGTCAGCCCCATGGCATGCTGGGGAGCAGTCACTCGCTCTTGCAAGCTTTTCAAGAGGGGTAGCCATGCCTGGCTGAAGTCCTTGGGCACTGGAGTTCTCCAGACCCTGCCTACTCGCCTTATCGTCTCTCATTAACGTATGTCAGTTGCATTGGCCCCATTCATTGGGGTTGAGAGTGGGGGAATCGATTAGTTCCCTTCCCCGTGGCTGTGTTTATGCAGCCCTGGAAGCTGCAAGCAGCCAGGGACTATCCCTCGTTGACCAGTACTGTCCGCTCCCCAGCACCGTGCCGAGTGCCAGTTTGAGGATTTAGAAATTGCCTTCTGCATGGGTGCGGATTTACCCACTGCAATTTCTGCTCTTCCTAAGTGGGAAGCCAGCACCACAGGAGATGCAAAGGGCAAGGGCTATTTAGGGTTTTGAGATTATGGGGCTTGCACTGAACATCACAGCTCAGCTCTGGTTATTCTGGAGGTGTCATTTGTCTGCAGGAGGAGATTCCTGCTGGAAGAAGCTTCCTTTGTCAGAGAATTGGAGTGGAGGGCAGAGTTAGCTGAAGATGGAATTGGCGTTTCCTTAAATCTCCTGAGCCATCTCTGTGTCCATAATCCCTAGGAAGAGCCCTCCTCTGCCCTCTCGGGCAAGCTGTGGCATTGTTCAGCAGCTAGTGACATCTCCCCGGGAGGCAGCTGTATGCGGCACTAGCAGTGCTACGGCCTTCAGCAGGAATGATCCAGACACCCCACTGCTTACGGTAAGGATACTGCAGCGAGTGGGGCTGCTGCTCAATGGTACTGGGGTGTTGTTGGAGAAGGGAAGGGAGCTTTGTGTCTCCTAGGTGTGTTCTAGCCAATCCACACGTTCCATGACTGTGTAGAGGAGACGTCTCTTGAAAACATCAGAGAAAGTCTCAGAACGGCATAGCCCAGCTGCCCAAAAGCAGGGAGGAAGGTGCAGTCTTATTTGAGAAAGGTTCTAAAGATTCTTCTGCCCTTCTTTTGCCCACTGCCTCAATTCCATCTTGCCTGTTTGCTGCTTGTCCTTTAGATAACCAGTGGTTCTCCAGCCACAGCCCATGGCTGCTTGCGGCCCAATCAGCACACAGCTGCAACCCATATGGCATTGTCAAGGCCAGAGAACTCACATATGTGGCCTGCATCCACACAGGCTGTGTCTAGACTGGCCAGTTTTTCCGTAAAATCAGCCGCTTTTCCGGAAAAACTTTCCAGCTGTCTACACTGGCCGCTTGAATTTCCGCAAAAGCACTGACTTCCTACTGTAAGAAATCAGCGCTTCTTGAGGAAATTCTATTCTGCTCCTGTTCAGGCAAAAGTCCCTTTTGCGCAAAAGGGCCAGTGTAGACAGCTCAGATTTGTTTTCCACAAAAAAGCCCCGATCGTGAAAATGGTGATCGGGGCTTTTTTGCGGAAAAGCGCGTCTAGATTGGCATGGACGCTTTTCCGCAAAAAGTGCTTTTGCGGAAAAGCATCCATGCCAATCTAGATGCTCTGTTCCGAAAATGCTTTTAACAGAAAACTTTTCTGCTAAAAGCATTTCGGGAAAATCACACTAATCTAGACGTAGCCACAGTGTATAACCGAGCTGCTGCATATGTGACCCACAATGGCAAAGAGACTGTGAACCCTTGAAAGCCATAGCCCCAAGTACTCTGACACCGCGGCCTGCTTTAGTGGACCATTTACTGTGGACTGTTGGAGGAATATTGTTTTTTAGATAAGGAAACCCAGATCCTGCCAACTACATTGAGAGATGTTGAGTTGCAAGATGAGCTGTGTGGTGGGTGGAGGTAAAGCCACCTAAGCATTGCAGGGCCAGGAGCACAAGACAGTACTGTAGCATTCTACCAGTTCCTGGCAAATCCAGATCCACTGGTGTCTGACCTGCACCCAGCAATGCTGCATCCTTGGCAGCAGAACTGGCAGCAGCAGAATTGGTTGCCCAGTCTTGGCAGAGTCCACATGGATGTCCGTGAGTGCTGGGCACAATGGAGTTCAGTGGAAAAGCTGGAGCCTGACACAAGGTGGCGCCATGACCAAACAAACCAAGTGTGATAAAGTGTGTGTTTTCCAACCACCACAATGTTTGAACTTGAAACCAGGGGAGGCTGTTCCTGTCCTGCTTGCAAGATTCCCAGGAGCCAGCCCTGGTGCTGGGTGGGAAATGGTAATGGATTGGGAGAGAGGAAAAGTCTTTCCAGGGGTTGCACCATCCAGGTCATTGCACTGAAGTTGTACAAACATCTAGTGCAGAAAGACCCAGCTGCCGTTGGCATAGGTGATTCTTCTGGAGCAGGGACAAATGGCTCTAGTGCAAAGAGCTTTGTTTGTCTACAGTAGCGAGGGTGCACTAGTGAAGCTACATCATTGGTTGAAATCCCCAGAGGAGGTAAAGACTGTCCAGTCAGAGATGAGGGTGGATGAGGATTACTTCCTTTCCGGGTTAAAAGTCTCAGAGGGGTAGCCATGTAAGTCTGTAACTGTAAAAACAACGAGCAGTCCTGTGGCACCTTGTAGACTAAGAAATATTATTATTAGAGTTATCTCCTCTCAGGGTTGTGATGGCAGACAGCCCTGCCTGTCCGCCTCAAAGCAAAGCATAATAGTCAAACCTGTGTACTGGGGAATCCCTGTTGGTTGCTTATTGGCAGGGGATGCTGTAGTTTATTGTCAGCATTGGCAAATGTTTTTAGTTTTCTTCCTCTCGGTTCTGTCTTCCCTACCGTCAGCTACATTGTTTTCTCCTGACAGAAAATCCTCCAGCTTCTAAAAGCATTCACACAGACTGCCTAGCACCATCACAACCCCCCTACAAAAGGACTTGGTCACAGGCTGCTTTGCCTCACTTCCTGGCCTGCTTCCGTGCTCCCTCAGTCCCAGGCCAAACAGCAAACAGGTGCATTGCAGGAAGGGCTTTCCACAGAGCTTCTCCCTTCCTGATCCCCCCAATTCTTCTTCTTCTTCTTCTCTTGGACTGAGCCATCAATCGACAGATCTCATTTTCTGTGACGCCATTGATGAGCGACTAAACCAATCCTTGATCGGCAGAGCCAATTACAGATGTCACATAAAAAAACACCAACTGCAGGTGTGGTGTGTTCCTTTCAGATTCTGCACTTTTCCTGTAATGCTTGGATACGCTGACTGTCAAAGCAATTAAGAGCTTATGCAGTGGTTTGCTGCCAGGACAATCTGTCCTGAACTAGAGTTTCCAGATCATTGGGAGAGATGCTGCATGACTCCACGTTGGCCTTTAAGATGTCTTTATAGCGCTTACACTGACCGCCGATAGAGCGCTTTCTGTGAACAAGCTGGCCATAGAGGACCATCTTTGGTATCCATGTATCATCCAGCCTCACAACATGGCCAATCCAGTGAAACTGTTTGTTCATAAGCATTGCTTCCATGACACCACACAGCTTAAGAACCTCTGTGCTAGGAATTTTGTCCCACCAATTCACATGGGCAGTCTTCCTCAGACAACACGTGGAACTGATCGCACTTCAAAACATGGCGACGATATATTGTCCATGACTCCGAGCCATACAGCAGGATATTCAGGACCACTGCCTGATAAACCCCTACTTTGGTATGGAGTTTGATACCATGGTTGTTCCGTAAGTGTTTGGTCAATTTTCCAAAGGCAGCACTGGCTTTGGCTAGTCGAGTAAATATGTCATAATCCACGTTTGAGCTAGGGGATAGGACACCTCCCAGGTAGCAGAACTTATCAACAGCCTTAAGGACTGCACCAGCAGCAGTGATCACTGGAGTGCTGGGCTCTTTCCAAACAAGCTGAGGCATAATTTCTGTCTTCTTGAGGCTCCCTTTGAGTCCAAAGCAGTGAGCAGAAGTAACAAAGTGATCAAAAAGCTCCTGTGCATCCTTCACTGAATGAGCCAACAGTGCTGGCATACTGTTAGTACAATTGCTCCCAATTACTGCTTGTTTCAATCACTTAGTAATTATCCCCCCAGATGCTCCTAACAGAAAAGTGGTTAACTGCTTCCAGCTGAGCCTGTGGCCTTTGCTTGTCTGCACCAATGTCCCTGCTCAGGGTGGTGCTGCTAGAGCTGCCAATTCAGCCTGCTCTCTGCTTGTGTACAGTGCCAGGTCACTATCAACTACTGCTCATTCCAGCATGTGCCCTGTGGCAGAAGCAGCCATGATGGGGAGGAGGTTTTAGGCCTGGGATAGCTGAAAATTCAAAGTTTCACTTTTCTTGGCTAAACAAAATGAGCCGTGTTAGCTTCAGCTTTGTTCAAATGGCCATGTGGTGCAACAGTGGCTTAAAAAGAATTAAGAGGGAGGAGAGCATGGCAGGAGAATAAATGTAATTTTTTAGCTATCAGCAGAATTTCTCACCAGATCAGAAGGGGTTGTGACATTGCAAGAGTGACTTCAGAGAGGCAGTGGAGTTAATCTGTAACTGGAAAAACTTAAATGACAAGTAGTCTAGCAGCATCTTGGAAACTAACAGAACATGGAGGTGATATCACAAGCTTTCGTGGGCACACCCCAGTTCTTCAGTATCCACGAAAGCTCATACCACCATCTATATGTTTTGTTAGTCTCTAAGGTGCTGCTGACTATTAGTTGTTTTTTTAAGTTATTTCAAGAGTGGGTTAGGGGCAGTGTTCCCTGTAAGGTGAGTGCTTGGGCGGCCACCCAGGAGAGATTCAAATGCTGCCCAGTTGATTAGCAGGGTGCCCACAGCCAGCAGCATGCATTTGTACTGGTAGTACACATCCACACATGTCTTGGTGCACATAACAAAATGTATTCCACACATGGGTGGAAAAAATTAGCAGGAACATTGGTTAGGGATGGGTTGTTTCCTCCACTCTTTGAATAAGTTAGCTGAATTTTTCTAAAACGACTAATGATTTTGAGGTGACCCACTTGATGCATCAAAGAGGCCTGATTGCTCAGTAGCTGGATGTCTAGCTCTTTCTGAAAATTAAGGCCCTTTAAGATATCTTAGGTTGGGCATCCCAAAACTGTAAATAAAATCTCAGGCTTCCCTTTATAAAACTCTAACAGAAACTCTGTACGTAATTGTATCTTTGGTTAGTAATCTCTCTGGAATAGATCTGTGTTTTTATTATTCACCCTGAAGATCTTTTCATTTATTTCTCAGGGCAATTTTTTTCAAAAGCATCTATTTTAAACTCTTTTTAGTATTTTCATACTTGCCAAATGGAAAATAACAGAGCAGGGATAAATATTTTCACACTTCCAAAGTTTACCAGCAAAAGTTGCGGGGGAAGGGGTATTAAAAAGAGAATGTGAATTTGACACTGTACACCAGGGAATTAGAGTGCCAGTTATATTTCAGGAAAGCTATTATTAGAAACTATTTATAGAATTTTTTTTCAATGAATAGTGAGCTGGGAATGGTGTGTAGTCATGTTGTTGAGTGAATATGTGTTTAAAAATCTTTGCAAAAAGAAGTCCATAAATTGACTGTGAAAAGTCACTTAAGCATACCACCAATTATTTGTATATTGTCATAACCCTTTTTTTAAAGGAAAAAATATTTCTTTAGTGCATTCATACAAAATGATGTGACCCTTGATATGTTTTTACAAAAAAATCTAACACTGGAAACGAGCCATTTCTTATGAGGTTTAACTTTTATAAATCAAGCTGTAAAGATTTATTTTCCTGTTAATAATGAACCATAAAATGTTTGGTAATTAATGGACATTTATTTTTTAAAAAACAAATATATATTTTGAATAATAAAATGTTTTTGGCCAAAAATTGTCTTTCATTCTACTTTTGTTTATCCACTGTTGGATGGCTACATTTAAATGGATCTGGTTCTCACAAAGACAGTAGGCCTAAATGTACAGAAGTGCAAAATAGGGATGTTAAAATGTGTGTAATTAAGTAACTGTGTAGCCACTGAAAATTTCAGTGGTTACGCAATTACACACAGGGTGGCAGTCAGCTCCCCAGGAGCCAGTGCGCACTGGGAGCCAGTTTTAAGCCAGCTCCCTATGTGTACCGGCTCCCACCTGCTTCCCCGCGCTCCTGCCTCTGATACAGCCGGCTCCCCGCACGTATTGCTAACCTACATGTAACTGTCAATGTTAACCGATGAGCCCAGGCTCATCAGTTAACTATGTACACAGTTACACTTTCACATCCCTAGTAGAAAACATCACTATCGTCCATGGTTGCTTAGTAACTAAGGCTTTATTGTGTCTCAAACTCATTCAGGTTCAGCCAGTCAAAATTGTGTAGTTGAATTGTTAAAATGAAATCTGGAGATTGTCTTCTATAGAATATGCTGTCTACTGAATAAGAGAATTACAGTTCTGGAGCTCTGTGCTCTCTGTTCCTCTGAATTCCTAATGGCCAGAGCCTGGACTCAGCCCTTTTCTTGATGTGGAAAAGTATATAAGGAAAAGTTATTTACTTGTTCCCATAACATAAGAATGAAGGGTCACCAAATGAAATTAACAGGCAGCAGGTTTAAAACAAACAAAAGGAAGTTTTTCTTCATGCAGCGCGTGGTCGGCCTGAGGAACATCTTGCCAGAGAAGGTTGTGAAGACCAGGACTTTAACAGGCTTCAAGAAAGAGCTAGATAGATTCATGGAGGTTAGGTCCATCAATGGCTATTCACCAGGATGGGTAGGAATGGTGGACCTACCGGTGGTCACCAACCAGTAGATAGGGATCTACTTGTAGATCTTGGAGCCTTTGGCAGGTGATCCTGACTGGTTTGGCCAAGCAGCTATCAAGTGCTGGTACTTCAGCTGCCCCTCCCCCCATTACTGCTCATTTCCTGCCCTTTGCCTTGGAGCTGCCCTTTCCCCTGGGGAGCCTCCTGCTTTCTGTGCAGGGCAGGGGAGAGAGAGAAGGGCGCTAATGTCAAGGTGTCCCCCTCCCACTCCTGTATCCTTTCTCCGTGGAGCACAGGGAGGGAGGGAGCACATGACTTGGGAGGGAGTTTGCTGGCTGTTTTCGGGAGTGGGCCAGGGCCAGGGCAGGGGTGAGCCTGCCTTAGCCCTACTGCACCACAACTCAGGAGACACCTAAGGTAGCTGGAGCCCACAGCCTGAACTCCTACCCCAGTCATGAACCCCTCTCTTACACCCCAAGCCACAACCACCCCTGCATCCAAATGCCATCCCAGAGCCTGCACCTAGAACCCCTCCTACATCCTAACTGCCTGCCCCAAGAGCAGCTCAGAGCCCCTCTCACACTCCAGAGCCCTTAATCCAAGATCAGAGCCTGCACCCTGACCCTCTGCCCCAGCCTGCTGAAAGTGAGTGAGGATGGGCAAGAGAGGGACGATGGAGTGAGCAGGGGCCGGGCCTTGGAGAAGAGACGGGAGGGGAGGCGGGACAAGGGTGTCTTATATTTGAGGTAGATCTTGGACTGCGTTTAAATTCAGAAAGTGATCTTGTGCTTAAGAAGGTTGGAGACCACTGCCTCAGTCTTGTCAGAGGCTGGGAATGGATGACAGGAGAGGGATCACGTGATGATTTCCTGTTTCTGTTCACTTCCTCTGGGGCATCTGGCATTGGCCACTGTTGCAAGACTGGATACTGGGCTAGATGGACCTTTGCTCTGATCCAGTATGGCCGTTCTTACGTTCTTGGCTAAGTGCCATCACTTTAAATGCCAAATATGATTGAATACATGAGTGAGATTTTTCTGTCCATTAAACAAAAGGAAAAAGTGTCAGACTGGTGGGGTGGCAAAGAGAAGGGAGGAGCAGAAAAAGAAATTGTGCGTTGTTTAGAGATGGGGAGGCAAACCATCTCAGTTTACGCTGTTGCCCCCTTTGGGCCCAACTGTTTGCCAGTGTTAAGGGGTAGATTGTTTTCCTTAGGAGGAGAAACTGATTATATAAGTCAGGTATTTCTTAGGGCAATCCTGCTCATTTTAAAAGAGTGTACATAAAATTCTGTTTCCCTGAACACTGTAGGAACAAAAAGCAGCAGGCTGATTCCTTGCTCATAAATCCAAGTTTGCTTTGCCACCAAGTACTGTGCTCGAAAAGCATCTCTGTCTTTCACCTTCATCCAAACAACACCTACTACTGCTTTGCTGGCTCTGTCACATACAGATACCTACTGCAACCACCCAATTCCCCTATTACCTGCATTTTACAGTCAGCCCCAGGGAAACCCATCAGCCAGTATGACTTCACCCCGGACGTAGCCTAAGGCCCATTGCTTTTGTTGGTGTGGTTGTCTCTTGTTTGCAGCTGTCACTGCACTATAGGTACATTGTCATTGCTCTTTCAGTTTAGTTTGAAAGAATGGTGCACAGAGCAGACCGGTGCTTGTCTACAGATCAAAGCCAGTGATGTCTTCCAGCATAGCGCTATACCCTCTGAAATACAGTTTCTACTAAACTGCAGAATAGTTTCTGAAGGGAAGGAGTTCAGCTTTCTGACTTGACAAAGGGCTGTCTCATCCAGGAGGGTGGGTGACAAATATGGCTTTATGCTGCCAGGATTCTGGGTTGTTACAAGGGCCAAAATGACCCTGGTGTAAAATTAGAATATTATAACAGCCACCTCAGAGCTGCCCGTAGTCTGTATCACAGCTGGAATTTGCTGTAGCACCAATTGCTAGGGATACTTCCCCTTCCAGAATTCCATCTAGCATGCCTCTAGTCTATACCAAGGCATGAGAGGGTGGTATAGGGTCCTGACAGCTGCTTTATGCTGCTTCTGTACTTGGGGAAGTCTCCCCTGGTCTCTTGCAACCCATTTTCTGACTCTAATATGTTGACGGGGCAGTAAGGATGGATCAGAATGGGGTCCAGAAGCAGCCCCACCATATGTGAAAATGTGCAGTAAAGGAACAGCGCTGCGCTGCCCAAGGCAGGTGGGAATGACAGCCCCATCCTAACAGCCCAAGATGGGCAATCATTTTTGCCTGGGGGCCACTTCAAAAATGTTTGAAGTAGCCCTGGGCCACACCAGAAGGGGTGGGGCCTAAACAGGAAGGGGCAGGCTACCAACCCCCAGACCATAATTGGTCTGGGGGCTGAGGAGCCGCTTTACTGCCCCTTCCCACTAGGCACCCATGCTCTGGAAGAGGCTTGGCACTCTCCCCCACATCAGGCCAATCAGGGCCTGGAGGCGGGGAGCGTGTGAAGTCTTCTCCCACCCTGCAAGGCACATGTGGCATTTCAAAGTGCTGCGGGCTCCTCACAGGGCCAAGGAAGCTTCAAGCAGCTCCCCCGCTCCCCAGTCCTGATTGGTCTGAGGGCAGAGGAGCACTCAAAGCCTCCTCTGCTCTTCCCCCCCCCCCCCCCCCCCTTGTGAGCAGCACGCAGTGTTTCAAAGTGCCACATTGCTGCTGGCAGGGTGGGAGGAGGCTTTGTGAGCTCCCCCGCCCCCAGGCCAATTAAGGGAGGGGGCAGAGCTTCAGGAGCTCCCCTGCCCCCAGGCCCTAATTGGCCTGGGGGTGGAGGAGCAGCAGGGCCTCTGTGGGCTGGATCCAACCCAGGGGAGGCCCTTTTGCCCAACCCTGTAATAGCCCCTGGACGGGTGTTGAACCACAACTAGGGCTACACAGGAGCATCTCGTGCACAGGCGCAATGGAGATGACAGCCTATTAGGATTCAACAAAACGTGTAGGTTAATAAATCCAAATAGATTATTGAAAACATATGTAACAGCTTGGCTGCACGGGAGGGACGTCACTTCCCCGTTCAGTCACAAATGCTTTAAATCCTGATTGGGAAGGCAAATCCTGTTCAGCGCGTATCACTAGAGCCCTGTATGGATACACAATTTTGTATCCATACCCACAAAAAGTAACTGTGGATATTGGCGTCCACTGCCGCAGCTGTAAAGCAGATATCTGCAAATTAGCAGAGTTGTAGGTATGTCATTTGTAGCTGCATCCATATCTGCAAAAAGGACCTGTGGAGATGCGCATTCACATCCACGTTTGCGGATGTCAGCGGATTGGCAGGGTTCACCATATCACTAAAGCTGGATGCTTAAAAACACGGTCAGGTTTACCACGGCCATGTCTCTGCCCCTCCCCCACCATTCACAGAGGCAGCACTAATGGGAAGGAGTAAAAGGCCCAGAGGGTAGCATCTTAATCCTTTCAGAAATAAATGCCTCTTTCCCCGCTCATCTTGCTGGAATTCAGGCTCCTCTCTCTTCTTTGTGATAGTCTGATTTTATTTTCAACCCCAATAGTATGATTGAAAATGGCTGTTTCATAAAAAGGGGAGGAGAAAATGCACAACAAAGGAGGGGAAAAAAGTGATACATCTCAGGAATCCCTTTGATTCCAAAACAAGTCAGTGGGTGGAAGTGTCGGTGTGTGTTTTAAATGGATATGGTTCACCCCAGCTCTGCAGAGCTGGCCTGTTTTCCTGTAGCAATGCAGCACCAGCCTCTCCTGCTGGTACTGCTGCAGTCTCCGGCAGGCACGTGCCCTTACAGTGCTCCTTCCGTCGGAACGCCCCGGCTCTCCCTGTACAAATTACTCTTTGGAAAGCTTCCTGTGAAAATATGCCCCTGTGGTGCAGCAAAGCAGACATTGCTTCGTTTTTCCCTTCGGCAGGAGGGCTCTCTTTTGTAGGCATCAAGTCGTCCGCCAAGCAAGCTGTGTTGTGTGTGAATGATGCTGGGTCTGAAGGTCATTCAGCAGTGCTGAGTTCCACCCAGGTGCAGAGACCAAGATGAATAAGCACCTTGTGGGCATGCATGTGGGGGAATGGAGCAGGGGATGCCCTTTGTTGTAGAGAGGTGCTGGAACAAAGCTGTGTGCTTGGGAGTGTCACAGAAAGAGCTGGTCCTTTGAGAGGGTTGGGGGCTCAGCTGCCTCGCTTTGAGGGCTCAGCTCACCTTCCCCTGTGAAGGGACTAAGTCCTGGGGTCACAGTAGGAGCTGAATGCCTCTAATCTAAACCAGCTGGCAGAGAGGGCAGGCTGAGGCAGAGAGAGAAGTCTGTAAAGAGGCTTTCCTTTGTCTCCGGGGTGAGGTGTCTGCAGGAGACACCGCCCCTGAGAAAAAGGGCGTGGTTGAGATGTAGACTTAGTGTTAAACTGTTTTACTTGAGACTGGGAGAAATAAAACTCATGCCCTGAAGTAAAGGAACTAAAATCCTGTTGCAAGTGAGTTGGCCTGTTGGCTACCCAAAGGGGAGAGGCAAAATGGAACCAGGCCTCCCTTACTGATCCCCCTGAGGTGTCCAATTGTTTGGGGGGCTAGAGCAGAGAAATAGGAAGTTGGGACTCCTTGGTTCTGTTTCCAACTCCAAAGAGGGACTATTGTCTAAGGGTGAGAGCAAACTGCCATGATGCTGGCTTCTGCCACGGAGTCTGGGAGGGCAAGTCACCTAACATCTCTGTAGCTTGGTTTCCCACTTTGTAAAAGGTCCCTCATTTATTAAAGGCTTAGTGAAGGTTTGTAAAGTGCTTTAATTGCTGGTCCAGAGCAGCTGGGGCTGGGGTCCCACTGCCACTGTGAGGCAAGGATCCCGCTGGCCAGGTGTGGTGGGAGCTCCTCTAGGCAGGAGTTGCTGCAGCTGGGGTCCCACTGGCCAGCCCACCAAGGGCACGGGGGCCTGCTGTGGGCAGGGGGCTGCTCCAGCCTGGCCCACTGTGGCTGGGGTCCTACCGGCTGGGCTGCTGCGCCACAGGTGGGGGGCAGGTTTGGGCAGGGCTGTTGAACCAGTTACCAGGTAAGCATGCCGGTAAGCCTAATGCTTACTGGTTAACCAGTTAATTTTTTACATCCCTAGATGTTAGGTAATGGAGAGCTATATCACACAGAGGGGAGGTGTATGTGGGTATGGGTGGGTGGATGTGTAAAGACACATTCACCATAAAATATCCATCAGTCATTCATCATAAAATATCAAAATACTAGAAGGAGAACAGCAGCAAGCAAGGTCTTTTGTGTGCAGCAGTATTTTGACATGATGATCACACGGCCCATTAAACAACCCCTCTCCCCCTGCAGTGTTTTGACTTGCAGAGGGACTTTTCCTAGATGCTTTTCAAAGCTTGATGGAGCTGCAGCCTTTCTCTAGGCACAGCAGTGTCTGGAGGCCAGTGTGTTTTTTAGTCAGGCATCTCACCAGCAGGGGGTGCTCTTGCCTAACCCATAGAGAGCAGAGCACTGAAGGGGTTATTTTCTCAGTCCAGTTCTGCAGCGCGTTGTTCACAGGCGATGGCGGGCACGGCTGTGTCTGCATCACTGGAAGCAGGATTACTAGCAGTGAACTGCTTTGGGCTAAGCTGGGATGCCATGTTTGCGTTGGCGGCCGCTCTGCTCGGGCAGGTCCTACGCTGCCTATGAGGTCGTCTTTGACTTTCTGTGGATCTCTGTCTCTCCTCCATGGCTGTGTCTAGATTGGCATGATTTTCCGGAAATGTTTTTAACGGAAAAGTTTTCCGTTAAAAGCATTTTCGGAAAAGAGCGTCTAGATTGGCACGGATGCTTTTCCGCAAAAACACTTTTTGCGGAAAAGCGTCCGTGGCCAATCTAGACGCACTTTTGCGCAAAAAAGCCCCGATCGCCATTTTCGCGATCGGGGCTTTTTTGCAGAAAACATATCTGAGCTGTCTACACTGGCCCTTTTGCGCAAAAGTTTTGCGCAAAAGGGACTTTTGCCCGAACGGGAGCAGCATAGGATTTCCGCAAAAAGCACTGATTTCTTACAGTAGGAAGTTGGTTCTTTTGCAGAAATTCAAGTGGCCAGTGTAGACGGCGGGCAAGTTTTTCCGGAAAAGCAGCTGATTTTCCAGAAAAACTGGCCAGTCTAGACACAGCCCATCAGTTTGGGTCAGTAAGACATGGCATTCTCATAGACCCGTGGTTCTCAAACGTTTTGGCCCACAACCCACCCCGCTCAACGCAAACCTTTCAGTAGACCCCCAGCCCACCACCCATGGTGACAAAATAGGTGCAGGAGGGAGGGTGCAGGAGCTGGGTGGAGGGGCCTCAGAGGGGGCATGGGAGGGCACTTACCTGCCTCTGCCTCCCCAACTGCTCCCAGGCACTGCCCCCTGCTTCTCCCATTGGTTGCAATTCCGGCCAATGGGAACAGCAGGGAAAGCCTCCAGGCGGGCGGTTTCCTGCACTGCTATTTGCCCAGTCAGCGGGAAGAGGTAGTGACAGCGCGCAAAGCTGCCACCTCCTCCTGTGAGCCGGCTCTGGCCCACAGTGGAAAGCTGGTGCTCCAACCTCATGGAGGGAGAGGGGCAGGGGCTGGAGTGCACAAAATTACTAGGCTCCGGTGTGCGAGGAGCATGTGGGGAGTGTCTCTCCTCATTCAGGGGCTACAGTGAGGGGTATTTTCCCCCCACGTCTCACTTGTGTGTGGTTCCTGACTGATTTTTCTGTGGGTCAGCTGCCCCCGACTCAGAAAAGGTTCCCCGCCCCTGCATTAAGGGGTTAGCAAAGGGTATTCTGATTGCAGCCTACAAATCCCAAGGTTAACTAGACTCAGTGGCTGGATACCTGGATAAAAGATGCTTTTAATCATCTTTGATGAGCAAAGCAGCCAGTGGGCATATAGTGCCCCAGGCAACCAAGGTGGGCAAAAGGGAAGGGTGGCCCAGACCATCGGTGCAAACGCCAGTGCCAATAGGGAGTGCTATATTGCATTCATGCCCATGCAGAGTAGACAGGGGTTTCATTTAAAGTCTCCTTTAAAGGAGCTTGTGTGGAGCTTTGTTTATTTGCTTGGCTGAAGTTCTGGGTGGACCCTGTTGGGATCTGAACCTGGGATGTGAAGGAGGCCGGCTGACTTAAAAGAACAGGGATTTTTTTTTCCCCTGCAGGAGTCCCCCTGGGAATCACCATCCCACGCCCTCATTTTTACTTCCTTTTCTATCACAATAACCCATCCTCTAGCCGCTGAGGCCTTGCTGATTGCATTATGAGCAGGCTTGGCAGGAGTTCCACCTCCTGGGGATGCTGTTTTAACAAAGTCTCTTTCCCTCTGTTCAGCAGAGTACTAGGTTACCCTGGCTCCAGCGCTGTACAATACAGACCCTCATTGTTCCCTGTCTGTCGCATTGTCTCCCTAGATTCCCACATGCAGAGTCTACATGCCGCACGTAGATGCTTCCGGGAACTTCTCAGCCTCGCTGCCCCTGGGAACACCCCAGCTGTCCCCAGACAAGGGGGAGTGGTAGGCTAGGAGACATCTGGTGCCCTTACAAAAGCTACGTGGCTGCTGGGTTGCAGACACTCTGCACCAGGAACCAAAAAGCAGCGTGCTGGGATTCATTTTAAATACAGTCTCTCAACCTCCTCCTGAGGAAGTAACTCCAGCAGGGCAAAAGGACCTCTGCAAAGCCTGCATCAGGGTTTGGGCCAACACTTCCGAAAGCGAGGACTCAGCAGGGTGGCCCACCAGGCTGGGTTTTGACTTGTTTGGCTTGACTAAGGCCTTGCTGGTTGCCAGTCAGATGTTATGTGCCAGGTTTTTTGCTCCGTGCACATGGAACGATCTTAACTACCAGCTGGGTGCTTTGCAGCTGGGATTACACTGTGGCTGCTTGATAGGCACCTGGGTTGTGTGCCGTGGCGGATGCCAGACAATGGGGAAGGGGCGACCAAGCCTTCTCTCAGATCTCTGAAAATCTCATGTAATTTTCTGAGAGCTGTGCCTCTTCTCATGGTTCCCTGCAGCCCTGTGACCTAGCTCCTCCCACAGACTAGTCCCCCAGGTGGGACCTGATCCCAGAGCCAGTTTTGCTGGGCCTCAGAGATGGACATCCTCTAAGTCATATTGGGCCCCCAAAATCAGTCCCTTCAATGAGGCCTGATTCTCAGAAGGCACTCTGCACTCAGAAGTGCTCCATATTTTTTAAATGTCCTTTTAAGGTGCCTAAAGCCAAACATGGAGGCACCCAAAATCACTGCTAATGTCTTTAAAATCTTTGCTTGGGCTCCTGGTGGGTAGAGCGGGAGAAGTTCTTTGAGCAGATTAGTGTCAGTGAGTGGGTGATGAAATTTATCAATTAACCTCTTCTATTTTTTTTCCTTTCAAAATTGAAATGAGGAGGGATTTAAAGAACAAAACAAACCCCCTCTCTTAGTAGCTGTCTGGATGTGAATGTTAGTGACTCTAGGAAAGATCTCAGTATTTTCATGGTTCTTGAGGATGCAGGAGAGTTGAATGTTGCAAAATTACACTGCATCTGAGACTAGTTCTGTAGAAGCTGGAAACTCATTTCACAAGAAATTCCAAGACTCCGTCTGTTCCCCAGGGAGATGCCCCCTTTCCAAACAGACTGACCCAAACCCTGTTTAGAGCTCAGCGTTTATATCAACACTCCATGCGCAACAATTCTCCAACAATCTGCTAATTACACCCAAGTGTACGCAAAAAGAACAGGTCAGATCCCAGGTGCATAGTCAGCATGTACATTAGTATCTGGCTGAGACCCCCTTGAACAGAACACCCTGGGCATACCCAGCTGTTAATCCAGAGATAAGAGTATCTTTCGGTTAGAAACAGCACATGCCAGGAACTTCATCAAAAGAATATCCAAGGTTGTAAGACAATCCCGCAGAACAAGGAAACTTGCACAACAGGGCACAAGGGGATAGTGATAAAGCCCTCTACAAGGTGTCTTTGACTTAAGAGCTGAAGACACAAGACCTGGTTTTCCTCTCGCTACAAGTTGAACCTCTCTAGTCCGGCACCCTCTGGATCTGACCGGTGCCAAACCAGAGAATTTGCTGAACCATGGGAGGTCAATATTGTCTAGCAGCATTAGCGACACTTCCACTGCTTGCTGGGCTCTTAGAGGACATTTGGGGATTGTTGTGCCGGTAGTCCCCGGTCACCCCAGGAGCGCCCCTCAGATTTACACCCGCATCATCATCGGGAGATGTTCGGATCTTCCCGTGTACGCTCACCGACCCCAGTGCTCTTTCTCTCTACCACCACCCTCCAATGTCTACCCCAGTCTCAGGGCCTCACTATTTAAGTTTTGAGTCTGCTATGCCGGATCACAATCCTATGGATCCTCCGAAACAACCAAACACGCCAGCAGAGGGTAAGGGGGACCTGGGCCCAGCCTCAGTCCAGGTCCCAACCCAGGACCCTAAGGGCAGAGAGGCAGCTTCCCTGCCTGGCTGGTGGGGGGGCGTGCCTTGTAACTCACCAACTCACGGGCAGCTGTTGACTTCTCTACCCTGTCCTAGGCCTCTTCCTTCCCTCCATTACAGTCTCCTTTTTGTCTCGGCATTCCTGTGGTCTTCTCTTCCGGTTGACTCCATCCCTCCTCGGTCTGGAGCTCCCGATTTGCCTCCCCTCTACATGGCGCGGCCCTTTTTTGTGTTCCCTGCGCCAGGCCATGCCGTGTCTGATGTCGTTAGGCCCCAACCCCACCACTTCCGGATGTCCAGTATCGGCTCGCATCTCCCCTCTGACTCCGGGGGCGGCATTGGAGCACGCCGGGAGGATGCGCTTTCACCAGCGAGCGCGTCCTCCGGCTGCCAGTGAGTGTGGGCTCAGGAGGTGCCGTGTCCCGCACCCCGCCACAGGGATAAACTGGAGTTAAATAATAGCACAGAACACTGAGAGCCAGGACTGGTGGCTGTAAACAAACTTTATGGGACCGCAGGAAACTTGGCCACACCCATAATAAGCAGACATCTGACTAAATAGAGTCATGCCAGATCACGGATGTTGCTGGACCAGAGAGTGCTGGATTAGAGAGGTTCAACCTGTAGCAGCATGTGGCTAGTCCACGTGGCTGAAAATAAAGCCTACACCTGACATGTAAGGTCAAACTCAACCCCCTTGGAGGGACCTGACTCTATTTGGGAATCAAGGAGCATAGGGGACCTTGTTTCTCTGACTACAGGGCTGCCCCCATCTTGTATCATTGAAGTGAACATGCTGCACCTGCTCTTGTGAGTCAACTGTATGTATCCTGCTGCTTTGAGTGGACGGCTGAGCCCTGCTTAGAGGGTGAGTCAATGGAGCTCTGCATCCCTACAGGAGTGGGCAAGAGAGTTGGTTAATTGCACCATCTTGATCACAGTGTGGTTGCAGAAGTGTAAATCAGAGGAACAAGCCCATGTCTACAGAGCCAATTGCCTCATCTGGCTGATGTCTTCTCTTGCATTTTGTCCAGGATCAGAGGCCGAATACGAAGAACAAGAATATTCTTGAAAGAAAGCATTAAGTACGTGCTAATAAAGTGGAGTTTACAAGAGGCAGCCTGGAGGCAGCATGGCGCATTCTCATGCAAAAGACATCTAAGTTCTTCGTCAGAGCAGGGGCTCATTTTCAGCATGTTGGATCAGACAGCCATTATGGAATTGTGTCCTGTTTCACACATGAACTGGTGCCGCCTTCCTCCTTCCAGACTGGTGCCAACTGCTTTACCTTTGGTCTTTCTAGGCAATTATCCTTTCAAACTGGGGAAGAGGGGATGGTTTTGTGGTTATTTAAAAGCCAGACTGGGCCTCAATTTTCCAGTCGGATGCAGGCTGTATAGTACCTTGGATGTGTCATTTATTCTGTCAGATTTAAAATAATACTTCTTTACTTACCAGGGATAAAATGTGCTCTCTACAGGGTAAGGGAGGGGGCATATAATGCACCAGTTTACATTTTGGAATGGGTTTAAGGGTTTGCCCCATGTAGAGTGTATTGTAACAATATAATCTTAGTGGCCCAGATCCTTAAAGATATCCAGGTGCCTAACTCCCATGGGCAGAGTCCCTGTATGGATACAAATTTGTAGCTGCATCCAATCTGTGATCGATCACACTGGTTCACAAGGCAGCATGGGAACATGTTAGGGCAGAGATGGGCAATAATTTTTGATGAGGGGGGGGGTCGCTCCAAGATTTTGGTAAGTGGTCAAGTGCCGCACTTTTCTATGGAGGGGGTGCAGGAGCTGGACTGGAGGTTAGGTGCAGAAGGGAACTCGGGGTAGGGGACTGGGGTGGAGGAGAGGGTGTGGGGTCTGAGATGGAGTTTGGGTAAAGGAGTTTGTGATCTGGGGAAGGGGTTTGGGGGAGGGGTATAAAAGGGGGTACAGGGTCTGGGAGGGAGATGTGACCTGGGGGAGGAGGGGAGGGAGGGAAGGTGAAGAGGGTTTGGAGTTGGGGCAGGAAGAGCTGGTGATCTGAGAATGAAGGGAGGGAGGGGCTGGGGTGCCACAGGTAGGTTGTGGCTGGGAGGCACTTACCAAAGCAGCTCTTGGCCAGCAGCCTTGCAGGACCCTGAGGCAGGCTCCCTGCATGGCGCAACCCCAGGCTGCTCAAATAGTTGGCTGCTCCCTGTGGCTCTCTGCTTTGAGTGCTGGGGGGGAGGGCCAGTTTCCACAAAGCCTTCCCCTCCCCTTGGTGCCTGGAGCTGAGTGTCACAGGAAGCAGCCACCTGCTTAAAACAGCCCGGGGCTGCTCTGCAGTGGCTGGCTGTTCTGTGCCTGAGCGCCCTGGTGGGAGATAAGGGAGGGAGCAGGCCTGTGGTCTGGATCCAGCAGCTTGGGTATGACCCATAGCAGACCTATGGGTCTGATGCCCCCTGAGCAAGAGCTTTTCAGTTCATCCAGGAGCCAGGTTCCCCTCTCTTGTGCTGTTGCCACAGCTGTACTTCCCCTGGCGCACAGCACACATGCAGTGAAGGGGGGATTTTCCCAACCCCTAGGGATAAACATCTGTAAATCCAGATGTTTGTAGGCTCTGTGAGTGACAGGGACTTGACACCTCAAGGAATGGGTGGGAGGTCCATGAAGATTTGATTTCTAGCTCAGTGCATCTCAACCCTTTTTTATAAAGTACCCCTTTAAAAAAATGATCAATATCCCCAGTATCTACAGTTTTCAGATGCGCACAATTTTTTTCTACCATTGCAACACATTTGTTTAAACAACCTAATCATAGCCAGGCGGGCGATGAAATTTTTGGATGTAAAAAGGACAAAAACAATAAAGCGCTATAAAACTTAAAACAAAAATTCAGTTTTCTCCAAATTTCAGTTGTATTGACGTATCCCCACTCCCCCCGACTTCTCTCAACTACCCCAGCCTAAGGGTACTCGTACCACTAGTTGAGAAACACTGCTCTAGGTCACCAGTGTGACCCTGGCCAGGAGGTAGTAACAGTTTTAACCACTTGATGGCTGGTGGGTGGCTTGACGAAAGGAGGTGGTAGGCACTTAGCAGATATTGTAGCAGTATCAGCAGAGTCCAATAGAAACCTGCTCAGGGGCACCTGTGGGACCTCTGCATCAGGTTTGCAGGGAAACTTGCACTGCAACTGATCCTGCTGTGCCTATTCCGTGAGCCAACCAAAGACCTCAGTCCTGGTCCAACACCCTTCAGAAAGATGACATTTCAAAAACAAATTAAACAGCACCCAAGGAAGACACAACAACAGCTTTTTGAGTTACAAGGTCATTTCAGCCTATGTTTACCTCCTGTAGGCTATTCATTACACGAAGACCCCTTGACATTGGCCTGAAAAACAGCCCTAAAGTTGGCATAATATGTAATTTAGTGGCATCTACACAGCCAGACTGGTGTACAGAAGCCTCAGGGTAAATGAAAACTAGAGTGGTCTTGATCAGTGCTCCTCATCAGCTGTGTGCTTGGGTGGTCACCCAGGAGGGATACAAATGCCGCCCAGCTGACTAGCAGAGTGCACGTAGCTGCCCACAGCTGGCAGCATGTGTGTCTATCGCTGGTACACATTAACACATGCCTCAATGCACATAAAATTTATTTTACACACAGATGGGAAAAAATTGAAGCGATCATTGGTCTTGGTGTTTCTAAGCACCAAAATAAAGATAGTCACAGCCCTGTCACAATGTTCTGAGCAGAAATTTCTGCATGGAGTTGTGTTATGCACACGGGGCAGGAAAAGAGACACACGAGACTTTAAGAGCTGCAAAGAATTGATTGACAGACAAAGAAAGATTTACCCAGTGGGCTGTTACTGCACTCCTGGCTGAACTTAGAGCTATTTACACGGGCAAAATTTTGCACTTCCTATTCATTCCTTTTCCAGGCAAAACTCCCACTGATTTCTGCTGCTTGTGGATATGTGGGGCTTGAGCCGCCACCTGTTCAAATAAAAAGTATAGTGGGGAAAAGTGTGCATGTAGGATTTTCAAAATGGTTCAATGTTGTCATTAAAATGAATGGAAAACTCCTATTGACTTAAATGCCACCCTGGCTATATATCTTTCATATTTGTTTCTCCCTTTTCTTTCCACCAGTATAGTGTGTTAAAGGATTTTTGTGCTTTATTTTTAAATTCCCAGGGGGTACTAGGGAATTTTTAGCTACTAGACAGCTAAAATAACTGTCTTAATGTCCTGTAAATCCAGGGCTGGCCTTACCATGAGGCGAACTGAGGCTGCTGCCTGACTGAGAGTGGTCACCTCTAGTTCACACTTTTTGAACAAGGTATTTTAAGTTGTTAGGTCTCCTTTGTTGGGGTCAGTAGCAGAGCAGTGCCATGAGAGGAGCAGAACAGGAAGAAGGCAGAATTGAGACCTTTCAAAGTTTTGGCCCAAGCGAGGTGGCATGGGGGCATCATTTGAGCTCCCCGCCTCAGGTGCCAAAATGTGGGGCTGGCCCTGTGTAAATCATATGTACTATACAGTAATTCCTCATTTAACACGTGCCCGCTTAACACGTTTTCGCGATAGCATGATTTTTTTTAGGGAATGTCTTTTGAATTACACGACCGTCCCTGGAATAACATGGTTTCCTCAGCCAGCCCATTGCCAGTGGCTGCGCGGAGCTTCCCCTGCCTCCCTACAAAGCGGCAGAGGGTTCTCCACTCGCCGTGCCGTTCCCCGGCAACCCCCAGTCACTGGACGCAGTGCGGGTCCCAGCAGACCCGTCACAGGGGCATACTCCCAACCCAATCCCCCTCTCCTCTACTCCCCTTCCCTTCCCCAGAGCCAAACACCTCCCCTCCCTGCTGTAACCCAGTCTCCTTTCTCCCCCAACCTTATGTCCCGGTCCCAACAGACACCACCACTTGAAACGCAACTCCCACCTTTTCCATTATTTTCAATGGGAAAATTGACCCTGCATAACACGTTTTCACTTAACATGATCATTTTCTGAAACATATCTATAGTGTTAAATGAGGAATTACTGTACTCCTAACCTCACCTAGTTATCATGCAGTAAAAGCTATAGTGGCTTGTCGCCACTAATATTTTATAGTGGTATAGTTAAAGTATGCTAGTTATCCCATGGTGAAAACTCACCTTTTTTGCAGTAAAATGTTGTACATGGAAATGGAAAGGAATACCCTTACTTGCTTCTGAACTTGAGCCATCGCTAAAAAGAGCACAGCAACCAATGTTCCCTGTAAGCTGCGTACTTGTGCAGCCACTCAGGAGAAATTCAAATGCTGCCCAGCTGATTAGCAGAGCTCCCACATCTAAGTGTTGTGTTGCTATTGGTGGTGCACATTCGCACATGCCTCGGCGTACATAAAAATGTATTCCGCACACGAATGGAGAAAATCTGCACATGAATGGAAAAGATTAAAGGGAACATTGACAACAATGCTAACAGGAAAGAAAATTTTCTAAGTAAAACTGCATTAAGGTAGACAGAACAAGAACACAATTACTCAACTTGAGTTGTGGAACTCCATTTATCTGACGAAGTTGGTTGTGTCCACAAAACCTCACGATACCATCTACATTTTTTGTTAGTCTCTAAGGTTCTGTAACACTTTTTGTTGTTTTTTTTAAGTTCCGGTTACAAACTGACACGGCTACCCCTCTGTAACACAACTTGAGTGTGATTCTCAGTTAAATGAAGGATCTGCATAGATGAGAATCAGACCCTTTCAATGTAGAAAGCCATGAGGACTAACAGTTTTTCTTAGGAAAAATATCATGGGATTTTTAATGACTGCAGTGGTCAGGACCTCATTTGACTGTCTCAACTTAAAACTACCACCTTCAGCACCATAATGGGCAATGTTCCCTCTACGAGTTTCCATTTATGTGCAGAATAAATATTGTTATGTACACCAAGGCATGCACAGATGTGCACCACTAATAGAAAATGCATGCTGCGGCTGTGGTCAGCTGTGGGCACTCTGCCAGTCAGCTGGGTGGCACCTGATTTTCTCCTGGGCAGCTGCCCAAGTGCTCAACTTACAGGGAACACTGATGATGAGGCACTAGTTCAATACTGACTCGGATGGTGGAGTGTCACTTGCTGAATCATTTATACATCACCTACATGGCCATTGACTATGTCCTGTTCAATACTGATCAAGTTCAAGTTTGCTTAGCTAATGAGAACTCATAAGTTCACAACCCTAAGACTTTTTGCTTGGGAACACTGAAAATGTGCTTCTTAAAATGAGACCATCAAATCAAATTTGGCCCACAATTTACTTTTTTTTTGCAGATCCTAAAACCAATACAATTGTTTTCTTGACCTATTTCTTAATTAAATAAGTTAAAAAAAAATAAATGTTCCACTTAAGTGTTTGCGACAACTAGACAGGGAACAAGCAAAAGTGGAACTTTTTGCGGGTCCACAACTAAAAAGAAAGCATATAAATAGTAGAAAAATGCTTTGAACATTAATAACCCACGGTGTTATTTGTAACAAAGGTACAGAATTAGATGAGTTGATTTTTACCTCACCAATGCTGACAATTCTCCTAATCATATTTGGTATTTTTCTCAAAATCCCAACTCCTGTAATCATGGGCGTAGGTGAAGAGCTTTTTTTTAAAAAAAATGCCTTCATGGCTAGATTGAAAAGCTTGAAAACATATCCTGAGTGTACCCTAAAGTGTCAATAATAATAATTTTAATAAACCAATAAAAATAACTGATTGTGTATTAGTTTTAAAATCTTACAATTTGTAAGCCATTTTTCTGATTTTATGGGGCCTGACTCAAGGCGTCTGAATGCTTGGGTGTATGCAATGCATGTAGCTCAACTTCTGCCACTACAAATATCCTAAAGAAATTAGTGGAAGAAGGGCAGCTTTGAACCTAGGACCTCAGGGGCTGTGCAAAGGAACCTCTACAGCTTGAGCTATAAATTCCGGTGGTTTTTAGCTGAGTCAGTGGTATTCACTCATTCTTATCTCTTGCAGCACCTGGTCTAAGTGCCACTACGTGGGACAGTGACCCACACCCACTAGGCAGGTGGGTTACATAAGGGTTCGCAGGATCTAGGGCTTCGGGTTGCAAGCCCTTCAATATCTGTTTTAAGGCACCTACTACAATGGCCTTTGGACACCATCACAAGACAGTAATCATCTGGTCTTCCTTATTCTTACGAGCCTCCTACCCTGTGCGGCTGCTTGCCAGAGATTAAAATGCAGCTTCATCCGGTTGGCTGAGCCCTACAGGTAGGTTTTGTGCTTCTACTAGCAGTGCACATTCCCACACGCCTGCCGGCACATACAAAATTATTCTGCACATGGATGTCAGGGATTGAAGGGAACACTGCTTCCTAGGACTCGCTCCTAACCCCCAATTCATAAAAGCATGGCAACGTAGAGCTGGGGGAAGGGCCTTTGAGACCATGCATTGAGGCAGGAGCAAGGAAACCCTCCCAGACCACGCCTGGCAGCTGTGGGTGCAACTCGTGCTTCCAAGCCTCCACTGAATGGGGATTCCCGCCTTGGCCTCCTCCAGCACTGAACGACCCTTCCTCCGAATCAAAGGGTTCCCCCCCCGAAACGCCCCCTTCCCAGCTCAGCCGGGGGCTTTTCTCCCGTCTCTCCAGGGCTGCAGAAGCCGAGAGGAGCCGGGCAGCGGTTTCGCTGGTCCCGCCTCCCGCGAGAGGAGGGGCCGGGAGCGGGGAGGTGCCAAGCGGCAGCTGGGAGCTATTTGAGCCATGTGATGCGGCCGGCCCGAGCTCTTAGCGTCTGGCGCCCGGGAGGAGCCCGGCTCTAGCCGTGAGAGTGTCCGGGGGGGAGCCGCGCGCAGCGGCGGCGGGAGTTGCAGGGGGCCAAGGCGGCGGTGGGTGCTTGCAGCCGGATTGGCGTGCACGGGGTGGGGCTGGTTTCCTCCACCTCGCACCCCGCCGGCGCTTGGCATCCCAGCGGGCCTGCCTGGGGAGGAGACGCGCCCCGAAGAAACCTGCCCTCCCCAGCCCGCAACGCGCGCCCCGGAGGCCCGCGGAGCAGGGAGAGAGCCCGCCCTCGGCCGCAGCCATGGTCCGCTGCCGCGTCCCGGAGCGGTAGGGAGCAGCCCCGCTTGCATGGTAAGAAGCGGGGCACTGGAGGGGCAGGATGCGCCCGTCCCCACGTGCAAGGGAGGACGGTGCGGGGCTGGCAGAGACTCCCCCGGGCGCCTTTTCCCCGCAGCTCCGAGCGGGCACCGGGCTGTTGTGCAGGGCGCTGGCTGGTTGGCGCGGGAAAGGAGCAGGGGGGGGGGCGAGTGGGTTGTTTGCTCCCCCCGGGTGCTGGGGAGGGGCCTGCCCTGTTGCTGGGGGTTGGGGATAGGGTGTATCCGGAGGGGGAAGGTTGAATAACGTGGGCATCCTTCGGCAATCTCAGAAAGCCATTATCCGCCCGGGAAAGGCCTTTGTCCCGGCGCGCAAGGGGTTAATGGAAAGTTGGCGAGGGACCGGTCCTCTCTTCCCACCTTCTGTGGCTTCGGTTTCCTATGTAGCGGCCCACACTCGGGTAGAGACAAGCACAGCGCTTGTATGCCGGCCCCGTTCTCTTCTGCTCTCTTCCCCCCCCCAAACATCCAGCTTTCCTGGAGCTCCCACCTGATGGAGACTCTCCTGAGAGGCGGAATTCATTCGCCAGCTCCATCCTCTCCTACCGCCGACAGTAAATTCTTTTCTCCACCTCCCCACTCCTCCAACCCGGGCTGGATCTGTTGTGCAAACGCTGGCTGGTGAAAACTGAGTTATGAAGAGGATTTCTCTCTCCTCCCCGCCCTCCAAGTTCAGAACGAAGATATTTTTTCCCCTCCTTCTGGTAATTTGACCTAGTTCATGCACAATTAAAAAATCACCACAAAAATAATAAAACAAATAAAACTCAGATTATTCTCAACTTTATTCCCTTGTTTGTGCCATTTTAAAGGAGCTATTATAGCTGAACTGCTCTGTTGTAGCATCTTCCCCTCAGGGTAACAGTAAATGGTAGGGGCCTTTTCATATGAAAATGAGTTAAGATTATTGGCCACTGCCAATTGTCACGGAGCTGTCAGCTGGGGGCCTGAGCAAGTGCTTTATTTTCTTTATCAGAAAACGAAGTAATTGGCATGCAAGGAAATGTTTAACGGCCAGAGGTCATCTGTTATTGCTGTGTGTGAGAATTTGAAAAGTAAATCTCTGAACATTATCAGTGTTTGAACTAATTAAGGAAATAGGTTTATTTAACTGTATGCATTATGGTGCTGCTTTGAACGGTCTTTGGAATACACCCTGTAAGTCTCATTAACATGGTTATTTTTACTACATGGTCATCTTAGTGGTAGAACATGACTTCAGCCTGGTCCTAAATAGTTGGTGCCTGCTCTTTCCATGACTGGATACTCAAGTTCACAATATAGTCAATTTCTGACACCAGGTGAGTGAGGTAATATTCGACCAATTTCTATTGCTGAAAGTTCAAGACCGTTTTTGAGCTTCCATAGAGCTTTTTGTTGGCGCGTGTGTGAAGGATGTTTTGTAGTTTGTTTGGCATGTGCAGCTTCCAAACTGAGCCAGTGGCTAATCAACAACCTCACATGTTATGAGCGGCCCTAAGCTGGGTGTTCATTGTAAAAGATCTTCTGTCCTGTTCTTTTGGGTCAGACTTGGGGCTAGTTGACACTGGGAACTTGCATTGGCATAGTCGTGTGTCTCAGGGATATGAAAAATCCACACCCCTGAGAGACACACTTATACGGATTTCAGTATTTCCATGGACAAGGATGGGTCCACTCGAGAAGTTTGGGAGTGGGAGAGGTTTTCTATGATTGTTTCTAGTGCATTGTCTACACTTGAAAATAGTGTTTCAAGTGTAGACAAGCTCTATTTGATTTTAAATGGCCCCCCTCAACTTTCCTGAGTGGAAATGGATCTTTCCATTTCTGTCAGCAATGCAGGACAGAAACAGTGAGGGGAAGGGTTGATTTTTTTTTTTTAATTTGTTTATGCCTTATCCATTGTCAGACTGTGACCTACAGGTTCTGTAAGGAAAAAATACTGCTTAACTTGCAGCATTGCTGTAACCCTGTTGGTCCCAGACTATGAAAGACAAAGAGAGAGATACCACCTTTTTGTTGGCTTAACTTCTGCTGCTGACAGTGCAGCCCTGAAGAGCTCTGTGGAACTTGAAAGCTTGTGTCTTTATCTGTAACCAAGATAAGCTGTTCCAGTAAAGGAGACTGCCTCCCCCCCTTCTTTCTGTAACTTCTAAAGTCCTGGTCCTAGGAGTAGGGTTGTAAAATCCCAATTAATTAGCCCCGCAGGGCTGGAGCAGCCAGGGGGGCTGTTCCAGCACCCATTGGTTAACTAGTCAGCCTTTCACAACCTTTGAGCAGTCCATGTGCAGAATTCCCATTGCCTACAGTTGGTGTGTGTGTATGTGGGGGGGGGGGGGGGAGAATTGGGGTATGTGGCACTAGAGAATGAGATGGTGAATGACAATTGTTGATGGGAGAGGGGAGAGCCTATTCCTATGAAATGCACTGAGAATTAGATGGAGCCATTCCACTAATAATCTCAAATAAGGCTCTTTAAAGAAGGGATTTAAAAATGGATACATTGAAGACTTCCCTTCTCCCCCCATCTGAATGCCAAATACACTGAACTGCTTCATCAGTCTGCCTTGTCTTGTTTGGCTGTTGCAGCTTTATAAAGAACAAAGATGATTGATATATTAAGCTGTAACTTCCTCCTCCTCCTCCTGACCATTCGTGTCTGCTTGTTGTATTGCAGAGGCAGTAGGAGTGATAACTGTTTCACAGCAAAGTATTCCCTGGAGGGGGATTTGTACTGGTGCAGTTTGTCAATGACAGGTTTAGTGTGTTGTCTCTGTTTGTTCAGAGGTCACTGAAGTGCATTATAAAAGTGTTTGGGAGTTGGTTGGAGCCCATATGTTGGATGTGTCTAAATAGTGGCTTGGTTGTCCAGGAACTAATTTGCTGTAATGGCATATTATTCTTCTGAGGAGTCAGGTGGCTTCCCATGGATTGTGGACACACGCCGGAGTTGGTTTAACATTCAGGCTCCACCCCGCAGTGCTACACTTTAAAATGGGCTGGTCACGAATCAGTAAAGGCATTTGATTTGTCGTGGAGCCAGCTAGTACACCGGAATTCCTACGCCTACAGACTTGCTCATAAACTGCTGTCTGCTGTGGAGCTAACATTGCATATGCTGATATATTTTCAAGTTCGGGACTTGCATTAAATCCTGTAAGTTTATGTATTTTATTTTCATAGTTAAATGGTATTTAGAGGGCACTTTTATTTGTATTAGTGTGCGATTCATAGTTTGTAGGGGGGTAAAATTGTTTAGCATTTTTCCCCCAGAACTGGTCAGGAGGAAATCATGCATTCAACTTAATGTAACTATGACCAGAGGCCTTTAACTTTAAAGAATTGCAGTTTTGTCTCCATTTCTTCTATGTGGACTCTGGTCTAACACTACAGTGTATTGTACATCTTGTCACACTGTTCCACGGGTTTTTAAAAGTGAAATGAAGCATGGCTGAGAATAGTGTCCCTATTGTCTCGTAGCCGGGACACAGATGTGGGTTGCTTGTAAATGTACTGAAGATGTAGCTGATGGTTCAGATGCTGTGATGATGTTCATGCCCTATTGTAGCATTTGCAACAAAGATAATAGCAACAGCTACCAGTAGCTGCTGCTTTTGTGGGTGGTGGCAGGCAGAGGAAGGTAATACCTGCCTGTCGGGTTTCATGCGGTAGCCTGATATGGTGAGCAGGTCAAGTGCTGAGTGCTTACCTATGCTTGTCCTGCACCAGCTGCACTTACTTCAATGGCAAGTGGAATTTAATGAGGCTGGAAGCAGATTCTGACAACTTTAAACTAGGGATGTTTAACGGTTACTTGAATAATCAAGTAACCGCATACATTCTTATCGGTTAGTCGATTGTACTATAATGCCTGGAGTGGGGCTAGCAACCAGTGCGCTCTGATGTCATGAGGAGCCCCTTGCCACTCCTTGTTTCTTCCTTACCACTGTGTCTCTATAGAGGCAGCAGTGCGGGATGCCAGGTGGGAACTGGTCTGCAAGGGGAGCCAGTTTAAAAACCAGCTCCCCTCGCAGACCAGCTGCCTGTTGCCCTGGGCTACTGCCTCTGATACAGAGGTAACAGTGCAGGGTGGCAGCAGCCCGTGGCGGGGGGGTGGGGAGGGTGTGTCTGAGTTCCCGGATCTGGTGCGAGCCGAAACTGAGCCGGGCTTCCTGCCAGCCTAGCTCCTAATACACTTTAAATGCAGAGCTGCAGCAGGGGTAGGTTCCGGACTGGACTGAGCCAGTTGGCTGGCCAGCCTGCTGAAAAATTTACTGGGGGGGAGGGCTTTAGGCCGGGGGGCTGGACTCGACCTCCTGAGGTCTCTTCCAGCCCTGTGATTCTATGAATAGGTATAGTCTATAGCATTAACCTATAAGCTTTTGCTAATTGGTTAATTGACTACACTGTTACATCCCTACTTTAAACTGGGCTATTCCTCTCCCTTTGAAGCAGGGCTCAACTACTCCAATGTGAGAATGGGACAGATGTGGGGATGAGAAGAGCTCCCAGTCCTCAAGGGCTTGTTAGGTAAAGGAAATCTGTGTCCATGGGAGCACATCAGCGAGGCTTTTTCAGTATTGCTGTGCCAGTCCAAAGCCCTGCGGTAGGTGCTGCACCAGTACAGCTTGCACCTGGTGTTTTTAAGATGTAAGTCACAAGAGTGTAATATCTACAGGAGATGTTTGCGCTGGTATTGTCATAGGGCAATAGCACTACTAGAGCTCACTAACACCATGCAGTGCCATGATTAATTTGCAAAATTCCCGGGGCTCGACATCACTTGTGAAATGGGCACCCTGCTCTTCATGTGAACCAACTAATAATGGGAGAGTTATTTAATCTCTCGCGCTAATGGCTCCTGTAGATTGCCAGGGCAGGTATAATTAGACGCCAGTTGCATGATGAACTCCTGAAGAGATTGTGCAATCCAGGGTAATTCTCGTGGGATATAAAAAGTGAATACGTATCTTGAGAACGGAGGCTTCCAAACAGTGGTCTGTGAAGTTCTTGCTGCTGGTCTTCAGAGTTGGCTCATGTCAAGGTGCTGACTCACTTCCAAGCTACTAAATTGTATTAGATAGCAAACTGCTTCCCTGCTTCTTCCATGTAAGCAAAGATCTTATGCTACTGCACATGATTAAGTGAGGGAATGACACACGCTATTGGGTCTGTCCTGGAGACCATATTTTTATTGACATGCAGTCCAAAGTCTGGAGAAGGTTTGAGAGCCTTTGAACACGACTGCAGTCCAACCCAGGGCAAACTCTCACCAGCTGGTTGTCTTTATCAAGCATACTGGCCTATTCCATTAACTCCACGGGAGCCATTGTTCTATTAAACCATCCCTTTGGCTGAAGAGGCATTCTAGTCTTCCAAAGTAAGTAGCTTTTGTGCTGGGGAGACCTGCCTTACCTGAGCTGAATGGGCTTGCTAGATATCTTGACAGATGTGTCGGGGTGGAAAGACATTTTTATGTGTAGAAGGATGTCTCCAGGGCCAAATCATTGTGGGTCATTGAATTAAATGCAACAGAAAACTGTTAAAAAACAGAATTGGAAGTCTTGAAGCTTGGGGTTGGAAGAAACAAAAATCAAATCCACTGCTGAGGCTGTATGAGAACTTCAGTAGTGGGAGGGATATTTAAGACCACAGACGTGTGTAGTTGTCAAAACAGCAGACGGCCTGGTTCCAGTGCACAATTAGGGGATGGATTCTAACAGCCGGGGACCCTGGGCTCACTTTGAAATGTGCCAGTTTGGTGCTATAGACTTATTCCGTTTGCAAATAGATGTACAAACCACATAAATATGGGCACTCAATACTGTAGCTAAAAGCAGAAACCCTTTTTGTAACGATCAGGGAAGGCATACAGCCAGACTTGGTACAGATGTTAGGTTCCATGCTCAGAATACCGAACTGTCGGAGGCACTGGCTTCCGGTGCTTGACTGCATCAGATTTGCGCTCCTGTCCTTCCCTTTCAAGGCCTGCACAATCTCTGCTGTAACTTCCTCCTGCCAATCTTTCCTCTTAGGCTGGGCTTTCGCTGCAGAAAGCATGAGTCTGGCTTTTTATTTATCAACATTGCAAACAGTGTAAAATCCCAGTGGAGACAAGGCCCAAGTAGTTACCTGTATATGGCAAGTTGACATCCGCTCTACTTAATGTCCCTCTTGCTGCCTTCTGTCAAGCTACCATGAGAACCCTGTTTTGCTGTGAAAGGAGCCTCCGGTTTTGTGGCTTGTTTTCAGCTTTGTCTCTTCCTCTGTTTGGAACTTACTGTCCATTTTTGTAGGGACTAAATCACTGTGCACTCTAAAGTCTGTCTGACGCTCACATAGCTGGATGGCTATTTTAATCCCCCCTTTCCAGTATTTTAACTCACTCATTTCAGTGAGGGGGAGGGAATGCATAAATAGAGCCTTGCATGTTCCTTTTCAAGTGAAACTACACAAGGCATGCTTCAACAAATCTATGCTAGTAAGGCTGAAAGCAAAACTTGAGTTGCTGTTAGAACTTGCTTCGGTGCCTCTCTCCCTTTGTGCACAGTCTGATTTAACTAGGGATGTAAAATCCTGTTTAATATGTTAACCGGTTAAACTATATATTTAACCGGTTAAGCAGCATGTCGTAGGTGGGGGCTGGTTAACAGGTTACCCTGGGAAGTGTGCCAGTAAGGCAGTGCTTAGTGGGTAATCAGTTCCCCCTTTACATGTCTGATCTTAGTGGCTCTAAAAGCCAGGGTAGACTAAAGCAGCGAATCCTGCGTATCCACATGGTATCCTAGAAGACTGCTGCAGGTAATGTGCAGTAATGCAAGTTAAGGGGAGTTAAACACTGGGAAGCTTTGTTTGTGATACAAGGAAGCAAATGGGAACATACAACTTTGGCCAGTGTGTACCTAATCTAGGGGCTTGGGGTCACGTTCCCCTGACATGGCTCTATTTGTTACTGCACTAAATACTTGGCTGCTATTGTTCAAATCTAAATGAAGGGGTAGCGGAAGGTTAGAGCAAGTGACAAGGCCTCTGAGCTTTGTGCTCACTGCTGGGTTAAGTGCCTGTGAGGATCTCCCCTCTCCCCTGTCAAATTGGGTTGTCTTGCTTTGTTCCTATATAACTGCATTGTGAACCCTCATTTCTTGGCTGGAAGGAGGCTGTTTTGTGCCATGTGGTCACAGTAGAAATAATTCTCAGCTGAACGAGGATCAGATAGGCTTCCAGATTCTTCTTCGTCTTGCACGGGAGCCTCCAGACAATAAGTGCTGTCCTTGGTACGTGTGTGTGAATAGCTGTGGAGGTGTAGCTGTGTGTAGCGCTGGGAGATGCTGTGCAGTTGCCCCATGTAAACCATGGTAATGAAAACAGGAATTGAAATGACTGCATCCTGCAAGATCTGGATACAGAACTGGGGGTTTGCTAATGTCGAGACTTGTCACCCCCTTGAAGTGTGAGTTCTGAAGTACTGAAACTGCCCACAGGGATTTTCCCAGGTGTGTTGGGCATGGTGGCAAGGAAAGACTGTCTCCCTATGATTAAAGCATCCTGTCGGACACGAGCTTTTCTTCCACGGGGATGGGATGGGCAGAAGTTAAGCTCTGGTCAGAAGGCCATTTTCCCACACTAAGGGTTTTGATTTAGTGGTGTGATTTTTTTTTTTTTTAATTTGACCAAAATAGTTCACTGTGCAACCCCTACTACACACTAGGGATGTGAAAGATTAACTGGTATGCTTGGCCCTTAAAATGGTGATGCTTACCAAGAGTTAATGAGTAAGAGGTGGAGGTTGGAGCAGCTGCCTTACATTGATATAGCTTATTCTGGTACAGGAAGGGGGGAGAACTTGATTGGAATAAGTCACCTTTATATGACTCTAAATGTGCCCATATTGGGGTACTACTTTAACTCTACTGATGTAGTTAAAGCAGTACCAGAGGAGACAAGACCATGGATACTGCTTGGAATAAGTCACCTTTATATGACTATAAATGTGCCCATATTGGGGTACTGCTTTAACACTACCGATGTAGTTAAAGCAGTACCAGAGGAGACAAGACCATGGATGCTGCTGAGTGACACAGGCTTCCTGGAACTCACTTCCTTACTTAATTTTGATGAATAGTCCTTGTGTTCACTGCATACTGTGATTTAAAAACTGACAATTGCTGCTTCTAAGCACCGGGCCACAAAGTAGTGAGAATAAGTCCATTTGCCTTCTACCAAGATCTTAAAAGATTTAGGGAGTTATTTCCAGCAGAGCTGGTCACGTGTGACTTTCAGACAAGGTTACAGCTGCTTGATTACTTAGCAATTATTTATTTATAAGCTAATGGAAAGAGCCATATTCATTGACCAGTTTCAACTTATCCTGATGGATCGATTATTCCCACTTCCCCCTCCACAAAGCTTCCTCAGCCACGGCCTCTTGCATCCTTTTGGTTTAGGTTTTGCCTAGCTCTTCATTTGAAATACTAGTAGGTGAGGGGCACAAGGGTAGAACCACTGAAAAATTTATAGCTTTGTGCGATGCCAAGCCCCAGCAAAGTGTGCTGGGGAAGGAATGTCCTTGGGGGTGCAGGCTGATCACTGAATAGGGATAATAGCATTTTGCAACCGGAGCGCTCTGGAATCTGAAACTGAATGGAGAGAGAGGGTTGAATTTTGTGTTCGTGTGTGCATGTGTAAAAGTGTAAGCAGGGCTTGAGTGGAGCTTGTTTCTATGAGTGACAGTTTCTTTTGGGTTTTTGTTAACATTTGGGGGGGAGGGGTTGTGTGTCTGGCCTCTCTCCTTAATGGATACTGCTGCCTTCAGCAGCTCACTTAGCACTCATCAACTATAAATAGTCTGGTTAGTGGGAGTTTGCCAGGGTCACCGAGCCATTTCCCAGTGATACGTGTGATCCCTTTTCTCTCTCAATATGTGTCTATTGCTCAACCTTAGCACGGAGATGGTCTTAACAGGAATGCTACTCTGGTTTAACTTATTTTTTTTGGAAATTCTTGTGTAGACAGTCTGTTTGGTTTTGGCTAAGTCAGTCAGGAATCTATTGAAGCTGAAATAAGCTATTCTTAAACTAGGGGTTTGTCCCAGTCTAACAGCCAGTTTAATGTCAACTGAGGACAAGGCCTACATTGCAGTGGGATGTTCTGCTGGCAGCTAGCTTGTTCTTGCTGAACGAAGAACCCCCACCAAAATCCAGTGGGTCTGTATATTATCCAGTTTGCAAGGACTCTTAAGTGTTGGGTGACCTGCTCTGTGCTCTCTGCTGAACCTTGGATGTGGGTGAAGAGCATCAACTTGGGCTGCAAGGTCTATCTCTGTTCTGTTTAGAGCAAGCTTAAAATACAAAGTAGTTACCTGTGCACTGTAGCCATTCTGAGAGGAGGGTAAGAGTACATACTCAGGTGGCTGGCCTCAGAAGTAGGAGTGGTTGGGAAGTTATTTTGCAGATGGGAAACAAAGGCTTAAGAGGCTTGCTTGACTTCTCACAGGAAGTTTGTGGCAGAGCTGGGAACTGAACCCAGATCTCACCAGTCCCATGCTTTAACTCCAAAGCCAGTCTTCCTATCCTACACACCCCCTCCCACAAAAGGGTAGATAGGCTGCTGTTCAGAGTACTATACTGACTCATGACATGCACATTCTTTCCCACCAGCTCTTACTTAGTCACAGTAATGCTGCTTGTTGATTCCTCAGCTGGAAGACTATAGTAGCAATTTGCTCTTCCAAACACTTCATCATTTTGCTTGAGTCCAGTCAGCTTTAAGCCTGCATTCCCTAGTTTGAGCTTGTCCAATAATCTCCAATAGATGGAGCTGCCTAAATGGCTAAACCTCAAACATAGCTTTCAACTATGGATGCAAAATCCCAGGTAATCGTTTAACCGGTTAACTGATTAAGCAGGATCTGGGCTGAGGACTGCTCCATCCGGCTGGAGCAGCTTCCATCCCTAACCTCACACTGAGACTGTGGCTACCGCTGGCTCCCAGAGAAGCCCCTGTCTGCAGCGGACCCAGGCTCCCTGCAAGATAGTCTGCTCCAGACCCCCAATCAGTCCCTGCCTGTTGGACATCCAGGATGACTGCAGACAGAGGCTGCTCAGGATGCTGGACCAACCCCTCCATGCAGCAGGCCGACCTGTTAACCGAAACTGGCAAGTATACCCTGAATGGGTCATGCTTATTGGTTAACCTTTCACATCCCTACTTTCAACTAAGCTAAGTTCAGAATTTCTGCCTGTGGGCACCAGTGTTGCTAGTCTGGAAAAATCCTGAGAGATTCACTTGGCAATTTCCATCAATATCATAAACAAACCTTATACTCAATTCAGTAAGTGTCTTGGGGAACACAGTGTATTGAAAAGGCAAATGTCTGTAGTATTGTAGGGTTGAAGTTGTAATGAGCTTCAAAGGACTCTGACACAGTGAACTAGACTGAGCAAAGTGGGATACCTAGGAAAGGGCTTGGGAGGAGGGGAAAGTAACTTATCTCAGGCCATGTCCTTCGGCAGCTGCTCCCTGAGGAGAAATCCACCATCTGCTGATCACCTGCTAAATGAGGACAAGATCAAGGCTAGCCAAGGGGGTTATGTACTTAGGTTTCAGAAGGGCTTGGTTTTTGAAGGACTGTTCACCTCCTGGAGCCCTTCCCAGAGTGTATGAGGGGTGATCTCTACAAAGCTTACAGGTACGATTTTATTGTTAATGTCTTGTGTAAGGCTTATAAAGAATGAATAATAATGCTTCGAAAGGGCTGTGTAGTAACTATGGATAATTACTCTGTTTATAGCTGCTGAGGAAGGAAGGCCAAGCAGGCCTGCTGCACAGCCAGTACTGCTGCTGTGGGAGTCAGTGTAGGCAGGGAACTGAGCAGTGTGGGAACAGGCCAGTCAAGAGGGGAGTGAGATGAGGTGACAGCTGGGGAGCCTTGCGCCTACAGCAGGTTCCAGTGCTGGACAATAGAGGGGAAAAGTTGCTCTGAGCTGTGCCACTGCATGTTTGCCTGCGCTCCTTCAGACCCCTTGTGCTGGCTGACCTGGTGGTTCTGGAAGTAGTGCCACCCTCAGTAGCTGAAGACTCTGTTATTTCACAGCTGAACTACTGAGGCAAGAGAGCTCTAGCACAGTGTTTCTCAACCTTTGTTTTATAAAGTACCCCCTTTAAAAAAAAAAAAAAGGAAGTACCCTCCAATACTTAGTTTTCAGACACAATTCTTTTTTACCATTGCAACATGTTTGTTTAAACAACTTAATTGTAGCCGGGCGGGTGATGAAGTTTTTGGGTGTAAAAAGTACAAAAATAATAAAGCACTGTAAAAACTTAAAACTAAAATTCAGTTTTCTCCAAATTTCAGGTGTTGATGTAACCCCCAGACTTCTCTCGAGTACCCCTAAGTACTTGTACCACTGGTTAAGAAACATTGCTCTAGGGTGTCTAGAATAATGACTAGGGTCCAAAGAATGCAGCCTTGCACTACACGTGGCTTTGCATCTGGTATGTAAAGGAGGAAACATACCCACAGAATTACTTAATTTTTTTCAGTGTTATGTATGTATGACTGGGAACCAGGATGTCTGATTGCTTTTCCTGGGAACGTTCCTGCCACAGTGTGTGACCGTGGGAATGTCCCTTCCGTGGTGTGACACTGTGGGAAAGACTTGAATCCTTGTGCCTTGGTTTCCCCATTTTCCACATGTCTAGTGCAGTGGTTGCACAGGACGGGTTGTGACGAATAGTGTTTGTAAACTACTTTGATCCTTGACTGGGAAGGTAAAGCAGAAGCATTTAAAAATTAGCTTGCATGTGTGCATATCCTATATAAATAGCTTCACAACTATCCTGCGAGGTAGGCAAATACTTCTGATAATCATAGAACACTAGAACTGGAAGGGACCTCGAGAGGTGAAGTCCAGTCCCCTGCCCTCAGCAAGCACTATCTAGACAAGAGGTTGGCAACTTTTCTGAAGTGGCATGCCAAGATTTAACCCTCTTGCCCTGGGCTGTGCCGCTCACCCGGGAGGGGCACTCTCCACTGTGTACCCTGCTTCGTGTCCTGCTCTGGGTTCTGCTCTGGCTTTTCCTGTGGGGAGGGGAGGAGCAGCAGCATGTGCGTGCTTCCCTGGAAGCTGGATGTGACACGGGGGTGGGTAGGGAAATGGGTGAGGTGGGGATGAACTGATGGGTGACCTTAGGGTGTCCAGCCCTGATGGGGGTAGGGTTCATGGTGCCCTTGCCTTCCTGCTAGGAATCCAGGTGCCTAGGAGCCAACATGGCTTTAGGGGAAGGGACCCCCCCCATGCATTTTCCTCTCCCCTCAGCTGCCCCTGCTGCTGCCCAGCCCTGGAGTCACAGCCCAGATAGCACTCACCCTCACTTGTGCCCCATGGCCGCCTCACTCCAGCCTGTCATTCCCCCATTCCCCGTGTCAGCTAGCTGCCCTAGGAGCAGCCCTGGCCTCCAGAGCTGCCCCGCATCACCACGTGGCCCAGCTGGCCATGGGGCAGCCACTGGCCATGCAGCCCTGCCAGCTGGGCTGCATGGCTGCTGTGGAGCAGAAACTGGGGCTCTGGTGAGGCTGCTCTAGCTATGGCACATGGGGCAGCTGCCAGCCACCCAGCCAGGCCACTTGCCACTCAAAATTGACTTGTGTGCCACTTACAGCATGTGTGCCATACACTGCCAATCCTGGTCTAGGCCATACCTGTTAGATGTCTCAATTGCTCTTAAATATCTCCAATGATGGAGATTCCACAACCTCCCCAGGCAACTTAGTCTGGTTTTTAGCCATTTTGACAGGTTCCAGTTTTTCCTAATGTCCAACCTAAACATCCCTTGCTGCAATGTAAGCCCGTGGCTTCTTGCCCTATTGTCAGAGGTCAAGGAGAATAATTTTTCCCCCTCTTCCTTGTAACACCTGTTAGGTACCTGAAAATTGCTTTCATGTCCCCTCTGAGTCTTCTCTTGTCTAAACTGAACACCCACAATTCTGTGAATAGATAATATTAAACTTGTCTGTTTCCAGACTTAACTGGCATGCCTGGAGCATTAATCCTGCCTGTGCCAACAGCCTCCCAGAGTGCCAGGAGATCCTGGCTTCTATTTCTGTGTTTTTGAAGTAGCATGGTCTCATAGACTTGATTCTCCATGCTGAATAGCATGACCATTTTCCCATGGTCTTATTTAATAGGTTTGCACAGCACAGTTCACGTGCAACAAACATTGCTTAGCTAACATGCAATTATGCACTTATATAATGTTATTGAGAGAGGTGATGCAAGGTATGTTTACACTGTGGAGATACTGTAGTGTAGACACAGCCTGCACCACTGCAAGGGATTTTCCAGGCTGTGTAGGAACTAGGGATGTAAAATCTCAGTTCATTAGTTAAATGTTGGGAGCAGTCCCCAGCCCCATCCGTGGTGCACCGGGCTCTCAGCAGACAGAAGCTACTCCACCAGAGCAGCCTCTGCTTGTTCACAGAAGGCTCCCTGAGGGGCTACAGCAGCCCCCTGCCTGTGGCAGGGGGGAAGCTGCTCCAGCCCCCACTGGCTACTAGTTAACAGGTTAATCTTTCACATCCCTAGTAGGAGCACTCCCTCCCTGAGCGATGGTTGCAAAGTCAGCAGAAGCATTCCAGGCCCTGAGGTTTAAGGACTGAGGGTATGTCTACACTACCCTGCTAGTTCGAACTAGCGGGGTAATGTAGGCATACCGCACTTGCAAATGAAGCCCGGGATTTGAATTTCCCGGGCTTCATTTGCATATGCGGGGAGCCGCCATTTTTAAAACCCGGCTGGTTCGAACCCCGTGCAGCGCGGCTACATGGGGCTCGAACTAGGTAGTTCGGACTAGGCTTCCTATTCTGAACTACCGGTACACCCTCGAGGTTCACCCCGCTGCACAGGGTTCGAACCAGCGGGGTTTTAAAAATGGCGGCTCCCCGCTTATGCAAATGAAGCCGGGAAATTCAAATCCTGGGCTTCATTTGCAAGTGCGGTATGCCTACATTATCCTCCTAGTTCGAACTAGGAGGGTAGTGTAGACATACCCTGACTGATCCAATGTTGTCTCAAAATACTTAACTATTCCTGGACTCCTTGAGGGGTATATTTCCTGGCCAATGTTAGGGCAAAAAGTTTGTCTGTCTAGCATAGTGTTTCTCAACCTTTTTTATAAAGTGCCCATTTAAAAAAATTAAGTACCCCCAGTACCTACAGTTTTCAGACACACAATTTTTTTCTACCATTGCAACACATTTGTTTAAACAACTTAATTGTAGCCGGGTGGGTGGTGAAATTTTTGGGTGTAAAAAGTACAAAAACAACAAAGCACTGTAAAACTTAAAACAAAAATTCAATTTTCTCCAAATTTCAGTAGTGTTGACGTACTCCCCAGACTTCCCCCTGGTTGAGAGACACTGATCTAGCATACTGAGTTCACTCCCTGAATCAATTGATCCCAGCTTGCCTTCTGGTTAAGGGGCGAATCTGTCTGTTTCTTGGAGGTGGAGTGGTAGGTGTCAGCAAGACCTGATAGTTGGGCTGGGATTTTCAGTGTCTAGGTTGGACTTTCTGCTCTGCCATGGGCTCCTTGTTTAGTCTTGCCCAAATCTCCTAACTTTGCCTGAACCTCCCTTCCTTCCTGTAAAATGTGAATAACACTGGGGACTGCTAATGAGCTCATTAATTTTAAGGCATTTGGATGTGGTGGGAGTGGGAGCCATCAAAGTGCAGAGAGGTGTTGCAAAAGTTAGAGCCGTTTTTCTAGCTCAGGAAGCTGTTTTTGGTCCAGATCCCATGTAAGCAGCGTGGCTCCCAGGAAGACTTGCTTTTTCCTGCCTGATGTCCTCCCAGTGTTTTCACCACCCCACAAGGCTATGGATGTTTGTCCTCCATAGTAGCAAGGGAGAGTTTCAAGTCTGGGTCCTTATGAAAGGGTTTCTTCACTAATTCATTTCTCCTGGAGATGCAGGTGAAACGGTAACTTGTACTCCTTGGCTCTGCTGCTGGGTATCCTTTAATAAAATGGCACTTGGCACCTTCATTGCCTTGAATTGCTTCTCAGCTCTGCCAGTAACAAGACCTGCCTGCCTTCAAGGCATTGTTCAAGCACCCCAGGGGGCTGTTGGAAGGTTGGCTCTGTGTGGGTGGGTGGGTGGATGGGGGGGTGTGTGTGTGTGTGTGTGTGTCCCCTGCTGATCACTGACTTGAGGGAGGAATATGCTAAGAGGGCACCAGATGAAGTGTTCAAAAACCCTAGGTTGTGTCCCCACTAGCAGACTTTGGTGTTTTTGCTGCCATGTCACTTAACCCTGGGAGTTATAGCTTCCAGCATTCATAGTCAGCAGTAAATTAATGCTACTGAGCTTGCTGGTATAGCTCAGGCTCCTTTGCCTAGGTGCCCTGCCCTGACTCCTACAATTCCCTTTAGTCTTGCAGCAATTCAATTCTGACTGACTTCTTTTCCGTAACTCTTGGCCAAAGCTTATGCACCTGTGTGGCCAGAGTCAGATAGACGCATGTATGTGCTGGCAGTTCGTTAGCCCATACCTTAAGCATAGCTGTTCACTATCAAGATGATCCTAATAGTGTTGCACCTATTTGTCCAGCTAGGTTGACTGAAATAGAGAAATTGAGATTTGCTTGGGGGAGAGATACAGGGAGTTGACACCCTGAAAATGCTGCAGCTTGGTGCTGTGGTACTTCCAGACGTGGCCAGTTTCTGTTCTCTGCTGGGTCTGGCCTCCCCTCGCGTTAACGGTAAGGCTTTTCCTGGTTCTGATGTAAATGTCTGTTGCAGTTGCTCTGTGTTGTGACAGGTTTACACTGTAGCAGTCTCTTAGTAGTGACACTCTAATTAGTTTCTCCCACTCTAGTGATAGCAGTTCTTCAGTCTTGGAAAAAAACATTTTAGTGCAGCTGTGGTGCAGTCTTCAGGCAAACTCTCCTGGAATTAGCAAATGAGTGGTGTGGAGGCTGATGCCAGCCTGAGTTCTTCTACTAGTGAAGAGATGCAAAGTGTTTAAATGGGTGATTTTTTATTTTAATGCTGCTAAGGGGGTTGGGTGGTTGTTGCAGGTTGAATAGTGCGGAAAATTGCAGCAACACGAGCTTCCTCCCCGCTGACTTGGAAGGATCATTCCTAAGAGTCAAAGGCTAGTTCAATCCTCTTGATTTATCCCCAATAAGGCTGATGGATGTTGGAGGTAAAAAAACAACAAATGGTCTGGTAGCACTTTATAGATTAACAAAACATGTACCGTATCTTCCGGCAAATAAGACGACTTTTTATACTAAAAAATATCCCCCAAAAATCGGGGGTCATCTTTTACACCAGGTATAAACATACTGTAGCTTCGGCTACATACAGAACGTCTCTATTATTACCTTTTAGCCCGCTGGATGTGCCCTAATACAGTACTGTATCATCTACCGTATTTTCCGGTGTATAAGGCAACTGGGCATATAAGACGACCCCCTAATTTTCCAGTTAAAACATAGGTTTTGGCCTATACTCGCCGTATAAGACTACCCCCCCTTCCGAGGCAACACCATTTAATAACATCAGTACTGTAGCTTCGGCTACATACAGAACGTCCCTGTGCTGATACTGTATGTACCGCGCTGAGCCAATCACAGCAAGCGGTGTCATCTATTAATGCATACAAAGCCTGCTCGGATTGGCTGAGTCAGAGAGGCAGGCTATTACAACCTTTGCCAATCCGAAGCTACAGTACTGATGTTATTAAATGGTGTTGCCTCGGAAGGGGGGGTAGTCTTATACGGCGAGTATAGGCCAAAACCTATGTTTTAACTGGAAAATTAGGGGGTCGTCTTATATGCCCAGTCGCCTTATACGCCGGGAAATACGGTAGATGATATCATGAGCTTTCGTGGGCTCAGCCAGGACACCCTCCTCCCCCAACTCACTGAATAGCTACAGTGCAGTAGCAACTCTGTCCCTAAATATCTTGTGTTAAAGTGATGATTTAGAGGTGAAATGCTGCGTAACTCATCAGTCCATTGCACCACCAGGTTGCCTGGAGACTGGGTGCTTGTGTGTGGTTGATTTGGAAGGGGCATATGTGCTCAAAGAGGGGTTTAGTTGGTGGGACATGCAGTGAGGTCAGGGATACTGCTGAAGGGACACTGGATGCACGGGAGAGATGCTTGCTCAGTCCCTGGTCAACATTGTTTGCAGCATGTTGCCCTGCCTGAGATTGTTCTCATGGTGCTTCTAGTGCAGGTTGCACCTCCCTGAACTGGGAGTCTCTGGACTGGCAACATCTGTGGTCTGGCATGGCCATGAATGTTCCTGGGTGAGCGAGCCCCAGAGCGGGAGGGTTAGCAACAGGGAGCTTGGTGAGTCTGGTAGCGGCAGGGCAGGGACCACAGCAGCCCAGGACGGGAAGCCTGGCCCGAGTGGTGGGACTGCAGTATCTTGGGCAGTGTCGGGGGCCACAGCACAAGATTGGGACTGCCTGCAGTAGGGACAGGGCTGCAGCCCAGAAGGGGAAGCCTGCCTGGAGCTGTGACAGCCTGGCAGAAGCATTCCAGCTGGGGCAAAGTGCTGCACTGGGGCTGGCCAGCAGGCAGCCTGGTCATGCAGAGGAAGCCAGCAGTGGGGAGGGGCAGCAGGTGGAGGGACTGGTGTTGGGGGCCCTCACCTTGTCTGGCACTATTTGAAAACACCTGCCCACTTCTAAAATCCCCTCCCCCAGCCTTGCAGGAGGGATGACTGGACCTGGGGATCAACTAGTTTTGTGGGACAAATGGTGATAAAACAGGGTCAAGGGGTGCGGGTCTGGCAAATTCACTCTTCTGGGACCAGTCAGGCCCTGGGAGGTTCAACCTGTAGTGTGGCAGCAGTAGCTTGTCCCAAGGAGTGTGGTTTAGTGTACTGTGGACAGGACCAGGAGCCAGAAAGAATTGTAGGCTAGTCCCAGCTGTCCCACTGGCTTGAGCAGGTCCTGTGTTTTCACAGAGGGAGACATCTGCTGAGCCTGGGAGGGCTGAAGTTATTGTGATGCTGATCTGTGCGGTGCTGCCTTCTGCCTGATGCAGGAAGCAGCATGGCTTGGTGTTGGTGGGAGATTTCTTGTGATGTAGAGACTTGTTTTGCTGGGCGGGGGGAATGAATCAGTCCTGTTGATGCCCTGAGAATGCTACAGCTTGGTGCTGTGGCTACAGCATGCTGCCTGGAACAGCTGGTGTGGGCCAGAAGCCTTCACACCCTCATTTCTAGATGCTGGCTCATGGCAAGTCAGAAGCTGGAAGCAATTTTTTTTTTGTGTTCCTGACTTCAGCTCACAGGTGATAAGCAAGGATACTTGCTGTGGAGACTTTCTTGGATGTCACCTGTCTTCTCGCCCTCCCCTTCCCTGTGGATCATGACTCATCAGCATGGTTTGGCGAGTTTCTGTAGCAGCGTCATCGTTAAGCTGCACAATAGCCATCTTGAAGGCTGAAATATGTTTTTCTCTTAATACTCAAAACCTTCTGACTCAGTGCGAGCCTTAACAATAAACTTCCTTTGGAAGGAAATTGGGAATGATGCCTCAAACACACCAATAAACAGAATGCATAAATCCTGGCGTAGCCTTTCATTCCGGGAATCATGGTACTCCTATGTTGTTTGAGTCAGATGCACTGAGTGCGAGCCTCTCTTGCAGAAACACTGCACTGTCAGCCCTGGCTAGCCTGTACTAGGGAGGGAGGACTAAATGGTACCTGGTGTGAGTCTGGCTTCAGGTGTTGGTGAACTTGCTCAGTGTCTGCATGGGTCTAGCAAGCTCTGTTGGACCTGCACTGCCTGGTGTTGAATGCTCATCTTAAGGGAGAAGAGCAGAACTTACATTCCCAGCAATAAGTGGAAGAAAAATCTGAAGTCCTAAACCAAACTGCAAAACTCAGTCTCTGCGGTACGGTTACTCATCTAACCAGAAAGCTTGGAACACTCTGAAATTCCCTTCATCTAAAGAAGGCCCTGACTTGAGAGGGTGGTTGGTTGAGCTAATGTCCTGAAGGCTGGTTCTTCATTTTTTCCCTATTCAGTCATTGTGATTCTGATAGATTGGAAGCTGTGCCTTCTTGTCTTGGCACCCCTTGTCTCTCAACCACTGTTATCCTCTGAAGAAGAGCATCTATGCAAGCTCATATGTAAGATGGATCTATCTTAAAACTTATGGTCTGTGCAGGGTTTAGAAGTGACTCTGATCCCCCCAGTTAATGGGTTTTCTACCTGTGCTAGGATCATAAAATCAAGTGGTATAAATGTTTGCTGTGTAACACAAGGAAGTTTTAAATATGTTGGCTGGAGCATGTTGGCTGGAGCAGCTCTGCCATAGTCAGCTATCTGGAGCGCCAACTGCTTGTAACTTTCACACTGTTAATATGGACACTACCTTGTTCATGGAGGTTTATGTGAAAATGCCAAAAAAGGGTCTGAGACACTTTAGGAATTTGAGCTGCCCTATTTCAAACTGGAATGTATGTGGAAGTCCATGCAGGTGAGTTAAAAATAAGTGAGTGAATAAGATAGGCAAGTGGGTTATGGGCGCACAAGTTCATTTTCTCCATGTTTTAATTAGAGAAATAGTATCCTACACTTACCCTGAATAAAGAACTTTTCTTGTGTTACCCTGCACAAGCCTCCCTGACTGACTTGGTGTAAACATCCAGCCATTATACTGACTTGCACCAAAGCACAGCTCTCCTGCCTAAGCCCAGTATAAAAACAGAGAAGCCATTTTTGGCTTGCTCTGTCTATTCCTGATTTGATTTATGGCTTGTGCATGGCTGGCTGATTTTAAAAAAAAATCATATAGTGAAAATCCTGCTTGAAACGAACTCTTCCCCCCCTCAAAGCAAGGAAAAGTTGATGCAATTATAAGTAAATTTGCTACAGGTTCTGAGTGAATCAGCCCTTTGACTATTTTCTTGTAAAGCAACGATTTCATTTGTTGGATGTTAGTGTGGGGGTGTTCTGTGTGTGTTTTTAAGAGGCCTCTGATCTTCCTTAATACCTCCTGGGCATGATTTGCATGTTGTCTCCTGTTCAAACTGGTATATTGGCAACAATTCAGTATGCTTTTCTCAAACCTTACCATAGGCAGCTTATTACCAGTACGTATCGTGTTAGAAGAAATTAGCCCCCTCTGTGTGTCTGGAGTAGAGCTTAAACTATGTCCTTTACTGTAAAAACTGAGTTTTAAATGGCTTTGAATCAAGGGCTTTTATTACGTAGAAAGCTCTGTTGTGCTGCATGCAGGTGAGGAAAGGGGGCCAACCAAACAGTATAATTTATGGACAACTTTTTTAAGAAAAAATGCAAATTGGGTGACACAAATGTTTCATGAACTGTCATTCCACTGAATTGTTTGGTCAGAAAAAATTCAATAAACATTTCATTTCAAATGCCAGTGATTCAAAACAGTTTCAGTTTAACAAACATTTAAACATAGCTTTGTCAAAAGAATAGTTTGTTTTGGGTTGAACAAAGCATTTAGTTTGCATGTGAAACTACCCCCCCACACCTGATGCAATTTTTTTCACACACAAACTTCCCCCTTTCCTCCCACAATGTTTTGGAATTGCCTGCAAACTGAAAAAAATTTATTTGGACAGCAGGTACTCAATGCAAGTGCTTATACTGTACAGGTTGAACCTTTCTGGTTCGGCAACATCTGTGGTCCAGCATAATTTTAGTTAGCTGGATGTCCACTTACCATGGATGTGGCCAGATTTCATGTGGTCCCAAAAAGTTGTACAGCCACCAGTCCTGGCTCTATTTTGTGCTGTTGTTTAGCTCTAATTTACCCCTAAATGTCTAAGAGCCCAGTAAGCCGTGAAAGTATTGATAGACAATATTAACCTTCTGTGGTCCTGCAAATGCTCTGGTTTGGCACAGGTTCGGTCCTGAGGATGTCAGACGAGAGGTCCCACCTGTATAACTCCTGGTTCAGGAGATGGAAGAAGCAATTCCAGATAAGTTATCTTTATACTGTTAAAACAGCATCAATCTTAGAGCTTTTAGCCGGATAAATATTTGCTTTAAAACAAATCACCTGTAATCAGAATAGTTATTCCAGTAAAACTTGTAAGTATAGATCAGGCCAGGTATTGAGAAAGCTAGCATGTCTGCTGCTTTGTAACTCGTGTCAAGTCCAAGTGCCAGTGCTGAACTGTTTGCAGTCTGGTTCAGAGAAATACAATATGACAAGGCCTGGCAGGATTAGATTTCTATCAGTAAATGTCATTGAACATCAGTCTCACTGTGTGTACATAAACCAATGAAAAAAGTCCATTGATCAAAACTCTCAGGTGTGCAAAGTAAGAAAAACATTGCTTGAGAACTTATTACAATTTTATTTGAAGGTATTTACTTTGTATATTTCTGGGTTTTTTTCAACTGTTAGTTCATAAAATGTTGTTTTTCTCCGTCTTAAATTGTCTGACTCCATAATGTCCTGCAACTGTGAAAACATCTTGATAAAAATAAACATTTTTGATATCCATCAAAATTCTTTAAAAAAAAAAAAAAAATCAAATTCTGCCAAGAGCCAATATTAGTTGAATTACAAAGCCTAAAGCTGAAGGAGTAGGCTAGAAAGGCATCAAGAGCACTGACCAAAGTAGGAGGTTGATGCGATTACTTGCTAGCATTTTGTGAAATGCCTTGCACGTCTCGTAGTATAAGAACGGCCAGACTGGATCAGACAGTCGGTCCATCTGGCCCAATATTCCGTCGTCTGACACTGGCCAATGCCAGAGGGAATAAACAGAAGAGGTAATCAGTCATCAAAAGTGGTTTGTCCCCTGTGACCCATTCACCTCTGGCTACATATTGATTTTAACAATTGACCTCCGTTAAATTTGGATTCCTCCGCTGTGTTAGACCAGTGGTTCCCAAACTTTTTGGCGTCACGTCCCCTTTTTGATTTGAGAAACCTTCATGCCTCCACCTCCCCCTCACCCCCAAAAAAGTAGCAGCAAAACTTTTTTTTCCTCGACGAAAGGGACTGATTGGGGCCTAAACACAAAATAGGAGCAAAACTTGTTTTTTAAAAAAAAAGTGCCCTTTTAAGAGCAGCGTGGGCATTTTGAAGTCTGCCCTGCACCCGAGTGGAAGGACGGACCAGGCTCTTTCTTGGGGGGAATGGGGTGTGTGTGTGTGTGTGTTGGGGGGGGTGTTTTGTGCGCGCTGCTCCTCCCCCCCCCCCCCCCCCGCTCCTGGAATTTCTTCACACACCCCAGTTTGGGAACCCATGTTTTAGACCCTCGAAAGGTGTATCTGGCTGAGGTTTTGTATTACTTTATGTAGAGTATGGATGTGAACGTATAATCATGCAAACAGTTAATTGATCAGCCTGGCCTTACTGGTTAACGTTCGTAGTTACATTCAGGCTCCTGCCCTGTTCGTAGGAAGCTGGCTGTCACCCTGCACTACTGCTTCCTCTGTATCCGAGGCAGCAACATGGGGGCGGCAGCTGGCTCCCTGGGATCAAGGCCGGCAGGCAGGAGCCAGATTATGCCTGGAGCTGGTTTAAAACCTGGCTTCCTGCGCACACTGGCTCCTGGGAAGCCAGCTGCTCCAGTGGGTGCATGCAACCATGAAACAGCTGAGTTTTTCAGCCGTTAACACAGTGGTCCCCGATGTTTTGGGGCTGCTGGGTGCCTGGGGGCGGGGCCAAGCATGTGCTGCACGCCTGAGGTTGGCACCGGCATGTGCCGCGATCCCGGGCAGGGGCTGTCCAGGTTCTGTGCGGCGCCCCTGGGGCTGGGGCCGGGGCCAGGGCTGGCGTGGCGCCCCCAGGGGCAGGGCCAAGGCCAGTGCCAGGGCTGGCAAGGGCACACGTGGCGCACCTGGGGGCGGGGGTCAGGGTCGGAGCCGGCCATGTGCCCGGGGCTGGCACCTGCCGCACGCCGGGGGGCAGGGCCAGCCCAGATTGCTCCGCGGGTGCATGTAAAGGGCCCGGCGGGTGCCATGGTGCCCGTGGGCACCGGGTTGGGGACCACGGGGTTAACACATTTACCAACTTAACATCCCTAATGTAGAGCCTTTCAAAAATAGGGCCAGGCTTCGGTTAGGTTCACTTCATTAAATAAGTCCTATTTGCAAGGGCTTCAAAAGGGCAGAACCAAGGAAAAAGGCTTTGTGAGAGGTCTGTTCTCACCTTTTGGCCATGCTACAGAAAGGGCCCTATTAGGCAGAAGAAGACACACTTGCTTTCTAGAAGTGAATTTTACTAGAAATATTTACCTCACTTTTAAAATAAATGAAAATGAGGCTTTGTCTCTGAACTTGAATGTGCATTCCCCGCCAGGGCTAGCACTGCAAACCCTGAGCTGCTGTAGGTGCTGGTGCATGATAATCTGAAAGTGAAAGTGCTTTCGAAGCTTCTTCATTGTCTAAGCAAGGTAAGACGGAAAATATAAGCCATGTAAGCAATTTAAAAACAGAGGGCTTCTTAATAGAAGATATCAGTAGCGGGCAAAATGGTTCTGGGAAAAATCTTCTCTCCAGCCATTCTCTTGGAGTTCCGTGCATACTAGAGGGAGATACATTTTAAAACCAAAATTATCACATGGACAATGCCTGTCATTTAATCTGGGGTGCCTTAAAAGCTGATGAGCAGTTGCCATGTGGCAGGACCTTAGCCCCAGTGATAGGATTACTGTGAAATGTAATTCTTGACAAAGGAAACGCGGCTTCTCTCCACTGAGTAGGATTGACCTGGTGCTGCATTGTTTTGTTGTGTCCTCTCTTCCCTGGGGCACTGGAACATAGCTTTGAATGGGAGGGGAAGGCATCCCTTAACTCTCCTGTTTCTTCTTTCCTGGATGAAAAGAAATCTTGGTTGCATTTTCTCTCTGGAAATGACCTGGGGATGGTTTTCAGATGCTCTTCTCTACTCACGCTGGAATGTTGAAGCCAGCCTTTGTAGATTGATGCATTGTGACTATTGAAATCTGGTGCATCCCACCCTATTCTCAACTGGGAGCTCTCTGGGGCAGGGAAAATCCTCTTGCATATGATTTTAATGTGTTGATGGCCTCAGCCCTGCTTTGGGGTTTATGGGTTGTACTGTAAAATAAACAAACATCATCAATGGCTATCTTCCCCTTTGCTGATGTAGGAAAAACCATGTGCTGCTGGCTTGAATTCTTCTCCAACTCCCATCCAAAAATTCTTCCCACTGTTTACTCACAACTGCAGGGTCATTCAGAGATCTGTCACATATGAAGCTTACTCTTAGTCTTGGGACTAATTAAATTTTAACATTGAAGAAGCTCTTCAGATTAGGGATGTTAGCGAGTAGTGGACCAGCCAATTACTCAATAAGCCTAAACTCATTCAGTATTCAACTGGAGTATTGACTGCTCACCTTAAAAGCCAGTTCCCCCCAGCACTCTCCGTGGGGCCTGTTGCCTCTATCAGAGGCAGCAGTGGGAGAGGGATGCTGCTGCAAAGCAAGCCCCTATTCCCCGTGACCGGGGGCGGAGCAGCCCCTGTTTGCGGCGGATAGGGGCTGCTGGACTCAGTGCAAGCTGGGGCCAAGCAATCCCGGCTCGCGCTGGTCCAGGACACTGCACCTCTGCGTTTTAAGTATAGTAAGGCTCTTACATTTAAAATGCAGAGCTGGGGAGCAGGTGGCTCTTGGAGCCAGCACAACCTGGGACAATTCAGTCCTGGCTTAAGCCAGCTCCTGGAGCTACCTTCCTGCGGCTCTGCAGAGCGATCCTTATCGACTAATCTTGTAGTCAATACAAATTGGGTTGACTACACGATGAACTAGATAACCACAATTCAACATCTTTATTTTAGGTGAGATGCTTTTCCTAGTCTGCATGCAGAAATTGCCATCTGGGTGCCCATTTTATTGCTTTTACAAGGCTGCAGAGAGCCTGGTAGATTTTAATATACTTTGCATATTATGCTATATACATGTCATACATATAGGTAGAGGTGGGATTTTACTCTCTCCCCCCCTCCCCACGTAAATGTCTGCTTGTAACCTGGGGGGACTGGGACAGAAGTGTTCCAAACAAGGACTTTGTCTCCTAGGCTGGGAGGGGAATTTGGGAAGCTTTTCGTTTTGCGGCAGCTGCATCGATGCCAGAATCTAGAACTGCTTTCTTTGGACCTCTTGCGTGTTACCATGTCCAGAATTGGTATCACGAGGAGATCCCAGATAGGACCTCAACTGCATTTGTGTATAAAACCAGTCTGTAACTGTAGAATAATTGTGTTTTTTAGAGAGCTCAAGCCACAAACTGCCAACAGCCAACATAAGCCAGGGGAGGATGCAGCCAGGCCGTTCTCTGTGGAAGAAAGTAGCACTGTTTAAAATCTGCCTTTAAAAATACTTAAAACTGCTGCAAACTCCTGTGTGGACTCTTCTCTGAATGGAGTCCTCAGACACCCTAAGCCAGTGACTCAGCCTCATTGTGCCAGGGATGAAAAACTATTGCAGAGAAAAGTAATTTTGGAGATTGACATTCTCCAAACACTCTGCATAGCTCTCTGAATGTGCTATGTCAGTGATGGGCAACTTAGGCTAGTGAGTGGGCTGCATGAGTAGCCTCTTTCATCTCAGTGAGCCGCAACATTGTTGTAACCAAGATGGCTTCCCAGGACAGGGTAGTCTTGCTCCCTGCGCTTGTGTACTTAGGGTTTGCAGGGTGTGCCGACGGAACTGTAGCAGCACTTCGATTGGCTGCTGGGGAATGCATGGTTCTCAGTCAGTGTTGTGTGCAATCAGCCTGCACATCACTTCATATGCCCTTGCTTTAAGCACATGTCACTTTAACATTACTGGTAGGGGAAAAACCTACATGGACAGAAAGCCACAGAATCTGGCAATACTGTGCATGGGCAATGGGAAACACGTAGAACCTAATGGACTGCATGTGGCCAGCAGGCCACGGTGCTAGGTGTTTAGACACACGGTAAGGCAGGTCCCCGTTCACAAAAACATAGCGTAAATGGACTATGTGTAAAGGAAACTCTTATATGAGATGGGGATAGAAAGGAATGCACGGAATATGTTAATGGTAAAATGAATTAGGGAAGGGAGGGGTGTTCATTTGTTCCAGCTGGCTCCTTGGTGAAAGATAGTAAATTATCACTTGTGGGAAGAAGAGATTTCTACCCACTTGTAATTCAAAAGGCGAATCTTGAATGTGACCAACTTTAAGTCCCAGTCATCTGCTCACATGGGGAATAGATACTGCTGGACAGCTGTGAGAACTTTGTCTCGCAAGCTTGCTGAAACCATGTTCCAGAGGAGTAACCCATCAGAACAGCCTTTCCCTGACTTGCATATAGGGTTGCCAGGTGTCCAGTATTGACCTGAACAGTCCAGTATTTTTGCCTCCTGTTGGGTAAAACAATTCAGAAAATACCAGACACCTGGCATTTTCAGCAACCAGGCTCAGCCTCTGTTTCCCCCCTGCCCACACTTACCTGGTTCCGCAGGGGCTTGCCTTGTGGCTGTAACAGGAAAAAACAAAATGACTGCCAGCAAAAAAAAAAAGCCGCCTCTTAAAGGGACCATGATAATTTTGTAAATTTTTTTTTTGGTCAACAACATTGGTGGTCTCCTTTTTTTACTCAACAGCATTTTTTTCCTGTTTTTTTTTTTTTTTTAAAGGGGAGGGAGGTGTTTGGTATTTTTGGTTAAACCATCTGGCAGCCGTACTTGCAGAGGGCACACTGCAGGAGCATTACCTGCCGGTCTGCTGCTTTGTGAGCATCCTGACTGTCCCAATGTACGGGGATCTCTGTGATCGCTGAAGTACGTCAGAGTAAGGTGGTAGTTGTGAACTTCAGTCTGTGTTCCTTTGCAGGATGGGAGGTGATGGGCATGAGTGGGAAAGCTTCTACATGCTAGTGGTTCAAAACAAAGCTGCTAGATTAACATCTCTGGACTTCCTGTAAGAGGATTCATTAGAAAGCATTTTTCCACCGTCAGGATCAAGCCAGTCACAGCCTAAGCTGGTTAGGGAAGGGCTACTCTTATGTTTGGGACTAGCTTAATCCCCAAATAAAAGTTCATCTAAAGTAGATTTGTGAGATTCCAGGCCAAGAAATAAATGTGGCCCCACAGCCAAGGGATAAGCTGATCTAGGAGACCAGGCAAGGGCTGTCTGGGTTCCAGGAACCTCTAGATATCTGCAAAACAAGCCTGTTCGCATCACTGTGAGCAAAAGCATCCAAGGCACAAGGGATGTGTAAGTCTGCTGAGTTGCAGGAAAACTGCTCATCAGAGCCTGGCTGACAACTGCAAACTAACTGTAATGTTCCATTAGCAGCTAGGTAGCTCCAGGAGGAAGGTCTCTGCTCTTAGCCAGTAGTGCTGTGGAACATAGTCAAATGGTTATTCACCCTTAATGGAAGGGAGGAGGAATTTCCAGTTACGGCAGGTTACCAAACCCTTGTGCATGTTAGACTTGACTCAGCTTAGTGGAGAAAAGTGGGCTTTAAATTTCTCCTTGAAAAAGTGGGTTTCGCCTGATTTGCCATTTGTTCTACCCTCTGGCCAGTTGAGGAGCTGCTGCATGGGGTAGGTCCAGTGTGGATTGCCCCTGTTAAATTGGGTAGGCATGAATGTGAAAGGAGTAGGCTTTGGAGAGCTATTTGCTCATCATTGGAATCAATGGGAAAGACACTTGCTAATGGGGCAAACTTTTTTTTTCTAGGCTTCTCAGATGCTACTATGTCCTCTGCAGAGTTTTCACTAGATTTTTTTTTTGGGGGGAGGGGAAGAGGGGAGGGTTGAAGACAGGCTTAACAAGTGGTTTCCACCTCCCCACCAAGAATGGGAGGCATCTGAGGGTAGCTTAAAACTCAGCTGAAATTGTTTGAGGAGGCAGGGGGGATGGGTTTAAAGGGTAGGGTTGCAGATCAGGTGGTCTGGATGCTACTCCTGGGGTTGTCAGTTTGGCTGTAACCATTCAGCAGCAAAGCAAGAGTACTGGCACAGTTTCATAGGTGGTAAGAATGGGGGAAATGCAACAGTGTTGTTTTCCAGGGGTATGATGATGTAGACTTCATGCATTGTTGGTCGTTCTAAATGCAAAGTGCCTGGTGTAGAGACTCCTTCCTTGCCCACAACAACATCCGTATGATTTTCCTTGGGGCCCATATTCAAGAAATATGGATGAGCCAAATTCAGAGCTCAAAATTCCTCCTTATTCTCAACTAGCTTAAAACAAGTGGTTTTTCGGGCAGGCCACAAGTTGAGGGAACGTCCTGTTACAGATGATGAGAAAGAGGTACATTCCATGGGAAAGAGAGGTGGGGTGGGAGGGAGACCAATAGAATTAAGCCATACCAGGGGCAGTTGAAGACTTTCCTAAACTGGGATTTGTGGTGTGAGACACTGGCACATGCTAATGTGCTTGGGGAACCTAGGAGCTGTTGAACAGGGCAATGTATGCTTGTGAAGCTGGCCACATTCGATTTTAAGCTCTCTGGTAGGCTTTAAGATGACCCCCACCCCGCCATGTAGCATGTGTTAAAAGTGATGTCTTGTGTATACACTGAATTCTCAGACATGTTGCTGCCCCCGCTGGCTAACATGCCTGAATCCTAGTCTAGATAAGACCTTCGTTACCTGCTTGGTTGGCTGTTTGGGGTCCTCCCAACCATCTAGCATCAAACAGCAGAAGCCCCTCCACTGTCTTGTGCTAACATAGCATTTGTTTGTGTCCTGTTTTTGTATACTATGGAAACTTGTGGTCTTGGCACAGTTGGGCCACCCATGCAAGTGAAATCCTGTGGGGGTGTTGGTTGAGCTGCTTGCTAACAAAGGTTTTTCATCAGCCCCGAGTGGACAAGACAAATAGCCCAGTAAGTGACCAGCAGTCAACAGTGCAAGAGAAGGCTCTGCAGCCGACTGAAATGGGCCATTTTGGTTGTCAGGCTAATAATAAAAGTTGACCAATCCACCCTCGTGGGCCATCTGCACTGGGATGAAGTTCTTCTGTTTTGATCACTCCGCACGCAGATCCAAAGGCTGCCAATGGGAATGGGGAGGGGTAAGAGTCAGGATTTTTGTGAGAGCTGTACTCCCACAGGGGGAGGGTTTGATGCTGAGACAAAGGGACAGCAGCTCGTTTTTGCAGATTGAAGGCTGTTTGGCAGTCGCTGTGAAATAGGCCCATTTGTGTGTAGCACTTAAATGTGCCTGTCCAAATTAGACCAGTGACAAAGCAAGGAATAGAACCCAGATCTCCTATAACCTAGTCCAGTGCTCCTGTTTACTAACCACACAACCACCCTTTCCTTTCATAGTAAACGCTAATGAGTGGAACCAAACTTTATTCCAGGTCCCTAGGTTCTAGCCTCTGTTTCCTGGCCTGTGACCATACCTGCTCTTGTACTACAATATCAGGGCAATTAAGTCTAATTCAGGACTACTTACACTGGAGGAATGAGGTCTAATATTTTAGTACATTTCCATACATGAAACCGTGCTTTTCTTAAGGACTTCGTAATCTGCCTGTGTCCATGCTGTGAATGGTTTGCCAAAAATCATCATGACATCAAGCTTACCTCCTGTGAATTCCCTTCAGAACAACTGGAATGGCCCTGCTGGATCTGACGAATGGTCCAGCTAGCCTAGAGTCCTGTCTTCTGGCAGCAGCTGATGCCAGATGCCTTGACAGTGGAGCAGGGCCTGTCAGCAATAATGATCATTAACGACACATTCTAGGCACTAGCCTTTTGGGCACGTTCAAAAATCAGAAGTGATCATTCTGTACTTAAAAATACACCTGTTCCTTGTCTGTAATGGTGACGAATTTGGTTGTGGGGCAGGGGTCTAATTCCCGGGCATAGTGGTGTTAGCGAAAGATTTTGTAGCCCCTTGAGTGTGGCTGTTGTAGAGAACATGCCTTGGAGACAGCTGGTTGTGTGTGAAGTGTGGTCTGTCATGACTCCCCCGGGGCTCTTTTTTTCTAGTCTCTTGGTACAATTTGCTTCAGACACTTAAGTGCCTACGAGAGTTCCTCTGGTAAACGGGGTGCTGCACTTGCATGGCTCTCAGCCAGCCCTGCGCTTGCATGGGAAGCAGTGCGTGTGCAGGCCTGGGATGTTCCCTTTCTGCGCTGTTAGCTGCAGAGTATGCTGACAGAGGCTCTTTTCCCCCACCACTATCACTTTGCAGCCATGCACAGGAGGTGAGTCTGGCTTTTAACACGTGGACGTCCTAAAGAACCACAGGCCTGCGGCGTCTGTTACTAGCATGCACCTCTGGGCTCTTGACTGTGGGCGCTTGAACTGGAAGCGCTGGCAGGCACTAACCACAGTCCTAATAGTGACGGTTGGACAAGTGTCTTGAAAGAGCGCTAGTTCCTTGTGGGAATCCGGCTGGAAGGGGTGTGTTGATGTGACCGGTTTCCATCATGTGCTAAGTAGAGCAAATGTGAAAGTGCTGCTAACCTCAAACGTCAGACTGTCACTCTTAGCTTGGCGAAGTGCTTAGAAAGGTTATCTCTCATACTGATGGCTCTTTCCAGTTGAGGTGGGGGGTGAGGCCTCTCCTCAAGTCCCTAAAGTCGGCAGGGAAATGCCCCTGCAGGGAGTTGCTGTGCCCTGGGCAGCTCTGTGCTGGGTCCGGTGGAGAAGGGCCAGGAGGTCTGGCTTCTAGGTGAGGGCCATGGGGCTCTGTGCACTGCCTATGCCCTGTGGGTGAAAGCAGCAGGTGTGGGGCAGCACGGAGCCTCATGTTCCCCCTCTCCACAGGAGCCAGATCTGCTGGTCACTTCTGGGGCTCTGTGTGGTATTCCAGGACAGGCAGGCACCAGGCAGCCTGCCTTAGCTCTGCTGACCAGAAGCCCTCCCATGTAAGCTGGAACCCCAACCTCCCACCCCATCCTCAGGCCTCCAACCCAGAATTGCCCCCTGCAATCCAAACCATTCATCCCTGTTTCTACTGCAAAGCTCACACCCCTAGCCCAGAGCCCATGGCCCCTTCTGTACCCCAACCAAGTCTGAACCCCTTCCCAAACCTGGAGCCCTCTCTTGTATTCCAAACCCTTCATCTCTGGGCCCACGCCCGAGCTCGCACTCCATCTCGCACCCCAATCCCTCAACCCACAGGGCCCCTCCTGTATTCTGAATCTTTTGGCCCCACCCCCAAGCCTGGGGCCCTCTTGTACTTCCAGCTCCTCATCCCCAGAGCCTGCACCCCAAGCCTGAGCCCCCTCCCACACTCAAACCCTTTGGCCCTACTTCTGCCCATGAATTTTATGTCCACCAATATGAAGGTGATATGTCACTCATCACCTCCCCATTCGTGCACATAACACTATTCATTCCGCTCAGGGATAGGAAAAATTAGAGGGAACACTGCCTCTGAGGGCTCAGCAGGCTGCTCCTCTGTCCAGTAGCCCCTATTGTAGTGGTGCCTTTTTGAGGGTCTCTGAATTCTGCTGCAAACCTTCTTGAGGGTCTCTGAATTCTGCTGCAAACGAGTTACCACTTGCCTAGGCAAGTGGTAACTTGTTTGAGGTTGAAGGGAACCACTCCCCTTTACTCAGTACTGTGATCTGTTTGGGATGGGATGCCACGCTCCTAAAATTGGAGAGTGTGTTCCAGCGAGTCTTAAAATGACTGACTCTCCCCTTTTTGGTCAAGAGTGGATGCTTCTGCTGCTACCCTAATAGCAACTCGAAAATAGGGAAAGGTTCAGTGTGCTTTAGATGGATGAAACCGCTTGGCTTGCTGAGCCTCTCAGCCAGTCTTGATAAAGACAGACCCTGACCGTAGTAAAGACCTAGTATCTGTCTCGTTTGGGTCATGTGCTGTTTGCATTCACTCCACTCGCATAGGCACTGACAAAGAACGCAAGACGTGGTCTAAATTCTTCACTTCGTCCTAGGAGTCAGTTTAAAAATGACTCTCTGCTTAACAGCAGATCTCTTTTGGGCTGTTTCTATGTCCACAGCTTTCTTTCAAGAGAGCCCAAAATGCCCTTAATGTGCTATAAACTTGGTTTCCTAATTGGAAACTTTCCACTGATGTCATGAGAACTTTCCATAGCCCACTTCAAATGGTGTGTTTCACCAGAAGTAAGTGACTAAATAAACATTTGCATTACCCGTTTATTTAGCGGGTATGTTGATTTATGAGGAATTCAGATGGCTGTAAGAAGACAGCTGGCCTATGCATATTTTTTGCTGTGCCTTTGGACTGTGGGGGGGAAAAAAAGTAGCTCTGAAATGCCATAGGTGCCCCCTCTGACTGTGATTCTTTCTTGTTTTGGCTCCCTTTTTTGACGTGGGCAGACACAGGATTCAGACAGCCATGTTGGAACACTCATGGCATAAAGCAGCATAAAGGAATTCTGTCCTTTTTGAAGAGGGAACCTACAGATTAGTCTGCATAGAAATCTTCCCTTTGATATTTCCATACCCTGTGCTCCTTGTTTCCCGTCCTTCTGCCTTTCTCCCTGTCTTCCCCTATTTATTTTGGGTCTGCACATCCTAAACTCAAAACTCCAGTAATCTGAGAAGAAGTGGGCTGTGCCCACAAAAGCTCATGATCCCATCTACATGTTTTGTTAGTCTATAAAGTGCTACCAGACCATTTGTTGAAGTTTATCCTGTTCAGACTAACTCGGCTACCCCCTGAAGATTCCAAAATGCAGCAACTCTTCTTTTTATTCTAGAGGGCTTGTCAGTGAAGGAGGGGAGGATATATGTGAAATTATGTAGTCAAAGATTTGTCACTAATTACTGTGTGGCCAATGTGTATTAGCAGCCTTTATTCATTACCAGTGTCCTGGCAAGTAGCTAAACAAAATCTATACCACCACTCAGTATGTTACAAGACTAATTATACTCTGGTCTTAATTTCCCTACCAAGCATGCTTACATTCCAGTACAGGAAATCAGCAAGCATGCCTCATCTGCACTTTGTATTTACAGGGGAAAAAACAAGCTCAAACATTCAGTGTGAGCTAACTCCAGTTCTTAAATCTTTTTGCTCTTCCTGGGAGCGTCGTTAAACCTCACTTCTGTCTGCTCTAGATTGGCTGGAACCACTTTCCTTTTAACTCTAGGCAAGTGTCTAAATATGTCTGATAGTTTTTAATATTACTGCCAAGTATTTTTCCCACTGTAGGTGTCCCCTTCTCTCCCCCCTTCCCCCCAAAAAAGTGTGTAAGGAAAATAAGAGTAAGAATTTGCTTATATGCTTAGCATGCAATTTGTTTTCTACCCAGGTGAAGTAAGATTCTGCATGTGGTTATTCAAAGGAATGTGTACAATGAGTTGTCTGATGTAGTGGGGTAATCATGTTAGTCCTAGGAAGTTAGACACACAAGGTGAGTGAGGATCATATCTTTTATTGGTGGAATACAAGCTTTAAAAGCTTACACCGAGCTCTTCCAGCTTGTCTTTCCCCAACAGAATTGGTGGGTGAGGTGGTCCTTTATTGGACCTTATTGTCATTCTAATCTCCTGGGCGGACATGCCAACAAGTAACACAGTCAAGTTGTACAGGTCATGTTTGTGCCCTAGAGTGGTGCTCCATTATGTAAACGTGGGGAGCCCTAACTTTGTTAGAATGTAAATAATTTCATTGAGCTGCGTGCTGCTGAACTCTTGACTCGGGCTTGGAGAGGCAAGTTACTATGGTGTCTTGCAATCTGTATCTAGAGCTTGTGCTATTGAACTAAGTGGGAGCTGCATCAGGCCCTTAGCTTTTCTCCTTTTACTTAAGGTATGCCTACACTAAAAGTGCGATGGGCAGCACGCTCTACAACAGGAGCGTTTTCCATTGCTCTAGTAAATCCATACCCCTGAGAGCCAATATAAGAATTCTTCTGTTGAGCTAGGAGAGCCTATAGCTGGGCTGAGGTTGGCTTAATGAGATGCTGTCTTCTCTTGGCAGGGGAGGCTCAACCTCCTGCTCCATCCTGCCTCTTCTTGCCCCCCCATCTCACCTCTTCCCATCCCCCGATCCTCCCCCTTCCTCCAAGAGCATCTGGCACACCATGAAACAGCTGATTTGTGGCAGACCAGAAATGCTAGGAGAGCGGGGTTGATTGGCATGGCAGCTGGGAGGTATTGGGGAGGAGGGAGAGCTGTCTGCCATTGGGTGCCAAGCACCTTTTTTTGGGTCTGTGGATGCTCCAGACAGTTGGAGGAATAAAGGCTCTCAGGGCTGCTCTACACTAGAAAATTAAATGGATGCAGCTATATCACTCAGATACATGGAAAATCCACACACCTGCACAGTGCAATTAAGCTGATTTCAATTCCTGTGCAAACAGTGCTTGGCTGATGGAAGAATTCTTGTGTTGGTGTAGCTCCCACCTGTGGGGGAGCAGGATTTCCTACAGAAACAGCAGACCCCTCCCCCCTTCCCAGTGCTGGTCAATGCTGAAGCCCTACAACCCTAGCTGTGTGACAATAGCATTTCTGATATAGACCTGCCCTAAGTTTTTTGTACTTAGGCAACCTTGTGCTTTGCAAATCTGCGCTCTGCTTGTGTCCTGTGATGCAAGCCGCTTTCTGTGAAACGTCTTAAATTGGCAAAGCTAAAAAACACACATACCACACTAGACAAATGGACAAATTTAGCTGTCTTGTCACTGATGTGTGTGGTATCTTAGGCCCTTAGCAATGCTAGGTGATGTAAGAATCCATGCGAGTCACTCCTTTAGCCTCACCCAACTAAAAGCACTTGACAAACTTGATTAAGCTCTGGTAAGCCTCTCGGGGTAGGGTGAAAGGAGTCATGTATTATCTAATGAGGCTGGATGGCAGTGCAGAGACAGAATCTTCACTAAGGTGTGTGCACTGCTTGCCATGTTCCTGTTCAAAAATAATTGGACTGAGGTGTTCCGGTAAACACAGGGCTCCATTGCCTCTTTGATCCTTCATTAGTCGATGAGATCTAGTGAGGTATAAGCCCAGCATGCTTGGCTGAAAGTGTGTGTGTGTGTGTTCCAGCACACAGGTGATGAGAGATGCTTTTGAGTAGTCCGGCGTTCTTTCCGGAATGTCCTCTTACTCAATAGTTGCTGGGCAGCTCCATGTTATGGAGTAGCTTGTCACTTCTGTGTATTTTGGCAGTGGTGTTTGCACCTGTGTGTGATGAGTCATCTAAAGGATGTCGGCGCTTGTCCATGCTGCCCCTGGGTGAAACCTGTTTTGTTCCTGCATGTAACTTTCAGATGCTTTGTAGACTTTGACCGATACTCTGGTCATGAGAGGGGCATGCATGCACCTTTTTAATAGTTGCTGCAGGCAGACTGAGAGTAGGCTGGCCATGTAGTGTTGGACATAAGAATGGTGAGACCAATGATCCAGCCAGCCCAGTATCCTGTTTTCCAATAGTGCATGGTGCTGGATGCTTCAGAGGGAATGAAGGGAACAGGATAACACTGTGATCCATCCTTTGTAATCCAGTTCAAGCTTCTGGCAGTCAGACCTGGGACACAGATGGCATTCTATTGCATCCCTGATCACCTTCACTGACCACTGTCCTTGACTATCCTCCATGAATTTAGTGTTCTTTTTTTAATCTAGTTGTGCTTTTGGCCTTCAGCATCCTCTGGCAAGGAGTTCCACAGGTGGACTATGTTGTCTGAAGAAATACTTCCTTTGTTTGTTTTAAACCTGTAGCCTGTTGCTTTCATTGAGTGATCCTCCGGTTCTTGTGTTGAGAAGGGGTTAATAACATTTCCCTTTTCACTTTCTCTGCATCAGTCATGATTTTACAGATCTCTATCACCTCCCCACCCCATTTGCCTCTTAACTCCTTCTCCTTGTTTCCGATGGCTGGATACTGTGAAGATAAGAACTGAGTTCACGCCAATAGATATAAGCAACTGTTATAGCTGCTTCAGGGATAAGAAGCAATGGTAGTTGGAGGACGAGGTTAATGGTGGTGATTTCCTACTAAAATTTAATTTGTGCTATTAAATTTGTGAGGGAACCCCTGGATGGAAACTTTTGGAGGAGACAGCATGGCCTGATCTCTCAGGTGGCCAGGACGCCACATGGACAGTGGTGGTACAAGGAAGACTTACCTACTTACCCCATTAAAATGGCTTTTGCATCTCAAGTTCTGGTTATTATTCCAGCTTGTTGCTATTCAGATGCCGTATAAAACATGTAATTGTGTAGGAAAAATCAGCAAGCAGAGATTGTGTGCAATCCAGAGCCGTCCTTACCCATACACAGTTGTGTGGGGCACCTGAAAATTTGGGGCACCACTGGAACTTTGTCGACCCACCTGCTTCTTCCTGTCCCTGTTCTGTGGCTCTGCTTCCTCCGAAGAGGATCCAATTAACTTAAAAGTGGGGAAAAAACCTTCCAGAGCTATGGGCAGAAGATTGAATCTGTGAAAGAGCTGTGCAAGTGGTAATGAAGCCTTTCAACAGGCATTTGCGCACCCCAGGTATACTTTGTATGGTCAGTGTACTGTTAGCCTACAGGACCTTAGTTTACAATTGGTTTGAAAAGCATTTCATTAGTGTGTTGCTGAAGATGATAAAATCCCATCTCTTAAAAAAAAAAAAAAAGTCATTGTCCCTGGCTGCCATCAGGCATTGGAACGCCAGTTAAATAGGACTGCGTAGGGCCCTATAAATCCTAAGGATGGCCCTGGTGTGATCGTTGTGCGGATGGAGAGAGAATGTTTGACTTTGGAGACAGAAAAATCCTCAAGAGGGCAAGTTTTACCCTCCTTGCCCTGACCACTTGGTTCAGCTCTGCAGGAAATGCCACTTAAGGGTGAGTGTTCGGTCTCGCTAGCCTATTCTCAGCTAACCTCTGCTGAGACTTGACAGCAAGGAGACGGAGACCAATGGAGTGGTGGAGCCTAGTGAGCTGGTGGCTGGATGGAGCCCACCAAATTTTTTCACAAGAGCCTGAAATACGTAAAATCCTTGATTAAGTGGCTTTCTCAGTCTGTCCTATGGTAGCACAAATCCACGTTTCATAAACTCTCTTGTATTATAAACTGGATTAATTTGTAAACTAGGGACACTTTGGGTACATCTATACTACGTTCGTCTGTTAAAAGATGATATGCAAATTTGGAGGTAATTTGCAGATCTTCCGATCACGTTATCGGAAGAGGTTTTTTTGAAAGTGAAAGCAGTTTAGATGGGGTTTTTTCAGAAGAACCCTGGGCACCTAATTTTTTAAGGAAGAAGGGTTCTTTTGAAAAAATCCCATCCAAACCACTTTCACTGTCTGGGGGGGGGGGGGAGGGGGAAAACCTCTTCCAATAACGCGATTGGAAGAAGATCCGCAAATGAGCACCAAATTTGCCTGTCTTCTTTCGACAGATGAACGTAGTCTAAATGTACCCTGTGTGCCCAAGGGGGGTCCTGGCAGCTGGAACTCTGCAGGGAAAAGGATGGTGGCCCCTCCGTGGAAGGGGAAGGCTCGGTTATATTACTGTGTATCTGTCTATTCCTACTGCCGTGTTGCACTTGACCATGACGAGACCTCAGCAGTTCCTAAATACTGTATTATGTAATGTCCCAGCAAACCCACGATGATCCTAACATAACTCTCCTCTAAGAACAGTCCGTTCTAGGCAGAGGAAAGATGCCAGCGCTTTTCCTTTCCTTACTGGCATGGTTGCAAACCCTCCATGCCAGAGAGATTCTGGAGGCACCTTGCCATCGTATGAAACTCACTTCCTTTATGCTGCAGGAGATCCCTAGGAAAGTGCTAGTACTTGGAGGGCTTGGACAACCTCTCCTGATTCCAGCACACAGAGGAGCAAGTGGTACCAGAAGGACAGCAAGTTTGGATCAGTCTCCACTTTTTACCTGGCTTGGGTGTTGATGCCATTGGCAAAGAAGAATTGCTTCTTCCGGCTGCATTGCTGAATTTGGAAAGGGTTTTTCCACAGCTCTTGTGATGTTGCTTTCCCAGCTCAAACTTGAAAAGAAAACACCCGGCTGCAGCCAGCTTTCTGTCATGGACACCTTTTATCTTGTGTTCAGCTCTTCCAAGCAGATGCTGTTTTGTTTTGTTTTGTTTTTTAGTTACAAAACTAAATTTAACAGGGCTTGCATGCTGGAGGGAGAAAAGAGGATTTCAAAGCTCCCCTTGCAAATTGCTTTAGTAATAAAAGGAGCTTTTTTGCGACAAGGTGAGCTCTGTCCTTCAGTCTCCTTCATGTAAATAAATTGACCCTTCCAAGCTACTTGGACCAACATGTCAGCTCTCCTAGTCTGTTTCCCTTGGCTGTTTCACTGTCAGCTCTGCAGTGTGTTGCCTCTTTGCTGAGGAGCAGATAGAACTTGAGCCAGAAGACTGGAAAATGAATTGAAGGGGAAGAGTTGGCTTGAGGAACATCACATGTCTGAGTGTTCCTGCAACTTGTTCATCTTCCAGTTGATTATATACTGTAGTCAGGCCTGTTGTGGGGCCTGGCATTTCAAAGGGGCCCAGCAGCTGGAACCCCAGACTCTTTAAATGGCCACTAGAGCCCTGTGTGTCACACTGCAAAGTCCTGGGGGGGCGTGATCAGATGGTCTGGCTGGTTCTGGCCCTCCCTCTTCCAACCAGGGCTCCACCCCTTCCAGGAACATGGAGCAGGGCCCCTGGGCAGGGTGTGTGTATCAGCTTGCCTGGTGCAAATATACCAGTGTCATGCCATTGGTGTGGTTCAGATTGGAGCTCTCCTTAGCACAACAGTGATAGGAAGCCAAATGGGCCTCAATCTTCAACTGTGGCAATGAAGTGATCTGTAGCTGATCTATTCAGCTTCTCTGCAGGGGATAAATGAAAGGGTAGGTGCATGGCAACACCTTACTTCCAGTCCCAGCTCTGCAGCTGTAGGCAAGTCACTTCTCATTGTCCCTGGAGATGAAGCTGAAGTGCCATGTGCATGCTGAGGCTTGTTGTTACCATGAGACACGTTTTTCCTTCCATTTTGAGAACCCATGGAGTAACAGAACAGAGCTGGGGATACTGTCTAGCTTGCATATTAATGGGGGACTTTTCCTGGTTCTTACCTCTGCTTCAGAGACCTCCTGCTGTGGTGCACTATTGGATCAAATGCTACTTCTCTCTTTCCTAGTGTTTTCCCCCCCAACCAGCTGATCACTGAGTGAGCCTTACTGATGGCCTACCAGTGGACTAGTATTGTTTGTGAACTAAGGACACAGACAAACAGTGAGGACTGTTGTTCTTCAGCTTGGAGGTCCTGGCTCATGAGCAGAAATAGGTATCCTACCTTTAAAAGTGGCTTGTAAAAGGCTTCTGCTTTTAAAATGGAGCTTGTTCCCCCCCCCCCCTTTTTTTAATTTAAAGGTGCTGAAAGGGTATTTATCCCCCTGGTCCCTACAAGTGGGACTCGAAATCTCCTAGTTGGCCTAGAAAATTTCACCGTGTACTGCATGAAGATCTTAGCATTTAAAAAAAAAAAAAACCACACGTGCGCGCACACGTTTTTGTAAGATTAGTAATATCAGGAATATCAAGTATGGTCTCCCAGGCTTGGAAGGATTTCCTAGGGTGTGAGCTCTTGCGCTTTAATTGCATGTGCAAGGGTGTTGCCTCTTTAACACAACCCCCCCAAATGCTTATTAAGTATTGGAGTGAACATAAGGTGTTTTTCAAAATCACTCCCTTGGTTTCTCCAGTTTGTGCCATCTTGTGGGGTTTGTGGTAATGGCACATTCTTCACGGTCCATCGTCTTCAGGGCAAGAAAGAGCTGACCACTTAGTGTTAGCAAATGTCCAACATCCTTTTGTTTCTCTGATTCGTAAGGGACCAAGACACAAGGCTAATCTCTGTCTGTGTGTGTCTCGCGCGCACACAAACACATCACCTTGGTCAATAACTTCTTAGAGGGCTACATGGACCTGACAAAAACATGAAGGGGATTCTTAATAGTTAAGGATTGGTGTGACCTTGGCATGAAACACCGCTCAAACACCCATATGCATCCCCCTCTCCTTAGATTTCTGCTCTCAGCGCTTTGTATCTGGCCTTAGTGCAATTTGGCCCAAGCAATCTCAGTAACTCATGTATCAGATACAAATGCAGTTTATTTTTGTTGTCATTCAGTAGATTGTAAGGGTTGTCTACACGGCAATAAACCCATAGCTGCCCATGCCAGTGGGCTTAGACTATGAGGATGTTTAATTGCAGCACAGATGTCTGAGTTCTGTGCGGTAGAAGGGTCCTATGGCTCTGGTGGCAGCCTGATCCCAAAAGCGTACCCTGCAGTTAAATAGCTCCTTAGCCCAAGCCCTTCATGCCCAAGTCAGCTGGCATGGGTTAGCCATGGGTTTTCAATTGCAGCATAGACATACCCTAACTGGAGTAGCTCAAAACTAAATCATTCACATGCTGGGAGGTGATTTTGTGCTTTGATTATTCAAATACATCTGTGGAGTGTAGTAACATGTATTTTTAAGGGGAAGCTGCTATGTTTAGCCTGTGAAGCATATGACACTCCGCCCTTGTTTATGTAAATGTTTTTTGAATATGAATATGCATAACTTGAATATGGTTTATGCAAAACAGGGCTAGAACCTCTAATTCCCTGAATGGGTATATTCTATTTGTGAGCATATTCTATTTGTGAGCATGTATCATTCTTGTATGTGAAGTTAGAAATATGAAATGTAAACATGCTTATTAATTCTAGTTGTTCTAGTGAAAGCCAGTAGTGGTACTTAAGGAACTTAATGGGCCCGGTGGTCAAGATGTTGATCTGTAATTGGTGTGTTTTTCCTGTAAGCCCAAACTCTGATTGGTCCTACAGAGACATGTGACCCATGCCACATAGTGCTGGAATCCATCTTGAATTTGATATTTTTCCACTGGGATGGGGAGGGTGAAACAAAGGATTACCATCCTGGGGAAAATCTTTTAAGGGATGGGAAGCAGTCAATAACGGTCTTCAGCTGACTTTTGAAATGGCCTTCCCACCCTATGCACAAGAAGCTGTTAGAGACAGACCAGACAAAAGATCAGTTCTGACCTTGAATTTTACCTGAAATAAGGTCTTGGGCGAGAAATATTATTTGTAACAGCTTCTCTTAGTGTATTATGCTTAGTTCGCATGTTTCATCTACTCTCGCTTAGTAATTTACTTTGATCTGTTTTCACTTCCAGTCACTTATCCTATTTTTTATTCTTCATACAACATTTTTTGTTACCAAACCCAGTGTAAATAGTTGTTATCTTAGAGGGGAAGCAACAGCTGTGTGCCTCTCTCTCTCTCTCTCTCTCTCTCTCTCTCTCTCTCTCTCTCTCTCTCTCTCTCTCTCTCTCTCTCTCGTGTTTTTTTTTTAATAGAGCGAACTCAGTGAGCTTTCTTTGTATAAAACTTTTTATACAGAGAAGTACAGATTTATTTGGGGTTTTGGTCCCTTTTGGTCAGCTCTTGGGTGCTGTGAAGTCTGTTGCTGATAACAGCTCGGGGAGGGCGCAGCCTTTGTGATACTCTGCTGGGGGGCTGTCACCAATGTGTGGGGGTGTGTCTGAGCGCTGAACTCATCTCCCTCCCCCAGTCTGCAGCCAGATGTGACTGTCAGCCGGCAGGTAGAACAGAAGGTTTATTAGTTCACAGGGATACCGTTTAGAACAGACTTGAAGGATAGGAACCAGGAGCAGTCAATGCAATCCATCTTGGCAAGAGGGGGGCCCCCCTCCCTGTATCCTATGCCTGCCGAGAGTAAATCCCACACTCAGCAACTAGTCTCAGCCCTGCAGGCAGACTTGCTGCCTCCACTGTCTAGCTTCCCAAGCAAAAGGCATCACCTGGATGCACCTCCTTCCCAGGCTCACATGACAGAAAACTTGGGCCATTGTAAATGTGCTGGGGCTAGGGAAGCCTCCCTCAATGAGCGTGACAGCCAAAATTCCTATCCCCATCTAAGTATTGGTGCAGTGCCCAGGGAAACTGAGGCACATACAGGGTTACCACAGGACAGCAGAAATTGCATGCATCGTAAGAGTGAACTCAGCAAATACAATCCACAGTTCATCACAGGCTGTTACCCCAACTCTGTGCTTTGTCTGGGGGAGTCCAGAACATCTAACCCAGCAGGACTGGGGTGGGGAGAACCCAGAGGGTGGGCAGGCAGGCTCAGGGGTATGAGCAGCACATTGGGTGACCATCTCAAGGGAGAACTCTGACCCATCTCGTTGCAGAACAGTTAATTGTCCTATGATTCATTTGGCAGCCTCTTGCTATGACCACACTAGGGGCATGTCTTCACTGTTCTTCCTCCCCTCCCACCCCCCCAAAAAATGTTGGCCAACCCAAGTAAAGAACATTCAGGTTAAAATAACAATGGAGATGAGGCTACTGCAGTTCAACACTAGACTTCATATAGATTTTAACTCGAGCTGTTAACGTGTGATAAGCAAATATGTCTCGTCTTCTGTGCTGTCTGCCCCAGGCTTCAGATTACCCCTTTTGTGCAGTGAAGACATACCTTCTATACAGGAAAATTAAAAGCTATAGAAGCAGATTCGGGAGTTGGAGAGAGGAGTTGCAGCAGCTACACAATGTATCAGCAGCAGCATGCCAACAGATCTTGACTTCTGGCTTGCCCAGTCTGTATTCTGGCATATTGGCTACTCATTTCCCAGAAGGAGCTGGCTGGGAAGACCTTTCCTGGGTTCTCCCTCCCACCTCCCCCAAGAGAAAGAGCAGACAGCTTGTCTGGGGGTGGTGACGGAATTTGAAATTTCATCTCTCCAGGCCACTTGTGCAAGGGACTTTCCTCGGTTTTGTCTGGCTTTGGTGTACTTCAGATGTTGGCTGCAAATAAATAAAACTCCTTGTTGATTCATAACGATGGCCTCTAACTAGGCTTGCTAATTCCGGTTGGTAGTGCTGATTGCCTTCCCGTCAGACAGTGGGGTCCTTTCTCTCCTCTCACAACAGGCGAGGGTTGGAAGGATTCGGAGTCTCCTAGACATTTGCACAATGCTTCTCTTCATCTTTCCCACACCTGAGTCCTCCATGCCCTGAAATCAGGAGGTTGTTTCTGCGTGGCTGAACGACGGGGGCTTTAACTGCGAAAGACTTTAATTGCATGCAGAACTTCATGGCTTGGCGGAGGGCGTTTGGGGGAGAACGGTACAGAACCTTTCGCTGACCTTTTGCTAACAAAGATTTTTCTCCCTTTCCGGGAAGACTGCAGCAGAGGGAATAAGCAATAATGTAGAAGCATCTTTATGTGGAAGTAGCATGAGAACTTAATGGTACAGGGAGGTTAGTGAACTAACCTCTGTAAGCAAAATGGGGTTCCAGTGTTTGCCTCACAGTTAGAGGGGAGTGAGGTTTAATTTCACTCCTCCTCCAAAGGCACTTGGACCTATTACTGAACAGCTTCGTGTCTTTCTGTCCAGGGCCGTAGTGGTAGCTGCATTGGTTATGAGAAGCTTAGCTATTAAGTTCTTGCTGTGATCCTTTTTTTAAACACTGTGCTGCTGCAGTCACATGGTGTAAAATAAGGCACCGGGATCACAGATGGATAAAAGACTAATATGATTAGACAGTAGGTTCTTCTAACTCTTCCAGGAATCCCGTCCCTGGAGCTGCTCGTTGTGTTCCTCCAGCAGCACACGCTGCAGTCTCGTGTATCACATGACTCTGTCAGTCCGTATTGCTAGTAAGAAAGAGGCATTTCTTTGTAACAAGAGGAAGCAGTTCTTGGCTTGATACTCATGGTGTTACGTTATGTCCCTGGGAGCTGAAATTAGTGTCAGCCTCCCAGTCTGTCTCGTTTAGAATCAATTCAGATTAAGATCTTTAACCAGGCCCATCCTGGGGTTCTCAGAAGGTATGTCTGCACAGCAGTGAAATGCCCATGGCTGACCTGTGTTGATTGACGACACTGACATGAGCCTGTATTTTCTTGCTGTATGAGGGAAGGCAAATATAGGCACTTCAAGGTGCTTGGGGACCGTACTGCATGTATTAAATCCTCTATCTCCATTTGGATTTGCTATTAATAGCCTACTAACATAGCAGCAAGGGGATTCAACTCTTGGAAGGGCTGTCCAATTGCTGCAGGGAGGGGATTTTGGCCACATTTGGAATGGAATTACTGCCTATCCCCCCAAGCAGTCACACTGGCACAAGCTGGCAGAGTTGGTGGCTTTCCACTGGCTACCCGCTATCCCCCGACAGAGGGGAGAGACTTGCATGTTAAATCTGATGCAGAGGGGGAGGGCAGCGTGCACGTCACCTCAATCGTTAAGCTGCTGCTGAAGTAGCGTAGACAAACCTTCCGTGCATGCTGATGACAAGCGATGCTGTTATGTATGGGGGTCAGGTGCTGCTTGTGTCTGGTCTTCTGGGTTCACTGCAAACTGAATTCAAGGAGGGGATTGTATTGTCACCTTATTCCTTCCTGTCAATATGCTCTCACCTTTACTCTGTCTTGTGCTGTTACATCTCAGACGCTGTTAAAAGGCCACAAAACAATATCTGCTGTACAGCGCTCCTGAAAGGGGTTAAATGTATTCTAGAGTTGATCTGTCCTAAAATTACATTCTTGGTGTCTGACTTAACAGCTTTCCTCAATTCATGCAGCTGCCTGTCGGGTCTAATAAAGCATTCTAAATTTGCCAGTAATTGGGAAATCATTAATTGTTCACTTACAGTTGTTCTTTTCTAGTTCCTGCCTGAAAACTTGATGCTGTTTGTGTACACAATAGGAATGTGAAGGACTAGTCAACTATCCGATAAGCAAATGCTTATTGGATAGTTGACTAGATACCCCCCCCCCCAACCTTGCTGCCTCTATCTGATAAAGGCAGCAGGAGAGGAAGAAAAGGGGAGGGGGGTACTTCAAAGCAGCAGTGCTGCTGGAAGGCTGGGGCCGGACCCCAGGCTCCATGCAGCACTACCATTTTGAAAAGCCAAGTGCAGCCGGAGGGCCCTGGAGGTTTTTCGCCTTCCTCTGTAGCATTGGGCACAGATCACAGCTGAAGGACTCTCTGCATGTTGGGGCCTTCAAAGTATTTGAAGGCTTCAATATCTGAGACATAGGTGAGAGGATTATTCTAAGAGGGGTGGGCGAGATTCTGTGGCCTGCACTGTGCAGGGGGTCAGACTAGATGATCATAATGGTCCCTTCTGACCTTAAAGTCTATGAGTCTGAGTCTATGAGGGCCAGCTGGGGTGTCCCCAGGCTGCATGCGGTGTTTCAAAGCAGCAGCACTACGTGAAGTCCGGAATCAGTCCTCCAGCTGACTCCGGGCTCCATGCGGCGCTTTCACCGTTGAAGTGTAGCAACAGGGCTATTGCTACACCTCAAAGGCAGAGGCGCCCTATTGATGAATCAAATAGTTGATGCAAAATGTATAGGAGCACTTCAGTCTATACCCTCCTTTCCTCCCCGCTTCTAATAAAACATGGCTTGCCTTGGATGGGTTCAGCCAAAGTTCTACATTCAAACTTGTGCTGTAATAACAAAAGGCATTTAAGACCGATGGGGTTATTCTGGTGCAAATCTGCATGAGCACCTTATTTGCCATAGGTGGAGCTCAGCTGACTTGGCCAAAGGCTTGTAACAAGCCAGTTTTAGCTAAATCATCTTGAGCAAGTTCTTAGAGTGCAGAACCACGTGTGAGAACTAGTGTAACCAAAAGTGTGTTTTTTTTAAACCAGTGCGCTTCTTGTGTTCGCACCTGATGGTGTGAGACAGGAGAAACTAAACAGATGCATATATCACTCAACAATGCTGTGTCCATTTACTGAACATCAGTAGCAAGGCATATGCACCAGAGATGGATGAAGCCAGAAAAACCCAATGCTGGTCTCCAAGGAATTTGAAGTTGGAAAGGCAGGAAAAGAGAAACTAGTGCTCACATAGGGTGTGTCTAGACTACATGCCTCCTTCGACGGAGGCATGTAGATTAGCCAGATCGGAAGAGGGAAATGAAGCCGCGATTAAAATAATCGCGGCTTCATTTAAATTTAAATGGCTGCCCCGATCTGCCGATCAGCTGTTTGTCGGCAGATCGGGGCAGTCTGGACGCGACGCGCCGACAAAGAAGCCTTTCTTCATCGGCACAGGTAAGCCTGGTTTCACGAGGCTTACCTGTGCCGATGAAGAAAGGCTTCTTTGTCGGCGCGTCGCGTCCATACTGCCCCGATCTGCCGACAAACAGCTGATCGGCAGATCGGGGCAGCCATTTAAATTTAAATGAAGCCGCGATTATTTTAATCGCGGCTTCATTTCCCTCTTCCGATCTGGCTAATCTACATGCCTCCGTCGAAGGAGGCATGTAGTCTAGACACACCCATAGAGAGTGTGGGGTGGAAAGGAGAGACCAAATTAACTATCGTGGTTGTGCTGCGTCTCTGGACTTCAAGAAGTTTAGTGGAAGGGAATTGATTCATCTTCCAACCACAGGCACTTCTATATCTGTCTAGAGACTCCTTTTGCTATTGTCCGGATGGATCCACTTCCTCCTAGGAAAGAGATGCTGCTTAGGGTTGGGAAGAACTTTGATCAAGGTTCTTCCTATCATGTAATAATGCCTCGCTTTTATACAGTGCTTTGGTCCATAGATCACAAAGGAGGGTTGTATCATTATGCCCATTGGTAGGTGGAGAAAGGACACAAGGGGCCACCAGACTTGCTGAACCTCTGGGGAAGGGCCCAGCTCCGCAGTCCTGGAAAGGGGTGAGGCCTCCGGTGGAAGGAATGGGACTGTGGCAGCCAGCTGTCAGTACTGCCCAGAGCATGCCCTTCCCCTGCCCTCAGAGCCACCTGGAGGACGCTGTGTAGCATTCCAGTGGTGATTTTTAAAAGGCCCACGGCTCTCGGGCCCTTTTGAATTGTGGCGCCTCCAGGCAACAGTACAGGGAGGAAGCTGCGCCTTTCCACTGCCAGCAGTGCAGTAGCAGAGCTGGTATTTGCATCCAGTCTCCTGATCCCACTCTAGCACCCAACTGATTAGGCAACATCACTTCTCTTTACTGCTAGCCGAACATGCTGCTTGTGCCTTCCAGTCCTGAAGAGTGACTGCCTCCATTCAGCCTCAGAAAACGCATCCTTGATGCAGATGGCACAAACACATACTGACCCAGTGTGTGTCTGTTCCGAGCTGGAGGAGGGTGGGTGCAAATTCAGTCTCTGCGGTTCAGTTGCACATTGAGCCTATTGCCACAGACTGCCCATAAATAAAGGGAGCACTTCTATGCACCTCAAAATTTCTCGAGCTCTTCTATGCCAGAGAGCAGGTGAGAACGTTTGGGGATAGTGGTGTGTAGAGGGACACCAGCTAATACAGGGGTGGCCAACCTGCAGCTCATGAACTGCATATGGCTCTTCAGAGGAAAAATTTCAGCTCCCGCACTCGCAGCTCCTCTCACGGTCCCCTGCTCTGACCTTTTTTCCTTGTCTGGGCCACTGTGGCCGATGGAAGCCTGCTTGGGCCATATGCAGCTCTGAAAGGGGGGCAGCCCCCCCCTTTTTTCTCAACTTCTTTTCTTCGGCTCTTTGCACTGTATTCACCATTATTTTGGCTCTTTGTCTGTAACGGGTTGGCCACCCCTGGGCTAATAGATCAAGTGGTATTGGCAAATGTTTTCTGAGCAGCCTTGCCAATGCTATATCTACACTTACGCAATGCAAGTGTGCTGCTAGAGCATGTCACTGTAGGCAATTCATTCCAAGAGGCAGTAGCAAAGGCCATGTCTATATTTACGGCACCAGAGATCTATCTTCTGGTGTTCAATTGAGCTTGTCTAATAAGGACCCGCTAAATCGAACACTGAGGGTACTCCCAGTCAGTGCCACAAGGAGTAATGGATGCCGTCAGCCTCCCAGTATGAAGACTGCACCAAGTTCTGCTTAAGGTATGTTGATTCCAGTTATTTACATAGCTGGGGTTGTGTACCTTAAACCAACCTTCCAGGTTTAGTATAGACCTGGCTTAAGTCCTTCCAGAATTAGGTTGGCTTAACGACATGGCTCAGGGATGTGGCTTTTTCACACTCGGAGATGTAGGTGGGCTGACCTTACCTTTTAGTGCAGACCAGGCCACAGCATCCTTGCCGTAACTTCCCTTTAGGCAGAGACTTGACTGATGTAGAACCATTTACTGTAGCTATGCGTCAGACTCAACAAAGCCTTAGAAGAGAACAGGCTGAGTAATATAGTGCTTGCTCGTGGGGGGATTTCTGCTCTCCAGTTAATAGAGCTTGTGACATGGCTAATGCAGCTTAAGTGAAAAGAGGAAGGAGGAGGTTGCAGTTTGACAGCCTTAGTATTGTTAAAACAGTTTAAACTCGGGGATTTTCCATCCGGAGGAGATGGGGGGTGTGTGTGGCTGTTGTTGGGACTGGCTTGTTGTTTGTCTCGCTTGGAATCTTGCTGAGCTGCTTCCAGCACCGAAACATTTCTCTGCCTCTTCTTGAGTTGGCAAAGGGCTGGAACAGTGGCACTTCCAGCTGTGTACTGGCAAGCAGAAGTACATGTTCACCGTTCTTGTCATGCTGCTTCTTGCAGAGGTCGTAGGACGCCTCCTTTGTCTGCAGACTAAGCATGTGAACAGGCAACTGGTTAACCAGTTACTTGGTATGGATCACCCTCATTATATCCTAGGCTAATGAAGGGTAACCTAGGCTAGTGAGTGGGCCACGTGAGTGGCTGGCTCTTCATCTCAGTGGGCTGCAAGATTGTTGTAACAAAGACGATCTCCCAGGGTAGGGTAGTTTTGCTCACTGCACTTGTGTACCTAGGATTTGCAGGGTGCCAATTTGAATCGTAGCAGCACTTTGGATGCGGAGGGAGCATACGGCTCTCGCAATGTTGTGTACAATCAGCACGCACATCCCTTCGTGTGCTCTCGCTTTGCGTGTGTGTCACTTCTGTAATACCAGGAGTGAAAAAGCTACGTGGTCCAAAACCCCCAGGATCTGGCGACCCTGTGCATGGGGAACAGTAAACAAAATGTATCGTGGGCCACAAGGCCACAGGATGCTCACCACTGTCCTAATGCCTCTTCTCTTCCAATGTCTGGGCCTTTCTCTTGTCTACTCTTCCATTCTCCATACAGTTCACCCTCCAGGTCTTCTGCTCTTGCTCGGATGCAACATTGGCTTGCAGGACGCTACTGAACATGTCCTCCCCAGTCGTCCTCAAGTGGCTCATGCATTCTGCAAACCCCTCCAGAGCACCGCAGTTACAGCCAACACACACAGAGGCCCATTGTCTGAATAGGCACAACAGAAAGTGAAAGTAAAGATTCAGCATTCTTTTCACTTGCTCCCCTTCCTTTTAAACAGCATGTGTTTATTGACACTTCTGAGTGCTTGTGTATGGCTCTTCTCTCAGCTCCAGTATGGCTAGTCAGAGATGGGGGACATGGGGAGGGAATTGCTTCGTGGCATGAACGTATCATTACAGGGCAGTGACACTGGACAGTGGGCCCTGTTCTGCACTGGTGGCAGTGGTTTTAGCAAATCTCACTCTTGAGGCTAACAAAAGCACGAAGTATGGCTGCGGCTCCTGCTGGCATCCCGAAGCTGGCTGTGCCCATATACTGCTAACCTGTAAACTTCGGCGGGCACCGTTGTCATAATCCCCCGACGGGCGTGGGAAAGCATCCTGCTGCAAAGGAAGAAATGAGCCAGCTGAAACCTTTAGGAACGGATTGCAGAGCATCTCTGGGAAGTACCATTGAGCAATCTTAAGGATTCCGTGGACGTCCCTGGGTACAGAAACTGTTCCACATTTGCCCCCTCCTCTCCCCATGTAAAGCAGATAACTCTACTCCTGTTATACCAATACCTCTTCTTGTACATGTGTGATAATGAGAAGTAGATAGGTGTGTCCTGTTCACTGGGAGGGTCCATCACTATAATGGAAAATAAATTTACAAGTTCATTTCCCTGCATCATGCTCACCTGTGCTCGGAGGACAGGGTTGTGGTTGAGGCTCACACAGCATAATTGGACCCGCCCATTGCATATCCCCCATCCTCTTTCTCACCCTAGCTATGCACCCTTGACTTCCCAGAGATTTCACTGTAGCATGTGGAATGATGATGAGGTTTCTGCCAAGTACAGCCATGCCATCTTTTGTGAAAGCAGCAGGCCTGCAGCTGGGCTCTGGATCAACCGTCTCTCCCTGGCCTTCTGGTATGCTTGCCGCAGATCCTGTTCTTCCTCAAGACTCTGCTGCTGGTCCCCTCTCCTGCATCCCCTAAGTAGCCTGCTGATAGACGTCCACGTTTCTACAGCTGGGCCATTGCTGTGCTTTCATAGGCCCAGGAGATGCAGTATCTCCTTCTCCAAGCTGGAGGCTTGAAACCATTGGTCAGCTGGTCTCCATGCAGCAATGGAGAACAATGAGGTGAGCTCACCAAACTGGGCAATCAGGAAAATACATTTGAAAAATTCATGGGAGTGGGGGCCCAAAGCAGTCGAGTTCCCAATTGTGATCAGAAGGGTTAGTGCTGGGCCCTGTGGGACAGCTGCTGGAGGACTGTTAGCGCTGACTTAGGTATCGCAGGGTCTATACTTGTGCTACAGTGACACTCTCTGAGCTGGTAGGAGCCATAGAGAGCTTACATCGGTGGGATTCCAAGTGTAGACTCCCACATGCGCAGATTAGTCAGCACAGGGTGACTACCATTGACCTATTTTTATAATGTAGATAAAAGCTGATGTTCTCTCCGGATGCTCCAAAAACTGAATCCCCGACATGAATCAGGGCCACAGTTCTGGTGCCTAAAACAGGATGGTGAGGAGACTTGCACAGCACTTTCCCTTCTCTGGACCCTTGCTTGTGGCAGTGTCTTTGCCATTCTGGGTGGAGCCTCCAGGCTAGCAGTTTAGAATGACCTGCATTTTACATGTGTTGAGCTGTTTCTGTGGCTAGGGAGTCATCGCATCCCTGGGATCCTCTGCAAGAGCCCCACATCCTGGTAGTCTCAGGTGCGTGAAAGATTTTAAGCTAGAAAGTAAATTTTCTTCCCTTGCTTTGGATGTTAGATGTCTGCCCAATGCGTTTTTGGATTCTTCAAGGGGGAGGATGATCTCCAGCTAACCAGCTGCTCACAAAGGATGTTAAAGGCCATTGGGTCACAGGGAATGGCTCCCAGCTCCCTGTGCCTCACCCATACACCAAGTGGCATAACTGCTTGTGGTTTAGCACAAAAACATTTTCTTCCAGGTATATGCATGGCCCTGTCCAATCAGCAGCGGGCTGCATGTGTGGCCTGCGAGACATTTTGTTTATTGTTGCCCACAGAAGGGTTAAGAGACGTGAAGGGAGGTGCATGCTGTTTGCACACAACATTGACTGAGAGCTGGGCATTCCCTCCGCATTCAATCAAAGCGCTGCTACAATTCAGTTGACACTGCAAATTGTAGGTACGCAAGCGCAGTGAGTAAAACTACCTTGTCCAGGAGACCATTTTGGTTATGACATCTTGCAGCCATTCACTAGCCTAGGTTGCTCATCCCTGATATATGTGCAGACTTCCTCCTTTCCAGCCTTTGGCATTCTTTTTTCTCCTCTCTCTCTCTTCTCTTCTCCCCCCCCCCCCCCCCCCCCGAGAGACTACTTAGTACAGATTGTCACTGGGATTGGAGGCCTGTCCTGTGTGAGGCTGCCTTGTTGAATCCCTGACAAACTTACTGTGTTCTCCGAACAAAGGCAAAGCAAGGCATCAACAGTGAAAGGCCTCTTGGCTTTGTTTGGCAGGCCTGTCTTTGAGAGCTGTGCTGGCTCCTGGAATGGAGTGTCATCTAGTGGCTACAGCAGGCAATAGGAAGAGACCAGGGTTCTAGTTTTCACCTTGCCTACCGCTAACCAGAACAGCATAGGAACTGTGCCACCGCGCTGTTTGAAAATTGATTGTCGCTGGGGTGCACTGCGCCTTTGCCTGGCTTTTTGTAAGGGAAGAAGGAATGAATTTCCTGGAATGCTCAGGCATCAGGGGAAACCCATCTCTGATCTGTGCTCATCCTAGTCCTATGTGACCCTGATAACTGGAAGAGTCTTGGGTGTGTTGATTACTAGCCCAGATCCAGCCTGGGCCACTAGCGTCTGGCAGTAGCAGTCTGGCTGCTGAGAGACCTGTGTGAAAATGAGTGAGTGACTTCCGCCTAGTTCTTGTTGCGAAGGACACAGCTACGCTGCAGGACGCTGTGTCTGGCTTATGTCCACAGACGTGGCTTTCATGGCTAAAAATCACTGTGTAGATGCTCAGGCTGGCATCCAGACTCTGAAACCCTGCAAGGGGCATAGGTCTCTACGCCCAAATATCTACGGGGTAAATTTTAGCTCTGCAAGAAGGGAGCAGTGAGGCTCTTCGCATTGTAGTTTAGTGGGGTTTTTTGGGTTTGTGTTGGTGGTGTGGTGTGTTTTGTCACGGTAATGTAGACACACTCTAGGTGTCCACACTGGTGGGTAGGCATGGGAAATATACCAAGGGAGTTCGGTCTTGGCTTACTAGCAAGTCCTGCCATGACAGGGAAGCCGTGCATACTGGAACATGGGAACCTTGAGTTTCATCACTGCCTGTGCTGTAAGTGTGTGTCCAGACTGCTGACAGACAGGGGCGGCCCATGAGCCTAGGCAAACTAGGCAGTTGCTTAGGGCGCCGCTGGTCTGGGCGCCCCGTGATGATGTCATGGCCATTGATGGCTGTGCAGGCGGGGGTGCCAGCTGCCTCAGCCGGCCTCAGGCCGCTCCTGCTGAGACTTCACCAGGCCCTGGGCAAGGTGGGGAAGAGGCAGCTCTGGGCCCCTAAAAGGGGTGGAGCCTCAAGTGCAAGGGGCAGGGCTGGGGCTAGCCTGCTGCAGCTAGCTCTTCAGCACTGCCTGGCGTGCTATCCTGGGCTCCAGCTGCGATTTAAAGGGCCCAGAACTCTAGCTGCTGCTGTTCCCACTGTAGCAGCTAAGACCCTGGACGCTCTTAAATTGCCATGCCGTAGGGCAGCTCCCCCCTTTGTCCTCCCCTGTCCACGGGCCTGCCATGTGGATATACAGCTCTGCAGCAGGGAGCCCTGTCCATCCACGGAGCTGCTTCTACCTCAGAACAATCTAACTCCCAGCAAAATGGCTGCTCCAGTCCGTCTCCTGAGCTTTCAAGCAGTGTCTGCCCCACTGCCGCTTGGACAAGGATGGGGGGAGCTTTGGTGGATGCTGTTGTACAACGTCAGTGTGGATTCCTGCCACCAGCACAGCTGCTGCTATCATGAAACCACAGTGACTCACTACTAACGGGCTTCAAGAGAAGAAGGGTGCTGTTACGAAAACACACGTCCTGGTGGCTTGTTTTGTTGGCCCGTCGTGCCGTCTCAGCAGAAGAGAGCTTCTGATACGGGAAGAGAAACTCTGGATAGTGGTAGAAACTCAAGTTTCTTTCCCTCCCTTCCTCACTGTCTCAAACTGGTGTCGTGGTCCAACTAGTGAAACGGAATTTAAGAAGGTCATCTCGGCAGCTAAATATCCAGGCTGCTGCATGGGCTATAAATAAGTCAAGGGAATGAATTAGTCTCTGGAACTGTTGCTGTGTCTGAGGAGCTTGCTTTGGCTAAGGGTTATGGGTGTTCCTGTAGTACAAACAGCTCCAAAGGTAAACATCTGCTATTTTAAATGGATGGTGGCATAATAGCAGAGGAAATACTTTGTTGAAATGCAGCTTATCCTGCCTTTAGGACTCCTGGGTTCAGAGAAACCTGATAAGGGGAGTGATTCATCAGCTAGACATGTCTATCCTTGAGGGAGGTGAAGAAGGCATCAGCTGTTTAATTCTGTGCCTGATCTTGAGAGCTTCTAAATACACTGGAACCTGGGGCTAACCTGAGAACCTATCTCCTTGCTGCCCAGTGACTATGGCAAAAGGTGTTAATTTTAGAGGCCTCCCCTCTTGACCTATTTTTCTATGGCTATAGGACTGCTTGATTCTTTATTCCACCCAAACTTTTCTCCGCCTCTTGCCTGTTTCACCAATGGGTCCTACAAAAGAGCTGCTCCGAGAGCCATCCCTGATGCTGCACTTTCCAGTTGGATGTGTTCCTGGAGAGCAGTGACAAGAAAAAAGTGACAAACTGCCAGGGCTGAGGGGTCAGTGGTAGGAAACCTACCCACCTGCTGTTAGACGCCCCATGAGTCACAGGCGCATGAAGCTTTCCAAGTTAGAACAGCTGCACTGAGCTAGAACTAGTGATTTCAGTAAATCCAGTAACGTGTCAACTATTTCTTGAGGCCTTAGGTGCACCACCCCAGAAGTAGAAGTGGAAAGTTGGTGTGGCCACAAAGGATCAGTCTTCTACCCACTTAGCTCACCACCTGGGTGTGACTCAGGCCTGTCAGCTGAAGTTTTCTTTTTTTAAGTAAAATAAAACCCCCACCAAAGCCATGATGCAATTGGTATTAATTTAGTGGTGTCTCAGTTCTTTGGCCAGGCCTGGGCTATGGCTGTCAGTTGTTAGGGTTGCGAGGTGTCTGGTTTTGAACTGGTCAGTCCAGTATTTGAGCTTTCTGGTTGGGAAACAAATTGAGAAAATATAAATGTCCGGTATTTGCTAAATAAATGTGATGAAATGTCGTGTGTCTGATATACCCAGCTATGCGCAGGGTATTGCTGGGGGTTGTAGGAGCCCCTTGGAGCTCTAGTCATTGACCAGGGTCCTATCAGGGAAAGGTGCAGTAAAATAAAAAACACAGCCCCTGCCTCCAGTAGCTTCTGGGCTGACTGGAGGACAGGAGCCATAGACGGAGAAGCCTGCGAGAGTGCCTTGTGTTTCAAAAAGCTGCACTTTGTCCTGCATGCTGAGCATGTGTGGGAAGGGGGATGTGAAGGCTAGCTTGTAAAAGCAGGGAGAGGTTGCCTGAGAGACAGGTGAGGAAAGGCAAGGCCCAGTTACATAACTTGGATAACAGCATGGCAGGCACCTCTCTCTACTGTCTCCCAACTGTCCAAACCAGTCTTTCCAGCACTGCTAAGCCCTGGCTTTGGGATCTTCGCTAGTGATGATGCAAACCAAGCCTGGCTCATTAAGGGTTGTCTTTGGGGGGGAAGCATATGTAAGCTTTTCAAGTCCTGGCAGGGCTAGAAGCTAACTTCAGGAATAGGGCCGGTATGAGGAGGGTGGAGATGGAAGGAGAGATTCCAAAGAAAAGGTGAAATCCTCCACTGACTTTGTGCCCACACCATACTGTGGTTCTCGAATCCTTCCCCATTACAGGCTCTGGAAGTATTGTTTTATAAGAAACCATAGCGCTGATTCTGCAATGTTGGGCGCTGTGCCCTTGATTTAAACCATTGACTCTTCATCCCCCGACTCTGATCCTAGACTTAATTGCAAATGGTGTTGACTCTGGTGTGAGGTGCTGCATACCCATCTCTTCGTGTGACTCTGCCCACGAGCCTCGGCTTTAGTAGGCCCTGCTGATTTGCCACTGTGCGCCTTTTGAGCAGACGAGCAGCTGCGTCAGCTCCGTAATGTTTATAAATGTCCGCAAATGGCTGAGAAAAGAAACGACTAGTCTGAGGTGCTGAACTAGGAGCGCCTGGCCCCTAGTCCTGACATTAGAGAAACGATGGCAAATGATGCATGCTCAGACCCTCTGAAAGTTTGTTCTCCTGTCTGGGGCAGGCACTTGATCTAGTGCAGTGTTTCCCAAATAGTATTCTGTGGAACCGTGGGGTTCCACGAAGTGAAAATAACGGTTCCACGCGAAAATTCCATTACAACATTTTACGATTTAAAAAATTAATATGTAAGCATTTATGAATTTTATTGAAAACAGTTTTCATTTGTTCGCCCCGACACATGTCCCTGTGTAATGCCAGCTTAGCCAGAGAGTGGGGACAATGATGTCACTACTCAGCGCTGATATCCATATGTTGTTAGGGGTGCCACACAATTCTTTTGAGTTCAAAAGGGTTCTGTGGCCAATTAAATTGGGAAACACTGATCTAGCAAATCAGCTTTCTGAAATAGTCAGTGTCCCTTTTTCACTGAAGAATGTGGATCAGCTGCCATGCCAGCATATGTTGCAATTGACACTGGCCTACAGCCAAGTCCGTAAAATCTGACTCAGTTTCCTCATTGGTGAAATGCTTACACTGCGGCATGGGAGGGCTGATGACTAATATTTGCAAAGCTCCTTGGAAAGGAATAGCTCTCTGTAATTGCCTAATTACTGTAAGGACACGTTGTTCTCTTGGTACCTCCTAACTTCCCCCTCTGATGTGGGGAAAATTACTGGGCAGGCAAATCCATGCATAATGCAATGTACAGGTGGCTCTCAGTGCTGCCGTATCTGCCAGACCGCAGCTTCGTGTTTCCTCCACAGGAGTCTATCTGGAGTTCAGAGCGATGGTTCTTGCTCTAACTCACCACATATGATCATCATCAACCATGTCTCCGGTACACGCTGTCTGCAACCTTTGCATAAAAACAAGGTATGTCTGCAACCCATCCGCACACTTTGCTCGCTTCATAGAGAGCTGTGGACAGATGGCTGGATTAACTCTCGCTGGCAATGGTTGTCGGGACATCTGACAGTCTGGCTTGTGGCACTGCAGGTGGCTTAGACACCACGAGATGTACCTGGAAACCGAGCTCGTTAGATCAGCTCTCTGATTTGTGAGACTGCTTGGGAATTATTGAGACGCACACAGTACCACTAGCAGCTGATCAAAACAACATTTTGCCAGTGGGCTGCAGCCAAATTCTCTGGCTCAGCAGGATATTGGAGAGGAGCAAAGGGGAGAGTTGTGGGGAAGGTCAGGGCTGCAGCTGCAAACTGGGGACATGGGAAGGGGCTTTGGCTAATTTTCTCAGCGCTTTGGTGGAGATGTTGTTCAGTATCAGTTCAAAAATGTGTTCTCAAACTGTCAGGGCTGTCCCCTGGGGAGGTGGCTGGCAAGTGAACTATTAGACCAAGTTGGATCCTGCCAGTGCTTACAGTGCAAACCTACTCAGTGACCTAGCTATGTCAAAATTCTTGAAATATCCCCATGCGGTGTTCCCTGTAAGCTGAGCACTTGGGCTGCCACCCAGGAGAGATTCAAATGCCGTTCAGCTGATTAACAGAGCACCCAGCATGTGTTTCTATTAGTGGTGCACATCAGCACATGTCTCAGTGCACACAACAAAATTTATTCTGTACACAAATGCAAAATGGAGGGAACACGGTCCCCATGTCCTTATCTCTCTTAAAGGTGCCTTCTAGAATATAGAGCTGCTAAATCTGCTTCCCAGAAGTCATTGGGCAGTGCTGCCTCTCCCTGGGTCTTAGGGTTCAAGGCAACAGGCTGCGAGTCCCTTTGGGATTTGTATTGCTGGCTGTTCTCTCCAGTTCCCCCATCCTCCTTTAAAGGGTTATAATGGTGGTGACTGCAGGAACCTTCACCCTAATAGAAATGGGATTCTTACTGTGCTTGGCATTGGATGCAGGGCTAATGAGCTCACAGGTTTTCAGAAGACGGTGCACTAATCTTTGCAATGCCTTGTTAACGAGGAAGTTCTCTCTCATAACTATTACCCCGCCCACATCAGGTCTGCTTTGGCCCAGAGAGAGAGAGAAAAAAAGATAAAACTGCATTTCTAAAAAACAACCTTGGTTGAGACCCAGATGGGAGGAGAAACGGAGACACAGAGGAGAAGTAACTGCTCTAGGTCCTCAGGTGTGAACATTTTAATTTAAAAAATGTTGCTTCAGTATGGTGATGGAATAATGGTTTGGCTCAGCATAGGGAACAGTGGAGTATGGGCGCTGTGTGTGGACCAGCCTTATTTAAAGAGACAATCCCGTGACTGATGGAGCTACAATTTGTGGCACCGTTTGTTTCTTCCCATCAGGTTGCAAGTAGCTGGGGCTGGTTTGCCTACAAACTGTTAAACGTGGAATCCTGCCTTCCGACATGGCGCCGTTTTGTGCCAGTCCTGCTCCATCAAAGGAGGGGGAAAAAAGCAAACTAATGTGCTCCCTGTCCATCCTTGCCTAGAAAGCACCAGGGTGTCCTATTGCTGCCAAGGAGACCCTGGTAGCACTTGACAGGGTACAAACCCTTCCACATGTGTCGCTAGATCTGTGGCGCTAATGGTAATGCTTAAGCCCCAAGTGCACGCACGCTGGTGCGGGGGGGGGGGGGGGAGTGGAGAGGAATTTCCCCAGGGCCCAGTGATTTATAAAGGGTTCTACTGCAGCAGCCAGAGCCCCTGGCCCTTCAAAATCACTGCCAACGCACCAGGCGACTCTGGGATCTGGCAGGGAGGGGCGCTGTGCCATCCAGGTGGCTGGGGGAGAGGCTAGCTGCCCTAGCCCTGCCCCTCCCACCCTGCCCCCCATTGCCCAGGGGCTTGGTGATCCTGGTGGCTCCCCTGCCCAAGTGGTATTATCCTACATGGGACTGAGTGGGGGGAATGATCCATTGTGAACTTGAAAGCAGTGAAAATGCCAGAGCTGTCTGCAGTGGAACTTCGGGTCTCAACCAAGGTTGTTTTTTAGAAATGCAGTTTTATCTTTTTTTTTTTTTAACTCTCTCTGGGCCAAAGCAGACCTGATGTGGGCGGGGTAATAGTTATGAGAGAGAACTTCCTCGTTAACAAAGCATTGCAAAGATTAGAGCACCGTCTTCTGAAAATCCTGTCCTTGCCCAGCAGTGAAGACCGGATGCCAGATGATACGGACCCTGCCGGATCAGGCTCCATGTTACACATGCTGCACTGTTTGAAATGTAGCTGCCACTCTTGCATAGATTTTAATTGGTTTGGGGGAGGCTCGAGCAGGCTATTTAAGAGCCTTGAGAAAATGTTGTGTCTGTACCTGCTGCTTGAATTGCAGCTGGAATTGGCAAGGAACCTACAAGCTTCCTTGAGAGCTGCAGACCATCTAATGACATTTGGGGTGCATCCACTAAACGTTGTGATGTGAGATGAGAGCAGACTTCCTCCTTTAAATCGAAGGCAGGACCTGGCCTTTCTGTGACCACTAGCAAATGCCAATCCATGCATTGCATCTGGGAATTAGACTTCACTGGCTCTTGCAGCTGGCCTGTATAATCTAACGGAACATCTCTGACAGGAGCAGGAAACCACCTCCTTCCAGACATGTCTTCCTGGGTACAGATCTTCACCAAAGCAAATGTCTTGGTGTCAGCTATTGGCTGCTATGCAGAACTACCATAATGAACACAGAGCTGCAGAATCTATTGATGAGAAGGTCTTTTTCCCCTAAAAGCTGTGCCCTAGGAATTATTTGGGGGAAAGTTCTTTGGCCTGTGTTGAACAGGAGGTCAGATTAGATAGCAGTAATTTCTTCTGGACTTGGAATCTGAGTTGTCTGTGTCCTGCCTGCAGAGGTGCTTCAAGTCCACCTTGTTGCTCTCTGCAAAGTTTCATGGCTGTACTGGGAAGGATGACCGTGGAAACTTAACCAGGAGATTGGATTCCTACAGGCAGCTCCTCAGTTGTGTTTCTTTGTTTTTTTTATGGAGATGTCTGTGGGAGCAAGGGTGGGCCTAGCTAATTTTGGGCGCTGGCTCATTCATGTTGACAGCCCTGCTGTTAGGATGTGTGGTGTTCGCTTGGAGAATTGAACCGTTTGAGGATGAGCCATAGCGCATGAGATGCCTGTGGCGGATTTCACTTGCTACCCAAAAAGCTTCTGATAGGAGAACTTTTGAGGCCATCTCCTGGGCAGGGGTCTTCCACAAATTCCCTGTTGTACAACAGCTGTCTTTTAAACTGCTCCAGGTCCTAGCAGTGCCGTAACGCACACCTAGGCATAGGGCAAAGGAGTATGGGTTCCCAGCATTGCTTTTTGCAGAGCACTGTTCGGTTGGGCTGGGAAGTGGCTTACTCTCCCCATACCATGCAGATCTGCAGAATACAGCTACTTGTCGGGTTTCTGATCTGGAAGAGGATTTTCTTGCTCAATCCGACTGCCAGGACCTGTGCCATCTCTGGTAGCTTGTGAGAACAGGAGGAAAGCAAAGGGAGTTTTGCTTTCTGCAGAGGGACCATAAAGGCTCTTCTAGGAACTGAATCTTTCCACTCAAACTGCCTCTGTTGGTGGATGGGGTGGGAGGAAGCTGCCCCCTTGGGTGACCTTGTGTTGTCTGTGAAGCAAGTTTGCAGAAGGGCGGCAACCACTGCCAAAAACTGATGCTGGGCAGGGATGATTGTGCCTGCCTGTCTGCTGAAGTTGATTTGCAACACTTCAAAACCAGTGCGAACTGTGTGGCTCATACAGTGGTCCCTGTGTGCTCCTTAGCAGCTACTAGAGCAGCTTGTTTGAGGTCTGGCTCAGTGCTTGGGACACACCAACTAGATCCCAGGCCAGCAGGCAAAGGGCTCTTCTGGCAGGTAAGCGATCTTGCAGTTTCAACTCGCTGGTTAATTGTTAGCACAGGTGCTGGGCCTGGGGAGGCGTTCCGAGTGCAGGGGGAGTAGCAGGATTGTGTGTCCTGGACTTGCCCTCTAATTCACCTTTGAGTGGACCAGGGTACTGAGCTGTGACGCTTCACAGCATTTCTGCTCATGCCAACATCAACTTGCTGTCCTGGCTCGGAGAGATGAAAGCTTAACGGGTCTGTGGATAACAGTTGTGCTACTTTCACAGGGGAACTTGAGTGGCGTGCTTTCCCTTGGGGTTAAAGTGGGACTACTGTTGGCGGTGATTTCAGTTCAGTGTCCCCAAGGTTTTGTATTGGACAGTGCTGAGAGAGAAGGCAGGATTATTATCGCTTTGTATTAGAGTAGCACTTGGATTGCCATGGAGACATGCCCGAACCCCCGGTGCTGGCCCTTGTCAGTGGACACGTGTTGGGAGTGTACATCTACCCGGGGAAGCCCTAGCAGAGATTAAGGATCCCTGTTGTGCTAGGCACTGCACAAACTCAGTCAGTGAGTCCTCACCCAAATCAAAGGGTGCTAGGGGAATTGCAGGCAGAGAGGGGAATTGTTTGCCCCAGGGACGGATTGGAGGTAGAGCAGTGTCGAGAACCAAAACTCCTCATGCCAGTTGGGTTCCCGGCCCATCAGGGGTTCCTGGTCTCTAACAAGTAGGAAGAGGGACAGCATTGACTGACTTAGTCATTTAAAAAAAAAAAAAAAAGCTGGGGAGACTTGCCAAATCAAATGCCTTTTACAACGAAGAGTGATCGAAAAGGCCGTGATAGAATGACAACAAGGGCTGTACCAGGCAGTTCACCGAGCTCTTAAAAGGAGATCGATTAAGTGGCTCTGCACAGCATCGCCTTTCCCCTGGCCTGTCATTGTGGTATCTCTGGGTCTGTAGCTCTTTGGCATGGAGGGCAGGACTTTTTTCAGCGCTCTGGATGCTCTATAGATACCTGAGCTCTTCCCCATCGAAGCTCTGTACATACTGTGGGAAGAGCATGCACCAGAGTAAACCCTCCCTTGAACGAACGGCCCAAGAGCAAGACTTCCAACAGGAAATGGGGAAGGGAGAAAAGCATGTTGAGGACTCTCTGCCTGAGGACCTAGGAGGGTGTTGTCTGTTGCTTTGCTCCTCTGCATGGTCAGAGCAGCTCTATGTGGCTTTGAACTTGTTCTCCAAAACCTTTCATAGCTGGCTGGAGGCACTTTCAGCTCTTGCCTTTCTCCCAGGTTTGGAACTGAACAGGGACTGATCTCCTTTGTCTGCCCTGACACCAGTACAGTTGTGCTGTTAGGTTCCTTATAACGAATCCATCATTGTGGTCCACACTGGAGGTGCTTTCCTGTCTAACATCCCCTCCTGCTGCTTCGTGTTCGGCAGCATTGTGCCCAGAGCAAAGGGAAGCAAACCACGTGATGAGGTTCTGCTTTTCTGCTTTTTTCCTTAATGCATCTTTTAATATTTGCTTTAACCCTCTGAAGTGCAGAAAGCTCAGGGCAGGACTTGTTGCAAATTTGACAGTTTGGGCTGGAGTTGATAACAGCACTAGCATTTTTCTGGACCCCTCTGTAAAGTGCCCCATACTAGATCCCTGCTTCGTGTAGAGACCCCCCATGTGCTGATGCTCTGCAGACTAGCGCTACCTCCCACTTTGCTTTTAGATGGAGTTTCTGCTGTTGGATTTGACCTTTAAAGCCCATGTGGTTTGGAACATGACTCCTTGAAATGACCTCTCCGTTCAAACGGTGCTGTTGTCTGACTTTAGATGGAGCAGAGAGAACTGGTGGGCTCCATTTTTGGGGTGAGGGCTTCTCTTCCTCCTCCTCCTCGTTCAGACCTCCCAGATTGATTTAATTTATATGGGTTACCACAGCACTTCAGATGCGAGAGCATCATAGGTTGAGGGATGGGGTGAGTGGGGCTAGTCTATGAATCTGCCAGGTTCCTCCTAGCCTGTCTGGAATGCAGTCGTCAGATTTTGTTCTCAGATCTTGTAATTATTGTGAAATTTCCAGACTCACTTGGGGAAGTGCTTTAAGCAAATGCAAAGAAACTAGAAGCAATGGCGCTGAATCTTAAGTCTTGCCTAGACTACAGAACGTTTCCCTGTTGGGACGAGACCATAAACCGTCAAGTTGGTAGACACCATGCTGACTGCCTGCGAAGTGCTGGGTTTAGATTGTCGTCAGTGCTATCACCAAACTGAGTCAGTTGCTTTCAAAGTCAAATGTTCTGTAGTGTGGAAGAGTCTAGATGTCCAAAGCAGGACAAGGGTTTGGAAGTGGAGAGGGGGCTTGTGGAGAGATGCAGATTAGGCCTTAGCTGGAGTATTGTCCCCCGTTCTGGGCACCACATTTCAGGAAAGTGGAGAGGGAAGAGAAAAGAGCAACAAGTGATAAAAAGTCTAGAAAATGTGACTGATGAGGGAAGACTGAAAGATTTGGGTTTGTTGTTTGGAAAAGAGAAGACGGAGGGGGGATGTGATAGCAGTTTTCAACTACCTAAATGGGTGTTACAGAAGGCGGGACAGAAATTATTCCCCTTGACTTCTGATGCTAGGATAAGAAGCAATGGGCTTAAATTGCAACAAGGGAGGTTTAGGGTGGAAATTAGGAAGTACTTCACAACTGTCAAGGTGGTTAAGCACTGTAATAAAGTGCTAAGGGAGGTTGTAGAATCTCCATCATTGGATATACTTAAGAGCATGTTAGATGAACATCGATTAGGTTACGTTTATACCGCAGGCTTCTTAAGAAGCTTTTTTGGAAGAAGGTTTGCATCTAAAAAACCAAAGACTGACTGGGCGCTATCTCTCAAGTAAGCAGTGATTGCTATGGACAGAATGGCCGCCTGAGTACTTGTGCTTTTTCTTCTTCCCTCTTCCTGCACAAAAAAACCCTCTTCCCCGTCCACATACGCCTTTGTGCACAAGAGTTCTTGTGCAAAAAGGCATTCTTCCTCATAGAAAGAGGAATACCAATTGTGTGTAAACCCCCTCTGTTTTGATTCTCTTGCACAAAAATGCGCTTGAGGTGTGGATGCTCCCTGAGTTTTTTGGGGAAAATTGCTGTTTTTCCGCAAAAACTCTGTAGTGTAGACATAGCCTCAGGGATGATCTACATGGTGTTTGGTCCTGCTCTGAGTGCAAAGGAGTGGACTTGAGATATACCATCTCATAGAGCTGGAAGGGACCTTGAGAGGTTGAGTCCAGTCCCCTGCCCTCACAGTAGGACCAAGTACCATCCCTGACAGATTTTTCCCCAGCTCCCTAAATGGCCCCCTCAAGGATTGAACTCATAACCCTGGGTTTAGCAGGCCAATGTGCCAACCACTGAGCTATCCCTCCTCCCTCCTGTTGGGGCAGCATTTCTTCATAGGAGAGACAAGGTGTCGCAAAGAGAAGGCTTTCTAGGTGGGACACCTGTTCAACTCCACTTCCATTTGCGCCTTTGCCACGGCAGTTCTTCCATAGCTTTTATAGTCCAAACAGTGTCTCCGCTCCTCTTGGGAGACATGAAAGCCCTTGTTGGTGAAATGCCACATCTCCTATATGATCACTCGCAACATCATTTATTTTAGATCCTGACATGTCTGTGCCATTGGAAATTCCCTGCTAGTTTCTAACAGCTAAACTAACAGAAGAGCCTACCTCTGAAAATACCAGGTTGCTTAATGCTTTTTTTCCCCCCTCTCCAAAGCTCTGAAAGCTAAGAGTAAACCCAGAATAGCATAAGAGCAAAGCGGGGCTTTAAAACTGTGAGGCCAAACGGGGGTAGAGCAATACAGACCTCCAGCAAGCACAGGCTGCATGATTAATGGAGATGTTCCAGTGTGTAGATGCCAAGCTGATAGGTGCAGTTATAGACACCTGAAAATCTTGGTGGTGGAAGGTTTGTGGCTTTAGGTGCTTGGTTTCTCGTGACCCTTTTTCTCTGCGTCTGCCTGCATCTCTCCCGCTGAGCCATCTGTAGGGAGGTTTAATGCATAGTTCTATGATCCCTAATAGGTAAGCCAGCCCTCTAATAGTCTTGAAGTCCAGCCTTGGGGGGACGCAGCTATTTGCACAGGAGGATTGTATTCTGTTTTGCTTTGCTCTTGTTGAGCACCAGGGCGGCGGCTGTAATTTACTTGGCCAATGCAGAGCTTGCTTTAACAATCTTTGGGATGTAAAGCGCAAATCCTGCCTTACGGTAATGTGATTCCCAGCCAAAGCTGGCTCTCCTCGATTATTGTTACTGGTTATAACTGGATGTCAACTTGCACAGTGTTCAGTCCCTCTAGCAGAGCTGACCGATTCTGCCTTAGCCTGTCAAACTGTGAGGGATCCCTTCTGGGTGTAACGTAGCGGTGCTGGTTGCTGTGGAGCTGCTGTGTTTCTGAAACTGTGTTCCGTGGCACACTGGTGTGCCACGAGGCAGTTGGAGGTGTGCTGCGGAGAACAGAATTAAAAATGGCCACCCTTAAAGGGGCAGGCGACTTTTTTCCTCAATAACTTCGCTCAGACCCTTTTTCCTCCCTAACCTTTTTTTTTCTCTCTCTCTTTGCTCAACAAAAAATCCTTGGTGTACCTCAAAAAAAAAATTGTTTGGTGTTCCTCGGTCTTAAAAAGTTTAAGAAACACTGCTCTGAAAGCTTGAGAAGCTGTGTGAGTGTGGTGTAGCATGCTATGCAAATAGCCAAAGAACTGCATAACCTCTGGACTGCAGGCACCTAAAATAGCACAGTAGTCTCGGCAGCTTTTTGTTAGCACAAAGCAGGGGAAGCTGATCCCTCTGCCTGTGATAATGCTGACACATTACAGCTTTCCCCCATTGCTTCTTACTGAAACTGCTGCCACTTATGTCCAGTCACCTTTTTTTTATAAGATTTGATTCACGCACCATGAATTTTCCATGCCAGATGTGGTCCTGGTCATGAGTAACCGTTGTGACTGTGGCTGGCAGGAGTTCTGGGTGATTGCCTCACTCCAGGAAGTGTTAAAATAACACTTTTTTTCTTAGAAAGCTAGTTCCCTCCCCTCCCATATTTTTATTTTCCTAATAGCTGCCCCTACTCTGGCGGCTCATAAACAGAGGGTTGCTTGTGTAGCGGAGTGAGAACGGATTTGCTTGGGTGGATACCATGCCACAGAACGGTTCATGAAGGTAGCTGGTCTCAAAGCAGATAGACTTACTTCAAGAGGAGCCTGTCTCAAGCCTTGGAAGGAAACTGTTGCAAGGAATCCTGCTCCTCTTTCCGGACTCTTAGTCTGTTCTGTTTCCCTGGGAAGAGCAGCTGCCCCAATGATGCAGAGAATTTGAGACGAAACCTACAAGGAGGGTTTTTGTAACTGCTGTCTGGATTCCAGTAACTCAATGGGGAGCTCGGCTGCCAAGCGTTGCTGGAATGTGAGCTTCTGAGGCTGGGCCCAGCCGGTTTGCCTGCTGCTTTTCAGCTCTGCAAAGTCAGGACACTTCCAAGGTATTCCGCGGTATTGAAGGGTTGGAGTAGGCAAGCATTGGGGATTCAGGGGACAGGCCCCTCTCCAGAGCTGTGCCAGTGGAGGGTGCATGCTCTAACTGGACCTCCAGTTCTGCAAAAGGTTTGTAACTATCTGGGGCTTTCCCTTCTTGCCTGGCCTCTCCCTTGTTTGATCACTGAAATAGCTTTATTGCTGTTGGGAAGTAGCCACATTTAAGGCTTTTTCAGGAGCCGCTGTTTCAGTGCTGAGCTGAGGAAGGAAAAACCATTCAGGGCTCTCCCAGAAGCATGAGCCAGCCTCGCCTGTGTGTTGGCATTGTGTAATTTGTTTCCCAGGGGTGCCCAGAGCCCAGAGGGTTGCCTCCCACCCCAACAGCTTTGTCACCAACGGCAGCCAGCCAAGGAAGGCAGGATCCAGCTCCCTCAGCCAGATACAGCTTCTCCAGGGAAATCTGCGCAAGTCGCTTCCTCATCTCACGTGGCCTTACCGGGCCGACAAATGGGATGCGAAGTGCTGAACTGCTGCCTGGTAGTCTACAGCGCCAGCCCTGTAATGTTCCCACAGTCAGGTTCCATCTCAGAGCACGGTGGGTAGGAAATAACTGTGAAGAAGGACCCACTGAAACATAGCCTGTTCCTTTACCCTCCCTCCTATAGTAATATTTCAGCCATCTTTCTTATTGAATGGCAGCTGCCTGTGTCTGGAAGTTGGTTCTGTCTTATCTATTGCAAAACAAGACCTGGGAGGTCAAAATATGGGAGGCTTGTGCAAGAACAAGCTAAATCTTGATCATGCAGTAACCTCTGCACCTTCCCTTTAAGCTTCAATACCCAAGCCCATATAAGTGAGCTCCACTGTCCCATCAGAGCAGTCTCACCCTGCAAGTAAAATGAAAGCGATTCCTTCCAGGCTCTACATGCAACTTCAATCCATCTGAACTTGGGCATGCCTCTGGGAACGGCTTTGCTACAAGGACTGAAATAGCTGCAGTAGTTGCCTGGGGCTGTTTAGGGATTTTTATTTGCAGAGTGTTAAAGGCTTTTGTGTGTGTTGGCTCCCTTCTGGTAGAGCTTGCTTTGACTGTTGTCCAGTTGGAATGCAATTCCAGGGCCTTTAAGTATCTGGAAAGATACACACAGGTGGAAGGTCCAGGAAGTGGTTGTGGTGTCTCGTGAAGCTCGTGTCCATGAAGGTGTAGGTGGGGGATGAAATCAAGAGACGCTCTGCTTGCTAAAAGCTGTCTCTGCTACAACCAATTGCCTTGTCAGGGCCATCAAACAGAATCTCTGCCTGTATCCGGCTATAACTCTTGTACCAGTGTATGCAGCATACAGTAGAATACTTAGCAGTAGCAATTGGGGATTAAATGCAGGAGGGATATTTATGGGGAGACTGCATGTTGGAGAAGCCCTGTGTCTAAAAGCTGTAATTTGGTCTAGTGACAGTGTGATGGTCCAGTCTGTGTAGCCCAAGGAAAAACCAGTGTTTCAGTGTTTTAAATGGCGTCCACACAATCTTTTTGTAACAAGAGGCGTGAAGGGCTTGAGTCCAGGTTTCAACATGCAGCTTCCATCCCCATATGTAGACTCATGTCCTCCTTGCAACTTGTGGGAGGCTGTATGTGCTTAATAAGGAAGCTAGGAAATGTAAACTTCACCTGCATTGAGAGTTGCTGGGCAAGCTCCCAGCAGGTGTAGGATGTCCACACTGCAGTCAGAGGTGAAACTGCATCCTATGGAGACTGACCTGACCTTTAATCCAGCCAGTGCAAGCACAAATAGTTGTGAAGCTGCAGCAGCAAGGATTCCAGGATGTGCTAACTGCCTAACTACCCTGAGTCCCAGGCAGACTTAAGCCACCATGCTCGTGGCTTTGCTGATGTTGGTACTGACTAGCTAGGTTACAGGTGGCAAACCTATGGCCTGGGAGCTGGATCCAGCCCCCAGCTAGCCTCTGTTTGGCACCTGAGGCCCGCGGCTCCAACCAAGCTTTGGGGAGCTGGTGCTAGAGTCCTGCACCTTCCCTCCCACCCAGACCCCAAGCCTGCATCCCGGTAGCCCCACACACTAAACTCCTTATTTTTGGTCCCAGCCCAGAGTGTAGGGGCCCCACAAAATCTACTACCTTCCCCCCCTCCCCCTCCCCCCAGGCTCTGGTCTGTGCGGGGAATGTGGTTTTCTAACTTTTTTTCTGCTTCTCACTTGCTTCCCTCCCCCCGCCCACTGATTTTTCTGTGGGTCAGCAGCCCCCAGCCCAGATAAGGTTTCCCGCCCCTGAACTAGATTTGTGCTGCAGTCATACCTTGTCCTCTCACATCTGTTGTTCTTTCCAGTCAGGGTGGTCCCTCCCGTTCTGTCTGGGGCCAGTGCTCTTAAATGGGTGACTTGCCTAGCTGCCTTTGTAGTGACCTTTGCTCTGTTTGCCCAGACAGCCAGGTTCTGGAAATCTTGTTTATGGGTTGTGCACTAATGTTTAACTCTCCTTGTTTTTCTTTCCCTCCATTAGGCAATTCTGACCTGTGCGCATCTTGATAAGGTCTCCTAGCAACCTCCACTGGGGCTGAATGACAGCAGGAGGGTAATTGATGAGCTTGCCCTGGGAGTTTGTAAGTAGGTGAAATTGAAACACAAGATGGGTCAGAAAGTCACTGGCGGAATAAAGACTGTGGATATGAGAGACCCTGCCTACAGGCCTCTGAAGCAGGAGCTTCAAGGGCTGGACTACTGCAAGCCCACGCGCCTAGACTTGCTATTGGACATGCCCCCGGTCTCCTACGAAGTCCAGCTGCTGCATTCCTGGAACAATGATGACCGCTCGCTAAACGTCTTTGTGAAAGAGGACGACAAACTAATATTTCACCGGCATCCGGTGGCTCAGAGCACAGATGCCATCCGAGGCAAAGTTGGATATACGAGGGGACTGCATGTGTGGCAGATCACGTGGGCCATGAGGCAGCGGGGCACGCATGCTGTGGTAGGGGTGGCTACGGCAGATGCCCCCTTGCATTCTGTAGGGTACACAACCCTGATAGGAAACAACCATGAATCCTGGGGCTGGGACCTTGGGCGGAACAGACTGTACCATGATGGGAAGAACCAGCCAAGTAAAACCTACCCTGCCTTCTTAGAACCTGATGAGACTTTCATTGTGCCGGACTCTTTCCTGGTGGTCCTGGACATGGACGACGGGACCTTGAGCTTCATTGTAGATGGGCAGTACATGGGTGTTGCTTTTCGAGGACTTAAAGGGAAAAAACTGTATCCAGTTGTAAGCGCAGTGTGGGGGCACTGCGAAATACGGATGCGCTACTTGAACGGGCTTGACCGTGAGTATAACTTCCCACAACTTACGCTGAAAGTGCGACTCTCTGCATGCCTTCCTAGCCCCTCGAATGGGATCAAACCATGTATCCCCACTCTCTTCCCAATAGCTAGTGAGCTTAGGTACCTGAAAGCTTCAGCTTGTGGAAGCTGAAATGACTGTTGGGGCTTGGGGGAAGATGGGGGTTTTTACTCCAGATGAGTGTCTGCTGATGGGCTATGTTGGAAAAGAACAATTATTGTTTCTGACTGTATCTAGTGCAGCTACTGGGCAGCCAGCTTATGTCCCTACAACAAGGTAAACCCAACAGGTCTGTCTGCCCATCAGCGTAGTGCGCCTGAAATTAGAAAGCAGCTCAGTAGTAAGTGTGTAAAATCCTCAGTTAAATGGGATTTCTCGGGCAGAGGGTCACTCCAGCTTGGCCAGGTTGCAGCAGCTCTCCATCTGCTGCGCAATTGACCCGGCCGGTCTGGAACAGCACTCACAATGATGCAGGTGGGGGGTCTGTTTGGGCCAGGCCCTCCATACTCCAGGAGGGGGGCAGCTCCAATCCAGCCAGGCTGCTAGTAAACTGCTTACCCAATAAGCATTGCCCTTACTGGGTAATCGGTTAATCCTTTACATCTCCACTCAGTAGTTCTTAGGTGTCTGTATAGAGTGGATTTTGGGTAGCAGTGCAGAGATGAATGCTACTGCTGGGACTCTAGCCATCTGTGTTAAGTGTCTCTCTGGAATGCTAGTGTTCTCCTCCCCTTCCTTACTGCCAGAATCTCCAGTGCCTTACTCTGGATTTAGGCCAATAGACAAGGCAGAAGCCTGTTGCTTCTCTGTATCTCCCTTTTCCAGCAAGGTCACATGTACTCATGATACAGGAGAGCAAGTTCTAAACTCACTCTGCAGGCAGGTGTGTAGAGAGCCGTGCAGTCACTAGACTGGAAGCCCACCTCTTTCAGCAACTAGCTTTCTGTCCTTTCCCTGTCAAGGTGAAGGGACACTGTTACATGGTGTGGGGTTGGGTATTGTAGCCAGGAAAACCCTCATAGTTGTGATGGCTCAGTGTAAGTTCTAGAGGGCAGTTCATCACCAGGCTTAGTACAAGCTTCGCAGCTTCAAACTGGTCTTGGGATAATGCCCGTCTGTCTCTTTGTTCCCAATTGTACCCAAGTGACTTAGTTCATTTAGAGGAATGGCTTAATCTGGATTTGTTGCTACTGAAACATGTCAGAACCCCTTAGCCCCACCCCTGCCACATGAATTTTGTTATGTGCACCAATATGAAGGTGATGTGTTGCATGTCACCTCCCCATTGGAGCACATACTCCGCTCAGAGGTAACACAGAAAGGGTAGCATGTTCACTCCAAGCTCTAGAGAAGCATCTGTCTTGTATTGTTTCCAGGGTGCTGTAGAATACTTTCTTCCTGTATTGGAGGGTAAACATACCTGTTCTTCACTGAAGCCATGCGAAAGGCACCTGGTACAATGCTGGCGCCCCTTCAGAATTGAGTGTAGTATTGAAATATTTCACTTCAGCAAAACAAAATGCAAATGCCTAATACTGCAGACTTGCCCCTCCTTGCCACAGTAGCAAATGAAGGCAATGCACCCATTGTATTTGTATTCTGGTTCTCCCCTCCCCCGGGAGTCCCAATCACAGAGCAGGACTTTGTGGTGTTAGTGGCTGTACACAGACCAAAAAGGACAATTGTTTTGACCAGTGAGATGTTTCACTCGGCACTAAAGCTCTTCCTAGTTTTTGCTACCCGGGTTGGACGGCAGAATGGAAATCTGTGATCTGGCCAAACCTGGCAACCAAGCCACATGCAATAGGGTATTCCTGGCCTGAGACAAGCTAGTGCTGAGTCACAGGTATTGGAGTGAAACAGTGGAAACTGATCTCCGGTGCATTTGTCTTGCTTGTTTCAGTCTTTGGGCGGGAGGGAGGGGTTCATTTCTCCTAAGTTGACCTGCTACAAAACACCTACTGTTTGGTTTCTTGATTTTTCCGTTTAGTATACAGAGACCCTGAGCAAACCTGGCCAATGGTGCAATTGGCCATGTAGCAAGTTCTAAGCTTTTACATTGGTACCAGGACAGCTGCCTATTGAGTATATCCAAACTCATGTAATTTTACTCTGCACAGGAACTGAGTGGTCTTAATGGCACCCATTACCTACTTTCCGGGTACCTATTGTAGGAAAACATGGGCACAGCTGTGACCCATGCCCCACGCGCACACGGCTCAAAGGAAGACCTTGGCCCTGCTCACTAGCCAGGACCCTTCCCCAAAATCCTCTGCTGTCACTCCTTGCTTCCTTGTGCCATTGGTAGGAGCTTTCCAGCTAAGCCTGATAGCTGCAGCACCTCTTTGGGGATGGTTGGTCTCGTAGGGTAGCTAGGTCCCAAACCATGCAGAAGTAGACAGAGGAAACCGGCACTTGAGATTACATCCAGGCACAGATGGGCAGGGATTGGAGCACCTGTATCATGGATCCCTCTCCTCCCAAACTAGTAGAGTAGTGGGCAACCTGTGGCTCAGGGGCTGCATGTGTTCAGTGTTTGGCTCACGAGACATTTTGTTTATCGTTTCCCATGCATAGGGTGGCCAGATTCTGCTGGTTTCAGTCTGTGTAACTTTTTTTTTCTTACTGGTGTTACAGAAGTGACATGCACGTAAAGCAAGAGCATGTGAAGCGAGGTGGGTGCTGATTGCACGCAACATTGTGAAAGCTGTTTGCTCCCTCTGCAGGCTATCAAAGCGCTGCTACGGTTACATCAGCACATCCTGCAAATCCTAGGTACACAACCACAATTATCAGCAGGGATGTGAAAGTGTAACCGTGTACACAGTTAACAGCTGAGCCTAGGTAATCTGTTAATGTTCATGGTTACATGCAGGCTCCCAGTATGCCCAGAGAGTTGCCTGCTGCCCCACAGGGGTGGGTAAGCACTAGCTCCCCACATGCACTGGCTTCTGAGGAGCTTCCTCCCTGCTCCCCCCTGCCCCGCTGCTGCCTCTGTGTAAGAGGCAGCATTGTGGGGGTGAGGGGAGGCAGGAACCAACTTTTGTCTTGCATGTAATCGTGTAATTGCTGAAACTTTCACTAGTTACAGGGTTATTTAATTACACCCATTTTAACATCCCTAGTTAGCAAAACTACCATGTCCCGGGAGACAGTGTTACTCATGACAGTCTTGTGGCCCACTGAGATGGCGGGTCATGCATGCGGCCCCCTCACTAACCTAGGTGGCCCCTTGCTGTCCTAAACAGTAATGGGAGGAGACTGCTCTAATTTTGAGGTGGCCTAAATCAAGCTTTCACTGGAACGCAGATTCTTGTCCGCACTACGGTGTTTGCTGATCACGCTGTCAAGTCTCCTGTGTCTGAAAGGAGCCCGCCAGAGGCAACGGCTGGGAATGCTTTGTATGTCGCTTTACCGGGGATGAGCAAGGGCTAGCTCTGCGGGACCAGGGATAGGGCGAGTGCATGTGTGAAGTAGGGATAAAGGTGGGATGTCTTCTCCCCATGTGTTAGGTGCCTCTTGGGGATGCTGATGTTTAAACTTGAAAATGCACCATGCCAGTGCTGCCTGTATAGACTGCCTTGCCCAACTAAAAACTAGATGGCCCCTCCCAGCCTCCTTGTCCCTAAACAGACTGTCTTGGAGCATGTCCAGAAAGGTGCCCAACAATGTTCCCTCTTATTTTTTTCAACCATGTGCAGAATACATTTTTAAATGCATCAAAACACAGGCGAAAGTGCGCCACCGGTAGAAACTGGCGTGGGCACTCGGCTAAGCAGCTTGGCAGCATTTTAATCTCTCCTGAGCAAACGCACAAGCACTCAGTTTGCCGGGAGCACAGGTGCCTGATCCTGGAGGGCATGGGATCAAGCATTTGAATAGAGAACTCTTGGCAGAAGTGCCCTAGCACTCAGACACAAGGAACTCCCAACTTCTGCTACATAGCATGGCCTAAGGGAGATAGTCGCTCAGTTCTAACCCGTTCAGCTCCACGGGGTGAAGCCAATAGGTAGCAATATAGGTTGGAGTTTTGAGAACTCCGTGTAAAACTGTCTTGTAATGTCTGCTCCATTTGGAGTGGTTCCAGGACTTAATGCACTTGATATGAGGCTACTGGAGCCTAGCTTTGCCCATGAGAAATAGTAATGGTCAGATCTCCGCTCCCAGATGGAACAGCTGCTGGCTGCAGTTGCGCTGGAGTACTTGGTGCACGGAGCTTAGTGCACTCAAACGGCTCCATGCTTGTGAAAGGGGTCGCCGAGCAGCGGCTGGGTTCTCCGGGTCAGCAGTTCAGAATCCAGCATGGTTTGTTCTTCTGGGTGTTCCTTTCACCCGCCAACATAAGCTTGCTCCTGGCCCCTCTTGGTCACTTTTACGGGGCGGTTTTGGGGTTATCTTCGCAAATCAATGTAGGATAAGGTGCAATTTAGCAGGATTAGTCTGCATCGAATGCCACTTTGAAGGCCATTGCATTGGCAAGTTTCTATTGCAGTGATGCCATGGGCCCAGAGGAGGGTCCTAGTTGTTCTGTGGTGCATGCCATATAAACAAAGACTCAGTCCTTGCTTGGAAGAGTTTACAGGCAAAGTGACAAATGAAGGGTGTTGTGTGGGGGGCCTGAAGTGGGGAGTAGAATGAAGCCTCGTCTAAACCATGTAGAAGACGGATGTTGCATTGGTCAATCTTCTGACCTTTGATGTAGCCAGTCTAGCATATACCTGCTTAATTAAACACTGAGGGCACCCCTGTTGATGCCAGAACTTCTACTCCTTGTGAGAAGTAAGGGATTTCAACAAGAGTGTATCTCCTGTTGACCTCCTGCTCTGAGGACGGCACCAAGGCTCGGCTTAAGATATGGCAACTCCTGCTATGTTTTTTACATAGCTGGATTTGCATACCTGAAGCCGACCTTCAGCTGTAGTGTAGACAGACCTGGCCTCAGAGAAACAAGTATGCCTCTTTGCCCTTTAAAATAACTTACTCATGTCTCCCATATGCCTTGCCACGATGCCATTAATTAGCTGACTTTGCTGCTCTGAAGCAGAGCTTCAGGGTTGTGCAGGGAAGTCTTTGTATATGTAGAGGACAGGTCAGACAAAGGGATGGATCCGAGTGGAAAGAGCAGAGAACAATTGGAGGGCAAGGCTGTCATTGTTGGCTAAGCAGAGAGGCCACGTGATGGGTGGGAAAGGGGGAGGGAGAGATGTATAGACCCTAAAGAGTATGGGTTGGAAATGGCATTTAGGATTTGGTTTGACATGCATGGCCTCTGAATTTGGAATCAAGGATGAATGGATGACTCTCTAAAAACCATGCCCTAGGAGGGACTCTGGGGAAGTTCTCTGGCCTGTGTTACGCAGGAGATTAGACTAGATGTTTGCAAAGATCTCTTCTGGCCTTGGGGCCTATGACAGGATTCCAACTAACCTGCTTGGAGAAAACTGCCATGGTTTTGCTAATGGGAAAACAGGCTGATTGTAACCAGCGGTCTTGTGAATTGGTGTGTAATGAGGATTGGGAGGCCAAAAGGTAGAGGTGTAATGGCTACAATGATCAGAAAATGGTGGGAAGAAACCTGAATGAGTGTGTCAGTGCTTCAGACTGAAGAGGAAGGTTGGATCTGAAAACTCTTATCATAGAATACTAGGACTGGAAGGGACCTTGAGAGGTCATCGAGTCTAGTCCCCTGCCCTCATGGGTAGTACTCAGTAATGTGGGAAGAGTTGGAGAGCTGCAAGAGGGATTTGTTTTTTCTGGAATGATTCTGGAAGCAAGCATGAGTGCAATGACACACATCGTCAGCAAACTGACTGAAGAACATTGTCTCCCAGTAGCAGGAAAATTGACACATGTGGCCAAGATTAGTAAAGTCCCCGTTTTGGAGGTTCGAGCAGCAGCCTGGATATATTTTTTTAACTGATGCCTCTTAAAGTGGGTAGTGCAAAGCCCAAAGCTGAGGATTTTGAAAAACCTTGCCCCTTATCTACAGCTCAATCCGGATGAGTTTGGAGAACTTAATCTAGTCCAAACTCCAGGAAATTCAGATCCTTTTCTTTGTGTGCAGCTGTAACGTTGGTTCATGCTGTCTGCCCTTTCAGAGCTCAAGAAACCAGTCATTGCTGTGGAGATCAGTGAAATGTTCCTAGTAAATATTCATTGGTATTTAATCTGTTGTGGCAGCTCACTCAGGTTTAACTACATCTCCTATTTGCTGTTCATGCATCTGAAAGCAGAGGTTCTTCTGTTTGGTCCATAGAATCCCACATTTTTTCTGGGCTCTGAATTTGCTAAGGTAGCAGAACTGTAACCCAAGAGATAGGGAGATGCCAGACTGGAGATTCTCTAAATTATCTCAACCTCCTGGATTCCCTATGCTCACTGTGCTGAGAGCTTGACCTTCATAGATTCCTCCTCCTTCCTGAGTGCTAGAGGCAGTAGCAATGTTCCCTCGATTTTTTTTTCCATTCACGTGCGGAATAAATGTTATGTGCATCACCAGTAGAATCTCATGCTGCTGGCTCTAGCTGCTCCGCTAATCAGCTGGGCAGCACCTGACTCTCTTCTGGGTGGTTGCCCACATGCTCAGCTTACAGGGAACACTGGACAGCAACTCCCTAATGCATTGATGTGTATGGCACCGTATGTGCATATGCAATACTTCAGTATGAAAAACATTCCCCCAACTCTTCACTGCTGGCATGCTGCCATGATGAGTCCAACATAACCTGAAATGTAACTGTGGATCCAGGACAAAGCTGGGCTTTTCACGACTGGCTTTTTTTCATTAGGTGGGTCCTAATCCTGGGTGGGAGCCAGCCACCTCTGAGCTTTCTCCTTACTGTATGATGAAAGCATTTTTGTCATGAACCATACTTGCAAACTTCCTGGTAGAGCATGTTCCGTACCCAGTTCTGGGAGCGCCCACAAGTCTGTGCTGTGGGTTTGCCTCCTTAAATATCGATGTAAAACCTGGTTTGCTGGAGCCCTTATGCACCCCAGCCCCTGAAATCCTGACTTAGGCAAATGAGCTCAACTTGTTCTTTGGGGCTGATTTCATATTAGGTTTTGGATTTTTCTCAGGGTGGCTCCCATCATCCTCTGGTGGAGATTGAGGTCCTCATTAGAAAATGTCCCTGGAAGGGGGAAGTGGTGAAGAGAGAGCTGCTGCACTGAGGGTTTTTGGAGAGGGAGGAGGGAAGATGGGCTGGTTGGCTGCAGAAGAAAAATTACCCAGATCAGTGATGCATACTTTAGTGCAAGATTTAGCTTTAGCAATCAGGACACCTGCATGGGAGGGAGGGGCGGGGCGCGACAGAATTGCTGGGCCCTGGGCAAGAGGGGGTGACTCCATACTCCTGGAAGTGGTGGGGGCTAGCTTTCCCCAGCCAGCCCTTCAGCTCTACGGCTCCAACAGCGATTTAAAGGGTCTAGGACTCTGACACCACGATAGCAGTGGTGGTGGCCGGGAGCCCCAGGCCTTTTTGAATCGCTGAGTCCTGGGGGCAGCTGCCCCCTTCTCTCCCCTTGTTGGTGGACCTGCAGCCTTAATAGCATGGTGCTTGCATTTCAGGAAGTGTTCACTGAATAGAAACTCTTTAGCTCCACTGTGGGGGGATGCAGTGCTGGCCCAGGGAACTTACCCAGTCTACCAAGGATATACAGAAAGACATCCCACTACAACTGGCTTTGTGAGCTCCAAATAAAGTGTTATGAAACATGCTGCATGAACAGTGAGCTAATGGGTGTTGTGTCTAGCCCCGGCTGGTGCTGCTAAATCTGAGTTGAGATTCTCTGCTGCAGCTTGTGAAGCTTGATCGAGCTGGGTTCTCTGTATTTTATGGGAGTCAGAAGTAAGCATGTGAAGGCTTCTGGGGTGCCTAGGACTGCGAAGAGCAGTGCATGGCTTTGATGTGCCTATAAGGGGTAAATCATACTGTGAGATGCAGTCCTGTATTTAAACAGCTTTCACAAAGGTTCCTACATTGTGGTGTCTAAAAATGTGGGATCTCCCACCTTCACTGAATGCTGCTACATTTCCTTAATTCCTTATGGGGGATTCCAGGATCTCCTTTCCAATCCTACTGGCATGAAGACCAGGACTTGAACAGGGTTAAAAAAAGAACTAGATAAATTCATGGAGGTTAGGTCCATCAATACTTATTAGCCCAGATGGGTAGGAGTGGAATCACTAGCCTCTGTTGGTTTGTCAGGGGCTGGAAATAGATGATAGGAGAAAGCTTACTTGTTCTGTTCACTCCCTCTGGGGCTCCTGGCATAGACCACTGTCGAAAGACAGGCTACTGAGCCAGATGGACCTCTGGTCTGACCCAGTATGGCCGTTCTTATCTTCAGTAGGTGTTTCTAGGGCATGCACCATCTTCCATGCTTGCTATGGATAGTTCACAGCCTTTGTTGCCTACTGGGACCCCCCACAGAGTAACCTAGAGCTGATGCCTCGCTTGCAAAGGATGTTGGGTAGACTGGCTCCTGAACAGGCCGGAGTCTCAGCTTTTCTTACTCCTCTTGAGTATTGGCTGTTGTAACTAGCAGCACAGCCAAAAGACTCTTAACTTCTGTCCCAAGTTAACATGTGGCTTTTTTGTCTTGCAGCCGAACCATTGCCTCTGATGGACCTGTGCCGGCGTTCTGTGCGGCTGGCTCTGGGCAAGGATCGACTGAGCGAGATCCCCACGCTGCCGTTGCCAGCATCCCTCAAGAGCTACCTGCTCTACCAATGACCTATAGCTAGAAAGGTGCTGTGAGAACTGAAACAGGCAAATGATTTGGCGCTGACCCATTGGACAGTGGTTCTGCCAGCCTTCCCCCATTATTGCTAGTACTGGACACCCTCTGCCCAAGTACCTTCCTCCAATGCCAAAACCAAATATGCCCTGAAAATGGACGTTTTCAAGTATTTTTGTTTCACAACTCAGATGACCTTTGCAGATGAGTCACATCCCCGCACGCTTCCAAAAGAAAAACCAAACCGAAAATCCACCACCCTTGCAGAATCTCTGCACACCCCTTGCTGCTTTCCTACCGGCTCCTAGCAAACACCTGTGGAGCATCCTTTGAATGCCTGCTGTCTAGGAGCAAATTCTGCCCAGTATACCAGATGAAGGAGAGTACATGAAGCTTGGAGGGGGAAGCATTGGGAATGGCAACAGGTCAAATGCCAGGTGCTAAGTGTGGAATGGCATGAGATGGGGGCCTTCTGAAAAGCAAAGAGGTAAAATACTTCCATGGGAAGTGAAGACACCAAAAATCTCCACATGGACACTTTTTTAAAAAGAAAAAAAAGAAACTTGGCTAAGGTGGTTGTGGCTCATGTCAGTGTCACGATACTGTCTCACGCTGTCTTAACTGTTCCTTTATGTAGATTAAATCTCATTTCTTTCACCATCACTCTCCATCCCTCACTCCATTATTTTCCTGTCTTGTCTGTCTTCCTTTTCACTGCCCGTGACACCAGTGGCAGATAAAGCCTGTTGTGGACTGGGAAAACGAAGGGGCTTCGAGAAGCCCCTCGGCATCTTCCCCCTCTTTTCTTGTGGTCTCTTTAGCCTACAGCTTTTAGGTCAGGTGCCTCCTCCTGCCATAAAACATTGGCATGCAACATCCTCCTTGGAGAGCCAGCCACTCCAAACTGACATCGATTGCAGATCCTTAACAGCCACAAACTTCTACTTCGCTGTAAGCTTAAGGTGCCCCCAAAATGGATCTGCCAGGGAATCTTCTGCTTTAAGCTGCTTAGAGCATTTCAGATCAAAGCTCTCCAGCCTCCCATTGTCCATGATAATCTCTCCCTTGCTCTCTGGCACGAGCAACCCTCTGTGTCATCCCTGCGAGTGGATGGAAAGATGACCCAGGAGGAAGGGTGTGAGCAGTGTGCGTTCAGCTTTGCAGTATGTCAGCAGACCAGACGTCTAGAGGGTGATGTGATGGAAAGTAGCTTGACGATGCATTACATGCATGGCAAAGAGAAACCGAGCAAGTTAGTTAAAAAACAAGGGGGAGGAGAACCCTTGAGACCTTAAAGGCTTGGAGGGAGGGAGGGGAATTCTTGCATATCCCAAATAAAGACTCTCACCTCTGCAGCCAAAAAGAGGGCACCCAGTCCATCAACAGGAGCTGCTCTCTCCTGGCCTCTCCAAATAGCAGGCTATTAAGCTGCCTTCTCTGGGGTTATTTTGCACATTTCTTTTTTGTCTTGAAAAACAATGTTTGTGTGTTGCTTCAGTTTTGTACAGGTACAAATGAGTTTATTTGTTGAAAATGTTTAATATATATATTTGTGGTGTTTGTATAATCCTGTTTTAAACAGCTGCTGTAGGTACCTTTTAAAAAATTACTGGCATAGTATATTTTTAAAGCACAGAATTGGTGCCAAGAATGGGTGGGGGTTCAGTGTGCCCCTTAGTTGTTGTTTTTTTAAATGTAACCAGGATGGTTATTTTATGTAAGGTTTTGTACAAGCTTCTGTTACCAGGTCAGACACGTACAAAGTTGCACAAGAGACTTCAGAGTGTATAGAACCTAGCTTTATTGCCTTCAACTCTACCAGCGTCTTCCACCACTCCTGGGAAGTAGCCACGTTGTGCCCTATTATTTTTGTGCTTCTAGCACCCCCTTTGTCTCCACCATCTCTTAGCTGTCCCCCTTTGCATTGCTTTGTACAGTTTTAAACTCTTGCGTTCTCTTGTACAGCAGTAGATAATACTAAGTAACCGAATACAGAAATAAAGTTGATTAAATATCAATCGGGAGTCGTGTTTTATTTGTGCTTGGGAGGGGTGGCCAAAATCAGAGATCAGTTGTGAATCCACAGACTGAGACCGGCCCCGAAGAATGGAGTCTGAGCAGAACAAATGAAGATGAGAGAATGGATTATACCAATTTTACAGAGAGCATTCTGAGGCTACCCAAAAATTCTGTTCCAGAGCTGGGAATTAAATCCTGAGCAGTAGGACTACAACATCCAGACCACGCTTGCTCTTGAGGCCAAAAAGCTTCTTCCTCCCTCCCTTTAGGTTCAGAGCTATCATTACTAGTTGTGCTTGTGCTTTTATGTAGACTCATCTGTGGTGGTCTTGTGGCGGTGCTCTCCTACTAGAGGCACATAGTGGACAACTATAGGCTGAGATGGCTCCAATTTTTTTTAAATAGATTGTAAGGCCAGAAAGGGACCATTAGAGCACTTTGACTTTTTTTGTTTCATGATCCATTCACGTTTTACCCCCGTATCCCTGCATTCAAACTCGTTTGGCTAGAGCAGATTTTCCAGACGAGCACCTGGACTTTGAATTAAGGACTCCCAGAGAGAGAATCTCCCATTTCCTTTGGTCACTTGTGGTGGTTGTGGGAGTGTTGCCACCTGTGACAGCAGGTACCATTTGAGTTCAGGTCTCCGCTAGTGTTCCCTGTAAGCTGAGTGCTTGGGTGACTGTAAATGCTGCCCTGCTGATTAGCAGAGTGCCCACAACCAGTAACGTGTGTTTGTGCTGGTGGTGCACATCGACACATGCCATGGTGCACATAACATTTATTCTTCATGTGGATGAAAAAAGTTAGAGGGAACATTGGTCTCCACCATTTTCTGTCACCTGGGGCCAAGCCTGCAGCCCTATTGTTATGGGGAACTTCCTTCCCAATGAGCGGGAGGAGGGGGACAGGCAGGGTTACCCAGTAATTGTGTGATGTACGAGCACTGCAGCACTTTCGTTCGCTTGAAGCCTTGGTGATCTTCAGCTAAACAGTGTAAGGCCCGAATGGACCGTTATCTAGGCCAGTGATAGGTTGCCCAAGTGGCCCTACATGTCAGTAAGCTGCATGATTGTTGTGACAAAGGGCAGGGCCCAGGCCAGCTGGCTGTCAGCAGTGTAGTATTTCTCCTCCCTTCATCTCCTTCCCCTGCCCCCTAAGTCCTCAGAGCCACACAGCATTTCAGCAACGATTTTAAAGGGCCCATGGCTTCACCTACCACTGCTGTCTTTGAATTTGCTGGGCATCAGGGCAACTTCCCCCTTTACCCTCTTTCCCCCTCTCTCCCCCCCATTGGCTCACCTGGCCCTCATATGGTGTCATCTCTTTACATTTAAAAGAAAGCGGTAATGGAATGATGCTAAGTGAGGTGGCCTGCACACATGGTAGCAATTAATCCCTGCATCTTTCTCATGCTGCAGGTAGCAGGGATTGGAAGAGAAATATTAAAGCTCTGACCATATGTGGACAAAGCTGGCCTCCCTTGCTGCCTGTCCCATCAATGTTCTCTGGAATGCAAGCTCGACTGAGCCATAAACTATGGGGGGGAGGAAGGGCCCAGCAATCAGCTGGAGTTGTGGGGATTGAAGGTGGGGCAGGCGCCAAAGACTGAGAAATTTGTTCATGCTTTGCTCCAGACACCCAAACAGGCTTGTGTTCCAGCTGCTGGGAATATCTGAAATAAATGACCTGCTCGGGGCGTGGAGTTTGCCGTGTTTATGTACATCGCCTTAGCAACCACACAGGAAGTCATGGGATGTGGATGGAATTAACAAAGGATGGCTTGCTGGCCAATATCGCTTGCTTCCCTTCTGTCGCGCTGACTAATCACGGTTAATCTGCATGGAATTTTGCCTTCCTTTTTTACTGCCGTCTTTCCTGCTTTGCCATCTGTGACGTAACGCAAGGTATCTGATGCTCCTCTCTCCCTAGAAGTCCTGTGGTAATCTCTGAAAGAAAATGAAGAATCCAGACAACTTTTCTTCCCTCCCCCACCCCCCAAAAAAACCCCTCTAAATTAACTTAGAAGTGTGAAGGAGAGTTTTGCCTTGGTGGCTAGGGTAAAATAGCTATCTGCACAGGTGCACAGCTATCTGCACAGCTTAAGCAATTTCAAGGTCCAAGATCCTTTGCAAAGGAAGCTTAAGTCTCATTCAAAAGGATGGGAAGAGGGGTTATGGTCATAGTGATTAAGGATGGATGTGAGAATACAGCCCAGGCCTGCATATCTGTCCTTTCTGCTATGCCATGCATCTTCCTCACCCCTCCTCATTGCAGATAGGAACCTGGTTAAATAGGAGCCAGGACACAAATTTCTACTTGCTCCTTCCCCCTGTTTTTAGAGTCTCTTCAAATGTGTTTACAGGCCTGAGTCTTAAAAGTATTTAAGGGTGGGAGGGAGATGGCATGAGCAGCTGACAGGGCCTCAAAGAAGGGGAGGGGAGAGGGAGTAGGGCAAGAGGGTTGGAAAGTTGTCAGCTGTACCTCAGCCCAGGGTCTTGGCTGAAAGGGAGTAGCCCCATTTCCTTGTAGATGGGAGCAGAGGAAGAGAGTTGTGACTTGCACAAGGTCACAGAGGACACCCGCTCAGGCTGAGAAGTGACTGAAGAGCTCCTGGAATCCACACCCCACGTCTGTCTGAACCACAACCAGGCTTCCTTTGCTGCCTGAGGCAGAGAATGTTCCGCTGTGGGTGCAAAAAGATCTTCTCCATTGTGAAGCTGTTTTGAAGCTAGGAGCGGAAAGGGTCCCCTTGTGTGCTCCCCTCAGGCCTCTCAACGGGGGCGGGGTGGGGGGGGAAGGGGACGGACGACAGAGGGCAGTTGCCCAAGGGCCTGGTGATTCAAAGTGTCTCAGGGCTCCCAGCTGCAGCTGCTGCTACTGTGGTGGCCGGAGCCCTGGGCTCTTGAAATTGCTACTGGAGCACTGTACAGCACATTCCAGACTGCTTTAAGGGCCACTGTGGGGCCCAACATAGCCTAGCCCAGCTCCTTCTGGGGGCACAAAGTCAGACCCCCCCACACACACACACTTTGCCCAGTGGCCTGTGGAAGCTGTCGGGCCTCTGAGTCTCCCCATCTGATTGTATGCTAATAATCTTGGTCTCGTGCCAAAGGCTGGCTTGAATTTGATTAGAGGGGGAAATATTTGGAGATTTATTTAATTGGTTTTGTTTTTAAAATTTCCTTGGCCCCGAAAGTGGTGCCAAAGGGAGAAGGGCTTGTTTTAGAGCTGCACAAAGTGCGCCCCCCCCCCCCCTTCCCCAGGGCCCTGGCCCTGTCCTCACAAATGTTTTGATTTACGAGTCTCTTGCAGGCTTGTCCGCCCTTCAGACGAAGAACTATTTGAAGCAGCTGCCAGATGTTTTGTCTGACTTGTGTTTTACAACTTGCTTACTGTTTAGCAAGGCTCTCCCGCCAGAGTTCGGGCTGCCCTGGTGCATTCTGTTCTGCTGCCTCAAAATGCTTGTTTCCCAATCCCACCCAATCCACATACGCACATAGCTTTTAGGAGATACCAGCTAGAGCACTTCACACAAGCACGTGGTATTGCACGTTGACTGCCTAACTTGCTGTTCAGGTCCTTGGGACTACTTGGACTCGCCCAGTCAGCCATGTTTCTCCATTCACACAACCATGCAGGATTGACGGGGGGAAAGGTCAGTTGCCTTGCTGGGGCCCAGCAATTCAAAGGGTTCAGCCCTGCTGCTGTTACTGTGCAATTCAAAGGGCCAAAGCTCTGGGCCCCTTTGAATTGCATGCTAGAGCACCACTAGGTCTCTGAGGCGTGTGGGGGGGGGGGAGCACTGTGGTTCAGGCAGAGCTGAGGGCTGTCTGCCCCCGGATTTGCCTCTTCTGAACAAGGTCCTGCCCCTTCGGGGACTTGGAGCTGGGCCCTCACCTTGCTCTTGGGCCCACAATGGCTGTCAGCCCTAATGACTGCACAGATGTTACGGTGGCTTGCAGCCTTTTGTCAAAGGCAACTGTGTTGTGCAGGAACAGCCTGGCCAGGGCCTACTTTTCCTTAAATAGATTTGCACTTAATATTTGGGTTGGTTTGAACCTAGAATCCCCAGTGGACAAGAATTCTGGTACTTGAAAAAAAATAAGTCCTGCATAGGAGCAAAACTGTGATTTCAGACATTCCTGAGCAACAGATGCAACCTGAAATTTCTCAGTTGAAAAATTTTCTCATGTTTCATTTTGACTTTCTAAAGAAAATTGATGCAGCTCCTTGAGCTGCCTGGTGCTCTGCCTGCTTGAGGGTGGGGACTACCCAGAAGCTGGGAGATATAAGTTCTGACCAGTCCAAGTTCTGTGGCAGTCTGTCAGGTGGGCAACACAGCAGGAACGCTGTCTGGTTTCCATGGGAGGGTTTGCTGATGATGTGTTCCTGCTGAAAGTTTTGATTGCTATGAAATTGGCCTTGAGAAGCTGCTTTGCTTGATTAGCTGTGAGCTTGGCCTTGGGTCTAAAACTTCTACTATCCTTTGGGAACCCATTTGAAATATGGGGATAATATTACAGGATTGGGGAGGGGGAAACAGTGCAAGTGCCATAGAAAGGCTAATTCTGTTAGTTTGGTTTTCTAAGTGAAAATCCATGAGTGTAACCCACACACCGTCTAGGTTTGGTGCACTGTCCCATCTAGTGGCACTGACACCACTTAGCATGTGTCTACACAACACCCTAAACTCAGAATAAGATAAGCAATTTGCGCTACTCACATTGCGTATCTTATTTCAATTCAATCTTGAAATAGGCTATTTTGAAATTTGGCATGTCTATATAGTGCCAAATTTTGAAATAATGGGCTATTTCAACACATCCCTTAATCCTTGTGGAATGAGGGTTACCAGGATTCTGAAATAGCACGCCCGTTATTTTGAAAAATATTTCAAAATAACGGGTGCCTTAAGTCTCAGGGTAGCTATTTTGGAATATCTCTGGCATCCTGAAATAGCCATGCAGTGTAGACATTCTCTTACAGAGAATGTGTCTGTTCTACAACCTGTATTAATAGCCAACTGGCTTTTAGCTTGTGGTAGAGGATCATGCACTAAGTTTCAGAAGTCCCAGGTTTTATTCCATCCACAGATGACCGGAGTCTGCCAGCATTACATAAGTACAGATGGGGATCAGGGCAGCAGTCCTTGACTCTGAGCATTCATTGATACTAGGCCAGTGGGACTTAAATCTGTGCCTATAAAAAGAATGTAGATTTGGCACTTCTCCCCAATCACCCATCACTTTGTTTCCGCCACAAAGTACACGTGTGGCTTTTTTTTTTTTTAAGGCATCCTTTCAGCCAAGCTATTTGTGCAACAGAGGGCAATAGCTCAGGAAGGAGCTGGTTGAGGTGTCTAATAGAAGAGAGTATAATCTGGAGTGGAGATGTTGCTGCTGTATAGATTACTAGAACAGGCTCTGCATGTCCTGCAGTGTGTCAAAGGGTTTTGTTAAGGTGCCTATTCATACTGAAATCTCATCTGCTCCTGAACTGTACCCAGCACCGGCCCAAGCTACAGGCTGACTGGACTACCGCCTGGGGCACCCCATTGTAGGGGGCACCGCACGGGGCTGCTGGACTGGGCGGGGGTAGGGTCGCGCATGCGCTGGGCGCCGGGGGCGGGGCCATGCATGCGCCACCCTCCCGGGGTGCACAGATGGCGCGGGCTGGCCCTGATTGTACCATCTTTTGCCTGGGCAGTAGGTATTATTTAGCAGAGCCTCACACAACTTCACCCCAGTTCAGGACTCTCACCAGCAAATATGCTCTCCAGTTCAAGTACAGGCTTGCAAAACGGCGTTTGACAAGGACACGCGTGTTACTTTTTCTGCCTCCCACAAAAGCGCAGAAGGTTTCCAAGTACTGTGGCTTTGTCTATGCTTTAACAGCTTAAAGCACAGCCATGGCAGTGCTTTAAATTGAAAGTGTGGCCATGGCTGGCGGACTGGGCAGGAGCTCTTCTAGTGCTCTATGGAAACCATCACTGCGCGAGGAGCTGCTAATAGTTCTGGGAGCTGTAGCCTGGTTCACACTGGCGCTTTACAGCACTGTCACTTGCTGCACTGGGGGCAGATGAGCCGGAAAGTTACACAGCTTTAAAGTACCAGTGTAGACTTGGACTGTGAGGCATCATGGGGCTGGAGCACACAACATCTTCTATGCTGGGCCCTCCTAGGCTCTGGTGTGGGTGGGAAATGTGGGGAGTGTCTTTCTGTTTCTCAGTTGGTGGCCACATCAGTGAGGATTTGGGGTTTTGTTTGTTTTTTTGCTTCTCACTTCTGTGTGACCCCCGACTGATTTTTCTGTGGGTCGGCAACTACCAACCCAAAAAAGGTGCCTCACCCCTGCTCTAAGGTATTTTCCTGGGCAGCCTCAAATGAGAGAATGAAGGGCAGTCCACCTAATTAGTGGAGCTGCACTGGCATGGCTCCACTAATTAGGTGCCTGGACTCTGAAAAATATGCACGTGTAAGGTGAAGTGGTGATCTACTAGGGAATCGAAGGTAGGCGGCGGTGCACAGGGTGAGAAGAGGGGGTGGGAGAAATTTGGGATGTGCAGAGCTGTGGCAACTAGAGAAAGAGACGGTTTTCCCAGCTCCAGGGCAGCAGAGGGAAGAGAGGAGATAGCTCTCCCCAAACGACTGCTGAAGTAGTGAGTTGTGTGTGTTTATTTGTAGAACAAAAATAACACATGACTTTTTTTTTTGTATAGTGCTTTTATCAAATCACTTTACAATAGTTCAGTGGTCCCCAACCATTTGAAGCTGCCGGGTGCCAGGGGGCGTGGCCGTTCGCCTGCTGGGTGCCAGAGGGCGGGGACACTTGCGCACCTGGGGGTGGAGCTGCGCATACACCACACCCCCATGAGCCTCGTGCCTGGGGCCATGGGCGGGGCTGCCCATTTGCAGCAAGCCTGGGGCCAGTGTCCTGCAGAGCCGTGCGCCCAGGGCCAGCACCCCCCATAGCCACATGCCCTCAGCTGGCACCCCCCCCCCATAGCTGCGTGCCCAGGGGCAGGGATACCAATTTGCCGCACTCCTGGGGCTGGCACCCCCCATAGCCGTGCGCCCAGAGGCCGGGGTGGCCAATTCGCCGTGCACCCGGGGCTGGCACTCCCCATGTGCCTCGCACCCGGGGCGCGGGCGGCCACTTTGCCACACTCCCGGGGTAGGCGCTCGCCAATTCGCCGCACTCTCTGGGCCAGCGCTCCCCATGCACCATGCGCCTGGGGCCGGCTCCGGTACCGCGCATGTGCCACACGTACAGGGCGGGGCCAGCCCCGAGCACTTGGCAGGCGCACACAAATGCTGGCGCCCGCGGACACTGTGTTGGGGACCACTGCAATAGTTGATATTTCCAAATGTTGTGTGTACTAAGTGGTGCACCGAGATCCTTGGCAGTTTTTGAGTGGGCCATGGTGGGGGGGGAGGAGTTTGAGAACCACTGCTATAACACAAGGCTGGGCAGAGGTTCACCGTTCATTGGGAGGCTGAATGCTGCCTATGGCATCGATAACCCAGGGTGGTGTTTCTTTTGGCTGTATCCTCCCAAGTGTTGATAAAGTCTGTTTTTCCTCAGACTTGGCAGAGAAGGTGGAGTAACAGCTGTTACTTCAAACACAATCTGTATATCTCAAATGACCTGGAATCATGGGTGAATTACCTACACATAAGAGGTAGTTAACTGTGTTCTTGTTTGCATGGAGCCTTTCCCTAGGCAGCCAGCTCAGGGCTGTGTGAGAGCCCAGAATCAAGTGAGGACGCAAGCTAGCAAAGCAGGAAACCCCAACACTAAAGCTAAAGTTTTCCAGGTTTTTCAGTCATGCTGTCTGGTGTAGATAGTTCATCGCCCTGGGATTTTTTTGTGCGTAGCTTAATTAGATGCAATGAGAGAAAGAAACTGGACTTCGATGGCTGCAGCTCTTACAAGCTGGAGGCAGTAAAGCTGCTGCCTGTGCAGTGCTTAAGGGGGGTTGGTTTATGTGTGTGATGTTTGCTCTGCAGCTGTGCTGAGGAGCACTCGGAATGGAGTGAAATGCACCGTGCTCCGGGCTGCTCTCCATTTCCAAAGCCTTGTGGAGGCTTTTTAGCCAAGTTCTTTCAGAGGGAGTGGAGGGAGATTGATTACACAATCGTGTTGCATGTAAAAACACACTTGCGTCCGTCCAGGAATTCAGAATATTACCCAAGTGGACATGGTGTTCAGTTCCTCCTCGCGCCTGCCAGAAATGTTATGTTTTGTCCAGCAGAAAAAAAAACATCCTTCCCTCTCAGTGCTTCAGAGTTTGGCTCTTCGGTCTCTAATTTCACCATAGTGTTTCCATATTAAGGCCTTGTCTATACTTATGCAAAGATCAGTGATCCGGAGATTGATCTTCCAGGGCTCGATTTAGTGGGTCTAGTAAAGTCCCACTAAATCAAACGCCAAGGGTGCCCCTGTCAACCCAAGTACAGCATGGGGTCATGAGGAGTAAGGGAATTTGACCAGAGAGTTTCTCCCATCAGCCTCGCACAGTGAGGCTGCCCCAGAAATTCAGTTGAAAGTTTGTCATTTGTCTTAGGCAATTTCAGCTATCTTAAATCAAATTTACCCCCAGTGTAAGCTTGGCCTAAGATATGTTGGGCCATATTGGATCAGAACCTTGGTCCAGCTAATTCTGGCCTTTGAGCTAGGGTTACCAGGTGGGTTTAGAAAAAATACCGGACACACTTGATGGGGGGCAGTGTGGCTGGCCCGAGGAGATGAGGGGGGGTCGGGGGTAGCGGGCGGGGGGTCAGGGCAGTGCAGCTGGCCCAGGCAGGTGGGGGAGGGGTCGAGGGCAATGTGGCTGGCCCAGGGAGATCGGGAGGAGGAGAACGGGGTGGTCGGGAGGGAGTAGGGGGCAGCGGAGCTGTTCAGGAAGGGTCAGGGGAAGCCGAGGGGGGGGGCAGACTGACCCGGGCACGTGCAGATCCCGGGGCGCTGGCAGTCCCACACACTGTCCAGAGAAGCGCGAGTGAGTCTGGTTGCAGCTCCTCCATGTGCTCAGGAGCAGGGATAAGGAGAAGCCTCCTCCCTAAGGAGTCAGACGCAGCCAGGGATCTCAGCGCCGATCACGCCCCGCCTCCCAGCCCCTGCCCCTACCAGGTTTCTGTCCGGCGTCCAGACAGAAAGCCAGGAAATATCGGACATTGCGCATGTCTGGTATTTTCTGGATTTTTTTTTACTGGACAGAGGGCCCAAAAACCAGACTATCCGGTAGAATACCGGACACCTGGCAACTCTACTTTGAGCAGTAGCCAGCATCCCCTCACCCTTTGCAGAAAATGTCTGAATTCTATACGGTTGAGAGCTGCTTTGGCTATGTAGCCATGGCCAGAAGACTGTAAGGAGCAAATTATAGAGTTGTGGCAGGGCTCCAAAGACACCAGGGCCCTATTGGGCTACGTGCTCTGTGTACACGTTCTCAGAGAGAGTCAGCGTTTATATTCTAAATAGACAAGAGGGGGAGAGAGACATGGTAGGTGAAGTAAATCATTTTACAGGACCAGCTTTTGTTAGTGAGAGAGACGGACTTTCTTGCCACACACCTTCTCTTCAGGTTTTTCTTTGGAGATATCCTAGAACTAACACAGCTACCCCTACGCTGCAAACAACAAGGGGAGGGGAGGGAGAGAGAATGTGAGGAAGAGAAGTCAGCTGCATTTCACAGCAACGGGGTGGGGGGCTGAGGCTAGCCTATGCATGCGGTCTATAACAGGGTTAGGAATTAAACCCAAATGTCAAAGTCCCACCACCCCACCGATCGTTCTCTGAAGTTTGGCTGGCAGGACTAGCCTCCTAATGCTCATTTTGAGTTATCTTACTGAATAGAACTGAAGCTACTTACTGTGCCCTGATTTTTTAATCAATAATTTAATTGTGAGGACTGCTCATTTCGTCAACACCTAGTGCACACTGCCTCCCTGCCTGTATTGGCCTTACATGGCAAATTTCCTGTGAGGTTAGAGCCATTAAGGAGTGCTTTGAAATCTTTCAGCTGCAGATTTCACTTGCAGGGTGTCATTCATCACCCAGCATTCAGGTAGTGGGCACTGGGTTCAGAAGCAGAGTGCTCAGTTACCACTGGGATAGGTGCACTAAGAATATCCACATTAGATTCCAAACCCATGCATTATCAAGGCTTTTAAAAAAATCCACTTGCAGGCTGTTACTGTTCCTGCAGTCCTTAGATACCACTAACATGGCCTGTAGCTGGGACATGCTTCAGTCTGTTACAAATTATCATTTCTCCCTTCTTTCCAGACCTTCAGGTCTTTGGCACTTACTAATGGCAAAGATTCTTCTCTCATCTACTGCCTAATCAGGTTTTTTTTTCTGATTTTTATTCCTTCTTCAATCTGAGTTGTCCCGGCCGTAGGATGGGTCAGGGTGGTTGCTCCAGGCCCCACACTTTTGGGGGCCCTGTCACAGCTGGCACAACCATCCTATGGACAAGAGGGACCTGGGGGATTATAGGAGCTTGGCATGGGGGGCACAGCAGGCCCCCCCCTGTGCTCCAGCCATGTGGCAGCAGCATGCTCCGCCCCCTCGTGACACCACCTCGGCCTGCTGTGCTTGGCTTCTCTGTGACAGGGTGGGGCGGGACAGAGCAGGCTGCTAAGCAGCTCCAGCTCCTCACATTGCCGGCATGATGAGTGGCCGGAGAAGTGAACTCTGCTGCTGCCAGGCCCCTGTAATTCCCCAGCTGTGTTGCTTGGGGGAGGGGCAAGGCACCAGGGTAGGGTGGAGCCGGGGCAGGGCTTGGGGAAGGTGGGGGGAGAAGGGGACTGTAGTGAGGGGGGTTGCCCTGGGCCTGTGCCCCCCTGGGACAGCTCTATCTTCGATTTGGAACACTACCTCTTGCCTCTGTCCAAGCTGTGCAAAGCCCTGCTAGTTCCAGCCCTGGTGCTGTGATTCTGTCCCGTGGCCTTTCCTTCACTTATTAAAATCTTCCTGTCTTTGGATAACTGGAGTAATTCTCCAGCCAAGCTGCTGTGTGTTTGGCCTAATGAGTCATTTATATTCATATGAACTTTCAGCTTCAACACAGAGCCGGCAGCTCTTTGTAAGAGGGGAGGTCTCATGCCTACATGCGGTTCCTCTTTAAAGTTCTGCAGCTGTTGTTTAAAATGATGGGGTGGTTCCATTAAACTCTCTTTAAGTGTCCCCCTGGGTGACTGTGCGTTGCTCATTCAGGGAGAGGGAGAGGGTGGGATCTAGACATTTATTTTGCTGTGTCCATGCTGCATTTTAAAAGCTCTGTGAATCCTCCTGGAATCTGTGAACTGGAATGGAATATCTGAAGACAAGCAGGTGCAGTGTCCTGCAAAAGTTCCACTCCAAAATCAGGCAGGCATGGCTTGCCCTGTAACCTCTGTGCCAGAGAACGGAGCAGGTGGAGGACTCTCACTTCCAGCTCTCTCCTCTTTCGCATGCAGCTCTTCAGCTGGCTGGTCCTGATCCCTTTCCTCCCTGAACACGGAGCGACTACTGGTCCTCAGCCTTCCTGCGGATAAAGGACACCTGTGGCTTTCCCGCTATCCTTTCCAATTGACTGAACGGTTTGTTTCAAGGCTCCCTTGTGGGGATGTGTTCCGTGAAGTTGGGGGGGAGGGGGAGAGAGAGAGAAAGATATTTTGCTGAAGCCGAGCTGCCTTGTTTTTTGTTTTCTGTGAAAACATCTCTTTGGCCAAGACAAATGAAGACGCCTGCCCTAGACATTGTTACCTTTTGTCTCCTCCAGCCTGGTGTCAGTTCCCAACTTATTTTTATGAACTGTTTAATCTCAGGGTTTTTATTTCTCCTGATAAATAAATGGCATTTCAAATTCCAAGCCATCTTCAGATACGAATACCAGCTGTCTAGACGGAGTAGCCCATGGACACAACCATAAATAAAAAGTTTTGGGTTTTTCATGGGTTTTTTTTTCCCATTCTGCCAGAGGCAGCCCAGAAACAAAGGTTACCAGAAAGGTGGATTGTATGAAGGTAGAGAGTATGTAGATCCTACCCCCTTCGCCATCGCTTAATGGGGAGGGGAGATGACTGAGATTGCAGTGGGTTGAGTATTTGGTTTCATCAGCGTGCTCTCTATCTGTAGCTAGACAATTAACAGATAAGGAGCCAGCAGATAGCACTCAAGGCTATTCAGTATAGTAGGGTTTTGTGTAGGACCAATTAAACTTCTTGGTGCAAATAGATTCCTTGGTGCAGCTCCCCCGTCAACTCTAAACGTGGTTTCTGAAGTACAACGGTTCTAGCTACTTTGATTCTTTGTTGTGTCTAGGCAGAGACATGGAGTTGTTCTGTGCAGATCTTCACAACTGGAACTCCAGTATGTTCTGCAGATATGAGAGAGCAGCTGGAGCAATTTCCCCCTGAGCTGACTATGTAGTGAGGGAGTCAGACTGCTTGTTTTGCAGTTGTGATGGAAGGGCCTGCTCTTGAAGACGGTCCTCTGTGAAAGTGACAACTTCGTTTTGTATCGGAGGAGGTGAGAGAGCCTTCTCTGCCCAGTATTCCCAATCAAATTCCTGACGTGGACCCTTTTCCCACTTGCTGTGATGGTTGCTGAAATCCCCATGGCCCAACTGTCCATACCAGCAAAAGTGCAAGAGCTGTGCATGGATGATTTAAGGGTCAGCTTAAGATTTAATGCAAGAATAATACCGTTCATGCCCTGCTGAGGAAACTGGTATATTTTATGCGTCTTCTGGATCCTTTGTGCCCTGCTTCCAGGATCCTGCACATTTGTTATGCATGAGGGATTTACATCATTCTCTTGACAAACACCCTTGTACTACTTGATCATTAGCCAAAGATGAGCTACTTGAGCAAGAAAGGAATGACAATTGGTGAATTATGGCTTCCACCTGCTATGCAAATGAAAGAGAGTAACTTGCTGTACTGCTCCCAGAGCAGCAGACCTTGTAGCTGTCATGTTTGGAGGATAGTTTCAAGCCACATCTATTCCATTCTGATGGCTGAAGAGTAGAAGCCAGGGACTGCTATTGCGTTAAATGGGAGTACAGGATTACACAAAGGGCCTGTAATTATCCTTGTACACCAGCATTCAGACTCTGGTTCCCAGCTCGTATCATCTTCATGATGATAAACCAGGGCAGCTAACGTACACGTCAACTGGAGCTGAAATCTCCTGGTACCAAGAACAGCTTTCCAGAAGCTGCCACGTCCTCTTCAGACTAAAGGAGTTTAGTCATTCACTTCTTTGCTCTACCCTTCCCAGGAGTGCAGGGGCCACCAGGGAGTTGCAGAATTGCTGGGAACTCATTTGCATAGTAAATGGAGATAAAGGGGCCCCATTATCCCTGGTGTAACTCCATGCAGCCTTCATTGTAATCACAGTAGGAATGAATGGGACCCATGTGGATTAGGAAACCGGTCCAAACTCACAGCCAGATTGTGAATCTCTCACTGAGCCTAGTGAGCAGTGACTCTCACGTAGTCCTGCGGACAGCTGGGGAATTGTCTGTGTGTGCAGCCGCTCATCAGTGAGTGCACTTGATAGCTAGAAGTCCAATACAAACATTGGCCCCAGAAGTTGGCCGATGGAAATCTTAAGCAGTCAAAGCTTATTAATCAGTGAGCAATGGCTGTTCCTTCTGCTTGGATGTTCCTTGGCCTTGTGCTAATTACATCACTGGGCCTTGCCAGCAGGTTTTCTTTCTTTTCTGGGAACCTCTGCCTGTCTGGGATAGGGATAATAATGGATTGTCTTTCTCAGCGTTTTATCTTCCCTTACCAGCCTTTAAGGAAGGTTGACGCTCCCTTGCCTTACTGAGGGATCTAACCAACAGAGTTCGAAGAAGGTACCAGCTGATTTGTGGGGAATGGCAGCCCATGTGTGATAGAAGTAATTCCAGTCAGGGAGGAGGGATGTTGCATTTCTACCCTTTCCTCTCCAGTCCATGAATGTGTCTCACTTACACCTTATTGCTTTTATTCCTGGAGATAAACAGTAATAAGCATGTTAACAGCTCCTTTCAATGGAAGATCTGAAAGCACTTTGCGCACACATACAAGATTACACTTTGGCTTGCAATCCTGCCATGAAAGGAGAGATGTTTTTGAATCCTGGGGAAACTGAGGCACGGAGACATTTTAGTGACTTCTCTATGCTGAAAAAGTGAGTCAGTAGTAGAGAGGAGAATAAAACCTGGAAGTCTTCACTTTCTCCTCCACTAGGCTATGCTCCTTATATGGGGAGACAACATCTCTCCTATATCTCTAGAGTCCTCTTGTTAATTTTCCTTTTTCCACACCATTTAAAATGGGAAGGATGGTTGGTTACTTGGACATGTGTACCCCCCAGAGGTCTATCTCTTTCTCTGATAATGAAGCAAATGCACATGTACATTGTGGGCTAACGGAATCGATTACAGATCCAGACACACACTGCCCTGTCAGTCACATTCTTTCCATGTGTATGCCTATGGGCTGTTGGCAATGCATGTATTTACTTTATGATCTAGGAGAGGAGAGATGTGTATATTCTCAGCTGGCTCTGGGACATTTATTTAGCTTCTCAGGGGTTGAAATGCAGTAGCAAAGAATGTAGGATTGAAATATCAGGAGATGATGCATGGGCAGGTTGAGGTGCTTTGGCAGGGCTATAAGGTGGAAGCTTGAACAGCAGATACTGCTGCCAGTCAGTGTCAGGCTATAGTGGCAGGAGTAAATTCCCCTCCTTATTAAACATGTTAGACTGGTATGCATTGGAGAGATCCCCAATGATTCATGAAATTCCACTTGTGTTCCAAGCTTTGGTCAGTGTTTCTCAGAAGGGTCCACCAGGGCGTTGGTGCAGTGAGGCAGTTGTATGGCTAAGAAAAGATCACAGCCAACTTCCTAAAAACCGTGTGCTCAGGACTCCAGATCAGAGCGTCCAGGCTGAAGGTCCACGGGACGACTGCATGAAGCAAGAGCTGCGCCCGCAGAGGAACACAGTATGTAAATATTATCATAGAACTGTTCTCTCCCACTCAGATGCAGTTCCTTATATTTCCTCTAGCATCCCAGAAGAATTTGCAAGCCCTTCTGCTGAGATGTATACTGCTTCTCTCTCTCTCTCTCACTCACATACACACTCACCCAGACACTCACCCCTACCTCTCAGCTGCTCAGTGTGAGAGGGAAAAAAACTTTCCAGCTACTTCAGTGGGGCTGATTTATGGCCTGTTAGAACCTCTGCAGCTAAGTCTGCAAGAGAGAAGATGTGTGTCCCTTTGAGTCAATGCACTGAAGTGGTAGTCTCAGGGGACAAAGGGAGGGGATTGCATGTATCTTTCACTTCTTGACTCCCCTTCCCTGTTTCTGAACAGGAAACTATCCTTTCTGTTTGCAGAAATGTGGGAATAATCAAATTAAAAGACTGTAATTGTTCATATTACTATAGCTCCTAGGGGGTCCCCAGGCAGGGAATGGGGACCTAGTGTGCTAGGAACTGAGATTGTCCCTGCCATTATGACAGGTGAAAATAGGTGGATGAAACAAATGGGTTGAGGGTGGATGTGGTAACCATAACATGAGGATGTTTTAAGTAGATTCACTATCCGTACAATGTATTTCTCGATGGGCTTTGCCATTATCAACTGGCCTCTAAAATTCTTATGGGCCCCTGGGTGTCCTAAAAAATGAAATTTCACTTTCCAAGTAAAATGGGAGTGTGCGTAGATAGTAAAAATCCAATCGATTTCTTGCTAGACAGAGCTCCCCTAAAGCATACGAACTCATCTTTATGTGAACAAAGCAGTCAGTTTGTGCTGATCAGTGACATCTCTTGTTGTCCAAATGGCTGTCATAGAAACTTCCTACCTTCAGTCATCCCAGTTGGAGGCAGTGCCAGTTGTGCCCTGCAAGAATGAACTGGTGGCTTCCATCCATGGTGCTTGCCAATTGGGAGGATGAGGGGAAAATGTCAGAGTAAGATATTGGAACAGAGTCTTTAGAATCATGGCAGAATATTAGAGGGAACCCCAAAGAACCCATGGAGGATCAGCAGATACCCTCCCAATAACACAAAACCCAACCAGAACATGAGGAGGAGTGCCCCAAACCTCCATGGAGAATATCAGAAGGTATACTTCTAGAGGAACCCTTCCCTCCCCATACATACACAATCCAAAGAGAAGAACACAAATGCCCGGTGCAAGGTAGGGAATGCTGTATAGTGATTTCCAGAGTTCATTGGGCAACTTCCTTCCCAGCTTCTGAGAAGATGTTAGGAAATATTAGAGGGGAGTCCTGGCACTTAGACGTGACCTCACGTGGCAAATGCAGCACTGATGGGAAATATTTAGTGGATACGCCTACAGCTCAACTGCAAACATTAGATCAAAGGTTCTCAGACTTTCTCATGCTGTGGACCATGTCATCTGTCTACGCTGTAGAGAAAAGTCGGAAAAAGTTACGAAAATTATCTCTTTCCGCTTTTTTTCCAAAAGAGGCTTTTCTGAAATTTGGCCTGTCTACGTGGGGCCAAATTTTGGAAATAATTCCTCTTTTGGAACATCCCTTATTCCTCTCACCAAGAGGAATACAGGGCTGCCAAAAGAACATGTCCACTTTTTCAGAAACTGTTCCGAAAAAGCGGCTGTGTTCCTTAGAGCAGCTCTGCTGCGTCCAGGTGTATCTGCACTGTACAGTTAGTCTGGGTCTACACAGCCAGGTTAGCCAAGCCCAAATATGAGCATCTCCACTGCAAAATCAGCTTCATGTAGCATGGACACTCTAATGGGCTATTTCTTTCCCCCTTTTTCCTTCTCTCCCCTCCTATCCCCTATTTATTTAAAAACTGGACCTTTAATAACTCCATTCATCTGAAGAAGTGGGTTGTGCCCACAAAAGCTCATACCACCCTCTACATGTTTTGTTAGTCTCTAAAGTGTGGCAAGACTATTAGTTGTTTTTTAACTTTTTTCTGAGTTTTCTCTTTCTTAGCTTGACCCTCTCTGTGTCTGTGAGGGGGGAGGAGGAGGGAGGAATCCTATTCCATGGTGTCTGTGATTTTTTTTTTCCCCCTGCTCTTCAGGACAGGGATTCATAGACAAGAACTGAGGGTGGGAAATAGAACCGATCAAGAAATGGTTCTCTTCCCTCTCAGCCCCTGCAGAAAAAAAAATATTTTTCATTTAAAAACCCTCTGCAAACTTTTTACATTTTATTTTTATTCTGTTTTTTGGCAAAATATCAACAAATTCAAAGAAAGCCAGGTACTTTCCCTGAAGCATTGGAGTCAAAACCCCAAATTTCCATTAAAAAACAAGTTTCAATGGAAAGCTGTCCCCTTCCCATTACTGACCAGCATCCCTGAATACAGGAGTGACCCACAGAGCGACAGCAACATCAGCCAGAACCAGTCTGCTGTGACTATCCGTGTGCTGTGTTGAGAATTAATCGTGATCCTCTTGAGCAGTTTTAAATAAGGGACCCTTGGCAGGCTCAAGGGTATTCTGAGGTGAGAGCCAAAAGGTTCATGAATCAGCCAGGGTAGGAGGTTCCCTGGTGTCACTCCCCTGAGAGAGGGCATTTTAAGCCATTTAATATAACCCCCCAGGTGTTAACCATTTGGAATTGTGTATTCTATGGAAAAGGCTGATAAATTCCATCTGCGCCCAACAAAGCTTATGCAGCATAAATTGCCTCTTTCAAGTACTGATGTACCAGCAGGGCAGTAACAGATGTGATAGAGAATCAACCATCCGTCTATTAGCATCTGAGCACTTTGCAGTCTGTAATTTATCCTCTCAGTATTCCTATGAGGGAGGGCAATCCTATTAGCCCCCCTATAGAGGTAGGGAGCCGAAACACAAAGAAGCTAGAGACCCACGTGCCTTGTTTCCCTTTAAATCCATTTCAATAAAAGTTAGTCTAAATACCTTTGAGGCTCTGCACGTATGGTTTCCCAGGACGTGTGTGGCAGTAAGTCCAGGTCTTGAACATCTTAGGCTAGCACTGTAACCCTAGAACTATCCCTCCTCTTCTTCAGCAGCCTCTCTGCTTCTGACCTTCCTTCTCCTTCCATTACACTCCGGGTGTGAAGGCAGAAGTCTTGAACCAGAGCTCTGGGCTGAACCAGAATGGATTCTGGGTACAGCCCCTGGTAAGACCTTGAAGGGTATTTTATTACTGCAGTCTCTTGTGGAGTCCTGCAAAGGCTCCTAGTTTCTTAGGAGCAGCTCTGGATTCAGTCTTGCCTACCTTAGCAATGCATAGAGGGCTGACCCAGAAACCAGGGGAGAAGGTCTGCACCCCACAGTGTTTCCTGGGATTAGGAAGTTGTCTGCCCCCTCTCCAGAGGTGCTGTGGAGGGGAACGAATGGAGGAAAGGAAGAGAGTGGTGTTTCTAATGGGTGATCGTTATTACTGTGGGAGTCAGGGTGTCTGCCTGGCTTTGCTCATGGTCCAGCACCAAGCAGCTTCCTGCAGGCCAAGACCATGTCTGTCAATGGGTTGAAACGTGGGTTCCGCAGCAGGCTTGGAACATCCAGAGAAATCAGAGACAGGTTTGAATTCCCCCAAGCTGGCCTGACTTTTGCATGAGCTCCCATCCCTCCCCTTAGTGCCCTGCTCTCCTAAGCATGGTCTTTCTCCTTGTAGCATCTGGGCTTGGCTGATTTTCTTCTACAAAGGGGAGGTGAAACTAGCCAGGAAGTTGGCACAGCTGCAGCAGTTTCAGGAATGTCTCTAGTCCTGTTAGCAGACAGAGCTGAGGAACGGAAGAGATAAGAGACTTTCTGAGCAGCACCTGCTGGAAGCCCAGTGACCGAGTCTCCCTCCGGGTTGGAGCAGAGCCAGGCTTCAGTGATTGACTTTCATCCCCTCTCATCCTCTGAGCGAATGGGGAAGGTCCTTGGGTTTGTTTTTAGCCTTTCTCCCTTCCTGAGGTTATTCTTTCCTCTTGCTTTGCTCAGTGATGGGCTTGGTGTTGTGGGACACAACCGACATTGGCACCTGGCTGGATCTTTTCTTCTCGCCGGAAGACTGGACGGGTGGAATCTACCTGAGTCTGAGGCAAGCCTGAGACCATTCTCCCTTTAAACTTGATGGCCCCAGCATCCCACTGGAGGTGATAGAAGGATCTTGACAGGTAAGACTGTGGCACGAGGCTGGACATATCAAATCCCCTTTCCTGCCCCTTTCAATGCTTTCTATCTAGAGGGCAGGCCCAGGGACAGCAAGCAGGGATCAGCCTCCAGCTTGTGCTGGGAGGGGCATGCAAGGCTCACTCGAGCCCTGACGAAGGAAAATGCAGGCACAGGTCTGGCACGGAGGATACAGCTGCATCCTCTGGAGTGTACAGACTGCAGCGGATATGGCCCTCCCTTTCACCGACCTGTTTCTGTGTTCCACTGGCTGCTTTCTCCGGAAGCCTTGGCTGTGATACACCCACCAGGAATGAACATTCGTCACAGCCTACTTAGCCAAACTACAACCCCAAACCACAGTCCCAGCATATGCCCCTGACTCAGATCATCTCTCCAGCCCTTGGATTTGATTCAGGCGCCACTGCCCAGGCAGAGCGAGTGGTACAAGGGCACAGTGCTACGCTGACCGCATGCTGACATGTTGCATCCCTGACCTCTAGGTATTTCTTCGGTGCTTATCATTCTAGTGTTGTACTGCATCAGCCGGTAATGCATCCATCAGTGTGAGGCAGACCACGTGTTCACATACCAGCTTGGAGCTTTGGTGGTGCTATTCGGGGGTCATTGGTGCCGTAGCAGTACATTGGGGATGTACCATATTGGCCTTACTCTGACATACCTACTGCAAGAGCCCCTTGGGGGTATATTGTGGTGGTAGGGTAGCCACTACCCCATCAGCATCATGAGGTACTGTGTTAGACATACCCCAGGGGTATGTGACCAGTGTTTTTCCTGTAAGCTCTGTGCTTGAACAGCCACCCAGGAGAGATTCAGGTGTCGCCCAGCTGACTAGAAGAGTGCCCATAGCTGGCAGCATGTGTTTTTATTGGTGGTGCACATCTGCACATGCCTTGGTGCATGTAACAAAATTTATTCTGCCCATGGATGGAAAAAAATTACAGGGAACACTGTGACCAGCACCAGAGTAGCCGCAGACCTCCACCACAGCATGGCACCAGTGGCTTTGAATATAGGCAAGGGTTGTGGGCAGGAGGCACGTCACCCAGCTGGCTGCCCCAGGGGATGTTGGCAGGCAGGGGGCTGGAACAATGTTTATAGTAGGAATGCTGAGAGGGATTGAACTGAAAACCCTGGATATCCTGGAAACCACTTCAAGCCAAGGGGTGTACGCAGCCCTGCTTCCCGCACCTGTGCCGACAGGGAGCTAGGGCGCCCGGCACGGATGGTCCTTGGGACAATGCACCAGTTCCGTGGGTGTCTCAGGCTCAGCCCCCGCCACGCTGTAGCAATCCAACAGTAGCTCTGAAGTTGTTCATGCAGCACCCACCTTCTCAGATCTTCCATGATCTGACAAGGACAAGTGGGTTGGCAGCTTCTCCTGGAAACCCAGCCCCGGCTCTGCTCGCTTCTCCCCGGCTGTTTGAGGTAGAGGGATGTTTTCCTTTCTCTCTTCCTGGCTTATAGGAGGGGTGGGTGAGTTATTTCGCCAGCTGCCTGTCCTGGCAGCACACTCGCCTCCTGCAGCTGCTTTCCACTGCATCAGCCCTACAGCACAGGGCAACGGGAGGGCTCTAACTGCTCTGGAATGGCTGCCATCTCCATGTGTTGGACGGCAGGCCAGGCAGCTCGCAAGGGGAGCCTGGACAGCAATTAGCCAGCAGGCTGTGTCCATCTGACGGCTCAAACAACAAAGCAGTTCAGAGCGGGTGAGTAATCCTTGCTCAAGGAAGTGCTCTGGGCCAGTTCATATTTTTCTACTCTGACTGGCACATCAAACAGAGGTGGGACGGGGGCCAGGAGAAATCACAGGATGTGAGCTGCCAAAAATGTGTCTCAACCTCACAAGAGCACTGCTCCCCGGCCCACACACTGCCAGCCCCACACAGGTTTCTAGAGGCCAGCAGCCTGAAGCCAGGAGGTGTCAAGCAATTGAAAAAAGACCCCTCTAATGCTTCCCTGGTACTTCCCACCCTCAAGGCGGGCTGGTCCGGGCTTGGCCAGTCCCATGCTACCTAGCAACAGGCCTCCCCCATTCTGTTCTTTAGCACCAGATGGGGAGGTCCTGCTGTGTGATGGATGGAGAGAGGCCTGGCAAGGTGAGGAACTCGCACCAGGGAGCTGGGTCACTGACTAATGTGATAAATGGGAAAAGTCCTGTGACGCACATTGCAAAACCAGATGGCTAGATGCTAAACTCAGATAGGTGGTGTGATGGGCACCTTGCCTGATGGTTAGAGCGGGGCAAGGACGAGAAATCCGGATTTTTGCCTGCTGTTTCCAACTCTGCTACTTGACTCACTTTGGAAGCTTGGGAGACTCTCTGTCTTATTTCCCCCCTTTATTAAATGAGGAGGAGAATGCTCAGCTCCCGCACGCTGGCCTTGACACTTGCAGCATGATCAGATCCTGCGATGAAAGGTAGCACCTCTGAGCTGAGCCAGAGACAGTTTGGTTTCGTGCCTGTCCCTGCCTTAGCCAGCTGCTAGGTGAGGTGCATATAGGTAGGATCTGCATTTGTTGAAAAGGAGACACAAGCTGCCTAACGCGGCCTTTTCTGGCACCTCCTTGCTGTCACGCTGCGGCAGGTCGGGTGTGGGAGCTAGCACAGCAGGCAGGTTTGCATGGCAGTGACCTCCCTGCTCAGTAGTCTGCAAAGGGAAAAAATGAACAGATGAGAACCTAATCGACTGAACTTCCCAAGACAGAAGGGTCCTAAAAAGCCAGAAAATGGAGAAGTTGCTGCTGGACTCTGAAGTGAACTCTGGTTGGGGCTGTTGTGCCTTCATCTGGCCTCAGTTTTCTCCAGCTGCCGTAAAAGTAAAACTACCATGACACGTGACACGTCTTGTGGTCTGGCTCACAAGAGGCCCCTGCCTGAGTTAGCGGGAGGGGGGGGCATTCCAAAGGCGGTCTGGGGGGAGCAGGCAGTGCGATGTGGAATGTCTGGAAACGGAAGGGCTGCTGCAGGTGACGGGGTCACAGGTCATGGCTAAGCAATGTGGGGTGCACCAGCAGAGCTGTGGGGGGGGATCCAGGACTGGGATAGCCGGGGCCTGCCAGCTGGAACGGGGCTAGTTGAAGAGAAGTGATGGGGAAGAGAACTGGCCACAGTGCCCCTTATTCTAGCTGCTTAAAACAAATGAACCAGACAACCTTGTCTCTGGTTGTAAAGGAGAGATCAGTGTCTCCTGCTCCTTGCAGAGCAACAGCCCCATGGCCACTCACGGCAGCCAAACCCAGAACAACTGTTTCAAGGCCTCCTTGTGTTTCCCAGGAGCTCTGTTTGCTTCTTTCCCTGGGAAGGCCAGAGAAAGAGCTGCACCTGCCTTTTGGGCACTAAGCAAAGGAAGTGACTTTAGCCTTCAAATGTTCTTAGCAGCTGAGCCCTGCCAACAAAGCTTCTGCAAGGAAACCTTGCCGGGGGGAGGGGAGAGGCCAGGGAGGCAGCTTTCAAGTTATATTGTAATTGAAATTGTGGCAGGGAGTGAGGGGGAATTTGGAGGGGGTTGGGTTTTTTTTTTTTTTTTTTTTGCTTTTTTTTAATACACTCGGTTTGGTTCTAATTAGGTGATGCAAATTTTTCAGCTGAACTCCGGGTCTGAGGGGATATAAGGTTTTACAGAGCCCACGTGAGGTTGTGTTTGGTACCTTGTCTCCTAGCAACGCAAACCACATGGACGGGAGAGACGGTTTTATGATCCACGTGGGCTGTTGTTGGACAGGCTACAGGGAGCCGCGTTCTTTCAGCCATGTGGGATCACTGCTGTCTCGCTTGCATTTGTGTGCCACCAGGCGAGCGGGGAGAGGGTGGATTCCTTCAGCCCTCCCTCTGCCAGCACTTGCTCATTGGGCTTGGCAGAGGCCCACTTCTCACCTCCTTTCAAAGCCGTCTGCCTCAGGTCCGATTCTAGAGGGGCGCTGAGCGTTGCTGGTTACTCCTTCATTTCCTTAGCTTGTCACTGTTTCAGTCAGAACACTTTGCACTCCTGCTGTGCAGCAATGTTCCTTGGGGGATTTCTAGCTGCTTGGCCAATGATAACAAGTTCAGCCTCTCTGTGGGAGACAATATCCCCATTTTCCAGAGGGGAAACTGAGGTACAGAGCTGCTGAAGGATGTGCCCCGAATCACCCAGCAAGTCAGTTGCAGGGTTGCACTGCTGGGCTCCCCTCCTGGTGCCTCATCCTTGCTCCCTTTGTTCCTTTGCTGATTTTTTGCAGTTGTTTGCTCTGCTGGTGAGAGAAGGGGTTCACATGAGCCCAGTCTGATGGCTAGAGGGAATGGGCGATTCTCATCCCTGTGACTCAGTCTAACTGCTTTGCCAATTGTGATCATCAAAATAAAAGCGTCTTTTCCTAGAGCTGGAGCAGGGGCACTCCGATTGTCCCCAGACTGCACGGCGTTCTGGCTGTTGGACAGAACAGTGACCTTTGCTTGCTGGAATGGACCCTGCTTTCAGATGCAAGGAAGCTCAAATCTGCATTGGAACATCACTGCTTCGGCCCATTTCGATTTGCTTCACACTGTTTCATTTGATTGCTGTTTACACTGGATCTTCTCTCAAGCTTTTTTCTCTTTTTCTGCGTGTTCGGAGATAGCCTTGGGCCAAACAGTTGGACTCCGTAGTAGGGATATGACGGACTAGTCAACAGGATAGTCGACTAATCACTTTCCTCAACCCCCCCCTTTGCTGCCTCTATCAGAAAGAGGCAGTAAGGCGGGGGAGAAGAAGAACAGGGGAGTTGAAAGCAGTAGCGCCGCTTAAAACCTGGGGCCAGACCCTGGGCTCCACTCAACGCTGCCACTTTGAAACACCACGTGCAGCCCGGGGCCAGCTGGGGTGTCCCCATGCTTCACGCAGCATTTCAAAGTGGCAGCGCCACCTGGAGCCCAGGATCAGCTGTGGATTCCCCCATTGAACCCGGACTCTGTGTGGCGCTGCCACTTTGAAACACCACGGGGAGCCCATCATCAGGTTTCACGTGGCGTTTCAAAGCGACAGAGGCAGAGCCATGTGGAGCCCGGGATCAGCTGGGGAGTCCCCAGCTGATCCCAAGCTCCACGTGGCACTTTCGCCTTTGAGGTGTAGCAACAGTGGCTGTTGCTACACTTCGGAGGCGCCCTATCAACTAATTGAATAGTTGATGCAAAACATGTTGACTATTTAATTAGTCAATTAGTTGATATTTAGTAGCCACAACTACTTCCAATTCAGAAATAATTTCTATCTCCAAATCAGTGGCACAGCCATGGGCACTCACATGGTACCACAATATGCCAACATCTTTATGGCTGACCTTGAACGTTTCCTCAGCTCTCGCCCCCTAATATCCCTACTTTACTTACGCTACATCGATGACATCTTCATCATATGGACCCACAGAAAAGACACTCTTGAAGAATCCCACAAGGATTTCAACAACTTCCACCCCACTATCAATCTCAGCCTGGACCAGTCCACAAGGGAAATCCACTTCCTGGACATTACAGTACAGTTAAATAATGGATAAATTTCCACCATCCTATATTGGAAACCCACCGACCGCTACATTTACCTTCATGCCTCCAGCTTCCATCCCAGACACATTTTTCAGTCGATTGAATATAGCCAAGCCCAACGATACAACTGGATTTGCTCTGACTCCACAGACAGAGACAGTCACCTACAGGATCTTTACAGAGCATTCCTAAAACTGAAATACTCACCTGGGGAAGTGAAAAACACATTGACAGACAAAAAAAATACCCAGACATGAACTACTTCAAGACAGACCCAAAAGAGAAAATAACAAAACTCCTCTTGTGGTTACCTACAGTCCATAACTCAGACCCCTCCAACGCGTTATACATAATCTACAGCCCACCTTGGAAAATGATCCCTCACTCTCAGACACCTTAGGAGAAAAACCTATTCTTACTTACAGACAGCCCCCTAACCTGAAAGGTATTCTTTCTGATAACCATGCCACACAACCACATCATAAGCCTCCAGCAGCCCAGCCCTGCAACCAAAAAAGATGCCAACTCTGCCTACATATCTACACTGATGAATTCATCACTGGAGCAAACAACATAAGCCACAAAATCAAAGGGTCATTTGACTGCACCTCTAGTAATCTGATCTATGCCATCAAATGCCAACAGTGCCCCACTACTATATATATTGGACAAACTGGATGGTCTCTGTGGGAAAGAATCAATGGACACAAATCGGATATACGTTAAGGGAACACAGAGAAGCCTGTTGGTGAACACTTCTGCTTGCCTAACCACAGTTTAACAGACCTGCAGGTGGCTGTCTTGTCACAGGCCAGCTCCACAAGCCAGAATCATAGGGAAGGACTGGAATCCCAGTTCTTTCACAAATTCAGTTCACATGCTAATAGACTCAATCATGATATGGGTTGGCTAGGACGCTACCTACTTAATAACCACTGAGGGTGCTAACAGTTCTCTGAGTGGTACCCTTCCTGTCTTAGCAATCTATCTATTAACTTTGATTTTTATCTGCTCAGGTTTAAGTACCCATTTTCCAGATATTTAATGATGCTCTGTCTCACACCCTCCTTCCTTTTTTCCCCCTCCCCTTCCATTCTCCTATTTATTTTGAGTTTTCATATCCCCTACTCATAACTCAAGTCATCTGAAGAAGTGGGCTGGGCCCACGAAAGCTCATGATACCACCTACATGTTTTGTTAGTCTATAAAGTGCTACTAGACCATTTGTTGTTGTTTTTCTGTAACAGACTAACTAGGCTACCCCTCTGAAGCTCATGGGTGCTCTTGCACCTCATACTAGGGGGTAGGTTCCATCATTCAATAGGGCTATGTCTAGACTGCAAGCCTCTTTCGAAAGAGGCTTTTTCGAAAGTATCTTTCGAAAAAGCCTCTTTCGAAAAAGAGCGTCTAGACTGCAAGCAGTACTTTCGAAAAAGCAAGCTGCTTTTTCGAAAGATAGCAGCGAGTGAGTCTGGATGCTCTCTTACTAAAAAGCCCTGTTGGCATTCAAGAACGCCTTTTTTCGAAAGAGCACTTTCGAAAAAAGGCATTCTTCCTCATGAAATGAGGTTTACCGCCGTTGAAAGAAAAGCCGCATTCTTTCGATTTAATTTCAAAAGAACGCGGCTGCAGTCTAGACGCAGGTGAAGTTTTTTCGAAAAAAGGCTACTTTTTTTGAAAAAAACCCTGAGTCTGGACACAGCCTAGGAGGCTGGTACTGAACAGTTCAGTGTGGCAGCAGAAATACTCCTCATCCAGCCTCTTTTGCTCCTCAGGAGCCTGCTCCAAAGCCCACTGAAGTAATTGGGAGATTTTCTGTTGGCCACAGTGGGTGTTAGGTCAGGTTTCAAACCACACACAGAACTGACCAAGAACTGTCCACTTCTTACCGCTGTAAGAAGCTCGATTCCTCATGTGCCCTGGTCCCCGCAGTCATTGCTGTCCCTCCTAAAATTTGGGGCACCATCGGGTCTTGATGTCCACCCACCTGCCTCTTCCTGACCCTGATCTGTAGCTCTGCTTCCTCCAGAGAGAATCTAGCTAACTAAAAGTGAAAAAGCCAGCCAGAACTATAAGCAGAAGGCTGAACTTTGAAAGAGCCATTCAAGTGGTAATGCAGCCATTTAACAGGTGTTTGTCAGCCCCAGGTATAGTATGTTAAGAGGTGGGTAATTCGCCAATTGTGTAGTTGATAGATTTTTTATCGACTACATGATTAGTTGATAAGGAAAGAAGCGCAAAGTCCTGGCTCGCACAGGGTCTGGGAGCTACCCTCACTGTGGCACTGCAGTTTTAATGTAGTAAAAGCCAGGCAGGCAGGCAGCCCGGCTCCTATTACATTTAAACTGCAAAGCCAGAGTGGAGGTAGGTCCCAAAGGTGAGCTGGGACTGAGCCAGGCTGCCTGCCCGGCTGGAGCAGTTCCTGTCTGCAGCAGCTTGAGCTGGCCATGGGCAGAGGCTGCTCCGGCACCAGCTCACTGTCCTCCTGGAGTCCTGGGCCCACCATGGACAGAGGCTGCTTCACGGCAGCCTCCCCTCCCCCACACTCTGATGCTTCTGCCTCTGATCTAGGCAGCAGCACGGTGGGGGGAGGCAGCACTGTGAAGATGGTGCTGGGGAGAATCAGCTTTTAAGCCGGCTTCCCCCAGCACCAGCTCTTATTTCCTCACCACCACCCTTGCTTCCTCTGATACAGAGGCAGCAAGTGGGGGGAAATGTGAGTAGTCAACTTGACTAACCAGTAAGTCTAGGCTTATCGGGTAGTCAACTACTGTAAGTTTCTGAATTTACTGAGAGTCGACAGGGCCTTGGTTTAAAATTTGTTTTAAAATATTTCACCAGTGCGTTGCTGAATGATTGCATGACAGCCCCGTGCTACCAGGTGAAGTGAGGAGGCTGAGGGAAGGGTGACAAGCACAAGTCTATGGGGGAGGGGACGGGGACTGACAATAGTTAGTCTTGGATCCAGGTAGAAGCATAAATCAGACCTTCCCTCAACCTGTAGATTGCCCCTGCCCTGCTATAAATGGGAACAGGAAGCCTGTGGAGCAAATCTCGATTCTGATGTAAAACAGTCAGAGCCGGCTCAGGCTGGAATTTGCACCCATTGTTATCAGAAATCTGCTGAGCACTTGTTTTTATTCTTACAGGACTGGTGCTGAGCTCACTGGCATTGTGGGTGAAGTTCCCTCTGATCTTTTTCACTCGTGTGTGGCTTTTTTCCCATCAATGTGCGGAATAATTTTAGGTGCACAAGGCATGTGTGAATGTGCATCACCAGTAGAAACAACAACACAGCTTAGCTGTGGGTGCTCTGCTAATCAGCTGGGTGGCATTTGAATCTCTCCTGAGCCAGTGCACAGCTTACAGGGAGCGCTGATTGTGGGGCTATTATTGGCAAAGGGCAGGCACCGCTGGGGGCAGGACTTGAGTGCTGCAGCAGCGGTGCCCCTTCATGAGTGAACCATAGGCCATGCTTCCATGTCTGGTTCTCTCCTTGTGGACAACAGTCATAGAGCTCATCCCCAGTTACAAAGTCTGGGCTTGGAGCCAAGGCTCTTGCTTTGACCACCATGGGGAAAAGACCTGGCCAACAGGTGGCAAGTAGGGAAGTTCAGATCCCAGAAGGCTACTTGCATCTTCTTGTTGAGCACCATTCTCGGTCCCCAATCTGGCACCCTCCAGTTCAGGAGCCAAATGCATCCTAATCTGTTGGTAGAGGTAGCCTTAGATACACCTGATCTTTCCCAAGCAGTGGCGGCCCGTGGATGTAGGCAACCTTGGCAGTTGCCTAGAGCACCGCGTTTAATGTGGTGCCCAATGATGACATGACACCATTGAGGGCTATGGAGGTGGGGGCGCCGATCGTGCATTCCGCCTAGGGCGCCAGTTGCCGACAGCTCTCCTAGAGCTGCTCCTGCTCCCAAGCATCTCAGAGTTGCTTCAGATACCAGGTGTTCTATGGGACACCCCTCTGCAGCACCCCCACTGGGCCAGGAAGTCCTGGATTCCAATCTGGGTTTCATTTGATGGCCACGTGAGATGAGACTGTCTTGCCAGTCATGCCTAGCCCAACCCCTGGTCTGAAAGAAAGGACAAATCCCATGCCCAGAACCATGTGTTCACATGCATGATTCAGTACAGTATATCCTGCAGACCAGGATTTTGGCCTAGGGATATAACAGTGTAGTCGATTAACTGATAAGCAAAAGCTCACTGGTTAATGCTATAGACTACACACATTTTCCCCCCCCTCCCCCCCACCAAGTAAATTTTTAACATACTGGCCAGCAGCTCAGCTCAGTCCTGGCTCTCACTGGGTCAAGGACCTACCCCTGCTGCAGCTCTGCATTTAAAGTGGCCACGTGAGAGAGGCAATTCTCGATTTAAAGGGGAGAGGCAATTCTTGCTTTAGTCCTGAGTGGTGCGCAGGATCTGGTCCAAGAGGTAACTATAACAGGACTGCTTGGAAATAGTGACCATAATATAAAAACATTTAACATTCCTGTGGTGGGAAGAACAGCTCAGCAGCCCAACACTGTGGCATTTAATTTCAAAAAGAGGAACTATGCAAAAATGAGGAGGTTAGTTAAACAGAAATTAAAAGGTACAGTGACTAAAGCAAAATCCCTGCAAGCTGCATGGACACTTTTCAAAGACACTATAAGAGAGGCCCAACTTAAATGTATACCCCAAATTAAAAAACATAGTAGAAGAACTAAAAAAGAGCCACTGTGGCTTGGCTTAACCATGTAAAAGAGGTAGTGAGAAATAAAAAGACATCGTTTAAAAAGTGGAAGTCAAATCCTAGTGAGGTAAATAGAAAGGAGCATAAACACTGCCAAATTAAGTGTAAGAATGTAATAAGAAAAGCCAAAAAGGAGTTTGAAGAACAGCTAGCCAAAAACTCAAAAGGTAATAACAAAATGTTTTTTAAGTACATCAGAATCAGGAAGCCTGCTAAACAACCAGTGGGGCCCCTGGACGATTGAGATACAAAAGGAAATTTAAAGATGATAAAGTCATTGCGGAGAAACTAAATGAATTCTTTGCTTCAGTCTTCATGGCTGAGGATGTTAGGGAGATTCCCAAATCTGACCCATCCTCTGTAGGTGACAAATCTGAGGACTTGTCACCGATTGAAGTGTCATTAGAGGAGGCTTTGGAATTAATTGATAAACTTAACAGTAACAGTCACCGGGACCAGATGGCATTCACCCAAGAATTCTGAAAACTCAAATGTGAAATTGCAGAACTATTAACTGTAGTTCGTAACCTATCCTTTAAATCAGCTTCTGTACCCAATGACTGGAAAATAGCTAACGTAAAGCCAATATTTAAAAAGGGCTCTAGAGGCGATCCCAGCAATTACAGACCAGTAAGTCTAATGTCAGTACCAGGCAAATTAGTTGAAACAATAGTAAAGAATAAAATTGTCAGACACATAGAAGAACATAATTTGTTGGGCAAAAGTCAACATGGTTTCTGTAAAGGGAAATCATGTCTTACTAATCTATTAGAGTTCTTTGAAGGGGTCAACCAACATGTGGACAAGGGGGATCCAGCAGATATAGTGTACTTAGATTTCCAGAAAGCCTTTGACAAGGTCCCTCACCAAAGGCTCTTACATAAATTGAGTTGTCATGGGATAAAAGGGAAGATCCTTTCGTGGACTGAGAACTAGTTAAGACAAGAAACAAAGGGTAGGAATAAATGGTAAATTTTCAGAATGGAGAGAGGTAACTAGTGGTGTTCCCCAAAGGTCAGTCCTAGGACCAATCGTATTCAACTTATTCATAAGTGATCTGGAGAAAGGGGTAAACAGTGAGGTGGCAAAGTTTGCAGATGATACTAAACAGCTCAAGGTAGTTAAGACCGAAGCAGACTGCGAAGAACTTCATAAAGATCTCGCCAAACTAAGTGACTGGGCAACAAAATGGCAAATGAAATTTAATGTGGATAAATGTAAAGTAATACACATTGGAAAAAATAACCCCAACTATACATATAAGATAATGGGGGCTAATTTAGCTACAACTAATCAGGAAAGAGATCTTGGAGTCATCGTGGATAGTTCTCTGAAGACGTCCACACAGAGTGCAGCGGCAGTCAAAAAAGCAAACAGGATGTTAGGAATCATTAAAAAAGGGATAGAGAATAAGATGGAGAATATCTTATTGCCCTTATATAAATCCATGGTATGCCCACATCTGGAATACTGCGTACAGATGTGGTCTTCTCATCTCAAAAAAGATATACTGGCATTAGAAAAGGTGCAGAGAAGGGCAACTAAAATGATTAGGGGTTTGGAACGGGTCCCATATGAGGAGAGATTAAAGAGACTGGGCCTTTTCATCTTGGAAAAGAGGAGACTAAGGGGAGATATGATAGAGGTCTATAAAATCATGAGTGGTGTGGAGAAAGTGAATAAGGAAAAGTTATTTACTTGTTCCCATAATATAAGAACTAGGGGCCACCAAATGAAACTAATGGGCAGCAGGTTTAAAACAAATAAAAGGAAGTTCTCCTTCACACAGCGCTTAGTCAGTCTGTGGAACTCTTTGCCTGAGGAGGTTGTGAAGGTTAGGACTATAACAGGGTTTAAAAGAGAACTAGATAAATTCATGGAGGTTAAGTCCATTAATGGCTATTAGCCAGTATGGGTAAGGAATGGTGTCCCTAGCCTCTGTTTGTCAGAGGGTGGAGATGGATGGCAGGAGAGAGATCACTTGATCATTACCTGTTCGATTCCCTCCCTCTGGGACACCTGGCATTGGCCACTGTTTGCAGACTGAGTACTGGGCTGGATGGACCTTTGGTCTGACCCAGTATGGCCGTTCTTATGTATTGGGAGCTTCCAGGGGCTACACTGTCCAGTTCTGCACTTAGGCACAGTGTTGTAATGCTTCAAGAGACTTGCTCTTGATTTCTACTGTTCCTGAGTGCAGGATCTGCTTCTGGGGCTTTTCTGTAGGTTTAGCTAAGTCACTGGAGAAATCATACTGGTGGTGGGAAGAGCCATAAAGATTAAAACCTCCTACAGCTCCCCCTTCACCTCAGTCAGCAAAGTAACGCCCCCCTCCATCCGTGCTGCTTCATGCACAGGTGCTACCTGTTAACAGCTGGTGGGCAGATGCCACCTGCTGAACACAGAAGGAGAGAAGCCAGCCCTGCTTAAAAAGCAGAGGAACAGGCCTGGAAACTCCCCTTAATTACTGCTCATTGCAGCCCACACCACTTGAAAGTGCAATAGTTCTTTCTGATTAAGCAAGCTTCATGGGTTGAAAATGTCATGTTAAATTAACAAACCATTTCCTCAGCAGCATGTAGACAAGGTAGTATGAGTTCCCCTGTATGTCTTCAATGATGGGAAACGCCAGAAGCTCACATGAGCTCAGCGGAAGCCTCTAACGCTTTCAAAAGACATAGCTTCTCTGAGGTCCTTTAGGGTACGCCCACCCAACAGGGCAAAACTCGAATTAAGCTGCACAACTTCAGCCACATCAGCTGCCATCCAGCTGATTAACAGAGTGCTCACAGCCAGCAGCATGTGTTCCCATTGGTGGTGCACATTAGGGGGGGTGTTAAAAATCGTGTAGTTGTAAAGGTGTAACGGCTGGAATTTTTAGTGGTTACATGTTTACATGCAAGGGGGCAGGTGGGAGTCGGTGCTCACTGCCAGCCAGCTTTTCAACCAGCTCTCTGTGAGCACCTGCTCCAACCTGCCCCTCCATCCCCCCATTGCCTCTGATAGAGGCAGCAGCATGAGGGCAAGTGGCTCCGCTGGAGCCGCTAGGCACAGAGAACTGACTTGAAAGCTCGCTTCCCATATGCACCGGCTCCCGCCTGCCCTCCCACCCATGGCATTGCTGCCTCTCTATCAGAGAGCTGGGACTCGTGGGGAGTGGCTCCTGCCTGCCCCCTACCCCACGCTGCTGCCTCTGTGGGATGCAGCAGAAGGAGGGGGAGCAGGAAGCTCGAGGAGACGGCACTTGCGGGGAGCCGGCTTAAAAGCCAGCTCCCTATGGACACCAAATCCTGCCTCCCCCTCACCTTGCTGCCTCTGATACAGAGGCAGCAAGCAGGGGGAGTGCATGTAACCATTAAAATAAACTCAGGACTTTCAGTTAATCAGTTAATCATGTAAACAAGTACACGCTAACATCCCTAGTGCATATCTACACATGCCTTGATGCTCCTAACATTTATTCTGCACATGGATGGAAAAAATTAGAGGGGACATTGACTGGGATCAGGATTATTGCTTTATATCATGCAGGGCTGCATTGTTCTTTTAGAACTAAAAGTCTGGGTCTGCTGTCAGAGGTGGTGCCCTTGCTTTGGGATAGAACTAGGAGAGGGCAGGGATCCCAGGCACTATTAAAATGGATTCAGTGTGCTTGGCTTCGGGCAGACAACACAGTTAATGCCACACACAAGCTTACTTCCCTTTCAAGCCCCCTCATTGATTTCCACATGTGGCATCTGTTATGCACACTCACATCTAAATGTGTAGCTCGCAAGCACCCAGCAAACCAAAACTCTCCCTTGCACTTGTACCTGGATGTGTTCAGGGGAGCACATGTAACCCACATACCTGCCAATCTAGATGCGCTTTTCCAAAAATGCTTTTAACGGAAAACTTTTCTGCTAAAAGCATTTCCGGAAAATCATGCCAGTCTAGACGTAGCCTAGGGCTATGTCTAGACTGGCATGATTTTCCGGAAATGCTTTTAACGGAAAAGTTTTCCGTTAAAAGCATTTTCGGAAAAGCGCATCTAGATTGGCAGGACGCTTTTCCGCAAAAGCACTTTTTGCAGAAAAGCGTCCATGGCCGATCTAGACGCGCTTTTCCGCAAAAAAGCCCCGATCGCCGTTTTCGCGATCGGGGCTTTTTTGTGGAAAACAGTACTGTGCTGTCTACACTGGCCCTTTTTGCAAAAGTCTTTCAGAAAAAGACTTTTGCCCGAATGGGAGCAGCATAGTATTTCCAGAAAAGCACTGGCAATCTTACATAAGATCGTCAGTGCTTTTCCGGAAATTCAAGCAGCCGGTGTAGACAGCTGGCAAGTTTTTCTGGAAAAGCAGCTGATTTTCCAGAAAAACTTGCCAGTCTAGACACAGCCCTTGTGTGGTTCACTGTTGCATATAGAGGCACTTAGACCACTTGCAGTGAGAGATAAGAGCAAGGGAGCTCTACAGCAGTGTTTCTTGATCAGTGGTATGAGTACCCTTAGGGGTACTCAAGAAGTCTGGGGGGGTATGTCAGCACAACTGAAATGTGGAGAAAACCGAATTTTTGTGTAACGTTTTACAATGCTTTATTATTTTTGTACTTTCTACACCCAAAAATTTCATCGCCTGCCTGGCTACAATTAAGTTGTTTAAACAAATGTGTTGCAATGGCAGAAAAAAATGTTGTGTGTCTGAAAACTGTAGGTACAGGGGGTACTTTATATATATATATATATATATATATATATATATATATATATATATATATATATATAAAATTTATTTAAAAGGGGTACTTTATAAAAAAGGTTGAGAAACACTGCTCTACAGCCTAAACCAAAAGCCAGCAGGCTTTATAATTCAAGCTGTAAAGGTGCCTATACTAAGTTCTGAGGTCTTAGGTTCAAATCTGCCTGGTGATGGTTATGCACACTCAGCACAGAGTTGTGAGCCTGATTCTCTTCCACCTTGTGTGGCTGTTTCACTCTCAGGCAAATCTGAGCACAAAAGAGGCTACAACATCAGAATCCTTAGTTCAACTGAGCTGATGCTGCCTGAAGTCAGGGCTATGTCTCTGTAGCCTTTAGTTGGCTTTGGCCCAGCCCCGGAAGGGCAAGAGTGGCATTTTGCACCCACTTCACCAGGGGCAAGTGCCAGCACGTAGCAGTGGAGAATCATGCTCCCAGTTCAGATGCCACATGGAAGACATGGATGCATGGGATACAGCATCTGGTCAAACCTGCCTGGGAGGTGCCATGCCTCTGACACTCAGTCCTCCAGCCTGGGCCCAGGTAATGTAGCAGAACCTGGTTTCCAGGGAGTCACAAAATGTGGATCATTGATGGAACAAACCCAATCCTGGTTTCAGCCTTTCTGAGGTTTCTAAGGCTGGATTCTCTGTTCTTCTTGCTCCCCTTCCCCTTGTGTGCGTGTGCACACGCTGCGCACGCTTTCTTTCTCCTCCCTTTCTTCGCTGTGCAGCTCTCCCCCTTCCCCCACCCCACATGTCGAGACAATGACATCCTCCTGCAGGCACCTTGAAGCCTGCTGTCTGGGCCGTTAGCGGAACAGCTTCCTGTTGGAGATGCGGCCAGACAGCTCAGTGGTTAATTCCTCCGGCTCTGGCTCGCCATCAGAGGGCTCAGGCAGACAGCCGCGCGCGAGTGGTGCTGCCCACATGGCTTTGTGGAGAAACAAGAGCAGGCTGTAACTAATCAGGATTACACACCGTGATAAAACAAGACAGAGAGGTGGAGAGGCTGCCTAAGGGAAGGGGAGTTCACCTGGGCCCCAAAGGACTCATATGTTCTAAACCAGGGGTGGGCAATAATTTTTTGCTGGGGCCACTTCAGAAATGTTTGAAGTGGCCCCGGACTGCACCGGAAAGGGGGGGGGGCAGGTTAATTCCCTGCTTCCCCAGCAACATACCATGATTGGTCTGGGGGTGGGGGAGCACCTTTCCTGCTCCCCCCCAGAGGTTGCCCCTAGGCACCCATGCTCCTGGCAGTGGGAGGAGACTTCGCCCGCTCCCCCTTCTGCCCCCAGGCCAATCAGGGCTTGGGAGTGGGGGAGCGCACGGTTCTTCTTATTGCTGTGCGCTCTTCACAGGGCGGGGGCAGGGTGGAGGAAATGTCACATACTCCCCCAGGCCCTAACTGGCCTGGGGACGGGGGAACGGCAGGCCTCCGTGGGCCAGATAACCTGCTTGGCAGGCCGAATCTGGCTTGTGGAGGCCCTTTTGCCCACCCCGGTCTAAACCATAATCCCACTCTGTGTTGAACCTGATAGCATCCATGGCCGATAATGTTAAAAACAAATCAATACACATCTTACAGGTAGAGAAACTGAGGCACGGGCCGATGAAGCAATGTGCCCAAGATCATACATCGAGTCAGTGGCAGAATTTGGAAGAGGACCCAGGTTGCCTGATTTCCCCGTCTTTGATTTGAACCAGGAGACTACTTCTATTCTTGTGGGTTGGGTCTCTGCAGCTGCACAGAGGCACGACTTGGTGAAGAGTAGCAGAATCAATATCTTTCTAAAGCGTGTCATGTGGGAATCCTGCCCTCTTGTCCCGCTGATATTTATCTTTGTTGCTGACTGTCCTGGACACTCCACATTTCTGGATGCATTTCTGCTCTCTGGATCCTGGAGGAATTGTGGGCAGTGAGGTGTGGTTGGTAGTTTGAAATATGCACGTCATGGGGCCAATCCCTCCCAACGCTGTACTAGCCAGAATCTCCTATGCAACGGGTGTGTTTTGTTTTCTGTGTACGGACAGTTTGCATTGCATTCCTTTTGATCCCTGCTGGAAGCAGCTGCCATTTCATTTGGTTGAGCTGAGACAGAAGAGTGATGTATCATTTGCTCTTTACACAACAAAACAATCCCTCATACGCCCAAGGGGATCCCAACTAGCTACAGGTTGAACCTCTCTAGTCTGGCACTTTCTCGTCTGCCAGCATCCGTGGTCCAGCATGATTTTAGTTACCCACATGTCCACTTACCATGGATATGGCCACGTTTCCTGCGGTCCCATAAAGTTTGTTTACAACCACCAGTCCCGGCTCTGTTCTGTGCAGTTATTTAGCTCTAATTTACTCCTGGTTGTCTTCTAAGAGCCCACTAAGCAGTGGAAGGGTTGGTAATGCCGCTAGACAATATAGACTTCCCGTGGTCTGAAAAATTCTCTTTCAGCACTATTCAGGTCCTGAGCATGCCAGACTAGAGAGGTTCAATCTGTACTTGACTAAATATACAGAGATGTGGCCAGCCTAGCTAGATACAGCCTGCTGCTCTGGCAGAACACAGTTAGGACCAGTAGAGGGCTGACAAAATATTTAAAAGGGACAACACACCTTTCTTCCTATATTCACAGACTTCTGCATTCTCTTAAGGGGTCTTAGTTCTTTGATGTTCCGTAATCAGAACGTCCAGAATCCCCTCATGTGTAAGGTGCTCCAGCTCCTCGGCAAATCCATTTATCCATCCTGTTACCCAAGAAGCATCCTTCTTCCTGGAATGCACTGAATTTAGGCCCTGCATATTTCCTCAGCGCACCAGCAAGGCAAGAGGCAGTGCACAGCCTGCTATGGCCATCTTCGCTGCTCAGTGTTGTGGCTGCAAATAGGTGCAGCACTGGCCAGCTGGCATGGTTGCCAGTTATATTCCATCTGCGGCTCTTACGCATTGCTGGCATCAGGGACGGCTGCTAGTGAATGGGGCTGACGTCCATTCCTGGCACCTTCCTGAGGCGTCTTTGGATTGCTTAAGAGAGTTTTCCGGCTCTTACCATCAGGGGAGAATGTGCTTGGTAATTGCTGCAGATGCTGATAGTAATCAGCATTACCTCTTGCTGATTGTATCCTATGGGTCTGGCACATTCCATTTTTCTGTCACGGTGCTGTATAGGGTGGGAAGGGAGTGGCAAGAGATTGAAAAGCAAAAACTTCTGTGTGCTAGTTTTTGCACTGCCACTGACTCACTGTAAGGCCTTGGGCAAATCACATTGCCCCATCCATGCGGGGCTTTTTCCCTGTGTAGAGAAGCCCTTGGTAAAAAGATTTTAAAGATGGCTAGAATGAGGCACAGAGAGGCTGAATCACTTGTGTGCACTAGTACTAACTACTCTGCATCAACTCCGTGAGTGGATACTGTTGCTCTCCACTAACTGCCTCTTGGCAGGGTAGGCTAATACCCTTGGAAAGTGCACCCTTAGCTCAAAATAAGCCACACATTTGCTCTATGCAAATTTCATAGCTTATTTTGAGTATATTTCAAAATAGCGTATTTCGTAATTTGGCACTATTCCAAAATGGCCCTTAACCTTCGTGGAATGAGAGTTACCAGGACGTCGGAATAAGCTGCTCATTATTTCAAAATCTATTTCAAAATAATGGGCTGCTTCAATAGACACAGAATAATTATTTTGGGATACTTCCAGTATCCCAAAATAGCTCTGCAGTGTAGACGTACCCTTTGAGTCCAGCTCTTCGGTAACAGATTTTATTGTGTGTAGACATTGAATAGCTACCCACATGCTGCATTCTAGTTTCGTGAGCCTATACTGAGCTCTCTGCAGTGTCCATCAATAGAATTACATACAGACACAGGGGACTACCAGTGCAGGTTTCTTTCTAGGATCAGGGCCTAAGATTATTAATACTGTTATTGCTGCTGCTTGTATTATCTGGAAAGCAAGAAATTAGCTTTTTCAGGATTTTGGTTAAGGCAGATCTTACCCTAAGTCCCTTTCTTATTTGGTTTATGATGCTGTGTTTTGGATCCCTAAATGTTGCTTTAAGTTTGTGTGATGCATTTCATGGCATTTTAATTATAGTGATTACTGTATTATAATAGTCCTTCCAGCATCCTAATAGAGATATAAAATCCTGTTTAATCGGTTAAACATTACACTTAACTAGTTGACCACTTAAACAGGATCCCATTGCATGGGGTTGCCCCAGCCCAGCTGAGCAGTTAACCACTAAATTTCCTACATCCTAAGTGCCTTGCGGGGCTTTCCAACTACAACTGTCGTTTTTAACCATTGTCATTAGAATATTCAAAATTATGCCAACAGCGTGCTTAGGCAATTTCCTGTGCTTAGTCAAAACACCAGTGAGAGTGAACGTGGCCTCTTGTCTGCTTCTGGGGGCTGAGACTCAGATGATATGAATCAGCCCCGTGGCTTGGACTTCAGTGAAGCTTTGCAAATTTACCCCTTTTGAGGCCGTTGGTGTCCACATCACCAAAACCGCCATCACAAATTGGCCAGCAAAGCAGCTGAAGAGTGAATTGGCCGTGGAAAGTGAGCTATCTGCCTGTCCCCGGTGATGATCCTTGCTGGTCAGGGGAACATGAGAACAGCCAGACTGGGTCAGACCAAAGGCCCATCTAGCCCAATATCCTGTATTCTGACAGTGGTCAATGCTAGGTGCTCCCATAGGGAATGAACATAACAGGGAATCTTCAAGAGATCCACCCCTGTTGCCCATTCCCAGCTTCTGACAAACAGAGGCTAAGGACCCCATTCTACTCATCCTGGCTAATAGCCATTGATGGACCTATCCTCCATGAATTTAACTTGCTCTTTTTTTAACACTGTTAAAGTTCTGGCCTTCACAGCATCCCCTGGCAAGGAGTTTCACAGGTTAACTGTGCATTGCATGAAGAAATACTTCCTATTGTTTGTTTTAAATCTGCTACCTAGTAACTTGTGCTGCCTGGTCTGTTGGAAATTTGGTGGGCCTTTTCTGTGGCAAGCAGTAGGTTTCCAAAGCAGTAGGTTTCCAAGGCTATCAACGCAAGGCCCTTTCCCTGCACTATAATCATCCTCAAGCTGGAGCATGCAGCGAGCAGAACTTCCCGGGTTGCTTCCGAGAGAGAGACAAAATGAGAAATCAGAAAATTCTGTTTGCTCACTGCTACTTGGCACAGTCCATAGCTTTGCTAGGGAGCCCCCTGGCACCTGTCAGGTATCAGTGCAACTGACCACCCACAGAATTACGGGGCTTTCCAGAAAGAGCTGTTTCAGTCTCTCACATACAAGCCGTAGACAGACATACCACAACCACAGAGCTGTGAACAGGAAACCGAGAACATCTGGCCCTCGGCTTCCTTTAACGGGATTTGGAACTTTTTTTTTTTTCATCTTGGCTTGCATTGTTGTTCAGCAGGGAGGCAGATGGGGCTTGAAACCACATGCTTTGTGGTACCCAGAGAAGCCAGACACCAGGGTTAACCCAACTGCTGCTTCCCTCCAAGAGAGTTGACTGACTGAGGCTCTGACCTTGCTGGGGGTCCTCCCCATAACCATCCTACCTTGCCTCCTCCTTCCTCTTCACTGAAGGAAAAGTTGTTGTTGTTGTTGTTTTTTTAATTTGCCTCAGTTTCTCCCTACTTCAAGCCCTGTAATGATGCCATGCACCAAATGTTTAGGAAGGTGCCCAGCCCGGATGCCACCTAGCCAGATTGGTTTCTTTGTCTGGTGGTTTGCTTCCTGACTGGCAGAGCTGTGGTTTAGGTATGCATTTATAACTTGTTTTGCATTTATTTTAAGGAAAGGCGGCTGAAGTTACGAAACCTTTAGAAAGAAAGAAGTCTTGTATATGCTTTATAAATAAAGGCTACACCAAGGGATGGAAATTGACCTCCTAGGCAGGAGGCCAGTACAATGATTCCTGGCTCTTAGAGCATGCTTTTTGCTGGTAGATCTCAACACACTTTATAAAGGAAGTAGCATAATCCATTTTACAGGTGGGGAAACTGAGGCACAGAGTGACGTGATTTATCTGAGGTCACCCAGCAAGCTAGTGACAGGGTCAGATCAAAAACCCAGATCTTCTGAATCACTGACTAGGACACGTTGCACTAAACTGCTCTCTCTCTCCCTGTTCAAGCACTGTGGGCTTAGGTAGGACTTAACGGTGTATGGGTCTTGTGTGCCTGTGGTGAGTTCACCCTCACTGAACACAAGTGAAAAGGACCAGCTGCGTGGTTAATTCTTTTAAAGGGAAGGTTCCCAACACTACCATTCCCAGGACTCAGCTAAAGTTATTGTGGGGAAAATGTCCATAGGACATGGAAAAGCACTGCTGCTAGGGTTCAAGTGGGTGGGTCAGTGTAATCTGAGGCTCATAGGAATTGCCATATGAGTTTGGACACCAATCATCCTTCTAGTCTAGTATCCTGCCTTGCCCATTGGTCAGTTCCAGAAGTTTCAGAGGACAATGTACCACACCATCAAAATATATAATGGGCAGTTATGGAAGGGTCTGTGTTCAGGGGATATTAACTCTTATCTGAATCTGTGCCATGCACTTTGCAACAGTTTACTCTCACCATCCTGCCAGTCTTAATCCCGGTTACTCAAAAACTTGGTCTGAAACGACTTCACTAACAACAGTCACTTGTAATATTCATCTGTGGTTCTCATGGCATGCAACAGAAGCGGTTAATTAAATGTTTCCCATTCTGCCTCCACTGGAGGGAATGAGATATGATCACAAGGTGTCTCAGTCCTTGTAGGGCTGCCGACTAAGGCTACTTTTAGCTCAGAGAATAGGGGACTGTGTTTTTAGAGGAAGCAGAGCTGGGTTCTCTTCTCACCATGGCTGTGAATTGCCAAGCAGCAACAGAATTTATCAGTGACACAGTAGTTTAATGTGAGAACCCAGCGATCCTGGCTCTCCCCGTTCACACCACTACAGGCTGAACCTTTCTAGTCCAGCAGTCTTTGGTCTGGCAACATCCATGGTCCAGCACAATTTTAGTTACCTGGATGTCCACTTATCATGTGTGTAGCCAAATTTCCCATGGTCCCATAAAGTTTATTTTCAGCCACCAGTCCTGGCTTTCAGTGTTCTGTGTAGGGATGTGAACGAGTAGTCGACTAGTCAATTAACTGATAAGCCTAGGTTTATCGGTTATTCTAGTCGACTACTCACATTCCCCCCCCCTTGCTGCCTCTGTTTCAGAGGCAGCAAGGGGTGGGGGGAGCAGAAGCTGGTGCTGGGGGGAGCTAGATTAAAAGCCGTTTCCCCCCAGCCCCAGCTGTGTGGTGCTGCCTGCCCTCCCCACGCTGCTGCCTTTATCAGTCAGAGGCAGCAGCGTGCGGAGGGGGCAGGGGAGGCTGCCTGAGGCTGCTTTGCAGCAGCAGCCCCCATCCATGGGGGTCTGAGCTCCTTGCAAACAGGGGCTGCTTTGTGGCAGTCTTCCCCAGCCCCCCTGCAGCAGCCTCTGTCCACGGGAATCTCAGATCCCCCTTGGGCAGGGGCTGCTGCCACACTGCTGCCTCTAGTTTTTAAATTGGCTCTCCTTGTGGACCAGCTCCTGCTTGGCATCCCGCGTGGCTGCCTGTGATACAGAGGCAGCAGTGCAGGGTGGCAGGGGGCTCCCCGGGAGTAGGGCCAGAGTGCACTAGCTGCCAGCTCTGCCCCCGGAGACTATAAAATAGTCAATTAATTGCTAAGAATTCATGCAGTTAGTTGACTACAGTTGGTCCCCGACTTACGAATGAGTTACGTTCCAAGCACTTGGTTGTAACTCGATGTGTTCATAAGTCGGACCCCATTCATCTCAATGGTACTGCGCTGTTCATAAGCGCGGATCACCGTTCGTAAGTCGGGGACGCGCTTAATGGGAGGCTGGTCGTAAGTGCGGTTGGTCGTACGTCGATGCGTTTGTAAGTCAGGGACCGGTTGTATTCTATTACCCAATCGTTAACTTTTCTAGTTCTGTGCTGTTATTTAGCGCCCATGTATCCCTAAAAGTCTTCTAAGAGCCCAGTAAGCAGTGGAAATGGTGGTAGTGCTGCTAGCTAGACAATATTGACCTCCCAGGGTTCAGCAAATCCTTTGGTTTGGCACCAATCAGATCCCAAGGGTGCCAAACGAGAGAGGTTCAACCTGTATCTCCTCTCTAAGATTCAAGCTAGTGAAAAACAAGCTGATTTTTTGGACACATGCACCCCAACCATCATGACTCAACCCATCCAGGACATGTTCCGTTCTTAAGAATGCACTGGTTTCCAGGTGAAGCCGGGGGTGGATTCTTTGAAAGCTGCTCACTCTCTGTCTGTTCCAAAGTGCTGACGCAGAGCTAGGAAAAGGATATTTCCCAGGACGTTGCAGCAGAAACCATTATGAACCATTCCAAAGCTAATAAACCGCAGCACACAGTCGTAACCTGCTGTCTTTTTCTGCCTACCACCAACTTCCCAGACCATGATGGCAAATTGGATCCCAACTGGAGGAGAGATGCCAGTGCTCCAATGCATGTGGGTATGCCTCTCTTTCCCAGATGGGAGAGAAAAGACAGGGAAGAGAGAGGAGAGAGACATGTTGCAATAGCCTGGTGTACAGACACCTCTAGGAAGGGCGGACAGTGAGACAGACAAAGGGGGGAAATGTAGTTTCCTGCCTGAAGAACTTTGGCTGACACATTTGCTGTGAGTAAGACACAGACTCCATGACCCCAGTCTGCTGCCTATTTTTATCTTGCTGACAATGACTCTCTTATCACAAGGCCATGGTCAGTGTGTCTACACCAAGCGGGTGTGGAAAGCCCATGACGGCCTCGCTTTGCACTTCACGACTAAAGCAAAGTACCCAAAACCTTTCTCTTCTCTCCCTCTGCCCTACTTGTGGAGTGTGAGACTATGATCCAAAGAACGCACGCGCCACATTGTTTCCATCCCTGTGCATAATACATATATTTGATGTGCACGAAGGCATGTGTGCATGTGCACCACCAGTAGAAACAACAAACCTGGCTGTGGGTGCTCTCCTAATCAGTTGGGTGGCATTTGAATCTCTCGTGAGGGGCCGCACAAGCGCACAGTTTAGAGGGAACACTGCTCCAAATGAAACCATGAGGAGATCTCTCTGCCTCCCATTCTGCAAGGAGAAAGGCATGAAATATAATCAATATGGGCTGACCATAATAAGGGCAGATAGGTCCTGTAATCAACTCCACCTCTTGGGGAGGAGCCCCCTAGTAAAGGTGGGGTGGGGGAGCATATGGAAGAGGGGCAGTGGAGGATATCCCAAAGGGAATCTATTCTGTTTGGCGTAAGGATCTGTGTGACAGCTAAGAAGATTGATTGCTCTTGGTATAAGAACTTGACAGTGTTGCCATGTGAGACTGGATGACTATGAATATGCCAGTAAAAGCAGTCCTGAATGGCCCTTGAGGTACGGTCTGTGTCCCAGACGAAAAGCCGCGAGTAAGAGCTAGTTTGAAAGCCTTTCGCTTTGGAAGCCTTTCACCGTACTAAGCAAAATCTTTACAGAATACAACAGGGGACTGTCCCTCTGGGCCTGCAGCTTCAGGAGTTGCAGTGACCCCTCACTGAAACACTGCTGCACTAAGCATGGCTATTCGGTGTGTGTGACAGGGTGTATCTATCCCCCATTGACCCAGGGGGTGCTAACTGCACCCTGTGGGCCGAAGAGTCCAAGCCTCCACTGGCAACTTCAGAGCCGTGGAAATGAGAGGCCTGTATCCACCCAGCAAAGAATAAATAGAAACTGTTTTTAGCTTGTTCTGTGTTTAATTCTGTATTGGCTTCGTGGCTGGTGTGAGGGACTGAGCTCCTAACACACAGCTAGAATAGCCATGTGCCATCCAGCACTCCAGCATCCCAGAGCAGCTGTATCCCCTGGAGTTGGACTTTGAGTTTCCGGTCCTGGTTGGCAGGGGCTCCGCAGGCTGGATCTCTGCTTGGCTCCTGGATGCTTCCCTTTTATGCAGCTGTGGGTTTAAGCTCAGGATGAGTGACCTTGCTCTTCACTGATTTCCACTGCTGCGTGGGTTGGAAAGTTGGGCTTGGCTTTTTTGGGTTAGGACAGATGCTGAGAAAGGGGAGGAGGAAGGGGCCTCTGGTGTGGGGAAATGGGGTAAAACCATGTGTGCGTGGGAGGGGAATCCCCAGAATATGCAGGATGAAAATGAGCAGTGACAGGGTGGAGGTGGAAAAACAAGCAGTGAGATATTGTGAAAAATGAAGCCGCACTGGAGAGGGAAAAAGGAGATGGGAGCAGTCGGGCGGGGTGAGGAAGAAATAGAGCAAGATGGGACGAAAGGACGAGCAGAGGGGAGGATATCTCTCATTTAGCATTTCTATCAGTGGTGGGCAATAACCGGCCTGCAGGCCAGACGCGGTTTGCCAGGGTTAGTCTCTAGCAGGATGCCCACGCTTTATTTACCTGCTTCACCACAGATACAGGCGCTGGCGGCTCCCATTGGCCGCAGATCACCGTTCCCAGTCAATGGGAGCTACAGGAATCGGTGACCTGGCCTGCGCCACTTCTTGCAGCTCCCATTGGCTTCCAACGTATTGTGCACCCCTGATCTAGATGGTGCCTTCTCAAGTCTTCCAGGGGTGGTGTTTTGTATCACTAATCTGTAATACTGGTTTCCATGCAGCTCGGAATGAGTCTCGTTTTAATGGAAGCTCCCGGGGTGAGGGGTGAGGGACACTGATGAATAATCACAAGCAGGGCAAAAGCTGGTGAACTTCATTGTGAAACCCCAATGAGCAAGAGGTGAACACAACCTCGTGTGCCAGGAACAGCTCTGAGCCCACCCCCTCCCAGCCCCTGGCTCGCTGCTGCTCTGGGAGAAGAGGGTGTTTTTATTATGAAGCCGAGTGGTTCTGCTTGTGCGGGAGGAGATGACTCAAAAATGCCTTGGAAGCTACCATGCGGGTGATGATGTCACTGGGACAGTGCATCACCATGGCGATCGCTGTGGGCTCATAAACCCCACTGACAATAATGTTCAAAAGAAGAAAATACAAAAGGGCAGCGATCTCCAGTGGCGGGCGCCAGGAACAACCCAGGGCTTGGGGATAAGCCTGCCAGGAAACTGGTGACTAGCCAAAGTGAGACTCTTATGTGGTTCATTTGGCAGTCCCCAGCCATGGCCTTGGGTAGGCCTACCCTACCCCACACAGCCTCACAGGCAGGACTCCTCTCCACACTCCAGCTTGGCCCCGGGGTCAGTGAAAGGGCTTCCCCGCAGGGTTGCTCATAAAAGGCTCAAAAATAATTGGGGAAGGGTCATCACTACCTGGGGGAAACGAGATTAATACAGGTGGGAGGTAGCTGGCTGGGGTGGTGTTGGTTTATGTGGGTGCTGATAGAAAAACCTAAGCATTACTGAAGAGAGACCCAGGGGAGCCGACAGCCTGCACAGGCCCCTGGACAAGGTGGGGTGGCCTGACTCTGTGCCCCAAGAAGGGGCGAGGCCTTGGGAGGAAGGGGCAGGGCTAGAGGGAAGGCCGTGCCATGCCGTAGCAGTGGCGGCCTCCAAGGGCTCTGGGCACCTTTAAATTGCTGGGCCCTGGGGCATTTGTCCCCTTTGGTCCTATTATCGGTGGGTCTGATGGAGACCATGAAACCCAGAGGGACCCCTGACATAGCTGGTCTGGGCCCCATGGAGTTGCTACAGCTGCTGTAGTTGGCTGCTGAGATTCCCTTAGAAGAGGAGCTTTGTAAGCCTATGGGGTCATGAGATCATGTGCAGTAATGAGCTGCTCTCAAGAGACTGGGGACATGGGAGAAGAGACATTTCCTGGGGACTCTTGATTACTGGTTTAACTTAGCTCCCAGCTTGCTCCCTGTGGAAGAGCGATGGAGACTGGAAGGGAATGGAACCCAAGCCAAGGAACTGAGGGGTCAGATCTCCCCTATGGTTTCCCAGGTGCCAGTCATTTCTCCCCCTCTGTCTTTTTCCCTGCATGCATGTTTGTGGATGTGCAGGCCCCCTAAACCTAGAGGGAAAAGGACTGTCCAGAAGGAGGAAGCCAGAGGATAATGACTGGCATTGGGGGACCCACCCAGCCACCCCCCAAAATAACGGACTTGTGCACAGTGAGAAACGAGGCACAGACAGCTCAGATGTGGTGCAGCAGACAGGATACGAGTCAAACTCCTCTTTCCAGCTTGGAACTCATGTTCTACAACAGCCGCACTTCAAAGTGCTGTATGGCTCACTGTAACAGCACGACTGGCTTGCTCCCAGGTTCCAGGCTACGTGTGCCAGCTTCTCTCCTACCCCTGCACACAATCTTGCTGTCACAAGAGTGCTCTAGATCTGGGGAGATGGAGCTAGTTCATAGATAAAGTGCCAGGAGATGGTGCTCAAGAATATGTAGCGTAGTTTCTGGATTCAGTAGGACCAATACAACTTGTTGATGTTTTCCCTTGCAGATGGCTTCCTTTGTGCAGCAGCTTGCATGGGTTTTTTAACACTGGCGGTTGGTGGCGTGACAACCTTGCCCTCTGCATTGTCCCCTGTCCTGAACAGCTGTGCTGGGAGTTTGCTTCTTAATTGTTCCTGCCTTCTGCAAATTGTTCCTGCAAAACATTGTGGGATACATCGTATGCCCAAAACAAAGCTGTATTGTGCTCCTGTGTCCTGCTTTTCTAATGACATTAGAGAGGGAAACTTTATAAGGGAAACTTTATCTTTGCAGGCTCCTTAGGGCGAATCTACACAGCAGGGATGAACTCGAAATAAGCTACACAAATTGAGCTATGTCAATTGCATAGCTTATTTCGAGTTTTGGTGCTGTCTACACAGCACTTATTTCGAAATAAAGCACTCTTCCCCCGACTTCCCTTACTTCTCCTAAAATGAGGATTACAGGATTCCGAGTGAGAAATCCTCCAGCTTGACAGTGTTTTGACATTATGTTGAAATAACTGCTGGTTGTGTAGATGAGGACTTAGGCTGTGTCTACACTACAAAGAAAAATAGGCTGTTTACACGTGGCCAAATGTTGGAAAAAAACCCTCTTTTGAAACATCCCTTCTTCCTCATAGAACAAGGTTTACAGGCATGCCGAAAAAACGTGTCTACTTTTCCAAAAAATTTTTTGGAAAAGCAGATGCATTCCTTGGATGCGGTAGAGCTTTTCTGGGATACTAGAGGTATCCCAGAAAAGCTCTGTAGTCTAGATGTACCCTAAGTTATTTCAAAATAATGTTGCTGTGCAGACATAACCTTAATGTTCAGCATTCTCCTGGTCTTGACTTCCCCCTTCTTCTGCCTCTGGCTCCATTCATGCATGTAGAGAGCACACTGTGTGTTATAAATGCAGCCGCTTGCTTTGATTTAAGAGTGCAGGTGCTCTTGGCTCTACCTCTCCACAAGCTCGCCCCGCCTGCTGTTAAGAGGAAATGCATCGGACATGCTGTCAGACTTCCCAGGCCTCTTTTTCATTGAGCTGCTTCACTGCTACTGATGTCAATGAGGCAGCAATGTACAAACAGGTGTCCATTACTCGAGGTTTCCAAAGAAAGTTCAGGAAGACTGATGCCCAAGTCAGGGGGAAAGGGATAGATTGGAGCCAACAGTCTGGCTGGAAACTTGATGTCATGGACACCTGGAGGGAGGCTGCTACAGCTTTCCCACCACATACGCCCTATCACTGTTCCTTAACCCTCTGCTTGCTAACTTCTGATTGTCCTCACGAGCAGGTCAGGAGTTAAGCCATTTTGCTAGCTAGGCTGAGTGGCTTCCTTCAGGCATAAAAGGCACATAATTCTGCGTGATCTTAGGGTTTGTCTACACTGCGGTGCTATGTCGGGATACTTCCGGTATCCTGAAATAGCTATTGTGCATCTTTTAAACAAGCCTTTTATTTTGAAATAAATATAACAGGTTCGCTGTTTGGACATCTCTGTAAACCTCGTTCCATGAGGATTAACGGACATTTTGGAATAGCAATTTATATAAAAATTTGGTGCTGTGTAGACAGCACCAAATTTCAAGATAAGCTATTTCAAATTGCACTCAAAATAAGCTATGCAATTTGTGTAGCTCAAATTGCCCAGCTTATTTCGAGTTATGGGTCCAATGTAGATGCACCCTCACAGTGCTTTTCACTACTCTCAGGTAGGAAAACAATTGCAAACAAAAGACAAATTCCAAACCTGCTTTGCACATTCATGAAACCCAATTTTTAAAAAGTCTGGAGTACTTGCAGCTCCCCTTAGCTGGCACCACTGCAAATCCGACCAGTATCCAAATTCTATCCAGGTTAAGGCAAAACATGGAGTGCAAGTGTATCTCTGAACATGGCTATGTTGTTGGCAGGTTTGTTCCACTAGCAGGTTGGAGACAGTCAAACATTCAGCAGGTCGAGGCTGGGAGGTGGGAGAGTGCAAGTTGCAGATGCCAGGAGTGGCCAAATGTACTGATCCTCTGAGGAGCATACAACAATCTTCAGCACTTCAGGAGCTTGCCTGTAGGAGCTCAGGACCTTAACCCCATGGAAGGCACCAGCTGGGGCTAAGGGCCTCAGTCCTGATCCTGCTGAAGCCCCTGAGCCCTGGGAGGTGCACCCCACCAGGCTGAAACCCTGAGATCTCTCTCCACACTGGGTAGAAGTCCCTACCCTGCTGCAAGGCAGAGGTCCCATCCCCGAACTCTGGTAGGTGGATAATAAGGGGTTGGGTAAAGTGTGTTTGGGGGGGTAGGGTGAGAGAGGGGAGGGGCTCTGTGAGACACACTTTAACTGTAAAAGAGCTGTATGTGGTTCATGAGCCATGGTTTGGCCATCCTGGTATATGCTGAGGGTAACTGTGAGTAAAGTGGATTTGCCATTTTAATGAAACTGACATTTTAAACGCTTTAGTAAGAATGTTTCTTGTTTGAAGGTCTATCCCTCCCCCCCCTCACTTATTTACTTCCTGGGACTCAGGAGACTTGGGAATCAATTCCCTGCTCTGCCACAGACTTCTTGTGTCACCCTGGGCAAGTCATTTAGGCAATGTCTACCTGGCCTGGTCCAACTATGGGGATGTAAATTGCATTGCGCATCAAAGTGCTGTGCTGTAATTCCTCCATGTGGACACTGTAGCAAACTAAACAGTTCCTGCTTCAGATTAATGTAGCCCTGTTTGAAGAGGATACACTAAGAACCTTTTAGTTTGCTTGTACTACATCCACAAGAGACTGTTCCACCACTGGTTGTTAATTTAAAGTGGAGTAGTTAAACTACATTAAACCCTTGATAGATGTGAACACTGTCTATCAGAATCAAGGTGGCCTTAAATCAGTTTTTTTAATTCACTTTTGAAGTGACTTAGTCTAAACTGAATTAAGGCCACTTTATCTTCTCAATGATAATGTCCACTGGGGAATTAAATGGTCCTGTGGAAAAGCTCTACAGATATAATCTATTACTGAAAAATAAAACACAGGGGCTGTGTCTAGACTGGCCAGTTCTTCCAGAAAATCAGCAGCTTTTCTGAAAAAACTTCCAGCTGTCTACACTGGCCGCTTGAATTTCCGGAAAAGCACTGATGATCTCATGTAAGATTGTCAGTGCTTTTCCGGAAATACTATGCTGCTCCCATTCGGGCAAAAGTCTTTTTCTGAAAGACTTTTGCGCAAAAGGGCCAGTGTAGACAGCACAGTACTGTTTTCCTCAAAAAAGCCCCGATCACGAAAATGGCGATCGGGGCTTTTTTGCGGAAAACCGCGTCTAAATTGGTCATGGACGCTTTTCCACAAAAAGCGCTTTTGCAGAAAAGCATCCTGCCAATCTAGACGCGCTTTTCCAAAAATGCTTTTAACGGAAAACTTTTCCGTTAAAAGCATTTTCGGAAAATCATGCCAGTCTAGACGTAGCCACTAGGATTGTGTTACTGCAGAAGAACACGGCAGTGAAATTGACCAGAAACAGAAAATAAAAGTGGCTAGTTTGTTTTCATAATTTAGATGTGAAGAAGAAACTATAAACTATCTGCCTAGAGCTCTTAGGCTTGGGATGTCACTTGTCACTGTGATGTCTCAACTCTTCCTCTGACAGCACTTTGGCCTGGTTGTCTTGCTCTGATTCCTGTTCTATTATGAGCCTGAAAACTTTCCTTTTCACACAGTCACCTGCAAACCATTCAATGTACAAATCCGAGTGGGACAGAGGAAGCAGGGGGAAAGACCCTTGCCTTCTTCTTTAACCCTCTAGTACAGGCAATAATGCACCACATTGGGCAGGGCAGGAGCTGCTGGTGAAGTCCTGAGCCAAAGGCGGATAGATAAAGACGCAATTATGTTTTGGAGATTTCAGAGATACAGAGACTCTGGAGAGAGTGAACAAAATTCCAGGGATTTTTCATGTGCAATTGGATATTTCCTTCAACAGTCTCTAGACTAAATAACACTCCTTGTTTCTAAATGGGCATTATGTCCTGCTGCCCTGGCGGTGTGTCCTCCAAGTCCAGAATGAACCAGAAAAGGCCTTGCAGCTATTTGAGGAAGGTAGAAGGATGGAGAGTACAGAACTTAGCAAAGAGTTTTGGGGCAACTTGTTCCCCTTCCTCACCACATTCCCGCCCCCCCAACCTCTTCGCCCCCCCCCCCCCCCCACCTTTTTTCTGGCTGACAGTACATCTTACCCTGCACCGCTTTTATCCAGGATGAAGTTCTAAGGTTTGTGTTGTGCAGAACAGGCTAGATGAGCATAATGCTGTCGTCTAGCCTTCCCATTTAGGCTCTTATACAAACATGTCCCCATTGCAACAAATCTGTGGCCACGTAGGACACTCTGAGTCTGCTCATCAGGAGGCCATGTAGTAGAATCCACCTGAATTAAAGGAGAGTCTGACTTTGGAGCTAGCTCTGAAGTCAGTGACATTGTAGCCTGCAATCTCACAGGGCTGTGCTGTGCTCCATTTTCACAACCGAAATTGCTTTGCACCTGGTCAGTATTTGGATGGGATATATCTAAGAATGACCCACGTACTGCTGTTATCTTTGCACATTCAGGGAGGACAACTGAGGTCACAGGCTACTAAGAAAGGGTCTTCTCACCACTGTTGGAGATAAGCCACATCCACACTAATTCAAGTAGCACGGCTGTCACACTCCCATCTCTGTAGCCCTTCCTTTTCTGTTTTCTTTTTTCTTCAGCATCTGAGGAGGTGAGTTGTATCTCACAGAATCTTAGAACTGGAAGGGACCTTGAGAGGTCATCGAGTCCAGTCCCCTAAGTGTATCCCCTAATACCATGTGGCGGGGCAACTGGCTGGAAGGGGTTAAAGCAGGCTAGAGGGAACCTGCGCAGAATACTGGCCAATCAGAGAGAGACTTTTAAAGAGCCAGTTAGGGCGTGGCTTGCTGGGGCAGCCCTGTATATAAAGAGCTGCCCAGTAGAAAAAGTCAGTTAGATCCTGACCAGGGAAGGTACAAGACTTGGTTCCTACGGAAGCAGCTTCAGGAGAGCAGTGCTGGTCAGGCTTAGGAGGGCTAGAGAGGGAGGTTTCTGCCTTATACCTGTCAAGCTTCTGGCCTTGCCACAAGGGCCAGGAGGGTGCAAAGGATCACAGGGGAAATGGCTCAGGGAACAACAGGCAATGAAGGGGAACAGAGGAGGGAAAGACAAAGCTGCCACCAGAGGGACCCTTGCACCGAGTCTAGCCACCATGGTTGCGTGGCCTGGTAGAAATGTGGTTTGCCCCTGAAGTGAGGGGCTGATTAAGACTACACTTGGCCATTGTGGCAGACACCACATGAAGAACTGCTGATAACCCTCGGAAGGAGGGCAAAAGACCACGAGAGTGCTGCCGGAGGTCAGTACCCTGAATAGGATGCCACAATCTGGGAATAACGTGGAGCCGGAACTCAAACATGGACTGCAAACGGGGAAGATGCCAGCCAGGAGGAGGGGCCCTGCTGACAACCAAGCCAATTCCCCAGATCTACCAGCAGGAGGAGCCACAGCAGTGAGTCGTGTCCCGTGACATACCCTCATAAATGTGTTAGTCTTTAAAATGCTGAAACAGACCAACACCGCCACCCCTCTGAAACAGATCTTTAAAAAAAGAACAAAATGGATCCAGGGAATGATTTGTCAGTCTACTCTGATACCTGGAAAGATATTGGAATCATTTATTAAACAATCAGTTTGTAAGTATCGAGAGGATAATAAGGTCATAAACAAATCACACTAACCCATCCTGATTTCCTTCTTTGACAGGGTTACTGGTCTAGCAGATGGAAGCAACCAGAAGATATGATATGTCTTGATTTTAGTAATGCTTTTAGTAATGATTTTTAAGAACAGGCTGGACAAACTGATGTCGGGGGCAGTCTAGAACATCCGCTTCCCGCAGCTCTACTTGGCAGGAAATGGCAAACTGCAGCCAATGGCAGCTGTGAGGCTCCGTGCCTATAGACGCTTAGATAAACAAAGCATCTCGTGGCCCACCAGAGACTTACCCAGGCAGGACCGCAACCCAACTTCTGGAAAACCTCTGGTCTAGAACAGCGGTGGGCAATCTGCAGAGCGGAGGGTTACCAAATTCTGCTGGTTTTCGTCCAGGTAGTTTTTTCCTACCGATGTTGCTAAAGTGACACGCACGTAAAGCAAGGACACATGACGTGAGGTCCGTGCTGATTACACACAATGCTGACTGGGAGAGCCATGCGCACCCTGTGCCTCCAACCAAAGTGCTGCTACAGTTCAACTGACACACCCTGCAAATTCTAGGTCCCCAAGCACAGTTAGCAAAACTACCCTGTTCTGGGAGACTGTCATGGTTACAACAATCTAGTAGCTCACTGAGATGGAGGGCTACTCATGAACCTAGGTTGCCCATCGCTCATCTAAAAGGTTTACTAGATCCTGCCTCAGCATGGGAGGCTGAACTTGATGACCTCTCGAGGTCCCTTCCTACAATTCTGTGATTTTATGTCCTAGGGTGACACTGGCCCTTTAAGAGAAAAGAAGCCAGTGCACCTGTGACGGGTCACTTGACCCTCCACCCCAACCACCCCATTAGGCCTTAAAAAGGGCACTGGAAGTGGGGAGGTTCCAAAGGGAAGGCAAGAGAAGCAGCTGGGAGATGCTGGGAGCGGAGGTGGGACAGTGGGAGCTATTGGAGTAGCCTGAGGGGAGCAGTAACTACGAGCTGTGCAAACTGTGGAGAGGACCGGCCGGAGCAAGGGAAAGAGGCCAAGTTACCGGAAGGCTTGTGCAGAGCCGCTAGGAGTAAGGGGAAGAATCAGGCTGACCAGTGTACGTGGAGCACAGGAACCAGGGGTTGATCCTAAAGCGAGGAGTAGGAGTCACCAGCAGGGAGCTTTCCTGTGGAAGACCCTGTCTTGGGGGTCCAGGAGAAGACTTGCCAGAGAGAAGCAGGTCTTGGAGCTCTCTGGTAGAAGGCCTAGGGAGTGGGCTCCTATGGCGTAGGCTGCGGGAGCTAGGGCAGAGTGGTTAAGGCAGGGGTTCTCAAACTTTGTGATACAGTGACCCCCTAAAATGCTAAATGAATTCGTGTGACCCACCCTCACGGCTCCACGAGTAAGGCTAATCATTTTATTGGGATTAGGATTGGATAAGAATTAAATATGCCAAAAACCGATTCCCGTTGCGACCCCCCTCTAGTTGCTTGTGACTCCCCGGGGGGTTGAGACCCACAGTTTGAGAAACACTGGGTTAAGGACTCGGGTGGGTGACCTGGGGAGGGTGACCTTTGAGGGGGATTGAAGAGCAGCTGCATTGGAACCATGTTTTACATTGGGACTGGAGAGGAGTTGTTTTCACTGCAGAGGATCTGTGGACTGTGGTACTTCCTATGTCAATAAAGGGGTTTGTATTTGCTGCTAAGAGACAGTGTTCCTTTGCCCGGGTGGATGCCAAGGGGGATTGAGATGGGCCCACTTGTCCTACCACAGCCTTTCGCAGGAGAGCTCTCCAAGCAGTGTTGCTGTATAACGCTGCAGGAAGTGTTTCTAGCCCAGTGTTTCTCAACCAGTAGTATGAGTACCCTTAGGGGGACTCGAGAGAAGTCTGGGGGGTACGTCAACACAACTGAAATTTGGAGAAAACTGAATTTTTGTTGTAAGTTTTACAGCACTTTATTGGTTTTGTACTTTTTACACCTAAAAATGTCATTGCCCGCCTGGCTATGATTAAATTGTTTAAAAAAATGTGCTGCAATGGTAGAAAAATTCTGTGTGTCTGAAAACTGTAGGTACTGGGGGTACTTACAAGTTGTTGTTTTTTTTTAAAATGGGGTACCTTATAAAAAAAAAGGTTGAGAAACAATGGTCTAGACATTTGCTGTGGGGGGGCCCTTTTCTGGCGGTCAGCACTCAAACAGTCGCCCAGCAAAGGGAAGGGAGCTGTCTCAACCGGCTCCAGGACTGAACCAGCCCCTGAGTGGGACAGAAGAGGTACAAGCCTCTTTCTTTGTGCTGGAGTGTGTACTTCCCTGTTCCTACGTGACACGTCTGCTGCCCATGCCCTGGGGCATGTGGAAATGCATTGACAAACTTTGTGGCCTCGTTTACACTAGAAAAAGTTTGCTGGCTATACTGGTTCCCCAAGCAAAATAAACTGTACTAGAACAAGTACCTTTATGGTGCTGTGAGTGCATGTGTGCTAGGGCTTTTGTTCAAATAAAAATGTCACAAAAATAACACACACCCCCCAACTGACATGGCTACACCAGTAAAGGTGTCTCATGTGGAGGTGGCCAGAGCTGAAGCTGGCTTGAAGTGCGGGTGCCCGGGGAGGTGGTTTTTTGCCGGGGCTCTTGGGATGTGTGAAGAGACCCTAATGTCTGCCTGTTCTTCCTTCCCAGCTTGATTTCACAACATTCCCCTCCGGAGCCTGCCTTGCCGCTCCAAGCCCAGCCTTGGTTGACTCTGGGCAGCTACTGAAGGTGAGCCTCTGACACTCAATGGTGTATTGAAGCACATCAGGAAAGGATCTGGTAAGGTATTTCCTCTGGGCTGGGTGCCCAGTAACTTTGGAGGGGGGAGGACGAGGGTTTCCAAGGCCCCTTCAGAAAGCAACGCCAGTGCCTGTCTAGCATGGCAGAAGGAGAGGGGAGTCTCCAGCCAAGTCCTCTCTCGACTTTGGATTGAGCACGTGGGGCTGCTGCCCCTTTGTTGTTGCTAATAGATGGAACTGTTCCTTTCATAAAGCAGGGCCCCCTGGCCAAGTTTAGACATCGTCTAGACTCAGCCTGTGTATTTATAACTCTGGCCCATGACGGGACGGCCAGTGGGGTATAAACAGCATTCAAACATGATGAGAGGCACTGCTATTTATACCACCGGGGTGCTGAATTTAGAGACCTACAACTCAAGAGACAGAGGCTGCAATTTACAGCCCAGCGAGTCGGCTGCCCCTCCGGGTGTGGTGGGCGGCGGGGAGAGCAGGAGATGACATGAGTTATACTCACTGGTTAATGCTGGAGCTGAGCAGGAGTGAGACATGGGGCCAAGCTCAGCCCTACGGTAACACCACCGATTGCAGCGTCATCCCACTGAGGATGAGTTTGGCCTAGTGACTGCAAGACACACGCAGGGTGATTAGCAGCTGAGTCAAGCTCAGCCCAGCTCTTACTGCCTCAGCCAGAAGGCAGCTCCTGGGCTGGTCTTGTGGGTGAGCTGCTGCCTGTGACCTAGGTGGGTCTTGGTACTGCTAATGGCTGTGTCCAGTCAATAGATACTTGTCAACCCTCTCGCAAGGCTAAGATCTGACAAGCTCGTGACAGTAACACAAGCCAGGGGAGGGTGCTGTATCAATTATTTGCCTCTTGAATACAGGCAGACAACCAGGGAGGGAGCCCATAAGCAGCTTGAAGTGAGAGAAGGAGCATAGCAGGCTGGGACGTGCTGTCTTGGTGAACATCCCTGAACTCTGGTTTTTTTCATGTGACTTGGGTACAGTCTTCTGTCAGGCAAAGGTTAGCTGCTGTTGTCCCACTTGGCTCTCCAAAAGCCTTAACCTAGGAGACAGAGGGACAGGTCTGAGTATCTGGGAGTCATTTCTCTGCCCCCATGTGCCTCCAAAGCAGCTGCTTTTAAGCTGGTCAGATTTTGGCTCCAAACAATTGGAGTAGGCTTTTGTTCTATGGCACAGTCCCTCTGAGGATGTTAATTCACTTTACAAACACAAATTAAGCCTCATGACACCCCTTTGACTAGGAGAGGAACACTGAGTTGGACTCGTATTAGGCACGATCCAGATCTCCTGGTACTGGTATCTCAGCCAGGATACATTCTTCCTCCTTAAGGAAAAACTAGAAGAGCAACAGTATGTAAGCTGCCAGGGCATGGGCAGCCTACCTAGCGGGTATATCAGGACCTGGCCTGGTTATTGTGTAGGCCATTTGAGTCCATAGATTGAGGAATCTGGCAGTGGGCCAAGTGTGAAGCTGGAGTCACGGTGGAGGGGCCAAGCCAAAGGACAGAACCAGACGACAAAACCTAAGCCAAAAGGTGAGTTGGAATTTGAGACAGATTCAGGAGTCGGAAACCAGAGCAGAGCAGAAATGAGACTGGGAGCAAGGGCTGGAGAGGGAAGTAGAAGTAACAGAGTGAGCACAGCGGCAGGCATAATGTACACTGAGCAGTTTCTGCAAGGCCCAACCGCTGGGCTCATCTGGAAGTGCTGCCATTTGGAGGGGTCTCATTGGGTCCAGCTGAGCTTGTTGGGTTGCCTAGTGACCAGGCTGGAAGCCAGCTGTGCCCGGGACATGGGATTGGCAACTGGACAAAGCAAGTCTGAAATGTGAGTTCTATTTGCATGGGAGAAAATATAATCTAGTGGTAGGAGCATCAGAGTGGGGAGCAACTCACTGCAATACCTTGGGTCTACGTCTACATTGGCAAGATTTTGCGCAAATACTTTTAACGCAAGAGTTTTTGCGTTAAAGTATTTGCGCAAGAGAGCGTCTACACTGGCACGTGTAAACGCAAAAGCACCCGTGCCAGTGTAGACGCTCTCTTGCGCAAGAAAGCTCCGATGGCCATTTTAGCCAGTAACGTTGCCTGTCTACATTGGCCTCTTGCGCAACAGCAGTTGCGCAAGAGGGCTTATCCCTGAGCGGGAGCATCAGAGTATTTGCGTAAGAAGCACTGATTTTATACATTAGAACGTCAGTGTTCTTGCGCAAGTACTTGCAGCCAGTGTAGACAGGTGGCAAGATTTTGCACAAAAGCAACTGCTTTTGCGCAAAATCTTGCCAATGTAGACACAGCCACGGTGTGTCACAACCTCTCTTCATTAGTCAAAGGCAGATAACACTGTCAAAGGCAGATAACACTGACCCAGTTTTGCTTCATGTCTGCAAACAGCGCTGCAGTCCTTGTGTGAAATGAGATGGAAGTACAGTGCATTATTGGCACTTGGGTTTGATCTATCAACCACCCAGTCCAATTTCTTTATTGACCCTGCAGCCTTGGAACGGACCCATGTGGATTTCCATTCCAGCTTGTCTGTGTCCTGAGACAAGGTTTTTTTTTTTATTTAGTTGTTTGTTTTTAACCCTTTACAAACCTCTTGCCTACCAGCAGCTCTCCGGTGTATGGTTGTGGCACTGATCCGTTCTCCCTGGGAGTCATTACTGGCTCTTCCCCAGCCTCAGAAAGGCACGAGAAAGGCAGGGTGAAAGAGCCAGTTGAATGAACAGGGTCTTCCAAAGTCAACAGGAGGCCTCTGCCCAATCTCTGATTCGGTGCTGCCAGGGAAGCAGTGTCACAACAGGACAGAGCTGCACTTCCTCCTTCTCTCCCCCTCACACTCCCTCCCTTGTCCTGCAAAAAGTTCTAGGTCACTGCCTCAAACTGGGAGGAACTGGTTCTGCAGGGGAATGGAGGGGCCAAAAAGAGTGAGGTTGAACTCCTGGCAATATATATCCTCCTGCGTCCTTTGTATGTCATGCAACACCCCACTCTGAAGCCTCCCCAAAACACTGGTACAGACATAACTCACCTTCATAATCCCTTGTGGGAATGCAGTGCTTTTCCTCTGAGGAGCCAATGCCCTTTGAGTCCCACCACCCCACCTCGCCAACCATGGCCCCCTTTATAGATGGAGAACTGGGGCCCAGAAAAGAAGGGCCCAAACCCACAGTCATGGGGAGGAGGTGGGAATTGAACCCTGAACTGCCAAGTCACACCCCAGTGCTGTAATTTAGGGGATGTCTGCCCTATGCAGCTCACAGCCTTGTTGCTAAAAGTCCACGTGTGTGAGTGCTGTTTTTCTGCACTTTTGTTGACTAAATACTTCCACCCCCAGTGAGGGGGGTTTGCTTTAGCAGCGTTCACATTTTCAAAACTTTGTCATTCATTGGGGCGGGAAGGGGGAGCGTTGAACATAAGGTTTGCCAGGTGTCCGGTTTTGGTCTGGACAGTCAGGCGAGGGCGGGGAGAGCGAGGGGTGCAGGGATTTTTAAAGGCACATGTTAGTTGGTTTCCCACTTCCCTTTTTTTCTTTGCTCAACCAATTTCTTTCTTGCCATGTTCGGGATTTTTTTTATGAAAGCAACCCTAGTTGAACAACATAAGTTCTGTTGATCAAATGCAAGTGTAGACATAACCTAAGAGATCAGCCTCACTCCCCAGTGAAGCTGCTACATTAGTAGGGTCCCTCTTTAAAGGAGTGGGGTTCCTCCCCTACTCCCTAAAACTGGCTTCCCTTTCCCCTTCTCCAGATCCCAAGGCAGGGACCTATCATCTCCTCTGTTGCCCTGCACTTTGTGGATCACTTGAAAATGAGGTGTCACGTCTTGCTGTTCTGATTGCGTGTCCCTGTGTGAGACGCACAAAGGAGAGATGAATCATCCCATTGTGTGCAACACTGGGGAGAAGTCTGGGCACAGGAAACTGCCTTCATGTTGAAATGAGTGAGAGTCGCACACAAGCTTCCGCCGCAGCCGCAACTTTCCCTCCTGCCTGGCGCTGCCAGACGGCAGGTGTGCAAAGGCGAGGGACAGCATGAGGTGTGTGCCATCGGTTTCCCCGCACATGGCCCTGCGCTTTATTATGGGCCCCACTCCAGGTTCTATTCTCATGTGCTGGAGATTTAGACAATTTTTTTGTTACCTATTAAAACAATAATGAGTAAAAGTTCAAATCCTATTAAAAATGCCTAAGTCCGTGCCTTAGTTTTGTCGTAAGGAACGTTTTATTTCTATATCTACAACGAAGGTCAAAATACAGAGGTCCATGTTAAACCAAGCGCCATCACAAAGACCGGAATGCGCTCGCTGCAGCGTAAAAGAGAGAGAGATGATCCTGCATCAGGCACAGTGGGCTAAGTGCCACTTTGACAATTTTGAGTGTGTTAATGCGGTGGAACGTGGTTTTAGGCAACGTTTTATAGTGAATCTGGATTTGTTTTCTTTGTCATTTTATACACTTGGGCTACGTCTACACCACAAGGTTTTTGCGCAAAACCTGGCGGAGCAGCCACACCTCAAGCACGTTTTTGCGCAAGAAAATTGACAGAACAGAGGGCTTTTGCCAGTAGAATTATTCCTCTCTCCACGAGGAATAGCTCCTTTTTGCGCTACAGTTCTTGTGCAAAAAGGCAGGTGTGGATGTTCCGAAAGGGTATTTGCACAAGAAACCTCTATCGGAAAAAGCACAGGTGCTCTGATGGCCATTCTGTGAATGGCCATCAGAGCTTTCTTGTGCAAGAGTGTCCATGCAGTGTGAATGCTCTCTTGCGCAAAAGCACATTGCTTTTGCGATGCATTTTGAGGTGTGGATGCGCTTTTGCACAAGAAGTTTTTGCACAAGAACTCTTCCGCAAAAGGCTTCTTGCGCAAAAACCCTGCAGTGTAGATATACACGCCCCAATCAAAGGAGCCCCCCCCCAAATAATCACACTGGCCCTATGTTTGGACACAGGAACCTGCCTTAATATTGAAATGTGCGAGAGTCACACACAGCTTCCGCCGCAGCCTCTACTTTCCCTCCTGCCTGGCACAGAGAGAAAATAGGCGTGCAAAGGTCCTCTTGGTTCACAAACTCTTCTCCCAGGAAGAAGGGCAAGCAGTCCCTGGAGCAGCTAAAAGGGCACAACAAGGCACAGCATGAGCAGAGCAGAGGAGAGGTCACTGGAGGAAAAGCAGCAGAGCAGACCCCATGCACATGTGGCATGTCTGTGCCTGACAGCGTTTGCCAGCTTCCCGGTGAAGGGCGAGGAGAGCGGCTGCAAATTCCTGCTGCTGCTTTGGAGCGTGATAAATCGTGAGAATGGCTCCTCCCTTCACGCCTGCCAGCACAGCGTTGAAATAAAATCAGAGAAGGGTGAAGAATAAGCGAGAGGGGTCAGGGAGCCACTGTACATCTCAGTACACTGAGTCCATCACTGACAGCCAGAAATGTAGCTGATTGCCCCTTTCGGGGGTGATGTAGGATTGGGGAGTTTCCACTCAGAGCATCCACCTGGCTGCAGAGAACAAAAGACCTGCCAGGCTGCCAATATGTTCCCCCTCATCCCCACAGTACACTGTGAAAGGACCATAATGGAGATGGACAGCAGCAGGCAAATGTCCCTTGGCTGCTTCATGCCCCAGTCCCCATGTGCAAAGCCACTCATTGGTGCTTCCCAACAAGCAGAGAGTGGAGCAGAACTTCTGCAGGGGGGCTCCGAGTGCCACGAGACCTGCTGTGTTTGGGCATAATTAGTCTTTAATGAGCTAGCTGAATGCAAGGCAAGAATTTATGGGCCACAGAGAGTTCTGCTGTGAGTGTTTATAGTGCCCCATTGCATACAGCTGGGCTGCTGTGCAAACAACATTTTAAAGGCAGCTGTCCCAAAAGGGGCCACACGGTTTGGATCAAACAAACCCACAAAGGCAGGGGTGGGGGAGAAAGAGCCAGCGAAAGAGAAGAGGGGAGATGCGAACAGTCAAAGATGAATTCACTCAAATAGAAAAGCCTCAGAGACAACTGTAAAGAGATTTCTGGAACATGCTCAGGGCAGCAGCATGACAGATGATGTCCCTGAATGAGGAAGGGTTTGAACACGACTTCCCCACAGGGCAAAGTGGAAGCACAGCCACGTCAGTGGGGGGGACAGTGCGTTCTTGCGGTTAGGAACTCTGGACTTAGGTCCTAGATCTGCGGCAGACTCCCTGGATGAACTAGGGCTGGACTTCACTGCAGAGTTAGCCATGGCTTTTAGTCGGGGTTGCCCCGCTCCTCCCTCTCAGCTGTGTCCGGTGGCGTTCTCGAGCCAGGGGAGCTGGTGGGGGCTATAGGCTTATACCCACTTGCCTGGTTCGACTGGGCTGGTACCACGCTCACTTTGCAGGCTGAGCCGTGCGGTGTTCCTAGTCGTCTAATGTATTCCCACTATTCCCTGTGTGCCCAGGCACGTTCCCCTGCTATTCACTGGGAAAGAATCAGAGCCTCTTTGTTCTCAGCACAAGGACCCCTGGGAGATGCCCTTAGAAGCCAAGAGTGATGCATACAGGGGAGAGCACCAGTGACCACACGGGGCCTGCCTTTGCAGGGTGGTTGCTCTTACCCAGACTAGCTTGACATGGATACCAGCTCTCCCCCCCCCCCAGCAACTTCTTTATGGGCAGAAGGGTCTAGTCCAGGTGGCTGAGGGAGGTCTGGACAAGTCACTGTTGTGCTCTGATGCGCACCAGACCAGCAACCCAAAAATATAAGGAAATTGAAGCCAGAGGTGATGCATCAAAACATGGAATAATGATGAACCAGTTAAGCCAGCCACGGGCTGGACAAAACATAACAACTGTCCGGATGGCAGGTAGGAAGCAGCAGGCCTTGAATAACAGCTCACACCCAACACCGTCCCATTCCCACACACACAGGCGTGCACTCACACACGCACACAGGAACAGGACTTGGAACACCCAGTTCAGGGAGCAGGAACTAGGCAATGTACGGGAACAAGAACAGCGAGCAGGAAGCCATAATCAGGCAGACAACGCAGCCACACCAGACATCACAATCACCCCGACTGCTCCGTCTGAGCAGGGGCACGGCGTGCCAATGAATCAACATGATTCTCTTCCCCTTTAACCGGGGGAGTGTCTCTGCACGGCTTTCAGGCCCAAACTGTCGTGCCGGAGTTTCAGGCTGAGTTAGTTACGGAGCCTTCCACGTGAGCGATCAAGCTGGAAGCTCTTACACCGCCCCACACGCATGCAGACGCGCTGTGGGTTGGTGACTCACCCAGCCATCCTGCGGTGGGTAATTGTGGCTGAGCGGGCAGGTGCGCGAGAGTCTAGGCTGGCAGGCACCCTACAGGGTCTGTGCATCTGTGATTTGGCACACATGCAATGCTAAAGAAGGGTGTGGCGCCCTCTAGTGTGTGTAGCAAAGTGTCACAGTCCCTGAGCCGCATGGCCAGGGACTGTTGGCCCTCCCTGAGTTCTGTGCCTTTTTTAACTCCCTCTCTTGCAGGGGTGGAGAACCTGGGGGCTGGTTGTGGCTTGCCTGGATCCGGCCCCTGAGGCTCAGGGTCCCCCCAGTATTGGGGAGCCCTCCCAGGCACTGCAGTGTCCCCACTGCTCCTCTGCAGGATTGGAGCACACAAGATCTACTGGGCGGGGTCCCCTAGAGTTTAGTGTATAATGGCAATGTAGGGAGTGTCTTTTTCCTTCTCAATTTGGGGCCACACCAGCAAGGGTTTTGGTTTTGGGGGGCGGGGTTGCTTCTCACTTGTGTGTGCCCCCCTACTGATTTTTCTGTGGGTCGTGCCTCAGCCCACTACATGGTTTACGGGCCACCTCTGCACCATGAGCTGCAGAATTATGAAGAGTCTCGCAGGTGTGAGACAGCCCCGGTGAAGTTCATGGTTACTATACTCAGCGGCCGCCATGGCTGAGCTGATGTTCATGATGCAGCTGCATCTTCGTGTCAGGGGGTCGTGAGGAAGGGGCTGCAGTGTGGCTACAAGTTTGACAAAGTACCTATAACTTGGAATGGCCAGCTTCAACCAACAGCTGGGGTTTATTCACCCCTTTTTCTCTCACAAAGGCAGCAATCCCTGTAAAGGAATGTGGGCTTATTGGCCTAAAATATGTAGCTGAACAGTAGCTCAGGGATGCCAACCCCAAGGAAACCTCATTTGAGTCCTGGGTTTGATTCAATGCCGCCTAGCATTGTGGCTTGGAACCGGCGTACATTTTAAAGGTACAGCAGTGGCGTGTGAGCTGCTTGCAGGAGATTTCAGCTTCAAGTGGTGGAAGTTGGACATCAGCTCTTCTCAAGAGACGTCAGAAGGATCTGAACTAGGAAACACAACTAATTTGGAAATCTGACAGAGTGAGGGCAGGTTTGAACCCAGCCCTTTTGTGCTCACCCAAACCCCAGTGTAGTTTGGAGCAGATGTTCTAGTGTCGGTACATCTCATAGCAACATTGGCAGGGTTTAAGAAGGCAACATGTTTCTCCCCCCTGACCAAGGCAGAGCTTTTAACTAAGGAGCAGCAGCAAAGTTTTATGCAGTCTCACTTACATGGCCTGCACCGATCTTTGTGCCGTTGGAAATGTATGTGGCGATTTCTGTGCTGAACACCCAGGAGCTAGGCATTTGCTGTTTGCCGGCGGGCATCCTGCAGCGTGGCTGATCCTGTTGCTGTGCTCCATGGGGAGGGTCTAACCAAGTTCCTACTAGATGATGTGGACAGAGGATGTTCTTGTGGTGAAGGGGTAGGAGTGGCAAAAATTGGAGGTTCTGTTCCCGGTACTGCCACAGCACCTTTAGGTGCCTCAGTGAACCTCACTGTGGCTCAGTTTCCCTAGTGTAAAAGGGGGACAATATGCACTTCAGAGGGGCATTGTGAGCACTGACTGATGTTTGCCAGATGCTTGGATGGTGAGGGCTATGGAAGTGCAAACCATTGTCACTACCGGGTATGGCCACTAAAAACCAGCAGAAGTCTCCTCTCTACTCAGCCAACCCAGTGGGAGGTGCACCCACCTCCTGCTTGCCCCATCTTCCTTCTGGGGCATGAGACATCAGCTCCCCACCACCCCCGGGAGAGGCCCTCTCCTCCCAGCAGATGTAGAGCTGCTCTCTGTCCTCCTTGGCCTTTGTGTTTCCTGGCTGTGTAACGTTGCTGACTCAGTGCCACTTCCTCCTGGCCCCTTCTCTCAGCTGCCAGGCCCCAAGAAGGGGAATTGGGGGAGGGCAGTCTCCTTCCTGCCCTCTTCTAGTTGGAGACCCTCTGTGTCAGAACCTCAGTTTCCAATGGGGAATAGTAGAAACGGGCCAGGCCTTCGGGTATAAACCTCCACCCCATCCCAAGATTCCCAGAACAGCTGCCAGGAGACGGAGCCACAGTCTTCCTCATGCTGAGTGACTTGGAATCGCTGAGAGGAGAGACCAGCCCCAGCAGGGTGCAAAAGGGAAGGTTCTGCAGCTTCAGTTACTTTCTGGCTCTGAGAGTTGAGCCATTAGGCAGGGCTGAGTCTGGCTTCTTGGTTGTTATTGAAATGCAAGGATTCCAGAGGCCTTGACCGGCTGCTCCTCTTGCATTCAAGGGAAACTCTCTTTGTGTGGAAAATTGCAGCAGATCTCAGTGCACTGCTGCATCCAAATGCTGCTAGTGCCTGAGAACCTGCTGTGTTTTCCTGTCTTCTCGGCTGGATCTAGCCCCTTTGCTTCTGCTCTAAACTGCCAAAGTGTTAAACATTGCTTCAGAGCAGAGTTTCCGGCAGAGGGACTAAAAGGGAAGTAAAAAGAATCACAGACTAATGCAACTAAGAAATACTTTGGAGCCGCACCATACTCTCATCACCTGTGAAAGCAATTGCAGTAATTCCCCAGCTCTGCTTTGCCAATGACTGATTTTCATTTTCAGCATCCAGGCAGGGACAGAATTCCAGGCAGGGAGGATTTTTGAAGGTAGAGGAAAGACTTCAACATGCACAATACAACAGGCGCTGTCCCACATTCCCAGGACACCTAAAACTACTGAAACTGGAGCATGTCTTGTCTGCCCAAGAAATGCAGTCTCTGGCCCTAACTAGGCCTGGTTGCTCTTTCCCATGTTTTGTCTAACCTGAAAGATGCCGGTCTCAGTCCTGGATGGGGCAGCCTATAGCTCAGGGCTACTCAATGCGCGGCCTGTGGGCTACATGCAGCCCGCAGCCTGTTTGTTTGCAACCCGCGGTGTGGTTGGGGTTTACGCGGGGCTCAACACGCAGCCCATGGGTGGGAGCCAAAACAAAAAAGTCGTCAATGTAATGGTCTTCTGATGATACGCATTTTAGTAGTTAAATTTCTGGACTGTCATTGCTCATTAAAAGTGCTGTCCTATGGGTGGAAATCAGCTAAATTATTGCATTTTATTAATATCAGCAGAACTAACTTAAATGAGGCCTGTGTGATGCGTAGTCTTGCCTTAATCTTTGTATTCGTGCCCCTCAGTGTGAAAGAAGCTATTTGCATGTATATTTCCATGTCTATGCAACCACACTTAAGTTGCAGCCCTCCGCATGTGCTGTGAGTATCATTGTGGCCTTCCAAAGTTGAGTAGCCCTGCTGTATGGACACCCCACTGCCAGCAGCGTGATGGTGTCATTTCACGGGGAGGTCACCACATGTTCACTGGGCTGGTGCTGCAGAGGGGCATGCTGGGATGTGGCTTATTGCATGGTCCCTCACCTGATACCACCACTCTCCTGCTCTTTATATTTACCCCTTTAGGAGGGGGAGGAGGAGGAGGAACAGCATGGGGTGAGGGTAGGTCACAGCCAGCAAGTGACCCAAGTGTCATTGTACGCTCACATGCAGCCCACGGTCCGTTTTTCAAGACATCAGCCAGAATCCAGCTCCTGGCATGGGAATAATAAGAAACTATTGTCCATCGGTGCTTGGTATGTGAAGAACCTAAACCAGGAGATGTGTTTCTTTCTGTGTCTCTTTCCCTGGTGTGTTCTGGCACCAAGGCCAGTGATCCAAGAGCTTCTCCCTCCCCCGCACCCTTTTGCCTGTGTTTTGGCTTAATACGTTTCCTGCCTTTGGCTAAAAGACATACTCATGCGCTGTTGGTGCTAGTGTCGCACGCAGGACCCTGGAGGCACAGAACAGCAAGCCCTGTTCCCATCCTCTGACGGCATCGCCTCCTGCCTCCTCTTTGCCCGCAGTGACGAGCTCGGTGCCTGATAGCAGGCAGTGCTGGGAAATCTTTGTTTTGACTTGCAAGCAGAACATAGTAGATATGGAAACCTCGGGCCTGACCCCAGTCTCCTTGCGCAGGCAAGACTCCTATTGACTTCAGTGGGACTCTTGCCTGCGTTAAGAGAGCAGGATTGCTGTGAGGCTGGTTGTAGCCTCTGCCCAGGTTAGGTAACCCCTCACGTGGCCTGAGGGGTTGTGTGTGAGGTGCATACCAGTTAGCCGGGTGTGTCAAGGAGAGGAGTGTGCACTGGGGGTTGCATGTGTTGAGGGTGTGCCTGCATGTGAGAGGCGTGCAAGTTGGAGTGCATGGGTGCGTATATGTTGGGGTGAGTTGTGTCTCTTAGAAGTGTGTGTTGAGATTTTCTTGTGAGTTTTGCAGGTTCATGCCTGCTAAAGAGGCAGGCTTTGGGGGTTGAGTGTGTGTACACGTGTGCAGGGGGATACACGTGCTTCAGGGGTTGTGTAGTAGTGTGTGTTAATGGGATCATGCCTGCTAGAGCATTCGGGAGGCGTGGGGGGGTGCCACACATTCTAACGGGGAATGTATTGGGAGTTGCATGTATGTGTTTATGCTGGGAGATCCTGCTGGAGGAGAGTGCATTGTGAACTGTGTGTGTTGGGGGGCTGGAAGATTGTGTGTGCTGGAGACTCATACTTGTTAGAGGGGTGTGTGTGCGTATCCTGGGGGCCGGGAGTTTGGGCCAGCATGCTGCATGAGCTGCCTCCCAGGAACCTGACTGGGGATGTTTCCCGTCTCTGGTCTCCATCCAGAGAAGGCTGCCGCGCTCATTTCCTCTGCGCCTGGCACTGCAGGGAGGCCATGAGGGTGTTTGAACTGTTGCCGGGGCGACGGTTAAACATTTGCTTCAAATAATCATTGTGAAATAACTTAGCACCGGGACCAGGGGGAGGGGGCTGCCCCTCCTCATTGTTCCAGGGAGCCCCACAAAATCCTCCGTGAAAAGCTATCGGTGCGAGGCTGCGAGCCAAGTTGTCTGAGCGTCAAAGCTGACTTGGAGCCCTCTGCCTCTAGCCCTGCTCCTGGACGGGAAAAGACAGTGAAGGAAGCATGAGCATGTCTCTGAGAGCTCCATGCAGGGCACCAAGCAAAGGCACAGTGCTGCCCTAGCTCTCCTCCCCCCACACACAGTGGTGGGCAGTCTTCCCTGTGCAAATTGAGCGCTTGGGTGGCCACCCAGCTCATTGGCAGAGCACCCACAGCTGCCCATAGCCAGCAGCATGCGTTTCTATTGCTGGTGCACATCTGCACATGGCTCGGTGCACATAACAAAATGTATTCCGCACGTGGATGGAAAAACTTAGAAGGAACGTTGCTGGTGGGGTGTCCTGTCACCCTGGCTTCAGGGACACTTTGCACCCTGGCTCATTTTCACCCCAGCCTGGGTACAGTGCAACCTCTGGGCACCCTTCTACCTGCCCCTGGCACCCATCACCCTCTGGCCTGACCAGGCCTACTGCAGCTACCTGGGGCACTGGGCCCCCAAGAGCTTGGTCAGCTGTTCACGCTTTTGTTTCTGTCTCCAAATAACCCACAGCCGGTCCTTCTAGGGCTGCACAAGAGTGGCTCTGTTCAGTCCCAGGAGGCTGCATGTGCATGTGGGATTGTGAGCGAGAGTCCAAGCCTGCCCCTGCGGAACCTAACCTGGGTGTTGCACTTCCGGCTCAGCAGACACTCGTCTCCTTGGGATGTGGCAAGAGAGGGCGAGGATGCAGCAGGCTGTGCCTGTGCTCATGAGCCGGGATACGCCTGCCTTAAGCACTCAGGGCCGTGGGGGGAGGAGGAGAAGTCTGCCTGGGGAGAATGTAGCCTCTTCTCCTTGCCCTTTGTGTCTGCATTCCTGAACAGACCACAGGGAACCTTCTTGCGCTCTGACTGCCATTTGTGGTGCTCCCCCTCTGGGCCTGTGGAGATCTGTGTTCCCAGCAGATGCCGCATTGCTCAAGTGGCTGGGTGCACCTTCCTCCCTAGAACCAGGCGCTGCTGGAGTCATGCCGGGTATGGTAGGGTTATTCATGCCGAATCAGACTATGAAGGGAGAAACCCCCTAAAGCCAGCTCCTCCCAAACACTGGTTTGTGGGATCATGGGCCAGCAACCATTGAAGTGTCATTGCAAGAGTGTGCCGGGATCATCTCTGGGTTCTTTCTTTGTACAGCACCTTGCACTGCACAGTCCTGCTCCGTGGTGCGGTTCCAAGGTGCTACAATAATAAAAGACTTTACAGCATCACCAGGCAGCCTCTACATGGCTGACTGAGCCCCCTGGAGCTTTGCACCTCGGGTGAACCCTGCACTGATTGCCTGCCCTGTGGCAAAGCTGGCCCTGGTGTGGAGTGTGGTGGGGTCATGCCTTCTGGTAGCCAGAGCGGCAGCATTTTGTAGTCAAGAAAGAGACCGGGCTATAGGTCACAAGCAGCAAGATGTGACCCACCTTCCCTCCACGCCCGTGGGTGGGATATATCAGCAGGCTGCCCTCCGTCCTGAATGCAGTGGTTCATCTCCCTTTAGAAATCCACACAAGTTGCTACCCCTTCCAGCCTGACTTCTTGTGCCCTCAGATCGGCCCCCTCCCTCCCTGTGGGAACTCGGGCTGGGCCAAAGCTGGAACTACAGACTCCAACCTTTGGGGTTCAGATATACAAGGAGGCACTAAATTGCCCACCATTTTAATTAAACCAAATCCCAATTGCAAGCAGCCCTGCCCACCCTTCTCTTCATCACCCGTTTTCTTGGTTTCCAGTTTGAATCATTGTTTCCAGTCTCCAAGGTTAACTACTCCCCAGTTACATGAAGGCAAAACCACTGGAGAGAAATTGGTCCTCGGTCTGGAATTGATGCCCCAAGCTCTCCTGAGTAAGGCAGTACCAGTCAGTAGTGCCGACTGACTGATTGGAGGGGAAAATACTGGGAGGCAGAAGAGTGATAGAATCCACCCCAGGTCCACCTCACACTCTGATCTTTTCTTGCCCCGGGTCAGCTCCAGAGCCAGCCACATGGTGGGGCTACAGGTAGGGAGGCCACCTCTAAGCATGCGATGTTTGCATGCTCACAAGGCGGTGTGGTATTGTCACATCACAGTGCAATGAGGCTATGTTAGATCCGCAGGCTCTCTAATGCCCTGCCAGCTGCTTGTGGCGCAGGCTATCCCTTTCAATACCAGAACTGTCCTGCAGAAATCAGATTGGACCACCTGCACCCTGAGACTAGAAGATCCCTAGAGATCCAGCTCAGAGAGAAGGGGGAGTCTTGCACTGAAGAAACTAGACTGGACCTTCACAGAGACCTGCATTCCATACTTGGCTCTGCCACATGTTCTCTGAGCACCCTTGGGGCAGATCACTTAATGTCTCTTTTCCCTGTCTGTGAAATAAGGATACTCCTTCCTTTGTCTCTCTGGGGTATTTAGAATGTAAACTCTTTGGGCTCTGTGCATAGACTATTTCTGTTTATACAAAGCCTGGGACAGTGGGCCTTTGATCTCTGTTACCACCATGAGGTGCTATTATCAATAACAACGGATCAGGATGTATCATGGAATTTGGAGTCCATCCAGCATTTCTTCACCTCTAATTACTGAACAACTTGGTGAAGGCGTTTGAGGCCAGAGTGTAAGTGACCCAGTCTGGAGGAAGTGCAAGTTAATTTGAATGAGAGCTGAGAACTCCCCTAAAAGTTTATCTAGATGAGCAAAGTTTGCAGAAAGCTGGGATGTAAGTCTACCCTGCGCTAGTCTGCTGCGCATTAAATGTCTATGTGGACCCTGCTGTAGCACATTAATGGTGCGTCTACTCAGCACACTTATTTCGAAAAAAGCTATTTGGGATTTTTTTTCCGAAATAGTTTATTTCGAAATAGCACGCCTCCACTACAGAGAATCCTCAAAATTAGTCCGAGGCTGGCTTCCCTAACGTGGACATGCCACCTTGGTGTAGAGCCCCAGGAGGCACTACTGAGTAATTACTTTGAATGGCCCTGGGGAGGAGCTATTTCGAAATAGCAGCAGTAGAGCGTCCACACTACTGCTATTCCAAAATAGCTATTTCGGAATCGTCGTTATTCTTCATGGAATGAGGTTTACAGATTTCCAAATAAGCTGTCCATTATTTCAAAATGATCTTGAAATAACGGAATTGCCGTGTAGACGCTCATGTTGTTATTTTGAAATAACGGCCATTCTTTCGAAATAACTGTGCTGTGTAGATGCACCCTAAGTTCCACAGTGCACATGTGAAATGGGAGTAGATGAAAGCACGGTAGGGGACTTCTAATGTGGGACAGCAGAGGGTCACACAGGCACTTCAAGAGGTGTAGATTCACACCCCAGCTTACCTGGGCACTAATGTTCATGCAGACAAGCTCAAAGATTCTAGAAAGCCATGTACAGAACCCGTTTACAGCTGGGGGCAATGTTCAGAGAATCTATGGAACAATCGGGTTGGGGGCACTTGAGGAGAGGGGAGTAGGAGGTGGCTCATGAGGCTGTTACCATAACAAATTCCAGTGAGTTCGGGTGGTAACTGGCATCACCTAATGAAGGGGGGATTCGGTTTGACTTGCTGGGGCCAGAACCTGAAATGAAGGCCATCAGGGCTAGGAGAATGTTTAATTAGTTAACCAGTTAAACTTTATGTTTAACCAGTTAACTGATTAAACAGGGGCTGATGAGGGGGGCTGCTCCATCCTAGCAAGGGTGGTGTATCCCCTGCCCGCAGTAGGCCCCAACTGGCTGGAGCAGCCCCTTGCCCCTTACCATAACCGATAAGCTTCACCTGTTAAGGGTGCGGCTTATTGGTTAACTGCTTAACTGGTTAACCATTCACATCCCTAGTTTGAGCGATCATGTGTATGTCTCACTGTCTCTCACCCCATAGCCACAGTGTGACAGACAGAATCACCTAAAGGGCAGTAAGCCAAGCTGCCATGGAAATGAAGCCATAAAGAACTGGGACTGAAGTCTGACTTGTCGGTGGCTGACAGCATCTCATCCCAGCTGGGTTGAGACAATAGGTACCAGCTGGCCTGAGTCCCCAACCAGCGAGATGGCCTATGCTGTGAATAAACCCGCTGTGAATCTCTGCCTCTGAGTAACATCCGACTGGAGCTTGTCCTACCAAGTTTCATTAAAAGGCAACTATTCTGTTTCTGTGTAAACCATGCAGGCTCCCTCCCGGAGCGAGGGAGAGGGGAGAGGTGTATTCTAGAACACCAGGTCATGATCTCTGCTGCTAAGTTCTCCACATTGTACTGGCTTTTAGTCATGGTCAACAGCCACCTGCTGTACCTGGAAACATCTGTCCTATTGTAACAGAACCTGTGGTTCAAGGATAGGGCTTATCAGCCCCCCGAGGGCCCACAACTCGCATGGAAGATGATCATACTGGGCAATGAGTGATCGCCCATCATCACTGCCTGTGGGGAGGAGAGGAAGAAAATCAAGTCGAACTCTGAGGTTTGCCATTTTCTGCCTAACTGGCCATGTGATTTCTCTGTGACAGGGAAAAACTGAGTAGTGGGGAAGAGCCCCGGTCTGACAATGCTGGAAAAATACCAGATGCCTGAAAATCCCAGTGTGTCCATTCTGCTGTCCTGCTCCAGTGTTTCATGGAAGTTGCTATTCAGTTTCCCAATTGCTATTATGCTCCTCCATGGTTGGGTTGCTCGCCATCCTTTTCTATGTGCTTGCTTGCTGGCTCGCCAGCCAGGCCACATCTATATCGCCCATGACGCTGTCTGGCCAGAGCTTCCCCTCACCATTAGGGAAGACTGGTGCATGATGGGAAAAGTAATACCAGGCGAGCAGACTCCTGGGGTCAGTATAGGAATGTGATTGGTTAACCAGTTAATGGGTAAGCCTCAACTTTCTCGGGTGAGGCTTACTGGTTCCAGTTAACCAGTGGGGCTGTAGCAGCTCTCCATCCACCACTGTCAGGGGGCTGCTTCAGCCCCACGAGGTCCACCTCAGACAGAGGCATTCCAGCTGGTGGGCGCTCCAGCCTCTCCTTTAATCCGTTAACCAGTAAAACACTGTTTAACTAGTTAACCAATTAAATGGGATTTTACATCCCTAGTTCTGTGCTCAGCTCTGCCCCTGTTGTATAATCTAGTGCCTTAGTTTACCCAACTATAATAATAATAATAGACTTCATGTAACACTTTGCATGTTCAAAGCATGTCCAGACATGATTTAATGAAAACAAATGAACCAATTAATACTCAGTATGACAACTTCAAAGAGTCACTGTGCTACAGCAAAAGACTGAAGTCTCTGTTGCAATATTTTGTTTGCATTGCAGCAATCTTCAAAGCAGCATGCCAGCATTCCTCCCTGGTGGGGGCAGGGCAATATGAGGGTTACTGAATTAATGTTGTAAAAGGCTTTGTGACCCTCGGAGGGAAGGGGCTGCCAGTGTAACGCCCTGGCCAAATGTGTCTACTTCCCAGTCTAGCGCTCAGGGGTGAGGAACCTAAAGCTTGCTGGATCCAGTTCACAAGGCTCAGGGCTCCCGCTAGCATTGAGGAGCCAATGCTCATGCTCCAGCCCCCTGCTGCCCCACCATGGCTGGAGCACACAAAACCTGCTAGTTTAGGCCCCTCTAGGTTGTGTTGTGCAAGGAGAATGTGTGTAGGGGGGGGGAAGGTCTTTCTCCAGTCGGGGCCACATTAGTGAGGGGTTTTTTTTGTTTGTTTGTTTGTTTTGTTTCTCACGTGTGTGCAGCCCCCGACAGATTTTTCTGTGGGTCAGTGGCCCCCACCCCAAAAAAGGTTCCCCCTCCTGCTAGAGCTGATTCACAAGAGAGAGCCGGCTGCTACTGCCATCAGCCCCTTAGCTCAAGTGAATGAGGTGTACGCATTGGAAGTCCTGTGATTAATCCCCGCTGATACCCCAATCCAGGAGTTATTATATAAATGTTACTGTTAACTTGGAATTACTCAGGTAGTGGTGAGTACCAAGCACTCTGTCCCAGTGCAAGTCCCTGGATGTTCTCATGCTCTCTGTTCTGCGCTCGGAGAGGAGCATCGCCGGTGCCTCACAATAAGGAGTAGAAGTGCAAATATAAAGGCTGCAGAGTGTTCCTCCTTGGTTTGATTGCTCACCAGAAGAGAATGTCTTGCCCTGGGCTGGGGAGAAGGGAGGGGGAAGTGTGTGCGCGGGTGGGCGAGCCTCTCCCACCAAGAATATGTCTGTGTACCCTGCAGAGTTTACTTTTCAGCCAGCCTTTGAGATGGGAAACATGTGAGGGGCTGCTCAGCAAAGCAGAGATTTAGGGATTGTTTAAGGGGAGATTATATCAAACACTTTCATCTGGAGTTCTCTGATGCCTTCATTTCCTCCCTCTACCTCTTCCCCCTCTTTAACCACACACACACATACACACACTCAGAGGAGAGAGGAGCAGGGCCAAGTCCTTTGCAACCACAACATGCTGCTACCACCAGACCCCATGTGGCCTGTAATTCACCCCCCCCTTTTGTTTCAATCTTGTGACATTTATATGGGTCATCTGATAAAGGAAATGGAACTGGGTTTTGTCTGTGTTGCTGGCACTGTCTTGCCAGAGTTCCCAATGACTTTGTATAGCTATTTGGCCACGAAAGTGCTGTCGACACGCAAAAGTTCGCAAAAGTGAAAACCAGTTAAACTGGTTTTTCTGCCTCCTATTGTTGACATTTCACAGGACAGAGCAAAGCACTGTGGGTAAGCATCTCGCAGTGCAGTGTTGTGGGAAAGCAGAGCTGATCCCTGCAGTTCTTGGGATTCTCTCCAAGTTCTCCTGTAGCCTCCTCAGCTGCTTGGAACAGCAGCATGAGTAACTCTGTGAGCTCTCCATGCTGAGGAGAGTCAAAACAGCACAGCAGTCTCTCCAGCCTTCCCCCTGCAGCAGCAGTCTGCCTGCTGCTGTGTTTCTAGCAGGGCATTCCAATGAGTTGCTCTTTTTTTGTTTTGTTTCCCAAATAAAGCAGCTCACTCAGCTGTCAGATATTTTCCAGAGCTTTGGGAAGGAAGGGGCACATGCCTGCAGGGCAGCAGAGATCACAAAACACTGAGCACAGCCATGAGGGCAGGCATTGTGGGATATTGGCAGAAGCCAGTTCTCTCAACAAAACAAACAACACAGTCCACACTGGCTGTTTGTTGACAATAAAAGGAAGGAAACAGACAAAAGTTTCTTGCAGGGGTGGAAGGTTTTTGTCACTAAAACTGGATGTTTTTCCCAACAAAAGTTGCATTGTAGTGTGAACACTCTCACTCTTTTGTCAACAAAAGGCAGTTTTTGGCAACACAACATGTCAGTGTAGACAAGGCCTTAATCTCAATTAGAAACAATTAGTAGTCCTGTGACACCTTAGAGATTAACAAAAATATATCTGCTGATATATAACTGCAAAAATATACAAGCATTTGTGGGCAAAACCCACTTTTTCTCTAAGGTGCTACAGAACTATTTGTTGTTTGTAAAATTATAGACTAACTAAATCTCAATTAGACTTTCTGAAACAATTTAAAAGCGTTTGCAAATGAAGAAATAAAGCAAATAAACTTTACACCAAGTAGAATCCTTCAAATTTCTCTTTTAACCTGTGGAGGGAGCCCTTTTGCTGTAGGACTTGCATGTACTGGTGGTAAATAGACCACAACCAGGTGGATCACACAGATTAGCTTCAGTCTACTATCTGGAAAAGAGCCTATTGTAAACTTGTAATGTTATAGGGGTGATGCACCAAACCCTTTGGAGTTTGAAATATAAAGGCTGAGAATGGTTGCACTAAATTATTGCTGCAGTATTTAAGTTGCATTAGATCAAATGGGAAGACAGGCACACTAACATCTATGTTCTGGCAGAGGTAAAGACCACCAGTATCGAGGCAAAGATCCTCCATCAGCAGCTTTGCTGGACTGATCATGTTCGGATGCCCAACCATCACCTTTCAAAACAGGTCCTGTTTTCTCAACTGAAAGAAGGGTACCGTAACGTGGGAGGACAATGGAAGCATTATAAGGATTTGCTAAAGGATAACTTAAAAGAAGTGCAAAATTGACATTGACACCTGAGAGACACTCACTCAGGATCTCTCAAAATGGAGGAAAGTTATACACAATAGTCCCCTGCATTTTGAACTTGGCCACCGACAAGCTGCGGAGGAGAAGAGGTGCAGAAGGAAGGGGAGACTGGCTTCTAGTCATGGTCAACAGCCTCCTGCTGTACCTGGAAACATCCGTCCTCACTGTAATAGAACTTGTGTTCAAGGATCAGCCTTATTAGCCACCGGAGAGTACCACTACACTACAGAAAAGAAGCTGCCGCTGTAGATCTTCCAGAGTTCAAATGAGTGGGTCTAGTTAAGACAGCTAATTCGAACTGAGAGGGGTTCTCCAGTGTTCTCCCTTCGAATTCCTGCAGTGTTGACAGCACCAAAAGTCGAGTTAAGGTACTTCCGCTTCAGCTATGCAATTAACGTAGCTGAAATTGCGTATCTTAATTCAACCTTGTCCTGTAGTGTAGACATACCCTGAGGATCCACAATTCCCATGGAAGATGATCACACTCAGCAAAGAGTGATCGCCCATCATCATCACCATCATTTACGTTTCAGTACTTCAGGGGAATTTTTTAAAATTCTGCATTTGCTGAAGAAAAACAAAGCCTAGGAAAACAAGTCTGTTAATAGTCACTATTGTAACTCTGATTTTCACAAAGCTTCATTCTAATCCTGGACTACTGGGGAGCAACTTTTTAAACCATCTTGGACTGGCAAGGTTACTAGCTAAATCATAAAGGCAAACACAAGTTTCAGTATGCTAATTGGATCATCATTTGTTTTTGGTGAGTCTACCTGGATTAGATTGCAGGACTAGCACCAGAGAGGGTCACTAAAATAGTCCCTACATAAATAAATCTAACAGCTATGTATTAAGGAAGCTGAATGTGTCCTAATCCATCTTTGACTTTGGATGCTGGAGCCAGGGCAGAAAGAATCAATAGGATGGGAAAGGTGGAAGATTCTTTCAAGCTGAGCTAGGGAAAATAAAAAGCAAACAGGCATGGTAATAAACCGGATGGGATGGGCAGCTATTTCGCTAAGCATTTTCTGCCGATTTTTAGTTAATAAAAACAGCAGAGTGCTTGGAATCTGAGATCATCCCACTGGCGCATTACGTCCTTCTATACATTAATTTTTTCCTCCCTTTAAAAAGAACTTTGATGTATTTAAAAAAGGAATATTTCCATCAAATGGTTGTGCATCAGTCCAACATAAAGGGGGCTGTCGGCATGAAGCACATTTTAGTCTGGGAGGATTTAATTCATTTTTTTTAAAATTAAGTTGCACAGTGACACAATTGGGAAAAAATTCTGCAGGTCATTGTTGCAGCAAAAAAGTAGCTCCTGCACACAGCTGGTTGCTGTTATAATTACAACAGGATGATGACAAGAATTTGCAGGATATCAGTCACCATGACATCTAATTGAACTTTATATGACTTAAATTAGGAGCAAGCCACATTTTCATGTATTAGGCCTAGGGAGACTAGACATCCTGATAATATTGGGACCAACTCAATATTAGAGGCTTTGTGTTATACATGAACCTGGACACTCACCCCCCAGAAAAAGTGTTTTTACTCTTTTTTACTGATTTTTTTTGATGTTCTGATTTTTTACTATCTGGTCCTTCTAGTTCAGCGGTTTTCAAACTATTTTTCTCATGACCCAGTTGAAGAAAGTTTTTGAAGCCCACAATCCAACATCATTTGGGGCTCTGGGGTGGGGCTCAGGATGATAGCTTTGGGGTGTAGAAGGAAACTTTGGCTTTGAGGGGGGTCAGGGCTGGGGCAGAAGGGAATTACTTTGAGTGGCTCCCACTCAATGGTGCAGCAGGGGAGCTAAGGCAGCTTCCTGCCTCTCCTGGCTTTACAGACCATGCTGTGCCCCAGATTCAGCCAGCAGCAAGCTCCCACCCAATGGGAGTGCGGAGTTAGTGTTTGGGGCAGGGGCAGTGTGCGGAGCCCTGTGCGCTCTCCCATCCCCATCTAGAAGCAGGCCTGCTGCTGGCTGCTTCTTGCATGCAGCACAATCTGTGGTGCCAGGACACATTCTCTCCAAGGTCAGGGAATATTCGTATGGTCTGGGTCTTCCTCTGTTTCCCATCCCATTCAGACTTAGACATTCAGGGCCAGATCCTGTGCTGGCATAAATCAGTGCAGCTTCACGGACTTCACTGCTGATTTACACCCATTGAGGATCAGCCCCTCAGTCTTCAAGCCTCTTCTCTTCCCCCAAAAACATCTAGGCCAAAACAACTGTCCTGTTCTATTAAGCTCTTCAGTTGTCACCTGCATGTCACATCAGATGCTCTGCTGGATTTTATTTATTTTTATAGCACTATGCTTTTTTTTGTGGGCTGGGCTTCTGTGGCATGTAGAAGGGGAGAGAGTGGAAAGAGGAGGAAGAAAGTAGGGATGTAATAATGTACATGTGTACACAGTTAACTGATGAGGGCCCCCCACACCCCATCTCCCATGCTGCTGCTTCTGTATCAAAGGCAGCAGCACAGGGAAGGGGGAGGCAGGTGGGAGCCGGTGCTTACAGGGAGCCAGCGGCAGCATGTGGATGGGCAGGTGGCTCCTCAGGAGCTGGTGCTCGTGGGGAATCTCCCCCCCCCCTCACTTGTAACTGCTGAAATTTTCTTAAATAAACGCATTTTAACATCCCTAGAAGAAAGTGGTGATGGCGTGGAAGGTGGGGGCTGAGGCGTGTATTGGTGTGCATGCGTGCTTAAAAAGTCCACATAGCTATGGTGCACAGGGTCCAGTGTGTGTGAAAATCCACACCCATGAGTGCAGCTCCTATGCCAGGCACGGTTAACGCAACAGAAGCGTTTGGTCTTGCTGCTGGCCTATCCGTAGCAAGTGAAGCACCTGAAGATGGCAGGTCTTGAGGGGAGAGAGGATCAGGGATTGGAGCACTGCTCTGGGTATCAGCCTGGCTCTACCTGTTTGCTCTGAGTCCCGAGTGAGAGCAGGGGTCGTGGGGAAGGAGGGCATGGTTAGCGACTCTCATTCTTTCACAAGTATGGGCTTGGAACCTTTTCTCCAGACTGGACTATGACTAATTATTTCACCAGGAGAGTGGGGAGCATTGGAGCTGGAGCCCTGCATCTTTTAACCACTCCCCATTCATGAGCTATTTGATTAGTGAACACATCCCAGGCTGTTCCTCAATGCCTCAGCTGCAGCTCCCAGCTGGCAGGCCCTCCTCGCCTACGCTTTCTGTTAGGCAAAGCTTTGCCTGGACAGAAACTGACTGGAGGACTGGGTGGGAGCTAGGAGAGATACTACCTCCCTTCTACTTTGCCACCTCCCCTATTGTTATCCAAGATTCACTCTGCCCTTTGGGGTCTGTACTTGCAATGCATTGCCTAGTTTGGGGAATCACAGTGAATGACAGTCCCCTCTTCTCGATCAACCAGGTGTCATTTCTGCCCCGTGCTGGGGGATGAAGGGTTCAATGGGGTTTGGTTCACAGGCCCATCTGAGCATTCCCTTTTATCTGTAAAGGAGCATTGCCCCTGAGCAACTGGGCTGATGAAACCCGGAGCAGGTGTAGGGGGCATACATGGAATACAGTAGTGCCCTTTGTTCATGGGAGCTGACGGTAGAAAATACCTATTAAGTAATGCAGGCCGTTTCCTCTTGCACCTCCTCTGCCTCCAATTGGTGTAGGATTGCTCCCTGCAGCCCATTCTCCAAGACTTTGCCCAATCTAGTTTCACAAGTCCCAAACAATAGGTTTTCCAGCCCTCCCTTGGCAGATTATTTCACAAGCGAATGATTCTCTGTCTCATTTAGGCGGTTATCCCTCCTACTTGCCCTGCATTTTCCTTTTCCTAGGCTCAATCTCAGACCATTGCTCAAAATTATAGCCCCTTGAAATACGTTGACTAACTGCCCCGCTGCCAGCATGTCCCACCCTGACCAATTAATCATAGCTAAGCTATATGCATTTAACCCTTTGAGACTTTCCTCATACTCCCAGCCACCTGGGCTTCCTACTACACAAATCTCATTGTCCATATACAGCATTAATCTTTTTTTTAATCTTACCAATTCTTCTCTTTAACAACTTCCTGCAGCAGTGAGTTCTACTGCTTCATGGCACATGTAATGGAAAAAAGCATTTCCTTTGACTAGTTTTGAATTTGCCGCCTTTTTAATTTCATTGACTGCTCCCTTGCTGACAGCCTGCTGCTATCAATGTCATGTCAACTGCCCCTCAGAAGGGTTAGACAATACAGTGCTTAAAATACTGCAGCTGCCTAGACGACTGTTCATACTAGAACTTCCTCAACTGGTGGAACTGAACCTATCTAGCAATGGTAGGAAACGAGTGCATATCATCCAAGTATCGACAGAGCCACTGCCATTTAAACCATCAGCAGTAGCAGAGCAGCTGGTAATAGGTACAGAACATAATAGCATAAGCCAGGCTTATATGACCTTCTGACTATTCATTCTAGCCCCAGCCTTATCTGTCCTTGCTCATTTTGTCCTGTTGTCTTTCTGACTCAGCTTTCCCATGTGTAAAATGGGAATAGTCTATCGTCACTCTGATTGGTTGGATTTATTGAATCTTGCAAACTGCTTTGAGATCCTAAGAAGAGAGGCAGCTATCAGAATGAAAATAGTTTGTATTAAACAAAGTCCTTAGAGAGTTTTATTGAGCCATATACCTTGCCTTGAAAAAATGCATTAACTCTCTAGAGGACATGCCAACCCCTCCCCTCCGCTCCCCTTGTGATTCCTGCCATTCACCCTGCTGCCACCCTCCCCGATTCTAGACATGCCCCTTTCCCCAAAAGTGGAAGTTGCCCCAAAACCAACCAGGAATGACTTCCGCCAGCCATTCCCAGAACACTTGAGCTTTATCCATTCCTTTTTCACGCCTGGATGTTTCCCTGCTGCTGCTTCTGGCAGGGACTCAGTTTGGAAAAGGAAGCAGAGCCTCAGATACACATCAGCCTCCATGATACACATCACAGTCCAGATTCCTCTCACCAGGAACTTTGGCTACTCAGAGCCCAGACAGTCTGTGTCTTCAGTTGAAGCAGCAGAATTCCGCTTGCTCTTGCCTGACTGCACTGCTGGTTTTAGTTTGAATGTCAGCACATCAGCGGTGTAGCCAGAAGGGTCCACTTGGGTGGGCTTCGACTTTGGGTGGGTGGGCAAGAACAGAGAGTGGGGGGAGCATGACAGGAGGAATGGAGGGGGTAAGTTCTAGCCCTAGCCCTGCTGCCTGGCTGGAGTGCTGGAGAGGAGCAGGGTAGGCCCTGGTGCCCCGGCCCCACTCCTCGACTGGCTTGCCGGGTGGGCTGGGGGGGATGGGCCTGGATGCAAAGATGCCACTCAGGCCCACCCATGGCTACGCCCTTGCAGCAAATAGCTGAGGAAAGCCTGAGCTGTGGCTTTTTGGAAATCTAAATACACTCTATTCACTGGATCCCCCTTGTCCACATGTTTTTGATCCCCTCAAAGAACTCTAAGGCATGATTTCCCTTTACAGAAATCATGTTGACTTTCCCCAACAAATTATGTTCATCTTTGTCTGACAATTTTGTTCTTCACTATAGTTTCAACTTGTACCATAGTTCCCATTGCTCTATCTTTGATTGTAACCCCTTGAGCTGTTGCCTGAAGGCTGCAATGTTCCCTGTTTCAATCCTGGGTGTAGCACTCTGCATGCCAGAATACCAGTGGCTCCTGAGCTTGAAACCCCACAATTGGCCAAACCTGCTCGGAGTGTCTGGCTGGCCCAACAGCCATATTTGGGCACCCTGAGCAGTGCAGCAGTCTGGGGCCCAATGCTTTTACTGAGCCCTCAATTTCAAAGCAATCCTGAAAGAGGTCGGAGAAAGAAAGCAGAGCCTGTAGGTAAAAGCCATGTTTGCATGTTTGGGGAGCAGGGCTGGCCTCACCATGAGGCGAACTGAGGTGCCAGACTGTGCAGGGACGCCAGTAGGACCCAGCGTGTAGAAGATTGTCTGTTGCTGGTGCATGTGTATTTTCTCTGCTCGGAAGTTAAGTGTTACTTACAATTTTTGAACAAGGCATTTTAAGTTAGTTCTCCTTTATTGGGGTAGGTAGCAGAGCAGGACCATGAGAGGAGTAGAACAGGAAGACGGCAGAATTCAGACCTTTCAAAGTTTTGGCCCAAGCGAGAGGGCATGGGGGCGTCATTTGAGCTCCCTGCCTCAGGTGCCAAAGTGTTGTGGGCCAGCCCTGTTGGGGAGCGATGTTAACACTGACAGGACAGCCCATAAATATAGGAAAATGCAGTAGCTTGCTCTCCCCATGGTTAGGGAGAAGGAGGTGAGGGGGCCAGGATATTGATCTGAAGGGGGCTCAGAGGAAGGCTGTAAATTGGATCCTGATTCTGCGGAGTTGGCAGGAACCTTTCACATCTGAGTTCCCGATTGACTACTTTTACCTCCTGGGTTTGTGTGCTGACCTCTCGAGCATGTATCTCGAGAAGCCCAGTGGTCATATTAGGGAGCATGCACAAGGAAGACTTTGATACCTGAAAACATGCTGACAAAACTGACCCATTCAGGCACAGGAAGAGAAGTTACAAGATTTGGTAAAGATCCTGTCTATGGTCTCAGAGCGCTCTCTGGTGGGGACTGAGCTAGATGGCAGCAGCATGCACACTGGGATGGGAAAGGAGCAAAGGAGCCGTGTTTAAGCTCCCGGTTAAGTTGTTCTGCAGTCTGGTTTGGCTGGCCAGCATGGACAGGGCAGGAGGGTGTGTTTCTCAAGCACCATAGCCAAGGTAAGGGTGGGATACAAAAACATCTGGAGTAATTCTGAATAGAACTGCCAACCTCTGCTGGCTTTCAAGTCAGAATGCCTGAGCTCACCACCAAAATATGCTTCCGATGTGATCTGGCTACATTCACACTGACCAGCCAAGCCGCATTACAAACCTTTTAGCTGGAACCATATGTACATAAGCGCCTTAATGAGATCTGAAATCCAGTGTAAGAGATGGCTTAAAAGAGCAGGCAGTGGTTTTTGCCTGAGTACTCTACTGCCTCCCTGTGCTGCTGACCAAGTAATTCCAGTAAAAGGAATTGGACTGGATTAAAATCTCTTCCAGCCAAGATCCCACTATATTCAATTGCTCAATATACTCTTCCCCCAACTTAGTATCTTCTATGGATGTAGCCCTGCAGATAGTTACTCCAACTGTCATTGAAACCTCCATTTTCTTGGTGGTTTATGACTTGTCTGGTCTGCCCTGGAGGTTAGGTTGAATTTAGCTGCATTAGGTCAATTTTCTAAATGAGTCCACACCACCAAGCCTGTTCCATCGACTTTAAGGGCCATTAAAGTCGATTTCTGTACTGCTTTCATGAGGCACAACCACTAAATTCAACCTTACATAGTCAACTTTGCCGTAGTGCAGACGCAGTGCTTTGAAAGTCAACATTCTTGGCCTCCAGGTGTCCCACAGTGCCCTGTGGTGACCACTCTAGACACAGCATGGCTAGTTCCTCTGACAAAGCAAAGCAAAGCAGTGTGGGTGAGCATTCCATCGTGCAGTGTTGTGGGAAACATAGATCACTAGAACTGGAAGGGACCTCAAGAGGTCATCAAGTCCAGTCCCCTGCCTTCACGGCAGGACCAAGTGCGATCATCCCTCACCCTCATGTTTGTCTAACCTACTCTTCCATATCTTCAATGATGGAGATTCCACAATCTTCCTAGGCAATTTATTTCAATGCTTAACCACCCTGGCAGGAAGATGTCCAACCTAAACCTCCCTTGCTGCAATTTAAGCCCATTGCTTCTTGTCCTATCCTCAGAGGCCAAGGAGAACTATTTTTCTCCCTCCTCCCTCTGATGCCCTTTTATGTATATGAAAGCTACTATTGTATCCCCTCTCAGTCTTCTCCTTTCCAAACTAAACAAACCCAGTTCTTTTACTCTTCCCTCATAGGTTATGTTTTCTAGACCTTTAATAATTTTGTTTCTCTTCTCTGGGCTCTCTTCAATTTCTCCACATTTTTCCTGAAATGTAGAGCGCAGAACTGGACACAATACTCCAACTGAGGCCTAATCAGCACAGAGTAGAGCGGAAGAATGACTTCCCCTGTCTTGCTCACAACACTCCTGTTAAATGCATCCCACCTGCACTTCTTGGGATTCTCTCCGAGTTCTCCCACCGCATTCTCAGCTGCATGAGTAGCTCTGGCTATGTCTACATTACCAGGTTATTTCGAAATGAGTTATTTCAAAATAACTCCCAAAATAACTATTTAAAAATGAGCTTATTCCTCTTCACAAGCAGGAGTTATTATTTTGAAATAACCAGCCCCTTACTTTGAAATAACAGGCTTGGTAGTTCAAAAGCTTCAGGAGGGTAGCCAAGTTACTCTGGAACTGGAAAAATGTGACAAATAGTCTAGCAGCACCTTAAAGACTTACAAAACATGTAGATGGTATCACGAGCTTTCGTGGGCACAACCCACTTCAGATGAAGGTTTGGTAGTGTGGATGTTTGCCTTGTTGTTTCAAAATAAGGGAAGTTAAATAGCTCTCCAGTGTAGAAATGCCCTCAGTGATCTCTCCATGCTGAGGAGTATCAGAGCAGCCCAGCAGTCTCTCCAGCCTTCCCCCTGCAGCAGCACCCTGCCTGCTGCCTTGTTTCTAGCAGGGCAAAAGGGGAGCATTTCAATGATTTGCTTTTTTTGTTTGTTCCTCAAATGGAGCAGCTCGCTCAGCTATCAGATACTTCCCAGAGCTTTGGAAGGGGCGGGGCGCATGCCTGCAGGGCAGTAGACCTCAAAACACTGAGCACAGCCATCAGGGCAGGCATTGTGGGATACTGGCAGAAGCGAACAGACAACAAACAACAGTGTAAAATCGGAGACAACAGGTGGCTGCAGACAGAGGGGAAACAATGAGGCACTAATGCGCAGCTGATAAGCAGGGGTGTCACTCACCAGCTGCCTCACCAAAAAGCACCAGCATAGTTGACCCCCTGGTGTAGTTTCTTTGGAAAGGCCAAGGACTGCATGGGACTGAACTGCAATCCTACCCCCAGGGATGGCTGGTCAATACAGGTGACCTATGCAGTCGCCTAGGGCGCCAAGATAAACGGCCATTGAGGGCTTTGGAGGCGGGTGCGCCGATCGTGCGCTGATCGTGCGTTTCGCCTAGGGCTCCAGTTGCCGGCAGCTCGTTTAGGGCCGCTCCTGCCTACCCCTAAAGAGCTCTGTCTACCAACAGCTGTGGTAAGGGATTTGTGATGTGAGCAGAGACCTACCAACTCATTTCATGCAGGCTACCACACAGCCTTCAAGTGGCATGTCTTGTGGTCACTAAGGCGATGTCTACACAACAGGCTACATCTACTGACATTATTCCACAATAACAGAGCATGTCTACACTACAAGCCTTTACAGGCAGTCCCCGGGTTACGTACAAGATAGGGACTGTAGGTTTGTTCTTAAGTTGAATCTGTATGTAAGTCGGAACCGGCATCAGCCGCTGCTGAAACTGATCAGTTTCAACAGCGGCTGAATCTGGACACCAGTTCCACTTACATACAGATTCAACTTAAGAACCCCAGGCGTCCCCAAGTCAGCTGCTGCTGAAACTGATCAGCAGCTGATTCCAGGAAGCCCAGGGCAGAGCAACTCTGCCTCGGGCTTCCTGTAGTCAGCCGCTGGTCAGTTTCAGCAGCGGCTAACTTGGGGACGCCTGGGGCAGAGCAGCTCGGGTGCTGCTGGGTTGGTCCAGTAGCACGGCCGTTCCTCGGCGCTACTGGACCAACCCAGCAGCACCCCAGCTGCTCTGCCCCAGGCATCCTGATTCAGCCTCTGCTGAAACTGATCAGCAGCTGCTGAATCAGGACTCCTGGGGCAGAGCAGCTGGGGTGCTGCCGGGTTGGTCCAGTAGCACCAAGGAGCGGTGCTGCGGGACCAACCAGCAGTGCCCCACCTGCTCTACTACAGGCCCCCGGGTTTGCTCCACGTCTCCCTGGTCTGCTGGGGGGGCACTAGCTGCGTCCCCCCCCCCAGCAGACCAGGGAGACATGGAGCAAAACGGTGGAGGACCCGGGCCGGACCGCGACGCTTCCAGATCAGCGCCGCGGTCCGGCCCGGGTCCTCCGTGGCTTTGCTCAGCGTCTCCCTGGTCTGCGGACCAGGGAGACGCTGAGCAAAGCCGCAGAGCACCCGGGGCCGGACCCGCGGCCGCTTCCAGATCAGCTGGAAGCGCCGCGGGTCCGGCCCCGGGTCCTCCGCCGCTTTGCTCCCCGTCTCCCTGGTCTGCTGGCTCCCCCAGCAGACCAGGGAGACGGGGAGCAGCTTTTCTCGCCCCGGAGGAGGCGGGCGGCGGGACCAGGTGTCCCGCCACTCCAGTCCTCCGGGGTAAGAAATCCCCGTTCGTAACTGCGGATCCGACATAAGTCGGATCCGCGTAACTCGGGGACTGCCTGTATTTCAAAATGCTGTCGAGCTGGAGGACTTCTTACTCCAACTCCTGTAACCCTCTTTCACGAGGAGTAACGGAAGTCGAAGGAGTGTTCTTCCTTTGACTGCCTGCTGTGTAGACAGCGCCAAAAGCCCAAATAAGCTATTTCGAATTAAGCTTTGCAATTGACGTAGCTCAAGCTGGATAGCTTATTTCAGCTTTAGCCCTGCTGTGTAGACATGCCCTGAGAGGCCTCAAAACTAGCAGGAAGGGCCTCCTGAGAACGCCTTTCTGCAGAAGGGACTTCCTTGGCCAGTGCAGAGCTGGCCTAAGCAGTCTACCCGCCTCTTACTCCCAGCCTCCATGTATGGGGCAGAGATGTTGGATGGCACCACTGGACTGTACTGGGGCTAGGCTCTATCCTTGCTTGCCTCTGTTTCCCAGGGCCGAGAGGAGACAAAGCATGCATGGAGCAGGGGTGGAGAAGCTTTTTTTGGGTTGGGGGGGAAGGGACTGCACACAAGTGAGGCGGCCTCTGGCTGAGAGGGACGTTCTCTGCATTCCCCCTGCACACTAGAACCTTGGGGGCCTAGCATAGTAGATTTTATGTGCTCCAGCCCTGCGGGGGGGGGGAACTGGAGCACCAGTGCAAGCTCCCCAATGCTGGGATGGAGCCCAAGCCTGGGGGGTTGGATCCAGGCAAGCCTAGGGCCTTTAGGTTACCCACCCCTGCATTAGAGCAACCCTGGGGTGGGTCTAACTTACGCTTGCAGCTGAGTGTGGTGTGGATGGCACCAGAATACAAACAGCACCAAGGTGACTTATCTTTGTCTGCTCCATTTCATCTCTGCCCAGTGCAGGAATGGGGAAAATGAAAATCAGTCGTATAGCTTGTATCGAGTGTGGTAACCGGACCACCCTGGCGCATTTCTCACCCATCCATGCAGATCAGACCTGTGTCCAAGCACAGTTCAACTCTCAGGGCAGGCAGGGCTTCCCTCTCCAGGCCTCAGGATCGCTTGCAGCCTGCTAGGACTCTTGCCCGGGAGGCTTTTCCTAGAGCTGCTTGCTGAGTGGCTGTCTTGAGCCTACGCCTCCTTCACACCCTCTTGCGTGGGCTGTGGCCCAAGACCTGGGCAGCTGGCATTCTCCTCATTCCCGTCAGTTGCTTTTGCTCCTGTTTGGCCACTTGCCATCAGGGTAGAGCTGGCTGCCCAGTGAACTCAGCGATGGCCACGGCAGGTGCCTCCTCAGGTGTATGGCGTTGGGACAAATACAGCAGCGGAGGGGCCACGGAGGGAAAGACAGAGCCCATCTCACCTAGACCCCTAAGCTGGGCAGGCTTCTCTAGTCCCCCTGAAGCTGCAGCCTCTGCTTCCCCACCCTGCTCTGTATTCCCTGCATAAGCCACTTTGGACTCCCCCTCCCCCATCTGGCTTGAACAGCTCCCTCCTCCTCCTGCCTGGAGAAACGTGTCCTCCTCCTCCCTGCCAAGGGAGCAGCCCTTTCTCCCTCATCCCCAACCTGCCACAGCAGGGTCCTCTCCACCACCCCTCAGTCACCGGCAGCTGCAGGTGAAGTGGAGCAAGGCGGCCGCAGCTCGCTCTGCTCCGCTTCCTGCCGGTGAGCGTGGGGGCAGTCCCTCCCTGAGCCACACGTCAGGAGGGCAGAGCAAGATGAGGCCACATAGCTCTGCTCCCCCCTGCCACTGCTGGTGAGTGGGGCGGGGCAGGCCCCTGCGGTGGGTGCCAGGTCCTGCCCCCAGCTAGTCCCCCCGCTGGTTGGCTCCTCCTGCCCACAGCATCTGAGTGCACATGATCCCCTGGTGACCCCCATGTGTCACCCCTGCCCGTCCCCATCCCATCACTTGGGCATCTCCACTCTTCCCTCTCTCCATTAGTGACCAGCCTGGTACCGCTCCTCTCCCCCTTTCCCCTCCATCACCTTGGCATCCTAGCTTCTCCCTCCCCCTCAGCCACCTGGCAGAAGCACATTCTGCCCTCTCACAGGTCCAGCTAGAAGATCCAGTTTCCTGTTTCCAGCCTGGGAAAAGGTTACTTGGCACTTCCCCAGGCTGAGCAAACCAGTTCCATCCAGGAGCTGTTCTCCTGAGCTAGCTCCTGGGTTATAACTAATCTCTTGGCAGTGCTCTTGGCACGCACTGCTGCGGGTGCATTTCGGTGTGTGTAGGAGGGGGACCGTCCCGTCTTTGGGGGAGGGGTGCTTAAGGGAGGCAGAGATGGCATTTGTGCCTGACACTGGGGCTTAAAAGATGCTGATTTGTTTTACGTGGTTGTATGTCTCAGAGAGGCTTGCTGTGCTGTGGGTGTACAGGACAATAGCTATCCTTGCTATGCCAGCTCTGTGTGCACAGGGCAGGAGGGAGGATAACGCAGCAGAGAGCTTATCCCACAGTTGTTTGCTCTTTCACCCTGTATCCTTTGTTCTGTGCCAGTAGCTTGACCTGAGCTGTATGTAAATGCAAGTAGGAAGTGAAAATATCCGTCTTCTTCTCTTGGATGGTGCTGGTTTTGTCATTGGGGATGATGTTTTTCTCAGCTTGGTCCAGAGCTGAAAATGTCACCCCAGCAGAGAGAGTGGGTTGGAACTCCTCTAAGCTGGTCCCCGCTGGCTCTTTCACAGCCCATGGGATTTGAGCTGATCTCTGCCCCCCTCCTCCCAAAAAAAAACCAACAACATTGGGCAGGGGTGTTTGTGTGTCAAATGCAGACTCGGCAGCGATGAAAGGTTTTGCAAATTCATGTTCATTGCACCAAATTGTTCACATGGGGGGGGGGGGGATGGGGATCCAAATGTTTAGTTTTTTAACATTTTTCTAAATGAAACATTTTGATTTTTTTTAATCCAAAATGCCTTTGTTTCAAAATGTCCTTTAACTGCATTAACTGAAAACAAAAAAGTTCAATCAAAAACAAAACTTTTCATTTCAACTTTTTTAACTTCTCAGTTTGAAAATTTTCATCAGTTCAACCCAAAACTGTTTTCCTCCCATAATTTTTCAGCATTGCCATTGCCAGAACAACAAAATCTGCAATTCAAACAGCTCAGCAGGGTATTGCAGAGTCTCTCGCATGCAGAAGCCACTTTTGTGTACACCCTGTGAAAAGCTGCAATATGCATCTTCCACCTTTATTGCAGTGTTTTCCTCTGATAGTCTCACTTGTTGACTTGATTAGCAGCCAGATGAACCGCTTCCTCCAGAGTTGGTCCTTTCTTGCCTGGACAATGGACACCCTTCCTCATACGCCTGTCCTGGAAGCTGGATTCTTCATTCTGGGCAGCACCTGTGCAGCTTGAAAGTCATTCCCATCTGGCTTCCTGCTCTCAGTCCCCACTCCTTTAGGAACCCACCTCTTTTCTCTGGGCTCACACAGGAGCTAAGAGATGGTATGAACTGCAAAGTCTAGACCAGGGGTTCCCAATCTTTTTTGGTCCCGTACCCCCTTGGATTTTAGTAAATCTTCCCGTACCCCCTATTCAATATGAAAGGAAATAAATTCTAGACTCTAGAATCCACAACTTTTTTCACTAACACTGCTACTTTTGGAATATTTCAGTTAGGATAATCTAGTTATTTACCAAATATTTACCCCCTTGACAAGCTTCTCATACCCCCTGGGGGTATGCGTACCCAAGGTTGGGAACCCCTGGTCCAGACTGAAGTCTGTAGCAGAGATGAACATGGTCCCTGTCATTAAATGACTGTTGCATGGCATAGACATGTGCTCTCAATGTATCGGTAGTTAACTGCAAGGTCAGGAAAAGTTTGGTCAAAGTTTAAGGGTTTATTGATTTTCAGAGGTTGTGGACCCTAAGAAGATCTTCAAAGATCACATGATGGTTGGGTCAATACCGTCAGCAAACAGAAGGGAGAAACGCTAATCAGACTTGCTTCCTGACCTACATTCTGACAAACCTGCAAAGGTCACCAGGTCAGTTCTGAAGTTGAATAAGCTGCCTCTTTCCCAGACCTTCCTGTCCCCAAACATTCACATGGCCCATCTGGGGCCTCAGTGAGAAAAGTCCAACTTTGTTCTGGCTTCTTTCAGGCTATGTCTACCCTGTCACTCCTGTCGGCAAGTGCACATTGCAAATGGCTGTGAAGCAAACACCCGCCTGAACGGTATATGTTTCATTTGCATAATTAATTAGGAGCCGTTTTTGCACAAGAGGCTTTTGCAGAAAAAGGAGCTGTGTAGATGGCTCCTTTTTGCGCAAAAAAACCCTCTCCTGGAAGAACGGCTCTTGTGCAACAGGGGGTTGTTGCGCAAAAAGGAGCCATCTACACAGCTCCTTTTTGCACAAAAGTCTCTTGCAGAAAAATGGCCCCTAATTATGCAAATGAAGTGTGGCAATATGCTAATCCACACTTCATTTGCATAGGCTTTTGCTCAAGAGAGGAGCAGTGTAGATGTAGCCTGAGGGAGAAGTGCTTCTCCTGCTGCCAGGCAGCTCTATGCATGAGTCCTGAGCCCCTGGTTAGGCAGGGCTCATTAAGCAGCTGTGGGGCCATGCTTGACACTCACCAAACAATCTGGCTATGTCTAGAATGGCATGATTTTCCGGAAATGCTTTTAACAGAAAAGTTTTCCGTTAAAAGCATTTTCGGAAAAGCGCGTCTAGATTGGCACGGACGCTTTTCTGCAAAAAAGCCCCGATCGCCATTTTCGCGATTGGGGTTTTTTTGCGGAAAACAAATCTCAGCTGTCTACACTGGCCCTTTCGCGCAAAAGTTTTGCGTAAAAGGGACTTTTGCCTGAATGGGAGCAGCATAGTATTTCCGCAAAAAGCACTGATTTCTTACAGTAGGAAGTCAGTGCTTTTGCGGAAATTCATGCGGCCAGTGTAGACAGCTGGCAAGTTTTTCCGGAAAAGCGGCTGATTTTCTGGAAAAACTGGCCAGTCTAGATACAGCCCCTGATTGTTAGCATGATTCCCACAGGACACACAGTAAATGGATTAAAAACTGGTGACACAATAGATCTTTAATGTAATTTTAAACGGAATCCTTATCAAACCCTACATGACTTAGCATTTTTATCAATGATTTGGGGAAAAAACATCCATAAAATCATGACTAATAGTTTGACACAGGTAGGGGCGAGTGGTCAGGGATGAAGAGAACAGGTCACTGATGGAGAGGAATTGATACCCCTTGGTTAGCCGGGTGCCAGCTAACAGTATGCCTTTCAGTACGGCCAAATGTCAAATCATACATCTAGGAACAAAGAACACAGGCCACATTAACAGGCTGGTGGACTGTGTCCTAGGAAGCAGTGACTCTGAAACACTTGGGAGTCACAGTGGATAATCAGCTCAACAAAAGCTCCTAGTGTGGCCAAAAGTATTATCGGAGTGTATAAATAGAGGGATATTGACTAGGAGTGGAGAGGTTATATTATCTGTTTGGCACTGATGCCACCACTACTGAAATACTGTGTACAGGCAGTCCCCGGGTTACGTACAAGATAGGGACTGTAGGTTTGTTCTTAAGTTGAATTTGTATGTAAGTCGGAACTGGTACATATTGTAGGGGAAACTCTAGCCAAACATTTCTCCAGAGCTCAGTTTTATTCTCCCACACCTCACTTCCCTCAGTCCTTTATTCTCAAGCTGAGGTGTCTGCTGAGAAAAGCCGCTCCGCGTCTCCCTGGTCTGCTGGGGGCGGGGAGGGGGAGCGCTAGCTTCACGTCTCCCTGGTCTGCTGGGGGGAAGCAGCTAGTGCGGGGTTGCCTCACCCCGTTTGTAAGTAGGGATCCGATGTAAGTCGGATCCATGTAACCCGGGGACTGCCTGTACCAGTGTTCCCTCTAATTTTTCCCACTCGTGTGCAGAATAAATGTTATGTCCACTGAGACATGCGCAGATGTGTACTGCCAGTAGAAACACATGCTGCCAGATCTGCTAATCAGCTGGGTGGCATTTGAATCTTTCTTGGGTGACCACCCAAGCACACAGCTAACAAGGAACACTGCTATGTAGAATTCTTGTGTCCACACTTTAAGAATGTCAATACATTGGCAAGTGTTCGGACGAGTCACTGGACTGATTAAAGGTTCGGAAAATATTCTGTATAGCGAAAGACATAAGGAAATTAGCCTATCAAAGAGAAGGCTAAGGGGCATAATTCCCACTAAGGTACATGGCTGAGCACAAAAAATTCTTCCCCCGCCTACCTCCTCTGGAGAACCACACAGCAGCACTTGTGCAGCAGGTGACTGCTCCAGCAGATGGGGCCAAATGAGAAGGTGTGGTGAGGGAGCCGCTGGGGTGGGGGGCCAGGACCTACTGCAGCCACGTGGCAGGGTGGGGAGGCCTGCTCTGGTGGCTTGGGCTGCCACACGGCAGGAAGGCCCGGGGGCTGTTCTGGAGGCTGCAATTAAGAACAGGACCTGCCACATGGCTGGAGAGGACAGGTTCTGTTTCGGTGGCTGGGAACGGGACATGCTGCATGGTGGGGGGAAGGTTTCTGCTCCAGCAGCCAGAAATGTGTTTATAAATCGGGTGCCATGTCCAAACCAGCACACATGACCTCAATATTGGTGCGCAATCCAAAACTCACGCCGCTCATGCTTGGAAAATCTTAGCGGGAACACTGCTAAGGGCGAATTGACCACAGTGCCTCCAATGGGAACAGAAATGCAGTACTAGCTCTTCAACCAAGCAGACAAAGGTGGAACAAGAACCACTGGCTGGAATTTGAAGCTAGGCAAATTCAGATTAGAAATAAAGTGCACATTTTTAACAATGAGGACAATTAATCCTTGGACCAATTTCCCAAGGGTTGTGGTGGATTGTCCATCACTGGAAATTTTAGAATGAAGATGAGATCGCTTTGCTAAAAGAGCTGCATATAATATAGTTCCAGTGCAGCTACTAGATGGGAAGCAGGAATGAATTTGTGGAAATCTTATGGCTTGTGTTATGGAGATCAAACCGGATGACCACAACGGTCCTTTCTAGGCTTAAAATCTGTGAAACTGTTTGCACAGGCCCATGAAGTAAGGTGTTAAAAATCTAAAGCGTTTTCCCAAAGTAACCTCTGCCTTGTGTGAGCAGGATCAGCACTGTCAGTGCAAAAAGCTACATACAAAATGGCCTAACCAAACTGTTCTTTGGAGTTGGCGGGGCAGAGACAACCCATTAAATTGCACTGGTGCACGCTCTGGATCCAGACAATGGCTCTGAGTTCACTGCTTCAACCTTTGTGTACAGTGGGCAAAATCCTGACATTTGGGGACGTTCAGATACAGATTTCAAACACTCCAGTTTGGGAGCAGTCAGCCCCATCTGTTTGGTTTGTCCCAGGAGGGAGACATGAAATTCAGGTCTGGATGCAGAGGTGCTAGGTGAGTCATTGTCAGGAACAATAGCAAAGCCATGCGTGTGCAAAATGTGCACCGCCAGGGTCTTTTTGCATATTTTAATGTTTTCCCCAGAATTAATACTTCAGTGCAAGAAGCCTAGTGGCTACCTGTCTGCAGATAGTTGAGTGTAAACCACAGCACTAGTGTAAGGACAAAGTTCCTCCTTTGACTTCAGTGGGATGTAAACTTTGTAGCTGGATATCATATGCCCATGGAATACAAACACTGTTAATCACTGTTGATATTCCTCTCGGGAACATCCAGCGAGATCACATGGCCAGAGTGCAGCTGTCTGAGCCTTCTCCAGGCATGTCAAAGGCTGGGCACAAAGCTGCCTGATTTAACTAGGTAAACAGAACTGTTGACTTTGACGTGGATTATTCGAATAGCTGAGACGCTTCCCCTTGTTCTTCACATGCACACAGAAACAATGTCCTCTTTCAAACATGAGCCCCTGATGCCTCTGAAGCCCTCTGGGGACCTGCAAGCACTGGAGATTTTTGTGTGGTCCAGTGCTGGTCATTCACAATAATGTGCTAATACATATGACTACGGTTTCTTTGTCTTATATTGACACATGATTAAGGAACGTGAATGGTTAACCTGTTACGGGTGATGCTAACCGGTTATGGTTAATCAGCAGCCCAGCTGGGCTGGAGCAGCTCTTCACCTGCCCGCTGTGCAGTGCGGTGGGCCTGGCCTGGCCAGAACAGCCCCCGCCTGCACTGGGCGGGGGGGATGATCCGGCCTAGCCAGGCCTGATGCACCATAGAGGAGGGGGACATTCTGGAGTGGCTCCCCCCTGTCCCTGTTCAGGCAGTTAACTGGTTGAACACAATATTTAACCGGTTAAGTGATTAAACAGGATTTTACATCCCTACACATGGATATTAAACTGTAAGGGCCAAGCAGACGGGGATACACTCCCCAGATAGGCCTGTCATTTGCTCAGTATTTTCCCCCAGAGCCAGGCACCCCCAACCTGATGCCTCCTCCCTAACCCAGAGCCAGGCCTCCCTAATGTAATGGATCCTCCCACCCGCACCCAGGCTCTACCAGCCCTTCCTTCCCCCCACAACCTAATGCCTGGGTCCCGGAGCTGTTGCCACTGCTGCCGCCACACACTTCTTCCTCGGGCGCCGGGGCGGCGTGAGCACAGCAGCCAGCTGTGAGCAGGCGCTTGATGCTTGTGCAGAGCATTAAAGTGATATAGATGCAAGTTCCTGGCTCCAGCTTTAAGGGTCATGTTAAAGAGACACATTAAAGAAAGATGTGGGTGCAGGAGCTTAACAGCATAGCACTATTTAATCTGCTGGTTTGTACCATCGAGTGTCCTCAGTCCAGATGCTACATTGTTAAGCACTTTAAAAATACATATAATATTAATACAGTCTCGTGGTATATTTGTGAAATATTTGTGCTTTGTTGAATTACTTTATTAGAAAGCATGCTAACTCTTTACAGTAGTAAATGTGACACAGAACAGTTGACGTGAGCTGATATTTGAGCTAGGTGCCCTGTGCTTGCCACCTGTCTAGAAATGCCTGTGCTTTTGGCAAGTCTCTGCTTCCCCAACTGTATCTGGCAGCATAGGGAGGATGATCTGATTATTAATTACTGTTTACAGAGGCCCAAGTTATTTAAGCATATGCCTAGCTTAACCATGTGAATAGTCCCATTACTTTGCTGAATCAGAGCAATAGCTCCACATGGCACACTGTAGGTATCACGAGGCATGGGCCATCCCTGAGTAGCTTACATTTTGGCTACGTCTAAACTGGCATGATTTTCCTCAAATGCTTTTAATGGAAAAGATTTTCCGTTAAAAGCATTTGCGGAAAAGAGTGTCTAGATTGGCACGGACGCTTTTCCGCAAAAGCACTTTTTGCGGAAAAGCATCTGTGCCAAACTAGACGCGGTTTTGCGCAAGAAAGCCCAGATCGCCATCGGGGCTTTTTTGCGCAAAACAGTTTTTAGCTGTTTACACTGGCCCTCTTGTGCAAAAACATTTCTGGAAAAGGGCTATTGCCCGAACGGGAACGTCAAAGCATTTGCGCAAGAAGCACTGATTTCGGACAGTAGAACGTCAGTGCTTTTGCGCAAAATCAAATGGCCAGTGTAGACAGCTGGCAAGTTTTGCGCAAAAGCACTTGCTTTTGCGGAAAAACTTGCCAGTCTAGACGCAGCCCTTGATTTATATTCAGGAACACATTCAGGAAAGACATTATGGACCCAGATCAACGTATCTGTGTGGTTATGAGTAAAGTTATAGAATAAAAGGAGAACGTTTTTAAAGCAGGACTACTCAACTTTGGAAGCTCTCGGGGCCACAATGATACTCACAGCACATGCCGAGACATGAATACAAAGATTAAGGCAGGATTACGCAACATGCAGGCCCTATTTAAGGCCCTATTTAATATCAGTTCTGCTGATATTAATATTATAAAATGCAATAGTTACCAGATTTCCACCAATATGACAGCACTTTTAATGAGCAATGACAGTCCAGGAATTTAACTACTAAAACACATATCAACAGAAGACAATTAAGCGTGTTCCCAGTGGAGGCTATGTTCAAAGGATCCCACCTGCAGGCTGCACTTTGAAGTAGGAATAAGATCCTCCGGAAAAGGGCGCTTTTTCCGGAGGATCGGGGCCAGTGTAGACGCTCTTTTCCGGCTTTTCTAAAAGCCGGAAAAAAGCGGCAGACATTTTTATTTAAATGCCGCGGGGGATATTTAAATCCCCCGCGTATTTCCCTATTGTGATTTCAAAAATTACCATGCCCCTTACGGAAAAGGGGCCAATGTAGACGTAGCCAAACTGTACTGCGGGCCGCAAACAAATTGGCTGGTGGGCCCTGTTTTAAAGGATTTTTTTTTTAAACAAAAATGCATGCCTACATTGTGACAATAATTGGAATAGCCATGATTTGAGGTGTATCACACTGCTGATGATTCTTGTGATTTTGTTTTATATTATTCTTAAAGCTGCACTCTGAGAGTTACAAGACTGAGCTAGTCAGAGTACTTTAAAAAGAAAAGAAAAGTTGAAAACCTCTGACCTTTATGCCTCTGGAGAAAAGCTGGGAAATGTGATGGGGTGAGGTCACAGATGACCCCTCTGGGGTGCCTCCCAGGGTGCTGACACGGCCACTGCCACTTGCCTTCCTGCTCTCTGGGGCTCCTCACCGCCCAGTCCTGCTGGACCAGCTTTGTTGGTCTCCCCCAGCCAAGGCCCAGAGCTGAGGTTCCCGCCCCCACTGAGAAGCAGTACAGACACCAAACGTCTTCAGGTCCAAGGAGAGTGCAGTTTAGGGCCCAGCCTCCTGGGATATCATTCCCCAGATGGGATCAAACCCCGAAGAATTAGGTAAGCAGCCTTTAACAATGAAAGGGAGAATGTGCACGCTGGTTGCCCCCCTCCCCAGGTAACAATCGCTTACACTGGGTTCGATAGAAAATAAAAATGGTTTTATTAAGTTGAAGTAGTAGGATTTAAGTAGTAGTAAGCGAAAACAGGTAGAGCAAAGTAGGTTACAAATCAAAAGAAACAAAACCGTTTGGCTAATTCTCCACTGAAGCCTCAGTGCAAACTTAAACTCACCCTAAAACCTCTTTCCCAGCTGCCACTCTAAACCAGGGCTCTCTTCCCCACCCTGGGGTCTCAGGCTCCTTCCTTCAGGTGCAGCCCAGCCTAAAGACCCAGGCCTCTCCTTTCCTTTTCCTTTTGTTAAGGAGTTGAGACACAAACCCACTGACTTCACACAGATATAATGATAGGGCTACGTCTAGACTGGCATGATTTTCTGCAAATGCTTTTAACGGAAAAGTTTTCCGTTAAAAGCATTTGCGGAAAAGAGCGTCTAGATTGGCAAGGATGCTTTTCCGCAAAAAAGCCTCGATTGCCATTTTAGCCATCGGGGCTTTTTTGCACAAAACAGTACTGTGCTGTATACACTGGCCCTCTTGCGCAAATGATTTGCGCAAAGAGGGCTTTTGCCCAAACAGGAGCAGCATAGTATTTCCGCAAGCAGCACTGATTTCTTACAGTAGGAAGTCAGTGTTTTTGCAGAAATTCAAGCGGCCAGTGTAGACAGCTGGCAAGTTTTTCCGCAAAAGCAGCTGATTTTGCAGAAAAACTTGCCAGTCTAGACATGGCCATAGTAGTATAATTCACTCATCTCTACTAGCCAGGAACTCCACCCAGTAAGGCAATCACAAGGGAATGAGGATCAGATTAGACTCTCTTATCTCAACGAATTTATAGCCTGGAACTGTCCTATGAGAGACTAACAACTCCCCTCTGATCTCTAATCCCTGTCCAGCTCAGGTTTAAACGTCTGCACCCAGATGACCACATGGTAGCATTAATGGTAGCTTGTTGTACAAGCTGATTTAGCTGCCTCCTTAATGTAATCGAGTCCCACTGCAAAAAACTGCCTCCTTGGTAACTCACAGCCTTAGTGCACTGTCTACCTGCTTGATGAAGCCTCATTCCCACTTTTTGCTGTATAACTAATCCCCTTCCCCTCGGGTGTCCGGCTCCGCTCCCTCCCCGTTCCCTAGCTGACTGCCCCTGATGTGCTTCCCAGCACCCAGCCCTAAAACCATATCCTTGCACACCTCTTTCAATCTCATTGCATCAGCCCCAAGTCTGCATCCCCTTCCCATTTTCCTCCACTTCACCAGCCCCTGGGCTGCACTCCCATCCCATTGCACCCACACAACCCCATAGCACCCTACAATCTCTTTGCACCTCCATTGCATTGCACCCCCACAATTCCCCTGCACCCCATCCCATTGCACCCACACAACCTCCCTGCACCCCACCCCATTGCACCCTACAATCTCTTTGCACCTCCATTGCATTGCACCCCCACAATTCCCCTGCACCCCAGCCCATTGCACCCACACAACCTCCCTGTACCCCACCCCATTGCACCCTACAATCTCTTTGCACCTCCATCGCATTGCACCCCCACAATTCCCCTGCACCCCATCCCATTGCACCCACACAATTCCCCTGCACCCCAGCCTCGCTTTCCGCCCACAGCCTATTGTAGCATCAGAGCTTTCCTTTCCCCTATGACGTCAGTGCCAGCGCCCCCGCCCCGCCTCTCCAAACTCCCGACCGCCTCGGCCCCTGGTTGGTGGGTCCCACACCCGCCTACGGCATCATGTGACTCCCGAGGCTCCACCCCCCCCGTTAGGCCCTGGGCCCAGGTGGCGCAGGCGCAGTGAGGAGGTGGCCGCCGTGCCGGTTGCAGGAGCCGGCGGGGAGCCATGGCGGGGGCACCGCAGGAGAACACGCTGCTCCACCTCTTCGCCGGGGGGTGAGTGCCCGGCGCCCGCGGCCACTCCGCTCCCCCTCGGGTCTCCTGCTCGGCTCCCCTCCTCCCCCCTTCCCCTCACCCTCTGCTCCCCCTTCCCCTCGGGTCTCCTGCTCGGCTCCGCCCCCCTCCCCCTTCCCCCCCGGGTCTCCTCAGCTCCCCCTTCCCCTCGGGTGTCTGGCTCGGCTCCCCCCCCTCCCCCTTCCCCCCCGGGTCTCCTCAGCTCCCCCTTCCCCTCGGGTGTCTGGCTCGGCTCCGCCCCCTCCCCCCTTCCCTCCCGGGTCTCCTCAGCTCCCCCTTCCCCTCGGGTGTCTGGCTCGGCTCCGCCCCCTCCCCCCTTCCCTCCCGGGTCTCCTCTGCTCCCCCCCTTCCCCTTCACCCCCTGCTCCCCCTTCCCCTCGGGTGTCCGGCTCGGCTCCCTCCCCTTCCCCCCTGCTCCCCCTTCTCCTTTCCCGTCCCCCCTTCATTTTTCCTGCCTCCTCTTCCCTTCCTCCTCCTCCTGGTATCTCTGTTCTCTTCAAAGGCGTCGTTCTAAAGAGGGTTTGTGTGAGAGCGAGACTTCGAATGGTCCCACACACGTGGGGTGGGGGGTGGAGGGGAACTTCCCCCACCCAAATGTGTCAGTTCAGGGAAGACTACGACTGAGGAGGGGTTGGGGAGAGGTGGGGTTTAATGAGGGTGACATGTATTCGTTGCTCACCCAAACCCTCCCACATGGTGGAACATGCGTTTTCATCAGGAGCCAAGGCTAGGGCCGACTGGCTTTCTCCTGTAAGTGGCTGGATTTTAGAGCCCTGGCAGTGTACTCCATGGCGTAAGGGCATGGAAGGCACAATCCATGACACACAAGTTCAGGCTCTTGTGCAGGTATATAGGGTATACCCGTTGACAGTACAGGCCAAAGTGGTGGTCATGTCTGGATCATAGTGTATGCCTCATATTACCATTACAACTGTGGTTTGCAGTGAGATTTTCATTATAAGCTCCTGTTTTCAGCTGTTCTCTCACTGGAAACTCTCCTTTTAGGCTACAATTCCTCCATCCTTTTATTACATGTATTTTGCTGGTGCAAACATTTGCTAGGATGGTATTGTTGCTTTCTTTGTCTCTGTCATCTCTCATCTGCTATTATTGATCTGCTGGCTTTTTTCTTCCTTCTTTTAAATCTTTTCTTGTCTCATCCACCTCCTTCCCCTCCATTCTTGTTGTTTGTGTCATTGCAATAAGGCTGTGTAGGCTGTTGTTGCTGCTGCTGCCTTCCTGCAGTGAAGCTGTATTGCATCCTAGCAAAATAAAACCTTTCTTCTGAATGTTGCATCATCAGGGCATGCAAATCTAAAGCCTTATGATTGAAAATGAGGGTATTTTGGTGCAGTATTGATGGCATCAGCAATTCATGGAAGTAGGGAGGTGCTTAGAACCCTGGTCAGCTGTTGGTATGAACTTTGTGGGCATTATATGGGGGCCACTTATCAGGAAACACAGTTGCATTGGAGTGCCAGATCCCTAAGCAGCAATTGTCATTAATATAGTGAAGCTAGAAAGAGCCATGGAATAGCAATGTTATAATCTGTGTTCATCGCTTTGGTGGTTGAATGATTTAGTCAAAGTACTTCTTCCCCCTGCAAACTTTGTGATTAAAATTGTGCGTCTTCCTTGAGAACATCCCCATAAGAGTGAAGTATGGACTCTGTAAATGTCACTACTTTCCTGGGATGGGTCAGTTTAATAATTTATTTTTGCTAGATCAGCAATTTTGTACCGTGGGTCGGGACCCCAAAGTGACTTGCAGCCCCACTTTAATGGGATTGCCAAGGTCCAGCGTTAGACCCAGAACTCAGGCTCCTGCCCCCCCCCCCCTCTTTTCCCCCCAACCTTCAGGCTCTTCCTCCTCCCCTGGTGTCAGGTAGTAATTCTGATACAGAGGCAGCAAGGTGGGGGAAAGCATGTAGTCAAGTACTTGTTTACATCTCTAGCTCAGGGAAGGAACATTCCTAGGACAGGTGTTATGCCTTCATGCTATAAAGCTGGTGCAACCTGAGGCAGGAAAAAGCAGTTTGTGATGAGAGTCTCTAGGTCCACATCTACAGAGTAGAAGAGACCATGTCCTGAAAAAGTATGGAGGGTTGACTTGTGACAGGGCAAGGGTATTTTCTTTAAGGCAGTGACTGAATGCCTTGAATTCTGAGGTTTCTTTTAGATACAGGTGCTGGGATGTAAGGTAGGGGGTGACTTTTTTCCCCTTGATTTTTGCGGAGAAGATTAGCAGTGAGTGGAGTACTATGAGGATCGTTTGGGAAGGGTAATGACAGTTGATAGTTGTGGTTTACTACGTGCTGGAACTCAGTCTTGTTGGAAGGACATTTCAGTAGCTTTAAGGCTTTTTTATGTTTCTTGATTACATAAGAGCACAGTTCAGAGGCTTTTGTTTGAAGGAGACATGAAACCTAAAAAGCAGCATCTGCCCAGATGTGTGTCTGTGCTGACCTGCTGAGTATGAACACTAAAAGCTTTTTGCATGTATATTGATCAGAATTATAAAAATGTTTTTCCATTGTTTTCATAATGCTGTTGGATTCTGTGCCAGAGCTGGCAAATTATGACAAGTTTGCAAGACTGATGTTAGACACTCCTACCTTTACTGCCTAACTTGGTGGACTTAGAATTGGACATAGCCAATGCAACTGGCTTTTTCTATATCCAGCCATGTGTAACTACAAAATTGTATATATTGGTGACGCTACAGTGAATTTGTTAAACAAATAGCTTGATGCAAAATCCTGCCTTTATTTGCGTGTCATGTTTGAAGTCACTGGGAGATGCAAGAAGCCATCCAAAGGCAAAGTTTAGCATGTGGTCTTTAGGCAAGTTGATAGGCCACCACTTGACTGGACTGGGGAGAGGGTGGTGAATGTTTGCAGAGCATAATTAGAGCTTCTTGCATAGGCTGCGATTAAAAAGCAAGGCTGTGAACCTGCATAATGTAATGTTCCAAAAGACACTGGCGACTGAAGTCCTCTGTTTAGCAACAGACCAATGTTCTGAGATGTAAGAGAGGCTCCACGATTAACTAAGACTGGCAATCAATTTCACATAGGCCACTGAAGTACTTTCAGTTGGCAATTACTTTGGAAGAAGGTTCTGCAGTGCAGGGAGCTGAACAATCCAAAAATGGGGCTTATAATGGAAATTGACCAAGTTTCATGTATTGTATTTACTTAGTGTCAGCATTGCAGTATTTTTCTCTAGAAGTTTCAACCATAAAATGATAGAAACATGTAATATTTTGAAATATTACTACAGAAAGCTATTCAGGAGTAGAAAGGAGCACTTTTGTAACCTTTCCATCATATAGTCAATTGTCAGAACATCCAGGATTCTACATATAGAATCCTGAACTTTCACATAAAAATAAGTTAAAAATGAGGAAGGAGTTTACAACTCCTTAAAAGGTGGAGCCCAGAACTCTCTGGGAAAGTTCCAGGAACCATTAGAACTTTTTATACTCTGTTTTTCAAGCTAGCAATAACTGATTCATCCAGTAAATTAAAAGCCACAGAGCTATTTGCTGAAGGCACTACCTTTCTCCTTCTGGCTTGGAGTAGTATATGTTGCCTATTGAGGCTGGGGTCCAGTTTATTTATGTATGCAGATAATAAAGGTTCCAGGCAGCCCAATGGAGTAGCACAATAAATATAATAAAAATGATCCCCAGTAGCATTAAAATCAGTTCCACTGTATCCAGGTCATCCTCAGCTTCTCCAGAGATCTAATGGAAAAGGGTTTTCAGGGTTTTTTTGCAGCGTACCTAGAAAGTTACCAGACTTGGGCTGTTTTGGATCCAGAGGGCACTGGAATCTTAACCCTCACAGATAACATCCTGCCAGCCGTCCCCTTTTTTTATAGTGAGGGGATCTAACTCAAGCACCCTTGTGAACCCAAGTGTGGCAGTAAGGCACAGAGAAGAGGATTCCAGGTAGGGAAGAGAAGAAGATGCCTGTGCTGAAGGTCTATCCTTGGTGTCAATTAGGGATATAAGTGACTAGTGAACTACCTGATAAGCATATCTATCAGAGAGAGGCAGCAAGCTGGGGGGAGTGGGAGCTGGCTAAAAGCCACTCCCCTCCCCAGCACCATCTTCCCGGGGAGTAAAAGAAGCAGAGGTGTAGCAGAGGATCAGGCACAAGTTGGGAATCAGCTGATTTCCAGCTTGTGCCCAGTCCTAGATGCTGTGTTATCTGCTTTTTGAATATATTAAGGGCTGGCAGCTCTTAATACATTTAAAAGGCAGAGTCGCAGCAGAGTTAGCTCCCGAGCTGGGAGCTAAAGCCCCTTGCGGCTCTGCAGTTTCCCCCTTGCAGCTCTGCAATTTCAACTTATCAACTAATTAAGTAGTTCATGGAAATTCCTGACTACTGATTACCCACAATTTAACATCACTAGTATCAGTTTTCCATATTTAATGACTGACTCTTCACTCTCAACAGAGGTAGTGATGCTGTAACAAACCCAGCTAGTATGAATGTACATCACTGCCCTCTGTTGGATTGGGCTGGAATTGCTCAGCTGCGTGCACAGTCCCTGTATGGAGAGTGAAACAAAAAGCAGGACTATGTAGCACTTTAAAGACTAACAAGATGGTTTATTAGGTGATGAGCTTTCGTGGGACAGACCCACTTCCTCAGATCAAATAGTGGAAGAAAATTTCCACAACCATATATACCAAAGGATACAATTAAAAAAATGAACACATGAAAAGGACAAATCAAATTTCAGAACAGAAGGGGGATAGAGGGGGAGGTAAATGTCTGTGAGCTAATGATATTAGAGGTGATAATTGGGGAAGCTATCTTTGTAATGGGTAAGATAATTAGCGTCTTTATTCAAACTTGGGTGTAAAGTGTCGAATTTAAGCATGAATGACAGTTCAGAGGATTCTCTTTCAAGTGTAGTCTTAAAAGGCCTTTGAAGCAGGATGCAGGTAATCAAGTCATTGAGACAATGTCCTTTCTCGTTGAAATGGCAAGAAACTGTTTTTTCTTTGTGATCCTGTCTAATATCTGTTTTGTGGGCATTGATCCTTTGGCAGAGAGTCTGAGACATTTGTCCAATGTACATAGGAGACGGACACTTTCGGCACATGATAGCATAAATTATATTTCTGGATGCGCAGGAATAAGTGTTCTTGATCTTGTAACTCGCTTGGTTAGGTCCAATAATGGTCTCAGCCGAGTGCATATGTGGACAAAGCTGGCAACGGGGTTTGTTGCAAGGGAAGGTACCAGGGTTGGTATTAGTGTGGTATGTCCTGTGGTTGTTGGTAAGAATCATCTTGAGGTTAGGTGGTTGTCTATAGGACACTATGGGTCTGTCTCCCAGAGCCTCTTGGAGTTTAGTATCCTGTGCCAGTATAGGCTGTGGTTTATTGATAATGTGTTGGACAGGTTTAAGTTGGGGGATGTAGGTGATGACAAGTGGTGTTCTATTGTTGGTTTTCTTGGGTCTGTCTTGAAGTAGATGGTTTCTAGGTATTCGTCTGGCTCTTTCAATTTGCTTTTTTTATTTCTCTGGGTGGTAGCTGAGGTTTATAAATGCTTGGTGGAGATCCTGAAGTTTCTGTCAGTGGGATTAGAGCAGATGCGGTTGTATCGAAGGGCTTGGCTATAGATGATGGATCGTATGGTGTGTTCTGGATGGGAGCTGGAAGCATGTAGGTAACTGTATGAGTCAGTGGGTTTTCTGTAGAGAGTGGTGTCTAATTTTCCATTGCTGATTTGTACTGTGGTGTCCAGGAAATTGATCTTTCGTGTAGAATGGGGTGTAGGATGTTAAAATCTCTGTGGAATGTCTCTTGTGTTTCTTGGCCATGCATCCAAATCAGAAAGATGTCATCGATGTCGTGTAAGTAGAGAAGGTGTAAAAGGGGATGGGAGTTGAGGAAACATTGTTCTAGGTTAGCCATAAAGATATTAGCTGTATGGAGAGTGTGTAATGGTGGTGAGCACCACAGAAATGTCTATAAAAATGACAATAACCAAGTACCGGTAGTTGTGCAGTCTTTAAGCTCAAAGCCTGCACTCAAGGCCAGAGGACCTATGTGAAATTCATATAGCTGTTTTGCACTGTGTAGTGATGACAAGGTGGTTCGTAGGTGGTCACAGAGTTGTTGTTCTATTTAACAGTTACATCTCTTACCATGTGACCAACCACTCCTCTTCTGCTCTTCCAGAGAGGCTCTGCCCCGTTCCTGTGTTGTCCTGCTTTCTTCCATGTGAACTCTTAATGCACTGAACTTAAATTCTTCTGGACCTGCTTCTACCAAGATATGAGAGATTAGCCATCTGTAATGGCTCAGTAGGGAACCTGTTGGGTGGTGATAGATGATGTGGACATCTGAGTTGTGTGCTGTATTGTTCTCCTCTTCCTTACCTGAGCATATTTACAAGTAAAGATTGTTAGGTGCTTCGTTACCATGGTGATATAAAGTCCATATGAAAACCGATGACACATCGGGTGCTAACAGTGCTAGGCAATGTCCAAACAAACTGCTTGGAAGTGCTCATAAACCAAGTTTCCAGTCTTGCATACACTTATGGAAACTTAAAAAACAACAAATAGTCTGATAGGGAACCTGTTAAAGCTCATGATACCATCTACATGTTTTGTTAGTCTGTACAAGATAAACTTAAAAAACAACAAAAAGTCTGGTAGCACTTTAAAGACTAACTCGGCTACCCCTCTGAAGCTTTTATACACTTGTGTGAGCTTAATTTGTATGTGTTTATCCCCATTTTACAGATGGGGAAACTGAGGCAGAGACATGCTTGTCCCATGTCACATGGTGTGTGTTTGTTCTGCAACAGTGACAGAGTATAAAAACTTGGAAAGTCAAGATCAACTTTATTAAATCTTATAAACCCTGCCATCTTTATGGGCTGCTTTGTAACAGCATGATAAATTTCTAGCATATTCCCTTGATAGACAAAATCTGATTAAAGGAAAATGGCAGATATTTAATATTTATTTTGCTGACAGTGTTATCAAAAGCAATTTCTGAAAACGATTGTCACTGCATCAGTACATCCATTCAAGTGAGGGGCAAAGTTTCTTGTGCCCCCTCCATGAAACTCTGTGGGATAGAGACTTTAGTTTACAGAACATCTAGCACAATGGGGTCCTGGACTCCTGATTCAGGTCTGTGTGGATAAAAATTTCCAGCAGGGCCTCCCTTCAATGGTGCAAGCTAATCAGATCCTTGCATGATGATCCACGGAAGTCAGTGAGACTCTAAGGCCGTGGTCACCAACAAGTAGATCGTGAGCTACTGGTAGATCCCAGGGGCTCTAAGAGTAGCTCTTGAGCCCACTCTGAACTGCGCACCTGTGCAGTACATTTACATTAGATTTCCTCATTTGAGGAGCAGCTACTCAGTGAGCAACAACACAGGTGAGTAGCTGCAAGGAATGGTGGGAGCTGGGAGGTCGGGAGGGCTGAAACACCCCAGCCAGCTGACTGTGGCTTTCACAGCTGGAGCTAGGCGCAGACTCCCTGGGCTGAGTGCAGGACAGCCGGGCTGGAGGGAAGAGAAGCAGCTGCCTGGACAGCTTGCCATGGCGCTCAGCCAGGGAGCACCAAGCTCCACGTGGGCTGGCGCAGAGGAGAAGCTGCCTGGCCTGCTGGCTGTGGCACGCGCTCCAGCTGATTGGGCGGCTTCCCCTCTGCGCCTGCCCACGTGGAGCTTGGTGGCACTCTGGCTGAGCGCCATGGCCAGCTGGCCAGGCAGCCGCTTTTCTTCGCTCTAGCCCGGCTGCCCTGCAGTCAGTCCGGAGGGAGCGCGGGTCGGAGGCTTCCCTCTGTGGCTGGTGTAGGGAAAACTCTGCCCCCAACCTTGTTTCCTCTCCTCTGCCCCAAACTTGTCCGCCGCCCTCCTGGCCCCCTGTTCCCTCTCCTTTGCCCCCCCCGAACCGCGCTGCAGAGACCTGCCCCCCCCCCCCCGGCAGAAACTTGTCCCCCGTCACCCTGCCCCCCCTGCAGAAACCAGTTCCTTCTGGCACCCTGTCTCCTGCTACAGAAACCTGTCCCCCTGCTCCCCTCTGCAGAAACCTGTCCCCCCCCAGCACCCTGTCCCCTGCTGCAGAAACCTGTCCTGGCACCCTGCCCCCTCTTCCCTGTCCCCACTGGCACCCTGTTCCCTGCTCCAGAACCCACTAGCACTCCTCCCTAGTACTGTGTCCCCTGCTCCCAAATGACTTTTCTATGGGTCAGTGACCCCTGACTCAAGGCAGGTTCCCTGCCATTCTCATAAATAAAGACAATGCAGAAACTTTTTGTGTTTAACATAGTATTCTATTTAAAAATGAAGCCTGGCCTACAAACCCCCAATTGGGGCCAAGCCCCCATCTGGCCACAACCACTCCTGCACCCCCCCTTCCCCAGACCCTAGATCTGAGCCTATCAAACACTGGAACCTCATGCCCTCAGCCCCTCACATACCCCAACCCAAATTCCTGCACCCTCACATCTGCAAGTCTGTGGCCTTGCTTAGTATCCCAACACTGCCCATCCTGGAACCCCCTCCCCGAGCCAGTGTCCTCTTCTCCACCTCCTCCTGCATCCAGATTTCCTCCCAGAGCTTGTACCTCTCACCCCTTCCCACACCCAAATCCCTCATTCCCACCCCAGAGCCTACACATCCTGTCTCAACGCAGCAAGGGTCCAGCTAGACTGCAGGAGTTTTTCAGGATTCTGGAGATATCCCAGGAAAAACTCTTCTGCATCCAGGGTTGCGTTTGTTCTTCTGCTTTTTTAGTGGAAGAGCAAACAGGCTCTTTTGGTCACCCCTATATTCCTCTTTCCACAAGGAGTAAGGTGGCTTCCAAAAGAAGGGTTTTTTTTCCTGACATTTGGTCCAGTGTAGACAGGCCAAATGTTGGAAAAACCTCTTCCTACAGAATAATAATAATAAAAATAAGCAGCAGTATAAGGATTGGGGATAGCAAGTGATGGAAAGGAGGAGAATAGAGAGGGCGGGGCTTCACGGAAGGGGCGGGGCGGTAGATCTTGGCTTGGTCTGTCATTTAAAAAGTGATCTTGGGTGTCAAAAGGTTGGAGACCACTGCTCTAAGGATACAAGTGTCAGCCCACACAGTTGTTTGCAGGACAAGGGGCCTAGGATAAATAGGATCCACATTGCTAGTGGAAAGCATTAGAAAGTGGGAGCATTTAAAATTTTGAGCCACTCCATCACTTAAAACAGTGTTGTTGGTGGTTTAGTATTTGCCTTGTACTGACCCCGACTGATTTTTCTGTGGATGAGAGGCCCCCAACCCAAAAAAGATTCCCCACCCCATATTCCAAAAATGCAGGAGTCCTCATGTAGAACCTTCCCAGCTGTCCTCACTTGAATGTAGAAAGTTTCTCTTTTGAGCACTGGCAATGCTTGTTCAGTGGCAGCAGGGCATATGACCCCTGGGCCATTTAAGGCTCTACTGGTCAAAACCAATATCTTTAAACTTCACCTGGGGGCCACTGGGTAGCCAGTGCAGGTCCTAAAACATCAGTGTCATGTGCTTATGGTGAAAGTCTGTTAAACTGCCATGCTCTGCACTAGCTTTGGGATTTAAGATATTGCTCCCTATGGAGCACGTTGCAGCAGCAAGTAGATTTGTGGGGGTTTCTTAAGTCAGTAAGGAATACCGCAGAGTAGACCTGCTAACAAATTGCTCCAGCAGAGGTTAACAACTTGTTTTGTGTGGAGCAAACACTAATCTTTACAATTGCCTCTGGGAGGTAGGTGAACTAATGTTCTCTTTACAGATGGGGAAACAGAGAGACAGGTTACAATGGCTTGCAGGGCCACATATCCAGGGTTTGCCTATGACTTGCTTAGTTTAACTTCCTGACTCCCAGTTCTATGTTTAGTCCATCTGTCTGCATACACTATAAGAAAAGGGTTTCTGTTTCTTGAGTAGTGTTTAACCACCACAATCATCTGAGAAACAGGAAAAATGCTTTGAGAATTCATGTACCTGGTAACAAAATTTAGTTGGAACTTGATTGAATTCTTAATATAATTAAGGTGCGTGTCTTTATTTCATTACTTATGTTAATACAAAATCTGCTTCAGGCCCTGAATACGCATCAGCTTATTTCATTTAATTTACCTCATAATGTAGCACTAAAACAGCGAAGGCATGACCTGATTAACTGCCCCCACTGTGTTTTCATTGCTGGAGCATGTGGCATGTTGCAGAAAAACAGATTGAAACTTTTCATCACAAAGTAAATCTGGAGAAAAGCTCTGTAAAAGGCATTCTCCACAACCCCCCCTCCTCCAACTTGAGAACTCAAAATTCAGCTGTTGAGGAAACTCTTCTCAGTGCTTTAAGCTTTCCTAGGATGATGATGGGCATGCAATGAAACATTAGGAGCAAGATTGTGAACCCCTTGTATAAATGAGCAATCATTTGCCTGAGTGGCCTGCTGGGTGAAGCTGGGCATGTCATGGCCTTTCTCTGTGCCTTAGTTTCCCCATATTTAAAAAAAAGGGGTGTGTAGTAGTGACCTCCTTCATAAATCACGTTGAGATCAACTGATGGAAAGTGCTGTCTAAGAATGAAGTTTTATGTATTTCTCGGGCAAATGCTTGACAGTGTGAATAAGGGGCTTCCAGTTTGATCCTCTCACAAATTACCCTTTCATTATAACCTTGGTTGGGCTTGTGGCAGTTTTTGTCCCTGTCTGTGTCTTCTGGGGTTGCACCATTTATCAGTCTTAATTTTCCCTGACAATTATGTTTGGTCTAGGACTGAGGAGTTCAGGTACCCTTTCTGATTGAGTTTTGATTCTGGAGTCATTCATATAGACTAGGTTATTGGACTGCTGACAGGTTCTTTATGATAGAGCCATTGTGTACTGGGGCAGATATTAAGTATGAATGTCATAGTGCCTGCAGATTAAGAAAGTGGGAGGTAAAAAAAGAAATGCATAGTCAAATGTGGAATCTAGCAATTTGGCTGTGATTTTTTTATTTTAATTTGCATCTACAATAAATAAATAAGCTGACATAGTTATATAGGGCTTCCCATCAGTTCTTGTTATAATTACTTACTAGTTGCTTTGTGCTCCTGCCTGGGAATCATTGAACATCATGAGAAAGATCCATTTCTGTTGTGCTCATGTGTTTCTGCTGCCTTTAATTTGTAGATGAGGGAGGAGAGAGTGAACAATACTTCTAGCTATCTCTGACCTTTCTGATTCTCTTTGCTTTCTCTTTACTAATGATGAGCAAATTGATTGAGAAATTATCTTGATTTTACAAGAGGCTGATGCAATAAAAGCTATATATCTTTTCCTGAGAACTAAAATTTTGCTACTGGTGCATCAAAGCAATTTTAATTAGTACAAAGTCTTGGTGTAACTTTCTTTGGAAACTCTGTGTGTTTATAATGTGGTACTGCAAGGGTTTGACTTTGTTTGCATAGCTGTTTAAGGTTGTTGCTGTTTTTCTTTTTCCCAGATGCAGGAGTCTGAGATGCTCTGGGAATACTAGAAAGTACTTCCTTTATGCACAGCAGGCTATTTTCAGATGTCTTCCCAGGAAAAAGAACGGAACAGGGAGAGATGATGCAAGGAAACCTCATGTGCAGGACAGTCAACTGATCAGAACCTGATGTTAATGCACTAAAGTACTTACTTAAGCTGACCTGCAGAGTATTTATATCATGGACAGAATTTGCTCTGACATATTGAAGACCAGAGTCTGACTCTGTAGATAGTGTTGTGTTTAAAGTCATGTCGGTAACATTAGCCCAGAGTTGCTAATGCCAGTACTGACTCATGCTGTTTACCAAACAGCTACACACTTATCCCAAGCCCAGCCCCGGCTCCACCCCTGCCCTTGCTCCACCATGTAACCCCTCTTCCCCCTCACACTAGGGATGTGAAAGTGTAACCATGTAAATGGTTACACAGAGGCTCCCAGTGTGTACAGGGAGTTGGCTTAAAAGCTGGCTTCCGGGGAGCTGACTGCTGTCCTGTATGTAACCACTGACATTTTCAGTAGTTACAGTTACTTACACACATTTTAACATACCTACAATGCACACCTTCCCTCAAGCCCCCTCCCCCAAGGGACGCAGCCTGAGGGATTACTGGAGGTTATGGTGTGGGGCAGCAGCAGAAGTCCCCCTTCGTTGCAATGGCGAGAGCTGTAGGGAAGCAGAGGGACTGGGCTGGCCTGGGAGATAGCAGTAGTGAGTGTGTGTGGGGTGGAAGGAGGGGACTTGACGCTGCTGCTGTCCTCAACCTGCCCAGCGCCCCATAGGCTAACCTGAGTATGGGGGATCATCCCGTCCATTGAGGGCGCCAGCAGTCATCCCACCCTCCTGAGTGCAGGGCCTGGGCGGCCGTCCCAAACCATCGTGTGGATAGGACGGCTCTGCACACACCTCTCCTGGGACACAGGGACATATTGGCATTGGTGTGGAGTTTGCAGCTAGCTGCTTTAGCCCTGCTGTGCTGTTGATGGTGCCAGCAGGGAATCCTGGAAGGGGAAGTTGAATTGCCTATAGATGGCAGTGAGGGCCAGGGGATGGGGTGGGGAGAGCACACAGGCTGGCAGGTGAGGATGGGAGACACCAATCTGAGCCTTGCCAGAAGGGGGTACCCGCTGGCCTGCTATGAAAATTTGAGGATTAGCACCGGCTCTAAGGTAAAGAGAGTTTGAGACCCCTGACTTAAATAGTAGAGGCTGAATTTATGTGAGTTTACTGAACTAATAGCAGGATGGAGGGGCACTTTGTATGTGGGAATAGGTTAGGATGGCAAGGAGACAGCTAGTGGCTGGAGAATAATGGACAGGTGTCAGAAGATTGGAGAAACTGCATAACAAGATGTCACTCAGTGAAGGAATCATCCTGTTCTCACATCAGTCACAAAGGCTATGGAAGTACATGTACTCCAAGTAAAACCTGTGTCCTCTGTTGTCTGTAGGTAATTAACTTCATTTTGTTATGTATACAAAATTAAGAAAGTGTAGCTAGATGTTTGGCATGGTGCAGTGTGGGCTATTCCTGGTTTTAATGCAGACTTCCGGTGTGATCCTGGGCAAGTAACTTCATTCTGTGCCGCGGTTTCCCCATCTGTAAAATAGAGAAGAAGCTTCATTTCTCACTCATTTTCTGTCTTGTATATTTAGATTTGTAAGCTTATTGGGGCAGAGAAAGTTTATTACAGTCCTTGTGCGATGAGGCCCTGCTATCAGTCTAAGGGCTATTGTAATAAAAATAAAACAGTGTTGCGTTTTTACATTCCACTTCAATGGCATGAAAGTGCAGAATTGGCAGCAAATGCTCATATGCTTTGTACTGCTACCTGTTCAGCTCAAGATGCAATTCAGAGGGTTGGCTACAGTCCTATGGCCCTGAATAGAGAGACCCTGGTCACCAAGACACTTTTGCCTCGCACATGATTGTGGCAGTTAAGGTCTGTAATTCTCTGGTGGCTAGTTCCTTGCCAGGAGCAGAGCGAGCTTTCTCTGCTTGATTTTGCAGCCTGACAGAATTCTCAAGGTACTGTCAGGCATATGATCTCTGGTTTGGGGTTATTTTTGGAAATATTTATATAATCAGAAACTGGTGAGAAGAGGGGAGCTGCCAGCCTGAGGGTGTCCCTCAGCAAGGTGGGGGCAGGGTGAGGAGGGCTCTGCATTTCTGGAAGGGGTATGGCCCTGCACTGCCCGGAGTGTGGCACTCCGCTCCTCCCCGCCACCCTCACGTGCTCCCACAATGATTTTAAAGGCCTGGAACTCCATCTACCCCGCACAGGCCCCTTTGAATCACCAGGGCAACTGCCTCCTTTCCCATCCTCTGTCAGTGGGCCTGGGTGAGACTGATCTGGATATGGGTGACACATTGCAAAAGTAGCTGTTACAAAGTTCTGCCTCTTTTTTTTTTTTTTTTTTTTTTTTTGGAGTGGCTTTACATATAGTTTTGTGGCTCTCCCAATTTTTCCCTGTAATTACACCTAGCTGATGAGACGCTCTATAAAAAGAAAGCTAACAAAGCAAGATTTATGACTAAAGCACCTGTCCCGTTATTTATGTAAATAGGGAATGATGACTTTCTTTGGTGAAGGCACAAGCCTGCCACTGTGCTTGTATGACCTTTAATGAATTTTCTTGGAAATGAATCACCTGGGTTCCTGTTTTAATAAGGTGGGAGTGTAAAAATGATGATTCAAGTTCCCCTCTCCCTCACAGCATTGATTTCACTGGAGTCACTCGATTCACACTACCAGAAGTGAAGGTAGAATCAGGTTTGTTGTGCCAATGTTGGATCCAAGGCGCACAGGGGAGGACATTCTGGGCATGGATCTGACAATAGTTACCTCACGTCCTTCCCTCTGTTACCAACCCCAAGCTGTTTTTAAAGTCTGTAATCTGGGAACAGACAAAGGTTTTGTTGTGAAGGGTGTTTTCCCTGCTCAGGGCCTCAGTCCCTTCAACCTCTCCCTCCCTCCCTCCCTCCCCCCCCCCCCCCCCCCCCCCCGTTGAGACTAGCACACCGACAGCATGAGCCGAGCACGCCACATTGAGAAAGATGCGCTAAAGCATTGCGCTCCAAAGTTGTATTTGCAGAGCAGATAGCTAATGTCAAGCCCAGGTTCTGTACACATGAGTGAAGCGCTGATAACAGCCAGGCTGCTTGTTCAAAGTCAGTCGTCTGTGTCAGCAAATGTAGCTCAGCCTCTATCCAAGCAACAGCATTTCAGCTGCCGTGGGTGTACTTACGTGTACACCTCCCTTCCTAAGCGGCTTCAGTGCTTTCTTCTGCAGCCAAGGTCAAACTCAAGTGGATTAAAATGGCTGGAGGCAAGGATATTTCTCAGAACACCAGTTACTGTAAAATGCATGAATTGCCACTGATTTAAGGTAAACTTTCTGTTTGTGGTGGAAAGGAGCAAAAATTAAGAAGCTGAAGGAAAACACACTTGACTGATGTTGCTACTCATAGTTAAAGGCTCTAGGTTCTCACATTTCACCAGGGTTGAGTTTTGCATGGGAGGAGAATTACTAATAGCAAAGGGAGAATTACTAATAGCAAAGGGAGAATTACTAATCTCACAAATGCAAACAATGATGGAGAAACTGGAATTAAAGTACCCACTTCCTTGCCCAAATGGTCCTAGATATTCTGATCATCTTTACAATAAGGGCTAATCTGCCCTTAAAATTTTTGCTGACAAAATCTCTATAGTGTAGAGGTGGCTTATACTAAGGATACAAAATCCCATTTAATTAATTTGATTAAGTGTTACATTTAACTGGCTAACTAATTAAATGGGGTGGGCAGGGGGCCATGAGCTGGGGCTGGGCCCACCACAGATGGGGGCTGCTCTGGCCAGGCTGAAACAGCCCTCTTCCCATGGTGGGCAGGGGGACTATTCAGCCCCTACAGGTTAACTGTAACCAGTAAGACTCATCTGTTTAAGGTGAGGCTTACTGGTTAACCATTAAAAAACCAACCAATGGTCTGGTAGCATTTTATAGACTAACAAAACGTGTAGATGGTATCATGAGCTTTCGTGGGCACAGCCCACTTCTTCAGATGACTGGTCATCTGAAGAAGTGGACTGTGCCCACGAAAGCTCATGATCCCATCTACATGTTTTGTTAATCTATAAAATGCTACCAGACCATTTGTTTTTTTTCTGTAACAGACTAACTTGGCTACCCCTGAAGCAGCTGGTTAACCATTAACATCCCAAGCTTATACTGACAAAAAAAATTGCTATTGCCATTACAGTTTATATTAGGGATGTTAAAATGCGTGTAATCCAGTAACTGTACAGGCAGTCCCCGGGTTACGTACAAGATAGGGACTGTAGGTTTGTTCTTAAGTTGAATCTGTATGTAAGTCGGAACTGGCGTCCAGATTCAGACACTGCTGAAACTGACCGCCAGTTCTGACTTACATAGAGAATCAACTTAAGAACCCCAGGCGTCCCCAAGTCAGCTGCTGCTGAAACTGATCAGCAGCTGATTCCAGGAAGCCCGGGGCAGAGCAACTCTGCCTCGGGCTTCCTGTAGTCAGCGCTGGTCAGTTTCAGCAGAAGCTGACTTGGGGACGCCTGGGGCAGAGCAGCTGGGGTGCTACTGGACCAACCCAAGCATTGCCCTGTGGGGGCTAATTGAGACCTGCAAGACATGCACAAACTTATGAAGATTATTGTATGCAGCTCGGAGGCTCTGTAAATTTGGCTAATCCAGCAAGCCAAATTAGCACTACCAGCAAAAGCACATTTATTCATCGACAGCTCCCCAACCAGCATGGCTATTGCAGCAAAAGTTCCTAGTGTAGACCTGGCATTAGATTTTATTTACTGTGATGCTTATGTTAATGAGCTGTACATACCTCATCTCTTGAGTTTTGCTCTCAAGTGCCTAGTCACTCTAGCAGACACGGTTTTGCTGATGTGTAACATTGGGAACAGTTATTTTTTTCTTCCTTCTCTCTGAAAACACCTAAATTGCAAGTTTGCTATCAACTTTGCTTAATTAAAAAGTATTCTCCAAAGGGAATCTCATAGCATGTCTTGAAGTGATAACATTCTAAGACACTTGTGTAAACAAAAAGAAGATGCTTCCTTCCATTGAGTGGATGCTCTCTCCTGTTTGAGCTGTAGAAAGCTGGAATTTTCAGTGTGCCCTCTATACCCTGGCTAGCTCCTATAATATCTTATAACACTTTTCCATAGTAAATGTCTAAGCACTTTGTAAAAGAAGTGTGAGGAAACTATTCCAAGGACAAAGAGCCTTGACCAAGGTCACTCAAGCTAGGGCAGTAATCAGAGATGACATTAGAACCCAGGTCTTCTGAGTCTTAGTCCGGAGTGCTCTTCACTTGGGGTCTCAGCCTGTGTTGTTCACTGCTTTACTAGCAAGGGTTAATTCTAGAGCAGAGAGCTCCAGCATGATTGCAAGCCCCAGTCAATATGTAAGGTCAGATGCAACAGAACTGTCTCATACAGCCAGAGGAATTAGTCTATTTGCAAGACTTCAGAGCTTCCTGACTTGCATTACCCCCTTTGCCCCGAGTCCGTGTGTGTGTGTGTGTGTGTGTGTATAACTATATATGGGAGGGGAGGAGGGAGAAGGGGAAAGAAGAGCAGTAGAACCTCTCTGAGCCACAAACTTGGGTATTGCCCCATTTCTCAGCAAAGATGTAATAGCAGAGTGGTGTTCTGACCTTACTGGAAAGGTTACACGCATTACTGGAGCTTTACACAACGCATACTATGGGAGGAAAAGCATTTATGAGCATGCAGTGAACTGTTAAATAATAATTTTAAACAACATTTGTCAAAATAAATGAACCAGCTACATCTTGCAATGTACTGGCCTTGTTTTAATCATTCTTGTTTGTTTTAAAGTGCATTAATTTTCAGTGGCTTTCCCAATCAACATGAGTTAGCGTTGTTTGTTGCTGATGTGTATGCAGTTGTTGCTAGTCACATAGGGTATGCCTGTACTGCACTCCAAGTCCAGGTTCTGATTCATGTTGAGCTCAACTTTTCCCTTTGTTCACACACAAATCAGTCTAAGGCCATGTCTCCACTTACTGGAGGATCAATGCTCTGGCGATCTTCCAGGGTTCAATTTAGAGGGTCTAGTAAAAACCCACTGAATCTAATGCTGATGGCACCCCTGTCAGCACCAGCACATCTTGCTGTTGTGAGGAGTAAGGGAAGTCAACAGGAGCGTTTCTCCCATTGACCTCCCACTGTTGAAATAGTGCCAAGCTCAGCATAGGGTACATTGACTCTAGCTGTGTTTATTAGGTAGCTAGAGTTGCATACCCTAAGCCAGGCATGTCCAAAGTCTGGCCCGCGGGCCAATTGCAGCCTGTGTTCCGGTTTAATACGGCCCCCGCTTCCTCCCCCTCTCCTGGCTCCCCGGCGCTCTTTTGAACTGGCACGCTCAGCGTGCCGCTTCCAGCCACACAGCCGCAGCCGCCCATGGCCTCCACAGTCCTAGAGCCTGCCCTGTAGGGCATGTCCGCAGCCCCGCTCCCCTGCAGGTTCGCCCTGCCCCCGGGCTGCAGTGAGGCCGGCGTGCCCTGCGCTTTCCGCCCGCCTCCAACCCCGCGGGCCCTCCGCCTTGGGGCTGAGAGTGCGGGGACGGCCCTCACGCATGTTCACGTCTTCAAATCTGGCCCTCTTTGAAAAAAGTTCGGACACCCCTGCCCTAAGCCAACCACCCCCCATGGTGTAGACCTGGCCTAAATCATGTTAACAAGCACTCAGAGCCTGGGTCCTAAAACCCTGTTGGGACTTTAGCTTCTGACCCACCCCCTATTGTTTTGCATTGTTGATGCAACTCAAGCTGTTACATCCAAGTCTGAAGGTTGATGTAGGGCAGTATGAACACATTAGCATGGCTGTGATATCCTGGACCAGCAATTGCAAGGCCAGGTATACAGTGCAATGAGGATGCAGGTTTAATAGGCAGCAGATTTAAAACAAACAAAAGGAAGTTTTTCTTCACTTGGTGCACAGTGAACCTGTGGAACTCCTTGCCAGAGGATGTGGTGAAGGCTAGGACTCTAACATGGTTAAAAAAAGAGCCAGATAGCCATCGATGGATCTAATCTCCATGAATCTATTAGCCAGGATGGGTAGGAACGGTGTCCCTAGCCTCTGTTTGTCTGGAAGTGAGTGACGGGAGGAATCATGTAAAGATTACCTGTTATGTTCCCTCCCTCTGGGGCATCTGGTATTGGCCACTGTCGACAGACAAGATACTGGGCTAGATGGACCTTTTGTCTGACCCAGTATGGCTAATCTTATGATGCTCAAATGCAGGCTTGGGGGAAAAAATGGGTCCAGAAGCCCAGATGCCACTGGCCTAGATTTAAAATTGTAGTGTGGACACATCCTTAAGGACTTATCTGCTTGGGGACATTCAGGAAAGCAATTCCATATTAACTAAAGGTATGAATTTCAAGTGTTTGTTATACCACATTAATCCCTATGTGGACACTCCCAGTATTTAAGTGGCCTTAATTTAGTTTTATTCTCTGGTGAACTAAGACAAACTGAGATAAGATCAGTTTACTTCTGGGAGTGTGTGTGCACACTTTCTTTCATTTCACTAGTGAGCAAAGCAAAGGCCACCTTAATTCGAATAAGTGTGCTCACATAGGGATTTAACGTGGTTTAGCAAATCCACTTTAAATTCACAACATTAGTTAATTCAGGTTACCTTGTCCCCGAGTAAACAAGCCCTCAGGAGCTACATTTGCTAACAGGAAGAAACCCTTAAAGAAAAGGAAGAAGAACACTGAAGCAGAAATTCTGTTTCGGTATCTAGATAACAGTGGGAAAATGATATGAGCTGAACAACAAGAGCTGCAACCATGACACATGGTGTTACAGTTGTGGAAAACAATAGAGAAACTGAAATAAAATTAGATGCTTTTATTGCTCTTTTGTATTTTGATTCTTTGTATCATGTGGCAACAGTTTGTGTCAAGGACAAGATTTTCTTGACGCTTGTGCATAGGGGCTAATGTGTATGCCATGGAAGCCATGGAGTGTTTTTTTAAAATTGCTAGGAACAAGTGTTACAGCTTGTTTAATGTATTAAATTACATATAAGCATCCCAGATCAGGATAAAGGAATCCATCTGATTTGACCACATAGCCTGCCCTTTTGCCCCCCTTTTCTTACCTCTCAGTGGTGTTCTCAAATTAACAAGTGTTAATTCTTTGGGGGCAGCTGATTAACTCTAGTGGTCTGAGATTCCTCCCCATACCACTTCTGAGAAGAGAGCATGAACAGCTTTGTGAAACTTGAGTGACTTTGTCACATTAGTCTGCACAAGGCCCCAGGAGTCCCCTACAGCTGCTAGCTTTAAGGTCTCTATCTAGGCCTTTTTTTTTTTTAATAGAAAAACCACCCAAGGACACAGATCTAGAGACTTGTTTATCATAGGGCCAGAGACTCACTGAAAACTGGAATTACCACACTCCATTCAAGAAGACCGAATTCTCTGGCACAGTAAGATCAGGTGACCTGAGAAAAGAGGAACACAGAACATGGGACTAAGAGCTGATAAGCTGCTATTGATATTGATGTTCTCTGACCTTCAGAACCCTCATGCCACTGGTCATTTATGCAAGCATTGTGTAGAAACTGATTCACTGAATCTTTCAGACAAGAGTTATGCTCCTGTTCCTAAACCTTCTCTCTTGCCCCATGCCAAAATTTCCCCTCTCCCAATATTGACACAACCACAATTGTAACTTTCTTACAGTGGGAGAAGGGAGAGGAACAAACGTTGCTTGTTACGTGTGGAGGTGTTTTGATGTGACATTATTTTGCTGACGCTGTATGCTGTTTGCATTGTGCCTTACAGGTGCGGAGGTACAGTTGGTGCCATTGTTACATGTCCCTTAGAAGTAATAAAGACCAGGCTCCAGTCTTCAAGGCTAGCTTTCCGGACTTTCTACTGTCCTCAAGTCCAGCTGGGGACAATCAGTGGGGAAGGAATGGTCAGGCCAACATCTGTCTCACCCGGACTTCTTCAGGTTCTAAAGTGAGTATATCTCTTGTGATTCATAGCAACATCCACACCTATTGGCCTTGACTGATTTCATTGGCACTTGGTTTTACATTTGAATGGTGGTGTTCTTGATTCACACTGGTGTGAGATGAGGAATTGGGACTTTTGTGTTCAGCATCATCTGAAAAGTTGAATTAAACTTTAAAAATACATCTTGTAGACCTGTGGGAGCACCTTTGATTTTTCAGATTAACTTATTTACAACGGCACTGAGAAGCTTTCCAAAGAATACTGGTTTGGATTAAGAATGATAAGTAGTGTATAATTCATGGATCAAATAGTCAATGCATTTTTGCATCGACTATTCGATTAGTCGATAGGGCAGCGCTGCCCCTTTGAAATGCCACCACGGTGTTTCAAAGGGGCAGTGCTGCACAGAGCCTGGGATCAGCTGGGGACTCCCCAGCTGACCCTGGGCTCCACGGGGCACTGTTGCTTTGAAATGCCACAGCGGCGTTTCAAAGGGGCAGCACTGCACAGCTGATCCCGGGCTCTAGGTGGCGCTGCCATTTTGAAGTACCTCCCTTTTCCCCCTGCCTTGCTGCCTCTATCTGACAGAGGCAGCAAGTGGGGAAGCGACTAGTCAACTAGTACTTAATATCCCAAGTTTGGATAAGTGTCTAGAGGTATTATTTTAAATAGACTTATTGGATCTAAGCTTTCCAGTAAGTATTAAGTCCCAAGAATCAAGAGTCCATAGTAGTCTCTTGCTGGGTGATAATTATGTCGCAACTTCTCCCTTTCATCTCGGGAGCTGGTGACCATCTTTCTAGTTCAGAGTTGGAGCAGCATGGATGAAAAACGTTTCATTGCTGCTGTCTGTGCTGTGTACCTGCTCTGGGGACTGTGGGCTCTAAGACTGTCACTCTAAGTGGGATCTGCTCCTCTCCTGTTTGAGAGCCTGGTCCCTTTAGTTTTGTTCTAGGGTTTTGTGGGCCCTCATCCCCACCTCTGTGCGTGGGTTTTGCGTTACTTTGATGGGCAGAATCCACCGAGCTCAGTCATTAAATATACCGGGGCCTTGGTTTAAAGCACAGGTTAAAAAAAAAAAAAAAAAAAAAAGTCAAGAACCCATCAAGAGGTGAGGAAGGGAAGAATGTAAAGGCTGTAGCAGATGATGTCTTGCATTGCATGACAGGCACTGAGTTTTAGAGTATTAGGCTGCAGTTGTTTAATATTGAAGTGGTCCAAGCTAACCCCTGACGCCCGTCCTCGCTGGAGTAACATAGGCTGCACTGAGAAGGAGCGCAGTGGTCCCCACGTGTGATGGCTTTTCAAAACCATCTCTCTCTGACTTTCTTTTAAGGCTTAGATTCTGTCAAACGCTGCAGAGTTGGCATCTGCAAGACTGAGTTCTGCCAGTAGCACCCTGGCTGCCAGGAATACGATACGTTATGTGCCCCAATGGCAAGGTGATGTTTCACATGTGCTCTCCATATTGGTGCACATTACAAAATTCATTCTGCACATGGACATAAATTAGACTAGGGAACACTGGCTGGAAGGCCTAGCTGATCTTTTAAATTTGGAGCTCTTTCTGGAACAGGTAGGATGCTGGTGAATGTGGGTAAATGAAGGCTTCTCTGCACTGTATGAAAAATGCTGATTGTGACATTCCACATGAGAACTTGTGGGGGAGGAGAGAAGAGGAAGGAGACACAGTGTCTTGTACAGAAGCAGTTCAGCTAGAAATCATGACATGAACACTACAGTCCCTCAGTCAGCCTATTCTTTCTTCCTCTTATGCTATTTCTGACTGAGCAGCCTTGTGTCGGCTGCTGCTGTGTGGTTTCAGTCAGTTATTGTCTCGTTATTGGTCATCTTATTATATATTTTAGAAGTGTGCCTCTGTCTCTGTCTGAGAGTTCGTTCAAGAACTCCTCCTGAACAGTAAGAGCTAGAACCACCAAATTTGATATGCAGCCTCTTATAACTTAAAGCAGGTTCTCCCTTCCCCTCCCCTGCCCCCCGGACCTGCATTGCAGTCACCCCTGAAAAGAAGCCGGTGGGGGGGACTGCGCGCCCCCTCTCCTCTTTGCTCCAGGCTAGCCCAGGGAGAAACCGAGAGGCAGACTGCACAGCCCCAGGAAGAAACTAGCGGGTGGACTGTGTGGCCCGTCCTCCCGCCCCCAGGCTGGCCCCTGAAAGAAGCTAGAGGGTGGGGGGCACAGCATGACTCGCTCCCATCCCCTCCTTCGGCCAGCCTTGGCCTGGGCAATGCCAGGTAAGTCTTCTAGTTCCCATATAAATCCTCAGCTAGGAGAGAGTTTGTGATGCTTATAAGATGCCTGTCCACCTCAGACTGAACAGGCTGCTGCTCGTACCAGTCTCTTCAGGACTGATCCAAAAAAAGAAGATTGGATCTAAGGCAAGCCAGTGCTCCAAAGCTAATGCTTTTGTATAACCTAACCAAAGACCCTGAGCCCAGGTCTGTCTGCTGTCGTGTTTGTGAAGAAAGCAAAGTAAAAATCTGCATATGTTTATTTTGATCTTTGCAAATAAATATTTGCATTTAATTTTAGTCGCCCAACATCCTGTTTACATCAGGCATTTTGATGCACCCAAAAAACCCCAAAACAAACCAGCAAATTATGTTGGTTTATTTATGTAATACTGATAAAATTGGCATGTTGCCTGGTGAAGCTGTATAATTATATAACCATACCTTGGCAATCAAGTCTTCTGCAGAACTGTATTGCTTGTGTCACGCATCATAGCTTGCCTCTTATTGTAAATAAGCAATTCTTCTCCCCCCTTCCATCCTCCAAATGCTCTTCTTTATAACATTTTTTTTGTCAGAGCAGCATGCAATGTAAAACCAAGGTAATGAGAGTGAATCAGTACATTTGGATGCATCTAATTCCTCTCCCTCCTGCAACACAAAGCATTCCCGATTAAAGGACGTCCGGTGAAACCATTTCAAGGTATCCAGTTCTTGGAATAGTATTCCCTAGAGCAGGAGTGGGCAGTAATTTTTGACCATGGGCCACTTCAGAAATTTTTGAGGTGGCCCTAGGCTGCCCCGGAAGGGGCGGAGCCTCAGATGGAGGAGGTGGGGCCATGACACTTCCATGCTTCTCCACCCACAGACGCTGATTGGTCTGGCGGGTGGGGGAGCGTGCAGTCTTTGACCCCACCCGAGAGATGCCAGCTGTTCCCTCTAGGTGCCCTGCTCCTGGCAGTGGGAGGAGACTTTGTGCTCCCTCCTGCCCCCAGGTCAGTCAGGGCCTGGGGGAGAGGGAGCGCACACAATCTCTCACTCCCTGCCCCCACCTTACAAGGGAGCACCGTGCTTAGTTAACCGCCAGCTGAACAGCAGCGGGAGGCTGACTCTTAAGTGCAGTACCCATTGCAGGGCTGGAGGAGACTTGACACACTTACCCTGCCCCCAGGCCCAGATCAACCCTCTCGGTGGGCTGCATTCGGCCCATGGAGGCCCTTTTGCCCTCCCCCTAGAGCCCTATCTGCTTTATCTACAGGTAGCCGCATCCGCAGATGTGGATGCAGATATCTGTGGCTCATTTATGTGGATGAGGATACACAATTTTGTATCCAGGCAGGGCACTAGTATTCACCCACATTTATTTTCAGGGTTGTACTTTATGGGGAGATGGAAAGTTGGATAATACTGAGTCAGAGTTTTATCACCTTGAATGAGTCAACCAAGTTGGTGTTTGTGGTCTTGATTTCATTTGATCACATTTCATGCCAGCAGTTGCTCAAACTCTGTCACTTGCCTGGCTCCTTTTCCTGAGGTCTGTGAGGCAATCTTGTAACTCAGTCATACTGCTTGTCACAGACGAAAGGTGTTTTTGTCTATGAAGATTGATTACACATAGGACCTAAGTGCACTTTCCTAATATGGCTGTGTACACTGGCCACTGGCTTCCCTTTCCCAGTTGGATGAAATCAGAGTCCCTTGGCACTGCTGCTAACTACAGCTTTGCTTTAATGGGCACGTTCTCTAAGGAAAGCGTAAACGCTTGCCTGCTCCCATCTCCACTCAAGTCTTCAGTGGCCACATTTGTAGAGCCGTTCCTATAGCTGGGGTGCACGTTCCTCCCAAAACGAAATGCCTTCTCTAGAGCAGTATTGGATGGTTATTGTGGGGGAGCATGGATTTGTTCAGTTTTTTTCTTATGTGTATCGTTGGAGTTGCACTGTTCAGAACCTGATTGTTCATGATTGGGATGTTAGAATTTAACCGATTAACCGATAACATTGACCAACAAGCTGATGCTTATCAGTGAAACTTTGCCTGCCTGGAGATTTGGCTGCCTCCCTGCTGTGGGCTCAGTAGTTAGGAGCCTGAAGACACATGCCCGGTCCCAGCAGCCCGCTCTGTGGCAGTGGAGCCAGCCAGGGCTGCCATCCCGCTCTCACGGAGCTGGCTGGAGAACTTGCAGTGAAGCCTCTCCAGGAGCGGGCTCAGCAGTCCCTGCAGGCCTGGCTCCCGGGGAGGTGGCTCTGCTGCAGAAATGGGGAAGGCTTCCCTGTGGGCTTTGCAGGGTAACGTTTATTCTGCTGCGCCCGCAGTGCGTGTGATCGCTAAGCTTTTAGTGGTTACCTTTTTAACAGACTTTGTACAACCCTAGTTCACGCTGTGTTAATAACTTTGGACTCGAGCCTTCTAGAGGATGTTGGGCTCCTCTTACTGATACATCTCCGTGTGCTCCATGGTGCAGAATATTAGGGATTTGGGGCACAGACGCTATGGTTTGCTGTTGTTCTGTGTTTGCACAGCGCCTACCTCAATGGTCTTGGTCCCTGATTAGTGCACCTAACGGCCACTGCAATATAAGTAATGTTGCTGGCGATGATTCTTCCTGCTGCTGTGAACTCTGAAATCTTGAAGCAGGATGCGGAGCAAATTCGGTGTTTTGCATTAATTCCCTTTGCCCTTCTGACCTGAAATAGCTGAGCATGGCTGAGATGGAGGAGAAAAGGTGCTTTGAACTTAGGTGCTTGGACCCAGTGAGAGCCTCCAGAGGCCCCTCTATAAAATTGCTCCCAGGGAGTTGTATATGGGCTAGAAAGAAAGTAAATGTCCTGGAAAAGCCAGGTTAAGCTTGCCTGTGGAATCTTTCAGAATGGAAAATGCTCTCAGAAGTGCAAGCTGCTTGTGTGTAATCCGGTTGAGATTCTAGTGAGTCACCTCAGCTGGAAGCCACAGTCGTGACTATTAAAGTGACACAGAACAAGCCTGTCACTGGAGCCGTCTCCTAGGAGACACTTAGCCTCTGAGCTGACACAGAATATTCGGCTCTGCTTTGGGGATGCGTTTCAGAAGCTTTCTAATGAGCTTGTTTTTTGGGCTCTGCGACAAACGTTACCAGCAGCATTAATGACCTGGAAAGTAAACTCTGCAAAATGGGAGACTTAAGCCAATAGAACAGGCACATGTGAAAGACCTTTGGAAGTATCTGTTTGAATTTTCTTGCGTTTTTTCACATGAGGATTTTTTGATAGGAGAGTGGCTACTGCAGGGGTGGCCAGCCTATTATATATAGAGCCAAAATAGTGGTGGATACAACACACAGAGCCGAGGAAAAGAAGTTAAGCAAAAAAAAGAAAAAACCCAACAACCCACTGCCCCCCTTTAGAGCTGTGTGTGGCCCAAGCAGGCTTCTGTCGACCACAGCATCAGATCACGCTGCCACAAGCGGCACCCAGACCAGACAAGGAAAAAAGGTCAGAGCAGGGGAACGCAGAACAGGAGTCTAGCCATGGGTGTGGGAGCTGCAACTTTTCCTTCGGAGAGCTGCATGTGGCTCACGAGCCGTGGGTTGGCCACCCCATGGCTACTGCCTGCAGGCTCCCATACTGAAATCCAAAGCCATTCCATGTCGGTGTAGGCACTGGCTTTTGCTGATGAGTGAAATAAGGTCCAGGGATTCCTACTAGGGCTCAGCTATTATTTTCTTTCTTGTAAATGTCCCTCTGTGCCAAGACTTCTTGCATGGAATTGGACTCTGCTAGGGTTGCTTTTGAGCCAAGCTGTTGTACAAAACTTGCAAGGTCCCCAAGGAGCCCTCCAAATAATGGTCACTGTAAGCTGAACACTTGGATGACCCACCAGGAGAGATTCAGATGCCACCCAGCTGATTAACAGGGCACCGAAAGCACCCACAGCTGGCAACATGTGTTTCTTCTGGTGGTGCACATCCACACATGCTTTGGTGCAAATAGCAAAACTTATTCCACACACAGAGAAAAAATGAGGGAACACTGCTTCCAAACCATTTTACCTTTTTTTTTATGATGTTGCCAGCTTGTGTCACCTATTTGAGTTGAAAACATGGGAGGAGGGGAAAAATGATGCTCAAGGTCAGGAATTTGTCAATGTAGTGATTCGTGGTATTACAGTAAAACTCTGATGGTCCGGCATCTGATGGTCCGGCACTCCTGATGGTCCGGAACCATCAGGAACCCGGAAGTGCTCCGGGCAGCCGGACCATTGGAGCTGCTCTGCTCCCAGCTTCCCCAATTCAGCCGCTGCTAAAACTGACCAGCAGCTGAATCGGGGATGCCTAGGGCAGAGCAGCTGGGGTGCTGCCAGGTAGGTCCTGTAGCGCTGCCCCTCGGGGCTGCAGGACCAACCTGATAGCACCCCAGCTGTCCCCGATTCAGCCGCTGCTGAAACTGACAAGCGGCTGACTCCAGGAAGCCCCAGGCAGAGCAACTCTGCTTGGGGCTTCCTGGAGTCAGCCCCTGATGAATATCAGCAGCAGCTGACTAGGGTACACCTGGAACAGAGCAGCTGGGGGGCTGCCGGGTTGGTCCCACAGCGCCAAGGAACGGCGCTACTGGATCAACCCGGCAGCACTCCAGCTGCTCTGTCCCAGGCGTCTGGATTCAGCCGCTGTTGAAACTGACCAGTGGCTGACTCCAGGAAGCCCGGGACAGAGCAACTCTGCCTCGGGCTTCCTGGACTCAGCTACTGATCAGTATCAGCAGTGGCTGACTTGGGGACGCCTGGGGCAGAGCAGCTGGGGTGCTGCCGGGTTGGTCTCGCCACGCCAAGGGTTGGTGCTACCGGACCAACCCGGCAGCACTCCAGCTGCTCTGCTGCAGGCTTCCCGATTCAGCCACTGCTGAAACTGACCAGCAGCGGCTGAATCGGGGACGCCTGGAGCAGAGCTGGACTATCGGAAGGGGGGGGCTATGAGTGGTTTGGGGTGGGGTAGGATGCCACCCCAGACCCCTCATAGCCCCCCCCCTCCGATAGTCCGAAAAATCTGATAATCCGGCACCCCCTGGGTCCTAAAGGTGCCAGATTATCGGAAGTTTATTGTACTAACTCACTCTGTTTGGTATCCATCTTTAAAGCCCCCACTCTTAGTCTAGTGATTATTTTAGAAAAATACATTTTTAGCCATCTTAATTGCGAAGAAAAGCTTGAAAATGTGACCCAGATGTAACCTAAAGGCTCAACCCAGATGGCAAAGAAACTGAATTCCAACATTAGTTTTCTAAAATCTCATGAATTTTAAGGCAAATTTAGGCTCTACAGTATCAAATTCACAATTTTTTTTCGATGCTGAGAATTGACAGTTCTGCAGCTGCAGTGGTCTCTGCTTTTCCTTAGGAGACCTAAACCAGAATGTGTAAACACCTGGTCAGACTAGACTCCCAGCTGCAAAACAGGAGTTATGTGCTTCCTCCTTCTGGAAACCACTCCTTAACTTCAGACCATGTGGTGTTCTCTTCTCTTCCCAAAACATCCTCCCTGGTGTCCAGAAAGAGTGTGTGTAGCAGTCCCACTATAGTCTGTATTTCCCCCATTCCCATTAGGGGAAAACTGCATGATTCTCGTGGGGACCAGGCAACCCTTATATCACCTACTCAGGACTAGGAAAGGTTCCAAAGGTGGTCTTGCTCTTGCCTGCAGAGGTGAGGGTGAGGGAATGCAGTCTCCTATGCTCATTAGCCCTCACTGGTGAGCCATCTGATGGGTGCACTGTTTAGCAAGGCCTCTCTCAACCCCACACCCCTTTGCTTCTCCATGAAATCTCCACTTCCCCTTCAAAGCAAAACCCCTGAAGGCATAGCTAGGAGAGAATGAACGCTTTTTTTGTCTTTCAGAACTGACTTATCTTGCGATCTCCATTAACTTTTTAAATAACCCCATTCCCCATAGCTTTCAAGCAATTGAGCTATTAAGCTGCTCTCTCCTGACACAAACGCAGATTTGTCTTTAATACCCCTAAGTTCTATGGCATTAGCTTGCTTTTTCAAGTCAAGAGCTAAATCAGCCAGTTTTCTACTAAAGAGCACAGCCCGATAGCTAATAGGTTTTCTTTTTAATTCTGCATTTATCTTTTAGCACAGTTCTCCTGATTGGTGACTGATGGTTGTTATTGACCAGGACTGGTGGTCAGTGATTTTTGCCCTATTTTCTTAGGTCAATTCTGGAAAAGGAAGGACCAAGGTCGCTCTTCCGAGGTTTGGGTCCGAACTTGGTTGGAGTTGCACCATCAAGGTAAAGATCTTAAAGGGGTTAATTAATATTAATAAAAAGGTACACTAAGGCTGTGGCACAAAAATTGAACTATGCGTATTACAAATGTTCTGTCTTTATTAAACTAGTTTTAACCCTTCCCAAACAACTCATTTGTGAACTAACTGCTGCCTACTGATAAAAGCACATAGTTCTGACAGGAGACATGCGTTCTCTTTCCACCTCTGTCACAGATGTGCTCAGTGATTTGGGGCAAGTTGCTCAACTTCTAGGTACCTTAGTTACTCCATCTGTGAAATGGGGGTACTGAAACTCTTTCCTTTTTTGTAAAGTGGTTGCAGATCTATGGATGAAAAAAAATGCTGTACAAATGTGATGCAGATATAGATATTAAATTCAAGCCATTATTTCTGAAGTGTGCAAATCAAAGCTGTGTGAATCAGTCTTAGCTTAACACCTTCCAATTGTCTGGGTTTTTTTCTCCCTGGGAAAAGGTGTACAAGCAGACTGAAAGATACTTGCCTCTGTTTACAGCACCTGGCTTTCTCTGGCATTTTTATTGGCTTCTGTACACTTTCTGTGTGTATCTAGGCTGATGCTTATGATCTTTGCTTTTCATTATCAGTTTCATACACCACAGATATGCAGAGAAGGAGGGAGGATTGGAGCCTTGCATAAAAAGAGGGGTTTCTGTTAGTCCAAGACAGTCAGTTTGTTTAAGTATGTACATTGAACCAAGTATTAAAATGAGTATCAGAATAGATGACTCACTAGGCATGGTCTGGGCCAATAGAAATTACTGGGATGCAAAAAATCTGAAGTTTCGCATTGACATTTGGGTAAGCTTCACACAACACCCTCAGTGAGATGGCAGCCAGGGAAATGGGTACAGATAGGTTAAGCAACTTACCCAGAGTCCATGGGCTAGTGGCAGAGCTGTGATTAGAACCCAGGCACCTTAGCAGCTGGGAGCCTGCCTCTCAAGCCAGGTAGACAGACGCACACTAGCTCTGCTCATACTAGCGCACCAAAAATAGCAGCATGGTGGTTGCTGCTGCATAAGTTAGCCGCTCTGGTACAAGCACATCTTCCTTTATTGGGTCAAAACTTGGGTGGTTTAGCCCATGCTTCAGCATCCATTCTGCTATTTTTGGCACACCATCTAGAGCAGTGTAAGTGCATGTCTATCTGGGCAGAGTGAGGCGCGCTCTGGTGCAGTACAGACTTCCCCCGACTCCTCCATCCCGTGCTTTCTGTGCAAGGCTACACTACTTCCCATTCAGGATTGAATCGGCCAGCCTTCGAGGCCATACACTTGATGGCATGGTGTTAGTCAATGTAAATAATACAGTAACTGTTCAGCACAACATCTGATTGGCTACAAAACTTCAAGGAATGGTTTGAGTATCTGTGGACAAGACCAACCAAAAAAAAGGGGCGGGGGAGAGGGAGGGCACGAACAGAGCTCTGTCATGGGGAAAAGAACCTGGCATAGGGGAAATGAGGAGTACACAACACCTAGTGGAATGGAAATGGGGGAGGGGGTAAGGATCCTGGTTTGGGAGGATAGGGGTATACACACAGCCCCTGCCAATGGAGGAATAGCCACTGGCATTGAAGGGCTAAATGAGGGATATGGGAGTTAAAGCCCTTAGACCTAAGGGAGCAGTGAGGAAGTTGCAGTGAGGAGTTGGGAGGGTGGCATGTAGGGTTGCATGGGGGTGGAATGGAGAAATGCAAGGGGTCCTGCATTGTACAGTGAGCTTGGCCCACAGAAAAATTAGTTGTAATCCTCTGGCAGACATCCAATTGGCAACATATCAATTGGCATGCTGAGTCTTTGCAGGTGGAAACCATAATGTTGAGACCGTTCTTAGATGTACCTCATTTAGACTATGGGAGGGAAGTAGTGATTGGTTTGAACTGAATGTCAGTACATTATCCTCTGTAGCAACCTCTCTTCTTCCTGGCACAGGGCAGTCTACTTTGCATGCTACTCCAAAGCCAAGGAGCGATTTAATGGCATTTTTGTGCCCAACAGCAACATTGTACACATTTGCTCAGCTGGCTCTGCAGGTATGTTACTCCATGGAGGGTGTCCCTTTGTCTCCCAGGCTGTCTTGCCACAGCACAAAGGTTCCCAGCCATTCTGTTTCCAGAAACATTCTGTCGATCCTACTCCAGAATAAGCCATGTACCATTTCCACTCCAGTCCCAAGAACCTCTCTGTAGAGGGCAATGAAGTTTTATCTATTAGATGGTCCTTTCAACATGCCACTCTCCATGGTGCAAGTGCCAGCTACGATTGCCTCAAGCACATTTCTAAAGCAGTGGAAAATGTTAGTAATGAAGCATAAAACACTCTGGACAATGGGGCTTGGTCTGTCTGATGCCTCTGTATGTGGCTATAACAACAAATAATATACAGCTGCTGTTTTCATGGTGCAAAAATGCTCAGATCTCTTTGAAAATGTTAATTTGGTCTCCCTGGGTTAGTGCACACAATGTATTACTGGGTCTCCCCATGGAGAAGGGTGTTCTTTCTAAGAAATAATTATCCAGCAAATGATCTCCATAAAAGATTGAGATCAGGAGAGGTGACTGAGTTCAATACACAACAACATTGTGAAGGGCACCTCTAAGGAATCAAAGTACAGGAATTGTTGAAAATCAACTCTGCAGGACAGGAAGCTTCCAGTTAATGTTTGTGCAGACCGAGGCTTAGTCAAGTCAACTTACACAATGGGGTATCAGTTTCAACCAGGAAGGAATTAATTCCAAACAAGTGTGTTTACCAGTTATGTAACACTTGAGAAGCTTTGACTACAACATTTTAAAAATTACTGTAAAGCATTGGGGAGGGGAGAAACAAAATTCTACAGAAGCCTGCCAGGCAAATACTCACATAATAAGGTTTGTACATACTGTAGTCACCTGCATAAAGAAATGCTTAATAGCTGGCATATTGCAGAGGGTTCCATGTGTCAGCCTGAGTTGTACCGAATGGGTTATCCTGTGGAACAAGGACTGTAAGATGGAATTTTCCCATGGGCCAGTGAGGATTTTCAAGGGAGTTGGGCACATGAGTCCTTTAGGCCTGTTTTGTCATCAGAGTTACACCAGTAAAACAATGTTGAGTGGAGGGGAGTTGTAACTTTTTACTAAAATACTTACACTGAAAACACTCACATAAATACACTGAAATGGCTACAGTTATACCAATATAAAGGTGTCTTATTCTGGATTAGTTTATCCTCCTTCCTATACAGGATTAAGATTTACTAGTATAAACATTTTTGTGCTGGTATAAATGTGTCCCACTAGGGAGGTTGTAGTGCTAGACTATACTGGAATAGTTAAAGCAGTACAATGTATTTTGACAGTCAGGCCAGAGAGCTACAGGAGAGTAGTGGAGAGGAAATATATTAGCCCCAGATTAAATAGGACTGTGTTCCCAGGGTAGACTAACAAGGGCTGATCCAGAACCAGCAGGAACTTGCTAGAATCAGAACTATTGGGCCAATTAAAACACCTGGAACCATTAGGAGGCTCCCAAACTTAAGGGAGCCAGACTAATTAGAACACCTGGGGACCAATCAAAAACCAGTTGAGACTGGTTTAAAAAGGCTTCCCTTCTGTTTCCTCAGTGAGAGAGGAAGGAACTGATGAGATTCAGTTTGGTGATTAGTCTAGGAGAAGAAAGTACAAGCAGATACCAGGAGGAAGAACCTCCGGTCAGGAAGGTGCTGAGGAAGGCTGTAAAGAATTGGCCCAGAGATTTATAGCTGTCATGCTGCTGTTACTATAGACAGCTGCTCTTACAGGGTCCCTGGACTGGAACTCAGAGTGGAGGGTAGGCTCCAGGTTCCCCCTACCACCAACTCCACATTTCAGAACTAGAAAGACTAGTTTTGGTACAAGTTTGCCCTACTCTGTACCACTGGAAGGGGCTGCAAAGGCATGAAGTTTGGATCCCCTTTTTCCCCCATGCTGGCCAATGATGAGAGTAGCTAACAAACAGTAAGCTGGTGTCTAAATGAGGGTTGCTGTGAGCCTCTGAGACATCCAGTCCATCTGAAAGCACAGGACCCGCTAAATTTAAGGAGCTTTGTCGCGGTATGTATAGATAGAGCCTTAAGCTCCTGAAAAGAAATCAGACCAAGCACTGCAGTTCTTAACCAATGACCAGCAATGTGTCATTGCTTCCTCTCCTGGGGAAGGGAACCCCATATTATTAGTGCCTTTGAAATTGAGACTTAAAAGATTTAAGGGGTAGAAAAGTAAAGTTACTAACATCTCATGCAGTACAATGTTGAATGGGTGTGTTGCAATAAAGAAACTTTCATCATATGTGAGAGCCCTTTTACTATGGAAAACTTTGTGTGTGTGGGGGGGGAAATATACATTTCTTCTGAAAATAGGGTTGCCATTTGCAGAGCAGGAGGAGGATGATATGATGCTGCTCCTGTGAACAAAACGGAAATGTGAAATTTAACAGAAATTGGCCAACCTCCAATCTAAATCTAAATGGTTTTTAGATTAAAAATTCTTTAGTCTCTTTTTCTCAGTGTTGGGAAGGTATTTTGCTATTCTGGGAGAGCATATTGCAGGATGACTGCACCAGTTTACTCAGACCTGTGTCACTAAACTGCCCGTTAAAAGCCATTCTCAAAAATTAACTCCTTAAGTATGGATGGGTTCAATTAAGGATATGGCTCAACAGCACCACCTAGAGTCATGAAATATCCAATGTGGATGTATGGATTTCCTTCTACCTCTAAGGGCAAGTTAATAAATTATTCTAAAACCCATCAACAAATATTAAATCTTATAGAAGGCTATTCACAGTAACATGGGCTAGATAATCGTACCAATGCTGAGAGCTACACAAAATCCTACTGTACAGAGAATGAATACTAGGGATGTTAGATACCATGTAATTGAATAACTATGTAACTGCATCAAATTTTAGCTGTTACACAAATATTTGATAGTCCCCAGGGGTGGGACCAGTAGCCAGTGTGCTCCCAGTCCCACTCCCATGGCTCCCCCTGCCACCTCACACTGCTGCCTCTGTATCAGAGGCAGCAGCCTGGGGTGGCAGGCAGGAGTCAGTTTATAAACCAGCACCCTGTGCAGACTGGCTTCCACTTGCCAACCTGCGCCACTCTCTGAGGCAGTAGTGTGGGATGGCAGCAGCCCCTGTCTGTGGAGGACCCGAGCTCCCTGTGGACAGAGGCTGCACCAGCATCCCACAGAGCAGCATCTGTCCACACCGAGCCTGGGTTCCCTGTGGATAGGGACTGCTCCACAGCAGCCTTCCCTGCCCACCCTGCATTGCTGCCCTTGTGGGAGGCAGCAATGCGGGCAGGTGGCTTTGCAGAGCCGACGTGCTGAGAGCCGGCTTAAAAGCTGGCTCCCTGTGCGTATTGGCTCCCAAACCCCCTCCCATCCCTTGCACTGCTGCCTCTGATAGAGAGGCCACAGTGTGGGGAGTCAGGCGGCTCCACAAGCACCAGATCCCGCCTTCCCTTTGCTGCCTCTGCATCAGAGGCAGCGAGAGGGGAGGGAGAGTGCATATAGTCAATTGCACCTTGACATCCCTAATGAATTCTTCACAAGGGGAGCTTGCTTTGGTTCTGCAGCAACGTTGGTGCCAAACTGACTGTCTACCCACTTTCTGAAATCTCTAGAGAAACACTCGCCCGTAGGACTGTACAGCTAGCATAACTGTCATTGTTCTATCAGCAGCCAGTTCCTCTTAATTACACTACTTTGGGTTTTTTTTCTCGTTTTTCAGCTTTTGTCACAAATTCCCTGATGAATCCCATATGGATGGTGAAAACCAGAATGCAGCTGGAACGGAAGTAAGTGACTAAAGAAACTGGCGCTTTCAATTAAGAGAGGCTCCAGAACACACATTCTTGCCCCTTCCATCCATAACTCTGGCATCCCTGACAGCACTTTTCCTATTGCCTGTCCAACTCAACCCTTACCCTTGTAAGTCACCCTCCTGCTAGATGATCAGGGTACAGCTTAATCCTCTCCATTTTGTACTTCACTTTGACAAGAGGGGTCACTACTAAGGAGGGGAAGGATGGTCCAGTTAGTCCTAGCTTGAGACTCAGGACCAATGTTCCTTTTGATATAGTCCACCCATGTGCAGAATACATTTTATGTTAACTGAGGCATGTGCAGATGTGCACCACCAGTGGAAACACATGTTGCCTGCTGTGGGTAGCTCTAGGTGCTCTGCTAATCATCTGGGCAACACTTGAATCTCACCTGAGTCGCTGTCCAAGTGCTCAGCTTACAGGAAACTGCTCAAGACCCACATTTAGTTCCCAGCTCCACCCCAGACTTCCTGTGTGACCTTGACAAGTCACTTAGTCTTTCTCTCTCTGTTCCCCATTTTCCCTGCCTCACAGAGTGGTGGTGTCAAATCTAAATGCATGAGAGATTGTGAGGCCTTCGATACTTTGGTAATGGGGGGTCATCTTAATACCAAAGAGAGACTCGTGCTGGGCTCAAGGAGGAAAAGCTCAGAACTGAAGAACTGATCTGTGTCATCCCCCCGTGATAATACAAGACACTAACATTGACTCTAGGTGGGTTTTATGCAGGACCCTCCATAACTGCCCACCACCTACATTCTGGGCAACATGAAGGTTTTTTTAAACTTCTGTTACTAGGGTTGTTTAACTTCATAGAAACTGTAGTGGCAATAAAGTTCCCTTCAGTGGTTTGAAGTCCTTTGGCATCCTCCCCAATACCCTAGTACTCTCGACCATGCCGCCTAGAGACACAGGATAAGCTTGTGTAAAATTTGATAGGAATAACTTTGAGCTGAATGATTCACAGTTGCTAGTGGATGCGAAAGCTGAGGGATTATAGCACAGTGAGAGCTCTGCTATAGTTAAGGCTGGTAAAAATGTTACTCTTTGAAATGGCAACTTTTTCCCCTGGGGATATGTTGGGTGATGGATCAGAAAGCTACTAACATGTACTTAAAAATGTATTGGCTTACGTAGCTTATAAATTATTTAAAAAGCTTTATTCCAGTAAGTCACTAGGTGGCACCTTTGAACTAAATGCTGCTTGTTACTTGAAGAATCATTCCTCATAGAGACCTTTTGTCTTGGGCCCTGCCAAAACCAGACAGGAAGGAAATAGCTAGTTCAATAGAAAGCAATGTTCTTTCCATGGTGCTGGTATTAAAGCACTAAGCGATGACAAAGCAGCCAGGACTGGACCTTGAAAGATTAGCATGAGCATCTATTAGCTGACTGGAAGAGTCAAATGTGCAAACGGCATTGCCATCCTGCTGCAGGCATTTTAAATGTGACTACAAAGCCAAAGGCAATGAAAAGAACACTGAAAAGTCTCTGCACAGCATTCCTAGAAAATTCCTGCAGTTACTTAGCAGAGAGCCATTCTTGTTTCTCCCGAGTCACTTCATTTGTAACAGCTGGGGAGTTTTCGAAGCTCTTGAGTTTTGCTAAATTCTAACCCTGTTTTAATTCTCTCCCTTCAGAGTCAGGGATTCAAAGCCGATGAACGCTCTGCAGTGCACTCGATACGTTTATCAGACAGAAGGTCTCCGTGGCTTTTACAGAGGCTTGACTGCCTCCTATGCTGGGATTTCTGAGACAATTATCTGCTTTGCTATTTATGAAAGTTTAAAGAAGCACCTGAAGGCTGTCCAGCTGCCCCCTTCTTCTACTAATGGGACCAAGAGGAACTCCACCAACTTTTTTGGACTGATGTTTGCTGCTGCTGTTTCTAAGGGCTGTGCCTCTTGTATTGCTTATCCACATGGTATGTTAAACTCTGTTTACCAGTGCAGTAGAACAGCTGTTGTCTGCATCCATCTATGGCCAGACAGTTCTGTAACATTCTTATTAATCTGGGTATCTACAGATGCCATGTTACTGCAGTGACACTCTGTGTTCCAAGAGCCTTTAGCATTGTTCCCATGACTCTTTGCTAGCTAAAAAGCTTATTGCTGGGACTTCCTGAATGAGGTTTGCAGCAGAAAGCTAACTCTTCTCCTTTCCTTTCTGTTCTCACTAATAGCCTTGTCCAGCTCCTCGTAGGTCTTTGGAGCAGGGAGGATGTCTTATTACCTCCAGTCATTTAGGCAGCACTCACTATGAGCTAAGTGCTTTACAGAACAAATAGACTATTTCTGTCCTGAAGAGATGAAAGGGAAGGAGAAAAGCCTGGGGAATATCAAGGTTGCAGCACATTGAATTCTGCATGTCATTATGGTTAAATAGATGCCCCATCACTGTTCTTATAGACAGCTCAGCAGAGAGGCTTAGCAGGGATGTATATGAAGCAAGAGTGATGCGTTGACCAATGAAGATTTAGGGTGTTCCACAAAGAACAGGTAGTAGAGATGTTAGCGTGTTATTGAATAGTCATGTAACCATATCAAATTTTAGTGGTTACACGACTATTCAGTGGTCCCTGGAGGCAGGGCCAGCAGCCAGTGTGTTCTGACCCCATTCCTGGGAAGCCCCCTGCTGCTATCGGGCAGCAGTGCGGGGTGGCAGGCAGAAGCCAGTCCGTGAGGGGAGCCAGTTTAAAAATATGTGGGGTGGCAGCAGCCTGTTTGCAGCGAACCCGAGCCCACTGTGGACATAGGCTGCTTCATGGCAGCCTTCCTTGCTCTCCCCCCACGCTGTTGCTGGGGATGGGGCAAGTGGCTCCATTGGACCTGCCTGGCCCCCCCCCTTGCTGCCTCCTACAGAGGCAGGGAGGGGGAGAAGGCAAGAGCTGGTGCTGGGGGGAGTCAGCTTAAAAGCCAGCTCCACACGGGTATTGGCTCTTGCCTGCTCCCCTTACCCTCTGTGCTGCTGCCTCTATCAGAGGCAACAGCGTGGAGGGTGAAGGACACCAGGGGCAGCAGGGGGGGAAAATGAGTGTAGATGACAGGATTTGGCCGTTAATCATGTAGTCTTCTACATGTTGACATCTCTCACAGGTAACACAGAAAAAGCTGCTGAAGTGAGAGAGAAACAGGGCACTGAGGCTGGTTCTAAAATGCCACTGATTCTCCTCTCCTTACCTGGCAGTACAGTAGTTCTTTATTCTGCTGTGCTCTATGGAAAAATTGTCTGATTGCCTGCACATCTTTCTCTGCCACCATCTTTCCATCCTCTTTAAAATCAAAGTCCTAGATGCTGCCTGCTAGTGTGGTTTTAAGTTTTAGCCGGGTACCCTTAGATGCTACCACTAAAATGCCCCTCTGGGCTTTTATCTCCTGTTCTCCATACTAACTTTCATGTGAACAGATCACACCATGAATGGAAGAGAGCAGGGGAGAAAAGACTATGTAATCTGATTCATGAGAGCCATGAACTGATTTAAGTTTTTATCAGAAACTAAGTTATTGTGTTCAGATCTTTCTCTTCCTTTTTAAATTGTCCTTGGCACCTTGTTTAATGCATGCAGCTATAGATGCCTTGCTCTGAATCTGTATGATGCATTCTCTATCAGAGCTCTCCAGACAGATTGGATGAGGACAGATTTTTATTGCAGCTGTACAGAGACTGTTCTTTACCATACTGGAACAGTATATAAATGAGCTAGGTAAGAAAAAATTCTAAGGTGACTTGCTGAAAGAAAACTTGTCTTTTGAAGGTGTTTTGATTTATACAAATTACAGGTGGCTCCTATCTAAGGCAGTAGGTACCTCTGCCCTAAAGCGCATAGAGTTAAACACCCCACGCACCATGCAGATAGCTGCACAAATCTGACTCTTCTCCAAAGCTGCTCGCAAAAATGGATACACCTTGCAACATTTCTGAAGTTCCCAACTTTCTTGGAGCAGAGGATGCATGTCAGAGTGGTGGGTCTCTCAGAAAGCACTGGTTCTGCAAGTTGCTGCTCATTAAATCTTAGAATCCAGTGCAAGTGCATCTGTCCATCACAGCTATGGCCTTGAGTAACAATGTAGCTATGTCAAATGAAAAGTGGCCTCTACTTCATGGTAAATACCACCAAGCCACAGCTCACCCCATACTCCAGTTTGAGGAGAGCCTGGGCCTCCTTAACCGTGCATCCTTTCCGAAGCACAATATGGGAAATGTGAGCAATGGAGGAAGAGGTCAGCTGGCTAGCAAGCAGCCCTCATGTGCAAATCAGCCATTTATTGGGCAGTTTGGTGTTTACATGGATGTGGGAAACTGATTTTAACTTCCTGCCTTGCATGGGAAGCAGTGCCTTAGGACTGCAGGGTTTGTAAATGTTGGTGAGTGGATTCTCTGAGAGGCATCTCACTTGTCCAGGAGGTTCTGATTGCCCTGAGCTATGCAGGCTCTTTCCTAACATGTAAATGTTTCCTGGACTGCAGAATTTCACAGGAAACACTAACGGAGCGCTCTCTTTGTTCTCCCCAGAGGTCATACGGACAAGACTGCGAGAGGAGGGCACAAAATACAAGAATTTCTTTCAGACAGCTCGTCTGGTAGCACGTGAGGAAGGCTACCTGGCCTTCTATAGAGGACTGTTTGCCCAGCTCATCAGGCAGATTCCAAACACAGCCATTGTGTTGTCCACCTATGAGCTAATTGTGTATCTCTTGGAAGACCATACTAAGTAGCAGAGCCAGGGAGCATCCTCTGGAAAAATAAAAACTGACATTGTGCAAATAGCCATTTAAGAGACTGATACAGGTGATAATGATGGAAAAGAGCTATGAATCTCAGATCGCCTGCTGGACACTTTTCCTTTTGGAGTCATGCTTTCTGGAAGGTTTCAACTCATTAACGTTAATAGTTAATTATAACTTTTTAACTTAAGGAGAGATCATTCAGAATTAAACTGCTACTAAATTAAATCATGCTATTTAATTTACATATGTTTTGTTTGTCCTTTTCATTAAGTGCAGGTACATGTAGCATATATGCACCTGAGCTATTGAGATGTCTTGGACTGATAGTTATTAAAACTGTATTGAAGTGGGAGAGGAACTGAATTGGGAGTCTGAAACTTAAACCACCTACCACTGGTGTCACAGCTATCATTTTCCAGAAGTATTGAGGCCTGGTGCCTGTGAAACCTTTCAGTGTGCTTCGTGGCTGATCGATGGACTATAGTATTCATCATGCACATGAGCTTTCAGAATGGGGTACTGAGCACAGAGAAGCAGCTTTGTAACATGTAGCTTGACCAGTATAAAATGTCTGTGCCAGAATCTCCTGCATGAGCCACTACATTGGGAGATATTCCTGTAAAAGGTTAAACAAAATAGCTTCCATGAGAGAGACTGAATCCATACTTGGGAGGGCACCTAATTTAACATTTGCATCATTTAAGTTTTCTCTGATCTCTTACTTTCCTCATCTTCAACGGTGACTTTTTCTGAATGGCATGGGGGAATCAACACAAAAATTCAAGATATGAAGACAATTCTAGAACTCTGCTTTCAGGTGCAAAATCTAGGAGCTAAACCGTTTTAATTAATCATCAATGACTTATTAATCTGACTTGTCCCGAGGACGCAATCCTGTACATCTTACCTCCTGATAGCCCCGCTACCTCATTTTGATAAGTAAAAACCATGCCGAGCTATGTATAAGACTTAAGGAAACAATTTGTAAATTTAAAAATGGAGACACAGCTCTCCTATGCCAGTACACCCTGTTGGACTGTTTTCACCCCACTTCATGTAGATTCAGTAGTTTCTTGTGTGCTCCAAAGAAACCAGACTGAATGGCTCCCACCCCTTACCATTTTGGTCATCTTTCATCACTAGTCAATGACAGCACCTGCTTCTCAAGTCTACATTACACATCCTGCATAATTCTAATCTTTTCATGGGGCTATTGAAATGTGTTTATACTTAAGCAGTCATTTATATTGTTGTAGTATCTAGTGGCCTAGATATCACTGTCCCAGATAATTGCGGGGTATTTCTGGATAATGTTGGGGTGGGTAAGAGTTGCATGTGGCTTTGCCTTTTTGACTGGCCACACTGTGTTCTTGTACCCATTTGTGTTGTCTTTGACAGCTGAGACAAATGCAACAGTGTGAGAGAGATGTTCTGTCTTTTCTACAGCTGAAATGAACAAGTGAGCTGCTCATGACTTAAAGCAGGTGTTGAATTCTTTATCATATACAAGTGTTTACATCTCTCACTTCACCAAGGAGCAAACCCAGACTTACGAAGGAGTGAGATGGGGGGAAAAGCCCACGAATAAGCTGGGGTTCTAAAATCCTGTCTGCTTGTAAAAAGCTAATGAAGATAACCATCATGATTCAAAACCATATTATTACTGACCCACCCTGTCTCTGTAGTAAAATGCCAGTCTGGATGCTAACAGTTAAGGCCCTATTGAGGACAAATGCAGAGAATGGGAAGAAAGTACAGCATACGTACCCTACAGATGAGGCATAATGTAGCTAAAAAAGAAATTATGAATCTCTGCAGTGCTTCGTTGGAAAGGAAAGAATGTAACTACTTTGAATTTAAAATAAAAAATTAAACAGTTGAATAAACTAGAAATTATCCAGTCTTAATAATTTTGCTTCTTGTCTCTCTTTAAAACCTTTGTAGGAATCAAAATGGTCATGCAATGCTGCTTCTGGTTTTGAAAACCAAACACTTTTTGCTTAAATGCCTTCAAAACTTGATCTGAGATCTTCTTTCTTAAACTGCGTAACTGTTTTTTCATGCATATTGTTTCTCTTTTACAGCACTGGCCATGCATCTGGGTTGCTGGTGTTTCTCAAAAAAAGGGAAATTAGTGGCTTGCTAGAAAGGCTTGAAATTTGAGGTTACCAAAAGGGGTTTTAAAATATCTAAGCCTATTCAATAAGATGTTTTGGGAGTTTAACTAATGATCTTGGCAAACAATCTAATGGGGATTGAATGTACTATATTGAGAGATGATGGAAGATTAATTAAATTACCTCCCCTTGTACTAAAATCCAAAAAGTTCAATAAAAGAATAAGGCTAATTCTATAAAGTTTTATAAACATTTAACTTCATGCTTTGTGAGTAGTCTGTCACTGATGTCTGCTTCAGTAAATCTAAGCCTGCTTCAGTAAATCTAAGCCTATCTCCATTATCAGAGGGAAGGAGTGAAAATAGTTCAAGGGACATCCGTTAAAATTTTTTTTTTTAAAGGCAGGGGATTCCTTTTTCTGCTGAGTTGTTTATTCTGTTTTTGTCAGTAACATGTCTTATTTTTAAATTCATTCTGTTTGGGCAATAAACACATACTCAGCAATGTCACTTCCAGGTTCTTGCTTCCCAACACTGTTGCAAGTACTGGGTAATATCGTGGCCCCATTGGAGTCAATAACAAAATTCCCATTTACAATAGTGAGGCCAGGATTTCACTCTTTGTAGGAGACTGGTCCAGGATGCCAGTTTCTGTTAGTCTAATTTTTGTTATAGCTCTGATGGAATGGATAGGAGGGATGCTAACCATTGGCTCCAGCTACAGATGACTGGCTGGATGAGGTAGTGTGGCCTGGTTTCTCATCAGGCTGCTGGCATGAGTGGTTTCAGTGATTATATTACAGTAGTGTCTATATGAAGAAGTGCAGTCTTCATTTGTCATTTCTATTTTCTCCAGCTTTGGAGAGTTTTAATCTTCATACACTCCCTTTTCTTATTCCCCTTTGCTCTCATGTTCTGCCTCATCCTACCTGTCTTTCACTGTCTTTGGTCCTGTTTCATTTGTAGTGAGAACAAAGATGAAAGCAAGCCACAGTGCACCCTGGTGTGGAGTACCAGTAAGAGACTGGCCAATTGAGGGCTGGGCTTTGGATGTTACCTACACCCTGGGCTGCACATGCAAGATCCAGCCCTGGTGCTCAGGCGGTGCAGTCCCTGCACTGGCCAGTTCCCTGCCCTGAGCCTTCCATGATTACAGGTACTATCCTTCGCAACCTCCTGTGCCTTGATCTCCCCCGGAGAGGGCAGTACCTATAAGAAATGTAATTTACTTTCACCCTTGCATAAGTACTTGCCCTAACCTCTTGTAGAGTTGCAGGAAAAGGAGGCAGCAATTATAAACAACTTGACCAATGCCAGAAAGGGGGAAGGAAATTCAAATCCGCACTTCATTTGCAATTTTGTTCCTCTGCATTTGCATTCCTCTCTCAAGACATACCCACAGAGTGCAGGGCAATAGCACTTTCTGAGGGTCTGGGGATTGGGAGGTGGGGAACAAGCCTGCCTGTATCACAAGGCCTCTACCCCAGCCTGAGGGGAGAAGCCACTAACTCAAGGTTCATATAAAGGCAGAGGATAACAAATGATTAAACAAGTAGGAGGAGGTGGGGGTCAAAAGCAGGGTGTGAAAGGGATGCTGGGACACGGTGCCTGACCCAGCACTCTGGTTACTGCTGCTCTTCTCATTGAGCCCTCATTGAAAGAAGTTGCAAATGACTGGCTGAGGAGAACTGAGAGGCTCATTGGGCCATTAGGCAGGTGGCACAAGAAGGTAGCAGGATGGGAGAGACTTTTCTTACATGCTTGCCTCAGGAGCTGAGGACTGTTGGAGGGAGGCTACGCAGTAATGTAGACTAATAGGCTGTGTCTAGACTGGCAAGTTTTTCCGCAAAATCATCTGCTTTTGTGGAAAAACTTGCCAGCTGTCTACACTGGCCGCTTGAATTTCCGCAAAAGCACTGACGATCTCATGTAAGATTGTCAGTGTTTTTGCGGAAATTCTATGCTGCTCCCATTTGGGCAAGAGTCTTTTTCCGAAAAACTTTTGCGCAAAAGGGCCAGTGTAGACAGCAGAGATTTGTTTTCCGCAAAAAAGCCCCGATCGTGAAAATGGTGACCGGGGCTTTTTTGCGGAAAAGCGTGTCTAGATTGGCCACGGACGCTTTTCCGCAAAAAGTGCTTTTGCAGAAAAGCGTCCTGCCAATCTAGACGCGCTTTTCCAAAAATGCTTTTAACGGAAAACTTTTCCATTAAAAGCATTTCCGGAAAATCATGCCAGTGTAGACGTAGCCATAGTGTAAATAAAATGCACCAGCCGTTTATTCAAAAATGGCCTCTGAGCTGTTTGTGGACTTGAGCAGAGGCAGGAGAGAGGGACCCTACCACACATGGGGGGTGGAGGGAGGGGCCTGTCTGGGATCTTATCCAGCACAAAGGTTTGGCTGCCTGGCTGATGGAGGAGACTCAGCAATGGCTGGTAGAAAGGGGAGAAGAAACAGAGAAGACCCTGCAAAGTTTCCAACTATCCCATCACATGGAGAGGCAGGCCTGGTGTGCCTGGCAGGATTTCATGTGGCAAAAAGTCAATGAGCAGCGGCAGCTCCTACACAAAGTGGTGAGTCCCATGATGGGGGAGAGTAATCAGACAGAGGGGCTAAATCCTATGCATGATGGGCTCTTTTGAGAGGTCAGATATGGGTGCAGGTTGGGACAGGGGAACAGGCTGGTTCTCTCTCTGGGGAAGAAGCCCAAGTAGGCTGTATGGCTTTAAATGAAGCATAGGCCTAAAAGTTATCCTGGAGCAAGTGGGGCTGTCCATTGAACAGCCAAAAGTTCTGATCTGCCCATTGAGCAAGGGGTGTTATAGCCCCAGGCTTGCACCCGACACCCAAACAGTGCGGGGAGGGAATGGAAATTGTGGTGGTAGAACATGTCCTTCCTAAGAACAAATGTGTGGGTCATGAAGCAACCAGTGGGTATGGGGGATGCAGCTGTGATATTGAGGAATGCACAGAGGTGGAACTTCCCAGGAAAGAGGGACAATCATATTGGGGTCTGGAGTATGGGAGGCAAACAAGATACCCTCAGCAGGCAGGGACAAGAGAGAATCTGAAGAGCTCTAACGGGCTCAACCCCTTACATGCTACCAGTGCAGGTGAAAGGTGTTGCCTGTACCTGGACTGTGGCTTCGCTGAGTTCTGTAGCTGGGCCAGAACTAGAGAGAAGAAATGGACAAACTGTCCACACTTCAGTAATAGGGGGAAGGAAATTCCCAAGAGGTCTTGTGGATACAGCCTCAGCTTGCTCTCTGGGCTGGAGGGTGCTGGTGCAGCCTTGCTAGATGATTCTAGGAGCAGCTATGAACACAGTGAATCCATGGAGATAAGAGATGCTGCCCTATGCCCTACAATCCCTGTAAGCTGTATGGCCATGCAGGTGTTCAATGCAGGCTAGGGACCTGTCGCAGCCGGTGAAAAAGCTGCCTCACCCTCATCCCCCAACTAACCACTGGGCTCCAGATTGGCCCGAGCCCTGATCCTGCAATAGATCATGGTGGCCCCATTTTGCCATCCCTGTCCAGCTGCAGCAGGCTGGATCTGGCCCTAGCCCCCATCTGGCCCCATCCCTTATCCTGAAGCAGGCACCAGAGGCTTGGCTGCCCCACTGCAGCTCCTCAGCCAGCTGCAGCAGCGTGGCCCCCATCCAACCCCATTCCTTATCTAGCTGCAGGGGCCTTAGCCCTGGTCTGCAGCATCAGCCCCTATTCCGGGCTTGCCCCACCCCAGGTGTTTCCTCCCACCCAATATTAACTGGAACCCCTTTTCCAATAAGGAAACAAGGTATACGGAATCCCAGGTTGGGGAGGGGGAAGAAAACCAGAAGGAAGAGAAGGAGAAGCAGTAGAAGCCTCTAGTCAACAAAGTCTGAGTCAGGAGGAAAGGAGAGTCCTTCAGGAAACTGAGGTTGAGGGGCTAGGAATGAAGTACAGGGGAAATAGCCCAAATTTCTTAGTAGAAAAAGAGGGTCCTATGGAGACCCAGGAAAAACACTGCAAGAAGACACCAAGGCATGGTTTGGAGGATTAGGAGAACTAGTAGCTCTGAGTGATGAAGGGAATAAAGGGAGTAACCTCGATCTGCTGCCAGATACAAAGGGAGAGAATTGGGGAAGCAATTCCCCAAGGTGGCCGTAGCGTGAAGATTGTGGGTTAACACTGTACAGGGAGGGTACCCTCCTCCCATGAAGTAGGAGGGTAGAGAATGAGTTGTCTCCATAAGCGTGACCCTAGTGCTAGAGACAGATGCTCACAAGATGGCACTTCTGCTAAGAGATGGAGAACAGGAAAAAAAATCTGTCAGGCAAGCAGCTGAGGGCGGAAGGGGTATGAGACACACTGCTAGGCACAGAATCCTGGTTACTACAAAACCAATTCCTTACTCCAGAGCAGACCTCCTTAAGAAGAGCTGTACCTAACTAATGGGCTGAGAACTGAAAGGCTAATTAGGCAGGTGGTACAAAAGGCACAGGTATGAAGATCGGGGAGACAAAGAGTGAGGATGCTCTTCCTGGCTTGTCTAAGGAGCTGAGGATTCTTCAGGACGGGTGGAGTGGCACCGTATACACTGAGCATGTGTATAGGTGGTGATATTATTGTAAATAAGCTGCACCACTTGTTTGGCTAGGAAAAAAGTCTCTGAGCTGTATATGGATGTGAGCAGCTGCTGGAGCGAAAGCCCTGCCCGTTACTCTTCACTCAAAGTTGTGACTCCAACCAGAGGTGCTATCAGCACTGGCTTTCAGAGACAGAGCCTGGCAGTTGTAGAGGAGACCTATAAATAGTGCCCTGCATGGATACAAAATTTGTATCCCCAGCTGCAGATAGCCGCACTGACATCTGCGGCTGTGGATACCTGTGCCTATCCATGGATTTGTAGGGCTCTTTACCATTCACCTGCATTTGTCAAGCAAAACTGCCCCATGCTGTCTTCATGGCATCTCCTCAGGCCACCAACTTCCCGAAAACCTGAGGGGTACCTTCCCCCCTCTTAAACCTGGAGGGGGCTGCAGGACTGGGCCTTTCCAGGGTTTACAAGCCGTGGGCTAGCAGCCAGGCTGTAACATTGCCCATAAGGCAAGGGACCAGGCCTCGCTCTTTGCAGTTCAGGCTGAGGGCAAGGCACAGACATTAGCCCGTGCAAGGCGCGAGCTGGATCTGCAACACTGGCTTTAGCTCACCTAGAATCCGTGTGGAGGGATTGTCCCCCTCGCGGTCCCGGGCAGGCAGACAGCGGCCACGCTCTTCGCGCCCTCCTAGCTCCGCACGATCTTCACATTTCACAACCAGCCTCTTCCACCCTGCCCTCCCCGTGCGTGTCATGACCAATCCGCGCTGCTCGGTCCGCTGCCCGCCTTTGCCTCGCCTCGCCTCTGCCATGGCAGCCCCTGCGCGCCTGAATCACACGCCGCCTTCTCCCTCCCAAGCCCCGTTCCCGGCACGATATTGGCCTTTCACGCTGCATCCTCCACTCCTACGCCCTCCTCCGCGCTCCAGCCCGGGCCGCTCCTGCAGACGCAGGAGCCGGGGGCCTCCTAAGCGTGAGTCACTTTCCTGCCCCCCCCCCCCAGCCTCCGAGATCCCCACCCGCCCCCTCTGCCCGCCGCTGATTGGCGGAGCGGCGGCGGCGCTGCGGTGTCTAGGGGCGGCCGGCGGCGCTTACAAAGCGCGGCGGCGAAGGTCAGCGCCGGAGGATTGGCTCGCTCAGAAGCGCGTGGAGGGCCGGGCGCGTTCTACCGCGCGGCTACTCCGCGTTCGGAGCGGGCGGGCCGGGCGTTCCACGGGCGGCTGCCGGGCCATGGAGGCTGTGAGCGCGCTGCTGGCCGGCTGCCCGGCCGCCGGCCTGGCGGGGGGGCTGGGGGTCACCGTCTGCGCCGCCGCCGGGCTGCTCCTCTGCAAGATCGCCCGGAGGTAAGGGCCTGGCCTCTTCTGCCGCGTGGGGAGCGGGCGCCGGAGCCGAGCCGGCCCCGCTGCCGGCAGGAGGCGCGCTCCGCCGGGGAGCGGGGCTTTCCCCGCTTCCCCGTCTCCATACCGCCCCCCCCCACGCGGGGCTGCCTTTGTACGGAGGCGCCGATGGGTGGCTGGGTCCTGCTGCCGCCGGCCGCACGCGGGCTGGCTCTGCGGTCCAAGGGGACTCCCCTCGCGGGGGAAGCGCTGGGCAGGGCGTTTGCTCCGGTGTGGGCGCTGCCGGCGGTAGGGGAGACGGGCGACACGTGGAGGGGATTGGGCTTGCCATGCGGTGACTCCATGCGGCGGGCGGAGCTCGGGTAGCTGAAAGCGAGAGAATAAAGGGATGGGAAGCCCGGGGGCCCTTTGCGGAGCAAGGGAGGAGGCGCAGCCCTTCCCCGAGCTTGTCACGGGCAGTAAAAGAGGAATCGGCCCCCTGGAAGCAAAGATCTCGGTGTCTGGGAGCTTTGGCACAGACCCCGGGCGGAGCAGGAAGGGCAGATCATGGATGCTCAAGATCACGAGGAGCAGACCGCCTCGAGCAGACAGTCCAGTCCATAAGCTGTCGGAGCTGCCCACTTGGAGCCATGGTCCCGCCTGATCCCATAGGCATTTAGGGTCTAAGGAGGCTTGGAAGGATTAGATTTTATCAGCAAATGGCTGCAAAGATCAGTTCCGCTGTAAACCGTGGAAAAATATTTCCTTGGATTATCCACATTAACAGTTAAGAGAAGTGCTTGCTGCTTCAACATTTCTTGCTTTGGTTTGAAGGCGACTTGCTTTGTATGTTCTGACAGGGTGTTGGTAACTTGTTTTGCCCGTTATAAACCTTTGAAATTGGAAAGTTATGTCTTCTGCCATTAAATAGCATCTGACCTCCCCCTCCCATTCACTTCCCACAGCTGTTTAAAAGATCTTTAAAATTGGTATCTGTTAAAAATATTTTAAAAATTAAATTCTGTCACTCGTAGTTATCACGTCTTTGTGGCAAACACTGGGACTTTATGTGATGGGTCAGCCTCAAGCAACATCCATGCACCTCAAAGGGTTGGGTGCTCTAGGTGTTAGGGTGAAATTGTGTATGAAAAAATAGATACCACGGGCCTAAGAGTGCAACTGACAAGGGCATTTCTGTCTGGGTTAACTTTTTCCATCACTTCAGTATCTGCTTAGTAGGGTTGTCAAGTGATTAAAAAAATTAATTGCGATGATTAATCACTCAATTAAAAAATTTAATCGTGCCATTAATCGCATGCACCTCCCCTTTGAAACACTGCCACAGCGTTTCAATGGGGCAGTGCAGGATGAAGCCCAGGATCAGCTGGAGTCCCCAGCTGACCCCGGGCTCTATGCAGCGCTGCCCGTTGGAAGCGGCGTTTCCAAGGCGCAGCGCATTAGGAGCCTGGGATCAGTTGGGGACTCCAGCTGATCCCCAGCTCCACTGTTGCAAAGCCCCTTTGAAGCACTGGAGCAGTGCTTCAAAGGGCTTTGCAACGTGGAGCTGGGGATCAGCTGGGCACACCAGCTGAACCCCGGATCCACTTGCGCTTTCCCTTTAAAGTGCCGTTTTGGTGCTTTAAAGGGGCAAGTGCATTAAGAGCTTGGGGACTCTAGCTCCGTGTTGCAAAGCCCCTTTGAAGTGCCGCTCTGGCATGTCAAAAGGGCGTTGCAACAGAGGAGCCAGGGATCAGCTGGGGACTCCAGCTGCCTCCCCCTTTCCCCTGCTCCGCTTGTGCTGCCCCTTTGAAGTGCCAGAGCGGCACTTCAAAGAGGCAGCGCAGCATTAACGCCTTAATCCTGCAACGAAGGTCAGTTGACAGCTCTGCTGTTTAGGAAACAAAATTTAAAAATGGGTAAAAATGTGAGTTGAATGGAAGCAGTTATCGTAGCAGGGATAGCCAGATATTTTTTTCCCATCCCCAAAACTATGTCACACATTTGTGTTCCATAACTGAATTCTGGGCTTCTGGCTGTTAGAGGAGATGCTTGATTTTATGAATTTACATATCTTCTCTTTGTCCAGTAGATATTTTAGTGGCTGGCATTTTTTGGTAACTCTATTACAAGAAGTTATTTACCCAAGTCTCATGGTAGCTCTACCCGTACACTGCAGCGGTGCAGATGAACATTTTCTCCAGATAAAAAGCTGCGGGGCAGAGAAAGTTCTTCTCTTGGCATGATAAATCCATCTCTGAATTTGCTATGTTTGCTGGAGAAGCTCACCTACTGACTGTGCTGTTCACATCTGTGCTTGGGTATAAATTACATTGCTCAGGATGGTGGCGTATTTGCACCTCTGAGCGATGCACAGTTAGTCCTGGTGGAATTCTGTGCCAAAAATTTCAGCATACGGTATATTAAAATTCTCCATATTTTGTCAGAATAATCACTCCAAGTTCTAGTATTTTGGTAATTTCAAAATACCTGTCAGCAAGTATGTCTGTAACAATATAGACAACAGAAAATACTACCCCACGAGTAGAGAATTAAATAAATCCCTGTGTTGTTCTCGGGTCGCACAAGCCATCTGGGCACACTGTGGGGCGAGAGGGAACTATGGCCCTCCAGTCTCTAAGTTGATTCTCTCTTTTTTTAAACCTTTGCCCTCTTCCCTCCCCCCCCCCCAAAGGATTACCATATTTCAAGTTCCTAGAGAGAGGATCCTGCTAGAGGGAGGGGGAACTGGAAGGGTAGGTACCATTCGGGAGAGATGGATGGGGGTGTTTTGGGGAGTGCTGGAGCAGACTGTGTGGATGCCCCCCCCCCCCCTTCCAGAGCCCAGACATCTCTGCTCTCTTCTGTCTGCACTTGTTGCTCAGGGGGTGTGAATTTTTCACATCCCCCAAGTGACCTAGTTATACCTAATTAACTGGTTATAGTGCAGACTTGGCCTTGGGCTTTAAGGTTTTCTTTCCCACTCCAATATTATTTTTCCTTTTTAAAAAAAGCAAACAAACAGTGCATTATGTGGCAGGGGAGAGATACTTGCTTGTTTTGCAGACTTTTGTTTGGTTGACTTTGGGAAGGAATTATATAAAGGCAATGAAACAGGATCCCACTAGCAAAAGCAGTGTCAAGATGATACATCATGCCATGGAGGTTTTATTCATACAGTGGTACCGTATAACAATTTACAAGAATGAACGGGTTTTAATGCTGCTTATTTAGACTTTGGTTATTTTTGAGGTCTCCTGCTGAATTGAATAGAGTTGTACTGGCCTAAGGAAGCTTTACAATTTTTTACAAGCTTCTGTTAATTATCTTTCTCCTCCCCCTCCCCCCCCCCCTTGACTTTTTCAGGCTTATTCCTTTCAAAGATTGTTTTTTGTGGCCTCATGTATTTAGGGAGGAGTCAGGATTTGTATTATGCAAAGGGAATGGAGTTGAATTGAATTTGAAAAACTTAGAACTAGCATGACTGGTGTTTGTGTGCTTTTTGATTAGTCAGACTCTGTGTAATAGACCAAACTGGGGCTGTCCTGCTATCTGTAAAGTGCTTCATTGGAGTAGGAGGCAGTCCCCAGGGCCAGGGTAAGATTCAGTTAAAGTTTTTGAAGTTTCAAATGGAAATAAGGAATGCACAGCAGAATACATCAGGATTATTAAGACACTTAAACTTTATGTACATGAACAAGCAGGGCAACAATGAATGTTCCCCTTTGTTCTGGACTTGACATTTCCATGTGGTATTAAGAGTAACTAACACATTGATGGTCTGAAGTTCTCCTCCATGAAGTAAGCCATGCTTCCAGTGTCTCTGGAATAGAGATGTAATAGTGTAGCCAGTTAAACAATTAACCAGTAAGTGGATGCTTATCGGTTAATGCTACCAGCTACACGGTCTCCCCTGCGAGTAATTTTTTTTTTTTTTTTTTTAAATAGCAGGCTGGCTTCCACCGGATTCTGGGAGTTATCCCTACCACAGCTTTGCAGGAAAAGTATTTTAGGAGCCAGCAGGCAGGTAGCCTTCCTCAGTCTCGGTGCGCGCCAGATTCCGTGGTAGCTCACAGGACCCCGTGTGAGCTGAGACTGAGTTTTGGCAGTACTAACTCTTATCGATTAATCGTGTTGTTGACAATTTTTGTCGACTATGCAATTAACGAATTACACGCTCCCTAACATCCCTACTCTGGAATTGACTCTGCTTTGCTTAAGTGTCTCTGGTGGAATGTGTTTGTGGAATCCAGACAATCTACAGTTTTTTGAGCCCCTTCTGTATAGGAAAATAACCAGGGTTCTGAGAACGTTCTTGGGGACCCCTCCCTGCAATCCCTTTTGGGTCAGGACCAGTGTTCCCTGTAAGCTGAGTGCTTGGGCGGCCACCCAGGAGAGTTTCATATACTACGCAGCTGATTAGCAGAGTGCCCACAGACAGCAGAATGTGTTTCTATTGGTGGTGCACATCCACGCATGCCTTGATGCACATCACAAAATTTATTCCTCTCATGAATGGAAAAAGTTAGAGGGAACATTGGTCAGGACTCCCAATTTGAGAAATGCTAGTCTTTTGTTTAGTCTGCATAGTATAAGATAACTATTTAGGGGTAACATAGCTGTGCTGGCACAAAGTATTGTTAACTATTTCAGTGCTTCCCAGTAGCATATACTTTGCTAACAACAACCCCACAAAGGGTCATAAGAACATAACAATGGTCAGGGCTCGACAGATAGTGTAATCTACTTGCCGGTGGCGAGTAGATTACACCCTGGAAGAGGTTCTTCAGAGTGCAGAACCGCACGGCTAGCGAGCAGGGCTTGGCTCGGCGAGCCCTGACAATGGTTATACTGCATCTGACCAAAGGTCTATATAGCCCAGTATCCTGTCGGCCAACAGTGGCCAATGCCAGATGCCCCAGAGGGAATGAACAGAACAGGGAATCATCAAGTGATCCATCCCCTGTTGCTCATTCTCCACTTATGACACCATCCCTACCCATCTTGGCTAATAGCTATTGATGGATCTCTCCCCCCCCCCCCCCCCCCACACCACCCCAGTTCACAACTCCCTCCCAGAACCTGTATCCTCTCCTACACCCCTCCCCTGGGCCAGAATCCTCTCCTGCACCCATACCCCCTCCCCAAACCCTGCACCCCAATTCCCTGCCCCAGATCACAACCCCTTCCTTCACCCAAACTACCTCTCAGACCCGACACCCTCTCCTGCAACCTAGTCCCTTACCCAAAGTGCCCCTCTGCGTCCAATCTGTCCCAGATCTTGCGCCTTCGCCATAGAAAAGTATGGCCCTTAACCACTTTCCAAAATCTTGGAGTGCCCCTCCCCCATCAAAAATTCTTGCCCACCCCTGTTCTAGAACCTTAGAACAGTTTCCTTGGCATCCAGCCTGGGGAAAAACTCTGTGCCTGTGCTTTCATCCCTCACTCCTGCCCTGTAATTCGATGGGTAATATCCCACCCCCACGCTCTCACCACAAACCATCCTCCCGTCTTCCCACCATGAGGTTGGGATCTTCTGATTTTTGAACCCATTTCCATGGCAACAGATTACAGGGTCACACGGGGGGATTATTGCTTCTTGTCCTGAATAAGCAGGAGGAGCTTGAGAAATCTTGGCCCTTTGTGTGGCGGAAGGGTGGATATTTAAGCCTTTGTCGCTGTTCCGCGGCCCTGATAAAGATGCAGAATCTGGAGGTGAGAAACTAGAAGCGTGTTTATGGGAACTGGAACTGCCAGGCACTTCTCACTGGAGAAAGTGGCTTAGTCTAGCTCCCCTGTGTCATCTCTTGTACCCGCAAGCCTGTGGACAGGACAAAAGCACTCCTTTTCTCCTCGTTTCTCAGAGGCAGGCCTAATAGTTCCCTCCTCACACACACTTTTGTGGTGGTGTCCTGTGGCAGCTGGGGTGCATACCCTCTAGCAAACCTGCCTGGAGAAGTCAGAAGTAGACTGAGGCACATGTCAGTTTCCTGTATGATGGTCTGCTTGCCTGTTGAACAGTGAAAGCCAGAAGCCTCTGGCTTACTTGGATTGGCCACTGAATCTAAAGGCAGGGCCATCCTTTAGGGGCCTGGGGTATACATACACCACTCTGCCCCTTCCTTCCCCCAAACCCGTCCCTGCTTTGCCCCCTACCATTCCAATTGCACCCCTTTCCTGAAGTCCCCTCCCCCAAGCAATGTGAGCCAGGGGCTTATGGGAGGAGGGGCTGGCATCGGAGGTGGAGGGATAGCAGGTGTTGGTCCCCCTGCACTCATCTTGGCAGTGGGAGCCAGAGCAACCCTCTGTCCTGCCACACATCTCCCAGGCTGCTGCACTCCACATTCATGTCTCATTTCTTATCAGTGTCTGGCAAGGGCAGGGGAAGGTAATAATCCAACCAGCAGACTAAATTCAGCAATGATTCCTGATCACGTGCCACCTGAGCACATTGCACATCTGCTAGGCTAGCTGATATATTTCTTAATGTTCTGGCTCTGGGAAGCTTGTAATGACACGAGAATCCGTTTTCATCTTTTAAAAAAAAAAAAAAATCTAGCCCTCGTGCTTGCCAGGGAAAGCTTGGAAATGTGACTTGAGCGTACCCTGCCAACTCAGAAACCAGAAGACCGAGTACCCGTGGGTTTTGGAATGCTTGAGGTTAACAGTTCTGTGTCTCTGATCCAAAACATTGGGTTGCTCACCAGTGAAGACTCTTTCTTTAGCCCAAAATCTCCAGAACTCGCCCACTGACATCTGCTAATCACTGTTGGTTTCAATATCTGTTTCCCCTCTCCTTGCTTTCTTGTCCTCCCCTGCCAGCTCTCTTGCCTGCCCTAGAGTCTGCTCTGGGGTTGGGTATTGTGTTGTCAGACGGCTTTTCTATCCCAGCAGCATGACTCTGACACCTCTCTAAACTTCGCTGTCTGAGAGAAGCAGCATGGTTGGGTGGAAAGGGAGAACAAAACTCAAATAACCAAAGCTGACTCCTTTATACATGGTCCTGCCAAGTTCCTGTCTGGAATAGGAGGGTCTTGCATCAGGGGGTGTACTCCTCTTCCTACCATGTTCCCTTCTAGTTAGCCTCCTATCCTGACATTTATAATCTCATCACTTCCTCATCATTGGCTCTCCAAGATTCCCCAAGTGCTTTTGTCAATAGCTTCCCTCACAGCAGGGTCCCTTGGGGATTGTGGAGGGAACCCCACCCTGTTAACAAAACATGTGTCAAAGATCTATAATGGAAGGAGTTCTGTAACAATGCCAGCAGCACTACCTCTGACACAGCTGTGAATGATCCCTGGCCATGTCTCTTGGGCAGGGTAGGGAAAGCCATCTTGGAGGCACTGACACAGAAGTGGGCAGAGAAGATGGGCAGGAGTCACAGGACCAGAAGCTGAAAAGGGTGTGAAGTGGGAAAAGGAACAATTGGTACCTCCTTGGTATCCTCACCGAATCGGTCTTGGCTGTGATCTCTTGGCACACTAAGGCGCTGAGAGGGTTGGCTGTCTAGGCTGAAATTGTTGTCATGGTCCCTCATCAAAGGCTGCTGGATAATCCAAGGACTCAAAGGGAGCTGCCATGGGGGTCCCAGCAGAGCTGGCAATAGTCCACTGATGAATGAGAGTCATTGCTCTAGGTTGGCTTGTGTGAACGGGATATCAGCACTTGGACATTTCTACTCCTGTTCTACCAATATCCATAGTTCATATGGGCCTTTGTGGCCAGCTGACTGACTGTGGCTGGTGGCTGGGAGAGGAACTGAGAGATTTTCAGTTTCCTCTTTAAGGCAGCGTATTCTGGGGGCCCTAAGGCCTCTGTTTTGCAGTGAAGTTGTGTAGCAGAGAGTGGTGTTAGGAAGCCATTTTTTCTCTCCTGGCATCCAATGGCCTTCCTATTGCCCGGATCCAAGACAACTGAAGTTACTTCCTGTATCAACTTGCTCCAACACTGGGTGACCAGGCAGCTTTCATTCATAGGGAGTGCAGGGTGTGTTAATAGTTGGGTAGGGGAACCTTGTCTACCACCTCACTCTCCCCTCTAACTCCTTGAGACTTAATGCTCCGCAGGCCTGCAAAAAGGTGGCTGTCATTCAGGATTGCCCTGTTTCAGTGGATTTCACTGTAAAGGAGAGGTGAGGTTCCCCTGACTGTGATCAGTTGAGGGTTTGTCCTGAGGATCTGTTGGACTTGTGCTGGGGGCAGAGCCTTTTTGACTCAAATATCCTCCCTAAGTAAGTCTATTGGCTATATAAGACTTTTCTACTCAGGTCAGTTAGTCTTGGGCCCTTCTGCATCCCCTTTCCATTGACTCTTTCTTGGAGCTGTTTATCTGCCATCCCCTAATCTGCTGCTATCACTCAGCCATTGAATTGGTTAATTTTGATTGCAGCTTTCCATATTTGCTAGGAATGTTAACTAACATGTATTTGTGTAACCTCTGGACTTTTTAGCGGTCGCACGATTACATGTGGAGGTGGGCAGGTGGGAGCTGGTGCTTGTAGGAAGCTGGCTTCTGCCTTCCCCCACCCCTGCCTTTGATAGAGAGGTGGGGCAGTAGTGTGGGATGGGGGGAGGGGAGCAGGTGGATCCACAGGAGCCGATACACATGGAGAGCCAGCTTGAAAGCTGCTTCTCCTGTGCACTGGCTTCCGCTTCCCCCACTTCCACCCACCTAGCAAGGTGGGAGGGCACTCCGCAGGAGCCGCACGAATAGAGAGCTGGCTTGAAATAGGAGCACTGGCTCCCCACTCCCCTGCTGCCTCTGATACAGAGGCAGCAAGGGGATGGCTTGTAGTTGTTAGGCTTAACTGATAAGCCTGGGCTTGTGGGTTAATTATGTAAATGACTACACGCTAACATCCCTCACATTTGCACCTCTCTGAGGGCTAGTCTGTAAACAATCAAAAGAGGGAAGAAAGGCTGCCTTTCCACCCAGTGGACAGGCCCTGGTATGGCTGTTAGATAAGCATTTATCAACAGACCAATCCCCTGCTCCTTTCTTTGATTTGAGTATCTGGCCTGACCATCTTGCTCACCTCCTGGGAAAAGGGCAGGGCCAGATAGGTGCTTCACTGTTGCCTTATCCTAGTGACCAGTGAACACTTCTTGAGCTTAATTCAAGCTCCAGTCCTACTGGCTTGTCTCGCTGCCGCTGCACAGATATAGCAGTGTTGAGTGAGAGAGAAACATCCATTTATAGACAGGGCCAGGCATCTATGTAACTCAAAGTAGATTTGCGTTCCACTGGGCACCGGGACTCGTGGGCTTGACAAGCACAGAAGTACTATTGATAAAATACCGAAAAGGCCCAAAGTTGGAGGCAAGGAGCAAATGCCTCGCAGCAGGAGGATGGGAAGTTTCTCATAGCAGCTGGAGCGCCTGCGTTTTTTTTGTTTGTTTGTTTTTTGTTTTGCGTTCCAAACCCGTGACGTGCTGCATACCCTGCTGCAGTCAATCTACTGGGACAAACGTCAAAGGAGAACTCCACCCCTCTGCCTGCCTGGGTACAGCTCAGCTGTGTTGGAGTCTTATTTTATCCCACAGGGTCAACTTGTAGCAGCTACTCACCTGTCACACAAGTGTTTACTGCAATGCACCATGGGGAGCCCTTCCCAAAGCGCTGTCCCTTGGCGACACTGCCCTTGCCTGGCATAACTAGAGACTGATATTCTTGATTGGGTAGCAGCTGGCCCTGTCGCTCTAGACATCTGTTATACACGGTCACTGATTGGCTGTTGGCTTGAACAGCTGTCTCTTCTCCCCCCGGCCTGGTTGGCTGGCTTTAATAAACCCTAACAGATCAACTGTGTTCTCTGAACTACAGTGCAACTCGTCTTTTGGCTCTGTTCCTGAAGACCACATCAGCAAGTCCTGCAGGAGAGATCCCTAGAAGTCCAAATGCTGAGACTTTAAGCAAGGCTTTTCTTGTGGTGGTCTCCAATCAGGCTGCATCGTGAAGGAGGCTAAACTTGTTGAGATTCCTCTTTTATCAGGGTTGTTTTCAAGTAGGGGGACTGAAAAGCTCAAGAGATTGGGGCGGGGGGGACTTGCCTTTGCTCAAGGCTGATGGTTCAAATCCAGGCACAGAAAGGAAACCTGTTATTGGCTTGTGTGACGTGAGTCTGGGTCTCAGTCCAGTGTGCAGTGGTTCCATGTCTCTCAAATCTCACTACTGCATTTTTGAGAGACCATGAGCTGAATAGGGTGCAGAGAATTAACCCCCCTCTTGCCCCTGAAGGAGGTGTTGACAAAGGAGGACTGGGCGGGGAGGGGGGGGAAGGCCTCCCACCTAGTGCTTTGGAAGTGTCTTGTGGGTGGATGATTTTAGTCTCTAGGGCTGCCAATCTAGCATCTTGCCTGACAGTCTAATTAGCAGTTCCCTGTTGATGATGATTTCTTTACTGCAGTTTTAGGGTTGGTTTCTTTTGCTTCCACAAGGACAGTAGACTCATCAGTTTCATTCTGTTTAGTCTCTCTGGTTCCCATTGTTAGCCCTGTGCACAGGATTTGGATTGTAAATACAGAAGCCTGGCAAATAGTTGGCTTTTGAGCAAAAACTGCCACCTCTGACTAGGGATGTAAGCGACTAGTTGACTATCGGATAAGCAAAAGCTTATCAGATAGTTGACCAGTCCCTCGACTAGTCGCTTCCCCCTCCCTCCCCTGTTGCCTCTTTTAGTTTAGAAAAGAAGACTGAGAGGCGACATGATAACGGTTTTCAGAGTGTCACAGGGAGGAGCGGGAAAATTGTTCTCCTTGGCCTCTGAGGATAGGACAAGAAGCAACGGGCCTCTGAGGATAGGACAAGAAGCAACGGGCCTCTGAGGATAGGACAAGAAGCTTAAACTGCAGCAAAGGAGGTTTAGGTTGGATATTGGGGGAAAAACTTCCTAACTGTCAGGTGGTAAAACAGTGGAATAAATTGCCTAGGGGGGTTGTGGAATCTCCATCACTGGAGATATTTAAGAGCAGGTTAGACACACCTGTCAGGGATGATAGACAGTGCTTGGTCCTGCTATGAGGGCAGGGACTGGGCTTGATGACCTCTCAAGGTCACTTCCAGCTCTATGGTTCTGTCTGAGACAGCAAGGAGGAAGGGGGAGGAGGAGCTTGTGATGCGGGAGGCAATTCCACCCCAGTGCCGTCTCCCTGGGGGGCAGATGGGTAGCGGGATCTACAGCGAGCCATGAATCAACTGATTCATACATGTAAAAGGCTAGTGTGCAACAGGAGAGAGGGGGAACCCTGTGCGAGCAAGGAATCAGCTGTCCCAGGCTGATGCTGGGTCCCTCCTGCTGCGCTTTTAAATGTATTAAGCGCCAACAGGCTCCCCCGCTTATCGACTAATCAGCTAGTCAACGGAAAATCCATTGACTAGTCGATGAGTTGATTAGATTTAACATCCCTAACTCTGACTTGCGTTTTAAAATCGTGGAGACGTTGCATAGGAATTAGAAAAGACCCTTTCATCCTTCTGTTCTCCTTGCCAATCCGTTTGTCCAGTGCTGAACTTGGGAACAAACTTGCCCTGCCTTTATTCCTTCCACGCGATGAGCAGTTTGGGCACGCTGCAATTATCTGCCAGTCTCTCGTATTTCTAGTACGCCCTCACGTGGCCTGATAGAATGTGATGGTCACCGCAGATTCCAACACTGCCAAAGCTTCTTTCCCTTGGAAACTGGTGCACAAATGTGAACATGTGCCCATACACTGTAGCCTCAGACCGGACTCTTGTGCACCCGTCAGTTGTGTCCATGCTAGCCAGGCTGGGGTGGGGCCTGAGAGGCAATTCTGAGCATGTTAGGGATGTTAATATGTGGTTAATTTAAACGTGGAAAATTTCACTGAAAATTTCAGCAGTGACGAGTGGGGGATGGGGGAGAGGCAATGAACGCCCTGTGAGTCAGTGCGCACACAGAGCTGGTGCCAAACACACACTGGTTCCCACCCTTCTCCCATCCTGTGCTGCTGCCTCTGATACAGAAGCAGCAGCGTGGGCGGACAGATGGAAGGACAGGCAGCTCCCCAGGAGCAGAGGTGCATGGGAAGCTAGCTTTTAAGCTGGCTCCCTGCACATACCGGGAGCCCATGTGTAACCGTGAAGGGTTTACCAATAAGCCCAGGCTCATTGGATAACCATGCACACTGGTGGTGTCCAACATGCTAGCCACATATAGCTGTTTGGTTGGTTGAGTGTGGCTAGTTGGCATGCTACGGTGGCTACTGCTTCAGAACTGGTTGGACACATCCCTAGTAGACATAGTCAGAGTGGGCTTCCAGACACAGCCACTGTTGTTAGTAGTTTCCTTGTGAAAGCATCTGTGGATGGTCACTCGTTTATCAAGTCTTCTGCCTCCTCCTAAGAAGGCTCATTCCAGTCTTGGTGTTACTTTGTGGGTGCAGGGGCTGAGGTATGTAGTTCCCTACTCTCGGGCTGGTATATACAACCCATGTTTGAGCGAATAGCTGCTGCCCTGTTCCGTTCTAGCTCGCTGGCTCCGCTCCGGTTGACACCCTTCTGTTCCTCACAGGAAGAAGCCCACCCACACAACTGTGAACTGCTGGTTCTGCAACCAGGACACTGTGGTGCCATATGGGAATCGCAACTGCTGGGACTGTCCTAACTGTGAACAGTACAATGGTTTCCAGGAGGTACGGTAGGAGCTGCTTGGTGTGAAGGCTGCCGGGAGGGGTCCTCCCTTAGCACAGAGCATGATCAGTGCAGATGAATTCTTCCGAGAATTTAGCTGCCATGCACAAGTGTGTCCGGAGCGGGCGTAAACCGAGATTTTTTTTTTCCAACGATTTAGAATTTGGTACTTCATGGACAGTCGTGACTGCTGGGGAGGGACAAAAGGGAGACACTGGCCATGTGATCCCCCCCCTCCCGCACATGACTCCTCCCCATGCTGTCTCTAGCTGCGGGAGGGCCTTTCCTCTTCCTGTTCCTGCCCTGCGCCCTCTCCATCCAGGCCTTGACTCTTCCTGCCCCAGCTCCACTTCACCCCTTCCCCATGAGCGATGCAGCCCAGGGGACTAGTGGCAAGGCCTGGTGCCGGCAGCAGAGATCACCCCCACCACTCCTGCACTCACTGGCAGCAGAAAGCGGAGCAACCTGGTCCCAGTTCACTCTGCTGGCTCCCATCCATGATGCTCTGAATCATAAGAATGGCCACACTGAGTCAGACAAAAGGTCCATTTTGACAGTGGCCAATGCCAGATGCCCCAGAGGGAGGGAACACAACAGGTAATCCTCACATGATCACCTATTTCCAGACAAAGAGAGGCTAGGGACACCATTCCTACCCATCCTGGCTAATATCTGTTGATGGACCTAACCTCCATGAATCTATCTATCTAGCTCTTTTTTGAACCCTGTTAAAGGCCTAGGCTTCACCACATCCTCTGGCAAGGAGTTCCACAGGATGACTGTGTGCTGAGTGAAGAAAAACTTCCTTTTGTTTGTTTTACATCTGCTGCCTATTAATTTCATTTGGTGACCCGTAGTTCTTATATTGTGAGAATCTGTAAATTACCTTTTCCTTACTCACTTTTTTCACACCAGTCATGATTTTATAGACCTCTATCATGTCCCCCCTTAGTCACCTCTTTTCTAAGATGAAAAGTACAGGTCTTTCTAATCTCTCTTCATATGGGACCTGTTCCCAACCCCTTATCATTTTTGTTGTCCTTTTCTGATCCTCCCGCCACTGGTGAGCACATGAGGGGGGAGGGAAATCCCCATTGCTCAGGGTCACAAAGTGAGTCTGACACAGCCAGGAATAGAACCCCAGTTTCCTGATTTCCAGTCCTTTGCTTCTATCCACACATCTACGTTTACCCTGGCTTTGTTCTCAGTGAGGATTTCCTTAAAGTCTTACCTTGATACACTTTTCCTCCCTCTCTGCCCTTCCGTGTATTCCTGTCCCTTCAAGCCATTCCCCTATGATTAGCTCGTTAAGCCTATGGTAAAATATGCCATTTCTGCTCCATCTCCTCCTCCTTCCAAATCTTTCCCTCTGCTGAGCTCAGCCCTTGATTGGCCCTAAACTCTTGGTAGAAGCCCTGTCTAGATGTTATCATGTGACCTGCACATCTGTCTGCTGAGCAATAGCCTGGTGCTGGTTTCTGTGCCTTGGGAGACTTGTCTTCTGGATTGAACCCATTTGTCAGCTGGGGATCAGTGGGCTGCTGTAGAGTGGAGGGTAGAGAGGTCCTGGGCTCATCTGTTTGTCACAGCCTGTAAAACAGCTGGGAATGACATACATGGGGGGGAAGGGCAATGGCTCTTACTCGGGTTTTATTTCTTCCTTGTCATCTGGGGCAGGGTCCTGCTGGTGGAACTCCCGCAGAGGGTGGGGGGCCCCCACGCCTGGGCTCACGAACTCACCCACTTCTTTGCTGCCTGGCAGAACGGAGACTACAACAAGCCCATTCCCGCCCAGTACATGGAGCACCTCAACCACGTGGTGTCTGGCGCCACTACTTTCTGCGACCCCACCAAGCCGCAGCAGTGGGTGAGCAGCCAGATCTTGCTGTGCAAAAAATGCAACAACTACCAGACCATGAAGATCAAGCAGCTGGCGTCCTTTGCACCCAGGGAGGAGGTAGGTCCTGGCTTTGGCAGACTCTCCCTTCCTATTGGGGGGGGGGGGGGAAGGAGGGGGAAGGGGAGATGACATCCCAAATGTCACCAGGTCTGGCCATGAATGCATCTTGTGTTCCCACTCTATTTCAATGGAGAGACAACAGCCATGAATCCTGATCTACTGTATTAATAAGCTCTGGGCAATTGTAACAGGATTGAACTACCAAGAGGCTCTGTCTGCCCACCCATCCCCCTCCTGTGTCTCCAGAGAGTCATGTGTGCCTGGGGCTGGAGAGCTTTGTCTCTATTTAGTTGGTCCCTGAGTGTGGCATTGAGCAATTCCACTGGAGCAGCATCCAAGTTCCCCTCCTGCCCCCTCTGCCCCAGATTCCTCCATGGGATGCATCCTCCAGGCAGCAGGGCTGTTTCTTGTCTCCTCCTTGCCTTGCAGGTCGCTCCTCCCCAGCTCGTTCTAAATGTGAGCCCACGTGTCTGCGTGTGAAGTGCCTGCCCCAGTTATCCAGGGGGCCATGGCAACGGCATGATGATGTAGGCCAGGAACCACTCTGTCCCACGTCCATAAAGAGCTTTTTGTGTAGAGCCTTGAGAAAACAGAGCACTGCGAGCGGGTGGCAGAATCTGCATGAACTCTAAGCAAGGGGCAGTGCAGCCCTTGGCGTGTATCTTCGGGAAATTCTTCCCCGACAGTGTAGCTTGCTGTTAAACTAGGTCCCGCTTTATATCTTCCCCTCCCGTAGAGCCCAGACTGTTGGGGCCCCTCTAGGCACTCCATGCAAATACTCCCTGTTGTCCTCTTCTGTTTGAAAATGAGGCAAGCCCAGATATTTCTATCGCTTCCTTATGGAAACAGCCACGGCCCAGGGCAGTGGTTTCCGGATCTGTTCCCCACTGACCCAGTTAGCCGTATGGGAAGGGCAGTTTGTTTACAACCGGTAAAAGGGGGGGGGGTGCGTGCGTGTGCATGCGTGTGTGTGTGCGCTCGCTCTTTATCTATCTCCCAATCTTCAGCCAGAGTGTCTGAATTTTAACCCATTTCCTTTTGTTTGTACCTCTTGGTGTTTTTAAGGCCGGTCCCTCTCCCTTCATTTTTCTTTTCATCTTTCCTTGAATGAATCCTTCCAGCCTCCCCGTTATTTCTGCAGCTCTTTGAACTCCATCCCTTTAATACTTTGCGTGAGTGACCTTCTGTGTCAGGCTTTACAGATGACACCCTGCCCCAGGGAATGAGGGGAGGAATTCTTTGCTCAGCTGGAGGGTGGAAGGCTGCCTCCCAACTGCGCGACAAGGTGGGAAGGGTTCAGGAGGGGGCGGGAGGAACTCTCTCTCTATTCTGATTGGAATTGCCAAGGGGGATTGTAGAATTGAGTTAGAATATGGCCAGGAAAGTGGAGCTCCCACCGTTTGCCCCTACCGTTTCAAGGAGTGCGGTGGGATCACTAGCATTGCTAGGACTAACCTGCCAATCACCACTAGGCCATTCTCGGTGGGAAGAGCGCCACCTACTGAACAGTCAACATAACTGCTTGCAAATAAGCTGGATTTTCTTACCACGTTTCCTACAGGCCAGACCTCACCCTGCTTAAATTTTTGGGATGTGATGGGCGTAATAACATGGGGTAGTTCTCAAGCCCACTGTTCTTTTCTACAGAGCCTCAGCTCAGCTGCTTTGATCCTGCTTCTGTGGCTTAAAAGGACAAAGCAGCCCAGCTGACATGTCTCCTGGTCATAGTAAGTTGGTCTTTGTGTGTCTAGAGGACAGTGAGGCTGCTGCCTTTGCCTACTGGGAACTCTGCTGCTGGTTGACATGAGTGCTGCCTTCCCTGGTGTGGGCTTCTCTTCCACAGCTGCTTATTTTAACTCTGTTCCTGCCAAGCATCTAGGGCAGTCGTGTGTTCTCATCCTCTTCCATGCCAGGCGTCCCTTCTTGCAGCAGAGATGTTCTGGGCCCCCTGGGTTGAAATCCCAGGATCTAGTGGGTTAGTTTTACTCTGTAGGCTTTTTCTCATCATGTAATTGGAACCTGCTTAATCCAGATATCTCCAGGGGAGCAGATTTAAACCCATGATTAACGAGGGCGCCTTCTGGCAGTTTCATGGTGTTTGGGTTTCTCTTGTGTCTGTCTCATGCTGACTCTGGTTCCTGAAACAGTTTTCACTTCCCCTGGGGTTGATTTCACCTCTGCCTGTCCGCTTGCTGCTTCTGCACCCGGAAAGACATGTGGGATCAGCATATAAACTGCTGGCTCAGCCTTTATTCCTGTGCAAGCTGTACCTCTGGCCCACGTAGAGGGGCTGCACAGTCACGTGATGAGCCTGCTGCCCTTGAGAAAATCCTTGGTGTGTCTCTTGGTGGAAGCCCAAGGTATCTTGGTCCAGAAGATTGTGATTAATGTTTCCTCTAATCTGCCATCACTGTGTGGAATAAATTTTTCTATGTGCACTATGGCATGTGCAAATGTGCACCACCAGTAGAAACAAAAACCTAGCTGTAGATACTATGCTAACCAGCTGGGTGGCATTTGAATCTCCTGAGTGGCTGCACAAGAACACAGCTTACCAGGAACATTGATTGTGACCCCTCGTGATAATGCTTGGCAATACCATAGCATTTTTCATCCAGCTGTTACAAATGGCTGAATGAAGACCATGGAGGTATTATTGATGCCCATCTTTTAGCCATGGCTGTTCTAACCCGAGGCTCGTAGCTCTTTTCCCCCTCACCCCCGCCCCAACCTCGCTGCAATGCCCGTGGTGGCAGCGTGGCTTCCTGAGGAGTGTTAACTCACCCGTGGGCAGTAGACAGGGCCAGAGGACGCATGGGTGAGCCGAGTGACACGGAGGGTGTCAGGTGGCACGTTTTGATGGGGCCTGGAACATGCCTGGTGCTGAGGCACCACAGACCCATCTAACATGCTGCCTATGCCCTTAGATCAGCGGTTTCCAACCACTTCCAGATGGGGACCCATTTTGACAATTCAGGAAGACTTGGTGACCCAGGGCAATTCAAAAAATTTGTGAATGGCTCCTTATGAGCCACCTGGGGAGACACCTGGCGACCCTTTTGAAATGTAATGGTGACCCATATTGGGGTCCCGACCCATAGGTTGGGAAACCCTGCCCTAGATCAAGCTGCATGTGTCTGGGGCAATACACACCTGCGTGGTGAGGTGCAAACCAGACACCAAAGGAATGGTGGCGTTGTCCCACCCACCTCCTCGTTGCTGTCAGCCACCATATGAGCAGTAGCCAGCCCCCAGACCCACTCTCCTGTACAGCGTGCAGCTTCCTTCCCATGTCTTGCAACCCGTGGCCGTCTCCCCCGGACAAATCCCAGGACCCTTGGGAAGTTTGGTCAGACTTGCCATGTGACGCTTTTTGACCCTGTTCCTTCCTTCCCCCAGTCCTCCCAGAAGTAAGACTTGCACAGAGGGGACCCTCATGCCTGGACTTTTCCTCTGTGCAAATTCCCACCCATCCCCGCGATCTCTCTGCAAGTCCGTGCTGGGAGTGGAGACAGATCAGGGGGCTGAGGCGAGGAAGAGACAGACAGGGGAGGGCATGTTGTCCTGGTGGGATTCAGTCAGAATGACCTGGGTCTGTTACATTTTCCAAGGCGCTGTCAGCCCAGGTGTCCTGTGGGCAGTGGTCCCTGTAACCTGTGCGCTCGTGCAACCATTCGGGAGAAATTCAAATGCCACTCATGGCTAGGTTTTGTGTTTCCATTGGTTGTGCACACTGACATACGCGTGAGTGCACAAAAAATTATGCCACACATGGATGGAAAGGATTAGCAGGAGCATTGGCAGTAGTGCCTGTGCTGGGTGCTCTTGAAAGCTCGGGGGCTATCCCTTGAGCTGCTGAGACCTGAGCCAGCAGAACATCTGTGTGACGCTCCCCTTGAACCATGGAGCTGTGGTTCTGACGTTCTTGGATTTGTGACATTTGGGGGGGGGGGGGGGGGCTGATCTTGCAGTGTCCAGGGCTGTCTGCGTTTAGTCATAATTGTGAAACAGGAGTTCTGCTGCAGGGAACACAAGGAAGGCAGCTGGTGGCCAGCCCTGGGGAGTGGAGGCCTCTGTCTGTCCTTGGAGCGGAGCAGTGTAAGATTTCCCCCACACTGCCCCCACCCTGAGGCTGCAAGGTTGAGATAGGAGTCCAGCCCAGGTGACCCATAAAAGCGGGTCCTGGCTCCTCTTTGGTGAAACAAGAGCCAAGTTTGGAAGAAGACGGACTTTCCAACACCGTGGCTGGGGCAGGGAGCCCCCAACGGCCTGGGCACAGAGGCAGTGTTCAAAGACTCCTGGGACTAGCCACGATGAGCGACATCTCCGCTCTAGGGACCATGATAAACGTGCCCTTCGCACGGGCTGTTTTGACAGCCATTGAGGATGGTTTATTGCAGTGATCTGAGGTGGGGTTTGCTCCAATGGCTGGTGCTGAGAGGGGGTGCGGGGGGAGCAGCTTGTCTGGCTGGAAATCTCTGCAGGCGGGTACCAGCTGGGGCCCCTGCTTACACATACGGGACACCTCTCCCCCACGTGTGGCCCTTAGCTGATAAAAGCAGCCAGGCCGTGGCTGACATATGCCATATCCCATAACCACCGAAGGCCGCTGCGGCTTGGTTCTCCATGACCAGCACTGTGTCTCTCTCCCAGGCTGTGTGGGGCTGAGGCAGCATTTCACACGTGCTAGTTGGTGGCTTGATCCCAGCTGACCTAGGAACTCAGGCCTGGTGCCCAGGTGCTCGGTAGCATGGAGATCGGTATCTGCGCTCTCATGGGCCCCCAGCATTGCCCTTTCTGCCCAAGACCGAGCCCCTGGCCCCAGTAGGAGCCATGCTCCCCCACTTGTAGGGGCAAGCCCCTCCTCCGCATGGGAGGTCCACAGCCTTCCTTGGGGGCACCTCCTCTGAACAGGGCAGCCTGCGGCCCCGGCCCTCCCCCACTCCCAGAGCACAGGGAGGGTGCCACAGCCCCAGAGCATGTGTGGTGAGCAACCCCAGCCATCCCAACCTCAAGAACCTGAGGAGGGCAGGTGCCCGCTCCCAGCCCTGGAAGGGGGGTGGCGGGTGGTCCCCTCAGCCCCAGAGCACAGGCAGCACATGGCCCCAGCCTCCCTGGCCCCGGGAGATCTGGCAGTACCCAGCCCCAGCCTTGGCAGGGCTGAAGCCCAGGCAGCCCCAAGAGACGGGTGGAGCTGCGCTTAATGGGGGTGGCTGGGGGTGGAATGTGGGCAGGACCAGCCAGGCAGTTTGGGAAGGTATCACCTTCCCATGCCTCTCATGCCCGCCACCGATGTGTGCCGGGATAGATGCGTGCTGGTGCCCCCTGGCTGCAGGGTTGCTGTGCCTCTGATCTGCTCCCCTGTTCGCTCCCCAGGGTAAATACGACGAGGAGATCGAGGTCTATAAGCACCACTTGGAGCAGACCTACAAGCTCTGCCGCCCGTGCCAGGCCGCTGTGGAATATTACATCAAGCACCAGAACCGGCAGCTCCGGGCGCTGCTGCTGAGCCACCACTTCAAACGCCGGGAGCCCGACAAGCCCTGCATGCAGGTGCGTGGGTGTGGGCGAGCAGTGCAGTGAACCAGGCGCCTTGGCATCCGCCCCAGGAGCAGGGCAGGAAATGATTCTGTCACCCCGATGGCCCTGAGGGGCTCAGCTCGTGAGCCTTCGTAATTGAGTGGGATGCTGGGATCACGTGACTTAAGTTGGGCACAGATCTAACATCTGCTCTTGGGCCAGATGTGATGTTGCAGCTGTAAATCCATCCAGAAGGGTGACCAGCTGTGATTTGGCTTGGTGGTCTGGGTGATCACAGTCCCCAGCCGGCTCCTCTGTCCTGCTCCCATCCAGATCCGTCTCCGTATTAATTCTCCCTCTTGGGCCCTGATTAGCTGGTCTCTAATTTTTGCTGGGATGAGCTGGGGGAAGGGGGAGCCTTTGAACTGGGAGGGGAGAGGAAGAGGCAGCACGTGAGGGCTTGGAAAACAGCAAGAGGGATGGAGATGAGGAAGGTTGACATGAGAGGGGGGGAAAGCAGAGGAAAGTGGAGGAGGGGTGGGAAGAACAAGCATGTCTGGCTGCATGAGGACTCTGAAGTCTAGGGAATCAAGTGTGGGACTGAGGAAGCGGGGGGAGTGATAACTTGTGGAATCTGCCCTTCACTCCCCGGCTATTCCAATCCTGGGCTCCCCGTCACACTGATGCCCCTCACTCTTGGCCTGCAGCCCCCTTATGATTCCAGCCCTGGGCAGTGACTGGCGGTTGCACCAAGTGGCTCAGTAGATCAGTGTGATGTCGAAATGTTGGGATGGCACCCGTCTGAGCTTCCCCCCACACTCACTTGGCTTGACCTGAGACATTTCTCTTTCCTTGTTGCAGAGCTTTTGCTCCTCGTCGTCCTCCATGACCACCCCGACTCAGGTGATAATATTGCGGTTCCTGACCTTCCTCAGCTGTGCGTTCCTTGTCCTGACGGCTTCCTACGGGTCCGGTGACCCCTTCTCCCTCAAAGTCATGGCCCCGGCGTCTGTGGAACATGGCCCGATGGCCATGGGGAATGGGACTAGCGCAAGCCCAGCAGCGGCTTCGGAGAATCGCACTCTCTTAGGCGTGACCGGCTGGTGGGAACTGCTCCACCTGTTGCCGGAGCAAACGGTGAAGACCTTGAGCGTTGCTTGGACCTACGGGAGGAACCATCAGATTGCAGTCGTCGTCCTCGGGCTGTTCACCTGCTTGTTAGCCATGCTCATGGCGGGACGGATCAGGTGGGTCTCCAAAATCTGCTTTCTGCGGGCTTCTTGATCCAGGGACTGATTCTCTGCAGTCCGTCAGCAGGGGGCCCTGTGTTTGTTCTGCCCACCTGAGCCTGGGCTCAGCACAGGGCTGGGAATGCGGCAATTAGCACCACTGACCTCCCGTTCCCTGGTGGAGCTAGTGAGGCATTCCCCAAGCCAGCCAAATCGGGAGACCTGGATTCTACTCCTGCGTCTGTCAAGGGCTGTAAGGGTGTATCTAAACTACATGGCTCCGTCGACAGAGCCATGTTGATTAGGCTGATCGGCAAAGGGAAATGAAGCCGCGATTTAAATAATCGCGGCTTCATTTAAATTTAAATGGCTGCCGCGCTCTGCCGCCCCAGCTGATGATCAGCTGTTTGTCAGCAGATCAGGGCAGTCTGGACGCGCCGCGGTCGACAAGGAAGCCTTTGTTGACCGATGCAGGTAAACCTGGTTTCACGAGGCATACCTGCGCCGGTCAACAAAGGCTTCCTTGTCGACCGCGGCGCGTCCAGACTGCCCTGATCTGCCGACAAACAGCTGATCATCAGCTAGTCGGCAGAGCGCGGCAGCCGTTTAAATTTAAATGAAGCCGCGATTATTTAAATCACAGCTTCATTTCCCTCTGCCGATCAGCCTAATTGACATGGCTCCGTCGACGGAGCCGTGTAGTTTAGACACTCCCCTCGTGAGCCTCTCTGTGCCTATAGCAGTGCCCTCCCACCTGTCGGATTAAAAGTCCCCATGTATGTAGTTGAAGTGGTGGTGCTCTCCCATTCAGTGCTTGAGTTGTGGGCAAGGATTCTTGGGATGCTGTTGAGGCTGCAAAGGACCGTCTGAAACATGCAGGTTGTTAGGCGTGGGGGAGAGTTCTTAGATTCTCCTACAAGAACCGTCTCCTGAATTTTCAAGGATGGACACGTCTCTTCATGGCACCGTAGTCTAGCGAATGGAGCAGTAACTTAGCAAGGCAGGTGGGGAGGTGGCCTGTAGCCTGTTTCATCCCGGGCTGCCACCGACTCCACCCTTCCATGCCAACCGGGGCCATGCCTGACTGGGCTCTGGGTGGCTGGTGTGTAGGCGTGTGTGTGCCCTGACGCACAGACTCGTTTTTTGGCATTCCAGGCTGCGGAGAATCGATGCCTTCGCCTCAGTCCTGTGGCTTCTGGTGATGGGTCTCCACTTGGCTGAGGAGTACCTGAAGGCGGACACACCCAGCTGGCTGGACACAGCCAAATTTGGCACCACATCCCTGTGCTGCCTGGTGGGCTTCACCGCAGCAGTGGCCACGCGGAAGTCAACGGGCCAACGGAGATACCGCCCCCGAAGGTCAGAGCCAGAGCAGTGACCCTGGGGGAAGGAGGAAAAAAAGCCGTGCGAACTCTGTGCGACTGGTGCTTCTCTCTCCTCTTTATTTTTCCCCTCTTTTTCTTTCTATTTTTCCCCTAGAAGCGCAGTGAAGACTTTTCCTCTCTTTTTTTTTTTCCTCCACTCTTGCTTCCCGCCAAGCCAGCTGCTCATAGCGTTTCCGCCGTCTCCGTTAGCCAAGGAAGCCGCTTCTGCCGCCTCCATTCTCCCTCCTCCTGAAACCTCCGCCCGAGGTGCAAACGCCAACCCCTGCGCAACCCCAGAGCCAAATCTTCCACCAGCTGCTCCACAGACTGCTCCATAAATGCAGCCTCATCCCCATTCTCCTCCTCCAGCCAAAGAGATTCTGGCTGCTCCTGTCCTTCCGGCTCCGCTCACTGCGTGTCCATCCCTAGCTAGTCATGGAGGGATACTCTGCCTTGAGCCTCCCGAGGGCTATGCCACGTTGTTTCCTAATGGTGCTGATCATTTTTTAGTTTACACTAATGGGAATGCATTCCTGGATTCATTTTAACCTCTCCATCGTTCCTCTGCATGGCTGTTCCTTAACGGGAGGGGATGAGACATGCTTGTTAAATAACAGGCTTCCACTCACCCTCCATTGCGTAGCCTCACTTAACCGCATGTCCTCTTGCCGTGCTGTGGCTTTTACTCCTTGGGTGCTTTTTTTACTAAAACTACTAAGAACTTGAAAAACTGAGGTGCTTTTAAAGGTTATTTAGCTCAGGTATTTTGACTGGTGCAAAATCTTCAGCTGTTTTAAAATGTATTTCCAAATTTCGGGAGGGATTGCTTTTTTGTTTGTTTTTTGTTTTTAAAGACAATCTAAATGGAAGCACAATTTTTACTTGTGGGCGTGTGGGTTTTTTTTTGTTTTTTTAAAAACGATTCTCCTCTGCTCATGCAGCCTTAGCAGCAGAGGAGGACATGCTAGGTCGCAAACTAAGAGGTGCTGTGGTGAATGGTCAGTCTTCCAGCATATATAGCCATAAGCCTTACTCCATTCGGTGCTGGTTTTTTTTTTTTTTTTATATTCAAGACATCTGAGTTCAGGACATCGGACAGGAGGAAGTGCCAGGGGAGATGGAATCCAGGGTGGCTAATTGGATGGGGCTTCATGAAAACAGAACTGGATTAGATGGTGGTCTCTCTCGGAAAGCGCTTACGTACTTTGGAGTCAAGGCAGTTGGGAAGTGGAGGATGGGTTACCCAGGCCGAAAAGCCAGCCCACCAAATGTGATCTGCTGGGTTCTTCCCAGCAGGGTCACAATGGAATCTTCAGAACCAAATGCTGAGTGCTGTTGGGGAGGGGAAGATCTTTTTCTTGGATGAGTGTTTCTAGGAGGAACAGTTTGGGCATCCATCATTGGGTTAGATGGTCTGGTCTGGATCCACCTGTATTTGGTTAGGTAGGACATTCTAGCCTGCCCACAGGCCTTGCAGCAAAAGGTGGGCCCTAAAAGAGAAACTGCAACACTATCTAAGATTCTACAGCTTGAACCTCTCTAGTCCGGCTCTCTTGGGACCTGACCAGTGCCGAATAGGGATGTGAATGGTTAACTGATGGGGGCTGGAACAGCTTTCTGACCACAGTAGGCAGGAGGCTGCTGTAGCCCAGCCAGAGCAACCCCTGTGCGGGGGGGGGGGGGAGGAGACTGCTTCAGTCAGGCTGGAGTTCCACCCTCTCCCCCATTTAATTGGTTAACTGGTTAAATGTGACAGTTAACTGGTTAGCTAATTAAATAGGATTTTTACATCCCTGGTGCCAAACCAGAGAATTTGCTGAACCACAGGAGGTCAATATTGTCTGGCAGCATTATCAACACTTCCACTGCATACTGGGATCTTCTAAGACATTAGAGCTAAATAACTGCACGGAACACAGAAAACCAGGACGAATTGCTATAAACAAACTTTATGGGAATGTGGGGAACTTAGCCAAATGTCCACTTATCTTGGTTGTGGCCGACTAAAATCATGCTGGACCATGGATGTTGCTGGACCAGAGTGGGTTCAACCTGTACGTACTTATTCTTCTGCACTATAGTTATGAAATGGCACAGAGAGCTGCCCTCCTGACAGTAGGTTAAATGGTCTTCTGCTTTGAGCACGTGTGTGTGTTGAGCTATCTCCCATTGTACTCTAAACAGAATGGAGCTTCTGCGAGACTTGCTGGGGACATCAATGGTGTTATTTAAAGTGAGAGAAATGGTGAAACAGAGAGGACTATCTGGAAAGCTAGAGTTTTTTTTTTTTTTTTTTAAAACAATTGTTCGTGTCTATTTAACTCTTCACTGCTGTTCTGCTTGTAACCCCTGTTCCCCAAGACAGCAGAGTTGTAATGCTGTGCTAAGCTGGTGAGATCTAAAGGGGGATCCAAACAAAGTCAGCTGGCTGCAGTCTGGGATGTACAGCCATCTTCTTTTCTATAGAAACAGCAGCGCGGCTGTCACATGGGCGACTGTTTTGGGAGCAGGCGCACAGTCTAAGGGTGTAGCTTTCCCCTAAGGTGTCTTGTGTTGGGAATCTTTGCTGGTGCCTTCAGGTAACTTTACTATCCAAACCCTTCTTTGTCCTCAAACACCCACCACCTCTCCCACAGTGTTGGGGTGTGTGAAAGGTGCTGCCCTGGAGACTGAAGACCTGCTTATCCAGAGGGATCCCTGTATTTGCAAAGGCAAGCTTCCCCTTGCCGCATTGCCCACCTCACTCCAACCCTGAGCTGTAGGGCTGCCTGCCCGGGTGAGGGCCTCGCTTTCCATTGCCGGTTTGACTCTGGGTCTCTCTGAAATCACCACAGAAGGCTTCAGTTGCCATGAATGTGATGGGGACTGGAGAGCATCACTCTGGCTCAAAGGAGCGAAGAAGCGCATGTGCACCCGCTCAGGTGGGAGACTCTGAGGCGTGGGGATTTCTCTTTGCTCCTTCTTCCAAAGTGGAACCGTAGCGGGGCGGAATTTGATCTAAGAAACTCAATAGGCCACATGTCTGCTCACGTGTCCTTTAGGAATGCGGAGCGGTTCCTAACCAAGTCTTGGATACAGACCCCTAAGGAAGTGGACATTGTCAATTAGTGCAATGTCTGATCGCTTCCAGGCTGACGGGTTGCCTACTAAATCCTTGCAAATGCATCTGTAGCTGTTGCCATGAGTGCTGTGTTGGGCAAAACCACATAATAAATTACCTAACATCTGACTCCAGTTCACGCAGTCCACAGATAAACAGCGTACAAATCCCAAGTCCTGCTGAGCTGGATAATCCAATATTTTGCTTTTCCTTTGCCTCACTTGAAATTTTTTCAGTCTCCGGCACAGTCTATATGGTGAGACCCCCAATTTTTCACGCTGGGTGCATTACCTTTGTTGTTGGACAGAGACCTATAGCCACTGGCCTTGCCTTGCTGAATGGTTTCTTCTGGCCTCGTGAATTCACTTCTCTCATCTTGAGACCACGCGGAGTCAGAGGACCTTCTCTACTGGAACATTTCTTCTTGAGCAAGCAGCCAAGGGAACGCTCTCCCTTCTTCATTGCTAGTGTCTGTCATCTCATGGCCACGTCTGGATCTCTGATGTCTTGATAGACCTGCCGGGTGTCTGTCCATGAGCTCTTTGCATGACCAGCATCACATGGGCCTGTTTGGCTCTAGCTGCTTTGCAAATGCTCTTTTACTCGTACAGCCGCTAGAGCTCCTTGCATTCAACTCAGACTTCTGTTCTTGAGCCCACAGCAGTTCAGGCTAACGAAAGCTGCCCTGGCACTCTTGTTGCTAGCTGTCTGCAGCTTCTGGGTCATATGCATCCGAAAACCATGGTCAGGGTTAGCGAATAATGGGTGCTGCATACCCAAACACGCATATGGTACTGGCATAAGATACTTTTGTTCATGGTGGAGGAGGAACGAGGGTTTGTGTGGCTAAAAGGGCAGCGCTATGCCTGCCCTTTATCCCAAAGATCAGTAGCTCAAGGGAGACTGGCATATAGTGGGTATGAGCAGAGGGGAACAGGACACAGGGCAGGAAAGGGTGCTGAATAAGATGGTCACTGAGAAGTCTCAGGGTATGTCTACACTAGCCCCCTAGTTCGAACGAGGGTGGCTAATGTAGGCATTCAAACTTGCAAATGAAGCCCAGGATTTAAATATCCTGGGCTTCATTTGCATGTTCCCGGGAGAGCGCCATTTTTAAATCCCCTTAGTTCGAACTGACTGTCCACGGCTACACACAGCAGTCAGAAGTTAATCTGAACTAAGTCCTTAGTTCGGATTAACTGACTGCCGCATGTAGGCGCAGGCAGTCAGTTTGAACTAAGGGGATTTAAAAATGGCGCTCTCCCGGGAACATGCAAATGAAGCCCAGGATATTTAAATCCCGGGCTTCATTTGCAAGTTCGAATGCCTACATTAGCCACCCTAGTTCGAACTAGGGGGCTAGTGTAGACATACCCTCAGAGGGGTAGCTATGTTAGTCTGTATCTGCAAAAAAATGAGGAGTCCTGTGGTACCTTGAAAGCTAAAAATTTTATTAGGGCATCAGCTTTCATGGGAAAAACCCTCTTCATCAGATGAATTGGAGTGGAGTTTAGAGGCAGAAAGTGGGTACTTATGTACCGAGCTCAACAATTAGGGTAATCTACTCACCCATGGCGAGTAGATTTGAGCCTGGCACGGCACCGCAGCGTGCTCAGCGCATGCGCAGCACACCAAACCACGTGATTGTCAAGCCCTGCTTATGTAAATGAGGCTAATCAAGAGTGGAAGTGGCTCATACACAGCAGTTATCAACTTAGGGTTGAAGAAGGATCTTAACTGGCTAATGCACTACAAAGGCAATTTCCCCTCTCTTGATATCCACATTCCCACATCAACTACTGTGAATGAGCCACTGCTGCTCCAGCTCATCTGATGAAGTGGATTTTGCCCATGAAAGCTTATGCCTGAATAAATCTGTTAATTTCTAAGGTACCACAGGAATTCTCATTGTTTTTGTGGCCAGTGAGGGTTAACTTGTAGGGGGCTAGAGCAACCCATTGTAGGTAGGGGGCTGCTGCAGCCCACCTTCCATCGTGGTGGGGGGGATCACTCCAGCCTGTCCACGGCAGGCAGGAGGTGTGGTCCAGGCAGGCTGGAGCAGCCCCCTCCCTTGCTCCATTTAATTGCTTAACTGGTTAAACAGAATGTTGAATCCGTTAACTCATTAAATGGGATTTTACATCCCTAGTGCTGAACAAGAGAATTTGCCCAAACCACGGGAGGTCAGTATTGTCTAGCAGCACTGCCAACACTTCCTCTGCTCACGGGGCTCTTAGAAGACATTTAGGGGTAAATTAGAGCTAATAGCGGCACAGAACACTGAGAGCCAGGATGGGTGGCTGTAAACAAACTTTAGGGGAAAGCTGCCAGGGTAGAGCTAATCCCACCTGCTCACTTGCTGTCACCAGCCTCTTCCTCCTTATCCACTGTGCAGCAGATCCCCTTCTCTGACCTGCCAGTCCTCTGCAAAACCAGATCAGATCATTTGCCTGAGTGCAGTTCTGCTGCACCCCACAAGGGGCAGTACTGCCTAGAGCTGCTCAGGACAGCGGCCTGGCTTGATCCATGAGCACCTGGTATGGAATCGATCCACTTGTGGCTTTTCCCTACGGCTACGGCTACGTCTACACTGGCCCCTTTTCCGAAAGGGGCATGCTAATTTTCAACTTCAGAATAGGGAAATCCGCGGGGGATTTAAATATCCCCCGTGGGATTTAAATAAAGATGTCCGCCGCTTTTTTCCGGCTTGGGGAAAAGCTGGAAAAAAGCATCTAGACTGGCCCGATCCTCCGGAATAAAGCCCTATTCCGGAGGATCTCTTATTCCTACTTTGAATAGGGCTTTATTCCGGAGGATTGGGCCAGTCTAGACGCTTTTTTCCGGCTTTTCCCCAAGCCGGAAAAAAGCGGCGGACATCTTTATTTAAATCCCGCGGGGGATATTTAAATCCCCCGCGGATTTCCCTATTCTGAAGTTGAAAATTAGCATGCCCCTTTCGGAAAAGGGGCCAGTGTAGACGTAGCCTACCCGTTAGCTGTGATTGCATAGCCATTGCCAGTTCTCTCTAGGCTGCTTGTCCCTCTCCAGTATCCCAGATTAGCCCTTCATAATTTGAACAATCTATTCACTGACTTCCCCCCCCCCCCCCCCTTCCCTCATTTATTCTTGGATCTGGACTTTTACTACTCCAGCCATCTGAAGAAGGGGGTTTTGCCTACAAAAGCTTATGATACCATCCACGTGTTTTGTTTGCCTTTAAGATGCTACTAGACTATTCGTCGTACTAGACTATTCGTCGTTTTTAAAGTTTTTCCAGAGTTCCCAGCATAACCACAGAGGCTGGCGCTGTGTGGCTGATGTCTGGCTCTCCAGAGGGGGTAGGGGCAGGTGGAAACCTGGGAAAGCCTGTGATGAGGGAAGCACGTGCCAAGGGCGCATCGATTCCATTCCAGAAAGGAGCTGTGCCCAGGGCGTGCTGTTCAGGAGCTAGTATAGCCATTGTGGGAGTTAGCACCCAAAGCTCCATAGCTCATGATACACCAGGTGCCTGCTTGGAGGAGCTTGCCTGCTGAAACAAGAGGAGTCTTTGCCTATTTGGAGCCTGACCCAGGGCTGCGATCCCCACCAAATCTATTGCAGAGTCACAGCAGCTGATCCCAACCCCTGCAGGGCAAAGACCTCGTCGCTGCTGCACTCCACATAACACTGCTGCTGGCAGCTGTCTGAAGGGTGGAAGTTTTGGCCCACCTGTCCGTGCCTGTCCCCTTAGGGGAGTTGTCTTCTCAGGTGCTGCTTCAAGCGCCTCCTCTGTCCAGGAGCCTGCCATGCGGCCAGCGGGAGCAGGGGAAGTGGCTGAGACTCTTCTGTTCCTGCAGGTTTTACTTCAAGGATCAGCCTGGCTGGTAAGGAGACACTCAGTGGCAGCTCTAGCAGCAATCTCTTACAGAACCCTTTGGTCCTTTTTTCTTCCTGGCGATTTTCCCAGCCTAGGCCTCGGTCGCATGGCAGGCTCCTTTGACGGTGCTTTTGTGTCTGAGACGTGTCCCGCATCTAACCACTGGAACCTTTTCTAAAGAAACTTACGCCCGCATGCTGGCCACCTCATGTTGCCCTGCATCCAGTGTGCTGGATTTCTAGCTCTGTTCTCTTTGGTGGCAGTTGTTGGGGGGGGGGAGGGGGAGGGTGCAAAGGAAGCTAGACACCAAAAATAAGCAAGCTAAGATAATAATTTATCTTTAAACTGTGAGCAGCCAGAATCGTTTGATCTGGATCGTCTGTTTCTTACTGCTAGTTGGCAAGCATGACACACACTGGTGCTAATGACCCAAGGCAGGGGGAGCGTGACACATACATTCCCTGACAATTTAACATGATGGTAAATCAGAGGTTATTGGGTACTTGCTTGGCTGTATTGGCCAAGGGCTACAGCAAAGGGTGCTCTTAGCCAATTTTTTTGGATCGCTAAAAGGTTTCTAATCGAAACGTCCAAAGACAAGACAGACTTTCTGGAAAATACTGGAAGCAGTGTTACTTTCGTCTCAGAGGTTGTTGTCAACACACTGTCATGTTGCTTTCGTGCTTCTGGGTGCCTCAGCAGGTATGTGCTGTTGCAAGTGGCTAGAGAGAATCAGCAAAAGTAACTTGTGTGCGTGATTCCCTTTTTAAAACATTCTGTGAAATCCAATCACAGTGACTGACTGACTGACACTGACTAGAAGGTTGAAAAATAACATGGCCTGGCCTTGTGCCAATCTCGCCGAGCTCACTGTTGGTCTCAGATGTAGGATACTTGTTTCCAGACCCCGAGTGATCCATAAACCGTATCGGTCATGGGGATTGGTTGGGGATTTTTGTGCAATCAAATCTGGGTAGAAGGCTTTCATCTCTTGCTGCAGCCTAACTGCGTGCAGATGCTTTGACTGTCTTTGGTGCTGCAATCACTAGAGCTAATAAATAAACCACTCTGCTGCCTTTTCTTAGGGTCATTCTTGAAACACCCAGGTTGAAATGCCATGTGGGTTGTTCACAACCGTGGGCCAGACAGGAACTAAGGTGCTTTGCTCCCCTAACCTTCCTGCTGTGTCTCCTCTCAGCTGGACTGTAGATCGGGCAACAAGGAAGCTTAATTATTTTGGGGTTTACACACTCACACTCACACTCTCTCTGTCTCTCTGTCTCTAGCATAGATGCTCCCAAAATTTAAAACCACCTGCCCCAGGTGCATCCCTCAGCCTCATTTCACTGGCTGAATCAGAGTTGTGGCACGCCAGCGGGGCCACGTGCCCAATGCAAACTTGGCCAAGGAAGGACTCTGCCTTATTTGTGTGATACTACATACGTGCCAGGCTGGAGGGTGGTGAGAAATGGCTGGCTTTGTGCATCCATCTCACCCTAGTCTGCCTCTGCCAGATGGTGTCTGAGGGCTCTGTCCCTTCTGCAGCGAGCCGTGCTGGTTCCCTTCACTGGATTGGTAAGGGGCAGCAACGTGCCTTTCCCGGCATATGCTAATTTTTACAACACTAAATGGCTCTCTCTCTCTCTGTTGGGACTGAGCTAGCTGGCTTTAGCGTTCAGCAGGGCGATGGTTTCTGTCCTGTTACTACCAACAAGGCTGATGGGATGAGAGTAACTTAGACGGTGCTTTAAATTTCCAAGGTGCTCTGCAGACCCTGGCGAGGGACGAGGGAGAGCAAAGGATTTGCAGCAGGGAAACCCATCCGCCTGCTGCTCCTCTCCTTCTGAAACCTTCTTTGAGTCTTTGCATGTAAATGGATCCCCTTGCAGTTCTTACTCCAACATATTTATATCCCATCTTTTCCCCTTGCTATTAACCTTTCCTTTCCCTCCCTGGTAAGATCTGTGTTATGCATGAGCTGGGTGTGCCAGATTGCTGGGGAAAGGAGGGAAATCTAGCCCCTCTTTTTGTGTTGCAGTGTTTTGTTTTGATTTGTGCTCTTCTTTTAAAGCAAGCTACAATTGTGTGATGCTAATAATCCTGTTAGACGCAGCAGCAGATATATATGTGGCTGTAATGTAGAGGAATTATTTATGCTCTTATTATAATAATTTATATTAATATAATAACTGGTGCCATTGCTCTGGCTTGTTTGATTCAATGAAATTAGGGGTGGAGGGCTGGCTTAATTTGTGAGAGCTGCTTGGGACTGTCCAGCATCCAGCGCACACTGCTGGCACACAGCTTATTGCCGCCTGAGGCTTTTGTGGTGGTCATGGATGTTCTCTGAAGGGACAGTATTCAGTTCTGAAGGGTACTTTACATTCCCCCCACCCCCCCTCCATGAGCAGCAATAAGGAGATGTCAGATGGAGAAGTCACCTGCACCATCCTCCTTGGCTAGGTGTTGTGGATGCTGGGGGAGGGACATTCACACGGTGACCCACTGCACTGAACACACACAAGTTTAATGCATCCAGTGCTGCTGGTCAGGTGGGAAGCCAAATCTCTGAACATCAGCGCCCAGGAGGAGTAGTAGCAAATGAACTAGGGGCAAGTGGCTTTCTGGCCATCCTCTGTCTCCCCTATTTATGTTGCCCCTCCTCCCCTAAAACAGAGTGACTTCAGGGAGACAGGAATCCTTGTAAATGGATCTCAGGGGGATGTGAAATGCATAGGGATTACTTACGCCAGGATGGAGGGAGCCCGAAAGCTGATGCTGTGTGTCTCTTTCCAGTGGGCAGAGCAGGCATATGTTGTAAAAAGCAGATTATCTGGTCTAATTGCATTTTTGTCTTGGTTTACCGCACACCCCCCCTCCTGTGCTAGTCCAATTATTAGAGTGGATCCCTGTGAGCCCTGCTAGCACATCCTAACACTGACTCTTCCTCTCGCCCTCTCCGTTATGGAGCTGGCAAATTGTCCCTATGCATTTCCCTTAGCATAAAACAACCCATTGTGGGCAGCATCCCCTGTCAACTGTGAGCTTGTGCAGCTGCTCAGAAGAGATTCAAATGCTGCCCAGCTGATTAGCAGAGCATCCACAGCTAGGCTGTGTGTTTCCACTGGTGATTCACATTCACATATGCCTCGGTGCACATAAAAATTTATTCCACACATGGCTGAAAAATCTGCATGTTGGTGGAAAAGATTAGAGGGAAAATTGTTTGTGGGCCTTGTTCTAGAGTGCGGAAAAGCTTTGGCATAGAGAAGGCCCTGCTCATGGGAGGCGGCTCTTCCAGTCCTGCATACTGTCCCAGATCAGGCAACCTTTTTATTTAACCAATATTTAACACTATCTGTACAGTAGAATTGTAGCTGATTGTCTGGTAACTTTAGAATCACTGTAAACACTACTCAAGATACTAGATTGTTGTTCATGACACCAAGTTTTAAAATAAACGGCTTCAGGGCCCGGACTATATCCAACGCCAGTTTGACTCCAAAGCCTTTTTTTATCACTTTGCTGCGGCTGCTCGAATATTTATAGCCTCGCTCGCTACACATGCACAACATGGAGCAACACCGTTCCACGCCTGTTCTTAATCCCTGGGGAAGGCAGAGAGAAGGTGTTGCTGCCCTATCCTGCATTGCTGGGTTTTATGGGGCTGATGTGGCTGCTTCCTGCACAGTGACTCTTCTTCCTCCTCATCCTTCCCATCTGTCCCTCTCAGCTTCTTAGATGAGAGCTAGACCAGTGTTTCTCAACCGGTGGTACGAGTACCCATACAGGGTACTCGAGAGAAGTCTGGGTGGCACGTCAACACAACTGAAATTTGGAGAAAAAATAAAAATTCAGTTACGTTTTACAGTGCTTTATTATTTTGTACTTTATACCCAAAAATTTCAGTGCCTGCCCAGCTACGATTAAATTATTTTAAACAAATGTATTGCAATTGTAGGGAAAAACACTGTGTCTGAAAACTGTAGATACTGGAGATACTTATAATTATAAAAATAAAAATGATAAGGTTTTGGTTTGGTTTGGGTTTTTGTTTTTTTGTTTTTTTGTTTTTTGAAAAAGGGGTACTTTATTAAAAAAAGGTTGAGAAACACTGAGCTAGACTATACAGGCCTGGAAGCCAGTTTCCATGGTAGGTCCTCAGGCACAGCTTAGCAACTACAGCTAACTCGCTGCTGACTATGGTGGATGGGGAAGAAGGCCCTGCTGGACAGGCCTCCCAAGATGGATGTAGTTGGAAGGGCAGGATTTTGCATACACTAAGCAATGTTTGTTGACTTAAAAACAGCTGCCAGAGGGCTTAACTTTATTCTCAGTGAGTCCAACTAAGAGTCTCTTTTTCTGACCTCTCCTCCCCCAGTCAGTGGCAGGGGCATGATGTGCACATGCAATCTCCTCAGATTATCTGGCTGCTCTTTTCCTTCCTGACAGAATTCCCATTTCAAGATGTTGCAAAGGGAAGAATTTCCCTCACTGCTTCCACTGTCTGGGAGACTGGAGCCCTCTGCCTGGGTGAGGTTTAGGGTGCAGTGAAGCTGTAGAGCAGCAAGGTCTACAGGAAAAGAACCAGGGATAAATCTAACGCAAACAGCAGCTTAAATCCCAGCAGCGGACTCCAAAAGTGTAAAAATCTTCAAATTTCTCAAGTGAGAAGGCTCCAACAGCCAGTGAGCCATACACATTGTGTTCAGGCACCTAGAGGAGCCATCCAAAGTCAAACCCTGTGCCACAAAATGTGGAGGTAGGAGAAAGAAACCTGACCAACCACATGTGATAGCTAGGATTTTTTCCTTCGTTGATCTTTCCTTCATTTGGATCTGGCCACCTGTCTGCCGACAGAGGGATGCAGATTAGGCACTTCGAAAGTGCAAATGAGCCCGGGATTTAAATATCCCGGGCTTCATTTGCATACTCAGGATTGGGCGCTGTGCCGATCACGTGCCTTTTCAAGAGTGAAAGTAAAGTCTAGCCGCGGCTCTGCTGACAGCGGGGAGCTTTTTTGGCAGATCCTGTACTCCTTTTTTTGGGATATTTAAGTCCTGGGCTCACTTGCACTTTCAAAGTGCCTAATCTGTATCCCTCTGCCAACAGAGGGATGCAGTCTGAAGGTAGCCCTTTGTATGTGGTGGGTATTTCTCTGTTATGGGTGTCTTCCATGGTCACATCTTGTTTCATTTCCATTCCAGCCCATTTGTGTGTCTTTCAGCTCTACTGATGGTGCTTGGGTCTGGGTTGGACGAGTGGTTGTGTGTATGTGTTGCAAGCATTAAAGGGTCATGCTAGACTTGAGAAGCATAACATCTTGTTCTACGCCCTTTGCAATCTAAGCCGAGGGAAGATTTCGGGTAACTAATAAGCTGCTTGCCTCTATCAAGGCTGGCTGGTGCAGATCTTGTTTAGCCTGATATGTGAAACTGGTTGGATAGTGGAGCACTTCTCCCAGGTTCTAGTCTTTGAATTACAGTGAACTTTTAAAATTAACCTGTTTGTTGTGGACAAGTTTGTCTTGTTGCTGTATTGTGTCTCTGTATCACCTCATTATCCATGAGAGAAAATGGCATTTGCTTCCTTAGATGTAAAAGGCTATGTAGCATAAACCACCATACATCAGAACACAAGATCAGGGAATTCTGGGATCTACTTCTTGTTCTGCTTGCTGTATAACCTTAGACACCTTCCAGGGTCTGTGTTCCCATCTGTTGTTCAAGTAACGTTACCTCCACGGGGATGTTGAGACTAGATTCGTTAAATGTTCCAAGAGTCTGGGATCCTTGGCTAGAGGGCACTGCAAAACTGTGAAGTGTTTATCTAACCAGATGATGCTCAGTGTAACCACAGGCCCACATCACTCTACTCTGAAGTCACTTCCTTGAAATCCAAGCCCCTAGACTTCTGACGCACTAACTAATGGGACTGAAGTATGCATGTGGATCCGGTTGGGCAATAAGACAGAAGCGGTTCACCAGGGTTAGCCCCTGACAGACCACCGCCGCTGTATTTGCTTGTGCCTCTGCAGGTATGGTGCTTACAGCTTCTATTGGCCACAGATCGGCGTTCCCAGCCAATGGGAAATGCAGGAAGCAGTGCAGACCAGGACACAGATTCCCACCGCTCCCATTGGCTAGGAACGGCGATTTGCCGTTCCGGTGGCCCACCAGGAGCTAAACCTGTTAGTCTGACCACCCTTTGCTTTTTTTACCTATAGTTTTTAACGGGTGTGTTTTTTTTTTTTTTTTTTTTTTTTTTAAACCAGTCTTACATCATATTATGGGGCTCTGTTGTATACAATTAGAATAAAGCAGGCTTTTCTGGTGCCCTCTTAAATTTTTTTTTTTTTTTTAAAGAGGTTACCAGAAACTGAAGTGTGTGCATGCCCCACGATATCTGATATTGGAGCCTTCATGAGCCTTGCTTTTCTGTAGGTTCATTAAACAGCATTCTGTGTGCTGCATAGTCTGCCGTGTGTGTGTGAGACGCTGAATCGTTCACCTGAGAGGTGCATAGACACCCAAGGGTTCTGATGACCATGGAAGCTTCAAAATTGTCAGGAGGAATGGGAGAGGGAAGAAATGTAAATACCCTTTGATTGTTTGTTATGCTGATTAGAAGGCCTATGAACCAATACAAAGGTAGGTGGTAGAACAGAGACCTCTTAAGACAATTCTGCCAATTGCATAGTTTATTTGTATGGAGTGATCCTGTGTGTCAAATGCTGGAAAGCTGTCTTGTCTTGCACTGTTTAACAAAACAAAATATCCCTGTGGTGTGGCTTTCCCTGCTCTGCACCCTGTTGTGAGTTGAGAGCTTTATTATGCAGTCTTACACTGATGCTTTGGTATGTCTACATATCCTCTTACATGGTTAGGCCTGGAGCGCACTGTATCTTGGTCCCCTCCTGAGAAGTGGTTTGAAGCTTTCTGAAATGACCAGGGCTGATAAGGTGTTTGCATCACTGGTTTTCTCTCCACAGACCCTTCTCTGCCCAATCACACAGCTGCAACCCATGTGACATTCAGGGCCATATAGGTAGTATATATGTTGTGTGGATAACACTGAAGGGCCATGATGGTAAATAGGTTGAGAATCACTACTCTGGATTATAGGCAAGCTTTTTAATTGTCTACACTTTTTTCTCCACATGAAGAACTCCTATTTATTTATTTGTGTGTGTGTCTGTCCATGAAAGTAAGAGAGATTAAAGTGATGAACCAATCAAGCAACGTGCAACCACGGAGAGCACAATTCCCCCTGCCTAACTCTGCTAGTGCATGTCAGTCGTGAACTGCAACCCCTAGAGGAGTGGAAGAAGGCCAGGCAGTAGCCTAGGACTTGGGAGATCTGGTTTCAAGTCCCTGCTCCTCCACAGAGTCTGTGTGCCCCCTCAGGCAAGTTCCTTAGTGTATGTCTGTACCTCACTGACCCCTCTGTACAATGAGGATAGCTGCATTTCTCTGCCTTGCAGGAGAGATGGGGAGGGGACTGGAGGGGGAGAGTTATGAGGATAATGTGTTGTGAGATGCTCACATACTACAGTGATTGGGACCATAAAAGTAATTTGGTTAGAGAGCTAGCTAGAGAACCTAGGTGCTAGTGAGCAGAAGCCCATCATATTAATGCTCATTATATTGGTATGACCTAAGTTTTAATTCTGACTTCCAGTGATGGAAGTTAGTGTGTTCACCACCTACCTCCCATTAACATCATGGCAATCCCAAGCATACACCACTTGGTACTGTATCTTTCTGCACATCAGAAAGCATTCTAGTTACCAGCTTCTGGTCAGATTCTTAGCTGATCATTAAACCAGTGGAATTATACCAGTGTTTACACTAGTTGAGAATCTGGCCCACCAACTGCTTTGAACCCTGTACCACAACACAAGTTAATGGAATCCCACGAGGGAATATTCCACAGGAGTCTAAACATCAACTTTTCTCTTACACCTTCCACCTCGACTCTGAAAGACTTAAGTGTTGATAGATATGTGATAAAGGATCAGTAGACTCACTAAAAATGTGTGTACACACGTACACACACTCGCTCACTCTGTGTCAGTGTCCTGGAACCAAGAAAAATACGTGCTTCCTTGCTAATCAGCAACAGTTAATCCTATTGTCCAAGACCTACCTGCATTCTGAAATGGCCTTAATAAATGAGCTCATCACATTGGCCACTGCTGCGTTTAACTGCAGCAAAAATCATTCCCTCTAAATACAAGAAGAGCAAACCTACGATGAGCACTATGGGCAGAGGTGATGGGTTGCTGCTGAAGCAGGGAATGATGTTGCTTTACTGTGAGATCCTTTTAAGTGGAGTTAGACTTTATCTACCATGAGTCAGCTTCACCTGGTTACGTGACGGTGCCATTTTAAACTGGTTTACTTAAACCCAGTGCAAACTCCTGTGGGGGGCACTTACTTCAGATTAAGAGTAGCTTTTATTGGTGTTGCTTAAATCCGTTCCTCGGGTACGTCTACTTCCTGGTATCCCGAAATAGCTACCCCGTATCTTTTGAACGCGTCTGCTATTGCGAAATATAGCGGACGCGCTATTTTGGCATCCCTGTAAACCTTGTTGCACGAGGGATAAGGGATGTCTCGAAATAGTGTTTTATTTCAAAATTTGGCACTGTGTAGACACGCCAAATTTTGAAATAGCGTACTTTGAAAAAGAATCAGAATAAGATACATAATTTGCACTATGCAAATTATGTATCTTATTTTGATTCTAAGGGTGCAGTATAGATGCGCCCTAACTGATTTAGGCTAAGCGGCAATAAAGTGTCCACACAGGCATTTGCCCTGGTTTTAAGTATACCAGTTTAAAATCACACCTTTAATTAATCAGGTGCAACTGACTCCTGTAGACAAGGCCTAGCACCTTAACTTGTGCAAGCTCCTTTAAATGGTTTGTAGCCAGCCCCTGCACTAACTGGAGTCAGGGTGGCTTTCTCTGTATTGCTGAAATAGAATGTCGGTGGGGTACGATTTGTTGCACCAGCACCACTTGATGCCAGGCCTAATCAACTTAGTGTTATGTCCCCTGTGTAGCATTGGCACAATACTGTCACTCCCATCGACTCCTACTTAGCAGCACTGTGAAGAACACTGAGCTTTATGTCGCCTTGCACGTGCCAGAGCTTAGGGAAGAGTCGATGCTGGAACTTACCCCTTGCTGAATATCTGTCGTGCATGTCCTTTACAGGTATCTTTCTGGGGATTCGGTCACTCTGTTCCCTTATGGCTCTGGGATTGGTTTCCCTTGTTCTGCTGCCTCGCCGTCTGTTTTTATCCCAACGCCCCCCAGCATCCTCCAGCTGACGAACCAGCAGTTCTTCAGATCCCCACGTAGGGCTTCCTCCTCCTCGCTCCCTGGACGTCTGAACAGGGCCCTCTCCCTGGGCACCATGCCTTCCCTAGCCAGGACAGGTAAGGCAAGCAGCGCACTTCTACGCTGGACGGAAATACAAGTGTAGCTGTGTTCAAACGGTACTTATGGAATCCTGCCTATTGTCATGTGACTGGCCTGACAGACTAGTAAGTCTAGTCTAGCCTTAGCATGTTGCTTGTAAAAGTGCACACTGATAAATGCTACCTATTCAGAATAATCCACTGCACACTGAGGGGCAGTGATGAATTGGGCATGCACATTCTCTCCTCGTAGGTCTTACGGGAGGTATCTCCTAGGCACAGCGCTTATAGCATAGTGCTTTTTTCTAAGGTGTTCAGCTTAGCACTTTGGTATAACCGATTCTTCAAAAGCAACCAAGAGCTGGTAAGCTAGTGCTTTTGCACATAAGCTAATTCTTAATGCCCAGACAGTAGGACAGATGTGGTAGCCTCATATCAAAAAAGCTATATTGGCATTGGGAAAGGTTCAGAAAAGGGCAACAGAAATGATTAGGGGTTTGGAATGGGTGTCATATGAGGAGAGATTTAAAAAGACTGGGACTTTTCAGCTTATTAAAGAGGAAACAAGGGGATAGGATAGAGGTTTATAAAATCATGACAGGTATGGAGAAAGTGAATAAGGATAAGTTATTTCTTGTTCCCGTAACGTAAGAACTAGGGGTCACAAAATGACGTTAATAGGTAGCAGGTTTAAAACAAGCAAAAGGAAGTTTTCCTTCACACAGCTGCACAGTCAACCTGTGGAACTCCTTGCCAGAGGAGGTTGTGAAGACCAGGACTTTAATAGGGTTCAAGAAAGCTAGATAAATTCATGGAGGTTAGGTCCATCAGTGGCTATTAGCCAGGAGGGGTATGAATGGTGTCCCTAGCCTCTGTTTGTCAGAGGCTGGACGTGGATGACAGGAGAGGGATCATGTGACAATTACCTGTTTCTGTTCACTCCCTCTGGGGCATCTTGCATTGGTTGCTGTTGGAAGACAGGATGCTGGGCTGGATGAACCTTTGGTCTGACCCAGTATGTCCGTTATAAGTTACAGTTAAATGCTTTTCAATGATCCTTGTGGGGTTGCAGTCCCTGTAATGCAGATGAGTACCATACAACGCTCTGTCATAGCTGTTGCTCAAGCAGTTGATTTAATACTAGAGAACTCACTTTTGGTATAATCACCACCTAAGTAGAGCAAAGAAGCTCTTAGCTTGATAGTGGCGCGTGGCGTTTGTGGATGAAGACCATTGTACACACTGATTGACCGGCTTAATGTTTCCATCTTGAGGTTTGTGACAGGGTGCCAGTCACAGAAGATCCCTGGGGGCTGCTTCCTGATGTGCTGATAAAGCCACTGACACTGGCCTCCTCATTCTTTGGGGCTTCTCACCACGCTATGATGCTGAACCAGATCTCCTGGTCTCCCCCAGCCAAGGCACAGATCTGAGATCACTGCCCCTCTCCCCTCCCTCCTGGAAAACCAATGCAGACACTGAATCATTTCAGATCTGAGGAGAATGCAGTTTCAGGTACAGCATCCAGGAACCCCCCCCCCCCCCAAATAAGCCATTCAGGCAAGCCCCCTTTAACAATGAAAGGAGGATGTATACATAGATGTCTCCCTCAGGTAACAATTATTTACGCTGGGCTTGATAGTAAATAAAACTAATTTTATTAAGTGCAAACAGTAGGATTTAAAGTGGTTGCAAGTGAAAATGGACAGAGCCAAGTAAATTACAGATTTAAAATGAAAGCAGATGCATAGCAAGTTCTAACACCCTAGAGCTTATTGCAAGCTTACCTTAAGACTGTTCTTATTTTGGGCAAAAAACCTCCAAGCCAGGGAAGATCTTTTTCTCCCTGTGGTCTCTGGCTCCCTTAGAGTGTGTCATGCCAGCCAAAGACAAAGACTTCTAGCTTTCCAATTTAAATAGGCTTCCATTTGGGTGGAAATTCTTTGTTTCCTCATTTCCCCCTTCCATAGAAAATAACCCCTGGTTAAACTAGTACACTGGTATAAATTGGTTTGGTCACGTGTCTTTCCATGACCAATCACTGCTCAAACTTAAGACAGAAAACCAGGCTGTTTACAGGTCATTAAGTTGATTACCCAGACATTGAGCATTGGAAGCACCCTTGATGGCTTTCATTTGCACATTTAAAACCATAAGCCATTCCTTACCCTATATCTTTGACTTTACATACAAGAATGATCCATGCACCAAAATAAGATACAGATCCAGCAGATTGACATTAAAATTGGTAGGTTACATGAGGTATTTTGTCCAAAGTATCTTCAAGATATGCATATTTGTATATACAGGCAGTCCCCGGGTTACGTACAAGATAAGAACAAACCTATAGTCCCTAAGTTGAATTTGTATGTAAGTTGGAACTGGCTCCAGATTCAGCCGCTGCTGCTGAAACTGACCAGGGGCTGACTACAGGAAGCTGGAGGCAGAATTGCTCTGCCCCCAGCTTCCTGGAATCAGCCACTGATCAGTTTCAACACCGGCTGAATCTCGAGCCTGGGACAGAACAGCTGGGCTGCTAGGTAGGTCCCTGCAGGACCAACCCGGCAGCACCCCAGCTGCTCTACCCCAGGGTCCACAACAAAAGCCTGGTCTGCTTGGGGGGTGGGGGGGAGCACTAGCTGCGCCCTCCTCCCCCAGCAGACCAGGGACACAGGGAGCAAAGCCGCAGCAGTGGCAGGGTGCCGCGCCTCTGAGGCTTTGCTCTGGGAAAGCCTCAGAGGCGCGGGACCCCGCCGCCGCTGCGGCTTTGCTCCCCGTGTCCCTGGTCTGCTGGAGACGGTCCCCAGCAGACCAGGGGCACCCGGAGCAGCTTTTCTCGCCCCGGAGGTCGAGGTGGCGGGACCGCTGTGCTCTGGGCAGTCCCGCTGCCTGCGAGCTCCAGGGCGAGAGAGCCCCGTTCGTAAGTGCGGATCCGACATAAGTCAGATCCGCGTAACTCGGGGACTGCCTGTACATGACAATGTCACATGGTATAGGGCGGGGGGGGGGGGAGAGTCCATCACAAAGTTCTCCTCTTTGTGTTTTCCAGTTATTTCCATTCCCCAGCAGTGGACTAGATTTGAAAGGTATTAATTCTCAGTGTCTGTGATCACAAAAATCCTGTGACGAAGGGATACTCAGATTTGTATTTCAGAAGTGCCACTGTGTCTCCTTTAAGGCCTGTCAACCCAAAGCTCTTTCTGAGGTACAGACACAGGGCTTGCTTTGCCTGCTGCTGGAATGAAAGGCAGTGATTGGAATGCCTTGGCCCCACAGCACAGTAGCTGTGCCCAGTCAGGACTCGGAAATCCTGCTGTCATCTATTTCTGGGTGAGGATCCTGTTCTCACTGCTTTCTGACTCGGGGTTTTAAGGCTGCACAGCCCCCTTACTCTGTAATACCTTTAGCAAGCCAGGTCACCTGATGGCCAGCACGGGAGTTTTGCTTTCTATCTGTGGACTATGATGGGTGGGATTTACCAGTCCTATAAATTGGTGTTCTAACTAAGCACGTTTATTCTTATGTGACAGCATCACCGAGGAAAAACTAAAACAAATGGAAACACACACAACATGCCAGGAATTGCCCATCAGTCTTATGGGGCCCTACAAGGTTAAAGTTTTCCCAGCTCTTCCACGCTTGAGCTTCGGACAATTGTATTGGTGGCAGATCTGATCCTTAAGACCACTGAACCATCTCTCCATAGTGTTTGAGGTGGGCTGCAGAGAGCAATGGTAACTTGTTATCAATTGTCAGATGGAGTCGGTCTTTGAAAAATGATTAAAAGTCTAGAAACCATGAGCTAGGAGGGAAGACTGAAAGAATTGGGCTTGTTTAGTTTAGAAAAGAGAAGACTGAAAGGGGGCACAACAGTTTTCAAGTACCTAAAAGGGTGTTATAAGGAGGAAGGAGAGAATTTTTCTCCCTCGACCTCTGAGGATAGGACAAGAAGCAGTGGGCTTAAGTTGTAGCAAGGGAGGTATAGGTTGGACATTGGGGAAAACTGTCAGGGTGCTTAAACACTAAAATAAATTGCCTTGGGGGGTTGTGGAATCTCCATCATTGGAGATATTTAAGAGCAGGTTGGATAGACACCTTTCAGAGATGATTTAGGCAGTGCTTGGTCCTGCTGTGAGAGCTGGGGACTGGACTCAATGACTTGTCGAGGTCCCTTCCAGTTCTAGGATTCGATGATTCTAACTGGCTCTTGCTTAACAATCTCCTGGTTTTTAAAGCTCCAGCTCTCCCTGACTTTCTCATCTACATGAAAAATTCTGTGCCGGTTGAACCTCTGTGGTCCATGACTCTTATGATCTAGCAACATCCAGATGCTGCTGGACTAGGGCCCTAGTGGCAGAGATTGCCGGCCAGTGGGGCTAGCAGAGCCTGCAGGGCATCAGAGCCCATAGCCAGTGGGGCGGGGTGAACTTGTGGGGCTACGGAGCCTGCAGGGCTGCCAGGGCTGCTGGAGCTCGCAGGGCTGCCTCAGCCAGTGGGACCAGGAGGCTGGGGAGAGGAGCCCAGCTGGGAGATTGGTGCCCCCCCTCCCAGTCCTCTTCTGATCTGGCAACTCCCTTGTCCAGGTCAGGTCTCAAGGATGCTGGACCAAGGAAGTTCAACCATAGTGGTATGCAGCACCGTGGGGTCTCCTGTTGGCAGGGCTCAACAAATACACACATCTACTCGCACATGGCGAGTAGATTTCAGCCGGTCGCCCCGTTCACCAACAGTCCCTGCATGCGCAGTGCGGGTATCACACATGCACGGTGCAGGGCTGGCAAGTGGCTTTCGCTGCGATCGTCGAGCCCTGCCAATTGGCATAGGTAATCTACCTCCCCAAGAGACAGTAGCTAGTCCAGCCTGTGCTGGGGGTTAGGTCAGTTCCCCTGTGTTGGTCAGTATGTGGATTTTTCGCACCCCTGGGTTATGGAGCTATACTAACCCAATTGCCTAGTGTAGACCATGTCTGACTTCTGCTGGCCCTTTGGACCTTCAGCTACTTAGATCTCACTGGACACTAGAGCACTCACCTGTCCATTCGGAGCGCCTCAGGATAGACCTCAGTGAAATGTAATGTTGTAAACCAGGAACTAACCAGCTTGCTAACTTTTCTCTCTTCTCCTCCCCCCGAGTGCTGCCCTCAAGAAGTCTGAGTGAACTTGATCTTGTCCTCCTCAAGGTTTGGGTGGGGGGATGAGTATGAGTCCCTTCTCAATGTGAGCACAGAGCTCCCATGAACACTGTGAGGACTTGGTGGCTTTAGCTTTTCAAAGCAGGCCTGGATGCTCTCTGGTGTTACCTCTGAGAGTCTCTGAGCGTTTTATACACCACCACACATGCACCAGCCTGTGGTCTCCATTTCACTGTTGAGATCTGGGTCTGTCTCAATTTTAAACATACGCTTCTAACATACCCGCTCTTTTCCTGGAGTATTTTTTAGGAATGGGCTTAGACAAGGTAGCCATTGAGATTAAGGATTTAAAGATTTAACCAGTTAGTTGGTAAGCACTGCCTTACCAGCATGCTAATCAGTTAACCAGTGCCCAGCCAGAACAGCACCCCCCACTTCACCCCCCCAGTATGGCAGGCTCTGCCCAGCCTCGCCAGAGCAACCCCTCACTCACAGTGCAGCTGGCCAGCTGCTCCAGCCTGACTAGGCCCTCCATGGAATGGGGGGCTGCTTCAGCCCAGCTGGCAACCAGTTAAACCTATAGTTTAACCGGTTAACAAATTACATGGGATTTTACATCCCTCATTAAATAATACTAATTAAAGTTTGTCTCTTCATGTGGCGGAGAGTCAGGCTGCAAAGCTGCTGCTTTTTGTTTTGTTTGTTTGTTTGTTTGTTTGTTTGTTTGTTTAATTTATGTGAATTAAGTACCAGTCAAAGGCCCTAACTTGATGGCTCTGGAGCTTGAAGGCATTTAAAGTAAGTGCAGCCCACTCAGCAGCGATGCAAACACCCTATATCTAAAGCAAAATGCAGGACAGTGTAGCACTTTAAAGACTAACAAGATGGTTTATTAGATGATGAGCTTTCGTGGGCCAGACCCACCCCAGACTAACATGGCTACATTTCTGTCACTACCCTATATCTAGTGTGCTCAACCTTTCCCTCTTGTGGTATCTTGTAGGCATGAAAGAGTTCAGTTCTTGGGCCAGTGTAAGGGAGAGAGGGGCAGGAGGTTGTGAGCAAATCATAATAGTGGTTGTGGAAAGCAGAGTTGAGCTGTCTTTTGTCTTAGGCCATATTTTCACTAAAGGGAAGATTGATGCTGCTAGATCTTCTAGCGTTCGATTTAGCGGGTCTAGTTAAGACTCACTAAATTGAACTCAGAGGGTTTCTTCTCCCTCCCCTCCTCCCCCCCCAATCAACCAGTGCTCCTGTGAGAAGTAAGGGAAGCCGAGCATTTGCTTCTGTTGGCCCCCAGCTGTGGAAGTAGCTGGAGTTGCAATCTTGAGTCAACCTTCCCTTTTAGGGTAGATCTGACCTTAAAGTAACTGAACAAAAAGGGCCTGAGTCACTAAGTTAGCTTCTCCTAGTCTGAGACGAAGGGCTTGTCTACATGCTGAGTTGCTGCACGGCAAGCCGGAGGTGATCTGCAATGCCCAGCTTGCTATGGGGTAACTTGTATAAGAATCTGGTTTTATTGTGCACACACACAGCTGTAGCAACCTGGCAATCCCCCACTGCCCTGGCTATGTACCACTTGGGCCTCTGACAAGGGACTGTGCAGTGCAGGGAAGATTTATAGGCTGACGAAAGATTCTCTTACCAGTGCGTTAAACCCAGCCCTAAAACGTTCTTGAAACCAGCAAGCACATGTCACTCTCCATCCAAAGGAAGCTCTGTCCTGCCCTGTCAGTGAATGATTGCCAAAGGGTCAGAGGCCAAATCACTACTGGTTGAAATTCTCTTAACTGGGATTCTCTTGTCCTGCAACATCCATGGTCTGGCACGGATGTTGCAGGACTAGAGAGCGTGGAGGGCCAGTGGCAATGATCCCTGTGGGGCCAGCAGGGCAGTAGGCTGCCTTCAACAAGCTGAGGGGGGCTGCCTGGCGCATGGTTGCCTAGTGGGTCCTGGAGCCCCCGCATGGCATGCGTGGGTGCCCCGTGGGTCTAGGATCTTCAGTGTGGTGCACATGGCTGCCCAGCAGGTCCAGAGCCACGGCAGCAATGTCTGCCCAGCAGGGCTGGTACTGCAGCAGGGCCAGCAGGAGGTGGGGGCCAGCTGGGAGGCCAGCAGGGCCAGTGGTAGAGGTCCAGAAATGACCTCCCCTGATCCGGCAACATCCCTCATCCAGGACTGTTCAGGTCCCAACGGCGCTGGGCCAAGGAGATTCAGCCTGTAGTGGGTTCTAGAATAACAGCACAGGGGTAAGCGCAGCCAAGCTTCTTTTGTTCAGTTTGTCCTGCATGTCTTTGGCTCACGCTGCCAGCAGCTTTCCTGCATCCATCAGGAGCAATAGAACAGCTTTCCGTAAGTCGGTGGCTTTTTGTACAGGTCTGCCATGCAACTGATTTCCCCCCCCAGCCGCTCCATATCCCGGTGCAGTCCATCCTTTTGCATGGCTTTGCAACTCCAGGCTGAGCAGTGTGTGGAACAGTGGCGGGCAACCTGCAGCTAAAGGGCCTCGTGCGCCATTGCAGTTCTTTGTGTGGCCTGGGAGACGTTCTGTTTACCGTTGTCCATGTGCTAGGTTGCCAGATGCCGCTGTTTTCCATCCACAGAGGGTTTTTTTCCCCTACAGGTATTACTAAAGTGTCATGCATGTAAAGCAAGGGCATGTGAAGTGAAGTGGGTGCTGATTGCACACAACATTGACTGTGAGCCATGCGCTCCCTCTGCCTCCAGTCAAAGTGCTGCTATGATGCAATTGGCAAACCCTGCAAATTCTAGGTACATATACAAGCGCAGTTAGTAAAATGATCCTATCCCAGGAGACCGTCTTGGTTATGACAGTCTTGCAGCCCACTGAGATGGAGGGGCCTAGTGAGTGAGCTTCGGCAAAAAATGAGTCACAAGGTAACAGCGGCAGCAGCTGAACTGAGCAAAAAGGGGTAAAAAAGGCTTTAAAAAACTAAAACGTTACAGTATACTGTATACAGTATGTACAATAAAAAGGGTTAAGAACACTTTATATACAGTATATAATGTATACAGTGTGTATATATAACCAGTTTATAGTACCTACTGATAGTCTGGCATATTTGATAATCCAGCACCACCTAGGTCCCATAGGTTCCGGATTACCGGAAGTCTACTGTAGCTCCATCACAAAGGGGCAACGTAAGGATTGAGGCTTTGGTTATAACACTCAGCTCTCCTGGCTCTATTTGCCTTCCTGTTACCATAGGTTCCTGGCTACGCACCCGGTGTTGCAGGTGGAAATTCATGTGATTCTGTCCCTAGAATGTGAATCTAGAGGGAGAGGCGTACGCTCAGTTGTGCTGGAGAAAGTGGAATCTTGTCTCTCTCTCCCATCCTTTAAGATAGCGACAGGCCTCCCCATGGTGCAGTTGTGTGGCTGGAAATCTGAGCTTCTTGGCCCTTGGCTCCCTGAAGAAGATGGTGTGGGAGCCACGCTGGAGTGATTTGCTGGGTTTTCTCCCTTTTCCTGGTGCCTTCTCAGAGCCTCTCCCCAGCTACTTGTTGAGGGCAGCAGCTTCCCAGTTCATTCAAGGTACAGAGCAACTCAAACATCCATAAAAACCCTGTTGGGAAGCACTAAGGGTCACAGATTTGTCCATAGCTGTGGAACAAAGGCGCTTGCTGGCCTCAGGACACCATCTGGGGAACATGGGGGAGGGGCAGGGAAGGGGATTCTGCTCTCTCCCCGCTGAGGGACTCGCAACTTGCCTCCTGCCCAGAATCTTTTTGAAGTTTCCTGGCTCCCTCTGTTCCCCGGCAGCCAAGGGATCCTTTGCTGCACACCAGGTCCCAGGAGGGACTTGTGTACTCTGGGAACTTGGATTTGCCTCTGCACTTCTTAAGCCTTCAACTGCTGGTGGCTCTCTCTGCCGCCCTGAATATTTCCAGGCATGGAACTGAACCATAAAAAGCTGCGGATGCAACTTGGGAATAGTTATTTAGCAGCCTCGGTCACCAGAAACACTGACATACACATCCATTGCTCAGACTCTCTGGGAGGGTGGTCTCTGTGCCTCTGTGGGGATGCATAATTCAAATGGCCCACATTTTTCTGTGCCCCCCCCCATGAAGAAAAAAAAAACCTGTTGGGGCTGGAAACACAAGCCTCTTTCTGGGCAGCCCAGGCAGCTTCATAGACAGGGGAGGCACCTGGGCTTGGCATCTGAGCCTGCATTATCACAGGGCGAGAGGTGGGAGGGTGTACATAGGTGGGTGCCAACAAATGAGGGGGAGAGATTCTGCTTCCCCTCTCCCCCAGCTCCTGGCCTGTAAAGATAGGGCTTTTTAATTATGCAGGAGGCAGGCTAGAGGCACAAATGAAGCAGCCTGACCAAGTTAATTGATCTCATTCTCTGAGGCACAAATGTAGCACCATGGCTGCAAATAAAGTTGTTAAAGTTGCTGTTGATGGTTAATTGATCTCACTCTCTGAGGCAGAAATGTATCAGAATGCATAATGTTCCTATTATTAGTTAACTGTTCCCATCAGTCAATTCCCTCAGAAGTATAAAATCAGTGAATCTTTTAAGGCCCCTACCTTGTCAGAGTGATGTAAAGGAGCCTTATGAAATGACAGTAAGGGAATCCTCAGTTTAGATAAATTTATGTGCACTCTCACTTTTTTTCCTCTGCCAAAGTGGCACAATGAGGTTAGATTCCAGCTCAGGATTTATTTTACTTACCCATTTAAAAAAAATCACATTTAACAAGTAGTTGATTAAAATGTCAAGACAATCAGAACCAAGCACTTCCCGTAGTACCTAGCCAGGTCCAGGACAATGATAAGCAAAACTAGGACTTTCATGTGTGAAAGTCTGAGCGCTTTAAAATGCTGTTGTTGTTGTGTAATGTAATTTAAATGAAAATCCAGAATTATAACTGGAATGCAGGGTATTGGTTACCAAGTGTTTGTAGCTTAATTTTTATGTGTTTAGGAAATGCTGACTAGTTATTGTGACTTTTCTGAATTGTAGTTTAAATAACTTATCCAAACAACTGAAACTGGTGTGATTATATTACACTATTGTGACAAATAAAATGTGCAGGACTTTTTTTTTTTTTTTTTTTTTTTTTTTTTGCAGAACCCCCCTCCTACCTCCGGAGTAATAATATGGTGGTGTAGCTAGTTTTACCAGGAATGCAGCCACTTCTAGGGGGAAAGGAGACAGCTGAACGATATACTGCACAGCAGAACAGGACATGAGAGGAGGCGGGGGGGGCACTGAATTGAAATTGGAGGGCACATTAGTCAGCAGAGGGCATGGCCCTGGGGTAACAATTTATAGGTAGAGTCCTGGGTGGATACAAAATTGGTACCTACATCTGTATCCACAAAAATGATCAGCAGATATCCACATCCTGGATGCAGATACTCGCAAATATAAAGCGAATAGCTGCAGATTTGTAGGTTTCTAGATACAAAATTTGTATCTGCAAAAATGAGCCACGGATATCCACATCTGCAGATACCTGTGACTATGAAGTGGGTATCTGTAAACTCGTAGGGCTGTGTCCATAGGATCTTAAATTGGATTTTGGTCTGAACTGCATCTGGTGAGGGAGGTGCTTTGGGAGCCATTCATGAGGGGCTTTAATGAGGATTTAAAGGCTGGGAAGAAAGGAGATGCAGAGAGGAAACGACAAATGGGGCCAGGATCACGCTGACTATGGAAGCGGAGCTAGAAATGGCTTAGCCTTAATCCATGCAGTTTTCCTTTGGGCGGGGGAGGGCTCTTCAGCAAGGGCAGTGTGCCAGCTGTTACTCTTACACAGGGTTCCGGATGCCACCTGGCTGACCAAGTCCAGGTCATAAGTTGAGTTTGTCTTCAGCAGCTTGCCCCCGGTTGCCCTCAGGAGGGGTGGAAGCCAGCTCAATAGAAAGAGGGCTGATCTGAATGACTGAACGCTTCAAGCTCTGTCCACCTCAGGCCTGTGTGTCTCTCACTGCACTTTGGCAGCTTGAGGTTATGAGAAACCCCCTCTATCAGAGCGCACAACCATCCTGGGAGGAAAGCTGGAGGCTGTATATTATGTTTGCTACAGTCGCATTGGTGCTGAGCTTCTTTGGTTTGCTTTTCAGATTCTGGCTACTTGTTCAGTGGCAGCCGTCCGGCGTCCCAGGCATCTCAGTCAAAGGAGTCGCCCGCATCAGGTAAGGATGAGAATGTGCAGTGCTGAGACTCCCAGGCTGTCTACACTGCATCCCTTTTACGGAAAAGGGAAGCAGATGAGACAAATCGGAATTGCAAATGCAGCAGGGATTTAAATTTTCCCCACTCTATTTGCATGAACATGGCTGCCTCTTAAAATTAGGAATAAGGGACCTTTCGGAAAAGGCTTTATTTTCTGAAAGATCCCCGTCTAGACTGGCGCTTTTTTCCGGCAAAGCCCAGAGCCGGAAAAAAGCAACAGCCATGTTCATGCAAATGGAGCGGGGAAAATTTAAATCCCTGCTGCATTTGCAATTCCGACTTGTCTCATCTGCATCCCTTTTCCGGAAAAGGGGTCCAGTGTGTAGACAGCCCCAGGGTTTGCAATGACTTGCTGAAACACAGGGTAGACGATTTACCCTAGTTCTTCCCCATCTCTTCCCTCCCTGCCCATTTTTCCAATGAAAATTCAGCATGATGGTCAGTCAGATTGTAGTGGTGCCCGGTAGTGAGACGCATTCCCCCATCGGGCTAGGTGCCATACTTCCACAAACTAAAGCAATCCCTGCCTGGAAGATCTTCCAATGAAATCAACAAGACAGGCATAGAAGGGCTTGCACTCCTCATTCTGTAGATCAGACATGGAGCAGTTACGTGGCTTACCCAGTGGGATGCAGCATCTGCAGGAGAATGAAGAACTGAACCCCAATCTCCAGTGTGGTGCTTTAAACGCAAGACCAGCCTTCCTGGAATTTGGACCTGTCCTTAGCATGATGCCTGTTGAGTGGATGCGGGTTGCTGCTTTGGGTCCGAGTGAGTCCCAAACCACTGTTGCTTTTTCCAGTTTATACAGCTTCAGAGGTCTCCATAGTGCATCTCCCCTGCTAAAACCCTTCCCTATTCCCTCACCACCAAAGTTGGGATCGGGGGTTGCTATTGGGAATGTGTAAAGTTGTTTCAAAAGGTAACCAAGTAACTGTTAAAAATCTCAGCGGTTACCCACGCTGCGGGCTCTCATCCCTACTCCATACGCAGCCTGTTTGTTTGTGGCCCATGGCACAGCAGGGCTCAACACACGGCCAATGGGTGGGATCCTTTGCATGGGAACATGCTTCACAATGGCGAGGCATCTGCCAGGCAGGATGAGCATTGAAAGACACAAGTGGGACAGGCTGGCTGGAACAGACGAGTACAGGGTGTCGGTGTTTCTAGCCCCCAAGGAAGAGGTGCCAGGAGCACTGGAGCATTGTGGGAAAGCAGCTATTTGCATATACAATTGCATGTCTATTCAACCACACTTAAGTTGCAGCCCTTGGCATGTGATATCATTGTGACCCCCAGGGCTTCCAGAGTTGAGTAGCCTTGCTGTAGAGTGTGCAGTGAAGCCTCCGCGGGAGTGGGGCTGCCAGCCCCTGCTAGCCCTTCTCCCGGGGAGCCACAGCGTGTAACCTGCAGCAGCAGAGAGCTGGGCTTGCCATAGACAGGGGCTGCTCCAGTGGGCCCCATGAGGCTGGAGCAGCCCCCTGCCCGGGGCGGGGAGCTACTTCAGCCCCTACCAGTTAACTAGAACCAGTAAGCCTTACCCTAAAATTGGTGAGGCTTACTGGTTAACCTTCTCCATCCCTAGTTGCTAGCGTGGTGATGCATCAGCCATGCTGTGGATCCTCTACATCTTTCTTCTAAAACCTTATTGCAAATGGCTTTATAACACGTATCCGGTGGGGTGAAAATCTAATGTATCACCCCTCCCTTTTAAAGTCTGAATTTATTGCTGAGAAAGGGTGCCCGGTAGCTCTACAGACTCTAGGCATCAGCCTGGGCAGCAGCAATGGGAGTGTGTTGCATTTCAACCCTGATCAGGAGGGTAACATCTTAAACCTAAGACAGAAACTTCTTCTCCAGGCCTGTTCTTGGTCTCCATGGGGCCGGGGAGGGATGTCAAGTTGCAAGGGTTTTGTTGCTGACTGGGATGTGGTCGGAAATTTCTGCTGTTTCTGGGGATGTTACACACCCATGCTTTACTTTCTTTTGTTAGCTGCAAAAATATTGGAAAACATTTTGAGATCAGTCTGAGAGATTTCAGGCTTTCCATCTGCAGCTTTCCCCCTCTGTAGTTTTTTTCCTGTCAAAGGAACTGATAATCAGACTTCTTTGTGTGCTGTGCCTGTTTGCAGCCTCCTCATACTGGTGACCTGTCTGTTGCACTTCTGACCCCAAAGAGAACTTTTGTCCCTGTCTGGATCCTTTGCCTCTGCTTCCAGTTTGTACTGCCTGGGTTTTAACAATCAAAACGCAGCTGCAGTCTGGGTTAATTCCTTGCCCCTCCCCCGTTTTCCTGGTGTGCTCTTCCAACAAACCTGCCAAAATCACTCATTTTAAAATAAGCTGCATGCAAAATGTAAATTCCACTGAATGAGCCCAGTGACCCAGATCCAAAGGGTGTCCCGGCCGATTTAAAACTTACCTTTTCTCCTCTGTTCTAAGTGGTGTTCTCCCTTCCCTTCAAAAGTTTTCCCATTGTGATGCACCTGGATGAACCATGATGTGACATCACGGTTACAATACCAGAAATCCCAGCTGAGGCTGCTCCATGGAGTTCCATGATAGATGCTGGGATGATGGTGCAGTAGAAGTAGCTGATCTATGACTTGGGGAACCTTAAAGGAGGGAAAGGGTAAGATTCTGGTAGCGTTTGTGCTGAATTGCCCCAGAAAGCCCAGTTGGGGACGGGGCCAGATAGTATAGTCAAAGACTCTCACGGTTTTTGCATGTATTCTCCAAAGCAGCTGAGAATGGGGGAGGAGAGCAGGAAAGTTTCCTGGAGTGGAATCGGTAACTCACCCTGCTGTGGGTCCGGTGTCAACTAATGGTTTGAAGCCTGTATCAGGGCCTGTTAAGAATGGGGGTATTTGAGTGGATTGAACCTGGGTTGCATGAGGCGGAAAGCTCAGTGAAAGGAGAGGTTACCTTCCAACCTCCTGCTCTGTTGGGCACAGGCAGATTTAAACCATCCCCGTTTAAATGGAGCAAAGTCTTGGGCCTTCTCTGAATACAAAAGTTGCACAGATCTAACAAATCAACTTAGTTAAAATAGGTGCCACTCTTGTGTGTAGACAAAGCCTTAATAGAGTTAACCAAAGTCTGCTGTGCTAAGCCTTGTTTGCCCGGGTTCCTTTGCAAAAATAGAAGGTTTTGCCTCTGAAGCTAGGGCATTGCAGAGAATTACTTTTGAGTAGAAAATGTTCCTGTCATTCTCAATATGGCAAGGACTTTTTGGAATGAGTAGGGACACACACACACACTCCTCTTCCACACTGGCTGGAGAACACCCCAACACATCTCCCAGCCTAAATCCTCTCTTTCTGACCCTGGCATGTCTCTATTTCAGAGTACTACTCCCTGCTGTCTGGAAGCTGCGCCTCATCCCCCATCCCGTCACCAGCACCTTCGGTGGCTGGATCCGTCACCTCCAGCTCAGGCTCCTTGCGCTACCGCCGTCCCCTTATCAGTCCTGCGCGCCTGAACCTGAAAGGGCAGAAGCTGCTGCTCTTCCCATCCCAGAGCGATGCTCTGCACACGCCAACCAGCCTGGATGAGCCCACCCACGCCGACAGCAACGTCTTCGCTGCTGAGCTGTCCCCGTTCCCGAAAAAGAACCTCAACGAGCGGGCAATGCATGGTACGTTCCTGCCCCCTTCCCCAGAGGCCAGTTCGGTCACAAGTCAATGTGCAAGCTAAGCAGCTGGCAAAGGGAAGGGGAGACCATCAAGGGAAACGCAAGTGGTGCTGATGGCTCAGTAGCTGAGAATCCATTACATGGCCGCTGTTCTGCTAGAGATCCTGTCCGACAAATCAGAGGCGAAACCAAGATCCTTTCCACTTGTCATTTAAGATCCCGTTATTTTTATTTGGATTATCAGAGGTGCTTTCATGTGATTAAGGGCATTAGCCCATTTGTCCTGGCCATATCCTAGCTTGGATAGGAAATTCATCCCACTGTTGCAGTTATGTTAGTATCGCCCGGATGATTTATACCACAGAGCCCCTAGATTTGATTTTTGTCATCTCTTCCAGTCCTGACCTCTAGTGCAGGGTGGCTTTGCAATGTTTCACCAAGCACTTTTTGCAACAGGTTTATAATTTCCTTTGCATCTGTTTTCTGATGGTTCCTCTTCCTTTCCTCCCTTAGATATGAGGGCAGCCATGGGAAGAGGGAGTATTTGCAGTAACAATTCCATCAAAAAGGAGGATAATTCGTCACATTCATCCACCTGTGTGGTGGACACGACCACCAAAGGAGAAGAGCCAGCAGGCTGGAGAGGTGGGTGGCTGTGTGTGTATGTGTGTATGACTTGGATATGATCACACCAGAAATCATGGGTAGAGACCAGAGAAGGTTGTAGATCTCCTGTGTCCCAGTCCTGTGATTTCACTATAAGGCTCGCTTTATTCCTCAGCACATCTGAGAAACGCTGAGTACTCCAGCATTATGCTAGGTCAAGAAATGGAGAGTGAGATTGGAAAGGAAAGGAGAAGTCCATCAGAATCTTTCCTGCCTGGATTGTGGCTGGAAACAGGATTCTCCAACTTCTGATCCAAATAAAAAGTGTTGGGTATGAGAAGGGAGATCATCATTATTTCATCAAGTTCCCTAACAACTTTTTCTGGCTTTTTTTTTTTCCCCCCCCTTCCCATCAAAGGTCATTTTGGGAACTCCATTATCCGAGGTCTCCTAGCCATGAGCCTGACAGCCAATGCTATCTTCACATCTGCCTACCTCTACCAGAGCCTGCGCTGACCCATGCTGCTTCTCCACTTGGTGGCGCCACCCACTTCCCAAGAGACTCTACGAGAAGAATTCAACCACAGCTTCAGTGTCTTTTGGCTATGCCACAGGTGCATGCTGCTTATCCACCACTGCCCGCCAGGCTGCAGCGACAAAGAACCACACAGCTGCTGCTGTCACCACCTCTGAGCAGAACGTACTGAAGGGCTGTTGTGAGGCTGGAGATGGCCGGCGGGACTCTTCGCAATGCCTGCTCAAGGTGAGAGGTCAGCTAACGTCCCTTGCACCTTCTTTCTAAGGATTCGGTCTGTGACATGAACTAGAGAAGATGTAAATGAGCTGGTTGGCTCGGTCTCATCCCATCTTTCCCACGGATTAACCAACCTCACATGGATGGCAGTGATGGAATAAGAAGAATTAGAACAAATAAATTGGAGACAAGAGACAGGACTTGAGCTTCAGATATTGAAATGGCTTCCCCGGCCTGGTTTCCTTATTAGCACCTAGTCTGTCTCCCCTGTTCGTTGTATGTGAATGGTTTTATGTCCTCCTTAAGGTTGGTGGGGACTTTAGCTGCTCTGTGATTCTCTTGCATGGGGTGTATGTGCGTGCATGTACTTCTGTCTGGTCTGCTGTCTGAGGTCTAGTGAGCCGGGTACTTCCCTGTGATGCTGGCTCCTGGTAACTGTTCATGTCCATTGCTCAAATGTGTGCAGCTGCTGTAGGGCTGGGCACGTCTGCATTAAGAAAGTAAGCTCATGCTTTTCACCTTGCCAGGAAGCGCCAATACTGCTGTAATAAGATGTGCCCTAATCCACTTGGGTTGTGCCTCAGGGGCTCTAGTTCTGACTGCGCGTGTGGTTGCTGGAGTCGGGAGCTGCACAGCTTGTTCTTACTGTAAACCATACTAACATACTGTGTGAAGGGCACTGCTAACAGGGAGACGTCGGATAACATGCTCCACTCTAGAGGCTCACCTCTGGTCTTTGGGAATGGTGTGTAGAAGATATTATCTGCTTGGCTAAACTGCAAGTCTCTCTGCACTAGGGATGCACCAGACCAGCTGAGCCTCCCGGGTGTCCCTTAAAATCCATGGTGCCAGCCCAACACTTTCTCAAAACTAGAAACTATTTTTGAATCTCAGTTTTTTTGGGTGCCCAACTTGGGATGCCTTAAAGGAGCCTGGTAATTTTTTTTTTCCAGAGGGTGAGTGTTCAGAGCTCCTTGGAAATTGGGTCCCTTTATGGTGTCAAGTTGGGCACCCAAATCACTAAGCATGTCTGAAAATGTTGCCCCTCATATCTCAATTCCCACATCCCAACCACATGGTGCAAAGGGAGACTGAGCCAACACTAAGGATGAGGCCTATGAAGCATCACAGGACTCTGCCCAGAACTTTCCTGCTGTCCTGGTGCTGTTTTCCTTTTGGTCTTAAATTCTCTTACTTGTCCCTATCTTCTCTTCAAATTGTGTTTGCTCAGTCCCTTCCCCTCTGCACACCCTGCTGCTCGCTACTTTGGGTATTCTTCCTCCTCCACACACGTCCACCATGGTAGTCTGCTGGTGACGAGAAACTTCCCCGTTAAGCTGAAAATCTCACCATGTAGTATGGATCAGATCTTTTGAGGGACTGTGTTCCCTTCACGTTGCTTACTAAGCCACCATGCTCCCTTGTGGGACAAACAAAGTAATGACCTAACTCTAATCAGTTATTCCTGGTGGCTGGAGCTGTGGAAAATCAAGTCTTGCTCTCCCTGTGTCTCTTGCACCTGTTCCTGCATTATCTCAGCAACCCTATTCCAGCTGCTGTACTCACTGATCCATGAAGCCTCCTCTCTCATCCCATGGAGGAGACTGATCAACTGCTGTGGGCTCTTCTCAAGAGATTTTGGAAGTAGGATCTCTGACTCTGCCGCTTTCTCTTGATCCTTCTTTGGTGTTCTGGCCTGTCCGTATACCAGGCAACTCCTTCACCTCAGCCTAGATTCAGACTAGCAACTGCATCCAAAATAGCGGGCATGCTGCATGCTGATTAGCAACTTTTTGTAACTTGCATCAATTGGTTTCCATGTTGGACTAATCCATGACCTTGCTTGTGTTGAGATTTGTGTCCCTTTTAAATGTTTTTGGCTTCTATTTAGTGTTCATAATAAGCGCACACACAAAAAACCCCACCCTGGTAGTGCCTGCACTGCTGAGCACTCCACAAACTTCTCCATACAGCTGAACCACCGGGAACTCACTCCTGACTTGCAACAACACATGGTATCCTGACTTTCAACATGCCCATGTGATCTGAAGCAGAGATCTGCATGCCATAGAGTACAGTGGCCTTGTGTATCTTGCTATGATAAATGTGCACTGTGACTTTGCTTATGCCCCGAAATTTGTTTCACTTCTCAACTCGTGCTTTGTGCTGTATTTACCCACCGCCACATCTCTCTCACAGCCCCACTTCACATGGCTTTTATTTGTCCCCACCAAACTCCAGTGCTGAGTTTGCCCCTTGCTAGCATTTCTTCTTTGTTCCCAGCACCCATGGCCCTCCCGGGTCCTCCTTTTTCCCTCCTGCACACCTCTTGTTTCAGGAACTCCTTAATTTTACTTCTGAATCTGCTGCCGGTTGGGCTCCTGGCCAGTCATTTAGGTGACCCTACGTGAAGCCATTTTAAAACTTTTTGGATGTTATTACAGAAGAGGAAAATCACAAGACCTCTCAATCTGGTGCTAGAACAGTGTGGGAGCGGTGCTGTTGCTGATGCAAAGCCTTCACTGTTGTTAGCGTGTGTGCATGTATGTGTGTGTACGTGTGTATATAAATATTTGAAGAGTTTCTTCATTTTGAAAGATTTGAGCCCAAGTTTGTTCCTGTGTTGTCAGCCTTAATCCAGCTACCGGACACTGTGTCCATCTTGCTGCTGCTACTGCTGTTTCTGTATAATGCTGGTATGGAGGAATCAAAAATCTAGTTCCCAGGTCAAAACCTTTGTGCATGAATTGCTGGTGGCATGGGTCTTTGTACGATATTGTTCAGGGATGGAATTTTATTTTTCTAATGGTTTTTCCTGTACAAACCTTTGGGGAGATGGGGATAGATGTAAACTTTCTGTACATTAAACAAGATTTGAACTTTTATTTAAATAAGGTCACGGTCAACTTCGAGATGGGTTATAAAGGAACGCTTACCAAAAGGAACCTTGACCCTGTTGCTGAATGATCACCCTCTCTTATCCCCACCCTCCTATAAAGACATACACAACCTTCCTCTCTGTGCTGGGATCCATTATGCATGTCCCAAGACCTTAGAGAGTCTTCCTGTGATTGTCTGAATTAAGATGCTATTTTCCCATAAGGTGGCTATATCAGTGGGTGTTAAGTATATTGTTAAGGGAGTGGATCGTTGGGAGGACAAGTTGTTCTCTCCTAGGATAGCCTAGATCTAAAAGTAAGCATCCCTGGCATACAAGTGGGCTGATCTATAGGGACTTCAGTCCACTTACTCAGTGGCAAATTTTGGCCTGTGAATGTCCAAATCCTACCCTTTATTCCTGGGTGACAGTAATGTTGTGGAACTGCTGAACTCGTCGGGGGTCTAATGCAGCTGGAAGCCTAGGCTGCTTCTGGATCTCTCTGGATATTGCTGTTCTATTTCCCAGCCACCTTCATAGTCTTAACTTCTATCCCAGATGTCTGTAACAAGGTCAGAAAGCACCTATTTGGTCAGTGCAAGGTAGGTGTTTCCACAAATGCTGCCTCCAGAAGTGACTATCAAACCCTTTGTGTGCTTGGATGGAAGGGCAGGGGTTTGAGGCTTCTGCAAGTAGAGTAGATTTTGATGATAAAGAAGCGTCCGAAAACTCATCTCCTACTAAAAAAATGTTATCTGTTTGCTTGTTTGGGCTCTAATGCTGTACAGTTTAGTTACATTGTGTGGGGAACTCTGTGGGGAACTCTGTCCCCAGCAGGTTTTTAGTTCATGCTCTGTGTTTAAAGAGGATTATTTTTCTTTAAAAAACAAAAAATACAAAAAAGTTGAAATTATAAATCTCACTCAAATGTGTCTTTTTATTAGCATTATTTTTGGGGAAGGGGCGGGTGGCACAGGTGTGCACGCATGTGTGTCTTGCAATAAAGCTGCGATCTTAAAGCTACACAAAGTTAGCAGACAACTTAAGGCGATGCAAGTTGTCCCGGGGCAGTGCCCCACCTATGAGATGCAATCCTGATCCGTAGGGAATCACCTTTTGGATGAGTGGGAAACCTGATAATCTTGGCCATTCAATTCTTTCTCCTCCATTAAGATTGCCAGTCAGTTATAAATGAAGATTTTGTGATGTGGACAGGTAACTAGATTGAGACCCACTAACAGGGAACGTGTCAGCCACTAACCTGCTACAGAGCTGGTAGTAACATTCATTTCTAGTTTGCTACAATATTAGCTGTCGGAGAGAGGGTCTGTTTCCATTATCAGTCCTTTTAATTGTCTAGATTCATCTCAAGTGGATATATCAGTTACATTTGTTAGCTCAGGAGATTAGTTTGGTAATGTGTGCTTAAAAAAAATTAGTCACTTGCCCCTTTCATTGCTTTCTTACTGATGAGTGTCCATCAAAGAAACATTTTTCAAATACCCCTTTATTGTTTGGGATTTCTGCTGCCCACCCTTGAGAAATGGAACAAAATGTCTTACAAATGGGGTGAGTTTGTTCCGGTTACCCCATCTGGTTTCCTATTTATTCTCCATTGGCAGCCAGGCCACCCAGTAGTAAGTAACTTGCCTGTGAACCCAGTGCTAATCTCACAGTCCAGCTAGTTAGCTGGGATGGCACTATGCACATTGGGTTTCTCTGGGCCAAATACAATACAACTTGAACATAGAAAAATGAGACTGGGGGATAGATACTGACATGACTGTTTCGTGCAGTGGGGCCTCAGCATTGCCAGGAGCCCTTGGACACTATATTGCAAACTACATGAGCGTTATAAACATTGGTTTAATGGGAAACGGCTTTATAAACCTACCATCTAATGTGTTGATTTTGTACATGTATTTGTTTTAAGTGTCTTCATTGGTGCTTGATTTTAATTTAGAGGACATAAGTAAAAATGTAATTTCTGGTACCTGTCTCGGTGGTAGCACCACATGGCAATACCTTGAGCCCTACCCCTTTCAAGCACTTCCTTGTGCAGCCTGATGTCTCCTTGTTCCTTGGAGTATCCCATCAAAGAGTGCCTCCTACGTCGGATTGGGAAAGGGAAGGACAGGGCCTGTGCTTCTCCTGCAAACTGCTCTGGTGGCTGGAGGGGAGGAGGGGAATAGATCAAGGCCCCTGTTGGGTGCCTCCCTGTGTTTGTAGGATGCTGTCTGAGACTGGCCAGCAGCCTGAGGTTTCTACAGCTGGAGAAGACTTGTGGAGATGGATCTTATCTTCCATGTGCTACAGGGAGAAACCCATCAAAAGGGGCTTCCTACATCTGACTAGGCAAGGAAAGGGCAGGACCCTACTCTGAAAACTGCTCTGACAGTAGGAGAAGGTGGACCAAACCCAAGCCACTTCTACCTCTTGGATCCTCCTGCAGCTGCAGGAAGCTCTGTGACTTCTGCCTTCAGAGTCCTGCTCTGAAGGCAACACAGAAGTAAGGGTTAGATCCTGTTTAGCTCACTTGTTTTCAGGGCACTGCTGGGCTTGTGAAATCTCCCAGAATGCTCTGCTGTGGGCAGCTGAGGCATGGCCTGCTGGTGTCTGTACCCAGAGGTGTTTAGAGAGTAGACACTGACTGTGATCCAGCTGCTTGGGGGGACCTGAACTAGTTCCTTTACTAGCTCCTTTACTACCTGCAGCCCCGCAAGGTTCTATTTACTGTGGCCCTTGGATGAGATTGCCAAATTCTATGGGTGTCTGGTAGCCTAGGTGGAGGAAGGCTTTGCTTTCCCAAATCACCAGGCACGCCCCAGTCCACACTGCCCCAGACTGCCTGCTGTAGGCATTCAGGGGGCAGAGTTGTTGCCCCCGGTGCCCACTCTCTATGCTCCTTCACCAATGGGCTGGGTCGGTGCTCTGAGCCCTCCTCCCTCCCCACTGCACACCTACCTCCTCCCCCAGTGCACCAGGAGTGGGGTGAGCTTGCCTGCTCCCCTTGCATTCCCCGGGGTTGAGGGGGTGGGGTGGTACATTCTGTTGGGTTTTGTCCATGTAGTTTTTTTTTTTGGTCGGTCTTCACACCCTGCAAGTTGGAGGTAGGCAAGCACAAAACTATCCTACCACTGGAGACCGTCTTGGTTCTGACAATCAGGTGGTCCACTGAGATGAAGGGGGGAGTTGTCACTCATACAGCCCCAGGGGGCTAAACTCCCTAGGTGGTTGGGCCTATGGTGAGAGGTCTCAGAGCAGGGCTGGCTCCCCTGCGCCCACCTTTCCACCGGCCTTTCTCCATGGCATATGCCTGCATCTGTGCCTACTGTCTGTCTCTCTCTAGCAAAAGAGCTAAACCCCGGGGTTGCAGCTATGCAGGGGGTGAGTTTGTAGGGCTAGAACTAGGTCCCTTAGCCCTGCTGCTGTGTGGGGGAGGGCAGGGGAGGGGGTTAATGAAAAGCAAGGTCGTGACCTGGCTGTGACCCTAAACAACCGCCGGGAGCTCTGATAGCGGGAGGGAGTCGCCGGGGGTCACTAGCGCGGGCGGAGCTGGCGAGCCAGGGCGCACGGGGCAGACGGAATCAGAGCGCAGGAGGCGCGTGCCTGCCGGGGAACCGGACCCAGTCCAGCTAGACAGAATCGCAGCCGGGTCCCCATTCGCCTCTCTAGCGCCGTGCGCCCCCGGCGAGGGTCCCCTCTAGCGCCGTGCGCCCCCGGCGAGGGTCGAGGAGAGCGAGTGGGAGCCATGCAAGGCGCAGGCTCCGGAGAGCTGGAAGCCAAAGCGGAGCCGCCGGTGGGAGACGAGCCGGGCACGGAGGAGGCTGCCCCGGACCCCACCGCCCCCCAGAAACCGCCCTACTCTTACGTGGCTCTGATCGCCATGGCCATTCGGGAGAGCCCGGAGCAGCGGCTGCCCCTGAGCGGCATCTACCAGTACATCGTGGGGCGCTTCCCCTACTACCGCCTTGGCCAGAAGGGCTGGCAGAACAGCATCCGCCACAACCTCAGCCTCAACCAGTGCTTCCTCAAGCTGCCCCGGGAGCCGGGCGCCGAGCGCAAGGGCTGCTACTGGACCCTGGATCCCGCCTTCCATGACATGTTCCAGCCGGAAAACTACCGGCGGCGGCGCCGAGCCAAGAGACCCCAGCGGGCCCCCTTGGCGGTGCCCGGCCCAGCCCCAGCTTGTCCCACCTGCCAGGAGCCCCCCTACTACCGGCCCCACCAGAGCCCTCCGGCCGCCTACCTGGTGGGCAGCGCCTGGGCATCCCTGGGGCAAGCCTCGTCACCCTGCGCGCTCACCAGCAGTCCCCAGGGTACGGTGACCCTGGGCGGCTACGGCCCCTACCCGCGGCTGCTACTGCCGGGAGGGGTGGCGCATCAGCAGCTGAGCCCTGCGTCAGGGGGGCCCGGCTGCCCTTACCAGCAGTCCCCGGAGCTGCCCTTCATGCATTACTGGGGGGACCAGGAGGGACCCTACGGCGCCTTGGCCGCCGGGATAGACCTTTGAATCCTTGGTCATGGGGCCGGAGAGCTCAGAGTCTGCGCCCAGACCCGGCTGGGGACCTTGGCTTCTCCCTCTTCCCTGGTGATCGTTATCAGAACTACAACAACGCACGTGTTTCCCCCGTCTCCCTGCTTCTACTCTAAGAGGGGGGAGCCCCGGGCTCCGATCTGATAGATGCCAGGGACCTCTCCCTTGTTAACGCAATAACGGAAGGGGTGTCACCTGCAGGGGAGGTTTGATGGAGCCTCCCTAGAAGGAGGCGCAAATTCGGTAGAAAGGGGAGCAACACTTCTAAAAAGAGGAGCGACCTCGACATGGACTTTTCTTCTTCCTTTGCCTTGAAAAGGGAAGGAACCGGTACAGTCCCACATTACCCCACGTATTACACTTCCAAATTCAGATGAATACAGAGTTCCGAAGAGTTAAGAGTTGCAGGGTGAATCTCTTGGCATCCTCTGCCCCGGAGAAGGATCAATTTGAGGACATTATTTGTTCTGCAGAACTAGACCCTAATACTTTAGAAATTCTCTCTCCGCAAAGTATTTGAAATAACTTTCATCGGAGACCAAAACTTTCTGGTTCGAAGGAAAGAATAGTTTCCCACATGTTCCCTGTTACAGAGTTATTGTAGAAGCTGTAGTGAGTTGTTTGAGTCAGAATAGTATTAACATTTTCAGATATGTTAATTTGTGAAAGTCCCTTTTAAAATATGCAGTTACTGAAGAAACGATTGGTTGCTTGTACATCAATTAGGAATTAAAAGCCAGGCTATATTCTTTTGGGCAAAAAAGATTATTGAAATGATTTAAAGTATGGTGCCTTATTTCATTGTTGCTCCTGAGAAATGGGAATTTTTCACTTACATAATCATTGTTTCTTTTACTGTGTTAAATTCAGTGGTATTGGTGAAACTGGAAATGCCTCCCATTGGGCTGCAAACTGTAAGCAAAGAGAGGTTGATCAACTGCTCATTTTTGTCCAGTCCCCAAAACAATTTCTCAAACTTAATGTGTATCATTGTAAAAAGGGAAATGTAGTTACTTTCTGGAAAATAATTTTTGCAAGTGACCTTCAAAACTTGATTTCTGAACTTTTTTTAAAAAAAGAAGTATTATATAAAGGAATAACTTTTATTTTTAAAAGAAAAAAGATGTTAAATGCCAAAGACTTGGAGGATGAATATTGTGATCTTCATGTTTTTACATTTGAAAAGAAACCATTTTGCTTGATGTGAAGTCAGAATGCATTTTATATACTGTTCCTTGTTAGCATAGTTATTGTGAACAAGGCTATAATGACAATGCAGCACCCCTTTTATGATCTGAATTGTAAGGGTGGCTTTAGCTCTTTTCCAAAAAAGATTCCAAAAGAAAATAGTATTTCTAGTAGAAATTGCAGGTTGGTTTGTTAGAGAAATAAAGGGTTTCACTACCAATGCGCATAGCAGAACTTTCTGGTGTGTTCCGTTTTGAGTCTTGGTTCAATAAATATTTGTTACTTTATAAAACATATGTTGTTTGGAAAATACTTTAACTAGTTTTATTACTGTGCTGACTACCCCCCTTTGATTTAAAAGAATACGTAACCCAAACTAGACCAGAGTTCCAACGTTTAATCGTTAAAGTAGTTTTGAATTTGTTCTTTAAAATAACTTCCATAATACAACACAAACAAGATTTTAACCCAAATCTATTAAGGTTGTTATGGGAATATCCTCTGGTGAAGCAAGTATGCATATACATAATGTTCATTTGTTGCAGTATTAAGGTTTTCAGAGAAATAAGTCATTTTCCACTGTTGCTTTAATGTGGATCCTAATATTAGTGTTCAACAAACCACCCACTAAGTATAGTTGAACTTTTGGTATTAAATGCAGAGAAAAAGGCTACACATTGTACCATTACAGAATTATTTCTGTTGATAAATTCCATGGAAGGATATTTTTTCTTACTGTAATTAATCCACTTTTCTGAGATGTGGTAGTTATGATAGAAGAATCCGTTTGTTGACCTAGCTGCATTTACAAGGGAGGGTGGGGGCAAAGTCAACCTAACTAGAGTGCACAGGATGCAATATTTTTCACAGCCATAAGCAGTTTAGGTAGGTCAGTTCAATTTTTAAGTAAAGACCAGGTTTTAGATTCCCCTTGAAGTTAATGGAAGGCAAAGGAGCTAAGCATCTTGCATGTGATTGGACCTTTAATAGACAGATAACAGAAGAGGCAGCTGTAAGAGTAAAATAAACTGTAGAGACGGGGAATAAATGTATTGTGTTACTGGACCCCCTACAAAGATGGGATTATTTTTCCCTAGCTTCTTTTGAGTTATCTGTGAGATATATGGATGTGTTGTTTTTAAAATGAAAATGTATATACACGCTCCCTCTCAATGGGAACAACAGGTTCTCTGCAACTTTGAAAATCAGGGCTTAAGCCCTGTGTCTCAGATCTCATGGCAAATCCAAGTGTGAAATGGAAATCCTTTGAGTTGGGCAATGAGACTGGGTAGTATGGTGCACAGATTGTAGCCCAGTCTGGGATATTTGCTCCATTTTCTATCCTCTCTGCTTAGTGTTTATAACATCATGGTTTTGTGGTTTTGCTCTAGGTGAGCATCAGAGCTTTGATGCTGTGACAACAACTGAGTATCCTACAGTTACCAGTATGTGGGACAAAGTGCCAAGATGTTGTTATGAGAGAGACTAAGCAAAGAGAAAATAGGTTGCTGGAATGAACACAGACACACACGTTTTAAATAGTTGAAAGGGGGCACAGTGAACAGTTTTTAGAAGATGGTACAGGTACAGCATCTTATTGGAGACAATAACACGGCTACATTTCTATCACTATTGGAGAGAAGTAACTTGGAGAGTCCACTAGGGGTCAGCATTGTGTTATGCTTGAACATCTATGAGAGCCTGTAAATGATCTGGAAGAAGGAAGTAAAATAGCAAATGATGGGAAACTATGGGGGTTCTGCAAATTGATCAGTGGGTGTCTGAATTTCAAATTGTGAGTTACATCACAGCTCATGATTCCTTTATAAAACCCTCAGTCCCTCTCCCCACTTGGCTTCCAGGAAAAGCAGAGATCGTGCCAGGAAGGGAGAGGTGCCGGGAGAGAAAGACAGAACCCCGCCCCCCTCCACACACACACACACACACACACACACACACACACACAGAGCCCACATGTAACGTGGGCAAGAAAGAATCAGCAGCGCAGGATGGGAGGCTGGAGAATACATCCCAGCACCTATCAAGATATAGTAATAATGGTGCCAAATCCCCTAACACCCATATTTAGGATAAGTTCAGATCCGAGCCTTGAAGCTCATAGTTCATCTCTGTGCACAATTCAGAGTGCTAACAAGCAGGAAGGAATGTGAGGAGGATGGAGGTCTATTCTTCCTTCCTTATGTGCTTGTCCCTCTCACTGATGAGGCTAAAGTTGGGCATGTGCAAGTTGATAAGAGAATGGTCACTAGAGTTAAGATAGTGGTCACTTCTACTACTGATCTCTCACTTCATCCATCTGATGAAGTGAGTTGCAACTTACAAAGGCTTATGCCCTAACAAAATTGTTAGTCTTTAAAATGCCACCAGCAGTATTCCCTCTAATTTTTTCCATCCGTGTATGGAATAAATTTTGGTATGTGCACCGAGGCATGTGTGGAAGTGCACCACCAGTAGAAACACATGCTGTTGGTGGTGGGCGCTCTGCTAATCAGCTGGGTGGCATTGGAATCTGCCCTTGGTAGCCACCCAAGTGTTCAGCTTACAGGGAACACAGGCCACTGGACTACTTGTTTTTGCTGAAACAGACTAACACGGCTACCTTTCCGAAATTTCTACTGCTGCTTCATCTCCTGAGTGCTTTACTTCCTATCACCACTAGATGGTGCCTTTGTAGTTTGCTATTAGAACATGGGCTTCTTGTTAAATTGTTTTAGTCACAGAGGGGTGGAGCACCCATATTGCTCAGCCCCTCTGAAAATGAGGCTGTAAATGCATACCATTGTAAGCAAATCTTATCTAGAGGGAGATTCTGACATTTCTGGGAGTAGCGGCAGGGTGCTCATCCTCTGGGAGAAGAGCTCAGAAACAAATATCTGTTGTTTTCTGTCACTGAGCTACAGGGAAATGAGAAATGGTTCTAATTTCCCTGTAGCTCAGTGATAGAAAACAACAGATTGGATTTGATAGCAGCTTTCGACTTCCTGAAGGAGGGTTCCAAGGAGGATGGAGAGAAGCTGTTCTCAGTAGTGACAGATGACAGAACGAGGAGCAATGGTCTCCAGTTACAGTGGGGGAGATCTAGGTTGGATATTAAGAAAAACTATTTCACTAGGAGGGTGGGGAAGCACTGGAATGGGTTACTTAGAGGTGGTGGAATCTCCATCCCTGGAGGTTTTTTAGTCCTGGCTTGACAAAGCCCTAGCCTGAGTGATTTAGTTGGGGTTGGTCCTGCTTTGGGAAGCGGGCTGGACTTGATGACCTCCTGAGGTCTCTTCCAGCCCTAGGATTCTGTGATTCTTTGAACCATCTGCTTCTGACCCTGTCTCAGGACCTAATCCCAAGATCTCTGTGAATGACCAGGGTATGCTGAATTAATTTAAGTTAAAGAGCTTGGGTGTGTGTATGGACCAGCCAACGGAAATGGCATCCACTGTACTGCTAATCGGAGTATATGACTTAGGCAGAGTGCTCATAACGCTCAGGTTATGAACTCTGTTGTGCAGAGGTTAAAGCCAAGGACTGGATTTTAAATTACTTTGTGCTGTCTCCTCTATTGTTGTTCATGCTGCAGTCAGTTTGTCCCACTTCCTGGGTTGTGAGGAAAGAAGCACAGCCAATGGCCAATGTTCCCTGTAATCTGTTCTATCCATGTGCGGAATAAACTTTCATGTGCACTGAAGCATATAAGATGTGCACCACCAGTAGAAACACAAAACCTAGCTAATGGGCGCACTGTTAATCAGGTGGGCAGTATTGAAATGCCTTCTGAGCAGTTGCCCAAGTGCCCAGTTTACAGGGAACACTGGGCACAGCCCATCATTAAACAATTTTATGCAGAGTTCCGGGGTTCCCCAAGGATTACTGTTCTCTGATCCTCTCATGGTGATATTGGCTTTGTCAGTGCCTGGGGCTATGTCTACACTACAGGGTTTTTGTGCAAAAACCCGCAGAGTATCCACACCTCAAGTGCCTTTTTGTGCAAGAAAATTTACAGTAAAACAGCAGAACAGAGGGCTTTTTGCAGTGTATGAAGAATAGCTCCTTTTTGTGCAAGAGTTCTTGTGCAAAAAGTCATGTGTGAACGCTCCACAGGGGTTTTTTGTGCAAAAAGAGACTATCAGAAAAAGCCCAGGTGCTCTGATGGCCATTCTGTGAATGGCCATCAGAGCTTTCTTGTGCAAGAGTGTCCATGCAGTGTGGACGCTCTCTTGTGCAAAAGCATATTGCTTTTACGATGCACTTTTGAGGTGTGGACATGCTTTTGTGCAAGAAGTTTTTGCGGAAGATCTTTTGCACAAAACGTTTCTTGTGCAAAAACCCTGCAGTGTAGACAAAGCCTCAGAGACTAGCCTAAAGTTGGGTCTAGCAGTTCAGGAGTATTTGGGGCTCTCCTCTGTGGGTTTGATGGCTCTGTGACAGCTGTGAGTCTTTTGTTGGTAAATCTCTTCCTCCTGGGTCTGCATCCATATGCACTGACTGATCTCTTCAGGTCTGTACAGTTTTAATAAAATAAAATAATTGCCCTTATTATTGTCGGTCCTTCAGATAAACCATACTGTGTCTGTCCTCAGCCTTAGCCCTTTGGGTGAGCAATGTGAAGACTTTAAAAACAAATCCAGAAATGGTAAAGGCAATAGTTGCATTTCCCCAGTTAGTAAGTGGAATAGGATGAAGCATGCTCTTCCCACTTAGCTACAATAGGGGATGCTCTCTGGGCAAGAAGAAGAAGTGTGGATTTTGGTGACAGGGTCTGGTGTGTGAGCAACAGGTTTGCAGTCAGGGCAAATTTTGTCCCCTAGTTGCCATTTTTGTCTTCACATAAGTTCCCCAGTCATAGTGTGCACACCCCGTGTGTGCACTTGAACAATTCTACACTTGCATGTGCAGGAGACTTTTACACACAAAACCAGTAGGGCAAAAGGGTTTGGCAGGTGCAAAGCCCAACAATTCTATCCATTACCAGTGTTATGGGTCTGGAATCCAAACTGGTCCTGTGGTGTATCTCTAGTAGCCTCTCCTGTTGGCTCCTTCCTCCCTTCTAGCAGACAGTGTCTCTCACCCAGGCAGAGTTAAAGATGCATTTTGCATGTCACTTGAGAAATTGTGGGAGTGAGGAACACATGCACGGGTACAAGCATTCTGCTTTGGCACTGCACAACTCTGCATGCACGTGTATAAGAGATTTATATCCCACAAAACCCAGCAGGGTAATTAGCTTTTCCACCAAAGTCAGGCATAGTGTAGAGAGGTATTACACTCATTTGTGCACCCGCCCACCGCTCTACCAATGCCTCTCAATCCTGACCTGCAACACTTCCAGCTCTCATAGTCTCGGGTAGAAGCTGTCAATCATTCTGAATTGTACTAGGTGGTTTGGTGTCTCCATGCTAGGAACCCTGTTGTGCACTAAAGATTAGACTGAGATCATCAAACTCATTCTTCCTGCAACCTTATCGGAACTGGAGCATGGGCCTGCAGAGGCACAAGGCCAGTATGTTTCCCTTCAGCATCATTGAGAGTCCTGTGGTATTGTTTCTGTTGCTCCTGCTTCACCCAGTTTATTGTACAGTGTAAAGTTAGAAGGTCATGGCAATCAAGCTGAGAAGTTGGGAACGCTGTGAGCAATTGTATAAATAAGGATCATTGATGTTGGCTGTTGATCTGTCCAGTGGATTTATTGGCTCTCTCTCCCCTGCTGACTTTTTATCCCTAACTGTTCAGTTCCCACCTCCCCACCTCCATGTCATGTACAAGGGTGAAAAGATAAGGATGAGATGAGAATGACTTTCTCAGAAACAGAGGCCTCTCCCACCTCTCAGAAATCACTGGTGATATCTAAATTCGGAGGGGCCACAGAGCAAGAGAAGCCGCCTTTTGTCTTGTCTAGCTGAGAAGGAAGGAGAGACCCCTCTTGTGTGCTCAGTAATTAAATGACTGTGCTAAAGGCTGTTCCCCCACTTGATTTCTTGGTAGGGACTGTGGTTTGGTGCTGGCAGGCATTGAAAGCTATACATCTGCTATAAATCTGGCACCTTGGGGAGAAAGGAAAGTGCTCAGTATTGACAAGGGAACAGAGCAGCCTTTTGTGGAGTACACTTCAGGTCATCCATGGCAGGAGCGTGACCTATGGGAAATGCAATTTTTGGAAGTTTCAGTTGAGTGACAGATCCTGCCCCTTTGTGACTAATCTGGAGAGAGGTGAGTTAGAGGGTTGTACTGGCAGTTTCTCATCCACCCATTAATTAACCCCATCAATGGCCAGATAAACTGTGGGTGGAGAGCGGAGCTATGGCGAGGGCCAAAAAACAGACGTAATGGCAGTGAAGAGCAGCAGCGTCGAGCATGGTGGTGTCCAACAGGGGATCCTGCTATAGCAAGCTAGCCACATTATTCTGAAATAATGAATAATTGTTCAAGCCATCTAGCATGTCCAACACGTGGCTGTTGGGCGCCACCGACCTAGGGGAAGAGCAGGGAAGAGCACGTTGGAATGGGCAGTCTGTGCTGGACATGGCACTTCTTACTGAGGACTCCACTGCAGACACCCATTAAACTAACGGTTGCTTCCCGCACTGATCTGATGCAGCGGCAGAAGCTAGTGTGTCCCAGTGTCACTATACAGAGATGGAGGTTTTAGAAGGCGATTGGTAATTTTCGGTGCCCCAAATCCCCAATCACTTTCAGTGGCGTAGCCACAGGTGGGCCAAGTAGGCCATGGCCCACCCATTTATCATCCAGGCCCACTCACCCCGACTCAGCTTTGTCCTTGCCCCCGCTCCGCCTGTCCCGCTTTTCTCTTCTGGTGCTCCAGCCGCAGAGCCCGGTCGGGAACTTGTCCTGCTCCTCCCACCTGGTGCGCTTGCTGGAGAGTGGCATTGGTGCAAGGGGCTTGTAAGCCCCCGGCCCCACTCTCCGGCAGGATGGCTGGGAGTGTGGAGTGGGGCAAGTCCCTACGGCCCAACCCTGCACTTCCCGGAGCAGCGCCAGGCAGGGGCCGCGGGGCACACTAGACTCTGGGTCCCACGACAGGAGCACCAGGTGGCTCCCTGCCCTCTATCATTGCTCACCCTTCTGAAGTTGGGGCCCACCCATGTGTCCCCTTCTGGCTACGCCACTGGTCGCTGCTGACAAACTAGCCTTGACCCTCTGAAGCAGTGACTGGAGGAAGGGGGAGATAATGGTGGTGCTGGAGGTGGAATGGCTGGCAGCTTAGGGAAGGCTAAAGAGAGGAAACCCAGGAGAGACCCCCACTTAACAATGAAAGGGCGAGAAGGAAGTGGATTCAAAGGGAGGAAGTTTGGGGTGGATGCTGTCGTCAGACTCCTAGAAGCTCCTCTGCTCCAGCTTTGCAGGAGCCCCCCAAACCTCCCACTCCGACTCCCATTCTTGCTGTCACTCATTGTTTCTTCCCAATGCCAGATGGTGTCACTGGACACCTATATTTTAGTGTATCAGAGGAGATCAGGGGGCCAAGTCATGGCAGAGAATCCCTTTTGGCCTAACTCCCCAACCTTGCCTCGCTGGAGTTCCCAGCATGCACCATGGGCTAGGCATGGCTAGGAGGAGTTGGGTCTGCCCAAGCAATCATGCAGCTCTTGCATGAATGGGTGCAAGAGAAGCCAAGCTGTGGGACTCTGCTCCCTCTTTTTATTTTTGCCGCTCGTTCACTTCGTTTCTGGCATGGGGTCTGCCAGGAATTGTATTAATAAGCCATGCTGCTGCGGTACCGCAGGCCTGTTTGTTTGTTTGTTTTTTCACCATTTTTAATTTTAACTCACCCTCCTCCCTGAGTCTACATTGGCTTGTGAGAAGCATTTCCCCTCAGGCTGCTGGATTTCCCCTTGCTCAGGCTCTCTGGCCACATGCAGTGTAACCAGTTTCCCGTCAGTGTTGCAGCGAGTCTCACCGAAAGGCCTGTGGTGTTGAGGTGGGAGGGGAAAGGAGCGGGGTAGCGGCTGTGACTGCTGCTGCTTGTTGCCTTGATCTTTCTTCTCTCTCTCTCTTTTGACTGGCTTCCTGTTTTTTCACACCACTGCTCTTATAAACAACAAGTGGCAAGTGACTGGGAGGATGGTATGGGGCAGGAGGTCAGTGGGCCCAGAGACCTCTCTGTCTAAGCTTGCAGAGCCTTGAGTCACTGCCTTCTGGCCAACATTCCCTCCAATTTTTTTCCATCCTTGTGCCGAATAAATTTTGTGAGGGTGCACCAAAGCATGTGCACTAGGGATGCTAAATTGTGGGTCACCAGCTCATTGAGTAGTTGATGGAACTTCCATCGACTACTCGATTAGCCGATAAGTGGAAGCGCTCGCTACCCCTGCTGTGGCTCTGCAGCTTAAATGTAGTAAGAGCCGGACAGCAGCCGCCCAGCTCTTACTATATTTAAAAGGCAGAGAGGCTGCACTTCTGTACCCACTCCACCCAGATGGAGCTGGGAGGAACCTGCTCCCTTTCCTCCCCCCCACTGTCTCTGATATATAGGCAGCAAAGAGGGGGAATGCGAGTAGTTGACTCAGCTACCCAATAAGCCTAGGCTTATCAGGTAATTGACTATTCAACAGCTCTTTTACATCCCTAATGTGCACCATCAATAGAAACGCATGGTGTCAGATGTGGGAAGCTCTGGGTGCTTTGCTAGTCAGCTGGGCAGCATTTGAATATCTCCTGGGTGGCCACCTCAGCGCTCGGCTTACAGGGACCTCTGCATCTGGCCTAGTATTCCACAAAGATGAATCCCAAGAGGCGCCTGCAGCTACATGTGGGAAAATCCCTCAGAAGGTAGTGCTGATCTATGCACACGTTGCTCCTGCGTACATCAGTCCTTCACAGTGGCCCTGGTCCAGGAGAGTGCTCAGAACAGGGCTATCACCAGGGAAAGCTCCCAAGCCCATTCTAGAGTTAGACAACAGCGTTTTCAGAAGAAGTGACTGCATTTGCTGAGCTGGAGTTTGCCCAGGCTTCTTGTGCAAAGTCCCATGGGATCTTGGACCACAAGTGGTTAGAACATGAATGACATTTCCATCAGCATCTCTGTAGAGTGCTGTGTCCACCACACCACACCCACCAAGTTGGGGACACTGGGTTATGTCCTAGGTTGCCAGTACTGCTTCCTGCAGCATCTGGGGTTTCCAAGGAGATCACTTATTCAAATACTAAGCACTCTCTGTCTTGTTTAGTTTGTGAGACCAGGCATACTCATGACCTGAGGTGGTATAGCTACAGGCTGCACTAACCTCAGTGCTAGCAACTTGTGCAAACACTGGAAAATGAGTGAAAAGTTCAAAGAAGTGAGTTCCAAAAAGAAAGACAATTGGTTGCTGCCACCACCAAATGTAAATAGGGTTGCCAGATGGTTTCAACAAAAATACTGGACACACTTGACATTACATCACAATATACATTAGATCTTATTTAGAAAATACTGGACATTTATATTTTCTCAATTTGTTTCCCGAACAGAAAGCTCAAATACTGGACTGTCTGGTTCAAAACCGGACACCTGGCAACCCTACGTGTAAATAAAAATACAGAATAAGCCCTTTTCCAGAGAAGAGATCACTTGGAATCCCTTCCCTGAGGCAAAGCTCTCCCTCCCATCCCTACATCCATTTTGCTTGGAGTTGGGAAAACAAACAGATGATCCACAGAGAACAAGGGAGCTCTGCTCCTCCCAGGTAACTTAGGCATGAAGGTTTAAGGACACACAAATCAACCAATACCAATTAACCAAAACAAAAAGAAAACCCTTTTATTATTAAAACAAGACTACTGTTACAAGCATAGTAAATGACTGGGTGTTAAAAACCGCGGAGTGAAATAGACCCAGGGAGAATCCCTGGGCTGTAATCCTTAAATACAAAAGAGAAAAACAATTAACCAGGTCAGACATGATTTCCAAGCCCTCAAACAAGGAAAACAATACAACCTGATGGACTATCTACACTTTTCCCTACTTACACATTTCAACGAGTTCAAGGAGTCTGTTCCTGGGACAGTCCATTTCTCCTGCTACCTGGGGAAAAACTGCTCTGACCCAAAACAAAGAAAGAGAAAAAAACCCTCTCTTGGTTTAAGATTCCTTATCTGCATTTTATTGGCTGAATGTCCAAAGCTCCCTCCCTCAGGTGCATCTCCAGAGTTGCTTAACCTTTTCCTCACTCTCCAGATAAGTCAAACTCTCCTTTGCAGCTCCTGTTCATGACAGAAGCTATTAGTATCATTTGTTTGCTGGAGAAAACTTCTACCAAATTGACCACCCTCAACTTTCTGATGGGCAGTTCTTTGCAGGGAGTAAAGAACAAGTGACATAGGAGACCCATATATGGATGAAGGACCACTGAAAGGAGCAGCCCAACATCAGACCAGGGAAGCAGCATGACTGGAAAATCAGGTGTGTAGCCAAAACATGACTGCTGAGCAATTACAGCTGTTGAGCATTCCATCCATGGGGAGTAAGGTACATGCAGGCAGGTGGGGATAATTTGTTCAGTGTTGATAGGCTCTTGCAGGGAACAGAGAAGTGAATAATGAAGTATCAGCGACTCTCTGATTCTAAGAGCTCTTGTCTACAGGAAATGCCCTGTGCCTCTCAGGAACACAAAGTCTCTCGGAAATGACCAGTGAATGCATACATGGCAATCACAGCTGCTGACTCCTCATGCAAAGCTGAAGAATGTGTTTAAGAATCAGTTCTGCTGATACGTGTTTTCTGTTTGTCTCTTCCTCTAGTTCTTGTTCTTTATGGCACAAGAGACAGAAGTGTAAGTTTCCCATGCTCTGCCCTGCTCACGTGCCCTAAAGCTGACCTCAAAGCAATGGGAAAAAGTCGCTGACCAGTCAGTTCTAGGTTTCTCTGCTAAGGCGGTCAACGTGGAGGCTCGGTTCTATCCATATCCAATGTGGTCAGGGGGTTGTGGTGAAAAAGACCACTTATCCGCTAGCTACTGTGCTGCTGAGTTTGTCAGTTCACCTCTTGCAGGCAAGGAACCAGAGTGAGCAAGTGGGGTGGGAGAACACGCCTTTTCCCCTTCCTCTGTTGAACCGGAAGAGGCCATGCTCCAAGATACTGCCGATAGCAGCCACCCCAATAAAGAAGGATCAAGAGTGAAGCCACTCATAGTTGAGCCAGGGCCAAGAGAAGACTACTGAAGGTAGGCCAAGAAGCAATTGGTCTCAACTGTAGCAAGGCAGGTTTAAGTTAGATATTAGGAAAACGTTTTAACTCTCAAGGTAGTTAGACTCTAGAACAGGCTTCCAGGAGAAGTTGTGGAATCCCCATCTGTGATGGATCGGAGGGGTGCTGCCCTTTTCTACACATCCCAGCATTCAGTAACTAAAGAGTTAAACCCAAGGGCAGCTAGGAAATGTTGGCAGGGAGCCTGGAGAACCAATGGGAAGGCAGTGTTAATTGAAAAAGACTCTGCCTCCTGCAGTTCTTTTGTGCGAGTTCAAACGAGGAACTGGGAGAAAAAGATGAATTGAACCCAACAGGAATATCCATGCCTAAAAATGGACTAGACCGTAAAGCTACAGATATGTATGTGACAGGGAATGTTTAATTAGATGGGGACAGGTTATTTTCTTTGTTTTGTGGTTTGGTTCAATTCCTCTGTGCTGAGTCCATGTGCTCCTCTCACCTCCATACACCGTAACTAAAGCTGAATCCCAGGGAAGTAATTCTCTGTGCTTTAATCTGCTTTTTTCCCCAGTTGCTCTATAACACCTAGCAACCAAGTATGCTTTACCAAATACATCTTTTTGTTCTGTTAATAAAATCACCTTTTTAAAGACGATGATCTGACTGTTGTGTCCTGGAAGGTAATAGGAGGTCTTTTGATGCATGCCAAAGACTGAGAGGTCAGCTATCAGAGATTACAGTTTGTTTTCTTTTCCCCCCCAAGCTCTCTTGGGGGAAAAGAGCTTGGGGTACCCCTCTGGAAGAAGTTCTCAAATGAATCTTCCTGGGTTAAAGAAGAAAGGTGGGTTTTTTCACTTGAGCGGTGGCAGCATACCTCCCACGGTCAGGGAATCTGTGGTCTTGGGGAGTTTTTAAAACAGGAGCCTCTTGAGGCAAGGTATTTTTAAGGTCTCTTGCGGGTCCCTACCTTCTGCACTAGGGCTGTGTCCAGACTCAGGGGTTTTTTCGGGAAAAGTAGCCTTTTTCCGAAAAAACTTCACCTGCGTCTAGACTGCAGCCGCGTTCTTTCGAAATTAAATCGAAAGAACGCGGCTTTTCTTTCGACGGCGGTAAACCTCATTTCACGAGGAAGAACGCCTTCTTTCGAAAGTGCTTCTTTCGAAAGAAGGCGTTCTTGAATGTAAATAGGGCTTCTTCGAAAGAGAGCATCCAGACTCACTGGGTGCTTTCTTTCGAAAAAGCGGCTTGCTCTTTCGAAAGTTCCGCGTGCAGTCTAGACGCTCTCTTTCGAAAGAGGCTCTTTCAAAAGTATCTTTCGAAAGAGCCTCTTTCGAAAGAGGCTTGCAGTCTAGACATAGCCTAGAAGTGCCAGAGTGGGGAACAGCTTTGACACCATTTTTTGGAGGTTTATGAGAACAGGTTGGACAAACCCCAATCAGGATTCCTTGGTCCTCCTTCAGCACAGGGGGCAGGACTAGATGACCTCAAGGTCTCTTCCAGCCAGACATTTCTATGCTTCTGTGATAAGTGTTCCATGAGGTTGTAGGGGCTTTGCCACCCTACAGGACTCCTCATAGGAAAGCTTCCTTCCCCTGAACTCTGTGGATCACATGGCCCTTGCCAATGCATTTGCCAAGTGCCTTGATTTTCCCCAGTATGGCACCCAAGGGGGCTTCATTTGCTGTATGCAGTACATTTGTTAATATACTTGATTCTGGCAACCTCCTCCCTCTGGTTAGCTGGAGACTATGCAGGAGGGGCAGCAGAAGGGTGGGGGATTGTTGCTGTGATGCTCCTTTACTGAACAATCCAAGTGGAACCAGACAACTGAGCTTTCTACAGTAGTGTGTGTGGTGCAGCTTCAAGTCCATCCTATTGAAATGCTTCCTATACTCCAGTGCATGGAGCCTGCGGGTAGATGGGGTGAGAGCCTGGACAATCAGAGGTGAGAGAAGGCAACACTTCTGTGTAGGGGGAGCTGTGGGATACCGCAGGGGCATACTGCTGGGCTGTGTCTAGACTGGCAAGTTTTTCCGCAAAATCAGATGATTTTGCGGGAAAACTTGCCAGCTGTCTACACTGGCTGTTTGAATTTCCACAAGAACACTGACGATCTCATGCAAGATTGTCAGTGTTCTTGCGGCAATACTGTGCTGCTCCCGTTCGGGCAAAAGCCCTCTTGCGCAAATCATTTGCGCAAGAGGGCCAGTGTGAACAGCACAGTACTGTTTTCTGCAAAAAAGCCCCGATCGTGAAAATGGCGATCGGGGCTTTTTTGCAGAAAACCGCATCTAGATTGGCCACGGACGCTTTTCCGCAAAGAGTGCTTTTGCGGAAAAGCATCCTGCCAATCTAGACATGCTTTTCCGAAAATGCTTTTAACGGAAAATTTTTCCGTTAAAAGCATTTTCGGAAAATCATGCCAGTGTAGACGTAGCCCTGCTGTAGAAAGAGTGAGCATAAGGCGCATACTTCTCCATCTTCTTTATCACAGGGTTGGCCACTGAAATTGCATCAGAGGGCAACACCTTATAGTCACTCCAGACCTGGGCTGGATTTGATCAAGCAGTGGAAATGTTCCTGCTATCAATTACCAGTGTGCGAAGCCAACCACTCTTCTTCCCCCAGTCTTCCCTGTTCAAACATTCTTTATTGCTACAGATGTTTTCTATGCAGCCTAGGAAAGGATTGTCTTTAATTAAGGCCAGGAGTTAGAGGCAGCCTCCAGTGCTCTGCTAGATACCAGAGTTGTTGACTTGAGTCCCACGACTTGAACTTGAGTCCAACTTAAGTCACCTAGGTGACTCGACTTGCGACTCGACTTAGGTTCATTGTTTGTGACTTGAGACTTGCTAATTTTGTTACATCGATTTGGTGAAAAAAGTGTCCGAAAATGCCGATATTGATGGCTTGTACAAAAGTGACTTGACATTTTTTAAATTAAGACTTGAGACTCGACTTGGGACTTGACTCGCAAGTGACTTTAGGGACTCGAGACTCGACTTGAGACTTGAACTGTAGTGACTTGAGACTTGACTTGGACTTGACAATGATGACTTGAAGACAACACTGCTAGATACTACTTGTGGCACGATCAAGAATCACAAATAGAGCATGGGGAACAATCGGCAGTAATGGATGATGTTCCAAAGGAAGGGGCGATCCTGGAAATAAATAATGTGCATGGAGTGTGTAGTAGACCACTGGCATAGAATGATTCTACATAGGCACTGCGCTTAGATTCTACAGAGACAGGGTGTTAAAGACCCACATATTGCACCCAGTGTTATTGTAGCTGTTTTGGCCCACGATTAGACAGACAAGGTAGGTGAGGGGATATCTTTTATTAGGCCAACTTCTGTTGGTAAGACAGCTTTTGTGTGACAGAGCTCTTCTTCAGGACCTAAGAAGCCCCCCCCTCCCCCATCTCTCTAAAGACCTCTGTGGCATCAGAAGTTTTATGCCAGAAGCGGACAGTCATTTGGCTCCAGAGCAAATGCTTCTGAATGACTGAGAGAGAAAGATGAGCCAGGATGGGAAACAGAACAAAGAGCTGTGTGCTTCTCTTAAAAAGCAGAAGTCTGAGAAGGAGGCAGGATATGTTTTTAGTATCAAAGGGTCTCTGAGGTTCTTTTTTTTTTTTTTTTTTTTTGCCACATAATAATCACAGGTGTAGCAGCTGGCTTTGTTTTTTAAAGTGCCTGTTTTTTTGCAAACTCGTCTTTACACAGCTGGCTGAGTATCTCAGTTCCTCTGAGCATCCTGAAGTAACCCTGAGCGATTAGCTAGAGGGTGGGTGTGTGGTCAGTGTGGTGCAGAGGAAACACTCTCATTGGGGAAACCTTCAAGGTGATGTGTTATGTTTGCTGCCTGGACAGACTCACAAACCTCCTAGAGACCTTTAAACTGCATCTCATATAGAAGGCAGACATCTAAGGCCTCTCAAGCTGGTTTGTCTTCTCACGCATGGCTTTTGTCAGGTGCTGTAATGTCACCAAGAATCTAGACATTGCTCTACCTCGCGCTATGGCTCTGTGTCACTTAATGGTGACAACTGTTATTATCCTGCTCCAAAAGTACAGGCTTTTACACCTTGGGCTCATGAAGTATCTCTGTTACCTGGAGCAGTATTAGGTTTATGGCCTTGAACTGAACTCACCTAGTAATTCTTCCAGCAGAGAGCAGTGGTGAGCCATAGGCACTAACTAGCATGGCACTTTGTCTAAGCCAGATCAAAGAAATCTCCTCTGGAGTTAAATCTGCTGCTGCTAGGGTGTTTAAACTCCAAATATCTGAGCACAGAGGAGATATCTGGGCTGAGGTGGGATGTTGGGGAGTGAGCATCAATCTGTCATCAGCATGAGAACTTAGTACAAGAAAGATGAGGTGGGTTCTTTTCTTCTAGTCCCTTTTTTCTTATTAAGTCTTTATATATTCATCTTTCGTAAGACCTGAAGCCTGAGACCTGATTGCTAACAACTGACTCCATCTCTGCCTGCAAATTAGATGGTTTGTGTAGGTTCTTATGCAGCCTTCTCTCTTTGTAGTATCTTAGAGTGAAGCCCAAATCAAAACCCTAGATCAGAACTCCTTGCCAGAGGATGCGGTGAAGGCTAGAACTTTAACGGGGTTCAAAAAAAGAGCTAGATAGATTCATGGAGGGTAGGTCCATCAATAGCCATTAGCCAGGATAGGTAGGAATGGTGTCCCTAACCTCTGTTTGTCTGGAGGTGGATGACAGGAGAGGAATCACGTGAGGATTATCTGTTGTGTTCCGGCTCTCTGGGGCATCTGGTGCTGGCTACTGTCGGCAGACAGGCTACTGGGCTAGATGGACCTTTGGTCTGACCCAGTATGGCTGTTCTTATATTCTTAAGAGGCCAAACTGCGTAGTAGTTTAAATTCTGCAAGTGGATTTTACTTACTATGATGTATCAGGGGATTTCTGTCAGTTATTTTTCCCCATTAGATTTTTTTTAACTAATCAAACATTTGCACAGAAAGGATCTGCTTTCCCTGAACAGTTCTGATTTTTTTTAAATGTCAGAACGCCCCCAAACTTGGGAACTGTTTTAATCTAGCTTAAAAAAAAATCAATCAATCAGCCAAAAGCTTTTTGGTTTTCAGCCAAAAAATTCCAATCATCTCCTCCCCCCAAATAAGCTAAAACTGATTTAAAAAAAATAACAAATAGGCTGGTAGCACTTTAAAGACTAACAAAACATGTAGATGGTATCATGAGCTTTCATTGGCACAGCCCAAAAAAATGTTGGGTAAAGTTTTTCAGGTTTCATTTTTTTGATAAAAAGTCAACATTTTCTCTGTGTGTGTGGTGTGTGGGTGGGAGAGTGGGTGGATGTGTGTGGATGTGTGTTGAAAGCCTTTTCATACCAACTCTGACGATTAGTACCAGCCATATGTCCAAGCAGGAGAGTTGCAGTGATTTCACTAAACCACTTTCTAAAATGATTGAGTAAATTAGTCTGATTTTCTTGTGTAGACAAGGCTGTTTGTATTGGGCTCTCTCCTCACTGTTCTCTTTTCCTGCCTCTGCCACTGTATTTCATCTGTGGAGTTTCATCCTGCGTTCTTATGCACTGATGACTCATAACATTAGCACCGTTTGCTATAGCAATGATAAAAATTAGTCATCCTCCCTACACAGTTCCCACAGCATTGCTACCTACCTCTTCAGGGGAAAACTGGAAGAAAAGATGGCACTTGCAGCATGCCTTGAAGGCTGGAAGGGACCTCAAGGCTATGTCTACACTGGCGGGTTCTTGCGCAACAACAGCCGTTCGTGCGCAAGAATCTGCACAGTGTCCACACTGCCCGCCTGCTCTTGGGCAAGAAGATTTATAGTACGGCGTGGTAAGAGAGGGCATCTTGCACAAGAGCCAAGCTTTTTTTTAACAGGTGTAAGCCCTCTTGCACAGGAGCTCTTGCTCAAGAGGGCAGTGTGGACGCTGGGCTGGGGTTTCTTGCACAAGAAAGCCCTATGGCTACAATGGCCATCAGAGCTTTCTTGTGCAAGAGAGTATCCACACTGCCATGGATGCTCTTGCACAAAAACACATCTCGCACATGGCAGTGTGGATGCTCTCTTGCGCAAGACTTCTTGCACAAGAACAGTTGCGCAAGATGTTCTTGTGCAATAACCCACCAGTGTAGACATAGCCCAAGAGGTTATCTACTGGTGCAGCTCTTAACTTAGTGTTTCCCAAATGGCGATCCGCAGAACCCAGGGGTTCCGCAAAGTGAAAATAGGGGTTCCGCAAGAAAATTCCATGACAACCTGAATTATTGGAATGGAATGGAATTTTCATTCATTTCTGAATTTTATTGAAAACAATTTTTGTTTGTGTTTGCCACGATAAGTGTCCCTGTGGAATGCCAGCTTAGCCAGAGAGTGGGGGTGATGATGTCACTACTCAGCGCTGTGCGTGCAGTCTATCAGGAGTTCCTCAACATTATTTTGAGTTCACAAGGGTTCCGTGGCCGAATAAAATTGGGAAACACTACCCTAACTACATTCACCTGGGATTCTCAGGGGGTCTCCCATCCAAGTGCTAGCCATGCCCAGGACTGTTGAGCATTGACAGTCAGACAAGCCTGGGGTCATTCTGTCCACAACAGCCACAGGCATAAGCTGAACTTATGCCCAGAGAAGTGGGTGACCTGTTCACAGTCACAGAGCAAGTCAGGGTCTTGTGACTTTGTGTCCAAGGTCTGATTCCCTTGGCCAGGGGTGGGCACTCCAAGAATTTGTAAAGTGGTCAAGGGCAGCACTCTTCCATGATACTAATGGAGGGAGTGCAGGGTCTGGGATGGAGGTTGAGTACAAAAGGGAGCTTGGGGTAAGGGATTGGGGTGTAAAAGGGGGGGTGGGATCTGGGAGGGAGTTTGGCTGAAAGAGGGGGTTGTGACCTGGTGTAACCGGCCAATGGGAGCTACAAGACTGTGCTGGGGGCAGGGCCATGCGCAAAGCCTCTCTCCCTCTTCCTCTGGGCTCTCAGCTGTTCACAGACAAAGAAGGCCCCATAGCCAGCTTTTCGGAGCAGTGTGCAGGGGTGGGGCAAGCAGGGAGCCTGACTGAGGCTCCTGCTGTGCCCACAGGCCAGATCCAGTGGCTTGGTGGGCCAGATCCAGCTTGCGGGCCATATTTTGCCCAGCCCTGCCCTAGGCCATGCCAGTCTACATTTTTACTTTTCAATTACCCAATGACAGCGCTGCAGCCAATTGAACTCAGTATCTCTAATCTTGTAGGCAAAAGTCTTACCTGCCCATCCAGCTGCTGTGAGTTCCAAAGGCCAGAGCATAATACACATCTCCATGCCAGCTGTCCTATCTCTCCCATACTGACAGGCTTCATTTGTTAGACACCCTTGCAGTATTCCCTTTCATTTTTTCCATCCATGTACAGAATACATTTTGTTATATGCACCAAGGGATGTGCACCACCCATAGAAACACACGTTGCCAGCGGTGGGTGCTCTGATAAGCTGGGCATCATTTGATCTCTCCTGGGTAGCCGTCCATGTGCTCATCTTACAGGGAACACTGCCCCCTTCTATTAGTACAATCCCCTTCAAAAGAAAAGGAAACTCAGGCACAAAGAGGTTGAGGTGAGGATTTTCAAAGGAGCCGCGGAAGTTAGGTGCCCCTCTCCACAGTTTCCATTTCTGCCTTTGGAGCAGCTCATTTAGGGGAGATTTTCGGTCACCCAAAGCTCTGTAACCTACCAAAGGCTAGAATTTGGGTCCTAATCCTGAGCTTTGAGTGTCTACAGCACTGGTAGACTGTACAGCCTGAGCCATCCTTTGCCATGCACTGAGGCTGTTCTGGCAATTCATCCACAGCTGGTACTGCCTCCCAGGCCTGCCTTAGGGCAAGGCGAGCAAGGCGGTTGCCTTGGGCCCCGCGGCTTCAGGGCCTGCGCGGCAATTGACAGCTTTTTTGGTGAGAGTCAGGTGGCTAATTCAGCCTCACGAGAAACACCTCAGGCACTGAAAGCGCCCGATTCCTGTTGAGAGATGCCTGGCTATGGATTGCTAGCTGCAACGCTAGCTGTGGTGATTGGCCCCGGCCACTTCTGTGCTACACAATGGTGGCCCAGAAGTGGGTTTAAACACCTGACAGAGCCCACTCTCCACACACTCTCTCCTGTCTGCACCTGCAGCCTGGGCCATGCCTCCCTCCACCTGCTGCTCCTGGCCCTCGCCTTGAGCTGCTGCTGCTCTTTGGCCAGCCCCAGTGAGCAGGGTGGGGCTGGACTGGGCTGGCTCCTATGGTCCGAGCAAAACTCACCCGGGGCTTGTGGGCAGGTGGGGCTGGGAGGAGAGCTTCCTGGTCTGGCCCCTGCAGCAGGATGGAGGGGTGGGAGCAGTTGCTTCCCTGTCCCCACTCTCTGGGGCTCCACCTGCACCGAGGCATCCACCGCCCGGGCCCCGGTGTCAGGGTGCCACCTTGGGCCCTGCAAACTCTTTGGCCGGGCCTGCTGCCTCCTTCCCCGTAACACAGCATCATTCAAGGACAAGAGTTTGTCCTTCATCTTTTACCCAATATTGCTCTGGAAAAAGGTAACACTCCCTTCCCCCGCCCTCCCTCAAAAGAAGAATTCTGCAGCTTGTTGCACTCATTTCACCATCTGCTCTAAACACAAAGCTGGGGGTGGGTTGTAGAAGAAGAACAAAAGTTGTTTTTCCCTGTTGCCAGGTACCAAGGAAACAAAATAGGAAATGCACATTCAAGTTGCCTACAGCTATGAATTCGCTGTGCGTTTAGTGCACAAATGGTCTGCACTCGACTGCAGCACCTGGAAGTTGCTGTTTCTTTCTTAATAGTTGGGCAGAGCTGAACTTTGGACCTCTGTAACGTTGTAGAAGTTACTCCAGTGGGGCTGGGCTGGAGAGGTAGATGTCCCAGGTACAAGGGAACATCTAACCGTAGTCTTGGAATATCAGGAGTTGCCACCTATTATATTTGTCTACGAGTTGGCTAACGAGAACACAGTGGAAATAAAGTTGAATGAAAGTGTCATGGGCGACCGATATGCTAGGCGGGGTGGTGTATATGCTAAGCGGTGTTTATGCCTTCCCAAATCACGAGCCTGGCCCACCCATGCTCCACCCTACAGTAGGCGTTCTGGAGGCGGAGTGTTGCTGTCCCTGAGTAGCCACCTTCCATGTGCTCCATGGTCTAGGAGGTGGGGGCTGCACACCCTCCTCCCTCGCCCGGCTCCAGGGGTCAGGAAGCTCAGACCATGTGCCCTTCGCCCTCCCTGTTCTCTGCAGCTGGGGAGGCTCAGGCTGTGCCTGTGATGAGAGGGTGGGACCTGGGAAGAAGGGGGTGGGGCTGGGGGCAGGGTTGGGAGCTTGCCTCCCCCAGCTCTACCTTCACCCACCACCCATGGAAAGTGACTCTTAGAACACTACAACTTTCCAGTCAAGTGATAGCTTAGCAGGATGTATCAAGGTGAACAGGGGGGGGGGGGGGAGGCAGTTATGTTGTGTCATTGATTTTATTTAAAGTGGAAAAAAGTTTAGCAGAAGGTACTTTCATCAAATTTCAGTCACTTTGCTCTGGTACCAGGGCAGGGGCAGTTTCAGATGAGTCAGCAAATTAGAAAATGAACAGGGCCAGTCTACTCTCAAAGTTGAAGCAAAACAATAAAATTGGTTTTAATTCACAACTTTTGTTATGTCACTGCAAATATATGCATAGATCGTTTTTGTTTTCAGAATAAAAGTGTCCTGTTTTGATTTTACTGAAGGCTGGATTCTGAAATGAGCACCCACGGGCAGATATGCATCAACATAATGAAAGGAGTGGCTTAAAACCCTTTTTGTTATCTGAGTGCAACTCTGTGGATAAATCAAGTCCTTATATGTAGTGGAAAAAAAAGGGAGAACAGAAGGTGTGTGAACACGACCCATATGACTGCTATCAGTGAATGCTGTAAGTCAAAAATATTAGCTATTTGTTATATTCCAGAAATGTGCTCAGTGCTGCACAAGAACATGAACACAGTTCAGGCCTCAAGCAATTTACATTCTAAGACCCGCTCTATACAAACCCAAAATGCACCAGTTCACTATAACTAATTTAGCTATTGGCGCAACACTTACATCAATGTAAGTGGATAACTTTGATATAGTTTAAGCATATACGTTAAGGCTTTGTCTACACTGCGAGTTTTTGTGGCAGAAAATATGCTAATGAAGGACTCATTAGCATAAGTCGTGATATTATTAGCATATTTTCTCCCGGAGAGAGGCATAAGGACCTTGCACAAAATAGGGTTTTTGCACAAAATGGAAGCGACTACACTGCTTCTTTTGCACAAAAACCCCTTGAGCAAAACAAAACGGTAGAAAATATGCTAATGATATGCCAACTTATGCTAATGAGTCCCTCATTAGCATATTTTCTGCCACAAAAACTCGCAGTGTAGACGTAGCCTCAATGAAGTACCAATGTCCTGCACTTAAAGTGAAGTATATGCATAAATACTCTTCTAAATCTGGGCCTGTGATGGATTGGAGGAGTGCTAGCCAGCACCTCTGATTAAAGGGTTAAACTCAGGCAGCTAGTCAGGGTGTTGGAGAGCCAGAAGAACCAGTGGGATTCAGTGCTGAAATCTGAATTGTATTTAGATACCTTGCCTGCTCTCTTTGGGTACGTTTAAACTACATGGCTCCGTCGACGGAGCCATGTAGATTTGTTTGTTTGGCAAAGGGAAATGAAGCCGCAATTTAAATAATCGCGGCTTCATTTAAATTTACATGGCTGCTGCGCTGAGCCGACAAACAGCTGATCAGCTGTTTGTCGGTTCAGCGCACTAGTCTGGACGCTCCCCTGCCGACATGAAAGCTCTTTATTGACCTCCCCGGTAAACCTCATCCTACGAGGCGTAACGGGGAGGTCGATAAAGGGCTTTCAGGTCAGCGCAGGGGCATCCAGACTAGCGCGCTGACCCGACAAACAGCTGATGAGCTGTTTGTCGGCTCAGCGCGGCAGCCATGTAAATTTAAATGAAGCCGCGATTATTTAAATCGCGGCTTCATTTCCCTTTGCCGATCTGTCTAATCTACATGCCTCCGTCGACGGAGGCATGTAGTTTAGACACACCCTTTGTGGAAAAACATTTTCTAGTTAAGGGCTAGAGGAAGCAGATGCAGTAATCAGAATTACCATGCCTATAAGAAATACTGGAAATAGGAGTGAACTGGGCCTTGAAGTACAATCAGTACGGATTATGAGTAGACAGAAAATGTGTATTTAGTCACGATCAGGGTATTTTCTTTATTTTGGTTGTTTGGTTAAACTTCTCTGTGTGAATTTGACACCTCCCCTCCCCCCACACACCATACTTTTAAAGTTACAGCCTGAAGAACTATGATTCTTTGTGTTTTTGATCTGTTCTTTTCTTAGTTGCTCTATAATACCTAGCAAGCAAGTATGTTTTATCAAGTATATCTTTCTGTTTTGTTTTAAAAATAATCTTTTTTTTTAAGGCGATGATTTGATTTTTGTGTCCTGGAAGGTAACAGGATGTCTGTGTGTGTCTGCCTAGCCTTGGAGGTCAGCTATCAGAGACATAGTTTGTTTTTCTGTGCTTTTTGCTTCTTTTTTCAAGCTCTCTTGGGGCATAAGAGCTTCGGATACCTGTGGGGAAGGAATTCAAGTGTTCCTTCCTGTTTTTCAGGGTTAAATCACTTGATAGTAGCAGCTACCCCCCAAAGTTGGTAAATCTGTGACTCTGGGGAGTTTTTGTAAGCAGAGCCTCGAGAGGCAAGGTATTTAAGGTTCCTTGCAGGCCCTCATTTTTTGCACTCAGAGTGCCACAGTAGGGAACAGCCCTGAAAGGGCCTAAAAGACAGAGACTAACGATATGACTCTCTGGAAAGCTCAGAGGAGAAAGAGTTAGAATTTTTTTTAAAAATGTTAAATCACTTTTTGTGGGCATTGTGGAAGAAACAAGTTATAAGGAGTGATTTGAGTGGCGATAGGATGGCAAATGGAACTTTTGGAAGGGGAAATCCCTGGATTAGATGGGGCATGTCTTCTTACTATATATTTTAGAAATGTGCATCTGTCTGTCTGTCCATCCGTCAGTCCATGTGTTGAAGAACTCCTCCTAAAAGGTAAAAACTAGGACCACCACATTTGGTATACACCTTTCCCTTATCATAACCGAAAGCAAGGTGTTTGGCTGTTGCAAGACAATGGACCTGGAATTCAATTGTTTTGCATAAAATGTAAAGGAAGAGATCTGGTAAGAGGGAGTTATACTGTAGAATGACCATGGCAGGGGATGGGGGAGGCAGCAGAGGCCAGAGATTAGGACTGGGACAGATATAACCCCATTGGGCCAGTAGGGGGCAAGGGTGCAGAAAGGGACCAGCTATCCACTATGTATTTTACAGAGTTTATCTGTTTTTGTTTGTCTGTCTGTCTGTCCCCCAGCCAGGAGACATGCACCCATCCCCGTCTCTTCTTTTATAGACCTCTATCATATCCCCTCTTAGTCTCCTCTTTTCTAAACCTGAAAAGTCTCAGTTTTTAAATATTTATTTCAGATGTGACATAGCTGTTACAACCAGGATGTCAGAAAAGTTGTCCCTAAATACAGCAACTATTTTGTTTAGGCTAAAAAGAAAGCGGGGAAGGTACCTTAGATGGAAAGAGGAGAAAAAAATAACCTGTTAGATCTTGTTATTTCTATCAGTCCAAACTAATCATATAGGTACAGGGGCAAAGTACTTTAAAAAATTAACAATCTTCTTTTCAACACTGCAGTGAAGTGGGTGAGTACTATATTGTCCTTCCCACCTCACAAAATGTTATGCTAAGTTTGTGAGTTGTCCAAAGTCAAGGAAGGGGTTGGGAAGAGAGCTGGGGAAAGTTCTTTGAGACAGGGAATGTAATTCACTATGGCTACGTCTACACTGCAGCTTTGTGCTAGCAGAGAGCATGCTAATGAAGAGCTCATTAGCGTTTGCTACGCTGTCATTTGCATATTCTCTGCCGATGCTTTTTGCGCAAACACAAGCAGCATAGATGGGTCCGTTTTGCGCAAAAAAAGCCTTTTGCGCAAGATCCTTATGCTTTGGGATCTTGCACAAAAGGGTTTTTTTGTGCTTGTTTTTGCACAAAAACCTCTTGCACAAAAAGCATCGGCAGAGAATATGCAAATGACAGCGCAGAAAATGTTAATGAGCGCTTCATTAGCATACTTTCTGCCAGCAAAAGGCTGCAGTGTAGATGTAGCCATATATGTTTGGGCCTAATACCGTGGGGCCCTGATCTGCTTAAAGCCACTGTGCCCTAATGCATTATAAACAACATGTAGTAATAGTTGTAATATTTGTGAATTCCTTGCTCTCGTTATCACTTAAACGATGCTTCTGTGAAACATACCCATCATGTTTAACAATATGTTTAATAAACTTAAAATCTTTCAAAAAATTATTTTTGGACCAAAGTTTGAGTACAAAATATCTTTCTTCTACCAAAGATGGTTCCCTTTCCTCCCACCACTGCCCCCTGGGACAACAGTTGCAGTTTTCCCAGCTGCTGTGTAAACACGTGCCTCTTCATGAATTTTTCGGGTGGAAAGTCCCCTAGTTCACCAATGGAAATTTCATCCTTTTAATAGCTAAACTAACAGTTTTTGTCTTGCCAAAACACTTTTAAAAAAAAACGAAAGTCTTTTCACATAACTACCACTTCTTCCTCGGCCCTTTAGTATCAGTGACTCATGCAATGGCCTTTGGTGCTTATTTCTGATTTATAAGTGGCTTTTCAAGTGGTGGGAAAACTTCAAAACTTCTCGTAACTTTTGGCACTAGCACCTATCCATTCATTTGCCACTGTGCATAGTTTCTGGTTTAGTTTGTTACATAGTGGGTGTGGTTCTTTCTTGTAAAAATTCAGCATAAGACACCTTGAACTTTAAATGTTTTTAAAAGTAACCATCCACTGCAAGCAATCTTTCCCAGTTCCATAAGCCCTGATCCTGAAAGCAGTCCTGTGTAGGCAGACACTTGCGCTTGCATGGGTTTAACAGGACTCTGCATATCAGAGTCCATCCACACAAGGAGCTTGAGAGGTCTGGGGCCTTAATGGAAACGATTAATAAGTCCCCCCTACCCCCGCCAAATTCCAGAGCTATGAGGTCCAAGAGGAATTTAAGTATTAAAACACAAGGCAAGCTTTCTCTAAAGCCTTCGCTTTACATTTGGGTAACCACTTTTACATGCCTTATTACTTTTAATATCAGACAAGGGCTATATAACACCCCCACAGTAATTTTAAGAATAAATACCTTGGTTTATTTGAACAAACTGTTGTAGCACCTGATGGAAATTTGTGATTTTACGGGTCACTTATTTTCTGTAAAAATACTCCCAAAAATTTAAGCTGTAACCAATGAAAGGAAAGTTGTAGCATCTGTTTAATGCTTGTCAACCGCATCTTCAAAAAGCCTCAGCAAAAGAAAAGTGTGTGTGTAAGAAGCGTTCCTGACACGTGGGGGAAGAGGTTGGTACAATATTTAAAGGAATAAAGAACTTAATATTATTTTCTATGTTCACATACTAATGTATTCATCTCGACAGCACTGCCCTTAGAGGATCTCAGTTTACAATATAGACATTAAGACATTAAGTCCTGGAAGATTTGGAAGTAGTTTCATCCCTATTTTGCATGAGGAAACTGAGGCACAAACAGACAAAGTGACTTGCCTAAGGTCACAGAATCAGTGTCAGTCCTGGGATTAGAACCCATGAGCTCCTGACTCCCTGTTCCCTCTGTGGAAAGGTTAAACTAGCTTTCTTAAAAAATGATTTGTTTTTAAACTGTTTTGCCTTTTGGTTTAGAAGTGAATAACTGACACTGTATGCCAGATGCTGTTAGTGCCTTCTGTATCAACAGAACTGGGTCAGTGGCTTTTCTTCCCCTTTTTTAAATATGTGGCTAATAAATTCCACTCTGTGCTTTGGAGTGCTGTTCCACTGTCTGTAACATCAATGCAGAAGTCAGCTTATTTTTTCATTTGATGTTCTACTTTGGCACACTCACCCAGAGCTGGTTTCACCAACAGGGTTTTAAAAGGTGCATACAAAGAGGATATCAACCATAGCCTGATGGTTCCTTTCTCATTTTACTAATCTCAATAAGTTTGGGGGACATTTTTACTTAGAAGCCCTGTGCTATCATCAGTGATCAATAAGATAGAAATCTCAGCTGTTTTGTAAATTGTTTCATCTAATTCAGATTAGTCCTTGCCGCTTATTTTTCTTCTAATTAATATTTTTGTGTTCATAGTTACTACAGCCTGTTACTATTGATGATCTGCACACAAGAAGCGGTGTCAACAATACCATCCGAGTTATGTATGATTAGAAAAGGAGATGGGCTGGCCATGTAGCAAGACTGAGACACAACAGATGGACAGCACGTATACTTCATTGGTATCCACGAGACGTAAGAAGAACAAGAGGAAGGCCTCCGGCACATTGAGTGGATCTTTATGGACGATTCATGGAAGGACATGGATGAGAATTGCACAAAACAGGATGGGGTGGAAAAGTTGCAATCTGCATGGGTGGCGAAACTATCCACATTGATGAAATCACAGATCTTCCAAGTATTCCAAGTAATATTTTTGGGGTAAGTTGTGTAGTCTTTTTAAATCCTCCATGTCCACTATCCAGTGTTGAACAGTGTTTCCCCTAGGAATAAACATTAAAGTGTGCCATTCTGGTTCTTGAGACAGAGAAAGTGTTTTTCTTACCTTCCTTCTTCCTGCCGTTTCTATATCCTGTTTGTTTCAGCACGTGTTTCAGTTGAAGGATGCCTGTGGGATGAGACTGCATGAAACTTCTGCTTGCCACCTGCAAGACATTTTGTTTACCATTGCCCATGTTCAGGGTTGCTAGATTCTGCTAGTTTCATTACATGTAGGTTTTTTTCCTATCGGTATTACAAAAGTGACACACAGAAAGCCAGGGCACATGAAGTGAGGTGTGTGCTGATTGTACACAACATGGATTCTGAGAGCCGTGCGTTCCTTCGGCATCAAATCAAAGTGATGCTTCGCTTCAATTGGCACCCTGAAAATTCTAGGTACACAAGCACAGTTAGCAAAATCACTCTATCCTAGGAGACTTTCTTGGTTAGGACAATCTTGCGGCCCACTGAGCTCATGGAGAGCCACTGATGTGGTCCCACTCACTAGCTTAGGTTGCTTATTGCTGCCCTAAGGACTACTGAACTTCTTTCTCATTGTTCTCAAATGCATCCCTTAAGTGATAATTGACCAACACATTTCAAATTCCTTCCAGTTATTCACGTTTGTTCATTCATTCCATTGCCTTCTCAAGACCTTAATTACTCACCTCCTTGAATCTATTAGTAGTTTGGTTAGGTTTCCTTTAATTTCACCACTGCTCCCTGTACAAGGGATTTATACCACAGTAAAACAAAACAAGCACTTTAACTCTGTGACTGAGTACCCAACTGGGACTTGCAAGACCTGGTTCTATAACTTACTCTTTTGCTGTTTGTCTCTATGAGTTTGGGCAAGTCATTTCTTTGTGCCTTAATTTCCCTCTCTATTTAAAAAAAAGAGGTAGGAAGAAAAAATTACAATGATTTTATAATATTTTGAGAGCTATGATTTTGAGAATATTTTGCAAAGGAAACATGTTAGGTATTTTTATTAATACAATACAAAATTATCACATGCAGCAAAATGTATATCTGTCACTATCAAACAGACTTGGATTGGTCACAGATTAATCTGAATCTTGCCAGATAAGTTCGATCTGTTATTGTGCCTATATTAGACAAAGTGCAGAATTTAATTGCTTTGGAATTTGGGCGGGGGGTGTTTGCACATCTGTGTAGTGCAATTCTGGACACTCTCACCTGTGAAAAGGTTAACTTGTAAAACCAGCAGCTTTTGGTAGGTGGTTGGTAAGTGTCTTGCTTCGGGGTTTATAATCAGCCAATGAGCCTTTATTCTGGTGTGCTACCATGCTGTTGATGTGATAGCCATAATAACAATGGGCTTGAATTTCAAATTTTGGAGCCTGATCTGAACATCCCCAAAGTTCAGGAGAGTTTGGCTCTGGGTTCTGGTTCAATCCCTTAATAGTTTTTTTCCCCCTATATCATTAGTCTGGTCTGGGTGATGGAGGTGGGATTCAATTAGCTCTACTTCCTCCCTGCTTTCTGTAGGGACTGTCTGAAAATGTTTATGTATGAAGCTGTCAGTAAAGTCCTTGATGGATTGCTCTACTGTGGCATTTTAGGCGCTTAAAGGAGAATAGGGAAGCCGTAGATGTGAGAATGCATGTTCACAGCAGTCTGAGGAAGACTGTGCTACACAGATGTGCTAACTATTCCTTATCCCCGAACATCTGCTATAGAAAACACATTAAAGCCATTCCCAAAATTTTCAGGCAACTCTCGTAGGCTCTGTTCTGTGTTCACGTCCCTAACCCAGAAGAGAGTACAGGGTGACTCCAAAGTAAGAATGAATGCAAAAGGCAGGAGTGTATCAGGAAAACCCATTGACTTGTCTTTAAGATGGAAAAAGAGTCAAGAATAATGGTCATAAAATCTTAAAATACCAGTACTGGTGCCCTGTCCATTGCCTGGCTATGAGAGTCTCTGTACTTCAGAGAACCTTAACTTCGGTGTGTTTGTATGGTAAGAGGTGAGCTCTGAAGTTGCCAAGACAGTGGATGGGTCTGTGACTTCCAGACTGCATTCATGTTATTTTGAAATAACAAGGCGAGCATCTACACAGCAAACCCATTATTTCAAAATTATTTTGAAATAACGGGCTTCTTATTTTGAAATAATAAACCCTCATTTCATGAGGAATAACACCTATTCCAAAACTGCCATTTCAACTTAGTGGTAGTGTGGATGCTCCACTGTTGCTATTTTGAAATAGCTCCTCCCCAGCGCCATTCAAACTACTCCCCAGTGCTTCCTGGGGCTCCAAATCGAGGTAGCACATCCACATTAGGGGAGCTTACCTCAGACTAATGTTGAGACTTCCCTGCAGTATGGACGTGCTATTTTGAAATAGCTCTTTCCAAAGATATTCTTCCAAAATAACTTATTTTGAAATACCCTTGTAGCATAGACATACCCAGACTTTAAAGGACCATCATGATCATCTAGTTTGACCACCTGCTCACCCTACGCAAGCCCTGATCCTGCTACGAATCCAGTGGCAAAACTACCCTTTTGACTTCAATAATAATAATGCTTTATTGATTGCCGAGTTCTTCCATAGCGCTTTAATTACAGCAGGATCCAGCTACCTTTGCAGAAACATTGGACATGTATGACTGGTGCAAAATGCGGTTGCCTGCCTGTTTCATGGTGCTAACCACATGAGGAAAATAGTAGCAATTCTCCAAAAAGTACTCGGGCTTCCTGTTTGCTTTGTGGTGAAATTAAACATGGCTTTTTTTTCTTTTTCTTTTTTTCCTGGCTATTGAAGCTTTAACACTGGCAGTTGTGGGTAGAGGTTATAAATAAAATTATATGTGATACTATTATAAAGCCGTTTGGAGGTTGGGTCTTTGGAGCCCATATGTAATTTCTCTCCCTATGTGCAGCTGTGAATACACTTGCTATCGGTTCCTGGTGCTGGGTTATAATAATGTTCTGCAGCTGTCCCCTGCCTGCCTACTTTGTTTAACCTTTAAAACTGGATTAGTTTATTGTCGGCTTAGCAGCAGAAATTGGTCTTGAGAAGGGATTTAAAGGAGGGCAGGTTAGCAGTTCTATGCATGGGTGGTGGGCAATGTTCCCTCTAATCTTTTCCAGCTTTATGTGGATTTTTTTTCCCCCATCCATGTGCGGAATACATTTTATTATGTGCACCAAAGGATGTGTGAATGTGCACCACTAGGAGAAACACAAATCTATCTGTGGGCACTCTGCTGATCAGCTGGGAAGCACTGGAATCTCTCCTGAGCTGCTGCAAAACCGCACAGCTTACAGGAAACACTGGCAGTGGGTATCATAGGCAGGGAAGGCTTTGCCTCCTGAAGTGGTCAGGTGGGGTCTGGCCCATGCTCCACACCCAGCAGGGCACCCTCCTGTTTCCTGTTCTGCAGCTCCTGCTGCACGATGGCCGTGGCTCCAGTTGTGCCACCTGTCCTTTGGCAGTCTGGACTGAGGAGGCTGGAGCCGTGCTGCCTTGCCTCCCCACCTCCAGTGCTCTGGGACTGGCAGGGCTGAGGGCACTAGCATGGAGTGGGGGCCATCGACTGCAGTGCAGGGATCTGAGTAGAGTCCTGTATGGATACAAAAATTTGTATCCACATCCATAGCCGCAAAAATGAGTCATGGATATCTGCATCCGCATCCACATCTGCGGATGCAGATACCCTCGGGTATAAAGCGGATATTTGTAGATTTGCAAGGCTCTAGATCTCAGTTTCAGACGGAGTTGGGTTGGGCGCTAGCCTCCCCCAACCTGGTGGTTCACATGCTACCCATGGCTGTATGGCTCCATTAAAAGAACATGTTCCGTGCCTATGGCGTGTTGTGGGAAAAGCAGACAAACTGGTGGGTATGACTGGCATCATCGTTTGGAACAGAAAGGCTAGGGGACAAAGAGACTAATCGGGGGGGCAGATAAGACTAGGGGGGCGGAACTGTAAAACGCCTTGAATGGTAAGACGAAAGGAATGGCCTGGGTTTGGTGGAAGAGGAGAACGAATTCAAAGAGGAGGATGTAATATACATGTGGTCACAAGATAGGTGTCTCTTGACTTGAAAATATTCCTCTCAATCTGACTTTGGTGATCATGCCGCACAGCCCATGATCCTACACAAGTTCTGTCTTTTATTTTCTGTATGTGGGAACACTGAGCTCTGGACCTTGTTTTACACCAGAAGGACTCAAGGCAAGGTATCTTGCAATATGGGCGAACAACAGCATGAGTTGGAGGGTTTTCATTGATACTTGCTTCCTGGCCCACACCAGTAGCTTCTTCTATCATAAAAGTAAACCGATCAGGCAAACAAATTGTGTCTTTAATGTTGCTTGTAAAAAAAGGTGGGTCTTTTTGGTTTGCTGGTAATGTTCTCGCTTGTGGCTATGTGCTTATAAAATACATGTTGTCCCCAGTTTAGAAACTACCATGCCCACTCAATCTCCAGAACAATCAGTTAATCACACACAGGTGTAGGCTTGAACAGTAGTTGCAAGAATGTCTGTTTTTCAGGGATTTCAAATAAACAAGAACAAAGTAGCTACATGGACTTGGCTCAGACTGGGTGTATACACAAAGTAACAACATGATCCTTTCACATCACATCCCCTTCCTACTGATATGTTACCCTCACTTACTATAAAATTTAGCTTGTACATTCTCTGGGGCAACGAACCATGTTGTCTTTGTTTTTTCTGAAGCCCTAAGGATTCTTTTGATCTCTATGAAAGAATTAACTCTTCAATCACTGGAGTTATACAGAATATAGCGCGAACCAAAATTTGCCTCTCCTTTCTTTCTCCGTCCTGGAGTTCTCAAGTTCTTAGAATTGTGGGACTGTAACAATTTTTTTTTCAACTTCTCTCTCTCCCACAGCCTACATATTTTTCTTTGTCCAGTGTCATATAGGCAAGTGTTTTGTTCTTATCATGTGCTGCCCCAACCCCATGTTGGTGCCATCTCCCACTGCACATGTAATAAGCAAAAATAATTAATAGAAGGGCTGTTATCAAAAAGGAGAAGAGAAACCAGAATTCCCGTAAAGTCTGTTAACAATATCTGAACACGTTAGGGCCAACAGTTTACAAATGAGAGGCTCAGAATCTTAAAAGATTCAGAATAAAAATGTGACATTTGGATTTAAACAACATTAAAGACAAGATGTTCCATCTAACTTTTCTGATTGATAGTAACGTTTTGTTCTTATGCTAAGGCTGCAGTATTGCCAGCCCTAAATGTTAAAAGAGATTAGATTAAAAACAATTGGAGATTCTTGCTCAGTCACACACTTGCAGGAATCTGGGGCTTCAAGAAAAACATCAAGTATATTGAGATTCATGGTAAAATCACAAGAGCCGATAAGTGAGATTGGGATAATGCACTTACATGTATAACTTAAAATATATTCTCTTCTTACTCTGTCTATTGTATCACAAATAAAAACAAACAATAAAAAGAGGAGGAGAAAGAGGTAGGTCATTTGGGAACTAAATAAGGAAATAGGAATCAGGAAACATGGGTTTTATTATTGCTAGTTATTATTTAACACCCAATGCATCATATGTGTATTTTTAAACTGGAAGGAGGGGGAAGATTTTCAAATGCACTCATGGTAGTTAGGTGTCTAACTCCCATTACTTTTCAGTCAGAGTTAGCCGTCTAAATGCCATGTGTTCATTTGAAAATCTCTCCTTTGAGTCACTAACTCTCTGTTACAACTTAGCCAGGTTACAGACTCTTGTACCTCTCTTTCCCCATCTGTAAAATGGGGCTCATGAGAACTTCACGGGGGGTGTTCTGGGGTTTGATTCATTCTGTTTATACTTAGAGATCCTTGAACAAAAGGCACTGACTAAATGCAATGAGCTGTTATGAAACAGTAGCTGGAGTACCTGTCTACCACAAAGCTCTCAAATGCATCTCATTTTGATGGATGGCACTCATTTGAGTTACCTACTTTCCACACAGAGTTAGCATCCCCTCACATTTAATGTTGAAAATGACTGGCATTAGAAACACTAAATTGCGCAATTGAGATTGTAGAAAGCTATTTTCAGTAGAGGAATGAATCCCATATCAGTTTGTTTCCTGTGTGAATAATTTTGTGTGTGTGTGTGTGTGTGAGAGAGAGAGAGAGAGAGAGAGAGAGAGAGAGAGAGATTCTGATGTTAGTGCTACATTGTGTCTCACATTCAGGCCTTGGAAAGCTCAGACGTACTCTCCAGTCATTCCTCTCGCTTTCTAGTATAAGCTTGCAAGTGTGCATGGGACAAAATCTCCTCCTTTAACCGTCACAATGACGAGGATGGAAAAAATTAATGATGTTTTACTTGCCCTTCAAAATAATTTCTCCCGTTCTTTTTTGTTGTTTGTCTCACTTGCTTTCAATTAGGCTGCAAGCTAATGGAAAGATAGGGCCTGGTTCTCCCTCGCTCTGGGTTTGTTTGAGCACCTGGCAGGCCAGGGCCCCAGTCCTGGTAGAAGTTGCAATAGTAACAGATATAGACAGGTAGGCTACGTCTAGACTGGCATGATTTTGTGGAAATACTTTTAATGGAAAAGTTTTTCCGTTAAAAGTATTTCCACAAAAGAGCGTCTAGATTGGCAAGGATGCTTTTGCACAAAACATGCTTTTGCGCAAAAGCATCCATGCCAATCTAGACGCGCTTTTGTGCAAGAAAGCTCTGATGACCATTTTAGCCATCGGGCTTTCTTGTGCAAATATTAAGGTGCCTGTCTACACTGGTCCTCTTGCACAAGTATTCTTGCACAAGAGGGCTTATCCCTGAGCGGGAGCGTGTAAGTATTCGTGCAAGAAGCACTGATTTTGTATATTACAAAGTCAGTGCTCTTGCGCAAATTCAAGCGGTCAGTGTAGACAGCTGGCAAGTTTTTGCGCAAAAGCAGCCACTTTTGCGCAAAATCTTGCCAGTCTAGAAGCACCTGTAGAGTTTTACAGAGCTATCGTGGCATCAATATTGTAAGCCTCACAGCAACAATAAGAGGGTGGATGAGCTGAACTGGATGGAACATTATATTCGATACCCAATTGGCATCAAAAGCTAAGTATGAGACAATTCCAGCCCACTCACTTAGCCTCGTTAGCACAGGCACTACAATTGACAAGTATTTTTTCCCGCTCTCCCTTCTTTTTCTGTTATAAATTGTGAGGTTCCCCCTTTATTCTCCACTCTGCTCATCTCTGGAAGTGGATTTTTTCCACAAAAGCTCATGATACTAATATCTATATCTATATATATTTGTTAGTCTCTAAGGTGCTACAGGACTACTCATTTTTTTAAAGTTACAGACTAGCTTCCCCTCTAAGGCTATGTCTAAACTTGTGGCTTCTTGCATGAGAAATACAAATGAGGCTAAGCATGGAATATCGCTGAGCCTCATTTGCATACCTAATGACCCGCCATTTTTGCAGAAGAGGCTCTTGCCAATTATTTTCAGGAATAACAGCATTGCACAAGAGGGTTTTTCTTGCACAAGAAGGGGCAGTGTAGACAGCTCCTTCTGGCACAAGAGCCTCTTCTGCAAAAATGGTGGCTCATTAGGTATGCAAATGATGCTTGGCAATATTCCACGCTTAGCCTCATTTGCATATTTCTCGCACAAGAAGCCACAAGTGTAGACATAGCCTAAGATTAATAAGAAGGTGGGGAAGTCTGGGAGTACTTTTTGCCTCTGAGAATTCCTTGCTCAGGTCAAAATCAGTCTAGATATTAACAAGGAGTCCAGAGGCATCTTGAAGACCAAGGGTGGGTCATAATTTTAGAAGGGGGGGGCACTTAAAAAATTTGTAAAGTGGCCGGGGCTGCCCTGGAACGGGCAGACCCAGGACACTTCTATGCTCTCCTGCCCACAGACACTGATTGGCCTGAGTATGGGGGAGTGCATGAAGTCTTTGCTCCAGCCCCCCTCCAGAGAGAATCCTGAGCTTTTCTGAACAGCTGTCAGTTCCCTCTTGGCACCTGCTCCCCCTGGGGGTGGGGGGAGATTTTGCGCACCCCCCCCCCCCACCAGGTCAATCAGGGCCTGGGATGGGGGAGCCCATGAAATATCTCATTCCCTGCCCCCCCAACTGTTCAGCTGTTCACTCAAAGCGCCTCCCGTCCCTGGTGGGGGAGGAGGCCCTGAAGGCCTGGGAGCAGGGGAGTGGCAGGGCATCTGTGGGCCAGATCCGGCCCGGGGAGGCTCTCTTGCCCACCCTTGTTAAAGAATAAGCAATGCAGGAGAGCATAAGCTTTCCCGGAAAAGGGGCAGAGCTGGCTTGGGCGCAGCTGGATTTGCCCAGGCTTTGGCTACGGTTCACTGTAGCCGCTTGGCTTTGCCCCCAGAGCCGGGTAGTAGAGATGTAGCCCTGTTAGTCTGGCCTTGCTGAAACAAAAGACAGGACTAGGCAGCACTTGCAAGACTAACAAGATGGTTTATTAGGGGATGAGCTTTCGTGGGCCAGACCCACTATTGGATCTGAGGAAGTGGGTCTGGCCCACGAAAGCTCATCCCCTAATAAACCATCTTGGGAGTCTTTCAAGTGCTGCCTAGTCCTGCCCACAGCTGGGGGCTTTGCCGGGGCCTCCTTTCCTCCTGCAGCACTTTGCAGACGCTCCCTGCCGCCAGACCGGCTCTTTGCAGCTGCTCCCTCCCGCAGCGACATCCCTGGGCGGAGCTGCGCGCTGGGGACCGGCCCCTCGCTCCCCCTCCCGGACGGGGAAGGCGGCTGCAGCCGCGTCGGCTGCGAACGAGTCTCCGAGACTAGGTCCATGTCGCGCGGGGAGAGCAGGAGTCCGGCCAGGAATGGACCCCGGAGCCGGGTTTGGCAGGTCAGCGGCGGGAGAGTTGGGGAAAGGGCCCCCCCGAGGGGCGCAGCCAGACCCGTGCGGGAGAGGGGAGCGCGCCCCAAGAGGGAAATGCCCCCTCTTCCTTGTACCCCATTAACCGAGCCGCCCGCCTCTACGCAACCTCCCTCCCCCCAGCCAGGCGCCTCTCGCCGTGGTGGGATCCACCTCCCACTCTAGCGGGCAAAGCTGCCACTGTCGCTGTCTTCCCCAGAGCCGCCCTTCGCTCCTGTTGTCTGCTCCCCTTTTCTGATGCTCCGTTCAGAAGCTGTGCGCTGAGGCAACCCCCCCTTCTTTGGCTGCTTCGTGCCAGATCCTCTTTTGCTGGGGGTCGCAGTGAATATTTCATTTTCACCGTAGGCAGCCTCCCCGCTGTAGTGGGTCACTACAAGATGTCTCACCCCATCAAGAATTCAATAACACTGCCTAGAACACGCAGCTTGCCAAGTGTCAGTTGTTAAGATGCCTTTGCGACCCCTGGCTCGAAAAATGAACAAGACAACCTGGGATTAAAGTCGGGCTCTAATTTAAAATCTGCTTCTCTCCATCTCCTAGAGTAGCCATTTAATATTCTTGCCGTGTGACTTTTTTATGCCCCTGCATGTTTGTTATGATTTATTGCATCTAATGTAGCAAGACAGGTTCTAGGATATGACATAACATTCTCCAGCAAGATCCTCCTACTTCCTTTGACTGCCTTGGAGTCTCAGTGTTGTGTTGAATTGTTTTTGTGTTTTCTGATATTATGAAGGGAGTTTGTTTCCAAAGCCTCCTAAAAGATTGGGAGGTGCGTTTGTTGTGAGAGATAAAACACTCATGAGGCCTTGTATCATTTTGTGTCTGAACAATTTTGACTGTAGTGATTGTTTTAGACTGGTCTTGTTGGGATTTAATAGTTAGTGGGTTTTGCTACAATAATTGTTGAAACAATTGGAAGAGTTTGCCCCTAAAAGAGGCATTCTGTTTAGATAAGCTAAACTGTTTGATACCCAAGTTCAATATTTGCTTAACAATGAGTCTTACAGTTGGTTGTCATACTCTTCAGAAACAAATAAACAAAACAAAAAAGGAACAATGCTTTTTATAGCAAGTGTTTTGGAGGGAAGTACATTATATAAATTATATTTTTGTAATGGTGAGGGGGAGAGGGGGAGGAAGTTATCATTGAAGAGGAAGGGCTAGAGGGACCAGACATGTTTCGCTTCCCAATGTTAAGTTTTTGGGTCCATTTCTTATATGTCATATGATTTCTTTCTGCTCCCCCTTCTAGACCATTCACAGCTCTTTTCTGTCCTTTAAATGTATGCAAACTAGAGAAGAAGGTCCTTTCAGATACACCCTCCCCTTACAATGGCGTATAGTCATCACTCTCCCAAAATCTAATAGATCTTAAACCCAGAAAGGATACATTGTAATTAGTAGGGATGTTTGATATCAGATAATTGAATAGTTGAGTAACTGCATGAATTCTTATCCGTTACTCAACTATTCTGTAGTCCCTAGGGGTAGGGCCAGCAGTCAGTGAGCTCCAGCCCCACTCTCAGGGAGCCCCCTGCTAGCCCGCACTGCTGCCTCTGTATCAGAGGCAGCAGTGCAGGGTGCCAGGTGGGAAACAGTCTGCAAGAGGAGCCAGTTTAAAAACCAGCTCCCCGTGCAGACCAGCTGCCTGATGCCCTGCACTGCTGCCTCTGTATCAGAGACAGCAGTGCGGGGTGGCAGCAGCCCCTGTCCGTGGGGAGTCCAAGCTCCCCACAGAGCGAGGCTGCTCTGCGTCCCTCAGAGCAGTCTCTGTCCGCAGCGAGCCAGGGTCCACCGTGGACAGAGGCTGCTCCAGCAGCAACCCTTTCTGAATCAGAGGTTTCTCACTTGTGTGTGGCCCCCAATTAATTTTTCTGTGGGTGAGCGTTCCCTGACCTAAAAATGATTCCCTGCCCCTGGTTTAAAGAGTGTCTTTCAGAAAGGTATCCTGGCTTGATCTAAAGACTTCAAATGATGGAGAAAAGGGATATTTTGAGTAATTGACTAATCGAATAGTCGATGCAATTTGCATTGACTATTCGATTAGTCAGTAGGGCGCCTCCGCCTTTGAAGTGTGGCAACATCCCTAAGGCTGTTGCTACATTTCAAAGGCAAAAGTGCTGCAGGGAGCCCAGGGCCAGTGGGGCAGTCCTCCGCTGGCCCTGTGCTCCCCATGGCATTTCAAAGCGGCAGTGCCACATGGAGCCCAGGATCAGCTGGGGTCTCTCCCACTGACCTGGCATTAGGCTCCTCAGAGCATTTCAAAGTGGCAGTGCCCCATGGAACCCAGAATTAGATGGGGACTCTCCTGCTGACCCCGGGTTCCATGCAGTGCTGCCACTTCGAAATGCTGCATGCAGCCTCGGGACACCTCATCTGGCTCCAGGCTACACATGGTGTTTCAAAGCAGCAGCATCACATGGAGCTTGGGGTTTGGCCCCAGGCTTCATGCAGCGCTGCTGCTGTGACATACCCCCTCCTCTTCCCTCCACCTTGCTGCATCTTTCTGATAGAGGCAGCAAGGGGAGGCAGGGGAAGTGACTAGTCGACTTGACTATCCGATAAGCATTTGCTTATAGGATAGTCAACTAGTCATTCACATCCCTAATGGAGAATCCATTTCATTGCTTGGTAAATTGTCCCAGTGGTTCCTCCCTGTTAACAATTTGGGCCTTATTTCTGGTTTAATTTTGTGAAGCTTCAATCTCCAGTCATAGGATCTTGATATGCTTTTGTCTGTTAGATTAAAGAACTTTCTAGCAGCCTTTACAAAAATTCCACCACTTCAGAACATTAAGAAATCTGGAAGTAAATGGTTAAAGGATGCAGACAACTCCCAATTGCTATAAAATCCTCATTGTTCCCCCCTCTTGATTTATGCAACCTGCCCAGCCTTAATCTTGCCTTGTAATTAGTTTGCAAGCTTTTTGGAGGCAGTGTCTTCCTGTGTGTCTTGTATAGGTCCTCCTATAACAGGACCTCAATCTTGGGGCTTTAGGTGCTACTGCAATTCAAATATTGTAAGCCACTATTTTGATTTTCAGAAATTTTATCAGGTTACTAGGATATTAAGAAATTTTGGTTTTCCTAGTGTGAGGGAACATTATCAATATAGGAAATAAAATTATCTTCTAAACTCTCCCACCCCAACTTCTGTCCTGGTGTGAGATCTAGCACAAGCAAATTTCAGGGGAATTGGTACACCCAACTTTTAAGTATCTCCAGTATCCTGAGCAGCTATTTTCAACCTTCATTTTTCAAGCATTGGGACTTCTGCCACTTGCTTTGGGAGACTGTTCTACAAGTCAATAGATATGGCCTTGGCCTTAGGCATTTTTTCCTGATACTCAGCCTAACTATTCCCATCTTCTTGCCATTATTCCTTGTTACAACTTTTGAATTATATGCTAAATCCCTTTCTTTTCCTGTTGTCTTCATCCTTCATGTATATGTATTGGTACCTTGCGCTTTAGTCTTTTTAACCTTTCCACATCCCAGTCCCTCCAAGCTTCCTAATTTATAGCTCTACATATTGCCGTGTTGCAATTCAGCTGTTGTACAGCTCTTGTTTAGTATAGTCAAACCTCAGTTTAATCTATTCTTTGTGTGATGATCAGGCTTCATTGTACATTAGTTTTCCAGTGTTTTGTAGCTTCTTAGGTGCTGAACTCCCAGTGGTGGCGTGTTATATGCAAGATCCAGTATAAATATTTGCTGTATCCTGTAAAGCCTTGTGTATATTGATGCCACCAGGAGATACTCTTATTCTCGTGAAAAGTCTGATGAAATATCAATAGTTTAGTGCTTGGAAAATGTTCTCCTCTAACAGAGGAGCCCTAAGAATTTCCTGTCATATCCCCTCTCAATTTTATACCCCGTCTAGCCTCGCAGTGCACTATGCTGAAGTGACTTTTCTTTTGGTGAATGAGGACAGAATGAGGCTGATTCCTAAATGGCCCTCTGCTCTCAGATTCCTGTTCTGCACCACTAGCTAGAAGGAGCTTGTCCCGTTAAGACGTTAGCCTCTTCTTCCTTTTTTCCCCGACGCTTCCACGTTTATCATCCTGCAGATTGCCTGCAACTATTAGAAGTGGCCCACTGATTTTTGCTGCTGGCCAACTATAGCCATCATAGAATAGCCTCGAGAGGTCATCAAGTCTAGTCCCCTGTCCTCACGGCAGGACCAAGCACCATCATTCTAGACCAGTGGTATGAGTACCCTTAGGGGTACTCGAGAGAAGTCTGGGAGGTACGTCAACACAACTGAAATTTGGAGAAAACTGAATTTTTGTTTTAAGTTTTACAGCGCTTTATTATCTTTGTACTTTTTACACCCAAAAATTTTACTACCAGCCTGGCTATGATTAAGTTGTTTAAACAAATGTGCTGCAATGGTAGAAAAAATGTGTGTCTGAAAACTGTAGGTACTGGGGGTACTTAAATTTTTTTTTTGAAAAAGGGGTACTTTATTAAAAAAAAAAAAAAGGTTGAGAAGCACTGTTCTAGACCATCCCTGATAGATGTTTAAATGACCTGCTCTTAACAATCTCCAATGATGGAGATTCCATAGCCTCCCTAGACAGTTTATTTCAGTGCTTAACCATAGGTAGGATGTTTTTCCTAATGTCCAAACTAAATCTTCCTTGCTGAAGTTTAAGCCCATTGTTTCTTGTCCTGTCCTCAGATAGGGTAGCCAGGTGACCGGTTGTGAACCAGACAATCCGGTATTTGAGACAGTCTGGTATTTCTGTCCAGGAAACAAATTGAGAAAATACTGGACATATAAATGTCCGGCATTTTCTAATTAAGTAAGTTTTATTATTATCTTGAGTATCAGTATATAGAGTATATAGATGTGCTCACACTGCGTGAACGTGTCTACCAGCCAGGCAGTACGCAACTACACAGTAGAGAGGAGGGGGGTAGGGGCAGGGCCGGGCCAGGCCAGGATGGAATCCCCAGGGCTGGACTCACCCGTGAGCCCCGCTGGGACTGTGCACGGGACGGGCAGCACCTCGGGATCTGCGTGTGTCTGGGCCAGCCCCTCTCCCCACTCCCCCCGGCCCTCTCCTGGCCAGTCCTGCTTCCCTCTAGCAGGTTCCTCTCCCCAATCTGCCCCGGCCAGCCCCGCTCTCTGCCAGCTAGTTCCCCCCCACCGTCCTCCCAGCCAGCCCTGCTTCCCCTAGCCCCCTCCCAGCAGCCCTGCTTCCCGCCAGCTGGTTCCTTCCCCTGATCTCCTCTGGCCAGCCCCGCTCCCCCATCCCCTCCTGGCCAGCCCTGCTTCTTGCTAGCCATTCTCCCCGTCCCCCCTCCCCGATCTCCCCTGGCCAGCCCCGCTCCCCTCCCTGCTGATCCCCACCCCCATCTGAGATCAAATGTGTCCGGTATTTTTTTGAAACCATCTGGTAACCCTATCATCAGATGTTAGGAGAATAATTTTTCTCCCTCCTCCTTGTAACACCCTTTTAGGTACTTGAAAGCCGCTATCATGTTCCCTCTGTCTGCTCTTTTCCAAACTAAACAGATCCAATTCTTTCAGTCTTCCCTCATAGATCATTTTTTCTAAACCTTTAATAATTTTTCTTGCTCTTCTCTGGACCCTCTCCAGTTTATCCACGTCTTTCCCGAGAAGTGGTGCCCAGAACTGGACACGGCACTCCCATTGAGGCCTAAGCCTTACCGGGTTTGAGAGGAGAGCTGCGCTGCAAAACCCAGTTGTTAATGGCAACAGAGATGCTGCCTATTGTGTTCTTAGTTTGAATTATGGGGTTCAGTGGGATATAAGGTAGAAGGTCTTTTACAAACTGTGTAGCTCCCTTGTGTGTATATGTGTGTATCTGGCAGGAACCCAAACCAAAAGCTGTTGAGTCCTGCATGGTATAGTTAGAAATATGTGGAGGCTTTTTTCCTTTCACCAGTCAGATATGTTGGTTTTCTGGCTTTACCAGTGGCCCAGACAGAAACCGGAAGATTTATTTCAGAAAAATCATCTCTCTAATTGGATGCTTTAATTCAGCATCAGCTCCACCACACTCCAAATTGAGCTTAGTGGAGCAGGATTAATAATACCTTTCACTTCCCTTGTGCCTTTCATTCAAGAATCCCCAAAGTGCTTTACAAACAGCTAAGACTTGCAGCATCCCTGTGTGGTAGATTGTGTAATTTCTGGGGAAACCAATACACAGAGGAGTTAAATAAGTTCCTTACCCATGGTCACACAGTGAGGCTATGTCTACACAGCTTCCCTCTTCTGCAAAAGCCTATGCAAATGAAGCATGGATTAGCATATTGCTGTGCTTCATTTGCATAATTAATTAGGAGCCGTTTTTGCACAAGAGGTTTTTGCACAAAAAGGCGCCATCTACCCAGCAACTTTTTGCGCAAAGACCCCCTTTTGCGCAAGAGCCATTCTTCGTGAAAAAACGAGGAAGAACGGCTCTTGTGCAAAAACGGCTCCTAATTAATTATGCAAATGAAGCACAGCAATATGCTAATCCTCACTTCATTTGCATAGGCTTTTCTGGAAGAGGGAAGCTGTGTGGACTTAGCCTGTACAGTGTCTGAGCTGGGAGTAGAACCTGATTGTCCAAGCCCCTGTTGTAACCACTAATCTATACTGCCTTCTGATAGACGTGTCCTAAAGTAACAGTGACAACTCTATCACTTCACTTTGAACACATCTATTAGGCTGTGGCACCCAAAAATCTTTCTATCCAGACAAGACTCTTGGTTCCCTCTCAACAGCTAATTTTCCTTGCTGTTCTGCTGTTTTCTTTAACATCTCCAAGATATTCCCTCTGCCTCCTCTCTCAAACCCGTTGACAGTGTTTCAGTTCCAGGATGGTGCATGATGTTTGGCTTTAGACTTCTTTTTCTAAACAATTCCCTGATGGCCACATTTCCCCTGCATGTGCTTGAGGTTAGATTCAGGGATCTGGTATTTCACCTATATTTGTGTATTACTGTAGTTTGATAGTCTTCTTCCTATTTATTCTGGTTCAGGAAGCCCTATAATACAACAGCCTGGTATCACCATGCATATGGACTTCTTTTCTATCTGACAGCTCCTTCCCCCATTAGCCATATACACAAACAAGGTTAGCTCCCATCCAGATTACATTAACAGAGCTCTGCTTCCCATTACTTTTCCCCATGAGCCTCTAATGGCTGTCTGTGTTTGTGTGGGCAATGTAAAGTCTCCGCTTGGGAGACAAGAGTTCCTGTATATGAGAGAGATTTAAACCAAAGGGAAGAAGTGAATGCCTTGGGCCTGAGCTTGTGGTCTTTCTGAAGATAAAATTCCCTTTGATTTCAGTGAAGGGTTTGATCTGCAGGACTGAGACATCAGTCAATACAATATCAAATCCACTCTGTGTGGCTCTCTCATGAGACTCCATAGTAAGCACACTGATGTTCCTCATTGGAATTTTTTGACATTAGAAGATACTGAGCAAGCAATGAATAGCATCAGCTCTTCTGGTAGCAAGGCAGAGGGAACATTACCTAGAGTTTGGAACAAACTACTGGCGTTCCGGACTCCTGATTTAGTTCTTGCTCTATCATCCGTGGCAAATTGAGTTGGTCGCTCTGCCTCCGTTTTGTAGTTTGTGTTTGATTAGCAACCTACGAAGTAGGTAAATAAAGGGGATTAATTGTCAAGTGCTTAGATTTTTAAATCAAAGGCACCAGGGAGACATTATTGCAGATAGGATTCTATATAAACAACAAAAGAATGACAAACAGTAGTAGTGAAGGAATGCAGTGAATTCACCAGTAGACTATAAATGATTGATGTATAGAATATAAACTGGGTTAGATAAATAGGATTTCCACATCACCTCCTTTCCTTGAATTTATTTTGAGTCAAAGTAAGTTTCAAAAAATGATTGGCTAAATGGACTAAAATGGAGTAGAAAACGTAAATGAGGATTTGAGGAAATTAGCATAGATTTAATAATTAGGGCTGTCAGTTAACACGCGTTTATGTCTGTGATTAACGCAGGGCAAAATTAACGCGTGGAAAAAATTAATGCACGTTAATCACAGGCGTTTTGTGTGTGCAGTGCTGCCCCTTTGAAATGCTGCAGCAGTGTTTCAAAGAGGCAGCGCTGTACAGCTGACCCCGGGCTCCCAGTGGCGTTTCAAAGGGGCAGCACTATGCAGAGCCTTGGATCAGCACTATACGCTTTGTATTTTGTGTTGTAATTGAAATCAATATATTTGAAGATGTAGAAAACATCAAAAATATTTAAATAGATAGTATTCTTATTATTGTTGAACAGTGTGATTAATTTCAATTAATTTTTTTAATCGCTTGACAGCCCTTTTAATAATTATGTATGGATTTTTATTACCAGAGTACCTCAGTGCCCTAGCCATGGACCAGTACCACACTGGGTGCTGTAACAAAAAGTCCCTACCCGAAGGAGCTTACAATTGAAGCATAAGACGAGACAGCAGATGGATGTGGGTAGATGAGGGTGCAAAAGTGAACAGTGAGACAGTATTCATCACCACAATAGGCACACCAACAGTCAGTGTTGCTGCTGTTGATTTTTCTGTTGGTATCATGGCAAAGGAGAGAGTCAAGGAGGGATTTGAAAGTGAATAATTGGATAGCATTGCAGCTTTGGACTGAGAGCACCTCTCAAGCATGTGGGGCAGCAAGGGAGAAAGCACAAAGGTGCCTGTTTGAAAATGTAACAAGAGGGCAGGGACAGCTGGCATCATGGGTGGATTGGAGATGAGCATCAACAGCTCGGTGCCAAACGAGAGAGGGCAGGGAGGGAGGGGGTTGACTGTGAAGGGCCTTAAAAGCGAAGACAAACGGCTTCTATTTGATGCAATGGAGGAGTACAGGGATCCAGAGAGAGTGCTGTGGTCAAAGTGAGGGCCTAGGAAAAAGATCTTGGTGACAGCATGCTGAATGGATGTGAGCAGGGCAAGTCGGCATTTGTTAGAGCCAGAGAGAAGTTGCAGTCATAAAAACGATAGATGATCAGAGCTTGGATCCTATGTGGATGAGAAACTAACGTTAGTTAGATAAACTAAACACACTAGAAGATGATAGGCCAGATCTAACCGTACTGGAGAGAGGCCCAAAGAGGGAATAGAACAGGATGGATGGCAACAGAAGTTAGAGCAGCTCTGTGGCAGCTCCAGTTGATGTTGCAGGTGAAACAAGCCACTGGTTATCCCAGGGACTGGGTACACACAAATGTGGCTGTAGGCATAGCTGAGCTGGACCGTAGAGTCTGAGACTTTTACAAATAGTAAAAATTTAAGGTAGAAGCAAAGCTTGATGAGCGTAAATGTCCTTACTGTTCCCAGAGAGAATGCCCTTTGCAACCCACAGCACAACGAGGTGGGCTGGGCCTCTCAGGGGCATCATAAGGGGGAAAAGAAGCAGCAGCTTCTGCAGTAGGTCACTCTGGTATCTGGCCAAGGCTGACAGTGACCAGTAAGTCACCATCTGATGGCTGTTCAGTAATGGCCTATGTGAATTGAGTTAGCTGGTGGTGTCTGTACTTTTGGTAGAGGAACAGACAGTCCTTCCTGCCTTACTGATAAGAACAGAAAGATTTCTTACAGGCAGGGCTGGATTAAGGCATGAGCTAGCCGGGCAGTTGCCCAGGGCGCCAACCTATCGGGGGCGCCTGATGGCAGCTGTAAGGGGCGCGCAGCTGTAAGGGGCATGTGCCCTCCCCCAACCCGGGGTGCAATTAACCTTTCTGCCCGGGGTACCGGAATGGCTTGGTCCGGCCCTGCTTACAGCAAGATGGAATCCCGAGACACACTTTCTGTGATGATGAAAGGAAAGCTTGCATTGCCCCCAGGAGATAAATTCAGTCCCCAAGGAAGCTGTTCTGGCATCTTTCACCAACGGGAAATTCACTTTAATACATTTGCCGGGTCATAGATGACTTAAAACTTTAACTGGCAATTGTAACCCCAAAGGTCATCGTCTTGCAGTATGTTTGTGGTGGGTTGATTTCTGTCTATGCAGAACTTATTGCAAGAATGGAGCCAAAATAGGAACTTCAGTTTGTTTTCATCAGAATTAGTGTGTGTGTCTGGGTATAAATTCCCTTCTTTCCCATCTCAGTCAGCGCCTACCATGAAAGTCACTTCTTACAGTCTGCTACTCTACATGTATCACCTATGTGCTCTGCATCCGGCACTTCTTACAATCTTGAAAGGTATTTTTGCAGTTGCGGGACTAACAATTTTGTTGTCAACTTGTAGGCGTCGGAGCATTTATATCTGCCTGATGCAGCATCGTAGAGGCTTGTGTAATGCTGTGCCATTTGTGATCTCTTTTTTTCACTCCCAGAGTGGTTGCATTCTAACCACTAAAGCTGTGGTTGATAAGCTTGGTAGGAGGAGATGGGTTTTTTGTTTTTCAACTGGCTGCCTTGCTAAATAGTCTGGATACCTTTAAGGGTCTCTTTATGTAATATATTGCATAAAGATGTCTGAGAGAGGTAGCCATGATAGTCTGTATCTGCAAAAACAATAGGGAATCCTGTGGCAACTTAAAGACTTAACAGATGTATTGGGGCATAAGCTTTTGTGAGTAAAAGCCACTTCATCAGATGCGTTGTTTTTTAATAAAAATGGCCTTTGTATGGCAGGAGTGGGCAAGAGTGCCTCCCTGGACTGGATCCAGCCTGCCAAGTGGGTTGTTCTGGCCCGCGGATGCCTTGCTGATCCCCCACCAGGGGCGTGAGGCGCTTAGGGTGTGTCTAGACTACAGGGTTTTTTCGAAAAAGCGTCCTCTGCGTCTAGACTGCTACCGCGTTCTTTTGAAAGTAAATCAAAAGAACGCGGCAGGTGTTTTTGACCGTGGAAAACCTCGTTTTACGAGGAATAACGCCTTTTTTCAAAAGTGCTCTTTCGAAAAAAGGTGCTATGTAATGCAAACTGTGCTTTTTTGAAAGAGAGCATCCAGACTGCCTGGGTGCTTTCTTTCGAAAATGCGGCTTGCTTTTTCGAAAGTACTGGTTGTAGTCCAGATGCTCTTTTTCGAAAGAGGCTTGCAGTCTAGACGTAGCCTTAGCGTGAACCACCGGTTGAATAGTTGACACTTCACTCTAAGGCTATGTCTAGACTACATCCCTCTTTCGAAAGAGAGATGTAAATTAGGCAGATTGAAAGTGCAAATGAAGTGCGGATTTAAATATCTTGTGCTCCATTTGCATATTCGCGTCCGATTGCTGTTTCAAAAAAGGGTATTTTGAAAGTGAAACCGCAGTCTAGACGCGGTTCTTTTGAAAAAGGAAAAAAAAACAACAACAAAATGAGGAGTATGGGATCTTTCAAAAAAGGTTTTTTCCCCCCGATAGAACCGCGTCTAGACTGCGGTTTTACTTTCGAAATACCCTTTTTTGAAACAGCAATCGGACGTGAATATGCAAATGAAGCACGAGATATTTAAATCTGTGCTTCATTTGCACTTTCGATCTGCCTAATTTACATCCCTCTTTCAAAAGAGGGATGTAGTCTAGACGAGCCCTAAGTGCCGGGCGCCCCTTGCAGGGTGGGGGCAGGAAGCGAGAGACTTTGCACGCTCCCCCGCCCCCAGACCCTGATTGACCTGGGGCAGGGAGAGCGTGTGAAGTCTCCTCCTGCTGCCAGGGGCACAGGCGCCTAGAGGGATAGCTGGCGGTTCTCTCTGGGGGGAAGCAGGGACAAAGATTTCACATGCTCCGCTACCCCCAAGCTGATCGGTCTGTGGGTGGGGGAGCACAGAAGTGTCCTGGCCCCTTCCCTTCCTTCCGAAGCCCTGCCCTGCCCCTTCCAGGGCAGCTTGGGACCATTTAAAAAATTTGTGAAGTGACCCTCTTCTAAAATTATTGTCCACCCCTGTTGTATGGATGCCACTGTCCTTGAGGCATGTTGTTAACTTATGATTGAAACCCCAAATTATGTTGTACCGATATGTTTAGGGTGGCAACAAATAATGTAATTGTGCAAACGCTACCCCAAAGTACCAGTTTGGGAATTACCCTGCAGTTCAGGCATTTTCCACATTGCCTCAGGAATGTACTTCAGCCCTGCCCTGGCCTGCTTTTGGCATGCAAATGCCCTGAGGAGGAGGAGTTCTTATCTCATGGGAAGTAACTCAAAGTAAAGGTTTAGTGAAGGCAGGGCAGTTCACAGCTTTCAAGTGGGTTAACAGGGTGAGATGAAGGTGGTACGGGAGCTTAGGGTTAAGCTAACTTGTGTTTTAAACCAAAGTTGCCTTCTCTTCCCTGGGTATCTCAAGTGATTATAGCGAGCAGGAGGTAAAACAAGGTAAGTGAAGACAAGGCCCCTAGGACTTAGAAAATTGAACTGCCAGCCATGAGACTGCCATAAGGGAGCCAATAAGTGCCAGTAGCGATGGCTTTAGTGATGCGACCCCTGGGAATTGGGCTGAGCCGACCCCTGGGAATTGGGCTGAGCCCACTCCAGTTGTTTTACAAAGCAACAACCATTAGGTATTGCCATCTCTTGGTCGCGCTGGGCTAGCTTTGAACCAGAGGCTGGGGTCAGAGGGAGAAAGCTCAGTGTCTCCCACAGTTTGGCTATGGTTCTAATATCATTCTTCCTCAGTGTGGCTGTTCCCATGGTCAGCAGGCTGTGATGAAACCTCAGAGCCACCGATGTGTGCTGGCAATGGGCTTTTTCTCTTATTTTCCTTGTAAAATCAGTTGTCTTTCGCAGGCCTGATCTTCTAGAAAAGGTTAGGACACTAAGGTGGCGTCATGCCTCCTCTTCCAGGCCCACTGGGAGCTTCAAGTGCTGTCATCTCTTTTGCATAAGAACTTGTCTGTCTTCAGACTTCAAGGGGTGACAGGAGGCTCTGCATAGAGGCCTCAGTGCTTTTTTTGCCTCTGTCTTCACAGATAAGGTCAGCTCCCAGCACTAGGCAACGCAGTATGGGAAGAGGTGGGCAACCCTTGCTGGAGAAAGAACAGGTTAAGAAGTATTTAAAAAAGCTAGACATACACAAATCCGTGGGTCTGGATTTAATGCATCTGAGGGTACTGAGTGAGTCGGTAGATATCATCATTGCAGAGCCTTTGGCTATTATCTTTGAAAACTCGTGGAGATCGGGAGAGATCCCAAATAATTGGAAAAAGGCAAATATAGTGCCCATCTTTAAAATGGGAAGAAGGACGATCCAGGGAACTATAGACGGGTCAGCCTCACCTCAGTCCCTAGAAAAATCATGGAAGAGATCCTTAAAGAATCCATTTAGAAGCATTTAGAAGAGGGGAAAGTGATCAGGAATAGTCAACATGGATTCACCAAGCACAAGTCATGCCTGACCAACCTGATTAGCTTCTATGATAAGGAAACTGGCTCTGTGGAGATGGGGAAGTCTGTGGATGTGATATACCTTGACTTTAGCAAAGCTTTTGATACGGTCTCCCACAATATTCTTGCCAGCATGTTAAGGAAGTATGAATTGGATAAATGGACTGTAAGGTGGCTGGAAAGCTGGCTGGAGTGTCGGGCTCAATGGGTAGTGATCAATGGCTCAATGTCAGGATGGCGGTCGGTTTCAAGCGGAGTGCCCCAAGGATTGCTTCTAGGGCTGGTTTTGTTCAACATCTTTATTAATGACCTGGATGAGGGGATGGATTGCACCCTCAGGAAGTTGGCGAATGACACTAAGCTAGGGGGAGAGGTAGATACTTTGGAGGGTAGGAATAGGGTACAGAGTGTCCTAAACAAATTGGAGGATTGGGCCAAAAGAAATCTGATGAGGTTCAATAACTACCGCTTGACGGTAGAATCCCAAGCATTGTTACAGGCTGGGGACCAACTGGGTAAGTAGCAATTCATCAGAAAAGGGCCTGGGGATTACAGTGGCTGAGAAGCTGGATATGAATCAACAATGTGCCCTCGTAACCAAGAAGGCTAATGGCACATTGGGGCACGTTAGAAGGAGTATTTTCAGCAAATCTAGAGAAGTTATTATTCCTCTTTATTCGGCACTGGTGAGGTCAAATCTGGAGTTCTGTGCCCAGTTCTGGACCCCCCACTATAAAAAGGATGTGGACACATTGGAGAGGGTCCAGCGGAGGGCAACCAAAATGATTAGGGGGCTGGAGCACGTGACCTATAAGGCGAGGCTGAGGGATTTGGGCTTATTTAGTCTGCAGAAAAGAAGAGTGAGGGGGGCATTTGACAGCAGCCTTCAACTTCCTGAAGGGAGGTTCCAAAGAGGATGGAGAGAGGCTGTTCTCAGTGGTGACAGATGGCAGAACAAGGCGCAATGGTCTCAAGTTGCGGTGGGGGAGGTCTAGGTTGGATATTAGGAAAAACTATTTCACTAGGAGGGTGGTGAAGCATTGGAATGGGTTACCTAAGGAGGTGGTGGACTCCCCATCCCTAGAGGTTTTTAAGTCACATCTTGACAAAGCCCTGGCTGGGATGATTTAGTTGCATTGGTCCTACTTTGGGCAAGGGGCTGGACTCAATGACCTCCTAAGGTCTCTTCCAACCCTGTGATTCTGTGTGGTCTAGTCCAAACCTTCCTAAGGCCAGATCTATAGTTAGGGAGAATGTTGATCTGACACACACAATTCCAGATATGCAAATTGTATAAGTGGAGTTGATGTACCTTAAGTCAGATTTCTGCAGCATTCCCATTGCAGAAGATCGGTGGGAGAAACTCTTCCCTTCGACTTCCCTTAATCCTTGCAACATCCGTGGAGTACCAGGTTTGATGGGGGTGTCATCAGTGATCGATTTAACAGGTCCTAGTTGGACCTGCAAAATTGAACCCTGGAAGATTGATCTCCAGAGCGTCAGTCTCCGAGTAAGTATAGGGGTCAGACAAATGGGTCACTTTCAAGAATCCAGCCACGACCTAATTGTCTCCTGGGGCCTCTTACATATCCTCTTGCTAAAGTCAGCTGTAATCCCCAAGACTGGGCAGCTCTGACCTCAGGCTGCTGGAGCCTTGTCCATCGCAGGATGTAAGAGAATTCTTTCTGAGTAGTATGCAGTTCCCTTCATCTTATTGTGATGCACCCAGTCATGCCTGCAGCACCCATAAATGGGCAACTCTTCTAGTGCTGCAGACTGGTCAGAGCTCCTTCCAAGAGGCAGCTACTGCAGGACTTGTGCAAAAGCGCAGTGAGCCACAGCAGAGCCCTTGAGGTAGGGTGACCACATGTCCTCTTTTTTTGCCAGGTTTGGAGAAATTTGCATGGAGGTGAGCAGTGAGGCGAGCCCCGTGCAAGAGGGGAGGTAGGGCTCAGGCCGAGGGTTAGACAGGGCTCAAGTGAGTAGCGACACAAGCCCCAGCCTCACATGGGGGGGCATGGAGAGAGGCTCAGATGAGCCCTGCATGGTGGGAGCAGAGGAGAGGCAGCAGGGTGATGGATGCCTCAGGTAAGCATCTGGGGCCAGCCCTGCATGAGGATGGGGGCAGGCTTGGGCTAGCCCCATGTAAATGTTCCGTTTTCCCTTTGGGAAATGTACTCACTGATGCTTTTATTAGGCAAACACATGTGGAGCTACGGGCGGCTAAAATGCTAGCCTGGGGTGAGAGACTCTGTATAGATCGGCGAGGAGAGAGGTTCCGTCCCATGGTGAATGAGGAAGCGTAGGAGGGCCAAGTCCCCTCCTTAGGTTGGTGCTCTAATGGGAGATGCTCATGGTGTATTTTTGTTGCTGTGCTGTGTGTCTATGGCATGGACACACACTATTATTTCTGTAAGGTTCTGGGGAGCTCTGTGTAGGGAGGAGGTGCAGCCTTTTGTGCCTATACCTCTGACTCCCAGCTGTTCTATAACCTGTGCCCATCGTGGTATCTCTTTCTGCCACTGGCGCAAATGGGAGTGGTTTCAAAACCAGAGGGGGGTGCAGTCAGGGCCCTATGTGACAAAGAACTGAAATATACAGCTAGGGAGGAAGGGTGTGTAAGTGGTTAGGGCGCAAGCTCCGGGACTGAGAGTCTGACCTTGGAGGAGTTATTTAGTATCTAAAGTTAGACCTACACTAAAAGGGAAGGTCGAACTGAGATACACAATTCCGGCTACATTAATTACGTAGCTGGACTCAACCACCACCATCCTTACAGGGGGAGGCCGATGGGAGAAAATGCTCCTGTCAGCTTCCCTTACTCCTTGCAGGAGCAGGAATCCCGGCCGCCAATGGGGGCAACCTCTGAGTTCGATTTTAGTGACTCTTAACTAGACTCGCCAGGTGGAACTCTGGAAGATCGATCGCAGCAGCATTGGTCTTCTGTTTAGTGAAGACATGGCCTTACCCCCCTCTGCTCTCTGTCTGTGACATGGGGACAATGGAACTGCCCATTTTGCTGGGTGCTACAAGAATAAATCTGTTAATGGTCGTTGTGAGGCACTAAGATTATGGAAGCCAAGTCAGTGCCATAGAGAGTCTCATCCTGCAGCTCTCATCACACATGCAGCGGCAGGTTTGGATCTGAGGTGGTGTTCAGCTGGTGAGACTAATGGAAGATGAGGGAAGCTTTCCCGTGGGGCTGGTCTTGCTCATGTTTTTACATAGTGCCCAGGAGGAATCATAGAACTGTAAGGGACCTCAAGAGGTCATCGTGTCCAGTCTCCTGCTGGACGCAGAATGTGCGATGGACCCAGAGCCCCACCCTGGAGTGGGGAGAAATGCCAAGCTGGCATGGAGGACACCACACAATGGAGTGGAGCATGACCTAAGGCTGCCAGTCCCAACTCCTGGCTTTTACCAAAATGTCATGGTCGCTGTGTTCAAGGTGCTGGGGGAGTGATATTCAGAACCTGGCCAAATATCATCCAACAATAATAAATGGGCCCCAAAACATTTTAAATAAATACAGGTTCAGGGGGTAGGGGAGAGGGTGGCCACAGAATGGGGAAAAGGCAGAAGTAGAGAGGAAGAATGACCAAGGCAGGGACATTGGTCACTTTTAAAACAGCCCTTGGGGGTGGCCTTTTATGTAAAGGTTTGGGGAAGAGAGAAAGCAGAACTTGAAGAGTGAGTGAACGGTGAACACCACAGCCCAAGTCCAGCTCCCTTCTGGTGGTTCTTTCACCGTAACCACTGCAGTATCTGAGCGCCTTCCAGGAAGCTAATACCTGTCGCTAGTGGCTCTCAAAAGTTTTTCAGGCCTTGAATGCTGGACCCAGCTCAGAGCCCGCCCACTTGCACTACAGGAAGAGCACAAGATGGGCTCTCTAGTGGCAGGCACTGGGTGAGCCACACATGCGCCAGGTAAATGTCTGGAACAGCGCCAGGGCCTGTCAGTGCTTTCAAAGCCAACAGCAGCAGTGTCAATCCTTACCTCCTCCCCTCTAGCCTACTTTATAGGCAGCCTGTGTAGAGTCCTATAACATGGGTAGCCCAAAGGGGTGACCCCAAGTGTTGCTGCTACGCTCTGAGCAACCTGCATATATCAGAGCCGCTCAGTGGAGAGGGAGATGCTGCGGTACTTTGTATCCGCAGGTGAGCGTGTCTCAGGGCAGGGCCCAGCCTCCTATACCAAGGCAGCAGCCAACCTGAGGTTCACCCTTCTGTGGCCTCCCCTGTGGGAGGAAGGGAGTGAGGTAGAAATTCTTTCTCCTAACTCACCATCTCTGGGCGCTCTGGTGGCGAGAACCTCAGGGCCTGGGCCGAGGAACCCCTGCATCGCTCATTGCATGGTCATCAATGTATCTTCCTCCGGAGGACAAAGGATAGAGTTAGCCCTGCTGGGATGTAACCTGTGCTGCTAGGCAGGCTGGGTATAGTATTTCACACCTGTCACCTGGATCACTAATCTGCCCCTCTAGGATGTCAAATTCAACGTCTCTGTCCTCCCCATCCCCCGCTACTCCAGCGTGTACTGGAACAGTATTGGTGCAGTGAGGAAATAGAAGTTGTGGGGGGGAAATTTGCTGGTTTCACTGGTAGCGAGTGGACAGGAGAGCAGGATCCTTTCTCTTGTTGAGCCTGACTTAAACTCATGGACTCCGCTCCTTCCTTCCCTCTCTTGTGGTCTCTGCATTCGGTCCTAGTGTGATACAGCATGCACTTTAAGGAAGCGGAACAGATAAAACATGGCTCGTGTTTCTGGGAATCCTTACCTCACTGCTGATGGGGAAGTGTTGTGCTCCCAGGCCTTTGCTGATAAGATTCTGGGCTTCACTTGTCACGTTTATGCATAAGGCTTTTAAGCCGGCTCCCCCCAGCACTGGTTCCTGCTCCCCCTTCTTGCTGACTCTGATAGCAAGGGGTGGGAGAAGCAACTAGTCAAGTAGTGACTCAACTACCCAATAAGCCTAGGCTTATCACGTAGTCAACTACTCAACTAGTCACATCCCTAATTGCCACCCGAAAGGGAGGGGATTCGGATAGCCCATGGCTTCTGGTTAATGACTAATGTCTTCTGCTGGATGTTTGCCACCTGAAGTTTGAAGGCAGCTGTTTGAGTTTGATGACACACTCTTTCCTGCTGTTTGCATTATGTGGAACAAATTACAGATTCCTGCAAGGCAGTAGGGATAGAATCAGGCTCCCCCTCAAAAAAATTCCTAGCCATTCCACTTTGTGCCATTTATTCTTCCTATTCTTTTTAAGACAAAAATTTTAATATTGAAAATTATATGGGTCAGTGTTCCCGCTGATTTTTGTGACAAATACATTTTGTTACCCGCACCAAGGCATATGGGGATGTGCACCACCAGTAGAAACACATGCTGCCGGCTCTGGGCATTCTGCTAAGCAATTGGACAGCATTTGAATCTCTCCTGGGTAGTTTCCCAAGCACTCAGCTTACAGGGGGGACAGATCTGGACCTAGACCAGCTCTTTGTCTTCCAGGAAATAGGGTGTCAGACTACGAGTAGGCACTTCTGGGGTCTGCTCGCTGTTCTGTCATGGAGTGACTGTGTGGGGAAGCCCCTTCACTTCTCTTCCTCAGTCTCCCCACCTGTAGCATGGGGAAGATAATTCTTTAATCTTCTTTGTGAAGTGGAGGCGTGTAGACGGGAAGCCCAACATAAATGCTAGAGCCGCTCAAATAATTGAGCATGGGAGTGTGTGTTGGGGAGGTCGATTCAGGGCCAAGCCTTTGAAAACAAAAACAAAAAATCCATTTCAGTTCAAAATAAACTTTTTCCCCTCATTGAAACACATGCAAAAATAAAAAAGCTTGAGTCTCACAAAAGAGATTGTCCACTAGCAATGACATTTCTGAAAAAAAAATCCAAGAGATGATGGGTGTTAGTTGTTCTTGTTTTGTATTTATTTTTGTAAATTATTCACATAATTTGATCCTACCTTGCAAACAGTTTGTGTCCAGAAAAATGCATTTTCGCCCAGCTGCAATACTAAGCATTTTGTAAGTAGAAGCTGCTTTGAACGATAAGCATGGTAGTGATTGGGTGGGTCTGAACAAGGATGTCCTTGATTTAAAGCACTGGATTTGGACTCTGGAGATCGGATTGGATTCCCAGTTTCCCCACCCATAAAACGAGAATAATAATTTCTCCATTTTTCCACCCTTCATTAGGTGGGGTTTGCTGGAGGAAGCACTGTGTCCCACTGCGTCTGTGAAGCGCTTAGCCCTGCTCTTGTTGGGGCTTGTAGGAATGACGGCAATGCAAATAATAATTGTCCTTTCTCTCTCTTTGTTGCAGATTGTAGCTAAGAAGTGAGCAGGATGCCCCCGGGCATCTATTGCCCTGTGGAATTCTGGTCCAAGGAAGGAAACCAAAACATCCAGGTGGATTTCCTGCTACCTACAGGCATATACCTGAACCTCTCTGTGTCCTGCCATGCCAGCTTGGGCACCATCAAGCAGGTACCAGCCTTTTCCATAGCAAGCCTCACCCCTGTGGCTGAACAGTCACCTTTGGGATGAATTTTCCAAGCAGGCAGGATGTTTTTCTTAAGTGAGCTCAGTGCTTGGGAAAGACATTGGATTCGCAGCCCCATTTAGCCACACCCCCGCACCCTTTTCCCTTGCTGGGCTAATAGAGTGACATATTGCTGACCTGGAGGGACCATCCTCCGGGCCGCTCTCTTCACAGTCCTTGATAACCCTTAGCATTGCTCTTGAGGCTGCCAACATCCAGAGCAATTACACTGCCAGCTGTGATAGGCATCACTGTGCTGGGAACTTGACTCGTTTCACATCAGCCCTCAGATGGTAAGAGGTTTGTGGGTAACTACAGATGGGCCAGATTTGAATCAGCAGCTGAGGGGTGAGAAATTCTCATATTCTGTTACATCTCGCTCACTCACCAGAGCAGCCACTCCCCATTCAGAGCCTTTCATCTCAGTGGTCTCCTACGGGCCAGGGAGAGAAATCCTCCCCGGGAAGCTGAATACACATTCTGGATTAAATCCCATGTTCTGCAGTTGTTTTTTTGCTGTGAGCGCCCTTTGAGGTTACGTCTACAAAGCAGTAAAAATAATCTCTGGCACCAAGTCTTCAATCCCAGGTCAGTTGACTCGGGGCTCATGGGACTTGGGGTGCAGGGCTAAGAATAGCAACACAGATGTTTGGATTCCGGCCAGAGCCTGGGCTCTGAGGCCCATCCCTCTTGCAGGTTTCCGTGCCAAAGCCCAAATGTCTACACTGCAATTTTTAGCCCTGCGAGTCCAAGTCAGCTGATTCAGCTCCCCTGCAGCCATACCAGGGGTCTTCTATTGCTGTGGGGACGTACCCTTATTATTTTGTACAGCCGAAGCCGTGACCTGGTGGCTGGGAACTTTAGTTAAAAAGAAAAGTTTTCCATGTTTCCTTTGAGGAATAAAATGCTGAACAAAAGTAGAGAAAATGAAATTACCTTTTCAATTCACTGGACGTAACTCAGAGTGGGAAAGATTCTCATTGCAATAGCAGCATGACTCACACAGCACAAGAGACAGACACACGGTGCCAGATCATTAGAAGTTCTCACTATGCTTGCAGTTTTCAGGCCAGAAAATTGTGGGCACAATTGATGTGCTTTAGTTGTTAAGTCACTAGCTATGGGATTACAATTAGGTAATTAGTTAACTGTCTAAATAACATCCACTGGGGTGGAAGGATGGTCTAGCGGGGAGGGCACTGGACTGGAGTACAGGAGTGTTGGCTTCAGTTCCTGGTACTGTCACAGATGTGTGACCTGTATCTCGGCTCCCCATCTGTTTAATGGGGGTAATGCCTCCCTACCGGACAGGGATGTTGCGAGGCTAAAAATCCATGAATAAGTATTGTGAGGAGGTCAGCTACTGTAAGCACTGAGAGAGATTTATTGCAGCTCATTGTGAGCACAAAAAATGAGAAGTCGGGTTAAGGACGGGCTGAAAATTGGGTCCTTGCAGTTAATGCTGTGAGATCACACAGGAAATAATCAGGTCAGTAATGATTGCAGCTACCTGGGCTTGAAAATTTGTGCTGTCTTATGCGTAGAGGTGGCTAGGAAAAGGGTTAGCATGGCTTCCCATTGTTGTATATTGCACCTTTCCCTGGAGGTGCGAGCAGGCGTGGGCAGTTGAGAATTCCCTAGGGATGGTGTTTCTCAGGGTGTTTCACAAATGATTGTTGCTCTTCTCCAGGGACTTTCATTAAGGCCCCGCAAGGTCCCAGTCAGTAGCTGCTGCTGCTGCTGTTTGCCTCATTACTGTGTGTACTGGCCTTGGGGGGTTGTGAGGATGGTGTGGCGGGAAAGTGGGGCAGTAGGGAGGGGAGGAGATGGTTCGGCTGGTACATTGGTGGTTCCATCCTGCTGTTGGCTTGTCCCAGGTGGTCTGGCATCACGCACAGTATGAGCCGTTGTATCACATGCTCAATGACCCCGAAGCCTACGTCTTCACGTGTATCAACCAGACAGCCGAGCAGCAGGAGCTGGAGGATGAGCAGCGGCGCCTCTGTGACATCCAGCCCTTTCTGCCCGTCCTCCGGCTTGTGGCCCGTGAAGGTGACAGAGCCAAGAAGCTGATTAACTCCCAGATCAGTCTGCTCATTGGGAAAGGTGAGTCCCACCTAAGTGCCAGACGGAGCCACTTTAATCAAGGTAGGGCGGGGGCGCTGGCTGCAGGGAGAGCTAAGTACTCTAGGCACAACCTCTCTCTGGGTTGCTGTGTAGGAAATAACATAGATGCACTGAGTTAAGGGAGTTCTCAACTATGCCGGTCCCAACAGGAGTCCCTATGGACTGACTAAGGGCAGGGGGTGATTTCTTCCCTGATCTGGTCCCAGCCTGTCCCAGCAAGAGTCTAACTCCAAAGACTTGGCTTTCCTACCGTACGTTATGTGATGCTGCGATCTCCCCGCCCAGCAGAGGCAGCTGATTATCACAGACCAGTCACCCTACTCCTGCTGCATCATGTGGTTTTAACACCCCTCTCAGGTTTGCATGAGTTTGATTCGATGCGTGACCCGGAGGTGAATGACTTCCGTGCAAAAATGCGCCAGTTCTGCGAGGAGAGAGCGGGGAAGCGGCAGCAGCTGAGCTGGAGGGCCTGGTTGGAATACAGCTTTCCTCTGCAACTGGAGCCCCTGACCAAAAGCCCCAGGACCAGCCCCCTTCACGTCTCCAACAGGAGCTGCTTCATCAACGTCAAGTTTGAGTCTGGTGAGGTAAGATCCCGAGCTGCCTTTGTGTAAACGCTTTGCGCGCTCAGTTCTGCCTCCCGCTGTCGGACAGGGTGCTGTCAGGAAGAGAATATTCCGTGGTTCCCTTTGTTTGGGCATTATCTTGTTGACCTTGAGATGTTTGGAAGGGCTGGATGTAAGTCTCCCACCTCCCCACCAAACAGCTGCTTGATGGAAATGCTCCCCATCTAAATATGTCTCCCCCCCCCCCCCCCCCCCAGTTCTGCACTGCTGAAACAAATCCCCTTTTCTTTTGAAATAAAAAGGTCAGGCGGTCTCATGATCACACCACTCTGTTCCCAGGCATCAGGCTGTGTCTGCCACGGAGTCCGTGATAACTTCTCATCCCTTCCCACGGCCCTCTGAAAACCCCACCCCTGGCACGGTGTGCCCAGGCATTAAACAGTATTTCCAAGGCGGCACCTGCTCGGTCCGAAAGGAGCCACCCATTAACATGCAGTGCTTGCCAGGCAGCCAGCCCTCCCAAGCAGGTATCATCCCTGTTTTGTACAGACAGAGAAAGTGGAGGCAGGAAGCTTTACATGATGTGCTGCAGGCTGCAGAGGGAGTACAAGGCAGAACTTCGAAGAGGATTTGGGAAGTTCCTGGTAGGGATGTGAAGGATTAGTCGACAGGATAGTTGACTAGTCACTTCCCCCATCTTGCTACCTCTATCAGACAAGAGGGTACTTCGAAGCGGCAGCACTGCTTGAAGCCTGGGGCCAGACCTCAGGCTCCAGGTGGCGCTGCTGCTTTGAAAAGCCTCTTGCAGCCCGGGGCAAGCTAGGGTTTCCCCAAGCTGCACGCGGCATCTCCAAGAGACAGTGCCGCATGGAGCCTGGAATCTGCTGGAGACTCCCCAGCTGACCCAGGGCTCCACACGGCGCTGCCACTTTGAAATGCCTCAGGGACCCCGGCATTGGGATGCACGTGGCATTTCAAAGCGGCAGCACCGTGTGGAGCCAGGGATCAGCTGGGGACTCTCCCCCTGACTCCGGGCTCCGTGCAGCACTGCCACTTTGAAATGCTGTAGGGAGCTCGGCGTCAGGCTCCTCACAGCGTTTTAAAGCGGCAGCACCACACGGAGCTTGGGGTCAGCGGGGGAGTCCCCAGCTGACCCCAGGCTCTACGCAGCGCTTTCGCCTTTGAAGTGCAGCAACAGCCTGTCCATTCTGAGCTCTCTGCATCCCTGTTTGTGAATGTGGATAGTCACTCTGCCCCTGGGACCTATTCTCCTTCTGGAGACTCTGCGACTCCGGATGCTGATTTCAGCCCCTTCCCAGCTGGTATTTGACTCTCCGTGCTGTTCTGTTGGGATTGCAGGAGAGCTTCACCTTCCAGATCTCCCCCATGGAATTCCCGATCACATTAATAAGCTATGCCATCAAGAAGCAAGCTACAGTCTTCCGCCACCAGAGACTGGAGAGCTCTGAGGATTATACTCTGCAGGTGAAAGGGAAATGGGAATATATCTACGGGAACTACCCCCTGTACCAGTTCCAGGTGAGTCTCTCCACCTCTGACTGTTGAGCTCTTTCCCCAGGGTGCAGGCACTGTTCTCTCTGGAAGGCGGGTATAGGATGCTCCGTGCTGTTGTCGTCCCTCTACGTCCAGCTAGAAATACACCCTAAAGGGACCCAGTCCATTGTCTGGTTAACAGCAGTGACCTGGTTATCTCAATGGGCGGCCCTCGAGGGCACCACAAAAAAACGAAGCTGCTGGGGAAACGGCCTTGGTCATGGGGAAATGGATGGAGAAACCGTGACTGGGTTGTGGGTCCCTTTGTGGTGGTGTAGGCTGATGAGCCAAACCCATCGCTGGGTGTGAGTTTGTATATGTGTGGGTGGGGGAGGATTGTGATTCTGGGGGAGGTGGGGTGACTCCGTCCATCCCTCAGCCAGGATGTAGCTTCTGAAAGGCAGAGCTGAACTGTGCCCCCTACTGCTGGGGAAGGAACACTGCCCCCCAAATGGCATCCCCCATCTGTGTTGTGGGCAGGGCAGGCTCTGTGCTGTCTGGAGCAATGAATCCTTCCCAGCCTCGTGCCATGAAGCCAGGCAGCCCTGTGCGTGTATTGAGGATGGGTTTGGGCAGCTGGACCTTTAGTCTTCAGAGTTCTTCGTGCCAGGGGTGCCTCCTGGGAAAGATGTAGGCTTACCAAGGCATTGGCAGGAGAACCCGGTTGTGGTGGCTGTTGGAGCCCTTCCACAGGCTGTCCTCCCTCTGCCTGACCCGGCCCGGCTGCACCACCATCGCTGCCCTCTCCAGAGCCTCGTGGCTTCCAGCCTTCCTGTCCTGCCAGGATTAATTCTGTTCTCTCTCTGCCCCTCCACCCACCAGTACATCCACAGCTGCCTGCACCAAGGTATATTGCCCCACCTGACGATGGTGCACTCCTCTTCCATCATTGCCATGCGGGACGAACAGACCAACTGCACCGCCCACACCCCAAAGATGGCTGCCAAGCCTCCCCCGATCCCCAAGAAAAAGGTAACCATGCGAGTGCGCCGGCTGCCCTTCTCTCCCTGCCCCCATCACCTCCTGTCTGCTCCTTCTCTTTTACACAATGCAGTTGGGATGCTAGTGGCACCTAGTGTTTGTGCAGCAGACAGAGGGATACCCTGGCCCCTTAATGCAGGGGTCTTAAGGGTACAGGGGAGTAATTGGGAGTCCCCCTTTCTCTCAGTTACACAGACAATCTCCATCCCTGGAGGTTTTTAAGTCCCGGCTTGACACAGCCCTGGCTGGAATGAGTTAGTTGGGTTTGGTCCTGCTTTGGGCAGGGGGCTGGACTCGATGACTCCTGAGGTCTCTTCCAGCCGTAGGATTCTATGAAAGAACCTGCACAGGTGCCCGCTTCGTTTTCTTAAAGCGATGGTCCCACGTGCCCGAGTCCGAAAGGGTTTCCCGGCAGTATCTCTTGCCCCTCCCGTGCGTCCTGCATCCTCTCCGGCTCGCAGCCAAGGGGACGGTTGGTTGTGTGGGTCGACACCTCTCCAGTTCCCGCTTACTGCTGCCTGGCCTGAGTCAGACTCCCTGCTCCTCCGTACTCGTGACCGTGCCGAGAGGGTGATTTCTTTCCGTCGGTCTGTAGTTGCATATAGTGGTTGTAGAGTTAGCAATAGGCTGGCTAGTGCAGTCACCATGGAAACGCTGGGCAGTGCTGAAGGGCTGGTGGGGGGAGGTGTGGCGCAGTAGCCCTGCCCCTTCTGGAAGCATGGAACCCCCCCTTTGCGTGGGGGGGGGGGGGGGACTGGCAGTTCTCTTGGCAACGAGCACCAGGAGTGTCTTCATTGCCTCAGCAAGGCTCACGTCATGGCTTGTGGCTCCCTCTGCAAATCCTGCCACAGGCCTGGGAGCTCCGGCTCCGTAAATTCCTTGTGAAGGAAGCAATGAGGTCGCTTGCTCAGTGAGATCCAGGGCCATCAGAATCACCGACAGAACGACCTTCCCTGGTGGTGAGCATCCTCCCACTACTTGCCCCCCTCCGGAGCCGATGGTACCAGTGGACGGGCCGACTAATGGGGGGGGGAAACGGGGCAATTGCCCCAGGGCCCAGTGATTCAAAGGCTGTTGCTACTGAGGCAGCAGCCTGAGCCCCTGGCCCTTTAAATTGCCGCTGAAGCACGGTGCTGCGTGCTCTGTGCAGCTCTTAAGGCTGTGGGGCACAGAGGCCTGGTTGCTCCTGGCTCTGCCCCATATGCCTGAGGCCCCGCCCCATCCAGGAGCACAGAGCTATTCCCCTCCCCTGCAAGTTGCCATGGGGCCTGTGGAGCCGGGGGGGACCCCTGCCAGCGGGGTAGGGACAGCCATAAGAGCAAGAAGCACTCTCAGAAGCACAAATGCAGCGTTTCTTCCCTGGGCCAAGCCGGGCTGGAGGAGACGTTACATGTGGAGATGACTGGCTGAAGGGAGAAGCTCTGCGCAAATGGGCTTTGGCAGTAAAGATGGTCACCAGTTCCTGCACCTGAAACCCGTCCTGTTTTCACTGCCGTGACATTGGGGCAAGCTGCAGATTCCACCTGCCCCTCGAGCATTTCCACAGGTACATGCAGGCCTCCCAGCTGCTTGGAGCCTGTCCTCTCTGTCGTGGAATTGGTGCTATCCTACGCGCCCCTTCCGATCCTCTTTGGCCTTCCCTCACCCATGAGGTCCCTGCTCCAGTGGACCAGCAGCTGCTGCTGGAATGATTATCCCCCCACTCTGGTGCATCACTGCGGCCTGCCCATTCCACTGGTTCCCCTGCTGGAGCCATCCTCAGAATCAGAGGAGTTTTTGGAGCCGGAGCCTTCGTTCTCCCCAATGTCATGTCGCAACTTGGATTCACGCCCCCGACCTCCTTATCCGCTGGTGTATGGTTCAGCACTGAGTATCTGGTACTGGCGCTAGATCAGGGGCCAGTATTTGGGACTCTCAGGACCTTTCCCCTTGGCTGCACTGGGATTCCTGAAACACTTAACACCAGCATTACCCACCCTCCCAATAGTTCTACCCCTCCGCCCGGGCTCCTCCACCAGCACTGTTGGACTTGGAGGAAGAGGCAAATATTGAGCTGGTTTTGCTGGCTCCTTTGGTCTCCTTCCTCCTCACTCATTCCATCTTCCCTGTCTCTGCTGTGTGATCACCAGAAGTAGCAGGACCTGCTCTAGTGGCTGACAGAGGATCTAGGAATACAGCTGGAACAGTTTTTTTTTCTCACACAGCACAGTCAGCCTGTGGAACTCCTTGCCAGAGGAGGTTGAGAAGACCAGGATTTTAACAGAGTTCAAGAAAGTACTAGATAAATTCACTGAGGTTAGGTTCATCAATGGCTGTTAGCCAGGATGGGTAGGAATGGTGTCTCCTAGTCTCTGTCAGAGGCTGGGAATGGGTGATGGGAGAGGGATTGCTTGAAGATTCCCAGTTCTGTTTCCCTCCCTCTGGGGCACCTGGCATTGGCCACTGTTGGCAGATAGGATGCTGGGCTAGATGGACCTTTGGTCTGACCCAGTACGGCCGTTCTTATGTTCTTGTATGTACCCCCCACATTATTAATTTATAAGGGGGGGATGCTCAGAGGCTTGCTGAGTCACCAATACAGAAAGGAGTCACCATTACAGAAAGTTTGAAAATCACAGCGCCAGAGCAACAGCAGCAGTTTCAGGCACAGGTGTATGAAGGACACTTGGTCGCCAGTGTGGGCCTCCAGGCAGCTGTTGATTTGGGGGAGGTCCAAAATACAATTGAGGACCTTCCCTGTGAAGAGGACAAACTGTTTTATGCCAAGATGGACTCCAAGGCCATTTTACAATCCCTAGCACTATATATCCCGGCTCCACAATTCAGGCAACAGCAACCATAGTTCCATCCCCACCAACACCGTACCTGGCCTATTACCAGCGACAACAGGAAACCCCTTGCAAGCCACACCACTCTCAGCAACAGCATTTCCTTGACTCCACTATGGCCACCTCCTCAATCCTCTCCCACTACCAAGTCAGTCAAGGCCTGCGAACCTTCCCCGTTGCTACCTGTGGGACCCCATGCCATTTTGGGGGCTGTCCTGTTCTATTTGCTTCAAGTGAGGCACAATCACCATGAACCATGAGGTACTGGAGATCATTCGCCATGGATAGGCCATAGAATTTCTTTTCCTCAGCGTCAGCCCCCTTTCCTCCAGACACCCCTAAGTGAGCTTTCTCATCTATGCTTTTTCCACCAGGAAGTAGACGCTCTTCTCCTGTCCGGAGTCGTAAAGTCAGTCCCACCTCCCTACACAGGATGAAGCTTCTACTCCCCAAGCTTCCTCATCAGAAGAAGGGTGAAGGGCACCTACTGATTCTCAACCTCCAGCTACCGAACCTCTTTTGTCAGAAAACCCAAATTCTGTGTGGTGACGCTGGCATCGATTATCCCATCTCTTCCCGGTCACGGCTCTTGACGTGAAGGATGCCTATTTCACCACTGACATTTGTCCAGCCTGCTGGGAATTTCTCCGTTCATGGAGAGGACACTACCAAGTCTGAGTCCTCCCTTTTGGCATTGCGACGGCCTCCCTAGTCTTGACAAAAGTCTTCACTGCCACAGCAGCTCAATTACGCTGCCTTGGCTACTCGGTGTACCCCTACCTGGATGACTGGCTCCTTGTTGGGTAATTTTGACAAGAACTCGCCTCCACCATCCTCACCCTTTGCACTCACCTGGCATTTCTAGGTATTTGCATCACTGAGGAGAAGTCAGTGTTAGTAACTACACAGATAGTTCCCTTTATTGGGGCATGGCTCCATTGCGGCAGGAACCTTCCTTCAGGAGGACCACTTTGCAAAACTGCTGGCTGTAATTGCAGGGGCAGAGGGCTGGACTCGATGACTCCTGAGGTCTCTTCCAGCTGTAGGATTCTATGAAAGAACCTGCACAGGCGCCCGCTTCGTTTTCTTAAAGCGATGGTCCCATGTGCCCGAGTCCGAAAGGGTTTCCCGGCAGTATCTCTTGCCCCTCCCGTGCGTCCTGCATCCTCTCCGGCTCACAGCCAAGGGGATGGTTGGTTGTGTGGGTCACAGGCCTGTGTACCAGGGTCTGTCGTTGTCTTTCTCTCTCCTTGGACATAGGGCAGCATGCACCTCGATCATGCCGCGTGCACATCTGCACATGTGTTGCCTCTGCCTGGCGTCTCTCCTTCTGCAGACCTAACCAGGACCATTTAGACCCCAGCGCCATTCTTCCCAAGACAATTCTCGCCTCCCTCGCGCGGTGAGCTAACCTCTCCAAGGTCACCATCACATCAGATGTTTCCCTTGCAGGTTGGGGAGGCCTTCTGGTCGATCACACAGCATAGGGGATCTGGGCACCAGGAGAGGCCAGGATTCATATAAATGTGCTGGAATTGAGGGTGGCCCATTTCATATGCTCGACATTTCTTCCCATCATCAAAGCTCTCCGACCAGTCAGCAGGGCTGTGACTGGTCTCCCACCCTGTGCTCTGTGTCCATCCACCTTCAGAACTGGTGCATCAAGCAGTGCGTGATACTCCAAGACACTTACCATCCAGGCACCCAAAATGCCCTCATAGATGTGATCAGCAGGGGTTTCTGCTTCTCTCACGAGTAGGATTTACACAGCATCGCACTCCGACACCTCTTCCACCAATGCGGCACCCCATGGCAGGATCTTTTTGCCATTCGTGAAACCCAAAAGCTTCCCCATTAGTGTTCCATGGGAGCCATAGGGGAGGATTTGCAGGTCAATGCTCTTCTCCTCCCATGGATTGGTGATCTCCGCTACAGCTTTCCCCTCGTTCTCCTCCTCCCACAAGTGTTACACAAGATCCGACGGGCCCAAGCTGCTGTAACACTTGCAGCCCCGTTCTGTCCACACCAGTTCTGATTTACAGACCTTCTCAGACACTGCCTCCAAATGCTCCCAGATCTCCTCCAGCAGGATAGGGGCCAAATCCAAACTCAGGTCCTCTTCACCTCATGGCCTGGTATTAGGATGGGACTTAAGGATAGAAGGACCATGCTCCACCCTGGTGGGACACATTCTCAGCAGAAGCGGGAGAACATCCACCAGGCAAGTGGTAAGGATTCACCTTATGGTCTCACTGCCATCCCTGCCCAGTGAGTGTGGTATCTATATCTATCGCCCTCAGCAACCTTCTTGGGAAAACAGCAGGTCTTTCTCTCAGTTCTATATGAATCCATCTGGCAGTGTTCAGAGCCTTTCTCCCCCATGCCTCCATGTTTATACACCTTACCGCTGTCTGTTTCATGAAGTGTTTACTCATGCCTTCCTGCCAGTACTCAAGATCCCCTTGGGACCTTTATCTTGTTCTCTCCGCCCTCATGAAGCCACCCTTCCAGCTTCTGCCAACATGTTTCCTCGCTCACCTCTCCATGAGGGTGATTTACTTTGTCACCATCCTCTCAGCTAGATGGGTCAGTGAACAGGCAGCGATGATGGCAGACCCTCCCTTACACCATCTCCCGCAAGGAAGAAGTTTCCTTATGGCTCCACCCTCCCACTAGTGTGGGAGTTCCACCGATATCAGCGCATCCACCTGCCTTAATTCTGCCCCAACCCGCACGCTTCCCATGCAGCAGGGCCCTGCACTACCTCAACATCCACCATGGTTCTGCTGCCTGGGACCCATGCTGTTCACGCATCCCTGAAACTGTAGCTATTGCTGACCTATCAAAGGGCCAAGCCCTCTTCTCCCAATGACTCTCCAGAGCGTTCTCTGGGTACATCCGGGAATGCTACATGCTGTCCAATGTATTGCCACCAGATGGCGTCCCAGCGCACTCGGCACAAATGCAAGTGACCCCGTTGGCCTGCTTGGCGACCCCTGCTGGCATGCAGCAACTTGGAACTCCATCCACACATTCACGTCCCGCTACTCCGTGGCCTAAGTGGCAGCTGCAGACACTGATGTAGACCATGTCGCCCAGAGGGCTGCACTTCCTCTCACATCCCATCTCTAGGCTGATCATTGCTTGCCACTCACCTGTGTTTGGAATCCATAGACTTGAAGATGAAGAGGAGGTTGGAGGTTCTTCAAGATGGTGGTCCCTTTTGCTGTTCCAATACCTGCCCTCCATCCTTGCAGCTGCATCCTGGGCTACTCAGTGCTAAGAGAGGAGTATGAGAGAGGTGTTGACCCACACGCCATCATACCTTAATTGTGGGCACGTGCGGGCCAACAGACATTGGTAGAAAAACCTTGTGGACTCAGGTACATGGCACAATTGCACACCCACGTTTGGAGTACAAATAGGGGCACTGCACCCCAAAGAACCTCTAGTTTGCAGGTAGGTAACCTCCTTTTGCTGTCTGAGATCCTTTTTTTCTATACTGAAGTAAAAATGGGAGTAACTACCTATGCCCGCCCCCGGGGCACCTGTCTATTCCTGTTTCTAGGGGCTTGAGCACAGGACAGGGAGCCTGGAACTCTGGTATTCTAATCCCAGCTCTCACCCTGATTGTTGCCTTGGCTTTGGATAAATTGCTTCATTTCTCTAAGCCAAATTCAGCCCTGGAACGAGCAGGAGCAGCATCTCCAGGCTGTTGTGTTGCATGGTAGATAGAGCACCCGGCTGGGGTGCAGGAGATTGGGGTTCTATTCCTGCCTCAGCCTCTAACCAGCCAGGTGACTTTGGGCTAGTCAGTTCATCTCGTGTCCCAGTTCCCAATGGGGAAAAGGATACTGAACATCTTCAGAAAGACCTTTGCTGAAAAGTGCTGTCTAAGTGTGAAGAATAGTGATGAAATGTAGCCGTGTTAGTCTGGTGTAGCTGAAACAAAAAACAGGACTATGTAGCACTTTAAAGACTAACAAGATTAGTCTTTAAAGTGCTACATAGTCCTGTTTTTTGTTTCAGCTACACCAGACTAACACGGCTACATTTCTATCACTACTCTACATGCAAGGCACTACATTTAGCTGTTTGGAATGGAAATCCATCAACCATATGAAAAAACTTGCACAGATACAGACAGACATCATCTTTCTATCCAAGTGCAAGAAGATGGACATTGTACCCAAAGGACTGAAAGTGAACAATCCATTAAGGTCAACATACTATACCATCTGGTTAGTCTTTAAAGTGCTACATAGTCCTGTTTTTTGTCTAAGTGTGAGGCATTAGTGTTACAGTGGGAGATCCACACACTTACTCTGGCTGAATTTGGTCTTGGATCAATTTCCCAATCTCTAAGGTGTGTACAGTACATCCCAGGCAAGTATAGGGATTAGCTAAGTGGTGATGACTAAGAGGCACCAGCTTGTCTCCTGGCCACAGAGAACGTGATTCCGTCTTCATTTTGGTCCATGTGCTGACTTAAGTTCTGTTCTTTCTGCCCTCTCTAGCCAACCCATGCGACCCTCTGGTCCCTTGACCAGCCTTTTTACATTGAACTGGTGCAAGGCAGTAAAGTGAATGCAGATGAGAGAATGAAGGTAGGTGTGGGCTGGGTGTGGGTTGTTTGGTTTTTTTTGCATCTGGTTGCTCACCGCGTGTGTGAAAGAAAGCAGGGATCAAAGGCCTGAGATCACATGGCCCTTTGCTGCATCGCTCTTCATTCAACTTTAGAGCGACCTCTAAAAAGTGTCACAACAGGAAGGAGAAGGGAACCTGCTAGCCCTGAGTGAGCAGCACATTCTTAGAAGTCTCAGCTGCGAGGGTTTCTGAGTACTGAGCCTAGCGACCCGGCTGCGGTGACCTCGCCTCAATAGAGATGCTGAAATGCCAGAGATCAACGAAGGAGGAGGCACTAGGGCTGTGTGAGACGGGGAGGCAGAGAGACAGGGAGTAGCCCCGCATAGGCAAGCGACAGAGAAGAGGGGAATGGAGAGAGAATAGACCCTGGGCAACAGAGAACTTGTAACAGAGTGGGGCAGGCAAACAAATGGAGCATCTGAGACCGCAGAGTTTGGCAAATGAGGATAAAGGAAGCAGAGACTGATGCTTGAATGTGTCCCATACAGATGTTCTGGGCACATAAGGCTCTTGCCTGGCTGAAAGAGGCTTCTCAGTGGGGGGGGATCCCGACTGGAGGTGTTTTCTAGTGCCTGGATGAAAATGCAGCAGGAGGGATGTGACCCAGGCTAGGAAGAGGCCTCTTACCTGGTCTGTGATAGATTCCAAGCAGGAGAGAGGGAAGGGGAGGGCTGATGCATTTAGTAGTATGGAGACCGAGCAAGTGCCAGAAATCTGGTTTCAGTATGGCAGTTCAGGGAGGATACCTACCACTGGTGACATGCTTTGGGCTTGTTCTGTGTGCAGGCCAGTTCTATACATCCTCCCCAGTGCTATTTATTTGCTTCTCCCTTGACATAAGCCCAGATCCATTTCTTCTTGATTGCCTTCCCTGAGGGGCTTGGTCCAGTTTGTTCATCTGGGCTTGTCAGGTATCTCAGCTGTTAAGATTCATTAAATGTTCCCATCGATTTGGTTTTACTGCTGTTGGATTTTAACGTAAAGAGTGAGTGTGTGTGTGTGCGTCTGCGTGTTGTCAAAACAATTCCAGCATCGTACCCGAGGGAAGCTATTTGGGGGCTGATGTGATATGTGACTTGGTCTCAGTCATGTATGCAATGTAGTTGTAGCTGGGTTGGTCCCAGAAGAGCCATGTGTGGCTCGAAAGCGTCTCTCTCTCACCAGTAGAAGTTGGTCCTGTAATGGGAGTGCCTCTCTCTCTTTGCTCTCAGTCTAGGTGGTCACTTTTCATAAAATCCTAAGTCCCGTTTTCAAAAGTAAGCTTTTAAATGTACTTAAAGTTACTTGAAAAGTGGGAATTGTGCTCCCAAGTCATTTGGCCTTTATGAAAACTTTGTCCAGCATGTCCACCCCAGAGGGAAAAAAAACAATAATGGCATTTGGAGCACTTGGCATCTCTGCTGGCAGGCTCACCAGAAAGGCCTGCGACTCGCTGGGCTGGGGAGATTCATGGGAGGCATTGTCAGAAGCATCTACGGGTATGTCTACACTACCACCCTAGTTCGAACTAGGGTGGTTAATGTAGGCAACCGGAGTTGCAAATGAAGCCCGGGATTTGAATTTCCCGGGCTTCATTTGCATATTGCTGGGTGCCGCCATTTTTAAATGTCCGCTAGTTCGGACTCCGTGCCCCGCGGCTACACGCGGCACGAACTAGGTAGTTTGGATTAGGCTTCCTATTCCGAACTACCGTTACTCCTCGTGGAACTAGGGTGGTAGTGTAGACATGCCCTAGGTGATTTAGAAGCACAGGTCTCCATTGATTTACACTGGCCATTGTGCTTATAAATTACCCAAGTGCTTCTGAAAATTCTCGCCTAAGGCAATTAAGTGCCCAACTCTTACTGAATTTCAGTGCTTCGAAGACAATATCAGCCTAAATATTCCTGTGGAGAAGACTGTCTCTCTGGGTCCTAGATAAGGAACACTGACAAAGGATAGCTTGTACCATTGTTGCCCTGTGGTGCCTCTCCGGGGTTGGGGGGGAGGCAGGGTGTAACAGAATGTATTCTCCAGAGCTGCTGATGTGTTGCCTTTACCAACACTTTAACTTGACACCCCAGGGTTCCAAACATCACACACACGTGGGCAGAATGTGCTTCTGGAGCCAGGGGGATGGCAGCCATCTTAGTGTCCACAGCTTGTGCTAAAGGAGATAGCTCTGACTACTGAGCCTGAAAGACTCATCTCCTCTGATTGGGCCCAGCAAAGGACTTGCGGTGGGTTAAATGAGAACTTTGCAACTAATGATTAAATCTCGCCACCCATAAGTGAGATAGGAAGAGAGCATATTAACTGTATAGATCAGTATGTTAACACATAGAGAAGATAAGGGACTTGACCATGGGCTCCCAGTGAGACAGTGGCAAAAGATGGGACTAGCACCCAGAAGTCCTGGGTCTCAACCCTGGCCCTGTTCTAATCACACTCCCTACGCAAAGAGTTCAGGACGTGCTCTTTTCTCTCTCAGTTGGTGGTGCAGGCAGGTCTTTTCCATGGCAACGAGATGCTCTGCAAGATGGTGTCGAGCTCCGAAGTGAATGTGTGTTCAGAGCCGGTGTGGAAACAGAAGCTGGATTTTGACATTAACATCTGTGACCTGCCCCGCATGGCGCGGCTCTGTTTTGCCCTCTACGCTGTCATCGAAAAGGCCAAGAAGGCGCGATCCACCAAGAAGAAATCCAAGAAAGCTGTAAGTGAGACCTGGTGGGTGTGGGGCCTGTCTTGCCAGCTCTGTGTGGCAGCAGAAACAGCACTGAGCTAAATGCTTAGGACTCTTGCTTTTCAAAGAGGGAGCTTCAGCCAATAGCAAAGCTTCTGCCAAGATAGGCTGTCCCATTGTAACTGCTTCAGGGGGTTAGGGAATTGAGGAATGGCTATTGATACAATGGGCTGTTCCGTTGTAACTGCTCCAGGGGATTTGGGAATTCAGGAACAGCGACTGATACGATGGATTGTCCCATTGTAACTGGGGGAATTTGGGGAATTCAGGAACGGCTACCAGTACGATGGACTGTCTTATTGTAACTGCTCCAAGGGGGCTAGTGAATTCAGGAGTCACTACCACTATCATTGTAACTTCTCCAAGGAAGTTGGGGAATTCAGGAACAACTACGGCCACGATGGACTGTCCCATTGTAACTGCTCTAAGGGGAGTAGGAAATTGGGGAATGGCTGCCATTGTGGCTTGTGTGCTGTTCCATTGTAACTGCTCTGGGGAGGGAGGAGAGAGGAAATTCAGTAATTTACTCCATATTTAGCTGCCAAGAAAGGGGAATTATTTGTGTTCATTTCCTCTCTGCATTCCAGGGCTTCCTCATTTGTAGTTGAGGTTAAAACTTCATTATATGCTGGCTTTTCTCTTTCATGCAAAGCCTGTGCACCGCTAGTTTACCACCAAGGGAGTGGGAGAAGAGAACAAACTCTGAAAGGAACTAGGGTCCTGCCCTGGGGGAGTGAGAGCCACTTTACAGCCATGTGTTGGAGGGAACCAAATGCTTAAGCAGGGTGTTTCTAGCTCACATTTGAAATGGGCTGGACACACAAGGAAGCAGGGGCAACTGTGAAGAGAGACATGGGGGGGCCACCAGCCACGTGACACCCCCAGGCCAGAGAAGGGCTGGGACAACCCCTGTGGGCCCTGTTTGTCCTTGCCACTGCTTCACCTCCTCTTCTCCACCCGCTTCTTCCCCTCCCCTAAACAATGTGGCCTGGGGGACTAGCAGGGCCTAGGGGTCTAGTGCCAGCTGGGGAGGTCTGGCCCTCCTTCACTCATGGGCAGTAGCAAGGGGAAGCAGAACCATGTAGCCCCAGCTCATTTTACTCCCCCAGTTGTATCGCTCTGCTTTCTCCCCTGAGTGATGTGTCGGGAGAGCAGAGAGAGCTGAGCCCATATTGCTTCACTTCCCTCGCAGCTGCTGGTGAATGCAGGGGTTGCCGACCCCTGCTGTGGGTACCAGCCTTCTCCCCCACACACACACTAGTCCCTGCCAGCCTCTTGCCCCTCCTGCCTATGCCATTTGGGGTGCACATGCCCTGTCATGTCCCCCATGTGTCACCCTGGCAGAGAAGCACAAACACATTCAGGGAGGCTGTTTGGTGCAAGCTACAGAAGAGAAGGCCCTTGGTGCTCAAATTCACTTTGTGATCTTCTTTTTGTTCTCACACCTTCGTCACCTGCATGCCAAAACAATCATCCTATGATCCCTTTGCTCAGAATCCTCTGTCTCCTGTATTCATTATGCTACTTCAGTCAAAAATGACCCCAGTAGGCCTTGTCTACACTGGCATCCTTTGGTGCCAAAACTGCCTTTTGTTGACAAAACAGTGAGAGCGTTCACACTGCAATGCAACTTTTGTTGGGGAAAAACACCCAGTTTTGGTGACACAAAACTTCCAGCCCTGCGAGAGATTTTTGGTTTTTTCCCCTCCCTTTATTGTTAACGAAGAGTCAGTGTGGACTCTGCTGTTTGTTTTGTCAACAGAACTATCTTTTGCCAGTATCCCACAATGCGTACCCTGATGGCCGTGCTCAGTGTTTTGTGATCTCTGCTGCCCTGCAGGCCTGCACCCCTGCCCTTTCAAAGCTCTGGGAAGTAACTGACAGCTGAGTGTGCTGCTCCATTTGTGGAACAAACAGAAAGAGCAAATCATTGGAACGCTCCCATTCTGCCCCGCTAGAAACACAGCAGCAGGCAGACTGCTGCTGCAGGGGAGAGGCTGGAGAGATTGGTGTACTGCTCTGACCTTCCTTAGCACGGAGAGCTCACAGAGCTACTCATGCTGCTGTTCCCAGCAGCTGAAAATGCTGTGGGAGAACTCGGAGAGAATCCCAAAAAACGCAGGGATCAGCTCTGCCTTCCCACAATACTGCACTAACGGATGCTGACCCATATTGCTTTGCTCTGTCTGTCGACAAGGGAGCTAGCAATGGGGCCATGAGATGTCAACAATGGGAGGTACAAATAATATCTGTGGGTTCCCAAATGCTGCAGTTTTGTGCATGTTGGGGGAGGGAGGGAGGGAGGGATATTCATCTTCAAGGCCATTGTGGGGAAATCTGGGCAGTTGAGTTAACAAACCAATCGGGAATTATGTAAATTAAGTACCAGTGTTGACAGAAGTACCAATGGCTATAAACTGGCCATCAGCAAGTTGAGACTTGAAATTAGGCAAAGGTTTCTAACTATCAGAGGAGTGATGTTCTGGAGCAGCCTTCCCAGGAGAGCAGTAGGAGAAAAACCCTAACTGGCTTCAAGACTGAGTCTGATAAGCGTGTGGAGGGGAGGAGATGAAGAGATCCGCGACTGCTAGCAGCCAATGTTTCCAAGGACTGGTCATGGAATGGTAGATGCAGGGGAAGGGGCTCTGAGATACTACAGAGAATTCTTTTCCAGGTGTCTGGTGGTGGGGATGGGGGTGTCTTCCTGACATGCTCAGGGTCTTACTGATCACTCTATTTGGGATCATGACGGAATTTCCCCATGGGTCAGATTGGCAGAGGTCCTGTTTTTTTAGGGTACTTTTTTCCTTCTTCTGCAGCATGGGGCACTGGTTAGTTGTAGGTTTTTACTAGTGTAAATGGTGATGGATTCTCTGTAACTCAAAGTCTTAAACCATAAGGTGAGGACTACAGAAACTCAGCCAGAGGCGAAGGGTCTTTTTCAGCAGTAGGGGATGTGAGATTCTGTGGCCTATGATGTGCAGGAGGGTGGACTAGATGATCATGATGGTTCCTTGTGACCTTAGTCTCTGAGCTGAGTTGGTAGAGGCTCTTTCTCATGTACTTGTCCCTGTGATAGAGGGGAACTGAATTTTAGTGAGTGACTGCTGGTATTGGGTAGGATGAGGTTTTGCATCACTAGATTTGTCTGTGCCTTTAGGCTGAACTTTTCAAACAAACCCATTGGGGCCCAAACTTAGTCGAATCATAGATCTGGAAGGGACCTCAAGAGGCCATGTAGTCCAGTCCCCTGCAGTAATGGCAGGCCTGGACCATCATTGAAATTCAGTGGGAATTGTATGCCCAGTTTCTTTAAATTCTTTTGAAACTCCCAGCCTTGTACTGCAACCTTACCCAATGGCATGGTCCCTGCTCAGCCTCTTGCTAATAGCATTGGAACTGTTCTGAGCAATGTTCCCTCTAATCTTTTCCATCCACAGTTTTTTTCATCCATGGGCAGAATAAATTGTATGTGCACCAAGGCGTGTGTAAATGTGCACCAGCAGTAGAAACAGAGAACCTAGCTGTGGGCACTCGGCTAATCAGGTGGGCAGCATCTGAATCTCTCCTAAGTAGCTGCGTAAGTGCAGTGTACAGGGAACACTGGTTCTGAGATGCAGTGCGTGAACTAGCTGAAGAGCACCACAGGCCTTTCTGGACTGTCCAAAAGCAGGAAGGTGAATTGAATCGCTACCAAGAAAAGAGGCGAGCCTGCGCACTTACAGGAATGAGTCAGATGGCTAGTTGTTTTTCTGGTTTGCTCTTTCCTCTTTGAGTCATGCCAAAGCTATTTCTGCCCTTACACAGAAGATGTTGAGTCATCGCTTTCTGGACCTTATCCACTAAGTATCTCACTTAGCGCTTTGGCAGCCTCCACCATGTGTTTTGATAGGGACTTTTGTGGTTGTTTGGCTTTCGTTGTGGTCTAGAAGCTAATGTTGCAAACTTGACCGTGCTGAAGTTACCTGGAGTCTGATTAAGTCTCAATAAAGGAGTGTTGAGGGAGGTCAGTCAGAAGCGATTCATGTTTTTTACTCTGGGAAAACAACTGCTTCCTGCCTCTCCCATGAATGAAAAACCCCTTTGCCAGGACTGCTAGACAAGCCTTAGTGATTTCTTTAGAATGCATCGGTGGGTTATAAAGGGCTTATCATGGCTCCTTTTAAATCTGATAGATGTGCACATTTTACATTGAAATTTCCCTTTCTGGCTGTGCTGATAATTTCATCTGAGATCTGTCCCCAGCCTCTTAGGAGATCAGTTTCTGTGTCAGTTTGCTCTTAGCTCATTGTGGTTCCTGAAAGTCTTACTAAATGCTGGTTCTGCAGTATTGCCCACACTGTTTTGTTGAAGAACTGAGTGTAAACAAATGCAGCTCACCAAGAAGGCTGCATAGTCTAATAGGCAGAGCACCAAGCTGCAAGTTTGGAGAGATGGATTTTATTATTGGGTCTTCCACCATCTCCATGCTGATTTCCCCTATCTGTAAAATGAGATTATTTAGACTTTGTCATGTTTTGTAAAGTGCTTTGAGATCTATGGGTGGAAAGTGCTAATGGTTCTACTAAAGCAGGGCTTCTCAACTTTGGAAGCCCTGATGGTCACAGCGATACTCACAGCACATGCTGAGGGCCGCAATTTAAGTGTGGTTGCATATACATGCAAATATATATGCAAATATATGCAAATAGTTTCTTTCACACTGTGTATTCCCAGTAAAGGCCGTGTTCAAAGGATCCTACCTGCAGGGTGTGTGTTGAGCCCTGCGTAAACCCAAACTGCACCGCGGGCTGCAAACAAACGTTGGGTAGCCCTGTACTAAAGGATCAGCAATCTGTCCAAATGTCTTTATTAAATAACAAAAGCTCATCCTAGATCTGATATACCTGCTTTTATGTGCATATCCTGGTTTTGGAGTCCATGCTAACTGTACTGGTCCCTGTATTAAGAAATACACAAAGCACATAGGCTATAGCCAAGAATTTGTGTGTTAGCCAAGTGTAATGGTCAGGGAGGGCTATGGAGTTAGGGATTGGAAGGCCTTGTTGGTACCAAGTGTTGTCACACAAGGGGTGTGCTACACCACACCATGAAAAAGCTATTAACAATGCAGTGTTGTTGTAGCCGTGTTGGTCCAAGGATATTGGAGAGACCAAGGAGGGTGAAGTCATATATTGTACTGGACCAATTTCTGATGTGAGGTAGACAAGCTTCCAAGTTCTCATAAACCTGAAGGAGAGCTGTGTGCAAGCTCAAAAGCTCATCTCTCTTACCAAGAGTTGGTCCAGATATTACTTGCCCCTGCAACCATCTCTCTTTAAACTATTAACAAGTCTATTAATGGCATCATGTCTGTGACCCTGGCAGATCTCTCAAGCAGCACAGGGCTGGACACTCCTTGGGATGGGAGACCTCCAGGGAAAACCCACAGAAAGACGTGCTTCAGGGTAGTGCTAGGGGCAGCTGGCTGCTAGAAAACCCCTGCTCTAAAGTCCTTGCCACTTGTGATCAAGATTGCATGGGACTTTCCACAAGTGCAGGCGTTTCAGTCCCATCTGTATGGCCGAATTCCAACTCCAGTCACTACATTCTGCCTTCTTAAATGGCCCCTGAAGTGCCAAGTGGGTACAGCGCTGCTCTTGCCCTAGACAGAAACGTAATGGTTCTATGTGCTGCTGAAAAGCTGCTGGTTCCAGCCCCGTGGTGGGTGCAGTGGGTGTAAGTTTACCTGTTTCAGGTGCTGGCTGTGGAGATTCTAACTGTTGGGGGAGGGGGGCTATTTTGCCCTTGCTCCCTTGGCAACCCTCCTCTTCCCATCAACCAGCTCCTGGTATCACAACACCTGTCTTTGTCTCCCTGTTTCCCTCGCAGGACTGCCCATTAGCCTGGGTGAATATCATGCTCTTTGACTACAAGGACCAGCTGAAAACAGGAGAGTGCTGCCTGCACATGTGGTCCTCATTTCCAGGTACTGCCAACCACAGCTGGGGGCTCCTCCACTGAGGTGGGAAGAGAGCCTAGGCAGGGCAGAGCTGAGATGTCTCTCTTCTTATTCTCTTGCACCTTTTGTGCAGCTTTCTTGTATTTTAACGACACACACTACCTACTGGTGTGACTCTCTTATTAAGTCTCTGGGTTACAGTAGGACATAGAGGCCTGTTACGCTGTGCACATATCACGAGCCACAAGCTCAACTTGGAGGGGCTTGTAAACTAGAGACAAGATACAGCAGGCTGGGAAGGGACACAGGGCACAGGAGAGCTGAGGAGACATGCCCAAGGCCAGACAGCTGGTCAGTGGCGGAGCTGGGAATGGAATTCAAGTCTCCTGGGTCCCAGGCCAGTGACCTGTCTGCAGCGCCATGCTGCCGCCTCACCCCCTTGTCAGTGAGTGTTGAGAATCCAGCCTCATGCTCTTTTTACTTTTTCAGATGAGAAAGGGGAGCTGCTGAACCCCATGGGCACAGTCCAGAGCAACCCCAACACGGAGAGCGCAGCAGCCTTGGTCATCTGCTTCCCCAATGTCGCATCCCACCCTGTGTATTACCCATCCTTCGAGCAGGTAAAGGGCAGGGTATCTCTGTGGACGGGTCGCCTGGCCTATAGAGTACAAAGTCCGAAAGTGACCCACAGAGCAGTCCAGAAAGGCTGGGTGCAAATAGCTGGTGAACGAAGGCTGCCAAGGACTAATTGCAACACACGCTGGGCAGAGGCGTCCAGCCTGTGAGTCAGTCAGTCCCATCTAAGCCCTAGAAAAGCTGCCCTCCATAAATGAGGACTTGTCTTCACACAGATTTATCTTACAGATGTTGCAAGCTGTAATGGAAAGGGAGTGCAGCCTGCATGTCACCTTCCGGCTTCCTTGGGTGACCTAGAATCTGAAGAGGCTTTGTTCCAAAAGGAAGCATTCCCACCCCCACCCCTCCGGCAGTAAAGCTTTTAGCAGGCTGGCCAGCAGTCCGGCTCAGTCTCCTGCTGTGGCTCTGCATTTAAAGTGTATGAGGAGCCAGGCGGGCAGGAAGCCTGGTTTAGCTCTGGCTAAATAGGTCCAGGAGGTCAGACTCCCCGCTTGGACAGAGGCTGCTGCCACTCCACGCTGCTGCCTCTGTATCAGAGGCAGCAGCACAGGGCGACAGGCAGCTGGTCTGCAAGGGGAGCTGGTTTTTATACTGGCTCCTCTCACGGACCAGCTCCCGTCTGGCACCCCACACTGCTGCCTCTGATACAGAGGCAGCAGCGCAGAGTGGCAGGGGCGCCTCAGGAGTGGGGTCAGATCGCACTGGCTGCCGGCCCCACCCCCAGGGACTATCGAATAGTCGAGTGACCGATCATTCATGAGGTTAATCGACTATTCAATTAACCAATATTTAACATCCCTAGTCACTGCCAGCTCTCCTGCTGCTGACCTGTCAGCAGGGCGTGATGCTGCTTTGGAGGGCGTGGGAACTGGCTGGGCTCAAATGAAGAGTAGTGGAAGAGCAGGCTGTGTGGGGGAATAAAGGGGAGGTGGGCTGTGAAGAAGACAAAGGCTGCTTCACTTAGTCTGTACTTGTATTGCAGCTATTGGATCTGGGGAGGAGCGGAGACTATGCGCGCTCTACACTAGAGGACCCAGAGGAGGTAAGTATCTGGCATCATCCAGCCAATCTTTGTCAGGTCCAACAGGCCCTCCCTGAGGAATTGCTTATGGGCCTCTGTGGGTGCTTTTTCTGGAGTACCCGCGCCCACCCCAGCCTTGCCAGCTTCCCTCAGCACTGCATGGGCCTGGCTTTGCTAGGGGAGGGCCCACAAGCTCTGTCCAAACTCTGTCCTGGCTCTTTTCCCCACTTGGGTCATGCACCCTAATAGCCACCCCAGGGCCCATTTGCAGCATCTCCCAGGGAACAGAGCGAACATTGAGGCCATGTCAGATTCAGACTGAGCCCTGTTAATTCCTGTGAGCAGAAGCAGCAGCTGATGGAGATCCTGGAGCGGAGGAACTACACCGAACTCTACGAGCATGAGAAGGACCTTGTGTGGAAGATGAGGCACGAGATCCGGGACCAGTATCCAGAGGCCTTGGCAAAGCTCCTCATTATCACCAAGTGGAATAAACATGAGGACGTTGCACAGGTGAGGCTGGGGTGGGTGAGGTCCATGGATCAAGCAGCCACCCCAGATTATGGAATTGGGGGAGCCCGGTTGGGCTTTTTCCACTGGCTCTGTGCACAGGCGCATTGGCATATGCTCAGCCCTTTCAGTTCCTGAGATCCCAGAGCTGGGGGGGGGGGGGGGAGAGAGGAGATTCTGTTACGGTGCAGGCAGTAGGCACTGTCAAGCTTTGGGTTGGCGCTTGGAGAGTGGGGGCCTGGTTCCGCTGGGTCCAAGTTCTCTCCTCCCCCCCCCCCCCCCCCACTCCCACTGTTGTTGTGAACTCTTCTCAGCTTCTCTGACAGTCACGGTTCTGCTGTGTCCTGCACTTTGCAGTCTCTGGGTGCTGTACAAGACCCAGATGAAAACTTCTTACCCTCCAAGAGCTCATGCAGCCTCATGTAACCTTGTCAGGGCCTGGCTCTTTGCATCAACCTCTCTTTATGGCTTGGAGGCTGCCCCCTCAAGTGTCTCCTCTTCCCCTCTGACTCTTTGTCCCACACTTGGCAGATGATCACCCTGCTCCAGAATTGGCCAGAGTTGCCTGTCCTGAATGCACTGGAGTTACTGGATTTTAGCTTCCCTGATCGTTATGTTGGTTCCTTTACTATCAACTCCTTAAAAAAGTTGACGTAAGTATGCACGGGGCGGAGGGGGGAGGGGAGGCGAGGTGAGGGAGGAAGGGAAATGGGGCAGGGGAGGGAGAAGATGCTGAGTTGCTTTTTGATTGGCTATAGGGTTGCAGAGGAGGATTCTGGGAAAATGCTCGGGCCTCTTCTGTTCACAGAATTACAGTTGCTGCAGCATGGGTGATGTCATCTTTGATCTTCCCCATGGGCAGCAGGTGAAGGCCTAGTTGGGGAAGGCAAGACCCAGCCCCGTCCCTTCTACCCTTCCCAAAACTGGAACAGGTACAAAGAAGGGCCACTAGGATGATCCGAGGAATGGAAAACCTGTCTTATGAAAGGAGACTCAAGGAGCTTGGCTTGTTTACCTTAACCAAAAGAAGGCTGAGGGGGGACATGATTGCTCTCTTTAAATATATTAGAGGGATAAATACCAGGGAGGGAGAGGAATTATTTAAGCTTAATACCAATGTGGACACAAGAACAAATGGATACAAGCTGGCTAGTAGGAAGTTTAGACTTGAGATTAGACGAAGGTTTCTAACCATTAGAGGAGTGAAGTTCTGGAACGGCCTTCCAAGGGAAGTAGTGGGGGCAAAAGATCTATCTGGTTTCAAGATTAAACTAGATGGGTTTATGAAGGGGATGGTTTGATGAGATAACATGATCTTGGTAACTAATTGACCATTGATTATCAGTGGTAAATAGGTCAATGGAGGGATGATAGGAGTTACTATAGAGAACTTTCTGGGTGTCTGGCTGGTGAGTCTTGCCCACATGCTCAGGGTTTAGCTGATCGCCATATATGGGGCCGGGAAGGAATTTTCCTCCAGGGTAGATTGGCAGAGGCCCTGGAGGTTTTTCGCCTTCCTCTGTAGCATGGGGTACAGATCACAGCTGGAGGATTCTCTGCATCTTGGGGTCTTCAAAGTATTTGAAGGCTTCAATATCTGAGATATAGGTGAGAGGATTATTCTGGGAGGGGTGGGTGAGATTCTGTGGCCTGCACTGTGCAGGGGGTCAGACTAGATGATCATAATGGTCCCTTCTGACCTTAAAGTCTATGAGTCTACCCGAGGCCCCGCCCCTTCAGCAACCTTTCTCCCCCAACCCCTGGTGGAGCCAAGCCCCGTCCAACCCCAGCCCGATCCTTCCAGGCCACCTGTGCCATGCCCCAGCCTTCCTTTATGGTCAGGGAGTCAGGCTTCTGCACCGCGGCCCCAGCCTTTCCCAGCAGCCACGGAGTGTAGGCATTTTTGGGAAGGCAATGCCTTCCCTTGCCTTCACTACTCACTGCCCATGATCTTCCTTTTCTTTTCCCAGGGATGACGAATTGTTCCAATATCTGCTGCAGCTTGTCCAGGTGCTCAAGTATGAATCCTACTTAGACTGTGAATTAACCAAGTTCCTATTGGACAGAGCATTAGCCAATCGCAAAATAGGACACTTTCTGTTTTGGCATCTCAGGTAAAGAGCCACCTTGTTTCAGAGTCTATCTGGGTAACCAAGTCAAACCAGCATCTACTGAAATCCTGACGGCACGGGTGTATGTGTATGAGAGAGAAACTACGTTCAGTGGATGCATATTGAAGGGCTATTGGCAATCCCTACCCAGTTTCTCTCTGCTCAAGTATTTCTATGGTTATCTGACTTCCAGGAGTACATTGTACAGACTCTGACCGTACAATGGTATCCCAGGGTCTTCTCTGTATGTTTCTTCTCTTATTGATTCCATCTCAAATTGGACACATTTGTCAACTAAAAAGATGTTGAGTACAATTTTCAAAAGTACTTAGTACCTTGGGAGCTGAAGACATGTTAATTTCCCAGGAGGCTGAGGCTCTTAAGTCCATTGGGTACTTTTGACAGTTTTACTTGTTATTTCTAATGGCCAGCCTGGAAAACTCATCCTGGAATCTGAGAGACAAGAGGGTGGAATATATATGTATACACTCCAGATTGTTGAGATTCTAAAAATTCTGCGACATGTCAGGCTGGTTTCACTCCCAAAGTTGCACCGGTTTATCAAGAGTATGAAGTTGCACTGACTTAGTTAAACCTTGTCTGTGGACACTTTTATTGGTTTAACTTGCTTGTATCTGTTTAGCTTACCCCTGTAATGTACATCAGTGATCCTGATGTTAAAATTTGCATCTTCCTCTCTCCATTCCTCTGGAGGCCTTAGACACATCTCAGCGTAAGCCCAAATTTAGTGACTGGGGGATGGTTCCCTTGGGCACCCTAAGGGGCCTGCTTTTCAGAAGGCAGGCACTCGGCACTTTCTGAAAATCAGGCTCTCTTTAAAATGTCTCAGGCTGGGTATCCGAGACCAGCAGTCCTTTCTGAACATGTGGATTCCGAGGAGGTTCTCCCAGAGGAATGCTTAGCCAGTTAGTCATCCAGTCAGAAGGCTGGTGGCTTCAGGCACTGGAGTTTTCTTTAAAACCCTCTGTTTTTCTCCCCCCCCTCTGTTCCATAAAAGGAATCTAATTGGAGTCATTGAATAATATTTTTTTCCTGTGCTGTTGTGAACAAGAGAACTAGTCACCAGCTGCAGTGAGTCAGGCTGGCTTTAATCTCCCTCTTTCTGTAGGTCGGAAATGCATGTCCCTGCAGTCGCCCTCAGGTTTGGCCTGATTTTGGAGGCCTATTGCAGAGGGAGCAACTACCACATGGGAATTCTAATGAAGCAGGTAAGGGCTGCTCTCAGGCAGGAAGCTGGACCATCCCCTGCTCACAGCTGCATGTCATCTGTTAGCCTTTCAAGCCTGATTATTATTTATTTGTATTTCTGTAGTGCAGTGGTTCCCAAACTTTTCGGCATCACGCCCCCGTTTTGATTTTTGAGAAACCCTCATCCCCCCCCCCCCAAAATAGCAGCAAAACTTGGGGTGGGATTGATGGGGGTGTGTGTGGCTGGGTCGCCTCACGCCCCCCCCTAGAATTTCTTCACGCCCCCCCAGGGGAGCACGCCCCCCCAGTTTGAGGACCCATGTTGTAGTGCCTAGGAAATGTAGCCGTAGACTCAGAAACTAGAAGGGACCATCAGGTCTGACCTCCACATTGCAGGCCTCAGAACTTCACCCACCCATTCTTGTCACGGACCCTTCAACACTGGTGGAGTGACTGAAGTCCTCAAGTCATGATGTAAAGACCAAGTTACAGAGACTCCGTCACTTATACTAGTTTAAGCCAGCAAATGACGGGTTCTCCATGTGGCAGGGGAAGGTTAAACCCCCCATGCCCACTTTGGCAGAGCTGGATTCAGGTGGCCTCAGACAAGCCATGTAGCCATGCTGTGCCTCAGTTCCCCATCTGTAACATGGGGATAATGGCACTGCCATACCTCCAGGGATGAGGTGGGATCAATGGGACCTGACGTGCTCAGGTACTATGGGGTGGGGTTTATAGAAATACCTGAGATAAAGAGGAATAGATAGATTAGGAAAGGGCTTGTCAGCAGAACTAGCTAAAGCATGTCCATTTTGATCAACACCACACGTGTAGTTCCACACATCAGCTATTAACCCACAGTCCTCTCTATTGCTGCAGTCCTGGGTCCCCACACTGACCTGGGTAACCCTTCGCTGTTTCAGAGCCGAGTCCCTACACTGCTTTGCCAACGTAGCTCGCTCCTGACCCAGTTCTTCAAGCTGTGTGTGGCAAATGGCCAGAGAGCGAGACAGGAACGAAGCCAACCCTGCTTTCCTGCGGGTCCCTACTGGCAGGATTTCTTAGATTAATTTTTCTCCTCTCTACATCAGGGGGAAGCACTAAACAAAATGAAAGCCTTGAACAACTTGATTAAAGTGAGTTCTCAGAAGGCCACCAAACTGCAAGCCAAGGAGATGATGCACCAGTGCATGAAGCAGGAGACCTATCTTGAGGCGCTTTCCAATTTCCAGTGCCCCCTGAACCCCAGCATTATTCTTGCTGAAATTTGGTAAGAAGGATTGCTGCTCTGTGCCCCTTAACTGCCAGGTGCTTTTTGCATTACTGTTCGGTGGAAGGTCTTAAGTCCCTGGCAGAGCCGGACTAAGGGGTGGGCTAGCCGGGCAGCTGCCCAGGGTGCCAACCTATGGGGGCGGTGCCCAGCTCCCAGGGGGCTGCAGCGGCCGCCTGGGGTGGGGGCCATGTTAACCCCTGCAGCACTGGCCAGCAGCGCCCTTCTCCCCTCAGCCACAGGGCCCTGCATGGCCAGGCACAGCCCGTCCCGGGTGGACCTGGGCTGTGCGCCATTGGCGGTGGCCGGGCCGACTGGGCAGCGCATGCACCTTGTGTCTGCCCACACATCCCGGGGGTGGGCCTGCGCATGCATTGTGCGCCCAGAGGCGGGGCCACGCGTCCCAGGGGTGGGCCTGCGCATGCGTCATGCGCCCGGAGGCGGGGCCACATGTCCTGGGGGCAGGCCTGCACACGTGTCGTGCGCCCGGAGGTGGGGCTGTGCATCCTGGGGGCGGGCCCGCGCATGCACCGTGAGCCCGGAGGCGGGGCCGTGCGCCCCAGGGGCTGCGCCATGCACCTGAGCCCCAGGACACCAAAATGGCTTGGGCCAGCTCTGGTCCCTGGCTTTCCAGAGGGCGCCCCTTTTCCTCCCCCAGTGCTAGTCACTTGAGTGTTCGGAGCATTTGCAGCTGTTGTTGCACATGAGGCTTTGCTCTCCATGTCTGAGCAGGGAGAGGCCCTGATGGAAGATTTCTTCCCTTTCTCTAGTGTGGATCAGTGCACTTTCATGGACTCCAAGATGAAGCCACTGTGGATTGTATTTAACAGTGATGAAGAGAGTGGAGCGGGAGTGGGCATCATTTTCAAAAATGGAGACGGTAAGTTCAACTCCCACACCTGCAGGGTGGGGTGTATTGTCCCATCTAGTGGCACCAAGACCCCTTCCAGAGAGAATAAGAGTCTGCTCCGCACCCTTTGCTAATAGCACTAAGCTCCATAGCCCCAGGTTCAGTTTTGCCCACAGATGACCAGGGCCTGTCAGCGTTACACAAGGATCTCTGATCACCAGGGAGCGTTAATGGATGTAAAACATTTGTGTGCACTAAATGGGCTGTGAACTTTGTACTGTTGTTGGGGCAGGAGATTGAGGCTTTGAGATCAAGATGGAGACTTGACAGGTTCTTATCTAACCCGGGCCGGCTCTGTCATTCAGACTTCCTTGTCGCTCAGTAGCCCCAGTCGCTATGAGGATTGAGGCTAGAGTTGCATGGGGAGCTAATACAGCAGTGATTCCCGCTAAGAACAGGGAAGGAGCACTGGGTCTGGAAGAGCTTTCAGATATTCCCATCCCAGTCTCTACCAGTAGGAGTCGCTGTAGCAAGGGGGGGTTCCTGCCGTAGTGTGTGTTTGATCTGTGAGGCCCAGGGCTTGTCAACACTGCCATTTTGGTGCGCTGTAACTTGCTTGCTCGGCGGTGTGAAAAAACACACCCACTGCGAGCGCTGCAGGTTACTGCGCTGTAAAGCACCAGTGTAAACAGGCTCCCAGCACTGTTAGCAACTCCCCTCATGGAGCTGGTTTACCTATAGTGCTAGAAGGGATCACACTGCCACACTAGCTGCCACGGCCGCACTTTCAACTTACCAGTGTAGACAAAGCCTTAGTGACTTCAGTTCTAGCTGCGTTGAGAGAGACTTTCTGAAATACCCCAACAGAGCTAAGGGAACAGGACCACTGGGAAAATAAATGCAGGAGATAAACCTTTGCCGCTGAGTCCTTATGGGAGAGGGACGGCATCGAATACCACCACGCCCAATTGTGGTGATGGTGGGAAATGCTGCTGTACGCAGGCGTCCCTTAGTGGCATGGCTATAGAAAGTGAGAAATACAGCAAATGCAGCCCCAATGAGCGTATGCTCTCAGGGCTTCGCTGAGCAGTGTGAGGGGAAAAATGAGAGAAATGAAACTGTCTTCATTTGTAATGCCTGACCAGATCTCCGTCAGGACATGCTGACTCTGCAGATGATCCAGCTGATGGATGTACTGTGGAAGCAGGAAGGTTTGGATCTGAGGTAAGACACTAGAGCGGAGTTACCTGTGCTGAGCCACTGGTGGACTGCACTTGGATTGCATTGCTTTGTCAGTCATCCTCTATTGCCCTGCCAGACAAAGACCAAGACAAAGCCTGATTCTGGAAGGAGTGGGTTGTTTCAGGGGAGGTAAGAGCCATCATATGATTGGGTGAGAGAGAAAGAGCTTAGGCCATGTCTTCACTACCAGGAAGATCAATGCTATAATGGTTGATCTTCCGGAGTTTGATTTAGCGGGTCTAGTAAAGACCCACTAAATTGAATGCTCAGGGCACCCCATCGGCACCCAGGGCCGGATTAAGGGGAGGCTAACCGGGCAGCTGCCCGGGGTGCCAACCTATGGGGGGGCGCCTGATGGCATCTGTAGGGGGTGCTGTGCACCCGGCCACGGGGTGCCCCTTAGAGATGTCATCAGCGGCGCCCCTTAGAGCTGCTGGGGGGAGGAGCCACGCATCCATTGCGCGCCCGCTGCCCGGGGTGCTGGAATGGCTCGAGCCGGCCCTGTCGGCACCGGTACTCCTCAATTCACAAGAAGTAAGGAAAGTTGGCCAGAGTATTTGCTCCCATTGACCGCCTGCTGTGGATTAACATAGCTGGAGTTGCATATCTTAATTCGACCGTCCAGCTAAGTATAGACTAGGCCTTAGATGTCTGATATTCCAGCTAAAATCACAGTCGACGTGAGATGATCGTGTCACAGCTACCCTTAGAGGGAACGAGCAGGATTGCTCGTACACATGAAGCCAGCAGCTAGCCCTATTCAGGGAGCTAAAGATGCTAGACAAGGGCAAAATATGTATTGCTTAACCCAGGCCTTCAGATGAGCACCTCTTTGTTCTGTGTTCCTGTTCCTCCAAGGGGCAACCTGCCCTCAGTTCACTGTGGAGTTCTTGGAAGTGGAGGGCGCTTGGCACCTTCGTACACTGAGGCTTGTTACCGGCTGAGTACCTGTGGGATTTGCAGCGGTTCCCAGTCGCTGTGTGAAACTTAGGGGCAAGGGGGCCCTGGGCTTTCCCCCAGCAAATCCCCTTTGTGAAGTGGAGGAGGGGGAATCTCCAGGGAAAGCCAAGCCAATGCGGTGTGAGGTCTCAATGGAAAGGGTTTCTCTCCTCTCTGCAGGATGACCCCTTACGGCTGCCTCTCCACAGGCGACAAGACTGGGCTGATCGAAGTCGTGATGCGCTCGGACACCATTGCCAACATCCAGCTGAACAAGAGCAACATGGCAGCCACTGCCGCCTTCAACAAGGATGCGCTGCTGAACTGGCTCAAATCCAAGAACCCGGGGTAGGTGGGACTGTTCGCTGCCGCTCCCTGCTGCCTTCTGGCTGGAGACGTGATCTGGTGCTTTGCCCTCTAGTCCCCTTGGGTTCCGAGTGATTTCCAAGCCATCCAGGAACAACTGGGAGTGTGTGTTAGATCCTTGGGCTACAATCCCATCATTCTCGCGCCTGTATCCTTCCTCGGAACCCCAGCAGGCATCCTGTGTGTCCACCTGGGTCTTGGAAACTGCTTCAGGGTAGAACAAAGCTCGTCTCCTGCCCTCACAGGATGCAAGAGGCTTTTTTCAGGTTTGCCCCCAGACTGGAAGGCTGAGCTCAGGACCCACAGCTTCACTGGGAGTCATGAATGCTCATGACTTGGGATCGGGCTCTTGCTGCTCCAAGGGATACGGGCTGGCATCTTCCCTCTTTTTACAGAGTCCTGATACTTCTTAAGGGATATAAATGTGAGGGCCAGATTGTAAGATTCCTTGCAGTGACGGGCAGTTGCAGTGCAAACTTCTCACGTCCCTCTGCCCCAAATCCACCTGCCTGTCCCCTACCTGCAGGAACCATCATTAGGGATGAAGCGGGTGTTCAGTCCTCAGAGCTCCCCAAGTCCTGTGAAACCAACAGGTTTGGTTAAGGCTGAACAGGAGTCCCATCCCCTCTTCCCGCCGATGGAGGAGGGACAAGAAGAGTCTCTAGTGAAGGGCCTTACGGGTTTGTGTACATGCCACAGCAGGTTTACATGCGTGAGGGTGTAGCAGAGCAAGAGCCCCAGGGTGAAGTACAGTAGACTTCCGATAATCCGGAACCTATGGGACCTAGGTGGTGCCGGATTATCAGATATGCCGGACTATCAGGAGGTACTATAAGATGGTTTTATATATATACTGTATACATTATATACTGTATATAAAGTGTTCTTAACCCTTTTTATTGTACGTATTGTATACAGTATACTGTAACGTTTTAGTTTTTTAAAGCCTTTTTTACCCTTTTTGCTCAGTTCAGCTGCTGCAGCTGTTACCTTGTGACTCATTTTTTGCCGAAGCTCACTCACTAGGCTCTTGCCATTTTGATGCCAGACTATTGGATGCCGGACTATTGGAGTTTTACTGTATTTGTATTCAGAGTACAACCCTGCTGTCTGAGTTTAGACTCATCTTTGTTTCCTCTCCCCCCTCCAGTGAAGCTCTAGAACAAGCCATTGAGGAGTTCACGCTTTCCTGCGCTGGGTACTGTGTGGCAACGTACGTGCTAGGCATAGGGGACCGGCACAGTGACAACATAATGATCCGGGAAACTGGCCAGGTATGGAACGTTCTCTGGCAGCTCACTGCTGCTCTTTGTATCTTTTCCCATAGATGAGTGTGCATCAACGTTCCCTCTAATCTTTTTCCATACATGGGCAGATTTTTTCCCCATCTATGTGCAGAATAAATGTTATGATGTGCACCAAGGCATATGTGAGTGTGCACCACCAGGAGAAACACACATCTAGCCGTGAGCTCTCTGCTAAGGACATTGGAATTTCTCTTGAGCGGCTGCACAAGCACACAGCTTATAAAAAACGCTGGTGTGCCTGCTACTCAGAGGGGAGTAGAAACATTGGTTCAGAATGGAAAAATTCTCACTAGCTCTGCCCATCTGTGTGACCAAAACAATGCTTGACTCACAGGAAATTCTATAGCTTCATAATATATTTGTCCTTTTTTCTTGCATGCCTTGATCCGCAGTGAAAAAATTCAGGACAATGGAAATGTCAGTACTTATTAGACTAGAGTTAACACCCACTTTGGAATGACTGGGAGGGGTGCAATTTACACTTCACAGCTATTGTTCCAGGCTGGCTGTGGACTCAGGCAGAGCTTGCGCACACTGGTTTCCCATTTTGAAACTTTACTATCACAAGGCGGCTTTAATGAAAGCTGGGGCTGCAAAGAATGTATTGACCTGAGCTGTAATTGCACTTCCCTGGGATTTTTAATGACTCTTGGATGTCAGGTCTCATCTTGAAGCTTAGATATCCTTCACTTCCATTGGTCCAGAGGTCGCAGGCAAAACTAGGAAGGGGAAAACCCTTTTGCCAACAGGACACGTTAGACTGTGGGGATCGTCTTGTGCTCAGAGATGGACGCTCTGTCTCTTGTTCAATCTACTTCGAAATGAGTCAGAGCTATAGGAAACAGACGTGTTCTGATCTCTAGGGCTACGTCTAGACCAGTGTTTCTCAACCTTTTTTTTTTTTTTATAAAGTACCCCCTTTAAAAAAAAATCAGTACCCCCAGTACATACAGTTTTCAGACACACACAATTTTTTTTCTACCATTGCAACACATTTGTTTAAACAATGTAATCGTACCCAGGAGGCAATGAAATTTTTGGTGTAAAAAGTACAAAAACAATAAAGTACTGTAAAACTTACAACAAAAATTCAGTTTTCTCCAAATTTCAGTTGTGTTGACGTACCCCCCAGAGTTCTCTCGAGTGCTCCTAGGGGTACACTAGTCTAGACTACAGCCTTCTTTTGGAAGAAGTTTTTTTCAGAAGAGATCTTCCGAAAAAACGTCTTCCGAAAGAGAGCGTCCACACTGCAAAAGTGCATTGAAAAAGCAATGTGCTTTTTCAGGAGAGAACTTCCAGACTGAATGGATGCTATCTCGCATGTAAGCTGTGATTGCTATGGATGGAATGGCCATCAGGGCACCTGTGCTTTTTCCTCTTTCCTCTTCTTCTGAAAGAACTCCCTCTTCCCTGTCCACACTCCTTTTTCCGAAAGAGCTTTCACAAAAAGGTTTCTTCCTCATAGAACGAGGATTACCAATGTCGGAAAACCCCTCTGTTCTTTTGTTTTACTTTCAGAACGCAATTGCAGTGTGGACGCTCCTTAAGTTTTGTTGGAAAAACGGCCATTTTTCCAACAAAACCCTGTCGCATACACATACCTTAGGAGATGAACCAGAACAAGGGTTCTTAGGACAAATTATTTGATGGCCTCAGGATGCAGCCACCAACTCTTGCTGGTGGCTGCTCTCTCATATGTTCCTAAAATACTTAATTGGCTTTATGAAAAACAAACACAAGGTGGGCGTGTGCATATGTGTTTATGTATTGCTAGCCAGTAAGTCTGTTGAGAAAAGTGATGTGAACAAACATACAAGTGTCACTTTTCATAGCAGACTTACTCTGCCCTGGATGGGCGATCAGGGGAGTCAGCAAGGGGGTTGGAGCCTGAAACCATGTAGCTGGAGCCAGTTAGAGTCCAACCACACCCCCCGACCAGAGCTTGCCACCCCAGGGGTGAAACCCAAAGCCTGAGTCTCACTGCCCCTGGGAAGGTGGGGAACTCCCCAGCTCCTCCAGAGGGAGGCAGGGCCTGACCCCTGCTGGCAGACCCAGCACCCCACCCCAGGGTGGTGCATCCACGGACAACAGGCAGGGGGAGGGGCCCTTGCTTTGCCCCCACTGTCACAGCTCAAGTGGAAGTGGCCACAAGAAAAGCCCCTGGTGGCCACATGCGGAAAACACTGAGCTAGACAGTGGCCCAGTAAATTGCTAGGGGCCCGAGTCCTGTTTGAGTTGCTGTCAAATGTGAGTAATGAAATTCAGAGCTGTGGAAAACAAATGGCTCTGTCTGCCCCTTCTCTATGTAGCATCCCATAGATCCCTACGTGTTAGATCCTTGGGGTGGGCCAAGTGCTCCCCTGGACACCAGCCCAGCTCTTGCTGTGATGAAAGTCCTTAGAAAAACCTAGAGATGCTTTTGCTCTGCAGATGCAGCAGGAAGGGAGCTAGCTGTGGGGCTGCAGAGAGCCCTGCCTCGTGCTGACGCAAAGGTGTGAGACTCTGCAAGGCTCAGCTGTATCAATTCTGGCTGGCTGGTGGCAATCCAGATTTTGCCACTAGAGGGTGTTAGAACCCTACGAACAGCAGCCATGGAATTGTTGGTTTATTTCAGGATTTAGAACATGAAAAACCTGAACTGGGGGAGGGGGGCATATTTCCCTATGCTAAACAAGGGACACCTGGTAAAATTGTTGATTTCAGTGAGTTCAACAGCAATCAGTCAGAACTATGCAGCACAAACATTCAAAATAGCATTAAGTTCACTGAGCCCCCATTGAGACATACTGCATTATTATCTGTGTGTGTATTTTAGAAATGTGCATTTGTCTGCCTGGCCATCCATCCTTGGCTACATCTACACTGGCCCCTTTTCCGAAAGGGGCATGCTAATTTGACAGGTCGTAATAGGGAAATCCGCGGGGGATTTAAATATCCCCCGCGGCATTTAAATAAAAATGTCCGCCGCTTTTTTCCGGCTTTTAGAAAAGCCGGAAAAGAGCGTCTACACTGGCCCCGATCCTCCGGAAAAAAGCCCTTTTCCGGAGGATCTCTTATTCCTACTTTGCCAAAGTAGGAATAAGAGATCCTCCGGAAAAGGGCTTTGTCCATTTGGCAAAAAATCGGGTTCTCGTCTGTGTCTGTTCTCCTCGCAGCTAGGGTGGGAATTCTTGGGCGGCAAAGGCAAGACTCCTTTGTACATTAGCCTCCATCAGCATCCTCCTCAAGAAGAGCCACTGCAGTGTTGTGCACTCCAAGGCAGGTTTCCAGTGTTCAAAGCACTTCTGATTGTTGAACAAAAATTCTCGACTGTAAAATTCCTGTTCCTCAATTTCTGCAGCCTCAACCAAAGCCTGCAGCAGGGTCTTTGTGCATGATGTGACAAATCTTTCTCTGAGCCTCATGCTAAATTATTTTGAAGGGTACAACTATGCTGTACATCTTCTGTCACTGATGAGTCATTTTTCTCAATGGCCTCTGCCTGCTTTGGAAGCTGGCTGTTTGCTTACTAGACAAAAGAAACCAGTTTTGTGCAAGCATCACTGACAAATTTCTTGTACAGTGTTGGGCATGTATCTTGAGAGAAAAAACATGCCCTGTGCTCTTCAAAAATCAACAATGTTCTGGCTCATGCTGGTCCCAGAGAAGGGAATTGTGTGCAGCCATGCTCTAGCTGAATGTTTGTTTTTTTTAACAGCAACAGTTTGGCAGAAGTCTTTCCATTCTTCAATGTAGTGTAAATAGGAAAGTATTTTTAAATGTTCACTGCAAAGGACTCCAAAACAACTAGAGGACAGTCAGCTGCTGTTTGCAGCAGTTTTATGAATGTGAGCACCACAACCAAGCAGCTTTCCCCTTGTTTGACTTCACCATATGTTGTTTTCCCAGCATGTTTAGCACCATCAGCATTTGTATTAGTAGTGTCTGTACAAAGCCCAACAAGCTTTTCACTATGAGAAGGCTTCTCAATGGATACAGGAATCTGTACTGCATAGCAGCAGTGTCTCATGGTAGAGGCGAAAACAACAAACAATGTTGGTGTTTAGCCCATCAGCGGGAGCAGTCAGGCATGGTGTATGGCCAGGGGGTAGCTCAGGGGTCAGGGAGGGGAGGGAGCGAGGGGCTGTGTGTGGCAAGGGGTTGCGTGCAGGCAGGAGGAAACCTCAGAATTTATAGAAGGGGTAGCTAGAGGCTGTGTGCCAGGAGGGCTTTGTGGTCTCCGCCCCCCCACACATTCCCTTAGGGCTCTGCCAGCCATAGATCTGGATCCTCCACCCCTTGCAGCTCTTAGCATATGTAAGCAAAGGGCCTGGGAGCTGAGGGGCAGCTTCAAACCCCTGCACAAGTGCAGGGAAAAGCTTGTCTGCCTATGCCACAGCACTAGCCAGAGGAGCAGCTGCGCTACAGCTCTGGCTTCCATCTCCCTGAAGTGTGTGTGTGGGGGGGGGGAGCACAGCCTTGGGTGTGGGGGCTTCTGCTGCAGGGGGAGTGCTGGGGATCCAGGATCCAGCCCTACCACTCCTGGCTTCAGTTTTGCTGGGGGAGGGAGGGAAATTGGGACTTCAGCGTCTCAGGTCCTGCTTTCAGCCCTGCAGGGGTAGCCAAGACTTGGGGCTGCAGCCCTTGAGAGAGGAGAGTGTGGGGGATTGGGCCTTCAATGAGGGGGAAGGGGCATGCTGAGGATCGGGACTTCAGCGTGGGTGGTACTGGAAATTCAGGGGTGCACCATGGATCAGCATGGGGGGGATCAAGATTTCAAGCCCTGCAGCAGGTGCCAGGGCTCGTGGCTTTAGTCCTGCAAGAGCTGGATCGACCCCGCCCTCCTCCAACAGAAACCCTGATTTATAGTGCACATGGAGAGGGGTAACACAAACCTCTGACTCACCCCACACACTTACCGCCTCTCCACCTTGCCTGAGAGTGCCACCTGCTGGCTACATTCACCTGCCATTAAAAATGGGGCAGATGGTCACCTTCACCTGTACTCACCCTAGGAGTGCATGCTGTCCTAAAGGAACCAGAGTGCGTAGAGTTTTGTACCCATCTCCAATAGGTGCTTAGACACCCAGCCATAACGTAGGAATCGGAATTGCCCTGCTGGAACGAATCATTGGCTCATCTAGTGTGTCAGAATCCTGTTTCACCCAGACAACACTTACTTTACCAGTAATGTTTCCATGCAGCACACTTGTGTCCTATAAACTAAGTCCGTCCTCCTACTGTCCATCGGCACTGACATGGGAAAGGGGGTCTAGTAGGTCCCACGAGCCAGTGTCTGATTGCTTTAGAATAAAATCCCGAGTAGAGTATAGATGCCAGGCAGGCACTGGAGCCAGAGCATTTTGCATAGACGTCTTAAATTTCTGTTGGAGATGTAAAGCACATTCTGACACAGAGCAGTACAAGCGTGTTTGATAGCAGAACGCAGACACCTCCCACTAATGCTTTTCTTTTCATCCCAGCTGTTTCATATTGATTTTGGCCACTTCTTGGGGAACTTCAAGACCAAATTTGGTATTAACAGAGAACGGGTCCCTTTTATCTTAACCTACGACTTTGTGCATGTGATCCAGCAAGGGCGCACTAACAATAGTGAGAAGTTTGAAAGGTAAGCTCATTGCCCTTACTCAGCTACAGAAAAATGTTTTGGGGTGATGTCTGACAGTAGCAATCATGTCATCAAACAGTTGCATGCAGGGCCATCCCTACCGATATGCAAACTAAGGGAGCCACGGCCAGCCCTCCCCCGGGCTAGTGTCCCCCACTAGCTGCGTCCAGACACCATTCACCGGGGGTGGTGAGTGGCATGAGCCTGTGGAGTGGAGGATTTAGCAAGAGCAGTGGGCAGCCAGCAAGATGGGCAGAAGGGGAAAGCACCACTTCAGTCGGGCCAGCAGCATGGCCACCTGCTACTCCTCCTGCCTGTAGTCTCATGGCACTCACGCGCCTGCTCCACTAAGGTTGCAGGTGAGCTTCTCTGCCTGCAGTGCTCCTGTGCCCCACAGCATCTCCCCCTGCAGGGGGAGGGTGCAGGTGCTGGGTTCTGTAGGGCACCAGCATTGCGAAGGACATCCCTGGTTGCCTGCAGATCCACCCTCACAGTTTTTATATTTCCTCACCCTCACAGAGCGGGGGGGGGGGGGGGGGGGAAGGTAATATAATAGTTCTTAGTGGATCAACTTTGTTGGTGAGAGAGACACAAGCACTTGAGCATACACAGAGCTCTTCAGCTCTGGAAAAGGAACTTGGTGTCACAGCTAAATACACCGAGGAACAGAGTGTTTAGCGTAACTAGCTAAATAGTGAAAAGTGTTCACCCTTGGGAATATGGCGTTTTATCATTAGCTGGTGTGAGTTCAACTGAGAGTGCAGCGATGGTTTGGTTTTACCCACAGAATAATTGTTGCAACACTTAGGCTATGTCTACACTTGCGGTTTCTTGCATGAGTAATATGCAAATGAGGCTAAGCGTGGAATATCGCTGAGCCTCATTTGCATACCTAATGAGCCACCATTTTTTTCAGAAAAGGCTCTTATACAAGGAGCATCTACACTGCCCCTTCTTGCACAAGTAAAACCCTTGCGTAATGCTGTTCTTCCTGAAAAGTAATAGGTGTGACGGCATTGCACAAGAGCCTCTTCTGAAAAAAATGGTGGCTCATTAGGTATATGCAAATGAGGCTCAGCGATATTCCACGCTTAGCCTCATTTGCATATTACTCATGCAAGAAGCCGCAAGTGTAGACATAGCCTTAGTGCATGGGATGCTACACCACGTGATAGGCATGTGTAGGGCCCATAACCCTGAAAGAGGTGGTGCATAGGATATCAATCACCATAGCGGGGGAGATTGCTACAGGATTTTGCATCTGTTTGCATCTGGATTTTGCTGCAGAGTGTTGGATACCCCAGAACCATGCAGGCTGTTCATTCTCCCGCCCAAAATGTACTTGTGTTCAGGATGACCTAAGCTAATGCTTTCTTTAGCTGACATGCCCATGGATAATCTCCAAGCATTAAAGTGCTTGGTTCTAAGGCCATGTGGCGGGTGGCTGCCACAGCTGAAGCCAGCTATTCACAGCAGCTGTGGGGGCTGGGGTTAGGATACACCCTGGCCCCTTGAGTCCCCCCTATACCAGCCCTAACCCCCAGAGCCCTCCACTACCACCCCATGTCTGCCACTGACCCCAGAACCCCTGCACCCAATCCCCCAGTGCCAACCTCCTGCCCTCAGAGTCTCCATGGCAGCCCCTCATCCCAAATGCCTCAGTGTCAGCACCCTGCCCCTTAGTCCCCCCCCACCAGACCACCCCCAGTGCCAGCCTCCTGTTTCCAGAGCCCCACTGCACCCAACCCTCCCAGAGATCCCTCCAGTGCCAGCCCCCAGTTCCCAATATTAGCCTCATCCCCAAGGCCTACCAGTGCAAGCCACCCCTTACAGCCCTCTATCCCCAGAGCCCCCCAGCACTAGTCCTGCCCTCAGAGCCACCCCCCCCTTCCCTGCCTCCCAGCCACTAGCTGAGTGCTGCTGCCCAGGTAGCAGCTGCAGTGCTGGGTTCTGCGTGGCCTTCCCGCCACACAGCAAACTGCTCTTCCACATCCAGGAGGGGATCTTGCCCCTGCCCAGCTCTGGTTGGCTAAGAGGTGGGGCAGGACATGCCTCTCCCAATAGCTGTGGCGGGAGGGGAGGCACTGGGCAGTGTACGCTAGCCCTGGCCTCCAGAGCCGCCTCATCCCAGTAGCCAGTCGTTCAAGGCCTGGTGCCGGTCGTGGACTGGCAGTTGAGAACCGCTGGCTTAAGGTATGCGACTCCAGCTACATAACAATATAGCATAACAATTTAGTGGGTCTTTACTATATCCACTACCTCAAATGCCACTACCTCAAATGCCAGAAGATCAATCTTCAGTGTTGTAAGTGGAGACGTGGCCTTACGTTAATGCATTTTTAAGAAATCTGGTTACCACAAAGAGCTGGCTTTCCCCAGGGGGAGCTCTAGGATCAAATGTTCATGCATAAGAATTGGCTTCAATCTAGTCCAGTGGTCCCCAACCTTTTCAGGTTGTCAGGCGCCAGGGGGCGTGGCCGTTCGCCTGCCGGGCGCCAGGGGGCGGGGCTCCCACCCTCAAGCGCCGCGTGCCCAGGGCCGGCGCCCCCCCGGCAAGCACCCGTGCGCCATGTGCTTGGGGCCAGGCCAGCCCCGAGCACCTGGCGGGAGCATTCAAATGCCCCCGTGGGCGCCATGGCGCCCGCGGGCACCGTGTTGGGGACCACGGATCTAGTCTGTCCGTACCCATAACCATACAGTTTATATGTGAGCCTTAGGTCTGGATTTGGGGCAGGGGCCAATGTACCATTGGACTAGACATCATATGAACTACTGCCCTTAGTTTTTTGTAGCTCTTGCTAAAGCATATTCTTTTTGTAGCATGGGCTAGTCAAAAAAACATTTGTCCAGCTGTTGGAATACTGTGTTCCATACAGAGCAGTGGGAAGGACTGAGGCTCAGCTGGGCCATATTTTCAGCGCTATTATGGTTGTCATCTTGCTTCATAACACAGTTAGGCTGCTTGTGTCATTTCCTCTTTTCCCCTTCTTCCTGACAGATTCAGAGATTACTGTGAAAAAGCCTACATGATCCTGAGGCGCCATGGTCTTCTCTTCCTGCATTTGTTTGCACTGATGAAAGCTGCTGGTCTGCCGGAACTCAGCTGCTCTAAAGACATTCAGTATCTCAAGGTGAGCCAGGGGTTAGACGTTAGAATGAAAGGTAAAAGATTTTAGTATGTAACGGTGTAAATTAGTAAAAAGAGTGGAAGTTGAAACTTGACAGGAGCAGCCTCTGCTGCAATTTCAGAGCAATGAGTAAATATCCCAGCATGCAGGAGCCAGTTGTCAAACATCCATCATCAGCTGCTAATTGATTCTCCACCTCATGCTGTTGCTCATGGCTCCTAGAATTATTTGAATAAAAGAAATCCTAAATAGTATGAGCAAGGACTCCAAGTGAGAATTTCATTCATGTAAAACAAAACCCAAAAAATGGGCAAAAAAAGTTCAAACTAAAGCAACTGATTGGTTTTTAACAGACTTTTTTGAATAGTTGGCAATATTATCTGCTGCCATCCTTTGCCATTTGTGGCAGCCAAGTATTGTTAGGTAAGGAATCAGCTTCAGGGAGTATATTAGCTACCTTCTTTTGTTCCCACGTTGCCAATAAAACGTTAAAAACTAGAGCCCTACAAATCCAGTTATGGATGCAGATACAAATGTTGTATCTAGAACGCAGCAAATTTGTGGATATCACTTTATATCTGCGGATGCAGAAGCAGATATCTGCAGCTACACATTTTGTATCTGCACAGGGCTCTACTAAAATTCATGCTCCTGGATGAAATGCGGTTGTATTGCAAGCTGGTGTTTAAAGGATGGTTTTCCCAGCTCCAGCTTGAAAATAAGAGGCAGTTTTCCTTCTAAGAGACCATCCTGCATAAAACAGGTGTGTGGGGTTGGTTTGTTTTGTGACCAGGAGCTGTTTTCTCAGTCAGAATGGTCCAGGAAAATTGGGTAGCCAGGAGTCGTGTTGGGAAGCTGCATACACTAATTTCTGCCTTTTGCCTTCAGGATTCTCTAGCATTAGGAAAAACAGATGAGGAAGCTTTGAAGCAATTCAGACTAAAATTTAACGAAGCCCTGCGAGAGAGCTGGAAAACCAAAGTGAACTGGTTGGCACACAACGTATCCAAAGATAACAGGCAGTAGAGCAACCACATAAGCTCAGGTGCTCTAGGAGAATGTAATAGCAGTAGCCACAAGACTGCTGAATGTTGCCACGGTGAAGATCAGCACCTGCACCCCTAGAGATCAAGTGTTTGAGAAGAGTCTACATAACCAACAAACAGCTGCATAAGCCTATCCATTTTAGATCTCTAGGGCAGAAAGGGGACAGCATGAGGCAATAAAATTACTGTATACACTGAAAAGTAGATACATTTAAGATTCAAAGTTAAGTATGCAGTCCATCAGTTAAGTGTAGAGGTGAGGCAGTTGTGCTAACACATTTGTCACCCCATGCTCATTTTAGGGCTGTGGAACTGTGCTCTGAGAGGCTGTAATTTGGCTGGTGGCTTTTTAAAGAGAGACCAGCATTGGCACTGAACTATGAAGAGAAAATAGCATGTTGGTGTTGCTAAAAACTTGTGTCCCTCTCTACATAATCACAATGGAAGATGGTGTTTGCTGGCGGCTAATACAAGGTTGTATTTTTGTAAAGCATCACAAGATAAGCCTCTTTCTAGACAGTGGGAAGATGATGTTACCAAGCTCTAATATACACACTTAGTTGGGAAGCGTCACCACAGATCCACCTTTGGCCTGATTTTTTGACCAACGAGAAAAGTGTGGTACCACCTCTCACACTGAAGACACAAGATGCAGAAAGTTGCACCGTCAGTTTATGCTGTGATACAATGGTTTGAAGCATTTTTGTTTACATTAGCTCAGACCCTGATCTAGTTTTGTAAGGGTGTGATGCAGCACAAGTTAGTAGCACCTGTTCTGTTTTTAAGAAGCTTCAGGGGGTAGCCAAGTTAGTCTGTATAGGATAAACTTAAAAAACAAATGGTCCGGTGGCACTTTATAGACTAACAAAACACGTAGATGGTAGCATGAGCGTTCGTGGAGTGCAATAGGTAGCAGGTGTACCACAGCAAACAAGCAGGTTCTAAAGTGCTTGCTACCTAACCAGGCTACAGTGGGGTCATGGCAGTGTTGCAGAATTCTCTTTAGCTGTAATAACCTATTTTTATTTTTCCCCTTAAGTTTAGTAGTAGAATAACTACGAAATTAACACCACCTTGTGTAGCAAAATCATAGGCTATAGCTGGTAAACAAAAATTCAGTCTCGTCCAAGTTAAAGCAAACATCGTATCTAACAATTTCAGCCTCTTTCAAGTGAGTGAAAATGAAGGTTATTAACTATTGTATGTAAATAATACAATGTAAAGAACGATGTACAAGTTACATTCTTTTTAAAGTGGTGAAATAACCCTTTACTTTGATACTTATTTATTTAGAAAGGTTTCCATTTCTTATTGTGGATGAACTGTTTATGCCCTGTGAAAAAAGATGGATTTATTTTTTTATGCCATATCATGGTTGTGCAACAAGAGAATGTTTACATGATGTTTGATTTTTCAGTTACCTTCAATCTGTGATTTTAGGTGCATATTTGTAAGTCTAAAAATAAAATGTTTGATTAGTTGTACCTTGGCAAAGTCATTCCCTCACTTGAGGCATTACTTAAACTGTGCTACTGTAGCCATTACAGGCAAACCACGTGGACAGTTACGTTATAACTTGACTCATCAACAGAGTACCATTCAGAAAGAATAGCAAACAGATTTTAGAACCAGAAATTTATTGTAGCTTAGATTTTTTCAAACTGACCTATTACCAATATACATATCAGAAAAGTTACATCCACCCTGGCTACAAACTGCTTGAGAAAGTTTACAGCCTTTCAGCAGTAGCATTCAGTCATGATCAGTTTTAATCTAAAATACAGCAGCTACAGTATATGGAAGAATAAGTCTTCTACACATTGACATTAACACAGGACAACTGTCAGACATAAGTTAAAAGTTCCCCAGTTTACTTAAAACTAGCAGTTATGTTGCCACATAAAAGTAGTCAAACCCATTTCCCCATTTTAGAAATCTAAAATTTTACATAAAAAACAGTAAGTAGATTGTGTGGGTACTTTCCCCTGCTTTCAGATCCATCATTATTGTAAAAGGCACTCCAGAGTCAAGCTTTACCCCAGATAAACCCACATCTAGGTCCTGTTTCACACACTGGGAGGCAAGGTGTGTACTAGGTAAGAATAGGTCTGCTCTGAAAATATAGAAATAGCTGCATCTACTTTTTCGTCAGCTGTTCACACCCACTAGTGCCTGCTCTTCCCTCATTGTTCCTTGAGCAGGTAAACTATCCAACATTTCCCAATACCTGAGTGGAAGCTGAGCCACTAATCTGTTTTGATCAATGTGCACACCAGCAGTGAACAGATTACATGCAATATCAAAATCCGGAACTCCGCTTGCCATAATGAGTTAATGGGAGTTTTAATTTCACACTGCAAGCAAATCAAGTTACTTTTTAACCCACCTCCAAATGTCAAATTGAAGAAGCAGATATGCATAAGTCAAGGCTCTGAACAGGACCAAAAGTGTTAAATAGAGAACAAGACCTGCCTTACGAAAAATCTAGCACTCACCACCATGGGGTCATAACTTACTTTTCGTACCTTACAGCCATTCCTTTAAGTAGTCCTTCGCACTTCCAAGTTAGAGGTCTGTGATCAGAAACAATCAGCCTGCCGTGTCTTAGAACAATAATATTAACTTGATTTACAAGGTTCTCTGGTTGGATAAGTTCATCAGCAGGAAAAGAGATTTACTAAGTGTAAACAAAAGGTTTAAATACACCAACAGTCCAGGTTACTGTACAAAGAGCTACAGAGGCTAAGCAGGAGTGTGTTGAATAGGAATGGTGCCAACTGTGCCCACCCACACCCTAAATTAGAAAAAGTCACAAACCAGAAAATAAAATCCCTATTGAGACCAATAGCCAAGGCTCATGTGTACACAGGGCTCAGGCTTTTCAGTTCAATTTCCATTATTACAAACAATAACTTGCCCTGCCAGCAATGTGACCAGAGAGCAGCAGCCTTGGACTACAACCAGCCCCACTCTAATTAAGAGAAGCTCTGTTGAGAACCCTTGGTATCAACAGCAGACTTGCTTGCTCTATATCCCCAGTGTTTCTTCCTCTCAATTTAGGAATTCTGACACTGAAATAAGCTAAGCTGATGGCTAAACTGAACTAGGCAGTCCAGTTGAACCTCTGCAGAAATTCTGAAAAAAACTTTTACAGTTGCAAGCTTGTCTGTTCCCTCCATAAAAACAAAGCCGGGAGGGGGGGAAGAGAACAACAGCAGGACTTGAGTGAACACAGCAGTCAAGGCCAATGACACGGCATTATTAATACTTCTACACTAGATAACTGTGCCTGTGCTCCTGCTGCAATAGTTATGCGACTTGTATTATTTCATGCTTCATGATTTTTTACCTTAGCGTGTTTTAAACCCCAGTCCCTGTTTTCACTACCACAAATGACATAATTCAATGTATTTACAAAATATTAAAAAGTCTTAATCTTCTACATATTAACCTCATTCTGCCACTTTACACATGCACTAGTTTGGGGAAAAAAAATTCACCAAGCTGAAATAAGCAACTTTATCCTTTGTCAACAAATGACCTTTGCATCTTTCAGAAAGAATAAGATGAATCAAGCAAAAGTTGTTTCACCAGGAAAAAAAAGTCCAGAAACTCACGTGCAATGGCTACAGATCTGTAGAGTCACTTGGAGATGACAAGAAGAAAAAAGTGCAAGGTGGTTCCTCACATAGTGTAAAAAATCCAGTCACTGAGAGATGGGTGAGGGAGGAGAGGTGCTAACTACAGGTTGCAGAGACAGGATTAGGAACTAGCCAATATAACACAAATATTGGGATGTGTGGGGGTTGGCTCTACTGGCCAAAATGACTTTTTTACACCATGGATCCTTGGGAACAATGGAGAGGATTACAGTGACGTCTTCTAGAGAAGAAACAAAAAACGCAAAAGGGAACAGCTGGAATCAATAGCTGAGAGTCGAGTCATCCCATTCCAGCTGTTGCTGTCTGTTAACATTCTGTTGGTCCTCTTCCTGCTCCCCTTCCTCCTCCTCACTGCTTTCAGACTCTGCGCTAGTGATGTCATCTTCTTCCTCTCCATCTTCACTTTCTTCCTCTTCTTCTTCACTGCTGTGCTGATCCTCGTATGTCTGTCAGACACAAATTAGCCTTTGACTTTTCTAGGTGCCTGTATTCACCTATCCTTTTATATACTACATTCCCTGGAAGTTGTGGACACACAGCACTCAACTGGCATTAGCAAAAGTAAAGTGACACTAAAATAGTTCCGTGATTTCAGAAAGTTACCAACTAGTCTCATCAATCTCTAGTATAAATACATTCCCCAAAGCGATCCAGTGCTTTAATGAGGATGCTAAATAAGATCCTTTGGTGTGAACACAGCAGCATCATTAGTGGTCTGAAGTGTCCCTGCTCCCTCTCCTTTTTCAAAACATTATTAAAGTATCAGAAGTTAACTAAAGTAGAAATGATCCTGATCCAGAAACTAACTGCAGGAATTCAGGTGGGCAACAAGAATAACAATGAAAAATGCTGATGTGGCAGGGAGATTTATTGTAAGGAATTTACTGAAGGAGACAGTCTTACACCTTTATCCATAGTCTGGCATAATACCCAGGTACTTTGAATAGTTTATAGCTATCAAATCGCATCCCAGAATAGATCACAAGAAACATGGCTGCTCTTTCTGAGGAAAGAATTCAAATTTTCCTGTAGCATTAATGAAACTTGTTGTGCCAATACCCCTTTTTCAGATTTATCTTGCTCTTACAGTCATGCATGTTTGACAGCTCGGGAAGCAGGATCTGTAGAAAAGGACTAAGGGTTGTGTCTACTCTGCAGGAGAAGGTGTGATTGTATTACTAGCATGCACACCCAGGCTAGCTTTGATCTAGCCAGCATAGGTACTAGTAGTCACACAGATGTGGTAGCACAGGTTTTGGCACAGATTAGCAACCAAGTTGCATACCAAGGTCCTCAGCAAGATAGTGTTCTAGTTCCTAGGCTGAGCTGAAACCTGTGTCACCACATCATTGCTGCTGCTCTCTGTGCTTGCTGGATTAAGGCTAACTTGCGTATGCATGCTAGTAATACAATCACATTTCCCATTGCAATGTAAACACCCCACAACACAAGCCTTACCTCCATAGGATTCACAGTAATGGTCAAGGCAGAGTCATCCCAATCCATCTCGTTTTCCTTGCCAGTATCTTGGTCACGCACTGTTCTCTGATGTGCAGCTCGGATTCGGAACACACCCAGAATAATCATGAACACCAGGAAACTGACACACACGACAATAACAACAGTAGCAGTACTTGGAACAACTGTGACAAGAAAAGGGGAGTTTAAGAATAAACATACTAACAGTACTTACAAGTCTCTCCAAATAATATGCCCACAGTACAGATGAATAAACTGAGGCAAATTTATCCACAATCACAGAATAAACGAGTAGAAAGCGAAGAGAAAAACTTGGACTTTCTTGGTTTCCAGTCCTCTGCTCAGACTGCTAAATGAGTAAGCTTCTTTATTGGTGCACAATGCAGAAGGCTGGACTCATACCTTGCTCGGGTAAGAAGAGAGAAGAGTCTGGTGCTATCAATCTACTCTGAGGAATGAGTGGTCACAAAAATAAATGCAGTTTCACTAGGGCTGGCAGTGTCTGCTCAGAAGCTGTCGAGGCATACCAGTACTTACCGGGATAGGACCAAGCTGCATTGGCAGAACAGAATCAGGCCTGTTCTGCCCAACCGGTGCTTTTATATAGCTACTGAACTGAGCTAAACATAAACTATGAGGAATAAGTAAAACTGCATCAATCTGAAAGAACAAAAGAATGGCCAAACTGGGTCAGACAAACGGTCCATCCAGCCCAGTATCCTGCCTGTCGACAGTGGCCAATACCAGATGCCCCAGAGGGAGGGAACACAACAGGTAATCTTCACATGATGCCTCCCCCGTCACCCACCTCCAGAGAAACAGGAGAGGGATACCATTCCTACCAGTCCTGGCTAATAGCCATTGATGGACCTAACCTCCAAGAAGATCAGTCACCAATTAAAACTCCTACTATGAAGGTTCCTTTCTTCAAATCTATTGCTTTCCTCCCACATGCTACCACTGGAACATTCAACAATTCATGCCAAGTTAAAACATAATAGGGAGATGACAGATATCCTCAAGGGCATAAAAGTTCAGACTGTTGGTGAGAAATCCACTCCCAGTTCCTCACACCCCTTTATCTAGGTCAGTGATTGCAATCAACCAATTGGTGACCAACTGGCCAATCCTGGGGAGTTTCCCAGTCAATCACAATTGGCAGGCTCCCTGCCTACACCAGCCCCACACCACTGGCCTGGTTGCAGAAGCAGCCAGTGCAGCCCTGTGTGTGTGAAGGAAGGGGGGGTGGGAAAGATGCAGGAGTCTCAGCACACTGCTTCTTCCTGATTAGTACTGCCCCATGCAGCTCCCATTGGTCAGGAATGCAGAACTATGGCCAATGGGAGCTGAGGAGGCAGTGTTGGAAGAGAGGGGCAGCATGAGGAACCACATGCTCCCCACTCCCCCCACCTCTGGGGCCACAGTGGCCCCTTCCAGGAACAGTATGGAGGAAGAGCAGGCAGGGAACCTGCCTCAGCCTCACTGCACCACTGATCAGGAGCTACCGATGGTAAGTGCTGCATGGAAGGAGGCTGCATGCTAATCCCCAGCCTCCTCTTATAGACAGCACCCCAAAACCCTCCTGCAGCTCAAGCCCCAGCCCTGAGCCCACTCCCAGACTATCTTCCCGCTCTGTGAACCCCCTCCTGCCAACCCCCTGCCCTAACCCTGACCTCTCTGAGTCAGCACCCCATACCCTCTCTTGCACCTCAACACTTTGCCCCAACCCAGACCTGCTGCTGCACTCAAGCTTCTTCCCAGAGGTTGCAACTGTCACCCCTTTCTGCACCCCCAACTCCAGTTTCAGCCAAGAGCCGCCTACCACACTGGAAACCCCTTGGCCCCAATTCAGAGCCCATACCCCCTTCGGCCCTCATCTCCCTATTCTCGTGCAGTGACAGTTAGTGAGGGTGGGGGAGAGTGAACAACGGGGAGGGAGGTTGGAGTGAGTGGGGCAAAGCAGGCTTTTGAGTTGCCCGTACATTCAGAAAGTGATCTTGGACATAAAAAGGTTGGAGACCACTGATCTAGGCCCTTATATAGCACCCACTACAACGCTCTAGATCACAAAACTACCAAGTTTACAGACAAAGATCCTCCCTAAAGCCAAGAAGAGCCTGGCTTTGTCATTAGACTGGCATTTTCTAGATCTCTAGCAGGTTGTTCCTCCGTAGTGGAGAACAGAATGGAACTTCATATTTTTGAAAGTATTAAAAGTTAATAACTGCTTAGATTACTAGTTTAATTTGCTGGTTGTCCCTGGGAAGGCAACCCAAAAAAGTCCAACCCTCTGCAGCAAGATGCCACCTAGGGGACCCCCAGTTAAAAAAAATAAAATGAGTTAAGTGACTAACAGCCCTTACCTGAGAAAGGGTGAGGATTAGCTAAGTTGTGACCAGAGAGGTCAACAAACGTATGATGCACTGGATGAACAAACTGTGGTTGCACAGCTATATGATTTGCATGTTCAACTGGGTTAGCTGTATGGATAACATTCACCTGAAAGCAAATAAGAAAAAAATATATATTTTAGGGAAATAAAGCAGCTTCTTTATTCACTTGGTCCAAATAGACAGGATCCAGTTCCTTTGTGTGTCAGTATAGATACCCCTCAAAAAAACAAAAATCCCAGCACCGATCGGTCACAAAAGCCAGTTTTATACTTGAATAGTCATTTCAAGCAGCAGTTTCACTTATGTTAGAGTGGTCTACACAAACTTACACAAATGTTTCCTAAAACTGATTTAGTTATGGTGTAAGTCTGCATCTGGACATCCTTATTTCAGAATAAAAAGGACGAAGTCAATCTGTTACCATCTACATCTAAACTGATGTTAGTTAGCCACTTCAATTCTGAAAAAAGTGACCATGAAGACTTTACCTGAAACAATCAAGCCATTTTTCCATCCACATCTTTTGTTATTTTGATACAACTGTATCAGATCACCCTTAGTTAAATGGGTACACAGGAGGTCACAGACAAAACATTGAGGCCAAGTCTTCACTACCAGGAAGATCAACACCGTGGCCGTCGATCTTCTGGAGTTCAGTTTAGCATGTCTAGTGAAGACACATTAAATCGACCACTGAGAGTGCCTCCTTTGATGCCAATACTCCTCAATTTGCAAGGAGTAAGGGAAGTTGATGGGAACTTTTGCTTCCATCGAACTTCTGCTGTGGAGATGGCGCCGAAAGTTGAATTAAGGTATATCAACTCCAGCTATGAAATTAATGTAGCTGGAATTGCATTTCTTAATTCAACCTTCCAGGTGCATATAGAAAAGGCCAGAGGTTCTTTGGAATTCTGGAGACCATTTAAAAAAAAAGTTTTAACTTGGGTTCTGAAGAGCTGGTTCATTAAAAGTTAGGCTCAGCTACAGGTTTAGCATTCATATATAGCACATTTTATGTTTCAGTCACCTTCCCTTTCCTCTCCACCTATACTAAGTGTATCCTTCTCTATAACAGGAAGTAGTAACTAGACAGATGTGGTGCCTGGCCAGCCACACAACAGGAAGAGTAAATGAGTAGGAAGCATTTCCAAGGAAGGTATTTCCAGTTTGCTGAATTGTAGAGATCCTGGCACAAAGTTTACAGTATTTCCTCAGGAAGCACAGCTGTGTTAGCCACTCATGCAATTTCTCCTTGATGGGAAAAGGAAAGTGGGGGACAATCATCTAATGTTGGCAAGTGAGACTTAACTTTGTCATCCCCACATAAGCTGCAGTTTTAAACATCAGCCTATGAAATTCAAGTTTACAATGGAAAGATATACAGATATGCAACAATGGCTCCATGTTGCAGGCCAATATCAGGATTCATCATCACTCTGAGGACTTATTGATAAATTTTGGTGTATATTTACATTGAAGGTTAGTTAACCTTGATGTTCACATCACCAGCAAGACTTATTAATTCTTATTCTTTTACAGATACTATGTTGTTTTGACCATATTATTCCTTTCCTTCCCGGTGTAAACATAGGGCAATAATAATTTTTTTTAAGTAATTCCTCCTGTCACTCAGGATTAGTTATTTACATTGTCTCCATATTATGCAACCAAAAAAGTAATAAGCCCCATTGCAAGAAAAAATAGGATCATTTACAGAATCATAGAATTTAGAGTTGGGAAAGACTTCTCAAATGACCCATTCCATTTCCCTAGGGACAATGCAACACTGTTCCCAACAGTCCATTTGCTAGTCTCCCATCTCTTCCCCCTCAACTGCATTCCATATATTAGGATACAGATGGAGTACCAACGCCACATGATCTGGTCTGTGCATCACTCAAGAGTTGCAATCAGTGAAGGCAACTTTTGGATTGATAACCCATTAAAATGCAAACTAATACACCTTAGTTTGCTACAATGACCTAATATTTAGAAGTCAGAGATCCAAACCAGTTCCCGATCTGTCTTGAAGAATTAACTTTCATCTCTGCAGACACTGACAATTTTCAAAGGGATTAGATTAGCCCACATACCTCCACTTTAAATTCATTGCTGACATAGCGACCATTAAGCTCAGAACAGACCAACTTGAACTTTCGGTCAAACAGGGAGACAGGGTGCCAATTTCTGTAGCGTATCAGGTGCAAAACCTCCTCATAGCTGGCCATAGTATCAACACCTGGGAGGATATAAAAAACACCTACTTGTCAGAACTGTAGGCTCTTTGGAGGGGTTGGGATGGAGGCAGGAGATGGGACAGAAGAAATTTTTCATTTACTTAAATATTTCACTTAATAAAGCATGCACGCACACGCGCACGCACACACAGAGTTCCTGTTCTTATTTGCCTCAAATCCTTTCCAGCACAAGGCCAGGAAACCCTTACCTGTGATGATCATGCCAAGATTGGAGCTGCTCATCTCAATGCCCCTCTGCTGTAACTGTGTCATGTCAATCTCCAGACTTTCCTGCTCCTGATTTAGCTCCTCTCCTAGCACTGTGACTTCACATGTATCCAAGTTGTGCATGATCTCTTCTGACACCAAAGATTCTTGGACTGAAGGATACAGAAGCCAAAGAGATAAGCAGAAAGGTCAAAAGCAAAGTGCAAGGAGCTGTTCTGTGTCATAAGCAGCTGTAATTCTTCCCTTCTATGTACAGTAGACTTCTGATAATCCAGAACCTTTGGGACCTAGGTGGTGCCGGATTATCAGATATACTGGACTATCAGGAGGTACTATAAACTGGTTTTTATCTATCTATATATCTATCTATATACACACACAATATATATATATATACACACACACACACTGTATATATATACTGTATATAAAGTGTTTTTAATCCTTTTTATTGTAGCACTGTCCAGCATCACACAATGCCAGTGGCAGACTGATTCGGTGCCGTCTGGTTTCATTCGGTTCAGCTGCTGCTGCCTTGAGACTCATTTTTTGCCAAAGCTCACTCACTAGGCTCTTGCCATTTTGATGCCAGACTATCAGGAACGCCGTTCAATTGGATGCTGGACTACTAGAGTTTTATTATACAATGATTTGGCCACAAAGAATAATGTAGGTATAGGACTGAATTCTCATTTAAGAAAACACATTCCAAAAGCATTCTCCCCCTTGGAGAAGAAATAGACTCAGGCTGTTCTCATTTCTGAATGAAATTCCACCGGTCTGGGAGAAAAACAGCATTTCCACCCCATCATTCAGTCCTGCTTGCCCACTCTCTTCCTGATAAGTCAAAATGACAGCATCAGGAAGAATTTTGCATACACCCCTCCTGCATTCTATGCTACAGCAGGGATATCCACACAGGGAGGGCCATCTTCCACTGCAAATAACTTGGGAAAGGGGGGCAGATTCCACCACCAATTAGTAATCAAGCAGGTTTGTTACCTGTAGGATCCTCATCTCCATCTCCCTCTGGTTCCACCTCCCGAGTAATGGTGCTGATTATGTGAAGCTCAGGAAAGAGGGAAACTCCCTCTGGACTTTCAAACTCTGAAGCAGAACGGGCAAAATGATTGATGCCACTCAAGCTGATCTTGGGTTCCTCAGGCTGCAAGACCATAATATACCCATCCACAAAGGGAATAGCAATGCAGGCTTCTTCATTGAAACACCTTCAAAAGATATACAGACTATTTAACTGTGCAAGATGGGCTTAAAACAGAGGCACTTATGCACTGTAGTGGCAACTGAATAGTTAAAACATTACTAACATTCCAACCCTTTAATTACATCTCATATAAATAAGCTGACTGAAACCTCTGGATCCTATAATAAACCAATCAATTGTGTTGAAAATGTAGCTCTCTAGTATCAGCCCCTCAAAGAGAAATATTTTAAAACGAATTTTAGCTTATGAACAACATTTTGCACCATATTCTGGACTATGACTGTCATCCACAGATTATACTAACAGGTAAGGCTGCAATGCTGGATAAATCCTCAATGTGTAGTGACCACAATCAAGATCACTCAACTACGGAAAATAAAAATCAAGCCAGCCACTAAGGAAACAACTAATCTCAAATAAACAGAGTAGAAATATAAGTAAGACTGGAAATGATGGGTCCCATGCCTATTATTATGGCCAAGAAAACACTGGTAATTCATTATAGTGACCAAGTGATGCTTTTTTCTGTTTCACAAAAACACAGATGAATTAAATCCCTAACTACATAATAATTCATAATTTAGAATTCCGTATGCTTCTGATGCAAAACCAGGTGAAACTTCATTTGTGAAGATTTTTTAATGCTGGAGCATTCCAAGTTTGTTTTAGGATATTAAGTACATTCAAACCCAGAACTAGAGTAGGAAGCCAAGAGAACACACACCCAATGAGAAACATAACATGACCTCCTGCAAACCAATAGTGCTACCTCTGACAAGAACTCTGTTTAAGTGTCCAAACAGCAATTCCTTTTAACAAAACATTTCATACAAATGCTTGTAGGCAGCCACTAGCTGGATGAATGGACTACATCTTATCAGTGTACTCCAAGAGGTATTATGCATTCTTGTCATTATGGGAAGTCCTAAAGAATGACAAAATATGTCCAAAATAACCCTTTTTTTTTTTTTTTAAAGTTACCATTTTCTAGCCCTCTCTGATCAGTGTCTTCAAAGTGATCTAGAACCAGTCTGGAGATGCTTGACAGGAATGCTAACAAATATGCAATAGTTCAAGGCATTTAATGCTGCTATTCACACAATCCCAGAAGTTTCATCTGACTTAACTGGGAATTGCAGGTGCCTAACCCCTCTACAAAAAAAAAAAAAAAAAAAAATCAGACCACTTGTTCAGATGCATAGATATAGATATAGATTTAGGCATTAAACTTGAACATTTGGGCCATAATCATCATCAAATATTTTACTTTGCATCTAGATTAGATCCCCAAAAATGTAACAATCCTGCAATAGTCCCAAGAAACAGATCAGGATTTTTATTTAATAAATAATTTTAATTTGGTTACTGTTCTAAGAGCTGATTCAAAGCCTACTAAAATCACTAGGAAAATTCCCTTTCACCACAGTACTCAAAACCTTCAGAAGTTAAAGGTCTGCATTAGTGACCATTTCAATGTCACTGCACCAAAGAAGCTTACTCTAGTTTATTTCCCCAAGCTCTCGGTAACCTTATGTATAGATGCATTTTCCTGCACTAGGACATACTTGACATTACTGGTGATTTTTAGTCTCCGGATTCCAGGTGTTGGGAATTGACGGGAATTCAGGTAGGAAATGTGCTGCATGGCTTTATCAAACCTGTCAATATCATCCCCTTCTAAGGTCAGCATTGACTGGCTGGGGTTCACATTGATCTGAAACCATTCCAAAAAGAGCAGAAGAAAAATGAAGAGAGAGATCCAAGTACTTATGTGCTAGAATTAAACCAAAAAGCTCAGCACTGCTTAAACTGTTAAGCACTGAGATAATCAGCATCTGCATTCAAAGCAGAAAGAGTTACTATTCACTAGCTTTACAATTCAGTTTAACTTCCCCAATAAGCCTAAAAATTTAAGTCAAACGTTTACAGTCTTTCATTATCCAAGAAAAATCCCAGGAATATGGCACAATGTTGACATTCTAGAAACCTGAAAGATATAGCTAATAAGTCAGGAAAATTTACTTTTGTTCTAACAGGCCTTGCTATTAAAATAAAATATCTACTGATAAATGAGATCTAGTCTACTAACCTGCTTTGTTAGGCTCCATACACGTAAAGCATTTATGCATCTATTTGAATTCTCAAAGGTCACTAAAGGCTAAGCCTATACTAGAAGATCCCTTATTCCTACTTGAAAGATCCCTTATTCCTACTTTCAAGTAGGAATAAAGGATCTTCGGGAAAAGGGTTTATTTTCCGCAAGATCCCGTCTAGACTGGCGCTTTTCTCCGGCAAAACCCTGAGCCGGAAAAAAGTGGCAGCCATGTTCATGCAAATGCCGCAGGGGATATTTAAATCCCCCATGGCATTTGCAATTCCGTCTGGTCTCATTAGCATCCCTTTTCCGGAAAGGGGTGCCAATGTAGACACAGCCCAAATGCCACCCCATGCTGCTGCCTCTGTATCAGAGGCAGCAACGCAGGGTGCCAGGCAGGAGCCGGTCCATAAGGGAAGCCAGTTTAAAAACCAACTCCCCTTGCAGACCAGCTGGCTGCCGCCCCACACTGCTGCATCTGATACAGAGGCAGCAGTGTGGGATGGCAGCAGCCTCTTTCTGCGAGGTCCAAGTTCCCTGCAGACAAAGGCTGCTGGGGAGGGAGGAGTGGGGGAGGCTGCCGCGAAGCAACTTCTTGTCTGTGGCAGCCTGGGCTAGCCACAGACAGAGGCTGCTCTGGCAGCAGCCCTTGTCCAGTGGGGGGGAGGAGGGAAGGGTCTGAGCTCCTCACAAAGGCTGCTCCTGCCGCTATCCGCGGGGAGCTCAGACCAACCCCGCGGACAGGGGCTGCTGCCGGGGACCAGCCTCTGTCTGCTGTGGGCCCAAGATCACCAAGGCCCACTGCGGGCAGAGGCTGCTTCGTGGAAGCCTCTCTTGGACCCCCTCCCCGCCAGGTTGCTACCTCTGATAGAGGTGGGGGAGGGGGCAGAAGGCACTGTGTAGCCAGTGCTGGGGGAACCGGATTTTAAGCAGGCTCCCCCCAGCACAGGCTCCTGCTCCCCTCCACCTCTGATACAGAGGCTGCAAGGAGGGGATGTGAGTAGTCGACTAGATTAACCGATAAGCCTAGTTTTATCAGTTAATCGTCTAGTCGACTACTCATTCATAGCCCTAAGATATAGTGGGGGAAAACTGCCTTTATAAGCTTCATCTACAATACAGGCAGTCCCCGGGTTACGTACAAGATAGGGACTGTAGGTTTGTTCTTAAGTTGAATCTGTATGTAAGTCGGAACTGGCGTCCAGATTCAGCCGCTGCTGAAACTGACCGCCAGTTCTGATTTACATACAGAATCAATTTAAGAACCCCAAGCGTCCCAAGTCAGCTGCTGCTGAAACTGATCAGCAGCTGATTCCAGGAAGCCTGGGGCAGAGCAACTCTGCCTCAGGCTTCCTGTAGTCAGCGCTGGTCAGTTTCAGCAGAAGCTGACTTGGGGACGCCTGGGGCAGAGCAGCTGGGGTGCTGCTGGGTTGCTCCAGTAGCGCCGCTCCTCGGCACTACTGGAGCAACACAGCAGCACTCCATCTGCTCTGCCCCAGGTGTCCTGATTCAGCCGCTGCTGAAACTGACCAGCAGCGGCTGAATCAGGACCAGAGCAGCTGGGGTGCTGCTGGGTTGCACCAGTAGCACCCAGAGCGGCGCTGCGGGACCAACCGGCAGCACCCCAGCTGCTCTGCCACAGGCGTCTGGAGAAAAGCCTAGTCTGCTGGGGGGGGGCGTACTAGCTGCGCCCCCCCCCACCCCAGCAGACCAGGAAGACTCGGGCGGCGGACCGAGATGCTGCGCGTCCCGCCGCCTGGGTCCTCCGCGGCTTTGCTCCCCGTCTCCCTGGTCTGCTGGAGACCAGCAGACCAGGGAGACGGGGAGCGCCTCTGAGGACGCGGCAGCGGAGCAGCCCAGGCACGCCTGGGGTGCCCCGCTGCCCGAGCCCCCCCGCGGCTTTGCAAAGCGCGGGGAAGCCGGCGGCGGGGCAGTCCAGGCGCGCCTGGGGTGCCTCGCTGCCCGAGCCCCCCCCCCCCCCCCCCCGCGGCTTTGCAAAGCGCGGGGAAGCCGGCGGTGGGGCAGTCCAGGCGTGCCTGGGGTGCCTCGCTGCCCGAGCCCCCCCCCCCCCCCGCGGCTTTGCAAAGCGCGGGGAAGCCGGCGGTGGGGCAGTCCAGGCGCGCCTGGGGTGCCTCGCTGCCCGAGCCCCCCCCCCCCCCCCCCCCCCCGCGGCTTTGCAAAGCGCGGGGAAGCCGGCGGTGGGGCAGTCCAGGCGTGCCTGGGGTGCCTCGCTGCCCGAGCCCCCCCCCCCCCCCCCCCCCCGGCTTTGCCGCGGGGGGGGGGGGGGGGGGGGGGCGCGGGCTCCGGCAGCGAGGCACCCCAGGCGCGCCTGGACTGCCCCGCCGCCGGCTTCCCCGCGCTTTGCAAAGCCGCGCGGGGGGGGGGGGGGGGGGGGGGGGGGGCTCGGGCAGCGGGGCTGCCCCGCTGCCCGAGCCCCTCCGCGGCTTTGCTCTGCGTCTTCCTGGTCTGCAGACCAGGGAGACGCAGAGCAAAGCCCCAGAGTACACGGGCGGCAGGACCGCGAGGTCCCGCAGTCCGTGTACTCTGGGGCAGCCCCGTTCGTAACTGCGGATCCGACATAAGTCGGATCCGCGTAAGTCGGGGACTGCCTGTACAGCTATACTGGCAAACCTTTACCAGGTTATATACTTATTTTCTTAGGAGTAGCCTACATAAGAAAGCTAGGTTGATCTAGATACATCACTCAGGAGTCTAAAAAATTCATAGCCCTCAGTGATGTAGTTAAGCCAACTGAAATCCTATTGTAGACAATGCTAGGTCAAGAGAAGAACTCCTCCACTGACCTGGCAACCAAACCGCTTGGTAAGGTGGATTTACTATACCAACAGGAGAACCCTTTACTACAGCGGTGTTGCTGCAGAGATGTTCCTCTGCCGTTATAGAGTGGCCGCTGCTGCTATAGCATTTCTAATATAGACAAACCCTTAGTGAATCACAGCAGTTACATTTCACTTAATACATGTGCAAATTTACCTTCATGCCTTTGCCAATGCCATCAGCAATTTGCAAATCTAATCCTTCCTTGCAGGTATAGAGGCAATCTATCACCCTCTTGTTCTCCAGTTTACCAGACCGGATCATTAATCCAGCCAGATTGCCTCGGAAAAACTGAGCCATGTGGAGTTCACCACCTTTATAAAAAGAGGGGAGAAAATCTTTATAAACCTTAAAGCTTTTCTTATTATCAGAAAACTGTGGTTTACTTTACTATTATGTATTCACATGCATGTTAGTTTATATTCATTTTGGGTGTTAAACTTGTGATCATGTTCAAGCACAATGAAAGAATTAAACAGTTCATCATGCATATGGCCCTCAAATCAGACATGTATGGCCATCCTGAACTGTGAAGCTGAGAATAATGTTTCCATCACAAATGTTACTTTTGCCTATACAGCGAGGTGGTGTACTTAAAGATGATCAAAGATAGCTCTTACGAGCTGAGCTCTCTGATGAGACTTTAACCCTAGGCCTTGTTTACACCGCCAAGTTTTATCACCAAAAACTGTCTTAGAAAAAAATGCCCAGTTTCAGCAACAAAAAACACGTACTGCAGAGGGGCTTTTTTTCCCTTTTCCCCTTTCTTTATTGTTGATAAGGCCAGCATTTGCTGTTTCTTTGTCGAGAGAACTGGTCTATGCCTGTCCTGATGGCTCTTCCAGAGTTTTGATCTCTGATGCCCTGCAGACGTATGCCTCTCCTCTTTCAAACCTCTGGGAAGTATCTGCCAGTTCAGTGTGCTGCTCCATTTGGGGAACAAACAGCAGATAACTGGAATGTTCCTGTTCTATCCTGCACTACGAACACAGCGGCAGGCAGACTGCTGCTGCAGGGAAAAGGGGAAGGAGGAGGGACTGTTGTGCTGCCTTGACATTTCTCAGTACAGAGAGCTCATAGAGCTACTCATGAAGCACTTCCAATAGCTGAAGAGGCTGTGGGATAACTCAGAGGGAAACCCAAGATGTGCAGGAATCAGCTCCACCTTCCTACAACACTGCAGTGTGGGATACATGATATGGACATGATACGTGGACAGAGGGAGCAAGCATGAACACCTTTTGGCAATTTCTATTTTGTCAACTTTTGGGAGTTCATGTAAGTTTTGTGGACAAAACTCAAAAATGTAAACAAGGCCCTAGTGCTGAAATGCTAGCTCTTCTAGAAAATTAGGAGAGACCTATCCGGACGGGAAAGAGTGCAACAAAGTACAGTTATGCCAAACCAAGAGCCTGAAGTGTTGCATATGAAAAGATATTTATGATGATCTAGTGTGCCTTTCTGACTGACACAGAGCACAGAATTTCACTTAGTAATTCTTATTTCAAGCCCATCATTGGTTGAGGTAGATTGCAGTTTCAGAAAGATATCCAATCTTGATTTAAAAACTCAAAGTGATAGAAAATTTCACTGCAACCCTCAGTAAATTCCAACAGTTTCCCCTCATTTAAAAAAATAGTGCACCTCATTTGCAACCTGAATGTCTACCTCCAAATTCCAGCCCTTGGATCTTGTTGCACTTTTGTTTGCCGAGTTAAAAGTAAGCTATCAGAAATTTTCTCGTGTATGCACTTCTGCAGCATTCAAGGCAGTTCCAGACCTTACAGAAACAGTAAGTACCCTAAATGTATTCTCTTAGAAATATGCAGTAAATTAAATCCCAAACCAAGCCAGGAAACCCAGAGAACCGAAGAAACTAAGTGGAAAAATAAAACATTACAATGTTAGCCATATGGGAAAAAGAGCTGGTATTTATTTCTCTTGGTTCCAACTGGTGTTTTTACAGACTTCTGGTCAAGTGAGTACCCATAAGGACTTCTAAGTGATAAAACTTCACATTGTCATCTGGGTTAAATGTAAGGGCTAGCCAACAATATCTGAATAAAACTAGATGAAAAAGGTGAAGCTAATCCTTTGCATTAATGACATATATTACACCACTTCACTGCAATCACAATCAAGTTTGTACATGGATGTGCATTTATATGCAATAAAATAAAATTAGGTGAAGCACTGGAAATAATAATACAATGAAGAAACAGCCCAGAAGCAGATTATGTGGGGGCATCAATGGCCAAAATGCAATGCCTGCATTTCATGCTATGTGTGAAACGAAGCAATGTCTTAGCTTAAAAATGAAATAAAAACAGTAGGGGAAAATACTCGAGCAACCTGCAGATGTCTCAGGCACAGTTTCATTGTCATTTTCATTTCCTGTATATTCTGTAGAAAAGCAAGACAAAGAATAGGGACAATAGGGAAGGGACCAAGTAGTGAAGGACTTGTAAGTAACCTTTGTTATCACATACACACAGAGCCACACATCAGTCCTTTCACCATGCGTCTTCTGCTTATAATGGAACCAGCTCTTCACAACTCTTATGAATACTCCAAAATGCTAACTGAAAATGTATTATCTGGAATTTAGGGACAAAGCACTGGTTGGTGAATTTATTGTAGGCATCCTTGTACAGCCCATACACACATTATGAATTTAAAATGGAAGCTGTAACAATATACATTTAATCAGGTTTAGCCTTGGACACAGATTTGGCTTTTCCTATATAAACCACTGTCAAACCCAGCAGTTAGCTTACTTCATATTCCCATCTTCACAGGTATGAAGGGGAGATTAAAGTCTATGTTAACAGATCTCCCAAAGGGAAAAAGTATGGATAGATGAACAGGCACCATTACTGGACCAAAAATTCAAACCAATTTAATAATACTGTATATATATTAATTGGCTACTTTTTTAAATTGCAGCTTTTTAAAAGAGCAGGAGAATCAAAATGTTAAAGAGGATTCAGAAAGCACAGCTTTAAGGATGAACAGTTTTGAAGTCTTTTTGATATGTAATCTAATTTTGATATGGAACCTATAACAAAGCCTTAGAGCATACTAGACATGTAGCTGGCATATTATTTCCAGTTTCTCCTGGCACACTGCAGCTCTCTGGAAGCTAGTTACTGCTCCAGTTGATGCTGCACTATAGTGAAACAAAAAGGATCATCTGAAAGCCTTCTATATAGCAACAAATGAATTGAAACCTAACTAATTCATGCTAATGATTTAGAGACTAGTTGCAAGTTAATGAACTTTGCAAATGATCAAGTATTAAAAAGGTAACAGACCACTCACAGTATAGAACACTTATTCTGAACCCTGGATCAGCGTTCCCTCTAAACTGCAGCAGCACAGCTTCACAGGTGATTATTCAGCCTTGTCCAGTTAGTCAGCTCCTTGCAAGGAGCTCTGAGCCTCTGACTGGGAGGGGCTGATTAATCACCTGTGAAGCTGTGCTGCCCCACAGTTTAGAGGGAACACTGCCCTGGATTGTTATTTTATCTTTCCAAGGCATCAAATCTCAGAGGAAGGAGAGACACCATAAGACCTCCTTTATACAGGCTCTATGAATGTCTCATGTACTATATGCAGATTCAACAGTTTGATATAAGATTTCAGACTTATAGTAAAATATCTATGGTCTAACATTTGTGCTACTAAAAAGTATTGCATCAAGATTTTCTAGCAACATTAGCAATTTTCCAACTTCTATGTAATTTGATCAATAAAATGCTTTAAAAAATTCACTGAACCAAGTATCCCACTTCAGTGCCTTGGTAATCTACTTCCAAAGGTCCATGTTTAGATGACACCTGCCCCATTTTCTTAAGCTTTTGGTGAGAAAGTAACACCAGTATTAAGGCTGTGAATCAGCATTAAGCAGCCTACAATGAATCATAATTTAAGTTTATTTTGCATATAATAAAACTACTGCTATTTTTTCTTTTTATAACTTTAAGTAGCAAAATTCTTAAGAGGAAACATTACCGTTACTTCACTAAATCTTCAAATGGAAACATGGCCAAAAATGAGAGCTATGAGAGCTAGGTTTTTCAAAACTCTGCTTTCTAACATAATTTAAAACAAAGGTTTTGCCTAGTCATCCATATCTATAAATATATATTAGAGTGCATCTGTCTGTGCATCTCTTTGTCCATTTGTTCAAGAACTCCTCCTTAACAGGAAGAGTTAGGGTAAGAGGAAGCTGCATACCAAAACTTAAACCAAGGTCAGGGTCCGGTTGTGCCTGGAAAACGGGAAGTGGTGGGAATGGGACTATTTCCCATAACATGGAAAGGGATGGGGCAGAAAGAGGAATGTGAAAGGGAGGGACACAAACAGGAGGGATGCAATACTGAGAGTGGCCACTGGAGGCAGCTACAGCACCAAAAGTGGCCAGCAGGGCTGGGCTTCACCAACTTACTTGCCAGCATGCCAGTAAGGAGCCTCCCTGTCCCAAACCTGGAGTCTACCCCCCAACCTCCATGGAGAGGCTGCAGGAGGGAAGCACTAGACGAGGGGACAGCCTCCAGGCCACGTCAGGGTCACAGGCAGGAGAAAAGTCCATGGAACCTCGTCCCCTACCCCTAACAGCCTGCAGGCCAAGGGGGCCACTGGAGGGGGGAAGCCCTCAGAGCCTGGCCTACTCTAGAGAGCTTGCAGACTGTGGAGATGGAGGGGACCAGGGGCAGCCTTGAGAGCTTCACCTCCCCCCAACAGCCAGCAGCCCTCTCCCACCTCCCAGCCTGTTGTCCTGACCCCTTGCCTTGACTTCAGCACCCGCTCTCCCTGCCCTGGGCCCCCCCACGACTCCCAGCCCTCTGCCCTACACCACCTACCCCCTGCTTCTCCTGACCCCCAAACTCTCACTCCAGTCTTATTTTCCTTAATTTGTGAAAAATACAATAATTGAAATAATACATGTATATTTTTATTTATATAAAAAAAATTCTTCAGTTGCAGACCCAAGCAATGCTTGGTACATCTGCTAGTCTTAAGAATAAAATGCACTTTTGTTAGTATTACAAAAAATAAAAATGACTATATTCCCATGGTTATTAAGAGACAACTTCTTAAGTGGAACCCTGCCTGGTATTTCTAGATATAGTTTGGTATTTCATATTTACATATTAGTGATGAGTACAAGAGCACTCCAAAAAAAATTACTAACTTAAAGTAGTAGTATGTGACATCAGACAGAGGAAAAAGCTTCAGGAGACATAAAAAGCAATCTTCCATTGACCTGAAGAGAACTAACCATTGATCAAGATGAGAAATTGTTACCTTGCCAACATGCTCCAACTACCAGTTGAGTTTCTATCTTGGAAGGATGTAGTGGATAATCCTCAGTCACTGGGAAAGGATCATATGAAACTCCATCTACGTAGAGTGTCACTGTTGGAAATTCAACATTTAGAATATAATGGTGCCATTCTTTGTCACACACCTGGGAAAAGAATGGAAGCAAATGTTTAAAAAGAGCATTCCACCAGAGTACAATTCTTAAGTACATTTTTTTAATCAAAGAAACAAGTTTTTTTGAAATCTATATACATAAAATTGTGCATAGCAGAGCTATTTTCAAAGAACCTGATAGCTTTCTTTTGATAGAATAACAAGCCTTGTGAATAAAGGAGAAGTGGTAGACATGACCTATCTAAACATTAGCAAAGCATTTGATACAGTATCACATTACTTTTCAATAAACTAGGGAAATGTAGATGGAACTACTATAAGGTGGGTGCGTAACTGGTTAGATAAGCATTCTCATAGAGTAGTTATCAATGGTTCATAATCATGCTGAAAGGTCACAAGTAAAGTTTTGCAGGGATCAGTTTTGGGACTGGTTCTGTTCAATAACTTCATCAACGATTTAGATAATGGCATTGAGAATATGCTTATAAAGTTTGTGATGATACCAAGCTGGAAGGGGTGGCAAGTGCTTTGAAGAACAGGGTCATAATTCAAAATAATCTGGACAAAGTGGATAAGTTGTCTAAAGTAAATAGGATGAAGTTCAAAATGGACAAATGCAAAGTACTTCACTTAGGGAGGAACAATCAGTTTCAAACATACAAAATGGGAAGAGACTGTCTAGGAAGGAGTACAGGGGAAAGGAATCTAGGGGTCATAGTGACCATGAGTCAGCGTGACATTTGCAAAAAAAACCAAACAAACAAACAAACAAAAAAAACCACAACACCACAAACATTCTGGGATGAATTAACAGGAGTGTTGTAAGCAAGACATAAAAAGTAATTCTTCCGCTCTACATTGCACTGATAGGCCTCAATTGGAGTACTGTGTCTAGTTCCGGGCACCACATTTGAGGAAAGATGTGGAAAAACTGGAAAAGAGCAACAAAAATTATCAAAGGTCTAAAAGAACATCACCTATGAGGGAAGACTGAATGAAATGGGTTTAATTTGGAAAAGAAAAATTGAAAGGAGACATGGTAACAGCTTTCAAGTACCCAAGGAGGAAGGAGAAAAAAATATTCTGCTCATCCTTTGATAGGACAAGCAGCAACGGGCTTAAATTGCATCAAGGGACCAGAATAAATTGCCTAGGAAGGTTGTAGAATCTCTATCATTAGAGATATTTAAAAACCAAGTTAAAGGTCCCTTTTAGTTCTAGTATTCCATGATTCTAAGCTTCTCTGTGAAAGCACATTAATAGTTTCTTCTATTAGCAACAATGGAAATTTGCAAAGTCACCATCTGGGCAAACATTTCTGTGCAACTAATTTAATATTTACAGAGTTTATAAAACAGCACAACCTAAATCAGAAAACACAAAGTGGTCACTGGAATACACATAGTACACTGCCATAATAAAACCCTAACTTGACAAAATTTCACCCAGCTCCACTGAAGTGTTCTATGTAATCATGTATACATGTGGCAAGTTCCAGAAGAAAAATTTCCCAAGCCAGAATTGGATATGTTTAATAATGGAAGCTGGTTGCAATTATGGGAATGCTGCCAACTCCCTATAATTAAGCACAAGGCCATTTTATGATCACAGTGGCATATGCCAGAATGTGAAGAATGGGAGAATGTTACTAATTGGGTGATTACATTCCAGCATTAAAAATTCAGATGCATCTTAATACTTATATAACTGGCAGCAAACAAATAGATCCCCAACATTAGCTGGAAGCAGTTAAAGGAATCTCTATTTCAGAGCTATCAGCCACACAAATTTTCTTATTTTGTGCAGATTTATTGGTCCAATAAAAAAATTCTCCCAATGACAGTCTTCCTGATAAAAAGAGTTACAAACATTACACAAATTGTTTGTGCCAGTAAGGCAGTTTACCTATCTAACGCCAGCAACGCACATGGTGTCAGGAATTCTTTTCTTCCAACGTGCAAAAGGATCTAAGCAAAGTTTGTGTGCTATCTTATTACATTCTTTGACCTACAAAATAGTCTTATGTTTGCAAGTTCTTATTTGTTATGAACACAGAGGAATACTTGCACGTAAACCGTAATTATTTTTTATTGTGTTTAATGGAGACAAGTTCCACCATATCTGGTTCCCATCTTTTAAACACTGAATTTACTCACTTAAAACCAGTTTCTACCACCTTTACGCATACTGAATTGAACTGTTTTCCATGACTAATCCCACCAACTTCTGTAGGGATACTAAAGAAGATGTGACTGACAGGAATAAGGATAGCAGAATATAGACCTGAAACTTTAAAACTGTAAAATACAGCTCAGCTTATTTTTTGTACTGTGGAATGAGGAGTTTGGATTTCCACAAAGACTTAATTTATTAACATTTAAAATATCATGGTGTTTTAGGCTCCTATGGATACTTGAATTGTAAATTTCTTAACAAGTACTCTTTCATACTCACCTGGTTGAGTTTCCAGTGGAATTCAGCAGGTTTGTATGTTTTTCCCTCTGAAGGATCTTGGCGGAAGAGGAAAACAAGTCGGCAATTGTGTACATACAGAGAGTAGTGGTGCCGGTTCATATCTGTACAAAAGGTTAAATTAATGTTACTCTTTCCCATCACCTTCTGCCTTAAAATTCTAGGGCTGGAAATGATAGTCAGGAATTCACGTAACCCTAAATCAGGGGTTCTCAAACTGTGATACCGCAACCCACCTCTGAGTTGCTCGTGACCCTCCTTTCTATTGCTGCAACCACCATCTCAGTTGCTCGCAACCCCCCTCTAAGTTGCTCGCAGCCCCCCGGAGGGTCAGGATCCACAGTTTGAGAAACGCTACCCTAAATAACGATGGATATGAGCAAGTGTTATTAATACTGCCCTATAGGATAGTAAGCTTCACAAATGAGAGCAGAACACAAATTTAAAATAAATAAATCATGCTATAGTTTCAAGGGAAAAGAAATGCATATGGAAGCAGTTTTAGGTCATCCATTCCTAAACAAACCAACAGTAATGCAGAGAACACCATACCTAATAAGAAATGTCGTTCCCCATCCCAACCAAGGACTAGGTCTAAAATATCATAGGAGGAAACTTATCAATAGAATCCTAGTACCAGAATAGGAAACTTATCAATAGAATCCTAGTACTTATCAATAGAATCCTAGTACCAGAATAGTATCCTATCTGGTACTCTCAACAAACACACTCATAAAAGTTTCAGTGAATGGCCTTTGCTACTGGGTAGACACTTTACATCTGATCAAAGAAATTTTTTCAAGCTACTACTCATACAGTTCTCTTTTGATCAAATTCAATTCGGTTAATAATAGGGAGCTTATTTTGTTTTGCTTGACTTTCTCAGAGAGACCAGATAGTTATCCACAATGCCTTCTTTCAAAAAACACTGAACAAATCCTCTGCCCTAGCTAACTAAGGCAAGAATCTTGCACCTCTATCAGAAAGCAATTATGAAAGAAGAGTTATCAGATTTTCTTGTATCAATACCATCATCAAAATAAAGGTGTTTGAACCATTCAAGCAAACTAGTCAAAGGATAAGAGTAGAAAAGGAAGAGAACTATTTTCCCCTAGAAGCAAATATTCTGCACAAAATCCTTTAAAAAAGTGAGGATTCATGTTGCTAAACTTACTGCAAATAGCCTCATGATTACAAAAGGTATCAAGAATTAAAGATCTCTCAAACAACACAATCTAAACATAATGCACTGCCAAAGCAATTGGCGTATCACAATGGCTAAAATCTCTACAGCATAAAGGAACAGGATATCAAGTTCCCTTTATGTACACTGAAACTAAATATTCTACGTAGGGAAATTGATCAGCAGAACTATAGCAATACATTTATACTGCTCTAGCTATAACTCTCTACCTGAAGAATAAAAGTTACTTTTTCTGTATAGTTTGTTGGTGGCAAAGTGAATCTAATCTAGATAAGAGTGTTACAACCTGGAGTGAGGTGCACCAAATACATCACCAAAACCAAAGAGAGGCTGTTTACAATCAAAGTATGTACAAACCTGTCTTGTCTGAATTGCAGAGTATTGTCTCCTTTTCCTTGGTACCAGGCCCATGCCTCATCCACACCGAAATCAAAAATGGCTCTTTTAGATCGACTGTGACAATGCCATCCGGAATCTTCACAGCTTGAGTGCCATTAAATTCAAAGACTTGGTCACTGTCATGGCCATTATCAGTAGGAAGTCCTATTGTCCAATTAGCAGTGCTACTTGGAGGGGGAAGCAGCTCAGTTGTGCCAGAGGAAACACCTACAATAAAAGTAATACTAATAACTGCACAGAAGGAAATTAAGAATTGGTGTCAAACTAAATTGGGTTTTTTTGTTTGTTTTTTTAAGTACTAACCTTTCAGCATTAGCTATAAGGATCCCATAGCAATTTTAATTGCAATTCCAATCGAGTTAAACATTGTCAGGCCTAAGAGCTTTGAATTACTTGTTCCAGCCATTTAGCATCTTGGTACATATCCAGTTTAGTAAACAATGTTTGCTCTCTAGATTCTGCCTACCCTTGCCCCTTTGTCACAGATGCGTATTATCACACTTTAATTCCAGAGACAAGAGGATTACATCACTTTTCTCCTGTTTTAACACTGTACCACACTTGAGATCTTTACTTCTGGTTAAAGGGGGCTGGAAGAAACTCCCTTCATAACCTAAATTAGCCACAGGAATTGCTGTATAATCATTCAAAACATCAACTCCCTAAAAGAAGATCAGCATTCTGTCTACTCACCACATGAAATCCAGGATACCTGATAGAGATGTAGCCGTGTTAGTCTGGTCTTGCTGAAACAAAAGACAGGACTACGCAGCACTTTAAAGACTAACAAGATGGTTTATTAGGTGAAGAGCTTTCGAGGGCCAGACCCACTTCCTCAGATCAAATTGTGGAAGAAAATTGGCATGATGATATATACCAAAGGGATACAATCAAAAAAAAGTGAACACATATAAAATAGACAAATCAGATTTTAGAACAGAGGGGAAATGAGGGGGGGGTTAATGTCTATGAGATAATGATAATTATCACCTCTAATATCATTATCTCATAGGGTTTGTCTACACTACAGCGCTAATTCGAACTAACTTAGTTCGAATTAGTTAATTTGAACTAAGCTAATTCGAACGGATCCAGATTAAAAAACTAGTTCGAATTAGCGTTTTGCTAATTCGAACTAGCATGTCCACATTAAGTGGACCCTGAACCGGGGTTAAGGATGGCCGGAAGCAGTGCCGGCAGGGCATCAGATGAGGACTTAGAGCGTGGAGCTGCTGCCTCAGGCTAGCCAAGGGCTGTGCTTAAAGGGACCCGACCCCCACCCCGGACAGACAGTTCTCAGGGGTGCCCCGCTTGCAAAGCAGTCCTGGCTTGGAGTGCCCTGAGTGCCCACACTGGGCACATCACAGCACTCGGCCATCAGACCGGCTGCACTTGCCGCAGGCTGCCATCTGGGGAGAGGGGGGAATTGGGGAGCTGCAGGACAGCTTCCACCCCTAGAAGCCCGCAGAGCCAGCCCAGTCCTCCCCATTGGGGGCTCGTACCCCATTCCTCCCTCACCTCCTTCCACTTACCCTTCCCTAGCCCCCCCTTCCTGATGTACAAAATAAAGAAAACATGTGGTCAAAAATAGAATCTCTCTTTATTGAACAAAACTCGGGGAGACTGGGAAAAGGAGGTGGGAGAGGGGAAGAGAGAGGGTGGGAGAGGGGAGGGCAACTAAAATGATCAGAGGTTTGGAAGAGGTCCCATATGAAGAGAAGCTAAAGAGACTGGGACTTTTCAGTTTAGAAAAGAGGAGACTGAGGGGGGATAGGATAGAGGTCTATAAAAGCATGAGTGGGGTGGAGAGGGTGCATCAAGAAAAGTTCTTCATTAGTTCCCATAAAGAAGGACTAGAGGACACCAAAGGAAAGGAATGGGTAGCAGGCTTCAAACTAGTAACAGAAAGTTCTTCTTCACAAAGCAAAGAGTCAACCTGTGGAACTCCTTGCTGCAGGAGGCTGTGAAGGCTAGAACTAGAACAGAGTTTAAAGAGAAGTGAGATAAAGTGATGGAGGTTGGGTCCATAGAGTGGTATTAGCCAGGGGGTAGGAGTGGTGTCCCTGCCCAAAGTTTGTGGAAGGCTGGAGAGGGATAGCACAAGACAAATGGCTTGGTCACTGTCTTCGGTCCATCCCCTCCAGGGTCCCTAGGGTTGACCGCTGTCGGCAGACAGGCTACTGGGCTAGATGGACCTTTGATCTGACCCAGTACGGCCATTGTAAGCTCAGGGTCGGGGGTCTCAGTGGACCACCTTGACTTTTATGCACACCTGTTCCTGGGTGGCCAGGCTGGAAGCTCTCCTGCCCATGCCGGCCACTTTCCTGTGCCTAGTGCAGAGGTCATGGACGAGGTCCACAATGTCCACACTAGACCAGGCGGGTGCCCGCCTCTTGCGGTCCTGGGCGCCGCCAGCCTGGTCCCGGGAAGAGGGGGAGGGCTGGGGGGCATCGGGTGGCTGGCTCAAGCAGTGCCAGGTGCAGGGTCTGCTAGCTGGGTGCTGGCAGGCTTGCATCTGGCATGGGCACCATAGCTAGCCAGTGCCCTTTTAAGGGCTCCGGGGCCGGGAGGGGGGGCAATAGAGTTTCCCTGGTGTTGGCCAGAGTGGCCACCAGAGAAAGCTGGGGAGGGCTAGCCTCCCACTAGTTCGAATTAAGGGGCTACACACCCCTTAATTCGAACTAGTAAGTTCGAACTAGGCTTAGTCCTCATACAGTGAGGTTTAGCTAGTTCGAATTAAGTTTGAACTAGCGGAGCGCTAGTGTAGCGCCTATCAAAGTTAATTCGAACTAACGTCCGTTAGTTCGAATTAACTTTGTAGTGTAGACATACCCATAGACATTAATCTCCCCCCCTCATTCCCCTTCTGTTCTAAAATCTGATTTGTCTATTTTATGTGTTCACTTTTTTTGATTGTATCCCTTTGATATATATCGTCATGCCAATTTTCTTCCACAATTTGATCTGAGGAAGTGGTCCTGGCCCATGAAAGCTCATCACCTAATAAACCATATTGTTAGTCTTTAAAGTGCTGCATAGTCCTGTCTTTTGTTTCAGGATACCTGATGGCACAGTGAAGCACGCCAGACTTCTACATTGATTAACAGTGCCACCAGCTCAGGAACTGTCAGAACATTAAGGAAAGGTCAAAAATATTAATGTTATTGGTTAAAGTTTCAACAGATAACAAGACTGCTCTATATATGTAGCCAGCTAAAACAATGGGTCAAATTCAGCCCTGGAGTAAGCAGAATTGCTCATGTAAAACTTACACCATTATAAAAAATAGTCTAAAGAGGAGAAATGATAAAGGCTAGAGAAAAGCTTAGACCTTGTCTACACTACACAGTTTTGTCAGAAAAAGGCAGTTTTTGCCAACAAAACAATGGAGATGTACACACAATAATGCTACTCTCCTATTTTGCTGATAAAATAAAACCATCTTTCCAAAGGCATAGAGCTTTTTGCAGTGAAATTAAAGGGACAAAGCATTGGTGTGTAGACACTGCCATTTGTTATGTTGCCACTACTTGCTTCCCCCGCAATCCCACAATGTCCACCATGGCCACTCTGCTCACTCTTTCGAACTCGGCTGCATTGCTGAGCAGGAGGCAGCAAACAGCAAATCATTAACCTGAAATCTGCTTTCCCAGGGCAACAGGAACACAGCAGTAGATGGCGTGTTGGGGGAGGGATGCAAACAACTGCTGTGCTTTCCAAAGTGAGGGAGGGAGGTGGTGGCAGCTATAAGGGGGGGAGGAAGTATCTCCCCTCCTCCTGCCTATGGACTGGTTGCCTCTAGTCCTCTGAACTTAACGGGACAGCAAGCTGACACACACATTCTCCCCCAATAGACATGCAGTCTTTCACACACGCATTCTCCTAACATGCTAGTTTCTGTGTCTCAGCCTGCACTCATCCACACACCACTCTCTCTTCTCTCCCACACTTCAGCTGAAAAGTAGCTGGCAATCTAGTTGACACTGAGAAACTTGCATCATGTGTTGCTGTGTCTACCCCATGAGGGATTACAAATCCTTCCCAAAGCACCATCCAGCCATTGCACAGTAGGATAGCTACCCACACTGTGCTGCTCTCTGTGTCAATGCAAGAGCTGCTAGAGTGGATGCATTCTGCCAACACAAGGAGCATAGTGTGGACAAGGAGCATAATGTTTAGTTAAAAGCAGTTTAATTAAAGTGGCATATCTTTTGTTGATAAAACAGCCTCAGTCAACATTTTAGGAAGACAAGTGCAATCTCCTTTGCACATCCCACATTTTTAAAGCCTCTCAGATATCAGTATAACTGAATTTGACTGTAACTGAGTTAGTGTTGCTTATCAATCATACCTTTTTTTTTGGTTTAGAATCCACCTGTCACTTCAAAATTAAAAAAGACTGTTTGGCAACAGGCCAATTTATAAACATATGACCAGACTTCCAGAGGTGCTGGGTCACCCATAGCTTTTGGGCAATTTCAACTGGAACTCAAGGTGCTAAGCATCATTGACTGGCTGGCCCATCATTTCTATCCTTTCATTTTGCATTGGAGGGGCTTATGAATTTTAATCCTACTAATCATAGCATACGTTAATGCAAAAGGGTTCTCTAGCCCCAATGTAACACAGCATCTATCTAGCTGCTTTAAGTGAAGTCCTCCATTCCAAGCCGTATTTTGTTCCCACTTTATAATCCATCTCTTCTACATGGCCTCTGAAAAGACACCGACCACAATAGTTCTGCATCTTGGAAAACGGGGTGTTGTTATCAATAGAGGTGGACCAGTGCTTTTTTTGTAAGAAAAAAGGTGCCAGTACTCTGGGACAAACTTGTTGAGTAAAAAAAATAAAAAAAAAATAAAAAAATAAAAATAAAAAATGCACTGGGGGCCGTGATGCGGTCACAGCCCTTTTAAGAGCCAAAGCACCACGCTGGGAGCCGGGGGAAAAAAAATGCCGCACGTCCTGAGCAGGCTTCCGTCAGGAGACAAGCCACCCCAGGAAAACAGGTGCCGGTACGCATGGGGGAAATCCCATTCCTTTTCTGTGGGCTGGGAAAATAGGTGACGGTACACCATTCCAGGCCATACCGTCACCCAGAAGGGAATTAATGATTCTTCTGCCCTTGATATAATAGTTATTTGAAAATATCAAGTTCAGCCAAAGCTCACCAAGTATACCAATGTGTGCTAGACAAGATTCTGGGGAACCTTTTGTAATGGCATGCTATTAAGGCTATCCCTATACTGGAAAGTTTTGGTGACAAAAGTGTTGTTGACATGCAAAAGTGGTCAAAACTGAAAACTTGTCAAACCTGTTTTTGTACCACCCATTGTTGACATTTCATGGCCACATTGTTAGCTCCCCTGCTGGCAGAAAGATCAAACCAATGTGGAATGGCATCTCACAGTGCCTGTCCTCTCCTTCAGTCACTAAGCAATCTGAGAATGGGTAATGTAGCAGTAAGCATTTTGGAACGTGAAAAACATCCTGTCAGTCACTTCTTTACGTCCCAGCTCTCCAATGACCTCCAGCTTACTTTTGTGCCACTTGAATAACAGTCCTTGCTATGAACTTCAGCATCTGCTGTGAGAAATCATGGATCCCAGACTTCTCTCCCATGTTGTGTTCCACATACTTAGGACATCACACATTGAAACAAAGTTAATTATGCAATTAATAGCAAAGGACGAAGACTTGGATGCAGATGACAATGCGAGTGAGGGGGACAGCACCGAATTGGCATTGCATTCGGCTGTCACAGATCAGCTGTGCACAGCAGAACATCACTTTTGGGCAAGGGAAGCCAGCATTGATTGGTGGGATTACACTGTCATGAAAGTGTGAGATGAAGACCAGTGACTATAGAACTTTTGGATGTGTAAAGCAAACTTCTAGGAGCTGTATGCTGAGTTGGCCCCTGAACTGTGGTGCAAGACACCTGAATATGAGCTGCTTTCTCTTTAGAGAAGCATGTTGCCATTGCTTTTTGGAAGCTGATGACTCCTGATTGCTACCGTTCAGTTGCAAATCTGTTTGGAATGAGGAAGTCAACCATCAATGCAGCACTTAGGCAAGTGTACAGGGCAATAAAACACATTTCACTGCGTAGGAGTGTGACGCTGCGTAGGACTGTGACTCTGGGTCTTCTTTGCTGACGTGGGTATCCATGATTTGGCAGGGCAATCGATGACACTCATTCCCATTCTAGCTCCACCCCACCTTACATCAGAATACATCAATTGGAAGGGGTGCTTCTCCATGGTGCTTCAGGCACTTGTGGATCACTGTGCGAGTTACATAGGTATAAATGCAGGGTAGTTTGGATCTCCAAGAACAGTGGCCTGTGCAGAAAGTTGCAGGCTGGAGCTTTCTTTCCAAACCAGAAAATTATAGTGGAAGCGTGGAAATGCCCACAGTGATCCTAGATGACTTAGCTTACCCCTTACAGCACTGTCTCATGAAGCCTTACATGGGGCACATGAACAGCAGTAAGGAGTAATTCAAAAACAGGCTACACCAATATCACATACTTGTAAACCTCATCCCAGGAGGCATACCTGGGTGGTCGACAAATACCTTTGATGTCGACACCCGCGCGTCCAGACTATCGCGCTGAGCCGACAAACAGCTGATCAGCTGTTTGTCGGCTCAGCGCGGCAGCCATGTAAATTTAAATGAAGCGGCGATTATTTAAATCGCCGCTTCATTTTCCTATGTCCGGTAGCCTAATCTACATGCCTCTGGCGACAGAGGCATGTAGTCTAGACGTACCCTTACCCTTAGTTTACAGAGTCTGTCTGCTGGTGAACATGCCTGACTTTTCTAAAGGTCTCGTCTAGAAAAGTAACCATTCAACAATGGAGTGACTACTTTTCACAATAAAGATTGTAACATTTCACTAACATAGGTCCCCAAGAAAGTACAGTCCGCGCTTTTGTAGCAGGTGTTTATGGAAATAATTTGTAATAATCGTACACTTGTCCATAGGATGCCATGACTTTGGCTGACCTGTCCTCGCTGAAGGTTAACCTATCCTCCTCACCCACTTCCGTCTCTTCAACAGTAACTTCCATCTCCAGGACAACTCTGTACTATGGGAAGTATCCACAGTCTCCTTGGGTGTAGATGTGGAGGTCCCCACCCAGTACTGTCTCCAATTGATTATAAAAACAGTATGCTGTGGGTGCCGCACCAGACCAGCTATTTGCCTCCTTCACCTTCTGTTACACCTGCCAGAGTTCCTTTACCTTATCTCTACATCTTAGGGTGTCTCATACATACTCCTTCTCACACAGAGCTCAAGAAACGTGACTGTGTCCCAGTTCTCACAGGACACTTGCAGCTGTGATTGCACCAATTCTTCAACCCACACAATGATAAGATACAGAATCTCTGCAGTGCTCCAAGCAGGAGAGCATTCTGAGCAACACCCATCTCTGTTTCTCTGATAAGATGCCACAAGGACCACTACGCAATGAGCCAGACACCTGGAAATGGATTTTAAAGTTCCCGGGGTTTGCAGGTGGGAGGAGCACATCTATTACCTGTTTATGTGGCTTTCGGCAGCAGAGTTCAAAGCACTGGCCAGAGTGGCTAATTGGGCATTGTGGGAAACATACTGGAGGTCAATAAACTCAACAAAAAACCTACTGTAGAGTACACATTACATCAGTGGTCTCCAACCTTTTTACACCCAAGATCACTTTTTAAATGACAGAACAAGCCAAGATCTACCGCCCCATCCTTCCCCCAAGACTCCACCCCTTCCTTGAAGCCCTGCCCCGCCTCTCTATTCTCCTCCTGTCCATCACTTGCTATCCGCAACCCTTATACTGCTGCTTTTTTTCCCCCCAACATTTGGCTGTCTAGACTAGACCAAATGTCAGAAAAACCCCTTCTTTTGGAAGCCCCCTTATTCCTCATGGAAAGAGGAATATAGGGGTTACCAAAAGAGCATGTTTACTCTTCCACTAAAAAAAGCGGAAGAACAAACGCATCCCTGGATGCAGAAGAGTTTTTCTGGGATATCTCTGGAATCCTGAAAAACTACAACTAGTCTAGCAGTACCCTCACTGGGTTGAGACAGGATGTGCGGGCTCTGGGGTGGCAATGAGGAATTTGGGTGTGGGAAGGGGTGAGGTGTGCAAGCTCTGGGAGGAAATCTGGATGCAGGATGAGGTGGAGAAGGGGACACTGGCTCGGGGAGGGCACTCCAGGCCGGGCAGTGTTGGGGTCAGATGGAGGGGTGGGGTACTAAGCAAACCACAGGCTTGTGGATGTGAGGGTGCAGAAATTTGGGTTGGGGTATGTGAGGGGCTCAGGGCAGGGGGTTCCAGTGTATGATGCTGTGGCCAGATGGGGGCTTGGCCCTAACTGGGGGTTTGTTGGCCAGGCTTCATTTTTAAATTAAATACTATGCCAAACACAAAAAGTTTCTGCATTGTCTATATTTATGAGAAGGGCAGGGAACCAGTTTTGAGTCAGGGGTTACTGACCCACAGAAAAGTCAGAGGAGGGAAGCCCTGTCACACGCCTCCTCAGGGGCCAGCGTGTGAAGAGCAGGGAAGCCCCCATAGCGTGCCCCCTCTGGGCCTGACTCCCCCCTCCCACAGAGCAGGGAAGCCCACGCACGTGCCCCCTCTGGGGTCGACCTCCCCCTCCCCCTGCCCGGCAGAGGAAGAAGTCCTGTTGCGCGCCTCCTCCGGGGCCAGCGTGAGCATCCTGCAGAGCAGGGAAGCCCCTGTCACGCGCTCCCTCCAGGCCCGACTCCCCCCTTCCACAGAGAAGGGAAGCCCCAGAATGCACGTGCCTCTGGGGACTTCCCCGGTAAGTTTCCGGCACACCACAGGCCTGGGGCAAGGAAGCAGCCAGCGCATTTCCGGAACCCCCGGATGCGACGCACAGCTGCAGGACTTCCGTCCACCCAGCGGGAAGCTGCCACTACCTCCACTGTCGCTGGAGGTAGGTAGTGGAGCTTCTTGGGGGTGGAAGGAAATGGGGGGCCCAGAACACCTCATGATCGACTGGTCGAGGCCTCGCAGTCGACAGGTTGGTGACCACGGCATTACACGATTGTTGACAATAAAGGGAAGAGGAGAGAGAAAAGTCCCATGCAGAGGTGGATAGTTTTGGTCACCAAAACTGGGTGTTTGGCGCGACTTTTGTTTTGTCACAATGTGAACGCTCTCTGGGTTTTGTCGCCAAAAAAGTTTTTAGTCAAGAAAACTTGTCAGTGTAGACAAGACCTAAGTCTCCCCATTGTTTTAATATTCCTTATTCTGACTTGTAAGAAGATTATATTCAAAAGAAGACTTTTACTCGGTTTCAAACCAATCAATGCATTCTTACCACAGAGTCTGTGAAGGGACTTCTCAGAGTAAGTATCTCTGTCACAACCTTTTCCAATATGATTAGTCTCTAATTCAACAGTTGCTTGTATTGAAGTTATGGGTTCATCACAGGTCTCCAAATGTATATTAGGGAATAGAGCCAGAGAACCAGTCCCAGGCTCATATTCTATTCTTTTGCTCCAGCCTGTATATTCACACAAAGAAATATGATTAGAGATCTCTGGTGTTTACAAGGGTTAACTGCAGTAAAGAAACAGCAGCTGAGAGAAGCATGGGACTGAACTAACCTTGCCAGCCTGGCTTGCATGTTGGCTTAATGCTAATCTTCACCAATACATCCTCAGCAGCTCTCTTCTTCCCACAGTCATAAGCAGTCACTGTAAGCTTATACTGGTGCTCCTTGCCATAGTTTAGCTTCTCTGTGTTTTTGATATAACCTGGCAAGAGAGCCAATTAACAGTGAACATATGTTCATCTTTGAGACACATAGCTTCATTAAGTATACTCCCCCCCCTCCAGGTACTAAGACTTGGACAGTCACATGTAATTAAGCTTTAATTAACCCTTCCCTCAATTTATATGGGTGTAATACCCTAAACTGCAAACTCAATTCCTTAAGATTAAACCCAGAAGATTAACACAAATAAATACAGCAGCAGATGCCATCTTAGCATGGTCTTTTTACTGCTTGTTATGTTAGTGTAAATCTTCTAATAAAACCAAAGCTTTAACAGTCTGCAGACGGGGAGCTAGAACTGTAACTCTGTATGCCTACACCAGGGGTTCCTAAACTTTTTGACACGGGGACCAGTAAATCCATTCACGAGCTTTTGGATGACCGGTAACATTCATTTGCATATTTGCATATTCATTAAGCAAATAATGAATATTCAAATAAGTTATTTCTGGTCCTCCCAAAGCCCCCAGTGCCAGCGTTAGCAAAGCTTTCGATACAGTCACCCACAATATTCTTGCCAGCAAGTTAAGGGCATATGGATTGGATAAATGGACTGTAAGATGGACAGAAAGCTGGCTAGACCAGGGTTTCCCAAACTTTTTACTTTAGTTGGAACACTTTTTTTTTCAGTACTGTTTTTCGCAGCACAAAAATATAAACACATATAAAAAAAGAATGAAAAATGAATAAATTTTCAGTGTTTCACCCGGCTGCATCCTCTGCCCAGCCTGGGCCAGGGCTTGGGGGACCTGGCACCACATGGGCACTCCAGGAGGCGGGAGCAGGAGCAGATTGGGTGTAGGGTATCTGGCTAGGAGGGAGGGTGCAAGGAAGGGTAGGGTTGCCAGCTGTCCGACTTTGTACCAGTAGTCTGGTATTTGAGGGTTTTGTCCAGAAAACAAATTGAGAAATTACCAAACATAAAATGTCCGGTATTTTCTAATTAGGTAAGTTTTATTATAATTAGGTGTATCAGTCCTTAGCTGCGAACTGCCTGGCTAGTAGATGTGCTCATGCTGCATGAGTGTGTCTACCTGCCAGGCAGTTCGCAACTACTCGAGGGAGGATATGAGTGGGGGAGGTGAGAGGCAAAATGGAATCTCCGGGGCTGGACTCACTCATGTGCCCGGGTCAGTCCCGCTCCCGGCCCTCCTCCCCCCCACTTCTCCTCCCAATCTCCCCTATCCAGGCCTGGTTCCACCGCCAGCCCTCCCCGATCTCCGCGGGACAGCCCCGCTGCCCCCAACCCTGCTTCTACAGCCCGCCCGACCGCCCACCCAGATCTCCGCAGGACAGCCCCGCTGCCCCCAACCCTGCTTCTACCGCCCGCACGCTTGCCCACCCAGATCTCCGCGGGACAGCCTCGTTACCCCCAACCCTGCTTCCGCCGCCTGCCCAGATCTCTGCGGGACAGCCCCGCTGCCCCCAACCCTGCTTCTGCCAGCCGCTCGCCTCCCCCCATCTCTGCGGTACAGCAATGCTGCCCCCAACTCTGCTTCCTGACAGCCAGTTTCCCCACCACACACACCTCCTCCCAGCCCGCCCCGCTCTGCTCCCCTCCCCTTCCAGCAGCCACGCTGAGGCCCAGTATTTTTTTCCCATGGCCCAGTATCGGGCCGCGGCCCATATTTTAGAAAATGCTGCCCTACACGGTTCAGGGCGCAAGTTAAATTAGTATGCTTCATTGAACCCAGCATCCTCCACTCCATGGTATAACCTCTCAAGCCCTCTATCAGCATCTTAAATAAGGTTTTACATAGGGATGTAAAGGACTAGTTGACTATCCAATAAGCAATTGCTTACCGGACAGTCGACAAGGTAAGTCGAATAGTCATTCCCCCTCCCCCTTGCTGCCTCTAACAGATAGAGGCAACAAGGAGGGGGAGAAAAAAGGGGTACTTAAAAGCAGCAGTGCCGCCCGAAGCCTGGGGTCAGCTGCTCTGTGAAGTACTGCTGCTTTGAATATTGCAGGTAGCCCGGTGTCAGGTTCCTCCCTGCATTTCAAAGTGACAGCGCTGTGTGGAGCTCACGATCAGCTGGGGACTCCCCATCTAACCGGGGCTCCATGCGGCGCTGCCACTTTTTAATGCCAGTTGGAGCCCAGGAAATTCCATCAACTACTCAACTAGCAAATTAATCGCTACTTAACATCCCTAGTTTTACAAGCCTTATAAAGTTTATTTGTAAAAGCAATCCCTAAATACAGAAGATCAGTTACAGAGAAACATCTTAACAGCTGGCTTAGAACATGGTTTATCTACATTGCTATTTTTAAAAGACAAAAACAGCAGCACACTATAGGCTCTTCACTTTATGGTTAATATGCCATAAGACCTAAACATGGCACCACTAACTTCAATAAAGTCCACAATTAAACATTGTAATTCTAAAAGCTCAGAAGTTTGAAAAAGTCCTTCCTGACCAAAAGAGTAAATGCCTTAGAAATGCCTTCCACTTGTTCCCTGGGTTCATAGATTGGAAGGGGGACAACTTTCCAACAAAATAAAATTTTAGAAGCAGTAAACAAGCTTGAGGTCACTGCCTTCTGAGTGGAGCACTATATGTAGACTAATGGAAGCTAGATATGCTATAGAGATGAAACAGCAAGGCTGGTATTGTCAGTGAAAGTCAACTTGCTTTATATTATATATAGTCCAAATAGGAATCTAAAACTCTCATAAAAACATGTCTGCTCAGTCATACTGAAGAACTAGATTATAAAATGTAGTGATTTAAGTATATTTTAATAGGCTACTCTGACCAAACTTGAAACATTATTTTGATGTACCATATTAGAACAATTTCCCCTCCTCTCTGGCTCTTACCATCTTTGTCAATAGCAAAGGGAACATCAGGAGTTACAATTTCATAGGTGCATATCTGGCTGAACTGGGGAGAACAATCTGCATCTACAGCTTCTACTTTCAGGATGTTGTCATATCTCTTCCCCTCAATAACTGTTGCTTTGTAGGACTTCTCTTTAAACACTGGAGCATACTCATTAACATCATTCACCTGAATATGTACTGTTGCTCTGGAGATGAGAGAAAATAGTCAGCTTTTAACACCGGATGAAACAGGAATGTTAACAGAGCTATCCTTCAACTAACAGAAAAATAGCAACACATTTTACAAATTAAGCTACCCATCAAAATTCAGGCTCATAGAAGAATAATAGCCAGTAATGGAAGAGACTCATTAGGTTAAGTACACCCTCTGCTAAGGCAGAATACATTTTTCCTTTCCCAGAACATTAATAAATAATGCTTTCTACTTACACAGTACTTTCCATCAGAGCATCTCAAAGTACATAAATTAAGTCCTCAACACCTCTTTGCTAAGATGTTAAGGGCTAATTGACTAGTCAACTATCCGATAAGCAAATGCTTATCGGATAGTTGAGTCAACTTGTCGATTTCCTGTCCCCCACCCCTTACTGCCTGTATAAGATAAAGGGAAGGGGGGGAAAAGAGGGGTATGCATGGAGCTGACCCCAGGCTCCATGCAGCATTGCCCCTTTGAAATGCTGTCTCGGCATTTTATAGGGGCAGCATCGCATGGAGCCCAGGGTCAGCTCAATACAGTGCAGCTTTGAAACGCCGCTGCAGTGTTTGCATGGAGCCTGGGGTCAGCTGGGGACTCCCCAGCTGATCCCAGGTTCTGGGGAAATGATGTGTGGAACCCGGAACCCGGGGCATTTCCCTCGCTGCCCCCAGGCTCCATGAGGGCGCTTCCACATTGAAATGCACAAGAGCCCCTGCTGGGGACTCTTGTATATTTCAAAGCTGGCACCCGCATGCAGCCCGGAGTCAGCAGGACTTCCCGCTGGCCCCGGGCTGCACGCGGAGTTTCGCATTCCTCCTTTGAAATGTACAAGAGCCCCAGTAAATTACTCAATATTTAACATCCTTACTCTGTGCAATAAGTAAGTTATTGTCATTTTACAGAGGGAAACAAAAAAAGGTTAAACAACTAACATCTGTGGCAAACTGGGAATAAAATCTCAATATTTTATTATTAATTTGTGCTTTGAATATAGTTCTGTTTTATTTAACAATAGGTTACAGAAAAACATACAATGACTCAGTTGAGAATGTTAGATTGGTTTTGTTTCAATAAGAATATACCAAGTTGTGTAAGTCAGCTAACACAAAATTAGCTCATTTTTTGGAGGTGGAAGTCACAGATCAGAACATAAAAATAGCAGAAAATGCATCTAAAATATTTTATCATGAGCTAAGTAATTCCAGAAAGACTGAGACCAAAGTGCCTTTCCTCTTGCACTTGTGACACCATATGAGTAAATACAGAATGGAAAAATATGTTAATGAAGAAAACAACAAAGAGCAAAGTGTGAATGATGGAACAAGTGTCAGGAATGTAAAAATACTACAGAGAAACATTTTATTAATTCATCCCTTCAGCAGAAATAAGTATTTTTGATACTTACCTAAGAGTTTTTCCTCTTTAAAAAAGGGGCTTATTTTAGTCAACAAGTGCAGTGCACATAGACTCACTGAACACTTTCCTTAATGTAGGATACATTTTCATCAGCACAAAGAAACTAACTTCACTGACACACATCAGTTAAAGAGATTGAATGTCTTTGTGTTAGAGTAATTTATTTGTTACAATAACATATTCAGACACCAAGGCTGTGTCTAGACTACATGCCTCTGTCGGCAGAGGCATGTAGATTAGACACATAGGCAAAGTCAAATGAAGCCGCGATTTAAATGATCGCGGCTTCATTTAAATTTACATGGCTGCCGCGCTGAGCCGACAAACAGCTGATCACCTGTTTGTCCACTCAGCGCACTAGTCTGGATGCTCTCCTGCCGACATCAAAGCCCTTTGTCGGCAGCCCCGTTATTCCTCGTGGGATGAGGTTTACCGGGGCTGCCGACAAAGGCCTTTGATGTCGACAGGGGAGCGTCCAGACTAGCACGCTGAGCGGAGAAACAGCTGATCAGCTGTTTGTCGGCTCAGCGCAACAGCCATGTAAATTTAAATGAAGCCGCAATCATTTAAATCGCAGCTTCATTTGACTTTGCCAAACAAACAAATCTACATGGCTCCGTCGACGGAGCCATGTAGTTTAGATGTACCCCAAGAGAAAGTCATCGGCTCTGTATTGCTGAACAAGCCTGGCCAATCACAAAGTGGAAGTGCAGTTTTTGATATGGGGTTAAGCAGTCATTAACTGATGCTATGGGGAGCGAGTATCCCAGTGTTTCTTTCTTACCCATGCACTGGGCTTGCTCAAAACTGTTAATTCTGCTGTCTTCCCTTTTGTATCTAGCCCACATTCTTTTTGGTGGAAATTGGCATTTACATTTTGTGACTGGCCCATGTCCTGCAACAATGGGGGGAAAGTGGCTGGAAATTGCAAGCTCTACTACAAAGTGAATGGCTGCTGTGCAGAGGGAATCACATGAAGCCACACTGCGCTGAGGATGGAATTCCACCCAGTCTCTGAAGTGGTTTGTAATCTTTCCCTTTTGAGTAGAATTTAGGTGTAGCAACTTCAAAACAGTTCTATCGGCCACATCAAATCAGAAGACTACTTAAACTGAATTTTCCCTCAGCCTCCCACAGATTTACTTACTTGTGAGATTTTTTTGCATTAGCTCCATCTGGTCCTTTTCCACAATCATAGGCCTGGATGGTGAATGTGTAGTCCTTCTGTAGCTCACAATCAAGTTTCTCTTTAGAGCGTATTATTCCCTCACCAGTGGATTTATCCACTACCACAGCATCAAAGGGGACATTTTGCCCATGAATTTTAAATCCACAAATCTCACCTAAAGATTCAAAGCAGCATAGGTTAGAATTTCAGTCAAAAACTTCTCCACACACTTTCAAATTTAAATGACTCAGTATTTTGCAGCCAGGGATTTGTGAGGGTCTGTGGACAAAGCAAGAGCACTGTGCTTTAAAATGGGTGAGTTCTGGGAACTTTAGTAAAAAAAGCATACGTTTGCCTTCCAAGCAACTTGTTTTCTTTGCATCCATTCATGCAGGAATACAAAAGAGAAAGATAGACAGGCATTTCACAGGAGTACTTGAGATAGCTCTAGGGTAAGAGTAGATCTTATGAGAGCATACAGCCAAGGCCACTGGTAATATCTTCTATGCCAAGCTACTGGGAATAGCTGGGCAGCTTGTTTACTTTGACCAAAGCAGAAGGTTAAAATGCACATACAAGTTGAGAGGTGAAGAAGCTTCAGGTATAGGTTCAGCACCATAATTACAGAAATTCTGTCAAAAGGTCAAATGGACAAAGTCTTCCTGTGCAATGTACCTGGCTAAAATTAGGGAATCAAAATAAACTACTGAATGAGAAAGGTAGAAATACCAACTTTCAGGCATCCATTTCAACGCTGTCTACTAATATACTGATTACATTAATCTTGACAGTTATTCATGTAGAGGGATTTCCTTTCTAGTCAGACTTTTCTTTCTAACTGACCCAAAAAAGAAACCTAGAGTAAATCACTTATTATATCTAAAACTATTTACAAACTGGGTTATACATCAGATCTATTATTACTGCTTAATCATATAGTGAGGAAAACGTATTACAAGTTGTAGCTATGTTTTGGCAATTATATTACTTCTTCACAAAATGTATGGAAGAAACCTAAGATGTCCCAAAAATGTAAGCTACTAGTGAAAGTGATATTTTTAACCAAAGCTTGACTATAGTGTTTATATGGCCTAAAAATAATCCCAAACTGTTCAAATGGATGTCTGATTTAAAGATATTTCTAACCAAGGGTTTGGCTACATAACAGTTTCTATCAATATATTTTAAAATAGAAAAAAATTGGGAGAATAAAATGGGGGTAAAAGAGCATGACAGGATCTTCTGTTTAAGTGCTGATTCCCCATTTCATAACCAAAGTTAGTGGGTTAATATTCATAAAAGGGATAGAAAGAACCCTTTATCACCTTCTTTGGTGACTGTCACCTCAAAACTCTCTAAAGGGAGAAAAGATAAACCCAAGTCAGTAATACAGGAAAGTCTGAAGAGGGAGCAAATAAGGAAAAAGTCAAAGATGCATACATTACACAGAAAAGCTTTGGACAAAACTATATGAACAAATTCCAGTGGTCTTAACTGTTACAAACCTAGAGCCTCGTTCACTAATGCATAGGGCCCTATTAAATTCACAGCCATGAAAATGCATCATGGACAGTGAAATCTGGTCTCCAATAATGAAATCCTGTCTTGTATGTACTTTTGCACTATACCATGCAGATTTCATGGGACAACTATGAAATGGTCGTGATCCAAAAAGGAGTTGCAGAGGGTCACACGGTTATTTTAGAGGTGTCGCAGGATTGCCACCTTTACTTTTGCACTGCCTTCAGACAGGTGGCTGGAGAGAGACAGATGATGGCTATGCACTTAACTCTGAAGGCAACAACACAGCCAGAGACTAGTAGCAAATAACTGAGGGTTCAGATCTGCAGTCAGCAGCACAGAAATAAGGGTGGCAATACCATACCATACCATACCATCCTACTTCTGTGCTGACCCTCCAGCTAACCATCTCTGAAGGCAGCAGCAGTGCAGAAGGAAAGGTAGCAGTTCCACAATCTCACCATCCCAATTCTTTTGGAGTCAGGACCCCTACAGTTACAAGACTGACATTTCAGATTTAAATTACTGAAATTATAAAAAATTACTATTTTAAAGCCCCTATGACAATGAAATTGATAAAAATGGACTGTGAATTTGGTAGGGCCCTACTAATGTGATTTAACTTCAGCCTTCTGTTTATCATACATTGTGAAAATTCTCAGATTAAATTAAAACTTGATTTCAGATTGTTAAAAAGGTTTCATACTCCCTTATAGGGTCCTGGTGATAAAAACTGAACATTTATGTGTTAAACATGAACTTAAACATAGTTGCTGAACTGTTTTTGCAGAACTACTCAACAAGCTGAATTCTCACTGAACTTTGTCTACTAGCCTCTATTTAAGGGATACATACTGAATAGGGTTTTTATGGTTTTTAATTTTTTACTTAGTGTTATTATCCTTCAGGTTTCTAAAGTTTTTTTAAAATCTAATTTATATTTCACCATTAATTACGTTTCTTTACAGTTTACTTTTCTCTCAACTTGGATAATGCAAATATCCATCAGTTTCACCTCCAGGTTTTCATGCTAAATTATGCAATGTATGGGGCTGCAGACAGCAAAGAAGGTCTCTTCATTGCCATTGATTTTAATGAGCCCTGAAAATATTTCTGTTGGTATAGGTTCTGTAATAACTTGTATCAGCAAAATGTAAGTTAATGTCAAATTTAACTCCACAGTATTTTTTAATTCATTATTTTAAATGAACATTTGTTAAACTTAAGCAGCTTACAGAACATAAAAGCTTTAAATTGGGAAAACTTTTTTTCTCCTCCCCATTTCTTCATACCCTCAAGCATACTTTCCAGACTTAATGAGCAGGGAATAATTTCCACCTCTCATATTTAGTCACACCCAGCGGCTTAACTACTTGAATCTGGACACGCAGTTACTGGACATAGCTGAAAATATGCTTTATCCGACCAAAAATTAATAGTTTTATTAAACTCTGAACTTCTACTTGTTACACATTGCCAAACATTCTACTTTTCCAACTATTATCATATTCAATCTAAAATTCAGTTACAGCAAAGCTGATCCTTAATATGCAAGTGGTGGAACCAATATTGATTTTCATTTATTTTACTAATATATAATTGTGCAACTAGGAAATTTTAATTCTAAATAATGATCTATGCAGTAAACAGAACAATATTATGTTCATAAGTACAAGACAAAATATTGGTTCAATACTAAAGCATACATATTCCACAGGATAAAGAAAAAATTACTACAGAATGCCTCACTTTTAAATAGTGGATCTTAATTATAAAGGAACCAGTTTCTGAAATAACCTTTGATGAAGTTATCCCTGAAGACCCATGTAAAGTAAACTCACAGAGTTATAATTAGTTCCTTATTTTAATACAAGTTTATGGTGTCTCTTATCTCCATTTAATCTATTCCAGAGTATTTTTAAATAGCATATAAATATAATTCTGAATTGTAGAGGTATTTTAATAATATGATTATTCAAAACACGCATGCTGCTTAAATTCCTAACTAAAGCTATAGAATAAAGAAAAATGACTACAGAACAATTCTAAACTTTTAAATACTGAGCATACCCTACCCCACCCTCGGGAGCCAAGCCTTCTGAGCAAGGCTTTAAGATTACAAAAGACTACAAAGCTGTAAGCAGGAGTTGGCAACCTATAGCTCAAGCCATATCTGTTCACTTGGGAGACAAATATGGCTCGCAGCTCCAGTTCAGCTCCCCCCCTCGCTCCCTCTCCTCCCAAGCATCGGGGAGCCCATGATGGTGATCCAGCATCACACACCCCTGCTAGACTGGAGCCAGCGACGGCTTCCTGAGAGGGCAGGGGAATATGCACGCTGCTCCTCCCCTCCCCACAGCAATGTGTGCGCTTCCTTATCCATCCTATCTTCCCCCATGTTCTGGGGAGGTGGGACACGGGAGCCGCGCAGCCTCCCCACTGCCATGTGATCACCTAAGTGACCACATCTGGCTATGCCAGATGTGGTGGTGATGCACATTGAGTGAGCAGCGGCTGGGTGGGGAGAATGGCTAAGATGGCAGCAGTGGATCTAGGGTTTGGGGACTAGGAGCAGCACGTAAGCTTCTTCCAGCTCTGCCTGCAGATCCTGCCCGAGAGATAGTCATGCCTGGAGACCAGCAGGTAACGGCTGAGATGGGGAGGTGCTGGGAATGGAATGCTGCTGCTCCCAGGATGGTGCTGGGCGGTGTGTGCGAGGCTGAGCTGTTCAGGGCCTGTCCTATCGAGGCGTCTTAAGGTCAAGTTCTTTTCATGGTAGGCTCCCAGGCTGGGGATCCCGCCACTGCTCCGTTGGCCAGAATACAGCCAATGGAGCAGCAGGAAGCCATGCCTGGGAAAGGAAGCCTGACAGAAGCACAGGTGCAAAAAGCAAGTAAGTTCCACCCAGGCTCTGCACACCCTACCCCCCCCACACTAAAACCCTGCACCCCTAGCCTGCTCCTGCCCACTCCCCTGGCCAGATACTCATTAAAACCCTACTCCTGCCCCCTCGCCCCAGCCAAATACACACCTGCACCCTGTTCCTGGCCAGACACCTACCCCCAGCTTGCTCCTGCACCCTAACTCCCACCCAGATTCTGCATCCCATTCCACATTAGTGAGGGTTGGAGGTTTTTGGAGGGGTTGTTTTTTTGCTTCTGACTTGTATGGTCCCCAACTGGGCTCTGAGCTCATTATACACCCAAACCTCCTCCCCTCCAACCCAGACTCCTGCACCCCCACATTCCCAGTCCACACCATTAGACTGACAGAAGACAGCCTGAATGCGTGCATGAAGCTGTATTTGACCAGTTATGATGTAAACTTCAAAGAAATGTGCAAAAAGATGCTGCAGCAGAAGTCCCATTAAATGAAGTCTGTGAGTATAATGTTTCACTTATGCTATTATTAATCATGTGAATTATCAATAATATTAAGTTGCATATTTTCTGTCATGAAAATGGGCATTCTTATACAGCTCTTTGTTGACCACTTGTTCTGAATTTTGATGTAGTTTGGCTCTTTGGTTTGAAAAGGCTGCTGACTCCTGCTGTAGGGACATGATATGGCAGAAAGCCCAATAATGAGTGTTGGGGTTAATGTATTTAAGTGTGTTAATTTAACAGCTGTCTTTTAAAAAAAATTAAAAGCTGTACAATTCTTGGTAAACTGAGTTCTAACCCTAGTACCAATGCCAACCTTTGCCAAAAGCCAATTCAAGTACTACATGCCTTGGGGTCCCACCTGGGGATGTTAGCAAGTAGTCGAATAAAGAGGCATGGGGAGGGGGAAGAAACCGGAGCCGGTGCTGGGGGGAGCTGCCCTGCCCACCTCACCCCCGCTGCTTCTATCAGAGGCAGTGGGGGTGGGGGTGGGAACAGGGAAGGCTGCCATGAAGCAGCCCCAGATGGCATGGAGCTGGGCCCCCACCACAGACAGGGGCTGCTGGACTCGGCGCGAGCCAGGACTACTTGGTCCCAGCTCATGGTGGTCCAGGCTGCTGCGCCTCTGCATTTTAAATACAGTAAGAGACCAGCAGCTCTTACTACATTTAAAATGCAGAGTAGGTGGCTACTGGAGCTGGCACCAGCCAGAACTGCTCACAGTCTTTATCGACTATTCGTGTAGTCAATACAAATTGTATCGACTATGCGATTAGCAAGATAATCACAATTTAACATCTTTATTTCCAGCCCCACAATAAATCACCCACTAATCTTCCTGATAAACACTCATGTGTCTCCAGATGCTTTCCCTAGGGTATTAAAGTCTCTGCTCAAGATACATTACAGCTCAATTTATCTGAACAAGAAATCTACTCAATATGTTAACATTACAATGAAACGATAATTTTCATAAAAAGCCTACTTTAAAAAACATTATATTACAAAAATTCTGACATGACAAAGAAAGGGACTTATGCCTCAAAAAGTTGAAGCCCATAAAGAACTATGCTAGTTATGAAAAATTGCTGTTAACGGGCAATATGCAGCTTCACATTTGAACAGAGTTTGTCAGGTAACAGCAGCTAATTCCCTTTACCATAAGAGGCAAAACAAAACATTTCAGCTCCTTAAAGTACAAAATATTTCATAACTGAGATTATGCAGCAAAAATCAGGAGCTTAGTACATCAAGAGCTTTCATTGGATTAAACAAATATTTTTTAGTAAATTTCTTCATCTTGATATAGAAAAGTTCAGTTTCATATAATGCATCAAGCATCAACTCGAACCAAAAAGAACAAGCACCATGCTACATCATATATACACTTTATATGGCAATGCCTTTTCCAGACCTACTCATCCATTCTGGAGTCGAGATGAAACATGTTTCCATTCCTGTCATACCCAGAAGGGATTGGAAATCAATTAGCAGGCTGAATATTTACTTTACAGAAATAAAAATCATCAAATGACAGTGAAGCAAAACTTACACAAGATGATTTCACCACCTAACTTTAGCCTGAAAACATAATAATCCAGACTCCTTTGGGGCATTCTTTATCATGGAACTTTCACTGTTTTGTTGCAGTATGTTCTGATGAGAGTAAGTTTAAGGCTCTTGTGGTGTTATGTGGTTTGATATAAAATACTTTACTGAAAAAAGTTATTAAAATATTAGAACTAAAGGGCATAAAGAATTTGATTTCTAAATTCTTTTTAAAATACTGGAGTCAGCATCTCATCCCAGTTCCCTTCCAAAGAGAGAGAAGGGGGCGGGAGAAACTTTCACAACAGGGCAAGTATGAATATGTTTAACAAATTCCAGACATGTATCATGCTATTACTAGGACTTTGAAGTGTGGAAGTCATTTAGAAGCTCACCCTTTACACAAACAACTCCATTCATCTTCCCTACCTATCCTTTATTTATTTTAGAGTCACTATCTAGCTGACTGCTGCATTACACATTAACACACTGCAGACAGGACCTCAGCATAGTTCCCTGCCCTAAACAAACAAGGGCTGGCAATACAGCAGGGAGACAAACCAATTGCAGTCAGCCACTGGAAAGTGTGAGTTAGTCCCTTCCTGGAAATGTGTATAACAGAAGTGGCTTTTGTTTTGCAAGAGAACTCACAGAGATGCTGCAAGGGCATTTTTTCAGTTGCAAATATATGCACTCTCTAAACACATTCCTAGCTCCCACAAAAATATTTCTAGGACTCTATATCTGTTAATATGGGAAAAGCTAAATAACATCATTTAAAAGTGGTTAACTACCTTTTTAAACTTTATTATAATCATGCTGAAGTGCAGGAGTGTATGCACGGCACCAGGCCTCTCTGGTAATCCCCAAAACTGCATGCTTGGGGGACAGGATGCCATGGGGGGGAAGAGGGCAAAGTGATAGCAGGAAGGGGTAGGGATTGGGGGCCGGTAACAAGCAGGCTCCTCGTTACCCCCTGGCCCACCAAAAGCCCTGGGCTGGACCATGCAATCTCTCTGGCCAGGATTGGCCCACAGGTAAGGAGTTTGAGACCCCTGATTTTGAGGAACCCAGTTGCAAGCGCCATAAAAGTATAGTTCCTTATTGAAGTGTAGATAGAAACTGCTTGTATGTTAAAAATGTAAGGTATCAAAATTTGATCTCATCTACACTGGAAAATGTAATTGTACGTAGCCTTCTCAGGAGAAAGTCACGTTTAACCAAGTTTTCCCAAAAGCTGGATTTGTAGTATAGAAGTGCTTTCACAGTGTTCACTACTGATGTCAGTCATCTTCCCAGGCATTCCCATGATACACAAAAAGCCTTAGGGTATCAGCAAAACTGTCTGCCAAGGGGCTACTTTAATGTCACAAAACAAGACAAGGAAATTTGGTCTGACTACATTCAGATCCCCGCTTTTATTTAAATATGCTATATTCCAGATGTCCAATCATCCAAATTAACTTGGAAGCACATATCTGGATAATCACACTCAGTTTCAAACACCTGGTCTTGTTCAAATATGTAAACACACGTAAGCCATAATGTTGGGAATCATCCATAGCACAATTCAAGTGAACAAAGCAATATTAATGAATCATAAAGTATTGCCTTTCTTTATCCCACAATTCCAAGACCAATAACTTGAAAAATGGTTACAGTGGTTAAAACAGGTCAGTTTAAGTATTTAAAAACCAAATAAGAGTTTAAGAAGTGCCTTAATTTCTATAAGCAAGGGCAATTTATTAGAACAACTTTTTTAGGCAAAACAAATTGTGCACTTTTAACCAATGTTTATTTTATTCTGCTCTAAGCTCTTTGTTTTGCTGTGACCACATTTTCTCACTGTTCTAATAGGCTTCTCACTTAAACACCCACATAAATGGTGCCGGACGATGACAATACTCTTCTCTGTTCTAAGCTATGCATAAGCCACCAACAAGAATTATCCAGACTAAGTCATTATGTGATTCAGCTCCACACACACACACACACACACACACACACACACACACACACACACACACACACACACACACACACACACACACACACACACACACACACACACACACAGAAACTGGAGTACAGTCCTATTTAATGTTAGACAAAGCTTCTATATATTCTCATAATATATTTCTCATCGAGAATTTAAATATCCATCTACCAGCTCTGAATACATAAAGGAAAGCTTTAACAGAAGAATAGCCATACCGGATCAGACCAAAGATCCATCTAGCCCAGTATCCTGTCTTCTGACAGTGGTCAATCCCAGGTGCCCCAGAGGGAATGGACAGAACAGGAAATCATCAAGTGATCCATCCTCTGTTGCCCATTCCCAGTTTCTGACAGATCAGGGACACCATTCTTGCCCATCCTGGCTAATAGCCATTTAGGGACCTAGTCTCTGTAAATTTATCTAGATCTTTTTTGAACCCTGTTAAAGACCTAGCTTTCACAACATTCTCTAGCAAAGAGTTCTACAGATTGACTGTGCACTGTGTGGAAAAAAATGTCCTTTGCTTGCTTTAAACCTGCTACCCTATTAATTTAATTTTGTGACCCCTAGTGCTTGTTTAATGGGAGCAAGTAAATAACTGTTCCTTATTTACTTTCTTCATACCAGCCATGATTTTATAGGCCTCTATCATATCTCTCCTTAAGTTTTCTCTTTTCTAAACTGAAAAGTCCCAATTTTATTAATCTCTCCTCATATGGCAGCTGCTCCATACCCCTAATCGTTTCTGTGGCCCTTTTCTGAACTTTTTCCAATGCCAAGATATCTCTTTTGAGATGAAGTGACCACATCTGTATGTACTATTCAAGAAGTGGGCAGACCACAGATTCATAAAGAGGTACAGGTTGGATCTTCCTGGTCCAGAACCCTCAGGACCTGAGCGATCCCAGATCAGAGAGGTCAATAGCAAGGCAGGGAGCCCTGCTGTCAGCTCCTCCCCTTGGAGCTCCCCACCCTGCTAAGCTGGTTGGCTAGGGCTCCCTCAGTTGCCCACCCCAGTGCCTCCAGGGGTTTCCCTGCTGGGGGCACCCAGCCACTCCAGCCCCACTGCTGGGGCTAAGGCTCCCCAGCCACCACTTGGCCCCGCCACTGCTGACCCTGCCAGGACTCCCCAGCTCTTGCGTTCTCCTGACTGGCTCGCAGTCTAGGCCTTTGGGGCTCTTTGGTCCTGTAACATCCATGGCCCTTCCGGTCCACGGATCTTTCCAGACCAGAGTGTCCCAGATTTGGGAGGCTCAACCTGTAATAAGATATTCTCTATCCATTTTCAAATTATTCTGTTTGCTTTTTTGACTGCTCTGCATATTTTGTTTATCTACATCATATAAAGACTAAGATCTTAGCCAGTTTGAGACTGTTGCCCTTTGGACTTCTTTAATTTTCGTTTTCTTGGAAGTCCATGTATTAATGTTTACTTTAAAACTTATAAGTAAGTCAATTAAAAATTTGTCACAGACACCAGGTCTCAAACTCCTAGCCCATGGGCCATCCCCAGCCGGAGCAGTTGAGCAATCTGACCTGGGGGAGGGGAGATGGCCCTATTGCCCTGCTCCTTTCCAGACAGCACTGCACTTCCACCCCATGGCACCCTGTTTCCTCAAGGGATGCAGCCTCAGGAATTTAGGAGAGGGCTTGGCAAAGGGAAGCAGCAGTGATCATCCTTCCACCCCCCCCCCCACTTTCCCTATCACCAAGGAGACTTTGGGGGGCCCTACCACTGCTGCTGCCCCACATTGGGCCTCCTGGGACAGGGTGCCATGGGGGGGGGGCGAAAGGACGGGGCAGTGACAGGAAGGGGTGGGGCTTGGAGGATAGGAACAGACATGTCCTTCCCCAGCCTGCTGGAACTCCTGGGTCAAATTGTGAAACTGCTCTGGCTGGAGATGGCCTGTAGGGTGGGAATTTATTGAGACCCCTGTGTTAAGGTAAACAAGGTTTACAAACATATTTTTACCACTACACAGGGGTTGTTTCGTAAAATAATAGATGCTCTAATCTAATCTAAGCATATCATATTTGCGGATTAGATATTTGAATATATCCTGCAAGGAATTTCTTAAAGCTTAATTATATCTGAAATGTACCAGGACATTTACTGCCCTGCAGAAACACAAGAGCTAAACTGTTGCTTTCATAAACAAGTGCATAGTGCCAATTTATTATTCAGGCAAGCATTTAAAATATTTCTGAACACTAAGAAAGAAGTCCTATCTTCTTTTCCCAATCAACAGGACTGAAGCTGTCTTTCTATATTATTATTATTATATTATTTTTTTATTTGATAGTCTGCGTGGATACCTGTAGAATCACTGCGGAGGGAGCAAGCTGGTAACCCCCATTGAGAGTAATCTCTCAATGCATCATTTTCTTCTCCCTTGCAGTAGAAAAGATAGGCGTACATATATTAGGAGATCAATGGTTATGAGATCTAAAATGGTTAGAACTTTATAAAGTCTGTTCTTGCTACAGACAAGTCTCTTTGGGTATGTCTACACTACCCTCCTAATTCGAAATAGGAGGGTAATGTAGGCATACCGCAATTGCAAATGAAGCCCGGGATTTGAATTTCCCGGGCTTCATTTGCATAAAGCCGGCCGGCGCCATTTTTAAATGCCGGCAGTTCGAACCCCGTGCCGCGCGGCTACACGCGGCACGGAGTAGCTAGTTCGGATTAGGCTTCCTAATCCGAACTAGCTGTACTCCTCATTCCACGAGGAGTACAGCTAGTTCGGATTAGAAGCCTAATCCGAACTAGCTACTCCATGCCGCGTGTAGCCGCGCGGCACGGGGTTCGAACTGCCGGCATTTAAAAATGGCGCCGGCCGGCGTTATGCAAATGAAGCCCGGGAAATTCAAATCCCGGGCTTCATTTGCAATTGCGGTATGCCTACATTACCCTCCTATTTCGAATTAGGAGGGTAGTGTAGACATACCCTTTCTTAGTTGTCGGAGGATATGGTAAGTTACAATACAGGAGGCCTCCTCTTTCAAAAAAGCAGTTTGCATTCAACAGCACCTTTTTTTAAAAGAGTACTTTCAAAAAAAGGCGTTATTCCTCGTAAAATGAGGTCCCTGTAATATAGACACACCCTCAGTCTCCCTACTAAGGGGTATGGGAATTCTTCCGAAGCTTCTCTCATTGCCAATCAGATTTCTAACACTATATTTCAAGATAAAAGATTATCAGCTAACAAGATATATTACGGTGTGAATAAAAAAAGATTCTTAAGACACTTCAAAACACTAACTTTAATATAGAAATCAGCATAAATAAGATATCCTCTCATCTGCTAACACAGAGGAAGCATACGGATAGCACGAACTTCTAGACTTAGGGTATGTCTATACTGCAGGGGTTTTCCAGGATATCGTGAAAAAACTCCGCTGCATCCAGGGAATGCGTTTGCTCTTCTGCTTTTTTTTTGCTAAGGTGCAAATGCGCTCTTTTGGAAGCCCTGTCTTCCTCATTCCATGAGGAAGAAGAGATCTTCTGAAAGAGTGGGATTTTCCAAAATTTGGCCCAGTAAAGAGGGGCCAAATTTCGGAAAAGCCACTTCCGAAAAAAAAAAATCGGAAAAAGCTGTAGTGTAGACCTAGCCTAAGTGACTACAAAGATAGAAAAGGATGCCCATTTCCAAGATTACTGAATAAACTGATGCAAGGCAATATGGATTTCTATAGAAAAGATTAATCCAAAAAAGGTAAAAACGGAATACAATATTAATCTTGGTATCAATTAATCATATCCTCACTATCAGTCCATAACTGAGAACCAGCACAAGCCAACAAGACTATGAAGATAAATTGTTGGTCCTTCCAGAATAAGAAAAATAAGTTTTTGCACCAGAAAAAGTTCTGCAAAAATTATCTGGAGCACAAGTATTTAAGAGAAGGTTATAGTGTACACAGGGCAGACTGCACAGGAAACATCCAGACTGGTACAAGTGAAGTGTGAAAGCATAAAACTTCTAAACAAAAGGTTGTTGTCTCTATCTATATATAAAAAAAATCTTTCCGGCAGGACAACAGAATGGTATCATACATCATCTGCATCCAGAGGCTCCACCCTCACACAGACTCCTTGCCCCAGATCCTGTTCAGAGACTGGAAAATCTGCCTGGCAACCCAGTCTGGGAAGATTCCACCTCCCAAGGGTCCTACCAACCCAGCTCTGGCCCGCAGTCTTTCGGGTGGGCTGTCCCTCAGCCCATGGACTACTTCGGCTGGTGTGAGGCACGGTGCGCAGCCGACTCATACTGGGAACAGAGGCAGGCTCCCATGGCCCAGGGCACCACGACTTGCTCCAGGGCCACTTGCTTGTGCTGCTGTTGTTCTTGGCACTCATGGGCTGCTGGGCCACCAGGTTAAGCAGAAGCATCAGGCGCAGGGCGAGATGCCCCACATCCCCAGCTACCCACCAGTCCATCCTCCACTGCGCTCCAAATGGCCATGTCCTGAGCCCAGCACTGAGCCACCCTGATCAGACCCAGACCCAAGCCCAACCTGTCTCTCAAGCCCAGAATGCAGGGTTGCAGCAGCAAGCAGTGCTTCTTAAAGGAGGCGCCTGGCAGTACTGGACCTGAGCGGCCAGAGTCCCCTTTGCCTGGCCCTTCCTTCTTCCCCACACGGTTAGAGCACCAGCACTGGCTCCCTGCTGCTGGAAGCCTGGGGTGTGGAGAGAAAGCCCCAAGCCTCGCTGCGCGAGGACGAAGCGCTCCCCCACCCAGGCTGGGGGAACAGCAGTGCACTTTCTGGAGGCTTTCCCTGTACTCCCATTAGCCATATTCCAGCCAATGGGAGTAGCAGGAGGTTGAATCTGGGACTGGCATGGAGCCTGAAGACAAGTAAGTGTCCCCCTCATGCCCAGACCCTGCACCTCCAACCCCCTCACTCGTCCCCCACCGACACCTTGCTCTCCCAGTCTGCTCCTGCCTAGGGATGTTAAATTTAGATTAACTGGCTAATCGAATAGTCAATGAAATTTGCATCGACTATTCGATTAGTTGATAGGGTGCCTCCGCCTTGGAAGTGTAGCAACAACCTCAGGACTGTTGCTGCCCTTCAAAGGCAAAAGTGCTGCAAAGTTCCCCACTGGCCCCATGCTACCTGTGGCATTTCAAAGTGGCAGAACCTAGAGAACCCACAAAATCTACTAACCCTGGAATCCAAGAAGAGTTAATCCCCCTCAGTCCTTCCCCTCCCCGCATGGGGCTGGAGCATCAGGGGAGTGAAGTGTTTCCATTGGGGGCCACATCAGTGAGGCCTGGGGGTTTTTTTTAGGGGCTTTTTTTCCCTTCTCATCGTGTGGGGTCCCCAACTGATTTTTCTGTGGGTCAGTGGTCCCCGACCCAAAATTGTAACCCACCCCTGCCATAAATAAAGACAATGTTGAAATTATTTTGTGTTGCACATAATATTTTATTTTATTTAAAAATGAAGCCTGGCCAATAAGGCCCCAAACTGGGCCCAGCTCCCATCTGCCTACAGCGTTCTGTCCCCAGCCCCAATCCTGGGGCAGGCTCTACAGTCTAGCCCCCATCTGGCTGCAGAAAGAGCTGGTGGCTGCCCCCTTCCTGCTGTGGCATGAGTAGGAGGAGAGGCCATGATCCAGCTGTGTTGGACAGAGGGGGGTTGGCAAGCATAGCGATCAGGGAGCACAGCCCCATAGTTTCTTTTAAATAAAAATCCAGCCATGGAAAAAACCTGAGGAAGCATTCTTAAACTATAGTTCATTAGGGAAAAAACAGCTGAGTAACATACAGAATCTCCATCAAACAAGAATTTACATCCAACGCAAGAATAAAGAAATAGATTCTGTACCTGCAAACCGCAGAGGTGCATCTTTATCCAGGGCTATCAAGGGAGGATCCAGGAGTACTGTGTTGTCATTTTCTGTAACTATACCATGATACGTTGTTTCAATCCATGGCTTGTGCTTGTTAACTATGAAAAACAATAAAAGATTAAGTAAACAAAGTTAAGTTTTATTGAAAAATTATTAAAATAATGAAATTGTTTTTTCATTTTGATTTTTCAGATTTTGAACCCAGACTTTATTAAAACCAAGAAATCTGGTTTCTTAATGTTACATGCTTATGTCTCCATTTTCCTAACATGTTCTTAAGAATCTTTCTTGGAAGAAATTTACCCCCACCAATTTCTCTCTATAGAAACTTTGCAAAGTTCAGTTTACTCACTCATGTTGAGAGTTGCTTGAGACAGGCAAGAGAAATTCATTTTTTCATTATTAATTACCAGTCATCAGAGCAAAGAGAAGATGAACTGCCTATGCTAAGAGGCCAAATTTTTCAAGGCCCCTCCATGGAGAATTAGGGTTTCTACTGTTGCCAATGCAATCTATTGTTTGGTTTTGTTACTTCCATCTACAGACCTGTCACTCTTGCACATTTTGTGTGTGCTAAATTCTTTTTTAAAAGAAAGTTACATAAATACAAGTAGTGCTTTACTTTAAAAAACAAAGAAAAACCTGGCTTTTAACTAATTTAAGGAATAAAATGAGAGGACAGCTTATTTTCACACAACTTCACTGCTTTCCTACTGCTCCATTTAATGCTCAGCATATAACCAATCCAATTGTATGCTTAACCCTTTGTATTTACAGCACCTTTTACTATTGATTGTTCAAAGAGACAGGAAAATCTATCAAGACCACTGCTGTAAAAAATGTAGGTTCTTGCACATAAATCTTCAAGAGCGACATTCTCACTGCAAATGTACATCTAAGTATGTCAATTCTTCTAGAAACTGGTACAGAATTCACAAGGACAAGAGTTAAACAATTATATAAAGATATACTCTAAAGCAGTGTTTCAAGGAGCCCTGGGGCTTCACACAATGGATTCAGGGACTCTGCGATAAAATATTAATGACAGTTGTCTAACCCTGTTATTTTGTTGCTAATTTTCTGATAGTTTTCTTGAAAACAAAAAAGAATTTAAGAAATACAAGAAATGAGAAACAGAATTCCAAAACTAGTGGTCAAAAGGAGAAGGCTGGCAATTTGTCAGAAATTATGCTGTGACACTTTTGTATTTTTATGTCTGATTTTTATTTATGTGGTTATGTATTGAATTAAAAATCATGATATTTTATGGAATCCACCAAATTTTCAGGACCACATAGGGGCTTCACAGTCAACAAGTTTGCGAAACCCTGCTCTAAAGAAATACGACATTGCTGTTATCTGTCAGCTTTGAAAGATAGTTTGCTTTGGTGGTCAATTAGTGGCCCAATATATATGATCACCTCTCTCCTCTCCTCAAAAGCAAGGCAGAACCGCACTGCACTTTTTAATGCGTAATCCCCATATCTGATTTAAGCATATACACCAAGCAAAAATTCATGAACTGAAACAACTATAAGACATTAATCTGCAAATAATGCACCCATTAGTCAAAAAAAGATTTTTCCCAAAATAATGAAAGAAAGTGGGTCTGGCTCTGTTTGTCATCATATGACAGGCAATTAGTGATCTAAAGTATCTGTTCTAAAAATTATGCCTTTTGCTTTACCAGAACTCAAATTTAGGCTTAACTGGTTGAAAACATTCCAAAAATAGTTGTACCCAGTGTTCCCTGTAACCTGAGCATTTTGGCAGCCACACAGGGAGAGATTCAAATGCTGCCCGGCTGATTAGCAGAGCATGTGTTTCTACTGATGGTGCACATCTGCACATGCCTCAGTGCACATACAATTTATTCCACAATTTATTATACAATATGGATGGAAAAAAATAGAGGGAACACTGGTTGTGTCATATATATTCCAAATACATGCATATGAACAAATTAAATTATGAAAACAGTTCTTCCAGTGTTGAAAAATTTTGAAATCCTTTAAAGCAATAACCCATAATAATTGTTTTTAGAATCACAGTTTTCTCATGCAATTAATTGCAGTTTGAAACACTCTATTAATAATACAATCCCAATTGGAAGTACTGAAATACTGTCAGATGCTTTTCTGCATTTTCAAATATATTGACTTCAATTACAAATATTTGCATTTTAAAAAATAGTATTTTTCAATTTGCCTCAGTACTGTAGTGCAGTCTCTTTATCGTGGAAATGCAACTTAGAAATGTAGGAGTTTTTTCTTACATAACTGCACTCAAAAACAAAACAGTGTAAAATTTTAGAACCCACAAGTCCACTCAGTCCTACTTCTTTTATTCAGCCAACCACTAAGACAACAAAGTCTGTTTACATTTACAAAAGATAATGCCCCCTTCTTATATATAATGTCACCTGAACATGAGAAAAGGCATTGATATGACACTTTTGTAGCCAGCCTTTCAAGGTATTTACGTGCCAGATATGCTAAACATTCATATGCCCCTTTGTGTTTTGACTACCCTTCCAGAGAACATGCTTCCAATACTGATGGTGCTCATTAAAAAAAATGCATTAATACCATCTATGGCTGAACTCCCTAAGGGAAGAAGAACTGTATGCCTCCTAGGCAGTGCTTTTTTTTGTTATTTAAAAAAAAAAAAAAAGTGTTGGTACTTCAGGGGAAAAGTAAAACCACTGAAAGTTTAAGCTGGCTCCGCACAATCACTGGCTCCCACAGAGCGGTCTTTCTCCCTTCCTGCCCTCCGCCCCATGCTGCTACCTTTGATACACTTAAAATTGATATAGAGGCAGCGGGGGGTGGGGGGTGTCGCAGAAGCGGTTCCGTGTGAGCATGGCTCCTGCCTGCTCCCTACCACCTGCCCTGCTGCCTCTGATGCAGAGCCCGGGGGGGGGGGGGGGGGAGGAGCTTGCGTGCAAACACTATCACATACCTAATGCCTCCTACTCTCTTTTACTGGATTCTGCTGTTTATTTCATGTTACAGAAGTCTCAGATGGTGGTCTACCACATGAAAAAGAAAAATTTCACTGCAGATTTGACAAAATGTAAAGAAGGTACCAATGTGAGACTTCTAAAGATAGCTACAGATGTAAATGTATTTAAAAAATGCCTTCCAAAATCTGAGAGAGATGAGATGTGAAGCATGCTTTTAGATTACTTAAAAAAAGAGTAATACTGTATTCCTATGCATAAACTACAAAACCCAAACCACCAAAAAAGAAACTCAATCAACTGCTAGTGGCATCTGACTCATATGATAAAAATTAATAGGTGCACAGTGTTTTGGATTGTTATTGAGTAAAATCTGTCATCTACATGGGTGCACATCCTCTGGAATGGTGGCTAAAACATGAAGGGGCAGAATCTTTGTTGCATTTGGCATATAAATATCTTGTGATGCCAGGCTACAACAGTTCCATGTGAATGTCTGTTCTCATTTTCAGATAACATGTAAACAAGACGCAGGCAGCATTCTTTCTGTAAATGCAAACAAACTTATTTGCCTGAGTGATTGACTGAACAAGAAGTAGGACTGGGTGGATGTGTAGGCTCTAAAGCTTTACTTTGTTTTATTTTTAGTGCAGTTATGTACAAAAAAATTCAACATTTGTAAGGTCAATTTTCATGATAAAGAAACTACACTACAGTACCTTTATTGGGGAAATGAAAAATGTTTTTTACAGTGCAGATATTTGTAATAAAAATAAAGTGAGCACTGTACATTTTGTATTCTGTGTTGTAATAGTAATAGATATGTTGTTTCTGATCTAGAATGAAGTTCAAAGAGCAGTGGACATGGAGGATAGCTTTTCTCCTACTGAAAGCCATTTCTGGCCAAACAAGTCATTCCTGGCTAAAAATATAGTTCCATCTTTTTTATTGAACTTATTTATATTATTAATCTAATAAACAATTTGGAAGGAAAATAATAGAGTTTCAACTTTACTCATACATATGCACAAACAAGTGAGACACATTTACATAAAGAATTTTAATTCCACCCCCAACTAGGGAGTGGAAAACACACTCAAATATACAAGGTCTATACCACTAACAGTACTACTAACTTCTTTCCTTTAGTGCATGTTTAAAGCACGTAAGTATATCAAATGCAGATAGAAATAACCTGTATAGAAAGAAAATGGATTTGTGCCTTTCTTATTTTTCATGTTTGAAAAAGGCCTAACGTATTTCTCACAGCCCATTCACAAATGAAGAAGCAGAGACTTGGCTCTTGTTTATACAATACACATTGCAGGGTCTTGTCCACAATGCTATTCTTGGAGAACCTTATGGAAGCCTGGAAAATGTACATCATACACAAAGAAATATAGAGCCTGATTCAGAAATAGGTGTGGGGGGCAAGCATAACCTATAATCCTCACACCTGATAAATATTTAGATTTTTATCGTCTCTTTTTTGCCTACATAGTATCTCAACATCTACAAAGCTAGACCCTGCAAATTAAAGTCAGAATACATTAAACAACTAGACAAAGTTGTACCCCAGCTCTGACAGCTTCCTAATTATTAAGGCCAAACAAACTAAATTTAAGACAGTCTGAAAATTGATTCTTGACTCATTCATGCAGTATATTTATAGTCAAACTATGATCAAGTCTAAATACTGGAACACAAGAATTCAGTAATCAAGGGATCATGTGATGAATGCACCAAACCACAAGTATGAGGGGCATTCCACATGTAATTGATTTCATCCAGACACCTGCTTTCTTAGCTCATCAGATATGTATCACCAATTTGTGAGGCATCTAACACACACTGGCAAAATCACCACTACAGACATGCTATAACTGGCACTTCACAATAAGGTTAAGTTCCTCTGCCTCACAAAAATACTCACCTATTGTGTGGTATTACAAAAGTTAATAAAAAAGATTTCTAAGCTCTTTCCAGAATATTTTAAACTACATATTTTTAAAGAGATCCATAAGTTTGAATTTGCGATACCATTCCATATAGCGAAAGTGGCTTGTCAGTCCCTTATCCCAGCAAGGGTCCATGAGGTTTGTGATTTATATAGTATGGGTGCCATATTAAGATACCTTACAAAACAGGAACCAATAGCTCCACTTAAAGAATGTTGATCCTACAAGCAAGTCATATGCCAGCACTGCAATTACTTTGGCATCTGACTCATCCAGCACAATAAAACTGTATTGTTTTATCTTTGTTTAAATGACTCTTTAGAGGACTTACTAGTAGCAGAAATAAAAAACATGCTTATTTTCAGCATCTGGCATACAATTTCCCCTGAATTCTGCAAATGTTTTAAGAAATATTTAAACTCACTTCGAGACTAATTTTTAAAACTACCATAATTTTAGTCAATTATATGGCAAAATGTGTGCCATACATGGAGCAAGAATGAACACAATTGTTTTTAGCTTCAGTAACATCACAGCCATTTGAAAGCTTCTCTAGAAGCTCAGCTTCTAGATGCCCACACATTTCAAATCTTCTAAAACCCTTCCCTCAAAAAACCAAAACCATGGTCATGTAAGCATACAATCATTATCAAAAAAGAAAGGAAGTGATTAAATGTTCATCATGTCATATAATCTACACTCTAGACAATTTTGGCCAGTTAAGTTTGATGAGGGGATGGGGCAAGATGAATTCAAGCCATTCTGCACATTCTTATATATGAGGATCCAGAAAATAAAGAGATAAATGAATGTTGCAACAGAAGGGAAAGCTAACATTTCAACCATTTTGTAATAACAAAACCATTTGGTAATTGCACAAACTGACTGAAGCACTATATGCATCTTCACTAGGCAAAGGAAAATAATTAAGTATGCAAGAAAAGTAGGAGAACACATAATTTGTATCCAGACGAAATTCACATAATTTTATTTTTTTCCCTTACATCCTGAACTACACTCATGGAAGAACATTTCCAGTGTTTTAGCATATACTTCATAACCTAGCAAAACCCAGCAAAATCCATCCGAGATTCAAACTGACAGCCAATTTACAGTTTTCCTTATTCCTAAGCTCAGGCAAATTGCAGCTGAAACTGCAGAAAATGCCAACATGAAAATGCTCAGCAGTACTCTCATTTAGGCAAGCTTCTATTAACTCTACTAAAAAAAAAACTTCAAACCAGAAATGATTTCAAGTTTCAAAACTAAGGAACAATCACATGTAAATGAATAGCACCGCTTCTTAGTTATAAGAGCAAGTGCCATAAAACCTTAAAGCAGCAAGAGAAGACAACTGAATATACTTTTGTCTTAAAAATGACCATTTGTTGCAGCTCTCCTGAAGCTTCAGACAAGTATGAATAACTGAAGACCAACTCACTACATTTCCCTTTGCTATAGATTACAAAACCATAGGCGTTAACTATACTAATTAAAGTGCTCACAAAAATCTGGACTGTACCACTGCAGATTTAAAATGCACAGAATTATATTTTTATTGAATGTCAAGTATGGATGATCTATTAGACACCCACGATAATACTGACATAGCTGTGCCAGCAAAAGTTTCAAGTGTAGAACAGAAGAACTTAGAGTAAGCCCGGCTTTAAATATATTAGTCAATCATGTGACTAACTGATATCCTGAGCCAGATGTTCAACCTTACTTAATTCTATTTTATATTGTAAATCCTAGGCACTTTGTTTTCTTATTAATGTATCCTCTGGTTATTTATTCTGAAGAATAACTAAACTGTTTCTCCCTATATTAGAAGAATAAATAGTAGTTCTCTGACAAATGTTGAGTTAAAATGTGAAGACATCCTTTCGTAATAGCTACAATTGTGATCTTGGCTAACTGGCATAAAAGGGATCAAGGTTCAGTTTAGGGATGTGAAGGACTAGTCGACAGGATAGTTGACTAGTCGCTTCCGCCCTCCCCTTGCTGCCTCTATCAGATAGAGACAGCAAGGAGGGGGAGGGGATACTTCAAAGCAGCAGCGCTGCACTCAGCCCAGGGTCAGCTGCTCCATGCAGTGCTGCTGCTTTGAATGCTGCAGGGAGCCCAGCATTGGGCTCCCTCTGGCATTTCAAATCAGCAGCGCTGCACAGAGCCTGGGGTCAGCTGGGGAGTCCCCCACTGATCCCGGGCTCCCTGCGGCACTCCACTTCGAAACACCACAGCAGCGTTTCAAAGCAGCAGCCCCCCACACGGAGCCCGGGGTCAACCAGGGAGTCTCCAGCTGATTCCTAGCTGACCCCAGGCTGTTGCTACACTTCAAAGGGGAAGGTGCTCTATCGACTAATCGAATATGCATTGACTATTCAATTTGTCAATTACCCAATACTTAACATCCTTAGTTCAGTTCCCAGTCTAAATCTCATAGTTTAGGCAATGCTAAAATACAGCAAATTTCACCTATGCTTTGAAATTAGAACATTGCAGAGTCCATACGCAGTAGAAGCAGAAACAAATAGTAAGAGCTATCCCTCTCTAAAAGTCTACTTGCTCCTCTTAAAATTATTTACAGTCGCTCCCCGAGTTGCGAACAGTCGAGTTACGACTGTTCGCACTTATGACCAAAGCTCCCATGGAGAGATCGTAAAGGCGGTCCTCGAGTTACGAACACGACCCGCACTTATGAACAGTGCGGTTGCGTGTAACTCAATGGGGTCCAAGTTACGAACGGATCAAGTTACGGTCAAGTGTTTGGTCCGTAACTCGTTCGTAACTCGAGGAGAGGCTGTACTGTGGTGAAAGCATTCAACTCCTTTCTGCAGATAACTGTCTGAATACCAGGTTTAGGCCCTATCCTGACATTGATTTTTAGTGAGAATCCACCACTGAAACTAATAGTTCACTGAATGGTCTCACAATGGCACTGTTTCCCCACACTTTTTTTGTAATCAAGTTCTACAAACTGAAGGTGTTAGTCAGACCCTTCAGCAACAAAAATTCTTAAGGAAGCATTTGCTGATTATCAGTCATTGCCTATGTGCAATACATTACTCAGTAGATTTCAGTAGATATCAATTATTGATATAATGCTCGACTACAGTTACTTATTTTGATTATGACAAATCACAACTGGTTTATGTAGTACTATATGCTCTGAACACTAACGGTATTAATGACTGTTAGATATCAAACAAAGAATGAGAGCTGATTTTCCTTTAGTTTGTCAAAAAACAAGATTCCAAAACCTCATCAGAAAAACACCCCCACTAAACATGGTTAATCTGTTTCCAAAGACCACTTCAAATATTCAGTTCAATATACAACAGAAGCAGCCCACTTCAGCCCTGACATTCACAACATGCACAAGCTCCTGTTAATCTCCTGTCACATAAACAGGATATGTTACATTGGTTTCTCTGAAATACAATATTCATCCTAACTTCATCAGCCCCAGCTGGAATGTGCTGTAAATCCCATGATAAGTATCTGACAACATTTTATCCTAGCTCACATTTAATCCAGTTGAATAAGAGAATCTTCTTGGACACATGAATGACCGAAGACTGAATTTTACTTTAACTTCATTATTGATCTTTAGAAATAGGGTGCATTGATTTAAATCACCAAGAGAAAGGCCCTGATTTAAATCATAGATTGCAATTAACTTTTTAATTTGTACTTTAGTTATTTTCTAAAGAAAGGTGCATTTTCATTGGTTGATACAACCATTCAAACATGTTGATTTACTTTTAAAAGGAATCTTAACACTAGACTGGATACATCTTTTGTTACCCAGGAGGATGCACTATAATTCTATTCATTTTTTAAGCAACTACATAGCTTAATATTTCCACATTGTTATTAATTGTACGTTTTATTAGGTTATGAAATGGGACTGATATATTGCTAAAACTCCGGTCATCTGAAGAAGTGGGCTGTGCCTACGAAAGCTCATGATACCATCTACATGCTTTGTTAGTCTATAAAGTGCTACCAGACCATTTGTTGTTTTTTAAGTTTATCCTGTACAGACTAACTCGGCAACCCCGTGAAGCTTACTATTATTGTATCATATTTATAAAGCTTGCTCTCAAAAGCCAGAATCAGAGAGGGAAAATCTTGTTTTATATAGAAAAGCAGCCTTTAACTGAGAGTTTTGTACAGAAGCTCCTGAATTCAGCATATTTACTTTTTATTTAATTGTTTTGAAACTGTAATAAATTTAGGCCTTATGTATTTTGTATTAAACTCATATTTTTTTGAAACAGGCTTATTTTTAAAAAGAAAAAATTGCCATAAAAAACCCAATTCTTTTTATTAAAGAATTGATATTTATCCTCAATGCTTCAAAATAGAACACATTTACCTATAGAGTTGGAATTTTTAAAAATACAAAAATCCATCAACAACATTAAGAAAACAGTAACTAAAAACTTTTTGCCCTGATGTTGGCTAATAGAAAGGAAATTTAAAATATGCATAAACCTCACTTCATATACCCTACCTGTACACACACATCATTTTAGTAACACTTAATAGAAAAAAAAAGCTATACACATGGAAACCAGTGGAATGTGGGCAATGGTAAACAAAAGGTCTTACAGGCTACTCATCGAACTCCAAGAGGCCACACGTAGCTGCAAACTGCACATAATTGATATAGCTATTTTATCCAAGGGAAAGGTGAGAAAATGGTAATTTAGACACAAGGAAAAAATACAAGGAGAGAGAGGTATTTGAACTTGAGCGCACATTAGCTAGCTTCAGTATGAAGTTGAAATGGGTACTGATGTCACAAGTTCCATAGGAGAAAAATAGTGTACCTCTTTTTCCAACTAGCTGGAATGGGGAAATATACTATTTCCCCACTGAGATACTGCCTTGGGTCTTTCCTGGGAGACCCACCTAGTTTTTCAAAATACTTCGGTAGTCTATACCAGTGTTGCCCAATTTTATTTGGCCACAGAACCCTTTTAAACTCGAAAGAATTTTGCGGAACCCCCTAATAACAGTCTAATATTTGGAGCTGAAAAAGTAGACCACAAAAAAGTAAGGATAATAATCAAATGCTAATCAAGGTCATGATATCAACATTCAGTCTAATTGCATATATTAAAAACAAAAATCACATAATATTAGTTATTATTTTATTTAATCATAAAATGTTACTATAATGGAATTTTCTCACCGAACCCTTATTTTCACTTCCGCGGAACACCATTTGGGAAACACTGGTCTATACAAAAATGAGATATTTTCCCACTATGTGTATATTTAGTTCTTTATCCATGTATATGTTGCAAGTCACTCACAATTTGACCTCTCTATATATGCATTTATATATATGCATTTAAATTTAATAACTAATTCTATCAATTTCCAATGTGATGTTGGCTTTAATTTTTCTCTTCTCTAATTCAGTTTGTGCCAGTTAAGGTGGTGTAATGCCTGATTTAAAATAACACTTGGGAATCAGCTCACTTTCAGGAATGATGGTCTTGATTAGGGATGTCAGTGTGTAGACAACTAAATTATTAATCAATAAACCTGGGCTTGTTGGTTAATCCTGTCCACTACATGCACTCCTTCCCCCGCACCTTGCTGCCTCTGTATCAGAGCAGAAGCGGGGAGGGAGGTCCCTCCGGATCCTGTGGAGCCACCTGCTTTCAAGCCGGCTCCCCACGTGTGGAGTTGCCTCCCCCCGCACTGCTGCCTATCAGGGGAGCAAGTGCGAGCCAATACACTTGGGGAGTCAGCTTTTAAGCTGTCCCTCCCATAGATACACCTTGCTGCCTCCCATAAAGGCAGCCAAGGAGGGGAGCAGGCAGGAGCCGGTGCTTGGGGGAGTTCAGAGGCAGCAGCGAGGGTAAGGCAAGGGAGGCTGCTCTGTGGATGCTGGCGCAGCCTCTGTCCATGGGAAGCTTGGGCCTATATCAGAGGCAGCAGTGCAGGGTAGCAGGCAGCAGCCAAACTGCACAGGGAACAGGTTTTTAAATGGGCTCCCCACGTGGACTAGGAATGTTAAGGACTAGTCGACTATCTGATAAGTGAATAATTATAGGCTAGTCGACAGGATAGTCAACTAGTCTGTCCCCCCCACAAACATCTTTGCTGCCTCTATCAGATAGAGGCAACAAGGGGGGGGCGGGAGGGCAGCATATTTCAAAGCGGCAGCGCCGCAAGGAGCCCGGTGTCCCATGCTCCACACAGCACTGCCACTGTGAATCACAGTGGCAGTGTTTCAAAGTGGCAGTGCTGCACAGCTGATCCTGGGCTCAGTGCAGCGCTGCCCCCTTTGAAATGCCACCACAGCATATAGAACAGGGATGGGCAATAATTTTTAAAAGGATGCCACCTCACAAATTTCTGAAGTGGCCCTAGAAGGGACGTGGCCTTGGGTAGACGGAACAGGGCCAGGATACTTCTCATGCCCCCCACCGAGACACTGATTGGCCTGGGGATGGAAGAGAAGGTGAAATCTTTGCCCCCACCCCAGGTGCCTAGAGAAAATTGCCAGCTGTTTCAAAACAGCTGGCAGTTCCCTCTAGGCACTGCAGCTCCCTCCTATCTCAAGGCCCCACTCATAAGTGAGTATACTTACATCAGAATGGCATTTAGTACAACCTGTTAAAAAAAAAAAGTTAATCCTAATGCCTTTTTAGATTAGCTCATTCATGTTCAATTAAATCTTTACGTTAGGTTTGTTATTGTACATGCAGTAGCAAAAAACAGGGCAAGTCTTTTCTAACATGTTGTGGGTCAATTAACCTAATTTAGCAGCCATTGTATTCTTTCCTTTAGATAATGAACCTGTCACAATGTGATGTATGCAGAGTTGTAGTCATATCAGTCCCAGAATATTGGAGAGACCAGGGGATGAAGTAATTTTTATTGGAGCAACTTCTGCTGGTGAGAGTAACAAGCTTTCAAGCTAACATAAAGCTCTTCTGTGCATCTCTGAAATGTACTCAAGAGCATCACAGTTACATAGAAGGTGAAACAGATTATTTAGCATAAGGGAATGGTCCCTTGAAATATTTGAGAACTATTTATGCCAAATAATTTGTTCCACCTTGTATTTAACAGTGCCACCCTGAGTATGTTTCCCAGACCTTAAGAAGAGCACCGCATAAACTCAAATGCTTAACTTTTTCACCAATAAAAGTTGGTCCAATACAAGATATTACCTTAGCTACCTTGTCTCTATAAATATGATGTGACAGCTTGGATACTGCAGCTTTAGGAAGTACAACTAACTTGGAATAGAATGATTGAAGAAAAACATTTCATGCCTCCCAGATAATTTTTGAAACAACATTTAGTGACATTCTTGTGGTGCAGCTGTTAAACAAGATCACATCATCTGGAGTATTCCTCAAAGCTAGGTTAGGAAGACTGAAGTCAAAACAACTCCTTTGGAGAAATAAATCAGTCAACTATAATTTAAAGTACACACTATTATCCCCTAATTTAAATATCATTGTGCTTCACAAGCTCAGTCAATTAGGGGTCTGACACAATGACAAATTATTCAGACAAGTTATTTCCTTAAGAATCTTTATTTAGTTTAAAATCTATACAAATGTATCCATCATTATACCTTACATTATAAGATAATGCTGACCAAGGTTAGCGTTAAACTTCTGAAAGCATCACTACTCTCCCTCAGTGATTTGAGTAACTAGATGATGTGTTCTGAAGGTAAAGAGATTCACACAATTTTCACCCATTGTCTTCCTCTTGGATAAAACACTTAGGGTATGTCTATACTAGCCCCCTAGTTCGAACTAGGGAGGCTACTGTAGGCATTCAAAGTTGCAAATGAAACCCAGGATTTAAATATCCCGGGCTTTATATGCATGTTTCCGTCTGGTCATCACTTTGAAATTCCACTAGCCTGAAGTAACTGCCCACAGCTACACGTGGCAGTGAAACGGTTATTCAAACTAAGTCCTTAGTTCAAATTAACTGTTACTCCTCCTGGAATGAGGTGTAATAGTTAATTGAACTAAGGATTTAGTTCGAATTACTGTTTCACTGCCGCGTGTAGCCGCGGGCAGTTACTTCAGGCTAGTGGAATTTCAAAATGGCGTCCGGACGGGAACATGCAAATAAAGACTGGGAGATTTAACTTCGAATGCCTACATTAGCCTCCCTAGTTCAAACTAGGGGGCTAGTGTAGACATACCCTTATTTTGCTTGCTGTGGTGGAGTGTTAAACAACGAGACAGACCTGTGATTTTCAAGCCTTTTACCACTTTCATATTGCCAGGAAAAGTAACTGCATAATCTTTACATTTAAGTAATCTATTTTAATGTGAAAGACTCCAGGTGGATTTTAATTGTAGTAAATATGCAAGTAGCATAGAATTGAGGAAATGGAAGAGTCAACCAGATTAGACTCCAGTTCCCAACAGGTCATGCCTCCACTTGCTGAGGGATCAACGCTCAGGTGATCAGCCCTCCAGGGTTTGATTTACCAAGTCTAGTAAAGACCCACTAAATTGAACATTGAGGGCCCAACCATCAATGCCAGTGATCTCGCTGTTACAAGGGGGAAGGGAAGGGAAGGGAAGGGAAGTTTCTCCCATTGACCTCCTACTGTGGGGCCACCCCAGAAAAATCAGTGCAAGGTACATTGACTCCAGCCACACAATTCACTTATCTGGAGTTGAGTCTCTTGCATGGATTTTCCCTGCCAGTGTAGACCTGGAGTCAGTAAAGGATATGGTTCTACAGAACCTACACATCCATACTAAACTCCGGGGGAAAAAGAGAGTCGTGTGGTCTGCAGCCTGAAGTGTGGATTCTATTCCTTGTTCTGCACAGTCTTCCCATTTTGGTTAGTTCAGTTTCTGTACCTCTTCTCTCCCTCACACAATCTGGTATAACCATGCCTATTATATTCAAGAATCTCAATTTCATAAGGACTGTAAGACATTACTTGAGGTCTTACTTCATCATGAATTCTGTGTCATTGACAAAGCTGCAACTAGATTATAATGATGGAAAATAAAAGCCTATTAATTATTGAGATAAATGCTTTATAAAATTCTTCATTCAGATAACCTGAGCAAAGGCACATATAACTGAGTCTGGCTGCTGCAGACACATTTTTAAAAAAGCAATCACTGCATAGGTTTAAGAAATAGGATGAAGTGACGAAATTAAAATTATGACTAAGTATGAGGAAACTTCCCAACAATCAGGAATGTGATTTGAATTTAAATCTATTTGATTGTGTAATAGTTTTACAAGGGAATAATGTAATTCCCATCACTTGAAACATTAAAACTGCAGAAAGTAAGGAAGTTATAGGTAGCAAGCCTTTATTGGGAGATGGAACGGACTTTATTAACTCTCTACAGCAGGGATGACCAACCCACGGCTCCTGACAGAACCGGAACGGAACCCGGAACCACTCAAGTAAATTGCTCTCACAGCTATTGTGGTGGATTTCTTTGATATCTTCACCCACACAAGGATGTCTGTATTTAATTACATTATTGTCAATTACTAGGCAGTTCACCTATAATCAACTTTTCAACTAGATACTTCACTCTATTTAGGATTAAATCAAGAATTGCCAAACCCCTTTTGGGTTTCAAAACTAGGTCCTACAACAAGCAGCCACTAAGAGTTTTTAGAAATTTTTCTCTTGCTATCTTATCCTGAAATGGGATATCCAGTCAACATGAATTGCATTGGAATTGGGTTTTCTGTTTATGTAGCCTCTCTAATCTCCCTGAGCATTTCATAATCACCATCTGGTCAGCAGTATATGCCTACACCTATATTCTTCTTATTCAAGCACGGAATTTCTATCTATAGAGATTCTATAGTGGAGTGTGAATAATTTAAGATTTTTACTAAATTTGATTGTATGCGTTTTCACATACAGCACCACTCCAATGTCTTCTCTATGGTTTGTACATACCGTATTCTCCGGCGTATAGGGCGACTGGGCGTATAAGACGACCCCCTATCTTTTTAATTAAAAGATAGGGTTTCATCTTATACCCCAGCGCCCCTCCGCCTCCTTTGCTCCCGGTGTCCCTGGTCTGCTGGAGATGGTCCCCAGCAGACCAGAGGCACCGGGAGCAAAGCCGCAGCAGCTTTGAAAGCCTCGGGGGAAGCCGGCGGGGGGGCATCCCAGGCGCGCCTGGGCTGCTCCCCCGCCGGAGCCCCTCCGCGGCTTTCAAAGCCTCGGGGGAAGCCGGCGGGGGGGCATCCCAGGCGCGCCTGGGCTGCTCCCCCGCCGGAGCCCCTCCGCGGCTTTCAAAGCCTCGGGGGAAGCCGGCGGGGGGGCATCCCAGGCGCGCCTGGGATGCCCCCCCGCCGGAGCCCCTCCGCGGCTGGGCTCCGGCGGGGGAGCAGCCCAGGCGCGCCTGGGATGCCCCCCCGCCGGCTTCCCCCGAGGCTTTCAAAGCCGCGGAGGGGCTCCGGCGGGGGAGCAGCCCAGGCGCGCCTGGGATGCCCCCCCTCCGGCTTCCCCCGAGGCTTTCAAAGCCGCGGAGGGGCTCCGGCGGTGGGGCATCCCAGGCGCGCCTGGGATGTATACCCGGCGTACAAGACGACCCCCGATTTTTGGGGGATGGTTTTTAACATCAGAGGTCGTCTTGTACGCCGGAATATACGGTATTTTGTATCCTTATATTTGTGTGTCCCATTGATTATCTTTGTTTCATAAAGTTCCTGTGATGCCTCTTACATCAATATCCTCATTTAATACCAGGCCTTCAGATTCACTCATCTTAGTATTTCAATTACTAGTATTTGTATAAAAGCACTTATAGTCTGTCAATAGGGCCTGAATGTTGTGTAGTCTTGCCTTAATCTTTGTATTCATGCCCATCAGTGTGAAAAGAAGCTATTGTATATATATTTGCATGTATATGCAACCACATTTAAGTTGCAGCCCTTGACATGTGCTGTATCATTGTGGCCCCTGGGTTTTCCAAAGTTGAGTAGCCTTGAGTTAGATGGAACCCATCCTTCCTGTTCAGGCTCCTAAAGTTTTTCCAGTTCCTAATAAAACTAAGTCCTTTCTCCCAACACCACTATTTCATTTGAAAGACTCTGCAGTTGTGCTTGTCTAACTAATTTAATCTCTTCCCTAGCAGCCTAAATTTGGCCTTTAGAACAGTGGTGGGCAAGCTGCATGCAGCCCACTGGAGCTCCACCTGCAGCCAACGGACCCACTGGCTGGCTCCTTCCCCCATGTGCCTCTCACGCACTGGAGCCCCACACTTCCTGCTCCTCCTCCTGCTGCTGTAGCCCACTGAGGTGAAGGAGGGCCATTCGTGAGGCCCACCCACCATTGCAGGTTGCCCATCCCTGCTTTAGAACCTCTGTCTTACCTTTCTCTGTGTCACCGATACCTATATACCTCTACGTCTACACTCAGGGCTAAAGTCGAGTTAAGATACACAACTTCAGCTACATTAATTGCGGTGCTGACATCGAAGTACCTTCACTCAACTTTTGGCACTGTCTACACAGCAGGAAGTTGCAGCTTCCTTTGATGCCACTTACTCCTTGTGAAATGAGGATTACAGAAGTCAGAGTAAGAAGTCTGTTATTTAGAAATTACTTTGAAATAATAATAGGACTGCTGTGTAGATGCACACTGTTATTTCGAAATAACACGAGATTTTTAAATAAATGTGAATTGTAGACATAGCCTATAAGACCACCAACTCCTTCCCAGCATAAACACAAAGTCCAGCTAGATGGAGCAAGAGGTCCACAAGCATCTCACAATTTACCATGTGGCTCTCAAAACCACCACTAACTCACCTATCTATATTTATAAGAATTGAATTGCCCATCACTATAACCCACTTCTCCCTAGTAACTGGAGTCCACTTCCCCAGAAAGGTATCCTCAGTGTAGGAGCATACTATTACATCATCTGGAAAAAGGGTCCCAACTAGGGATGAAACAGTATAGTCAATTAACTGATTAACTAATAACCAAAAGATTATAGGTTAATGCTGTAAACTACACACATTTCTGGCCCCCCCTCTCCTCTACAGCCAGTCAATTTTTTAGCAGGCTGACCTGCAGCCCGGCTCAGTCCCAGCTTGCACCGGGTCCAGGACCTATCCCCACTGCAGCTCTGCATTTAAAGTATATTAGGAGCCAGGCCAGCAGGAAGCCCGGTTTAGTTCCAGCTCACGCCAGCCCCACTCCCGGGGAGCCCCCTGTAACCTACCGCTGCTGCATCCCTATCAGAGGCAGCAGCGCAGGGTGGCAGGAAGCCCGGCTGCAAGAGGAGCTGTTTTTTAAACTGGCTCCCCTCGCAGACCAGCTCCTGCCTGGCACTGCTGCCTCTGATAGAGACACAGCAGCACAGGATGCCAGGGGACTCCTCGGGAGTGGAGCCAGAGCACACTGGTTGCCAGCACCACCAACTACCTCGCAGGGACTATTGAATAGTCGACTAACAGATAAGAATTCATGAGGTTAAATTACTATTCAATAAACCAATAGTTAATATTCCAGTCCCAATTATGACATGAAGTGCTCACATCTACTGTAGGGATGTAATAGTATAGTCGATTAACCGATAAGTTTTTTGCTTATCAGTTAATGTTACAGACTACATGCATTTTCCCTCTCCCCCCTTGCCAGTAAATTTTTTAACAGGCTGGCCAGCAGACTGGCTCAGTCCCAGCTTGCACCAGGTCCAGGACCTACCCCTGCTGCAGCTCTGCATTTAAAGTGTATTACGAGCTGGGTAGGCAAGCAGCCCAGCTCAGTACTGGTTCTCACCCCAGGTCTGGGAACTCACAAACCCCACCCCAGATGAGGGCTGCTGCCACCCTGTTCTGCTGCCTCTGTATCAGAGGCAGCAGCATGGGGCGACGGGCAGCCAGTCCGCAAGGGGAGCTGGTTTTTAAACTAGATTACCTCATGGACCAGCTCCCTCCTGGCACCCCACAGCACAGAGTGGCAGGAGGCTCCTTACACTGGCTGCCAGCCCCACCCTGGGGAGTATAGAATAGTCAAGTAACCGATAGAAGATTAATCTTCTTTCGAATGTCATATTCAACACTATTTCTTCATCAAAATTGGATGTCTAAACTCTCCAGCCAGTGAACAGCATTGCGGAATAGATTGTGGATATCCTCTAGTGAGCCAATACATTTTTGTGTTGGGCATTCCACAACAATGTGGTGCATAGTTTGCTGACTGCCACAATCACAAAGTGGAGATGGAAATAAATTTCACTTATGCAGTAGATAACCACACCTGTTCTGACCAGCCCTAAGCTGGTTTAGAACACACCACAGTCTCTGGGGAAGATTGAAATCTTTCTGCTCAGTGGTGGGATCCAACACAAGATGTTCGTTTGGGACGTCTACTTGCTGACATTCAGCTCGCCATAGTTCCTTAACATTGTCTATGACTTCCTTTGCTCACTGTCGGGGGCTTGCGGGATTTTAGACGCGATGCTGGAGGCTGATCGAGGTATTTCTGGATGCGAAGAGGTTGGCTGCTGTGGTTGATATCTTGGTACAGTCTGTATTACTGCTCCCGTCGACGGATGCTTCATGGGGTGATGTTTGCCAGCAGCGGTAACCATTCTATGGCAATGGGCTTTAACGTTCCCATTATCACTCATGTGGCATTGTTCAGTTGAGTGTTGACTAGCTTTGTGTGGGCGCTTTCTGACCGCACCCGAGAGCAATATTCAGCAACAGAGTATACCAGGGCTATTGCTGAGGCCCTCAAGGTATGTGCTCCAGCTTCCCAAATGGTTGCGGCGAGTTCTCTTAGGAGCAGCAATAAAAATTCATGAGGTTAATCGACTATTCAATTAACCGATATTTAACATCCCTAATCTACTGTTGTTGCTCACCAGTCTGGTTACAACATGCTGAATTGTATAGAGTCCCAGTCCCTTAAAGACCTCTATCTTTATTCCCTGATAAGTGCCTTGCATTGCTCAAGCTTGGAAGACATATTTGAAGAGTGAATAAGTGTATAATAATTCAAGAGACAAAAATGAACTTGTCATTAAAGCACCAGATTGACTCAAATGATCTCATTCCCAACTTCTCCACAGATTTATTAAATCATGGACAAGGCATGTAGCTTCATTTCCCAATCTATAAAATCAGCAAGTGATGATTCTTTAGTCCGAAAAGGTATTAAAAGACTTGAATGCATTCGTGTTTGATAAACATTGAGACATTCTAACCAATGAGAAAAGAGTTAAAGTATAATTACAGCTATTATCCAGTTTGAAAAATCCATTTTAAAGTGGGTAGCTGTCTCAGTAATTGAGGTGGACATTTCAGTAATTAAAAGAGAACAGAAAATTTCCATCCCTTATAACAGAAGGAAAACCATCTAAACATTAACTACTAACTAAAGTATAATTCTCGGGAGTCTCCAAACATTGGTCCAGAACTTCTGAAACTGCTCATATCTTATAAATCTGTATTTGCTTAATAGGTAAGAATACAAGAAAAACTGTACTGAGTGAGACCAAAGGTTCATCTAGCCCAGTATATTGTCTTCCAATAGTAGCCAATGCCAGGCACTTCAGAGGGAATGAACAGAACAAGTAATTATCAAGTGATTCAGCAGATATGTGATCATTTTTCAAGCCTGGGGGATATGACCAACTGAATTTAATAATGAGGATTAACATCAAACTGACACAAACACTTGTCAATGAAGTTAATTATGATGTTCGCCTTATTTTCAGTATTTAAGAATATTTAATATCTATTGTATTGCTTTGTTTTTTAAAACTAGATGAATATTGTATATTTTGGTAGGACTAGTGAATCCTTTAAAAGAATTTACCACCATGTCTAAAAGCATCATCGTTCTAAGTTAGGGTTTTTTTGTTTTGGTATTACTGGGCTTCATATATGAACCACGTTATAATCTACTGGCTGGCTTGGAAGAATTGAATTTTTTTTTTTAACTGGTAAATGTCAGTAAATGTTGATTTCACCATATGCAAACAAAAATGTCCATCAATAATCAAAATTGACAGACAAGCTAAATACAAAAATTATTTTTTTGAACTTAAATATTCACTTTGTATATTTTGACATGAGATGTTGGTAATTTATGTTTTAGCAGCGATAAAGCTTTAACTTTTTGAATCTCAATGTCTGTCATTAAATAATTCACATGACCCCTTCCCATAATTTCATGCAACTGTGAAAATAAATAAAAACAGAGACAGAAAAAATTAAAACATTCATATGTTAAAATTATAAAAAATAATTTAATTCTGTGAAACCTATTCATTCCAGAAAAATGCATAGTTGTAGTGCTGTAGCTATGCCATTATGATTAGTGTCTGTACTGTAGTCATAGGCTGAATTTGATTTCCAATACAAATCCCTTACTTCTGCCTGGGAATAATCTGGATACAATCTGATTTGGGTCTCCCATATGACAACACAGGCTATCTTTACGCAAAATAGTTTATCATTTATTTTGAGGGCATGTCTACACTAGGAAATTATTTCAAAATAACTAAAATTGAAATAACTCCTGAAATAACAAAATCAAAATAGTGTGTCCCTACTACAGAGGAGCCTCGAATTAGTCCAAGGTGGACTCCATTACTGTGGACGCACTACCTCAATTTAGAGCCCCAGGAAGCACTGGGGGAGTAATTACTTCAAATTACTCTGGGGAATAGTTATTTTGAAATAGTAGCAGCGGAGCATCCATACTATCTCTATTTTGAAATAAGCCTTATTCCCCGAGGAAAGCAGGAGTACAGATTTTGAAATAATTCCAGCCCTTTATTTTGAAATAATGGACTTGGTAGTGTGGATGCTTTGCTTTTTATTTCTAAATAAAGGGGGGTTAGTTTGAAATAACTCCCTAATATAGACCAGGGCTGAGAAAGTTATAAATTCATGCGGTGGAGTTTTTTCCATTTTTCTTTTGGTTACATTGGAGAAGACCTCCAGGAACTGTCAGACTTTCCTTCAAGATTGTGTTTTTGTTAAGATGTAGGTGAGACACCATATTGGATGGAACTCAGATTTTGCTCACTCCCTCCCCCCATGTGGGGCAGTGGAACTTGGATAGGCTCAGAGTTTGGTCCCTCTCTCCTGGGGTTGTGAAGTTATATTTGCTGTCACGGGGGGGGGGGGGGGTCACCAAACAATGAAGTTTGAGAAACCCTGACATAGGTCAATGTAATTGTAAGGTCTAGACTAGACCAATGTTTCTCAACAAGTGGTACGAGTACCAGAGAGAGGTCGGGGGAGGGGAGGGAAGGGGTGGGGTACATCAACACAACTGAAATTTAGAGAAAACTGAATTTTTGTTTTAAGTTTCACAGCACTTTATTATTTTTGTGCATTTTACACCCAAACATTTCATCACCTGCCCAGCTACGATTAAGTTGTTTAAACAAATGTGTTGAAATGATAGAAAAAAAATGGTGTGTCTGAAAACTGTAGGTAGTGAGGGTACTTATAATTGTTTTAGTTTTGTGTTTGAAAAAGGGGTACTTTATAAAAAAAAAGGTTGAGAAACACTGGACTAGACCTTAGGGAGCTCCTGTACAGACTGACACAAATTGCAAATTCAGTTAATAAAAATGTACATTAATGAGACTGTAGCCTGTGATTTTACCAGAGTTAAAAACCAGATAGACAGAAATAAGCAGTGGGCAAAGAAATTTACAATGGGTATTTCATGAGTAATTCAGAAAGGAGAATGAAAGCTTACAAGTCACATTCAATTTTTACAACACCTTAACTAAAAAAGGCTATTTTTACAACACCAAAGATTTCTACCAGTATAATTTATGGCTCATATTGCTTTGCTGGCTGCAAAGTGGGAGAGTGCACTCTATTTCTATGAGAAAAGAAAAAGTAGGTAGTGCAATGCTGGAAACAAAGACATAACAAAATATACTAGATTAGACAGCATCAGTTTTCTTCCACTTTAATCTCTGCAGACACATATAATCTCATTTGTACTGTGGATGGAAAAACCACTTAGCATTGTCTCATCCAACTGATAAAGTGGCCATTATACCACACCTTACCCAAAAGTATTAAAATAAAGGCTTTTCTACCAGTAACTTATCCATTTCTCCTTCACTTCTTCTCTTTTAGATCCATTAAGGACTTTAAAAAAAGGATACCACACAATTCTTTGGATGCAGTCATTTTTTTAGGAAAATCTAAAATTTTGCCTTTTCTGGAGTGAAAAGAGGAACCATATACTTTAGGGATGTCAGTAGTCAACCAGTAAGCAACACCCTTACCTGGATGATCTTTCAGACTAACTAGCGGCCCCGTCAAGCTGGAGCAGCCCCTCCTGGGCTCGTTGGGCCCATCGCACCATAGGCTGTTTAAATGGTTAACTGGTTAAACATTATGTTTAACTGACTAACTAATTAAATGGGATTTTATATCCCTAATATACAACATTCTGTATAATGAAGACTGTCCACAGTAATGTCTGGAATAAGCTATCTGGAATATGGTAGTTGTAAGAAAGTTATTTGTAGGTAGGACTGAGAAATTCATAGGAACACAAGAAACCTCTTGAATTGCTCAAAATCAGTGATGATTTCCTGGGTATAACTACTGTTTTGATTTTTTACTGTTCCTTTCTGTGATCTTCATCACTCAGTTAAAAGACATGACATAAGGCCTGAGGTGAAGCAGAAGTAGCTAATGTTTTACCTGACCAATGTCTGAAGAATGAACTGTCTTCTCATTCAAAAGACAGAAAGAAAGGAAGCACTCCTTCCCTTTACAATTTAATTTCCCTTTCAGTTCCATTTATCAGAGTGAAGTATTTAACCAATGCTTTAAAGAGTATTTCTCAATGCTAACAGTTCAGCTTTTCCAATAATTGATGTAAACATGTTTAACAATTCTGTTATAACACACAGGCTATGTCTACACTACAGGCTTCTTGTGCAAGAAGCTTTTTGCAGAATACAATTAAACTAGTATTTATGCAGAAGAGATCTTCTGCAAAAACTTCTTAGGCAAGAGAGCGTCCACACTGCAAACGCGCATTGAAAAAGTGATGTGCTTTTGCAGAAGAGAGCATCCACAATACATGGATGCTCTCTTGAAAGAAAGTGTTGATAGCTATCCACAGAATGTCCACCAGAGCACCTGTGCTTTTTCCTCTTTCCTGTTTTTGTGCAAAAAAACCCTGTTGCCCGTCCGCATACACCTTTTTGCATAAGAACTCTTGCACACACAAAAAAGAGTTATTCCTCGTAGAAGGAGGAATACCTACACCGGAAAAACCCTTCTGTTCTTTCATTTTACTTGCGAAAAAATGCACTTCAGGTGTGGACACGCTGCAAATTTTTGCGCAAAAATGCCTATTTTTGCGCAAAAACTCTGTTGTGTAGACCTAGCCACATTCTTAGTCCAACATAACTATTACAAGATAAACATTAAAGAAATAATTTCATAAAATTGCCTTTTATACTATGGACATTAAACTACATAGTATGGACTTTTAACATTTATATTCTAGTTCTTTGCAATAACAGGATGCATTGATTAATCAAAAACTAAAAACTGACATTTAAGCTTATCTAATTCTCTGAAGGACAGAAACACTAGAAAGAAATCACAACTGAAGTATGAAAAGCACATTGTCGGGTCAAATTCAGATGACAATTTAGGGTTTTTAGATAGATTAGATAGACCTACACACACACAAAACCTTGCCCAACTTAAAATGTTTCCATATTTTGTCATGTTGGAGTTCTTGTTTATTTTAATTACCAGCAAAAAAAACAGCTTCCCATCCCAAAGATATTTTCCTGCAGTGTTTGCATTGTGTTAAGAGGACCAGAAAGTTAAACTGATTATATACAACTAAATTGATTAGTCTGTTCTCAGTATCAAAGATGAATGACATACCAGTATTCAATTAGTACTGTTTGCTTTTTAAAACAGTTAATGTGTTAGTAACAAATAGTATATGGAGATTCGCTATTTTTAATCTATGAATGTAAGTATATTTTTTTCAGTTTTAAGTATAGCAACAGAATGCTAGGCTATAAATTACACCACCATGACAAGCTTTGCTAGCTTTCACTAGTCACTGGATTCTTTCTATATTTTATTTAAAAGACAATAAACATATATTTAGATAAACAGTTTCTAACTGTGCACATACCAAAGCCAAATGAAGTCTCATAAATATCTGTAACAAGTTAGTTAAGAACTAATCTTTAGAATCTAGCAACTCAGAATTCTACTCTAGTAAAAGCAGCATCAGGATGGACAACAAACACAGTTTGGGCTCTAACAAGAAATTGTAGATTTAATACTAGCTGATTACAATTAAACTAGTATTTACGTACAACTTTCTACAGAAGTCTCAGAATTACATAAAAACATAAAAACAGGCAAGTAGAAAATTAAGTTTCTGCTGCCATCTTTTCTAAGAAAAAGAACAAAGGCAAGAGTGTATTCGAATCTTCATTCTAATATTGATATCTCAGCAAGGTAACCAAGTATTCATGTTCCACAGATACACAGTATTAAAATGAAATTACAAGATGATTTAATAAATATTAGATAAAATATTGTTACATTTTGGTCTTTAGATTAGTAATAACTTGTCAGAGTACCTAAAAAGAGCTTGTGCGCTTCATAGACAGAAGCCTTTCAATTGCTTATGAAGTCCGGATGCTATTACAAACTAGTGGATGCTAGGAAAAGAAAATGCAGTCCACAAATACCACCATCAGATCAATTAAATAATCTTACAGAAACTGCCCTTTTTAATATATAGGTTCACATTCTGGTAAAGAACAGTCTGCAATACTATAATGAAATCTGTTCAAAAACAGATCTGCAATGCGTATGCTTTTCAGTTTGCAACATCAATCAATATCCAACACTGAAAAGGGTATATGGCAAAAGATGCAATAAAATTGTATTTGCTTTAGGAACAGGACAATGTTCTCTATTAAAAAAAACATGTCATTGGGAGAGGCTCGTTGAGGTGTTAGATTTCCCATTTCTATTCCCAGTTAATGATCAAAGCTCTTCCACTAACCGAAATACCACCATAGTTTTAAAAGCTGTGCACACACACAACTACCCTGCCTTTCAAGAACCAGCTGAGAGACTGTTTACAATATGCAGCCAGTCTAGGGCTGCATGGATAGTCTTACCACATTTCATGAGTTCGGACTATGTTTGATACAAGTTACGACCTCTACACCTCTATTAATTTAAAACCAAACTGAGCTTAAAGAAAAGAAGAAAATATTCACAATGTAAAATCCAAGAGTTTTTGGAGGAACAATTATGTAACATCCACACACTCCTTGTTACAGACCCTAATCAAGGTAACCACAAAACCACAAAACCAAAACAGAGGCAGAACGATTATGGTTCATGCATTCTTCTTCTCACTCACATGGGGCAGGCAAAATATGGCTCATCTGACCTGCAGCCTGCCCTCTCAGGCATAGAGCCTGCCTGAAGGTCCAGCTAGTCAGGAGCCACCAAGTAAGTGCCTCTAGGCCAGAGACTACACCTGACACCCCACCTTCTCCTACACTCCAACTCCCTACCCCAGGTCACCATCCCTTCCCTCTGCACCCTTCTCTCCCAGGTGACAACTCTCTCCCAGACCCTGCACTCCTCTCACACTGCTCCCCCAAGACAGAATCCTTTCCTGCACCCCGCACCTCCTTCCTAATTCCCTATCCCAGGTGACAACTTCCTCCTTCACCCAAACTTCCTCTCAAACTCCACACCCTCTCCTGTACCCCAATCCATAACCCCAAGCTCCCTTCTGCACCCAACTTCCATCTAAGACCTCACATCCCCTCCATTGAAAAACGCAGCCCTTGATCACTTACCAAAATCTCAGGGTGCCCCCTTCATAAAAAAGTAGACACTGCACTGATATATATCTTGATGTCATTAGCAAAGCCAATGCCTTCCCACCCTCTCCCAGAAACCCAGGAAACAGAGTCCCAAGCAGGCATTAGCTCAAGCTGCATCTGCCAGGAGGAGGAAGAGAACAACCTAACTTGAGGTGGGCAAGTCTTCCTTACCAGGAATAACCCACCACTACCGCCTATCATCACACCTCAGCATTAAAGAGAAGTGTGGGTAGCAATTCCCCTCCCTAGTCTGTAGGGCTTCAACTTTGCTACCCCCCAACGAACACACATGATAAATCATCCCCAGATCTGGCTGTTGGGAAGTCTCCTTCACTGGGACAACTCTCTCCTCCTTCTTCCATCATCTATGATTGTGATGTTTGCCACACTATGTATGGGGATAACTCCCCACCCCCTAAGGCAGCACCACTGAGGAGAGGGACTAACCCCCTCCTATCCCTAGCACTCTGGAGAGGGGTATCATCCTGCTGTGCCCAAAGGATGGAGGAAGCCAAAGACATTGCCTCCGCCCACAACTCAGCCCCCTCATAGGAGGAGATTTTGCTCAATGTAAAGGGATTAATTCCCATATGAAATAAGTGAAGGTTAAATTCCACCAGGAGAGGGATAAAGGAGATATTACATGGGGAAACCAGGTTCCTCCATCAGCGAGAGGAACACAGGGGTTCAAATCCCAAACAGAGGTAGGTAAACTGGGTGCCACAAGGAGAATGCACTTAGACCCCCACCAAAGAAGGGAACAGAGGGTTAAATTCCATAGCGATTATAGCTAGGATGTAGGAGATGTTACAGGGAATGGAGTAACCCCCACCCCCACCACGAAGGGGAACGGGGTTAAGCCTCCCAGAAGGGAGAGATGGGGTGCCCTAGGGTTACATCGTTAGATGGGGGATGGAGCTAGACATCCCTGAAGAAGAACGGGTGCGGACTAGCCCCCGCAGAAGGCGGGTGGGGTGTCCCAGGGAAGGGGTGGAGGACAAGCCCCCGCAGAAGGCGGACAGGGTGACCCGGGGAAGGGGGTGGTGTCCCGGGGAATTGGGGGGACAAGCCCCCGCAGAGGGCACGCAGTCTCCAGGGAGGAGGTCACTGCAGCAAGCTCCCCCCCCCCCCCCCCGCCGCACGGCTCCAAGGCTCACTCACCTCTAGCAGCCCAGAGCCCCCCGCAGAGCAGCCCAGCGGTCAGGAGCCAGGCGGGGGCTAGGCGGGGGCAGAGCATCCCGGGGCGCAGCATCGCGCGCGCTCTGCCCGCTCAGAGTGGCAGGGGGGATGGACCCCTAAGAGACAGAGGAGGGGGCCCCCCAGCGGGCCTGGTTGCGTCCCGCGCTGCGGGGCGGAGGGTTAGGGGCGCTGCGAAGGCTCCGCTCCCCTCCTCAGAGCGCAGCGCTCTGCCAGCGGCAGCTAGGATCAAGATGGCGGCTGATGCCTGGGCTCATTCTCTCCCGCACCGGTTACCAGGCGGGGGAGGGGGGCCCAGGGAGAAACCAACTCTAAGGGAGGGATTCGGGAGATGAGGAATGGGAGAAACCATCTTATCCCTCTGGCGGAGGGGAACAAACCATTTGGAGTGGGGAGGGGGGGGCAAAAGGAGAGGAGACCACACCTTATCTCTGGGGGCTAGAGGGCAGAACCATTTATGGGAGGGGAGCACCTTATTTCTTGGTGTGGATTCGAGGGAGGAGAGAAACCAAACCTGTAGAGGGGGGTATCAAGGGAGGGGATAACCCACCCCTCCATTGGGTGGCTGGGGGTGGAGGGAAGGAAAATACCATCTGGGGCAATAGAGAGATGGGAGAAGCCATCGCCTCTCTGTGGGGAGAAGGTGGTTTTCACTCTTCTACCTGGAAGGAACCAAGAGTGTCCTTCTCAGGTGTCCTATCACAGCCTCTGAGCCCCTCTGCAGAGTCCAGGGCTGGAGCGTGGGGAGGGCTCCTTTCCTTTGGCAAGGGAGGGGCAGGGGGCAGGAGGCCGGTGCTCATGTGCCAGCCCTTTTGCATGGGTATGAAGCATCACCCACTGCAATCACACCGGATTTGCTCTGTGTAGGTAGGAGCGGAGGCGGGAGGGAGGGAGAGTCAGAGGCACCATCCATTTTGTCCTGCCCTGCAGGCTCTACTGCTGCAAAGGGGCAGAAGGTAGAGGAGGATGCTCAGCCCCGTTGTGCACCGTGGTAAGCACCACCGAGTGGGCGCCACCCCGATCAAAATAACTAACAATGCGGGGCGTGCTCGCGTGGTCTGTGTTGGCTGGAGCGGAAGGCAGCGCTCCATGCCGGTGCGTGATTCAGTTTGCACTGCAATGCAGACGTCTTGGGATGCGGGGAGGGAAGGCAAGAAAGGCTCAGTGCCTTTCGCGTCGCAGTCAACTTCACACTCCACGGCAAACTCGCGTGCTTTCCCCTGGATGGAGGAGGAGTTAAAACGGTGGCCCCTGTTAATTATTTATTTGTGGGCACGTGGAGTGGGCGGATGGTGGGGATGTGAAATGCTGTCTCACCCGCGATGCTTTTTTCCTTTCTGCGTTGTATTAAAATTCACAAACTGCAATGCAGTGTAATCCACCCAGGAACCAAACCCCTTTAGTGTTTACTCGGCCAAAAATCCGATACCAAGGACATTTTGCCTGGGTAAGAACTGTTGGAAGATCACAGGATTTACCTAAGAGACACTTTGCGGTGTAATTGCCCTGAGGCAACAATTATTTTAGGAGGCTAGATTTCCCTTCAAAGTATGTAGGATTGTTGTCTTCTTTCTGTTGTTGTGTACTTAATTTCCACTGTTGTGGTAGTTTTTCCTGATTTTCCCCAAATAATCATTCATTGTTTACCTTACTGCAGTTGAAATGAACTGTTTTACAAGATTGCTCTGTATCTGGCGAATACAAAAATAATGTTTTAGGATCTGAAGTTATTTTACGAACATTAACTAATTAAACTTCATTACTCCGTAGTGGGACACTATCAAGTCATTTAAAAAAATACTTTTAAAATAGTCCATTTCCTGATACATCAACTTTTAAATAGTATATCTTAACCTTCTAAACATCCCTTTACATTTTTATAAGGGATTTGCCTGCTCCTGTGTTAATGTTTACAGAGATGTTTCCAGCAAGGCAAGATCTGGCTCACCCTTCGCCCCTCGCCCCCCACTACAAGTCCTGCAATAGGGGAGTTTTGCCCATTGACTTCAGGAGGAACAGAATCAAGCCCTAAAACCCAGATTCTGCAAGACATATGTAGAGGTCCACTCACACATGTCACACTATAGCTGGGAGTCTTTCGGGAAAATGGTAAAAGACACCTGTATAAAGTACTGTCAAATGCACAAAGTGGAAAAAACAGAAAAATATGGTGAAGTATTTTGGGGGGGGAGTGTTTTTTGGAGAAGGTTAATCTAAGTCACAATAGTGTACACTTATCTAAATGCTTGATATTAAGTACATACATAAGTATGTAGGATCCCAGCTATAGGTGATTTCTGAGTTAGTGTTCCTTTAAGAATTATTAGCCCCATTTTACAGATGGGGAAACTGAAAGTACAAAATACCTTTCTCATAACTGAACAGTATAAACTTTTCTGCATAAAGTAGCTAAACTGTTTTTGAAGTACCTAAAATATGCAGACGTGCTGATTAGTGACATGCATTTTATGTACATGGATTTGTTTTTTTAAATTAGGATACAGGGTTATTAGTTCTATCTGCGAAAACATGTAGGTGCCCCACATAGAAGATTGCATATGAATAATTTAGGGGTATAGTACTTGTATAGCTGTAGAAGGGTGATTGTCTCAGCTTCCTTTGTTATTGCTCTTTGATCAAAAAATTCTATCAGAGAGCCAGATCCAAAAAGGAAAATCTTACCTTCCCAGATTTATGGAGCTTCATAAAAGACAAAGTGAGACAGACTGATTTTATCATTACAGAAATAGCTGGTTTGCATTTATTAGCAATTTCACTTCCACAGTGAAATAAAAATAAAACACAGACTGTTTTGACACCCCTGATATGGTTTTTGTTTCCATCTTTTTTCATATTTAAACTCATCATGTGACTTTAGTGCTGGTATCACAGACAGCTCTGTTTATCTATAGAACAGGCAGTCCCAGTAACAGCTCCTCCCAGGTTGTCCCATCAATGTAGTAGTAAAACAAATTCAAGATGTAGGGGGGGCCAACCAACCTTCCAGAGGCAAGAGGATAATTTATTTCCGACACCTGTCAGTCCTTGATCTCTCTTCTAAAAGACAATTAGTGACAATTATGATGTGTTTTGTCTAATGGACACTTCATCATTGAGAACTGGATAAAGACAACCAAACACTTTTCATGTAGGCCACCAAAAAAACCATTAAGAAGCGACTTTCACTCTCTAGCATCCTGGGTTGGATTTAAATCAGAACCTGAAGGTAAAGATTAGCACCAATCCCCTAAATTATCCAGCCCACTCCAGGATGCTTTTTGTAGTTTGGTAGCTACACATTCTATGATGAAAATATGACTGCTTTCTCAGTATAGAGCCAAAATCTTGTGAGCATATATCCCACTACATGACAGAGAAAAGTAGTGAAAGAAGAAACTGAATGTCCCACAGCATTAAAAGGAGCTTGGAAAGTCTAGTGCTTGGTGCAGGATGCTCTGAGCCAGAATTCTTGGGTTCTATTCCTAGAAGGGCCAAACATTTTCTATGTGGGTTTTTTTTAAGCAAGTTACTTAATCTTTCTGTGCCTCAGTTGACCAATCGGTAAAATAGTAATAATATCTTCCTTACAGGGATACTTTGAAACTTGGGTTTGTAAAATAGTGTGTAAATCTCACATTGAAGGTGCTATCATATCCACAGTATTATTAAAACAGACTGACTCATTAGAAGATGACAGAGAGCATTATAGAATGGGGCATGATCCAGAGAGGTGTGGAGTATCCACAACTTCCCTTAACTCAAGTGGGAGTTGTGGGTGTTGAGCATCTCTTGGGCTCAGTCACAGGGCATGTCTGGATAGGCTCGTTTTCTTTACACAGTTCTTTATAGATGCATCATTTCCTCTGCAAACTGATGCTCAAGGAAAATGAAACCCTTCGGGGATCTTTCTCAGTGAGGCTCCATCCTCAGGGAACAGCTTCTGCTACTCAGATTGCTCTTTGAATTTCCAAGGTGCCATTCGGCAGCTGGAGAAATGCCATATCGTGGATTGTTCAAAGAGTTTTATTAGAGCTTAATATGATCTCAAGGATGTGCCAAGTTTGTCATTACCTGACAATACAATTTTGTTAGTTTCTAACAAAGTAGCAGGGCTTTGACCGCTTGTATAAATACACTTGTAATGTTATTACTTCCTTTGTGGGGAGCAAGAGGGTGGATTTTTATTATTTTATTTTTAGGTATAAGCAGCATAAATACCAATGTCTGACTTGCCAATCCAAAAGCTTCAGGGGGTAGCTGAGTTAGTCTTTACAGGATAAATTTAAAAAACAACAAATAGTCTATTAACACCTTCAAGACTAACAAAACATATAGATATCATAAGCTTTCGTGGGCACAGCCCACTTGCCAATCCAAGACTGTTGGTACAATGACATCAGCCAAGATGGACCCAGAGCATCAGGGCAACTGAATCTGACATGTTGCTCACCAGCAAATAGAACAATTGGGGGGAAAAAAAAACCTCTAAGAATTTGAAAATCAGAAAGCAAACCAAAGTAGTCCCACAACATTAATTTGCATCCAGATGAGAGAGAAAAAACATTCTACACACACATTACAGCACTTTTGCTAGCACCATCATGTTCTGAAAAAAAATCAAGAAACTACAAACTAATATCCTGAGGGAAGACTTAGTCAGTAATAGTCTCCCTGATTGCCAGTTGAGCAACTCTCTGTAATCATCATCAACCAGTTTTCCTCACAGCTATTTATATTGGGGGCTGGTGGACAATTCAGCATACCATTTTATCAGCAGCTAGAAAGTCAATCTGCATTTCTTAGTCAAATCTCCCATTAAAATGTCTTGATTTCTCAAAATGCCCAACTGTGAGGATTGGGAGGTTCTGACTGTACCACTTTTCAGTTGTGGATTAGGTTATGTAATGGTAGCATGACATTGCCCTGCCTTGGAAAGCTTATATGTATGTGGCACCACTATGAGTCAGCAGGGTTGGATCAGGTCTCTGCCACGCTGGAGATAAAGATGGATGACGAAGCAGAAAACAACAGTCTATTCAAAGTAAAATACCTTGGGACAATAGGTTTGATCTACCTCCACTTCACACACATGTGTGCGCACACACACACACATACAGGCAGTCCCCCGGGTTACGTACAAGATAGGGACTGTAGGTTTGTTCTTAAGTTGAATTTGTATGTAAGTCGGAACTGGTACATATTGTAGGGGCAACTCTAGCCAAACATTTCTCCAGCGCTCAGTTTTATTCTCCCACACCTAACTTCCCTCAGTCCTTTATTCTCAAGCTGAGGTGTCTGCTGAGAAAAGCCGCTCTGTGTCTCCCTGGTCTGCTGGGGGGGGGGGGGGGGGGGTGCTAGCTTTGCGTCTCCCTGGTCTTCTGGGGGGAAGCAGCTAGTGCGAGGTTGCCTCACCCCGTTTGTAAGTAGGGATCTGATGTAAGTCGGATCCATGTAACCCGGGGACTGCCTGTATATATATATATATATATATATATATATAAAACGAAATTATAAAGGGACACACAGAGGGCAGATGGAACCATTTTGCACCAGACTAAGATGAGGGTGAGCAAAGAACCCTGCCTGCCTGATGGAACACAGGTGATCTCTCAAGGAAAGGGTGAGCTACCGGAGGACAGTGCATTTAGTATAGTGTTTTATGGTTTTCTGTATGATCTGTATTCTGTGTGTTTTCTTAAGTAAAGAGCTGTGGAGCTAGAATAAGTGCAGAGGCAGTTTACTCTATGGCAAGGTCAGGTCATCACATGGCAGTTTATGTCAACCTAAAACTGAAATATCTACACTAAAATGTCGTGCCCGCTGAAGTAACTCGTCCATTCTGATGACTTAATAATTCCACCTCTTTGAGGCATAGTGCTCAGGTCAATGAAGTTAGATCAACACGGTGTCAGTCCATTACTTACATTGACTGCTGCTGCCTTTCAGAGACCATATCGCAATGCCCCACACTGACAATTTAACCAGTGCAAGCGCTCCTAGTAAGGACACACACCTGCACTGCAAGCAGCATAAGGTAGAGATACAAAAGCAATTGACTTACTTCAGTGACTAAGTCAACATAAGGTCAATGTAGTTCTGTAGTGTAGACTTGCCTTTAAAGTTTAAGCATTCACAACTATCATGTTGATCCTGAAAGAGAGAAACAGTAAACTGAACGCTTCACACCTTTTGGGTGGAGTTCCAGGAAAGTAGAGTTACTTAAGTACCAGGGAGCTGATGGGTTAGAACTGCATGCAGAGGGGCTAGGTAGCTGGACAATGGGTTCCAACACTCAGGGTTTGTCTACACAGCAGGGCTTAACTTGAAATAAGCTACGCAAATTGAGCTACATCAATTGCGTAGCTTATTTCGAAATTGGGATTGTCTACACCACAATTGGGAGCATCTACACCATGGCTGGTCTCCAGTAAGGCCCCAAGAGCTTAAAATACCCCCAGAAAACCCAGGGCAACACAGATTTGGATTCCCTTTATAGCAGTCCTACTAGGTGGCTAGGAAGGGGTACTTGCCAGGATAAGTGACACCAACATATGCTGACACATTATATTAAAAGAAGCTTAAATTAATGGAGATTGCCTATCTCTTAGAACTAGAAGGGACCTTGAAATTGAAAGGTCATCAAGTCCCATCCCATCCCTTCACAGCAGGACCAAGTACCATCCCTGACAAATATTTACCCCAAATGGCCTCCACAAGGATTGAACTCACAACCCTGTGTTTAGCAGACCAATGCTCAAACCACTGAGCTATCCCACCTTCTAGCCCTGCTGTTGCAGTATGTATCTAAATCCTGACATTCTGTCAATGCTTCACCAGATGAAAATGTGCAATAATATGTATTTTTCTTTTAGGTGGCTAGTAGGAGTCGGATCCAACAAATCCTTACTCACACAAGTAATTTTATTGACTCAATGCATAATGAAGGACCACACACAAGTAAAGGTTTGCAGGGCAATTAAAGCACAGCCACTGATACCTGTGTGATAAGGCAGAGATCTGATAAATCCTCCACACTTGGGAGTCTTTAGAAACAGAATTGTGCACTAACTCTGAGTGGGAAATGTAAATGTGTCAGGATTCAAAGCAGTATGGACAGTCCTCTCTGCAAAGTAACACATTTTTCAAATGTAAATCAACAAACAACGAGCTCTTATTACATACAACAGCAAAGAAAACAATATTTAAAAAGCAAAATCCAGAATGCCATGGCTATTCCTGTATCCGAAAATAATGAAAATAATATTAAATAATATTACCGTCTCTCGTACGACAGTAAGAGATTTAACCTGAGTTCTGCTAAAATATGTGCCCTTAATACCTTTTTTCCAGCTAGAGTGCCATATCATAAGTTTGTCAGGAGGGGAAATATTTCTGGGATTAACTAAATGGTTCCAATCCTGCAAAACCTACAAAGGTGAGACACTGAGGAGAGAATATTTCGGGGCCTCTTTATATGCTGATATAGATGCTTTCCCAAATTAGCTTTTTTTTTTTTAAATGAATGCATCTGCAATTATGTCATGGGGTGCTATGGCACTAGCACCTTGTTAATTATTCTAGGTTGGGATGGAGCACCATGGAGCTGAGAGCTTTCCAAAGAGCAGATAGGTGCTGCCGGTATCTCATTGAATAAAATTCTTCCATCAGAGTCACTGCTGATTGAGTCAGTAAAGTCAGTGAGATTTAAGTATCATGTTAAGGACTTTTTAAGTGTTTTGCTGTGCTGGAGCTCCTACAACCCAGAACATTACACAGTGTTGTGGTGTTGGAAATGCCAGTTCTGGATGAAACATAGAATGAAGAAACATAGAATGCCATGTTTAGAATAATTCAAGATCTTTGGGCACTTTCCTAAGATTATTAAAGATGGAATCCTAACCAAATGCCTTGCAGTCTGCCAGCCTAAATTCATGCTGCAATTACAGGGCGAAATTGAAATTGGTTCCTATCTTAGGGTACGTCTAGACTACAAGCTTTTGTTGACAGAAGTTTTGTCGACAGATACTGCCAACAAAGCTTCTGTCGACAAAGAGTGTCTAGACTACAGACAAAACAAGCCGCTTTGTCAACAGACAAAGCAAGCCGCTTTGTTGACATGACAGTGTAGACGCAAAGGACAGTGTAAATGCAATAACACCTTCTGTCGACAGAACTATGTCGACAAAAGGCGTTATTCCTCGTAGAATGAAGTTTACAGCCATCGACAAAACTGCTGAATTCTGTTGATGTTATGTCAACAGAATTCAGCGGCAGTGTAGATGCAGGTATAGTTTTGGCGACAAAAGTCCACTTTTGTCGACAAAACCCTGTAGTCTAAACACACCCTTAAACTTGAGTAGTGTTGTTGTTTTCTGTCAAGCAGCGGCTGTGCTTCATGCATTTCACTGGTGATGCAAGGGATCCCTGCTTGCTGTGAAAATGCAAGAGGCTATTATTTTCATAGGACCCATCATACACGCTCTATAATCTTTCCCACCTGTCTTCCTCATACACTTTGGCCTGCCTTGTCATCATTTGCAATTTTGTTTTTTTCTAGTAACTAAGGCTCCAAGGCTTTCGTGGAAATCATGGATTCCACGGCTTTCTGGGACCTCTGTGACTTCTGCAGCGGCCAGTGTACCCAATCCAATGGCCACCTGAACAGCAGGGCACTGGCTGCTACTCAGGCAGCCCCAGGCAACTGGCCATCCCCCCACCTCCAGCAGTGGGGCCCCAGGGTGCTGTCCCTCAAGTTGGAGCAGCAGCTACTGCAGCAAGAGCCTCCATCAGGAACAGCAGCAGCATTGGGGCTCCAAGCCACCCTCACCAGGAGCAGCAGTGTCTGTGGGAGCCACTCTCCCCACCCCAACAGCTAAGATTGAGGGAGGGGTATTTTTAGTAAAAGTCATGGATGGGCCATGGTCTGTGGCTTTTTGTTTATTGCCCGTGACATGCCCATGACCTTTACTAAAAATACTCATAGCTAAATCGTAGCCTTACTAGTAGCCTATAAAACTGGGACAAAGACCTGGTGGCAGAACATGTTTTCTGTGAAAGCTGAAAAACGAGTGGACTGGTGTCCTTGAAACACGCAGCATGACTAATGCTCGGCTTACAAGGATCTAGGAGCACACATTTCTTGCACTTGTCAAAATGGAGCTGAGCAGCCTGAAAAGAACCGATAAGGCTGTAGGTAAAAATGAATGTCCTTTGCTGATTCTTACTTCAAGCAAGTGGGCGGGGGGGAGTGTCTTGCATAGAGAGCAGGGGGTCTTCACCAGCAAACTCAGCTGACAAGAGGGACGAGTCTGATCCACAAAGCTCAAATCTGGAACCAGCTGTGAACATGCTCAGAGAGCAAAGTAGTGTTCAGCTATAGGCACATGGGTAGTGAGTATCAGAGGTTAGGGGAGGCTATGCTTCCCCAAACAGCCTACCATGGCTCTGCCAATGCTCTGCCCCCAGGCCAGGCCCCCCTCATACATGCTGTTCCCAGCACTTTGCCTGGGTTGGTCCCAGTGCGCTGAGGCAAGCTAGTCGGCTTTCCATAGGGCACAGGAGGAAGAGGTGGGGGTAGTTTCCTCAGGCGGTCAGGGATCCTTACTGATAAAAACCCTGGCCTTAACCCCAAGTCCACTACTCATAGGACTCTAACCACAGAGCAGGGTCCCTTTCCCATAAGAGCCCTACCCCTTGTCCCATGTACACTACTCATAGGAATTCTTTAACCTTAGGGTGGAGACTCCTAACCATAGGAACCCTAAACACAATCCCAAGTGTCCCCTACTCATTGGAATCCTAAGACCAGCTCCATGTCCCCTTCTAATAGGAACCCTAACCCTTGCCCCAACCCCCTAGTTATAGGAACCCCAACTCTATTGCTGGGAGACCTACCCATAGGAACCATGACAGTGAGGTGCAAACCCCTACTGATAGGATTCTAAATCCAATTCCAAGCGCTCTACTCATAGGAAGCCTAAGCCCAGCCCAAAGGGTATGTCTAGACTACATGCTTCTGTCACCAGAGGCATGTAAATTAGACTACCCGACATAGTCAATGAAGCCAGGATATAAATATCCCTGGCTTCATTAAAATAAAAATGGCCGCCACACTGTGCCGGCTCAGCTGATCGTCGGCACAGTGCGGCAGTCAAGACGCAGATCATCGACAGGGAATGCTTTTGTCGACCACTCCTTTATGCCTTGTGAAACGAGGTTTACAGGAGCAGTCGACAAAGGCGTTCCCTGTTGACTGATCCATGTCTTGACTGCTGCGCTGTGCCGACAATCAGCTGAGCCGGCACAGTGCGGCGGCCATTTTTACTTTAATGAAGCCAGGGATATATAAATCCCAGCTTCATTGACTATGTTGGGTAGTCTAATTTACATGCCTCTGGCGACATACCCAAAGTGCCATACTGATAGGAACCCTGACCCTTGTTCCAAGTGACCTACTCATAGGAACCCTAACCCTATGGTAGGGATTGCTACTGATAGAATCAATAAACCCCACATCCTAGTCTACGCACATGAATCCTAGTCCTACTGAGTGGATCCCTACTCATAGGAATCCCTAACCCTAGGTTGGACTGAGCTACCCATAGGAGCCCTAACCCTACCGAAAGACCTCTACTCATAGGAACCCTAAACCTAGTCTCAAGTCCTCTCCCCATGTGAACCCAACCCCTAGAGCAGGGAGACCTATCCAAAGGAACCCTAACCTTAAACATAAGTGTCCTACACATAGGACCCTCGCCAAAGGCTCTTGTGTAAATTAGGTTGTCATGGGATAAGAGGGAAGATCCTTTTATGGATTGAGAACTGGTTAAAAGACAGGAAACAAAGGGTAGGAATAAATGGTCAATTTTCAGAATGGAGACGGGTAACTAGTGGTGTTCCCCAAGGCTCAGTCCTAGGACCAATCCTATTCAAATTATTCATAAACGAACTAGAGAAAAGGGTAAACAGAAAGGTGGCAAAGTTTGCGCATGATACTAAACTGTTCAAGATAGTCAAGACCAAAGCAGACTGTGAAGAACATAAGAAAGCTCTCACGAAACTGAGTGATTGGGCAACAAAATGGCAAATGAAATTTAATGTGGATAAGCAGGGCTTGACGAACGGCAGCGAAAACTGCTCGCCAGCCCCGTACTGCGAATGCGCAAGAGCCGCATTGCACATGCACTCACCGTGAATGAACAGGGCGCGTGGCTGAAATCTACTCGTCACGGGAGGAGGCTGTGAAGGCTAGGACTATAACAGAGTTTAAAAAAGAGTTAGATAAATTCATGGAGGTTATGTCCATAAAAGGCTATTAGCCAGGGGGTAAGGAATGGTGCCCCTGGCCTCTGTTTGTCAAAGGCTGGAGATGGATGGCAGGAGACAAATCGCTTGATCATTGTCTTTGGTCCACCACCTCTGAAGCACCTGGCACTGGCCATTGTCAGCAGACAGGATACTGGGCTAGATGGACCTTTGGTCTGACCCAGTACAGCCGTTCTTATGTTATGTAGGTACTGTCACCCTAGGGCAGGAACCCCTACCTGTAGGAATCCTGACCCTAGGGTGGGGAGGCAAAGCTCTTATCTGCATTTGAGGGTGTTTCGATCTGGGGCTTGGTCCCATCTCTGTCACACACTCAGTGCTCTGTCTAATGGTCGTATATTGTTTAAATCTGGCCCCAGGTAAAGTTTAAACTGCTAATGACAAATTAGTGACAGTGACCTAGATCCCTCCTTCAGGAAAAGACATGGAAGGGGATAAGGGAGGAAACTTCCTTCACTGAGTTTCCTGTGAATTCTTCCATCATGGGCATGGGGTTTGTATGAAATCTTGGAGGATTTGATAATCCCCACATGGATAGAGCTGTGCATTATGTGCCTCACTTCCCACATCACCTTCTTGCTCTTGGTCAGTAAGATTCCACATGTCCCCCTGAGACAACATCTGAAAGGAGGCATCCTAGATGGAGGGAGTCTGTTGGTAAGTTAACACAGCCCATGTCTCATAAAGATGGCTGCATAATGCAGCCAACAGCGGGAGGGTTATGGGAGTTGCAGTCTGTTCTGTTGCTGGCCCATTCCCACCTCATCTTTATTCTCTTTTTTCCCTGGAGAAATCTGTATTATTTGATTAAAATTGGCTTCCAGTATTTCCTGGACTACTTCACCAGGGTGAGTGGGGATGAGAAGAGGAGCAGAATAAATTGGGACAAAATTAAGAAAATAAAAACATGGGTGAATATCCAGTCTCATTTCCAGCCAATGAGATCTGTAAAACTTGGAGCAGTCTCCTGAAGGAATGGGTGTCCATGTCTTGGGACATTGAAAAGAAGACCAAACAACAAGGCACTAGAAACACTATGCATTGGCTAAAGAGGAAAATGGACTGCATGACTTGCCAGGTCTGCCTCCCTGCTTTCTATGATTCACATTGTGTTAACATTGTGTAAATAAAAGATGCTGTGAAAATTAAAATGTCTTCAGATTCTTTTTTTAGTCGTGGAGGTTGATTGTATGTGCTGGGGGAGGGAATAAGAGGATTGTTCTCCCCCACCCACCCTTCTCCTTTTGAAACTTTCCAGCATGCTCTTTGATCATCTCTGAGGATTGATTTAGGGGATGCAAATGAAAGCCTTGGCAATCTGAAGATGAAAATCTTCTCCCCTGACATTTCTGAGAGCGTTCAGAGAATTCTCTATAAGCCATTGAACTACTGGCTTAACAGAGAAAGAAAAGGAGGAAATTTTAATAGGCTGGGAAACAAAACTGCAGAAAAACAAGCAGCATTCTCCACAAAAAGCCAGCAGCGCCTGCAAACCTCTTCTGCCTTGTTTACTTCCCTTCTTTCCAGTTATACTTCCATGCTGCTGCAAAATATGCAAACAGAAACATGAAAACAAAGGTGAAACACAAGTCCCCTTTCTTACAAAGGGGTGGACTGAATATTCCACCATGTAAATCATAATATTTTACAGTTCATTAGCACCTCCTATCCTAACATTTCCAGGCATTTTACAATTATTAATGGAATTAACCTCCTCACAACACTCTTCAAAAGTAAGGAAGCTTCTATTATGGCTGTTCGGGGCATTATAAATGACTAAGAGAGACAATATTACATTTTACATATTGGGGACACAGGCACAGAGACATTATGGTCCACCAAGGTCTCCTACCCTCAGGCTTCCAGATCCCCAAGCATCACCTTTCTGGGGCAGAAACCTGCACTTCTCTCCACCCTAATTAGGTTTTTTCTAGGCTGCACAGCTTCCTTGTCTCCATTGTGAATTCTCCTCCAGTCACCCTAAGCAGGCCTGGTTTGTCTTCTTTCCACCTCTGACATAAGCAGTACAATTACCCATAGGCATAAGATATCACAAGCACATTTATTCTTCAAGTAAAAGCATTACAAAGAAAGCTTATTAAAACAATAACAGAACCCATATGCATGCTAATGAGCTTGCCACAGATCATGCTCACCCTTTTCCATAAGGTCTCTAATTGGTGTCAGTCCCTCCAAACCTTCCCTAAGGCTTGGGGGCATCCCTGTGAGTGAAGAGTTGTGTTTGCGCTGGATAAGAAAGAAGGCTTTGAGTCTGTTTAAACTCAGGCTATTTGTCCAAAAGGCCTTTCTTTGTCAGCTGGCCTCAGGACCAGCCCACGACATTTTGGCACCTGAGGCGGGGAGCTCAAATGACGCCCCCATGTCCCCTCGCTTGGGCCAAAACTTTGAAAGGTCTCAATTCTGCCTTCTACCTGTTCTACTCCTCTCATGGTTCTGCTCTGCTACTTACATATGCACCAGTAGCAGACACAATTTTCTACACTCTGGGTTCTAGTGCCCCCCCCCCCCCACAGTCTGGCACCTGAGGCAGCTGCCTCAGTTCACCTTATGGTAGGGGCAGCCCAGGCTGGCCTTGAGGTAACTGAGTATGTGCAAATCTTCCACGTGGGGAGACTGCTCAGGAGTTGTGACAGCCTGAGTGATTTTTGCCTAATTAGCCCCAGTGTTCTTAGTTCTTGGAGGGGCTGTGATTATCACCCCCCATGGAATGACATACAGCCCATAGGCCACAAGGATACCGAACACAGTAAGATCTCTGAAAGATACTGCAGGAGGTTTCCATAGATGTAACAGGCGACTCTTAAGATCAAGGGATCAGGATCACAGTCCATAGTCACTGGAGGCATGAAGTGGTCCAAAGCTTCTTGGGTCCAACTGAGAGCCTGAACCTGCCTCTAGAGCAGAGGTGGGCAATAACGTGACGGCAGTTCGTCAGGGTTAGCCCCTGGCAAACCACTGCTGCTATATTTACGTGCATGGCCGCAGGTACCAGCAATCACAACTCCCATTGGAAGCATATCGCCATTCCTGGTCAATGGGAATTGTGGGAAGCAGCACGAATTGGGACACAGCTTCCCACAGCTCTACTGGCTGGGAACAACAATCTGCAGCCAATGGGAACTGCAATTGCCAGTTCCTGTAGCCATGCAGGTAAATATAGCAGTGGGGGCCTGCCAGGAGCTAACCCTGGCAGACCAGATCCAGCCCGTGGGCTGATATTTGCCATCCCTGCTCTAGGGCCTTGTCAATACAAGTATTTTTCTAAGGGTATGTCTAGACTACATGACTCTGCCAGCAAAGGCATGTAAATTAGACTACCCGATATAGTCAATGAAGCCGGGATTTAAATATCCCCCGCGTCATTAAAATAAAAATGGCCGCCACGCTGTGCCGTCTCAGCTGATCGTCGGCACAACACGGCAGTCAAGATGCAGATCAGATGACGAGGAAAGCTTTGCCGACTGATCCCTTATGCCTCGTGAAACGAGGTTTACGGGATCGGTCGGCAAAGGCTTTCCTTGCCGACTGCTCTGCATCTTGACTGCCGCATGAATGCCACTTTTAATGAAGTGGGGGATATTTAAATCCCTGCTTCATTGACTGTGCTGGGTAGTCTAATTTACATGTCTCTGCCGGCAGAAGCATGTAGTCGAGACATACCCTAAGTCTCACCTGGCTGCAGTTTCTCCTGCACTAGCAGCTGCGGGAATGCTAATGTAGCCATTTTAATTGTCTCATCTCACTCAGCTCAGAGCATGCTTAGAAAAAAATTGTGGTTAAACTGTCAGCACCACGTGGCCCAGCACTAGTTCTCCCACAAGGAGCATAAAGGCAAGAGATTTTTAGAAAAAACGCTAGGGTAAATAAAGCCTCAATGAGCAGCTTCTGCCAAGAACACGAGTTCATTCTACTTACTTCCAACTCCACATCACTGCTATCTTTGCAGGCGTCACCTGGGAGTTGGAGCCCTGGGGGTCTGTTGGAAAAGGCACAGCCTTCTAAAAAAAATTAATATAATTTCAGAACTGGGCTAGGAAATTCCATTAGCCTTTCCTCCAGAAAGAAAGCAGGAGACTTTCCTAATCCCAGCCAGAATGTCCCATCTTTGCTCGCCGAAGATGTCTGTGTTTCTTGGCTTCCTCCTTAAGCCAAAAATACATCTCATGTAGCTGTCATCTTAGGTTAAAGCAGAGGGGTCTGAACGTTCCTCCTGCATCTCTCACACTGGTGACACCTCATAGGGAGGAACCATTTTGTGCCCGTTCACACAAAGGCTACTCTGAGCTGCCGGGTGTACCCTGAAAGTGGAATACACAATGGATGATGATTTACTGAATTATTTAGAGATTTATTTCCCTGCCATGCTCCAGAGGAAGAGAGTCTAAAACAACTGCAGGGAAGTTCCTGTACAGCAACTGCAAAATTTCTGAGCTCAATAACAGCATTAAGAGGTAGTCAAAAATACTTAGTGAGGATGGGAACTTTCCATTTAACGAGTCATTCCCTGAAGCATGACAAGAAGAACTAGGATCAGATACTGTATTTGAGCCACTCCAGAAGGGGTGAGTCTGCAGAATAAGTAGATACTGCTGATCTCTCCCCTCACCTTCTCTCTCTTTTGTTTCCCCATGTACTGTATTTGGCTGCCAACTTAGGCTGTAAATCTCTGGGCAAGGGTCATATCTTTTAGTGTTTGTAAAAATAAAAAAACATGCAGGGGGCGATACTTTAGAAATAGTAGTAGTGTAGTCAGCTATACTTTCTTAATTAGTGTAGAGTAGGGGTGGCCAACCCATTAGAGGCAAAAAGCCACAATTGTTGGGGATATAGCACAAAGAGCCTGGGGGAAAAAGTTGTCAAAAAAAAAAATACCGCTGGGACACTGTCCCTTTAAACACAACTCTGGATGGCTTTTTGGCCACATCAGGCTCCCGTTGGCCAGCGCCGTCTTGCTGGCACCATTTTGCTTTGCCATGCCAGATGGTGAGCAGAGGGAAATGGGAGCCGGGGCCATTTTTAGGGGCACAGGGGTGGCTTTGCGAGCTGCACTTGAAGGGGGGAAGAGCCACATGCGGCTCGTGAGTGGCGAGTTGGCCAGCCTGTGTAGAGAATGGCACGAGTAGTTCATGCTGGGAAATGGGAGCACTAAGCAAAAGCAAAGTGGTATTGCATAAGTGGGAGGAAGGCTGATCTTGTGGTTAAGGCCAGGGTATTGGGGCTCTGTTCCCATCTCCACCATTGATTTCCTCTATGACCTTGGCAAGTAGATAGGCAAAGATCTTGAAAGGTATTTAGGTGCCTCATTCCCATTAAAATCAAAGGGAGGGAGGTGTCTAAATATCTTCCAGGATCTGAGCCTTTAGGGTCTGTTCCCACTGAGGTTCTCTGGGACCTTAAATTCTCTCTGTGCCTCAACTTCCCTCTTCCTTAAAATTTGGATGCTAGTACTTCTTTGTATCATGGGTCTGATATGATTACTAGGTGCTAATAAGGTTCTGGAGATGAGTGGGTGTCACGTGCTAGAGAGCTGCAACGCATTCTTGCATAGGGTCACTGTCGAAAACATACAACCTGCTGCTCCTTCTTATTCTCCATTTTCAGGGCACAAAGTGGCCCTCGGCTTTTCCATTTTGTGCTTGTTCGCCTGCATAGATGCAGGGGTTAGGACTGGAGAGCCATGGGCCTGAGAACTCCCCAAGAGCCAAGCTGGAATGTTAAGGCATTCTCCATATCATTGCCCTGCCCCACAAAGGCCTTTCTTTTTAGGCTGAAGAAAATGGATGTTAATTTATTCTTTATTGCTAATTCAGAAAGGAGCATAAACACGAGTGCTCCGTTGCAGAGACTTCTACCAAGGGTGTAGTTTAAGTCCAATTATATGCTATTAGTGCATTTGCTCTTTGTTCCTGTGGCATATTAATTGCATGTCTGGTATTCTGGTAATTAACACAATTATACTTTTTCTCCCCACCTCCTTCAGTAGACCATGAAGCTTTGCATTTTATTCAAACAAGCTGCTTTCAGTCGCTAGAAGAAGGCTTATGATTTATTATTAATATAATTTTTAAAATGAAATCAACAAAATCAACAGAACTCTCACTTGGATCTATAGCTGAGAAGTGCCATGAATGTCCTCCAGCTAAAATAAAAAGCATGGGGCTTTCTCCCATTAGGTTGCAGTTTAACATACAGACGTCTAATGTGAATTAGAAGCCTCTGTCTGTGTGTCTGGCATGTTAATCAGTGGCTGGAGGAGGGGGGGAACTCTGCTAGTTCTGCCATACATGGCCATGCCAGGAATGCTGTCACTCTTAAGGGCCCAGTCCCTCCCAGCATCAAGAGCTCCCAATTCCCATCTGTTAGTGAGAAACGAGGACGCTCGGCTCCTTGTAGGTTCACACCTATGAACCAACAAGTGTGTATACCAGTGGTTCCCAACCTTTTCAAGCATATGGGACTCCTTTTCAATCTATTAAAATTTTACGGACCCCCCTCCCAAAACAGTACAGCTGTTTTCAAACATTCCATTTCTTGATAATCATTTGAAATGTAGAATAGTTCATGTTATCTAAACAAATACAGTAGCATTGCAAGATAATACAGCATGTCCACACGGAAACGTAACAACTTTGAGGTGCCATATGTTTTTATTGAATGCAATTTTATTGGATCCACTGATCCATTTTTGCTCCCAGCCCAACTAAACCTTTCCCGCCACCCCAATAGCTTTTGAACAGTTAGAGCAGGGTGACGTATTCAAAAAAAGAGGAAAAAAATGGTAAAAAGTGACTGACCCGTTTATATGCTGACTCCAGGGGACAGTCGCAGCTTATAAGCTTCAGTGTGGGCTGAGGGACGTGCAGACTGCAGGGCACAGAGTTTCTCAGGTTCCATTGGCTGCTGTTCGCCTGTGCTGCTTCCTCAGCTCCTGTCCCCTCCGTCCCCTGCCCATGAACGGAGCAAGGGGGCTCTCATAGCCAAAGGGAGCTCTGGAGCTGCCAGCTCCTCAAAGGTGGAATTTCGGTAGTACGGGGGGAGTCAGAGGAGAGAGGGAACACAGCTTGCTTTTGATCCTGTTCTCTAGAAACTAAGGGGCTGTGTCTAGACTGGCAAGTTTTTCCACAAAATCATCTGCTTTTGCAGAAAAACTTGCCAGCTGTCTACACTGGCCGCTTGAATTTCTGCAAAAGTGCTGACGATCTCATGTAAGATTGTCAGTGCTTTTGCGGAAATACTATGCTGCTCCCGTTCGGGCAAAAATCTTTTTCTGAAAGACTTTTGTGCAAAAGGGCCAGTGTAGACAGCAGAGATTTGTTTTCTGCAAAAAAGCCCCGATCGCGAAAATGGCGATCGGGGCTTTTTTGCGGAAAAGCGTGTCTAGATTGGCACGGACGCTTTTCTGCAAAAAGTGCTTTTGCGGAAAAGCGTCCTGCCAATCTAGACGCGCTTTTCCGAAAAGGCTTTTAACGGAAAACTTTTCCGTTAAAAGCATTTCCGGAAAATCATGCCAGTGTAGACGGAGCCCCTAGGGAGTGAGGGGAAAGTGGTTACATCCTGTGCATGCCTCTCACATACCAGCCAGGCGTGAGAGGCATGCACAGCATGCAAGCACCTTCCCCATGCTCCCTTAGCTTCCAGAGAACAGGGTCAAAAACAAGCCTTGAAACCGGGCCCATCGTGGTGGGCCCAATCCTTACTTTTAAAAATTTTCTGCTGCCCCCTTGCAGACCCCCAGGAGTCCACAGACCACAAATTGGGAACCACTGGATTATGCCAATGTAGATTAACCCAAAATGAACAGGTGCGTGTCAGTATTTTAACTAGAGACATTGATGACTAGCTCTGCAGTAATTCAGTTCCCAGGCCTGAGAGCTCACCAGGTGCAGAAGTCTTCCTGCCAGCCCTCTCAGGCAATGTTTGCACTACACTCCTTCCAACAGCACAGATGTGCCACTGCAGACGTACCCCTTTAAGGTGCATAGTGCAGGTGCTTTTGGTGCTGGATGAGAGCTTTCCCAGCAACAAAATAAACCCACCTCCAACAAGGGGCAGTAGCTTTGTGGCCCACCATGAAGCACTGTTCACAGCTGCACTTTTCATCATTAAAACTTCTGTTGTTCAGGGGAGTGTTTGTTCACACCCTTGAGCAACAAAAGCTTTAACAAGGCAAATGACACTGCAGACACACCCTGGCTCTCTTTTTCGCTTTGTGCAACACAAGTACGTTCCATGAGTCTGGCACATCCTGCATTGCTGGAAGGGGCTTGGATGCTATCGTGGGAAGGGTGGTATAAGAACCTTTATGGACTCTCACATTGTACAGCAGTGGTCACCAACCAGTAGATCAGGATCTACTTGTAGATCTTGGAGCCTCTGACAGGTGATCCTGACTGGTTTGGCCAAGAGGCTACCAAGTGCCAGCACTTCAGCTGCCCCTCCCCCTACTGCTGTGCATCTCCTGCCCTTTGCCTTGGTTAAAAATGAGGGAAATCCCTAGCGGCGTCTTCTCTGCCCTACCGTTAGCCTGCGTTCAAGCAAAAACTCCCACTAAACCCCAAGATTATTAATAAACTAACAAACAAAAAAGGAAAGCCAGACAGACAGCCTCCAAGCCCCTCTGTGATGCTTGTGAGTAGTGAAAGTGGCAGGTCAGTCCTGCAAGGTGCAGGTCAGTCCTGCCAGGTGCAGGTCACCCTCAGCTCGCCATGATTTCAGCATGTGACAGGGTGTGGCACAGATTATGCCCCTAAAAAGACAGCCTTTAACCAGGTCCCTTTCCAACAGGAGCATGCTGGCCATCAAAATAGGCCCGGGAAATGGGTTGAGAACGGCCCTCCCCATGGCGTCACCCCTGCGTGCCCCTCAAGCCCTGCCCCCTGCGTCATGTCTGGCACGCGGCACAGGTGGCAGGTCGGACTCTGCGTGCCGCATACAGCGTGGACGCGGAGCCGCTCGCAGTGAGGGGCAACGGCATGCGGACACGACGGCCCACCAGGAAATTCCTGGTATCCCACCGAGCCAGTCCGCCCCTGCTTTCCAATCCTTTACTGGAGACTTTTTGTTTTGCTGATTGCACTGCAGTCCCCTTGTACTCCCTTGGGAAGCAGTGAAATGAAAACCAAGTGGGTAACTATCTATGTGAAGAAAGAGCTTGCTTCTAGAAAACACCATCTGGAATATTTTTTATTTTGAATCACTGTATTTAACAAACCATCGCTAGCTCTTTTAAAGGGACAGAAGAGACACTGCACTTTTATTATCTATCATAGTGATGCCAAGAAATCCCAAACAGGGATTAGAATTCCATAATTTCTCTCCTGCAGAGCTCACCGCCTATGACTACATAAAGGAAAAGTAGTGTTATCTAGTGGTTAGATCATGGGCCTGGGAATCATGGCTCCTATGTTCTATTCCTGGCACTTCCACTGATTCACGCTCTAACCTCGGGCAAGTCACTTCATCACTCTGTGCCTCACTTATCCTCTCCATACAATTCTACTTGCCTATTCCACAGGATTGTTGTGAGAGTTCATTAACTAATGCTTGCAAAGCACATTTAAGATTCCAGGGTGAAAGATTCTCTAGAAATTCAGCGTATCATTTTAATTAAACTGGCAGCCAGATTAGATGATTCCCTGAGACTGTTGCTAAATGACCACATAGATCTGAAACTGACAAGTGATTAATTTTCAGTCACATGGAGATGTTTACAGTCTGCTTTTATTTTAAATACACAGTGCTTTGTACCTAGAACATTAAACCAATAATATTTTGCAAGAGGATAGAGAAGCACCTATCAATCCACTATTGACTTTTGGAATTTGGGTACAAGGCTCATTTGTTCGCTCCTGTATATGCCTGAAAGTGAGTTTGGTTTGGTCGAAGACTTTCTTTTTTAAAGTCCCAGTGGAGTGGGGAAGAATACGGAATCTGTTTAGCAGCACTGCCTGCAGTAGAGCAGAGATTGTTTTGATGTATGCTTTTTTCCCCACTATGTAACTATTCCCAGAGGTTGTGTGATGGGCTCATACTTATAAATTATGAAAGAAAATAAAACTAACTGAAGGTGCATAACATGCAGACTGAACCGATGATTTAAAGCAGTGTTTCTCAGCAACTGCTCTGTGGACTAGTGTCAGTTTCAGATCTCCCTGACAGTTTAGGAAGGCAGCAAGCCAGTCCCTGGTATCAAAAAGGTGGAGAAACACTGATTTTAAAAACCACATTTTGGGTTTTGTTTGGATTGGGGTTTTTTGCAGCACATTCTGATATTTTCTTAAAGAACTGGAACACTTAAAGTCAGTCGTCTGGCTCAGAATTTTGATCTTTAGACCTGTGCAGAAGACCAGGTTTGGAGCCCAGCTTTTTCTCCAGGAAGGCCGTGCAGCTGGATCTTCTGGCATTTGAGCTTGGTCAGTTCTTGAGGCTTGACTGGCTTGGTGCCCTGAGCTTCAATAGCAGGAGCAGCTCAGATTTCTATAATGTAGACACAAGGAGCTATTTCATTATTATTTTCTCCACCCCTGTCGTGGTCCAGATGCATAGAGCCCTGCTTGGATACAAAATCTGGTATCTAAATCTGCAAAAATGAGCCGTGGATGTGGATATAAAGTGGATTTTGGCAGATTTGCAGGGCTCTAAATACAAAATTTGTATCTGCATCTGTATCTATAAAAATGAGCCGTGCATGTGGATACTCAAGGATGTAAAGTGGATTTGCCGGGCTCTACCGATGCACGGTTGGTTCAGCTCTGGATTTATCCTCAGCGCTGCTCCTTTCCACAACTAGTGGGGGTAAGTTTTTCAATACCACCACCCTTTGAATCTTCAAACAACAGTTTGTAGAACAAGGCAGGGATTCTAGGCATTAGCCTCTGAAAGGGACATTATTTTCTTCTTCCATCTGACCCAGGGTGCCTCTTATGAAAAACAATCCTTCTTGCCATTAGCTGACAAACCACACAACAGCTACACAAGCCCCAGTCAGCTGAGAGGGGAAAACTGGCTCCCTTCCATTCGTATGGGCAATATTAGCAGACAGAATCTAATAAAGCAGAAAAAGAAACATGCACAGCAGAATCACAGGACAGAGAATTGGCCTTGGCCCGCCTGTTGCCAAAACAGATGCTGCCAATCATCTCCAAGTAGACTGGAAGAAAGGTCAGCGTGAAAGGTGGTTTGTGAAAGACAAAGACAAGGGCCTGTCAGGGCTAATTGCTTACAGGAAACTGAAATATTCCCCTCTGCAGCCACTGGAAGATGCAAAAACCAGATGGTACAATGAACAAAAGGGTTTATCGGGTCAACAAGCCCAGATTTAGAGAATGCGTTTGTCACTCCCCTCCCTTCCCGAATTTCCCTCAGCACATAGCTTTTGAAGATATTGTTTTTAGACAAGCACCTTTGACTTTTTTACAACGGGTGACTGGGACTGTCCAGGAAGGAGAGTTGTTTTGCTGCCTATTCGTGAGCCGCTTAAGTTACAAGGACGTCATCTGTCCTGCTGTAATTCCAAGGACCAACAGTTACGTCAAGACCTAGCTTGACCCAGTGTACTGTGCACTCAGTTGATGTAATGCCACAGGATGATTCGGGGCAGCCAATGCAGGCACCGTATTTTGGGAGAGCCCCACAAGCGGCCGCCTCAACCGTCCTACGAGAGAGAATCTAGCGCAGAGAGGCAGTAGGCATTGCCCACCCACTCACTGATGCGCACTCACTGCAGCAGTGGGACCCAGCGTGGCTGGGCAGCCTGTTCTGCTCCACCATGTCGCCCTCTCCTGGCCAGCTGTGCTCTGCTTCACCGCAGCATGGGACTGTAGCATGCCCCAGCCCCCGAGAGCTCCGCTTCCTGCTGCCACGGAGCAGTGGGGCACAGTGGGCTGGGACAGGGCAGTGCTGTGGAGCGGAGCAGACTGCCCGGGTGCTTCAGATCCTGCCGCCGTGGTGAATGTGGGGGTTGGGGAGGCGACTCCTGCTGCCACCCCATGCTCGGCCCCCAGAATTCCCCAGCTTGCTTTGCTCAGAGGGGGCAAGGTGCCAGAGCATGGGTAGGTCTTGGGAAAGGGAGGAAAAGGGGACAGGGTGAAGCAGAGGCAGAGCAAGGGTATTGCCCTGGGTCCCGTGCCTGGGGCAGTGTGGGGAGGGCTGCCCCAGGTCTGCACGCCCCTAGGGACGGCCTTGTGTAACGCAAAGAGCCTGCAAAATAACTAAATCTCAAACTATAGAGAGGGTTTTGTGGGGACTTAAGATGCTGACCCACCAGGCCACCTAACAATCCTGTCAGAATTTAAATCTGGACTTTCAGTGCGTCAAGCTGGAATCTGACACTTAAGCGCCGGTTTGAATCCGGACAGCCTCGTGCTGTCCTCCTGCAGCAGACAAACAGAGCTCTATGCAGGGCACCAGCTGGGGCCGCTCAGCTCACAGCTACATAAGAACCAAGGTCCTGTCTGCACAGGCTGAATATTAAATAGTGCTCCACATTTTGTCTCCGGTTCCTCAGCCTGTGCAGCATGCTGGGTAGGTGCTGGAGATGGCTGCGTATACATCGGCTCCGGTCCTACAACTGTAACCATGGGGGGGTGGTGCTTACATCTGCACAGGCCATGTCCTGCTGACCATGTCCTCCCAGATGAATCCAATTGCAGAACCTGGCTCGTAGCTTTTAAATCTCTGTGAGCTCCATGAGAGTGAAAGATGGTATCTGTATTTAAAAAAACAACATGATCTTCCATGCCACTTCATCCCCTGCATGCTTGAGTCCTGAAACAACTGTAGATACATTCTGTGAGACACTGGTCCTGGTCCTGCAGAAGTCCACATGAGCTGAGCCACTGAGGTGCATGACAGCAGGATCCAATGTATGGGAAGGCTGACTCTTGTTTTCTAAATCACACAGTCTGCACAACCGACTGTATAAGGACAATACAAATGTTTGTTAATTGTTACTTGTCTCACAATCAGTTTGAAACAACTGGGCTATGTCTAGACTGCAGGCTTCTTTCGAAAGAGGCTCTTTCGAAAGCATCTTTCGAAAGAGCCTCTTTCGAAAGATCGCGTCTAGACTGCAGGCGGATCTTTCGAAAGAGAAATCCGCTTTTTCGAAAGAGAGCACCCAGCGAGTCTGGATGCTCTCTTTCGAAGACGGCCTCTTTACATTGAAGAACGCCTTCTTTCGAAAGAGGAACTTTCGAAAGAAGGCGTTCTTCCTCGTAAATTGAGGTTTACCGCCATCGAAAGAAAAGCCGCGTTCTTTCGAAATAATTTCGAAAGAACGCGGCTTGAGTCTGGACGCAGGGGAAGTTCTTTCGAAAAAAGGCTACTTTTTTCGAAAGAACCCCTGAGTCTGGACACGGCCCTGGTTATATTTATGTGCCCTACCTCTGTGCTTATTGTTTTATAATGGCCTTGGTTAAGGCTTGGTCTACATTATCAGAGGCTATTGATCTAAATTACACTTCAGCTACATGAATGACATAGTTGAAATTGACTTACTTACCATAGTGTCTTCACTGCAGTAAGTCGACAGCTGATGCTCTTCCATCGACTCTGCCTGTGCTTCTCATTCTGGAAGAGTACTGGAGTCGATGGGCAAGCTCTCAGCAGACGATTTATCATGTCTGCACTACACAGGATAAATTGACTCCTGATAGATTGATCGGGTGGGTAGTGTAGAGAAGCCCTGAGATACAACCAGTGAAATTCTTTGCTGCGCTATTCCTGCTTAATCCAGCCATGCAAGAGAAATAAAACAATTATAATTTCTGTGCCATTAATTCAGTTTAAATTCAACACAGGCAATAATAATATTTTGCAGCTATAGAGGCCCTTCCTTCTGTAGCTCTTAAAGCAAACACTCTCAGTATTACCATAGTTTCAGAGATGGGAGAAACTAAGGTGCAGAGAGAAGCAAAGACTTACCCAAGGTTACGCAGGGTGTTTGTGAAAGAGTCAGAAGTCAAATGCAGGCACCTGACTCTCAGTCCTGGGCTTTAACCGCACAGCTACCCTACCTTCATAGCACTGGGAACTCTCTCAAGACTGCACCTTGTCTTATCTAGGGCAGGTTAGGGGAAGTCTTGTTGTTCTCTATTTGTATAGCAGCTAACACAGTGAGGCCCTGATCTATGTCTAGGACACCTAGGTCAGCCGTGGCCAACCTGTGGCTCGCAAGCTGCATGCGGCTCTTCCCCTCCAGGCTTCTCATGGCTTGTAAAGCTACCCCTGAAAACGGCCCCCTCCTCCCAGCTTCCTGTGCTCTCTGTGGCAGGGGAGCCATTTGGCATGGCCATTAAAGATGAAGCATTAAAGATGGCGTCAGTCAGCAGGAGCCTGATGTGCCCAAAAAGCCTCTGAACGCGTTTTCTTAAAGGGGTAGACTTCTTTTTTTTTGCTCGACAATTTTGCCCTGGCTCTTCATGCTAGACCCACTGAAATCGTGGTTCTTTGCCCAGAATGGGTTGGCCACCCCCATCGTACGTGTTATAGTAACACAAATAACAAACAAACAATAATAAGAGCTTGGCCTTTAAGAATTCCAGAGCTGCCAGCTTCTTCCTGGCAGCGACCTGGCAACGTATGTGACCATCTCATTAAACAGGAGAGCAGTTAAATCCTCCCATATTAAATGTGTTTATTTTTCTTCCTTCAGACACCATTTGTGACTTCTTCCACTAAGCCACTGCCCTCCTGGCCTTCCCTCTAATTGCAGATTTGCCAATTATGTTTTGATCACCCAGCCAACTAATCACTGTCTGCAGCAAACCACCGAGCTGGGCCTATTTGCAGTGAGGAAGAGCATTACGTGTGGATGAAGCATTCATGCCTTCATCCTTATGGATGGGATCAGGGGATTAAGAGGCACAGTCGACCCTGATTAATGCTGCAGACTGAGCCAATGTTCCTTGCTGAGTGGGAGGCTTGACCGCCTCCCTATGGGGAACTAGAAGGCAGACAGGCTCGCCCCATCCAAGGACAAGCCTCCTCTTTCTGTAATTCAAGCTGCCATTCAGCAGTAGAGAAGTGGGTTAAATATCAACCCTTTTTCTTTCTCCAAAACAAACCCTCGAGGGATGGTAACACAGTGTTTAGAGGCAACTGTTCCCAGATTTTACTTTTAAACATACACACATTCAGGCAGTTGCTCTCCAGAAACCGACCCCAAATTTACTACCACCAGAATATGGAACAGAGTTTTGTGCAGAGGCTTTTCTCTAGGCCAGTGTTTCCCAATTTTATTTGGCCACGGAACCCTTTGGAACTTGGAAGAATTTCGAGGAATCCCTAAACCGGGAGGAAAATTTGTCCAGAAAAAACGAACAAACAAACAAACCTTGGGGTTTTAAGAGAAGGTCTCTTTAAGAGGAGGGAAGTGATCAAGTTCTTGCAGAACCCTTACTTTCACTTCGCGGAACCTTGCTCTAAGCCCGTGGTCCCCAACACGGTGCCCACGGGTGCCATGGCGCCCGCGGGGGCATTTCCATGCGCCCACCAGGTGCTCGAGGCTGGCCTGGCACCGGGTGCATGGCGGGGGGAGCGCCGGCCCCGGGCGCGCGGCGCATGGCGGGGGGAGCGCCGGCCCCGGGCGCGCGGCGCTTGGCGGGGGGAGCGCCGGCCCCGGGCGCGCGGCGCTTGGCGGGGGGAGCGCCGGCCCCGGGCGCGCGGCGCTTGGCGGGGGGAGCGCCGGCCCCGGGCGCGCGGCGCATGGCGGGGGGAGCGCCGGCCCCGGGCGCGCGGCGCATGGCGGGGGGAGCGCCGGCCCCGGGCGCGCGGCGCATGGCGGGGGGAGCGCCGGCCCCGAGCATGCAGCTATGGGGGGGGGGGGGCCGTCCCCGGGCATGCGGCTATAGGGGGGCCGCCCCCAGGGCGCAAGTGTCCCCGCCCCCTGGCGCCCGGCGGGCGAACGGCCACGCCCCCTGGCGCCCGACAACCTCAAAAGGTTGGGGACCACTGCTCTAAGCTAACCATGCATTAGGAAGGTGCCTTTTTCTGAAGGAGCAAAAGCTACATCTGATCAACAGACAAAAAAACAAAAACAACAACAACACACAAAGCAAATCTTACACACCCAGAAGCAGGATTAAAATATACTCCACGATGATCATTAATTGCATTACAGAAGCACCTTGAGGCCTCAGTTGTGCTAGGCACTGTACAATTGCATCTTGGGAAACACTCTCTGCCCCAAAGAGCTTACAGTCTCAATAAACATAGCAGATGATGGGGTAAGAGGGGAAATCAGGGGCATAGAGAAAAGAGGCAACATGCCCAAGTTCCCCTGAAAGAGAGGGCACTACAGTAAAACTCCAATAGTCCGGCATCCAATAGTCCGGCACTCCTGATAGTCCAGCATCAAAACGGCAAGAGCCTAGTGAGTGAGCTTCGGCAAAAAATGAGTCACAAGGTAACAGTGGCAGCAGCTGAACTGAGCAAAAAGGGTAAAAAAGGCTTAAAAAAACTAAAACATTACGGTATACTGTATACCGTATGTACAATAAAAAGGGTTAAGAACACTTTATATACAGTATATAATTTATACAGTATGGCTATGACTACATTGGCACCCTTTTCCGGAAAAGGGATGCTAATGAGACACTTTGGAATTGCAAATGCTGCGGGGGATTTAAATATCCCCCGCGTCATTTGCATGAACATGGCTGCCGCTTTTTTCCGGCTTGGGGCTTTGCCGGAGAAAAGCGCCAGTCTAGACGGGTTCTTTCGGAAAATAAAGCCTTTTCTGGAAAATCCTTTATTCCTCTTAAATCAGGAATAAGGGCTCTTCCCTTATAAGGGAGACTAGAGAGGCTACCAAAATAGAGAACTCTATAATAATGGGGGATTTTAATTACCCCCATATTGACTGGAAACATGTCACCTCAGGAAGAGAAGCGGAGATAAAATTTCTCGATGGCTAAAATGACTGCTTCTTGGAGCAGCTGGTGCAGGAACCCACAAGGGGAGAGGCAATTCTCGATTTAGTCCTGAGTGCAGTGCAGGATCAGGTCCAGGAAATAACCGTTACAGGACCGCTTGGGAATAGTGACCATAATATAATAACATTCAACATTCCTGTGGTGGGAAGAACACCTCAGCAGTCCAGCACCCTGGCATTTAATTTCAAAAAGGGGAATTACACAAAAATGAGGAGGTTGGTTAAACAGAAATTAAAAGGCACAGTGACTAGAGCCAAATCCCTGAAAGCTGCATGGAAACTTTTTAAAGACACCATAATAGAGGCCCAACTTAAATGTATACCCCAAATTAAAAAACATAGCAAGAGACCTAAAACAGTGTCACCGTGGCTTAACCACCATGTAAAAGAAGCAGTGAGGGACAAAAAGGTATCTTTTAAGAAGTAGAAGTCCAATCCTAGTGAGATAAATAGAAAGGAACATAAACACTGTCAAATCAAGTGTAAAAATGTAATAAGAAAAGCAAAAAAAGATTTTGAGGAACAGCTAGCCAAAAACTCAAAAAGAAATAAAATGTTTTTTTAAGTACATTAGAAGCAGGAAGCCTGCTAAAAAAACAGTGGGTCCCCTAGATGATCAAGCTGTAAAAGGAGCAATCAAGGACGATAAAGCCATTGCAGAGAAACTAAATGATTTCTTTGCTTCAGTCTTCACGGCTGAGGACGTTGGGGAGATTCCCGAATCTGCACCGTCCTTTGTGGGTGGTGAATCTGAGGAACTGTCCCGGATTGAAGTGTCATTAGAGGAGGTTTTGGAACAAATAGAAAAACTTAATGTTAACAAATCTCCGGGACCGGATGGCATTCATCCAAGGGTTCTAAAAGAACTCAAATGGGAAATTGCTGAGCTATTATCTGTAGTTTGTAACCTATCCTTTAAATCGGCTTCCGTACCTAATGACTGGAAGGTAGCCAACGTGACACCAATATTTAAAAAGGGCTCTAGAGGCGATCCAGGCAATTACAGACCGGTAAGTCTAACTTCAGTACTGGGCAAATTAGTCGAAACAATAGTAAAGAATAAAATTGTGAAGCATGTAAAAGAACATAATTTGTTGGACAAAAGTCAACATGGTTTCTGTAAAGGGAAATCCTGTCTTACTAATCTATTAGAGTTCTTTGAAGGGGTTAACAAGCATGCGGATAAGGGGGATCCAGTAGATATAGTATACTTGGATTTTCAGAAAGCCTTTGACAAGGTCCCTCACCAAAGGCTCTTATGTAAATTACATGGCCATAGGAGAAAAGGAAAGGTCCTTTCTTGGATTGAGAACTGGTTAAAAGACAGGAAACAAAGGGTAGGAATAAATGGTAAATTTTCAGATTGGAGAGGGGTAACTAGTGGTGTCCCCAAGGGTCAGTCAACTTATTCATAAATGATCTGGAGAAAGGGGTAAGCAGTGAAGTGGTAAAGTTTGTGGATGATACCAAACTGTTTAGGATAGTCAAGACAGAAGCAGACTGTGAGGGACTCCAAGATGATCTCACCAAACTCAGTGATTGGGCAGCAAAATGGCAAATTAAATTTAATGTGGATAAGTGTAAAGTAATGCACAGTGGGAAAAAATAACCCCAACTATACGTACAGTATGATGGGGGCTAATTTGGCTACAACAAATCAGGAAAGGGATCTTGGAGTTATCGTGGACAGTTCTCTGAAAACTTCCACACAGTGTGCAGCGGCGGTCAAAAAGGCAAATAAGATGCAAGGAATTATTAAGAAAGGGATAGAAAATAAGACACAGAACATCTTACTGCCCCTGTATAAAACTATGGTACGCCCACATCTTGAATACTGTGTACAGATGTGGTCTCCTCACCTCAAAAAGGATATTTTGGCCTTGGAAAGGGTTCAGAAAAGGGCAACTAAAATGATTAGGGGTTTGGAACGGGTCCCATATGAGGAGAGGTTAAAGCGACTGGGACTTTTCAGTTTAGAAAAGAGAAGACTGAGGGGGGATATCATAGAGGTCTATAAAAGCATGAGTGGTGTGGAGAGGGCCGATAAAGGAAAGTTATTTATTAGTTCCCATAATAGAAGAACTAGAGGTCACCAAATGAAATTAATGGGTAGCAGGTTTAAAACGAATAAAAGAAAGTTCTTCTTCACACAGCGTGTAGTCAACCTGTGGAACTCCTTGCCAGATGAGGCTGTGAAGGCTAGGACTATAATAGAGTTTAAAGAGAAGCTAGATAAATTCATGGAGGTTAGGTCCATAAAAGGCTATTAGCCAGGGGATAAAATGGTGTCCCTGGCCTCTGTTTGTCACAGGCTGGAGAGAGATGGCAGGAGACAAATTGCTCGATCATTGTCTTCAGTCCACCCTCTCTGGTGCACCTGGTGCTGGCCACTGTCGGTAGACAGGATACTGGGCTAGAAGGACCTTTGGTCTGACCTAGTACGGCCTTTCTTATGTTCTTATGTAAGCCGGAAAAAAGCAGCAGCCATGTTCATGCAAATGCCACGGGGATATTTAAATCCCCCGTGGCATTTGCAATTCCGAAATGTCTCATTAGCATCCCTTTTCCGGAAAAGGGTGCCAATGTAGACACAGCCTATATATATAACCATCTTATAGTGCCTCCTGATAGTCCGGCATATCTGATAATCTGGCACCGCCTAGGTCCTATAGGTTCCGGATTATCGGAAGTCTACTGTATATGGAATGGTAAATAGTGGAACAGTGACAAGAACCAACCTGAGAAGGGTCATAATGGTTCTGACCCTTCTTAGTGCAAGGAAGGCTGCTAAAAATGGACAGGTGAAATTAGCACCTTAATTTGCCTCCACGGCCACTTTGAATTTATCAGGGAAAGAGCGGGTCACATTTGTTTAAACATCAGGATTGGCCTGCCTCTAGCCTCAGCAGAGCATTCAGTAGAGGTGAGTGGGAAACACCTAACAAAAGGCAGAAGACTGGGAACAAGCAACTTCTCTTAAAATGCTTCATATCACAGGGTGAGTGTCTCTCCCTGACAGAGCCTCAGAGCGCCTGACCCAGAGGTAACTCAGAAACACGCGATTCCTCCTGACAGGCTTTATTTGAGATGCTCTTCAGTCTTTTAACACCCTCACGTGTTCCTTTTCTCAGTGAAGAGGAGGAGAAAACGTCGGTCCTGAGCTGCGGTGTAAAAGCTGGACAGCCTCACATCCCAAGAGCTCCCTGCACTCTGTAAGAGCCATTCCAGGGGATCCTCCCACATAGCACGTCTCACCTTTTCCATTTCTGCATCCATCAAAGGATTCATTTGTTCCTGGACCCTGGCTGGTTCTCCCTCCACCCCTATGGCTGACATTCATCTCAAGCTGACAAGCAGAGCCAGCCTCTTTCAGTGCCTGGTTTTGGGGGAGAGCTGACTGTAGGAAAACCAAAGAGGCTGCAGACCCCAAGCTGTGCTAGCTGATTGAAATTCAGTGCCTTTCACTCGGCGCCGGCCGTATACGTGCATCGGCCTGCTCACTGCTGCTCCAGTGACACATCACCCACCAGGTGTAAGCAGAACACTTACGAGATGAGACAAGCCCATCATCCTGCTTGGCACTCCTCTTACACAGGCCACTTCCTGCAGCAGCGGGAGAACAGCCTCTGGGAACGACCGGTACCTGCATGTTCGATAATGAAGAGAGAGAGACACACAGGCATAAAGAAGCGTCAGCAAAATCCTGGATATTAGAATGGGAACAAATGGGATGAATGAAATGAATGGATACGGGGTGGAGAGCTGCAGGCTCACTGACAGAGGAGGCGGGGGTCACAAAGGGAGTAATTGCCCTGGGGCCTGGGGATGCAAAGGGGCCCACGGCTCCCAGCTGCTACTGTGGCAGCCAGAGCCCTGGGCCCTTTAAATCAACGCCAGAACACTTCGCAGAGCACTCCAGCACTCTTAGGTCTGCCTGGGAAGGTGGGGACATCATGCTGTGCACTCCAGGCAGCTGTGAGCTCTGTGTGGGAGGGCATGCCACAGTCTGGGGGCACTGAGGGCTGGCAGCTCCAGCCCCGCCCCTTCTACGGAGGCCCCGCCCCTTCCACTGAGGCCATGGAGCCGCACCCCCACACACATACTTTGCCCCTCTGTGGAGACTGTTGTCTCCCCTTTATAGACTAGAGTATATGCCACACCAACAGGAAGTGGATTTCACTTTCAGGCTAAGAGAGCTAAGGCCAGAGATTTATTCAGCCCGCTGAATATATTCAGACAGGAGCCAACTCTAGGTCCCCTTCCTATGAAGCTACAAAAATAGGTTCTTCTTCCTGTCTGGAAAGTAAATTGCACCATCCCAAAAGGTAACAGGGCCTTTCCTACAGGAATGTCAATCTTCATAATCCTAGAAACATAGGGTTACATTATTGATGCGTTTGACTCCACTGAAGTCAGCTGAGTTACACAATGATTGAATCTGGCCCATGGTCCCAGGCAGTGTGAGTCTCGGGAAATTTGAGAATGCGTGTGTTGCTCTGGGCTTGCGCATCAAGCACATTTGTGAAGCTTGCTCTACTGCAAGCTCATCACCAGATGGGGTTGAATGCAATGTCCCATCTGTTTTGAGCTGTGTTGAACATGCTGTTTTAATCTATAGAGTCCTACATGATCTGGGACCTGACAACATCACAGCCCTCTTTCCCCATGATCTATCTTGCAAGTACAAATATGAACGACTCTATAGCCTGCCAGATATTTGTTATGGTGCAGCATAACACCTATAATAACTGTTTTATGGTTGATCTTGCTGGTCATCAGAGAATGGCAAAAGACCTACTTTGTGTGTTGATCCTGATGTATTAAAGTAACTCTGAAAACCTTTAATTTCTTAGGGTATGTCTACACTACCACCCTAGTTCGAACTAGGGTGGTAATGTAGGCAACCGGAGTTGCAAATGAAGCCTGGGATTTGAATTTCGCGGGCTTCATTTGCATAAAGCCGGGCGCCGCCATTTTTAAATGTCCACTATTGCGGACTCCGTGCCGCGCGGACACACGCAGCACGGACTAGGTAGTTTGGACTAGGCTTCCTAGTCCGAACTACCGTTACTCCTCATTTCACGAAAAGTAACGGTAGTTTGGACTAGGAAGCCTAGTCCAAACTACCTAGTCCGTGCCGCATGTAGCCGTGCGGCACGGAGTCCGCACTAGCGGACATTTAAAAATGGCAGCGCCTGGCTTTATGCAAATGAAGCCCGCGAAATTCAAATCCCGGGCTTCATTTGCAACTCGGGTTGCCTACATTACCACCCTAGTTCGAACTAGGGTGGTAGTGTAGACATACCCTTAGTGGCATGCCCTTACCCCCATGAGAAGGGACTAGGTTGACCAGTAGATCTTGTGTTCTTGCACTTGGGACTGAAGGTGTATTTAATTTCTCTGTGCTACTCCAATTATGTGCTCTGTAGACTTTCCTACATAGACAGCATTTCGAAAAGTAAAATAGAAAAATTATGGCAAACGCTGTGCCCATTTTCTTATGGAAAATACCTACAGAATGAGAAAACCCAAGCACTTTCTTCATTCTCAGCAGGTTGTGACCATGTGTTCTTGCTCGAAATAGAAAAGAACTCTACCCTAAACTCATGGGCTGTGTCTAGACTGGCCAGTTTTTCTGGAAAATCAGCCGCTTTTCTGGAAAAACTTGCCAGCTGTCTACACTGGCCGCTTGAATTTCCACAAACGCACTGACTTCCTACAGTAAGAAATACTATGCTGCTCCCATTCGGGCAAAAGTCCCTTCTGCGCAAAACTTTTGCACAAAAGGGCCAGTGTAGACAGCTGAGATTTGTTTTGCGCAAAAGTGCGTCTAGATTGGCCATGGACGCTTTTCCGCAAAAAGTGCTTTAGCGGAAAAGCATCCGTGCCAATCTAGATGCTCTTTTCCAAAAATGCTTTTAATGGAAAACTTTTCTGTTAAAAGCATTTCCGGAAAATTATGCTAGTCTAGACGTAGCCATGCGGTACGAACTCCACATGCTACAGGAACTAGCATGCGGAACAATCCCTTTCAGAAGGGCACTTTAGGCCTTGGTGCTGCTCCTGACTAGGGTAGGCTATTAGGAAGCTTAAGGCTCTGTCCAGTTTAATTAAAATCTTTCTCCAGGCTCAAAGAAGCTGATGAGAACCCAGCAGCAGGAAAGAATTCTTTCCTTACCCTCCCACCAAAGAGATTTACCCCTTTATATGTACTACAGAGGTTCACTACAGTCTCTGTTTACATTTACTTCTAACAACACTGCATGGATTACATCAGACATTTGTTGCTTGCAGCAGAAAACCACAGAGCTTCACTGTGGCTGAGCATCGGGCATCCAAGCATTGAGCAGGGCCCTGGGTCATGCAGCTTGCTTCAGGCATTTGGAAAGCAACAAGATAAGGGAATGGGGGAAAATGCCTGCCCACAACTGTCTATTCCAATCACGTTCAAGGCCATTTCCTTAGTGCCCTCAATTAGGAGGTCACTAGTAAAGCTGAAAATGGATCACGGTGCCTAGTCAGCAGTGACACAGGCTTCCATTTCATTCCATGATTAAATGACTCTATGTACCCTCCCTCCGCCTGGGATACGTGTCTGTATAGAAAAGCCACCGCTGAATATGGCCAAGCTGTACATGCATTATAGTGTCCTTCCTTACAAAGTCATACCTTAAGGGTGCGTCTAGACTGGCAAGATTTTGAGCAAAAACTTGCCAGCGGTCTACCCTGGCTGCTTGATTTTGCGCAAGAGCACTGACATTCTACTGTCCGAAATCAGTGCTTCTTGTGCAAATACTTTGACGCTCCCGTTCAGGAAAAAGCCCTCTTGCGGAAATGATTTTGCACAAGAAGGCCAATGTAGACAAGCAGCTAAGACGTTTTGCGCAAAAGCAGGCTAAACGGATAAAAGCCTTAGTGGCCGTTCGGATGCTCCGTAGCTGCAAGCCAGCTCCTGACTTCCTGGTAACGCAAGACCCCTTAAAGGCAGACCAGACTGCTGAGGCCACGAGGCAGAAGCCCTTCTGGGACCTCTGGCCACAGCTCTGCCACGCTGCCCCTGATGTCCCCAACGCCACCCAGACCATGATGGCAGCTCCGGGGGGGGGGGGGGGGGGGGGAAAATCAAGCACCTGCACGCCCAGCACAGGAGGCCTCAAGGGGCCGAAAAAGAAGGGCTCCGTCCTGGTCCTCGGGGGAGCTGGAGGCACTGCTGGACCTCTGGCAGGAGGAGGAGGCCCTGCACGACAACCACTCCCGTCGCCGGAACGAGGAAATATTTCACCCCATGGCCCAGGCGCTCTCCCAGCAGGGACATCCAGCCCGGACCCTGGAGCAAGTCCAGGCTAAAGTGAAAGAGCTGCGCCTGGGCTATGTGTGGGCCAGCAAGGGCCAGGGGGCAGGAGCTGACCCCTACCCCCACTTCCGACGGCTCCACACCATCCTGGGCCAGCCAGCACTGCAGGGACCTGCCGTCCCTGTGGACACGTGCGTGCGCCCCCTTGTCACCAGGACCACCGAGGCAGGGGAAGGAGACAGCAGCAGTGGGTTGGAGGACAAGGCCAGCACTGCCACCCTGCAGGCCCCCTCCGGCAGCCCCGATGACTCCCATGCTCCACTGGTGAGTGTTGCACTTTGCACTCACAAGGGCGGGGGGGGGAGGGGAGCCCAGTACCCAAAGGGGGGAGGGGGAGAGCATGTCACTCAGGCTATGTGAGCTGCATGGGCTGTGTAGCATTAGGCAGTATGCAGCACGTGCAACCATGTGGCCGCAGCAGGCAGCTCCAGGGATCTTTTGGAAAAGGCTTTATTTTCCGCAAGATCAGCGTCTAGACTGGCACTTTTTTCTGACAAAGCTCCGTGCGGAAAAAAAGCAGCAGCCATTTTTATGCTAATGAAGCAGGGGAGATTTAAATCCCCGCTTCATTAGCAATTGCGATACATCTAATTCACATCCCTTTTACGAAAAAGGGATGTAGTCTAGACATAGCCAACCAGTGGTACGAATACCCTTAGGGGTACGTGAGAGAAGTCTGGGGGGATATGTCCACACAACTGAAATTTGGAGAAAACTGATTTTTTGTTTTAAGTTTTACAGCACTTTATTTTTGTACTTTTTACAATTAGTACATCACCCGCCTGGCTACGATTAAGTTATTTAAACAAATGTGTTGCAATGGTAGAAGAAAATTGTGTGTGTCTGAGAACTGTAGGTACTGGGGGTACTTACAATTTTTTTTTAAAAGGGGTACTTTATAAAAAGAGGTTGAGAGAAACAGTAACTCACTTGATTCTGGAAACCTCCTAATTAGCTTCAGGTGACTTAATTGCCCTGATTGGTTTTAGTTCCTGCTGGTTCTGGATTAGCCCTTGTTAGTTTACCTTAGGAACAGAGACTTACTTGATCTAGGGCTAATATACTTCCCTTCTACCACTCTTCTGTACCCCTCTGGCCTGACCCTGTCATACCTTGCAACAATGCTGTAGAGCAATTGATGGCACACATTCCCATTGTAGTGCCTCCGCACTTTGCCTCACATTACAATAGTAAGGGGTACTTCTCCATAGTGCTTCAAGCACTTGTGGATCACCATGGGAGTTTCACAGACAAATATGGGGTGGTCTGGAAAGGTGCATGATACACACATCTTCAGGAACAGGGGCCTGTATAGAAAACTGCATACTGGGATTTTCATTCCAGACCAGAAAATTACAGTGGGGGATGTGGAAATGGCCAGTGAGCCTAGGTGACAGGTGATGCAGTTTACCGCTTATAGCCCTGTCTCATGAAGCCCCCCTAGATGGGGCAACGGGACACCAGAAAGGAGATGTTCAACAACAGGCTAAGCCACTGCCACATGCTTGTTGAATGTTCCTTTGACAGACTGAAAGGGAGATGGTGTCTGTATGACCTTTTGGAGGATCATACCTCCAAGATGGTGGCTACATGCTGTTGCTTACATAATTTCTGTGAGTAAGAGTGAAGCATTTGGCCATGGGTGGAACAATGAGACAGTACATGGACACACACTTTGAACAGCCAGAGACTTGTGCTGTCAGGAGCCTATAGGGTGGCTATCACTGTCAGGGAAACTCTGAGGAACCACTTTGACAACGAGCGGCATTGACATTTCTCTGTGTTGGGACTACTCCTGTCTAATCCCACCAATCATCCTTAGCAAGGCATTCTCATGAAACCCAAGGGATATTTCAGGCTTCCACAGAGACCAGAGTGATTGGTGTGGGTTGTATCACACAAAATGAACTCATGCAAACCTGCATCACATTTGTCTTTATGGATGTCTTGCAATCATGATGGTCAGTCATAAGGGATGGTGTCAAGGCTGTTCCCCATTCTGGTACTCTGAGTGCAGGAAGTAGCCAGAGACTTTAAAAATACCTTGCCTCTATAGGCTTCTGCTTAAAAGCTCCCCAAGATCACAGATTCCCTGACCTTGGGAGGGAGCTGCCACTGCTCAAGTGAGGAAAAAAACCACAACCCTTTCTTCTTGAACCCAGGAAGAATGCACTTGGGAGCTTCTTCCAGAGGAGTACCCCAAAGCTCTTTTACCACAAGAGAGTTTGAGGGGAAAACAAAACACAAAAAATGCAGTCTTGGATAGCTGACCTCACAGTCTTAGGCATACACACACAGAACTCCTATTACCGTCCAGGATACAAGAATCAAATTATATTCTTACAAAAGGTGATATTAACAAAACAAAGATATGCTTGGTAAAGCATGCTTGGCTACTAGCTGTTTTAAAGCAACCGAGAAAAGAACAAATTAAAACACAATTTAATCTCTGGGATTCATCTTAACATTACAGTATGGGGGGGGGGGGGGATTCCACATGGAGCAGAGAAGTTTAACCAAACTACAAAACAAAGAAAAAAAATCACCTGATTGTGTCTAAATAGGCATTCCCTATCTACTCACATATCCATACTTCAAAGTCCAGTCCATTTCCATGACCAGTAGTCTTTGTAGGCATGGTAGTCCTGTCTGGTGCGATTCATCTTGTTCCCCCAGACCCTGGCTTAAACTCTCACAAATTAAAAAAAAACAAGCAAGGTTTCTTTCAATTCAAATCTCAACATCTTCTCCCATTGGCTCTTCTGGCTCCCTGCCAACACCTCCTAGCTACCTGAGTTTAACTCTTTAGTCACTGAATACTGGGATGCTCAGAGAAGGACAGCACTCCTCCAATCAATCACAGATGACAAAAGTTATTTGAAACCTCACAATGACGACATCCAGCTGTCAAAGTCACAGCTGCTTTCACTGGGAGTGGAGTGTGCTGGGGAAAAAAAATTGATTGTGAAAATGAGTGAGTGGGAACGGAGGGAGATTGGCTGAATAATGAATTTTGCATGTGAAGCCATAGAGGCTGATGTGCATGCATAAGAATAGCTATATTGGGCCAGACCAAAGGTCCATCTAGTTCAGTATCTGGTCTTCCAACAGTGGCCAATGCCAGATGCCCCAGAGGGAGTGAGTAGAACAGGTAATCAAGTGATCCCTCTCGTCACCCATTCCCAGCTTTTGATAGCGGCTAGGGACACCATTCCTACCCACTCTGGCTAATAAGAATTGATGGACCTATCCTCCATGTATTTATCTAGTTCTTTCTTGAACCCTGTTAAAGTCCTGGGTCTTCACAACCTCCTATAGCAAGGAGTTCCACAGGCCAACCATGTGCTGTGTGAAGAAAAACTTCCTTTTGTTTGTTTGTTTTAAACCTGCTACCTATTAATTTCATTAGGTGACCCCTAATTTCATTTGGGCATGGAAGGCCGATTGCTGTGAAAAGAATTCTGCATGTGTTGACAGGCAGGCTTCTGGCTGTGCTCATTCTGCATCTTGATAAGACACTTCAGCATCTTATTTGGTCTTCCATGAGCTCGCGGATGTGCTCAGTGGTTTATGTTCTGTTCTTCTGTTCTCACTTTGATCTCTAAAATTCTTCTTTGCTCCCTTGTCTCTATATGAAGCGTAGAATGATGCAACTCATCCTTGACCAGATCCTCCCTTATTCTCCAGGGTTTTTTCTTTAGCTGACAGAATCTCTTTGCTGGTGAAGGTGCCTGACTTCTCATGGTCGGGTCATGGGAAAGTCTCATGGGAAAGTCAGTGGATGTTATATACCTTGACTTTAGCAAGGCTTTTGATACGGTCTCCCACAATATTCTTGCCAGCAAGTTAAGGGAATGCGGATTGGATAAATGGACGGTAAGATGGATAGAAAGATGGCTAGAAGGCCGGGCCCAGCGGGTAGTGATCAACGGTTCGATGTCAGGATGGAGGTCAGTTTCTAGTGGAGTGCCCCAAGGTTCGGTTCTAGGACCGGTTTTGTTCAATATCTTTATTAATGACCTGGATGAGGGGATAGATTGCACCCTCAGCAAGTTTGCAGATGACACTAAGCTAGGGGGAGAGGTAGATACGCTTAAGGGCAGAGATAGGGTCCAGAGTGACTTGGACAAATTGGAGGATTGGGCCACTAGAAATCTCATGAGATTCAACAAAGACAAGTGTAGAGTCCTGCACTTGGGACGGAAGAATCCCAAGCATAGTTACAGGCTGGGGACCAACCAGTTAAGTAGTAGTTCTGCAGAAAAGGACCTGGGGGTTACAGTGGATGAGAAGCTAGATATGAGTCAACAGTGTGCCCTTGTAGCCAAGAAAGCTAATGGCATATTAGGATGCATTAAGAGGAGCATTGCCAGCAGATCCAGAGATGTCATTATTCCCCTTTATTCGGCTTTGGTGAGGCCACATCTGGAGTACTGTGTCCAGTTCTGGGCCCCCCACTACAAAAAGGATGCGGACGCATTGGAGAGGGTCCAGCGGAGGGCAACCAAAATGATTAGGGGTCTGGAGCATATGACCTACGAGGAGAGGCTGAGGGACTTGGGTCTGTTTAGTCTGCAGAAGCGAAGAGTGAGGGGGGACTTGATAGCAGCCTTCAACTTCCTGAAGGGAGGTTCCAAAGAGGATGGAGAGAGGCTGTTCTCAGTAGTGACAGATGGCAGAACAAGGAGCAATGGTCTCAAGTTGTGGTGGGAGAGGTCCAGATTGGATATTAGGAAAAACTATTTTACTAGGAGGGTAGTGAAGCATTGGAATGGGTTACCTAGGGAAGTAGTGGAGTCTCCATCCCTAGAGGTGTTTAAGTCTCGGCTTGACAAAGCCCTGGCCGGGTTGATTTAGATGGGATTGGTCCTGCCTAGAGCGGAGGGCTGGACTTGACGACCTTCTGAGGTCTCTTCCAGTTCTGATTCTATGATAAGGGGATGGTTGGATGAAATAACATGATCTTGGTCACTAATTGACCATTCATTTCCAGTTGGAAATAGGTCAATGGAGGGATGATAGGAGTTGCTATAGGGAACTTTCTGGGTGTCTGGCTGGTGAGTCTTGCCCACATGCTCAGGGTTTAGCTGATCGCCATATTTGGGGTCAGGAAGGAATTTTCCTCCAGGGTAGATTGGCAGAGGCCCTGGAGGTTTTTCGCCTTCCTCTGTAGCATTGGGCACAGATCACAGCTGAAGGACTCTCTGCATGTTGGGGCCTTCAAAGTATTGGAAGGCTTCAATATCTGAGACATAGGTGAGAGGATTATTCTAAGAGGGGTGGGCGAGATTCTGTGGCCTGCACTGTGCAGGGGGTCAGACTAGATGATCATAATGGTCCCTTCTGACCTTAAAGTCTATGAGTCTATGAGTCTGGAAAAGTAACCTTTAACAATGGAGTGACTGTACTTTTCATGATCAAGATTGTAACATTTCACAAACAAGTACATCTGTGAACAAAACTGGCCACTTGGTTTGTTACCCTAGAGGCAAACAGATCATGGTGCGTTTTAAAGGTGAGAGTAAAGAGGGGAGGAGTGTTGGGCATGGGTCTCCAAGAAAGTGCTGTCTGGGCTAGTTCAGCAGCTGTACATGGAAACAATTAGTAATAATCCTACACTTGCCCCCAGACTGCCATGACTCTGGCTGACATATCCCTGCTGAAGGTTAATGGGCAAACCCAGGTTCTGCTTCTGGATGCGAGCAGTGAGTACCCTGCCCCTTAGGCAGCCAAACTCTGTGCCCCTTTGGTTCTGGCAGCACAGTGTGAGGAATGGTTTGGGAGACTGTCATACCACAGTGGCGGGGAAACAGCAGCTCTGCCATGGAATCTCTGAGTAAATTAGTAAGTACCTCAGGCAAAGCTTCAACACCATCTCCCAGGAAGAGTCTATTGATATCTCTGTGCACATCGATACTCTGTTTGGACATAATGCAGACGGCTCACAGAAACAGCGCTTCCGGTCACCCTGCATTGCTACCCCCAGGCCCAGCTGCCAGAGCAGCTTCCCAACCCACCACTCACTCCCTCCCACTACGCTGCAATACACTGCAATTTATCCCCCCGTGCTTCTGCCACCCACCCCAACCCCACCCCACTGCAATACACAGTGACTAACCACCCGACATGGCCACTGCCTCCACTCCCTTGGCTGCACTAGAACTTACCACCCTCCCGATGGCACTAAAGCATTTTATTGTCCCACAGCACTATGGACCTCCTTCCTCAGCTGCAGTAGAGCAACTTGGCATCCTGCATGGCTGCCAACCAGACCCCCCACCTGCCTGCACAGCAACATACTCTTGCTTCATGGTCCCACGTCTCTTCCCTTCGTTCATGCTCCACATACAGTTGCTGAGTCCCCTCACAGAAACATCAGGACTCAAGAATACTTCCTCACTGCCTTGTGCACTGGTTGTCAGACTGACCCTAACCCCTTCACCCACTTCTGCCTCTTCATCAATAATTTCTGTCTCCAGGACAAAGGTTTCTGACTCTGTACTATGGGAGGTAGCCACATTCTCCTTGGGTGTGGATGCTCCTCCGGGATTGTGTCTAGCTCGTGATAAAAACAGCAGGTGCGGGGAGAGGGGGGTGCAACACCAGATAATCTATTTGCCTCTTTCACCTGCTGGAGTTCCTTTATCTTGGCTCTGCATTGCAGGGTGTCTCCATCATACCATTTTTCACACAGGACTCAAGAAATGGGACTGTGCATGTCCCAGTTCCTATGGATCATTCACCGCTGTGATTGCATCGGTTCTTCGTTCCACATCCTAATAAGATCCAAAAGCTCTGTGGTGCTCCAAGCAGGATGGCATTTTGAGCAATACCCACTCCTGGTTCCCTGAGAAGATGCCATGAGGACCACCACACAATGAGCCAGACACCAGGAAATGTGTTTTTAAAGTTCCCAGGGTTTGCAGGTGAGAGGAGCACATCTGCTCGCCTGTTTATGAGTCTGCAGAGCAGTGGAGTTCAAAGTGCTGGCCAGGCTAATTGGGCATTGTGGGGAAACATGCTGGAGGGAAAGTTGACAAAAAAACCCCTACTGTAGTACACACTACATGATTATGCACAGTAAAGAGAGTGGGAGAGTCAAAAGTCTTGTGCAGAGGTGGAAGTTTGTCGTCACCAAAACTGGGCATTTGGTGCGACTCATCACAGTGCAATGTGGACACTCTCTGGGCTTTGTGGCCAAAAAGGGGCTTTTGGTGCCAAAGCTTGCAGATGTAGACAAGTGTTGTGATGCCCTATGTGCTTCAGTCAGGAACAGTGTTAAGAATCTGTCTAAACACAAAAGTGGCGAGGAGTCCTGTGGCACCTTATAGACTAACTGAAGTGTTGGAGCATAAGCTTTCGTGGGCAAAATACTTGACATCTAAACACAGCTCCAGCAAAATTGGTTTCTGACGTAGTTGAGAACACAGTTATGCCTCAGGGACCCTGCCCAGCCAAACTGCAAGTAACACATTTAATTGAAGCCATTTTCAAAACTTGTTAAAACATATTTTAAACTTGGGTCCCACACAGTGTGAACAGTGCTCTGCTTCCTTGGGCCAGTGGTGCTCAGGTGCTTGTGACAGCAACAAGCATAGAATGTGGAGTAATAATGCTTGCTCTGCACTGGATGAATGCCTCCAGCTGTCCCCCTAAACAATATAGAAGAGACTACAGTGTCTGTCCTGGTGCAGGTTGCATGGATTTATGCTAGCATCAAAAGAAAGGAGAGAATAATCAAATTGAAAAAGCAATGGAAGGAGCAGATGTATCAGTCCACACTTGGAATGGCCTTTACATTGGGAAAGGCAAGTTAAAGAGTACTGTAGATGGAGAGCCCATTCTATAGGTTTTGTAGGGCTTCTGAGCTCAATCACAGCTGGGATTTAGGAGACTCAATGTGGGGAAAGGGTGAGGCAGCTAGAAGCTCGCCACATACAGCTGTTCCATGCCCATACATGATACAGCTTGTGGGTAACCACATGCTAAAGCTTTAAGAAACAAAACAGGATTCTCTTTCTCCAAACACAATCTATAAAATTGAGATGATCCAGGTTCCAGTTGGAAACTAGCCAGTTGTTTTATTACATATTACAAGAATCATCACTCTAGAGCAAGTAAGCTGAAAAGAAAAGCCGAGCAAGAACTGATGTCTGGTTAACAAAGAAATCCTCACTCACAAAATGGTACCAACTGCAGAAACTAAGAGACTTTATCCTGGGTTGGAGCAGCCAAGCCATCTCCTTGTTCTGCTATTGTCTTTAACAACATATAGCACTACTGACTGCCATTCCAGGGCCCTATCCGCTTGTACTGGCTACCTCTCTGCTAAAAGGGATACCCTGAAGAATGCTAGTTTAATCTACAGGTTCCAGTCTGGAACATGGTTTCTGCTGTTGCTCTTCCCCCAATGCCCACCTATTCTATTCTTGCCCTTCCAAAACCACATTCTTTCAGTTATACCTGTGCAATCACATGAAAGCAATTGGTCAAACAGTGCCTTTTACCCCATTCTTGGGGTTAACCACATTAGCTTCAGTGACACTGTACTGTTGATTGAGTGTAATCTTCATCATCCAGACCTGTGGCTGTCAATTCACTTGCATGACCCTAGTGAGCCACTTGAGACATGTGCAACGTAACATGAATAGTAAAGTGAATGGAACTTCAGGAGGTACACATCAGCATGCAATTTTCTATGAAGGGGTTACACATATGTAGGTGACAGCAAAATCTGCAATATTCAGATAACATACTATACTTATAGTGTTAGCGGATGGGAAGCTATAGGGAAGAAGTTAGCCTAAGCACTCGAACATTGTGCCTGGTTCAACTCAGGCCTGTTCACTTATGCAAGCACAAAATTCAATCTCACATGATGCATTTTAAATACAATTTTACCTAGCTATAGGAACAGCAACAGGTTTCCTGAAGCTACAGGCTCAGCACCAGCTGATAGGAATTTTCACACTAATCAACAGAAGACATGGGAAGCAAATTGCTGAGAAAGACTAGCAGGCCAGAATGAAAGCAGAAACACACTTGAGTTCAATGAGTTTAAAAATCTTGTTTCCTGAAATGTTCTGAAAGGCAAATGCTTGATGTGTGTTTTAAAAGCAGCAGCCATCAACTGAAATGCATAGAGCAGGAGACAACTATTTAAGGGGCTCAACTTCTAACTATTTCAAACCCATCTACACTACTGTTGATTTCAGCATTGCTTACGTTAACAGATGACTGTTTCATGCCAGCATGAAACTCATCTGCATACAGGAAAAATCCCACCAGTGCAGGACATACTGCATATGCTACATTGGACTTCCAAAGCATTCCAGTCATTCCCACACTATTACAACTGCCTTGCATTTCAACAGCACCATGTGGCAGATGTTCTTAAAAGAGCCTTACAAATAATGAAGGTTTGTAATACTTCTATGTAAGTATTAATATACCCTTTTCTCTATGCGATAAAAATGAGGCAGGCAAGCCTTGTCTGCACTGGCAAAATCTATCGCTCACAGGGACTATGTCTACACTTGCAGCTTCTTTCGCAAGTACAGCCATTCTTGCGCAAGAACCCGCAGAGCGTCTACACTGCCTGCCCACTCTTGCACAAGGAAATTTACAGTACGGCGTGGTAAGAGAGGGCTCCTTGCGCCAGAGCTATGCTCTTTCTTAACAGGTGTAAGCCCTCTGGCGCAGGAGATCTTGTGGATGCTCGGCAGGGGATTCTTGCGCAAGGAAGTCCTATGGCTAAAATGGCATCAGAATTTTCTTGTGCAAAAGAGCGTCCACATTGCCATGGATGCTCTGGCGCAAAAGCACAGCGCGCACATGGCAGTGTGGACGTTTTCTTGCGCAAGAAGCTGCCAATGTCGACATAGCCAGGCAGGCCCAACAACAGGGGCAATTCAAAGATGGCAGCCAGAGCCCCAGGCTCTTTACATTGTCACCTGTGTGCTCTGTACTGTTCTGAGGTTTGGGGTGAGGGGGTGTGTGACACACTCTCCAGGTGGCAGGGAGGCTGACTGCCTCTGGTTCCACCCCTTCCACTGAAGCCACGCCCCTTCAGGAGCACAGAGCCAGGCTCCCCTCCCACTTTGCCCAGGGATACGTGGAGGCTGTTGGCTCCCCTGTTCATAGGTGCTTTAAAAAAACGTAATGAAAGAAACATTTTGCTGTGGCAAGTAGCAGTGTAAACTGTGCTGTCAGCAGGAGAATACTCCTGCTGACAGTGTGAACCTCGCTCATAGGGGCTGGAAATATTTTTCTGCAAAAGTATGGACAAACAGAGTTTACACTGCCTGATTTTCAGCAATACAGCATTATCAACACAACCATGTAGCTAAAAGCCATGTAGGGCTTAGTCTACGCTTGCAATTGAATAAAATTCTTGTCATTCATGGGTGCTTAACCTCTCCTCCAGCCCAAAAGACAAAAGTTTTGAAGCCACAAATGCAAGTATAAATCTGCTTTGTCTCCTGTGGACAAAGTGAAAGATGCTTGAGGCTAGAAGTATTTTGTCAGCGAAAAGTGCTGACAAACAGCATTTACATTCATCAACTTTTAGTTACAGGGCTTTGTCACTAAAAGTTGTGTAGTGTAGACATGGCCTAGGGTAGACAAAGCCCAAACTCACTTAACGTTATTCAGTGGATTTGTGGCACAGGCTGGAATAAAACCCAGAATTTCTAACCGCTAACCACCAGAATACACAGAAAACCATAATGGATTTTAGAGGCAGTTATTCCTGTGGCCACTTATTGCATTGTGCTGGCCCTAGCACCACAATTTTTATTTGTGGCCAGCCACACCACACAGTTCTTAAAAGAGGTGGCAAGCAACATAAGAGGAAGAAAACTGGAGGATTACTATTAAGATATTTTAAAACGCAACTGTTTCCCTCAGTTATTCAGTGACCCATATAGAAAGTAAATATCTTACATAACATTTGTAAGACAAATTTGCAAAACACATTGACTTGCAACCTCCCACTTTGTGGCCTTATTTTTCTCGGCTTAATTTGTCATGAGAATTTAATGATTGTGAAAAGTTAACATTGATTGAATTTCTGTATTTAGCCTCAGAATATAATTCTCAGTGCTGTAAAAACATACCTGCCTTCTCCACAAACCTGTCCTAACTCTGATTGGCAGCTAGCCAGGGAGGTAGGTTTTCATAAGCTATTTAATCCTTGGTTTCTCCATTGAATTGGGCATTTTAGCAGTGAATGGGCACGGCCTTGCCATTAAGATGGTGTAATGCCTTTCACACAGGTCACTGAACAGCCATCAGAGCATGAGAACCTTTGAATGCTCCTTACCTGGTATAGATTTGCCTAAACAACTCAATAGGTGAAAAGTCTACATCCCATTACCTGTCCTCACTATATCACATAACCATTTCCTCCAAGAATCCCTATTACTAAGTTTTCACAGGTTGACAGCTATGCCTCACCAACAGCTCACATGTTCTCTTACTGTAGGGTTTACTGCGGGACCCAGAAGAATCAGCCTAAAAGCTCATTTTCTTCAGTTTCATGGACAATGTTCACAGATTCTGTGAACCGGAGCAAAACTGCAGCAATTGCTATCCACTTGAAGAGACTGGAGGAGTGTTTCCTTTAGTTCCTAAATTCCCTCTCTTCCCCTGCTCTGCAAAACGCCAATACACATTGTGCTCACAAAATGTTTTTTAAACTGCTTTACTCCTGCACCATAGACAAGCAGCAAATCTGAGCACGGAAGTGAAAGGCAAAAATCTGTTGTGTCTCAACCTTTGTCTTTCAAACCGAGCCAGGCTCTAGGATATTGTTTCTCAAAGTGGTCTATGGGCCCACTTTGAGAAAGCTGATAACTGGCTTTTATTTACCAGCTCAGCAGGAAGCAGCATGGAATGGGAGCTGCGAGGCTATGTGGAGCCAGTAAACAAACAAACAAACAGGAGTGGCCAGTTAACAGCTCTCTCAGAGTGGGTCCGTGGACTACTGAGAAATACTGTGACCTTCTTAGTTTGGTTTGCCTACATGGTGGAGGTAAGTTATATGGTCTTGAAAGGAAAAAAAAAACCCTGAAGTATAAGGGGTATCATGAGACACTCTCCAAAGATTTTCACCACCTAGACACTCTGCTGTCACTTGTTTTAAGTGCACCTTTTGTCCGCTTTCTGGTTTCACCTTTTCTGTTGTATTCAGTTTTGCTAATTCTCATGCTTTTGTCATGAATCTCACGATCGTTATTGTTTTCCTTAAAGCCCCACCTCCTGGTTTTAAGCAGATATGTGATGATTTCAGCTTTCATTCTTACAGAAGAAATGTTTCTAACCCTTGAGGCTATTCAGAAAATGTCAAAAATGTAACATGAGAGCTTCTAGTTTAACTATTTAGTGTGCAAATAGAAAAAGAACACCAGACCTATTACTTGTACATAGTCCCATGATTTTAAAGCCAATCTCCTGATTTTTGGTGAGCCTAACTCATGATTTTTGAGCATTTGGGGTTGGCAATACTGGCTCATTAGCCATGCCTTTCAGTGTAGATTCTAACCCACCCGTGGCCCATATGAAGCAAGAGTTCTCAAACTTTAATTAGAAATTGTCTACATAAGAACGACTGAAGCACGAAAGGGAAACTACAGAAAGTGTTATATACACTAAAAAAAGTCAGTTCCAGCTGCTCCGTGCCTTTTCTTCCACCTCTCACTGCTCCAGGGTTAACAGGTAAATCTGGTTTTCAGAAGAGGAAAAAGAGGAGCACTTTGGAATTAACCATGGGTATTAAAAGGGTTTCCAATGTTTTACCATGCAACATGTCCCCCGCCATGAACAAGTAATATATCACAAATCCTCTTACCCCATTTCAATGCAAGAAACCACTGATCTAAAACCTGTAGTCAACTGAAATTACTGGGACTGAGGTGGGAGGGAGAGGGAGAAAGGTATAATAAAGATGTCAGGTAATTTAGGTTCAGTATACAGATACAAGAGGTGGTAGCAATATCCTGATGTGAATATATTTGTTTAGGCCTCTGAACTCAACATTATCCTGTTCTCAGCGTATTTGCATCAGAGATGCCTATTGAACCCTTCCAAATTTGGACTTTACTGGTAAATCTTTCACAAGAGCAATATTGATATTTTGTTTGTTACCAATATAATAAATCAATAAGACAAGAATAGCTATTAAAAACTGTATTTTCCCCCAACAGTTACATTTTTAATCAAAAGATTAAACCACAGAAACACTTCACTTTTCTTCTTAAAAAGATGTAACAGCTCAGAAATGCCATAGATACACATGGAGTATGCATGTTAGCTTTGACAATGATAGGCCACTACAATCCAGCCTGGCACTCCAGCCAGCACCAGAAACACGTACCACCTTAAATTAACCCTTTAGGGGATGCCCCCTTTGCACCAAAGTGCATCTTAGTTCAAATCATAAGAACCAATTGGGCTCATTACTGGTTTCATTTTAATACAGGGAAATGTTATCCAGCCTCAATCAACTGAGGTAAGAGATTAACTTTCACATTGAAACTTTACAAAGATGTAATTGAAAAGGATCTTTTTATAGAATTACAGTCGTTCCCATTTACACAATAGTTATTTGTTCAAGATAAAGTCCCACTTCTCTTTCCCACACATATTCCAATGATTTCTCCTGGGTTGTTCACTTTTGAGATTTGAATATCGTCATAGTTGCATGTCATGAGAACAGTCAAGTAGTCACAGCCAGGTTCCTGAGCTGTTATGCCAAATAATTAACAACCGCATGAAACAGAGTAGGTACAGGTGAATGGATTTATATTTAAATAGGGATGAAATATTTTAAATCAGTGCTACCCACAACAGGGTCTAGAAGTATTGTAAAAATACACTGACATAACAGAGAATGAAGTGCTTGGTTTTAGGTAGCAGCACTAGGTACCTCAGGATTTTAATATTTGCTGTGCAGATTCCTGAAGAGTGCATGCTTTTAAAATTTCACTGCAGATGAAGGCCCTATCTCTTCTCCCACATCTGAGAGTGTCACATGTAAACTCATGATTGGGCAGTTTAGTGCATTCCCACTGCCACCAGTAGAGCAATGGCCACAGAAAAAATGACTAATCCTGGAGACCGTTAACTTCCATCTCACTGAATTACTGTAGGTGCTAGAGCCCTACTGCACATAATACTGCAGGTGATAACCAACATTATATTCCAGTGCAACATGGATGTGAGTTGATAGGTGGTAGTGTTCCCCTATTTGAGAACTAAATCCTGTGCAGCAATTAAAGGGTTAAAGTGTGTAATGCGCTATTTTACACAACTCATTTATATGCTATACAAATTTGGTAATTTAATGTCACAGCCACAGATCTCATCTTGCAATTCCTGCAAATCTACAACTTCTGTCAGAAGAGAAGAAGCCACCCCAATGCTAAGTTTCTCAGCAGGAGTTCATTGATACTGCCCATAGCAAATCAGAGGCAGGGCTGCAGACTGCCACATTCTAGCTGCAACTTATTAAAGTAAATATGCTTTTGACATATGCTCCCAAAAGAGCCAGAGGCCATAGAACAGATAAGTATGGAAAAACTGATTGCATGGGAGACCTTGGAGCTAATAGCAAATTAAAAACACAGTTCTTAAGCCAATCAAAAAAAAAAAAAAAAAAAAAAAAAAAACAAGAGTGTGAATGTGTGTAATAAATATTGCAAAGAACATTTGTCTTCTTCCCCCCTCAGGTCAATAAAGTGAAAAGTAATAACCAATGCACCAAAAAAAAAAAAAATCAACTTTCAATAAAAACATTGTCAGCAAAATACCTGCAAGCAGTCTAGAAAAAGCATAAGCATTACCAGCCAATGACAATTCAATTCCAGTTCTATGCAGCCAACAAAACCCCCTTCAAATTCACAAATATAACCAGAACTCGAAAAGCTTCTTTAAAAGAAGGATGTCAAGTGACTTATTTTAAAATATAAAATAATATCAGAACTACAATAAAAGATTTCCATTGGTCAAGTTTAAAAAATTGTCTTCCTTTAGCCAATCAAAAACAGTCTGTCCCTTTGAATCAAGTGTAAATGCATCACTGACTTCGTCCTTGATAACACAGCCCAGATGAGTAGCAACAGTGTATAGGAACAGATGGCTGTGAGATGTGTTCAGGGAGTTGGGCAAAAGGAAGCAAAATTTAAAGGAAAAGGGCAAGGGCTGCCATGGAAAATTAGGGGTGGGCAAAGGAACTTGTTAATGCTCAGCCATCCTCTATCTTCAGGAATCTCATTGCCTTCTCCAACTCTGTGTGGCTCAGACACTCTAATTACTGCCTTCTGTCTTCCGTCTCTGATCTGGAAAACGCCATCACCACGTCCTCAGCACCTGTAAGCACATACAAAAAAAATGGGAGCTAAAAGTACTGCATTCAGAGAATAGGGGTGAGTTGAATTTCATTACTATGAACTCCAAACATTTCGAAGTAACGAGTCAGGAATCAGGATCCAAAAATCACGAGGATTTGTTTTTTAATTGACATTTTAGGTTTCTATTTGCTTTCTGGTGTTGGAGGAGGATTTAGGCTGCATGTTTGCAGGTGTTTCTCTGCAATTGCAATGATTAATATTTTGGATCTTTTAAAAAAAAAAAAAAAGACAGCTGACATTCTCCCATTTTCACATACCCCCATGAGCCGGAGCTTTGAAAAAAATAAATAATAAAATATTGAGAGAACTGGAAACAATGGAATATGGATAGAAATTCTTTGCTGGTCTCAACTCTCAGACCCCTGCACTGCAAAAGGGCCTTGCTGAACTATCCTGGAGCATGAAGAATGCAGCTATGCAATTAAAAAAAAAAAAAAAAAAAAAGGATGTCTGTGTGCTGATGCCCTATGTGTCATTCGCTTTTAACAAGATATTTTGGTTACTCTTTGCAACATGCCTTCGTTATTCCTAATAGAAATTTCATTTCACATTAGGACTGTGCTATTTTGTTAGGCCTACTGAGAGACTTTTCATTGTCCTTGGTAATAATGTGAGCAGGTATGGCACTTTCCATTCAAGGAAATCAAAGTGCTTTCTAAATATTAATTTGGCATCACATGCGAAAGGAAGGTAATTATTATTCTCATTTGAAAGATGAAGAAACTGAAGCACAGAGGTTCAATAGCTTGCTTAAGATCTCATATTGCCAAAACCTCCCAAATGTGGCATAAAACAGAGTAGAAATCAGATCTATTGTTTTCCACTCCATCCACATAAACCATTTCTTGTTTATCTCAAAGACAGTCCTAGACACCATCCTGATATTCTCTCAAATTTATTTCTAAATATCATTTTCTCTCACTTCTCTCTGGCTGGCTGTATATATTTTTAGTGCTAGCCAGATGAGCAAATTCAATATCAGTCTTGCTGTGTGGTGTAGCTGTTAAGTACAGTTATAGTGATCAATATCTTACATCCATTTATTGAGACATTATTTATAATAATACACAATGGGGGACATGTATCATGTATGAACATTCACTGAGTCATGAATCCAAGTGATGTCAGAGTTAATCCAAAACTCAAGACACATTAGATTCTCACCTGGTAAAGTGTACACTTGAAGAACATCAGAATGGTCATTCTGGGTCAGACCAATGGTCCATCTGGGCCAGTATCCCATCATAAATGCTGGAACCAGGAGTCCTGCAGCACCACCTGGTTTGATGAGGTTTAGAAACACTCATATGATGGGACTGTTACATCCCTGACCATCTTGGTTAACAGCTATTGGTGGACCTACCCTCCATGAACTTATCTAATTATTTTCTGAATCCAGTTATATTTTAGGCCTTCACATCATCACCTGGCAACAGATTCCACAGCTGACTATATGTTGTATGATCAAATGCTTTGTTGTTTTTCTTTTAAATTTGCTGTCTATTAATTTCATTGGGTAGCTCTTTGTTCTTGTGTTATGTGGAGAGATAAACAATTCCATGTTCACTTTCTCCACCCCATTCACAATGACACCAAGATCTTGTTCTTGATTGATAATTGTGAATTTAGACCCTATCATTTTGCATGTATAGTTGGGGTTATATTTTTCCAATGTTCACTACTTTAATTTCACTTAATATTTAATTTAATCTGCCATTGTGTTGCACAGTTTTGTGAGACTCCTTTATAACTCTGCCTAGTCAGCTTTGGATTTGGCTACCTTTAGTAATTTTGTATGATCTGCAAATTTCGCTACCTTATAAGGAGTATAAATTGGGAGCCATTTTTAGCTTTCCTCTTAATTTTGTAGAATTAGATAGCACTGGACATTACTGATCTGTGAACAATCCAAAGTATACTTTGAGAAACATTTGTTACACCTTTAACAGTAGCACAAAGCACTTAAAAAAACCTGAAGGCCTCTATTAACCCACAAAAGGCGGCTTGCCATGCTGCAGAAGGGTCTCACACGGAGCTTTCAAAATGTTTCAACCAGGACCTGAAGGAACCACTTGCAAAGTTCAATCTCGATGACCCATTCAAATCCTTGGCTTTTTGGCTGAGGCTGTCAGTTGCGGATGGTCACTGAACAAATGTGTCACATGAGGGGAGATCTGAACGAGACCCAGCTAGCTCATTTCACATAAATTGTAAATAGCCTCGTTCACTCACTACTGACTTGGGTGGGATTTGAATTGGTGATTTATGAGCAAAATTAACTCTTACCCACATTCAGTTCCATGGAAAACATTCCATTCTAAATTATTTGCATTCTTTAAATGACTTTTCCGCTTGTTCCATCCACAAACCAGTCTGCTCTCTAGACTCCTAAATATTCAGAGAGGATCACAAGGTGATACTTAAAGTGAAATGCCTTCAGAATGTTGGGGAAATGACAGTGTGGGGACTGGTCATAAGGCATGCTATAAATAAATCTATTTATTTTACAGAAAGCCATAAAAAAAGCCATCTTAGGGTTGACTGTAGTATTTTTAAACTGTGTCAGAACTTCCAGACCCCAGAGACTCCTAACAGCAAATGCTGTTTTCATCTGTTGATCCCACAACTTCAACTATCAAATAATGTTTTTAAGAGAACAGCCACCACACCCACACAATTTCTGATATTTGACTAATCATTAAACTGATCCTTGCCATTTAAGTATAACAGATTACATGCACAGCCTTTTTTTCCCCTTCATGAACTAATTAGGCCTGCATTAGCTAATTATTGCCTTTATTTAGGTATCCTTTGAAGCCACTACTAAAGGATTAGACAGCAGAGGAGGAAACTTTGGAGTGCAACCTTCTCATTGATTGTTCTCACTCCCCTCCCCAATCTGAATAAGATTCAGAGTTGCAAATTTTCAGTGTTCTTTCTACAGATGAATGTGAACAAAAATGTTCCATCAGGACACTATGTAATATTAGGGAAGTTTTGAGTAAAGGTGCATGGGCAGGCTCCACACAACACAAACTACTATGAGAATCTTACAATGGAATCATACAAATGTAGGGCTGTAAAGGCTCATGAAGGGCCCTGCGCTGATGAGGCAGGACTCCATATACCTAGATCATCCCTAACAGGTGTTTATCTAACCTGTACTTAAAAACCTCCAACAGGGATTCCACATCATCCCTTGAAACCTTATTCTAGTACTTAACTACAGTATTCTTATAGCTTGAAAGATTTTCCTAATATCTAATTTAAGTCTCCTTTAGTCCAGCTTAAGCTCTATTTCTTTTCCTACCTCCAATGGACATGGAGAACAACTGATCACTGTCCTCTTTAAAAAAGCCCTTATATATTTGTGGACTTTGCTCAAATCTAACCATGACCTTTTTTAACCCATTCCTCAGAGGTCAGGTTTTCTTTGCTCTCTTCTGGACTCTCTCCAATTTGTCCACATCTTTCTGAAAGTGTAGTGCCCACAACAGGACAACACTCCAGCTGCAGCCACACCAGTGCCAAGTAGAGTGGAACAATGATCTCCTGTGTCTTACATACAACATTTCTGCTAACACCCCCCTCCCCCGAATGATTTTAGCCTTTTTCTCAACTGCACCACATGGCTGGTTCATATTTAATTTGTAAAGCACTATGACCCTCAGATCTTTTTCAGCAGTTCTACTACCTAGTCAGTTTTCAATTTGTAGTTGTGCATTTGATTTTTCCTTCATAAGTGTAGTACTTGAGAATTTAAAAATGTTTGACCTTTGCTTTTCACTTATCTTTATTGAAATTTCATCTTGTTGATTTCAGATCAGATCTTTAATTTGTCATGCTCCTTTTGGATTCTAATCCTGTCTTCCAAAGTGCTTTATACCCCTCAATCTCCTCCCCCCTCCATTTGGTGTCATTTATAAATTTTATAAACAGTCTCTCCATTCCATTATCCAACTCATGAACGAAAATTATGAATGGTACAGACCCTCTGGAACACTAACAACATATACCATCACAGTTTGACAGTGAATCATTGATACAGTTTTTCAACCAATTATGGACCTGTTTTGTAGTAATTTCATCTAGATCAAATTTTCCTAGCTTCTTTAGAAGGATGTAATGGGGAGCATGTCAAAAGATGAATTAAAAAGCAAGCTACATCACATCTGCTGCTTCATCACCCACTCCCTCATTCACTAGGCCAGAGAACTTGCCAAATAAGGTAATTAGGTTGGTTTGGCATGATTTGTTCTTGACAAATCCATGTTGACTATTACTGGTAACCCTATTATCTTCTAGGTGTTTACCAACTGCTGGTTTAATAACTGTTCCAGTATCTCTCCAGGTATCACAGTTAAATTGAATGGTCTATAATTTTCCAGGTTCTTTTTATTCCATTTAAAGATAGGTACTGGAACAAATTATTTAAAAAAAAAATCAATTTGTAAATACCTAGAGGATTTTAGTAAGGCACTTAGAAAAAAAATAAAACAAATATTGGTTAGGCAGTATTTACAGAGCAACTGTATGTGAGCAAAACAAACAAGGCAAGGTTTAAAAAATTGCCTCTGAATCAGTGTTCAGCTTGAGAAGATCTCTGGAGAGCCTATCATGAGACACAACCAACCAGCATGTATGCAACATCCACCACAGCAGCACCAGTTTCATCTGAATGCTCCAAGCACGGCTGACCTTAGCAGTTACCACACTACTTCTGACCCTGCTAAATAAGCTCCAAAGACAGAGTGGAATCCCTAAAACCAGACAGTTGTTCACCCAGCCTGATGATGATGGAAGAGTTCCTGGTAAAGGCAGAGGCTCTCTCCCATTCTGTTTGCCACAGTGAGGGGGTGTTAACAGAATGGAGAGTGCGCAGTATGGTCCAGGTAGGATTTCTGTTCTGAAGAGTGTGGTGAGATGCATCCCCTACATCTCTGAACAGTGGCAAGTGGCACTTGCTGTACTTTGGTGATCAGTTTGTTGGCTGCATTCTGACCACTGGATGTTAGGTGTAGGAATACTGGATAGGACTGGTAAGCTTTGTCGCCTTCAAGGTACTTATGATAACCAAACTGGGGCACAAATAAGTTGCAGAGAGTGAGCCCCAAACTATGTCGTGTTTATGAACAGATTGCCCAGCTGGACCCTACCCATTTGTTTGGGTGCATAATTGGCTGGATAACCGTAGTCAGAGAGTCGTTGTTAACGGTTCTAAATCCTGCTGGAAAGGGATAACAAGTGGAGTTCCTCAAGGGTCTGTTTTGGGACCCGTACTGTTCAATATCTTCATCAATGATGTAGATATTGGGATAGAGAGTACTCTTATTAAGTTTGCAGATGATACCAAACTGGGTGGGGTTGCGACTTCTTTGGAGGATAGGGACATAATTCAAAATGACCTTAGCAAGTTAGAGAAATGGTCAGAGGTAAACAGGATGAGGTTTAATAAAGAGAAATGCAAAGTGCTCCACTTAGGAAGGAACAATCAGTTCCATACATACAAGATGGGAAGCGACTGTCTAGGAAGGAGCATGGCGGAAAGGGATCTAGGGGTCATAGTGGACCACAAGTTGAATATGAGTCAACAGTGTGATGCTGTTGCAAAAAAAGCAAATATGATTCTAGGTTGTATCAACAGGTGTGTTGTAAGCAAAACTCGTGAAGTCATTCTGCCGCTCTACTCTGCACTAGTTAGGCCTCAGCTGGAGTACTGTGTCCAGTTCTGGGCGCCACATTTCAAGAAAGATGTGGAGAAATTGGAAAGGGTACAGAGAAGAGCGACAAGAATGATTAAAGGTCTAGAGAACATGACCTATGAAGCCAGGCTTCATGAACTGGGCTTGTTTAGTTTGGAAAAAAGAAGATTAAGGGGGGACATGATAGCGGTTTTCAAATATCTAAAAGGGTGTCACAAGGAAGAAGGCGAAAATTTGTTCCTCTTGGTTTCTGAGGACAGGACAAGGAGTAATGGGCTTAAAGTGCAGCAGGGGAGGTTTAGATTGGACATTAGGAAAAAATTCCTAACTGTCAGGGTGGTCAAATATTGGAATAAATTGCCAAGGGAGGTGGTGGAATCTCCCTCTCTGGAGATATTTAAGAACAGGTTAGATAGACATCTGTCAGGGATGGTGTAGACGGAGCTTGTTCCTGCCTTGAGGGCGGGGGGCTGGACTCGATGACCTCTCGAGGTCCCTTCCAGTCCTATTATTCTATGATTCTATGATTCATTGTGAGTTATTTTAGTGAGATGGTATTTATAACCAGCAAACTGAATCTATTGGTTGTGTAGCCGATATGGCTAATCTGCTTGTTTGCCTATAGATATATAAATGTATTATTTCATTATGGTTTTAATTATATGTTTATTATAATAAGCTACAGTAGGTTTATATTGGCAGTTTGGCTGTAACATAACAGAGACTTACAGGCCACAGCCTGTATGTTGAGCTAAAGCAAAGTTAGTATTTTTGTCTGGGATCTTTCACCCAGCTAGCACAGTTAGCTCACATATGTTCAAGACCTTTCACCTAGATACATAGTGATCAGATAGAAGTGCCTATATCATGAAAAGTCACTCTAAGAATACCTTCAAACTTAGAAGGTACATTATTATTTAGAAAAACCCAAAATAACTGGTTGAGATCAGACTGAATAACCGGGTAGGACAGAAATAATAAACGTGACAAAACCACAAAAGGTCCATGGTAATGAATTGACACATGATAATATGTTGAGATCAATGGAAATACTTACCTATTGGAAAAAGACAATTCACCATTAGTAACATGAGGAAATACAATTAAGGAGAAAAGGGAACATCCCCTGCTGAATTTGCATCAAACAAAACGACATCAGTGTAACATGATAAAAAGTGGCCTCCCAGCTTAGGGATAGAAAGAGAAGGAGGCGTAGTCCTTGGGAGGTGCCAGAATGAGGCCACTGGTGATGATGGGAAAGGTGCAGGCAGTGAGGAAGATGATAGCTAACACCTCAGGTTATGCTAGAAGGAATGGTGTGAGTATATAGTATGGAAATATAGATGTAGATTCCCTATTTATATTATGAAATTGGGATGCTTGTCACTCTGCTAAATGTATTAATAAACATATCTGCAATTACACAAGAGTTCCTATAGTGTGAGTATTGCATCTGTGCACGTCAGGGGTCTCCAACCATAGAATAACTGAATACTGGGCGATCCTGCGAACTGATCCTGAGACGAAGACCCTGTCAACCCTAAAAGTGGTAACTGGAAATTCCTAAGTAATTTTAGATCAGGCAACATTTCGCAGTTACTACAGATCTAAATAAGGACAAATAAATGCTAAAAGTGATGGCCCTCCCTCAAGACTAGGTAGTAGTACGGCTGAAAAGGATCTAGGGTTATTATGGATCACAAAGTGAATGAGACTAACAATGTCCGAGTTGTGAAAAAGGCTAATTTAAGGCTGGAGTATATTAAAAGGAGTGTCATACATACACACAACAGAACAGGTAATTGTCTCACTGTACTCAGACATCAGCTGGAATAGTGTGTCCATTTCTGGGTGCCATGCTTTGAAAAAGATGTAGACAAATTGGAAAGACTAGAAACCCACAAGTGAAAAAAAGGGTTAGAAAACCTGACCTATGAGGAAGGGTTTTAAAAAACTGGTTATGCTTAGTCATAAGAAAAAGACGACAACTGAGTAGGGATCTGAGAAGAGTCTTCAAATACATTAGTGTGTGCAATAACAACCCTTAAATAAATAATAAGGGTTGTTATAAATAATGATAATGGGGATCAGTTCTCCATGTTCAATGGCAGACGGACAAGAACAAGCTTAGTCTGCAGAAAGGGCGAGTTAAGGTAGGTATTATGAAAAACTTCAATTATCCTTAGAGTTAGAATTCCTGGAAAAGCTAGCTGTGGAATCCATTATTGTAAGTTTTTAGGAACAGGTTGGGCAGTCAAGAATTCTTTAATTATACCTGGTGCTGCCTTACCCTAGGGGGCTGGACTAGATAACCTCTTGAGCTCTTTTCCAGCTCTAAAATGCTATGATTTTGTCTCTCTAAATCTGTGCTGCTCTTTTATACTCAGATGTAGCAAACTTTTGTAGGATTCTTTTTTGAGATTCAGGTCATTAAAGAGCTGCTGATGCAATCTTTTACTTTCTTTCCATCCTCAAGATAGATGAAATAGTGCAGGCACAGATTTCAACTTTATAGTTTGGACAACTTTAGCTATTGATACATCTGCTAGGAGAAACATGATGCCTACTGTAATTTGTTAGTCTACTGCTCACCCAAAATTTTACATTCCAATAAGCTGGTTTAATTCCTTCTTTATTCTGGTCTTGGCTGGTATGGTCATGGCTACCACTGTCTAAAAAACAACCAAAAAGTGGCACTGTTGCTTCCAAATGTATTTTAAGTTAGGAAAAGAACTTTTGGAGGATCTACACTGGCACTGACACACAGCAGTTGATGTTGTAGAATGAAAATATTGATGATGTTGTGAAATGAAGACACTCCGATCCATTTATATTAGAGAAACTACAGTATTTGACATAGGGTACCAAATAAGGCCGGCCTCTTAGCCCTATACAGGCAGTCCCCGGGTTACATGGATCCGACTTGCATCGGATCCCTACTTACAACCCCACACTAGCTGCTTCCCCCCAGCAGACCAGGAAGACGCGAAGCTAGCGCCACCCCCCAGCAGACCAGGGAGACGCGGAGCGGCTTTTCTCAGCAGACACCTCAGCTTGAGAATAAAGGACTGAGGGAAGTGAGGTGTGGGAGAATAAAACTGAGCTCTGGAGAAATGTTTGGCTAGAGTTTCCCCTACAATATGTACCAGTTCCGACTTACATACAAATTCAACTTAAGAACAAACCTACAGTCCCTATCTTGTACGTAACCCGGGGACTGCCTGTATATAAAAACTGAACAGGCAGTTGATGTAGACCAGCTCCAAGTTCAGAATCCACTACAGCAAAACATACTGGACACTGCATAAAATGAAGTGTCATTTTGCTGCGAGTTTATCCACAGCACCTTAGCAATATGACCTGACCTGGGAATATGAATTTTATTTTACAGCTTCTGCATCATGGCTTTTTTTTTTTTTTTTTTTTTAAACAGCTGTGTTATACTAAACATGGTCCCACAATTTCATAGCCTCAGACTATGTCTACACTACAGGCTTCTTGCGCAAGAAGCTTTTTGAGGAAGAGATCTTCCACAAAAACTTCTTGCTCAAGAGTGCCTCCACACTGCAAAAGCGCATCGAAAAGTGATGCGCTTCTGCGCAAGAGAGCACCCAGACTGCATGGATGCTCTCTCAAAAGGAAACACTGATTGCTACTTATAGAATGGCCACAGGGCACCTGTGCTTTTTTGATGGCCTCTTTTTGCGCAAAAAAACCCATTCCCCATCCACACACACCTTTTTCCACAAGAACTCTTGCACAAAAAGGAGTTATTCCTCGTAGAAGGAGAAATACTTACACCGGAAAAACCCCTCTGTTCTTTCACTTTGCTAGTGCAAAAACGCTCGAGGTGTAGACACTCCACAACTTTCTGCGCAAAAACAGCTGTAGTGTAGTGTAGACCTAGCCTCAGATTGGCTGGTAAAGAAATGCTTACATCTCAGCTAAAGCTGACTCAGCAGGATTTTAATAGATAAACAACAAGAAAGGGTAATAGCTTTGAAACAAAGGTTGATACAGACAGCTGGAAAAGGGTAAGGGAGAAAAAAAACACACAGGATGACAACCAAGTTCATTAAGACTTCTTTAAAATACACAGTTTGTATGGTCTCAGAGGGGTAGCCACATTAGTCTGGATCTGCAAAAACAAGAAGGAGTCCTGTGGCACCTTAGAGATTAACAGATTTACTAGGGCAAAAGCTTTCATGTGTTAGATCTGTTAGTCTCTAAGGTGCCACAGGACTCTGGGTAGTTTGTACTTTCAGTTTTATTGGAGACTTGCACAGTACTTAAAAATACATTTTATAATTGGGGAAACTGAAGTACAAATGGCATTACCAGGACCATACATGAGTCAGTAGCAGAGTCTGGTACAGAACCTAGGGAGTCCAGACTCCCATGCTTATGCTTAACACACAATTCCTTCTGCTAATGTAATTCAAAGAACAAAAGCACCACTTTTGTCATTTATTTTCAATAATTCTTATACTCTGGGGCAATTTGTTTAAAGTATATATCCAATAAGGAAATTAAAAGCTAAGGTGTCATTCTAGTTCTCATATTCAGTACCCATAGTTTGCAGAACTAAATCAAAAGCTTCTCTGATGCTCCACCTTGCCAGCACTAGAAAGCTCTGCAGCCTTTTCCCTTCTAATCTGACTTGCACAGTACTTACTGTTCTTTTGGTGCTCAAGACTATTTCTAAATTAAACAGTGGTGGCAAGCTTGCTTGTGTTTTTCCCTTTTTTAAATAAAAGGAAAGAGGTGCATCTTTTAACTATTACCCTCCCTACTAAATAGGTATTGACAACCATTAATAAACATAATATTAGAAACTTAGATGCAGAGAGGTCAAGATAGCTTGTGTGTCAGTGAAATAGTTAAACAGAAAGGGCAGCACATTGCTTGATCTTGGCATCCCATGTCTTGGTATCTGCCCCAAATTTCCTTTTCCCTTAATATACGTCCCCCTTTAAAGTGAAGGTGCCTTTGCTATGTAGTTCCAGGGCAGGCAAAGTCTCCTAGCAACAGTAATACCACAGATGATATCACACCTAGCACAGCAGACAAGCTAAGTTAGCTAACAGTTGTTTTCTTTATTTCTTCTCTTTTCAAAATTTAATTTTTTGTGATGGGTATTACATAAGTAGAGAGACTTATTTCAAGATAACCTACCAGATCCTTGATTCCCCTCAGCTGATTTATCACTACAACCCAAGAGCCCTAGCTCTCTATGTGGATTCCCTTGCACAGCTCACTGTGGCCAGCATAGGGCAGTCAGCAAAGCCCTACAGGAGTAATAAATATCTCTAGCCATACAGCAGATGCTAGGAATTCTCATTCACACTGGATCTCAGTCAAATCAGTTAGCTGATTAGTATGGTCACAGATTGCTAGCTTCTGTTCTAAACAGCTGCAGTACAAATATTTAAGAGTTTTTAAAAATACACAGCATGGTTTAAGCAGCCCCACCCAGTGACTTGCACAGGTCTCTTTTAGGCTAGGAGCTTCTGTTTACCCTGTCATGTACTTGGACCTCCTGCTAGGAAACAGACTGGGGTATAGGAAATGCACCTCATCACTGGAATATGGGAGCAAGTGAAAAACTCAGAAGGTAAATTCTATTTTGGGGGGGGGGGGGGAAAGAGAGGGACTTTATAACCATGCAGGAAATCTTCAATTGCTATTAATTCCACTGGAGATGTATTTTATGTAGCCTAACCTGAAGAAGCAGTATGTTTAGTGACAACAGCAGGAGCCTCTAAATCAACAAATCTAGGTTCCATTGGCTTAGCTATTGGCCAAATCATTCTACTTTGGTTTCCCTAACTGATGAAAAAAATAACCACTTGTGTAAAATTCTCTGATGGCTTGTCTACATAGCCATTGTACTGCACTAACTTTCTCTCTCTGGGGTGTGAAAAGACACCCTCCTCCTGGAGCGAAGAAAGTTACAGTGCTCTGAAGCACCAATGTAAACAGGCTCTCAGCATTATCAGCTACTTCTCTCATGGCGATCCTTTACCTGGGAGAGCTCTCTCCCAGCACTGGTACTGTGACCACACTGCCATGTTAAAACCACTGCCTTGGCTGGGCTTTAAACTTATAAGTGTAGACAAAACCGGAGATGAATGAAACAGTGCATACAGGTTTATTACTGATGAACCATCAAGAAGAGCATGGCTGCCTTTTTTGATATTGACATGTTCTATATAATTTGGCTGATTTGCTCTTTTTAATTAGATGAAGTATCATCTTTTGTATTATATTACAGTTTTCCAGTTCTAGCTGCAACTGGACCAGTTGTGTGTGGCCCATTTCAATATATACCCCTTTTTATATAAAAGTTAAGTTTAACCATGACAATGTTTTATGCACCTAATTTGCCATCTCTCCAATATCTAGGTGTTTCCTGCAGTGCTCATGATTTACAACAGCTATAAATACTAGTCCCCTATACATTTAATTAAGAGAATTATATGTATTTATTTGCCATTTAAAATAAGTTTTAAATTTTTTAAAATTTTATGACTACACTAAATCTTACCCTATTTTAAGTCTGTGCTCATGAAAAAAATAAAATCACATTTGTGTTACGAATTGTAATTTTTTTTGGCTATACGTTTGTAAAAACTTTTCAAAACGCAACTGTCCCCATTTACATCACACTGGCAATTGAAGCAGAGAAAATAAATTACTATCAAAGTCACATAGGAAGCTTGTCACAGAACTGGAAAAAAGAGAGGAGGGGGAGGGAGACAGAGAGGGAGAAGAGAAGGGCAAGATACAGCAGCTTTCAAGGTCTTTCCATTTATCTCAGCTTGTCAGCGTTTTTCCAGCTAAGCATGCTGGCATGGTAGCACATCTGCGTTCCCTACTGCTCTCTCACACTTGCAATACAGTTTTGGACACGGTTAATCAACACTGGATTTTATACACAAACTTCAACAGTTTTCTTCCTCCCATTCTTTTTTGATTCAGAGGGTGACGTGTTCATAGGTGGTAGTTACATCCAAACCACTGTTTGTAACTTCATTTAAACATAATGATCCATTGGAAAACAGGTAACACCCTCAAGGTAGCCAGGTGGATGGGTCAGTAAACAAAAGGCACCACATGACACCCAGAGACATAATGCACAGCACAAAGAAATTTACAGACACATAATACCAGGCCTGGATGGTGAAAATAAAACAGAGCATTCCTGTCCTCCAACAGACTCAAGTCTGTTCAGTCTGTTCCTATCCTTCAACAGATTGAAGTATCTGCTGTATTCCATTGCTCTCAACTATACAGTCTAATAAATTGTGTAGCTAAGGCAGGAGGAGATAAATTATTCATGGCTACCGCTGTTTTGGACAAACGGTGGCTCTTCTTAATAATGTATCTGACAGGCTGTGAAATCTGAAGCTATACGTCCATGTTCAGCCATGAGCATACAACTATCCAGGGCTTAAATTCTCACAGACTATTCCCTGTAGGTTCCCATGCCCTAACCATGTGTGGCTTTGGGCTTCAGCTACAGGGCGGAGTTCTTGGGGCTTCAGGAATGATTGGGAGGGGCTACCGCAGGTTTGAAAATATTTACTGGAGCTCTGTTCTGCATGCCTCTGGCTAAATTTAAACCCCACAACTATCCCCCCTTACTCTGAAACTCATTGTTTCTTCCAATGGGTCCATGCTTCAAGTCAACCTCAGTCTAGTCAACACCAACACACAATTATGCCAGGTGGTTGCTGCATTTCATGTGCTTGTATTACATTCATGAAGAGCTTTATAGTTAAATACTTTTGATAAGGCAGGCTGCACAGGAAGCTTAGTTTTAGGAAAAAAATAGGTGAGTGGAAACACTCAAATTACCTCAAGGAGGAGTCCAGGATGAAGATGGAGAGAAAAAAAAAAACTTCTTGTGAAAAACGTGTATGAGGGAATCATCCACAAGTGCTCCCATCTTGCTCATTCTTCCAGAAAAAGTAACAGCAACAAAAATGTGATCTTCACAAAAAGGTGGGATATAAAGCCTGTGGCCAAAGTTTCATATGGTGGTCTCAAGACTGAGGTCCCATTGGGATATAGGCTTGGCCGTTAGCAGAAAGGTCCTGATTACATTCTCTGGTAGACTAACTTTGAGAAACATCAAAGGGGCCTTAGTGAACTGGGCCTCAACCCCAAACTAACCTGGCTCTAACTATGGAAATATATATATTTTTTAACATAAAAATCCAGGGCAGAGTTTCCAAAGTTAAGATGGAACTCTGCCAAAAGCCTGTAGCTCAGACAATAGAGTCCTGAACCATATTTACATTGAGCACATCCTTCATTAGGCATTTACACTTCCAGTAATTGAGTTATCTAAAAACAATGAAAAGGTGCCTACTCAGACCTGACCTTCCAGTTCCTGCACATGCAGTCCTTCTTTTCAAGATCCTTCGAAGTCCTTGGAAACTTATTCCTGCCTTCAAATAGAACCTCATATCACGAGAGTCTATATTTGAGGGTAGAAATATAAGCTCCAGAGCCCTGTTCCATTTCCCATCCTCCCACTCCCGAAGAAACCACCAATCAAACAAGACTGGACATTCAGAACCTTTATCAAAACAAAGCTTTTCAGGGCCCAGGTAGGTGTATGCACATTCCCCATTACTTTATTTTTTTATGTCATTGGTTGATAGCTCTAAGTTTTAAATGCCCCCCCATATAGCCTGTTAAGATGCCCTACTGATAGTTTCCCCCTTAGTAGCTTTCCAAATTGATTGCTGCGAAAGCTTTAAAATCCCAGTTCCAAAGCCACACCCAAAGAAAGATACCAATGGTGGCCGACAGGAGTTGCTGCAATTGCAGATACATGCCTCTTACAGCAGCCTCTTTCCCAGCTACATCAGTAAAGAGGCAGGAAGAAAGAGTTACTCACCTTGTGCAGTCACGGTTGTTCTTCGAGATGTGTCCCCGTGGGTGCTCCACTCTGGGTGCTGGTGCGTCCTCGCGCCGGCGACCGGAGACTTTTTCTAGCGGTTTCTGCCGCGGCGCGCAGGCGCCGTGGCGCCCTCTAGTGTTGTTTGAACTGAAGGGCGCCTGCGCGCGCGCGGCTCCTCCGTTCCTTCTCTACCCGCCAGAGTATCAGGCTCCAAGCAGGGGAAGGAGGGAGGGTAGTGGAGCACCCACGGGGACACATCTCGAAGAACAACCGTTACTGCACAAGGTGAGTAACTCTTTCTTCTCCTTCGAGTGGTCCCCGTGGGTGCTCCACTCTGGGTGACTACACAGCAGTTGTCGGCTCGCGGAGGTGGGTTTGGAGCCGTGTGGTAGTAACCGTAGACAGCACCGCTTGTCCAACCGCCATAGAAGATGCTATCGAGGTGGAGAGAGCGTAGTGTTGTGCAAACGAATGGTCAGATGACCAGATAGCAGCGTTGCAAATGTCCTGTAATGGCACATTACGGAGAAAAGCGGTCGTGGAAGCTACTGCTCTAGTGGAATGAGCGGTGATAAGTCCAGGTAAGTCTTTGTTATGTGAGGTATAGGAGGTCTTAATGCAGGATGTAATCCATTTAGAGATTCTTTGAGATGAGACTGCTTGTCCCTTGGATCTATCAGCATATGAGATGAAGAGTCTAGGCGAGGCCCGCCATGGTCTCGTACGATCTATGTAAAACGCCAATGCTCGTCGGACGTCGAGAGTGTGCCACACGGCGTGGATCGGTTCCGTGTGCGGTTTAGGAAAGAAGGCAGGTAAGTGTATGGGTTCATTCACGTGGAAGGGAGAGGGTACTTTAGGTAGGAACTTAGGGTGGGGTCTGAGTACCACCCTGTCCTGTAGAAATACAGTGTATAGGGGGTCAGCCATTAGAGCTGCAAGTTCACTCACCCTCCTACTGGAGGTAATGGCGACCAGGAAAGCCACTTTCATCGACAGATGAGACAAAGAGCAGGTTGCTATTGGCTCGAAGGGGGGTTTTGTGAGGCTCTTGAGGACGTGGTTCAGGTCCCAAATGGGGACTGGTGGTCGAACCGGAGGGAAAGTGTTCTGCAGGCCTTTGAAGAAGCGCTTGGTCAGCGGGTCAGCGAGAAAAGAAGAGCTTTGAGGGTAACGGTGGAAAGCCGCTATGGCCGCGGCATGGACCTTGATAGTACTAAGTGCTAGGCCGGAGTGTTTTAGAGAGAGTAAGTAGTCCAATAAGTTATGTATTGGAGCAAGGTGTGGCGGGCCTGCATGGGTCTGAGCATACCATTGGGAGAAACGCGTCCACTTGTAGCAGTAGGTTTTCCTGGTGAAGTGTCTGCAACTATTAATTAGTATGTGTCTCACTTGCTCTGAACAGGCTGTTTCGGCATCATGGAGCCATGAAGGAGCCAAGCGTGGAGCTTCAGCTTGGGGATGTCCGGGTGAAGGGTTCGCCCGTGGTCTTGTGAGAGGAGGTCGCAACGTGGAGGGAAGGGATACGGTTCTGCTATCATCATCTTGAGGAGGTAAGGATACCATGTTCGTCTGGGCCAAGCAGGTGCCACCAAAATCACCCGTGCCTGGCTCGATCTGATCTTGTCCAGGACTCTGTGTAGGAGTGGGAGGGGGGGAAGGCGTAGAGGAGGGAGATGTTCCATGCGATGGAAAGGGCGTCTCCGAGGGAATTCCTGCCCAGGGCTCCCCTGGAGCAGTAGAGGTGGCACTTCCGATTGTTCTTTGTGGTGAAAAGGTCCACTTCCGGTTGGCCCCAGTGAAGGAAGATCGGGGTGAGGGCGCGTCTGTCGATCTCCCACTCGTGCTGGTCCATGAACGTGCGACTTAAGGTGTCTGCTGTGACGTTGAGTATTCCGGGAAGGTATACTGCAGAAGGGGTGACCCCATGTGAGAGGCACCAGGTCCAAAATTTGGTGGCTTCCGAGCATAGAGAAGGGGAGCGGGCGCCACCCTGACGGTTGATGTAATACATGCATGTGGTATTGTCCGTCATAATGGTGATGGTCTTGTGAGCTATGTGCTGAATGTAGTACTGGCATGCATATCTGACTGCCCGTAACTCGAGGAGGTTGATGTGGAGTGTTTGCTCTACAAATGACCATTTGCCTTGGGCTGTGATGGTTCCCAAGTGGGCTCCCCATCCCATGAGTGAGGCGTCTGTTATAAGCGTGAGAGTGGACGCTGGACGTTGAAAGGGGACGCCGTGTAGCATGTTTCGAGGGATTGTCCACCAAAGCATGGAATTGATAATGCGTGGTGGGATCGCAACATGCTTGCTCATTTGGTCCCTGAAGGGTCTGTATACCGTAGCGAGCCAGGACTGAAGGGGCCTCATGTGGAGTCTGGCGAGATTGACGACGTAAGTCGTAGAGGCCATGTGCCCGAGGATTTTGAGGCAGTGGCGGACCGTGACAGTAGGTGCCGCTTGTGTTGCTCGGACAAGGTCGCATATTGTCGCGAACCTGTGATCAGGAAGAGAGGCCCTTGCTGTGATCGTATCGAGGAGGGCGCCTATAAATTCCAGTTTCTGTGTTGGACGCAAAGTGGATTTTGCGTAATTTACGTGAAACCCGAGACTGAGTAGGAGGGCTACTGTGGTGTCTGTCATGGCCTTCGCTTCGTGGAAAGACGCAGCTTTTATGAGGCAATCGTCCAGGTATGGAAATATTATGATGCCTTGGCGTCAGAGAAAGGCCATTACGACTGATAGAGTTTTGGAGAATACCCTGGGGGCCGTAGAAAGACCAAACGGGAGCACTCTGTATTGGTAGTGTTGGGTACCCACTATAAATCGTAGGAAGCGTCTGTGAGCAGGATGAATTGTAATATGGAAGTACGCATCTTGAAGGTCGAGAGCCGAAAGCCAATCGTGTTGGTCGAGTGCGGGAATGATAGTTGAAAGGGTAACCATCTTGAAACGGTGGTATGCAATGTATTTGTTGAGGCGCCTGAGATCTAAAATGGGGCGCCAACCTCCTGTCTTCTTCTGGGTTAGGAAGTACGTCGAGTAGAATCCCCGGCCTCGGAATTGTGTTGGTACGTGTTCTACTGCGCCCAGTTGAATGAGGCGTGAAACTTCTTGCAGGAGTACGGTTTCGTGAGAGGGGTCCCTGAAAAGGGATAGGGTAGGAGGGTGGTTGGGCGGGGTAGAGGTAAAGGGGATGACGTAGCCAGACTGGACTAAATTCAAAACCCACTTGTCCGAGGTAATGAGGGACCATTGGTGGAAAAAAGCTCGGAAGGGGTAGTGGAATTGTAGGGTAGCAGTTGGGAGGGTCGGCGGATTGGCTTCCTGGCTCTCGACCAGGCCTTCAAACCTGCTGCTTGCCGGCAGGGGGATGAGGTGTGGCATGTTGCTGTTGTTGACGTTGCGGTCTACGACGATGTGGTCTTTGTTTACGGAAATCATATTTGGGCTGTTGGCGGAATGGTTCTCTGGGTCGTTGGTAAGGCTGATATCTATTCCTTCTAAAAGGGGGAGTGTACATTCCTAGAGTTCTAAGGGTTGTACGGGAGTCTTTCATGGAATGTAGCACCTCATCGGTCTTGGATGCAAATAGGTTGGTGCGATCGAAGGGTAAATCCTCAACCTTTTGCTGAAGGTCCTTAGGGATGCCGGAGGCTTGTAGCCATGACATTCGGCGTAGGACTATCGCCGAGGCTGTAATTCGAGCCGCAGTGTCTGCCACGTCCATAGCGGACTGCAAAGCTGTGCGTGAAATGGCGAGGCCTTCCTGCATAATACTACGCAGGGTTGGTCGTTTATGCTCCGGGAGATGTTGGAGGAGGTCCTGGAGCTTTGAGTAATTGGCATTATCATAGTCTGCCAGCATAGCGGTGTAATTGGCCGCCCTAAGGAGCAGTGTGGATGAAGAATAGACCTTTCAACCCATAATGTCCACCCTTTTGTGGTCCCTATCCTGTGGGGTTGATCTTAAATTAGGTTGTTTACCCTTGTGTCGGACCGAATCCACTACTAGGGAGTTAGGGGGTGGATGGGTGAAAAGAAAGTCCATATCCTTGGGAGCGATGAAGTATTTGCGGTCTGCTCTCTTATTTGTTGGTGTAATGGACGCTGGGGTCTGCCAGATGTTGTTAGCTGGGTCCATAATAGCCTCATCCATAGGGATGGCAATTCTAGTAGCGGTTGGAGGTTGAAGTGAGTGGAGAAGTCTATATTGCTTGACCTGCACCTCCTGAAGATCTTTTTCCTGAGCTAGTGCCACTCTTTTAAACAGTTCTTGGAACTTTTTAGTATCGTCTCCCGACGGAGACCGCTTCGTCTGGGGAGGAGGAAAAGTTGTGTATTGGAGATCTGGTCTCGCCATCAGAGAGTGAATCATGGCCATCCGAAGGAGCAGGAGAGTTTGGCTCTGTAGCTGATGTGGTAGCAGGGGGAGAGGCTGGAGGTGGCCTAGAAATGGTAGAAGAGGGTCGATGGTGAGACCTCTTTGGATGTGGGCTCCACGGTTGCCATTGGGTGGCATATGGTGGTGGTGGATAGGCATATTGGTGTGGATACCATGGCTGCGGAGGGGGAGGGTATGCATATTGAACCGCAGGCATTTGCCAGGATGGAGGTCTGTGAGTCGGGCTAGAATGTTGTGACGAGAACCTGCTTCTGGGTTCGGTTCCGATGCCACTAGCTGAGGAATGGTGCGATCTGGCAGAGTGGATGGAGGAAGCCGGGGATGGCGGTGCCGAAGAGGTGTGACTCCGCACCGGGGATCGGTACCAGCTTTGGCTTTGAGAGGGTGCCGAGCGGTGCGGTTTCGGCGGCGATGACGGTGCCGACGTACATCTCGGCACTGAAGTTTTACTAGATAGGTTTTCGGTGCGGGCTTTCTTCGGTGCAGAGCCCGGTGCCGTTAGGTGTTGTTTCGGTACCGAGCGCTCCATAGATGGCGCCGTTGGTGCCGATGACGGCTTAGGTGCCGAAGCGGTCGGTGCCGCTGCTTTTTGTTTCGGCTCAGAATGAGCTCTCGTGCGGTGCCTGCATCTTAGACCGCGGCGCACCGGAGGTTCCCAGCGTGTCCACAGTGCTCACCGGCGATCCTGAGGGCATAGCTGAGGCCGGAGGGAGTGCCGTTTTCGATGCCGCAGAGGAAGAATGGGTAGGGGGCTGATCTTTTTCCATGCCCTTAGTCGACTGAGGCGAATCCTCTGAGGAGGGACGGAGTGACTTCTCGTACAAGAGAGTCGTCAGTCTATTGGCTCTGTCACGGCGCGCTCTGGCTGTTAGCTTAGAGCAGTGCTGGCACTTTCGCGTCTGGTGTGCCTCCCCCAGACACTTAATACACGCAGAGTGTCCGTCGGACGCCGGCATGGCGTCCCGACATGATTCGCAGCGTTTGAAGCCCGGCAAGCCGGGCATGAAGGGCTGGGGAACAAGCGGTGAACCGCAACAGAAAGAAAATTTTTTTTTTTTAACTGGTTGGGGGGGGGTTTAAGAACTTGGATGATGAGGTAACTAGGGGGTAAAAACGACAAATTCAACTGTTTTTTTCTGACAGAATTGGCAGAGAGAGAGGGCTCCGTCTGCTGCCAAGGACAGTAGAGAAGGAACGGAAGAGCTGCGCGCGCGCAGGCGCCCTTCAGTTCAAACAACACTAGAGGGCGCCACGGCGCCTGCGCGCCACGGCAGAAACAGCTAGAAAAAGTCTCTGGTCGCCGGTGCGAGGACGCACCAGCTCCCAGAGTGGAGCACCCACGGGGACCACTCGAAGGAGAACTTGTCATTTTCACTCCGACTACTGACACATAAGAACAAACATGTGAAAGAGAGGATGGATGGAACCAGGATGGGAAAATATCCTGCCCACATATGTGGCTGGGTACCATCTTGTGGTTCACTTTCAGTAATAATACTTAAGATTTTAACACCATTGCAGTACTGTACTTCATTTGGAAGATTACTAGTAGGTGGGAAGAAAGAAGGATTTCTCAAACAAAAAAAAATCTAATTTAGGTGGCAAAGGAGAGGAGGAAATTTGGCACCTTGGGGATCCAGTCATCTGTTACATCTTTTCCCAGCACTTCAGAAACTCAGCTTGCTCAGAAGAATATGGAAACATCTCTGCTTTGATTGCATGAATTTATTCATGCCGTTCTACCACTTGTCCCATTAAAAGGCTGGCAAAACATGCTCTAAAACATGAAGGTCATGCAACTAGACTAGAGAATGGAGCTTAACAGTGGGGAAAGGCTGCAGGCAGCCACTGAACTCAGCACTCTCCAAGCAAGTACATTTGCTAATCAATGGGGATCAGTTTCAAAGAACTGATAGGAAAGAGACTGACCAGGAACAATTGCATCTTTCAGCACAGTAAGCTCCACCTTAGCAAGGTTTAACTCAATTGTTCATCTTTGCTGTGTGACTCATAAGTGATGCATGGTAAATAGTTATAAGTGAGATGTAAGCTTTATCTACACTAGAAAATAAGTTCTACTAAGAAGTCTACTCAATATAGCACTTCTTCAGTCTTATAACATGATGAGGCCAATGGCAGAGACCTGTTCAGTGTGAGTCAATCATACTTCCTGTATCACCAGTTGCATGATTTGGTTCAGCCCTGCCAATATCAAAAGCCAAACACTGTTCAGATATTCAGCTGAATCAGAAGTATGAAACCTGCTTTAAAAAAAAAAAAAAAAAGGTACAAAAGTATAATATAAGAATATAACATCTAATGAGCTATGTCAAGTAACTTTTCAGTAACAAATCTATCCCCTTTCCCCTGAATGCTTTGCAACTGCAAACAAAGTAAGCCACCTAAGTAGCTTTTAGGGATTAAAGGGTTAAACACAACAAGCAGCTTACTTGAAGGATGCAAAACTGGAATAAGTTCTCTCCTTGGATCAAACCCTTTATACATCCTCCTCTTCTCCTGCATCTGCCACCTACTCTCCAACACCTTTTAACATTCAACCCTATCCCAAATCCCAAGTTTGGCATTCTAAAATGTAATATGCAATTTAAATAGATTCAGACAAACAATGTGTGTATAGAAAAACACTCAGATGAAGAGATGCTCCAGCCAATATCTCCATTCCCTCCTCAACAACTACCCCAAATCTCATAGCAATAATCTCTTCTCAGTTTACACTGTGTTTATTTTTAACACTAACACCCAGCTAGTGGCTCTAACACAGCCAGTGTGTTTGCAGCTCAGCTCAGTCTTCCCAAAGGGACCTGCTTTCTTTAAGAACCAGCATGACATTTTTGTTGCTATAGGAACAGCAGTGTAGTCCCCAAGATATTAGCAGTGAAATCCAGGTACCATACTTACTAGCTATACAGCTTCTGTTTTCCAGATCAACCACACAGCAATGAGTTATGTAGTCAAGCATAATTTAAAAAAAAAAAAAAACACAAAACAAAAAACTCTGAAAAGGGAAAGGCTGTATTTTTTACAAAGATATGTTTGGCTAAACACTTCACTGCAAGATATATCTGAAGAGTAATGGAGATTTGGCAGACAGCCATCAGTTTACAAATTCAAACACAAGAAGCTTAATGAGTCTGAATTGCTTTAGTACTTGCTGTAGTGGGAAGAGGGGGACCAGTGTGTAATAAATCAAAACAGGTAACAGAGAAGAAAAGGGAGACCAATTTCCTCCTATGCATGTATTTATGGATGGAAAGCATAGTTCCTTATAACTTTCAGGACTTTTGAAGAAAAACTCGAGTCTTAGTTACAAAATGTCTTAGAGTGGCAAAAGAGGAATAATTTACACTTATAAAAACTCTATGCTAATGGCATAAACATGTAGCTACAGCATAGTTAGATGCATTTAGTACTGTCTTTTTTTCCTTATTAATGTAAATGGTGGGGGGGTACTGAAGGAGACATGAAGCTCAAAAAAATTTAGTGTCTCTCACCTACTCAGGATGTAGAGAAGTCTGGTGCTTTCATACGGTCATTCTTGTTTTCCTGATAAAAGACACCTCATTCTATCGTTCCATCCTGCCCACTAATAATACTTCACCTCTCTAGCACCTTTCAAAAACACTTCAAGCACTACTTATCTCTCATAACAGACCAGCACAATAAGGAAGAGTGATCATATTTTATGGATAGGCAAAGTGATTTTAAAACTTCATAAAACTCTTGGCTCGACACACATTTTATTTGCTTATAGCACTGAATACAATAAACTTATGAATAACCAAATTAGTATTTTCAGGGGGTAGCCAAGTTAGTCTGTACAGAAAAAAAACAACAACAACAAAAGTTCTGGTAGCACTTTATAGTTAATTGAATGGTATTTGGTTGACATTTGTTCGAGTAACAAGGGTAGTATATCTCAGATCACTGGAACAAGTTCATTCCCTGACTAGCACAGAAAAAAAATACAACATAGTATCAAACTAAACCTGAATCTTGCACAATTTCCTATTAAGAGAAAGCAAACTACCTTTATAGCACATACAGTGAGATGCCTCTCAGGGGAGCAACAATCACAAATGTAAAATGAGGTAAACAACTAAGACTAGAACAGAAGTTTGTAAGCTTTATACACTGTTTTTGGAAAGCAGAATAAGCAATACAGGAGCACCAGATTTTTATCTCCCCCTTGGAATATAAGCGTAAACTGAAGAAAAATTTCTGAGTCTATTCCTTTAGGGCTATTTTAATGCATATATTACAAGGAATTTTAAGGTGTTTCTTGATTAAAATTAAAGATTATTAGCTTCTATTTCTGATGGATCCTGTAATCCCCTAGAGCCTTTTGCCAATTATCAAGGCTGTAATTTAAACTTTGGGTTTTATTAATAGCGGCTCATTGGAGATTTGTGACTGGAACAGTTTTGTATTCAGCAGGACATACTGTAAGCTCACTCTCTGAAGCACGGTCTTGCTGCTGCAAGTAGACGTTGCACAAGACTAGATACCTTAGCTCTCCAGTGACTCCCAGCAGACACAAAAATCACCTCACTTCAATGGGCTGACAAGTCCTTATTACAAATCTACCATGGAACAGAATAAAAGGAAAATCTCAGTGGCCTTGTCTCAGGTGAGCATGTGGCAACCCAGCTAGCTGTTCTAGGAGAGTACTGTACTTCATGGGTACATACTGCTCCAAACTCAGACTAACACAAACTGCAAGATGACAGACTGTATGACCTACTTTTACAGGATTGTGGACATCCCCTCTGAAGTTTTTATCTAGTGCAGCTACAGGAAGTCCTAAATAAGTTCCTCTGCCATCTAGAAACCTTAGTTAACAATTCACTGAAATAAAGGATCTCCAAAACAGTACATGAAACACAGCCAATACAAATTCCCAACTCACCGCTATGTCAAGATCCGTAAGTTTTAAGGCCAGAAGAGACCACTGTGATAATCCATCACAGCTTTTAGTTAATTGTTCTAATAATTCATTACCTTCACTTAATTTTCAACTTCCTTCTTGCTTTACATATTAGAAAATTGATCCATAAGCATTCAAGATAACCTGGAAACCTGGAAACAAATGATCTGTGTCTTGAGACAGACACTATTGACAGAGTGCCCCTTCCTCTTTTGCTCACTGGATTCTGCCTAAAGAATTTAAAATAAGCAACTTAAAACATTCTAGACATGCTCATTTTCCTACCACTTTACAGTAATGTAATTAAAATCAAAATTATGTGCATCGATACCCTTTCCAGTTAAACAAATTTTGACTGCATCACACCAAAACCATGCGTGTTACAACAATGGCTAACCATAATCCGTTTAGCACTTCTTGTTTTGAGAGGACAAAGTGTTTTGTTTTAAAAGCTTCATGTAAAGCTGTAAACAAGTACAGTTTAATAGTTTTGTATAACTGGATTATACTGTACACAAATTAGATATTAGGTCAGATATTAAATTCTTGTAATATAAATAAAGTATCATTCAAGACCTAAGAACTTCTAATCTCAATATTCTCCACTGACTTCAGGAAAATTCTCTCTGCTTCTACTGCATGACAGCTAAAATAAAGATACTTTCTTCCCTGCTTCATAAGCACGAAGAGATTTAGTTACTGTCAGTACAACATTTGAAGAGTCATATCTCCAAGGGAAATAGGCAGAAGAGAGGAAGAACCACGGATCTGTCTCAAACCTTTAAGAACAATATGCCCGTTGGCAAGTTCAGTTCTCACAAATTCCAAGTAAGGTACATAATTATTCTACGTCATGCTTAGGTTGGAGATGGAAATAGTTTTGTATAACATTAAGTTGGTCTGTCTCTCTGGTTCTACTGCATTATCTAGAACACCAAGACCTCTGTTGGCTTTAACATGCTGTTCCATATCCTGGGGAGAAGCTGGGCCTTGAATTCCAACCCTTTCTGGTATGTCTGCTGGGAGGAGATGGTAGGGATGGTGTAGGACAAATGAGGTTTAGAATTACTTGTCTTCTGTCCCATTGCTGAAAGAATATCCATATGGTTGCCAAATGTTTGTTGGTGGGTCCAAAAAAAGTGCATACATTTTCTTAAAAAAAAAAAACTTTTTGCTTGTGCTTAACAGAGGTTCTGTGAAGGCTGAAAAAAGTATGACAAGGAAGATCCCATGAATGAGAAGAGGAGAAGAAGAAATTCCTTTAAGCAGTTAGGAAGAATAAATTACAATTTTATTTAAGTACCTCATGGTGTGTCTAGAATAGAAGTTTTCAGCAAAAGACACTGCCATCTAGTGGAGAGGGAGCTTTCCTTAAGATGTTAGATTTTAAGTAACCCATTAGAAATTTTGGGATTTGTATAATTTATTTTTGAAGCCTTCATAGTGAGTTTGTCTTTTTTCCAGCAACATTAATCATGACAATATGAGATAAAGATGTCTGATGTGACTTCTGACAAATCCATCACAACTGACATGTACCCTTAAAATGATACGATACAAGAAACAAAGGGCAACTTTGTAGTACTTACTTAAAGTGTGATAGTCTAGAAAAATTAATTCTGGGATAGTCAAAATCTAGATGACCAATATATTTACAACACCCATGGCAATATGAAAAATTAGAGCTTCCTCTTCATTCCTCAAAGCAAATAAGAGTTAGTTAGGACTCTTGATTTACTGAACTCCTATCCTCCGGACTAGCAGTGGATATAGGGCAGGGCGAGTGGGGTGGCTGCCCTGGGCACCGCACTTCAATAGGCCCTGCGCACGCGCTATTACCTGTTGGCTGTGGTGCATGCGTGAAATTGTGCTGCACCAGACCCGTGCTTCAATAGGCCCTGTGCCCTGAGCCCCACAAAATTCTCATCCGCCCCTGCTCTGGACTGATCACTTTTACTTAATCTCGTCATGTTCAAATTTGCTACCTTACAAGACATGCAACTTGGAACAGAGAGTCTCTCCTTTCTCTCTGGCTAGCAAGTAATTATCTCTTCCTTCATTTTGTTTTCTCCTCACAAAAAGGAATGTTTCTTGAAGTGTGATCGGGTTGCCAAAGTAGAAAGGAAAAATTGTCTGGTCAGGGGACTTTGGTCTTCCAGCAACCGTGTCTCATTTGATCCCAGAGAGTACCACTGGTAAGGAATTTACTTCCAGGAACGTGGCTAGAGATTTCTGGGACTTAGCACGAAGTATAAAGGAGGTTAGCTGCAATTAAGTCAGTAGGTATCTGTTCCAACATGGGACAGAGGTTTCATTAATTGAAAGATGTATGAAATTCCTACAGTTATATTATCTGCACTGAGTATGATAAGCCTAGAGCCATAAATTAATTGCTGGTCTTTTTTTTCCATCTTGGTTGAAGAATGAACATGCAGATTTCAAACACAAAAGCAAGTTTATGCAGGTTGTGTCTGGAATTGCTTTCTGACTTAATTGTATTAAATGTTATATTTTATATTGAAATCTGGGCTTTCTGGTCATAGGACTTATTAATAACTCCCGCATCAAACCCAGACTTCATAATATTAACTTAGTTGAGCTAGTGCAGAACCCACCAAAAGAAGTGCTAGATAATGAGGCAATGAGGTACAGAACAGATTTATGGACTAAAATTAGATGACACCAGTGTCATACAATTTTCCTCCCTCCAAGACTGAGATAAAAGATTCAAGAGCCAGCCCCATACACAATGAGTAAAGAAATAAAAACAGCCAAGAAGATTATACAGTACATCATCTAATGAAAACACCACAAGGAATAGTTTCGCATACATAAAGACAAATATGGAAATTTGTACTGCAACATGTCCCTCTCCAATATCATTATCATGTTTCACAATTCTTTATGGAAACAAGGAAATACTGTACCACTATTATTGAATCATTATATGCAATATACATTAAAACAGCTCTAACATGAATCATGGGGACCATTTCACCTGTCTGGACCCCTAAAACTAAAAGAGTCACATTTGCCTATTACATATGACATATTGTGCACTAAAGTATCCTAGTTCTTTTAAGAAGGTTCTGTCGCACAGAACTATAGAAATACAATATGGAACCCAATCAGATAAGGAGATCTCACTCTGCTGGCTCTGAGCTACCTGAACTGTCCTATAATGGACTCCATTATTGACAAACATTTCATTCCACTCACATGTAACATGAGAGAGACAGAATGGATGTTAAATTACTCCATTTTATTCCGTGAGAGCCCTCACTTCAGCATTATCAAACAGATGCCTCCAGGTACATTAATTAAATCACAAGCAATAGGAATTCATTGTGTGGGTTAGAAATGTATTTCTACCTCCTTTCCATCTTATTTTCTGCTATGCAACAGCCACTTTGGAGAACAGAGAAAACTACTGAAATCCCACATTCCTCTAGCTACAAAATTGCATACAAACTTCGTTCTATTTAAGAATAAACCTCAACATTAAATAATTCATTGTCCCAGTAACCCTTGTAAAACATTTCCTATACTTGTTTTTATATTTACCACTAATGTAAGATTATATATATATATATATATAATTTATTTATTTTTAAAAAAAAGAGGACCCACATCCCAATATACCTGTGTTTCTAGATGTACCGTAGCTTACCCCAAACTGAAAATTATGGAGTCTTATTTACCTTTTGCCACTGACACTTTTATTCTTTGACTTAATTTAACCAGAGTCCTGCTGATACTCTTGCACAAGTGACATGTATTTGAGTTTGTTTCACTACAGGAATTTTTTTTTTAAATTCCCCACTAAAGAAAAGTTTACAGGCAGTCCCCGGGTTACGTACAAGATAGGGACTGTAGGTTTGTTCTTAAGTTGAATCTGTATGTAAGTCGGAACTGGCGTCCAGATTCAGCCGCTGCTGAAACTGACCGCCAGTTCTGACTTACATACAGATTCAACTTAAGAACCCCAAGCGTCCCCAAGTCAGCTGCTGCTGAAACTGATCAGCGGCTGATTCCAGGAAGCCTGGGGCAAAGCAACTCTGCCTCGGGCTTCCTGTAGTCAGCGCTGGTCAGTTTCAGCAGCGGCTGACTTGGGGACGCCTGGGGCAGAGCAACTGGGGTGCTGCTGGGTTGCTCCAGTAGCACCGCTCCTCGGCGCTACTGGACCAACCCAGCAGCACCCCAGCTGCTCTGCCCCAGGCGTCCTGATTCAGCTGCTGCTGAAACTGACCAGCAGCGGCTGAATCAGGACGCCTGGGGCAGAGCAGCTGGGGTGCTGCCGGGTTGGTCCAGTAGTGCCCACAGCAGCCGGGTTGGTCCAGTAGTGCACACTAGCTGCGCCCCCTCCCCCCCCTCCCAGCAGACCAGGGACATGGGGAGCAAAGCTGCAGCGGCGGCAGGGTGCCGTGCTTCTGAGGCTTTGCTCCCAGTGCCCCTGGTTTGTTGGAGACGGTCCCCAGCAGACCAGAGACACCGAGAACGAAGCCGCAGCCGCGGCGGGGTCCCGCGCCTCTGAGGCTTTGCTCTGGCAAAGCCTCAGAGGCGCGGGAACCCGCCGCTGCTGTGGCTTCGCTCCCGGTGCCCCTCGTCTGCTGGAGACGGTCCCCAGCAAACCAGGGGCACCGGGAGCAGTTTTTCTCGCCCCGGAGGTCAAGGTGGCGGATCGCTGCCTGCGAGCTCCGGGGCGAGAAAGCTCCGTTCATAAGTGCGGATCCGACATAAGTCGGATCTGCGTAAGTCGGGGACTGCCTGTAGTTAAAAAGTCATGAACTATTTCCATTCATTATTGTTCTATGAACAGCCTCTACCCCTTTATCCTGGATTAGACACAAGAGAGAATGATTACTTACCTTCTGTAACTGTCGTTCTTTGAGATGTGTTGCTCATGTTCATTCCAGACCCTCCCACCTCCCCTCTGTGGGACTGTTCTTGCAAGAAGAAAATGAAGCAGGACCCGGGTTGACGGGGCATATATACAACACTGCAAGGCATCACTGTTGAGCAGTGGTCCCCAACGTTTTGGGGCTGCCGGGCGCCAGGGGGCAGGGCTGCTCACGCGCTGCGCGTACGGGGGTGGGGCCGCTCACAGGCCATGTGACTGGGGGCGGGACCAAGTACGTGCTGCATGCCTGAGGTCGGCACCAGCATGTGCCGTGATCCCGGGCAGGGGCTGCCCAGGTTCCACGGGGCCTGCAAGGGCACGCGCGGCGCTGGCGGGGCCAAGGCCAGCGCCACGGCCAGCACACATGGCACCCACGGGGGCGGGGGTCAGGGTCGGCACCGGCACGCGCGGCGCACCCGGGGCTGGGGCCGGCCATGCGCCTGGGGCTGGCACCTGCCCCACCCTGCCGCGGGCACTGGGTTGGGGACCACAGCTGTAGAGGATGCTGCAGCCAACCCGCCGGGTAAAACTGGGGAAAAGTCTTTCGACAATTGTGCACGCAGCATCCACACACGTATTGGAATGAACATGACCAACACATTCTGAAGAACAGTTACAAAAGGTAAGTAACCTTTCATATTCAAATGAGTGCTCATGTGCATTCCAATATGTGACTGGCCAGCAGTCTGCACGGAGGAAGGGTTGACCTTCAACTTATTGCTGAATACAGCACAGCTCTGCCAAACACCACATCAATCCATGACCGCTGGGTGAAGGCGTAGAGAACTGTGAAGGTGCACACAGATGACCACATGGACACCCTGCAGATGTCCTGAATCGGGCTGCTGAAGAGGCTTGCACCCGAGTGGAGTGTGCTGTGATAGGTGGGGCTGGTGCCTTGGCCAAGTCACAGCACAGCTTGATACATATAGTGATCCAGGAGGACAGGTACTGCGACGTAATCAGGAGGACCATCACACGTTCCATGACAGACTAAAAGCTGCGCTGAGCCGTGGAACAGTTTAGTGTGCTCAATATAAAAAGGGAGGGCATGCTATACATCCAGGGAGTATAGTGCATCCCTGTCTGTAGCATGGGGATTAGGGAAGAAACAGGAAGAAAAATGTCTTGATTGATGTGAAAAGGCGACACACCACCGTTGACAAAGGCAGGACGGGGGCGCTGATGCACCTTATCCTTATAGACAATAGTATAAGATGGCCCACCACCACAAAATGGAGGACACGGCGGTGGGCCGGGATGATAGAGATATAGAAGTACACATCCTTGAGATCTGGAGTGTACCAGTCCTCCAGATCCAGTCAGGGGATGTTTGAGGCCAGGGACACCCATGTGAAACATTAGCTTTCGTATGAACACATTTAGGTTTCTGAGATCTAGGATGGGATGTGGAGCTCCCTTTGCCTTCAGAATAAGGGAATTTTGAGACTAAAACGCCCTGTCCCCCCTGAACTCGAGGGACCTCCTCTATTGCCCCTCCAGAGTCCAGCAGCAGGTGGTTGTAGAGGTGCTCTTATCCCCTCTCCAGCACTTTGTTGTGGTCTGTACTGTCTTAATGAGAGGCAAGGCACCAAAGACTCATGCATGGAGGCCAGCACACTGCGCACCAAAGGCATCAGAGTGGCTGGCTGAGGTCTAAGTGCCAGCTCCATGAAGATCAGTTTAAGCTATTGGCCCCTCTTCTTTTTAGTTTGCAGCTTAAACCCCCTGCAAATTCTGTCCTTGTTTGGCAGATGACCCCCTCTGAGACATTTCAAGCAAGTGGCATGAAGACCCTCTCTGAGCATATGCTTGCCACACTTTGCACGCTGCTTGAAACATTGGGGCCACTGAATGCCCCAGGAGCACAATCAATAGGAAGAGAACCCCCCACTTCAAGCTAACTATTCTAAGGTAACTCGAACAACTAATCTACACTACAAAGACAACTAAAGACTGAAATGCTAGGGACTAGCTATTACGAAGCAAGAAGTCAGAAGCTCCAACAACCGTCACTGATGTAAAGAAGAAACTGAAGCGGGAGTTGGGTCAGCAGGGGTATGTGTGCCACGCCACAAGGCATCACTGCTAAGAGCTCAAGAGCCAACCTGAGAGGTACTGCTAGGAAAGTCTTCCAACAATTATGCATACAGCGCGCGCGCGCACACGCACATGCACACACAACCACTTGAAGACAACAAGCACTACCATTCTGGGCATACACTACTGTACACTGTGGAAAATCTTTTAACCATTTAAAACAGAAAATCTTTCCACAAGACTATTACAACCAGAGAAGACTTCGAGAAAGGTAAAACGGCCAGTGAGAGAAGACAACTCATGAAGTGCTCAGACTTCCTTAGGAATGGGGAGGAATAAAGAAGCGTTTTACTCACATTCTAGCAGGATCTCTCATTTATATCTAAAGTTTATGCACTTTAACTCATACAGCACAGTCCACAGATCATTCTCAACTAGAGGTATAGTGACAAAATTCAGACCATAGCTAGCTCAGGCAGATGAGCCACAACATTTATGGTAAATGCAAAATCTGAGTTATTGGGTGTCCCACACATGCCTGAAACTCAACTGTGGGTCCAAGAGAAAAAACACAGTTATATGAATCAACATAAGGTATTGGGGGCTCAATGGCCTATATTCAATTAGGAGAATTTGACCTTTAGTGTTCTTGAGTAGTCATGAATAATGACTCGAGGAATTGGAAGTAACATCTTTTTCATGAACAGAAGTTGATTCAATAAGAGACAAGCTTTGGAGCTCTACAGAGCTCTCTTACAGGTCTCACCCACCTTGTGTCTCATATATCCTGGCACCAACACTGCAATAACACAGTAAGGAACAATACTATTTATCATAAAACTGCTCATCCTAAACGATCTCCAATACATCCAGAACTCACTTCACTTATCACACAGATGCAGCTACCTATTTAACAGTGCATGGCAACACTCCTCCACAGTTTAGGTCAGAAAATGAACTGTCTCTCTCTCTCAGACGACAGGAAGGATTTATGTAGGTGGAATGTAATTATCCAGATACAGGTACCTAACTCAATACTTACCAAGATTGTACTCAAAGATTAAGAAGACTAGAAACCTGACAGGGAGAGGGCAAACAAATCCACCAGGATAAGTAGATTGTGACCAGAGTCATGAACAAGCAGCAAAATGTAAAAGTTCTGTCCATGACAGGAAAGATCATTCAGCTTTTCCCTCTTCAGAAACTGAAGATGCACCAACTTATTACAATGGCTAGTAGCCTACTTTTGCAGTTCTTAACAAGCGATGCCTCCCTTATTTGAAACCAAATCAGATCACTTCTCTAGTAACTGACAGGCACGCACAGGGAGATACTGCTCTTTCAAATGGTTAACCATTTTATCTGAATTAAGGTTTCCTTTTTGTTCAACATGTACATCGTCCAAAAAAATGCATCAGATTAAAATGTCTCAGGAAGGGCACCAGCTGGAAGTGAGTTAAAACCAGCTTCAGGTACTGCACCTCCCCACTATGAAGCAGTTTTGCCAATCTGAGGCAGGGTAAGGTTATAGTAATTTTTCTTCAAGTTTTTTTTAGAAGTGTTTTTCTTTCCAGTGTTGCTGTATGAAAGCCCTATACAAACTGGAAAAACTGACTTGCAAACAGAAACTGTACTGACTGAAAGCACTGGAAAGTCTTTCCTTTGCTGGTACTTACCCTGATCAATTGAGTGCTGAGGAAGCTGGCTAAGTTGGCTATTCACTACACCTGCATACGTCCGCAAGAATTCCTCTTCACTGGCAGTCAACTGCAAATGTGAAAAAAATTAATGGATGAAGAGCAGGAAACAGACTACTGACAAATACCACTGCCTTCCCATATTGTTTCATGTACAATTTAAATGTAACTCATTGAAAGCATATGAGCTGAATTAGACCCAACTCCTCCCTTACTACCATATTCTGTACTTACAATTTTTCAGTCTCACACTTCAAAAGCCAAGAATACCAGTCCCACAGCCCCAACTCATGTTAAAAATGGACTATCAAAATAATTTATGGAGTGACTTTTCCTCTCTTTACGGTCTTCAGATTTATATCCTCAATGCTCACACCTAACTGTGGTAATTGTACAGTACATCTGAAGGTATTTTCTGACCTCTGCTATGAGTGCCCTATTAGTGCTCATGACAACCAAGATGGAAAGAACTTAGTTTGACTGTTAGCGCCCAAGATAAATTTGTGGTGCTGCACTTAGAAGAGGCTTTTTATTTGCCAACTCAGTAAATTATAGACTTTTACATAGAAATCAGTGGGACGCAATCAATACAGAATTCCACAATCCAGCTTTTACAAAGCCACTTTTGCAAGATAAATCCATACTTCAATATCTTTATCAGATAATATTTTTACTCATTTATACATGTAAGTTTTATAAAGACTATTTGAATTCCCTGAAAAATTATGAAAACTACAAACACCTACATACGAATTTAGGTGTATTAGCCATATCTACATTCACAGTAACCCTGTTATTCTAGTGCTAGAATTGGTTCTCTCTACATGCACTTGGACCATGAGTCAGTTGGCAGCGTGGTTAGATGTTGACAGATGTTTGGCTCCATGTATGGGGTTCCCCCTATGTGCCACTGCATAGACAACTGGAATAGCAGACCTTGAGTAAACTGCCCAAAGACCACAAGCTCGGTTAAGAGATGAAGGCACCCAGACAGGTTTATCGTCAACAAGCAGGAAAAGGCGAAAAGGGGATTTGTGTGCAGCCATCTTAGATTGTCAGACCACAGACTTAGCTTGACTCTTGCTCTGCTACTGACAAAATCTAAGATGGCTGCACACAAATCCCCTTTTCCCACTTCCACACTAGTATCTCTCAGACTCTTCTGGACAACTAATACATGTATGCCCATAACAATGGACCAACTCAGTGAACAGTGGGACTTTCTGTTCTTTCCTAGACCAGACAAAGATATTCTGAGATTGATTTGCATTGGGGTATAAAGATGTGTTAATACTGCCTCTCTGGCATAGTTACAGTAGTTAGTGTCCCCTGACTAGTCATCATTCATTACCTTGTACATGTTGGTTCAATTAAAACATTTTTATTATGTATTGTCATGCTCAACTTATCTTTTAGGAGGGATCGGTGTGTTTCTGTTATCCTTGAGGGAATGTTTTTGTACCATCCTTGATTTCGGGATGTGCTGGTACCACTTGATATCGGGTTGTGTTAAGTACTCTGTGAGTAGCACTTCTTAGGAATGTGCATTTTTGCAATATCGGCTCGTTCTTGCCAAATGTTCTAAGTAGATCCTGCCTCATACCAGGTCTTTGATACAAGGACTTTAATTTAGGTTTGTTTCCTACTACAAGTAACACCCCTAGAATCTCATCCAACCCCAGCTCATATAATGCTATAGCTACAATGGCCAATACACAAATCTATTCACCCAACCACCCACAAACTAAACTGAGAGCTATCATCAATAAATACTTCCTTTAATTTTCTAGTTCGTTATAGTGTTTAGAAACTTTGGAATGCACAAAAAAAGTTCAGGCCTAATTTCAACCACTATACCCTTCACATTTTTTTTTTTGGCATAAGCAGCAACTCAAAAAAGAAACCACCCCCTGGCCCATATCAATGAACATTATTTCAGCAATTAGAAAGTTAGGGGTAAAATACCAAATAGACAAGCTCTAACTAGAAGGGTGTAATGTTTTGCCAGTTCAGACTAACTAGCCTGTATGGACTCTGCCCTGCTGCTTTTCACTACAAGCTCCCCAAAACGCATTAAAAAAGTCCCATGTCAAACAGTACTACATTAACTTGCGTTAAGGAACTTTTGGTGCACATCAACAGAATCCACAGAGGCAAGTTAGTGAATAAAATGCTAACATGCTCTAAAATGAACACCCTCTGGTGAGGGCTAAAGCACTGTGCAGACGAGCCCTCATGCACTGAAGGCGACTATAGCCTGCTCAAATTTAAATATGAATGGCTATGGTGCTTAGGGGTATGAAAAATCAACAGAGTGCTCGAGCTATGCCAATTTAATGCCCTGCATAGATGCAGCCACACTGATGGAAGAATGCTTCTGTTGACCTAGCAACCACTGCTCAGAGAGGCACTATTCCTAAAATGATGGAAAAACCCTTTCTGATGCTGTAAACTGTGTCTACACTATGGGGTTATGCTGGCATAGCTACAATGCAATAACTATGTTGCTGTAACCTCTACATTATACATAGGGCCAAATTTTGTTCTGTAAGAGTTAATTCCAGAGCATGTGGCCCCTCCACTTACCTTAAAAGAACTTAATGAAGTTTAACCCTTGGAACAGGGAATGGGAATATCCCAGTTAATCATAAATTCCATGACTGGGAGAGGAAGCCTTTGGTTAAGTCCAGATATTTTTTCAGAACTCCATTAAACTTACATTTGATCCCATCTTCCTAAGCATGAGGAGAACTCTCACTTTCTGCTGGATGTACATCTCCTCCGGACTCTTCCCGGGGACGCCCTCACGGTTCATTCCACTCCTCCCAGCTCCTGGGACTCCTGCAGATGTAACAAAACAAGAATGAAGTGAACTGAGAGAGTCTGATATGCATACTTGCAGAGGAAATATAATATATGGAGATATACCATCTCATAGAACTGGAAGGAACCTTGAGAGGTCATCAAGTCCAGTCCCCTGCCCTCACAGCAGGACCAAGTACCATCCTTGGCAGATTTGCCCCAGATCCCTAAATAGCCCCCTCAAGGATTGAACTCAGAACCCTAGCTTTAGCAGGCCAATGCTCAAACCACTGAGCTATAACCTCCCCCTAATTTCCAACACACCACTATTTCCAAAACACCTATTTTTCACCACAGGTCAAAAAGCTTCCTGAGTGGTTTGACAACAGGCTGCTTGGTAATCTAACTTCTGATGGTCAGGAAGAGATGCAAGTCACTCCACTGTACATAGCAAACCAGACTGTGCATTTGGAAAGTAAACATCACAAGTTTGGCAATAAGAGCTGACTGAGCAGTTTGCACCTCCATAGCACTTGCACCACTGACAGTGATTGGGGAAGGGCAGAGTAGCTATGTAATACCTCACACCACGTATGCCTGATTCAAGTATTCAGGCAGAGCATATGACAGAAAGGGGCTAATCTAGTATGCATCCAGAGCTCAAAATATACTACACAATTTGAGCTACGCAAATTGCATAGCTTATTTTGAGTTAATTTCGAAATAGCGTATTTTGAAATCTGGCACTGTCTACACAGCACTTATTTCAAAATAAATCGCTATTCCAATACGTCTTACGCCTCATGCAATGTGGCTTAAAGGGATGTTGGAACAGCAAGCCCGTTAGATTTCAAAATAATGAGTGTGCTCAAAAGACGCAGAATAATAGTGCTGCAGTGCAGACGTAGTCCTACTGACTTCATAAGAGAGGGCCCAATTCTGCAAGATTCTAGACATCTCCATTTCATTTTCTGCAAAGAGTTGTGAATGCTCAACAACTCACAGGACTGGGCCTTAAATATGAAACACAAATACAAGAACATATTGCTCATCACATCACTGTTTGCTTAGCACCTGTCATGACTTTAAACCTACAGAGAAAGGATAGGACCCAAGGGGAAAAAAATGAAATAATCATTGCAATACCAACTGATTTAACTCCACCATTTTAGAGGCTTCTTTGTAATAAGCATGCCGGAAGGTGGAGACAGGATTCAGCATATATATCAGTCCCAATGATTAAGCTCTACAGTCAAGAATAAATCAGGTGAAATGTATTCCCAAAGTCTTTCCCCCTATTTCTGTATATATAAACTGAAAAAAAAAATCCATACATAATCCTTCTGTACATTTCTAAAATGAATATGTTACTTTTAAGTAGGCAGTGGAGGGGAATACCTTAAATTTTCCTTCCCAATATTACTTGATTGCTTATGTTTTCTGTTCATTTGGAGATTTAAATCCACTGTGTATGCCCACAGAAGCACAGCAGTAGGTAGAAATTGCTTAAATACCATAATCTGTCACTTCTACCAACCCACAGAGTAAAGGTTTAAAATTATGAGTACACACACTTGCTCTCTAGTTTATTCAGTCAACATTCAATACATTCTTAACTGCACATTGTTCTGAAAATTAAGATGTTTCACATAATACTCATGAAATAGCCTGGCAAACTAAATGCTGCTATGCATCAGCTTCAGACCCCTGCATCACAGAAACTTAATCTCTACCAGGGAATCCCTTTGGGGAGGTGTAAGCCAGGTGTTGCTCTACACTGTGCATCAAGCTGACTGGTCCCCAGTAGTACCTTCAGCAGCTGGCTTACACTGTTCAGAATCTAAATTTGGCCATGTGCTGATTTATCAGCTTTGTGATTCCTGCACACCAAGATACTATTGCTAAAGACTTTGAAACACCAGGTTTAGACAAGCTAGTTAAAAAAAAAAAAAAAAAAAAAAAAGCACAACTGATGTGATCTCTCTCTTTCCTTAATTATAATTTTTAAAAGGAAAAATAGTTAGGGTGTGGAAAGAGTTCAGGTTACATATTGACATTCCTGGATGACTCACTAATTATTCAAACTTAAGCAGTAACTGGAAGGGAGAGACCTCATCATCCACTTGATTTTAGTATTGCCCAAGTGCTGGTATAATGCGAGCCTGAGCTACAATTTCACCAACACTCTTGAAAAAGTTCCCAGTGAGAAGTTCTGTATTGCACTGATTTTGGTGATGGCTGCGTTTGAAAACCAGCAACCAGTAAATATGAGATGCCCTCTTCATTTATAATTGAGTCAACAGAAGATTTGGGAGAAGGCAAAAAAAAAAAATCACAATCCAGTAACTTTAAAAAAGCATAATTTCTTCTATGAAAAAAGTAGAATAGTTTTGCCATTAAAAATGTCAGTTACTTTGTACTGAAATGACACACATTCCACTGATTGGCATGCAATGTTCTCAGCTGTGAAAAGAAAGTGAACGGGGAATAAATAAGTCAGTCATGAGATGGGCAACCATCTAGTAAAAGCATTTACTATAACTAACTGATTCATTTAACAGAAAGAAAAAGTGTGCAAGTGGTTCCAAATCACTCTCCACTGCATAACTGCACAAAGGGGTGAATTTAATACTAGTAAAAGATGCTGGATCAACAGCCAAGCAGATACAATTCTATTTATCCAGTGAAAAAGCAGACAGCAAAGGCACAAGTTTCCTCCACATTATTCCACCTAGACGTTCAATCTGGATGGACTCTTGGCAGTGCGCATCAAAGCACTGCTCAGGTAAGATCTGTACTGCAAGATCCATAGTAGGCTTCACAGTCTTCTTGCTCCTCACACCTTAGAACTCTAAGAGATCCTCGAAGGAGGAAATTTTTTTTCCCCATTCCATTTTGTATTTATGGTTGGAAAGCTCTTTTTAAAGGAAGAGTTTTGTAGAGAGCTGAGGTTGTAGAACATGAGCTTTGCACTTGTGTGGCATTTGTTGTCCCAAAGCTTTTCCAATCTGTACACATCAGTCATACTATAAGGCCACAGGATCTAACAGCAGTGCAGCTGAGCAATGGCACAAATTAATAATCAACATATCTGCTGCCTCATTAGTAAATTCAAGCCACCAGGACTCAGTAACAAGAAAGAATAATAATAAAAGACAGAACTGCAGTAATTTGGAGGTTGTAAAGCCCAACTGCAGTAATCACAGGGGAGATCACAATACTTAACACTACAGACCAAGATGATGTTTGAAACAAGTCTGATCTTCATATAATGGATCTCAAAAAGTATAGATGTGGGATAGCTTTGGAAATCCACGCATTACATTTTAGCTGGTTAGGCGGAGATCCAGAACCTTACTCCCCCACTAACCACTGTACCCTTATATTAATTCACCTTTTAAAAACATTCTGGAAACATGTCCTATACCCACATTTCTTTTCTCTTCTCCCACTTACTGATTTTGGACCTTTATTGTAATGACTTTATTGAACAACACTGATTCTCAGTAGGTTAGATTTCAGAATACTATGCTTGGCTAGATGGATGCCACATTATTCTCAAGGGCTAACGCACACACCCATCTACGGGTGTACCCAGTACAGAAAAAAAGCACTAACAGATTGACTGGTTCAGAATCCACAGAAAAAGCCCTCATGTGGGTCAGCTTGAGAAAGGAAAAACAAGCAATGGGCCAATTTCCTTCACTTCCTGACTTATACCAATAACCTGGAAGACAACAGAGTAAATTTGTAACATGTCAGTTCAGAAAGAGGTTTCATCTACCCTGGATGTAGAGTATCCTTTCATAATCTGAACCCACGAATGGGTAAATCAGATGTTTCAGTGGGGAAAAAAAGACAACAAATCCTCCAAAAATTAAAGAAGTTTAATCTCCCCACAAAAGCTACAAATTGCCAAGAAATGTTAACTCTCAAGCAGATTTAAAGTTGGGGAAAATTATAGAAATTATCTACCAGTAGGTGGCACCACAGACAAACATCCAGGGAGAGACCACTCCTGCCCCACTCTCCCACCTAGAGAAGTCCTACACCCTTCAACAGTTTATATTTAACCACAGAAAGGTAACAACTCCTCTTCACCTTCCTTTGTCCTCTCTAAAGTTGGAGTAAACAAACAGGGGAAAAATGGAACAGGATGAAAAGGAAGGAGATGATTGGAGAAAAACAGAAGTTTGATAGAAATGGGGAGAAAAAAAAATACTAACAGCATTGGGGCACTGATTTGAAATTTGGCAAGAGTAAAAGCTACGCATTTTGTTATCCCCATACATCTGGCCAAAATTGGACCAAGTTCTAAGCACATACAAAAAAAAATCTGTTTGCACATCCACAGAGTGCCTTATTAAGTGTTTGGTAGTTAAGATTTCTTAAGATTTTTGCCTTCAATGGGCATGCTCCATCCTCACACAGCACTTATGCATCAAATTGTGCAAGCACTATTCCACTCCCTCTGCCCTGAGGTTACAAAGTTATTCTCCATTCTAGGGCTCCAGGGGCTAAGCAGATTTTTTCCTGGATATATTCTTCCTTGTCGCTAAAGCCTGCTTTGGTGCTGGGCACTGGAACTAAGAGCAGGAACGTAGTTACTGTGTTCTTTCCCTGATCCATCCTCCTCAGCTGCTGCCTAGGAAGTGCTATGAAGGAAAAAGCTGCTTGATTTGAATGCAAACAGAGCATGATCTGCAGAGGTGGGAAGCATATACACAAGAGCACATTCCCCTTAAGAACCTGGAATCAAATTCATGTTTCCCAAGTCAGAATTCCTTTGCTTGCTAACTAAAAAAATTGTTGTGTTGTGGATCTAAAAATTCCAGACCTACTGACAGAACCATGTGGGTGTCAATATGATTCAACATAATAGAACTTCCCTCCTCCCTCCCAGGTTCCTTTTAAAAAAAAAAATTATGAATATTACATGCAAAACAAATACAACTTACCCGTTTCTAAAAAAAAACAACACAAGGGCAGATAAGCCAAGTACTCAGTCCCGATTAATGATCACAACTGGAAAAAAGTGGGAAGAAACTGCCCTGTGAAGATAAAATATTAAAGAGAAATATATACAATGAAAAACAGGAAGACAATGAATGTTTTCAATCAGAGTCCCATACCACTGCATCTAGCCAACATTTGTAAAACTGAAGACGGGCTATGTGAATTAGGAATCTATGTAATATTCCTTATACACTTATTTCAGTAAGTGATTCAAGATAAAAATGAATCACTAACTACATTCCTGGTAGAATTCCACAACACTGGTCATCAGAAGTCATTCGGGTCTTGTTTTCTTGAGGGGCTCGGGGAGATTTCAATATAGGACCTATTATCTTTGAACAAGTCAGTAAAACTAACAGCAAAACCACCAGGTGTAACCACCCCTGGGCAAAAACGAGCATGATTCATCAATTAAAAATTTAGGGTGCGGTGGAAAAATACAGTACTTATGAGCAAAATGTATGTTTTACATTAATTATTTAAGTGCCATATTCAGATGCCATATGTATAATTAGAAAACCCTGCTCTTTTGCAGCATAATTAATGTTTCAAAAAAGAAACATGCTGGCAAGTCACATACTGATAACATTTTTTGACCGATCAAAGAGGTGGTTATTTCTAAACCTATTTTATAATTAACATTCAGAACTAGACTAGAAGTTGAGTAGGTTCCCTGACAATCTCTGGTCACTAGAGGTCATATGCATCAGAGCTAGCTCAGGTCAAATGATAACAACAAACCTTTCATGCAATACGGTACAACATCGAGAGTAACTTCTGCTCAGGACAGCTCCACAACTTTAAGTACGTCTATCATTATATACAACCGGACAGGTTTTAATTAAAGCCCTCTGATAAGAAGAGCCGATTTGTACACACCTGCACTATCCACCTAAATGAAACCTCCAGCATGGAGTCCAAAGCTCTTAGTTAAGTTTAGAGATACACACTTGTTATTTTCAAATCAGATGAAGGCAAAACCGCAATAACTCAGAATTTCTCCCAGTCAGTGCCCTGCACCATCTCATGCTGAGAGAGGGCCAAGACTGAAATCCCTGCAATCTCCTGAACTATCACACTAATTTTTTGTTCATGATTGACCAGGGCTGAAATAATCACAAGCTTCACCCACAGCATTCTACAATGGCTCCTTCTGGGAAGGGCTGGGAGTGAAGGAATGATATCAACTGCTTTAAATTATGTTGATTTCACCTTTCCAGAAAAGAATGTGTCTGTTATGAAAGGACTATTCATGCCTTGCTTTCCTCCTTCACTATTTTGTTCCTACTTTTCTTACCCCCTAAAACACAAGACAGCCCAATGATAAATCATCAACAGAACCAACAACAGAACCATTTACAGTAACTAACTGTTCCTTTCATTTGTATAGACTTCATATGGACCCCACCATCCATCATTACACACACACACACACACACACACACACACACAACTGTGGAAACTCCTTTCAGAAAAAAGATTAAAGCATAGGAACTAATTTGTATTAACAGCCAACAATAACACTCTCACACTTACCATCAAAATGCCCAGGTAATGGCAATCTATGCAGATAAACTCCATTTATCAAACAATCCATTATCAAGTAACGCAGGGAAAAGGGATACATTTTCCTGGCCAGGCACTGTATTACCATCTCACCTGAACCCAAATGCAGACTGAAATTTTGTCTGGATACAAAATTACAGCTCAGCGCCTCAGAAGAGTCCAACCATGGAGACCAGCTTTCAGAACAGGTGTACTACCTTTACAAGTCAGAAGCTGCAGAACTGTGCAAGTGATGCAATCCTGGTTAGCTTCACTTTGCCACTCCCTACAGGGGTTCTCAAACTTCACTGGATTGTGAACTGCTTGCAAAAACAAAAATTACTTCATTCTGGCAAGCTGATGAGGAATGGGGGGAGATGCAGAGAGCAGTGCACCTTCCAGGCACACACAGCTTCCCCCCACACCTTGCCCAGGGGCCTGTGCAGGCTGTCTCCTGACTACATAACACCAGGAGGGGGGATCAAAGGATGAGCTCACTCAAGCCTGCTACCCCAGGCTAGGGGCAGAAGGGGCCAAAGGCAAAACCTTTGGGGTGGGAGGACCAAAGTTGAAGCCCAAGAGGTTCAGCCTCAAGTGGAGGGGCCTGTAGTCTCCATGCAGGGCTGAAGCTGAACCCTGCTACCTAGGTCTGAAGCCCTTGAACTTTGTCCTAAGACACAGGGCTCAGGCTTCAGCTTTGTCCTGGGTGGCTGGATTGAGGCTTCAGCTCTAGTCCCTAGCAAATCTAATGCTAGACCAGGTGAACAAACCACTGAGCTATAGGACTGTGTAAGTGCTCTGTAAATAACCAGCACTTCTGCTGTAAAGGCCACAAGGTAACTGGAATAGATAAAGAACAGTGAAATCCCAGTTTAAGAGGTGGGATGGGGAGACTAAGTCCCAAGAGGTCCAGTGACCAGTCCAAGATCCCATAGCAACTCATGGAAGAAACACAAATAGAACCAATATACTTAAGTCCCTGATCTAGCTACTGGATAATGATTCCCTCACTTTTTTTTTTAAACTAAGAATCCCGAGTGTTCATTTTTAATGAATCCTAAGAAATATGATCTAAAAATATTCTGTAACGGGATATATTGGGGGTGGGAGGAAGATGACAACTGAGGTCCAAAATATGAGCGAGCATGCCTAGCAAGACAGCTGAAGAACAGCTGAGGTACTGTCAGAGCATGTAACTTTGCTCACCATCTTAAAATGTTCCAGTGGATCCATTTGTTTCATAGTGATCCATCATAGGAGTATTCTTGAGATTGGGTAATTGTCCGGTTCAATTAAGAATACTAGCTCAGAACTGTGCAATTTACTTTTTTTGTGAGTACTGTGGGTCAGCAGGCAGGTATGTGCAAGTCAAAAAGGTCAGAAGGCTGTGCATTCTGCTCCAAGTCCATTCTAATTACTTGACCCTATGGGTAGGTCTATAAGCACGACAGCTGCTTCAGTTAAACAGATTAAATACTGTGGATGTTCATCTAGATTCATCCCCCTCCACAGAAGCATCTCTGCAATGTCACAGGTACAGGAAACAGCTCCTCAGAGCTTCTCTTGCCAGTCAACATCCCTTTGAAGGCAAGCTTATAATTTTTCCTTGGCTGAAAGAGATCCATCCAAAGCCTCATTCTTATTATATGCTACTGCAGGTGTGGCTAAGAGTAACCAAATACAATGAATTTCATTGCTGATAGAATGTGGAAGAATATATAGCCACTTTTCTGGTTTACACTCAAAATTTCTCTATCCCCAAGCTTATTGTATGTTTCCAAGAAAGACTTAAGGTTAGGCTGGGCCTTTCATTGTACAAATCAGGTTTGACAGATTCCACAAGGCAGAGTTCAGGTTGATGAGCAAGACCGGGGTGACAGAATGGATTTCAACCCATCCCTTCAGTGTTCTTTATAGAAGACAGTTCTCTGCCAAATAATGTCACTTTATGAAAGTGCTTTACATCCATAAATCTCAGTGCTGCACAATAGTGTGCCATGTGTCTTACAGTTAGCAAAACAAAAGCAAAATGATGAACCCACAGTCACAGCAGAACTAGAAATGGTACCAGCTGTCTCCCCCACATCAGCTAGATCACAGTGCTTCCCAGTAAATAAAGTTATGTCAAATGAGGTTTGCAGTTGAACAACAAAAATCACACTGGTTCAAAGGGAAAACAAGCTTTAAGTCAGAAAAATATTAGCAAGGTAACTGAATTGTGACCACATAGAAAAAACCTGCAAATTGAAATCAGGAGTCATGCTGAGATATTAGGCACCAGCTTGCAGCATTTTGGGAGTTTAATAGCACCTCTAATACTTGATCAGCATCAAAAGAAAAAAAATTAAACACCAACAATAACTTCATACACCCCACTAATTATAATTAAACTTAAGTCACTGCACTTTTGGATCCTAATACTTATTAAACACAGTAGCTTAGTTTTCCTTTTATTTTTGCCAGATGTTTTCATACCACACATCAGAAACAGCACTGTGTAAAGCTTATATTTTAGTAGAGCTCCTAACAATCTCTTAGGAAAACACGGAGACTGATAAAAATGGAGTGTGTCATATAGTACCACAGAAATCCTGGTGTGTTTAATAAAGCTTAACTGGGAACTAGATGGCTCAAAGGGTAGGATTGGGATAAAGATGACTTGGAAGAATTAAAATCTAAGGATTAAGAAGAGTCCTGCATACATACAAAAATTTGTATCCACATATGTAGCCACAAAAATGAGCCACGGATGCATGTAGACATATGCAAATTTGCAGGGTTCTAGATAAAAAATGTGTACCTGAATCCAAATCCACAAAAATAAGCCAGAGACCTGTATCCACATCAGCTGATGCAGTTGCCTAGGATATCAAGTGGGTATTTGCAGATTTGCAAGGTTCTCATATTCCCTTCCATCCCAATAGGAAAGAACAAAGAAGAAAATATTCTAAACTATTTTGAGGTGGAAAGGTTAATAAGAGATCGTTTTCTATACACGAAATGTGATGAAAATCAACTCTACGCTTCTGACTCAGTTACTGATCTTGACTACTTTTCATTAAGATAAATATTTTCAACACCAACTATTTCTCCCTTATAGTAGAATAATAAATATAAAAATGTAAAAGATAGTTGAATTTTTTTTCCAATTAATTTCACAAAGATAAAAATATAAAACTTCCAAGCCTAGATAGAGCCTTTCACATTGAGTTCAGAACTGAATCCGGAGCTGTTAGAAACCAAAGCTATGACCTGATTTGTTTGCTGGTTTATGGGAAGTGAGACTGCAGTCTCAACACAGTTCCTAGTGATCCAGTGTCTATATTCAAAAATGACTGCCACTGATACCCTCAGTAGCAGTCACAGTTGAGGTGCCAAGAACTGGATATGCCATGAAGAATGAACTGCACTGTCACACCTGGAGGTGGTGACCTCTCCAGGTCAGGGTGGGACAGACTCACAAGACTAATGGAAAAGCTGTCATTTCCAATGCTCATGTTATACCTATTGTGGCTAAGCAAAGATCTTCATTCTTCAATGCCATCTTACAAAAAAAAAAAAATCTAAGTTCAATTATTTCGATAGCAATTTTAGTCTGAAACAGAGTGAACTCCTTCACAAAGCTATGCATCTAATTTCTTCTGGATAGCATAAAGCTTGTTTGGCACTCGCAGGGAGTGACAGTTACTTCTCATTTATTTTTAATATGATGCACAAAACAGAATAATAAATGAGGCAGATCTGTAGGCTACATCCAAGGACGCCTGCACAGCTTTGCCAAAGCAACGGCTTCAGGCTTGAAAATGTTTTCACCCTCTCCCAAATGGCAAATAAAGTTGGCTTGTGGACAAATACTGCACTTCAGTACTCCTTTCCTCATTCTGCCTGAAGTACATAGCATACAGGAGGCTGGCAGAGTGAAGATCCGAAGAACACTATCTGTTCTACAAAGCTCAACATGTGCACTGGGAATAGCAGATCAAGCCTGCCATCGGAGTTCTGATCACTGCTGTCTCCATACCAAACCAATGTATGGGCATGTGCTGTATCCCTCCCAAGAGAAAGACAGAAGTACCTTCCCCAAAGAGGGAAATAAAGTGACGGTAGAACTACTGGTCCTCTTCTAGCAGCAGGCCCAACCAGAAGTCTTGGCTATAGAGCAGGGCTATTCAACACGCGGCCCATTTGTTTGCGGCCCGTGGTGCGATTTGGGTTTACGGTGCTGTTTGGGTCGATACATGTTTTAGTAGTTAAATCCCTGGATTATTGTTGTTGTTTTGGCTTCACAACAAAAATAGTCAATATAACGGTCTTCTGTTGATATGCGTTTTAATAGTTAGATCCCTGGACTGTCATTGCTCATTAAAAATGTTGTCATACGAGTGGAAATCAGGTAAATATTGCACTTGATTAATATCAGCAGAACTGACTTAAATGGGGCCTCTGTGTTGTGTAGTCTTGTCTTAATCTTTGTATTCATGCCCATCACTGTGAAATAAGCTATTTGCATATATTTGCGTGTATATGCAACCACACTTAAATTGCGGCCCTCGGCATGTGCTGTGAGTATCATTGTGGCCCTTGGGGCTTCCAAAGTTGAGTAGCTCTGCTATAGAATGTGCACCTAAATAGTTAAAAGCTACTATTCTTAGTAAGAGATGCTAATGTAGACTGGAATTAGGTACTATTAATTACCATATCAAGAAAATACCCTCTGCCAAAGTCAAGACATCTCTACTATCTACACTAGTGATCCCCAACTGCTATCACCAGCAGAACTAAAAAGAGTGAGAACATGAGATTTTCAGAATTTGGTGGTGTAGAAGCAACCAAAAAAATAGGAGCTCTGATCCTGGTAGTACAGGGACCAAATTAAGCATTACAGTCTCCTGGTCACTTCCAAATACAGTAGAAGGGAGGCCAAAAACCTAGCTACAGCCACAGAAAGGGACCAAACACTGACTCCTTAAAATGCTCCCCCTTCCTATCGTGCACACACAACTTTTTCTGCTGGAGTCAGTGATGGATTTAGAGTTAGTGGGGCCCGCTGAGCAGCTTCATCCCCACAGGACCCAGCCAAGAAAAAGAATACTTTCTCATTTACTTCACATTTTCCATTTCTTCATTTCCCCCCTCGTATAAGTAAAAGGAAAACGAAGTGAGCTACCTTGATTAGCACCAGGGTTTGGGGTGCAGGGATCAGGCTCTGGGAGGAACTTTGGGCATGGGGTGCAGGCTGTGAGAGGGGATCAGGGAGTCAGCGCTTACCTTGGGTAATGGGGCTCCCAGAGTGATCAATACACCTCTCTGGCAGCAGCTCTTAGGCAGGAGAAGCCAGGTAGTCTCTGTGCACTGCTGCCCCCGCAGCTCCCATTGGCCTCAGTTCCCAGACCCCAGGAGCTGTAGGGACATGCTGGTTACTTCCAAGAAGGAGGGAGTCAGAGCAGGTAAGGAGCAACTTTAGCTCTACTGTAGGCATGTCTCTGCATGCCCATTAGCGGTAAGATGAAGCAGGTTTCTGCATGCTCCCCAGGGTGTGGGCAGTGCACAGAGCTGCCTCTCCCCCCCCCCCCCCCAGGGGCTAAGGAAGTTATGAGCCAGATAATTCGCTAATCATGCAGTCGATAGAATTTTTAATAACAGAAGAAGCACTCAGTCCCGGCTTGAGCCAGATCCAGGAGCTACCCTTGCTGCAACTCTGTAGTTTCAGGTGGGCAGGCAGCCCAGCCCTTACTACATGTAAACTGCAGAGCTGCAGCAGGGGTAGGTCCCGGAGCAGGCACGAGCCAGGACTGAGCAGGGCTCCGCACCCAGATAGGGTGCTCCCTTTCCATGGCAGCCTACACTGGCCGTGAGCAGAGACAGCTCTGGCAGCAGCCCCCTTCAACAGGAGGTCCCAGCTGCCTGCTGGGATCCCTCCCCCGTAGACAGGGGCTTCTTCTGACAGCCTCCCCTTGCTTCCCCTCCCACCTGCTGTCTCTCAGGGTGGGGGGCAAGCGGCATCACGGAGACAGTGCTGGGGGAACCAGCTTTTAAGCTGGCTCCACCCAGAACTGGCTTCTGCTCCCCCACCCCGCTGCCTGATACAGAAGCAACAAGGGTGGGGAATGCAAGTAGTTGACTCGACTAACTGATAAGCCTAGGCTTATGTGTTAGTCAACTACTTCCCTACATCCCTATCAGGAGCACACAGAGATTTGCCAGCAGCTGGCTGCTTCCAGCATGAGGCCATCAGCCATGACAAGCAGACAACCTGCCAGCCTGACCCCTGCCATATTTTAGGGTCCCCTGTCCTTGGGGGCCATATGCCACACACAGCACAGCACATTTAATGTTATAGAGGATATGACAGAGGTCTATAAAATTGTGACTGGTAAGGAAAAAGTGAATAAAGAGTTACTTATTTGTTCCCAGAACACAAGAACTAGGGGTCACCAAATGAAATTAGTAAGTAGCAGGTTTAAAACCTGACCTCTGAGGAAAGGTTAAAAAAACTGGACAAGTTTAATCTTGAGAAAGAAGACTTATCAGATTCCTGCTCAGTCTTCAAATCTGTCAGGGACTGTTATAAAGAGGACCGTGATCAATTGCTCTACATATCCATAGAATGTAGGACTAGAGATGTAAAAATGTATTACAATAGCAACCGTGTAACCGATCTAAAGTCTATCAGTTACATGCTTAAACATGTTACCTGGGGATGTAGAACTAGGGAGGGAAGGGCCCCACCCAGCCTCTGACCCCACACGCCTAGCAGAGTTGCAGAAGTTAACCATTGTCAGTTCCTGTTAAGCATCAGCTTCTCAGTTAACCAGTTAAACCAGGGAAGAGGAACCATTTTTGTAGGGGGTGCCAATTGAAAAATGTTCCAAGTGGCCGTCGGCTGCCCCGGAAGGCACAGGGCTTTGGCAGAAGGGGCAGGGCCTTTAAATAGCAGGAGTTGAAAGGGCTTGCATCTCCCCTGTGGCTCCCAGGCAACACATTAGCGGGGGGGGGGGGGGGGGGTGCAGGAAGCTGCAAGCCCTTTCAACTCTTATTTAAAGGCCTGTGGCCTTAGCAGCCACTCGGAAGGAGTGAATCCTTTAAACAGAAGCAGCTGAAAGGGGTTGTATCCCTCCCCCCCAGCTAATGCATTGCCTAGGAGCCACCGGGAAGGTGCGAGCCCTTTTAATAAAAGTGGCTGAAAGGGCTCACGCCTCCCAGCAATGCATTATGGGGCAGGGCTCAGGGCTCAGAGCTGGGGATAAAAGAGCTTGGTGGGCTGGATCCAGCCTCCTGACAAGCTCTTGTCCAGCCCTGAGTTAAATTCTTCCATCCCTAGATCAGACAAGTAGTAAGGGGCTTAATCTGCAATTCATAAGATTTAGGTTAGATATTAGGAAAAAATTAACTGTAAAGGTTAATTAAACTCTGGGACTGGCTTCCAAGGATGATGGAGGAATCCTCATCACTGAAGGCTTTAAAAACAGGTCAGACAAACACCAGTCAGGAATGTTCTCGATTTAGTTGGGCCTGCCACAGCACAGGAGAACCCCAGGTTTATATAGTCTCAAGATCCCTTCCAGCCCTACATGTTGATGATTCTTATGAAAAACTGAAAATAAAAGATGTTGCTAAGTTTCATTTCTCAATAGTTTAGTACTTGTTGGAAGGTGGAAAGAACCTTTATCTAATGTTCTTGCAAGAAGTTCTGTCATTTGTCAGAAATGATCCATCATTTTATATGGAACAGTACAAATATGTAGGCTAGGAAGAATGATACCCAGCAAAAACTAAACAGAACACACACAAAATTAGAAGTATCCCAGAACTTTAGTTGTAACCAACTATGGTGCCCCTACTCTTAATTTCTCAAGGGACCCAAGTTCATGTGCTGAAGCCCAGAGTTACCTTACTCTTGAAGCTCAATTTTCTTATTGTTTCATAGAATCAGAGTTGGAAGAGACCTCAGGAGGTCATCGAGTCCATCCCCTGCCCCAAGTAGGACCAACACTAACTAAATCATCCCAGCCAGGGCTTTGTCAAGTTCGGACATAAAAACCTCTTGGGATGGAGATTCCACCCCCTCCCTAGGTAACCTATTTCAACACTTCACCACCCTCCTAGTTAAATAGTTTTTCCCAATAGCCAACATAGACATCCCCCACTGTAACCTGAGACCACTGCTCCTTGTTCTGCCATCTGTCACCACTGAAAACAGCCTCATTCCATCTTTTCTGGAAACTCCCTTCAGGAAATTGAAGGCTGCTATCAAATCCACCCCCCATTCTTCTCTTCTAAACAAGCCCAAATCCCTCAACCTCTCCTCATAGGTCATGAGCTCCAGCCCCTTAATCATTTTTGTTGCTCTCCGCTGAACCCTCTCCAATACATCCACATCCCTTCTATCCCCTTGGTGTCACAAGGAGGAAGGAGAAAATTTGTTCCTCTTGGTTTCTGAGGACAGGACAAGGAGTAATGGGCTTAAAGTGCAGCGGGGGAGGTTTAGATTGGACGTTAGGAAAAAATTCCTAACTGTCAGGGTGGTCAAATATTGGAATAAATTGCCAAGGGAGGTGGTGGAATCTCCCTCTCTGGAGATATTTAAGAACAGGTTGGATAGACATCTGTCAGGGATGGTGTAGACGGAGCTTGGTCCTGCCTTGAGGGCGGGGGGCTGGACTTGATGACCTCTTGAGGTCCCTTCCAGTCCTATTATTCTATGATTCTATGGGAGGGAAGGGCCAGAACTGGACACAATACTCCAGGTGCTTTTCATTCTTCAAAAAGAGTTGACAAATTATTCAACTAAATCTCCTTTTGCGATCAACTTCAACCGCCATAATTTTCCACTGTTCTTTGAGAACCAAGGTTTCAAACTGATGATGAGTTAGTCCACATTTTATTGGGCACTGCATCAAAGAACCTTGAGCTGGCTTTTCAGGATTTCAAAGATCCCGATCTTTAAAGTTTGAATTTGATGTGAAAAATTTTTCACAACCTTAATACTCAAGTCTCAAAAGAGGACATCTACTTCAAGTTCTTGCTGATGCCCTTGAAGCAACTGCAAGCTACTTTGGGTGTAACCACCCACATATTTTGGGGTAGTAATAATATGGCACTCATCGTATGAGCACATTTCAGAAACTGATTCCAGGGGCTAAAGAAAGAACTTCCATAGGGAGATGAAAAATAAGAACTACAGTCACCTAACTCAGTGGTTCCCAACCTTTTTTATGCCAGGGATCAGCAAACCCATTCACAAACTTTTGGCAGACCGGTAACATTGTATTTACAGAATTGTATATTCATTATGTAAATAATGAACACTCTTTGACACTTCTCACCCATACACCCCATGCCCTTTGACCCTTTAACCTTTGATCCCTACAGCCCATGCAAAACCCTCTTGCCCCAGGACCCCACCACACTCTCACCCAACACCCCTTTGCACCCCCACCCCAACACTCCCCAGAGCGAGGCTGCCCCCCATGGAGCATGGCTGTTACTGCTGTGCACAAAGGGGGAGAAGCTGTTGGCAGAAGTGTATGCCCTCTTCCTTCACACCCCCTCCCTCCCTCTCGTGTCTTGCACCCCCATGGGGGGGGAAGAGGGGAGGAGTTTGGAGCCCCGGCCAGGCCACCATTACCAAGGAGGGAGGAAGGCACCTCCTCCTGCCACCACCAGCATAACTGCCCGTGTGGGCACAGCACGGATCTCCAGCTGACTGCCATTACCGAAGGGAGGGGAGGAAGGGAGGCGTGAACAGCAGGCTTGAACTCTGGCAGCCGCCGTGGCCTGCAGTCAGTGAGTCTCAGACCGGCAGAGGTCCATGGCCCTACGGTTGGGAACACGCTGACCGAACTCATGATGGACAATTTTTTTTTTTACTGAATTCTTTTCAAGGAGAGGATCTTTCATTTCAGGCTTTACAAGTGCTGAATCAAAAGCAGTAAAAGACAACCTGGGCTCTAAAGGTTTATGAACCTTTAGAAGCACTCTTCAGAAAAATCTAGTCTATATACATGAGGCTGCTATTTATAAAACAGAAGCCAGAGCATCAAGCAATAGCAACCACCATGCACATGGTATCAATACTTTAACTCTATGTAGCAGGTCTAAAGAATTAGCTCATTGTGGCAACAGTCAAATTGACAGTCTGCTAGAGCACTCTACATGCTGACTAAGAAGTACAATGTTTTTTCCACAGTGAGTTTAACTAATACAAGCCTACCACACATACATATCAGAGTAAACTACAGGACTTGATCCAGATATATATGAATGGCTTAAGGATGTATGATTTCCAGCACCATTAGGTTATTCTTTACTGACCAGACAGGGAAGTAGGGAGAAAATATTCAGGGACACAGTTACTGTCAGCACCCAACACCGCACTGGTGGAGAACTACTGTAGTATTACTTTGTATGTTCAAATCTAGATTTCAAGCCAAATGGACATTTATAATTCCATTTTATTTAGATTTTTAAATGATTATATAATTGTTCAGTCAGCTTCACTGGTGGCTGAAATGGCGTTTTAGTTTATACTAAAATGAAAACAAAATATGAACTTAAACTACACTAAAAATAAGAGTTGAAGTGATAATCCCTTGCTGAACAATCTAAAAATCCAACAGGCAGAAAGCCAGTAAGTTCCAGCAGGAAACTGAGGCAACAATTATTTATAAAACTATAAATATATTTACAATGAGACCAAAACCCCCAAATTACAACTATATTAGGAGTCTTAAACTGCCTTTAGAGTGGTGATCAAACTTTTTCTCCTCATTTGAGTGCATACTATTGTTATATTTAACTAGAGACACTATAAACAGGAGCGGCCCTAGAGGAGCTGCCGGCAACTGGCGCCCTAGGTGAAACGCAATCGGTGCCCCCCACCTCCAAAACGCTTAACGGCCATTTAATTTGGCGCCCTAGGCGACCGCCTAGTTGGCGCCTATGGACAGGCCACCACTGACTATAATTAATGTGTACTGGAAATTCTTATCTGCTTTACATCACTTATTGAAGTAACTTTTACTTATAGGTATTTCTATGGTACTTGTCACCCAAGTATGTCTATAAATGCTCAGCATACAGAAGATATTTTAATGGAAAAATAGGACCTACACTTCTCTGCAATTTATGCTGAAGGGTAACAATGGTAATTCTAGAAGATATACTTTTACTGAGAAAGCTCTTTATGTTTAAGTTACACCATCAATTTAGAGGAGATAACTGGCCTATTTACCTATAATTATTTCTCAAGGTGGCAGGCGGCCAGTTACTAGAATTGAATAACCATCAAACTGGGGATCAATTTCCTGTTTTGATTATTTGCGACACTATGTTTTAGTATGTCTCAAATGCTAACAAATACTTTCTGCAGAAACTATTTAACAATGGACAAAAACAATTATTATAGATTAATAAGGTTGGAAGAGATCTGAGGAGGTCACCACATCCAAAATCCTGCTAAATCATCCCAACCAGAGCTTTATCAAGCCAGGACTTAAAAACCTCTAGGGACGGAGATTCCACCACCTTCCTAAGTAACCAATTCCAGTGCTCGATGACCAAGTTCGCTTCAGTGTAATGAAGCAGGCATCACTCATTCACTTGTGTCCTCTCAGAAGGTTTGGCGCACATGTACAACATAGACACCATGCTTTCTGCAAGGCTTCCCATACACAGGCACGAAGTGAATGAAGGTTAACATTCCTTTCAAAAGGACTACTTGTATGTTTTTACAGCCAAGCAAAATGAGTATGTTTTTCAATTTTTGTGTTTAAAAATTAACTAACAATTTAATGATTTGCCTACCACATTCATATTGCAGGTGAATGGGTTGTATCCAGTTGCAGCATACACCATTTACATGTATACCCTCTTGCTATTTGGAGAACACCATACTTTTCTATCATCATGCTTTGCTGACCCCATTGTTATTTGGATTTCATCATGATGCAAAACAATTTCCCATCCCAAGGATCTTAGCAAGAATTTACTTCATAAGAAATATTTTTACTGCATGTTATAAATTGGTCTGTGCAGATGCCATGGTTAGTTTATGATAGCAATTCTCCTGCCTTCTTACTCTCTTTGAAGCTTCTGTTAAAAAAGCAACAGAAACAGTCTCAAGCTTTCCATTTTGTTTATTAGATCATTAAATGAACTAGCCCAGTTTTCAAAGGGATTATTGGGGGTTGGGGGAGGGGAGGAGAAGAGGTGGAGAAGAAAGGGATTTGATTCCTTGTCATCTTTTTCACAAGTATGACTTCTACCAGCTACAAATTCAGAACACAAACTCTTAATTATGTATTGGTTTTGATGCAGTTGTTTTACTATCTGTAGTTTTTCATTTGCTGCAATTTTGTGCTATATAATGGTTTTTTGATAAAAGGTGGATTGCAGGGAAGGAAATCTTGCCCTCAAGGGGCTCCCTGTTTCTCAGGAAGCAGGGATGCAATTTCCTTCCTTGACACCATCTTGTATGTAAAAAGTTAGTTATATTACCACTAAACTGTGAAATAATCTCAATGAGCTCATTAGTCTAACAGACTTTTCCCCTTAGCAGAAACCTATTAATATATGGGCTATAAAGAAATAACCCCTAAAAACTTTCAGTCAGTGGATTAAACAGTGCCCCAATTAATGTTGAATTTATTGCATTTGAGCCAATATTGGAGACTGGGAGGATGGAGAGCTAGTAAAAGGCTGATAATACACTAGAAAAATAACTAGAATGTGCTCATGGGTCTTCACGATCAACTCTCTTGAAAATGTGATTTATTCAGGGATTAACACTGAACACTTTTCAAGAAGACTGACTACTTCAGATGTCTCTAAATATCACAGAGGCCCTGAGCATTTACCAGACTGATCGCACCCCCAACTAGGGAGGTAATAGCGTAGATGATTGCCAATAAGCAAAAGCTTATAAGGTTAGTGCTATAGACTACATGCTAGGATTGCCAGATGGTTTCAGAAAAAATATCGAACAACAACAACAAAATACTCCAGGAAAAAAAGTTTGTTGAGAGAAAACAAACAAACAAACAAAACAAACAAACCGTAGCCATTTTAAAAAACTGCATAGTGAGGCTTTTTGGCCCCAACAGACTGCCGGTGGCCACCCGCCATCTTACCTCCCTGCGCTGGGCTGGTCAGCTCCCCGGTAAGTACTAGGATTGCCAGGCTGCCTCCGTATTGAGCCAGACAGCCCAAGATTTTCGTCTCCTGTCCGGGAAAAAAAAAATTTAAAAAATGTAAAAAAAAAAAAAAAAAAATCAGAAAGACCAGATATTTTAGGTATCCGGTATTTTCTGAATTTTTTTTTTTTTTTTTTTTTTTTTACCAGACAGGAAGCAAAAATAACAGACTGTCCGGTTCAATACTGGACACCTGGCAATACTACTACATGCATTTCTCCCCCGCCATGTTCCCAGCCAGTAAACTTTTTTAGCAGGCTGGCCAGCAACCCGTCTCAGTCCCAGCTTGCGCTGGATCTGGGACCTACCCCTTCTGCAGCTCTGAATTGAATGTGTATTAGGAGCTAGGTGGCCAGGCAGCCCAGCTCAGTTCCAACTCATGCCAGGTCTGGACGCTCAGACTCTGCCCCCCGGACAGGGGCTGCTGCCATCCCATGCTGCTGCCTCTGATACTGTTCCCCTGGGGACTGTACCAAAGTCAAGTGACTGATAAGAATTCATGAAGTTAATCGACTATTCAATTAACCGATATTTAACATCGCTACCCTGTGGGATTCAGACCCTAGAATACATATTCTGATTAACCAACTTAAACAGCTTAACTAAAATGCCATTATACATCAGTAATTAGAATAAGTGTTTCAGAAACTCTGGGACCAATAATTAACATACTCCATAAAAGATGGATATTTTTGCAAGTATGTAATGAGATTTGTTTTGAGCCCTCAAAGTAGTTATTGTTTAAAAGGTTTTACTGATCAACTGTTACAGTGTAATCATATCACATAAGGGAGAAAATCCAATGAGATTCTAGCAGGCTTTTGGCATATCCCAAACAGTTTATGATAATTACACACCATCTCTAGAAATGAAATTCCCAGCTGAAGATAAAACTAGATGGAGATTATTATATTAGTTTTAACCATTGAACACATTATCAACTTTATGATATGTCACAAATAATGTAGTTCAGTTCAAAACCAAAGTTCAGTATTTTTGGTAGAATTAAAAACCCTATGCATGATGGCTAGATAGAAACACAGTGTTGGTACTGGTTAAGATACTAGTTGCAAGCACTATTATACAAGAGAGAAAACTTCCACAGTTCAGAATAAATTACTGTGTAATCAGGGCTCCATGAGTTTTAGCTGCTGAAAATTTAATGCTGAATCAATATATTATTGTAAGTGATGAAACACTGGTTACATTTTCATTTAAAAAAAATACCCTCTTTCATTCAGCCGTGGAAGCTAATCTTCCAAATGCAAATTCTACATAAGCTGATGAGTAGTTTCCAGAGTCTGCCGACAGCCTAAAAAAATAGCTCAGAGATGTGAACTCTCCCAACTCATGCCAATCTGGGTGCCAATGAACATACTTAGTGTCTGTATACTACTAGTCATTTTAGCAGAAGAATCCAGATATTGTGTTTTTCCTAGAGCCTCAAACAGCCTCCCCTGAATAGCTATCTATACAACCCACCCACAGTTTCATGCAATTTAAAATTAAGTTACTAGCATTCAAAACAAAATGTGTCACATTGATAACTGAGGGACTACCTAAAATTAAATGTATATATTAAAAACCATAGACTATTGTACTGATATTATTTCATATTTTAAATGAAGATCTACACTTATTGTTTATTTGATGATGATGCAGTATTTTCAGTTTGCAGCTCTGAAAAGGGGTTACTGAAAAAAATTAGGTCATGTTAGGCCTTGAAATGAAAAGCATAAATGAAAAATAAATGAAGATTTTTTTAATCAATAACTCTTGGGTTGCAGAGCTGCAAAAACCCCATGAGAATGTTTAATATTTAGAGATGTTGGCTACTTACACAAATTAAGTCGTATTCTTTCTGTTCTCTGGTGACTTACATAACAATGCAAAATAATTCTAAACACTCAAGTGAGAATCTAAAATAAAAAAAAGATATAATATTGATTAGTTTTTCAATACAAAATCTGCTTCATCATATTAGTTTTAAAATAATTTTTGCTAGCATTCATGTTCATGAGATTCATTTCTAGAATATTCATGGAGAGTGAATGCACAAAAAAGTCAAACACTTAAACTCACTTAAAAATTCAAACTAATATTCACAAAGTACTTTCAGCACTTGTCCAATGCATCATATACCAAGTCTAATGCAGAACATGGAAGAGACAAAAGGAATCCTTATTTCTAATTCTCTGCAGCATGCACTATGGAACACCTTCTGATAATTCTTTGGTCAACACAGACCCAGAGTAAATCCCAGCTCCTCAGAAGTGCTCACTCCATAAAATTACTAAGGAGAATTGTTTCTGGTCCTTACTTTTTCTTAACTTGTAAATTCTACATATTCTTCACACAGGTGGTTAATTAAGCTAATGACTAGCTCAGTTAGCTTAAATGGCACTACGCACATACAGGCAGTCCCCGACTTACGCGGATCTGACTTATGTCGGATCCGCACTTACAAACGGGGCTCTCTCGCCCCGGAGCTCGCAGGCAGCAGTCCCGCCACCTCGACCTCCGGGGTGAGAAAAGCTGCTCCCGGTGCCCCTGGTCTGCTGGGGACCGTCTCCAGCAGACCAGGGGCACTGAGAGCAAAGCCGCAGCCACGGCGGGGTCCCACGCCTCTGAGGCTTTGCCAGAGCAAAGCCTCAGAGGCATGGCACCCCGCTGCAGCTTTGCTCCCCGTGTTCCTGATCTGCTGGGGGGGGGCGCGCAGCTAGTGTGCCCCCCCCCCCTCCAGCAGACCAGGCTTTTGTTGTGGACCCTGGGTCAGAGCAGCTGGGGCGCTGCCGGTTGGTCCCGCAGCGCCACTCTGGGCACTACTGGACCAACTCGGCAGCACCCCAGCTGCTCTGCCCCAGGCGTCCTGATTCAGCCGCTGCTGGTCAGTTTCAGCAGCGGCTGAATCAGGACGCCTGGGGCAGAGCAGCTGAGGTGCTGCTGGGTTGGTTCAGTAGCGCCGAGGAGCGGTGCTACTGGACCAACCCAGCAGCACCCCAGTTGCTCTGCCCCAGGCGTCCCCAAGTCAGCCGCTGCTGAAACTGACCAGCGCTGACTACAGGAAGCCCGAGGCAGAGTTGCTCTGCCCCAGGCTTCCTGGAATCAGCCACTGATCAGTTTCAGCAGCAGCTGACTTGGGGACGCTTGGGGTTCTTAAGTTGAATCTGTATGTAAGTCAGAACTGGCGGTCAGTTTCAGCAGCGGCTGAATCTGGACGCCAGTTCCGACTTGCATACAGATTCAACTTAAGAACAAACCTACAGTCCCTATCTTGTACGTAACCCGGGGACTGCCTGTATTTTAATTTAGGGATGTGAAAGATTAAAGGGTGATGCTTACCGGTTCGAGATAACCATTAACCAGTGAGGGCTAGAGCAGTCCCTCTCCTGGGGGGGGGGGGGGGAGGGGAAAAGGGAAGAAAGGGGGCTGCTTCAGGCCTGCCACTAACAGAGAGCAGCCTCTGTCTGCACAGAGCCCAGGTGCCCTGCAGGCAAGTACTACTCCAGCCAAGCTAGAGAATCCTGTCCCTGCAAAGGATGTGTGCGCACTCCAGCCCAGTGGGGTGGAACCCCCCCCCCCCATTCATGCCCCCTTTAATCGGTTAACCAGTTAAATATAATGTTTAACCAGTTAATCCCATTAAACAGGATTTTACATTCCTACTTTAAGTTAATGATGCTTTTTTGGATCAGGGCTGAAATTAATGCATACTCTTTATGTCTCAGCAAATCAAAAGTCTTAAACAGAAAATATTGATAATATAGCATAGTCTCAAAGTTTTGTAAGATTCAGAAAAGTACATTTACAATTGATTTCCAAAATGTGCTCCTTAAATTTGAAGAATATATGCAATTCTCATGTAATATAGAGATATATGCATCTGTCTGTTTGCAAGTCCATCTGTTCTGCAAGTCCAAGAACTCCTCCTAAATGGTAACAGCTAGGCCACAAATCTGATATGCAGCAACTTCTTACCTTAACTTAAAGCAAGATCATGGTTTGGTTGTGCCAGGAAAATGGGATGGACCTGAAATTCAATTGTTTTCCATAACAAAATGTTGGGGGATGCTGGGAAGTACAGGATACTGCACAATGGTCACTGGGGGGCAGTGAGCACAGGGGACAGCTATATTGCAAAGTAACTGCTGGGGACAGGAAGGGAGTGACAAGCTAAGGACACAGCTCACCATCTTATCTGCCACTGGCCCAGGTAAGTAGCCTCTCTGCCCTGAACTCCTCCCCCTCAGTCCAGCCCTGGGGTTAAGGGCCGCAGGGCAGAGGGGAATGCTGGGAAGTTTTCTAGTCTACCATATATTTGAGAGTTTGTGTGTGTCCATAAGTCTGTCTGTTCAAGAACTCCCAAACAGTAAGAGCAACAAAAACAATTAGGGGCTTGAACACATGACTTACAAGAAGAGGCTGAGGGATTTGGGCTTATTTAGTCTACTGAAGAGAAGAGCGTGGGGGATTTGATAGCCTTTAACTAATTTAAAGGGGGGTTCCAAAGAGGGCAGAGAGAGGCTGTTCTCAGTAGGGATGTACACGAGCAGTTGACTACTCAACTACAGGCTGGACTTCCCTGGTTAAGCATCATCAGGACCCCACCAGTTCCAAACAAGAGAATTTGCCGGCACTAGGGAAGTCTCCTGCCACCGGCCCCCAAGCCCATCAACTGCTGCTTGCAGGCTGCCACAGCAGGCAACCCTGACTCAACCCCAGCCCTCAACCTGGCTGGGCTGCTTGCCCAGCTACTGCTGGCTCCCTGATCAAACAGGCTCCAGCTCCTGCCACGAGGCTCCATTGCTGTGCAGCTGGGAGCAGCCACAGGGCTGGGCCTCTGACCCCATCCCCATGCTGCCCCAGCCCCTGCCCCCACACAGCTGGGGGAAGCCACTGGGCTCCGTCCCCATCCCTGCACAGCCCCAGCCCAGCCCCATACAGTCGGGAGAAGCTGCAGGGCTTAGACCCAAGCCTTGCGCTCCTGGGGCTACTCAAGGGCTTTGGCCCCAGTCCTATGCTGCCCCCAGCCAGGCTGCTGACTGATACCACAACTGGCTGGCCCTCCTGCTTTTAGGCTCCTGGACCCTGTGCTCCAGGAGCTTCCGTGGCCACAGCATTGTCTCGGCGGTGCCACCTCGCCCCACGGGCAGGGGAGACTGCGGTGAAGCCCTCCCTCACCCCCAACACTCCCTGCCCTGAGCCCCTCCTCACCCCCAACTCTAACTTCTGCAACCCCCACGCTCCTGCCCTGACTCTCCATTATAGAAATATCCAGCATAACCATAAGGATTCTACTGTACTAAGGAGTCTACTGTACTAAAGGTCCAGTCATTGTTTCATCATCTATTTGATAACAATTTGCAACAGAGGAAATGCAAGTAAGCATCTAAATGAATGGAAATTTTTCAGGATTTTTTTTTCTTAAGTAAATTCAGTAGTGGCTTTTGAAAGTCTCTTGCCTCTCATGTGCACTCAATGCTGAGGTGTATTTCTGGAATCCCAAACGAGGTCAGTCTATGAATATGACCGCTTTCTATTTAAACATTGGCTATATAAATGAAAATGTTTTTAAATTGAATCGATTTACATTTTACAGAAAGGTTCTAATTCTATATGATAATGAATCTTTAGAGATATTGTCAACTCAGTTAGGGATGTAAAAAGTGTTTAACTGGTTCATTGATTAAAGGGGGATAGATGTGCCTAGGCTGGGCCTGCAGTGGACAGGGGCTGCCCTGGCGGGGCTGGAGCAGGAGCTGCTCAAGCCCCCGCTGGTCAGCCAGAACCAGTAAAGTTAAGGGTGACGTTTTCCGATTAACCAATCGCTCAATACCTTTTCATAGCAAACAGCTATCCCTAATTCATTTTACACAAAACTGCTCCCTCTGCATCTGCCGTTCTTTAACATCTCTCCCTCTCTAAAATCTCTCTAGAGAGAGTCTGTCTGCAAGTCCATTTGTTCAATAACTGCTTCTCCCTAGAGCTAGGACAACAAATGTCTATCAGGAAGAGACAGCAAGGGGGGGGAAGAAAAGTGGGGGGCTTCAAAGCAGCACTGCCGCATAGAGTCTGGGGCCAGATCCTGGGCTCCACACAGTGCTGCCACTTTTAAATGACACGTGCAGCCCAGGGTCAGGTAGGGACTCCCCTGTTGACCCCAGGCTCCACATGGCGCTGACACTTTGAAATGCCACATGGAGCCTGAAGCTGGGCTCCCCGTGGTGTTTCAAAGCGGGAGCGCCACATGGAGCTGGGGTCAGCTGGGGACTCTACCAATGACCGCAGGCTCCTCACAGTGCTGCTGCTTTTAAACGTCTCAGAGCATGGGGGCCAGCGGGGGACTGCTTGAGTCCCCGGCTGGCCCCGAGCTCCCTGCAGCACTTTCGCCTTTGAAGCGTAGCATTTGCTACACTTCAAAGGCAGAAGTACCCTTATCGACCAATCGATGTAAGTTTCATCAACTATTCGATAAGTCAAATCAAAATTTTACATCCCTACCTCCTGCTGTCTCTGATATAGAGGCTGCAGCACAGGGTAGGGAGCAGGTGGGAACCAGTATGTGCAGGGAGCTGGTGGTTACACATTTACGTGAATACACATATTTTATCATCTCTAGGCAAGGACTGTATTTTTTAATTCTGTATTTGTACAGCTCCTAGCACAATGGATCTTTGGTCCATGACTAGGATTCCTAGATGCAACTGTAATAACAAAAAAATAATTACATGCCCAAGAAGATGGCAAACATGATTGATGTAAACGGTGCGGTGGCCATGCCTAGAATATTGAATGTGTTTTCACTGGAAATCTCAGTCTCTGCCCACTTTGTGGAGTTTACAGGATTTTGCTGAAGTTTATATTTTAAATGGTGCTACATTTTTAAGTAGTTTACTTCAATTGGACAGCTTTTTATACACACACACACACACACACACACACACACACACACACCCACCCACCCCATTAACTCACTTAAGTCTCTCTCTCATTGCCACTTTATGATTTATTTTAATTCTAGAAGCCTCTGCTTAGATTTATCCCATTAACATGTGCTTATATCAATTGCAAGAGCATTCAAATCCATACACCAACACTAATTATGCTATGGAATCTACTAATTTTTTTACACAAATGCTGCAAATAAAAATCAAAGAACAAACACTTTTTCCAGCCAATAGCATCATGAAGCCACACCAATGTTTCTACAGCACTGTATTTCATCTATGCCAGTTTAGCAGAGGCAAAAAGTAGGGTGAGAACAGGGTGCTAGCTTCGTGGATGAGAACAGGATAAGTCTGTTTATGTAGAGGTATAATATTAAAAAGTTTTATACATACACACCCTTCAATTTCTATTTCCACAGTGGATTTACACTAAATTATAGTGATGCATATCCAGTCCTTGACATTTTACAGGATATCTATCAACACAAGTTTCATATCCGACATTGGCAATAAAATATCAAGACTAGAGAATTTAATGTACATCATAGTATTTTACTAAGTTACTAAAAGGTAATTTTTACGTTATCCACATTAAATTGTACTCCCTTCAATATTTCTCAGAATACAGAGTTCTTTGGGTATAACAGGACATAAGCAGTCCAACTTTCAACAGTACAGGAGGCCCTTGACTTGTGACCACCCGAGTTCTGACCCCCCACACTTACAAAAATGGTTGTAAGTGCCGAAGGAGCCGAAAGCTCCCAACTTACGTCTTTGGCCCTCATTTACAATGGTGCCCAGTGCCGATCATAAATGAGGGTTCGAGTTACGATGCCCCCGACTTGCAACGTCTCCCTCGGAACCAATCACATCGCAAGTCGAGGGCCTCCTGTACTTGATTCAAAGCTCGTAACCCTGCAGATTTTTTAACTTAAGAACCTTTGAACCAAAGGGATGCCATATCTCGGCTCATATAAGAGTTTGATAGCTTATTTAATAGTTTGTCAAGAGCTGAAAAATCCTCACACAAAAATCCACAAAAGAGCAGGCTTTTCTAGTCTTCTCTCCCACATAAGAGCAACTATGCAGTCAACAAAATGACATTTTACCTTTCCAGTGGCTGAGGCATGTGATTTTTGTCCTCAATCACAATTATTTCCAATCTGGGGATAATTTATACCTTCAAGTCATTGGCACAGCAATGGGTTCCCACATTGTCCCACAATACGCTAACATTTGTCAGACCTAGAACAATGTTTCCATAGCTCCTGTCCCCTTGCACCCCTCCTGAACTTATACTACATTGATGACATCATCATATGGACCCAAAGGAGACTCTTAAAGAATTCTACAGGGATTTCATCAATTTCTACCCAACTATCAACCTCAGCCTGGGCCAGTCCACACAAGAAATCCACTTCCTTACCACTACAGTATAAATAAATGGTCACATGACTACCACCCTATACCAGAAACCTATTGACCGCTATTCTTACCTACACACCTCTAGCTTCCGGTTCAGGACACACCACACAATCAGTTATCTACAGTCAAGCCCTAAGAAAATACAACCAGATCTGTTCCAATCCTACAAACAGACAAACACCTACAAGATCTTTATCAAGCATTCTGAAAACTTAAATTCCCACTTGGGGAAGTGAGGAAACAGATTGATAGAGCCAGACAAATACCCAAAAGTCAACTACTTCAAGACAGGTCCAACAAAGAAAATAACACATCATCACTGGTCATCACTTACAGCCCCCAGCACATCATTAACAATCTACAGCCTATTCTTGAAAACGATCCTTCACTCTCACAGACCTTGGGAGACAGGCCAATCCTCACCTACAGTCCTCCAATCTTAAGCAAATACCAGCAGCCACACACACCACCACAGATACACTCACCCAGGAACCTGCCCTTGCAGCAAACCCTGTTACCACATATAAGTGACATCATCACAGGACCTAACCACACAAGCCACAACATCAGGGGCTCATACCACTGCCCATCTTCTAATGTGATATATGCCATGAAGTGTCAGCAATGCCCCTCTGCCATGTATACTGTATTGGCCAAACCAGACAGTCTCTGTGAGAAAGGATAAATGGACGCAAATCAGACTTCAGGAACGATAACACACAAACCTGTAGGGGAACATTTTAACCTCCCCGAAGATTCAACAACAGATTTAAAAGTAACAGAGGGATAGCTGTGTTAGAGATTAACAAACGAGTTACAGACTAAGATGCCACAGGGTTGCTCGTTGTTTTTAAAGTTACAGACTAACACGGCTACCTCTCTGTGTATTCATCAAGTACATTTGGATGGTCAGCAGGACCCAAACTAATTTCCCAGAGACAAAACAGTATTTCAGCTTCTAACATCTCTCTCTCCCTGGTCTTTGACAATGATTTGCTCTACAGAGTATCATTCACTGTCCCTGTTACTTCACTTGGATTGCTGACAACTGCTTGTAAAATATATGTCCACATTTAGCCTCAATATTTAACTAGGGATAAGGAAACTGGAGAATGAAGTCTCTGCTGAAGTCTACCAACATCAGAAGAGAAGAAGAATAGATTGTCCTGGGAGTCCAGATTCATGCCCATGGACAGGAACAGGCCCCAAGAAGGAAAGAACCCTACTGCAACTGCACCACTGGCTCGTGCCCTAACACTGCCATGACACTGTGCACCTCACTGTGATATTACTTTCACAGAAATGTTCTAGAGCACATCTACTTACAATCAAGGTTATACAAAAGCTCTCTCAACCCCTATTAAATACCCCGGAGTCTTATGAGTCTCCCCAAATTTCTTCTACCTGTATGCCATTCAATTTAAATGACCTGTATTTGTTTCTATCAGCTAGACTGCTATGAAGCGGGGCATAACTTTTATAAGACATCATATGTATATGAACAGATTGCATGGAATACACTGCTTTAAGCTTAAGTGTTTATTAAAATTTTATCCCCCACCTGTCACTCTGAAGATTTTACAGCACATTAATCAGCTTTATGTGGGAATTACTTCACCTGCCACAGAAATGCAGTCATGTCTGGGGTTGGATATAACAGCTGTTTAACTGTACTCAGAAACACTAAATAGCAAACAGGAAGTAAAGCAAAATACCATATCTATTTTAAAAAACTATGGTGACTGAGTATCCATTACTAGCTGGGGTTTAAAAGCCATGAATGCCTAAAATCTTTTCAACTCAAGGCAGACAGAAATCGCACGCCTATTACCCAGCCTTCCACAGCAGGAGTTGTTCAGATTTTCCACACCAGCAGGAGAGAGTGGATAGAGAGTAAAAGGCTGCAGAGCATGCTGAAGCCAGTAGCTATAGGACCTGAGTGAAAAAAGCCAAGTGTCATCTTCATCATTCAGTTTAGGTCCGTCTCTACCTCACCTTTGTTGCTGCCCTACATGCCAGCAGGCATAATAGGCATTAACTACATCACCAGGTAGCTGAAGCTAAGGCAGAACCAGCGATGAGTCCAACCGAAAGCAGCATCCTCAGTGAGGAAGACTGCATGGGGCAGAGTAGCCAGGGAGGGCAGGAACCCTAGAACAATGTTGGCAGTGGGGGTGTTGAGCATCATTGAACCAAACTGTAAACCCTGTCTATGATGGAAACCACTTCAAGCCAAGGATTCTGCTGCAGCCCCGGTTCCAGCACCTCTGGGTGAGGGAAATCAGGGAGGTCGGAAGGGGGCATGAACCAGAGACAGATAAGCGAGGACCAAGCTTATCAGGCGTCAAAGCGCTGAGGAATGTCCACAGAGGAGCAGATCCGGGTGCCCCGCAGCATGGGGGGGATTCGGGGCCCCAGGGGAGGGCCTGGAGCCTAAAGGGGAGCCCCGAGAATGGGGTGGAAGGGCCGTAGGGAGCCCTAGAGGACTAGGGCAGCGAACGGGGTTGGCGCCCGGGGAGGGAGGCGAACTGGGACAGCCCCAGGAGGGGCCTGGGCAGCGGGAAGGCCCCATGGAGGGGCGAGGGTAGCGCGGGGGGCTGGAGCGGAGGACCCCCGGAGAGAGACCAAGGGGCAGCGGAGCCCGGGGTTGGGGTGACGGGCCTGGCCGAGCAGCCCGGGACAGGCGCAGTGGGGGGCTGCCCCCCGGCTCCCGCGCACCAAGCGGCTCCCGGCCCAGCTCCCTTTGTTACAGCCGCCCCGGGAGCCGGGAACAAAGGGCGGGCGGCTGGGAGCCCCGGCTCCGCAGGCAGGCGGTGCTCACCTGGGTGCGGGGCCGCAGCGGCCCCGGGCAGGCGGGCGGGGGGCTGGCTCCCGGCGGGACGGGCGGCGGCGGCAGCAAGAGCGGGGGCCAGATCCGGAGCCGCGGGAGAGAGAGAGCGAGCGAGAGCGGCCGCCTCCTCCGTCGTGACTCACCGCGGCGGCCCAGGGAGGGAGGCGCCTGGGCGGCTCCGGAGGAGGGACCCGCCGCGTCCCAGCGCCCAGGGCAGCGGCGGCGCCTGAGGCACAACCCGAGCCGGGTGGAGGAAAGGGCGGGCGCAGAGCCTGGGGGCGGGGCCATCGTGATAAAGGAGGAGGAGCCAGAACCACAGGGAAGGGAGGGGCCAGAAAGAGAGGAAAAGGGGCGTGGCCACAATGTTTGGGGGTGGAGCTAGAGTCAAGGGGCGGGACCAATCGACTAGCCGCGGGAGGGCAGACTCTCAAAATGAGTTTGAGACCAGTATAGGAAGGAGGGAATAAGAAGAGGAGTAGGAATAGGATTGAAGCTAAGAGGGAAGAGCAGAATTGTAAAGAAGTAGGGGTGAGACTTGTCAAATAACTCATGAGAGGAGTTAAAATGTAGAGGGATGGCTAGGTGAGAAGAGGAGGGTTAGACCTAGAAGACAAAATGTGTGCTCAATGAATCGGGAGGAAGAGCCAGTGAAAAAGAGCTGTGGCCAGCAAACCTAGGGAAGTCAGTCTGGGAAAGGGTTAGAGGCATAGGCAGTGTAGAGGAGAAAGGTAAGGACTGTAGGTGGTTTAAGGAATGGAGAACAGGAACGGATAAAACACAGGCTCATTGTAAGGTTGCTAGTTCAGGGATGACTTCATTGATACAGTCATTTAAGCTCCTTGCTGAAAACTTAGTACTGTTCAGAGAAGTTGCTTTAGGTTTAAGACCTGATATGAGATTAGATGACCGTCTTGTTAGGACAGATATTTTGAATCAAACTCTGACATTATAAAGTAACTAGCCAATTAGCCCATCATAAGACGGGATTTTCAGGTCTCTCCTCCACGTCCGTCTCTCGCTCTGTCTCTCTCTCCTCCTACTCCTGCCTCCCCCCCCCCTCAACTCTCCTCTGCCTCCTGCCTTACTCTCTGTCTCTCTCTTTCACTTCTCCTCCCCCTCCTGCCTCTCACTCGGGGGACTGCGGAGCCCAAATGGCCATTTGGGCTCCGCACTCCCTGTGCTGCATGGGGGGTGCGGAGCCCAAACGGTCACTTGTGCCACTTTGTCCCCACGGCGGCCTGGCTGAGTGGCGCAGAAGTCAGCTGAGCGCCACGACGGGAGGCGAAGGGGGCGAGGCAGTGACGTTCGCGGCCAGGGGGCGGGGCCTGGAGCCGCTGTCACGCCGCATATCACCGCCCTGCCCCCCTTCCCCTCCCACCGTGGCACTCGGTTGATTTCTGCGCCGCTCAGCAGGGCCGCTGCGGGGGAGCAAGTGGCGCAAGCAGCCGCTTGGGCCCCGCACTCCCCATGCACCATGGGCCGCCCAGAGGGAACAGCCAGCATTTTGGCATTACAGACTCTCAGACACTGGGCTACTATATATATAACTAGCCAATTAGCCCACCATAAGATGAGATTTTCAGGTCTCTTCTCCATGCCAGTCTTCTCTCCTGAGCCTCCAGTCTCTCTCTCTCTCTCCTCCTCCTCCTCCTCCTGCCTCCCCCCCTCTCTCTCTCAGCTTTCCTCCGCCTCCTGCCTCTCTCCCTCTCTCTCGCTCTCTTTCACTTCTCCTCCCCCTCCTGCCTCTCACTTGGGGAACCACGGAACCCAAATGGCCGCTTGCACTGCTTGCTCCCACACGGCGACCTAGCTGAGCGGCACAGAAGTCAGCCGAGCAACACGGTGGTAGGTGAAGGGGGGCGGGGCGGTGACGTTCACGGCCAGGGGGCGGGGCGTGGAGCCTCTGTCACACCGCACGTCACCGCTCCGCCCCCCCTTCGCCTCCCGCCATGGTACTTGTCTGACTTCTGCGCCATTCAGCCGGGCCGCCGCAGGGGAATAAGCAGCACAAGCGGCTGTTTGGGCCTCGCACTCCTCATACAGCATGGACTGCCCAGAGGGAACAGCCAGCATTTCATGCAACAGCACCGCCCAGAGGGAACAGCCAGCATTTCGGCGTTATAGACTCTCAGACATTGGGCTACTATATATATGATGTCAGGTGATATGAGCTCACCCTCACCTTCCCTCTAGCCATCCTACTTAGCTGGCTATGGCTGTGATATTATGGTATCTGCAGCCCAAAATTAAAACACATAAAAACAGCCATACTAGGTGTGACGGTGCATTGGGGTTTTCCCATCTCCTGCACCCCCGTAATAGCACAGACAGACTCCACCAGCCAGTAGAATAGAGGGAGTTTATTGCTTCTCCAGGATACAGCACAGCACAGATGTAATCTGGTTACAGGGCAGGCCTAGGATGCCTCAGCCTGCCCTTGAGATGGGGGAGCCTGGGCCCCTAAATCCCAGCCCGTTGCCTAGGCTGCTTCCTCCATGATCCCAGCCAGAAACCTAACTAACTCACTTCCAGCCCTGCCCACAGCCAGGGCTCTACTCCCCTTCTTCCCATTGTTCCGCTCCCTGGGAGATAACTCGTCAGACAGGTTCGAAGCCCCCTTTCATAATGACTCATCCCCTGTCCTGCTGGGTGGTGCTGCAGACAGCAGCCAGTGGAGGTCACTCACAACCCACTGCCCAGCATAGCAACCAGCAAGGTACCCCCCACTACGTCACACTAGGTCAGACCAGTATTCTGTCTTCTGATAATGGCCAATGCTAGGTGCCTCCAGAGGGAATGAAGAGAACAGGGAATCATCAAGTGATCCCATCTTTGTTGCCCATTCCCAGCTTCTGACAAACAGAGGCTAAGGATGCCATACCTGCCCATCCTGGCTAATAGCCATTGATGGACCTATCCTCCATGAATTTATTCATCTCTTTTTTGAACTCTGTTAAAGTCCTGGCCTTTTGCATCCTGAAATGTGTTCCAGAGAACCCCAAACTAACAGTACAATTTGAAAAATTAATGGGTTGTCCTAGCTCTTTAGGAAATCTTGATCCATTTTACAACAGATCTCAAAATGCAAAGAACAGAAGACATGAACAAGAACAATTATGTTCTTACATTCTTATGTTATATTCTCATATTTTCAGCTGCTGTGATTTTTGGAGGAAGTCATATATCGCCATTGAACCATTCTGAAGTAGCTATAATATCAAGTCAAAAGTCAAATCTCATGCCTTGGGAAAATTATGTTTCCAAATAACCAGGGCTCGACAAACAATACAATCTACTCACCCATGGCAAGTAGATTTCAGCCGCGCGCCCCGTTCATGCGCAATGTGGCTCTTGCGCATGTGCAGCACAGGGCTGGCGAGTAGTTTCCACTGCTGTTCGTCAAGCCCTGCAAATAACTATGGCACAAGCTTAAACTACCAACAACCTAGTGTAGGAGATCATGTCTAAGGCTACATCTACACTGCAGGCTTTTGCGCAAGAAGCTTTTTGCGGAAGAGATCTTCCGCAAAAACTTCTTGCACAAAAATGCATCCACACTAAAAAAACCCATCACAAAAGCGATGTGCTTTTGTGCAAGAGAGCGTCCACACTGCATGGGTGCTCTTGTACAAGAATGCTCTGATTGCCTTTAACAGAATGGTCATCAGAGCACCTGTGCTTTTTCTGATAGGCTCTTTTTCTGCAAGAAACCCCTGTTGAGCGTTCACACACACACCTTTTTACACACGAATTATTGCACAAAAAGGAGTTATTCCTCATAGAAAGAGGTATACCTACACCGCAAAAAGCCCTCTGTTCTGCTGTTCTACTGTAAATTTTCTTGCGCAAAAACACGCTTGAGATGTTGATGCTCTGTGGGTTTTTGCGCAAAACCAGCTGTTTTTGTAAAAAAAACCTTGTAGTGTAGACGTAGCCCAACTATTCATGCAGACAGAATGACTGAATTACGTAACACTACAAAGGTGTCAATCGCTATGATGCATAAAGTAATGAAGATTAACTGATCTTTTTCAGCAAAAGTAGGATGGAGATTTTGACTGATGAGAGATGGTAGCACAAAACTGGAAGATAAAACTCTGAGACTGACCCTGAAGAGGATTTCTTTTGTGGTTAAGTTGCTTGCTCTCTCTTCTTCAGTTTCCCTCTCTAAAATGAGAAGAATAATTACATACCTACCACACACAGGCATTGCGGGGAACAAAGAGTTAAGGCTCAGATTTAGGTGCCCAATTCTATTGAAATAATTGGGAATTAGGTCTTTAAACACCTTTGAGGGTCTGGATCTAAGCATTTATAAAATGCTTGAGGTGAAAAGGCTTATAATCTATTTTATACTTTATTTCAATTGCATAAAAAGTCACAGGAATTAAATGAGTGGACCATCCTCTGATTGTTTACTTAATGACATCAAAGCCTAATGTCATTGAAATCTGAACCCCACTGCCAGTTAATGAAGGCCTTAACATGAAAGCCCTTCCAAAGAGCAAACCCAAGCTGCAGACAGGAACAGGAATGGTACAAACATGATGGCTTCTGAGATTATTAACAGCACATACACACTGCACAGCAGGCAGTGATGATTATTAATTATTTAAGAAAAGAACATGAGAGCGCCAGCAAAAGCTGGAAAGAAAAACACGGAAGCATCACTCTGGGATCCTCCAGCTGGAATAATGTTAATTAGCACAATATATGAGTCTGAGGGAAAGATCTAAAAGTACTTCATGGTAGTGAGGATTTGGAGTTAAACAATAACTTTCTCATTTGTAATAAGATTGATTTGCATTGTAGGTAAAATGTAATTTAAAAATAGAATACTGTATAGACTCTAGCTCTCCTAGCCTCATTTGACTGCTTGGTTATGTAATATATCCTATAGCAATTTTATATAGCATCAGTATAGCACACAGGTTGAAATGCATACCTCTAAAAACTTTTTAATTAGGGATCTGTAGTATTTTGGGATACTTTGGAAATTTTCTAGGTCCTCTTCTTAAAACAATGTGTTCAAAACAGTTCTCACCCTTCTCCTCCCACTATCTCCAACAACAATTTTGAGTTTTGGGATCCCTTTGAGTTTTATAGGTTTTAAGATCTTAGACTTTTTGCTACTAGGCAACGTGCCAATTTACCATCCTAATATTCAAAAAGCACAAGACAGGCAATCAGGAGACCAGGTTTCTATTCCTGTATCTGCCACTCACTGGGACAAGTTAATTTTGATTTTCAGAAGTGCTAAGTACCTACAACTCCACCCAGATTATGGAAGATATGGATGCTCTGTGCCTCTGAACATGTCCCTATTGTTGCCTTGGTTTCCTCATCCACAAAATGAGGATAATAAAGTTTAACAATATAGGAATGATGTTGTGATGCTTAATTATCTAAAGTGTATCATTAACTTTTAAACTCTTTGCTAGGGGCTAAAGAAGTGCCAGATATTGGTATTAGGCCAAGTCTAAACTAGCATAAGGGCTCATGAGCACAGCACTATGTTGGCAGGAGACTCCCTCTTGCCAACATAGCTAACACCATTCACTGAGGTGGTTTTATGATGTTGACAGGAGAGCTCTCTCCCTTCTGCATATTGCAGCTACATGCACACTATTACAATAGCACAACTGAATTGGTACAGCTGTGCTCCTGTAAGCTTGTAAATGTAGACATGGCCAGTTTCTTTCTTTACTGCTCAGCTTGATGATAGTTTCTGTTTGGAGAAAGCTGCTGTTGGATTCTAAGGAGCTATGGCTTCTTCCGATAGCGTAGGCCCTTTACTCCCCTGCCTGACATGGAACAAATTGTTTCTGCTTCAACCAGCTCTTTTCAGACTTCTAGTTCCACTGTAATTTGCTTTAAAATTCATTTAGGATTTCTTCATAGTCCAGCTGCCTTTACACTCCATGTCCCTTTGTGTTTGTTGGCATTTCCCTTTATTAGGAGCCCTTTCAGCATTTGTACACAAATGAATCCTACTTCCATTATTTCGCTTAGCAACATATACAAATAATGGAAAAGCAGGCTCCTTTGAAAAATTCCTATGATACACTACAGGTTGAACCTCTCTAGTCTGGCACTCTCTGGTCTGGCATGATTTTAGTTAGCTGGATGTCCACTTATCATGGTGTGGTCAAGATTCCTGCAGTTCCCTAAAGTTTGTTTACAGCCACCAATCCTCTGTGTTCTCTGCTATTATTTAGCTATCATTTACCCCAAATGTCTTCTAAGAGTACGTCTACACCATGGGTTCCGAAACTGGGGGGGGGGGCGTGAAGAAATTCTGGGTGGGGCGCGAGGTGACCCAGCCACACACACACCATCAATCCCACACCAAGTTTTGCTGCTAGTTTTTTTTTGGGGGGGGCGTGAGGGTTTCTCAAAAATCAAAAAGGGGGGCATGATGCTGAAAAGTTTGGGAACCACTGGTTTACACAGTGTGGCTATTTCAGGATTCTTGAGGTATCCAGAAATAGCTACCCCCCATCTTAACAAGCCGCCCATTATTTCAAAATTATATATTTTTTAAATAATAGGCATGCTATTTTGGCATCTCTATAATCCTCATTCCACAAGGGTTAAGGGGTGTCTTGAAATAGTGGGTTATTTTGAAATTTGGTGCTGTGTAGATGCACCAAATTTCAAAATAAGCTATTTCGAAATAAAATCAAAATAAGACATGCAATTGCATAGCACAAAGTGCGTATCTTATTTCAACTTTATGGTGCTGTGTAGACACACCCTAAGGGTATGTCTACATTGCATTCCCCTTTCAAGAGAGAAATGCAAATGCAGCTGAGCAAAATTGCAAATGAAGCGCGGATTTGAATTTCCCTCGCTTCATTTGCATAATTGCATCTGGGCGCTATTTCAAAATACCCTATTTCGAAAAAAGAAACGCTGTCTAGACACGGTTATTTTGAAAGAAAACCCTTTTTTTGAAATTACCTTTACTCCTTATAAAATGAGGCTTAAGGGTAATTTCAAAAGAAGCGTTTTCTTTCGAAATAACTGCATGTAGACAGTGTTTCTTTTTTCAAAATAGGGCATTTTGAAATAGCGCCCGGATGCGATTATGCAAATGAAGCGCGGGAAATTCGAAGCACGGATTTGAATTTCCCGTGCTTCATTTGCAATTTCTCTCAGCTGCATTTGCATTCCTCTCTCGAAAGAGGAATGCAGTGAAGACATACCCTCAGAGCTCAGTAAGCAGTGGAAGTGGAAATTTTGCTAGACAATATTGACCTCCCACAGTCAGGCAAATTCTCTGGTTCTCTTTTTCTCTCCGGCTACGTCTACACTGGCCCCTTTTCCGGAAGGGGCATGTTAATTTCAGAGATCGTAATAGGGAAATCCGCGGGGGATTTAAATATCCCCCGCGGCATTTAAATAAAAATGTCCGCCGCTTTTAGAAAAGCCGGAAAAGAGCGTCTACATTGGCCCCGATCCTCCGGAAAAAGCGCCCTTTTCCGGAGGATCTTATTCCTACTTTGAAGGGCGCTTTTTCCGGAGGATCGGGGCCAGTGTAGACGCTCTTTTCCGGCTTTTCTAAAAGCCAGAAAAAAGCGGTGGACATTTTTATTTAAATGCTGCGGGGGATATTTAAATCCCCCACGGATTTCCCTATTATGATCTCTGAAATTAACATGCCCCTTCCGGAAAAGGGGCCAATGTATACGAGCCCTCCATGTTTTGGCTGTTATTTAATTACAAATGTTTCTTCTAGAAGTGCTCCTATTCAGCCTCACAGTTGTTATCTCTTGAAAGACTTAAACAATAATGGCATAAAGCTTCATAGGAAAGAGAAATCTGAGGTTACATAGAGCCAGACAAAACTGCCTGTAGAGTTTCCTGTGTATCAGACTGTTAGTTTTGAAAGAGGATAAGGGGAGAAGGGAATTCCCAATTTACTTATATTTGGGATTGATTTTGCTTCCTAAAATAAAAAAAACTACTAGAATTCTCTCTCCACTAAAAATAGGTCTTGATTCTATACTAAGGAGGCCTACTACTATCTCACATGCTATGGAACTGGTAATAACTCAAGGAACAAAAAAAGTCATAATAAAGAAATTTAAATGAGTTCATTGCTCCCTGTGACATTTTACTGTGTCCATATTTATGTAAAGAGGAAGGGTCTGCCACAAGGCCAGAGGAGAAAGAGAGCATGAGGAAGATGGAGGCTAGCTGGATTCATAAGAAGATATTCATTCTTCTAACCAAAAGGACAGAGGGAAGCTTAAGCATTTTGTACCAAGACAAAATGTCAGCTTCTTTCATGGCGCCTAGTAACAAAGAGCTTAGCATGGAAGCATTCCTACTTAGCAATCTTAACAATTGGTGGCTAAATAGACAAAAAACAGAAAGAATCATTTATTCCCTAATAAGCAGAGAGGCTTTCTCCAGAATGGGGTCAAGGAAAGAGACACAGAAGAGAGGGAAGACAGACAACTAGGGAAGATTATTTAGACGATACTTGCTTTTTACATTTTCAGTAGGTAATTATTTTTCTCTGAACAGGATGGGGAGACATAAAAACACTGTGGTAAAGGGCTTGCAGAATGAGGCTACATCTACACTGCCCCTCTCTTGTGCAAAAGCCTATGCAAATGAAGCATGGATTAGCATATTGCTGTGCTTCATTTGTATAATTAGGGGCCATTTTTGTGCAAGAGGCTTTTGCTCAAAAAGGAGCTGTGTAGACGGCTCCTTTTTGCGCAGAACCCCCCTCTTGCACAAGAGCCGTTTTTCCTGAAAAAATGAGGAAGAATGGCTCTTGTGCAAGAGGGGGGTTTTTAAGCAAAAAGGAGCCGTCTACACAGTTCCTTTTTGCGCAAAAGCCTCTTGCACAAAAATGGCCCCTAATTAATAATGCAAATGAAGCACAGCAATATGCTAATCCATGCTTCATTTGCATAGGCTTGTGCACAAGAGAGGTGCAGTGTAGACATAGCCAGACTGAAAAAGTTAAAGGGATAAGTCTTAATTTGTCTGCTATTTCTACCACTAATGAAATCCTACTAAGGCAACAGCTAAAAAAGCTGTAACAGTATCACACAATTCCCTACCCAATTGAACTAGATTTTCTTTAGCTGAGATAACATGATGAGCTCTTAGGAGATTTCTTTGATAAATCTTGTATTTTTCCTGTAATGGTAATACAAATGACAATTTGTTACTTCTCCAGTCACAATTATTCATGAACAATAGGAAAACAATAGGGGGAGGAATAGATGGAAGATTCACGCGAAAGTATTCACAGCAGCAATTTTTCCTTGTCCCTTTTCTTTCTGATCCTACCAACTACCACACTAGCCCTCCAATGAAAAGATTCAAATGAAAATTGTACATGCACTGCCAAGATTACGGCTGTTTATATTTTATAATTTTGGCTTTAGAAGTAAAATGATAAATAACATATATAACGCTTTTCATCTTCAAAGCACTTTATAAACAATGATTTAACCACGAGGCATGTAACTATTAAAATCCATGTTTTACAGATGGGGGGAAAATGAGACAGAATGAGTGATTTGCCTGGAGGTCACATACAGTCTACTACAGAGCTAGGAATAGAACTCAGATTTCCTGAGTCCAAGGCCTGTGAATTATTAACTGCAAGAACATCATTTCCTCCAGAAGTTGTTTTTTAGTTAAAAAATGATAAGAGGAAACACTTGCTAAAATGCAGGATTGAAAAAAAGTTTCTTATGCTCAGTCTAATGCTTTCCCAGCTGAGCAAACAAACATGGATGTGAGGTGTTCCAGGTACTTGCTGCCCCCTACCGGGGGCCTTTCTACTGTAGCATGCCCCACCCTAACCGGTAGCAATGCTGAAAAAGAGCAGTGAGTTCAGACCACCCTCCAGCCCCACAGGTTGCTTAAGCGAAGGCCTCACCTGATGAGCCACAGAAAAAACAAGTAGGACTTGGTCCTCCCATACCTGAAGGCCCAAGAGCAGGCAAAGGCCAATCAGGGCTCAGCTGCTCTGATAAAAACAGTCTGCTGGTTCTACTAGGGGCCAGTTCTAGATGAAACAATGTTGCATCTACCATAAATAACACAAATGACCTGGCTTGGTCAAGGTCTCCCCCAGTCAGCACATGCCTTGTAGCTCTGTAAAGGACTGTTGTTTATGTTGTGGATTTTAATGCCCAGCTACCTAATAGCTCAATGTTATTTCGTTTTTGGTAAAACCTGAGAAAACCCTTCGCTGTAGGGCACCTGGCTCCAGTGAACTTTGGACAAAACATTTAACATCACCACCTACAAAGAAGCATAGGGTACTGATAGAGTCATGATACCAAGATCACTGGGTACAATAATCTACTATATATGAGAGTTTGCTTGTCTTTGGCTGCATCGAGATTGGCAAGATTTTGCGCAAATAATTTTAACGGAAGAGTTTTTCCGTTAAAAGTATTTGCGCAAGAGAGCGTCCATACTGGCACATGCTTTTGCGCAAAAGATTTGCTTTTGCGCAAAAGCATCTGTGCCCAGTATAGACCCTCTCTTGCGCAAGAAAGCTCCGATGGCCATTTTAGCCATTGGGCTTTCTTGCACAAGAAATTAACGTTCTTGTCTACACTGGCCCTCTTGCGCAAGAGGGCTTATGCCTGAGAGGGAGCATCAAAGTATTTCCGCAAGAAGCACTGATTTTGTACATTACAAAGCTGGTGTTCTTGCGCAAATTCTTGCTGCCAGTGTAGACAGGCGGCAAGTTTTTGTGCAAAAGCAGTTGCTTTTGCGCAAAATCTTGACAGTCTAGAGACACCCTTTCTGTTCAAAAACTCCTCCAAACAGTAAGAGCTAGGACAACCAAATTCAGTGTACATCTTCCTTTTATCAGAACTTAAGGGTTTCATTGTACCAGGAAAATGGGATGTACCTGGAATGGGATTGCTTCTCAGAAAACCATGCAGAAAAAGGCAGGTGAAAGGGGCCAGCTGGGAGTGTATTCCCTCCCCGCAAGACAGCCACAACCCTGAGCCTCCCCCTCAGCTGCCGTTTAAGGAGTACTGAGGGGACTGAAGTTCTCCCACCACAATTTGAACAGGAACACTGCTGTCTGTTCCCCTTGGCCAGGGAGTGAGGGGAAAGTGCATAGTTTTCTGCATGCCTCACTCTAGCTGGGGAATGCCAGGGACAGATGAACCTGGACCTGCCCCAGTGAGGGGACATGAAGCCCTCCCCTGATGGTGCCCACTGGTGCTGCAGCAGCCATAGAGAAGCACTTCTCACCTGGCCCAAAGTTGCTATGGTGAGAGAGGGCTGGGTCCCCTCTCCTTGGGCCAGCCTGCATACTGATCCTCTCATCCACAGCCCTACCCCAGAGCAATGATTTAAATGACGCATGTACATTTTAGTTTTATTTTCCAAAAAAACAAAAACTGAATTAAAGACCTGAGCAATGTAGGGTCAGTCAATCAATCACTCTCTCAATCTGTGTGTGTGTGTGTGTGTGTGTGTGTGTGTGTGTGTGTGTGTGTGTATATTTAGTCCATCTGTCTTCCTGCAAGTCCATTTGTTCAACTGAACAATAAGAGCTAAGCCACCAAAATTGGTATGCCCCTTTTTCTTCTCCTAACTTAAAGCAAGGTCAGGGTTTGTTTGTGCCAGGAAAATGGGAAGTGCCTGGAATGGGATTGTTTCCCATAACATGGAAAGGGAGGGGCTGATCCAAAAAAAAAAAATACTGCAGAGTGAGCACTGGGGGCAGCAAGTGATGGGGACAGCTATACTGCAGAATGACCACCGGGGACAGCCACACAAGCAGGAGAGTTTGCTTGGAGACAAGGCTTGACTCTGCCAACCATGAGACCAGGTAAGTGGACTCCTGCTCCAAATAGTGCTGGACAGGGGACATCCACCAAGCCCACTGCCACAGCTCTCCACTGCTCCCACCATGACTGGGCAGCACAGCACAGCCCCTCCTCCATAAGAGGCCCCTGAAAGAGAACATGAAGCCAGGAACCATGGACCAACACCCCCATAGAGCCTCTCCCCCTACTCAAGACCAGCTGCAGGGCAGGTGAGGGGGATGCTGGAGGCTAGGACCAGCCCCCATACTAGCTGCACTGCTTCCAGAGCCCTGCCCCCACAACAGGTGAAGGCCAGGGCCAGTCTACAGAGCTCTGCCCCAGCACCACAGGAAGAGCTGCCAGCTCAGAAGCGCTACCCTCACCATTATGGGTGACCACAGTAAGCTTCCCTCCCCTGGCCTCCCAACCCCCTTACTCTGATTCTTGCACCTCCAAGTCCCTGCCCTGAGCTGCCTAACCCTCCCAGCCCCCTACCCTGACTTCTGCGCCTCCACCCTCTGGCTTGATCTCCCCCACCTTCCACCCACTGCCCTGATTCCTGCATCCCCACCCCATCCTGAGCCTCTCACATACTGCCCTGACTCCTGCACTCCCCACTCCCTCCTCTGAGCCCCATCACTTAAATAAAACATGCAATTTTAATTTTAATTCCCCCCCCCCAAAAAAAAAAACTACTACAGGTAAGATCTACTAGTGTTTAATATAGCACTTATGTAACATTAGTTAATATCTCTGATATAACTGTAAACATTTTAAAACTGGTTACCTTAGAGAAATATTTTGTGTAATCAGCAAGTAATCTAGGGTATGTCTAGATTACATAGCTCCGTCAACAGAGCCATGTAGATGAGTTTACTAAACATAGGAAAATGAAAAGGCGATTTAAATAATTGCTGCTTCATTTACATAAAAATGGCCACCACGCTGTGCTGATCAGCTGATTGGCGGCACAGTGGGGCAGTCTGGACGCGCTGCGGTCGACAAGGGAAGCCTTTGTCGACCGCTCCGGTAAACCCCATTTCATGAGGTGAAGGCCAGGGCCTTCAGTTAAAATAGCATTTTTTCTAGCAGTTAACACCTCTTTTCTCAGTGCCGGAGAGAAGGGAAGTAATTTCCATGTTGCCATACAGTAAGCTCACTGGGATCTGTGGGAACTCTGAAAGATTTAATTTACATATTAATGCTACCAGCATTTCAAGAGGGGAAGAGGAGAGTTTTTAACCACCAGTAATGAGCAGAGTAAAAGACAGACAGGTAGAAGGTTAAAGTCCCTATGGACTGTTTTGTTTTCAATAATTTTAGACTGCCTATAATGCCCTTTAATAAGCTGCTTTCTCAGCTGTGAAGCTACAACAGCTTTTGTGTGAGTGAATACTGTCCCAGACAGCAAAACAAAGAGTTTTGATATCATGGACTAAGAATTCCACCACCTAAATAAGGGCTTCTTTAAAAAGTTAAGAAACCTCCATCAATGAAAAAGAAATGTTTTGCTTCTATTGATGTGGGTATTTTTTTTTTTTAATCAAAAGGGGCTTTTAAGAAACATGTCCATCAAAATAATTTTAAGTTTTTAAATCCCTTTCTGGTTATTTATTACAACCTTAGTTTACAACTAAAGGAATTACATAGGCTCATTTACAGTTTCATCCTTCATGTTTGTTTAGGATTTATTACACTTCATAAACTACCCAAACAAACTTAACTAGTCCAGTTTTAGGATTTATAATCCGTGTCTCTGCCTCGCTTCATTAAATTGATGTAGTGTATAGTATTTGGGTTTTCAGTACTGCAGTGGATCACTTATGTAAATTTAGATGACAAAAATAATTTTTTTCAATTTAATGACTTGTGAATTTCTACCAACCCCATAGTCTGGTAGTAACTACTAAAATATTATCCCCTTTTAAAAGTAAAACGCCAATGTTCCACAGAATTTATCAGAGAAGGATGTCCTGAAAACTGTGGGTTCACATTCAGTGCTGCCTGAAGCAGGCACAATTCTACTAATGTCAACAGAATACCACCTGTTTATACATGAATCCAATATATCCTCAAGTTCCATAATCACTCACTCTGGATTGAAAGCATCTGATATTAGTTTAGAAACATATTTTAAAAAACTTTCATTATTTCCTCTCTCCATTTTTATACTTAAGGGTATTTACGTGAAAACAGGATCTATTTTTCTTCAAATTCTGTCTGATCTTTTCCCATTTAATATCACCGCTCTCTGACAGCACAATTGGTTGCCGACAGAAATCTTATCTTTTAGGTAACCATCAAGGAGATAATCTACAGAAAAAACTTACAAGTTATCAAAGTTTCCCATAAGGTTACAGTAACTAACCAAAATTAAAGATGGTTAGTCTCTTAGAAAGTTGCTCAGTCATATAGCAACAACTCTGAACACACAGAAGGAACTACTTCTACAGTAACAAAGGGTACATCTAGACTACATGCCTCTGTCGACGGAGCAGGTATCCTCGTTTCACGAGGCATAAAGGATCTGACGACAAAGGGTTCTGGAGTCGGCAGATCCCTGTCTAGACTGCCACGCTGTGCCGACAAACAGCTGATCGGCACAGCGCAGTGGCCATTTTGATTTAAATGAAGCGGTGAGTATTTAAATCGCAGCTTCATTTCCCTTTGTCATCCTGCCTCATCTACATGGCTCCGTCGACGGAGCCATGTAGTCTAGACACACCCAAATAGTTTGAGGAGTCACAAAGAAATGAAATACCAACTAGTAGGAATATCAGTATAATATCTGGTGCTTAAACCTTTTGGAGAAACATTCACTTCCTTAAATCTACAGCTGAAATTTTTGATATTCTTTCTTTCATTATAAAACAACCTGCTACTGTGTTAACAGAACCCTGCATTTAAACATTTCATTTTGTAAATAGCTTTAGTTTATTTAATGAAAAAATTATCACAAAAATAATTTCAGTATGCATGGAATTTCTAAGTAAAAGGGTAGATTTCTTCTCTTACCAGATTTCTGTCTCTATCAGAAGCTTGTTAGACTGGGGACTTACTGTGGCTGTGACTCATGAACACATCAGATTTCCACAGTCATGCTTTCTCTGTGGGGTGCTGTATAATAATAGTATGTCACTCTACTCTCAGCCAGCTGTTCCATTTGCCATTAATATTTCATATACTTTCTCCATATTTAAAGCTTAAAAAAAGGGAAGAGATAGTTCTTATCTGAAAGATCTAATCAAAAGGGAAAAATAAAATCTTCATCAAATGTCTGAATCTAAATTGTGCAGGATTAAATTGAAATTAATTCTCTTGTATGAGCTAGAAGTATTAAAATTCTATCAGTGGAAACACAATCCCATCCCGATGTGCTGGAATAAGAAAATTTAGGATTTTGTTATCCCAGGTGCAGGACAGACGATAAAGAGTTGGGCAACCTTATTTTCTTCTGTAGAAAGGAAAAGAATTCCTAGCTGATACAGAGAAGTAAAATATGCTTCTGAGAAAAGTTCTTATGGCTTGAGAAAAGGTTCTGATATAAGCAACACTAAAAGGAGAAGGAAGATAGCATGAAGGGCTGGTAGAGAAATATCTACAGCTCCTAGTTTCATGTAAACAGAGGAAGACTGGCACACATCCCTGTGAAAAAAGGGACTTCCTGCTGAATCAGCATGAAGTATTTACAGATATGGAGGTAGAAAGTAATACTGCCTGTATTGTAAATGTTTGAATGATCCCCCCTGTTAAATGTACAGAACAAGTGTGCACAGAAATTTTACAGTTACAAGAGTAATGAATGGAAACACACATCTATATCACCAAGCACAGCTCTTCCATTTGGACTGAGAAGCAACCACTACCCTCAACATAAGCAAACACTGTAAGCCCTATTTACTATTATACCAACTGAGTTAGAGGTCTGATTACCACACAGTAAAAAGCTGTAGTGAGCACAGGACTGAATTGTCTTCCAGAACCAAGTTAAAATACCCTGGACAGTATGAAGTTTAGCTCCACCTGAACTCTGAATTGGTCCAGGATTCTAACCTAATCCTGGCCATACAGTCTTCATTTACACAATAGCTTTCAATGATGCGGTAAGCAGGTCACAAGACAGCAGCATTGCAACTGAGGCTTCTGATTCAGTTATAGCATAGATCAGGATTATGATGGGATGCTACTTATAACCTATTTCATGCTGCCCCAGAAATCTGGGGAAATAATGGTAGCTTGTAGTCAATACATCCTGTGCAACAGCAAGAGGTCACAGAGCGGACCTCTCACTGCCATTTCCCAGTGCTTCCCTGTCTTTTCAATACAGGAGGTTAAATTACTCCAGAAGACTCCCAACAGGGCTTCCATTGTTTGCCAATCAACACTCAGAGATACAATGGCATTCATTCATATCCAGAGCAAACATGCAGGCAGTGACTGTTGGTTTGTGTAGTCTCATTTTGGTTTTTTTGGGAACAGTTTGTCAGAAATCCTGTCTTTCTACAAACAGTCTTTTTAAACAAATTTGCAATGTGTTTTTATGCTTAAGCTATTCAACAGGGACTAACTCCAGACAAGACTGTATTTTCCAAGCAAGCTATGGAAGAACCTGGAAAACTGACTCATTTGCTGGGACTCTGAATGTATTTCTGAAAAGATGTACTCACTGCCATCACACTGAAAAAGATGACATTTTAATAGTTAGAGAAATAAATGTTCAGAAAAGTGGAAAATAGTTGATTCCTTTCAAAGAAGACAATCATAATCAGTTTGATTTTATGGTTTTTGAAGTACAGTACCACTTAGTGTTTAGCCTCACAGCATACACTGCTATAGGATAGAGACACTGAGGTCCCAAAGTGCACTTGAAAACTGTTCACTTTATGATGTCTTGTGACTAAGACTGAAGTCCCCTTCCATCCACCCCAACAACAGTTTACACAAAAAATCTCATGAGCAAAAAACCCAGCTACAATATACAATGATAGAAGTCCAATGTTGATAACCACAGGAGAAGATCTAGCCCCACACAAATCTTCATTGCTTTGATTTTTCTACTTCAAAACTGGCCAGAGCAAAGACTTTGTCTCCAGAGCCTATGGAAGGAAAACAGAATTAAAAACCTGTCATCCCAGTTTAGAGAAACAGTAAGTTATTAACAGTGACTGTGTTTTGGAGGGGTTCATTTCTGATACCCTAAATCAAAGAAAACATTGGGGAAAGAAGACCAGCCTATAATCTGAAAGCAAAAACATTTCAGGTATAACTTTTTTTTAAATGGGGCCAAATTTTGGCTTCAGCTATATTACATGCATGTCTGAAAAGCTGCGGTCAGAAAAGGAGCTATAAGGCTAATGGCATCCACCCAAGTCTAACCTTTTCTAAACCTAACGAGATTCATAGAGCCCTGCATGGATACAAAATTTGTATCTACATCCGCAACTGTCACCACAAAAATGAGCCACAGATATTCACACTGACATTGGCAGATGCAGATACCCATGGATATAAAGGGGATATCCACAAATTTGCAGGTTTCTGAATACAAAATTTGTATCTGCATTCATATCGGCAAAAGTGAGCCACAGATATCTGTATCCACATCTGCAGTTGTGGATACCAACACATATAAAGTGGATAACTACAGATTTGGAGGGCTCCAGAGAGCCAAACTTCCCAGGACCTTTAAGCTAGAGCCATGAAAAGATGCATTCCAGAGTAAGGCCTCGGGTTCAGCAAGTTCACACACTAGCCTGGTCCTTCACATGCCTATCCCTCAATGATTACTCCTGCTTCACTGGAAGCATGCATGTCGCAAAGGAGTAGTCAGAACAGAGGCTTACAATAAGCGCTGCTTTCTCTATGATTTGAGAAGCAACCAAACAAAATCTGACCCCATTGAATCTGGAATGTATTGATGTGTGTAATTAGTTGCATACTGAAAGCACATTCCATCTTGCCACTTTGGCAGGGGAGTCTGGTTATGAGTGGTTGGAGAAGATGCGTTTCACTATAATACCATTGGTTGATATGGCAAGAAATTGCTGAGCTCCCCTGGCCAAGATGCGAAAATCTTCCCCCCACCCAGAGGTGCTGGAAGAAGACAAGGAGTTAAAGCAAAAATCATGTTCAATTCTAAAAATGTAGTTTCTATTTACTAGACACAGTTCTCAAAGCCTCCCCATTACGTAGGACACTTAATGGTTTAGTTCACATTAGTTTTCTTCCACAGAGTTCTTATTTTTCCACACAGCAGTATATCTGAATTTTACCAGCACTATACAAAGACATATTTTTAAGTAGCATGGATTTCTTTGTTCAGATTTTCCCTTTTAGATCAGGATTCATATAGAAATTTCTTTCCACTAGTGCACAGGGAGGCTGAGGAGCTTTGACATTAGGCATATGAAGAAACTTACCTAGGTCACTAGAAACTCTCTCAAACTGGCTAAGAGCTGCACCTGCATTTGCTGACAGGAAGGTCTCATCATCTGGAGTCAGCTAAACAAAAACAAAAACAAAAAACCCACACATGAACTGGACACCTTAACTGATTTTTGTTCACTGTATAAGGATATATATTTGTGTATATATGAAATATTTCAATCTGTAGGACCTGTGAATCTGACATGCTTTTAAAGCAATGGCATTATCTGACTGGTATGAATGTAAATTAGGTGCTGGTGAAAAGTGTCAAATGGAGACAAAAATTCTGTCTAAGACTGTCAATCAGAAGAAAGGGAGGGCACAAGCTTCAGCCAATTGTATCAATGAATCTCAATGCCAAACTGCAGAGACTGCTTTTAAGAGAGGAGGTCATCCTTCATCTTTATACTGAGGCTATCAACAAGGATGCCAGCCACAATGGTGTGTTTGCGATTTGGACACTTAGCCATAAGGAAATGAACATCAGTCCAAACTTATTTCACACAGGTCACAGAACAACAAAGGCAGTGGCTTAAAATTATAATGAAACAGACTGTTAACTCTATGAACCATCTGATCATGTGCACATATATTTTAGTTTTTACTGGATGACACTCCAGTACGTTGTGACAAGTGCCATTTAAATATATACAGTAATAAACTAGTATCACAAAGTTGGAAAAGCTAGGAAATTCAGAGGTAAGATAAACTTACTATTTAGCAACCCACCAAGACTGTATTCTGATTATTAAAGCATGACAGAAACTGGTGTGTCTGATACAAGCCTTCCAAGCTCTTGGTGTCAAAAATATAGCAAATTCCTGAGGGTGATGTCTGCTGCATTCCTTTAGGAGCCCTGAGTATCCTCCCTGTTTTGTCACCTCACACCCACTGTCTTCAAGGACCCAATTATCCTGGAAGAGAAGAACTATATAGGATTTGGGTGTCCAGTCTCTGAAGCACCCCCTGGGCCTGGCTACCTATGGAGTGGAAGCGTTCACCTAGAAAATGAGCTCTTATAACTATGCTAGTCTGGAAATATTCTATTGGGGCAGGGAGTGGGGGAGGGAAGCTTTCAAAAGACAAAAACGGTATTGCTTTCATACTGACATGGCTAGTTTACTGCACTGTGCCAATGGCAAAAATTGGACACTTGTAAAATAATTATTTAGGAGAAGTAAATAACTGAATACACATTAGAATTATAGAGAGCATGAGTCCCTTTAAACGTTACAGACTGCTCTCCGAGCTTTAATTCTTTAAAATGTAAGTTATACTATAGCTGTCAGATAAGACAGGTCAACATTATAAAATAACTGGAAAACCAGTGAAAAATTATAAATAATTACATATTTAGGCCTGGTGCATGACTACACATTTAGCAACCTGTTTCAATGCAAATAATTTAGAGGACTGTTTTAATGGAACAGATCTGCATGATCTTTATCTCTTACACAGCACTTTAACACTGCAAAGTACTGTACAGACATCAAATGAATCCTCACAACTCTGTGAGGTAAATTAATCTAAATTTTGCAAACAAACAACAGGTGAAACATCATGCTCAAAATACATGGTATCAGTTGGGATTAGAACCCAAGAGTTCCAGGCCCTTGTCTTCCTATTCAATATGTTATGCTTCACAACCTCTCATAGAAAGTGCTGTACTCTTCAAGATGTACTGAAATACATTTCTACATGACATCCTACATTTCTACACAACATCCTACATTAACAGAGAGAATGGATATACTTACATTGCAAATACATGCTTTTTAAAATGATAGTACAGTAAAACTCCAGTGGTCCTGCATCCCTGATGGTCCGGCACCATCTGGAACCCGGAAGTGCTCCGGGCAGCCGGACAATTGGAGCTGCTCTGCCCCAGGCTTCCTGGAGTCAGCCGCTGGTCAGTTTCAGCACCGGCTGACTTGGGGTTGCCTGGGGCAGAGCAGCTGGAGTGCTGCCGGGTTGATCCCGCAGCGCCGAGGGGCGCATCCCCCCCCACTCCACCCCAGACCCCTCATAGCCCCCTCTTCCAATAGTCCGGCATATCTGATAATCCAGCACCCCCTGGGTACTAAAGGTGCCGGATTATCGGAAGTTTACTGTATTTGAAAATCATGCCCTCCTTCATTCTTCCTCAACCACCCAAATCCCAGTTTAAGTAGTGTGTTTCTCCTTCAAAACCAGTTTAAAACATAACTTAATTCAATAGTATAACTAATTAGCCTCTTGGAGCCAACTCAGCATGATCTGAACCACACAAAATATGGTACTGCAATATATGGCTAGCACTTGTGAAAATTAGCCATATGTTCAGCACACTTTGGCTTCGTAGACTATGTATTTTTTTTGAAAGAAGATATGCAAATTTGGTGCTAAAAGTGAAAGACGTGTTTTTTTTCTGGAAAAAAAAAATCCTTTTTCAAAAAACTGCGTAAACCACCTTTTTTGGGAAGAGTGGTTTTTTTTTTTTATAAGGTTTTTTTCTTCCCCCAAAAAAACCTGCATCCAGACTACTTTCATTTTCGAAAAAGCAATCGGAAGAAGATATGCAAATTAGTGCCAAATTTGCATATCTGCTTTCAGAAAAAAAACGTAGTCTAGACATAGCCTGATAATCTCCCTACCTGAATTTAGTATGTAACTGATTAATCCCTCCCAGTTTCTGTATCTGGAACAATGTTCTACTGCATATGTCTACTGGGAATGTCTAAGATAGTAAATGACAGCTGACTATGTTTTCTTAGACTCTATTCGTATAAACATGGGTAGGCAGTATGGTAGATGTACACATAAAAACAGCTGACAAAGGATTGTGCAGCTTTTCTCACACCATAACGAACACAAGTCATATCTTTCACATGAAATATCCAAACCGTAGGCACTATCAAAATAAAACTACTAATGGGACACTATTCAAGTAACTCAGCAGCAACACTCATACCAAGATATTGGAAAGCAAATGTGAACCTGACATCACAACCTCAGACATCCTTCTCAATGGAAATGGCTTCCTTTTTAAAGCTGACATACATGGGGACCATTTCTTTCACAGACTGTCAATAGGCAAATATAACTGCTCCAATTATCCCTCTAGTGGTTAGAGACAGGAATTAAGAGTCAGGGCTTCTGGGTTTTACTCCTAGTAGTTCTATACATGCAGCATATCACCTAATGTCCCTAATTCAGCTTACTCACCTGCATAGAAGGGATAATACCCACCTTTCAGGGTTGAGGTAAGACACTGTATTGGAAGCCTTTGATATTTTCTTTCCATGGTTGAGTAGTTAGAGAGAATAGTATTGCAGATTGGTTTAAGCAGGTTCCAAATGATGCCAGTTATGTGTTATGAACCCAGATGATAATCCCACTTTAAGGTAGGGATCAACCATTCATGAAAGGGTCTATACAAATGCTTAATGCTCTCTATGCCATGCTCTTTAGGGAAGCTGGGTAGCACTGAAATTCAGGGTATATCTAAACTATGAGCTAAGAGTCTGACACTCCTGCTCTCATCAAGCTAGCACTAGTATGAACAGTGTAGCCATGGTGGAACAGGCAGTGGACGCACAGCTGCATTTCAGAAAGGTATGCATTTGGCACAGCTCACTGTATTTCTACTGCCACTGGCTGTGCTACTGCAGCTACACTGCAATTTATGCTCTTGCTAATATGTATATAAAGAAGCAGGGAATCAACATCCCCTAGCTCGTAGTGTAAATGAAAGTCATAGGAGATGCTTCTGACTAGAGGCCTGATTTTCTATTACTATAAATGCAATTATATTATGTAATTCCTTATTTAACACAGTAGATACATTTCAGAAAATGATAGTGCTAAGTGAAAACGTGTTATGCGGGGTCAATTTTCCCATTGAAAATAATGGAAAAGGTGGGGGTTGCGTTTCAAGTGCATGTGCACTCGCAGCTCCAGCATGCACTTGTTAGCAGCTGGAACCGGGACATAAGGTTGGGGGAGAAAGGGAACCGAGTTACAGCAGGGAGGGGAGGTGTTTGGCTCTGGAGAATGGAAAGGAAGAACAGGGGAGGAGACTTGTAGCCGGTGGCTGGGTTTCCCCAGCTGGCCAGTCACCGACAGCTGCGTGGGGCTTCCTCTGCCTCCTTACAAAGTGATGGAGGTTTGCCGCTCGCCATGCAGTTCCCCGGTGACCTCCTTTGGCCAGATGCCTTGCTTCCGGCCAGAGGAGGTCACCAGGGAACGGCGCTGTGAGTGACAAACCTCCACCACTTTACAGGGAGGCAGGGGAAGCCTCGCGCAGCTGCTGGCTACCGGCCAGCCCTAGGGGAAATCATGTTATTGTGGGGACGGGGTTGTGTTGTTTGAAAAATGTTCCCCCCCCAAAAAAAATCGTGCTATTGCGAAAACCTGTTAAGCGGGCATGTGTTAAGTGAGGAATTACTGTATATAATTTCATGCACACAAAAACAAAATACAAGTGTTTAGCAATTCAATTCCCTTCCCCCAGATTTAAGATAAGAAGGGACCATCATAATCATAGCTCAATGCATGACAGATATCAGTGCTCATACTATTACCTTCTCTCCAAGCTTCCTGAGGGCAGTTAGGATTTCCCCCTTCTGCTGCGTGTATAGGTCCCGTCCCAGTTTCCCAACCATCAGATCTCGGTCCATCTGAACAAGAACAAACTTCTTTTCAAATGTGAAAAAACTCACACGAAGCTAGTAGAAAATTAATAAGCTGAGCACCCTAAGAGCCCACGCTTAGATCCCTTTGAAAAAACCTCTGTGAATGAATAAGACAATTGTGAAAATGAGGGCCTAACAGAGGTGTGCTGTGGTGAAAAGCTGTGAAAGAACTTCCATACAACTCCACTACTGGCTTTTTATCCTAACTTCAGCATGCTGGGCTGTTCAAATCTTAGACCCCTTCTGAACAGAGGCTGCTATTTATGTCGAGTTGTGTGATAATATTATGAGGACCAGCATCCACTAGGATAAGGCACAACACTTCATTTCTCCTGTGTTCTATTCAGAACTTGAACCCAAATCTCTGGAGATGCAAAGCTGGTGCATCATCCAGTCCCTCAATATGAGTTTTAGGATGTCTCTTCTTCTGAATATATATTGGTGATCATGGAAGTATTTCTGGTGCTCACCTTACTATTGGTTACCAGATTTTGTTTTCAATATATTAGGAAAGTGAGCAAAAAAGGAGGGAAAACAAGTGACATTTTCAGATGCCATGGAGGGGATGGGGGTGTCTAACAATGAGATAGCTATTTCATAGAATCATAGGACTGGAAGGGACCTCGAGAGGTCATCAAGTCCAGCCCCCCGCCCTCAAGGGCTTAACAGATTGTGAAAAGCATCAGAGGATCCCTCTGCCATGAAATTTACACTGACCTTTAATTTGTAGAGATTGGAAGGACAAACATCAGACCAGATGAAATACATCTATTAGAATTAGATTCTATCCACAGAAATATTTACCTCTGCCAATCTTGTCCGTAACTGTCCTGGCTGTTTTTTTGCAAACATTCTAATGACTTCTGGAGTTTTAAAAGCCTGGCTGATGGCTGCTTGTATGGCCTGGAAGAAAAACAACATGCTAAAAGAATGAGTACACCTAACAGCAAGCATGAAATATGGTCACAGTACACCAGATTTACAAATGCTGAACAGTACCCTCTGCCTCAGTTGGTAAGACGCACTCTGGTCACGCCTACATCATCACTTATGTTGGCAAAATGTACGTCACTCAGGGGTGTGAAAAACACACTCTGCTGAGCAACATACTTTTCACCAGAGTAAGTGGTCGAACGCACAGCACTCTGTTTGCAGGAAAGCTTTTCCTGATAACATACTTATTGGGAGTGGTTTATGTTGACAGACCAGAGCACCTATGCCTGGAAACAAGCAGGTGAGGGCAATCAAGAGTGGAGCGTGAGAGGTGCTGACATGAGCAAATACAGTGGTAGACAGGGGGATAGTGAGGGCAGCAAGACTGAGGTAATATATGAGGGGGCTGGAAGAACAGCAGTACAGGCCAAGGCTATAGGGACTGGAAGAACTGGGGGAGCAGAGCACTGGGTGCCATTAATGGACAAAGGGGAAGAGGAAGTGCTACACAACAGAGCACATCAGGGCAGTGGGGCCTTAAGGGGAATATGGCTCTGGGGCTAGTGGAGACAGAACTACCAGTCTGTTAAAGATTAGAGGGGTCTAGGCTGCTAAGATGGTGGTAAGATAGCCTGTAGCTTGCACCTTAGCCAAACTGTTGTCAGGTTTGCTAGGTATTTACACCTTCTACAGAATTAAGACAGAAAGTGGGTGTCAAGCAGAAGAAACCAGGGTGAAGGGGCTCTTGACCTGCTGCTATAATGATCATGGCAGGAAGCGAATAAAAGAAAAAATTTCCACTTAAAAACACCTTTTTCAGAAATGTTTTTCAGCTCGTTCAGATCCCTGTGTTTCCAAACCATGCACTGGGGATGGGGGAAAAAAATCACTACCCGTTGTAAACATTTATCCTTCACTTTTGGGCTGTTTTGCTTTATTATTTAATCTATTAGGAATTAGGAGTCATAGTAGAAGTGTCTCTTCTTTTTCTGTAATGCTGATGTTATCTGCATAATTAACTTAGCATTTCAATGTGAAGTTATTTTCTCCCCCTCACCCTGAAACGACATTTAAATCAGTAAAGCTAGGAAGAAGCTGGGACAGAAGAGCTGGGTTGGGGCTATGGTGGAGCTTGACAGGAGCTGGAAGGTGAGGAGGATGGAAAGGAGCTAGGGAATAGGGGTCTATATTGGGGTTGTGAGGGAGCTAAGCAGGAACAGGTGACTGAAGGAGTGGGGGGTCTGGAGAGGAGCTAGGTGATGAGGTGGCTGGATTGGGGTTCAAGTGAGTGAATCAAACTATAGGTATGACATGCTATCTTTAGCGCCTACCACAGAGTAGACTTCCAAGTATGAATCATCCTTACCAGCTGCATCCCACTGAGTTCATCTATCAAAGTCATATTTCCAGACATGATCTTCTTTAGTGAGTCATTGAACTCACTTAACTGTTCTAGAGTTTCTTTTTTGGTTTCTTCATACTCATCTGCATCCAGTTCCTCTCTAAAGGAGATTCAACAAACCACAGTAACTCAAAGGATTAAACTCAGAAAGACATTTATCTATTAATAAAATATCACTGAAGCACAGGCAGTACTTACACTAACTTGTACCAGGATTTTTGTCTAGCTTCTAGTCCATTAGGTAGTTTAAGAATAAAAACTATTGCTATCATCCATTAGTACTCAGTGTAGTTGATGAAACATTTGCTACCAGAAGAGAAAGAAATAGGAGAATGATTGTCCAACATTTCACTCTCTCAAGGGTGGCCCTACAAGGTTCTAGCCTTTTGATCACAAAGGAGTTTCAACATTTGAAAAACTACGATTTCTTCACTTACCACAAGAAAAATGTTTTAACTTTAACACTGTTCTAAATGAGATAATACAGAGTAAAATTAAAAGTAAAATAATACCTGTATGTGGAATAAAAGTCCCCACAACCACATCTAGTCATGGTAAGGAAAGAGCTGAGCCTTTGAACCTCAGTACCATGAAGGAACCTTTACACTCTTCCAGTGGGAACTACTTTTCTAAAACATACCTGAAGCTCAATCACACTAGAGGTTTATTTAATCAATGAACACGAAATGGCTTCCTCAAAGAACCAGTTTGTTTACAATTATAGTTTATTTATAATAATTGTTCCTTTTTCCCATCATTTGTCCATTTAAATTAAAAGCAGTTTGGAGAAGGGACTCTCTTACTATGTGCATGTGCAATGCCTAACACAATAAGCCACAATCTCAGCTGGGAATTCTAGATGATAGAAAGACATAATTTATAGTTTCTCTTTCCCAAAACAGTTGTATTTCTAACCCCAACATTTGCCCAATTATATACAAAGGTTGGAGACTACTTTAAGAGCAATGAGATGAAATTAAGAAAAGGAAAATTTAAACAGAAGAAACCTTCTAACAGGGAGCTATATTAGCTATGCATTGGTTCCTGAAGGAAAAGTGGCAAAATCCTATTGCCAGAAACTTTTAAAACTAAGTTGGACAAAGACATCAGAAAATTCTTTGTGTAAACATTTCTGCAGTAGCATGGAAATGGGCTAGAAGTGTTTTCCAACTCTGTTTTATCAAAAACAAGGAGTCCTGTGGCACCTTGAAATCTAACAATATTATCTGGGCATAAGTTTTCATGGACTGGAACTCACTTAGTCAGATGCACGATGTGGAAACTTCAGTTTGACAGAGATATATACTAAAGATGTTAAATACTGATTAATTTACTAGTCGAGTAGTCGATGGAATTTCCATCGACTACTCGATAGGCACTTCTGCATTCCTCCTTTGAAATGTACAAGAGCCCCAGTGGCTTGTGAATTTCCAAGTTGGAACTCTCCTCCTGCAGCCCGGATCCAGCATGACTTCCCACTGGCCCCCGGCTGCGGCATGCCAGCTTTGAAATGTACAAGAGTCCCCAGCAGGTACTCTTGTTCATTTCAAAGCAGAAACACCTGCATGTGGGTTGGGGTCAGCAGTGTACTCAGAGTCCATGCGGAAATGCTGCACAGGGCCCAGGATCTGCTAGGGAGTCCCCAGCTGACCCTGAGCTCCATGTGGCACTGCTGCTTTGAAACGCTGTGGCAGCGTTTCAAAGTGGCAGTGCCGCTGGAAGCCTGGGATCAGCTGTGAGGTGCTGCCCCTTTGAAATGCCGTCATGATGTTTCAAAGTGGCAGTGCCACATGGAGCCCATATCGCAGGCCCAGTGAGGCACTGCCACTTTGAATTACCCCTTCTCCGCCTCCTCCCACTTCCCCTAGCTGCCTGTATCTGATAGGCAGGGAAGCAACTAGTCGACTGGACTATCTGGTAAGCATTCGCGTATCAGATAGTTGACTAGTCCTTCACATTCTTAATATATACATACTGTTACATTACCATGCTGAGAACAAGAGTTAACAGGGCCAATTAAATCAGGGTAGATGTGGTCCAGCCTCATTCCCAACTGTTGACAAGTAGATGTGAAAACCAAAAGGGGGAAAATTACTTTTTTTAGTGAGCTAGACATTCCAAGTCTCTCTTTAGACTCAGTATGATAGTGTCAAGTTTGCATATGAATTTCAGCTCTGCAGTTTCATGATGAAGTTTATTTTTGAAGGTTTTTTTATCATCAAGTATGGCAACTTTCAGGTCTCTTACTGAGTGTCCAGGGAGGATGCAGTGCTCTCCTACACATTTTTGAATGTTCCTGTTCTTGATGTCTGTTTTTTATTAATCCCTTAAGACAGGGGTTCTCAAACTTTGTGATACCGCAACCCCCCTCTTAAGTTGCTCACCATCTTCTGGGGGGGGGGGGTCGGGACCTACAGTTTGAAAAACACAGCCTTAAAAGTTAATATTCAAGGACATTGCTTGATCTATTTGTGTTTTCAAAGCAACATACAAAGCAAAATTATAATGAAAAATAGGGACAAATATCAAGATCAGCATTTTTGTAAAAGATAGCGAACAATGGATTTTTAATTCTATGAACAGGCAGTGATTCCATTGTTCACTAAAATAGTACAAAGTCACACTCTGCATAAACAAAATACAGGACTATGTAGCACTTTAAAGACTAACAAGATGGTTTATTAGATGATGAGCTTTCATGGGCCAGACCCACTTCCTCAGATCAAATAGTGGAAGAAAATAGTCACAACCATATATACCAAAGGATACAATTAAAAAAACGAACACATATGAAAAAGACATATCAAATTTCAGAACAGAAGCGGAATGCAGGGGGGGAGGGGAAAGGTAAAGGTCTGTGAGCTAATGGTATTAGAGGTGATAATTGGGGAAGCTATCTTTGTAATGGGTAAGATAGCTTGGGTCTTTGTTGAGACCCACGCGTAGAGTGTCAAATTTTAGCATGAATGACAGTTCAGAGGATTCCCTTTCAAGTGCAGATTTAAAAGGCTTCTGAAGCAGGATGCAGGTAATTAAGTCGTTGAGACAGTGTCCTTTCTGGTTGAAATGGCAAGAAACTGTTTTTTCTTTGTGATCCTGTCTAATATCTGTTTTGTGGGCATTGAGCCTTTGGCGAAGTGTCTGAGACGTTTATAAACCTCAACTACCCACCCGGAGAAATAAAAAAGCAAATTGAAAGAGCCAGACGAATACCTAGAAACCATCTACTTCAAGACAGACCCAAGAAAACCAACAATAGAACACAACTTGTCATCACCTACAGCCCCCAACTTAAACCTGTCCAACACATTATCAATAAACTACAGCCTATCCTGGAACAGGATACCAAACTCCAAGAGGCTCTGGGAGACAGACCCATAGTCTCCTATAGACAACCGCCTAACCTCAAGATGATTCTTACCAACAACCACAGGACATACCACACTAATACCAACCCTGGTACCTTCCCTTGCCACAAACCCCGTTGCTAGCTTTGTCCACATATTCACTCTGCTGATTCCATTATTGGACCTAACCAAGTGAGTTATAAGATCAAGAATACATATTCCTGCGCATCCAGAAATATAATTTATGCTATCATGTGCTGAAAGTGTCCGTCTCAAAGACCCCAGCTATTTTACCCATTACAAAGATAGCTTCCCCAATTATCACCTCTAATACCATTAGCTCACAGACATTTACCTCCCCCCCCCCCCCCCCCCCCGCATCCTCCTGTTCTGAAATTTGATTTGTCCTTTTCATATGTGTTCTTTTTTTTAAATTGTATCCTTTGGTATATATGGTTGTGACAATTTTCTTCCACTGTTTGATCTGAGGAAGAGGGTCTGGCCCACGAAAGCTCATCATCTAATAAACCATCTTGTTGGTCTTTAAAGTGCTACATAGTCCTGTATTTTGTTTCAGCTACACCAGACTAACACGGCTACATTTCTATCACGCTCTGCATAAGAATTTCCAATCTCCACAAAAATATCAACAAGTTTTCCTGAACTCATAGATGACTTGTGGTAGCACTCAGGAGGTGCACAACTCCCTTATGCTTCCGCCAAAATTTTAATTGCTAAATGGGGTGCCGCCACACACCTCCCTACCCCTCTGGGTGGCCTTTCCTGCACAACCCCCTTCACTCCCACAGGCACCAATCACCACTGACTCTAGTGGCCATTCTTAAAACATGAAAAGAGTAGAAAAAGTTAATCTGAATTTGTCCTGCACTACTTAATCCAATCATTCTAAGCTGATTTAAACACACAGCCTCAAAGAACAGTGACAGGAATACTGAAAGGTACAGCATTACGTTTGAGAGGGAGATACTGCCTTTACATACCTACACTCCTCCAAGTCTTGCAGCTGCTGCATTAATCTGTCCAGCTGTTCTTCCAAGTTCTGTTTTAGTTTACTGGTCTCTATTGCTCCTCTTGAAGCCATTTTAAATCTTCACATGGAAAGCACACACCTATAAGATGGAACACTTGTTATTGATATGAAGATATGTATCAAATGAATTCAAAAGGTGTCCTGACAAACAGGGACTGTACACTACAATAAAGATCAATGTGCCCTAGATAAGAGGTTTTAAAGAGACAACCCATGAACTACCTGTGACTTACATAGTCTTGCCTGAGAACACCCAAAATAAAAATATGTCGAGACCCTAGCAGTGTCAGATTGGATAGACTGGGCAGAAAAAGGCTCAATAGGAAAACTTTTCCCTTAAAATTGTCAATAGACTAAAAAACTTCAACAGCTACAGCACACCAAAATGGAAACATGACTGAAACCAAGAAGCAATTACTAAAATTCTCAGTCCTTCCAATATAGAACAGAATGCATCCTTTACGTATTCTATCAAGAGAAAACCTAAGAAGCCTGAGGCTTCCACACAACATTACTGAAACCATCAACCTTAAAACTTACAGTGTTCCCAATCAAACCCCCACTACTCTAAATTATCTCAACCTTTTTAGAGGAGTGATCTGGATCAAAAAAGAGCTAGCTAAATTCATGGAGGTTAGGTCCATCAATGGCTATTAGACAGGATGGGTAGGAATGGTGTCCCTAGCCAGTTTGTCAGAAGCTGGAAATGGATGACAGGAGAGTGATCACTAATGATTACCTGTTCTGTTCACTCCCCTGGGGCACCTGGAATTGGCCATTTTTGGAAGACAGGATACTGGGCTAGATGGACCTTTGGTCTGATCCAGTGCGGCCGTTCTTATGGATCATTAAAAAACACTTGTGTTCTTGGACAGCTTGTTGATTGAAACATAGTTTAGGCACAAAAACAGAGGTCTGCTTTGAATAGAGGTTACTAGCACATTGTGATAACTTAAGTAACTAAAAATATCCCAGGTAGGAAATTATCTACCATATATTTGAGAGGTTGTCTGTTCAAGAATTCCTCCAAAAGGGTAAGAACTAGGACCACCAAATTCAGTATCCAGCTTTCTTTTATCATAATTTAAAGCAAGGTAAAGGTTGAAGGATGTTAAAAATTGTGGAGTAGGGTAACCAGGCAACCGTTGAAAATCTCAGAGGTTAATGCACGGAAGGCTCTGCAGTATAAAGCTTAACTTTATACAGGCAGTCCCCGGGTTACGTACAAGATAGGGACTGTAGGTTTGTTCTTAAGTTGAATCTGTATGTAAGTCGGAACTGGCGTCCAGATTCAGACACTGCTGAAACTGACCGCCAGTTCTGAAGGTTTGTTCTTAAGTTGAATCTGTATGTAAGTCGGAACTGGCGTCCAGATTCAGCCGCTGCTGAAACTGACCGCCAGTTCTGACTTACATACAGAATCAACTTAAGAACCCCAGGCGTCCCCAAGTCAGCTGCTGCTGAAACTGATCAGCAGCTGATTCCAGGAAGCCCGGGGCAGAGCAACTCTGCCTCGGGCTTCCTGTAGTCAGCGCTGGTCAGTTTCAGCAGAAGCTGACTTGGGGACGCCTGGGGCAGAGCAGCTGGGGTGCTACTGGACCAACCCAGCAGCACCCCATCTGCTCTGCCCCAGACGTCCTGATTCAGCCGCTGCTGAAACTGACCAGCAGCGGCTGAATCAGGACCTGGGGCAGAGCAGCTGGGGTGCTGCCCGGTTGGTCCAGTAGTGCCCACGGGCGCTGCAGGACCAATCGGCAGCGCCCCAGCTGCTCTGCCCCAGAGTCCAAAACAAAAGCCTGGTCTGCTGGGGGGGGGGGAGCACACTAGCTGCGCCCCCCCCCCCAGCAGACCAGGGACACGGGGAGCAGAGCCGCAGCGGCAGTGGGGTGCCGCGCCTCTGAGGCTTTGCTCTGGCAAAGCCTCAGAGGCGCGGGACCCCCCCGCGGCTGCGGCTTCAGTCAGGGTGCCTGTGGTCTGCTGGGGACCGTCCCCAGCAGACCACAGGCACCGGGTCTCATGCGGCAGCAGCGGGGGTTCCCGCGCTTCTGAGGCTTTGCTCTGGCAAAGCCTCAGAAGCGCAGGAACCCGCCCGCTGCTGCCGCTTGGGTCCCGGTGCCTGTGGTCTGCTGGGGACGGTCCCCAGCAGACCACAGGCACCGGCACCCAAGTGGCAGCAGCAGCGGTTCCCGCGCTTCCGAGGCTTTGCTCTGGCAAAGCCTCGGAAGCGCGGGAACCCGCCCGGTGCCCCTGGTCTGCTGGAGACGGTCTCCAGCAGACCAGGGGCACCGGAGCAGCTTACGAACGGGGCTTTCTCGCCCCGACTTCCGGGGCGAGAAAGCTCCGTTCGTAAGTGCGGATCCGACGTAAGTCGGATCTGCGTAAGTCGGGGACTGCCTGTACTGCAAAGCCCGCAGCAAAGCATCCCTAGCAGGACTGACACAGCAAAGCAGCCTCTCCAAGAGGCTGAGTGTAACTGACACCGTTATTCGATAAGTATCCACTTATCAGTTAAATGGTTAGTAGTGTACACTCTAACATCCCTAGTAAGGGTTTTGTTATAAGGATGTTAAAAATTGACTAATCAACTAGTTGATGCATTTTGTATCGACTATTTGGTTAGTCAATAGGGTGATTCCACCTTTGAAGTGTAGCAACAGCCTTAGTGTAGCAACAACCTGAAGCTCCCCGACCCTGATTTATAAGGAAACATTGCTGGCTGTAACCTTCATTAGGGAGCAAAGGGAAAATGTACAGTTTATTGCAGTCCTCACTCTGGCTGGGGAGCGCAGGAGACAGACGAGTCTAGACCTGCCCAAGCCAGGGGGCATGCACTCAGCCCTCAGCTATGCCCGCTGGAGCTGCAGTTGCCATGGACAAGTGCTTCACACCTGACTCCAAGATGCTGCACTGAGAGAGGGTTGGGGTAGTCCTCTCTCCCTGGGCCACCTGAATACTGAACCCCTCATGCCTAGCGCCACCCCACTCCACAGCAATGACTTAAATGAAGAAAAAATAAAATTGAGTAAAGGACCCAAGCAACATTGGGTAAATCTTCTAGTTAAAAACTAAAAAGCAATGGGCGTGGAGTAAGAAGGGGAAGTATATTGATTTGAGAGAAGGGAAAGCTGGAAGAAGAGAAAAGAAGAAAACTAACCCCCTCCAAATGGGTGTAAGCAAATACATTTTTATCTAGCTTCCTCTTTTCACTAATTGGTAAAGAAATAGCAAATACCACCAAATAACCACAACTGTAGTGACAGCAGCAAGCAGCAAACAGCCAACAGCATACGAAAATAGAGACAGACCTTAATCTACTTCCCTCCACAAACCCCATTCATACCACTCACCCTCAACCCTTTTGGGCTGCCCTATCTCCCACATCTGCATAAGACCCAAATGTTCACCCAAATGTTTTATTTGTAACCCTCATGCAGACCCATCCCTCCTCAAGGGCAAAGCAACAGTCTCTTACTCTGTTGCTTTTCATTTCAGCCTACCTGGACATAGTCTAGAGTAGGCGACCTTACTACATGCATCTTACTTCAAAGAGACTTTAACACCAGATTACAGAGGGAAACTTCAGGACTTTCTTTCATCCTTAAATTTACGAATGGGCCTTAAAGATGCTAATGACCTTAAGCATTACAAAGATAGCTTCCCACTTAACACCCCTGATTAGCCATTCATTGACTCAAATAGCTATTTCCTCCCTCCCCTTCACCCCACCTTCTGTACTAAATCTGTTTTGTCAGTTTAATAATATGTTCACTTTTTTCATTGTATTCCTTTGGTATACATGGTCATGCCAATTCTCTTCCAGAATATGATCTGAGGAAGTGGGTCTGGACCACAAAAGCTCATCACCTATTAAAACATCTTGTTAGTCTTTAAAGTGCTACATAGTTTTTCCTTTTGTTTTAGCAAGATCAGACTAACACAGCTACCTCTCTATTACTATTCAGGTTCAACGATAACACCCTCATCTTACCTACTGTTTTGGAGAAACAAGCGAGGACCATTGCTTAGCAAACCCATTCCCAGCTTCCTATAATCCTCAGGGACTCCTATGCACCTAGAGCCTACAAATAGCCCTATTCACAACCCTCAGTCTCTTATGCACCCGGGCCCTTCAAAGAGCCCCTTATAGCCCTCAGCTGACATCTCCACATCCCTGCCCGCAGGTCCCCTATGCATCCAACTCCCCAAACAGCACCCTACTCACATCCCATAGCGAACCCGCCCCCAGCCCGCCATCCAACCCCTTCCTCACCCTCCTCAGCTGACCCCTCCCACCCCCACTCTGCCCTCAGGCCCAACTAGCAGCCCCTCCGGGCCCCTGGATACTCTGGGCCAGCCTAACCCCACGAGTTCCCAGCCCCTTGCTCACTCGCAACCCTTCCCCCGGAGACGCGGACCAGCCTCACCTCAGGACGGAAGGGGGGGGGGCAGGCTCCCTCAAGCCATACCCATCGCTTAGCCTCCAAGGCAGCAAGGCGACCCAACCACACCCACTTCCGGAAAGGCGGGGCAGCTCCGGGCAACGAAAACATGCCCACTTCCGTCGCCGGATGGCCAATCGGGAGCGTTCTTTCTTGTGTGCTGTACACACGGTCCCATCGGTGCCTTGCCCCCCAGTCCGCAGTGGGTCGGGTTCCGTGGCGCAACCTGTCAGCCTGGTAAGCAGCTTCGGGGGGGAGGAGAAGGGGCTCTGCGGGGCAAGGAGGCCAGGGTCCGCGCTTGGTTACCCTGTGTGGGGAAGGGCGGCCTCCGGGGAGCACTGGCGAAAGAAGGGGCGCCCTCCCTCCGGGGGCCTTGGAGCTGGACAGGGGGCTGCCTCCTAGCGCGCAGCCCCAGGGTCTGTGGGTTTCATTTAGCTGCGTGTAACCAAGGTGCTGCCTTGCGAAATGCAGCCTGTTGCGCCTAAGGCGATGACGTGTTGCTCCTGCGACCCTTACACGAGTCAGTCCCATCCGTGAACTGCACAAGCAACGCCTACAGGCAGGAATAAGGTTTGTGGGACTGGGCCCTAAATTAGCTTGGCTGGTCTCAGTATCACTTCCTCCCAGGTGGCAGCTGGTTAACAATGCACAGCATCACTGTACACTGGATTTTTTACCAGTATGAATCGCAGGTACTGAAAATGGCACTTACATATGGCACTTTAAATACACATTTATTTGGAACCTCCCCCCCACAAATAGTCCTGTAGCACCTTCGAGACTAACGTATATATGTATAAAAAAAAACAAATGATCTCGTAGCACTTTATAGACTTAACAAAACATGTAGATGGTAGCATGGGCACAATACCGTCTACATGTTTTGTTAGTCTATAAAGTGCTACGAGATCATTTGTTGTTTTTTTCTGTACAAACTAACTAGACGACCCCCTGAAGTTTTATATATAGATATAGTATCATGAGTCACTCATATCTGAGGAAGTGGGTTTTGCCCAGGAAAGCTCATGATTGATATAGATATATGCTACAGGAGTACTCTTTTTTTTTTTTTTTTTTTAAAGTTACACACTAACATGGCTATCCATTTGAAAAATGTATTTGGGCATAAGATTTAGTGGGCAAAAACCTCCTTTGTCATTTTTTGCCCATAAAAGCTTATGTCCAAATAAATCTGTTAGTCTTTAAGGTGCCACATGACTTCTTGTTTATATAGAAAATGTATGTATACAATATATCAGTGGTTCCCAGCCTTTCGTGGCTGCCGGGCACCCAGGGGCGGGGCCACTCATGCGCACTGCACCTGGGGCCGGCACTGCACATGTGCTGTGTGACTAGGGCCGCCCACGCGCCCTGGGCCAGCACTGCGCATGTGCCGTGCACCCGGGGCAGGGGCCGCCCATGCGCCCGGGGCTGATACCACACATGTGTCACACGCTGGGAGCAGGGCCAGCCCAGATGTTTTGGCGGGAGCACATAAATGCCCTGGCTGGCACCATGGCACCCGCGGGCACCATGTTGGGAACCACTGCTTTATATTTTGTATCAGTTCCTCCTACTGAAATCAGATACAAAATCCTTGGTAAAAGATTGTAGCGACAGAAATAAGTTTTTATTGGTATAAATGAAACAAGGGGGTTTTTTTTAAGTAAAAGTAGAGTATATTAATTCTATATATAACTTTTTATTGCTTGCCCCAGTGAATTTTTGAATATGTATCTCAACAATGTCAAGTTACATATCCCCAAGGGAACTAATTTTATTTAAGTTATTTTGTTTACCCTTTTTGGCTATCTTTCAAAGATTTTCAGTATCTTATTTAGTAGTGGGCATGATGATAGTTGGATGTTGTGTAACTGACTTCAGCTATGTTATACTAAGTACGTACAAATGTATAAGGAGCTTTTTAATCAGTACATGCCAATAATTTGGCTTTTGGGGAGATGAATGAAAGAACATGGATTAAAAACCAACTATTGTTTCTTGGTATGAGTATTTAAATACTGTCAGAGGTCATATTGGAGTAATTTTATAGTGTTAATTCAGTAATGAAGAGTCCTAAATGATAATATGTAATTTAATACAACTTTATAATGAGGGAAAAAATGAGTTGATTTGGTATAGTGGTTAACCTTTTTAGGATATTCTGAGTAGAAGGCTTTCTTGTTCTATAAAGGTTCTTGTAGCACCAGAACCATCATAGCATCTTCCAGAACTGCATCAGATTATGTGATTAGCATCTGTCACATGTGGTTGATTTTCTCTCTCATCTTCTTCCCAGGGAAAAACTAGGGGGCACATCTATTCACCAGATGGGAAGTGCGATTCGCTGCTTGTGTAGACCTAAAAATAGCAATATGCCAATCCATATTGGATTAGCAGTCCATATACTTATTGGCTGTGTCTAGACTGGCCAGTTTTTCCAGAAAATCAGCCGCTTTTCCGGAAACACTTGCCAGCTGTCTACACTGTTCACTTGAATTTCCGTAAAAGCACTGACGATCTCATGTAAGATTGTCAGTGTTCTTGTGGAAATACTAAGCTGCTCCCGTTCAGGCAAAAGTCCTTTTGCACAAAACTTTTGCGCAAAAGGGCCAGTGTAGACAGCTCAGATTTGTTTTCTGCAAAAAAGCCCCGATCACGAAAATGGCGATCGGGGCTTTTTTGCGGAAAAGCGTCCGTGCCAATCTAGATTCTCTATTCTAAAAATGCTTTTAACGGAAAAAGACTTAAGACAGATTGAGCTCAAATTGCGTTTCAAGTATCACCCGGAATACCTACCCACTCTAAATTAGGCAATAGCATTTCCACAATTTTGTAATGGAAGTAAGGAGCCTTGAAATCTGCTCCAGCAATGGTTTCAAATAAGCCCTTTTGTAAAAGAACCCTGAAATTAATTGAGTTAGTTCTTCCTGATTATATCAGGGCTCAGTTTGGTTCAGTAAGCAGTTCTTCACAGTTAGAGGAAAGATATGTACAATTGAGATGAATAGGAATAACTGTGAGGTATTCTAAAAGTTGCCTGAAATTAAGCAATAAGAAGTCAATAATTCAACAACAACACATTAATTTCTTAAATAGTTTCAGCTTTTCATATTCAGTTCTTCACTCAATCTGACAGTAAATGGGCTCTAAGCATTACTAGATTCCTACATTACTGTTCTCTTCAGGGAAAAGCTAACTCATTTCGCTTTATACAAGGCACCATTTTCCAACAAAGTAGATCAGAATGCTGCCAGAATATGAAGGTGACAGAGGGTCTTTCCATACTAAATTGACCCCAGTTCTGAAAATGCCACTGGTTTTAAAAAGTATAGTATCAGAAAATGCATATTGCACAGTGGTATTAGATTTCAGCTCTTCTGCTCCCCATGCCAGCACACACTTGTGTTTCCTTAGGAAATACTGCTAGACTGCAGATGTCAGCAAGAATTAAGAAATTGAGAGTATGTGAGGCTAATTAGATCTTGCCTATAAATACCTCTCAATTTGTAAAGAGACACGAGTTAGAAGGCAAGTTTATGGTGCAGTTTAATAGCTGCCTGATTGTAAAATTAATTTGCATGATGCAAAGCCATTTGATCGCACTGCTGAAAAAGGCACTGTATATTTTCATTCTTAAGTTTCTGATTATCTTCCCCTTTTTTAGGAGCAGGAAATCTATCCTATTCAGATCTGCAGTCTGAGTCACTTTCTTCTTTGAAACTGGAGCTTTATGCATTACAAAGGCAAGTCCAGCTCCTTCCTTCTCCTGTTCCATAGTGGTTTCCATAGCAACTTTTCCAGCTGATGCCAATTGCAAGAACTGCACTCAAAATGGCACCAAACCTTTCAGGTCCTTGCCTGCTGACTGTTTTGTGATAATAAGGAAGAATATTTGAAAAATTCTTTGTAAAAACTCTTGAAAGCACTGAAAAGCACTGACACAGAGCGAACTTATAAGGATACCAAAGCCCTGCAGTTTCCATTCAAGAGCTCCCTGATGTTCAGTTCTTCTCAGTGTGATTGTTAGAAAGATTAGTAATTTCTTCACTCCCTTTCTACGGAAGAGTGACCTTGTCAGAACTTTCCAGGCAGGAATTTTGCTGTGAGAACTGTGGCAGAATATTCAGTGCTTTGCATAGAGGACACACACAACTGCATCAGGAGATTAACTAATAACATATTCTAGTTTTAATCTGTTCAGAATCAAGTCTGGAGAAACCGTACTGGCAAGCCAGACCACATTGTCATGAAAAAGAACACTAAAACATAATTAGGATAAGAGGAGAACAATGAAAAGAAATTACATTTGTAGGAGAGTATTTACTCTACATGTATGGTCATTCATAGTTTCTTTCAGTTTCATCCACCCTATAAAATACTTTGTTACAAAAGCCAGACTCCAACTGGAAGCAGTGCAAATAAATGACACATTTCTGGCATTTGTAAAAAATAAAATTATTTACATGTATTGCCCACTATCTTGGATTAAAACTGAACGTTTAAGAAATCTAATTCTTTCATCAATGCTACTGAATTATTTTCACTACACTCATCTTCCACAGCAAAAATAGATTCTTCATTTTTACTTGTAATTATAAGATTTCTTCATGTATACTAACACTATGCTGCCCTGTTTGGGCTTTTGAAAGGGTTTAATTTCTTACTTAAAGAAAATTTAAAAATACCTACTGAAATCACAGTACTCACTGACCGCATCACAAACAGATAATAAAATTTGGGATAATTTTGGCCTGTGTAAAAAAACAAGTGTGAGAGAGACCCCTTCTTATCATTATAGCAATGTTTGCCAGTGTTTTAATTTGATAAATGAAAGGAGTAGTAATACTTCTTTTGACAGTATGACTAGAAGTACTCTGAAGGTGCAGCAAACACGCTTCTCCCATTTTAATCCAACTCACTAATTTCAAAATTAGGCTAATATTTTCATAGTTTTTTTATTATTCTTTTCCATTTTAGATGTCTAGCAATCCACCCACTAATGTAGAGAACATGCAACTAATTATAAAAGAGAATAACAACATAAAATTATTCAACTAATTATACCACTTATAAATATAACTAGCAGCATTTTTATCATAGTATTGCCGAGACGACTGGGAGTTTTGCCATTAAAATGCTCAGGTCCCTTCATTTAAGAGCAGTTAGAAATAGTCCATTAATAAGATGTGGAAACTAATTTTGCTTTAGAATACATAAAATTAGAAGTGGAATGAAGGCTTGAATACATACATACTGAGTAGCTAAGGCAGTTAATACAACAGTACAAATTCCTTCATTAAAGGAGCCTATACTTCAGAATACAGTAGATCACCTTGAGCACCTATGAAACTGTATCCGCAAGAGTAAGCACCAAAGCCATTTCTGGAAAGATAGGAGAAGAATCGAGAGAACAATTCTTTAAACTTCTTCTGAGTGAGTGACTCTTTCAAGAAATCTTTATTTTGTCCACTGTGTTGCAGGACCAGTCTAAACAACTTTGTCGTCTATAGCATAGCTAACAGCAAAGTATTTTGTCATTTCACTTGACACACAGAACTAACTACATAAAATATATTGCAAAGTTAAAATGACACTTAAGTTTAGCAGCCACATATTGTTCATCTTGAGTTTATCTTCCTACCCTATCTTCATAACACCAGTGCATCTCTCCTAGATGGGAGGGATCGCTCTGTGATTTGAGCATTGACCTGCTAAACCCAGCATTGTGAGTTTAATCCTTGAGGGGGGCTATTTAGGAATCTGGGGTAAATCTGTCAGAGATGGTCCTGTGGTGAGGACAGGGGACTGGACTTGATGACGTCTCAAAGTCCCTTCCAGTTCTATGAGATAGGTATATCTCCATATATTTATAACAGGCATGTTCCTGCTAGGTCCAAAACAGCCAGAAGTATGTGTGAATGGTCAAAGAACAGAAGTGGCAATCACCCATAGTAGTTATATCATAGATAAGTCAGATACATTAACTCTTTTTAACAATGGTGTAGATTTTCTCAGCCTTCATCTTGGTCCTGGCATCTCAGTCGGACATTTCATGATTCTTGAATTAAATTTTTAACTATATTGCCTGTTAGGAGAAATCAGGCCTGTGATGCTCCCCTGATACTCGCTCAAATTTCTCTACTCTATCATCTCCACTGACTTTCAGGTGCGTACTCAAGGGGGAGCAAATAGGGGCATGTACTCTCCCCAATAATCAGTGAGGAACACAGTACTTCCTGTGCCCTGGGACTGCAATTGGGAGAAAGGTGCAGCACCATAGCTGGGGGAGTTCTCTCTACCCATTGCAGATCTGGAGTTGTGGGAGTTTTCTCTCCCCAGGGACTTGGTAGGAAGGTGGGGTCAGCAAGCTCCTCCCAGGGCTGTGGAGGGGGGGGGGGGAACAAGTTCCTCCTGGGGCCAGGGTTAGGGAGAGCAAGCTTCTGTACCCTTCCAAAAGAGGTTAAATTTAAATTCCTGTGCATGGTCCTACTTCAGTGGAGTCATTCTTGATTTACACCAGTGTGACAGGAGACCAAATCCTGTTTCTTTGCTGTTACACATATCTCACTGTAAAACCCAGATGCCTGCAGAAATCACCAATGGTGAAGGAAGTAAAGATACTACCAATGAACTTGATCAAAAATGGCTAGTTGCAGTATTGGGATTGCTTTTCAGACCAAGTTTATCCCAAGAAATCAGTTAAACATTCACTGAAAGAATTTTTTTTAAAATTTTATTTTGCAAGACAAAATGAATATTGCATTTCCGAATGTCTGTATCTGTACATTTTAGATGTATGTTTTAATCTTTTGTTAGATAACATTATTCTAAAATAGTATTAAAGCTTTGATACAAACCAAAGATTGGCAAGAGTTAAAACTAAGAAATAGCAAGATATTCCTCTTCCTGTTACATATACCATTTATACCTGACTTATCTCACTTGTCACCCTGCCACCAAAGAAATACTAATTAGGCACTTTTGGTAACACAGGATTGTTGCTGATTTCATTGATTCAGGCTGCAGGACCACCCTACCTTCACTACTTTACTTTAAATGAGCAGGTTGCTAATGTAGAAACAGGAGTTGAAAATGGTACCACCTAGTTAAAACTTCAACAAGCCTTTCCTGCCACATCCATTCCTTTATTGGAGTTTTCAGTCCTTCAGGTTTGTGCTGTCTGATATTCAGGGGAGTGAAAACAGCTGCCAGTCTCCTTGTCAAAAGGGAACAGACACTATGGGACAGGCTATGATTTCGCTCTTCTCAAGAACATCTCAGAGCACTCAAATCAGTCCCTTAGGTAAGAGACCTATTTCATTTCTCCCCCGTAGACTCAGAATTCATCATGCATGCATTAAATTAACCTGCACAAGTTTTACTAATTCAGCATTTTTGTACCTCTGTAGGATGTAGACCTCAAGGATCAGAATGGTGATTCCAAAACAAACACTATAATCTGATTCAAAAGAAAATAATATTAATGACATTATTATTTATTACTTACTACACAACTCTGTTATGTGGTTACCTGATACATTCAAGTCTTGGTTCCATATTTAAAGCTAGCAAAGGACTTGTAGCCACATTTCAAAGATACTGAGTATGCAACAATTCCCAAGTCAGTTTTAGTGTGTCTACACTGCACCATAGCTCAAAATAAGATACACAATTTGCATAGCTCAAATTGCATATCTTATTTCAAAATAACTTATTTTGTAATTTGGCACTGTCTACACAGCACCAAATTTCAAAATAACCCATTGTTCCAAAATGTCCCTTACTCCGTGCAGAATTAAGTTTACAGGGACATCGGAATAGTGAGCCTGAAATAATGGGCTTGCTGTTAAGATGCGGGATAGCTATTTCAGGATACTCCAGTATCCTGAAATAGCGTTGCAGTGTAGAGGTAGCCACGGGAAATAACTTACAAAGTCTAAGAGATTTGAGGGAACCATGCTCATAGGAAGGGACAAAATACCATTAAGATGATGCCTCTACATCAGGCATGTCCAAAGTCCGGCCCGCGGGCCAAATGCGGCCCGCGGTCGGATTTAATACGGCCCCCCGCTTCTCCCGGCTCCCCGGTGCTTTTTTTAACTGGCGCACTCAGCGCGCCGCTTCGGGGGGCCGCCGCCGCCGCCGCGGTCCCAAACCCTGCTCCTGCACTCCGCTTTGGGGCTGAGAGTGCAGGGACAGCCCCCGCTTCCTCCCCCTCTCCTGGCTCCCCGGCGCTCCTCTGACTGGCGCCGCTTCCGGCCGCGCCGCCGCCGTCCATGGCGGCCGCTGCGGTCCTAAAGTCCTCCATGTAGGGCACGTCCGCAGCCCCGCTCCCCCGCTTGGCTACGGGTTCGCCTTGCCCCCGGGCCGCCATGAGGCCAGCGTGCCCTGCGCTCTCCGCCCGCCTCTGACCCTGCAAGCCCTCTACCTTGGGGCTGAGAGTGCAGGGACGGACTCCGCAGCTGCTCAAGTTCAGTATCTGTGATTGGCCCTGCCCACTGTCAGCTTCCTGGCGGGCTCAGGCACGTGGAGCTGCGAACATTAGAGACTTCGCCACAAACGGGCTCAGGCACGTGTAGCTCATCATTAGAGACTTCTCCACAAACAGCCACAAAGGCAAGAGAATTCTTGTTGGGCAGTGTATTAGTGCAGTGTATTACTTGGGCAGTGTATTAAACCTCTGGCACTGCGCTCACATGATCCCTTCCCCTTCTGGTCAATTTAAAAAAATGGCGACTGTAAATAAGAGAAGGAAAGTTGACAGTGAGGGCCGCCGCTTCCAGGACAGGTGGAAAGTGGAATATTTCTTCACTGAAATAGAGAATCACTGTGTTTGTCTGATATGCCAAGAGACTGTGGCTGTTTATAAGGAATTTAATGTCAAGAGACACTACCAGTCGAGACATAGCACATACGACAAGCTTACAGGGCACGACCGCAGTGAAAAGTTGAAGCAACTTGAAGCTGTTTTAATGTCACAACAGAAATTTTTCATAAGAGCCCGTGAGTCAAATGAAAATGCCACAAGGGCGAGCTATGAGGTGGCAACGTTAATTGCTAAAAATTGCAAATCTTTTGCTGAGGGTGACTTTATCAAAGAATGCGTTATGAAAATGGTTGAGAATATCTGTCCCGAGAAGAAGCAAGAGTTTGCCAACATTTGCCTGGCTCGTAACACTGTAGCACGGAGAATTGAAGAGATTTCATCAGATATTAAGAGACAGTTGACATCCAAAGGAGTGGATTTTGACTTCTTTTCAATAGCCTGTGATGAAAGCACGGACCTATCTGACACAGCTCAGTTGCTGATTTTTATGAGAGGGGTGGACGATGAAATGAATGTGACTGAAGAGCTACTTGACCTCCAGAGCCTTACGGACCAAACAAGAGGAAAAGATTTATTTGTTTCTGTTAGTTCCGCCATAGATGACATGAAACTGCTTTGGAACAAAGTTACTGGGATTATTACTGATGGGGCACCTGCCATGGTTGGTGAACGAAGTGGATTATCAACCCTAATCTGTAACAAGGTGATAGAAGAAGGAGGCAAAGCTATTAAACTCCATTGTATAATTCATCAACAAGTTCTCTGTGCTAAACATCTCAAATATGATCATGTTATGAAACCGGTGCTAAAGACTATTAATTTTATTCGCTCTAAAGCCCTGTGCCACCGCCAGTTTAAACAGTTTCTACTGGACATCCAGGCTGAATACGAAGATGTTTTATATCACAACGATGTAAGATGGCTCAGTCGGGGGTCTGCACTGCAGCGTTTCTACTCTCTCAGAAAGGAAATCGGAGAATTCTTGGAAACAAAGGGACAACCAATGCGAGAACTATCTGATCCTATTTGGCTGGCTGATTTGGGGTTTCTAGTTGACATAAAAAAGCATCTGAATGTACTGAACACGAGTCTTCAGGGGAAAGATGCAGCGGTGAACCAGCTTTATTCACACCTCAAAGCCTTTGGGACAAAGCTGCAACTTTTCATAAGGCAGTTGTCACAAACACAGCCCAATACCATACATTTTTCAGCGTTGCAGGAAATAATGAACAGTTTTCCACAGGACAATATCAGTGCGCAAACGAGCAGGTATGCAGCAGACATTGCATCTCTGGCTGGGGAGTTTAAATGGCGCTTTCAGGACTTTGCAGCTATTGAAAAGGAGATCAGCCTTTTCTCCTCTCCATTCTCTGTTGACCCCGAGGATGCTCCAGATCAGCTGCAGCTCGAGCTCATTGAGCTGCATTGTGACAGCGAGTTACGCAGTCGTCACCAACAGCTCTCTCTTGTGAACTTTTACCGCCAACTGGATAAGAGCCGGTTTCAAGAGATTCGAACATTGGCTAAGAAAATGCTGAGCTTGTTTGGCTCAACATATATGTGTGAGAAGACATTCTCTGCTATGAACTTTAACAAGAACCGCGTGAGGACAAGACTAAGTGACTCTCACCTGCGTGACATTTTGCGCATCAAAACCACTGCCTTTGAACCAGACCTAGCCTATGTACTGCAGTCCAGATCTCAGTTTCACCCTTCACATTAGTGTAGGCAAGTTTTTTTTTTTCAATTGAGATGAATACATTGTAAAATCTCAGTTAATGTCAGTTGGTCTAAATCAGTTATAAATATATTTGGACACAACATGTATAGTTGGTGTTATGTCGTTTGCCGTTTGCAATAAACTTTGCATAAAATAGTTAATTTGCATTTAATTTTAATGGTTCAAAGAATGTCAGGCAAAATGGTCGGCCCTCACGCATGTTCACTTCATCAAATCTGGCCCTCTTTGAAAAAAGTTTGGACACCCCTGCTCTACATGAACTGAATTTCTATTTAGCGTGATTTTGCAACCGCAAACCTTAATCTGGAGACAAAGGCACTGAGAATTGTAAGGAGTTTCCCCACTGCAAGCAGAAGGGCATATTGCTACAATAATTTTTTTCCCACTGTATCATTCAGATCCTTTCAGTGAAGACAAGTACTTTGTCCCCTGATAATATGCTGTTCTAATAGCAAATTTAATTTCATCATCTGTTTTGCAAGCATGGTCTAACCCTACCAGGTATTCTCCTATGAGCATATTCCTTTCAAAGCTTTACAGTATTTTAGTCCCAACCTGATTTGGTCCCAACCTGATATTTTGTAAACCTTTCTTTATAATGGGATGTAAAATACTGTTTAACTGATCATTAATTACAATAATATTAAAATTATAATTATTATAATGTTATTAATAACTGTTATTAAACATTTTGTTTAACTGATTAAAGTGGAGGCAGGCAGGATGGTCGCTCCACCACTGGGCGGTGGTTCCTCTCCACCGCAACAGATAGCAGCTGCACTGGTCACGCTGGAGCAACTCCTGCCTGTGGCGGGCTGGGGCACCTTGCACGCAGGAGCTCCTCTGGCATCCCAGCCTGAGCAGCTCTTGACTGTAGAGCACTCCGGCCTGCACCAGCCTTCAGTAGTTAACCTTAACTTGTAAAACATTCACATCCCTACTTCATAAGCATTCCTTTCCCACTAGAAAGTCAATGTCTTTTGATATTTATGCTAAATTTGCTACTGTATTTTGAAACTGGTGTTTTATATTATACTAAAAGATTTACCTGGCATGGCTCGGGCCCTTAATCAATTATTGTTTTTCTTCATTTAAATCAATACTCTGGGGTGGGCCTGGGAATGAGGGGTTGAGTATGCAGGTTGTCCTTGGACAACAACTACCTGAGCAGTCTCTCACCGCAACAGCTTGGGCCCAGGTGAGAAACCTCTCCATGACTGCTGCAATTCCAGCAGGCACAGCAGAGGGAGGGCTGCATGTCCCCCAGCTGGAACAGGTCCAGGGTCAAATGTCCTCTGTGCTCCCCAGCCAGAGTGAGGAATGCAGCAAATTGTGCATTTTCCCCTCGCTCCCCGATGAAGGGGAACAGCTTGCAATGTTCCCATATGAATCAGTGGGAGGAAGGGAGTGAAGTTTCAGCCCCCACCCCAAAGGATGCCTGTGGGGTGGGAAGCTCAAGGAGGAGGCAGTCCCATATGGGGATGGTTGCGCGCCCAGCCAGACTTTCACCTGCCTGTTGATGCTGACTCTTTTCAGTATGGGTTTTGTGAGAAGCAATCCCCTTCCAGGCATATCCCATTTTTGTGACACCATCAAGACCTTGCCTTACTTTGTTATGATAAGAGGAAGCTGTATACTGAATTTGGTGGTTCTAGCTCAGCCTCTTACTGTTTAGCACAGGGGTGGACAAGAAGCTGCCAGTAGGCTGGATTGAGCCCACAGCTGCCTCGCTGGGACCCTTAAGCACAGCGGCAGCCCCTTTAAATGTGGCTGCTCTATTCTGGGAGTGAGGAGGGAGGCTTTGTGCTGTCCCACCCCTCAGCAAAATCTCTTAGCTCCCATTGGCCAGTTTCTGACCAGTAGCAGCTGAGATATTTTGCTGGCAGCAGGGGCAGCCAATGAAGCTTCCTCCCTCCCCCCCTTCCACCCTACCCTGAGTAAAGCCACATGGAGCAGCGTGCAACTGCAGCCTTCAGGTTCCTGCAGGATTGCTTACTGAGCGCTGCCTAGGTAAGCATCTCCCAGGCAGAGCCTGCCTCTGGCACCCCCATCCACTCCCCCCCAACTACCTGCCCCAGGCCACCATCCAAATCCTCTGTATGCCTTTCCCCCAGGTCACAACTCCCTCCCAGACTCTCAAGCTTCTCCTATACCCTTCCCCCAGCCCAGAATCCTCTCTGGCACACATACCCCCTTTGTGACCCTGCACAAAGTGGGAATTGAGGAGCATCATGTGGCTATAGTCAATGTTGCTAGTTTTGTTAGTTTTAGAAGCACTAAATTCTCTTTTAAAAAATAATATCTAAAAGTTAAAGCAGTATCTAACGTACATTAACTCTACCCTGTACACAAGTATTTAGTCTTTTGATAAAGGGGATTTAGGCTTTAATTATTTTTGTTGCTTTACTGGACTTAAGAGAGTCTAAACTATGCCCCTCGTTTCTGCTGTGGATACCTCCCCCCCCCCACACACCCATATTTAATAGCCCTAAAAAAAATGGTGCTTACGATCTGAACTGATGGTGTGTATGCACTCATCAGATCAATTGTTAGGCCAGGTGAGTCAGGCAGTAGGTTGATGTTCAAGAGCCTGTGAGAAGTGCCATTTAGGAGAGGTTTTAGTAACAGTAATATTTGGCTGGTAAGCGTGACAAAATTCTGGTCTAACCTTGTAGTTCATTTCTGGTATCAGTTGCCCTTGGATTTCAAAAGTGAGCATTCACCTAACTAGTGCTTACTTTCCTTAGTTCACCAGAAGCAGAATCCCTTTATTGCAGTTGTTTTCAAAGTGTGGTCTGTGGACAGATCTCCGCTGACCCAGCAGTCGACTGCTCTGCTGCTGTTAGGGCCCTTGGCTGGGATGCAGTGGAGTGGGTGGGTCTGCGTCGTCCCCCCCGCCACCCTATTCTTGGGTAGTGAGATTCTCTCCCCTTGTTTGTTCCCATTCAGCAGCCTGCATCTGTCGGACCCCCACGGTTGGGCCAGAGGACACTCTTGGGGGTTATTGTCGCCCTGCCCTGAACAAGGGCCGGTGTTTACCGACTTTGGTTACAGACTGTGTGCAGACCGAAGGGCTGGCAGCCACAGCTGATACCCTGCTCAATTCTTGTGGGGAATCATGGGGAGGGGTGGCTGCCCACTGATCTTGAAGGGAAAGAGCCCCTCCCTGAGCCTCACCAGGCTACAGGGCTGGCACAGCAGCCCACCCACTGCAGGCAGGGACTGCTCCAGCCCCATGGGGCTTGCCATGGGGCATGGGTGCTCCAGCCTGGCCAGAGCAGCCCCTGTGTGCGATGGGCCCAGCCCAGGAGCATGGCAGGCAGGGAGGGTTAATTGGTTTAATTGGTTAATTGCTTAAACAGTATATTTAACTGGTTAACCAATTAAATGGATTTTACATCCCTAGCTGGAATGAGGAAGAATCTCAGGAATCCATGAACATACTACTGTTCTGCAAAGCACTATAGCTGAATGAATTGCAAACAGCACTGGTATTCGATCCTCTAGACACAGTGGACCACCGATTGCGGAGTTGTGAGACAAGCACAGACCAATGGCAGTACACTGCGATGTAGGTATGGGACAATCAACAGTGCCTTCAAAACTTTCACATGCGTAAATCCACTTTCATGGAATGCTGCAAATTGCTTTCCCCCTCCCTGAAGCTCAAGAATACCAGAATGAGGCTTGTTCTAACAGTGAAGAAGCGAGTGGCCATAGCCCTGTGAAAGCTTGCAATGCCAGATAGCTGTCAATCAGTTGGGAATCAGTTTAGAGTGGTGAAATGTACAGTGGGGGATGTGTGATCCTAGTAGCCAAGGAAATCAAACCAGGTACTTCTAGATGGTGCTGCAGGGGCTGGTAGGTCACAAGGACTGTTTCACTAACATCAACGTGAGATCGTCGGGAAAGGTGCATGATATGCACATCTTTAGGAACTCCTGCCTGTTCGGCAAGCTATAATCTGGAACGCTTTTCCCTGATCAGAAAATTACAAGTGGAGACATTGAAATGCCAATATTGACCATTGCAGATCCAGCCTACCCCTTGCCTCCATGGCTCATGAAGCTGTACACAGGCAGTCTGGACCACAATCAGGAGCAGCTCACTACAGCTGAGTAAATGCAGAAAGGCTGTTAAATGTGCTTTTAAAGGGAAAGTTCCACAGTCTGCTAACTAGGTTAGAACATTCCCACTGTAGTGGAAGCCTGCTGTGTGTTCCATAATATTTGTGAGAACAAGGGGGAAATGTATCTGTCTGGGTGAAATGCTGAGGCACAGTGTTTGGCCAGGGATTTTGAGCAGCCAGACACCAGGGCAATAAGGAGAGCACAGCATGGGGCAGTGCTAATCAGAGATACTTTGAAAGATAGTTGTATGAACGGCCAGTTTGAGAGCAACATGCATGACTCTCAAACAAGGTGCCCTTATATTCAGTGTACTTGCCTGTAATGTTGCCTCCTCTCCCAGGAGCCCTTAAATGCATGGGGAATGGGAGTCCAGGGTGGCCTCACACCCAGTCCCCAGGGATGCATCACAAAACAAATGGCTGTCCTCATAATTATGAGCACTCCCTCTCCCCAAAAGCTCCTGCCCTAGACTCCTGTTCTGTCACTGCTCTGTCCTCCTTAATAAAAATGAATAATTTGTGAACAACAGTCTCTCTACTTCTTGTATTATCCATTTAAACCAATAGAGTTACTCTGGATCTGTACTATTGTGGCTAACAGCAGATCCTTGATCTTTCATATTTAATTTCTCTATTCCTTTGTTGTGTGCATGGGATTTCCATTAATACTTCAAGGGAAAATGGGCCCCTCAGTTGGGCCAAATCCTTACGTTTTTATTCAGACAAAATGTTGCCAAAATCATTGGAATTATTGCATAAATAAGGGTAGAGTAGAAGCTGAATAAAAACTTTTATCTGAAACTGCTAGCAGTGCTGCAGGAAAATATCTGGAGAGTCTTGAATTATGTATTTAAGTTTTAGTGGCAAACTAGGCTTAGTGTTGTGACTTATTTTCCTCGTTTTAAAAGGCTAACAACTAAATTTGCTGGTCCTGTTCTGCTTTCTGATGTTGTTACAGTAGACTTCCGATAATCTGGAACCTTTGGGACCTAGGTGGTGCTGGATTATCGGATATGCCGGACTATCAGGAGGTACTATAAACTGGTTTTATATATATACTGTATACAGTATAACTGTATATAAAGTGTTTTTAACCCTTTTTATTGTACATACTGTATACAGTATACTGTAATGTTTTAGTTTTTTAACCCTTTTCGCTCGGTTCAGCTGATGCCGCTGCTGTTTTGTGACTCGTTTTTTGCCGAAGCTCACTCACTAGGCTCTTGCCATTTTGATGCCGGACTGTCGGAAGTGCCGTACGATTGGATGCCGGACTATTGGAGTTTTACTGTAAATAGTGAGTTTAGATACTTGGATCTATTCCTGAGGTTCCAGGAATGGTGATTTTTTTTCCCCCCTCTTTTTGTTTTGTTTTTGTTTTAATTTCAAAACAATTTTTTTTTTAATTATAGAAGGTGAGAGGCAGGGAACTGAATGGTAATGTCAAGAATTTTGATCAGTTTACTTGTTCTTCTTGCCACTGTTCTGTTCAGACTGGTGATAACTTCACCTGCACAGCTAAGAGGAGTGCCTCTGCTTCCTCTGGTAATATCACAAAGTTGCCATATGAGGAGTTTTGTCTGCTCTGTGTTTCAGTAGGAAGAGCTGAAAAAGGTAACTAGAAAAGATTTTGTTCCTCATCTCATAATACAACCAATAGACATCATTGTCACTAGGGTCAGCTAGATTTGATGGTTCATTAGAGGCTATATTTTTGTGTTCAAATGTAGTAATGTTTGAGCTGCTTTCTGTATTAAGCAAGTGGTGATTTCATATCTCTATGACCTACGTGGGCCTCCATTACCAGAATAACTGAATGCCTCTCAAATATTTTAAAATAAAAGTCTCTCTCTCTCTTTCTTCACAGTGTAATAAGAGCGTAATAGCCTTATAGTTTTTCTGTTTGCATTGTGCTATATTGTGTATTTCTCTGTGTGAATAACTTTTTGGGGAAAAGCTAATCTGAGAAATGAATTTTGTATTTAGGTGTGGATGTGTTTTGTCCTAACCTCTTGCAGGAAGATTCATAGTTGAGGTCCAATTCTTATAAAAATTCTGTTTCCCAGACTTGCAAGCTTCTCCCTGTAGATTAAATACAGTAGTTTAATATTTTCACCTGACCATAGATGTAGTAGGAAGTCAGTCACGCAGGGAGAAGTTATCTCTCTGTACCAGTCCTATGGAGGATTTTGAAAATCTGGACACATTTTGAGGTAGTTTCTGTATTCATTGGGAAGCAAGTGGGAAAGTGGAACAATGGAGTGATGTATTCATGGCAGCTGGTGTAGTGCAGCTAAGCAGACTGGCATTTTATATCAGTAGGAGCTTTTTTCAGAATGTGCATTAACACTCCTAATTAAAAGTTCATAGATCTAAGTTCATAGATCACTACTGCATGGATCACCCTGGACAGAACTATATCCAATAGGTGTAAAACCAGTGTGATGGAGTGAAGAATCTGTCCCAGTTTATTGGGAGTACTAATTTAGAGTAGTAATTCCTGATACAAAAGAATTACCACCTAAAATACTCTACATCGGTTACTGTGGATTGGAGCCAGTATTTAATGAATGAGTTTAAAACACCCAGTGCTTCTGATTTTTATTGATTAAATTAATATTTATTAGCAAAAGCATGCCAAAAAATAAACACTAAGACCTTTAAACCGTAATTACACCATGCAACACTGTTTTTTGAACCTTGGCCACCCACAAAACACATTATCTTCACAGTGATTATGATGCAAGCTGAGAAGGCAATGAGGAAATTAGTTGGTCTCCCTCTGTCATTAACAGTCAGATGAGAGAGGTGGTACAAAAATTTAGACTTGATATCTTCAGACTGGAACATGGGAAGTTACAGGCTTTGAATAAATTTAGTTTAATTTCAGTGTTGCCAACTTTCACAATTTTATTGTGAGTATTGTGATTTTTATTTATTTGGTTATTTTAATTAAAGCCCCAGCTAATGGAATCAAGAGCTTGCATCATAATCTTAGGTTTATTTTTTTAATATGTTTTCTGGCCCTCGGGACTGTGGTGGAAAGTGTATTGAAAACATTGACTGCACCCTAATGGCTCAGAAAGCCAGAGGCAAGAAAGAATCAGCATTAAAAAAGGATAAATCACACCATTTTGAGGGACCTAATCCATGATTTTTTGAACACTGGTATGGCAATGTTCTTACTCACCATATACACTGTATTCTTTACTAAAACCCTGAGTTGTCCCTTAGTATACAGCCATTCCCCGACTTACGAACACACCGACTTATGACCATCCGTACTTATGACTAACCTCCCATTAACCCCATTGTAATATTTTCAAGTTGAGACCACGTACATCATGTTTTTCGAACAGCGTGGGCAGCATGTTTAAGGGTATTTCCGACTTATGACCAAATCGAGTTACGTAACCCGTTCGTAAGTTGGGGACTGCCTGTAGTCTCATTGCTATCTATTTCACACATCTCTTGCTGTCTCCCCATCCCCATTCTTTTCTTTCTACATCTTTGAAGCCCTGAGTATCCCAACTGTATGTTTCCCATGCAGGAGTCCTCATCCTTTTTGTGGCATATAGCCACCTTTGTTCCCATGCAGTCTCTCTAGTTGCACTCTCTCAGTTACACCTATGGAGGTAGCAGAATTGAATCCACTATTAGCCTCCATATATAAAAAATGGAGCTTCATGTAAGAGATTCTAGAGCCAATATTCATGTTAGCATGACAGGTTGTTCATTTCTAATCTTCCTGACTTCTGCTTTATTCAGTAACTCTTAGGAGCAGAAAACTGACTTTTTTTGTTCTCTTCTTCTTAATACAGTTTGTGGCTGTGACTCTGACGTTCTCCATTTGGACCTGTGGCGGCAGGGAAAGCCTATGGAAAATCCAGAGAAAAGGACAGAGGTTGTTCTGCTGGCCTGTGGTTCTTTCAATCCAGTCACCAACATGCATCTAAGGCTCTTTGAGCTGGCTAAAGACTACTTGCATGAAACAGGTAGGAGTAATAGCTTAGCACAGTGTTTCTTAAACAGTCGGCGGTGTGCTGCAGAGAACAACAGAATTCAAAATGGTTGCCCTTAAAGGGGCAGGTGACCTTTTTTTTCATCAATAACTTTCCCCCCGACCCTTCTTGGTACCGATCCTTGGTGTTCCTCATAAAAAAAATTATTGTTTGGTGTTCCTTGGTCTTAAAAAGTGTAAGAAACACTGGTTTAGCATAACTCAAAATGTACAGCTCTGAGATGCATATAGTTGTGTGCTTAGGTGAGTGTGTATCTGCAGATATTTTGCTGTAACAGTATCTATATTTGGATACTGACTCTCAGGATGTACAGATGGGTATGAGTGGGTATGCATGATAATTAACCTAAGACAAGGAAGAGTGTCCAGAGTTGTAAGGAATATAGCACAGTAGCAGGATATATCTGTGGCAGTGGCCTCTCTCACCGTGTATCCCTGACCCTTCTTGTTTACAACAGACTAGTGATGGTCTACAACCCCAACTCTTAGGTCCAAGACTGAGGCCTCCTCGAGTCTGTGTAGTGGCTGGTCACTGTTCCTACTTCTGGGTGTCTCACACGAGCTCCCAGAAGTCAAACCTGTGTCTGACAGCCTTTGTGGTCAACGGGATCCTAAATTCTGGAATTAATGCCTCAGCTTTCCTGAGCCCTCAGGTTTTTAGATATATTCCCCCAGAGTCCACCTGATTGATGTAGCCCTGGTTTGTAATAAAAATCTTCAAGGACAATATGGCAGGTAATCAAGAAACACAGACTTAACAAAATAATTATTTAATCACAGATGCTTAACTCTCTAGCGCTTTCAAGAGTAACATATCTTTGAAAACTATATCTTGAGTGTATCCCCACCCCAAGTCTAATCGTATCCCTCCTGTGAGTCCTGGGTGTGGTCAGCATCCTTAAACGATGCATCTTTCATTGCCTTCTTTTGACTGGTCATATTGCATGTGCCAATGATCTAGCCTGTGGCACAGAAAAACACCCCTCTTTTAAAATGGTCTCTGTCTCCCTGTTGCATATGTGCTTCCGCTGGGTAAGTTCGAGACTATATCTTCTTCCACCATCCCTTGTCATTCAACTCCATGATTTTAATGATAGAAAAAACATTGTTCTACTAAGGAAGAGTCATTCAATGATGACTCTTTATTGCTCTGTCATAGCTTCTCGGACATAGTTATTCCAGTAGGTGTCAAGGCTCCTGCTACAAAATGGATGGTCCAGTCTACAAAGAAGGCTACTATCCAACGTGAAGGTGACACTTCAAAACAAATATTCTAATACAAAAGAGAGATCAGAAACAAAATGGGGTCCAAAAAGTGGAGGGTCTACAAAACAAAAGTCTTCAGTTTGATACAGACCTATCTTCAATCCCCAAACCCTGAAACTATCACTCCTACTCTTTGTAGTCTGTATTTTCCACTCTTGGCAGCATGATTCAAATTCTCTTTCATACTTGTGCTTCATACGTTGGCCATAATGCATAGAGCTTTTCCAGTTCAAGTGGCTTGGTTAACAAGGCTCTGTGGGAAAATGGTATTAATCTTTTTTTAAAGAGTACAATGAATGTGTATATGAAATACTTTTATGTACAATACGGTGAAAGTTGACATCTGCTCAGTAACATCTTATATTTTTGCATGGATGTGTTTGTCGTGCAGGAAAATACAAAGTAATCAAAGGGATCATTTCACCAGTGGGTGATGCCTATCAGAAGAAAAGTCTGATCAGTGCCAGTCACCGGGTAACCATGGCAAAACTTGCTACGGAAAGCTCAGATTGGGTGGAAGTTGATGACTGGGAAAGTAACCAGAATGAGTGGGTGGAGACACTCAAAGTTCTAAGGTACTGTATAGCCTCTCGCTGAAAAGACACATATTCCCTATAGTAGGATCAGGACAGGCATGATTTACATGACTGGGTAATTCAGCATTGCTTGAATAAATTCCATGGAAGTCAAAGGGACTGGTCATATGAGCAAGAGATTCTCACATAAATACGGACTGCGGGATCTATGCATAGATGCTGAGACTATGAGTAGTTTTAACATTTCCAAAGGCGTATCATTTACACACTTATTTTTTGACTACTTTTTTAGCATGGAAGAACTTGTGGGATTCATACGAGTGACTAGAGTTGAGAGTAGAGTGGGCCCGTGCTGCCCAAGCTTCCTTTACTGAGCTCTGTTAATGCAATGTGCTGCTCTGGTGTACCTTTAAAAGTAGTGTGAGAACCTCCTAATGAAATGCCTATTTTTCAATCCTTCTTCACCTCCATGAGACTCCTGCTTCCCATGATGCTCCATATCTGCCCTTCCTTTCCATATGGTTTGTGTCACTAACTCTGTCCAGTTTCTTCCTTTAAAAAATAAACTTATGTAATTGATTATGTTTCTAGCTTATGTTGGCAGTCATAGGACTTTAGATTAATGGAGATTGCCTATCTCCTAGAACTGGAAAGGTCATTGAGTCTAGTCCCCTGCCTTCACAGCAGGACCAAGTACCATCCCTGACAAATTTTTGCCCAAATCCCTAAATGGCCTCCGCAAGGCTTGAACTCACGATCCTGGGTTTAGCAGACCAATACTCAAACCACTGAGTTATCCCTCTCCCCAGGTATCACAGCCCATGGTCAGGGCAGTTCATAAGAGACTTCTATGAAAAACTCAGGGTCCTGCTGCAGAAGGAAGCAATGAAATATGATTCAGTAGGTGGGGCTTTTCCCTATGTTATTGCATACTTCTAATGCTCTTTAAAAATGTATTTATTTTGTAGATACCATCATCAGAAACTTGCATCTTCTACTCCTGCTAACAGTCTGCAGAGTACTGTACCTCTAGTAAAGCCAGGCCGAAAGAGAAAACGGGAAGCAAATAGTCACATCCCCATTAAAAAGAATCAGCTAAGTCCAGAAACAAAAAGTTGAGTATGTTTGTGAAAGAAAGTCTCATAACACACGCTATGTCCAGGCCATAAAGCTCTGTCAGTGAGAAGCATTTCTCTGATGATAGATCTAAGTTCTGACCTCCCCAATGAATAATATAAAGAAAATATAATACCTAGATTTTATGGCGCATATCAGTAGTCTCCTTTGTGATTATCAGACTGAAACAATCAGATCTTACAGTATTCCTTAGAATAACAGAAATGAGAACTGGAAAACGCCTATTTGGTCCACGGAGATTTGTCATGCTACAGCTGAAAGTTAAGGAATTGTGGGTAGAGCCCTGCAAATCTGCAGATATCTGGAAGCATCCATGACTCTGGCTATCCGCAGCTTATTTTTGAGGATATGGATGTGGATACAAATGTTATATCTAGAATCCTTAACATTTGTGTGTATCCGTAGGTACCCACATCCGCGGATGTCAGTGCGGATATCCACGGCTCATTTTTGCAGATACTGATGCGAATGCAAATTTTATATCCACGCAGGGTTCTAGACACTAGCTCTCTTTATTTAGTGCATCTAGAAATGGGAGGGGGATGTTAAATTGTAATTTAAAATACCATGAAAGCAGAGTAGCTTGATTTACAAATTCCAGCTAACATTCAGATTGACTATTACAACTACATCTTTGCTAAAAGTATCATTCCTCTTTTTTAACCTGAGTACCTACATGAACTAAGATCTCACTTGAACAGGCTTGCCAGTTATCTTAGTCTCTTGGGGCCACCCACCTTTTTTTTGTTTCAGCCAATGGGCCCCTCCTGCTTTCCACAATGGATTTTTTTCCCTCAGTGCGGATTTGGGATTCCTTAAAAATAATTAGCTATCCTAATTTTCCCTGAACAGATTTTACTAACACTAGCCACCTATGAAGGGCAGACAACTACTAAGCCAAACAAACTTTTGTTAGTGAAAGAGACAGGCTTTTGAGGTCCACAGACCTCTTCATCAGATCTTCAGCTCTGATCTTCTCTAACCTCTTGGAATGTATTATAAGACTTTAATAAAATTAAAATAAATTTTGTAGCTATTCCCCTTGAGCTCTCTCATCTTCAGTGGTTAATTGAGAGAGCAACATAACTTACACCAAGTAAATCCTTCATCACAAGGCCAATGTTAGAAACATTCCTTAGAATATATTTTCTAGTGCTTTGTGCTTCCTTTGGAGACTACTCTTTAGCTAGCTTAATAAATCTTGTAATCAGGATGTGTTTTCTAATACTCTGAGTATTCCTTTTCTTAATTTCACCCCAGCATATAGAGAGGTATCATAACAACCTTGCTAAGAAAGCAAATAACAGTTGCTAAAATTGAATCCTTGTTTATTCCCTTTTCCTAGGTGTTCCACAGCTGAAACTGCTCTGTGGATCTGACATCCTGGAGTCCTTTGGAATCCCGAACTTGTGGAAACTGGAAGACATCACTGAAATTTTGGCAAACCATGGCCTTGTGTGCATAACCAGAGCAGGAAACAGTGCACAGAAATTCATCTATGAATCTGATATGCTATGGCAACATAAAAATAATATTCACCTGGTAGAAGAGTGGATCACCAATGACATCTCTTCCACCAAAATCCGGAGAGCACTGAGGAGAGGACAGAGCATCCGTTACCTGGTACCTGATGCAGTCCGGGCTTACATTGAAAAACACAACCTGTACAGTCTAGAGAGTGAAGACAGGAATGCTGGGGTTAAACTGGCTCCTTTACAAAAATATGCTAGAGGGTGTAAGCAGGAACAGACGCAGTAATCTAGCCTGTTTTTATGCTGTGAAAAACCATAGACTTTATGTGGAAAGATGTTTTATCTGTTGTGGTAAATCAGGTTCTGATTCTGTAGCCCTTGTACATAAGCGAGTACCATTGCACTCAGTGGGAGATCTATGTGTACAGGGATTGTGCCTTCACAGCACAGGCCTTGTCTTAAAACAAACAAAAAAAAGTAAAAAAGAAAAGTATTTTTTAACCTCAGGTTAACTAATGTACATGAGTTACACAGTAACAAGGCACTTAGTTTAACCATATGATAAACTAGGCAAAGTCAGCTCTATTTACATCTCCTATTCTACCTCACAGTAAAACTATAGTACGTTATCTTCACAGTGTTTTTACTTTAGGGATAGTTGACACTCATTCGATATCCTGAAATTTAAGAATACATCTTTTTTAGCATCAAAGACATTGATTCCTCCGATGTCCTTTAACTTCAATTTGCACAACTGTAAATGGCAACGTAGGTGAAAAATGCTGCCATTCAGCTATGCTGCTGTTTTATACTCACTTTGCACATGAATGGCAACAAAAGATGTAAGGCAGTAGAAAAGCATGCCCTACAATTATGAATGTCAAGTGCTACAGCTTAAACCCCAAAATTGAGCATAATGAAACAAAATTGGTTTTACAAACTCTGTTACAGATACCCTTGACAAAAAACAAAAATCAAAGGGTTTTTGTGTGTGTGTTTGTTTTGAACACTTCCCTACACTGGGACTCTGGCTACACTAGAAAGCTTTAAGTGGCAATGGAGCTGTACCAGTGTAAGTTCTCTAAATAGCTGCTCTAAGCCAACAGAAGAGAACTCTCATTTCAGCTTTAACCACTTCAGCCCCCACTACAGCAAAAGCTTTCCCATTAACACAGTACTGTCCACACCAGCAATTTAGTCGGTGTAATTTATGTTGCTCGAGGCATAGCTAATTCAGACTGCTGAGCAACATTAAATTATCTCAATTTAAACACTAGTGTACCTGTAGGCTAGAAACAGAAGGAAATACAGTAGTATTTAGTTTTACTATTCAAACTGAATGACCTGTGAAGTGATAAATAGCACACGTTTTGAACACTTCATTGTGTTGTAATTAAGGCTGTCAAGCAATTACAAAAATTAATCGCGATTAATTGCTCAATTAAAAAATGTAATTGTGATTAATCATGTGTGCTGCCCCTTTGAAACGCTGTGGCGGCATTCCAAAGGAGCAGCGCTGCGGAAGCCCGGGATCAGCTGGCGTCCTCAGCTGACCCAAGGCTCAATGCAGCTGCCTCTTTGAAATGCAGCGGTGGTGTTTCAAAGGGGCAGCATCTCAGGAGCCTGGGATCAGCTGGACTCCCCAGCTGACCCCGGATCTGTGCAGTGCTGCCCCTTGGAAAGGCTGCCCTGGCATTTCCAAGGGAAGCATTGCGGGAGCCCGGGGTCAGCTGGAGTCCCCAGCTGACCCCAGGCTCTGTACAGTGCTGCCCCTTTGAAGCACCGGAGTGGTGCATCAAAGGGGCAGCGGAAAGTGGAGCTGGGGATCAACTGGGCACTCCAGCTGATGCCGGGGATCAACTGGGCACTCCAGCTGATGCCCAGCTCCACATTGCGCTGCCCCGTTGAAGTGCTGCCCCAGCGCCTCAAAGGGGGAGCGCAACGCGGAGCCGGGGATCAGCTAAGCACTCTAGCTGATCCCCGCCTCTGTGTTGCGGTCCCTTTGAAGTGCCAGTCTGGCGCTTCAAAGGGGCAGCGCTGCACTGAGACCCAGGGCAGCTGCGGACTCCAGCTGATCCCAGGCTCCTAATGCACTGCCCCTTTGAAGCACCAGAGCAGCACTTCAAAGGGGCAGTGCAGCATTAACAGCTGCGATTAACGTGTTGATTTTTTTAACGCGTTAATTCTGCCCTGTGTTAATCGCAGGCGTTAATGTGGAGAAAGTGATAGCCCTGGTTATAACAAAAGACAAGTTCATTTCAAGGTAAAGTTACACTTTCTTTCACTGTCCTGTGTTTTACCCAAAGTTTGGGAATGTCTGAGCGCTCATGAAAATGGAAAGAAAAATTGTTACAGTTCTTTTCCTATCACTAATACATAATAACTAGCATACCCCAAAATGTGTACATAATACATAATAGTCTGATTTATTTTAAATACTGTATTGGTCCTACTGTAATCACAGCATAATAAAGCAAAGAATATGGATTGCAAATCACATGCAAGAATAATTTTACATTTTTGCACCAGCCACAAAATCATAGCTGAGTGCAATGAGTAGGATGACACTGAGTTGGGTTTATGCATAAATGCAGTAAATATCTTCATTTGGGTTTCCCTGCCAGGGATCTTGAGCTTTGAAAAATACATGATGCTAATTAGGAACAGGAAATGGTATCGTAATTGCCTTACTTTAAGGTCAGCACTAATCTTCATGAAAGAACAGACCAGCTTCAGAAACTGGGCGCAGCTACTCGTTTAATGGCTAAAGATTAACGACAGCGTCATTGTGAGTCTTATTCAATAAGTCCTTTCTTGGAATGAGGAGTATGATTTGTGTGAATTTTATTTTTGACCCAGAATTTGTGTGACTGCGGGGAAAGAGGGGTAAGAAGAGACTAGTGATCCCATGTAAACTAAACATGTCATTTTTCTTTCGTAGAAGTCTGATTCTGAAATGAGCATAGTGAATGTGGTGTATAAGTTCTAGGACACTATAAATCGGCTGGTGAATTCCACACTCCTCTCTCTCTCTCTCTCTCTCTCCCCATTTTGTGTGTGAATTAAGTGCCTTATCAAATGTTCCAGGGTTTGACGAGTTATTATCTAGAATAGAATGAGAAAACTGTTGAAATATATCCTCCATTACAGTGGTCCATCATTTTAAATAGATCAGACAAGCTACCAGAACATAAGATTCTCAGTGCTCTGGGCAAGGTGAGCAATGCATGGCATCTTCACATGTACACAAAAATACTGGAATTAATTTAATGCTTTAGAGCCTCTGTGTGATGCTCATTTTAGTTTGCAACCATTCATTTCTTCAAAGCATCTACATTTTTTTTTAAATCCTTACGATAAGATGAGATTAACTTAAAGTGCACTTCTCTAACTCTAAAAAGTGACTGAAATTGACACTAAGGGTTCCATGTTTATTTCTTCTCAATGATTTCCAGATCAAATGTGATCTGCTTATAATTAAAAATGTTTTTTCTCACGGGCGGCTATGCAAACTCACATTGGACTTTTGACAGTCACGCTGGATTCTTTGTAACTCATGTAGCTTAGTGGTAATAAAAATTCTGTAGGCCAATTTACATCCTCAGTGACATTTAGGCAGTTCCACTGGGACTAAGGTAACATTGGAACTTGGTGAACAACTCAGAATTCACCTCTCTCTGTCAGCCATGTTAGTTCTGCTAGGCTGACAAGAGTAAAAAGTAGTAAAGAGTTATTTTAGTCACTCAAGTCCTCTGATGGGACCCTGAATACACAAGCAGAGCAGATCATTTTTGTGAGAGAGTGCTGCTTATGTAGTTACTTTTCAAAGTAGAATTGCACTTTGAGATTTATTCATTGCTTTTTCAGTTTTTTCTGTAAATCATGCTACTGGTGTATTTTGTTATATTTTATGTGTATAATTCAAGAGAAGAACTTTCACTAAACAAGATGTTCTGTAGTGTGCTAGTTTACACCTTCTATTTTGCTGGCCTTTTATGTAGTTATGTGTAATAGGTATTTCAATAAAAATGTCTGTGATAACCAAGTGTGTTTAATTGCTTTAGCATTAAGCAAAGTCTGATAGCCTGAATCTTATAAGCTTGAAGAGTTATTATCCAGATAGTGATAGACAGGGACAACACTGAAGGCAATGGGATTCTGCATGGGTGAAAATCTGCCTATGCAGAGCAGCTTTCTGGACTAGAATCATAATTCCATTGTGAAAACTTGTCATTCCTTTCTATTGTACCAGTAGGACTCACAAACCAACACAGCCTCAATTTCTACTTTGATTACCCAATCTTGGTCCTGGTGAATCAGTGACAAAACACCTGTTGACTTCACTGGAACTAGGATGTGGCAACCTTGGAATTAATTTCCTAACCATGAGAGTTTTTTGGATTGTTACCTTCTTCATAATAACAGGTACATAGTGAGTGTGAGTCAATGGGTTCCATGCTTGCCTCTGTGCAAGATGATCCTACATTAAAGTATTATTTTCGACCAAACGTGACATGCTTATATTGAAATATACAATGTCATATTTGAGAAACATTGCCAAGTGAGAATTATTTTGCTATATTTTTGCAGGATAGCTATTCCTGTACATGCAGACCAATAACTACCAGCATAAGTCACTTTTATACATAACTTTGTCCACACGGGATTACACAAGTATAAAATAAAAATATCATACCTCCTAACCTAAAAAGCTACAGCAGTAATGTTCTCAGATGCTGATCTTTGAAAACGCGTGGAGATTGGGAGAGGTCCTGGACAAATGGAAAAAGGCAAATGTAGTGCCCATCTTTAAAAAGGGAAGAAGGACGATCCAGGGAACTACTGACCAGTTAGCCTTACTTCAGTCCCTGGAAAAATCATGGAGGGGATCCTCAAGGAATCCATTTTGAAGCACTTGGAAGGGGGAAAGTGATCAGAAATAGTGAACATGGATTCACCAAGGGCAAGTCATGCCTGACCAATCTGATTAGCTTCTATGATGAGGTAACTGGCTCCGTGGACATGGGGAAGTCAGTGGATGTGATATACTTTGACTTCAGTAAAGCTTTTGATATGGTCTCCCACAGTAGTCCTGGCAACAAGTTAAGGGAGTATGGATTGGATAAATGGACTGTAAGGTGGCTGGAAAGCTGGGTAGACTGTTAGGCCCAACGGGTGGTGCTCAACAGCTCGATGTCCGGCTGGCGGTCAGTTTCAAGCAGAGTGCCCCAAGGATCGGTTCTAGGGCTGGTTTTGTTCAACATCTTTATTAATGACCTAGATGAGGGGATGGATTGCATCCTCAACAAGTTTGCAGATAACACTAAGCTAGGGGGAGAGGTAGATATGTTGGAGGGCAGGGATAGGGTTCAGAGTGACCTAGACAAATTGGAGACTTGGGCCAAAAGAAGTCTGATGAAGTTCAACAAGGTCTGCACTTGGGACGGAAGAATCCCAAGCATTGTTACAGGCTGGGGACTGGCAGTCTATGTAGCAGTTCAGCAGAAAAGGACCTGGGGATTACAGTGGATGAGAAGCTGGATATGAGTCAACAATGTGCCTTTGTAGCCAAGAAAGCTAATGGCATATTACAATGCATTAGGAGGAGTATTTCCAGCAGATCTAGAAAAGTTATTATTCCCCTGTATTCGGCATTGGTGAGGCCACATCTGGAGTACTGCATCCAGTTCTGGGCTCCCCTCTATAGAAAGGATGTGGACGCATTGGAGAGGGTCCAGTGGAGGGCAACCAAAATGATTAGGGGGCTGGAGCACATGGCCTATGAGAAGAAGCTGAGGGATTTGGTCTTACTTAGTCTGCAGAAGAGAAGAGTGAGGGGGGATCTGATAGCAGCCTTCAACTTCCTGAAGGGAAGTTCCAAAGAGGATGGAGAAAGGTGTTCTCATTGGTGACGGATGGCAGAACAAGGAGCAATAGTCTCAAGTTACAGTGGGGGAAGTCTAGGATGGATATTAGGAAAAACCATTTATTAGGAGGGTGGTGAAGCACTGGAATGGGTTACCTAAGAAAGTGGTGGAATCTCCATCCCTAGAGGATTTTAAGTCCTGGCTTGACAAAACCCTGGCTGGGAAGACTTAGTTAGGGTTGGTCCTGCTTTGAGCAGAGGGTTGGACTCGATGACCTCCTGAGGTCTCTTCCAGCCCTAGGATTCTATGATCAGACATAAGAGATGCCAAAATACTGAAAATCTAGTATTCACACAAAATCCAGTTCCTGGAATAAATTCAAATAACAAATACATGCACAGGAATTATAATCTGTTCATAGTTGTGCTGCAAGTGGGATAAAAAGGCTAAATTTGTCATGAATTATTCATTGTGCTCAGCTGTACTCTTATCAAGATATTAGGTTTAAACTATACATTTGATCCATCCAGAAGAAGCTTAAAGTAGTTTACAAACAATATGTCTACTCAGAATTACTTTATCTAATACAGAAACGTCACTATCTCCATATCTCCATGGTGGAATACAACCACTACCTAGCTGTGCACAGCCACTCTATGCAACAGCACAGAACTTTGAAACTACAGGAGAATTTATAGGGCAGAATGAAATTACCCATATGGGAATTTGGCCAACATTCTGGATAATACTTAGAAAAAGTTCCGTGGGATCTTTAATGAGAACAATTATAAAGGATACTTTTTATGTCTCATCTTAAAGCTTGCAATTCGGGCAGTATAGCCTCTATACCAGTGAAGGGCAACCTAGGTTAGTGAGTGGGCCACAAGGGTGGACTCCTTCATGTCAGTGGGCCACAAGATTGTCATAACCAGGGCTCGACAAATCCATTTATCTACTCACCTGTGATGAGTAGATTTCAGCCGGTCACCCCATTCACTGGCGGTGCGCGCTTGCGCAGTGCAGGTCTGGCGTATGCGTGGTGTAGGGCTGGCAAGTGGATTTTGCCGCGGTTTGTCGAGCCCTGGTCATAACCAAGACCAGGTTAGGATAGTTTTGCTCACTGTGTTTGTGTACCTAGAATTTGCAAGGTGGGCTGACTGAACCACAACAGTGTTTTGATTTGATGAGGAGACAGTGGTGCTTGGTTCTCACACTATCTTGTGCAATCAACATGCATCTCACTTCCTGTGCCTTTGCATTAAGTGTTTGTCACTTTTGTAATACCAGTAGGGAAAAAAAGCCATGCGGATGACAACCAGCAGAATCTGGCAACACTGTGTGTGTTCAAAATGTCTCATGGGCCATACATAGAACCCCTATGGGCCACACCACTGACTGCTCTGTGCCTAGGCTTATAGTTTGGTACTGATTTAAAAGGAAGGAGCTCCACCTACTGAACTATTAGAATAACTTTTTACAATACACCATCTATCTTTTTTCTGGAAGTTTCCTAGCTATGTTCTGATGAAGCACTCCCACCTTCAAGGCCCAGATTCTTGAAGGTATTTAGGCTCCTAACTTCCATTTATTTCCATGGTCTAAATACCAGTGAAGATTTGGGCCTTATTCCCTTCCAATCCAAGCAGTGTCCCAGCTAAACCCTCCTCATTATGGGAGAGAGAGATGTGGGGAAGGATTAGAGCAACATAGCTCTTCCTTCTATGCTACATTTCTCTTTCTGAGAAGCAAGAGCCAGAGCCCTTTTTGCTTCCTACATTGAGCACTTCATAAATTATATATAGAATTTAACTGTTTGACTGTGTGTGGGGGGAGAGAATGCTATTTTATAAAATACAAATTGTTTGTCTGGGTCATTCCCAGTTACACTATATGTTAGAGATCAATACCATTTTGAGAACAGGATGCATGCCTTGGCATCCCAATATTCTACTTTCATGGTCACATGGGTCAAGTAGGCACAACTGTTAGCTCCAGAAAATATGGTCAGAGTTTTGAAACCAGATCTGTGAAATTCTGGTTTTTAATTCAGCCTGACCTAAACTCACTGACTCAGCAGATGCTAAATAAACATAGTAGATGGGACTATGTTTCTTCATTCAAGATTCTAATTAATATAAATGTCAATTTCATCATTATTTTAGTGAAAACAGCAGCACGGTCTGGGTTAAAGTTTAAAAGCCACATAATTTTTTCTTCTTATATTTATAGGTTCCTCCATGGTGCTCATCACTGCAACATCTGAATACCTCACATCCATGACTAAATTAATCCTCAGAACCCATTTCTGAGAGAAGGAAAAATTGTTTCTCATTTTACAGATGAGAAAACTGAAGTACAACAGTAAAAATTATCTGATTTTCCAATACACGCAACTTTGGAGAACTCTGCAGCTTCTAGCCTCCTGCTTACTCCACTAGGGATTATAAAACTAGAGTTTCTCAACCCTTATAGGAAGTAGAAGTTACAAGATGTTATAATAAAAATTTCAATGTACAGTAACAAAAATCTGACTTCTCATACAGCTCTATTCTTCAAGGTCTAGCAGTCTTGAAACACAAAAATAATATAAAAACAACAAATAGTCTGGTAGCACTTTAAAGACTAAAAAAACATGTAGATGGTATCATGAGCTTCCGTGGGCACAGCCCACTTCTTCAGATGACCAGAGTGTTGGATGTAAGGTGGTTATGAACATTTTTTCTTTGAATAAGAAACACTGTGCTATACCATATTGCCTCCTGGCTTTTCTTTATATACATGATGGAAAGAGGTCAGTTCATGACAGAAAAATAAAGGAATTAAAATACTGGAATTACCCCAATTCCACATGTAAAAGGGGTAAAGGCCTCAGTCATCTTCATTTTCCCAAGGTCAGTCAATTACTACTTGTCTGGACTCACATTCCCCTTTTCCTGAAGAAAAACTTGCTTAGCAGAATACTGATTACTTTAGCTCCTGAAAAAGGTATAGTCCCACCATCTAAGGAGAAAGGATTCCTTGCACTCTACCCTTCTTCCCTGACCTGAAGACAGGAAATTCTCTATTTTGAAATCACCTTCTGCTTTGATCCTTATGTTCTGTACCTCCCTCTGTGTCATTTGATGTAGCATCAAAGAGATAAATTGTTCTACATATCCATGTTGCTGTGTTCATTCCCTTTACATGACCAGAATAATAGAATACTAGAACTGGAAGGGACCTTGAGAGGTCACCGAGTCCAGCCCCCTGCCCTCACGGCAGGACCAAGCACCGCTAGATCATTCCAGACAGGTGTCTGTCTAACCTGCTCTTAAATATCTCCAGTGCTGGAGATTCCACAACCTCCCCAGGTAATTTATTCCAGTGTTTAACCACCCTGACAATTAGGACTTTTTCCTAACGTCCAGCCTGAATCTCCCTTGCTGCAATTTAAGCCCATTGCTTCTTGTCCTGTCATCAGAAGCCCAGGAGAACAATTTTTCTCCCTCTTCCTTGTAACACCCTTTTAGATATTTGAAAACTGCTATCATATCCCCTCTCAGTTTTTTTCCTTTCTAAAGTAAACAAGCCCAGTTCTTTCAGTCTTCACTCATAGCTCATTGTTTCTAGGCCTTTAATTATTTTTGTTGCTCTTCTCTAGACCTTCTCCAATTTTTTCACATCTTTCTTGAAATGTGGTGCCCAAAACTGGACACAATTTGTATTTATTAAAGAACTAACAGGCTATGCCTTCTATCTATATACAAGACAACACTTTGTACTTTTATTTTTAATTATTATTATTTCTGGGGGTTCTAAATTCTTTTTCAACTATTCAAATTTGACATATGGGGAAATTGAGGCCCGGTTGCAAAGAAATTCAGTGAATAAGTGAATTAAATCTAGGTATCTTGACTCCCAATCTCTTGCTCTGACTACTAGATACACTATCCCTCTGCCAGTGTTCCCAACTCGAGCTCAGGGAGGATCTTAGCAAGAAAAGCAGCCATTAAAATAACTGCAATCACTGTGCACACTGGCAACATACTTGGATTCTAGGTTGTCTTGGACATAATTGATAGCATAAAAAAGACCTCAGAACACAGACGAAGAAACTGAGAAACACAGAGGTTACATGAACAAGGTCACTCATTGTCAAGCCAGCAATCAGAATCAGAAGTTTTGCCTTCCAGAGTTTTGCTCTAACCACTACACTATACTGCCGTCTATTCCCAGCCAGACCTCCACGAAAAGAGTTAATATAATTAATTTGTCATAATTCAGAAATAAGAGGAATATACATTGTACTTTCTAATACTGTGACTTGGCAGTTAGAATTCACTTTCAAAAGTCCCCTAACACAAGGTCATGCACAGATAAGGATCAGTCTGTTGCAGCTCTGTTAGCACAAGTCATATTTTCAGCACACGTCCCCACACACAGGCAGGTTTCGAATCCATGGCCTGATGCACTGCATTGACCCTCACTTTCTAAGTGCACAATCTGTTCCTGATTCCCCTTTGAAGCTGATGGGACAGGGAGTGACCATGAAAAGGTTAAACTACTCACTCATTTCTTCACTGTGTCTCATGGGCCAGTAACATTTGCTCCACACAAAGATTTCAACAGTGTGAACTTTCCCCTCCAATCCCAGCTGTAGCTAATTGTACTTCCACCCCCCCCCCTGCCCACCTCATGTTAGAGCAGTGGCCTATCACCACTAGCAAGGCTGCCAGCTGTAATCACTCCTGCAATTCCCCACATCCCCACATATAGCTAGTAGTAGACACATTCTCAGTCCTTGTTGTCTGGTCAGTGTGTACTTCCCTTTGGGGTTCTTGAAGCTTAGCCATGCCTATGGATTTCAATGGTACCTGGAACCTTTTCAGCAGTGACAACTTTGAAAACTACCTGTTGGCTCTAGGTAGGTGAAAATTATAGCATTCTGTACTGCGGGGTTTGAATGCTGCTAAAACATAGAGCTAGTTAAGGTTTTCCTTTTCTGTGTGTTTGGGAGGAGCAATCATTGTCTCCTTTCAGGAAGACCTGACTTCCTTTCTTCCCCAAAGGGAAGAAAAGGACCAGCCCTTTATGTGTGGTATGAGACAGAATGTAACCAATAACCAGTATGCTGTTACTTTTAGGCATCCTTGCATCCTGAAGTGTGACATCCATTCCCTGCTGGTGCCTTTTTCATGGGAATTAGTAGTATTGCTGTACTTAATGTCTAGCGACCTCTGCTAGTATGAGGAGGGATTTCTTCTTCTGTCTCCCCTCCTTATGCTCTCACTCTTCATCATCTCCAAGAACTAGCCTTTTTCAGAAGGGCTCCCCAGAATAAGAAGCTCTACATGCAGGTAACACCCTTCCTATCGAGACTGTGGGGTAGTCTCATTTTCTCAGTGAAAAGATCCATCATCTTTGAAGGTGCTCAACATTTAACTGATTAAATGCCAGCCCTCTAATACAGCAAGAGCCCTGTCTAGCAGACCATTACTGCAAAATCATCCTGGGTGGGGTGACCATTAATGGGATGATGACTGTAGCGTCTCTTGTGGCCCTTACTCTAGTATGCTGTAGTGACCTTCTGAAATAGTCAGGAGTGTCGCTGACCTGGGATAGGGCCAGACCAATTCCATGTAATAATGAGGTACATGTGGGATAGTTACTAGGAGTATTACAGCACTGAGATCGTTTCTACTGTTAAAGCACGTGTAAGCTCTGCCATTATACCCTGTAACAACAACTGAGAAACTTTTGTTTGTGCAAACTCCTACGATGTCAGCAAGAGTCAAGGCCATTCACTACACTTCTGACAGTCATGTACTCAAACATAGTATTTGTTATTGGTCTTAACTTGACTGTCAGAAGTGCCTTAAATAAGATTAAAGCCATTTAGAATATTAACAATATTAGTGCTTCAAAGGATCCTCTTCCAGTAGTAGCCCCATCCTTAGTCTGAGGATGAGCTTGAATCCCTTCTGAGGACTAATGTACTCTGAGATAAGGAGTTAGCTTCAAGAAATATTCAGTCACCTTTCATTCCATATGCAAATCACTGTTGCAGGGGTCAAGAAACAGTCTATGCAGTGTAAGACTACACCAGAGTCTACTAGCTTAAATATGGCCATAGGAAGATTAGGGAGGGGGGGAAGGGAAGAGACCATGCCTTTTTATTGCTTACCTCTATGCATGGTTAGGAGTCAATTTCAAATTTCTTTTCATAAGAAGCTTGATGGACTTACCATGCAATGAGAAGGCTTACCTTCCACAGCAGTCTATCTCTGTAGTGTTGAAGTTCAGTAGCTTAGAACACGGATACCATGCTTTCTATTAAATACTGTGGTCTCCATGTTCTCTATCCTACATGGAAACTGCCAATAAATGTACTAATCCCCAAACGGATTGAAGCAAGGCTCCCATCCCCTTAAAGAATGGGAGTTTGTGGTCTTTGAGGAGAGACCTTTAACTCAGCTGCTCCTCAAACTTATTAAAGTCAAGTTGGGCTCAAGTGGGTTTGTCATACAATGTTGAAATCATCCTTCTAATATAGCTCCAGAGTTGCTGCAGCATAGTAATCTTAGGAGGATTCAGCCTTTAACTCAGTTTCCTTTCCTCTTTTATTCTAGCTTACTCTAATTAGTGGTTGACTAGGATGGGTTACCAGGGGGAGCAAACAAGGTCTCCTGTGATTGCTAGGGGCATGGAGACGAGGCCCTACATAAGTTAGCAACAGAATTAGACAGCAATTTTACCAGAGCTTGGCACAGGCTTGGGTGAAAGGGGACATCCTTTCACAAAAATAATTTAAATGCTGCTGCTGAGAAACCTTGATACTAACACTAGCTTATCTTGAGACCTCTCATAGCTACAGTTGAACTGCAACTTCTTTCTCAAGCTGTCTCAAATAGCTGATGACTATGCTGAAGCATTTGACAATGCAACCTCTGATATTGGAGCAATGTATGCTGCTATCAGAGTTAACCCTTCTTGCTATTTAGGAGCAAATACACTGCAAAGTGGTGGAATATATGGGTTTTTTCCTCTTAAATTAAGACTTTGTGATGGACTATGCCTCTTCTAGTCTGTGATTGAACATAACCAAAGCAGTGGGTCAGAAGTGAAGCTCTGAGTTTCATGTGACAGGTTCCAATTGCACTGTTCCTAGACAACAGAACTATCATTTGAACTGTCCACACTAAGGGTGGAAATAGCTTTACTGTGACTCTCACCTTTTCTTCAGAGTTAGTATTCTGAACTAGGCATGTTAAATTTAGATTGGCTAATTGAACAGTCAATGAAATTTGCATATTAATCAATAAGAGCACCTCTTCCCTGAAATGTAGCAACAGCCTGGGGTTAGTGGGGGAGTCTGCAGCTGGCCCTGGGCTGCACACAGCACTTCAAAGTGGCAGAGCCATGTGGCACTGCTGTTTTGAAGCACCCCCTGTTCCTCCCCTGGCTGTCTCAGTTAGAGGCAGCAAGGGGGGAGTGACTAGTCAACTAGTGTGGTGTCTCTCTGAGAAGCATTTGCTTATTGACTAGTCATTCACATCCCTATTCTGAACAGCCTCCCAATGTCATGTCTTGACACCCAGATATGACCAGTATAGAAACAATTGTGTCCTCAAATACCATGCGGATGATTTTTTTCTCTGGCCTGTTGGCTTGTGCTGAAGTCTCCAGTGAACAACATTAATAGCTCAGATACAGCCCATTGCCAGTGAGTAGCTCAGGATGATCAATAATTTTTGGTCGGGGCCAAAACTTTTGAAGAGACCCTGGGCTGCCCTGGAAGGGGCAGGGCCTAAAATGGAAGAGGTGGGGGCAGGATGCTTCTAGGCTTCCCTACCCACACCCCATGATTGGTCTAGGGGTGGGGGAGCTACTTTGTCCCCCCTTCCCACTAAGCACCCATGCCCCTAGCAGGGCAGGAAGAGGCTTTGCATGTTCCCCCATGCCAATTAGGGCCTGGGGCAGGGAAAGTGCATGAAGTTTCCTCCACCCCGCCGGGAGCACATAGCACTTTGAAGTACAGGCAGTCCCCAGGTTACGTACAAGATCGGGACTGTAGGTTTGTTCTTAAGTTGAATTTGTATGTAAGTCAGAACTGGTGTCCAGATTCAGCGGCTGATTCCAGGAAACACTGGCATGGTGTTTATAAATACTACGGGGAGCAAAGCCGCAGCAGATGCGGGCAGGACTGCAGCGTGTCTTGGCCGTCCCGCCACCTGTGTCTCCCTGGTCTGCTTGGGGGGGAGGGGGCGTGCAGCTAGTGCCCCCCCAGTGAGAAAAGCCTGGTCTGCTGGGGGGGGCACTAGCTGCACGCCCCCTCCCCCCAAGCAGACCAGGGAGACGCAGGTGGCGGGACGGCCAAGACACGCTGCAGTCCTGCCCGCATCTACTGCGGCTTTGCTCCCCGTAGTATTTATAAACACCATGCCAGTAATCACACAAGCTCCTTAATGGAGCAAATAACACTACATAATAGGTGTCAGTTCCTTACTTGGTTCCAAACTCAGTTATCAGCTGTTCACAATTTCCTGTCTGCTTGTAACACCAAGGAGAGTGCTGTACCCTACAGCTAGGAAACTGATTACACATGCAGACATCTGATATCTTTTTCACTGGGTCAGCATAACTAAAGGCCACATTTTATCTTGGCTTCTAGCACAGTAGCAGCAGCAGTCAGGTTGTACTAATACAGCAGAAGTCAGTGTAATAAACAACCTGTACCAGCAGTGGCATACTATTATGGCTTGCCAGTAGTGTAAGGTGAGCCAGCTAGTAAGCCTTTCTCCTGTACCAGTTCAATCAAATCGCTGAAACCTAGTTTGGGAGTTGGATTACACAAAGCATCCCATGCTCTTCACAGAATTAAATACTAGGAACAGGTTGAACTCTCTTCTGGTACAGCAGTATCTGTAGTCTGGCATGATTCTAGTTAACCAGATGTCCACTTACCATGGGTGTGGCCGATTTTCCTGTGGTCCCATAGCTTGTTTACAAACTACCAGTCCTGCCTCTAAGTGCTCTGTGCTGTTGCATAGCTCCAATTTACCCCCTTAACAGCTTATTAAAACCCAGTGGAAGTGTTGGTAATGCTGCCAGATAATATTGACCTCCTGTTGTCTGGCAAATCATAGAATTATAGGACTGAAAGGGACCTCGAGAGGTCATCGAGTCCAGCCCCCTGCCCTCAAGGCAGGACCAAGCTCTGTCTACACCATCCCTGACAGATGTCTGTCTAACCTGTTCTTAAATATCTCCAGAGAGGGAGATTCCACCACCTCCCTTGGCAATTTATTCCAATATTTGACCACCCTGACAGTTAGGAATTTTTTCCTAATGTCCAATCTAAACCTCCCTTGCTGCACTTTAAGCCCATTACTCCTTGTCCTGTCCTCAGAAACCAAGAAGAACAATTTTTCTCCTTCCTCCTTGTGATACCCTTTTAGATATTTGAAAAACGCTATCATGTCCCCCCCCATCTTCTTTTTTCCAAACTAAACAAGCCCAGTTCATGAAGCCAGGCTTCATGGGTCATGTTCTCTAGACCTTTAATCATTCTTGTCGCTCTTCTCTACCCTTTCCAATTTCTCCACATCTTTCTTGAAATGTGGCGCCCAGAACTGGACACAGTACTCCAGCTGAGGCCTAACTAGTGCAGAATAGAGCGGCAGAATGACTTCACAAGTTTTGCTTACAACACACCTGTTGATACAACCTAGAATCATATTTGCTTTTTTGCAGCAGCATCACACTGACTCATATTCAACTTGTGGTCGACTATGACCCCTAGATCCCTTTCCGCCATGCTCCTTCCTAGACAGTCGCTTCCCATCTTGTATGTATGGAACTGATTGTTCCTTCCTAAGTGGAGCACTTTGCATTTCTCTTTATTAAACCTCATCCTGTTTACCTCTGACCATTTCTCTAACTTGCTAAGGTCATTTTGAATTATGTCCCTATCCTCCAAAGAAGTCGCAACCCCACCCAGTTTGGTATCATCTGCAAACTTAAGCGTACTCTCTATCCCAATATCTACATCATTGACCAAAACAGACCCTTTCGGAACTCCACTTGTTATCCCTTTCCAGCAGGATTTAGCACCGTTAACAACTCTCTCTGACTAGAGTTATCCAGCCAATTATGCACCCACCTTATCGTGGCCCTATCTAAGTTATATTTGCCTAGTTTATCAATAAGAATATCATGCGAGACTGTATCAAATGCCTTAAAGTCTAGGTATGACATCTACTGCTTCTCCCTTATCCACAAGGCTTGTTATCCTATCAAAGAAAGCTATGGTTTGGCACCAGTTCAGTCCCAAGGGTACCAAACTAGAGAAGTTCAACCTGTAGCAACACTATTGAAGGAAGCTACCTAAGAATTTCATGTGGATTTGACAGCCACAGTAGTAGCTCCCAAACCTGGATTAGCTCTAGGAAGAACTCTTGCAGGCAGCACTGCTAACAGGATAGCCTGGAACTTGTAGGCTAGCAAGTACCCAAAAAACCCTCTGTTAAATCTCTTTAAGGTATTGATTTTGCAACTCGCAAGATAGCAAAAATGCTGAAGCCACAGAAAGTGATTAAACAGGAAGGCGATACATTCTCCATCCACACCTCCAGCACTTTCAGAAGTTATTTTGTCCAGTTCAAAATTGGAGAAGAGTTTGAAGAAGACAATAAAGGCCTAGATAACAGAAAATGCAAGGTAAAAAATGGGCTGGAGCCACTGCGATCAGGTCTAGCAGTTGGGTGAATTTCTGCCTCGTGATTCAAAGGGATCCCACAAGTTACTTGGGGGAGGGGGGTAGGAGCTACTTGTCTTCCATGTGAGACTTAAGGTAGTCTACATCATATACAGCATGATGATGTAGGAGCACTCACTGTGGGGAACAACCTATCCTGGTAGGGGAGAGGGGTTACAAGAATATGGTATTGAACTCAAATTAAGACTTGTGTATGTCTCCCAAATGCAGAGTGTGGTTACCTGGGACAATGACAAGCTTGTTTGTGTTCAGAGTGGAGATAAGAAAAACAGAGGCTGGACTCACTGGATTGAAGGAGATGAGCTATATCTGGTAATCAGTCTGTTCAAATTGGAATCTAATGTCACAGATCTGGATCACTGCTGCAGTTAACCTAAACTGAGATGTTCCCATGCACTCCTGTGCAGGGGCAGCCTGTGGCTATAGGCTGACTTGGCTGTTGCCTAGGGCGCCACCTTCACGGTGCCCAATGTCACCCTATTGATGGCCCACTAACGGCTGTGCAGGCAGGGGCATCAATCACACGTTCCGCCTGGGGCACCAACTGCTGAAGCCTGCCTCTGACCACTCCTGCTTCTGTGTGCAGTGGGTGTTAAGGCCTAACACAAACCCACTCAGAAAAGTGAGGCTCTACATACACCTGCTTAGTACAGAGAGCAAGGGCTATAGTCTGTCTTGGGAAAAGAGACCCCCTAGAGTTTTGAAGTGGCTTAGAAGCATTTTGGAATCTGACATTTCTATTTCAATGTTGTGCCTAGCATTAATGAACTTCTAGAGGTGGCATCCTTGTCTGTCCATGAGCAATGTTAAAAATGGCTAATTCACTAATTGTTCACATTTTTGTTGACCTGATTAATCAATACAGGTTAGCACTCAGCAGGGGCAGAAGAGTGCCCCAGGGCAGTGCTGCAGGGCCCCGGGCAGCAACATTTTGCGGGGTTCCCCCTTGACACGGCACATGCGACACGGCGCATGTGCAGGGCCTTGGGAAGCACGGGGCCTGGAGCAGCTGCCCCGTTTGCCTTACCCTAAATCTGCTGCTGGCACTCAGTCCTGGCTGGTGCTGGGTGCTGACAACTACCCCTGCTGCAGCTATGCATTAGGGGGCTGGGGAGCTGGCATGCAGTGCAGGCAGCCTGGATCAGGCCACTAACATAGAACCACAGAGGGGGTTGAGGTTGCGACCCAGCGTGATCCAGGACTGAGCCCTCCTGGCTGTGCTCCCTAGTCCCCATAATGCAGGGGTAGCTGCCAGGACCAGACACAAACCAAGACTGAGCTAGCATGTTGGCTAGTCTACTTAAAATTGACTTGCAGAGCTGTGGGGGAAGGAGTTCCATGTGGCCAAAAGCATTAATCAATAAGCAGCCATTTGTCAATTAAATAATTAACTGATTACATTACTGCATCCCTACAATCCATCCTGTTCTAGCATCTCTCTCAAGCAGATCTCTGAATATTGCTGCTGGGACAAAAGATTACTTAATACTAAATATTGAAACTGGGAGTCAAGTAGTTAAGCATTGCAAGAAGGATACATGACTTTCAGATGAACAAGTATGGAAACTTCCACCTTCCCTTGATCCATTAGCTCTGACTAGTATTTTCTTTCTGCCTTGGTCCTGAAAAGACCAAGTGTCTCCTGCAAGATGAGAATTATATAGTGGATATAATAATGGAAACCATCGTTGAATATTAATGTAGCTTGAACAAAATGATCACCTGAAATGGAAAGAACAAGGTTCAGAGGGGAGCCTACTTAATATCTGTGGTAAACTTTCTTTGAACTTCCAGACCTGTCCCTCCCAAATAATTCTGATGCTTCTCCAGACTGCCACACTTAGTTCCCTGATGTCAAACACAGCTATATCATCACTCTGGTTCTTGGTATGAATTTGGGGAACAGACAAAGCATTCTTATTGGCTTTTCCATTCAAACTGACAGGAATATAGTATAAAATACAAGCAGAGACTACTCCTAAGAGCAAGATGTTGGGTAAAATGAGGGCTGGCAGCAGCTTCAAACTAGCTCGTTCATGCCAACACTGACCTTGTCCAATCACCTGAATAGCACGGGTGAGCCAGAGACTTGTATAAATATCTATTCCGGCTTGTGCAGATGGGCTAAACTTTTTTCATGTTCAATGCTTCATGGTGCAAGATGAAGTCTGAGGATGATTGCAATCCCCACAAATAGCTGTAAGTGGTGCATTTTGCACTGCAATTCAAAACTAGCTGGCATGATGAGCCTTGTTCTGGAGTTGTTTCACAACGTGCTGCAGAGCACACTATAAATCATAACTAGTCTAGCTACTAGTTGCAGACTAGCAGCACAAGCTTTACAAGATGCTGTAAGTGATGGTGTAAACCTCATTCAGCTTCAAAAGCACATAGCTCTCAAGCAAAGTTGCTACACAAGTTAAATAACTTTATTCTCCCTTCTTGCTAGGAGCTCCGCTGTGAGGACCAAGTATGTAAACAGGTTTACAAGAGAGCCTGACTTAGTCCAGCCTTCTGACACCTCTGTACAGAGCAGACCTCATGGAACTCTACTTCTTTATGTACATGGTTTAAAGCATGTGATGAATCTAAACTTGAGGCACAGCTTGTACAAAGATGCACCTGTTGCTTAGTGTGGATTCTGATCAGGAGAAAACCTAACTGCTTGTGCCAATTTCAGTTCTGTTCTGTCTAATAAACATCAGAAAACAATCCTGCGTATTCATGTTCGTGGGTGTAGGAAAAGACTCAAAAGTAATGCAAAGCCCATTTAACAATCAACTATCGTGATTTTTCTAGATGTCTGGGGAAATGCATCCTATGAATTCAAAAGGTCAGTGTAATACAGGGATGGGCAATAACTTTTTAATGCGGGTTCACTCCAAGATGTTGGCACATGGTCAAGAGCCACCTTTCTATGGAAGAGTGCAGGGTCTAGGACCGAGGTTGGGTGCACAAGGGAGCTTGGGGTGGGGTCTGAGGAGTTTGGGTGAAGTGGGGGGGAGGGGAGTGATGGGGTGCAGGGTCCAGGAAGGGGTGTGGGTGCAGGAAAAGATTCAAGCCTGGGGGAGGTGTGTGGAAGGTGGTGTGGGCTCTAGGAGTGAGTTGTGAGGCGGGAAGAGGGATTGGAGGGGGGGGGGGGTGTCTGAGGTGGGGGAGAGGGTGCAGTGCCAGAGGCAGGCTCTGGCTGGGAGGCCCTTACCTAGGCAGCTCCAAGCCAGCAGATGTGAGCTTGCCTCAGGTTCTTGTACTGCCTCTCCACTCAAGTCTCAGGCAGCTGGCTGCTCCCCATGGGTCTGTTCCCAGCATGGGGAAAGGGGGGAGAAAAGAAGCTTCACGTGCTGTCTGCTCCAGCAATATTTCTCGGCTCCTGCTGGCCAGAGACTAGCTAATGGGAGCTGAGCCTCTTCTGGGAGGCAGGGGCAGCATGCAAAGTCTTCTACCTCCACAGCTGTTGAGAGCAGCCACCCCTGTGAGCTGCTCTTGGCCTAGGGCTTTGAGGCAGCTGTAGGCTACTCTGGTGACTTGGCTGGCCAAATCTGGCCTGTTGGCAGCCTTTTACCTACCCCAGTAATATAAAATCCTGCTCCTTTGGAGGGCCTAATCTTTTCTCCTTGTTTATACCACCATGGCAGTACAGAGAGTCCAAGTAACTTCAGTCAAGTCTCTAGAGCAACATTCCTCACACTGGGGTCCATGAGGAATCTTGCCAATCACTTTCTCCCTCTCTCCGAAGGCCCATGGCTAAAGCAGGCTCCCTACCTCAGGCTACCTGTAGTGTTCTGCACAACTCCTGAAAGCAGCCACCAGCTCTAGGCACCCAAGGGGTAGCCAGAGAGACTATACACCATGCCTACTTGAGTACCGGCTCCACTCATCATGCTTCCCAACTAGGAATGTGAACTAGACTGACTAATAAGCCTAAAAGTATAGGTTAATCTTTTTCAGCTACTCAATTCTCTTCCACTCCCCCTTCCCTCCCCCCACCCCAGGCAGCAAGAAGCTGGAGTGAGGGAGCAGGAGCCAGTGCTGGAGGGAAAGCTGGCTTAAAATTCCCCCAGCACTAAATCTGTGATGATGCCTGCTTCCCCTCTCCCTGGCTGCCTTTGAGAGGTGGGGGGGGAGGGGGTGGGCAAGGGAGGCTGCTGGGGGCAGCCCCTGGCTCACCGTGGGCAGATGTTGCTCCACATCCCAGAGTAGTCTGGTTGGCCAGCCTGGGCTGCTTCATGACAGCCTCTGCCTTCCCTGCCCCCACAGCAGCCTGTATCTGCAGGTAGTCAGACCCCTCCCCCCACAGACAGGGGTCTATTAAAAGCAGCAGTGTGGAGTACCAGGCAGAAGTCTGTCTACAAGGGGATCTGGTGGCTTTTCTTTTCGTGGTGGTGGTGTGTATTGGTTCAAGTGGCTCCCCTTGCAGACCAGCTCCTGCCTGGCATCCCATGCTGCTGCCACCTCTGTACCAGAGGGCTCCTGGGAGAGGGAGCAGAGCACACTGTCAGCTGGCCCTGCCCTGGGAACTATAGAATAGTTGCTTAATGACTAAATTAGTCATTGGTCAGATTTGATTTTTTTTTTTTTATTGCCCACTATCTAACATCCTTATTTCCCCACCTACGAGAGCTGCAGGGCAGTGCATAGAACCTTTTGGGCAGGAGTAAGCACAGCTTGGACCCTGCACCCCACTCAAACCCTCTTCTGCACTCAAAATTCCTAATCTCAGGCCCTAGCCCTTAGTCCCAGGTGGGGTCCATCCCTGTCCCCCACCCTGGGTGTGAAGAATAGTGGGGCAAGTAGCGGATGGGGTGGTGGAGGAGGGGGTAGGGCAAGCATCCCTGGAAACAATTCTGAAGGGGGTCCTCAGTCTGCTAAATTAAAGAATGGCAGCTCTAGAGATACTGGCTTCTCCTTCTTGAGGAACATTACAGACCCAACTATAACCACTTACTGGCATGGAGGAGTAGGTTAGGAGATGTGGCTTTAGTCTAATACCAAACTTGAGTCTGTATAGAATATTGGTGATGTCAAAAGGACTCTGAAGAAAATTGACTGGCAGTAGTTTTTCTAAATTCCACTTGTTTCCTAGTTATGCTTACAGGGAGGACTCATGTTTGGATTAGCATGTCTTCATAGAGGAGCCTAAGGCATATACAGTAAGTCCCCGGGTTACGTGGGTCTGACTTAAGTCGGACCCCTAGTTACAAATGGGGGGGCACAGCTAGTGCGGGGTGCCTCCCCCACTGTCACTGCCCCCAGAAGACCAGGGAGATGCGGAGCCCCCCCAACAGACCAGGGAGACAGAGAGGCTTTTCTCGCCGCGGAGGATGCGGGCGGTGGGACTGCCAAGACGCACCGTGTCCTGCCGCCCACGTCCTCCGCGGCGAGAAGCCACTCTGTCTCCCTGGTCTGCTGGGGGACAGGGGGGACGCAGCTAGTGTGTGCACCCCCCCAGCTGACCAGGCTTTTCTCAACGACGCCTGGGACAGCAGCTGGGGCGCTGCCGGGTTGGTCCCCGCAGCGCTGCACCTTGGCACGGCGGGGACCAACCTGGCAGCACCCCAGCTGCTTTACCCCAGGTGTCCCCAAGTCAGCCGCTGCTGAAACTGATCAGCGGCTGATTCCAGGAAGCCTGGGGTAAAGCAGCTCTGCCTCAGCCTTCCTGTAGTCAGCCGCTGGTCAGTTTCAGCAGTGGCTGAATCGGACACGTGGGGTACAATATGTACCAGTTCTGACTTACATACAAATTCAACTTAAGAACAAACCTACGGTCCCTATCTTGTATGTAACCCGGGGACTGCTTGTACTCAATAATACCCTATCCACAAAGGCTTTGAAGCTCTAGTTTGCCACTTCCACCCAAGGGGAGCTGCAGGTAGCACACTGCAGCAGTACATATGACCCTGAATGCCCTGGAGAGCAGATGAGCACCACCATGGAGTTCGCTAGAGATCCTCATTAGTGTGAGAGGAGAAGAATCAGTTCATCCAGAAGCAGCAAAAGAAATGCTGATATCTATGCCAAGATCATCAAGGACAGTGCCATGTGACAATAAAGGAGCTCAGGCAGTGCAAGTGAAAGGAGACAAACAGATGTTCTAGTCTTGTACTACTATAAGCAGCTGCATGAGATTCTGGAACAGGGGGCCCAGGTGAGTTTCCCAAGCCTGCTCGTGGATTCTTTCCAAAACACTTCTGCAGCTGCATTGGGCAGTAGCAAAGAGGACAGTGTAGATGAGGAAGTGGAGAATGGTCAGCAGGTGAGCAGAGCATCTGATGAGGCAGGACTTGGTTTAACTTAAGGGCCATCTCACTAGGGGGCCCTGATAGGGAGGAGAGCACTGCTGATGAGTTCACATTTTTAATCCTGCTACAAGTGGTTACGGCAATTGGGTGTGATGTGGGGTGGTCATTCTGCCTCCACAGTTGTGGCGCCCTGGAGTAGCTTTTTAATGTGGCTGGAGCTGGAATAGGAATCCTCCCTGCATATCTCCATAAAGGTCTCCTAGTGGAACTTTCATCCTCCTCACAAGGTTTCTGGGGAGGCCTGCCTTATTATATCCTCCACTGTAGGACACCTTTCCACTCCACACCAGCAGAAAGTGGTCTGGCATCATTGCCATACAAAGCATTGAAATACAAGGTCCAGGTTTCTGGCCCCGTTTAGTCAGCATGCAGTTCTTATCTGAGAAGACTGATGTTCATGGTAGCCTGGATTAAGCAGGGGCTGCTATTGTAACTAATACCACAGCTGTCAACTTCCATTCACTCACTTCCTGCTACCATGCTCGGCTCCCCACCCACCTGCAGGCTCTGTGGGAAAGAAAAGTTGCACTTTCCTGGGTGGGTGGGGGAAAGCACATTCACTGCCTGAGTCCCTGGCCTGCTGCTATGCTTGTGCCCCCACCTGTTCCTTACATGCCTATCACCAAACAGTCCAGCTGCTCCCTTAAGTGCTCTGTAGTGTAACTGCTGTTTAAAACCATAACTGTGACTTTGTACATTACACAGCCCCATTGTCTTTGGACAAACTCTCCTTTATGCTTAGATTACATTTTACACACCACCCTCTCTTCTGTAATCTTCCTTTCACTTTTTGTTACAGAGAATGCAGCAGCCAGCCTGCTACACATGTCCCTTGGCTCCTGCTCCTCCTGCTGTTTGGCTACCAGAGATCAGAAGGTGAAAGTGTACTAGGGATGGCATGTTCAGGGAGCAAATGTAATCTGCCTATTTATTCAAGGAGCAATTAAGTGAGTGGAGGAAAATGTTGATGCAAGCAGTGCATAAGGATAGGAGATAGTGCAGGGAATGCAAAGTGAAGACACAGAATAGTCTTGATGTTCCTGGTGGAGGTGGTGATGTACGTGGTAGACTCTCAGGACAGCCAGATGCACAGGCATCTCCGCCAGCCCATGCAGACCCACCTTTCCTCCTCACCAAGTTTCATACTCTCCTTCTCTCTTCCCTTCCCCCCCCGCATCCCTGGGCCCTAAAATGTGGGGAGGGGAGAGAATCGAGGGCAAACTCACACTCAAGTCCTTCTCCCATATGTGATTTCTGAACAGGGGAATTGTAATATGCCTCCCCCAAGCTTCCACCCTGAACTCCTTTTCTATTCCTGCTTCCTTGCATTCCCTAAATAAAAATGTAGGATTTCTTAAGTGTCTTTATTGCTTTTGTTTAATGTAGGGGGAGGAGTGTACAGGCAAGCACACTTAATGCAGAGGCATCTTGTTAAAAGCAACATACATGATTTCCATATCACTGTCTGGCCATTCACAGAACTGTTTTTAAAAGCCTCTCTGATTTGCAATGCCCCTTGCAGTGCTCTCCTTCTTGTCCTGGTATGTCTGCTCACAATTAGTGGCTCTGCACCTGGCATAAAATGTTCCCCTTTATTTTCACAGATATTATGGAGTACAAAGCAGGCTGCCACAACAATGGGAATATTGCTTTTGCTGAGGTCTAACCTAGACAATAAACTGCAAAACCTTCCCTTTAAACATCCAAAAGCACATTCTACCACCATCCTGTACTTGCTCAGCCCATAGCTGAACTGCTCCGCACTGTGGTCCACGTTGCTTAAAGAGACTGAAGTTCTTAAAGAGGCGCACATCATGAACCTTTCCTGACCATCCCATTTCGATGTCAGGAAAATGGTGGTATTCTCAGTGGTGGTATTGGAAAAGGTATTTTTACAATAAGTAAGCCACTTTATGATAGCTATTATGAAGAGGGCCCAATCAATATCTGAACTGTTTTTAGCTTGCAAAGTAATAAAAAGTGATAGCTTTCATGTTACCTGACACTTCCTTATTCCACAGATGTGTTTTCAGAGTTATCTTAACTGACTTTAATACAAAAATAATTTTTTAGTAGCTCAGAGATAGACCAGCTACTGCAGAGTAAACTTGATTCTTCTGTTCTGGCTCATGCACCAACAAAACTATTAACTAAATCACAAGTGGAAGATGAAACTGTTTCCTTGGTTACAGATGAAATAGGAAAAATGGATTGCAGAGGCATCACTTAAGGCATAATTTAGTTTGTAGAATATTTATCACTTATGCTACTACAAGAACAGAAAATAACTATTACTTTAGGTTGAGTAGGATAGAAAGAAAAACCTTTTACATATAAAGTTAGCGAATTTAGGATCTGGCATCCTTGAGAGAACATCCACAGTACAAAATAATTTTCTTGGTTGCCTTTTCAAACATCTGAATTTTGAGTGTGACAAAGAGTGATGGGATAAATTTTCTTTTTTAACAGTGACAGACACAATAGAAGTTCGTTACAGTATGTATGGTATAGTTTGAAACTGACACAATTATACAGAACTATTTCCCGTTGTGGACTTTGTGCTTTTAAACTGGCAATCAAAACAAGGAAAAGAACACTGCTATTCAATAGGCATTAAAGACAACATTTGCCTACCGCTGAAGAATGGAGTAGAAGGAAGTCTGAGATTTCTGTCCATCTGTGAGTCCGTTTGTTCAAGAACTCCTCCTAAAAGTTAAGAACTTAGACCACCAAATTTAGCATGCAGCTTCCTCTTATAACTTAAAGCAAGGTAAGGGGTTGGTTGTGCCAGGACAATGGGATATGCCTGGAATTTGATTTTCTCATAAAATGGAAAGGGAGAGGTCTGGCAGGAGGGACAGTTATACTGAAGAATGACTACAGGGGAACAGCAAGGAGCCAGAGATGGGAACCAGGACAGCTATAACTTAACTGGGACAGCAGAGGGCAGGAATGGAGAAAGGGACAGCTATCTATAATATATTTCAGAGTTAAACTTAAAAAACAACACATGATCTGGTAGCACTTTATAGACTAACAAAACACGTAGAGGGTATCATGAACTTTCGTGGGCACAGCCCACTTCTTCAGATGACCGGAGTTTACGGAATTTGTCTGGTTGTGTGTTGGTTTGTCTGTGTGTCTGTTTGTCCCCCAGGCATGGGGCACACACTCCTCCTGTGTATGGACAGACACTTCTCATCTGGCCCCAGGCTGTTGTGGTAAGAGAGGGCTAAGGTTGTCCTCTCTCCTCAGGGCAGCCTGCATACTGACTTCCTCATCCCCAGCTCCACCCAAGAACAATGATTTAAATGAAGAAAAATAAAACTTATTTGAGTTAAGGACCCCAAAAATGCCAGGTACATAAGAACATAAGAACGGCCGTACTGGGTCAGACCAAAGGTCCATCTAGCCCAGTAGCCTGTCTGCCAACAGTGACCAGCACCAGGTGCCCCAGAGGGGGTGGACCGAAGACAATGATAAAGCGATTTGTCTTGTGCCATCCATCTCCAGCCTCTGACAAACAGAGGCCAGGGACACCATTTCTATCCCCTGGCTACTAGCCTTTTATGGACCTAACTTCCATGAAATTATCTAGCTTCTCTTTAAACTCTCTTACAGTCCTAGCCTTCACAGCCTCCTCTGGGAAGGAGTTCCGCAGGTTGACTATGTGCTGTGTGAAGAAGAACTTTCTTTTATTAGTTTTAAACCTGCTACCCATTAATTTAATTTGGTGTCCTCTAGTTCTTCTATTACAGGTACATTTTCTAGTGTTCGATACATGAGACATAACTCTCAACATTTTAATTAGGTTGATGTGACTAGCTTTAGTGTACATTTGTTTTCCGTAAATGCATGGTGTCCAACATGCTAATCACTAGCATGGTTGATGTGACTAGCTTTAGTGTACATTTGTTTTCCGTAAAGCCATGGTGTCCAACATGCTAATCACTAGCCACATGTGGCTATTTGGTTTGAACACTGTGACTATGTGGCTGTTGAGTGTGGCTAGTTCGCTATAGCAGTAGCCACTATAGTAGCCACTGCTTCAGAACTGGTTAGACACCAGGGCAAAGGATCTGCCTAAGTACAGATCAAGCAGAAAAATAAGTATAATAAAATTCCTACCATGTAGCTGACAAAACCTGACACACCTTGGTATTACTGTAGTTCAGACTAATGTATGCTTTAATGTGCTTTTAAAAAGACACTAATTCAGGATGAAGATAGTTTACCATTAGCTTCATTCAGTGTGGGTTAAACATCAAAACAGTGAACTAGCTCTGTCACATCCAGCAAGCAACTCATATGAAGGGTACTAAGAGGTTGCAACAGTCATTCTGGATTTCCTACTCCACTAGATGGCATCTTTGCAACATGCTGCATTGTCCTCAAAACGCTTTAGTTTGCATTAGAAATATTTTTTAAAAGCAACACAGCACTAATAAACTGCACAGACTGTCAGTCACTACAGTCAGATGATTCTGATATTGCATTCTTGAGAATATTTTTGGTGCACAGACCTCCTCACCCCCATAAGAGTCTCAGGTGGCCAAAGCACTACTATCAGAAAGCCCTCTTTGGCGGAATCAGGCCTTGTGCAGCAAACCACCATTGTTGGGAAACTATTACCAATGTTCCCTATAAGCTGTGCGCTTATGTGGTAGCTCAGGAGAGAGTCACATGCTGCCCAGTTGATTAGCAGAGCGCGCCCACCACTGGGTTTATGTTTCTACTGGTGGTGTGCATTTGCACATGCCTCGTTGTTAGGGATGTGAATGGTTAATCAGTAAGTATCACCCTTACCAGCAGGGGCTGGAGCAGCTCCCTGCCTGCTGTGGGCAGGAGTCTGCTCCAAGCTGCCATGGATGCGGGGGTGCTTCAACCTGGCCAAAGTAGCCTCTACCCGCAGTGGGCCTGGCCCAGAGTGCTGCAGGCAGGGGCACTCCAGCCCTGCTGGAGCATCCGTCCATAGCAGGCATGGCCCTGCGGGAGCAGTAGGCTACAGACAGGGGCACTTCAGCCTAGACAGAGCAGCTTGTGGCAGGCCTGGCCTGGCCTGGCCAGAACAGTGGGCATGGGTGCTCTAGCCCAGCCGAAACAATCCTCATCCCTGTTTAAGTGGTTAACTGGTTAAACATAATGTTTAACCCATTAACTGATTAAACGGAATTTTACATCCCTACTCGATGCACATTAAAAAACTATTCCGTATGTAGATGGAAAAAATCCGTACATGGATAGAAAAGATGAGAGGGAACACTGGCTATTACTACTGAAAATACCAAAGAGTTCTCATCAAGGAGAGCTAAGGGTAGTCTCATGACTACAGCCTCACAATGTTATTTAGCCACTGTTATAATGAGGTATATGCTGCTGTGCGGAAGCTCATACTGGGATAGTCAGAGGACTGAGAGCTCTAATAAGCACATCTTAAATATTAGGAATTACTGGTTAGCAACTAAAACAGGCCTCCATGGTGCCTAACCTGATTGTACTTTTTCATCTACGTGACAGCTGACTGAATAGCCTTTAAACCAGGGGTGAGGAATCTTTTTTGGGTCGGGGGCTGCTGACCCACAGAAAAATCAGTTGGGAGCCACACACAAGTGAGAAGCAAAGTGAGAAGTCCCTGACTAAGAAGGAGAAAAACACTCCCCACATTCCCCTTGCACACCAGAGCCTAGGGGGGCCCAGGCTAGTAGATTGTGTGTGCTCCAGCCTTGCAGGTGGGTGGTCAAGTGGCTGGAGTACCAGTGCAGGCTCCCCGATGCTGAGCCTGAGGGGCGGCATCCAGCCCCCGGGCCTGAGGTTTCCCACCTCTGCTTTAGACAATACAAAATCCAGCAGCATGAGACACTTTGTGAAAAGAGAAAATAAATAGTTTTACACCCTCAAACAGATTAGGAAAGAGATAAACTGTAAATACATTAGCACACTATAAATAAACTAGTTTACAGTACACTGTTCCTACATGTTTTTTCTTTGCCATGGGGGGGGGGGTGTTGTTGAGCTCCAAGAGCCAAGGACAGGAGTAAAATCCCAATGGAACATAAAAACATTAACACAACTATACTGGGTCAGACCAATGGTCTAGCTAGCCCAATAGCCTGTCCCTGACAATACAGTGCTAGATGTTTCTAGTCACCCAGAGCAGGGGGTTGCATTGCTGATTATCTTGGCTAATAGCCACTGATGGACATCTCCTCCATTAATGTATGTAGCTCTTCTTTGATCTCTGTTATAGTCTTGGCCTTCACAACATTCCCTGCCAATGAGTTCCAGAAGTTGATTGTATATTGTGTGAATACGTACTTCCTTTTGTTTAATTTAAACCAACTGCCTATTAATTTCATTGGGTGACCACTACTTCAGTGATGTGAAACAGTAGAAAACAATTCCTGCTCACTTTCTCCATACTATTCATGATTTTGTAGCCTATCATAACTCCCCTTATCATCTCTTTTCTAAGATGAACAGTCCTAATCTTTTTAATATCTACTCATATGGAATCTGTTCTGTCCCTCTTATCAATTTCATTATCCTCTCTGCCATTTTTCTGATTCCAATATATCTGTTTTAAGATGGGGTTGTAATATAACAGGTGGGTTTAGGGGCACCGCTGAAGGGTCAAATCAGGGCAAACTCCTTATGACCAGGGCTACTTATAGCCCAAGACCTGGGACCTCTCTATAAGGCACCAAACCAGCCACACAGAGCCCATCAGCTGTCAGTCTAGCCAGCAAGAAGTTCCACCAGCAAATCCCCTTATACACTCCTGCTTTACCTGTGCCCCAATCAGCACCACACCTTACACAGGTGAGAGGTTATAAAACCAATCTCACCAACTCCAAACAGGTTCTCCCAGTCCCTAAGGGTATGTCTACACTACCCCGCTAGTTCGAACTAGCGGGGGTAATGTAATCATCCGCAGTTGCAAATGAAGCCCGGGATTTGAATTTCCCGGGCTTCATTTGCATGAAGCCGGCCAGCGCCATTTTTAAATGCCGGCTAGTTCGGACTCAGTGCCGCGCGGCTACACGCGGCACGGAGTCCGAACTAGCCGGCATTTAAAAATGGTGCCGGACAGCTTCATGCAAATGAAGCCCGGGAAATTCAAATCCCGGGCTTCATTTGCAACTGCGGATGACTACATTACCCCCGCTAGTTCGAACTAGCGGGGTAATGTAGACATACCCTAAGAACCAGCCACAGTCCCAGGTCAATTTATACATCAGATCTTACCCAAAGAGCACACTGTGCCAATCCTTTAGAATCTAAAATCTAAAGGTTTGTTAATAAAAAGAAAGAAAAGGTTGAGAGTAGGATTGTTAAGGAAAATACATTACATACGTCAATCATCAAGTACTTGATGCAGGCTCTTAGCAGAGATGTAACAAACTGCCAGCTTAAAAGTCTCTGGTGTGCAGCCTATGGGTATGTCTACACTACAAAGTTAATTCGAAATAACAGCCGTTAGTTCGAATTAACTTTGATAGGCGCTATACAGGCAAACCGCTAGTTCAAACTTAATTCGAACTAGCGGAGCGCTTAATTCGAACTAGGTAAACCTCATTCTATGAGGACTAACGCCTAGTTCGAATTAAGTAGTTCGAATTAAGGGCTGTGTAGCCACTTAATTCGAACTAGTGGGAGGCTAAGCCCTTCCCAGCTTTCCCTGCTGGCTACTCTGGGCACCACCAGGGAAACTCTTCTGCCCCCCTCCCGGCCCCGGAGCCCTTAAAGGGGCACGGTCTGGCTACGGTGCCCGTGCCAGGTGCAAGCTTGCCAGCACCCAGCCAGCAGACCCTGCACCTGGCATGGCACGAGCCAGCCACCCGCTGCCACCCAGCCCTCCGCCTCTTCCCGGGACCAGGCTGGTGGCGCCCGGGAGCCTGCCAGGTCTGCAAGAGGCGGGCGCCCACCTGGTCTAGTGCGGAGATCGTGGACCTCATCCATGACCTCCATAGTAGGCACAGGAAAGTGGCTGTCTAGGGCAGAATAGCCGCCAGCCTAGCCACCCAGGAGCAGGTTTGCATGAAAATCAGGGTGATCCAGTGAGACCCCCGACCCTGAGCCCTGAGCTTAGAATGGCCATACTGGGTCAGACCAAAGGTCCATCTAGCCCAGTAGCTTGTCTGCCGACAGTGGCCAACACTAGGTACCCTGGAAGGGATGGTCCGAAGACAATGACCAAGCCATCTGTCTCGTGCCATCCATCTCCAGCCTTCCACAAACAGAGGCCAGGGACATCATTTCTACCCCCTGGTTAATAGCACTCCATGGACCCAACCTCCATGAATTTATCTAACTTCTCTTTAAACTCTGTTATAGTTCTAGCCTTCACAACCTCCTGCAGCAAGGTGTTCCACAGGTTGACTACACGCTGTGTGAAGAAGAACTTTCTTTTATTAGTTTGAAGCCTGCCACCCATTCATTTCATTTGGTGTCCTCTAGTCCTTCTATTATGGGAACTAATGAAGAACTTTTCTTTATGCACCCTCTCCACACCACTCATGCTTTTATAGACCTATATCATATCCCCCCTCAGTCTCCTCTTTTCTAAGCTGAAAAGTCTCAGTCTCTTTAGCCTCTCTTCATATGGGACCTGTTCCAAAACCCTGATCATTTTAGTTGCCCTCCCCTCTCCCACCCTCTCTCTTCCCCTCTCCCACCTCCTTTTCCCAGTGTCCCCGAGTTTTGTTCAATAAAGAGAGTTTCTATTTTTGAACACACGTGTCCTTTATTTTGTACATCAGGAAGGGGGGTTAGGGAGGGGTAAGTGGAAGGAGGTGAGGGAGGAATGGAGTACGAGCCCCCGATGGGGAGGACTGGGGTGGCTCTGCGGGCTCCTCAGGGTGGAAGCTCTCCTGCAGCCCCCCGATAGATCCCCTCCCTCCCGGATGGCAGCCTGCGGCAAGTGCAGCCGGGCTGATGGCCGAGTGCTGTGATGTGCCGAGTGTGGGTATTCAGGGCACTCCAAGCCAGGACTGCTTTGCTGCCCCTTATTGAGTTAGACAAATGAGCGGGGAACCCCTGAGAACTGTCTGTCCGGGGTGGGGGTTGGCTCCCTTTAAGCACAGCCCTCGGCTAGCCGGAGACAGCAGCTCCACGCTCTAAGTCCTAACCCGATGCCCTGCTGGCACTGCTTCCGGCCATCCTTAACCTCGGTTCAGGGGCCACTCAATGTGGATATGCTAATTCGAATGAGCAAAATGCTAATTCGAACTAGTTTTTAGGTCTAGATGCACTAGTTCGAATTAGCTTAGTTCTAATTAATTCGAATTAAGTTAGTTCGAATTAGTGCTGTAGTGTAGACATACCCTATGTTAGGATGGATCCACAAATCCTTCTGGGGCCCTCTGTCCTTAGCAAAGGTGCTTCTAGAGCAGAGGGCAGGAGTGAAGACAAGATGGAGGCACCCACAGGATACCTTTATAATCTTGCCCATGTGGAGGGAAAACCCACTTCTCTCCTCGGTGTTGTTGCCTCCCAAAATGGGACTGATCACATAACTACCCAACCAGTCTATGTCCTTTCTAGGCAAGGAGCCATGGCGAATCCAGGTATGTCCTTCTCAGGCAAGGAGCCATTGTGTGTTCCCCAGATGTCAATTGGCAACCTTTAAGTGCCCTTGTCCATGCAGCATTGGGCAACCACCCTTCACGGTAGGTGGTTGAAGTCTACTGCTGCCTCCCAGACAGAAAACATTTAAAATATAAATACAAAGCTGATATTCATAACTTTACACACAAAGATCATACAAGTATATGAGTAGCATAGACAGGATCAGCATAGAATAAGCTTTCAATAGACACTTCACAGAGGCTGCGTCTAGACTGACATGATTTTGCGGAAATACTTTTAACAGAAAAGTTTTTCCGTTAAAAGTATTTTTGCAAAAGTGCGTCTAGATTGGCATGGATGCTTTTGTGCAAAAAGTGCTTTTGCGCAAAAGCATCCGTGGCCAGTCTAAATGCGATTTTGCGCAAGAAAGCCCCGATCGCCATTTTAGCCATTGGGGCTTTTTTGCGCAAAACAGTTCTTCCCTGTCAACACTGACCCTCTTGCGGGAGCGTGAAAGTATTTGCACAAGAAACACTGATTTTGTACATTACAAAGTCAGTGCTCTTGTGCAAATTCAAGCGGCCAGTGTAGACAGCTGGCAAATTTTTGACAGTCTAGATGCACCCATAGGCTATAGGCCACCTTACAAGTGGGTGCAACACTGCTCTGCATGTTGCTACTAAAATTCAATAATGTGACAGGGGTGGCCAGAATTGCACACACTAGTCAAAGCAGAGGTGGGCAAGACACGGTTGGTGGGCCAGCCTGTGGCCCACCTTGTTGCACCCCCACCCCCAGGCCAATTGGGACTTTGGGGCAGGGGTACATGAGAAGTCTCCTCCCCCACCAGGGGCGCAGGGCACCAGAGGGAATGTTCAAAATGGCTGGCGGTTCCCTTTGGGCACTGCGCGCCCCTGGAATGCCGGGGCCTGAGAGATTTCGCATGCTCCTCCACCCTGCAGGAGAGCACGCTAAGTCTCCTCTCCCTCTTCCCCCAAACATGGTGCCTAGAGGGAACCGTCCCTTCAGCCTAGGCACCGTCTCTTCCACCTGATACCCTGCCCATTCCGGGGGCAGAGCTGGCCTGGGAAGTACTACCAAAGTTGGTGAAGTGGCCGCCCCCTACAAAAATTATTGCCCACCCCTGATTCAAGGTGTCGTGGTACCATGGATTAATGTAATGGCATGATGATATTATTCTGGTTTTTGCATTCCCTTCCTCGTGGTCATTGTCAGCTACCATATTCCCTTCCTAATGGTCATTAACTGCGATTGGGCATTGAGCAGATATTTCAGAGAACTATCCATAGTGACACCATGGCCTCTTTCTTGAGTTGTGACAGCTCATTTAGAACCCATAATTTTATATGTATAGTTGGGATTATTTTTCCAGTATGTATTACTTTGTACTTACCAGCATTGAATTTAATGGACCATTTTGTCACCCAGTTTTGTGAGATCCCAGCTTTGGATTTAAACTATTTTGAGACAAGGTTCATAAAAGGACAACAAAAATGATTATTTTGGAAATGAGTTTGGAAAGTGTGTTTGGAAAGCATGCCATATGAAGAGAGACTAAAAAGACTCATAAAAGGTTCCTAAAAGGAGACTAAAAAGACTGGGATTTTTCAGCTTAGAAAACAGGAGACAAATGGCTGGATATAATTGAGGTCTATAAAATCATGACAGGTGTGGAGAAAGTGAATAAGAAAAAGTTATTTCCCTGTTCCCATAACATAAGAACTAGGGGTCACTAAATGAAAATAATAGGTAACAGGTTTAAAACAAATAAAAGCAAGTTTTTCTTCACACAGCGCACAGTCTACCTGTGGAACTCCTTGCCAGAGGAGGTTGTGAAGACCAGGAATTTAACAGGGTTCAAGAAAGAACTAGATAAATACATGGAGGTTAGATCCATTATTACTTATTAGCCAAAAGGGGTAGGAATGGTGTCCCCAGCCTCTGTTTGTCAGGATCTGGAAATGAATGACAGGAGAGGGATCACTTGATGATTACCAGTTTCTGTTCACTCCCTCTGGGGCATCTGTCATTGATCACTGTCGGAAGACAGGATACTGGGCTAGATGGACCTTTGGTCTGACCTTTGGTTTGGCTGTTCTTATGAGTAGTTTTATATAGTGTGCAAATTTTGCTACCTCACTGTTCACCCTTTTCCAAGTTAATTTATGAACACATTGAACAGGCTCCCACATTTACTTCTCTCCATTGTGAAAGTATTAGTCTCTCTTGTAGACAATGTAGATTGTTTAGATTTTCTGACAGTCATTTTGGTGATGTAAATTTTCTTTTTTTGTAGCAGTCTTTCTAAAATAATTGTAAAGTGGCTACAAAATGTTCACACCAACCCCAAGACATAAACAGCTTCTAAGTCAGTGCCATACCTGACCACTGTATGACTTACACATATACCAATCACATACAGATATGTGAAGACAAGGTCCCTGCCCTTCAGACCTTGCAATGAAAACAGACCCCCTATAAACAAAGGACCAGAATTGAACACTTCACTGTGCAGAGGGTCCATAAGCTACAGGTGACTTTTTTCTTGGCCATTTTTAGGAGTATCCTTTGGGTTAATTCTTACTTAGCTGTTTTTGAAGACATACAGTACTATCCGAAATATAACGAGCAGTGTTAATTGTGCAAAGATGGATGATCCATCACCCTTTACTCATATTTTCTGGCATACTCTATACATTGTTATATAAAATGTTGCTAACTCTGAGGTAGCCATTTCAGATCAGTATAGGAACAAACTGTCAAGTGAAATCAGGTAAAACAACTAGAGTTCTGACTGCAGTTCTTCAAGAAAACATCCTAAAAGTAACATTTGAATGATTAAGATACAAAAGGCAGAATGAAAAATATAATCCAAAGGAGAAAAGGGATATAGAATGAAGCAGCATGCATGACCAATAACTATATGAAGATTATGATTCTTGCAAAGGACCTACATAAAGGGCAGCAGAAAATAAAAAAGATACTCCTTTCTTAAAAAATAAATGCTGAATAAGCACCGATAAACCAATTCTGAAGAGGATATAATACAACATACTCATTGAGTTATAGACCCAACCTGAGGTTCTCTATTTCAAGGAAACTACTGATATTACAGTACTGGATATTAGCACTCAACTCCCATTGGCATATATCATCCCTTTTCCTACCATGTTTAGTAACACTCTTGAAAATAACTACTAAGAGTCCTCAATAGCAAACCCAAGTTCCAATTCTAGATAGATATGTCAATCTGTATGATAAAGTTAAAGATAATAAATGTCCGTTAGATAGTACGATGATGTAGTAGCTAACCAGATTAGATACATACAGGCGGAAGACTGAAACCCTGCTATCTCTGCCACCATAAGGCAGTCCTTGACTGGCTTCCTGAGTTTTATCTTCAGGTTGCCAGTAGTGACTATTAAAAGAGGATCTCAGCATTTTCTACAAAAACCAGTTTCCATGGAGAAGCACTTGCCTTAAACATTCTTAAAATAAAAAGTCACAGTAAGGAATGATGGAATTGGCCTGCAGGTGCAGCATTGGTATGGCATTATATCTGACAAAATTCTAGGGTTTTCAATTTTTTATTATTTTTATTCATTTATTCATAGCACTCTTGCTAAATTCTATTTTATGTCCATGTGGCCCTACTTGCTTTTATCTCAGGAGGTTCCATCCTGTTGTCCTCCTTTTATAAGCTTTTGTCATCAGTTGACTCAGGTTAGGCTGCTACTAGCAGCTTTCTATTAAACATGACTGTTCAACCTGCAGACAATGTCAGCACAAAGATCCCTTTCTATTGTCCTTTTCAAAAAGAGCTTGTTTTCTTTCTTGTCTTTCTTTTTTTTTTTTTTTTTTTAAGATCCACTTTTCCACGTATGTAGATTAGGAAAGTAATGACATTTTAGCTATAGAGCTGAAAATGAACACAGCTTCCCAGTGCAGAGACAGACCCTGAGTGGTTTATTCTCATTATAAAGTATAATTATTCAAATGCAAAGCCAGGAAAAATAAAAAAGATTGGTGAAAAATAGGAATGTTTCCTATGGTGATATTCAGAGCGATTAAGTAGCTGCTAATAGATGAGATTATGTAAATGTGTATTCTTACTCAAGGGAAAAAGAACAGGGACAACCACTGAAAGGTCTATCAGGCCAAGTCTACATTACAACTTATTTTACTTTATCTTATATTGCTCAGAGAAGTCAATTAGCCACTCCCTTGAGTGATGCATAATATGCGACATAAGTGCTAGCGTGGACAGTGCTATGACACAGCTTCTCCCACCGATATAGCTACTGCGTTCTGTGGAGGTGGATTTATTATGCTGACTGAAAAGTTCTCTCCCACTGGCATAGAGTGGCCTCACCAGATGAGCTACAAGGGTAAGGCTACACCAAAGTGGCACTTCTAATGTAGACTAGCCCATATTTAAAAAGGAAAACTGACGGGACTACTAGGAAAAACAGCTCATGGCCCCTTGACAAAAAGGGAATAGCTGTTTCCAGTTATATTACAAGGTAAAGGTGAAAAATGACTGTCTGCATGTATATATTTTATTATATGTTTGTACATCTCAAATTTAAGTACTATATAATTTTAATATCAATGAGTATATATACATATAACTCACTGATATGTTTTATTGAAACAAATGCCACTTATCAGAAAGTTAGAAGTACACTAATGGCATGCATCTAAAGACAAAGCCCAGACAGACCAGTTAGTGGCCATAGTATGGGGATTATTTCAGTCTTCTGATTATTGCATATTTTAGAAATGTGCGACTCTCTGTATGTCTGTGAGTCTATTTGTTCAAGAACTCCTCCTAAATGGTAAGAGCTAGGACTATCAAATTTAGCATGCATCCTCTCACCATAACTTAACATAAGAACATAAGAACGACTGTACCGGGTCAGACCAAAGATCCATCTAGCCCAGTAGCCTGTCTGCCGACAGTGGCCAGCACCAGGTGCCCCAGAGAGGGTGGACCGAAGACAATGATCAAGCGATTTGTCTCCTGTCATCCCTCTCCAGTCTCTGACAAACAGAAGCCAGGGACACCAATTCTATCCCCTGACTAATAGCCTTTTATGGACCTAACCTTATCTAGCTTCTCTTTAAACTCTGTTATAGTCCTAGCCTTCACAGCCTCCTCTGGCAAGGAGTTCCACAGGTTGACTACACGCTGTGTGAAGAACTTTCTTTTATTAGTTTTAAACCTGCTACCCATTAATTTCATTTGGCGTCCTCTAGTTCTTCTTTTATGGGAACTAATAAATAACTTTTCTTTATCTACCCTCTCCACACCACTCATGATTTTATATACCTCTATCATATCCCCCCTCAGTCTCCTCTTTTCTAAACTGTCCCAGTCACTTTAACCTCTCCTCATATGGGACCCGTTCCAAACCCCTAATCATTTTAGTTGCCTTTTTCTGAACCCTTTCCAAGGCCAAAATATCTTTTTTGAGGTGAGGAGACCACATCTGTACACAGTATTCAAGATGTGGGCATACCATAGTTTTATACAAGGGCAGTAAGATAATCTGTGTCTTATTTTCTATCCCTTTCTTAATAATTCCTAGTATCCTATTTGCCTTTTTGACCGCCGCTGCACACTGTGTGGAAGTTTTCAGAGAACTGTCCACGATAACGCCAAGATCTCTTTCCTGATTTGTCATAGCCAGATTAGCCCCCATCATACTATACGTATAGTTGGGGTTATTTTTCCCGATGTGCATTACTTTACACTTATCCACATTAAATTTCATTTGCCATTTTGTTTCCCAATCACTCAGCTTGGTGAGATCTTTTCGGAGTCCCTCACAGTCTGCTTCTGTCTTGACTATTCTAAACAGTTTGGTATTATCCGCAAACTTTACCACCTCACTGCTTACCCCTTTCTCCAGATCATTTATGAATAAGTTGAAAAGGACTGGTCCCAGGACTGACCCTTGGGGGACACCACTAGTTACCCCTCTCCATTCTGAAAATTTACCATTTATTCCTACCCTTTGTTTTCTGTGTTTTAACCAGTTCTCAATCCATGAAAGGACCTTCCCTCTTATCCCATGGCAATGTAATTTACACAAGAGCCTTTGGTGAGGGACCTTGTCAAAGGCTTTCTGAAAATCTGAGTATACTACAGGCAGTCCCCGGGTTACATGGATCCGACTTACGTCGGAACCCTACTTAAGAACGGGGTGAGGGAACCCTAAACTAGCTGCGCCCCCCCCCCAGCAGACCGCCGAGACACGCCGTGGCGGTCCCACCGCCCGCGTCCTCCACGGCGAGAAAAGCCGCTCTGCATCTCCCTGGTCTCCTGGTCCAAGACGCGCTGTGGTCCCCCCGCCCCCGTCCTCCGTGGCGAGAAAAGCCTGGTCTGCTGGAGGGGGGTGCGCAGCTAGTACGCCCCCCCGCCCCCGCAGCAGACCAGGCTTTTCTCGCCGCTGGTCAGTTTCTGCCTGGGGCAGAGCAGCTGGGGTGCTGCTGGGTTGATCCCGCAGTGCCGCTCCTCGGCACTACTGGACCTACCCGGCAGTGCCCCAGCTGCTCTGTCCCAGGTTTCCAGATTCAGCCGCTGTTGAAACTGATCAGCAGCTGATTCCAGGAAGCCCGGGGCAGAGCAGCTCTGCCTCGGGCTTCCTGTAGTCAGCCACTGGTCAGTTTCAGCAGCGGTTGACTTGGGGACACCTGGGGCAGAGCAGCTGGGGCGCTGCCGGGTTGGTCCAGTAGTGCCGAGGAGCGGCACTGCGGGACCAACCCAGCAGCACCCCAGCTGCTCTGCCCCAGGCGTCCCCAAGAGCAGCTGGGGGGGCTGCCGGGTTGGTCCCGCCACGCCAAGAGTCGGCGCTACCAGACCAACCCAGCAGCACTCCAGCTGCTCTGCCCCAGGCGTGTCCAATTCAGCTGCTGCTAGTCAGTTTCAATAGCGGCTGAATCTGGACACTTGGGACAGAGCAGCTGGGGCGCTGCCAGGGTTGGTCCCCGCAGCGCCGCACGTCGGCGCTGCGGGGACCAACCTGGCAGTACCCCAGCTGCTCTACCCCAGGTGTCCCCAAGTCAGCTGCTGCTGAAACTGATCAGCGACTGATTCCAGGAAGCCCGGGGCAAAGCAGCTCTGCCTCGGGCTTCCTGTAGTCAGCCGCTGATCAGTTTCAGCAGCGGCTGAATCGGGGACACCTGGGGTACAATATGTACCAGTTCCGACTTACATACAAATTCAACTTAAGAACAAACCTACAGTCCCTATCTTGTACGTAACCCGGGGACTGCCTGTATATCTACTGATCCCCCTTGTCCGCATGTTTCTTAACCCCTTCAAAGAACTCTAATAGATTAGTAAGACAGGATTTCATTTTACAGAAACCATGTTGACTTTTGTCCAACAAATTATGTTCTTCTACACCCACTACTAACACCTGCCTCTTCCTAACAGCTGGCATTCCCTCCCCCTCAGAGGTATCCTCAGCGCGAGAGGATACCACAACGTCCTCTGGAAAGAGGGTCCCAACTACGGGATGGTTTCCCTCTGCTCCCATTGAATGCTCTGTTCCCTTGAGACTTTCATCCTCCTTAAGAGCACTCGGGCTCTCAGACCGGAGGTGGGACAGTACTACAGTGTCCCGGAAAGTCTCATCAACATATCTCTCTACCTCCCTTAGCTCCTCCAGTTCAGCCACCCTGGCCTCCAAAGCCCGAACTCGGTCTCTGAGGGCCAGGAGCTCCTTGCAACGGGTGCACACATACGCCACCCACCCACAGGGCAGGTAATCATACATGTTACACTCGACGCAATAAACAGGATAGTCCCTACTCTGCTGCTAGGCTTCTGTCTCCATTTTAGTTATGAATAAATTTAAGTATAAACTGGGCTTATTAAATCTCTGGGATATAGATTATTATACAAGTTGGCTGTTCTAGACTGGCAAGTTTTTCCACAAAAGCAACTGCTTTTGCGGAAAAACTTGCCAGCTGTCTACACTGGCCGCTTGAATTTCCGCAAGAACACTGACGATCTCATGTAAGAAATCAGTGCTTCTTGTGGAAATACTATGCTGCTCCCATTCAGGCAAAAGCCCTTTTGCGCAAAAGCTTTTACGCAAAAGGGCCAGTGTAGACAGCTAAGATTTGTTTTGCACAAAAAAGCCCCGATCGCAAAAATGGTGATTGGGGCTTTTTTGCGCAAAAGCGCGTCTAGATTGGCACAGACGCTTTTCCAAAAAAAAGTGCTTTTGCGGAAAAGCGTCCGTGCCAATCTAGATGCTCTTTTCCGCAAATGCTTTTAACAGAAAACTTTTCCGTTAAAAGCATTTGCAGAAAATCATGCCAGTCTAGATGTAGCTGTTAGGTTTAAAGAAGGTCAGGCATCACTAGCACCCTCTAACCTCCCCCTCTAAACTCGCTCTCCAAACTCCCTGGTCGCTGACTCACAGGCTTATATAGCTCAGGTAGCCCCTCCCCCTGACTGAGGCTCAGCCAATTAACAGAGGCTTCTAGATTTCAAACCTTTTAGAAGCTCCTTCAAACAAACAAACACACACACACACAAGCTCAGCACACAGCAAATAACCCCTCCACACAAACACACACTACAGACAGCCACTTACCACAAGGGTCCCGTATTTACTCCTCTTTTACCTGGAGAACTCCCTCTCCAAACTCCCTATTAGCCACTCCTGTTCGCAAACTTAAAGCAAGATAAGGAGTTGGCTGTGCCAGGGTAATGGGAAGTGCCTGGAATCTGATTGTTTCTCATAAAATGAAAAGGGAGGGGTCTGGCAAGAAGGAAAGTTATACTGCAGAATGACCCCAGGGTAGCAACAAGGGACCAGAGATAGAGACTTGGACAGCTAGAACACCATGGGGCCAGCAGCGGGCAGGAGTGGAGAAAGGAACAGCTAACTACTAGGGATGCAATAGTGTAGTTGATCAACTGATTTAACAGATAAGCAAAAGCTTATAGGTTAATACTATGCACTACATGCATTTCCCACCCCTCTTGCCAGTAATTTTTTTAGCAGGCTGGCCAGCAGCCCAACTCAGTCCTGGCTTGTGATGGGTTCCAGAACTACCCACGCTGTGGCTCTGCATTTAAAGTGTATTAGGAGCTGGGTGGGCAGGCAGCCGGGCTCACTTCTGGCTTGCGCCAGATCCAGGAGCTCAGACCTGCCCCTGCCTGCCCTGGACATGGGCTGCTGCCACTCTGCACTGTTGCCTCTGTGTCAGAGGCAGCAGCACAGGGAAACAGAGAGCCAGTCTGCCAAGGGAGTTGGTTTTCAAACTGGCTCCCCTTGCGGACCAGCTCCTGCCAGGCACCCCACGCTGCTGCCTTTGATAGCAGAGCGGAGTGGCAGGAGGCTCCTTGGGAGTGGCGCAGGAGCACACTGGCTGCTGGCCCCACCTCGGGGACTACAGAATAGCGGAGTAACCGATAAGTCATGAGGTTAATCGACCATTCAATTAACCGATATTTAACATCCCTACTATCTACTGTGTATTTCAGAGAGTTTGTCTATTTTTGTGTCTGTCTTCCAGCTGGGCGACACACACCCTTCCCCCAGCTGTGCCTGCTACAGCTGCAGCAGCCATGAAAAGGCACTTCTCATGTGGCCCGAAGATGCTGGCTGCAGTGAAAGAGGGCTGGAGTTGTTTTCTCTCCCCAGGGCAGCCTGCATAGTGAATGCCTCATCACCAGCCCTACCCCAAAACAATGATTTAAATGAAGAAAAAAAAACTTTTTTGCATTAAGAACCTGAACAACATTGGATAAATTTTCTAGTTTTATATAAAAAAGAGGCAGCATAGACATGGCAAGACCACGATCCATGCTACTCAACAGAAACTTTGCAGGCATTTCACATAAAGTTGAGAAAAAGCCCTCACACTGGTTTCAAGTTTATTTTACGTTTTTATGCAATCAAAAACTTATAAATAAGATCTGATAGCATTCTCTTTATGCTGTTTAAATCCATAAACTCCAAAATAAGCTATACACAAACAAGCCAAATCTTCTGCCACTCTATCTTGGTTTTTAGAGGGCAGTCTCTTTTTTCTTTTCTCACATAAAAAAGACCTTATCCCACTTAAGGTTCTGAGCCTACATAAGCTTCAATGCAATTGACACCTCCACTTTGGGAGGATCTCTCTCAGAAGCACTCTGGAAATCCCCTGGGATTTAACTCCAAGAGACCAGTATCATTGTTTGGCTCAGCACAACCTTCTCTTTGGAGCAACACTGGGCTAGAATGAATCATGACTAAAGGGCCTCTCAAATATGGCTACGTCTAGACTGTAGAGTTAAATCGGAAAAAGATACGCAATTTGTGGTACGTAAATTGTGTATCTTTTTCTGATTTTCTTTTGAAAGAGGCTTTTCCGAAATTTGGCGTGCGTTCACAGCTCCAAATTTTGGAAAAACCTGCTCTTTCGACACATCCCTTATGCCTTGTAGAACGAAGTTTACACAGGGATGGCAAAAGAGCACGTCCTTTTTTTCTTTTATTTTTTTCCAGAAAAGTGGACACGGCATTGCTTTTCAAAGATACTAGAGGTATCCCGGAAAAGCACTGCAGACTACACGTAGTCTATCTGTCCTCTCACTTTTCTTCACATGTTAGAACAATGGTTCTCTTCTGGCTTCACTACTAAACTTGTTGCATTATTGAGACCAAGTCACTTCACCTATATGTGTCTTAGTTTTCCCCCTCTATACAATGGAGATATCCCTGATGGATAGATGAGTTGTCATAAGACATATAATTAGTTAATAGAAAAACACTACAATTATGGAACAAAAAGTGAGCAATATTTAGTCCTTTTGCTCTTCAAAAGGACTTCATACTATAAAACAAGCTAGATAAATGGGAATCTATTTAAATGATAATAAACGGCTGAAAGACCCTCATACAAATTCTAGAAACCTGACTAGGGCATGGCAATAACACTTGCTGCTAACAGATTAATATGAATTCCATTGCCCAGTGTTACCATACACTGAGGTATGAGGGCTTGCTCCCAATGGCAGACCTGCCATGGATTTTCCAAGCACTGGAATTGCACTCCATGAGATCTGATCATACCAAAATTAGACCCATTGTCATAGGTTAAAACAGATTAGCTTCTCGTGAGGTTGTAGCATAGTTTTATTGTCCTCCATAATGAATGGGAATTTTTCTGATAAACAGAAAAGGGCTGGAGGGGGGGAAAAAATCACACAAAAGCAGCCAAGCTGCTGCACACCAAGGTAAATTTACCATGATACCCCTGTGGTTATGGTCACAGGAAATATGTATTCAGCAACTGACCCAGCAGGTCACCCAAAACTGGCAGGAGTGTGAAATGTTGTCTGGGCTTTGGAAGTTACTGAATGTTCAGATTCAGGGAACAAGCACTTCAGCATTCTGGAGAATTTCCCTAGCCACCTCCCAACAGCTCCTCCCACAAGGACAGGAACATTGTTCTCTCCCAGGTTAAACAAAAGTCACATGGAAACTCTCACCCTCCCTCCTACTTGAGTCTCTCCTACTTGTTACGTCCAATTGTGGAGACATCCGCATGTGGCTTAAAATATTCTTGATTCCTTTCATTCTCCTTGTCCCTTTCTCTCACAGCTTTTTCTCTTGTTCTTTTCCTCCCCACCCGTCCCCCTTGCATCTCTGTCCTCCCCACCCGTCCCCCTTGCACTCCACCCTCCCGGTGACCCGCTCTACCCTCCCCACTCCTCCCATCTTCCCAGCCACCTGCCCCCGTTCCTTCTCAATCCTGCTCACCTCACACCTTTCAGTCCCTCCCAGTCTCTCCTCCTCCGGCCCCACGCCCTTCTCTCACTCCCCCCCCCCGCGCGCCCCTCCACTGTCCCGCCCCTGTTGCTATGGCGCGGCGGCCGGGCCCTCCCCTCGCCGTGCCGCGGCTGGCGCGCTCCCCCCGCCCTGAGCGGCCCTGGCCGCCGCCGCCGCCTCCTCCTGCCGCTATTGGCCGCCTCGGAGCTGGCCTCGGCGTGCTCAACTCGCTCAGAGCAGCCGGGCGGGCTCACGTGATCTCTCCCCAAGATGGCCGCCGCGCCTTCTTGTTTTGATGAATAATCTCTGTGTGGGGCAGGGGCAGGGAGCCGGGCAGCGGCCGGAGGGGCAGCCGGGCGGGGCACTGAGCGGGCAGGGCTGAGCCGGGCGGGCACTGGTCCGGCGGGCAGCAGGAACGGGAGCAACAGGGCAAGGCGGCAGCGGGAGAAGGGGGGGAGCAGGAACTGAGGCATCTGAGCTAGGGCACAGGAGAAAGGGGAGCAGGGGCTGGGGCATAGGAGGCGCCTGGGACTGGGGCAGGGTACAGCAGTCGCAGCTGGGGCGCAGGAGGGGCAGCCGCCGCCACTGAGAGGACCTGAAGCTGCAGTTGGCAGAGGGGTTTGCTGCTCCCCGCCTGAGTGGCAAGCCGAGAGAGGGTGCGTTCTGTATTGTGCTTAACCTCTGACTATGCAATTCTGAGGCACCCTTGGGGCCAGAGGCAGCAGGACCGAACTCCCCCGAAGCTCCCATCCCACAGAGAAGCAAAGAGCCCCAAACTACTTTCACCATTAAGAGGAAAACGATGGAGGAGCTGAGCGCTGATGAGGTGAGTCAGGGCGAGGGATCTTGGGGAAAGGTTGGGTGCTGGGAGGGAGAATGGTAAATCAAAGGGAATCTTGGCATTAGGGTGGATCTGACAGTATCTAGTACTTTCTAGGTGAGAATGGGATTATGAGGGTATCTTGAAATCGAGGGTTACATCTAGGGTACTGGGTAAAGCTATTCGTTTTATTGATGTGGAGAAGGAGGAGGCACTAGCTCTGGGGGATTCATGTATCCGAAGGGAAAACTTGGATTTAAGAAAAATACAGCAAATAATGTGGTTGTCAAGTGTTGGTTTTTTTGTTTATTTGTTCACTAATCTGCCCTTGTAGCACCTCAGTGTGTTTTTTCTTGCTTGTAATTATCTTGTTTGAGGGAGGAAGTTGAATTCTTTTTCTTGTGGTTAATTGTTTATTTGTATGTTTGTACTTGCCAAGTCCTGTTCAGTTGGAAAATGACTTTTTCTGTTAACTTTTAGGAGTTGTTGGGTTTTTTTTTAATCTCATTATTGGAATTTTTACCTTTATTTTTAAATGAGATTTAAAATATTCAAAATTCTTCCCCTTGTTAATGCTTGAGACAGCTAAAGTGTATGTTTGATTTCATATTTAACAGGATTTTTTTTTTCACAACTAGTATGAAGAACTCAAGTTAACTCATGTTGGAATAGGTTAATCTTTTTTCTCTGTCTGGCTTAGATTGCTTTAATTTCTCCTTCTCTCTTATTCTTCCAGTTAAAGTTGTAGGTTATTTTTTGTGGAGGGCAATATGTGGAGCAAATAATTTGTAAACTGCTTCTGTTTCTTCCTGTTAAATGGACCCTTATGTACTCTCAGGATTTGCTGTTTTATTTTTAGTTTAAAGAAAGATTATTTTACTTTTGAAATTTTGCTGCTTTGGATATTAAAGTTTTCCAGCCTCTGGGTAACCTCCAGCTGCCTGAGCATCCAATTCATATACAACTTCAAACCTGCCCTCTCCCCCTTCCCTGACACACATTTTCTATACTGCTACAACATAATGGTAGGTTTTCAAATTAGGGGTGGCAACCCAGTATTGAGTTGTGAAATGTCAGGCACTGGGTCTCATTGCTGCAGGGTGATCAGGTGACCAGTGGTGTTGCTGAGGCAGGCTACCTGCCTGTCCTGGCACTGCAGACTGCGATGTGCCTTAGAAGCGGCCTGCCCTGAGCACTAGCTCTGCACTCCCATTGGTTGGGAATCTGCTGCTGGATGCTTCTGGGGCGCAGCATGGTCTATGGTGCCAGGAAAGGCAGAGAGCCTGCCTTAGCACCACTTAAAGTAAGCCTCTCCCCCAAAGCCAGAGCCCCCTCCTGTACCCCAATGCTCTTATCCTTAGCCTCACCCCACCCATACTCTAGTCAAATTATGTTGGGTCTCAAGCATCAACAATTTTCTTCAACTGGCTTATGAGAAATAAAGTTTGAAAACCACTGATCTAGTGCATCAGATTCAGCTGGTGTACTACTAGGTTTATTGCAAACTTACTCTCTAGAGTTAGTATATAGTGGTGATAAATGGCTTTTACTCTGTGTCATACTTGGTGTCCAGCTTTTAAAACAAGGCTGCTGCTGCTGCTGTTTAGGTTTGTATTGCAACATCAGTGAAGTTTTTGATCATGTTGTAAGTTATGATTTAGTAGTCTTAATGTGTCGCAATTAGGGATGTAAATGAGTAGTCAACTATATGATTAACCCATAATTTAAAAGCTGGTTCCCCCGAGTGTTGGCTCTGCAGTGCTGCCCACCCCATCCCCCTGTGCTGTTGCCTCTATCAGAGGCAGCAGTGTGTGTCGGGGGGACACGGGAGACTGCTGTGAAGCAGCCTCTGTCTGTGGCAAGCCTGGCCCCGCCACTAGGTAGAAGCTGCTTTGCAGCTGCAGCCCCTGTCCGTGGGTGGTCTGAGCTCCCTGTAGATAGAGGATGCTCTGCATGCTGTTGAACAGCCCTTGTCCATGGTGAGCTGGGGGGGGGGGGCGAGGATCCAAGCTCCCCCACCCCATCCCCCCGGCAGCAGGCTCCCCCACCCCATCTATCTTCCCCCCAAAGCAGCCTCTGCTCATGGGGAGCTCAGACCCCCCCCCCCCACCCCTGACAGGGGCAGCTACCACTCCTCGCTGCTGCTTCTGTATCAGAGGCAGCAGCGCAGGGTGGCAGGCAGCTGGTCTGCACAGGCAGCTGGTTTTTAAACTGACTCGCCTCACAGACTGGCTCCCACCTGCACTCTGCACTGCATCCTGTGATACAGAGGTAGCAACATAAGGTGTCAGGGGGCTCCCCAGGAGTGGGGCCATATTGCACTGGCTGCTGGCCCTGCTCCTGGAGACTATAGAATAGTCAAGTAACTGATAAGAATTCATGCAGTTACACAACTGTTCAATTACCCAGTATCTAACATTGCTAGTCACAATAGGAGTTAGGAAAAAGTGCTTCATAGGTATGTGGCTGGGAAGGGGCTTCATATGCTGTGGTGGTACAGAGACTACATTTCCCATATGGCATTGGGTGGGGGAATACTAGTAATGCAGTTCGTATTGTGGTGGACAACCTATAATTTAGTAGGTATGTTTCATGAGCAATATTTTTATATCTGTAATCCTTTAATCATACTTCTCAACTGTGTTTATGAAGCATTTTATGTTAGATTTTAGACCACCCATAGAAACCTGGTTATGTCACTGTTGCTGAAAATTACTGATATCAGAACTGCAGCAACATGGACCTGAGATTGCAGAATATACGAGTCCTTCATGAGGGAAAATCTCTGACTCTCCCTTAAGCAACTTCCTAAAGTCTTCTACAAGCTTTCTAGTACAATTAAAGATCTCAGCTGGTTGGTCCTTTGGCTGGTTTCTTGAGGCAAGCTTTATATGTTTTTTTAAGGGAGTAATGCCATCGTGTTTTGTTAGCGCACACACTCTCTTTTAACTGGATAAGACCTTTTTCAGAATCAAGTCAATTTTTTCCCCCCAACTTCCCCTTTTTGCTGCCACTCTTTGCAGCGAGTCCTGAATCTGAGATGGCTATTATTGGAAGTTATAGATGTTTTTAAAATGACTATATTTCCTTTTGTTAAATTGGATGGATCTGAGAAGAGAATGCTTTTCAGTAGAAACGTCATATGCTGAGCATTCCCAGTGACTGAAAATAGAGTCTTGGGAAGGATTCTCTTCTAATGTCAAAATATAATTTAAGTACAGTAGAACCTGGCTGATTTGTGCTAATGTCTGTGAGATCCATGGCACGTTATTGAGTTTTGCAGATTAGTGGGTAAATAAAGAAACACAACTTTAAAAATGCAAGCCTGAACACTACAAAATTATATGTTAAGGCCTGAACTAGGGATGTTAAATTGCGGGTAACTGACTAATTGAATAGTCAATGGATTTTTCATTGACTATTTGACTAGTCGATAAGCCATTTCTGCCTTTGATGTGTAGCAACAGCCTTAGTGCTGTTGCTACACTTTAAAGGTGAAAGCGCCACATGGAGCCTGGAGTCATATGGGGACTCCCTACTGACCCTGGACTCCGTGCAGCGCTGCCGCTTTGAAACGCCGCCACAGGAGCCCGGAATCAGGCTCCTCGCTGCATTTCAAAGCGGCAGTGCCACACAGAGTCTGGGGTCTGTGGGGCCTGATGCTGGGGTCCTGCGGCGGCGTTTCAAAGCAGCAGCGCCAGGTGGAGCCCGGGGTGTGGTGCCTGGCTCCACGTGGCACTGCTGCTTTGAAGTACCCCTGTACTCCACCCCCCCTTGTTGCCTCTTTCTGATTGAAGTAGCAAAGATGGGGAGCGACTAGTTGGCAAGCTTGTTGACTATCTGATAAGCATTTGTTTCTTGGATAGTCAACTAGTCCTTCACATCCCTAGCCTGAACTACCTTAAAGTTAAAGGGATATGTAGAATTTATTTCAAATGAAGAAAATCAAAGCTTTGTGATGTATTTGTGGATAGTAGTAAATGTTCTGAGGTATATATTGTAAAAGAACTGAAGTCTTAAAGGGAGAGTGAAATACAGCTCAGTCTTAAATCTAAGGTATGTAGCATAGCAAAGGGAAAGCCAACAAGGTTCTGCTGAATATTGTGAGGTTTCCATATTATCATGGACATAGGATGGGATATTGCCAGACAGAAATATAATCACAATATTTAGTAAAAGAAATGGATGGATTTTTCTGTCAGAAATGAGTGAGCCCAACAAACGAAAACTGAAAGAAATATGGCAGAATAATGGTCTTGGTGAATTTACTAGTGTCTTATAATATTTTGGGGTGTCTTTAAGGTTGCCAGATGGTTTCAACAAAAATACTGGACTCACTTGACATTACATCACAATCTACATTACATCTTATTTAGAAAATACTGGACATTTGTATTTTCTCAATTTATTTCCCAGACAGAAAGCTCAAATACTGGACTGTCCAGCTCAAATACTGGACACCTGGCAACCCTAGATGTCTTTTCCCCTTATGCATTCCTTTCCTTCTTTAGCAGTTAAATCTCTTGGAGTTTTCTAAATATATTGTTTTTGACTTAATTTGTATTAAGAATGTTAATGTGTTTAGTTAAATAATCATGTAACCACTGAAAAGTTAAGCAGTTACATGGTTACATGTGGGGGGACAGGCAGGCGGGAGCTTGTGTGATAGGGAGCCTGGGCTCATCAGTTAGCGTGCACGATTACACGCAGGCTCCCAGTATGTGTGGGGAGCCAGCTTAAAAGCTGGATACCTGTGCATACTGGCCCCTTCCTGTTCCCCCCACCACCCCTGCTGATGTGTTTTATGTATCAGAGGCAGCAGCAGGGAGGAGGAATTGGCTCCACTTCATAGAAAAATATGGCTAGTCTTTTAAAAAAGGATATTAATAGGTTCTGATTTAGATTCTCTTATGAACTCTAACACTTTGTTCCACAAAGAGTTTTCACACTTCCTGACAGATTAAACTTCCATTGAAGTCAATGGCCTTCCATTCACTTTAGTGGATGTTTGGAAACCAAAAGGACCAGTCCATAGCAGTCACTTGAAAATTACTATCAATGCTTGTGCCTCTATATTGTATGCTTTTCAGGGTAAGGGCTAGCATCTGTTTCGCATACCTCACTAATTGCATAGCAAAATGTTCACTTTTATAGCGCTAAAGCTGCATGCTGATGCAACTTTTCATGGTGCTATAATAAAGCACAGTTTCAAAACAATAAGGCCCGTAGCACTTAAAGAAGATTGTGAGAAGATGGTCTACAAGAGCATGGAGACACAAAAGAGAAGCAGAAGCATCAGGAGAGTATGAGAGCTAGGTGGGACGAATCAGTCTAGAACTGGATGAGTTGCAGATAAGACAAAGCAAACAATTTGCATGCAAAAACAAGAACAAAAATTGGGGATGGAAAAATGTGGCCTAATTTGACACAGTGTAGCGAGCTGTAATTTCTTAATATATCCTTATTTGAAAATGGGCTAAATAACTTCCATCAAGTTTTTCAGTGAACAAGTGCCTTCAGAAGATGAAATACTTCTTAAACTTGCTTAGCATGCTGGAGCTGATATCTCATAGAGAAATAAATTGATATGTTAGGGCCTGGGAGTTAATAGTACTTCTTCTTTTGGCATCATGCAATTTTTAAACTGCTCTTTCAAGGAAAAATAAATGTTTGCTTAGAAGCTCAGCTGATCTAGTACTGATGCTTCAAAATAGGTATGAATAAAAATCACTTCAGTTTTTGGTGGTCAAAGGTATATGAAAATGAAAGACTAGTTGCCTTGGTTGTATCTTTATTGGTCTGTTGTACAAAGTCCTCAGTTTGCTATTTTTAGTGATACAGCTATTTATCTTTTGTGTTGTTGAATATCCAACTGACAGCTTTATACAAGTCCATTAAGATTAAAAATGTATTTCTGAAAGCTAATTTCCAGAAAGAGCCTACATACATCTAGTGCTAAGTGAACTCATAGGAACCAGTGCAACAGTTTGATGGGTCTGCTTAGATTTTTTTTTTTTTTGCATTAACCTTTTATACAATATCAACAAATTATGTAATAGAGGGAAGGTCATTCTTGATGGTTCATATAAAGAATGGTATATAATAACTTGCTTATTATGTATGCGATGCTGTTGAAACCATACATAATATGTGTATAGTGCAGGGTTACTGTAAGGTAAACAGTGGTCCTTTCTTAGTAAAATGTTTCAAAATATTACCTTGTTTCTTCATGCTTTGGTAAAACTGAGTTCTGTCCAACAGGTGAATGTAAACGGGGTGATAATTTAGAGAAGAGCTGTGGGAACTTAATCACAGTCTTAATACATTTGTGACTCGAGAGTTGGGGTCTCGTGTCGAGCACTGCAAGAAGCGTCAGTCCCTGCCCTACAGAACTTAGGGCCAGATCTTTAAATGTATTTAGGGCCTCAGCATGAAGATGGGTACGTGCCAAGCTTTTCAAATTCAAATGTGCCTAGGTGCCTTACTCACATTAGGCTTCAGCTAAATGGTGGAAGCAAGATTTCTGGAAAAAAAATATTCATGGTTACAAAATGAAAATATGAGGCATTCTTTAAACATTTGAAAGAAACTTTCATTTGTTTTAAAATATAGTGACCTATCTGAGCCTAGGAGTAGTAAACAACACTGTGCTTTTGTATTGTTGCTCTTTTTGGGTCACTGCTGTTTGAAAAGTTTCTTCATGACAGTTTACAAGCTGAAATGGTGAATCCCTAGAAAGGCAGGTGGTGGTTGGCCCAATAGAATGTCAAAGGCATAAAAATGTAAGTTGCGAATGAGGCAAACCTAAGGATTGCATGTGCTCTGTTGTTGCAAGCAATGGTTATGACTGTTCTCCGTAGAACTTCTGAGTTAACTGTTGTTTGGATCTATCACTTTATGTAGTTGGGGGAGATATAAAGTGACAAAAGTGTGTACTCAGATCTTGATTATCCACTTAATACTGGTGTGATGAGAAATAATGAATATCAAAGGTGATTTTCTGTGCAATTAATACAAGTTGTGTGCCAGACATGACCTTGTCTGTCTATACATTTTACGAATGTGCATCTGTCTGTCTGTGAGTCTGTTTTTCAAAAACTCTCTCTAAACAATATGAGCTAGGGCCACTAAATTTGGTATGCATCTTCTTCTCCTAACTTAAAGCAGGGTCATGGTTTGGTTATGCCAGGAAAATGGAATCTGCCTGGAATGGGACTGTTTTCCATAACATGGAAAGGGAGGGGTCTGATCAGAGGAGATATGCAGAATGACCACTGGAGGCTGTTGCACCACCAAGGGAGTGGCTAACTGGGGATAAGGCTCCACATGGCTGGCCACCGGACTGGGTAAATGGCCTCCCTGTGTCAAATCCCATCCCTTCTCCCTTGATTGCAGCACGAGAGTGGGGAGGGAGAAAACCCGCACTGCTGCCTCCCCCCCGACCAGGCGGGGGATGGGGCAGGGAGAAAGAACCTGCTGCCTGCCCTGAGCCCTCCCCTTACCAGAGCTCCCCCTTCTACTAATTCCCCAGTCCTGATTCTTGCACTGCCCCACTTCCCCTGCCCTGAGCCCCTCCTCAACCCTCCACCTTGACTGCTGCATCCCCCACACTCCCAGTGTCCTATCCTGAGTCCCACACATCCCTAATGCTTTGCCCTGACTCATGCACCCTCCACACCGCCTGAAGGACCCAGGCAACAATGGGTAAGTCTTCTAGTTTTGGAAAATTAAAGTTTGATTATATTTGAGGATAAATTGGTAAACATGCTGATCCATTGTTAATGTTTCAGGATGTGTGTCCTTGCCTCTCTCCTCTGTTGTTTCCCCACTTGACCCCAAATTTAGTTGTCTACTGCAAAGGTAAAAGCTAGCAAGGCAGAAAATGTTCTTGAATAATGGTGGAAAAGTCTGACATAAAAACTTATTTTATTTTCCCATTATGCTTGAATGATTTTTCTTGTATGTATTTGATGTCTTCCTTTTTTCCTTGTTTTCCTCCTCTTAATTCCTTTCCTCCCAGTCATACCAATAACTGACTCACTGTGTTTCTCCTTCCCATTTCCCACCCACTTTTTTCCTCCATTCTGCTTACTGTTTATTTGAAAAGCATGCTGTCAATATGAGTTGAATGATGGGGAAATAGATTATTTTTAAACCCTAATGCAATTTCCAATTACATTTATAAAATCAGCAGTCTTGTATTATTAATTATCCTCCTTTACACAACTTCTATTTGTGAGCAAAGCTTGCTTAATTTGGTCTGGCTGTAGGAGTGTTGGTACAGGTGGACTTGGGAAATGGAAAAACCTAAGTGAGGACATGTGGTTGACATTTCCTTAGCTATGCATCAGTGTGTCAGGGGATGACTTTTCATTTTCCAGATAACATTAGCTGAGTTGTGTGATATTTCATCATCACTCTACTTATCTGTAACTTCTCAATCATTTTTTTTTCATCTATTCTGCTGGATATTAATTCAAATGGAGTGGTTAGTCTTCAAGCCTATCAGATCTTGCTAATAAAGTTTGTTTTTGTTTAGTCCACTTGCATTAGTTTGAATGAGAGTGATCGCTCCCCAAGCCTTTAAAAGAGCCCTCACCAAAGGCGCTTAAGCGAAGTAAATAGATGTGGGATAAGGGGGTAGGTCCTCATATGGATCAGTAACTGGTTAAAAGATAGGAAACAAAGGATAGGAATAAATGGTCAGTTTCCACAATGGAGACAGGTAAATAGCAGGTTTCCCCAAGGATCTTTTACTGGCACCAATGTTGTTCAGCATATTCATAAATAATCTGGGAAAGGAAGGTAAACTGTGAACTGACAAAGTCTGCAGATAATACAAAATTACAGAAGATAGTTAAATCCAGAGTTGACTGTGGGTATGTTTTTCCTTGCTTTCCTATAGAGCAAGGAAAAACCTATGGCTGGCCTGTTCCACCTAAGACAGGTTGAGGGGGCTTAGGCTGTGGGAAAGTTACACTGCTGTGTAGATTTCTGGGCTCAGGCTGGAGCTCAGGTTCTGGGGTGTTCCCTCCTTCCAGGGTCCCAGAGCCCAGATTTTTTTTCTTTAGACATATCCTGTAAAGAGTTACAAAAGGATTTTACAAAGTTGGATGACTGGGCAACAAAATGACAGCTGAAATTCAGTGTTGTGTAATGCATATTCGAAAACATAATCTGAACAATATATACAAATGATGGGGTCTAAATAGTTAGCACTTAAAGAGATTATGACATCATTGTGGATAGTTCTATGAAAACATCTGCTCAATATGCAGCAGCAGTCAAAAAAAGCTACCAATGTTAGGAACCATGAGGAAAAGAATAGATAAGACAGCTAATATATAGCTTCTATATAAATCCATGATGCACCCACCTTTGGAATACTGCATACAACTTTGGTCTCCCCATTTTAAAAAAGATACATTAGAACTGGAAAACTTACAAAGGGAACAACAAAAATGATTAAGAGCATGGAACAAATTTAGTATGAGGCAAGACTAAAAAGGCTTGGACTGTTGCATAAAAAAAGAGGTGACTTAGGAGATATGATAGAGGACTATAAAATATAGAATTGCATGGAGAGAGCGAGTGAGCGTTTATTTATCCCTTTACGTAATACAAGAACTGGGATCACCCAATGATATTAATAGGCAGGAGATTTAGAATAAACATAAGAAAATACTTTTTACACAACATATAGTCAACTTGTAGAACTTGTTGCCAAAGGATGTTGTGAAGGCCAAAAGTATAATTGGGTTCAAAAGAGAATTAGAGAAGTTCATGGAGAATAGGTCTATCAATGGCTGTTGGCAAAGATGTTGAGGAAATCAACCCCATTCATCTTAGAAAAGAGGAGACGGGGGGGGATATGATAGAGGTCTATAAAATCATGACAATGTGGAAAGTGAATAAGGAAAAGTTATTTACTTATTCCCACAATATAACAACTAGGGGTCACCTAATGAAATTAATAGGCAGCAGGTTTAAAACAAACAAAATAATGTTTTTCTTCATTCAGCGCACAGTCAACCTGTGGAACTCCTTGCCAGAGGATGTTATGAAGGCTAGAACTTTAACATGTTCAAAAAAGAGCTCGATAGATTCATGGAAGTTAGGTATATCAATGACTATTAGCCAGAATGGGTAGGAATGGTGTCCCTAGCCTCTATGGCTGTGTCTACATTGGCATCCCTTTCCGGAAAAGGGATGCTAATGAGACACTTCGGAATTGCAAATCCGCGGGGGATTTAAATATCCCCCGCGGCATTTGCATTTGCATGGCTGCCGCTTTTTTCCGGCTTGGGGTTTTTGCCGGAGAAAAGCGCCATTGTAGACGCGATTTTCCGGAAAATAAGCCCTTTTCTGGGAGATCCCTTATTCCTACTTTAAGGGATCTCCCAGAAAAGGGCTTATTTTCCGGAAAATCGCGTCTACACTGGCGCTTTCCTCCGGCAAAAACCCCGAGCCGGAAAAAAGCGGCAGCCATGCAAATGCCGTGGGGGATATTTAAATCCCCCGTGGATTTGCAATTCTGAAGTGTCTCATTAGCATCCCTTTTCCGGAAAGGGATGCCAGTGTAGACACAGCCTACTTGTCTGGAAATGGATGACAGGAGAGAGATCACATGAGGATTACCTGTTGTGTTCCCTCCCTCTGGGGCATCTGGTATTGGCCACTGTCAGCAGACAGGATACTAGGCTAGATGGATCTTTGGTCTGACCCAGTATGGATGTTCTTATGTTCGTTCTCTGGGAGTCGATAAACTTCTGATTGTCATAAACTGGAAGTGGATCACTTGATAATTGCCCTATTCTGTTTGTTCCCTATCTTGCATTGGGATTTGGAAGATAGGATACTAAGCTGCATGGCCTGTTGGCCTGACCTTGTGTGCCCATTCTTATGTAAGTTTATTTGATAGGCTGATTTAAATATGGCCAAATTAATTTTCAGAGATTTTTGTGACCAAATCAACTTGAGACCAAGCTGTGTTTTCACTGTTATCTGGAAACTTTCCAGCTAATTGCAAAGTGATGTAAATTTAGCTTTGCTTTAATTTATGTTCTAATTTTGGAACTTGCATCAAAAGCCTTAGGACTTAGTGCTTTCCGGGCTTTCTTCATCTCAATATTCCTCCATGTAGCAATACAAAGAGACAAGTAAATACTCTTATCTCCCTGTGACATCTGTGGCAATGCATAACTTTAAACTACCCACATCACCAGTTGCAGAGAGATGCATACAAATTATACCTTTTTTATGGAGATTTGAGTCTGTCCTACAGACTCATGAACATTACACATTTGAGTAATCCCGTTGTAGTTTATGGGGCTACATTTGTTTACAGTTCAGCACTTGCATACATTTTTTCAGGGCTGGAATTTTAAAATAATGGCTAGACCAGAGTGTCCCGGATCATAGAGGTTCAACATGCAGTAGCTGCCTAGTGCTTGGAGCAGCAGTACCCCACAGAAAATTGGTATGCAAGTGGCTATATAAGATATAAAATCTTCAGCTTTCATAATCTCTGCAAAACAAATTTGTGGAAAAATGTGAGTTTTGTTTTATTAAATATTTTCTGTTAAGACCCCAGTAAGAACAATTTATAGCTGCATGAGTGAGTTCTGCTTTGTCTTGCTTTAATATAAACACATCAAATTGAATTTATAAAGAGTGTGATTAAGTGTGATCAAAGCCCTTTTTGCTACCTTTCCCCCTCAAAAAATAAAGGTTTTCTTTCTACCTTCCATACTCATATGGTGACATCAAAGTCATGAAAAAGATGTTGCTCCAGAAACTTCTCCAATAGGTTTTTCAAGTCTGGTTTGATTCAATCTGTTCATCTTCTTTTTCTATTGAGGAAGGTTTGGCGGACCATTTAATGGCTCAGGCTTATCTGAAGAACTGGTTTTGCCCACAAAAACGTATGATACTATATATATTTTTGTTAGTCTCTAAGGTGCTGCAGGACTACTTTTTTTTATAAAAACATGGTATAAGTCACTTGACACATCTTTTATTGCACTGTTTCACATGCTTGAGTATTATAGGCAAAAGTGAGAAATGGTTCAGTCAATTGGACACTGTTGGTGCTAGGGAAGTAGTTCTTGGTAATATTTAACCTTGAGGTTTTTTTTAAGTTTTCTTGTTCTAAAAATTCTATAGATACTTTCCTATTATCCATTTATTTCCCCATTTATGAAGCCAATCTGCTCACGGTGGTACTAAATTTTAGAAATTAAAAGGTTATTAGCAACCCATCTCATGTTGTAAGCAAATACATTTCCTTACTTGTGTTTTTAACAACACATGAAGGCATAGAATTTTAAAAATCCAATTCACCTGTCAGTTTATGCTCGTTTCCTGCTCCTACATGCAGGACACTGCCCTCTTTGTTTCTTTTTGTTTGGATGAAAAAATTCTCTTGTAGGGTCTTCATGTTTGGGTTTCAAACACTGTGGAGTAATGATCTTTTGAGTAAGATAACTATGTTCACTAGAAAAAAATGTTAAGTTTTTGTTTGTCCTATATGTTAGGAAATTTAGGCAACATTTATGTTAAGGTCCCTTTAACAGAAGAATATAGTTTATTCCTTCAAATGCTAAAATAGAGGAAGGGAATTGTTACATAAATATACAATAGACAGTGAAGCCTGTCTTTAATGTTCACTCAAGGAATTCACACACATTGGGCAGTCTTCAAAGATATTAAACATGTATCGGAAAATAGGGGTATTTTAAAATGGTCCCTTAAGAGAGGATTGCTTATTAGATGTGATATTTAATGCAGATTTCTCTTTATAGCTAGGGTCATACTGTATTATTATGGTTTTTGGTGGGGCCCTCTGGCAGAGGTTGATATGCATACTGCTTGGAAGGACCATTGTTTGTGAAATTTTGTGCGTACTTGATCTACTTTTACTTCCTTTGCACAGATCCGTCGAAGGCGCCTTGCTCGGCTTGCAGGTGGACCATCTTCCCAGCCCACCACCCCACTTACCTCTCCACAAAGAGAGAACCCACCTGGACCACCTGTAGTAGTGCCAGCCCCAGGTCCATCCCACAATTTTGGCCTGAATGTCCATAGCATGACCCCAGCTACCTCTCCAATTGGCGCATCAGGTAGGCTGCAACTTAATTACTGAAGAATTATTTTGTTGTGGTGGTTGTGATTATTCTGGGTTGTGATTATTCTGTTTTAACTTTTTAAACCTACAAGATAAGTGCTACCATGTTCTTCTGGTATAATTTGATAGGAGTTCAGGAAAATGGACACTTTCTTATGTTGAATATATTTAATTATTTTGCTGGAAGCTATATGCAGTTGTTTAGGTGATTGCAATAACATAAGGATTGTCAAGTGATTAAATTAATTATAATTAATTTCATGATTAAAATGAATCCTGATTAATCATATGATTAATAACATTGTTAAACAATAATAGAATACCATTTAATTGAATATTTTACATGTTTTCTGCATTTTCAAATATATTTAAATTACAACTCAGAATACAAAGTCTACAGTGCTCACTTTGTTTATTTTTGGTTACTGTAAAAAACAAAAGAAATAGTATTTTTCAGTTTACCTAATACAAGTACTGTAGTGTAACTCCTTATCATGACAGTTGAACTTACAAATGTGGAATTATTTATCAAAAATAAAACAATGTAAAACTTTAGTGCCAACAACTCCACTCCGTACTATTTGTTATTCAGCTACGTGCTCTTTCGGAACCCCTGTCTTCCTCCTCCTATGAGGACAAAGGGCTCTTCGGAAAGAGGAGACTTTTCCAAAATTAGGCCCAGTGTAGACAGGCCAAATTTTGGAAAATCCTCTTCCAAAAAAACTATTGGAAAAAGGTATGCAAATTGCGGAGCGCAGTTTGCGTACCTTTTTCTGATAGATCACTGTAGTGTAGACATAGCCTCAGACAAACAAGTTTGTTTACATTTGCAGGAGCTAATGTTGCCTGCCTCTTGTTCTCACTTTCAGATGACATTCTGAACAGGTGTTCACATGGTTCTGTTGTAGATAGCATTGCAAGATATTTACATGCCAGAGGTGCTAAAGATCCATATGTTACTTAATGCTTCAACCATCATTCCAGAGAACATGCATCCATATTGGATGGGTTCTGTTTGATAACAGTCCAAAGCAGTGTGGTCCAGCACATGTTTATTTTCATAATTTGAATCAGATGTCACCAGCAGAAGGTTGATTTTCTTTTTTCTGTTTTGGGTTCTGGAGTTGCCGTATCAGAGTGTTGCTCTTTTTAAGATATCTGAAAGCTTGCTCTAAACCTCATTCCTCTTAGGTTTTGGAAGGCATTTCAGATTCTTAAACTTTGTGTTGAGTACTGTAGCTATCTTTAGAAATCTCACATTGGTACCTTCTTTGCATTTTGTGAAGCCTGCAGTGAAAGTGTTCTCAAAATGAACAAAGTGCTGAGTGAATAGTATAAAATATATGGCAGAATGGATGAAACAGCCGGAGGCCTACAATTTTCCCCCACATGTTCAATCTCAAATTTAATTAATGCATTATTTTTTTTTAAGTGCCATTAGCTACGGATGTTCAAAATCATTTATTTGTATAAATGCGTAACTGCTGAATTTTTTTAGCGGTTACATTTTTACACGCAGGGGGCAGGCAGGAGCCATTGCTCATTGGGAATCAGCTTTTAAGCTTTTGTTACTCTGTGGGAGGCAAGGGGGAGCAGATGGCTCCCCACAGGTGCTGGCTCTTGCTGCGTCAAGTGGAGGAGATGCGTATAACCATTGAGATTAACTGATGAGCCCATATTTGTTGGTTGGTTGTATGCAAGGATACACACATCCCCGTTAGGGATGTTAGATATCATATAACTGAATAGATGTGTAACTGCATGAAATCTTAGTGGTTGATCGACTATTCGATGGCTCCTGGAGGGATGGCAGCGGTTTTGCTCCAGGCCCCACTCCCAGGGAGTCCCCCCCCCCTGCAGAGATAGAGGCACCAGTGCAGGGCAAGGACGGGACAGGTGGGAGCCAGTATGCATGGGAGCCAGCTTTGAAGCCAACTCTCCATACTGACACCCGCCAAACAGGCAGCAGCACAGGCTCCATGCGAGCACTGGCTCCCGCCTCCTCCCACGCCTCGTGTGTAAAGGTGTAACTGCTGAAAACTTAATCAGTTACATGTTTACAAAAATAAACTTATTTTAACATAGCTAGAGTTTAGTATACCAGGCATGTAAATAACTGGCAATGCTGGCTACAAAACTCACACGCAGATGTTTTCAGGTGACGTACTAAAAAGTGGGTAGCATTATCTCCCACAAATGTAAACAAACTTGTTTGCTTGGTGGTTGGCTGAACAAAAAGTAGGACTGAATGGACATGATATGAAAGCTGTAAAGTTTTACATTTTTATTTGAGTGTAGTTACTTGAAAATGTAGAAAAACATCCAAAATATTTAATTAATGTAAGTTGTTTCAGTTTCATAGTTTAAAACTGTGATTGATTAAGATGAATTTGTTAATTGTGAATAATTTTTTGTGAGTTAATCACATGAGTTTACTGAGATTACTCAATAGTGCTAATTAACGTATTTTAAATTACTTAAATTTTCTATTGGGAACCTGTAAAGGAGAGAAGTCTTCAGCGTAATTTTTTTGGAGAGCAGGAGTTCCAGATGATCCTAAAACATAGTTTACTCAGAGTTAAAAATGGTGTAGTGAGAGGTATATAATGTATGTGCTTACATCTGCAGAATAATCTGAACAAAAAAAGTTTTTTTCCCCCTTATGCCTTTTAGATGATCAGAGATTGTAAGTAACTTTTTTATTGATTGGCTTCTAGCTGGACTTCAACACTCCAAAGTCCAGCTTTGTTTCAGATGTTGTGTTACTAGTGTTAAGTTTGTTTGAATGCTACATGTGGTGTTTCTGTATTGTCTATAGGAACAAGATATATAAAGTAAATAAACAGAGGTGAAAACAGTCTTCTCACATTTCTGGAGGATAATGGTAGAATCTCCATTAGTTATTATTCTTGTGGATCTAGGAGCCAGAAGGCTTGGAAAATGTCCAAGCCAACCTAATATTTTTTTTCTTTAAATGAGAAGATCAGAATGAGAAGAGGACAATTTTGTTTGTTGAGACAAGCAATTTTTACATATAATTTGTGTTGGTGGTTGATACTAGAACAAGTTGACACACTTGCCAGATACCCAAATATACTTTGGAATTACATATAAAGTTTACAGTATGTCTACATTGCATTCCTTTTTAGAGAGAGGAATGCAAATGCAGATGAACGGAATTGCAAATGAAGTGCGATTTGAATTTCCCGTGCTTCATTTGCATAATCGCGTCTAGGCGCTATTTCGAAATACCCTATTTCAAAAAAAGAAATGCTGTGTAGACGCAGTTATTTTATAAGGAGTAAGGGTTATTGCAAAAGAAGGTTTTTTTTTAAATAATCGCATCTACACAGCATTTCTTTTTTTGAAATAGGGTATTTCGAAATAGCGCCTGGCCGTGATTATGCAGATGAAGCATGGGAAATTACAATTCATGCTTCATTTGCAATTTTGTTGGTCTGCATTTGCATTCCTCTCTCGAAAGACGAACGCAATGTAGACATATCCTTTCATATAATTAAGAAATCAGAAGCGCTAAACTGAGGTTTTAAAAAAATAGTATTTCAAAGGTAGGGAGTTGCTATTTTTATCAAACTAATATTAAATGTCAGGGAGATTTTACATATTTGGGGCAAAAGAAAAAGTGTTTTTCTATGCCTCTGTAGAAAGGTGCGGATCAAGCTAGCTAATGACTGACTTGCATTGTGCGCCTTTGTCTCATGTGTTGAGTTTATGGTTATGTCTTTTGGAACATGCATTGACTGAACATCTTAAATACCGTGTGCAGATATGCTTACCCTGTCCCAAAAAAGAATTAGAATTGGAAAAGTTTCAGAAAAGGGCAACAAGTATATTAGAAGTATGGAATGAGTTCTGTATGAGGAAAGATAATAAAATTGGGATTTTTTCAGCTTGGAATAGGGTTACCATGTAGCTTCAGAAAAAATACCAGACGCACCCGGGGAACCGGCCAGGAGGGGAGTGGGGCTGGCTGGGGGGGGAGGAGAGGGGCGAGGAAGCGGGGCTGGCTGGGGAACATCAGGGGGCAGCGGGGCTGGCTGGCTGGAAGCAGGGCTGGCCGGGAGTGGGGGTCAGGGAAGTGGGGCTGGCTGGAGGAGATCGGGAGGAGGAGAACTGGCCGGCAGGAAGCAGGGCTGGCTGGGAGGGGGGCCAGGGGGAATGGGGCTGGTCGGGGGGGAGTGGGGCTGGCCAAGGGGGCAGAGGGGCAGAAGAGAATCGGCCAGCAGGGAGCGGGACTGACCCGGGCACATGCAGATCCCAGGGCGCTGCCTGTCCCGCACATGGTCCCGGCGAAGCACAAGCGAGTCCAGCTACCGCTCTACAACGCGCTTGAACAGCACTCAGGAGCACGGATAGGGCTTCTCCTCCTCCCCAAGGCGTCACTCCTACATCAGACACAACCAGAGGCTCCCAGCATTGATTGAGCTCCCGCCAAGCTTCCATCGGGCGCCTAGCCGGAAAACCAGAAAATACCAGACATTGCACATGTCTCGTATTTTCTGAATTATTTTACCGGACAGAGGGCCCAAAAACGGGACTGTCTGGTTGAATACCAGACACCTGGCAACCCTAGCTTGGAAAAAAAGAGGAACTAAGGGGAGATGTACTTAGCTCTATAAAATTATGACCTGTATAGAGAAAGTAGATAAGGAAGTGCTATTTACTCCTCATAGCACAAGAACTAGGGGTCACCAAATGAAATTAATAGGCAGCAGGTTTAAAGCAAACAAAAGGAAGTATTTCCTCACACATCCCATGGTCAAACTGTGGAACTCCTTGCCAGAGGATGTTTGTTGTGAAGGCTGAAACTATAATAGGATTAAAAAAAGACCTAGATAAATTCATGGAGGATAAATATATTAATGGCTTTTAGCCAGGATAGGTAGAGATGATGTCCCTAGCCTCTCTTTGTCAGAAGCTGGGAATGAGTGAGGGGGGATGGATCACTTGATGTTTACCTGTTCTATTCATCCTCTCTGGGGCACCTGGCACTTGCCAGAGTGACCTGGACAGATTAGAGGATTGGGCGAAAAGAAATCTGATGAGGTTCAACAAGGACCAGTGCAGAGTCCTGCACTTGGGACGGAAGAATCCCAAGCATTGTTACAGGCTGGGGACTGGCAGGCTAAGTAGCAGTTCAGTAGAAAAGGACCTGGGGATTACAGTGGATGAGAAGCTGGATATGAGCAAACAGTGTTCCCTTGTAGCCAAGAAGGCTAATGGCATATTAGTGTGAATTAGGAGAAGCATTGCCAGCAGATCCAGATAAATGATTATTTCCCTTTATTCGGCTCTGGTGAGGCCACATCTGGAGTACTGCATCCAGTTCTGGGCCCCCCACTATAGAAGGGATGTGGACACATTGTAAAGGGTTCAGTGGAGGGTGACCAAAATGATTAGGGGGCTGGAGTGCATGACCTATGAGGAGAGACTGAGGGATTTGCGTTGGTTTAGTCTACAGAAGAGGAGAGTGAGGGAGGATTTGATAGCAGCCTTCAACTTCCTGAAGGAAGGTTCCAAAGAGAATGGAGAGAGGCAGAACAAGGAGCAATGGTCTCAAGTTGTGGTGGGAAAGGTCTAGGTTGGATATTAGGAAAAACTATTTCACTAGGAGGGTGGTGAAGCACTGGAATGGGTTACCTAGGGAGGTGGTGGAATGGTTTTTAAGTCTCAACTTGACAAAGGCCTGGCTGGGTTGATTTAGTTGGGATTGGTCCTGCCTTGGGCAGGGGGTTGGACTTGATGACCTCCTGAGGTCTCTTCCAGCTCTCTGATTCTGTGATTGTCAGAATACATGAGAACAGGCTAGATGGATCTTTGGTGTAACCCATTATGACCATTCTTTGCATTCATCAGAGTCAAGCTAGAAGGCTGGGAACCTCCTCTTTTATTACATACAGTCCTCTCTCAGGACTGGCTAAAAAAAACCTCTGACTCCTTGCTATAGTACTGACTTAACTTAGCAAGCTAATTTCCTGTCTAAAGAATTCTTGTCTCACCTGAAATCTGCAGTGTTTTTCACCAAAGTAAGCAGAGATTCTGTTTTTCAGTAATGTTATTTCCTAGGTGAAGGATAAAGGTACGCTTCCTTCGGTATCTGTCTTGCTTTCTCTTTCTTTCTTCCGAAATTCATTCTGTACCCAGAGTCAAGGTTTCCAGTCATAACTTATTTATGCTGCCGCCTTGTTGATTTCACTAATGCTTCTCCCCCTTCCCCAGATTTCTGTGTAAATGATTCCCCATTGTGTTAGTTTACATTGCTTAATTTCATGCCATACAGACAAATCTTGTTTCTTGTTTGCCTTTGTAACTCTGCCCTGATGCAGACTTGAAAACATGTTTTCATTATACAGACATAACTCTCTACATAGTATTTGTACCTAGGTTTCTCAATTATATTAATGACCAGTATGGCCCTGGTTTATATTTAAGAACTCACATGACATTCTTTAGTGAACCAGAATATACATACTGGAATTAGGATATTCTTGTAACCCTCTTACCAGTTGGTATGGAGAGATTCATGGGTCACAGTTTGTTTACTTGGAAAGGTCAGTGTGACAAATATATTTGTCTGTACGAAACATCCATACCTTGGGTATGAGAGTGGTTGGTTTGTCATGCTCAGAAGGATAAAATCAATAGTTAAAGTACTGTGTCCACTTCCCATTGTTTTGGTAATTGAAACCATGTTCAGTTTTTTTCAGGCCAGAATGGGTAGGGTGGGGAGGGGTAGATAAACTGGAAAATTGGTGGCGATTAGTGGTGTTCAGTGCTGAGCAGCCGTTGTACACGTTTCACATGAACAGAAATTCATTTTAAGCTCTACAGTTAGCACTCCTAAGGGATTCCCGCTAGATTAAAATGACTTTAGAGGATTTTAATACACTTAAATGTGAAGGGAGAGCAGCTCCAGCAAAAAAAAAAAAGTTCTTGCAAGTGTCCCTGTGTGTGTGAGTTTTATACACTGGTGAGGTCAGAGCACATGATCCATTTGGTGGAAAAGATGCTTGTTAATTATATTCCTACTAGAAGATTTACTTGTTGCTCAGGTCCTTAACTAATTTTGGGTGTTTTTTTTGTTTTTTTTGGAAAATAAAATTAAGATGTCCATGCTTCAATTGAATCATTGATCTGTGGTGGGGTTGGGGATGGGATGTTCAGTATTCAGGCTGCCTCAGGAAGGGAAGACTACTCCAGCCCTCTCTGAACACAACAGCTTAGGGCCAGGTGATAAGTGCCTCTCCATGACTGCTGTGCTTCAGCAGGCACAGCCGGGGAGGAGTGCATGTCCCCCAGCTAGGGCAGGTCCAGATTTGTCTGTCCTTTGCACTCCCCAGCCAGAGTGAGGAATGCAACAAACTGTGCACTTTTCCCATTACTGCCTGACAAAGGGGAACCGCCAGCAAAGTTCCCTTCCTAAAGGGCACCTGGGAGTGGGCAGCTCATGGCTGGGACAGTCCTGGATAGGTGGAGGCATGCCTCTTTTACCTGAGTGGTGATTCTGTCTGTCTTCTGTATGGTTTTTATGAGAAAGCAATCCCATTCCAGGCACATCTAATTTTCCTGGCACAACCAAACCCTTATGTTGCTTTAAGTTACGATAAGAGGAAGCTCTTTACTGAATTTGGTGGTCCTAGCTCTTACTATTTTGGAGGAATTCTTGAACAGAGACATACTCTCTCAAGTATATAGTAGATTTGAGGTGTAGATATTAGACCCTGGAAATAGAAAATAAAGTAAGGGAGCAAGACATACGCAACATGTGTTCTTTATGCTCAGTGCACATCAGTATGTACAGTAATTCTTCATTTAACGCGTGCCCGCTTAACATGTTTTTGCGATAGCACGATTTTTTTTTAGGGAACGTTTTTTGAATGACACGACTGTCCCCGAAATAACACGATTTCCCCAGCCGGCCTGTTGCCAGTGGCTGTGTGGGGCTTCCCCCGCCTCCCTGCAAAGTGGTGGAGGGTTCGCTGCTTGCCGTGCCGTTCCCCGGCAACTCCTCCCACCCCCCTCGCCAGACGCAGTGCGGGTCCCGACAGACTTGTCACGGGGCATACTCCCAACCCAATCCCCCTCCTCTCTCTTCCCCTTCCCTTCCCCAAACACCTCCTCTCCCTGCTATATCCCCCTTTCTTCCCCAATCTTATGTCCCGGTCCCAACAGACACCACCGCTTGAAATGCAACCCCCACCTTTTCCATTATTTTCAATGGAAAAATTGACCCGCATAACACATTTTCACTTAATACGATCATTTTCTGAAACATATCTATAGTGTTAAATGAGGAATTACTGTATTATAGTGTTTCCATTTACATTCTTTTATTTTAAAAAGAGACTGATTTTTTGAAGGTCAAATATTTGATAGAGAACGTGTTCCAGCATAATGCAGATATGGGGTTTGTGCAAATTATCTGAAGATAGAAAGTGCCAGGAAGGACACAGAGCTTATGGGACCCTGATCCTATATTGAGTATTGCAGTGTGGCCACCAAAGTGTTTTTTCTAGTAGCAGGAGCAATGCTGTGCGAAACATGTAGAGCTTTGTACCTCATGAGAATGATGGAGGATTGTGCTTATCCCCTCCATTTTCTGCTCACATGTTTTTTTCTCTCTCTCCCTGCATTATCTGTAGATAATGAATTAGGTGCACTGGTGCCGTTGGGTCTTGTCTACATTAAGGACATTTACATTGAAGTCACTAACTGGTGATTGTTTTGCACAGGCATTTGACTGAAATAAAGTAGGGGTTACACCAGGACACTGCAAGCATCGACAGGTGCCTGCTTGGCCCCCCTCGCGCTGCTGCCTCTATATCAGAGGCAGTGTGGTAGGGAGACAGGCGGCTCTGCGAGAGCCAGTACATGCGGGCAGTTGTCTTAAAAGCTGGCTCCCCATATACACTGACTCCTACCTGTCCCCCTGTGCTGTTGCTTATGATACAGCAGCAACAACTTGAGGACGGAGGGGGCTTACATGCAATCATGAATGTTAACTGATGAGCCCAAGTTTATTGGTTAACCGTTTCACATCTCTACCTTAAACCAGTCACACAGTAATATGACCTGCTTTAAATTGGTGCAGCATATTTACAGGAAGGATTCGTGATGGGTTAACTACATCAAAGTGGTTACACTGTTGCTATATAGATATGGCCTTATGTATGTTCTGCTTGGTGCGAGGGATATACCTGACACTAATGCTTCCTTGAGCTATCCATTTAGCTATCTTTTATGCTGGATTGCAACAGATTTGTCCACCTTGCAAGGACTTGCAGGGTCCTGGCTGCAGCACGTATTCCGTAATCTCTCTACTTTCAGAAGGATTTATTTTTTCTCATCCATGAAGTGGAATAATTTGTGAATATGTAATATTGGTAAATGGGCATTTCAGCAAAATCTAACTTATGTTAGCAGATCACAATTCCCATTTTTCCTCCTCGTTTTTACAGAATGCTTAGTTAGCTGAGAATTCTGTTAAAATGACTCTGCTAATTGTCAGCTTCAGCCCAACATAGACCGCTAATGTACATTTGCTACGTTTCCTCCCCTCCCCCCGTGTGTGTGCGCTTGTGCGCGTGCATGGTAAGTGTAACAGTTGTAAATTGTGGCAGGTCTGGGTTACCTATTCTTTCATATCAATCTACACAATGCACTTGTCATTTCAGCCATAGAACTGGGATGTTTTGTTAATCTTAGTTCAATTGTATTTCTCATATACATGGTGTTTAATAGTACCTTGCACATACTGTATATTGTGCCATTGGTCTAATGATCTCAAAAAGCACTCCAGACACACAACTTGAGTGAGGAAGTTGAGTATTGTATCCATTTTTCCCACATGGGAAGGAGAGGTCAGGAATAATCTTGGCTTCTGGTACTATGTTCTGGCCCATTTGGTTGCATTCCCACCCTATGCAGGTTTGCTTTTTCCTCTTCTCATGAGAGAGTGGCTATGTGACTTTTCTAGAAGGCCCCGTTTTGAGGTCACTGTCCTTTAGCTAAGCAGGGTTTGGACACACTGGTCAAGCTGTCAGAAGATTTACAATGAAACATGTGGTGCCCTGGCACGGGGTGCCCCCCCTCCCCAATGACATGGGGCCCCCAGAGCTGGGCAGTCCAGCACCTCCTCCCACACATGGGGTGACTGCTCTGTGGATGTGGGGGGGGGCAGTACCTCTGTGGGGGGCGGCAGAAGAGGGAGGCTCACCTGCAGGCTGCAGCCTCAGAAGAGCTGGTAGGAGGCGGCAAGCAGTGTGAGCACAGGCTGGAAAGCTTCAGAGGAGTACAGGGCAACCACACAGCTGGCCAGAGAAAAGTGGCACTTTGAAGCAAGAAAGTGCTGCCGCCTCTCTCTGTCCGCCGGCTGTGCGGCTACCCCGTGCTCCTCTGAAGCCTTCCAGCCCATGTTCGTGGTGCTGGCTGCCACCTGGTGAGTGACAGCTGTCCACAGGTGATGGGGAAAGCGGCCGGAGGATGGAAAGCCCAGTGCACTCAGGTGGTCAGTGGAAGGAACCCTCTCACCTTTAGGTAGAGCACATGTAGGGGTCTGCTCACATCTCCGGGCCAGCCAATGCAGGGCCACTGGGGCACCTGAAGCTGTCCTCCACAGCTATGGAGATTCATTGTTATTTTTTTTATTATTTTTATTTTTTGTATAAAGCACCCTTATCCAAAGCACTTGAAAATAGTTAGCTAATGGTATAAACAATATTTGGAAAGATCATGAAGTGGTCCACTGAGACCCTCAGCAATTTTCAAGTGGTCTGTGGGGGGGAAAAAAGTTAGACTACCAAAACAATCAGGGCACCTCACTTTTTTCATTTACTTTATATTACTTATTTAGAAAGAGGATGAAGAAAAAAGAATGAAAAATGGGAGTGGCAGGAAGAGAATGTTCTTTTTCTTGGCTGGGTCCCCAGGGGAGCCCCAAAAAGGAAGCTGAGTGCAGGGCCCCACTAACTCTAAATCCGCCACTGCAAATCATACTCATTAAAACAAAGCGTTTGTTCTGTTCCTTCTTGGCTTGTCTGTGTTTTAGTTTGTAATTTTTAAAACTATAAGTTTGTATAGGGATTCCCCGTAAGTGGATGGAATCCAAAATGATGGTTGACCATACAGAACGATGGGTATTCCAGCTGCAACTTGCTGCATGAATCTACCATGCTTTTCAGAAGAGAACAGTTAGAACTCTAATACAGGCAGTCCCCGACTTACGCGGATCCGACTTACATTGGATCTGCACTTACGAACGGGGCTTTTCTCGCCCCGGAGCTCACGGGCGGCGGGTCGCCACCCGTGTCCTCCGGGGCGAGAAAAGCTTCTCCCGGTCTCCCTGGTCTTCTGGGGGGATCCAGCAAATCCGCTGGACCCCCCCCCAGCAGACCAGGGACACCTGAGCAAAGCCGCCCAGGCGGCAGGAGTCCCGCTGCCTGGGCGGCTTTGCTTGTTTGTCCCGGAGCAAAGCCGCCCAGGCAGCGGGACTCCCGCCGCCTGGGCGGCTTTGCTCCTGTCCCCCTGGTCTGCTGGGGGGGGGTCCAGCAAAACTGCTGGACCCCCCCAGCAGACCAGGGACACGCGAGCAAAGCCGCCACCTGGAAACCCAGAAAACCCAAAGAAAAAGCTCATACACATTGCGAAGGGGTGCTATGAAGACACAACTTTAACCCTTTTCAGAATTGTCCTATCTTTGACTACCTCTTCTAATGTTTAGATTTACTGTGCATATTTTAATCACGTTAAGATGCAATAGTACCCCCTGCAAATTCTGTTAGATGGACCATGTTATATTATAACTTGATTCCTCTAACTCAGTACTTTTTTTGTGTGTAGGTATGAGTGGAGCTAATTTATTGGCATCATCTCTACATTGCCGCTGAATCTTCTCTAATAATAAGCATTTGGTTGTTTCCAGTTTAGGTCCTTAGACCAAGTTGAATAGGGATTTTTTTCTGACAATCTAGTCAGATTATGCCACAGTGCATACTGTCTCCTGTACCATGTTTATAACATGGATTTAAAAATGCAAAAGCCCTTTGTTTGTATTGGACAAAAACTGCTAGAAACAAGAGCGTTTGAATCACTTTTCACTTGCACTAGTTTTACAGTCAATGTAATTACTTCAGATGTACACTCATATATAGTAGGAGAATCTAGCCTAATCCCATTTAAATAGTTGTTGCAAACATCATTTATTATAAAATGTGGACACAACAAGAAATTGTTTTATTAGTGAGAAAGTGGTTTTACTTAATTTATTCTTCTTTTTGACCAAATGAAGCACAATTTTTTTTTTTTCAAATTGTATTCTTCTGCAGCCTGATTTTACTTTTGCAGTTTAGATATCCTCATGAAGTGGAAATTTGTGTCAAGATTTTCAAATATTTTGTGAAGAAACTTCTAACAAACCAATTGCAGCAAAATCTGTTCTACTTCACTATCCATGCTGTTAACTTTAAAATGTGGTTCTGTCACAAAGCACAGGAGAAGCTGCCACAGATTTTAGTAGTAATGCTGGAACAGACCCAAAGCTGGCATTTAAAAATAGGTTGTCAATCTGATTTTACACTTTTTACCTGAAAATTAATACTATTTGGGGAATGTCTTGAAAATAATGGAAGGAAAATCCCGTTGGAATGGAATTCACTGCAGCTCTTATATTAAACAAGCACACTAACAATAGCTTTTTCTTTGCTTGGTCTTCAAAGAGCCCAGTTATCAGCACACAAGTATTATACTGTGGAACTGCTACAGTCACAGCTTGCAATTTAATATAATTTTATTACGAGGCAAGACTTGACCTAACATCCCTCTCCCTGACTCAGTATCACAAAGCAGGAATTTTAGGAGTGTGCTGCACTTCAGCACTGACCTCTTCATGGAGGTTAGCAGCACTCGATCTGCTTTCATTAATTCAAATCCAAAGTTTATTCTTTGTTAGTATGAATTTTGCATGTGTATTTCTCTCTACATCCTAAAATGCTGGTGTGCATGTCTTCACATCCCAGTTGACTTGGCTGATTGGCAGCCAGGTTAGCCTAGCCATATTGCATAGCTACGCTTCAACTATTTTATCCTTACTGGTGCTACATTCATCTGTCTTCATCTCTAGAATATCTGGGACATTTCCCGTGGTTCTTTGTGCTTTAGTAAGTTGAGCCATGCTCATTTTTTCCCCACTGAATTGTGGGAGAACCTGTTTGCCCTTCTGGGTATTTGGAAGCAATCATGGGAAACCATTGGAAAACTATCAGTATTTTGAATGGGCTTAGCCTGCATCATCACTGCAAAGTAAGCAGGATACCACCCAAGTGCAAGCCGCACTTGGGGTTTACACAATATATTCCAGGACTGGCTAGCTAGCTTAGTTTGAAAGCACTACTGAGCTCAGGTTGGAGGTTTTAGGGTGTGGAGAACCAGTTTATGGGCATATTCAGATCACAGATGAGATTAACTTTGCAGCAAAGGCAATAACTTTTGTGTTCATCGGAAGACAGATAAACAGATGGGGTTGGAATGACTTGGCAGCATATAGCGCTACCTTACAGATGATCAGAGTCCAAGACCTGGTCTACAATACTGCAGGCCATCGACCTAAGTTAAGCAATTTCAACTACATAACTACTGCAGCTAAAGTCGATGTACTTCTGATTACTGCAGTATCTTCGCTGCAGTAAATCGACAACTGATGCTCTCCCATAAATTCTGCTTACTCTTTTCATTCTGTTTTGACAGAATAGCACTTGGCGGTCGATTTATCGCACCTATACTAAATGCAAAGAATCGGCCCCCCACTGGGTTGATCATTGCCTGTCAATCCAGCCCATAGCAAAGACATTCCCTGAGAGTGAGCGTAGTTCAGTGGTCACCAACGGGTCGATTGTGATCAACTGGTCGATTGTAGTGCCCCTAGGGGTTGATTGCTGTGGCCAGCTGACCAGGAGGCTGCTTCTCTTTGATCCTGCCCAGCTGGAGCGCAGCTCAGCCTCGGCAGGCTGAATGCCATGGCCAGCTGGCTGGGTGGCTTCCCCTCTTTGTTAACTTGCCAACAGGGAAGGGGAAGAGGTGCACATGCATGTGTCCCCCCTCTTGCCTCCTGCTCCTGAAGGAGGCTGGGCGGTTAGCACAAGTGGCACACTGGGAACAGGACTACCCCACACTATTCCCCGTAGGTTTTGTCAGAGAGCCGTCTACTCCAGTGCCCCGCTGCACCTCGCTGGGCTGCGTGTGGCCCTGGCCCAGTGGAAGCCAGTCCTGGGTTGCCCCAGGCTCTGCCTGCCCCAGCCCCAGCCCCAGGGCCGCTGCCTGCAGGCAGAGGGCCAGGCCAGGCAGGGAAGCTACTCTGCCACCTCTCCCTCCTCGCCCCTGTACAGATCCCTGGACGCTGCAAGTCCCAGTATTGCTGTCCTGCCGGTGAGTGCGCTGTGGGCACAGGGATGTAGGGGCAGGAGTGTGGGTGAAAGAGGATGCAGGGGCAGAGGTTGCACTGAGGGGCATGGGGCGATTTAGGGGATCAGGCTGTGGGGGCAGGATGGGATGAGGCAGGGGTTGCACTGAGGGGCATGGGATGATGCAGGGGATCAGGTTGGCAGGAATCATGGGGCTGAGATTAGAGCTGAGGGAAGATGTCGGGGGGGGGGGAGAGATACAGTTTTATTTTGCAGAAGCTGCACTTTCCTTTACTCCCCACTTCTTCGTCACCTTCCCCAACTAGCTATTTGGCTGTGTTCTCAGCCTTTCACCTTTTTCTGCATTATTGCCCCAAACTCCCACTTGTACCTCCACCTCTCCTACCTCTAAACTCCCTTCCAGACCCTGCACCCCACCTCCCACCCAGATCCTGCATCCCTCTCCCTCTCACTGGCAGCCCTGCCCCGCACATCTAGCCCCTCATTTTTGTTCCCACCCTAGAGCCTAAGGGGGTCCACAAAATCCACTAACTCTCTGGAACCCCAGAAAAGTAAATCTGGCCTATGAGATGCCCTGAACCTCAGTCCTTCCTGCTCCTTCCCTTTGCTCTGTGGAGGCTGGAGTGCCAGAAGAGTTAGGTGTCTCAGTTGGGGGCCACATCAGTGAGGGTTGGGGGTTTTGGGAGGAGTTTTTTTGCTTCTCACTTGTGTGGTCCCCATCTGATTTTTTTTTTCTATGGGTCAGTGGCCCCTGACCCAAAATAGGTTCTCCGCTCCCCCTATCCCCCCGCCATAAATAACGAAAACATTGAAACCTTTTTTTTGGGGGGGGGGGACAAAATGTTTTACTTTATTTAAAATGAAGTTTGATCAACTAACATGAAAAAGTTAAAAACGCTTAATCTGATTGGTTTAATTTAAATTATTATTCTCCCCAGTTGCAGCACTAGCAAAATGGCTCAGGTGTAATTATGTAATTAATTAACAGTGAGTTTCCATTAGCAGCAGGTGTCCACAGAAAGGTCTGGAGAGGGTGGGTCCTCCAGAAAGGCATGGGGTCTCAGGGAAGGGATGGGGTAGATGCTGGCTTGCCCTGACATTTAAAAAGGAATCTTGAGTGTAAAAAGTTTGGAGACCACTGGCTTAGTTCATTTCTTCCTTGCTCAGAAAGGTGGACACTGGGCTTGCACTGAGAGGACCCAGAGGTAGTTGTACCCAGTCAGTCTCAGGCAGGAGTGTTTAGTCATTGCAGACAGGAGGCTTATGGAGGGAAAAAATTTTTTTCCGTCCAGACTAACCCACAAAGGCAAAAATGGATTTGTATTTCAACTGGTTTTGGTGCAAAGTGTTAGTTTGTGTGAGTGTGTTTGTGGGGGTGATCTGCCTACATTAAGGATTGGGTTCAGAACAATGGGGACACAGTGATACATACACATTTAATAATATGTCTATAAAATGACTTGAACTTTAAAACTTGGCAACAACTTGCTGTGAGGCACTTCTTCTGATTTGGTCAGTCACTTTCTGCTGCTCAAGGTTTGTTTTTTGTCTATTAACATCTATTAACATCATGTACATTATTTATTTGGTTTAGATTTAATTTTTAAAAACTGGCTGACCTCACAAAGCTGTAGGGAAATTGGATCAAAGCCCCAGTATGGATTACCTTTCTTGCTCTTTCACTGATCGCTTCAGGCATTTGCATTCAGTGCAGTTTGGGGTGGCAGGGAGGTGTTATTGGACTGGGTAAGTGTATTTGGTATACCCACATTTCTCACCTGAGCAGTTTGGAAAAGGTGGAAAAATTCCTGTTGCCCTCTTGTGTTCTGGTGTAAATCACTGCCAAACATGTATATCTTGATAATTAAACTTTGGTACAGTTAAAACATAGATAATTACAGCATCACTCAGATGCACATAGCACAAAGAGGAAGTACAGACAGACAAATTTTCATGAGGCCATTCAGTGGCAACAATTTTGGTAAAGCATTACTGAGAATCCTTAATAGCTGGCTTGAGAAATTATGCAAAAAAAAAAAACCCCATATTGACTTCAGTGGATAATTATGCAATGGCTTCCCATTTCTGCAGCACTAATCTGGTTGTTGCTTTTCTTTAGGAGTAGCCCACCGAAGCCAGAGCAGTGAAGGAGTGAGTTCGCTCAGCAGTTCCCCATCTAACAGCCTTGAAACACAATCTCAATCTCTTTCCCGGTCCCAGAGCATGGATATTGATAGTGTCTCCTGTGAGAAAAGGTAAAAAGCACTGCTTAAGCTACCAGGCAGGTATTGCACTACAAGCCATCTAAATACTGTATGTCTGAAGAAAATACACTCTTTACTTCCACTCCCAACCATGTAAAAGGACAAGTTTAAAATGTTATTTCCTACAGTGCATAACCTTGTGATTTGTCCAGTCTTTTTTAATGGAGTCTACTTTTCCTAAATGGTTACAACACGGAATCATCCTAGACATTACAGGTGACCAGCAGGCTGAAGGGCATGCGTTAATAACTGTATTATAAATAAATTGTAGGATGGAATATCTGTACATTTTTCTTTGCCTGCTTAAAATCAGTGTCCTTCTTGTATTTAAAGCAACCATAATATGAGAGGCAAACCCAAAAGACCCATTTACTGGCTAGTAACTTTTAATTGCCATATTTATGGATCTGGCTATTGCCATGCATCGGTCCTATTTCCTGAGCAGTTTCCATTTAAGAGAACAGTCCTTCAGTCAGCATCTTGATAACGAATTCTTTGGGTTTCTAGCAGTTAATGGTCTTTTCTGTTCTTTCCTTTTACAGTATGTCCCAAGTGGACGTAGATTCAGGAATAGAAAACATGGAGGTCGATGAGAATGATCGCAGAGAGAAGAGGAGCCTGTCTGATAAGGTTGGTTAGTCCTGGAGTCTGTTTGATTTCAGGCTAGGTGTAGAAACTCTGTATTGTGATCTATAGCTCTTGCACTTTATAAGCAGCCTTACTTGGATTATGCAATTTAATGTTTAAATTTAAGGCACCATTCTTTTGTTGCTTAACATAATTCATGCTGCTGTTTGATAAAGTATTAAATTTGTTTTATGAAGACTTTGGCTTAGTTGGTCTCTTGCCTTTTGCTTATATTAGTGAAGCAGATGAACTAATAGATTAGCATTATGATGCTGGCTTTGCTCTCTTGAATTTTTCCATGCAGATAAGTTGCTTGCCAGAGGGTTAAATCAGACTTAGAAAAATGTCCCTAGTCAGAATCATACTTTGGTTGGCCCTCCTAGAAGGATGTGTCTGAAGTGGAAGAATAGTCAGACTAGTAGGAATACAAAGGGGTAACCAGTTAACCAGCACCCCAGCCCAGCTGGAGCAGCGACCCTCCCACAGCATGCCACAGGCAGGGGTCTGGCCTACCGCAGCTGGGCTCACCACATCTTAAATGGGATTTTACCTCACTACAGACTAGTGAAAGAGCAATATACAATATTGCTTTTAACCTGTCTCCTCTCACCTTTATGTATGCATAGATGTTTTTGAGGGGAAGCATCCAGTCTTCATCTAACTACCCTTCCTTCCTCATTTCCTGGTTAACTTAAAAAAACAGACAGAACTTGTGAGATAATGAATTTGTGTAGTAAGCAACTGTATGGTCTCAGAGTATTTTCTGCACAATAACTTCAACAATCTAGTTGATGGACTCTGGAAAAATGGTCTCAAGAGATGTAAGGAGGGAAATTGTGCCTTGCAATAAAATGAGTTTAACCCTCAAAATCTCGTTTTGTTTTTGTTTTTTTGTTTTTTTTCTCCCCAGTGTGGATTAGATCAAAGTAAACAATTGTTATGGGAAATTATTGAGAGAATTTTAAAGACCAGGTCCTTCCTCCTTTTTAAAGTACCTTCAGATTTTCTAATTAAAAACACTATATGCATTAGGTGGTGGTGTTACTACTACAAAAGAGAAAAAGAGTACCCATCTACACAAGCAATAGAGTAGAGCAGGGGGAAATCCAGACCCAAAGCTCAGATTCACGCCAAAGTTATGACTTGATTCTGGGTCCAATGGTAGAAATGCAGCCTTAATGTGAATGTGGAAAAGCTTCCACCACCATTTTTGCAGTGTTTCTTCTAAGCCTTTGTTTACGTCTGCAAATTCAGCAACAAGCTCAGTTGGTGAAAGTCTGGCTCTGAGCCATGTTGCAATAACCCTGCTGCAGAACTTATTTTTCTGAGCAATCGCTGCTGGTTGCAAGCCAGGCAGTCAGACAGCTTCCATTGTAATGCTGTGTGAAAGAAGTACAGTAGACTTCCGATAATCTGGAACCTTTGGGACCTAGGTGGTGCCAGATTATCGGATATGTCAGACTATCAGGAGGTACTATAAACTGGTTTTATATATATACTGTATACAGTATAACTGTATATAAAGTGTTTTTATCCCTTTTTACTGTACATACAGTATACTGTAACGTTTTAGTTTTTTAACCCTTTTTTACCCTTTTCGCTCGGTTCAGCCAACGTGACTCGTTTTTTGTGACTCGTTTTTTGCTGAAGCTCACTCTCTAGGAAATAATAGTGGTAGATAACTTTAATGGAAGTGGCAATCTCTCCTGTAACTGGAGTTACCCTTTGAATGCTAACCAGAGTCCAATTTTTTAATTGTTTTTATTTTTTTTATTTCTGCTTTATTTTTTCCAATTTGCATTTTTCCCCTTTCTTTTTTAAGAGAGATTTTGTTTTTCAGAAGATACTTGACTTGTCCTGATGATTCTAAAAAAGTTCAGTATCCGCTGAATACTTGATTTGTTCTATCTGATAACTGTGCTGTACTCTTCCAGGAGGATGGGCTTTAATCCAACAGGCTTTTTCCATCTCTAAACTGCTGTGGCTTAAAATCACATTTGCTGAGTTTTTGTCATTGCGGTGCGATCTGCCCCTTTTACTTTGTGTAATCGATGACTTGAGCATGTATTAGAAACTGCGCTGTAAAGTGAGAGCAAGGGCACGTGGTTTGAAGCTATTCCAACGTGTACCAGCTTAGGTGGATAGTGTATTTTAGGTCAGTAGCTGCAGTTGTTGCCATTAAAAAGTCAGCATTTGCCGACAGGAAGGTAAGAGAATAGAAAAGATGAGCTGTGGTGTGACGGAATAAGGAAGAGTGAGGTGAGGATGATCCAGTCACCAATGTGTTTCAACAAAAGGTGTTTGGCAACTGGTGGAATGTGCCCTACATCATAGAGCTCCAAGTGCATTGTTTTTTCTGGGAAATGCAGGAGAGGAAAAGAAAACATAATTTATAAAAAATAAGAAACAACTGACCGTATGCATCAAATGCTGTTCTTGTGTGAGTCTTCTAATTACAGTTATTGTTGCTAGCTGTAACGAAGAACAAACATTACTGGTTACATTTATCTTCTGCAAAGGTTTTTAAACACTGTCAATCTCTCCATCTTTGCAGATGATGATTATTTGAAACTTGATTCCTAACTCCCTTGATCTACTACTTTTCCACCTATTCCCCCTAAAATGTGGCATCACCTTTGTAAGTCCACTGTCATTCACTCCTTGTATTAGCAATTGCTTAGAGACAACTTGTTGAGAGAAGGAACTGCAAAGAAGTTTGTTTTGCCTTAGAATTCAATAGAATTAACATGGTTTTACTAAGGAAAGGGAGGAGAGGAATGAGGCAGTTGCTCTTGAGTGGTTTGTCCTGCTCTTCCCTCTTTCTGAGGGAAGCAAAGCTTTCAAGTTGGGTGGTTTGTAACGATTCTACCCAAGTGTTATGATTGCAAGTTTTCACTTGGTATCAGAATTAATTTTCTCGGTTTTTTTTTTTTTTTTTTTTGTATTCTATCTTTGGATACATCTACACTGCAACACTATTTTGAATTAACTACCGCTATTCCGAAATAACTTAGTCTGCGTCTACACAGCAGGCAGTTATTTTGAAATTGCGAAATACTGTCACGCTGGAGGACTTCTTACCCTGACACCTGTAACCCTCATTGTACAAGGAATAAGGGAAGTTGGAGGAAGAGTACTCTATTTTGAAATAAGTGCTGTGTCGATGTTCCCTATTTTGAAATAAGCTATTTCGAAATAAGGTACGCAATTGATGTAGCTCAATTTGTGTAGCTTACTTTGAATTAAGCCCTGCAGTGTAGACGCACCCTTTCACAACATGCTTATTAACTGTACTGAAGCCTTTTTACATTCATTGTGTTCTCATGTAGCAACTGGAAAACCCCAGTTGCTTCCAGATATCACAGTGTGCAAGCTGCAATTTCATTTACAGTGAAACTTCTGTGAAGAGTTCAGTTTTAGAAGAGAGACTTCCTTGTGCCATGACACTGTGCCTACTCCCATTGAATGGAGATGGATAGGACCATGAATAAAGAACATTCCTCTCAGCGGTTCCCAACCTTTTCCAATTGGACAATTCAGGAAGACTTGGTGACGCAAGGCAATTCAGAAACGGGGGGAGGAGAAGGGGCATAGCCACCTGGGGAGACACTTGGCGACCCTTTTGAAATGTAATAGTGACTCATATTTGGGTCCTGACCCATAGGTTGGGAAACCCTGCTCTATATTTAACATTCTGCAAGCCAGATAACTGGAAAGTGTTTTTTAACTGTGTATGGACGCAGTTATTTTTGTTGGTCTCTTTTTGGCAAAACAAAGATTAGGATTAAAAAGAGCGGGGGAAATCTGGAGGTTTTCACTTTGAGATGAATTCTTTAAAAAAACAGAAGTCCTGTCTGCTCTGAGTGGACATTAAATACAACTAAAATCCACATGGAACTCCTTGTAAGGGTAGAGAGTTGTGCTGGTATCCAGCCTAACATTTTTCTTCCTTCCATGCTGTTTTTTAGTATGTTTGCCAGTTGCTCAGCACCACATTGTTGTATGATATCATAATTTCATTTTCCCCATAACTCCTCTTTGAATAATTTTTCTTTTTGAAATATTTTGATACTTGTATCACTGTCCTTTCATAAACACCCAGAATCTGCTATCAAAGTCAAGTTGTAGCCATTAAACTGACATGCAAGAAGCCTTGCAGAACATTTTCTTTACAGTATCAATAGATAATATGCGTTGGGTTTTGTTTGTTCTGTTGGTTTTTGGCCACCAGAGCTGATTGTGTCTGTTGAAACTTTGACTTTCATAAGCCAAACCAAAATTATTGCAAAAAATGTTTTCCTCTTCCCTTCACAAGGAGCCTCCCTCAGGATCTGAAGTGTCCGAGGAGCAGGCCTTACAGCTGGTCTGTAAGATCTTCAGAGTATCGTGGAAGGATCGAGACAGAGACGTCATCTTCCTCGCTTGGTTTTCTGAGCAATTTAAGCAGAACCCAAAAGAAGGTAGAAACTTAAGCTGTTCCCATCATGCTAACAAATTGGAGGATTCATGTAATTGTTTTCAGACATTAAGTTTGTATGGCTGGCTTGTTGTCCAGCTTCATTTCTAGCTTTTAAATTGGCTGGAGTCATTAAACTGATGTTGTATTGATGCTTGAGCTTTTCTAGTTGTGTTCTTTGCTCGATGCAGATGTTGTTTATTGAGCACAAAACACATTTGCCATCAGTAGATGCCTTTACAGTGAGCCCACAGTATATGGACGAAGGGCATATCATGCAAGATGCTGAGCATCAGCAACTCCCATTGAAGTCAACTGCCTTAACAAAATGTATCAATCCATTATTAGCAAACTATTGTGCTAGTGTTGCTATGCTTTTGCACTGTTTAAAAATGTTTTAATTGAAGTATTCGATATTGTGTCTTAATAGAAATGGCTATTGTTCATTTGATAAAACTGAGTTCTGCTACCTGTCTTAGGGTTCATCACCATTTTGTCAGATATAAATAACAGATTACTAGATAACAAAACCTTCATTGATAATTTATATTTGTGTGTGTTGATTCTTGTGACATTCTATGACCTAACTCTATCAAAGGAAGGAAAATACAATAGAAAATTATCTGTAATGTCCACAATAATGACATTAGACCTCACACAATTTTCTCCACAAATCTGGAGTTTACATATTGCTGTACTTTTAAAACCCTAGATGATAAATACCAAAGGAATTTTTGTTTGAAATAGCCTAGTCTATTGGCAAAAATAACATTTAATTTAGTGAAATAGAAGAAAGAACTTGGTTGGGTTAACCTCAGGGGTCCCTCAAGAGAATCAGCATTGTCATAGTGGCTCCTAATTTTCTTGCTGTTTTCAGTATTCTCAGATTTTAAGGACTTGATTGGCCAGATTTTAATGGAAGTTCTGATGATGTCCACTCAGTCAAGGGATGAAAACCCATTTGCCAGTCTGACAGCCACATCTCAGCCAATTGCAGCAGCTGCCCGGTCACCTGACAGAAATCTGATTCTAAACACTGGCTCCAACCCAGGAACGAGTCCTATATTCTGTAACGTGGGCTCCTTTGGTTCCAGTTCCCTGTCCAGGTAACTTTGGGTGTACTAAATTGCTTGTTTTATAGTTGGGGTAAGGTTGAGACTTAGGTCTAGTTTGCACTTAGAAGGAGGATGACTATGTAGTTCAAAGTGTGACACATGACAAGTGTTACGTAGCCATGTCAACTTAACCCCTCATGTATAAATTGCTAGCTCAACAGGAGACTGCTTCTGTCAACCTCACTACTGCAAAGAGGTAGGGTTACTACAGTATCAAAAAGAACCCCTTCAGTTGCTGTAGTGTCTAACCTATGAGGTTACAATGCCAAATTTACAATGCCATACTTATGCCCTTATAGCTTCTGTCGAATAAACAAACCCTGAATTCTTGCATTTAATGCATTCTGCTTCATACAGTCTTAGAAATGTCAAACAAGTAGTAAATATGCAGGATTAAAAAAATACTTCATCCTGCTGCACCAGTATGTTCTTTCCCCTTCCTGACTGGCCTTCCATGATTAAATACACATTTGGTAATTAATTAGGCTTGAAGTTAGGTGAAGGTTCAAACCATTGGAGAAGTGAAGTTCTGGAACAGCCTTCTAAGGGGAGTAGAAGGGGCAAAAAAATTAACTGGCTTGAAGACTGATCTTTAAGTTTGTGAAGGGGGAGGTCTGATGGGACTGGCTACAATGCAACAGATTAGCTACATGGCAGTCAATAACTGAAACAGCTGGTGATGGGACACTGTAAGAGGAGGGTTCTGAGTTACTAAAGAGAATTTTTTTCCAGCTATCTAGTTAGTAGATCGTTCCCACATGCTCGGGGTCCAACTGATCACCATATGTGGGGCCAGGAAGTAATTTTCCCCCATGTCAGATTGGCAGATCTGCAGTATATATGGGGCATTCATCACTTTGAGGTTTAAATGAGTATAAATGGTGCATTCTCTGTGAAGACTTTACATCATGATTTAATGAGGTTAATAACTGGGCCAGACATCATGGGCCTATTACAGGAGTGGGTGGGTGAGGATCCATGGCCTACAATGGGATGGTCAGACTACATGATCATGATTGTCCCTTCAGACCTTAAAATCTATCAAGTAATTGGAGCCTTGCTGATTTAACCCAGCTGAGGAGCTAGCTCTTTACTTTTAAATGTATGATCCAAGCAATGAAATTGATGTAGTCATTAAATGTTATAAATAGCTGAAAATGAGAATCAGTAGTAAAAGCATGGTATGTGATTTGTTACGTGGAATATACATCTATAGAATGGTTAATAGCAGTGGGATGTTCCTTTTGTTCATATTGTCTCTCTCACCCTTCTGGTATGTATCCTAAATGACTTTTTTTTTTCCTTTTTCCCCCTTAATTGGTTTAGTCTCTATGGGACTAGTCCAGCTTCTAGTAACAATTTCTCAAGCCATGTGCCAATGACTGGTTCATCTGTTACCCCACCAGCCAGTTCACTTGCCACCACATCTTTGCCTTCTATTTCTGTCAGCCCATACCTCACAACAGCAAGTCCTTCTGGAGTCCAGCCCTCCTCTCCGAGGTACCGCCCATATACTGTCACCCACCCTTTGGGCTTTTCAGCTTCTCATATCCCACGCTCCTTGAATATCTCCATCCCAGCTAGCTCAAGTCCTCCAGTCATGGCTACCAGTCCTCAAGCTGTGCCAGTCAGCTCGTCCAGACAGAGGGCCACAACAGTGGGTCCACCTTTGTTTACTGCTTTGTCCGGTACCTTGAGTAGGCGTTCCTCTTTCCTAAGCAGGATGCCTTCTAGGTAATTCATAACCACAAATGTTGTCTCTTACATGTGCAGTGCAGGGTGTGGTGCAGTGATGCTGTTTAGAAGAACTTGTCTCTGTAGTGAGCTCACTTTACTTACCAAGAGTTGATTTTTCTATTTGTTTTGAGCTAATATGTTGACTTGCTAACAAGCCCTGGTTGCTGAAGTACTAAACCTTTTTCTGCCTGTGTTGAATGTAATTGACGTAAAGGTCCCTCCTTCCTAATTAACCTGTCTTCCTTCTGTTTAAATTGCAGTTCAGTCATTCTTGCTGGATAGTCTTTCAAACATGTTTTCTGCTTTGTAATTAACTTGGTGTAGCTCTTCAGTTGGTTTGTTAAATGCTCTTGCTTGCCAAAATGTGTCAGATTTGACTCCTTTTTGTATAGATTTAAATGATAGATTAGCTTCTTTTTGTCAGCAAAGACAGGTACAGCTATGCTGTCTCTCCTCTAGCAGTTTCCAGGATCCCCCAGCCTCTGCAGGAGAAACCATCAAACAGCCTTTTGCATTCTCCCATTTTACTCTGCAAATGCTGTGGTTCAGTTGAGCAGTTTAGAGCTCTGAGATTGAAGGGCTTCTATTTATGCTGTAATTTTTCTAAAGACTCTCATTGTTTACTTCATTAGTTGTGTATAAATGTTTAATATGTTGGTATGTGAATTATTCAGGCAGTAGTGTCATGAGGCATGTTAGCTTAATTTTTATTTTTCTGTCATGGACTGCATTAAGCGTTATTCGCTGCATGTTTAGGAAGAAGATTTTTAACGGATTTCTTAGAATGGAACGCTATAGCAGTTTTACTTTTCCTGCTATCTTTTCATTTTAAAATCTGTGTTGTTCTCTGATGATCTTTTTCGCTTTTGTTGTGGTAGTATATACGACAACCCTTTCTCCCTCCTCTTCCTTGGCGTTTCTGATGTGTCTGGGGACAGTAGTGATGAAGAAAACGAAGATGATGATTTTTCTTGTGTCCAATTTGGGTCCAGGTATTGGAGAAATAGAATGTAATGTGCATGTTTGGGTGCTTTAGGAACTAACAGTTTGGGGAGCTGTAAGCATTCTTCAAGGGAACTCTGGAAATGAGTAAAGAAGTAAATAGCTTGGACAGGTCTTAATAGGAGATGATAAATAAACATGTCCAGTGAGTCCTTATTGGCCAATACTTGTTAAACATCAATGACTCAGAATAAAGGAAATGATAGTTATCTTGCCCTTCAGGTTTAATGACCATAAAATGACATGTAAGTGGAACTCCTTACTGAATATATGATATGTGGAATGTTGTTCATCAAAAACAACATCCTTTAAATTCAGTGCTACCTTTTGCAGAAGCACTTCTACTGAACACTTGAAAATGAGCACAGAGGTTAGTTCAGGAGGAGGAAGACAGCCAGATCCTCAACTGATGTAAACTGGTTCCATTCCATTGAAGTTAATAAAGTACAGCAATTTACTCTAGCTGAGCATCTGTTCTCTAATATGTGAAGCAGGTTACCTGATTCTCAAATGCCCAAGTGCAAATTAGTGGCCACTGGAGACAGGGTGTCGTGAAGGCTGATACATTTGGCACATTAAGATCTGTTGGTATGGCACTGAAATACATGACAAAAAGAGGATGGATACATTTACTGCAGGTGGAGGTTAGCTTATTAGCCTTGTAAATATAATAAGCTTTGTTGAACATTGGATGGACCAGGCAAGAGATGTCTCTAGGAATGACAGTGAGAGGCAGGATCTTCTGTATCAATGTGTGCAGCTGAAGAACAACAGCAGCAAATGGCTTGAATGTGTATCAGTCTGCCAGCCTCCCTGCAACTTCTGAAATGAAAAAACTGCCTTAATTTGTGTTGGTCAATGTTAAGTGGTTTGTGTTCCTAGTCTGGCCACTGGTGATATTAGTTCCAGTAACCCCATTAAAAAATCTTCAAAAAACATTTTTGGCATCTATTCTTTTCTTTGCACTTAACCAAATTAGGAGATGACTATGGAAAATAGTATCTAGGAAACATGTCCTTTGGAGAAGAGGGAAGATTTTTGGGGAAACGATAGCTCTATAACATTTCTAGAATATTTAAGACTTTGTTAAAACCTTCTCTAGTCCCCTGATCCAGGCCGATAGAGGCCAGCCACCATTTTAGGATACTATAAAGGTACTGTCATCACAATAACAATCTAATCTTCATGCTTATAACATCATGCTCATTGTCTCGTGTATTGCAGTTAAAGTGCTTATTTCTGAGTATAAGGAAGAGCAATGAGACTTTTTAAAAGGAGAATTTAGGCTGAATATTACTTTTTAAAAATTCCTAAATTAGGGAAATCAGGATTTGACACATCCTCTCAAAGTGGGTGGAGCAACATCGCTTGGGGCTTCTAAAACTAAACTAGACAAAACTGGAAAGTTCTGTGTAGGGGAAAATCCAGTCCTGGACAAGAGTGGATGAGAATCCTGTAAGACCTTTCCAGCTCTTATTTCTGTTGTTGTCCATGGTGGAACATTAGAACCTAATTATTGTGACAAAGTTAAAAGCTGTATGCTGTATTTAATTAAATCATTGTTGGAAGGTTGTCAGAGAATAAACTCTGATCTCTCAATCCGCATGGAGTAATTTCAGGAGAAATATTTTCTTCAGATTAAAGTTTTGCATTTTGTGTATAGGAAATTGTTTGCTTTAATTTCAAATCTTACTCCTGTGCTATTGAAAACATAGCCCAAGTGTTAACACCGTCCAGTGTAATTAATTTGTGGGCTGCCACACTGCAGGCAGATGTGCAGGTATATTGTCCTGATGTTCTAATTGCAGTGGAATATTAGTTTAGAGTATGAACATGACAATCTAATTTTTATGCAATGACTTTCATTTTGAAAGATTCCAAAGCACTTAGCTTATGTAATAAACATATACAGCTGTGTATAGGAATAATTTCAGACATTGCTAAAATGGAGCTGCCTACCAAGTAACTAACCTTGGCATGAATAACCTTCTATGAAAAGAAGTTGATATTCTTCAAATAAAGGGGATGGTCTTTAGAAGGAAAGTGAGAAATTCCAGCATGGGACATAGACTACATGGAGAGAAAAAATGTGAATTTAAACTGGTGATTGGGGTGGAGATGTTAGCATAAAGAGACAGACGGTATGGCTACACAGCAAATAAAACCACAGCTGTTGCATGCCAGCTGACTCAGGCTTGCAGGTAGGGATGTAAGCGAGTAGTCGACTACCCAATAAATATATGTTTATCAGGTAGTCAAGTCACTGCTTAACTAGTTGCTACCCCCCTGGCTACCTCTGCCAGTGCTTAAAAGCCGGTTCCCCCAGCACCATCTCTGCGGGGAGGTACAGTGGAGGACCAGGTGTGAGCCAGGACAGCTGATTGCTGGCTTGCACCTGGTCCTCTGCTGCACCTTGGCTTTTTGAATGGAGTTAAGAGCCAGGTTACTGTGTGGACTTCTGCACTGGAGCTCTGAGACCCTCTCATCCACCAGGGATTTAGAGCCTAGGCTCTACCTCAAGTCCTGGGTTTCGGGGTATATATACACAGCAGCGAAACAGCCATGCACCCAGAGTTCATGGCCAGCTGTGAATTTTTCTATCTTCTGTAGACATAACCAGAGACCCTAAGAAATGGTCTTGTGAAGAACAGCTGTTAGATCTTCCATGCTGGCTCACTTCGGGTTTTTTGTTTTTAACTTGTTACATGCAGTAGCTATAGCTATAAACCACTTTTATAAACAGAGATGTGCACATTACATGAAATTGCTAGGTTTAAATTGGAGAGAGAGACTTGGGATAGAGGCATAGACAGGAATCCAGGAGAATTAGGTTCTGTTCCTGTGTCTGTCAACGATTTCCTGTGTAAGCCCGGAGAAATCATTTCATCTCTCATTTTCATGTCTGTAAAATAGAGGGGAGGGGCTAGCCAGGGGGCAGGGTTATCAGGAAGGCCAGGGCTTTATAAGGTAATACATTTGAAATACTGCCTGAGACAGAAATATCAAAAGGGAGGTGCTGGTATTAGTTTATAACCAAAAGCACCCACACGTTATCACAACAAGGTGATACATCCAAATATTTGTGACAGAACAAAAGAATGCAGTGGCTGAGCTGCTAATGAAACACCCAGTTTCCTAAAGTGAGCTGCTGTATTGGAGACCTGGATGGAAGCAAATGTGGAACCTATCTTAAAAAAACAAAACACCCACCTATCAGAAGTGGTCATGATTTTAATGCATGGGGACAGGGAGGAGGAAACGAGTAAGTGGCTTTTTGAGGTCTTTTCAAGCCCTATGTTTTTATATTTTGGAGAATTACAGTCCAGTAAATGTTGTTTCAGTCCCAGCCAAATTATGTGAAATCCAATTTTAAAACAGAATTCTATTGCCTGATATGATAGGAAGAAATTAACATGGCTTCTGTGATGTGCTATATTAACTACATGTGTGTGCTCAAAAAATCGGAGTGAAAATTTATACTCCAAATAATGTATGATGATGGTTGAATTTATAGTAGATGCATAAGAGAGAATGTGAAGCTGTTGCATGGGAGGGGCGGGGGAATATTACTTTTTCCAGTGGTGTTGGTCCAATAACTTGGAATCCAAGTAGGGTACAACTGGCTAGAAGCATCACTGCTGGAAGACTGATGACTGCTTCACCTCTGTAACCCACAATATGAGAGACACTTTTATAGAGGCCCTTTACATGCTTTTTATCATCTGTCAAACATCTGGTCCATCTTGCTCCTTTTTTAGGAATAACATCTGGCTGCTTGGTTTGCAAGCAGAGAAAGTGAATCATGTGGGAATAGGTTCTATCACAAGATATGGACAAAACATTTGGCAGCTTGTACACAGGTCACAAAAATCTAAACTTTTACAGGTCTTGTTTGCATGAGTGTGCTGTGTTGGGTTGGGGTTTTTTGCTACCAAGAAGTTAATTGTCAAACAAAATTGTGCACATGCAAGACATTGGAAGGACAAGGAAATACATTCCAATTTTCTTTTTCTCCTTTCTTTTTAAAGTGTGGGTGGCTCTACTGGAGCAAGTGCTTGTGATTCCTGCAGCGACCATTTCAGCATTGAAACTTGTAAGGAGACAGAGATGCTGAACTACCTCATTGAGTGTTTTGACAGAGTTGGGATAGAGGAGAGAAAAGCACCAAAGGTATTGTAGAGAAGAGTAATGTAATATTTCCAACTGCACTGATGCTCAGGTTGTCTTCTGTTACTTAACCTTGCCTACAGAGGAAAGACGGTTTGCAATAGATGATATGTAAGGAAGTTTTGTTTTAGAAGTGTTCATTACTGAGATTCCTATTTGGTCTTTTTCAATTTGTATTCAGAACCCCCTTCTCTTTCCTATCTCTAAAATTAATACAGTATTTTGCAGAGGACTGACATGCATCTATCTGTTCCTTTTGTCAAGGCTGTTCCCCACTCTGGCACATTGCAAAAGGTGGCACCCATAAAAATATCGTACCACTAAAGGTTTCTTTTTTAAAAAAAACTGCCCAAGGTCACAGACCCCCTGACCTTGGGTGATATGCTGCTACTACCCAAATGCAAAAACCCCTTGAGAACCCAGGATGATACCCCATAGGAAGAAATTCCTAAGTGTAACCCTAAACTCTTGGACCCTTCCTCATTAAACAGCTTGAAAATAAACTGTGATTTCTTAATAGCTGACCTTCAGTCTCAGACAAGTGCACACAGAACATCCTACTTTCTAGGACATGGGAATTAGATCATAGTCTTAAAAAGATTATTTTATTAAAAAAAAAAAGATAATTGGTAAAACATACTTCATTACTAGGTGTTACAGAGTGACTGAAAAAAAGGCAAATTAAAACACAGAGAATGAGCACATCTAACTAAACATTCCCTATTCTACTTGCATCTTTTGCAAGGTTTACGGTTTGTTTTCCTTAGGCATGGATATCGCTGGAAAATAATGCCTTATTCATGGCTCAGTCCATCTCTTCCCCAGCTCTTGCCCTGAACCTATACAAAAGACAAAAGCAGGCAGGACCTGTTTTGATTCATATTTCTCACTCTTTTCCCATTGGCTCTCCAGGCTCCCTGCCACCACCTCTGGGTTTAACCCTTTAGAGTTCAGCTAACTGAATGGTTGGGATGTCTAGAAAAGGGTAGTACTCCTCCCCATCCATCATACCCTTGAATTTGCTTTATATTGTTTATTCCACAAGGAATTACACCTCTATCATCAGCAGCCTTTGCTGTTAATGTAAACCAAAATTTGTCGCTTGTAGATAGCAGTAGAATGGAAAATAAGTAGTTCAGCTCATTTAACAGTGTCTGAAAAATCTTTAACTGGAAAGATGTTATCAGTTTCTTTAGATTGCGTAAGTACTGAAGTGAACTGCATTTCCTATGTGTTCAATCTAGAAATGTTTTCATTCTGCATTACATTTTTTTTGTATTTAGATGTGTAGCCAGCCAGCAGTTAGCCAGTTACTGAGCAACATCCGGTCACAGTGCATTTCGCATGCTGCTTTGGTGCTACAGGGATCTTTAACACAACCAAGGTGAGCAAAGTTGATATGGGTCATGAAATACACAAATTGTGCATTAGATGCGTCTTTATATAAAAAATGGATACAAATTGTGTAAAATCAGCTTGAGAATGGGACACCTTTTCATTCAATATAGCGCAGTATATACCATTCCAGTGTCTCTCTGTTTATCTATATTAGAACATATACCAATATAAACTAAGGTGTGAACTTAGTGATGTAAATTTACTAGTGTAATCCTAATGTGGACACTAATTCCAGCATAGGGGTGACTTTTTTTAGTTCAGTTTGTCACTCTGAAAGCAGTTTAACTGAAAAAATCACATATACTCTGGATTAAGTATATCCACATAGGGATTTATATTGGTATAGACAAACCCTAAGTTTTGAAATGGACACAGTGTCACACTAAAACATTGACCTGAATATTTTCCCATTGACTAAAATCCAAGTAATCTAGGTATATCTAGTCAAAACAAATCCTTCAATAAGCTTCTCAAAATTAATGTGAGCCGCTCACCGATATGGATGAACCCTAGAGTAACAACCATGGTTTTGTGTGCAATAGTGTAAAAGGTAACTGTGTGTTTTAAGTTCACAGTGTATTTACAAAAAAGTGTTAATTTGGAAAATATGACTCAGTCCTTTCCTTAAAGTTGGAAAAATAAACAGATTGAGATTATTGGAACAAACCTAATGCTGTTGCTTCAGTAGGATGGGCCAAACACATACTCTTTTCAGTAGATCATGGTAGGGGGGAGAACCAATAAGTTTATCGTTTTCTTCCAACCACGTTAGACCACTATGTGGTTTTGGCAGCAACATCCCCTGCAGGATTACCTTTAGACAAGGACGTGGCAAGATTTGGTTAGTTGCTTCTGAAAGAAGTAATTGTATCACAGTTACAACATTCCATATTTGGATGTGTCTGTAAATGTGAGGCCACTTGTTTTTTCTGAAAGACATCCCCCCCTTCCTTTTTTTGTGTGTGTCTTGAATTAAGGTCTTTGCAGCAGCAGTCTCTGTTGGTACCATACATGCTGTGTAGGAATCTTCCATTTGGCTTTATCCAAGAATTGGTGAGAACAACTCACCAAGATGAAGAGATGTTTAAACAGGTAAGAAGCTTTTTAAAGTCGGAGGCATTAATATATTCTTCAAATTAGGGTATGTCTACACTAGCTGTGACCAACAGTGATTGATCTGGGGGGGGGCGGGTCGATTTATCACATCTATGCTCAATAAATTGACCACCGAGTGCTCTCCCGTTAACTCCGGCACTCCACGAGAATGAGAAGCATAGGCGGAGTCAATGGGAGAGCATCTGCCATCAACTCATGGCAGTGAAGACCATGCATTCAGTAGATCTAAGTATGTTGACTTCAGCTACTGCTCTGAAGACTTCACCTATGTTGTTCATGTAGCTGAAGTTGAGTAACTTAGATCAGTGGTGTAGACTAGGCCTTAGTGCCTGAACTATCCAAGGGAGTAGCTATCCAACCCTTTGTTCTTCTGACCACATTTTGAGACCACAATTTGAGAACCATTGCTCCAGGGAGAGGCAAATACTTAAGCAACTGAGGGAGTCTTCCATCTCTCTTATTTCACTTGTTAAAGGGATTCAAAGATAATACTGAACTCTGTATGAAGTTTTCCTGCAAGTAAGCACATTTTTAAATCTATATACTAAAATGTTGGGTAAAGAAGATGCCTTAATAAGGAGCACTTGTTATGAAACATGGAAGCATACTACCAGAATTCTTTTGCATACAGTAATATCCTATTGCAAGACTTTGTCTTCGACTATCACTTTCCTGATCATACTATCCATTTCCCTGATCCATAAAATGGCGAACTTCCTAAATCACATATTTAGAAATGTTAGTTTTTGTCCATCTTGCAAGGACAGAGTAGATCTATGATATATTTGAGATTTATGAATCTGTCTGTCTGTTCTAGAACTCCTAAATAGTAAGACCTGGGACCACCAAATTCAATATATAGCTTCCTCTTACCATGACTTAAAGCAAAGTTTGATTGTGTCAGGAAAATGGGGTGTGCCTAGAATGGGAATGCTTCTCACAAAACCATACAGGAAAGAGACAGAATCACTAGCAGGTGAAAGGGGCTGAATGGGTCCTCCCCTCCCCTTCCCTTCTGCTCCCCATGCGGGACTGCTCCAGCCTTGAGCCTCCCACCCCCACACTCCCTTTTAGGAAGATCAGGGGAGACCGAAACCCCCCCCAACCTCCCGATTTGTACGGGAACATTGCTGACTGTTATCCTTTGCTGCTTTCCTCACTCTGGCTGGGGAGTGCAGGAGCCAGGCAAACTGGACCTGCCCCAGCTGGGGGATATGTACAGCTCCCCCATCTGTACCTGCTGGAGCCACAGCAGCCATGGAGGGACATTTCTTCTCTGGCTGCTACAGAGAGAGAAGGGTTGTGGTAGCCCTCTGTCCTTGGGGTAGCATGTGTACTGAACCCCTCATTGCCCAGCGCAGAGGAATGATTTACATAAAGAAAAACAAACATTTTTTGATTTAAGGACCTGAGGAACACTGGGTGCATCTTCTAGTTAATATAATAGTTTGCATCTATAACACTATCACCCCATGGGTTTATAACCACTTTACAAACATTAATTCATTAAGGCCTCACAACACCCCTCTAACGTAGGGAACCGCTATTAATCTTTCATTACAGATGAAGACAGAGTAAAAACAGAGAGATGCTGAGACATACCATAAAAGACATTGAGATGCTGAGAGAGAATAAAAAGTTGACGTAGCTAGCAGGGTGGGTCAGTGGGAGAGACAGAAATTGGTATCAGTTTCTCCTGATTCTGAGTCTTGTGCTTTAATTGCTAGGCCATATGTCTACCTGACGATTTAATGCCAGAGTATGTCAGGTTGTTATTGGCTCTAATTAGCACACACCAGCATGCTATGACATGACTTACAGCAAAGCAGCATTCAAATGCTGTAAAAACTTTACTATCTTTAGAACGTGGTTCTGTGCAGAGAGGAACGTTTGGAGAGGTACGCAGTGGGGTTAGGGCAGGGGTGGGCAAAAGGGCCTACGTGGGCAGGGTGAGGCCCGCCAAGCAGGTGGATCCGGCCCACAGAGGCCCTACTGCTCCCCAGACCCTGCAAACAGCATGTGACGCTTCAAAAGCCCCCTGGGGGTGGAGAGCACGCAGAGCTTTCTCCTGCCCTGCCAGGAGCACGTGGCGCTTTGAAGCGCTGCTCACAGGGCTGGGGGAGAGAGCAGAAGAGGCTTTTCGCGCTCTCCCGCCCCCAGGCCAATTAGGGCCTGGGAGCGGCGTGAAGCTTTCTTCACCCTGCCCTGGGCTCTGCGAGGAGCTCGCGGCACTTTAGAGTGCCACGTGCTCCTCGCAGGGCTGCGGGAGGCTTTCTGTGCTTCCCTGCCCCCAGGCCTTGATTGGCCTGGGGGTGGGGGAGTGTGCCAAGCCTCTTCCAGGGCATGGGTGCCTAGTGGGAAGGGGGGGTAAAGGGACTCCTCCACCCCCAGACCACTCATGGTCAGGGGGTGGGGTAGCCCCACCCCTTTCCATTTAGACCCTGCCCCTTCCAGGGTGGCCCGGGGGCTACTTCAGAAATTTTTGAAGTGGCCCCTTTATTAGGGCCAGCTTCCATTGACCTGCGGAGAGAGTGCCACACTTTAAGCCCCAGGTCCCAATCTGCTTGCAGGCCCAGGTGCTCCACCAGCTCTGCTTTCAGCCAAGGTTCTGCTGCTAAGGAAGTTTTAGTTGTCCCATAACAGAGGGTGGACGCAAACAGATTGTGTTATTGGTAAGGAGGGGAATGACAGGAAAAGTTTGCATGCCACAGGTTTAGAAAATTTAAAGAAGTTCTTATCCTGTCTTAACTCCTGAAAATTATACCGATGTGTCTGAGTGAGGGGCAAATGCATCCACACTAATAGGAACTGGCTGGTGGAAAGATGTATTTGATCACTACAAACTCCTCTGTTTTTAATTAACATACTCCTCTGAATAAGAGTTCAGAAGGAATATTATCATTCCTATCTGAGATTAAATATCTATTTTTGCAATTAAATGGTCACTTAATATCCATGTTAACTCTTAGTTGGTTTCTTATCAGAGTGCTTAGAATGTAGAATGTATCGGAGGTACCGTGGTATGTATACACTGTAGCTAGGAGCCTGGGTTGGAGAACAGGATTATGGATATTCTGAGACCTAAAATATATCAAATGTAAGAGGCCTCATACAATTAAAAAGAGTTTATTATTTTCACAGAAAGGACATAAGAACGGCCATACTGGGTCAGACCAAAGGTCCATCTAGCTCAGTATCCTGTCTGCCAACAGTGGCCAATACAAGATGCCCCAGAGGGAGGGATCACAACAGGTAATCCTCATGTGATCCCTCCCCTGTTACCCACCTCCAGAGAAACAGAGGCTAGGGATACCATTCCTACCTATCCTTGCTGAATATATATCCTGACACTGAATATATAAACATAAGACTTTATATTTGGATATACGCAAAGGCAAAGTTGTAAAAATAGAATCATAATCTAACTAAAACACCATCAGACTAAAAAAAAGCCAAAAAATTATTTATATAGTAGGGAATGCCAACTGAATCCTATCTTGGATGATTTGATAAAGGTCCTGGTGGCTTAAATATCCTTTTATCTGCATAATTTTATGCAGGTTATATTTTTCCAAAAATGTATTTCTTCTGTTTTTACAGAGAGTTATGCTGAATTACAAAATATTGGTAACAGAAATAGCAGCGGAAAGTTTTTATTGAAACCTTAGATTATAAATATTGAGACTTATATATCTATTCAACAAGTAATATTCTATTAATAGGTCAATATCAAAAACTTGTGATATTTTACCAGGATATTTCTGTGAAAGTTAGAGCTATTTCGTCTATATGCTCACACGAAAACAAGAGAAGATATGTAACTTTTTTTTACACCACAAATAAGGAAAATTATCCTTTTCATATGAATAAATGAAAAACAGTTGATAAATTTTGTTCGGGAAATACAAAGTTTAACCAAATACAAAGTTTTCTGAAAGAGCGAAGCCACCACAAATTCATGCTTCTGAAGATCCGCTTAACCCATTCCCATAAAACTCTCACCTACAAACTCATTCACATGAAGCGTGGATAGTATGTGAAGCAGAAAGCAGTGTATGCACTGAAATACACAATTGTGTGTATGTATAGATCTAAAGAAGAAAGAACATACTAACACTTAACACTAACAGGAGTGAGGGCACTATATGACTGAGAGTACTAGGATGTAAACAAAATATTGCAGCCCATTAACTATTACCAACCAACGGGATACTATGATGTCACTGCTAGGACTAGTCCCATCCAAGTTTAGCACAGGGTTGCCTTGTTGCACTGCCATTTTTGATCTCACATTTTTCCAGTTTTATCAGCAGTGAGAAGATTTATTTAAATAAGTTATCAGGGCATAGTCAGAATTTTACCAGTAGCAGCTGACTAGCAAAATGCTGCCTCAGGAGACTGATTGCAAACTTACTCATAGGAAATACTTTACAAGTGCAATTATATTTTTTTCTCAGCCCTGGCTTCCTGCCTATCAATAGTGAACAATTAGTGAAGGGTAAGGGCAGGGTAAGGGTATTTATGTAGTCAGATGTGCATAGATTTGTCATTTTTGATCAAAAAAGTCTAGAGAGAGACTCTTCTTTTCCCCATGTCGCCTTTATTTATTAACTGATTTTGATAAAAATTGGAATTGTCAGTTTTCCCTTTTTTTTTTTTTTTTTTTTTTTTTTTAAATTTAGATGTTCCTCATATGGTGAGGCCCTAAACTGTAGTTATAATCTTTATCCCTTAATCCAACACTGCTGGGTAGACTCTCATGTGTTAACTGTACTCATCACTGCCCAAATTCAGACCCAAGGATTGGGTGGGCTTATACTTGGGTGACCAGTCGAGGCTATTTTTAGCATGGTTGATCAAACAGAGATGCATGATATCTGTCTACCCAGTTTGGGAGGCACACTAGCTGCTATGTAGACATACCCTGTCATGGAATGGCTCTGGAACACGGTTAAGATCAAGATTGGGACCATGCCCCTAAGTGGATTAAGGAACAGCCTTGTTGTTAAGGAGGTTCCCTAATATGGTTGTTGATATTTCTATATCTTTCTCCAAGAGACCCACTATCGTTCTATTTGAGTTCCAGTGGTCACTCCTGTATTTTGTAAAACCAATATTTAATTTTTATTCCAAAAGGAAAAACTAATCAATGTTTGATTGGGCCTTGGTAATTGGGTGGATGTTGCTTCTTGGTTTAATCATCTCCGCCCTTCTGACTTCCTCCCTTACAGTCTCAGTGACTGGTGCTGTTTTGTTTATGCCTATCACTGTATTAAAAACTTGGCAACTCAGGCACAAAATCTGCTTGGCTGTTATGATAATGAAAATACTGTGCTGCTGTATATAATCGCTATTCACTCCGGGTAAATGGGTCACTAGAGCAGTGTTTCCCAGTTAGTGCTCCGCGGAACCCTGGGGTTCTGTGGAGCACAATGAGCGGTTCCGCGAGGAGCCGGCGCTCCCCCGCCCCCTCTGAAAAAGAGAGAGAGAGAGAGAGCCGGCTTGCCAGCTGAGGCATGGGCGGTGAGTTGTGTGGGTGTGACGGGCCGAGAGCGGCCCGCACTGAGGAGCCTGAAGGGGGACAGGGAGAGGCGGGGTCCTCTACCGCGGCGCCCGGCTGGGGGGAGCCGGCACGCGGCAGATGCCGGCTGTGGAGACTCCCTCCGCGGCTGCAAAGCCAAGCTGTGGCCAGCCTGTCAGGCGGCGCATGTCTGCCGAGGGCGGGGCAGGGTGCGGCGGGAGCATGTCACTTCCGGCGGGCCATTCAAAAAGGGCCCGCCAGCAAGGAAGGGGGGGGGCGGTTGTGGAGGCTGGCTCCCGAAGAGCGGGGGGCTCGGGAGGGGGCAGTGCCACCTCCAGGAAGCCCGGAGCCCCCGACGGGGACCCCAAGAGCCGGGAGTTCGAAGATACCCGCAGCCACGGGCTGTCGCCAGACCCGGACCCTATGATGGAGAACGGACTCCTCCCGTGCTGAGCGGCCGAACCGGTAGGCCACGGGGACCCCACGGGCAGGGCAACGGGGTCCGTAGGAGGGAGGAAGCAGCCTGGGGCAGGGCCCTTTTGCGCCCGTGGGTGGGCGCGTTTCGGGAAGGCATCCCACGTCCATCGCACAGGGAGCAAGCGGACCCCTGTGCTTAGGGCCCCGGGCTGGGACCCAGTGGAGAGGGTGGGCCCGGGTCCCCCTCCTCCCTCCCTGCCATCATCAGGGGTGAAAGTTGCTCCAACGCCGGCGAGGGGGAACCTCCAATGGAGACCGTGGGGAGAAGCCCCGCAGAAGGGGACAGGTGACCCCTGGGTTCGCAGATCCTCTGGACTCGGCCGAGTGGGGTGATCGTGCCCAAAGACGCCAATATCGACTAAACTCCGGGACCAACAGACCGAGGGCTGTTGACAGTGTTCGCTGAACCCCCCTCCCGGATGGGAGGGGGTGATCGCACCCCCGAGGCGGTCACAGTGGGCTTGTGGTGCCCATGCTCCCGCAATATTTGGAGCTGGAGCTGACCCCGACCCCCCCCCCCCCCCCCGGCGCGTGAGCGTCCTCCCAGCCTGGCCCCAGAGCGTCTCTCCCCCGTCCCCGGACCTGTCCCTGCCATGCGCAACCTTCCCTGAGCTCCCCCTCGCTGGCTGCTGCTGCCCTGCGCCACAGGCTCAAACCAGTGGGTGGAGAGACGCCCAGACATGACAGAACGTCATAGCCCAGGATTTTAAACTTGCTGGGCGCTGCGTTGCACCGCATGGCTGAGTTGCGGGTTCGGAATCCGGGGACAGAGCACAGACTCCGGCCCCGCAAAGTGGAAGGCAGAAGGTACGGGAGGGGGAAGAGGAGGGGGAAGGGAAGGGAAGGGGCTTGTGCAGATGGAAAGGGGAAGGGCTGAGAGAGGAAGGTGCTTGTGCGGAGGCGGAGGGGAAGGCACCAAAGGGACAGGGGTGGAGGAGAGACAAATGGCAGGGGGCCAAGCGCAGACAATGAGGAAAAGGGCAGGAGGAGAGGTATCAGTGGCAGGGGGACAGGGTGATGCTGGGAGGGGAGAAGGTAAGTGCATTGGGGGCTACAGGGGTAAGGGGAGGTGTTGGGAGAAGGCTTGAAAGAAGGGGTGGGCATGAGGAAGGCTGGGATGGAGCAAGTCATGTGAGAGGGCACAGGGGCATGAAGGGAATGGGGGCAGAGGATGGTGAGGGGTGGGCATCAGGGAAAAATGGAGCAAAGGGGGCAGGGGAAGTGAGGGAAGGGGGAGGCACCAGGAGGGTGCAGGGGTAAGAGAAGGTGCAGGTGCCAGGGGATTCTGGGCAGACACCTGCCCAGTGGAGGGACGACCACCATCAGAGGAGAGACGCAGGGCAGGTATGTAGAGGAAGGTGTTAGAAGAGGGGATGAGGAGGGGTAGCTCACATGATCAGAGTGGGGCTACTGGAGAAGTGGGCACAGGGAGGAAAGAAGGGCTGGTGGAGGGGGGCAGGTTGCAGGAGGGTTAAGGACAGTGAGAAGAGCAGGAGTCAGGACAGCAGAGGAGGGTGAGGAGTCGGGGCAGCAGAGGGAAAAGGTAGAGGTTTAAAAATATTTATTATTAACTTGGGTGGCACATCCAAACAATCCACATGAACTCAATACTGGTGCACAACACAAAATTCATTTTGCTCATGTGAGGAAACTCTTAGGCTATGTCTACACTGGTTGTTTCTTGTGCAAAAACACATCCACTCTTCTATGTGCGAGCTGTGCTTTTGCACAAGAGCATCTATGGCAGTGTGGACACTCTCTTGCCCAAGAAAGTGCCAATGGCCATTTTAGCCATAGGGCTTTCTTGCTCAAGAAATTCATGTTGCCTATCTACACTGGCCTCTTGCGCAAGAATAGTTGCTCAGAAGGGCTTATTCCTGAGTGGGAGCATCGTAGTTCTTGCGGAAGAAGCCCTGATTTCGTACATGAGAACGTTAGTGTACTTGCGCAAGAACACATGGCCAGTGTAGACAGGCAGCAAATTTTTGCGCAAGAGCAGCCGCTTTGGCGCAAGATCGTGCCAGTGTAGACACAGCCAAGGGGAGGGAGGAAGGCAGGGGCAGGGAATCAGCACTGGCTCAGCATGTCTACATGGTTTGGGGGAAGGTGCAGAGAAATTGAGCTCAGCTGGGTTGCAGAGTGGGGAGGTCTGGGGGCTGGGCTGTGGGGCGGGGGGTGTGTGTGTGTGGAGCTCAGAGCTTGGTTTGACTGCAGGCGGAGGGAGGTGCCCGGAACCGGGGCTAGACTCAAGGGGAGGGAGGGACAGGGAATGGGCTCTTGGCTCAGCAGTTTTGTGGGGCTTGGAGGAGGTGCAGGGAAACGGGGATCAGTTGTGCTGTGGGGGAGGCATGCAGGGAACCAGTGCAGGGCTCAGCTGATCTGAGGTGGATGGGGGAGGGCATACAGAACAGATGGGCAGCTCAGCTGGGCTGTGAGGGGCTGCAGGGAACTGGTGCTGCACTCCCTTGGATTGTGGGGGATGGTTTTGGGAGAAGTGCAGGGAACCAGCAGGGGTAGGCAGCTTAGTTAGGTTGCAGGGGATAGAGGTGCAAAGAAGCCTAGTGGGGAAGGGGGGCGGGGAGACCAGGAGCCCTGAAATGACCTCCCCTGGTCCAAAAATTCCTCATCTGGGACCAGTCAGGTCTAGAGGGTGCCAGATCAGGGAGGTCTAACTCCTACCCAAGTCCCCTCCTAGCACCCTCCCTCGTAGCCAGATACCCTTCATCTAGCCTGCTTCTGTACCCTACCTACCACCCAGACCTTGTCCCCTTCTGCCCCCCAGCTCCCTCCCAGATCCTGCACCCCATCCCTATCCCTATCCCTATCCCGCTCCTTGGCAGCCCTGCCATCCACCCTAGCACCGCCCTGGCCCCAGCACCTTGCCTTACACCCCAGGACTCAGCACCACCCTGGCCCCAGCATCCCGCCATCCACGCTAGCACCCAGCAGCACCCTGTTCCTTGTCCCAGCACCCTGCCAGTCACCCTAGTGCCCAGCAGGACCATGTCCCTGACCCCAGCACCCTGCCACCTGCCTGTCCCAGCACCCTGCCCCAGCACCCTGCCACCTGATCCAGCATCCTTCCACCCAGCAGCACCCTCTCCCCAGCCCCAGCACCCACTAGCACGCTGTCCCCTACCCCCACCAGCACATTTGGGACCACATTAGTGAGGCTTGGGGGTTTTTGGAGGAGCTTTTTTTGGTTTTTTTGCATCTCACTTGTGTGGCCCCAACTGAATTTTCTGTGGGTCAGTGACCTTTGACTCAAAACAGGTTCCTCACCCCTCTCATATATAAAGACAATGCTAAAACCTTTTGAGTTTGACATATTTTATTTAAAAATGAAGCCAGGCCAACAAGACCCCAATTGGGACCAAACCCCCATTTCACTGCAGCATCATAACACTCCTATACCACCTGACCCCAAATCTGAGCCTATCATACACTGGAACCCCCTGTCCTGAGCCTGTTACATCCCCACACTCCTGCATCCCCACATCCTCAGTCTTCTGCCACAATATTCCTCCACCATCCACACATCACAAATCTGTATCCTGAGCCCATCATTCTCACAGCCTCCTTGCCCTGAATCCCTCACATATCCAGCCTAAGCTCCTGCACCCTCACATCCACAAGCCCTGGCTTGCTCAGCACCCCAATCTTCCACTTGAACCCAACACTCCCCAGCCTAGAACCCCCTCCCTGAGTCAACAGCCCCTTCTCCCGCATCCAAATTCCCTCCTAGAGCTTGTACTTCTCACCCCTTCCCACACCCAAATCCCTCATTCCCACCCCACACCTCATTCTCACTAGGTTGAGACAGGTATAAGGGCTGGGTATAGCAAGTGATGGAGAGGAGGGGAACAGAGCGGATGAGGCCTCACAGAAGGGAGATGGGGGGGGGTCTTGGGGAAGGAATGTGAATTGCATGAATTGGTGGGTCCCTTTCTCCTCCCCTGCCCCCCCCCCCTTTTTTTGCTTGACAAACCTAGGGGTTCCTTGAAATTTTGAAAAGCTGAAAAGGGTTCCTCAGCCAAATAAAATTGGGAAACACTGCACTAGAGTACTACAAGGCTAGACTATCAAGTTGTTAAAGAAAGCCCTAGACCGTTTCTTCTTGGCACTAATCTCTCTTGTATTTTTATACATGAATTCAACCTCTGGAGAATTTGCTAAATCAGACTTCTAATCCTGTTGTAGCTTTAGTTGATTAGCTGTAGTGTGTGTTCCACCTAGCACTGTGACCAAGCCCAGATGAGCATGTTGTTTGCAATTCTACAATCTTTTAGACTATTTTGGAAGTTCATGTCCTTTAGAAGATAGAATGCAACCAGGAAAACTTTTCAAGTGCTCCCACATTTGGAATATTTACTAGTTGGTGCTAGAGAATTCCCTTGTACAGACATCAAGTTGATTACGATTTACACCATATATGGATGCATTGAAGATTCTGATGCCTCTTCTCCGCATGTTTAAAAAAAAAAAGTGGTCTCGTTGGCTGAACTTCTTAATGCATAAAGCACTGGAACTGGATTCAGGTTGTGCTTCTAGGTTTGCTACTCTTTTTCAACTTAAACATGACTGTTTCTTTTGAAATAATGTATGTAAACTAAAAGGACAAACTTTATTTTGTTTCCTTATGCGGGTGTATTAGTATTTTAGATGTGAGCATGGATTTCATGGTGTCTGGGATTGTGGTTTCACCTGTGTCTTAATGCTTCCCATTCTTGAAGTATATTTCAAGTAATGTATTTTTGTTTTTACAGATCTTTATCCCTATCTTACAAGGCCTGGCTCTTGCTTCAAAAGAGTGCTCCCTTGATAGCGACAATTTCAAATACCCCCTTATGGTAAGAACAAATGCTTTTTAGCAGCTCTTGCTTTAAGATACTTTGAACAGAGTCTGCATTAAATACTGGGTAACTTAAATTAACTTGATTGGCTTGCTTTAGATGTCTTATTGAACATTGACCTCATGTTGATCATTGAAAACGTTCTGAGATGACTAATGAAGGGTAATAATGGGGTGGAATCTGTAGGGCTCATAATATGCAGAACACTTTATGCAGCAGTTGGTCCAAATGTTTTCATCTTGATGATGGCACAGGTGAGAGATGTGGCCTTACCCATTAGTTCCCATAATGTGTTTAAAAATACCTTACTTGTTAAAAATCTTAACTGATCAGAAATGGAAAAAATTAAATATGTAATATACTTTCCGCTATTTACTTGTATTAGTTTTTGTATTGCTGTCAGCTTAGCCAATTAATGTCCATTATTCTGTAAACGAAATGAATCAATGCATGGCTATCTGCTGCAGGAAATTCACGACAGCCTACCCACTGAAAATTAACTTTAAAAAAGCACTTATTTTACTCCATGGATCAATTCCAGCATGTTTGAGGCAGCATTGCTGATTAACCCCCAGAACCCAAACTTGCATTTCTGTAGACAACATTGCTAAGCCAAATACATATACAAGAGAGCAAACAGGATTCCCTTCTATCCCATGTATTGTAGATAAAATCAGATTGCAGGATCTTTTACTGATGATGCTTAAACCAGAAAGAAGACTGCTTTAGATTTGAATTGAGTTTGCAGTTCTGCCAATTAGCTTAAGCCACTTTGGGACTTTTGAAAACAAAACAAATTTGATCTCACTGATCCACATTTTTAAATAACACTTTCTCAGCTTGTTCCATGTTCCCCTATCTTCAGGCTATCCCAATCTTAAATAATTAAACCTCTTGTGAAATTCAACTGTCAGCTGCAGCATAGGCTAACAACACTTGCTGGAGCAGCACAGAGTGGAATAGTAGTTAACTTGATACACTGTAATTCAAGTTTGAGAACATATAATACAAGAAGTGGAAAACGTAAAATCTTATGATTTTGCATTTTCAGAATTTTCCTTTATAGCTGCTGTATTTCCTTTTCTGCAGTGTAGCTTGAGATAGACTGTAGATAGGATTCTTTGTTTCAGGCCTCTGCATTCATCTGACAGTGTTCTGCTTTGGGACAGAAGACAAAGGCCTTGGTGTGTAGAACAATAGCCCTATTTTTTTTACTCTTACTGACTTGTGTATGGCAGTTTAGGAGTCCAGCAATGGGATCATTATGTATTGAACAAGCAAATAACTTGCACAGCTAATTTTTTTTAAAGTGTGATATTTGGCTTTCTTGAGGCAACTTAAAAAGACACAAAAGCTGAGAGAGTTACACGGTGTGCGTCAGCACATTTAGATCCTGTTCCCTTTGTAGTCAGTGAATGTTTTACTATTGACTTACCAGGCTTCTTAAGCATTCTGGTAGGTTTCTCTTTTTATTGGTAGCCAGTGTGCTCTGGGAACTGCAACTGAACAAACTGTTGGGTTTTTCTTACAGGCATTAGGTGAACTGTGTGAAATCAAGTTTGGGAAAACGCACCCTATATGCAATTTGGTAAGTGGCCTCACTTACTCACTCACTGATTACTACTGCATAATACTTGGCATTTGCATAACATTTTTGTTTTCAAAACACTGTGCTAACATTAGTTAGTCTCACAATACACTTAAAATTTAGGTAGGCAGTAGTTAACAGGTGATGTGTACGGATTAACTGGTGGGGCCTGGAGCAGCTCCCTGCCTGCTGTAGGCAGGGGGGGCTGTTTGAGCTTCATAGAGCCTGCCATGGACAGGTCCTGCCTCTGTCCACAACAGGCCAGATACGTTGAAGGCAGGGGCTGCTACGGCTGGGATGGAGCAGCCCCTGCCTATGGCATGGGGCCACTCCAGCCCAGCCAATTAATCAATTAAATAAGATTTTAGATCCCTAGTAGGTGGTATTCAGTTAAGAAACTGAAGCGCAAAGAATTGTCTTCCCCCCCCCCCCCAAAGAAATACAAAAAATTAGTGGCTTGTAGGATTGGAAGCCATGAAGGGAAGGTTTCTGATCTCATGTCTAATCTGTTAGAATTACCTCTTCTCTAATTTACTTGCAGTTCTTGCTGATGGCATGGTTTATCCTTTATATTTTGGGCAATACCAGTCTAGTCCTAATGGACCATCTAGATTTCTTCAGTAGGTTATTCGAGCCAGCGACTCTTACTATGAGTATCTTTTATAATCAGGTCCTCATCCTAGTTGGGGGGCTCTTGGGAATTACAGTATTATTTAATAGTAAGCGATACTTAAGGTATGTCCAAGGAAGAAGTACATGAAGAAATTGAGTTGCCTCCCCTTGAGAAGAGAAATAACTGAAGTTGAGAGAGACCTAAAATAAAGATTGCTTGCTTAGCTTTTTGATGTACTACAGACTTCATCATTTTGCTGATGGGATGATAGAGAATCAACACAACAGGGTGAAATGCAAATAATGGGAAAAGGCAGTGTAAGTAGAAAAATGTCAGTGGTTTGGCTGTCCTGTCAATGTCTTCCTATTCTTCCTTCCTCTTCCCCCTCTCCCTCCCCCCCCTTTCTAGGTCGTATCTTTGCCCTTGTGGTTGCCTAAACCTATAAGCCCAGGTGCAGGGCGAGAGTTGCAAAGACTCTCTTACCTTGGAGCTTTCTTCAGTCTCTCTGTCTTTGCTGAAGATGATGTAAGTATTCTGTGTGGCTGTTTGCAGTCTCTCTTCTGGAAATAAACCCAAAAGGTGCATTTGTATTTCTTGCCGCTTTTTTTTCTTTCAGACTAAAGTGGTTGAAAAATATTTCTCAGGGCCTGCCATTACTCTTGAAAACACCCGCGTTGTTAGCCAGTCATTGCAGCATTACTTGGAATCTGCAAGGGTAAGACTCCTGATGCATAATTGCTGCCAGAGGATTTTTGGTTGGTTCTCCATAACATTGACCAAGAGTGTTTTATAAAATATACCCCAGGCACTAAACAATAAATTAAGACAGAGAGGGAACCCAGCAGGAGGAATTTAATGATAGCGCCATAAAAGTGTAATCACAAACTATTGATGACTCACAAATGTCTATCTCAAAGTTCAATTCTTGTGGATGGCTGAGTAAAGAAGACATTTCCATAGTGCTAGTCTGGCCGTGATTTTTAAGCTATAATCATAGGTAGATAATATTTTTCTGTAATATACATATTTTTCATACCTGGAATAGCTGTGTTCTTTACAGCAAGACTACAACAGAGTAGTACTGCTTTGGAATATGTATATGTGTGTCAGCTGTTTTTTCATGATCTTGCTGTCAGGTGATATAATTTTCTTTTTAAATTTCAGCAAGAGCTGTTTAAGACTCTACACAGTATTTTGCTGAATGGTGAAACTCGAGAGGCAGCTCTCAGTTACATGGCAGCTGTTGTTGATGCCAACATGAAGAAAGCACAGATGCAGGTAAAGACTGAACTCTCTTCCTCTGACTCATGGATCTATTTAGCACAAATAGCTCTAGGCAGCTGATGCAGTGGAAGTTTTAACAGAAGACAACAGATGTTCTAGGTCCTGAAGCAACTAGGAAATCCGACTAGGTTATTCTTTCAATATTACTTTTCTGTACATCTTTTCTTAAAAGAATCTATTTTGCTTTGTTTGCTCAATCCTCTCTGAATACTGAAATACCTAAATTTGTTTGTATTCAACCCTTCTTGGCTCAAGTTTGTGCCTTTTTACTGAGGTATGCTCTTTCTGGCAGCTTCCACCAACTAGCTGCAATTAAGACCTGTTCTGTCCCCCAGTTAATAAATTGTCCAGTACTCACTTTATTTGTGTCGGTTGCAAATTTGAGTAAGCCTGTTGGTCAGATGATTTTTGCTTTGGCATAACCCGATAGTGAATCTTAAACGTGCGTCATTTGAGACATTAGTGTCTTGAAGTCCCCATTTTCCGTTGATGCAAACATTTTGAACCTATCTGCAGAACTGCTTTCTGAAAATTAAAACAAAGAAATACTGGAAATGTTGCTCATATAGTAAAAATTAAGACCTGAAGCTTAGCTCCTTTATGAATCCTCCTTGTTTCTGACTGACCCTATGCTAAAAAGTTTTGAAGAAGCATCTTGAGACCCTTTCCCTTTCTTTTCTCTCCTCTAAATATATATATTTAGTGCTCATAAAAATGACTGGTGTTGGACACATACAGGGCAGGGAAACACTGTTAATAGTTGAGTTGTTCACATTTTAGTTAGCCTTAGGGGTCCAGATGCTTTTTTTTGTTTGTCCATGCATTGTGCTCTAGCAATGGATATTGGAATCCCTGGCCTACTAAATGCAGCAGTCTGTTGCCTGCTGCTTTCTTCAAAGCTGGCATCTTCTAGCATTCAGTTTTTGTCCCTTATCTTGCAGACTGATGATCGAATGGTGTCTACGGACGGTTTTATGCTCAACTTCCTCTGGGTGCTGCAGCAGCTAAGCACAAAGATCAAGCTAGAAACAGTTGATCCCACCTATATATTCCATCCCAGATGTCGAATCACTGTCCCAATGGATGAGACAAGAGTGAAAGCAACAATGGAGGATGTAACAGGCTGGATGGCTGAACTTCGTGAGTACAGAGCAGTGGAGGGCATCCTGTGGCCCAGGGGCCTCATATGGTCCACTGGGGGTTCCACCTGCGGCCCGCAGACCTGCTGTATATCCCCCTCCCCCATGCACCTCTCGCACACTGGAGCACTATAGCCCTGCACATCCTAATCATTCCCCCTCCCAGCACTTTGGAAGTGCCATGAATTCTCTGATTCATGCTCCATTCCTGCTCCTCCTTGTTCCACTCAGACCTTGAACACCACGAATCAGCTGTTCATGACTGTTCATGCTCTGAGAGGGAGAGGGGCATGAGAGGGAGAGGGGCAGGAGCGGGTTTGGAGCGTGAATCAGTGGATTTGTAGAGCTCTGAAATAGGGATGTAAGCGAGTTGTCAAGTACTTAACAGCCTGATAAGGCTAAGTGGAATTAAGTACATGACAACTTGCTTCCCCTCTTCCCCCCCCCCCCCCCCCCCCCCCCCCTCTAATGAGAGGCAGTGGGGGGGAACAGGAGCCAGTGGAGGGCGGGGGGGAGAGACCTGGTTTAAAAGGAGCTGGTGTTGCTGACTCCCTCCCCCCGCAGATGGGGGCTGCTGTCACAAAGCAGCCCTAGTCTGTGGTGGCCTGGGCTGGCCCCTGTCTGCAGCCAGCTCTAGCAGCCATGAACGGGCTGCTGGACCCAATGCGAGCCAGGACCGAGCAGTCTCAGCTCACTCCAGTCCGGGACAGAGCTGCACCTCTACATTTTAAAGGTAGTAAAAGTCTAGAAGCTCTTACTACATTTAAAATACAGAGGTGCAACTATCCTGGAATGGAGTGAACTGAGACTGCTTGGTCCTGGCTCACACTGGCTCTGAGAGCCTCCTGCACTGTAGCTCTGCATTTTAAAAGTAGTAAGAGCTGCTGGACTCTTACTGTATTTAAAATGTGGAGCTGCAGCAGTCGAGAGCCGGCACGAACCAGGCCCGCAGAGTGGCTCCTCTTATCGACTAATTGTGTGGCTGATACAAATTGTATCGACTACACAATTGGTGAAATAACCGCTCTTTAACATCCTTACTCTGCGAGTGCTGGGGGGGAGGGGGAGGAGTAGAAAGTGCAGGGCTCCAATACCTCAGTGGAGAGGCACATGGGAGAAGGAGGCAGAAATGGAGTGTGTGGGCTGCAGGTGGAACCCCAGTGGGCTGCAGGCCGCAGGTTGCCTATCACTGGCAATCAGGCAGCCCACTTTGATGGAAGGCCACTCATGGAGCCCACTCACTAGTCTTGGTTGCTCATTGCTGGTACAGAGCTTGCATTTTCTACATTTTATCTCTATCCTTTTATTTGGTGTTAGGGATATCACCAACTAGTCAGTGTCCTAAATGTTTGCTTGTGACTTGCTCTTGCTTTGATAGCTTGTTTTAAGACTGCAGAGAAGTGCGAGTTATTGAAAATCTGAGCACTAATGCAGGTGGCTTTTTGCTTACTATCCTTCATCCTGTTTTGTTCTTTTTTTTTTTTTTTTTTGTAGCCAGGGATCAGTCTCCTTGTTCTGAACCAAAATTCCCAACGGAATGCTTCTTCCTAACCCTGCATGCCCATCACCTCTCCATCCTGCCAAGCTGCCGCCGCTACATCCGTAGACTGCGGGCCATCAGAGAGCTTAACAGGTCAGAAGTTGTGTTAGTTACCTAGCATGTGTTCCTCAGTTTTTCCTTCCATCTTCAATTGTAGGTGCCGCCTTATGTATGATTATGGTTCTTTCAACTTTGATGGAAATTAAAACTGCAACTTAAGTAAATCCCTGCTGTGGAGTGTTTGGAAATTTTGTTGATTGGTCAGTCTGCTGCTTTGAAAGTTGATGCAGAGTATTTTGTACCTGCAGGTTCTTGTTGTGCTGATGTGCAATGGCTTCCATCATGACTTCAAACAATACTGGGGGAAAGGATGTTTTTAGATCGGAACTCAAGCTCTATGGTTAGTCCTAGAGAGCACTAGGTAGTTCTTGAAAGCATCCTAGGGCCGTGGTTCCCAACCTTTTTGATAACTGATCGGAAAACTCATTCACAGACTTTTGATGGGCTGGTAATATTTTCATATTCATTATTTACATAATGAATATGCAAATATTCATATAGCATGTTACCGATCTGCCAAAAGCCCCAGCCTCCAGAGTCCCCTGGTGCCATCCTTTATACATAGAGCTTCTCCACTACTTCCCAGTGCCAACCACTGACATCAGAGTCCCCTGCACCAAGCCCACCTCCCTCCCCCCAGAGCCAGCCTCCCGCCCCCAGAGCTCCCCAGTGCCAGTCTTCTGTTTCCAGAGCCCCACTGCACCCAACCCCACCAGAGCCTCCCCCGTGCCAGCCCCCAGCCACTATTAGCCCTGTTCACAGAGCCTCCAAGTGCCAGCCCCATGCCTCTTAGAGCTTCCCACCCCTAGAACCCACCCATCACTAGCCCCACCCCCTCACCTAGCTCTGCACTGCCTAGAGATGTAGGATCACTCAGCCCATGTGCACCTCGCCCCAGACATATGATGCAGGCCTGAGCCAGCAGGGGGGCCCCCCAGGGCCTCTAACCTGATCCTGTTTGGTAATATTGATAAAGGCCAGGACACTCATGGCTGCGAAGGCTCCACTCCTTGGTTCCGAACACATTGCTTACAATGGAAAGGACACAGGGCAGCTGCCCTCCATCAGCCCCACAGGACTGGGCCTTGTGGCTGCCACCAGAGCTGAAGCCAGAGTCCTGGTGAGGCTGCCCCAGTAGAGACAGCCTCGCCATGGCCCAGCTCCAGCAGCAGCACATGGGGGTCTTCCGCAACACCACTCACAGTGGGAGGAAAATTTTTAATGTGCATAAGGGTGGGGCTCATTAGCAGCTGGGGACATGGCCTGGCAGAGTGCCGCGGCCTGCCACTGATCTGCAGACTGGTGGTTGGGAACCACTGTCCTAGGGCATACAGAGTTGCATAGTTTTATGGTAAACTCCATGAATATAACTATATTATTATAATTATATGGTTTGTGATGTTAGTGCTTAAAGTCTTCTGTATTGCAATGGGGAATGTACACATTAGGGATGTTAAGGACTAGTCTCTCCCCACCTCCCCCCCCTTGCTGCCTACCAAATAGAGGCAGTGGGGGGGGGGGAAGAAGGGAGTACTTCAAAGTGGCAGCACTGCACAAAGCCCAGGCTCAGCTGTGCGGTGATGCCCTTGTGAAACACTGCAGCAGCGTTTCAAAGGGGCAGTGTTGCCCTATCAATTAGTCAAATAGTCGATGCAAAAATGCATCAACTATTCAATTAGTGAATTGCGTGATATTTAACATCCTTAGTGCACATGTCTCTGACATGTGGGTCATTTTAGTACTTTTTTGACAAGCAGCATATAGAATCATAGAATACTAGAACTGGGAAGGGACCTTGAAGTCATCAAGTCCAGTCCAGTCCACCTGCCCTCATGGCAGGACCAAGCATCATCTTGAGCATCCCTGACAGGTGTTTATCTAACCTGATCTTAAATATTTCCAGTGATGGAGATTCTGCAGCCTCCCTAGGCAGTTTATTCCAGTGTTTAACCACCCTGACAGGAAGTTGTTTTCCTAATGTCCAACTTAAACTTCCCTTACTGTAATTTAAGCCATTACATCTTGTCCTTTCATCTGAGGTTGAAGAGAATAATTTTTCTTCCTCCTCTTTGTAACAGCCTCTCTCCTTCATGTAAAAAGCCATTATCATGTTCCCACTCCGTCTTCTCTTTTTCAAACTAAACAAACCTAGTTCTTTCAGTCTTCCCACACCCATCATGTTTTCTAGACCTTTTATTCACTTGTGTGGCTTTTCTCTGGACTTTCTCCAATTTGACCACATTTTTCCTGAAATGTTGTGCTTAGAACTGGACACACTACTCCAGTTGAGGTCTAATCAAAGCAGAGTAGAATGGAATAATTAGTTCTCAAGTCTTGCTCACAACACTCCTGTTAATGCATCCCAGAATGGTGTTTGCTTTTTTATGCAACAGTGGGGACTCTGTTCACTTTTGTAGCCATGATGTTCGCTCTTGTTGCATTCGCTGTTTGCTTTGTTGTGCTCTATGTGATTCCTACTGTCCTGTGCTGCTCTGCAGTGAATGTGTGTGTGGTGCCCAGCGAGGGATGGGATTTCTGGGAGAAAACTCTTGAGGGGAGGCACATAGGGAATGGCCCGAGCCAGCCTGACATCTGAGCCTGGTGGAGGATTCAGTCAGGTGACACTTTGCCAGGGAATCTGAACAAAGGAGGGGATGGGGCAGCCTGGAGGGCTGTGAGCAGTGACTGTGGGTGAGAGTTAGTTTTGGCCGGGTTGGGGGAGAAGGGAGCCTAGCTGGCCTCCTGGGCTGGGACAGGGGCCCAGAGCTGGGGCTCTGGGCTCCCCCATCCCCAAGATGGATTATACTGAATGTTCCTGATTCCTGTAACCAGAAGTCTGAGCTACCCTGTGTCCCTGAGAACCAATAAACCTTCTCTTCTACTCACTGGCTGAGACACATGTCTGGCCGCAGAAGGGGGTGCAGGGCCCAGTGACTCCCTCACACTCCGTGACAGTGTCACACAGTTGACTCATATTTAGCTTGTGATCCATTATGACCCCTAGATACTTGTCTGTAGTACTCCTTCCCGTTTTGTATGTGTGAAATTCATAGTTCCTTCCTAAGTGGAGTACTTTGCGCTTGTCCTTACTGAACTTCATCCTATTTACTTCAAACCATTTCTCCAGTTTGTCCAGATCATTTTGAATTTATGACCCTATTCTCCAAAGCACTTGCAACCCCTGCCAGCTTGGTATTATCCACAGACTTTAAAAGTGTACTCTCTATGCCATTATCTAAATCGTTGATGAAGATATTGAATAGAACAGGTCCCAAAATTAATCCCCGTGGAACCTGACTGTGAACCATGAATAACTACTCTCTGAGAATGGTTATTGAACCAGTTATACACCCCCCTTATACCAGCCCCTTCTATGTTGTATTTCCCTAATTTATTAATAAGGGAGTCCTGTGAAACTATCCAGTGCTTTACTAAAGTCTAGGTATACCACGTCCACCATTTCTTCTATATCTTCTCTGACAGGGATATTGTGTAACCCCTTGTAAAAGAGATGTTTATCTTGTCTTCATGGCTACTGTGGTGGTAGTGGATATTGAACAATCTCCTTCATTATATAAAAGCTTCCACAGTAAATTCTTAGTCTCAAAGGGGTAGCCTTTTAAGGTGCCACATTTAATGACTTAAAGACCTAAGACTTCTCATTTAAGTGAATTCTAAGGTACCTCATATGTAATTCAACTATTGGTTTATAATTTTTTTTAAGCTCAAGTTCTGACTCTGACACATAGGTGCTTTTGTTCTTTCCTTACAGAAATGAATTCAAATAAACTTTTATGGATGTTGGATCTCTAAACCTCAAGGAAATGTCTCAATTAAAATAAATAAGAGCAGATTGCATGGCATCAGTTTTTTGCACTGTTAATAATTGCATTCATTTAGTAAAAAAAAGTTTTATGTTAAGATGGCAAATTTGTTGGAAGGGGTTTAAAATTTATTTACAGTGTACACATGAAAAGGGCTAGGAAAACTGTAGATCTCTGTGTGAACAGTCAACACATGTTTTACATATACAAGTATTTTCAAATAAACAGGTCCCGGATTTTAAAAAGGAATCACTCTTGTAGCTGTTTTGGAATATAGTCAATCACTAGTTACTTCCATGCATGCTCAGCATTTGCCACAAAACACTTATCCCTTTGTAAATTCAGGTCATATATTTTGATGTCACTAATCAAAGAATTAAGGTCAGATAACGATTTGCAGCAGATGGACACTAGAGTGTGGAGACAGGCTAGTTTACGTTCAGGGGAGGTAGGAAATAGAACCATAATAGTGCAGAACATAAAATATCAAGTATATTAAGATTAGAACAACATAACATATGAATCAATTGCTACTTTTTAAATGAAATGAGTCCAAATCAGTATTCCTTGTAAGCTGTGCACCTGTGTGGCCACTTAGGAGAGATTCAAATGCTGCCCAGCTGATTAACAGAACACCCACAGCTAAGTTTTTTTTGTTTCTACTGGTACTGCACATTTGTACATGCCTCAATGCACATAAAAATGTGTACTTCACATGGACGGAAAAAATTTGCACATGGATGGAAAAGATTAGAGGGAAAATTGGCCCAGATGATGAGACTTGAATAGTTTGTTTAATTTGCCTGGTTGCATGACATTAGTAATTGAACTTAACTTCTATCCCACGTTAGGTCTAGGTTGATTATGACCAGGGTGTTGGGAGTAAAACTCAGTCTTTTTATTACACTGAATGGGGGAGCATGAGCCACTCTCCCATGGCTTGTGCTCCTTCCCCACAAGCTTGAATTACACTGGGGGTTGTGCATGGGGAAGGAGAGAAGAGGTGTGGTAAGAAAAATCTTTTCTAGAAGGAGGTTGATAGAATAGTGCTGCGAGTGCATTTGTATCTGTCCTACAAAGGAAAAGATGGTATTTTGAACCATTCCTGGTAACAAACTTCACATCTTCCTCTAGCTAGCGGCTTCTACTTTTCGTCCTCTTTCTGCTCTTATTTGTAGGAGTGAATAAGATACGGCTTTTGCTTGCCTGCCTTTTAGATATTCTCATCTTCCTCTAGCTAGCAGCTTCTACTTTTCATCCTCTTTCTGCTCTTATTTGTAGGAGTGAATAAGATACGGCTTTTGCTTGCCTGCCTTTTAGATATTCTCAATCAGCCTTACTCTAATACAGGATTACCATTCTTAATGACATGATTTTAACTCTGCTTTTTATAGAGATTGTGAATCTGGTACAAACCAAGTATTTAAAATATAATGATATAATGATGAATGTATCCAGAGAGAAAATCCTTTCCCCGCTGTTCCTCCAGTAATAATCTTTTGCTGTGGTTCTTGTTTGCTTAATGGTTTCATCAGTTGTTGAACTAGTGCATTTAATGTATCCTGACATTTGCCCTTGAAGATTTTTGTCTTTCATTTCAAAAGGTGCTAGAGTAACTTATGGTGAATGCGAGGGACAGTTTTTATTAAGATGATGAATTTTTGTAATTTCACTTTTTTTCTTCCCAAATTTCTTTCCATTGTCATTTGAAATCAGGCAGAGTAAATGTTTTACTTTCTGTCAGCATATGTTCCCTTTACTGTAGTCACCCGTGATTTCATGTGGTTTACAGGACTGTGGAAGATCTGAAAAACAATGAAAGTCAATGGAAGGAGTCTCCTCTAGCAACCAGACATAGAGAAATGCTAAAACGCTGTAAAACACAACTTAAGGTTTGTAACTAGTTAGGAATACAACAAAACAGCTCTGTCAACCAATTTGTGGGTAGTGGTGTTAGTAGTAGGTTTTTCCCCAATGGAAAAGGTGTGCTAGCATCCATGTTTTCATAAGTTTGAAAATGTCTTGGGTACATAGGAAGTTTGTTGACAATATATTACAGTGTAGCTTGCTACCTGTTGACTTAAGAACACTATATAACATGTACAATATAATAAAGGATGAGAACTCTTAACACGTGTATAGCAATTTTAAATGTAAAAGCAGGTTACAAAAATCAATCCTTGCAATGCACTTCTGAGGAATTAAGGTGTTGCTGTTTCCATTTCTCAGATGAAGAAATAGTGGCAAAGAAGATGAGTGACTGGCTCATAGGCTAATGCAATTGCTATTTAAACAGGGTTTAGGACTCCAGAACACCTGATTCTAAGTCCTAAAATTTCTCTAAAGAGGATTCACTGGAATAATTCATTACATCAATATACTTAAATTGTTGCAACGGTAAATTGTTGGGAATATTCTACTCTATCGTGTAGACAGCTTTGACAATTTCCCCTCTCCCATTTTCACCACTGTTAGAGTATTTCTTCTTAACTATAAGTTAATGACGGATTTGTCCTTGTGGATCTAGTTGAATTGTACTTGTCTATCTCTGTTAATATATTGGATTTTTTTAAATGTTCTGTTCTTTGGAGAATAAAATATTTTGTGCAGAGGGAGAGGCAGAATTGTCTTAATTGTTGGGAGTATTGAGTGGAGTGGCTGAGATAAATTTGTGTTTCTTGTATCTTGCCCTTGATTAGCTTTTTCTGTGCATCTTCTCTTCTTCCTCCAGAAACTGGTACGATGCAAGGCTTGCGCAGATGCTGGCTTGCTAGATGAAAACTTTCTGAGGAGGTGTCTGAATTTTTATGGCATGGTGATTCAGCTGTTGCTTCGAATCCTCGACCCTGCCTACCCCAAGTGAGTTTCAGGGCTGGGTGTATAAATCACTATTTGAAATATCTGATACCAGCTGTCACTACTTCAATGTTACCGCCTACTGGGACTCCAATTCTGGTTGGCTCTTGTCATTGAATTACTATTTTGAGACTGATTTATGTAGTAATTCTGGTTACAGCTGTAAAGGCCTAAGTTATGTTTTGCTAATTGGAAGGGCTGAGATTGGATTTTAAAACTTTAAATATTTATGAAGATATCTGTAAAGGGCCATTGTGCAATTCCGTAGGAGAATGCAGAAAATATTACTTACCCCTGCTATTCCACTATTCTCTTTTAACCCTGTCACTATCTTTTCTATTCCACAGCATAATACTGCCTTTAAATCCTGATGTCCCGAAGGTATTTGCAGCACTGCCTGAGTTTTATGTGGAAGATGTTGCTGAATTTTTATTTTTTATTGTACAGTAAGTAAAATTATGCTTGAGGCAAACTATTATGTTTCCCAGCCGTACGTCACAGATGGTGTTCTTGTAATTGTCTGTGGGCTTCCTTCTCTGAATACTAGTCAGGACTCTGAGCTATATCAGTTCCAGTGCAAAGTGGGGGGAGAGGCAGGACTGATAAGAAAATATTCTGTGATCAGAGATTTCTCTGGAGGGAAAACCCCCCAGAAAAAGAAGGGTTAGGGGAAGCAAACCATGGTGAATAGCAGTTGCCTAGACATTGGAGCCCTCCCCATCATGTGTATCTGAGGGTAGCTCCAGAGTTGGCTTTAGTTGTGGATTTTTACAGCCTTTGTCTGTGGTCTTTTCCTACTTTGGTGGGGGGGTGAGGGGTTATCTAATCTTTCATTTTTTTCTAATTTTTTTCTTGCTTTTGTGAATCTCTGTCCCTCTATCCATTGAACTTGAAGGCTGCATGCAAACTTGGGCAGCTGGGCTAAGCATCGGTTGCAGACTTTGTAGGAGTGGGCTGGTTTGCTGTTGCACAAAACTGTGCACTATGAGAGTCAAGAAGAGAAGCTTGTGGCAGGCTTGTTGCCGTTGCATGCAGCCTGCTATGTGTGAGCTGCCTTTATTGGTCACTGCAGAAAAGAGAAATGAGGCTATACATGGCTTTGAAGGAGCCAATTACTGCTTTACCCCACAGTCCTGAGAACAGTTTTGCCATGGAGATTGGGACAGAGCTGGAATAAGACAATCTCCTTTGCTGCCCATGTCTCTCTTAGAATCATCTGTAGAGGGCTCACCAGTGACTCTGCCCTCTAGGATTGGAAATGGTTTCCTAGACTATTAAAAATGGAATAGAAAACCAGATAGTATAATAAGGTCTGGGGTATTAGCCATCTTTAGAGCAGTATTAAAGATAGGAAATCACACAATAATAAACCAACAAATGTATTTTAATTTGTACATTTGCCAGAGTCATATTAACTTCTACGATTTACCTCATTAAAGCTGAATATGGCTGTTCCCTCAGAGTGGGGAGGAGGGAGGGAGGTGTCCACTGGTGATCATAGAATTCAAGCTATCTCAGTCATTTTCCTCCTTCAGTCCCACATCCAGCTGCTGTCTCTTTCTCATGGTGCTTCAAAAAAAGGCAGCAGTTGTCCCTGCATGCCTAGGAGGTGCCCTTGAAGTGGCACTTGAGAGTAATGTCAAACTCAGTACAAAGTGCAATAAAACATGGTGCTTCAAAGGTGGTCCCAGGAAACTATTATTGGCAAGATGGCCTAATGTAACTTAATCAGAATTTAGTTTCCATAGTGACTTAAACTTTTGCAAGTTCTAACAGGTAGTCTGACCTGAGTCTGACAAATAGGTAGTTGCATCCTTTACATGTTTTGCTCTCTTCCCCTCCCCCTCCTCCCAATCTTTAGATACTCTCCCCAGGTGCTTTATGAGCCATGCACTCAGGACATTGCGATGTTCCTTGTTGTGATGCTGTGCAACCAGAATTACATCCGAAACCCATATCTGGTAGCAAAGCTGGTGGAGGTGATGTTCATGACAAACCCAGCTGTTCAGCCACGGACACAGAAGTTCTTTGAAATGATTGAGAATCATCCTCTCTCCACTAAATTGTTAGTCCCCTCACTGATGAAGTTTTATACAGGTGAGTTGTGTTAGCACAGTATTGATTGACATAGTGCCTGGTGAAAACTTTGCAAGGCAAGAGGCTCTGTTAGTCTGCTTAGGTTCTAAAAAGATGAGGATCAGTTTTTGGTACAGAGCTTAGATGATGCTTGCCCTTATTGCTTTCTGACTTTCTTTGCATAGTTAAGAGAGGTATGTAGCCTGACTCTGCCATTGCTGAAGTGGGATTTCAACTCCAAGGCAGGAAAGTGTGTTTTTTGGGGATACTTCAAGCTGAATTGTTTTGTGTGCATGAGCTTGTAAGTATCCCAATAGCCACGTAAACCTTGGATAGCCCTTTAGGGCTCTGTCCCGGGAAGTCGTCAATCCTTTTCAGTATACTCTGATGTCCCATCTCTCCTACCTGCCTTTTGCTTGTCAAACATACATCCTGGGGACCCAGTGAGTCTAAATTGCTTTTCAGCTCTCTCGGCTTCAGCTGTATCATGGTCTTCTGGCTTTATTCCATGTGGCGCACAGAGTTGTAGAACATATAGAAGTTAAACTGAATAGGTCAGGAAAGCATGCACACACATGCTATTTTTCTTTCTTAAAAAACAAAAACAACAACAACACATACAACGCAACCCACACCCTACATTAATACAATATGGTAATATTTTAAATGCTCAAAAGTTAATTCTTTTAAGTATTCTGGCTTCATCTGTTTTTCAGTTTTCTTTTGTCTTGCTTTATTTCATTTTTTTACTTCCTCTTTCTGCCTAGTTCTATGTTAACATGACTGTCACTTTTGTACAGCTACACTTACTCTGGTATAATCTCCCAGTTAATGTGCGTTTATTGACTGAATTGCACATGTTTTCAGCCTTTAGTAACCATATTATTTCTCCTGAAAAACTGTATCAATCTAAATGAAAACCCCAAACAAATTATTAAAATCTAAAAAATCAAAACTAAAAGCAGTACCTCAAAAAGGGAAAAGAACCAGAGACTCCATGAGGTACACTAAAGAATTAATTATTGCTATTAATGTTACATGGGCTGTGATGATGAGCATAAATATTAAACACTGAGATATTTGGATATTCTTAAATCACATTACTACACATATGAAAGAGGTTTGAATTATAGTTGATGTAGAAAGAACAGAATTTCCTGATTTTGGAGGGGGAGCAGGTTGATTCAGCATAATGTTGAGGTAGCAGATTTTTTTTGTACTCAGTAATCCAGTTTTTTAGGGGGGCCTCTATTCACTTAAGTTATTTATCTTTAGCATCTCAAACATCTGTGTGGGTTTTTAACATGGATTGAAAGTAGTATGTAAGGCAGGGGAGGGCAATAATTTTTGGTGGGGCCCACCTGAAAAATTTTTGGTCTGGGCCACCCTGGAAAGGGTGGGGTCTTGAACAGAAGGTGCGGGGCCGGGATATTTCTGGGTTCCCCACCCCCAGACTGATTGATCTGGGCGTGGGAGAGCATCTTTGCCCACCCGCCACCCCTTTCCACTAGGTGCCCATGCCCCTGGCTGGGAGGAGACTTCCCACGCTCTCCCACCCCCAGGTCAATCAGGGCCTAGGGGCGGGGGAGCACGCAAAGTTTCCTCTGCTCTGTTCCCGCCCTGTGAGCAGCGTGCAGTGCTTAAAAGCACCATGTGCTCCTGGCAGGACGAGAGGAGGCATTGTGTGCCATGGGGCAGGGAAGCAGCAGGGCCTCCGCAGGCTGTATCCAGTCCGTGGAAGCCCTTTTGCCCACCCCGATATAAGGTATTTTCCTCCATCAAAGATGCAGCATTGTGAGACTTGCTTTTCTTTGAAAGGAGGGTTGATTCAGAAAAATAAGGCCCCTTTAAAATGGAAACCAGGTTGGAGTTTTACAGCTGCGTGTATTTGATTTAATATTTTTCAGCTTTCAGCTGTACCTGATCAGGTAGGTTTGGGAAGGAGTGTGGTATATGGGTTCCTTGTAATGAGCACAGCATACTGGCAGGAAATGTTGATGATGGGGTCTAGTTTTATTACTGGGGTCTTCTACTTTCTTCTCAGATGTTGAGCACACTGGAGCTACCAGTGAGTTCTATGACAAATTTACAATCCGCTACCACATCAGCACCATTTTCAAAAGCCTTTGGCAGAATATCGCTCATCATGGCACTTTCATGGAAGAGTTCAAGTGAGTAAAATGTTGAAAATGTTACAGGTAATGTCCCAGATGTTTGCTTTGGGTTTCTGAAGTGTGAAGACCACTGGAATAAGGATCTGAGGCTGATCCCTCCAACTAGGATATGTAGCCAAAGAGCCAGATTACTCAAAGATATTTAGCTTCAGAACAAGAAAAAAAAAAGTACCAGTCCTGGAGTTGCAAAAGGAAAACTCCTCCAATCTTTATTTTCAAATATGCCTGCCTATGTTTCTGTGCATATTTGCTTCTCTGTTATGGTGGAGGGAAGGAGGGAACAGCTTCACTCTTCCCCCTGCCTTGGCCATTGTTGTGCCAAAAAATACTGTGGAAATGCTTTGCCTTTAGTCTTTGTTAGCAGTTGCTCTGTTTCTTGTGAGCGTTTTCCTGGGCTCCTCATGAGGATCCTAGTTGGGAACCTCAGTGTGTTTTTCTGAGCATACTTAAGTTCATTTCCACTTGTTAATGTCTATTCTGTGTTATAGTCCAAGTGTGCAGATAGGAATTATCCCTTTCATTCTTCTACTCCACCTGCTAGTCTGTCCCAGATTCCATTTCCAATCCCTGGTAACCTTTATTTGGGCCTCTCCTGTGAGTTCTTAGATATTTGACAATGATTCGATTACTGGCCAGCAAAAGCTGCTTTATTCATTAAAGAGAGATTTTCTCTCATTTTGTTCTAGTGTTGTTGGGCTCTCACTTTGCCATTACTGTCAGGAAAAGGGAAATACTGCTTTTGACCAGTCATAGTTTATATAATTAGGCCTTTCCTCTACAACCACTCTGAACACAGGAATGTAGGGAGTGTGTGGGCTCTGGACTATGAAGGCATGTGAAGTGGAGGAATTAATTATTCAAATTGTGATATGAAGAGGGAATGTTACTGGTGCTCTAGATTAAGAGCCGCATACTGGACTGAATGCTCCTGCTGTACTGTGCCATGATAAATGCACTTCAATGTTTTCCAGCTCTGGAAAGCAATTTGTTCGCTATATCAACATGCTGATAAATGACACAACTTTTTTGCTGGATGAGAGTCTGGAATCCCTAAAACGTATCCATGAAGTTCAAGAAGAGATGAAGAACAAAGAACAGTGGGACCTGTTGCCTAGGGTGAGCATGGGGTTTTTTCCCCCCACAGTGCCCCTTCCTTTTTTGTGCTATGCTTTCTTTTGTGCTACGCTTTCTTTGGTTAAGGGTAGAACCAAATTGCTGCTCTAAAGCGCAGCCCCTGGGGGCAGTGTTGCTTGATGCTTCCATGGCCAGGGTAATTTCTGGCGTTACTTCCTGAAAGAGAACCCAGTCTGCAGAGCTACATCAGGGCTAGCGTTGGGAAGAGAATGTATAAGGCTTTTAAGAGATTGTGAATTTAAAATGTTAAGTGGAGAAATTGAGGGAAAGTTCTGGGAGATGCCCACCAGCTGAGTTCACTTCAAAGAACTGTCCCAGCAAAGACCATCTGTTTTCTTAAGGTATTGAGGTTGAAGCAGGCTTTGGCATGGAAAGGAAGAGAATAAATTCCGGGATTGAATGTCATTATACCATAATTGTCCGGATTCAGCCACCAGTGTCAGATATTTTTATATTGAGGTTATTGATTTCAAAAATAGTCTGAAATGAAAAAGCTAAATAAAAAAGGAAGATCTATTTTGCCAAGTTCCTTTCAGAGGAGAATGTTCTAAACTCTGTATTTTCTCTACAGTGTTATTTCCTCCTCTCAGTTCAGATAAGTTTCAGAGAAGTAGCCGTTTTAGACTGTTTCAGCAACAGGGAATCCTGTGGCACCTTAAAGACTAACAAGTTTATTAGGGGCATACGTTTTCATGGCCTATAGTTCACTTTCTCAGATGCATGCAGTGAAAGCTTTTTTAGGTATTCTCATCTTATCAACTCCTGGAAGTGGACCTCATATCCACCCTGATTGAATTAGCTTCATAACACTCTCATCTCTGTATAAATCCCTGCCAATTGAAGTTTTCACTTCATGCATCTGAAGTGAGCTGCAGCCCAGGAAAGCTTATTCCCTTATAAACTTGCTAGTCTTTAAGGGCCCACAGAACTTCTCATTGATTAGATACAGATAAATGTTAGCTGCCCTAAAACTTTTATGTACCTGGAATGTGGACAGCTGGCTCTCAACACATCAGTACAAATCTTGGAAGTGAATATTCCTTACAGTGCAAACAGTGGTGGCAAAGAATAGAACATTAAAAGCCCAATGTAAAGTAGGCACCTGGATTATTCTCTTCTGAAATAGTCATGGATAAACTTAAAATATACTGGGACAGTAAATGACTACATACAGTTGTCCTGGGAGTCACTTAACATACAGCTGGAGAAATACTTTGTCTTGTTGTATTCTTTGGTGCTTAGGTAGCTGAATGTGTGTGCATGTGAAGCAGGTTGAAGTTCCACTCTGTAGTTGTAATGGATTATCTAATTGCAGGCATGTTAATGTCTATAATGTTTATCATGGTAAAATACAAATTTAGTATGTTAAGATAGAAAATACCTTTTAAATTAGTGTCCAGTCCATTGATAGGTGCATGGTAAAATTCCCTGCTGGAAGATTTACCAAATATTAAACTGACAGCTGCAGTTAGCAGCGTTATTATCTGTTTATAAAGCAATAGCTCTAAAATATGGACAATGGTACGCAAAGGGACTGTAAAGAGTGCAACTTTAGTATGTAAACATTACAAAGATAATGTAAAAGCTGATGGGTTCAGAAATGAAGACCATTTCTTGGTCATCTCTTGTGCTATTTTTATAACATTAGTGTTGATTAAAATTACTTCATCTTTGTTTCCATTTAGAAGTGGCTCCTACACAGCACCCTGTAGAGCAGGGGTGGGCAATAATTTTTGATGGGCGGCCACTCCAAGAATTTGGAAAATGGTTGAGGGCTGCACTCTTCCATTATAGGTGTGGGGTCTGGGATGGAGGTTGGGTGCAGAAGGGAGCTTGGGGTAAGGGAGGGAGTTTGGGTGAAGGAAGCAGTTGTGACCTGGGGCACTGGACTGGGTGCAGGGGGTTGGATTGTGACTTAGGGCAGTGAATTGGTATATAGGAGGGGATGCAGGGATTTGGGTTGTGAGCTAGGGCAGGAGGGAACTGTGGTATGGGGCAGGGGATTGGGGTGCCAGATCTGGGAGGGAGTATGGGGGCAGAAAGGGGCCAGAGGATTTGGGTATGTGGAATAGGGGGGTAGGGTTGCCAGGTGTCCGGTATTGAACCGGACAATTCGGTATTTTTGCCTCCTGTCTAGTAAAAAAAAAAAAAAAAAAAAAAAAAATTCAGAAAATACCAGACACCTACAATGTCTGGTACTGTCTGATTGTTTCCCCGGCCAGGAGGCGAAAATCCTAGGCTGCTTCAATACAGAGGCAGCCTGGGCAACCTTAGTGCTTACCGAGGAGCTGTCCGGCCTGGCGCAGGGAGGCAAGATGGTGGGCGACCACTGGCAGCGTGTTAGGGACAAAAAGCCTCACTATGCAATTCTTAAAGGGGCTTCGCTGTTGTGGTTTGGTGATTTGTTTTGGGTTTTGTTTTGTTTTTCTTAACTCTTGGGGGTCTTTTTTCTGTATTTTTTTTTCTTTTCTGAAACCATCTTGCAACCCTATGGGGGGGCAGGAGTGGGGAGCAGAGGGTTGGGGAAAGGAGGGACTGGGAGACTTACCAGCCAGCAGCCCGTTCCTGAATTAGCCTCCCTGCCTTCCCTTCCCCTGCACAGGCTGCAGCCATGTGCCCTGTGAATAACTACAAGCCCCTTGTGCTTCCTGGCTGCCTGTTATTGAAACAGACAGCTCCCACTGGCCAGTTTCTGTCCAGAAGCTGGCCAATGGGATTGTGCTAGAAGTGGGAGCAGCTCCTAAAGCTTCCCCGCTTCCCTCCGGGCTCAGTTTTTAAAGTGAAACAGCCCTGCAGCCACGTTTGAGCAGTGTGTGGGTAGGGAAAGACAAGTGGCTCCCTGCAGTGTCTGCAGGCCGGATCCAGTGACATGGCGGGCTGCATTTGGTCCACAGGCTGTATTTTGCCCAGGCCTGCTGTAGAGAATTAACATTTAGAACTCTCTCATGCTTTGGGATCAGCTGAGGCTGATCTAGGCCCTGGCAAGAAGGGACAGCTCCCTGGCTGGTGAAGGTCTCAAAGTCCGATTCTCACTGTTCCTCATTTTAGACCAAACTTTCTTTCTGGACTTCACATACTTAGTATCACCTTGAGATGTAAAATCCTGTTTAATCAGCTAACTGGTTAAACATTATTTAACCAGTTAACCGATTAAAGGAGGGCCAGCGGAGTGGCCGCTCCTACTCAGCTAGCTGAAGCGGCCCCCCCACGTGCCACCGAGCTGTAATGTTCCCGCTTCCTCCAGAGGCCGGGGCTGCTCCTACCCAGCCAGAGCAGCCCCTACCTGCAACAGGACAGGGTGCTCTGCAAACAGGGGCTACTCCAACATCCTGGCCAGAGCAGCCCCTACCTGCAACAGGACAGGGTGCCCTGCAAACAGGGGCTACTCCAACATCCTGGCCAGAGCAGCCCCTGCCTGCGGGGGCACTTAGGCCCACCACAGGCAGGGGCTGCACTGGAGCAACCCGGGTCTACAGCAGGCCCTTTGGGGTAGGGGATTGGGGTGCTGGATCTGGGAGCGGTTATGGGGACAGGAAGGGGGTCGAGGATTTGGGCCCCTGCCTGCAACAGGTAGGGAGCTGCTCCAGCCCTACCAGTTAAACCTGACCAGTAAGCCTTTACCCATTAAGGGTGAGTCTTACTGGTTAAACCTTTACATCCCTTGTATCAGCCTCACATTTGTTGTCAGCTAATGTAGCTCCCCATGTGAGGAACATATATATTCCATATTGATAAGCTAAAAGTTAATGATTGGAGTTCTTCTGAGTGTGTAATTGTAGATAACATTCTACCATACAATGTGTATGGAATTAGAATTAGAAAAGTCCTGTTTATGTCCTCCTGTCCACTCCCAGTTAGGGTAGAATGGTTTTCTGTCATGTATTCTCCAGCACTTTTGTCAAATCTAGTTTTAATATAAGTTTTGGAGATCTTTAAGTTTTGATACAGAGGTTGAGAGTCCTGTTTCAAAGCTAGATAAACAGTATGACCTTGACACTTGACAGTCTTATAGGAGCTTGCTGCTATTTGTTCAGAGCTGAAAGATGCGCAGTAAGTCGTCCACGTTTACTCTCTGTGATTTATCTTTGAAAGATGTTTGGATTTCCAGGAACCCACAAAAGTAATTTAGAAAAAAAAGTTTTAGAATGCAGTTCTGGTCAGCAAAGTGACTCTCTCAAAAAATCACATTTTTACTTCACTGCTTCTGCTTCATGTGTGTACATAAGAACATAACAATGGTCATACTGGGTGAGACCAAAGGTCCATCCAGCCCAGTACCCTGTCTGCCAACAGTGGCCAATGCCAGGTACCCCAGAGGGAATGAATCGAACAGGTAATGATCAAACAATGTCTCTCCTGCCATCCATCTCCACCCTCTGACAAACAGGCTAGGGACACCATTCCTTATCCATACTGGCTAATTTATGGCCCTAACCTCCATTAATTTATCTAGTTCTCTTTTAAACCCTGTTATAGTCCTAGCTTTCACAACCTCCTCAAGCAAGGCATTCCACAGATTGACTGAGCGCTGTGTGAAGGAGAACTTCCTTTTATTCGTTTTAAACCTCCTCCCCATTAATTTCATTTCGTGGCCCCTAGTTCTTATATTATGGGAACAAGTAAATAACTTGGGGTATGTCTACACTACCCCGCTAGTTCGAACTAGGGGGGTAATGTATGCATACCGCACTTGCTAATGAAGCCCGGGATTTGAATTTCCCGGGCTTCATTAGCATAAGCGGGGAGCCGCCATTTTTAAATCCCCGCTGCTTCGAACCCTGTGTAGCGCGGCTACACGGGGCTCGAACTAGGTAGTTCGGACTAGGGTCCTATTCCGAACTACCGTTACTCCTCGTGAAACGTGAAACGAGGAGTAACGGTAGTTCGGAATAGGACCCTAGTCCGAACTACCTAGTTCGAGCCCCGTGTAGCCGCGCTACACGGGGTTCGAAGCAGCGGGGATTTAAAAATGGCGGCTCCCCGCTTATGCTAATGAAGCCCAGGAAATTCAAATCCCGGGCTTCATTAGCAAGTGCGGTATGCATACATTACCCTCCTAGTTCGAACTAGGAGGGTAGTGTAGACATACCCTTATTCACTTTGTCCACACCACTCATGATTTTATAGACCTCTATCATATCCCCCCTTAGTCTCCTCTTTTCCAAGATGAAAAGTCCCAGTCTCTTTAATCTCTCCTCGTATGGGACCCGTTCCAAACCCCTAATCATTTTAGTTGCCTTTCTCTGAACCTTTTCTAATGCCAGTACAGGCAGTCCCCGGGTTACGTACAAGATAGGGACTGTAGGTTTGTTCTTAAGTTGAATTTGTATGTAAGTAGGAACTGGTACATATTGTAGGGGAAACTCTAGCCAAACATTTCTCCAGAGCTCAGTTTTATTCTCCCATACCTCACTTCCCTCAGTCCTTTATTCTCAAGCTGAGGTGTCTGCTGAGAAAAGCCGCTCCGCGTCTCCCTGGTCTGCTGGGTGGGGCACTAGCTTTGTGTCTCCCTGGTCTGCTAGGGGGAAAAGCAGCTAGTGCGGGGTTGCCTCACCCCGTTTGTAAGTAGGGATCCGATGCAAGTCGGATCCATGTAACCCGGGGACTGCCTGTATATCTTTTTTGAGATGAGGAGACCACATCTGTACGCAGTATTCCAGATGTGGGCGTACCATGGATTTATATAAGGGCAATAAGATATTCTTCATCTTATTCTCTGTCCCCTTTTTAATGATTCCTAACATCCTGTTTGCTTTTTTGACTGCCTCTGCACACTGCGTGGACATCTTCAAATAACTAGCCATGATGACTCCAAGATCTCTTTCCTGATTAGATGTAGCTAAATTAGCCCCCATCATATTGTATGTATAGTTGGGGTTATTTTTTGCAATGTGCATTACTTTATCCACATTCAATTTCATTTGCCATGTTGTTGCCCAGTCACATTTTGTGTAGTCAGTCAGGTTTGCTCTTCTGAATCCTTTGGCAGCTTACTCCTGTTAGCATGGCAGAACCATTACGCAGCAGACTGAACTGACACATCTATAGAATTGTCCCAATTTTAGAAGCTTTATTTCTTGTGTTAATGAACAAGGCAGAGAGAACCCAGACTGCCTCTCAGCTCCAACAGTGACTCGGTAGTGCTGGTATTTGTAGTGGAGGGGAAGGCCAATCCATCCTTTTAACTGTATGTTGATCAAACTGGTGACGGAATAGGTGAGACACACTAAACATGGGAGCCCTGCAACACCATTTGTGCAGTCATTTTTTGGATTGATACAGCATTTTGCAGTCTTTATACTGTCCGCTTTTATATCACTCCAGCACACCAGACTTTTGTCTAGGACATGCTCATGAAGGTGAGCTATATCTACAATAAAAGAGCTGTGTCTTATAACTTGAACCACAGGCTGTCACTACTCCCTGCAAAAAGATTGTTAGGCTCATGTTAGGGATGTTAGATAGTGATTAATTGAATAGTTGTGTAACTGCACAACATATTATCACACAACAATTCTATAGTCTCTGGAGGCAGGGCCAGCCTCCAGTGCACTCCCGGGGAGTCTCTTGCCATTCCACACTGCTGCTTCTGTATCAGAGGCTGTAGTGACAGATGGGAGCTGGTCCACAAAGAGAGCTGGTTTAAAAACCAGCTCCCCACTCAAACCAGCCCCTACCTGCCTCCCCACACTGTGGCATTCCATACAGAGGCAGCAGCATGGTGCAGGGGGGAGACAGACAGCCTCGTGTGAGCCAATTAAGTGCAGGGAGCTAGCTTGAATGCTGTTTTCCTCAGTGTACTGCCTCCTGCCTCTCTTCCCCTCCCCCGCCGCCCCTGACCTCCATGCTGCTGCCTCTCTATCAGAGGTAGCAGCACTGGGCTTGGGGTGCAGGTGGCTCAGTGGATTTGATACAGAGGCAGCCGGGGAGGGGAAAGGAATGTCTGTAGTCTGTAAGATAACCCATAAGCCCAGGCTTATTGGTTAATTGCGTACTCAAATACACTTTGACATACCTAGCACATGTCTGTTTAACTATTGAGTAGGGAGTTATAAGGAATTGTAATTGTGGAATGTTAATTTTCTAGGACCAGCAACAGGCTCGGCAGTCTCAGCTTGCTCAGGATGAGCGTGTGTCTCGCTCGTATCTTGCCCTGGCAACAGAAACTGTTGATATGTTTCATATCCTTACCAAACAGGTTCAGAAGCCTTTCCTCAGACCTGTAAGTATAAACTGTTTTTCTCTTGTATTCCTAATTGCCCGGCTGGTTTCCAGCTTCTTTACTCCACAGGTTGGCTGTCTTTATCCAGTAAAAAAAAAAATAATAATAATCTTGGAGGTAAGCTGTAATGTTATCCACAGTGTATTGAAATTGAATTTTAAGTGTACATAGCAATGATTTGGTGCAATAAAAGGCATTTCCTTAGTCTTTGAGATATTAATGGTGCTTTTAGACATGTCCCGGATTCTCTTTGTGTCTGGATTATAACAGGCATGTTGCAATGATGTCAAGATTGGATGGTAGGAAGGGCATTCTAGGATCTACCTTTGTGGAGACTATTTCTGTCTTTCCAGCCCAAGAAAAGTCACCATGATTGTTGCAATCTGAAGAGGAACATAGGTGTGTCAAGTTTTCACGTTGGCACCAGCAGAAACCCCTCTAGGAGTAATATTGCCTATACTTTTTTAAAATCTGTGTCCTTGGGCACATGTTGAATTGTTTCCTACTTCAAATGCTCACCTCCGGAGTTGTGGATATAAGTTTGGAGATAGCAGTGAGGAAAGGTTCACTGTGTGAAACTTATGAAATCAGTGGCAATCTTCCTAAAGAAAAAACCCTTAGAGCCTGATGCATTTGGACCTAAAGTGCAATCCCTTCCCTAGTGCCTCCTCTTTTCATTTGTACTTTATTTTGGCCTTCTAGGAACTTGGACCACGACTGGCTGCTATGCTGAACTTTAACCTTCAACAATTGTGTGGTCCCAAGTGCCGTGACCTGAAAGTAGAAAACCCTGAAAAATATGGATTTGAACCAAAGAAGCTATTGGACCAACTGACTGATATTTACCTGCAGCTAGATTGTGCTCGTTTTGCTAAAGCAATTGCTGACGACCAGGTGAGCGCCAGAAAGAGAGGTGGGTATGGTGCTGGCATAGACAAACAGAACTGGCAGAGCTTTGCAGTATCACTCCTGGAAAAGCTCTCTCACTATCTGTGCATTGTCAGCCAACTTCCTTCTAATGCATCTTCAGTTTATTTTTCATGATTAATCTCTGCTTTGGCACTCGCTGCTCCTTTTAGACAGGCATGTTTATAAAGTGCTTTGCAAACCGATAGTGCTATATAAATAGTTGTAGCGCTTTACATATGCAGAGCATTTTACAAACATTAAGTGTTACCTGCAGAGCCTCCCTATGAGATGGTAGAAGTAATGCTAGCATCACCACTTTACAGAGGGGAAACCAAGGCACAAGAGTGATTCTGACCCTCTGCGCATGTGTACACATGCATATACGTGAGCTATGTCTCATCTGTCACCTTGTTTCCTTCTGTTGTTGAGAGTAGAAAAGACAGATGTTGGCCCAGTGTTCAGTTTCGTACAGAACCAAGTTTTCAGAATCCAAAGAACAATGGAAATGTATCCATGGCTGTTTAGAATTTTGATGAAAAGAGGAATATTTCCTTATGCCCGTGTTTACATCTCCAATCTGAAGAACTGTGAAACTAGCTTGGTTAATTCCTCCGCCCCCCTCCTTTGACTAGGCTGAGAAATACAGGAAACAAACAGCATAAATAGAGAAGTAAATTAGATTTTTAAACTTTTTCCATTCTGCTGATCTTGCGTGGTGTCAGTAATGTTGGTAAAAAGATGCCTTTTGTTAGCTCTGTATAAATGGACAGTGTCTCCAACATTATGCCAGTTCCCACACCAGTATGCTTGTTTTAGTTTGTCTCCACATTGCAGTGGAGCATTTGAGTTGTAATATCTAGTACAAATCGGTTAATGTTGGATAACACACAGAGGCCTTTCATAAGGGGGAAAAAAAGGTGGGGGGGGGAAGAGTGACTAGTGTCTTGATAATTGGCAATGACAGGAACGAAAATCCAAGAAAACACATCTCTCTCTCTCTATATCTATATCTATATAACAACGTTTTATCCTGCCCTGTGACAGAATGATGTCATTAGGCTCTCTGGCCATGAAAGTAGCCAGGGAGAGAGGGATTGGTGAGCAGGGCGCAGCCCCCTATTGATGCTTTAATAACAAGTGGGTAAAAAGTATGTTCTAAAATGTTGCTTGTGTATGGCAGAGATGTTCTAAAGCATTTTGATTAGGGCTATCAACCATTAATCGCGTGCACTGCCCCCTTTGAAATGCTGTGGCGAAGTTTCAAAGGGGCAGCGCTGCAGAAGCCCAGGATCAGCTGGAGTCCTCAGCTGACCCCAGGCTCAGTGCAGCTGCCCCTTAGAAAGGCCACCCCGGCATTTCCAACGGGCAATACCACGGGATCTTGGGGCCTGCTGGAGTCCCCAGCTGTGACCCTAGGCTCTGTGCAGCGTGGCCCCTTTGAAGCACCAGAGCGGCGCCTGAAAGGGGCAGCACATTAGGAGCCAGGGATTAGCTAGAGTGCCCAGCTGACCCCAGGCTCCATGCAACGCTGCCCCTTTGAAACTCTGAACCAGCACTTCAAAGGGGCAGCGCAACGTGGAGCTGGGGATCAGCTGGGCACTCCAGCTGATTCTTGGCTCCTAATGCGCTGCCCCTTTGAAGTGCTGGAGTGGCACTTCAAAGGAGCAGTGCAGCATTAATGCCTGTGATTAATGGGTTAAAAAATTAATGCGTTAATCCTTCCCTGTGTTAATCGCGGGCATTAACGCACATCGGTTGACAGCTCTAATTTTGATGGATCTCTGATATGCAAATCTGAGCATGTAGTAGAAAAAATGTAAAGACCTTTTGGCAGGCACAAGGTACAGTGCCATTGTTGTGTTCTCCCCTCCAGATTGGCATGATGTTTGAGTGGGCACAGTGTCCTGAGCACTGAATACAATGCTTCAGTGAGATCTACAATACAGATTAGAGAATTACTATTATATTTGGAACATTTAGAGAAAATGAACTTGTAAAACCCAGTATTTTAAATTATTTGTTGCTTTACTAAGTCTCATACTGTGTCGTTTAAATAGGTATTTATTAAGAGGGATTTGAAATGCTACAAATAAACTTTACAAGGGTTATGTCAAAACCCAGCTCTCGGAAGATAAGCATGGGTGGCTTTATAATCTCCAATACATAAGCAGTTTGCAAAGTTCTTGTATATCGCTTTATTCTTAAATTCTGATTAAGCTGATGCGTAAGTCAGTTGAAGCTGGAAAGTACATGCTCTGCCTGTCGCTGGTATCGCTGCACAGTTCTAGACGCAGAGTGCTGCTGTTCCTGCAGCGTGCTGCATGGTGCATCGATCTGGCAGGCTTCCAGCAGGTACCAGCTTCCTCACTGAGACATCTTGCTAATTTTTTCAGTAGCTGTTTTTTGCTGCAGTTATTGTTTTTGCCGTTAAAGGACAGAAGAAGGAGATTTCCCTGAATTGTCTTCCATTTAGTCACAGAGGTGAACAAATCATCAGCCTATCCCCAATAGCAATTGCTTGCCCATTTTTAGATGGTGAATTCACTATTTTTGTTTTCCAATGCACCTGATTATTAGTATCCTGCTGGTGGGTGGGTTAGAGCCTCTGTGCTGTGCTCCTTGTTTTCTAGATTTCCCCAGTATTGTCATGATTCCCACTTCTCAACACTTGCCTGGCATCAAACTACTCTGGACGATATTTATAGCAGTTAATAATTCAGAGAAGCCCTACTGTGGGTGATGTTTCCATCAATATGTGCCAATTCATTTCTGTGCCTTGTGAAAAAGGATGACCCTGTCCTAAGCAGTTACGTCACGATTTCAAGGCAGGTTGGGAAGTTTGGGCACTGCTATTCCTTCTTACTCGGGAAAGGGGGAAGATCCAACTGCTGATATGAAAGAGCTGGATCGTAACATTTTGGTTACACTGGAACAGTCAGTCTCTTTCAAGTGCAAGATAGAGGGGAGCTTTTCAGGGATGTGTTCCTAAGGGAACTATGCCACTTGACCCTTACCGGGCAGAGGGACAATAGTGGGATTCATTTGTGCAGTGCTAAATAAACCAATATGGGATTCTGAAACTCTCTGCATCTGCATCCCCTTGTGCCATGATCATCTCCCAAGCAAATCAGGGTTGGGATGATTCAGTTATTGGAAGGATATCTGAAAGAAATGATTGGGTGATAGCGATGGTGATTCAGTAGTTGACATTCTTCCCTGCAAAAGAGGCAGTAGAGGAACCTGTGCAGCTGCTGTCCTTTTAGAAGAAATACAAAATATACCACTTGTGTTTGTGGTCCTTGTCACAAATCTAAGGGCGGTTACTCCAACTTTGACAATTAAATTCAGCCTCCATAAACTCTGATGCAACTCCAATTGGGTATAGTGCTCTTCATTTCCTATCCTACATAGATGCACACTGATGCAGCTACAGCACTCCACCCCAGAGTTGGCTGTTTCAGTGCTCAGTGAAGTGATTTCTGTATACCTCTTGCCTGCTTCACATTAGTGTCGCAGCTTAATTAAGCCTTCGATAAAATATGCTATAGCTGAGCAACGTTGTCACTAGTTCATATTTTCACCTTATTTTGCTTGCTTGCAGAGGTCCTACAGCAAAGACCTATTTGAGGAGGTTATTTCAAAGATGAGGAAGGCTGGAATCAAGTCCACAATAGCAATAGAAAAATTCAAGCTGCTGGCAGAGAAAGTGGAGGAAATTGTTGCCAAGAATGCCCGTGCAGAAATCGATTATAGCGATGCTCCAGATGAATTCAGAGGCAGGTTGATTTTTTTATATTAATTTTTGTGGGGGAGTGCCATTGCTTAAAATATGTATAAGGTATGTGTTATTTAGACTTGTGATTTCTAATGGAAACAGCCTAGTGTTCTCTTGGGTCCTGAATCTTCCACCAGTTGAGTGAAACAGTTCGGGTTCGAGTGAAGAGAGCAAAGTTGTTCAGGGACTGCATTGTCCATATCTAGCCATGTGTTTGTTTAGACCAGCTTTGCAAACATAGAATCATAGAACTGGAAGGGACCTCGAGAGGTCATCGAGTCCAGTCCCCTGCCCTCATGGTAGGACCAAGCACTGTCTATGATGTGGGTTATAAAGCCATACAAGATCTCAGAGCCTAATGAAATGCTTGAACGTTATACTTCTTCTTCCGAAGTTTAAGTGAATGACCAGTTCTGCATTAGGGAAGCCGTAATCCCAGCAATTCCTCATTTCCAGCAGCAGTTGCCCACCTGTATGAGAGCTAATCTGATGCTACCTTCACTGCAATTCTGGATCAGTTGGCAGAAGACATATAAGAGGGCTGCTTTTTCCTCCCTTTGAGGTGCCTTGTGTCATTTCAGTAATGTATCTGGTCCTCAGTGATCCATAAAGATTCTCCAGGTCATTTGTGTGCTATGAGGTATCAGGAAAGAATTTATTTTTTTCTTCTGTTTCTTTAATTTAATGACATAAGCTTTTTCTGTCTCTTCAGATCCACTCATGGACACTCTTATGACGGACCCAGTGAGGCTACCATCTGGAACAATCATGGACAGATCAATCATCCTGCGACACCTGCTAAACTCCTCCACTGACCCCTTCAATCGGCAGACACTGACAGAAAACATGCTAGAACCAGGTAGCTCTGTCTTTGCTGTGTTGATGGAGGGATGTGCCCTGAAGTATCTCTCGGGCTTCTGAAAGGGTTGTGTCAGAGTCTGGATAGAGCAGCAGTCCTGTTCTGCCCTCCCCACTCTGTGTGGGCCCCAAGTCAATCCGAAAATTCTAGATTTTATTCCATACGTCAGTCCTTGTATTTTCCCCTTCTTTATCTGAATGAGTCTAGAGCTCCTACCACTTAGACTAATGCATCCTAATGGCAGGTGAATATTATGTTCACGTTGTAGAGAGATTAAGTGATTTGCCTGAAGCCACATGGCAAATCCATTTCGTGCACAGAAAACAGAACTCAGGGGTTCCCTCTTCATTCTCTGTCCTAACCAAAAGACAGCACTACTTGTCCCATAGTGGTTTCTCAGTTGAACATTTCTGTAACTTCACTAATAGTGCATTAACCATTTAAGTGGGGGTTTTTTCTCTCTTCATTCCTAGTGCCAGAACTGAAAGAGCAAATTCAAGCCTGGATGAGAGACAAGCAGAACACTGACCATTAAAAACTCCTTTGCAGTGCACGTCAAGGTCAATGAGAAGAGCAGGGCATGGATTGGTGTAGTGATGATGGTGCATATAATCCATTGGAAGATGGAGATGGGATTAGCATTCAGGGTGCCCACCGCCATGTAGTAGTGACCAGAAGCATGTGGACGAGAAGAAAAGCAGCTTAATTCTTGTACATATATTTAAGTGATAACAGTGGTCAATAGTGTGGAGGACAAATTGGAAGTTTCTAATGTTACAAAACAATGTCCTTCAATGTGTCACAATTAGGGGTTTTTACAGCTGAATTATTTTAGCAAAAATGAACAGATCAGGGCAGCATCCCTTCAACTTTATTTTTTACAGTCAGATATTAATTAATTTGATTGTGGTTAAAACCTTGGACACTTTGCTGCTAAAATAACTTCCCCTTTCCCCCACCTGCACTGCTGTCTTTTTTTGTTTGTTTGTTTGTAATGCAAACACAAACAAAACTCCCCAGTGAAAATCGTCCTTCCCGTCTCCCCAAGAAAACATATTCTGTGAGATAATTGTGCCTGCAACAAAGTGTTAATCTTGGGATGGTATTTTTATATTATACATATTCGCATATTTGTTTTTTAATTGGTGTTAGATGACACAAGAATAATAATTTAAAAAATTTTTGACACAAGAATTTTAAGTTCTTTGAGATGTCCCTTTTCTTTGTGTTAAATAGAATCTTGATGCTCTGGTATTTTTGAAAAGCCTTATGATAGAACATGTTGAAACAGCTGCTACCAAGGAGGTGTTTGGGAATGCCAGGACTTAAAATAAATAAATAAATTCTTTTAAAGCCGGAGACATAGTATGCTAAGTGACAGTTCTGAGCCGTTAGTTTGTCTCCGGAGGGCAGATCCTTTTATTCTTGGAGCCTGTAATTTGGGGTGGGGTCATTTTTATGTTGCATACCAGTTTGTATCCATGGCTTGGCCTTACCAAAGCAAAAAGGGTGCAGGAAATGTAGAATTACATTTTTTAAAAAAAACCTGAAAAACGAACAAAAAAAAAACCACAAAACATTTTTGTATTACTGCCCCCTGCTTACGATACTTGAATTTCCTTTTTAAAAAGGATTTGAAACCGCAGTGTTTTAAAATTAAGCCTGTAAAAAAAAGTTTTCTTTTGTTTTTTCGCTGACAGTGTCCTCTGTTCAGTTCCTGACTCTTGAACTAAAATAAATGGTGATACACATTCACAAGGAACCTTCTATGTCTCCCCATCTTTCAGTGACTCGTTGAAGGAGGGGAAAGGGTGGGAATGGCCTATTTTGCTGTTGGAAATCTTGCTCATAATCGATATAAGGTTCCAGAGAAAAGCAATTAGACATGAAAAGCTGCATAAACACTAATGCAGATTCTCCTCTTGTGGGGCCTTCAAGCTAATGCTGTTTTTCTTAGCTGTGAGAGCCACAGGACATTTCACTAGATACACAGCTGATTAGAGAGTGAGGTAAAGAGACTCCAGAACAGAGGCTTATTCAGCCTGTTCAGTCAGCCACAGTGCAAACCTTGGGGAGATGTGGGTTAAGTTTAGAAGAAGAAAAATGTGAAGGAGTGTTTCTTTGTATTGCTAGTGAGATGGAGAATCTTGGGATGTGTGGATGATTGTCTTTTCTATCACCACTTGGTTGACTTACCTGTAACTTTTGACACTGAGCGCTTTAAAAACAAAACAGGTGCACACAAAAAAGCTACCCTTGAAGGAGCATTTACCATTGCTCTTGGTCATGGCTTTTTTGATTCTGCCATAACTGTCGTGTTAAGTAAGGAATATCCCTTTTACAAACTCATTTTTTGTAAAGATAAGGCCTAATTAATTTTTCTGTATATAAACATTGATTAATCTCACTACCTGCAATAGGGAAGACCTCTAATTATAAAAAGTTTATCATTTAAAACAGCGGTACGCAACCCACGTGTCACTATCCCCTTGGGGGTTGCGGCTGCCTTCCTGGGGGTTGCAACACTTGGATCCAGCTGGCCACTTTTCCTGGCTTCTTGGCTTGGCGTCTGACGTACATGCAGCAGGGGTGGGGAGAGTGGCAGGAGAGCGGCTGTGGCCTGACAATTAAAGGGGCTGTTTCTTCTCTTTTTTTTTCCCCACCAGATTTGGCAACCCCCATGGGATTCGCGAGTGAAAACAGGTTGCGCACCACTGTCTTTAAAACATTAGAGAAGCCCTGAAAGAGTAATTAATTCCTCATTAGTTTGCTGTAAGAGGCATATTCAGCAATGTGCTTATTTGTTTTTCATGCATTATTTCCAAATATTCATAGTTTTAACTTGGTGCCCTCTCAAATGTGCTCATTTCTCTTGCCAGGCTCTGAACATGTTTGAGGAAAGGAGAGATGGAAAAATTCTTAGTTCCCATTCAGCTGTTCCAAGTTAGTTGTTTGCATGGATACATTCGTCTTTTCTCTCTTGTGCCTCACCTGCTTTTGGGATTAAGGATGTCTGAAACCATAAGCAATCCCATGCAGATCTGGGACTGATGATGATTAAAATGTGAAAGTGCAAATGGAAGAAAGAGGATCCATTCTTCATAGATTAAAAATTGAGACTGAGTTGAATACATCATTTAATTACAAGTAGATCTAGTCTAGGCCCTGAGGGATCTATTGTGTAAGTGAGCAGAAATCTATCACTGCTTTTTCATTATGAGTATGGTATTCAGGGCTTAATTTTTGCCAGGGCTGGTCCCTGACACTTCTTGGCTTTACTGTTCTTAGCCCCAGCACGTCTGAATTTGTTGCATCAGTAATGATAGTAAAATAATTGGTTAAGCCCTGACATCTTTCATTACAAATTAATCACTGTCAGTATTCAATATGAAAGATTGATCCACAGTGGAATCTAATGCTGAAGGGTTATCATATGACCACCATTTTCAATGAGAACGCACGATGGAAATCTCACTTATTAATCTATGTAAATAGTTATTATGAAGCATGTATATTTTCTCCCACATCTTCCCATCCAAGCATCAATAGAATGGCTCTTTGGAATGAACACAGGGCTATTCTACACTACAAAGTTAGGTTGGCTTAACTACATTGTACAGTGGTGTGAAAAATTTCATATCTTATGTGATGACATTAAGATGACACCTAAGTCCTGGTACTATTTGTGGGTGGTGGGACAGGCATGTCTAGATCCACCCCCTCAACCAAAGGGATGGCCATTGGACTGAAGATGCAACTGTATACTGGGGATAACTAATGAAGTACAGGAGTGATGTCAAAGGTTGAAAATCAAGGATCCAGAGGAGGACACAGAGCAAAGAACCCCTGACAGCAACCGCTACTCCTCAAAGGTGTCGAAGGAGTCAGTGGACGCTCCCCAGAAGAGTGATCTGATAAGGCAGTGGATTTCAACCAAGAGTATGTGTACCCCTGACAAGACAGAGATCTTCCATGGGATACATCAACTAATCTAGATATTTCCTAGTTTTACAACAGGCTACACTGAGATGTAAGTATGATATTTATATTCCAATCCACATATTTTATAATTATATGGTAAAAATGAGAAAGTAAGTCATTTTCCACTAATAGTTCACTTTTGTATTTTTGTTCTAACTTTTGTAAGCAAGTAGTTTGTGCGAGGTGAAACTTGGAGGTATGCAAGACTGTTATGCTTATAAGAAGCGTACGGGACCTTTTTCAGGGGAAAAGGCAGTACACCGCATTTATTGAAAATATAATGTGGAAATTAGCATATACATACACAACACACACGGTCCTGCCAAAGTTGTTACAGTTACCAATCTGTGGCTTGGACTAGTCTGAGTGGCAGATCTGTGTTCTGTCAGTTGCGAATCTGAGGCTATTGCTTGGCAGGATTAACCCAAAGTCACATGACAAGACTCCCCATCTTTTATAGCAGTTCATTCTTATACAAGTCTGAGTTTTGCTGCATGATGTTGTAAAATGCCACCTTGCAACATTAGTCTTCTGCTGATTTTTTTGGGGGTTTTGCCCTACCCTGGTTTTGATGGGGTTTGTTGTTTTTACACGTTGGGAGTACTTGCAAGAAGAAAGCAGTCCTAAGGGTCAAAGGAGTGGTTATAGTAAGTCGTAAGGACCCTTCTGGTCTGTTCCTGCCTGAACGTCAATAACAGATACAAACAGCCTGTCAAATGCATCTTTACCATCAGCACTAAGCTGTTTCTTTCTGCTAGTCAGAATGGGTGGCTGGCAGAACACATTAAGGCATATTACATTGCATAAGGCTACATTTTAACTACATGGCTACAAGACAAATCAAACTGCTGAAAAGGGTACAGTAGTCTGGAAAGATTGAGAGCCATTGGGATAAGGGACCAGAAATAGACTCCATAGCCTCAGAACAGAATGTGCCCCATTCTTCCCTCTCCTCCTCTGCTGCCTGCTTCCTCCTGGTGTGACAGAGGGCTATCTTGGCCAGTGCCAAGCACTGGAGCTTGACTAGAAGCTCTTACAACTCCATAGGGCCACAGATGCAGTGTGCAGACATGAAGGGAGGGATACAAGGTGCTGGGGGAGAGCTAAGACCTGGTGAAGTAGACACCAAAAGCTTATCTACTCACTGCCTCTCAAAGTTGTGGATTGATTAAGGTAACAGAAGAGCCTCTTCCATTGCTGTAGTGTCTACACTACTGCAGCAGCTGTGCTGTTCTAGCACTTTTAGTGTAGTCACACTGAGGAAAATCCATGAGGTTTATCAGCGAGAAGGGGGTGTGGTATAGGGATGTAAAAAGTCATTTAAAAATGTAACTGAATCACGGCTAAAAATCCTAGCAGTTACGCTGCAGAGCCTGCCACATGCGTAAAGTTTATATATAAGCTCTGTACTGCAGAGCTGTCAGTGAAGCCTATTCTCCAGGAGTGGGCCCAGCAGTGGCTGCCAGGCTTGCTTCTGACAGGCTCCGCAGCATGCAGCAAGGCCGGCTCCCCACTGCTGGGCCCACTCCTGGAGAATAGGAGTTTTAACTGTAATGGAAACTGATAAACTGATGCTTATTAGTGTGACAGGGCAGGTGGGATAGAGCAGGTTAAAGGTCTTGGTGGAAGGGGAGAGAGGCAGAAAGAGGCAGCAATCCTGGCTAATTAGGGGCAGCTGAGACAGGGTGGCTGCAAATCAATTAAGGTCCAGGTGAAGCTGATTGGGGCTGTCGAGAGGCCTTTTTTAAAAACCCTCCCTGAGGGTGGAGGAGAGGGAGTGTTGGGAAGGAGTTTGGAGCATTGATGAGTTTGTAGAGTGAAGGAGAGGTTTAGAGTGTGGAGAAAGAAACCTGATAAGGAGACAGGAGGAGCCAAGTAGAGTAGCAGCAGCCCTGTTAAAGGCTGCAGGGAGATGCCAAACATCAAAACAAGGTGAGTGAATCTTATACTGTGACTCCTAAATTGTGGGACAGAGGCCTGACCAGGGGCTAGGGGCCCAGGAGTGGGATTGACTCTGCCACATAAATTAACTGTTTAAACGGTTAAACTTTTACATCCCTCGTGTGATGTGTATAATTGTTGGAGGACTTGCAGGCTATAAACACAAAGTAATATACTGTGGTTGATTTGGCTTTTTACTAGTGTAATTAAGATCAGAATTTGACCTGGAGAATCTGAAGTAGTGCATTATACTGCAGAACTACCATGGATATCAGTGATAACTCATCGAGGAAAAGCAGCCAAAGGAAATAATTGTGGTTTGAGAAAACAATGCCAAATATTTCAAAAAGACATAGAATTAAGGAAATCAGCAAATAAACCATAAAAGCTTTTTGAAAGTTCAGCACTCTTAGTGTACTGGACAGAAGAAGGTAAGAAAATTATATTATATTTAGCGCAGATGTCATTAGCACTTGAAACAGTGTCCTCTTCATCTGGGATTGGTTGCAACACAGTTGTAAGCTAGTAGTCTCTTAATAAGCATGTAAGAGAAATAGTATAAGCTAAAATTCCAAATAAAGAGTCTTCAAATGAGGAACAATCCAGTTGGATCAAAGCAGTTGATCCCTCCTTTGCTATGCACAGCTGGAGCTGAAATACAGAAGAAGCAGGAGGCTGAAATTTGGAGAAGCAGCCTCCTCTGTATATTGTAGATCCAATCATGCAAATTATGAAGGAAGAAGCGATCGGTTTGACCCTTGCTGTAATAGTATGGCCAAGGCTTTTCAAAACACTCACCAGGGGCTGAGTTTTGCTTCCATTGACATCGGTGATAAAACGCTTATTGATTTAACAGACACGTTTGGCTAGAGATGGGCAACCATGAGTAGTGGGTGAGCCGCATGAGTGACTCCTTCACCCCAGTGGGCTGCTATAGCCTGTGGCTTACTGGGATTCCACCTGTAGCCTCTGTCTGCTCCCCATTCCCCAGCTGCTGACCCTGTTCCAGCTCTGTGAGGGAGGAGGAGGAGCTGGGACGGAGCGCAAATCAGGCGATTTGTGGCTCCCCCAAAAGTTCTGGGAAGGAGGTGGAGGTGTGGGAAGTGCAGGGCTTTGGTGTCCTAGGGCACAAGGTACAAGGGGGACAGCCAGAAGGTTCATGAGCCGAACATGAAGCCCCATTGGGCTGCATGTGCCTGCAAGCCTCAGATTGCCCAGCACTGTGTTAGGCCAACACTGACCAATCCTGAAAATCCCATCAGAGATGCCAATTTTAAAACAAACTGCTACTTTATCTGATTTTTTTAAGTGACCTTTTTTAAAGGGGCAGTTGTGGTAGAATGAGCCTTGACCTGGGAGTCGGGGTGCCCTGGGTTTTATTTTTAGAGACCTTCACTCAGTATCACCTTGGGCAAGTCAACCTCTCTGACACATGTCCTAATGTAAAGTGAAAATAACACTTATCACAGATTCCTCAGCTATTGGATCTTGTTTCTCCACAGTGAGCTCTAGACAGCACAAGACTCCTTCAAGTAGTGTTCCTGTGGTGCTCCACTATGAGTGTATGTGCACCACTAGGCCTCTAATAGGAGATTTTTGGTAACAATTTCAGGCCATTCTTAAAGAGGATCAGTTAATAACCAGATTGATGCTACTGGCAGCATTCTATATAGCTGATACAATGGCCTACCTGCTTTTTCATGACTGGTACTGAAGCAGGCCTCTGGACTACATCTTTCTGGGTTGCCCAGATTGTTGTAGTAGACAGACTCTTTCACAGAGTAGACAGATTCTCCTCCCCAGTCCTGGATTCCTGGATCACATTACACTCCCTAGGCATCTAAACGGCAAGTCAATAAAGGAGATATACTTCTCAGCCACACAATACCCACTAGCCGCTCTGTTATGAGCTATATGGTTAGAGGACCAGGGCTCAAAAGGGGAAGCAGTCTGCATCCCAATCTGCTACTTCTCAAACTACCTATTCTAAGCACTTTTCATAGGTTGGTTGAGAACCTGGTATCTTACGACGTCAGCTGCCATTCGCTCACCTGTCAGACCCCTCAGATATCACCTGGTTCTATTTCCCAGCAACTGCATCACCTCTGACAGATGGATCCTGGGAATTATTTCAGAAAGTTACACTATTCATGTTCCTTACCCACTACAACCTTCCTTCCTTGTCCCCCTTTAGGGACTCTTCTCATGAGAACCTATTTCATCAGGAAATATATCATTTGTTGTTCCTGCTGCAACTCAGGAGCAAGGGGTCTACTCTTATTTCCTGATCCTCAAAATGAAAGGAGATTGAATTCCCACTCTAGATCTTAGGGTATTAGACAAATAGGGGAAGATGCAGATGGTCACACTTAACAGCCAATGATTTCCAACATTTTACCTTAGGGCAAGACCATTATCAGTAAAGACTGCTCTGCCCAGGTTATTCACCGTAGTTCTCATTGAACTGGAGCACTAACCCCAGTACAGTGACTGCAGTTCCCAACTCCACCTGCAATGCAGTGCACAGAGTCACCGTCTTGGGACAGATGCCTTCCTAACAGGCTGGGGAATTCACCACCACAACCACAAGGTCCAGGGCAAATAGCTTTCTGCAGAAGTGATCCTACGTGTTACTTTTTCAGAACTAACTGATGGTAGGGATGCCTGTAGCACTTTCTGCCTTACATCAAGAACACCCATGTGAAGGTCTTGATGGACTTAAAATTACATACATTTTACATAAATCCCCAAGAGTGACAGGTCGCCCTTGCTCTTCAAGGAAGCACTCAGACTGTGGAAATGGTGCATCCCTCACAACGTATTTATCCCAGCTATCTATCTGCCAGAGATTCAGAGCATGACAACCAACAGTCAGAATTTCTGTCACGACCCCAAATGGGAATTGAACTCGAATGTTCCTTGCCGTATATTCACCCTCTGGGTAACTTTATCTACAGATCTCTTCTTTGTTTACTAGAACAAGCAATGTCCCTCATTGCTGCCCGAGGCCTGGCCTGGGGAAACATTCATGGGGAAGTGCCCTCATCCTCCCATGGCACAGTAACCTCTTGTATGCCTTCTCCCAGTTTCCTCTTCTGGCACAGGCCCAGTTGATAATTCAACAAAAGTGGGAGTTATTCTGACTGCACCTTTTGGCCAACACAAGTCTGACTCCTTTACGTGACACAGGTGCCTGTAAACCCTTCTGTTCCTCCTCTACCAATTCCACGCTCAATATACTTACCCACAAAATGAAAATTATTTCAAGTTGTTGTTAATCTAAACATAGACCCAATCTCATCTTCCCTCCCTCTGATTTTACACTACATTTTAGACCTCAAGAGGTCAAAACTCACTCAACTCCATAAAGGTGCATCCTGCTGTGAAAACATTCTTCATCCTTCCACAACCAGGTAGACAAATACTCAGTACTGCTGATGTGTACGTTCCTTAAAGGCACCGGGAATCCCTTCCAACATTTGACACCACCTGCTCCAGCCTGAGATCTTAACCTAGTTCTCAGGGCTTGGACTCGACCTTTCTTTGAGTCCATGGCTATTTGCTCTCTTGTACATGTGTACATAGTCACATGTACGAGAGATGGTCAATTCCTTTTTGAAGACAAATTAACTCTAGGGCCATATTTCCAGTTTCTCCCTACTGTCTGCTTTTTTCGTATGAATCAATAGATTAATCTCCCTGTTTTTCCTCTTCACAACGATAGGAGGACCATTCTACATATACTATATATGGGTCAGCAACCTATATATACTATGAACAGGGGTCAGCAACCTACAGTACATAATTTTCACTGGCATGCGAGCTTCCTCACCTGATCTGGTGGGTGGGGAACACTGGCTCACCCTGGCTTTATGCGTTGCTATTTCCTCTCCCCGGGATAGGATAGGCTCACGCTAGTGCGACGCAGAAGCAACGGCATCCCTGCCTTCCCCCCCACACACAGACAGAGAATGTAGGCACTCTGGACACTTTGCTGGCAGACAGGCAGGGCAGCTTCCGGTGGCGCACCATTTCCAGAGTCCAGAGCATTATTTGCATTCCAGCAAGCCCCTGCCACCCAATGTGGCTGCCCCATCACTGTGCACAGTACAGCCCCTTTCTTCCCCCCCACAGGACTGCCTCTGCCACATGGGGCCCTAGTTGGCTGTGCTGCCTCCTCCTCGATCTCCAGGTGTTACAGCAGCAGCTGCTGCTGGGGGGAGGGCACAGTCAGGTCTAAGGCAAAACCCGACAGAGCTGTTCCCAGACCTCAATACGTTTAAGCTGTCGCTTCAGCCCTAGGAGGGGCTGCATAGAGACGGGCTGGGGCACTGCAGCGTGAGGTGCACTCAGGCTCAGCAGGTGCACTTTGTGCACTGCTGCTTTCTCTCTCTTCCCCCCCCCCCCGTCCCTCCCAATCCCTTTGGGGGGGGTGGCAGAACATGGAGCTGCTCACTCTGCTGCTCTCCACCGCGAGCTGGGTTGAGTGGGGAAGGTCGGGGCTTTCCCCTCTCTCTCCACACAGACACAGCCCTCTGAGCAGGAAGCCAGAGCTAGCGCTGCAGCCTCGCAACTGCGCAGGCTCCCTGTTGCATGGGGTGGGGGCTGAGCTCTGTTCTCCTCTCCTGTGGGAGGGGGGCGGAGGGAACAGCAGTGCAGTTCTCCCTGTCCCTTCCCTTCACCCCGTGAGGCTGGAGGGCTAGAGGAGTGAGGTGTCTCAGTTGGGGGCCACATCAGTGAAGGTTGGGGGTTTAGGGAGTTTTTTTGCTTCTCACTTGTGTGGTCCTCAACTGATTTTTTTTTTCTGTGGGTCAGTGGCCCCCGACCCAAAAAAGTTCCCCACCTCTGCTATAAATAAAGAAAAAAATTGAAACTTTTTGTGTTGGACATAAATTAATATTTTTCTTTATTTAAAATGAATTTTGATAAACTAGCATGAGAAAGTTAAAACACTTAATCTGTTTAATAATTTTAAACCATCTTCCCTAGCTGCAGCCAGTTCAGAAAATATGTTCACGGTACATAGCCTGCTCCTGCCCTCTCCTCACCCCTCCTTCCCTCCGCATGCAGATCCATAAATAGAAATGAATGAGTTAAATCTTGGCGTGCCTCTTCTGAAAGGCTGCCAACCCCGGTGTTAGAAGACCACTAGCATTCTACTTGTAGAAGACTAAGGAAGTTATGAAACCCCTTAAACTCTTCCTTGTATTCACAGAAAGATCCCAAAGCTCTGCAATATTGGCTCAGACTATCCAAATGGGTCTCTGGGTGCATGAATCATTATCAAAGGGCACAGTGTGCATATGGACTCTGATTGGAAGCACTCCATGAGGTCAGTTTCTACCTTGGTTACATTCCTCACAAATATTCCTATCTCAGTAACCCAGGCCTGCACAACTCGGAAAGCAGCGAGGGCCATATTACTCCAAAGAAAACAGCTGCAGGCCGCAAGTAGTGATGCTCTCCCAAAAAATACCGAACATGCGGGCTAAAAATTTTTATCGAGCAAAAAAAAAAAAACATGCGTGTCTCCACTTGGCCCCCTGGCATTTGTCTCTCCTGCCCCCTTGGTGCCTTCCCCTTTCTCCTGACCTGCCTCCCTCCTCTCAGCACAAGCCCCTTCCCCTCCCCTACCTGGCTTCTGCCTTCGAGTTTGTGGGGCTGCCGGAGCCTTTTTTAATCCGGCAGTTGCTGACCGTGACATCATGACGCCACGTCATACCAGCATCCTGGCATCTGCCAGCATCCCACCCTCTGGATCGTGCCCTGCCTCCTTGCCCTGGAGCTGCACGCAGGCAGCCCAGCAGCAAGAATCACCGCACTTCCTTCTCCCCAGTGGCGCTCCACTCCTCTGCCCGCCTGGCAGATCGGATGGGGCTTCGCCACCCGTAGTCAGCTCGGGCCGCACAATAAGCCCCTGTGGGCCGCATGTTGTGCAGGCCTGCAGTAACCTATGGAGCAGTGCCCTGGGCCTCTGCCCACATACTCACAGATCGTTATGTGATCACGGAGGATTCAGCCCCATCTTCAACTCCATAGTAGTCTATGTAGTAACAGGCTCCACTCCGAAGTCCCAGCCTCCAGTGGCGAGTACTGCTTGGAGTCACCTATAATGGAGCACCATAGGGACACTACTTAAAAAAGAAAAGCAAGTTACCCTGTGCAGTAACAAGAGTTCTGCGGGGGTGGGGTAAGGGAGGAGTGTCCCTGTGGGTACTCCACAACCTGCTCTTTTCCCCTCTACTTTGGAGTTCTATATAGGGCTCTGCAGTAGAGAAGGAAGTGAGACGCTTTTCCCCATGCAGTGCTAGTTAGCCTTGAGGTACATCACTAGGGAGGGAGAGAACATGTGTGGGCTTAATAGGCACTGTTACCAAAAATCGCCGATTAGAGGCATAGGGGCCCCTGTACACCCACAGTGGAGTATCCATAGGGACACGCATCTCGAGGAACCATCGTTACTGCACAAGGTGAGTCACTTCCTCTTTTCCCTTCCTTAATGATGCCATCTGACCAGTGTTCTTTCTCTTGGGTCTTGAGAGGCACGGGCTGGTCTCTTCCTGGTGGTTTGATACAGAATCCTGTGAGATGATCTCTTCAAAGAAGCAGAATTCCAAGATGGATAAGGAACGTTTATGCTTAAGCACTATGCGTGTGCGAAGAATATCTGCTTGATACTTATCTCGTTGCCTTCTCTTTTTAGAACTTCTTATACCAAAACAAATACTTTCCCACGTGTCTTCTAGGCCAGCCTCTGAATATGGTTACAAATACCATTTTCACTCTCAAAGGCTGTGTCTGTAAATGAGTTTATTAAACTTGCTGATCTACATGGATGAAGCTAGAGGCTGAGTTGAGACTCCTAGAAATGTTTCCTTAAATATTGTCTGAGGCTACCGCCATAGCACTCTTGGCTTCAGACGGGAGAACTGAAGCCCAAAGAAGAGATGCATTTTGGTTTTCAAAGTGGCAACAGGAAAGCAATTTCACTTTGCAACCTGCCTGAACCATGAAATAAAATTTCAATCTCCCTTCCTCTGCCTCCATGAAAAAATTATGAAAGGTTCTAGTCACTTAGTTTTTCACAGTAACATGGCTTCCAATCCAAAGCACACGTAAGAGATATGCATACTTGTCAACTGAAAAGCAGTATTGTGATTATAACATTAGCGCTGTTAGGAAAGCATCCCAGTATTTTTGAAAGATGGGTTAGAGACCATCAAACTGGATGTTCAGCTGGAACTAATACCAATAACCTGCAGCACTCATGGCATCATGCATGGAGATAAGGCATCAGTTTTTAACAGAGTAATTAAGCATTGGAACTACTTACCAACAGTTATGGTGGATTCTCCATTACTGACTTTTTAAATCAAAATTAGATCTTTTAGGAAAAAAAAAATCCAGTCTAGGAATTATTTTGGGGAAATTCTATGGCCTTGGCTTGTATCAGTGGTTATCCACCAGGAGTACATGTAGCCTTGGGGGTATGCAGAGGTCTTCTATAGGATACATCAGCTCATCTAGATGTTTTCTTAATTTTAAAACACGGTACATAAAAACACTAGCGAATTCAGTACAAGCAAAAAAAATTCATACAGAATGACGGCATGTCATGAAATGTGGGTACAATATTCATGTTCCAAATCATCTATTTTATAATTATATGGTAAAAATGGGATGATCAGGAAAGGTGCATGACGTACACAGTAGGGAGCAGTTCAACTACAGGCTGAGCAAGTGCAGAAGGTGCTTTTGGACGCTTAAAGAAAAGGTTTTGCAGTTTGACTAAGTTACACTGCGGGGAAAGCAACATTCCTATTGTTCTGGCAGCCTGCTGTGTGGTCCATAGTATCTGTGAAAGTAAGGGAAAAAATGTTCTGCCTGGGTAGAGGGGTGAAAACACAGCACCCAGCGACTACTCATGAGCAGCCAGACATCAGGAGAGCACATATAGGGCCATTGCAAATCAGAAGCTTTGAAAAACAACTTTGTGAATGGCCAGACAGCAATATAACAGTAATTAATGTTGCTCTTAACAAGGTGCCTTGTATTAAGTGTGCTTAAGGCAGTGGTCCCCAACCTTTTGAGGTTGCCGGGGGCAGGGCCACTCACGCGCAGGGCACCCAGGGGCTGGGCCACCCATACGCTGCGTGCCCAGTGCTGGTGCCACACATGCGCTGCACTCCCAGGACCGGCGCTGCTCCTGAGCCGCACGCCCAGGAGCCAGTATCACCCATGTGCTGTGCGCCTGGGGGCAGGGCCTGCCCATACACAGTATGCCTGGTGCCGGCACAGGCCTTGCGCTGTGCACCCAGGGGCCGGGGCCGCCCCTACGCCGTGTGCCCAGTGCCAGCGCCACCCATGTGCCACACTCCTCTATGGCAGTTGGACACGCAGTTCTATCTACAGTGACTACCACGCGGCTCCAAACCCACCTCCACGAGTCGACAACCACTCTGTAGTCACCCAGAGTGGAGCACCCACGGGGACCACTCGAAGAAGGAGGAGTTACTCACCTTCTGCAGTATTGGTGGTTCTTCGAGATGTGTCCCCGTGGATGTTCCACTACCCTCCCTTCTTCCCCTGCTTAGAGCCTACCTCAAGTTGCTATCTCAAGTTGGGTAGAGAAGGAATGGAGGTGGCCGCACCGCACACATGTCCAACAGACTCCAACGGCACTAGAGGGCACAGTGGCGCATGCATGGCGTGGCAGAAACTACTAGAAAAAGTCCCCGGTCACCAGCGCAAGGATGCACCAGCACCCAGATCCTGTTAATGCATCTCAGAATTGTTTGCTTTTTTGCCACAGTATCACGCTGACTCATGTTTAACTTATCCACTATGACCTCTACATTCCTTTCAGCAGTGCTCCTTCCTAGCCAATCACTTCCCATTCTGTATGTGTGAAACTGATTGTTCCTTCCTAAGTGGAGCACTTTGCATTGGTCCTTATTAAACTTCATCCTGTTTACCTCAGACCATTTCTCTAGTTTGTTCAGATCATTTTGAATTTTGACCCTATGCTCCAAAGCACTTGCAATCCCCACCAGGTTGGTGGTATCTGCAAACTTAACAATCATAATATCTATGCCATCATGTAAATCATTGATGAAGATATTGAACAGAACCGTCTGCAAAACAGATCCCTGCGGAACCCCACTTCTTATGCCCTTCCAGCATGATTGTGAACTGTTAATAACTACTCTCTGAAAATGGTTATCCAGCCAGTTATGCACCCTCTTTATAGTAGCCCCATCTAGGTTGTATTTCCCTAGTTTATGGATAAAGTCATGCGGGACGGTGTCAAATGCCTTACTAAAGTCAAGTATACCACGTCCACCGCTTCTCCTTTATCTACAAGACTTGTTATGGATAAGCCGTTCTGCCGCTTTTTTTCAGGAAGAATGGCTCTTGTGCAGGAGCGGGTTTTTGCTCAAAAAGGAGCCATGTAGACTACTCCTTTTTGCGCAAAAGCTCCTTGCGCAAAATGGTGGCTTATTAACTCTGCAAATGAGGCACGGCAATATTCACTGCTTTTCCTCATTTGCATATTCTCCTGCACAAGAGGGGGCAGTTTAGATATAGCCCAAATGTTTGCAGATGAATTCCTTAATTACTTGCTCCTTTATCTTCCCTGGCATAGAAATTAAACTGACTGGTCTGTAGTTTCCTGGGTTGTCCTTATTTCCCTTTTTATAGATAGGCACTAGATTTACCCTTTTCCAGTCTTCTGGAATCTCTCCTGACTTCCATGATTTTTCAAAGATGATAGCTTTGAAGATACGAACAACCTTCTCAGTCCTGTATGGCATGCAACCTCTTGCCCCAATATTTACTTTTTTCCACAATCTCTCAATTTATTATCTAATTATGTCCCTTTAAGCAATTTTAAAAGTTATGCTAAACTAGTGGTTCTTATACTGTGGGTCAGGACCCCATTTTAATAGAGTCGTCAGGCAGCCCAAGCCCCAGTGCCCAGAATTCAAAGCCCTGGGCAGCAAGCTCACGTCCTCTGGCTAGGGCTGCAGCCCTTAGGCTTCAGCTTTGATCTCTACGTGGCTCTGGGGCTTTGACTTGCTGACCTGGGACAGTGAGAAACTGGCAGAGTCAGGCTTCAGGTCCCCCTCCTGGGATTATGTATTAATTTTTGTTGTCAGAAGGGGGTTGTGGATCAAAGAAAATTAAGAAACCCTGAACAAACCAAAACTTAGGACCTAGAGCACTGCAATTGTACTGCCCAAATAACCTGAGCCTTATTTTGCATATCCCGCTGTCATTTTCCTCCTCTTCTCTGCTTCTCTCTCTCTCCCAATGTTCTGGAATCAATTTAGAAGTTAGTCAGTGTTCAGAAGAATTTATCTCAAGTACCACATAAACCTAACTTGATATTACAGAAATATGTTAACCATTGCAATTTTTAGTGGAGATGTTCTGTAAACAAGTAAATGCTTTGGATGCGTTGTGACTACTATACAATGGATCTGTGTTGTAGCCAAATGAGGGCACAAATGTCTTTCAACTGTAGTGTAGATAGTATCTTAAGAAGTTACTATTCCTGTTGGAGATAAATTGTCATTCCCTATGGTAAAACATCTTTTAATCTAAAAAGTCAGTCAGTAACCTCTATTTTTGCCTCCTTTCAACAGAAAAAGACCTTCATAAAACAATTCCTGAGGTCAGTCATTATGGGTTCCATAAGACAGAAACATTGATCTCTTTAAAAACAATACAGAAACTAATGTACTCATCAGTCAATTACTGTCCCAAACAACTAAGCTACAGCCCTCAAATAAAATGTGGCATCAGGCCAGTGCCTTTTGAAAGGGCTAATGTTACTGGATTTCTCTTCGGGTGTAACTCTGGAGGAAGCTGTTGTTGCTGACAGACTGATACATTGGAAGACGAGATCAGGAGAAAAAAAAATTAGATAATGGAGAAGTTATACCTAAAAAGTGTTTAAAAAACAACAACCACCACCACCCTGAAATAATACCTCTCTCAAAATCCTCAGAGTGGGGCACAAATACCATTTTCTCTCCTCTATTCAGAGCTTTTTATCTTCTCTGAGTTTTCATTTAATTTTTTAAACAAAGAATAAGGCTGATGATTCATGCTGCATCACAAACACGAAAAAGAACAGTTTTTCCTGATTTAATTTTGAAGGGCATCGTGGCAATGTATGAATGCCAAGACATTTTTGGCAGTCCCAGTTTGGATGTTTTTCCCCGTCATTTTTTGCTGCCTAGGGAGAATGCAATTTTTAGAGTCTTTGCAATGGTTATTTCATCAGCTCTTCCATTATTTTCACCCGTCTCCAATGATGTTGCTTTAACTGCTGAACCTGCTTTCTGTGATGTTATTTTACCAACTGTCTCCAGTGATGACATCATAGTAATAATTTCCTCCTTTTTGCTAATCAAATTAGGTGAACTTCACCCCAAAGTGTGTGGAGGGGGTAATACTACAATGCATATGCATTTAATCAGTCCCACTTAAACTTTCACAAGAAGGGGTTCTTCAGAAGCCATGGTAAGACTTAACTAGTGAATAAGCCATGAGTTTGTGACATAGAGTATATCCATATAACTTGTGCTGACCCACTACATTGGGGTACATTTTCCACAGTGAGCATTGTGTTCTGAATGGAAGATGGACATTGCAATCAGAAAACTGCCTATGCTTTGGAAATAACAGATAGAAATGGATAGTTTGAGGCAGGCAATTCTCACTGAGCAAACTGAAAGTGTCAGGAGGGTGTGGCCAATAGAAATATATAATTTCAGAGAAGGAAACAGACAGGAAATATCTCCTAGGAAAAGATAATAGGAATAGGTGAATGCTTCTGATTGTGTCCCTGGGATGTACTGAAAAAGACTTGAACTGCTCCCTAAACCTGTATTCTGTAATAATATAAACATTCAAATCTGGTCTAAGTTCTGGTAAGGGAGAAATGAGTACAAGGAGTGATATTGCTAATGTGTTAATTGTGTAAAGCATTTTGTATATTTCCTGCACTATACAGATAATTTAGATAACATGGTATGGAGACTTGGGGACAGAGCCATACATTTCTTAGACTAACAGATTCTAGGTCATTTACATCTAAATATGCAATTTTACTGCATGTAAGAACTTTTACTTGCTTTCACTGATGTCACTCTGTATTCTAAATAAATATAGAGCATATGACGGTCTGGTGGGTAGATGGTTATGTTGTAATTTAGGAAGTTCTGAGTTCTTTTTAATTAACTGTGTGAGTCAGTTATGTTAATTATGTGTTAATAACAGCTCCATATGATATTAAAATATAAAATCTCTAATTACCTACAGGTTGACATGGGTTCAAGCTGCAGAGTTGAAACAGGAATTAAAACATGCTTGGAGTATGGGGATGTTTTGATCTGCAGTGTTGGTTCATTCCATTAGTCAAGCAGGAGCTAGTCATGATGTTTGGCTCTGCATTCTCCCAAATTTCAGGAGTGGATACTGATTTCTGTTCAAGTCTATTTCTAACTAAAATTTAAAACAAAGAAAAAAATTTGTTTATTAGTGTTGGGAGAAATGTGTCCAGGACTAACTTCAGCAACTTCTTTGGCCCATTCAAATTACTCTTCTTCCACTGTACTATGGGCTACAAGGTGAGGTAGATCATATTTAGTTCACACAAAGAGATAGTGTATTTTATATGTTTGTCTGACAAAGGAAAAGCTAGACACTTAAGAACCTGCATGTAATGCCACTCCACATGATGATAGTTAAAGCCTCAAGGTATCTCTTCCAAATAGCCTTTTTATGCTCCAGAAAAGGCATTACTCTAACACACACTCATGGAGCAAACAGCTATTCATTTTTGCAGTCAATCCTTAGCTACTGTTATTTGTTCAGTTTACAGACTTGTATGAAATTTGGAAGCGAGCCTCCTTAAGGCCCTTTCTTCTTCTGCCCACATATTTGAAGACCATCTGTCACTTGCACAGAAATGCCTAAATGCCTAAAAATGACAATTTGGGATTTTTTTAAAATCATGGTTTTAAGAACCAAGTTAACTGATAATTCCTATTTAGTAAAAAATGTCTGTTACAGAAAAATGATGCATGAAACACAGTTCAGGAGACACAAATGGTTCACAGGATCTTTGAGTGAAATCAAACGCTTTCAGCTGTCGCCAAGGAAAGCTGTGGGATGCAGACACAGCCAAACAGATATCTGACATTATAAATTAATAATAGGTTTTTAAAGACAGGATTTTGGGGCACCAGACTCAATTCTAGACCTAATATTTTCATCAACAAAAACTTGGAAACCATAACAATGGTGTTCTATAAAACTGCAATTTGTTCTTGTTTTGCAGGTTCTGCAGCAATGTTTACCTAGCAAGAAATGTTCCTTCCTATGCACTGACAATCTTGCTGCCACACAATGAATCACTATGAATGCAAGTTAACATTGTAGCTGTTAAACAAAAACATTTATGCTTATGTCAGCTGCATCCAAAAGCTCATTGTGTGAGGCTGGGGGGAAATCAGTCTTTGCCAAATAGAAAAAGGGCATAAATAATAAAATACCCATCTTCATTTCCAAGCTTCTTAGAATGTTTGAAAGAATGTAGATAAATATAAATAAATATTGAGCACTGTGATCGACAGGAACAAAAATAAATTCTGTACTGGATATAGAAATCTTGGGTATCAAACATTTGCAAAAAACTGTGCTTAATAAAGAACCAGCATGCTAGTATAACTCTTCACTTTGTTGGTTTATGTTCTAGAATGTTGATTTTAAATCTGTTCTGATATTGTGGTTAGAGACACTGCCTTGCAGTATTCAACAGCAACCCCTGCAGTTAACTCAGGAGGAAAATTCAGTTCTCAAGGGACTCCCCTCCATTTCATCTCTGCCAAAAGGACAGTGCTGCAAGACAAGGCCTGGAGTCTGGAGAAATATAAGCAGGCATCCTTAGAGCTCCAAAAAATATATAGAGAAAAAACAATCCATACAAGAGATTTAATCTGTAATATGACTTTGAAATATTTCAAACATGAAGATTTAATTACAAGGACAGCAGAAAGATTTTGAGAATCAGCATGCTTCTGAGAGCCTACATTTCAATCTCTAGGACCACTGAAGTTTTAATTGTGGAGTGTGTGTAATTTTGAAAAGCCTAGGAGACTCCCTATTACTATTGCAAGGGGGTTAAAATTTCTGTGAATGTTTCCCTAACATAGGAACAGAATGCCAAAGTAATATGGAGACTCTGAGATCAGTTAAAATGATCACCAAGATATTGATGCAAAAGAAAAACACTGACCTTAGTTTGCCTTAGTAAACAAAAAGTTATCTTGATGAATAAAGCCTAATAACCACCAAAACACAAAAGACAAATGTATTACTATTCATGTGCTGAATAAAAGAATAGGTTGAAGCTGGAAATAATTTCTATGGCTGAAGATATTTCACATCTATGAATTTTCTAAGGGGAAAGAGAGCTAAAGATCCAGAAAATCTATTTTTCATCTCTGAAAGATAAAATGTACACTTGTGCATGTCAGCCAGTTGGCTCATCAAAAGAATAAATAATAATTTTCACCTAATTTAGTTGCATTCAGGGTGCATTTGTTTACATAGATGACCTGCAGAGTTAGCAGTGCTCCAGACCTCACTATTACTGTCTTTGTGGAATCTCAACAAAATAAATTTCCTGACATGATTGTTTTCACCAGTTCATGAATGATTTTTTTCTGTAACTATTTTTCTACCCTGCAGGAAGTCTGGCAACAAGATCAGCCTGAGGCAAATGCTAAGTAAATCAAGGAATACCACACTGACCAAAAAAGAAACTAACACAATTTTCAGCAGTATCCCCTGATTTGTGGCACCTTGGGCCTGATTTAGTATCCTTGTCTCCTTTTAAAGTTAGAGGTGCTTAGCACTTATATCAGAACCTAACATGTCTCGGAGCACCAAAAGTTGAGCCATCCACAATTAATTGCCACTTTTGGATATTTTGGCCTTAATTTTCAAAATGTTGCCACCTCTGACACAATGGAGCATTATCTCTTAATTACTCTGAGGATTACTCTGAGGACTAGAAACAAATGAAATCCTTGAATCACACCCAGCACAGCACTGGCTTCCCCACTGACTGTTCCAAAAAAAAAAAAAAAAAGTGTTAATCTTTCTTCACTGGATGATCTCAAACAAAAGCAGTTCTGAAAAAAATTTATCTTGAAATGATCTGCCAGGGTTCAAAATCTTGAAACCTTTGCTTACAAAATGTATAACTATCAAATTTAATATTTTAATTTTTATACAAGAATATTCATTCTGTATGTTTGTATTTCATTCTGCTTCTCAGGATTAGACAATGCCTACATTGCAAACTAAGTTTTGTCTTCTAGTAACTATGTCATCCTTTGTCTGGAATGCTCTTGCTCTGTAAATTGTTTGTTGTGAGTGAAGAATGTGTGTGAAAGTCATCAGGGAAGGTCCAGATGGTCAAAAAGACTTGAAAGCTTCAGAGGGATAACCGTGTTAGTCTGTAACTGGAAAAACTTAAAAAACAATGACTAGTCTAGCAGCACTTTAAAGACTAATAAAACATAGATGGTGGCATGAGCTTTCATGAGCACAGCCCACTTCTTCACATAAATTGAGTTAATAAAGGTCCAGTTCCAAAATAAATAGGGGGTGGGAGTGGGGGAGACGTGTAGAAAGAAGGGGGAAAGAAATAGTCAATTGGAAATAATAAATTGGATGATGAAAGAACAGTGATGGTGCCTGAGCCTGGATAAGGCTGTTGAAGTTAGTAGATTAGCTGAGTCCTTAAAAAAACAACAAATGATCTGGTAGCACTTTATAGACTAACAAAACATGTAGGCTGCTTCTAGACTGGCAAACTTTTCCGCAAAAGCAACTGCTTTTGCGGAAAAACTTGACAGCTGTCTACACTGGCCACTTGAATTTGCGCAAGAACACTGATGATCTAATGTAAGATTGTCAGTGTTTTTGCGCAAATACTATGATACTCCCGCTCAGGAAAAAGCCCTCTTGCACAAATGCTTTTGCGCAAGGGGGCCAAGTGTAGACAGGTAAAAATTGTTTTGCCTAAAAAAGCCCCGATGGTGATCGGGCCTTTCTTGCGCAAAACCGCGTCTAGATTGGCACGGACACTTTTTCGCAAAAAGTGCTTTTGCGCAAAAGCATCCGTGCCAATCGAGATGCTCTTTTCCACAAATGCTTTTAACGGAAAAAGTTTTCCCTTAAAAGCATTTGCGGAAAATCATGCCAATCTAGACGTAGCTGGAGAGCAGTGGTTCCCAACACGGTGCCTGTGGGTGCCATGGTGCCCACAGGGGCATTTGTGTGCACCCACCAAGTGCTGGGGGCTCGCCTGGCCCCGGGCACGTGGCACATGCATGGTGCCGGAGCCGGCCCCGGATGCATGGCACATGGTGAGCGTCGGCCCTGGAGCGCCGCGGATTGGCCGCCCACACTCTGGGTGCGCGGCAAGAGTGCCGGCCCCGGGTGCGCAAGTGTCCCTGCCCTCTGGTGCCCGGCAGGCGAATGGCCACACCCCCTGGCGCCCGGCAACCTCAAATGGTTGGGGATCACTGCCGTAGAGGGCACAGCCCACTTCTTTAGAAGATAGGAGTTTTGGAAACAGGCAGACACTCCTGAAGGTGAGACCACAAACGAGATAATGAAACCTGGCCATAAACATGGAAGGGACACCCTAAGATTAACATATCAAGGACTGCAGAATGACATGGCAAACTAGGCAGTTGCCTAGAGCACTGCTGGCCCAGGCGCCCTGTGATTATATCATGGCCGTGCAGGTGGGGGCACCAATTGCGCCTTCCACCTGGGGCGCCAGTTGCCACAGCCGGCCTTGGGCTGCTCCTGACTGCACAACTCAAAGACTCAAATGGAAATGTACATGTATAAGAAGGGATGCTCTTGCCACTAGACTCTGGGTTTGATCCTGTATGCCAAGTCTCAGAGGAGTCTCAAATGGTGTCTGATGAACCTAATCAATTTTGCCTGGCCAGTAAAACTGACTTGAACCACAACTGACTGGTCTAACTATATGCCATCTGCAGGACCCGTGTGTGTGTATAAATGGTTATGCTGCTTTTTATGTTGTACTTTCAATAAACACAGCATATTGCCTTTTCTCTTAAAAAGATCTCATGTGCTTCTTATAAGCGTAACAGTGGCACAGGTAGAAAACCAAAATTTATTTATGCATGAAACATTTTCCTCTACATTTTAGTATAGGTATACTTACCCTGCAAATATCTGACAGTTAACCGCATTACTTGCAAGTCTACATCTACATAAGTACCAGGAAGAATGAGTGCTCAGCACTGGAAGTCCTTATTAGCAGAAGACTAAGATGTATTTTAAACCCAAATCTGACAACCAAATGGATGGTGGGCGGATCTGACTTCATTGTCTTGATACTTCAAAACTATACATGCAGTAAATGTAGCTTTACCAGTAGTACATCCTGGAAATGTGTAATTGTGTTTTAAACTTCATCCCAGCTCTTTACAAGTGTTGATTAAATGACCGTTACAGTGGCCCATGAAAAGTGCCGTTGTCTCCATCCATAAATCTACTTTTCCTCAAAGGAAGAACTGAGAGTCTTGTCCTCCCTTTCGTTAATTCACTTGTCTTCACTCTAGGGCATTTGTTAAGCTCTCTCCTCTTTCCAATCCATCTTTTCCTACTGTAGCACGGGCCAATTTATTTGGAGCTAGAAAAAGTTGTCACTAGAAATCAATTTTTAGCATAAAGCAGTAAGATATTCATCATGAATATTTAAAACACTCAAATATAACTTTAGATTACCTACGTTTACCAAAGCTATTTAAACGTTCACAAGAAAAAAAATAGTCATGAGAATGTATAAAGAAAATGCTGTTTTGTAGCATTAGACAGCTCAAGTTGTCTCATTTCCAAAAATGCCCTTCCACAAAGACTGCAATATACTTTCTGTACATTTAATTATGCCTAAGCCAACACTCACTGAAGTAAATTAAAAACCATCCAAACCCCTAATTGTGTAGGAATCACTGGATTTACCTTTTTATAGCTTTTTCCAGCATGCCCCTTAAATGTGGAATAAACAATCAGCTGTAGCCCTAAAGCAATTATTTTGCCTCTACCTACTTTAGCTAGCACTTCTCTCTCTTATACCTAGAAAGTTTTTAGCTCCTTTTGTTGCTTTCTTAGACAGGTTGGACCTCTCTGGTCCAGCACCCTCAGGACCTGAGAAGTCATTTTTGGCCCCCCCTGACACCAGCCCCTTCTAGACCTGACCTGATCGCTGGCCTCCCAGCTGGCTCCCTCTTCTTAGTGACCCCGGTGTCCTCTCAGCCCTCACTGCAGTCCTGCCGCCTCTGCACACACTGGGCTCCTGCTGCAGCTCCTGGCAGCCTCTGCACACCGGGATCCTGATCCCACTGCCCTTCCAGGAAGCCCCACTGCTGCATGTAAGTATCCCGCTGCCTTGCCAGCCTGCAGGGCTCCCATGCACTGATGTCTTATTCATTAGGCCACACTCCCCTCCACCTTCTGCATCAGTGGGGAACATTCAGTTTAATCATGATCAAGTGAGCTCTGTGTTGTCCTGCAACTTGGATTTTAGTCAGGCAGAACCAGTTACTAACAGGCTTTTCCTCTCAAAGCGTTAGAAGGACACTGCACCTATTCAAAGGAAGTGCTGCGCAGCTCAACAAGAAAACCAGCTCAGACATTTTGCTGCTGTTTTATTGAATGTTCTTCCCGTTTACAAGCACAGGTCAGGTTCGCAGCTCCAGTGCGCGGGTCCATGGGACTCAGCACCAGGGGCTGACTCGGTTTTCCTTCATTGCATCTGAAGTTCTAACGTGTAAGGAGAATCATTACGTCAGCCGGCGCTGGCAGGTCAGACCCCCCGGCCCTCATGACAGCCATCTCCCACCCCTGGCAGGAAAACTCAGACCCACCCTGATTCCCCACCCCACTTCACCACCAGAGTCGATGGCCTGCCCCAAGCACTTCCAGGACATCCTAACACCCACTTCTCATGAGAACAATGGGGATGACTGCACTCTCAACTCCCTAAGTGGATTGGGGCCCATTTTCCACTGCACTCATCTCCCACACTGAGCTACAGAGGAAAGGGAAGTAGGGGCTGCGGCTGCCAGTATTTATAGTTTGGGCACGTCAACAGGCACCACCCCTTCTCACCAGCAACTAATAAAAGTCCAGGGACACACAACTGTTTAGGTTAGCCTTGGTCAGTCTGCAGCTATCCACCCAGAGATAACAGGTCCAGCTCTGTGCCCTCCCCTCCAGGCTGGACTCAGAGGAGCTGGGCCTTGGGTTGGAAGCAACTTGGGTTGAATGTAGGGGAGCCTGGCCTCCTCCTCTCTTACTAACAGCAGAATGGAAGCGTCTCCTTTTATTTTTTCCTTTCTTTTCCATTCTCTCTTGGGGCACGTCTAGACTACGGGCGACTTCTGAAAGATATGCACATTCGGCTTGAATTTGCATATCTTCTATTTTTTTCCCCCCCAGAAGAGGCTTTTCCCTTATTTGGCCCATCCACACGGTTTGGGACTAGTTCTATCTTTCCCTTGCCCAGCACAGCAAGAACAGCCCCTCCTTTTTTCACAGCCACCAACTCCTGAACGATCAAATATTGGAATAAATTGCCAAGGGAGGTGGTGGAATCTCCCTCTCTGGAGATATTTAAGAACAGGTTAGATAGACATCTGTCAGGGATGGTCTAGACAGAGCTTGATCCTGCCTTGAGGGTGGGGGGGCTGGACTCGATGACCTCTCGAGGTCCCTTCCAGTCCTATGATTCTATGATTGATCATGTAGGATTTTCTGGCTGCTCCTTTCCCTTCCGCCAGGAAGCCCTTCGAGAAAACATAACCCCCATTACAGAGCCAGGACTCCTGCAGGGAGACGAGCTGCCGTGGGGGGTGCGGCCTGGCTGGAGCGATGGGCCTGCTGCTAGGTGACCTCAGGGGCAGGGACAAGGAAGAACTTCCCCCAAGGAGCGGCCTGCCCCTCCCCCCTCAGTTCACACCTTTTATCACAGGGCGGGGCCCAGTCATGATGGATGAGCTAGGCCGCGAGCCACACCCTGCCAGCCAGGCTCCCAGCCCCGCTACTGCGGGGACAGCCGCCCGTCCGCTCCCTTCTTCCGTCGACTCTTACTCCTCCCCCCCCAACCCCTTCCAGAGTCCCGGGCCTTAGCGGTACCCCCCCCCCCCGAGTAACATAACAACCGCCTCCTCAGCCGCAAGGGGGCGTAAGCCGCCGTTTCTCCGCAACGGGGCGGGCTAGGAGATGAGCAAACGTCCCGGCGCCTCTCTTCATAGGCTAAATTTTTGTCCTTCGAACGCTGATTGGCTAAAGAGAGATAACGAGGCGGACTCTTTTCGCCGTTTCGCAGGGGGATTGGTCAAGGATGCCGCCCGGCCCTGTGTGAGGAGCATTGAGATGGGCGAGGCCCTTTCTTCTGTTTCGGGCTGTGATTGGAGGAGAGGCGGAGAGGAGCGATACGATTGGGCGCTCAACCCAGCACGCCGCCCTGGGATTGGAGGAAGAAGCAATAGCGTTGGGATTGGCGGGTGTTGCCGGGGGGGGGGGTAGCGTTGCTCGGTGATGGGGGAGGGGCTCTGCTCCGCTGAGAAGAATCGCGTCAGTTTGCGAGCGGCCCTCCAAGGCGGCGCAGCTGCTGCCGGTTCCTCTTGGGGGTTCCTTCTTCCCACCCCCACCCCTCCCCTCGTCCCTCCCGATCGGGGGTGTCCTGGGCTCTGGGCCTGCCCCGGGGCACCGTGATGGGGCTGGGCGGCCCTTGTCTTCGCTGCTTCTTTGCTCTGCGCATCTTCGCCGGCTCCTCCTCTTGCTGCTGACTGCGCCGCGGACGGCTCTGGACCCCGACTGTCAGCGGCCTGCGGTCCCGCGCCGAGGTGAGCGCCGAGGGGAAGCCGCCCCTGAAAGCGGCGGCGGCGGGGGGAAGTCAGTGGCTGGGGAAGGCGCCCGCGGAAGGAGGCGGTCGGGGGGGGGGGGGAGGCTCCCACGAAAGGGGGGGGAGCCAGGGGACGGGAAAGGCTCCCGCGAAAGGTGGGGGGGGATCGGAGCCAGGGGACGGGAAAGGCTCCCGCGAAGGGGGGGTGGAGCGGAGCCAGGGGACGGGAAAGGCTCCCGCGAAGGGGGGGTGGAGCGGAGCCAGGGGACGGGAAAGGCTCCCGCGAAGGGGGGGGGAGCGGAGCCAGGGGACGGGAAAGGCTCCCGCGAAGGGGGGGGGAGCGGAGCCAGGGGACGGGAAAGGCTCCCGCGAAGGGGGGGGGAGCGGAGCCGGGGGACGGGAAAGGCTCCCGCGAAGGGGGGGGGGGGAGCGGAGCCGGGGGACGGGAAAGGCTCCCGCGAAGGGGGGGGAACGGAGCCGGGGGACGGGAAAGGCTCCCGCGAAAGGTGGGGGGGGAGCGGAGCCAGGGGACGGGGAAGGCGCCGCGAAAGGGGCGATGGGCGGGGGAGAGTCGAGAGGTGGTTGGGGCAGCCGGGGAAGGGGAGGTTGGTGGGGGGAATATGAGCAGAAGACAATCTGGGTGGGGAGGCGTAGGTGCCGTAATGCGGTTGGGGGTGGGCGGTGGCTGCCGGCCCTAGGGGGTATTGGCAGGGGTTGCGGGGAATCTCGTCCTGGAGCTTTGTTGTCAAAGGAGATTTCTCCTAGCGCCGCGGCCCACGGGCGTGGAGCTCGCTTGCAGCCTTTCTACCTCCCTGCTGCGCCCGCCTGGCCCCGCCGCACCGTTCTTCTCTTGCTTCCCCCATAGACGTTCGCTGTCAGAGCTTCTGCTGTCTCACCCCGCTCCATGGGACCTCCGTCCCCAGATCCTCCCTCTTCCCCAAAGTGCGGATCCAGCCGCATCTTCATCTTCCACTTCTAGGTGGTGCACGGTGGAGGTTGTATTTATTTCCTGGGTTCCCGATGAAGGGTGATCTCAGAGCATCTGCTGGGGAAGGGTGGGGAGAAACCAGAAAGGCAGGGGAGGGCATTTATTATGCTTTTGGACCTATACATAGTGCTTTCATCTTTTGTATTCAGTATAGCATAATTATTAGGGCAGCCATATTGGGATGATGAAGGTGCAATCCTCTAGGAGCTAAATCTGGAGGGAGAGGGAGAATGACAGGCCTGGCAGCTGTGGGGTCATTGACTAAATACAGCCATTAAGGTTGCAGAGTTAGTACTCCCAGTGGCTAACGTATGGCTGAATATTGCATCTAATATTTTATAACAAAATGCAGAATCAAGCTTAGATGTAAAGTTGAGTTGATACCTAATTAATTGTTTTTCAACTTCAATAGTTTTTACCCAATTTGCTGTCCTTGCTCTGTGAAATCTAGTGCTGTCTGCTAATCAATTGTGAATAATCATATATTTATATTGTTTTACATTCCTGTGAGGTAAAGCTTTTGACACTGTATCCAGATGCCTGTATTCATATTTTAGCTGGCTTTAGCACTTGGATTTTTTTTTCAATGTAAAGTAATTTGGCAGCCTGCACTGCAGCAATCCAGCTGATATCTCAGGCGGTTATTTCTGTCTGATCTGGTGGAGTAACTAAAATTGGACTCCTTATGGTCCTCTTCTTCCTGGAACCTTACTACTTTCAACAGCTGCTCTTCTAAGGGTTCCATAGACTAATCTCTGTGCTTGTTCCTGTTATCTTTTAATGATGACCCCATGTGATTAGGTTACAGTTGCCTAGGACACTGTTTTTAATTTAAAAGTTAGCACACTGTGCTAGGCAAATCCTAAGAGATGTAGAACTCAGAATTTGTTTCCAGTTGTGGTGTAATCACCAGTTGGATTAATCAGAGGTGATAAAATAGATTGTCATTTCTCAGATATGTATCCTGCATATGTATCCTTGCTACTTGAATATGAAGATCTGGCTATAAGGCCATCAACTTGATTTTTTGGTGTGTGTAACAGTTTTTCAGTTTATTTTTGTTAACCTAAATCTTCTATATTGGTGTTCTCCAGTTCCATTCTGCCCTTAGTTTTAATTTTATTTAAAATAACTTGTCATCTTTGGGAGGCAAAAAATAACGCCCTCTCCAAACAAACAGCTCCCACCAAAGATGAAAAACCAAAAAATCATGACTTCAACCAAAGCTCTTGTGTTCCTAAAGATACTATTGTGACTAGTGCCTTACAAAATCCTATTAGATATTTAGCTTCATTTAAAGGGAAACTCTTAACTACTTATAGACCCAAAATCTAGGCCTTATATATTTTTAGTGATTGAACACCCTTTGAAAAATACAGAAATGTTTGAGATTTTAAGCCTTAGCAAAAAAGAGAAATTTAAGTGCTCCTATGTTTTTAACCCCAACATTGTACTCGTAACAGTGTGTGACACCCTCAAAGTATACTGAGCAGGGTGTTCTTTATTTGCCAGCTTGCATAATGTGAAAAAATGGTAAAAAGTAATTCTAAATCTTGCATGTTAATGACAAATTTAGATCTTTAAATGGTGGGAGGGGAACTGGAATTAGTGGGAATTTGCAACATGCAAATATGAATTTGATAGAAAAGAGGCAACAATCTGGCTTGTTTCTGTCCTGACAAATAGCTAGGTAGATGCTTAGATATTGCTCACCTTTTAAATTTTAGAACCAGGTGATGATTCATGTTAAAGACTTGAAACATGCATTGCACTGTGAATGCTTTTGTTAGGAGAGGGGCAATTTAATTAGTTTCAAGTGATTCACATGATCTTGTCCAACAGGTGAATATAATTTAAATGATTAATAATAGCAAACATAATGTAAAAAACAATTAACAGGGCACCCACCTAATTTAACTTCAAAAAGGGGAATTACACAAAATTGAGAAGGTAGTTAAATGGAAAAAGAAAGAGTGGCAAGATGGAAACACATTAAAACTTCTTACAATGTGCAGTCAACTTGTGGAAGTAGTTGCCTGGGATGTCACAAAGTATAGAAGTGTAACGGGGTTTAAAAAGAAGCAGAGAAGCTCATAGAGGAGAGAAGTTCATCAGTAGCCGTTAATTCAGGGGTGGGAAACCTTTTTTGGGTAGGGGCTGCTGATCCACAGGAAAAATTAGTTGGGCGGAGCACAGTGGGGGCTGTAGTGCCAGCATGGGCTCCCCAATGCTGGGGTGGGAGAAGCCCTGAGCTCTGGGGGCTGGATTCAGCCAAGCTGGGGATCACATCTGGCCCTTGGGCCTTAGGTTCCCCACTCTTGCATTAGCCGGTGATCAGGGATGGCTGGGACTCATGGGAGGGACATAAAGTGGGCATGTGACCATCACACATGACTTCTTCCAGCCCCTCCCCCCATATCCACTGTTACCTGAGCTGCGGTACTCTTTAGAACTGATTGAGGAAAAGACACATGGCTGTAGTGCTCCTTGACCTTCCACACAGCTGTGTCTCCTGGAGTCTGTACAGATGCGTTGGAGGACAGCGCTTGGGGTGATACCAAAACAGCTGCTCTAGAGGAGCTGCTGGCATGGGGTGCTGGCTTCTGGTAGTATTGACCCCACATTTTGCTCTTTTTGTCTGTGGTTCCTGGGAGAGCAGTTCAGGTTCTTAGGAATTGCAGCAAGGAAAGGAGGAGAACATGGGGCCATTCGGTGGACCCATGCTAGCAGCTCTTCTCCATCCAACCCTATCCTTTGGCAGGGCTCCACAGATCCTAGGAGACTCAACTGTGTGGCCCTGTCCTTTGGCAGGGCTCCATAGATCCTAGGAGACTCAACTGTGTGGAAGGGCTAGAGGACCTACTGGTGTGGGGCTGCCCAGTGGCCCTGCGTTCTGCTCCTTTCCACTGATTTCCTGCTCAATGTGCTTTCCCTTTAGTCCCATTACCCCCAGCATTTGGAGAGGGGCACATGGACCTTTTTGTTGCTCATATGTGTGGCCTTCACAGAGCCTCTGATTGCCATAAGATGGGACTATATGACAGGCAAAGATGGATCACTCAGAAGTTGTTCTGTTCTGTTAATTCCCAAGCATCTGGCCACTGTTGCAAGACTGAATTCTGAGGGTAGCTGGCCCATGGTCTGATCTAATGTAGCCATATTATTATTTTCTTGTGAAAGTATTGGGTCCTTTTCTTCATTTTTGTCCCAGTTTGAAACCATGCAGAACAAATGCCTAAGAATAGACAGTTAACAAACTCTTTCCAAGTCATTAGGAAAATGATTCATTCTGGGATGAATCTATTGGCAGCCTTCTGAGAAGTATAAGGAACAAAATCTGATCCTGAGAATCTTATTGACCTAAACTCTGAAGTCTATAAATTCCGGCTGCTGTTGTCTTGCAAAATGCCTTTCTTGTGATAACTGCATAGAAAGGCTGTGTTCGGTAGTGGTAAGAGTACCAGAACCTAAGACATCTGAGGTCTACTTTTTAATGATGGGTAAGAAACTTAACCATGCTATGCTTCCATACGTTATAAAGGCATGGAGTTTTAAGTGTTTTGAGGTCTGATTAAAAGTGCTGTATAGGTACAAATGATTGGCTCTAATTTCAGGAAAATTCAAAGCTAATGGAGTCTTTGGGTACATGCTATATCAATGTATTGAAAAGCAGCTTTGTTCAGTAAGATAAGGTTACAAGTGGATTCCAGACACATTCACTACTAAGCAAACAATTTTAGTTACTTTTTAGGTGTGAAAAAACAATCAGAATTGAGACTGAGGTAAAATATGATGTTCAGTGTAATCAATGGTTGGAAAAGAGACTGAAAACGTGGCAATTTATAATTTAAAAAAAAAGCTAATCGGGTTTCAGAAGCACCACAGGGGGGGCACAGGGCAAGTGGGTACTCAAGCGGTCCCTGTTCGCCTGGTGTTTGCATTTTAGCGCTTCAGCCTTTGAAATGTAGCTAGAGCCCTGCAGGGAGCCAAGGGGAGCACTGAGGGAGCACGGGGACTGCTTTCAAAAGTAGAAGTGCTGCAGGGAGCATGGGGTGAGCGAGGACTGCTTCAGTACCCACTTACCCTGTGCTCCCTGCTGTGCTCTTGCTACATTTCAAAAGCAGAAGCACAGCAGTGGGAACTGACGTGAGTAGGGACTGTTTCAGTCCCTGTTCATGCCATTTCCCCCACTGTGCCTCTGCCTCCCCTACCCCATGCAGAGACGGTGCTGGGGAGAACTGGCATTTAAACCAGCTCCCCCCCAGCACCAACTCTTGCTCCCCTCTGATAATCAGCAAAAGGGTGGGGGAAGTGACTACTGAAGTCACTACTTGACTCTCCGATAAGGTTATGCTTATTGAGTAGTTGACTAGTTGCTTACATTCCTAATGGGCTCAGGATTGGGGTGTGTGTGTGGGGGGGAACGGGGGGAGGGAAGGGACGGGACGGTATAGTATAAAAGTGTTATGACTGCAGCCAGATGGGGTTGGGCCCAATTGGGGGCTTGTCCAGGCTTCATTTTTAAATTAAAATATTATGTCCAACACACAAGGCTTCAAAATTGTCTGTCTTTATGGCAGGGGTGGGGAACCTTTTTTGAGTTGGGGGACCACTGGGCTCTGCAGACCATGGGGGGGGGAAGCAGAGCGGAGCACGCGGCCAGCTGACAGCCCAGACGCGTCTGGGCTGTCAGCTGGCTGCGCGTTCCGCCGCTCTGCTCTGCTTTGCTCCCTCCCCCTGGTCTGCAGACCTGGAGGACGGGGAGCAGAGCAGAGCAAAGCCGCGGAGCCTGAGGGCAGCAGGATAGCCACGGCGAGTCTGGGCTGTCCCGCTGCCCCCGTGCTCCGCGGCTTTGCTCCGGACGCCTGTGGTACAGCAGCTGGGGCGCTGCCGGTTGGTCCCGTAGCGCCGCTCTGGGCGCCACTGGACCAACCCAGCAGCACCCCAGCTGCTCTGCCCCAGGTGTCCCCAAGTCAGCAGCTGCTGAAAATGACCAGTGGCTGACTACAGGAAGCCCCTGCGGGCTTCCTGGAATCAGCCGCTGATCAGTTTCAGCAGCAGCTGACTTGGGGATGCCTGGGGTTCTTAAGTTGAATCTGTATGTAAGTCAGAACTGGCGTCCAGATTCAGCCACTGTTGAAACTGATCAGTTTCAGCAGCGGCTGAATCTGGACGCCAGTTCCGACTTACATACAGATTCAACTTAAGAACAAACCTACAGTCCCTATCTTGTACGTAACCCGGGGACTGCCTGTATTGAAAATAACAGAGCATGGAATACTCTCTTTTTAATGTATGTTAAACTTGGAGCACGCAGAGCTTAATACTTAATAGTGTTTAGCTTGGGTTTTGAAGGAAGGGCATTGATTTTTCTCGTTAGTCACTCCATCAGGTAACTTCCTTACTTAATTTTTTTTTCTGATCTATCAATTAGCAATGTCAGTACTTAACAGAAATCAGAAATTTTTTATTCTTGTTTCTTTACTGCAGAGGTCTAGCAGATGTCTGAGACTTATGTAAATGTTTAAACTGTTTTCTTGAGTTTTTGGTAAATTAGATATTAGAGGGGGTGGGAGGGAAGAAATATGACCCAAATGATCTTATGTTCTGAAGAATTAAGTGGAAAATGAAGTAAAACACTTGCTGTGAAGTACAAGTGAGGGCTTCTAGAACTTCCATTGCTCCATGCTGCTGTTGTGATGCTTGTAAATGTCACAAAGGGAGGAGAGCAGGCCACTCTAGTAGTCATATTCTGTACCAGGGAAGATTCTAAGTGGTGAATAGTGTGTGAGTGGAACCATTGTCCTCACTTCTGGAACTGCACATCCTCCTCTTCAGAAAGTTAAATCTTGTGCATTTTGCAGTATTTTCATTTTATTTACCATTTTTATTGGTGAGAGAGGGCTGGTGTTTTTATAATCGTCACTTCTCCCATTTAAACCCAATTTAAGTAAAGAATACATTGGTTTCTGTGTGAATCAAGATTCCTGGTAATGCTCTTGTCACACAGGTGTGCTTCTATCACTGGAGAGAGATGACTAAATGGTCCCTCACTCACATCTCTATGCCTGCTACAGGGAGCTTTCTTGCTGTGGAAAGTTACAAAATAGCGTTTAAGTAGATGTTAAAATACTTTTTGTAGTTTAATAGTAAGACATGCATCTTTTCTGATACTGGACACAGTTTCAATTCATTTTGCTCTTAGTTCCTGTTTTACAGAGGGTGACTCAATTAACATTGAAGAAAGTGGAGTTATACCACAGTTGGGGAGAGCCCCAAAAGCTTAATTAAGTTATGCTTTTACCAACTGCATCTTAGTGGGCAATAATTTGTGAAGAACGCTTTCTACAAAAATTTTACATGCAGTCTGCTAAAATGCAGTTTTATGCAGAGTTCTGAAGTTCCAGGGATAAGAGAAGGGATAGTTATTTGACAGCTTCAGATAAGTAAGTGACTTAAAAATGCTAGGTGGATTTGCATCTAAAACAACACTAAATAGTTCCTCTATCCCGCAGTCTTCAGTAAATACTAGTTCTGTGCAAAAACTAAAATACAGTTTAAGAAGACAATTCAATGCAAGTATCAAACTTTTTTCTAATTTGGAATTAAACCAGTGTTATGCAGTCTGAAGCAAAAAATAAGCAATAATGCAAACCAAGCATTTTTATTAAACTAATTAATCATCTTCAAAAGTTTAGGAAATTTCCTCTTAGACAGTTCCCTGTTTACTTATCTCAGATTTCCTAGGACTTGTAGTTAGTTGCTTAACAAAATGTCAAAAATATTTTAAGTTGTTGATCAGGTGGCGTGGGAGAGTATAAAGAGAAAAGAAATGCTCTGCAAAATGCCTTGTAAAATTTCAGAAAGCATATTTCCCGAAAAAAGGCCTTCTGTCTGCTCTGTGAACTCCAGTTCTAGTTTTGTTCTTTGACAATGGACCATATGAATATTCCATGTAATCACCTTTCTCCTCTATCAGGCCAAATGTGTCTATTGCTTATTAAGTTGTTTGTACCAGGTTAATATAGGGAGTGTTGAATCTTTCCCTAACCTGGACTTCATGACTAATTCAATGAATTGCTTCTATTCAGGCTGTTCTTTAGCAGTACTATGCAGGTTCATTTGGATATTTGTCTCACCTGTAGCTTTCCTTTGTACTGTTATTTACAGAGATCCATATTGGAATCGAACGGGTGTATGGGGGGAAAAATCAAATCCAGATGTCTGAAATCCTGTGATTGTTGCTACCTGGATACAGGGAAAGTAATGTAGTGTTGGAATAGTGGTGGGAAGAGTAATCTGCTCTGTGTGAAATACAGAATCTGCATCATTCTGGGAATCATCAAAGGCTATTCAGAATTCTTCCAGTTGGATTAGACTTTACTCTGTAAGACACAATATTATCCTCTGCTATTAGTGAGGTGAAGTAATGCAATTTTAATTCAACCTGTGTGCCATACAAAAATGTCACAGAACAAGCCGGACCGTACCTAAAACTTTTTTCAACCAACTGCTTTTATATGCTCCTTCCTAGACCCAGCCTGGAATAAAAATGCTCCCTTGCATAGGAGATGAAGAGTTTAGTTAACTGTGGGATTGATTTGTGAGTGCTCTTACCTAGGGATCTCAAAGTGTTACCATGCATGCAGTTAACCTATGAGCCTGGACTCATTGGTTAACCTTCACGGTTATATGCAGGCTCCCCGTATGTGTGGGGAACCGTCTTAAAAGTAAGCTTCTGCTGGCTCCTATGGAGCCATCTCTTCTGCCTGCCCTCCTGCCTATAATCGCTGCATTTATTTGATGAATGCATTTTAACATCCTTATTCTGACCTATATATCTATTCTTACCAATGTATAGGCAGATCAAGTCTTGGAAGAAAGCATTCAGACTTGAGCTGTTACTTAGTAGTACTTAAAGGAGAGATGTTGAAGGTTCCAGGGTGTACTGGTTCTGACGTGTACAGTTATCTGGAATGCACTTGTCTGCTGGATTAGAACAAGTAGTAGTGCATCATTGTTTTGCACTCTAAAATGTTCAAACATTCCTATGTGATAGGACTTGAACATTAAGTATTTTTATTGTGATTTGAGCAGATGAGTATATTGGTGTACCTTTGAGGTAGAAATTTTAGGTGGAAATTTCTTTGAAAGGCAACAGTCTCTTTCTCTAAACAGTAGCATCTGCTTGAAGGATTACTAAATATGCAAGCAGCAACCTAAGATTTTTATTTACTTGGAACAGAGGAAATGACCAGGTGTTTGTGGTGTTCCCTAAGTTTGTATGTGCCAGTGAAATGGGTGAACAGCATATACACCATTCTCTGGTGCAATGGGCAGAGCAAGAGATGCCAGTAGTGCCAGTTTCCACTATTTCTAGGAAGGGAAACAAGGGGTGAAAACACTTATTTGTTCATTCAAGAACAGCTTGCATTGGGTGACTAAGGCTATGTCTAAACTGCAGAGCTTTTTCAGGATACCAGAGATATCCTGTAAAAGCTCTACCACGTCCAAGGAATGTGACTGCTTTTTCGGAACAGTTTCCGAAAAAGTGTACGTGTTCTTTCAGTATCCCTGTATTCCTCTCACTGAGAGGAATAAGGGGTGTTCTGAAAGAGGAGTTTTTTTTTCCTGAAATTTGGCGCCGTGTAGATGGGCCACATTTTGAAAACGTCTCTTTTGGAAAAAACGGAAAAAGGTACGCAAATTGCAGTTCTCAATTTGTGTACCTTTTTCTGACTTTTCGCCACAGTGTAGATATAGCCAGAGTTATTGGCTTTGGGGCATGATGGGGATATCTTAGCTCTGGATTCTCTGAATGGACATAAATGTATTTTTTTTATTTAGTCTGAGGCAAGCTTATAGTGCTTTGCTGTCCATTAATATGTCTTGAATGTATTTTTAAAGTAACGGAATCTCACTTTCTCTTTAGAAAATTCCAAGACATCATAAAAAGCAAGGAGAGCCCCCGCCCCCCCACTACATCTGATTGCTGGACTCTACACTATAGAACATCAATATGTCGGGAGCTTCTGTGAAGGTGGCTGTCCGGGTCAGGCCTTTCAATTCCAGAGAGACCAGCAAAGAATCCAAATGCATCATCCAGATGCAAGGCAACTCAACCAGTAAGTTATTTCAGATCTCCTAATGGTGTGTACCTCTTCTTGTTCCCCTCCTTGATCCTCTTCTTTGATCAAAGTAAGCTGACTACTGTGCATATTACAGCATCTGGAATTTCCCTTGTAGGGAAACTACTTCCTTTAGCAAGGCTCTTATGGCTCACTTCATTTTTTTTTTGTTTTAATTAGAAATGGCTGAATCCTGGGTATCTTGATTTTTGCAGCAGGTAATGTTAGCCCTGGCTGGTGCTGAACTGAAAGCTCTGAGGTAGAGATATGGTGTTGAAGAGAGTGTTAGGGCTTGTGAACATGGTGGAGTAACTTGCTCTATATGAGTATAATTTCTAAAGTGCCTTAATGTTGGAATTAATATTTATATAGGCCATGGTGGTGCACACAAAAGGTTTAGTGTGCTTTAGCAAGTGACTGGTTGAATTATTTAATCAGATTTGGTGCTTGAGTCGGGATAGCTTTAGTTTGCAGAGCCATCTTCCTTCTTGGGTTCTCCTTCATGGTGGGCTGAGGGAGCCGTTCACAAACAGTAAAATAAAACACACGTTGGGACAGGTCACTGAGGGTTTTTGTTTTGTTTTCTCTGCTCACTTGTATTTGCCCCGGCTGCTTTTTCTGTGGTTCAGTGTTCCCTAACCCCAAAAAAGTTCCCCGCTCATGGCATAGATCCAACCTGGATGAGAGAGTCAGGTTTAAATCACCAAGTCCATTAAAGTCTGTGGAAAGGGTGGCTTAAATACAATCTCTCTGGAGTCCTTTCAGCTTGAATCTTAGAGCTAATTCTCCCCCCACCTTCATAGTAGAAGGAAAATGTGATGAGTCTTGAAGGGGGAGAAGCAGGAGCTGATCATTTGGGCCTGTTAGTGGGTGGGAGGAACAAACTTATGGGGCTGCCTGTGGATGTTGAGCATCCATTATTTCTCCCCCACTCCAGTGGATGCTCCCACTCCAGAGCATCCATGAAGTTGATACCTATGAGTATAGGTTTGCTGTGTATTAAAATGGGGGATGAAGGTCTTGTCTAAATGTTATTGGTTAACTATACTGGTATAGTTAAAGTGGGACAACCTTCTTAATGTGGGTGCAGTTATACTGGTATAAAAGTGCTTATGCCACAATACAACTGAATCTACACTAGGAATTGCACTAGTAGAACTATTTTAGTAACCTTCCTACGTCCATCCCCCCCCAAAACCATACCTCTGCTTGAATGGTATACAATCTATAAATCAAGACTACTAAATCTTTAAGTAGTTGATTGGGAGAACATTTGATGTGATGATGGTGTCTATTGATTGAGTTCTTTAGAGCGTGTGGCCTGTCATGTTTCTCAATATAAACGCTATTGTCTACCTGATGCTGACGGCTGCCAAGTGCAAGGCAACTGGCTCTCGCCACCCCAAGCGTGGAGGGACTACTTTTGCTCCCAGCCCTTCTGCATGTGGGGTTGCAGCTGCTGGCCCCCCTGCATAGGCCACTGTTGGCAGACAGGATACTGGACTAGGTGGACCTTTGGTTTGACCCAGTATGGTGGCTATATTCTGTGTTTGGCCCCCCTCCTCCCTATCCCTCCCCGCCAGCCAGCTCCTGCTCTCGGGGGGGCTTCCCCATGTGGAGAGGCGGCTCCTGTCACCCATGAGGCTAGAGCAGCCCTCTACCTATGGTGGGCTGCTCCTGGGTACCAATTAACCAGTTACATCCCTAATATAAACAGGTAGTAGTATAATCAATTAACTTATAAGCAAAAACTTATCAGTTGATGCTATAGACTACATTCCTCTTCCCCTCCCAGGCCAGTACATTTTTTAGCAGGCTGGCTAGCAGCATAGCTCAGTCCTGGCTTGTGCCAGGTCGAAGACCTACCCCCATTGTAGCTATGCATTTAAAGTGTATTAGGAGCATGGTGGTCAGGCAGTCTGGCTCATGCTGGGTCTGGGAGCACAGACCACCTCCTGGACAGGGGCTGCTACCACCCCGCATTGCTGCCTCTGTATCAGAGAATTCATGTGGTTAATTGACTATTCAGTTAACCGATATTTAACATCCCTAGTTTACATCTCTAGTTGCCAGCAGGAATGGCGGCCTACTCCAAGGGGTAAGTCAGTGATCTTGGTATAAGAGACCCCCAAAAAAGCATAGGAAATAGGGAAAAAATCCCAAAGTAAAGTTTCAGATAGGTTGAATGCATGGTTGAAAATATTATTTCGGAAGTATTCAAAAAGTATTTTTAAAAGGGAATGCTTGTAGTTCAGTTTCCATAAATAATTCATACAATAAATCTTTACAAAATACAGTATGAGCAAATATGTTTACCAAATATTCTAAAATGTTAGTGAAGCTTTTTGGTACTTACCAGTTGTTTCAGTGTTGAAAATGCAACTACGTTGCACTAATATACAGTATATAAAACAAAAAGTGGATTCTCATGTTTTTCACTTGCAAGTTAAATGAAGTGAAGTAAATAGTGAAAACCAAACTGGATTTGTAAAATATTGTTAAAAACACAAGTAAGACATTTAAAAAAATACTTCACTCTAATTATGGAAGTAACACTCTTAAAATTTATGTTTTTGATAAACATTTATAGTTAAAGTGACACAAATATGAAACTATAGAGGAAGCATGCTTTATTTTATAGGACATTAACTGGGAATTAGACCTGGATTATAGTCTCAGTTCAGTCACTGACTTGCCCTGACTCAAGGCAAGTCACTTTGCCTCTCTTGAGGTGTTAATGTAAGACTGCAGACATTTTTGGGGGTAGGATTTTTTTTACTTTGTACAGAGATCTGCATAACAGATCCCCAGTCAATCTTGGTTAAGGTTTGCAGACCTAAATAAAAAATATTGGTAGTCATGCTGTCTCGTCCCATAGGTATAGGCAAAAAGGTGCAAGATGCTGAGGATAATAGACTTACTTTTGCAGAAAATGCTAAAAGATTTCAGTTATCATGTGTGGCCAGGATTTTGAGTTTATTTACTATCTGAAAGGGGTAGACACTAGTACCACAGGAATTTTCAAATCTGTTCTATTAACCTATTTATTGCATGCATTTTCTATAGTTGTGCAATAAATTTCTCTCAGTATGTTAGCCTATATTGTGACTTTTGTTGAGCACTATTGATACACAGGGACTGCAAGAGTAATAATCATTACAAGTATAATGCTGTGTATTAAGGAATTGTATGAACAAATATCTTTTCAGAACTAAAATTTGTTCTATTAAGACTGAAATGTTGTAGTCCATCTGAAGTCATGTGCTTCACTGCATTAAAGATTGGTATATTGGCAGCAAACCTGAGCTGCTTGTTGAGATCATAGTTAATTGCAGTTGCTGTGCAGCAGAATGTTACTGCCATAAGATCTTTGAAAATGGATGAGGAGAATAGAGAAATAGTGGGAGATGTTCATTGGCTTGGAGAACTGGTAAGTGATAAAACATTATTGTTAGGCACTTAATTAAAAAAAGCAGTAGAGTTCAGGTCATGGTCAAAGTATCTTTTTTTTTAAAATGGCATTTGGATCTTCCTTTAAACCACTGTTCCAGGCTCATCCTAATCAAGGAAATTAACTTCTTCCTGATGTCTGAAGTTTGGGTATAATATTTGAGAAATGAAAACAAGAAGTTGGATTTTTTTGGTCATCCTAGTTTAGTAGACTTCTGATAATCCGGAACCTTTGGTACCTAGGTGGTGCCGGATTATCAGATATGCCGGACTATCAGGAGGTACTATAAACTGGTTATATATATATATATATATATATATATATATATATATATATATATATACTGTATACATAAAATACTGTATATAAAGTGTTCTTAACTCTTTTTATTGTACATACTGTATACAGTATACTGTAATGTTTTAGTTTTTTTAAGCCTTTTTTACCCTTTTTGCTCAGTTCAGCTGCTGCCGCTGTTACCTTGTGACTCATTTTTCGCCGAAGCTCACTCACTAGGCTCTTGCCATTTTGATGCCGGACTATTGGAGTTTTACTGTATTTAGGATTACAAGACACACTGGAAGTCAGTGGGACTTGTGCTTCTAAATATCGTAGGTGCTTTTCAGAATTCCACCTGACCACTATCTGATTGTAGAGGTGGAAAAGTAAAAGGGTTAGTGGCTGTGGGTGCCAGTAATTACTTCCTATGCGACTGCTTGACTAGTTGATAGGCATTTCTGCATTCCTCCTTTGTACATTTCAAAGGAGGAATGAGGAATTCCACATGCAGCCCAGGGCCAGCGGGGAAGTCCCACAGACTCCGGCCTGCACGTGGCGTGCCAGCTTTGAAATGTAAAAGAGCCCCCACTGACCCCAGGCTCCAAGCTGTGCTGCCTATTTGAAATGCTATGCAGAACTGGGATCAGCTGGGGACTGATCCCAGCTCTGCATGGCATTTGTGGAACCCGGGGTCAGCTGGGGTGTGCGGCTGAGCCCAGGCTCAGCTGTGCAGTGCTGCCCCTTTTAATGCTGCCATGGCGTTTCAAAGGGGCAGCTGCACAGCTGAGCCCCACTCAGCTGTGCGGCACTCTTCTTTTCAAATGCTGAGGTGGAGTTTCAAAGCGGCAGCGCTGCACAGCTAATCCCGGGCTCAACTGTGCGGTGCTGCTGCTTTGAAGTACTTCCTCTCTCTCCCCCTCCCACCCCTCTTTGCTGACTCTATTTGATAAAGGAAGCAAGAGGGGGGAGTTGACTACTTGACCGACTATTTGATAAGCAAGTGCTTATCGGGGAGTCGACTAGTCCTTAACATCTCTAGAACAAACCATATTCCTGATTAGCCTAATTTTTGGGACAGAAGGCAATAATGACACTTGACTTCTGAAATGTTTATTAAAAACATCTGTTCGGAAAGTTGATTTTAAGCCTATTGTATTCTGCAACAGAAACTGCTTTTACGTTTGCTAGGCATGCTCTAAATGAAAGATATTTAGTTGTATAAATTTGTCAGATGTAAATATTGAGATTTTTCTTCTTTGATTATTGGATTTGCAAGCTAATATTTTAAGTACTTAAGAAGATCTGCATTATTCTGCTTCAGTGGACATGGTTGAGTAATCTCCTTGCTCATAGTTCAGAGAGGCATATAAGGCCAGGTTTCTGTGTTAACAAAAGAATATGGTTTAAGTGAGGTTTGAGCTGTGGCTGAAGCTAGAAGAGAAGACCCCTTTTAAATATCCATTCAGCTAGCAAATAATGCAATTTATTGCTTTTAAAATTCTAGTTATTCAGCTTGTAAATATTAATATACAAAAGCATACCTTTTCTTAAGCCAATTTGAAGGGAATCAGTCCAATAACTCAGTCAAAGAACTCAATTTCCAAATTGCTGATATTCCAATCCGCAGTTTTTAGAACTGGAAACTCTTTGGGGGTTTTTTTTGGTATTTTTTTGGGCTGAGTACAGTTAGATAGATCTGCAGGGTGCATGTGATTATTCAGCTAGATTAGAAAACCTAACAACATGTAACACTAAGGGTCTGTCTACACCAATGTTCTCTAACCTTTTTGCGCCCAAGATCACTTTTTAAAATATCAGGGCAACCCAGGATCTACCTTGCTTCTTCCCTGAGGCTCCACCCACTCCATATCCTCCCCCCCCCCCCCCCCAACACCTGCTTTCTCCCATTCTTACTGACTTGCACCAGGCTGGGATAGGGAGCACAGGCTGTGGCGGGGGAATGAGGGATTTGGGACCAGGAAGCGGTGAGAGGTGCCAGCTCCTGGGGGACTCCAAGCTGTGTTGGGGTGCAGATGGTGGTGTGGGGTGCTGAACAAGCACCCAGTCCAAGGCGAAAACCCCTAAATGCGTGTGGGAAGTAGGGTTTTGCCTTCCCCCTTCAGTTCTGTCTAGCATGCAGGATAGCTGCCTCTAGGCTTGGAGGCCCAAGGGAAAAGCCTGTTTGAGTGGGTGTGCCACAGGGCTTGATGAAGTTTGCTTGACCACAAGCCTTGTAATGGGATGATCTGGGATGTTGCCTAACTCTGTGCTCCTAGCTGAGGCAGCGCCTTCTCCTCAATGCTCACAGGCACCAGCCCCACTCCCCTTGGCAGCTGGTTAGCCAGTTTGTTCTATTTTCTCCTTTTCCCTCCACCGACTGCACAGGGGCAATCCCTGCAAGCAGCCTTGCCTCTCCTGAGACTGTGGAGGTCATACTCAGAGAAATACCTTCTTGCTGGCCAGATCTACCACTTGCCACAGCAGCTGGACGAATTCTTAGTCATTACATTCCAATTCTTCCCCCTCTCCCCCCTCCCGCACCACCAGTCTTCCTGAACAAGATCAGAGTAGTCACGAGTGGAGGAGACAGTGACTGGGGTTTTTTGGTGACACAGCTGGCCAGTATACTCAAGGCCCTAGACTCTGCTGTTTTTATCAACAGAATTGGCTTCTGCCAGTATCCCACAATATCTGCCCTGATAGTTGTTCTCAGGGTTTTGATTTCTACTGCCTTGTTGGCATGTGCCCCTCCCCTTTCAAAGCTCTGGGAGAGGAAGTATCTGACAGCTGAGTGAGCTGCTCCATTTGGGGAACAAAGAACAAATCATTGGAATGCTTCTGTTGTGCCCTGCTAGGACACAGCAGCAGGCAAAGTTCTGCTGCAGGAGGGGTGATGGAAAGGGGGATGGAGGTGGGGCTTATGCTGTGCTGCTTTGACATTCCTCAGCTTGGAGAGCTCACAACTACTCATGAGGCTGCTCCCAGCAGCTGAGAATGTTGTGAGAACTGAGGGAATCCCAAGATGGGCCCATATCTGCTTTGCTTTCCCACAATACTGCACTGTGGGATACGCTCACAGTGCACGGCTCACACTGTCTAGGATGGTGCTCCCAATGTGGACATGATCTGTTCACAGAGAGAGCAAGTATAAGCATCCTATGGTGATTTTTGTTTTGTCAACTTTTGGGTGTCAGCATAAGTTTTGTCAACAAAACTCAGTAGTGTAGACATAGCCAGCGATGCTGAGGTTTCAGAATCCCACAGTTTCTGTATTCTGGTGGATAGCATTATCACAGAACTGGCTAAAAAAACTGAATAGCCTGTCCTGCCAGGCATAAATAAGGTTTATAGCTAAGATGACTAACTCTTTTTTTTTTTTTTTTTTTTTTTTTTTTTAAAGATAGATATTTAGTTGCAGTGTTAGCTGACTGCAGAAAGGAGATCTATTTCCATTTTATTACATCGTCTGTGATAACTGTTGGACCTCACTGGTCTGGTGCCCTCGGGACCTGACTGTTCCCGAACAAGGAGTTTTGCTGGACCAGGAGAGGTTCCTCCCCTCCTGGCCATTGCTGCCACTGAGTTAGGGTGTCAGCCTGCCCGCACTGCTGCCTCCGTCTCTTGGGGCTCTCTAGATCCGTGGTCCCCAACCTGGTGCCCGTGGGCGCTATGGCGCCCGCCGGGCCCTTTACATGTGCCTGCAGAGCAATCTGGGCTGGCCCCGCCCCCGGGCGTGCGGCAGGTGCCAGCCCGGGGCGCATGGCCGACCCCGGCCCTGGGTGCGCCGCATGTGCCGGTGCTGACCCTGACCCTCGCCCCCGGGTGCGCCACGTGTGCCCTTGCCGGCCCTGGCGTTGGCCCCGCCCCCAGGGGCGCCACGTGTGCCCTTGCCGGCCCTGGCCTTGGCCCCGGCCCCGGGGGCGCCACGTGTGCCTGCGCTGGCCCCGGCCGCGCGGAACCTGGGCAGCTGGTGCCGACCTTGGGTGTGCGGCGCATGCTTGGCCCCGCCCCCAGTCACGTGGCCTGTGAGCGGCCCCGCCCCCGCCCCCATACGTGCAGCGCGTGAGCGGCCCCGCCCCGGCGCCCGACAGCCCCAAAACGTTGGGGACCACTGCTCTAGATGCTACTGGCCCCACTACTGATGGGAATGGAGCAGAGCTGTGCAGTGGGGACTCCCTGGCTCTCGCTGGAGTTGGAGCTCCTTGGCTGCTAGAGCCAGAGCGGGGCTGGAGTTCAATGGCTGCTGCTGGGGCTGGAACTTTTCGCCGTGCCACCCATTTTCCCCCCTCCTTCCCAACACTGGGTTCCTGGCTGAGTTGCCGGTGCCCCCTATGGCATCTGTGTTGGATAGTTACAACCTGTAGTAAAATCCCCAAACCTGAATTAGCCACCAGACTGTTTCCAAACGAATGCTCATTTACTGTTTACATGCTTATTCTGTCATATATTATGTGTAAAGAAAACATTAGGCCCAGGCTGTAGATATTAAAAAAAACTATTTTATGGTGCATTATGGTAGAGGTCTTTGCAAGATGATTCAACTTCTTTTCCTAACACACTAATTTGATATGACGCAGTAGCTTTTTAAGATGTTAATATGCTTTCCATGTGCCTTTTCCTCTTAGTTTGGTTTAACCCACTTTATGTACTGACAAAGGCCGTCCGACTAAGTCTGTCTATAATTTGCCCTTTTGTAATAGATTTCATTATGTTGTGTCTGGCTAATAGAAACTTGATCTAGTGTCCTATATAGCTTTTAGCGCTTGGGTGCCATTGCCAGAGTGAAGTGAGTTTATCATGTGAATTTTAATTATACACGCATTTGGTTGTGCAGTGTAAATGACCCAATTTACATAGGTAGAATGCTCTGAATAAGCCAGTGAGCTTTCTGTTGAATACGGTTATTAATGGATCCTCAGATTAAACCCTGCATGGGGAGTTAGCCAGTTGTTCAGGCTTGACCACCTTGAGTAATTGTGAAAGGTCTTTTTGTGGGGTATTTGAGGTTATGGGATCATCTTATGAGATTGAGGATTCTGACCCCTGCTATCCCTGGTGACATATTGGAGCAGCTCCATCTGTCATGAGCTATAATCATGGTTGCTGTCCAGAACTGATTGCATCTAGGTTGCCTCATGTGCATCTTGGGCTTCAGAAATGCTTCATGAAACATGAGTCAATGGATTTTCATTTTGATCTTTAAAAGCATGTAATAAAAACATGTTTTGAGTGAAGTGCATCTGTTACTTATCAGAGTATTGCCATGTGGTAGGCATTGGTTCTGGAGCAGAGGTGTGTGATGAATCAGCATGAGGTGAACTAAAGCATATCCCCCCCAAAATCATTTGTGTTATTGTGTAGTTTAAGTAGCTGCTATTTGTAATGTGGGGCTGAGGAGATGGGATTGGTATTCACTGAAAGGTTGGTACAATAAAGGAATCCCATCAATTATCCTTTCAATATCTGCATTAGATAAATTAATTGGGATGTCTCTCTTAAATTCTGCCCAGTGTTGTTTTGCCACATGGCTGTGGAAAATGGTATCATCCAGTACAGTAACTTAGTTGCAAATAACAGTTTTTGACTTGCAGCTTTGTGGTTGTTTCAGTTAGCATCTTTTGCCTTATTGTGATAGTGATATTAAATGTGTATTTTTCCAGTGGAGAAAATTACAATATACCTGTATTTTGTTTGGCTTTTAAAAAGCCCTAACTGACTAAACCTAAAATAAGTGTTAGTCTAACTAAAATAGGTGGATCTGAATCAGTCTTCACAGCTGAGGATGTTAGGGAGATTCCCAAACCTGACCTGTTCTTTGTAGATGACAAATCTGAGGACTTGTCACAGATTGAAGTGTCATTAGAGGAGGGTTTGGAATTAATTGATAAACTTGAAAGTAACAAGTCACTGGGATCAGATGGCATTCATCCAAGAGTTCTGAAAGAACTCAAATGTGAAATTGCAGAACTATTAACTATGGTTTGTAACCTGTCCTTTAAATCTGCTTCTGTACCCAGTGACTGAAAGATAGCTAATGTAACTCCAATATTTAAAAAGGGCTCTAGGAGCAATCCCGGCAATTACAGGCCAGTAAGTCTAACGTCCGTACCGGGCAAATTAGTGGAAACAATTGTAAAGAATAAAATTGTCAGACACATAGAAGAACATAATTTGTTGAGCAAAAGTCAACATGGTTTCTGTAAAGGGAAATCATGTCTTACTAATCTATTTGAGTTCTTTGAAGGGGTCAACAAACATGTGGACAAGGGGGATCCAGTAGATATAGTGTACTTAGATTTCCAGACAGCCTTTGACAAGGTCTTTCACCAATGGCTCTTAGGTAAATTAAGTTGTCATGGGATAAGTGGGAAGATCCTTTCATGGCTTGAGAACTAGTTAAAAGACAGGAAACAAAGGGTAGGAATAAATGGTCAATTTTCAGAATGGAGAGGGGTAACTAGCAGTGTTCCCCAAAGGTCAGTCCTAGGATCAATCCTATTCAACTTATTCACAAAGGATATGGAGAAAGGGGTAGACAGTGAGGTGATAAAGTTTGCAGATACTAAATTGCTCAAGATACTTAAGACCAAAGCAGACTGTGAAGAACTTCAAAAAGATCTCACACAACTAAGTGATTGGGCAACAAAATGGCAAACGAAATTTAATGTGGATAAATGTGAAGTAATGAACATTGGAAAAAATAACTCCAATACATACAATATGATGGGGGCTAATTTATCTACAACTAATCAGGAAAGAGATATTGGAGTCATCATGGCTAGTTCTCTGAAGACATCCATGCAGTGTGCAGCGGCAGTCAAAAAAGCAAATGGGATGTTAGGAATCATTAAAAAAGGGATAGAGAATAAGACGGAGAATATCTTATTGCCCTTATATAAATCCATGGTATGCCCACATCTTGAATACTGCATACAGATGTGGTCTCATCTCAAAAAAGATATACTGGCATTAGAAAAGGTTCAGAGAAGGGCAACTAAAATGATTGGGAGTTTGGAACAGGTCCCATATGAGGAGAGACTAAAGAGATTAGGACTTTTCAGCTTGGAAAAGAGGAGACTAAGGGGAGATATGATAGAGGTCTATAAAATCATGAGTGGTGTGGAGAAAGTGAATAAGGAAAAGTTATTTACTTGTTCCCATAATATAAGAACTAGGGGCCACCAAATGAAATTAATGGCGAGGAGGTTTAAAACAAATAAAAGGAAGTTCATCTTCACACAGCGCACAGTCAGCCTGTGGAACTCCTTGCTTCAGGAGGTTGTGAAAGTTAGGACTATAACAGGGTTTAAAAGAGAACTAGATAAATTCATGGAGGTTAAGTCCATTAATGGCTATTAGCCAGGATGGGTAAGGAATGGTGTTCCTAGCCTCTGTTTGTCAGAGGGTGGAGATGGATGGTAGGAGAGAGATTGCTTGATCATTGCCTGCTCGGTTCACTCCCTCTGGGGTACCTGGCATTGGCCATTGTCGGCAGACAGGATATTTGGCTGGGTCAACCTTTGGGGTGTGTCTAAACTACATGGCTCAGTCGATGGAGCCATGTAGATTAGGCTGATGGGCAGAGGGAAATGAAGCCGTGATTTAAATAATCGTAGCTTCATTTAAATTTAAATGGTTGCTGCGCTCTGCCGACCAGCTGATGATCAGCTGTTTGTCGGCAGATCGGGGCAGTCTGGACGCCTGAGGTTTACCTGCGCCTGTCGACAAAGGCTTCCTTGTCGACAGCGGCGTGTCCAGACTGCCCCGATCTGCCGACAAACAGCTGATCATCAGCTGGTCGGCAGAGCACGGCAGCCATTTAAATTTAAATGAAGTCGCGATTATTTAAATCGCGGCTTCATTTCCCTCTGCCGATCAGCCTAATCTACATGGCTGCATGGACGGAGCCATGTAGTTTAGACACACTCTTGGTCTGACCCAGTATGCCCATTCTTATGTGCTTATTAGACCAATCTTGTTTAGTAGACATTGGCTTTTATTTAGATAAGGCTCAAAGTCCCTTAGGTAGGAGAGACATAAAGGAATTTACATAATTGCTGCTTGTCCACTCTAGCCATATGTGTGACTTGGGAGGGGAAGAAAGAAGAAAAGAGACTTAGGGCTTGTCTACACTTACAGCTGCATAGGTGCCATTGTATTGTTTCAGTGAAGACACTACTTATGCTTATTGGTGAAAGTAATCTGCCCCCTTACTAGGGGTAACTAAATTCATAAGAGTCGATTTTCCAATCTTCGCTTATCTGACATTCCATTTTATCTGACATGCTGCAGTGAGGGAGTGAAGGCTCTCAATGCAGCACTAATTTACGTTGAGCAGCAGAGGGAAGTGACTGCTATAGACTTACTGCTGTTCAGCATGTAGAAAAGTAAGGAAGCCCAAAAACAACTCCCGATGACTCATTTCTTTAAAAACGAAACTTTTCTTATATTCACAGTAGTGTTGTAAATTCTATTTTTGTTTGTTGAAATATTCAATTTCATTTTTTGTTAGAATTAGTAATAAATTGAGTTTATATGTATTTGTACCCATGCTTTTTATTAGTATTCCGTATTATCCGACTTTTCTGCTATCCGACCATCCTCCAGTCCCATTTAGGTCGGATAACTGAGATTCTACTGTACTGTATATGTAAATCTCCCACTGACCTACTATGAGTGATGACGTTATACCAAACCAATTTTCTAATGTAGATCAGGCGTTGATTGTAACTGGTCTGTCCCAATAATCCCATGAGCCCAAGTTTTGCTATGAACATTTCCTGTTTTTTCTCTTAAAAGAATTGTGACTTTTTTTTAAAAAAAAAAGCAGCCAGGAGAGAATAGAATAGGTGGAAGTGTCCATTTCTGTAAACTAATACTATCCTCTCTTTTGAAACGTACAATTTGTGGATGTCAGCTGTAAAGCTGACAGTGCCCCATCAGTCTAACATGAAATGTGTGGCATGCTTGACAGGAAATGTTGGCTCTCAAGAATTTTTTTCCTGCTTGTGTTTTCTCTTCAGTAGTTTGACCCTTGACTCTGCTTTTTCCACCTCCACCAACTTTTAATGTTTGTACCTTTTTTTGGTGGGTTTGACCTTGGTGTAATAAACTTCAGAGATTTTTCTGTTCTGAAATCTGGCAGTGCTTTAAGATGGCATTTCCTTGGACTGTTGGCAAGTGAATAGTTCAAGATGTGACACATTGTAATTATATCTAGCAATTCATCTCCCTGCTTGAGCTGTGAAACTTGTTTAGATTATTGTGACTAATACTAGGAGTCACCTGGACACTCGTGCCAACTTCATTCTTCTGTGTAACTTAACAGTGCTTGAGCATTAAGAATATAAGAATATACTGGGTCAGACCATAGGCCCATCTAGCCCAATATATCTTCTGATGGTGGCCAGTGGCAGGTGTCCTAGAATTAATGAGCACAACAGGCAATTATCAAGTCATCCATTTCCAGCTTCTGGCAGACATGAGCTATGGGCTTCATGCATGTCCATCCTGGTTAATATTTATTGATGAACCTATCCTTCATTTATTTACAGTAAAACTCCGATGGTCCGGCAGTCCTGATGGTCCGGCACCATCAGGAACCTGGAAGTGCTCTGGGCAGCCGGATCATTGGAGCTGCTCTGCCCCCAGCTTCCCGGATTCAGCCGCTGCTAAAACTGACCAGCGGCTGAATCTGGAAATCTGGGGGCAGAGCAGCTCGAGTGCTGCCGGGTAGGTACCATAGTGCTGCTCCTCGGGGCTGCGGAACCAACCCGGCAGCACCCCAGCTGTTCCCAATTCAGCCGCTGCTGAAACTGACCAGCGGCTGACTACAGGAAGCCCGAGGCAGAGCTGCTCTGCCCCGGGCTTCCTGGAATCAGCCCCGATCAGTTTCAGCAGCATCTGACTTGGGTATACCTGGGACAGAGCAGCTGGGGTGCTGCCAGGTTGGTCCCCGCAGCGCCGAGGTGTGGCGCTACTGGACCAACCCAGCAGCGCCCCAGCTGCTCTGTCCCAGGCGTCCCGATTCAGCTGCTGTTGAAACTGACCAGTGGCTGACTCCAGGAAGCCTGGGGCAGAGCAGCTCTGCCTCGGGCTTCCTGGAGTCAGCTGCTGATCAGTTTCAGCAGCGGCTGATTTGGGGACGCCTGGAGCAGAGCAGCTGGGGGGCTGCTGTGTTGGTCCAGTAGCACCGCGACAAGGGTTGGCGCTACCGAACAAACCCGGCAGCACTCCAGCTGCTCTGCTTCAGGCGTCCCGATTCAGCTGCTGCTGAAACTGACCAGCAGCGGCTGAATCAGGGACGCCTGAGGCAGAGCCGGACTATCGGAAGGGGGGGCTATGAGGGGTGTGGGGCCAGACCCCTCATAGTCCCCCCTTCCGATAGTCCGGCATATCTGATAATCCGGCACCCCCTGGGTCCTAAAGGTGCCAGATTATCGGAAGTTTACTGTATCTAGTTATTTTTTGAACTCTGTAATAGATGTGGCCTTCACAACACACTCTGGCAAAGAGAGCCACAAGTTGTGTGCATTGTGTGAAGAAATAGTTCCTTTGTTCTTGTATTATGAGGAGGAGTAAATAGATAAGGAAATGCTATCTTCTAGTCTCTGTGGTTAGAACATCGATAAAGATTCTGGAGCCCTTGTTTTGTTCCCAGTGCTGCAGATATGCTGTTCTATGACTTTTCACAAGTCTCCACTCTAAGGGCTTTTCTACAGTGCCATTATACTGCGCTGTAACTTTCTCACTCAGGAGTGTGAACAAAACCACCCCAAAAGCCTTGTCCTTAGGGGGATGGGTGACCTGGGCCAGTGGAACCCCCACCCCCCACAGGCCCCACCCACTGGGAGCCTGGCATGGGGTGGCAGCAGAGGTCAGCTGCCTTGCAACTCAGCACAGTGGTGGGAGCTGGAGCAACCCTGCAGCCTGCCCCACTCCACTTCGCTGCCCATCTCCCAGCCTGTTACACTTTGCTTCGCAGTGGTGCTGGGAAGCGGAGTTCCCTGGGGCCAGTGTCTGGTGGCTTCACTTGCTGCCTCTGCAGTGAAGCTGAGTGCAGCATACTGGGAGATGGGTTGCAGAGTAGAGCAGGCTGCTGTGTTGTTCCTGCCCCTACCCATGCTGCTGTGGTGAATGTATGGGAGGTGGGGCCTGACCCCTGCTATCACCCTACGACAGGCCACCCTGGACCTCATGGGTCCCATCCATAGGATGGTTGAAGGAGCTGCCACAAGGCTTCCTAATGTGTGGGCCATGGGGTAGCTGCCTCAAACCATCTTCTAGATGGGACAGCTCAGCCGTCCCATGCATAACAAGTTACAACCCTGTCAGTGCCAGTGTAAACAGGTTCCCAGTGCTGGGAGTTATTTTTCTGCTGTTGTTAGCTACTCCCCTCATGCAGGTGATTACCTACAGTGTGGGGAGAGCGCTCTTCCAGCATTAGTGCCATGTCTTTAAACTTGCATTGTAGACAAAGACTCAGTCTTCAGTTAGTCGTAACATTTTTTTTTACCAGATAGTTGGATTTATGCAAAAGTGAGGCTTAGTGAAATCCAGATGTATTTTATTGATGGGCTGAATAATTGATTGTATTATCACAAATCTCTGTATTAATACAAAGCTAAAAACTTCAATGAGAAAATGATTAAGTCCTTTTATATAGAAACTTTGTATTAATTCTTTTGTATTAAGTCTTGGTAGAATAGACCCCAGAATCAGTAAGGTAAAGACAATGTCCCTGTTCAATCATTTTGCTTCAGCTACCCCAGACTAACATGGCTACATTTCTATCCCTGTTCAATCAGTGAGGTGTGAATGGATAAGGAGAGAAAGATCCCCCTCAGGGCAGTTGTAACAGTTGAAGAGGAGATGGAAGCCAGATCCAAGAACAATGAGACCTGCTGAGTGGGTTCATTGAAAGAGAATCAGCAGCCAAGTGCCTGCTTTGGGAACCACTTTTTTTGAAGATTAATGTGACAATATTGAGAACACCCAGAAGGCACCACAGAATACTAACTGCATATGTATATGATGATTCACAGATTTTGCATATGCATAAGATGATAGATTTGCATGAGAGGGGATCTACTATAAATGAAAGATATCTTGCAGGAGGACCCCTGGTTTTGTCTTGTCAACATGGGAGCACCAATCCAGATCTGCAGAAGCCCAGATCCACCCCTCCCCCACCTAACTCACCTGGCCAGTGCAAAAGCTTCAGAGTAGTAGCCAAGTTAGTCTGTAACAGGAAAAATGTCAATAACAAATAGTCTAGTATAAGGGTGGGCAATAATTTTTGGTGGAGGGTACGCTCCAAGATTTTGGAAAGTGGTCAAGGGCCGCACTTTTCTGTAGGTGTTTGTCTCTGTCTGTGGGGTTGGAGCAAATCCGGTTGTATCCTAGGGCTTGGCTGTATATAATAGATTGAGAAATGCATCTGGGATTGAAGCTAGAGGCATGAAGGTAAGTGTCGCGGTCGGTAGTGTTTCTGGTACAGGGTGGTGGAAATTGGTCCATCATTTAATAGTACTGTAGTGTCAAAGAAGTGGATTTCTCATGTGGGCTGATCCAGGCTGAGGTTGATGGTGGGGTGGAAGTTGTTGAAATTCCTGTGAAATTCTTTAAGGGTTTTTTTCCCATGGGTCTGTATGATGAAGATGTCATCGATGTAGCATAATGGTCTTAGGGAGCAAGAGCTGAGGAAACGTTGTTCAAGGTCAGCCATAAAGATGTTGGCATATTGTGGTGCCGTGCAGGTGTCCATGGCTGTGCCGCTGACTTGAAGATACAAATTGTCTTCAAATTGGAAGTAGTTGTGGGTGAGGACAAAGTTGCAGAGCTCTTTGATCAGGTGTGCAATGCTGTCATTGGGGGATGGTGTTCCTGATAGCCTGTAATCCGTCTTGATATGGAATGTTGGTGTAAAGAGCTTCTATGTCCATGGTGGACAGGATGGTATTCTCAGGTAGATTACTGAAGTTTTGTAGTTTTCTCATGAATTTCGTGGTGTCTCAAAGATAGCTTGGAGTGCTGGTAGCATAGGGTCTGAGGAGAGAGTCAATATAGCCAGATAATCCTGTTGTAAATGTGCCAGTACTTGAGATGGGTTGTCCGGGATTTCCAGGTTTGGCCAGTGCAGTTAGGGAGAGCAACTATTGGTAACAACAAGACAGAGTGTACGTGTGTATGTGTAATATATCATGTGCATATGATAAATGTTGATTTCTATATATATTACCAATAAATGTGGCGTTTTGCCTTTTTCCCCCTGAAAAGATCCTGTGCAGTACTTTAAATACAACATGATGTCCTGTCTGTTTTGTACTTAACAGTGGGGTAAGTAAGGAACTTTTGTGGCTCTGATAGCATAAAACAGAAGTGAAAATGTCATCTTCCATTGGCATGCAACTACAAGTTGCACATCCCAAAACTGGCACTCTCTGGTATGGCTGCCAGGCCAGAGATGTTCCTTGACCAGAAAGCCTAGGAAACCTAGTTGCAGGAGGGCCAGCAGCTTGGGGTCAAGGTTAGCCAAGCTGGGAGCACTGAGGGGTGGTGGGTTGGGGAGTCAGTGGCAAATTCCTTCATTTGGGACCAGTCAGGTCCCTAGGATGCCAGACCAGGGTGATCAAACCTTTATATAATACTTGTCAGGAAAAGAGGCATAGAATAGGGCCTTAAAGGAATGTACTAAAAAAATGAACTTGACTTGTAGTCCAAATAAAAATTCTTTGCTAGGTTGTTTAACAACATCCTCCCTCCCCTGTAAAAAAAACACCACAGTCTGCTCTTTAAAGCCCTCTTGTCTGTTATATAGGGAGGTGAGATTATTTGTATAAGAATAATTCTTAGGTGAGCTTTTAAGATTCCCAAATGACTTCCTGTAAAGGTATCAAGTCTCTTGATTTCTCTCATGGCCTTCACTGTCATTAAAATGGATATTTGAATATCTCCTGACTGTGGAAATGTTTCTAAAAAATGTGTTGTGATGCTCACATGGAAGGTAATACAGAAATGTTTTCAGAATGGTGTGTGGGGAAAGAAAACATGATTTTTCCTGTTTAGGAATACATAAGTGTTCTCAAGTTTTAGGATATTTTCCTCTTTTAGAAAGCATTTTGAAATAGAAAACTGGGTCTAAAATGTAGCACTCGTAAGTGTCCCAAAGATCTGTGAATAACTCACCAGTCATCACCTACTGTTCTGTTGGAAATGCATCCGCAAAAAAGCAGCAGAGACTGACTTTCCCTTGTTTTGTGGCCAGCATGTCATTCAAAAAGAGGACGTCTTTTTGGCTGACGCTAGAAATGATGACACTCATATTTTATTTTAAGTTTTATTTTAATGACTGTGGTTGGAGAGAGGGGAAGTAATCAGAGAAGCAGATGTTTTCATGAGCTGTTTTTTTCTGTGTATCCAGATCTTTCAATATATTTTTACATAATTTTAAAATTCTGTTTTAGTAGATTTCTAATTTAATTCCAGTTATCAAATGCAACCTGACATAATGGATCAAAATTAAATCTTAGCAAATAATTTTATTCACCATTTTCTAATATAACAAAAATCTAAAAATTAAGAATCTGAATAAATGTAAGCTATTGACTGGTTTTAAATATAGCCTCCTAGTTTGTAAAAGTACCAAATTTAGCGTAAAGGCTTATTATATATTTAATTGAAAATAAACATCTTCATTTTCACATCAAAAGCTCTGAATGGGAAACCTCCAACCCACTTAATTAGCCTCATTAACATGGGTCCTACAATTGACAGGTATTACTTTTGATGTTAAGTATGAATCTTGGTTTCTGTAATTTCCACTGAGACACATCTGATGAAGTGGTTTCTACCCACGAACAATGATACTGTATATATTTGTTACTCGGTAAGGTACCATAGGGCTGGCTACTTGTCTTTAACATTTTAATGGTTACCAACCAATGAGAAGCAACTTTTTTTTAGGGAAAATAAGTACAGATTCAAAACAGGATTAAAATGTATTTAAATCAAGATTTTCTACTTGCTGATTTAAATGATGAAAAACAATAACTGAAATCAACCCACCTGTTATGTTTCCATAGCTCAGCCTTTATCCATTTCTGAAGACAGCAATATGTTTTTGGGAGATGGAGTCAAAAGTGAAAGGCAAAAATGATTTCTTTAGTAGCTGGCTGATGGTTTTATAGTATGTCATATATATATTTGGAATTAGCTAGGTACATAAAATATATATTTAGTGTCTTGAGATATTAGTACATTGTGTTTCAGATACAAACTGAAGGTTTGGACAGGGATTTAATCAAGATCCCTGGACAGTTAGGATGGTGTATGCTAGCTCTCACTTAAAGCAAAGTCTGCTGGCATGTTGTCTTCCCAAAACGCTGACGGAGAATTTAATCCGAGGGTTCGGATGGGGGCCCAAAACCCCTACCAAATCAATTCCAGACACCCTTCTTAAGCAACCAGCTTTATTCAGGAATGCATTCCAGGGCAAAAACCTCCAGGATACTCAGGAGAAAAAAAAAGTTTCTGCAAAGTTTCTGCAAAGCCCAAACAAAAGGCAAGGTCTTTTGTACTTTCTTACATGGTAATTACCCCCCTTTTGCTGACCACTAACAATTGCATGCATATACAGATCATGCCCCTTTGCACCAAATTCCCTCCAATCATCATTTGTCCCCTCACTGTCATTTTGCAGGCCTTACGACAGGTTCAAACCAGTTTCACCTGTCCCCTCCTTTTGTATACCTGTGCTCAAGCACGTACCTCTTTACAAAGACCAGACTTTAACAGCAGGGGTCATATTGACAAAAGTTAAGTTTATCCTTCATTCCCCCCTTTGATCCACTTGTGGATCACAATTAATCTGAAGCATCCTTTCCCATTCATCCTCAAACGTGCAAGTATCTTTGTAGTCTTTCTTGGGAGGGTTCTGTACATTTAGCAGAAGCATCTGTTGTACTTTGCTTTCTGCTACATTTTCTATCTTTTGTAAGCACCTTTTAATACAGCATAAGGCTAGCTGTATCATTATGTATATAGAGCATATTAAGACAAGGAACATCAATATTCCTCCCACCACTTTCTTCATGAGTTCGCTTAACTCTATTCCCAACCAATTCAAAGGATTCCAGTCTTGCAACTGCTCTCTAAATGTTTTTGTCTGGACAGACAATGTTTGGATTTCCTTTATCCTTGTGGTTAGGTTTGAACTCACATCAGAAACTTTAACACAACACTCTGGGCCTATTAATCCACATACCCCTCCTTGAGCTGCTAGTAGATAGTCAAGAGCCAGTCTGTTTTGCTGGGTAAAGATTCGTAATTCATTTAAATTTTCCTGTACCACACCTAATGCCCCCTCTGTGGTATTCATGAATTTTTCCATAAGCAAGGACATTGTTTTTAAATCATGATTTGTTTTTGCCTGCCCTACCCATGGAATGGTAGTTTCAGCTACTGCAAGGGCAGTTTGTTCTATCCAGTTCCATGCTTTCTCCCAAGACCCATCCCGCTTATTCCTGATATGCCCTGGTGGCAAAGTGTCAACAATTCTCATAGCTGGTGTCACAAGACCGAGGTAACAAAACCCTGAGGCATTCTGCGGAAGCCTTTTATAGGCAAATTTACCGCATATCCACCAATAATTATACATGTTCCACGAGTCAGACTGATATGTCATCATGGCTCGGTTCCCAAAGGTGGTGTTACCTTCCTTGCAAAGGTCTGTACTAGTGGTCCCTCCCCATATGGTTGTTATTTCTGGTTTGAATAGGGTGCACCAAAGGTTTGCGGTAGACATAGTGGAACCATTATGCCATACATGTGTCCCATTCAGCTTTGTTATAATGTGTGTGCAGCTTGATTTCCCGACAAAGGTGGTACCTGTAAGATTCCTACATAGGGGGCTTGTACCACTGAATGATAATTGGATGCACCCAGTCTGGTTGAACCACACAGTTTGGTCATTTTGTTCCAGTAATGCATCACTTACTAGTCCAGTTTTGTTTAACGGAAGGGCACCTATTGGGTATCCACTATGCGCACTTTGTGGTGCCCAGGCACACACCCAACATTTAGTTTTGTTTGCGGCTCGTGCTATACCTTCTGCCAGCTGCAGAAAGGTGTTAGTACCAATACCATTCCCCCCTTGGAGCCAAATAAGGCCTATACAAAGGAGGAACAAGAGTTTAGCCATTGTGCAGGGATTGTAATCCTTTCAGCACTTGCGCGGACGGAGGTTATAAGTAGAAAACCCACCGTCCTCTGACAAAATGCCGGTAGGTTCAATGGCAAGGTCGGGTGCAGATTGTTGTGGAATGTCAGCTTGACTAATAGGACCAGAAGGGATCTGGCCTGTAGTGAGAGCGTAGTGAATGAGGTCCAGGTCTTTGATTTCCGATGATGTATATCCCTCGTTCAGGAGAAGTGATTCGATTTCTTTCTCAGAAAGCGGTAGAAAGTCGTTCTCTTCTGGCTCTGGGCTGACAGGTTCAGTAGGAGGCGATATGTCGGGAGAGGCAAATTCACACAACTTCTGAGGGTCAACGGTGCGGCGCACGTGGCTTGCGTGTATCCAAGAATCTCGCTCGGCTACCTTCACAGCCGTGTTGGTAGTCAGCAAGACCTGGAAGGGACCATTCCACCTTGGAGATAGGCAGTCTTTCCTCCGGAATTCTTTTATCAGGACCCAGTTTCCTGGTTGCACATCATGGCAAGGCACATCAGTTGGGACAGGTAAGGCTTCTGCAACCTGAGAGGAGAGACTAAAAGCAATTTTAGACAGATGTATACAGTATTGAAGTAGTTCGTCATAACATTCAGACAAGTGGGAAGGATTAATTTTTCCAGGAGGCTCAAATCCAAGTAAAATTGGCCTCCCAAATAGGATTTCATGAGGGGTGAGACCATGTTTGCGGTTTGGGGTATTTCGGATATGCATGAGGGCAAGGGGCAATGCCTGTGGCCACTTGAGTCCAGTATCAGAGATAATCTTGCTTAACTTCCGTTTGATATCGAGGTTTTTCCTTTCAACATGCCCTGAACTTTGGGGATGATATGGAGTATGGAATCGTTGTTCTATGTGGAGGGCTCTACACAGATCTTGCAGGATTTTGGCCGTGAAATGGGTTCCCTTATCCGAGTCAATTTTTAAAGGGATTCCAAATCTGGGAACCACCTCAGTAGCTAATTTCTTCACCACAGTAGTGGCGTCCGCTCGGCGGCAAGGGAAAGCTTCCACCCAACCACTGAACACACATACAATAACCAGACAATACTTGAACCCACAGGAAAGGGTTAACTCTATAAAATCAATCTGCAAATATTGGAAGGGTCCATAGGCCCAAGTATGAGCACTCAGAGTAGTCTTTTCTCCACCCTGGGTAGAGAACTTTTGACAAGTAGCGCAATTGCTGTTGATTTTAGCAGCAGCTTGGTGAATCCCGGGCGCATACCAATGCTTCAGAATCTGGTCTGCTACCCCCCTTTTGTTCATATGTCCTAATCCATGGGTAATGGTAGCCAAGTGGGACACCAATGTAGAAGGAGCCACAGGTCGTCCATCTGGTGAAAGCCAAATGTTATTATCTTGAATACGACACCCAGCTTTGTACCAATTGTGTTGTTCCTTCTCAGGTGCCCTAGATTGCAACAGGGATAAATCATTTAGAGTCAGGGGAACAGAAACAGCAACCAGGATTTGAAATGGAGCTGGAGGTCCACTGGCAGCTGCATTCTTGGCTGCAAAATCTGCCCGTCTGTTTCCTACTGATATAGTATCAGTTTTATCAGTATGAGCACTGCAATGCATAATAGAAATAGCAAAAGGTAATTGAATAGCAAGCAAGAGGTCATTAACAAGGGATCCATTAGAAATAGCACTTCCCGAGGATGTTAAGAATCCTCGATGTTTCCAAATCTGACCTACAGAATGACAGATATTAAAAGTATACATTGAATCAGTATAAATGTTAACAGATTGATCAGTACCTAAAATACAGGCACGAGTGAGAGCAATTAGTTCAGCGGCTTGTGCACTTTTTATCCCTGGAAGAGAATGAGCTTCAATTATTGCATGATCAGAAACAACAGCATACCCGCTTATAAGGTTTCCCCTTTCATCCCTTTTACATGACCCATCAGTGTAATACACTAAATCAGGATTGGACAAAGGAATGTCCCTTAGATCAGATCGTGGGGTACAAGTGAGGTCCACCAATGCTAAACAATCGTGGGGTTCCATCTCATGGGGCTCTCCATCAGTAGGGTTAGGAAAAAGGGTGGCAGGATTTAAAGTAGAACAGCGTACTATAGAGACATTCTGGGCTCCTAAAAGGGCTTTCTCATAGTTAGTCAGTCTTTGCATTGACAAATGCTGGGTCTTAGTCTTATTCAACAAAGCTTGCACTGCATGGGGTACAGCAAGTGTCAGGTGGTGACCCAATACCAGGCATTGACTTTTTTCTAATAGTACAGCAGCTGCGGCCACAGCTCTAAGACACGGGGGGAAACCCTTTGCTACTGGGTCAAGCTGAGCACTAAAATAAGCTACAGGACGAAGGCGATTTCCAAATGGCTGACATAATACTCCCGAAGCGACCTGATCCTGTTCGTGGCAAAAAAGAGTAAAGGGTTTATCATAATCAGGGAGCCCAAGAGAGGGTGGAGAGACCAAAGCAGCTTTCACTTTTTGAAAGGATTTTTCTTCCTCCTCTGTCCACGGGACGGGATCCTTCACCTTGTCACATGTCAGAGATACAAGAGGTTTTACAAGACCAGAGAAATTAGGAATCCATTGTCTGCAATAGCTAGCAGCACCTAAGAGAGACCGAACCTGTTTCTTAGTTACTGGGCGAGGGAGAGAAAGAACAGAGGTTATGCGTTTATCAGTAAGCTTTCGCCCTTCTTGGGATATGAGGTGACCCAAATATTCAACCTCTGCTTTACAGAACTGGAGCTTTGCCTTGGAGGCTTTGTGACCTCTCTTTGCTAATTCACACAGCAAATGTACAGTATCCGTTTTACATGCTTCATGATTAGGTGAGGCTATCAATAAATCATCAACATACTGAACAAGGGTAGACTCTTTTGGCAGAGAAATTGAATCAAGGTCCCTTTTTAACAGTTGTGAGAAAAGGGTGGGACTTTCAGTATACCCTTGAGGAAGTCTGGTCCAGGTCAGCTGCTCCCCTTTATAGGAAAAAGCAAACAAAAACTGTGAATCCTTATCAATGGGAATGGAGAAGAAGGCTGAACATAAATCTATGACAGAGAAACATTTAGCACCTGCAGGGATAGAGGACAATATTGTTGCTGGATTAGGAACCACAGGAAATCTGGGGATAACAAACTGATTTACAGCTCTTAGGTCCTGCACAAATCTATATATCTGTCTCCCTTGATCATCAAATTTCCCCTCCTTTTTGACTGGAAGTATTGGGGTATTACACACAGACTGCGTTCTTATGAGCACTCCTTGTTCCAACAGGGAGGAGATTACAGGCGCTATGCCCTCCTCCGCTTCCTGGGACAAGGGGTACTGAGACACTCGAGGGTAAGGCCGGCCGTGTTTATACCTGATCCGTACAGGCTCTGCTGTTAACAGTTTCCCAACTTCATTGGAGTGAGAAGCCCACAAAGACGTTGGTACCTGGTCCAGCTCCACACTCTCCAGTTTGGAGTCTGGGTTTATACCTTGTCCGTCTGTTGTTAACATCATGAGGAAATTTGGTGCCTGATTATGGGGTATATCAACAAAGACCCCTTCAGGGGAACAATAAATTGTAGCATTCAATTTACACAGCAGGTCTCTACCCATCAAGTTTACAGGCGTACTGGGAGATAACAGAAAGGCATGTTCCTCTGTCAAAGGCCCAATGGTTAAGGAACACGGTTCACTCATTGCATGGGGGATAGTTACTCCCCCAACCCCCACAGCATTTACTATTTCTCCAGTTCTGGCCAGACTGGGAGCTTCATCCTCTCTTATTGTGGAAAGAGAGGCACCAGTATCAATTAGAAATTCATGTTTGTTTCCATTAACGGAAAATGAAACTAAGGCATCAGGTGTAGCAGAAAGAGAGACAGAAGGTAACAGAGAGCATTGCAATGTTTTATCAATAACCTCTGGGCATAGTCAGAACGGATTAATCCTTTGTCGGTCCTCCGGAGGGTAGTCTCTGTTGGGTGCACCTGCTGGAAAGGGGTTAGTATTGGGCCACCTCTGTTCTTGTGGCGATGGTCCGGACTGTCTGTTGGGGCCCTGGTTATATCTAGTTTGTCGTCTTTTACGGCATTCATTTTTCCAATGGCCAAACCCACCACAGTAATTACACACATCATTAGGTTGGGGGCCACGCCGGGGTCTGTTTGGGCCTTCCCTCTGACCTTTTGATTGCCCGTGGCCTTGTAAATCTTGTATTTGTAGTGCCATTAGGGTATTTTTAAGTTCCTTTTTCTTTTGTTTTTCTATTTGCAAGTTGTCAAAGAACTGAGTTGCAGCTTCCAAAATTTTCTCAGTAGTTTCCATTTTCCATCCAATCATATTATTAATAATCTTGTCTCCAATTTCTGGTCTTAAATTCTGCACAAAGGTGGTTACTACCATAGTGCGCATATTGGCATCATTTGGGTTAAAGGTGCTATACTTTCTCATGGCTGCAAAGAGCCTTGCCTGAAAATCAACAGGGCTTTCATCTGGCTTCTGTTTGCAGTTATATACTTTAGACCAATCAGTTTGCACTGGAACCATTTCGGTAATTGCATTCAGGAGACCTGTACGGTCATTTGCTAGCCTGGTACGTTCTGCAGCCGTAGCAGGAATTCCTGGCAAATCTTGGGGCCATTGCTCACCCAGGTGGGCAGGAGTATCCCCAGGGCCTCGCCTTGCTTGGGTGTAAAGAGCTTGCTTCTCATGGGGTTCCATTATTCCCGAGAGTAGCATGTCAATGTCTCTGTGGGTAGGCTGATAAACTTCAAAAATCTGGCGCAATTCCCTTTGCAAGCCCACAGGATCCTCTCTTATTTTTGGGAGAGTAAGCCTAAAATTCATGATGTCATTAGGTGTCCAGGGGACGTGGATAAGTGCTGGGGCGCCCCCTGCTGGATTAGGAAATTGTCTTAGTGGGAAAAGATTAATATTCTCTTTAAACAGTCCAGGAAAACTTTTAGGTCCAACTTCAATAATCACATCCTTATTTACTTCATTACTTATAGTCACTGAGTTATTTTCGGGATCTATTTTAGTTATAACAAACCCCAGGTCCTTTAAGTCTTTTGCCAATGTCCGCTGCAGCATTTCTGAGGAGACTTCTGACTGCTTCAGAATTACTGGACTCTGAGTATGCTCACAGTCTGAAGTTTTATTGGCCAGGTTGACATTCCCCACTGCCCCTGCAGAGGTGTGAGTATGTGCAGGAGATTTAAATTGGGCTGATGCAGCTGAATGATCGGTAAGCAATATTTGGTGATGCTGGGGCAGGTCGGTGGGAAGGGGAGCCGGGAAATTGGGGACCCACAGGTCCAATAGATCTTCAGGTGGGTCTGGCAGCGGAGCTGGTGGTTTCGAGATGGATGGGTAGATTCCGCTGGGCGCGCTTGGTGTAGGAACGTACGGAGGTGGACAAACTTTAGAGGAGTCAGATTTCTCCTTTATTTCTGCCAATTGTTTTTTTAGTTTTTCATTTGAGTCCTTTAGGCTAGCCATTATGGATTTATCTCTTAATTTAGAGGCCTGATCATCCCAGAGGTGCCAATAATTCATCTGGGAGGGGTGACTGGACTCTAAGACACCCTTTAAATAATTTAATTTCTCTAATTGAAAGGTACCTTGAACTGGGAATTGCAATTCTGATTCTACATAAGTATATTCATTCCACGCGTGTGTGAGCTTTGCCAGCTTCCTGAGCTTAAGACCTGCTGGCAATTTCCCTGGCTGGCTATAAATCTGCAGCATTTTACCCAATGGGGTTTTTGGATCTATCTTAGATCCTTTATTCCCCATAATCCCTGTCCTATTACCTATAAGACAGTTCCAATCCGGCACTAACCTGCCTTCCTCTCAGCTTCAAGCCTGAGCTGACCCTGTTTCTGTGTCTTCCCACAGTCCCCTTTATAACAAACTTATTCAAAACCAAAAAAATAAAAATAAAAAATAAAAAAAAATAAAGAAAAAGAAAAGAGAAAGACTTACAGTTGCTTGGGAAGGATGTTCTTAACGTAGGGTGGACGCTTACCGCCAGTGAAAGCAGCCGTTCAGGACAAGGAGAGAGGAACAGAACAGTGAGATTTTTAACACGGATCTCTTACCGATTTGTATGGCGCCTTTCTGTTCAGTCTCTCCGGTCCGGCTCGTCACAATCACCTGGTGTCCCGATCCATCCCACTTCTGACACCATAAATGACGGAGAATTTAATCCGAGGGTTCGGATGGGGGCCCAAAACCCCTACCAAATCAATTCCAGACACCCTTCTTAAGCAACCAGCTTTATTCAGGAATGCATTCCAGGGCAAAAACCTCCAGGATACTCAGGAGAAAAAAAAAGTTTCTGCAAAGTTTCTGCAAAGCCCAAACAAAAGGCAAGGTCTTTTGTACTTTCTTACATGGTAATTACCCCCCTTTTGCTGACCACTTACAATTGCATGCATATACAGATCATGCCCCTTTGCACCAAATTCCCTCCAATCATCATTTGTCCCCTCACTGTCATTTTGCAGGCCTTACGACAGGTTCAAACCAGTTTCACCTGTCCCCTCCTTTTGTATACCTGTGCTCAAGCACGTACCTCTTTACAAAGACCAGACTTTAACAGCAGGGGTCATATTGACAAAAGTTAAGTTTATCCTTCAACGCCATCTGTAGAAATGGTATTTATAGCAACTGGATCTACCAGAGCAGCTGAGGATGAAAGACTTTCCAGCAGCTTCTGTGGGAAAGCATTTGCCTGGCTTTGATACTATTCTGCAGCACTCCCTCCTCCACCTAGCCTTCTTCCTAGTGCAAGGATGGAATTCCTCACGTGGGGAGTGAATTTTGCTAAATTACAGTATGAGCTGTTCATAGGTTCTATTTTTTTTGTCTGATGGCTTGAAAAATGCAATCTCTTGATTGAAAAGCATATTCTATTTTACAGGCTAGTGGGACTGTCTGTCTCTTGTACTATTAACAATTTGTCTCTTGTACTATTAACTCTCTAGTTTTGTAATCTTTTTAATCAATATTGAACTATTTATGTAAAAGAAAGCCTGTACTAGGGATGTAAGCAAATAGATGACTAATTGACTACCCGGTAAGCAAAAGCTTATCGGGTCATCGACTAGTGTATTGACTACCCCCTCACCCTCCAAAGACTCTGTGAGAGACAACAAGTGGCTGGTGAAGGGATGTCGCTTGCTGCCTCTATCAGAGGCAGTGGGGGGCTGGGATAGGGGAGGCTGCTGCTAAGCAGCCCCTGTCTGCGGGGGTGAGGGGTCCCATTGGGGAGGTAGGTCTCCCTCCCCCCATGGACAGGGGCTGCTGCCTCCAAGCAGCCGCTGTTCACAATGGCCTGTGCTCGCCGCACATCAGGGCTGCTGCGCAGCCCCTGGCTGCCATGAAAAGAGGCTGCTCTACTGACTCAGTGCGAGTTGGGACCGAGCAGTCCTGGCTCATGCTGGTCTGGGATGCTGCGCCTCTGCATTTTAAATGCAGTAAGAACATGACAGCTCTTGCTATGTTTAAAATGCAGACCCACCGCATGGTTGGCCTCCGGAGCCGGCACAAGCCCAGGATTGCTCAGTCCTGGCTTGAGCTGGATACTGGAGCTACCTCCTGCTGCAGCTCTACACAGCGGTTTTTATCAACTAGTCATGTAGTCGATACAAATTGTGTTGACTACACAATTAGTTAGATAACTGCAGTTTAACATCCTTAGCCTGTACTAAACAAGAGCTTGGGTGTGTGTGCAGTTTTCATGTTCCAGTTCAAATACCAGTCTCCACCCCACCCCACTCTCAGTAACAAACTTGTTTCCATTGTTGCAGTCTGCTCCAATTGTGTGAATCTACAGTTCCTGGACAGAGTAGCATTTTGTGTCTAGCAATCTAGAAAATTAACTTCTGCGTCTAATGCTGAGGGCCCCCCCCCCCCATATCTCTCCCTAATCTGTCCCAATTACATTGGCTGCATAAGTATGTAAACAATGCTATATTTTATCTCAGCAGCCCTCTAACATGGGGTGAGCTGGAGTGGAAAAAGGCTTGTTCCGATTCCATTTCCTTAAATGCATCTGAATTTTAAACAGTATCCTTTTCCTAGCAGTCAGCCCTAGCATTCTCTTCCCACCCCATCGCTACACATTGTCCTACCCACGGTGCAGTTCATTTGTGGTTATTTTGACATGCCAGTTAATGCTAAGTAAATATAAATGGCAGTGGTACAAATTCCTGTGATTTTTGTCTAGGCTGGTGCTTCCACTTGTTGTAAAGCAAAGGTGGGAGAGGTCTGGTTATAGTAGAAACTCAGAGCAAACCTCTTAGCCTTTCCCGGGTCATAGGAGCTGAAGAATGTGTGCATCCAGATCTTATTAATATGGAAGGAGTAGCAGCACGAATGAGTTATTTGAACTCATTCAGTACAAAAGGAATCTGCATGGGATCAGGTAGATGATAGGACTAATTAGCACGGAGGATAGAAAATATACTTTTTGCTTCTTACTGTCCCTCCCCCAACTCTAATACAGAAGTTGGAGTCCTTGCTGGATTTTCGTCTTTCAATCCATTTCCATCCCCTAGCACAAAATGTATGTCAGATAATCCAGGGATTGAGCACCAGTTAATTCTAGCTGATGGTTTTTATTTGAAGGGCAAACTGGACTTAGCTAATACCTCACTGGAGTGAAATAGAGTGAACAGCATGTGACATTTCTCTTGGTATGAAGCCCTGCAACCTTTCTGATTACTAATAGGGGTGGGGGTGCCAGATGTGGTGTGTGTACTTTAAATGAGACGAACATAGTAAGTGAAGGCTTCTTTCCTTTTATGTTCTGCCCTCAGTCATCTTCCTGTAAACACATCTTTTTTTACTACTTTATACAGCATTCTTTTGCAAATAATTTCATCTCCCAGAGCAGATGTTTTTTCTCAGAATAAGTGCTATTCAGGAGTCCACACAATGGACTGCCCCGACTCAATGACTTTAAAGTGAGATTGGTGTCAGCTGTTTTGTGTGCTCCTTCATCTAGTATTGATTGCTGAGGTGATTTCCCCTATTGACATTTATGGTCCACGGATAGCTGCGGATTTTCAGATCTCTAGGGGATGAGGGTAAATTTTACTCTGTGAATAAGAAGCGCTCTGTAAGGTTTGTGTGAAGTTAGTAATAAGTATTATACATCAAATGTACATTTATTAAAATATACAACTATAAATTAAGGTGCATGTGGTTGTTATTCAGATGCAATAGCTACTTTTGAATTGCAAATACTGTTCTGGATTTCTTAAATTCAGACTATCTAAGGATTTAAGTTGGTCCACTCAATATGAGAGACTGCAACTTTATCCAATTTCTATAGAAGACTGAATAGATAGGGATAGTAAGAAAAATTTTGTGGGGATTGAGTAGTGCTGCAGAGGTTAGTCTATAAACGTGTGATTCCAAGAAACGGGAGAACCTATTCAAGTGTGGAAGGATAGTTAAAAGTAAGCATCTTTCAAACAAAGAAGGCTGGCAGTGCTTCCCCAACACATCCAACCTCTCCCCCCCACTTATCTTCTGCTGAAGCTGTTTTGCTCCATTCTAGTTTGACATCCATTGCTGTACTTGTCCCTGGCTTTTCCTGCACGAAGACTGAAAGGTCAAACTGGCGTGGGTTTTCGTTCTTAAGGATATTTAATTGCGGTTATCTGGCTAATCTTAGTCCATAAGGACCACTCTGCAGAGCTGTAGTGGAGTTAGCTCCAGGAGACACCTGTGCTGCGGCTCTGCATTTTAAGTGTAGTAAGAGTTGCCGGGCTCTTATGACATATAAAAAGCAGAGGTGCAGTGTCCTGGACCAATGTGAGCCAGTATGCAACCAACTTGGGCTGCCATGAACAGGGGCTGCTGCTGGAGCGACCTCTGCCCATGGTGAGCCTTGACCTGCCACAGGCAGAGACTGCTTCGCAGCAGCTTCCCCTACCTGCTCCCTCCCTTGCCTCTGATAGAGGTAGAGGGGAGGTGATACCACAGTGACAGTGCTTTTAAGCCCTCCCCCCAAGCATTGGCTCCTGGTGTCCGTTCTCCCCCCCCCGCCCCCCTCCCTCCCGCTGCCTCTTATAGAGGCAAGGGAGGGGGAAGCAGGTAGTCGATACTCCACTCAACTAACCGATAAGCTTATGCTTATCGGGTAGTCAACTACTTGCTAACATCCCAATTTCATTCTTTTGTAAGCCAAGGCTTCTTCGTTGACCATGTATTCTATTATGAATAAAGTCATCATTTGTAGTTATCAGTACACTTCAGCTGCATCTCAAAGCAAAGCAATGGTGAGGAGAAAAATCTTTTGTCATTTTGTATTGTATTAACTGGCTGTGCCAGTCATCAGCTGGACTGGGGAGCAATGCTGGAATTGTTCTTTTGTAGGTGATTGTGGGAACCAAGGTTATTTATATAACTGTCATCCTGTTTTCAGGGCTAATAGGCCATAGGTCATTTTCTGGATTGTTCTTGCCCCAATAGCTCTCCAGTTTCATAATAGCACAGAGTTTTCTTTTCACAATAGACCTTAAGAAAAATAAAACTATCCTTTCTAAAGCCGTAGAGCCTACTTCTGTTTTTTGAAAGTCAACTACTATTGGGGAATGTGACAGCTGCATTTGGCTTTTAAACCACACATAAGTCTTAAATATTTATCAATCTTTCTTCCTCCAGAAAAATTCAGAAAACAAAGTTCCCATATTTGTTTTATTTCAGTGTACAATATTTAACTTAGCTTTTGACATTTCTACATAGAAGGCGTAAGAAACTTATTCTATAAATGGGAACCAGTTACCCTTTTAATTATGGTTTGTGAATTCATTATAAGAGGACGGCTGTATATTTCCAACATTTCACGGTTGACCATTATCTGAGAACAGGAAGGTTTGAACAAAGGTCCAGGGTAGGATATTGGCTTCATGTAATATTTAAACTTCCTACTAAAATGTTGCATTCATTATCATTTGTAAGCAGGAATACAGGCAGTCCTTGACTTCCGAACGGGCTACATTCCGAACACCTGGTTGTAAATTGGTCGTAAGTCGGAAATACCCTTAAATGTGCTGCCCGTGCTGTTTGGAAAAAGTTGACGTACATGGTTTCCAACTTGAAAATATTATAATGGGGTTAATGGGAGGTTGGCTGTAAGTACGGATGGTCGTAAGTTGGTGTGTTCGTAAGCTGGGGAGTGGCTGTAATATTATGGGACTGTTTCATCTTGTCTTTCAGTTTATTGGCATATGTAATTGATTTGTGTGTGTGGATTCAATTGGGAGTGCCCAAAGTAGGCACACAGTTGTATGCTTCCAAGTATTTCTTCATAGCCATTAGGCATAGAAACATTTAAAATAAGTGTACTTGCTGCTACAGAATCTGAATTTGCTTGTAATGGGGTGAAACCCCTCCAGTGCAATGGAAAGTTCCACACCCCTGCACTATACTGTTTTGCAATCCAAACTTCTTAACATTTTGTTTGACTTCGTGAGAAATTAAAAATTCATTTTCCAACATGAAAATCTGAATGTGTAGCTTATGTTAAAAGACTTAAGTATTTATTCAGTATTGGAGTTTGTAAAAATAAAATACAGAATCCATTTAAAAGAACCAAAATGGACTGCAGTGCAAGTCATCAAGCTGGACAGAGCATAAATTTAATATCCCACCCTTTGCATGCCTCACGCTCCACCTTTAGATTTCCCAGAAGAGAGGTGATTCTTCAAGTGTGAGCAAGGGCATTTGATTCTAACATGACATTATTCTCCTAAGTCTTAATTTGGGTTTCTTCAGTGATCATAGAAGTATCTGTAATAATCTTTTAGGAAGTTAAAACACTTGTTCCTTACTCGTGCTATACTCTAGAGTATTTCTCCATTGGAAAAGAAATATTAGTGTCCCTTTAAAGTCAATATTACAACTTTATAAGAGATGTGGGTCTTTTTTTTAAGTATACCTTTAGTTACCCCCAAGTAAAATCAAGGAGCTGGGGAAAATTATTCTGAAAGTAGCTGAACCAGACCATAAGAAATTGGCTCTAGCTTCAGAAAGGGGCCTGGAAAAGGGATTGGGTTTCTCAGAGTGGCTGTTTGAGTTAACTCCAGTGCTCAAAGTTAGTGCAGTGCTACTCTTCTGAAAACTAAATATAGCTTCTTCAATTGAAAAACCTTTGTCGGTGTAGAAACAGTTAGTTGCCTCACTGGGCATTTGAAATAGGGACGTGAATGAGTAGTTGACTAGTTGATGAATTGATAAGCCTGGGCTTATTGGCTGATCTAGTTCACTACTCGCATTTCTCCTCCTTCTTGGTGCCTCTGTACCAGATGCAGTAATGAGGGGGGGCGGGAGAGGGGGAAGAAGCAGGAGCTGTGCTGGGGGAAACTGGCTTAAAAGCCAGCTCTGTGGTGCTGTCTGGACCCGCCTTCCCCGCTATCTTTATCACAGGCAGCAGTGACGGGGAGCAGAGGAGGCTGCCATGAAGCAGCCTCTGCCTGCAGCAAGCCCAGGCCTGCCACAGATGGAGGCTGCTCTACGGCAGCAGCCCCTGTCTGCAGCGGTGCTGGCCACAGACGGGCTGCTGCTGGACCAGCCTCTAGCTGCAGGCCAGCCCAGGTTTCCGTGAGCTAGGGATGTTAAATTCAGATTAATCGTCTACTTGAATTGTTGATACAATTTGCATCAACTATTCGAATAGTCGATAAGGGCGCCTCTGCCTTTGAAGTGTAGCAACAGCCCCAGATCCGGCACAGCGCAGCAGTCTAGACGTGGATCTGTCAGCTGGGGAAGCCTTTGCTGACCAATCCTGTAAACCTTGTTTCACGAGGCATAAGAGATGGATCAGTAAAGGCTTCCCCAGCCAACAGATCTGTGTCTAGACTTCTGCGCTGTGCCAGATCAGCTGATCGTTGGCACAGCGTGACGGCCATGTTTATTTTAATGTAGCGGGGATTATTTAAATCCTCACCACTTTGCTTGTGCCGAGTAAACTAGTTTACATGGCTCTGTTGACAGAGCCATGTAGTCTAGACATACCCTAACAGTGTTCCCTGACAGTAGACTTCTATAATGTAGAACAGTTCCTTAAATGGGATGTTCTACTTGATGTTCATGATTTCATGAAATATTTGTAGCATGTGAAATGTAATACTGTTATTGGTGTTCATAGTTTTGTTAAACTTGTTTAAAGTAAGTCAGAAGTAGGGAGGAAGAGGGCATAGGCTGATATCAAGACGCTGATATAATTGTGTTCTGTGTCCCACAGCAAAGGACCCACCCAAGTAAAACTCACAAGAGTGAATTCCCTAAAAGGTGGATGGCATGAGTGCAGTACCTATTAATATGAAGCTTGAGATGGTTAATTATCAGTGCTTTAGCACAGGGATTTTATCATCTTGTATCTAGTGTCACTGCACCGACAGTCCTATCCTAAATATCCATATCTTTTTAAATGTGGGAGTTGTGAAACATTCTCATTAAGAAGGACAATAGCACCTGCCCTCTTGTGACTCAGCAGTTGGTTGCCATTAAATATAAAAAGAGATGCATTCAGGGAGATGCTTGTGATAAACTCTAGATGGGTTTATCCCAGCAGCTAATATGGTAGAAATTAGTTTTGAAGAATACTAGAATGATTATTTTATGTCTTACATCTGCCATAGAGATTTGGAGCTGGTATTTTGATCTGCGTAGGTTTTAAGGAGCTCTATTCCAAGTGCTAGAAGAGGCTGGAAATACTAAATCTGTTTCCGTGGATTATAGGACTCTTGTGTTGTCTCTTGGGTACCGTATTTTCCGGCGTATAAGGCGACTGGGCATATAAGACGACCCCCTAATTTTTTAGTTAAAAGATAGGGTTTCGTCTTATACCCCAGCGCCCCTCCGCCTCCTTTGCTCCCTGTGTCCTTGGTCTGCTGGAGACGGTCGCCAGCAGATCAGAGGCACCGGGAGCAAAGCCGCAGCAGCGGCGGGGTCCCACGCCTCTGAGGCTTTGCCAGAACAAAGCCTCAGAAGCGCTGCACCCCGCCGCCGCTTCGGCTTTGCTCCCGGTGCCTCTGGTCTGCTGGGGACCGTCTCCAGCAGACCGGGGACACCGGGAGCAAAGCCTCTGAGGATGCCCCAGCAGCGGGACAGCCCCGGCGGGCCTGGGCTGCCCCGCCGCCGGCTTCCCCCGAGGCTTTGCAAAGCCACATACCCGGCGTATAAGACGACCCCCGATTTTGGGGGGATGTTTTTTAACATCAAAAGTAGTCTTATACGCCGGAAAATACGGTATGTGGAGAATCTAATTTCACCATTGTCTGTATACTGTTAAATCCCCTGTACATCGCAGATATGTGACAAGGAGAAAGTAGATCATTTTTAAGTGGCTTTTGAAAAGTGACAGTCCTAGATAACTACTTCCTCTTTCTCTTCAAGAAACAACATGGGCAACAGTAGTAAAGATTCCCCTAACATGTTTTTTGTATAACTAAATTTTTCCATAGAAGGAGTGTCTCTGGAACAAAAGGGTAGTTGCTGCTTTGACTTCTCTGAGACTCTTAATGATCATGCTACTGTGGGACAAATTTAAACCAGGGCTGTAATAGTATAGTCGATTAACCAATAAGCAAAAGCGTATAGGTTAATGCTATAGACTACATGCATTCCACACGCCCCCTCCTCCAGTAAATTTATCATCAGGCTGACTAGCAGCTCGGCTCAGTCCCAGCTTGTGCCAGATAAGAACATAAGAACGGCCGTACTGGGTCAGACCAAAGGTCCATCTAGCCCAGTATCCTGTCTACCGACAGTGGCCAGCACCAGGTACCCCAGAGAGGGTGGACCGAAGACAATGATCAAGCGATTTGTCTCCTGCCATCCCTCTCCAGCCTCTGACAAACAGAGGCCAAGGATACCATTTTATCCCCTGGCTAATAACCTTTTATGGACCTAACCTCCATGAATTTATCCAGCTTCTCTTTAAACTCTGTTATAGTCCTAGCCTTCACCGCCTCCTCTGGCAAGGAGTTCCACAGGTTGACAACACGCTGTGTGAAGAAGAACTTCCTTTTATTAGTTTTAAACCTGCTACCCATTAATTTCATTTGGTGTCCTCTAGTTCTTCTATTATGGGAACTAATAAATAACTTTTCTTTATCAACCCTCTTCACACCACTCATGATTTTATAGACCTCTATCATATCCCCCCCTCAGTCTCCTCTTTTCTAAACTGAAAAGTCCCAGTCTCTTTAGCCTCTCCTCATATGGGACCCGTTCCAAACCCCTAATCATTTTAGTTGCCCTTTCTGAACCCTTTCCAAGGCCAAAATATATTTTTTGAGGTGAGGAGACCACATCTGTACACAGTATTCAAGATGTGGGTGTACCATAATTTTATACAGGGGCAGTAAGATGTTCTGGGTCTTATTTTCTATCCCTTTCCTAATAATTTCTAGCATCCTATTTGCCTTTTTGACCGCCGCTGCACTCTGTGTGGAAATTTTCAGAGAACTGTCCATGATAACTTCAAGTTCTCTTTCCTGATTTGTCGTAGCCAAATTAGCCCCCATCATACTGTACGTATATTTGGGGTTATTTTTCCCGATGTGCATTACTTAACACTTATCCACATTAAATTTCATTTGCCATTTTGTTGCCCGATCACTCAGTTTGGTGAGATCTTCTTGGAGTCCCTCACAGTCTGCTTCTGTCTTGACTATCCTAAACAGTTTGGTATCATCTGCAAACTTTACTTCGTCACTGCTTACCCCTTTCTCCAGATCATTTATGAATAAGTTGAAAAGAATTTGTCCCAGGACTGACCCTTGGGGTACACCGCTAGTTACCCCTCTCCAATCTGAAAATGTACCATTTATTCCTACCCTTTGTTTCCTGTCTTTTAGCCAGTTCTCAATCCAAGAAAGGACCTTCCCTCTTATCCCATGGCCATGTAATTTACACAAGAGCCTTTGGTGAGGGACCTTGTCAAAGGCTTTCTGAAAATCTAAGTATACTATATCTACTGGATCCCCCTTGTCCGCATGTTTGTTAACCCCTTCAAAGAACTCTAATAGATTAGTAAGACAGGATTTCCCTTTACAGAAACCATGTTGACTTTTGTCCAACAAATTATGTTCTTCTACATGCTTCACAATTTTATTCTTTACTATTCTGGGACCTACCCCCACTGTGGCTCTGCATTTAAAATGTATTAGGAGCCTGGCAGACAGGCAGCCCGGCTCAGTTCTGGCTCTCTGGGATCTGACCTCCTTCCCACACCCACCCCGAGGCAGGGGCTGCTGCCACCCCATACTGCTGCCTGTGTATCAGAGGCAGCAGCACAGGGTGGCAGGCAGCCAGTCTACGAGGGGAGCTGTTTTTTAAACTCACTCTCCTTGCGGACCAGCTCTCCCCTGGTACCCCATGCTGCTGCCTCTGATAGAGAAGCAGCAGCATGGAGTGGCAAGGGTCTCCCCAGGAGTGGGGTTTGAGCTCAGTGGCTGACGGCCCCACCCCCGGGGACTATAGAATAGTTGACTAACTAATAAGAATTCATGAGGTTAATCATGAATAAATATTCAGTTAATAGATACTTAACCTCTCTAATTTGAACTGTAACTTCCTGGTGAAAGGTTCATATTCCCTGGGTGATAAACTGTATAGATCTATACAAATTCTTTGCTGCTTGTGAATATGTATCATAGCTTTTATGATGACAATTGGGGGAAAGAGGGGTATTCAAAATAATCCGCTATTACCTAATAGTTTAAAAGAAATTAACCTCATGGATTTCTTCAAGTTCCATAATGTGTCATCACCCACTGGAGCAGAGCTCTTAGTGGATTAAATAAACGCTTTCATCTTTCTGTTGGCAATCAAGAATCTTTGGAGATGCCTGTCCTTCAAATGTTAGTGCTCTTACAGTTCACTTTCACAGCAAACTTTTTTTTTGGGTAACTCTAAACAGTTTCTGCTTCTTGTTCTGTTTTCAAGATTTTGGAGACACAGAAGATTAATAAAATTAACTCTTGTGCAAGTGTAGGCTTTGCCTTTACTGACAGAAAAGTGTGGTGACAGTAAGAACTAATACACGATTTTCTCTAAAATCCTTAATTGTGACAAGACACTGGCAAGCTTTTCACCTGAGGTAAGTAGGTCAGGTCAGCACAATACCATCCACCCATAGGGTACGTCTAGATTGGTTTTTTTTTTCTCGAAAGGAGATATGCAGATTTGGTGCTAATTTACATATCTTCTGATCGCTTTTTTGAAAGTGAAAATAAGCTAGAATGTTTTTTTTGGGGGGGAACCCCCCTTTTTTAAAAAAAACTTGCTCTTCCTAAAAAAAGGAGGTTTATGTGGTTTTTCGAAAGCTCCCCCCCCCCGAAACCCGCATCCATACTACTTTCACTTTTGAAAAACCTGCTTTTGAGAAAGCGATCGGAAGAAGGCATGCAAATTAGCACTGAATTTGCATATCTTTTTGGAAAAAAAACCCCATAGTCTAGACGTACCCAAAACTAGCACTATCATCCAAAGCCCAAGATTTCGTGGTGACGGGGGACTTCAGCTATCCAGATACACGTTGGGAAAATAACACAGCGGGGCACAGACTATCCAATAAGTTCTTGGACTGCACTGGAGACAACTTTTTATTTCAGAAAGTTGAAAAAGCTATCGGGGGGGAAGCTGTTCTAGATTTTATCCTAACAAATAGGGAGGAACTGGTTGAGAATTTGAAAGGGGAAGGCAACTTGGGTGAAAGTGATCATGGAGTTCACAATTCTAAGGAAGGATAGAAGGGAGAAGAGCAAAATAGAGACATTGGATTTCAGGAAGGTGGATTTTGGTAAGCTCAGAGCTGATAGGTAAGGTCCCATGAGAATCAAGACTGAGGGGAAAAACAACTGAGGAGAGTTGGCAGTTTTTCAAAAGGACATTAAGGGCCCAAACAAGCTATTCCACTGTGTCGGAAAGATAGAAAATATGGCAAAAGACCTTGGCTTAACCATGAGATCTTGCATGATCTAAAAATAAAAAAGGAGTCCTATAAAAAATGGAAAGTAGGACAAATTACAAAGGATGAATCTAGGCAAACACAGGAATGCAGGGGCAAGATTAGAAAGGCGAAGACACAAAATGAGCTCAAACTAGCTACGGGAATAAAGGGAAACAAGAAGACTTTTTATAAATATGTTAGAAGCAAGAGGAAGACCAAGGACAGGGTAGGCCCACTGGTCAGTGAGGAGGGAAAAACAGTAACAAGAAACTTGGAAATGGCAGAGATGCTTAATGACTTCTTTGTTTCGGTCTTCACTGAGAAGTCTGAAAGAATGCCTAACACAGTGAATGCTAGTGGGAAAGGGGGTAGGTTTAGAAGATAAAATAAAAAAAGAACAAGGTAAAAATCACCTAGAAAAGTTAGATGCCTGCAAGTCACCAGGGCTTGATGAAATGCATCCTAGAATACTCAAGGAGCTGATAGCTAGAGGCTCAGATACCTCCTCTATCACCTTTGGAAAATCATGGGAGACAGGAGAGATTCCAGAAGACTGGAAAAGGCCAAATATAGTGCCCATTTATAAAAAGGGAAATAAGAACAACCCAGGAAACTACAGACCAGTTAGTTTAACTTCTGTGCCAGGGAAGATAATGGAGCAAGTAATTAAGGAAATCATCTGTAAACACTTGGAAGGTGGCAAGGTGATAGGCAACAGCCAGCATGGATTTGTAAAGAACAAATCATGTCAAACCAATCTGATAGCTTTCTTTGATAGGATAACGAGTCTTGAGGATAAGGGAGAAGCGGTAGATGTGCTATACCTAGACTTTAGTAAGGCGTTTGATATGGTCTCGCATGATATTCTTATTAATAAACTAGGCAAATACAACTTAGGTGGGGCTACTATAAGGTAGCTGGATAAGTGTACTCAGAGTAATTATTAATGGTTCTCAATCCTGCTGGAAAGGTATAACAAGTGGGGGTTCCGCAAGGGTCTATTTTGGGACCGGCTCTGTGCAATATCGTCAACTATTTATATGTTGGCATAGAAAGTGTGCTTATTAAGTTTGCAGATGATACCAACCTGGGAGGGGTTGCGACTGCCCTGGAGGATAGGTTCATAATTCAAAATAATCTGGACAAATTGGAGAAATGGTCTGAGGTAAACAGGATGAAGTTTAACAAAGACAAATGCAAAGTGCTCCACTTAGGAAGGAACAATGAGTTTCACACATATAGAATGGGAAGCGACTGTCTAGGAAGGAGTACGGCAGAAAGGGATCTAGGGGTTATAGTGGACCACAAGCTGAATATGAGTCAACAGTGTGATGCTGTTGCAAAAGAGCAAACATGATTCTGGGATGCATTAACAGGTGTGTTGTGAGGAAGACACGAGAAGTCATTCTTCTGCTCTACTCTATGCTGGTTAGGAGTATTGTGTTCAGTTCTGGGCACCGCATTTCAAGAAAGATGTGGAGAAATTGGAGAAGGTCCAGAGAAGAGCAACAAGAATGATGAAAGGTTTTAGTTTTAGTTTAGTTTAGAAAAGAAAAGACATGATGGCAGTTTTCAGGTATCTAAAAGGGTGTCATAAGGAGGAGGGAGAAAACTTCTTCATCTTGGCCTCTGAAGAAAGAACAAGAAGCAAGGGGCTTAAACTGCAGCAAGGGAGGTTTCGGTTAGACATTAGGAAAAAGTTCCTAACTGTCCAGGTAGTCAAACACTGGAATAAATTGCCGAGAGAGGTTGTGGAATCTCCATCTCTGGAGATATTTAAGAGTAGGTTAGATAAATGTCTGTAAGGAATGGTCTAGACAGTATTTGGTCCTGCCATGAGGGCAGGGGAGTGGACTAGATAATCTCTTGAGGTCCTATCCAGTCCTAGTATTCTGTGATTCTATAGTGGACCTTGCCTACTTTATCTGCTGATACAACTACAGTGTCTTGTCTCCATTACATTTTATGGTGGGACAGCTAACATTCGTTATCCTGCAGAAAAACCCACCTTTGTCAGTGTAGATATGCCTGCATTTCTGTTGCTTACTGCTAGTTCCCATGTCAGGAGGAGCTATAGGGAATTAGTTAAGAGTGCAAAGTGTGGAATAGTAGGTAGAAGCTTCTTCTCCCCCAGCCTCAGGTAGTACCTGTAGAGTTTGGGCTGGCAGACGCATGGTATTGGGATTGACAGTGTAATATAATGGTGTCAAGGCTGATAAATGCATGATAAATGCAAAAGTGGGGGCCCGCAAAAGCACACCAAAACCTGATATCTACAGGCTTTGGTACAAAAACTCCCCCCCCTCCCCCAACATCCTAATACCTGTACTTTGGAGAATAAAAACCGCTGCCACTACCCCAGTATTCTGAGACAACCAGGGAAGTGGTCACTTGGGAAACCTCCTCCCTAAATCCTCAGGGGTACCTCAAGCTCTTTTCTCCAAAGAGCTTGAAAAAGAAAAGTGAAAAGAGCTAGTCTGGTAGCTGCCCCCTAATCAGAGGCATGCAGATACACACAGACAGATTTTCCAGGACACAGAAATGAGCCAATACCCGATTGTTTAAAAAAAGGAAGCAAACTTTTATTATCAAAACAAAACCATAGTTGCCAGCATAGTTACTAGATGGAAAAGAGCCACCAATTAATCTAGATACTCAGAGGGATCTCCTGGACTCTGGACTTAGTTACAAAAGAGAGGAAAAACCCACTTTTAACAGCAGACATCGTTTCCACATTCCCCAACCAGGAAAACAGTAAAGCCTGGTTCGTTACTCTACTTACATATTGTGAAAAGACTTTTCTTGGGGAGAGAGAGAGAGAGAGAGAGAGAGGGCCTCCCATCTCCCTGTTTCCTGGAAGAAAACTGCTCTGACTCAAAGGAGGGCAAAAATAAAAATACCTTTGTCCCTGTTTGAAATCCCTACCTGCATTACTATTGGTTGACCAGATACCTGGGTAGAGATAGGAGACATAGTTAACCCCTTTGTTCCCAGGTGCTGGCTGGCCCTCATGGTTATGATAAATGGTCAGGACAGTTAGCAATTCCAAGCACATAGAAAGATTCAGTAATGCTAACAAACCAAGATGTATTTGAGGGAGATGGAAATGGATTTTGCAAATTTCTGCCCTTAACGGTCAACATTAATTTCAAACCCAAACTTTGTAAAGAAGTTTGCTCACTCATAAGCAGGTCTTGACAAATTATACAATCTACTTGCCCGTGTTGAGTAGATTGTAACCCGAAAGAGCCGGGTTCCGGCGATCTGTGCATGCACAGAATGATCTGCACATGCGCAGATCGCTGGACAGCGCGGCTGGCGAGCAGGGCTTGCCGCGGTTCGGCGAGCCCCGCTCATAACAATATTACTTCGAACATATTTGGTAAGTAGTTTTACTAAGCATTCCCTGTGACCACACGTTTTTTGTTCCTTGCAAGGAGCTACTGCCTCATTTTTCAGTGCTGTAGATGGTGATGGTTATGGATGGGTCGGATATGGGAAAGAAATAAGAGCAAGAGGAGCATCTTGGGAATGGAATCCTGGTTAACTGACCAAAAAGTATCAATTTTCTCATTTCTAAAGGTGGTTGAAATGTCTGTAGAAATGTTAGCTTTGCTAAGAGAAATTAATGGGGAACTCAAGCCACTTTTGATTGCTTGGATTATCAGATTGACTGATGTGATGATGCCCGTGTTGCTATCCAAAGCAACATGTGTCTTTGCCACGTGATAGTACACTTGTGTAAGGCATATTAATCCTTGGCTTTGCATGTCTGTCAGCTTTTATAAGACAGGAATGTCAACACATGGCAAAACTAAGCAAAGTGGAATTGGTCAGGAGAAGTACAATAGCAACAGTTGCTATTTGTGGCCAAAACAGTCTGGAGCAGAGATCTCCTTCCCATCCTATAGTCTTGGATGGCCTTACTTAAGGATGCAGCCTCTGGTAGAGCTGTTTAAATCCTGAGCCTACATGTGTATTCAAAGGGCTCAGTTCCCCTTGGAATTTAGTTTGTAATGACTAAGATAAGAGATTGGGGGTTGTGGAATAGGACACTCTTATAGGAAAAAGGGTGAAGTTTACCCAGAAGTATAGAGTACCTAGAGTAAATAATTGAGAAACAAATGGCCTTTAGTGAGGAAGATCATGTTTTGGCTTAAGAGTATAAACTGTCTTGAGGAAGAGTAAGAATTCCACCCTTAACTCTTGTATAGCCCTGCACAGCTGGTTAGGCCTTTGGTGGGTTTTGCATTCCTCTTTCATATTGGATATGTCACTGCCAGAGGAAAAGGGCACATGTAAACCACACTGTCAAAGATGACTTTTGGTGCCCAGAAAGAATAGCCTTTTATTTAAAACAAACAAACAAACAAAACAGATGTCTAGTCCTTTGCCTTGTGGAGATGGCCTTGAAAGCATGTAAATTGCTACCAACTGATGTGAAATCGAAGTAAGCAATCATGATGGTTGAAAGGAGGAAGCAAGTGGGTTCTACTTCTGTAGAAGGAGGCTATATTTGGATTTTGTAATTCAAGCGGGACAATCTTTAAAGACCTTACATAAAACGAAAGATTTGTGTAAATTTCAGTCCCTCACACTTAGGCTAATACTCTGGCCTGCATTCATAACCCTGAGTATAGGGCAACATGCAGATGCACCAATCCCAGAAGAGCTTCAAATGCAATTGTGACAAATGCATCCCTCTGAATCAAGTAGTTTCCCCAACACTCCATGTTACGTAAGGTGGGGAGATAATGCTAAATTGACCCATTGCCAGTTGCTGCACCCTTCCTTTACATCCAGTCAGGTCCTCCGGCTGGTACGTTGTTAAAAGGTCCATGTCTTCACTTAGAATCCTAGATTACTAGGATTGGAAGGGACCTCTAGAAGTTATCAAGTCCAGTCCCCTCCTATCATGGCAGGACCAAGCTCCATATAGATCAGGGATATTCAACTTTGGAAGCCCTGGGGGCCACAATGATATTCACAGCATATGCTGAGGACTGCAACTTAAGTGTGGTTGTGTATACATGCAAATAGCTTCTTTCACACTGATGGGCATGAATACAAAGTTTAAGGCAAGACTATACTACACATGGGCCCCATTTAAGTCAGTTCTGCTGATATTAATAAAATGCAATATTTACCTGCTTTCCACCCATATGACTGCACTTTTAACGAGCAATGACAGTCCAGGAATTTAACTACTAAAACGCATATTAACAGAAGACCATTATATTGACTATTTTTTTGTTTTGGCTCCCACCCATGGGCCACATGTTGAGCCCTGCGTAAACTTAGACTGCACCGCGGGCTGCAAACAAACAGGCCGCATGTTGAGTAGCCTTGATCTAGATCATTTCTCATGGATGTCTATCTTATGTGCTCTTAAATATCTCCAATGATGGTGATTCCACAACCTCCCTAGGCAATTTATTCCAGTATTTAACCACCCTGACAGTTAGGAAGTTTTTTCTAATGTCCAATCTAAACCTCCCTTGCTGCAGTTTAAGCCCATGTTTTCTAGACCTTCATTCATTTTTGTTGCTCTTCTCCAGACCATCTCCAATTTCTCCACATCTACCTTGAAATGTGGTCCCCAGAACTGGACACACTATTCCAACTGAGGCCTAATCAGCACAGAGTAGAGCAGAAGAATGACTTTTCGTGTCTTTCTTACAACACTCATATTAATGCATCCCAGAGTCATGTTTGCTTTTCTTGCAACTGTGTGTGCCTATTGACTCTTGGGCTACGTCTACACAGCTTCTCTCTTCCGCAAAAGCCTACGCAAATTAAGTGCAAATTAGCATATTGCGGTGATTCATTTGCATAATTAATTAGGAGAGGTTTTTGCGCAAGAGCCGTTCTTCCTGAAAAAATAAGGAAGAACTGCTCTTGTACAAGAGAGGGTGTTTGCACAAAAGTGGCTCCTAATTAATTATGCAAATGAAGTGTGGCAGTATCCTAATCTGTGCTTCATTTGCATAGGCTTTTACTGAAGAGGGAAGCTGTGTCGATGTAGCCTTATTTAGTTTGTGATCCACTGTGACCCTTAGCTTCCTTTCTGCAGTACTCTTTCCTAGACAGTCACTTCCCATTTTGTATGTATGAAACTGTTTGTTCCTTTGTAAGTGGAGTACTTTGCATTTGTCCTTATTAAACTTCATCCTATTTACATCAGATTGTTTCTCCAGTTTGTCCAGATCAATTTGAATTATGATCCTGTCCTCCAAAGTAGTTGCAACCCCTCTCAGCTTGGTATCATCTAAATCGTTGATGAAGATATTGAACATAACTGGTCCCAAAACAGACTCCTGCAGAATCCTACTTGTTATACCCTTCCAGTATGACTGTCAACCATTAATAACTACTCTCTGAGAACAGTTATTCAGCCCGTTAGTTATGCACCTACCGTATAGTAGCCCTATCTAGGTTGTATTACCCTAGTTTATTGATAAAGTCATGTGAGACTATCGCATTCTTTAGTAAAGTCTAGGTTTGCCATGTCCACCGCTTCTCCCTTCTCCACAAAACTGGTTCTCCTATCAAATAAAGGTATCAGATTGACTTGACATGATTTGTTGTTTACAAATCCATGCTGGCTGTTACCTATCACCTTATTTTCTTCCAGATGTATCTCTTAATTATTTGCTGCATTATTTTCTCTGGCACAGATGTTAAACTGACTGGTCTGTAGTTTCCTGGCTTGTTCTTGTTTCCCATTTTATAGATTGGCACTAATTTGCCCTTTTCCAGTCTCCTGGAATCTCTCCCTGCTTCCATGACATTTCATAGATGATGGCTAAAGTCTCAAATACCTCCTCTATCAGCTCCTTGAGTCTTCTAGGATGCATTTAATCCGGCCCTGGTGACTTGAAGAGAACTAACTTTTTCTAAGTAATTTTTAACGTGGGTTTTTTTTATTTAACTTCTAAACCTACCTTGTTTCCACTAGCATTCACTATTAGGCATCCCATCATTATCAGTGTTCCTGGTGAAAACCAAAACAAGTCCTTAAGCACCTCTGCCATTTCCAAGTTTACTGTTGTTGTTTCTCCCTCTTCATGTAGCAGCAATGGGCCTACCCTGTTCGTATCTTCCTCTTGCTTTTAATATATTTGTAGAATGTTTTCTTGTTACATTTTATGTCTCTAGCTCAGTGTTTCCCAATTGGTGCTCCGTGGAACCCCGGGGTTCCGCGAAGTGAAAGTAAGGGTTCCATGAAAATGTGGCATTGCCCTGCCCCCCTTAAAGAGACAGTGTATTTTGCAGGATTTTTTTGCGCGACCAATTCTGACGGGTGGTTTTTTTTTTTTTCTTGCCAAATTTTACCTTGGGAACCCTAGGGGTTCCTTGAAATTATTTTAAGCAGAAAAGGGTTCAGTGGCCAAATAAAATTGGGAAACACTGCTCTAGCTAGATGAAGCTTATTTTGTGCTTTTGTCTTTCTAATCCTTCCCCTGCGTATTTGTGTTTAGTTTATATTAATCCTTCGTAATTTGACCTACTTTTTTACACAACTCCTTTTTGATCTTTATATCTCATAAGATCTCTTGGTTAAGCCAAGGTGGTCTCTTGCACTACTCTCTGTCTTTCCTGTGCAGTAGAATAGTTTCCTTTTGGGCCCTTGATGTCCTTATGAAAAATTGCGAACGGTTTTCAATTGTTTTTCCTCTTAGTCTTGCTTCCCATGGGACTTTACCTACCAGCTCTCTGTTCACTAAAATCTGCTTTCCCGAAATCTGTTAGATTTTGCTGTTCTCCTTTCTACCATTCCTTAGAATCATGAACTCTGATTTCATATCACTTTCACCTAAGCTGCCTTCCACTTTCAGATTTTTCAACCAGTTCCTCCCTATCAGTTAAAATCAAATCTAGAACAGCTCCCCCCTTTCCCTCCCTCCCCCCTCCCCCTGTAGCTTTCTTAGCCTTCTGAAATAAAAAATTTGTCTCAAGTTTTTGGACTGCATTGATTGGATAATCTGTGCCCTGCTGTGTATAGTTGAAGTCCCCCATCACCACCAAATCCTGTGCTTTCGTTGTTTTTGTTAGTTCAAAAAAAAGCTTCATCCACTTCTACCTGGGTAGGTAGTCTGTAGTAGACCTCCTACCATGACACCACCCTTGTTTTTTATCCCTGTAACCTGACCCAGTCTTTCTCCTATGAACAGCTCAACCTCAGTCTAAGTGTATACATTTTTTATATATAAGGCAGTAACACCTTCCTTTTCCCCCATGTCTGTCGTTCCTGAGCAAGCTGTACTCTTCTATACCAATATTCCAATCGTGTGTATTATTCCACCAAGTCTGTGATACCAACTGTTATGGTTGTATTTATTAATTAGCCCTTCAAGTTCTTTCTGCTTATTTCCCATACTTCTTGCATTTGTATACAGACATTTAAGATAACTGATTTGATTTTGTCCTCTAGTTCTGCTTTTTCCCTCCTTTATCTCTGCTATTGTAGCCCATGTTCTTCTTCCTCCTATTTCTGACCCATCTCCCAGAGCTCCATGTTTTTCACTTGCGGGCTTTGGTCATCTGCCCCCTTTGAACCGAATTTCAAGCCGCCCTCAGTAGGTTAGCTGTTTATCCAAATACTCTCTTCCCTTTCCTTGAAAGGTGAACCCAGTCCCTGCTTAGCAGTCCTCTTTCTTGGAACAGCATCCTGTGGTCAAGGAAGCCAAAGCCTTCCCGGTGATACAATCTTTGCAGCCATGCATTCACCTCAAAGATGCACCTGTCTCTGGGCCCCTACCTTTGACAGGAGAGACTGAAGAAAATACCAGATTCCTTTACCCATACTTGCAGAGCCCTATAGTCACACTTGATCTGCTCAAGATCACACCTTGCAGTATCATTTGTGCCCACATGGATAAGTAGCATGAGATAGTAATCCGAGGACTGGGTAATCCTCCACAATCCCTCCGTAACATCTTAGATACAGGCCCCTGGCAGGCAGCATATTTCCTGATATGTCATGTCAGGGTGACAGATGGGTGCGTCCGTCCCCTTCAGAATAGAATCTCCAACCACCACTACCCTGCATTACTTGTCATGCTGGAGATCGGTCTTCTGCTGTTTTGTTTTAGTGGTTCTAGTTATGCTGACCAGTCGAATGCTATGGGCAGTTGTGAGGAGTAAGGGAAGCAGATGGGTGCATTTTCTCCTGTCAGCCTCCCTCTCTGAAGACTGCACCAAGCTCAGCTTAAGGTATGTCAACTCCAGCTATGTGTTTTACGTAACTGGAGTTGCATACCTTAATCCAACCTTCCAGTTCTAGTTTAAACCTGATCTTAGACTGGAACCTTATTCTACTTTCCCTCAGACCTAAGCAGGGAAGAGTTGGTTCCACAAACTGAGAGGCTCTTCTCAGCTTCAGAACCAAAGGCATTGCAACTTAGGACTCTCAGAACTCATGCCATAGTGGACTGCTTTCCCCCCAGCTAGACACCAATTGACAACTACTACTAGACACCAATTGAATTTTTGTGGAGTGGTCAATCTTCACAGGGGGCGAGGCGGGTGCGGACAGCAGAGAAATTGATGCATTTGGGGACTGGGAAAGATGTAGGGAATTAATGAGTGTTTTGATGTGTGCATGGAGGGAAGAGGAATTCTACATATGGGCTTGATAGAATTTGATTATTAGTTTTTATAATTTCACAGATGCATTTCAAGCACTTTTTAGATTTACATGTTCATAATTGCAGAAAATTATGGAGGCAGCAGCTCAGATAACTTCATCACAGTTCTTTGGACATCTGTAAGCAGGGGTGAAAGCACTTGAAATTTCTTACGGATACTGTCCAACTGCAACCCAAAGGGAGATGGGTTGTGATAGGATAATACTGCTATGTCACATAAGACCAAATGTGAACATATTCCATTAGGTATGTGAACGACTAGTTGATTAATCGACTATCTGATAAGCAAATGCTTTTGTGCAAGAGGGCCAGTTAGACAACGCGGTATTGTTTTGTGCAAAAAAGCAGTGATCGCGAAAATGGCATTTGGGGCTTTCTTGCGCAAAACCACATCTAGATCGGCACGGACGTTTTTCTGCAAAAAGTACTTTTGCGGAATAGCATCTGTGCCAATCTAGATGCTCTTTTCAGCAAATGCTTTTAACGGAAAAACTTTTCCGTTAAAAGCATTTGCGGAAAATCATGCCAGTCTAGACGAAGCCCTTAAGTTTCATCTCTCTCTAAGTTCTATTACAGAAATATATAGTCAGTGTACAGTGAAATAAGCATTTACTAATAAAAATCTAATTCTTCCAAGTCTACACGTGTATTACTGACTGAAGCAACACGTTTGAAAGTCCATTTTTAAAATATGGAGTCTTGCAGTGATGTACCAATATTAGATAAACTAATGATTGACCCTTAGATATTTTCAGTACCTTTAGTGAGACCGTAGTAAGGAGACTATAGCTCTGTTTTTGAGACAGTTAAGGCTTTAAACTTGTACAGTTCCTTCAGAAGGCAGTAGCAAACTATATATATGATGTTTGTTTCTTGTCTAGTAACAGAAAGCTCACACAAATCAAACCAGAAAAATTAGTCTTGGTTCCAAAGGATGAAATATTGCCTTACTGCTGATATTTGGGAATAAAAGCAGGATTTGATTCAGGTTTTTGTGGGATTGAATAGCCATATGCAGAAGACAAGGTTTACAAATAGTTTAACTTAGTTCATTTAATGTCAGTCCTATTAAAATCTCTGTGTGGGCTCTGCACATATTTTATTTGTAGAAGAATGTTGTAATATGTCACATCCATGTAATCCTTGAAATGGTTGTAGATCTTCCTCCAGTTCCTTTTATTGCCTCCCACAATACCATGTAGAATCCTGAGACTCTGAAAGAAAATCCGTAGGCCAGGGGCTTTCATCCTTAAACTGTAACATGAATTTCAAAATAAGCTTCAGTCTTGTTGTGAAAACCCAGGTCTCTTAAGCTTTTCTTTATTGAAGGGCCTCAAGCTTTTGTGAGTTTTGGCTCTTTCTTTTATACTTCCCCTTCTCCTCCTCCCCCCTTGAAAAATCTTCACTAGACCAAAGATTGAACTAGCAGGATAACTTATTTACATCTCTTGAAACACTGCTTATGAAAATTTGTTTAGTAAGTGCATTTCCTTATGACTGTATAAACCATTCCATAGCTTACTTCAAGGTGCCCCTACAGAAATATTGTTTTTGTGAGGTTGTGGTATGAACACCCCTTGTGACCATATGTCCCTCAGTGTAATGTATAAAGTAAAGACAAATGTATTGTCTGGGTCTAAGGGTCAGTTGTCATAATGTTTCTTGCTGTTGCTATTATCTACATTGATTTTCATTTTATGTCCCTAAATGCCATAGCTGAGTTTGAATATTGTTTCTTGTAGGTATTATCAACCCAAAGAATCCCAAGGAAGCACCAAAGTCCTTCAGCTTTGACTACTCGTACTGGTCTCACACCTCGGTAAGTTTCTGAATATACAATCGTAAAAAATACTGTTTACTGATTAGACTGGCTTGGATTGTCTCCTGACACCCCACTTCAGCCATCTGCTTTTACAAAGTCTGTATTGAATTATACAAGTTCAGAGCTCTGACTCTATATTCTAGACTTTTTCAATCCTGGGAACGTGAAGAGTAAGGTCTGAGGTTCTGAGAACATAGTATGAGTGCCTGAAAGAGAGAGGAAGGGAAAGGCATAGAAAAATGTATTGGTTCAAGCAGCTGCATAGTGGAACTTCAGCCACAAAAGTACCTTTTTCCAACAGAAATTACAACTGAAAAGTTAAAGACTTAAAAAAAAAAAAATCTTTGGCACAGTGAAATAACTGGCTTACCAGGAAAAGCAAGGATGATGGTACACATTTCCTATAACGATAAACAATAAACTTTTGTCCTCTAAACATTGTGCCCAGCTCCTCCAGAGAACTAGATCTGAAGTCTTGCTGACTTTCAGCGCTTGTTGTATAGCAGTTCTGCATTAGGTCCTCTCTCCTGCTTTCTTAAAAGGTGGAGAAGATATCCTTTTTATCATCTGCTGACATCAGCATTTAGTTTGGCTGATGGAAAGATAATTTGACATTTCTTCATTGGTCATCAACCATAATGTCTTCTTGAACAAAGCTCAAACTTTAAATATGCACAGAACTTTTTAATGAAACCTCTTATTAAATAAAGTAGTTGCAGAGAAACTTTGCAACTATGTAGGTCATCAGGAAGGCAAAATGCTATGTGCGCTATACAGACTACACCCTAATGTATGAAAACATGACTTTTGTAGCCACAGCTTTTGCTGTCATTTTAGGTCACATGCATCTTCAAGAAACGCTTTCTATTAAAAAAGTTTCAGTCTAATATTAAAATCAATCAGAACTCCTTTTACATCATGACGGTTCTTAAAAAAAAAATTGTCAGCATTCACTGGAAAGATGGGAGAGACTGAGTGATCACTAAAATTATACTCCTACAAAAAGTATGCATTGTGGTTTTACACCATCAGTGTAATATTTTCTAATCGATGAAGCATAAAATTTGTAGTTAGTTTCACTTGAAATGTATAATAGGTTACATAAAGGATACTATTCCCAAATAAGTGAAAAAGGGCTTCTATAGCTAGAGAAGGTGTCAGGGCTATTCCACACTCTGGCACTTCAAGGGCAGAAGTTGGGGTCCTGCCAGAGACCTTAAAAATAACTTGCCTCTATAGGCTTCTGCCTAAAAGCTCCCTAAGGTCACAGATTCACTGACTTCGGGAGGTAGCTGCCACCGCTAAGTGAAACAAAAAACCCTCTTTCTTGAAGCCTGAAAGAAAGCACTTGGACTTCTTCCATGGGGTACCCTCAAGCCCTTTTACTACAAGAGAGCTTGGGGGGCAAAGAGGGGGAGAAAACAAGCTTGTACATTTCAAAGGTGGAGGCGCCCTTATCGACTAATTGAGCAGTTGATGGAAATTCCATTGACTGTTGAATTAGTTGATTGATCTACATTTAACATCCCTACTGCTTCCCTTTCCTTGCTGCCTCAAGCAGGAGGGGGAAATGCAAGGAGTCAAGTAGTTGACTCAACAAGTCACTTACATCCCAACAACTACACTTTTTTGGAGTTAGACCTCTGGCAGTAGAAAGCAATATTTATTTTCTTTTAATCTTTGCAGCCTGAAGATCCCTGCTTTGCGTCTCAGAACCGTGTGTACAATGACATTGGGAAAGAGATGCTCTTGCATGCCTTTGAAGGCTACAATGTGTGTATATTTGCCTATGGGCAGACTGGAGCTGGGAAATCCTACACCATGATGGGCAAACAGGAGGAAAGCCAGGCAGGCATCATCCCACAGGTAACAAGACCAATGCTGGGTAATTACTTGACAAAACATATTTAAATGTTTAATACTCTGTCATTTGTTACCTTGTCATAATGTCTCAGAGGGCTAGACATGTTAGTTTGTAACTTTAAAAACAAGTAGTCCTGTGGCACCTAAGGCTACATCTAGACTACGGCGGTATCCCGCAAAACCCTGCTGCGTCCAAGGAATGCATTTGCTGTTTCGCTTTTTTGTGGAAGAGCAAATGTGCTCTTCTTTCAGGGAGCCCTGAATACCTCGTTTCACAAGGCATAAAGGCTCTGCTAAAAGAGGGGGCTTTTCTGCCATTTGGCTCTGTCTTGACTGGGCCAAATGGCAGAAAAGCCTCTTCCGCAAAAGTGATTGAAAAGCTATGCAAATTGTAGTCTAGACCTAGCCTGAGAGACTTAGAAAAATGGCTTCCATGGGCAAAACCCGCTTCATCAGATGAGCTGGAGAGGCCCACGAAAGCCCATGATTATATAAATAAATAAATAAATAAATAAAGGCAGTCCCCGGGTTACGTACAAGATAGGGACTGTAGGTTTGTTCTTAAGTTGAATTTGTATGCAAGTCGGAACTGGTACATATTGTAGAGGAAACTCTAGCCAAACATTTCTCCAGAGCTCAGTTTTATTCTCCCACACCTCACTTCCCACAGTCCTTTATTCTCAAGCTGAGGTGTCTGCTGAGAAAAGCCGCTCCGCGTCTCCCTGGTCTGCTGGGGGGGGGGGGGGGGGGGCGCTAGCTTCGCGTCTCCCTGGTCTGCTGGGGGGAAGCAGCTAGTGTGGGGTTGCCTCACCCCGTTTGTAAGTAGGGATCTGATGTAAGTCGGATCCATGTAACCCAGGGACTGCCTGTATATTTATTTGTTAGTCTCTCAGGTGCCACAGGACCATTGCTTGTTTTTGTAGTAGTGGTTCACAAAGAACCAAATCTTACTTTTCAGGAGGGAAAGCATAGACCTTGGATCTAGTGCAGTCAGTTTTGACACAGATTACCACTGATGTCTAACATGACTATGAAATCATGTTTTCTGTTTATACTAGCAAGAAAACCAGCATGGTACAGCATAACTTGGTTGCAAATATTTCTCAGCTGTTTAAACTTAGCCATTTTTGTAGAATAAATAGGGCATATATTTTGTGTTTAGCAGATGTATAACTTTTCACCTTTAACCTCTAGCAATTAAAATGGTAAGAATGAATGACTCAAATATAGGAGAAATTAGAAAAATTATTCTAAACAAAATAGTTCTACAGATTTGTAAACCAAGAACAAAATACTTGGTGCAGCATCTGCCCCTTGTTGTTCTTCCAAAACAAAAAATAATTGAGGAATGTAAATGTCTGATTCTACTGAGATTTTGGCTTTCGTTCCAATTGTTTACAGTACAGAAATGCTTATTCAGCAAGAATCCAAGAGATAGTGTCATTGATGAAACACTTGTAATGAGTGCAAAGTCTGGAAAATCTGTTTTGTCTTTGTTTCACCCTGGAAAATAAATGCTGCACTTCAGCAGTGTGTGTATATATATTTTCATATAGGTTACACAAATAAAGTAGGTAGGAATGTTGAGATATAAAGATCCTGAAAGAATGCCTTGAGAAATTCATGGCTGATATTTCATTAAGGCTATACTAGGTCTAGCTAATGTTCAAGTTGCTGTAGTTGTTGGCTGCATGGTGCTTTTGCCACATTCAGGCTAGCTTTGTTGTCCTGGCATTGGTGATATGTTGTGCATGTTTTGGAAGGAGTTTTCCTGTTAAAGTGGAAAGTCAGGTACGAAATAGACCACAGAAACCATTGCTCTCTGTGGATGGCTTAAAACGCTGCGGTCAAATGCATAGCAGTTGTTCTGTTGCCTCCAGCAGTGGCGCATAGGTTAGATGACATTTTCTATTAATTACTTTCTTCACACTATTGTGATTAAAGTTTTCCCAAACATGTGGCTGACATTTACATCTAACACCTTGTTTTCCTTCTGTGAATGTAACACCCTTTTTGAGCATACCACCTGAAATCGGTTCAAAGACTTTGTTCATTTGTTTTTCTGTTGTTAATTTGGGGATGCTAAAATTACTTTTCAGTTTCCGAAGAATATACAAATCAAAGGCCATGTAACTCCCTCCCTCCAGTTATATCTTGAGCGATTATCCCACAGAGGAACAAAATCAAACGAAACTAACATATTTCTGTCTGAGATATACTTACTGATTTCTCTGCCTTCCCTGCACTAAAAAATATGCAGGAGGGGCAAAAATCATCCTCCATGCACAAATGCAGATTGTGGTCTTCCACTTTCTCATATTTACTAGGTCCCTCATCAGCCAACCTCTGATATGTATGTAGAAGTGTAAAATAGTGGTATCTTAAAACTATGCACTGACTTACTGTTTGGATTCTGTGCTGCTAAAATCTGATGCTGTGTCCACACCGCTGCATGTCTTGATTGTAATAGCTTGTTTAGGTTCTGTCTACACTTAAGTTTAAAGTGCAGCCATGGCACTAGGGATGTGAACGAACAGTCGACTAGTCTGATCCGTTAATCTAGTCAACAACTTGCATTCCCAAGCCCTTTGTTGCCTCTATATCAGCTGGTCCTGCCCCTGGTAGACTATAGTATAGTTGACTAATCGCTAAGAATTCATGCGGTTAGTCAACTATTCAGTTACCCAAGAGCTAACATACCTACGTGACAGTGCTTTAACCTGAAAGCGTGACCATGGCAGAAGTGCTGGAAGAGAGGTCTCCAAGGCTCTATGTAAGCAACCTCCATGAGGGGAGTAGCTAATGCCACACTTGTGCTTTACAGTTCTGTAACTTGCTGCACTTGGCATGGTGGTGACGTTTTTCACACGGCTGAGCCATAAAGTTACAGCTCTGTAAAAGGCCTAAGTCGATTTATCCTTACACTGATGCCTCTGAGTCCTACTTCTGTTCTTCTCTATACCCGCCTTTCCTCCACCCACTGCAGTTCAAAATCTTTGTATGCATTTCTTGCTGTAACACATTCTGGTCCATTATACATAGCTTCATTTGTTGTCTTAATTTTAAAAAGTGTAGCGGGTTCAACTCACTTTCAGCATAGCTTCTTCCCTCAAGGTGGCTTTTGGGGAAGTAGTTGGCTGCTCCGAAACACCCCATTTGGGTGTCTTCGGGGCACTGCCCTCCAGGAGTGACCACTCCTGGTCTTGGTCCGCGCCCCCTTCGGGGAGGGGGGAGTCATTGTTCTTCCTCCGCTCCTCCTCCAGGGTCTTCCCTAGGACCCCCGGTTCTTCTCCCAGTCTGCCTGCCTGGTTGCCTCCTGCAACCTTGCCTTGCGGACTTATGGCCTGGGGCTTCCCTGGCTCCCCCAGCCTACGGCAACTGCCATTTTGCAGTCCAGCCTTTTTGGGCTGTCTCCATGCGAGCTCCGCCCTCCATGACTGCCTGCTTGCAGCCCTGGGCCTCAGGCTGAGTAGCCTGGGTTTGCTAGGCTGAAGCCCCTCTCATTGCAGGCAGGCAGGTCTCTCCTCCTTCTCCCAGGAGCTGCTCTATATGGCTTCCAGCTGGGCCCTTGTTAGCTGCCTCAGCTGGGCTTCCTCCTGACTCTAGGTCTCCGCTCCTTAAAGGGCCAGTGCAGGGCAACACACTGCCACCATAGGTAAAACACAAACCTCAAACAAGCACAATCTCATACATAGTCTGTCCAGGTAGCTTCAGCATCCTTCATATGAACAAGTTGCTACTAATTGCCTCAAATCTGATTTCTGGGTTTTGTCAAAACAATGGACTCTCAGGATTATTCTCCTAAAAATAACCAGATATATTTATTAGTTATAAACAAATGGGAGAAGATTTAATATTTTCAGTCATCTCATTCTCTAGAATGTATAACATGTTTTTCTAATTTCAGTTGTTACTATTACTTTTGTGTTATGGTGGCGTAACCCAGGCTATTAGAGACAAGGTAGGGTAAGGTAATATAAATGGACCAACTTCTGTTGATGAAAGAGGAGTTGCAGAGATTTTTCTTTAGGTCAGGGAAAGGTACTCTGTCTCACCATTAAGTACAAGGTGGAACAGTTAGAGTTAACACATGTTGCGAAAGAAGCATTCAAGCTGAAGCGTTTCAGATGTCTGCAGTTGTAGGAGAGACCCTGCCTCAGTGGGGATGGTAGTGGAAATGACTCTAGTTGTTGTCCTACCACCAAATGAAGGAACCGTTATGAACATCATGAAACAATTACAACTCTTGCTCAGCAGAAACCCCACCTGTTTTTTCATAAGTCCTCTCTTTTGGCCCTCATACAGCCCTCCAACCTTGCCAAACTCAAAGAAGCAAGCTCCTCATAGACCAGGATACACCAACTCAGCGGCATTAGCCCCTGCCAAAATGTTTTTTGCAAAACAAACACTTTGACCTCATCTTCAAAGGAAACTTGCACAATACTTTCAAAAGATGATGCTGGGAACTTAAATTCATTACTTTGCTAAATGCCAAAAATCACAGGCTTAATACACTAGATTTGAGGTTGACTGTCAGAATCTCCAACAGATAACATCTCCACAGTTGTAGGACAAAAGGTCTCTTGCAACATGTTAGATGCTCAGTTATCTTAAGGCTGGGCAAAATACGGCCTGGTGGTCGGATCTGACCCACGGAACCCCTTGCCAGGTCTGTAAGGCACGCACCTGCCACGATTTAGAACCCAGTCCATGCCACACCCTGCTCTTCAGGGAGGGGTGTGTGTGCTTCGTGCTATCTCCCTGCCCCCAGCCCAATCCTCCGCTCCTGTTGGGCAGAAACAACTGGCCAGTAAAAACTGACTTCAGTCAACCTGTCAGCTCCTATTGGCTGGAAACAGCCAGCCAGTTGGAGCTCAGAGATTGATCTGAGACACTTGGGGCAGTGCAAGCCTTTTCTCCCCTACATCCCCCCACCCTCTTGAGCCATGCGGAGGAAGCAGCCTGTACTTTCAAGCGGGCAGGGACTGCAACAGGCAGGGAGCCCAGCCTGCCTTGGGGGTGCTGCAGCCTGCTGGCCAAGAGACACTTAGATAAATGCCTCCCAGCCAGCACCTGCCTCCCGCACCCCAACTCCCTCCCCCAAAGACAATCCAAACCCTCTGCACCCCCTGCCCAGGTCCCAACTCCCTCCCAGACCCTGTGCTCCCTCCTCTACCCCTCCCCCAGGCCAGAATCCTCTCCTGTACCCAAACACCCTAATTCCCTGACCCAGGTCAACCCCCTCCTCCACCCAAATACCCTTTCAGACTCCACACTGTCTCCTGCACCCCAGTTGCTGACCCTGTGTGCCCTTCTGCTCCCAAGCTACAACCTAGACCCTGCACTCCCTTCTCAGAAATGTGCAGCCTTTGATCACTTACCAAAAATCTTGGAGTGGCCCCCCCCACCAGAAATTATTGCCCACTCCTGATATGTCCAATCCATCTTGAATTTAGCTTGCACAGAGCTTTTCTTAGGCCTGGGAAAGGTAAGTTCACTCTCCAACAGAAGCTGGTTCAGTCGATTATTAGAAGATATTAGCTCACCCACCTTGTCTTTTTCTGGTCTTTATATTAAGTAATTATATGTTTATATTGCAGACAGATATTGGTGAAACAAGGGCATAGTTGATAAGAGGAAAAAATAAAAGGATTGAATATTAGTGATTGGGGGAGGGGGGATTCACTATATTTTTACCAGGATACTATGCAGTGGTTGTTTGTCATTGAAGTGGCTTTTGGAGATGGGAAGAGTAGGAGGGGAGTAGATTGTCACAATAATTATTTGTCGTTGTTTACTCATGACTGCTGTCTGACTCCGGTTTAATTTCTTTCTAGCTATGTGAAGAACTGTTTGAGAAAATCAATGACAACAGTAATGAGGAGATATCCTATTCTGTGGAGGTGAGTACATAGTACACTAAGGCATGCTCCTGTTAGTGGACATGAAGTTGATCTGAAGAAGCTACTGTATCATTGATATTTTCTGCTATATATGTTCATGAGCACCTGACTCTTTCCTTTCTTACTTGGCACAAATGTATGAGCAAACCATTTCTAAGGTACATTCTGAATATCAATGCACCTTCTCTAATCTCTTTGGATGGTGAGTGGCAAGTAAATTATAAAAGCTAGCCCTATTCCAACTTTTTGTGATTCTGGATGTGAAAAGCCATAGAATAAACATGCAAACATTTGATCACTATTGGTTGGAAACCTATTCAGTGTGTTCTCTGTTAATTGCCTTTAATTGCTTGAGTTCTGAACTAAGCCTATATTTATTAGAATATTTGATGTAGTCTTACTCAGGAATCTTCTTTTAGCCTGCTACTAGGGGTGCCATTCTCTTCCATAATGTGGACACAATTGATACAGACTGGAAAAAAAATGATAGGAAGAGAATGTTATAAACTAAGCCCCAACACACTGAAATAGTTGTCTGAGCTAAGTCCTAGAACAAAGGGAGTTTCCTGGCTACTAGCCAAGTGAATGTGCAGGAAGATATCTATGTTCGTAATTGACAAAGGATTAAAATGTGAACTGTTAAAAATAGCACTTCGGCAGTTCTGCTTAGTGTGTTTAGATATAATTGCTCACTTTCCAGACAAGTCATGAAACTTGGTCAGTTTAATAGGTTTTCAAGCATTTAGTCACTTCAGAATCTGAGCTTAATCAGAATGGTAATGCTACTGGGACAGCAGGATTAATACCAGTGAAAGGAGAGTGCAACATACTTTCAAACTGTTTCCACTATTTGATGTAAGAATGGATGATGAGTCCTGGATGTGCAAGGAATCCAGAAAAAATGATCTTCATAGCAGTGGCAGGCTTTCTGAGGATTGACATGGGACAAACTGGGTGGGGGTGTAGAACTGGAATAAAGAAATTATGTAAATGTTGTTTACTTGGGCAACAGTGACCCATTTGATATTTAAGTTCCTTTGTCTCTGGATTTTAGACCTGGTTAGATATTTGTGATTCCTTTTTGTATTTCTAAAACTGCTTGTTCCATTTGAGTTCTTCCCACCAAATGAAAGTGAATAATTTACTGTTTCATCTAATACCTTGGGTGCTGAAGTCACTAAGTATCTGTTACAGTGGGATAAGCTTGATGCCCTGAGAAACAAGACAATTAAAAATTATGCATTTTAAAAGAATCTTAGCTTTGTAATTATGCTGGAGTTAGTTTGTAGGTCTGACATGTAACTATAATTAGTATGGTTAGCTGGGTTTTCATCTGACCTATAGTGTGTGCTTCTCTCTAAATATGAGAACACCAAAAGTGGCTCTTCAATTAAAAGAAATATTAATTTAACCTTTGTGTTCTGGGTCCAGAAGTGAGGTCCTCTGAAAGTAATTTGCTCTCCCTCCCCTCCAGGTAATACATACGATTTAACATAAAGCCCAAGTATTCTGCCATATCTCAGGGATACAAACTCTTTATTCATCATGGGATTTCAGTTAAGCGATACAGCTTCTTAAGAGTGGTGTTCTAAAATGCTGCTGTGAACGTGTCTCAACAGAAAGTGAGTGCTTCAAGACCTGTAAATTATCCATGTAAATCTATTCACAGGTCAGTTACATGGAGATTTATTGTGAGAGAGTCAGAGACTTACTGAACCCGAAGAACAAGGGGAATTTGCGGGTGCGAGAGCACCCCCTGCTTGGACCCTACGTGGAGGACCTTTCCAAGTTAGCTGTCACCTCCTATACTGACATTGCAGACCTCATGGATGCTGGGAACAAAGCCAGGTTTGTTATGATGTGGAGTCTCATTCAGTTGTGGGGTAGGAGAGTCGTGTTCTTGCTCCATATCTGGTATGATGGCATACAGTGCCATTTATGAAATCCTGTGTAGTCCTTGTCATATGTGGAATAGAACGCACATTGGAAATTACTAAAGGAATCAAACATGGTGTGAAAATATACCTTTGGGCAATTAATGCCATTTAGAAGCTAACACTCATTTGTATTGTGAAATGGTTTCATAAATCACTTTATTAATATTTATTATTGCAGAAGCTTGTAAAATATTCTAGTACAGGCAGTCCCCGGGTTACGTACAAGAGAGGGACTGTAGGTTTGTTCTTAAGTTGAATCTGTATGTAAGTCGGAACTGGCGTCCAGATTCAGCTGCTGCTGAAACTGACCGCCAGTTCTGACTTACATACAGATTCAACTTAAGAACCCCAAGCTTCCCCAAGTCAGCTGCTGCTGAAACTGATCAGCGGCTGATTCCAGGAAGCCTGGGGCAGAGCAACTCTGCCTCAGGCTTCCTGTAGTCAGCGCTGGTCAGTTTCAGCAGCGGCTGACTTGGGGACGCCTGGGGCAGAGCAGCTGGGGTGGTGCTGGGTTGCTCCAGTAGCACCGCTCCTCGGGCGCTACTGAACCAACCCAGCAGCACCCCAGCTGCTCTGCCCCAGGCATCCTGATTCAGCCACTGCTGAAACTGACCAATCGGCAGCACCCCAGCTGCTCTGCCCCAGGGTCCAAAACAAAAGTCTGGTCTGCTGGGGGCGGGGGGGCACACTAGCTGCCCCCCCCGCAGCAGACCAGGGACACGGGAGCAGAGCTGCAGCGGCAGCGGAGTGCCGCGCCTCTGAGGCTTTGCTCTAGCAAAGTCTCAGAGGCGCGGGACCCCGCTGCTGCGGCTTCAGTCCCGGTGCCTGTGGTCTGCTGGGGATTGTCCCCAGCAGACCACAGGCACCGGGACTGAAGCCGCAGCCGCGGCGGGTTCCCACGCTTCTGAGGCTTTGCTCTGGCACCGGAGCAGCTTACGAGCGGGGCTTTCTCGCCCCGGAGCTCGCAGGTAGCAATCCGCCACCTCGACCTCCGGGGCAAGAGAGCCCCGTTCGTAAGTGCGGATCCGACGTAAGTCGGGGACTGCCTGTAGTTGCAGTTTGTTCTGGTAACATGCCTTTTAATTCTAGCTTTCTCTGTATACAAAAATAGTGATAATGAACTAGTTAAAATCTATTTCTAGCTACGCAAAAAGTGAGGAACAATAAAGTTGGCCTGTCATCCATACATAGTCTGATTAGTTAATCCATACATCAGGATGTGGAGAAAGGAAGGATAATGAAACTGAAGGCAGGTACAGAGGATAGCATTAAGGAAGCACAAGTGGTTGTAGACTAATAGTATTCAGTGTAAACTGTTGAAGTAACTATAGTTGTGGAAAGGAGCTGCTTTTTTTTTTTAAACAAGTAACCTGACTTTATTTTTTTAGGACTGTGGCAGCTACCAACATGAATGAAACCAGTAGCCGTTCTCATGCTGTGTTTACGATTGTCTTTACTCAGAAGAGACATGATACAGAAACTGACCTTTGCACTGAGAAGGTAGAGGAGTGGGGGAAAACTGACAGTCTTAATTCTGTTTTCATTTACCTCATTTTACTGGGGGCTTAAGGTGGAAGTAGAAATTCTCTCTCATTTTGATGTACTTCTCAGTGGGGGAGAACTTGCTTATATGCAGTATAAACTAAGTCAGAGAACTTCTGGGTTTTTTTTCTTGGCTCTGTTCCTAAACTGTATTTGAAATAGTGGCTGAGATGGGGAAAGCAGGAGTAGCAAAGGGTGGGGAGGGGGACAGGAAAGTAGATCCAGCAAGAAGAAAGATGGATCTGGAATGAGCTGGGAAGTAAAACTTTCTCTTGTGTGTACACAGAAGCTTCAGTGTTTGTTTGACAGGGCCTAACTAATTACTGCCTCATTAACTATATTCTGCACCCTCTCTGTCATATGCCTGCTTTAGTAGGGATGCATTGCTACTCAGGCAACACAAAGGAGGTGGAATTTGCATATTAAAAGGAAGTACATTCTGTATGAGTGGAGATGTTTGTGGTCTTTGCTGTTGGTCTGGATAGTGGAAGAGTGAAGAGATTGTACATGCAAATGTGACTGGAAAAACTGAACCATATTCACATACCTGCTCCCATTGTGTCTTTTGGGTCAGATCTGTTGCCTGTGCTGAAAAACCCAAGTTTTCCATCTTGAGTTGTTTTGGCTCTTCAGGGTTATGGGATCGTAACTTGCATTCTACTCTGCTGTTGAGCCAGCTCTTGATTACTGATTATCCATATATGGATAAAACATAGCATGCCTTTTTTCATTCTGGATCCTAAGTTATTTGCAGCACTAGCAGTTAAATTCTTTTGACTCAGTTTGCTCTGGAATGTCTTAAATACTTATGAAACAATATTATTTTAGCTATTTTTCAGAGTTTATCTGCACTTAAAAAAATAACTTATTTATTATGATGCAGAAACAACTGCACTTCTCTGAAATTGATTGCCAATAAAAACAGTAGAACTGTAGAATCTGCAGCAAGCTATTGTGATTTTGAATAATAGACTACTTCTTCCTGAATCGTGTCATCAGAATTGATTTTTCTCTCATTCTAATTCTACCTGAACTAGCTCTGACTATTGCTGTGTTCCTTCTTTAGGTCAGCAAGATTAGCCTTGTGGATCTAGCTGGGAGTGAGAGAGCAGACTCAACTGGTGCCAAGGGGACTCGATTAAAGGTAGTGGGACTGCCTTGGGCCTCTGCTGTATGCAGGAGAAAGGGGGAAATGGTGTATTATCAATCTGATATATCAGTATGCTCTTCTGCTTATTAAGTAATTAATAGGGAAGAAAATAATTAAAATAAGAATATAAAAATTAAGTCCCATCAAAGATCCAGAATTTCCTCCCCATTGTGATTAGTGGTGCTGTGGAATAGTAACAGTTGAATTTTTATTCGTTGTATGGCTGGTATAATGGGTCTATCACGGTAGTCCTTTGTTAACACATTAGCTATTGTGCAAAAATGAGATCTCTTTTGCTGTCTAGAGTCATAGAGGCTCCCTGTTTGAAGAGAATTATTTGAGTGTATTCAGTTGCATGATTATATGTAATTCTCATATTGGGATACTCAAAACTAAAACATAATGCACTTCATGAAAAGGCTTGTGGGTTCTGTTTTAATTCTGATATTTCAAAATATCTGCCTTTCCGTCACTAGTATGTATGATATCTTTAATGGGGTAGATGTAAGGTTTATTTCTTCATAAAGTAGCTTTTTTAGACTGGTAACCTAGTCTTTTTTGTCTAGCGTTAGATTATAAAATTAGTAGAGGTACCTGTCTGAGAATGAATGTTAAGACCTAGATCATAGCAGTGTGGTCACAGTAAAACAAACTTTATTGTAAATCTAAGGCATGTACTTGGACAATGATATCAGCCATCATCTCCAGGGCTGTGTCCAGACTCAGGGGTTTTTTCGAAAAAAGGCTACTTTTTTCGAAAAAACTTCCCCTGCGTCCAGACTCAAGCCGCGTTCTTTCGAAATTAATTCGAAAGAACGCGGCTTTTCTTTCGATGGCGGTAAACCTCAATTTACGAGGAAGAACGCCTTCTTTCGAAAGTTCCTCTTTCGAAAGAAGGCGTTCTTCAATGTAAATAGGGCTTCTTCAAAAGAGAGCATACAGACTCACTGGATGCTTTCTTTCGAAAAAGGAAGCTGCTTTTTCGAAATTTCTCCGTGCAGTCTAGACGCTCTCTTTCGAAAGAGGCTCTTTCGAAAGAGGCTTGCAGTCTAGACATAGCCCAGGTGTTTTTAGTCTGGACTAGAGTTCCTGTTTGAGTAGTCTGAATTACTACATTAAATTTGTTATCTTTCCAGGAAGGAGCGAATATCAACAAGTCTCTCACAACTCTGGGCAAAGTAATTTCAGCCTTGGCAGAGGTGGTAAGTAAAGTATTGCATCTATCCAGAGAGGAAGTTGTCATCTTTACAAACCTTTTAGAGCTTGGTAAAAGTCAAGAGACCATATAGTCCAGCAAAGCCCTTACATCTACTTTGCTCACATCAGTAATTGGCCTAACTGAGCCTATTTTTTGTTCGATGTGTGCAAGTTTATTCACGTGTATGAATCTCATGGGTTTCTGGTACAGTACTTGCTGCAAGACAGAGCATTGGTTGCTTTAGCTATGAATAAGTTTTTGAAATATAAATGTCTATTGGCTTTGCGCGTAATGGTAAGAAGAAAAACAAATAGTACGTGTATACTTGCTGAATTTTGTGCTTTTATTTTTTTTAAAAGCAGACAATTTTGATTAAAAGAAAAGCTTTACATCTTGTTGGGGGTTTCTTTGATTTAAATGATTGAGTCGTATGCGGTCATTTGGTGTTTGGGTTATTCTACTATAAATCTGGAATTTTATCTTGATATCTAAATGACAGGAGAATATTATATAATCTAAACAAGTAATCATAAAGTAGCATAAGAATTCTTTCGTTTTAATTGTGCCATTGCAGTTGCAGTGGAACAACACATTGGAAAAGCTACTGCTGCTGTGCACTTAAGTTACAGAAGATTTAACCTTTGGGACAGTCTGACTGGATTAATTTACTTTAAATTTTTTTGGGAGACTCAATTCTCATTCATTTTCTTATTCAGAAAAGCAATATTCAGTGCTGCATATCCTCCAGTGTAGTAATTTAAATGGTCCATTCTGTCTTGTTCAGACGTTCATCTTGTATTCTTTCTTCCTCTTCCTTTAATGCTTTCAACTTTAGGATAACTGCACCAGTAAGGTATGATGGAGCTGAGTAACCTTGAATGTTAAATCCTAGTTGATTGATATAGACCTAGATGCACTTCACCTGGGAAGCCAAGAGCAGGAATCTGTCAAGCGTTTCATGACAAATTGATTTGTGGAGTAGACTGAACTTTACTTCACGAAGAGGCTTGTTTCCATAACCAGAGCTCGACAAATAATGTAATCTACTTGCCCCTTGGCGAGTAGATTACACCCCAGAAGAGCCAGCGCAGAGTGATCTGCGCAGGCACAGAGCGCAGAACTGCGCAGCTGGTGAGCGGGACTCGCTGCCACTTGGCGAGCCCTGGCCATAACCATGAAGTAATGAGGACTGTACTGACTCAAAATAAAAAAGTTCTTGTTAGGGTTGGGAATAAAAGAGAAAAATGCAGGTGTAATGAATCTTTTTAAAATAAAGATTAACTATAACTTTAATGAACTATTAAGAATAAACATCCCTGCTCCTGATTTGTAGGTGACTTTCTTAGGACTACTTAGAATCAGTATGACTATTAATACATTTGCTTACTAAAAATATGATCTTTTACCCTCACACAAAAGGATGCCTTGCAGGGTTCAGTTTATGCTAACCTTATAAAATTGCCATGAAAATGTACTAGCCTTGATGTGCGGTTCTTACCTTTTGGCGGACAAGTAAAATGAGTAAGTTGAAAATTCTTTTCAACTACTTACCTGCAGCAAGTAGTTGAAAAGAATTTTTATAAGGCCAGTACTTGCTTTTGTGCAGTAATCACATTTAGAATGTTAGTAGGATGATGTTCCCATAACATCTGGTCAAAACTACTGTTGCAAAATCACTTATTGCATTAATAGTGTCCTGTAGAATTACACTTAATTTCAATTATTGGCAAAAGTTTAAGTCTGTTAATCTCCCTCCTTTTGCTGTCTTGAACGTATCAGATGCACCCTTATTCTGCAAAGCTCTTTCATGGCTGACCTCTATATTTCAAAATCAAGTTGTGTTACTAAGAAAGGTGGGGATGGAAAATGCCTGTTCCTTTCCCACAAAGGAATCTTTATAACCATTTATAAAGACAGTGATTGGCAGAATGTGGGGAGGCTTGGGGAGCTGTCGGCACTGAGCTTGTCTTTTGTTTGGGTGGTCCAAAACCCTCCAATATGCAGCTAGGTCCAAGGCTAGTTTTATAAAACAATAAAACTAAACAACCTTTGTGTTCATGCATCTGATTTCATTGACTCAATCGTACTGTCCTGAGCTGACATCTTATCCTCACATTTTCTAATAATCTTTGTTTTCCTGAGTAGCTTAAATGTCCTTCTACCTCTCTCCCTCCAGTGCTGTCTTTTCCAAATTGCTTTTCTCGGCAAACAGAATGTGATAGGGAAAGTGAATTTCAGCTTGAGAGCTTTTCCTTTTTTCCCCTATTTTTTTCAATTTAAAAATATTGATGCGAGGGCTGTTAGCAAGTAGTTGACGACTCAACTATCTCATAAGCATAAGTTTATTGGGTAGTCGAGTGGAGCATTTGGCTACTCGCTCCCCCTTACTTCCAGCTGCCTCCGTATGAGAGGCAGCAAGGAGAAGAGGACAGGAGTTGGTGCTGGAGAGAACTGGCCTCCACCTCTATCAGCAGGTTGAGGCTTGCTGCAGGCAAGGGCTGCTGCTGTCCAGCAGCCCCTGTTCATGGCGGCCTGCTTGAGCTGGCTCTGGGAGGGATAGCTCAGTGGTTTGAGCATTGGCTTGCTAAACCCATGATTTTGAGTTCAGTCTTTGAGGGGGCCATTTAGTGATCTGGGGCAAATCTGTCAGGGATGGTACTTGGTCTTGCCATGAGGGCAGGGGACTGGACTCGATGACCTCTCAAGGTCCCTTCCAGTCCTATGAGATATAGGAAGCTACCCCCACTCTTGCTCTGCAGAGCTGTCCTTATTGACTAATCGTGACGTTGATACAAATTGTGTTGAGTACACGATTAGGCAGATAACCGCAATTTAACATCTTTACTTGATACTAATTTTAGAGAATTTAACCACTGTAATGGTTTATTTCCACATGCAGAATAACCCTTTCTTGAAGGAGTATTCTGATCAAGTCATGTGGGCTCAGTATCCTTTGCACTCCCGCTGTTTGTAAGGAGAGTTTAAAAAGCCAACAAATAAAATATTTATCCCATCTCCTGGAGTGTTAATTGGAATGACATTCAACATCCAAGGAAACGTCAATTTTTGAGTAAGGTTGCTTGGAGTTTTCTTAGTGATCTGAAAGTCACTAACGTATGGTGGAAACAGGGCTGTTTATCTTGTTGTGTTCCTTCACCTATCCATTTACATGTTTATATAAATGTTTATTTTCTGCTTTCTGGTTTGTTTCTGATTGTACTACAAATATAATTTTAAAGTAGCACATAAAAACACTACCTATGACGGGCCACAAATAGTGATCATCTACCTCCAGTGGGGGAAAGATAATAATGCAGCCAAAGTACGTACGTGTGTGTGTGTGTGTGTGTGTGTGTGTGTGTGTGTGTGTGTGTGTGTGTTGCAGTTTCTGTGGGAGGGAAATAAAAATCAGAGGGTAAAGTAGTTGGACAGAAAATAAAAAATAAGTAAATAGAGGGATTATATTTACAGTGTGTGTTTTGATTCAGCGTATGGTGTTGCTGTTAGTAGTGTTTAATTTTCCAGTTTGGCTCGAGGATTAGGATGACCAGATAGTAAGTGTGAAATATTGGGACATTGGTGGCTTTTTTTGAGGGGCTAGGGATGGAAGTATAATTAAGTAAAGCTAAGCCCCTAATGCCTGGATGGTGTTGATAATATCAGGATGTCTAGTCATTCTGTGTAGCATATGCTGTCTTCCATGTTATTCAAGTTTACACCTCTTTAATTTCTTCCTTTTGATTTGCTCTCTTCTAATCACATTCCCCCAAAAACATTTCTTTCTCAACCTGAAGTTCATCATCACCTTCATAGTCTATTGCAGTGGTCTCTAACCTTTGTAAGCATGAGAGCGCTTTTTGAATTTAAGTGCAATCTAAGATCTACCTCAAACCCAAATATCCTCCCTCACTTTCACCGGGCAGGGGCAGCACGTTTGGGTGCAGGCTGTGGTCTTGGATTAAGTGATTTGGAGTGTCGAGAGGCTCTGAGCTGAGCTTGGGGCAGGCAGTTAGTGCCAGAGGGAGTTCTAGGTGCAGGCTCTGGGAGGGTGTTTGGATTCAGGGATGTTCAGGGCTAGGGCAGTGGCCTGGGATGCAGGAGTAGATTCATGACTGGGGTAGGGTTTCAGGATGTGGGCTCCAGCTGGGCACTGCTTACCTCAGGTGGCTCCTGGGTGGTGGTGCAGTGGGGCTAAGGCAGGCTCACCCCTGCCCTGGCCCTCCACCACTCCCAAAAGCAGCCAGCAAACTCCATCCCATGTCCTATTGTGCCCTTCCCCGCCATGCTTTGTGGAGATAGGACACAGAGTGGGAGAAGGGGGCACCCGCACTTCAGCACCCCTCTTTCACTTGAACAGCAAGCAGGAGGCTCCTGGGAGTGCAGGGAGGCATCTCCAAGGCAAGGGGCAGGAAGTGCGCAGCAGTGGGGGGAGGGGCAGCTGAATTGCCCTCAGTTGATAGCCTCTTGTCCAAACCAATCAGAATCACCTGTCAGAGGCTCCAAGATATACCAGTAGATCCCGATCTACTGGTTGGTGACCACTGGTCTGTTGCATAACTTTTCTTCTTTAATACTGAGTATGGAATCTGGTATATGACTTTACTAACCCTGTTGTTCAGCATCTTAATAATTTTTTGATGTGTGCTCCGATTCTCTTGTGTGCAGAGCTGGCCCCTTTAACTGTTGAGGACATTGACATGATCACCCTAGATTCTTTGTCTAATGAGAAACTTGCAGCCTATGAGCACTTGCCACAACAGAGATTAAGTTCTTCTATTTCTTCCAACCTTGTTCTGATTGCATTCAAGTTTCTGCAGTAAACTGTGTGGCTACGCCTAGACTGGCATGATTTTGCGGAAATACTTTTAACTGAAAAGTTTTTCCGTTAAAAGTATTTCCGCAAAAGAGCGTCTAGATTGGCAAGGATGCTTCTGTGCAAAAAGTGCTTTTGCGCAAAAGCATCCATGGCCAGTCTAGAGACGATTTTGCACAAAAAAGCCCCGATCGCCATTTTAGCCATCGGGGCTTTTTTGTGCAAAACAATTCTTCTCTGTCTACACTGGCCCTCTTGCGCAAGTATTCTTGCGTAAAGAGGGCTTTTTCCCGAGCAGGAGCGTGAAAGTATTTGCACAAGAAGCACTGATTTTGTACATTACAAAGTCAGTGCTCTTGCGCAAATTCAAGCGGCTAGTGTAGACAGCTGGCAAGTTTTTGCGTAAAAGCAATTGCTTTTGCGCAAAATCTTGCCAGTCTAGACGCACCCTATGTGTTTCTCCATCTGCTTCAAAGATTAAAGCATCTAAGAAAAGAGACCTGTTCAGTTACAATTTCTTAAGAGTCAGAGGGGGAAGCCTTTTACCTTTTGTTTAAACTCTTATTTTTCATTTTCTAGAGATCACTGTTCAATAATGAGTATTGTCTTTTTTTATAGAGCAAGAAGAAGAAGAAGACCGACTTTATTCCATACAGAGATTCTGTGCTAACTTGGTTACTTCGGGAGAATCTAGGTATGACTACACTAACTGTACTAATATTCAGGGGAATTCTTCCCTCAATTTTCATGTTTCATAGCAATTTTCTGTCTCAAACCAGTGTATGAAGTGGGTATTAAATATAGAAGTATTTATGTTTAAGTCCTCCTTCTATTGTTATAGCACTTTTATTTTCCCTGGGCATAAACATTATTATTTTGTTGAATACTCTGTAATATGGATATTGTTTCAGCTGGAAAATAGACATACAATAATATACTTATTACAAGGTGCAGTTTAACTTTTTAAAAACCTTACTTACGCATTATAGGTGGAAACTCCAGAACTGCCATGGTTGCGGCCCTGAGTCCAGCAGATATCAACTACGATGAAACTTTGAGCACTTTAAGGTACTATCCTCTAATTTGGAGTGGAAATGTTTGGCTTTCAATTGAGGTATTCAACTGCTCATCCTTCGTATCATGAGATAAGCATTAGGCAAAACTGAGACAATTCATGGGGAATATGTTATGGACTGAAAAATTATCATTATAAAGTGAACACCAGTCCCATGGTGTGTGAACATGAGGAGAGGATGTAAGTGTTTACACTTAATCAGGTAAGTTAACTTGAAACTGATCAGTGCTTTGAGATGAGGATGAAAATTTCTGTCCACTGGTGCAAAAGGGAAATAATCTTATGCATGAAGAGAACCCAGTTTAAAATGGCTTCCTTGGTAACACCTAAGCCTAACTTTTCAAAGGTGCTGAGTACTTAAAACTTCAATGGAATCTGAGTAGCTGGAGCTTAATACCTTTTTAGTGTGGCCCCTACTCTTTATAGCACTTCAGAGGTAGAACTGCTTGATTGACTACCTTGTTAGTCTGAAATAATGGCAGGGTGTTAGATTAAAAAAGAGAATTGCTGTATGTCTGTTTCATAAAATCATACTAGTATGTATTTTGCTGCTTCCAGGTATGCAGATCGTGCAAAGCAGATTAAATGCAATGCTGTTATCAACGAGGATCCCAATGCCAAATTGGTGCGTGAGCTTAAGGAAGAGGTGACAAGGCTCAAGGATCTACTGCGTGCCCAAGGGCTAGGAGATATTATTGACAGTAAGTTGATTAAGCAGTTTGAGGGGTAGCCATGTTAGTTTGTAACTTCAAAAACGAGTAGCCCTGTGGCACCTTAGACACTAATACAAATTTACATAGTATCCTGAGTTTTTATGGGCAAAACCCACTTCTTAAGATTAGCTGGGTTAAGTAGTCTTCAGTGTTCCCTCTAACCTGTGGAGCAGCACAGTTTCACAGATAATTAATCAGCCTGGAACCTCTGACTGGGTGGGGCTGATGAATCACCTGTGAAGCTGTCTTGCCCCACATTTTAGAGGGAACATTGTCCCTTCCATCATGGGGCTGTGCTCTGCAACAGGAAATCAACTAATTGCCAATACACTTGGTTTTTGTGGGAAGGTGTAGCCATTACATTTCAGTATTTCAAAATTTTCACATTGCTCTGGTGAGTGGTTGTCTATAACATGCCTTCTCCCATTCTTACGTTACTACTGCATTGGATTCAAACTCTTTTGGTTGCTTGCAAAGAAAAGCTTGAGGATGCTGAAGAGATGGGATTGTGAAATCCCTTTTGCACTGATCAATGGTGGTGACCCTTCCTGATAAAGGAGCAGCTTTGGGTGGTCTCTGAAAAGTCTTGGCCCATCCTCTGTTAAAAGGATGGTAGCTGTGTCTGGAGCAGGTCAGCAGCCCTATTTCTTTTTAAGAATAGCTCATGTCATGTTACCACAATTCAAATATTGTTTTGTCCCAAGTACAATAATGGTTAATCTCTGTAAGATAATTGCCCAAATGATACAACCATCTCACAATTTGCTGCTTAACTGCCTGCAGCTGCGATAATGGTTTTTTCAAGCACAAAATTTAAGCAATGTTGGAAGAACTATGTAGTGGGAGCTTGTATATTATATGCTCTTACTGTCCAGGCCTTGCTAGTACTACCTCTCAAGATGCTAATACAAGAGAAGCTATGAATATGCTGTCTTGGATTTGTCCTATTTTTCTGACCTTCACCTTCAATACAGAAAACCAGCTAAAATCTTCCGTGCTAAATTCTTTCAGAGTTTGGGGCTGTGACTTAATTCCTTTTGCATGAGATGCTTTTAAGATCAGTGTTAATTTTGTGTCAAACTAGTTTTCTTTTTGTTTACAGTAGAATCATCTGTATTGAAATGTATTTAAAAAGTGAATGTTGTGTTACTGACCTTTTGATGCTTATTTTCCTGTGAAGGGAATATTCTGGTTGAATCACAAGCCATGTGAAGTGTGTAACTTGTTTGTATCTTCTATCGTTATTTGTTTGAGAGAATGGATTAAGAAGAAAACTCAGCTCAAATTAAAATATGTTCACGTTTGATGTAGTCGTTAAGTTTCAAAACCAGAACTTTTAGCTGGATTTGAACAAAAAGTATTTGATGTGAAACGGAAAACTTTTTGTTCTTTCAAATGCCAAGTATTCTCTTCCCTTCCTGTGTCACTGTTTATCCTAAACTTTGACCCTTCTTGTATTTCCCTCTTGCTTCCCTTCAGTTGGTCCAATGGGAGATGATTACTCTGGAAGTGGAGGCAAATGTGTGTATTGTGTGGTTCTATAGCTCTTGCTAATCTGCTTCTGTTGGGCCAGCTTTTAATTGAGCTTTGCATGCCAGCATTCCTCACGGGGAAATCCCAGACAGAGTGGTTACTTTAAGTCTCATGTTTAATGAAAATGAATTTTCCTATTTTTAGCTATCCTTGGGTAAAAGCACAAAGTTGAGACTACTCTTCAGTACATTGGTTGCTTCCTTGTTTTGAGGAGACTGAGGATGGTAATACTTCAGTCTATTTTTACAAATAGTGCGGATTTGAACGTCCAAAATCTGTCTTTTCAGAATTTTTTTCAAGTTCATACATTAAACAGGTTTCCATCCCCCTAGACATCTAGTCTCATGACTTATTTTCTGACTCAAAATATGTTATAATTTTACATTTGAGAATTGATAATTTAAACTAAAGTAAAACAAAACCATAACTATTTCCTCCAAGGGAATGTTTCTTTGATAGCCTCTGCACATGTGTGGTGTTGGGTGCTTTGTGCTGATTGCAGTCTCTTTGAGCTCTTATTTGTCTTAGCTATCAATATACTTGCTGTCTAAAAAAGAGATTTGTTTTCCTCTGAAGGAAGGAATCTTAATGTGAGGAAACTGATAAGGATTAGGTAATAGGCTAAGAGACTGTCAGTAAGACAGCTGTTTCTGTGAAAGGGAATATACCTTTATAATCCACCTTCAGAGAAATATCTTCTGTACAGGGATGGATTATCTAGATTTGTTTTGAAGGGGGCAAATCTTAAGGAGACTGTTTCTCATTTTAGACCTTGTCTATGCCCTTTTTCAAAAGCTCTCTTCACCCCAAAACAATACTGGAAGAGATCTGTCTGAAATTTCCTGAACTCCAATACTGGTGGTGTAAAGACTCAGTCTGGCCTTCCTTTTTTGGTGCTGCTTAAAGCTTGTTGCCTAACTTCGTCATCTCCGTGTGTAGCTGCAGCATCACCCAGAGAAACGTGCATGTGTTGAAGGATAGGTTCTGTATGGACTCTGCAACAGCTAATCTGATTGCAAATGCTACCTTCTTTATCCCTTGAGTGCATGTGCCCATTGGCCTTTCAAGACTCTATCCTTCCTGCTCTGTTCTACCTGCTTCCCTCCACCTGGTGGCTCTTTCTCTTCTGTATTTTTCCACTTCCTATATCAGCAGATGGTGGTTTTCAAACTGTACTAACTGTACAAGGCTAATTGTGGTGTGAAATAGGACAGAAAGCTTATTGTTTCTGTTGGTAGGATTGTCCTGAGTAAGAGGAGAGAAGGTGAGCGGGGACTCGGTGAATCCTGAGCTACTTAACTGTCAGCATCTGCATGTTAGCATTTTTTGACGAGAGAGATGGTTGTTGTGAGATTCATTTGGCTTAGAATCAGATCAGAGATGGTCTCTGGATAACTTTTTCATGGTGGGAATACCTGAATTTATCTGTATTTTCTTCTGTATTTTCCAGTTTCGTAAATGTCATCTTCAGGCATCCTGGGCTACCAGTATCTAGATCAGGGGTTTTCAAACTCAGGATCTCACTTGTAAGGGCAAACCACTAGCTGGCCCCAAGATGCATTTACCTGAGCGTCTGCTGGCATGCCCGCTCCCAGTGGCCACAGTACACCCTTCCAAGCCAATAGGAGCTGGAAGCTGTGTCCTGTCAACCAAAGTTTGAAAACCCTTTATCTAGACTGAGAGAGCTGATTTGAGAGACTTAAAAGTGCCACCTGTTGAAACCATTTGCACAGGCCTTCTACCAGAAACTTAGCCTATTATATATTGTGGATCCTTTTCTCCACAACATATTAAGATGAGTGAGATGTGGTGGTATAAATATGAGCCATGCTCTTGTTCACCCTGACTAGGTCTGTGTATAGGGTTGCAGCTTTGTACCCTTAGGGAGCATGAGTTACAGGCTGAGATTACGCTGGCACTCTGTGTAGCATCTCAGGAGTCCAGGTTGTGAACCACTCTAGTCCAGGGCTATTTGGTCCGACAACATCCGTGGCCTGACATGATTTGAGTTAGCAGGATGCACGCTGAATAGGTGTGATGATGTTTCCTGGGGTCCGTTTAAAGTTTCTTTACAAGTACCAGTCTTGGCGCTCAGTCTTCTGTGCTGTTATTTAGCTTTAATTTACCGCTAAATGTTTTCTATGAGCCCAGTAAGCAGTGGAAATGTTGGTAATGCTGCTAGACAATATTGACACTCCTGTGCTTTGCCAAATTCTCTGGTTTGGTACTTGTCAAGTCCCAAGGATTCTGGGCTAGAGAGGGTTAACCTGTATTACTTTTAGAAATTAAGATTCAGTAAATCATTTTTTTTAATTTTTTTTTTTTTTTACTGTTTTCCTTTTAGATTCCTTTCATATGAGTTGGATTTGAAATTATTAGGTTTAGGCTTTTTGCTCCAATAGCGCCTTTGCTGATAAATGGCCATCTCTGTTCATGGCCCTCAGCTCCACATTGCTCATCAGTGTGACAATGCCCACTAGTGTGAGAAGACTGAGGAGATCATAGGAATAGAGCAGTCCACAGCTGTTGTTTAGATCATGAGGATTCTTCTGGTTTACAGTGTATTGTTCAGTGTTTAACTTTGTTTTGTCAGGAGTTCACGGGTAACATATTAAGTTTATTCTGGAGTCCTTATTTACAAGTTTTAGAGACTGAATTGACCTTATATCTCAGGGATATCTGTTTTAAAGGATTTGTTTCAGAACTGCCATCTAAAACTGTTAATCTTGTCTGTGTAGTGGCTTAAATGCTTTCCTCTTACACTAGTATTTCCTTCATGTCTTCCTTTTCCCCTTTTTTCTGCTCCCTGCCTCTCCTTTGTGCCTTCCCTTGTCTGTCTCCCAGATCTGAAAGATTTTCAGAACAATAAACATAGATACTTGCTAGCCTCCGAGAATCAACGCCCTGGCAATTTTTCCACAGCCTCCATGGGGTCCCTCAGTGCATCTCCATCTTCCTGCTCTCTCAGTAGTCAGGTGGGCTTAGCATCTGTGTCCAGTATACAGGAGAGGATCATGTCTACACCTGGAGGAGAGGAAGCCATTGAACGTTTGAAGGTATGTACCATTGCAGACTGAGCAGGATGTATTTTGGCTGCTTGGAAAGCTGAGTAATGGGGAGATATTTTCATAGGAAAACATGACTTGTGTTTGTATTTCTGTGTCAGTACATCAGAAAGCGTGGCCGTGTTGGACAAGTTGAGGAATGGGTTCATGTATAAGTTTTTCATTCATGAAAATCTGGGATTGATTTTTGTCTTTAGTATTTTTATTGCTGAGTTGATTTCATTGTGGCTAATCTTAGTGCACACTTACTGATAATCTTGTGTGTTAACAGAGGATTGAGCAGCAGAGTAGCCAAGGAGAGTTTCAAGAGGCCTTTTCAGCATTTCCCTGAACTGGATAATCAGCTTTTAAAGAAACCCTGAATGTACCCAAACTAATAAAAGAACAGCATAACCCCGTTGCTGTTGTCTTCACCCAACCCCCGCAGATTAAAATGTGAAGCACACAGAATAGCTTGCCTTATCCAGACAATAGACGCCTTGTCCTAAATGCATGTGAATTGAACAGCATCAAAAGTGCTTTAGTGAAGGGTTTCTTTCATTTTTACCAAAGCTCCCAGCCCTCATTGGGTGGGTGAGAGAGGGAAGCAGGGTATGTTGAATGTGAGTGTTGCATTCCCATGTCTTTTCCATGAGATGCTGCTGGAGGGAGGGGTTTGGATGTGGTGAAAACACATGCTGCACATCCTCCTTCCATTAGAAACTTGCTGTTGTCATGGAGATAATGGTGCTGTCTCTGTAGTCCCCTGACACCCAGTCACTGAATGACGTCTGTAAATCAGATTTAACCCCCTCTCTTCCCGTCCCCCACTCATAAAGTAGTTTGAAATCTGAGTGAGGCTGCCAGGAAAAGTGTTTTCCTTTTCCGTCAACATTCAAGGCAACTTTCGCCTTATAAAATACCTTGGAATCATTAAATTGTCAGATTGTATTTTCCTTCCCAAGTATTGAGTGGTTTTTAGAGCCAAAAGTAAATGGAAGCATGGAAATGAACTTGAGGATACCTTTATTTTAGCTTCCCAGTGGGATTTGGGCAGACATTATTTTTCTGGGAGGAGGAGTAAAAAATAAGGAGATGGGGGAAAGGTATCTGTAAAATTACTTTTCTTTTTTTTAAACATAGAGGTGTTTTCCCTGTTGGGGTGAGTTTTTTTAAATGCTTCCACTTTGCTCCCTAGTTATACTTTATGCGTTAGTCTGAGGGCAGATAAATAGCTTTATTTTGCATTCAAAGCATAGGATAGAGTGGAGAAGGCAAGAAACATTCTCCTTTATCTCTGTCCAGAGAAAAGAAATGGTCTCTTGTGCTAAAGCTATGTAAATGCTGTAGCTATTGAAAAGAACCCTGTGAAAAGCTTCTCGGGGAAAAAATGCTGCCAGACACGCTGTTGGCTTGAGGTTTATTAGGATGGTGCTGAACCTTCTTACAGTGGTAGTAAATGCCACACTGAATCATACTGATTATTGTGGTGTTGGGGAGCTACTAATATCCTGCTTAGTCCTCGGTACCAGAGGACAAGAGAACTGAGCCCCTATTTAGCTTGACATTTAGCCTCCTTTACTAAAATCCTTGGACACACTTGACAATCTATTGCTGGAGCTCTTATCCTAAACCTTCTATGAGAGCGCTAGCCCAATAAGAGGCAGCAGACCTTCTGGATTTCCTAGAAATGGATGCCCATTTGGGGAGACCAGAAATGGAATGAAGTCTGGAAGCGGGTTTAGGAAGTAATAACTTATTGGACAGAGGGAATTGAGTTGTAATTGCCATGCCAACCTCAAAGTGAGTCTATTTAGGGTGAGGGTTCTGTTGCCTGTGTCGGGGACTTCTAACCCAGACGGCTTCAGTTCGTTGTCTGACCGCAAAGAGACAGGCAACACCAGCATGGTCTAATCACAAAGCTCTTTATTGAAGAGTGCACACGACAATAGAGAGCAGCCCGTCTCTACCAAGAACCAGCCCCTGATTTCTATAGCAAATAGGGTTATATAGACAGTTCCGTCGCGTCATAGACTATTTACTTAAGCAACCCACCTGCCTTTGTTAGTTAGAAACTTCTAGCACGGGTGCATACCTTGCCAACTATACAAGGTGGCCTTGATACATTAGCAACTTTCTTATTAAGACAGAAGGCGAGTACCAGACAACGAGGAGACAGGGAGTTTTCTTATCAGTTCCTTAAGCAAGCTGTTCAGTTCAGCAAGTACAAAAATGCAGCTGTTCGCTTGTCTCATGCCCTTGCTCAACTCGTGTCTCAAATTTTGTTCAGGGACTACCCAGAACCCTTTGCTGGACATTTCTCGGTCTGTCTTAGCATAACCACCCTAGGCCCAATTCTCTAGGGCTTAACACCTGTAATTGGCCTTAATGTTAACAGCAACCAAAGATCCGTTCAGTATTTGCCTACCTTTATCATAAGTTTTTGATCTGAATATTTGTTCCCATACAAGAGTTCCAAGTCCTTTAAGAGATTTTATTATTTAAAATGTATTGTAATACGACTTGAGGTTCAAATGAGGGAAATTTTTCCCTTCCTGTAGCTTTGTTCAGAGGAAGAGAGTCTCTGTATGACGTTTTGCATTCATTTCTGTGTCCCTAATACAGCAGTTCAGTCCTCTGAAGCATAAATTTCATAACTCTGCTTATTCTTTTATGAATGAAGAGAATTCTTTAGGGGTAAACCTGCTCTTTTTTAATGCTGCTTTTTGATAAATTTTCAATCTTCAATGCATTAGGTTTCAGATGTTTTTTCTAATATCTTCATAATGATTAGGGGGAGGGAGGGGAGAGGAGAGGGAGCTGCACTGCGTTCCTGAAGGATTACATCACCACAGGGGCATGGCGGGTGATGAAAAATGGGAAAGAGGAGGCTCTTTTAGCCTCTTGCACAGTGATGTGGCTGGTGCAGCCCTGCAAAAAGCTACTTTCGGTAAAAAGCTGGCCACAGCCCTTTGCAGCCAGCTGTTCACAACAATTTAAAATCTGCTTTTTACTTATTTGCACATTTTTGTCTTTGATTGTAGCTTTGCTGTGGAAGTGTAGGTTATGGTCTAAGATTTATGCAACAGCTTGGACTAGAATGTCAGTCTGTCTGGCTTAGGATACAGAACAGATTCCAAGGTGGAATTGATTAAAATAGCCCCTTTCTAAGTGCAGCAAGTGCATAGAATGCTGTGGGCTGGATCTACCTGCCAAGCTGGTGGATCCAGTCTGTGGATCCCCAATTGAGACCTGGGGACGGGGAATGCACAAAGTCTCTCCTCCCCTTGCCAGAGGTGTGTAGCATCAGAGGGAACTGCTGCGTGTTTTAAAATAGCCAGCGGTTCTCTCTAGCTGTTGTGCACCCCCAGCAGGGCATGGGGCAAGAGACTTTGCCCTCCCCCTGCCCCCAGATCCTGATTGGCCAAGGGGTAGAGGGAGCGTGAAAGGTCTCTTCCGGCAGCGACACCTGGAGGGAGCTTTGAGCTGTTTTAAAACAGTTGGTGATTCTCTGTAGGTGCCGGAGGCAGGGGGGCAAAGACTTCATGCACTCCCCAACCCCCAGGCCAGTCAGGGTTGGTGGGTAGGAGAGTAAAAGATGTCTCCTGGCTCCAAAGCAGCCTGGGGCCACTTCAGAAATTTGTGAAGTGGCCCCCTTTAAAAATAAAAAAAAATAAATTGGCCACACCAGTGCTAGAGGCATTTGACTTGTCACCTTGTCCATTAGGATGAAACTGATTTTGGGTATGTGGCATTCTTAACCACAATTTGTTATGTATTGACTTTAGCACTCAAGTTATAAATATAGCTCCAGGAATATGCAAGAGTTAAGAACTATGACCTGTCAAGTAATTTAAAATAGTAATCGCGATTAATCATGATGTTAAACAGTAATAGCATACCTTTTCTATAAATAACAAGAAGTGGTTTGGTAGCACTTTATAGACTACCAAAACATGTAGATGCTATTATGAGCTTTCGTGGGCACAGCCCACTTCTTCAGATGACCAGAGTTTTTGTTCTGGAAGCGCTTTATAGACTAACTCGGCTACCCCCTGAAGCTTTTATATAAATGTTAGTGGATGTTTTCCACGTTTTCAGATGTATTCTGTGCTGTAATGGAGATCAATATAAGGTATACATTGCTCTTTTATAATAGATATTTGCACTGTAGAAATACAAGATAGTATTTTTCTGGTCACTTCATGAGTACTGTTGTATAATCTCTTTATTATGAAAATTAAACTTACAAATGTAGAATTATATACAAAAATAACTGTATTCAAAAATAAAACAATGTACAATTTATGATCCTTAAAATTTAAGATCCTCCAACTCCGCTCAGTCCCGCTTCTTCTTCAGCCAATTGCTCAGAGAAAGAAGTTTGTTTACATTTAGAAAAGATAATGCTGCCTACTTCCTGTTTGCAGTGTCATGTGAAAGTGAGAATAGGCATTCACATGGCACTGTTGCAGATACAGCATATCAAGATAGATCTGCTCGCTAAGAGAGATTCATATGTCCCTCCACGGTTCACCCACCATTCCAAAGGACATGCATATATGCTGCTGCTGAGTTCTGCTTGATAAAAATCCAGAGTAGTGCAGACTGACACAATGGTCATGCTGCTCATCATAGGAGTCAGATGGCACCAGCAGAAAGTTTATTTTTGGTTTTGATGATTTGTGTTACGTAGTTTCTGCATCGTGATGTTGCTCTCTTAAGACTTCTGAAAGGATGCTCCCCACCCTGTCATGTTTAGATTTTAGGAGACACTTAAGAGTCTTAAACCTTGAGTCAAATGCTGTAGCTATTTGAGACATCTCACATTGGTATCCTCTTCCTGTTTTGTCTGCTGTGAAAGTGTTCATAAAACAAACTGGGTCATCATCAGAGATTACTATAACATGAAATATATGGCAGAATATGGGTAGATTGCAGAGAAGGAGACAGAATTCTACACCAGGTAGTTGATTCTCAAATTTAATTAACTTTTTTTAAAACCAATTTCATCACCATGGAAGCATGTCCTCTGCCACGGTGGCCAAAATGTGAATTGGCACATGAATGTTTAACATATCCGGCACACAAATATCTTGCAATACTGTCTACAAAAGTGCCATGCAAATGTTGGTTGTCACTTTCAGCTGACATAGGCAAGCAGCATTGTCTCCTCTAAAAATGAAGTTTCTCTTAACAATTGGCTTAACAAGAAGTATGACTAAGTAGACTTATTGGTTCTGAAGTTTTGCTCTGCTTTGTTTGGGTGTAATTATGTAACAGAAAAATCTCCATTTGTAAATTGTGCTTTCAGGATAGAGATTGTACTGCAATACTTGTATAAGGCAAATTGAAAAATACTTTTCTTTCATTTATTATTTAACAGCAAATATTTCTAATAAATATATGAAGTGAACCCTGTATACTTTGTATTCTGTTTAAATTAAAAGATATTTGTAAATGTAGAAAAACATTCAAAATATGTAATACATTTCAATTGATACTCTTTAACTGTGTGATTAATTGTGATTCTCAAAAAATTGCAATTAAAAATTAATCACATGTTGAGACTAATTGAGAACCCTTTAAATAACAAATTATGACATCCATTTGACATCAATTTATATAACTCTTCCTCCAAAAGGCTCCAGAATGCATTATAAACCGATGTATAGAAGGAGATACTAAAATCCAGTTCTTCCCTCTTAGCTATTATGATATTGAGACCTGCTACAGGCAAAAAATTCTCTGCAGACAGGAGATATTCCTGCTTTGTCTAACAAGATTGCTCTCCTGGAGACTTAAATAGTACCCATTATGTCTTGACCATGTAATCTTCTGGACACTTATAGCCTAGTGTCTTGGAATTGAAGCTTCTGGCAGGATTTTTTTGGTTGATAACTAATCAGTCTCTGGTGAGGACTAATGTACACTGCTTTGGGAGTAAGTGTTGACTTCAAAGATAGAGGTTCTTATTTCTTGTAGGTTCCTGCAAAAATGGTTATTGTTAAGGAGCAGTTGGGGTTGCCTGGGATGCTTTGTTTATAACTGTGCTTTGGCAATGAGGCTTAAAATTAGCACTACATCATTTGCTGCTGGATCCTACTAATTCAGATCACATTTAGGTCTGAATACTTGTTTAGCTGTGGTTCCTTAAGATGAAATGTTTTAAATCTGGGGCTCCATATAATCCCTCTCCACTCTGCTAATTCTATATTGGGGATTTTGCACAGGAATCCGAGAAGATCATTGCAGAGCTGAATGAGACATGGGAGGAGAAGTTGCGGAAGACTGAGGCCATTAGGATGGAGAGGTCAGGAGCAAGAAATGCTGTGGATGTCTGGGGGAGGAGGGCAGGGGAGAAGGAAATAATATAGCGAAAATATGAACTCGCCCTAGAAAACCAGAGCATGAAGCAGCTAGCACACTTCTTGTTGGTGTCATCTGCTCATTGTATTCCATTATGACAGATGAGTGGGTAATGCAGAGAGAAGCAGTATTTCATTATCATACCTCAAGTATACTGCTTAGAGTTGTCATGGAAGATGCTCGTGTTGGGTAAGAATGGGAATGAGGCAGCATCTAGAATTGTTGCATCAGCTTTTTGGGGCTTCAGTTGAAGACAGCATAGAAAAGAGGATTGGTCATTAGCATCTTATTTATTTTTAATTTTTAGGATGATTTCAGCTAGTGGAATGAGTAGACTAATTGTAGAATGAACCAGAAATATAAATGTAAGCTTTGTAACTTGTCTAGCTTATATGTACATTTACCATGAATAAATTCCTTTATCATGATCTTAGCTTTTTCCCAAGGGATAGGCAGATTTATGGAATAAATAATGTAAAAGAGGTTCACTCTTGTGATGCATCATTGCCCTAAACTGGAGAGTCAGATCTACTCAAGTTTTGCTTCTTCGATTCTGCAGGCCTGTGGGTTATGGAGCAGAAGGATAGGAGTTAATCCTGTTCCATATGCAAGATAGACCCCAGGGCTGTTGGTCAATCCAGATGCAGGATGATTGGTAGTGCAGTACATTATACAATGACTATCCATTGAAATTTGGTTCAGATTTGTACCATTGGGACTACAAAAGCATCTCCATGACTTCTTCGTTTCCTTCCTTTGTAGGGAGGCCTTGCTGGCTGAGATGGGAGTTGCCATTCGGGAAGATGGAGGAACTCTGGGAGTCTTCTCCCCTAAAAAGGTACAGAATATTGATGCTAAATGATGTCCGTTCTGGAAGAGGTTGATCAGCCAGTTGGGACATTTTAGTGGTTTTAGGCCCTTAGATAATGAAGACCTTTCACAGTTTCCAGTTAGCCATTAGTTGCTGATAAGCTACCTTGCAGAAATTTAAAGCACTTTAAATTATGAAACACTTCCATCTTGAACGAGTTCACTACTCCGTAGGTGGTATGAAAGGCTTAGCTAGCTCACCACTGAAATACTCACCCTGGTGAAAACTATCACTTCACTACACAGGAGTTAGAAGGCGAAGTAAAGAATGATGTCCACAGTGCCTTCTGCTGATTACAGGCATTCCCCGAGTTACGTGGATCTGACTTATGTCGGATCCGCAGTTACGAACGGGGCCCTCCCTCTCCCTGGTCTCCAGCAGACCAGGGAGAGGAAGCAAAGCGGCGGAACACGTGGGCAGCGGACAGCCCAGACGCGTCTGGACTGTCCGCTGCCCGCGTGTTCCGCTGCTTTGCTCCCCGTCCCCCTGGTCTGCAGACCAGGGGGACGGGGAGCAAAGCGGCGGAACACGCGGGCAGCTGACAGCCCAGATGCGTCTGGACTGTCCGCTGCCCGCGTGTTCCGCTGCTTTGCTCCCCGTCCCCCTGGTCTACAGACCAGGGGGACGGGGAGCAAAGCAGAGCAAAGCCGCGGAGCCTGGGGTTCTTAAGTTGAATCTGTATGTAAGTCAGAACTGGCGTCCAGATTCAGCCGCTGTTGAAACTGATCAGTTTCAGCAGCGGCTGAATCTGGACGCCAGTTCCAACTTACATACAGATTCAACTTAAGAACAAACCTACAGTCCCTATCCTGTACGTAACCTGGGGACTGCCTGTATTAGAATAGTCAAGATTTATGTATTATATGAGTTAGCATCAATTTAGAAAAGAAACTAAAGTGCTATGAAAAGTACTATATTTAATGTCCAAAAATTGCTGAGAACACTAATGTTCCTTTAGAAAGAGAACACATCTGAGATAAGGATGTTAAATTTTGATTAATCAGCTAATTGAGCAGTGAATGGAATTTCCATCAACTACTTCATTAGTCGATAAGGGGGAAGTGGGGCACTCGCTACCACTGTTGCACCTAAGCCGTTTAAATGTAGGAAGAGCCTCCTGTGGCTTTTGCTACATTTAAAAGGCAGAAGAGCAGCAGGGGACTGTTGTGCTTCAGCCCTTGAAATGTAGCAAGAGCCCTCGGGGGAGCTCTTGCTACATTTCATAAGCAGAAGTGCAGCAGTCAGAACTGGTGTGAAGCACCACTTCTCCGCTGTGCCTATGCCTCTCCTGGCCTCTGTGGAGACAGTGTTAGGGGGGAGAGGATTGGCTTTTAAGCTGGCTCCCTCCAGCACCAGCTCCTGCTCCTCCCCCCCTCCCCTGCTGCCTCTGTCTGATAGAGGCAGCAAGGGGGAGAGGCAACTAGTTGAGTCTCTAATTATCTGAGAAGCTTATGCTTATTGAATAGTTGGCTAGTTGCTTATATCCCTATTCTGAGAGCAGTATCTATTACTCTGTGCTGGGTCTCTGATTCAGTATTGATTCAGATGTGCCACCAGCTTGCCAATACACTTCCTGCAGCAACTGGATCTCTACTTGGTAATGCTGCCATTAAATTACATCCTGAAATTTCCTGGCTCCATTTTCTTATTAAACATCCATTAATTTTGTACACAGTAGAAAATAGGGACTGTCTAGTTTGCTAGTAACTGAGCATTCACAGACCTGAGAGGGTTCAGTGTTTCTTTAGTCCATATCAATACTTCCACATAAATGTTAGTGAAAGATGAAAGAGGTACAGCTACGGAAATATGATCAGTCTAATGCCATGTGAACTTCTGTGTGGGAAAAGGGAGTGTGGGAGGATTTACCCATGCAGCGAAAGCAGTCATTATTACTTACAAGATCTGAAACAAGAGACCCTATCTCCTGAAACCGTAGCTCTGTTTTCACACTGAGAGCTGGGCATCAGTATCTAAACACATAATTAATGTATCTGAGAACCCCAAGTGTTGTGTTAACTGGGACCCATCTGAGTACTTTGCCCAGAAGCCCAGAATGACAGATTTATTTATTTGTTTTTAGCTGAAATGGATATGTGGTGGTGTTTTTCCTGCAACATTTAAATGAAATATTTCACTTACAAATGATTTTTGTTTATCTTTTGTAACTTCCTACCAAAGCAGCTAGTGTTCATAGGATTTCTTCATTCTCATGACATATTTCCTTGGGGCTTCTTTCTTTTACTTCATATCTCCATGTAGATTTTCCCTCAGAGGCCATCAACTCTGTTTGATGACTCTCTTGATGCGTTTTCAGCTGACCAGGTTTGTGTATTAAAGCTGTTAGGGTTGAGTAGTTGTTCAGTACAAGTTAGCCAGTTGTGTCTGTGGAAACATGTACTAGAGAAAATAAACCCATTAAACCACTGATCTGTTGTTAGATCCCTGTACTCCTTTTCCTTACTATCCTCCTAGTTTGGTTTTTATAGTTAATCCTGTGGTAATTAGTAGTAGTAGCTATGAAAGTATTAGAGGTCTGGATAGAAACTTAATACATTCTAATTTTTTCACTTCTGAATAATTTGTTTGACTTTTTATAGTTCATATTGGTGCCTGTCTCAGCAGTATTGGAGTACTTGTGTAGTATCTGTTAGCTGTACAGCATAAATGAATTGTTGGTTTAGTTTCTGAATGAAAAGGTCTTCACATCACAAACATAATCATTGCCACAATTTGCTCTCTTGGTGGCAGGGTACTATTTGAAATGAGCTGTGGAAACTGAAGTATACTATCAACTCTGGAGGGATGGGAGCATAGGGCATGGTATACTTGGACATATCTATTGTTCAGAAAAACAGGGAACTTCAGGGTATTTGAATTGCTTATTGTACTAATGCCAAAAATCTTCCAAATTCCTAAATTTTCTTGATTACAAAGCTTTCTGATTTACGTTACTTGGGGACCTGACTTTCATTAATCTAGTACACAACGCTGTGCGCCAAAATATACATGTCTAAACCATGAGCCACTCTTTTCTAAATTTCCATAACATGTAAATCTTTTACTGCTATTTGTAATGGCTGAGCCCTTCTCTAGGGTTTGGTTTCTTTCAGTAGATAATAGCTGAAATGTCTAACACTTCTACAACTCTAAATGCCTTCCTGCTGCACACTGAACAGCATTAATGAAGAGTGGCGTATTTGAGTCCAATAGGATTTTTTTCTCCAAAGAGGGTTTGTTTTTAAGCAGTTAGATTTGGGGGGGGGGGTGAAATTCTAAACTGAAATCTCTAGGTATCTGTAGCAGTGTCAGTATAGGTTAGACTTTCTCTCATCTAAGAACTGGAAAACAGAAGCAAAAAGAGCATCTCCTGTATGAAAAATGTATACCAATAATTCTATCATTAGTTACTTGTAAATCACAAATTATATATCCTGTCAACTTTATACTTCTTTGTATAACTAGGCAGATTTTATCCTATTGTGTACTCATATAATTTGTTTTGTCATAAAGAAATCCTGGATTTCTGAGTGCAGTGAAACTTTCAGTGTATGAGTATTTATTTAATAGTGCTGTCATTACACTTTTCTTTACCTTTATTTCCATTTATAATTTTCATAATTAGCTAGCTGCCATTCACAGTGAATTAGTAAATTGATAGGTGGACATTTACATTATTTTGCAAAGGTCACTTTCTGCACTGTTTACTCCCATGTTTATGTATTGTTCAGTTAACTCCCCAGAATTTTGAAGCCTAGAAACAAATTATTGTTGGATAACATAGCTGACTTTCTTAGAAGATTTTTTTTCCTCTGGAATAGTTTGACTGAATCTGTAATCCCATTTGGGTGCAAGCCAGGAACCAAATCCCATTCCTTTCATATATAGTACTCAGTCCATGCTTAACCATGCATGATATGAAGTCCTGGTTTCTGTTGGGAATGCTTTTCTCTGTGGTGGCTAGTGGGAGCCATTTTAATTTGAGAGAGCCTGTCCCATTGGTTAATCAATGGAAGCACACACTGCTGGGGTTATAGTTCCCATTACTAATGAATGGGTGCCATGCAAATACACATTGAATCTCTCTAGTCCGGCACTCTCTAGTACGGCAACATCCTGTGGTCCAGCATGATTTTCATTAACCGCATGTCTACTTATCATGGGTATGGCCAAATTTCTCTCAGTCTCGTAAAGTTTGTTTACAGGTAACAGTCCCAGTTCTCTATATTTTGTGCTGTTGTTTAGCTCTAAATTAACCCTAGACATAAGCAAGCAGTAGAATTGCTGGTAATGCTGCTAAGCATAAGCATGACTTTTATGCTTTATCTACTTATTTCCTTGTGCCACTACAATAAAATTGTGTACAACTTTTGTATTTTGTTATGAAGAGAGCTGATAAGCCTTGGCTAAGTGTAGGGTGTATTAAGCAGAACTGCAAGCGTTGTTACATTTATTAGCTTTGGTGAAATAAAGATAGAGACCCATTCACTAAAATAGTAACCTCATGTGGTTCAGCAAATTCTCTGGTTTGTCAATGGTGAGGTCCCAATGATGCTGGACTAAAGGTTCAACCTGTAGTATACTTTAATTTCTAGATTAAGGTTCTTGTTGTCTTATATAGCATGCACTATTCAGCTGTGTTTTTATATCTAAATATCCTTCGAGCTTCCATCAATGTAACACACAAACTTCTTTTGGAGTTGTTATAAACTGATGGAGCTAGACATTGCAAAGGGAACCACCCAAACAGATCTGCTACTTATTGATATAGTTGTAGGTTACAAGAGAGTGTTAATATTTTCAGTTTCCTTTGGTCTAATTCTTTGCTGTCTGCTTGACTCTACTTTCTTATCCTTTCTTTTGTGTTCTTTAATCTGTGTGAATTGCTGCTATCTCATTGGCCAGATTTTCACACCAAAGCCGTGTGACTTGTTTGCTGATTCCAATAGGGTGTTTTCACCAAAGAAGGTTGGTTTTAATAATTGTAAACTAAGTTAAGTAGCACTGTAGCTGAAGAGATTCTTAGCTCTTGTAGGAGGAAATGTCAGTAGTTTTAGTTATCCTTTCTAAGTTTATAGGCTGTGAAGATGGAATTTAAGGAGTGCCTGTTTATTTTATATTAAAAACAATGAAGCATATGGGAAGTACGCTGCTATTGAACTTTCCCTCCCTCAAACCTTTATCAAGACTTGCTGAGACAATGAATCAGTGATTCTTCAGTATACAATATTTTCTTCTGTGCATCCTTTCTCTAGAATAATTTTGTGCTGTGATTGTCTGACACTTGTGCCCTGTCCTCAGAGAGGTCTGTGTTTGTGTGAAAAAGTTGGCATTTCACTTAGAAATGCAGCGTTATGTTTTTTGTTTTTGTTTAATAATCTGGTTATGTGGTAAAGATGTTGGGTTCCTTTAATCTCCACAGCTGTTGAAGGTGCTTGGCCCTTGATTAACATGTTCTGTGTTTTGTTGCAGACACCTCATCTTGTGAACCTCAATGAAGATCCACTCATGTCAGAATGTCTGCTTTATTATATCAAAGATGGCATCACTAGGTGAGATTTGGCTTTTCTACACTTAAGAGATTTCTTGTTAAAGGGACATCATCCTAAATTACATTTCTCTGTTAGACTATTTTACGTGCAAATAACATCTAAGATTAGATTAGAGAAATATATATTATGTTTATTTTATACTTTAATAGTACTATGCATTGTCACTCAGTATCCCCAGCTATTTACCACTTGGTCTTTCAAAAGCAACAAGGAAGAGCAGCTGCTTTGAAAATATAGGATGGAGTGGTTGATTGTAAACCACAAAAATTGATAGGAGGACTTAGGTAAGTGGAGTACTCAAAACTGCTCAGCTCTGTAAAGCTGGTTAGATTTCTGTTGTCTCCTGAACGAATTTGAAAGTAATTCTCTGTTCTTTTTCCACACTGAGGCGGTATCTTTCCCCTTTTTTAAGCATGTCACCCAAAGCCAAGTATACTATTTTCCTGGCTATCAGTGTAAACACACAGTTAATAAAATCAACTCTTGTTCACGTGCATAGGATCAAACTCAATTGCCAGATCGGGAATTTAGAAGGAATTTTCTTCCAGAGTGTATTGGCAGGAGAGCTGGGAGAAGAATAGGGGGTGGGAGTGTTGATGGTTCTCTAGAATGCAGAGCAGTATTCAGCTGCTAGGTGGGCATATTTATCATGGAACAGATGAAGATTAGTATAAAATAAAATTATACTGTTCTATAAATTGTTTCCTGCAAGAGCCTCTATCCTCCAAAAACTTCTATCATCTGAGCCAAACCAAAGCCAGCATTAAGCATAATATGCTGCTGGCTCAAGGATGCATTTTCTTAGCTCTTAATAGTCTGTAATATTTTAGATCTGTCTCTTATTTCCATAATAGCCAGAGAAATGTATCTTTTCTATGGGCTGTATAGTAGGCAATGTTTGAATTGCAACTGAAATGCTCTCTGTTGGATTCAGGGTTGGACAGGCAGATGCTGAGCGGCGACAGGACATTGTGCTGAGTGGGGCTCACATTAAAGAGGAACATTGTCTCTTCCGAAGTGAGAGGAACCACAATGGTGATGGTAAGATGGCATTCATGAGTCCTGCATATAAAAGCAGGAATAAGTGGTACTCTCTCCATGAAAATGGTTTTCAGCACAGTATAGTTTGGGTCTTTCAAAAAACTGATCTGTGTATGAGTAGCTGTGGTCCGAAATGTTTGTGTGAAGTCTGGAGGAGAGAAGAGCTGAGAGGCTAGATGGGATGTGAATAGCCCTTGTGCATCAGATTAGTCAAGTTTATTTTGCTCTGTGGATGTGAAGAGTTACTGGAGCTGAAGCTACAACTATAATAGGGCAGTTCTAATATTTGATGTTTCTGTAATGCATCAGTTTGGCTTAGGTGGAAGTATTCTTTCTTTTGGGCCAGCTTCTATTGGTCTTAATCCTTTGTGCTATGACCAGGTGGAATGTGTAATACAGTTTGGACCATTTGTATACTGTTAAAGGTGTTCTTCTTTGGATAAGATTATAAATAATGTTGCCTTTTGCCTGCTCTGGGTGTCCAGGCTGCCTCTTGAAAAGTGAAACTGAACCCATGATGAGGGGTAGTTGTCGGATAACAGTGGGAAATCAGGAACACCTGAGTTTTATTTGTGGCCTTGACAGACTCCCTTAGGGTACATCTACACTGTATGGCTATTTTGAGATACCAGAGGTATCCCAAAATAGCTACCTCATGTCTTAACAAGCCGCCCGTTGTTTTGAAATATTTTTCGAAATAATGGGCATGCTATTTCAGCATCCTTGTAACCCTCATTCCATGAGTATTAAGGGATGTGTAGATGCGCCAAATTTCAAACTAAGCTATTTCAAAATAGAATAAGAACATAAGAACACCCATGCTGGGTCAGACCAAGTGTCCATCTAGCCCAGTATTCTGATTGCCGACAGTAGCCAATACCAGATGCCCCAGAAGGAGGGAACACAACAGGTAATCCTCATGTGATCCCTCCCCTGTCACCCACCTCCAGAGAAACAGAGGCTAGGGATACCATTCCTACCTATCCTGGCTAATGGCCATTGATAGATCTAACTTCCATGAATCTGTCTAGCTCTTTTTTGAACCCTGTTATAGCTGTAGTCTTCACCGCATCCTCTGACAAGGAGTTCCACAGGTTGACTGTGTGCTGAGTGAAGAAAAGCGTCCTTTTGTTTGTTTTAAATCTGCTACCTATTAATTTAATTTGGTGACCTCTAGTTCTTATATTGTGGGAATAAGTAAATAATGTTTCCTTATTCACTTTTTCCACACCAGTCATGATTTTATAAACTTCTTTTATATCACACCTTAGTCTCCTCTTTTCTAAGCTGAGAAGTCCAAGTCTTTTTAATCTCTCTTCATATGGGACCCATTCCAAACCCCTAATCATTTTTGTTGCCCTTTTCTGAACCTTTTCCAATGCCAGTATATCTTCTTTGAGATGAGGTGACCACATCTGTATGCAGTATTCAAGATGTGAAGAAACCATGGTTTTCAAATGAAAATTTCAAGTTTAGGGTGCTGTGTAGATGCATGCTTAGTGGCCTGAGACAGAGTTGTAGCCCAGGTTTCCTCTTGCTGCCTGCGGTGTTACTGAGGCAAATATGATTTAATCATGAGCTGCTGAAACCCTGTGACTCTTTTTTTTTTTTTTTTTTTTTTTTTTTAAGTTAGGAACTGTGGGTGCCCATAATGCCTGTCACATCTGCTGTGCTTAAATCAATTAAAAAGAAATGAAAGTGCTATGTATGAAATGTGCTAAGTTTATTATTCAGATCATACAATGAGGCATCTGTCGGAATGACTAAGTTTTAGGCTGTGTAAATATTCAGTCGTTACACCTGTGTGCAAAAAAAAAGGGGGGGGGGGAAAGAGACCCAAAGCAAACCTAACAAATGAGTTACATGGATATCTGTACTACTTGGGTGGTCAGAAATACTGGCTGAAGAACTGCACCACTTGGTCATGTGCTGCTATCCATTCCTAACCAGGATGTAATATCAAAGAATAACTTCCCTGGAATCCTTGTGGAGTATGTAGGGGGCAATGCATTGTTTGCTTATATGTGCTGTTTGGTAGTCAGGGGATGAGAAGATTTCTGGGCTTTTGGCATTTCCTCACTTTTGCTAAATAAACTTGAATTCTGTTGCATTAATACTGTGTGTTCCTGCTAGTTATTGTTACTCTGGAGCCTTGTGAACGGTCAGAAACATACGTCAATGGCAAGAGGGTTGTGCAGCCTGTGCAACTGCGCTCAGGTAAGAGTCTTCAGAAGTTTGACTTTTCTGTTGTTCACAGATTATTCCTCGGGAATTGTCCGTACACTGTGTTCAATGTGGGACTAGTGAAGAAAATTTGATGCTATTAAAGAGGAGGGATGTATTCTTTTTTTTGGAGTGGAGGTATCATATAGCAGTTGTTCTCATTTCTCTCCATTAGTAACCGTTCCTGCTTTTTTATTTTCTCAGGCCCTTCCCATTGCAACAGCTGAAAGCCTGGCTTAAATGTTCACTATATCTCAGAACACTGTCTATTTCTCCCTACTTACTCAGATATTCTTTTAGTATGAACTTAGCCAAGACTGCTGCCATTAGCAATTGCAGTGTGAGAGAGCAGATTGCCAGCTGCTGATGGAAAATCCCCAGCTTCTCTGGCGCAGCAAAGATGTGACCCCATTTTGGAGCACAACAGCATGTCTCCTTTTTTAACTTATATACTCAGTAACCTGGTTAGATCTCCACATGTCCTTCGTGTCTCAGATGGCAAGGAGAGTGGCTTTCATAATATGTAAACTTGAAATCTTCAGAATTCAGTTCTTTTTAATCACAGCCATATTATTCTGCTAGTCCCGAAATGCAGTTCAGTGTTGTGGAGTCTGGCTTGTAAATTAGTGCTTGCAAGGAATTAAGTGCATCAGCTTCAGCAAGCATGATGTATGTGTGAATGGGAATTGTCTTTCTCTTCCAATGATCATGGTCCTTTTAAAAAATACTGATGCAAGCTGGGCATATCCTGAAGAGGGAACTTCTACTCATGTTCTCTTACAAGCTAACTTTTTAAAAAGATAGCTTGACAGTAAATCAGTAGTTTTAATTATGATAAAAATCATTACTCTCTTCAGGAGACAGTTGTTTTACTAGCAGATTCACAATGACAGTCTTGATTGCTCTGGAGGTTCATTTGTATTGCTTGAGAAAACAAGTACTTTATCAATTTTTAGGCACTGTTTAAAGTTTCCTATACATCTGATTGCTGAAGCTCTTAAATGTAACTTTTTAGCTTCCCCTTACCTGTGACTTCTACTTAATCTGTGGAGAATGAAGTAGTAAATCCTTCCCCAGAAATTTCACTGATTAGGACATAAGTAGAAACTTAAATGACATAGGGGGCAAATCTCTACATGAAAGTGTAAAGCATCCTTTCTTCTAAAGTGAACCATTAGATGATCTAAAATAGAAATGCTTGTGGGGTGGGTTTTGCCCATGATTAAAAAAAAAAAAATTAGTTGACTAGCTTATTTGTTGAAACTGTCAGTCTATCAGAAAACATTCTTTATTTTGCAATGAGTTTCTGTAGGGGTTTGTCAGGATCTACATGCAGGTTTTCTAATATGAGCATTTTCTGGGGCTGGCACTGAGATGTAAAGATGAAACTGTCTCTGCACTAAGTATAGGGTTTCTTTTGTTCATTTGGTCACCTGCTACTACCGTATTTTCCGGCGTATAGGGCGACTGGGCGTATAAGACGACCCCCTATCTTTTTAATTAAAAGATAGGGTTTCATCTTCTACCCCAGCGCCCTTCCGCCTCCTTTGCTCCCGGTGTCCCTGGTCTGCTGGAGATGGTCCCCAGCAGACCAGAGGCACCGGGAGCAAAGCCGCCAGGAGCGCCTGGGCTCCCCCCCGCCGGAGCCCCTCCGCGGCTTTGAAAGCCTCGGGGGAAGCCGGCGGGGGGGGCATCCCAGGCGCGCATGGGCTGCCCGCCCGCCGGAGCCCCTCCGCGGCTTTGAAAGCCTCGGGGGAAGCCGGCGGGGGGGCATCCCAGGCGCGCATGGGCTCCCCCCCCGCCGGAGCCCCTCCGCGGCTTTGAAAGCCTCGGGGGAAGCCGGCGGGGGGGCATCCCAGGTGCGCATGGGCTCCCCCCCCCCCCCGGCGGAGCCCCTCCGCGGCTTTGAAAGCCTCGGGGGAAGCCGGCGGGGGGGGCATCCCAGGCGCGCATGGGCTGCCCGCCCGCCGGAGCCCCTCCGCGGCTTTGAAAGCCTCGGGGGAAGCCGGCGGGGGGGCATCCCAGGCGCGCATGGGCTCCCCCCCCCCGCCGGAGCCCCTCCGCGGCTTTGAAAGCATCAGGGGAAGCCGGCGGGGGGGCATCCCAGGCGCGCATGGGCTGCCCGCCCGCCGGAGCCCCTCCGCGGCTTTGAAAGCCTCGGGGGAAGCCGGCGGGGGGGGCATCCCAGGCGCGCATGGGCTCCCCCCCCGCCGGCTTCCCCCGAGGCTTTCAAAGCCGCGGAGGGGCTCCGGAGGGCGGGCAGCCCAGGCGCGCATGGGCTGCTCCCCCTCCGCGCCGCGCCGCGGAGGGGCTCCGGAGGGGGGGCAGCCCATGCGCGCCTGGGATGCCCCCCGCCGGCTTCCCCCGAGGCTTTCAAAGCCGCGGAGGGGCTCCGGCGGCGGGGCATCCGGCGTACAAGACGACCCCCGATTTTTGGGGGATGTTTTTTAACTTCAGAGGTCGTCTTGTACGCCGGAATATACGGTACATGTTAAAATATTGTGTCCAAATTCTCTTTTGGAAATCCTGTCTTCTGATGCTCAGGTCATGTGAACAGCTTAGAGTGAACATCACTTTGTAGATTCTGGAGTTGTAAAACAAGAGTGTTAATTTTTTGTTACTATTTTAGGAAATCGTATCATCATGGGTAAAAATCATGTTTTCCGATTCAACCACCCTGAGCAAGCACGAGCAGAGAGGGAGAAAACTCCATCAGCTGAAACTCCCTCTGAACCAGTAGACTGGACTTTTGCTCAAAGGGAACTCTTAGAAAAACAGGGCATTGATATGAAGCAGGAGATGGAGAAGAGGTAACCAACCAACTCTTATTTTACTTGGAATGTCTGGTATATTTTGTTAGACCTCTTTTAGGATGGCATCACCTCTTGGATCAGTCTGACATTAATACCTGCTTTTCTCTAGGAAAGGCTGGTTAATTCCTATTTCCTTATGAAATGAGGGCACTAGAGCCTTTGCTCCACACCTTAAAAAAATGCAAAGCTAGATTAACGAAGTGGCGCATAAGGACACGTGCTATGTTTTTACCTATCTCTTTTGTTAGAGGAATCATATATTTAGTAGCCCAGTGTCTGTGAGTCTGTAATGCTGAAATGCTGGCTGTTCCCTTTGGGGTGGGGGCGCTGTTGCCTGAAATGCTGGCTGTTCCCTCTGGGCAGCCTGTGCAGCATGGGGAGTGCGGGGCCCAAACGGCTGCTTGCTCCACTTGCTCCCCCATGGCAGCCCGGCTGAGCAGCGCAGAAGTCAGCCAAGTGCCACGGCGGGAGGGGAAGAGGGGCGGGGCAGTTTCGTACATGGCCAGGGGGCAGGGACTGGCCATGTATGTCACTGCCCCGCCCCACTTCGCCTCCTGCCATGGTGTTCGGTTGACTTCTGTGCTGCTCAGCCAGGCCGCAGTGTTGGAGCAAGTGGCGCAAACGACCGTTTGGGCTCCACGCCCCACATGCAGCATGGGGAGTGTGGAGCCCAAATTAGCCAGGCATAATTTGGGCTCCGCGGCCCCCCGAGTGAAAGGCAGAAGGGGGAGGAGAAGAGAAAGTGAGAGACAGGCAGAGGAGAGCTGAGAGAGGGGAGGAGAGGGACAGGGGAGGCTCAGGAGAGAAGACTGACGTGGAGGAGAGACCTGAAAATCCCGTCTTATGCCTGGCTAATTGGCTAGTTTTAAAGAAGTGGACTCCTATGTCCCCTAAACATGAAATTTATGGCCAAAGCTGGGAATATAAGGGAAGCAATTGGGATGGTCTCTTGACACAGCTGTTCTTAAATTGACAAAGAAGGAATGCTGGAAAGTTATACAAATTGTGACTTCTCCAGTTTTTTTGCTTCCACCAAGTTATCTGTTCATAAGGGGGTAAGAGGACCAGAATGGTCCTCTGTTAACTGAGACGACTTCTTGTTTTATATTTGGAGGAAACTAAACTCCATGGTCACTAATAATTCTAACTGTTTAATACACAAACTAGTAACAGTGGGTGTGATAATAAGGCTTTTTGTACATTTCAGAAAGTATAGTCACTAATTTAGGCAACAGTGGAACAGATTAGGTCAGATTCTTGGGATCAGAGGTCTAGGGTAATTCTCATTCCAAGTGAACAGAAAAGTGTTTAGTTTGAAGGAGGCAGAAAGAATAGTAGTTGACATGCTTTTGTATTGACATTCACATGTAGGCCTCAAACTTACTTTTATCCTTGTTACTTAACAGATTCTGTAGACAGAGTAACATTAACACAAAAAGTAGTCTGTGGCTGCTGCTACATCTCCTATGGTTTTTTTTTTTTCTTCCAGGTTACAAGAAATGGAAATTTTGTACAAGAAGGAGAAGGAGGAAGCAGATCTCTTGTTGGAGCAGCAAAGGCTGGTAGGTTTCAATTCTTTTGGTTAACAGTACTGTTGTCAAAGGTGAACTGCTGTCTTAAACCCTAAAGTCCAGGAAATTTGCTTGGGTTGTCCGTATAAAGCAGTTGTTCCTTCCCCTCACTCTGTATCTACAGTAGTAAAAATTAGCATGGCTGAGTGGACACAGCTCATGCTTTATTTTAATGTGGAGATTATATTCATACACCTGTAGACACTAAGCAGTACTCGGAAGGAAAGGTCAGTATTGCTGAATTGTAACTTGGGGTAAATAAGAGGACATTTCTTTATTGTCAGTACTTTGATGTTGCTTTTGAATAGTTTGATTAGTGGTTATGAATGTTTGAACTCTAAATATTTGCCTTGGATCACCAGAAAGTATTAATTTTATGCTGCTGAAACACCTAGACTGTGTTCGTGCTAGGTTTTACAAATGTCTGAAAATGTTGCTGCACTGTGCATGTTTTAACCCTGCTCCCTCTCCCTGCATGAAGTCTGAATCCCTTGAAAGGGTTTTAATGGCAAAATGCTAATTGAGCTCAGGAGTATAGTGAGGGAGTTTGCATTCTTCTGAACTCATGGGAAAAATACCAGCTGTATAGCTAGGAAGCCCTCTAAATGAAATCTGTTTGAACTTAAGTATTCATTATTTAGTGATTGGGGCAGGAATTCCTTGATTATACAGTCAGATATATAACAGAATACAGGAAAATGAAGTATCCAGACCTCCTGTCAACCAGAAGACCAGGACTTGAGCCCAGCAGTCAATTCTGATCTTCCTGAGTAGCACGGAGTCTGTTTTATGTAGGCTTTTATTATATTATTAGCCAAAGGGCAATGTTAGCTGTTGCCCCAGTTTGGTGAAAATAACTTTATGGTTTGCAACTTGCTGTTAAGAGTCTGAGAACTTGGGAGCCTGGAAGCTTTGGCAGAGTTGAATGGATTTCTGGATTTATCATAAGGCCCTTCCTGCTTTCCCCAGAGCAGAGAGAGGAGCCAGGAATACTGTGACATCCATTCCTTGCTAGACGGAAGCTGTGTGAGAGTTAACATTACTTTTCATTAGCTCCAAATCCAGTAGTCTTAGAGCTGCCACCCAGAGTTTTTCTTCAAAAGGGATTACAGTAAAACCTGCGCTATCTGGCACTTAACTATCCAGAAAACTTTAGAAGCTGGCAAATTTCCTATTATGCTAATACAGTTCGCCAATCTACTAACCGTTAATCTTTCCGAAGCCATCTGGTATATTCTAAAACAGTGGTGGTTGCAGATTTCTCTCCCGGAAGTCACAGCACTTTGGTCTGGCCAGCCGGGGGCTTGACGCAGCTGCACGGTGCTTTGATCTGCTATGGGGGCAGGGAACTGGACTCGATGACTTCTCGAGGTCCCTTCTAGTCCTAGTATTCTATGATCTGGTCGGCCAAGGGCTGGGCACGGTGCTTTGATCCAGCCGGCACAAGGCTGAGCGTAGCCTAGCAGCACGCTGTTTTCATCCGACCGGCGACCCTCAGATAACCGGAACGCCCTAATCCCCGAGCGTGCCGGATAACACAGGTTTTACTGCACTACGAGAATGGAGAAGATCACCCCCAGAGCCGGAACAGTGTTTAAAATAGACATGCCAAAACTTAAATTATTTTGAAGCCAGTTTAAAACAAGGCTACATTTGTAAAAGTGCTGTAAAGCAGGGTTCATTTCCTTGTTCTGTGTGTAATTCATATGGAAGAATATTTAATATGGTAATTAGATATTTCTATAAGATCAGTTTATTTTTGCTTATCTTAAGGGGAAAAGGTTGGAAGTTATTCTAAATGATCTTCAGTGACTCAGTTCTTTAAAAATTGAGTACCCAACTAAGGTTGATAAATCAGATTACTGATATATCTGGACACTATGCTGCTTTTGGCAATGACCAATACCGAGTGTTCCAGAAAATCCTCTCAGTGCATTTGGTCATTTCAGCAGTATTGCTTGTGGGACTGTAGGCCAATAGGGTCAATACCTTCCTAACTCTTAAAAATAAGTGGTTAATGTTCTGAAGAATGGGCATTGATCAGCATCCGTAACTGGTAAGTGTTTATAATCATCATAGCATCAGACTCCTGACCTCCTGCCATAGTGAAATCAAAGTTTGGTTATTGTGAAATAATGTTTTCTTTTGTTTGTTCTAAAATTGACACTAATCCTGATTGGAGTCCCTTGCTGCTGTTAACTTTTTTTGTGATGGTGCTTAGATGCCAACCAGGTTGGGGTAGGAGCTGTACAAATATATATAGAAAATTACAATTCCTGAGCTGAAATCTTATAAGTTTATATTTGGATGTCTTGCTTGCATGACCAAGTGATGAGGCTTGCTCAATTTACACTCAGATTTGGAGTGAACATGTATATGTACTACTCTTAGATAATCTCTCCATCTGATTGCTATTCCCTAGGTAGCCATACCTTTGAAGTAGCCCCTTGGAATTTTGACATTGGTATCTGTGCCAAATGGTTTAGAGTTAATTGAGTTCATGTAGGAGAATGACCCCATAGTGTCTCATTTTATGCTTTTATTACCTGTAAGAGAAATATTGTAGATATATTTGGTGATATGAAAACTGATGAATGATAGCTTTTCTTTCTAGATACATCCTAGAACTCATGTAGCCTATGCAGTGCCTTTCTGTTGGGTGTCTTCCATTTCCACTGTATCCCACATTATGCTAGACACTACCTTTTGAGGCTCTAGATTTTGCCTGCCAAGCCCATATAATGAGTTTTTGTAAGATTATATTTTTTTATGAATTCACTGTTCTTTTGTTGATATTTTCTGACTTGAACCAAGAACATATTCCAAATTAATTGTATTACAAATCTTAAGATAAGGTCGCAAAAGAGTACGCGTGTTAATAAGCTATTGACCCTGGAGAACAGAACTTTCTTTAAAAATTCATCTCATTTTCTCCAGAAGCAGAATAAATTTTACAAATACCCCATTCTTCATTGCTGAATTGTTTCCAGCAGTGTTTTTAAATTGTCAGTCATTGGTTCAGAGCTAGAGAGACTAACATGTAAAGTAATAGATTGTAGCTGGTCCTGATTTTTAATGTTATATAACTTTGTTTGCTAAAACTTGACTCTTTACAGTCTTTTGAAAGATATACAGACTCTAGTGAATCAGATGAAAAACCAAACTTGGGTAATATATTGAAGAGGTATCTGAAAGGATTAAAAATCTGACCTTTTAAAGACTTAATTTCTGGTTGTAGATATGGGATATCAACATACTTGGGTTTTGGTGGCATTCTCTCTGAAATAAGCATTCCTAGATTATAGAAAACTGATTAGACTTTTTGAATAAAATGATTTAATAAGAGTAACTTCTTTAGAAACCCTGCTGGAAAACTTGAAACAATAAAGCAAAAACATTTGCAAATCTTTTCAAATGTGTGGGAACTGCAGGTAGGAATTTGTGAAAAGCTCACTAAGGTTGCAGAAGATGGGAAGAAAATTGGGTATCAAATAGCATTTTTCTTGGATAAAAGTTTTAAAAAGTTACTACTACATTCTTCTGATGCCTACTCTTCAGACAGTCAAGACTGTCATTGCTTTTAAAATACACAGCAATGTGGCAAATGGAAAAAAAACCCTTTGAAACACTGATTCTGGATTTCCTATTAGCTTGTAACAAGTCTTCTTCGGATTATGAAAGATCTTCACTTATCCTAGTGACACTTATAGTACTTTTAACGTCTACCTTATTGGCTGCTTCTGTTTTGATTTTTTTCTTATCCTCTTAACACTTCTTTGGCTGCTTTTCTAGTAAAGTGGATTCTAAACTCAAGCATCCGAGCACCATATACAACATTACTAACCAGTGTTAACCTGACTTACTTTGGCTGCTCATCACATCATTCTACGATGGCTGTTATGTTCACTCACTGGGGGAGGATTTTCTGAAAGAAGCAACAGCAATAACAAAGGCAAATGTGTGTGGCATGAAATTGCATGTCTTTGAAGCATATGTGGGGGTGCAGTTTACACCTTGTTTTTGTCAGGGCTCTGAAAGATTTTGGACGTGGGTTAGGAGAGGACAAACTTGGATTAGATGTATTTTTTTTTAAGTTGGGTAGATTTAACTACAAATGTATATTTTAGTAGAATGGCGATCTTTTTAAAGGAAACAGCACTGAAAGGCTGACAGAAATGTTCCATGTCTTTCATTCAGTTATGAGAGATGTCTGTATGGTTTGTCCTATTTAGTTTTTATTTGGTTTGGTTTTCTTTGCCTGCTTTTTGTTTTGTTTTTTGTTTTTTTTCCAATTTTAATTTTGGTTGTTTTGGGGCCACTTCTTGATTTTTGTTTTTCCAAAGGATGCAGACTCTGATAGTGGGGATGATTCGGACAAGAGATCGTGTGAGGAGAGCTGGAGACTAATCACCTCCTTGAGAGAGAAGCTGCCCCCCAGCAAGCTGCAGACCATTGTAAAAAAGTGTGGTCTCCCCAGCAGTGGGAAGAAGCGAGAGCCTATTAAAATGTACCAGATACCACAACGCCGGCGCCTTAGCAAAGACTCCAAATGGGTCACCATCTCAGACTTGAAGATACAGGCTGTGAAGGAGATCTGCTATGAGGTAGCTCTCAATGACTTCAGGCATAGTAGGCAGGAAATTGAGGCACTGGCCATTGTTAAAATGAAAGAGCTTTGTGCCATGTATGGAAAGAAAGATCCCAATGAGCGTGACTCATGGCGAGCTGTTGCCCGGGATGTCTGGGATACTGTGGGAGTTGGAGATGAGAGGATTGAAGATGCCATGGCCAGTGGTAAGGGAGTAACTGATGTGGATGACCTCAAAGTGCATATAGACAAATTGGAAGATATTTTGCAGGAAGTGAAAAGGCAGAACAACATGAAGGATGAGGAAATAAAAGTTCTCAGAAATAAGATGTTAAAAATGGAGAAGGTCTTACCACTTATAGGGTCCCAAGAGTTGAGAGCCCAGTCGACCACTGCTAATTCTGCTAAAGTTAAAAATCCAAACTCTGTGGTGGATGCTGACAAAAAGTATGCAAATGCTTTGAAAAAAATTGTGAATGATGAGCTTGATAAAGAGGAGCGTGTTTCCCAATTGATGGAGGATGATCCAGCTTTCAGGCGTGGGCGCTTGCGCTGGATGAGGCAAGAGCAAATTCGGTTTAAGAACTTACAACAGCAGGAAATCACCAAACAGCTCCGTCGGCAAAATATGCCTCACCGATTTATCCCACCTGAAAACCGTAAGCCCCGGTTTCCATTTAAGAGCAACCCCAAACACAGAAACTCTTGGAGTCCAGGCACTCACATAATAATCACAGAGGATGAGGTTATTGAGCTTAGAATTCCAAAGGAGGAAGAGAAGGAGAACAAAGAAGAGAACAATGAAAGAAGTAGCAAAGCTGTCTCCCAGGAGCCACAGCAACTCTGGAATCTTCCTGGCCCACAAAGGAGTCAAGATCATATCCAGATTAATTGTCAACAGCTAAACACTCAGCCACAGTCTAGCAATCAGCAGCAGCCACCGCCTCAGTTACGCTGGAGAAGCAATTCTCTCAACAATGGCTGTAAGAAAAGCTTGCGCCGTCAGACCTCTGGCTCTTCTGAATCCCTACACTCCCACAATGGGCACCAGAATCCAGACCTCCAGACTTTTCAGCAGAAACGCCACATCCACCAGCACCACCAACCCTATTGCAGTCACAACAGTGGTGTCAATACAGAGGACAATGTTGTTAACATCTACCCAAAACAGATGAATGGGCCTAGCCCTTATGAGCAGTTTGTGACACCTCCACGGATGAGACGACAGTTCTCTGCACCAAACCTTAAAGCTGGTAGAGAAACTACAGTATGATTCACTGTAGAAATGGGGGTGCTTGCTTACTCAGAAGTATTGGGTTGGGATAATTTTGACCACCATCTATCTACCTTGGGTTTCAACTAGTCAACTAGAACTTGAGTGACTTGATATACAAAACACGAGATACTGGTATTTTAACACATCCGTTTTGCTTAGGAATCATGGTGCAAATGTCAAGATTTTGGAGAAATATTGTGGAAAATATTGAGACCCCTTTCTTGACTAAAAGACTGTGGAAAAGAGGGTACCATACTAGCTTATGTACCTTCTTTATTTTTTTTTGTCCTGGAGTATTTTTCTAAAATGGAAAATACTGTCTGGAATATATAAAGAGCTGCCTCCCTCCTCTGGGTTTATATAGACAATCAAAAGAGGAATCTAGTTTACAGTGTTGCATATTTTTGTGACCTTTGGTTAGAAATGAAGAAACAGACCATCTGTATTGTAAGCTCAACTCTGGCTCTTCAGTCCAATTTACTTTCCACCTCCTAACCTGTTTTAAAATAATTATTGGTAAACCAAAAGCTGTCTGCTGACAAGACAATGTTACTTTTTCTAGATGTGCTATGTCCTTTACAGAAATTTACAACAGCTAATTGTACACTTGACCCTTTCTCTCCCCTCCCCTTTCCTGTCCCTTCCCTTTTTAGAGTACACCATGCCTTTTGCACTCCTGCCTAGTTTCATTATAACACCAGGTATAAAATTGCCATGCTGGTAGAAAGCTGCCTGAAACGGTTTATAAGAAGGAGTGTATGTATGACCAGAATCCCATGCATTGAAATAACCTTTCTTATTTCTAGCATTTCTGTATTATAATGGGTTTTTAGTTATCACTTACTAAACAGAAATGTGCTTTTTTTTTTTTTTTTTAACTTTTCTTGGTGCAGTAAAAAGGCAGTGAGCAGATTTTCTTCCACTGGTATATTCAGGTTTTCAGCCTGAGAGGTGCTGTTCTGAGGATTTAGAATACTACCCTGAATTGGAGGGGGCAGAGAAAAGAGGGCTAGAGAACTGATTTATTTTACATGAAACTTCATTCTAGTGCCTTATGGTTTCAGATTGCTCAGCTCTTTCAAGTCTTTGAACCAATCTGTCACTTTAAAGAGAAATCATGTTTGTCTTCCTTTATTCTGCATCCTCAGAAAAGTACTGTTTAGGAACAGCATTTTTAATGTGTATCATGAACAAAGGTACCTAAGTTTACAAATGAAAACAACATACACACTTGCATACCCTGTGATTCTACTTCAGATCTCACAAAACAAATGACACTAAAAATAGTAAGTAACAAAGCAGATGCTATGTGACTAAGAACTAGGTTTGTGGATTTTTGGAGTTATCTTTATTAGGAAGTGCTACTTTTAACTATAGGACTTGTTTCTTTGTCTTTGAACACATACTCTTAATGTTTATTTACTTAAGTTGCTTTTGGACTCCGTTTTTTTAAAGAAAAATCTAAATCTTTGGGGGAAACTTGGTTTACTATAAGGTTTAACCTGAATGCAATTTTTAGAATGAACTTAAGTATTTATGGCCGATTTAGTGTGGTTGGATCACATTGCTACATTTGTACAGTTAAATGACTTGTGCTTTGTTGCACAGATAACCTTGATTTTTACTACTTTAGGTCATTTCCCTTTTGTTTAAGCATAAGCCCTATTGGTAACATTTTACTTCTACATGTTTCAGCATAGCTATAAATGAGTAGAAATTGTCTGCCACTTACCTCTTTTGTTCTTTCTTGCCTACATGTTTTATTCCTTTATTTCAAGTGTGCTCGTTGTAACTCCACAGTTAAATTGCAACCAGAGACTTACTACTTTGATATCAATCATGCAAGTCTCAACACTGCAGTCACACGAATGTTTCCTATCACATTATGATCAGTGTTCCCTCTAATCTTTTCCATCCATGTGTGGATTTTTTTCCATTGGTACACAGAATAAATTTTTTATGTGCACCGAGTTGTGTGAATGTGCACCACCAGTAGAAACAAAAAACCTAGCTGAGAGTGCTCTGCTAATCATCAGGGTGGCATTTAAATCTCTCCTAAGAGGCCACATAAGCACACATCTTACAAGGAATGCTAATTATGATCTTTGGGAATTAGGAAGCTCAAGAGTATTCCTTCCTCCCCACACTACTCCAAACTGATGACTAGATTAATTTTCTGTCCAAAATTGTGATTCCATATTTCAGTGTACCTGAACAACAGAAACATTATGGTTTTAAAAAATAACCCTGATCCTTCAAAGCAAGGAAGCCCTATAAAAAGGCAACACTGTTCTTCCAGCTTGAGTCAACCCTCTTGTAATTTATTTTGGGTTGCAAATAACCTTATCCTGTACCATTACTATAAAATTGTGTAAATAATTTGACCAATTCCTACTATTTGGCTATTATAAGTGATATAATTTGTTCCTCTGCCATCTTATTCAAATTTCTTGCAACCTGCTCTGTTCTATGAAAAGCAGGAGAAATGGAAACAATGAGTATCTGGGGAAATTCCTATGTGCCTTCATATGGAACGTTTCAGCCAAACAGAGATTATCCTGGATAGGAGCCAGGCACAAGGAGAGACCCAACAAGTCTATTTTTTGTGTGCACCATCTGTTTGTGTTTGCTTCTCCTTTTCAGTAACCTATGCAAAAATAGCCCCTAGCTGAGGTATGCAGGAATATGCAGTGTGCAATTATTTTTTGAAATACATTCAAGTATGTATTTTGAAATATGAAAAAATCATATACTAATTTGATGTTTAAATCCCAGACTTTAAACAAAAATCTTGTCACCGTGTGTTGGTTTAAAATTACCTCTAAAGAAATATTGTCCTTGGCTCCAAAAAGCTGATGAAGGGAATGCCTTTAAACCCCTCATTCTGTTTGCCCTATTATATTAAAGACTCAGTGATTTTTGTTGCAGTGCTAGAAAAACACTTTGGTTGGTTTGGATTCTGCATCTGTTACCTAGTAAATGCTATTCTGAAGCTATCCACATTCTTTCTGATATTAAAGATATGGTAGCAAAGATAGGGGTAAATTGCTTCTTAGTTTTGCTGTATGACTCCAAAAGAGTAAAATACTGGAATTGCCAAATGGAGTCCAAATTGGGCAGAGGAAGCTGGCTTATTTTTGAGCTTTTAAGAGGCTATTACAAACAATGTAAGGTGAAACTTAAAAAACTATTATCCCATTCTATAATAGCAATGGAGTTAAGAAGCACTAAATCTGTTGATTTCCTATAAGAGGTGAAAAAGCTTTCATGATAATGGAAAAATGCAACATCCATGATGCAGGTGCCTTTTCAGTATGTTAATTGTAAAGGGCTAACAATCTGTTTTCTTTGTTGGCAGCTGACTCAAGTTCACCAGTGCCTTAGTGTTGAGGGGTTTTCTTATCCTTAGAATCTCACTGGGGATTTAGGAGGGTGGGAGGGAAATGCCTTACTTTTTCAGGCTATCTGATTTAAATCTGTCAGATTAGGGGGAGATCTTTGTATGAGTGTTATGAACATTTTCAGTATCCTCCTCCCCATTCATTCTTGTAAGTTGTGAATTTTTAAAACTAAAATACTTGTCTGTGAACTACTTTAAGAACTGACAGATGAAAGAACCATGTTTGCCCACTGTTTCTCTGCAGGAGAGAGTGAATCTCCTTCCAGTGAAATTGAGATTTTTTTTTTCAAATCTGTCAAGTTCACTTGTTAAAAATATTATGTCTTGACAGCAAATGCTTGCCTCATGAATAGCTGAGTTGATTTGTATTGTAACAAGTGCTCTTTCAATAAACTCTGAAATACTCTTGTAAGTGTTTGTTATCTCTGAGACTGAAATATTCAGTAGCACAAAACTTTAGCATATAGTCTTTCTGATTTTTTTTTTCTTGAATTCACTAAAGTGGGTGGTGTCAGTTGAAAATTTCTTCCTCCTTCAGTTGTTCCCTAAACTGGCCCATATAAAATTACATGTATCTTAATTTATTCTTGGACAGGGACCCCATTTGCATCTACTACCACTCATTATAAAACTTCATTTACAATGCAGGAAGGATATGAGCTGTAATCTTTCTTATTACAGTTGCACTGTTGATGCCATTGATTTAAATTCTGAAGAAGCATAAGCAGGGTATTCACAGTTCCCTTTAGACTAAGGAATAGGGAAGCCTGTCTTGCTACTCTGAAAGAATAAGGCTCACAAATTCAGGAGAGTCATGTCTGTACTATGATATGTTCTTAGACCAGCAAACCCCACTGAGGTATGTTTTCAAAAAAAACCAAAGCCATTGCACATTTGAAAATAAAAAGTTAAGGATTTTTCTAGTCTGTACTGGTTTTTATTATACTGCACGGTTTTTTAGTTAAGTTACCACTCAGATAAAGTATCACTTTGCCTGAATATCTTTCCATTGTTTAAAAAAGTCTGTGACCAATAGTGAAACTCAGCTGTCCCATCACACTGTCTGAAATCAAGGTGACTATTCATCCTTCTATATTCACTGTTGAAAGTCAAGCTGCCTGGTGGCTTTAATGCTAGGGTGCTGCCAGTTGCCAGGAAACAGTTATATCTTGTAAGACTATTTCTTAGACTAGGGCAGGTACATTTCATTAGTTAATTTTAAAAAAAAAGTTTATTTTTGTAGGATGGAGGAGGGGAGTTACATATCTGAACATGTTCACGTTATCTAGGTATTTTTAAAATATTTTTGTTTTTAGTCTACATTAAAAAAGAGGGACAATACAGAAAAGGGGAGACAAGATATTACTCTGCCCTTACCATATCCAAATATTTTTATACTAGGGTATTGACCGAATATGTTGTGATGTAACACTTCAGATGGTCGAGCCCTTCTTTCCAGCAACCTTTTAGCTTCTCTAAAAGAGCCAGCTCAAAGATTCTGCTTTTAAGGGATACTTAAGGAGTTGATGGGAAATGCATCGCTATTGTAAGCACTGCCTAAAATGCATCTTCCTTGGATTCTGCTTATCACAACCCCTCTGCCTTGTAAATAGAAATGCAGGAGACCACCAAAATTTAATCTTCACATTGTTTGGCACCAAAAGCTCCAGACCAAGTCTAGAAACATATGACTCCTACCCTTCACAATGGACTATTGGACAGATTTGTTTGTTCTCCCATTAGTCACCTCACTGCTCCTATATGAGTTTTAGGTGACAGTGGTGGTGCTGTCATGGGGAGTGGAAGGGAAGAACTTGATCTGTAGAAGACAGATGCCATATGTTGAAATGCTATTCAATGAGTTCTAGGTGCTCTGAGTTGCTATCAAAGTTACTCCCGCCCTTACTTCAAAGGGATAATTAGTAAACAGACTCCCCAACAATACAGAAGTCTCTTCATCCCTCCCTGAAATGCAGACCCTACTGGAAAGAATGTGGCAATTTTATTCTACTGAAATTTCAAATAAAAACAAGGAGTTTAAATATGGTCCAGATACAAAGACCAAATGGTTTTAGCCCCAAAGCTGTGGGAGCTATTGCCATCACTTTGTGGGAACAGTGCCACCTGCTGGAATTCTAAAGTACACTTTTTCCTGCTTCTGCCTGCTCCATTCTTCCATCAGCATACTGACCTCGTATGACCCTTCTCTGAGAGATGTGATTGCTTGATCTCAACATATTGTGGCTGCACGAGATGTTTAGCTTAACTAGGGTCTTGTGTATACAGGGCACTCAAAGTTCATTCAGGTTAGTTAATTTGGATTAAGTTTCCTGGGTGGGTCAGTATAAATAAGCCTGAAGAATTTTGTTTCTTTCAGTTGGCTTAAAACAATGTAACATTGAGGTGTGTGTATTTTGCCTGATTGAAATGGGGAACAGTGCAGCGCTGTCACTTTCATAACAAGAAGAGTTTAGAATGTTGCATTGAAAGAAATGCACTAAGGGAAAGAATGAATTCTAGGATTTTGGATTATGGACTAAAGAAGTTTGAAATAAAAACAACAAATGGTCTGGTAGCACTTTATAGATTAACACTTTAGTCTATAAAGTGCTACCAGACCATTTGTTGTTGTTTTCTGTAACAGACTAACTTGGCTTCCACCTGAAGCTCCTGAAGTTTGAAATGCAATCTAAATGTCTGCAGAAATTCTTCCAGAAAGTATTGGTGTGCATTTGCTCTTTATCCCTACATAAAAACCCTGTGGATTAAATTAATGTCCCATTGATATACTAGAAAATATCATTTAAAAACAAATGAGTTCTGAGATCTGGGGCAGAGCTGAGTTGAGAACTGGAGGTTTTAAAAAGGCCTTGAAATAGACAATGGTTGAAGTACACAGCTCACAGCAGTAAAAAGGGGTCACCATGCCTTGATGGGAGGGCGGGTGGTTATCTTCAGCTTTCAGGAGATCCAGAAATGATCCTTTTGTATGCTCCAGTCATGCATACAATTTTGAAGTCAGTTTTACTTCATGTACAACTAGAGTCTCTTAAACCACTGCATTTTAATTCTCTCATATTGATGTATCTAATGTTATTGGGGGTTAGCTTCCAAAAAAGCTTTTTTGGAGGAGGCTGGGAGTGGCCAAAGTGCTGCTAGAGGGAGGATGAAGGCAGAAAAATTCAGGGTTTGTCATGTGTGGATGCTGTTATTCTGGAATAAGAGCTCCATGTTTCTGTTTAGCTTAATTTATTTTCAAGATGACCAAAGACTCTTATTTTGCAATAAGAGTGTTCACATGTGGAGTCATTCAGGAATAATTTTCCCTCAAAACTTATTGTAGATAGACTGTGAACTGCTGTTCACCTAAGTTGAGTGCTCCCTATCTGATCATATTCCTGCCTTGTTCGGCTCTGTATACTTAATGCTCCCAGATCTGATCTTTGTTCATGCAATTCCATTATAATTAAAAAATAACCAGGATGACTTTGACCTCTGATTAGGAACCAATAAATTCATAATTTGTGAAAGTTTCTTCTGATGAAACACTCATCTGGATTCTACTCATCTGTTTTTCTCCTACCTCCACAATAAGATGGAACTTCTGTGTATGTTAGGGTGTGTGTGTATATTTATACTGTATATAATGTGGTGTTAAAGTGGGGTATGTAATCCCTTAATCATCCTCATTTTTGAGTAGTGTGAGGTTGAATGATAGTTCCAGTCCTGAAAACATGTTAATAGTGTTGCTACTTTTAGGTAAGAGACCTCTTTAATTTTGCCTTCCTCTTATGAGGTCATAAAATGAATTTACCCTTGACTGTGAAAAGTTTTTACTTGTTTTCTCCACCACAAATCACTTGTTGGTTCCAAAGCAGAACTATTTATTACAACCAGGCTTGAACACTGTAGCTGATTTTACCAAGCTCCTATAAATTACCTAATTTCTTACCGCTTTCCTCTTCTTTTACAAAACATCCACCAATTTAGAAACAAAAGTACCAATTACGGTACCATTTTAAATGCTCTTCTTCAAAGCTGCTCTTTTTCCTTAAAACAAACAAAACACAGCACACCCCAAAGCTATTTTTCAGTAAGGGTACATAGTTACAATGGGAGAGGTGCACACAGTTGTGTCAAACCCTCATATATCATATGACAGTCTAATAGAGTAAGGCTGAACTGTGTATGTTCAAGGAAAATTAATGTGTACACAAGTAGATAAAAAGAGAACTGTCCACTTGTGGAATACACAATGACACAGGCTCCTGGCAGTGTTATCTCCTTGGCATTCCCTAAAGTACCCACCTGACTCAGTCATGGCTTCTGGATATTAATCCATATATTTTTTTTATTTCAACACAATTCTTTTCATGACCACTACTGGCAGAATATTTAGTGGAGATATAAATTGCAAGTGTAGGAACATAAGACATTTGGCAAACTGCTAGTTAAGTAGCTCCATGTACATGACTCCTTGGCTACTGACAGAATATATCTCCTCACTGGTAAAACAAATCAAACCATGAAATAAGGAGGGGATGGAGCAAATTAAAACATGGGAATTCCCCACAAGAGTGAGTACTATGCAATCTGAACACAATCTTGTCTCTTCTTTCCACTCTGTCCAACAGCCTGATGGTATATAAGCAGGGAGTTCTCCATTGCCCTTGCATACTTCATCCAAAATATGAACTTTCATCAGAATTTGCTTTCAAAGCTAAGTAAATTATAACTAAAACTTAGAATGTCAAAAGGACATCTGTAATTTGTGTTCTTTCCCACCGAAAAAATTCCTCCACAGTCTGACCATTGTGTGTATGGGGGTCTTATACTAAGTAAAACACATGGCAGACAATACCAGTATGTCTTAGAATATGTCTACACTTACCACGGATCAATGCTGCAGCAATTGATCCACTGGGGTTCATTTACCGGGCCTGCTATATACCTGCTAAATTGATTGCAGATTGCTCTCCTGTTGACTTCAGTGCTCCACCGGATTGAGAAGCATAAGGTACGTCGACCTAAGCCACATCAACTCCAGCTACATTATTTACATAGCTCGAGTTGTGTAACTTGGCTTGACTTGGCCCTCTGGTGTAGACCAGGCCTTACAGACACCCTGTCTTCTTCTTTCCACTTCTCTAGACAGAAAAGTTCCCAAGATGCCTAATATGATATTGAATTCTATTTTGGAAAAGTCTGAGCTTTTTGAAAGTTAATTGGAAGTGTCTGCATATCTCCTCTCCACTTGTGCCTGTCTCTCCTTCTAAAGTGTGTGTTTCTTTCTGGCTGTCTCCTCTTGACTTTCGTCTGTCTTTTTCCTACACGGTATTTCCTGTTTTCCCACAGGACTATGAGAGTAAACTGCAGGCCTTGCAGAAGCAGGTTGAGACGCGTTCCCTAGCTGCTGAGATGACAGAAGAGGAAGAGGAGGAGGAGGAGGAAGGTGAGTTTGAGACTGGAAACCATTTGGGGTGTCCCCAAATTTTTGGTGCAAAGGAAAGATGTAATAGACACATTTGCCATAAGATGCAAAACCAACTTTGGAGCTTGTGAAAGTAGTGGTGCCCTCTAAAAGAGCAAATTTGACAGCCAGATAAACTGAAATTCTGTCTCTTCAGAATAAGTTCTGTATGAACATTAAACAGAGGAACTGGTCCAGAACCTTCAAATTTATTAAGCCACCCAACAGCTATTGGATAGGAATGAGATTTGGTTGGTGGCCTTTGTTGAAAGGGCTTCATATTTTGGTGTCAGTCCACAGAGCTCTCACGTCCTAACCAAAGGTAGTATTTGTTTATTTGAGCTAGGATTCACTAATAATCTATGGGCTAGTCTACATTATCATTGAAATTGATATAATTTACACTGTTCAGACAAGATATCCCCATAGTGATGTAAGTTACATCTAAACACTGTCCACACAACACTGTGTCAGCAGGAGACACTCTTGTGAAGGAGGAGTTAGTATGCCAATGAGAGTGTGTTCCGTCGACATAAAACGTCTTCACCAGACGCCTGTTTAAATATTCCTGATTGAATTTAGTGTGAGAGCATTTTATGCTGTTAACTCCTCTCTATGCTACAGAAAACCTAGGAAGGGAGAAGTGATTCAACAGATGTAGACCATAACTATTGTCTTCCTTGATATTTGCTTTTTCTTTATTAGCATTTTAGCAATAAATCAGGTAACTGAAGCTTAGGGTTTGGGTCTAGCTAGCTACTCAAAATACTTTATAGGTTAAGCTTCCAGCATTTTGGAATGGAAGGTCAGAGCTAGTTACTCACTGCACATTGAGTACAGCCTGTCTCCTTTCTGTGCTCTTTTCAGTGCTGGCATTCAGAATTTCACATGAAAATGAAGATCTGTCTGAGTGGGTGTGTTGGGAGAAAATCATTATATTTGACTAAGCTGTTCCTTTGCTTTTCCTCAGTGCCCTGGACTCAGCATGAATATGAACTGGCCCAGTGGGCATTCAGAAAATGGAAATTTCACCAATTCACTTCATTAAGGGACCAGCTCTGGGGGAATGCAGTCTATCTGAAAGAGGCCAATGCCATCAGCGTGGAATTAAAGAAGAAGGTAAGGGTTTTTTTTGTCGTTTTTTTTTTTTTTTTTTTTTAATGGACCACATAGACATCTATGTACTGATCCTGCTTCAATATATTATACTTCATTTTCTTGACTTTAACCCAGCATATCATTTGGTTCCTATTTGGTATGAAAAGTGCTTTGAGGCTTTACTGTTATTCAGATGACAGTACTAAATTTGTATTTCTTTCAGTTGATTCTTGTGTACATCATCTCTACTGTGATGGTTCCCCAGCCTTGTTGCAGTTATCCTTTAAAGGCCATGTTAGAAATAAGATCCCTTTTCTTTTTCCCCTTTTCTTTTTCACCTTAACTCCACGTTGGGTTGTTCATCTTACCCAAAAGTGAAGGCTAAATCGAGATGCCCGACATGGCAATATTATATGCTGCTATTAGACTGTCAGCCTGTTCCCTAAAAGTTTTGATGTAAAATTAGTGCTGTTCTCAGAGATAAAAATCAAGTTGTTTCTTCCTTTTGCGTAGGTGGGTCCCTCTTTCATTTTAATGAGGCTTTTGGGAGCATTCTTGCTACTAGATTTTAATAGAAGCCATCCTGTGTCTGATTTCTATTCATATATTTGTTTTTCTCCATTAAGGTGCAGTTTCAGTTTGTTCTGCTGACTGACACGCTCTATTCCCCTCTGCCCCCCGAACTGCTGCCCACTGAAGCAGAGAAGGCTCGGAACAACAGACCTTTTCCTCGGACAGTGGTGGCTGTGGAAGTCCAGGATCTGAAGAATGGAGCGACACATTACTGGTCCTTGGAGAAACTCAAGTAGGGTCTAATTAAAAATTACTAGGGTTTTTTCATGCAAGGTCTCTCTAAACTTGTCCCAAATCATCTCACTGCCTTAATCTATGTTCCCTCCACTTAGTCTCGAACTCATTCTTTTCTGCTTTACATAACTCCACTACTGAGAAACAATTGAAAGGTAAAACTTCAATAACGGAGATCTGCTCCTAGAAAAACCTCCCAAAATTTAACCACTTCAAGTCTGAGGTAGTGGTTTTCTTCATTCTTGTGCAGTGTGCAGAAAGTATCCCAAAATTCCCTATTTGTGTGTGTGACTATAGATTCTTCAGCAATTAATTTTTACACTTGTAGAATATAATCCAAAGATTTTGAAACCAACTTGAAATAATACTCTTCATGCTTGTGGTCTGTAGTGGGATCGCTTTGCTTAGTTCTAAAATGCATCCTCTTTTTGAGTGAATTTTGACAGCTATTTAATAGCATACACCAACACAATACATTGGTTCAGTGCAGAAAGTATAGAACGTGCCCATTTGAAATTGCGGGGGCAATTTGGAGGCAGATGGTAATTACTGAAGCTTGAATTTGACCAAAGCCTCAGGGCTCAACCTATTTTTGGGAAAAGAATCAAGGGATATTTATTTGTCTTGATTGGTATGTTTTTGGCATTTCTTCCAGAAGATGCCATCTCCTACAGTACAGTGACCCCTAACAATGTGATAGAGCATTGGTACATTAGAGACAAATGGCTCTTCTCCTTTGTCTCCCTTTCCCTTGCCTGTCTCCCTTTCCCTTGCCTATTTTTGGACAATACTTTATTCTGTCCCTGTAGCATGCCTGCTCCTTCAGGAAAAAATGACCACAGCACCGCTATACTAATGTGCTCATTCATACTTTAGAAGCAAAATCTTATGGCTTCTTTCGCTTGTCATTAATTTTCATGGGAACTTCTTTTGCTGTGTAGGCAGAGATTAGAGCTGATGCGGGAGATGTATGACAGGGCTGGAGAAATGGCATCCAACAGCCAGGATGAGAACGAGAGCACAATGACTGGTAGTGACCCCTTCTACGATCGATTCCATTGGTTCAAGCTGGTTGGAAGGTACATGATGACATTTTTCTCCTGTTCATCTCTGTCTCGACAAACCATGACTTTCAATGGGGTTTTAGGCTGTGTAGTCATATCAGCCATGTATGTGAGGTCTCAAGATTAACGGTCCAACTTCTGGATCTAATTGTTGTGCATCACCAAAACACAGGTAAGAAGCAGGAAATGATGCCTAAAACTTTCTGGATGCAGATACAAGCTTTTAAAGCATAAATATTTTGAATTCACCCTTGATCAGACTTGAGCTTTATTTCTAAAAGGAAGGGATTGGAGTAACTAGTAAAGTGTTATGTGAAGTTGCAGGAGGAGCACTCTGGAAGAGAAGACTTGTGGAAATACCAAGGGAAATCTGGTGTAGAGCTTGAGGGCCTTGTGTGGATGTAACAAAGCAGTTTTGCTGTCCTTTCTGGAAAGATTTTTTCACCTAGTGAGAGGAGAACTTAGAGATTAGAGTGTATGATGTTGTTACTCCCCCCCCTCCTTTTTTTAAATTGCCTTGTAATGGATATATAAACTTTTGCTATGCTAAGTGAGCTAACTAGAACACTAAATAAGTGTATATAATAGCCTTATTTATCTTCGTATTTCCTTTTGCTTTCTGCTCAGTCCAAGGATTCTGTCTTTCCCAAACCATGTCAACAATGCCCTTCCTCTTATCTTATCCCAATCCAGACAGTCTAACGCTTTTGCTTGCCATTATGGTGGGCTCCCTGTTGACTGCAGCAATAAGATCTGTTGAATGAAGCACTCCTCTGTCCCCTTGCTATGTTAATCAGTGTTCCGTTAACTGATATCTAGCTCCCCCATTTTCCATGGCTGCGTGAATGAGCGCCTTGCTGACCGCACGCCCTCCCCCACTTTCTCCACGGCTGACTCCGACATAACCGAACTGGCTGATGAGCAGCAAGATGAGATGGAAGACTTTGATGATGAGGCCTTTGTGGATGATACTGGCTCCGACGCTGGAACTGAGGAGGGATCGGACCTCTTCAATGATGGGCACGACCCGTTTTACGACCGGTCCCCTTGGTTCATTTTAGTGGGAAGGTTGGTGAGGTTACTGTGAGACTAGCCAAAAGGGACCAGCTCTTGCCATAGGCTGCATAGATCTTGCCTTTCAGAAAGGAGAGTACTAATCAATCTAATTCATAAGTAGCCATATATAGAAATGGGACTTGTCTGACCTCCTCAGGCATTGTCAGTTTTAAAGAGTACAATGCAAATCGTCCACCATTGAAGGGTCCAAGGACCACTGCTTTTATCATCACAACATAAAATCCATTCCTTTTCCCTTGCTTTGAGTAATTAGTGTATTTTTTTATCAACTGTTGCAGAGTTTATGGCTCTAATTCATCTCCTCTCTCATGTAGACACAACCAAGTACAGCATGTCACACCAATAATATTTGAGTTCTGGTCATAACAAATGTTCACAGATAATTTCTGTGAAATACCCAATTTTACTGATGGGGAAATTGAAACAGGGTTGATGAGTGATTTGCTTAGTCTACAGAGAGAGCTTATAAGTGATTGGAATTGACGAGCTCAGAAGTCCTTAGATCGGGGTAGGTAATAATTTTTGTTGTGGGGGACCACTTAAGGAATTTTGCTATGCGGTTACGGGCTGGCTTCATCCCCAGAAGGGATGGAGCTTGGGTGCAAGGGGCAGGCTTGGGATCTAGCCTCCGTAGCCTTTGAATTAAAAACACCGCAAAGAGCTCACGACTCCCAGCCCCACCGCTACTATGTTGCCTGGCAGCCACCTGGTGTTGCTGCGGCGATTTAAAGGGCTTGTGGCTTTGGCCCCTGCCAGGTAGCACCGTGACTGTGAGCCATTTAAATAGGATCCTGCTGCCTGAGCCACCACCTGGAAATTCGGTGATATGGGCAGCAGGCTATAAATGGAAAGCAACCAGATGCAGCCCACAAGCTAGATCAAAATGTGAAGTAGACTAGATGCTCCCCCTGGGCTGCATCTTGCCCAGCCTTGCCTTAGATCCTTGTCCCAAGGAATAAAGCTTTGCTTCTTAAAGACGTTAAACAGAAAATTCCTCTGCTCCCTGAGAAATATTGTGCCCTACCACTTAAATACATGCTTTCATGTGTTGAAAGCATAACTCTTTCAGGGGAATCTAACACACAAAAGTGTCAGTTTGGGTGTATAGGTTTTTTAATTGTCCTTCATGTGCAATAACTGCTTGCTGTAGCAGGAACTATGCTCTGACAGTGGTGCCAACGTGCTATGGTACATATTCATTCCATGTGCGTAGTGTGAGAAAAAATTGAACTATTCATCTTTATTTCAGTACTAATGTTCAACCTGCACTGGAAGCACTGTATACAGGCTGAGCAAATAATGTGTATGAGAAGAACACTTGTGCTTCATGCGGGGGGGCTGGTTCTGTACTCTTGTAAGGGGTGGGGCTCGGCACAAGAGTGGCCAGTGCTCCTACCCCAAGCCTTCAGAACTGGTCGGAGTGTGCAGTGTGGCACTCCTGCAGAAATTTAAAGGACCTGGGATTCTGACAGTTGCTGTTGCTGCAAACAGTAGCAGCTGGTAGCCCTGGGCCCTTTTGAATAACTGGGCCCTGGGGCAATTCTTCCCTTTTGGCTGCCCCTTCCCAGTTGGTGGACCTGCATCATATGTCCACCTATAAAAGAATCCAGATTTCTGCATCTCTGTTTTTAAGTCAATCTGCTGTTGTATAAATTGCCTCTATTCTATAATGCCGCTTCTGATCATGCAGAATTTTAATGAAATTCTGATTAATAGTCCTATGAGTTTCCATCTGTCCTCTAGTCGCTGTTGAATTTGAACCTATCCCCTTTACTCTACTTTCAATTTGTGCAGTCTTATGCTGGTTATAGTAGCAGTTAACCTGTTGCTGTTCTTAGACTAGATTACGATAGGAGGTTGTATATCACCAGAGTTCCAACTGATTTCCTTTCCTCCGTATCTTCCGGTATGTGTGGACAAGTAAGTTGGCCTAGGATCTAGGCAAATATGGTTTCCAACAGTGGCGATTGCTTGACTCAGATGGAGGCAAAATCCAATAATAAACTTAATTAGCTGTGCATTGCTGTGTAAAAGGAACACAAAGGGATAGACTAGCATTACTTTGAGACCTCGGTAGTGCTGAATTCATGTCCTGAAAGGAAGAGCTAGGATATTGAGGTTTAGTCACGCAATCACTCAGCCCTCCTTAAAATCAAACTACAGTATTTTATACTGTGCATTGGCTGCCTTCTATCTGAACTGTAGTCTTTTTTCCCCCCAAAGAGCTGGTCCCTTTAGCCATCTCTTCTGGCATGCTGGGGTGTTAAGTCTGATGATTTAACGGGGTGAAATATGAAACATTTGGTATACTTTGAGGGAGGTGGATGAGGGTTATGCTGTGTTTTCTTCAAATCCTGAGTTGTTGTTGTGTATTTAAAAAGAAATGTCATGATCATTCTGAGTGAGTTCTGTTGTTTTTTATGTTTGGTAAAAATTTCCGTTTTGTTAAATTTCATTTCTAATTTTGTTGCAAGTATGCCATTTTACCTCACCAATCTTTCTGCTAATACAGCTCCCCCTCTTTCAGTCTGCTGGGCTAAAGTGCAGGGGGATATTTGGAGATGGGGATGACTAGGGTGAGTGGGACAGTTCTCCAAGGTATGTGGGAGAGGTGAAAAATAACCTTAACCTTGTATCCTCCTCCAGCTTGATATACTCTTGTGGTGTAACACATGGAGGAAGGTGATATTGATGGATAAAGACAGCTTTTCTCTGTACATCCCCAGCAGCCAATGTGCCATTGTTGTCCATGTCACACAGGATTCAGTATGTCCCACACCAGATGGGAACCCTAAATGATTCTTTGTGTACTTACGTTTCTTTTCCTGATTTTAAAATAATTATCCACAGTTGAGTAACTGGAAGGAAGTGGAACTCTAAAGCCATGTTGTTTTGTCAAAGCGATTCTCAAATTGCAGTTGATCCTCTAAAGCTGAGTGCATTTGGTGTCTTATCTGCTGGGTCACACCTCTAGAACATGCATCACGTGTAAATATATTTTCATTTGCCATCTTGGGATAGAATGTTCTGGTAGCCCCTAGCGTTAGAGGAGGAAAGCCTTTGTAGAGACTGCCTACGAGACTTTTACTGCAGATGCACACTGATATGAGGCTAGCTAGAGTCCTTCCTGGTGAACAGAGGAGGAGGGAGTGTGTGTGTCTTATTTTACTTGCATTTAAATGTTTTTTAAACTGTCTGTATTATTGATGATGATGGTAATTATATCTGCCTGAACACCTCCTATGGTCCAGTCAGTGTAAATGATTTGAGTTCATTTGAGTTTTGTTTGGCTTCTTTTTCTTCAAATTAGCACTATCTGAAAACTTTGGGTTTTAAATCAACATTTTTTAAACACTTTTTCTTTTTCTGACTTAAGTTTTAATCTCCCCACCTCACTCCTGTTTTATCAGTGTTTACCTCACTTTGGAGCAGACTGAAAAGGAAGTTAGATCCTAATTTTATTTATTTGTGTGCTGAGTTGCAGTTGTTTTAGTTGTATACTTCTGTTTGTCTCATTTTTTGCTCTTACAGCTTTATTAATCCTTCTGTACTGCATTTTGTCATTGCTTTATTTTAGTAGAATTATTTTAGTTTCTTTCATTTGTAACTGGCTACTGCCTACCCTTTCCTCATTTCAAGAGTACCCTTTTGTTGGGGAGATGAGGCACAGAGAGGAGTAGCCTCTTATTTTCTGTAACTTGGGGTTCTTTAGTGTGGGCCGCAAGGCATTGAGTTCACCTCTGTTTTCACCTGTTTTTCTGTGTTTGGTGAGAGGTAGCAGGGGTTATTCCACAGAGTAATAAATGATAAAAGCTTAATTTATAAATGTACTGGATATGAAGACCAAGTGAAAACGGAGTGTATGAAAGTGCATTATAACTGTCAGCTCAACTGGAACCATCTAAATGAAGTCATCATGTAGATTTCTAGTTAATCAATTATAAAGAACTTGTTGGGAGTTAGGGATGTAAAATCTCGGTTAACTAGGATCCCCACCCAGGGGTCTGCTCCTGCTCAGCTCATTAGGAGAAGCCTTCTGCCTATGACATGGTGCGCCCATTCAAACTGGAGCAGCCCCGTACTCTTAGGGTGAGGTAGTGGACCCATCTGAGATGGAGCAGCTCATGGACAGGCCTGCTGTACCACAGGCTGCTCTGGATGGGCTTGCCACACCGTGGGCAGGGGGTTGTTTGGGCCCAGGCAGCCCACTGTGCTGCAGGCTGTCCAGGCTGGGCTGTAGCTCCCCCTGCCTGTGGTTCAGTCCAGTGAGCCCCACCAAGCTGGAGCAGCCCCCCACCCCCACCCTGGCAAATCTGCCAGTTAACCGATTACCCAGTAAGCATCACTCTTATAGTTAACTGCTTACCTGTTAACATCCCTATTTGAGAGTATTAGGTAGCCTCCCTGCATTTTTTTCCATTGAATTCTGAAATATATTATGATACTATCTTTCTTAAAAACACTGAGGAATCCTGTGGCACCTTAAAGGCTAACAGATTTATTTGGTCATAAACTCTCATGGGTAAAAACCACTTCTTCAAGATGCATGAAATTTTATGCCCAAATAAATTTGTTAGTCTTTAATGTGCCACAGGATTCTTCATTATTTTTGCAGATACAGACTAACATGGCAATCTCACTGAAAATTATCATTCTCAATTAAAACCCCTTATCCTGCCTTCTTTGTTGGGAGCTGTCTAAAATATAATTTGAAAATTGTGAACAATGAATTCATGCCCCCTCCACAATGTATTAAAGTTTTTCATTCCAGTAAGTATTTAATATCTTCCAGCATGGGCCCAAAATGTTGCATTCACTCTGTAAGCGGCAGTATTTTGGACCATTGCTCCAGAATTTCATGGTGGTTTGTTATATGGGGGTGGGAAAACTAATATATTCCAAGGTTCTTATCTTTAGAAAATACTGTAGCTCCCCCAACGCTCAGTAACTGATCTTAGAAGCCTGAAAGATTGTTTATAATTCATTGGGGAATTGTGATAATTACTTCACATATAGAGTACTCTAAAATATGCATAGAGGGAAGATGCTTAGTCAAAATTTGTTTTAAACGCTTACATATATTCAAGTAAACATTAGTTAGATTGCTAAGCAGTCACTTTCCTTTTAATTTGTCGTATCTTGCCTTTAAACTACAATCACAGGGTGGAACGTTCCTAATGTTGCTTGTATGAAGTAGAGCCTCTGGAGTTTTTAATGTCTTTCTAACAATGCTGTTTACAACTGTATTGTATCAAAAGTCATTTTTCATAAGCAAACATCTTAAATATCTCCTCTATATACTTTGTAACTCACTAATGCAGGCCTGTTGACTTCAGCTAGCTCTGGTTTAGTGTGTTTGTGCGTTCACACAGTTAGCTTGAAAATACTACAGGACCATAGAACAGTGTGAAAATAGCTGTCCAGTACAGTGTGATGTGTTATGGCACAACTGCAGACAGTAGGCTGTATAAAGGTGTCTGTATCCTGTCAGTCAGTCAAATGCAATGCTCTCTTTCTTGTGGTAATGGATGGTCTGATGATGATTTTCACTCCTATTACCAGGGCATTCGTATATCTGAGTAATCTGCTGTACCCAGTGCCGCTCATCCACAGAGTGGCAGTTGTTAGTGAGAAGGGGGAGGTTCGAGGATTTCTGCGTGTGGCAGTGCAAGCAATAGCAGGTAAGATATTCTGGGAGTGCTCTTACAGTTCAAGACTTTAGATGATTTTTGAACAACTATTAAAAAAAAAAGTTGGCTTCAGGTGTTTGCTTTTTGCTGCATTTGGTTCTGGACCAACTTTAAGATCTGGTACTTGCAAGCCTCCTAAGACTCTCTTCTATTACAAAACTGTTTTATTTTTTCCAGTGATACAAAGCTAGCATTGAAATAGTGACTAGTTAACTTACAGAAAATTTATCATCTCTTTTAGAGGCTTTGAAATGATCACTCTATCACTCTAAGATTTGTGTGGTAGCTAAGCAAATCCCGGGTTTAGAGACAGAGGAGTAGGAAAAATAGCTTCACTACATATTTCAAAACATCTTTAAAAGTGTCTTGTCTTCTACAGTATTGGCATAAACATAATGGAAGATAGTGCATGTGACTGTGAGTATAAAGGTTTGAATGACACTAGATTTGGATGATCTGTGGGACTTGTGTACGCCTGTAACCTCTTGAATCTCATGTTCTTGTCCCAAACAAACATCCATGAAATCTTTATTTTATTACATAGTCATTCCTGTCTTTCTAAATCACATACTAAGAGCTCTACCAACTTTATATTGTACTAGAAGATTTACATAGCACTGCTTTGGTCCTTAACTGAATTTTGGTTTTTGGAAAAAATGAAACTGCACATTTCATTTAAATCATTGCTCTAGGGCGGGGCTGGAGATGTGGGGTTCGGTATGCATGTTAGCCCAGGGAGGGAGGATTACCTCAGCCCCCTCTCATTGTAGCAGCTTGGGCCCAAGTGAGAAGCGCCTCTCCATGGCTGCTGTAGCTCCAGTGGACACAGCTGAGGGGGAGGGTTGTATGTCCCCCAGCTGAGGCAGGTCCAGGTTTGTTTGCCCCTAGTGTTCCCCAACCAAAGTAAAGAATGCAGAAAACGTGCTCTTTCCCCATGCTACCTGGTGAAGGGGGAAACAGCCAGCAATGTCACCATACGTATGGGCAGGGCTTGACAAACAGCGGCAAAACCTACTTGCCAGCCCCACACTGCTCATACTCAAGACCTGCATTGCGCATGCGTGCACCACTGGTGAACGGGACGACCGGCTGAAATCTACTTGCCCCTACCTAAAGGGCAGATGGGAGGCTCAGGGCTAGGACAGTCCCAAGCATGCCCCTTTCACCTGCCTGGTGATTGTCTCTTTTCTGTGTGTTTTTTTTAGAAACATTCCAGCACATCCTATTTTAATGACATAACCAACCTTATTTTGCAGTAGACTCTCCTATGAGTGGATACAGGCATCTCTAGGGATTAGGCATTAATATTGATTCCTTGGTTAGTCATAGGCCAGATCACAATCCCTCACCATCCAAAGGAAAGAGCAAAACTCTGTAGAGTAGCTGAGGGATTTTTGTTTCTCCTTCCTAGGATTGTTTTTTACCCTTACAGCAGGTTTTGTAGAGAACTACACACCAGCTTGTCCTGTTTAATTTTGCATGGGACAGTGTTGATTTAATTAGTTGGGGATGCCGGTTAAGCACAAAAAATTCTGTTGCTTTCTAGGGAAAACTTTATTTAAGAAAAAATAAGAAGAAAATTATCTAATTAAACTTGACCCTTCTCTTTGCTAATTTTGTGAGAGGAGGAGGACGTAATAAATGGCCTTTGTCTAGCTCTTATCTTCCAAGCAGTTGGTGACGTTTTCTTTTTTCCCATACAAGTGAATTAAGATTTGTCCCTGGTATTCGACCATGCAGCATTCATGCTGGTGAGAGCTCAGATACTTCTCGTGATTTATCTGTCCTTTCTAGCAGTGGCTAACATCCAATTGTTGTCTTTTGTATTGGAAGACAACCCTGTAGGTCTTTCTCTCTATGGGAACATTGTGATGAAGTCTCAGACTGAGGCTGTGAGATTCACTCTGGCAAAAGCTCAAATGGCAGATGAAACAATTGAATAGGCTCTAAAGTTTTACTTCTAGTTTGATTTCTTTAGAATTAACATTTTAATACTTATACTCAAATGGATGATGTGAAAGAGTAAACTATGCCAATTTACAAATTAATTTTGCAACATATATTTGAAATACCTCATGGCTTTTTGTCTAACTGATATTTCAAGATGGCTTTCTTAATCTTGGGATCACTCATGTAAGCACGCATCAAATATTAGAAAATACCTCAGAACTAACTCTTATTGGCAGTCTCAGCAAAGACTGGGCTGAATGAGCCATAGAGTGAAGTAGTTTCTCACTCTGGATGTCTCTCTAGATCAGTGTGACATATTAGAGCTGTGCTATTGTGGGTGCTCGCTCTGTGGGTAGAGCCTTGTAGTCTTCAGGATTATAAATGTCTTTTCTTGAAAGGCCATCATCGTTGAACTCTGAGAGATTTATGACTAATCTGGCAATAACAAGTAGTCCTTTGGCACCTTGGTCTATATATATAAATAAAACCAAGATTTTGTGGGTGAAACCCACTTCATCAGATGAGCACTGATAGTGAAGTGGGCTTTTGCCCACGAAAATATGTCTGAATAAATCTGTTAGTCTTCAAGGTGCCACAGGACTTGTTTTTGCGGATACAGACTTAACACGTCCACCTTTCTAATACCACTCTGGCAATGTTCATAATTACTAAATTAGCTGTAAAAAGCCTTGGGTTGTGTTTTACCCCTTTCTGTAGAGCTTCTTACTGTATTAAGTGTTTTGTCATGGCTATTAATGTACACCTTGTGTCATGGCAGAAAACTGTTACAAAGCTATTGTCCCTAGTGAACTGGGCACAACAATCTAGAATTACCTTCATAATCAATATACTCTTCACTGTGTAACAATTCCCCTAGAGGTAAGGATCTTGAGGTGTGACACAGGTCAGTGATTGCATTAGAACTAGCCTGGGGAAAGGAATTGAAAATTCATTCTTTGCTAATCAAGCACTGGATCCTTCCTGGTTCGCTTACATTTAATGTTTCAGGTTGGAAAAAATCTATCCTGTTCTTATCTCTCATTCTTGGTCTTTTCAATCGTCATGTTGTTCACTTTTGTCCATTCACTTTGGATGTAACATTAAAAAACAACCAATTATACATTAAATAGTTATATAAACATTTAACTCAGGAATTCTCAAACACCAGCATATTAACTTTAAATCTTATGGGTAGAACTAAACCTGTTTTTTTTTTTAAATCCTCTCCATTCTCTTCCCAAAAACTAGTGCTATGTAGTTTGCTACAGTATTTTTTCCAGCAACGTGGATAATTTAAACTGGGATGTGCTGGGGTATACACCACTTGGGAAACTAGTATCCCAGCACATCACTCTTACTGTTTGAATTTGTTTTCCAATATCATATTTTCTTTGCCTTTCTAGCTGATGAAGAAGCCCCAGATTATGGATCTGGTATTCGTCAGTCTGGCACAGCTAAAATTTCTTTTGATGATGAATATTTTAATAAGGTAAATGTTATTTGGGTTAGAGAGGTTTGTGAGGGGAAAGGAAGAATGTTTTGTTAGATACAGATCAGGCAAGTCAGAAACTGCAGTGTACTCAGCTGCAGCCCCTATCTTGTACTTTTCAGAGTGACTTTTCTTCAGTTGCAATGACTCGTTCTGGACTGTCACTAGAAGAGCTGAGAATTGTGGAAGGGCAAGGTCAGAGTTCAGAGGTCATGACTCCCCCAGAAGAAATTAACAGAATGAATGACCTGGGTAAGTGGGCATACCTTCCGGGACTTGAGAGGACAAATATGAGGCTATTCTGGTTCTGTAGTGTGCTTCACATGAAGGAATGTTGCCTGTAGGGTGCTAATGATACATAATGGTGACTGCTTCCTTTTGAGTTTTGATTTACAAAATATTGACTCAGATAATAGCACACAGAAGTTTTTAAGTTGCAGATGTCCAGAATTTTTTTATCATTTTTTATCACTCAAAGGTTTCAAAAGTTGTCTGCCTCTTTATTTGTTAATCTCTAACTGGTAATTACTCTGTACCCTCTTGCAACTCTAGTTTTCCCCACCAGGGTGAGAAGAAAACTGATAGCGCAGGTCTATCCCCACTTTGTGTCACCAGTGAACTCTGCTTTTTTGAGGTCACTTGGCCTCCTTTGAAAGTGCTAGATCTTGTTTACACCAGGATTTTTTAAATAATTAATTTTTCATTTGCAGCTGGGTAAGTGGTAGTCTTGGGGATGGCTATTGTGTAGGTTCAGAGAAAATCAAGCACTTTTACTGCAGTCACCTAACTCTGTTCTGAGGTGTTAGGCACATTGGAAGAAACATGTATGCTTTTTCTATACTGTGGCTTTTATCATTGCTACCACTAGTGAAGTTGCATATGCTGTGAATAAAGGCTTTGAAAAACCCTTTTGTAGATAAACTCCAGGAGATCAGAGATTTGGGCATGGGGGATTAAATCCCACCTTTTCTGGGTTGAGTATGTATAGATGTAGTAAATCTGAATGTTTCACAGGACATCTTTGTGTCTCTTTAAGACCTGAAGTCGGGCACTTTGCTAGATGGGAAGAAGGTGATGGAAGGATTTACTGAGGAGGTTGGAGACCACCTGAAACTGGGTAGTGTGTTCACCTTCCGAGTGACAGTGCTGCAGGCCAGTGGCATTCTCCCAGAATATGCAGATATCTTCTGTCAGTTCAAGTAAGAATCTCTCCTTGGTAGTAAGGGGTGGGAAAGGCTTCTTCAGTGAAGAGGAGTAATCAATGCTTGATACTGGGAAAATGGAGATGAGACTAGATTTATTTTTTAGGAGTCATTGTGTCAGAGTCCTGTCAGGGGGGAGTCCAATCTGTGTAGCTATCAGATTGCATGTCCTGAACAAATATCTGCTTTGTAGAAAGGAGACAAGCACGAGCCTTTCAAACCTGCAGAGCCGGTGCCTCATTGGGTATCAAGATGTTTTATAGAAGAGACTTTGAGATCCTGTAATGAAAAGTGCCATAGAAGTGTAAAGTAATAATGCCAGTACCTATTGGTTTGTTTAATATACTTATAAGGTCCAAATCAATACCCAGCTTGAATCAAATGATCTGGAATTAGGGCAAATTTAGCAGCTCTCAAATGAGAGTTCTGTCCACATTTAGATTCTAAAGAAAAAGGATGAGAAGGGAGGTAGGAAATACAGAAACTAATAAAACAGTAGTTGGGACCCCAACATTTTCAAGAATGAACCTGCCTAAAGATTGGTTGAGGCTTAATACATGGCCAGCAGAGCAGAAGTGTTTGAGTTTTTGTATGGGATGGACCCCACAACTGAGCAGTTTTCACTAATCTGATCTGCTGTTTTCTTTTAGCTTTTTACATCGACATGATGAAGCTTTCTCTACTGAACCTCTCAAAAATAATGGCCGGGCGAGTGCTCTTGGGTTTTACCATGTCCAAAATGTAAGTGAAGCGTAGTGATCTTGTATGTAGGCTGAATGAGTGTCCAAATACTCGGATTTACAGTTACAGTTAACCCAGAAAGGCTGGAGCATTCCCTCGCCTGCCACAGGGAGGGGACTTTTTCAGCCTTGCGGGCATTGCCATGAGTGGTGGACCCAGCCCAGACAGAGCAGTGCAGTGGGGGTACTCCAGTCCTGGTGGAGCAATCCGCCCCCCTATTTAAGTGGTTAACCTGTTAAACATAATTGATTACATGAGATTTTACATTCCTAAAAGAGAAAAGCCCATGATCAGGCTTCTGAATTGATAGTGTATAGCTTAATAAGTAATGTAACCATTTTGTTACAAATTGCTTTCTACTTTTCTTAACTGAAGAGTGCTTAGGTCATGGGATTTTTCACTGGTAATTGTTAATGACATTCTTAACACCCAAAACAAAGCAAGGTATGTGTCTGCTTTTGCAGTGATTGGCTCTCTTCAAGCCATTGGATAAGAAATGTTGAACCCTGAACTCAATTCTTGGCAGGTAAAAGGCTTGCATTTTATCTGCTCTGACTTTTCCTTACTACCTTTGCTAGATTGCTGTGGAAGTGACAGACTCTTTTGTGGATTACATCAAAACCAAGCCTATTGTGTTTGAAGTCTTTGGGCACTACCAGCAGCATCCTCTCCATCTGCAGGGACAGGATCTCAACAGGTATGGACTAGTTCAGAAGTACAAGTGTCCTCCCCCACAGCATTTCTTCCTTCTGCTGAGAAGGATGAACACTACATACTCCATTCCTTTGCTTCCTGAATTCAGTGCCTCACATGGAAGTCTTGCTACTTAACATTTGTCCCAAGTGTGCCCTAAGCGAATCCTAGTACTAGACAAGTGACAGCCTCCCTTGCTCCCCTGGCCCTCCATGTAATGAGTATACCATGGTTGATAAGAATACATATTTAAAGCCAAAAGAACCCTGTGCAAAAAGAAACTGGCCTCGTCAACTCCTCATGACTTCCAGAAGCGCACCTGCCAAGGCTGGTGAGCACCTTAAATGTTCTGAGTCAGTGGAAGACTTCCCAGTGCTCTTGCTCTTTGGTGTGAGGGGAGAGAATGATGTATGGGTTTCTGGGTTTGGCTTGGATTGCTGGAGACTATCTGCAAAGAGAAATGACATGTTGATGTTCAAAGAAAAATCAGCAGAGGTTTGTGTTCTTGGATAAAGCCATTTTTAGGAAATGCATTTCTTTCTGCTTTGCCTTGAGCAGAGACTAGGGAAAGGGCAGAGATTAAAAGGTAATCCATTTTTGCTTAAAGCTGTGCAAAAGTAGCAGGAATTCAAAATGCGGTGTTTATTATTTGGAATAGGCAATGAGTCCTGGGTTATGTATGGTCCATACATTTCCCATGTGAGATTGGGCATATAGGGTTGTGAGGCTCATTGTTTTTTGTAAAGTGCTCAAAGATTCCTGGGTGGGAAGTAGGTGGGAAACACCAGGAGAAGTAACTGCTTTCCCTTTTTTGCAGCCCTCCTCAGCCATCCCGGCGATTCTTTCCACCTCCCATGCCGCTGTCGAAGCCAGGTGAGAACATGTTATATATGTATGTCTATAAACTTATCTGGTAGAACTATGGGGGTGAATTTTTCAGAACTACATTTGTTTGAAATTGAGAAATGAAATCAATGAGCAATGTAAAGAACATTGGAACATCCTCTCTGCTCTGTTCCTTCCCAGGTTTTGTGTTCAACCTCATCTAGAACTAAAGAATTTCTCATTGTACTTGGAGGCAGGGGGGGGGGGGGGGGGGAGTGTTGCATTCCTGACATATCCAGCACTAGAACTGGCTACACAGCTACTCTTATCATTTTGATTACTGAGCTGAGGATTTACTTACCCATAAATCACTTTGTTCTGCTTTTGCTAATGTTGCTTGCACTTTCATGCACTAAGCCAACCTTGCTAAAATGATCCCTGAGTTTTCTTTTAATTTTGCATGTTGAACTCTTTTCTTTTCTCCCCTCTGTCCTCTTATCTCTTTTTCCTTCTTCCCATCACCTGCTTCTCTCCACCACTCCCATTTTTGTTTTCCATTCCCTTTTTAGACCATGAGAGAAAAATTGAGTTGATTAGGTATCTCATGTCTGGCTATGTAAATGTGCATGTGCTGAACACGCTGTCTGAGCACGCCAATGTGCTTGCATCCTCGGCTGTGGCTACATTCCAGGATGGGGCTGACCAGCTGCCACCTTTTCTTTTTCTGCCTGTTCCCAGCTGTCAGAGTGAGCGGGTTCCCAAAAGAGATGGTTAGTAGTCAAAATTCCGTCTACGATAGATGTAGAGATAACCCTTAATGCTGATCCCAAAGCAGTTTGTCTACAGCTTTGCTCTGTGGTATGCTGTATACCAGAAACTACCTTGGATTCCTGGTCATTGTGAAGTAATAAAGCTTTTAGATCAGCAACATCTAGTGTCTAAAGGAGAGTATGGGGAGTTTGAATTTGTGTGCCGGTCTAGTCCCGGCTCTGCCACTGATTTTTATTGAGACTTTTTAACACCTAACTTTGCTTTGCCTCAGTTGTCCAATCTGTAAAATAGGAATATTTACCCCATGTCCTTTGTAAAGTGCTTTGGGATCTTCAGGTGCAACGTACTATATAGTAAATTATAAAATTAAACGGTAGAGGGCATTTCCTTTTGAGCATGTTAAAAATTCTCCTTCCTGCTTACCTGTTATCTAGCATCATTTTACCACACTACCTAAAAGCCAGCTGTTGAGTTGTGTATCTTTGACACAACCCATGAAGATTCTTAGAACAAGCCTGCATGTAAACTTTGAAACTGAGTTAGTATGTTGGGTTTTCTTTTCTGTTGTAGCTGAATTCCTCTGCTTGGTTCAAACTTCAGTGGTTTTTGTCCCTGATCTTTCTCTGACTAACATCAACAGTCCTGAGTCTAGCTGTCATGAGCTTGTGGAGTCTCTGAGCACAGCTGCAGTTGTTATTTTCATATGGTGGGGGTGTAAGAGGGTGATATCAGTTACTCAAAGTATGAACGAGGGAGAGCAAATGATGTCCCTGGAGCTCACTGCCTAGCATGTTAATCTAGGGCTGCTGTGTACCACTTTCATTCTTGTAATTAAGTCTTTGTAGTGGTGTTTAACTAACTATTTCCATTCATCTGAACAAGGAGTACAGAAAGAACTCAAACATCTTCCTCTGACAGGGATTACCTATTTTGAATGCACATAGTCACCTCCACTAAGTAACACCTGTAAAGCTGGATTTTTGTGTCTGAGAAGTGGGTTGTAATTGAGGCATTATGAAAGTGAAGAGAAGCTGAGGAACGAAGGGCTGAACCTCAAACACTAAATTAAGGCTTATTTTAAATAGATAGGGAGAGAGGCCCTTAATGGGTTATTAAAACATTCACTAATAAGTAAATATTAAAACTGAAGGAGTGGAGAGAAAGTTGCAGAGTTGAACACACTTCTATATTTAGAGTGGAGTGGAAGAAAACTCTCAAATACCTTGTCCATTACCAAAAATTGAGGCAAATTAGGAAGGCAAATTAGAGGTACTGGAAATAGTACCTAGCAACTGTGTATGTTTAGGGCTTGTCTATATAGCTTTGCAGTTCAGATTAGACATTTCAATTACAAGACACATTGGTGTGCTGCAGTGTAACTCACATGTGGATGCTATGCAAAATAAATGTACTCGGTAGGGTTCACTGAGGCCTGGTCTACACTAAGAAGTTTGGTTGACCCAGCAGTGATGCTCAGAAATGTGAAAAATCAGTCCCCCGAGTGACACAGGTAAACCCTGGCATAGACAAGGCTAGTTTGATGAAAGAATTCTGTTGACCTAGCTACTTTATCTCTGGGAGAGGGATTAGCTCTGTTCAAGATAGAATGCCTCCCATCAGCATACATAGTGTTATAGTGTTTACAATGTTGCATCTTGTTGCATAAATTGCAAGGTTTCGTCCCCTTGGAGGCTAGTCTGATTTACCCCAAGAAGAGAGTCACACTTTCAGGCTGGGTCCAACTCAAGTTTATTGGTTGCAACCACGGTACGGCTAAGGAACTCAATGTTCAAATCAGAGCCGACCCCCAACATCTCATATGCAGGGGTTTTTATAGGGTTCACATCCTTCCTGGTTTAGGTGCCTTAACATGATAGGTTACTTCATTTTTGACGTTTAGCATTCCTATAGGTCAGGTTAATTTTCCCAATGAGGTTAAATACAATGCCTACTTGCTGACTTTGCAGTTACAGCTGTCTTACAGTCATTCACTTTTGCTGAACAATGGGCGAGCCATACTTCCCTTTTTCCTTTCCTGCTTGAGCCGGTCACAAGTTTAAAGGATGTGGAATCTATCCATATCTCTACTTAACAGAAGACTGGTTTCACTTCCCCTCGTCTCCTTATTATAAGTTATTACCTGTGACAGGCCCTAACCTTTGTCATGTCTTACTCCTATACAAATAGCAAATATATCTAAGCATTAGCAATGTATATATATTGTACGTGCCCCTCATAGGGGAATCAATGGCTCCGGGGGATTTGACTTCCCTTTTACACATCAATCTGATGAAGTGGGTCTTTGGCCACGAAAGCTTATGCTCCAATAAATGTTAGTCTGTAAGGTACCACAGGACTTTGCAGTGTTTACACTGAAGCCCTGCAGCTGTAGTGTTTGCAGTATAAACTAGGGATGTTAAAAAAGAGTTTAAGTAACCATATAACTGCTGAAAAAATCTTAGTGGTTTACACGCTTCAGGCTCTGCAGTACAAAGCTTATGCTGAAGAGCCTGCAGTGCAGTTGGTTCCCCAGGAGCAGGGCTGGCCGCCAGTGCATGCTGGAAGCTGGCTGTACTCCCAGGAAGCTGGCTGTATTGTGGGCTCTGCAGCATAATTTTTATATGGCAGAGCCCACTGCTTGGGGTGGGAGTTGTTTCCCTCTGAGCTGGCTTTTAAGTGGGCTGCTGATGTGCACTAGCTCCCACCTGCTGCCCCACCCCCAGAGAGCCAGCTGCTGCCTCGCACTGCTGCCTGTGATAGCAGCGCAGGGCTTGCACTGGACTGCTGCCCAGTCCTGGGGAGCCAGCATGTAACCATTATGGTAACTGATAGCTCATACATCTCTAGTCCAAACAAGCCCTTAGTCATATTTAAACAGGACACAGTTGATTTAAACGAGGTATCTTTTAGTTCTGCAGTGTCTACGTGGGATAATTACAGTAGTGCACAGTCAGTTCTTACCCCCTGTAGATCAAACTGAGGGGTCTGGGAGGCATAGCCTCAAATAGGGGAATGCTGGGCTATTGCTAGAATCTGTCCATTTCCTGCAATTACCTGTTACTAGAAGTGCAGTTTGCCCATTCATCGTTTGTGAAGAGCTGTGTCCCTGCAGAGCTAGTGAGCCTGAAAGCACTAATTTACCGGTAATAGTGAAATATAGGGAGCCAAGCATTCTAGGAATGCTCAGGAATAACTCCTGTTAAATCCCTGTACAGTATATGCACGTGCACATTCTGTATGTTGTCAATCCAGCTGATTGTGCTGCTGTGGGCAATGAAGTGAAGGCATTTACAGCAAGAATCACTTAAAATACCTCCAAGGCCAGTAGAAAGTGCAAGCATCTCTGAAGTCTTGACTTGATCTTTTCATTCAGAGACTTAGATATGGGAGTAAATATTGGCAGACCTAGACCCTCCAGAATTCCAAACATTCCATAGTCAAGCCTATGAATGACGTTTAGTTCCTGGGTTTTTGATGGCCGGTGTCTGTCATATTCTCTTCACGTACACAGAAATATTACACAACTTTGGTGTGATAAGTAGCATTGAAATTACATCATGGAATCTTAAGTACTGTGATAACATTTCCTGTGAACAGTTTTTGTAAAACAGTTTTTGTATTCTTTTAAGTACCAGCCACAAAGCTAAACACTATGAGCAAAACTAATCTGGGCCAGAGCATGAGCAAATATGACCTCCTAGTCTGGTTTGAGATCAGCGAGCTGGAGCCAACCGGAGAGTGAGTTCAACATTTATCTTCCTTTTGTATAACTGAACTAGTGTGAGTGAATCCATTCACCTTTAGGGCATTGGTTCAAATGAATCCAGGTTGATAACACTTGGCTATTGCCATATGTAAGATGCTTGATTTTTATGGGAAATAAAATGGTCCCAATCCAGTTCCCAATGAGTAGTAACGCAGCTGTCATTAGTTGGCCCCATTATTCTCAGTCTCCTCAGAGCAGCCAAAGATTGAAGAAATATGAAGTGACCTTCCTTTTCACTCCTAGAAGTGATTCCTCCAGATTAGTGGCTAGGTAAATTAGCAGAGCAGTGAGTAGGGGAAGCTTATGCTGCTGCAGATCATGTGGTACCTGTACCCTTGTTCCTCTAGACACTAAGCTCTTTAGTTTTAGTCCAACAACAACATAAGAGTGACTGTACTGGGTCAGACCAAAGGTCCATTTAGCCCAGTATATCCAGACTTCCAACAGTGGCTAATGCCCACTGTGAAATGAACAAGACAGGCAATCAAATGATTGTTGCCCATTCATAGCATCTGGCAAACAAGATGCTAGGGACACCCTTCCTGCCCATCCTGGCTAATAGCCATTGATGGACCTATCCTCCTTGAATTTATCTAGGGTTTTTTTTAACCTTGTTATAACAAGAACTATTATGCAATTTAACCCTGCTACATAGGAATTCCCTGACAGATCTTTGGGAACTATATTATACGGTCATTCTGTATTTTGACAAAGGGGTGTAAGTGTGTGATGCAGTATTTCATGATGTTCAAAAGTCCAGTATAGAATCTGATATTTGGAGTCAGTGGAAGGGGCTTTATTTTTTTTTGGATATAATAGGGAAGTGTGTGGTGGTGGTAAAGCAAAGCAGCAGCATTATCTAATGTCCCACTATCTGCTCTGTAAACACATCTTCTGTAACCCAGGGTGGGTTGTTTTTTTCCCCACACAGATACATCCCTGCTATCGTTGATCACACTGGAGGTCTACCCTGCCAGGGGACGTTCTTGCTTCACCAGGTACTAACCGAGGCTAGAAGGGAACAGCTAAAATACCTACCTCCTTTTGTGTGTAGCAAGCAATTGTCTGACTTACTGAATTTTACATCCATTTTATCTTCTACTTTTGTTTTTCTACATATCTGTCTGCATCTCATAGCTCTCGAGTCATTCAACTTTCTGTCTATACCTCTGTCTCTGAGGCTTGGGTCTGTGGTGAACAGGAAATTTTGTCTTCTAAAATCTGCTCTTTCAAGTGCTTAGTTATATAAAAAATATATTTCAAGAGTGGAATCTTCTGGTCAGCAGTGCCAAGTGGGGCTGCAAATGCACCTTTAACTTCTTCGAGGAGCGTCCCTGTTGATGCTCCATCTTAGGTGTTTTGGCGCTGCAACTCGACTGACCAGAAGATTTTACTAGCAGTGGCTTTGACAGCTAACTTGCACATGTGCAGAAGCGCTACACGCGCTAAGCTGCTAATGCGCATGTACGAGATACGGTCACCTCAGTTCCCTCTCTGCCACTGGCAGCGTCAGTCGGAACCCGCAGTGCGCTCTGCAGATTTCTCCTCAGAAAGACAGCTAGTCTTTTTTCTATACTTAGCCTTTTCATTGTATTTTTATTATATCTTTACTATCCTTTAAAAAAAAAAAAATCGAGTGACTCCCTCAGATATGGAGACAGGTATGGGCTCCGCAGCCCATGCTTCCCCTCAGGGGACTCCTCTCCTATACCGAGGAGTTTCTTTTCCCTCAGCTTCAGCTCCAGCCCCCTCACATAAGGCTGAGAGAGATTTTTTTCTCTTAATCTTTTTTGCATCATTCTCCCAAGTGGGGGCTCTGTTTTAAATGCTGTTTTCTCCTCACGGGCTGTCAATCACACTGCCAGACTAGCACACTCAGTGCATACATTATCTGGACAATTACAGCACAGTTTTACTGCCATCAGCCAAAATTTGGCAGCTGGGGTCAGGAGAGCCAGAGGGTTTTCAGCTGATCTCCCTCAAATGCTCTCTCAGACCAGCGTCGGGCCCTGGTTACCCCGCTTTCCCGCTATTACTAACACCAATGTCAGTGTTGAATAAGGCAGTTCCCCCTGCCGCAGCTGCGAGCTCTGCTTCTTCTAAACTGAAGAGAGCGCATGTAGCAGCAAATAGGGAATCCCCCTCACATAAGAAAGGGCGATCCCTGAATCCTAAGCCAGCCCCGTCCCCTGCTGGGACTCCGGATAAGCGCTTACTGGGGCAGTGTTCATCCACAGTGCCCTGAGGTCTAAGGATCTGGCCAGTGTGCCTAAACATGCTGACAAGCCCAAGCCTGTCACGGCTGAACAGCATAGGGTTACAATAGCATCATCAGTCCTACTGACACCAAGCAGTGCTGTACACAAGGGCAGCACAGGGACGAGAGCACTGTTACCGCCCCCAGCACCTGAGCCATCCCCATTGCTTGCGAAGAAAGAGCATACACCAGCACAATATTCTTTACCACCCATATCTCCCTTTTGCCCTTATACATCCACAGACGATTCTATGATCTCTTCAGTGCCCGCGACACCTTTGTTTGGCACTGATTCCTCCCCCCATTCAGGGAGTTTTCCATGTTTCCATACCTCTGTTATCTGGTGAGGAGGATCAAGCTTCTATCATGACCTCAACTCCTCTCAGACACTCTACGCTGAGGCCAAATTCCCTCACTCATAACCTCACTCACACTGGCAACCTGTGCATTGGCTACCACCACCTATGCCAATGCCCCCTATATGGCCCCCGGGCACCTTACAGGGCTCAGCAGCAACAGCATCACCATGTTGCTCAGCTTCGCTCCAGGCCTACATCCACTGTGTCCCTTGAGGCCTCAAGGGACCAGACAGACTTGGATCAGCCACTAAGTGATGAGGAATCCAGTTACTTCCTCTCATGCACTTACACAGATATCTCCTCCCTCCCCAGGGGTACGCACTCATGCCTCCGCAAGCCCTATCAGGGACAATTTCCAGGCTTTCCAAGATCTTTTCAAGAGGGTAGCTGAGGTTCTTGAGGTCTTGTTAACCACACTGCTAGAGACCCAGCATAAACTTACGAGCATCCTCCATACCTCTCCTTCCACGAGGCTCACTCTCCCCATGGTCCCCGCTTTCATGGACCCAGCCAAGCAACTTTGGCAAACACCTGCTACCATTCACCCAGTGGGCAAGAAGGCAGATAGGAAATATTACGTGGCTGCTTTGGGTGCTGAGTTTTTATTCTCACATCCCTACCCTAACTCCATAGCAATTAAGGCAGTGCATCAGAGGAGCAAGCAAAACATTGCCAAATCCATCTCTCCTGATAAGGAGTGGAAATGTCTAGACAAAATGGGCAGACGGTCATAGTCCTCAGTGATACGTAGCTGTAGAGAGGCAAATTACACTGCGATGCTGGCAAAATACACTCCTCGCCTATTTGAGCAAATTGCAGATTTTATTCAATTCCTCCCAGAGGAAAAAATAGAACAAATGAGAGCCTCCTCATAGCCAAAACAGCCCTCCAAGCTGCTTTGGACTCAGCTAACAGTTTCACGAGCGCTTGACATCTCTGTGGTGATGAAAGGCGCCTCCTGGCTCCACCTCTTTGCTTTCCCAAGGGAGGTCCAGACGAAGGTGGAAGACTTTCTGTTTAAGGTCCCAAAGCTCTTTGCTGATGGCACAGATGATTCTTTACATTCCCTGAAAGACTCCAGGGCCACACTTAAAATGCTGGGCATCCAGGCTCCTGCACCAAAACACAAACAAAACAAACCTTACGTTCAGATATACAGACCGTCCGTCCCTCTTTGGTCATTCTCAAAGACAATATGACCCTAGAAAGCGCCAATGTCAAGGGGGAAGGTGACAGCCAGCCGATCAACCCCACTCCATCTCAGTCTCTAACTCTAGGCAAACATTTTGAAGGTCTGGTCAAGAGCAATCAGATTCGTATTCCCTCACCCAAGCGTCCTGTTATCCAACCACAGATTAGCACCGTTTTACCATCAGTGGTGCCTCATTACTCCAGACAAATGGGTTCTGGATGTGATAAAGTTCGGGTACTGCATCCCCTTCCTATCTCCTCCCAAAACCCAACCACTCACCCTATCCCTCTTCAGGGACCCATCTCACGAGACTGTTCTATGTCAAGAGATCGACCACTTGCTCCATATCAGTGCAGTGGAAAAAGTTCCACAACCATATCAAAACCCTGGCTTCTACTCCTGATATTTTCTCAGAGAAGAAGTCAGGGGGCTGAAGACCCATTCTCGATCTCAGAGCTCTCAACAGATACGTCCTGTACCAACGCTTCAAGATGATTACCCTCTCCACCACCACACCCTCCCTCAACAAAGATGGCTGGACATGATGACCTTCTGAGGTCTTTTCCAGCTCTATGGTTCTATGATTCTATGACTGGCTGGCATCTCTCAACCTCCAAGACACCTACTTCCATGTGCCCATACACCTTGCGCAAAACTAGAGCTGCCACACCTCGGCCTGGCCCTCCCTGTCAGCCAGGGAGAGAGCCAGGGCTGCCTACCACCAGAGAGAGGGGAGGTTGGCGAGCGTACCCAGCAGAGAACACAGCCCCCTGGTATCTTTTGTGAAGTTCTTCCTGGTAGGGAGGCTTTAAGTATTGTTCCTCCTTCAAGGCAGTAATACCCATTAATGCAGGGCAAACCAGATGCCTTTTTGTCTCCCCAGCAAATGCTCTACATATAAATCCTTCTCTAAAAGGGGTTGGAAGGTGAGAGGCATGCCATAACCTTTCTTCGTTGGGCTGCTCCATGCAGCCTGCTTCTGATCTGGGCAGAGGTGTCGCTTAGTTTAGAAGGGCCCCTGTAAATTATAAATTCACTGTCTTCCAGACCCCATCCTTGCAAACTGACCCAGATGTAAGTTCAGACAAAAAAATCAGATCTTTGGAGAAAAGGGAGCATTGCTCCTCCCGGGCAAATCCCCATTGGGAGTGCCCAATAAAAAGAGGTCCATTCCTGCTCTAAGGAGACTCTATAGCCTGAGATGGGTACTACTGATATTCTGAGGTTGCACAGTACTGGACTTCAAGCATCATCTCAATTTTTTAGAATTTGAGAGACTGATTTCTGTATTCCCTCAAGGGACATTAAATTTCTAAGAAAGGTACGAGACAAACAGTTCTAGGGATATTTTGAGTGAAATATACTCCCTAGTATATGGGAGAGATCTGGAAAGGCAAGTCTAAGCTGTGCTTTTTCAACTCCACCAGGGAATCCAACGTAGGATTACAGTTACCATTATCCATGAGAGAGGCAGTGAATTGCACTGGAAAGATGTGCGAGAGTTGGTTGTTGGTGAGTATCTCATGGTTGTTCCTTCCATCATCATGAATTATTGAATAGAAGTGGGGTAGTGTCACCTAATAAAAGGGATTCAGAGAAAAAACTCTTGGTTTGAGGCTGCCTGTTAGAGTTCTAGATCTTAAACATCCAGTATAAGAAAAATGCCATTTGGTAATCAGAATTCTTTCTGAGAGTCTTTCAGGTTAGGCTTAATTGGTACTGCATTTCATTTATCTGCAGGTCGTATCCGAAATAAAGCAGAGGTAGATGAAGCTGCTGTGGATGCCATTCTGTCTTTGAATATAATCTCTGCAAAGTATCTGAAATCTTCTCATAGCTCCAACAGGTAGGCAGATGTAAAGTGCGTTTAGGGCTATTTGTAGTCAGTGTGTCTGGGGAGGCTAGAAATGTTCATACTTTATGGAATTCTAAACTTACAGATACAATTAATGACTGAACTGTGAATGTTTAACATTTCCCATCTTGTTAGACCTTCAGATAGTCTAGTGCCCAACATGAATGACCTTTTGATGCTCCAGTTACATTGCTCCTCTCCATTGATATGAACTATGAAGGGAGGAAGAAATAATCATGAGCAGGGCTTGACGATCGCGGTGAAAACCACTTGTCAGGCCCACACCACACATGTGCGAGACCCGCACTGCGCATGCGCAGACCGCCGGTGAACAGAGCGACCGGCTGAAATCTTCTCGCCATGGGCGAGTAGATAAGCGTATTTGTCGAGCCCTGATAATGAGGAAGCGTAAAGGAGCATCAGCATTACACCTGGGAACTGAAAAACTGAAATTAAAACACAGCATAAAAATAAAAGGACAACCCCATGGGTGAAACAGGCAGGCATGCACACCTCTACGTTACATTTGGAACAAGCATACAGTGATTTAACAAAGACTATTGAGTTAAAACATTACTCCTGCTCTCAAACTCAGCTTTAGTCTGTGCTTTTCAGGGTGAGGGAAGCCAGTGTATGCATATGTTACAAATTGGTTCCTTTAATGTACTTGTATATTGTGAAGTCAGAGCAGCCTTTTAAGCAATGTTCCATTGGCACTTTGGTGACCTTCAATATTGATTATGTCTACTGGGGATCTAACTCTCCCCAACAGTTGCTTTGAGTGTTACTTCTCGGGGAAAGAGGTATCCTCACCAAGTGAATACTCTTCATTGTGGAATGGGGCAGTTTTCCAAGGAGGCTTTGTGAGCAGAAGTTGTCTGGGGGTGCAATTAATGAGATTTCATGAAGTTGTATAGTCCTGTGCAGCAGTGTGTGCAGTGAAGGGCTGTGAAGCAGAATTCTGCATCATTGGCTGAACCCCTCCCCTCCAGGACATCTGCAAAGTCACTAAATCTTCCTCTGGTTTCTATCAACTGAAAAATCAGGAGGAAAACACAGATCTGTCTGAAAAATAAGATTCTGCATCAGATTATAGGGCATGGGGTACATGATATGCAACTTGCCTGTCTTCAGTTTTCAATAGTCTAGCTGGACAAAGTAATTCCAGAATGACTCCTGACTTTGTCTCATCACCAATAGCGTCTGGTACTATCCCTTAGTGTCAGTAAATGAGTACTGAATGTTTATAACTATGGTATTTTTGTTATTACCTCCTAATGTCTCATGTCTTGCAAGATGAAAATAAAACTCTTAAATTTAGCTTTTTCTGGGGGAGAAAGGGAGAGTAAACACCTTCTATAAGGGAGAAGGGAAGTGGGGAGAAAAAATTATGACTTGCATGGAGATTTTGTCCCTTGTCTTGTGGAAAATCAGAAGGGTATTCTGGAACAGAAAAATTTCTCTCTGTTGGCTGACATTCCTGCTAGTCTTCACCTTTCCTCTGTAACGTCACTTGGTAGTCAGCCTAGGTGTGGTGTTGTGTTTCTTAAAAACAGACAGCAGTCAGCATGACTATGAATGTGTGGCCTTGGAATGCTTTAGACATGCAGCAGTCAATCAAAAGGAACAGAGCTTCAGTTCTGGAGAGGTGGAGAAGCACATTACAATCATGTAATAGCCTCTGATGGAAGGATACATGAAACCCAGTTGATAGTTCTTGTTTATACATTTTAATGTGATTTAATGTTTAGCATCTTAACATTGATCTATAAGCATAACTGTACTAGGAAGTAGGGTTGTAAAATCCTGGTTAACTAGTTAATCAATTAACCATGGTGGGCATGGGACTGCTTCAGCCCACCAGTTAATCGTAGCCAGTAAGGATCATGCTTACGAGTTAACCATTCACATCCATATTAGGAGGGAATATTGGTGCTTTCTTATGATCGTACTGGATTTGCAGTAGGATGATCACATCATCCCCTTGCTTCTTAATTCCAAATCAGTTGTGATTTCTCTAAAAATCTCTGGAAAACTTCTTAGCAGTGTAATGGGGATGAGTGAAGGCTCTAGTAGCATTTGTGTATAGTTGGGGAGCAAATGGGGACCAGTGCAGCTGTCAGGAGTATGTTTGCTCATTGTCTGCAGACTTGTTTTCTGGTTGCTGTTCTTTGTTTGCTTGTTCTTCTCCTTTATCTGTTGCTTTTCTATTCTGTCTTTTGCTGCACTAACAAAAGCTCTTTCTATGTTTTTACAGGCTCTTTCTTGATAAGGATATGCCTAGGTATTTTCTGTTTGCTTCCTTTTGCACATAAAGGTTCTTGTGGAATAGAATGCTTTATGTTTCACTTGTGTTGCTGCCTTTTCCCTTCTAGCTATTAGTGGTTTAGTCAGCAAACCTCTTGACTCTTCAAGTAGTGGTATATTTTCTCCTCCCTTGTTTGCTGGGAATTTGTCCTTATGTGTTCACGTATTTAACAGTAGGAAGACAAATTTCCTTCATTGTTCAACAGAAACAGCTTACGCTGGTCCTTGCTTTACCCTTTCAAAAGTGTAAACAGAACATAACTCCCCGTTCCCCTTCTCCTCCTTTGTCCTACACCAGATAATCGTGGCCAGCAGTTAAACTATCTCTGACTATTTGTAACATATTTACCACATTGGAAGTCCCAGGACCAGGACAAAATGAAAAGGTTACTGGTTTATTGCCATCAGGTGATGGTTTGGCTTTAGATTTTTAATTTATTGCATCCCAAAATCATAATTGTAATGGCTATTAATTGGCCTTCCTAGGAGCTAAGATGCCAACAACTGAAAGGGTACATGAACTTCTGAGAAGTGCTTCTCTACTTCATGGCCAAGGCATGCTGGCTGAGTAGTGTGGGGGAACTTGCACTGCTGCTGCCTATATTCTACCTGTTTTTTAAACAAAGAAGCACCTAACACTAAAGTTCATTTTAAAATAGAACCTAAGTAAGCGTTGGATTCCTATCTTGGCTCCTACTTTCTTCTTTGCTTTGCCTTGTTCTGTTCTTCCCCTTGATCCCAGGTATCACTTGTAACCTACTCTGTGTTGAAAGCACAAGAGGTTTGCTTAGTTGAGATTTTTGTTTGTCTCTTGACTTGTTTTAGCAAGGTCTGGTTTGAATGAGAGGCTTACATGTATTCATCTCCCCATGAGAACAAATGCAGTAGTGGCTATTAATCTCACTTGGGGATTGCACTGACTTGTTCACCCACATTTTCTCACTTTGCAATGATCACTCCTGTCTCAATGGGTTTTAATAAAGCTGTGAGAAGTGGTCCTATTGAACGGCACAGAAAGTAAAGCGTGCATGAGAGTTTTAGTGCACTTGCCGTCCGTCTCTGGAGACTTACATTTGTGTTCTCAGCCCGAGGAATTGGTGAACTCCGTCACGTCCCAGTTTTTTACTCCCATAACAAATCTTGCATGCACTTGATAGTCCATATTCAGAAGTGGTGCTTGACTCACGTGGAAGAAGGGGCATTGCAGTTGCTGATTGAGTGGCACTTTGTGAATGAAGTTCATGCAGCACTTGCCTGCACTGTGCCCTCTTCCATTAATGCTACATCTGTCAGTCATGAACATTCACCTTTGCTAGACTGAGGTACCCGGGGTCTCTGTTACAGTGTTACAAATCTCAACTGGGGCAAGGCACTGATTGACCATAGCACTGATTACTGCACATTGTTTGACTGCATTAATGTGGATTGCACATTTGGCACCAAAACTTTTTAGATCTCATATGAACCAAGCAGCAGCTCCATGCCAAGCTGAATGCAGTAATGGCCATGTGGCACTTTCAGGTGACAAGACAAGAATTAGAGCAGCAGAATATGGGTAAGGGATCAGTCTGAATTTTCTCTGTCAGACTGTCCAGAGCAGCATGTCCTTTGGCTCAGAAGAGTAGCAGTTCTGCTTTTTGTAACTAATGGGTAAAAGATTCCATCAAAACCGGGATGGAAAAAAGATTAAAATGCAGGGTTCAATTAACACAATTCTCTAAAGGATTAGAAAGCAAGCTGCTTTCTGTCCCTGATCTTTTGTCCTGGTTTTAAAGTGAGGCCCACTTACATAGTAGTGTCACTCAGATCTTCACTTCTCTAGCATTCTGCCCCTGCTTTGGCATGGGGCTCTTCTGTGGCACTGTCTTGCTGGCAGGCGAAGCAGCAATATTTCTCTAAAGATAGAACGTAATGGTGTTTAGCACCACTGACTTGGATTGGCTGATTGTATCATCCTCATGGGCTACTGAGTCACCTTTATGAACTCTGTTAATCTATGTCATACATCTAGGGCAGGGTGGGCAATCATTTTTGCAGGGGGGCCACTTCATGAGTTTTGCTACCTGGTCATGGGCCAGCTCCCCCCCCCCCCCCGAAGGGGGCAGGGCTGGAGCGGAAAGGCCAGGGCCTAGCCTCCCTCCAGAGTTTCCTGGGGGTGGAGGCTTTGACTTAAACACAGAAAAGGGCGCTCAGCTCCTGGGGACCACATCACAGTTACTGGGGGATTGCTGTGGCTATTTAAAGAACTCGGAGCTCTAGCCCCTGTCAGAGTAGTGCCGCGACTGGGAGCCAGGAGCCATTTAAATAGGATTCTGCTGCCTGAGCCACCATCTGGAAATTTGGTGGCATGGGCAGCAGGATATAAATAGAAAATTGGCCAGATGCAGTCTGTGAGCTGGATCTAAGTGTTAGGTGGGTTGGATCTGGCCCCCGGGATGTATCTTGCCCAGCCCTGATCTAGGGAGAGGGAGGATTTCTGGGATGCTAGTTTTAAGACTGGCATTCCTGTGTCTGCCCTGTCTGCTCTCAAGCTGTTTCTCATCCTGCCATTTGTTTGTTTTTCTTTTTGTTCTCTCTCTAGACTTTGTCTCTAGTTTCTTTTCTTATCTTTCTGGAGTAGTTCTGGGTACTAGCACAGGAGTTCTATACAGGTAGAGCTGGCTTACAGAATGGAACTACTAAGTTCATAACGTGTATACCTTTCCTTGCAGACCAGAGTCACAGTTTGGTAATGGGTGTCAATCCTAGTCCATTCTCAGCTACTGATTTGGGCTGAGGAGGGGATCAGGAAAGTGAAATTACAAAAGAGGCCTTTGCAACAGGGGATTTTGAAAGGCTACTGAGTCCACAGCTGCCTTTCTCTCTGCACACCCAGTTGAAAAAGGCTTTCTTCTTTCAGCCTGTAATTGGTCTGTAAAGCTTCACATGAGAGAGAGAGAGAGGCTCAAGTGAGCATGAGAATAGTCTGGGAATAAACATTTGTTTCTCCTTATAGGCTTATGGGAGAAGAACTCCTTCAAGATTTAGACCTGTTTCTGGGTTATTCTGATCACCTGAAGAAGTTATTGTGTTATATTAGTGCTACTGGCTTCTCTCCTCTGTGTTGTCTGGAAATGGGTGACAGGAGAGGGATCATGTGAAGATTACCTGTTGCGTTCCCTCCCTCTGGGGCATCTGGTATTGGCCACTGTCAGCAGACAGGATACCGGGATAGATGGACAATTAGTCGGACCCAGTATGGCTGTTCTTATGTTTGGTTTGAGAGTCTGATTTGCACTGTGGTGGGTACTTATACACCAGCCCCAAAGCATACTTCAAACTAAGGACAATGGTTATAGAAAGAATCCTTCCCTGTATCTTGGAGTCATAGACACTTAGAAAGAATTGAATCCATTTTTAAACTCTGTCCTCTCCACCCAACTCCCGCTTGGTCTTATGGTTCTTTTCTTTCGTTTCTCAATTCAACACCTTCCTCTGGGCCTTAAGCAGAATCTTTATCTTATAACAGGCCAGAACACATTCAACAGATTAATTTAGATGTAGTGTCTTGGACACATTGAAGCTGGTGATTAAGGAAGCCCTGGAGCTGTGTTCAAATGTTAGTGAAGATGGGGCTTTCCTACAGGTGTTCACTGGCTAACCAGCCCTGTTTAATAAAGAACGCATCATAAGGTGGAGTCCAGGAAGAGACACTTGACACTCATTTGTAGTGGAGACCGAGATGCTTTTACTATTAAGCTTTTGTTGTACTTGCTACAGGACTTTCTATCGTTTTGAGGCTGTTTGGGATAGCTCCTTGCATAACTCCCTCCTCCTCAATCGAGTGACACCCTACAGAGAGAAGATCTATATGACCTTGTCTGCATATCTGGAGGTGAGCATTATATGCCCCACTACTTGTGTTCAGGGAGCCGACAGACTTTCTGGGACCCTGGGCAAGGTTTGGTCGGGGTTCTCTGCACTTCTAAAGTGGGGTAGGGCCTTGGGCAGAAGGGGCAGCGATTGGGTCTGCCAGCCCTCAGCATGGCCAGGAGTTGTGACATGCTGTGGCCCTTTCCCCTGGCCCCAGACAGCCCTCGGAGCGGTCCGGAGCATGCTGTGTAGAGTAGTGCTCCAGCGGCAGTTTAAAGGGCCTGGGGCTCTGGCCATGGCCATTCCTGTGAACCCCAGGGCAATTCCTCCCCTCACCCTATTGACAGGCCTGGTGCTTAATACGATGTGCTCACTGCCAGAGGATGCAGATTGAAATCTAGCTAGCAGTATGTTTTTAAAAAACCCTAATGAGTATGGCTCTATTTAATTTGCGATACTGCCCAAATTTAGAATCCCACCGTATTAGGCTTTCCATTGCAGTGATGTCAGCTGGGTGGCTGACTGGGAGTGGGTTTTCCAAATGACTGCAAATAATAAAGGTCCATTATTAGTTTTGTGATTTTTTTTTTTCCTTATCTTGTCTGCAACCTAGCGCAATTATTTCAGTCATTCCGCAATTCAAGTAGGGTCTTACTGAAGAGTGAACAATGTCACTATGAAGACAGTGAAAATGAATGCTGTGGTATGTATAGATCATCATCATTTGCTTTGTGTCTGACAGCCGTTTGTTTCTTTGTTTTAGCTTGACCACTGCATCCAACCAGCTGTGATTACTAAGGATGTCTGTATGGTCTTCTACTCACGAGATGCCAAGATTTCACCACCACGCTCGCTGCGCAGTCTCTTTGGCAGTGGCTACTCTAAATCCCCGGACTCGTAAGTTTAATAGGCAACTTCAGGTGCTTTTTTTTTTTTTTAAAGCAGCAGAGTGTATTTCTTCTAGTATATGTTATTATAGGTGTTCCACCATAGGATGTGCATGTGCTTGTGTGCTTTCAACTGGAGATTGTAAAGTGGTTCCATAGAGTGGCCAGCTTTTAATTCAGGAAATCAAGACACTAATCCCCAGAACCTCTCCCACCTCCTGCTCCGCCTCTTCCTTTGGGACCTCACTCACTGCTCTCTCCACTATCCTGCCCTCTGAGCAGGGCTGTAGGGTAGAGGGGTGACTGGGGCAAATGGAGAAAGAGAAAGCCAGGCTCCAGTGGTGAGTAACTGGGCCAAGATGAGGGGGAGAGAGCTGCCCTCCGGGAAGGATGGGGAATCTGATGGTACTTCTCCCCACCTGAACTGTTGCTGAGTGCTCGGCTGCTGCTTCAGGCTCCAACAGCAACTGCTGCTCTTCCTGCCCCTCCCCATGATGGATGCCAGACTGAGTCGAGACAGCACTGTTGATCAAACACTGTCCAGGGTCCCTTTTAGATTGGACATTCTGGTAGAAAACCAGACACCTGGCAGTCTTGGGTCCATGTCGGCGCACACAGCAGCACCTGAAGCTCTCCTATGAAGGTATATAGGGAAGTGTGACCTTGCCCCTGCTCAGTTCCTTCTCAACTGCCTGCTGCTTGAGATGGAGCATTTGGAGACAATATTTTACAGCTTCCCACCTTTTTCATATATAGTGAAATTTCTTATTTAGTTACTTTGTTTTTCTCAATTTAAATCTATTTTTATGTAGTTTCAGCACCATTGCGCTTTCGGGTGGGTTTGGCCCACTGGATTGTGCCTAAGACTCTAGGGTTTAAGCCTTGCCCAACCTGCCAAAAAATTTTTCCTAAAGGTGACAAGCACTGTGACACGTACTGGAGATAGTATTCACTCTGGTCTTGTATTCACTCTGTTTACATTGTTGTGTTGTATGTGATTCTATTATTGTGCTGTGCGCGCGCACGCATGTGCACCTCAGTTCCCTGGGCACTGTAACACTATCTGGATGAGGAGGGAGAGCTGGGCATGACTCACTGTGGAAGTATGAACTTAAAAAACAATCCCTTCCTCCCTTCCTTGGTAATGGTGGCCCGGCTGGGGCTCCGCACTCTCCCACCCCACCCATGGGGGCACAAGGTAGGGGCATGAAGGTAGAGGGAGCATGTGCACTGCCAACAGCCATTCCCCCTTTTCATACTGCAGTAACAGCCATGCTTACTGAAGGGCCGCCTTACTCTGAGGAGTGTTGGGGGTGGGGGACAAAGGAGTGTTGGGTGAGGGTGTGGGCATGGCCTGTAGGAGTCAGAGGTCAAAGGGCATGGGGCCAAAGGGTGTTAGGCACTGGGGAGCAAGGGACTGAGATGGGGCTAGGCAGTCAGGTAACATTGTATTTCTTCTTCAAAAGTGTCCCTGTGGGTGCTCCACCTTCAGGTGCACCAGCGACACTTTGCCCACTAGTCAGAGATTCTTAGTAACAGTGCCCCCCAACTGGCCGTGCACGCAGTGCTCAGGTGCGAGACGCCTGGAATGTGTAATGCGCATGCGCGGCCAGCCAGCTCCTCAGTTCTTCTCTGACTGCCATCGGCTTCAGTTGCAGCTCAGCAGTACCCCTCACATACTCATCTCTCTTTATTTAGATTATTTTTTTTAATCCCTTTCAACTATTTTTGTTGTTGATATTATTCAGCTTTTTTCTTAAAAAAAAAAAAATTCTGTGAGGCAGCGTTTTTTGCTGTGTCCCATGGCTCCGCTTTGATAGCGGCTGCTTAGTTTCTGCCTATATTACTCAGGACATGCCTAGGTTTAAAATGTGTTTGGACTGCTGTGTTTAGCAGACCGCTGTTCTCTGTGTCTCCACTGCCTGGGTCACAATCATGATACAGAGCACTGTCAGCATTGCAGGAAATTGACTAAGTGCACAAACAGAGCCAGACAGCTTCAGCTGTGCATTTTATTACAAATGGAGAAAGCATTGAAACCTCCCTTGGACTCTTCCCCAAACTCGCTTCTCAGGTATAGTCCACCAAGGGCAGAGGCAGGTGAAAGGGCTATTTCTGCTACAAGTCCATACACCAAAGGAAAAAATCTCTCTCAGCGAGACCTCACACTTACTCGGGGTCTACATCCTGATGAGGAAATTCACAAACGCAAAGCCTGATACTGCTGCCTTTACACTGTCAAGGAGTTTCAGGGGGTAGCCGAGTTAGTCTGTTACAGGGGAAAAAACAAAAAACAAAACAAAAAAAAAAACAGCACGCACATGGTCTGGTAGCACTTTATAGACTAACAAAACATATAGATGGTATCATGAGCTTTTGTGGGCACAGCCCACTCCTTCAGATGACCGGAGTTATGATTAGAGGATGAGGAAACTCAAAATAAATAGGGGAAGGGGAGGAGGGGGAAAGAAAGATGTTCTGTCGCCCACCCCCTATCTCTATGCATAAAGTATCAGGAGAAAGGGTATTAAACCTGAGTAGATAAAGATCAAAGTCAGTGGATGGATAAGGCCGGAAGGATACTATTCAGAAAGTAGTTTCACCGCCCCATATCTTGATTAAGTCCACTCTCTGCCAGACCTCATCCTCCCAGCCTGCACTCACTAGACAGGTCTGAACTTTCCAAAGACAAAGATGACATGGATGTCACAGGGGTGGAGCAATCTTCCCGCTCCCCCCTACCTACATATTCTTCTCCATCCTCGTCAGTAGACGCAATTATGCCCCCATTGCTCATGGATTCAGGGGACTATTTCAACGCCTTTCAAGACCTGTTTAAGAGGGTAACCAACAAACTGGAAATATCCCTCTCCACTCCTCCTGACACACAACACAAGCTAACTCATATTCTTCATGCCTCGGCACAAACTAGGCTCTTAATACCCATGAATAAGGCATTGATGGATCCAGCTAAGCTTCTCTGGAAGACCCTGGTGACATTCCCACCTACATCAAAGAGACTTGATTGGAAATACTATGTCACCTCAAAGAGTGTGGAATTTCTCTTGACTCACTCCTCTCCAAACTGTCTAGTGGTATGGGGGGCTTCTGATTGAAGTGGTAAGGGGCGCTGTATCAGGCGCCCCCCATAGGTTGCCGCCCAAGGGCGGGGCTGCGCAGGCACTGCATGCCCGGGGGCAGAGCCACGCATGTGTCGCACGCCCTGTACATGTCCATCAGGTGCCGCCCGCACGCTGCCCAGGGCGTAAGAATGGCTCGGGCCAGCCCTGATTCCACAGATACAGCTTCTAGATCTCTGGCATCTTCAGTGGTGATGAGGCACATGGCTTGGCTCCAACTGTCAGAGCACATTCGAGGACCTCCCATTCGAGACATCCCGACTCTTTGCAGACATCACGAATACAACTCGTGAAAGATTTCCCAAGTCACACTCCACACACTTCGCATCCAGCCTCCTGCCAGTAGAAGAAAGCAGAATAGACAATTGACATCTAGGTACAAACTGACACCTTTCAACCACACTAGACGATACAACAGATGACATTCAAGACAACTCAGATGTAGACAATCATTGAAGCAACCCGTCGCCCAACAAGCTCCAGCATGTCAGTCATTTTGAAGTCTTGGTCGAGGGTCAGACAGTCCCGATACATCCAGGGCCAGCAATCCAAACCTTCTACCACCTTGGGCTCCAGACTAGCAGCATTCTGTCCTGCCTGGCGATCCATTATGACCAAGAAGTGGTTTCCGAGATCATCAGCATGTGTTACATAATCGCCTTTACCTCCACCCCACCCATCCACAACCACCATTCCCATCCCTCTTCAGGGATCCTTCTCACAAGGCTGTGCTCGTAGAAGAGGCACAACATCTCCTGCATAGGAGGTGCCCTTCGAGTGCAGTTTTTATTCTCACTACTTCCTCATAACCAAGAAATCAGGGGGTTGGAGACTTATACTAGATGTCAGTCGGTACATGCGTTATCGGTGCCTCAAAATGGTGACCCTTGCCACAGACATACCCACCCTCGAGAAAGGAGATTGGCTGTCCACCCTCAAACTTCAGGATGCTTACTTCCACATTGCAATAACTCGTCCCACAGACACTTCCTCAGATTTACAGTAGCGAACCAACATTTCCAGTACAGAGTCCTACCTTTCAGCCTATCTCCTGCCCCAAGGGTATTCTCAAGGTGCTAGCAGTGGTAGCCGCTCACCTCAGAACAACCATTTTTCCCTACCTTGACGATTGCCTCATAAAGGGCCTGTCACCTTACCCATATGCAGCAGGCAGTGTCATTTACCAGGGAATTTTTTGACAGACTTGGGCTATGCATAAACCTGGCAAAGTGTGTCTTGCTGCCAATGCAGACACTGGACTTCATAGGGGCACATCTGGACTGCAAAACAGCCATAGCCTCACTTCCACAACACAGGTTCACAGCAATTCATGATTTGATGCAACTGGCACAGTTCAGCCCCAGTATAACTGCCAGGCAGTGCCTGTGACTTCTCAGCCACATGGCAGCCGCCGCCACCATGGTGCCTTTTTCATGCCTGCGTATGAGACTGATGGAGACCTGGCTCAGGACAGTGTACAGGCCACATGTACACCTGTGAACAAGTCTCTCAACATGCCATGCAGCATAAAAACTTCTCTTACCTGGTGGACACAAGACCAGAATGTATGCAGAGAGGTCCGCTTTCAACGGAACCCCTAATGCTTACAATTACCACAGACTCCTTACTAACAGGTAAGGGGGGCTCATTTGCAGGACCAGGTTGTCCAACTGAGGTGGACACAAGATGAGCAATGCAAACACATCAACTTGGTCAAGCTCAGAACAGTCCGGTATGCATGCTAGCACTTCTCCCAGATAATATGCAACAATACAGTCCGCAATCTGACGGACATGACAATGCACTACATCAACAAACAGGGTGGTGTCCATTCTCGCTAGCTCTCTCGGGAAGCAGTACAGTTATAGGATTGATGCATCCCTCGCCACATTCATCTCATAGCCATATATATCCCAGGCAGAGACAATACGTTAGCAGACTATCTCAGCAGAATCTTCTCCCTCAATCATGAGTGGGAGGTCAACACATTGACCATCAATCATCTGTTCTGCAGATGGAGGTTCCTTATGGTGGACCTTTTTTGCCACACACACAAACTCACGGTGCCCTCACTGTTGCTCCAGAGCGGGATTGGGCCCCAGCTCTCTGGGGCATGCGTTCAACATCAAATGGGATGCGCCTCTATCATCTGCAGTTCTGCCACTTCCTCTTATACAGAGGGTGATTCTCAAAATAAAACTGGACAGAGCCAAAGTGATAGTGCCGTGGTGGCCAGACCTGGTATCCAGCCCTTCTACAGATGGCCAGCCTTACCTCACATTGCTTCCCTCCCTGTTTTGTCACTGCTCACATACCAGAACAGGAAGATTCACCACCCTGCCATAGAGTATCTTCACCTGCACATGTGGCTCCGTGCTGGCTAACCACGACGTAGATCCAGTGTCCTCTAGAAATTCACACTATTCTCATGAACAGCCATAGGCCTTCAACGAGGAAAACGTGTACTGAAAAGTGGCAGCGTTTCACCAGTTCGTGCTCCACTAGACACTGCACCCCCATCAGACTGGAATCCCACTGATATTTACCTACTTATTACATACACCTTCACAATGCAGGTCTATCATTTAGCTCCATCAGGGTCTCCCTTGCACCCATATCTGCATTCCATGGCCCATACAGGACCACTCGGTTTTCACTCATTCAACAGTTTAAGAAATTTCTACAAGGCCTGCACAATACATTCCCACCAACGAAAGAACCAGTCCCAACATGGGACCGTAATCTTGTGCTCAAGGCACTAATGGGCAAACAGTTTGAACCTCTAGCTACGTGCTCCCTTCTCCACCTAGCTATGAAAGTGGCCTTCCTCGTGCTTATTGCTGCTGCACGAAGGGTGGGAGAGTTGGGTGCGCTTATGACCGACCCGCCCTCTATGGTTTTCCACAAGGACAAGGTGGTCCTGACCCATCCTAAATTCCTTCCCAAAGTACTTACCACATTCCATTGAAATGAACCAGTTTATTTACCTGTCTTCTTCCCCAAACCTCATACTGATGTCCAGGAAAGAGTTCTCCATACCCTCGATGTCCGCAGGGCAGTGACCTTTATTTGCAACAAACGCACTCGTTCCACAAAACGCCTCGCTTGTTTGTCTTCTCCATGGAGAGATCTCAGGCACTACCAATCTCTAAACAGAGACTGTCCAAGTGGATCTCAGACTGCATAAAACTGGCTTGTGCCATTTTCAACAAACAGCCTCCTTCGGCCGTAAGTGCCCATTCCATAAGGGCAATGGCTGAGTCCACAGCCTTCCTCCACAGTATCTCCACAGATGAGATCTGCAGAGCAGCCACACGGGCTTCTGCTCACACTTTCACTCGTCACTGCGCCATCCAATTGTATGCAGACACTCACACTCGATTTGGCCACTTAGTACTTTCAGTAGCCGAAACAAGCCTTCCAAAGGTCCCACCTCCTAACACTGATACTGAATGCATTGTTTGTTCCAGACAGTTCACTGCCCCCCACTCCAGACTTTTTCCTAGACCTTCTGAGCCTTTGAGGAGCTCGAGCCTTTAAAAAGGGACCATCCCCTTCTTACAATCTATATCTCCCTCTAAGACCGTTTTGACATCTTAGTTGAGGGCATTGAGACCATCTATGTGTTTAGTTAGTCTTTAAGATGCTGCTAGACTATTCGGTTTTTATGTTTTTCCAAAAAAAGTGTGTAAATGTAAAATAATGGTTAAAATCATACTTTGCTTTAAAGGCCCAGTTTGAAAGTCCCACCTACATTCAAACTAAACACGTAGATGGTATCATGAGCTTTCGATTGGACACTTGCAATGAGAGCAAACAGTCCCTCATCCCTGAGGGTCCACTAACTGTAAAAGCATTCTTGCTACTGCTGTGGTTATGCAAAGAACATCTTGACTCCAGTCTGAAGAGCATCCCTTTTGAACTCCTCTCTCCGTACCTGAAAGATTCAAGGACAATGCTATGCTCACTGGGAATTTGTGCTGGCAATGAAAAGATGCTTTAGCACATCTCAGAATGCATTGTTTGTTCCAGACAATGCACTGCCCCCCACTCCAGACTTTTTCCTAGACCTTCTGAGCCTTTGAGGAGCTCAAACCTTTAAAAAGGGACCATCCCCTTCTTACAATCTACACCTCCCTTTAAGACCGTTTTGACACCTTAGTTGAGGGCACTGAGACCTTTTGCTGTACAACTCTACTATCTTGCTCTGCTTTTTGGAGACAGACTATCCCACTTCTTGTCCTTGGGAGCAGTCAAACTGGTTCCAGGGAGGAAACTAGCTTACATACACTAGATGTCAGGAGGGTATTTGGCTTCATCCTTGATTAGGACTAAAACTTTCAATGTCTCTCCCAGCCTATTTGTATCTTTTAAGGAACAAACAAAGGAACAGCCCATTTCTATGCTGAGACAGTCTCTGGTTGCATATTAATATGCTATGATTCTGCCAGGGTACAATTACCTCAGTGACAGCACACTCCATTAGGGCTCACTCAACATCTATAGCCCTCTGAAGGATGTATGCATTGCAGAAATCTGTCAGACTGCAACTTGGTCCTTCATCTGTGTGTTTGCCAGGCATTGTGCTGTCTTTATCTGGTTCCAGAGCTGATGCATTGTTTGATGACAGAGTCCTCTGAACTGTCTTAGACCTTCTTCCTCAGCACCCACAATAAAGTTATTGTTTGGGAGTCTCCTACAGCGGAGCACCTGCAAGGACATATACTCAAAATATAAGAGGTTTCTCACCTGTACAGTAACTTGAGTTCTTAGAGGGGTTTTGCCCTTATGAGTGGTCCAGCTCCTGTTGTCCTCCCTACTGTTGTGGAGTCTCCGGCTTTGCAGTTAAGAAGGTACTGAATGGTATTGTCCGCACTTCCCTATACATGCTGATAGGAAAGCATTAGGAGCTGCTCTCTGCAGGTGTGGACCCTTGAACACTGTTTTACGGTCTCCAGTCAAGAGCACAAGTCTGTACAGTGGAGCCGTTACTGTACAGCTAAGTAACATCTCCTTTTTCATATACAGACTGAAAGGGAGAATGCAGCTTGGTATTTTGTGAGGCATCATTGAAAGCCTGCTTAGCGGCAGTTCCTAGCTCAATTGGAGGGCATTAAATACTCCTCCTTTATTAGGTTTCCTTCAATACAAACCAAACTGACTGTCCATCAGATTAGCCTCTACAACCAATTTTGGAAAGATAGTTGGATGTCTTAATGGAGGGGAAATATATTTTCCAGCTGGCTTGTGGAGAACATTGGTTATAAACTGTAATTTGCTTAATCAACAGCTTCCTAAGTATAATGGGCTAGAAACAGGGAAGGACAGGAGACAGCGAAAGTACTATCTCTGGGAAGCTGGCAGCCTGGCTGGTTCATCTGCCAGGCTTACAGTGGACAAGAGTCTCTGCTTTTCAGTTACAAGTTTATTTCTATTTTGAAAGCAAAGGATCCTCTGAATCTTAAAGATGTAAATCTTTTCAGAGACAACGTGCTTTAGCTTGATTTATTTCTTGAGATATAACTAGTTTCCTCTCTGGGTGTTTTTGTAACAGCAATCGAGTAACTGGAATCTATGAGCTGAGTTTATGCAAAATGGCAGACACAGGAAGCCCAGGTAAGCAGGAGCCACATGTTCATTCAAATATAGGTGTATGTATGAGTTCATAAGAGTGGGTTATGGCAGATGGCAAACTGCAGAGAATTGATCTGTGTGGACAAGAGGGAATAAATTGCTCCTCTGTGGTGCAGATATGCTTTCATAGCTCAGGAGCAAACAGCACTATCTTGTGGAAACCTTAAACCACCTCTTCTCTGATTTTTAGATCTATATTCAGGGAACTGTCCATCTCTGCATCCTTAAATTCAGACATTTTAAACTCCCTTACGCTTTATCTCTAAGTGTCATAAGAAATTGAGCAATGTAGTTGAATCACAGTACAAGTCCTATGGAGCTGCTTATCTCTACAGGAGTCCTGTCATCCTGTCTGTAGGATGTCACACAGAGACTTGACTCTGTTTATCCATATCCCTGAATGCTGGGAATACCCTCATCTCTCCAGGCTCCATCTGTTGTTCAGACACTTCGAGCTCTGCTCAGTTGGCTTCTGTGAGAAATGGAGTGAATTTTTTTTTAACACTAATGATAGAAATGCCCAAGATAATCCTAACCAAAAGGAAGAAGAAAGCTGTAAGGACACTTCCATTGGGAATTAATATGGTGTAAAAACAGCCTGACTGCATTGGTTCTCCTGTAAATTGGGGCCAAATATGTAGACAGCACAGATGACCTAGTTGAATGAGGACAGCTCCAGTTAAGAGGCAGTGTGTCAAGTTCCAGGAAAGAAAGGCACCTTAGATAACTCCTTCAAATTAGTGAAGTTGAGACTTGGGGAAGCATGTCATGGAGTGAGGGGAAATTTTCCATGATTTTTTTTCCTTCTACCCTTTACTAAGGATTGAATTTCAGAGCTTGCAAATACCTGATTCAGGCTAAATGGTTGTCAATGATTGTCTGGCATTGGGGGAAAATGCACTTAACTGTTTCTTTTGAATTGGACTGAACATGGTTCAGGCAATTATGAAGGTCAAGGAAAAAAAATATTGCTGATCTACAGCAGAGGCTGGAACTAAAATAATTCCATCCTCTTCCTCCAACCCCGGCCTGACGTGTGTGTGACTGAAGAAGGCATTGCTGCTGATGTAATCCTGATTATTTCACCTACTCTGAATTGAGTTGAGGGTGGGGGTTCCCTGCCAGTTACTGTACATTAAATCTTTTCCCATTCTGCTGTTCTTAAACTGGACTACTCTACTTGACTCCTCAGGAATGCAGAGGAGGAGGAGGAAAGTGCTGGATACTTCTGTGGCATATGTCCGTGGGGAAGAGAACCTGGCAGGCTGGAGGCCCCGTGGTGACAGCCTCATTCTAGAGCATCAGTGGGAACTGGAGAAGCTGGAACAGCTGCATGAGGTACACAAAGGGAAAAAGGGGGAAAGAGCACGACAAAACTACATCTTCCAGCAGCCTTTTATGCTGATTGTAACTTGCAAATTGGGAGGGCCTCACAAGGACATTTGTTGTTAGCATTTTCAGCAAGATTAAACCTTGGGTAGCGACCCCACTAGATGGGTACAGAGAAGCTGTTCATGCTGGTGAAAACAGCATCACCTCTCCATGCATTCAGCAAAAGCAGTGATTAACTCTTCGGTAGTCTTGCCAGTTATGTCTGTTCCTGGATCTCATGAGACTATGGGAGATATCCCGTTGAGTGAGAGGGGGATTCCTGTGCTCTTGACAATGAGTTAATATTGAATTCTGTTGATTCTCAGGTGGAAAAGACTCGGCATTTCTTGCTACTACTTGAGAAACTTGGCGACAGCATCCCCAAATCCTTGAGTGACTCACTGTCCCCCAGTCTGAGCAGTGGGACCCTCAGCACCTCGACCAGCATCTCCTCCCAAATTTCCACTACCACTTTTGAGAGTGCTGTCACACCCAGTGAAAGCAGCGGCTATGACTCTGCAGACATCGAGAGCCTGGTGGATAGGGAGAAAGAGCTTGCCACCAAGGTACTGGCTGCCCAGAGAACAGAACAGGTTCAGGTTGTGACACTCAAGATGCAGTAAAGATGTTATAACAAGAAACAGTTGAAATATCTAGGGCTTGATAACTCAGGGATCTACACAAGCTTTTCACCTACCTGACTTGGGAACTACAGGAAAGATGAGATAGAAATGACACACAGATCCAACTGGGGCAAATTACAAGGTGGGGGAAGAGGAACAATGAGCTGATCTGCTCTTGTTTTTTAGTTGGTACCTTTTTGGTTTTAATCATTAGATATATGAAATCCTTCTACTAGGGATGTGAAAAGTTAGCCAGTGGGAGCTGGAGCAGCTCCGTGCCCACCACAGTCAGGAAGCTGTTTCAGCCCTGTGGAGCCCATTGGACAGGGGAGCTCCAACCCAGCAAGAGGGGGGAAGGAGGGCACCACAGGCAGAGGTTGCTCCAGCCTGATTCGAGCAGCCCCTGCCTGTGGTGGGCCTGGGGGTGTGTAGAGGGAGGTGCTCCAGCCTAGCTGGGCTGGAGCATGTCTCTTCCACCTACCTCCCCTTTGATTTGTTAACCAGTTAAGCACCATGTTTTGTCAGTTAACCAATTAAACAGGATTTTAATCCCTACCTTCTACTAGGTCATCCTCCGTTTAGGGGATATCTGGCTTACAAGGAGATTTTAGGAACTAGAAACTAGTCTTCTGTCCTTTTCTTTCTTTTTTTTCTGTACTCATTCCCCTCGTATTACGTGGCAAATATGCTCTGTCACGTACAGAGCCTTGTTTAAACAAGCTGCATAACCAAAATTTTCTGTTCTCTCAAATCTGCCAGTAGGTGTCTCCAATCCGTAAAATTAAGAGATGACTTGGGTGTTGCACTGATAGTGACATACCCAACCCCCCCTTCCCTTACTGCTCCTGCCAATAGAAGTGTTGGGTAGTGTAATCACAGGAAATATATTGACTGACATCCATTCTTCTTGTTGGTACCATTACACTGTCTTGGACAGTCTGTACTTCACTAATTCTTGATTGGCTTTTGATTACCTGTTGTGTAATTGGGATCACCTGTTATGTTTTGTTTTATTTCAGTGCCTGCAGCTTCTTACCCACACTTTCAACCGTGACTATAACCAGGTGTACAACAGCATCAGTGATTGTAAGGTAAGAAGCTTTCTGTATTTGCTGTGACAGCAGTCAAACAAGCATTAATCCTGTCTGTTTTTCCCTGCAGTACCTTTTCTGCCCCTTGTTTGATATGCTGGAGTCTTAAGACCCTAAATATTCTCTTAAGTTTTAGGTACTGTGTATTTAAAGGCTGCCTATTTCAGTGTTCCCTGTAAACTGAGCACTTAGGCGGCTGCCCAGGAGAGATTCTAGTGCTGCCCAGCTGATTAGCAGAGCACTGGCAGCATATGTTTCTGTTGGTAGTGCACATGACAAAATGTATTCCACACATAGATGAAAAAAATTAGAGGGAATGTTGGCCTATTTCGGTAAAGATTTCATGCCATTAAGTTCACAAGGGATTGGAGTTATAGCTGAATATGATACGATCTACGTTAGACTCAAGCCATTTTATTTAACTTCAGTCTATTGGGGTGGTGTTCAATGGCTCTCTCTGCCCCCAGTTTCCAAAGCTTATGGAAAACAATTTGAGTGGTGCAGTTAAAGCCTTTTCTGGGCTTACCACTAATGCTCCAGCCTAAATAATAGTTCACATTCTGGCATATGGAGTGTTCATCATGTTCCTTGGTTTCCCAGCAACAAAGGATAAACTGAACAACTCGTTTGAGAACTTAGACTTTAGACACAAATGACCATAAAGAAATTAATTGGATGTTACAAAACTGACCACCCCGTGTTGCATTAAGGGATTCTGTATGCAGATCATCAGATGTCTACCATATTGTCAGAGAGTGCCCAGAGAAGTGCTACCATATCTGTTTCAGACAAGGCGATTTCTATAAAGAGGGATTGGTTGCAAAAGCATGGATGTTGTGGTGTTTATCTAATAGAGTAATTAGTATTTGTAGAAATACTCTTCTGAGCGCTCAGCTCTTAATTCTAGATACTCAAATGCAGTGTAATCCTATTAAGGTGACAGGTACCGACTACAAAAATCTCATTCTGCACTATTTTGTGTGTTCCTGTAGCTGTCTGATATCTCTCCAATTGGGCGGGACCCATCAGTGTCCAGTTTCAGCAGTGCCACGCTCACACCTTCTTCTACTTGTCCCTCTCTGGCAGATTCAAGATGCAATTCAGTGGATCAGAAGTAAGTAGAGATGGGGGAGGAACAAACCAGATCTTAAACAAATCATCTCTTTCCTAACTATGCTTCCTTATTCTCTCTCTTGCTCTCTTCTATGAATGTACTGTCTTCATCTTTTTTTCTCATCATAAAGAGGCAGTAATGTGAAATGACTGTGTGTTATGAACACCCCTGCATCTTTAGCATGTAAAACCTCCTGTAGTTCAGAACCGATCCTGATAGGTCAATTTGGCGAGTGATCTCTATTGCTTGGTTTCTCATAGTTATGAAGGATGTATTAGATAAAACTGGAAATCACTTCTCATTGAAGGACCATTCGGTGTTTTCTTTGCTCCTTCGTCCTCAGAGTAGTGCTGACCAGAAAGTGCACTCCTAATATCTGCCCAGCTATAATCTGGGCACAGCTGTTCAATGTTGTAGACAGTGTTTGGAGAGAGATGCAAGGAAGAAACTGTTTGAAGCAACCTACGGGTGGGTTCTGTGTTCTGAGTTGGAGCCTCAGGCTCGTGGTAAGAGTTTTGGAAGTTTGTACAAAAGGCTTTCAATGGCCATGGCATATAATCATTCTGAAACAGGTGGATCAGGCTCATGGCAGAACAGAAGACTGTCTTATGGGAAAAGACAGGCTTCAGAAATACTTTCAGTACTGCTGTCACAACCAGGTGCTTTCTAGTGATTGCTTTTCTCCTTCATTTTTAAAAGGACTCCAGAAGCAAATTCCCGTGCCTCCAGCCCCTGTCCAGAGTTGGAACAATTCCAGCTGGTTCCAATAGTCGAAACCTCCTTCCTGGCCAGAGCTGGAAAGAATGAATTTCTGAACCTTGTTCCAGATATTGAGGAAATCAGACCTGGGTAAGTCAACTGCTGCAGTCAGAGACTTTCCTGTGCTCTTTAAAACAGGGGCTTCTTGGGTTTCCAGTTTGCCCTGCCTCATTTTAAGAAGACAACCACAGCAGCTACCAAGGTTTCTCCTGGCAGCACTGAAGCAGAAGCTTGTGAGATGCTTAGAAGCTACTAGCAGCATAGAGGGAGAGCTGTGTCCATAGTGCTCAGTCCTTCAAATGCTTCATGTAGTGAACTAGTTTGGCTGTAGAGTCTGACCTGTATCCATATTACTGAAGCATAGCTCTCTTTGCATCACTGGTCCTGCGTGCACAGCTAGGTGTCCTTTTGCAAGGGGGAGATGGGGTTAAGCTTTCCGCTGAAGAAACTGCCATTGGCTAGAGTGGGAGTCGGGACTTGTAGGAACAGACCAGTGGGCCTACAGCCTTATTGCCATTTCACTCTGTTACTGGGCCATTCTAGCACTGACTGGGTCACTTTTTCTTTCTTGGATCAGTACATTTCCCCTTTGTTTCTTCAGCTCTGTGGTCTCAAAGAAGGGGTACCTCCACTTCAAGGAACCACTCTCCAGCTCTTGGGCTAAGCACTTCGTGATAGTCCGTCGTCCGTACGTCTTTATTTACAACAGTGACAAAGATCCTGTGGAGAGGGGGATCATAAACCTGTCCACAGCTCAGGTGGAGTACAGTGAGGATCAGCAGGCAATGGTGAAGGTCAGTCAAAGTGCCTGGGAACTTCAGTCCTTTGTTTAGTCACAGAACAGGAGCTGAATGCTGATGTAAGCTTGCTCCATGCTGCCCTGCCAATCTGGCTGATTTCTGATCCGGATAATCACCTCTAGGATTCAGTGAGGTCCATCTCAATAGTAGTTCAGCCATTAGTGCTCCTGCTGTAGCTGCCAACAACGCTTCCATTTAGCACAGTGGTGGTGCAGGGAGCTGCACTGAGACTATCAGTCACCACCTGTCTGGGCAGGATTCAGACTAAGAGGTTTAAGGCTGTGTCCCTTTACCAGTCCCCTGATTTCTCTAGTCCCTTACATGCATATTATATTGACTACTCTAAACTGATTTACTGCAGCAGCTTTATTTGCATTATTGTAGCACTAAGATGCCAAGACTTAGACCCCACTGTGTTAGGTGCTGTGTATACGCACAACAAAAAGACTATCCTTGCTCCAAAGATATTGCCAAAGAATCTGGGTTCACGAGTATTTCTGAATATGCTCTTGTTCCCAGCCTTGGGGCTGAGCAATATACTGAGCACACTTAATGCAACCTGGAGGAAAGAAAATAGGTCCTGTCGGTTGTCTGAAAACCTCCCAGGAAACTCCTGCTGGGAATGGCATGTTCCTATGGCAATGAAGGGGTTAGCCCAATGTGTATCTAGTCTCTGCACCGACAAGCTTGGTTACCTGAGTGAGAACTGTCTTTTTAAATATTTCAGACACCCAACACCTTTGCTGTGTGCACAAAGCACCGTGGGGTCCTGCTCCAGGCCATCAATGACAAAGATATGAACGACTGGTTATACGCCTTCAACCCTCTTCTTGCCGGCACAATACGGTAAGAGGCAGCCCCTGAGTGAGCAGACACTGCAGAGCAGAGATGTAGTTAGTGAGATGTGAGCAGGCAGCCTGTCACATTGTTTTGCATATTTGCTCTGAGGAGATGGGGGAACAATTCTACTGAGCACTCAGTCTACTGGTGTGGAAAAAAGCCAGCCCTAAAGCCTAGAAAGTGCAGTGGATGCTATCTGGTAAGAAACTGGTGAGCAGACAAATTGAATTTAAATATACCCACAATGCTGCGTATAGCGTGGTCATGAAGAGCTTAAAATGGCCTTTGATCTCCTGAACTTTCCACCACTCACTGCTGGTAGAACCCTCCCCCTTGCTGGTTTTCTCCCAGAGTCCCTGTATTCTAGCCCATGTCAAAAGTGCCTTGTCAGCTGGGCTACAGACTCTCCCTTAAAGGCACAATAACACAATATTTTAAAAAAACTCAGTTCCCATTTTACTGAAGTGTTCATTGAAAACCCAACTGTACTGTGTAGAGAGAGAGGAGTTCTTAAACTACAGTTCCTACCTGATCCTGTCTCCCTCACAAAGACTTTGAGGAAGCAAGTACAGTTTCTAAGTTATCGCTTTTTTTAAACTTCTGTTTAAAAAAAAAAAAGCAAAATCCCATCAGAGTGGGGCAGACAAGAAACAAAAGACCGAAAGGGAGAGAGGAAAAGTGAGGCTCAGAATGTAATGCCAAACTAGCTAATCCTTTTTTCTTTGTTTTGTGCAGGTCAAAACTGGCCCGAAGACGCACAGGTCTGCTGAAGTACTGAGTCTCTGTAACGTTCTCATCTGTTCTAACTCGCCTTCTGATAGATAAAGTGTTACCTCTCATTTCTCTTTGTGATTCTTGATGGTTTCTCTTGTATGTAATCCTGTGGCTAACTTCCCCTCCCTCTCCACCTTCTTCAGCACTTTTTCTAGCTATTCTAACACTACCCTTTTAATTTTTCAAATGTGTTGAGAATCCTATTAGCATGTGGCCAAAACAAAAGGAAAAAAACAAAAAAAAAATCCAGTGAATATCACACAACTTCAAAAAGAAAAGTGGTTTTTTTTTTTGTTTTTTCCTTAAGACTATTGGTTTCCCATTCCAGCTGACTCTCTTTGGTGTCTGTACCACTGTCCTCAATGTTATCTGTCTGAAATGCTTTTTCATTTTCCTTTATTTTGTGACTTTGCAGTAACCACAATGCTGCCCTCAGGACAAGATTCTTACACTAGGGAAATATGGTTCCTTCTAAGTGTCTAAACATAGCATTACCAAGACAGAAGCTGTCACTACTCTCAAGGCTTTCTTAGTCTTGCCTGTCATGTAACATCCCCACTCACCCCTGTGAGAGGTGACCTGTAAGATACCTTAACCTATCCAGGTTGGACTTGAATCTCAGAACCCAGATATCCAGGAATTTGAATTAATTTTGGAGATCGAGGAGGAGTTGATGTTGAGCAGTTCAGAGCAAGGTCTTTTATTGTCTAGATTGAGGGGAGGAGAACAGGAGCAGAGCATAAGTGATGTAGCAGTAGCCTGGAAGAAACTGCCCTGTGAGCTTTTGCCATAGGGGTCTACATTGGCACTTAAAAATAAAAAAAGCCCCTCCCCCCAATTAGCACTTCTCTGCCCCTGTTTTGAGCTGAGGAGGTGGAGTTTTTGGTAACTGTGTGCAGCCAATGTGGCCGTGTCCCTCCTGGTTGGGAAAGGAGGTTGTCACTGCATTGGATGCAAATGCTGAAATTTGAAGGGTTCAGCCTTTTCTGATGCTTATGAAGGAAAGTGTGAAGTATTAAAATCCCTGCGTGGTAGTTCTCTTGAGCATATACAGGAATTAACCAGAAGGGTAGGGAGATGCTTCCCTTTACTCTTTGGTCTTGAAAGTTACTGTAGTCATGACTTATCCCTTCCCTGTTTGACTAAAAGAGAAACCAGGATGGCCTGGAAAGCTACTCTGAAAAATGCATCTGGCCTGCACTCTTGGAGTACCTCTGAAATGAGGGCCTCCCACCTTATGGGTACTATCCTCCTTTCTCCAATTCAAACAACATTCAGTCTGATGAAATAGCCTCTCTCCACTCTCTCCTTTTAAAAACTTAGTGGTGGCAGCACTTCCCAGCCACTGCATGCTCCAGGATGGGAGGAAGCTTTGGCTTCTCTTTGGTGGGGGGGGGGGGGGGGGAGAGTCACATTGCTGTTTGTATGTCACCACCACCTTTCTCCTCCTCCTTTTCTTCAGCTGCCTCCAATTTAAATTCTGTGGATAGGAAGAGAGACCAAGCAGACTCTTAATCCTGGTCACCAGTGTCTAACAAGTGCCTGTTGTAAGATCCCCTGGACAGTGGCAGCTATTGCTAATTTGATATAGGGTCTCTTAGACAAACCTCAAAATCCCTGCCCTCCCGCTCCTTCAGCTCTTCCTCCAAAGACACAGTGAGTTTCCTTTCTCTGGGAGATGAATTTCCAGCTTAGGTTTCTTGGTGGCTGAAGAGGAGTTTTTTAGCATCCATTAAAACCCCTTCATTATATTTTAGCAGCTCCTAGAGGGTGGGGATGTACAGAGTACTCATGAAATTTTGGCCCGTGGAAGTGGCAAGAGGGGTTTATTTCACTAGCCTACACATATGCACAAAACTCTGATCACTCCACCTCCGGAAGGTAGTTTTCATTCAGATCACTCCTTGTCACTTAATCGTGCCACCCACTGGAGTTTCTGTGGCCAAATGCCTGAGGGATTCTCAATAGAGCAACTTCATACCAGCTTCATGCACTGCTTTGTTTAAGCTGCAAAGCGCAATGCATAATGAGACCTCCTAAAAGCTTAGTTAAAAAAGGAGCAGGAAGATGAAGACTGATGCTTGCTAGGACATGTCTTTGTACCTTACATGAGCGTGATCTAAACAGTGAGCTCTCACCCTTCTTTTGTGTTCCCCTAACACTTTCCAGAACAGGAATCTGCAGTGGGGTCTTAGGGCCCAAGAGCATCACACAGAAAGCATTTGTTTGCATTTGTTTATAGCATTTTGTTCTTTAATTGTGTGACCTTAACACAGTGATGTACTTTGTTATGTAACAAACACAATATGCACTTCCAGTGTGTGCAGAAACCAAGACTGCTAGTACAGGAAGAGGGTTCCCTGAGCTGGAGCTAAGCAGATTTCAGGACTATTCTAAGAATGAACTATAGGTTAATTGTAAGCACTAAGTCACAGCTGCTGCTGCCGCTGCCATTGGTAATAAAGATGGGACCTGTTTGAGAACTGGAGGCGATTAGATGGTGGTATTATGTAACGCACTGAGAACTTTTTTTTTTTTTTTTTTTTTTTAACTAGAACAAAACTAGTTTGCAAAGTCTTTGCTTTGGATAGGTCAGAAGCTAAAAAAAAAAAAAGCTACACTGTATTATAAATATAGGTATTACATGTAAACATGTCTAAAGGACCCTCCTTAGGAAACGGGGGTGGCAGATGGTTGTCTTATTACTACAGAACTGGAAATGTTACAAAGGTTTCATAAATGTCATTCTCCTGTGTTTGAGGACTGCAGGCAACTTCTGGTGGCCTGATCTGTATGTGGATCAAAGGTTGTTGGAAGTGTAAAATTCTATTTTTAAGTTTCTACATTTTGTAAGGTCCCATAATCTAAAAACATTCAATGTCTCTCTTACATCACACTGGCAGGTAGTACTGCCCCTGCTGAACTCTACCAAACAGGAGTCACCAATGAGAGAGACTAGGAAATTGAGCTGTGTTCTGGAATGGCAGTGTTCCTTGGCTCTTAAAAGTTGGAAGCAGATTTTTTTTTAAATGAATAGAAATTCATATTTTTGTACAGGCTTCCTGATTTAGCTCAAAGAGTTTAACATGGAAAAAAAAATAGATGAGGCAGGGAAAACTGTCACCCCTCCTGAATTTTAAAAATACAAAAGAGCTATTATAGTGATTTGCCTGCATGCAGCCAGCCCTGGAGTCAGTCAGCTCTTGGGACTTGCTGCTGAGAACCGGGCACCATGTCAAGGGCCAGCCAACCTTCTGAACATGGGTGCGGATCCTAAAGGATGTCCTGTGGAGGAAGATTCAGACATATCTCCAGTTTGGGTTTTTAACTTAAATAAGGGAAGAAATTACCCAAAGGCCAGTGAAAATATGACACTAATGTTTAAGTTCCACAAGCCATTTTATTTTTACAAGAATTGGTACTGTATTTTAGAGATGCACTTTAAGATTTTTTTAAACAGAATCCTTCATTTTGGGATGCAGAAGGGAAGGGAGAGGATTTCCAAATCATTGGGAAGGTTTGTCATAGCCATGCTGAAAATCCTTACTACTTGTTCAGTGAGGTGTTTTCAAAGCAAAGACTTTACTTTCTGCTGCTTGATATCTAATTTACAGGGATATTTAATTTTATGTAATGTATATTTATACATCTGTAATTAATTGCACATTCGATAAGGAAGAGAGCATTATCCTGGATATAGAACCTGCTGCTACTCAGCAACTAATACTGCCTATGCATCACTCTGGTACTTATGCAGCATCAGTTTGTGTTAGTTGTATTATTTTCATTTTTTTCCTTTTGTTAAAGATGCAGTTGTTAGTTGCTACATAAATGAAGGATACTAATGCTGCTGCTCCTGGAAGGTTTGCAGAATGTATTTAAATGGGACTCTAACTTGTGTGTGTTGCATCTCTCCATTGTGGCTAATTACCCTGTCTGTGGTCTGAACTGTACTGTATGTAGCAGGAATGTATTAATTTTGTGCTTCCTTGTTAAACAGAAACATCAGCTGTTTGAGACCAGAAATGAGAGATTTTTGTTCAGAAGGCCATTTATGTATTGGAGCCCAAAAATAGTCTAACACTAAACAAGTTCCTTAACCTTGTGTCAATATTAATTTTAAATTTGTTTCAAGCAGTGAGAGAAGCTGTGCACTCATACTCGTTGGTCTTGAAGGATTATAGCTCCTCTGTTTTAAATGTTGCCAAATTAATGGCCTACCTGAGGTACTGAGCTACCCCTAGAGCTCCTGTTCAAACCAAGTGGTGGGAACTGGGGAGTTTAGGTTGCTCAGCACTTCTCAGGATGGGGTCTTAATTTCACTTTGCTTGTTCAGAGCCGCATACTCCATATGTAGTCTGTGAATCTTGACTATAGACATTAGAAATGCTGTCGCACTGAAATATCTGTTTAACCATTGTTTCCATCTCCCTATTAAAGTCCTCTACACATGGTAGACACTATAGCATAAGTAGCCTTCTTGAACAAATCTCTGCAGACTGAGCTCATCCCAGCAAAGGAGTGCATCAGCAACACTGTACATTATTAATTTCAGATTTTCATTCTCATGTTTTATTTTGTAAATATATCTGAGGTTTGGAGCTTGAGTATACAGAATGTAAATATAGTTCATGTATTTGTACTAATTCTGATCCATTTGCTGTATAGCCTTAGGTGTGCAATGCAGATATCTAACTGTGTATGGTAACCTTGCACCACTGGAACTGTTAGTGAACGAGGTGAAACAATAAAGGTACAAAGAGTGCATTAGCAGGCATGGTGTGTGCTGCTTTTTTTTCCACTTCCTATTTTTTTACTGTAAGTTTCTTGGCTTGATCCCAGAGAGTTGTTGAGCTCTGATCTGAACAAGCCCACTCAAGGAATACAGAGCTGCCGGGTGGCAGTTCTACTTATTCACCCACTTTCAGTGTACAAGTTGCTAACCATAATAGACCGGGTGGCTATCACAGGTGACCAAGAGCTCCTTAAAGATGTCACTGAAATTTGACACTAAGGTACATACACTACCAGCTATGTTGAACATGTCTGCAGTGTATAAAATTCCCCACAGCTCAACCTTAGAATCATAGAATACTAGGACTGAAAGGGACCTTGTGAGGTCATAGAGTCCAGTCCCCTACCCTCATGGCAGGACCCAGTACTGTCTAAATAATCTCTAATATACATTTACCTAACCTATTGTTAAATATCTCCAGAGATGGAGATTCCACAGCCTCCCTAGGCAATTTATTCCAGTGTTTAACCACCCTGACAGTTGGGAACTTTTTCCTAATGTCCAGCCTAAACTTCCCTTGTTGCAGTTTAAACCCATTGCTGCTTGTTCTATCCTGAGAAGCCAAGAACATTTTTTTTCCCTCTTCTCCTTGTGACACCCTTTTAGATACCTGAAAACGGCTATCATGTCCCCTCTCAATCTTCTCTTTTCCAAACTGAACAAGCCCAATTCTTTCAGTCTTCCTTCATAGGTCATGTTCACTAGACCTTTAATCATTCTTGTTGCTCTTCTCTGGACCTTCTCCAATTTCTCCATATCTTTCTTGAAGTGCGGTGCCCAGAACTGGACACAATACTCCAACTTGAGGCCTAATCAGTACAGAGTAGAGCAGAAGAATGACTTGTGTCTTGCTCACAACACACCTGTTAATGCATCCTAGAATCATGTTTGCTTTTTTTGCTAGAGTGTCACACTGTTAACTCGTATTTAGTTTGTGGTCTACTATAACCCCTAGATCCCTTTCTGCCATATGCCTTCCTGGACAGTTGCTTCCCATTCTGTATGTGTGAAACTGATTGTTTCTTCCTAAGTGGAGCACTTTGCATTTGTCCTTATTAAACTTCATCCTGTTTATCTCAGACCATTTCTTCAATTTGTCCAGATAATTTTGAATTATGACCCTATCCTCCAAAGCAGTTGCAACCCCTCCCAGCTTGGTATCGTCTGCAAACTTAATAAACGTACTATCTATGCCAATATCTAAATCGTTGATAAAGATATTGAACAGAACGGTCCCAAAACAGACCCCTGTGGAATCCCACTTACTATACCTTTCCAGCAGGACTGTGAACCATTAATAACTATTCCCTGAGGATAGTTACCCAGTCAGTTATGCACCCACCTTTATAGTAGCCCCATCTAAATTGCACTTGCCAAGTTTATTTATAAGAATATCATGCGAGACCGTACCAAAGTCTAAGTATACCATGTCCTTCCTTATCCACAAGACTCTTTATCCTATCAAAGAAAGCTATCGCATTGATTTGATGTGATTTGTTCTTTACCAAATCCATGCTGGCTGTTGCCTATCACATCATCCAAGTGTTTTCAGATGATTTCCTTAATTACTTTCTTCATTATCTTTCCTAGCTCAGAAGTTCAACTGACTGGTCTGTAGTTTCCTGGGTTATTGCCCTTATTATACATGGGCACTATTTTTGCCCTTTTCCAGTCTTCTGGAATTTCCCATCTTCCATGATTTTTCCAAACATGATAGCAAAAGGCTCAGATACTTCCTCTATCAGCTCCTTAAGTATTCTAGGATGCATTTCATCAGTCTCTGGTGACTTGCAGACATCTAACAAGTGATTTTTAACTTGTTCTTTTTTTATTTCTTTTTCTAAATCTATCTCCTTCCCATTAGCATTCACTGTTAGGCATTCTTTCATCAGACTTCTCGGTGAAGTCCGAAACAAAGTCATTAAGCATCTCTGCCATTTCCAAGTTTCCTGTTTCTCCCTGCTCACTGAGTGGTGGGCCTACCCTGTCCTTGGTCTTCCTCTTACTTCTAATATATTTATAGAATGTCGTCTTGTTTCCCTTTATTCCTGTAGCTAGTTTGAGCTCATTTTGTGCCTTTGCCTTTCTAATCTTGCCCCTGAATTCCTGTATTGTTTGCCTATATTCATCCTTTGTAATTTGACCTAGTTTTCATTTTTTATAGGACTCCTTTTTTTTATTTTTAGATCATGCAGGATCTCCTGGTTAAGTCAAGGTGGTCTTTTGCCATATTTTCTATCTTTCCTACACAGCGGAATAGCTTGCTTTTGGGCCCTTAGTAATGCCCCTTTGAAAAACTGCCAACTCTCTTAAGTTGTTTTTCCCTGTCTTGCTGCCTATGGGACCTTCCTTACCTATCAACTCTGAGCTTACGAAAATCTGCCTTTCTGAAATCCATTGTCTCTGGCTGTTCTCCCTTCTACCGTTCCTTAGAAGTATAGCCCAATGTCTGAGAGTCTGTAAAGCTGAAATGCTGGCTGTTCCCTCTGGGCAGCCTGTGCTGCATGGGGAGTGCATGGCTCAAACAGCTGCTTACTCCCCTCCCGAGGCCTGGCTGAGTGGCACAGAAGTCAGCCAAGTGCCACGGTGGGAGGGAAAGAGGGGGGCAGGATGGTGACATACAAGGCCGTGCACGGTGGGAGGGAAAGAGGGGGGCAGGACGGTGACATACAAGGCCAGGGGGTGAGGCCTGGCTGTGTTTGTCATAGCCACACCCCCTTCACCTCCTGCCATTGCTCTCTGCTGACTTCTGCGTTGCTCAGCTGGGCTGCTGCAGGGGAGCCTAAATGGCTGCTTGCTCCGTTTGGGCTCCACAGTCCCCCATGAGAGGGAGAGATTGGGGGTTCAGGAGAGAAGACTGATGGGGAGGAGAGACTGAAACTCCCATCTTATGATGGACTAATTGGCTAGTTCTTTAAAAGCATGAATGCTATGAGTTCATGATCACCTTACAAATTCTGAACCAGTTCCTCCCTATTTGTTAAAATCAAATCTCAAACAGTTGTCCCCTTAGTAGCTTTTTCAACCTTCTGAAAGAAAAAGTTGTCTTCAATGCAATCCAAGAACTTATGGGATAGTCTATGCCCCGCTTTCAAGGCCTTGTTCCAATATGTAGTTGGCTGTTTAAAATCTTCCACAAGTATTGCCTTGCCTGAAGTCCTTAAAACATTACACACCCTCAAGTCCCACACCATGATGGATTTAGCAGTGGATGCTCCTAAAGCTGCCGTAGAGACACACTGTGGGTGGTTGGTGCTGCCTTTAGCGTGGGCCAGACCTGCCCTAGCAGCAGGCCGCTTCCTGGGCTCCCTGCAGCCTTAAGGCCCTCAACATGAGAGTCTTTAAAGGACGATGAGCTCGGCGCTCCGCTCGTCAACCCATACGTAGGGGGCGGAGCTAGCCGTGGGAGAATCACCACGTCCCGCCCCCACGAGCGATGTGAGCGAGCCTGGGCCAATAGGAGCGTGGCTGGGCTAGTACAGCTGGACCGGCCGCCTCGTCACCTTCCCAGTCACCCACCGGCCCAGCGAAGGGACCCGCCGCCATGGCACAGTGAGTCCCGCGCGCCGCTAGGGGAATCGCCCGGCGGCGGGGAGCGGAGCCTCCCCCGAGCGAGCAGCTGGCCCGGCGCTGTGGCCCTGACCGACCGTGCGCTGGGCCGGTGCTCGCGGCGGCGGCGCCCCGGTCCCCCGAATGGCCAGGCGGGCGGGGCGGAAGAGCCTCCTGCACGGCTGCTGTTCTGGCTGGGAAGTGGGGGTGTTGGGGGGGTCGGCGGGGTGGGGTGGAGGGAATTGGAGGGTCGGCGGGGAGAGGGTGGAGGGGAGAGGGTGGGGGTGAGGGGGATTCGGATGCAGAAGGTTGGAGCAGATCAGTGACTTCAGCTTTTTCATCTGCGGATCCCTAAGACATTCCGATTGGGGGTGCGGCCCCCTTTGGAAAACCTGGGCGGGGGAACCCCTGGGCTAGGGGATCCCATGGTCCCGTCTGACCTCAGAGTCGGAGTTTGCTGTTTTTCTTCTTGACGCTGAGAGGACGAGTCCCCTTCTGCCTCGCGCCCCCAAGAAACTAGAACCACCTCGCTCAGACTTCCCATGGCCCATTTCACAGTGATCACTGACATGGGGCACTCGAGGGTAGGACTGAGAAAGGTGGCAGTGAAAAAATTCGCCTTAAGCAACTGCTTTAATGGTGCTCAAACTCCATACTAACACAATAGGGAGGAGATATTAGTAATTCAATTCATGTCGTCCAGCCACATATACAAGGGAGCTGTTGAAGTGAAAGTGGCCAGATAGAAAATACGTGGATATTTTGTTGCCTCTGGCTGAAATTTTCCAATTATTTCACTTTTTTTGTCTTGCTGACTTTATTTAAGAAACATTACTCAACTAGAAACATGCAAGCATATATTGGTAGCGCCTACTGGAAGTCATTAGGTTATAGATGGGCCTGTACAGGGCAAAGAAACTCAAGAACATGAACAGAAAGAGAAAAGGCAGGTTGTGAGTCTGTGCTGGGGAAGTGCTAGTCTCCTGTCTGAAAAGTTGGGTGTTTTAGGATCCTGAGCTTGGTGACAAATCTCTTCCCCTGCCAGTCTTTCCATAGATAGAATATACAGTACAACAGTATTCATTAGCTGCCTCAAAGGCTGGGGGGTTGGGCAAGATGATTCAATACAACTGGATAATCAGGTGAACCATCAAGGTGATGGAAGAGAGAAGATTTCTGGCAGTGTGAAGAGGGGACAGGGCAAGATGACATGTATATGAAGATAAGTTGTGCACAGAAGTCTCTGTATAAAATAGCTCCTCTCTAATCCGCACATTTTGGGGAAGTTGGTGGCTTTGGCAGTTCCTCCCAACTTCTTTCTTCAGTGACCAGTGCAGTAAAGCACAGGATGTTGGGGAAAGAGACCATGATAAACAAGTGGTGCAGTGAGCTGGATTTCTACCAGCTGAAGTGGACTGATGTCCTTTTTCAGAGGCCTGAGGCAAAATCCAGGTGCTACTGAGTGTGAAACCCTGATCTTGTGAAACTGACATATGTGGTATCAATTGCCCGGTCATCCAGAAACAGGGACTCCAGAAACAGGGACGGGGCTGTGTTTCTTCTTGTATAAGCACCTTGTGCTCCATATTAGCTCTCTCTAAATCTATCTCCAGCACTACTTCATTTCCCACCCTCACCTTGCTGAGGCAGTGATGGCAACCTTGAAGAGTCTTTTTGGCCCCTGATGGCAATGCAGCGAAATACAGAAATGCAAAGTGATGTCTGCATGTTCTATTTAATAGTGTCATTGGTTAGGACTTACTCCATCTGACACAGTTTCCCTTCTTGCTTCTCCGCTCCCCCTCCTTCTAATTGCTTTGCATGAGGGGAGGTATTTTCCCCCTCTCTTCCTCCCAGGACCTGTTTGCCTTGGTAGCTGGGATAGGGATCCTGGCAACACAAGCTCATTTGGTATGCCCTGTGGGGAGCTCTGTGTTCACCTCTCTACCAGAATTATCATTCATGTGGGCTCATACTGTATATAGGGTGTTCTGGAGAGTATATAAGAACAGGGAGAGTATATGTACTCTCACCAGCATCATGTTCACAGAACAGTGCAGGAGACCAAAATAGCCTGAGAAGATCATTATTAATGGCAGCTGGAATCTTCCTGACACTGATGTATGCTTCTCTTTTCCAGAGCTGACATTGCTTTGATCGGATTGGCCGTAATGGGTCAGAACCTGATTTTAAACATGAATGACCACGGCTTTGTGGTGAGTGAAGGAACCTGTCAATCCCAAGGGCTGAATCCCTAGTGTGTACGAACAGCAGCTGGGCATTTTAATTTGTGTGGGAGGCAGTGAATAGCGAAAGGAACAGTGGCACGAGTTCAGATTTTCCTTTTTATCACAGCCTTTGTTGCTGCTCATCCTAGGGCATGGCTGCGTTCATCTATGTCCAGCCAGGAATTGAGATCACCCATGAATTGGTTAGACATAATCCATCCTTCAGGAATTGTAATTGCGCTTGGAACATCCCGTTGGTAATGGAACCCAATGCAAAGATGTACAGCTAAGCTGCAGGGGTGTCACTGACATGGATTTTTGGAGGATAGATGCAGAAGAGTAGTGCATAGCGGTGGGGCTAATCGACCATATTGCTTGATACAGACAACATTATGTTGGGAGGTGTCATAGGCAGGGTTTTTTTGCTTTCCCAGGTCTGTGCATTTAACAGGACGGTGTCCAAAGTGGATGCCTTTCTGGCCAATGAGGCCAAAGGAACCAAAGTGATTGGGGCTCATAGCCTGCAGGAGATGGTCTCCAAGCTGAAAAAGCCTCGTCGGATCATCTTGCTGGTGAAGGCTGGAAGTGCAGTGGATGACTTCATCAAAAGTTTGGTGAGGATAGTTTCCTTCCGAGCTGCTATTGGCCCCATATTCTTTGCTTCCCCCAGGGCAGCTCCTCAGTCCCATTATTGCAGAGACAGTCACATGCTGCTAGTTTGGCATTGCTTAAAGGCATTTGCATATGAAAACCTGTGGGGATTAAATCAGTCAGTAGAATGCTTTAAAATACAGGTTTGGTTGGTTGTTACAGAGACATCTCAAAAGATTTTACAGACACTAAGTACTGCCAAGTAGATATGGTGATGTCTCTGCTCTATAGATAGAGAAGACACACATTTAACCCCCCCTTGCTTTAGACTTTGGATTCTATTGTTGAGGAGCTCAGTCTTATGATGAGTCCTTAATAAACCTGGCTTCTAAAAGGCAGGTTCCTTGTGATTGGGGCAGTACCATGTGGAACAGGTTCTGATGAGTTCATTCTGACATTTGAGGGATCCCAACTGCAGGCCTGTTCTGAGTTTTTCCTATATGGATCAAATATAATGCTGATTCATTTCATTTTTTTCTTTTCTGGTTGTAGGTGCCATTGCTGGAAGCTGGAGACATCATAATCGATGGTGGGAATTCTGAATACAGAGACACCACAGTAAGCTTGATACTGCCTTCTAGATGCTGTTCCCTTATGTGAAAGGGATGAAAATACCCTGCCAGCTGAGGCTAGGGCAGGCAGGCCTGCAGCCCCACCTACAGCACCGCCTCTCCACTGAGGCCCTGCCCATACCACGGGGAGGAGCAGCACAATAAGGGGAAGAGCACATGCACCCAAGCCTCCCCAGCCTTGGTAGCAGCAGGAGGGAGGCAGCCATGGCCCAAGCCTCCTCAGCCCCTATAGCAGCGGGAGGGAGGCAGCCCTGGGTCAAGCCTTCCCACTGTCATATGCACTGCTGAGGGGGTTCCTGCTACTGCCTTCCCAGCCACCCTGGAACCTGCCTGAGCCACACTAAGCATTCCATAGCAACCCCATGTGGCAGCTGGATGCAGGAAGGGGAGGGGTCAGCACAGCTCAGCTTTGGGTAGGTACAGCTTTGTTTTGCCTTAGAGACCAGATGCCCATACTTGCCAGTGGTTCTTTCCTCCCAGAAGTGGGTGACCCACTGCTATATACATGGATGTCTTTTACTTTCCTGTTTGGGGAGAATGAAACCAAATCCTCTCTGCAGTGGGAACCCTCTTACCCTTAAAGAGCTGTATTAGGGTTGCTAGTTCCTTACTGAAAGAGCGGACCTGTGAAAGGTGTATGTTTCTGTCCAGAAACATAGCAATAAAAACACTGGCCTCATTAGAGCAAAGCCCCTTTAAAAATGCATCTGTTCTCATCTCTGGTGCTCTAGGGTCTCAAACCTTGTCAAAAAGAGTTGAAGAAGCCAGGAGGCTTATAGCAGAGCCATTGCCTGACAGGAACATGAGGTCATAGACTATATGCTGATGGGCCATATTGGTGTAATTCCATTACCTCTGTATCCCATGAACATGGGAATGGTGCAAGAATAACTCTCTTGAATAAGACTGCTGGGTGCCAAGAGGTGTCAGTGCTGGTACCTGACATGCCTGGAGTCAGTTGTTCTTGTTACCTTGTTCGTGGAACAACAGAGGCCCGTTAAACAAGCTAATGCTAATGCCTTGGCTGTAGCTTATTTCACCTGGGCATCTCATTGCACCTCACAGACATGGATTAATCCTCACAATGCTGCCTCTTTGCCCCAGGAGGTAAGTTACTATTCTCATCCCTGATAAAGAAACCAGGCAGAAAGCTTGGTGACTTGCCCAAAGGCACAGAAGAAACTAGTGTTAGAATTTAACATTCATGAGTTTGATTCCTGGCCCTGAGCTCAGACCACTAGGCCATGCCTCTGTCCTGTGGAGAGAGCATCAGTGTTCATGATGAAGTGTTCTCTTTCTCTCTGTTTAATGGACTCTGGCTTGTTTTGCACACAGCATGTGTCACCTGGCATCTAAGGCTGTTAGCCTTTACAAGCCCCAGGTTCTCATTTGTCAACCTGACATTTTGACTCATGGAGGGCCAAGTCCTTATCTTCTCTCTGCAAGGACCCGTGTCAGTGCAGGAGCAAGAGGAAGTTTCCTGATGTTCAAAATGCAGCCTGTGTGTAAGTTCCTCTTTGATGCCACATACCACCACGACCAAAGCAGAACTGAAAACATGACTTTGAGGCCCAAACAGTGCCATCTTTATCCTGATCCCATGTGCACTTGGAGTAAAACGCAGGATTCACCCTCTTGTTTCAGAAAAGCTTTTGTTGAAAAACATTTCTCTTTCTCCCATTCAGAGGCGCTGTAAAGAACTCCGGGAAAAAGGCATCTTATTCGTAGGCAGCGGTGTTAGTGGGGGAGAGGAAGGAGCCAGGAATGGACCCTCACTCATGCCAGGAGGAGACAAAGAAGCTTGGTAAGTGTCAGCTGTCTCCCTCCCACTTGCTCCTCTTGCGGTCTGGTCATGTAGTAACAAAGTCCCCGCTGGATGTTGGGAGCAGAGAGTACTCACGTGGGAGGGTGTGTACATATCCAGAGACAAATGATGTTTCCTGGGAGCTCAGGACTTGTAAGCCCAGCAGAGGTCATAAGCAGCCCTGGCTGTTCATGGCAATCAATGCTTACTCAATTTTCTTCTCAATGGTGTGCAGGTGGAGGCACCAGCTGTATAGGGTAGAGTCAGGGGAAGAGGAGAATGGGCATCCTGACTTGAGATAACAGAGACCTTTATTTGACTCTTTTGGGACTCAGTGTCAGGTGTGAAATTGCTAGTTATAATATGGGCAGCAAAAGGAGCTGCTGCAGGAATTCAGAGCTCAAAAGAGGCTTAATTTGCTCTTCAGTGTCTCCGAACTGTTATAGAATGCACAAATTCTTACATTCTAACATGGCTCTGAATCCAGCTCCTTCTCCCACATCATAGCAGTGGCTGTTCAGGGATCAGTCCCTGGTGATTTTTCTTGTGTGTCAGGAGAGAGATTTTGTTTTCTGGGCCTATATTTGGCTCAAGGAAAAGACAGCTTGAGAAACTGAAAAGTCCTGTCACTTTGCACCAGTTTTTCGTCTCAGATGATCCCGTTCCAACTTGATAGTGCCAAGCTGGCAACAGCAAGAGTAATCTCTGCTTTTCATTTCATCTTATATCCCTGGATAAATGCTGTTCATATCTTCCACCCCCACCTAGAATGTAGCCCTCTTCTCTTCCTGCACACTATCCTCTGTTTATACTCCTTTCAGGTGACTCCTTTCACCCACTTCTGATTCCGTGTTTTTTCATACCATCTTATCTACTTGGCACAACTTCCCAGTTAACGTTCATTAAGCTTCCTCCCTGTCTCCTTCCAAATCAGCTAAGACGCACATTGTGGTTAATGTGTAGGGTTTCAAGCCAGAGAATTTGGCTTCTATTCAGGCTCTGCCACTGACTCATTGTATGGTCTTGGGCATGACATTTAATTTGTGTCTCTCACCTTCCCCATCAGCAAAATGGAGGGAATAACAGGTGCCATCTTTGAAGTGCATTGATGACCTCCTCTACAAGAAAATATGTAAATGCTCTGCTTGGGCTGTTTGCTATTTCCTGCATGGGGTAGCTAAATCTTGAGCCATTTTCCATTTATCTTAGTTTTAAGGGGGGTATCTGGTAGCTAAGTTCCCTCTCCCCATCCAGCCTGGGGGTGAGTTAGTGGCAGTATGACATGGATACATGTTTCTCTTGCAATGTTTCTGTCTGGCTTCTGAGTTATACCATTCCTCTCCATAGGCCTCACATCAAGGAGATATTTCAAAGCATCGCTGCTAAAGTGAACACAGGGGAACCCTGTTGTGACTGGGCAAGTACCGATTGACACTGATAGACCTTGAAATATGATTAGATCCGTTGCTTGGGTGTTTAGGCCTCTGGAATCTGCGTCTGTGTATGTCAGAAAAGTGGCAAAGATAACCTTTAGCATAGCAGGGCTGGTTTTTGCTTCAGTCCACTGCACCCAGTACAGGTTTGCTGTTCTGTGGTACTTTGCCCTGCACATGCTCTCTGCCCCCATGGACCCACGTCCACAACACTGAAGCCACCGTCACAGATCTTTCCCTTTTTGACAGTCTCATCAGAGACTATAGAAGGGATGAGTTGTAGACAATGAACTCCCTTCTCATCCCAGGTGAGCCGTGTTGCTGAAGTCATGAGGGAAGCTGCCATGCTATATTGGCACATAGAGGTGTAGTGTATCCAGGATGCCCTTCCTCTAGTACTAAACTCACAGAGTCGTGCTAAGCAAGGGGGAGCTGTGAGCAGGTAGTGGAGGCAGCAGTGTGTCTGAAGGCCCCCTGTGATGTGTCTTTGGCAGGTAGGAGAAGAAGGTGCAGGCCACTTTGTGAAGATGGTACACAATGGGATTGAATATGGAGACATGCAGCTGATCTGTGAGGCCTACCACCTGATGAAGGATGTACTGGGCATGGAACACGATGAGATGGCAACAGTGAGTTACAATCTCTTTCCCTCCACCCCCTCTGTTTCAGTTCTGCCCTGAGCCCTAGTGGGTGACATAAGGAGGAAGGAGAAAAATTGTTCTCCTTGGCCTCTGAGGATAGGACAAGAAGCAATAGGCTTAAACTGTAGCAAGGAAGGTTTAGGTTGGACATCAGGAAAAGCTTCCTGCCTGTCAGGGTGGTTAAACACTGGAATAAATTGCCTAGGGAGGTTATGGAATCTCCATCACTGGAGATATTTAAGAGCAGGTTAGACAGACACCTGTCAGGGATGATCTAGGTGGTGCTTGGTCCTGCTGGGAGGGCAGGGACTGGACTTGATGACCTCTTGAGGTCCCTTTCAGTTCTATTGTTCTATGATTCTATGAAGGCCATTAGGATGGAGCATAGCTAATGACTACAATAGAATCCTTTAGCAGATCTTCTGACAGGGCCAGCCAATGGGGCAATGTCTATGGATCCGTCCTAGACCTTGAACACTTTTAGACCATTGAGTCTGATCTTTAATTTTCCCATGTGCCTCCTGCCCTGGGAAAGACTCTGTCTTGGTGGGTTTTGAAGCGTTTCTACTTATTTCTCATTCCTTGACTTGGGCTGAAGAAGTTAATGACCTGCCTCCACATGAGTCAATATTGCAGTTCACAGAGAACCATTAAGAGGATGGAGTTCAATAATGTGGGTAGATAATTCTTAGAGACCTGATCCATCTTGGGATGAGCCATAAATAGTCAAGAGTGCGGTGTCAGGGAATGAGGTGTTTCCACTCCCTGTAAGGCGCAAGATTGTAGCATCAGGCCAGAGTATGCTTGTGTGCTTCCGTTTGGAGGTGGCTGCTTTGCAGCTCCATGCACCAAGAGTAATGGGGACACGTGAGTTCCTCTTCTGAGCTGTTAAGTAGCTGCCAGAAAATGGGCTAAGATCATCCTTGTGTTTGAAGCGTGCCAGTAATTGGGTGTCCCTCTTGCAATCTCATTATTGGTTTCTCCATCAAGGTTTTTGGAGAATGGAATAAGACAGAGCTGGATTCTTTCCTGATTGAAATCACCGCCAACATCTTCAAGTTCAGGGACTCCGATGGCAAACACCTGCTCCCAAAGATCAGGGACAGTGCAGGTCAAAAAGGCACTGGGAAGTGGACAGCCATCTCAGCCCTGGAATACGGAGTTCCTGTCACACTCATTGGTAACTGACTTGTCTGGCTGGCTGGTGGTATTGTCTCTTGTGCTGCTGGTCTAACAGTATGTGGACCACATGGACCACTTAGCAATAGAGGGGATAAGCCTGTGGTGAAGGTGCTTCTGTCCCTGCAGTCTTTGGTCTAACGGTTAAGGTCCTCCGTCCTTTAACAAGAGGGCAAACTTCTCCCTGCTTTTTGCTTATCTTCTGAGGGAGTTCTCACTAATGATTTCTGTCCCCCTTTAACTGTCAACATCTCTTTGCCCCTCACCATGGTATTTGCTACGTCCTTCACTGGTGGTGACTCCATGACAGATCAAGATGTGGGAGAGGGTTTTTAATATCTACCACTCTAGTTTGGTTCTGCTCTGTTCAGTCAGCTATCCTCCCGCCTCCACCTTCTCATACTGAATCATATCACAGCTGTGAAAATGTGTGGAATAAGAAACTCCTATTATGCTAGAGCTTTATAAAAACTTGCATCTTCCAGAAGATGTAGGAATTATTTTTCCACCATCCATGTAACGTTCCCTCCCCCCTTATTTCCAAGTGACAGTTTTAGCAGAGCTTGAGTGAAACAGGGTCGATTTGACTAGATAGGGACCACATTATGGCTTGAAGAGCACTAACCCCAGCTGTCTTTGAAAATGGATTTGAAGCATGTATGTGCAAGAAGCATAGTTGCCATCTGTGTTCCAAGTTGATGGCAGTTCACATGGTTATTCTATGCCATTTGAACAGAATTTTTTTTAACTGCTTTGATTAGCCAAGGGTCTGACCCAAAGCCCATTGAATAGAGTGAGAATCTTTGCAGTGACTTCAGTAGCCTTTTAGTCAGGCCTAAAGTGTGCCTGAAAATAGCTAGCCACATAATAACCTATCTACCACTGATGGTTGTCTCTAGCATAGTGTTTCTGAGCACAGCTGTAAAATTACAGGAGCATTAGGGATGGACATCCAAACTGTTACAGATGTGTTTAAATTCATGCAACAAGCCCTAGTATGGACTTTAACTATGGGAAGTTCCATCTGTTGTCAGAGTTTGCTATGTTTTTCTTGCTCTTTCCCCCTCCATCTCATTTCCCTCCTTTTGGTTTTACTAAGCCCTCTTGTGTTAGAAGATCAATCATATTGATCACTTCCTCTGTGGCCAGCTGAATCCAATTTATTGGAGAAGCTTGGTTGTACTGCAACAAAAAAGACTTTTAGAAAGTAAGGTGCTGAGGCTGCTATTTTCTGAATAATTTATAGATTGTACCAGACCTTTCGTATCTCCAAATTTTTTGTTTACATTTAAAATGTTTTGTATGCCATTGGTTTAGTAAAGTTCCTTTGCTTGGGCTCCTGCTTTTGCAAGGATCAAGGATAGAAACATTTTCCAAATATAATTCTGTCTTGCAGGAGTGGCTTGTGGAATTAATGCTTCAAACAGCCCTTGTGCAAATATTGGACATTCTTAGTGCAGTTGCTACATCTATCTCCTTGCATCAGGGTGACTTGCAATTTTCTTTTTGCAATAGCAGTCATGCTGTCTCCACTGCAAAGCAGAAGGAAACGGGTTGGGCAAGAATGAAAAGGAGTGGCTAGTTCTGATTATGATAAAGTATGATAGCCTACCATGGGGAAGTTCTGTGCAAATCTATGACTCATTCACAGGAGTATGAAAGAAAGGCTTTTCTGTAACTGGAAATTCATTGTGAAGGAAGAAGGAAAGACTTATGTGCTTTCATAGTTATGTCAGTTCCCTGAAAGGTGACTTCAAACGCTGAAAAGTAAAGGAAATTATTTAAATTCCCAGTTTTTTCCCTGAATATCTGTACAGGCTTAAATTACAAATGAATACACTTTAAAGAAACATATCTGTGAGTTAGTTCTGCCTATACTTCTCTGCCAGGACAAGAATTCAGGGTTTTGGCGTCTAGGCAAAGGTTGATGATACTGTTTGCTTCTACAGCACTCTGAGGAATGCAGCTCCCTACTTTGCTTAGTGATGTTGTACAGCTATTGCATGGGCTTCTGAGTGCCAGATAAAAAAAAATTCTCCCCCTATGAAGCAGATTTATTTGTAATGTTTGTCTGCAGCTTTTTTGTGTATGCTGAGGATTTCTTAGAAAAGCATCTCCAATTAATGTGCATCACACTTGGTATTTGTGTAAAAGCTTTTCACTTTCAAAGCGCTTTGCAAGTATTATTTTACTCTTCTAACCCCATGTCTCCCCTAAAATATACTGTATATAAAATTATCTCTGTTTTACTGATGAAGGAAACTGAGGCCAAAAGATTCAAGTTCCTTTCACAAATAAGGAAATATTGATTATTTCTGTCCAGGATTTGTATCATGTAGTAGATACCTTATGTTCGGGGACCTATACATTCAAAGTCGGTTTGGTCAATTTTACAATCATAGGATTTTTAAAATGGTAAATTTCATTATTTCAGATCTTAACATTTGAAATTTCATGGTGTTGGAATTGTAAGGTATTGCTACCCTTACTTCTGCACAGCTGGAGAGCAGCAGCTGCTGGCCAGGAATTCAGCTCTGAAGGCAGAGCTGCCTGTCAGCAGCTGCACAGAAGTAAGGATGGCATGGTATGGTATTGCCACTATTCCCACCCTTACTTGTGTCTGCAGAGCTGGGCCCTTAATCAGCTACCACCACTCTGGCCACCAGCTCTGAAAGCAGCAGTACAGAAGTAAGTGCGACATAGGTATGGTTTTGCCACCCTGACTCGTGCATTGCTGCTGAGGGGGTGCTGTTTTCTGAACTGGACACCCGGCCAACATTACAAACACTTCTCCAGCTGCTCAGTTCTGAAGGCAGTACAGATATAAGGGTGACAATACCATGACCCTCCTAAAATAACCTTGTGATCCTGCTGCAACTCCCTTGTGGATCAGGACCCCCAATTTGAGAAATGCTGCTTTCCCCCATGACATCTATATAGTATAGGGTAAAAGCATACAAAAGGCCATATTTCACAGGAGGACACAAGATTTTCAAGGTCTCTGAGGCATTTTGCATGGCTATGAATTTGGTAGGGCCCTACTGATGTTGTTTTAAGAACTCTCATTCGGACTAAGCAATGCTGCCTCCAAACTGCTCTAGTCAAATGACTATGCTTCTGGCTGATCAATCCGTCCTCCCTGACGTTCAGATAATTCATCCAAAAACCGAAGTAAATGGTGCCCTGGAAGCCAGAGCTCAAGAGTGTGGGCTGTTCCCACTTGATCCATCTCTCTCCTCCTCCACCCCTCACTTTCTGCTATTTTAACATCCTCCCCCCTCTGCATTTCTGCTAGTCCTCCATTGAATATGAGTTTCTGGCTAGATTAGATTGTGGAGACTTTGCCCCACAATATAAATCAGCTGGCAGTGGGTGTTTGATATCAAGTCCTCTTCCTGTAAACCAGGGGTGGGGAACCTAAGGCCCGAGGACCGGATGTGGCCCCTGGCTTGCATGGACCTGACCCCTAAGGCTCAGGACTCCTCCCCTCAGCATTGGGGAGCCTGCACTGATGCTCCAGCCCCCCCGCCGCCACCGTACCGCGAGGTTGGTGCACACAAAATCTACTAGCATGGACCTCCCTAGGCTCTGGTGTGTGAGGGGAATGTGGGAGCATCTTGTTCCTTCTCAGTTGGGGGCCACATCCATGAGAGTTTGTTGTTTTTTTCTTTTTTTGCTTCTCACTTGTGTGACTGATTTTTCTGTGGGTTAGCGGCCTCAACCCAAAAAAAGTTCCTCATCCCTGTTGTAGACAGAGGAAATTCCCTTTGGTGTAGACAGTGGGATTCCTCTGTCATTCCTAAGCCTGGCCTTCCTTACATGGCAGTGTGGTCTGCTGCAGTCATCCCATCTCTATAAACACCTGTTCCATGCCTTGGCTATGTGTGTGATAGGCTAGAAAGACCTCATTGTTTGGCTTGTGCTTGCTAAAATGTCTTCTCTTTCCTTCTCTGGGTAAAGGTGAGGCTGTTTTTGCACGGTGCTTATCTTCCCTCAAGGATGAGAGGGTTCAAGCCAGCAAACGGTTGGATGGGCCCAAAATTACTCCATTCCGTGAGGACAAGAAGGTATTTCTGGAAGATATTCGCAAGGTGAGTCAGGGCTCCTAGCCAGATCTATCCATTAGAATTGCAGGCACAAAGTGAATTTGGATGCCAAGAGACAGGGACTCCAAATGGGTAGAGCCCTGCAAATCTATATATTAGCTTTATATCTGTGGGTATTTGCATCTGCAGATGTCAGTGTGGATATTCACGGCTCATTTTTGCAGATACAGATGTGAATGCAGATATAAATTTTGTATCCACAGGGTTCTACAAATGGGACGTGCTGGTTCTGTTATTGTGCTCTCCCTTTCTCCAGCTATGGATCCTGTTCTTGAGCATCTCCTACCATGTCTTGCCCATTTCTTCCACTCTGTGCCAACTGAGATGCAATAACATAAGGTTAATGGAGAACTTGTTCATGAACCAGAGAAAGATCCCAGTTGGGATGAAGGGTGATACAGGCACAAGACAGGGAACCAGTTGCTCTTCCCAGTCTAGTCACTGACTCTGTGTGATCTTGTGCCTTACATAATCTTTCTATGTTTCCATTTCCCTAGCTGTATAATGGAGATGGAATTTCACTTTCTGCCCACTGCAGAGGCTACATATATTAACACTTAAAAAACACAGTGATCTTCTCAGATGAAATGTGCTACAGAAGTGCCAAATATTTATTTATTGCAGGAAAATCTGGCTGGCAAAAGGTCCAGGGAATAAAAGGAGTAAAAAAGATGTGTGTGTGCATTCAGGGGGAAAACACACACACACGAAAATGATGATATTTTGAGGTTAGCTATCTGAACTGCATAGGAGAGAGATTTGTCAAATATTTATTGACCTGGATCAACTACATTCTTTTGAAGTGTGAGATTGAGAGATTAGATCATCAGATGTAGTAGTTAGGAGTGCTTGGAATCCAGGAAGTGAATTTCTTACATACAACTGGAGTGTTGCTTCTGAGACAAACATTAGTGGGAAGTGTGTGCTCTGCTTGTGGGTCAGATTGTAAAATGTTTCCATCAGAGTTTGTGAAGCGCTTCCCTAAATCTGATTTGCCTCTCTCTAGGCTCTTTATGCCTCCAAGATTATCTCCTATGCTCAAGGCTTCATGCTGCTGAGACAGGCAGCCAAAGAATTTGGCTGGACAATTAACTATGGTGGCATTGCATTGATGTGGAGGGGAGGCTGCATCATCAGAAGGTAAGAGAGCATTTGGGCAGGGAACACTGATTAGAGAGCTGTTTGGCTTAGCTGGTGCCAGACTGATCCACTCAGAGATCTCTGTGGAAGATCTCCTGTATCTTATTTGCTAATATGATACTGGGATGCTGCTACCTACATCAGCACAGGATCTCACTGCAACCAGATGTCAAGTTTATTGGTGCTCAGCCAGTGCTGCTCTTCTTTTCATTTTATTCACTTTGTCCTTTGTCCCTTGGTGCTGGTATTTGGAATTTGATAGAGTTCTGTAAACACTGTGCCTTACTGGCTGCCTCTTAGTACCTTGGGTTTAGCTATTCACAGTTCCCACCACTAATGCCTAATTCCAGATTTGTGTCTGTTCTGTTTAGTGCGTTCCTGGGGAAGATCAAAGATGCTTTTGACCGAAACCCTGATCTCCAGAACCTGTTACTGGACAACTTCTTTAAGAAGGCTGTGGAGGACTGTCAGGTGTGTGTTTTCAAGGAGAGCATAAAGGCAACAATTTACAAACCTAGTATATTCTTGTGCCCTCAAGCACGCCTTCTGTAGTGTGATTAGGTCCAAAAAAAAGAGAGAGCAGAGAAAGAGTCTTTAAAATATCTTCTATATAATACCCTTAATCCAAAAACGCTTTAGGTAATCCTAAAGCGCTTTGGGATTGTGTGTGCACATGTGTGCAAATACAATGTGTACATCTATGAATCACTCATCCACCGCTGAAATGCAGCATCTCCTTCATGGGACATGCCAGGTTTAGCATTACCATCGCGTGCAACATTGAACAGGAAGTGAAACATATTATCATAACTAGTTGAAACTGCATCATCATAACCTTAGTTGAGGCAAAATGTAATTATTCAAATTAGAATTTGTCCTGGTGTTAACTATTGTAAAAATGCCTACAAGAAATCAAGACCTTTCATTTTCATCTAATCAGAAAGATGGAGGTATTATATCTAAATAACAAAGCGTAAATTTGACCGTAATGGGTAAAGTGTACTTCCCTATAATTTTGGCATCCACACGTGTTGAGAGCTGAACTGGACTCTTCCTAGACAATAGGACTTAGAGGTGATTATGTACTACAACTCTTCATAGATTTGCCATAGTGTCAAATGAAACAAACGTCTCTGAGTGTCACAAAGCAGTAATAATACACAGGCAAAGAGATTCAGTTCTTTGTAGCTTTGCCCTTAATTCACATTAATTCATCCTCAGAAACTGACTCATCAGTTTCTAACATGTAACTTATTGACACCCATTCAACCATTTCCTCATCCTGGGATCTCCATTAGTAGCAAACACAAACTCTTAAGTTTGCCACTCTACTTTCATGTGAAATCCTCAGGAGTGCAGCAACTTGGAAAAATTGTAGTCCTAGAAACTTTTTTGTTTTTGTCTGCCAAGGTGCTCATTCTCACCTCTGATCATGCCTTTTGCTTTGGAAGGGGCCTGCTGTGCAGATGGATTACAGTTTCATAGCTAAAAACTCTGCTGTTGCTAGTGTATATAATAGCATAGTACCAACAATGTACTAGGCTCTTAATTCACTAGATCTAGGGCTGTCCTAATAAAAGTATTCTGTTCTAGGCAGGTGATGAGTCCAGTAAGAACTGTAAACACATTAAGCTTTAAAAAAAACAAAGAGTCTGGTAGCACTTTATAGACTAACAAAACATGTAGATGGTATCATGAGCTTTCGTGGGCACAGCCCACTTCTTCAGATGACCGGTCATCTGAAGAAGTGGGCTGTGCCCACGAAAGCTCATGATACCATCTACATGTTTTGTTAGTCTATAAAGTGCTACCAGACTCTTTGTTTTTTTTAAGTTTATCCTATACAGACTAACTCAGCTACCCCCCGAAGCTTGTAAACAGATTGTTTGTCTGGCCAACTAAAAAGTAATTTTGTCATGGCTTGGTTCCATTCACTAAAGCTGAGACTTTAGTGAATGGAACCAAGGATTGTCCACATAACTTTTCTGAAACGATGTGTTGTTCTTATTTTATTCTTCTCTTTGGAAAGTTATTCTCCCTGCATATGTAAAAGAACAGAGTTCCTGCCTGAGTTTTGGATCTGACTGTGTTCATAGTATATGGTTGTGCTTTTACTGTGTTTGTTAATTCTGTCTTGCTGGACAGCACTGTGGACTGCTTTTGTTTATATATACTGACTAGAAAATTTCCCATGATTCCAGATGATTATTGCCAATAGGAGCCTGCCATTAGACTAGAGATCAGTAACCTCTGCTATAGTCCTGCATACCCTGGCTGAGCAGTGATCTGTTTCCTTCCTTCTCTTCTTTCACTACTAGGACTCCTGGCGACGTGTTATCAGCACTGGAGTCCGGATAGGCATTCCTATGCCCTGCTTCACTACAGCACTTTCTTTTTATGATGGATACAGGCATGAAATTCTGCCAGCTAACCTGATTCAGGTAAGCACCTGAGACCTGCGAGGCTGACATTTTCAGCCCAAGCTAAGCCCCACCCCTCAAAAAGCTCATCAGTAGGACATCCTGCCAAAATCCTCTCTTGTATTGCCACATCTTCTGTGCATTACTCCTGGGTTTGCACCCTGCAGTCTTAAATTACTTTACACTTTGATAGCAATATCATGTGCAGTTCTGCTTTATTTTCTAGTTTGAATCTGCTTTTCTGAAGGTTTTGCTGTTGTATAACAGATCACATATACATTCTAAAACAAAAAACAGGACTATGTAGCACTTTTAAGACTAACAAGATGGTTTATTAGGTGATGAGCTTTCGTGGGCCAGACCCACTTCCTCAGATCAAATAGTGGAAGAAAATTGTCACAACCATATATACCAAAGGATACAATTTAAAAAAATGAACACCTATGAAAAGGACAAATCAAATTTCAGAACAGAAGAGGGTGTGGGGGGAGGTAAATGTCTGTGAGCTAATGATATTAGAGGTGATAATTGGGGAAGCTATCTTTGTAATGGGTAAGATAATTAGAGTCTTTATTCAAACTCATATACATTCTAGACATGTTTACTTTATAAGATTTGCCCCAAATCCTATATATTTTAAATGTGTCTCCGATAACTGCATATGAGGTGGTATGTAAGATATCTCAGTAATGTTAGTATTTGACTGTGTTGTTCCCATGTGTTTCATCTTCTAGGCACAGCGTGATTACTTTGGTGCTCATACCTATGAACTATTATCAAAACCAGGGGAATTTATTCATACTAACTGGACAGGTCATGGAGGAAATGTGTCCTCTTCATCCTACAATGCCTAGTGGAATAATTTCATCTGGAAGCTGAGATACTGTAGATCCGAGACATTCCTCTTGCTGGCAACTCTTTACTTACACTGCAATTGGCTAGAGTTTATGTCTGGGCCTTTTTATAATAACTTGTATGTGTATGTCTTGTAAAGAAGGAAAATAAACTCACTTATAAATGTGGGGTGTTTTCTAGATCATGGAGCACATTTAATAGCCCATTCTTATTTTGTATTCTTATATGCAAGCTTTAAGAGCTTCACTAACCATGCAGATAAAGCAGTGATTCCCAACCTTTTTCCCATGGAGGAACCCCTAACATAATTTTTCATATCCCAAGGAACCCCTACCTATGAAAACCGTTTGCTTAGCCAGAAAAAGTTGACAGAGGGAAGCGCAATTCAATTACTGCTAAATTATTGTCAAGAAAATTTATTTGTAAAGAGCTGTTATATATATCTCAGCTTACATTGTAAAAAAAAATTATTTATTTATTCCACAATTTCTCGCGGAACCCCTGACAATGGTCTGCGAAACCCCAGGGTTCCGCAGAACCCTGGTTGGGAAACACTGAGATAAAGAATGACTGAAATGCAACCACCTCACAAGTGGAGGGTAGCAAATCATCAGTGCAAACAAACACTGCACAGTGGTGGAGGGGAAGTAATTAAAGTTCTGTAAGACTGTTAATATCCATTCAGAGCAGGAAAGATCTTGGTTCTAAAGGTGTTATTTTAAATCACTTACACCTTTCTTTAAATTTACCATCTTGAGCTTATGATGTAGTGGGGATTTTGTTCACTGTGGTTTTGCATTCACTGTTTGCTTTGTTGAACTATATGCAATTCCTACTGTCCTATGCTGCTCTGCAGTGACTATGTGTGCATGCATGCACATGCACATATGCCTAGCGGGGGATGGGATCTTTGGGGAAGAACTGAGGGAAGGCAGGTAGGGAATGGTCCAGACTGGCCTGACACCTGAGCTAGATGGAGGGTACAGTCAGGTGACACTTTGCCCAGGAATCTGAACAAAGGAGGAGGCGTGGCAGTCTGGAGGACTGCAAGCTGTTGCTGGGGGTGTGAGTTAGTTTTTCCACTAGCTCAGGGAGAAGGGATTCGAGCTGGGGCTCTGGGCCCCCCATTTCTACAAGATGGATTGTACTGAATGCTCCTGGTTCTTGTAACAGGACGTCTGATCTTCACTGTGACCCTGTGAACCAATAAACCTTCTGTTCTACTTGCTGGCTTAGAGTCACGTCTGGCTGTGGATGGGGCTGCTGGGCCCAGTGACTCCCCCACGCTCCGTGACAGCACTCTTTATATCTTCCTTGGAAAGACAAAGGGATGAACTGATCTAGGATGAATTCAAATCTATGGTTGCAAGAATTCTAAATATTTCAAGGGTGATACTGAAGTCACTAAGCCATCATCCTCCCTTGCTATGCTGGAGGTTAAGATAATGCTTATTTTACAATTTGGTTTTTAAAATCATATTAATGCGCAAATCTTGCTTCTCTGTTTTATATGGTCCTCACTTCCCACTGCTACATATTCTTCAACAGAACTAAGCCTGCAGGTTGGTGGTAGTGCTCAGGTCATGTTAGCACAACCCATTCTTTACTCTGATCCCTGCTAAGTGTTGAAAGCTTTGTGTGGGGCTCTTATAGGCAGGGCTTAACAAATCAGTGAATCTACTCGCCTGTGGTGAGTAGATTTCAGGGGGTTGCCCCATTCACCGGCAACGCACACATGTGCAATGCAGGTCTTGTGCATGCGCAGTGCGGGGCTGGCAAGTAGATTTCGCTGCCGTTTGTCAAGCCCTGCTTATAGGCATATTTTGGCCTTGTTGGTTATTTCTATTCAGGAATGCAATGGCTTACAGCCAAAGGCAACTATCAATTACATGTCACTATGAGTAGTAAGAGATTAGTGTCAAGTGAAAGCATCCTCTTGGCAATGGCAGCCTGCATTTTAAATTCTAGGAATTCAATTGTACAAAACAAGATCTTGCCAGATGAGTTGCAAAACAAGTTAACAGAATGGGTATGACAATCCCATTTGTCAGAAACACCTGGAGCTTTGTGTCCTTTAATTGCCGCTGAAGTGCTGCTCTCAAGCCTACTTCTGCCAGGGAACAATTTTCTAATACTATTTTCCGCGTGGACAGAGGTTTTTTTCAGTTTTTATCTGAAATTCACCTACTCTTACCCATTTAGTCTTAGTACTTGTTAGCAGCTAGAAGCTCCAGGCTGGATTAGAAGTCCCATTTTGCTGGGCATTGTATGAACACAGGGAGAAACAAGCTCTGCTCCAGTTGTATGTTTATAGTGTGAGCTAGGTTAGCCAGATTTGCCTCATGGTTTGTAATCTCATTATAGCTCTGTTGAATCATAGAATACTAGAACTGGAAGGGACCTAGAGAGATCATCAAGTCCAGTCCCCTGCCCTCACAGCAGAACAAAGCACTGTCTAGATCCTAGATTCTCAAACTGGGGGGCATGACGAAATTCCGGGGGGGGGGGGGCACAAGGCGACCCAGCCCCCTCCCCATTACTCCCTCCCCGAAGAAAGAGCCCAGTCCATCCAGTAAAAAAAATTCAGAAAATACCATGTGAAATGTCTGGTATTTTCTGTTTTTCCTGGCTCAGGCATCCACCAGAACATGCACAGCTTGGGCTGGCTGGGAGGGGGGGGGGGGGAATGGAGTGTCCTAGGCAGACTTCAAAATGGCCACCTTAAAAGGGATTAGTGTCAAAGCCTGCTTTGCTTTACTGCTGGAGTACTGGCACCTTTTTTTTTTTTTTTCTTACAGTGGTCCTGGGAATTAAAGAGGTTGCGACTGTTTTTTTGGCCCCGGTCAGTTTTTTTTTTTTTTTTTTTTCTTGCTCAACAAGTTTTGCTGCTATTTTTGGGGGGGTTGGGGAGGTAAAGGTTTCTCAAAAATCAAAAAGTGGGCGTGATACTGAAAAGCTTGGAAACCATGATCTAGATCATCCCTGATGGATGTCTATCACTGGATTAAATTTCTCCAGTGATGGAGATTCCACAGTCTCCCTAAGCAATTTATTCCAGGGTTTAAACACCCTGACAGGAAATTTTTCCTAATGTCCAACCTAATCCTCCCTTGATGCAATTTAAGTTGATTGCTTCTTGTCCTGTCATCAGAGGCCAAGGAGAACAATTTTTCTTCCTCCTTGTAACACTCTTTTAGATACTTGAAAACTGCTATCATGTCCCCTTTCAGGGTAAGTCTACACTGCACGGCTATTTTGGGATACCAGAGGTATCCCAAAATAGTTACCCCGCGTCTTAACTAGCCGCCCGTTATTTTTTGAAATAACGGGCACACTGTTTCGGCAACCCGGTAACCCTCATTCCACGACGGTTAAGGGATGTCTCGAAATAGCGCATTATTTCAAAATTTAGCACTGTAGATGCACCAAATTTCGAAATAGCCTATTTTGAAATTCAATTGCGCATATTGCGTATCTTATTTTGAGTTTAAGGAGCTGTAGATGCACCCTCAGGCTTCTCTTTTCTAAACTAAACAAGCCCAGTTCTTTCAGTCTTCCCTCATAGCTCATGTTTTCTAGGCCTTAAATTTTTGTTACTTTTCTCTGGTTCATTTCCAATTTTTCCACATCTTTCTTGAAATGCGGTGCCCAGAACTGAACACAATACTCCAACTGAGGCCTGATCAGTGCAGAGTGGAGTGGAAGAATGACTTTGTGTCTTGCTCACAACACTCCACTTTGGGGGAAGGAGTGTCAAGTGCTCCTTTGTCTTCCTATTTAATTATCCATTGTTGAATACTGGTGTCTGACATATTCACCAGTGATAAGAGCACAGACCTGTACCAAGAGTTGTACATGCTATTTGGGATACCATAACTCTCACTGTAATCCTACTGAATGATTGAAGACCCATGAAATACCTAAGACAGTGGTTCTTAAATGGTTCTGTGGATCAATTCTCTGTGCTTCAGGTTTTCTTAGGGAACCCACCACTTCAGTTTGATGGCCCATCGATGTCATGATGATGAAGCATCTTCAAGCCTAATACTGTACTTCCTGCTAGTATTGTAGCCATGACTTGCTGTAGATTTTTGCAGAGGCTTCCTTAATCAATTACCTATTTGCAGCCTGCATGGCTGTGGCAACTTCATGTCTTTGCCTTGTGTTTCTTTGGCATAAATCCAGTCTGATTCAAATTTACAGGGGATACCAAATCAGAAGGTGTAGCAAAAAGCACAGCAGAACTCAATATCAGAATGACTAGGAAAGGCCAGATGAGTGAGCGCTATAGGCATAAAAGGGGAAACAGAGCTAATATGTCAAGTTCTTCACCCCGGGAAAAAAAATGTTAACCAAAGATGTAACCAGCTAGTCCCTATGCTCCATCTATTGATGTAAAGAGGATTTATTTTCATTACTTCTCCTTAAAATGGTTCTTCCTCTCTCTTTCAAATCACTGAATGTGCTCTGTGGAGAGGAACCATACATTCTACCCAATAGGACAGGCCTGCACAACATGCGGCCCACAGGGGCTCACTGTGGGGCCCGTGACAACTACGGGTGGCGCGGCCTCATCTGATCCGCCGGCAGGGCAGGAGCACCGCTGGGAAGGGGGAAGTGCAGCGATTCTTGCTGCCGGACTGCCTTCGTACAGCTCTGGCGCGAGGAGGTAGGGCGTGAGCCAGAGTGCGGGATGCTAGCAGACACCTGGTAGGGGAGGGGAAGGGGCTTGTGCTGAGGGGAGGAGGGTGCGTTAGGAGAAAGGGGAAGACATCAAGGGGCAGGATGAAGGAGACACAAATGCCAGGGGGCCAAGTGGAGACATGCATTTTTGTTTTTGTTTGGCTCAACAAAAATTTTTAGCCGCGTGTTTGGTATTTTTGGGGAAAGCATCCCTACTTGCAGCCCACAGCTGTTTTCTTTGGAGTAATATGGCCCTCGTCGCTTTCGGAGTTGGGCAGGTCTGCAATAGGAGCAGATGCAACCAAAGAAAGGACTGCTGTGTTGAGAAGATGGGGTAAAATAGGGCACAGTCGGGGTCTTCTTTCCCCCTCAGCAGCACCATGGAGCCAAAACTGTGTATCCTCCTTGATCTAGATCAGTGTTTCTCAAAGTGGTCTCTGGACTGATCTGAGCACGCAGCTACTGGACCACTCTGGTTTGTACCAGCTCCACAGCCACGGAGCCATTTACCATTTGCAGCCAAGGGGAGCCACAGCATTATCACCTTCATGCTTTCTTAAAATTAAAATTCAGGCCCAGGAGAGGAATACAGGATGTTATGAAATTGTTAAAACTTATTGAATAGGAAAATGGTGACATCTGGTGGCTAGTGAAGGTGTGTCTGACTGGAGACCGTTTTAACTTCGAAAACGAGGGGAGAGACCAAAATGGAAAGATTTGAACTGGAAAGAGGGATTGAAAAGGTTAGAACCTGCTTACAGATGAGATGAAAAGGGGATATGACAGAATCGGGCAGAATGTGAGGGGTGCCACCGGCCCCAAATGTTACGCCAGTGCCAGTGTGAAGTGACCTGAGGTGAATTTTTACGTCTCAATACAAGGCCAATGGAACTGTGACAAGCCGCACATTTGAAATGGGATTACTGTCATGCATCTTCATGAGCCCTAGGGGAGCCTACTGCCAGTAGCCTCCCCAGGAATTGAAATGGGGGGAGGTTGAATTTACAAGGGGGGGTGTCAGGGCTGATGAGGGGTGACACCGTGAGGGGGAAGGTGGGCTGTATGGCACCATAGTTCACAATACTGGGGGGGAGGGGTTGGAGACATTCAGTGGGGGGATACACCCCCATGGGGGGTAGGGAAATCCCCGTCTACGCTGTTGTGTATTGCTGAGCCCAAGAGTGTTGTAGCGACTGTAAAACCTTAGACCGCGACACAGGGAGACGGGTTTATACAAAAACGTTCCCTGTGCTCCCCTCTCTTCCCGTCCCCATGGCCACAGGCTCCCCCCACAGCTCCCCTCCCCACTTTCTCCGGCAGGCCGAGTCAGCGGCGCCACCTCCCTCCCGCTGGCGGCCCCGCCCCCGCGGCGCTGGGCGGGAGATTTGGACACCGCCGGGGCAGGCGGCAGCAACAGGCCGGGCGCGCCATGGAGCCGGAGGGGGAGCCGGAGCGCGAGCGCCTCTTACACACTCAGGTATAGGGCGAGGTGAGCCCCTCCCTCCCCGCTTTAGGGGCGCCCCTTCGCTTTTATCCCATGGGTGGCACCGCCCCCAAGTGTCTCTCTCGCTCCCTACACAGCCCCGGGGGGCACCCGCCGTTCCGCCCGGGGCCTGCTTCTCCTCCTCCCCAAATACCCCGGCCCGCCTCCGTTTTGCCCCGCCTCACCTCTCCCCGCCATTCCTCGGGGCACGCAGTTCCACGCCCAACTGGCCGGGGTCCCGCCCCCGTGCAGTCTGCTGCTGGGAGGTAGCTCTGTCCGTTCCCCCATCCCTCCCTCCTGGTGGGTTCCCTTCCTACCCTATTCAGAGACTCGAGATCCCCTCTCTGATACAGAGGCAGGTTTTCCAGTTTCACCTCTGCAAATCTCTATAACAATGTTCCCTGTAATTTTTTTTTCATCCATGTTCAGAATAATGTTTATGTGCAGGGAGGCATATGCAGATGTGCACCACCATGCTGCCAGCTGTGGGTGCTAATCAGCTGGGTGGCATTTGAATTTCTCCTGGGTGGCTTACACGAAAGACTGCTCTATACCCTAAAAAATGTCATTTAATCCCCTTTTTAGAGCTATTATGTTCCCTCCATTTCTTTCCCACACACTTCCACTGTGGGATAGTGTGTACAAATGTTATGCCAGTGTCTGAACTGATACAAGAGTAGGCCCTTTTCTTCTATAATAATAAATGGTTCTATGTTATACAATTCATTGTTGGGAAGACCATCCTCTCAAACCTAAATCAAGTCCTAAATTTTCATTTTCCCAATGGAAGAAACGAATTAGAGTCAAACTGTCCAGAGGAAACAAAAGTCCAGCCTTTAAAAATGAGTATGTCTCAACAGTGTGAAAAGGCTTTGAGCATCTTCAACTTAGGTTTTTACTATTTTTATTGTGCTTTTTTTTGCCCTCTCCCACAAAATTAAGTTATGGCTATTGGACAGAGCATATACCTACATTCAAATCTTGATTCTTCGGTCACTTGCCACCTGCTACTTAGTACTGTGGGTAATCTCAGAGTCTTCAGAGTGGCAAGCTCTGTATAAGTATATAAAACTCAGATCCTGAGAGGTGCAAATAATTGAAAGTTAGGAGCCTAAATAGCTTTGAGCATCTTGGCAAAGTATGGGCCAGATGGATGAGGCCCAAAGGATGTCCTAAGGGCTTCTTAGCATATGCAACTCCTAATGTAGTTATTAGGAGGTAAAGATGCTAAGCATCTTCCTGGACTGGGCCAATAAAGAGTATTTACTTTTGTATACAGTTACAGTACAAAGGCAGTTTGAGCTAATTGTGAATTAAAAACAAAAAAATTGTATTGGGTCAAGCCTAAGTAAACAGAAAATATCAAAGTTAATTTGTAATGGAAAAGCAATGGGCAAGGTGTCACTGATGCTGTGATTTGATTGAACATTCATTACTTGAATATTTTAGTAATAAATATTAATAATTTGTTTAAAAGTCTTTGTATCCTTAAGGTGTATAGAGCTTTCCTGGTAATAGAATAATTTATATTGTCTCTCTTGTCCTTTCCCATCCTGTTTTTTCTCCCAATTTAATTTAGATTGTAACCCTAAAAGATAGCGGAATCCATTTTTTAAAGCATTATACATACTTCAGGCACTGCATGCTTTATAAACGTGCCATTGCAATAATTTTCTTCTGTATTGTTTCAGTCTGTAAATGTGTCTTTATAATTTAAGTGAGAAATGGTGTATTGGTATGAAAAGTCCACAGCATAATTTGTTTCGGATTGTTTCAGAGGCTAAAGGCTGCAGTTCACTACACTGTTGGTTGTTTAAGCCAAGAAGTTGCAGAAGATAAAGAAATTCAGTTTAGCAAACAAAGCATTGCAGCTATTTCAGAGATCACCTTCAGGCAATGTGGTATGTCCATACATATCTATGCTGTATTTGTAAGTAGAAACAATCAGTGGATATTAAGTATTTTTTTTTTAAATTGAACTAGAATTAGATGTAAGGACTAAAATTAGATGTAAGGAGTGTAGACTGTGTCTTGGATCATTTTTAAAGAGTGCAAGAACTATTTAATTTTATTTTCCTGGCATGAAGGGGGTACTACAGATATGAAATCTCACGTATGATCTCATCTATGCAACAAAATGGTCCACATTAAGAAACTGGCTTCAAGAATGTATATTGATAATAGTTCCAGATAACATGGTTCATAGGTGCCAACCTATCCTCCAGGCATGGGGTGCTCGACCCCCATCCAACCCTCATTCCAATCTTTCCCCCGAGCTCTGCCCTCTTCCACCCCTTCCCCACCATGCCTCCTCCACAATGTGCATCTGAACCCCACTCCTCCTGAAGCTTCTTGAACAGCATAAATCAGCAGTTCATGGTGTTCCCTTGGGTAGCAAGGGAGGAGTAGTTAAAGGGGCCCCTGGCATGCAAGAAGCATCAGAGGAAGAGAGGGGAGCTTGGCACTGGTGGATGCTAACTTTTCCCCATGGGTGCCCCAACCCTTGAGCACCCATGGGGTTGGCACCCATGACATGGTTGTGCTGGCTCTTGCCTGATAGTGTAAAGCAGAGACAGCCTTTTTTAATTGCAAGAATGAAGCTTGTCTTTCTTATTGTGTAAGCAGCCATTCAGTCTCTTGAAACCGTGTTTTCTGCACTTCTTCTAACATTATAAATGCTGAAGCATATAAACTCTTGGGCCGTCTGGGGAAGCTTATGTTTGCTTGGCATTTCTCTGATCTGGGACTGATTATCAAGGCAACTTATTTCTTCATTTCTCCCCATAACTAGATAGTTATTATGTATAGGCTTCATTGCTGTTTTATATCTAGTTTTTTAAATAAATACAATTAAAGGAATGCTTGTAAAAAGCAAAACAGAAAACAAAGGCCATGGGTACTTCGCATGCATTTCCAAGCTCCAATAGTGGTTCTTTTAACAGTGGTGTATTAGGCCCAAAAGGTGTCGTTTTCTCCCCAAGTACATCTTCTGCTATAGAGCCATAATGTGCATTGGGCCACTTCAGTAGTGTCACAAATAACGATAAAAATGTTTCACACTTAACAGACTTTTATAAACATTAATCACTTGATATTAGCCATAGCTGTTTGGTCAAAGCATATGTCTTAAGGGTCTAATATCCAAGACTGTAATACTTAAACTCATGGAACCACAGTTCAAATTCTAGCAGAACAATTCAATCCATCATACTTGCAAAGTCAATTTTGCTGTATGTGTCTTTCAAACTGAAATCTTAAAAATGTGAGTTCCTTTTTGCTCTGTATGGATATTAAAGGTTCCTGGGCAAAAACTGTAACAGTAGTTTATTGCTATTATATAATAATGTACAAAGACTCGCCTTGGTGTCCTGATCAATGTTCCCTCTAATGTTTTCCACGTGTAGAATAGTTTTATGTGCCCTGCTAATCAGCTGGGTGGCATCTAAATCTTTCCTGAGTGGCTGCACAAGCACCCATCTTATAGGGAACACTGACCCTATCCAAAAATATCCATAATCTCCCTATACTGTTGCAGGGATGTTAAACACTAGTCAACTATCCAATAATCATTTACTTATTGGATAGTCTTTTAACTAGTTGATTTCCCCCCCCCCACACACACACACTGCCCTTTTAAAACGCCGTCTCTGCACATTTTAAAAGAGTAGCTGCCGTGGAGCCCAGAGCCAGCTGGGGAGTCCTCAGCTGACCCCGGGCTCCCTGCAGCATTTCCCCAGAATCTGGGATCAGCTGGGGACTCCCCAGCTGACCCTGGGTTCCAGGGAAGTGCCGCGTGGAACCTGGGTTCAGCTGAGGACTCCCCAGCTGACCCCGGGCTCCTAGCAGCATGCTGTGAGTCCCTCGCTGACCCCAGGCTCCATGGCTTTGAAATGCACAAGAACCCCCTTTGGGGACTCTTGTGCATTTCAAAGCAGGCAGCCCCTAGTCAGCAGGACTTCCCAGCAGGGGCTCTTGTACATTTCAAAGGAGGAATGCGGAAGTGCCTATCGACTAGTCGATGGAAATTCCATTGACTAGTCCATGAACTGCGTTTTAACATCCTTATGCTGTTGTATGTGATATTTTGCTCTGCTTGTTTGCATGGGATGGTGCCCTTCATGCCTAGGGATGGTGGTATTTCAGCATTGTTGTTTGTGTACTTTCGGAAATGCTTTAGTCAAAAATTCTGTACATGTAACATTATTTACCACCATAATTGCTATAGAAATGAAACAGATTTAATCTTGTTGACTTTAGAAAGTGTTTTCAGCTGTGTAAAATGTATTTTTTTAACTTTTTTCTTTCAGAAAATTTTGCAAAAGACCTTGAAATGTTTGCAAGGTAGGCACTGCAGAAATACTTAATTCTTACAGTCTTGGTTTTTTGCTCTTCACTTGTTGCTATGTTGGGATACAGAATGACCTTTCTTTCCTATCCCCCTTTCCCATTGTATCTGAGAACTTCTTACCTTTCTATACGTTTCAAGGGGTCCAACCCACTTTTCATTTAGTAGTTGATTGTGGTAACAGACATTTAGGTAACAGATATTGAAGCTTTGCTGAATTAGAATGCAGCTTTTATTCAGTCTTTGTTTGTTGGGGTTGAGAGTTTAATAATTTTTAAATCCTAGTGCACTGTCTGTATTGGTAATGATGATTCATACCTGTCAGTGCATTTTCCAAAGTTTTCTGAGTGCTTGACTCAAACTGTTTAATGGATGTGAATAGTGTTTTAAGAACTCTGGATAATATTGTAGCTTGTTGTTTCCCCCTCCTATCTGTTGGTCTCAGAATTGCTTTGTCAGTTTGTACCAAAGATGGAAAAAACATACACAATACAAGATAAATACATTTCCTAGAAGATAATAAAGCCCTGGTATTGAGCTTGCTTCCTGAACGTAGCTTTGTGTGTGACTTGTGTTCTAATGTAGTTGCGTGCAGGTGTATGGATAAGTACAGCACAATATCCACAGTCAGAGGTTATCATTTTGCTGTGTTTGTTAACAGTGAATAATGCTCCTTGAAAAATGGATAAATAGGTAGTTTGTTTTCACCCTGTAAAACTGGTGTTGTGTGATGTGCCTGTGGTTTATGCTTATTTGTTCCATTAGAACTGTGGAACAGAAAATTATTGCTATTGAATGTTTTGTTAAACCATCTGAATGACTGAAGACTGTAGAAGCTGAAGCAGTTCAGTGTATCGTCAAGTCAGGTTTGGTGCCAACAACCTTTCCTCCCAACTGTATTCTGTATACAAAAACCCTGTGGATTTAAAATCTGTTTTGGGTCATCTGTGTATTTGCTTTAAACTATGGGTATCTGTAACTCTACTCTTATAAGTGCCCAAGCATCCTTGTATCTCTGTTCTCACAGCATCCCTTTGATTATTGCCACTCCTCTGCTTGTACAAAGCAGTATAGGGTGAACCTCTCTAGTCCGGTCGGTACTCTCTGGTCCGGGAACATCCATGGTCCCACATTATTTTAGTTAGCCAGATGTCCACTTACCATGGGTCTGACCAAGCTTCCCAGCCACCAGTCCTGGCTCTCACTATTCTGTGTTGTTATTTAGCTCTAATTTACCCTTAAATGTCTTCTAAGAGGCCAGTAAGCAGTGGAAGAGTTGGTAATGCTGCTAGACAATATTGACCTCCCGTGGTTTGGCAAATTCTCTGGTTGGACACCACTCAGGTCCCGCAGTGTTCCCTTTAACATTTTCTATCCTTGAGTGGTTTGAAATCTCTTAGGCGCAACATCAATATTGAGGTGGTTGTGTGGATATGCACCAGCAATACAAACAAAACACATGCTTTTAAGCAGTTCATAGTGTGGAAGAAAATATATTAAAACAAGGGCTTAAGAGGGAGCAATGCTTACAATATTTAATATGAAATCAAATATACCATGAATGAATCAGTAACACAGTATTGAAAAAATTCATTAAGATCAGTGTTTGAGATATCTGCAACTCTCCAAAAAAATCTGTTAAAACAATCTTTTTTTTTTACCTTAAGCCATTAATACCAATATAAACTTTGTTTGAAATGTAATTTTGCAAATGTTTTGGCATCCACCCACCCGATACAGCCTGTTTCCAACACCCCCTCCAACCCAGACAGACAGAGAGGAGTGCAGCAAGTGAGTCCTGGACACCCCAAACAAACTCCCTCCTCCCACCCACCTCACTGCACAGTTGTCAGCACCCATCCACCCCTTTTCCTGACCTGTCCTTGTGCAATCTGCTCCCCTTAGCCCAGGCACCAGCAGTCTGTCCTGTTCTAACTTCCAGCCAAAACACAAATTATCCACACCTCCCCCCACCTTCACTTCACCTTATTGCCAGCAGCCCCCCTCCTTCTCCCATCTATCCCATGCAGTCAGCCCCTTATCTTCCCCTTCCTAAGAGGCTTGAGAGTGCTGAGTTTCTGCCTCTCTCACCTCTAGCAGATGGGACTCTCCAAACTCCCCTTCCCTCTGACTCCACCTCAGCCAGTCAATCACTCCCTCCCTCCCTCCCTCCTCCTCCTCTCCCCCTTCCCCCCATTCACTTATTATCTCCGTTTACCTGCTCTGGGAGCTGTTCCATTTCAAACACAGAGACGCTCTGTTTAGCTACTTGCTAACAAGATGACATCCCACTTACCACCAGTCTTCGGAGCGCCCTGCCTGTGTGGGACTTTTGATCTTCTGAGCGTAGCTCAGAAAACAGCTGCACAAGTGCACAGCTTACAGGGAACTTAGGTCCCAAGGGTGCCAGAATAGAGAGATTCAATCTGTACTACTAAAATTGCCTTTTTTCCCAGCTGCTGGGACTGTCATTCCCCTCTTTGAATCCCATGTCTTTAAAATCAAGTTCAGGCTTGTTGTCCCCAACATCGAAACCTGCACAACTTCACCCCTAGCTATACCTTTACTTTCATTGCTCTTCCAAGGCCTTGTTTCTAAACATCCCTCTGCAGCCTCCACACATTGCCTTACACCTTGTTCTGTGTTACAGGGGACACCTCTGTCACAATTGCTTTCTCCTGATTTTTCTTTTCGCATGTTTAAAGAGAAGCTAGATAAATTCATGGAGGTTAGGTCCATAAAAGGCTATTAGCCAGGGGATAAAAATGGTGTCCCTGGCCTCTGTTTGTCAGAGGCTGGAGATGGACGACACGAGACAAATCGCTTGATCATTGTCTTCGGTCCACCCCCTCTGGGGTACTTGGCACTGGCCACTGTCAGCAGACAGGCTACTGGGGCATATGGACCTTTGATCTGACCCAGTATAACCATTCTTATGTTCTCTTGAGGCATTCCCCTTGCAGCATTACATCGTCTGCCCATGTGGCTACCTTCCTGCCAGCACACTTCTTTTTCTGGATCACTGGAAGGAATGGTTTTAAATTGGTGTCTTCAGATGACAGGGAAATGCTTTATCTCTCAGTGGGACTAGATGACTCACAAGCTCTGAATGCTTAGTAGTATGGGGGTGTCTGAACTAAGGAGCTTAAAGTGGTGCTGGGGATTCAGTAGGTGGCACTGTGAATCAATATTGACTCAACATGATGTTAAGAGGGAGCTGCGTTGTTTGAGGTGCCAATTTTCAGATTCTGCTCTATATAGGTTCGTCTATTGTCACTGCAGAATCTGAGCACCTTCCCCAGTGGTCTCCAACCTTTTTACACCCAAGATCACGTTTTAAATGACAGACCAAGCCAAGATCTACCGCCCCGCCCCTTCCTTGAAGCCCCGCCCTCTCTATTCTCCTCCTCTCCATCACTTGCTATCCCCAGTCCTTATACTGCTACTTTAAAAAAAAAATTTCCACCATTCCTCGCAGCTACTCACCTGTGCTGTTGCTCGGAGAGTAGCTGTTCCTCAAATGAGGAAATCTAATGTAAATGTACTGCGCAGGCACACAGTTCAGAGAGGGCTCAAGAGCTACTCTTAGAGCCTCCGAGATCTACCGGTAGATCACAATCTACTGGTTGGTGACCACGGCATTAAACCATTAGGTGATGTGATTAACATCTGTCTCATTCTCTTCCCAGAGGGGAAATTGTGTGTAACATTTGGGTCATTTTTTTTAACTAATATGTGCATGCTACTCTGTGTTTGTGTTAGAGAAAGCTAATTGAAGAAATGTGCCTTGCACTTGAAATGGATACTGGTGAATGTGACAGAATGGGATATGTTTATGTCCAATTATGAATTTATGATCTTACTTTATCCTATGTGTGGAAATATTCGGGCACTGTAACTGCACAGTCCTGGACATGCTCACTGCTCAAGAAAGATGATTAACATCTTGTTGAAAGACTGAAAAGCCATCACGACTGCAATCTAAGGCTGTTAATTTTAATTGTCTCAACCCATGGAACAGTGGTCTCCCTACGTAGGGGCCCACAAGAAAGAGGCAAAGCTTCTCAGTTTAAGTACATGGCATAGAGATTGAGGTCCTGTTCTGGGTGGAGGGGGCCGACTGTCATGATGTGTAATAAAGACTTGCAGGATAAGTAAAATCAGATGAGGGCAGGGTATGTCTCAGGACTTTCTGTTGTTTTCCAAGAGTGCTTTAAGAGAAAAGTTTCTGTGGTTAAGACCTTCCTTTCTGAGCCCGTGTTCTTTGCTTTCATGCCATGTTGTCCACAGAGGGGGTAAACCATAAGCCAAAGTGCCCACAGCTCAGATGGAACTCTCAGGGAACATGTGTGAGTGAGTGGAGACTAAGTAGGTATAAGCCACTGGTTTCAGGGTCTAGTAGCTGGATTGAAGCATCACACATCTCAAGGATTGATGTTCGATCAAACTCGTAGGCTCAGAGTTATAGACCCAAAGTTAGAAATAGTGACTAGCTAGGATTCAGACATAGACAACTGGAAATGGTAGAAAATGTTTCTCATAGATGCTGCTATGTAAAAGCTTAGCATCAGCTAGGACCCAAAAGCCCTCTTAAACAATGGACTGAATTGTCTAGTTATGCTGTATACCTTCCAGGGATGTGACAGTGTACATGTTTAAAAGGTTAACTGATAATCCTGGCCTCATCAGTTAATCTTCATGGTTACATGCAACTCCCTTCCTCACCATGATGCTGCCTCTCAGAGGCAACAGCACTGGGGGAGGAGCAGGTGGGAGCTGGCTTTTAAGCATGCTCCCTCCATGTACCAGCTCCTACCTGTCCCTCCCCGCACTAGGGATGTAAGTGACTAGTCAACTATCTGGTGTTTTTCCTGACAAAAGTTGCATTGCAGTTGTTGCCAAAAAGCAGTTTTTGTTGGCAAAACGTGCTAGAGTAGACAAGCCCTTAGACAAGCAATTTGAACTCCAGATTCTTATTATCCTCGTCAATTTAGCTTATAAGATCTTTATGGCATGGGATTGACTTTTTTTATGTCTTCCGTGAAATGCTTAGTACATTAAGGGTCGCAAAATAGGGATAATATCCATCTTTGTTAAGAGCATTGAGACCCTTGAATATAAAGAAAGGTGCTGTCTAAATATCACCTATTATCATAAATAAGAGTGGATGGGGACTCTTGCTGGTCTATCTCATTCTAAGATGGTCAGATAAAGGTGAGAGCGCTCCTTTTTACAGATGTTTTTACTTAGCGTTTTAACACCTCTTTGCTACAGAGCTTATATTACAGGCTTTTTTATTTTTATTTTATACAGGCATGGAAAACGAACAATAATCAATACAGAGGATGTGAAGCTTTTGGCCAGGAGAAGCAACTCTTTGGTAAGATTAACTCCTTTCCCTCCCTCCATTTTGCTCCTAATAAATTACATAAATATTCCCAAGAGCATCTGCATAAAAACAATAGATGGTGGAATATTTATCTATATCCAAGTAATTTTTTCCCTTCAATCTGGAACATGTGACCCAAGTTCATCTCAGAAGAGTTGGTGAGGACTGGAGCTTTATTTTATATTCCTAACTACCAGATGCAGTATAACTTAATTGGGCACAGAGTGTCTGAGAGGAAACAAGATTATGGTGTTCCATACTGGAACCATAATTGTGTTAGCTGTAAGTTTGTGTAAACATAGCTGTGTGCTAACCAAGGAATGGGGGTATAGTATCAAAGCCAAGGGTCTCAGCTCTGTAGAATGTTTCTACATCCTAGAAATTCAACTGAGAATGAAGGCTTCGTCCAAAAAATAGGTCAGCTGATGCTTGGCCCTTCAGATTTATGGGATGTTTCTGTCTGCAGACAGGAAGTTGGTCAGCTTGTTTTTATGGTTTCTTGAGAACAGGCTGCGTCCCCAACAGAATACACATTAATTCTCTATTGTTAGCTAAGGTACATCACCCAGAAGAGTGAAGAGCTTGCATTGAATAATCTGGAACAAAAGGAGAGAAAGAAAAAAAAGTCCAGTGCAGCAAAAGGAAGAACCACCTCTGATGAGCAGATGGAGGCTGGTATAGCTGAGAGTGAGGATTCCAATATGGCATGATCTTCCTCTTAAAACCACTTTTATACTTGCTATTTGTTTTGTAGTATGGAGCAGTAAGGATTCATTACTATCCTTGGGGAACAACTGCGGTCTATCTGTATTGTAACTCCATTGGGATTTGCCTTTGGGAGGGTAGCTAAGCACTGAGTCCTTAGTCTTATAGGTGAACATAATTAATGTTTTAATTCCACCTGCAAAAAACAGGAATCAATACCAAAAGCTTTTTAGAGGTCATCAAAGGAAGGTTTAAAAGATAAAATAGTATTGCCATATTTTCATGGGGTTTTTTTGTTTGTTTGTTTCCTGGAAGATAATTTATTATTGAGTGCTTGCAACTCTAAGGGCTCATCTAGACTACGTGGAACAGTCGAAAGAGGATATGCAAATTCTGCAGGAATTTGTGTATCTTCTTCTGATCGCACTTTCAAAAGTAGAGCTTTCAAAAGTGAAAGTAGTTTAGATGCAGTTTTTTCTGCGAATCCTCCCACCTTTGTTGAAAAGCTGCTCTTCCTCAAAAATGAGGTTTACGCGGCTTTTCGACAGAGAGGGGGGGTTGCTGCGTCTAAACTACTTTCACTGCGGAATTTGCATATCCTCTTTCGATTGTTCCGCAAAGTCTAGATGAGCCCTAAAGCAAGATATCTTTTACCTAACCACGTAAAAGAATCTAGAGACTGTGAGGGGCTCTTTCTGGCAATCTTTCTTCTTCAAATTACAAGTGTGAATTGTGTTCCTCCACGCTTGTTGATTGCTCCTTTGTGGAAAGGTATAAACATATTTCAGTCATAACTTTTGGTTGTCATTCCTTTTGGCTATTAAAATATTTTTCTGCATTATTTTGTCTAGTGAAATTGCTTGTGTAAAATTACTTTTAATTATGATGAACAAGCTGTACTTTGAGCCTTTGTGTTTAGATGAAATAAAAAATACTGACAACTTATCCTAAGATTCTTCATCTCTGCTAGTGCCAGACCTTCTGGCTAAGGTCAAATATAGCACTGGATTATTATTGGATATGTACACAAACATGTTTACCGATGAATGGGATCAATGATTTAGAGTTACTTCTAAATAATTATTCTGATTCTAATACACAGGGGGATGGAGCTAGCTTCTTTTGTGCCCTTTTCTGAATAGGGATGGAAGCGACTAGTGGATGATCTGATAAGCATATGCAGGGGACAGAGTAGGCAGAGGTGCAGCAAGGGACTGGGCATGAGCCAGTACAGCTCATTACCAGCTTGTGCCCAGTTCTCCCCCACGCTGGTCTTGTGCTTTTTAAATGTATGTCCTTTAAAAAGTGTGTGTTCAGATATTTTAAGGGCTGTTATAAAGAGGACAACATCAGCTGTTTTCCATGTCCACTAAAAGTCACACAAGAAGTAATGGGGCTTAATCTGCAGCAAGAAAGATTTTGGTTAAACAATTTTTCTAAATATCTAAGAGTAGTTAAGACCTGGAATAGGTTTCCCCTATCATTGGAAGTTTATGAGAACAGGTTGGACAAACACCCGTTAGGAATGGTCTAGGAGGTTTACTTGGTCCTGCCTCAGTGTAGGGGCCTGAACTTGGTGACCTTACTTCCAGCCCTACATTTCTATGATTTAAAAACTTCTATATAACAGTAAATAAAATGAATCCTTGGGCTTCCACCATTGAATGTACCAATCAGATGCCTTTCCCAAATTAATATAGACCTCATTTCCCTGTCTTGTTTTTATGGGAAGAGATACATGTTCAATGAATTGCTTGGGTGTATAATTACTAGAAGACTTACCCGTTGTTGCTCAGGTCCTTAACTTAATTTTTTGTTTTTTACTTAAATCATTGGTCTGGGATAGAGAGGTTCAGTATGCAGGCTTCCCTGGGGTGAGAGGACTACCCCAGCCCTTCCTTATCACAGCAGCAGATTGGGGCCAGGTGAAAAGCAACTTTCCATGATCACTGCAGCTGTAGCAGGCACTGTTGGGGGTGGGGTGCATTTCCCCAGATTGGGACAGGTCCAGGTTCATCTGCCACTGTACTCCCCAGCCAGAGTGAGGAATGTCAGACTGCACTCACTCAGCATGAAGTTATCTTTAACTGCTTCATAGCTTTATGATAACGAGACTTGTCCTGAGCTGCCCAAGTAGTCTCAATGGTGGCTTGTCCTCCTAGGACCGTGGCTGCAGACTTAATGCTCCTCAAAAGAAGCTTGAGGCTCTGCTTTTTTAAAAACAAGTTTGAGACTGCTTATAATTAAACAACTGAGCTGTTTTCCCCATAGTGCTGTAAAGTGTAGCTATATCATTTTCAAAGTCTTCCACATCCCCTTCACAAAAGTGAGCAGTAGCATCACAACAGTTCTTTGAAGATGCTAACAGGCAGCTAGACTGTAATTTTGAAAATGCTAGGCATCCACAGAAAGCATCTAGAGGAGGAATGATGCAGTTTGGATCTGCATGAAGTTCTTTGGGTGAACTTTGGATGTTTTAAGATTGTTTCTTTCCTGCACCCCAACCCAAAGCAACAACAGTTGGAACTTTTGACAGACTGAATGTAATTTGAATCAAGGAGCACTAGCAGTGAATTGGAACTAAAGGACAGAACATTGAAGGCATACTGGTCTTATTTATTCGCTTTTAATCAGATTATTTATTTAGCTACTCTGGGGAAGAAGTTATAAAGTCCATAGAAGTGAATTGCTTTGAGGCTGATCTGCCTTTTGGTCTGCTCCCCTGAAATTCTGATGTGGTGCTGTGCACATTTAATCTTCTGTGAGCTATGGAAGATTTCAGCTGTTAAATTTTTTGTTTGTGACTGTATCCAGAATATTTAAGTTGCATACTTAATAGTTTGCATTTTAAAGAGATTTACCAATATTAACTAAATAACTGCTACCAGTCATGAGGTTTTTAGGTTCTGTCCAGCAGTTTACAAGGAAAGGTAAAATTTTCTGCCATGAGGACACACCACAGTTGTTGGCTCAGGGTGCTGGAGTTTTCAGGGAGGACAGCTATGCAGAATAAATTATCTCTTCCCTCCTGAAATACTATAAGAAGGGTACACTTGGCCATAAGTCAGGCTTTAAGAAAAACACCAAATATTACAGGAGTTGGCAACACTGAGTCTTTCACTCCATGAGGATATTCAGCCAGAGCAGCTTCTTTCTGACATGGTGACCACAAGGAAGAAACAACTTCAAGGATGTAGTTTGTTCTGATGGCAATAATGATTACATTTTGGAAATGGATTACTTCAGTTGGTTATTGCAGTGGAGAATTCTTGGAATGTTAGAAGTTAAACTTTGATCATTCCGGATAGCATATAAGACACAATCCTTCTGCCTTTAAATTGACTCTTTGTGGCCTCTCTCATCACCAAACCTATGCACATATTCCACTCTCATGAATCATTTGCAGATAAATCACCCTATTTTGTACTCAAGACTGTCTGGTCATTATCGGAATAATGGTGAGGAAATGATGGGGTTTTTTTTTAGCAAATGGAATGCACATTCAGCTTAAATTAACAGCAAATACACTCTTAATAGCAGTGCAATCCAGAAGCTTTAATTAAGGGTTAAATCCAGACCCTGGAAATTGGGAAGTTAATTGCTCTTTGCTATTTTCTCCATCACTGCATGAGTTGAGAAGGAGGCGGAGGCTGCTGTAATATAAAAATAACTGAACTAGAAGTTTTCCAAAGAAAGAAAAGATAACTTGCAAAGCGGAGAAGTAGCTCATTGCTGAGCTGGATCAGGCAGTTTTCCACATGCATCCACTGTTCTGCCTGTTTCTTCTGCTGACTTCTATCTCCAGAATGATGGGGGCTGCTGCACGTCCAACACAGGAAAGATATGTATCGAAAGATGGCAAGGTAAGCTAAGAATGGATACAAAGCCATTATGTTTATAATGCTTGTTCACTCTTATTATTTGTACTGTATCCAGGTGAACAACAGTTCCTCATCTGAGGGCACAGGGTACTCAAACTGGCAGGATCTAATAACAGGAGAACCCGAGGCATTGGTTTGTTGCAGTTCCACGTTTCTCTGCTCTGTGCCCTCTATTTCCTCCTCTTGTTTATCCTGCTCCTTTCTTTAGTGGGGACTACTATTTCCTCAAAGGCTGACCTCCCTTTAAAAGCAATACAATAACTATGCTACCTTGTTTGTACATCATTTAGATGACACCTTCCACATTGGGTCCTGTCTGTACTTCCCTGACATATTAAAGTCCTATGGAAATGTAATAAGCATAATGGCTTGACCAGTTGTCCCTGACCAAAAACTCCCCCTTCCTCCTAACACATATACAACTATTGTGTCTGTTGGCTGCTTTTTCCTCCACACCAGAAGTGCATGCAACTCAATGGAACTGCAGTTTGTTGAAGTGTGTTAGTATAATTTGTAATGAAAAGTGTTATCTTGCCATAAGAGATTTGTCAGCCCCAGACAGAGAACTCTGGCTCTGCACTGAATAGTCCAATAACATAATGGCGTAGTCACTTAACTGCCTATATGTGTCTACATTAAAAAGAGCCTTAATTTATAAAGATAATTGAATGCTTTTACTGGTTTCTAAAAAAAAGTAATTAAGTTAGCCATTTAAAGAGTTTTCAGCTTTAAGTATTTGATTTACTGTACTCTTGAAAAAGATCCAAGAATCAGTACATAAACTTGACCATTAAAAAAGGATTTTTCATTGAAATTATAGAACAAGCTACAGCATTGCAGTTGGATAGTTTATTAGCTGATAGCTCTTGACATTTAGTTGAGACTTTTTAAAGGATGTTGAAAACTAACACTTTTTAAAAGGATACAGATTAAAAAACAACACTTCTGTCTTTTATACCTGTTATGGCAAGTAACAAAACTACTATTAATTGAAATCTTAGCAGAGAAGAAAAAGTCAGTTTGATATGTATACATTTTTATATAAGCAGCATGTATGCCTGGGTCTCACAATAGGGGGAAAATAATTATATAAGAAAGACGATTGTATAGCCAAAATATTGGCAAGTACAATATCTTTTCATTCTTCTTAATAACCAATTAAATTTCCAGTTGACACTATTCCTGTAAGAGGATATCATTATATGGTCCTGGGAACAGCTCTGCCTCTCCATATAAAGCCTGAATGATTACGTTGAGTTAGAGATAATATTGTGACAAATAAAAGCTCTTTTCAAATGAGGAACTCCGTGTTCTATGAATCTGAAATATCCTGCTACTGCGGGGGCAAGAAACCTTTTTTGGGTTAGGGGCTGCTGACTGACAGAAAAATCAGTCGGGGGAAAGGTGCACACAAGTGAGAAGGAAAAAAACTTCACAGATATGGCTTCCAACTGAGAAGGAGAGACTCCCCCACACATTCCCCTTGCACACCAGAGTCCTAATGGGGCCCAGCCTAGTAGATTGTGTGCTCCATCCCTGCGGTGGAGCAACAGCATGGGCTCCCCAATACTGAGGGGGACCCTGAGCTTTGGGGGCTCGTTTCACGCAAGCTGAGGACTGCATCGGGCTCCCGGGCCTGAGTTTCTCCATCCCTGCACTGTCTCACTGCTGGACACATCATGCAAAAAAAGTAATTGAGAAATTACGATTTTGCGTGCTGCTAGTTTGCCCCAGTGTTGCTGAAATACATTCACAGAAATAGTGGGCAGCTCAGTTTCTGAAGTACAGATATAGATGCAGTGTGCCCTTCCTTTCTATGCTAGAATGTGCCTTTCAACCACACTTCAGGCTTCTTTCTGTCACTTGGAAGAGCTTTCCTCCTAAGATTAACAATTCTCAATTCTCTCTCTCTCTTTTTTTTTTTTTTTTTTAAACAAGTACTTGCATGAACTGACAGATGTAAAGAAAAGCACTTTGCTTACTTTCCTCTCTCTACTGGCTGACTGGATATCCCAGATGGATGATGCATCCCTAATGAAGGAGGAAGTAAAGCTGGCCAACCTGCAAGAAAGCGCTGCCTTTCATCAACCTCGAGCGTTGGAAAAGTCCCCCTGCAGGAACTTCTTCTGGAAGACTTTTTCCTCCTGCTAACAGAATAGCTTCCTGAAATTCTCGTTAGCCGTCTAAATCAGGATGAATATTACCAGCGACTGCTTTTCTGTAAACAGATAGTCTCTTTGTATTAAGTGTGATTAGACCTTCTCCCCAAACTCATTCTTTAAATAAAACTGAGTAGAACTGCACAGTCAGAAATAATTTTGTGATTGAAATGGAGCAAACACATCAAGATTTAACTATTAATTATTTGGCTGCATGTCAGAGAAAAAGCTGAATGTCAACTGCCCCATAACGTGTTCTAGTCCTGCAGTTCTCATTTGCCCAAAATCCTTTAAAGACAATTGCAGCAGCAAGTTTAGTAAGAACACCATTGTAACTAATCTGTAGCAGAGCTGCAAGGATCATGCTATATTTTTATTCTTGCTTCTTAGGTTTTTCATATCATTATCTGGTACAACCTCCTACTTTATACTATACCACTGTAGAACTTGTTCTGGGAAAGACTTTTCACTTTGTTTTTAAAACTTAAACAACATATAGTCTAGCAGCACCTTTAAAGACTAACAAAACATGTAGATGGTATCATGAGCTTTCGTGGGCACAACCCACTTCTTCAGATGTTCCAACACTCCGGTCATCTAAAGAAGTGAGTTGTGCCCACGAAAGCTCATGATACCATCTACATGTATTGTTAGTTTTTAAAGTGTTACCAGATTATTTGTTCTTTTTAAAGTTTTTCCTGTTACAGACTAACTCAGCTACCCATTTGAAGCTTTTGTTTTTAAAGTTCTTTTGGAAGACCTAGCTTGTAGTGGTGTTTTTTTTTTAAAAAAAAATACCTACCTACACCCATATCTTTAATACTGTTACAACCACCAGTAGTTTGGTTTTGGGGTCAACGTTAACCTATACATATGAGATATAGTTTTAATTACTGATTAGTATAAATTAAGAGTAAGCTTTACAGTTTCCAATGCAAGAAGGGACCGTTGTGACTACCTAGTCCGACCTCTTATATAACCCAGGCCATAGAATTTTCCCAAAATAATTCCTAAAGCATTCCTTTCAGGAAAAAAATGTAATCTTGATTTTAAAATGATCAGTGATGGAGATAGGTAAATTGTTTCAATGATCAAGTATTCACTTTTGAAAATTTACATCTTATTTCTAGTCTGAATTTGTCTAGCTTCAGCTTATATATACTGAATCGTTCTATACTTTTCTCTGCTAGATAGAGGCGCACAAGCAATATTTGTTCCTCACAGTATAGACTACAATTAAATAATCCCTTAACCTTCATTAAGCTAAATAACTGAGATTGAGTCTTATTAGAAAACATGTTTTCTAATACTTTCATCATTCTCATGGCTCTTCTCTGAATCCTCTCCTATTTATCAACATATTTCCTGAATGCTGGGCTCTAGAATTGGAGCAATATTCCAGCAGCAGTCACACTAGTGCCAAATACAGCAGTGAAATAATCTACCAGAAATTCCCCCATTGATGCATGCCAGTTATCACATTAGCTCTTGTGACCACAGTACCACATTGGAAGCTCATATTCATCTGATTCTCCCATAATCCCTAAACCTTTCTGTCACTACTTCCCAGGATAGTCCTGTATCATCTAAGTATGTTCCTTTGTTCCTAGACAGTTGTCTATATTGTAACACACATTGTTTCCTAGCACCTAGTTTACCAAGAGATCTAGATCACTCCAAATCAGTGACCTGTCCTTTTTGTTATTTACCATTCAACCAGTTTTTCAATCATCTACAAACTTTTAGTCATGATTTTATTATTTTTTCCAGGTTATTGATAAAAATGTTACATAGCATAGGACCAAAAATGGAGTCTGAGGGACCCCACTGCAAACATACCCATTGTAATGACTCCCTGTTTACAATTACGTGTTGAGACCTATCGGCCAGTTTAATCCATTAATATTTAACATTAATTTGTATAACATTCTATGTTTTTTAAAATCAAAATGTTGGGCATTTCCAAGTCAAATGCCTTATAGAAGTCTAAATATATTACAGCTACACTGTTCCCTTTAACAACCAAACTTGAGTCTCATCAAACTTATGCAAGGCTAGCATCTGGCAGTGTTTTATAGATGAATAAAAGAAGTAGGTCCAAGACATATGGAAAAATAGTCTGAATAAGCTGCATTTCCTTTTTTTCTATATCAGTTAAAGTGTTTTGTCCTAAATTAAATGTGAGTCTATAACTGTTACTGGGTAGGGAGCAGCTATGCCTATTTTTCAGTGTGTTCTGAAGCTACGTCTACACTACAAGATTTGCCGCAAGAGTCTATTCAAATGAGTCTATTCAAATGAAGCATGGATTAGCATTTTCTTGCACTTCATTGCATACTCTAATTTGTCTTTTCGCAAAAACCCCTAGCGCAAAAACAGATCGGAAGAGTATGCAAATGAAGTGAGAAAATGCTAATCTGCACGTCATTTGCATAGGCTCTTGTGGCAAATCTTGAAGTGTAGACACAGCCTGAAAGTCATGCTGTGGTAGGTCTGTAGTCAAATTAAGTTTTGTAAGATTGGATCTGTTTATCTGGAACCATAATTTTACATGGTGCTTCATAGATTTAAGGAGGCCTGTCAACAGTATTGAATAAAACAGTATATAGGTCAGAAAGCAATTCAAGACCACCATCATTCCTTTTTTTTTTTAAGAGCGTGTGGAAAAACTAGATAGAGCTGCAGTGTTGAGTGTGGGTTCTATTAGAAATATGGAGCAGTGTGGCTACTGTTACTTAACTAAAATGACCTAATGCACTCTGCAAATGAGTTAGACAGCTCACTTCTAAAAGATAGAGGATACCACATTTTATACTTCAGATGGCAAGAATTAAATTTATAATATGAGAAAGCTAAGAGCAATTTTTTCTTATATAAATGGAGGCCAACAGGATTTTCATCTGAGTTGATCTTTTGCTTAAGTTTCAGCTTTGCATTAATTATTCCCCTCAGAAAATTAGGGTTTATAAGGAAAAAGCTGGTAAGTCTTCAGCTGTTTTTCACCCAGAAGGAAAACCAGTAAACTAAAAAGCAGGGTGGTGACTGGTTTAGTTTATTGCTGAATTTGTAGTCAAGGATAATTATCTTCACACAGTTGAATAAGGCCTGGCTGTGCACGAGTAGCATTTCAGATGCCTATTGTTCTATCCTGAATGAACAATCAGTACAGCTACTATGGCAGCGTATAACAGAAGAAAAACTCCATCTATTGTAGCAAGATAATTGCTTATAATGTGATAATTTAGATAAGTATTGTGATAAAACAGTTTTTTTCCTGTCATACTCAGGGGGACACATTTTAGAAGAAAGGGGAAGTTCAGGCCAAGAGTAAGCTTTTATTTCATAGAAATAAGACAACATCTTTGTACAGGGCTACCCAATACATGGTCCGCAGGCCACATGTGGCCCATGGCGTGGTTTGGGTTTACGTGGGACTCAACATGTGGCCTGTGGGTGAGATCCTTTGAACATGGCCTCTACTGGGAACATGCTCCACAACGGCGAGGGGTATCCCAGGCGGGGCGAACACTGAAAGACGCAAGCGGCCGGGCTGGCTGGCACAGATGGGTACAGGGTATCGGTGTTTCTAGCCCCCAGGGAGGAGGTGTTGGCAGTGCCAGGGCATTGTGGGAAATGCTGGCTGATTAGCCTCGTGGGCAGAGCCTAAGAGGTGCTGACTGGCTCACACTGGCCACTTTTGGGTCTGGTGCCACAGCTTAAGGCTTAATCTTTATATTCATGCCTGTCAGTGTGAAAGAGGCTATTTGCATATACAGTAGACTTCTGATAATCTAGAACCTATGGGACCTAGGTGGTGCCGGATTATCAGATATGCCAGACTATCAGGAGGTATATATTCACTGTATACATTATATACTGTATATAAAGTGTTCTTAACCCTTTTTATTATACATACTGTATACAGTATACTGTAATATTTTAGTTTAAGCCTTTTTTACCCTTTTTGCTCAGTTCAGCTGCTGCCACTGTTACCTTGTGACTCATTTTTTGCTGAAGCTCACTCACTAGGCTCTTGCCATTTTGATGCCAGACTATCAGGAGTGCTGGACTATCGGATGCCGGACTATTGGAGTTTTACTGTATATTTGCATGTATATGCAACCACACTTAAGTTGCAGTCCTCGGCATGTGCTGTGAGTATCATTGTGGCACCCGGGGCTTCCAAAGTTGAGTAGCCCTGCCTTCATAGGTTCTTAGTAATCAGGATCCCATGTTTAAACCTGTGTAATATCTTTGTTAGAAAGATGCACGTGACACACTTAACTCATACTTAATTTTCCTGTAAAAAAGCAGGTTTTTGCTCAAGTTACATCAGAGGCACTAGAACTGGTTAAGGGTATGATGTGCATTATAAGTAACTAAAGTAGTGCTGTAGTTCAAGAACATTCATTAAAAGCTACTTGGCAATACCTATTCACAAGGGGCATATCTGAATATTCAGCTTTGCTATACATTAAGTGACTTATCTACTATACTGCTTAACCTAATGTTAGATTAATGGGTTCTGCAGTGCTAGAACTACTGTATAATTGTGTATATTAAAAATTCACTGCCTCCCTTTTAAATGCTTCAGCATTTTTATCATTTGTTGTCCTAGGACAGAATTATCACTACAACAGAGAATGTATGTGCTAATGCACTAACATCAATGTAGGTCAAAGCTAACTGACATATTTGGAAGGTTAAATATCACAAACAGTACAATTTAAAACAAAAATCTAAGACTGCAAATCCCATTAGTGCTTGGGTGATAGAAAGGTGCTTCCAATTTGACAGTCATGTTTTTGGAGATGCACAAACAAGCCAGGCAGTGTATGTGAGCATCACAATAATCAGCCTACTAGTACAATAAGCTTTTAATATTAATTCTCTATGTAAAAGTGTTTAAAAATATTTAAAAATAGGCCAGTCATTAATAAGACCAAGATATTGTATAAAAATAATAGGAATATAGCAAGGCCCAAACATTATATTTGCTCCTTGGAGCCCATAAAAAACAAGCATTTTACTTTTCAGCAAGCTTTACAAATATTAATTCTCACTCTTCCTGCAGGAACAGGTAGTAGCAGATAGAAATGATGGCACAATGGTTAAAATGTAATTTGGTCAGAGTTATATAACAAGAAATTATGAGAATTGGGATTTGAATTCAAGTCCCTGGATCCTAAACAGGTTCTCAGTCAATGCCTCAGAGTGGTAACTGAAAAAAAATCTGCACACTGACAGTCTGACTATGCCAAACTGTAATAAACCTCCCCAGGAACAGGCACCGAGAACACTGCATCTCATTATATTGCACTCCACATTAATCTGAAAAGAACGTACTTGGTCCGCACTCTCCTGTTCAGCCTCATAATTTGGTATGGAAAGCCTCAAGCTCACACAGTCTTCAAAGTGCCTTCTAATCATCCTCTTGGGTCTTGTCTATACCTTAAAGCATTTGCCAGTATATGAACAGAAGTAACCCACAAATATCCCCAAGTGGAGATGTAGCTTATACTAGCAAAAGTTTGCTTGCTTAAATCAGTTTCCTGAATGGAGTAAGCTATACCAAACCAGTAAAAGTTATTTTACCAGTAGAAACACAGTGGCACTAAACCCTTTCCACAACCATATTGGTTTGGGGTGTGACTTCCCACATACATGCACCCAATATTGCTACACTAGTAAACTTTGTGCACCAAGGCTTAGCCTCACGATACCCCCTATGAGAAGACAACTTCCCACATATGAAAAACAGATGGGAAATGACACGGTAAGTGAGATGCCTGAGGCCACAGAGGGGGTTAGTCAGGATTAGAACTCCAGCGCACCTGGCTCCCACTCCTGCATTCAAAACACATCTCTCTAAGGCAGCGAAGTTATTTGACAAGAACCACTACTATAAAAAAATAGCACCTTTGGTTACGTGAGCAGGATTAAACCTCTGTTTGCCTTTGTGTTGAGACCAGCCCAGTTTTTAGTTCTGTAGAGAAAGGGCATAGCATGACCAGCAAACTGTGATGCTTGGGGAATTTAACACACCACTTTCTTGTGTTGGCTCTAACACACAAGAGACCTGTGTTTCCTTGACATTTCAAGCATCTTTAGGAACAGTGCTGCAAAGTCTTTTACTTCTTGCGTTTTGAACTCAAGCAACTTTCCAAGGGCATCCCTTTCTTGCTCTTTGATACACTTCTCAGGGAGTTTAGAGTCTGTACTTGCTGTAGGCGTCTTGAGAGCTCCTGATCACAGGCCTGCTGGAGAGCTTGAGTCTCCTGCTTATCCCACCTCAATGCCTGAGCCAAGGCTTCTGTATCTTCCTTGAAAACACGCTGTGAAAGAAAAAGTTAGACACATTGATCTTCAGAGCCCTGCGTCTTGTCTTTTACCACAGCCAGGATTTCCTCTACTGAAACTCCTGAACTGAACCTACAAATAGTAAAAATAGGTGGATCCATGAGAGAACTGAAACACTAGCAATGATCTAGTACATTTAATCAAGATCATAAACTCACTGGGTTCTCCAGCATATTTAATCTTGAGCTTGAGAATGCCATGACATAGCAATTTCTACCTTTCAAGCTTAGTTTGTTTTGTTTTTAATTCTACCTGGTGTCTGGAATTTAGGCTCTGGAAATATCTAGCAGGTGTCTGAATAACTTAACTCCAGTCAAAGTCAATACATTTTCACTCCCTTTTCACCATAGAAAGAAGGAAACAAGGAACTCGCAGGTACTTGCAAAGAGGAAGAAAACTCTTCAAGAATGAGAGGCAACAGGTAATTTACAAATCTTCACCTTTCCAATGTAGACCCTTATTTATATTTTGTTTCACTAAATCCTTTATGCTGGCCTGGTAATATGAAAGAGTTACAACAATGCAGATTTCAATTAAAAAAGCTAGCTCATAAAATAGTCTTAGTTTGCACTCTGGGTGGCCATTTCCTACAAATAGCTGACAGAGCTCATAAGTTGCCACTATAGTGTCTTTCAGGAGGAAGTTTGAATAATTGTACTGCTTGGGAAAAAGACAAGGTGACACCACAGGGGACCTCCAGGCATGGAGGCAGCATATGCAGTGGCAAGATTCCAGTGTTAAGATTTTGAACAAGAGACCACCACAATGTACTGAGGGGCAGATAAAAACAAATCTTTGTGTCTTAACCTAAACTAACACTTGAGTCCCCAGAGGTGAAATGCAGTTTTCCACACATCTCATCTCTCTCCTCAGGAAGATACCAGTTAGCCTGCCTATGACAGGGCAAAAACCAGAGTTACCAACCTCTAGAGCCTGACTGCTTAAGCTGAGTTCTGGGGCAGGCTTCTTTTTCAGTGCAGCAAGGATCTCATCACTGAGTGTTCTTTTGGTGGAGGGACCTGCAGCACTGCTTTTAGCATCCACTACATCCCCCTCTTCCCCATGTGCAGCTTCAGGTTCTGAAAAGTAGCAGGGAGAAGCGTTTAACATGAGCCAGCAGCATCAACCCAAGTGGAGGGCTGGGAATGTAGTTTGATCAATATGCACCTACTACTGCAGCATCACAAGCTCCTTCACAGCAACAACAGCTAGTGCAGCTCTCTCATTTCCCCTCGCCTTTAAGATGCCCCTGGAAAGTTTCTCATATTCCTTACCTGATACCTTGCTTAAGATGCTGTCTTCATTCTTCAAGGCCTCCAGGTAGAGTTCCAGAAGCTGTTTGGACTGGCGTTCTTCCTCTCGTCTGTCCAGCACCTGCTGCAGGGAGTTCTGTAACATCTGAGTTTTTGGTTGATTTTGAGAAAGTTCCTGGGCCAAATCTGAACAGGGCACATCAACGAGCACCTAAATGAAACAGTGGAGTCCTGCTACATGGAATGGATTTAGGCAAGCCTCATTTTGATTATTTTATCCAACTGTCTATAACAGAGCTGTAAAGTTGGCATACCTCCCAAGTCACACACATGGAAAAAGTCTCCACTTTGCAAGGATCCAGCAAGTTTTATTAGCTATTTCCAAATCAAATCAGCTGGGTTATATGTGGTCCCAGTTGACACTCCCACAAGCCACAGTTCTTTATCTGCAGTCAAAGGACCCTCAGAAAGGTATGAAATTGCCATTTACTTTTGGAACAACACCGAGAAATTCTTACAGCTTTACAGTGAAAGTCACACTGGTTAGTTTGAGCAAAACATGTCATCACCACTAGGGACTGGCTTTTGGAAAGTAATATTTGATCCAGATTTCTGAACAAGTAATATGAGCAGCAGTCAGTAAACAGTAAAACCAAATCTTATCAACAGATATTAAGGGGCAAGAAGTGGTCTGGCATGTAGCTGATCATTTTCTTGGAACCAACACTCAAGTCTTTTAAACCCCTACAAAGATCAAAGTGCAAGACAATGAAAATGGACTGGGGTAGCTGTAGGCCAGGATGCAAATCCTATAGGAAAGAACTAAGAGTTTAGAGAAGAATGAAAAACATGTAGGGCAAGAGATGAATTAGTCTCTTTGGGTATGTCTACACTTGCACCCTCTTTTGAGAGAGATGCAAATGAAGCCATTCGAAATTGCAAATGAAGCCAGGATTTAAATATCCCGCACTTCATTTGCATAATCGCGTTTATGGCACTATTTCGAAATATAAAACGCGGTGTAGATGCAGTTATTTCGGAGAACACCCTTATTCCAAAATAACCCTTATTCCTCAAAATGAGGTTTAACACTTATTTCAGAAGAAGGGTGTTTCCCCGAAATAACATCTACACTGTGTTTTGTATTTAGAAATAGCACCATAATGTGATTATGCAAATGAAGTGCATGATATTTAAATCCCAGCTTCATTTGCAATTTCGAATGTCTTCATTTGCATCCCTTTCTCGAAAGAGGGTGCAAGTGTAGACTACCCTTTCTGAGAAACAAAAAAAAAGGGGAGGGGGAAAATCTATCAGCAATATGGGAGAGAGGATAGAAAAGATAAGAGTCAACATGGAGAGGAGAGCAGGAGGGATGCTGAATCAAGTGAATGAGAAAATGGAGAACAGACAAGGTGTTGTGTATGTAAAAGGATGATTCAGACAGCATGATTTTCAAAAGCCTATTCATTCTATTGGGAGAGCATTTCCCCAAGAACAGAATGTCACTCATTCACCAGAGCCAAATTGACAGTATTTGAATTTGGACCAAGTGATGCATTTTCCTTTCCTAAGATTTCAGCTTCTCCATTCTAGTGAGGAAACTGAAGAAAGGAGAAAAGTGTGGCATGTGGGTTCTCATTATACCTGAAGGTCTGCCTCAGACATCAAAATGACGCTGGAAAAGTCATCCTTCAACTGTCTTGCCAGATGCTTCCACTTCTCTCCACCACTGTCTACTTCATCTGTGGACTCCCCTGAAAGCCAGGCTGGGCCCCCATCTGACATGAGAAACAACCACAGTCATAAGTGGAAAAACTCATAGTTACAAAGATCTGGACAACAAAATCCAAACATCCCTTACTGAGGGTATATATGAACAAAACTGCTGAACAGGAGATAGATGAGGTAAATTCAACAGTAAATTATGCATTGAGCTATTGGGGTTTTCTTATTTCAGAGTTGGAACACTGCACTTGTATTTTCTCCCTCCTGTGGAGACAGTGCTAGGGGGTACTGGCTTAAAAGCCAGCTCCTGCTCCCTACCCCTTGTTGCCTTTCTCTGATAGAGGCAGCAAGGGGGGGGGGGCAACTAGTTGAGTCCTACTCGACTACCTGATAAGCATATACTTATCGAGTATTCGATTAGTCTCTTACATCCTGAGTCCATAACACTTCTTCCTCTCAAGCCTGAAGAGAGGGAATGCAGAGGTGGTAACTCAAACTAGGCCTCCAGCAGAGTCATCAGTTTATCTGCAGTGAAGGTCTTGGTGTCTGGAAAGTTAAGACTTAAGTTCCCCTCCAACCCTGTACCTATGCAGCTGCTGGTCCACTTTTCATTCCTGGCTAGTGCCACAAACTTGGTGTTGGGTGGTAAACACAGGAAATAATCTTCATCATTCACAATGGTGCCATCTTCTGCCAGAACTAAGGTGATGGGTTCCAAGTCCTTTCCAATGTCCAGAATGTCACAGGCTGCAGAAGATAAAAGTGTTCATGAGGTAAAAGGAAGTTTGGCAAGGCAAAAACACTGTGCTTTATGCACATACGACAGACACAAATTTCCCTTGGGGCTACCTCTAAGATAGATCAGTGACTGGCCCCTGTCCACATGCACATCAATTCTTCTCTGGTTTATATTTACTCATTTGTCTCCACTGATCCAGATTTTTAATACTGTTCCTGATACAAGCTCAAAAAACTTTTTCCTTGGTATTCATCCTCCTTTAAAATGCCAAATGTAGCCAAGCAGCCTAGAAACTATATTGTTTCCAAATCTCCCCAGCTTGACACCAGGATAGCCCTCAATTTTAATCCTTTATCCTCCTGGTCTGGAACATAAAGGCAGTATCAAACAGACAGACTAGGGATGATAAATTGCAGGAATGAAATTTCCATTGACTACTCAATTAGTCAAAGGAGGAAAACTGCAGAGCCGCTGAAGGGTTAGTTTCCAGGCTGAGGATAATACATTTAAAAGGCAGAGCCATGGCAGGGCTAAGAGCTGCCAGGCTCTTAATACATTTAAAAGGCAAAGTTGTAGCAGGGGACTAGGTACAAGCCAGGAATCAGCTGTCCCACCTTGCTCACGCTGCACTTCCACTTTTTAAATGCATTAAGAGCCGCTAGGCAGGGGCAGAGGCAGCAGGGAGGGGGGGAAAGTGAGTATCACAGGCCGCAAGTAGGCGGGGGAGGCAGCCCTGTATCAGAGACAGCAGGGGGTGGGATAGGAACCAGTGCTGGGGGGAGCCAGCTTAAAAGCCAGTTCCTCCCAGGGGGGAAAAGGGGGAAGAGGAAGGGAGACTGCGGCGATGCAGCACGGGCTGGCTGCAGGCAGAGGCTCCTGGACCAGTCACCAGCCAGAACTGAGCATGTCGGGCTCAGGCCCAGCTCACACCAGTCCGGGACCTACCCCCCACTGCACCTCTGCAGTTTAAATGTAGTAGGAACTGGGCTGCATGAATGCCTGGCTCCTACTACATTTAAAGGGTAGAGCCACAGCGGGGATAGCTCCTGGACCAGCACAAGCCAGGACAGAGCACCCTCCCTTATCAACTAATTGTGTAGTCGATACAATTTGTATCAACTACATGATTAGTCAGTTACCCCTCTTAACATCCTTGATCTAACATCCCTAGTTGCCTGAGACACGTCCGTCGCCTCTCGCCGTGGTGCTTGGCTGACTTCTGCGCTGCTCAGCTGGGCCGCCGCAGGGGAGCATGCAGCCGTTTGGGCTCCCCCGCCGTGGCCCAACTGAGCAGCGCAGAAGTCAGCCAAGCACCACGGCGGGAGGCGAAGGGGGGCGGGGTGGTGATGTACATGGCCAGGGGGTGGGGCCCGGCTGTGTACATCACCACCCTGCCCACCTTCCCGCCCCCTTCACCTCCCGCTGTGGCGCTCGGCTGACTTCTGTGCCGCTCAGCCGAGCCACCGCAGGGGAGCCCAAACGGCTTCTTGCGCCGCTTGCTCCCCTGCGGCGGCCCAGCTGAGCGACGCAGAAGCCAGCCGAGTGCCAAGGCGGGAGGCAAAGGGGGGACAAGGCGGTGACATGTGGTGAGACAGTGGCTCCAGGCCCCGCCCCCTGGCTGTGAACATCACCTCCCTGCCCCCCTTCACCTCCCGCTGTGGCGCTCAACTGACTTCTGCACCACTCAGCTGGGCCGCCACGTGGGAGCAAGTGGCGCAAGCAACCGTTTGGGCTCCGTGGTCTCCTGAGTGAGAGGCAGGAGGGGGAGGAGAATAGAGAGAGAGAGAGAGAGAGGCAGGAGGTGAAGGAGAGCTGAGAGAGAGAAGACCGAGGCTCAGGAGAGAAGACCAAGGTGGAGGAGAGACCTGAAAATCCCATCTTTCGATGGGCTAATTGGCTAGTATTATAAGAATGTCTTTCCAGCTGCACTAGATATTAGGGCTTGTCCAGCACACACAAAGTGACTGTAGTGCCTTTCAGCACCTTGGCAATTGAGGAGAATCCAAAGGGGCAAGGAGACTCAAGAGATTAGAACACTTATCTATTTACTTGCAAGACAAACCTAGATAGTCGTTTTAAAGAAGAGCATAGGACAAGTACACACAGCCTGTATTTTCTGAAGTGAATAGTGTAGAATTAGCCAAAGTAATTTTTATCTCTAATGGAGCTTAAAATTCTTTAATGCAATTACAAAGCTTAACCTTTAACATGACATGAGCTGTATCTGAGAAGCATCTTCAATGATTTATGGGAGATGTGATAGCTCAATGCCTCTTGGCATGTGGGAGATTTAACTCTGCCAGCATCCTAGAACATAAAGAAACCAGCAGTGGGGCTCTATGCAGACATCACTAAGTCAGGAACCTATTATTGCCAGGGATCACATTTCATGAGCAAAGTCTGGATTCAACATTACTTAAGATTCATAATCTTAAAGCCATGTTCTCAAGAGCAGACCTTCACATATGTAATACCTTCACATATTTAATACAAGATGCAGTAAGTCCTGCAAATCCACAGATGCCTACTTTATATCCATGGGTATCTGCATCCACAGATCTGGATGTGAATATCCACAGATCATTTTTTGCAGATGCAGATACCAATTTTGTTTGTGCACATGGCTCTATGGCTGCCCAGCACCAGTTGTGGAGAGACCCCTAAATAGGAAGCAGATTGAGCCAGCATTGCACAGTACTGATTTCAGCACCAAAATAAAACGGACAGTTTCCCAGCAGTCCACAATCTTTACCTTACTCCTGCATCAATTAATCTAGATATTTTTGCTTACCTTTAAAGCACCACACCAACATTTCATATAGACAAGGACTTCTTTATACTGATCTATATACTATGCACTGAAATGTAAGTACATTGTTTATGCTCCAACTGATTTATTTTATAATTATGCCAGTTTTCAGGGACAGCGCAGCTGAGGCACTTTTGTATTTTTATGTCTGATTTTGTAAGTAGCTGTTGTAGTGAAAGGAAACTTGGGGAGTACATGAGACAAAGACTCCCAAAAGAGGTTAAAAATTCTGGGAAAGTTCAGAGGCCCTGCTCTAGCTGACCCCAACACCAACCCAGTCACATGGCACCTCCCTCACACCCTATGCTGTATTCCACGCAGCGAGGCCAATATGGGGCGGTCCGCTGTGAAAAGAGGGGGCTTCCCCACAACAGGAAGAGCTTGCTGGGGTAATGCAGGTGGGGAACAGCATGATGGGGGAAGGAGACTGCAACGAAGGGGATACCAAAATCCCCAGTGCACCCCATTCAAGCCCCCTCCCCGCCCCCATTTACTGCTCCCCCCACAACTCCCTCTCCCACAGGCTGCCCCTCCTCGTCGCCCATCGCCTAGTTCCCCTTCCCCCAAAGGATCCCCTCACCCTTGCTCCGCAGCTCCCGTAGGCAGGAGGCCGCCACCCCATGTTGCTGCTGCTGGCCGTTGCGCCGGATCAGGCACGGCTTCCGCGGAGAGATCCTCATCCCGTTCTCGAGAGCCTCTCCCGCCATTGCCCCGAGGAGCAACAGCAAGTCGCTCCCCTCGCACTTTGGCCCACAGACGAGCCCCCGTGCGGTGCATGACGGACCTTGTAGTCCTGCTCCCTGAACTCGGCTCTTCTACAGACTCAACCCCGATGCACGCCGGGACACGTAGTTCTTGTTACATATTAGCCCGGCAGCACACCTCCGGCCTACCATAGCCGTGCCCTCCCCCTCCCCATGCATGGTGGGAGTTTTAGTCCTTTACCACCCGACCGCCTACAACTCCCATCATGTAGAATAGTGATAGAAGTGTAGCCGTGTTAGTCTGGGGTAGTTGAAGCAAAATGCAGGACAATGTAGCACTTTAAAGACTAACAAGATGGTTTATTAGATGATGAGCTTTCGTGGGCCAGAAATTTTTAATTGTATCCTTTGGTATATATGGTTGTGACTACTTTCTTCCACTATTTGATCTGAGGAAGTGGGTCTGGCCCACGAAAGCTCATCATCTAATAAACCATCTTGTTAGTCTTTAAAGTGCTACATTGTCCTGCATTTTGCTTCAACTCCCATCAGGCCGTGTTAAAGAGAACGTTTTTGTCCTGCTAGCCATAGTTTCGGGGCGATTTTCAGTTGTAAAGGTTAAAAATTAAGACGAGAGGGCATACAAAATAAAACATCCACAGCGGGGAAAGTACGCAGCATAGGATGTTGCCAATAAAACATATGCAAACACACAACCTAATCTTAATATATAAATATAGATTAACAACCAATAGTTCAAAATCACGAATCGTGCCTTCAAATCATGTGCATTCACTTTAAAATGTTAAGATTAAATTTGGGACTTGTTCTTTGCTTTCTGGTTTCTGAGCCCATAGAGTATGCTCAGTCACATTTTCAAGCTTTTCTCCACAACCATAATAGCTCGTAAAAAATTTTTTTAAGTGAAAGTTGATATTCTCTTGTAATCATTTTACTCCAGGAGCCCAGGCTCAAAGAAAAATCCAAACTAGCAAGAGATTCACAAAAATGGTGAGAACTGAAAACAGTGTAAATAAAAGCATTGATATTCTCTTGTAATCATTTTACTCCAGGAGCTCAGGCTCAAAGAAAAATCCAAACTAGCAAGAGATTCACAAAAATGGTGAGAACTGAAAACAGTGTAAATATATAAAAAGTGTGGTACCATTAAAATATAATTAAATTATTAAACAGTTACATGCATATGTATCAAGTATCAGAGGGGCAGCTGTGTTAGTCTGAATCTGCATAAAGAACGTGAAGTCCTATGGCACCTTATACACTGACAGATTTATTGGAGCATAAGCTTTCGTGGGCAAAGACCCACTTCGACATGCATCTGACTTCGCATTGTTTATGCATATGTATATTTATGTACATTCAATAGACACAGATATAAAGAAGTTTATGAACTCTAAAATATAATATACACAAAGATAAAATACATGTATAGCTCTGAGTCTGCTTATGCAAACATATGAGTCCACCACCAGTATATATAGCCCCAGTTCAGTGAAGGAGCTCTGTGCAGGAAGGACCAGGTCCTAACTTTCCTCACATGAGTAGTTCCATTGAAGTAAACAATACAGTTATTCACTTATGTAAAAGTTTGCATGAATTCTGACCCATTATTTAACCTGTTTCTCACCTAGCACACTTTTGAGAGCTATTAAAATAACTTAATGAATAATAAATAATTGTGCGTGTGTGAATCAAAACAATGAAATAATATATTAAAAGGCAGTACAGCTCCAATGTCATTCACTTAGCTGGTGCAGAACTGGATTTTTAAATTCCTTTTATCTAGTCTAATTAAATACCTGATCCTACAGGACCACTCACATTGGCAATCTTATTGTTTTACTCATGAAAACAGTCCCATTGAAGTCAGCTAACTAGACTAAGCAGGATTTGTTGCTGTACAATTTCCACTTATTATTAATATTGATAGTTATAGCAATAAATGGGCTTTTAATCCTGTTTGCTGAGCCTTACAGATGTATAAGTCATTGTATAAGTTATTTTAAACACACTGTTAATAAGATAATATATTAAATATAGAACAAGCTGTATATATATAGCCATGAACTATAAATAAATAATACTGTTTGCAACAGTGGGTGCAAAAACCCACTCACTTTTAATTATGCTGTGACCAAAAAATAACCTCAGGGCTAATAACCAAATACATTAAAATAACATCACAGCTGAAACGGCCCAGGATCGCCCCGTGCTTTGCAATGGAGCTCAGAGACCGGCCAGATGCATGGCAGGTGGGGGTCAGAAGCAGGTCCCCCTGCTGCCAAGGATCGGTTTATCGGAAAGGGACTGCTTCTGCCTGAGCTCGGGGCTGAGATAGTTCCATCCCTAGGAGCGGGAATGGATTAGCTGGGTCTGGAAACATGGCCTCTTCAGAGCAGGCAGAGCAGCCCAGCCAGGTAAACGGGGCCGGAGCCGTCTCCTCGCACGGAGGTGGCGGGGGTGGGGTTTGTGCCTTGCACCCCGGGAGGGGCTTGTGCGTCCTGCCCCACTGACTGACCCCCCCCATGGGGGAGGGGTGTGTGGACTCTGCCCCCGCCCTGTGAGGAGGGGCGTGTGCCCCTACATGACTCTCCATGGGGAGGGGCGTGTGCTCCCTGCCCCACTGTCTAGTCCCCACATGGGGATGGGAGTGTGCCCCAGCCATCCCTGTAATCCTTTCTGGGGATGGCAGTATGCACCCTGTCCCCTGTGCGCCCCCTATGGGGAGGGATGTGTGTGTGTCATGGATCCCCCTTGCCTGTACTTTGCCCATCCCATGGGGGTTTGCATGTACGTGTCTGCATCAAGGTCCCCTTTTCCCCTCCCCAGCCTGTGCCCTTTTCCTGCCCAGCTATGGGTTAGAAAAATGCATTGTTTCTCTTTTTCCAGCTGGTGAGGCCGAAGCCCTGTAAGGGTACGTCTACACTGCAACGTTATTTCGGGATACCAGCGTATCCCGAAATAGCTATCCTGTGTCTCAACAGCAAGTCCATTATTTTGGGCTCTCTATTCCGACATCCCTGTAAACCTCATTCTACGAGGAGTAAGGAATGTTTTGGAATAGCGCTTTATTTTGAAATTTGGCAGTGTGGAGCCAAACGCCAAATGATGAAATAAGCTTTTTTGAAATAGCATTGAAATAAGATATGCAATTTGAGCATCTTATTTTGAGTTACAATGCGGTGTAGATGCACCCTAAGTGATTCCCTTCCCATCATATGAAACCTTGGTCTACCTTCATGCTGACTAGGGAGGGAGTCACCTTATTTGGCTGACGTGTGTTTTTTCCAGTTTGTCTGGACTAGTAGGCAGGGGACATACACTATGCTGTTACTGCTAACCATAGATTCTGGGCCTCTATGTGCTTTAGTAGGAACTGATATAAGAGGTACAATACACTATAATGACCAAATGCAGATCTAAATGGAAGAGACATTCAGGCCAGGCCCCCAGACAATTCATGAGTTTTTATATCTCCCTTTTTAGGTAAAATATAGTCGGGGAGAGAAGGGAGATCAGACTAATTTCAGATGGGATTTGGAATGAGTTAGACAGTCAGTGAGGTACTGTAACATGTAATAATGGCAGGTGTGGCAAAGAAGAAGGCTCTTGCACCAACTGTGTAAAGAATATCACAGTGATGAGTATAACGTAAGTGCCTTGTTAGATAGTCTTAGTCTACCTGTCAAATTTAGATCAACCTAACTACACCCTTGAGCGCCATAGTTAAGCCGACCTAACCCTTGATGGAGATGCACCTAGGTCAACAGAACAATGTATCTAGCTTCTGACATCTGGGGAGGTGGATTGCCTGCTATGACATTCTGGAATGCAATCCAGAGCAGTGAGGGGCCCTGTGAACTTGGGTGCTTTGCAAAGCTGCATTGCTGTTGCTCTCACACACTGGGCCATTGATAAACAGCCTTCCTGCATACAGATAACACTCTGCATGTTTGTGTATAGATGTAGCCTGCCAGTCAATCACACTTTGGTTTCTACCAGCCTTGGTTACCACTTGCATGGTGACCCCAACACACTCTCAATCCCTTTTTTCCCCCATGTGTTCTGCATTGTCCAGCCCTCTCCTGGGCAATTCAGATATATTAGGTGCATTGCCCCTCTAGTCTATGGGGATCAATATACCATAAATGGTGTTACCCGCTCACCTAAAACATGGGTTTGTTTTGAATAAAGAATAAATCAAGTTTAAAAGAAATTAGGTTTTAAGTTAATACAAGTATAAAACATTTGAGTCAGAAATGGTTATGAGAGGGGAAAAAAGATAAAATACTTCCCTTTACTAAACTTAACAAACAAGGCTTGGATCAAGATAAAAATTCTTACCACATTTATTTATTTAAAATCTTTTTGCCCCAACTCACTATTTAAAATATTCTAGGAGGCTTACAAAAATGTTTAAAACACAATACAAATATATAAAAATTAAAATACGATTGCATCGTAGCAGCACTTTGATTGGATGCAGAGGGAGTACATGGCGCTGGCAATGTTGTGTGCAGTCGCATACGTTACTTCACGTGCCCTTGCTTTATGTATGTGTCACTTCAGTAATATCAGTAGGGGAAAAACAATGTGGCTGGAGGAAGCCAGTGGAATCTCACAACCCCGCAACGGTAAACAAAATGTTTCGCAGGCCACACTTAGAACCCTGGTAGGCTGCAGGTTGCCCAACACTGAACTATCAGGACAGGATCTCTCTGAAAATCCAAAGGCTGCTTTTTAATGTGCTTAGGTCAGAAAGAGTGATGGATCAGAAGAGAGAACTTGGGATGTTTTTGGCCCTTACTTTTGTAGTTCAGTTACACTTTGAAAAGCATTTTCCTTAGGGTTACCCCTAGATGTCACTTGTGAGGATAGAGTCAAGGAATCTGATGGTGAAAGGTGGTCATGCTGCTGTTTGCTAAGATGCAAATCTGTTTGTTCCTGTCCCCCTCCCTTGCCAAAGAATTGCCACTTGACAGGAGATTGCCCATCAGATTTGATGACACTTGGCTAGGGGCATCAGCTCGTCCTTAGTCTTTGAAAAATATGTTTACCCACTCCCCAGACTTGTCTGGTAAACACGCTCCCATAATGATTTCAGCTTACATTTGTAACTTTACATATAATGTTGATACATACACTGATAGTGTAGGCTAGAGGTGGGGAACCTCAGGCCCGGAGGCTGGATGTGGCTCCTGACTTGTCTGGATCCAGCCCCTGAGACTCATGCCCCCTCCCCCAGCATTGGGGAGCCTGCGCTGGGTCCCCCTAAACCAGGGGTGGGCAAAAGGGCCTCTGTGGGCTGGATCCAGCCCGCCAAGTGGGTGGATCTGGCCCGCAGAGGCCCTGCTTCTCCCCTGCCCCCCCCCCCCCGGCCAATTAGAGCCTGGGGGTGGTGGAGCGCCCGAAGCCTTCTCTGCTCTGCCCCCGCCCTGCCAGCACGCAATTGGCCTGGGGAGCACGCAAAGCCTCTTCCTGCCCTGCCAGGAGCACGTGGCGCTTTGAAGTATCATGTGCTGTTTGCAGGGTGGGGAGGAGGGGGGGAAGTTGAGGCTTCGTGCACTCCCCCACCTCCAGGCCAATCAGGCCCTGGGGGTGGGGGAGCTGCATAAAGCTTCCTTCGCTCTGCCCCGGCCCTGCAAAGAGCCCACGGCACTTTAAAGTGCCACGTGCTCCTGGCAGGGCAGGAGGAGGCTTCCCGTGCTCCCCTACCCCCAGGCCCTGATTGGCCTGGGGTTGGGGGAGTATGCCAAGCCTCTTCCAGAGCATGGGTGCGTAGTGAGAATGGGGGGCAAACAGACTCCCCTATCCCTAGACGAATCATGGTCTGGGGGTGGTGTAGTCCCGTGCCTTCCCATTTAGGCCCTGTCCCTTCCTGTTTAGGCCCCTCCCCTTTCGGGGTGGCCTGGGGTTACTTCGAAAATTTTTGAAGTGGCCGGCCCCTAGGCAAAAATTATTGCCCACCCCTGCCCTACACTCTGGTGTGCAAGAGGAATATGGAGAGTGTCTTTCTCCTTCTCAATCAAGACCGTGTCAATGAGGGTGTGGCTTTTTTCCCCTTCTCACTTGTTTGTGGCCCCTGACTGATTTTTCTGTGGGTCATTGGCCCCCAACCCAAAAATTGTTCCCCACTTCTAGTGTAGACATTCCCTTGTGGAGAGGGGAGTAGGGACCACAATGCCTGTGAGGTTGGCTGGAGCGAGCCCTAGGAGGGTATTAAAAACTAAGGGAAAATAATCTGATTAGTCTGAATCCTTAAATGAATGTGGGAATCCTGAGTATATGCAGTATATAGCTGTTCTAAATGTGTGCAGTTCTGCATATGAAGAGGGGAAAGGGAACTATGAAGGCTTGGGTAAAATTTCAGCAGCAGGAAGGAAAATGATGACATTAATATCTGCCTCCAAGTCTGACCATGGTCTCCTAGGTCTTGTCCACATATAAACTTGGACTTCTTTACTAAACCAATGCAAACCCTTGTATGGATACTCTTTTTTGGTTTGAGAATGGCTAATTTGGTTTAGTTTAAATTGGTTGGAAGTAGGTTTAAAATGAACTTTGAAGCTGCTAGTAATTAATACAAATAAAAAGCTGGGAATGGAAGAAAACTGAAAAGGGAAACAAAGGCACACAAGGAGAATTCTCTGACCAGCTGAAATAAGGACAATAAGAAGGCATTTTTAAGTATTATGAACAAAAAAGAATACTAACAATGGTATGGTCCATTACTAAATGGAAATGCAAGTGATCAATAATAATGAAGAAAAGGCAGAAAAGTTCAATAAATAATTCTGTTCCACATTTAGGAAAGAAACAGATGATGAAGTCATATCACATGATAACAGTCTTTCCATTCCACTGGTCTCTTAGGAGGATGTTTAACAGCAGCTACTGAAGTTAGATGTTTTTAAACCAGCAGGTCTGGGTAACTTGAATATAAGAGTAGTAAAAGGTTAGCTGAGTTAATGTTGATTTTCAATAAGTCTTGGAAAATCAGGAAAGTTCCAAGACTGGAAGAAAGCAACTGTTGTACCAATATGTAAAAGGGGTAAACAGTATGACCCAGTAATTATACACCTGTCAATCTGACATTGATTCAAGGCATGATAATGGAGCAGCTGATATAGAATTTGATTAATAAAGTATTAAAGGAGTGTAATGCCAATCAACATGGGTTCATGGAAAATGGATCCTATCAAACTAACTTAATATGTTGGTTGATGAAGCTAATAGTATTGATGTAATATACTTAGACTTCTGTAAGGCATTTGACTTGGACCTACATGACATTTGATTAAAAAACTAGAACATTACAGAATTAATATGGATTAAAAGCTGGTTAACAGTTAGATCTCAACATGTAACTGCAAATGAGGACTCATCAAACAGGTGTGAATCTAGTGGAGTCCTGCAGGGCTTAGTTCTTGGCCTTACACACATTAACCTTTTTATTAATGATCTCTCAGTGCTGCCTGCCCTGTTGCCTCTAGCCCTCCAGCCCTGGCTGGGGCTACCTCCCCAACCGCATCAACCCCAGACGGGGGCCATCTCCGCTGCCCCCAGCCCTGTCCAGGACTGTGTGCCTGACATTCAGCCCTGCTGCCTCCAGGCCCGGCTGGGGCTGTGCTCCCTGCTGTCAGCCCTGACTAGGGCTGTGTTTCCCACTATGCCAGCCCTAACCGGGGCTGTGTTTCCCGCCGCACCAGCCCCAAGCGGGACTGTGCTCCCCACCATGCTGACCCCAGGTGGGGCTGTGCTCCTCACTGTGCTGGCCTCACTGGGGCTGCACTTCCCATTGCCAGCCCAGCCCGGCTGCGCTTCTGAACCTGGCCAGCTGGGGCTTTCTGTTTCAACAATATCTATGGTCCTACTGGACCACAGATGTCACCAGACCAGAGAATCCCAGATTTTAGAGGTTCAGCCTGTGGCAAAGAAAGGTATAACATGATCCAATGAGTGGAAGTTGAAGCTAGACAAATTCAGATTGAAAATAAGGAGCACATTTTTAACAGTGAGGATAACTAAACATTGGAGCTGATTACCAAAGCTTGTAGAGGATTTTCCATTGCTGATAATTTTTAAAGCAAGAAGGGATGTTTTTCTAAAAGATTTGCTCTAGGCATTATTTTGTGAAATTCTCTGGCCTGTGCACTATAGAAAATTAGACTAGATAATTGCACTGGTTTCACTTGACTGTTCATGCAGAGGTTTGCACTGGTTTAGCTGCATTATTTTAAACTCAGACCTTTGCTTGAACCAATGCAGATCTCCACGTGGGCCAGCCCCGAGGTAATGCTAGCAGGTTAGGGAGGGATTTGCTGAACTTTCATCTTTGCACTGGCCAACCAATCTTGGTGGTACTTTTTAGCACAAGCATTCTGAGCCCTTCTTCCTCCAATGGATGGACATCTCAGCAGAATGAAAATTTGGGAAAGATTGTAACTGATCTGTGGGTCACCTGGGAAATTTGCAAGGTGTTAGCTTTAAACCTTGTTGAAAGGAATGTGATAAATTGAAGTGCCACTTTGAAAGTCTGGTTGTCTGCGTAGTCAAGATTTTTGTGAATTGCCCTTGGAGAGGGACAAGGGAGTTATGTACACTGTCATCTTAACCCATCCCTCTTGAGACTTTCTGTTAGTTATTCAGAGCTGCAGTGCCTCAAAAGAAGGTTTGATATTTGAAAATGGAAACTTCTCCCTGTCTCAGTTTCCCAGTGTGAAAAATGGGGATGGTAATGGTTAACTGGTTCACAGGGTGTCAGCATATGTAAAGAGCTGAATGGTGTTATTACTTGGTCTGCTTTCTTTCTGTCAAGAAGAGTTTGAGAGAGGGCAGAATATTCCTTTCTCTGGCACATGCTGCTGAAGAGTAATTGTTCCACATTAGGGCAATTATTGTCTGTTTAATTGCATTGGGGAGGAGGGAAATAGATTCTCTGGATGGGCTGGAATAACTGTCTTGCTGCCTGTAGTCTGTGAGGGAGGAAGGGGCTGGCTAACCCTTTTCTTGCTGGACTCCACTGCAGGCTGTGTGGAATTGTGGACATCCCAGGCAGTCACACCCCTTCAGGTGACACAGCTGATACATAGGGCAGCCAGATGTATGTTGCCCCAGGTGTGTGGCAACACTGGAGTGTGGTTAAAGAGCAGCTGCTGAGGTGTGGTAGTCTTTGAAACGATGCTCTACTTTGGAAAAATCCTGCTTGCGTGTGATATTTTCTCCCTCTCCTTGCTGTGCACCCAAGTGGAAATTAAATAGGACCATTGTTGCTTTCCACATCCATCAACTCTGGCTGCTGACTTCCCAACCTGGAGTCCTCTGTCTGTGACATTGTTAACATTTCCAGTGCAGTGAATTGAATCCCCTCACAAGGCTTTTTCCTGTGAGGTGCCAAGTGCCCTCCCCTTGCATTGATCTCAGTGGGCTTTGAGAGCACCAGCAATTTGTAGTGTTGGTTAGAAACATGGAGTGAAGCCTCCAAGAGAGCAATAGTCAGTGGGGGGCTGGACTCTTATGGGAGATATTTTTAAGCTAAAAAAAGTCTTAAGAGATTTCTCTACCAATATGACTAATGCAGAGTCCAATCCAACTCTCATTGAAGTTGGTGGGAACATCAGATCCTTAAATTGAAGCTGAAAGAATTTTAAAAAATCATTTACTTTTCCCCATTGATGCTGTTTATTTCAACATAATACTCCACACCCTCATGTTGAACTGTCACCACTAGGGATGTAAAGGACTAGTCGACTATTTGACTATCCGATAAGTAAATGCTTATCGAATACTCAACAGGATAGATGACTAGTCACTCCCCCACCCTTGCTGCCTCTATTAAATAGAGGCAGCAAAGAGGATGGGGGAAAAGAGGAGGGTACTTACAAAAGGCAGTGCCACATGGAGCCCAAGGTCAGCTGGAGTCAACTAGTCCTTAATATCCTTACTCCACGCAGTGTACCAACTTTGAAATGCAGAAGAGCCCCCACTGGGGCTCTTGTATATTTCAAAGGCGGAATGTGGAAGAGCTTATCTACTAGTCAAGTAGTCAATGGAAATTCCATCGACTATTCGACTAGTAAATTAATCGCTAATTACATCCCTAATCACCACCTCCTGTGGTCTATTAATGCAGGTTGAACCTCTCTAGTCCAGAACCTGACCGGTTCCGAACGAGAGAATTTTCTGGGAGGTCAGTATTGTCTAGTAGCATTACCAACACTTTAACTGCTTACTGAACTGTTAGAGAATATATGGGGTAAATTAGAGCTAAATAACAGCAGAGAACACTGACAGCCAGGACTGGTGGCTGTAAACAAACTTTATGGGACTGTGGGAAACTTGGCCATACCCATGAAAAGTTGACATCCTGCTAACTAAAATAATTCTGGGATGATGGATGTTTCTGGATGAGAGAGTTCTGGATTAGAGAGGTTCAACCTATACTTAGTTCTCAGCATGTTTCCTGTTAAAATTTGAATTAGCTTGCATGATAAGAGGAGAACAGTCAGTGTCATTTTGGGGTTATGCTGTGTTTCTATTTGGTTTCATTTTCTGATTCTCATGAATTGGTATATTGCTACCCTCTTTTGGTACCAAACATTGCAGGGTGATGCTGGAATCCATACATATGTGTTTTAATTGATATAGTGATATTTGCTGTTTAAAAATACCATAACAATTTCTATTGGGGTTTGTAAAAGATTTTTTTTTTAACTAAATATGCTTTTGATGCATTTTAGACTCATAGATATTGACAGTGCCTTCTATAAGAAATCAAATAACAATAAAGGTATTGCTTTTCTGTGAATGTTCCTAACAATAAAATCTGGGGAAGAATAGAGAAACAGAGCAAAGTGATGAGTGGGACAGTTTTTAAAGATCAGTTTTCCTTGGGCATCAGCTTTTCTGTTAATTCTAAACTCTATGGCAATATACTTGATGACTCAAGCTTAGCAAGCCACCCATCCTGGCCTCTGATATTTTTAGTAAAGTCTGAATCTCGATACCACTGGAAAACCTAGAATTTCTTTTAAAAGAGTTAGCAGTGTTGCTTTTGGGTTGGATAACAATATTTTAATTTTTCCAAGCCACTTGGTTTGGGACACAAATGACACCTAATTAGCTGTATAATGACACAGAGAAGTTGAGACTCCTGTCACCCGGAAGTTAGCATGTAGTATGTCTTTGCGCGTGAGAAAAAGATTGAAAACTATGGAGCTGCTGCCTGAGTGGCTGTGACATTCCCCAGGGTGCAATCTGGACTATTGAACAACTGTGGTCCCTTAATTCTCAAGCATGGGGTCCCTTTTACACTGCTATGCTGTCATGACAGCCTTACTTGGCCTGCTCACACAGCCTTCAGAATGCAAATTCACGCCCAGCTACATAAATGAGTATTCTGAATATCCACTCATTCATAAAATTATACACAAGGAGATACCTGCAAATTCATATTCCCAGTCTTGTGCCCCACCAAAAAATGGGTCTTGTGCTTTCCAGCACATTACTGAACTATTCAAGCTCCGAGACAGCCTGTCATTTCATCAAAGGATATATGCACCAGCCTTGCTTATCCCAAGTGGAGCTTCCCACACACTTTAATCCAAACATATTGGTTACGATTAGGGATGTAAAATCCCATTTACTTAGTTAACTGGTTAAACATTATGTTTAACCAGTTAGCTGATAAAATGGTGTGAATGGGGCATTGCTCTAGCTCAGATGTGCTGGAGGGCCCCCCGGAACCTGCTGCAGCTGGAGCACTCCTAACCATGACACAGATAGGGGCTGCTTCATCTGGGTTGGAGCATCTCTGCCTGCAACAGGCAGGTGGCTGCTCCAGACCGCACTAGCTAATTGTAACTGGTAAGCCTCACCCATTCACATCCCTAGTTATGATAAAGCAATAAGATAAGTTTATTAACTACAAAAAGATTGTAATTACAAGTAATAATGCATCAAAGTTGAGATTGTTTGCAAAAGAAATAAGAGTAATAGTCAACTTGATACCTGATTTGACAAGCTCAGTGATGTAAAAGCAAAGATTTTGTCTCACCATATTCTGTTGTAAATTTCACAGGCTGGGTCTCTTTGCAGCATAGGATCACTCCTCCCTTAGTTCAGTTCTTTGAGAGTTGTTGAGGTTATGAGCAGAAAGACGGGAGGAGGAGAGATAAAATCAAGTGCTTTGACAGCTGCAGAAACTTAATTTCTCTAACTGTTTCAGAGGCAATATCAAGGCAAGCTTACCCCAAATTTCCAGTGTCTCTGGCTGTGTTTATCCTCTGGCCTTTCTGCTGGGACTACAATAAGAGGTGGGGTGTTTTGTGATGTAGATATCTGAACTCTACATCCAGCTTCCTGGTCAGTTATCCCATGGCAGCAATTTATGTCTCAGCCGGTGAACTGGAGAAGAAATGCTCTGTGTTGCGTGAGAACAGTTCCCTTACTTTTTAATTGTCCCTTGAGTTTCCTGTGTTTGGAGTCTTTACTGCAAGGGAGATGCCTCATCTCCCTCTACATTAAAAAGGGTTGTAAACATGGCTGATACAATCGAAATGCCATAAATAACTTGTAAGTCAGATGCATATGGTCAGTCTCTTTGAAGGCAGCTCTCAATCAGAGTGCTTCAGTATTTGTCCTATGAGTATTCAGGATCCAAATTCCTATTGATAAGTGTAATGTATGGATTCCCACAGTAACCTGCACTTTATATGGAGGAGTTAATCATTGCAAATCCAGCATCAGACCACTTCCAGGAATAGCCAAATGGTCCACATATGCGGAGTGAGTTTACAGCAAATATTGGTTAGACTCCAGAGGGAAGTGCATATGGACATATTAAGGACACTGGTGGAATATCCCACAGTTGTGCAATTGGCATCAGGGAAGTAGGTTCCTTTCTGCGTTTTTCTGCTGATTTTCTCTGTGATCTTAGGGCAATTCTCGTCTCAGTTTCCATATCTGCAAAATAGGAATAATGAATACTAGCAAAATTGATTTGAATTCCTTGGAAAGGGCTACAGAAGGGCCAAGCACGCTTATTCTGAATAACCAGTTTTTGTAGACAGAAGATCTGTGGAATAGTGGCACAGAGGAGTAATGCTCCACAAATGGCTCCATACACACATGTAGCTTTTAGGGTTTCATGAAGAGTTTTATCCATGTGCCTTTTGCTCTGCTTGTTCTCAGAAATTATGATCCAAACCCCACTGAAGTCAGTTAGCTTGAGTGGGCTTTGAGTCAGAACCTGAGACAGCACAATGTTAATCACAAGAGGGCTCTTCCTGTGGCCCTTAAGTACACCAGGTGCTGGAGGGAGAGTATGGGGAGAAGAGGTACAAGTGTGCCAAACAAAGTCCTGGAGACCTTGTGGCCTTGATGCATTGTGTGATGTGGGGAGATGGCCTCAGGGCTCTGTGCCCCAGTTATTTTGTAGTTTATAGATTTCCTTTGAGTAAGGCCTTGCCTATACTTCAAAGTTTAAAGCACAGCCATGGCAACACAGTCAGGGCAGCAATGCTAGGAGAGAGAGCTCTCCCAGCACTCTAGGTTAACCATCTTCACAACACAAGTAGCCAACAATGCTTGGAATGTAGCTCCACCACACTTTGATATTCTGCTCTCTAGGTTCCCTTTCCGGAAAGCCTCCTCCTGACTATAACCATTTGGACACCAGAATTTCCCTGAAAACCAGCCAAGCTATGGAATATTTACTATGAGGCATGCAGACGTCCTCAGTCTCCACTGAGTTAACCTACTCTGATATCTAAATAAACCACACAAACTGTATTTTTCTTTTATTGTCTAGATTTTCCTCACACTTTTATAGGAGAGGCCTTGAGATCACATGGATGCTTGCTCTGACCCTGCTATAAAATCTTGAAGGCATGGGTTCACGTAAGAGGGAGTGAATGTGAGGCCCATGGAAGACCTTGTGGCAGGGGAGATAGTGTCTCTCTTAGTAGCCTGGGAGATGGGTTCATGCACTTTAGTAGTTGGACACCTTTGTCTTGGTACCTTGCAATACAGTCTCCTGCACTTGTATAGAGAGGTACTGCGACCTGCAATACCAGGACCTATATTATATATTTGAGTCCTGCTTGTGATGCAAGTATGACTGGGAGCATTGAGGTTGCAGTAGTGAATTACTAGTGCCCTCTTGTGGTAAATGCTTGTTCCAGTGCCTTATTTTTATTATAGGGAACACTTGAGATGCTTAGGAGGTATAATATGGTGTATAACAAGGGCAGGGAATCTTTATTTTGCCTGGGGGCTGACCCACAGAAAAATCAGTCAGGGGCCACCCACAAGTGAGAAGCAAAAAAATAAACAAAAAAGCAAACCCCTCAGTGACCCTCAGGTTTGATCTGAGGAAGTGGGTCTGGCCCACGAAAGCTCATCATCTAATAAACCATCTTGTTAGTCTTTAAAGTGCTACATAGTCCTGTATTTTGTTCCCTTACTGAGAAAGACACTCCCCAATTCCCCTCACACCCCAGAGCCTAGGCGGCTCAGGCTAGTAGATTTTATATCCTCCAGCCCTGCGGTAGGGCGGTTGGAGCACCAGGGTGGGCTCCCAATTGCTGAGGGAGGCCCCAAGCCTCGGGGGACGGATCCAGGCAAGTTGGGGGCTGGATTCGGCCCCCGGGCCTGAGGTTTTATGAGCATGAGTCAGACAGCATGGGAGGAGAGGGTGTCTCTCAGGCCTATTTTATACTGTATGGTTAAATCAACATAAGCTGCCTTGTGTCAGTCTAGCTGTGGAAGTGTCTTTATTTGAATTTGTCTACCACCAACTTAAGTGTCTTTCATTGCCGATTCAGTAACACCACCTGCCCGAGCAGCATAGAGTAATGGGCAACGTAATTATATCAATGCAGTATCATTGCAGGCTACTATTATCGACTTTCAGGAGCCATCCCACAATGCCCCACACTGACAATACAATTGATATGTATTGATACGATACTGGTGAGGACATACACTGCTGTCACAAGGAGCTAAATGTGCGCACTCAGGCAATTAAATAACTCTGGTGGCTGTGTGCTGATGTAAGGTGGGTCAACAAAATTTGGTTGTGCAGATATGGCGTGAGACTTTGTGGTGTTACTTGACGATTTGAGCCGAGGATTTTGCACACATACAAAAGTCTAACTTGTGCCAAGAAAAGGGGCTTCTGTGCAGTAAACTAGTTGCGATATTTTGTGCTGGTCTTTGATACATTGGTGTTGGATCAAGTTATTTCTGCTCTTGGACTGGTGAGGAAGTCATCAAGGATAAAGTGTGGTCTGAGCCTGAAAGTTAGGATCTCCTGAGTTTTAAATCCAGCTTAATCATTGCTTCAGGTCACATAGCATGTCAACTATCTTCACCTCTCTGTGTTTCCATTTCCACATCTGTAATACAAGAGTGACAATTCCAAGCTCTTTGGGAGTTGTGAGCTTAACTGTATTTCTAAGATGCCTCTTATCTTGGTGAAGTGTAAAGCTCTTTGGAAATGGAAACTCCCATATAAGTGTTAAATATGATTCATAATTCAGCTCCCTGTTGATAAGCAGAACGCGGAATATATAGTGTTTGGTTTTTGAAACATAATGATTAAATTTCCTAATATTTTTTCACTGGTTTAAAACAAATACAACTCCTTTTTTTGCTATGTGGCTAGCTATCGTTAGAGAGTTGCTGTGAGGCCTAATTAATTAATTAATATGAATTAGTTTGAAATCATTGGATAAAAGATGCTAAAGAAATACAAAACATCATTGGATCCCATAGATGGGACATCCCCAGCTTCATACCAAATTCAGTCTTTCTGCACAGGACGATAAAACTCTGGACCAGAGAGATGTACCTTTGAACTAGGGCAATGAAGGACTAGTCTACTATCCAATAAGCAAATACTTATCAGATAGTCAACAAGCTTATCAACTAGTCGCTCCCCCCCCAGAAACAGGCAGCAAGGAGTGGGGGAAGAAGGGGATACTTCAAAGTGGCAGCGCTGCGTGGAGCCTGGTTCCATGCAGCGCTGCTGCTTTGAGACCCTGCCACGGGAGCCCGGCATCAGGCTTCTCCTGGCATTTCAAAGTGACAGTGCCACTCAGAACCCAGGATCAGCTGAGGACTGATCCTGGGCTCCATGCGATGTTGCCACTTTGAAACACTAGAGGAGCCTGATGCCAGGCTCCTGCAGCATTTCAAAGCATCAGCGCCATATGGAGCCCAGGACTCCCCAGCTGATCCCAGGCTCCATGCAGCGCTGCTGCTTTGAAACTCTGGGAGAAGCCTGATGCTGGGCTCCCACAGCGAAGTTTCAAAATGGCAGTGCTGCACAGAGCCCAGAGTCAGCAAGGAGTCTCCTGTTGATCCCAGACTCCAGTGGTGCTTTTGCCTTTGAAGTGTAGCAACAGCCCTAGCTGTTTCTACACTTGAAAGGTGGAGACGCCCTGTCGAATAGTCGATACAAAATGCATCAACTATTCAATTAGTCAATTACCCGCAATTTAACATCCCTACTTTGAACTCCGTTTAATAACAATACTTTGGACTTCTGTAACAAATTCTTCCCCTGTGGAACTCAAAGCCATTTGCAAACATTAAGCCCTGGAGATGGGTGATTTGTTATCCTCCGTAGGCATGTAAAAAACCCGAGGCACAGAAAGGGGAAATGGCCTGCCCAGGATCACACGGAAAGTCCAGTGGTGAAGTCAGAAATGTACACATATTGATTTCCAGTACAGATGTAAAAGTGTAACCATTTAAATGATTAACCGATAAACATCAGCTTATCAGTTTCTGGTACAGTTACACGCCGGCTCCCCGGAAGTGGGGCCAGCTGGGGAGCCAGTTTCACTGTGGGCTTTGCAATGTAAAGCTTACATACGGGATTTTTAGCGGTTGCATGGTTACACTTTTAAACGATTTTTTACATCCCTACTTTCCAGTCTCACATTCTGTCTACTATATCATGCCATTTACTTCTGAAGTGTAATTATCCAGTATGTTTCTTTCAAAATGGCACGCATGATCTATCTTTCAGGGGTTTCTTTGACTCATAGTAACTAATGGCTCCTTAGAGGTGCTGAGCACTTGCATCTTCCAATGGATTACACTGAAGCTGCAGGAGCTCTGCATCTCTGATGTCCAGGCTTTTGGGTCACATGTGATCTGTGGTCCATGAAAGAGCTGCTATTCATGTCGTTGCTCATATTTTCTAGAACAGCCATGGCCAACCCACGGCTCGTGAGCCATATGCAGCTTTTCCTCCCTCCCCTTCAAGTGTGGCTTGCAAAGCCTCCCCTGTGGCTCGCAAAGCTGCCCCTGCGCCCCTAGAAATAGCCCCCGGTTCCCTGTGCTCACCGGGTGCTGGGGAGCCGTCTGGTGCGGCGAAGCCAAATGGTGTTGGCAAGATGGCACCGACCAATGGGAACCTGATGTGGCCAAAAAGCCAACCTGAGGTTTTTTTAAAGGGGGCAGTGTCCTTTTTTTTTTTTTTTTTTTTTTTTTTTTTTTTGCTTGACAACATTTTTCCCCCAGCTCTTTGCACTATATGCACAACTGTTTTGGCTCTTTGCCCGTAATGGGTTGGCCACCCCTGTGCTAGAAGATCCTCGTCCAATACTGTGGGGCCTTAACGTAAAAGTATTTTCAGAGGTGTCCATCAGGTGGCACTGTAACCTCACTCTTATTTTCCCTTTACTTTGCAGACGGGCTCTTCTCCTGGAACTGAGAATGCAGTGTCTCGGGAGCCACTGGTGAGTTCCTCGATATGCAGAGTATCATTTCCTTTCAAACTATTAAACTCCTTTTATGAATTGCTCTCTTAGTTGCACCATTTTGCATGAGCACTTCCTCTCATAAGTGCACGTGCTAAGAGAAAAGGTCTAAACCATTCATGCTGCCCTGCTAGTGACCTCTGAATTCTAATCTTTGCCTATCACCTCCTCCTTTCCAGGGGTTAGTTGTGGGTCAGTCAGTCCTCCTTGCTTATCTGAGCCTTGGGCTGTCTTTGAGCAGAAACTGCTTTTCCTAAATGTGCGTAGTGTGCGCTCTTGATCAGTGTGTATTAGGATATATCTACACTAAAAAGTTTTGTCAGAAAAACGTCTGTTTTTCTGACAAAAGCTGTTATTTCCACACTGCAATCGTGTTCTTCCAAAAGTAAATCAAAAGAAGAGGGGTTTTTCTGGCGTTGGTAATCCTCTTTTCTACGAGGAAGAAGCCTTTTTCCGAAAGAGCTCTTTCAGAAAAAGGCATGTATGGACGGGGAAGAGGGAGTTCTTTCGAAAGAAGAGGAAAGAGGAAAAAGCCCAGGTGCCCTGGTGGCCACTCCGTCCATAATAATCACAGCTTAAATGCGAGATAGTGTGGACACTGTCTTTCGAAAAAGCAGATCGCTTTTTTGATGTGCTTTTGTGTGTGGACGCTGTCTTTTGGAAAAAGTTTTTTTGGAAGATCTCTTTTAAAAAAGTACAGGACTATGTAGCACTTTAAAGACTAACAAGATGGTTTATTAGATGATGAGCTTTCGTGGGCCAGACCCACTTCCTCAGATCAAATAGTGGAAGAAAATAGTCACAACCATATATACCAAAGGATACAATTTAAAAAAAAGTGAACACATATGAAAAGGACAAATCACATTTCAGAACAGAAGGGGGATGCCGGGGGAAGGAAGGTAAATGTCTGTGAGCTAATGGTATTAGAGGTGATAATTGGGGAAGCTGTCTTTGTAATGGGTAAGATAGTTAGTGTCTTTGTTGAGACCGACACGCAGAGTGTCGAATTTTAGCATGAATGACAGTTCAGAGGATTCCCTTTCAAGTGCAGATTTAAAAGGCTTCTGGAGCAGGATGCAGGTAATTAAGTTATTGACACAGTGTCCTTTCTGGTTGAAATGACAAGAAACTGTTTTTTCTTTGTGATCCTGTCTAATATCTGTTTTGTGGGCATTGATCCTTTGGCGAAGTGTCCGGTTCTTCTGAAGGAAGCCTGCAGTCTAGACATAGTCTTAGTGAGGAATCTGAATCCATTGAAGAAAACCTCTGAGACATAAGACCTGCAATCCTGAAAGTTACTGTCTAAGAAAACTAACCTGCCAGTTCAGAAACCTCATCCCCAGTTGACTGCATCATGCTCAAATAAGGCAGGAGCGAACTCAGCAGTGGCTGGCAGCAGGTATTGCATGTCATCCAATGTTTTGACTTGTACTGTTTTGAAAAGGGCTCTGAGATTTGTGTGCGTGATGATAACCACGAGAAACCTCATCTTCTTATAGTGCTGTGGTTTGGGAATCGAGCCACCATTTTTCTCTCCTGTATTGCAGCGACTTTATATTACTGTCTCCTGGTTTCTCTACTTCACCTTCTGGCCCAATCAAAATACTGCCAGAATAGTTGCCCCATCTGCTTCTCTAAACAATACATCACCTCTCTCTTTTAAGTCTCTTCACTAGCTTACCCTCAGTGTAGTTTTCAGTGGGAATTCTGAGTGCATGACGAATATGGACCAGGCTCTCTGTCGGTATCATTAAGCTCTGACTGCTTTCTATAAGGGCCCTACATTGGTAACATTAAACCTCTTGCATTTTGGATTCTTTGACTGGAGCATACAGGAAGCTATTTTTTAATGGAAGGAAGCATTTCCTTAGAGATGGTGAGTTAACAAGTGAGGCTAAAGACATATCTTATAGAAGGAATGCTGCTCATGGACTGGTAAATTTGGAAACCTGAGCACAGAAGCCTTGTAATGAATATCCTTCTAGCCTTGTACCGCTGCAAGTGTGCCCTAATTCAGGGATGGGCAGTAATTTTCTCAGCGGGGCCGCTCCACAATTTTGGTAAGTCATTAGGAGACCGCTCAGGCCCTTATAAGGGTAGGGGTTTTCGGTGGAAAGGGCAGGACAGGGGGCTAGAGAGAGAGAGAGACTGTGTGTGTGTGCGTGTGAGAGAGAGAGAGAGAGAGAGAGAGAGAGAAGACTTTGTGGCACAGACTGGGAGAGGGTGTGAGAAATAGACTAGGTGTGTGACAGAGTGTGTGCGCTAGCTGCTGCTGGGTAAGTTTCAGAGAAATGTCATTCATTGTCTCTTTTAAGACAGGGAAAGCTGCCCTGCTCTGTTGTCTTCCCCACTCCCCGGCTCTGCAGAGATGAGGTATATGTGGGGGAAGTGTTTGTCTGAGTGTTTGTACGAGAAAGAGACCTGGCTTCTGGAGAAATCTAAAAAACAGTGCACTGTCTCTTAAATCTCAGTCACTCACCACACTTCAGACTGGAGCAGCTCCATTGTATGTCTCCCTCTCTCCGACCCCTTCTCTTCAGAGATAGGGTACAGAGGATACCCTGACTTTGGCAACCTCCCTACTTCCCCCTCTCAGCCACCTCAGTAGCAAAATGCAGGACATTGTAGCACTTTAAAGACTAACAAGATGGTTTATTAGATGATGAGCTTTCGTGGGCCAGACCCACTTCCACCTCAGTAGGAGAGTCCTGGACCAACTTGGCTGTAGGACAGAGAAAGGTGGGAGGAGGGGCAGCTGAACACACGCTGCTGGCATGCTCTGCTAATCAGCTGAGTGGGCCAGACAGAAATGCTGGGTGGGCTGGATGTGGCCTACGGGCCATACTTTGCCTACCTGTGCCCTAATTGGTTGAAGCTCCCTATGTCAAGATTTACCCTCACTGGTGTCCTGTTGTTTGAGAGTTTTTTCCCAGGAAGCCCAGAAAAACCCTCACAGCTGGCGCTGACACTGGTCTAGAAGTCATTCTCTTTCCAGGTTAACTCTTCCATTACCTACTTTTTAATTAATATCTCTCCTCTTTTTTATATACAGCTACATAAGTGTTCAGAGGAAAGAAAAACACATAGCAGCTATACTTGTGTGGGAGGGTATAGATATAAAATACAAACAACAAAGAACCCCAAATAATGGTGAATTCTGCATGTGCAGTAATCAGAGCCCTGTTGAAAGGTGGAGCCTTTCTCTATATTTTTTAATTAATTTTATATATTAAACTCTCTGAGGCTCTGTCACATTTGCTTAGGAGGCATTATTGCTTAGCTGAGTAGCTGTAGAAGCCTTATTAAATGAACAGTTCAGTTCTGTGAGCTAGATGACTTGCCCCACACTTTCTTCTGCCGCTTCTTCACCCCCACCACAATGTATGTTCCTCCCATGTATCAAATGGGGCTTGGACCCTTGCAATGGCCTTGTAGACCACTGACACCTGTCACAGGCTTGGATGTGCTCTGCACTGCCTCAGTGGGTGCACAGTGGCCATCCTGTAGTTCCTTTCTCCCAGGGACACTTCGACAAAAACAGTGAGCCTTGGATCATGTAACAAAGTCCCCTTCTTGGGGCTGGTTTCATGAGAAAGCATCAGTCTTTTTCCCCCACCTCTCAGCAGGACATATTCAGTCTCTCCCAACCTCTCCCTCTGGGCAAACAGTTCTTCCCTAATATCTCCTTAGGCTGTTCAACACTGAACATAAACTCAAGCCTCCTCAGCTGTTTCCCTGCCCTCTTCCCACTAGCGGGGTAGCGGATTACCATAGCTTCTTTTTGGGTCCCAGGCTCTCTCAATTCCAAGCTGCTTTTCAGTGTCCCTTTTCCAGAGCTCAGCTTCTGTTCTGCCAGCCCTTCACTGATCCTGGGTTGGTGTCTGAAGCTACTTACTGCTGAGCTCCCAGTTCTACTTGTTTCCTTTCCCCACAACTAATTACAATTAAATTCCTTTCCAGAAGGCCTCAAATCCCTTTTGAAACTTCTTTTAAACTGAATTAATTGTCCCACATTAGGGGTTTGCTGGTAAGGCATAGGTGCACTGGTCCTAGTCATCCCTACGGGCCAGTCATCATTTGACAGTGCTAGACTATACAATGTTCACATAAATCCTAATGATTACATGCACACCCTCTCCCCCTTGCAGCCTCTGTATCAGAGGCAGCAAGGGGCAGAGAGGCGAGAGCTGGTGCCAGTGGGGAGCTGGCTTTTAAGCCTGCCCCCTGCATGTGCTGGCTCCCATACAACTGCCTGCCCCCCTGTGCTGCTGCCTCAGATAGAGAGGCAGCAAGACAGGGGGTGAGGTGGGGCAGGCAGGAGCCAGTACACACAGGAGGTTGGGTTTCAAGCCAATTCCCTGTGCGTACTGGCTCCCACGGAGCCACCTGTCCCCCACACTGCTGCCTGTATAACAGAGGCAGGGCAGGCGGAAGTGACAGCCTGTGCTCATCAGGGGCTGACTTAAAAAGTAGCTCCCTGAAAGCACCGGCTCTTGCCTACCTCCCTGCGTGTGAACGTGTAACCGCTAAAAATCCAGTAGTTACATGTTTACACAAATACACATTTGTTAACATCCCTAATAATCAGTAGAAAAAAATGTGGCTGCTGTCCACAAGTGGACTGTGTGTTGGGGGAAAGGGATCTCTGCATCCTGGTGTAGCCCCACTCACTTCAGAATTGATATAAAGCAATGGTAGGAGGAAGCTTGTTTCCATAAACTTGCAGAAGCTAATATTGGAAAATAGAATTGTGACCAAAATGTGCTTAGTACCCCCAACTCCCTTTTACTTCATTGGGGGTGGAGGGTGCTCAGCAATTCACAGGATGGGTCCTCGTTTGAAAGAACAAGAGGAGAGTGCTTTCATAGATATCTATGACAGAAGAAGGAAGAAGGCAGGTATCTTTTGCCAGGTCAGGGAATGCCACTTTAGGATCAAATCCTGCTTGCGTTTTGTGTGCAGCTTGAATGGAGCTAACCAGACACCCAACCCTGCATGGTTCTCAATGCTGCATGCTCTGTACTGAACATCCTGTCCTCCCCTGGTTTCAGCGAGAGAGCAGGCTCAGTGGCAGCCGTTGGTGCTCAGTATCTTGCAAGAGGCAGTCTGCCTTCTGTGCATTCAAGCGAACAGGATATGCATATTCTCTGCTGCATGATGGGCATTTGCAACACAGCATGTCTGGGTTCAGGATGTAAAGGGCTAGTCAACTAGTCGACTGTCCGATAAGCAAATGCTTATTGGATAGTCAACAGGATAGCTGACTAGTTGCTCCCCTCCCCACTTGCTGCCTCTGTCAGATAGAGGCAGCAAAGGGGGGGAGAAGAGAAGGGTACTTAAAGGTGGCAGCGCCACATGGAGCCCAGGGTCAGCTGGGGAGTCCCCAACAGACCCCGGGCTCCGTGTAGTGTGCCAGCTTTGAAATGTACAAGAGCCCCAGTGGAGGTTCTTGTGCAATTCAAAAAGGAAGCACTGCATGGAGCCTGGGGCCAGCGTGGGAGTCTTGAGTCCGTCGCTGACCCCAGGGTCCATGTGGGCGCTTCTGCTTTGAAATGCACAAGAGCCTCCACTGGGATTCTTGTGCATTTCAAAGCAGAAGCACCCACGTAGAGCTCAGAGTCAGCTGGACTTCTCAGTGGTCCTGGGCTCCATTGGCATTCCGACTTTGAAATGCAGAAGAGACACCGCTGGGGCTCTTGTACATTTCAAAGGAGGAACGCGGAAGTGCTTATCGACTAGTCAATGGAAATGCCATCAACTACTCGACTAGTAAATTAATCGCTAGTTAATATCCCTGGTCTGGATTAGTGTGGGCTTTCAAGAGGGAACCATACCAAACTGATTTCACACTGGTCTCCCCATAGCCATTGCATAGCTCTAGTTTTCAGCCATTTGTGACCTAGGTGTAATTGAAACAACCAGATTTGAAGCCCAGGAGATTCTTGTCCATTATTAAACCCCTGAGCTGTCATAAGAACATAAGAACGGCCGTGCTGGGTCAGACCAAAGGTCCATCTAGCCCAGTAGCCTGTCTGCCGACAGTTGCCAGCACCAGGTGCCCCAAAGAGAGTGGACCGAAGACAGTGATCAAGCGATTTGTTTCCTGCAATCCTTCTCCAGCCTCTGACAAACAGAGGCCAGAGACACCATTTTATCCCCTGGCTAATAGCCTTTTATGGACCTAACCTCCATGAAATTATCCAGATTCTCTTTAAACTCTGTTATAGTCCTAGCCTTCACAGCCTCTTCTGGCAAGGAGTTCCACAGGTTGACTACACGCTGTGTGAAGAAGAACTTTCTTTTATTAGTTTTAAACCTGCTACCCATTAACTTCATTTGGTGTCCTCTAGTTCTTCTATTATGGGAACTAATAAATAACTTTTCTTTATTGGCCCTCTCCACACCACTCATGATTTTATAGACCTCTATCATATCCCCCCTCAGTCTCCTCTTTTCTAAACTGAAAATTCCCAGTTGTTTTAACCTCTCTTCATATGGGACCCGTTCCAAACCCCTTATCATTTTAGTTGCCCTTTTCTGAACCCTTCCTAAGGCCAAAATATCTTTTTTTGAGGTGAGCAGACCACATCTGTACACAGTATTCAAGTTTTATACAGGGGCAGTAAGATATTCTGGGTCTTATTTTCTATCCCTTTCTTAATAATTCCTAACATCCTATTTGCCTTTTTGACCGCCGCTGTACACTGTGTGGACGTTTTCAGAGAATGATCCACAATAACTCTAGAACTCTTTCCTGATTTGTCATGGCCATATTAGCCCCCATCATACTGTACGTGTAGTTGGGGTTATTTTTTCCAATCTGCATTACTTTACACTTATCCAAATTAAATTTCATTTGCCATTTTGTTGCCCAATCACTCAGTTTAATGAGATCTTTTTGGAGTCCCTCACAGTCTGCTTCTGTCTTGACTATCCTAAACAGTTTGGTATCATCTACAAACTTTACCACCTCACTGCTTATCCCTTTCTCCAGATCATTTATGAATAAGTTGAACAGGATTGGTCCCAGGACTGACCTTTGGGGGACACCATTAGTTACCCCTCTGCATTCTGAAAATGTATCATTTATTCCTACCCTTTGTTTCCTGTCTTTTAACCAGTTCTCAATCCATGAAAGGACCTTCCCTCTATCCCATGACAATGTAATTTACACAAGAGCCTTTGGTAAGGGACCTTGTCAAAGGCTTTCTGAAAATCTAAGTATACTATATCTACTGGATCCCCCTTGTCCAGTCTTCTTATGATAAACTGTCCACATTTTAAAAATCCTCCTTTATGAGAGCTCACTGTGGTAAAGCATTGATAGTGGGGAATGGGTAGGGGTTGGGAGAAGCTGTAATTTTTGCAGTGGAGGGCGGACACTCATTTCCCTGCTGTCATTTTTGGCCCATTAAAATTTGACTTGTAGCTCTATAGTGGGAAGCATAACCTTGTGTTATGTGCCTTGAGTCCAGCTGATCACTGTCACTGCCCTGTTCCTAACCCTAATCTTCCCCCAGCTTTTGGTTTTACAGCTATCTCCCATAATGCTCTGAGTACTTATGGAATTTGAATAGGTTTGTTTTTCAGAAGCCACTGAAACCAAAGTCCTGGGATGTGTAAAAGACCTAATTAGAGCACAAAACCCCTCTGTAGGTTAAAATAGCAGAATTTTTTTTTTTCTCCTCATTTTTCTTTTCTCTTTTGTTCCCTTTCTAGCTTCCCTTTTCTTTAGCCTTCATAGAATAGTAGGACTGGAAGGGACCTCCAGAGGTCATCGAGTCCAGTCCCCTGCCCTCGTGGCAGGACCCAATACTGACTAGACATTTATCCAACCTATTCTTCAATATCTCCAGAGATGAAGATTCCACAACCTTCCTAGGCAATTTATTCCAGTGTTTAACCACCCTGACAGTTAGAAACTTTTTCCTAATGTCCAACCTAAACCTCCCTTGCTGCAGTTTAAGCCTATTGCTTCTTATTCTAGCCTCAGGGGCCAGGAAGAACAATTTTTCTCCCTTCTCCTTGTGACACCCTTTTAGATATCTGAAAACGGCTATCATGTCCCCTCTCAATCTTCTCTTTTCCAAACTAAACAAGCCCAATTCTTTCAGTCTTCCTTCATAAGTCATGTTCTCTAGACCTTTCATCATTCTTGTTGCTCTTCTCTGGACCTTCTCCAATTTCTCCACATCTTTCTTGAAATGCAGTGCCCAGAACTGGACACAATACTCCAACTGAGGCCTAATCAGTGCAGAGTAGAACAGAAGAATGACTTCTCATGTCTTGCTCACAACACACCTGTTAATGCATCCTAGAATCATGTTTGCTTTTTTTGCAGCAGTGTCACACTGTTGACTCATATTTAGTTTGTGGTCCACTATAACCCCTAGATCCGTTTCTGCCGTACTCCTTCCTAGACAGTCGCTTCCCATTCTGTATGTGTGAAACTGATTGTTCCTTCCTAAGTGAAGCACTTTGCATTTGTCTTTATTAAACTTCATCCTGTTTACTTCAGACCATTTCTCCAATTTGTCCAGATCATTTTGAATTATGACCCTATCCTTCAAAGCAGTTGCAACCCCTCCCAGCTTGGTATCATCTGCAAACTTAATAAGTGTACTCTCCATGCCAATATCTAATTGTTGATAAAGATATTGAACGGAACCAGTCCCAAAACAGAGCCCTGCGGATCCCCACTTGTTATACCTTTCCAGCAGGATTCTGAACTGTTAATAATTACTCTCTGGGAACAGTTATCCAGCCAGTTATTCACCCACCTTATAGTAGCCCCATCTAAGTTGTATTTGCCTAGTTTATTGATAAGAATATCATGCGAGACTGTATCAAATGCCTTACTAAAGTCTAGTAAGGCTTTATCTCTCTCTTTTCTCTCATTCCTTTTTGCATTCTCCCAGCAGTCACATTGTGTAGCCTTTTAAATCTGACTTGCCATCCCAGAAGAATTTCTCATTAGCTCTTTGGGGTGTTTGATGTCAGAATCTGGTTTCTGCCAAACCTGTGGCAGCAGAGTAAGTAGGGACTGTAAAGTTCACACACACACACACACACACAGAGATATCCAGTCTCCTGACTTGAACCTGGACTGGTGGAGAACCTGAAAAAACTGAGTCATTATTTTTTTGCCATGTTTAAACCATCTTTAAAAGCACTTAAATGAGGTCCTTCCACAAGTTGCTTGCGACTTCCTGACACAGAACATGCTTCTCACCTGCTGTTTTGTGTCTGGGACAGGTATTGGTAAAGGAGCGCTGTTTGTAAATATAAATCACTGCACTGGTTTCTTAGTGAGGACTCTTGATGTGGAGTGTAGGTTGTTTTTCCCTTAGCAATTCTTGTGTTTGCAATATCACTTAGCTTTTCTTTCTCTTGTTGTCAGAGTGGTGTTTTCTCTTTTGTTTCATGTAGCAGGTGATGGCCTTAGGCATCAGAGCATGGACATTGCTTAATGGACCCTGGCAGAGTAATTGTAAAGAGGGTTATCTTTGCCTCTCAGGTAGGGAGTGTTGAATTCGCTGATATCCATTGAAGTCCTAGGGTTTTCATGCACCCCTTCTGGTTCATCATCCTTTCATCTTCTCCTTCCCCTGTAGTAGTTGGCAAGTTACTTATATAGCCCCTATCATTCTAGGATCTCCCAGCACTTCACAGACCTTAGTTTATTAATTCTCATAACGTGCCTGTGTGCAGTATAGGTGATACCTTCATTTTAAAGTAGAGCAAACTGAGTTACAGAGTTAGTGCCTTGACCAAAGTCACACAAGAAGTTGGTGACAGATAGGAATAATCACAGTCCCCTGCTCCAATAACTAGACCACATCCTCCTCTAGATGTTTCACTGTGCACCTACTTCTGTGTTCAGGAAAACTTCTGGGTGCATCACCCTGCAGCGCAGGGTGATAGTCAATGCGCTTTGCTTCTACCTTACTGCACTCCAGGTCTTTCCAAGTGTAGGCTGCAAAACACAGTCTACTTTGGAATTATCTGAATTTCTCTGGGGACAATACAATTTGCTGCCTGTTAGAACATGGGACAGTTTGGCTTCACTGTTTTTATAATTTTAATTTGTAATTATAATTTTATAATTTGTCCTTTTTCTCTTTTTTCATCATATTCATATGAATTAAAATAATTTTGAGAAGGGGAAGAGGAGGTTTAAACAAATGTATCTCCAATATTTTCCAAGCTCTTAATCCTACAAATTGATCTCACAGCTATAGTCAACAAGTTCAGCGTTAGTATCCGGTTTGATTTCCTGGACTGTCAGCTAAGGTCTTGCTTCACAGTGGAAATGTTGATATTTGTATCCTAACACTACAGTTGACTTGAGGAAGGACATTCAGAGGAACTTGTGTGAGCCAAGGCCCATTTGTGCTTTCAGACTGGAGACCAGTGTTGGCACTGTATGTTTGTGGAGATGCCCATGTGGCAGGAATGTATTGGATGGTCCATGATGTACCATAAAGGTTTATCTGCACATGTGACAATGCAGAGATTGGAGAATGGGATGACTCCTTTTCCTGGTGGGTTGTTTGCTTAATTCTGGACAGCCTTTGTGGTGATCAGAAATTATTTGAGAGCTACTCTGGTGTCCTGTGTGGAATGAGTCAGTGGTCTCAATCCAGTTCCTGATAAAGATGGGCATCTTTCATCCCTGCAGGGGGTGGTTAAGTTGGCTGGGAGTTTATGCTGTCTGTCTCCTTTTTGGAAGTCTGAGCCAGGATCCAATGGCTAACGGGGTCATGAAGACTGATTTGGCCTCTTGCCCTGAGATGGGGGCCCTCCAAGACATGGATGAGGCATGTAGAAGGAAGCTTGCCCTGCTGCTACCCTTTACGTAAATGTTTTGTGGGCAAATAGGAGTTCAGTCTCCAGGGCTGTCTGGCACCTTTCCATGAGCCTTAAATATTCTTTCTAAAAGCATCTTTGGGCACAGATGGATCTCAATCATTTTGTGTGAGCACAAAGTATCTGTGAAGGACAGTCAGATTCCTGGGTGCTCCCACTGCCAAGGATTTTGTCAGAGCCATGTGAATGAACAACAAAACCAGTAAAAAGCATAGTAAATATTTATGCTGTGTAAACCCTCTGGGAACAGAAATTGGAGCTAGGATGCTGGACTCTCTCCATGATTTACAGCCTCTCTCAATTGGCTGGAATTGAGCATCTAGCAATCAGTGGCAGAAATAACAATGTGCTTAGGCCCTTCCCGTTTCGTCTCCCCATTCCCAGCTTTGCTCTCTTCTTTCAGCTCTTTCCTTTCTAGAAGAGGCTGAGGGAGAGTTTCAATTAGAATTGTGTGGGAGGAGCTAAAGGCTTGAACCCAAAGTCTGAGCACCTTCAGCTCAAACTGAAGTCAATGGAAGCTGTGGCTACCCAGGGTCAAACAGGATCAGGCTTTTTGGTTCTGGGGCACTTAATTACACAAACAAACCTATTGAGTGGTTAAAAGGCACATGATCGGTCTTACAGCCCTTTTGATTCAAGATCTTGACTGTCTTCGGTGAAGCCAATTATAGTTGAGAGCATTCAGCATTTCTCAGAATCAGAGCCCATGCTTGTTGCTGTTTTTCTGAATGAATCATTAAGTACATCCAGAATCTAAGAAGTGATAATTAACTACATGGCCTTCAAGCAATTACTTTTCTTTGAACTTTGGGTTTCCCCTTTAACTTATAAGATGACGTCTCTCTCCTCAGTCATTCCTACAAACCAAAAGGTGACGCAGAATAAAGGGCCTTCCAACAGACAGAAAAGATCTCTCCTCTGCCTGAAACTGACAATCAGAGTGAATGTGAAGGCATTTCCATTGCAAAGCCTCCTGCTTTAGTTGACTAAAACTCAGTCTCACTCAAGACACATGAACAGTTAAGGCCGTTGGACCTTTTCAGGTTCCAGAATCATAGCTTATGTTTGGGATTAGTAATAGTACGTAGCCTTCTTGGAAGGAATTCTTAGCTTTTGGAAGTTGCTAGGAGATACAGAAGTGTACTGGAGGGGACCTTGTGCCTCCATTTTCTCTCCCCATTGCACCTGTTATAGTTTACAGTTAAAAACAAGATTTATCCTTATTTGCCACACAAATTTTCTTTCTGCCACAGTGAGTTTGTTTGAACAGTCCAGAGCCATGGCCTGCATTGAGTGATTCTCTAAAAGTAAATCTATCCAGAGGGGATTCCCAGACAGCCGGAGTCAGCAGGCAACTAACTTATAGCCCCCAGCGAAACATTAGTCAAGATAATTTACCACTGTCAGCCAGAGAAAGACACTATCAGCTTTGTGACCTCATGTACAAGCAGTAACCCTAATGGTGCGATAATGCTTCAGTTTGTTTGGGGAGTTCCTGGGTATGTTGCTGTGGATTTCCAATGCTAGAGGATGATTCCATCAGGCCTTAGAGGGCAATTACAGTGCAGGCTTCATTCCTATCAGATCAGGAAGGGGGAGTTCGACATGTGTTGCTTCATTATGCAATATCCTTTGGTTTGCTGCAGAGAGAATGCTTTAATTTATCAATCAATTTTCTGTTGTGTTTGACCTTTGGATGAGGGGTTTTTTTTTGGTCTGGTTTTGTCTTTTATTGCTGAGTGTTCATTGACTTTTTTTGTGGTTCCTGTGAAATGTACTCTCTTAATTTGTCGATTCCTTTTACTGTGTTTTTAGACAAATATACATGCGCAACATGCAGACACAAATGTATTTACAGAGCATAGTTAAAGAACTCTGTCAGGTCAATTTAGGTCCCATATCTGCAATCAATAGGAAAGTTTTCTTAAAATTATTTAAAATCCCAATTGCAGCAGAATCTCAGAGCTACAAATTGACTGGTCAACTTACACACCTCAGTTGGAACTAGAAGTATGCAGTCAGGCAGCAGAAGAGACCAAAAAACAAAACAAAACAAAAAACCAGTACAGTGCCGTGTTAAATGTAAAGAACCAACCAACCAACAAAAAGCAAACTCAAAAGGGAAAGTTGGTAAAAAGATTTGACAAGACAAGGAAACTGGGTTGTTATTTTTGGGTTTAAATTAAGATGGTTACAAGCAGTATTTTTCTTCTGCATAATAAAGTTTCAAAGCTGTATTAAGTCAATGTTCAGTTGTAAACTTTTGAAAGAACAAACTAAATGTTTTGTATTGCATTAAAACCTCCTTTCCTAAGTTGTTAATAACTCTAAAGTTCTGCTGTAAGTATTTTTATGTGGATGCCATTCATCTTTCTCCTCCTGCTGTATTCACAACCCAAACATTGCAGTACAGGCAGTCCCCGGTTTACGTACAAGATAGGGACTGTAGGTTTGTTCTTAAGTTGAATCTGTATGTAAGTCGGAACTGGCGTCCAGATTCAGCCACTGCTGAAACTGATCAGTTTCAACAGCGGCTGAATCTGGACGCCAGTTCTGACTTACATACAGATTCAACTTAAGAACCCCAGGCATCCCCAAGTCAGCTGCTGCTGAAACTGATCAGCGGCTGATTCCAGGAAGCCCGGGGCAGGGGCTTCTTGTAGTCAGCCACTGGTCAGTTTCAGCAGCGGCTGACTTGGGGACGCCTGGGGCAGAGCAGCTGGGGTGCTGCCCGGTTGGTCCAGTAGCGCCCAGAGCGGCGCTACGGGATCAACTGGCAGCGCCCCAGCTGCTGTACCACAGGTGTCCGGAGCAAAGCCGCGGAGCACGGGGGCAGCGGGACAGCCTAGACACGCCGTGGCTGTCCTGCTGCCCTCGGGCTCCGTGGCTTTGCTCTGCTTTGCTCCCCGTCCCCCTGGTCTGCAGACCAGGGGGACGGGGAGCAAAGCGGCGGACCACGTGGGCAGCGGACAGCCCAGACGCGTCTGGGCTGTCCGCTGCCCGCATGCTCCGCGGCTTTGCTCTGCTTTGCCCCCCATCCCCCTGGTCTGCAGACCAGGGGGACGGAGGGGGAGGGGGGGCAAAGCAGAGCCAAGCCGCGGAGCGTGCGGTCAGCTGACAGCCCAGACGCGTCTGGGCTGTCCGCTGCCCACGTGGTCCGCCGCTTTGCTCTCTGCTTTGCTCTGCTTTGCCTCCCCGTCCCCCTGGTCTGCAGACCAGGGGGACGGGGGGGGCAAAGCAGAGTCAAGCCGCGGAGCACGTGGGCAGCGAACAGCCCTGTCCGCTGCCCGCGTGTTCCGCCGCTTTGCTTCCTCTCCCTGGTCTGCTGGAGACCAGGGAGAGGAAGGGCCCCGTTCGTAACTGCGGATCCGACATAAGTCGGATCCGCGTAACTCGGGGACTGCCTGTATTGTGCTAGTGCATGAGTAATGGCAATTTGCTGTTATTTAACATTTGCAGTAGTATTGAAGAGCCTACACCAGATTGGGCCCTCATCATAATAGGTGCTGTACAGGCATATAACAAATGACAGTCCCTGCCCCAAAGAGTTTACAATCTGACAGACCATTCAAAACAGGAGGATAAGACAAACTGGTTGGAGTGTGAAGATGGGAGAGAGAGGTTAACAATTGAAAGGATGTGCACTATGCTTTGCCATCATCTGCCTAGTTGTTATCAACTAGCAGTTTTCTGTATGCCTTTTGGCAGAGGTGAGTTTTGAGACAGGAAAATGAGTAGTCATTTTCGTTTTCTTCTTCAGGCAAACAGCATTATTGATCTAAAGTTGATTACAGTTCTAAGATTGTTTTAAAATAATTTTGTATTCTCAGGTGTTATATCAGAAGTGAGGAAATTAAAATATCTGGCCAAAAATGTCAAAACATAGGTGCTAAACATAAGGCATCTAAATAAGTAGTTTGACATTCAGAGGTTCTGAGCTCCCACAGTTCTTACTGAGAGCAGTGCGTGCTTGGGTTTCAGCTGCTCTGATAATCAGCCCACTTCTTTGGATGCATGCTAGGCAGTCAAATGCAAAGTATTAATTGGACGGTTTTACTTCAATTGTGATGAATTTCATTATGCTTGTATGACGCTTTCGAGGTGTAAAGCTCTCTATGCCCGCTAAGCTTTCTTACTGTTGGAGCTTTGAACTGCTAGCTGGCAACTCTGTATTGCCCAGCAAGATTGGGAGCCTTTTGTGACATGTTTCCTGGCTGTTGGAAAGGGCAACATTCATTCCACATAGGTGATGGTGCACGGCAAGGTGGCACCTGCACCGCATACACTTGGGTAATGACGGGTTGTGGGATCAAGGTGTGGTAATGGTGTCTTTCCAAACGTGAGCATGGAGAATGTGCTGTGTGCAAAATGGCTTATAGAGGGCAGCAGCCACCCATGATTCCTGGTTCATAGAAAGAGAGAGACCAGGCTTGAAACTTCACCGCATCTGCTGCTTTTCCAGCTTTTGAAATAACTCTGTGCAGGAGCCTTGCACTTCAGGGAATCATTTGACTCCTGATTATTTAACCCCCACCCTGAAACCTTTCCCTTGAGAAACTTAACTCTCCCCCAGTCTGCAGCGCTCCTGGGCAGTTGTATTCTGCTGCTGTGTTCAGGCGTAGGTTGCTTTTATTGATTTTTAACTTAATCAGAGAGGGCTAATCCGATGGCTAATGGGTAAAATAAGACAAGAAGGTATGAGAAAAGTTATGCTCCCAAATTTTACCTGCCTGCAAATATTTCACACTTTTATTCATTTTGTCCCTCCCTCATTTTTACTGAGGGGAACATGAGTCAATCCCTGAAAGGCCTTAGTTCAATTCCTAGTGGACAAGTTTCCACCTCACTATAAGTATCATCATGGTTGACTCCCTTGCTGACAGTCAAGAATTGAATGAGTCACAGAGACATGAGCTCCCTTCCAGTAAGAACAAATTGCCATTTCTAAACCATTGAAACTCACAACAGCTCCCCTGGCAGGTGGGTTAGTAGCACTATTCCTATGTTGAAGGTGAGGTCACTGAGGCGCAGAGATGGAATGACTTGCCCAAGGATTACAAAGCACTTTAAAAGATGGATAAATAGGAATCATGTCACCATTGTAATACAGCCAACTCTGAGATGGAGGGGAGCAGCCAGGTTAATAGAATTGTGAAGGTAAGAATTAGGAAAAAACCTGACATCGGGTTGCTCCCCATTCCTACTCCCAGAACATTTTTATGGCAGCTGCAGCAATTGCTTATGTCAGGCATTGTCAAACATAGAATCAGAGAGCTGGAAGGAACCTTGAGAGGTCATCAAGTCCAGTCCCCTGCACTCCTGGGAAGACCAAGCATCATCTGAAACATCCCTAACAGGTGTTTGGCTAACCTGTTCTTAAAAATCTCCAATTATGGAGATTCCACAACCTCCCTAGGCAGTTTATTCCAGTGTATAACCACCCTAACAGTTAGGAAGTTTTTCCTAATGTCCAATCTAAACCTCCCTTACTGTAATTTAAGTTTATTGGTTCTTGTCCCATCAGAGGTTGAGGAAAGTAATTTTTCTCCCTCCTCCTTATAACAGCCTTTTAGATACTTGAAAGCTGTTTTCATGTCCCCTCATTCCTCTCTTTTCCAAACTAAACAAACATCATTCTTTCAAACTTCCCCCATAGGTTATGTTTTCTAGATGTTTTATAATGTTTGTTGCTCTTCTCAAATTTGTACACATCTTTCCTGAAATGTGGTACCCAGAATTGGACATAAAGCTCCAGATGAGGTCTAATCAGTACAGAGTAGAATGTAAGAATTGTTTTTCATGTCTTACTTACAACACTCCTGTTAATACATCCCAGGAACATATTTGCTTTTTTTGCAAACATCTTCATGGAAGATTGCTACTCTCCTCACATTCTTAGCCACATAGACTATCTCCTTTCCATTCACAATCCTATAACATCCACAGCAGGGGCAGTTATAGAATCATAGGACTGGAAGGGACCTTGAGGTCTTTTAGTCCAGTCCCTTGCACACAAGGCAGGACTAAGCATTGTCTACTATCCCATACAATCCCTATGGCAGTTGCTCACATGGAAAAGAGATGATATGAGATACTGATACATTTTTAGCTTTTATTAAAAATTATTTACAAAATGGGAACAAGGAAAAGAAGCACCATGGTACGATCCACTGGGATCAACACTAGGTTACTCTGAGAGTCACTGTATTAGATTAGCTGTTCTATCTCTTCTTGGCCTGTGCTTTTGCTAGTGCTTTGTAGAGTCTTGTATTGAGTGGGTCTCTTTTAAATGTCACAGTAATAATAATTCCACAGCCCAGTGTATCTTGCTGTCAGGAAGTTTCCCTGTTATTACGCTTAAATTTCCTTAATTCCATTCCATCATTCCTGTTTCTTTCCCCATGCCACTGTAAATGAGCCATTTCCCTCTTTAGCATCTGTACCCTTCAGATGTTTGCAGACAGTTATGTTGTTTCTGCCTCTCCCCGCCATCCCCATCCTTGTCTCTTCTTAGCCAAGTTCTACATATTTAGCTAATTTAATCTTTCCTCGTAAGTCAAAGCTGTAAGTGACAGCCCTGACATGGAGAGTAGCGTTGGTTACACACGCTGCCAACAGGATATAAATACTTTCTATGCAGTGATTGAGAATTATAGTCAAGATTGCAATGAGCCCTCCCGAGGTCCTATTTTTGGTAATGCCTTTCTCAATGTTAGATTGCCTCAACCCCATACAGCAATGGCTCAGTTTCTCACATTGCAAGTAAGGGTCACCCCGCACTAGGTCCATCTCCATCACTGGCCAGTTGCGACATCCAAGGTTTAAATTGCCTATGGCTGTAGTCTAGATCAAGCCCTGCTGAACCCTAGGCACAGATGTTACTGCTGCCCCAGCCAGGATCAGGGGCAGGAATTGCCATACAAAGAAAGAGAAAAATTCAAGCATTGGAACCTAGTGCATCCAATGTTCAGCTGGTATATTTTTCTATTGTAAGTGCTCCGCTGTGCAGAAACTCTCATGTAGAGGTTCACAGAATTGACATACCCAGCCTGCATTGTCAAGAGAAGGCACACGATGCTGCCATTCCTGGCTGCCACTGCTATGAAGAAATGTAAGGGTCCTGCTGATACAAGTGGGAGCTGGGGGAAGGGCTGTTATCTGTAGCCTGTGAGGTGTTGGAATGGATAAAGGGATAATGCTGTGCTGCGCTTTTCTGTGTTGGTACACAAAGCTCTGTTTTTTCAGCTGAGCAGATTTTGTTGTAGGTTACCTTAGGTGACTTGTCTTCTTGTGTTTGCTGTGCTTTCTGTGAAGAGATGGGTGTAGCCGGCGCTAGTGTTGGAAAGTGGATGATCTGGTTTTAATGCTGTGTTCTGTAAATCTTCGTGCAATGCAGATTCCCCACTGGGGCTAGTTCACAAACATTACATGTATTATTGCAAAGTGTGCAACATAAGAGGGCATTTTATGAAAGGGAATATCAGAGGAAACATTATAGCAAGGACCTTTATAGCCCTTCTATTATTATGGTTTAAATCTTGACGTGGCCTTTATTTGTAATGATACTGGGACCAGTAAAGAAGTGTGTTTCTCCCTCACCCCTCCCTTCTTCCCCATCCTCTTTTCATTCTTTTCTTCCACATCCTGTTCTGAAGCTGTGGTACAGAGATACAAATCACCAAACATGCAAGCAGTCAGAGAGCCAGGTTTCGGTTTGTGTGGAATCGGCCCCCTTTGACTCAGAAGTTAGAAACCAGATGACTCACTTCTTATGCATGTATGTTGTTTCACTAACTGTCATTTTGCAAAATACTGCAAAAGCTTCAAACCACAATTACTGGAGTTTGAGGTGGTGTGTGTGTGTGTGTTTATGGTCCTTTTGGAAGATTTTAACAGTGATTGTAACTGAGTGTTCTCTAAAGAGCTGAAAACTGCGTGTATTGGCAATATAAAAATATGTAGGGATCCATTTTGTCCTGTTACCTGAAAAATATTGTCTGGATAAATTACTTGAAACTCCCCACGTGCTAAACATCTGTTGGGTATTGTAGGGGTGGGTGGGTGTGTGTGTACACACACATTTCTTAAAAGGAAAGCAGGCAGATGTTTTTCATTAGTAATTTTAAGGAATAAATATGGTTCTGGTTTTACTTTATTTCTAACAAAATTCTAGTATTTCTTTTCTAGGTAGGAAACCAGCAAATGTGAGGGTAGGTCAACAGCAGAATTCCATTGCAATAAAATCCTTTAGCAATATGGAAAATCAGAAAAGATATCTAGAAAGCTCTTATTTTCTAGTGATTTCATTATTATTTATACAGCTCAACTACAGTACTTTGTAATTGTGAAAAATAGAAATGCATTTTTATTTGTTAAATTCTACAAGCATGATTCTAAGCTTTGTTAAATCTGGATCCTCTCTATCAAATCAGTGGAGTCACACCAGTGTAAAACTCAGTTTGCGGACTCAGCATTGGGCCCTACATGTGAAAATGGCTCATAGCTCTCTTTTGATGGAATCCACTTGTGGTTATGGATTTCCCCCTGCTTAGTTTTCAGGTCCCCATCCTTTTTAACCACTTTGTGCCATGGCTTATGTTGTGAGAGGAGCTGCAACAGATCACAACACAAAGAACTGTGACGTAGCCCTGAGGGGACTTACCAGCCTATCACAGTGTATTAGAAAGTGACAAATTAGTGGCTAACTTTAAAGAAATAGTTTGTGGTTGGTGTTTCCTTTTAGATTGAGATGGGCCTCATTCAGTATAATGACAAAGCAGCCATTAGAAACAGAAAAAAGGGGCTGCTGCTAATATCACAAAGTTTGGACACAATGACCCACTATCAGAGAGAAAGTTGTGCTTCTCTGATTGTTCTGATCAGAACAAGAATGTCTCTCGCTTATTTTATTTTTGTTAAGAAAAGGGAATTTAATGCTTGTGAAAGTTAACAAATTGATAGCTCCAGAAACCAAAACCTTCTGCTTGCAGAACAGATGCTGCATGGGAGTGGTATTGCAATGAAACTTTCCCCCACTTCAGTATGGAAGGGACCTCCTGTAGGGATGACAGGGGAGTTCAGTCTCCATAGCCCAGTCGATGCTTGGCGTCTCTTCTGAGGCTGCAAAGAAGCATGCCAATTCTTCCATTTAGCTGACTATTGTATATACTTTAAAAGGGAAGGTTTTAATGTAGTTGGCTGCTATATAGACTGTTAAAGGGAAGTTATTTATTTTAGCTGGCTTCTGTATGGATTGTTACAAGGGCGTTCTGTTAGCTGTTGTTGCTATATTGACTGGTAAATGCAATGGACTGTATTGCTAGTAGCTGTCATGTTGCCTGTTACAGAAAAGATCTGTATTTAAGCAGTAGCACTGCACTGGGATCTCCCAAGCAGGATATTAATGCTAATTCATCTGCTCACCCCCTGCTGTGAGTGTTATTTGTTTAAATCTGTAGAATCCCACAGCGCGTTTATATCCTCACTAGAGTGAGCTCCGTTCCCTGTAATTATTTAACATTATATGCTGATATAAATTGTAACAGTTAAAGAATGGTAATGAGTAGCAAAAAACCCCACAAACTTAACCTTAGAAATGGCAGAGTCAGCTCTTAAAACAGCAGCCAGCAACTTTCTCTCTCTCTCTTTTCCCAAGTCCATAGGTACAATATTGTGTATAGGTTATGTGTGTGTGTGTATTCATGCTTGCGCTGGCAACTGTGCCAGACAAGCTGTAATTATGCAGAATATACTGTGTAGCTTAGTCACATACGCATAATTACATATGGTTCCTATGTATAGCCAGTCTCTCAGCCCTTCAGCTTTTTGATGAGCTGATTTGATAGTTGATTTGAGTGGAGGCTACCATATTGGTAGAGAAATGGTGCCCCCTGGATTCCTCCCTAGAGTATCCACAGGGAATATGTGTCCAAAGCTTAGGCTAACAATCCAGTGGGTGTCAGTATTGTTCCACTTAAATGCCTCTGGCAGAGAGTTTGTGTGGCAATAAAAACTGGACTTCAAAGGAGCAGTTTTGTTGGTAAACAACTAAATTACAATTTATATATTCATGCCTATGCTTGTTCCATTTGTATGTAAAGTCAGATGGACATATCTATCAGAACCATTATGTTCTGCTGATCTAAATTCCTCTCTGTTTCATGTGAATATTGTGGCCTCCTTGCCCTACATTGTCATATGTCAAACAGCCACAGTGTTCTGCCCCAGATGTAGCTGTGCTTCACCAGTGGATGATGTGACCCTGTGTATAATTTTTATATCAGTTTAAAACTTGAGAGGTTTGTGGAAATAACTTTTTATGGTGTGCAGAATTACCCTTGGATGCAACAAACATTAACATTCCATTTAGATTTGTGGCTTGCGTTGGAAAGTGCTATACCAGTGTAAATAGCACTTACCTGCATGCACATGGCCCATCCATATGTGTTTCTTATATTTCACCAAAATCAGATCTCTATTACAATAGAGAAATGTCTAAACTGGATAAGAAAGTGTTCATCTACTTAAAAAAAAGTAAATTGCTTAGGAGAGAGAGGAAACCCTATAAAAAGCAAAGAAAATTCATTTTAAAAAGATTTCTTCATTCTCTCCCTTCCTCCTCTGATTTCAGGAAGGGAGTAAAAGCTGCCATAAGAGGAGCGGTGCTTGTACTTGATTTGCAGAGTAGTGTGATGGTCGGTCGAGCTGCATTGGCAGCATGGACCTATGCCAGACTTCACCACAATTCATACTGTGTCAGTTTAATAAATGCACTACTTAAATTATGAAATTACAAAAGAAAAAAGAGAATGCACTTATTCAGACTCTTAATACATTAAAAATAAGGCATTAAAACACTGACTTTTTTTTTCCTTCCGAATCAATAATGAACAGGAAGGGTTGTAGACATTAACAGTCATGGACATTCAAACTCTTATACATAAATTATCTTAGAAAAATGCACATAAGACTTGAATAATGTAAATACATTAATGCATTTAATAATTTAAACATTAAAGCGCATGCAGGAATTCGCAGCAGAGGCTGTTCTGAGATAAGGAACGGTCCTGGAAGTTGTGTGTCCCAAGATCGATGGCTGGTTTCCCCTTGAGAAAACTCTCTGGGGAAGTCGCACTGTACTGCTAGATGACTGCTTGTCCTGAGAAATCCCAGGATGTTCACCATCTCATCTGCTTCTTCCTCTCCCCTGCTCAAATCCCAGTATCCTGAAAAATCCAATCTGTGCACTGAATTCTCCTCTCTCTGTCCATGGCACACACCTTGCAATTTGTCTAAAAATTAGGTACAACTTTGAAGAAAAGAGAGAATTGTCTAAAAACTAAACCCCAACAACAATGGTTAAAGAAGCTGCTGCTCAGCTGGACAATTGAGAGGAAGTCTCAGGACCCTCCGTTCCCATGGCATTGAGCAGGGACAGGACAGAGGACCTATATTTGTGATCATGGAAAGTAGAGCTAAGTGTAATCCGATCTACTATTTCTCCTGGGAGATAGGCCCAAGTACAAGCAGTGAAATGGGGTCCTGCTCTTCTGGGGCTCCACATGGACCCATAATTCACTGGCCAGCACAATTTCTATTCTTTGGCAGCCAGGTTAGGGGAGCCCTCTCTGTCCAGTCATGCCCACCTGCAGGTTTTAAGGCTGCCCCATCTCCAGTGTGCTGACTGCTGCATGCTTCTCTCTGTTCTTGCTTTTGTCTTCCCCTTTGGACTGAAGCATCTTCCTCACTGTAGCAGCATCTGATTAGCACACCAAGGTTCTCATGCCAGGCATTTTCCTCAGGACTGAGTTGTGTCATTTCTGTGGGTGTAATTAAGTTTGAAGGGTGTTGTAGCAGCCCCTCACTGCTTCTCTTCTTGGTTCAAATCCTAATTCTCCTTGCCTTCTCTACAGGGCAGCATGCAAGCAATTGCTTTGGAGGCCATTTGCACCGAGTTGCACTTCTCCTCAGAGTGGTGTGAGGTATACCACTTAGCTTAGATACCGAGGAGATGGGTGCTAATACAAAAAATGCGTAGTTTGAATCTAAAGGGAGACCGGAAGTTCGTTAATGAAAGGAGCCTGGCACAGGGCAGCTGTAATTATAGGTGTGAGAAATCTGAATCTGAGGAGGGCTGTACAAATGGACAAGTGGAGGGAGGCACCCAGAAACTGCGGGCTGTGGGCAGGAATGCTGCAAAACCAGCTTCTGGAACTCATGATTTGTCAATTTCTTATTGAACTCCCTTTTCTTTTAACAGAGTTGAATCTGCGCATGTGCCTGCACATGTGTGCACACTTGCACACAGTGCAGATTACATCCTGTGATTGGAACGGTGATATTATTAAAGCCAAGGAGGTTGGGAGGCAAATCCTGTGGGAGACATAGAACCTGCCCAGAAAATGAATTTGTTTTATTGGTGGTTCCTTTGGGCATTTGTCCTATTTATCATCTCTGCACCCTTGTATATACATCACTGCAGAGAAGGATCTTTGTGGTGGGCCCTGAGGCCCCCAGAGTCAGCTGGGAGGTGGCTCCTAAATGCTTTTGGTGGTCTGGGATTTGGAAAATCCAAATAGATGCTGTGTGTATCATGGCTTTTCTCCGTTCGTTGAAAACCCTAATCTCCATCGAGCATTTTCCCCTGCAGGGACCAGTTCTACAGCCCTCTCCTGAGGTGGATCTGCTCATCACTTCAGTCAAATTTCTAGGTGGGTCCCACAGTGGGAACTATGTGGCTGTCTGTTCAGGGAGCTAGCACTGGTCTAATCTAATGGTTATAGTGCAGGACAGGCATTCAGGAGGCCTGAGTGCTAATTCCAACTGTGTCTGACTTGCTTGGACGAGTCACTGTCTGTGCTTCTGTTTTGCTCTCTGAAAAAGCAGGATATAGTGCTTCTACGTTAAAGGGATTCTTGGGTGAAAGATGCATAAAACAAAGGTGCTTCAGGCCACATGGGGAAAGTGGCCCAAGCAACAGCAGGGAGAAGTACTCTAATCCGAGTCCCTATGATTCCTCCATTGAAAAACAGCAGGGTCACTGTGCGCATAGAATGATCCATGTAACTCTCACACCTGCAACGGCAGGCAGCTCTCCTGCTAGAGAGGCATGTGTAATAGATATGGGAACCTCCGGCCAGGAGATGTTCACTACTATCTGGGGACCGCTGAGGAAAGACTGGGTGAGGTGCTACTCTGGATAAAGCTTTCAGAAAAGAGGAGGTGTGGGTTGGAGATCTCCCAAGGCTTGCATGGTTTACTGGCCACGTTTGGCTGCATTTAAGAGGCAGAATCATTTCTAGCAAATCCTAATGCTATGTCAAAGCCTGCTTTCCGCTTTGCTGGCTTTGTCTCTGTGGGGGTATTGCATGCTTTATCCCATTTCACAGCCTGGACCCTTTGTCTCCTGCTTAGGGGATTACATGGGGCAGAGATGTAAGAAGAAAAGGAATCCTGCCACTATCCCACCCCTTTATCTATCTATCTGGCTATGTATCTATCTGTGTACCTCTGTCTGTCTGCTCTCCCGGCAGCCAGCTTCCTGCCTTCCAAAATCTTGTCCTGAAATGCTGATTCAAAAGCAGGCAGCATCTTTTGGGCTCTTGGCAGATTAAATGGCTCTCACTTCCTCTCCTGGCACAGGGATTTCATCCCTGATTTACTGTGGTCAGGCTTATCAACATCCCTTACTTGAGCTGGGCGCAGTGGTGATGGTATGAAGGTCATTGTGTGTGTAACTCATCTGCTTCTGCAGAAGTCATGGGAGGATGGACATCTAAAGCAGCGTCTCCTGTGGGAGTGAGAGGATGAGGAGGGGAGGAGAGCCCAGCTCTCTTTCCTCTCAGCCTATTGGGATGGGGTGAAGGTTTTGACAGCCTAATACAGCGTTTATGGTAGGATAGAGATGCGCGGAAAGTTTCCCCACTCCATACAGCCCAGCTGTGACCAAATGACAGGTAATTAACAAATCAAGGCCTCCTGTTAGTCTTGTCCCTTATGCTTTGAAACGGCTCTTTCATTGCACATGTCCTTTGGCAGAAGCCTGCACATTGTGGCTGTTGAGTGAGGCATTTGGATCAGCTTTGAAGGTCTGGGGCTTATCAAGATGTCAATGTGCCTGAATGTTTCTGGGCACAGTTAATGTTAACTATCAAGAAGATGGCATAAGGGACAATGTTTGGAACAGTTTAATGCCTTATTGATTAGAGCAGACATTAGAAACCCCTCCAGTAATGCAAGATGTTGCCAAGGAGTATCTCTTGCTTGTGTCTACACTTGAAGCTGGGGTTGTGATCCCCGGCTTGAGTATACTCAGGTGGCTAGCCTATGCTACTGTGACTCTACTACTGTTTTTAATGTACAGTACTAGTTCAATGGGAGCTGGCAAGAGTATGTCTACTCAGATTAGATCTCACACCCCACCCAGCTCTAGATGTAGACATAGCTAATGGAAGTGGGTTCTACAAAAAGTCTTTATGTCTCTGTGAAATCTAGAGTGGTCATGCTTCTCATTCTCCTCCAGATAAGTTTAAATCTCCAACAATACGAAGATGTAGGTGTGCGCAGCCAGTGGTCCCTGAACCTGACATATGTTGGAGCAGTGAAAAAGATCTAATTGCATCAAATCCCCTCTAAGTTCATGTATGTGGAGCCCATCAAGCTGAAAGCATCGAGACAGCATCTGCTGTTATCAAATCACTCATGAGTCCAGCTAATTAAAATAGAGCTTCATTTTTCTGAACCATTGTTTGGCAGGAATTTGAAACAGGTCTAACCCAATTTCTGCGTGTTTATGAGCCTTTATTATATCAAAGATACTTTTCTGTAAATGTACAGGGCAGCGTTAAATGAATTGATCCGCACTGTATCACTGTAAATGCACTATGGACTTGCTAATGATTTCCCTTTCAGCTTTCTGGTTTCCAGACATATTACAGAAAGCTTGTTTTCTTCCCTCATCCTGTCATCCTATTTCTCCCTTGCACACCTCCTTCAGGCTAGTGGGATATTAATATTAGTATCATTTATTTAAAATATGTAAACATTTGTGCTCCAAATTGGCATAGGAGGTATCTGTATTTACTGAGGTCTTACACAGATGCTACAAGATAATGTCTGAATATTGCTGTGTTGAATCTGTTTGGGCTGATGGTGGTTGTTTTTCTTTAAATTAAACTTTTTAGATTTTCAGAGAACAAACAGGTATCATATTCCGTCTCATAAACTGATACACAGGGGATAAAAATACACAAGAATGTGCTCCCTGAAGGCTGGCTCTGCTTGCAGGCATCCAAAAACTAATTCATTAATACTCGCCACAGAAAGAGAATACCACACATAGGGCTGTTCAGTCCAGTATATATCAGTCTATGTAACTGCTGAGTAGAAAGCAAGAGGAGGAAATAACTGTTTCCTAGTTCCAGATATTTACAACTAAATGTGTTCATATAACATTCTGAAGTCTGAGTGTTTAACTCAGAGTATTGTGGTGAAATTAAGACAGAGAAATTTAGGGTTAGCATCAAGAAAACTTCCTGATGGTGTAATCTATTAGTCTGTGGCATAGTCTCCTTAGAAGGATGGTGGAGGCATGGCACTGTTAAAAGTAGACTAGACAAAGCATTAAAAATAAACCGTAGGGAGCAATTCTGGGCAATCAAGGGGTGGCATAGATGGCTTGTTAGGTCTTTTCCTTCTCTAGTTTCTGTGATTCTGTGGAGTTCTGTCGATTGAGCACTTCAGGAAGGACTCTTATCTATCCTGGAATTACTTCTATGGGTGATCATCACTTAAGAACGTAAGAATGGCCATATGGGTCAGACCAAAGGTCCACTTAGCCCAGTATCCTGTCTTCCAACAGTGGTCAATGCCAGATGCCCCAGAAGGAGTTAACAGAACAGGTAATCATTGAGTGATCCCTCTCCTGTCATCCTTTTTCAGCCTCTGACAAACACAGGCCTGGGACACCATTCCTATCCGTCCAGACTAATAGCCATTGATGGACCTAACTTCCATGAATGTATCTTGTTCTTTTTTGAACCCTGTTAAAATCCTGGTCTTTACAACATCCTCTGGCAAGGAGTTCCACAGGTTGGCTGTGTGGAACTAGGAAACAGTGCCTTGTATTTTTCATTTAATGCAGTATGCCCCACATGTATAGTCAAGTCTATGTAAAACTCAAGGACAACAGTCATGAATTGATAGTAGAAACAACCATAGCAATTTAATACTAGCAAACTTGGAGGAAGGCTCTGCCAAATGTGATGACATCAGTAATAGGAAATTTTATCTCATCTGATGTGTTCTTTAGAGATGGTGCAGGTTGTTCCAGAGAGTTTTAGTGGTCCCTTGATGATGAGAGCATATAACGCTTTGTACATCTTTTAAGGCTGGTAGAAAGTGGCAATTGCAGCATAAGTAAATGAAGTACCTCAGATCAAGTACAGCGTGGATTGCTGCACCGTGGGCTTCACAGCTCTTAGCCCTGCTAACAAGACTTGACTAATCTGGGGGACACTTTTTCTAGTCTGCTCTGTCTTCATCCTTTATCCTAAGACTACCAATAAAAGTATAAGTTTTGCTATGCATACCTGTCCTGCTAAGAACTACTCTGTGTCTACCAACTCATATCCCTGGACCAGTCTGCCCAGCCTGCTAGTGTTCATGGAATGACGTACGAGAACTGCATTATATCCACTGTAGTGTTTTGGCAGAGCACAGGAGTGTGAGTAAATCCAGATTCTCTTGGATGGCAGACTCACCCCAAACTAGTTCTGTGCTAACGTTGGTGTGGGTACAGAATGAATGCGTACAGACCAAAAAGGGCTTGTGTATGTCCCGGTGCCTCCTGTGTTTGCATTCGCTGCTCATGTTGCTATTGCAGAAAGAAGCTTTAAACCTGTCATTCTTACAAAGAATGCTATGCCCTTTTTTATTTTAAAACAAAAAAGTGGATTATTTAGTCTGAGGTTCCCAAAGCCCAGGAAATGCATCTCTTGGGCTCCTTGTCAATTTGGGGCCTAATGAAATATAGAAAATACTCAATAAAAGCACCTTTATTACTTTAGTTGTTTAAATGTAGAGTTTTTAGCCATCAGGTTAATGTTTTTGTATCATTTTTTGATTCGATTGTGAGCACTTTTCCAGGTATCTCTGCCACTTGAGCGCTAATTGGATTTCCGCAGATAAATGGTGCTAGCGGTAGCCCTTACTTCACTGCGTTCTTGCTTCATCATTATTTTATTTGTTTTTACTGTAAAGGTTAATAAATCTTTGTATGTTTAAAGCATGGAAAAGGGCAGGCAGGCAGGCAAAGGACCACAGCGTGGACAGGGGAAATCTTTGTAGTGTTTTCTCGAAACTGAGTGAGGCATTGTGCCCTCTGTTGTATTTTAAAATGCCCAGCTGGGTGTGTTATAGGGCCAAGTGGCAATCCATAATCCTTCAGATAAAAAGCGTTGATCTCTCCACTAGTTCTCAGACAGAGCCTGAAGGCATTCCAATTGGGTTACCATTGATTTGGGCTGAGGAGGACACTGAACAGCACTGGGCTATTTAAGAAGAAATATATGGAGTTTATTTTTTTTAAAGGAAAATTGGAAGTCTTTTAGTGCAAATACAACTTGGTATCCCTAGATTATCAGGAAAGTCAATATGGAACCTACTAATGTACTAAAGCCAGGGAAGTAGAAAAGATCAAACCATCTTCCTTGTGCTCTAAAGATGAGAAAACATCATCTTGCTGGGCCAGGCATTGATCATTGGGCTGCTGGTCTTGCAGTGGCATGGACCCAGGCATTCAGTATTGTGCCAGTGCTCTGCTGCAGCATGGACCCAATCATTGTGTTGGTGCTGATGTTTTGCAGTAGAATGGATTGAACATTCAGGGTCGGTGCTAATGCTCTCTGCAGCATTTGTGTAGGTGAAGGCTGGTGTGTGTGTGTTTTTTTTTCTTGAAGCGGGTAATTGTTTATTAATTTTTTAGTAGGTAAAAAGTGTAATTGTAATAATCCTTGACATGCTGACTTCTCCGAGGGCTAAGGAATAAGCAGTGTTGCTTTGTAGCTTCTGTGCCTCACTCACAGTGTCTCCTTATCTCTGTTTTGAAGATCTCTGTATTGAAACTGTTCAGGGCAGGATCTTTTGAGGATAGTTTCCTGTGGCATTACTCCTCTTGAACATTTGATCTTGATCTTGGATTGTGCTAATTTTACTGAAAGGTCTTAGCTGGAGAAATCAGGAGACAAGGTGTGTGAATTCTTTGTGTATACACACTGCTATATTGGTTGAGCCTTATCTCAAATGTATCATGGCATTTTTAAATAGTGATTATGAGATCTCTGAAAGTTCCCAAAATGATCCCACCAAAAAGTGAAATCTTCTCTTTGTTCTTAGAATAGTTATGACATGGACAGTGGCCATACAAGCTATGGATGTAAATCAGTAACCAGTTAACCGGTTACACAGTAAGCATTAGATGCTTACCAGTAACCAGTTAACTGGTGCCTGGCCCAGCTGGAGCAGCCCTTTCCTACCCGCTGTGCACTGCAGGCAGTGGGCTGTTCTAGTCCGGCTGGGCCCATTGTGCTACACTGTGGGCCAGCAGCCGGTAGCCCTGCAGGGTTGGTAGCTAAGCCTCTCGGTTAACCGTGTAACTGATAGAATTTTTATCGGTTACATGGTTAATATTTTTATATATTTTTTTACATCCCTAGTGAAAGCTTTCCCCATGCTTACCCTTGCATTTTGAGCATTTTAGGGGTTAAAAACAAAGTTCAGTCTCCATATCCTTTTGCTCTTTTCTGAAACTGCTCATATAGGTTTCCACTTTTGAAGGAGAATTTTTATGGTGTGGGCATCTGTCCATTGGAAACTGGACAAAGATGAGTGGCATAGCTGAATTTGAGCTGATAAAACTGTATGCCTCTAAGAATCGACATCCCTCGATCATGCAACTCTTACCAGTCAGTTTTTCTAACCCATACTAAGTTGCTCTCCTAATGCAGCAATTAACAACAGTTACAAAGTGCCTAAGCTGATTGATCACGTTGTTGTTGTTGTTGTTTTGTATTGCAGTAGCACCTAGAAGCCCTAGTCATGGACCAGGACTCCACTGTGCTAGGTGCTGTACAAACATAGGACAAAAAGACAGTCCCTGTCCCAAAGAGCTGACAGTCTAATGATGTTTAGGTAACATTATTATTTGCTTAAATGTTCTGTACCCTTCCCCTCTCTCTGCTGCTTCCCATTTGCTGTGCCTTGCATGATTTATTGAGCACTTGTCACTATTTCCAACTTCTCAACCATTTCCAAGATTAGACCTTTTGTTTGCCAGTTTCTTCTAGCAGGCCTGGTTTCCTTTTTCCTTCCCAACCAACTGTGCTTGCATGCACTCTCATGTTTGAAGGTTTTTAAGTGCAGTCCAAGGTACAAGTACATAGTACTAAATTAATCGTCAGGTGTACGAATCCCAACCACGATCCCCTATTTCAGCTCCAGTCACATGGGTTCCTGTCACGCCCAGGAAAACACAATTTCCATTACTCACCATGCATTGCATAAGAAGTGGGAGGTCCATCAAGCAGTTTTCTATACAAGAAGTTCAAGAAATTGCAGCTTGCTGATTCTCCAGTGCACAAGATTCACCTCCCTTTCTTGCATCTTTGGTGGCAACCTTCACAAATGAGACACACATTAGACCTTCTGCAAGGAACTCTAACTCATTTATGCAGCTTGGTTAGCCAGTCTCTTTCCTGTGGAATCCCAGAGAGCCAAGTTGGTCCAAACAGTGACCCTGTTCTGGTGTATCTGTCTTGCGGGATGACTCTTCCAGAGTCTAACATACAATGACAATTTTAACGATTGGATGTTGTCATTAGCCAAGACACAACCCTCTCCTTTCCCCCTCCTCAGTCATCCTTCAAAGAAATAGCATGTGAATGGAGATCCACTAATTCTTGTTTGTCCTGTGCTTAAAAAGGATAAGATAGTTACTTATTATTTTACCTTTGCACATTTGAAGATGCTGTAGTTAGGGTAAAAGGAACAATCCTTCAAAAGCTGTCAGAACTGAGCTCTTTCAGAATGGGGTGGTGCAAAGGAGAAGAGGTGAGTGCTGGAGGTGTTGCCATCACCTAACTCTAATTATTATATCCTGTGTATTTTTAGTCCAGGAGTCACAGGGTGAGCTCACGGTTCTCCTGTAGCGAGCATCTTGGACACTGAGTCATTACATTCCTTTGGAGTGATTCAGCGTAACAGCTTGACACCTTCATTAATTTTACAGCACAGAACTTCAGTGCTCTCTAAGCTTCCTTTACAAAGGGTAGATTTAAAGTGAGCTAATACATAAGTGGGATGCTACCCTGAAGATATAAAATGGGAGCCTAAGGAAATCAAGAAATCAAAATTCCTCACCTTACTCCATCATCTTGCACCTATCCCATTGGATCAGTTCCCTTACTTGCCCATGGCATATTAGCATCACCTACATTTTGAGTCCAGACCCTTCACCCACTTCCCTGGGGCACTGACTTGGTGATCCATGTGTATCCATAATGATCCAGTGCTTTCAGCACTGAGGTTACTGCAGTTATTTCTGTAAATAGGACTTCAAAGCCAAGCAAATGGCAAATGTCATCTCTTTTCCTCCTGTCCCCTCCCCTTTGTAAAATTTTCTTTGGTGGTAGCATCAATAATTGTAGAAGGTTTCCAAAGGTAGAAAGATAAGGGGTAAAAGGCTTTTAATTTATTTAGTATGGTTATTTTTCTTTTGAGAATGGGAGGAATTATGATTCTTTACTGTCCTCAAAAAAACAAAAAACAAAAAACCACAAAAAAAACCCACCTCTGACCTTGCACTCCAGGAATAAAGGTGTAAGCAGTTTATTGACTACACTTGAAAGTTAAAGCAGAATTTGTTAATAGAGGTGTAATTACAGGTACAGATTCCATTAGTGATTTCTTTATAATTTTTTTTCAGTCATTTGTTACTTGACTGGAACAGTTAATTTTGAATTGAATTTGGGACTGCCATGTCTAATCTTCCTTTCTGAGATTAAAAAGATACATATTGTACCAGGTGTGCACGCGTATACATATAGGTTTATATGTACATCTGTAGAGAGAGTCTGGCTGTTTTTAGGATTGTTTTAAAGTGTGTAGTGTTTTCTTATGTTTATTTGTTGCAAAGGTATATTACTTAATATCAGCTTTGTTCTTTTAAGAGTGAAATTTTGACTAGCTGTCCATCAGGTTTTAACCAGAGCCAAAAAAATTTAAGATGACAGACATATTTCACTTTGAAAGGTGGCTACTGCGCAGACGAAGTTGCTACTTTTCATAAGGGCTTTTACTACATATATCAATGTGTTTTAAGAGAGACTTGGGTCAATAATACCATGCTTTAGAATTCCCTAAATACATATTTACACAATAGACCTTAAAATATATTAGTCTATCATGTCAGTTCCTGTACACTGCTATCAGAGATGTTTTATGTCCTTAATGCATGATACAATAAAACTTTATTTTTATAGCATTTTTCATACAAACTTTATCCTGGAATGCATTGTGGAGTAAATAAAAAAATTACAAGGTTAATATTTAAAAAGCTGAAGGAGAGAAAAATTAAAAGGTATATGTGATGGAAAAGGTATTTTGAAATAAGATTCAAAACTAGATAGTCTACAGGGCAGAGAGAGAGGAAGATTGAGGAGAAGGCTCTTAGCTATGGATGTCAAGTTGCGTTTAATCGGCTAATCGAGTAAGGGGGTAAACTGCAGAGCCGCAGCGGGGTTAGCTCCTAGCCCTAGGAGTTAACCCAGCTGACACTCTCCCTTTTAAATGTGTTAAGAGCCTCCAGGCTCTTAATACATTTAAAAAGCAGAGGCACAGTGTCTGGAACCAGGCGTGAGCCGGGAATCAGCTGACTCCCAGCTCATGCCTGGTCCCCCCGCTATGCCTCTGCCTCACGTGCCCTCCCTCCATGGAGAAGGTGCTGGAGGGAACCAGCTTTTAAGCTGGTTCTCCCCAGTACCCACTCCTGCTTCCCTCTCCCCCTCCTTGCTCTGCCTCTCTGATAGAGGCAGTAAGCGGGGGCGGGAAGGGGAAGCAACGAGTCAAGTCACTACTCGACTACCCGATAAACTTATGCTTATTGGGTAGTCGATTAGTTGCTTACATCTCTACTCTTAGGCAGTGGTGAGGATTTTCAAATAGAGGAAGCTGGTTAGACCTAAGCAGAGGGTGTGGAAAGTTCAGGCCTCTATGATCAGCTGCCACAAACGTGAAATGGCTCCTGAAACAAAGGAGCTGAGAATGGGGGTGGGCAGGTGTTTACATGGTCTCATTTCTGTGAATGTGAAAATAGTGAAAAAAAATAGGAGGGAAAAGTAAGTCCAGGAAGAAAGTGTCCCACAAAACATGGCTAGATAACTATGAGATTTTGATTAAAATCAGAGAGAAAAAGGTAGTAGTGAAAGCTTGGGATTTTGTAACTTCTTTCTTTTAACTCGTTCCATTGTAAAAAGGGAGTGCAAGGAGTCTCTGCTCAGTGGAGGATGTCTCCTGCCTTTGGTATTAAGTAGGCACAGCAAGGTGAGATGAAGGCGCCTTAGCTTGGTTTTTTTCTGGCTTTTATTGATTTTTTTTCTGTCACATCTTAATGTAAATTAAGCAGGGTTTTTTTGTGTGTGATAATTATAGATAAATGTATTTAAAGTAGATCTGGATTTTGTCGTCCTGTAGAAAAGGAGGTAGAGTAATTCCCCCCTCCCCGTCCCTGTCATATGTTCATTTTAATTAGCAATTTTAAAAAATTGAAAATAAAAGAGGAAAATGAATAGGTGTTGAACCAGCCTGTGATATGTAAATGCCAACTAGTAATTACCTAAAACCTCAATTTTCTTTCTGTTTCATCTTGCAAAACATTTCATTTCCACTGAGTGAAAACACTTAATTTGGGCTGCGTTCGTTGGGAAACCCAGCCTCTCAGATCCTGCGCCTGCCAGAGGTCTCAGCTAGGGGGAGTACTGGTTCTGTGCTTACACAGCTCTTGCAACTCTGTCCATCCCAAGGTTATTCCTTTCTGTGCCATCCTGGTGGTTTTACTCTGAGTGTTGAATGGAAATCCGCCACCACTTTCCCATTGCCAGCCTCAAATCTGCTTTCAGAGTGCCTTGCTCTTTCCAGAATTACTGAGTTCTAGGCAATCTGTGGCATATCAGATTTTTTACTTTTCACTTGAATGTTGTTGTGTTGACATTTTTTAGTTAGATTTCATTCGTAGGACTATCTCTAGCCTGAGTTTCTGGATCCTTGAGATTTCCAATTTTAGATGTATTGACTCTTCCTCCTGCTGTTTTGGTCTTTCAGTTCAGGATCCCTGATTTAGATCTCATGCCACACTAGTTTTCTTTCCTATCTTCATTCCCTTGGGTTCTGGATCCCTTTATATTTAATTCATTTTTCTCTCTGCTCTGTTTTGAGTGAGAAGTTTAAAATTTGATTTCCTAGGACTGTGAAATAAAGTTCATGTAGGTTTCTCTTCCCTGTTAACTTTAGGGGCCTATCTTTTAATATGTGTTTGTGCAGCACTCTTTTGCGCTCCCTTCTGATTGGTGGCCAGAAAAAAAAAGCCCTGTATACCAGGGAAATGTAAATTAGGAGTCTGTAAGCCATGTCTCTCTCATTAACGTCCTCAAGATACTCTGCTTAGAAAGAACAAATACTTTTTGTGAAATATAAATTAGGAACTCTGAATCCTGAGTTAAGAAAAGGGGGTTTGACTGGGGAGCTGGAAGCTTGGATTAGAGAGAGCTCTATGTTGGTGTCCCAGGACTCTGATTCTAGAGAGCTCTGCCTTGAATCTCAAGGAACAGTGCCTCTTTAGTGAGATATATGGCTTCATAATTAGCCTCTTGCATTTTTTTCATGAGTGCTAGCATCAGCGTTCTACAATGTGTTTCCCTGATTAACAGCTGCTTTGCAACTATTTCCTTGTGCCACCGATGACCATATTTGTCAAGTTTGTCCTGACAGAGCACTGATTTCTTACTAAAATGCAGCATTTCTGTTTGAAGGGATTCTCTTGTTCCTCACCGTGCCAGGCCTTTTAAGTCAGCCCTTGTTACAATATGAGCTGGCTTTAGCCTGACGCTTGTTAACAGGATTCTGGGTATCTCCTTTGGAGTAGGAGTACAGAAACCTTTCACAGACAATTTAATCTTCTGAGCCTTGCAAACGTGCAGCTTTACACGGGGAGGGGGGTGGTATTGCAGTAGGCTATGTATTGATCAGTTCCATTTGCCCTGTAGCCGTGGCCTTCTGCTCTGGCTAAAATAAGGTTAGGTTTTGTTAATACTGCCATATTATTTTAATACACTTTAAAAAAATTAATTCCAAATACTTTTACATACGTCATCTATATTGCCAGTGCTGATTGCCTTCCGCACATGTAAAGTAAACTAGCTGGGCATAGTTCATGGCCTGTGCCTCTGCTGCTTAATGAAAAGGAAGGTTGCATTTAAACAGATACAAAACTGTTCTGCAACAGACTGCCCCTCAGAATGTACAGTCTCAGCCGTGAGCTTTAGTTCCCAGGTCACCCTTAAGTCTTGCTCTGTGAATAAATACTATTCAGTAATGACTTACAGAGGATCCCCAATATTAGGGATCTAATAGATTTCACACTTATTGCTCCTCCAGTGGCACTTTATGGTGTTTTCCCTCTTTATCTTTGTTTTCAAGTCCTGCGTAGTTGGAGTGTGTGGGATGATTTTTTTGAAGGGGGTGGGGAAGAGGTTGCTTGCCCCTGCATCATCTTTTAAACCACGTGTTTTATTTTTCACACACCAGCAGCTGATAAAGCAGTTTGGGTTCTTTATGTAAGAATCCTATTGCTGTGAGCATAACACTGTATTAAAGAGGGCTGACTTAACCTTCCTCACCAACATCAGAGGGAGGGAGATAGGGGGTGTCAGTGAGGAACCTTGAACCAATGTAAAAGTGTAGTGCCTTAGCCTGGAATTGCCCCAGCTTGCTGCACTCCCACAACATCTGCGTAAAGTTCCTGTTTCCATGTTACATCTTTGACATTGAGGTGGAATATTTACTTGAATATATGTAATTTGGCTGGACACAAATATAATTCATGAATAGTTACATTTATCTTCTAATTAGAAAATGAAACGATAGCACAGAAACTGCTGCAGCATTCCCCTCACAATATTTCTGATCAAAAGTGTTTGGGTGTGAGACCATTGCAGAAAAAAGGCTGGTGAGGTAGCAGGTTTGTGGTGCTAATTCACCTTTCATAACTGAATACACTATTTTTTGTTAAGAAAAATAAAGAACAGATAAATGGCACAGTGGTTAAATGTGGTCTTCTGGTCACTGTATGGTGGCAATCTGAGAATCGGAGCTGGTAATATGATGATGTACACTACTTGGCAATGTCCTAATATTAGAAAATTTTGGTCAAGTGTTGCAAATGTTACAGAAATAGTATGGAACAATATGTTTCCAGCTGAGTCAGAATTCTATTTGCTGTATGATTTTTCATCTATGCATGGGACAGCAAAGTCTCTTTTTTTTTTTTTAAATAAACTGCAGTTGCCTTGATTGTTCAAATAGACTGATCCTTAGAAAATAAGGAAAACTCTCTTGTCCCTTCTTTTAAAAAAATGTCACGTTAACATGACCTGAGTTATTTTATATAAACATATTATACACAAGATAAATGAGGAAAATGAAGGCAATTCAGGTGAGGATAAGGGAAGAATGTATCTCTTCTCTAAAAGGAAGCACAAACTTCTCAGTTAGAGGAACGCAGGCTCAGGAGACATTTTGGAGAGGGGATGTAATAGTTAAGGACTTTGTTTTTGTAAAGTTTGTTGTTATGTGTTTTATTTTTAGGTGTTATTTTTGTCTCCTTTTAAAATCAAGACCTTTGTAAAAAAAGTTCAGAGGAAAATGATACAGGAGATAGTTTAAATAATTTAATCCTTTAATGTGGAGGCTTATTATTTTTAATACATATTTTTATTGAAATGTTTACATTTTGTAAAACAAAAATATCTCCCAATAAATAGCTTCAATCAATATAATGTTAAAAATGAATATACTTAAGAAAATAACAGAAGCGAAAATGTTTTATTTTAGGTTAAAACATTTTTATATAAATTGATAACATTATTGTATGAATTCAAGAGCGTGCAACATTCGGAGTCCAACAAGCCCTTTGTATCTGTGTTTACTAGCTGAATAGAAGCAGGAGGGGAATATGGAAGAGTTCGCAAAGAAACAAGTAATTAACATAAGAAGGAAAGTGGTTTTGATATGTTCGCACATCTATATGTCTGCTTATTTGGGCATCTTTCCTATTCAGCACATTATCCTAAAGTTATTAGTTTGGGTACTTTATGTTTCTGCATTGGGCGTAGTGATATCAGAGCCATTTAAATGCGTGATTTGCCTGTCGCCAGCATTTCCAAGGGACAGATCAAGAGCACATAAATGAGACCAAAATGTACTTTATGCAAGGTGTCCTGCTGTATTATTTTATGACTTGAAATTATTGAATGTAAACTTAAAAACACCCAATTGTTCCCCTCCCCCTAACTTTGAAGTATGCCGGGACTTTGTCAAATTCCCGTTAAAATAAAGATGTCAATTTCATCTTCCTTCCAAATTCATTTATCATGCTTTTTTAAAAGGTGTTTTCTGCTTTACCTGATGTTTAAATTGGATTCGCTCGTTTATGCTGTTCTTTGCTGTATCCCCCACGTTTTTCTTAAATGAATTAGTAATGACAGCGTACTCCATCATACCCTCTCTACAGCCACTTTAAGGGAAGCCTGGTGATCTAAACCTTTTAACCTATTAAAGATGATTTTCCCCAATTGAATCAGACCCACCACAGGTGTAATAACTAATCATTTAAACTACACCTGCTATTATGTATTTTTAAGCCATTATGTGTGTTGGATAGATGATAATTCATGTTTATTGCATTGTCCAATGGATCCGTTTTGCCTACACTAGCCTGATTAATGTATTTAAAGAAATAAGAGATGCAATTTAAAAAAAAACACATTGATGGAATGCACTGAGGAGTACATTGAAAGTGCCATTAAACCCATCAGAACTTTGCTCTCTGACCAGAAATGCATATTCCAATGGCTGGATTCAAAACCAAAGTGAAACTTGTTCATTTCAATAGTGATGCTCGATTTTTTTTCTGTCATGACATTTTTGAAAACATACTTAGATCTTAACTCCAGAAGCTGCATTGTGGCTTGCACATCTTAAGATGTGCAAATCCTTTTTCTCCTTTTTTTGCAGTCACTACAGCTTATTGGGAATGCAGATGCCAGCATTTGGGGGGAAAACCACACTTTTCTTCCTTGTACATGGAAGACTAGTTTCATCTAAGTGCAGGAATGGAGCAATCTCTCACTTCAGTATGGATGTGTCTGTCTCCTAAGTTAACTTCAAATAGGTTATCACCCTCTGTGCCACACCCAAAGCAAATGCCTTTTATAGAGGCAGATCAGATGGTTTTCCACAGTATAGTAGAATATACCTTGTATGGGGCTGGATGGCTTGGGGGGGGATTAATATTAGAATACAGAGATTTTCACTTAGTCCTGTGTGGTATGACCCATAGTAGTCACAGTGTAGTGACTGCTCAGCAGTCTGTGTGAAATGAGTTGCTGGGTCTCAGTTCTGTGGATTGCATCACAAGAACTATCACAACTCATACAAAATTGATCTCCTTGTTGATAATATCGGCAGAGACACAAAGAATTAAATAGGCTATGGAGAGTCAACTCCCCGCATATCCTTAATAGGGATTCCTACAGAACAGGCCTGAGGCACATAGAAGGCATATGTGGGGAGGCTTGCCTTGTTATACCTACCTTGTAGTTAGAGAGGAATCTAGCACTATCATTGGCACTTTAAGGAAATAAATTTGTATGTGTGCGCGCGCATGCGCACGCGCACGTGCACGTGTAAGTGCAAAAAGTATCATCCCAGTTCTTACACTCTGTGGAAGTATGTGTCTTTGACTTTATTGTGCTCTAGAAGATGAGCCTTTAAGTGACTTAAAACTTAAAGTTCTTTCACAAAAGCTGTATATAGCTTCTCTTGCTCTAGAGCATAAACATAACCACTTATCTGTCCAGTTGGGTCACTTCAAAAATAAAACTTAACCTTTATGTCTTTAATGTGATCCAGGACAAGGAAAATAACCTCTCACTTGCTGGTAGGAGGCTTGGGACCCTAATGGAGTTTGCTTTGTGCTAAGCAGTGTTTCAGCTTGGTAAAACATGTTCAAGGACAAACTTATCTACATCACAATATTAATACTGTACTATCTGAGTAGGGATGAGCTTGAGCCTCAAATTCTGCTCTGGATCCAATGATTCTCCAAAGTCAGATTGGAGTTCTGGTTCCAGCCCGTCACCATCTGCTGCTGGAGTTGATACCTGGGTGTTGTAATTTAGAATGTATTTAGAATCAGAATTTTGAATGTTCTTAACTCAGAGCTTTTCACTTTTCTGTTTCTCCAATCCTCTCACCCTAATCAGATCGCAACAGCAGTGAAGTTTCTACAGAACTCCCGGGTCCGTCAAAGTCCACTCGCAACCAGAAGAGCATTTCTCAAGAAGAAAGGTACATATTTATCGTGCTAATTAATTAATGAGGAGGTCTGGGGGTGGAATGTAGGCCAGGAGCTATTACTGTGGAAAATTAGGTACTGAGGGTAAAAAAGATCGCTTGTCCCAAGAAATTTGTAGTGTGTGAGGTCAAGGCAGTTCCATTTTCTTCCCTGCAAGCCAGTAGTAATATAGGCAGGAGACACGGCATTACAGAATGAGAGACATTTTTGGAACTTTAGAATTAACTACCTTGAGAGATCTTCAGAAGCAAGGACAGTTTAGAGTTACAGGCTAGATGGTTGATTCTAACTTCTTAATGACATTGGCTTTAGAATGACCAGTTGTAGTTAAAAGGTCAGCTGCTTCAGAAGAGAGTTTGGGAGAGAGGAATGAAGGAAGAGGGACATGGTATAGAGTAAATAAGGTCAGGCTAAGGTCAAGTGTGGGGTCAGCCTGACTTTCAGCCTGAAATGGCATATTACTGACTGTGCATAGCCCTTTCCATGGTGGGAGCAGGAAGGATCCTGACAAATCCAATATTGACTCAAGCCAGTGGAACTTGCCTGATAAGTTTTTCCTTTTGATTATAAAGGAGGTAACTTTGTTGTCTTAAAACTTCAGAACATAAAAAGAAAAAAAAAAATTTAAGAATTTTGTAGCAGATTTCAGATGAAGTTTATTCCAGCGCAAATTGCCAAACCAAGAACCCTCCACATCACTTAAGTCCTTAATGTGGGACTTACGCACTAAAGAGGCTCATGCCCTAGAGTGAATTTTTTCCTTTAAAGAGTTTTAAAAAGTGTTTTAAGTGCTAGAGTGTGTATGAAAATTCAAACTCCAGAGTTGGAGGGGATGGGGACCCATTTTTACAGGAGGTATTGTGAATATTACAGTCTGATTTGAATTCTTTAGCCAAAGACATTGGCCTATGGAACATAAGAAACCCCAGAAATATATTAGCTGGATTGGAGATATGAATTGTTTAGTGAAATCCAGGAGATTTGATGGCATGGGATAATCTGCTTACAGGCGCCCTGCTCATCTTGGGGCAGAAAGCACTGAGGATGGAATGGTAGGGGTTGTCTTCTAACCGCTTTACCATCAACAATATAATTCAGGTACATCATGTGGAATTTGGTCCTTTCCCGCTGGCCCTAGTGTCAGATACAAAGCCTCCCAGCAAGAAGATGCAGCTCTGCTAGGTGCATTGTTTGCCCTGCTCTGCCATCAGGGTGGCATTGAATTTGCTAATATGGCAAAATTTGGAGTTGGTTGGTCACTCTGTTCTGTGAGTTTTTCCTTGAAATATGTGAACGTATGGGGAGTAATTAATCATAAAAGCTTGGGGATTTCAACTCTATCACAGAAGCAATGAAGCAGGGGAAAGCTGAGCCTAAAAGCTGTGCTGATTACCCGGGGTAACCTGATACAAAATCTATTGTTGCCGAGAGATTCTTAGCCCCCAGTATATTGTGCAATATTATAACCGCCTGATCTTCTCCTCTGCTGACAATGACCAGTTATTCCTCATTTTCTCTCTCAACGTAGCTGGGTTAGAATTTCATTTGCAGAAGGTATTTAGAGCAATTTAGAGACAAATGTCTCTGGTGTTTGCTCTGCACTTCCCCACCGCAGGCTTCGCTGAGCAGTTTTTAGTATCAGGAGCTCCATCTAATCTGTTTAATTTTAATAAATCCCTGACTGGGAGAAGAGGAGGGGTGGGGAGAAGGAGGCAAAGAGACACTGTGGCCCGACTAATACTTCTTGTGAATTACTTGGCTAATAATTATCAAAGAGCAGAAACTGTTTGGTAGAACTCTTTGTTCCTGTTTGTTAATTCCCTCCCTCCCCTTTGTGCTAATTGCTCATATGGCAACTTAACAGTAGGAGAAAGGAAGGAACAGAATCCAGCAGTGTCTGCATCCAGGAGTCATTGGGAACTTGATCATATGGGATCTGCCCACTTGGTCATATAAGGTTATCTTTGCTTGATGCTCCACATGTGCATCAGGCTAGTTGTGCCCTCAGGGGCAGGAAAAATATTGTCCTAACCATAGATGCAACTAGTTCAGTCTTGGGAATATGAAGGAGAATTAGCCTGGTTGAGTATTCAGTTCCATTTACACCCTGAGATTTACCCATTGGTATTCAAAGTAACTGTCTGGTGGTTTTCCTGAATTCTAGTAAAGCATATTCCACCAGAACTTCCTGGGGTGGAAATTTCAAGACTTATCCTTTCAAGTGAGCTTCTCCCCATGGCTGGCTTAGGGTGGCTGCATTATCCACCCATTGGCTACTGCCCGGGGCCAGCCTGAGGTAGCAAGGGCCACACTAGCTGTCAGCAGCTTCCGTGGGGGGAGGGGGAGGGAGAGAAGGACGTGCTGTCAGTCAGCAGCTGTTCTCTGGGGCTGGGGTGTTTCCTGCCCCCCCCCGTGGTCATTATGGAGTATAACTGTTCTTGCTATTACACCCCTCCCTTTCTGTTTGATGAGAAACAATAGCATTCCATGTACATCCCATTGTCCTGGCACAACCAAACCCTGAATCTGCTTTAAGTTATAAGAGGAAGCTGCCTACCGAATTGGTGGTCCTAACTCTCTTACTGTTTAGGAAGAGTTCTTGAACAAATGGATAGACACACAGACAGACAAATGCACAAACTCTCTCAAATATATAGTCGATATTATTATTGCTCTACATATGTATAAAACATTTTTCCTGCCGGATGACAGAATGTTCCTGCCGGGCAACAGAATGACATCATTAATGTCATCAGCATCAACAGGCTGTCTAAGCAAAGTGAGAGTGGCTGGGGGGGTGGGGATGAGCGTAGCCCCCTAGTATCATATATAAACATTTCTCCAAACCCCATGTTAAAAAGAACTTTGTTCATCTCTCTAGGGAATAATACAGAGGCATCGTCTCTTGGTAGGATTTTGCAGTTGTAGCTGCCTCCAGGAGATTTTGCTGCAGAAAAGGGGGGTAGGATCACTGGTTTTCTGAGAGCTATAAGGAAAAAGGTACATACTGACAATGGGAGGCTCTCAGATGCCCTAGTTGCAGTCTGTTCCAGCAGGAATGGCTATAGGGAATGTAAAGGTAAAAGCACTGACAGCAGAGATACTCCTAGCTTTGCTTAGGAAATGCCACATGTGGGATTTGCAGTGAAACAAAGCCTTGAATTATAATCTTCACTTTTTAAAAATACTAATCTCTATCCCAAAAAGGAAAATCCATTTTTAAAGTATTATTTAATATAGAAATTGTGATCCCACAGGTGCATGGCCCTTCAGTTGCAAATGAAGGTTACTTTAGAATCCTCAGCTGGGTTGGGTTTGTTGTCATGTGAAATAGCAGCTGGATGGTAATGGCGGGAGGCTGCCCCTATTTCTGTCCAGTTAAGAGTTTGGGGGTCATATATTACAGGCCTGGGATAAGCAGCCTGATGATGATGGAGGGAGTGAGGAAAGTGTCCTGGATTTAAGATCTTTCAAAAGTTCAGTGAGATTTCTGCGCCGTCTTGAACACTTTGAAACTTTGTGAATACAGAGACGTTAATGAGAAACATGAAGTTATTAGAATCATTTATCATTTTCTTTGAAGCTACACTGGCATTTTGTGTAATTTATGACATTTCCTCCTTTTTATTGTGAACTTCTTCAGATGAAGAGGAAAAGCAGCTGTTTCCCTTCGGCGTATCTGAAAGAAAAAAAAAGATACTGTTTGTTTTTGGTCCAAGTAGCTGATTCTGCTGATGACACACCACCACAGTGGCGCCTGGGGAGTAAATAAACAGCATGTGGGGTTTAAACCCTGGTGGAAATGTGTCTGTTGTTGAGCTGTTGGGGCTCAGATGTCCACTGCTCAATTACCTTTCTAGTAGCACATGCAGGTTAGAATTGTGTTCTGAATGTGTGATGTGAGACTGCAGAGGGTGGATGGTTGAGTGGTGAGAGTGCTAACCTGTGACTTGGGAGCCAGGGTGGGCAATAACTTTGATGGGGGGGGCACTCCAAGATTTGGTAAGAGGACCAGGGCCACACTTCTGTGGAGGAGATGCAGAGTCTGGGATGAAGTTTGAGTGCAGAAAGGAGCTCAGGGTAGTGGAATGGGGTGTAGGAGAGGGTGTGGGGTTGAGAGGGAGTTTGGGTGAAGGAGGGGGTTGTAATCGGGGGCAATGGATCGGGGTGCAGCGTCTGGGAGGGGGTATGGGTGCAAGAGAAGATTCTGGACAAGGGGAAGGAAGTTGGAAGAAGTTCTGACCTGGGGGAGTGAGGTGCAGAGTGTTTGGGTGGTGACCTGAGGCAGAAAGGGGTGGTTACCTGGGGCAGGGAGTTGGGGTGCCAGAGACAAGTTCTGTTTAATTAGGTCGCTCCTGGCCAGCAGCCCCGCAGAACCCTGAGGCAACCTCCCTGCCTGCTGCAGCCCCAAGCTCAAAGCAGCTGGTTTTTCTATGTGGCTCTCTGTGCCGCATGTAAGGGTGGGGGAGGCTTTGTGTGCTGCCCCTACCCTCACCACAATCTATCAGCTCTCATTGGTCAGTCAAAGCCACATGGAGCAGCCAGCCGCTTTGAGCAGCTTGGCGCTGCTCCCTGCCAGAATGTCCTGGTGGGGCAGGCCACAGGCTGGATTAAAAGGCTTGGCAAGCCAGATCTTGCCTGCCCCTGCTCTGTCCAAATCCCTCCTCAGTCATAGACTTCCTATGAGACCTTGGGCAAGTTACATAGCTATTGTTCCCCATTTGCAAAATGACAGTCATTGGAGTAAGGAGAATACATTTTTTAAAGGGTGCAAGGTCCTTAGGTACCACAGTGATGGGGACCTTATACATTGAATTGCACCGAGGAAGAGCAAATCCAGATATTTGTGGGGTCAGAAACTCTCTTAGAAAACATATTACCTTGATTGGTGCTTTGTATGTTCATGTACACCTGAATCCCAATGGAGTCAAACTTCTGTTTGATGAGAGAAGCAGGAGGTCAGTGGAAAGCTTTGCCCTTCACACATTGGGTCTATTAATCTATTTCATTACCTTGGCTTGTAAGAAGCAAGTTAATACAGAAGCTTTTCTGCCGCTCTGTGGCCTGTGGGTCCCACACAGCTTTTGCACTGCAGTTCTAGTAAAGATGACAGACGTGGGAGGTGCTTGTCAGACTGGAGTGTAGAAAGCAGTGGAGGTGAGGGCTTCTAAGTTGCTAGTGTAATGACAGTGCATACATTATAGAGTTTTCAATGCCCCACCCCACAAAAGGGTCAAAGGTATTTACTTCTCAGCAAACAAAAGTTGTGAATTTAGGATTCTGCTGTAGAATATGAGCTCCCTTCTCTTCCTTCTTTTAATCAACTGCATTCGTGGAAATTGAACCCTCACTGGCAGCTAAACACCCTCTTTACCGAAGACAAGCCCTGGCGAATCACCTTGAGGAAGAGAGAGGAGGGGCCACAGACTGCGGTTGGAGAGTTTTAAGGGGAGTAAATTGTTCTGTAGATTTCAATTTAACTCTCTTTTATTACTTTCCTTTTTTATAATTTAAGTCCATTTCATGAGGCAGTTTGCATGTCCTTGAATGGAATCTTGTTACCATGAAAGCTTTTTTAGCATTGATTTCATAAGTCTTAATTTAATAGCTCCATCATTACTGAGAAGCCCTGAGAGTGAGGCCCTAGCTTTCCAGGTCACTGACCTTTTAATTACAAACCTTGTTCTGATGGCCAGGTTATCGACTGGACAGCTCTCAGCTTCTGTCCCCAGGATGAAAGTGAAAGTAACGGCCTTTCCTCCCCCACTCCAGAAAAGGGAGGAAAAGAAAAGTAACTCCTGTGTTTCTAAAATTAATTTTCTCGTTCAGCTTTACTTTGTAATTAATTCTTTAGTATGTCTCAGTGAAGCTTGAAGAGTTTTTACAAAGCTTTTCCTTGAGCACAAAATGCAGTGCAAATCAATGGAGTCCAGTGACAGCTCATGCAAAAATATCCAGTTAGTAATGTGTTACCAAGATCCACCCTTCCCAGAAGGATAGTGAAGGTCCTCTCCACCAGCTTCTGAAGACAGACTGAGAGTATGTCTAGACTACAAGCCCCTTTTGAAAGAGAGCGTCTAGACTACAGCCAGTACTTTCGAAAAAGCACAGTTTGCATTACATAGCACCTTTTTTCGAAAGAGCACTTTCATAAAAAGGCATTATTCATCATAAAATGAGGTTTTCCACGGTCCAAAAAACTGCTGCGTTCTTTCAATTTACTTTCGAAGAAATGCAGCAGCACTCTAGACGCAGGGGAAGTTTTTTTCAATAAAAGGCCACTTTTTTCGAAAAAAACCTGTAGTCTAGACAAACCCTGAGTTACTTGAAAGGCAACATGGCATCTTCAGTAACCACAAAGAATCAGGTTCTCTGTTTTAGTTCTCGTATGAAAGGCTTAGCCCAGTATCATTGTACGCTGTCCTGGTGGGAGGGGGAAAGCGCAATGGTTCAATATCAAGTTTTAGGAAAGAGTACCCAACACTTCTTCCTGCTGTATTGTTATGGTCTTTAAAGGCCTCGCTACCATTTATTGAGCCAACATGACCCTGTTTATCTTGTGAGATCAGATGGGGTCCCGGGAACTCAATCAGGAGCAATAGAATGAAGAGTGAGAGAATGAACACTTTTCAGCACTTGCAACAGTTCCCATCTGAATCCAAGTTATCTGCAGTCACATCTGCGCTCTGCTAATGTTTGCCAATGATGATAATGTTCACCATATACAGAGAAGAGTCTTGCTACAGGTTGCTCATGACCCAGTAGTATAAATGTGTTCATGCGTTGGAGATTAGGACCACAGCTCTATGTTGTTAACTTATTTATTTTTCCTGAAAGTGATTGAGAATCTCCATCCATCTGCTAAGAAGAGATGTCTCCCTATCCTGCCAATCTCACATGTGCATATCTGTCATCTATGCCAGCCTATTCATCATGCTGACTCTTCCCCTCATCAATTTTCCCACTGCTTGTGTTATCTGAACTTGTCATGAACTCTACATATTTTCTGAGCTGTGTGCCAAGAGGAAACGTGAAGTACCAGCAAAGGTTCACCAACCAATCAACTGTTAGAATATCCTAGGGAGTCAATTAGATGTGGCTACTCCTTGGGGCTGCTGAGCTTTTGGGAAAAAGTGAAACTTTTAGGATGAAAGATATAAAATCCTACTCCCTCCTTCTGCCAATATTTGGAAGAAAAATAGAGGACAAGCCATTGGGCTCCCATGCAAATGGGGAGAATGATGCACATTCTGCCTCTGATTTTAGCTAGTGATTCAGGAGATGACAAAAAGACACACTGCTTCCAGGATAGCTGATTGTTGACACTGGAGAGAAAAAGAAGAGAAGATCCTTCCTGATCACTGCAAAAGATCATCTTATGTTCCGGTGCACAGGCTTTGCTTAGTATGCCTATGTTTACACTGGTATCCCAAAAAAACTCTGCTGCATCCAGGGATTTGCACTTCTGCAAAAAAATAGTAAAAGTGCAAACGTGTTCTTTCAAATGCCTCTGTAGTCCTCATTTCACGAGGAAAAAGGGGGCTTCCGAAAGAGGGTTTTTTCCCGACATTTGGCCCAGTCTAGGTGGGCCAAATATTGGAAAAGCCTCTTCTGGCAAAAGAATCAGAAAAAGCTACATAAAATGCAGAGCACATTTTGCATAGCTTTTACAGGGAAAAAAATGGCAGGGTAGACCTAGCCTATAAGTGTTACCAATTATTGAAAAAACACTCAGCATTTATTTTTTATGTGAAATAGCAGGGACGGAATCAGGACGGGACTGGGAAGTGTAGCAAATACCTTTAAACATTTAGTTCTGGTCAAGGGATTTTAGAAATGATCTCTTTGTGTCTGAATTCCCACTGTGGTCAAGGAACACTTCATTGTTGTTTTTAAAAGTTGCTTTGTATAACACTATAAATGCTTGAAGTTAGAGGTAGTCGAAAAATGGAATTTTTGCCCTATGGGAAATTCTGAGATTTTGACTTGGAATGAAAAGTTGAAAATTCAGAATTTTTTACAAAATTAAGTATTCCAAAACAGTTTGTTTCTATTATAGTTTATAATATAAGGGATGGATGTAATGAACATATGATATAAAAGTCAAAAAGATAAAACTGTTGAGAGAACTTCTTGTTGAAAAAGTCAGTGAAATGGAGCTGTTCCTGTGAAATGTTTCTGTTTCTAATCAAAATATGGTTTTTGGAAAAATATTTGACCAGCTCCACTTGCAACTGAAATGCTTCTTTATGGATGCTCTTCCTGCAAACAAATAAGAGTGTTTGTTTTGGTAGGCTTGCTCCCTGGAACAGGGCCACACACCCTGTTTCATGTTTGCAGGGTTGCTCACCAGAGTTAGACAACTGGCTTTGAGCTGCAGCATTTACTGATGAAAAGGAATCCTCACTTGGACCTGCAGAAAGACAGAAGAGGCAGAAAGGGCTAACTTAGGGCCCACCAACCTTGACAGCGTGACCCTTTAACAAACATTTCCAGTGGGGTTTGAGAATTGCTTTGCGGTTTGATGTCAGAAAATTTAAAATCGTTGTGGCTTTTTTTCTCCGATTTCTGTGCAGGGTTCTGGACAGTGCATTGCATGGGGCACCTGTTAGATGTTTTAATGATGTTGCAGAAGAATCCGTTGAGGGAGAGAGACTCACAGATTTGACATCTTCTAAATGCTCATTTATTTATTCCATAACAGAGGGTACAAGTCATATTAATGGTAATAGCTTCTCTCTTACTTCAGGCTCACCCCGTGACACACTTGAACCATTTAGATGTGCATTCTGCAGAAAACGAGAGCTGATTTCATTTACTGTACAGTGAGTGAAGAATCAGGCACAATTCCCATTTCTCCCAGTCCACTTGTTGTCCAGGAAATTCAGCAGTATTTCAGTGGAGCAGAGTCCATCAGTACATGTGGTGTGGGTTCATAATTTACAAAGTATTGGTAAATAGGAGTAAATACAGTGCCCAGAACACACTCAGACAGTGCCCAGAACCTTGTGTAGTCTTTATTTTAACAAATAAATGGAAAGTTACTGTTTTAACAGTGACTTTTATTTTGGCTAGCTGACAATAACTATGTAATATATAAATGGTTAAAAGTGATTCTGCAAAATTAGCTCTTTTTGCTCCCTCTGTGTGTTCTGAGTTATAGTTGCCTTGTTTCCATTCCTGTTAGTACTGCAGAGCTCATACCACTGTGACAGAATGCGATGGATTCTATCTTGGATCAAATTGTCAGCTAAATTCTGAGCTTTGAGTCATTAGTATTGATGATGCTGAGCAGAGGGAACAAAGCTAGATCTTCAGATCCTGGTCTGAGATTGTAGTTAGGAAAGTCATCTTTTGATGTATGTATTTAACAAATTTAGCTGTGGATATCCTTGTGAGAGAGACTATGGAGTGGCTAGAGATAGGCTTGTACTATGTGATGATTAAAGATCAGGACCAGATGTCAGGAGATCCAGGTTCTATTCCTGTCTCTGCCGTGGACTTCTTGGATGATCTGGAGCAAGTCACCTAATCTCTCTGAGTCTCAGTTTCCTCATCTGTGAAATGGGAATAAGGATGATTATTTCTGCAGCATTTTGAATGTCAGTCCATTCACATTTGTAAAGGGATTTGGGATCTTCAAGTTGAAGTTGCTAGAAAAGTATGTATCCTCCAATGTGTGATTTTTGGAGTTGCGCATTGTAGTGAGCACTGCACTTTCAGAGAGACAGAGAATTTACCTCAGTTGGCCGAATAAGGCAGGGGAAGTTTGTCAGAATGCCAAGGCTCAAGCAGATTCCGTGCAATCCTAATTTAGCCCTGGAGCTCTGACCTTTGAAGCAAGCTTCACCTTCAGACAATCAGACAGATCTGTGTATGCTAGTAAAAAAAAAAATATGGTTTTGGGTGGAAGGAGTTCAGTCTCCATGGCCATTCAGCCCAGGGGAGTTCAGTCTATAGCCCACTCATGAATGAACTCTCCCAGTTCTGGAGGGACAACCTTGTCCCCTCAGGTTGGGTGTGGGGAAAATAATCTATTAGGCGAGGTCTAGACTATACTTTCTTTTATCAGAAAAAGCTGTGCAAATTGCGCTCCGCAATTTGCGTCTCTTATTCCGATTGCTTTTCCAGAAGAGGCTTTTCCATCATTTGGCCCCGTCTAGACGGGGCCAAATGGCAGAAAAGCCTCCTGTTTCGGTGGAGCCCTTATTCCTTGTAGAACGAGGTATATAGGGCTCCCCGAAAGAGTGTGTTTGCTCGTCCACAAAAAAAGCGGAAGAGCAAATGCGTTCCCTGGACATGACGGAGTTTTTCCAGGATACCGGAAAAACCTGCTAGTCTAGACGTACACTTACATTCCATGTTTCTCTTCTGATGAAACCCACCCACTCATATTGGTTCTGCCCTGTTCGGGGAGGGAGGGAGGTGAGTTAAGTCTCCATATTAATTTGGTCTATGGGCTCTTCTGGGCCACAGTTGTGTTGTGTATGTTATCTGCTGCTGGGCCATGGACTTCTGGCTGCTGGGCCGTAGTGACTCTGCAGGCCAGGGCTGGGGTACACTGCCCAACACTTCCCCTCCTGTCGCAGGTGTTGGGAGATGCATGTCCTGCTCCACCTTTCAGCCAACCAGCATCGGGCAGGGGCGGGGTCTCCACTGGCAGCTGGGGGACAGCGCAGGGCTAGGTGAGAGGAGCGGGGCATGCACTAGAGGGCTCTGGAAGCAGGGCTAGTGCTGGGGGGCTCTAAGAGGCAGGAGAGCTGACACTGGGGAGCACTGGGACATCTGGGGTGTGGGTCTGGCATTGGGGGCTCTAAGGGCAAGGCTAGTAGTGTGGGGGCTATGGAGGTAGGTCTGGCACTGAGGAACTCTGAGGGCAGGGCTAGTAGTGTGGGGATGCTATGGAGGTAGGGCTAGCACTGGGGGGGCATTGGGGGCTGGGGATTTTGGCAGACCGGTATCATTTTATTTGTATATTGGCATATTCATTATTTGCGTAAGGAATATGGAAATATGCAAATAAAATGTTACCAGTCCACCTAAAGTTTGTGACTGGGTTTGCTGGTCCCCAGTATAAAAAAGGCTGGGAAACACTGGTGTAATAGACCACATATCTTGTAGTGACAAGGGGCCAGAGCATCCGTGTTGCTATAGTCACATTATTCCTTTCTGCTCCACACCACTCCCTAATTTTAACCTGGGGGAGGACACTTCTTGTATCAGAGGGGAATGAAGTCTTGAGTTGTTCATTCTGGTTCTTCCTAATGGATCCTGGCCTAGAATGGACCCTTGGCCCTAGGAAGAGAGAGGAGAATTCATTCTCCATTAAATCTGAGGCTCTCATAAGTAAAAGTTGTTGACTTTGTCATATTGTTGAAATGTGCATTGCTTTTATCAAGACAATAAAGGGTAAACGGGGTGATCTCTGCTCCTGTGGAGCGGTTGGATGGTTATATTACACAATCCTGTAGAACATCTTGCAGCAAATACATGGGTTATATTAAAAGTTGCAATCATATCATTTTTAAAGTAAATTGCTGACCTTATGCAGTGGAATCAGCTTTATTGAATTTCGCCAAAAATGCGTTTATAATTCCCCTTCTGCCCCTGCATACACACGATATTCATGTCCTTGCTGTCCATGTGGGAATGTCCCTTTTTATGGTGATAAACAAAATTAAATTTGCCTTTGTCTCTGCTGCCCTACCTCACCTTTAAGATTCCATGGGGGGTAGAGGGAGGTAGGAGCACCAGTAGGTGGCCTCACTTCATAGGGAGCCTGGGCTTTGTCCCTGTACAAAGAGATATGACACTGGACTGTGGCTAACAGGTCACTGAACAAATGAAATATCTAGATCTTGTCTGTTGGCAGAAATCTGTAGTGCCATGGGAATGTTTTACATTTAAGGGGCGGATAAAGTATAAGACAGGTGTAACGCAGGTATTTGCTAGGAACGCTGAGGCATGACACTATGTAAAATTAATTTTGATTTTAAAATGCCTGTAGTTTGTTCCTAGGTTTTTTCTAATTACCATATACAACAAAGACTACAATCCACAAATCATTATTGACATATTCTCATAATATTGCAATTATGCTTCTCCCCATTAGTAAACTCTAATAATCCCTCAGCCTCCTCCTTGAATTCCTGAAAGGAGAAATACTTTGCAGTATGTCCTGAAAGTTAACAAATTTATATCCTGCACTTCTAGAGCAATATACATTGTGCAAACATGAGCTAATCCTCAGAACATACTGTGCGGAAGCACAGCATTACTATCCTCTTCTATACTTCCTTCTGATTGTACTTTCTCATCTAGTTAGCCCTTTTCATTTTTAAAGCAGTTGGCAAGTTTTAATCCTCAGGATGCTGCTGGGAGAAAGTATTATCCCCATTGTACAGATGAAGAAACTGAAATATAGAAGTTGAGGAGTGTACCAGAACTGCAGTTAGTATTGAGGAGTTCCTTGCTCCCAGTCCTGAACTTAGACCACCATATTGTGCTAACATGCCAATATAAATCAAGATGTTGCTATTGAGACAGCATAATTTCTCAGATTATTTTTATGTATTTCCTTCTACAGGCCCCAGCTTCATTTGTAACTAGTTGTAATCACCACAGTCCAAACTGAATCATGTAAGTAGATGAAAGGGCAGGCTGTCTCTACAGTGCTTGGCATTTGCCTCTTTCTGGTACATTTTTCCCAAACCCCCTCTCTAGGCTTTTTTGTGGTATTTAAAAGACCAGCTTCTCACATGTTAAGTGAAGAATATCCCTGCTCCCAATCCTAGAGTAACCAGGAGCATGCAGCTGTTAAACCCAGAAATATAAAATACATGTTTAAAAGATGACTCTGAGTGTGTTTAAAAAGAGCGAGAGAGAAGAGGAGTTCAGGAGAACCAAAAAATAGCAGCTTCCATTACAGTAATTAAATGGCAGCATTTAACCTATCAGGCTGTTGCGTATATGTGAGAGGCGAGCAGGGAGCTGCATTTGAAATGATCACTGAATTCCTTAGGGAACAGAGTAGTTAAATAATTTGTTTGTGAGGTGTGAGTTCAGTGTCGGTAAAGCGAGCGTGTGTATGTGTTAGGAGCTGGGAGAGAAGGGGGTGGAGGCTAAGTGTTTACAGAGAATACCCTGGGGGTTGGTATTTACTAGCACCTGTGTGCTGTCAATAAGAACACAAGCTGTTGTGGCTTGTTGGTTAAGTTATCAGAGGAGTCCGAGCCTTACCTGGTTCCAGGTATTGCATCATAAAGGCAAAACTTGCTTCATGCCAGGCCACCTGGGACAGGCAAGAGGAACTTTTAAAGCAAACCAGGGAGAAAATGGGGGAAGAAGTGAATGGAGTCATTCTGATGAACTTCATATACTGCAGTGACTGTAAAGGGTAAGTTGTTCTATCCTGTCGTTGGACTTAGTACTCAAGAATGTGGAAGTAGGGATCCCCAGGGGACAAGGCAGAAGCTACTGCATAGAGATCTGCCACTTCAACATCACATCAAACAGCAGCTTGTGCTGCAACAGAGAGTGGTCCACCTGTGCCTGGCATCATTCCTGGATTTCCTGGATTGATACAGAGTGACAGGAATCCGCAAAGCCTGCCCTTCCTGCCCCTGTTATCAATGAGCTCAGCTCTGTGCAGATAATGGGGAAACCGTTTGTGCACCCCTGTCTGCTGAGAGAGGAAGTTTGTTAGTGTTTTGGCCCCAGTTAAATGGGAGAATTTCCTGTTTAGTGCCATCTAGGGTCTGTCTGCCTCCTCTCATTCCCCCACTATATTTGAAAAGATGTTTCATTAGTCTAGATGGTATTTCCAGACACCAGAACTTCAAAACCTATCCTTGCACAATGTGAAAGGATTTTGGAATGTCTCCAGCTGCCCCACCATCTAGTCTACCCTATAGTCTCAGTAACATACACATAAATGTTCCTGAATATTCACACAAGTTTTTAAATGAATTTTCTTTGACCATGTTGCTGCTTCTCTTTTGTTTGCTTTCTGCAAAGATTTCAAACAGTGAGTTTGCTAGCAGAAAATAGCCACGGTTTATTTGAAGTCACAATTGAGTGTTCACCCCAGAAACCTAAATCTAATAAAACAAAGCCTTTTTATTATGCAAGTATGAAAACTCCGGAGGTATATTTGGCATGGCAATTGTAACCCTAGAGAACTATGTTTTGTGTATGCCCAGAGAGAGCAATGATGAAACTCCTTTTCTATCTTACCACTCCAGTATGCTGTGTGCATATGTGTGGTCACCATAGTATTTTCCACTGCTTCCTTATTTTTACTATTGTTAGCATGAGTCATCTTTTGGGCTTTTCATCCAGACTTCTTTAGTTTTCTCTAGAACTCTGAAGAGCTACTGAAGAATCATGGAAAAAACATTCTTGTTTCTAAATGAAACATTCTCCATTAGATTTGCATGTCCCCTATATTTTCTGTCTGCCCTCCCTCCCCTTTATTACTAAATACACATAGCCCAAATACAAAATTTTGTTTCTTAAAATTCATCTGCTGCTATTTCTTAGCCCCCACCTGAGATCAGTGGCCTGTATGATGACATAGGTTGTTTTCTAAATGCACATGAAGTAACCAACAGAATTGCGAAGGGCAGATAGATATAATTTAAAAATATATTTTACAATTACAAAGTAGGATTACCTTTTAAATAGAATGTATTTCAACACTTTTATTGGCACCATCAGCCTTTAATTTTACAGGTGGCTAGCTTTGTACCAGCGTTCAGCAAACATTGTTTTAATGGCATTTAAAAGATGTATCTAAACCAAAAAAGAATACAGAAACCAGGGGTGATTTGTAATCTGTAATGAATACTAGCTGCCACGCCTCTTCATATGAATATATTGGCATATCTCTCACTTTCAGGGAGATGCAAATCAGAGGTGCCATAAGAATACCTACCACTTAGAAGGATTTTTCCTTATCAAATTAATCCCTTCAACACACTGATGAAGTATGCAGGTGTACAGTGTTGTCCCCATATTACATATGGGAAAATTGAAGCAGAAAGATGATGTGGCTTCCATGATGCATAGAGGGAATCTGACAGAGAAGGATTTGGAACTCTTTAGTTCCTGGCTTCCAGCCCTGTGTTCATTTCTTTAGAGTAGTGGTCTCCAACCTTTTTAACCACAAGATCACTTTTTCAATTTAAGTGCCATATAAGATCTACTTCAAACCCAAATACCCTTGCCCCACTTCCTTCCTGCCCCTTCTTTGAGGCTCTGCCCCATCTCACTCCATCCCCCATCCTCCCTCACTTTCACCAGGCTTAGGTAGGGAATTTGGAGTGCAGGCTCTGATCTTGGGCCAAAGGGTTTGGAGTATGGGAGGGGCTTCAGGCTTAGCCCAGGGTGGGGGATTGGGATCCAGGAGGGGCTTCAGGGTGCAAACTCTAGGAAGGAGTTTGGATGCAGGGGAGCTCATGTCTGGAGCAGAAGGTTGGGTGCAGGAGGAGGTTCAGGACTGGGACAAGGATTCAGGAAGCAGGCTCTGGCTGGGCACTGTTTAACTGAGATGGCTTCTGGGTGGTGAAGCAGTGGAGTTAAGGCAGGCTTTCTCCTGCCCTGGCCCTGCACCACTCCTGAGAGCAGCTGGTATATACAGCAATGGCTCCATGGTGCCATTCGCTGCCCCTCATCTACAGGCAGTGAGGCCACAACTTCTACTGGCCATGGTTCTCCATTATTGATCAATAGGAGCTGCAGGACTGGTGTTTGCAGGCAAAGACAGCATGTGGAGACCCTGTGCTCTGCCTTCCTCAGGGGCTGCAGGGACATGCCAGCCACTTCCAGGAGCAGCAATTGCCACAGGGTCGATTACTCCATCCATGACAGGTTAGGCATTTTAGACCTCACTACTCAAAACAGTGAATTTAAGCATAAGAGAGAAATGAAAATTATGAAATGCACAGACCAGTCAAAAACCAAAAATAACCCACTTTGCAAGCAATAAAAGAAGTAACAGCATCCCTCCATGTATGTGTTGGGTGGGGAGATGAGAGTGAAGGATAGTGTGTGTTTGAGAGAATGACAGACACACACACACTGTGTGAAAGTGACTGATTTGCCTTGCCAAGCTCCCTCCATCCCCTTCTCTCTGTGTGGAGATAGAGTACAGAAGTGGAGGAAGGAGGGACACCCTGACATCAATGCCCCCCCTATTCTCCCTCACTCTGTATAGCAAGCAGGAAGCTCCGGGGGGGAAGGGAGGGCAGCTCCAAGGCACAGGGCAGGAGCAGCATGACAGTGGGTGGAGGGGCAACTGAAGTGCCTGCACTTGATAGCTTCCTGATCAAAGCAAGCAGGATCAACTGTCAGAGATTCCAAGATCTACTGGTTGGTGATCACTGCTTTAGAGCATTCTCCTATTGTTTGAGGGACGGGCAGTAGCAAGTAATTGTGCTTACTCCCATAATAGAAAGACTTCCCGATATTAGGAGGGCATAATAAACAGGGCAGTATTGTAGATGACTGAGGCTGTCTACGCAGGCGCTTTACAGCACCATAACTTTTTGGCTCAGGGTTATGAAAAAAACCCCAACCGCAGCAAGTTACAGTGCTGTAAAGTCCCAGTGTGAACCAGGCTACAGCACTGGGGCCATGCTTCCCGCACTGCTAGCTACTTGCCTTTGGACGTGATTTACATAGAGCTCTGGGAGATCTCTCTCCTGGTATGTCTACACTACAGAGTTAGTTCGAACTAACAGATGTTAGTTCGAACTAACTTTCATAGGCGCTACACTACTGCTCCGCTAATTCGAACTTAATTCGAACTAGTGGAGCGCTTAGTTCGAACTAGGAAAACCTCATTTTACAAGGATTAAGCCTAGTTCGAACTAGCTAGTTTGAATTAAGGGGTGTGTAGCCCCTTAATTCGAACTAGTGGGAGGCTAGCCCTCCCCAGGTTTCCCTGGTGGCCACTCTGGCCAACACCAGGGAAACTCTATGCCCCCCTCCCGGCCCCGGACCCCTTAAAGGGGCACGGGCTGGCTACGGTGCCCGTGCCAGGTGCAAGCCTGCCAGCACCCAGCCAGCAGACCCTGCACCTGGCACGGATCGAGCCACCCACCCGATGCCCCCCAGCCCTCCCCTTCTTCCTGGGACCAGGCTGGCAGCTCCCAGGAGCTTGCCCGGGACCGCAAGAGGCAGGCACCCGCCTGGGCTAGTGCAGACATCGTGGACCTTGTCCACGATCTCCGCACTAGGCACAAGAAAGTGGCCGGCTAGGGCAGTAGAGCTGCCAGCCTGGCCACCCAGGAGCAGGTGTGCAAGAGAATCAAGGGGGTCCACTGAGACCCCCGACCCTGAGCCCTGAGCTTACAATGGCCGTCCTGGGTCAGACCAAAGGTCCATCTAGCCCAGTAGCCTGTTTGCCGACAGCGGCCAACCCTAGGGACCCTGGAGGGGATGGACCGATGACAGTGACCAAGCCATTTGTCTCTTGCCATCCCTCTCCAGCCTTCCGCAAACCTTGGGCAGAGACACCACTCCTACCCCCTGGCTAATACCACTCCATGGACCCAACCTCCATGACTTGATCTCACTTTTCTTTAAACTCTGTTCTAGTTCTAGCCTTCACAGCCTCCTGCAGCAAGGAGTTCCACAGGTTGACTCTTTGCTTTGTGAAGAACAACTTTCTGTTACTAGTTTGAAGCCTGCTACCCATTCCTTTCCTTTGGTGTCCTCTAGTCCTTCTTTACGGGAACTAATAAAGAACTTTTCTTGATGCACTCTCTCCACCCAACTCCTGCTTTTAGAGACCTCTATCCTGTCCCCCCTCCGTCTTCTCTTTTCTAAGCTGAAAAGTCCCAGTTTCTTTAGCCTCTCTTCATATGGGACCCGTTCCCAACCCCTCATCATTGTAGTTGCCCTCCCCTCTTCCACCCTCTCTCTTTCCCTCTCCCTCCTCCTTTTCCCAGTCTCCCCCAGTTTTGTTCAATAAAGACAGATTCCATTTTGGAAGACACGTTATCTTTATTTTGTACATCAAGAAGAGGGGCTAGGGAAGGGTAAGTGGAAGGAGGTGAGGGAGGAATGGGGTACGAGCCCCCGATGGGGAGGACTGGGCTGGCTGTGCGGGCTTCTGGGGGTGGAAGCTCTCCTGCAGCCCCCCAATTGCCCCGTCTCCCCAGATGGCAGCCTGCGGCAAATGCAGCCGGGCTGATGGCTGAGTGGTGTGAGTTGTCCAGTGTGGGTAGTCCGGGCAATCCAAGCCAGGACTGCTTTGCAAGCGGGGCACCCCTGAGATCTGTCTGTCCGGGGTGGGGGTCGGGACCCTTTAAGCACAGCCCTCTGCTAGCTTGAGACAGCATCTCCACGCTCTAAGTCCTCCTCTGATGCCCTGCCGGCACTGCTTCCGGCCATCCTTAAGCCCTGTTCAGGGTCCACTTAATGTGGACATGCTAGTTCGAATTAGCAAAACGCTAATTCGAACTAGTTTTTTAGTCTGGATCCATTAGTTCGAATTAGCTTAGTTTGAATTAACTAATTCGAACTAAGTTAGTTCGAATTAACGTTGTAGTGTAGACATACCCTCCTAGAGTTCTTGCCATGGCCACACTTTCAGTTTAAAGCACTGCCGTTGCTGTGCTTCAAACTTTTACATGTAGACAAAACCTTCATGTGTCTTTCATGCGTCTCATTGCCCGTTGCACACTTAAAAAGGGTCAACGGCTACACATTTTAGATGTTTTTTCTTGGCATTAGCCTTGGCTGATTTCTTTATTTGGTTCATTTGTAATATTTAAAATGTTGATAGTAAGAGAGGCGGTAAGTAACATCAAGACAAATACATCCCAATCAATCTTAGGCTGCAGAGTACTTCCTGATAGTCATTGTGTCATATAAAATATGCTAGATGCCTTTGCTAGTGCATTAGGAGCCATCAGAAATTCTAGAGTAAAATAAAGAATAAAAAATGGCAACTGAAGACAAGATTTCTTATTCTTTTATACAGAATTTGTGCAACATCCCAGGCACCCTAACAAATCCTGTTAAATGATTCTTAAATATGCTCTGAGTTTGCTAGAAAGCAGTCATCAGTATTTTTATAAGATTTCTTACTCCAAAATCTCAGACTTCAAAAACCCTGAATCTGGAATTTCGTACTAGTCTTCTAGTCTCGCAGGTTGATATGAATTTTCTGATCCAAACTGATTCCAAGTCTTTCAGAGAAGCACCGCCATGTGGCTTCAATGGATAAATTCATACAAGAAACTGGAATTTTTATAGAAGTTTCTTTGTGAAAGTTTGGGGATGATTGGACAGTGAATTCCAGAACTCCTTTCCTGCAAAGGAATCTTGACTGAGAGTTAGCCCAACTGGTCAATCTATAAAATGACACCTCTCCTCTCTGCCATTCAAAATATTTCTTCTTCAAAATTAATTCGATCTTATATGGAAACTTTGATGAAAGGATTGTATTTGGCCAACAGTCCTCATACCTTGGACTGTTGGGCTACTTCTACACTGCACCATAATTCGATATAAGATACGCAATTTGAGCTACACAAATTGCATATCTTATTTTGATCTTATTTCGAAATAACCCGCTATTCTGAAACATCCCTTACTCTATGGGTGTGTCTAGACTACATGCCTCCTTCAACGGAGGCATGTAGATTAGCCAGATCGGAAGAGGGAAATGAAGCCGCGATTAAAATAATCGCGGCTTCATTTAAATTTAAATGGCTGCCCCGATCTGCCGATCAGCTGTTTGTCGGCAGATCGGGGCAGTCTGGACGCGATGCGCCGACAAAGAAGCCTTTCTTCATCGGCACAGGTAAGCCTCGTGAAACGTTTCACGAGGCTTACCTGTGCCGATGAAGAAAGGCTTCTTTGTCGGCGCATCGCGTCCAGACTGCCCCGATCTGCCGACAAACAGCTGATCGGCAGATCGGGGCAGCCATTTAAATTTAAATGAAGCCGCGATTATTTTAATCGCGGCTTCATTTCCCTCTTCCGATCTGGCTAATCTACATGCCTCCGTCGAAGGAGGCATGTAGTCTAGACACACCCTGAATGGAATGAGGTTTACAGGGACGTAAACTCCAGTATCCTGAAATAGTGTTGCAGTGTAGATGTAACCTTGGAGGCCAGTGCCTTCAGATTTTAGTGCTGGCACCTTTGCAAAGAGGAAGTCTTCAGAGTTGGCCATTGAACATCAAACACCTCAATGAAGGAACCACTTGGCATTTGCTGCTGCTGAAGCTCCCCTGTTATATTAGTGGAACTGTTTGAGTTCCTGCTGCTCTTCTGTGCTAGAATTCTATAGTGATTCTGTATTAATCTGTCAGCTTAGGTCCTGAGGATATCTGCATAGCAGTTGTGTTTTAAAGATGCAACTGGCTGATGTGGGTCAGCTCATTTGAGTTGGAAATATAGTTGAATATTTTTATTCTAAAGATAGAATTAAAAAAACAACTTCTGAAATTGCTTTTTTGGTGTCACTTGATTTTGCAAGAGAGGCTCAAGCTTTCCCATCTGTCCCCCCGAATACTGATATTGTCTCCTGCCCCATCGAAAATGCTCTCTCGGGTTGTACATCAGCCAGATGTCAGTATCATTCTAATAATTCTCTGCTACCAAATAACTACAGAAGTTATTTAAGTATGGACATTCGTTTCATGCCTTCGAACTGTATGAAAGTTTTCCAACCTTTCTGTTTCTTGTTAAGATTGTCAGCCACGCTGCTTTTTATAGCTAACTTTTCTAAAGTAAGATTTGGTGAAGATTTTCTCCCTGCTCTCTCCCTCCAATAATGCAAGTGGTTCATTTGTATGCTGTGTAGACTAAAAACTATCCAAGTGTCAGAAAAGCAAGCCCACAGCAGGAATAAACATGAGTTCTAAGCATGGGCCCTACTGTAGCAAAAAATAAGTTTCATGGACTCTTTTCCAATTTCATTTCCAGTCACATAGCATCCCTGTGACAATTATAGCAATTGCTTACCAGAAAAAGGAGGGCTAGGAAAATATTGCTGTAATTTAATTGTGTTTAATGAAATTACCTTTTTGTCCTTAAAAAAAAACAAACAAACAAAGAACTGATCACACTGTGTCTTTATCTATTCTTAATGTAATCTTCCTCTTCCATGCATTGTTGTATTGTGATAGCATCAAAGAGCACCATGGAGGGATCAGGGTCCTATTTGTGTTCAGTGCTGTCCAGACACAGAACACGATTCCGTGTACCAAAAAATTTACAAATTGAAGTAAAATGTAAGAAAAAGTGGGTGGATACAACAAATGGATGGAGTCCCCTCTCTCCACCGCCCTCTCCAAGTAGATACCTCTTTGCTGTCTGGTTTCCTTCTTTCCTGCATGTGTTCTCAGCTTCCTGAGCATGCTGCCTAGTCTCTAGCTACCCTACCCTTTTGTTCCAGCTTCCTTTGTATGCTGCTCAGATACCTGCTCCCTTGAAAATCTGCCTACTGGCTCCCCTTCACATGCTTTCTGGTTTCCTGCTCTTCTCCTGCTGGCATCTTCTGGTGGTGGCTCTGGTCTTACTGTTGTGTAAGATTCTGAACAGCACCTCCTGTTACTTCTTCCTCTTTCTATTATTTTAGTCATGTACCATAATAGAAGTAGGTTGGCTGACCTCTGCTCCTTATTCCAGCAACTCTTACAGATACCTAGACCCTTTTGATGTAGTGTCAGCTTGGAAAAAAGAGCATAATTGTACAGTAGGAAGGGAAACAGTCCTGTGATGAGCGTTCCGTGCCCAGCTCTGCCATTGACTTGGATTGTGGCCTAAGCCAAGTCACCTCCCTCCTCTTTGTCTCGGTGGTGGGCAACCTGCAGCCCATGAGCCGCAGGTGGCCCATTAGGGTTTTGTGTGTGGCCCATGAGACATTTTGTTTATCGTAGCCCATGCGAAGAGTTGCCAGAGTCTATTGATTTCTATCTGCATACTTTTTTTTCCTACCAGTATTACTGAAGTAACATGCATGTAAAGCACAGGCATATGAAAGCCATGTCCTCCTTTTGCATTCAGTCAAAGTGCATGGAAGCACAGCTAGCAAAACTATCCTATCCCAGGAGACCGTCTTAGGTTACAACAAACTTGCTGCCCGCTGAGATGGAGGAGGCCTGGTTTGCCCATCGCTGCTCTATCCTATTTAGATTGTGAGTTCTTTGGGGCAGAGACTAGCCCCTTGCTATGTGTATGGACAGCACCTAGCACAATGGAACCCTGATCTCTGTTGGGGCTTCTAGACACTCTTGTAATACAAATAAAGTAATGAGGAGGAGCAGGAGCCAGCACCATTTGACCTATGAGCAAGGACTCACAGACCACAGTATGCAATCTGATGTTTTGGGACAGAAATTAGCTGGTAGGTACACCAGGTGTCCATTTCTCTGAATGAGAGACCCCCGTTTCCAAGGAGGTATAGTAGTAATGGTAGCAAATGTTTATAATATGAAAGCTTTAGGCTTATTAGATTTAGCATCTAACCTCCTCTATCATTTGGGCTTCAGAGAAGGATTTACATGCTGGCCCTCAAGCAAATATTTCTGAGAAGATCTAGAGTTGATCATCTTCCATTCTTGGTAAATTACTCTACTTCAGAACTGGCTTCCTGCCATGGATTCCCCTAAGCTCAACGTGGAGATGCATTTTAAATCATTTCTGTGCTCTTGGGACTCTGTGCTCAGGCCACCTTCTCTGTGAGTCAGTTACACAACAAAGGGTGCCTGTGCAGCCTCGCATCCCTTTGCTGTGACTTTAGCTTCCAGCTTAGCCAAATATAATTGTCCCCTCCATGCTGGATGAAACCTAACTGTAGTGGGCAGAAACTTCTTCTCCATTTGCTTGCCCCACAGAGTCATTCTGTTATCAAATTTCTGATAATAGAAATGAAAGGCTGTAGGCAAGAGACCTAAAAATAACTATGGAAGAGGAGGTTTGGAAATTCTCCCTCTCTGTGTCTAAAAGAGTCTCAATATAGGCTACGTAGCGGGGGTAGCTTATTTCTGTCTTGTTTTCTAGTTTTACCTCTACCAAGAAAGACTTAATACGTTTAATAGACAAGTGCCTTCTTGTAAGGAGCTCACTAAAGGCATGTCTACACTAGGAAATTATTTCAAAATTACTAAATTAGAAATAATAGCTCCTGAAATAATTATTTTGAAATAAGCTTATTCCTCGAAGAAAGCAGGAGTACAGATTTTGAAATAACCAGCCCGTTATTTTGAAATAACAGGCTTGGTAGCGTGGATGCTCCGCTTATTGTAGCACAATAAGGAGGGTTATTTTGAAATAACTCCCCTAGGCCGTGTCCAGACTCAGGGGTTTTTTCGGGAAAAGTAGCCTTTTCCCGAAAAAACTTCCCCTGCGTCCAGACTCAAGCCGCGTTCTTTCGAAATTATTTCGAAAGAACGCGGCTTTTCTTTCGATGGCGGTAAACCTCAATTTACGAGGAAGAACGCCTTCTTTCGAAAGTTCCTCTTTCGAAAGAAGGCGTTCTTCAATGTAAATAGGCCGTCTTCGAAAGAGAGCATCCAGACTCGCTGGGTGCTCTCTTTCGAAAAAGCGGATTTCTCTTTCGAAAGAAGCCTGCAGTCTAGACATAGCCCTAGTGTAGACCAGGGCTAAGAGATAGATAGGGCCTTGTCTATTTTTACCTTAGAATTCAACCATACTTAGGAACAAAACTTTGTGTGCTCTGGAGCTAAGACTATGAGAACTTCTGATCCTACTTCATTTGGTTCAGATACTGACACTTACATAAGAACATAAGAACGGCTGTACTGGGTCAGACCAAAGGTCCATCTAGCCCAGTATCCTGTCTGCCGACAGTGGCCAGCACCAGGTGCCCCAGAAAGGGTGGACCAAAGACATTGATCAAGCGATTTGTCTCCTGCCATCCCTCTCCAGCCTCTGACAAACAGAGGCCAAGGACACCATTTTATCCCCTGGCTAATAGCCTTTTATGGACCTAACCTCCATGAAATTATCTAGCTTCTCTTTAAACTCTGTTATAGTCCTAGCCTTCACAGCCTCCTCTGGCAAGGAGTTCCACAGGTTGACTACACGCTGTGTGAAGAAGAACTTTCTTTTATTAGATTTAAACCTGCTACCCATTAATTTCATTTGGTGTCCTCTAGTTCTTCTATTATGGGAACTAATAAATAACTTTTCTTTATCAGCCCTCTCCACACCACTCATGATTTTATAGACCTCTATCATATCCCCCCTCAGTCTCCTCTTTTCTAAACTGAAAAGTCCCAGTCGTTTTAACCTCTCCTCATATGGAACCTGTTTAAAACCAGTAATCATTTTAGTTGCCCTTTTCTGAACCCTTTCCAAGGCCAAAATATCTTTTTTGAGGTGAGGAGACCACATCTGTACACAGTATTCCAGATGTGGGCATACTATAGTTTTATACAGGGGCAGTAAGATATTCTGTGTCTTATTTTCTATCCCTTTTTTAATAATTCCTAGCATCCTATTTGCATTTTTGACCGCCGCTGCACACTGTGTGAAAGTTTTCAGAGAACTGTACACGATAACTCCAAGATCTCTTTTCTGATTTGTCATAGCCAAATTAGCCCCCATCATACTGTACGTATAGTCGGGGTTATTTTTCCTGATGTGCATTACTTTACACTTATCCACATTAAATTTCATTTGCCATTTTGTTGCCCAGTCACTCAGTTTGGTGAGATCTTCTTGGAGTCCCTCACAGTCTGCTTCTGTCTTGACTATCCTAAACAGTTTGGTATCATCCACAAACTTTACCACTTCACTGCTTACCCCTTTCTCCAGATCATTTATGAATAAGTTGAAAAGGATTGGTCCCAGGACTGACCCTTGGGGGACACTACTAGTTACCCCTCTCCATTCTGAAAATGTACCATTTATTCCTACCCTTTGTTTTCTGTCTTTTAACCAGTTCTCAATCCATGAAAGGACCTTCCCTCTTATCCCATGGCCATGTAATTTACACAAGAGCCTTTGGTAAGGGACCTTGTCAAAGGCTTTCTGAAAATCTAAGTATACTATATGTACTGGATCCCCCTTGTCCGCATGTTTGTTAACCCCTTCAAAGAGCTGTAATAGGTTAGTAAGACAGGATTTCCCTTTACAGAAACCATGTTGACTTTTGTCCAACAAATTATGTTCTTCTACATTCTTCACAATTTTATTCTTTACTATTGTTTCGACTAATTTGCCCGGTACTGAAGTTAGACTTACCGGTCTGTAATTGCCCGGATCGCCTCTAGAGCCCTTTTTAAATACTGGTGTCACGTTGGCTACCTTCCAGTCATTAGGTACGGAAGCTGATTTAAAGGATAGGTTACAAACCACAGATAATAGTTCAGCAATTTCCCATTTGAGTTCTTTTAGAACCCTTGGATGAATGCCATCCGGTCCCGGAGATTTGTTAACATTAAGTTTTTCTATTTGTTCCAAAACCTCCTCTAATGACACTTCAATCCGGGACAATTCCTCAGATTCATCACCCACAAAGGACGGTGCAGATTTGGGAATCTCCCCAACATCCTCAGCCATGAAGACTGAAGCAAAGAAATCATTTAGTTTCTCCGCAATGGCTTTATCGTCCTTGATTGCTCCTTTTATAGCTTGATTGTCTAGGGGACCCACAGGTTTTTTAGCAGGCTTCCTGCTTCTAATGTATTTAAAAAACATTTTGTTATTTCTTTTTGAGTTTTTGGCTAGCTGTTCCTCAAAATCTTTTTTTGCTTTTCTTATTACATTTTTACACTTGATTTGACAGTGTTTATGTTCCTTTCTATTTATCTCACTCGGATTGGACTTCTACTTCTTAAAAGATACCTTTTTGTCCCTCCCTGCTTCTTTTACGTGGTGACTCTTTTTTAGGTCTCTTGCTATGTTTTTAAATTTGGGATATACATTTAAGTTGGGCCTCTGTTATGGTGTCTTTAAAAAGTTTCCATGAAGCTTTCAGGGATTTGGCTCTAGTCACTGTGTCTTTTAATTTCTGTTTAATTAACCTCCTCATTTTTGTGTAATTCCCCTTTTTGAAATTAAATGCCAGGGTGCTGGACTGCTGAGCTGTTCTTCCCATCACAGGAATGTTAAATGTTATTATATTATGGTCACTATTCCCAAGTGGTCCTGCAACGGTTATCTCCTGGACCTGATCCTGCGCTCCACTCAGGACTAAATCGAGAATTGCCTCTCCCCTTGTGGGTTCCTGCACCAGCTGCTCCAAGAAGCAGTCATTTAAGCCATTGAGAAATTTTATCTCTGCTTCTCTTGCTGAGGTGACATGTATCCAGTCAATATGAGGATAATTAAAATCCCCCATTATTATAGAGTTCTTTATTTTGGTAGCCTCTCTAATTTCCCTCAGCATTTCAATGTTAGTATCGCTGTCCTGGTCAGGTGATCGGTAATATATCCCTACTGCTAATTTCTTATTATTGGAGCATGGAATTACTATCCATAGCGATTCTATTGAACATGTTGATTCATTTAATATTTTTATTTCATTTGATTCTACATTATCTTTCACATACAGTGCCGCTCTGCCACCCACCCGGCCTGCTCTATCCTGTCGATATATTTTATATTCCGGTATGATTGTGTCCCACAGATTTTCCTCATACCACCAGGTTTCAGTGATGCCTATTATGTCAATCTCCTCCTTTAATACGAAGTACTCTAGTTCACCCATCTTATTAGTCAGACTCCTAGCATTTGTGTAGAAGCACTTTAAAAATTTGCCACTGCTTATTTGTCTGCCCTTCCCTGATGCATTGGATTCCTTTATATGCAGCTGTTTGTCTGCTCTGGCCCATGGGTTGCCCTCTCCCCTCCTCTCTATCTGACTACAGCTTAGAGAATCTCTATCTATGGATTCTCCTATAAGAGAAGTCTCTCTCCGATTTACATGCATCTCTGCACCAATCGGCTTTCCCCCATCTCTTAGTTTAAAAACTGCTCTACGGCCTTATTAATGTTTAGTGCCAGCAGTCTGGTTCCACCCTGGTTTAGGTGGAGCCCATCCTTCCTGTATAGGCTCCCCCTCTCCTAAAAGTGTTCCCAGTTCCTAATAAATCCAAACCCCTCTTCCCTGTACCATCGTCTCATCCACGCATTGAGACTCTGAAGCTCTGCCTGCCTACCTGGCCCTGCGCATGAAACTGAAAGCATTTCAGAGAATGCCATCATAGAGATCCTGGATTTCAGTCTCTTTCCTAGCAGCCTAAATTTGGCCTCCAGGACATCTCTCCTACCCTTCCCTACGTCATTGGTACTTACATGTTCCACGACCACTGGCTCCTCCCCAGCACTATACATAAGTCTATCTGGGGGAGGGATAGCTCAGTGGTTTGAGCATTGACCTGCTAAACCCCGGGTTGTGAGTTCAATCCTTGCGGAGGCCATTTAGTGATTTGGGGCAAAAATTGTCAGGGATGGTACTTGGTCCTGCTGTGAAGGCAGGGGACTGGATTTGATGACCTTCAAGGTCCCTTCCAGTTCTAGGAGATAGGCAATCTCCATTAATTTAGATGCCTCGAGAGATCCGCAACCTTCACACCAGGCAGGCAAGTGACCATACGGTTCTCCCGGTCATCACAAACCCAACTATCTATCTTTCTAAAGATCAAATCACTCACTACTAACACCTGCCACTAACACCTACCTCTTCCTAACAACTGGCATTCCCTCCCCCTCAGAGGTATCCTCAGTGCGAGAGGATACCGCAACATCCTCTGGAAGGAGGGTCCCAACTACGGGATGGTTTCCCTCTGCTCCCATTGAATGCTCTGTTCCCTTGAGACTTTCATCCTCCTTAAGAGCACTGGGGCTCTCAGACCGGAGGTGGGACAGTACTACAGTGTCCCGAAAGGTCTCATCAACAGATCTCTCTACCTCCCTTAGCTCCTCCAGTTCAGCCACCCTGGCCTCCAGAGCCCAAACTCGGTCTCTGAGAGTCAGGAGCTCCTTGCAACGCGCCTTGCAACAGGTGCACACATACGCCACCCGCACACAGGGCAGTTAATCATACATGTTACACTCAACGCAATAAACAGGATAGCCTCCACTCTGCTGCTAGGCTTCTGTCTCCATTTTTCTAATGAATAAGTTTAAGTATAAACTGGGCTTCTTTTTAAACTCTGTATCCGGGTTGGATGACCCTAGTTTTGACTGATCTTGAGCAAAATCTATGACTACCAAAGTGAGCAGTCTGTTGATTTAAAGGTGATGAGTCAAAATCCTTCTGAGGCCTTGATACTGCATCTGGCAGCCTCACAGAATTTTGAAGTAAAGAAGACCTCCTATATTACATCATGTATTCAAACCACTTCTTCCGCTTCCATAATTGTTCCCTATACTCTATTTCTAGCATTTAATCTAATTTGAGTCCCTGAAATGTACAACTTACTACTGGAAGCTTTTGCTTCGACTATCCTTCCTTTTTTTTTCGTGAGCAGGACAGAGATAACATACTTCATACAAATAGAGAACTCGCTGTATTAGAAGAGAAAGACCTGACTCTCTTATGACAGGCAAAACTGTGTCTCCTCTCCTTTAAACCACCAATGAAATACATTTTCCACTACCTTATAATGCTGTGATTTATGCAGCGATATGCTTTGCAATAACCCAGTGTCCTTTTGCCTTTGTGTTGATTTTTTTCTCTCCTAATTTAATATATGTTGTGGGGATCTTAGTGCACGGGTTTTTACCCAAAATGCCCATGGGAGGCAATATTCCAAGCTTTTCCTGCTTCCTAAGGGGAGACATCTAGTTTCTGTGTGTGCCTTTTTTAATTTTCTAAATTTATTTTATTTATTTTTCTATTTTTGTTCTTTTGCTGCCACCTTTTGAAATAGCATTAACAAGGAGCAAATTTTAAAATAGAGATAATTGAAGGAAAACATACACAGTATACCAACCCTCCACTAAGTGACTAGTAGCAACTTTTTCACTGTATATGTTGAACTTCTCACATTTAGAAACAAAGAAGAAAAGTTGCAGCACTTGTTCTTGGTTTTTCATTTAAAGAGACACTCACTCAGCAGCCCCTTCTTGTTCAGGATGGAAATACTTTGATTGAGTTTTCCTGAAAACAATGCTCATTTCATGAGAATATTTAATCAGTAGAAAATAGGCAGGATTTAGTTTGTTTAGTATTTAACCAAGTGAATAAAGCAGATTAAGTGGGGGAGGGGGAAGAAACCGGACCCATAAACAAGGTGATATATAATATTTTTTTTCGTTCTCCTTTTAAATAAATACCGATCAGCTTTATGTTCGGAGACAATAGGAGCCGTTGGCTTAAATTTGCAGTTTACTGTATTTATGGCTGTAATATCAAGGTGCTGCCGTCGTAATTTCATGCCCCAATGAGAAGAGCAAGGTCGAAGCAAATGCTTCCATCGGCATCTGCTAACACACTAACTCATAAACAAGGCCTGGCTGGATCAGGTGGCACGGAATAATACAGGCTAATGAAATACAGCACAGCTTTCCATTACTGTTAGTTTTTACAGTGTCGTCATTACGTGTAATTTATGTTTAAAAAATTCAATTTTATACAAGGCTCTGGGAAATAGGGGTCTGCAGGTCACCCAACGACTTTTAACGGCTCTGAGAGTCCTTATTGCACTCCACTGTTCCAACAAAATGTTAATAATAAATAAAAATTTCCCCTCTTTTTTACTTTTTTCTTCTTTTCCTGGCTGAGTCTCTCCTTTTGCCTTTTTAATTTTGAGCACTTTAAAGAGCGTTTGGGGATTTTAGGCATTTGGGGGTGTCTTCTCCCATCACTTTGACATTTGGGGAGGCAGCAAGTTCCTGGCCATTCTCCTTCAGTCCATATATCAATCACTCAGGGTCCTGTAAATGGAGTAAACACAGCTGAGGAGAGGGAGATACTTAACTACCCTCTCCCAAGTCCTCACCCTCTGACACTGCCCTTCTGTCCTTCATTACACTTCATTTTATTATAGACTCCAAAAGCCCAGGAAGAGAAACTGCTGCCAGGGTTTTTTTAATGTGTGTGTGGGGGGAGGGAAGGAATGCCATTTTTAGCCCTCTACTTCCTGGGTGCTCAGCTGAATATTTAGTTGTGTGCTGTCAATCAGGTTTTCCTTTAATTTAGTGCAAGATAACAGAGAAGGGCACTGTTGTCAAGTCAGAATGCTGCTTAAAGGGACTTCTGGCACATTAAACAGTTGCACAGAATGTAGATAGATACGTGTGTGTGAGAAGTTCATAGTGTGTAACAGTGCCATAGATTATTAAAGCTGAAACAATTCAAAGCACTCTAAATTACTTTAAAACCTGCTTTACTTTTTTCCTTTCTCTGTTTGACAATTAAACTAGACTGGTCATTTTCACGTTGACAGTCAGGTTCCCATGTGCTTGTACAATGCTGGAGTTAGAAGTGGATCTGGGAAATGTTCACATCCAAATAAACTCCTTCCTTTAGATGAAGAAAAAAATCACAGGGAAGTTTCTATCGACTTTGGGTTTGGGTAAAACCTTATGCTGAAATTGACCTGCTTACCAAGGACATATGGAAGGAGAAGGATCAAGGGATTGTATCTTTGACCCCAGTGAAATGTATGAAACTCTATGAATTTTTCAAAGGGTTGAGTGTCGAAAGAAGAATAGTACTGGCATCTTGATTAAAAAGAGCCAGGTATGGAACTGACTCTGAACAGGTGGAATCATTATTGTGGATCACATTCCCGGATGCTTGTGTGGTGATTCTTTTAAACTGTGACCATGTTCTTTTGAGAACAGATGATGCAATGGTTTTCAGGGACTGGGCAGTAATGTCATTTCAGGATACCTGCTGATAGGTCTTCGTTTCAGTTGTGGGATTTGATATAGACATCAAGCAGACAGGTGATTCACTGCACCTAAACAAAGTCAGCCAGATTTGTCTTGTTTACTTTTTACCAAAAACAGCCAGGGAAGAGGGGGAAAAAAATCCCCTGCTTGTCTGTCAAAGTGCAGGTGTAGCAACAGCCCTGGGGCTGGTCTATCAGACAAAAGCTAGAGTAATGCCAGCTTTAGAAACCGACAAAAGAGTTTAACTCAACGTTTTTTTTTTCTGCTGGAGGAGGGATAAAGTTTTTCATCCTTTCTTAATGTAACGTTTTCTCTTCAGAACCAATTTACCTTCCGAGAACTGGTGAAAATCCTGTTCCTGGGTGAAGCTCTGGGGAATATTATGTAGTGAAAAATACCCACACAGAATGGGGAGTGAACAGAGTGCCCTAACAGGAGTATGTATTGGAGACTAAAAAGACTTAATAGTACATTTAGTCCATCTCTCAGCTAATGCAGGGTTTCCCCTACTGTATGCTATTTTAGTATTTTATCCAGGAAGTGATGGCCTTGTGGTTAAGGCACAGGGCTGGAATGCAACTGGTCAGTTCTCAGCTCTCCTACAGACTCACGGTGCACTTGTCTTCAGGTACAGGGATACAGTGGCACAGCTGCGGCAGCATTTTGGTGAAGATGCTACTATGCTGATGGGAGAGCTTCTTCTATCAGTGCAGTAAATACACCTCCCTGAGAGACCATAACTATGTCTGTAAGAGAAGCTCTTTGGTTGGCATAGCTCTCTGGGAAAGGGGTGGATTGGGTTGGTATAACTACTTTGCTCAGGGATGTGGATTTTTTTAGATCCATGTAGGTCTACAGACTATAAGACTGCGTCTACACTGCAGGCTTTTTGCGCAAGAACACCTGTTCTTGCGCAAAAAATTGGAGAGCATCTACACTGCACACATGTTCTTGCACAAGTAAATTTACAGTAAAGCATCAGAAAAGAGGGCTTCTTGCGCAAGAGTTATTCCTCTCCCCACGAGGAATAAGCCCTCTTGCGCAAGAGCTCTTGCACAAGAAGGCTGTGTAGACAGGCAACAGGGGTTTCTTGCGCAAGAAACCCCTATGGATGAAATGGTCATCAGAGCTTTCTTGTACAAGAGAGCATCCACACCGCCATGGACGCTCTTGCGCAAAAGCACATCTCTTGTGCAAAAGCACATGGCAGTGTGGACGTGGTCTTGCGCAAGACCTTTTGCGCAAGAACTCTTGCATGAGAAGCCTGCAGTGTAGACGTAGCCTAAAAGTTTCAGTGTATGTGAAATCCTCGGGTATTACAGTAATGAATTTTTTAAATTGTATACATAGACAGTATAATTTTAAAAGTCCCAAGCAAAGGATATCCCCCCCAAGTGCAGAGGTAAAAGGGATTATTACCTCCTGGCCTCATTCTCTAATTTATTTTGATTCTGTGTTTAACGACAATTTACAGAGGCTCTGTGGTTTTCCTGAAAATTGGAAATGGCAACAATAGTGAAGTTCCTGAAAGAAAGGCAAGAACATCAGAATGCAAAGCACTGCTTGGTGTCAGATAATGCAAATCAACACCCTGAAACCTAAAGAGGACATTTTAAGTCTTTATGAAAATTATGACTAATTCTTACAAAAGCAGTGGCTCTAAGGAGGAATTAGATAGATGGACCGGAGATGGGAGGCGGGGGGAGGTTTGCATTCTCTAGGGCTGTGAAGATAGTTTCATCACATCCTTCTCCTCCGCTCAGTCCTTGCTCAGTACCCTCTGTGGTTAGATTATTCCTTGCAGATAGCAATCAACTGGAAGGAAGTGTGTGTCTAATTTGCATGAGATTATTTAAAACAAAAAAAAGGGCTGCATTAGTCAGGGTGATGGTAAACAACGCAAAGAGATGCCTTTTATAATATAGCTGTGGCTCAGCTTTCAAAGCCAAATATAATTCACTTACAATTGGCAGTTTCCTTTATTGTTCCTTTTAACCTTTTGGATTCTGCATGGTCTTGATCTTGCTGCAACTCCAGAAGATCTAAAATGTTTGCTTTTCAAACTGGGGGAGGCGAGGGTTGGGAGGGGGAATCTTCTATTATATACTGATGTGATTCTATTGACACAGTTGTCCCCAAAGACAATCCTATTAAGCACAAGACTTTAGATTTTGTGGCACTGTTGTGCACCCGAGAGAGAGTGTTATATTTGGGTTGCTAAATTCATATTAGATAAGAGAAATGAACAAGACTCTGAATGCTTTTTAGATGCAGTATGATGAGGGGCTGTAAATTCTTAGTGGGACTTGGGGGAGGGAGGAGGAGAATGGGGGAAGCTGATGAACCCTAGAACACAAATTGAGGTTTGTTGTCCCTGAACCAGCACGAACCCAAGAGCCAAGTATTCTTCTGGGGTGGTACACTGTGACCTGGGGTCACTTATACCAGCACTTTGGGCTTTACAGTCTCTGGGTAGTACCAAGACCCTTGGCTTCATTTTGGTTTAGGCAAGGCAGATGGGACAGAGGAGGAGGGAGGTCAAATTATTTGAATTTGTTTAACAAAGAGCAGACTAGCCACCTTGATAAGTCAAGACAGGACGCTGGGCTAGATGGACCACTGGTCTAATCTGGTATAGAAATTCCCATGTTTCTACATTAATGATATAATTTTTTGCATTCCCAAGCCTGAAAAACAAAGTTAGGTATATCTAAGTTTGGGGAAATCACTGCTAGGATAAGTGTGTCTAGGAAAAAGTTCAGCCCCAAGTGAATTTTGATGGCTAAATTAGTTACTCTTGAGAGAAGACTTTTACAAATATATTGTAATTTTTTGTTAATGTTTTTGAAATTTGCCAGATTAACAGCATTCAGTCTTTGTGTTTGTTACAATCTTGTCCTCTGCTTATTAACAGGGGGTCAATTTGGTAGTGTTTTCTGTGGCACAGGCATTTGTCAACTAGTCATATGAATGAGAGTACTTCGTGGAGGCCACAAAATAGCCATTGGACAGTAGTGACTTTCACACATTCCTGACTTGTGCTGGATTCAAACCAGCAACCTAGATATAAAAGGCTCCATATCTCATTACCATTCACATGAGCTTTTCCTTCCCTATTAAAACAGCATTTTGTAATAGAAATAGTGGCAGTGTGGTGTTGCTAGTGGGCATGACCAGAATAATGCAAGAAATTTTATCTGTAAAACTTTCTTTTTCCCAAACAGACTCAGAATCGAGGGGGTGGGAAACAATGAACATTATTTCCTGTTCTTTTCATGCTTAAATATCTCAAGGACAAAGTATCCTTCATAACTCGCTTTATGTTCCTCAGAGTTAAATGTTATCATATCTGCTACCTTTGCATGGAAATAGAACTAAATGCCCCTTTTTAGAGAGAGCTACATTTGCAGCCTGCCCCTAATATTGGCTTGCGTGTCTGGCTCCAGTTTTATAAAATTCCATGGTTGCTAGTGATCTACAATGCTTGCATCTGCTTATGCTCTCTCTTCATTTGCAAGTGCGGTATGCCTACATTACCCCGCTAGTTCGAACTAGCGGGGTAGTGTAGACATACCCTTTCTGAGTCATTGCTCTGATGAGACGTGCATCCAGCTGTGTGTGTGTGGGGGGGGGGGGGGACCAGGAACTTCATATTTATAATCATATCTCTGACACTGACAGCACTTTGTGACCTTGGAGAAGTCACTTAACCTGTGTTGCCCATTATAAAACTGGGATAATATGTAACTTAACTCACAGGAGTGTTATGAAAATCAGCTAATATAAAGCCCTCTGATGATTAGAAGCATTGTTGGTACTATGCCTTTGTAAGTAGCAGTCCAAAGACAGCCTCAAACACCTACTTTTGGCTGTGTTGCTTGTGTTATGGAGTAGTCTGTTTTATGTGGATGCACAATGTGCGGTCAGATTTTAGATCCTAGGTTAACTTTTCCAAGCAGGAGTAATGCTCTAAGAATCCTGGCTATTTCCTATATCACACCTCACCAGGATGCTCTAGAGTAGGGTTTCCCAACCTATGGGTCGGGACCCAAATATGGGTCGCCATTATATTTCAAAAGGGTCGTCAGGTATCTCCCCAGGTGGCTCTTAAGGTGCCATTCACACATTTTTTGAATTGCTGTGGGTCACCAAGTCTTCCTGAATTGTCAAAATAGGTTCCCAACTGGAAAAGATTGAGAACCGCTGCTCTAGAGAGTCTAGGTGGTAAAGTTCCAAGCATTCTATCTGCCAATAGTACCAAGAATAGCCATGTGGCAGTACAGGCAGTCCCTGGGTTACATACAAGATAGGGACTGTAGGTTTGTTCTTAAGTTGAATTTGTATGTAAGTCGGAACTGGTACATATTGTAGGGGAAACTCTAGCCAAACATTTCTCCAGAGCTCAGTTTTATTCTCCCACACCTCGCTTCCCTCAGTCCTTTATTCTCAAGCTGAGGTGTCTTCTGAGAAAAGCTGCCCCGCGTCTCCCTGGTCTGCTGGGGGGGAGGGGGGCGCTAGCTTCGCGTCTCCCTGGTCTGCTGGGGGGAAGCAGCTAGTGCCGGGTTGCCTCACCCCGTTTGTAAGTAGGGATCCGATGTAAGTCGGATCCATGTAACCCGGGGACTGCCTGTACTCTGCTAATCTCATGTTTAAGAGAAAGTTCTTCTTCTCTTTTCTGCTCCACTCCCAGCTTCATGCCATCTTCCTTGCTGTCCTGTCTGCTTGGAACAGCTTCCTTAGATCCCAGCCCCCTTGATTGATTGATTGATTGATTGATTGATGTATTTATTTTTGGCAAGCCCTGTTACTATGATCATCTCATTCCCAATATTGCAACACTTTGCATAAGCACTGCTCCTCCATGCTGTGGTGTACCTGAGCTAGACTGTAAGCTCCTCAGGGTAGGGAGCTGGCCTTTTACCTGCTTTTGTGCACAGTTTATGTCATTCCACAGTCAGTGCACATTCTCCCAGGCCCTCATTGTGGTCTCCATCCTAACATTGCATTCTTTTGCTAGCGCACATTTTCTCTTGTTGAGAAAGTCATCCAGCTGTGCTTGCTTCCTTCACAGATGCTGGTCATCATGAATCTTTCAGCTGCTGTTCCTTTTTCCCCTTATAGGCCAAATTCTCTCCATATGTTGTGGCCGCTTACAGATGGGCACCTTGGCATTTTCCAGAGCTAGGAAAGACTTTACCAAAACATACCATGTGTGCAGGGTGGCTACAGTGATGTGCAGAATAAAAACCAGGCTGGCCTAGGGCAATATAATCAGGCAGCAGTATGCTGGGACAGTGCTCATCTGAAAGTTTGAGTTTGGCCTTGTTTTCATCTGTTTTGTTAGTTTTATTTCCTCCTTGCATTCTGTGTCCCATTCATACTAATCACAGTCAGTCCTGATTTTTTCTTTTTATTTCTGCATTTGTCATAAAATAAAGCAAATTATTCCCATCTTCGGAAACGATCTAGACTAATTAGTCGTCTAACCCAATAATTAGTTTTTTGTTTCCCTGTCTGTTTTCATGCATTATTGTTCGTTTTTTCCCCTCTCTTTTTTTTTTTACACCATTACAGATTAAAATGAGCCACATTTGCAGTTGATGGTATCTTTTTTTCGGGGGAAGAGTGGAGAATTGCAATAGAAAGCTACTTCCAAAGCAGCAATAAACTCAAGGATAAATTAAGGAAATTGAATGAGCCACATTTGGAAGCGGCATCGAGGCTAATATTCTGTCGCTTAAGGTTAAATTGCAGCGGGGGGCGGGGGGGAAGAGTAATTTCAGTGAATCCAAAATCGGGGAGGTGACGCTACTCGAATCACCACCAAAATCCTTCTGCAGCTTGAAAGGGCTCTGCCAGGCTTGCAGATTTAATTACAGGCGCATCAAGTGAGTAAAGAAGCTAAACTGATCTCATTTCCTCTTCTCCCCCAGGACTGACGGATGAAGAAATTGACCTGGCTTTCCAGCAGTCGGGCACTACCACAGATGAGCCACAGTCCCTGGGTCCTTCCACACAGCTGGTGCCAACACAGCCCCCTCACCTCTTGCCGTACAGTAAGTAGCCTCTTGAAAGCACCTGGTCCTATCGTTTCATGCAGTGATTTTGCTGTCCTATACCCTATCTGCTTTCTTACCTCTGTGCTCTGTAACTGATACTAGCTTGCAGTGCTGAATCCCAGAAAATAGTGGAATCTGCTATGGTTGTTTTCAGCAAATATCCCACTTATTGTCAGAATTGCACCCCGGTCTTACTTTAAAACACTTTTTAATTGTTGATGCAAGTGACATAAATACACAGCAAACACAGTCTGAAGACAGTGTCACACAAGGCAGCTAAGGTACAAGCCATATTATTTCACAAGCTAATGTGGTAAATAATCGTCTGTTATCGTTTATGCCAGTGGTCCCCAACGTTTTGTGGCTGCCTGGTGCCTGGGGGCGGGGCCGCTCACGCGCTGCGCGTACGGGGGCAGGGACGCTCACAGGCCACGTGACTGGGGGCGGGGCCAAGCATGCGCCGCACGCCCGAGGTCAGCACCGGCTGCCCAGGTTCCGCGCGGCCGGGGCCAAGGCCAGGGCCGGCAAGGGCACGCGCGGCGCCCCCGGGGGCGGGGCCAAGGCCAGCGCCAGGGCCGGCAAGGGCACGCACAGCGCATCCGGGGGCGGGGGTCAGGGTCGGCACCGGCACACACGGCACACCGGGGGCCAGGGCCGGCCATTCGCCCGGGGCTGGCATCTGCCGCACGCCCAGGGGCGGGGCCAGCCAAGATTGCTCCGCGGGTGCACGTAAAGGACCTGGCGGGCACCATGGCGCCCGCGGACACTGGATTGGGGACCACGGGTTTATGCTAATGGTGTAGAGAGATGTGGGCTCTGTTCCCAACTCTGCTACTGACTCACTGTATAGCCCTGGACAAGTCCCTTAATCTTTGTAGGCCTCAATCCGCCCCCAAAAAAATTGGGGCTAATACTTCCCTACTTCATAGGGAAATTATGAGATTTAAATAATTGATATTTGAATAGTAGAAAAAGGTTTTTGGATGGAAGGTGCTATAAAAGTGGCAAGTTATTTAGTTTAAATTTTACATTGGAATCTGTACAAGAGTTCTCCTTCACCAGGTTAAGTCCTGCTTTTAGGAATCTATCACAAATTATCCACAAAGGTACTGAGTATAATTCTGCTCCACGTTAATTGGAAGACTTACCTCTCATAAGTGACTGATTTTTATAATTGATCCCTTGAGTGGTTGCATAAGACAGGTGAATAAAGAATTTCAGCCAACTAGACTGTAAGTTCTTAAGGGCATGGATTTATCTTCCTGTGTGAGTGTGCACCACTGAGAACAGGTTCTCAACTCTGACTGGGCATCTAGGTACTGTGGCATTACAAATTATAATAAATAACAATGGTGCTTATTTATTGTCAGAAATATTTTCCTAGTGTTATCAAATCACACACCAGTACTGTTTATGTATGTATACATGTATATAAAAATACACTCATGCTCTGTTTTTAAAGTCCCAGTGGAATCTGTGCAGGTTTAAGATTTACGTATACTTTTTGCTAGGTTTGTTTTAAAATGCAAATGTATCTGAGCTCCATACAATAAAAACCAAAACGCGACACCATTAAAAATCCATCAAGAGTAACTGTTCAGCTCACATGTGTGGCTGGCAGTTTGAAAAACAGTTCTTCCTTCACTCACCTGCCAAGTACCAAGGACTGACCTTGTTATTGTTCCTACCAGAATGTAGCTTCTAAAACACTATGTTATCACGATGGTGTTGATGCACTCTGGTGTTGCAGGTAATGCACCCATCTACTCATGACCTTTCTGTGGTCCAGCAGACAGGCCCCATCAATGGGAGTCAAGTGACTTGTCTTCTATGTCTAGCTCTCTTACTGATAGCTCTGTGATCTTGGGCAAGTCACTTAACCTCTGTGCTTCAGGAACCCTTTCAGTGAAATTAAGTTAATGTTCCTTACCCTCCTTTGTGAAGTGGGTACAGATCTTAGACTAAAGAGCACCATGTAAGTGCTCAGTGGTGATTATATTGCCGAATACGGCAGAAAGCGTTTGCACTGAATTTGGAACTTTTATTTAGGTACCCTGCGAGCTACAACATTGGGTAAACACAGCAGTGGAATTCGACTACAGTTCCACAAACCACGCGCTGACCTGAATTAGGTGGGAGTGGCTAGTTTATAAGTCATTGTAACTACAGTTACTCCCAGGGGGTTCCACGAGGCGTACAGATAGTTCGGATTAGAAGCCTAATCCGAACTATCTAGTCCGTGCCGCGTGTAGCCGCGCGGCACGGGGTTCGCACTAGCCGGCTTTATGCTAACGAAGCCCGGGAAATTCAAATCCCGGGCTTCATTAGCAAGTTTGGTATGTATACATTACCCCCCTAGTTCGAACTAGGGGGGTAGTGTAGACATACCCTGAGTTACAAACATTTGAGTTACAGATATCCCCACATACAAACAAAAGCTCACCTGCAGGTCGGGGGAGCAGGCAAGAGGCACAGGTGGTGGCGAGCAGTTCAAGTGCTGGCCAGAGGACTCCAGAGAGGGCAGTCACACAGCCAGATGCTGGAGAGAAGCAGTGCTTTGAAGGGGAAACTGCTGTTTCTCTCCAGCTGCTGGCTGCACGGCCACCCCGTACTCCTCTAGAGTCCTCTGGCCCATGCTTGTGCCGCTTGCAGCCTCCTGGTGAGCGGGACTGGGTGCAACCTGTCGGGAGGGGAGAGGGTAGCTGGGGGATGCCCAGAATTGCCATCTACCTCTTCATCCTCCTCTAATTAAACCTCAATCACCATCATTCAAGTAGGGATGTTAAATTGCGAGTAATTGACTAATCGAATATTCAATTAGTCGTTAGGGTGCCTCCGCCTTTGAAGTGTAGCAACAGCTCTAGGGCTGTTGCTACACTTCAAAGGCAAAAACACCGCCTGAAGCCTGGGGTCGGCGAGGGGACTCCCCTGTCGACCCCAGGCTCCATGCAGCATTGCCGCTTTGAAATGCCGCAGGTAGCCTGGTGTCAGGCTCCTCGCTGCATTTCATAGCAGCAGCGCCCCATGGAGCCCAGGATCAGCTGCGGACTCCTGTCAGGATGGTTAAACACTGAAATAAATTGCCCAGGGAGGTTGTGGAATCTCCATCACTGGAGATATTTAGGAGCTAGTTGGATAGATATCAGGGATGATCTAGATCAGGGTGGGTAAAATGGCCTCTGCGGGCTGGAGTCGACCCGCCAAGCAAGTTGATCTGGCCCACAGAGACCCTGCCGCTCCCCCCCATCCCGAGGCCAGTCAGGAGCTCCCTGATTGGCCTGAGGGCGTGGGGGAGCGCATGAAGTCTCCTCCCACCCTGCAAAGAGCTCGGCACTTAAAGTCAACCGCCAGCTGCTCAAATCATGGCACTTTCTTGCAGGGCGGGGGCAGGAGCAAGAGACTTCATGTGCTCTCCCTCCCCAGGCCCTGATTGCCCTGGGGGCAACAGAGGGGAGCATGCAAAGTCTCCTCCCACTGCCAGGGGCATGGATACCTAGAGGGAACCCCCAGCTATTCAGAACAGCTGATGGTTCTGTCTGGTGGTGGGGCAAAGACTTTGCATGCTCCCCCACCCCCAGATTAGTCAGGGTCTGTGGGTGGGGAAGCATGGAAGTGTCCTGGCCCCACCCCTTCCACCTGAGGCCCTGCCCTTTCCAGGGCGACCTGGGGCCACTTCAAAAATTTCTGAAGTGGCCCCCGGTCAAAAATTATTGCCCACCCCTGATCTAGATGGTGCTTGGTCCTGCCGTGAGGACAGGGGAACTGGACTGGATCTCTCAAGGTCTTTTACAGTTCTAGTATTCTATGATTTTATGATCCCGTGATTGCTTTTCCCATTCCACTTGCTGGGTGTTGTCTGGTTAGATATAGGCCTGTCGCCATTATCTGCCGATACAGTGCTTTGCTCGCTGTTGGAAATGTACAAGTAATAATCTATGAATTGCCTTATGGCTGATGAGTTACTCTCAGCTGCAGGACAGAGTGTCCCTGCAGACTTGGCCCAATGAACTTTTAAGGTAGCTCATTTGCTACTTGCAGTTTTATCTGTTGGATGGTGATAGCTTGATGGATATTTCTTCAAAGCCCCAACTCTGCCCCAGAGCAGTTGTTTCCATGATAATTTACCCAGCCACTTAATTGTTGGTAGATTCTTCTGGCGCTGCACTGTATAGTAAAGAACCCATTTCTGCTCTTTATCTATTCTGGGTTCTTATATGCCTCCCGTTCACCCCACCGAAATGTCTAAGCACCTCTGTAGGTAGTGCTCAAAAATTCCCAGAGGGCAGGTCAATCCGAGAGCTGAATTTAAATCCTATGAGACCCACCAGATTCCTCTGTGCTTAGACTCCAGTGCTCTTGGCAACTTTGACTATTCCGAAGGAGAAAATTACAAGAGACAAATATAGTATTTAAATATCATCTGATGCATAGATTGTGATGGGAGAGGAGGCAGTAAATTTTGATCTTTCATTGACAATAGTTATTAGCCATACAAGTACTTTAAAAAAACAAACCTGTAAATCTTCTAAAATAACTTAGATTCTTGCCAGTGTAGAATCTGTCCCTGGTTTGGTTTTAGAGCAGCAACTGTAACTTTTGAGGGGCAGAAAAGGGAATTAAACTCCACGTTTCCAGTCATTGTCTTTGAACTTGATGCTTCTAATACCATTTCACCCCATCTCCATGGGGGCAATTCCTTCTCTCCTTTCCTGTACTTTTGCCAAGAGGTGTCAAAACTGCTTTAAAAAAAAAGCTTGATTTTGATTAATATAGAGAAACAAGACTTTGCCTGACTGATAATAAAACTGATAAATGACATTTGAATTACTTGTAGCGGTAATTTATTACATAAAATATCTTTTATTTGACATGCGATTAGTTGCTGGAAGCATCACTCAATCTGACTCGTTCAAACATGGTCTGAAATGAACCCCCAGCAAAAAAAAAAAAAGGAAAAAAAAAGGCTGTCTGCTTCTGGTATTATGAAATACACTAATACGGGAGTGAGGAAAAAATCTGACTTTAAATATTTAAATGATTAATTGGGTTTATATATTTTTACATTTCTAGCCCCCTTAATTACAAGCAAACTCAGGGGAGTTTCTGAGCTTGGTGTGCAAAGCTGCTTGCTTATCACACGGGCATTGTCTGCAACCCTCTCCATGACTCCATTCATGCAGATTTTATACATTCTTTCTATGTGACCTTGGGCAAATATCCATCAAACTATCACCATCCAATAGATGAATCTGCCTGTAGCAAATGAGCTACCTCAATAGGTCATGTGAACATATGTGCCTCAGTTTCTCCATCTGTAAGAGAGAGCAACATGCCTTTCATGCAGTGACTAATAGGGTTCAAGGATTTAGTGCTTTTCACCTACTTTGCATTAAGTCATTGACACTCACAGTATAAGTCTTACAGTTCCCATTTTACAGCTGGGGAAAACTGAGGCACAAGGTAAGGTAATTGGCAAGTGCCCAAGAATGTAGAAGGAAGTCACTGTAGGAGAACTCTGGAGTCCCAAGTGTCAGTCCTTTGCTTAGATAACAATCAGTAGGGAGACTGAGAGGGGATCTTAATCATAATTCTGATCCCTTGTGACTGTCCCCTCTTTGTAATATTGCATGGTGGATGCAGAGTCTTCCCTCTATCCCTCTCCAGCTTAGTTTCTTTATCTATCTTTCCCTCCCTCCCTCCCTCTCTCTTTTTTTCTATAAGACAGAATTGTTTCACACATCTCTAAAACGAGTAAAATGGCATTTCGGCTTCTTGTCTTTATAGACTCTCTGAACTTTAGGAAAGATCATTCTGGTCCCTTTTCATTAATAATGAAAACCAGGGGGCAATAAAATGTTCTTAGCACAAGCATTACATGAACAGAGGGAAAGATGAGAGAGGTGAAAGGGCAAAGCTGACAGGGATCTACAGGTGTCTCTTAATTCCAAAGGAGGTCATAGAAGATATGTGGTAGGTGGGGACAACTAGAGGAGGGCTGGGCACAGTTGGGACCCATTGCACCTCTGAGATTAATTAATGGTTGGGAGTTCACCGTCGAATGAGTTCCTTTGTCAGGGAAAGATGTTTTTAGGGTGGGGTTCAGCACAGAGAACTGGAATTCTAAGCAGATCCAGAGTTCAAATCCCAGCTGAGCCACTGACCCCCAAGTGTGACAGTAGATTCCCTCTTGTTTGACTCTAAGCTTGGCTGGGATGAAACATTGGATTAGGAAGGTTATTCCATTCAGAACTGGGTGTTGCATCTTGAGCAGAGCTCTTAAGAAATATGAAAATGGATAAATAAGAGATTTTCACAAGCTCTAAAGCAGCAGATGCTGCGCTCACAGAGATTGTTGGTCCTCCACTCATTTAGCTCTTCAGACTACTACTGTTCGTTCTACAAGTTCATAGAATCATAGAGCTGGAAGAGACCTCAGGAGGTCATTAAGTCCAGCCCCCTGCCCAAGGCAGGACCAATCCCAACTAAATCAACCCAGCCAGGGCTTTGTCAAGCCAAGACTTAAAAACCTCTAGGGATGGAGCTTGCGAACAGCAGCTGTTAACAGGGAGTTTGGTGAGGGAGTTCTCCAGATAAAGGAGGAAGCTAATACAGGACCCTTGAGGAGGCATTCAATGGAATCTCCATCCCTAGATGTGTTTAAGTCTTGTCTTGACAAAGCCCTGGCTGAGTTGGTTTAGTTGGGATTGGTCCTGCCTGGGGCAGGAGACTGGACTTGGTGACCTCCTGAGGTCTCTTACAGCTCTATGATTCTATGCTCCCTAGGTAACCCATTCCAGTGCTTCACCACCCTCCTACTGAAATAGTTTTCCCTAATATCCAACCTAGACCTGTCCCACTGTAACTTGAGACCTTTGCTCCTTCTGGTGACACAGGCTTTGTTCGGATGCATTCAGATTTCCATTTGGTAGGTACACTGGGAACCATGCCCTTAAAGGTAGGAGGTTCCCATGATGCCTCCATTAAGGGCACATTTTCTATCTGTAGCGCCTGAGGGGCTGGGGTTTCAGAAGAATTCTTGCAATGAAGGAGTAAGCAGCAGGAAATCTCCATGGACAATGAGTGAACCAGATAGACGAGAGGTATGTTTAAAGTTATCTCCACCAATTAAGCCTCTCTCTCCTGGAAGTCCCAGTTGACAATTTGGAGGAGACACTATGTCTCTGAAACACTAGTAGGTTATAGGGATGTGAACAAGTAGCCAGTTATCCTTGCCGGGTGGAGATCACCGGTAACTGGTTAACTGGCATCTGGGACCAGCCTCTGCCAGTAGCCCTGTGGGGCGAGGGGCCAGCAGTCCCATGGAGTTGGGGGCGGCTCTGGCTGGGCTGGGCCCACAGCATCCACTCTCCCTTGGAATCCCGCTTAATTAGTTCACCAATTAAACATAATGTAATTTAAACAGGATTTTATATCCCTCGTAGGTAATGTGTCTGGTTAGTGGCTTCCTGCCAGCCTTTGCTTCTTTGGTGTCTGCCCACATCCTGCCACCAAATTTTAGGAAAGATCACTCTAGTCTACAGCCTCATTATTAATGGAAACGGGGAACAGTATAGGAATCTTAGCAGGAGTGTTATGAGTGCTGCAAAAGGAGGTAAAAGGGTGAATCTGGCGGATTCTATTTGTAACAGAGGAGCAGACTGAATCTTTGCTTCGTTGAATCTTTATGCACCTATGCAAAACTGTGTGTTAAATATCTCACACCCCTCTTTCCACTCTCTCTAGTTGTCTTAGTGCATATTCCGGCTCTGCTGCTTTTCATTTGCCTTTGCCCTGCTCTTAATTCAGCCAAGAAAGCCGTGGAATCCCCATTTGTTCCTGTATTTTAAGGAAACCATACATAAAGGCTGTCACAGAACACTTCGCTCTTCCTTCCTCTTGTAAACTCACTTGCCGTCGTCCCCCCCCCCCCCCCCGGAGTATTACTTCACTTCCAGAGAACGTTTCTCCTTTCTGTCCCTCCTTTACTTCCTGAGATTTCTTCTCCTTCCCAGGTTTCTGAAAGAGTGATCTGTGAAAGCATGATTAGACTAAGCTAATACTAAATGAAAAGGCTTGCCAGGGTCAATGCAGCAGAGATTTGAGAGTCTTCTCCAAGAAGACTGTAGGCTGAACAGGACCAATGTGACTCTTAATTGCTGGTATGATTCTGATCCCCTCCTCACTCTCTCTGTTAAAGGGTTAGGAAATAAGAGTTGGCATCACCCTGCCTGACTGTGCCTGAATTGGGTGTTTGGGTGAGATGCACACAGATCCCGAAAAGCCTTGATGCATGTGAGTTCTGACCATGCTTCTTTCTTGCTTTTGGCCATTAGGTCCCCCCGGATCCAGATGGCGAGACTATGGTGCGTTGGCGATCATTATGGCAGGGATTGCCTTTGGCTTCCAACAGCTCTACAAAGTAAGTAGTGCTCTCCCTACTACCTTAAGGTGCCTTGGTGCTCCATTGCAGCCTTGGAATTGCCCATGTCCCATGCTGGCTCTTGGTTGCAATGAAGTCCTTGGAGCCACTGCTTTTATCAGTCTTCATTTGGGTGTATGTGCAGTGCTATATGGACATGCAGCAAGTGGCGAGCAGAGGTCTTTAATAATAATAGCTCTTATCTACTGCTTTGCATTGGTAAATCTCAAAGTGCATGACAAATGAGGTCGTTGGGGAAACTAGCAAAGGGAGATGAAGTGACTTGCCCCAGCTGAACTAGCAGGCCGGTGACAGTAGCAGGGAATGAACCCAGGTGTCCTGAGTGCAGTCTGTTGCTCTAACCACTAGATTACATTGCCTCCATGAACTAGAGACAGCTCTCCTTTGGCTGGTCAGTAGGCCGAAGGGAAGATTTTAAACTCCAGTTCTGTCTACTTCCCAGTAGATGTGTATAGCAAGTGTGTAGACCTACATACCCCCTGTGCATTTATCTGGCTGGACACACTCTCTTTCTCTGTCACTAAAGACCTGGTCCCCAGCTCACATTGCAGAGGTTGTTGGGAGAGAACCCAACTCACGGGTTGAGTAGCAAGGCATGGGGTCAAAAGCCAAGTGGCTCCGGTACCAATGGAGTTCAGCAGCCACTCACTTGGTATATTACGTTCCACTTGCAAAGCGGGTGTGTCTGGGGCATGGGAATGAGATGGAAAGTAACAGTTGGCTTGTGAGAGGGTGGTGGTTGTTTTTTATTAAATTGGTCAGATTGGTGTGTTTGGCAAAGCCCGTGTTTAAAGCTAAATGCTTTTAAAAACACCCTCGATCATTTTTATTTTTCCTTTTCATTAATTACGATGGCCTGGGGAAGGTCAGTATGGGGAGCATGTTCCAGGATTGCACAAGGTAGCTCCTTACATGGCTGTTCCCATTGCGCCCTTGCTTCTGACTGTTTCATGCTGAGCAATGATGTTTGTCTGCCTGGTCCATTCGTACTGTAAAGATAGGTGGGGGTTGATAAATGCCCAGAGTGACACTGCGGAAGGAGCTACTGGTCCTTACTGGATTCATAACAGACTGGCCTGCCTGGTGGGCCTTATTGCTGTTGTAAAGTGTCAGCTACTACAAAAAAGTCCATTATTTTATTGACAATATCTGACAGTCTCAGTGATGGTGACAATAGACTGCATCCCACTGCCATTTTCTTTGTGTGCAGATCTCCGCTCCATCCAGCCCATACAAGACACCTTGGTTATCCAGCAGAGGCCCCTGTTCGCTTATGGGAGCCAAGGATGCCTTGGGTCAGCTCCCCAAGTGTAACTGGTGCATACGTTTCTTTGGCAGATGATGCGATTTTTGCACTTGCGCTAGTGGCCTTTATCTGAAAAATAAAAGCACCCTGCCAAGCCATTGGTATGAGTGTTCCAGGAGGTTCAGAACAGAACCTTCTGTTCACTGCACTTTGTTTTCTTTGGGAGTCATCAAAAGCAGCTTGCTCCTCAGAATAGTGGAAGGAAGAAAGTGGAGTGACTGGCAGAGTTAGATTAACTCTTTTGGGAGCCTTGGGTTTGTTAGATATTGTGGGGTCCCCTTGGACCCAGGGTGGGGCCAAATTGAGGGGTTCAGAATGCGGGAGGGGGCTGCAGGTTGAGGCAGGAAGGTCAGTGCAGGTTCTGACTGGGAGTGCAGTCTCTGGTGGGGCTGGAGATGAGGCATTTGGGGTGCAGGAAGGGGCTCCACAGTGGGGGCCAAAGGATTTTGTGTGCAGGAGGGGAGTCAGGACAGGAGGTTAGGTTGTGGGTGCAGGGTCTGCATGGGAGTTGGGGTGCTGGAGCTGGCTCAGGGCTAGTGGTCAGGGTTGGGGTGTGGAGTCAAGGGCCTACAATGCAAGGAATCTCAGGGACAGGCAGGATGTTGGGGTGCTGAGTCTGGGAGGAAGTTGGCAGGTGGGAGGGGTCTCAGGGCTTAGGTAAGGGGTTGGGGTCCCAGTCACTTACCTGGAACAGCTCCCTTTGGCTGGGGGGAGCAGGTGGCTCAGCATGGGCTGGCCTGCCCTGTGCTCACCTGCAGGTACTGTGGCCACTACCACCGGCAGCTCCCATTGGCCAGGAATCCTAGCCAATGGGAGCTGCAGGGGAAGAGCATGTAGGTAATGGCAGTGTAAAGGATGGAACTCCCCCAGCACTTGTGGTGACTCGGCTGCAGCCCTGCAGGGAAGACAGCTGTGCACAGAGCTGCTTCCCTTCCTGGCCTCTTCCCCCCCACCCCAGCCAGACAGGGCCAGATAATGCACAGGGGCATTAGTGACTGCATCCTGGGCGCTAAAGAGGCCTCATAAAAGGTTAGCTCATTTGGTGGCCCAGAGATCTTTTTTGAGGCCCTGGGCTACAGCATCTAAAGTTCCTTTCTAAATCCATTCCTGGTGGCTGGATGTGTGTGTCAGAGCTAAATGTAGAGACCAGCTAGATCTCTCTACAACCAACAGCACCGAATTCAAGAAGCGGATATTGCTGTCCTAGACCCCTCATGCCTGTGTGAGAATCATTCTTTTGAGTATGTCTCTCTGGAAAAAAATCAGACTACGAAGGAGCCATTAGGCAAACTGTTCCTTGTAATTGAGACTGTTTATGCACCCTGGTTACTCCCCCCTCTCTCCTTTTTCCCTCTTTCCCCATTCATGCTGTGTCTGAGGGTATGTCTACACTACAGCGTTATTTCGAAATATCTCATTTCGAAATATTAATTCAAAATAAGTTATTTTGAAATAATGCATCTACACACAAAATGCATTTCGAAATAGCATTTTGCTATTTCAAAATAGCGCGTCCGCACTGAAAGGACGCTGAATCGCATTTAAGGCCAGCTGGAACCAGGTCCAGCAGGGCATCAGGTCAGGAGTTACTTTGTGTGGCTGCTGCCTGAGGCTATCTGAGGCCTGTGCTTAAAGGGACTGCCCCCCGGACAGCCAGTTCTCAGCTTTCCCTGCTTGCTTGCCTTCCTCAGTGAGGGATAGCAAAGCATTTTGTCTCTGCGTGCTCTTGTTGCCATCACGTGGGACACCATAGCACTCTGCAACATAGAGCCAGAGCTGCCCCATGGCACTCTGGTGCTTCTCGTGGACGTGTTTCTGCAAGCCTGGCTGCACTTTATGCAGGCTGCCATCCGGGAGGTCCATTGGGGGGCTGTCAGTATCCAGGAAGCCTTGTGGGAGAGCTTCCACCCTGAGGAGCACTAAGAGCCTCCCTGGTCTGCCCCACTGGGGACTTGTGCCTCATTCCTCCCTCATGTCCTTCCACTTATCCCTCCCTAACCCCCCTTCCTGATGTCAAATAAAGTACATGTATTTTCATGAACACAAACTCTCTTTATTTAACAAAACTAGGAGGGGGGGGATGAAACTCTGGTGAGACTGGGGAAAGGAGGCGGGAGAGGGGAAAAGAGAGGGGAGGGGGAAACCTGGGAGGAGGGAGCTGAAAGAGGGAAGAAGGGGGAGGGGAAGCTCAGGGTTGGGGGTCTTGCCAGACCAACTTGATTTTCATGCAAACCTGCTTCTGGGTTCGCATGTGGCCTTTGGTGGCCAGGCTGGCAGCCATCCTGCCATAGACAGCCATGTTCCTCCATCTAGTGCGGAGATCATGGATGTTGGGGGCATCCCCCCCAAACCTGAATAAGGTTCATGATCTCCTGGGAGCTGGCAGACTGCTTCTGGGGAGTGGTGGAGGGCTGGCTGCCAGTGGGTCAGGGGCAGTGACTGCTGGCTCTGGGCTGGCAGGCTTGGAGCTGGCACAGGCACTGTGGCCAGAGTCAACCCCTTTAAGGGCTCCGGGAAGGGGGGAAGGGAGAGGAGTGTTCTTGGTTGAGGCTGGAGTGGCTACCAGGGCACCCTGGGAAGGCTGGAGGCCCCCTATTTCGATATAAGTGTCTATACAGCACTTATTTCGAAATAGCTATTTCGAATTTGGTGTTATTCCTCGTGGAATGAGGTTTAGTAAATTCGAAATAATCACTCCGCTATTTTGAATGAATTTCGAAATAGCGGTTTGGCTGTGTAGAGACGCTAGTAAAGTTATTTTGAAATAACGGCTGTTATTTCAAAATAACTTTGCTGTGTAGACATATCCTGAATGTGCTCTTGTTATACTCCACACTCAGTTTAGGTAGCTGTGCCCCAGAAGGGACCCCAGTAATTAGGGATGCCTACAATGTGTTACAAGAGGAGGCTGAGTTTGATTTCATTGCCACTGTGTATGATGTCATCGAGCTGCCACTACTCCTCTAGTGCCCTGATTATCTATATTAGCACCTCCCTTGCAGTTGCGTGCATGGCTCAGAGCCTCCACTTGTTACCTCAGATCCTCTCTACCTTTGCTCCATCTCCTCTGCTCTCTCAATCCTGTTTCCCCAGAACTCTGCTTAGCCCACCACTATACTACCTACCAGTCTCTGTCATTTTCTCTTCCCTCTCTTTTTATGCCCTGACCTCTCCATACCTGTGCTCGCCTCTTCTCTAGGCTCTGCATTGCCTTCCTTGTGGATAAAGCTATAGTCTCATGAGAGATGAGTGAAGTGGAGTTGAAATCCCTTCTGAATATGGTTGTGGAAAGGGTGGTAGGCTGAGAATTTTCCTAAATAGAGCCAAGGACCTTCTCTCAGAGCCTCTGGGGAAAAGAGCACAAAAGTCCTTCTGTTTTCTTGTGACTTATTTGAATTCCTTTTTCCAGGGCACCGCTCTCTTCATCATATGGGAAGATGGCCGTTTCTGGGAGAGGGTTAAAAATGTCTGGTGGGCTCTGGGGTGTTTGGGATAGGTTAGAAGAAACTCCTGGCATATCCCCATTTCTTAACAACATCTCCATGCTCTGTGCAGAAATACCTGCTCCCTCTCATCATGGGAGGCAAAGAAGACAGAAAACAACTTCAGAGGATTGAGGCAAACATTTCTGAGATGAGTGGCAGCGTGACACAGACAGGTAAAGATTAATGACTCCATCAATTCACCCCTCAAAGCCCTTCTCCCTGTATCCTCCACCCTGCCCAGACCCCCCTCCCTCTTCTCCTCCATCTCCACTTTATGTGGTGACTTCATTTATCTGCTCTGAGAATCTGTTCACATTTGCAAATGAAGCCGCCGTCATTTCGGTTTAATTTGAAATTGCTTGTTTACTGTCGGCGCGGCCTCAATTAATTATGTTTTTACGGAAAGGCTCCCAACCTCAGAATATTAATAAGGGGAATAAAATGACAGCCTTTCGGAGGGCTGTAAAGTTCATTTTTAATTTCTGCTTCTCTGAGGTTTTCAGGGGCTTTTTTTGGTGATTTCTCCCCCCGTTGCCTCCAAGAATCCAAAGCAGGGTCAAGAGAGTCTGTAATTACTGTGCCTCCATTGACCCCAGCCACCTTCTCTGTTATTGACTCCATAGGGCGCCTGTTCATTACCCAGTGCCCTAATGATGGCCCAGATTAGCTGTTACCTGTCACGCCAATAGATTTTTTTTTTGTCAAGTTGTTTACTGGATGAAAACTCCAGCTAAAACCGCCAAAGCTGCAGGCAGTTCCCCTCCCTCCAGACACAGGCTCCTGTTCTAATAGGGGAGGTTTCTGCTGAAATCCAGGAGAGGGTGCTGAGTGTGTGGTCAGCTGTTGAGACAAGAGAGAACATAGCAGGTTTGTTTCAGCCTTCATGGGGTGAAAGAGAGGTGGTCCCAAGGTGGGAGCTAACTGGACCTGCTGGCAGAGGAAGTGCATAAAAGAGGCTTGCTTTCTTTTCTCACTCCATTCTGGAATTGATCCAGGCACCTGTGGGTTTCAAAACTAGAGATAAACCCTGTATCATGTGCCTGTGTGAGGCCCGAGGTGGATAAATGGTACGAACATTGTATAAGTTCAGAGAGATGTGCAAATCATAAACTGATATAATTAGAAAGGAGAGGTTTTGGATGGATATACTGTGGGCTTATAGACATCTCTACAATGGAAAGATAAACTAGAAATACTGGAGGTTAGATGCAGTGCAGGTAGATTACCCATAGTGCAGATAATTTATATGGATTAAGGTGAACAGGCATCTGTAGATAAATTAGATATAGCAGGAACAGAGGCATCTTGTAGCTAGACAGCAGGAAGGATATGTGTGTATGTCTCAGTTTAACAGAAACTCCTGCTTTTCCATCCCACAGTGACTCAGTTGCAGACAACTTTAGCGTCTGTCCAGGAACTGTTGGTGCAGCAACAGCAGAAAATCCAGGAGCTAACCCAAGAGCTAGCTGCTGCCAAGGTATTCACCTCCATCTCTTCTCTAGGCCACCTGTCAGAAATTCTCCTGTCTCTTTTTAGTGTACATGACTTCTCCAGCCCCTGTCTTCATCCTGTCTGGTCAGTTTGTGTATCCAGCTTTGTCTCTCAAGGGTGTCTGGATAGAGTAATGGGTGCTGACTGGGTGCCCCAAGCTAACATATAGGGCTTCTCAGAGGGTGTCATTTGCATCTTTCATGTCCACCATCTCCTTAATTGCTCTCAGCTGTACAGTTAGTGTTCCTTGTAGGAGAGCTCATTGTATATCCAGTTGGAATGATAGGGAGCAGAAGTGGCCCTTCTTCCTACCCATGGGCTGAAGGAGGAAAAGGATAGAGGTAGATGTTTGTATATTTTAATCCTCTGTCTGTTGATGTGCCTGTTAATGCAGGTATCTATTCTGTGCCCATCACCACAGTATCTCAGTGCAAATCAGTGCCCTTACTGCAAAGTATTCAAACACAGATCAGTTGGATTATATGACTTGAGACTGGGAAGGGGCTATGGACTCTTTTGCATTGTAGGCCTCTTGCCTGTACTGCCTTGGGCTGTCAACCTCAGTTACGCAACTTCAGTGACATGAATAACGTAGCTGAAGTCAGCATAGGAAGGTAGGCTTACTGCGGTATCTTCACCGTGGTAAGTTGACGGTTGATGCTCTTCCGTTGACTCTGCTTACTCTTCTTGTGCTGGTGGAACACCGGAATCAATGGGAAAGCACTCGGCAGTTGATTTGTCATGTCTATACTAGATGTAAATCGGTTCCCCTCTGCCTATCTCGCTTGCCCATAGTGAAGTCATGCCCTGAGTCACCTGTTTCATTTCAGGCCAGGTAACAACTGAATGTTATTGCTATCCAGTGGCTGTTGGCTGACCTGTGTGAATGGTTTTGGTGGTCTCAGTCCAATAGGTGGTGCCACCCTCAAGTTTGGTACACATTGGCAGCCTCGTTGGCACTCTTTATCAGGAAGGGCAGGGACTGTGCATAGAGCAGCCAAAGCACAGGAGCAGTGCAAGCACCAAACAAGAGGAATCATCTCTAAGGCTGAGATTGGAGTGCAGTCTGCATGGCCTGTGCAGTTCTTGGTGCCTGTGCTGAGACTGATCACAAGGAGACTGGTTACTGCACCTGGTGACTGGCATGTTATGTGGGTACTTGTGAGTTTGGGAATTGGGCCAAGATCAGTTTGCATTGTGAGGACAGCAGCGCTTTTCATCTCTGAAGTGCTTTACAGCCGCTGTTCTCGGTCTCCCAGCAGCCAGCAGATGTCAGTCATTCCTGAATATGAACAGGTGACCTAGAGATGAAAGCCTTCCTCTCCTTATCCCTGGGACCAGTCACTGCCTTCTTTGCCTGCCAATAACTGGAGAATGAGGGCTTTAGCCCCCTCTATAGCGCAATCCCTGAAACAGTTAGGTATTTATAGAGGAGTCCTCCATCTCCAGCCTTCTCCAGGCTCCAGTTTCTTGTAAACACTTTGATGGTGGATAGCCTGTGGGCCAGCTCTGGCTGTGCAGGGAATATACCTTACAGTAGGAATCCCTTAGAAGCACAATTGTAAACCCAGCCGTGAAAGCCAATTTATCCACCTATCCACTCGCTTTCCTTGGGAACCGTGGCCCGTCAATGGCCTGGAGCCATTCCGGAAATTGAAAAACTGTTTTCAGGTCGTAAGTGTTAAGATTAAGACCACATGTTGGGCTCTCGAAAGGGAAAAGGGCATAGGAGTCTTGGTGGTTTACAGAGTCTTTAAAAAGTTCTCCCTCCCTTCTTTCCTCTTCTGTGCTGAAATGGTAACGCACGCTGTTATGGTGTCTCAACCTCCTGTGTACAGAGACTTGGGCAACCCCACAAACCAAAGAGTAAAAGCTGTGTTTTCTCAGCTGTAATGTAAGTTTTTATATCTGCTTTTCAAACTCCTACTGGCATGCTGTAAAAAATTAAAAAGAGGGGTTTTAAGTAATTAAAAAACCTACATAAAAACTCAAGCCTTGAATTTTCTACAACTGTTTTTTAAAGAGACTAGCTAAAAAGCCCCAGATGTCAGATTTTATTTCTAAATCCTAGGCATCTGGCACCATATGTGTTTTGGAAATTTGAGTCCTGTGCAGGCCGGTGAGTGGAAATCACTCTCTTGTTAAAGTGCTGATGTAGCTTTCAAGTCTTGGAGAGCCAGAACAGTGGCTCCTGGATTCTCACTGTCTGAGGGCTGGGAGTGTGAATCCCAAGGGAACGCATCTGTGTATATCACAGCTATTACAGACTGAGTCTCTCCCAGCTGGAATCACTGTAGGGAATGTTGGCTGTGAAGGTGCTTGTGTCTGTCCAGCCCCTACTGAAGCCTGTGTAAGAAATGAGCAGGAACACAGGCCGTGTGGGAGCTTACAGTCCCAAATTCTCCCGGTTGGAATTTGTGTGGAGGAGTTGGCAGCTCCAGTCCTTGAGCACTGGCTGTGGGGGTTCTCACACTAACTCCATCCTCAGTCCCTGCCAGCAGAAATCATTGTAGGCAGTTCTGCCTTTGGAGGAATTTACTCCATTTGTATCTCCTTCTAATTGGAGCCCCTAAACTCTGGCAAGTCAAGTGTAAAAAGTACCTCAGAAGTAGGAAGCCTGACAAAAAATCAGTGGGGCCACTGGATAATTGAGGTGCTAAAGGAGCCCTCAAGAAAGACCCTCTTTAAGGCCATTGTGAAGAAGCTGAGTGAGTTCTTTGCATCAGTCTTCACTGCTGAGGAAATGAGGGAGATTCCCACACCTGAGCCATTGTTTTAGGTGACAAATCTGAGAAACTGTCCAACACTGAGATGTCGGTCAAGGAGGATTTGGAACAAATTGATAAGTTGAACAGTCGTAAGTGTCCAGAACGAAATAGTATTTACCCACAAGTTCTGAAGGAACTCAGGAATGAAACTGGAGAACTACTAACTGTACTATGTCACTCATTGATTCAATTAGCCAGTGTGCCAGATGACTGACAAAGAACTAATATAACATTGATTTTAAAAAATGTTCCAGAGGCAGTCCTGGAAATTACAGGGCAGTAAGCCTAACTTCAGAACCAGGCAAATTGGTTGAAACTATGGTCAAGAACAGAATTATCAGACACACAATAGAACACTGTATGTGGGGGAAGAGGCAACACTGCGTTTGTAATGGGAAATCAGGCCTCACCATTCTATTAAAATTCTTTGCAGGTGTCGTCAAATCTATGAACTAGGATGATCCAGTAGATAAAGTGTACTTGGCCTTTCATGAAGCCTTTGACCAAGGTCTCTCACCAAACACTTGTAAGCAAAGTTGGCAGTCATGAGATGAGCAGGCCGTTCCTCTCCTGGATCAGTAATTCCTTAAAAGTTAGAGGAATAAATAGAAAACAATATGTAGGAATAAATAGCTTTCACAGTGGAGAGAGGTAGTAGCCAGCTCCCGCAAGGATCTGCACTGGGATAAGTGCTTTTCAACATACTCATAAATGATTGAGAAAAAAGCAGTAAACAGTGGTGTGAACAAATGTGCAGAAGATTCAAAATTTCACAAGATAATAAAGTCCAAAGCTAAATGTAAAAAGTTACAAAGGGATCTCAAAAAACTGGGTGACTGGGATCAAAATGGCTGATGAAATTCAATATTGTTTAATGCACAATAAGCACAATCCCAAATGTACATACAAAATGGTGGGGTCTCAATTAGCTGTTACCACTCAAAAAAGAGATCTTGGCATCAATGTGGATAGTTCTCTGATAACATCCACTCAGTGTGCTGAATTGGTCAAAAAAAAAAAAGCTAACAGAATGTTAGGAACCATTAGGAAACAGATAATAAAACAAAATATCATAATGCCACTATATAAATCCATGAGACGCCCACACCTTGAATGCTGCATGCAGTTGTGATCACCCCATTTCAAAAAAGTTAGAACTGGAAAATGTGCAACAAAAATTATTAGAGGCATGGAACAGCTTCCATATGAGGAGAGATTAAAAAGATAGGAACTGATCAGAGTAGAAAAGACATGACGAAGGGGGATATAACAGGTCTATACAATCTTGAATGGTGTGGAGAAAGTGAATAAGGATTTTTATTTACCCTTTACATTACACAAGAACCAGGTTTCATCCAATTAAATTAATAGGTAGCAGGTTTAAAATAAATATAAGAAGTACTTCATACAAGGTGCAGTAAATCTGTGAAACTCTTTGCCAAAGGATGTTGTGATGGTCAAAAGTATAACAGGATTTTAAAAAGATAGATTCGTGAAGGATATAACTTCATGGCTGTTAGCTAAGATGGTTGAGCACACAGTCACATGCTCTGGCTCCCTAAACCTCTGACTGCCATAAAATGAGACTGGAGAACAGGATGGATCACTTGAAAATTGCCCCATTCTCTTTATTGTCTCAGAAGCATCTGGCACTAGTCCCTGTTGGAAAACGTGATACTGGGTGAGATGGACCACTGGTCTAACCCAATATGGCCGTTCTTGGGATTGGAGGAGGAGGGGCACTTTCAATGCAGGAGATTGTTTCTTTTTCTGAGAGCTCTTCCCTTTGCCGTATGTACACGTGAAGGCAAAATTAGTCTGGTCATGGGAAGCAGAGATCCTGCTTCTAGTCCCATGAAGGTATAAAATAAAAACGGCCAAGTTATTACTTGCAATAAACCTTCCAAAAGCTGTGCTGTGCCCCAGTTTCCATCCACTATCAGACAGACATTACTCTTCAATATGGTGCCAGTAGCAGCTATACTAGAGTTACGTGAATTGCTCATCATCTTTCCCCACCAACTTGGGCTCTTTGCCTTGAAATTTCCAGAGGAGAGTACCTAGTACAGCTGCTTCCTGGAGATAGTCTGGTAGTTCAGGCACAGCTCTACTTGTTCTGATCCAGAGGAAAGTCCTTTGGGCTTTTAAGTATCTATTGCTCAGTTGACCTAGAACCTCCATACAGTAGAGTTTTTTGGTGATTTAGGAGAGATTGAGTTAGTCAGTTCGGTTCCTAGCGTGCAAGTATTCAGATTATAATCAGTTCCCTTGACTGAGGGCAATGTCAGGAAAGGATGGAATTGACTCTGCTTTCTAGGCATAAGGTAACAATTTTAATACATCCCAACAATTTTCCGTGGGACCTAGGATCTAAATCACTTGTGCTTTTGAAATTTTTACTGAAAATCTCATGCCCTCTTCTCTAGAAGTAGTCCAGCCAGGTCAGGGCTGGGCATGCTGGCAGGCCCATGTGAGGAAGCTCGCATTGATTCTCAGATGTGCTGCGCTGGTTCTGTGACTAGGTACTTAGGTTTTCTTACAGATTCCTTGCTGTAGGGATCTCTGTTTAGAGCCCTCGCAAATACTTGCTTCCCCTTTTTAAGAAAAAGAGAAGAAATCTCCCTTGGGGTTGCTTTGGCAAAGGCTAGGCTTGATGCATGGATCCTAATCTGTGCAAAGTGTGTTTGGAAGCGGGTTAACCCTTCCCAAGAATGGAAGAGAAATCTTTGACTCCTCCTAGCATCAGAGCAAAGAAGTTTTCTTTGGAAGCTGTCAACAGAATCGGGAGCCGCTCAGATGCAAAGTTCACATTGCAGAAATCCCTCTACCCAGCACTGAGATGTCAGAGCCCAGGCACAGTAGCCCGTTGCTGAAGACTGGTGGTGAAGAGAGAGGGTAGGAGAGAGAACAGCTCTGAGTTATCTTCCAATCCACTCACTCATCATTGCCTCTAATTTTTGTGTCCTAGGCTACCACTTCCACCAACTGGATCCTAGAGTCACAGAATATCAATGAATTGAAATCTGAGATCTACTCATTAAAAGGGCTCCTTCTAAATCGGTAAGGAGGGGTACATGAGTGGGATAGCAGGGCAGGGAGGGTGGCAGTCCTTGGGAATTCCCTCAGGAAGGAGGACAGTATCAGAAGGACCTAGCCCTAGCTCCTCTGTCAATGCTCTTTAATAAGATTACTTTGCACTTCACTGTTGCCTTCCTTTTGGCAACAAAATGATTAGGGGTTTTCAGCTTAGAAAAGAGGAGACTAAGAGGGGATATGATAGAGGGCTATAAAATCATGAATGGTATGGAAAAAGTGAATAAGGAAAAGTTATTTACTTATTCCCACAATATAAGAACTAGGGGTCACCTAATGGAATTAATAGGCAGCCGTTTTAAAACAAACAAAAGGAAGTTTTTTTCCACTCAGCACACAGTCAACCTGTGGAACTCCTTGCTAGAGGATGCGGTGAAAGCTAGAATTTTAACAGGGTTCAAAAAAGAGCTAGATTGATTAATGGAGGTTAGGTCTATCAATGTCTCTTAGCCAGGATGAGTAGGAATGGGGTCCCTAGTCTCTGTTTCTCTGGAAGTGGGTGACAGGGAAGGATCACGTGAGGATTACCTGTTGTGATCCCTCCCTCTGGGGCATCTGGTATTGGCCACTGTTGACAGACAGGATACTGGGCTAGATGGACCTTTGGTCTGACCCAGTATGGCCGTTCTTATGTTCTATCCAAGGGTCTCAAAGCACTTTACAAACATGCATTAAACCTTAGGGTGCCCCTGGAAGATAAGTAACTTTTATTGTTTCCATTTGGGATAGAGATTGACTGACACTGAGAGAGTAAACAGAAAAGACGGGAATGGGGCTCACAATCTCTGATTTAACCCCAAGGTCACCTTCCCGTAGAGTCATTGGTGCTTTATTCTTCCCATCTTACCTTGTCTGTTTGCCCAAATGTAACAAAGGCTGCCCATTGCCACTGCTGTATGACATAGGTAGGCCCAAAGACCCATTAAAGATGAGATCAAACAGCTGCTGGACATAAGCGGATACTCTAAATGGGTACAGAGGCCTGTAAATTGGGTGGGGCTTGATTTTTTTAAAATCTGTATCTGAGGAACCTTGCCCCAGTCCAGCAAAACTCACAGTAGAAAGCTTTGGGGAACTGGGGTTATGTTATATCACTCTCTGGGAGAAGTCACAGGTCCCATTTCCATCTATTGGGGGTCACACTAACCTTCTTTTCGGAGCAAGGGCATTGGCTATTGAATCCCCTCCAAGGGGGCAGAGATTGGGGGAGAAGAGTGTCACTCTGAGATTTTTGGGCAGAGCTCACAAGCCTGGCCATACTTTGGCGTGACTTTCTGTCTCAGGCCAGCTAAACGGCGCAGCTCACAGGGCTACCCGGCCCTTCGCCTTTCCAGTGAGAAGGGTTCTGCCCAGGTTCGTGCATTTGGACTGGCGGCAAGGGATAGAGCTCCTTAGAGTGGGCGAGGGGAGAGCTGTCATTAAGGGAAATTCAGTGTTTTTCTGCACCCTGGGGATAAGTGCTTTTGGAAAATAAAAATAAAACAAAAACAAAAAGCATATCTCCCAGCAGTGAGCAGGCGGCAGCAACATTGGAGCCAAGAAAGTCTCCAAATTGAATTTCTTGATAACATTTATGATCCTGGTGAATAATGCAGACATTAGCTTGTTTGCACTCGGACGAGATGGAGGCTAGAACGGCAGAGCTCCTCCAAGGCCACTGGCAGGGGGAGGGAAGTGAGTGCAGTTGTTTTTAGGTCTGCCGAAGAAAATTAAATCTGTTGCATTGGCCTCATTTGAATACTCAATTCAGAAAGGCAGCTGGCCTCCCTGGATCTCTTCTGGAGCAGCCTTTGGTACAAGCCAGCTCAACATACAACCCTTTCCCACGCTCACTTTCACTTTATGGGCCAGATCTCATATTCCTATGCGTGCTGAAGTGCACGCTCATCAGCGGGAACTGGGGCTGTGTGAGGAATGCAGGATCAGGCCCTGGTTGAGTCCTTTTCTGGGTGACAGAGATGTTTCCAAAGGCACCAGAGGGAGCATGCCCCTTTTCCCCCATGTGGCTATCTGGGCTGCTCCTCAGCTGATGTAAATTAGTGTAACTCCATAGAAGTCAGTGGAGCTAAACTGCTTTACAACTGCTGAGCCTTTAGCCCTGAGGGGTAGGGCACACTAGGCCCAGCAGAGGTGGCTTGGACTGCAGCGAGCTAGTGCATGCGCACACCTGCACGAGGAGACAGTGGGGTGCCAGGCTGCAGCTTCACCGCAGCTCAGACTTGGGGTGGTTGAAGCTCCTGATTCCTCACATTGATCTTCCCCAACTAGGATGGTTGTGAAGGGAAAGTGAAACTTCCCTGTCTGATCAGAGGCAGTGCTCCCTAGTGGCTACAACTTGAGCGGAGGACTCAGAAAGCACCTAAGCTCTATCCTAGCTCCCTCTGTGAATTTGGCCAACTCTTAAGTCTCTCACCACTTCAGTTTGCCCAGCTCCAAACCAGGATGATATTTCCCTCGCACGTCTGGGCTCAGTTCCTGGATGATTGTAAAGTGCTTTGACATCTTGGCACCAGGGGCCTCGTGACTATTCCTTTATTGCAGAGGAGACTTGAGATCTCGCTGGTGATTCCCCTTGCAGAGTTTGTAATAAAAACTCCTTTTTCTCGTTCCCCTCCCCACAAGGAGGCAGTTCCCACCCTCCCCTTCAGCCCCCAAGATCCCATCATGGCAAATCCCGGTGAAGCCTGCCTCGCCCTCCAACCCCATTGTTACCAACCACAACAGCAGCAGTGACATCTCGCCCGTCAGCAATGAGTCCGCCTCCTCATCACCCGTGAAGGAGAACCACAGCCCAGAGGGGGCAAAGGTCAGCTGCCACCTGCTGGGTCCGGAGGAGGGGGGCGAGGTGGTGATGGACGTCAAGGGCCAGGTGCGAATGGAAGTGCAGGGCGAGGAAGAGAAGAAGGAGGACAAAGGGCACGAGGAGGAGGAAGAGGACGATGAGGATGATGATGTCAGCCATGTGGATGAAGAGGAGTGCCTGGGCGTCCAGACTGAGGACCGGCGAGGAGGGGATGGGCAGATTAACGAGCAGGTGGAGAAGCTACGGAGACCTGAAGGAGCCAGCAATGAAAATGAGATTGACTAGGGTGAATGGGCTTCTTCCCATCGCACCCTGAATCTGCCCAGCCTTCCCCCACCCCTGGTGCCTCTCTCATTCGGTGGAGAGCTCTCTCCCCCTGCCCCCCCAGTGATTCGCCTCGAGTAGCGTCACGCTCCTCCAGTGAGCAAGGCAGGCTCTGTGTTGCCCCAGGCCCATACAGCGTTGCAGTGGTTTCTTTTCCCTCTCCACCCCACCAGCACTGCTGGAGTCTCAGCTGGGGGTCACTGCTAGGGCTGGAAGAGCACTCACCCAATCATGCACCACAGCTAGAGAAACCAGTCCCCCTGTACCCAGCCTCCTTTCTGAACCCGTCAGCCCCTTCACTCCTTGCTGCTGCTTAGAGGTCTTCCATTTGATCTCAGAAACTGGCTTGCCCGTGCCCCATCTCATCCCCAGCCCTTTAATTGCAGCTCCATTTTAAACCACTTCTTCCCCACCCCTGAAGTGTCCCATCTGGTTTTATTCCTGAAATTAGATGGAAAGCCATCCCCAGACTGACTGTTTCTGTGCCTGAGATTCCTCTCAGATCTGCCATCCCAGTCCAGCCATTTCCCTCCCCAAACCTCAGGCCAGGCCTCAGTCCTGAAACCATGCCGCCTTTGAGAAACCCTGACGTTCTTATGGGGTCCAAAGAACAATACTCCTACCCCTGCCCCCTGCTCTCACCTCCACACCCCGGCAGCCTCTTGCTAGAGGCCAGATCCATGCCTCACGACCATAGTCATGCACGTGAGAGCAGGCGGCCTTGTTACTATTTTATCCTCAGGTGAAAGGCCTTCTCCTATTGGTAGGAATCCCACCTGGATTTCCCACTTAAATTGGTTGCTGCTTACCCACTCAGAGCGTCTTCCGTTCAATTCACAGCCCAGCCTGCATGGATCAGGTGTCCTTGCTGCTGGTGCAGTCAATCCGTTCTAAATCTCTGCCATACTTCTGAGCTCATCTTCTTCCCTGAATGAGGAGAAAGCCCCCCAGGAACAGTCAGGCGAGACTTGTGTCAGCAAAGTACATGTGCCCACCTCACCAATGTGCTGCTGACCGTATGGAGAGGGCTTCCTGAGCAGAGATCCCCCACTCCCTCTTCCCAGCTACCACACCTCAGCCCTCTTGGCCCTCCAGGGACTAAACACAAACCAACACCTTTAGAAACCTCTTGTTTGCAGCACTATGTTCTCAACTGGTAAAACATGGTGGTGTCTGATTCTCATTCACTGCAGAAGATCTCTTAGCGGAGGAATTCCTGTAACATCTGAGTCTCACTGTCGTCCTCACCAAGCAAACGTGCTCATCCGTGTGATCATGTATAGAGTTCAAATATAAAATACTATTGTATATAATTGTAATAAATATGAGTTACCACTATTTAACACCAGTCTGCCAGGATCTCTGCTGCTACTCTTGTTTTCTGAGGACTGGGAAGGGAAGTGAAAGGGCAGGGAAATGGAGCCCCTATACAAATATTTTTGAAAGATAATTGGGAAATCATTAGTTTTATGTTCAGCTGCTGCAGTACACAGCTCTCCCAGCAAGGGGCAGCACAGCATATGACAGGCATGGGCAATAATCTTTGATGGGGGGCCCACTCCAAGAATTTGGTAAGTGGTGACAGGCTGTACTCACCCATGATATTAATGGTGGAGGTGCAGGGTCTGGGACAGAGATTGAGTGCAAAAGGGAGCTCAGGGTAGGAGGGGGTATGGAGTCTGGGAAAGAGTTTGGGTGGAGAATAGGGTTGTGACCTGGAGCTGGGAATTGGGGTGCAGGAGAGAGTGCAGGGTCTAGGAGGGGGTATGGGCACAGGAGAGAATTCTGACCTAGAGCAGGAGTGAAAGACGGGATTCAGGGTCTGGGAGGGGGTTGTGCCCTGGGTTGGGAGTGCAGGGGTTTGGGTTGTGACTTGGGGCAGGGATTGGAGTGCAGGGCCTCGAAAGGGGTGTGAGTGCTGGAGTGGAGGTGCAGAGTATTTGGGTTTTGACCCAGAACAGGGGTGCAGGAAGAACAGCAGAAGGTTGGGGGGAAAAGATCCTCAACCAGGTGCAGGCTCTGGCTGTGAGCTGCAAGATTGTGCTGGGGGTGCGGGCAGCACATGAAGTCCATATTGCCCCATCACTCCCGGGCGTTAGACTTGCCAGGTGTCCGGTATTGACCCGGACAGTCCAGTGTTTTCTCCTCCTGTCCGGTAAAAAAAATCAGAAAATAACGGACCCCTAAAATGTCCGGTATTTTCTGATTTTTTCCCCCCGCCAAGAGGCGAAAATACCAGACACCTGGCAACCTTACCACACTCAGCAACCAGGCCCAGCCCCCGGGGTGTCCCCCCCGACCCAGCCCCCAGACCCTTCAGCCCCCCCCGAGCGCCCTCTCCTCCCCACTGACCTGGTTCCGCAGGAGAGCTCTCTTTCCACACAGAGTAAGAAAACAAAATAGACTCTGGCAAAAAAAAAAAAAACCCATGCTGGGGGTTTTTTGTATTTTTTGTTTGTTTGTTTGTCTGTTGGGGTATTTTTCCCCCTTCCTTCAACAACTTTGTTCTCCCCCTTTTTTGTTTTCTCAACAGTGGGCTTTTTTTGGGGGAGGAAGGGGGGTGTTCGGTATTTGTGGTTAAACCATCTGGCAACCCTACCGGGGGTGCAAAGGAGCACATGGCCCTTGCTGCCAGCTGCTTTGAGCGGCGTGAGAGGTGTGCCAGGCAGGAGCCTTCCCAAGGTTCCCGCTGGGCCACGACATGGTGGCAGGCCAGAACCCAGCAGTTTGGAGGGCCAGATCCAGTCCACAGGGATGTATTCTGCCCACCCTTTGCATATGATGGAGGTGCTCTGTGATCGGGGCTACTGACAGTATCGCCTTCTCTCAGCAGAGCAACTGCAGGGAACAGTATAAACAGCGCTGGCTGTGCCACAGCTTGAAACTACCACAGTCTAAACCTCTTAGCAGGAGGCACTCTAGGACACAATGGAGGTGCTTCACCTCTGGGGTAACACACAGCTACACCAGCCACCTCCCCATCATCCAGCAGGAGGTGCTGCAGAGAATGATGTGTGGTATCTCTTGGTGACCTAGCCCCACTTTCTCCCAACAAGTGGTGCTGCTAGGCATGTCATATAGCACCTCATAGCTCTTACAGCACCATCTTCACTCAACTGAAGTATTTGGCTTCCTTCTTCAAAAAGAGGGATTTACTTGATTCCTGGGTATCTGTGTGTCTGGTACATGGTGACATTTTCCTGCTCAGGGAGAGAGAAAGGGACCTTCATATTACTGTATTTAGACCTGCTGTTGAATGTGATGATTTCTCATTCCTTAAATGGATGAGTATCTTCTCTCAGGAGTCTCCCGCCCCCCCCCCCCCTCTCCGCCTTTAACATTCATAAAGAACATTGCATTTAGCTAAAACAGGGCAAATTAGAGCATGTTTGAAAGCAGAGGCTTTCTTTGGGCGATGGCACTCTTTTTTCTCCAAGCCAAGAATCTTTGTGAAATGGAAACACAGGGCGAACGTGGGGATATAATGAAAAAGTATTGCCCTGCCCGTGTACATTTTATATACATAGAAGGGTTTGAAAATAGAAAGTGTCTGGACAAGAGCAGTCGGTGAAATGTGGAAAATATGTTGCTGAGGTATGTGCCTTGCGGAGTGACTTACGAGGTTTACAGCATAGGCAGCCTAAATCTTTTTTTCCCCTTCCCTCCATGCTCACAAGAGCTGGTTGGTTCATTAAAAAGGGTTTGCTACAGGTTTTTCAAACCTTGCTTCACTTTCGGGTGCAGCGGCACAAAGGGATTCTCCTCCCCGATCAGGTTTTCCAGGCCTTGCAAACCTTGCTGTCTCTCGAAGTCACAGCCAACCTGTTCTCTACACATCAGAGCTCCTTTTGATCACAAAACTTAATCCTAGTGATCTTGCTGCTGGTACTGTGCTTATTTGTTCACAGGTGCTGTCTACGGAAACCCAGCACATTTGCTGTTGATTCTGGGAAAGCCAGGCCTACTTTCCAACGGGTATTGCTGGAAGTTCTGGGTGCTATTAGTTCCTATGTCCATCATATCTTGTCTTTACTTTCAGCTATCCACATAATGAAAGTATTGACAAGCTGAACAAGAGTGATGGAACAACTCTTGTCAGGGGCCTTTCTTGATTGCCTTAGCTTGATGCTGGGATACTACAACCACTATTTTAGTCCTGACAAACAGTGGAGCTTAACCTGCAGTGCATAATACCTCCTCCTTTTCACCCACACTTCATAAACCATACAGTGATTACTCATACAGTGACTATGTGCTTTGGGAACACCTTAACACTAGCTGACAGATCCCTGAGACAGGACCCTTTCTTTGCAAGACATAGGGTTGCCAGATGGTTTAACCAAAAATACCGAACACCCTCCCCCTCCCCAAAAAAAAACACCGGGGGAAAAAATTCTGTTGAGAAAAAAAAGGGGGAGACCAAAGTTGTTGAGCCCCCCCGACAACAATTAAGCATAAAAAAATTAAAAATCAGCACGGCCCCTTTAAGAAGAGGCTTTTTTGCCGGCTGTCATCTTGTTTTTCTGTTCCAGCCACAAGACAAGCCCCTGCGGAACCAGGTAAGCCAGGGGGGAGGCGTCTGGGGGGCCAGAGGGTGGGCCCGTTTCTTGAGTGTGTCGTAGGATTGCCAGGTGTCCAGTATTTTCACCTCCTGGCAGGGGGAAAAAACAGAAAATACTGAACATTTTAGATGTCTGGTATTTTCTGAATTTTTTTACCGGACAGGAGGCGAAAATACTGAACGGTCCGGGTCAATACCGGACACCTGGCAACCCTAGATGAGAGATGATAGTACGCTCTTATCTGTCATGTGAAGACCACCCTGCCAAGAGCCCACTCTACTGCTAGGCTACTACACAGTGTAATCGGCCCCTGCTTTGATTCAGGGTGGTAGAGGGCCTTGTTCATAGGCCATACGTTTAATTAGGTCACAACAGGTGCTTGCCCCGTGTAGAGGGAAGACTGTGCCAAATGATTAACAGGTCCCTTGCACCATGGGGGACACACCTTGGAGCAGGGTGATGGAGGAATTGAGTGGTGGTGGGGAGGGATAACGAATGCTTCATGGAAGAGGCAAGTTCCATGGTGTTGGTAGGACGGGGCTTTGTATAAGTGCACCTGGAGGCTGTTCCAGGCAAAAAGGACAAAGTGGAAGAATGTATGAAGTGAGGAATGGGCAAAGGAGACAAAGGAGAGAGGCTGGTGTAGAAAGAAGAGAGGGGAGCTGGTAGAAGGAGATGAGGCTGGCAGAGAAGAAGGATCACTGCTCTAGGTCTTCCCCTCAACAAACCAGTTCAATGACACACTATACTTCTACCTAAACCTCCTCCGCCAGTGGTTGCACACAACGGCTACGTCTACACTGGCCCCTTCTTCAGAAGGGGCATGCTAATTTTGAACTTGGGAATAGGGAAATCCGCGGGGGATTTAAATATCCCCCGCGGGATTTAAATAAACATGGCCGCCGCTTTTTTTCCGGCTTGGGGAAAAGCCGGAAAAAAGCGTCTAGACTGGTGCGATCCTCCGGAATAAAGCCCTTTTCTGGAGGATCTCTTATTCCTACTTCAAATTAGGAATAAGAGATCCTCCGGAAAAGGGCTTTATTCCGGAGGATCGCGCCAGTCTAGACGCTTTTTTCCGGCTTTTCCCCAAGCCGGAAAAAAAGCGGCGGCCATGTTTATTTAAATCCCGCGGGGGATATTTAAATCCCCCGCGGATTTCCCTATTCCCAAGTTCAAAATTAGCATGCCCCTTCAGAAGAAGGGGCCAGTGTAGACGTAGCCAGCCTGTGCTGCATCAGACAATATAGGGGCACAATAATACATGCTCCTGGGTCCAGCAACAGTACAGATGGCAGAGTATCTGCAGAAGGTTGCCAAAGTGGGAAGGAATTAGGAGACAGACATCACCAAGTCCTCTTTGTCTCCACCTCAGATGACAAAGGAGCAAGGATCTGCTCTCAAGACAATGTAAAGCCATGCTGGGCGCAGTGAAATTGTCCAGGTGAGTTTAGAGTTCAGGAAAAAGTGTGTGGCTGGAGCCAGGCATTTTGCAAACTCCCTCACTGCGCAGTGCTGGACAGGCACTTGAATCATGGGTTTCCCAAATGCTGCCCTGCTGGTACGCTTCAGTTCTGACCTGCAGCCTCCCCCAAATTGTGTGGGAGTATGAGAGAGAAAGTGTGATTGTAGCTCTAGATTTTCCTTGTATTTCCCTCCCACCTGCTTCCATCTGCTCACAATCACAAGACCTCCACTTGTCAGCATCTCACTTTGTCCTGTCTCCACATGACCCGGAGCAGACTATCCCCAGTTGTTGGGTGTGCTTTGCTCAGCACAGTCCAGTACCTGTGCTCTCCCCTGGCCAATAGCTAAGTGCAGGCAGTTTTGTCCAGTGTTGGGGGAGAACTCACTCCAGAGTCAAGAGTCCTGCTGTGTACACTGCAGTCGAGTGCCAGCCCACTGCTCTGCTGGAGACAGGAGAGTTCTTGAGTTGATGTGGGAAACAGCCAGCACAGAGAGAAGTCAGGCATTTGGGATGGGAAGCAAGGGGACTGGGAGCTGGGCTAACCTAGTGGGGAAGGGAGATGGTAAATGGAATACATCCTAGAAGGAGGAGGTGTCTTTGAGAGAGAGCTTTGCATAAGAGAGTTGGAGGCTGTTCCGGGCATAAGAGAAAGCATGCTGGGTTCTAATCTTGATTCTCTGTGATTTTGGCTGACTCAATTTACCTCTGTATGCTAGGTTTCCCCATCTTAAAGGAGAGCGGCAAAGCAAAACCACTGAGGGTATTTGTACGTGTCCCTCCATCACTACAATATCTGAGTACAGTCAACTTAAAAAACAACAAATAGTCTAGTAGCAGCTTAATGAATAACAAAACATGCTTTTGTGGGCAAACCCCCCCACTCTGTAATTATTGTCAGCACATCCCTCTGAGAGAGAGAGCAATACTATTATCCATACCCTTGTACTGTTGGGAACCAAGGCACAGAGAGATGAAGTGACTTGCCCAAAGGCCCACAGGAAGTCTGTGGCAGAGTAGCTAGAACCTGGGTCTGCCAATGCCCAAGCTGAGAATATAACCACTATACCACCCTTCCTGTCTTTGAATTGGGCCCAGATTTCTGTCCCAGGTCATGTCACTCACAAAGAAGCATTCCCTCCTCCCAAGGCTCCCTTCAAGTAAGACTGAAGTAGGCGATAAGCCACATGCAGAAGAAGACCCTTCCCCTGGGCCTGCCTGGCTCCTCCCAAGTGTAGAGTTTTTCAGGAACTTTTCTCAGGCTTTCTGGAACTGGCCCTTTACATGTGTCAGCAACAGCCCTGAGGCAGCCATGTTGGACCTGGCTGTGTCTTGCCCTCTCCCAGCTACAAGGTTTCCCTGAACTCTGGCCATGTTTTCCTTCCTTTATTGATGGAGGATAGTGCCTTCTGCCAGGGGGCCATCTCAACCCTGCCTGCAGATATGCTGCAATCAAAGGAGGCCTGAGCTGCAGTGCAGCGGTGTGTGTTGGCTAAGAGAAGCAGTGCATTGTGGGAATGCCAGCATCAGCACCACAAGGGACTTCTTCAGGTGGGGAAAGTGTCCGTCCTGTGTAGTCTGGGGTAGAGGGGTCCTACCAGGTTCCAGCACAGAAATCTGACTCCCTATTTTTCCTTTTGCGGCATCAGTAAAAGGCTGTGGGTTCTTGGGAGCAAACACACCATAGCAGCCTTAGTGCCTCTCGCTGTGACCCTGCCAGATGCATTGGGACTGTGTGGCTCTGAACTGAGCTCCTTCTAGTGCTGACAGCATATGGGATCCCTTGATGCCCCCCACCACGTATTGGCTAAGCCATGTTTCCTCTCCCTTTCTCGAAACAGGCCTGGAAAGGGAGGCAGGAAGTAGGCCCCCATTGTGTCAGAATCATAGAACACTAGAACTGGAAGGGACCTCCAGAGGTCATCAAATCCAGTCCCCTGCCCTCACAGCAGGACCAAGCACCGTCTAGAATTCTAGATTGCGCCTGACAGACAGGAAGTTTTTCCTAATGTTCAACTTAAATCTCCCTTGCTGCAATTTGACCGATTGCTTCTATCATCAGAGGTAAAGGAAAATAATTTTTCTCCCTCCTCCTTATAACAACCATTTAGGTTCTTGAAAGCTGCTATCGTGTCCCCTCTCCGTCTTCTTTTCCAGACTAAACAAACCCAGTTCTTTCAATCTTCCCTCCTAGGTCATGTTTTTTTAGACCTTTAATCATTGTTTGTTGCTCTTGTTACTCTGCCTTGCCCATGCAAACCCTGGGGCTGGTCCTGGTCCGCTTGCTCCCATGTGCTTTGTGCTGGTATCAGGGTAGCATCTAGAGCTGCCAGCCAAGATGGTGCTGGGCGCTGTGCAAATCCCTCATGAATGACAGACCTTGCTTCACAGAGTTGATGGTCTAAATAGGCCTGTCAAAGCAAGCTAGGTGGTGGGGACAGAGGCACAGGGAGGGGAAGTGACTTGCTCCAGGTCACCCTGCAGAGCTGGACATAGATGGTCCATGTGTGGTACCCTGCCCACTGGCTCTTCCCAAGAATGTCTGTGCACCGGTGACCTCCTCCATTTGCTCGGCCTGGTGGTTACCTGTGCTGCTAAATACAGAACACACAGCTGTGATGCACCAGAGGGAAGAGAGAGCAGAGCTGGAGAAAGCCTGTCTGATTCCTTGTGCAGTGGAAGTGCTGAGCTTGTGTGTTTGTGGATTGAGGGGCTGGCATGGTCTCGCTCTGCTCAGGGAAAAAAACAAACCCATCCCCAAACGGGAGTGAGCATTAACCTAATAAAGGCACCAGCTGGACGGAGGGGAAAACCAGCCCTTTGGAGGAAAAAAAATCCTTTAATTAGAAAAATAATATATTTCATCCAAATAAGGTAAAAATATTTGAAATGGGGCAGAAGTGAGCACCAGGCAGCATCTGTCAGACCCTTTCTGGAAAGGGGAAGATTATTAAACTCAATTACAATTTATTTTTGTAAAGTGTCTTTCAGACTAGAAATCTCCCCCAGGGCCCTCACTTTTCTGTGCCTGCTGTAGGGTTTAACCCTTCAGGATCTTCTGTCCCCCTGGATTCCAGAGAATGGGGAATCTGATGTGACACTGGTATGGGGTGTGAATGCGTAGGGGGGATCAGAGGGAAAGAAGAGATGGGATTTACATTTTCTTGACTGGTTTAGAAAAACACCTCTACTTTTCAGTAGGATTGTCTCCCCTGACAGGCAAGATGATTGACTCACCAGGTGCAGCTAAAAGTACAACTGGCATACTTGCCACATGTTTCTCTTTGCGCATACCTGTCTATCTGTCAGTTTGCCAGCCTGTCAGTCTGTCTCTTGTCATGGAGTGTACCTTGTACAGCATCTCTCTGTTGGTCAATCAGTCCATCTGTCTCTTTCTCTGCTCTGTCTCTCCGGCCAACATTTAGAAATGTAATGCTTTATCCCACGGTGCCATAAGTAGTATCCAAGGGCATGTCTACATGAGAAAACGGAACTAGGTTAACATCAATTGTTTTTTAAACTGATTTAGTTTCATTGGTGTAAATCCTGTATAGAAACTCTCACTTTAAACCAGGTTTATTTTGGTGGTTTAAGCTGCAGTAAACGTGACCCCACAAAGAGGACAAAGTGAAGTAACCTAGTGCAACTTTTGCCTATTGGCAAGCCCTGATTTATGGCCTGTCAGCTTTGTTTGATCACCTCCGCTAGACCATCACCAGTCTCCCATCCCCATTGCCCATATGTGCAGGTACTAGAGGCACAGAGGGTGCTGCAACATTGCCTGGCCTGAAGTTTCCATTATATTCAAGGCTTCCCGTTTGGTTCAGTAGCGCTCAGCACCCCTGCTACTGCCTACTCACCAGCTTGCTCCTGTGTTCTCCTTTCCCTTCCCAGGCCAGTAGTATACATGATCAGAGCTGTCCTGTTCACAGGATGAATCTAGGCAGCCGCCCCAGGCCCAGCGCTTGGGCAGGTCCCATGGTGGCTGCCCAAACTGTCTTATGGATGAGGGGCTCTGGGGCATTACAGGGCCTTATGAATGGCAGCAATAAGGGTTGTCCCCCCACATACACCACAGTGGCAGGATCAGAGCAGTCTGGAAGCCTGCTCCGATGCACCCCACCTCGCTGCTGTCTCCCAGCCAGCTGCACTGTGCTGCTCCACGGCAGCGGGAAGCAGAGCACCCCAGTCCAAGGGTGCTCTGCTTCCTGTCACTGTGGAGAAGTGGGGCATAGGAAGGTGGCACAGCGCGGAGAGCCAGAGCAGGCTGCTGGGTTATTCTGGCTCCCAGCTGCCTCAGTGAGTCTGGGTGGGTATGGGGAGAGATCCCTGTTGCTGCCCCGTAATCCTCTGGGCCATGTTGCTCGGGGAGGGGTTAAGAGGGCAGAGTGTGGGCAGAGGCAGGGCAGGAGTGGGGCCTGCAGCAAGAAAGTTGCCCTGGCTTCTGTTTCTCAGAGGGGGTACGAGCAGTCTACTGGTTAGATTAGGGGTGTAGGGGGGGCCCCAGGTTCTGTAAACAAGCCCCTTTGCTCAGTATCTTCAGCTTTACCCTAGAGGGAGATGGGGTAAAGCCGCCTCCATCATGGGGGGACTGGGGGAGGAGTGTGATACGCTGAGTTCATTAATGTGTGTAAAACACAAGGATTTGTACTCAACTTTGTGGCCCTCACAACAAATCGGCAGCATGGGGAAGCCAGGAAGTGGCACTAGTCCTGCATTGTCAGGGATCCAGCTGAGATAACCTGCCTCTTGGAGCAGTGGGTTCACTGTGCAGCCCCAGTGAGAGACAATCCTAAGGAAACCTCACTAGTGTGGCTGTTGCATATGGGACAGGCAAAAGACTCTGCTCCCGCCCATGTGCCAGGTCTGAGGTGGGCACTTGGCCTGGCCAGTGTGGCCTACAGGGGTTTTACCATATTTGAACTTTCAAAAAAGAGGACACTCCTGAGAGGGAGCGTATCTGTATCGGCATCTACCAGCTCACATTGTATTAATGTGTTAGGTATAGTATAGTTATATATGGTGAGTGCTTTTTTTGGGGGGGGGGGGGGGGAAGGTGCCGGTACTCCAGGGGAAAAGCTGTTGAGCTCTGACTGGAGGTGCCGGTACTGCGTACCAGGCAGTACCATCACAAAAAAAGCACTGACTATAGTATATATATGACACATTAATATGTGAGTTGGTAGATGCCGATACAGATACGCTCTCTCTCAGGACTGGCCTCTTTTTTGAAAGTTCAGATATGGTAACCCTATTTAACTATAACCTGCTCACAGTGGGCGAGTGTGTGCTGCAAGTGAAACGCCCAGGCAGATGTGTACCAGAGGCCCATCACTGGCAGAACAAGGGTGGGGGAGGGGAGGTGCACAAGCACAGCTGAGTTGGAGGCCTGTCACCAGAAGAGTGGGGGCAGGGGGCTGAGGTGAGGTGAAGTGTTCGAGCGGAGCTGAGCTCAGGGTCCATCACTAGCAGAGCAGGGCTGGGGGTGGGTGAGGTACTCAAGCAGAGCTGAGCTGGGAGCCTGTCACAGGCAGTGCAGGGGTGGGTGAGGTGATGTGGGGTACTCGTGTGGAGCTGAGTTGGGGGGGCCCGTCATAGGCAGTGCAGGGGTGGATGAAGTGATGTGGGGTACTCGTGTGGAGCTGAGCTGGGAGCCTGTCACAGGCAGTGCAGGGGTGGGTGAGGTGATGTGGGGTACTCGTGTGGAGCTGAGTTGGGGGGGCCCGTCATAGGCAGTGCAGGGGTGGATGAAGTGATGTGGGGTACTCGTGTGGAGCTGAGCTGGGAGCCTGTCACAGGCAGTGCAGGGGTGGGTGAGGTGATGTGGGGTACTCGTGTGGAGCTGAGTTCGGGGGGGCCTGTCATGGGCAGAGCAGGGATGGGGGTGGGTGAGCTATATGTAGGAAGTTTACTCCCACTCTCACACCATTCCAGGATGTAGCCAGTGTGATATCAAGTCAGCTCATTCCTACTGCCCCTACATCTGACTCTCTCCCGTGTTGCAGGTGGAGACAGTCTCACAAAGGCAGCTACCTTCCAGGTTATTAAGAGTCCTCCTTTTACCTTTTAATACCCCCCCCCCCCCCCCCCCACACACACACGTGATTGTTTAAGGTCATTGCAAAGCAGGAGTGCGGATACTCAGCCCTCTGTTCCCTCCCCCAGGAAATGATAGTGAGGGTGAAAGCCCCTTGCCCTGAGGCCCTCCCCAGGGCAGGGCTCATGTGAGGTCCTGGGTGGTAGGTCCCGGCCTGTGGCAGCTGGAACTTAGCACAAATGCTGTTGGGGGCCTGGTTTCTCAGACCGAGTGAAAAGCATCTACTCAGCCTGCTCCAGTAAAGTCATGGCTAGTGGGAAGGGGCAGGACCAGGGAAAGGCTGCCTAGTCGGCCTGTCAGATAAATCTTTGGCTGTTTACTTAAATCTTCAGTGTTTCTTCATTTGTTTGTTTAAAAATTTCCCTGCCAAAAAAGAGCAAAAGGAAGACGGGAACTTGCCCCATTGGCCAACCTACCTCTGCGGAGGAGAAGGACATGCTCAAGACTAGAGCTCGCCAGGCCCTTACCTGGGTAAGGTGAAAATAGCCCGAGGGAGAACCAAGCTTCTCACAAATCTACTGCAGAGTTGGGTGCCCTAAAGAGAAGAGCTTGTATCTCAGCCCATTCCTGCCCCAGGGTCCTTATGCCCCCCCCCCCAAGCATTTTCAGAGTGTCTGTCCTTCCTCTCCCCTCCTCAGGGATTCTCTCCCCTACAGAGTTAGCTGGCATCAGCTTCCGGGCTCCAATGTAGTCAGATCAGGTCAAGAGATGCAAGGAAAAGCTGGAGCTTCCTGCCAGCCTGTTGTGTTTTGACACAGTTTGAGCCACAATACACAGGCTAAAAAAATCACTCCCTCACTCACCTTTCAATTGTGTGCACATGCACATGCACACCAACCCCCTTTCCTCCCCCCCCCCCAGTCTCCTTCCAGTTGGAGCGGGCACAAGCTCCTTAGTGACTTTTGGCTGTGGCTTTAAAGTTTATGTTCTCCCAGAGGAGGAGAAGTAAGATTTTATTGTCACTGTGAAAATCTCCTTCCTGACGGTCCTACTGCTTCATGGTGAAGTGAGCACAGATTTGCTTACAGGGAGCACTCCCTGTCATTAAACGTCAAGCTAAAAGACCCCCTAGTCCTTCCTTTTTAAAGGGACCGCCTCTGGGCTTTCAACAGTGCCTGCAGGTGGCTGACAGGAGCTTTTGTGCACAAGTGCCTTGGGTTAGGGGAGTGTGAATCAGGCGTAGCTGGCAAGTGCTGAGCAGCTGGTGCACTTGTTTCACGTGTAAAAAAAAAATCCTACCTCTAGGAAATGCTTGTGCAAAAATAAGCAGGGAATTTGCAAGGCGGATTGTGACACTCTTGCGTCCACCATTTCTGTCGGAGCTTAGTCCCTTACCCCGTTCTCTGTCTCCACCTCTCTGACATGCTGTCTCTGGGGTATTTTGCATTATTACCCAACACTCCCTGCGCTCATCCTCCCTGAGGTTTCCCCCAATAATTTTCCCCACTGAAAACCTCCGAGGAGCTTTGGAGCTAAATTTTCTGGTGTAGCATCTTTGGAGGGTGGAGGGGTCAGGAGGTAGCAGCTGGACTCCAGCCCAAAGCTGAGTAGAAAGGACAGTCGCAGAGCATGGCGGAAGCTGGTTCCATTGATTTCTCGTTTCTCCCTTGTAGAGCTGCCCCTTTGCTGGTGTCCAGCTGGCCCACGGTAAGTGCAACAATTGCCCTGGCCATGCTGCAAACAGGAGGCCATCCTAGAGTACTACTTCATTGTCTTTCATGAAGGAAAGCAGGCTGCATCCGTGCCCTTCTGTGGAAGCTGCTCTGTTCTTTGTCCTGAACAGCAGGAGCCTAGAGGTGTGTGACAGGCACTGATAGTGATGTATTAGTGCAAACCGGAGACTCTGGACAGGTGTCCCATCCTATCATATGAACACCGTGCATTGCCCCACCTGTGCTGCTCTCTTAGATGTCTTACGAGAAAGAAAATGAGCAGGCAAACCCAGCAGGTGCGTGTGTGTAGGTCCCATCTGGAGATGGGAAGCTCAGTGCTTTACACTTCACCTACTGCTCCCCCAGCTTGTCCACTTCTAGGGTTCCCAGATAGTGTCACAAAAAATACTGAACATGGTGGGGAAAAAAAATTGGTTGAGCAAAAAAAACAAAACCATGGGGACTAAAGTTGTTGAGCAAAAAAAAAGTCACGGCATCTTTAAAGCCCCACATTTCCCCTGCCCCCGCCAGACGCAGCAGGGGAAGAATGTCCCAAGCAGCCTTCCATCCAAGAAAAACAGAAAATACCAGACATGTTACATACTGCAAATACCTAGGGTTGCCAGGTGTCGGGTATTGGCCCAGACAGTCCGGTATTTGTGGCCGCTGTCTGGTTAAATGCCCCTCCCCCCCGCCCCAGAAAATACTGGACATGTAACGTATCTGGTATTTTCTGTTTTTCTCGGATGAAAGGCCACTTGGGACATTCCTCCCCTGCCACATTTGGCGGGAGAAGGGGGGGGGGGGGACAGGGAGTTTTAAAGCCAGTGTTTTTTTTTCCGTTAACAACTTTGGTTCTCCCCCCTTTTTTTTTTTTTGCTCAACCAATTTTTTTCCTGCCATGTTCAGTATTTTTTGTGAAAGTATCTGGCAACCCTACAAATACCAGACTGTTTGGGCAATACCGGACACCTGGCAACCCTATCTACTTCTGGGCACACCACCCAGGTTTACTGTCACCCCACATTTCTGACTGGAGACTATGCGCCACTGTCCCAAGCCTGGGCCCTGCTAAGTTGCCAGGTGTCCGGTTTTGAACTGGACAGGCCAGTATTTGAGCTTTCTGTTTGGGAAACTAATTGAGAAAATATAAATGGCCGGTATTTTCTAAATACGATGTCATGTCGATTGTGATGTAATGTCAAGTGTGTCTGTTATTTTTTGTTGAAATCATCTGGCACCCCTAAGCCCTGCACAGTGCCAACTTGGATCAATTCAGCTTTAGTTTTCAAGATGTTTGAAGGTCTGGTTTATGTGAGTAGAGAGGATTTGTTTAGCAGGTTACTGGGCCTTCCTTAGATGCCCCATCCCTTGGAACCACAGAGTGTCCAAGGTTGGGACAGAGCGAGAACGCCTATGGGCACATGGCTGCATCGCCCTCGTCCCTAGAAGTGGCAAAAGGCCCAAATTTCCCTCAGTTTGGGTGTAGGAGGCGTTGTGCTGCCAGAGCTAATTACCACCCAGCATAAAACATGTTTTACTGCATTTTCTACTCAGCTGAACAAGCTGTGAGGAGCATCTCACGTTGTCTGGACACTAGTGCTGGCGCTGCACACCTTAGGGTGTGGTTAAACACTTTCTGCCTGCTGCAGCACACAGGGGCTGCTTGCCTGGCCCACTCCCTGGGTTTCTGGCTCGCTCTGGGCTGTGCTGGGTCTAGTGGTGGCTCTGGCTTTTGGTGACTAAACTGGGCCAATACCTGTGGAGAAAACTGAGAAAGATTCTTGTAGCTCAGACGTATGAGTCGTGATCACGTGCAGTTCTGGGGCACTAGGTGAGGCACAACTAAAAGCACCATTTTTCTACTATACGTTTTACTTCCCTGGTTGAGTCTGAGGTTGGCCTGTAGCCAGAGGTGTAAAAGTAAGCAGGTGCACCATGCCAGCAAGAGCTGGCAGGGACCCAGGCTGCAATGGGATAGTACCTGTAAAAATTTTTAAGTTATTTTCACCGCTGCCTGTAGTGCGAGGCAATGTCGGTGCCGTGTGTCACCACACCATCCAGAACCCCTTGTTTTAGGCTAACCCTGATAGCTGACTTAATTTCTCTTATATGCTGGCCCTTATGGTGAAGGGCACCCAGTTGTGCAGGGCTACTCAAGATGGTCATTGCTCATTGAAAGTGCTGACATATGGGTGGAAATTGGGTAAAGATTGTAGTTTATTGATATCCACAGGACTGACTTAAATGGGGCCTGTGTGTTGTGTAGTTGTCTCTTAATCTTTGTAAAGTTGAGTAGCCCTGCAGCAGTGTGGCCTCAATTACTCTGCATGCTCCTCATTCATCTTGAGGCAGGCCCGGACAGTGCCATCTCCAGCAGGTGAAGGGCAGTGAACTTGTCTGGCAAGGCATCCCCACGTTTGTGTTGTGCCTACGCACATGCTGTGTGCGCATCACAGTGCAGTACATATGAATGTGCTAAAATGCATGAAAGGTTGTGTCAGGCTTCAGAGTCTGGCATGCCCAGCCCCCATCTCGAGTGCAGAACGCTTGGAGCAAGTGTAACAGCGATGGCTTTCATGTGTTGAACTTGCTTTTGTCTCCCATAAATTACTCACTTTTTTTTAAGTGCAATGAGAGCCTCACCAAGAGCAGGCAAGTCCCAACGCGAGTCTCCGAGCTGGCTGTGCGCGCGTAGCTGCCTGTTGGAAACACAGAGCTGGAAATGTCCCACGTGCTGCGGGCAGAGCTCCAGCACGAACAAACTGCTGTGCTCTGAGGGCGGCTTAGGAGCGTGTTCGGATAATAACATCTGAAAACAGGATGGCTGGGAGCAGCAGCAGCGCAACCAGGGGGCTTTGAAAGAGAGAGGAGTCTTAATCCCCTCCGCTAACAAGGAGGCGGCAGCTGCCAAGGCAGCGGCTTTTGGCAGGCTTCGTGCTGCTGCTTCTAGGCTCCTATTGATGGGTGGCAGAGAAGGCCGGGCGGTACAAATGGACACCTTTTCAGGGGCGGCGAGCAAGGCATTTTTTTTTGCTTGCTTTGAGTGTCATGAGCTGGTCAGGCCGTGGTGGAGTTGGAGGGACTGGGAAACGGTTAGACTAGCCTTTGGGAGCATCTCACATGGCACTGCTGGGGCTAAGAAGCAAAGCTGCAAACAAGGTGACGAACGCCACGAGAGTCAAGCATTTGCTTTGCGTGTGTGGGAACCATCTGTGCATTGAGGACGATAAGTCCCAGCCCTGCTCAGCAGGCAACTGGATTTGTGCTCGGTCTGTGGGTGGCCATTGAAGGCAGGTTTCACTGTGCATGGGTTGTTGGGTTAGGCATATGGGCAGCACATCAGTTCAGCTCAACCCACATGCTTACCAAAGGCCGTCTTTGTTGGGCTAGCACATCCCTCTCTCCTGCTCACCGGTGGTCAGGCCTGGAGTAATTCTCCCTTGGGAATACAGCAGTGGTGCATGGGAAAGCTGTACTGCATGTTTACTGGCGCTCTAGCTAATCTTGTATCTTTTTCTCCCTCTCACAGTGCAGATCTGCTGCTCTGCAGCGGTGCCACATCACACAGGGGCAGTACTGGAATGTCCTCCTGGTCCAAAGCCAATGACCTGTACATCTCATCCCAGGTGGCTGTCATAGATGCAGCATGAGGAAAGCAGGTCCTTACTAAAAAGTGGAGGCTGCTGAGAAGCCAGGTAAACAGCAACTTATGCCAGAATAGAGTTGGGCTTACTCCTGCCTCTTCATTGGTTGCCCTGCTTGGTGGGGGTTCTTTACTAGCCTGAACATTGGAGTAGGGCTTTAACACTGCAGTTTGTAGAATTTAGCTTGTGTAGCCTTCCAGCCAGAGCACCTGCCTTTCCCCAACTCTGCCCACTTGCATGACTCCAGGACATTCCTGTTCTCACTCGGGTAGGCTAGTCTGTACACAGCTTACGGTATGTAGACATATCAAAATCCTGCAAACACATGGAAACATTTTACACAAGAGAGTAAACCCAGTGACTACTCTGAGTAAAATTACTCATATGCTTAAATGTTTGCAGGAGTGAAAATCCATGGCAGCAGGGCTCAGCCTCTCAACTCTTTGGCTATGTCTACACTCGCGGCTTCTTGCGCAAGTACGGCCGTTCTTGCGCAAGAATCCACAGAGCGTCTACACTGCCCACCCGCTCTTGCGCAAGGAAATTTACAGTACGGCGTGGTAAGAGAAGGCTTCTTGTGCAAGCCTTACACCTGTTAAAAAAGAGCGTAAGTCCTCTTGTGTAGGAGCTCTTGCGCAAGAGGGCAGTGTGGACGCTCGGCAGGGATTTCTTGCACAAGAAAGCCCTATGGCTAAAATGGCCATCAGAGCTTTCTTGTGCAAGAGAGCGTCCACACTGCCATGGGCGCTCTTGCGCAAAAGCACAGCGCGCACATGGCAGTGTGGACGTGTTCTTGCGCAAGACTTCTTGCACAAGAACCCTGGCGCAAGATGTTCTTGCGCAAGAAGCCGCCAGTGTAGACAAAGCCTTTGAGTCCTGATGAAAACATGAAAACAAAGAGGCTCTGCCCTGGCACTGGATGGGAGCCTTAAGAAACCAATCAGAAACCTCTGAGATCCTTAAAAATAAACAAGCCAGAGACAAATAAACCCAATGAATAAGGCAACTTCTGCATATGTTTGTTTGGGTATTTTTTTTTCCAGTTTTTATTGAGTGAAAATGTCAAACCTTGCATCAGTCATGCAAAAAAAAAAAAAATCAAATAAATAAAACACATATATTAAATTTCTAATAGCACTAAATTCAAGTGGAAAAATATTCAGTTCTTAATAATGCAGGTGCTGAAGAGACCAGATTCAAGTAAATCAGAGCACACCGTCCTGTTTAGGGTGGTTTTTTTTCTTTTCACTTTCTGCATTTTTTTTTTGTCTCAAAACCTATATATATCTATCTATATATCTATATATATGTATATACATATAGATATATATACACACACATATATATATGTGCATACATATTATTTTTATATTTATATATATACACATACATATTTATAAAACATTAAAAAGAGCATTGGTGGTTCAAGCATTATTTCCCTTCCCTCCCCCATGGAAATAAAAATAAAACAACAACAAAACAAAATTACACATTTAAAATTCAAAATGAGCTAGCAATGGCTTATAGTCCTAGTGTGCAATATGGATATTACAAAAGGCTAAAATTCTCCCTCCCTTTTGTTTTAAATCTTGGGGTTTTTTTTTTGCTACATTGAAAAAAAAGTTTATTTTTAAACTTTTTTTTTTTTAACAAAATTCCTTCCACATAGACATTAATCCAGTTGAGTGTGTGGCTAGAACAGCCTTGTTGATTTTTTCCCCTCTCTTCAGCAGCAAATGGTAGCAGAATTGGGAGGGTTTGTCTCGAGGGCTTTTGGGGTTGTGTGTGTGTGTTTGTTTTGAACAGAATAATTCAGTCACATCTCTCCCCCTCCCTAAATCAGTTGAACTCCCTGATCCTAAGGTCAGCAAGCTACTTTAAACACATGCCTACATTTCCTTATGTGAGCAGCCCCCCACCAGTGGTTAAAGTTACACACAGTTTGCTGAATTGGGACTTGTGTGCTGGACCATGGGCTCAGTTCAGAAACGCACTTAAATCCATCCCTGTTCGGCAATTCCCTTAAGGAAATGCTTTCCTAGACGCCCATGCTTAGGTCTCATTTAAAAAAAATGCAATTTAAACCTCTGCTTACAGACTTTGCTGAATCAGGGTCTTCATGTGGCAGAAAAGAATTGGACAGGCTTGCTGGTTTTAACCTATCTTGATTTTTCAGTGGTAGAAGACGAAATAAAAGCAATGGTGTAAGGAAACAGGCAGATTGAGCAGTGTGTGTGTAAGGTGGTGTGGCTTAACCTGAGGCCCCATTAACCTGGGCACATTCTCAGTGCTTTGGGAGGGCTCAGCTCCTGGTGGGCAGGTTGAGTCTGGTACCCGCCTGTCCCTTCCCAATGCCAGCTCCTGAAAATGAGAATGCTCTAAAGTGGGTGGAGGCTTGGTGGGAAGAGGGTTTGATGTATGGGTCAGAGATGAATGAGGGCACAGGGATGAGTCATAAACACAGCTCCTGCTGAGCGTGGGGGAGGGAGTAGTTTTTCTGTTCTCCCACCTCTGCCTCAGCCCCACAGAGCTGCCCGCTTATAAGATTCAGCCAGTGGAGGCTGTAAGTTCAGAACTTGGGGAGACACATTTGAAGGTGCAGGCTCCTAGCTGATTTACAGCAGCAAAGCAGCAGTGCCAAGGGAGCCAATTTCAAACTGGGCTTGGCCATGTTCAACCTGAATAGCAACCACTAGCTGCTGGGAGTGCTCTCCATCTCCATTATCTTACCCTGCCATGGCTCCCTGATCCTGAACACACTTATGGCTGTGTCAGTCTGAGTTTGTGAGCAGACCCACTGCAGTAAATGGCAACACTCCTGTTGACGTCACTGGTGCAAATTACAGTTTGGAGCCATATTAGGACTGGAAGGTTTTCTATAGCACTCATCATGCTAGCAGGTAAGTGCCTGAACAAGGGCAACACAGTATGAAACCTGCAACTAAATGCTCTGAGTACAGCCAATCTGCCCCATCCAGCCTCTTGGATGACATGTCCCAAGTCCTTCTCTGCACCCGCTTCCTTATATTGGTGATGTTGGGTGGGGGGAATACGGTAATAGTGGAGGGTCGTGCTAGCAAACAAGCAGCTGGGAGGGGGGAGAGTAACAAACCAAAATAAAACCATCTGAAAAATAAAAAGCCACACAAACTCTAGCGACAACCTCCCTTCAATTTAACTACAGACTTCTCTTCACAACCGCCATTTTTTTGTTTTTGTTGTTTTGTCTCTACAAAATTCAAGTTAAAATTCAGAATCGTGCAGCTCCAGTCAGTGCTAGGAGTATGAAATTAGCCTCAAACCTTGGGATTAAGGCCCCTCCCCCTCTGCTGCCCCCTATCAATAAATGCTAATAAGAAAACCTCCAAACCCTGAAAGAGAAAAAAAATTGCACACAAGTAACCAAATCTAGGCTCTAAGGGCTATCCAGAAGGCAGGCCCATATCCCTCTGGCAGGCATTGTTTCTCTTTGTTCTATATATAATAACCTTTAAAGGAAAAATACTGTACAATCTGTTTTTTTTGTTTTTTTTACTTTTTTTCCTTTTTCTCCCCCCTCCTCCCCACACCTTTTCTTTTTAAGCATTAGCCGAGCATCTCCCTGCATTTAAACAGCTGAGGAGCTTGTCTATAGTTTGGACCCAGATCTGTGCTGGCTCCTTAGGAAAATAGTAAGAACAAACAACCCAAATTGCTTGAGGCCTCTTTCTGTGTAGGGCAGAGATGAATGACAGGGCTTAGGGGGTTTGTTGTTAAAAAAAATAATTAAAACAGAACAAAGTAAACAAGGGCCAAATCTTAGACACAAGGGAGCAAAATGTCCAGCTTGGCTGCATACATACAGAGGCACCAACATCATTGCATCAAGCTGAATTCACACCTTTAGTACTTCTGGGGCCAGTGCATGTGTGCAGACCAGTGCCCCATCTCAAGATCTGAGATTGGGGAGTCAAACAGCAACCGTTTTGTGGATGAGAATGCTGGATAGTCTCATGTAGTGTGTGTGTGTGTGTGTGTGTGTGTATGTGTAAACTCTTTACTGGAGGGGCTGGGGACAGAGACCAGTGGGAGAGCTGAGTCCTGTAGGTCTGTCCAGCTACCATAGGTTGACTGCGGGAACTGTACCCAGACCTGCTGTGCAGTTGCAGGCCTTGGTGTGATTTGCCCAGGTGGAGTAGGCTTGATATGCTACCGAACTGCAGGGAACAGTGCTCTCAGCTTCCACAGGAGTGGACAACAGCAGCCAAGGAGATTCAGGCGCATGATCCGAGCAATCAATAGCTCTCCATCCAGCATCTGAGGAGAGAGCCAAGCACTCCCACTGCCCACCTAGTGTCTGTCTAAGCCCCCCACCCCATCAGTGTAGGTGGTGGCTTCACTCCCATCTTCAGGAAATTCATTAGCCTTTGTACAGAATCTATTTGCCCACCCTCACCTTGAGGAGGAAAACACTGAGGATCCTCTGCTTGCTCATCATTTAAAAAAAATATCAATGGCCTTGCGTCAAAGGGCAAGTAGCATTTCACAAGGAATTGCTTTGGTGGCATTGCTCTGCCAACACTGAGGCAAAGGATACTAATCTCACCTGCTGCTCTGGCCTCCATTCACAGACTGCCTGAGACAAGGGTGCTGTCTCTGAAGCACCAAAAAGAAAGAGCCTTGACAAAGAGGGGTAGCACCTGGGGATGGGAGTGGGGGTTAAACCCCAGTCCTCCAGTGTGAGTGACAGACCCTTTAACTGCCATGTGACGACCTTCCCTATCATGACTGCAGGAGATCAGCAGGAACAGAGGGAGATGACCTACAGCTGTTCCGACAGCTCTAGACAAAGGGAAGCTTTACAATATAAATAGCATTTAAAAAAATTAATATTATTATTAATAATAAAGGGGATCTGGAAGAACAGAGGAGTGTCCCATTCCCAGCCTGGCTGATTCATTAATGCTTCCTCATTTGTAAGACAATAAATACCCCTTCCCACACGTGCTGTCTGGTGCCTCAGTCTCTCCCATTCATTTAATGCTGGAAAAAAGAAAGAGACCCCTTCACTCCCCACTGGTAAAGGCTTAGCTAGTTGCCTTTGTGCCACCAGTTCCTTTCACACACTTAAAAAAACGTATATAATTCTAAAATTCATCATCTGTCATCCCCACAGCCCCCTTCTGAGGAGTGGAGACTATTATTAGTATCATACAACTAAAAACATGGAAAAATAAAATCCAGAAATAAAAGAGGGGGGAAGCCCACCCCAAAATAAGGGGTCCGAGACTGGGTGCACGCCTCACAATGCAGGGAGCAAGAGAGAGCAGATGTCACCCTCAGAGCTAGTGTCCATCTAGAATAGTTTTGTGTGTCTGTGTCCTGCCCTGTCTTCTGTCATCTGCAGGATGAAGTGATGGCGTGCTGGCCCCATGCGACTTATCTGTCCTGTTGGGCCCGTGGGGCCTCGTGGCTGGCGTGGAGTTCGTTTTGTCGCTTACCATCCCGGTGCTTTGTTCTCACCTCGTAAGGGGTCCTCTTAGTAATTTCATTTAAGAGCAAAACCGAACCTGCTGCTGTCTCTAAGGTTAAGGAGAACTTGCCGGTGCGAGGGTGTGGGATGGGGTCAGGGCAAGGGTGGGGTCCAGGGCAGGGGGGGTGGCATGTGGCTCACCCGGAGGCCTGGAAGCATCACTGTGGTCTATGGAAGTAGAAGCCTTCCCTATTTCCCCATCCTCTTTAGTGGCCAGGCTCTCAGGGTCTGGGAGTGACTCTTCAGAGGAGTCTGTGTTCAGATCTTCCTCCTCATCTTCGTCCTCATCATCATCCTCATCATCCTCATCCTCATCATCCTCTTCCTCATTTATCTCTTCCTCCTCCTCCTCTTCGTCCTCATCTTGGGATGAGTCATCTTCGTCCTCCACATCGCCGGAGTTGGATACCATCTCTCTGCTCTCCTGAGGACTTGTCCCTGCTCTGCTAGGTGATGGGGCGGCAGCAGCCTCAGGTAGCTTCTTGCTGAGGTCCAGAGAGTCGTTGAGGCCCACGCCAGCTGCATTCTGCAGGAAGAAGAGGGAGCTGTTGGCATCAGTGCTGAGGTTGAGGGAGCTGTCCAGGTTGACGGAAGAGTTCTGGACGTCATACTCCAGGGTGGAGTGAGGGAGGGCCTCGGGGCCAGGAGAGATGGCTGGCAGCTCCCCCCGCTCCTGTTTCTCATGTTTGCGCTTGTGCGAGTCCATCTGTGACATGCCCACCACAGTGTGTTTGCAGCCGGGATAGGTGCAGTGGAAGTGGGAGCACTTGAGTTTGTACTTGCAGTCGGACACCTCGCAGTCCACACTGGAGCTGAACTGGCAGAAGCCGGCCGCACTGATGAGGTCCTGCTTGCCATGGTGCTTGCGGTGGGCGGTCACCTTGGTGCTGTCGGTGCAGCGGAAGCCACAGCGCAAGCAGTGGAAGTGCGTGCTGTTGCCAGAGAACTGGCAGTCGGGGAAGTTGCAGCTCAGGGAGGACTTAAAGCGCTTGAAGTCATCTAACACCAGGTTGTCGACACGGTCGTGGTGCTGGGCGTGCTTGTACATGTGGGTGCGGCCGCAGAACTTGTAGCCACAGTTCTCCCGGGTGCAGTGATAGTGGGTGACCTTGAGGGCGAACTGGCAATTGGAATCCTTGCAGTCCTCGTAGAGATCGTAGCGCCGAAAACCCTCCAGCATCATTCCCTCATCCAGCATCTTGCGGGAGGAGGCTGTCTTGCGGCGCTTGCCAAATGGAGACATGTCCTCGATGATCCAGAAGCGCTTTTTGGCCCCCGAGGCAGTTGGCATGGTGATGGTATTTCCTGGGGACAGGAAGAGAAGAGTGCTGTTACTCACAGAGGGGCAGCAGGAACTTCTATCACCTCCTGTAACCAACATGGTACCTGTCACACTGGATCATACCCCCAATCTACTGATCAGCTGTGGTCAATGCACTGTGCTGCATTGGAAGCAGCCCCCCATGCAGTAAGTCGCCTAAGCAGCATACTGCACAAGGGCTAAGGAAGGTGTCACTATTAGTGCTCATTCAATATTATGGCAGCAGTGAACCTAATTTCCCCCCAACTGTTTGTGTGGCTTGGCACCAGGAATCCTGTTGAGTTGCTGCTCTTCTAGACATGATACTAAGCATCAGCTGTTGCTTCTTGTCAGGGTCAAAAATCTCCCAGCCTCTCCTGTCACTTTATTTCTAATCCTCCTTCCCCAGGAGTAAGCTCATCCCAGCTGACAAAACGTGGCTCTTTCATTGATCCTTGATTGCTCCTTTCACCCCAAACAATCCCCGAGTGCTTTATAAACTATACACAGCATCCTTCTCCCTGATTGCTGTCTAACAGGGCACAGCAGCACTTTACAGCTATTTAGGACAGGAAGTGGAGAAGACTTGCCGCATCTAATTCAAACTGCAAGGGGGAATTTTTAGAATCAGGATGCACTCTGGCTAGACTAACATAGCATAGCTTGCTGTAGTGAGTCTAAGTACTACACTGATGAGCACACGCAGCTGGATGTTCAGTGTGGGTAATTTTCAAACAACTATCCACTGGGGTCCAAGAGAAAAATCCCACTTTTAAAGCTTTCTCCTGGGCCTAAACAATCAGCCCCCTTGCTGCTAAGGGACCTGTGTCACTTCCCCATCCTTGGAGACACGTTCACTGGCTAGTGCTGGAGTCCCAGAGAATTGAAGTGCATACCAAGAAGTTGACCATCTTGCATCCTTTTCCTCCCTCTTTGGTTATTCCTCAGGCCAAATCAGAGACTTAAGGGCATGATCATCCAGTCTGCCCTCCTCACATCGCAGGCCACAGAGCTTTACCCACCCACTTCTGAAACAGACCCCTAGCCACTGGTTAAGTTAGTAGTGTCCTCAAATCATAATTAAAAACTTCAAGATACAGAAAATCAGCCATTTACATCTGGCAGTGACCTGGGCCCCATGCTAAGAGGAAGACGAGAAAAACCCTAGCTCCCGATCCAGTGTCCTCAGAGCAGGTCTCAGGGAGGCAAGATGACTTTCACACCAGGTGCAAAATGGTAAATTTCACTGGAAATTACAGTTTCCAACCAGAGTGGGCCTTCCTGAGCTGCATGCAAGGGGCTGCAGCCCATTGAAAAGAGCACGATCTGTATCAAGAGTGTCTGGGTCTCAGTGTCTGATCTAAGAGAAGATGCACCCGGCCATTTGTTTGAATGCTGTAAAGTTCTTTTGCTAACTGTCAGCATGTACTGAAGGTGGTGGATGCTGGTTTTACCATATCAGTCATGGGAGTCTCAAATTATGCCCCTTTAAGCTAGAATGGTGCTTATCAATGGAGTCTCCAAAATGGTGAGTTACATTGAAATGCTGAGGAACAGCACCAGACTGAAACCCTTAGAGACAAAAGAATTTAAACTGCACCAAACAGTGATAGCATGGACAGCAGCAGGCCAAGCTCCCCTCCTCCCCTGCCCCGCCCCAATGCACTGCCAACATCTCTCAGGAGTGAGACCATACCTAGGCATGAGAGACAGGACAGAAGTTTCAATGGCTCATTCAATGTGCATGGTGTCTCTGGTGAGACTGCCAACAGAGACAACAGTTCACAGCGCGGAGTGTCTTGGGGTATGTCTACACTACCACCCTAGTTCGAACTAGGGTGGTAATGTAGGCAACCGGAGTTGCAAATGAAGCCCGGGATTTGAATTTCCCGGGCTTCATTTGCATATAGCCGGGCGCCGCCATTTTTAAATGTCCGCTAGTGCAGACTCCGTGCCGCACGGCTACACGCGGCACGGACTAGGTAGTTCGGACTAGGCTTCCTATTCCGAACTACCATTACTCCTCGTTTCACGCGCGGCACAGAGTCCGCACTAGCGGACATTTAAAAATGGCGGCGCCCGGCTATATGCAAATGAAGCCAGGGAAATTCAAATCCCGGGCTTCATTTGCAACTCTGGTTGCCTACATTACCACCCTAGTTCGAACTAGGGTGGTAGTGTAGACATACCCCCGGTGATGTTCACCAGGAACTGGGCTAAGCGCCTTGACATGGATTTAATATGCACCTCTTAACAGCCACCAGAGAGATAATAACTCTCCATCAGTATGAAGCTCAACCACATTCAAACCAGTGATTTCAAGGTTACAGAATCCCTATCCCATCATGGTCTGGGTCTCCCAAAGAATACTTTGTTTTCAGACACAAATCAGGGCTTATAAGTGGCAAGGTGCAGAAGTGCTCTGCAGGGTACAGTAAGGTCCTGGTGAAGGACACTGAAGTCCAGGGCAGTTCTTTGCTGCACTGCTTTTTTTAAAAGGGATGAGGGGAAAGGCAGCAAGAGTCTCTTCACTGTGCCTGGATCTAGATCTCATTTACACTGTGATAGTTTGGAAGTTAAAGCACTGGGTGACAATGTGGGAGACCTGGGTTCAATTCGGTCTTCACAGTGTCAAATTTCAAAATAATCCACTATTCCGAAACATCCCTTACTTCTCATGGAATGAGGGTTACAGGGACATCAGAATAGTGAGCCTGTTATATTTCAAAATAACGGGCTTGCTGTTAAAACGCAGACTAGCTATTTTGGGATACGTCTGGTATGCTGAAATAGCACTGCAGTGTAGACATAGACTAGATGCTGTAAAATAAATAACAGCAGCAATATGCAAGTCTTAGGATTAGGGAAGCTAATGGTTAACTGGTAAGCATCACTCTTACTGGATGTGCATCTAACATTTAACTGGTTCACTGATTAAGCGGGGTTTTACATCCCCTTTTGGGATAATTCCAGGGTAAGCGACCAGACACTGCGGCCCCATATGTCTGTATTACAAAGAAGTATAAACCACTAATGGTTTAAAAGAGGTGTGCACATTACCAAATAACCCCTAATACATCAATAATTCTATATTTTCATAGCACTGCATCGAGAGTAATTAAATTCAGTCTCCAACTGTCTCTAAGAGGTAGGTAAGTGTCATAATACCCATAATACTCATGAACTAGGTGAGGCATAGACTTGTCCAAGGCCATTGATGCCTTTTCCTCACTCAAATGCACATTTAGTTACACCAGTGCATATTTTCCCTGTCCCCTTCAGTGTGAACACTCTGATGTGAAATGACTTTTTAGTTTGGCTTTAGACAATTTTCAATCAGTTTAGCTGAGCTGAAATAAACCTGAGTTAACCAAACTAAGTGTCCATCCAGCCTTTTGCACCAGTTTAAACTCACGTCTTTAATTAACCGAGTTCAACTTCCTTGCACAGGGTGTGTGAAGAGAGAACCACCCAGCAGTTGTGAGCCCCTGTCTTCTCTAACCACTAGACAGTGCTTACTTGCCAGTAACATCTCTCAATAAATTTAGTCCTTAGTAGGTGTCAGCTGTATGTTGCTTATAGTCGCCTGTCCTGCCAGCAGGGGAGGATGAGTCTATATGGTACCTTTCACCTACTGGTGTCAGAATACTTTAAAAGGTACCATTATCCTCATTTTACGAGGAGGAAAGTGAGACAAAAAGAGGTGATGTGATTGCCTTTTAGGAGAGTTCAGTTTCTTGTCTATTGGACCACACTCCCTCTGTGGGGGTGAAATTCACCCCCCTCTGCAGAGGGCCACCACAAGCATAGCTGTCACTGAAATCCCACTGAAGCGGTCAAAACCCCAATGAAACTCTGGGCAGGGCAATGACCACCGTGGAGGAGTTTCACACCTCTGCGTGCTTACACTGTGCCTGGCTGGCAGAGGGAGGGGATAGCTCAGGTTTCTGCATGGCTAGGGTCCTTTAAAGACATACTTGGCCACCACAGATCTGCTCCCCATTAACTGAGATGGCAATAGGCTGGGAAAAGAGGGCAGAGCTGGGCATTCCCTGAAAAAAAAACATTCCTAGGTGGCGTAAAACTCCCCATTTTGTGATGTCATGGAGCTTGTGTGTCACGTAGGAAGCACAGAGGGCCCGAAGTGCCTGAAAACCAGCCTTACTTTCTGTAGCGGGCAGCTGTAAATAGCTGTGGATGTGACAGACATCACTGAGATGTCTGAGCATGTTGTGTTTCGGCCACCCAGACACAGTAGGTGGCTCAAAAATGGCAGGTTAAATTACACATGGTGATGTTGGATTTGTGTCAGGGTTGACGAGAAATCGCTTCTGGTCATGGGAATTTTTCACAGTGATTTACTGTGCTTTTGGATACCTTCCTTGGGTATGTTTATAGCACAATGTCATTGTCTCAGCAGTGGAGAAGGGGATGTATTGTGTGTATGTGGGGGAGCCCCTGGACAGCGTTAAATAAGACACAGAGGGAGATGATAAGGTCTCATTTATGATCCAACAGAGACTGTGGACTGTGGAGCAGGGGAGGGGGTCTATCACTCAGAGATAAAGCATATAACAATTACCTGCTGCATCCTGAACTAGGGGAACATCACTTTTTACTGGAGGTGGAGTGGCAATGATGGGCGAGAAACCAGGCGAGCTGGTGGTAGGCATGACAATGCCCCTGCTGGATCCGAGAGTGGCACTGAGCAGAGAGTATGAGAGACAAGATGGAGAGAAAAGGTAGGGGAGGGAGGGAAGGGGAGACCTGAGCAAGGCTTGTGAGAAAGATGGAGGCAGAGGTGGCGGTAGAGGTTGTGGTGCATTGTGGGTAGCGTCATCGGCAGCAGCAGCAGGAGGAGGAGGAGGAGGAACCAGGCAGCCTGGAGAATGCGGAGAGAAAAAAATAGCAGAAAAAACAAAACAAAAAGGAAAAACAAAAGAACCAAAATGAGAACCTAAGAGTGGAAGCAATATGATGAAAATGGAAAATACATTCACACATGTATGAAACAGAACTGTAACAGAGAGGAGATGGAGGATGCATGATCGACAGCAGCAGAAGGGGGAATGGGTGTCACTGCAGAAACAAGGAGTGGCCTTAATGGAAGAGGGCAGAGCCACCTGGCTTCCAAAAAGAAATTCCTGCCCTGCTTAGTCTATGTCTGTTCATCCACACTGCACCAGCCTGCTGCTGAGAGGACTCTGCTGCAGGGTGTTACCCCGAAGGCTTATGGATTCACTCAACATGGTTGTTAGTCAGTGGATTGTTCTCCAGGAGGTGTGACTGATGGTGCTATTAGTTAATAGAGAGTCCTGGGAGCTACTGCCCCCCCAAACTCTCTGGAGAAGCTTTAGCACTATGTGCAGCTGTCATTATTATCACTGAATGTTTATGTCCGGGTAGTGTGCAGAGGTTGTCAGTGCCCCATGTGACATGAGAGGTCAGGACATCTTCGTTAGTCTAGCCCCCACTCAATGTCAGCGGGAATCATTTATTACTCTTATTTCCTACTGCTGTTTAAAAGTAATGGAGATGAACACCCACCCCATAGCCCTAAGGTCTGCACTGAACCCTGTGAGCAGGGAAATGCTGGAATCAAGTACTCATCAGACCTTTCACTTCATCAGGGATGGAAGGGAAGGAAGGAAAAACGTATGTCTGAAAGTAAGGCCCCAAGAGACAGTAAATGTTATAAAGTGACTCAGAAACAAGCAGCCCTGGGGAGAGCCCACAGAAGGCCTTTGTGGAATACTAACAGGCCACCAGAGGTAAGGATGGTTAAGGAAACCTTACCCTCTGCTACAGGGTATTAAAGATGAGTTTTGTATCTGCCAGCTGAAAAGAGAATCCCATAATTTATGAAAGCTTAGGCACGATCAAATTTCACTCCTCAAAACAGGAAGAGATGTTATTTTGCTTTATGCATTTCTTCCTAAAAGAGGACGTGACACTAGGGGATTCCTTCTGTGCATCACTGTTAAGGAGATAGTGGCTTTAGAGGTTTTCTTTCCACATCACAACTCAGTTGGTTGTTTTTATATGTCACTTCCTGAGAAAGTGATGCAAACGATTCTCATTTACTTACAGATCACTCCCTGAAAAGAGAGTGAAGCTAGAGGGTCTCAGATGTCCAGTTTATTGAGCACGGGGGAGTGCATGGAAAACCTCTGACTTCTAGATGAGTTACACAAAAGATACTGGGGGAAGGCAGGGAGCAGAACAGCAAGGGAAATTAACTCTACAGCCCTAATGACTCAACAGCTGTGGTACAGATATTGAGCAGTTCAATTATTCTAACAGGTCCAGTTCTGAAAGATAGCACAAAAACCTCTTCACAGAGGGAAAAAGAAGGGAATGTCAGGAGCTAAGGGACAGCCCAGAACTATGTGGAAATGGCTCCCTCCCTGTGAATGATAGAGGGGAGCTAAGCTAGGGTAAGGCAATATTCTGCTGAGCCAGGGGCTAACGGTATGTCAGAAGGTGCAGTTTCTCCTTGCCCTCTGGTTGTGAGATTAGGGCGAGCAGAGCTGCAAATCTATTTTTCCCCTGCTGCCCCTTACCTGCTGATGTGCTTTCGTTGCCCACTGGAGTGCTGGAGCAGCTGCGGTCCATATTGGAAGATTCAGAGGAGATTCCCCCGGGGCTACAGCCAGTGTAATCCATGTATTCATCTGTTTCTGTGTCCATCATGCTTTGGGGTCCCTGAAAGGAAGCTGGGGTTCCTGATGAAGCTGGGCTGGGTGCCATGCTGCCAACATGGGGGAGATTTTCATTTCTTGAAGTGTGGCCAATAACCTGCAGCAAGAAATTAAGACAGGGACCAAAGGCAAGATGTCAAGATCAAAACCATCTGTGCATGTTTAGTTTTCTCTGACATTGTTCTTCAGGGATAGTTGGAACATGTTGGCAAGTGGATCCTATAACACTGAGGCTTGGAGCATGAATCCTGCCTCAGTCGGAGGCTGAGAGTGATAATCTTGGTACCACTACTTTGGTGTGTGGATTCTGATACCTTCAGATGGGAGTGTGTAGTTTGATACTGATGCCCTTATCTGTGTATCCTCCTCTACTTAGAGATTGGGGCTGTGACACTTAGCACTCCTGCCCTGGTTATGTGGAGTGTGGTGCATTCAGAGACTTAGTTTGGGAGCCTTGGTCTTAGCACTGTAGGGAGGGTACCCAGCCGTACTCAGCCCAGTGCCTTTCTGCAGTGAGTGATCAAAGGTGCAGCGCTACATACATATCTGCTGCTTAAATAACCAGTGGAGTCACCTGCGTGGGAACTCGGTCAAAATTCTTCCCCAGCATCCTTCTCATGTGCTTCCTGGCATGGGATGTCATTTGGTGCTTGAGCAGGAAGGAAAACTGGCAGCCCTCTCGAATGCAGTGGAAATGGCTGTTCACCTGGTTATATTTGCAACCTGCAGGCACAAAACCAATACAAATCTGGTACATTAAGATAGCAAGAGAGAGGAAGAGTTGTATCAGCCTACTGGAGGTAGTGCCAGTCTGCTGCTGTATTGAATCTTAATGGTCTGGAGCACTCTGCAATGGCTATGGATTCTTCAATGACTGCCCCAGACCCAAAATTAAATCCTTCCCAAGCTAGGGAGAAAGGATGTGATTGATTTAGACTAGCGATGTAAGCTACTAGTTGACTACCTGACAAGCCTAGGCTTATTGGGTACTCGAGTCACTACTCGACTAGTCACTTCCCCCTCCCCCTTTGCTGCCTCTGTATTAGAGGCAGCAAGTGGGGAAGCAGGAGCCGGTGCTGGGGGGGGAATTGGATTAAAAACTGGTTCCCCCCAGCACCATCTCTGCGGGGAGCAGGGGAGACAGGAGGCGCAGCGGGAGAAAAGGCACAAGCTGGGACTGAGCAGACCTGGCTTGCGCTGGGTCCCAGACCACCTGGTGGCTCTTACTACATTTAAAAAGCAGAGCCGCAGGAAACCCCCTTATTGATTAATCGAGTAGTTGATGGAAATTCCATCGACTACTCAATTAGTTCCCTAACCACTATTTAACATCCCTAATTTAGACACTCTTTCCCTCTTGTGACATAAGGAACAAAAAGGAAATATATTATTAATGTTGATTATGTGCATTGTGCCAGCACATAGAGACCCCCAACCCTAGACCCAGACTCTGTAGCCTGCTAAATGCTGTACAAACGCACAACTAGACTGGCGCTGTCCCAAGGAGCTTACAATTAAAATTGAAGGTAAGAATAATATCAGGGTTTGTTCCATGTTGGAAGCAGCTAGTTCCTTTTGATCTAACAGTATGCTCTGGAAGCAGAATGATCCTTTGACATCCTGGGCTGTAAGGCTTCTCTGTCCCATTCCCAACCTTCCAACTCTGGCCAAAATGTGAAGAAGCCAGCAAGTGTTTGTTGCTACTCCTGGTTTGATGACCTAAGGGCTGAGACCAGGCCAAGGGTACTGGAAACAGATTACATGGATTCTAGCATATTGGACTTGTCTCCAGATAGACAAGGAGAATCCATTATTTTCCAAGCAGTCCCACTAGAGTTTCCTTTATGGGAAAATGCTGGACTCTGCCACACACAGGCTGCCTCATGCAAATCACTATGAATCTGTGGCCAATTGCCAGACAATCCCCAGACCGCATCCTGTAGCTGAAGTATAGCTTGCTACAGTAAAACCATAGGCACACACACAAAAGACAAGGTGTTGCCAAAGAGCTCCTGAATCATTCACCCAGTCTTTAAGGTGGAGATGGCGCTTTATGTGTATGCCAAGTTTGTGTTTGTTTAGATATTCTACCTCCTCCCTGTCCCCCAACCCTACCTCATCTGTCCTCCCCATCATGTTGTGCTGTTCTTTGGGAGGAAGAACAAACAGTGCTAGCGGGACTGAAACAGTATCAGCAAAAGGCAGGTGAAGACTTGCCCGTTGCTAGGGCAGCGGGGCAGGCTGAGTGTCATATATCATCGCCCTGCTTTGTCTAGCCCCGGCTATCACCTGAAACACCAAAAGTTGAGTAAATAACAGCAACTGCTCAATCTCCTGACATTTGTAAACCGAGACCCAGGTAAGGACCGGAGTGTTGACACCTGTTGCCCTGGTTACCATGGACGACTTATCGCTCAAGCATAAATTCTTTATGAATTAAAAGCTGAGGGGGAGCATTTTTCCAGGCAGGTTTGTATTTTTGACCGTTGACTCCCCCTCCCCTACTTCTCAACTGAGTAAGCTGTGTCCAGGGAGGAACAAAGGGACAAAGAGACTCAGCTATATTGCTGGGGCCAAACCGCTGGTTGATAGAGCAGGCTGGTTTCCTTGAGTCAGAAATGAGTAATTGGTGCATGAGTCCTATGCAGTGGGGTGGAGGCTCTGGGGCCCTATCTGTGAGGAATTCTCCTAGTCCAGTGGGCTGGACCGGGGTTCTGTGGTGCGGTCAGTGGGGACTAGCTCTGCCTCTCTCTTTGGGGCAGTTGCTTTCCCTGCTTTTTGCTGGAAGATTTTAGGTGCTGACATTTCATAATTTATTTGGTACTACCTAGTGAATCTGGCTAGTGGGTAAACCAAGGTGCCCAGCACATCACCTTGTATCAGATGTTCTGATGTGCTGACACTCCAGTAGAAGCTGGCACTGAAAGAAGCTACTGTGGAGGCCGAGGGCGGGGAGGAGGAGGGGGAATCTATACCTTGCCTGAGGTTGAATATTTATCCTTTGGCTTTTGATATGCAGCCCTGGCCATGAACATTAAAGAGTTTCATCTTAAATTGCTTAGAATTAGTAAAATAGTTAATTGGGAGATGTAAAAATCCTTTTCACGTGAGGGAGACAGTTGACTGTACACCGTCATCAAAACACACATTTTCCACCATTCTTTGCCTGCTCTCAGACTGAAAACACCCAGCTCAACCCACTCCAGCCCAAAACAAGCAACAAGCTCATCAGAGTGCATGGTGCAAGAAAAGGCCTCCAACAATCAGAAAGAGAAAAGCTGCTCCTCCATACGTCTGGTTGTTCCATATGAAAGCAACTCACAAGGCAGATAACTGTAAGGCTTTTTCATTCCTGCCTTACAGTTATCTCGCAGCAGTGTGGAGATGGCCACAGCATGTAAGCTCGCAGGACCTTGGCCTCATATCAGAACACTGGGGCTGCGTCTAGACTGGCATGATTTTGTGCAAATACTTTTAACGGAAAAGTTTTCCCATTAAAAGTACTTGTGCAAGAAAGCATCTATACTGGCATGTGCCTTTGCACAACAGATTTGCTTTTGAGCAAAAGCATCCGTACCAGTGTACACGCTCTCTTGTGCAAGAAAGCTCCAATGGCCATTTTAGCCATCGGGCTTTCTTGCGCAAGAAATTAATGCTGCTGTCTACACTGGCCCTCTTGCACAAGAACACTTGCGCAAGAGGGCTTATCCCTGAGCGGGAGTGTCAGCGTATTTGCACAAGAACCACTCATTTTGTACATTACAAAATACTCGCAGCCAGTGTAGACAGGCAGCAGCAAGATTTTGTGCAAAATCGGCTGCTTTTGCGCAAAATCATGCCAATCTAGACGCAGCCTGGGGATATAAGCTAATGCAGAAATAGATCTCAGATACTCCAATATTTAGGCACCAAAGGGAGCTTAGAGGAGAAGTTAGAGCTGTTCCCCACCATGCGTGGAGTGCAGGGATTGATGTTTCTTCTTTTAACTCTTTGTCTCTTCAACATCTGTCAGTTTGTGTGTCAGCTACAGTGTGTGTGTGCAGCCTATGGATTAGATAGGGTATGTCTAGATTACATGCCTCTCCCGACAGAGGCATATAAAATAGGCTACCCAACATAGTCAATGAAGCAGGGATTTAAATATCCATGGCTTCATTAAAATAAAAATGGCCGCCGCGCTGTGCTGGCTCAGCTGATCGTCGGTGCGCGAGTCAAGACGCAGATTGGTCGACAAGGGAAGCCTTTGTCGACTGCTCCCTTATGCCTTGTGAAATGAGGTTTACAGGAGTGGTCGACAAAGTCTTCCCTTGTCGACCAATCCGCGTCTTGACTCGCGTGCTGTGTCGACGATCAACTGAGCTGGCACAGTGCGGTGGCCATTTTTATTTTAATGAAGTCTGGGATATTTAAATCCCTGCTTCATTGACTATGTCTGGTAGCCTATTTTACATGCCTCTGTCGGGAGAGGCATGTAATCTAGACGTACCCATAGAATCTGGGAGTCATAATGCCTGGCTCCAGAAGGCAGTGCTCTATAATGATTAGAGCGGGGGGGGGGGGGGGGGGGTCTGGGAGACTAGGTTCTGTTCCTGATTTTGCCATTAAAACTTACAAAATGATTGTGGAAAAATCAACCTTTGTGCACCTGTAAAAGATGGGATGATAATTTTGTCGCTTATTTAATCAATCTCTGTGTCAAGTGCTTTGAGGCCCACTCATGTTCAAGATTATATAATGAAGAGTTACGACAAATAAACTCACAGAAGTGAGAAGACAGATGGCCAGTTGGGGACGGAGAAGCACAAGTGGGCAATTTTTATAGCTATTTGGGCTTCCTTACCCCAAGTTGGCCAAGACAGGATCACAGGAACTAAAATATGTTATTGAAAGTGAATGCAGAAAAATTTCACTTCCATTTTTCCAAAATGGAATAGGGTCAAAAGCTAAACTCCTGATTCCCACTCTGTCCTTGCTGCTCCTCCTCCCTCCCAGAGCTGGAACACCACCAATCAGAATCAGCTGTTTGTGGCGTTCCAGTTTGGGGAAGGGAAGAGGAGGAACAGGGACAGAATGCGAATCAGGTGATTCTCAGCTCCTGTGAAAGTGCTGGGAGAGATGGAGAAAAGCAGGTTAAGTGTGGTGCTTTGGTGCCCCAGTGCACGAGGCACATAGGGGAGGGGGACAGCCAGCAGGTCCGCAGGCTGCAGGTGGAGCCCCAGCGGGCTGCAGGCTACTGTGGCCCACTGCAGTAGAGGGCCACTCGTGTGGCCCACCGACTGTTTGTGATTGCCCTTTCCTGATCTAGTGTATAGGGAGAATGGCTGTATCCTTATATTGAGAAGACAACCTGGAGAGCAAATATGCTGTCAGACAGTATAGCCCATGGCTTGGTTACAGGATGAACAGAGTGGGTTTACCTAGCCGGCCGCATTCTTCCCGTTTGGTGAAGTACTTGAAACCATTAGCTGCTCTTCGCTCTGCCTTCTCATGTTTCTTCACATGCCAGGGCAGTTTGGTGGTGATGTTGGTCACGAAATAGCAGCCAGGCCGAAGACAGTGGTAATGTCCTCGCATCCTGAATTCACAGTGCTGTAGAAGAACCAATGAGATAGGTTGTTTTAGACTTATCCAGCAACTGTGGTCTTAAGTTGCCCACTGAAGGTCACAGAGCTGTTAATGTTACAGGTGGGCAAGGCCTCCAGTTCACTGTCTATTCTTCAAGGGGCACAGGGTATTTGCTCCTCACCTTGCCAATCTAATTTCAAATCACAGGACATCCATCATTTCCCTTGGGAAATTATTCCACTATCTAACATGGAGCCTTCACTGATACTCAACCTTCATCTGTCTGTTTCATTTCATCTCCTACCCAGGCAATTTCCTTGCCTTACTTGGCGTTTACACTAGAAATAGGCCCCAAAATCAACACTTTTACACACGCTTGCTCTGAACAAATGCAAACTGCCTATATTTTGATCTGGAGCCAGTTCCCCAAATTCCAAGTCTCACAGCCTCTAGTTTATACCCTTCCAATAGCTCTGTGCATCAGAGACCAGATTCATACAGTGGTTCACATTAGGGATGAATTGACCCCAGTTTGTTTTCCTGTCTTTGCCACACTTTTACCTTTTCCTTTTCTCCTGCATCCTTTCCCACTCCTCCACAGCCCCTGCCTAGTCTACCTCTTTGGGCACTCTTCTTGGATTACTCTTACCTGGTTTGGACAGAGACACTGCAGCGAGTAATAAGCAAACTGGTCTCGCACATTCACCAGGTTGTTGTTGGGGTTGATGTGGTCCAGGCAGTGGGACTCTGCTTTGCCAGAGGTTTTACACACATACTTGCAGTTCCCAAAGAGACAATGGAAGTGGAACTTGTTGGCGTACTTGCAGTCCGTCGCCAGACAGGGGTCACTGGAACACAGCCAAAATCCAGACATCATCCTCATTTCCTCCCTTGCACCTTGGCTTCTTTCCCAATATTCACTAATTGAGGGGTAGCCCAAGCGCAGCCTGAGCCACACACACCTCAGAGAACTCCCATAGCTAGCCCTGACAGGCAGTGCACACTCTTGACAGGAGTGTATGAAGAGGGAGCATTGCATGCCAGGGCCTACAGCCTCTGTGACTCCCTTCAGATCAGGATAGGATCTGCTGACTCTCCCTTCCTATTCTGAACCTTCCTGTTAATGGATGAAGAGAGCTGTGATTAGCTCCATTTTTTGCACAAATTAGGTGAAACACTTGGGCGGCATATTGCAAACTGCCAGAGTAGCCCTTGGCAAAGCAAACTTAGAGCAACCTTGATTTATTTGATGACCTAAATGGCCTTGGTGCCTCTCCCAGGGCAGGCTGTATGGTGGCAGTTTGTGAAGTCTAAGGGTTGTCACAACCACCCCGCCTTCTGGATTACAGGGTGTAAATTGCAGTGCATGCTAGCTGGGTTGTTACTCCCCCAGGTGGTTGCTGCAGGCGCCAACTAAAAGGTACTTGTTTCAAGAGGACTATGTCACTGCTAATTAGGTACCTTTTAGATTGCACCTCCAGTGTCCACACGGGGGAGTTGCAGAACAGCACGTACATTCGTGTGGCAATTCATACCCCCGTAGTCTAAATTGTGAGGTCATATAGATATAACCTCAGGGGAATCTCTAGGCCTTACTATTTAAGGTGGCCAAATACTTTTCTTGGGCATTCATGTCACAGTCCCCAGTGCTACCTGCCCTGCTACAGGAATTTCCTGTAGTAAGGTTGCTTGAAAGAAGACATAAGTGGGTCAATTTATGACCCAGAGAGACATGGCCTACCAGCCTACGCACACGACGGAGAGCTAAAGTTCTAATCCCAGATGTGACCGAGACTCTTTCATTGGCCCTGGACAAGTCACTTGATCTCTCTGCCTCCTTTTCCCCATCTGTAAAATAGGAATAACACTTGCCTGCTTCCAAAGAATGTTATGAAGCTTCATGAATGATTGCAAAAGGCTTTGGAGCAGAAAGCTCTAACGAGGTACTAAGCGGTGTGGTATTGTTATTTTACAGCTACACTTAGGCAAACACTTAGCCCCTGAACTCCCAGCTAAATAACAGAAAGTAACACTGCAAATGGGAGCAAAGCACATCAGGAGATTCACTCCTCTTGTACAGCAGTCCAGCGTGGATGCTGGAGCAGGAAGGCAGGAAGTGATAGACATCTGATCCCTCTTCCTGGTTTGATCAGTGTCTCAGCCCTTTCTTTTTCCCCAGTTTATCATTTTTATTGACAAAAAGGAAGATGCACTGTCCAAGATACCGATTTGATGTTTTAACAAAAAGAGGCAGTAGGTGTACCGTTAATGTGGGCAGAGCCGAGAGCAACCCTGTATGTTTCCTTCTCTAGTGTCTATAGAAACCCATTCCTAGTTACATCAGTCTTTTGCTTTGAGCAAAACATAGCTGGAGGTGGCAAGTTTCACCTCGCTTCAAGTCAGAAATCACACACCAAATTTCTCCTAATTTTCACTATACATCACCCCAATTTTGCCCAAACTTGCTCCAATGTTGGCTAAATGTTGCCCAGACTAATTTAATCAAACACTGTCTGAATCTAACTTCAAAACAAATCCTGGAACCAGGCAACCAGGGTTCTTACAGAAGCATTTTGTAGTGCTCTGATCCATACCATTTGGTCTCCTTGACAAAGCAAAGCCCAATACCTTTGCTTTCACACCCCTGGAGGTACAGCAAAATGGAGAGAACACATCAGCAGGTTTACCCCCTACTGCCACTCTCTAAAAGAGATCCCGAATGTGTTCTAACATCCAGTTGGTTTTTTAAGTGCACAGGGAATCATTTGTTTGATTTTGGGATAGTTGCTTTCCTGCAAGATTAGGGATACGTGTGCACTGAGAGCAGCAAAAGGAAAGGAATACATCAATAAACCACCTCTCAGGCTATGTCTACACTGACAGCTTTGCTGGCAGTGCCTATGCAAATGAAGTGCAGATTAGCATACTGTCACGCTTCATTTGAATAATTTATTCAACCCCGTTTTGCACACAAAAAACCTGTGCACACTGCTTGTTTTTACGCAAAAACCCCTTGTGCAAAACCAGCTTGAATAAATTATGCAAATGAAGTGCAGCTATATGCTAATCTGCATTTCATTTGCATAGGCAATGCTGGCAAAGCTGACAGTGTAGACATAGCCTCAGTGGGTGTGTGTCTTACCAAGCCACCATGCAAAAGCCTCAGGTGAGCACAGAGTGGCTGACCATGCACCAAACTGAGGTGAAATGAGGAGGGAAAAGAAGGCGCAGGGAGGCTCCTGGGGCAAGCAATACAATCATCCCCTTCTTGTCCAAGGAACTCACTTCTCCTGGAACTGGAGGAATCCGGGTTTGACCTGAGGCTTGGCGTTCTCCAAAGAAGTTGTTGCCAAGGGTGATGTTGCCAGGTTAGGCACCAGTGTTGGGATCTGAGGCATCTGGGGTATGGTGGAAGCCAGCTGCTTCCAAGCTAGCAGCGTAGGGGCAGAGGGCACAGTCGCTGGGCTCGGAGTGGGCACATCCAGGGTGGGAGCACTTGCCATGGTGATGGAAGTAGTGGATGGTGATGATGGGGCCAGGGAAGTCTTGGTCTCAGCAGCACTTGGGAAGGGAGACTCAGGGTTTCCTTTCACAGCTCCACCCTCTGTTCGGAAGTGAAAACTGCAATGAGAAGAGACAACAGTTCACATCAGAGAGAGCAAGTGCACAAGGAGTCCTTGACTAAATGAAGCGGCAATTATGGAGAGGCTGGCTAAATGGTGACGAAGGGTCAGGGAAACATGGTAACAAGCTCAGAATACATGATGTGTACAAACCATTACCCAAATTTTGAGAGGTACAGAACAGCAGCTGAGTATCCCTAGCTCCTATTGACTTTAGGTATTCCCCAGGATCTGCTTACAAAGAGGGGCTAAGTCTACACTGGCACTTTACAGCACTGTAACTTTCTGGCTCAGGAGTGTGAAAACACACACTACTGGGGTGCAGCAAGTTACAGTTCTGTAAAGCACCAGTGTGAACCAGGCTACGGCACCAGGAGCCATGCTCCCAGTGCTGTTAACTCCTCTCCCCGTGCAGGTGATTTATATAGACTGCTGGGAGTGCTCTCTCCTAGCACTCATGCCGTGGCCACACTTTCAGTTTAAAGTACCATCGCAGTTGAGCTTTAAACTTTTAAATGTAGACAGAGCCAGGGAGAGGAATGACACAGCTGGCAAAGGGGCTGTAGTGTGGTGCAAAGGGCTAACGTTGAGGTGAGTCATACGGATCTAAAATCTTCCAGCCAGTGAGAACCATGAATCTGTGAAGGCATGGGAACTCCACGGCTTGGGACACTTGGATACAGACTGAAGAAAGCAATGGAAACTGCAACAGGAAACAATCCTTCCCTAGACAGAGCCAATGGCCTGCAGGTTTTTCCATCTGTTTGCTCTGAGTTTCCTTCCATTTAAAACTATTCAGACTTCCACAGTCATATGACCAAACCCTGAAGTCCTGGCTCAGTCCTTACTTGAGCAAATGTCCCATTGACTTCAGTAGGAAATGTTCTTGAGTAGGGACTGCAGGATGTGGGCCTTGGAAACTGGGGTAAAAAATATCTATTAGACTTTCTAGTCTCTACCTCCAGATACTACAGGTGGAGCATGGGTCCAATCCTTCCTTCTCTGTTTTCCTTGCAGGAAAAATGGGGCCAATGTCCTTTATGCAAGTCTCACATTGGAGTCAGCTGCAGTTCTGGGGGTGGTATAATTTTTAGGATCTGGTCCATATACAAGTACTTTTTGCCTGAGCCTTGCCCATCCACCGCTTTGCAAAGCACTTTGAGGATGACAGAAAGGGTATGAGCTGAATTGCCCATGCTGAGAGGGACGTTAGGGCTGGGCAGACTGAATCCTCAGCTCTAAGCACCCTGCCTAAATGCAGGGGCAATATTTAAAGCAAACAGGGATCTAGAAAGTAGTTATTCTCCTGCGTTGGGTAATAAAGGAAGAAGCTTTTTCAATGGGACTCTCAGAGACAAGTCAAAGACAACTACAGTGGTCACCAGTGTTCCCTCTAAACTGCGCTGCAGCACAGCTTCACAGATGATTAACCAGCCCTGCCCAGTCAGTCCCTCCATGCAGGGAGCCACGAGTCTCTGACTGGGCAGGGCTGATTAATCACGTGAAGCTGTGCTGCGACACTGGCGGGCTCAATTAAACATGCAGCATTTGCCACTCTGCAATGACTGCAGCATTACCAACACAACTCAAGGGAGGTGCTGGTGTAGTGACTGGTGGGTTTTTAACTGTGCTCCCATCCATCCTTTCCATGTTGATAATTCTTAGTGAGCATTTGTATGATGCTGGGAAGCTGTGCTCCTGGTGCATCTGGGCAGTTGAAGGGAAAACAGGACTGGCCAGTTCTCAGCCCTGCTGACACTGCAAAGCAGATGAGACACACGCTTCCTAAAGGCTGAACACAATGCCTGTGCACACTTATAGTGAGTCATTGAAAATTAAAGAGCATGCCCAGCTATTCTGCAGGCAAGTCAGCTGTATATGTTTAAAACAAGAATGTGAATGCTCCAACTGCTGCCCTATCTGCCAATATGCAAACCCATATTGCATATTGGGTTTACAGATTGCATAAAGGCAGTTACAGAATGAACCCCCCCAGGCCCAACCCAGCCTGCCTATACTGTGTAACCTGAGGTTATCCTCAGAGTGCATCTTTTGTTTCTTGATTCTCTACTTACTTGGCATGTTTGATGGCCCCATCCAGAGTGCTGAAGAGAGCACCACATTCCTCCACCACACAGTGAAAATGCACTTTATGGAGGAAGTCACAGTGGGCATCACAGAAATCCTTGGTACCAAACCTGGCCAAAGAATACAATAAATTACAAAGAGCCCCATGGTGGCAGCATCATTTGAAGGAGTTGTGAAGGAACAGACACTGCACATTAGTGTTATTTACTATTTGCATCTAAAATCTTCTTTTAACTTCCTGGATCCAAGGAGCTGGACAAGCCACAGCTCTGACATCACTGTGTGTATGGTTGTCTGTCTGTCTGTCTCTCAATTACAACAACCTGGCTTGTACCTCAATGTACAAACTGGGAGGTTTAACTCTCTCTTGTTGAAGTCAATGGTAAAACTAGCATTCACTTCAATAGGAGCAAGATGTGAAGTTGTCCTAAAACAAAAGTTGAAGAGTAGTAACTGTCTGAAGCATGCCAATCAAAGGGGATCCCCAACTCAAACTTATTGGGTTGATTCTCACAGCTAGTGACACTGGAAATGTCAAATAAAGAAGAAATGTCAGGATGGAGTATAAATCAAAGACTAACATGACAGGATGAAACTGAGAAGGAGTAACTCCTTGGCCAATGCCAATGGGACTTAAAAACTGGGAGGGTCCAAAGCCGCACCCTCTGACTTGGAGGGAATGTGAAGGGGTTGAATCTAGAGCCAAATGTCCTAGCTTTTCCACATCTCTACTTGAAACCACAGCATAACACATTTGAGGGTGATTATAAGTATTCATATGTCTGCTGTGTAACAAATAAGGCCCAACAGGCATCACCAGAAAGTCCCTAAATTACATAGGAAACAACTTTTTGATGCAGAAAGTGGAGGCGCCAACCTGAAGAGAAGCCATGCAGGAGCTGCCTTTTGCCCTCAGGATGGAACTAATCAAGAAAGGGAGAATAAGAGGGAAGCCCATTACCAGTGACTACAAGCTGCTTGGATTCACCATAGTGAAGAACGATAGCATCAGGTTATGAGATTTCAAGGAAGCAAATTCAAAAATTCCAGGGACGCGTAAGATGTAATACCAGGAAGACTGTAAACCTCCCTGGGTGGGGAAGGACTGTGGATTTGCGTAATTACGGTGTGACAGACTACAGTTCTTCTGAAGAGCAGGAAAACAAAAAGAAGCAGCAGCCTGTGTGGTCCCAGGTGGAACCTTAAAAAGTCTGAGGTTAAACAAAAGAAAGCTTGTACTTGGGAAAGGCAAATGGCAGGGGACTCCTGAATACATGGGGTCAGTTAAGGCTTGCAGGGAGAAGATAAGAGAGAGTGAGGCCCTGATAAGAGGAGCAATAATAGCACAAGTTAATGTAAACTAAAGGGGTTATTTTATCAGCGAGAAGATGTACCATACTTAGGGAGAAAATTGAGCCATTAAAAATGAGGATGATGGGTAATGTCTCAAAAATGGATGAGCTAGTCAAATGCCTTTTAAAATCTTCCTCTAACATGAAAAATAAAGACAAAGGCAGATAGTTAGGATGAAATGAAGATCTTACAGAAAAGCAAATACAGGAATGCTTAAAGAATCTAACTATGCACAAACCAGCCAGTCTGGATGATTTTCATCTGAGAACACACTGGGAATCAACACACAAACTTACTGGATTGGTGAGGTGCTGAAAACTAGCAAAAATAAATAGGGTGCCGATTCTTTAAGGAAAAAAACAGAGTGATCCTGGCAATTATTGTATCTCTAGTCTTAACATTCTTCCCAGTCAAATCGTGGAACAAATATTAAGAGGGGGGAGAAAATCATTAAACATTGAGAGGATAAAGGAATCAGGAGCAATACACAGCATGGGGATTATAAAGAATAAATCTTGCCAAACAAATTTAATTGCTTTTTTGATAGAATTATAAAATTAGCGGATGAAGGGCTGCAATATATTTGTACTTTAGTAAAGCATTTTGATACAGAGTCTCACATATGCTTAAAATTAATTCAAATTGGCTTGGATGTGAGCACTGCCACATGGACTGAAAACTGGCTGAAGGACCATAAACAAAGGGGTAATGACAAACGGCAGTGTATTGAGCAGGGAGGCTGTATCTCGTGAGGATGAGTCGGGTTAGGTCTGAGCTTATTTAACATCTTCATTAGTAATCTAGGAGAAAGTGTAAACAGTACATTAACAAATTCACAAATGATACTAAACGAAAGAGTTGGAAGCATCAGTGCCAAGAAAGAGAAATAATGCAAAGGGGCCTAGAGAGACTGGGGGGGAAAATCACGAATTGAGATTCATGTTTGGAAAAATGCAGCTAATACATTTGGGGCATGGGGGGAATATTCAATATGAGAGGAACCTCCTAGAAAGCAGTGTTGTGATGAGAAACCCAGAGAAACAGCGGCCAACAAATGCATGCAAAGTGAGATTTTGTACAAAAAAGGCAGCGCAGTTTGGGGCTGCATACATGGAAAAAGAAACTTTTCATCCCTGTGGCGCGATGGCCCCTGGAATAGTGGGTCCAGTCCTGGGCACCTGAGAGTTCAGAGAGAAGAAAAAAGCCCAAACCAAACCAAACCAAAGAAATCAGCAGGGGACTGGAGGAACTGATTTACAAAGTGAGATTAAAATAACAGTCTCTATAGCTTGGATAAATGATGATCCATTACTAGTCTCTGAATATCTGAAGGGGGTAAATTCTAAGTAAGAAGAGGAATTATCTATCCTGGTTCAAGGGGAATAATTACTGCAACAAAATTAAGAAAAGGAAAATTCAGGCAGCATATCAAGAAAAAAGTGGTAAAATAATCCTCCAAGAAGCATGGAGGTAACTACACTACTTGGCATAGTTAAAACTAGACTGAATAAAACACGAGCAAACAGACAATAGGGCTTGATCTTGCACTGGCAGAGGTAGACGGACTTCAAAGAGCTTTCCTATCTTCAATGTTTGTTTGCAATTCTATAAAATGTTCACAGGCACTTGTAGTCAAGCATGTTTCTGTTAGAGCACAAATCCATACATGTCTGGGCATATCCATGTGTGCTCAAATCATGTCAGTCTGGGCATGTATGTGCATGTGTCTCTGTGTGAGTCAGTTCTATGCCTGTTCCATTTTCCCTGAAAGCCTCCTTGTCTGCAAGAAACACAGTCCCTCAGAGCAAGAGCCAATAGTCTGCACAGTGCCCCCTGGACTCCCTGCTTTGTATCACTAGCTCACTCACAGAATGAGACAAGTGGCGCTAAACCCATAGCAAGTATTCTCAAGGCTACTGTGATCTTCACGTATTAGCTGTGCATGGTCTAACACGGGTTCACTGCTGAAGCATACAGCTACAGGATATCCTTAGGATTCACGGCCTAGTATACAGAGGAGGGTTTCTGAGTGAATGTGCATGCCATAGTATTCAAGCCACCTAGGAATATGTGCTGTTTGATGCCTCCCAAAGGATACTTATGGCCCAATCTTGCACCTCCTGCAAGATATTAAATACCTAATTCTCAGTCCACGGGAACAGAGAGCTTCAGTGCATTGCAGGGATAGTCAGGATCAGACTGGATCAAGGTCCTCAAATTCAAATATAATTGACTGTATTGAATCCAAGTGGGACTATAAACTGTCTTAAAACTTTCCACACAAGTTGGCCCTTTTGTGCAGGAAATAATTTCCCTCTCCGCTTTGCCTAATTTCTCACTTCCTTTACCTGCGCAGGTACATCTTCCAGGGTTCAGAGAGTTTCTCCTGAACAAGCGCCTTCACTGCTTTGCCCAGGTATTGCGTTGGCTCACCAGCTCCTGCCTGGTTGCCATCTCCTTCTGTTCTCAAGACTGGCAGGCTACCAAGGCTGGCATTGGACTGGCTCATCTGTGACAAGAACATGGACATACATTAGATGCAGGTCACTGGCCAATCTGGCTCCACTCAAAAGCATACCATGAAAAGCTGTTTTCAGGATTAGAAGGAAGATGAGGCAAGAGGTTTGCACAGGCTGCACACTACTCCAGAATAAATCAGTAACTCATCATGGCCCCATCTGAGGGTCTCAAAGCACTTAGAACTCATCAAATCCTCTCAGCCTGTGCATCAAGTGTGGAAGTGTTACTCCCATTTTACAGATGGGAAAATTGAGGCACAGGACGAATTGGGCCCTGATCCTGCACTGAGAACCAAGTGAATGGACCTGTGCCCAAAGGAAAACTCTTGACTCTGTCTGTCCAGTACAGAGTTAGAGCTTTGGTGACTTGAGCCCCACAGTCGCAGAGTCAGTAGCAGAAGCATAAATTAGAGTTCCCAACTATCCTGCTCTAACAACAGATCAGCAGTCTCTCCAATAAAATTATTGTAAGATATATTTATTTAAAAATACATAAAAACCCAGCTCCATTGTAGTCTAGGGGAAAGCACCTAATGATCTCAGTGAGGTTATGATTTCAGCCTCTGTGTTTAACATACAGACAGGATGTGGGGGAGTGGGGGTTGTTTGGGTGTGTATGCGTGTGCGTGCATGCATGCGTGTGTGTGCCAGCGTGTACAGACACTGACTGATTCCAGTACAGAGGGCTGGTTGGATCAGGCATAGGCGGTACAAAGAAAGAAAAAAAAAAGACATATAAGCTGAAAAACTGAAGTTACTTAATAGTGCTTAGCCAGCAAATGTTATCTCCTAATAATATATAATATCACAATTCAGTCCTGCTCATCTAGTCACATGAATAGCTTCAGTAAAGTCAGTGGAACTTCAGGCACAACTAAAGTGCAATATCGGGCTCCAGCTTTGCATTTAGAAACCACTTCCCATCTGCCCATCTCAAAACTCTTTATAAACATTCATTAACTAAGTCTGACAGCCTCCCTGAATAAACTGCATAACAACTGCCGTACAGTACAGGACCTGTGGCTATTCAGAAGCTCTGAACACCCCTAGAAGGTAAAGCTATGGCTGCTGCAATACATCTCTTAACTCGTCTTGCCCTATGTCTACACTGCAGCTGCAAGTGAACCTGCCAACTGAAGTAAGACAGACTTGCACTAATGTGGATGTTGTGGCTTTGGCAGTGGCTCAGGCTCTCAAACTGGGTCTGCACTCCGGGTGGACAGCCTCGGTCTGCCCTGGAGATGCAACATCCACACTGCTATTTTTAGTGCACTAACACAAGCCTCACTGGCATGAGTCTTGCTCCCAGTTGCAGTGTAGACATATCCTTTGAGGCAGGAAGTTGGAAATTCAGTTTGTCTTATGTTTTTGCAAACTTTGGAGCTCTCAGTTCCATTTCCTGGAAGGGCATTTTTAAAAGAGAAATTCACACAAAGAAAGAAAGAATTCCTCATAATGAGAGCGACATTACAGAACAAGACAAAGCGGGGGAGAGACACGCACACACTATCAGATGTGGCCTAGTCCTGTAACCCTTACTCTCATGAGTAGTTCCACTGAGGTTAATTGGTCAGATTTTCCTTTGCCTTGAGCTTTATACCACCATTTAACCCTGTGCATATTGTTTAATGATACAGTGTGATTCACTAGTGTTTTATGCCTACGCTACACTTATTTTGCCCAGGAATAAGACACCTGATTTGGGAAAGCATGTGAGCAAATGCTTAACTTTAAACGGGTACTTAAATCCCACTGATGTCAAATTAAGCTTTCCACAGCTAGGGCCTTAAAGATGACTCAAGATGCCAGGCAATGGAGCTTCTGACCCAATGGGACTACTCACAGAAGTAAGCGCTACAGATTCAGGACCACAGACTATGGGGAGGAAGGTATATATAGAGAGAGAGGAAGAGAGAGGAAATGAAAATACAAACAACAAAAGGGCAATTTGTTTAAATGAGAAATTAAGTGATAAAGGAACCAGTGAAAAACAAATGAAGGAAAAGGTAGGATGGTGGAGAAGAGCAACATATGGATGAAAACAAAAAATGGAGAGTCAAAGGCCAAGGAAAGATAAGAGGGAGGAGGAGGGAAAGCACTAGACAAAGTCACTTTGCCCTTTCTTGAGGGTTATATGGCCTTGCTGGATATAATGCCCAGAGCCAAGAGGATGGCAGTAGTTATGCCTCTAAAGCCTATCACACAGTAGGATATTAAACCGTGGCTCGGAGGCTGCCCTGATCACTAATGCAGTTGTATACAGTAGCAAAATTAATCTCGCTATAGTAAAATTTATCATGTGGAAGGGAAAAATATATTTGAGATGATGTATAATTTAAGGAAGAAAAAAAAAGAAAGAAAAAGAAACCGTGCATTATTTAAAGTAAATATTCCAGAGTGTGGTAGAGCGGGCTCAGTTGGACACCATTACTCATGCCAGAAAGGCAGAAATTGATGATTTTTGCTCAAAACTTGTAATTTCATCGTCTTCTCCTTCTGTTTTCTTTTACGAAAACAAACGACTCACCCGCCATAAAAACATGTTTTAAAGTAAATAAATAAAATAGCAGTTTAACTGGAAAGAAAGAGAGCGAGAAGTTGCCAGGTTCTGGAAATCAAATTTTTAAAAAATTCTTTCAAGCCCTCCTCCGTCTAGAAAGGATAAAAAAAAGGTGTCAGGGCTGCAATATATTTCTTCAGCCAGTTCATTAAATTAATTCGTAAGCAGGGGCTCTGAAATTATGCCCGATGACAAATGGTCTCAAAATTTAAATGGTACAAACTCATCTTATTAGAGGCAAAACATTAAAAAACAAACGCATCTCCCCCCACCCCTTGCCATTGCGGCTTTAATTTCTTTTGGTGGGGGGAATGAAAGGCGTTTGATGGATGGCTCTTACCTTATTCATAAGCGAGGATAAAAGAGATGAATTTGCTGAGACTGTGTGGCCATTTGATTCATTACTGGAACACATAAACCAATAGGGTTTAGTTAAGACGTGCACAGAGACTGTGAGCACTGAGATTAATTCTTCTCCCTTCAAATTGTGTCTCCCCCCCGCAACAAACACTTCCCACCTGCTGCATCTGGAGGAAGAGATGACGCTCATTCTCCCTCAAGCAGGTCAAGGGGATACAGGGGAAGAGGGTCTCAAGCTTCCAGAGCAAAGCTGGATCTTTTGGCCATTCAGTATTCTAAGTTTACACCTCCAATGTCCAGCCCAGCTCCCTCTTCATCAACTGACACCTAACTCATTTCTCACCCCCTCCCTGATTTACTCTTTCTCCTGCCCCAGGCTAGGCAGGACCGTTAAAACACACATGCCACAGAACGCTCAGGGGTCCTGTAACAAAGCCGCAGGGTGACTGTGAACTGAGAGAGGCACTCTCTATAATACAGGCATTTCCAAAAAAAAAAAAAAATCTAGGGTACTTGGGTGCGATGCCTGAGACAGATACACAAGGGCAACCCAGGTATTTTATAATCATTAGCAAGACCTTGCTGATTACAACTGGGACTTAAGCCTGGCTAAACTTAGTATGGAGAGGAAACTATAGGTGTTGCAGGCTGCTCTGGTTTAGCCAGCCCTTCCTCCTCACCAAGGTCATTCATTCCACAGTGCTGTCCTTCTTGGAAAATGGCCCCAAAGCACCAGTACTAAGCACTATTGGATAGGTGCTTCACAAGTCCCAGAATGCACCAACATGGCCATCAAAAACTGTAGGGCTGAAGGATGTGCTGAACATCTGCAAGGATGAGAGTGACAACCAGCCTTTTCATGCTGCTGACGTTTCTCCTACAGTTTCCTTGATTAGACCACAATCCACTGAAGTCAATGGAAATACTTTCCCACGTGTCAGCTGGCCCTGGATCCGGCCCTTAATGAAGACACATTTTAGTTTTCAATCAAATGTATGGTGATGGTGGTTTCAAAAACACTATACCGTGGGAAGAAGGTTGGCGAGAGACCTCTTAGCACTTTAACTTAGGGGAGGATGTGTTAGAAATTACAGGGGCTTTCAATCCATAAACAGGCCCCCAAGTCGTCAATGGGAGTTTATGAACCCAAAGAATGCCTTAGACCACAGACATCTTATAATGCCATGGGAGGTTGAAGGAGCTGTCCAGGGCACACTAAAGCTTTTCACCTCACAATTTAACAGATTTTTCTGACTCAGCACAAATTAGCAGCCACAGGTTAAACAAGCTAGATGAAACCGTTCTCTCTTGTGTTACTGGATGTGAGAACAGCCTTTGAGAACCGCAGTGGATGGAGCTAAGTCTCCCAGCCTCTCTGTCTCACCCATGATCTTTCACGCTCAGGTCCAGGCTGTGTTCTTGCAAGGACTCCTGGCTCGCTGTGGATGAGGACACCGCACTCTCCACGGGTTCCTGCTTTGCTTGAGCTGGATTGAACCTGCCAGGAGCGATTAGTTGCCCATTGCCTGTGGGAGACAGAGAAGAAAGAGAAACATGAAAAATACACGAATTAATGGCTGAAAGAGGCAATGGAGGCAAATACATGAATTAAGCCACCATCACCACATAATGGGAGAGAAGAAAAAAAACTAAGTGGGGGGAAGGGAAGCACCCGGGTTGCTGGTCAGCGTTTATTGCTGGGATGACTTGATGGGTTCTGACGTCCACTCCAGCATGGAAATTCTTCAAGTGATAATTATTGCAAAATTATGTCAAAGTTGTCCAGGCTATGGGCCCTTTAAAGGAGAAGGGCGGAAGGAGCATGGGGGAGACCTGATTCTCTGCACAAACTGTCATAACTAATTTGCGGGGCTGCCTCTTAAGCGTTTATTAAAGACTCTGTTAATGCTGAGGCAATGTGGCAGCTTTCGACTGCTAGTCAAGCCCCCTTTCCAGTCCCCAATCTCGCTGTTGCCTTAGCGACCGCGCCGGCCTTCCACTGAGCATGCCCAGAAGGAACATCTGCTGTGTCAGGTCTATTGAAGCTGACAGCCAATCAGATTGGTTCAAACTGCGTGACCTCTCTCCCATCAAGTTGTCCCAATGAACGGGGGAAATATATACATATTGAGAAAAATATGATATATATATTTTTAAATGAAGGGAATGAGGAAAAAAGGAGGCTGGAAAAAGAAAAATGGTGAGAAAGAAGAAAGTGAGAAAAAATGAAGTAGAAAAAAAAGAAGAGAAAAAAGAAAAGGGGAAAAAAGTTGCTGACAGGAACATGTCCACTGAGTTTTTTCTGCAATCCCCAAGTGACTAAAATATTAATTTACCCTCAGGCACTACAGCTGACAGTGAGCTGTTTCACAGACAGCAAATGGCATTTTATTAAAAAATAAAGGAAAATAGTTCCCTCAATGACCTTTCTGTGTTTTTGGAAAGAATTTTTTGAATAATAAGGGGGAAATATTTCAAAGTTTTCCCTCACTTTTAATCAGATTACTTCACTCTTATCTCTTCATTCAGAAAGGACTCTTGTTTGAGAAGGGGGGGAGGAGTAGGCAGAGGTGACACACCCGGACCCATTCAGTTTGCCTCAGGTCTCAGACAGTGGAAAAGGTTTTCAATGCCCTGAAGGGAGAGAGGAATTGTGGGGAAAGCAACTGATATCCTGGGGGCTTCAGGCCAGCTCCTACTTGTGGTGATATCAGTGTAAATCCAAAGGTACTTGATTGTTTTCAGTTGGGTTACTCTGGATTTACAGCGGTGTCACGAAGAGCAGTCTGGCCCTGTTAATCAGAAGAGGCCTGAGATGTTCTAGTTGAAAGGGATGACTATAAATAAACTAGAATTATAAATTAATTATAAATTAACTGTTTACTTGAGTTCTAGAGTGCAACAAAGAAAGGTTTCATTAGTCCCAGTGGGGGGATCCTTTCTGCCATGGATCCATGCTGCTACTTGCAGACTGTCCAGTGATTATGTGTGGATAGGCTGGGAGGGAAGGAAAAAAACTGCCTTGCAGACCCAGGAAGGTAAAATGTCCTATGTGAGAACCAACACATTGGTTCCTAAGGTCAACCAGATGCTTCAATGGGAGAAGCTCATCCCCCTCCCCCAAACCAAGGAGAGAAAAAGAAAAAGGAAGATGAGAGGATAGTTAGAATGAGCCATAGTGAGAAGAGAATGCTGTACATCTCAAAGGAGCACACCTGCTGGCACAGGTCCAGAGCGATCACTGTTGTTTGATCGCTGTTGTTTGTCCTGTAATTACTGCAGCAGAGGTGCAAGGTGAGGGGGAGAAAGTCATTCAATACAGCACAGCTTAACAGAGAAAACCTACAACTCTCATGCTTGCCTGAAGAGCCATTAAATATAGAACCATCTCTGATTCCATTTCCCCTCTGCCTTTCACTGGCTTCACAGAACTTCCCCCTTTTCCAGGCCAGCCCTGTCTTCCCTGGAATGCAGCCTTCTTTCTCATGCAGAATGCCACCAGTTGCAGCCCCCTTGACTCTTAAGGGATCATCTACAGCAACAAACCAAGCAATGAAGGGTCCTTGCTGCTGCACTTTTCCCTAGGCCAGGTCCAGTTCCTCTCCTAATACGCCTCATCCCTGCCCTGTTTTCCTGAGGAGCAGAAGTTCAACCTCACCAGATGATTTTGATGAAGTAAAAAAGATTCTGATCAGGGATGCATGTTAGCAAAGTCTCTGGGGGGGCATGGCTGATGCTCGGGATACCAATCAAATGGCAGAGACAGGGCTTGGTGTTCACCCACCTGAGGTCCAACAGGAGCAGCTGCGAGGGCAGGGAACAAAGAGGGAAGTGAGTCTGAGGAGTAAAAGGGTGATGAGCAGTAGGAGCGACACTGATGACTCCACTCAGTATACAAGAAACAGAAGGGAGTGGGAAGGGAGCTCCATGTTGGGCTGTGGGAATCAGCTTGGTCTGTCTCCCCCTACACTCCCATGGGATGGAGGGAAGGACAAGGCTGCTGTCAGACCCAGTGCTCAGATCCTCAAGATGGACAATGGGAAGCATAACTCAGGGATGCTCTATAACCCCAGGACTCCAGTGAGTTCTTTATCCATTTCCATTTTGAATAAAATGCCCCTCACTTTCCAGCCCACAATTAGATGGGGAGGGAGGTATCACAGAGGAGAACACTTTTCCTCCAGGACTGAGAGGAGCCTGACTCTGTGTGGGAAGCAGCTTCCTCTCTCTCATCTATGTGGAGTGATTCAGGTTCCACCGACCACCCCTCCTGCATCCCAACACTGCGCCTTAGCACCCAACACTTTCACTGAATATGGCTAAAATGCTTCTCCCAGCAATGATCTTGTACAACCTGCCTAATGCCAGCGGCTGACCCATTGAATTGGCCCATTCTTTCCAAATAAGTCATCTCCAATTCTCCCACCTTTACCCAGCTCCAGTGTGATGGGAGACTGTAGGACTCACCTGCTTCGAGCGCCATGGATGGCTTGAGGGCTGCTGCTGCCAGCCTGGCCATCATGGGGGAGATCAGTCCTTTGCTGGCGGAGATCCTCTCCATAATGGATGCTGCTGGACCAGGAGAAGAGGTGGCTGTCAGCTCACTGGACCCTGAGACGGCTTGGGAGGGGGAATTGGCAGCAGTAGAGGATGTTGGGTTGGTGCTGGAGGAACCAGCTGTCATTAGATTGGCTGAGCTGGTGGGATGTGGCGTGGAGACCCGGCTGGGGATGATGGGGAAGTAGGAGCCCGCTGTTCCGGGAAGTGCTGAGTTGGAGAGCGCCAGGGCCAAAGGTATATTGCTGGGGAGGGCCTGGGAGAGCAGGCCAGAGATCTTGGTGGCCGGTGGCATGCTGTTGGTGGGCTTGCTGGCCTGAGAGGAGGCAAGCTCAGCAGCGGAAGAAGGTGCAGTTGGGACGATCAGGGAGACGGAAGACTGCTGACTGGTAGGGGAGGCACTCAGGCTGGAGTTCTTAGAGCTCATGGCGGAGAAGTCAATGAGGTCATCGTTGCTGGACTCCTCCTGCTCATTATCCTTTGCTCCCAGGAGGGAGGCGGGGATGCCCAAGCCCCCCGAGCTGCGGATGTGCCGGCGCTCATGCTTGCGCTTGTGGGAGGTCATCTGGCTGGTGGAGGTAAAGGTGAAGCCACAGCCTGCCCGGATACAGTGGAAGTGGTTGGTGGCTTTGCTGTAGACGCAGCCCTCATACTTGCACTCCTCATACTTGTAAAACTTCTTGAAGCCATCCTTGGCGTAGGCGTCATCCTTGATGTGGTAGCTCTTGTGCTTCTCGATGTCACACTTGTTCTTGAAAGTGAATGTACAACCGGGTCGCCTACAAGGGCACAGAAGAGGGTGGGAGGCTGTATGAGTTGGGAGCACCAAGGCGCTGCCACATCACTTGCTGCCTCCCTGGGATGTGGTTTGGGGCCAGTATAAAGTACTGACCCCTGGTAGGAAGAGGCCTCTTGGCCCCTCTTAGCGTTGACTTTGGAAGCTAGGAAGGATTTCCAGTCTAGGGAAGCAAGGATGCTACCAAGTATGAGAACTGGGATAATGTCCCCACTCTGAAGACTAGCCAGTATAATAGAGGCAGGGATCTAGCCCTGCTCACAAGCTATCCCAAAGAGAACACATGCTCAAGGCAGACTGAGGGTCATTCCTAGACACATACACAGGCCCTAACTGTGCATTGATTTTTTTCCCAGATGACTTAGGTATTCAAGGGAGTCATTGGAAGGGCACTCACGTAAATGAAAGCAGAGTTTGGCCTTAAACTAGGAGGACTGGGTGGTTGGTCCCTAGAGAGAACTCCATAAGAACAGCTATACTGAGTCAGACCAAAGGTATGTCTAGCTCAGTGTCCTGTCTTCCAACAGTGGCCAATGTCAGACGTCCCAGAGGGAATGAACAGAACAGGGAATCATCAAGTGATTCTAACTCTGTTGCCCATTTCCAGCTTCTGGCAGACAGAGGTTAGGGACACCATTCCTACCCATTCTGGCTAGTAGCCACTGATGGCTTGCACTGTGAAGTGCAAGTGCCATTAATAGCATAATAACAGCACCCCTCAATGATGACCTTTCGAGCAAAGCTAGTGTATTCTCTTTCCTGAGAGATTTCTGTCATAGATTTCTTAATGGGAATACTTGCCATGATTCATCAGGGAGCTATCAGGGTTTCTTCTCCCACAAGAACACTCTCCAGTTTATACCCACTCTGGTGTTTATGTTGTTTCAGGAAGATCCCTGGGAAGTCCACATCTAGAGGCCTTTCTGGTAGGTTACCCCACTGGGTATAGTCCCGAGATTACAGCTTTTCAAGAGGAGGCCAGCAGATGTGTGTCAATAAGGCAGCATTTTTGCCCTCCCCCACCCTCTCACCTGCAGTGGAAGTGAGTGGTTTTCTGCCCATAGAACTGACAGTCCACAGTGCCACAGTCTTCTGTGGCTCGGAACCGCTGGAACCCATCGTTGATGAGCTGCGTGTTCTTCTTGTGGAAGTTTTCATGGGTCATCACATCAGAGGTGCTGGTATAGACCTTGTTACAGCCCACCTGTGTGGGACCAAGGGAAAGAGATATCAAGCCATCCCAGGAGCAGCCTATTGCTTTATTATCCATCCCAGCAGTAATAAATGCACAAGCAACGCAGAGATATTTTAATTGTATTTCTGCACTTCCCCTCAGTACTGAGTCACCACTTTGAGTCTCTGGGGACAAAACAATTAGAACAGAAGGAGACAGAGGATTGGAGGAGATGTGTAGAGATTAAGGCTACTATTCAGGCTACTGAATTGGAGAGAGTTGGGGCTTCTACTCCAGCCTTTTACCTACTTGTGGAGCACTGATGAGACTGGTGGATACTCATCTATTCATTTTCTCTCTTGGAGATGGGGCGATGTGGAGGAAGCTGGACACAGATCTAGAGTCTGTTTTACTTTAACTAGCCACAGACCCAAGTGGAAATCCCAGTCATCTTGTCACTGGGAACTGGTGGCTCTCACGCCCCAACATCAGTACTGGGTCCTGCCGCGAGGGCAGGGGACTGAACTCGATGACCTCTCGAGGTCCCTTCCAGTTCTAGTGTTCTATGATCATTTACTCAATAATTTTAACCTTGTGCAGTGAGTAGGAATGGTGTGATGAGAACGGAATGCTGAAAACCAGCCTCCTCTGGGCAAAGCGGGCAGCTTGGCCATATTGAGTAAAAAACCAGTGGAATCTGAAAACGCCATCACCCCTGCTGAGTTGCCAACAGCGGGTTTTATTTTTTCCCTTTCTTCTTTTGCACAGTGTGTGCCAACGCCTGCACCATCTCAGAAGTGAAGAGAACGAAAACACCACCTCTCGGTTCAGCCCAGGTTGATTCAAACAGGCAATAACAAATACTCAGGGCAGGGGGCGGGGAGAAGGATCTCCAGCTATTTCCAATATAAAAGAGACTCTCTCTCCACACTGACACCTTGAAAAAAAACAGACCCTGTGCGGCATTAAAAAAAAGAATTAAACAAAAACCTCCTTAGGAATAATTTGCAATGTGGCTCTTGGTATTAAAGCCTAAAAAAATGTCAGTTCGTATAAACAACTAACTGAATTTTATCCACACCAATTATGGACATAAAGAGAAAAAAACCCACGAGGCGGACGGCACAAATCCTGCCATTTAAGCAATATTCATTTTAATTGCAAGTTTATGTTCTGACACCTTTCCTGTAAGTCACTGCTTACATGGTCATTGACTTTCTGGAAGGGAGTGGTCACAGGGCTAAATTACCCTTATATAGAAGCCTAGAAAGGGGTCTTTATTAAACCTCAGAGCGGCTGCAGACTGAAAAATCTTGATTGTCCTTTAAAAATTAAATATCTCCTATCCTAGGTTGCTCAGCAAGAAACTGAGCAAGGAAAATACAGAAGAAATAGCACAAAAATGTCCCTAACAGAGATACAAATGAAACCCCAGTTTCAGCAAAACACTAAGCACATGCTTAAAACATGACCCTATTCAGAAGAACACTTTAGTACCTGCCTAATATTAAGCTTATGCTTAAGTCCCATTGATTTGAAAAAGCTGACAACTTAAATAAATACTTAAGTCCATCCCTATTAAAAACACATGCCCAATGCTTTATTTGAAGACCCACTGACTTTGCTGAGACTTAAGCACGTGCTTAAATACTTTGCTGAATTGGGGCCTTATGACTGTAGAATAGTCCAGGAAGTGGGATCTGGGATTTTAGAGTAGTAAGACCTTGCGAGCGCGTCTGATTATTTTCGGTGGGATTAAAAGTTCCATTGCACATTGGTGTAGCAATATTTTAGGTGCTGACTCAAAATGCAGTGTGTGTCCCTACCTCTACCCTTCTTCAGAGCAGATCCCACTTTAAGAGATGGATAAAGTAACCAGTGTCCTGACTGCCTCTGGGCTAGACAACACCAACGAGTTCAAACTTCTGTGTGGCAATGCCAATTCCTGTTACTCCATGGTCAAAACATCATTTGCTTAACCTCATTCCCTCCCTGCACTGCAGTTGTAATGCCCAATAACTCTTAGAACTTCTCCTCTAGAAATGCTGGTGAGGAAGGCAGAGTTGAGGTTTGCTTCAAACTGAGTACCATTAATATTTAATTGTCCTAGCAGCTGGCTACAAAGGAACTAACTCCAGTGCTAACGGACAGATGTTGTGCAGAGAGAAGCCTTATGATCCAAGGAGGCTATAGCAGGTCAGATGGTCTGTTTGGGCAAGGCAGTGGCACTCTAAAGAGACTTCACTGCTTATCCCTCTACCAGTCCCACAGAGAGGGTATTATCTGTGTAGATAAGTCAGGCACAGAACAGAGGAAAAGCCGTGAACGCCACCCTGCCAACCCAAAAACAGAGCATTGCCCTTCATAGTTCAGATCGGGACCATGCTTGGCAGGAGAATGTCCATGCAAACTGGGTATAGAAGGGATTGAAGCAGGAGGAGATACATTTAAGCTAGCTGGAAGTTCTCCCTTAAAACAGTTTGCTGCAGGGGAGGTGCCTGTCCCCCCACCCAAAGGAAAATGTTTGGTGCCAGGATTTCACACTCCTTTAGGTTTGCAACAAAAAGGGAATGGCTCAGGCCTACTGGCTCTGGGTTCCTCATTCTCCCTAGAGCCCTGTCATCTTTCCTCCAGCCATGTTGCTGCCTTCTCCCCAGACCAGCTGTGTTACCTGCATGCAGTGGTAGTGTGTGCTTTTCCCATTCAGGTGACAGCCATGGTAGTACACGCTGCAGTCATCCAAGGGGCTGAAGCGCATAAAGCCGTGCTGGAGGGAATTATCACGTTTCTTGTGCATGTTGTAATGCCGAATCACATCCTGTTTACTAGTGAATCTCTGGAGGGACAGAGAAAGCGAGACACACACGTGAAAGGAATGGTGGAGGCAAGTATTCCAGAGTAATTTCCTCTATAAACCCCTCAACTGTGGACTCACAGTCGCAGTTCAGCCATACAATGCATTTGAGACCCCATGAGGCACTGGTTAGATTAAAGGAGAAGTCTTATGTTGTTGTTAAAGGAACAATATATGCAAACCAAAACGGTTTCTGTAACGATAAGCCAGGAGTGAAAGATACAATAGTGCCACATCCAAGAAGGGCTCTGTGCAATCTTGGAAGTGATTCTTCTGACAGGATTTTAGATGCTGCTCTCTGAAGAGCCATGGTAGCTGGAAAGGAAACCAGTGAACTATCCCTGCTATAAATGAGTAATTCCAGCTTTCAGATAGCTCATGCTTGGAGTTTGCAAGACACTGGCTACCAAATCCATGTCAAAAGGAAGATGCTCTGCTTTCCTTTAGTGCCCTCCCTCTCGAGCTGTCCAAGTGCTCTACAAACAACACTAAATTTTAGCATCATAACCCCCCTGGGACATAGGCTGGTTTTGTGAGGAAAATCAACTTTATGGGGAAACTGGAGGCACAGAGATGGAAAATGACTTGCCCATGGTCACACAGAAAGTCAGCGGCAGAGCTGAGAACTGACCCTAACTCTCCCTGTTGTATGCCAGAACCAACAGACAATCCCCTTCATCCCTGCCTGCTTGAACTAAGTGTCCTATTCTCAGGGCAGACAAAGTGGTTTTAAGATGAAGCTTTTCATTTTTATTTCCCACGTACATTGATATTCAACAGTGGAGGTGTGAAAGGAAATCTGATTTTAAAAAATCAATAGCCATTTATTGTGAGGAGTGATTGAAAAACCCTGTATTCTAATATTTAGCAACTTTTCCAGCCTCCTTTTAAAAGAGACAAATGATTATCGCTTCCACTCAGTACTCCTATAACATCAATCCTGATCAATTCCATTGGTATTGGCAAGGGGATAGATGGATATGGATTTCAGTAGGAAGCCCGCAGAGGCTAGCGGTACTATTTCCCATGGCGTACATACAGGATTCCCATTGCCAATCACTATTAATTTGTGCCCATTTATTGCAGAGCGTTACTTATTATAAACTATATCTCAGCCATAAAATAATTTGCATTTTAAAAAGCAGCCTAAATCCTTATTCCCTTGTGAGACCAGGCAAGCTCCTTTGCAAGCAGCTTCTGGACTCCTTGGGTAATAATCATGAGGCCAATCATAGTAATAGTTTTTCTGTCTTTCCATCCTTTGTGTCCTTCCTGCTCCCTGTGCCATGACTGAGAGCTCCCCATCTGATCATCCCTTTCAGGGTCACTAGCAACATCCCAAAGAAAAACTCCAGTCTGATCAACTTGTTTCCCTGGCTGTGGTCAGACTCATTCCCCCCAAGACCAAAGTGCCTCCTGGAGCTAGGGCAGGAGTCATGCCAGATACAAACTCTGGGATTTCCCCCTCATCCATCCCCACATGCAGTCTGACCACAGAGATGGCAGAGTCATGCTCACAGACCTGGAAAGAGGGTAAACAAACACTGCACGTGACTCAGAGCTGGCTTGACGTTGCTACCTTGGCAATTATCCCAGCAATTACAACACTGCACATGTCCCCTCCCCACTCTCTTCCTAACCATAGATTCAGGGCTGCTGCTGGTCTTATTGGGTGTTTGGCTGCTGCTGCTTCTCTCGTGTTGCATGGGCAACCGCAGAGACAGAGACAGACTACCAGAAAGCATTCCCTATTTTCGAGCAAAATTTATAACGTAGCCTAATTTATCTTCTTGGCTATGCTGGTGTAAATCTAAAGGAACTCCTTTGAGTTCAGATGAGCCAGATCCTACTCTGGGTTATGCTGGTGTAAATCTGGAGTAATCCTATTCATTTAAACCAAGCCAGATTTTGCCCTTGATTACACTGCTGTAAATCCAAAGTAAACCCACTGATTTAAATTAAGCCAGATTCTACTCTCAGTTATAGTGGTGTATATCTGGAATAACGTCACCGAGTTCAACAATGTGAGGCTGTTGTAACTGGAAACAGAATTTGACTCCAATCATTTCAAATGTTCTTCCATGGAGACATGGAGAAAGCAGATGATCTGTTTCATGGTGGAGTTTTGTGGGCTGAATCCCTTGACAGAAAGGACAGGCAATGGGTGCTGGCAGTTCATGTTTGTCCTGTTTACCTGATAGTTGCACTCCGGATCGAGGCAGTGGTAATGTTCCCGGTACTGGTACGCACAGTGTATGTGTCCGCAGTGCTGACTCCCAGAGAACCTGGAAACACAGGTGAGAGAAAGTTTTGAAACTGATGCTCTCCTAAGGTTGGTGACTGCAAATCAAGGTGCAAATGAAACAAGTTTGGCCTTCTTCCTGTGCTCCTGCAATGTAGTCTACACCTATCCTATCCGTCACCTCAGAGAGGACTGGGGAGACATGGGACTCCATGGAGACAAAGACTCCTATACCTGCCACCCAGGGAAAATGCAGTTCTTCCGTGGTACCAAGCAGAAGGAAAGAGGGTCCCCTTCCAGTCAGAAGTCCTTTTCTAATGAGGTTTTATATAATTACATCCCAAACAAGTATCACTGCTCAGCTCTTTGGAATTGACTTTATTGTCACCTGACCGGACCACTCCTGAGTCTGGTGAGCCACTTGCTGCTATTTCCAGGATGCAGTGATGCAAAGTCTTGACACAGACTCTTCCCAGCCGCTCTGAGACAAAACATCCATTGCAACCAGATAAATTTTCCCCCTCTGCCTGCCACTAAACATCCTTCCCCCACTGGCCCATTCCTGCCCAGCCTGCCAGGGACCAGAATCTAGGAGATCAGATCGAGGGAGCTCCAGTTGGAGCGATGAAGAAAGCACTACCAGCACTACCATTCTTGGGCAAAAGCCTGACACCAGAATCAGGTGCAAGAAAAAGCAGAGAGAAGGCCTGAGGGCTGCAAGAAAGGTTGCAGGTGGGTGTGTGGCTCTCTGCTCTTTTGGAGCAGAAAGACTAAAAGATTGCAAAGGCCACTTGTTGCAGCAGGAGAGAGATGGGGCATAAACTGTAATGTGCCATATTTGCATTTCAATTAAGCAGGGTGCCAGCAGCTGCTTTTCTGCTGCACCATAAACAAAGGTGATTTTTTTTCTTCTGCCTCACTGAGAGTCCAAGAGCAGCATACTCGAAATTAGAGTGTCTCAAGGCTGCACAATATGAGATAATAAACGGGGGTTACTTACATTTTTGGAGGGGGAGGGGAAGAGAAAGACACATGATTCTTCTTTTGAAGGCTCATCTCTAGAGGGCAAATCCTGCCTCCCCTGTCCCCACAGAGAGCTCAAGGAGAAGCAAATCTGGTGTTCTGAGTGTGTTTAACAACTCTGCTCAACTTTCTGGGGGACCCAAAACAGGGGCAGCAGCAATGCAAGCTTCCTCCAAGCACTGTGCTCCAGCTCCGGGAGGGGGCCTCCCCGGTGATAAAACAGATATATTAGCCCAGTCAAGCCTTGGCCTCTCTGCTGAAACTGCTAACACGAAGCAGGTGGCACTGGGTGGAGGTTTTGTGACACTTGCCCAGTGGAATGAGGCCTGCCAACTCGTAGCATAGAACAGTCATCACATAGCAACAGCTAATACTTAGGCAGGATCTGAACCTGTGACTTCACAGAAAGAGGCTGCTTAGCCCACTACCAGCACTAAGCCCATGCTCTCCATTCACACCTCCTGTGACTCAAACATGGCTGGTCACTTTGGAGTTTCTTTTCGGGCATGAGAAAAGAGCCGGTCCTAGCCAAAGCTCTGAAGTCACAATGCCAGGCTAGCCTTCTGCAATCACAGAATTCTAGAAATGCCAAGCAGGAAGGGACCTTGAGAAGTCATCAAGTCCAGCTGCTTTCATGAGACAGAACTAAGCAAACCTAGACCATCCCTAACAGGTGTTTCTCTAAGCTGTTCTTAACAACTTCCAGTGAGGGGGATTCCAAAGCCTCCCTTGGAAGCCTAGTCCAGAGCTTAGCTAGTCTTATAATTAGAGAGTTTTCCCCAGTATCTAATCTAAATTGCCCTGGCTGCTGATTAACCCTCTTACTTCTTGTCCTACCCTGCACTGGACACAGAGAACAATTGAACACCTCTTTAAAAGAGCCCTTAACATTTTGAAGATTATTATCAGGTCCCCCCTCAGTCTTCCTTCCTCAAGGCTGGATATGCCTTGTTTGGTTGGTTTTTTAACCCTTCCACACACAGGTCAGGTTCTCTAAACCTTTTCTCATTTTTGATGCTCTTTCCTGGACTCTCTCCAATTTATCCACATTTTTTCTAGAGTGTGGCATGAACAACTGGACACAACTGAGACCTCCCTGGTGCCAAGTAGAGTGGAACAATTCCCTTCCATGTCTTACATACAACACTCCTGGTCATGCATCTCAGAATGCTCTTCACCTTTTTTGCAACTACGCCACATCATTGACTCATCACTATGATCCCCCAGGTCTCTTCCAGCAATACTAATGCCTAGCCAGTCATTCCTTAATCTGTAGGTGTACATTTCATTTTTCCTTCGTGATACTTCCGATAATCTGGAACCTTTGGGACCTAGGTGGTGCCGGATTATCGGCTATGCCAGACTATCAGGAGGTACTATAAACTGGTTTTATATATATACTGTATACAGTATAACTGTATATAAAGTGTTTTTATCCCTTTTTACTGTACATACTGTATACAGTATACTGTAATGTTTTAGTTTTTTTAACCCTTTTTTACCCTTTTCGCTTGGTTCAGCTGATGCCGCTGCTGTTTTGTGACTTGTTTTTTGCCAAAGCTCACTCACTAGGCTCTTGCCATTTTGATGCCGAACTATCGGGAGTGCTGTACAATTGGATGCCAGACTATTGGAGTTTTACTGTACTTTGCATGCATCTTTACTGAAGTTCAACGGACTCTTCCAGGGAGCCCTGGGCAATGGCCCCAGGAGGGAAACTTGCCACATGATGTGACAGGTAGGTAGGTAGGTAGGTAGGTAGGTAGAAAGAAAAAGAAAGAAAGAAAGAAAGAAAGAAAGAAAGAAAGAAAGAAAGAAAGAAAGAAAGAAAGAAAGAAAGAAAGAAAGAAAGAAAGAAAGAAAGAAAGAAAGAAAGAAAGAAAGAGTACGTCTAGACTGTGAGGATCTATTGGAAAAAGATATGCAAAATGTACTCTGCATTTTGTATATCTTTTTCCAATACTTTTGTCAGAAGACGCTTTTCTGAAATTTGGCCCATCTAGACTGGGCCAAATTTCGAAAGCCCCCCCCCCAAAAAACAAAAACAAAAAAAAAAGCGGAAGAGCATATGTGTTCCCTGGATGCAGCAGAGTTTTTTTCAAGACAATGAATTTTACTGAGCATATTGTGGAGGAACTTGGAAGAGCTGGGGAGGTTGAAAGGGATAAAGCAGCAGAGGGAAGGGGACTCAGGAAACATTCAAAGATAAATTACCATCTGCTCCAGGGTTCTCCATGTCACCCAGCACTAAAAACACTAGGACTGAACATATGAAATGGCATGAGAGAGAAGCAAGAAAAGGCAGAAAGGCCTCAAGGGTAAAACCAAGGGGTAGGTGGGTGGAGGAGGAAAGGGTGCAGGAGGGGTGATAAGGAGATGGGACAGGAGGGGGGATTAAAGAACCAAAAGTTTTGAACTGCCGGACCACACAGCAAAGCTGAGCTGGAGGATGAAAGGGAGTTGGGCAAAGAGTGGCAATAAATAAGGCATTTCTGAAGTGCATAAGGAAGAGGCGGTCAATTGTGGAGACAGCAGGGCCTTCAGGAGATGGAAAGGGGACTTAATTGACAGAGAAGATAGACACTGCTAAAAAATTAAATGGCTTCTTTGCCTCAGCACTCACAAAGGGAGATGAGGACAGATGCCAGAAGCAGACATGCCTCTCCCAGGGGACAGAGAAGAAATACTGCAGGAAATCAGGATCACGCCAGAGCAGGTGACTGGGAATGTGGAACAAACCTTAGCAGCAGCGGAGAAACAAACTAGAAGGCAATGATGCTCGGCTGTCCAAACAGAGGTGTGGAACAGGAAGGAGAAGAAATGAGGCTAACCCTATTTAAAGGACTTGCCAGACTAGACTGGAAAGCTGACAGAAGGTTTGGCCACCTTGTCATTACACATGAACTGCTGCAACCAATCTGCCCATAGGTCCATCCAGTCCAGAGTCCTGGCTCTGACAGTGGCTAGAACCAGCAACTCCAGAGGAAGGTGTAGGAAACACCATACTTATGGGATACCCTCTCATGGGGAACATTTCCTCCCAACCCTGCTGAAGAGATGAGGAAGGGAGAAAAATGGAGGATAAGGAGTGAGATGCAAGGCTGGAAAAGCAGATCTGCACAGCAGGGCAGAGAGCAGGTTAAAAGGGAACATCTTAGATATATGCACTTCACAAGTGAAGAGAGCTGCCTGTGAGCCTATTTAAGCAACCACCAGGGATGCTGACTAAAGCTAAGGAAGGAGCCAGGCACTAAAGGAATCCCATCTATGGCACGAGTTACTACAGGCAGTAACAGGAGGAAGTCACAGGCTCAGTTTTAAGAGAAGGAGCCAAACAAGTGCTGTAGTAATATTGGGGAGGGCACTTCAAACTCCTGGCCTCCTTCCACCCTGGAGTTTATTGTGGTCTCACTTCTGATACTGCTCCAGAAGTGTGTTTGTGTGCATAGGGAGATGTGAGAGATAGGGGGAGGGGCTGGGGAGAGTGGGGGAGGAGAAGGAAGACAGGGAGAGTATGTGGGAAACTCATTGGATATGTGGGCTTTTTCGGGGGATGGTCAAGGCAAGGCACTCTGAGGCTTGGGATCAGGGCCGGCCCATAACATTTTTGCACCTGAGACGGGGAGCTCCAATGATGCTCCCAAGTCCCCTTGCTTGGGCCAAAACTTTGAAAGGTCTCAATTCTGCCTTCTACCTGTTCTACTCCTCTCATGGCACTGCTCTGCCATCTTTGTGCATCTAGAGCAGAGAGAATACATATGTACCAGCAGCAGACACAATTTTCTACACTCTGGGTCATAGTGGCACCTCCCCCTGACCCCCCACAGTCTGGCCACCTCAGTTCACCTCATGGTAAGGCCAACCCCGCTTGGGGTCCCTGTTTCCTGGAATGAGCGCTAAGTGAAAAAACAGGTAGAATTCTCACTATGTTTCAATATTAAAAGTTTAGGCTCCTAAAGGGTTATGTTCACCCTCTGCTTTTTATGACACTTGCAACAGTTCAAAACTATTATTTTTTAATGCACAGCATCTGTTTAGTTTTTTAACACGGGAAAGCAAAGACACCACACACTAACTTACACGCACACTCATGAACACGTGCACATACCTGCTAACATATGCCCACTCGGGGCACTGACAACGTCCACCGGCCCTTGGGCAATGTGTGTGGGGGGCTGACTCCATGCCCCCAGAAGGGGTGTGGCCTTGGAGAGGAGGGGCAGGGCCGGGGGGCCGCTCACAGCACTGACTGGACCATGGTGCTGGAACCCTCCGGTTCTCAGAGGCATGTGCAGCATGCTGCATGGTGCCCTGGTGGCAATTTAAAGGTCTGGTTGTTAGGGCCATGTGGAACATGCTGCGTGGTGCGCGAGTGGAGATTTAAAGGTCCTGAGGCACCTGTCCCATTTGCCCCCTCCCACTGGCAAGCCTGTACCCACTCAATTTCTGCTAATATACAACACACAAACATCCACATACAATTCTATCCACACTTATGTGCAAATACTCATATGCACCCACATGCACTTGCAGTCACAATTCCATACACACCTACCTGCAAACAGATGCACTTTACACACACAAACACATGTGCACCCACGTTCTTTCCCCCACTTTATTTCATTCCCTTGTTTTGTCAACGGGAGCCAATCCCAGGTCTGGCAGGAGTTAGCAAGAAACACGGAGATAAATAAATACTAATAAAATAATAAAGACGTTAGTGTGCTTAGCAAGTGTTTACAGACTTATTACCCTGTAACGATGATGTGAGAGGAGGAGGGAAACCCCCCACCTCAATTACCAGGCAGGGGGATGCCCACAGAAATATTTAAGCAAGAGCTGCCAGAAGCACCATCTGCTCAGGCATGAATGAATGAATGATTAAAGAAAAGAGAAAAAGAAAAAAGAAAAAAAAAAGAGACCACTGGAAAAATATTATAAATATAAAGGTAGAAATAGACCAGCCCAGCCCAAACTAGCTAAGTAAGTGGTTTTATTTTGTTGTGCGAGACAATGGATTATCCCTGGGCAGCTTTTGGCAATGGCTTTGGCAAACTCATTAAGCTAATTGCGCAGCAAAGACACACTGCCTCCCTCCCCCTGCTTATTTTAAAGCTTTAAACAGTTTTTAACACTGTGTGTAAATTAAAGGGAAGTGGCCAGGCTGCCAAAGGGCAGTTGGTGGAGCTTTTTGTGCAGGAAGTGGTGTCCCAGTGGTGTTCATAATCCTCCTTGGGTGAATTGTCTGAGGCTGGGAGGAAAAGGAATGAGGAGGGGATGGCGTTTAAAAGGGTCCTATGCTTGTGAGAGAAGCTGGAGAGAAGGGGGAAATGCTCCTCTCCACTGTACACTGCTTCCCATGGAGGGTGGCCGAGAGGAGCTCTGTTTCCAGCTTCTAACTGACCCCTCAACACTCCACGGCCGGCAGCAACAGAGGCTGGAGGTTTGGTGACCAGGGAAGGAGCCAGTTTCAGCTCTCCTCAGCGTGCTGATAAAGCAGTCCTTGCTCTCTCTGCCTGCAGCCAGGCAAAGCTAGGCCTAAAACCCTCACCTAGTCCCGGGTTCTCTAAAGCAGCCATCTCAGCCAGGGGCATTGCTGCTGGGGGACTGTGAGGACTGGCCTCTTTCTCTCTTCCCATCTCACCTTCCCTGCTGCCCCTCTCACTCTTACACCAGGGGCTAAGGCAATGGAGGTCAGGGATCACACCTCCCTTCTTCTCCCACAGCTTGGGAGCAGGGATCCCTCACAGCTCCCCCTCCTCCTCGGCTCCAGGGAGCACTCCCCATTCCTATTTAACCCCGCCCATGGCCCACCCTAGGCAGGCTCAAGACCCTGGCACTGACAGGAGCAAGCTTTTTGCTTTAATTTCCTGAGATGAGGTTGGTTTGGCTGCTTGCCCTGAAGGGTGTCAATTCTTGTGCCATCAGATCTGGCTCCCTGGCAGCAGAGACGGAGGGGAGGAGTCATCAGGTTTGGTCAGGGGCTGATGGCATTGCCTAGGGCCAAGGAAAGCTCAGGCAAGGTACTATGGAACCATTTCTTCCTTTTCCTCCAGCTCTGCCAATGTCATTCACTTCTGATCTGCACCAGTCCCCTCCGCTATTCCAACCCTGGGTCTCTCCCCCCACCCTGCTCTCCTAATGCCCCTCACTCCTGGCCGGCAGCCCCCTTGCTGTTCGAGCCTGTAGCCCGTGCACAGCACTGGCACACTGCTCCATTCTACCCCCTTGTCCACGCTGAGCTTCTCCTGTGAATGCCCTGCCAAGCCGTCTGCACTGTGATTTTTATTACAGCAGCTATGGCTGACACTGAGCCCTCCCTAAGATCATCTCCCCTATGACCCCATTTGAACTCAGAAGTGGGTCCCCAGAGGAGAACTGCTTGGTATGACCCACTCCAGCACTGAGATGCCAGATACTGAACGGGGTATGGGAGACAGGCCGGAGACCATACCAAGGGGCCAGCCAGGTGACAAGGCCCTGGTTTAAAGCTCAAACCTTTCCACTCTCTCTGTGGCAGGGGTGGGGAACCTTTTTTGTGCACTCCAGCCCCACAGGGGGACGGTGCAGGAGGCAGGGCTGGAGCACCAGCTCAGACTCCCCGGTGCTAGGGGGGGATCCCTGAGCCGCGGAGGCTGGGCCTTAGGTTCCCCACCTCTGCTCTATGGAGTTAGCTAAAGGATGTGAGGAGAAGAGAGCTTGGTTTGATCTTAGCTCCCTGCATATCCCCCTGGCTAGTACTGTCCGGGGGTGGGAGTGGGGGACAGAGTCGGTGTGGATGTCAGAGGGAAATGGAAGACTCAGCGTCCAAGACTGGTTTATACATTTCACCCAGACAGACAGACGAGACCTCCCCCCCATCTCATGCCCCCTTCCACCCAGCCTCCTCCCCAAGAAAGCCAAGGGATTTGCCTACCTGGCAATATATTTCTGGTAAATATTTACATCTTCGGTGACAGCTGGTTTGTCAGTGGGTAATCCGTTCCTAATGAGAAACACACAGGGCAGAGCTGGTTAGCAGGCAGTGTCAGGGCATGGTCCAAGCTCCTTGTCTCTCATGCAGCACTGAGTGTGCCAAGGCAGAATGCTCTGGGAACAGCAAGCAGCAGAGATGTATGCCTGTGTAACTCCCTCTCACCCCCACCCGGGTGCCTGCTCTTTCTAGGGGGCTGCTGCTAACGTATCCCACCTACCTCCCTTCCTGCAAGTCTCCGCTCCCCAGGGCTCCATCTTGTTTGCTGAAGGGGCTGAGAAGCCCTACCCTTAAATTATGCTCTCGCAATCATTGCATAGTCACCACTGGCTCTGTCTACACACAGCAAGTGGCCAAGTCAAAATGCGAACCGCCCCCGCTCTGTGAAAACAACGCTCCAGTTTGTAACGCTGGGGAGCTCCAATTGCAGAATGGCGGGAGAGCACACAGCTGATCAGGGCACCACAAGTGCCGGTTTGCACTACAGAACAGAACCACACTGCGACATTTACCACAGGGCCCCCACAACATGGCTGCACCACAGATGGAGCTTTCCCTGCATTCCCCAAACTTCCTGCCAGCAGCCCTGCCTCTTGGGCGTGGGGCACCTGAACATGGACCCACCAGTCCAGCTGCAGATGTAGCTTTGTAATTCAAAATCGAACCCAAACTGCAGTCAGGCATCACGTTCCTCTGGACATGCCTCTCTTTCTTAAAACGGGGCCAGAAAGCACGTCATGGTGGCAGTGCCGGCAAGAGCCATTCTTGTGCCCCAGGCAGTGGGTGCGTGGCGCATGCGTGGCCCCCGCCCCCGAGCGCATGGCACCCCTTACAGCTGCAATCAGGCGCCCCCCATAGGTTGGCGCCCCGGCTAACCCCCCCTTAACCTGGCCCTCCATGGTGGATGTTCTCCAGCAACGGAGAGGTGTTGTCACACAGCAGCCCCAGCCTCCTAAATCATGGCTGCTGCGCTTACAGCATTCGCTGATGAGAGAATGGGCTGCAACTGAGCTTCCTCCTGTATCCTTGGGCACCTGACGAATGCATGGCGGGCCACACCTTGGTTAAACCAGGACACCTATAACGTGCACATTGGTCATTTGAAGTCAGTACCTAAGTTTTGCCCCGGTTAACAGCATTAGGGGTTAGAAAGTTCGCACCCTTAGCTTGCAGCATGTGTATGCGAGGGCGTGGTTCCCACAAGGTTTTGGCCCTGGAGGGGACTCTGAATGGAAGGCCAGGTCCCAACTCACGGAATTAGCACCATCCTCACTCGCACAGTTAAAAGTCTGCCTCCTGCACCACACACAGCTCCCTGGGACACTGCTCCGGATGTCTCGCAGCCATCTTTCAGATCCCCACAAGGACAGTAGAGTGCGGGAGGGACCCCCTGAGCTGGGAAATGCAGCGCAGTCCCCTGCTGGGGTTGTGGGCAAGAGGGGCTGCATTAGCATCCCAGAGAGACAGAGACAGAGCATGCCATGATTGGGAATGCATATCAGCGTCCCACCCACATGGCAGGGCTGCGTTGGGCAAAGCAAGGATGCGGGTGCACATCATGTCCAGGCTACACACAGGTGAGGTCAGCTAATGGGCGAGGGAGAATCCTGATATTTGTTATTGGCCTGTGTCCAGTTCAGGTGCCACATGTGTAAAGACCACAGGACAGAGAGTAGATTCTGGTGGAAGTGGGTTCCATAGGGACCATACCTAGTGGGCACTAGCTAGAGCCCAGAAAAAGGAGGAATCACAGCCCCATGGGAACACCACCCTGAGCTACAAAGGATAAAACACACCAGCAGGCGCCTGTGTGTGTGACAAGAAGAAGTCAGGAAGAACCCTCAGTCCAAACCCCATTGCCAGCTGCACCCCCACCAGCATTTCTCACTTCCTCCGGCCCCAGGGAGTCCTGTGGCTAGAGAAGGGAATCACTGAGCCACTGTGAAGCCCACCTGCCATGGAACCGAAAGGGCGAGAGGCCGAGAGAAAGGAAATAAAACGGGGATCCTGATGAGAAGCAAAAGCAAAAGCAAAGCAAGGCTGGGTGAGCAGCCCCCGGTACAGCTCCAGAATTCCCAACACACATGGGGCTGGGACCGGAGACACCCAAGGGGCATTCGGGTGTCCTTGAGACTCTTGATTGGCTTCCTCTGTCAAGGAGCCACAGACCCGGGGACTGAGCACATATACATATTTATAATCCAGCGTTCATAACAACAGCAGCCCCCGCCCGCTGTCTGGAGCAAGAGACACCGATGAACCCAGGAGTGAGCGAGCGAGCGCTCAGAAAGGAGGCATTTACAATGGGCTATGGCACAGCTGGGAGCCTAGCACACAGTGGGAGCCATAGACTCCACAGCACAGCCAGCAGAGTGGATAACGCTGCCATCGAACTACAGACGTGCCACACAGCAGACAGGATATTTTGGGGTGGTTAAAGGGCTCCCCAGACTGAGGGCAGGTGAATTTAGCTACAACTGATAATAAACCTTTGCCCTTTTCCAGACACTTTTAACCATCGGAGCTCAAAGCTGTCTGCAGACAGTAATGTATTAATCTGTGCCACGCAGGCGGTAGATATCCTTACCTCTACCTTACAGGGCGTGGCATTTGGGTGGACTCAATGGAATCTCTCAGCCGACGACATGGGGCATGCGGGTGCTGGCCCTGATACAAACACCCAATGGGGACTCCTGGCTGACATAAAACAGACCAATGCACTGAACAAGCAGTACAGCCATACGGGCACACATCAGAAAGTCCCAACTGAGTTCCACAAGCCAACGCCGTGGGTTGTGCTTAAACCAGAACCAGTGGAAAGGCAGGAGGACCGGAAAGCAGGAGTCTCTCCTCTTATCAGGGGCTGCTCTCACAGGGGTCTCTGCGGTGAATATGTGGGAGCAACCCAGGCAGCCACAATAACAGGTGACAATAACTCACTCACACCAAAAAATTTTCATGCCTCAATAAGGCACCAAGTGAGAGGCAAGAGAATCCAAACCAAGGAAATGGAGCAAACCACACCCCTTCCTCCTTATTTGCTCCCAGACATTTTGAGATTCAGGGTCAGAAGGGATCATGTGACACCTGGTACCGGGGCAGCAGAATTTCCATTGCAGAAACACCTTGTTGAAAATCTAGACCTGGCCACAGGTGCCCCCTTCACCACATGACCTCAGAGTGTGGAAAGGACAGGACTGTCAGACATGTAGATGAACACGATATACTGGAGAATAGCCAACTCAGCTTTTGTAAAGGAGAATCTTGCCTCACTGTTCTATCAAACAAGGGAGTGGACTTTCAAAGAGCTTTCAGTGGTCTTCCTTGGACTTTCAGAGAGCATTTGACAATGTCCCACACCAAAGGCTCTTAAGCAAGGTAAGCAGTCATGAGATAAGAGGGAAGGTCCTTTAAAGGATCAGTAATTGGTCAAAACATAGCAAACAACGGGGAGGAATAAATGGTTAATTTTCACAGTGGAGTGAGGTAAATAGAAGGCCCTCCCTCCCCCACAAGACTCTTATGGGAGTCCAAGGCTATTCAACATATTCATACATGATCTGGAAAAAGGGGTGAACAGTTAGGTGGCAAAGTTTGCAGATGATACAAAATTACTCAAGATACCTAGGTCCAAAGCTCACTGTGAAGAGTTATAAAGGGATCTCACAAAGCTGGGCACCAAAACGGCAGATGCAATTCAGTGTTGACAAAGGCAAAGTAATGCATGTTGGAAAACATAATCCCAACTCCACATTTAAAATAACGGGGTCTAAATTAGCTGGTATCACTCAAGAAAGAGATTGTGGCATCATTGTAGATTTCTGAAAACATCTTCTCTGTGTGAAGTGGCAATAAAAAAGCTAACCATGTTAGGAATCAGTAGGAAAGGGATAGATATTGGGAGAAAAAATATTACAATGCCACTATATAAATCCATGATACGCTCACCACTTGCAGTTCTGGTTGGCCTACCTCAAAAAACATTTGAATTGGAAAAAAGTACAGAAAAGTACAATCAAAATGATAAAAGCTATGGAGCAGCTTCCATACGAGGAGAGATTAAAAAGACTGGGACCATTCACCTTAGAAAAGGTTCTACTGGGGGATATGATAAAGGTCCGTACAATCATGAATGGTGTGGAGAAAGTGAAAAAGGAAATGTTATTTCCCCCTTCACGTAACACAAGAACCTGGCATCACCCAGTGGAATCAATAGGAAGCAGATTTAAAACAAACACAAGGAAGTATTTCATATCATGTTCAGGCAACCTGTGTAAGTCATAGCCCAGGGATGTTGTGAAGGCCAAATGTAGAAGTGGGTTCAAGAATTAATGAATTTCATGGAGGACAGGTCCATTAGTGGCTATTAGCCAACATGGTTAGGGATGCACCCCCCTGTTCTGGGTGTCCCTAAACTTCTAATTGCCAGAAGCTGGTTCTAGACCACAGGGGATAGATCACTTGATAACTGCCCTGTTCTGTTTATTTTCTCTGAAGCATCTGGCACTGGCCACTGTTGGAAGACAGGTTACTGGGCAAAGTGAACCTGCCATGGCTGTTCTTATGTTCTTATGTGTGGGAAGAAGGCACAAATGTGAATGTTGAGCCATTTTCCATTAACTGAATGCTGGGGGAAAATGCCAAATTGATGGGAGAGTCCAATGCTTTTTATCTACAGAAGCTTAGTGGAAACTGTACTACAGGTGCCAAGAGGGACGGTGGGTGGGTTTGTCAGGCATGGCATGACATGCCTCGACCTCTCGAGGCCCCTTCCAGTTCTAGTGTTCAATGATTCTATGTCAATCTCCCTATCAAATCTGGAGAGAGTTTTTACTAAACCATGTAAGAAATGGGCCAGATTGAAAAGATACATTTAAGTGAAGTCATAGGAATTACCCAACTGACTTCAGGATCACTGGAAGAGGAGTTATGATGGTTGAAAGAGTCAGCAGCCCTGGTGCATATGTGATTGAGAGTGAAGACGACAACACAGTTAACTAGTTTGTATAGCTCAGAAGCACAATCAGTGCTGCTGGCCTTCCCCATAAGGAAATAAAAGCAAGATCCGGGAAGATAAAGCTTTTCTGAGAATTGCAAATCACTGGAAAAAGAGAGAGATTCACACAGAACCAAGAAAAATCACTATGAGATCCACTGGTACATGCATCCAAAACTTGGCAAATGTCAGAAGCCCATAATAAGAAATGTAACACATTCCATCTGAGATGCTTGCAAAGTATACTTGGGTTTGCTGGTGGGATAAAGTAACCAATGCTGACATGTTATAAAGGACTGGTCAACAGACAATGATTCGAGAAAGAAGGCTGACTGTCGTTCTGGGGTAAAAAACCCCAGTGTTTCTAGACAAGCCCTTGACTGGATAACACTTGGTGGAAGGAGAAGAGGAGGAAACAGATGACCTATATTAAAACCATTGAGAAAGATGTTGCTATCTTGGAAACAGATTACAATGGAGCAAGAAACGTGGCATTAGGCAGATGGAGGCGGAAACACTGGGTTGCCTCATGTGTCACAAAGCACAGGAACATCTAATCTAATAATCAAATCGCTGACTTCAATGGGAACAGAATTGGGCCCTAATCCAGGCAGGGCTGGCTGTTGAGGAGATTTGGAAGACAGAGAGAAAGAAAGCAGCCATGATTCTGACCTCTTAGTGTCAATAACAGCTCTCCCATCTGCCTCTTGTTTCCACAGACATGGAGACTGAGAGATCTGTGCATGGCTATCGGAGCTGATGGGCTTAGGAAGACTAGAACTTCATCAGTGCTGGGGATTGTTCCTCACACCCCATTTTCCTTGCTTACAATCAGAGACATTAGGGATGGGGAGGGCCTAGCCATCTCCCAAACATTGCAGGCTAAGTTCCTAGATTTAAATGTCCCAAATAACAGGATTCCCGCCATTTTCCTTGGGAGACCGCTCCACAGCCTAGTAACTCTGGTTAACATGCTCTAAGTTTCCATGGCTTCCTATGTCTTTCCTTTAAAGTGCTTGGCTCTAGAACTCAGCTCATGGCTTCAGATGCTGATCCTAGCTTTGCCCTATGGCAGTGGTTTTCAGATTTTTTAGGCTGCGTACCCATTTCCAAATAACGTAGTCTAAAGCACACCCCCATCTGAGATCTGGTCATAATATCCTGATGAAAATAGAAAAAAAATTTCCATGGTACACTGTCTGCCATTACAAGATTTTTCTCACTTAGGGTACGTCTAGACTACAGGCTTTTGTCAACAGAAGTTTTGTTGACAGATACTGTCGACAAAGCTTCTGTCGACAAAGAGCGTCTAGGCTACATTCAGTTCTGTCAACAAAGCAAGCTGCTTTGTCAACATGGCAGTGTTGACGCAAAGAACAGTTTAGATGCACTAACGCCTTCTGTCAACAGAACTCTGTCGACAAAAGGCGTTATTCCTCGTAAAATGAGGTTTACCAGCGTTGACAAAACTGCTGAGTTCTGTCGACATTATGTCGACAGAACTCAGCGGTAGTGTAGACGCAGGTTTAGTTTTGTCGACAAAAGTCCACTTTTGTCAACAAAACCTTGTAGTCTAGACACACCCTTACTCTCTGATGAGAGCTCACATACTCCAGTTTGAAAACCACTGCCCTCTGGGAACTGATAACCCCACTTCTTTTCTCTACTGTCTTCCCAGGCACAATAGCTTAGGCTCAGAATGGGAATTGGGACTGTGAGAACCAAGAAGGCATAAGGCTAAAGCATCCAAGCAGTCCCTCTTCCCATGCCCCAAGCTTGCATGTATTAGCTAGTATTTCAATCAAAAAGCTCCTATTGAAGAAACCAAAGGGAGGACAGTGTCTGAGGATGGCAAACATCCCTTTAAATTGGCCCCATTAACTGGGTTTATTTCCCCGACTAAAGCAAAGAAAAGAAAAATGGGAGGAGTCTTACTTGACTGTAGAGACCGTCCCAGTCGTGATGGAGTCCGTCTTGGAGAAGGTCGACTTCAGGTACTCAGGGGTGTTGAATGGCAAGGAGACGGGCTGCTCAGGGCCAGCCACTGGAGTGCTGCTGGGGGTGCTGGCGAGAGGGTTGGGAGCCAGGCTAGGTGTTGGAACCTTGACTGGAGTGAGTTTCTGGATGTTCCTTACATCGTACTTGGATGGCCGGCCCACCTTGCCTGTCTTGAAGGCAATGGCTCCTCCCATGTCTGGACTGCCCTCACCAGGCTTAAAGAGGTGCAAGTACTTGACATTCTCCAGGTCATACTTGGAGGCCTTCTTGTAGGTGTTGCCATTCTGTGGCCTGAGGCTCTCACCTGTCTTCAGCTTCTGAATGAAGAAGTCGTACTTTGAGGCCCGTGACATCAGACCCTGCATCTGGGAGCTGCTGGGAGAGGGCAAGGGCAGGATGGTGGCTTTGGTCTCTGTTAGCAGGGTAGCATCTGGCCCTGGCAGTGCTCGGATAGGTTGTGTCAGCACTGATGAAGCCTCCTTACCCAGCTTGGAGCTCAGCTCATCAGACTTGGCCGGGTGGATGGGCCAGGAGAGCTGCTCACCGGCCTTGAGCTTGCGGATATACTCCTCATATTTGGAGAAGCGGGCTCGCTTGCTCATGGCGTCCTCGCCTGGGAGGGAGGCGGCAGCGGCAGAGGCCTCTGAGGTAGCAGCATTCAGCTTGTCAAAGCTGATCTTGCGAGTCAGCTCGTCCCGCATGTTCTGGTCATTGTAGCCAAACATGCCCAGGAACTCGTTCATGGTGGTGGCGGCGTAATCCCGCAGGGACGAAGCTTCCCCTGCAGAGAGACAGAGGCACAAAGAGTCATGCAAGGGGTGGATTCTCCTCTTCTGTACCAGCACTGGCAGTGGGTGGGGGGGGGATAAGAGAGGGGGAATATGATCTACTGACGTTTGGCTCACTTGTTAGGTTTTACGACTCTTAAATTAATTTGTTTTAAAAAAAGTAATTAATACTGGGGTAAAATAAAAAGAGTTCATCAATGCCAGGAAAATCAATTTCCTAAATGTTCTAGCCGATGGCTTTTCAGTACATTAAACAAAGTTTCATAAATGTCTCTGCACTCTTGCCTTGGCCTAATATGAAGAAAAAGTAATTTTACTGAAAGTGAGGCCAGGGCTGATATGCCAGGGTTTATGCAGCTCCAAGCCAGTGGGGTGCATATATGCAGGGGAGGGGCGGCATGTGTTTGGGGCAAAGGGAGAGGGACAATGGGGGAATGGAGCCGGTAGGAGGCACGAGAAGAGAGAGGTAGAGATGTGGTGATGAGCAGGTGAGAAATAAATGGAGGAGGGGTGAGGAGCTGAGTGAAGGTGAGACAAGAGGGACAAGGGGAGGTCGGAAAGGAAAAGGCTGAAGGGCGGGATGAATCTCCATGGCAATAGTTCTTCACCTATCTACCGTGCTGGGCCACACAAGCGGCAATGTGTGTCATGTGGGTGACATCCACACATTATATATACTAGCCGTATAGCCCTGAGGCTATCATAGGGGGCGTGGCTGTGTGCTGCTTGGGCAGCAGCTGGAGAACCACCGCTCTATGGGCACTCCAACTCCTGCCATTGTTTTTCTAAAGCTCCTCTTAAGCATTTCTCTCTGAGGTCTGACGGGTGGGATGGGGGCCCCCAGTGACATTAGAGTTCCGGAAAGATGCCTGTATCCCTGCTCTGAACACCCATAAACCCCACCTTTCCCTACAGAGGCAGGTTGTGCTGGCCAAAGGATACGCAAACTGGGTGGAGGAGAATTGTTTCTCCCTTGGATGTTTCTCCATGATGGGGTAGGCTGTTTTCCCAGGTGTGTGTATGTGTGTGTGTGTGTGTGGGGGGTGGTGGTAAAGAGTGTGTGTCAGGCTGTTCTCCCTGGGTGGGGGCTGAAGGGGAGAGTTGTTCTCCCTGGGTGGGGGGCTGAAGGAGAGGGCTGATCTCCCTGGGTGGGGGGCTGAAGGAGAGGGCTGTTTTCCCTGGGGGGTGGTAAGGAGAGTGGGGAGGACTGTTCTCCCTGGAGTTCCCTCCTCCACTCCCCCCTAGGCAGTTTTGCTGGTCACCAGGAGGAGAAGAACAAGAATCTGGAGGTCACCCAATACCTGTATAAAGGAGGAAATAAAGATTGCTCTGACGTGCCAGCTCAGACTCATTTAGGCTTCAGTCTGACACAGCGTTCCTCCTCCTCCTCCTCTCCCTTTGGCTTTCTCCTGCAGACTGAAGATTTACTGCGTGCACGAGTCCTTCAAACCTCCCTCGTCATCTTTCCCAATCACTCACTCTAACTCTTGCGGGCGAGCACCATCTTTCATACGGAGGGAGAGAGCCAGCGAGGGCAGGTACGGCAGTAGAAGGAAGGGAGATCCTGGCTTAGGGGAAGCCACAATGGTTCTGACGCTCAGAGAGAATTAGCACTGCCTTGAAAGACAGCTGAAAAGGCAGAGAGCCGAGAGAGGAGGGCAAGGGAGAGTGGTATAACAGGTTGACGAATCCCAGGAGTTGCAATGGATTCCTGAGATCCAGGGAACTGATGGAGCACTGTGCCACACACCTATGCATGAATGCTCCTGAACACGCCAGCTTGGCCAACAAGCAGACTCCTACATCCAGGGGTCTCTTGACTCCCCAGTTGTTTGCATCAGCAAGGGTGTGTGGGGAAAGAGAGCCAGAGGAGATAGGACCCTGCATTGGGCCATGAAAACTTCTGCATGGCCCACATCAGTGATGCCCAATGCAGGCAGGGACAAGGCATAAACCCAGCTGCACAGGCAGCCTGTATACCCCAGCACATGGCCGTGGAATTACCACACAAGGCATCGGGATGATGCTTACAGCAAAGGTCTGAGGACCTGCCTGCCTAGCTAGGCTACAGAATTCAGGGCAATATCACCGAGACTCGGCTGAGCACACTGCTCATTTGCACTGCTGAGCACCAGCGTCTTGGCACCAACGTCCATGTGCTCCTACCCGAACCACGCCCAGACAGCAGCCATAAGAGATGACTGTCCAAGCAGACACACGTCAGGGGGGCAATTTCCCTCCAGCAGGATGTCTAGGCCCCCTATGTGAGGCCCTTGAATGGCATGCAAGCCCACGATAGCCATGTGAGTTCCTCAGGGTCAATCTAGGTAGGTAGTAAGGCACCTATGTTTGACAACTAGGCTCCGAAAATGATACATCACAAAGGAAGGGGAAAACTCTGAGGAAACTAGGGCTCCTCTCACTTGGCCTTTTCACCTGCGCCTCCCCCTTCCTCACGCTCCCACAGCCCCTCGCTGCTCTGGGATCCCAAGGGCACTGCCTTTCACTTCTGCATGCAAAGGCATAAAAGCATTTCCTCCTGCTTTAATGCTTTTCACCCGTTTGCTGCCTTTCCCTCTTCTCCACCTCCGTCCCAGCGTAACCCTATAGCTCCAACGGAAGAGATTAATCCCATAAAATCCCCCCCGGGGTCTAAGATTTTCCTGTTCCTGATAAATCCGTCTCCCCTCTTCTGCTTTTCATCTCTTTTTGGACCTGTAAAGTGATCCCTGGTCTCCCTCACATTCCCCCAGACTTCCAGGCCCAGTGCAGTGAAACCCCATCCTCCACCCCAAGCCAAACTGCAAGCAGGACCAGGAGGCATGGAAGGGATCTGCTAAGAAATTGAATGAACACACACACACACACACACACACTCACCATGGGTGGGAGACCAAGTTGTAAAAATCTACAAAACCTTCACCTCGTCTCAAGGGAGAACTGGTGTAAACATCAGAAAAGGAGAGAAGAAACCTCCCTTCCCTCTACCCCACACCTCCTTGATCTGGGGGATTCCCAATCCTCAGTCTGAAGCAGGAGCAAAGCAAGCAGCAGCTGGGAGACCCCTCTCTGGGATTCCGCACCGCAGGACAGCTGTGCAGCTCCCAGGCTGGCTCAGACCCTGCATAGATTTAACACCCAAGGCCTTAAAAGAGACCTGGGGAACCCAGAATTTCCCTGTGAGGCTGGGAGCTGCTGCCCTGTGAGCTGCTGGAAGTGGTGCCACTGGGCTTGGAAATCGCCTTTGGTCCCAGCCCCACTGAAAACTACAGAATGACTGGGGGGGAGGGGTAAGAGGGAGGTTCTCAGGGCTTTTCCGAAGCTCCACAAAGTCTGGGGGCTGAGTTCAGGCCCCAGGGAGCACTGCAGCAATCCCATCTCATGTCATGGGAACTGGCTGTTCACCCCATTCCCCAAGCCACAGCCTCCATTTTGCTTCTATGATAAAATCAGGCTTGGATGATCACAGTAAAGGCTCTGGGGTGACCAACCATCCTACTGGCCTTGCTTCATCCCCGACCAGGCTGATTTCAGGCAAAGCAGGGCAGGTTTCTCCATCACTCTGCCAGCTGGCCTGCCTCACCCCAGGCCTGCAGGTGCGCCCACAAAAGACAGTCCCCAAAGCCCCACCAGCGCTCAGCTTCTGTGCTGCGCTTGCCCAGACAGAGGAATGTGAGAACCAGCTGTGGTGGCCACAGCACAGACACCTGCCCGCTGGGAGACCCACCCACTTCATTTCACACAAACCACCAGAGCCACAAGCTGGGAGCCATTTTGTTGAGCTACAGACCCAGAAGCCAACAGCTCCATGACCCTGGTCCCAATTCACTGAGTCGCCTGGTCCACCATTCCCGACGGTGGGGCAAAAGGGGGGTTGAGTCCTTGAAAAGAGGACATTATGCTGAGGCTGTACTCCTCCCCAGTAACTGCTGAACCTTCTGTGCCGCAGGCAGCGCTGTCCCTGGGTCTGCCTCCCTGCCCCACCGTCCCCTCCTTCCTGCAGCACGTTTTTCTCTCCTCTACTGCACGATAAGAAAGGGCTCCCTCTCCCCCTGCCGCTGCTCTCCATTTGTGGGCATTGCCAAAGAGCAGAGATCTCTGTGTCTCAGAGCAGCTATCGTATCACGAAGGATCCGGAGGGAAAAAAAAAAGGTCTAAAAATAGCCTGCAGCAGCACACTATATATGGAAGGAAAAGCAAAACAGCCCAAATGGAGCAGAAGGTCTGGACACCGGGGGATGGAGTATCCCAAATGGAGCTTTGTCCATTGTGCTGGCCAGGAGGGGAAAACAAGTGATTGTGGGGGTGCAGGGTAAAGAAGTGAGAAACTGGGCACTAGCACATGCCCCTGAAATACAGGCAGTCCCAGGGTTACATACAAGATAGGGACTGTAGGTTTGTTCTTAAGTTGAATCTGTATGTAAGTCGGAACTGGCGTTAGCCACTGCTGAAACTGATCAGTTTCAACCATGACTGAATCTGGATGCCAGTTCTGACTTACATACAGATTCAACTTAAGAAACCCAGGCGTCCCCAAGTCAGCTGCTGCTGAAACTGATCAGCGGCTGATTCCAGGAAGCCTGGGGCAGAGCAACTCTGCCTCGGGCTTCCTGTAGTCAGCCGCTAGTCAGTTTCAGCAGCGGCTGACTTGGGGACGCCTGGGGGCAGAGCAGCTGGGGTGCTGCTGGGTTGCTCCAGTAGCGCGGCTCCTCGGCGCTACTGGAGCAACCCAGCAGCACCCCAGCTGCTCTGCCCCAGGCGTCCTGATTCAGCCGCTGCTGGTCAGTTTCAGCAGCGGCTGAATCAGGACGCCTGGGGCAGAGCAGCTGGGGTGCTGCCGGGTTGGTCCGGAGCGGCGCTGCGGGACCAACCCGGCAGCCCCCAGCTGCTCTACCCCAGGGGTATGCAAGAAATACCTGGTCTGCTGTGGGGGGGCGGACTAGCTGCACCCCCCCAGCCCCCAGCAGACCAGGGAGACGGGGGTGGCGGGACCGCCCAAGTCCTCCACGGCTTTGCTCCGTCTCCCTGGTCTGCTGAGGCTTTGCTCCCCATCTCCCTGTTCTGCTGGTCAGACCAGGGACACGGGGAGCAAAGCCTTGGAGCACGCCCGCCGCGGGACAGCCCAAGCGCGCCTGGGCTGTCCCGCGGCGGGCGTGCTCCAAGGCTTTGCTCCCCGTCTCCCTGCAGACCAGGGAGACGGGGAGCAGCTTTTCTCGCCCCAGAGGACGGGGGCGGAGCATCAGGGCGTCCCGCCGCTCCCGTCCTCCAGGGTGAGAAAAGCCCCGTTCGTAACTGCGGATCTGACATAAGTCGGATCCGCGTAACTCGGGGACTGCCTGTACTTCTTTGTGCAGGAGATTCCCTAGGAAATTATAAGAGGGGAGAAAACCCCTTCATGGGAGGGAATGGGGAGAAAAAGAAGAGACGTACACCTTTGGATGGATGGAGTGGGCTTAGTAAATAAACCAAACAAATCAATCAATCGATAAATGAAAGAAACTTTGAACACTCTGAAGAAAAAGTTCTGGGTGACTATCTCAATCACCCTACGTGTGTGCGTGTGGGGGATGTACTGTAAGACCAGTGTCTGTATGACCATGTAGGAAATCTGAATGGGTGTGTATACAAGTCTGTGCAGGGACGCATGCATCAGTTTGGGTGTAAGGGCTGTGGATCTGTGAGAACGGAATGAGCATGTTTGTGTGTCGGTGACAGTCTGTCACCCGTCTCCAGACAAACACCTGCTTTGCAGATTTGGCATGTGCTCTCTGTCTGTTCAAGAGGGGAGACACGCAAGGTGAGGCTGGGAGCTGACTCATGTTCAGACCAGCTCTTGTCAGTTCCCTATGTCTGAGGAGGGAACCAGGCGGAGAACAAGACTGTCCCTCCACAGGGACTGCACTCTGTTCATTGCATCACCGTGACTGAATCCAATCTTCCTTCTGAGTAAGGGGGCTTGAAAAACGGGCCCTAAATGCTGATGCTCAGGCCAGTCCTCAGCAAGCTCCCTGCATCCTCCACTCACAATCCATTCTGACAGGGCTTGGGGTTCTGGGCATCAGGAAAAAATCCCCTGGAGACGGTGTCAGAGATGCAGGATCACTTGGGTGAGTGTCCTGATAAGTACAGTCCTGTCTCCCATTCTTAACTTATGTGGCCTCTTTTTCAAGCCCTGGGGCCAAATTTCTCCTTGGTGCCAACAACGGCAGCCCCATTTAAGTCAATGGGAATTGCAACCCATTACACCAGGTCTGAATACCAGTGTGGAGAAGCCGAGAATTCACAAGTGGGTTGGCTTAATACAGAGAGAGAACGAGGAGAACTCAGTCCTTCCCAAAGAAAGAAACCCTCAGCCCATGCTTTACAGAGAGATGTTAGGGGCACATTTCCCACAGGACTCTCAAAACACGTGCATGAAACCTGCCTGCGCATCTGTGCGTCCAACCCCCAAGCCTGTGCCTGCCATTTGGGCACTGTATGTGCTATTACCTTGCACACTTATGGCCCGCTAGCTCACGGTAACGGCATGTGTGTGATCCATTGATGCTCTGGCCCTAAATAGGCATCCTGCTGGGAACCCTCTCTCCTCTTGCCATAAAGAGGAGCTGTTGGCTCCTTTCTATTTCCCATCAGTTGGTCATAGACTTCTCTATTCGCCCTTTCCCCCACCCCCTTTGGCTTTTTTGCAAATCTGAGCTGCAAATAGTGGGGGGAAGGGGGGGAATTAAACCAAACTACAAACCGAGTCCAGGCGCAATCACCTTGTGTCTGGGAACGACAAGGGCTTTCCTATCAAAGGAAACTGAAGGTCACACTTTTCCTCATTGATCTTGCAATGTTTGTTAATTACTCTGTCACTGATGTGGCGAAGGATAATTAAACAGCTCTGTTTATATCTTATATGCATAATTATGTGCGCTGCCACTGAACTCGCAAAGACTAGAGAATGTGCCTCTCAGGGAAGGGGAACGGACAGACGGAGATGAGCTTCAGCTGCATTATTAGCAGGAGGAGGAAAACATGCACACACACAAAAGAGGGAAAGTTTGATGGATTTGTAAAGTGCTCAGACAGATGGGCAGGGGTGTATGTGAGGTGCGATCTTTCTAGCAAGAGATTCAACCCAAGTGGGTAACAGATCTAGATCTCAGCAGGAGTGGCCCACTCTACACTGGCACAGAGGTACTTTGGTCAGTCCAGAGCTTCCATCCTCACTTGGGTACTTAAATGGCCCCAGATGTTGATCCAGAGAGACTGGTCAGTCTGGGAATGAAAGAAGAATTCATCCTGGGCATCTCCCCAACACACACATACAGGCCACTGGCGCCTCTTGCTAAAAAATTCATCCTGAGTCAAATCTGAGCCTGAATTTCTTTATGCCAGGACTGAACTAAAATGTTAGGACTGCATGTAAAGCATGGTGGGGACATGCCCTCTGGAAGGGGTAATGTACCAATCAGAATTCAGGCATGGGTGTGCTGGGGAGTTAGGAAAGCTGAGGGCTTGGGAATTCAACTCTCTGAGTCATTAGTGTGTTTCTCTGACTGCACCAAGGGTGACCAGATGTCCTGATTTTATAGGGATAGTCCCAATATTTGGGGCTTTGTTTTATACAGGTGCCTATTCTCCTCCACCCCCACCCCAGTTTTTCACACTTGCTATATGGTCATCCTAACAGGGCGTAAAGAGAAAGACAGAGTTCACATGACACCTTACAAAGATCTGGAGTGAGACAGCATCGCCCCGGACTCCCCTCGATCTGTCTGGCCAGGATAACCTTGGAAGTGAGGAAAGAACCTGTCCAGAATCCCATGCGTCTGTTATGAGGCTGGGTTTAATATCAATAGAGGGACATTGGCTGTAATAAATCCATCAATCAGAGGAGCAAATGAAGGAAGGAGGAAAGGAAAATGCACATACGAAAAAGACAGACAGAAAGGATTCTAAGGCGTTTGTGCTGGCAGGAGAAATCTAGTTTCTTCACAGAAATAAGCACTGGAGGATTGTGGTGTCCCAGATGGAGGTGTTGTTTGCCAGTGGGCCAGTAGCAGTGCTGATCCTCTGGAAGAAAGGGCAGAGAGAACCCTCTCTTACACTCCCAATCTACCAGCTAAATCTGCCCACACCACAGCTCCTCCATTAGCTTAGGCACTTTTAAAGGCTTGCAAACAAATAATGATAGCCTGCGAGTTATACACAGAGCTGCTGCTTTCCACCTGCACACAAAGGGTATGTCTAGACTACATGCCTCTGCCGACAGAGGCATGTAAAATAGGCTACCTGACATAGTCAATGAAGTGGGGATTTAAATATCCTCGGCTTCATTAAAATAAAAATGGCTGCCGCTCTGTGCCGGCTCAGCTGATCGTCGGCACAACACGCGAGTCAAGACGCGGATCGGTCAACAGGGGAAGCCTTTGTCGACCGCTCCTGTAAATCTCATTCCATGAGGCATAAGGGAGCAGTCGACAAAGGCTTCCCCTGTCGACTGATCCGTGTCTTGACTCGCGCGCTGTGCCAACTATCAGCTGTGCTGGCACAGCGCGGCAGCCATTTTTATTTTAACGAAGCCAGGGATATTTAAATCCCCACTTCATTGATTACGTCGGGTAGCCTATTTTACATGCTTCTGTTGGCAGAGGCACGTAGTCTAGACATACCCAAAGGCATAAACAAACACACACAGCACCCAAGCACTTGTGAGGACACATGCAACTACATGCACATACATATCAATGTGCAGTATTCACACACAAACATACACACACACAAATGTGAACACATGCAACAAATCTGTAGATGCACACAAGCATACCTGCAAGAGACACAAATATTGTGAAGGCAGCAGTCACATAACTAGATGTGTTAACACAAATATAGAAATAGACAGAGACTGGGATGAGGGCCTGTATGTGTACACACACACACTCTTCTGGTCATCGATATTCATGTCCAATTCTTCTCTCCTGCTCATCCTATTTTAATTAGCAAATTCCCTTCTACACAGATGAGTCTTCCTCATTCAATGTCCTCTTCCTCCTCCTGCTTCACTCACTTTTCCCCAAGGTAGGCTCCCCCACCTCTTCTGCTTCCTTTCCCACCCCACAATAACCCCAACCCCAAATTTCCTAGACATCTCTGTGCTCTCATGCCACTTCCTTAGGCTCAACTAACTAGGCACCGAATCCAATCAAGGAAGCAGATCAAGCCCTTCCCCATGCTCTCCTTTTATTGCCTCACCAACATGGACACAGTGCCACATGTGGCCACCCTCCTCTTTCAGGGGTTCAGGCGGACCTGGCAGCACTGTTCCCTAATCAGCTCTCCTCCCTCGACACACATCGCCCTCTCAGCTTAACCACAGTGTTACATTAGAGAGTGCCAACAAGTTGTGCTCCCGGGGAACTCTGTACCCAGCTGGGGCAGGACGGGCAATATCCAATTCCAAAAAAAATGCCAGCTTCTTCCCAGCTCTCATCTCCCGTAATTAGACTCTGCTTTTGGAATTAATTACCATTGTGAAAGATGCCGCGTGTGGGTGGGTGCGAACACTTGTGTGCTTACACAAACGTGTCTGCCACAGAATGGGGAGTGCGCAGGCAAGTGTGTCTGTAAAGAAGGCAGCCTGAGTCTTGCTCTCTACTGGAAAACTTGAATATGTACCTTAGTGCCAAATGTCTTTATCTTCATCTAAATTATCTTCAGGGATCTGTGGGGTGGATCCCACCAGATAAAGGAATTGGGGGGCAGGCTCTCGGATCCACTCAGATAAAGGAATCCAGGGATAGGACCTGGGAGCCCCTTGTTGAAGGACTCTGGTGATGGGATTTGGGATCAACCCAGGTGAAAGAATCCTCACCATTTCCTGGATGCGGGTTCCAGAGCAGTGGGACTTCAAGGGCTGCTCCCTGCTACAAAGCACAGAACAGCCCGCCCACTGCAATGGAGAGATTAGGGGCTCCTGAAAGTGAGGCTCATTCCTGTGATCTGGTGGCCAAGTTTAGCCAGTGGATGTAGGGCAACTGAGGTGATTCGCATTACCCTGTCTAAAATACTGGCCTAGGGCCTCCATTGTGCAGGGTGGTAGATGGGGCAATGACTTACCTGAGGCAGCTCCTCCAGCCAGCTTGGAGCCGGTAGGTCCACTGGAGGGTCGGTAAGTTTCATCTTTGGACGCAGGCCCATCCGAATCCCTGTCGTCCAGGAAGCTGCCATCCGCCTCATTCCCATTATCTTCCTCATCACTGCAGCCCTTGGGCTGTACCATGTAAACCCCTTCGGGGGGCACTTCCACACTGTCATTGGCCTTACGTTCCTTGCCCTCTGCTCGGCTCAGCAGGGTCTCATCATTGTACTCCCCATTTACCCACTTCTCAATCACCTCCCTCCGCTTGTCCTCCTCTATCTTTTGGATGCGGTTAAGTCCATCAGAAAACTCGGCCCCCAACTTCTTGGTCTCAGGCTGAGGTGGTTCCTTGGTGCCGCTTTCCCTCTGGGGAACCTTGTCCAACCGCACCTGTTCAGATCCCCCATGATCAAAGACCACCTGGCGGCTGAGCTTGGCACAGATCGCATTTAGCTTCAGGCCGCCTTTGCGCTTGGCAGCCATCTTGGATTTTCCTGAGGTTGCGTCAGTGCATATAGTTCTTTCAGCTGGAAAGAGACAGAGGGAGAAATAAACAGCATGAGAGGGAAATGCTCTGCCATTCTGAAACTCAAACCCTGTCTGCAAACATTTGACCCCAGCCAGATGACCTTAAAACACAGTCAGCCAGTGTTACTCTCTGAAAGGAACTGCCAGGAACTGCCTTGGAGGAGCTGGGGCTCAGGGAGCATATTGTGGAGTTCACCCACAGTCTGTCAGCAACACCACGGAAAGATGCCTCTGTTAAAACACATCAGGCTGAATTCATTCCTGATGTAAGTGAGCGTAAAGACACTATCTTCAGTGAAGGTGCAGCTACTTACACCAGGACTGAACCTGGCTGAATGGATCTCGGAATGTCCCAGGCAAAATTCCCCTCTGGTATAACTGTGTAAACCACTGATGAGTGCATGTAACAGATCCCTCTGTGCACCTGCGCTACAGAGGACACGAGTAAGATGCAGCCCTACCAAAGTTCCCTCTAATCTTTTCCATGTGTGTGCAGAATAATTTTATGTGCACTGAGGCATGTGTGAATGTGCACTACCAATAGAAACAAAACTCCTAGCTGTGGGTGCTTTGCTAACAAGCTGGACTGCATCTGAATCTCTCCTGAATGTCTGTAGAAGTGCACAGCTTCCAGGGAACACTGAGCCCTACCTAGGGAGCCTTGATGCTTTCATTTAAGCTGTAGCAACTCAGGGTTTTAGCTCTGGAGGTCCCCAGTTCAGTCCCAGTGCATCAGCCAAGGTGGCGCCTATCAGAACTCAGGGAGTGAAGCCAAAAGAGTTATATCAATGGTGTCTTTTGGAAAGATGGGGCTCCCAATTCTAACCCCAGGGAATACAAGCAACCTCCTTTTGGCTTCAGCGCAATTTACTTGAATCCTAAGGCAGGAGAGTCAGATGGGAGAGGAAAGGAGGGGGAAACATACTGGGGTGTCAGTCAGTAAAACCCTTTTTCTGTCTCACACACACAGGAAATTCTCTGCACAGTCTTAGTCGGGGTTTGTCATTTTAATGTAGTTTATTTAGATGCAACAGCTATTAAAGAGGTGTGTGTGGAAACAGAGAGCAAGGAAGGAAGGAAGGACCTTAGCTTCAGGTGCACATTTGTTAAGGACCTTAACTTCAAGGTGAGGGCATGTCTTGAACTGATCAGTCCTTAGCAAAGTCACCTGTATAATTGTTAACTATTAACAAGATTTAATCCCAATTAAAAGCAGCAAGCTGCACTAAGAGAACACTATGGCTGGGCAGCTGTTGTTTTCTTGACGGCCTTTAAGAGTGTCTAGGCTAAGAAAGAGAAAAAACTCTGAAAGCAGAAAGGGGTGTGCAGCCTTTGCTCTGCCCCTGCGTGTACATTTCAGTGAGGACAAGGTCCCACGCTTGTCCTCAAAATCAGTGACACACACGCCCTCACACTCTGCACCCCAGCTGCTACCTCGTCACACCTTGTGCCCACTCAGCATGCTTGCAGTGCTCTTGCCACTCCCTTGTTCTCTAGGGGCATGCCTACAGAGCAGCGTGATTTTGAAATAACAGCATGCGCATCCACACAGCAAGCCCGCTATTTCACAATAATTTCGAAATAAGGGGCTTCTTACTCCAACTCCTGTAACCATCATTTTACAAAGGAGCTCTCCCTTCGACTTCCTGCACGGTAGACGGCACCAAAAGCCGAGTGAAGGTACTTCAATGTCAGCTACGCAATGACCGTAGATGAACTTGTGTATCTTAACTCGACCTTGTCCCGCAGTGTAGACGTACCCTCGCTGTGCTTGCTGCACCTTACTCCCACTCCCAGCCCCTTCTACTGTGGTCTTTATCTTCCCCCTATAGTTTCCCTATCCACACACACTCTCTCATCCTGCTTATTCTCTCTGCTCTGCTCCTCCTCCTTCTCTAGTAACAACTAGCCCTGCAAAGGTCAGCATGAACACTCTTCATCCTTGCCCCGCGTCCTTGGGTCACAAAGACTCGCCTGACCTCTGCCTTGGGCTCTGGAGGCCAGAAAGCACAGCAGCGCTCTCACTAGAACTTTCAGTGCTCTCCTACGCCACGTGGGGCTCTGTGGAAATGGTTAGGTGCCCACATTAACCAACAGATGTGGGTGCAGTTTCAGGCCCTTCCTGGAAAACGTGTCCTTTGACTGCATGCCCGTCAGAGGGGAGTCGTCTCCTCCTCATCACAGAGGACTGGTGTTTTCCATACAAAGGCTCCCTCAATATCTCCGATGGCCAGCCCCAAAGATCCTGCTACACAGAAGTGCACTGATGTTAATCAGACCCCCTACGATGAACCCAGAAGCCACTGTGAAGGCCCCTAATCCCATAACATGACAGCCCAATACAAACAGATTGAAACTTTAGACTCTGTCCAAGAGCCAGAGAGCGGCTGCTTAGCATAAACACCTGACAGCTTCAGACACACTCACCTGTCAAGGGTTGTAAGAAAAATACACACACACACACACTCCGACAAACATGTATCAGCCTCCCCCACCCTTACACACACTGTGCCCTTATAATGGTGCATCCCCAATGCAGACACATGCATTCATATATCTAGCCATATCCCTTCTGCATGAACAAGCGTGTTTGCATACACACACACAGCGTCATGTACACCCCCCAGATCCATACACTTACATGGGTAAGCCTTGCTCACACATACACCCCCACCCTCCACCCATGCACACACATTGGTCATCCCTAAATGAACATAAGCCAAAACTGCCAAGATGCTAAACCACATACACCTGTGCACTTCCATCCACCATGCCTTTAGGACAGGAAGCGAAGAAGGATCCCATGGAGAATTGGAACGGCAGAGGGAATCTAAGGAGGCAGCAGGAACTACTAATCACTCCAATGGGAATCAGGCCAGGACACCTAGGTCACACCTGTACACTCAGGAAAAGGACCAGGGGAGCTTCATTAACTGCCGGTGGGTAGGGCAGAATCTCCAGCAACATGCGGTGGTGCCCTGGCACCAGGCAGGGCACTCGGTCAGCTATGACTCATCAATCTCTCTAGCCATGCTTGGCAATCCTCCATCTAAGTTCTCATGATGCCTAACCCTGCTCGGCTACTGAGATCAGACAAGTTCACAGCTGGAGATAATGGGACAGCAGAATATCAGCAGCTCCTAACACCAGAGTTTAGGACGAAGGAGAGTCTTCCCACCCTGCTGCTCCTCTCCTTCCTACAGTCAGGCAGGTCCCATTATTCTGGCCTGGAGGTGAGCAGCCAAGTACACACACCAGAGGCAAATGAATCTATAAATATTTATTCAAAGGAAGAGGAGAACAGACGTTCCCGAGGCTGCACTTGCTGCTTATGTCGCAGCTCAAGGGAGCCTGCAACTTGTCTTCCCTTCCTGGCAGTGCCTCTCTCCATCTCACCCCCTAAGCCTTTGCCCCATCTGGTGCTTCTGCGCCATCCAATGGCTCTTACTCTCCCCTCCACCTGTCTTTGTGGGGTCCTCTCACCTGTTCTGCAGATTATAGTCCCCCTTAATCCCCTTATAATGCCCCCACCTCTGTTCCCCCAACCACTTTGCCCTGCTCTGCTCACACTTTCTGACAGGCTTTTCTCCTTCGCCTGGTTCCCAGGAATGCTGGTTATTCCGAACGTGAGGTTTGTGTACGGCCTGAACCTCTATAACTGCCCTCAGCATCTCAAGACTCCCCTCAGCTGCTCTATCAGAGACCCCGGTCCTGGGGCCAGGAGGGGGCTCTTTCAAACGCTGTGCCCATGCATGGAGTCAGTGCATGCAGCAGTGGGATCCTGTGGTCAGAGCCCAGGACTGGGAGTCACAACTTCTGGAACCCACTACCAGCTGGATGGGGAGGGTGGGAAATGTGGTCTGATGGTCAGCACTGGAGGCTGGAAATCAGGACTCCTGGGGTCTATTGCTAGCTCTGCAGCTAATTCACTGTGTGAGCCTGTGCAGGTCACTTTGCCTCTTGGTGCCTCTGTTTCCCTATCTGTAATGTGTGGGCATCAACTGCCGCTCAGCAGTCTTGGAAGAAGAGCCCACCTCTGGAGCACCGTCTGTGCCCCTCTATCCAGACTGGGCCAGGCCCACAGGGGGAGAGTGCACTCCCCAGCTCATTGGCCTCTAAAGGGATGGATCCCTTACGTGATCTCCAACCCACTGTGCTTCCCCATGCAGGCAGAGGGGGCGGAACTGAGCTGCTGAGCCAGGGATCCTCACTCGTCTCCTCTGCACAAGGGGTGGGTGGCTGGGTGCATTTTGGGAGCACAGTCTCCCCTCCACCTCAAACTCCCCACCCCACAGCACTCTGCGTCTCCATTGCACTGTTTAAAGATTCCTGCCTAAGTAAACATCCCCCTTTATTTTCTTCTCCCAAACAGAAATGTTTTGATTTCACATCAATCCGAGGAAGCCGTTTATAACCCGAGCCTGTCACAGGGACTTTTCATCTCTGCCCAGGACAAACTCTCCCACATGCTCTATTTACACTGAGCACTTCCTCTGAAAACAATACTGTGGAGTGTATACAGTGGGCCCGGGGTAGAGGGGATGCAGTCACCCTCTGGTATGCCCTGAGACCTCCTGCAGCACCAAGAGGGACCAGCCTGAAGAACAGAGGGTGCAGGTGGAGAGTAGGGGCTCAGGAGGGGGGTGGCATCTCCTCCTCAAGTTCACTGTCTCTCCCCCGAACCCAAATTGGTGCCTATACTGTGGCTCTGCTGGAAACCTGACACCTCTGAGGCACTGAACATCACCCAGCGAGTGAGCCTAGAGCAGGAGCCCCGAATGGATCTCGCCCTGCCAGCTCAGTCCTGTTCCCAGCATGCTACTGTTGTTTATATTCTGGAAGCAGCTAGAGGCTCCCAGTGAGATCAGGGCCCTGCTGCGCTAGGTGCTGTACAAATGGAGCAAGATTCAGTCCCTGCTCAGAGGTGCTTACAACCGAAACAGACGCATCGAAGTTCTACAGCTGGGAGCAGAGCAATTCAGCGACTGGCCTCAAGTCACACAGGAGGCTTGTAGCACAGGCCCAAGCAGAACCTAGATCTCCTGAGTCCCCAGCCAAGGCCATCCTGCTTCTGTTAACCAAAAGGCACGTGCTTTCGTATCACATCCGACCACTCCCTTCACCAGGCTGAGCCCCGGCCCCTGCAAGCCCCAGCTTTCAATGACAGGGTCTCCCAACCCTGGTCAGGGTCTCCCAACCCTGGCATTCCAGGAGCTAGACGAAGACAGAGAAAATTGGGGGTGGAGGAAACACTGCCCTCACCCCATAGCCAAAAGGGCCATGGGGTTCCAGACAATCCACCGAGTGCGGAGATGTGACAATTTCAGGCTGAAACGACAATGGTGCAGAGGGATACGAAGGGAGCGAAAGCAAGATAACAGCCAGGGAGCTCTGAGGGAAGGCATCCTCTACTGCAGGGTCAGCAATGGTGTCTTTACCTCTCTCCCACCCCTTGCCACCTGCCCCAGCACAGCCATAACTCCTGGGTCCCCTCTCACCCTGCTTTGGCACCACTTTAAACTCATTGTGAGCAGTGGGGTTACTCCCATGCCAGTGAGAGGAGAACCTTGCCCTTATGTGATCCTGGTCTGAGGGGTGGGGAAGAGGGGATCTTAGGTGTTATAAAGAGGGACCGAGATTGATAGGAGCCATCTATATTGGGTGGGAAGTTTGGGTGCATAGAAGGAATACAGCCAGTCTGGGGAGGGACTGAGGTAGGAAATGGGGGATCCCAACTGAGAGAAAAGGATTGTGCTGGGAAGATACATTCCAACTCTGTGGGCAAGGCCCAGGGTGGAAAAAGACTCTGGATGAGGAGGGGGGATCAAGAGGAGGGGGACAGTTTTAGCTGTAGAGGAAGTCATTTGTAGTTGGGGTGGGGGGGCAGGGAGGAGTTCCTGGCTGTGGGGAGATGAAGAAAAGGGCATCTCAGATGTGAGGAGATGGTTTTGGCTAGAAAGAGGGGATGAGGAGAGGTCCTGGCTGTGGGGAGAGGATGAGGGGTCCAAGCTGTGGAAATGGAGTCCTGGCTGTGGGGAGGGGATGAGGAGGGGTCCTAGCTGTGGGGAGAGGATGAGGAGGGGTCCTAGCTGTGGAAATGGAGTCCTGGCTGTGGGGAGAGGATGAGGAGGAGTCCTAGCTGTGGGGAGAGGATGAGGAGGGGTCCAAGCTGTGGGAATGGAATCCTGGCTGTGGGGAGAAGATGAGGAGGGGTCCTAGCTGTGGGAATGGAATCCTGGCTGTGGGGAGAGGATGAGGAGGGGTCCTTGATGTGGGGAGGGGACAGAAAGGAGGACCTAGCTTTGGAGCTGGGGTCTGGCAGTGGGAAGGGACCATGAGGATTGTCACTTCAGAGGGCTGTGCACGTTGAACAGATGGAGCTTTCATATTCTTATTGAAGAGTTTTGAGCCCAGCTGAGCAGCTCCATTCAGGAGGGAGGCCCCAGCGCCAGCTTTCCAGGAGCTACGAGCTCTCATTCGATCAATTATTTATGGCGCTATTTGGGATGGGGGACACTGCACAGTCCTTTTCTTTTTTAACGGCAGTTGTGCGAGTGCGAATGGAGATATTCCACGCCACCAAGGAGCCGTGAGCAGGGAGGGCGGCGAGCCAAGCAAGAGCTGCGGATGCTGCATGCCGGGGGCCTTTCGCACTTGTGATCTGCGGGGCTGCTTCAGGCGGAGCCAAGCCTTCACAACCGTTCCCTGTAGGGAATCCAGTGTGGCGAGCTTCCCACACGGCAGTGCCCTGGTAGTGCCAGCTGGGTTTCCACCATGGTGAGCGTCCTCTCAGCAATGCCCTGTCCGTGTCAACTGAGATGTCAATGCGGTGTGCTTCCCCCACATTGGTGTCCTGTCAGTGCCAACTGGGACACCAGCATGGCATGCTTCCCTTGCAGCAGTGCCCTGCTAGTGCCAGCCAGCTGGGGCAACAATCCCTACATTATCCTAGGCAGGGCTAAAGCGCAGATAGCTGCAGCCCGTGCATGGCCCAGGATGTGTGAGAGCGGATTTAGTGTGTATATTTTCCCCTCTTCAGTTTATCAATAAAACATTTTATTGCTTTTAGCCCAGGAAATGACCTTGGATTAGTGGATGCTGTCTCTTCTGCCTGACCTTGGGGAGTTCACAATGGCTCTTTAACAATCTCCTCTGCCCTGCAAGCATGGATCCTTGCCTCTGCAAGTGTGTGAGTGGCTGGGGAAAGCCCCCAGTGCGGAAATCAGACCAAAGGGACTCCAAGTCTGCCCTGTGCGGGACAGAGAGGGAGAGAGAGAACGGAAAGCCCTCCCCACAGCATGGCCAGCTCTGTGCTCGGGAAAAGCCCCCAAAGAGCTAAGGAGGTGGGAGCTGTCTGCTGCCACCCCCTGCCACAGATGCCTCCCTGCACCCAGACCTGTGCTGCTCGCCTTCCCTTGCCAGGCACCGACTGCTCAGCCCTGTGCTACAGCCTGCAAGGGTGACCCTTCCTCCCACTCCCTGCTGTGAGAGCCTGACTCAACTGAACTGCAGAGAGGCTGGGAGAAAGGTCATGGGCACAGACTGCTCACTTGCTGAGTCTCGAGGGATGCTCCCCTGGCTCAGCCACCACACTGCCGAAATAACCTGTTGGGTGCCGGTGGCAGGGCCATGTGCAGGTGGCACTGCCTGGGCACTCTTATATAGCAACCGTTATCCACAGGATGGGCACAGGAAACAGAGGAAGGCGTGAGAGAGAATGTGGCCAAGAAAGAGAAGTTTGGCTCCCTTCAAACATGTGACAGCTTCCTGTGCAAGCCATTTCGGGGGGAGGGGATCCCACTGTTATTGCCCCAGCTTCCCTGCCTGCTCTGAACCTCCTGATTTCTGCCAAGGACCTTCTGCCAATATAACTCATTTACAGATCAACCCTCCCAAACCATCTTTGCCCCCACCAAAGCAGCCACATCAGATACGAATTGGGTGTTTTTTTCATTAGAGAAACTTAATTGCTGGGAGTCTTAGACACATTCTTCCTCACAGATAGTGGAAATTACAAACAAGCAGAGTTAGAGCCAAGCTCTGCCAGTGGAAGTGCCCAACCCGCTGCAGGCACTGCTCTCAGGAGCGGTGCAGGAAATACACAGCCAGGCAGCCTTCCCTCTTGCTGCCCTACTCCCTCCCCCACTGCTAGCACATACTCTGATTTTCCCCAGGCAACACTCCTCCAAACTCCCCCTCCAAGCAACACCCTCTGCATCTCTCCCGGCAAAACAGAGAAGGATTCCCATCCCCTTCTGTAAACACCTCCAACTTTCCCTTGCCCCTCGTGACACACAGAGGCAGACCCTGCTAGCAATGCCCCCCATGCAGCCTTTTCCTGCCTCTGGCTACACACAGCGAGGGAGCCCTCCCTTCCTGGCCACATGCATGCGCCTGTGCACCCTGGCACTCAGGTACCTCTCCAGCCACACTCTCCTGAAGAGCGAGCCCTAAAGCGTTAACGGCGATTGGTGAAATGGCACAGCAGATTGCTACAATAAATAATTTACTGATATTTATAAATATTCAAATCAGCAGGCTTCAGAAATTGAAAGGGGGGGAAGGCTGGCGAGCAGGGCTGGGTGTGTGGAGGGGTGACATTAATTCCCAGGCTCTCCAAATTCATTTGAGAACCGTTTCTCATTTCAAACAAATATTAAATCTTTTGGCGTCAGGCCTCCAAATAAATAAATAAATAAATAAAACCGCCACCTTCTCCCTTGCAGGTGCTTCACACGCCTCCCAGCCATGCACCTGTGGCCCTGTGCCCTTGGACTTGCATACCCCAGAGATGGCATGTCAGCTTGCATTACCTGGGTGCTTGGTGTCCTGTTCGCCAGCTATTGGAGAAAGAATCTCAGCCAGGACCAATCCCTGCCTACACCTATAACAGGTCTTGCTAACATATGCACCTGCCTGGTCAGGGTCTCCCAACCCTCCACCCCCCTTGCAAGATTCTCTGCTTCACTGTTCAGTAGTGATTAGTGCAGAGGACTCAGAGCCAGGCATCCTAGGTTCTATGCTAGGCTCTGGAAGGGAGCGCGGCCTAGTGAGTCACATGGGGAACTGGGACACAGAATTCCTGGGTTCTAGTCTTTGCTTTGAAAAGGACTGTGGCCTGGTGATTCGAGCATGGGACTGGGATTCTGGACTCTTGGGCTCTCACTTGCTGTGGGAGCTTGGGCAGGTTACTCCAGCCCTCTATGACTCAGTTTCCTCACTTACAGGATGAGGCTAATGATAATTCCCAGGTGGTTCTCTCTTTTTAGTGTTGTGAGCGCCTTGGATGGGCAGCACGTTCAAAGTGCAAGACTGCCATTGTGCAATGGAGTTATTTTCCACCCTCACCCTATCAGCCTGGGGAACCCCTGGGCAGCCAAGAGTAAAGGCCCCATGTCTGCCCCCAAACCACCCCATTGGTAAATGTGAGGCCCCAGTGTGGGGTGAATTTCCCCAGGATGAGTAATGGCTTTTCTAATGCACGGGCAGGCTGTCAGCTTCCCTACTCCCGGTGTTTTATGGGTTTAACTGAACGGCTCTGAACTCCCTGGTAAGAAATAAAGTTATCCCTCAGCGTCCCTTCTAAACATTTCACTCAGTGCAAACGGTGTTTAAGAAAAATGAGGACATATTTCTTCTTAAGGATGCAGTATCCCCCTTCAGAGGCCTAATTTATGCCATATATCACTGGCCAGGGAGAGAGAGGCAACACAGACCTCACACTGGGAGCTGGCCCCAGAGCAGCCCAGACACAGACGCTTTTGCTGCAATGGTGCAACGGGCTGCAACGCAAAGTCTTTCGGAGAGCAGAGACCTGGCTGATGAGCAGCAGAACAGACCCCCTTCCCCACCCCCGCTAATACTCAGCATCCTCACCCTGCCTCGGCCTCCTTACACAGCACCGAGCTTCCCGCTCATGTGGCACCAACCCCTTCACCTCGCATTGTACTAATCCATTTCTGTTGCACTCTCTCTTCACAAGCCTTTCCTCAACTCACTCGAAGGATCATCAAAGTGGTTCAACTACAATGTTGAGCACTAAGTCAGGAAAAAAACACACATGCTCGAACCTTGCTCTGAACAAGTTACTGACCCAATCCTGCACGCGGTTTGGTCCTGTCTGCACCTGGTGTTGAACTATTTCTGTCTTGCTTCATGGCATTGTGTTAGCTGTTACTATTCCCCTGCTCACCTCTGAATACTTTGTCCTGCTCATCTCTTCCCACTCTGTCTAGAGCACAATCCTTTTAGCAACATGCAGTTAACCTGATACTCACGGAGAGAGAAAAGGAGCAGTGGGAGAAAGAAGAGAGGGGAAAGTAGAAAGAGAAGTTCTATTCCTTATTCTGGTACTGACCTGCTGTGGGACACCGGGGCTATGTTTACACTGCACAGTTATTTTGAAATAAGCTATTCCAGAATAGTTATTCCAAAATAGCTTATTTTGAAACAGCACATCTACACTTCAGGGACACCTCAAAATTAGTCCAAGGCAGGCTTCCCTAATGTAGACGTGCTATCTCGATGTAGAGCCCTAGAAGGAATAACTTAGAATGGTCCTGGTGAGGAGCTATTTCGAAATAGCAGAAGTGGAGCGTCTACACACGCCTTATTTCGAAATAGCTGTTTTGGAATAGGCGGGCTTACCGAAGTCGGAATAAGCCATCCGTTATTTCAAAACTATTCGAAATAACAGAATTGCTGTGAGGACGCTCACACAGTTATTCCGAAATAACTTTGCTGTGTAGACATACCCTGGGTGAGGGGAGCTGCTTCCCCACGCTGTGCCTCTGTTTCTCCCCCTCCCCCTCAAGTCTAGCTGGTCTATTTGCACTGTGAGCCCTGTGGGGCAGACGCTCTCCTCACTACATGAGCTAACAGCAGAGCAGGGGCTTTTATGGAGCATTTCTGAGGCGATCAAATTCCCAGTGCAGGCTGCTTGAGTGCAGCAGCAAGGTTTTCGTTGCTGCTTGAGTCGGGCTGCATGGGAGCTGCTTCCAAGACACCTTCTGCCCGAAGGAGTTTTTCTTTCTTTTTCAAAAACAACGGAAAGCTGGGAGCATTGCCTTTTCTGATCTGGGTTCCCCCTCCTGCCCTTATTTTTATTTGTTATTATTATTATTATTTTAGTCCAGTTAAAAGGTTTGCTATCCAAACAAGTGTAAGTGGCCTCACTTAGCCTAAGTAAGTCTATAAATCAGGCCGTACTGTTAACATTTATATCACGATCCAGCCATCAATCTCCTCACAGGTCCTGAGGAAAACAAGGGGAAAGAGGGAGGGAGAGGAAGGGAGAGCAAAGGAGGAATAGTCAGATCTGGGAACATTGGCTGTGGCCCTTGGAAAGCTCAAGCTAGGAGTGTTGTCAGGGTAACTAAATGCAAACAAGGTATCTAACTTCACGTGTGTCCCCCCCCACACACACACGGAGCTTCTCAGGATGCTGCATGGAGTCAGAGCCAGAACAGAGCTGAGGAGTGGGCCAGAGAAGGAAGCGCTTCCTAGGAGAGAGAGAGAGAATGAGGAGCTGGGGCAGATCTGTGACCCCAGAAAATGCCAAAGGGAAGATCCAAGAGATCCAGAGGAGGGCTAGTAAAGGACTCAAAGTACAGCCTGCAGATCAGTGCGGGTGCAAGAGGCAAGATGAGAAAAAGTCTCTGAGGAATGATGAGAGATTGATGTTGGAGGGGAGACTGCTGAGAAACACTGGGGGACAAGTGCAGGGGGACCCCAAGAAGCCCAGAAAAGTTTGAGACAAGACACCTTAACACACACTAAGAAAACTGTCATGAAGGACACAAAGACAGAGGGTTGATGTGGGGGGCTGCAAGAGATAGAAAGAAATAAGGATACTCCTAGGAAAAAGCTATGGGGAAGTAACAAGAGGGCTGTAGCAGGGAGCCATCATGGATAAGCAATAAGGACGTGCAGAAATCCTGAGATAAGAACTTTGGCAGACAGCTCCTCGAGCTATTAAAATCAAACCAGGTTTCCTCTCCCCCTTCCTATTTCATCTCTGACGATTTCCTTCCCCTGAGGCCATCTCTCCAGGCCCAGAAAAGCCCAGCAGCTCTTCCTGGCTCTGGAGGGCCAACAGGTTGCATCCACCTGGGCAGGAAACACCCACAGGAGGAAGGCCTGTTTCAGAGGTGGCTTGGCAAAACCATTGGGAATTGCCTCGGAACAAGAAGGGCCCTGTGAATAGCAGAGAGAACGTAAACTTCCAGCACCACAGGACACAAGACCTGTGAGAGCAGGCCCAGGGAACACTTCAAGCCTCCATCTCATGGAGCACCAACGCAGACATCCAGTTCATCCCAATTCCTTCAGGGCCTTCTTTGTGTGAAAAGCTGTGCCTCAGAACTGCCAGAAACTGCAGTGGAAGGGCTCTGGAGGACGGGAACTTCAGAAAAACAGAACTGTGTGGCAACCCGTTGTTGGCAAGTGAGGCACAGGACCTGGGTGGTGTGACACCAGGCACTGGGACAGGGACTAGCTGGCTCAGAGAACAGTGGTGTGTTCTGGAACTCAGCTCTGTGGAGAATCTCTCCATGCTGTTACTAGCCATTTTCAGTAGCCTGGATTAAAGGAGTTCTCTCACACAGGGCCTGATCCAGCAGCCACCAGAGTCAATGGAAAAGTTGTCCATTGACTTCAGTTAGATTTGGATCAAGTTCAAAGCCTCCACACTCTGTGGCACTAACTGGACTCCAGATGGACAATTGCAACAGAGAAGCCATGAGCTGAGTAGGCCATGGGAATGGACTCTCCCCTCACCCCTAAAAAGAGATGTCAAGTTTGAGGCAAGATGGCAGGGTAACACAGGGAACGTTTGTAGCCATCCCCTGGGCCCAGCACTAAAGTCACTGAGATCTCTGCACACCAGGTCAGAAATTGCTCATTCTTGTGGCACCTCTTCCAGGCTCTGGGGGGAGATCCTAAATCAGGTGTTGTCCCTACACAGCAGGAGCCGCACCATGGAGGGAACATTTGATTATTCAAGCTCCACCCTTCCTCAAAATCCCAGACAGCAGCATGGTCCATGGCCATACAAGCAGTGGCTAAGTTCACTGGTGGGATGGAGTGACGGTGTAGAACTCACAGCGCATGGTCGGGGGGGGGGGGGGGCGGGGGGAGCATGGTATTAGGATGTAGCAGCCTGGGGCTCATAACTGTGATGCAGCAGAGCTATGAGTATGTTTGTCTGTCCTGTCTGTGCAGAGAAAGTTAATAGCTTTGCAAGAGGAAAGTACCTGTTGAAAATGGGTCATACATGCAACTGTCCAACTCAGCAGTCCTGTCAAAACCAGCAGAGTGCAGAAGGCTCAGTGAGCAGCACTAGGGGTGGGCTTATAACAACACCCCTTGGGCTCAGACCCAGCCTAATTCTCTGTCTCGCCTTTTGCTGATGTTTCTTCTGGTCATTAAGGATCATCTTCTTATCTACCTCCCTGCCCCCGAGTAGATCCTTGTGCTAGAGCTGTTCACTTTAATTGTGAACATGTCAGCACAGGCACACACATGTACACACACAGTTATGCAGGTGCATAAACACATGCACTGGGACATACAGACACACAAACTGACATGTCTGTGAATACATGCACAAAAGGCTGTGAAAATGCACACAAACAAAAGCAGAGGCATGCACATATGCACACGTATCTAAACGCACACCAAAATATGCACAGAGACACACATACACGGTACATGCACATGCACTCAGAGGCATGCTTGTCCATGTACACACACACAGACATAGCAGCATACATTTGCACATACAGCCAGACATATATATGCTTGTGCAAACACACACAGCAGCATGCATTCATACACACACGAAACCAGGCGTATACACATTTGTGCACGTACTCACACAATGTATTGCGCATTCATACACACCTGCAGAAGCACACTTGTGAACAGACACACACACAGATTTTCATCACAAACTCACACACGGAGAGCAATTTATTATCTAGCTCAGAGTGAGATACTAGTGGGAGCCCATTCGGATGCTGCAGACAGACTTAGTTGCAGGGACAGGTAAGTTCCCATCCCACCCAAGAGCCCCTCTTTCCCTCAAACCCTCTGCACCTCACACCTTAAGGCAAAGAGAGCATCGGAGAGTGTATCTGGAGTTTGCGTCCCAGCGGAGTGAATACACCGGGCAGGGGAATCTCTCTCTCTCTCTCTCTCTCTTCAACTCGCATCTTTTCATGAACTCTATTTCTCTTTCCTTTCTGAAAACAACTGAGCTGTAAATACTGTTTAACCTTCTTCCCCCCTTCCCCCCTCCCCTCCGCACTATAAAAACACAAATATGCCATAACTCAGCTGGCTCAGCCGCCGCGCCTCCAGCATGCCCTGCTCCAGGCCTCTCAGGAAGGTCATAACAAACGACTTTCCGATTCAGTGCTCCTGAAATAATTTTGTGTATTAAAACCTGAATCTGCACTTTCTGGACCGAAAGCCTCTCTTAATTATGGCAAGCGTCCTTGGGATGGACAGTGATCCTTCACTACAGCACCGCTAACCAACCGGAGAACCAGTAGACTCCCCCCGCCGCCACCACCGCTACCTCCTCCTTCTCGCTGCCCCCCCACCAACCAACCCACAACCCCCCTCCTTCCCTCGCCCCCCCCGCCTTCCCTTTGCCCAATCTGTTTTCAAAGTGTGTCTGTCCTTTATTAAATTGTTTTCTTTTCCACATTATCAGTTGCCATGGAGACCTCATCTCTCGGATTATTTGAATTTCATTATATCTATTGATTTGGGAGCATTTCATCTTTTTTATTGTTTTTCTGTCAATTTTCAAAACGAATAACCATCTAATTTGCGTCAGTGCTGATTATGTTTGTCCCTCAATAGAGGTCGGCAGCTGCGTCGGGGAAACAAATCAATGGGAAACCATCATAAACCTCCCCAGTACAATCTCCAGGATATGTGGGTGACATTCCACGCCTGCGAGAAACACTCATCACATCCAAACTTCTTTCTTTCTTTTTCTTTTTTTCCCCTCATTCCCTCCATCCCCAGCTTGGTGGCGGGGCATTTAAAATTATTGTTGTTATGGTTTAGTATTTTGGTCGCAGCAAATTTTCAGGCAGGAAAGGGATGTGAAGGAGAGAAAAAAAAAGGAGAAAATGTTTATAAAAGAAAATTAAAGGAAGAAGGGCAGAAAAAGATGATAGGGAGAAAAAAGAAAAAGGGAATTGGGATTGCAAATTGCTTACTTTGTTGGGTTTTTTTAAATAATTTATGCAATTTTAAGCATTTATGTATAAATTTTTTAATAAGCCACCCTGGAGCAAAATAGCCATTAACTTCCCGCCGTCCTTCTGTCCAATGGCTCGTGTGCAGGATCAATTTCTGAAAGTACTTTCCTTTTTTTTTATGACATGATAAAATGCTTTTAAAGCAACTTACACAAATATGGAAATTTTCCCCTCCTCCCCCCCCTTTTTTTTTACAACAGCTCCACTTATTCACTGGGGGGTGGGGTGAGGGAGAGCATGTGTGCGTGTGTGAGTGTGGTGTGTGGGGAGGGCAGCTGGCAGAAGGATAGACCCAGCCCTAACTGGAACGGACCTGTCTGTCCTTCTAACAAGGGCATAAACTTTCATTAGCGATGCACACAGTCAAAGGCAATTTAGGGAAACGCGCTGTACAGAAAAAGGAAACCTCAGCGTTTTTTATACAGCGGCTCCTTGGCTCTGTCCAAGGGGCTCTACCCTTGAGCTCAGCTTGTGCTCTCCAACCAAAGTGACCCCACCGGCCATGGGTGAGACGGGGAATGATGGAGGGAAAAGGCGGTGGCTGCTTTCACAGACACAGATGTCTGGCAGTTCTAAACTGGGACGTTCATCAGTGTCCATCTAGCAACTCTCACACTCAAGGACTGATCCAGAGAGCCCAGGAAATAGTGGTTTGTACTGGGAATTTGTTGGTTCTGAGTGTCCCTAGCCAAGAAACACTGATTACTTTGCCCAGCCTGCCCCAATGTAAAATTCAGCTTGTCCAGCAGATTTTAGTGAAGCCTGTTCTTCCTCCCCAAAGGTCCTTACTGATAGCTTTCATGTGTGGGAATGGAGCAGTCAGCTGCTAGAGAACTCTTTAGGGGACGTAGGTCCCTGTGCAGGTGCAGAGTAGAGATAATCAATGAGCTGCTATGTTCTTAGGGTTTTGGGGTGACATGATGGTTAAGTGCCATGGGGTACCCTAGGGTATCTTGGGACCAAAGGCTGCCCCACAGTCATGTCCATGGAACTAGACATGAAACACGCCTACCCAGCTATGGTTCACTGGTCCCTACATCCTTGGAATGAAACTTTTTGCACTTTGAACCATGGTAGAAGCACATGGTAGAGGAAGCCCCCAAGTGAAAGCCCCGTGGTCTAGGATCTAGCTCAAATGCCCCCTCGAATACTCAGTCCTGCATCACAGCCACATGACTCCCAATATTGCAGGCAGGATCTTTATATGGGTCGCTTTCTTTGCTCGGACTACCCCATAACTGAATGGCTTATGCTTTAACAAGAGAACTGTCCCATCCCTTTCCCAGTCCCCTCTACGTATATCAAATGAATTTATTTTATAGGGGTTTGCAGGAGAAGGGAAAGGGGGAGGTAGCTGTGTTTGATCTGAACTTCATTCAGTGCACTGTAAATGCAGGGAGACTACTTGGGCTACTCAGTTACTAGAATCAGTAACCAGTGTGCAATGACCAAGCTTCTCTCTTGAGCCATAACAATCTCATTGCACAGACATGCTTCTGACGAAGTGGGTCTTTGCCCACAAAAGCATATGCTCCAATACATCTGTTAGTCTATAAGGTGCTACAGGACTCCTTGTCGCCTTTGCAGATCCAGACTAACACAGCTACCCCTCTGATACTTAATCTCATTGAAGGAATTTAGGGGAAACCAACCCCAGACTGTGTGATTTCCATGCTCAGATTCAGGCAAGGATCAGCATCACCCCTCCCCAGCCTCTTCCTTTCACGCTCCCTGTCTCCACGGTCCCAACCCCTCCCCAGTTCCATGCACCCTGCCAGCGGACAAATAAGTTTTCCATGAACACAGACATCCTGCAAAATACAAGTACACAAACATTAGTGCATGCTTGCCTATGCAACTAGCCACGCCTGCACTAGTTTATGCACACAGCTGTTGGTGAATCAGCTTGACACATTCGCTTGTGCAAACAATGGTTCATACTGCCGCTCACACACACTCTTGTTCACTTGTACTAAATACAGATGCAAAAATAAATAAGTGCCCAGCCAATGCTCCACTGGAAAAGCATAAAGTGCCGAGAACAGCAAAACCAATCCCTATCAGTCCCAATCCAGGCAGCGGGAGAGGAACGTGTGAGCTGTTGTGGTCTGCTTGCTACACACTCCCTCACTTGGGACACACACCCAGCTACCTCAGCACAGACTGAGATTTCATCCCACACATCCCATCCTTCAAACCCTTCCCTCACACTGCTCCGTTTGCAGGCTCCTGCCTGCCCCAGAAACAGACCAGGAGAAGGGAGCGGGGCTCTCCAGAGAGAGGGATTCCTGTCACTTGAGGGCCCTGCACATCACCAGAGCTCCTCTCCTGCACTCCTTTAGCTGACCCATCACCCCCCCCCCCCCCAATTCAGACCCTCACGCCCCTTCCCCTTTACGGCGACCTCTCTCCTTTACGACCCTTTATAGCCCCAACCTTCCCCCTGCACATTCCCTACTCTTCACAGCCCCAGCCTCTTCCCTTCACGCCCCCTGTCCCCACAGCCCCAGCCTGTCCCCTTCACACCTCCTGTCCCCACAGCTCCAGCCTCTCCCCTTCATGCCGCCTGTCCCCACAGCCCCAGCCTGTCCCCTTCACACCTCCTGTCCCCACAGCTCCAGCCTCTCCCCTTCACGCCCCCTGTCCCCACAGCCCCAGCCTGTCCCCTTCACACCTCCTGTCCCCACAGCCCCAGCCTCTCCCCTTCACGCCCCCTGTCCCCACAGCCCCAGCCTCTCCCCTTCATGCCCCCTGTCCCCACAGCCCCAGCCTCTCCCCTTCACCCCCCCTGTCCCCACAGCCCCAGCCTCTCCCCTTCACGCCCCCTGTCCCCACAGCCCCAGCCTCTCCCCTTCACGCCCCCTGTCCCCACAGCCCCAGCCTCTCCCCTTCACGCCCCCTGTCCCCACAGCTCCAGCCTCTCCCCTTCACGTCCCCTGTCCCCACAGCCCCAGCCTCTCCCCTTCACGCCCCTGCCCCCATGGCCCCACCCTCTTCCCTTCACAGCAGCCACCTCTCACCTTTATGACACTCCCACTCATGGCCCCCAGCTCTCACCTTCATACCCCTTCCCCACCACCACATTCTGCTCCATGCCACCATCACCACCCCACCTTTCTCTTTCCTCAGCTGCATGCCCTCTGCCCCCTCTTTTTCTTCACCGCCAGTCCCACCTCTCTCACTCCCGTCCCCCGCATGCTCCCTGCTCCCACCCCTATGCCCACCCCTCCCTTCCTACTTCTGTTCTCATGGTCCCCATCAAGATGTCTATGGCCATTGGCCTTAGCACTGGCTCCCCACAGAGGATGCGTGTGCTGCCCATGAGGCCACACCGCCAGCTATCCTGTACTGGGATCAACACTGCCTGGACTAAGTTACAGGGTGGGAGGCAGGAGATGAGAACTCTCCCCTCTCCTGGTCTCACCTCGCCCCTTTCCAGGTTGCACAGTTCTGGGCAAATTTGCTTCAGCAGCAGCGAGGTCAGCAAGAGTTGAAGGCTTTTCTGATGGTCTGTATCACTCTCCATACTGTCTGTCTATAGTGAGTGCTAAAAATAGCCAAGCCAAACGTGGAGGTGACTTCAGCTCTGTGGCACAGGGACACTGGCCACTTCATGGGCACCCTCCAGTGCTCCAAAGTGCTGTGGACATCCACAGCAATACACTACATAGGGTGGCTCCTAGCCTCCACCCTCCCTACATCTAGGGACTTATAATGGAGGTAACGTTCCCTTGGCATTTCGATGGTACCCATTACCAAGGCATATCTTGGACGGTGAGCAGGGGGGAGTTTATAGACAGCCTAGAAATATGGAAAGATGCCGTGCATCGCCAAGCCTGTGAATCCCGGGAAGAGGGCAGAGAGAGGAAGCCATGTTAGCAGGCAGAGTAGGAAGCATTCCCTAGCTTGGGGGGCCGGGGGATTTACTCACAGGCTGGTCTCCATGTACCTGCTTTGTGCCAAATCATGTTTCTCAGACAGTTTAAGCATTGAAGCAGCGGAGAAAACTGCAGCCACTCTCAACGAGGGCGGGGAGGGGGAATCCTGCCAGGGTGAGCACCATGGGGTAAAGATGAATTTGGCCCTATGCCTCTATGACAGCCTGAGAAAGCACCAAAGCCATTTGTCAAGCATTCCTTCACCACGAGCCCCAGGCCCAGAGCAATGGTGAGGAGCATATACTGCCCGGCATAGAGACCTGTACTCCCCCAGGAGGGGCCAAGAAGCACCCTCCCCAGCTGCTGTTATAGCAAAAAGAGCAGGGGCCAGCGAGGGAGGTTTAGATGAGCCATATACCCTCAAATTCACTTCCCTCTTTCACTCGCTCCTTTTTTTTTTGCTTTAACTGTCATTAAAATAACAAGTTTCTGTTACAGTCTAAACATTCCCACATTGTATAAAGGGTTATGTTACACTAGAGTCACTGCCGGGCCCAGTGTTTGCACAGAAACCTCGCTGCAGGTCCCCCCTCCTGACGAAGTGACTTATTAAAGTTTAAACAGTAATTAACAGAACAATAAAAATAAAGGGATGTTTGGGGAGCCATAGTGCGCACAGGGTTTTTGGCAATGCCAGCATTTTTCAGTGCCCTGCGCTGGCAGCAAAAAACGGCTGCAAAACCAGTGGGACAGATCGTGCGACCAGAGACAGAGTAGAAGCCAAGAGAAGGCTGAGTTCAGAGTCATCTTTCCAGCTGCAGCAGGGGAGAGTGAGGCATGGCGGGGAAAGGCTGCAAGGATGAGAAAAGTGGGTCTCAGACTGATGGGTGGAAGGAGGAGGAGAGATTGGTGCTACAGAGAGGGACATAGGATGGAGAACAGATGAGTGCTGGGAGGAAGGGACAGTTGGAGACTGTTGGTGTCTCCTGCAGCCAGCGCGTTAAACTGTCCAGTACTCAGCCTGCACCAGGAGCATCCAGGTTCCCCTGTTGTTCAGTTTGAACCTCCCTGGGAAAAGTCTTTTAAAAAAGTGGCTGGCTGCCACAGTGTGTTAATGATTATTGTGCCCTGCTCTCTCCCTGCACTGCCAATCTCAAGATTCTTGCCTGCAGGAAGCCAACCCGGTACCAGGACAAAGCATCCCCATAGCCCTTTTTCCCTTCAAGGAACTAGAGATGGGCCCAAACCAACCCCCTAAATCTGGGCTTTGGCTCTGAGTGGCTCTGGACCCAGGTCTCAACTGTGAGGCTCTATCTGTCTCCATCATCCCGAAGGCTTTAAGAGGACAAGAGATACTTGCCCTATAGCAAATCTCAGCAAAAACTTTCTGACAGTGAGATCTACGACACTGCAGAGGAGTCTCCTAAGAAAGGCCCCACTGCTTGGATGCCTTACCACTAGGCAGGTCTCAACAACCTGCCGGGAACAATCCTGCCCTGGTGTAGGGAAGGCAAGGGAGGGCTGAGCAGACAATCTAGCCGTATAATAATAATTCTAGGAGCATTCTCTATTGTAATCCAATCAGAGCCATTATCACAGTCAAGTCCTACAGCCGAATCTGCCATGGATGGTCTGAGGCCTTGCTCTTCCCCTGCATCAGAACTTTTTTAGCCTGTGTGCAATAGGCAAATCAATAGGCCTAGAAATGCTGGGCTGGAAGGGACCGTGAGAGTCCGAGGCAGGACCCAATAAACCTAGACAATCCCTGACAGGTGTTTGCCCAACCTGTTCTTAGAAATCTCCAATCATGGGGATTCCAACAGCCTCCTTTGCAACTTAGTCCAGAGCTTAACTACCCTGAGAGTTAGAAAGTTTTTCCTAGTATCTAACCTAAATCTTCCTGGCTGCAGATTAACCCCCTTACCTCTTGTCCTACCACCAATGGACACAAACAGTTGGTCACAGTCCTCTGGGCTCCATTTATAGGAACCAAATCATATTTTATAAAATTGTATTAATTATCTACAGATCCCTGACACACAATGCCCTGCCTGTGGCAGGATGCACTCCCAGAGAGTGTGGGTGAGTGGATGGGCTTTGGGAGTATGTTGTCAGGTCTCCCTGCCCATGTTCAGCACTGAAGAAAGGCCTCGTTTGGGATTCTTTTTGGTGTCTCTTATAACTGTGCTCAAACGTTTGCCTCAGTGGTGTTTTACCAGGCTCAGAGCGCAGCTGGCTCTAACCCTGACTCCACGCACATGGCATTACCTGATCCCAAGTTTGCAGTTGCTCCTAGATTCCAGCACAAATGTGTTCAATTTGCAAACAAAGACTGTTTTCTAAGAGAGCGTGTGTGTGTCCCCCCCCTCCCATCCACATACACCTGCCCTCCTCCCTGCTCACCTGAATTTGGTGTTTTCAACCCAGGCTAGCTGGCTTGATGAGGGCAAAAGGCTAAACCTGAGTGAGGCTTTCACTCAGACTGGTAACCTGCCTAAGTCGTAGTGTGGATGCAAGTTAACCCAGTGTGCTGACAATCCTCCAGCACATCCCCACATTTCCCCTGTGTGTGAGCAGAAGGACACAGACAAGTTCTCTCATAGTTCAGTTGGAAAGAATCACAGAGCAAGTGTGTCAGCTTAGTGTAGCACAAAGAACCATGATGTGCCCCTAAAAGTTCTAGAGACACCTACGGTGGAGTGCAATGCCAGCGAGGATCCAGTAAGTTGGGTAGGTATTTGCAGGGTGGCCACTCAGGCGAGGTCTAGACTACAAGTTTTTGTCGGAAAAAGCAATGCAAAATGCGCTCTGCATTTTGCATAGCTTTTTCCGATTCTTTTGTCGGAAGAGGCTTTTCCAACATTTAGCCCGTCCAGAATGGGCCAAATGTTGGAAAAAAACCCTCTTTCGGAAGCCCCTTTCTTTCTCGTGGAAGGAGGAATACAGGGGCTTCCGAAAAAGCGCGTTTGCACTTCCACAAAAAAAAGCGGAAGTGCAAACTCATTTCCTGGACGCGGTGAGGTTTTTTTTGGGATACCTCTGGTATCTTGAAACTCCCCCGCAGTGTAGACATAGCCTCAGACCCAGGGTAGGTTAACCCCGGTGCTGATCATCTGAATTAGTTCTGCAGTGAAGACATATCCATGTGCCAGCATTACAAACTTGGCTTGGAATCTGAGGTTCAAGCTGTATTCCTCCTGCTTCACATCTCATCACAAGTGATGAGGGTTCTGGAATCTATTCTGCAAATGACACACAAGCCACAGAAGAAGCCAACTTGCTCTCCCATTGCTGTGTTGGCTCTGCAGGACTAACGAGAGTAAAAAGCAAAAGCCAGCAAAGTCAGCAGATCCAATTGTGAATCCCACAGCCAGCAGATCCCATGAATAAGAAGGTAAAACCTTTATACAGTTACTTAACCACAATGATATAACAGCAGCAAGTAACTCACTCTTATAACCAAGTAGATTAGCTAGTCCAAATTAGTCAGCTGCCCAGCCTGAAAATGCACATTAGGAAAGATCCTGTGTTGATCCAAGACATTTTTTCCAAAGCCAGGATGCCCTAAATTCTGGTGCAGACTCAAGACTGAGGCAAGGCAGAGTTTGCTGAGTCACCCACTTGTTGGTTTTCCTTCTTTCCTCCTGCTCTTCCAGAAGGCCTTGGAGAAGAATCTAGTGCAGGGATTTTCCTGCTGTTTTGTCACCATTTTGGGAAAGGGGAAAATAGGCCAAAATCTTAGCCTCCAACAGGGAAAAAAAGCCTCTAATCCTACCAGCTGCAACTGGGGAAACATGCTCTTTAGAGCAGGGCCTGTCTTTTGTTCTGTGTTTGTACAGTACCTAGCACCATGGGCCCCTGTCCATAGTAAATAGCTCTTCCCTCCCCCTTCCAGCCCCTCTGTGGGAACAGAGAGGCAAAAGATTATGTAGGTGATGCAGACTCTGAATGGGGATGAGCAGAAGCTCCCATGCAGCCTCTGCACAGCCTGGCTCTTCCAGCACCCCCAGAAGGATGGGCTCAAAACCACTCCCTGGGGAAAGATTTGTTCATGTCAGGCCAAAGCAATCAAATTCAATGACATCAATGGGAGCAGGATCTGTGCCTAGGTAGCCATGAGTGAGGGGCTTTAGGAGAACCTTCCCAGGAGTCAGGTGGAGGAGAGAAAAAGGCCCTTTGCTGGGTCCAAGCGCCTTGCTGGATGCTGCTGGAGAAGAGAACAGCCTGGCTTTAAAAACCTGGGGGAAAGTGTTCAAAAGGCGACTTCCCAGCCAATTACCAGTGGAGATATTTAATAAGCTGTTTTCCCGACTCCGGGGGAGAGTGAGATGTGGGGGAATCAGCCATTATGAATCTGAATTCAGCCTAGGTTTCAAAGGTGCTGGTTTAATAAGCCACAAGGCGAGCCCACACTAGAAACGACTGCCCTGGAAACAAGCACCAGAGTGGGGGATGGCATTGCGGGGGGCTCGGAATTAATGAAACCGAGACCTCAGCAACCCCCAATGACTTTATTGCATTTCCATGCAGGTTGTTAAACTCAGATCAAAGCTGGGGAAGGGGGGGGGGGTGAGAAGGGAAATGGGAAAGGGGTGGAGTGGGGCTAATACTGCCCCTTTCCCTCTCCCCCTCGGGCGTAGTAATAGAGCGACTCCTGCAGGATGAGCTGTGAGTGTAGCAAGTGCTCTCTGCCTCGCACCCAGCACTCCCCGTTTCACTCCAATGCCAGTGCTAGGGAGTCTGTGCTTCGCTCTCAGCCTGTCGGTCCCCAAAGGCCATGCTACCTTTTCCCCAGGGTCTCTGCTCTGCAGGGCAGAAGCCACCGTGCTCTGGGAGTCTGTGTGCAATGGTGGGAGTAGGGAGGAAATGCAGCCTCCTTTCCACCTGGGCTGCTGGTCAGGGCCAGAACTTCAGGAAGCCTCGGGATTAGCCCGGGTGGGGGAGGGAGGGCGCTGGGTCTGATACTATTAGACACAGCCCTGTCCAGTCTCCCACCAATTGCAGACCTAGACCCTGCACTCCAAGCACCACTTCTGCTCCCGCCACAAGTAATGCAGCCCCTTGGGAAAGTTACCCACCTCAGACTGAGTCACAGAGCGCCCAGCTGCACCTCCCCACCAATATACCATCACAATGGGAATGGAGATGAAGGGTCCTAACACTTCTTCCCCCTCCCCCCCAAAAAAGCCCACCATGGGAACTAGGGGCCCCAGTGGGCGCCACACACAAATGTTGCCTGTGGTCTGTTCTCCGGTGTGCAGCAGTAACAGAGCACCAAATGCCACAGTCCCTGTGCTGGAGGCGTTGCGGTGCGCGGGGTTGGTGCCCTAGGATTTGTTTACATCCCATCGGGCTATTCCTAGACCTCATGCAAACTCTGCTGCCAAATCAAAACAGACTAAAGGGGAAGCATGTAAACGTGTCCAACGTATGGGGAGCAAGAGAGCCATGATAGCCAGAGGGTGGAGGGTGTCTGTCATTCAGACACAGTATTGAAGCACTTTGCTTTGGCTGGCAGAGCCATTCCCCATGTCCCCCAACAGTCCTTTGTATCTAGATTCTAGATGTTATATTTTCCTGGTGGCTTTTCCATCTTAGTGTGAAATTAAGAGAATTGCTGGCTTGTTCAGACCTGCCCCGGGAGGCTATTTCTACAGCAAGCCCCTGAACTGACAGCAAAGCAGGCAAGCCGACCTCTGCCTGGAACACCCTGCTCAGCTGGGCCTTTGGCAGTCTCTTCTTCTTTCCCTCCCTTCGCTCATCCAGCCAGGGCTGCTCTGCATAGCAGAGGCTGGGAGATTTGAACAAGGATGGCAGCAAGAACTCAGCACTGGAGCTAGGCGCTGTGCAGTACTCAAAGGCTGAGTGCTTTCCAGCCTGTACTGGCTCTCTGGGAATGGCAGGTACAGGTGCCTGTCCTATGTCTAACCCCAAAGCTTTCCCTTGCTGCATGTGGGGTTGCCAGGTGTCTGGTTTTGAACCGGACAGTCCGGTATTTGAGGGTTCTGTCAGGGAAACAAATTGAGAAAATACCGGACATATAAAATGTCTGGTATTTTCTAATTAGGTAAGTTTTATTGTTATTAGGAGTATCCGTACGTAGTTGCGAACTCCCTGGCTGGTAGACACGCTCACACTGCATGAGTGTGTCTACCAGCCAGGCAGAACGCAACTACACGAGGGGTGGGGGGCGGGATGGAATTCCTGGGACCGGACTCACTCGTGTTTAACCAGGACCGTGCGCAGGACGGGCAGTGCCTTGGGATCTGTGTGTGCTCGGGTCAGTCCCGCTCCCCGCCAGCCGATTCTCTCCCCCTGCTCCCCTCCCAGGCATCCCTGTTTCCTGTCAGCCGATTCTTCCCCCTCTCCCCCTGCTTCCGCCCACGACCAGCTCCGCTCCTCCCCGACTCACCCTACTTCCTGCCGGCTGGGGTCCCCCCCCCGATCTCCCCCGGCCAGCCCCACTGCCCCAGACCTTCCCCCCTCCTCACCAGCCCTGCTTCCTGCTGGCTGGTTCCCCCCCACCTCCTCACAGTCAGCCCCACTCCCCTCCCAGCTGGTCCCCCCCCCCCCATCTGAGATCAAGTGTGTCTGGTATTTTCTTTGAGGCCACCTGGTAACCCTAGGTGCATGCTCTCAAATTCCTCACCTCCCCAGCTGTGAGCCATCAGCCTGCACCAACAGTGGCAGAGCTGCCACTGGATCAAAACTTCCCCATAGCTCATGTTCAGGCTCATCTCTAGTCCTAAACAGAGAATCAAAACCCATGTCCACCTCCTATCTGTCCCAAATAGCCTGGCCACTCCAAAGCCAGTGCCTGAGATCTCAGTTCCCAAACTCATGGGGCCTGTTTTGTCTCAATTATGTTGGTGTTACACTGAACTTAGTGAAGTGAGTCCTGATTTACCCTGGTGCAAGCTTGAGTAGAATAAGCCCCACTACTTTTGAGAAAGAGAAACCCCCCACCCCTCCCCACTACAAACTGAGAAAGAGAAAACCCCAACCTAGTTCAAGGGGTTTTGTTGCCATTTAGCCAACTGCAGAAAGTCCCTCAGCTTATGGGTGTGCTGGAATTACAGCCTCAGACCAAAGGTCCATCTAGCCCAGTATCCTGTCTTCTGACAGTGGCCAATACCAGGTGCCCCAGAGGGAATGTACAGAACAGGTAATCATCAAGTGATCCCTCTCCTGTCACCCATTTCCAGCCTTTGGCAAACAGAGGCTACGGGGCACCATTCTTACCCATCCTGGCTAATATATTGAGGGACCTAACCTCCATGAATTTATCTAGCTCTTTTTTGAACCCTGTTAAAGTCCTGCTCTTCACAACATCACTGGGCAAGGAGTTCCACAGGTTGACTGTGTGCTGAGTGAAGAAATACTTCCTTTAGTTTGTTTTAAAACAGCTACCTATTAATTTTATTTGGTGACACCTAGTTCTTGTGTTATGTGAACAAATAAATATTTTTTCCTTATCTACTTTCTCCACACCAGTCATGATTTTATAGACCTCTGTCATATCCCTCTATCGTATCACAGCTTTGGAGACTTGTTTGCAAATAAGCAGCACTGACTGGAAGGAAGAGGCCCTAACAGCTTTGCTTCATACCAGGGACACCAAACAAGTAGAGGCAGATGAAGAATAGCAGCATTTGCCCCTTAAAGCTTAGGACACCACTAATAAGTGTTACCTGTCTGTCATCTGTAACCATCCCAGGAAACAAGTCAGAACAGACTATTTAGTGCAGTGGGCCTTCACCTTATTCACAGAATGCAGCACCTCTCAACAGAAAGGCGACCTCATGTACACACACCCCCGCCGCAACACTAGCAATTGCTGTGGAAATGGAAGAGAGAAGTAGTGACCATCCCGTTACCTCCCAAGCCTTACAGTGTGGAGCATGGAAATGAGGAGGAGGAGCTGTCACCAGCTCTTCATGGACTACTCTCATGTGTGGCCTGGATGTATCCCAGAACTTAAACTCACTCTCAGTTGAAAAGACCACGAACCTGCTTAGATGCATCTAAATATTAAAGTCCATTGCACTTGCAGGGGACACTTAGGATCGGTACTTCCACAGGCGGCAGTCTCAACAGCCTTCCCTACTCAGCAGGGCTTAGTGCTTCTACCCTGGTTGAAGTCCATGGGAGGAGCATGGGGAAGCCCAAGTTTCACCACACACCTGACCCTCAGGGAAGGCGTAGTTCAGAGATTTATAAATCCACCATTTTAAGTTTCCTGTGCCTGAAATATCACTTCAAAATCTTTCACCCTAAAAACTAGCGGAGGGACTGTACACACCCTTTCACCAAAGCACTTAGCTAACGCTAATTAAGCCACGGGAGCTCTATTTGACTGAGGAAGCATTATTACACCCAGAGTCCTTGATGCCAAGCTCCCCAGAAACCTCCTTCTTCAGTTGGCTCCAGATCAGGCCAGTTGTTCTACCCAACCTCTGGCAGCTTAAGTGGCTGTCTCTGAAGTGCCTTTACCTACCTATTGAGAAAGAACAGATTCCTCTCCAAAGCTGGGACCTGGCAGCACTTGCTCCTCATTGCCAGCTGCCATCTCATTGCTAATTTTTTTTCAAACAAACTTTTCTTTTTTAACACCGGAGCCGAGCGATTTAACTTTGAAAATCAGCTATCGTGGTCACGACCCCAGGGATCCAAGGGACACCCAGTCGCACAAGAGCTCCATGCTGTTTGTATTTGAGGCAGATGGACACACACACAATAGATGAAGCATCAGGTATGAGAAACGGAGATGCCCTGGAACCACATGTTCACCTAGGAGAGTTGACTCATCTCTTCCTCCTCCCAAGGCAGATCAATTGAGCTCTCTGCAGTTTATGGGGTGGGGGGGTGTTTTTGGAGTAAGACTTTAAACTCCAGACTGTACTCTGTGGCATTCAAGATCCCCTTGACACTACAGAGGAGGGCAAGGTTTTGCCCTGGTTTCTTTGCCCAGTACTTCCTCTCATACTCTCCTCAGTGCAATGCATCTCCTTGAGGGCCCTGATCTCTGAAACACTCCAGAACCCTTTGGATTGAGAGGCATTATGTACAACTGTATAATAGGCTATTATTGCAAATGCTCCTACATCTTGGCACAGTCAGGGAAGGTTTGCAAATGGAGTCCCAAACAAAACAAACAAGAGCCCCAAGGCTGTCATCACTTAACAAATAATAAACACTAACTCTAACAGCAGGCCCCGCAGAAAGATATGTGACTGGACACCTGCTAGTGTCTGCTGGGAGAGGAAACATGCAGGCACTCCAGAGGGGCTGGATTCCCTGTCTTCTCTGCCTCCTGCTCCCTCAGTGAAGTCAATGGGAGCTATAGGCATCAGGCCTTTAGAGGAAAATCTGGATGGATGCTGAGTAATCAGCAGCTCTCACTGATCTTAACAAGACATTCAACCTCAGTACCTCTCAGGATTGGGCCCTTCAGCTGTAAGATAAGCAGAGCAGGGGCCTGGACTTTATAACCTAGTCCTTTTCATCCAGAGATCTCAAAGCGCTTTGCAAAGGAGGGGAAATCTCATTAGCACCATTTTACAGGAGCAGAAACAAGCATGAAGCCATAAAGGGGCTTGCACAATCTAGTAGCGGAGCCAAGATGAGAACCTAGGTTCCCTGGCCTCTTCCAGATGCCCTAGCCCAGAGGTCGGCAACCTTTTCAAAACAAAGAGCCAAACTACATCAACACTTAGAACAAGTCATCAGCAAACAGCCACATAAGAATGCCCATTTGCATGAATGAAAATATACAACTTAATATTATTGATAATTGACATGATGACTAATAATAGCATAAACGAAACATACTCACAGACTTTATTTAACAGGACTTCTGCTGCATCTTTCTGCACTTTTCTTTGAAGTTTACATCATAACTGGTCAAATTCAGATTCATGCACGCAATCAAGCTACATGGGTAATCACGTGTTTTCAAAATTTTGAACTTTTCATTTTAATTTAAAAAGTTGCCTGTATTTTGGGAATGACTAAAGAGCCAGATTTGGCTCCATACTGAGCCAGATTTGGCTCGAGAGCCATAGGTTGCAGACCCCTGCACCACAAGGAGCAATGCCTCTATATCAGTGATGGACAGCCTCAGCATGAGTGGTCCTCCTTCATCTCCGTGGGCTGCAAGATTGTCGTAACCAAAATGGTCTCCCGGGATAGAGTAGTTTTGCTAACTGCGCTTGTGTACCTAGAATTTAGCAGGGCTTTGATTGGCTGCAGAGGGAGCACACGGCTCTCACAAGTCAATGGCGTGTGTAAAGCTTGCTTTAAGTGTATGTGTGTGTGTGTTACTTTAATACTGGTAAGAAAAAAACCTATATGGACCAAACCCAGCAAAATCGAGCAATCCTGTGCATGGGCAACAGTAAAGAAAGTGTCTTGTGGGCCATACAAGAATCCCAGTGGGCTGCATGTGGCCCTCGGCTGCAGGTTGACCACCACTGTGCTTTAAGAATAACACAGCTGCAGCTGGGAGACTACAAAATGGAAGTGGGGCTTGATTCTGCAGCTGCCACTCTCTCGGTCCCCCTTGGCTCAGCACCCCCCAAGACTGCGAGGCAGGTAGAGCTCTTGGCATGACATCATGAGTGCCGCTCGGCAGAGACTTGGGCTGAAACAAAGGGACTAATTTAAAGTATTTTTAAAACGTGGTAGTTCTGACAGTGGGTTTAGCGACTGTCAGCCATCTGGAATAAAGAATTACAGCCACCTCTCCTAATCCTATATTCCCTAAACCCTAAAGCTGGTTATGGTGCAGGGATGAGGCAGCAGGTTGGGGAAGGCAGAAATGGTATGTGTGCCGGGGGAGGGGAGAATGAAAGGACCATCAGTATGGAACCAGAAAATACTCAAACTTCATTTCCCAGGAAGGCACAGGGTGGTCCTGGATGTGTCAAAAAGCATTTTTGCTGGAAACCAAGAGCGGGGAGGGTACAGAGAGGAGGAGCGGTGTCCTCCATGACCACACAATTGTGCACGTGCACACACACACACACACACACACGCACATACAGAGACTTGCTGGTCCGCGCAGGCCTGTCAGGTAAATTAGATCTGAAAGCTGACAATTTCTGACCATATTTCCTTGATTATTTCAAACAAATGCACACCAGCCGCTGTAAGGAGATTAAAGTGACATAAACGTCCCGAGTGGGAGGAGGGAGGGCAGAGAATTCAGGTCACCCCCATCCGTCCCCCATTTGACAGCCGCTATATCGCTCTCCAATCCAATAAAAAATCCCCCCCTTTTGCTTTAATTAATTTTACAGCTAGCTTGCTTAATTACTTTCAATCAAAATCCTCCTGCCATCGCAAAATTAGAGATGGTTGAGCTCCATTAGCCTAAATTCTTCATTTCCATATAGAAAAAGGCTCCCTCCGCAAAGCCAACAGGGTTCCCTCCGTTGCTGCTGGACAGATGCCGGTCCCTCTGTCTCTCCTCAATTACACTGACTTTCAAAGGCAGAGGGGAAAGGGTGATACCCTCCCCTCTTTTTATAAGGTGTTGCCTTGACAGCCCTGGAGACTAGAAACCTCTGGCTATCCACAAATAGGGAACGGTATGGACAAGGGGGCTGGCTTCCCCCCAGGACCCTGTCAATGCAGCCCTGATATGGAAGGATGCTTTCTGGAGCTCCAAAGGGGGACGGAGTCCTCAGAGCTCACTCAGTCCCTACTGGCCTCGCCAATGGGATTGCAAGAAAAGGGGCCAATGGGATGGATTCTGTGATGTGAACTGGACAGAGAACTGCCAAACTCTTTACACTCAAGATCTGAGATGCAACTGGTCTAAGCCAGTCAGTTTTAACCTTTTTTCATTTGCAGACCCCCCCAAAATTTCAAAATTCAGAAATCTTAGCATAGACTGTGGACTCTCGGGAGTCTGCAGGCCACGGGTTGAAAACCACTGGCTTAAGCCAATTTCTAGCTATTTGAGATCAGGCTGTAGTGGAGCCAGATTAGCCCAAATCTGCCTACTGTGAGGTTCTTACACATTCCATGAAGCATCTGGAGCTCACCGTTCTCAGAGACAGGCTAGTGCACTGGATGGACCCCGTATCCAATCCAGTCTGGCGTTGCCTGTGTTCCTCAGACACCTTATTGGGAAGGGCAAGCCACATTCAGGCCACACTTTGGGCTGGTCCTGGGGATGGCCAGTGCTGAGATGGTTTCTCTCGCCAATGGTACCTGTTTGGGCAGCCAAAGCAAGGGGCTGGAAGGGGCAGCAGAGAAGCCATATGGAAAGGAGCTAGGGGCTTTACGGAGGAGCGGAGGAGAGACAGCAAAAGGAGAGAGCCACTGAGTGGTGTAATTGGAGCATGTGTGAGATCGTCTCCTAAAGGACGGAGGGAAGTACACACAGGGGAGAATTACCCAGAGTTCTCCAGCGGAATGTAAAAGAGCAACTCTTCCTCCCCTTTCCCCAGCTGCCTATGTTCTATTCCTCTCTCATCTCTCCACACAACTTCCAGCTGAAGGACTCAATCCAGCAAGCCAGCAGTGAGTGGGAGTCCGATGGATTTAACCAGGGTGCCTTGCAAGGAGACTTGCAGGATCAGGTCCATAGTCCCTGCCCCTCAATTATGGGTCAGATTTTTACTAGTGCTTAGTTTCTAGCATCCACTTAACATGCAGAGCTCTCTTGCAGGCTCCCCAATCACCTACCCAAACCTTTGTGGCTCTCCCTCAACTCCCTGCTCCCGGCCAGCTGCCTAGTCCCCAGTGAGCTGGACTTCACGCCTTCCAGCACTCCTAAGAACCCTGGGGGATCCAGGAGTGTACAATCCCACTCCCCCTGACTTCAGTGGGGCCAGGTCAGGCCCTAGTTTCTTAATAACAAAACAAAGAACCACCAAACACAGATGTATTTTGTTTATAAGCTTAAAACCGAATCCAGCGACGCATTTACCTGGGGATTTTAGATTAAATGGTTTAAGAAACTCAAATAGGCTTTTTAATCCCACCAAATAAAAAGGGCCCCAAAGAAGCGAAGAATTCAGCCTCCCAAGTCTTGTTTCTCCTTCCCCAACACCTCCCATATCAGAGTGGACCCGCAGCACTCGGCGGGAGCAGAGCTGTTTCAGGAACCCCCTGCTCAGGACCCATGCACCCAGAGCTAAATCATTCTCCTCCTGCTGCTCTCCGTCCTTCCAGTCCATCACACGCTCTGCTACTCTAGGACCCCAACACTTTGCCATGCAGGCGCTGTGCCTCCAAAATGGCTGTCAGTTTTGGTGCACCACCCCAATGCCAGCCAGACACACTCTGAGAAAAAGGCCTGCAATCTCCAACCTCCACCACCACCACCATCACCACCACGGATTATTTGCCTCATCTACCACACAAATGACCTCCTCCAAGGCTCTCCAGGTGACAGAGGCAAGAATGGAGAGGCTGGGAAGATGCATCTTCAGATGAGTCTGATCAGAGATTGGCAGAGATGAGTGAAAGTGGGGGCTGCAGAGAAGGCTCCCACACAATGTGGTGGACAGACTGTGTCTGACAGGGCACAGGGGGGAGGCTGGTGCCAGATGTGCCAGGGTGGAGGAGAATTGGGAGAGTTTTATGAACCCAGAGGGCAATTTGGAGCTGAATCCTGAAACGAACAAGGAAGCATGTAGGGGATGTGTGTGTGTGGGGAGGGGTGTCTTCCCAACCCCTTCCCCTCACCTTCATGGCTGGGAGACCATTCCTCAAATGCTGCCACATGCTTAAATTCCAGTCCCTAGGAATGTATCTCCTGGGATTTTTTGTTTGCCATCATCCTTCGCTACTCAAATATGGAAAGAGAAAAAGTCAGAACCATCCCCACCCCCACCCCCGCACACCAACCTGCAACAAAATTCCCAACTCGCATCTCGCCTGCTCCAATGCTCAGAGACACCAAGACAATAGGACACAAGCGGCCCTAAATCCACCAGACTCACCCTAAATAGCAATGGCCCATAATCTCGCCTGACATTCAGGAGCTTGTTATTCTTTCCCCTTGTCGCCTGGCTGGAGCTGTTCAGACCCATCAGTGTTATTCTAGGTATTAAACAGGAAAAAAACAACCCACCACAACCCAGAGAGTTTCAGGCCCTGCCCAGAGAGGGCCACAACAGGCACAGTGTCCTCCCACTGTGCTGGTCAGAGGATTGATTGCTGCCCCTAATTCCAGCAAACTTTGCCCCAGTGACAGAGTAGGATTGGAGGGGGGCCCTGCCTAGCTCCTTGCTGGAAACATATTGCTCTGTTTCCTCCTGAGTTCATTTCCACTGCCAGCTGATGACCTCTCATCATTCTTCCCTGCCCACCCCATCTTGTCCCGCTCCCTGCCCTTTGCCCAGGGAAGCTCTGCTTCACATTTTCCCTACCTCCTTGGAGCGGAGAACCAGGAGTTTTGTTCACAACAGGTTTGTTGGTTGTGGTAGGGTTTTTTTTTTTTTTTGGCATGCTGGCTCCAGCTGATTAAGGACCTGCAACAGGATGTAGGGATTACAGTAAAACCTGGCTCCGGATCAGCCGGGGCACAGAGCCAAACAAGAGAGCGAGGATTGCCCCCGGCCCCGCTGCCAAACCAGCCTCATTCTTTCAGAAGGCTGGGAACTCTGAATGCTCAGCCACAACTGGGCACCTGCCCTTGCTGGCCCCTGCATGGGATGGACTGAAGAGTATGCAGCCGAGCTCACTTAGTCTGGCAGGAACTCAGAACCCCAAGGAGAGGGCTCACTGTGGGTGAAAGGCCTCATTCTCGATGCCCTCTCCTGAGGAGCACAAGAGAGGCTTGGGGAGACAAGGCAGCATCTCTGGGCCTGTTTGCCAGGTATGACATAAGGGGCTAACATTAGCATTTTCCAGAGATTCCTCTTAAATCTCTCTCCCCATCCATCCACCAGCATTTCCACAACTCCTACCAAGCAGCCAAGAATGATGCATGCTGAGTTTTTAACCAGTGCTGGGAGAAGGGATGGAGAAGGTCCCAGACACTACACTGGGATCGAGCTCTGAGAGCATGTGGTGGGAGTCCAGCGAGGCCACCCAGTGCAGACATAACCCAAAAATGCCTTCCTTCCCATTGTATCCTCTCTTGTTAGGATCAGCAGCAGCAAGTCCCCATCCCGGAGGGGTAACTAGCCAGTGCTTTCTCGGGAGGGCTTTGGGGAGACAGACTGAAGGGCCTGAGTTTGCAACATCACTCCTTCTGGGCCATATCCTAGCAATACCTCCTCTTGCTCTTAGCGACCGCGTGGCTCTGCCTGAGCAAGGAGTGCACCAGGATGCCAAGATCAGGCCCCCAGTGCCAACTGCTCTCTGCTCCCAGGTCCCTAGCAGTTCCATGGCAGTAATAACACGAAGCTGCTCCAAACAGCCTGGGTGGGTGGGGATGGATCTGTCGGGCTGCAGCAGCACGTGGAGACTTCTTAGTGCTGCCCAGCAGACTCATCCGAGTAGAGAAACTCCAGAGTCAGCTCCTGCCGGCCCAGGGCTGAGGGGGGAGGCAGGAGTTGATATGGCAGGCGGAGGCCGCAGGGACGCCATTGAAAGCTGCTAAATATGACCAGGTTAGCACTTTAGTCTTTAATGGCGGGTCACCATTAATAAACCCAGGGCCCCAGGGTGCAGTACAGAGCCTCTCTCCTCACCCGCCCTGAAATACTCATTTCATTAACTACTGTGTGCGGAGCTCGGCACCTGTCAGAAGGGGAGGCAGCCAGGAGGGCTCCAAGGGTTAACGGCTAGATGTCTTATTAAAGTGCTGACCACTCTCTCCTCTGCCTCAGTGCCTGCAGGGGGAGGGAGGGAGGGAGGCGCGCCGCACCTTTCCTTAGCGCCTTCCTCTTCTCTCCACTACCTCCTTCCCCACCAGCCTCCTGGACACAAGCTAACCCCGGGAGAATGCCCTCCCGCCCGGTGCCCCTCCCAGCATGGACAGCACCGTCAGCGTGAAGAACGCATAATCACACAGACATGGCCAGGTGGCCAGAGTACAGAGCTGGGACTCCTGCATTCTAATCCCAGCTCTGAAACTCAACTCCTTGAAGGCCCTTGGGAAAATCACTTCATCATGCCTCAGTTTCCCCATCTGCAGGACGAGGGTGCTAGTGGAATAAACACAGGGTGGCACCAATGGAATTACCCTGGACCCAGACTGGGGTGGGTGGGAGCAGAGTCTGTTGCAAAGAATATGGCCCAAATACCAAAGGCCAACATCTGTTCTTAGTGACACCAGTGTAACCCAATGGGGTGGCACTGGGGAAAGAGAGAGCAGAATCCGGCCATTAACCGGATAACCCCAGTGGGTCAATGAACTCTGAGAGGTTACACCAGGTGGGGAGGGGCCTGTCACTGCTCTTGTATGAGCCACTCCGGCGCTTCCTGTCCCATTGCTGTTCCCAGCTCCAGCCTTGCGTGCCCTCCCTTAGGAAGCTTGTCATCCCAGCAGCAGCAGAGAGGACGGGGAAGGAAACGGTGAGCTGGAGGCTCTAAGGACAGGGTTTTGTTTTACCCAGCTGGCAGGTTTCCTGGGGGAGGCGTGCAGAGGGATACACACCCCCTGCTGCCAAATTCCCATCCCAAGTCTCTATCGATCTGCCCTACTTGGCAACTTATCTGCAGCCACTGTCTGTGGAGCTGGATCAATAGGACCTGGGCGGATAGGCCGGAACAGGTGCTCCTATGGTGAAGGCAGAGCCTTTGTGGGAGGTGGGGGGGACGCACTAGTATTTTGGCTTTAACTTTTCCTAAGCAGAGGAAGAGAGAAGCTGGGAATGAAACTAAGGTTGAGTTTGGACCCACTTTGAATGCCTGCCAAGCTTTTCGTCCTAGGGCAGTGTGAATTGCTGTGCCTCCGGAGGAGACAGAGGAAGCACGGGGTATTCCTGCCCTGAAGAGTTAACCTGAGCTATAAGCCAGGTATTGCCCCTAACTCACCTCCTGCCCACACACATCCCTGGTAAGCACTTCTCTGTTGGCTAGCCCACCCTGAGGCAACAGGCTAATTGCTAATACTCCTCCAGCGCTTTCCACAATGCTCCCCATGTCCCCAGAAGGACAGACAAGTCTTCCTACAGTTCATTGGGAAAGAATCCAAGTGCAGCACAAAGAACCAGGGGAGATGCTGCTGAAGTCCTAGCAACACACACAGGAGAGAACAACCAGAGTCTGGCTTTGCAGCATGGCTCTGCGCAGCCAGACTAGGGTGATCTAGGTACTCAGAGAGGAGTGTCAGTCACACAGACTAACTGTAATAGAGACACACTCCCAGCGACTAACACTCCTCCATCCACCCCCCCCCCCAGGCCAGCCAATCCCAATGCTGACAAAAGGAAATCAACAACCTGGACAAAGGGAGCCTTCAGCCCATGTGTGGGGGTCCCAGACTGGCCTAGAAGCACTGAGCTGAGCAAAGTGGGGCAGGAGGCCTGGCCATGGGCAGAGTGAACAGTGGCTTCTCCCATCCAGAGGCCCAGCTGCCAGCTTTCACCAGGAAACACATGACCTCTTCCTCCCTCCTGTTTCAGAAGGTCTACTCAAACCACTTCCCCTTCCTGCATCTGTGGACCTCCTCCTGATGTTCAGACAGAGTAACTGGATCCATTTGTCAGGCTCAGAGGCATAGCAACAACAGAACCCAAGCCCCCTGGCACCAAGCGTATGCTCTAACCATTAGAAAACTTTGTTCCCCTAATTTTTAAGCCAACAGCAGCCCCATTGGGAAAAGGCACCACAATCAGTTGGGAAAAAGGGGCTCTGTGGAAGGGGCACCTGAGTGAGGCTGTCCCTAGAAGCTGGAGCACTCCTTCACTAAGGCCAAGAGTCACTGGAAGGCCGCCTGTTCCCATTAGAGCCGGCTGTGAGAGGGACACTGCATCGGGTGTCACCTCCAAACGTCCTTCAGAGAGACATGTAGCGAGAGAGTGAGAATCTGCAGTTGTCCCGACGTTTCTCACTCGGCAGAACAACTGTTGCAGTCCTTTTAGAATAAACCGGGCAACTGTTCCCAAAAGCGCTGCCCCCTCAGCCCCTGCCCTTAAAAAAACCCTAACAACCAATCTCCAAAACACCAGCTTCTGAGTCAGGGTGAAAATGTTATTAACAAAAACATCACTCAGGGGTGGGACACCTGCTCCCAGACAAGCAACTGGCTTGGCCCTCGATAGTTAGCATATTACATCAGGGCCCAAAAAGAGAACGGGAGGGGAGGGAGATGGGGAAGAGTGGAAAAGAACAGACAGAGGGAAGGCAACAGCCCAGGGAAGTAGAAGAGACAGTAGGAAAGGAGAAAAGGGGAGCAGAGAAAGCAGGAGAGGAGTGTGCCAAAATGAGAGGGGGGGTGCCTGAGAGGGCGTGCAACCTCTGAGAGAGCAACTGTGTGTGTACATAAGTGTGAGAACATGCAAGAATGGAAATGTGGGTGTGAGAAAGAGAGTGTGTGTGTGAGAGAAAGGAGTAGGAGAAAGTGAGAGAATATTTATCGGGGGACTGAGGAGGCCTGAGCCTAGATTAGAGACAGGGAGAGGAATAAAGGGGAAGGAAGAGAAGAGTGAGAAAGGGGAGGACAACATCCCGGAGAGCCAAAGTGCCTTGGCAAGTGTAAGAAGAAAAGAGGGATTGTGAGTGAAAGACAAGAAAAGAGGGGGGATACACAAGCAGCAGAAACAGGGGAGAGAAGGCTGGAGGACGAGCGGGTGTGAGCAAACACGGGAACCGAGCACAGGTGGGACAAGAGAGCGGACCAATAAGTGCAAGGGACAGAAAGAGAAACGACTGTGGAAAGGGAGAAGGGGACAGAAGAGAGAAAAATAATAAAATAAATAAACAGCAGGGAGAGAGGAAAAGATGTCTATTAAAAACCTCAGTGCATAACACAAAATGTCAGGGTTTATAGCTTCATTCTTGGCATTGCTGGTACTGAGAACCCCACACAGAAATGTCACTGCTTGTCATGTTTAATCACCTGCTATTTGTTAACACCTTCACTGCATGGAATCTGCCCCTCAACCTCCTCCGGGCCTTCCATTTGGAGTGCAAACTGGGAACACCCCCCCACTCCCACTGGTTCTGTCTGGACTGTTATAATGGAGCCAAAGAATGCTTGGGGAGAGGGGAGTGGGCAGCAGGACTCCTCTCTTCCCAGGACAGACCCCCAGGGCATGTCAGGAGAGAAACAGCACTTCTTGTTTTCTAGCAATAGGTCTCAACCAGGCTTGGCCTTTGCACACTAGCTAGTTCACTGGATAACTGGGGGTTAATAACATGCACAAGCACCAGGGGGTGCCACTGTTCAACGACAGTCAGAGCCTCCCCACACCATGGGAGAGTTAAGGGATACTCCTAGGGGCGAGGGCAGCTATAGGAAGACCAGGTAAGTAAAAGAGGAACTGGGACTTCAGTGTGTGAGCACTAACAGGAGAGAGGGGCAGGAATGGGATAAGCATATGACCAGGCAGAGGAGAGCAACCTCAGAGTGCAAGTGCTAATGAGTGTAAAGGGTGATAGCTCAGAGCGCCTTTCCCTCTTTCCATCTGGAAATGGCCCTTGTGCTCCTGGCCCATTCATCTCCAGTGCTGAGAGGCTAACTAGGATAGATAGATAGATATAAATAAGTACCCCCCCCCCCCAAATCCCCGCAAGTCTGGAATTCTCCAATCTGTTTGCTTGAACAGCAACTGTCAGATAAAAGCAAACATCCAAAGCCATTAAACGTACAGTCACAGTTCCCTGCCATGGCATCTGCACTGCTGACTTTGCTTCAGCTCTTCTCTGCGTCTTTCACTTGGGGGGTTTATTTATTTATTTCAAAGATTCCCATTTTCCCCTGCATCCCCCTCTCCTTCAACATCTCGGCCTGCCGCAAACCTTCTATTCACGCCGTCGCACAATGTTACTGAGGAAATGATTCAGAAGTTATCACTGGACAAGCTGCCCGGTCTCTGTTTCTTTTTACTCTCCCATTAAAGGGAAACCAATATAGATCCTCCTCTGCAAAATTCTGCAATGCAACTGTGATAAACTGTTTCTACAATTTCTGGGCTTGCCCAGAAAGATTCACAGCCCTCCCCCCCCCCCCCCATCACACAGAACACAACAGCCAAGTGCAGCGGTGAATGCAGCCAAGGAGTGTCTTATAGTGACAAACTAAAATCCTTCCAGGAATAGGGATAACTGTCTGGAGGGTCCCAGACTGGGCTCCTTTAGGAAGTAAGGAAGATTTACTGAGGAACAGGGGTTTCAAAGTCTTTGCCCATTCATTTTTAATCCCTCCTGTTCCACCTGCATTCATAACTGCACAGCTGACTCAGGTGCATTAATGGGTGGTTTGCACCTTTCTGCTAGGCCTCAGTTGCTGACCATTATTGTGGATCTGATCTAGGATGGGCAAGCTAAGTTCCTACCACCCTCTTTACCCTAAAGCATTGGCTAAGTACAGCTTCCCAGGCAGGCCCAGGTGGTCTGATCCTCTCTCTCATTTTGTAGAGAATCACCACTCCTTCTCCATGGACACGCACTGGCTAGTGAGTTCACCAGTCAGTTAATTCACAACAGTGATGGCCGCAGCTGCTGGCTCCTCCACCCCCAAACTACTTATCGATGATGGTGTCCTCATGGCTCAGCTCCTTGCTGAGTGCTCTGTACTCATGGCTGAGGTAGGATCACTAAGGGCAAATTCCCCCAATGCAGCTCCTAGGGTTGCCAGATGGTTTAACCAAAAATATCGAACACCACCCCACACCCAAAAAGAATACATGGGCCATCTTCTCTCCCTGCTCCAGACCAAACATCACCCCTGCAGAACCAGGTGGGCAGGCAGGAGGGCTGGGCACAGTTGCTGAGTGTGTGTAGGGTTGCCAGGTGTCCAGTATTGACCTGGACTGTCCAGTATTTTTGCCTCCTGGACAGGAAAAAAAATCAGAAAATACTGGGCATTTTAGGTGTCTGGTATTTTTAAAATTATTTAACCGGACAGGAGGCGAAAATATCGGACTGTCCGGGTCAATACCGGACACCTCCAACCCTAGCAGCTCCCTCCTGCATGATGGTCCTGCTGGTGGGGTCACAAGGGTCATGGTAAAATGGGTGCAACTGCAGGTTCTCAGTCTAAGAGGCTTCCCTGCCATTGTTCCCATCAGTCTTGGTCTCTATAAGTTGTGAATATCAAAGGGCCCCGTCTGAAATCATCAATCCAAACCGACCAAAGTTTCAGGAGAGGTTCAGATCGGAATCCCTGAAGCCAACTCTGCCTGTCGTTTGAAGTTCTCAGGTTGGCCTCTAAAACCCACCAGAGAGCGGCTGTTCTTGCAAGACGTTGACTGAAACCTCCAGAGAACACTTCACCAAATACAGTATTGTCATACCCACGCTCTTGCTCTAGTTCAGCCTGAAACCTCAACCTATGCTAGCCCTATCCCTGTTCTGAATCTGGCCCTCTTGGGCATCTCTACACAAATAACAATTAGTTTGTTGATAGATGCACTTTCATCAGTATTGTTGAAACAAGGCATAGACACACAAATGATGGGTCAACTTAGAATCTGCCTCTGTCCTGTGGTTTGAAATCCCAGAGCTCTCAGTAGTTTGTCCTCTATCTTTGGTATCACAGGGACCCTTCCCACCAAAAAACAGTGGTCAGATAAGGGGAGAAGTAAGTCTGGATGGGTCAGAGTAAGAATAAGGAACTTGTGCAAAAAGTGATCAGAGTTCTGTCTGGTTTGGAAATGAATAAGAGGAAAACCTACAGTATGTGGGGAGGCCAGGGACACATTTGAAATGATGAAACAAAAATGGATCCCAAACACACACAAATATGTGTTTGTAAAATACAGTCAAATGAAAACCGAGGTGCCTCAGCTAGCAGAAACAATCCAGTACAAAGGGTCTTGGAAGAGTCTTTAGAACCTGGCACAACCTCTGCTCCGAAGCTATAGAGTTCCCCCAGCACTTGCTCTCTAGGTCCCCTGGGTCCCTTTGGTGACTCAATTAAAGGACAGAAATGCTCTGGTGGGTGCAACTACAGGAATCTATAGGCTACTGTTTGCAGCTGTCATCAGTAATCAAGGCCACAAGAACAGTTGCCTAAAATCTATGTGCAGATTCTAGAGACTCATCTTGTCCCTTCCCCACCATTTTTCTCGCTCTCAGACATTAATCAGAGGGAATTAATACTGAGACAAAATAAAATGGCAACAACCTAACACACATAACACAACCTCCCATCCCAGATCAGCCATGACAAGAAATTGGCTCCAAATCAAAATCCCAGAGCCAAACACCTCTACAAGTCTGGGAACCCAAACTCCACACAGGATTTGAACTTCAGAGCTTAGGTCTGGCTTCTGGAGCGATCAAAACTCCATCTCACCTGACTGATCTTTGGCAGCCTTCTCACAGTGGCTTTGCTGGGGTCCAGTCTAGTGCCTGGGGGAGAAATATCCACATCTCTTCACCATTACCAGAGTTTAGCCATCTCAGCAGTGAGGCCAAGACTTGCATGATCCTGGGGGCCTGAGCTCTACTCTGTGCTGGAAGGTGTTCCTCTGGAACAGTGAGGGGGCACACTGGAGAACTGGGGCAGTCTGTACGACTGCTGCCCATGCTGTCTCTGCTCTGTGGACAGAGACCTTTGCTCTTCACAGCTGTTCATCTGGCACCTTTCCCAAATACTAAATTCAACTCTCAAAGTGTAAAATAACTCCCCAGTCAATTTGGGCCAATTTTTCTTCTCTGCGCACAAGAGGTGCACCAGCAAAAACACAGGCATGTCCAAGGGCTGCTACGTACAGGATCAGAAATGGATGCTGGTGGGACCCTTTATGCCAGACAGATATGAGGAAACTCAGCAGGAGGATTTCACGGCAGATTAAATTCACCCATGTGCAGAAGACCCAACACAAAGCCTATGTGCCACTTACACCCTGCTCTGGAATGGTGCACGGACTTTGTGACAGTCTTTTGCACAAGGGTGAATTTTACCCTTTGTGAAAATGGGCCAAAAAGTGCACCACGAAGCCTGATTTCCAGAGGGTAGGTGCTCACCACTCCCTGGGTATGTCTACACTACCCCGCTAGTTCGAATTAGGAGGGTAATGTATGCATACCGCACTTGCAAATGAAGCCCGGGATTTGAATTTCCCGGGCTTCATTTGCATAAGCGGGGAGCCGCCATTTTTAAAACCCCGCTGGTTCGAACCCCGTGCAGCGCGGCTACACGGGGCTTGAACTAGGTAGTTCGGACTAGGCTTCCTCGTGGTGTACCGGTAGTTCGGAATAGGAAGCCTAGTCCAAACTACCTAGTTCGAGCCCCGTGTAGCCGCGCTGCACGGGGTTCGAACCAGCAGGGTTTTAAAAATGGCGGCTCCCCGCTTATGCAAATGAAGCCCGGGAAATTCAAATCCCGGGCTTCATTTGCAAGTGCGGTATGCCTACATTACCCTCCTAGTTCGAACTAGGAGGGTAGTGTAGACATACCCCCTGAGACACAGGGCCCCTTGAAACACCTTGTGCTAGATGCCCAGTCCCCACTTTTAGCAATCAAGGACAATATTTTGTCCGTTTATGTCACTTTGTCCAATCTGGCAAAGTCTTTGGGGGGGGGGGTTTCCCCCTCTCCCCATTCTTTTTCTTTTACAGTTTTTTTATGAATTTCCTTCTGCTTCCCTCCCTTCCTCTCTCCCCTTCTCTCAAGGTCACACTGCTCGTTTGCACATTGAATATTTACTCAGCAGCCCGGGTCCTTTCACAGGCGCTCACCACAAATATGCTTTCTGATAAAGTCAGGAGAAAAGAAACTATAAAACCCAAAACAAGATCAGAAATAGCAAAGCCCAAGCAGGGCGAGGCAGGGCAGGCAGCAGAGTAAAATAATTCAGCAGAGAAAGCCAGCAAAGAGTTATTTTCTCCACATTTTCCCTGAGGTGTTCCTGCCCACGCCCCCCTTTGCCTGTTTGTTTTTCTGAACATTTTCATTCTGATATCAGGGCTGTGCAAACTGATTATGGAAGATGGTTCCGTTTAACTTCTTCTCACACAGGATGAAATTCATGCCCTATGCAAAGGCCAGGGACTTTGTGTGCATCGGTCTTCTGTGCTAACCCTCTGCATAGGGGTGACTTTCACCCCCAGTAAGTAGATGAGTCCTCAGCTCTCCAAGGGTGCATCTACACAACAGGGCTTACCTCGAAATAAGCTACACAAACTGAGCTACGTCAATTGTGTAGCTTATTTTGATATAGAGCACTCTTCCACCGACTTCCCTCACTCCTCGTACAAAGAGGGTTACAGGAATTGGAGTAAGAAGTCCTCCAGCTTGACAGTATTTCAACAGTATTTTGAATTAGCTGCCTGCTGTGTATACGTGGACTAAGTTATTTTGAAATAAGGCTTTTTATTTTGAAATAACATTGCTGTATAGATGTACCCCAAGATCTACTCCAGGCCCATTGCTCATAACTGAAGTGAACAAAGCAATGAGGGATTTTACTGTATGTTGTATTGTATGGAGCAATCCTGCATTGCTCTGGGAGCAGACGAAAGAGTTCAAATCCTGCTCACCCTACTCGTGCAAGTAAGTTTACTGAAGGATACTGGACTATTTACATGAATAAATTGAGCAGCAAATGGCCCTAGATGACCTAATGAACCAATCCCATCTCTTAACTTTTTGTCCCTTTATGATGTGATTCTACAGTCTGAACCTTCTTGCCCGGATGGGGGATTAGAACGTGTCTATTATACTGAGCTCCTATTTCACTCCCATAGATTTCAGGACTCTTGTATGATTCTACTGTGTGCTCAACTTCTGTTGTTCCCAGAAGATGTTGTGAGTTTGAAAAACTCCTGGTTAACTTCAATGGAATGGATGCTTGGCCAGCAAGGTGTGCTTCTGGAAACCTTAGCCCCAGTACTCATATTGTCCAACAAGGTTTTTTAATAATTTCTCAGTGGTATCATTTCCATCTCCATCTGACAATCAAAGCAAGCACATGGCTCTGATAGGAGAGATGGATCACAGCTATAGCCCATTCACTAGCTATGTCCTATACATTTCCCACCATAACCCCACCTCGGACTCCTACCCCATAGTAAAACATACAATAAAAAAGGATGGGAAAAAGGAACAATAACAATGGGGCCCACGTACTTTGAAATGGGTTCATCTGTTGGCATGGGCTTGCTTAGGCTTCCATTAATTTTTCAATTATATGGGGGCATTGATAGCAGTTTGAAATTCATGCACATCAGCTGGGCCATGGTCCGTGTCTGTAGGGGACTCACATGCCCAGAGACTCATCTCACTTACACAGATGTAAAGGTGGACTAACCACCAATGTCAATGGAGTTATTTGGATTGACATCAATGAATCAGATATCAGATCCAGTCTACCAGCTCCCAAAGGTCTGGTCACTAACACAATTAAGGAGCAATAGCATGTGTTAACAAAAGCCCTGATCCTCCCAATAAACGTAAGAAATATTGCCTCTGTGAAATAACTGTCCATCTGCTACGCCCAGGATGGTGTGATTGGTGCTGATTAAGCCCCCTCCCCCCTCTTTCAGAGGGATGAATGCCCTTGCCCTTCCCTTGTTTTAGTGACATCTGATATTGCTGCTTCCCTGTTCCAGATCACAGTGGAAAAGTCAGACCAGGAGTCCCTCCATCACACTGATCAGGGAAGATGACCATCCTAAACCATGCTGCCTAAACTCTAGAGTTTCCCTTGGATTTTCAGCCATGATCACTTCAATAGCTGGGGATCTAAAGTCTGTCTGCTACTTGGATTCATAAGCAACTGGTTCCAGTCTGCACTCTTCCTGGCAGCCTGATTGCCTCACTGGGGCAGGGGGAGCAGGGCTCTGGTGGCTGTTTCCATGGCGTTTCACCTTCTCTTTGAGGTTGCAGTGTTCTTTACTCCAATACAAGTGCTCTACCTCGGAACAGTCCAAACCACTACAGTAACACTACATGCTATGCTGACTGAGACCATTTGCAGAACTGTAGTAAATATATTACTAGAGTATTAATGATATTACAAGCTGTAGTACTTTTGGCTACTGATATTACGTCAGGAACTTCACTCATTGGGCCATCAACAGTACTGTAATATCACTAATGAAACCAGAAGTATCTTGGTGTCCAGTACTACTGCTGCAGCACAATTGCAATACAATTGCAATGGATGTTTGGCTCCATACTAACTGCACTGTATTAAAACTGTAACTTGTGGTGTTACCAGCCATTCACAGCACGGTAAGAACATTACTGTAGTACTAGTACTCTGGATCTGGAGTCTTCTCTGCCATTTGTGGTACTGTAGGATGTGAAGTACCCACAACCATTCTCAGTATTGTAGTAACAGTACTATTCTCTGAAACACTCCCGGCTACTTGCAGTACTACAGTAACACTGCTCTAGACTGCAGTGGTGTGGATTAGTGCTGTAGAATACTGTAGTACTTTTTTCCTGGCCAGATCTTTCCTGAGGAAGAGGTTGGCAAGGGTGCTCCTTGCCCTTAGTCTGGCTCCCCACAGCCTGCTGTCTTCCCTGGTATGGCCCGTCTCGACTCATTGCGCTCCCACTCACCCCCACCCTGTCGCGCACATGGCTTTAATGTTTTTATTACCTGTTTGACTCGCTGCCTTATTGCTTCTCCCCTTAATGGGGCCGTAACCGTGGAAACGAGGAATAAACGGCCACCAGAAAATGAGATGATTAAACAGGTCACCCTGGCAAAACAAACTCTGTGTTCACAGAGCCCAGTGGTGTATGCAGCTCCAGCTCAGGGAAATATAGCGCTTGGCTGTGGGGGGCTGGCAGGGGACATGGGACTTAGAAGCCAGGAGCGCCTGCCCCCAGGGGATGGGGCTGTATGCCTCTCAGAAGGGGACCATGTCTTCAATAGGAAGAGTGCCGAGGACTGGATAGGTCCTGCAGTAGAAGTGACTGGTGTGAATGTAAGCAGCCCAGACTATAAACAGAGCTCAGGCCTGGGTCAGTTCAGAACAAGGCCTCAAAAGACCTACCTCTGCACCTTGCCCTTGTCTCCTCATTAATCACCCCCCACAGGATTCAGATACCTCCTTATGTCCTCTTGTTTCTGGTTACCTCAGGCCTTGCCCCCACAGTGTCACTCTCCAATGGCTGTAGCAGTGGGACATTTTCCAGACAAACCCAGAGAAAGACACTGATTTTGGATCTCAATGAACTAAGGACGTGGCTAAGGAAAGGGACCTGTTTTCCTGTCATCAATCCTCCTCCAGCACTGTCCCTGAAATAGGCTTGTGTGACCCTTTCCTAGACCCTTTCGCCTACAGTGCCTTCTCCCCCTTCCACCTCCTCATCCTCCTGACTGTTACTGGTTTTCTCTCTGTGCTGCCAGCCACAACTTCTGTGGGCACAGATGTGTCCACGACCACAAGATTTCAGGCCCCAATGACACTCAGGCTGCAGCCATGCTAGGAAGGTGGAAGGGGGCAGAGCCTTTGCCTAGGACCTACCTCAGCGACATTCTGTGCCAGCTGTCTGCCAAATACCACCTGCCCATCCATGCATCCTTCTCTCTGTGAGAAGTTACTCAGCTTGAACCGAACTTGTTTCTAGCTCCCTGTCCTAGTCTGCTGCCCAGGTCACCTTGATCCCGACAGAAGCGCAGTTTACTAGGAGCAGACAATCTCAGGATGTCTTGGCCCAACAGTTAACAGGACAGAGGCTCTCCCTGGTGCTTTTCTGCAGATCACCAGAGTGTGACTATAAAAGGGATGAAGCCAAGGCCCTGCTCCACAAGTAACCTGGACCTATGTGGAGGGTACCGGGCCAGCATCTTGGGACAGGGGCTGTGGATTCCTGGATACACCTTCAGAGGGCCTAGCACATTGCAGAGCCATCGGAAAATGGAGAGTAAGTAGTCACAGAATTAAAAACCACCAAACAAATGACCATTACCTGGACTCAAACCCCATTATTATTATTGACCATGTTTATTATGGGCATGCCTGTGGCCTGGCTGAGATTGGAGCCCACTGTGCTGGCTACCGCACAGGCAGAATAAACGACAGCCTCTGCCCCAAGAAGCACCCTGTCTAACCAGACAAGACAAGCCCAAGGGTGGAGCAGGGTGTCACACACCAGCAGAGGAAATAGCTGCCATTGCAGAGCTGGAGCCATGAGGTTTGGAGTGGGGCTTGGTGAGGAATGGAGGCAGATCAGCTAAACAGCAAAAGATGACAGGGAGGACACTTCATAGAGGAAGAGGGGCAGAGCAGGGGGAAGAAGGAGAGTATGAGGGTCAGGTGTGGCGTGGGGCCGAGGTGATAAGGTTGTGAAGGAGGGAGTGGGAGAGGGTTGGAGACACAGCCAATCAGCACTGCCCAGGGAACATCTATCAGAACCATGGGAAATACTGATACACCATCAGCATCCCACAGTCCCTACTAAAATAGTGCCCGCAACTACTTTGGAAGCATCGTTCTCCGTCTGGCTGAAACCTGCAAGCTCTTTCCTCAAGCCAAAGGGGGCTGAGTGCCTCCAGAGAGGTGTCTCCCTTGCCCACTTCTTGTTCTGGGGAGTGCTGAGGAGAGAAGCGTCCTTTTTCACCTCTTTCCCCCATGCAGTTCTGCAGACCTAGACTTAGCCTCAGTCATACCAGAAGCTCTAAATATGACCCAGCCCAACCAGTCAGAGATGTCCTAACAGGCTCAGCTCACTCAGCCTAGCAACACAGAACAGGTTACAGGAAATCCCAGCAAGGTTCCCCCACAGCCACATCCTGGATTCCAGGCCTAACCAGAACATTCCACCAAAGCATCACCACACCATAGGCAGGTTTTAATCCAACCCAGAAAGGCTAGGAATAGGCACGAGTTTCTAGAGGCCCTGCACCATCCCTCCCCTCACTGCGGCTAGAGAGCTAGGCACTAAGACCTGATTCTAATCTCCCGCTATCAAACCCCAGCTCAGAGGCTGCATTTTTCAACAAACGTTCTTGAAAATAAAACAATGCAAAGAGAAAGCAAACAAATGATGTCACAAACCGTCCTCCAAAGTGGTCGGGATCCTGCCAAAAACTACATCCCGCCCCTACCTGTCCCAGACCTGGAGCTTCCAGGTGCCAAAAGTCTGCAGCGAACAGACTCACAGTGACAGAAATAACATCATCAGACACTTGCAAGCCCACAGCAATGGAGACGAAGAGACAATTGCTCGGGGTGTTTGAGCTGGTGGCTTCTCTTAAAGAGGCGCATGATTTACAGAAAGGAAAAGTTTCATGGGCCCGCCTCTTTGTATCAATTTGAGTGATATTTCTGTAGTTAGGTGGGAAAGTCACAGAACTCATAAAGTCCTCTAACTGGGAGGAGTTTGCTCATCAGAACTCAGCCACGCGAAGGGGTGGGGAAGTGAAAGGGAGGGACGTGAAGGGGGACGAGTGAAAGGGAAAGAGAGTGAAAGACTCAGAACAAAGGAAAGGAAGAGGGAGAATGACAGGAAGAACAAGGAAGAGTATGGGAAAGAGGCTGACTGAAATACTGAGGGTGAATGGGAAACCTAGCCAAAAAAAAAAAAAAAGAAAAGAAAGAAGGAAAGGAGAGAGAGAGAGAGAGAGAGAGAGCACATGACAAAGGAAAAGGGACAGCAAAACGGAGACAATGAGAAGGGTAGGAAAAAATAAGGTGGCAGGAAGGAGACGTACAGAGTGACAGCCAGCAAACGAGGGCAAAGCACTGTTCTTTCTCCTCGGGAGGGGCCTGGACCCCGATCCCTGGGACCTCCCCGGCAGCTTGCCGAGTTCCTCAAAGGAATCGGAAAGACTGCAGACGGACTGTGTGTCCATTTAAAATGTTCAACTGAAAGAACAAACCGCCCTCTGTACACGCCCCCCAACTCCCTTCCACCCTGGTAGCTCCCCATGAACAGCTGCTCCTGCCTTCAGGACACACAGACAGTAATTACTCCAGGAGCCGCTTCCTTCCTTCTCTGCCTGCTGTGCAGGGGGTCACTTTGAAAGGAGAATGAGGAGGGGAGCTTCAAACAAATATAAGACACTGAACCCCCACCGAATCGTGTGGGAGCCAGGCATGTGCTCAAGGAATTACCCAGCAGAGCTGGGGGTGGGGTTGTTCCTAGAAAAGTTGGGCTTTGCCCACAGAATTACACAGCAGAACAAGGGTAGCAGGTGTGTCAAACTGCCATGCATGAGCCTGCAAAATGGCAAGCAGTCCAAGGAAGAGAAGCTTGGGAAAGGGTTGTGGTGCAGCTTCTGGAGAAGTCAGGCCTGTTCTCAGTAGAAAATGGGGCACTGACAGGACCTCCAGCAACAGAGGAGCTCTCATGCTCAGGAATTCCTGATGGGGAAGAGGAGAGCTCCCATGGGTGGGTCAGTCCAACGTGTGGATAAGCACAGGCACTGCCCTGGCAAACACCTTGCAGGGAGGTGGAGCTGCTTTAATGAGAAGATGCATCTATGACTCAGGCCTCAAAGGGATCAGGACTTTTTATTATTATTATTTTATTTTTTCATCATAAATTCCGCCCTAGGATGCCAGATCCCGCCAGGTTTTTCTGGAAATACCAGACAAGGACGAGTGGCGTTGACTGGCGTTTGATGGTTTCCCAGGTTGAGAAGCTACAGTACATTCCAGTTCCTAATTTTCCCTTGGCCTTGCCTATGCCACTGGCAGCTGTTCCGCAGGGAATCGCAGGCAAGGGGGCTGCTCTCTCAGGAATCACTTCCATTTTCTAACAAGTACATATTCACAACTGTAACAGCCCACTGATACTTTGCCCCTATTGTCTGGGATCTCACAGGTCTTCCAAAGACCCCTCTGCTGGAGCCATGAATACTAAGGAACAAGAACAGGACAGAGGAAGCCCAGGGAGGACCCAAAAAGGCAGGAGAATTGTGGAGGCTGGGGAGGGGCAGAAGTAGGATCTACTCTGCCTAGGGGAGCAGCATTCTTGGCCACAGCCCTGCACTTTGCCCATAAACAGGCCCCAGCCCTAATTCACTGATACCCATTGCTGAAGTGCCTATCCCCGGCTCTGGGCTGCTAAGGTGGTATGTTGTTAATTCCCGCATTATTGACAGGGAAGCAGAGGCACAGAGAGAAAGAAAATGATGGGCCAAAGCCAGGAATAGAAGCTAGGTCTCTCCTGAGCACCAGGATTTAACCACTAGGCCTCTCCCCCCTCAGTTAATATGGTTGCTCATGGATGTCTCCTCTGCAATTACACAACATTCCCTAGCCAAAAAAAGGGATCCAAAATAAGCCAGGGCCCTCTGTTATACTCAACTTCATTGCTTAGATCCTCCCAGCCCTTCCAGCAGCCCTTTGGCCTCCACTCTGATAGGCTGCAAGATGGTCCCCATTGCGCATGCACACACCCTCCTCACCCACTTCGTCCTCCTGTCCTGTGCAGTTTGACACCCCACCCTTTTGTGCTTGATGCCCTGCAGGTGAGATTGGCTGGCAGCAGAGATGAGATAGAAGCTGGTGCAGGGCTCCTTATCTCTGAATCTCCTCCAGAGCCAGCTGTAATGAATGCTCCCCAGTCTTCCCTAAACTGGAAAGTTACCTGCCTCCTTTAGAATGGGGCTGATTGGAACATGTAAATTGCAGTGGGGAATAATTTAACAGTCCAGGTGGCTGGGTGATTTAAAGCTCTCTCCCCCAGCCTGTGCTGACCCCTGATGCTCACATGTCTCACAGACCCATGTGGTGTTGAGAAAGACCAGAACTAAGGCTCTTGCCCAGACCCCTCCTTGCTAGCTTCAGAGGACTCTGGTCTCAGAGCAGCTAAGAAGCCTATATCACAAAAGCCACCAGCACTTCTACCACCTCTCTTGGCAGCAATGTCAGCAGAGCTCAAGGAGCGAACGCACCCAGAAAGCAGAGCTCCCCTCTCATCCATCTGGCCAGCCAAGAGGCACCCTGGCACAGGTGGCGGAGTGCAGAGGAACCTCACGTTGCACAGGCCATGCTGGGCCTGCCCTATGGGTAAAGAGAGGATTTTAGCATTCAGAGCTTTAAAGTTAGCCCCATCCACACACCTGCAGAACTAAAACACAGAGGCACCAACCTCTCCAGAAGCCGAATGAGAGAAGAGGTCTCAGCACAGCAAGAGTGAGTGTACAGCAGCATGTAACAGGGACTGTGTACAGAGCATGGGTGTGGGGGGGTGTGGCCGTGCATGCAGTGTGGCTGTGCAGAGTGTGTAGGAAATGTCTGGAGCAGGGCTGGATGTGTATGTATACAGCATGACTAGGTGTTTAGAAGAGCATGGAGTATTGTGTCCAGAGGAGGCACAGATGAGTGGGCATGTGCATGAAGATAGTGTCTCCAGGGCAGGTGTGTATGTGTCCGGTGCAGCTGGGGGTGTCTGCATACAAGCATGTGTGGCTATGTCTGGAGCAGGTGTGTGTGTGCAGCACAGTTAGGGGTGTGTACACATCTGTGGGTTCCACTTGACCCTAGACACACCTATGCAGATCTTTACTTTTTCCCTTCAGTTCACAAGGGCTACGTCTAGACTGGCATGATTTTCTGCAAATGCTTTTAACAGAAAAGTTATTCCGTTAAAAGCATTTGCGGAAAAGAGCGTCTAGATTGGCACGGACACTTTTCTGCAAAAGCACTTTTTGCGGAAAAGTGTCCGTGCCAATCTAGATGCAGTTTTGCACAAGAAAGCCCCGATTGCCATTTTCGCAATCGGGGCTTTTTTGAGCAAAACAATACCACGTTGTCTACCCTGGCCCACTTACGCAAAAGCATTTGCACAAGAGGGCTTTTGCCCGAACGGGAGCAGCATAGCATTTCCACAAGAACACTGACAATCTTACATGACATCGTCAATGTTCTTGTGGAAATTCAAGCGGCCAGTATAGACAGCTGGCAAGTTTTTCCACAAAAGCAGCTGCTTTTGCGGAAAAACTTGCCAGTCTAGATGCAGCCAAGGGGCTTTGCTGAAACAACCCTCTCAGAAGCCACACAGGTGGCTGGGGGCGAATGATCATTTCACACCCAACACTGGGAATGGGGCATCCAAATTCCATACTGGGCCAGGAGTGCTCAGAGGGCTGTGGGCACTTAGGTCAGCAAGTGAACGGCACCCCACGCTTTCCTTGTCTTTCTCCCCTTCCCTTCTCATCCTCTCTGCCCCTCTTGCTCTCTCACCAGGTTGTGTGTGGCTCAGCTTTCCTTCTGAGTTTGAAACTGCCCCAGGACTAGAAGATCCAAACAGTTTCCCACCTCAGGAACATTTTGTGCTTGTTGTTTGTTTTTTTGTTTCCCCAGCAGCTGACAATTGCTCTGCCCTGTACCTGGTACCTCAGCCAGGACTCCATCCCCTAAATCAGCAGGGAACCTCCCATGAGCCAGAAGATAAGGATGGGAAACCTCAATGGCTCCAAAGAAAGGACTTTAGGAACTTTGAAGAGGAACATGCTGTAACCAGGTGAATTACAAATTTATATTTTTATGGGGCTGGTAGGGAAGCATCTGGAGGACGAAAATCCCCACCAGATCCCACTGCTGCAGTGCTGCCAGCTACTCTCCTTGTGGGCCGAGGGATGGGGATACTTCCGGTACTTTTGTGTTCAGATGGAAAGGGCATCTCCTCAGAAACAGGAGGAAGGGCAATGCTGGCCCAGTGGGACGCAGGACAGGGAGGCACCTGTGAGGGGCTCTCCCATGAAATCAGCACCACGGAGTCCAAAGAGAGGAGAAGAGAGTTTGGAGTTTGTGGGAGGGAACAATATATTCATACCCATTCAGCATCCACTCTACCAACCAATCCAACCCTGCACCCATCCAGCATGCCAGCCCAGCCCTGTACCATCTAACATGCAGCAAGTGTTTGCTCCTGTTCATCTGCATAGTTCCTTAGCCCAACCTTGTTCTCATCTAGCTCCCAGTTTCCCTACCCAGATTGGTCCCGTCTTTGTCCAGGCCTCATCTCCTCCTATGGCCCATCCAGTACCGCCCCATTCTCCCCTTACATCTGGCCCAGCCCTTTTACACTCCCTCACCTGACTGGGCCTCACGCTATCCATTGCCAGCCCATCCTCCATCCACCGAGTGCCCACCTTCTGCATCTGGCCTAGCTATTCACCCAAGATACATGTTTCTGGCAGCTCTATAGATCCCAGTTTGTGTTTCTAACTTGTACAGTCAGAATAAGAGGCTAATAAGTTTCTTTGCCTGTCTCTGGTGCCCCTCCCAGCCCCACACGCCATGCTGCTCTGGGAGAAGAAGCAGGGAGCAGCGGGGTCCTGGTCTGATGGGGGCTTTCAATCCTCAAAATGGATTTTACCTGTTTCTGAAAGCCTCCCCCCCCTCCTCCACTCCCACATCCCCTTCTCTCCAGGGAAATCAGTCTAAAAGGGGCTAATGGAACAATGTCCCTCTCTCATTCTCTCTCTCTTTTTTTTTATTAGCATTTGTGGAATTTATTCCCAAACTCTCCTAATCTTTCGTACACAACCATTTGATTTGCATAACCCAGCCCCCTCTCATAAAAACTGGCTGCTAGTTTAATTAAAAAATGTAAATTTGCTGTCATCTCGGGGCCTGGTGAATTAGGACGACATTGGCATTTTTTATTGCTGAAGACGTCCAAATTGATCCAGTCCACATTAAACCAGGGGGAACAGTACCATGTGGGATGTTGGGATGTGGGTTCTGTCCATACTCTCCCCAAATAAAATATCCTGTGCCCCCTCTCTGGCTAGCAAAGGGAGACCAAGACATGGATTGTCCCAAACCACCTTCTGGTTGGCCAAAAAGCCAGCTGGGCCTTTTCAGCGATGGTATTCCTCTGAACTGACTCCTAGTTGGAACCCCACCACCCTAAAAAAAATATAGACCACAAGATATCCCTGTGGATGAAAAGCGGCAGCAGCCTGGAGGTGCAAGACAGGAGGGGAAAGACACCAGCACTCTCCTCCATGTCCCAAGTCACGTTCTCTGCACCAGCCTGCTACTTCCCAGCCACTTTCAGCCAACTTTTGCATGTGAAACTCAACAGGCAGCCATTCCACAGCCCAGATTTACTTTTTGATGGTAGAAAGTAAGTCAAGAGTAGGCCCAAGACACAAGGGCAGCCCAGTTGTTATGAAAAAATCTGCAAGAGTTTACCAGGAGGCTGTTGGGAACTGACTAAAGCACGAAAGCCCTGCTGTAGAATTCTACCCATTCCACCAAAACCAAAACAAACTGCAGAAAGGTTCCCCATTTACATGGCCTTCCCCATATTGGTGGGTAGCAGACAGGGGAGGAGGGCAAACATCTCAGGGAACCCAAGAAAGAAACTAAAGGTTCAAAAATTACGTAATAAATGCTTACTCCCGCCCAGCTCCAGTATCTGTATTGATCACACCCACTTACACGCTGTGTTCTCTATCCGTGTAGTAGGTGCTTTTTTTGTTTACAGTGAAAGGATACAGTACATTGCCTGTACATACACACCCTAATTTTTTTTATCGAAATGCTGTTTAAAATCCAGCAGCTGTAGTTTAGAAGCAACAAGGGTGGTGTCCCCACCCTAAGGGATATTTCTACTATTATCTGAAAACAGTATTTTACACTATGAAAATACAAAATTATCTCCTACTGGAAAATTGAGTGCGTCCAACTATCTGAATATTAAAGTGCCCCCTCTTCCCAAAGTACCTATGCTCCTTGTCCCCACTCTGAGTGCAGTTCCTGTGATCTTGTACTGAGGTAACTCTGATGAGGGAAGGGTCCCACAGAAAATGATGGGAACCAACTGCTTCGGATATTTTAAAGCAGACTCCTAGACAAACACACATAGGGAACAATCGTATGCTGGCCCCAGTTGGATCAGCTGCCTGGCAGATCTTTCCTACTTTTAACTTCTATGGAAGTTTCTGGTAATAGAGGTCCCACACATTAACTCAATGTACAAAGCCCTTAGTAAGACCACACCTCCAGACTTTATACCCTGGGTCCTCATCAGTGAGCGTCCAGGATATTCAACTCCCACCACTAGAAATTTTTGTTTCTAGTGGTAGTGCACATGCCTCAGTGCACATAAAATTCATTCCGCACATGGATGGAAAAAAATCCATACATGCATGGGAAAGATTAGAGGAAACAGTGGTCCCTGTGGACTTCCCTCTCTCTTGTGAACCACCCTTCAGATACAGCCCTGGGGATACAAGACCTAAAGGACTAGAGAGAATTCAAGCCAAAATGACGGAGGGAAGTAAGCTGGCCTCCAGGAAGATAATGGCTAGAGGAGGTATTTATGGGGCAGATCTTTACCTTGTGATCACAGAAGATGGTTTCACCCACATGTAGGCTGTAATGCTGGCCTAAACAGATCTCCTCGCACCCTGAGCCCCAGTCAGAGTGTTGAACGTCCATGTTACCTGTGAGCACCATGGGGAAGACCAGGCGTGCATTACAAGGGTGCGGGGCAGAGGGCAGTTTCCATAGAAATGATGACAGGACAGGAAAGAGGAGGCCCAGGCCCAGGCGCTGGTTACTGGAGAAGCTAGTTGACTCTGCAGGTAGGAGGGAGTGTTTGCACTTATTGGCTGACAGGGTACAACTCCAGCCAGCAGGAGGCATTACCTCTCCAGGAAGAGGAATTTAAAATGGAGAGAGGTCCTGAAACCAGGCCAACTATAGTTGTAAACACCTGGCACAGCTACAGTTTGATCCCCAATCTAGGAGCTTCTACAGTTCCTGGAAATAGGGATGGAGGAGGGCGGGCAAATCATTGTTTAGTTCTCTTTAAATTATCCACCCTCCTTAAATTCACCACAACTTTAACACTTCCCCTACCCACTCAGCCTCCCAGCTACTTGCTCTACTGAAGAGATGCAACAGCACACACCCAGGCCTGGGCCAACCGAGATCTCAAATCAAGGTGCAGGTGTCCTTCCTGCTCTTTTTAATTCCTGATATCATTAAAACAACAACAACAACTTTATCCTTTTGAAGCAAAATAGCAGAGTTCAAAGTTCAGGCCAGTCAATCATCAACCAGTTTATTACAGTCTTATCACTTGTAAAAATATACTACAATAATGATCCAAATGACAAGATTGCCAGTGCAAGCTGGTTTGGCCCACTGATGTCATGTAGTTTTTAACAAGAGGGGAGGGGTATTGAATCATTGAGGGGCATGCTGTTTCACTTTCCCAGTAGGACTGGGTTGGAAAGACTATGTTGGAACCCCATTTAATGGGAAATGGGACCTGAGGGATTCCTGACAAATTCCAAATTCACCTGTACCGAACTCCCAGACAGGGTTGCGAACTCCAAGCCCAAGACCTACACCAGGCCTGGCAACATAATTCACCCAGCCACCACCGAATCCCATGTTGAAATCACACCCCAGCCATCATACTGGGCCATGAAATCTCAACCCTAACTCTAACCCACACACACAGCGTGCCTCAAACTCAACCCGTCCCCCAACCTGACAACAGGCCGAGGGCCCCACACACCCTGCTGGCCCAACACCAGAACTAAGGCCAAAGATTGGGCTACAAAATTCATTAGCAAAACAGCAGCCAGTCCCGATACCTGGCCCTGTAATCTGAAACCAAAACCAGCAAGGAGGGGGCCTGCCATCCCTCCTCCCAGAGTCTACATACTTCACATGGAAAAGACAAAAACAAACCCATCCCAGATGTGCCCGGGTGAAAAAAAAAACTCATTAAATGTAATAAGCATCCTCTTCATCTGACACTACCTTGTCCCAAATAAATTAAATTCCTTTTCATTTAGACAGCACAGGAACCTGACAAGCAACCTTTACCAACAGGACACCAGAGCTTAGAAGGGGGTTACAAATTTAAAGAAAAAACAACCCACATGCCTTATATATAAATGCAGATTCATTTCAAAACCTCCATAAACTTCCTCCCTTCGGCATCCTCCCCCCTTTACCCCATTTGTCCCTCCCTCCTCCCCTCTCTCTCACCCTGGAGTTTCTCTCGACTGCCTCCCAAATAATCATGCAAACAGATTTGGATTTGAAATCTACCGGGAGAGAGAGATCCTCTTGAAGCAGCCTCCCCCCCCCCCCTTACTTTATCTGGTTACAGAAAGAGGCTGGGGGGGGGGGGACTTCCGTAAAACAACTGAAAGAAAAGCGAAAGAGTCTGAGAGTTCCCACCTTGAGCTGTACCTGGGGGACAAGTACCCTGATTCTAAGCTACTCCCCCCATACTCTCTCAGGCTTCCACACTCTAAACTTATTAAGTTACCTCCATTAGGGGGAATCCGCCCCAAAACAATACCCCTCCCATATCAGAATGACATGTCATCCCTCCACACACATACACCCCTGCACTGGCTTTGGGAACATTAAAAAAGTTTCTTCTCCCTCCCACCAAACAGGAAAACAAAATAAAGAGAAATTAAAATTCCCCCTCTCTCTGAGGCCACCCAAAGCTGATCAGCTGTGCTGGGTAGTTTATTAAACTAAAAGAGAAACTATTTATAGACGAACCGGTCCCATCGGTCGCGCCCGCAGGAAAGAGAGCGAGAGAAGAGACACAGGCAGGGGAGGAAAAGAAACAAAAAATAAAAAAGAGCAGCACTGGGTGAAAAAGAACGAATGAAAGAATGAAAGGGAAAGGGGAGGGAAAAGAAGAGACCGGCACAGAAGGGGCTTTTTGTGTGTGTGTGTAAACTGAAAGAACAAGGGACAGGAAAAGAACAATTGTGCTGTACTTACCATAGTCGGAGAGACGAAAGCCGAATTCACTCAAATAATCAACTTTCATAATACTTAATTAATACCTAATTGCAACTGATTGCTCCCCGAATAACAAGTTGGTTTAAAATACTGATGTCATTGCTTTTGACGGACCTCCCCGAGAACACTTTGGCAGCAGAGTTCACTGGTGAAGGGGGGGGTGATGGGGGGGAGGAGAAGGCTGGCTGTCAAAAATGAAGGTGATTGGCAGGACAGAGCTTGGCCACACCTCCTGCCTGGCCTTCCCTACTGGCTAGAGGGCAGGTGAAAGATCAGGGTGCCTTCCCCAGCCTCTGCTCGCTGCCTCCCAGGGAAGATGCTGAGGGAACCAGCTCCCAGCTAGCGAGCTGAGCAGTTCTGACAAAAAGCCCAGCCAAGCAGCATTACCCTATCAGGGCTGCTTGCTAGGGGCCGGCCTTATTGGCTCTCTGCTTTCCCAAACCTTTGGCTCCCCAGGCGGGGAGGCGGGACTCGGGGAAAAAGAAAAGAAAAGAAAAGAAAAGAAAAGAAAAGAAAAGAAAAGAAAAGAAAAGAAAAGAAAAGAAAAGAAAAGAAAAGAAAAGAAAAGAGACACACGAGGTTGGTGATCACACACCCCATCAGGAACCAAACCCCAGCAGCCAGGAAGCTTAGTGGCATGGGTTCAAGGGATAGAGATTTAAAGCTCAATGTCTCTCTCTTCTCCCACCCCCGTCCTGTTTTAACTAGCAAAGCACTTTGCCTGGGGGATACATCCTGTAGGGGATTCTCTATGTTAAATAAAAGTTGGGTTGATACTGGTGATAGGGACTGACTTGAGTAGAATTAACTGGATTTTCACCGAGATCAGGATCTGACCCGAATCAAATTCTGCACAGGATTGCACCCCCTCCGAAGGGCCAAAATCAGACCTAGTGCAACTGGAAGCCACGCTTTAAGTTACTCCAGATTCATGTCAATGTAAAGGAGACTAGAATCCATTCTTTACTCTAAAGTCAGTCCCTTTTGACTACATGGGTACAGATGAGAGTACAGCGCAGGCCCTTCAAAGTGCTAAGCAAACATGAACTAATGGTTGTTCAGTATTTAACTTAGGGATTGCTTGGCAGAATTTGAGATACAATCGCATTTTGGGGGGGCTTTTGGTGTGGAAAGGAGTTGGGTATTTTTCTCCCCTCCTTAGGGTTGTTCCAGCATTTATTGCTACTTATTATTTCTCTCAATCAGAACAAACCCCACCAGACAAGAGGAAAAAATTCTGCAGAAATGCACCTTTGCATTTGTGTTGCACTCTGGCTTGCATCACACAGACGGCAGGCGTCAATGGATCGATGCTTGCACTGTGCTGGCCCCCACAGTATGCATATGGTCCCATACACCCAAAAGCTGGGACATACTGGGCCACAGTCTGAGCTCAGTTAGGCTACATCTACGGTGCAGCGCTATTTCTGGATACCGGAGGTATCCCAAAATACCTATTCCGCGTCTTTTGAGGGCGCCTGTTATTTCAAAACGTAACGGGCTCGCCATTCCAACGTCCCTGTAAACCTTATTCCACGAGGAGTAAGGGACGTTTTGGAATAGCAATTTATGTCTCAGTAAGTGCTGTGTAGACAGTGCCAAATTTCAAAATAAGCCATTTCGAAATTGACACAAAATAAGCGATGCAATTTGTGTAGCTCAAATTGTGTAGCTTATCTCAAGCTTCAGGTGCAGTGCAGATGCACCCTTACAGAGATGTAACTCTGGCGCTGCATGGGTACAGCCGAGATCAGGGCCTGGCTAGCTGATCCATTGAGCATAATGGGGTCCTGGGTTATGACTGGGAATTGCAATAAAAATAATCCTAGGTGAGCCGTCAGGATGCTTTTGTTAAGACGTCACCTAGAAAAGTTCTGAGTCTTTGCGCCAACAGGGCAGCACGAAACTTGAACTGAACAAAGGGCCAATGGAACCAAACAGTTCTCCCCAGACTATTGCATTAGTGATCTGATCACAGGAATCCCTGCAGCTTTAGAGAGAGAAAGACTGCGGGTGGATGAACATGAGGGGCTGTGCTGCGTGCAAGGCAGGGTGTCTGTGAGCGTGCACTAGTGCTAAAGAGAGAATGTCTGCATGTGAAAATTAATCCATGTATGGGTGCGAGAATGAACAAATGGGCGTGTTACAGTGTGTGTGGTGTGCAGTAGGGATGTTAAATATCAGTTAATTGAATAGCCGATTAACCTCATTAATTCTTATCGGTTATCTATTCTATAGTCCCTGGGGGTGGGACCAGCAGCCAGTGAGATCCAGTTCCACTCCCGAGGAATCCCTGCCACTCCGTGCTGCTGCCTCTGTATCAGAGGCAGCAGTTTTGGGTGCCAGGCAGGAGCTGGTCCACAAGGGGAGCCAGTTTAAAAACCAGCTTCCCTCACAGACTGCCTGCCTGCCATCCCACGCTGCTGCCTCTGATACAAAGGCAGCAGACCCTGTCTGGGCGGGGGCTGGGGTGGGGGAAAAGAGATGCCAGCAAGCCCTGAGCTCCCGGACCTGGTGTAAGCTGGTACTGAGCCTGGCTGCCTATCTGCCTGGCTCTTAATACACTTTAAATGCAGAACCACAATAAGGGTAGGTCCTGGACCCTGCACAAACCAGGACTGAGCTGGGCTGCTGACCAGCCTGCTAAAAAATGTATTGGCAGGGGGAGGGGGGAAATGGGCATAGTCTATAGCATTAACTGATAAACTTTTGCTTACTGGTTAATCGATTAATCAACTACACTATTACATCCCTAGTGTGCAGAGACGTCTGTGAGTGTGTAGTAAACAGTGTTGTGTGTGAGAGAATGTGTTTAGGGTAAGGCAGAGGGTGTGTACTAGTGTATGTGTGTGTATAAGTATAATATTTGTGTGTGTGTGTGTGTGTGTGTGTGTGTGTGTGTGTGAGAGAGAGAGAGAGAGAGAGAGAATGTATATGAGAGTACAATATGGGGGGTGTAAACAAGTGTAATACAGGAGAGTTCTGTATACACAAGTGTAATATGTGTGTGTGTGTACATTAATGTAATGTGGGATGACCCTGTACACAAGTGTACCATGGACGTATGTACACAGTACAAAACAAACTCAGGCCAGAGCAGTAGTGTTCCCTCTGAATTGTTGGGTGTTTTACTGGTTTATGTCACAAGCTTCAACATTATTTAAACACACTGGGCCAATCCCACTGCTAGCACAGGCCTCACGAAGTCAGTGCCATTACACCAGGGGTGTGTTTGGCCTCAACGAGGTTATGGTTTTTTTTGCCCTGAATTTCCTCATTTTTTGTTGCTTTTATTTTTAAGTAGAAAAGAATGTTAGGGAGGTTCTGAGAGGCGTGTTGGGTAAACACACACGAGTCTCTTTCTTTAAAACAAACGAACAAGAATATTTACATGATTAAATAAGTATTTTGAACAGGTTGTGAGTTCTTTTCTTAAATCGTCCTGTATTGGGCGACATGGATTCTGGCAGGGCAGGTTCTCGGGCAGAGTTTAAGGAATAGCCAATGAATGCCCAAACTACAACCCATAAATCCATTTTTTAGCTCAGGGACCCCATTGGTACAGTCATGGCAGGCCCTAAATCTGATGTGTAAAACTCTTTAGGACAACAAGAGGGGAAAGGGCGGGCGTTCACCAATGTGAACCAAAGAGAGTTTGAATCACGTTGCTGGGCTCTAGCCACCCTGACTTCCACTGCCACAAAACCAGACATAGTGCACAAGTCCAGAGAGAGTCCAACACAGGCCCCATTCACAGGTCAAGAACTGGGAGTGGCCATACAGGGTGGGGGTGTGGCCTTGATGCCCTAAGAGCAGGGGTGGGGAATAATTTTTGGCTGGAGGCCACTTCAAAAAGTTTTGAAGTGCCCCCAGGCCACTCAGAAGGGGAGGGGCCTAAACCAGAAGGGGCGGGGCCAGTATGCTTCTGGGCTACCCCAGCCACAGACCATGATTGGTCTGAGGGTGGGGGAGCCCCTTTGCCCCCCCTTCCCACTAGGCACCCACACCACGCCCTGCTGCGTGCTCCTCGCAGGGCAGGGGTAGGGCAGGAGGAGGCTTCGGGCGCTCTCCCTCCCCCAGGCCAATCAGGGCACTTTGATGTGCTGTGCGCTCCTCGCAGGGCTGAGGGAGGGCGAAGGAAGCTTTGTGCAGCTCCCCTGTCCCCAGGCTCTGGGGGCGGGGGAGCACCCAAAGCCTCCTCCCGCCCTGTCCCCACCCTGCTAGGAGCATGCGGCACTTCAAAGTGCTACGCGTTCCTTCCAGGGAGGGAGGAGGCTTCGCGTGCTCCCACCGCCCAATCAGGGCCTGGGGGCAGAGGAGCTGCACGAAGCTTCCTTCGCCCTGCCTCTGCCCTGCACGAGCATACGGCACTTTGAAGTGCCGCGTGCTCCTTGCAGGTGGGGGGGGGAGGGCAGAGGAAACTTTGCGTGCTCCTCCCGCCCCCAGGCCAATCAGGGGGTAGGGCAGGAGGAGGCTTTGGGCATTCCCCCACCCTCAGGGCCCAACTGGCTCGGGGGCAGGGGAACGGCAGGGCCTCCACGGGCCAGATCAACCCGCTTGGCGGGCTGGATTTGGTCTGCGGAGGCACTTTTGCCCATCCCTGCCTAAGAGTGAGGGCACTGACTGCCCTGTCCAAGTGTCAGAACAGCTGTCCAGTCAGAGGGCAGCTTCAGGTCAGGGCATTCACGCCTAGGGAAGAAAACTAGAGCTCCCAATCTGAGGGTATGTCCTTGCAGGAGGAATAACGGGTAGTTCAATTTAGGGTTTTAATTCAAAATACCGGGTCCCTGCCACGTGCAGACGCGGGCAGTTAGTCCAGACTTGTAAATTTCAAAAAGTGGCGACCGGCTGGGAAGATGCAAATCAAGCGCGGGATATTTAAATCCCAGGCTTGATTTGCAACGTCGAATGCCTACATTAGCCTACCTAGTTCGAACTACCCTGAGGGCTTCCAGGCCAGACTCCTTCCTCACTGACCTGGCCAATTATTGGGCCTGTGGGCTCCTTGGTGGAGCCGGGCCATGAATCCAGCCAAAGTGGAGCCCTTCACCTCGTTTTACACCAGCAGAAGCCAGAGGGACCAGATCCTGATATCTCGATGGCTTCCTGCCTCACTCATTTATTTAAAGACTCCCAAAGCCATTAGGCCACAATGCTCATTTCCAGCTTGAAGAAATCCAACGGCTACTTGAAAGGGACTGTCGGCCTTCATGGCTGGGATTGTAGGGCTTGATTTTGGCCTGGCACCTCCTTTCAGGGCCTACGATTCTTGGGAATCTCCCTTTTGTTCCAGACCATGAGGAACATTCTGTGTTAACACAGGTTTCTCCTCTCTAAAATTTCCTACAGACATACAAGAATTAAACGGTCGGAGCTCTTTTACCTGTCACCATAATTTGCTGAGAGCCGAGCTCTGTATTCCATGCCCCAGGCTGAGGCGAGCACACACCAACAATACACACACAGAGTGTACACACACTGTCATATAGACACACATGCCTCCTGAATGCATTTTTGTACTCCTGCACACATAAAAGTGAAGAGTATCACATTAATACATGTGCACACGACATGCACACACTCCTACAAAAAAAACCAGTATGCTCACACACTCAAATGTACACACATCCACAGGCCATCACACCAACCCACACTCTCCCCCCACCACCCACTGCAGACTCTGGTGTGGACTTCTCACCACCACTCCTGCTCCTCCTCCAGAAGCCACCTGCTGAGGAGCCTTTTCAAGTGAGGTCCACGCCTTGGAGCTGATGCAACTGGGAGGCTGCTTTTCTATCTTAGTGATCTCCAGTCACAGGATCAGGCTTTATTTCCCCATCCTCCCTCTTTGCCTCTTACCCAAGAAAAAGCTGCTCTTCCCTCCTACTGGGGCTGCTTGGCTTCTTGCTCCGTCAGGACCCTTTGTGAATTCATTTAGACAGCAGCTTTGCCCCCTCCCTACCACTAGGTCGGAGCTTCCCAAAGGCAGAATTGGTTCAGCACACACTCTAATTCCTGGACATGCTGACCTCCCAAATGCCTGGAAAAAGGGCAGTGCCTGTCACCCTGTCTTGCAGCTGCTGTGTTCCATCCCAGAGGTGGCTGCACTTCAGTAGTCCCTCCTCTGCCTCCAAGGGGCATTAAGAACTTTAATTAATTAATGTTTGCCAGGTTTTCGGAGATCCTTAGATGAAAGCTGTGATGAGAGGGCGAGGGGTGGTTAATTATTATCATTACATTTTACTGCTTTCCCCATGGAGGTTGTACCAGGGTTGAGCAGGGGATATGCCACATTTTGGAGGACCGTGTTATATGGGACATCACCCCCTGGTCATCTCCTCCCTCTTCATTTTTCTATTTATCTCGCTTTCCATTTCTTTTCTCTCTCTCTCTCCTCTGCTAGGGCTCACAAAGTGCCCTCTGCTCTAGACCCACCTGGGCTCTGGCTCTTGGGCTGGGGATCTGGCATCTCCAGGTTCCTCCACTCCTTCTTGCGCAGGGAATTTATTAGGCAAATGCTCTTGCCCTATTTCTGTAATTTTGTTTGATTTCTGTTTCATCAAGGGAGGTGCCCAGAGGCCTCCAGGCCTGGGCGGCAGGAGAGACAATCCGTGCTTTCTTCCCCTTTCCTGCTCTTTCACTCCTTTCTTTTCAATTCGGTTTCAATCACTTTGTTGGCATGACGAACCTGGCGAACACTGCCAAAGGCATGATGCCGAGTCTCAGGGTATAGGGCGGGGCCGTGGAGGGGCTTTGGCACCTGGGCCCAGCTCATGCCACTTTACTATTCCTTGGGCTTTTACTCAAGCCATTCGGCACTAGACCCCCACACCAAGCGCTCTGCCAGCAACCCTGGCCGGTCCAGCAGGTGTCCCAGCCCAGCGCTGCTTGCCATCTGACCACTTCCTCTGAGGAGCAAGCCAGAAAGCACTGAACGCACTCTGAGGAAGGCGACATGCTGCACATGGGCCCGGAGGGTGCTCGGGGAAAGGTATTTGAAGCAAGTCACAAAGATTTAGGGTAGAGGCAAGGGGTGTGGAGTGGGGGGGGGTGTAGATTTACCATGGAACCGAGTCCAGGAATGAATGTTCATAACCCTGAAATGTAAGGATGGTGCCCATAAAGCCAGCTCTGGTCTAGCCCAGAGTTCTCTGCTCTGAAACTACCCAAGACTCCATCTCTAGAAAGATCCCTCCAAATGGCACTGGCAGACCTGTTAGTACTAATTACTAACTACTAATTACTAATTAGTTCTATTGCAGTGCCTGAGACCCCCAATCATGGACCAGGACCCATTGTGCAAGATGCTGTACAGACACCGAACAAAAGGACACACCCTGCTCCAAAGAGTTAACAGTCTCAGGAGTTAAGAGTAGGGAACCTTTTTTGGGTCAGGAGCTACTGACCCACAGAAAAATCAGTCAGGGGCTGCACACAAGTGAGAAGCAAAAAAGAAAAACCAAACCCTCACCGATGTGGCCCGCAACTGAGGAGAAAGACGCTCCCCACATTCCCCTCACAAAGGGCCCAGACTAGTAGATTTTGTGTGATCCCGCCCTGTGGTGGGAAGGTTGGAGTGCCAGTGCAGACTCCCCAATGCTGGGCTGCATCTGGCCCCCGGGCCTTAATATTCCCACCCCTGTTAATCTGCCTCCCTCTGGTGCATACACACACTCCTGTGTGAAGGCATAAGTCCATGCAGAGGCACAAAAAAGCATGCACACATACATTCACACATTCATGACTAACATACGTATGCCGTGATGCTAATAACCTCATCCTGCACACACCAAGACACCACCTTGGGGTCTGTCTTGGACATTAAAATCGTGGCTGCGATGGTGAGTGGGTATTAAGTGAGACCTCTCTATGTCCAATTTGCAGCTCACAGGCCCCGCCCCCATGGCAGTGTGCAAATGGACACACTCCAAGGCTATGCCACAAGCCAAGGTGGCAGTGTTTGGCTTGGAGCATAGACACGCACCAAGTGGCACTGCCACCTCTCTCACTGCCCAACTCAGAGCAATCAAGGTGGGCTTGGGCTCCAGAAGGGGCATGGTGCAGGTGTGGAGCCCCCTGACAGGTAAGCGAGGTGGATGTGAGGGACAGACAAGCATGAGGCTGACTTTTAGGATACAGTCCCTATGCCCTATTGGAAAGTGAACTTGTTTCAATGGACAGAGCTGACCTGACTCAGGGAGGCGGAGGAGAAGAGGGTGGGTGAGATGGTGGCAGTGGTGACAGGAAGAGCAGGAGCAACTGCAATGGATACCTCCACGGGCATGGGTGTGGAAGGGGGCAGGGTTCAGTCATGTCAGCCTCTGGAGTGGATCTGTTTGGGATTAGAGAGGAGACAGGGCAGGAAGGAGGGAACCTAGGAGCAGGATGGGAAGTTCACAACTCCCTCTGCAGATGATGGGTTCTCTTGTAGAGGATGCAACAAGCCAGGGCCCTGTTCCAAAACTCCATGGAGCAGGAAAGGTACCGGAGGGGCCTGGGAGTAGGAGATGGGATAGGCAGCACACTCGATGACAGCTGCTGCTCAAAAGCATGCAGGTGGGCTGCTATGTAACTGAGAGCAGCCCATTCCCATGGGACAACTGTCATGATCACTTGAACGCTGTTCCTGTGGTGGCATTTGAGCAGGGAGCCCAATGGGGTGCAGATGGAGTGCGCTGATGAGGCAGGTGGGGCTGCATGGAGGCTGGCCCGGGATTCAGCATGATTAGACTGGCCAAGGGGAGAGTGAAGGCAAGTGACAAAGCAGGCAGGGAATGGGGGAAAGGGTGGAGAACAGAGCCCCGGGAACGCAGATGGTGGAGAAGGAAGGCCAAGAATGCTCCATGAGGCAGCATGCAACAGGGACCGAAGGGGGGAGATTTCCTCTCAGGCAAACCAGAAACGATAGGGAAGAATCTTCTCATGATGTCGGGTGTGAGAGTGTCACTGTGTATTGACACTACGTGTGCACAAGCATGAGTGCTGACATTACATGTGTATGCACGTTCTGACTGTGTGTGCATGCTGACATTACATATGTGTGTGTTCTGACATGCTGACATTATGTGGGCGTGTTCTGACATGGAGCATGCATGTTGACATTACATGTGCATGCGTGTGATTTGACATGGCACAGACACATTCATATGCAGCTATTGCACGTGCATGTGCTGTCACTGGGCGTGTATGCCTGTGCGCTGACACTGAGTTTGCGTGCATGAGGGTGCTGACACTGTACATATGCATGCTGGACACAACACACAGAGCTAATAAAGGCCCTAAAGGAAGTGCGGCCGAGCAGGAGGTTCTGACAACGGGCCAGGAGGGGGTAGAAGGAGGCAGTGGCAGGCGGAAAGTGTGAGACAGACGCAGAGATTGCATTACTGAAGGAGCCCGGGCTGGCAGTGCCGAGCTATCGTCCCTGTAATCCTGTTAGCCAGCAATCTCCATTCCGAAAGAGCTTCATTTCTTTGTGAATATTTGTAAACTAGATATCTAATGGAAAATTATAGGAAAATTATAGTGAAATTCATGACAAAGAAATCCGATTAGCCCTAATTCAATTATGCCATCTTAGCCCACACAGCACATTTCCCATTTTTTTCCCATAAATACCAATGCCAGGGGTCCGGGTAATCAAATAAAATTGAAAATCATCTTCCCATTAAATTCAATTAGCTGCAATTTCTAAAGCCTATCAGAGATTTTAATTACTAAATTATAAAATTCTCCAATGCTAAATTGAAACTAAAAAAATTGCACATCCTTATATTTCAGAGGAAAAAAACTGTGGAAACCTTGAAAAATACCCTTTTTCTCCCATTAGGGCCCACGTGAGGAGGGGCCTGGCAGCCGTCATCTACAGAATGATACTGGAGAGGACATTGACCGGGTCTCAGACAGGAAGAAGAAGAAGAGGGTGGCTGTCACACAGGGAAGGGGCTGGGATGCAGATGTCATTAAAACATAGAACCCAACCCCTTCCTAAACCAACTCGATTAAAAAAAACGAGCCTAGAAAGCTCCAGTGGAACCCTCAGTTGTGCTACCAGACTCCAGAGAACTTCCCACGGAAGCTGAGCTTGGTCGTCAAAACTCTGCCCTCTCACCTCGCTCATCCAGCCAACACTCTGCTGAGGGCAAGGGACATGACCACTCAGGGCTCACGGGAGTCAGGGGGCCACGTAGGGCAGCTCTGCTGCAGGCTTAAATTCTCCATCCAAAAGCCCTGGTGGCCAATGCAGTACACAGGTTGGTACCTAAGGTTACTTAGCATGCCAGCAAGTGATGGGCAGAGGAGAGCTGCTGCACTCCTCAGCTGTATGGCTGACCCCTGCTGCCACTCCCCAGAATAGCCCTGGAGATTTTCTGGCTGCTGGTAACTAGTACGTCTGACCTTTTCACTGACAAAATCCCCAAACACACAATCCCACAGGCTGCTATGCCCCAGCCCTACATGAAACAGAGCCCAGGGGACTCCAGCGCTAAAACCAACAATGCCGCCCCCAGTCTGGGTCCTGTAAACCAGCAGTTCCCAACGACAGACCAGTGCTGGTCCACGAACCCCTGGATGCTGGAACGCAGCGGCTGCCAGAGTTGAAGCCGGCTGTTCGAAGAGGCTCAGCTCCAGCAGCTGTGGTGGCTGATTTTGCCCAGCGGTGGTGCAGGGGCTGAGGCAGCGGTGGCAGGAGGAGGCGGAGCAGAAAGCATCTCCTTCCCTCCTCTCCCTTCCCCCCAGATAAGATGGCAGCCCGGCTGGAGCTCTGCGCTCCTTCCTGCCTCTACTCATGGGGGCGCAAGACGCACTTGGGGAGGGATGGGGCATGTTGCCAATGGCCACGCTCTCTAGAGAGGGCAGTCTCACTCTGGGGAGTGTGGATGTGGAATGGGGGGCAAAGGGTATTGGGTGAGGGCGTGGTGGGGTCACGGGACAAGAAGGTGTAGGCATGGGCTGTAGGGGTCAGAGGTTAAAGGGTTAAAGGGCATGTGGAATAGGGGTGGAGGTCAAAAGATGTTAGGTACTGGGAAACAAGGAACTGGGTTGAGCCTTGGCAGACTGGCAATATTTTATTTGCATGTACGTATATTCATTATTTGCACAATGAATATGCAAACAAAATAATACTGGTCCACCAAAAGTTTGTGAATGGGTTTGCTGGTCTGCATTATAAACCATTGCTGTATATCAACAGTAACACTATGGGCTTCAAGAGAGCTCCTCTGGCTTGACACCAGCCTAACCTGGCAGCTGCTACCTCGTGTGAAGGGTCCCCCAGTTAACAGCTGCTGTCTATGCTGGAGAACAATTCTGCCTGGTCACTTAACCTGAGCACTAGTAAAAATGAATCCCTCTATCTTGCTAGTTTCATGGGATTAATTTGGTGAACGGCTGCGCCCTTTGCCACCTGCCTAGGCCGATACCAAGTTATTTTGCTGGGCGGCTGAGAGTTGTCATGAGGGGAGTTGCCCACAGGCGGAACAAAACCAAAAAGCTAATGATTGGGGCTTTTTCTTTAATAAACAGGCAAACTGGCTGAGCCAGACTGTTGGTTGGGATCCTGCTCCTCTTTATCACCCCGCAGCCTCAGTGACACATTCGCCAAATCATCAGCATTTTGCAATGGGAGCTTGTTACCAAATACCATATTTTTTTTGCCAGGGAAGGGAAAAAATAAATCAATAATTAAGCAGCCCAAGCAGGGAGAAGTTGCTGGTTGGCTGGCGCGGCCGCCTCCGCGGGGATTGCTCAGGCAGCTGGCGCCAGGCCCAGCGTGCACCTAGGTTGCCGGCTCGCCCTGGAATGTGGCACTGGCACCTGAGCGCTACTTTATTTTACTACGAATTAATCAAAGTCTCTTCTGCAAACGTCTGCCACTAAATCACCACTGGCTGCGCTTCAAACACAATTCCCCTGTTTCAGGGACTCAGCACGGGGAGATTACCAGTTTCAGGTGAAAGGCTGAAGGGGGGTTTCCTCTCAGTGGAGCTCCTGGTATTCCCAGCCATTGGCATCCCCTGGCTGGAAGAGTAATAGGTTTCCCACGTCTCTGCTCTCATTCGCAACAGGGAACTGCAGCCACAGTCAGGACAGGCTGGGGCAAATCTGACTCCACTCTCTCACTCCGGTGCAGCTACACCAGCAAAGAACTGGGCTCAACTTGTCTCTGTGCACCTAATGAAGGCGGCAAGGACTGTATTTGTGCGCTGAGTTTGTTCAGTTCTGTGTATGTCTCTGTGCGTGTGCGAGTGTGCGATCACAAACTTGCAGGGCTGTACATTTGAATGACAGTCCATTTGGTCCCCCCGTGTAGGTGTGGGGTATGATTGTGTGCGTGTCCAGCTGTGTATGCCTAACTCTCCATGTGCGTAGCTACACAATTGCGTGTACGCATTTCTGAGATGGTGCTTCTTAAGTGAACAAGCATCCTTCCTGTCCAGCCAGCCCACACTAAAGGGTAGTACCCAGATGCTGATTGGCATGTCTTGGTCTTCTGCTCCTGGCTTCCCTGCCTCTCACTGGAGAGGCAGTGCTCCCTCGAGCCATGGGTGCATTGTAATCCCCCTCCACACTCCGCCTGTCTCAGAACCCTCCCGTATTTTCAGTGCTCACTAGACCGTGAATTCACCTTCATACCAGTTACAGGGTTATTAGTTTCTTCTGACGCCAGTAGCCACCAAACTCTCACTGGCAGCTCTGCCTTCAAGACATGCAGCCCTCCTCCCTAGGCCTGCCCCTCTGCCCCACACCTCTGACCAAGAGACACACGGAGGAGTATCTCACACCAGTGAGCTACAGCTACAGGCCATACACAACTGCCGTGGAAACAAGTGAGAACAAAGAGAGGAAAGAGAGAAGGAAAAAGAAAGATGAAGAGAGAAGAAACAGGGCAACAGAGAGCGATGAGGGAGACCCCCGAGTACACCATAGCCTCCCTTCAGACCCAAGCAGCCCTCTCGATCTGCTGACACTAATATTACACAGCTTATCCTCAAATCATGAAGGGGGTGGGGACCAAGCCCTCCCTGGGAGCTCCAGGAAAACAGACCGGGCCCTGCTGTGGACGGTGCTGGCACCACTGGGGAATAACAGGGGCTGCATGGGCTATACAGGGACAAGAATCCCTCCCCCACCCCCAGTGTCTGATGGAGCAATGGGCAGAGGAGCAGCCACACACAAACTCTACCTGATGGAGAGGAAAACTGCTCTGTGCCATGGGCAGCAAAGACTAATGGTCTGGCCCCATCCCTGTCCTAATGGCATGGAGTCACCTCTGCCCATTCCCCCCATCTTTGGCACAGAACCACTCTGGTTGCATCCCCCTCTCTTAGCACAGAGCCACCTCTGCCTGCACCCCTCTCTACCAGCACAGTCATTTCTGCCTACACCCCCCCTCTATCAGCACAGTCACTTCTGCTTACACTCCCATCTACCAGCAACGAGCCACCTCTACCTGTACACTCCCCATCAGCACAGTCACTTCTGCCCACACCCCTCTCTACCAGCACAGAGCCACTTCGGCCCTTCCCCCAGCTCAGAGCCACCTCTGTATGTACCCTCTTCCACTGGCACAGAGCGACCTCTGTCCCTCCCCACCCAGCAGTGCAACCCTGTCTACTCTCCCCTCCCAATTCAGGCAGGCTCCTGGGTCTGTTGGGCTTCCCCTTCTCTCAGCAGCTGGCTGCGAGTGTCATTCCTAGGAATTCCTGCATGACCCAGGGGACTGCACTGTGGAAGACACCTGATGAGGCTATACAGTGGACTAAAGAGACTCTGGCACCTTTTCAGAGTCAGGCTATTCTTCCTGGGGCCCAGGCCAGATCCCTCTTATGCTGATTGCACCCTTTCTGCCTACAGCAAGCCCCGGCTGTGCCCTCAGCTAGACACCTCCATTTCCCACCCTATGCAGTGACGTGGGGCGGCTGCAGGCTGCAGGCACACCCTCCAGCCCAGGGGTGGCTGCTTTTCTGTGGGTGACGGGATGCCACACACCTATCTAGCTACCTGCTCTAGAGTGTAAGGCGCTGAAAAGTGTCAGAGCTATAATCTTGCAGCAAACATGCTGAGACCACAACTTACCCTCTCCTCTCTGCTACATGCACAGGTGCGCGCACATTCATGCTCAGGACCTGTGCAAGCGGCCAGAGATTGGGGAGGAGTCCGTTGCCCCAGAGGCATGTTTGGATGTCCTGGCCTAGCTTCAGGGGCTACCACCCGGAAAGGAGTCCAGGAATATTCCTGAAAGCACTGGACAACTTGACAAAGATCTCAGTCCAGCCTCCCTCTGCCAGGAATGATGGAGCCCACCAGCACTTCCGTCCTAGCCCAAGCTCAGAGGCCATGGTGATGGCCACAGTATAGCAACATGAAGAGAATAGGGAAAGAAACCCAAAAGTTCCCACTCCCCTGAGATTTCTCCTTAGCACAAAAGGTGGCTCTCACAGGTGTTTTAGTTGGATCCATGGGGCCGGGAACAACACATCCCAGGGAATATATAGCTATGGTTCTCACGAGTAGAGTTAAAATACAGCAGGAAAAAGTCTCCCTTCACCTCCCAGCTCTCTGGATGAAAGGAGGGTGCATGGGGGAAACGTCCCTGGCCCTCCCCTCTCCCCCAATCTCCATAAAAGAAAGAGCTTTGTGCAAACAATAGATCAATGGATCCCCGCCCCTTCGGAAGGAAAACAAACACCAGGATCACCGCAAATTAGAGAATGTTTCGCTTCACTTCATCCAAACAGGCTGACAATTTTTTTGGGTTGTTGCCACGGCGACAGAATAACACAGCGTTCAGCCTGTTGCAGAACAATCAATTAAGTTAATGCCTCCCAGTGCCTGTTTACTCTTCCATTTAGGAGGTGCTTGCTGCTGCTCTCTCATTGTTGCATTTTCTCCTCCTTTGCGTCTTGTCTCCTTTCTCTTCTTTATTTCCCCTAAAATAAAAGTCCCCTCCCCTTAATATCCTCTCTTGATTGCTAACTTGTGGGGACGACTGTCTTGAATAAAGTTTCTTCTCCCTCTGCTTCATGCTCGCTTTGCCCCTGCCAGTAACAGACCGATCTTGGGAACACAACACAAACCACCTGATTCTACATACCTTTCCTTTCTCCCCTTGCAGACTGGCCAGTAACACACGAGTTATCACCCAAGGGAAGTGGGGCCACCCCCACACAGGTGTCAGTAACTGTCCCATTATTGCAGCATCTGGGACCTGCACCCAAAGTCCACTGAAGTCAATGGGAGTCCTTCCACTATGATTCTTCATTAATTACACCGAGTGCTGAGGGACCTGCAGAAGGGCTCTTTGTAAGCTCTAACGAGTGTCTCTCTCACTAACGGAAGTTGCTCCAATAAAATATACAACCTCACTCACCGTGTCTCCTATGGACCCCAGCCATGGATTAGGCCTACACTGTGCTAGATTCCGTACAGTCATGTAATGCAAAGATGCTTCTCGAGCAGGCTTTGGACCTGCCCAGAACCCCAGTCCAGTACAGCACCGCAACACATCCCTGTGGCTTGGATGGCGTTTAAGCAGGTGCTGAAAGTTAAGCACATGCTTAAGTGCTTTGCTGATCTGAGGTCTAGTCTGAGAGGGGAGGGGATAAACTGGCCCTTGAAAGGGGACATGGGCAAGAGCAAAACAAAGCTATTGTTTCTTTTTTCGCTCTTTAAAACATTAAAAGGACTGAGAGCATCGCCCATCCCCAGCAGTCTCCAGGCAGATGTGGATGCCAGCCATTGGACAGGCCCATGCACCTCTCCCCAGTGATCTCACGGGTTTCCATCTGCACCTCAAGCCGCTTGGGCAATGAAACTTGGCTGCTCAGCCCTGCTGCCTGTTTACAGTCACTTCCACATTCCCTCCTCAGCAGTAACGAGACCGAGCTCGCACCGTGCAAAGCACTTCACCAAGGGAGTAAATATCACAGCTCCGGGCTATGGCGGGGGGCAGGGCACAGAGAGGCAAAGTGACTTGTCCCGAACTAGCGGCAGAGCCTGTGCTAAAACCTGCTCCCTCAACTCCCAGACTGGTCATAGCCCTCGCCCCCTGCTAGCTCGCCAGCCCTGCATGGCTCTATGAAAACGCATAGAGATTCCAGAAGAGGTATTGTTGCCCCCTCCCTTTCGAAACAACATTTCAATGAAGGGCCTGTAGTAAACTAGTGGGCAGCATCTCTCTAAGGGTATGTCTACACTACAGCACTAATTCGAACTAACTTAATTCGAATTAGTTCATTCGAACTAAGCTCATTCGAATTAGTGCATCTAGACCTAAAAACTAATTCGAATTAGCATTTTGCTAATTTGAAATAGCATGTCCACATTGAGTGGACCCTGAACCAAAGTTAAGGCTGGCTGGAACCTGTGCCGTCAGGGCATCAGGTTAGGACTTAGAGCGTGGAGCTGCTGCCTCAGGCTAGCCAAGGGCTGTGCTTAAAGGGACCCCACCCCACCCCCGGACAGACAGTTCTCAGGGTTCCCCGCTTGCTTGTCTACCTCGATGAGGGACAGCAAAGCAGTCCTGTCTTGGAGTGCCCTGAGTGCCCACACTCGGCACATCACAGCACTCAGCCATCAGCCCGGCTGCACTTGCCGCAGGCTGCCATCTGAGAGGGTCAATTGGGGGGCTGTCAGGTTCCAGGAGGCCCTGCAGGAGAGCTTCCACCCCGAGGAGCCTGCAGAGCCACCCCAGTCCTCCCCATCCGGGGCTCATGCCCCATTCCTCCCTCACCTCCTTCCACTTACCCCTCCCTAGCCCCCCTTCCTGATGTAAAAAATGAAGGACACGTGTGTTCAAAAATAGAAACTCTCTTAATTTAACAAAACTGAGGGGGGGGGATCAACCTCTGGGGAGACTGGGAAAAGGAGGTGGGAGAGGGGAAGAGAGAAGGTGGGAGAGGAGAGGGAAAAACCTGGGAGGAAGGAGCTGGAAGGGGGAAGCCAGGGGAAGAAGGAGGAGGAGAAGTATAAAACTATGGTACGCCATATCTTCAGTACCATGTACAGATGTGGTCTCCTCACCTCAAAAAAGATATTTTGGCCTTGGAAAGGGTTCAGAAAAGGGCAACTACAATGATTAGGGGTTTGGAACAGGTCCCATATGAAGAGAGGCTAAAGAGACTGGGACTTTTCAGCTTAGAAAAGAGGAGACAGAGGGGGGATATGATAGAGGTCTATAAAAGCATAAGTGGTGTGGAGAGGGTGAATAAAGAAAAGTTCTTCATTAGTTCCCATAATAGAAGGACTAGAGGACACCAAATGAAATGAATGGACAGCAGGTTTAAAACTAATAAGCAAAAGTTCTTCTTCACACAGCACATAGTCAACCTGTGGAACTCCTTGCCACAGGAGGCTGTGAAGGCTAGAACTAGAACAGAGTTTAAAGAGAAGTTAGATAAATTCATGGAGGTTGGGTCCATGGAGTGCTATTAGCCAGGGGGGTAGGAATGGTGTCCCTGGCCTCTGTTTGTGGAAGGCTGGAGATGGATGGCACGAGACAAATCGCTTGGTCATTGTCTTCGGTCCATCCCCTCCGGGGTACCTGGTGTTGGCCGCTGTCGGCAGACAGGCTACTAGGCTAAATGGACCTTTGGTCTGACCCAGTATGGCCATTCTTCTGTTCTTATGTTCTAAGCTCAGGGCTCAGGGTTGGGGGTCTCACTGGATCATCTTGATTTTCATGCAAACCTGCTCCTGGGTTCGCATGTGGCCTTTGGTGGTCAGGCTGGCAGCCATCCTGTGCCTAGTGCAGAGGTTGTAGATGTTGGAGGCCTCCCCCCAAACCTTGATGAGGTCCACGATCTCCACACTAGACCAGGCGGGCTCCCACCTCTTGCAGCCCTGGGCAGGCTCCTGTGAGTCGCCAGCCTGGTCCCGGGAAGAGGAGGAGGGCTGGGTGGCAGCGGGTGGCTGGCTCATCTTGTGCCAGGTGCAGGGTATGCTGGCTGGGTGCTGGCAGGCTTGCAACTGGCACAAGCACCGTAGCTAGCCCGTGCTCCTTCAAGGGCTCCAGGGCCGGGAGGGGGGCAGAAGAGTTTCCCTGGTTGTGCCCAGAGTGGCCACCAGGGCAAGCTGGGAAGGGCTAGCCGCCAACTAGTTCAAATTAAGTGGCTACACAGCCCTTAATTCAAACTACTTAATTCGAACTAAGCGTTAGTCCTCATAGAATGAGGTTTACCTAGTTCGAATTAAGTGCTCCGCTAGTTCGAATTAAGTTCGAACTAGCGATTTGTATATATAGACGCTATGAAAGTTAATTCAAACTAACAGCTGTTAGTTCAAATTAACTTTGTAGTGTAGACATACCCTCAGGGGCATGGCAAGAGGGAGAGACACTGAGGCACAAGAAAACAACAAGGGCAGGATTCAGGCTAGCCCTGTGCAGAATCGGAAGAGCTCTGCTTCCCTAGGCCAATATTCTGTAGGGCATGGGAAGGAGACTGGAAAGGGAGTGAAGAATTCAATGTGCATAGGGAGAGAACGGGGGAAGGCAGGACACCCAGGTAATTTCTCCCCCATCATGCTGGCTGCAATGCGAACATTCTGGGCTTTGGTGAGCTGCTGTGCTGGGTAGGGGAGGGGTGGCCCCATCGACATTTTGCCTGGAGAACAAGTTGCCAGTGGAACCTGTTGGAGAAGGGGCTTGTTGACTGCTCCCTGTCCGTTACAGCCCAGATTATAAGCATATTGCACAGCACTCTCTGCACGGTGCTGGGGAAATCCAATACGCTGAAAGGTTAATGCAATCAATTAGGGTGACAAGGAAGTAAAGTAAAGCCTTTTGAGTAGATGAAAGGGAGAGAGAGGAAAGGAGACGGAGACTGAGAGAAAAGCAAAGAGAAAGGGAAGAAGGGGGAAGGAGGCAGGCCCATGGGACTGGTCTTGTGTATGGAGGGCTGTGAGTCGGAGGAGAGGAGGCTCAGTTTGTGACTTGTCCTGCAATATGAGGGGGTCAAGGACCCAGCGAGTCTGCTACTACCATGCCAGCCTGGGCTAGAGGATTCTCCCCAGTTTGCTGTCACTACTATACATTCAAACAAACAAACAAACAAACAAACAGAACAAGGAATCCTGTGGCACTTTAAAGACTCACAAATGTATTAGGGCATAAGCTTTTATGAGATATAGCTCACTTCTTCAGAGGCTCGAAGGGAAAGAAAAGAAATGTCACACTCCCATCTCTGTACCCCTTTCTTTTTTCTTTTCTTTTCACAGCTGAAGAAATGAGGGATGTTCGATGTCATGTATTTTAGTAATTGAGTAGCCTCAGCAATTTTTAGTAGTTACACAGTTGCTAAAATACTCCCGGGGGTGGGGCCGGCAGCCAGTGAGCTCCCAGCTCCCGGCCCCACTCCTGGGAAGCCCCCTGCTATCCCGCGCTGCTGCCTCTGTATCACAGTGCCTGTATCAGAGGCGGCAGTGCAGGGTGGCAGGCAGAGCCAGTCTGCGAGGGGAGGCGGTTTAAAAATCAGCTGCCTGTGCAGACTGGCTCCCACCTCCCTGATACAAGGGCAGCAAGGTGGGGGGACATGTGTAGTTGTTTGGATTAACCGATAAGCTCAGGTATAATAACAAAGCCGATGGCCATCTTGTTTTTGCTGAAATTGACTAACCCAGCTATCCCTCTGAAACTTGCCATATATTAGTTGTTTCTGATGATGTCCACAAGGTGCCAGGTGCTATCCAAACAGAAAAGCAAGCTGGGCCCTACCCCAGGGTGCTTCCACGCAGGGTCAGGGGCACAGGGTGTGGAGATCTAGCATGGGCACTGGCCATACCTGGGAACAGCATATTCCATAACACATCTGACCGGGGCATCAGTAAAATCCTTGCTAGGTCCATGCTATCTGACCATGGTCAGCTGGCAGGGATGTAAGTGAATAGTGGCTCGGGCACAAGACTGCCATGGAGGGAAGAGAAGGAGACAGGAAGAGAAGAAGAGCAGGAAAAGGAGAGTGAGGGACAGAGAAGGGGAGGACTCAAGGAAGAGCTGCATCTCTATCCATCTGTATCTGAGCACAGTGCCTATCCTTGGCAGCAGACGGGCTGCCCCAGTGGCTCTAGCTGCCTGGAAACTAGTTCACACCAGTCCCCTCCTCGCTGGAAAAGTTGGCAGTGTGTTGATCTCTGTGGCTGGGTTCTGCAGGAGCCTGGGCTGGATAATCCTAATGGCTTGGGAGTCTCTGCATCTCTGAGAGTCAAGGGCTTCCCTCTCTAGTGCTGTCACCCTCAACAAACAGGCAGTGCTGGGTCTGCCCTGGGAGCGCAGAGCAAGCCCTTTCTGGCTGGGGCAAGTGTGGGGAAGGTGTCTCCCGAGGGAGCATGCTGCAGCCCTGCACGGCTTGGAGGTGCCAGCCTCACAACATGGCATGCCGCTGCTCCTGCACAGCGGAGGCAAGCCATTCCCGAGTGCGTTGGGGGTTCCAGCCCCAGGGGCCTCAGCTAAATAAAGAGCCCACAGCCCTCCCACTGGCTGCCCCGGGTTGGAGAGGGAAGGGTGGCCCGGCTCCTGCTCTCTGACCCCCCAGCAAAGCGGCACTTCATTAACCTGGCCTGGCAGGTCGGCAAGTTCAGCCATGTCCTGCCACCGCTCTTGCTCTCGGCACGGCTGGGCCTGGGAGAACGTGACACCAGCTCGTTAGGACAAATTATGACGCCATAACCCCTGCCGCAATGTCCCTTAATATCCCTATTTAGCCAGAGACAATTGCTGGTGGGTTCCGCGCTCTTAAAGCAGCCTCGCAAAGGCACAAGCACTGAGGTTTCAAATCCCAAGGGACAGGAGGGAACCTAAGCTCTCAGTCCAGGGGCCTCCAGGAGAAGGCAGCTGGAGCCTGAGCTAGGTGCAAGTGATAGCCCCAGGCAGGAAAATGCAGAGTCACTGGGAAATCCGGGGGAAGCTGCCGGAGGCCAGTTCACAGCCCAAACCATTGCTCTCCACAGCAGCTGGTTCTGAGCCGAACTGAGCACAAGTTTCATTGCAACAAAGTGATCTCTGTCCAAAGTGCATTGAAAAAATGAACCAAGATTTCTGCTCAAAAGCCCAGCCTAATTTTACCCTGCCGAAGCCCCGGGTATCTCAGCCAGGTACCTCTGTCCCCTACCCAAATACTACACTGCATGGGGCTTTTTGGTGAACTCCTGCCTGTTTTCCATTTCTGTAAGAACTGTGTCAACACAGAGGCCTGGGGTTGGTGCATTCTGTTTCAGTGTTAATCCTAATCAGGGCATACCAGACAGGTCCAGTATATGGGCCTAGAAGCTAGCAGTGTGAGAGCGATGGATATAGAGTCCCTTCCAAGACAAGATCCTCGCAGCCCACAGAGTAACAGGACAGCTCTGGACAAAGGCAAAAAGCAAGAGCCTTGCTAGGGAGGTAGGGCTAGAGGCTGGTCTAGACTAATCCAGCGCTTACATGTCCTCAGCAAGTCAGTGCATAACAAATGAGACCAAAACCCAGCCAAGTGTCAAACTCAACCTGCTATGAAACAGAAGTGGGTATGGGTGGTGAGTTACATGGGCCCATGGTGCCCTGTGCTCCACCAAAATTTGGGAACATGGGCCTGGTTCCACTAATGTCTGGGCTTATATATTCAGGCCCCACACTTTGGGGTCACTGCACTTTAGGGGGACAGGGGCCAGGGCAACCTGAGAAGTTAGTGGGGATGCCTGGTACCAGCAGCAAGGAGCAACCCGGCCCCAGCCAACCCCTCTCCACTCCACTCCACCCTTTCCCCAGTCCCTATCCCCGCCAGGCCTCTTTCTGGTATCTACTCTTCCCCTGAGCAACACTGGGAGCTAGCAGAGCAGAGCAGAGCGGGGTAGGCTGGGGTCAGGTCACTCACTGCTGCCTGTGCCAGCCCCCCTGCTTGGCCCCCAGGCCACCCTGGACCCCATGTCCCACGGAAGCACAGGGCTCCCCAGAGCACAGGGCCTGGGACACTTGCCCTGGTCCATCCTATGGATGGGCTGGTTCTGCTTAGACCTGTTCTGGGCACCACCACAAATTATACAAACCTGGTGGCCATGGGAGAAAGCACCTCTCTGAACAACTGCACTGCCCCTGAGAAAACCCAACCTGGCCTCTTTTTTGAGGGAGTGCTGAGAGGGAGAAAATGGAAGGAGTGAAGAAGAGAAAAGAGTGAGAAGGAAAGAACTAGAGGACGAAAGAGAGAGCGAGAAAACACAAAACTGCCAGAGAAAAGAGTGAGAAACAAAAGGGGAAGGGAAAAGAACTCAAGACTGGCAACAGTGAAGGCAGGACAGAATGAGAGCAAAGGAAAAAGCAGCCAGGAAGAAGTGAGGGACTGAGAGGGAGAAGAAAGGGATGAGAAAAGAGCAAGAAGAGGGAGCACAGCGAGGGAGAGAGCTGTAACCAGGGTTGTGAAGCATGAAAAGGGAAGAATCTGCCTGTTCCTTTCAGCACTCGGAGCATGGTGCTCAGTAGTGACCTACACTGCGCCCGGCTGTGATCACGTTTTCAGGGCCACTGCCTGCAGATCCCAAACAATGATGGGGAGCCTTTGAAGTCAGAGAAAGAAGCCGCAATGTGAACGGGGCATTTTTTTGGGTGAGGGGGGAGAGAAAAAGTGAGGACTGAGCAGGCAGGGGAGAGAGGTTGCGAGGACAAAACAGAGAGTCGTTCCCAGCGGGGTGCCCCGAAATGAGAGAGACAAAAAGAAAACAAACAGTTTATGAGTAGGGCACATGCTGCCTGTGTCTGCGTCCCCCGCGCCGCCCGCCCCCCGTGCTCCCAGGGAGCCTTCTGTTCCCCAGCAATGATGGATGGACACACAGGGCCATTCACTCCTGCCATGTTACAGCAGAAATATTTACATAACACTGGCCTTCCACCGGTCACCTCTGACACTGCTGGGCCCAGTCCAGGGGCCCCTCTGACACAGCCTGGCCTGGGGGCTCCTCCAGTGTTGCCCAGGTGGAGATCACAAGCCCTGCTGATGCTGCGTGGCCTGAATCCACAGATCCCAGGTGGGTTTGACATGAGAACTAGACAACCAAGCTGGGAGGGGAGGAGCAGCATAGAGGTGAGGAGATGCTGAAAAGCTGAAAAGGAGCCAATGCCAGAGTGGGGAACAGATGTGCGGGGCTCCTGGCTCCCAGTTCTATGCTCAGGTCACTCCACTGTGTTTCCCTGTTAGCAACGGGATTCATTCAGCAGCCTCCCCGCTCCTAGCCCTTTGGGCAAGGGGGTTAAACCCCTGCATCTAGGGGGCGATGGCCTGTCTGCCATTGGGTTCCACACGCTGGGAGGCAGGGGACAAGGCCTACGTTTGGCCTTCGCTTCCTCAAGGCAGACGTGCTTCATTGAGGCTAACCAGCGAGAGCATCTCTTCGGGGCAACCCTAGCAGCACAGGTGGGTTTGACACCGTCACTGTGGGGGCGGACTAATGTCTGTCTGTCCATCCTTCACACTCTCCTAGGCTCGCCCATGTGTTTGGTTGAAATGGTGGTCAAAGCAGGAGGAAAGTTACCTGCAACCCACAGGCCTCCAGTGCAGTGTTCCCTCTAATCTTTTCCACCCGTGTGTGGATTTTTCCACATGCAGAATAAATTTTATGTGCACTGAGACACGTGTGAATGTGCACCACAAGTAGAAACAAAAAATCTACCTGTGGGCGCTCTGCTGAACTGTGGGTGGCATGTGAATCTGTCCTGAGCGGCCGTACATGCGATCAGCTTAAAGGGAACGCTGCTCTAATGCTCTTGACCTTAAGGTACATGCTGCTCCCCTTGTCATACTGCCACTACTCCACTGGTGGCACCCAGGAGCCTAAAGCAGCTCACTTGGAGCAGCTGTGGCTGTGCCAAGGGTCATTTATTGCAGCACAGATGCCGTCCTGGAACCTCAGATCTAATTCTAGTGCTCCCCAGATAAGACAAACTCTACCCTCCCCCTAACTCTTTGATCCCACAGCTCTCTCGGCACCTTCTCCACAAAGCACTCCAGTACATCACTGCAAACACCCCCTGCCAAGCTGCAAACAGGATTCTCAGCAAGCACGGACATCTCCAAAGGATTCCTACTAGTGCAATGGTGCCCAAGTGATGGGAGGTCACACTGAGCAAGACCACTGAGCGCCCTGAGTGCCTGACAGGTGGAGAAAGATTCAGTACCTTGGTAATGCCTCAGGAGGGGAAGTGCACACCTGGAAATGGGACCCGTGAGGAGAGGGTCAGAAGCAGCACAGGTTGCAGTGAGGAACACTGACAGACCCATGCCCTGCCACATCAGAGCCATGCCGCTGTTTTCTGAGCTACAAGTCTCTGTCCCCATTAGGGCTGAGCACGGACATCACTATTTCAGCTTGCCTCTGAGTCCAAGTCAATTCTCCAGAATAACCAGAGATGGAGACTCAGATACAAAGAAAGAAGAAAGCCCTCGTCCATCTCCTGCCAGGCCAGCCCAGGGGCTAAGAGGCACAGCCTGCTCTGCCCAGGAAGGCAGAGAGGTGACCAAGAGAGACCCCATGGAGAGGCAGGATCAGGAACCAATAGACACGGACACAAACACAAAGACACGGGGTTAGAGACACACAGGACATGTCTGCACTAGACCCTCCCAGTTAATCTCTCCCTCTATTGCTAATGGCAGTTCAGACTCCCCAGTTCTAGCCCCAGTGCAGACAAGGCCACAAAGACGAGGCCACAGATTGTGAGACACGCAGAGATAAAGAGAACCAGGAGGGCCTGGAGACATACCCATTGCAGCCTGGATGTCTCTCCTACCTTTCGGAGATTTCAAGGCCTTGTTCTTGCCTTTTTTGTAGCTGTAAAGTCACTTCATCCTGAGGAGGAAAGAGAGGGAAGAAGGTTAATGCCCCAGTGCCACCTGATTCAGGAAGCCAGGATACACAGGATGCTTAGGTCACTTTCTCATTCTCTCCGTGACAGAGCAGGGGGCTTGACCAACTACAAAAAGGGCAGGCTTAGGGCCTACGGGATTTGTCTGGCCACAAACCAGCCCTGCTCTACTTTCGGCTACACTGTGCACTGCAACGAGGCTTTTGTGCCATGGTGCTTGGGAGATACACAGTTCTCCTGCTTTGGAGCTCCAGAGGAGAGACTCGTAACCTTTCCAGACAAATGTACCTCTTTCAGGAGTCTGATTTGTCTCACGTACCCCTAAGTTTCACCTCACTGGAAAATGGCTTGCTTATAAAATCAGACATAAAAATACAAGGGTCGCACCATGCTGTTACTGAAACCCTGCTGATAGTCTCATTTTAGCATATAATTATAAAATAAATCAACTAGAATATAAATATTGTACTTACATTTCAGTGTACAGTATACAGAGCAGTAGAAACAAATCACTGTATGAAATTTTAGTTTGAACGGACTTTGCTTGTGCTTTTTATGAAGCCTTTTGTAAAATTAGGCCAATATCGTGACAAGTCGATGTGCCCTCCCAGAAGACTTCTCTGTTCCCTTGGTTGAGAACTACCGCTCTAGGGAGCTCTGGGATAGGGTACTACCTACAGGGCTGGGATGGGGACAGTTAAGTGGGTAGATGGCACCCTCTATAGGGAAGGGTTTGCCTGGGTCCTGCTTCACTGATAGGGACCAGGGACCGTGTACCTGTGAACTATTAACACCCTTTATTGTCTAGGAATTCATTTTCTGCTGCTTATTTCGCACATGCACACTACAGATCTTGTATAAGCCTGCTGGCCTCCATCTGACTGCCCCCTCACTCTCTCCTGACTCTTCCTCTACCCTCATGTTCCTCCCACTCTCTCTTGACCCCTCCTCCATTGCCATGCCCCTCCCACTCTCCTGATCCCTTTCCCTTTCCTCCATGTCTCACCCACATTCTCCTGATCCTTCCTCCACTTCCATGCCTCATCAGCATCCGATTGTGCCCCCCACCCCATGCTCCTCCCATTAGCCCTCCTGACTCTCTGCTTTCCCCAGAGGTTCAGGAGTACTGTGGCAGTGCCACAGTGATCGGGGGAACTCTGACCTCCCTGGCATACAGACATGATGCAAGCCACGAGGGATGCAGTACAGGGTTGCAATGGCTCAGTGCTCCCTAACCATTCATCTGCCAGCTGTTGGTATTGGGAAAAAGCAGAGAATGGGGCAGAAAGGGACAAGGAAAAAAAAAAGTCCCAGCTAAACACATGAAAAGTAAAATTGAATTATTTAAAACCATATGTTCCAAAAGTGTGACAGAGCATAAAAGTTGCGCCGTGAGACTTCTGGAGGGGACTTATCCTGCACAGCCACAGTGGGAGAAGAGCGGGGGAAGAAGCTGACAGCTCAGAAAGCAGCCAGACACGAGGTCCCTTCTCTCGAGGAGACGGGGGGCTCAGGGAGCCTGAGTGGAATGAAGGGATTATGTCTGTGGATACGGCCCCTTTCACCTGAGGATGGCAAATCACTTCCCACCCACGGACAAGTCTTTCTGCACAGCCCCTGGAGAGGTAGCTGGTGCCCCACTTTACAGCTGGGCCTGCAGGGCGCGTGTAGTGAAAGCGACCTGCCTGAGTCCAGGGCCAGAGTTAGTGGCAGAGCCCAGGAATCCTGACTCCCAAAAAGCCTTGCTCTAATCACTAGCCCACACTGCTCCTTCCTTACAAAGCCGCATGCTCTCACGACCCGTGTCTCAGCTCTGGGATGTCCTGCCAGCCCTGCAGGAATTGGCTGCTTGTGTTCTGGGGCCCTGTGCTCTCTGCAATCAGACAACCTCCTCCTGTTGCTCACACTCCCCATGCCAGAGAGAGATGCCTGGCTTTGGCAGGGAACCAGAGTGGGAAGGAGGCAGGGAGAAATCCCAGATGGATGGATGGACGCAGAGTGAAAAGAGCCTCTTGTGTGAGGAAGATACATAACCATTCCAGCCCCTTCCTCCTCAATCAAACCCCATGCTAACGAGGCTGGGGACACTGCTGCCTTCTCTGACAGCAGCAGGGACGGACAGCTCCCCACCTGGACTCACTCTTCCTCCTCCGCTGCCTCTCACCCAGCCCATCTCTCTCCAACTCACTTTTTCCTCCCGTTGATTCTCTCCCTTTTGTTCTTGCGCTCCCACCCTGGCCTCTCTGTTTGTTACTCTCCCTGCCTCTACCTCCCCATGCGTGGCCAATTGTTGGGTTTGGGTTTTTAATTGTTTTTTCCCCCTTATTTCGGCCTCGGCTTATCAGTGATGCAAGAGGAATAACGCCAATTTACTTAGAATGTGTAATCCCCAAATCAGATTGGGGGATTGTATGAGGCAATATGACCTTGCATATGTCTCCATTAAAGCCAGCCAGGCCTCCTCTTGTATTCTGTGTTCCCAGTACATATTTAGACAGATAACGCTAATTGTACTTGACATGTCCTCTTAAGGATGGACTCTTCCCTCCCCCAGCTCTGCCTGACTTCCCAGCCTGACAATGCGCCAGAGCACAGCCCGCTCAGCAGTACACCACCTGCGGGGCAGGGCACCGCCAGACATGGCCAGGGGATCTGAGAGGGACCCCAATCCCTGGCTCTTCCGCTCCCCATTCCTCGGCCCCCTATGCCTATTCACTGCTGCAGGGAGGGGGTTCAGTACAAGGATCGGGGGTGCTTCTGGGGCATGTTTAATCTGGGATTAAATTCTGTTATTGTGGACGGCTCAAATTCTCAAATAAAACACGCTCCCTGTGGCCTGCTTGTGCGGCCTTCAGGCTTCCTTGGCCTGCCCCTCCCCACCTACACAACTTTCCCTCGCCTCTCCTTTCCCTGGCTCTGCCTTTTCACTCTCCTGGCCTCTCCCCATTTCTAGCCCCACTCACTCTGATCCCTCCCACCCATTTCTCTCTGTTCTAAGTCTGAGAGAACAAGAACTGAGGAAACAGAGCTGAAGGAGAGGAGGGTGACCAGACGTCCCGATGTTATAGGGACAGTCCCAATATTTGGGGTTTTGTCTTATATCGATGACTCTTTCCCCCCACTTCCATCCTGATTTTTTTGTCCTTGCTATCTGGTCACCCGAAGGGAGGGGGAGTTCTTGGGGGTGGCTTAGAACCACTTCAGAGCAGCTGGGCTCCAGGACACATTGGCACCGGAGACTCCAAAGCTTCCAGGTGAGCAGAAAGAATCACTTGGCACCCCCCCCCCATTCACACACTATCCTGTCTGTCTCCTTTTGAAGGAGGGGCTTTCAGCCTGCATCTCCAGCAGCTCCCACAGCTGGGCAGCAAAGTCCTCTCAGTATAAATATTTATACCTGGCTACCCACCTCTGGCTCAGCCCTGGTTTACAGGACTCATCATGGAGCAATCCGGACATCCCTCGTGCCCAGCTGCACAGCTCGGCTTTGGAGTGGACAAGTGGGGGAAAGAGCGTGTGTGGGGAAAACCAATGAATCCCAAACTGTTTGCCAAAGCGGACTCAGATTTTCCCCCCTTCCCCCGATACAACAACCTAATTCGACTTTTTCAGTATCTTTCCTTCAACAACCTTTTTTCCTTCCTCCCCTTCCTACCCGGCAACTGCGCATTTATTAATTCATGAGGCACTAATTAGTTCTTTGTTTAATTTTGTGTTAAACAGACTGACCGGAATGATAACGACTTGCAGCGTTGCATTACAGTCCCCAACCGCCCCTGTTTTCTGACAACAAGGGAGCGCAGCGAGACTGGCGTGATGAACCCCAATTCCCACTCCAGTTGCACTTCATTAAGTCAAAATGTGACAAGAAGCTTAGAGAGCAACTTTCAGATCGGATCGCACATAACAATTGGGCAGGAAACTTTCTGAAGGGGGGAAGCGAGAGAGGCGCTTGGAATGAAAGCTGGCACCGGCGCGCAATTCCCACGGCGCACTCATCTTAAAGGAACAGCGCACAGGCTGAGCCAGGCAGACGGATTGTGCGTGTTGAGCGGGGAGAGGGTAAGAAGGTCTCCTGTCAGCAGCTGAGCAAACCCGCAGGCGCAGCAGGAGACAGCGCGCTGCAAAACTTTTCAGGTTTTGTGGTGCAGGCAGCATAGTGCTGGGTAGTAGGGTCTGAGCAGGTCAGGACTCTAGGGGAGTCTACTCTCCCACTGCGGCACCTGGGTTCCTTTCAGATGAGCCCTTTTCCCCACTCTAGCACCCCCCACTTTGGTGAAGCAGTTGGTGATCCTAGGCTGAAAGGGGCTATGTGAGTGCCAAGAGCTAGTGTGACTGGTGCAGAGTCCCCAGGACTGTAGTGGAAGGGACAGCATTTCCATATGCACATGCCCTTCTCTTTAGGTGAGATGGCGTGCTGGCGAAAGGGTCAGGTTGGCAGCCCAGGAGAGGGCAAATTATCTGCTCCCTGGGGCAGAGGCTGAGCCTTCCTTAGGGTTGTCCAGTGCCTGGCATGCTTCGGGTACCACTGCAATCTAAACCAACACAAATCTATAGGCAAGTTACAGCTTGGTGAGCGACAGAGCAAACCCTGCCGAGAGCTCCCCATACACACACTGTAAAAGGAGTTCATTATCCGCGGCCACTCAGCCCTGGAGCTCTCTTCCGAGACAGCCAACGAGTGGGCCAGCTGAGCAGCGAGCACTGCAGCGAGTTCTGGGATGTGGACACATGCCTGGACGGGACCAAGTACTTGCAGAGGAACAATGAAGCGTGATTATTCCTCCGCGCAGCCCCATGAATGGCTGTCAGACGGCAGTGAGCTTGAGCTGGGTTTCAACCAGTTCTGTTGGAACGAAAGGCCCATTTCCCAACCCACAAATGGACCAGTCCCCATTCTTCCAACTCAAAGCAAGGACTCCGTTAATTAAGAGGTTTTTTCCCCCTTTTGTGAGTGACGTGGAGAAGTGTCCACTAGAAGCTGGGTTGAGACCTCCCAGCTCACCACCAGAGCTGCAAAGAGGTTGGACGAAGGTGACGCAACCCAAAATACTAGCAGAGTGCAGCATACATCTGAAGACGTCAAAGGGAACTTATGGGTTCCTCAGACCACAGGTGATGGACCGAGGGCTGCTGGGGGAACAGACACATGCCCTGGGTTGAAGTGGTTTCCCTCCTATACAGAGTTTACAGTTTGGTTCAATGGCTCTCAGCAGCCCTGCTGTACAAGTTTTTCTGGCCCCTCTGCACTAGACATTCACTTCCTCCAGCTTTTCAGAATGAATGTTCTCCCCATGGATAATTGTGTGTGGCAGGGATACCACAGTGAGAATTAGCCAGCCAAGGCCACAAATGAGATGAGCTGGGAGGTCTCAACCCAGCCTCTACTGGACACTTCTCCATGTCACTCTCAAAAGGGGAAAAAAACCCTCTTAATTAACAGAGACCTTGCTTTGGAGCGGCCCAAGGCTAGGATAACAGCTCAGGATGTAAGAAGACTGGCAGCAGTGATGGGAGCCTTGGGTTCGCCTAGGCCAGGGGGCTAAAGGACACGACTGGCTGGATTCGTGTGGAAATGCAGGGCTAGGGCAGCATGAGCGGAGCCAGAGGTGCCAAGGGACAAGTCGGACAGGAGGAACAAAATGCTGGAGGTCCAAGATGAGGGGCACTGGGAGGCACCTGCACCGCCTCTGTCTGCTCTTGAGCGAACAGCCTCTCAGTGTTGTGAGCTCTAAAACCAATAGAAACAAATGCAGAAGGGCACTTGGGGGGTAGAGGCCAGGCCATAGTAAGGTGTCCCATCCTGGCATTTGTCACACCAGTCACAGCTGTGTCCACACTGAGGTGTACCGGCCAATAAGAAGGCTCTTGACATTGTACCAGTTTGTGTTTTCTATGTAGCAGGCACCCAGTTCCTGCACGACGTGGGCATCAACTCTCCTGTCTTCAGTTTAACAGATGCTCGCGGGGGATGAAAAAAATGCGCAGATATAAACCTGGAGCTAGTAGGGCTTAACGGGTCCAAGAGCGGCAATGCAAAGCTGGGGCAACTGAGAAAGCCCAGGACTCACTTGCAAGAAGTGTCCTGGGCTCTCTCCGGTCTGACACGGCTCAACACACACACAAAAGAGCTTGCGCGCACAAGAAAGCCGTACAGCTCCAGCCAGGAAGGGTTACCCTCGGTCGAGGGGCATGGGCAGCAATCTCATCAGCTGCTAAAAACGTGTTTCAGAATAAAACCAAGGCCAATAAAGAGGGAGGAGCCCCGCCCCACCCTAAACACTAGCATGAGCACCAAGCCCTGCCTCCAGGTGCCGGGAGGAGCGCCCAGCCCAGCCACAAGGGGCCAGACAGCAGCATGGGACAACAGTCCCCTTTCCTGCAGTGGCCTGCAGGAGCCATGGGAGAGGCTGGTGTGGCAAGGTGAGGAGCAAGGCATGGCACAGAGAGCAAGCCTGAGCCCAGGAGAGAGAGAAGACCCCACCAGGCCTCCAGCCCAAAGCTCTGCCTCTGCCTCTTGTAATTACATCCAGTTCCCCACTCCTATTGATCCTGGCTTTGTCAGAACAAGACAAATAGGCTGAACGGGAAGATGTGGAAGGGAAACTCATTTTGGCTTCCTGTTTCCCCCACGGCAGCGGCAGCTACAGTCCTCAGACTTGTTAGCCAGCTCTCAATCCCCTCCTTCCCCAGCCCCCTGTAAAGGGCAGAGCCCTGCTCTCCAAACCTGGCTGGCCAGCAGCAAAACAAGGTGTCCCATTCTCCAGCCCACAATCTAGGTAAAGCTCCTTTCCTGGGCTTGTTCTCTCCACTCCTCTCCTCCTGCCTCTGGCGGGGAGCAGCAGGGGACCAAATGCTCTACCCAGCCCTGGGAGAAACCTGCAGTTTCTCTCTCATGAAAAATAGGAGCAGTGGAAAGGAAAGGAAAGGAAAGGAAAGGAAAGGAAAGGAAAGGAAAGGAAAGGAAAGGAAAGGAAAGGAAAGGAAAGGAAAGGAATCACAGAAAACATAGAGTCCCCTTCCCCAGTCTCTCCTGCACACTCCTCCCCCGTCTCGCCCTCTGGGGAGCTGGGAAGAAGGTGCTCCCTCACTGTCCCAAAGAATCTCCATTTGGCATGCAACAAGCACCCCTATAAAGGAGGGTACTGAGAAATCCCAGTCATCTCCCACCTCTTTTCTTTGCTGAAACCTGTTGAGCAACTGGATGCCCCACCAGCGGGGAAGGGAAGGAAGACAAGTCTGCCATGAGGTGCTAGCAGGGATGCCAGTGATCCCTGGCACCCCTAGCAATGCTCTGGTTATCTAGGTGACTCCTGGCCTTCTCTCCGGGGGCCAGGTCCACACAAGAGAGAGCATGGAAAGCAAAGATAATGGCCCTAACAATCAATCCTGGCTCTCTGCATCCATTTCATCATCAAGGAAAGGCCACAAACATGGGCTAGGAAATGCACATTCCAAAGCCCCACCACGTTGGCCAAGCATAATGGGAGTGGAAGGGAGAGAGTCAGGCATAAAGAGGAAGTCGGTGAGGGAACTCTCTTCTCCTAGCCCCCCAGCATCTGCAAAACCCCATAGCCTCCCAACAGGGTATGGGTGGGCATGGGTTGGCTCCTGTGGGCTCCTGCTAATTTGCTGTTAAACTGCCTAAGCAAACCTTTTAAAACTGATTATTAATTATAAAGCCATGAGAGGGAACAGAGGGAACAAAAGGGTAGGGAGGAAAGGAAGATAATGGGAAAGGAAGTGGGGAAGGAAGTGAGGTTGGGGGAGACAGTTGGCAGACAATAAATGAGAAGAGTCAGGGTGGACCCTGATATAGCCAGCACCCACTTCTGGGTGGGGTCAATGGGACTAACAGAGATGCAAGGTGGGAAGGGGGAGCTGGTGCTGTTACAGGCAGAGGGGGAAATGGAAAGCAGAGGGGAAAGAGGGAGCACTATTGAGATGGGTTGGGACAGATCAGATCAGACAGTTTGTTAGAGAAGAAAGGATAAATCCAGAGGGCCAGATACTCAGTTGGTGTAAGCTGGCATAACTCCGGGGAAGCCCATGGATCGGCACTCACCAGCTGGATGCTGCTGCTCGCTTCCTGGGGCTGAGCAGTCATTGGCTGCCTAGATAGCTACAATGCTGTCAGCGAGACTCTGGGAAGAGTGGGTGCAACTCGTGCGAAGGGTGGCAGGCAGGAGAAAGCCGCGTGGGGGAGCGTGTACCAGGACCCAGTAGCTCTGTCTAATCCCCTTTTTTCATCCGTGGCGGGGTTACTGGCTCTTCTGGAGCAAATGCCTCAGAGGGGGATGAAAAATGGGACATTTATGAAAAGCCCCTGATTATGCGGATTTGGACAGGGCTCTCGCAGGCCCCGCTCGGCCTGACTAAATTACTGTCGATCCCGCTGGCTCCCCAATGAGCCAGTGCGGCAAAGAACCCAGGCAGCTGTCAATGCCGCCAACACGCCCCCCCTGACTCCCCACCGCCACCTCCACCCCAATTCTATTTTGTTTCCTTTCCTCGCACACTCCCCAGCTCCGGCCTTTTGAAATGCCTCAAGTCCGTGTCAGCCCAGCGGATGGCGGGGGAGAGGGGCAGCGTCATGGAAACGGGCCCTTTCCTGGAGAAACATGCTGTTCTCCCCTACTCCGTCCCAAGTCCCCCTTTTGAGGAGCTGTCAGGATCCTGAGTGAGTGTCACACGACCCAAGGACCAGGCGTGACCAAGCCTATTTTCTGCCTCAAATTTGATTGATTAAAAAACTTTTTAAGAAAACCATGTTAAAAGACAAAAAAAAAAAAAGGAAAGAAAAAAATAGAAAGGGACAAGTGTGGGGGGGAGGCCAATGTGCTGGGTTTCCTTGGCAATAGCACCAGGAGATGAGTGTCAGAAGCAACTAAACAGCATAACCAAGCCAAAAAAGAAAGGTCAAAGGAAGCATGAAACTTTTAACACAACAGTGATTAAGATAGGGAGGAGACAGGGAAGCCCAGGAAAAATAACACAGTGCACATACACACACCACTCATTCCAGGTGAGGGGTTGGGTGGGAAGAGGTGACAGGCTTGTTGTGAGTTTGGGAGGATTTGGACACAGGCCTGGAGGGTTTTGGAAGGCTGCTGGGTTTTTTAAGCTGGCTGCTGGGACAGTGGGGATAATCGCAGCAGCCCAAAGATAGAGAATCCACCCAAGCCTACAGAATCCATTTGCCAAGCGCAGTAGCCCATGTGTCAGCAAAATGGGGTCAGAATTTGCTCATGGTTGGGTTTCTTACAAAGATTTTTTTTTTACCAACATGAAGCCAGATTCCCAGCTGGTGTAAATTGGCACAGCCTCATTGATTGCAGAAGGACTGGTGTAACTCAGCATAGGCCAATGACTTTGACAGGGCTGTGATGATTTACATCTGCTCAGGATCTGGTCCTTTGCTTTAAGTGGCCAATATAGAAACTCCTCAGAAAACGCCCAGAAGAAATCAATTCTGCTTTGGGTCTCTTTGTTAGCACAGTGATCTCGCTGCGCAGGCTGACTTCCTGCAGCCCCCACGTGTCTCCTCCAAACTCCAGTCTCTCTCTTTCTCCCTTTCTCTCAGGTTTCCTCTGCAGATTCCACTCTCCATTTCTCCCAGCCACCCCTCTGCCAAAGATGGAGCACTGCACAACAGGGCCCATAGTCTCCATGGCCATGTTGCCATAGTAGAGATGAGTACAACTTGATTTTAGAACTCCGTGTCAGACCAATGGGGTGGGGTGTTCAAGTCTCAACCAGCCACTTCTGCCCTGCTGAGCCCTCTCTCTGTCTAATCTTAGAAGGGCTTCCTGGGTCTGCTTCACGCTGACATCTGCCTGTGCAAACCTGAATCAAACACAAATCTAGACTGACTGGGTCAGAGTGTTGCCAACTCCAGGGATTTTACAGAAAGTCTCACAATATTTGTTAGGTTTTTTTGTTTTTTTTTTTAAATCTCCATGGGTTACAGGAGAATCTCAACTCACTTTTCATTTTAAAAAAACAGTTTCAAGCCCTCCTTGATGCTGAAGACAGCTGGAAACTGGGAATCTTAAAAGCGCAAAACCCAGCAAACAAAGAAAAAATAATCCAACATGGTTTTTTACACTCTCGTGATTTTTATGCCTATATCATGGTTTTCAGGAGCCTACCATGATCTATGGAGGCTTGGGATTGGCAATGCCAAGACCAACAGTCAGAAAACAAATCCAACCTCAGACACAAGCTCCCTTCCAGCTCGCCTGCTTGGAAAGTCCAGACTAGGGGACTGAATGGTGGAAAATCCGGACTCCCCAATGCAAATCTGCCAGCCATATGCACATTCCAGAGGCAGGCGTCCCTCTGTTCACTTCTGAGGCTGGTGAGGGAGGGAGAGTGTGGCAAACTGAGGAACAAACTGGCCCCTGTGCATGGAATCCTCCCTCCTGCCTTTTGCACTGCACAGCTGGCTTGGTCCACATGGGGGGAAAGGGTTGCACCCCTTGAGGCAGGTCACTGGACACGATCCAAGGACCAAAGGTCTGACCTAGACTGGCAACACCTACGTTTGCCATAAACTTCTGCTGCCACACCACAGGCATAGGTGTTTGAAGGGAGCGAAGAAGGGTGGAATCTCTGTTTTTTAGCCCCAGCCTCCAAAGATGCAAAGCATTCTTCCCTCTCCAAGGGATAAGCAGGGCTGGACTTGGCAACTGCACCTGACGCTCTAATATCTGTTGGGATTGGCTTATCTGAGCCTGGGATGCTTTATAAAGTGTTGTTATGGCCCCCAAAGGGACAAGGAAATGCTCCCCTGCCGCACCAGCCACAGCTGCTGGATTCCCTGACACTCAATGCCATCAGCCACGGACAGACAAGGCAGTTACTGGAACAAGAGTTGGATCACATCCTGCCTCGAAGCACCAACCAACTTGCCATTGCAGAGCCTTGCTGTGGTTGGTGGTGTGAGACACAGAGTGGCACAGCTGGGCTTGCAGAGCTCAGATGGGGCTGGCACCATACGACTGGTAAACTGAGCCCAAGTGACATGGAAGGCAGGGAGGGAGAATCCCATGAGGTCCTTTTTCTGATAAAGGCATTTGGAGTTCCAGAGCCCCCTTCCTCCTCCCCTCTCTTGGGAACCAGGCTGCTGTTGGATTGTTTGCCGCACGACTGGGTGGGATCAGGTGGAACGAAGAACTCCAGAGTTCACCGAGTACACAAATGTCAGGTTGTGGGTAGGATGGTGTGGCAGTATTTTAGTGGGAGATGGAAGGGTGTGAAATGACCGGAGAGCATGCGTCGAATCTGGGAGAGTTATCAACAGTCACTTGGACAACACTGCCACCTGCACAGAAGACATACCCTCTCTTGGACAACACTCACGCACAGGCAGCTAAGCGCTTGTCCACATGGATTTGGCCACACTTGGCATGCAGCAAGATTGGGGTGAATCCACAGTGCCCTAGACAGCTGCACACTAGCTGTCCTTGTGAACCCTACCACCATGTTCTAGAATGCACTTTGATATTTGTACACAAATAAGGGCACATATCCACTGACACCCGCCCCCCCCAGTCCAACACATACGCATAACCTCAAACTCATGTACAAAGTAGCCCTTGGCTCTGATAATCCGGCCCCGCTGACATCAATGGAAATATTTCTACTCAATTTAATGATAGCAGACTTAGCCCTATAAAACATAATTTTCTCTCACACACATGCCTCTCTTCCCCCTCCCCCATCTAAGAAGTTTAAAGGCCCAGATGTCTGATTACAGGGCAAACAAACTCCATAATTTATTTAGTTTGCAGAACTAGTTCAAGTCCCCGTGTTGAAAAAATACTTTTATCCTATAAAAACATTTAATAATAATGCTTTTGTAAAGTTTCAGTTAATATTTTTCTTTGATTTTTTGTGGTAACCAAAACCCCAAAATATCTGGGTTCTGTATTTGTCAAAACATTTTTATGAGAAAAAATTGCTTTTTTTCTGCTAAGTGTTTCAATGCAGAGTTTTCTGAACACCTGTATTTATCAGTCGTCTTCTCTCCGCCCCCACCTCAGGTTATGTCAATCCATGGTCTTTTGCAAAGAGTGACTGAGTTAAACAAGTGTTTTCAGCTAGAAGAGCAGCTTGAGCGCTGTAACAGGAAGAGAAGCTGGTGTGCTCTCAGGCACAAGTCAGGGTCTTCCAGGATGGAGGTAGCATTTGAAAAGCTGCACAGAAGTTTTATAGACTGCACAGGCCTGATTCCGCATAGAACAGTATGATAGAATCATAGGGTTAGAAGGACCATAAGGGTCTTATAGTCTAATCTCCTGCCAAGATGCAGGATTTGTTGTATCTCAACCATCAAAGACATTTAGTATTGCCAATTCCAAGCATTCAAGCATCATGAATCAGGTCCCCAAAATTATGAGACTGGTTTAAAAATCATGAGAATTTAAAAAAATATAATAGTAAATGCTGAGTTCTTTTAATTCTCCTTCAGAGCTTTGGGCCATCAGAGGGACACATTTTTTCAGAGCCACAAGGACTAGAAACTTTTTTTAAAAAGGAAGCTGAGATTCTTAAATAGTCACTTGACTCCTGGAAGTGGGGCTTGAAGAAAAACAGCAAATACCATGAAGTTCATAATAAAATCTTGATAGTTGACAACCCTGTGCTTAGTTTAATGCCGAACAGTCCATGATACCAGGACACCTGAAAACAGTTTTAAGCCTTTTTCCCACAAGTTTTAAAACAAACCTTTCACTCACTCAGTCGCTCTCACGTTCTCTCTCTCACATACACACAAGCCCAAACAAATCAATGTTAGCTAAAGCTGACCAAAACACTCCCAATGAAATTAAAATTTCTCCATATTAGGAGATGTTTCTATTTTATTCTGTACTCATGAAAACAAACGTATTTTTAAAAAAAAGAAAGCAAAAATCTTGAGATTTTCTGATCAAATATTATGAATGCTGTTGAGTGACAATGGAAACACTTTTATCAAAACAATCTTGTTCCCCAGCCAAAGCAGGATTTTGCATTTCTAAAAGTCACTCTGGAGAAGATGGATTTTCATGTAAAAATGTGCAAAAATTCCTATTTTCAGCTCTTTAGGAATGCAATTGGCAACTTTGCAAAGCATGAAAATTTCAATCACAAAAATTACATGGAACAAAAACGCAAATAATCTCCTTTAAGTGCTTTTTCCATCATCCCAGTAATAGTCCCAAGAGATACCAAAGAGGTAACTTTTATTAGCAGGCTGTTTACTTGTGGGAGCCCTGTATACGGATCAGATAAGCTCACTGCCAAATAAAAGAACAGTGATAAGCTAGATCCTTTTCTCAAGCAGTATTTGATTCAGCCAATTCTCCTTCAACCCATGCAGTGACATGGGCTATAGCCTAGCCCGGGCACATGCCCTGATCTCCCAGGTTCCCAATTAAGTCACTTCCCAAGGCAGACACCCAGACATGTGCCCTCCTCCCCCTTGCAGGACCAGCCCCCTGCCCTCCCCCCCTCCCCGCAACCCCCCTGCCACGGAGAACTGTCAGGAGAACACAAGCAAAAGCTGCTTCTTGACAGCGAGTCATTTATATTTTAGCTCCGTTCCATTATCCTAACGAATCCTTCATCAGCAGATGCAATATTAACAGCAGAAAATCAGCTCATTACATCCAGGGGGATTTCATCAAGTCGACAATCATGAATGCAGCTCCCCAAGCCTGGGAGAGGACAGTGCTATCGTTATTTATTTATTTTTGTGTCATGTAAGGGGCTTTTGGGAGGGAAGGGGAGGTCCTTTCCAGGTAATGGCCACATCCTGGAGCTTCAAAGAATAATTTGCAAGCCCTCTGTACCACAGAAAGTCACATCTTCAGCTAGTACTGTAGCCAGGCTCATTCACAGCAGCCACCACAATTTAAAAAGCATTAGAGCTTAGAGGTGGACAGGACGTTTCTTCATTGAATTCGGACTATGGGAGAGCATCAACATCAATGTTCCCTCTAATTTTTTTCATCCATGTGCGGAATAAAATGTATGATGTGCCCCAAGCCATGTGTTGATGTGCACCACCAGTGGAAACACATGCTGCCGGCTGTGAGTGCTCTGCCAATCTTCTGGGCAGCTCCTGGGCAGGCACTCAAGCGCCCAAATTACAGGGAACATTGGTCTACATTCTGGATCATTCCTCCCTTATGTCCACACACATCTGGATTTGCTGATCTGGTACGTCTAACTCCAGGCAGGGCTGACCCTGCACTGCTTAGAAGGGCTCCCCTACCCTACTACCCCCTCCTCCTCCATGCGTAATGTCCCCTAATGCATCACATGCATGCAAGGAATCTGGGATTAAGTGCTGTACTTCCTAGGGAAGAGGCAGACATGTTAATCCATAATGGGTGTGTGTGTATATGAGGGGGTGGGGGAGAGATAGAGAAGACCAACAGTCTAGAACAGCATCAAAAAGCAGTTCAGGGATGTTTCTCTCTAATCCAGCTCCATAAAACACCAATCTAGCTGTATATGACACAGGCAATGAATGCAAAGTGTGAACCTTCATAATGTGAATTCATAAACCAATTCACGGCTCCCCTGGAGTACCTATGGTGTAATAGGAAGGGGATTGCCGCCCTCTGGGACAGCAGCCATGCAGCGTACAAGGGACATACACAGCTCCTCAGGCTACTGATGGTTTGACATCACTGTATTCCCTGCTGCCAACACAGTGGTGACAAAGCGCAGTGGGAGGAGGGGAAGCTGCATCGAGTCCCGTTGGAGAAACACGTCCAAACGGCAACAGGCCAAAGGAGCATTGCTCTTGCTAGTCAGTATGAAAGCCCAAACCCACTGCAATTTCCCAACTTGCCTTTACTCCTGACTTACCAGGGGGAGGGGAGGAGAGTCCTGTTCACCCAAAGCCCACAGAAGCCACTCAGAGCTACCTGTAGCCAGTGGCTGAGGGCAGCCCTCCCCTAGCGGGCTGCTCTGCATGGACGTGGGATCCCTCCAGAGGAATGGGCTGTTGCTCGCTGGGTTCTCACTCTCCTCAACTCAACGCCCAGGGCAGCTCCAGCGAAGAGAGCAACAGCCTGGCTTCTGGATCTTCCGTCTCTGCTGTGGGAAGGAGATTCCAGCAGCCTGCGCACAGAGCCCTGCCTGCTGAACAATCTCAAGTGGGCTACTGGTGGAGCCACCCCTGCCCCCACTCAAGTCCCCCCTGCTGCCGGGCCCCACACACCAAACGCCTGCACGCTGGAGGAGGGTGGCAGCTCCGATGGGAACCAGCTCAGAGCTCAGCCCTCCCCGGCCATCCAGCTCAAACAGGGCTTTGATGGGCATTTTATATTTTCTCATCAGGGACTGGATTTCCGCACAGCAAGGAATATGTTCCCGGGACGTCAACTCCAATCTCTCCCACGCTCTGACAGAATTAAGCTCCGGTTTGTCCGACAACATCCCAAAGTGTAAGAAACTGGGGGCAGACTCTCTAATCAGGCTGTAGGACAAAGGCCTGAGCTGACCCTGTCACTTCCACTTACTCTTGGTGTCTGTCTCACTCCCCCCACCCCTTTCTGCCCCCTCCCTCTCCCTTCCCTTTCCACCCCACCCATCCCATCCCATCCCATCTCCAACACAGCTGGACTAATCCTGCTCCTCCCACGTCCAGAGCAAATCCCCCCCAGAGTAAACCAATCCTGGGAATTTTTATTAGATTATCAGCCTGCCAGCTGAGTGCCAGCTGGACTAATCCTAATCAGGGCTGATTTCTATTAGCCAGCTTCAGGAGGGAGCTAAACTGTCCCAGCACCCCTGGCTCCCTCTGCCTGCACTAAGACAGCCCACAGCTCATTTTATGAGGCTCGTTCTTTTAAAGAGGAGTAAATTCACAGCTGGGGATGCAAGCTGGGCAGCATGAAGGCCTCTGCCTAGCCCATCCCCACCGAACAGGCAAGGTACTGGCTGCACTAGCTCCGCCCATGCACTGCCCTGCCATTGCCTGGGTCTCCCTACTGGCACTGCTGCTTTTTAGGAGGGGCCTGCTAGGAAGTGGGCAGAGATAAATGCGTCATTTCATACCGGCCACCTAGCAGCCGTCAGCCTGAGTGACCACGACCAGGACAGTGACTGCACTTAGTCTACACCAGGGCCGCTCTGGAAGGGGCGGGGCCTCAAGTGGAAGGGGCAGGGCCAGGATACTTCCCTGCTTCCCCACCCCCAGACCATGATTGGTCTGGGGGTGGGGGAGTGGGTGAAATCTTTGCCCCACCCCAGGTGCCCACGCCCCAAGGGTGGGAGGAGACTTCACGTGCTCCCCTTCTGCCCCCAGGGCAATTAGGGCTTGGGGGAGGGGGAGTACACGAAGTCTCCTCCCACCCTGCCAGAAGCGCGTGGTGCTTCTAAGCGTCACCTGCTCCTGGCAGGGTGGAGGAAACTTTGTGTGCTTCCCCCCCACCTGCCTCCAGGTCCTAATTGGCTGGGGCCGAGGAAGCGGCAGGGCCTCTGTGGGCCAAATCAACTCACTTGGTGGGCTGGATTCGACCCGCGGAGGCCTTTTGCCCACACCTGGTCTACATCCACGTGGGAATTTCACCAGAGGGAGTTTGCAGACATAATTCACTCCAGAGGCAAAGTCTCAGGCCTCCACCCCCTTCTGCAGGCCTGCGTGTCTGCTGTAGGCAGGAACAGAGGTAGGTAACAAGGTGAAAGTTTCTGAGCTGACCCAGGGGAGTAGAAATCCTGAAACAAGGGCAAACCAAAATCTAAAGCTCAGCATACAACATTTTCACCCTTTATGCATCACCCTCCCCTACTTCAGGGCCCGATTCTGCTCTTAGACACGCTGGTGTAAACTGGGAGTGACTGCACAAAGCAGCACCAGCAATACTAAGCGATGTAAAAGAGGGCAGGCTCAGGCACTCTCTTCTCTTTGGTCTGGCCTAGAGCAGAAAAGACAGCTTGCTAGGTGGCGAGCGACCCTAGGAGAGTTAAACAGAGCCGGGTGGATGCAGAGAGAGCAGCAGGCTTCCTGATGACAGAGGGAGAGAGGGGGGACTTGGTTCAAACCCTTTGGAAACCACATCAAACAGGCCTGCGGGTGAGAGGCAAGAGGAGATGATCTGCTGCAGTCTGCATGTGTTTAAGCAGAGAAAGGAGGGGGGCTGAGAGAATGAGAAGGCGCAGAAATTAATAGGAAGATGGACGGAAGTGAGGAAGTAGAGATCAGGTAGGGGCAGGAGAGTTAACAGTGTGCACTGCCTGCCAACAGATGGAAATTATTAATGACAAACACAAATGAGGATCCACACCACACCCTCCTCTACCTCTTCCATCTCAGGCTCTCAAACACAGGGCCTGACTCCCCCTCCCCGGGGTAAGTCAGTGTAACTCCACTGACTCCCATGGCACTCAGCCAAGTTGCTCCTGCTTAGAATCAGGCCCATTCATTCTAGATCTGCCCCAATCCCCTTGTGTTCTTACTAGTCCTGTAGCCGCTCTTCGCCCCACTTTCCAGAGTCTCAGAGAGTGTAACTGACGTGCCTGCACTGAGCTGGTAGCAGAGCTGGGACCAGGATGCAGGAGTCCTAAACTCCCAGTCCTGCGCGCCAACCTCCAAACCATGGTTCCACACATCTACAGAGCACCTAGTAATTATAACAGTAATAACAGGAACGTTCCTCCTAACACAGAGCCATCCCTGCCTCAGCTTGCTCAGACCGCACCTGCCTCCCCTAAATGTGCAGAGAGGAGGGACGAGATGCTTTTGGGGGTTGTTGGGGGGGTCCCCTGGCATCACTGAGCACAGCAGCCTGACTATGGCTGTGTCTCCATCCCTCTGGGTGATGAGGAACTCACCCAAATTAGCACCTGAATTCAGTCTCGCTGCCTGCTGAGGTTTGCCCCTCACCTGCATGGGCACTGGGACAAATTCTCCTGTGGATCCCCTGCTCCCAGTTCACTCTTCACAGCAGACAGGAAGCTGGGCCCAGTCTGGTCATGTTCTAACCTGAATCCAACTGGCCGCGATAGTCAAGGTGTCTGGGCTGGGGGTTCCAGTCTGTTACAGAGAGAGGGGCAAGCAGGGGAGCTCTGGTTTGGCTCCAAATGGCCAGGCTGGTTCTGGTAACATCTCTATTAGGGATGTAAAAGATGAACCAGTTAACTGGAAGAGGTAGCCCTCTCCCGGAGCCACAGCAAAGACTCCTCCCCAGAAGTGGGCCGGCAGGGGCTGGCAGTCCTACTCCTGGGAGGCTTTGCTGAGGGCTCCGCGGTATACACCTTCGCCCATGGTGCCTGTAGCTGTGTAACCACCAAGATTGTTAGTGGTTTCACGGTTACCTTTTTAAACAACTTTTTACATCCCCAATCTCTATAGAAATGAGACTCTAAAACACTCTCCCTCCAAAGAAACACGTCAGCGCTGGAGCCTTCTACTCCTTACCGGGCAGGTGCAGAGACTAAACTCCAGACCCCAGCGCTTCTGGACTCCTCCTCTCCACTCCCTCCAGGCCAATTTTATCTATTAGGGCTCTGGGCCCCTAGCGTTCACTGGCTTAGCCCCTATGGAAGTTCCGCTCTTCAGGATCTGGGGAGGAACAGTCACAGCCCCATATCCCAACGGCACCCCTCCTGCCAACATCTCTCTCTGCCCCTTGCAGGTTCTATTTGTGCCTCCCCAATGCAAAGCCCTGCCAAAGCCCCCATTCCAGAACAGGGGAGGAGACCTGCCCAGAGCACGAGCTGGAGCCCAGGAGCAGGTTGTTAGGTGAGGGACTGTCAGGAGAGCTGACTCCTTAGCGCTCCTGCTCAATGCAGAGGCAAGCCATGAAAACCTAGGTGCCTTGTTGGGACCCAGCCAGCCAGAGATTAAACAGGGATGTTGGGGCTTTTAAATCACCAGGTACAGGTCATGTTTCCCTCTTGAGCCTGAGTGGGGGCTGGCAGAGGTGAGAGGTCTGGGAGGGATCAGAGGAAAAGAAGGGAAGGGAGAAGGGAAGGGGGTAAATCTGGGGGGCAGTACTGGGGGCAGGGAGAGCTGAGAATGGCTGGGAGAGAGGCGTGAGGGGGCAGGAGCGGTGCGGGAGAAGTAGAGGGGTAATTTGGAGGTATGAAGAGTTGAGGGGGAGAGGCATAAGGATGAAGGGGTAGGAGGTAAGATGAGGCATGAAGAGGGAGGTGTGAGGGGGAGGAGGATGAAGGGAGTGAAAAGTAATGAGGGCCAGGTGACTGGGGGGGGAGGGGAAGGAAGACAAGTTGTTTTTTTTTCATTTGAAAGAACTCTCCTGTAGTGGTGACAATGGTACAGATCCGGCAGCAAAGCAGCCCAGGGTTGGCACCTGGAGGGGAACGTGCCTAAGGGCCCGGGAATCCCAGCTGTGCCTGAATGCAATCAAGGGAAGTTTAGACTTTCCTCCCCCCACTCCTCTTTTTTTTTTTTTTTTTTGTCATTTATCAGCAGATTGTGCGGAGCCGAGTGGCGCTCGCCTCACCCTGCTAAATAAAGCTTTGGTATTTCTGATAAAGCCATCAAATTCCTTATCGTGCTGACACAAAGAGCATTTAAAGAGACACACACCCGCCCCTGCATCCTCCCTCTCCCAGTTCCAATCACTTTGGGGTAACCTTTTACAGAAAAGAGGGTGAGGGGGAAATCTACCTGAAGTTCCCCCTTTCGTGGGCACTAAGCCCAAGTTATATGGGGTGCTGGCAGGTTGCCTAGGAGGCGGCACTCAACAGCTGAGTACAATAGCTGAGAATGGCCGTCGATAGACATGCCCTGCAACGAGGGGAATATTGATAACCGGAAAATCCTGTGTAAGAGCTGGAAACCCAGGGGTCTCTGGGAACTCCAAACACAAGGTTGGAGGGGGGCAGAGGCCAGGTGGTGGGTAAGGGAGGGTGCGGTGCATGGGGCTGGATGCGTGTGCATCCATGGCACAGCTAGGGGACGCCATTTGGGGATGCCACAGCTGTACCACAAGATGCACCTCGCCTGACGCTGGGACCCGGGCAGGCCTGAGGAACACTCATGAAGAAGCCTCAGCAATCACTGGTCATCCCCCCACCTAGGCCCTCGGAATACGAAGACAATGACCCAACTAGCCACATGACCCCCAAACCCTTTCCCTCCCTCCCTCCAAGACCCAGCTCAGAGATGCCTCGTCTCCTCTCTGCCAGAGCGCAGGCTGTTGTTTAACCTTCAAATTTATTATTTTTAATTATTTTGATTTATAAAAGCGTGCGGCCGTTAAAACCACATTAAATAAACTCAGCGTTACGGCGCTTAACAAACACACATAACTTTGGAGTTCTGAGGACTCCATAAAATAATCGCCTCGCTGGAAGCCACCCACCCGCCCCTGCTCACCCTCTATCAGAGCTTCGCTGCCACCCACTGCCTTCCACGGATACCTCCTACTGCACTCAACCAGGGCCTGCTGTACTGGCGACAACGGTACCGGCATGGGAATAAATCACATCTACACAGGTGTAAGCCGTGTCCATATGAGAGATCTGCCTAGATGTAAATTGTCTCTACGTTGCAAGTGTGCACCAGCACTGCAACTGGTGCTACTAGTCTATTTGTTGTTTTTTAAGTTTTTCAAATCCTAGTGAAGACACAGCCTTAGCCTCCGGGATCTTCCATCTGCAAGGCATTCCCTGTGGACAGACTGCTCCCCCTCACCCCCAAGTGCAGTGCTTTTCCCCTGGGCAGACTTCTTTCTCATCCTCCTTGCCCAGGTGGACTCTTCGATTCCCATCTCCCTTTTCAGCCCACAACACTTGGTTCTGCTTCAAATGCAGCTGAAATCTCACCAGCAGAGCACCTGAGATTTTAGTGCTGACAAACCCAAGCCTCATTTAATCTCCAGCCCAGAATCCAGCTGGGGTTTAAGCCCAGATTCTGACCTGTCTCTAAATGCTGGTTTCTCGGGACCTCTCCTTGTGCATCAAACAATCAGGCCCAGAGAGAGATGCAAAAGCAGAGAAAGAGTGAATGGCAAATAAGAACAGATGTCTGAGTGCGCTTCCTTTGGTGTTGTAGGGGGGTGGTCCAGCCTAGGGCCTTGAACCTCCCCAATGCTGAGTAAGGCCTGTTTCCAGAGATGCCAGTGGAAGCTGTAGGTGTATCTGGTCATTTGTACTTAAATGCAGCCAGATTCTATCCAGGTGCCAAATTAGAAAATGTATGTGGCTTTGTTAAGCCTCAGTTTCTCCATCTGTAAAGCAGGGCCAGGCTCTAGATGCCTAAGGGCAGGGCTGGACACCAGTGTGTACACAGCAACTTCCTCTTTCTCTCTAGCCATTGCTGGCCTTCAGAAGCAGTAACATTCACCCACATTGAGAAAAGCAACCACCTGTTCTTCCTCTCCTCGTGCTGTGCTAGGGAATGAGCTAGGTGGGCCAGCAGTGGACAAAGTTCAAGGGAACGGAGTCTTAAGTCCCCTGTTCCTTTGGCATCTGCAGTAAAACCTAAGTGATATACAGGAAGTAGGTGAAGAGCAATTATAATTGATTGGGAATCATTTCCTGATGGCGTCTGCGTGTGATTGATGGTGCCGGCCAGCCACTAAAGGACACTGTTCACTAAAGAGAGAGAATTTGTAGCTCCCATCTGCTGAGCTGAATGCACCACAAATCACTAAACCCTTTTTCACTAAAAACTTCTGCTCACACGGACAGGTCCCTGGTCTCCCTTCCTCCCACCCCAACCCGAGTGTGCAGTCTGCCCTATCCAGGGCTGCCCCAGGGTTGGCCCCTGCCCTCGGTGCTCAGGTGCCATGGGGAGGTGACCAGATAGACAATTATGAAAGTCACACAACTACCACCGCTTGCTAGGATGTGATGTGAGAGGCTCTCTGCTTGGAACTGGGAAAGGGAAAGGTGGCATGGAACTGGCTATGCAATTTGAAAATGTCCCTTTTAATCAAGGCTGCTGGGAGCCAGCAATCAACAGAGCTTTTCATGTGGAGCTCCCCAGCCTAGATATGGCCCCAGGGTTGATTCTCCTCTCATTTAATGCCAAGGTCAAACAGGTAGAAACCCACTGAGATCTACAGAGTTACACTGATGTGAAAGCAGAGTGAGCAAGGACAGACTCAGGCCTCAGGCTGATAATGACCAAAGGCTGGTATCAGTGATGACCATCCTGCAGCCTGTGTGGAACGAATCCAGGGTCTGGGATGGGTCTTGGTCCACTCTCCCGGAGGCCAACACCACACCTGGCACTATCAGCCAGCAAGCCAAGGATGAACTGTGCCACAGAGGTGGGACCTCTGCTGGTGTATGCCAAGCATGGGTGGTGACCCGGCCACTGGGCTACTAGCTGAAATGCTTCTAAGCGCTTCAATTTTCAAGGAAAATTGTCTGGTTGATACCACTTCTTTTAACACTGTCCATTGCCCCCAAACTGGTTTGCTCTTGGCCATAGAAACAACAATAATGCAGGTCTTTAGCTCAGCAAGCACCACATCAAATAACCCACAGCATCTCAGACAGACTTGGTCTGTTCTCAACACTATGATAGCAACAAATGTGGGCTCGGAAGCAGGCCCAGCTGCTCCAGAGATCTAATCCCACCACTTACACCATCTCCCTCTGCCACCTTGGTCATGTCACTTAACTGTTCTGAGCCTGGGTACAAAGGGGCCAGTGATACTTCCCTCCTCCAGAGGGGTCATCAGGAGGAAGTAGCCAATGTGGAGGGTGCCCTAGAAGTGCTGATACTCTTCCTGTGCATTTCCCCAATTCTGTGTTTTAAAAAGTGATACAAATATTTAAGAGTGGCAGTTTGCATGTCTATAGCAACTTCCATCTGAGTGGCCCGAGGTGCCTTACAGAAGACAGCTAAGAATGATGACCACTCTTTTCAGCTGAAAAAAACAAAACAAAATCTTGATTCAAAGAAATAAGACAGTGGATCAAAAACTGACCAACCAACACTGACAAAGCAACCAAATCCCCCGTTCACCAAACAGAGCTTTTTACACCACGGGAGAATTACTAGACACGCCATGAAACTCCCCATCCCAGACTTCGCTGCTGGTGTCCATTGTATGTGGAATGTGCTCAGATACATGATGATGGGCAGCAATATTAATTTAGAAATGGGGAAAGTGAAGCACAGAGCAGCCATGTAACTGACCAAGAAAGCACAGCCAATTAGGGATGTTAAATATCCATTAACTGAATGGTCAAGTAACCTCATGAATTCTTATTGGTTAGTCGACTGTCCTCTAGTCCCCAGGGTCCAGGGCAGTGGCCAGTGCAAATCGGTCTCACTCCCAAGCACCCCTGCCACCCGCAGTGTACCCAGCAGGAACTGGCCCGCAAGTGTAGCCAGTTTAAAAATCAGCTCCCACCACAGACCAGCTGCCTGTCGTCCTTTGCTGCTGCTTCTGATAAAGAGGCAGCAACGCAGGGTGGCAGCAGCCCCTGTCTGGCGGGGGGGAGTCTGAGCTCACAGACCCCGTGCAAGCCAAAATTGAGCCAGGTATCCTGCCTGCCTGGCTCCTCATACCTTTAAATGCAGAGCTACACCAGGGTTAGGACCTGGACCTGTCGCAAGTCAGGACTGAGCGGGGCTGCTGGCCAGCCTGCTAAAAAATTTACTTGCAGGGAGGGGATGGGGGATGGGAAGGGAGATGCATGCAGTCTATAGCATTAACCTATAAGCTTTTGTTTATCAGTTAATTGGTGACAGTATTACATCCCTACAGCCAATCAGTGACAGTGAAGGAGAGATTTCCTGCCTCCCAGTTCCCTGCTCTAACCCTTGGGATATGCTGCCTCTCTTTGAAATAATAATGACAAAGAAAGCAGCAGAAAGAGAGAATTTTTAGGTTGGCTGCTTTCAATCCACAGTCATTTCCTGGGGAGGGGAGACAACAAAACAGGTGGAGGGGAAGCAGGGGGCAGAGTAGGGTGAAGCTGATTCAACCTGTTCCCCTTGCTCAGTCTGTGTATGTTTCAGTCCCAAAGATGGCCCACATGCAGCGCAACGCAGCAGCTGAGACAAGGGTACCTTGAAGACACTAAATATAAAAGCTCTCAGTGCCAGAGGTTCGCAGGCGGTTGTCCATAGTGGTGGGTGGGAGCCAGGAGAGGGGGCCAGCATGCAAGCTGCCTGCAGTCACACTAGCCTGTCAATAAATTTTGCATTCACTTGCTTTCCGACAGGGATTCATTCCCTAATATGGGGCTGGCAGCTTTCTGGGTTATTTCGAGTGTGTGTGATAATGTTCCCTGGATACTGACAGCTTCCGAGGATTGGAATTGTGAAAAAAACCATTCCTCCTCGATGTGTGGGGTGGGGAGGGGCGCAGGGGTGAGGGGCTAATCACAGGATAACCCATGAAACCTCCTCTCAGGAATGGGGTGACACCAGGGTCTGAGGCACAGGGGAATCAGCTGGGGCAGAGCTCTCTGGAGCCGGCAGTCAAACTTTCCTGTGCCTTGGCAATTTCATGGTGAGACACAGCACTGACCACAGCAGCTTCTGCCAGGGAATGAAAGCAACCTCACTATTATTATTTGTGCTCTGGCAGTGCCCAGAGGCCCAACTGAGATCAGGGCCCCACTGTGCTGGTTACTGCACAAACCCCTAGGATAGCTTTATGCGGGGGTAAAGGTTCTTAAACTTAGGTTAATGAACTCAGCTTTTCACTTGGGTTAGCAACGCAAGTTTAGCCCCGGGCTCCTCTCTAGACTTTAACTTGAGTTGCTGTGTCTTTGCAGCTATTTTAATCCAGGTTAAGAACACACCTTCTTTGCAGTGCAGAGATACCCCAGGGCTGCGTCTACACTGGCCACTTATTCCGGAAAATCAGCCGCTTTTCCGGAATAACTTGCTAGCTGTCTACACTGGCCGCTTGCTTTTCCGGAAAAGCACTGAGGATCTACTGTAAAATCATCAGTGCTTTTCTGGAAAAACTATGCTGCTCCCATTCGGGCAAAAGTCCTTTTCCGGAAAACTGTTCCGGAAAAGGGCCAGTGTAGACAGCACAGATTTCTTTTCCGCAAAAAAGCCCCGATCGCGAAAATGACAATCGGGGCTTTTTTGCGGAAAAGCGCGTCTACATTGGCACGGACGCTTTTCCGGAAAAAGTGCTTTTTCGGAAAAGCATCCTGCCAATGTAGACGTGCTTTTTCCGGAAATACTTATAACGGAAAACTGTTCCGTTTTAAGCATTTCCGGAAAAGGGTGCCAGTGTAGACGTAGCCCAGGAGAAAAGACAGTCCCTGTCCTGAAAAGCTCAGTCTAAACAGACGAGGCAAAGAGGGAGAATTTGGGGGCCAAACACCCTTGCCCCCACTGGAAATGTTCACACCATGCCAAGAATGGGATGTGCACACTGCCAGTGCTCAGATTGTGCCTCTGAAGGCCTGGCTTTATTAGCAGCAGCCTGTGAGGCAGTCAATGCTGGCACGGCAGTGAACGCAATACAGCTGGGCTGGGTGCTAGAAGTCTTAAGCACCAAGTCTGCAGCTCCCCACTAAACAGGTGAGTGCATGTTGGCATTTTCTCGACAGTCCACCCAGGAGAAAGGGCAAGAGGCCCTGCACCCATGGCAAAGCAGCAGGGTTGACAGAAAGAGAGGACTGGAGATGGGATGGCACTCCCTGCTCTGACTGTGACCCCCCTCACAAGGAGGGTCTCCCCAGAACCTGCCTGCCGGGTACACACTCAGATGCTTTAATGAGCATCAGGTAGGAGGACAGAATAATTCAAGGCTCAGTGTCTTGCTTCGTTTTCTGTCTGGAAAGCCTCAGCTACTCCGTCCCGCCTGTGGGTCCAGGATCTGTCTATACAACTCGCCCAGAGCAGCCAGTCAGTACAGAGGATCCCAGACAGCAAGTGCTGGACACACTAAGCAGCAGACAGACGACTCCGCAGGGCAGCAACACACACGTGCTAGGAAGCGATCATCCCTTGCCCCTCTCCCTTCCTCCTAGCTGGCAGCCTGGGGGACGGGCTGCACTGTCACCTCCCTTGTAAATCTGGCAGGTGCCTGGCAGCTGTACAGACTTGTGCAGGGGAGCCTGGAAGTGTGGCACTCGCAAGCCAAGCAGAGTCGAGCTGGGGGCACGTGGATGGGAACATCCGAAGTGGCACTGGCTACTCAGCATGGGGGGCTGTTCCCTTTGAGGAAGCACTGAACCAAGACCCCTGGCTGAGTGTTAGGGGGAGATCTAAAGCACAGGGCCTGCCCACCCATCGGCACTAAGCTTCCATGGCACATTTGGCAGGAGTAGTAGTGTCCATCCCAGTGTCCTGGCCAAATTCCATCCCAGGCCACTGCCTCTGGCATCCACAACGTCCCCACATGGCCTTTAAGGGAGATGTCCTGTCCTGCTGCCACACCCCCACCAACACAGGGGAGATCGCAAGGGTCGAGAGACAGAGGAGGAGAAAAACTGTATGTGGCCTGTGGTTACTGGAGGGTCAGGGCAGCAGAGCAGGGCCTAACAGGTCAGGCTCCCCACGCACAACAATAGAGCATGGATCGGGGCAGGGAGCTCTAGCAGAAGTGCTAGACAAGAGTTCTCGGTCTTAAATTCAGCCTTTTCTAGCCTGTGCTGGCCCTCAAACAGCCAGGGAGTCAGCAAAGAATCACAATCCCTGAGTCGCTTTGAAGTGGGAACACGTATTTCCCTGTCTCTCCAGGAATACCTTCCACCCCTACTCATATACACACTCAGCCATGCCCCCACATTGCCAATGCACACTCACACGCAGACTCACACTCGCTGGCTCACACGCCGCTCTTACACAGCCTTGTGTTCACACACACACACACACACACACTCCAAAGCCCAAGCACACCTGCACGCTTGCACGGGGATAATCGCTTACACATGCATATTCAGACATGGATTTCTGTGCACAGACCCCCGGTTGCTTACCCCACACAGGTGCACACACGTGCACTCACAGACACTTGCAGCACTTCTGACCGAATGGACACAGCGGATAAGGGGAGGGGGAAGAGTCACTATCTTCCTTGCACACTGGCCAGCATGAGGCTGTGAGCCAAACAGAAGCCAGAGTCAATGAGGGAGCCTCAAAGGGGCAAAATGCAGCAAAAGGGAAGTACTTTACTCTTTGGCTACCTGCACCTCTCAGCACTGGAGAAAACTCAGGAGGGCGACTAAGAGGAGCAGGGATACTTCCCAACCCCCGTGACTCCCACTTCCAACAGCACCCAACACTTGGAACCTGAATCTGCCTCTTCTCCCCATTCTCATCACCAGGTTGGGCCTCCACCCCATCAGAGGCCTCTATTGAGCCTCCCGTCAAAGTCTGGCTTCCCTGCCAATGCCGCTCTGTCCAGGCCCCTGGAACTACTCGCCAGAGTGCAAAACCTGCTCCCCTGCAGCGCGAGGGGCCCCGATCCCTACTAGTCACGCTGCAGCCACGAGAGCTGAGGGGGCCCAAAGCAGAGTAGTTGCGTGCAACTAAAAGGAGCCGTTTTGGAGACCCACCCGCAAATTGAGGCAGAAAACACAATACGTGAAGCCCTGTGCTGTGAGCTCTTACAGTTATTTATTTATATTATAATTTTCTCTCTGGGAATAAGTTTGCTCTGGGCTGCAAAGGGTTAACCACAACAAGCTGCTTTCTCTGCCTTCGCTCTACCTCAATTTCCACTGCTCCCATCACCTTCCTCCCCCACCCCCTGATCTTATGAAAAAAACCCATCAAAATAACTATTTTATGTCTCCAAATATGCAGATCATTTTCTTTAATGAAAGATGCTTGACGTCTCCGATCCAATTAATATGCAAATGCAGGCGAGGATTTATTTGTGACATTCTGTCTGGGTGAGAGAAAACAAAAAAGGCCTGTTAACCAAAACACTAATTGCTGTGACTGATTGTCACATATCATCATTTTCATAGGGTCTCCTCCATCCCTGGCTTGCAGGGAGCTATGAACCAGGACTCGGAGACTAACAGACACCAAGGAGAAACAGGGCAACCAGCTACCTGCCTGGCACGCTCAGATGAACCCATGCCTCCCTTCCTGGCATGTTTCCAGCCTATTCTCTGCCAATGCCCATTCCACAACTCAGTGGGTGGAGCATCCATCTACTAGCCCTGCCTGACCCCTGCGCTCCTGCCTGAGCATGGAGCCCCAATATTTCCAAAGTGCTACAGGAGTTGCTAGTCTCTCTCTCTCTCTCCATGCTCATTCTGCATCATCGCAGACCACGGAGTCTTTAGTTTTTCTCGCACACAGGGCAGAGCAGTTCCCTGAAGTATGTGGAGCTGCTGGGATCTAACCCCAGCACCGTGCACCCTACTCATGAACTTGGTGGTTCAACCTAGAGCTAGACCAGGTGCCAAGCCCCTGGATCCAAACCCCTCAGATTGAGGAAGTACAGATTCAAGCTGACTGTGATCTATACAACTGGCCAAACAACACCCTTTGTGCCCATCACAACACATGCAGAGTACACAAAGCGTGGGGCCAAACCAGGACCGGCCCACAACATTTTGGCACCTGAGGCAGGGAGCTCAAATGATGCATCCATGTCCCCTCGCTTGGGCCAGCAGCAGTCACAATTTTCTACACTCTGGGTCCTAGTGGCACCCCCCCCACAGTCTGGCACCTGAGGCAACTGCCTCAGTTCACCTCAGGGTAAGGCCAGCTCTGGGCCAAACACTGAGATTGAAGGATCCCAGGACATATGTTAGTGGGAGCAAGGCAGGCCCAGCAGCTGTCCAGCAGGGCCCCTTCCAGCTGTACTGAAAGAAACTAAGACAACATGGTGGATGGGATTTTCCATAGCACCTGGCACCAGCCCAACTCTTGTGCTATGAAGGTGGAGAGTAAAACCCACCGAGGCTCCAGGGCCAGCTGGTGACAATTCTGCCCTGAATGCTTCCCTAGTGTTACTCCCCCATAAGCAACTGCCACAAGGCAGATTTGTGACTGGGAGCAAGGCCGTGCGTGAGACTAGCTCTGTGAAGATGTAGCGTACCTATTGAAACAAGTCTGGGAGTGGCACAGGACCAAGAGGCAGGAGCTCAGCATTCCTTTCCCAGCTCTGTCAGAGGCTCAAAACGCCCTTCAGGAAGTCACTTAACTGTTCCTGTGCCTCAGTTTCCCCATATGTTAGGGGGGGGTGTTATGCAGTACCTTGTTCTTGTACAGTGTAACGCCATCAGGAGAAACCAAACCTAGGACTTCTGGAGCTTAGAACGTGAGCCTCTACCGCATGAGCTAAAAGCCAGCTGGCTCTCCAGAGACTGTAGAGCAGACTAATTTTCTCCATAAATGGTCTCAGTGCCACTAGGTGGGACAATACACTACACCCAGAAGGGTGGGTTACAACAGTCCTTGTTATTAGTAGCGTTCAACGTGCTTTATAAAAGCATTAGGTATCATTAGCCCTGTCTTACAGATAGGAAAACGAGGCACAAGCAGGTGAGATGACTTGTCCAAGGCTATCCAGCAGAGTCGGGAATAGAACGCAGACTTCTGAGTCACAGCTCAGTGCTCTACCCATTAGGACACACTGCCTGACTCACAGGGGATCTGTAAGACTTATTTAATTGTTGCTTGCAAGGTGATCTGAATGGAAGGCACTAGAGATAGGTCAAGTCCATAGTGTCCAATCGGTTCTGAAATACTAGCCACTATGGTGGTTACTGCTATAGCAAACTAGCCACATTCAAACACCCAAATAGCCACATGTGGCTAGTAGCTAGTGCGTTGGACACCACAGGGCCAAGTGTTCTCATTAATGCTGTGCTCCAGCATTTCACAATAATAGTTCTTCATGCTGCGATAGCCTCTTCCATCTGAGGATCCCAAAGCACTCTGCAAATTTTAATTAACTGAGCCTCTCTGTCCCTGAAAGGTAGGGAAGTACTACCAGCTCCAATCCACTCACAAGGGAAATGAGGCATAGAGAGCTGAAATAACTTGCTGAAAAGTCTCAGTCAGAGGAAGTGGTGAGAACAGCAGCCTTGGTCTCCCAGACCTGTGCTGTAACCATTTAACAATACTCCCACCCTCTAAGGGACGGGACAGCAAGTGAAAGAAGGAAGACGTTCTAATTACAGACTCCTGCAGGATTCGCCTACATTCCCGTATTCCCTGCTGAATGGGATAACAGAGGAGATTGTGCTGGAATCCCACCAGTACTGAATAAACGTTTGTCAATAAACTTTCTCTGAGCCATGCCTAAGAAAGTATATTTATAGCATATTAACTAAAACATGTAAAAATCCTAAAGGAAACACCTGGCCCAGTAAGTCACTGGGAGTTTTCCCATTGACTTCAGCAGAGCCAGAATTTCACCCCAGCATAAACAAAACAAGTTAACACGTGATAGCTAGTTGTAGATTCTCCCTAAGATTTAGCTCAACCAACCATCACATGTTAAACATACTACTTGCCTTATCTACACTAGGATTTAACATGTTAGCAAACAGTGTTACACACACACCTTTTTTTTTCTAATCAAGATGAGGCCAAAGAGATCAACTCTGCAGAAACTGCAACATTTAAAAAAGAAAACAACACACCTCAGGAGTTGTACATTCCAAACCCAGCTGAGGTCGGTAGGGGCCAATGGCTGTCACCACACACAGTTGCCTAGTGCTCTGTTTGAAACGAACAGAGTCTCAGACTACATCACCCGCCAGCACAACTGGTCATCTTGTGGATAGAACCCCCCAGAAACAGAAAATCTGTTTCTGCATCCGCATCTGTATCTGCAAAAATGAGCCGCAGTTATCTACAGATGCGGATACCAGTGGCTATAAAGTGGATATCCACAGATTTGCAGGGCTCTGCATATGGGCAGAATCCACAGAAGGGCCAAGGAGCAACAAGGCTGCGGGGTTGTGGCACAATGGTGGGCCAGGGTAGGGGAAGCTAGCACTGCTGCTGTGGCTCTGATGGTAAATTGAGCTCCCTCAGTCTGCAGGGCTGTCAATCTAGCTTCTTTCATCCACGTTCCACTGACATGAGGATAAACCCAACAATGGGCTTAGGGGAAATGGAGAGCTAGGATGGGAATCACCAGATGGGACCTGATGGGGGGGAAACACTGCCAAAGCGAAGAGCAGAAATTAACCAAAAAACCCTTAATAAACAATGAATGGTCCTGCAGCACCTTAGAGACTAACAATGAACGTAGATGGCATCCTGAGCTTCCGTGGGCACAACCCACTTCTTCAGATGAAGGAATTAATCAAGCATTTCTGCTCAAGGAGGAGGAGGAGGAGGAGGAAGAGATGCCATCTAACATTGCACAAAGCAGCTTCTTGCAGGAGTGCAACCAAACATGCAGAGCTGGCCGTTAAAGGGAAAAGATAACCCTAGGATGGCATGGATAAAAACTACTCAGCATGGGCAAAGAGCTGAAAAAAGATAGAGCCATGCACCGTGTCCAAGGGAGACAAGTGTGAAGCAGGACAATACAGCTGTGGAGGAAATGAAAAGTGCTCTGAGATTTCCCTCTGCTCTGCGCACAGCTGGGGACAGTGTTCCCGGGAGGTGTCCAGAGCCTTGCAGGACTGTAAATCTGTGATGCATTTCACAGATAAAATGGCTTTCTAGGTGCTCTGGCTCACAGACAGCTGGTGCCACAGCGTTTGTCCCATGCTGGCACCTTTGCAGTACAGGGAGGCATAGATCTAACTAGCCTGCATGCTCAGCGGTTATGGATCCCTGCCAAGTGGGCTGTCAGCTGCACCCACACCACGTGGCTCTTGGATAAGGCAGCACTGACCAGGAAGGAGAAAGGGAAGAGGTTCCATGGGAACGGGGCTGGGAACCCGGACATTTTCTAGGATGTGAGAGGAGAGATCAATGCCCTCTGGAACATGTAGCACAGGACATGGGGAGGGGAGACTGGCTTTGTGGGATGAGAGGAACCAAAAGCAAGGCATGGACAATGACGCACAGTCCGGTCTGTGGGCTGCCCTGCTCCGTGGCTGCTGAGCCACTGTTCTCCCCCTTCTTGCACCAGTGATTTAGAGCTTCTTCTAAACCAGCACATCTGTACATTCCAAACCCCGAGGGAACACAGGGATAAGGGCACTGATGCTGTACGCGTCTGCTAAAGCCCGGCACCCCACCAGCCGGCCCGCTCCTCCTTCCTCTTCCTGCTAACCATTTGCATCTGTAACCTCCCCAAACAAGGGCTGTGGCTGCACCAACATGGGACCACTGCACCAGGCAAGGGGCCAATCTGCTGTCCTGACCTCTTTGCAGCCCGGCAGCAGGAACTCTGCTCCCAAGGTGTATCTACACCCTGCGGAATGTCCAATACCTACACCTTGTTTGGATGTGCAATAACACCTGTAGCCATGTGCTTATATGGGCCTCACCATCATGCTATCTGGGTGCCTCACGACCGGCAACACGTGTATCGTGGGAGAAAGCACCAGTTATCTCCATGTACAGATGAGGAACTGAGAGCTGGTTTACACTGGGAACTTTCATCGGCCTAGCTACATCTCTTGGGATGCGAAAAAGCCACCATAGCCCCTGATTTAGACAGTGCCGGGCCGATGGAAGAATTCTTCCATTGACCTAGCTACCATCTCTCAGGGAAGTTGTTTAGCTACTCCAACAGAACTCTCTCCCATCAGCCTAAATAGTGTCTACACTTAACCACTGTGGCAGCACAGCTGCCGCACTACCTCTGTCGTGGTTTAAGTGTCGATGTACCTTGAGTCACCGAAAGGCTAAGTGACTTGCTCAAGGATTGAACCTTGGTCTCCTGAGCCCCAAGAAGCATGGTAACTTGCAGAACAGCCTTACTCTAACTGGCTTCAATAGGAGCTTCAGGGGAAGCAGACCCTGTAGCATTAGAACAATGTGCTGCTGCACTTGTAACGCGCCTCCCAGGCAAGGCAAAAACTAGAGAGGGGCTGGAAAAGCAAAGCTTGGATCCAGATCAGACCCTGCCTGTCCCTGCTAGCAAAGCTCACGGGATTTGGATAAGGCACCTTAATCAACATTACCCCATTTTACAAATGGGGAAACTGAGGCAGAGACCAGTGGTGCGAGCTATGTCATGAGGAAGCGGTGGAGCTGGGGTCCCCAGGTCTGTCGACTCCTCTGCTCCTGCTCTAACCATTGCGGCTATCCTGTCACAAGTGCTGCGCACCAGTGATGGTAACAGCCTATGTCCAGGCTGGGTTACATGGAGGCATTCTGGCAGGCCTGTGAGGGGCCACTAGGAGAACATGCAGGGGGTTAGTTCCCTCACCTGCATGCCAAACCACATTGCTTTGCTTCTCCTTTCTGAGGGGATCCCACGACATCCCAAGGTGCCTGGAGCTGTGGGGTGTGGCTACCATGAGTCACAACTTCATCCAATGTCACAGGGATATGGGATTAGGGATGTGTGAGAATACAGGGTTAAATGGTTAACGTAGGAGCCTGGGCTCATTCGTTAACCCTCACAGTTACACACAAGTCCCCCTCTGCCCCATGCTGCTGCCTCTGTCTCTGTCTTTTAAGCAGGTGCCCCACAAACACCACTGCCTCTCCCCACTCCCACTGCCTCTGAGACAGAGGCAACAGTGCACAGGGGGCAAGGGAGGAGGAGGGCTGAAAAGCCAGCTCCCCGCGCGCACCAGCTCCAGCAGAGCTGCATGCCCCCCGTGCTGCTGCCTCTCTATCAGGCTCCCTGCGAGGCTCCCTGCGAGCATCAACTCCCGCCTCCCCCGCTGCTGCCTCTAATACAGCTCCTGCTCCGTAATACCGGGAGGGGTGGGCTGGGCTACACGTTGGGATCTGGGGAGTGCAGAGGTGGAGGAAGGCTAAAACTAAGGGGCTGTCACACAATCTTTGGCTGATTTTCAGGAGGTTTGGTTTGAATTCTAGGGGACGGATCCAGTCGCATCTGGCCATGCTCCCCAGCCCTGGGCTGTCTAACTTAAGGACAGGGTGTACCGCCAGTTCAGGTTATTGGGCAAGGGGCAGAAATTGCCAGGTGGTGCTCTCTCTGGACTGCTTCATGCAGGTCAGACGGTGCGAGGCCAGAGGTCACTCTGACCAGAGGATGTATGCAAAGTACCACCTGCACTCACTGACTCCCCTTCGGCATGGATGCCAGAGGGCCCTGTCCCTTGCCTTCTTAGTGAGTCAAGAAGTTTGGTGGGGGGGGAGAAGGGGAGAGGAAGAGATACCAAGTTAGTGGCAAGGGAAGGGAGCTGGTAGAAGTCGGTAACTTCCCTCCCCCATCCTTGGCTCTTTGAAGATATGGGTGTTTTGAATTTAATTTTGATTTTCTTGACTTCAGCAGATTAAAGTTGAAATAACCTACAAATTACTTAATGTGTTGTAAATCTTCTGAAATTACGGCCTAATGGGTAACACATGTCGGCAGGCAGGAGGCGGCAGGAAAGCGGGGTTTCTCACCAGCAAGAGGAATGCTGGTAACAGGCAAGCCAGAGCAGAGGAGAACGAGGGCTGGAGGATGGGGAAGCTCAGAGCCCTCCGAAATACCCACTCCCCAAGCTTGGCAGGCGCTGCAAACTCTGCCCCATCAGCTGCACCTGTCCTGATCCACCTTTCCACCAGCAATATTGGCCAATGGGGTCACAACCTAGAGGTGACTGAAGGTACCGGTGGGACGATAGGGTGGTGGGTGGAATAAGGCAGAGGCTGTTGGGTTGCCACTGAAATATGAATTCCACTTCCCACCTCCACAGGCACCTAGTTGCTAGACTCCCCAGCTACCCCTGTTCCCAGCCACCTAACCATCATGCCCCAACAGCCCCATCACAGCCCATCCCCACAACAGCAGAGGGTTGCCGCTCAACACCAGCCTGCTGGATTGTTGCAGCCCTGTTCAGCATCGGGGGCTTTGCACCTGGCTCCCAGGAGGGGAGGGATCCCCCTTACCAGCTCCCCTCTGTCCTGCCTCCTTTCTGCCACTGCCTCCCCCATCCAAATGTGCACCTGTCTCCCCCATCCCAAGGCAACCCAGTCCTCTTCCTCGCTGCCAGCTCTCCTGCTGCCTTGGTCTGCATGTGCTCCCCTCCCTCCGCTTCGGCAGATTTCTCTCAAGTGCGCTGCCATATGGTTCCAGTTAAGCCCCATATTTTTTCTTGTCGATTGAAAAGACACACTTTCCTCTGTGCCAGACAGTTTACAGATTGCTCCGTTGGCTCAATTTCTTATTGGATTTCTCAAAAAACCTGACATTTTAAATTAATTTACAGCCACAACAAAAAGAGTTCAGAATTTTAATGGTGTTGTAAGTAATTTTTAGGTAATCCGCTCCAGATTTTGATATTAACCTTTGAAACAGAGTTCATGCAGCTACTATGTTACAGCGCTTTAGTTGGTCGGGGGCTTGGGATAGGGAGAGAGCGAAGGAGAGGTAGCTGGCGGAAGGGAGGTAATTTATGGCATGGCAGCTTGTGTGTGTTCACATGCATAGGAACGACTGAATACATGCATACTGGTCCTCGTGCAAATGTCAGGGTGAGCAGGCACATATAAAATGTGCAAGAGCACGTGTGTGTGTAGGGATGGGTTTCTGAGCTCAAAGCCTAGTGAATCCAGGGGAGTATGAATGGATCTGAGCAGGCACCACTGAGGCCATGTGTTCACAACGTTGTGTATGGGGTGTACACTTGAGTGCAAATGGATGTGCGGGAAATGGAGGCATGGGTCTGAGCATGAATGAAGACCACGATGCACTGATAGGAGTGGAAGTGTGGTGGGGAGTCCAACAGGTGCATGTGAGAGTGCAAATGCTTGTGCAGATATACGAGTAAAAACGTGAATGTGAGCAGATGCACGAATCCGAACAAGTGCAGCCCATCATCCGTGACTGTGCAGCTTGGCATGCAAGGGATTGTGAGCAAGCATGCGCATATGAATGCAGGTGCAGAGGTTTGTGTATGTGCATGCACAGGGCTTAATGTATCTACAGGTGGCCAAGAGCATGGGGCTGCCAGAGACACACTCCCACATCCCAGCATCAGTCTGAAGACGAATTCAGATGCAGGAAAGAGACTCCGCCCCAATATTTTACAGGTCTGCACACCTAGAGCGGCTGACATTTCAGTGCCATGTGCCAAGACAGGTGGTAGGAACAACCCCCACGAATGAACCAACAGGTGGGGGTGGGGAGAATCTCACAGAACAGCAGGCCTACAGCTGCCCTTGCATGGGCAGCTAGTGCTGTCCCCTGCAGGGAACAGGCATTTGTAAGGTGATATTATAGCTGCTGTATCTCCATATTGCTTCCGTGCCTGGAATTTGATTTCAGAACAATCCCATCCGGCCTTACTCATCATGGTCAAAGGGGCCATACCCCAACATTGTAAGCCAGAATCTGCAGGCAAAGAAACCTTTGCACTCACCCAATCAGAACAGAGACAGCGAACTTGAGGCTCTGTAATGGACATGGGAGAGTCTCGCCCACACGGGATGAGCGCTGATGGAAGAGAAAAATGACAAATATGGAGCGACAGGAGACAGGACTCCAGGAGAGAGGCCAAGGAAGGTGAGAAGAGAAACACAGAACCAACAAGAGAAAGAATAAAAAAGAATGGACCAAGAAGAGGCCAAACGCAGGTGGGAAGGAAATTAATACATGAACTAGAATGATCCCAGAAAGGACAAATGAACAAGAGACCTGCAGACCTGTGAAGGACCAAGAAGTGGAGAAAGGGAAAGTCAGAGAGCAGAGAAGGAGCAATTTCCTCCCGACCCAGACCAGAACTTTCCCCATAGCTCCAAGAACAGGATTTACAAAGCTGGGTGCTCTGCAGAGCCCTCTGCAGTAGCCTCACTTCATTAGCAGCTGAGGACCCTGACGCTTGCCTGTGACTTGAGCCTACTCCCCACAGCGGGGGGATGCGATCCACACGTCCTTTACTAGCGTTTATAGAGGGCAGGCGCCTAGGTTTGGAAAGTGCCCAGGAGGGCCCCAGCTCCAGACTCTGGTGCATCACTTCCCTTAAGCCTCCCTGCACTTGGAACCCCTCACTGCTCTCTGCCTGCACCCGTGCCAGGTTAGCCACATGCAGCTGCCAGCTCATCTGAGATGGGCTGCCCCTTCCCTAGTTCACAGAGGACCTCGGGGCGCATGCACCAACACCAATATGCTGTGTCACCAGGCTGCCCCATTAGAGGTGTCCCCTCCTTCAAGCCACCTCTGCAGCAGGCACGAAGCCGGGATGCCTCCACCACCCCATGACCTCGCCTGGGGCAGTGGCGTGGTCCACTTCAGGGAAGGCTATAGTGCTAAAATGGGCACTTTTCTGGCCCCTTTGCTGACCCATCCCTCTGCCCTGCCCTTCCACCCCTGCAAATTCTGCACCAATTTAAGGACCTGGGCAATTTATCTGCCCCTCACGGAGCTGGGGATTTTTCAGGGGGTACTAACACACCCGCTCTATCCCTATGTTCTGTGAGTCCTAGAGCTTAAGGCCAGAAGGGGCCACCAGATCATGTGACTTCCCCACTGTCACAGGCCACCATCACCACCATCCACACACCAAAGCCAATGACTGAGATTAGACCAATGTCCTACAGCCCACAGGAGACTTGGCTGAGGAGCAGGAGAGCCTGGGGCCCCACCCTGGCAAGGAAATGATTAAGTGAGACATGCCCCGATATTCCTGGTAAGACGTGAACCGTGGTTGATTGTGTCGAGCTCTGGCTCTGTGCCACGTGCAGGGACACTGTGCCACGTTGTGATCCCCCTGGCATCATGCCAGGTGCTGGGGAATTCAGATGTCCCCTGGCCCCGCACTGGGATCCGAGTGATTCGCTCTCTGGCCCTGCACCGAGTGAAGAAGTTCACAAGCAGGTACCCAAGATTCAGGAGCCTCTCTCTCTCTCTCTCTCCAGCTGACTAACCATCTCCCCCTGTGGGCTTCCCACTATTTTATTCATTTAAAGGGGGGAAAGCAGCTTTTGCTCAAACAAGTCTCCCATAAAAGGGAACCCTGAGAACTGCCCCCCTTTTGGCTCCAGGCCGCACCGCCCTATCCTGCCACTCACAGCACCCCTTTTCCCCCAGGCCTGATTGACTGGGGGAGTTGCCATGACAACCTGGGTTTGAAAACACTCCCAGTAGTTGCCAACTATGTGTGTTGTTGTTTTACAACTGTGGCCAGTGTCACATGAGCGGGAGCCGGCTGGGGGCCTGGGGACACAAAGGCGAATGGCTTTTTAATGGAGTGCTCTGCCAGCGCTTGAAGACTCAATAAAGAGCGGCTGGCGAGACCCCTCCATGCGGAAGGCCCTGCACACGGGGACGGGGCCTCTTTGTAGAGCCGCAGCTGGGATGGGAAAGTTTGGAGGAAGCAGAAGAAAAGCCTCCCACCGTGGCCTGCGCTCAGAGTGCTCTCTCCCCAGGGGACAGATCCGTCCCGGCTGGAACAAAGGCGTTTCCTCTGGCTCTGCCCAATGCAGTGGCCTATGTGGGAGCCTGGAGTACTTACAGAGGGGTCTGGGAGTGGGACAACTAAGGGGTCGTCCCTAGGGATTTCTGGGAAAAGGAGACTTGCCCATGGACTGGAAGGAGAGAGAGGAGAGGGTGGGAGAAAGAGAGAGAAAAGATGGGGAGAGGAGGAAGGGAGAGATCCAAGTTTAACCCAGACAGTGACACCTCAACTTTTTCCTGTCTCTGGTGGCCCGATGATCCCTGGGTTTGGGTATGTGGCTGCAGAGAGAACCTCAGGCAAACAGAATGGGTGGGAGCAGACTGTCCCCTCTGTGGTGGCGGACGCTGTCACTCATCCTCCTCTTTCTGCTATTAGCTTGGAGGTCTCCAAACGTTTCCCCCAAACTGTGCAGGATTAAACAGTGGCAAGACTTAAAAACGGGGAAAGAACTAGACTGGTGGGGCCAGGAAACACTTTAAGCCTCCTCCAGTGGGAATGGCACCTGGGAATGGAGGCACTGGGCTAGCAAATAAATCCTAATCCCCCCCCAGGGAGGGGGCTACTGGCACGTGGGAATGGCTACAAGGGAGGCCAGCATTCTCTCATTACATTGCACACTTTCTGGACTGGAGCCCACACAGTCTAGTCCAGCCGAATGCTGCCAAGTAAACTGTGTGATGAGGTGCACGGGCTCTGCATCGGCCATGCCGGGCCAATCAAAACACACGGCACTCCGACACCACTGGGATGGCAACCCCCTCATATTGTGGACGAACTCGAAGGCCAACTTAATCAGCAGAGAACTGGGGCACATGGGAGCGTAACCGCCTTCACGTCCCAGTTTCTTCCTTCTGGGCTTGCCCATCAGAAAATGTAGAACCAAGGGGAAAAGGAAAAAAACCCGGAGAGTCAGAGGAACCCAGAAGAGTGTTCTTCCCACTCCAGTGCCAATCTCACTGACCTCTCTAACCCAGCGTCACTCCTCAGAGGGGTTATAATTATACCGTAGGACTGTTACACAAACTGGAATTAATTCTGCTTCCCCCTTTCCCCTCCATCTGCAGCCTGGGCCTTGTGCACAGATGAGGAATTTTCCAGGAAAACTTGAAAATCATCACTGAAGAGGGGAAAATATTTGTACTTGGACCGGAGTGGGGGAGGGACTAACTTTCCTGACTCTTGAAATGCTGGGAGTGGAAGAGACAGCGGGTGCACGGTCAGACTCGGAGTGCCTCTGGCTCAGATCAGCACCATTTTTCCACTTAAGTTCCAAATCACAGGAATGTCACCAAGCTTGGGGACTTCCTCAAACATGCCACCTTCGGGCCATGAACCAACTTAGTTCCGAACGCTGGATCCAGAAGAGAACTTCTGCAGTGGGCCAACCAAAATTCTTGATCCAGACAATCCAAAGTCCCCATCTGAATCAGAGCTTCCCCCCAAAGCTCTGGCTTACTGAACACAGCCCAGCGCAGGGGCAGCTGCGGGCACAGCTCCCACACGGGATCAGGGGCGCTGGCTCAGGTCCACCCTGCTTCAGAGCAAGTGTGGGGCTGAAGCGGCGTGAGAAGTAGCCTGAGAGCCAGGCAGAAATCACAAGGTAGTTATGAACACAAGGCAGGGGGCAGTTCCCACATGGGCCGAGAGGGAAGAAAACACAGCGAACGTGAGGAAGATCAGGTCACCCAGCCACTTCCCTTCTCTCCTTTACACCAGGCAGCTGCAAAGATCAGAGGCAGAGCACCCCCAGGGTCTGCCCTGCCCCTCATTTTCCACTAGAATTGGGAAGAGGCCGCTGCCTAGGAGCCGCTCTTGGAAGAGAACTGATGACACCTCCATCCCGCTGTGAGCTGGATTTCTGCACGAGGCTCTGGGAGCCCAAGCACCACAGGGAGATGTTCACTTTAGAAGGTGAGACGTGCATGCCTGACAGCAACTGAGGACAGCACTGGTGTATCTGCTGCAGCATCTACCCTACGGGCAGAGGGAGCTCCCCCTACTGCAGGCTGTACAGCAAAGACACAGATACTCCTGTGGCCCAAGCACCTTCCAGGCCGGAGGGGGCCTCCCCTCCCCTTCTGTCCTCTCCTGCCCTGTGTGGGCCAAATGCCCTCTCGGCACAACCACGTATGCACTCCACTCGCGCATCCTCTTGTTCACGCTCACACACACACACACACACACACACACACACACACACACACACACACACTCACATTGTGTGACCGTGCCCTTCCATGCACAGGCTGGCTGATGGCCACACATGCCTGCTGATTCTCACCCTCACAAACACATTCAGAAACATCCGCTCCCTCTTCCCTGCCTGCTCGCCGCTCCTGTCTGCGCCACTGGCCAAATGCCACCAATGAAAGGGTGACAGAGGCACAAAACTTGTCCTGAACTGGGACCGTCCTCCCTTCCCCCGCAACTCACTCTGCACAGCCAGAACTACAAGGGGCTGAGCTCTTCAGCGGCCTCATCTCGACTCAATCTCTAGCCTGAAATTAGATGCTCGCGCTCCATCCAGAAGCCACTGGCTTTTTCTCTTCCATGCTGAAAAAGTGCCAGGCAACTCACCGTTCAACAAAATAAATAAATAAAGAGAAAGAGGCACTAATTGGTGAGCACCTGCCTAGAAGGAGCGGGAAAAATACCAAAAAAACCCCCACAAACCTCTAGGAAAACAAAATGCACCGACATCTTTTTATTTTGTTTTTTTTCGGTAATTATACTAAAGATGAAAAACTCATAATAAACATCTCCCAGTCCCCACCTGCTAACAGTAATTATAATAGACTCAACAATAAATGGTAAAGCAGAGCAGTGCTGCATCTCGGGAATTCTCTAGGGTATGTGGATTAGCTCGGAAAGCCTGAATGATTAAAATACACTAATTAAAATTTTGTGTTCCTTGGTAACTCGTCTGCCTGGGCCCCTGGTGTTGGCAAAATGGGAATTAACGTGACAAAAGCAACACAGAGGGTTTTTGTTTTAAATAAAGAAGAGGGTGGGGGTTGGGGGGGAAAGATCTATATAAACAAGTTTTCTCCGCGCGCGCACACAAATTCAGAGGGACACAAACTCTTTGGAAAGACCGGCGCTTGTTTCTGGTGTGCGGGATGAAAGTGACAGCAAAGTGCTTCCTGGTTTCTCCCTGAATTGTGGAGAAGGGGCGCTCCGAGGGGCGCTCTGGGTTGACATGAATGGGGGCTGTGTGCGAGCGGGAGCCTGGCTGTTTTAAAACAATTAGAGAAATAAACACCCGGCAAGGAGGAGAAACTAGCGCGAGGGAAATCCAAGCATAGGACACTCTTCCGCTCTGTCTCCCTCATGCGCATTCCTCCATGGATGCGTGTGCCGCTGCTCTTTCCCAAAGAAAACAGGACTTTGGGATAACACACCACAGCTTCTACCCCAGTGCAGATACACAAAAGAAATTGAACACTTTTGGGTTGCCCTTAGCAACCTAATTGCATCAGTACATTGCACACAGGAGCCAAAGTAACTGAATTTTGATGAAAAGACGGTGGTAATTTACGGCATCATGAAATTAGTTGTCATAGCGACGGGTTAATTACATCTCAAATTAACAATGCAAGTGTGGTGAAATTAAATATAAATCATATTTTCTGCATAAATTATAGGGGTTGATTAGACCGGGGCTCGGGGAGAGGGAAAGGTTGAGCCGCCACGGGCCTACGCAGCTTTCTGAGCCGCCGAGAGTCTCCTGGAAACACCGGGAGGAAAGGGAGGGGGACTAAAAAGTGTCAAAGACAGACACACACACACACAAGCCGTTTCACTGTTCGTCCATGGTGAGGTTCTTTTTAGATTTATAAGCCTCATCTCAGCTCTCCTTAAGTTTCCCCTTTTAGTGTCGGAGAAAGGGGCCCAGAGCGGAAAAGCCTCTGCCTAGTCACAAAACTAGTCGCAGCAATGTAAGCTCCTTGCCTCCTCGACCCTACCCCAGGGGGATGCTCAGCCAGGGGCTCCAGACAGCTCAGCCACTGCGCGCTGCACAATCTGCGGCCTCTTCACTGACCAAAACACGGTGCCGGTTAGTACCAAAAGTGACTGTGATTCTTGACCAGGGGAACTAGATTGAGGTCTGCCAAACTTGCTTTACTGAGACCATCAGATAGTTTCTTTAGGCAACCTAACTCTTTCCCAGCCTTCTGAACCACCTGTTCTCCCCTGCTTTGTTTCTGGAGGGGGTGGGAGAGCTAGGGTTGGAGGAGGAAATCAGTTGTCCAGCACTCCAGGGCTTTGTCTACACTGGCAGCTTCTTGTGCAAGAACATCTTGCACAAGGGTTCTTGTGCAAGAAGTCTTGCGCAAGAAAATGTCCACACTGCCATATGCGCGCTGTGCTTTTGCACAAGAGCGCCCATGGCAGTGTGGACGCTCTCTTGCACAAGAAAGCTCTGATGGCCATTTTAGCCATAGGGCTTTCTTGCGCAAGAAATCCCTGCCGAGCTTCCACACTGCCCTCTTGCGCAAGATCTCCTGCGCCAGAGGGCTTACACCTGCTAAAAAAAGAGCGTAGCTCTGGAGCAAGGAGCCCTCTCTTACCACGCCGTACAGTAAATTTACTTGCGCAAGAGTGGGCGGGCAGTGTGGACGCTCTGCAGATTCTTGCGCAAGAATGGCTGTACTTGCGCAAGAAGCCGCAAGTGTGGACATAGCCCAGGTGCCCCCAAGCCAACGGGTGGGGCGCTGCATTTGGAAACAAAAGAGTTTGCTCTTGGCAAATGCATCGACAGAAAGAGCCACCTACATAACTGCTCCAGAGACCACATAACCAGAACAGCCCTAATGGCTTTAGCCCAGCCTGACAGCTGCTCCGGGAAGGGCATTGGAACAGGCTTTGGCCTGCCTGCCACAACTCTCTTTCCCTTTAGATCCCCTTGCTCCACTTGATACGATTCACCCAAATCTGGTGCTGGGAGGCTGAACTCTGGAGGACTCTGAGCTGCAGCCTCTCTTCAGACGACTGGCTCCAGCCTGCTCTAGGCACAAATTAAAACCAGACTCTGAAAACACAGGCCAGAAGGATGGGTAAGAGCAAGCGACTTCACTGTGGTGGGGCAGGAGGTGGATTTGTTCCATTGCGATGGGGTGGAGGCACACAGAAGATGGCTTCACTTGGAAACATTTTGACACCTGCAGAGTTACAAAATAAATCTGGAACTGGATCCCACCTAGGGACTGAACCACCCAGCAGTGGGGATGGTTCGAAAGGGCCAGATGCCTCGTCATGCCCACCTCCAGTCTGGCGCAGGAAGCACGTGCATTCTACACACAGGAAGCAACAGTGCCTTCAGCATAGATGAAGAGTGATCCCCCGATCCCTACCTGGTGCAGACAAGCAGGAGGTGAATAGAGTCGATGGCCATAGCACAGGGCTAGTGGTGCAGATGGGCTATGCACAGGTGTCCCAGCTCCTAGAGTGAACGACATACAGCAGGCAGGGGCACAGACAGTTGCTACCTTCACTCCAGCCAACTCTGGTGGCCATCACAATATGGAGGAGAGCAGAGGGAAAAAGAGGTCACTCTGGCTCTCATCTTACTGTCTGAGCACTTCCAACCCAGGGACCAGCCAGGTCTTCCAAAGAGGACAAGGGCCTGTTGAGACGAACTGGATATGGAGAGTAGGGGTATGTCTACACTAGCTCGGTAGTTCGAGCTAGGTAGGCAAATGAGGGCAACCGGAGTTGCAAATGAAGCCCGGGATTGAAATATCCCGGGCTTCATTTGCATCTTCCCAGGCGCCACCATTTTTAAATCCCCCTTAGTCCGAACTCCGTGCCTGCGCCTACACGCAGCACAGAGTAGGTAGTTCGAATTAGGATTGAGGTGATTGTGGAACGAGGTGTAATGGTAGTTCAAATTAGAGATCCTAATGGTGGCACCCGGGAAGATGCAAATGAAGCCCGGGATATTTCAATCCCGGGCTTCATTTGCAACTCCGGTTGCCCTCATTTGCCTACCTAGCTCGAACTACCGAGCTAATGTAGACATACCCTAGGTTAGGATCTGCGGGCGGGGACCCATGTGGGACACACTGTGTGGGTGCTGCAGGGAGAGAATTAACCCCAGCAGGAGAATTGTGTAGGATGGTGCCTTCTGTAGGAAATCCCTTTGGCAGGACAGTGGTGGCAATGGCTCCAAATCCATCTGTCAGTGCTTCACCCACTTCACTCCGCAGCCAGCAGGCCTTGCTCCCAGCCTCCAATGGGAGGGCAGGATCCCCCTGCCCACAACTCAGCAAACAGCTGCTCTCCTGGTGATAGAAAACCCCCAGCCCTTCCCCACTCTTCAAGCTGTCAGATCTCACCCCAAAGTCAGGCTGTACAGGGCACTTGTGGGCCCAAGGAGGAGTCTGATGCGACAGAGAAGGAGAAATCAGGTGCAAGCTGCCCTCCTGTTCTGAACCTGCCAATGGCAGAGTCTGGAGACCTCCCATTAACTGCAGTTGAAGAGCAGTATGGGGGACCTCCATTAACTAGGAGTCCCCTCCCACCTCAAAAACATTGCCTGGTATCAAGCTAGTTGTCCACAACATGCCCATTACTATGGTATTTCAGCACAACAGCCATGCTTACACCCAACTCTCCCTACAATTCGCACACCCCTCAGTTATCCATTCGCCGCTTCCAACGCCCTCCCAGATTCTGCAGCAGCGACGGCGCTATGCAGATGAAATTCCAAGATTCTCACAAAACCCTGCCAAATTTCATCCAGCCCTACACTGAGGAATTTCTCGAGAGGGGGATGAATTCTTTTGGCGCAGAGAGGAAGGAGGAGAGGATCACGGATGGTGGAAGGGAAAAGGAAGGAAAAAGTCTAAAAGTAAAAAGCCCTCTGGCCCTGGCAGCCGGTATGATCGATGGCGGTGGATTTGCATGTACATTTCATTAATTTTTCAGCATGCATTTTATTTATCTATGCGCCATACATCTGCTGAAGTTTATATACTTGATAATATATAAATATAGACACACAGCAATCAATACGACATCCGCTTTGCAGAAGCTTCCATTAGCCACCCCCCTCCCTCCCTCGTTTCCACAACCTGCTGCCTGGGCACCTTGCGCTGCTCCATCAGTTTCCGATTTTCATTAGCGGTGGAGCACCAGCTCCCCCCACCTGTGCCAGTTCATTCACCCGACACGTGGGCCAGAGAACCGCACCCGTCAGCCAGAGGGTGCCTGGCCTATTGGTGGACAGGCATCTCCCTCATCCCATCTTCCGCTTCCCAGGTCAATGGGCTTTTCCCAGTCAGCATGGGATATGCTGGGGCTGCCCAGACTAAAGGGGGCTGTCTGAGATCTAAGGGAAACCTTGTCAGTCCTCTTGTTAGCCCCGAAACACAGCTCAGGACAGACAGATGGCAGGCTGTGACAGCACAGGGACTGAGAAAATCCTGGTTCTAACTGGGGTAGGGGTCAGCTAGCAATGCGGGGAAAGTGTTGAGGTGCAAACAGGGAAACCTCCTGCAGGCTAATGGGGATGAGGATACAAACCCTCCTAAAACTTTTGGGGAGCTCATAGGCATAGGAGTGAGCCTCCACCTTGAAAGTTCTGGGGTGACATGTTGGAGGAGGCATAAACAGGGTCAGAAGGGTTAAATCCTGTCTCCCAACCCAACATACTCTCTGATGTTAATAGAGGGGGAAGCCCTGAGGCAAATGTGACAGTGGTGTATTCCCTGAAACCCTTCCCATGAGCCACCCCTGTGGCCCCGCCCTGGCACTGCCCCGTGGCATCCTCTACCTTAAGCACAAAGTGGAGAAAGGCTTGAGTGCGGGATCTGAAAGCAGCAGCTGCTGCCTCTGCCTCCTGGCCATCCTGCTTTGCTCCCCTTCTGCTCCCATCAAACATTCCCAAGCCTCGAACGCAGCCTCCTACTCAGATACCACAAGCCCCAGCTGTGGGCTTTCCCTGTGTTGGGGGAGAGAGGGGTGGCAACACCCTCACCTCAGGGGCTGGGGCTTATGTTTCAGCTGCTTGTTGTTACTACAGCATGTTCTCGGCTGGGATATGAGCGAGGTGAACTGTCCAGAGCCCTCCCGAACACCTGTCCCTTTGAGAAGTGTCCTCTCTTATACCGGCTCAAGCCCAGCCCACCAGCAGATTCCCACCCAGCTGAGTTATACCAGGCAGTATCACCCGGGGGTTTATTTAAAGTGCTTTGAAAGCAGAACTGGGCAATTGCTTCTTACAAGGCAGCATGGTCTAGCGGAGTCTGAATCCCAGCTTTAATGTCAGTGCCTCCAGGGCAGATCATTTTCCATTGCTCTGTCTCAGCTTCCCCTGGGGTAACACAGATGATTGGGGGCATCAGACTTGCGAGTGCAACTGTCGCACCTGAGTCTTGGGAAGAGTGACTGGAGAATGCTACTTACTAAGACTGGAAGCAGAGACTTCTTAGTCTGGTCTTATGATGGGAGCTCAAGAAACCAATGCCTCAGGGACACTAAATTAATTTAATCCCTCCTTCTCCTTCCACCATCCCCCATACTGGCTGAGGACAGCTCAAGTAGCACCCTCCGAGCACCAGGAATGACCTCTTTGCACGCCAGGAGCCGAGACTCACAATCGTTTTGGAGAAGGATTCCTGTACCACAGGAACTAACCGGTGGTGGCCCTTAAGAACAGAGCCTGAAGCCTCTTCACCTCCAAGCCCCCGGCCGAGTTCCATGTGCCAATAAACGCGAAAGCAGAAACTGGAGCTCCAGGAGACATGATGAGTAATACCTGTCCTCTTCCTAACCAGGCTGCTCCCAAAAAGAAGGGAACCACTGAATGGGAAGACAAGCCAGCCTCATCTTGTGTCACACCAGTCAGCTAGTCCTCTATGGCTAACAGCTCTCTAGGGGATGCTTCCTTCTCTGCGTTCCCAAGGTCTCTCAGAACTGTGCTTACTCCTTATAGTGGGGGCTGGATCTTCAGGGACATGCCCAAAGAACTTCTCCCAAGACTCAGGGAAAGCAGGGGCCAGGATTTAACCTCGGTGTAAAGGGGCCTTGGTCACTGACTGCTAGCAGGATAGAGTTGAGCCCCAGTTGAGTGAGATATAGGGGGAGACTTCATTTCCACCCCACACATCTGCCTCCTCTGGTGGAATCTTGAACCACCTGTGAGCTGAAGGCTCCGAAACTGGCCTGATGGGTCTCTGAACCACTGCGGTTCTTGAGGAAAGAGGTCAGCCACGCAGAGATATGATTCCAACTGGCACTAGTTGGATATCCCTTGGCTGAGAGGCCAAGGGTCAAATGGGCCACTAGGGCCAAACTACCCTTTCGCTTGGTAGGGTATTGGCTCTAGATCAAGGCTTCAATACACTGATGGGGCCTGGTTCCACTGTTACACCTCATGCTGTGGCACTGGATTGAGATGCAGGAAAGTTGGGTTCTAGTCCTGCTCTGTGCCTCAGTTTCCCCTTTCATCTTTCGTATCTATTTTGATTGCAACCCCTTCAGGCAGGGTCCTTTTCAGACCAGAGTTTTTTTGTAGCTGGAACGAGCCTTTAGGGAGTGTCCAGACCAGACTTTCCAAAGGTGTTAACCGCTCCCACTTAACTGGCAATCAACTGGCTCCAGAGAAATTGCTCATGTGGACATACGTGTTTGTACAGCACCTTCCACAAAAGTGCCTCAATCAGAAAAAATAAACAGCAGCCACAGCTTCACCAGCACTAAAACTGACGAAAAGGAAAACATAGGGAGGCCTGAGATGACTCTACATTAACGAAGTTCTTTAAAGGACAAGAGAGACTGTTCTAGGGTGTGCATGTGGAGCAGAGATGAGGGCATTAAATAGCGTGATTGATGGTTCTAAGAAGGATGCACCAGAGTCACGATGGGGGCATTGCTTTTCAGCACCATTAGCCACATGCACCTTGTCTTCCACTCCTAAACCACAAGCTCTGATCATCCCATGGAAGATCCTGAGATAGGAGTGGGGAATGTTGGACCAACAGAAATAGATCCATTATCCCACAGGTTCTCAGCTGCCCCAATATAGAGATGACAGATTTCTTACCCCAACTTGGCCTAACTAAAGCTCTAATACCGGCCGCAAGCACCCAAACACAAGCCACCCATCACATGTGCCTCTCACAGGCATCACATCCTGAGTGGCAAACCCTAATGAGCTAGCGGTCAAGAAGCATTTCAACCAAGAGAAAAGACAAAGGCCAAAAACAAAATAATCAATACATAAAAGGGGGTCTGTACCTTTAAAAGAATTTTCATTTATAGGCACTTCGCCTCTTCCACCATTTCAGTGATCTATATGCAAATATGCTAATGTATGCAAATTAAGACACCACTTTTAGTCCCAATTTAATAGAAAGCATTAAAATACCTTTTTTTTTCTAAAAAAACCTCCATATGCATGAAGGAAGACTCCCCCCCCCCCCCCAACCTTTTTGCTAAAGTCACATTCTGGCAGCAAACATGCTGGCGAAGTGTTGGAAGCGAGGAAGGGAAATCTGACTGGCTTTTCCAGGTGTCGGTTACCAAGACCTTACTCCTCATCTCAGAGGAGTGTGAAGCCTTATTTATTTATTTATTTTAAGGGTCTGCTGAAGCTCTTGGGACGGCTCCCCCTACTCTCACACAAAGTCTCTCCGGCTTCAAACAAGGGCATGCAGAGACATAAACCAGGCCTGGATAACAGAGAGGCATTATCACATGAGGGAGGGACTGGATATTCCTTCCCGAGGGACAGTAAGCTTGGTGTAGGTGGGAAGGGCACTGGAAAAAGCTTTGCATGTCACCATTACGCTAAACAGCATCCTGAGCTGAAACTCCCAGAGGTGCAACCCCGGTTTTAAACAGGCTTTGGGGAGGCTGCCATTAACTCCATTAAGGTTTGCAGAGTGCAGCGGTAAAAACCTTCCAAACCTAAACAAAATGGCTAAACCCAACAATATTTGCCATGAGCTCAGTTAGGCCTCTAGCGCAGTATTTCTCAGCCAGTGGTACGAGTACCCTTAGGGGTACTCGAGAGAAGTCTGGGGGGTACGTCAACACAACTGAAATTTGGAGAAAACTGAATTTTTGTTTTAAGTTGTACAGCGCTTTATTATTTTTGTACTTTTTACACCCAAAAATGTCATCGCCCACCCGGCTACGATTCAGTTGTTTAAACAAACATGTTGCAATGGTAGAAAAAAATTGTGTGTGTCTGAAAACTATAGGTACTGAGGGAACTTATACATTTTTTTAAAAAGGGGTACTTAAAAAAAAAGATTGAGAAACACGGCCCTAGTGCAAGCACACACACTCATACACCCCCCCCCCCAAAGGTCACCCAGTGGCCAATGCTAGATGAAATGACTGCCAGTGATTAAAGTTGATTTTATATATATATATATATATATATATATATTATCTCTACTAACTAAAAACCTTTCCCTTTGAAACGTACTTGGGCCCGTCACTTGCATGTACCCACTCACCCCTCTTTACCCAACTGTCCCCCGCCAGGCAAGCGCTGAAATAAAATAAACGTCATCCCTCTTCGCTGGCAAAGTTTCACTTGCTGCAGCTATCCCCCCTTCACAAAGTGACAGGCCACACTCCTCTCCGCTATGCTGGCATCAATCCAGAACAACCCCGAAGACAAGAGGGTTCAGAAGGCAGGGTTACTCCAGCGTCACAGAAGATCAGAATCTGGCCCCCTGTCTAGCTGGGGAACTCCTACCCTTCAGCTCCTCGCTAAATGTCCTTGTAACTGCCCGAAGCACAGCATTTTCAAGTGAAAACTGTGTTAACGGCAATCAATAGACAGAACAAGTGACTGCCTGGATGACACAATTATCCCTGCATCGGGGGTGGGATCAGACAGTCCCCCATGGTTTTCCCTCCCCTCTTCCAAACTACTCCCAGGTTTCCGCCACCACCACCTGCCCCATGCCAATCAGATCACCATGGTTATACCATTCTGCCTGCTGCTCACCTAACAAGACAAGTAAAACCTGCTTTAACATGGCTGGTGCAACCATATAACAGGGCCCACAGCCTCCTGAGGTTTCAGTATGAAAAATAAACCCACCTTGCGCGAAGTGTGATCTCAAACTTTTTCCTGTAACCTGGGGCCTGTAGCTGACTTGTATGACTGACTGCTGGTGTACTACAGGGCCTGTGTGACTGACTGATGGGTCCTGGCGCTTGTAGTTGGCCTGTGTGACTGATAGCTGGTGAGCCCCAGGGCCTGTAGTCGGCCTGTTTGCCTGTAGTTTGCATGCGTGTGGTTCCTCCTCTCCACTAAGTATACTGTAACCAACATGAAAAGTACAAAGTGGATAAATGGCTCCTCTGACATGATTGGGCAGATCTCTGACTGTTTACAGCAGAGAACAGATATTTAGATATTTTCAGGGAATAGATTTTGTCAGTGCCAAACCTCAGGTTTTATAGAGAGAGGGGAAAAAAAAAAAAACTTAAGCACCGAAACTCGTCCTCAAATGGAAATCTGTGCCGAGGAGAATGCTTTCCCCATCAAACCAGTTTTATTGGATATAAATATCTAATTATTTGTACCAAGCGCTAGGCTGTCAGAGGTTTTACATGCAGCTTTTATAACGTGTAGGATCTTTGCATAAGACTTTTTAGATATTAACAAACTCAATTTGAATTCCAGTCAAAATATTTCCCTCCTACTGCCTTTCCCCCCCTTTTTTGCTGATTGAGCATCATTTTTCATTTTGTTTTAATGAAATTCAGAGGAGGCAGGAAATCTCTCTCCTAATCTCTCCTCCCTCCTCCGCTGCCCCAGACAAGACTTTTTCTCACCCTGTCCACCTAACACAATGGTATCAGTGAGACACACTCACACCTCCCGCCTTTTGCACCAGACTTTCCACATCTATGAACTTTCTAAAATCTCCCCATTGTAAATATACACCCACCTAATACAGCCTACAAGTAGACATGACAAACAATAACAAAAACAGAGCACAAATAATCCCCCAAATGTACTAACACATACCTCTGCATATATAAAGAACAAATACACTGAACACCTGCAAACCACACACCATATGCACAAATACTAGCATGAAGCTGATCACTGAATACACACTAAATATGCACAACCAAGCACATAACCCAAAACCCCCACACAAATACACTAACATTCCCACACATAAATCCACGTCACAAATGCGGTGTCACAGATACACACAGTCAGCACACACATACAAATGGGGAAAAAAGCAAAGCACACAGACACATACACCGCTCTACTCAATCCCCCCCCAACCATAGAGCATACACACTCCAAATACACTCAAATAAAAACAGCACAGCACACCAGAACATCACAACCACAACACAAAATCACACCACCCCAAATATATTCCTCATTCAGCCTACCACATTCACCCTCCCAACTAAAGAGAGTATCTCTGTCGAGATATGTACAGTATTTAAAGGTTCGGTCCTTATGCCAGCTTTCCATTTCTAAGGGAAACGGAGAAGTTGACAGAGACAGACGGACAGAGAGAGGAAGGAGGGATTGGGAGGGAGGGGAGCGGGGGAGGAGAATGGAAGTTGTCTTGTGGGGAAGAATATGGATCAGGCTGTCATCTGGAGACCCATCTTCATCCAGAATTAATGCACTAAAGTTCTTTGTTTTTCCTCTAAATGGTTTTAAAGAGACAGCGAATGCTGCACTCTGGATGCTGGGAGCCCTGTTAGTTCAGCTGGCGCAGGCACTTTGAAACTGAAAAGGCAGCAGATTCTACATTTCAGGGCAGAGACTGCGCGCGGCTGGGCAGACTTGCGGGCCTGGGCTGGCTGGGAGGAGGGGGTGTTAATTATTATTTTTAGACTCACTAAACACCTGCTAAAAAGTTTCACATATTTTTCCTTCTTGCCTCTTTCAACCCGGGGAAGAGGAAAGCAGTGGGGCTGGGCCACATGTCAAAACTCTGCCATCGGAACATGCAGGTGGACCGACATCGGCACGGACTCCCCGAGTGGCAGAGGACATGCCATAGCTGGGCAAAGGCAATGCCATGTCTGTCTGTCTGTTGCCAAGATCCTTTGCTCTCCTTAGAAATCCAGCAGGGTGTACACCAGCCTTGGAGCTAGGTCCTGGCAAATCCCATAGCTGCAGTGGCTGGTGGGCAGTGTGAAGGCTCCAGTGATAATGCTCGGTGGAGGCAGGTGGTGCTTGGCTTTTCCTGCATGCGGGTTGAGAACACTTGAGAAAATGCACCAGCACGAGAGAGCAGCGGGAGGGAAGCTGAGGGGAATGGGTAAGGAGGCAGCCCAGAATTCAGCAACACGGAAGCCTTGGCACCCTGCTCTGAGAGGTGGAGGAGATAAAGAGGAAACCTCTGAGGCTTCTGCCCCAACAAGGAGGTAAAGAGGTTGGAGGACAGCCCTTGTCGCCACGTACAAGGCGCACATGTTGTCGCTGCAGGTGGCGAGTTACATGGGCCCATGCTCCGCTGATACTCAAGAACATGGGCCTGACTCCACCAATGTTTGAACTGTTATTTTCCGAGCCATAGGACGAACTGGAGCAATCGCCTCAGGCCCCGTGGTCCGTGCTTCAGGGAATTGTGGGGTCCAGGAGGGCATGTTGGCGGCCTGGTGCTGGCAGCAGCAAGCAACTTGGCCCCAGCCTGCCCTTCTCCACCCCACCTCTTTCTGCCCCTGCTCTGCCCCCATTGCACCCCTTCCCACAATCCCACGCCCCACCTCTTCCCCACCCCCACTCTGCCCCTGCCTAGCCCGAACTCCAACTCTTCCCTCAAGCCATGAACCCACTCCTTTCTGTCTCTACTCTGCCCCCACCATGCCTCTTCCTTCCCCAGCTCTGCCCCCTTCCTGCCAACACTCTTCTTCCCCTAAGTATTCGCCCTGTGCCTTCTTGTCCCCGCTTCGCCCCTCCTGCGCCCGTTCCACTCCTTCCCCCAAGTTCCTACCCGGCCTCTTTCTGGTTTCCACCCCCTACCCTGAGCAAAGTGAGGAGCCGACTGGGCAGAGTGGGGCAGTCTGGGTCCCAGTCGCTTGCTGCAGCTGGTGCCAGGCCTCCCGTTAACTACCCAGCTGCCTTAGACTCCACATTCTCTGGAAGCGTGTCCCCCCCAAAAAAACATGGGGCCCAGGGTGGTTGCTCTGGTTCATCCTATGTTCAGCTTCTTGGACCCAATCTGGGCACCACCAAAAATAGAAACCTGGCCCCCACAGCTGTCCCTTTCCTGGTGAGGGGGAACTGCCTGAGATGGGTATCTGCCAAAAACGCCCTGAGCCCAAGGAAAAGGCCAGCAGCACTACAGTGGCAGAGAATGTGGGGGAGGTGCGTGTGTAGGGATGCCACCCCAGCCAGCTGGTCAGCGAGCAATTCAGGAGCAGCCTTGTGCTGTAGAGATTACAGGGAGGCCAGCCACCCCTGAACCCCATTCAAATGGCTAAGGGATGGGGACTGCCTCGCTCCCATGTCACACTCCTCCAACAAATCAACACATCCTTACCTCTGAGTCCCATACCCTGGGGGGTACATGGAGGGGAGGGGGGGCGAGGAAGAACTGAGAGCAAACAGCAGCAACAGGAACAGAGTTGAGCCATTTAAATTATTCATATGCCAGATGGATTCTTTTCCTGCCCCCCCCCCTTTTTTTGGCTGTAAAAATAAAAGGCGGGGGGGGGAGGGAAGCAATGATGTTGAAAGAAAGAAAGAAAGAAAGAAAGAAAGAAAGAAAGAAAGAAAGAAAGAAAGAAAGAAAGAAAGAAAGAAAGAAAGAAAGAAAGAAAGAAAGAAAGAAAGAAAGAAAACCAGGCCCATCCCTTCACCAAAAGATCACGGGGGAATGAGAGAGTTTTCCCACTCACAGGGGAACTTGCAAAGAACTAACCTTTTATTTCCTACACGCACTAAGTGAGAAGAGAAACAGAGCGCACAGAAAAGAGAGAAAGAAAGAGAATGAAGGATGATGACAGAAAGAGAGAGAGAGAGAGAGAGAGGGAGAGAAGGAGGGAGGGGGGCAGGCAGAAGAGGGCTCTGACCTTCTGTGAAGGATATAAAAAATCCAGCAGCCTCAGGGGACACCCAACTATCTAGCATATTGCTGTTAAAATGTCTGCAAAATTTAATACACTTGGCATGCCATCTAATCAGTCCTTGGAAAGCAGGGTTTTTTCTTCCTACTGCGCTCCAACCATCTCAGACCTCCAGCGTTTGAGGCTGGATATTTTTTTGCAGATGACAGAAAGTTTGTGTGCGCATTTATGGGTTTTTATTTGAGACAGCTATCATTTTTGCTTCCCTCCCCAAAATAAGTTTACACAGATTTCTTCATTTCAAAGAGCGGCATCTGATTGCATGTTGTGAGCATGTAGAGTGCACAGTGGCCACGCACAAGGAAGTGTATGTGCAAGAATTTGTTTGTCTGGAAAGCTTGAGGATTTGTGTGTGTGATGTGTGCTTGGCACTTGCATGAGCAGGTGCGTATGCACTTTAGAACATATTTGTGCAGATGTGAGTATGCGTGTTTGTGATGCATCTATGTGTATGTGCACACTGCCGGTAGGTGAGTTTGCATCTGCCCAGCGAGCTTGAGAGAGAGAGACTATGAGCATCCGTCTGTCTTTCTGCTCCCAGGGGTATTTGCACACAGTGTCCTGCGGCCACGTGTGCACATGCACAAAGGATGTGTGTGTGACAGTATCGCAGAGGGTGCTGGGGGAGGGTGGGTGAAGCCAGCCCAGGGATGGGGAGGGAGGTGCTTCCGCACTGACACTCCTTATTGAAATGGACAGCTGCCTGCACTGCTGCACAGCATTAAAGGAAACAGCTCTTGGGGGGAAAAGCACAACCCTCAGAACAACAAATACATCCAACATTTGTTACCTCCTGTGCATGTCTGACAGGAGCTCAGCTGTTCTGGGGCGAGACTCCAGGAGAGTTGGGCAGAAAGTTTCCAAGTCAAAGCAAGGCACAAGAACTCTGACCTTTCATCTGCTGCGGGTGGGGGAGGTGATCTCAGTGCAGGGGGTGGTACAGATTGGGCCCTCTCAGCTAAGCCAACGTAATCATGAAGCAGATCGAGGTAGGGTCGGGCCCAAGCAAGGACAGATTGCTCCAGCAGCCCTCGCTAGGTCATCCTAGTCAACACCTTAAATCATCCCAGGAATGCGTCCCAGTCAGCCACAAACCCTCTCTGGAAGCCGCCGGTCTACACACCAGCCGTCTCAGCTCTGGGCAGCGGTTACAGGACACGCTCTAAATCCATGTGGGCCAGGAGAAGAACAGCAGACTCCAGGGTGCTGCCTAGTGCAAGCAGGGCAGGAGAGGGGACAGTACCTGGAGATGCGCCAGGGAAAGGACAGAGGTGCCCGCTGCCAAGCAAAGAGGAAGCTGAGCCCATCCGTTCCCTGCATCGGGCAGCCCAGCTGGGACAATCACAGCCAGCCCTGCCCCTCCTGTTATCTCCATCTCCAGAGGCCTCCCATCGGGACAAGACAGTGGACTGAATCAAACCTTTTTGAGGCTTCTATAACCGCGAAGTGATCTGGACTCCCTGGCCCTTTGAAAGCCATATAGCAGTGTTTCTTAAACTTTTTAAGAATGAGGAACACCAAACAGTAATTTTTTTTTATGAGGAACACCAAGGATTTTTTGTTGAGCAAAAAATAAAAAAATAAAAAAGGTCAGGGGGAAAAAGGGTCGGGGGGAAAGTTATTGAGGAAAAAAAGGTCTCCTGCCCCTTTAAGGGCTGCCATTTTGAATTCTGTTGTTCTCCACGGCACACCTCCGACTGCCTCGTGGCATACCAGTGTGCCACAGAACACAGTTTAAGAAACACTGCCATATAGGGTCATAAGGAGGGAGAATGGTCTGTCTGGGTCTGCCTTTCCTTTCCAGGGTGTGGAGCAAGGGGGGAGAAGAGATCAGGGCAAGGGGAGACGGACTTGAAGTGGTGGGCTATCCGCAGCCCGAGGGCCCCATGCCACCCATTGGGGTTCTACATTTGGCCCACGAAACATTTTGTTGATCATTTGCCTACGCACAGGGGTGCCAGATTCTTCAGGTTTTCCTACTGATATTACAAAAGTGACAAGCACATAAAGCACGGGCACAGGAAGGAGGGGCGGGCTGGTTGCACACAACATTGACCATGAGATCCGTGTGCTCCCTCTGCATCCAATCACAGTGCTGCTACGATTCCATCGGCACAACCCCCAAATTCTAGGTACGCCGGCGCAGGGAGCAAAACTGCCCTCTCCTGGGAGACCATCTTGGTTACAACAATCTCGTGGCCCACTGAGCTGAAGGAGGGCCGCTCGTGCGGCCCACTCACTAGCCTGGGTTGCCCCTCACTGACGTGAGAGAAACGGGAGGGGTAGTGTAAGGGAGCACAAGGAGGGGGGCAGGTACAGAGGACAGGTGGATATGAGGGGAGTGAGGGCGTAGGGAAGAAGAGAGCAAAACACGAGTTAAAAGGGAAAAGATCAGAAAGTTTGGAGTGGAGGATCCCGCCCAGCTCCACCAAAACCTGGTTTAGTGCAGGAGTTAATTGCTGAGGAACTAAGTAAGAAAACCCACAGGCTGTAAACCGCAGAGCCTTTAATTAGCCAAAAAACAAAGCGGTTATAGGAAAATGAGAGCACAAGAGTGGATCCCGGGGGAGGATCTAGGATAACCCCTTTCTCCCTGCCCCCCTCAGCAGTTGCCAGCCTGAGATGATGCCAGTGTTAACAGCCCCCGTGGCACTGGATTTGGGAAGAGAGGACACTTGGTGTGTGGTCAGTACAGACTGGCACTGCACTGGAATCCAGGTTCAAGCCAGCCATCTAGCAAGGTTCAGGACACCCTCCGGGTCAAATCTCAAAAGGGAAGACTCTCACTTTCATTTTTAGTGGGGGTTGTGCCTGGGCCACTCCCCAAAAAAGAGGGAGTGGGGGAGAGGAGGGGTTTAAAATTGCCTTTAATCCACCTAAGGATCATCCAGCCAGAGTCTAATTTACCCACTTCTGCGAAATTCCATCAGCAAATCCAGAGCTCTCCCTAATCCTGACCCAGGCTGGCAGCTGTCTGCACAGCCATCACGTTCCAGAGCCCCTGGGTCACCCAACAGCCATATGTTCTGTTGCTTTAAAAGTGCATGGTGGAGTTCCCTGTATGCCCGTCCTCCTAAGCCACCCCACCAGCCCCTCCACACACAGAGATCCCATCTTGCCTCTGGGAAGCCCCCTTCTTTAAAAAAGAGTGCAAAGAGGTACCTGGACTGAGTTTGGACTCACTCCTCTTTTTGCCCACTCCTCTCACAGCGGTCTTAAAGAGAACACTCAGGCACACAGAGCAGAAAGCTCACACGGCCAGACACAAACCACAGAGATGAATACGGACAGCGCTGCTGTCTGGGTGACTGACTCCTCCCTGGGACCTGCCTTTGAGGCCTGGCTGAGCTACCCTCTTGCAAGGGGCTCTCTCGAGAACAGGGGTGGCCAAGTTGTGGCTCGCAAGCCACATGCGGCTCTTAACCCCTGAAAGTGCGGCTCGCGAAGCTTCCCCACAGCTCGCTGTCACCCCATGCACACCTACAAACGGCCCCCATTTCCCTGTGCTCATCATGTGCAGGGGAGCTGTCCAGCATGGCACAATGGCATCAGCAAGATGGCATCAGCCAGCAGGAGCCTGGTGTGACCAAAAAGCCTAACCTGTGGTTTTTAGAGGCAGCGTTTTTTTTTTTTTCCCTCAACAATTCTGATGCGGCTCTGCGCATTTTTCCCCCTCTGTTTCGGCTCTCTTCGTTGAATGGGTTGGCCACCCCTGCTCTAGAATATTTGGGGACCACTGGAATTATCTAGTCTGACTTCTGGGATAGCACAGGCCAAAGAAAGGTGCCCAGGAATTGCTGCATCCAGCACAACAACTTGTGGCTGACTTTCCAGGCTGGATCCACCCTACCAGCCCCACCTTCCCCAGCTTAGCCCTCCCCATGGCCCCAAGGCAGTAGGGGGTCATAGACACTGGTTAAGGCTGCCTTTGAAGCAGCTTGACAGGAAACCTGCAAAGGCTGACGGTGCTTGTCACCAGATAGATTAATTTATTAAGTCCCCAAAGGCAACATGATTTCAAGAATCATGCCGGCTTCCCCCAGAACCAGGCAAGTCCCTTCTTTCTCTGTGGAAGCCCTGGCGGCCAGAGCTCAGCCACAAGCTGGGCTTGGACAAGGAAGGCCGTGGCTGAGAAGGAACAGAGCAATGAGACCTGTGCTGGGAGGCAGGCTTGTGGGGGGTGGGTCGGGGGTAGGTAAACACACGTTTTATGTGGTGAGATGGGGGGATATTTCAGGAGGCCATAAATTCACATTTCTAATTACGGCCCTGTGTTTTGAAGCACTCCCCAAGTTGAGTTTGATTAAAATTCCTGTTGAGGGATGAAGCGCCGATACAGAAAGTCATAATGGTCTCAGCACCCTCAAGAGGGCATGTTCTCCTCAAAGGCCTGCTCCAGGAATTGTTTTGGGGAGGTGGGCTGTGAAGGAGGTCAGACTAGACAATCGCAGTGGTCCCTTCGAATCTATGAATGTATGAAAATAAAAACACTCGAACACGCGGCTCCTGAGCATGGGGAAAGGATGGGGCTGGACACAAGAGACATTTTGGGATCAGCCCCATGGGTCACAAAGAAAACTCATTTCAGCTCCTAGGACACCCCAGCTGTCCAGGGCAATGGGGCTGGGATAGGAGTGACGGGACTCCTCTTTTCACTGCCAGGGTATGAAATGGGGCACGCACACAAAGCGCCACGGCCAGAGCTCCACAGCCACCTGGCTCCATGGCTGGGGCTGGAGCTCAGTGCCCGGGGCGGAGGGACAGGGATGGAGCTCTGCAGCCCAGGCCAGACCTTCCTGGCTGCCACTGGGGCTGGAGCTTCCCGGCAGCTGGAGCCAGAATGCTGATGGAGCTCTGCAGCCTGGGCTAGGGCCAGAGCTCCCTGGCTGCCGCTGGGGTCAGGGAGCTCTGCTGGGGCCAGAACTCCACGCCATGTCATACATCCTCCTCCCCACCCCCCACACACACTCTGGGCTCCTGGCTGAGTCGCCCTGCCCCTTACAGAGCTCCTGCCCTGCCGCCAGACCTCCCTCTTCCTGGACTCTGCAGTCCAGGAACATCTGTGGTCCATGCTGGACCACGGATGCTGCCGGAGCAGGGAGTCCCAGTTAAGGGAGGTACCACCTGTATGGGTAAAAAGCCACCGAGAAGTGGAGAGCCATGAAGACAAAGGAAGGAAGCAGCTTAGGGTGGGATGCAAGACGTCACACCCATCGGGTTTAAAAAAAAAGTGTCACCTCAGAGCTTGAAGGTAATGGGGATCAATATGCAATCCGTAATCCTTCAACGTGTCCGAAAGGCTGGCCCAACGAGGGAGTGGGAACAAGGGGAAAGAGACGGCATTTGCCATCACCTTTAGGAGGCTTGGCATTGTCCCTTGAGAAGCTACAATTTAGGCCTCTCTCAAGGTGGCCTCCATTCAAGGGCAGGGTGGAAAAGTGACCTCTCTTTGGTAGGACTGAGTTTGGAGGATTCCCTCAGGGCTATTTCCAGAGGCTCCTTGGGGGTGAGTCTCCAAAGCCTTTCCTTAGAAACCCCTGCGGAGCAGCTATCACACCCTTGAAGGGCCTTCTGCTTCCCTCAGTCCCTCTCTCCGTCGCTGAACCTTTCACACACAGCTCCCAGTGGCTGCTGGGTCCCCTCCACATAGGGACACCCCCTCCTGCCAATCGGGACCAGAACGGTCACACATTCTGAGTGCTTTGACCTCACTCTTCACCACCTGGGTCCTGCCAATGACCTGACGTGGCAGCCCGTGAGGGCGTACATACATGTCCTCTCATGACCCAGAAGGAAGAGTCCCTCTGCCTCTGCATTCCATGCCGGAGCAAGGACTGCGGGACTGGTGCGGGGAAGCCGTGCTGTTTCTTTGTTTACCCTCGATGCGGTGGCAGGCACGAGACAGAAGAGATACTGCTGGATGCCAGCCTCCGATTTCCTGGCATGGCTCTGGGGAAATCATGATTATCTTGATGCCTGCTTTCTCCTCCTTCACTCCCACCCGCTGTGAAATATCTGTGAGTCTCAGTTCTCGTAAGAGCGAAGGAAAGATCTTGCTGGGATAAGCCAGGCGTGGTGTAGACAGGTTCTGTGCAAGCATCTCCCCCTCCAGAGTTCTGCCAATGCCCCTCAGTCTGGAGCCTCAGCCTCCCTATTACTCCAGCCATTCACTTGCCACCCTGCTCTGTCCAAGCCCCTCAAACCTGACCTTGATCTCTCTGTCCCAGACCTCTCTCAAGCCGGGTCACACTAGGCAGCTTGTTGGTGGGGATTTGAAGGATGTCACCAAACCAACTTCACTTTGAGTGGACTGGATCTCAGGACCAATTTTGTTTCACTGCTATCACACATAAAAATACCCCCGAGAGCTCCAAATCTACCACCAAGGAGTCCCCAAGCTCCATGCCCCACTCAAGCATTCAAGCCCAGCTGGGCTCCAGGTGTCTGTAGAAAATTATTCTCTCTAGAGGAAAAAGGAAGAAAGTTCTTTTTACAGTCGTCCCATCCCCTATCAGTTTCTGTCTCCAACACTGTCTGTATTCTAGGGAGCTGGAATATGCAGGAAGAGACCAGTTCAATACATCCAAGTGCGAGCACACCCCTGATCTGTGGCTCTGTTGACCGACAGACATGCAGCACACACACAAATCTGTGCCATAGCCACAATGGCATGCGAATGCACACTGCAAGCTGGCCCTTCTAGCTAATTAGCTCTCCATCTTGTACTAGACACAGCCAGATGGTGATGCAGGAAAGACCACCCTGCACCCCCTTGGGGCCACATCTTTTCCCGCTCACTTTCCCTTCCAGACTGCAGCCTCTTTGCACCCCCTTGCCCTCAGTCCCAAATGCAGAGTCTGCAGGTTGGGAAGGAAGGGAGAGAAGACAAAGGAGATTCTTGGGGGTTGAACCCTGATGAGGAAGTTCAAGGCAATCGCCGTGGTCTGGAGCTGGAATATGAACATAAATAATGACACTACATTTTGCACTAGTTACTGTCTAGGTCCCTCTGTCTCTTCCTGAAAGTGGCAGAGGATGGAGGGAGAGCCCAAGTGGAGAGAGCCTAGGTCCATGGCAGAGGCTGCCCATCCCTCTAAAACCAGGAACCTTGGAGGATACAAGCTAACAGGTGATTAATGCGCTAGCAGTGTTCCCTGGAAACAGAGCACTTGGGCAGCCCCCCAGGAGAAATTCATGTGCTGCTCAGCTGAATATCAGAGTGCCCATAGCCTCTAGCATGCATTTCTATTGATGGTGCACATCCACACATGTCTTGGTGCACATAAAATGTGTTCTGCACATGGAAGGAAACATTTAGAGGGACCATTGAGCGCTAGCCCTTAATTACTATATCCACAGTCGGCTGTGTACATGCAGGTGTGGGGTCAGAATGTGCCTGGCTAGCACAATGGTTGTGGATTCAATGAGGCACAAGGAGCATGCAAGGAAGTCCACCCGTGTTGTGGATATGAAGGTACTGTGCAGTGGTGTTGTGTGCAAGGCTGTGACTGCATCATGCACATCAAGAGCCCATCAGCACACACGAACATCTGCAGGGATTGTCTGTGGAGTACACAAGGAAGGCTGAGTTGTGTGCATGTGCAAGACTGGGCACATGGGGAGTGTGGCACAAGTGCACAAGCTGCACAAGAGCCTGCATTGAGCACAAGCAAGGGAGAGAATGCCTTTGTGTGCTGGGGGAGTGACAGAAAATAGACCTGGGGTGGAGTGGGAGCCAGTAAAAGGCATGGTGTGGCACATGAAATGCCTGTGTGGCATGCACTTGTGAGAGAAAACGTGCAGTGGGCATGTGAGCAGGCTTCTGTTGTGGGCACAGGGATGAGTGTGTACAAAGATACTGTGCTTAAAGGGAAGAAACCAAGCTAGGAAAAGTGGTTTGAGGGCTCCGGGAGCCAAACCTCAAGTGATACAAGTTTCTACGGCAATAAACATACTGCTGGAAGTAGGAAACTGAAGAGCAAGAAAGGAGCCCTTGTACTGGGGGAGGGAGGGAGAAGTAAAGTCATTTAGCAGAATAAAGGAGCAGGGGGAAACAATAACAAAAATGATAATTAAATGATTGACAACCTGACCAGAAAAGCCACATTTCTAAAATTCTTAATCCCCAGAATAAACATGGATAGAAAGGGGAGGACAGGGCCAGCTGTTTTCAGTTCTCACGGGCAGCAGGGCGGGAACAGTGCAAAAATCAAATAGAGATGTTCGCCTTGGTCTTAAATCTCCCTGGGTTTTTGCTTTCTCGCTCCCTGATCGGCTGCGGGTTGAAATGCACCAATACAATGGGTGTTTGAAAGATAGCGAACCACCCCCCAGGCACACCCAATCAGCTGTTTTAGCGTGAGATGTAGTGTACTGGTCCCAAGCTTGATTTTACCTGCCTGTATCTCCCCCACCCCAGTCTTTCAATCCCCTCCAGAACAGCAAGGGTTAAAAGCGCCGGCTTGAGTTGTAAGAGAGGCTTTTGAGGAAGGGATTGAATTTGTGCGCGGTGCAGCCGGCTCCCTGTTTATTAATAAGCTATTTATCACTGGTGTTGCTTTTAATACCATTTTGGCTTAATGTCGTTAATGAAATATAAATACCCGCACTAATGATGTTGGTCAGAAGGCGGCGTGGGCAATTGGCAGCTTCACAGAAAGGAGGCCAAACCGCGGCTGTGTGTGTAAGAGGCAGTGACGGCGCGACTGCCAGCTCAGCCTCCGGAAGAGCCTCCCCACAGGCTCCCACCACAAGAGGATGCCTCAGCGTGGTGGGCTGAAGAGCTGAAGGGGGGGGAGACGAGAAGCAGGGAGGGCCCCCCGGCTTTCGCTTGGGCATGGTGCTCAGTTCCCGCCCCAGCCAATGGGCATGGATGATGCTCAGATCCCACCAACACACATGCCAGCATGGGGAAGTTAGCAAAGCCGGCTCCATCTTCGCCTGTGCAATCCCCGGACTCCATGCATGAACCCGGCAGGATGGCTCCCCCTCAGCATCAAGACACGCTCAGTGCTGGACAGCCCTCTGCCAGCCAGCACTACTGAGCTCCCTCCCATGGGCTGGCAAAGGGAGCCCTCAACCAGGCCTGTCACCAGCAGGTTTCTTTAAGACAGGTGAGCTTCGTTAGAACTTCTTAGGCCTACAGGTGCCTCCAGAAATGGTGGGGAGGGGCACCTAAAACACAAAGGATGCTCTCCCCAGCACAGACACCTGACCCCAAGCAGGAGGGTGCCTGCCAGTCCGGCAGGAGCAATGCTGAGGGCTGGGCCTTTGGCAAGGACTCCAAGCCTTCTCCTGGGTCCCCTGTTGAGAGAAAAGGCTGCAATAAAAGACATGACCAAAAAGACCCTTCTGAATCCTTAGTGAATCCTAGACCTCTCTGAGCCCTGCAAGCAATAGAAAGATGGAGGGGGCTCAACCCCTGGAGCTGCCTGGATGACGTTCTGAACCTTCCAGGGCTGCGCTTATGGGAGAAGCAACACTCCATCGTAGGAGCGCTTTACAGACAGTTACCATCTGATCCTCGGCCCCTGGTGGGCCCCCCCAGTTATCCTCATCAGACTGATCGGGAAAGCAGAGAGCATGTGGGCTTCAGCTGCCGAGGTGCTGAGCACCTAGGGCTCTTAGCTGACATTAGCAGGCATTGGAGATGCCCAATGCCGCAGAGAGAATCAGTGTCAGAGCCTGGAGCAGCCCTCAGGAACCCCTCATCCCAGCCCAGTGATCAGACCAGCCAGGTTCACCGCCAGAGAGGAAGCCTCGCAGAAAGCCGCTGGGTTGCACGCTTGCAATTCTGCACAACGAGAGGCGAGTAACTAATCAGTGCAGCGGCATGATTGGACTGGCCCAACCTCTGCTGTCACATGCCCTCTGCCGAAGCTTAGCGTGGAAGTTCTGCAGGGCTGGAACCAGAGCTTCTGTCTGCACAGCATGGGCAAAGGACCACCGCCAGAGCAGGGGTTCTTACCACGTCCCATACCGGGACCCTTCTGCCGCTCAGCAATGTGGAACAAGCAGGGGAAGTGGTGAGATCCTGTGTGAGATGCATTTCCAATGCACTCAGCATCATGCCGCCCGGGAGCAGAAAGGTCTGACTAGGGAGTCTGGTGAGCAGGCCATTCTCTGGTGGCCATACATCTCCTTGCTTGGCGCTGGTATGGATATCCAGGGAAGGAACCAGCAGAGAGGGAGGTGCTGCTCAGACAGACCGAGACACCCGGCCATCTGTGGCTGCCTTGCACACCCTGTGGGCGTTAGTGGCTTCCTGCTGCTTCCCAACTTCAGTGATCAGCTGCACCCAAAGGGGGCAAGGTGCCTGAGCTCTCCTCTCTGCCTCTGCTCCACAGGAGGGGGAAGATTTGCAGCTCGAAAACAGAGCACTTGCTCACACACTCCAGTGAAACGTGGGACAGAGCAGGTGTCATTTCTTTGGCTGCTACCTCCTCCTCCTCTCCCCACCCACCAGACCTGGCATGGAGGAAGCTGTAACTGGGCTTCACTGGGAAGCCTCTCAGGTCAGCTCCCGTTAGGAGCAGCGTCATAAATTAATGCTGCTCCTTTAAGACGTTATCTTTTAATTTGGTGCTCCCCCTCCTCTAACTGATTTATTAGTTTACATCTCATAAATCACAACCCTTTGCTTCCCCTTCACCCTCCCAGATGCCATAAATCCCCGTCAGGGCCTCGTCACCCTGCTGCCAGCGGTGCAGTCCCCCGCCCCCCCAAGTCACCTCCCTGTCCCCAGGGAGCACGGGGCTCATTTGCCGGGGGTTTGGCCTAGCTCGTCTCAGCGGCTAATCCCTTGGGTGGCTCCTGTCAGATTATTAATTAGCTAAAGCGGATCGGCCCTGGAACAACATGCGGTCGGACTTCAGATAAAACAGGACAGCAGAAGCTTGGCGTGTGGCTGTTTAAAGGGATAACATCCCTTTTCCGCTCCTGCCTTCTCCAAGGGGAAGTGCGAGGCTTTCGCGGCTGCTCACATCGCCCCACGTTGGTGCGGGATGCAGGGGTGTGCGGCGTGAATGAGCGGGGGTACGCAGGTCAGTGGGCATGTCGAAGTGGGATTTGCTTGGGGAAGAGGATTGATAGATGGCAACTCAACGTTCTCATTTCTTCCAGCAGTTTGAAAGTCTTCAGAACCCCACATGGTCCTGGGACACATGGCACTGGACTGGGGCCAAACACGCTGTTCTCCCCTCCAACCCTTCGTGCTGTCCCTCTTCAGTTTGATTTACACCTGAGAAGTGTGGAGTGCAATTAAGAGGCAACATGGTCTAGTGATTAGGGTGTGTGTGGGGTGGTGGTGGCGGGGAAGATCTGGGTTCTTCTCCCAACTGTTTATGACCTTGTCAGTCTCCCCCTTCAATGTGCCTCAGTTTTCCCATCTATAAAATGGGTCTCTTAGCCACGAGAAAGTCTCCTGTTCAGCATGTGCCCCTTCCCCAGACTGACTACCCCCCAGCCATTAGTGTCCAAGTGCCAGCAGTCATGATGACAGAGGCCTTTGTTGTGTTACAAGTTGGAAACTCTGCACCAGACAGAGAGCCGTAGCACAACAGCTCCTGGGCACTGGCTCTCCCTCACCACTCTGCCAGGTGGGGTTGCTTTGAGTTAACCTGGGGAGGCTGAAATATCAAGTCACAGCAGTGCTCAACTTCCTTACCAGCTCTTACCACAGATTACTTAATAAAAAAACAGGCTGTTCTAATTGCCTTTCCCCGGTAGCACTTCTGGAGGAGAAAACAGATTGATTTGAAGAAGCACATTCTCCACCCCGCCAACTCAGGCCTATGAACCGGACTCTTCCCGCACTTCCCCTTGTCCCGAGGGGCAACCCGCTGAGCCAGCAGAGAGCAGCAAATCCACAGGGCTCTGGCAAAGAAAGGAACTGAGGGACTAGAGGAACAGATGGGAGCAATGAAGTGAGGCAAACAAGGGAAAGAAAAATCTCGTTTGGATTCCAGCGAGCCTATAAAGAGTGGCCTAGGGGAATGAAAGGCAGGGGGGTGACAGAGGGCAGGGGCCAGGGAAGGACATGGCAAGGTTAAAAGAGGGGAGCCACAGGTGGAAGGGTTTGACATAGAGCATAGTGTGCTGCATGGGCAGCTTACCATTGGCACCAGCAAGAGGGGTGCAGTGGCACGGATCTGGCAGTCCTATGCAGGAAGGGGCTGGAGGGGAAAAAATCCTGCAGGGGAGCTCCACAGCATTCTTCCACTCCCATCCTTTACTCTCCCACCCAGGCCATTTTCATCTCTCCTTAGGGCTGAGCACAGACGAGTCGGGAGAGGCAGCTCTGCAAACGCCTGGTTTTCCAGAATGATGGGCCTAAAGGTCGCGGCTCCATGGTTCCAAGTTCAGACCTGGATTGGAACCTTCCCCACAGCTGGGTATTTGGACCTAGGGTGCTTGTTCAAGCCCATCCCTGGGTCTAGTAATTCCAGTGAAAAGACCCTTTTCCATGCTAAGCTTCTCTCCCCCCATGGGCAGGAATGCTGTGGGGTCAGCACCCCCATTCCCAGTGCAAGGGGAAGCAAGCATTTCTCATCATTCACTGGCTGCTCCATGTAGCAGCACTGGCAGCCCCTGCCCCAAGGATTCTCTGCAAGACCCCTTGGCATTCATGTTGCCTACTCCTAGGAGTCTCACAATGGTTACTGTTATTCTCAAAACCCCAGCTCCCCAGTGGCAGCTGATTATCTGAGGCTCATGGTTTTCATTCCGTAAAAAGGTACGTTCCCAGCCCTTGTGATTGTAGGGGAAAGCCTAAAAATGTGACCCACAGAGACCAGAGGGTGATTAAAAAGAATCCAAATTTAATTATTTTTACATCTCTTGATTTTTAAACCAATCTCATGATTTCGGGGGCCCAAATTGCGATTTTTGAACTCTTGGTGTTTGCAATATTGTTTCCTCACTTTACTTTTGACCTCTCACCACTCCTCTGGTCTTTAAAGTGATAGAACATGCAATAATCAACTCAACAAGAATCCCAACAACTAGGCTGACAAATCCCAGAGGGGCAGCCATGTGAGTCCGTAGCCACAAAAACAATATAGACCTCTGGCACCATAATGACTAGCAGATGTATTTGGGCATAAGCTTTCATGGGCAAAACCCCACTTTATCAGAAAGCTTATACCCAAATAAATGATGTATCTGACAAAAGCGGGGTTTTGCCCACAAAAGCTTATGTCCAAATACATCTGTTAGTCTTTAAGGTGCCACAGGACTCCTCATTGCTTTAACAGATTGGGTCAGACTTTCCTCTTAGAAGGTGAACACAGGCCTTAGCTGCATTGCTTAAAATTGATTAACATTGTCTGATGAACTGGCATATTTTTTGAAGTTACTTTAACTTGTAAACCAGGGGGACTAACCTCCCTACTCAAAGAAAAACAAACCACTCTAGAATTAAAATGTGAAGTTAGTAGACAAAGATAGTACACCGAAACAGCTTTCGCATGTTCAAACCAGCAAGTAAAAAGTCCCACTTCCAGTGCCGTTCCACAGACGGAGCCTTAGCTCTGGAATGCACCCCACAGAGGAATGCATCAGAAGGGGTCACGTTTACTTTACTTTACTTTATTTGCTCATTTTTAAAATTTTTGGTTTTATCAATAGATTCCTTAGAACCACATTTTTTAGTGTTATGTCTGGAAATTCATTCGCATACTTAGCACTGATTGGTCCAATTGCCCTTCAATCACTTTTTTTTTTCTGACTAACACCAGAAAAGGTCTGAACTATTTTCTAGCCAATCAGATCATGTTATGCAAATAAAGTGAAGTATACCTGTGCTGTATAGTATACCTTGCTGATGGCCTTTGGATCCGTTTGAGAGCCCTAGACCAGAGATGAAAGCGAGTCTAAAGTTAGCGAGACCCTGTACTTCAGACTACAAAGCTTTTGTTAAACTTTGCTTCTTGTTATTCTTGCAATAAAGGTGCGGCAACCTGTTAGCACACGTGGCTGTTTATGACAGGAGAAAGCACGAGCCATGGATTTATTAAGATCAGAAAGGAAGCGCAGCCCAGTGGCTAAGAGAGTCAGGAGATCTCAGTTCTCCTCCCAATTCTGCTGCTGAGTCATTATTAGCATAAAACCAGGTTTGTTACATCACTAAAGCTTAAATAAATAAACTAAGACTCATCATTGCTGTCGTTCATTTTGTTATCCCTCAGTGCACAAACACACAATGAATGTTCGCAGGGTTACATGTATGTGGCAAGGAAAGTCTCCGCAGTTGGAGATAAAGTTCCTGAACAGGATATAACTTTCCCTAAGGCCACCCAGAGTGAAATTCTTGCCCCACCAAAGTCAATGGGAACTCTGCTACAGACTTCACTGAAGGATGGGTGACTGGGTTTTGTTGTGTACTCTGGTTTCAATGGACGTGTCTGCACTAAAATCAGCTGAGTCGGGGTTAAAAACAGAGTTGCGTGGGCTCGGATGGGAGTCTGGGCTCTCTGACCCTGCCAGGGTCTGCATGTGCACTGGGCTCTAGCAAACCTGCTCCCACCTAACAGCTCTCTGCACTCATGGATGGAGGAGCAGCTCGTGCAGCCCATCCAGAGGAGACCATCTATTTACTGCCTGCAAAGCCCTGGGCTGAACATCCAGTAAAATATTTCCCCTGGGGCAGTGGGCTCCCCATCAGGAAGGAGACTGTCCAGTGACCCAGCTGGCTGGATGTGTGATGCCAATGGGCTGGTTGGAACAACAGGCAGGTTTGAAGGGAGATGGCCTGTGCTTATCCCGGGTTTTGCTCCATAATCACTCTGTACCACTTGAAAGGTGGATGTCTCTTCTCCCCACCCTGGGATCAGCCCTCCTCCTCTGACTTCCTCTGAGCACCTCCAATCTACTTCGGTCCCCAATAAGGGCCAGATCCGCAAGTGACACCAATCACACACATCCCTCCCTCATCCCGGTATCACCGGGAATAGGGGGTGCCTAGGACCTCTCAGATTTGGGCACCAGTCCTGCTCTCAGACCAGATATGGCAGGACTGGCTCTCAAGCCTGCTGAACACACAATCTTCTTCCTCCCCCTCCCCCCCCCACTCCATTCAGCCTTCCACAGCCGCCAACCAAACATCTGATCGAAGGCCTGGGGGAGGGAGTTAGAACTGTCCAGTCTGGTTATGAGTGAAGGTCATTGATCTAGTGCAGACCAGGGATGCGGAAAGCAGGAGAGGGAGGAAAAAGCCCTCAGAGAGCGAGCGCATGCGGGCACAGCGAAAGGCGGCGGAAGTGGCTGAAACATGGTTTCACACTCTGAGACCCAAGGGCTGTTGTCAACCTGTCCTTCATGCTCGCATCTTGTCACACTAGAGGTCAGGTCTCCCAAGCGTTCCTGGAGAGCTGAGCCAGTCCATATGGCAGACAATATGTTAACAATATGGATCTGCTGCTTGTCAGGGCCTGAGCAGATGGATGTGACAACCCTGCTCTTATCCCAGACAGGCTTTTAACAGCCTCTCTTTCCACCACTTAGCCACACTGGAAGGGCGCTGTCCAAGCACTATTGGGCCAGTCAGGCCAAGTGTGAGAGCACCTACTCTAGCAAAGTTTGATCTGCCTCGTCTGGAAGTGAGCCAGGGCTCAGACCCATCCAGACCCAGGAGCCAGACTAAATCTTTGGTCCAATCACAGCTTGCTTTAAAGGGCAGGGTACATCTGATTAACCCTGGCATCTAGTGTGATCAACAGGGCTGGTATGCTGGGATAACACCACTTCCTTCTGGAGGTGAGGCACTACCCCCAGACAACTATTTGGGGGACATCAAAGAAAAAACCAGTAAGCTTTGTGAGGGCTCTATAGTCTCCTCCCTCGTGTCCCACCATCATGCACACCAGGAGTGGGCAAGATACGCCCCATGGGCTGAATCCGGCCCACCAAGCCATTTGATCCGACCTGTGGCCTGCCCTCTCCTCCCCGCCCCCCAGGCCAATAAAGTGCATGAAGTCATTTGCTGTTCAAAGTGGCTGGCGGCTCCCTCCCCCAACCAGGGGAATGCGGCACCTAGAGGGAGCCATCAGCTGTTTGCAACAGTGAATGATTTCGTGCACTCCCCAGCCTCCAGGCCCTAACTGGCCTAGGGATGGGGGAGCATGCGAAATCAGGAGTGGAAACCACCCGCCCCTCTCCACATAAGGCCCACAACCCACAACCGCCTATCAAAATTTGTGAAGTGAACCCCCCTGCAAAAATGACTGCCTACCCCGACGCACACCAACATCTCCACAGCACGGAATTGGTGCAGCTGTCTGCAGGTTCTGCATTTCATGCACAACCCATGGTATGGCTGATGGCAGCAGGATGTAACATGTGAGAGCACAGGGCAAACCCAGGGGAAACAACTCGGAATCTGTAAAAGAGTCAGGGGGTCTGAGATCCCTAACCAGGGTAGGAGGCCAGGCTGGATGGACCCAAAGTCTGATCCAGAATAGCAATTCCTGTAGCTCTTGCCATCTCCCATTCTGAGTGGTTATATGTTCATCTCTCCGTATAATTGATGGGTGGAAGCTGCCAGAGATCCCAAGGAAATGCAGCAACAGGACAAAGGGGATCTCATGCCCAAATTGGCATCTTAGCACTACTTTAGACTGGGCATAACCAGCTGGCAGAGTCACTTCTCCCTACACACACCAACAGGGTTTTACTTATTCACACTGAGCGGGAGTAGAAGGGACAAAATCTGGGCGTACTGCTGGGAAAATGGGATGCCTCCCACCCCCCAAACACAGCTGCCACTGCCAAATGGCCTGCCTCCCAAAGTTTTTGGTGCCCCATAATTTTCAGCTGAGTGTCTGCACCCTTCTCATATCTACAAATGTTTATAGTTTACCAATACTGGCAGGGATACTACAGCCTCACTGGGTATGCTCTCGCATGTCACTGTATGTCATAGCTTGTTACTGGGGGGTGTCCTGCCAATTATAACCCACATGGGTACATTATAGCAGATGCCTGATAGTCCCAGAAGGGAGGGTTATAGCATGCTATTGGTAGATACTGCATGTCTGAGTCAATAGATACATTCTAGCAGTCACCTGGATACACTATTTAGACTGGAAAAAGTCACCGATCCCAGGCAAGAAATAGGCATATATATTTCCAATGGGTAGATTAACCATCACACAATTTCCTGGAGGGTAAAGGTAGGCGAGTCCATTTCATACCCAGGCTGGCAAATTTCCACAATGATTTTGCCAGACAGCTTTATATTCCCAGAGAGCATCAGGATGTGAGAGGAGCTGTAAAAGGTCAATTGGGGCGGGTCAGGGTCTGATCCTATTGCGGGCAGAGCTCCCATTACGCTTCATTGAGAGGGAGTGTTCAGTGGCCCTCAGCTCCCCAGTAAAGGAACCCTGTCCGCTTGGCTTAAGCCCCACATTTAGGTGTCACTCGGGGCTGAGTGAGGGGGTTGTTGGTGTTTCCATTTGTTTTCTGGGTGTTTATTCCCCTATTGCTGGGAACCCAAACGTCACCCATTATGCAAGTGGAACTCCCCACCTGCTCTAGGGCGAGACAGCCTGAAACTAAACATAAACAGAAAGTAAAACAGACCAGCAACAGCCCAGGGATGAGGGATGAGAGCCAGGGAGTCAACAAGCAGCCTCTGTCATCCAAAACAAACTGAGCTTGTTTGAAAATGGCAGGAACAAAACTTGCTGTGGGACTGAGGCTTGGAACAAACAAAGGGATTCCAGTCCTGAGCAAGAGGAATCACCAACCCACGTTTCTGAAAGGCTAAACAGGCAACCCCTTCAGTCTGGAGAGTCTAATAATCCTGAGGGAAACCATGGACAACTGTCCTTGAGGCCCAATCCGAAGGCAACTGAAATCAGTGGAAAGACTTGGATTGTCTTCCATAAACTATGGATCCAGCCCTTGGAAAGCAGCACCTGAAGGGCAACGTGCCAAGTGTCCAGCAGCAGAAGACGAAGGCTCTGAAGAGGCTTCTAATGTGAGAGAAACAACCAAGAGCCGGAGGATTTTCCTGGTGCACCAGTCCCCTCAGCTCGGACTCAGTGCTTACCTACGGCCCACGCCAACCCAGCGCCTTTCACTGCTGGGCATTATCTGAGCAGAGCTGTGGGAAGGAGGTCAGAGGAAAAGTGCAACCCACATCTTTGGAAGCTGTTTCCTCAGATGAGTTGTCCTATGCTGCATGGTCTGGTTTATGGCACAAACAAAAGGTCTTTCTCGTCTACACACACCTGGCCTTTTATACCGTTTCTAGTCCCTTCCCCTCCTGCTCCGCCATTCCTGGGACAATCCGGGTAGAGCCCATATGGGTTCATGCTACCAGGTGCTCACATATATCCCCCACACTCCTCTCCACCTGCCCTGAAAGATGATTCTCAAAGGCACCACAGTCATCTGCCCGGCTGTGAGGCACAGTAGCCGCCATTATATGCCAGGGCCTTCCAATATGCCATGCCCCTTAAATCTACACAAAGCTCCCGCAAGACGGGCTGTGCCTGTTAATCCAGAGCCTAATCCTCAGTAGTCCCGATTGTCCCACCTGCTCATTCCCGATCTTCCCCTCCCCTCAGATGGGATGTGCCCATTCACCAGGTACAGAGCAGAGACCACTGAACAGCCTGCCCTCAGTTCCCACCCAGGAGGGCTGGGGGCCCACAGAGCTTGTGCATTTGTGGAGCCAGACGCAAGGATGAGGGGCTGGAGGATTCAGCTGCCACAACCAAGTCCCAGTATTTGCATCTGATTTGGGAAGCCCATAAGGCTCCCTTATCCCAGGCCCCCACCCCCACTCTCTGACAGCAGCAGAGCCTGGAAATCTCACCAACAGGGTGGGGCCTTAAGCGGCAGGACCTGTTGCCTCTGGAGCTCAAGGGGTTGCCATGGCTCTAACCGGGTGCACAGAGTGCTTGGAACCTTCCCCCCCAGGGATAAACCTTGGAGCTCCCTCCCTAAACCGTTCAACACCAGCCACCCCCAACTAGCCAGCCAGCCAGGCACTGGGGCAGTTTTAGTGTTGGAACACTGGGGAGGCACCGAGCAAGAAGCCTCAGCCTCCTGATTTGCAGCGTCCTTGTCCTTACAGGTCTAGCTCAGGTGCTCATCACCAGAGCAGCTGAGCTCCTGACATTCAGCACCCCTGGGAGGTAGGGAAGTATTGCTACAGCTATTTAAAAATAGTAACGCCAGGGAAACAGCAGCCCGGAGAACATAAATAACTCCACCCCCAACACATCATTCCCCGCTGCACAGGAAATCTGCGGCACAACTCGGGCTTGTATGCTGATCTCCCGAGGTCCAGGCTAGCGTCTCACTCTCAAAACCATCCTTCCTCGTGCTGTGCCAATCCCGTGCTGCCCTCTTGGCTCTTCCACTGCACCCTCCCCTCCCCCGGCTCACAGCCGCCCTGGATCCCTGCAGCGTGGTATTTCACTTGGGGCCTGGAGGGAACATGAGCTGACGTCTCCAGAGTGACGCGACCACTGAGCCCCTCTAAGAACGAGCGTCAGTCAGGTGTTTTTTGCTGTTCTCCCCTCTCAGCACCGCCCTCAGGGCAGCAACAACTCAGGGAGGTAACTTCTGGCAAGATCATCCCCACAGAGTAGCCACTACCCACATCTCCTCCTGTCAGCAGCAAACCTCATGCAGCAGTCCCTGCCAACTCCCCTACTGAGCCCTGGACATTAGGAGCGAGACAAGTGTTATCCCGCTGCCAGTGGCCGGTACTGCATGTGTCCTCTCCTGGATGATGCCGCACCAGTCCTGTTTTGGGGAAATGCTTGAAGGACACCACTATTTGCCCGATGTGCCTCTGGTGCTAGCCCATGGGCCCGGTGATGGACCGCCATACAATTGGAATACCAGCAGCACATAAACACTTCTGTGTTTGCCACAGCAGAACTGCTGCCCCTGGAGCCACCACTGAAGAGGTTAAAGTGGTTTTTAAGCCAGCAGAGTCCCACCCTCACACCCCAGCCTGTGCGCTGGCGTTACGGACCCTGGAACTTCCCAGCACAGGCCTTCTCAAGCCGGTGTCTCCAGTTCCACCTGAGGCTGCCTCATGCCCTCGCTGTTCAGGCAGAGAAACTGCTTCCAGCCCTGCCAGGCATCCCCCTGGCCAAGGGCTAATGCTGGACACTCAGGAGAAGGAGACTTCAGCATCTGACAGATGAAAATCAGCAGGCATTGATCTAACCCAGGGGTAAGAACCATGGAATCAAATGCCCTAGCCTGCCCCTTTCTCTCCCACACTGAGGGCATCCATCTCATGGAGCCCACCCTACCAGCCATAGCCTTGGCAGCTAACACAGGAGTGGTTCAAAATGACCCGCCTCTGTCCAAGGTGCCACCAAACCTCCCATCTGTGCACAAATGGGCTGCATCATCGGGGACACACCATCCCCTCAGCGCTGGAGATACCGCAGTCCTGCTGTAAGCCACCCCGAAGCAAATCACTGCCACAGAGAACTGATGACCCATATACTCCACCACCCTAGTGGTCCAACTTCAGTACAGTCTCTCCACGCCAGGATTGCACCCAGTGGCTCCAGCAAAGCCCACGGAGACTCAGTCGTCACCCAGAGGCCACCCAGATTCTGGTCACAGCTCAAACCAAGAGGAAGAGAATACAGAAGGGAAGCCGGTACCTTGCATCCACAAGTCACTGGGCTTGATGTTCATTCCAAGCTACACAGCTAGGATGGGAATCAGGAGCTTTTCCCCACAGGTCCTTGATGGACACAGCATGAGTCTGATGAGTTCCCTTCACTTGGGGAAGTCTCTTTGCCCTGAGGAAGGGAAAAGAACAGTGCATTATTTACCCAGCCACTGCCTCTCACACACCCGGTCAGTACCAGCCACCACTCACAGAGTTCAGCACACAGCTCAGTGGGAGAGGGGAGAAGAAACAGACCTGGCCCACTGAGGCACAGTGCAGCCGTCTTGTGAGACAACCAATCAGAGGCCAATTTACAGATCCTTTACATGATTGCCAGTGGGGTGCCAAGACACAGACCCCCCCATGCCACTTGCTGAGAAGGGCTTTCCCTTGTAGCCTCCTCAGCAGTGTTTGCTGCCCCCATAAGGTAGCAGTTCCATCCCCTAAACTTAAGGGTCATTCACTATTCCATGTATTGCAGAAGTCTGGCTCTATTGTACTAGGTGCTACACATCCACATAGTGACAGGAGTCCCTAGCCCCACAAGGGCTGCAATCGAGCCAGTAAAGAAAGGACAGTAGAATTTCCAAGTTACGAACGCCTCGGGAATGGAGGTTGTTCGTAACCCTGAACCTCTATAGCATCAGAGTTGTCCTTTCAAAAGTTTACACCTAAACGTTGACTTGCTACAGCTTTCAAACTCTACTACGCAGCTGCTTTTTGGCAAGCTTAATTCAAATGAAATAAGCGCAGAAACACTTTCCTTGTCTCCTTTTTTTTTTAAACTCCCCCCCCCCCACTCTCAAGTAGTTTAACACAGTACAGTATTTGCTTTGTTGGTCTTGTTTCTGTTTCTGCCAGATTGCATACTTCTGGTTCCAAATGAAGTGTGTGATTGACTGGTCAGTTCATAACTCTGGGGTGCAAAACTCCGAAGTTCTACAGTATCCCTATTTGCAGTTCACAGAGGGGGAACCAAGGCACATAGAGTTTAAATGACCTGCCCAAGGTCATAGTGTGACACTGTGGTAGAACCTGGAACAGACATCAGATCTCTCAAATCCCAAACACCGGGTACAGCTAGACTACAAGTTTTTGTCGGAAAAAGGTACGCAAAATGTGCTACGCATTTTGTGTACCTTTTTCCGATTCTTTTGTTGGAAGAGGCTTTTCCAACATTTGTGCTGCCTAGACTCGGCCAAATGTCAGAAAAAAAAAAACCCTCTTTTGGAAGCCCTCTTCTTCCTTGTAGAACGAGGAATACAGGGGCTTCCATAAGCATGTCTGCTCTTTCGCAAAAAAAAAAGTGAAAGAGCAAACGTGTTCCCTGGACACAGCTGAGTTTTTTCAGGATACCTCCAGTATCCCCAACCCCAACACTCCCTCCCTCATCCCCCGCAGTCTAGTTGTACCCACTGTCTTAACCACCAGGTCATCCTTTTCTCAACTCTAGCTCCTCTTAGATCTCTTATTCCCCCTCTACCACATTTCTTACCCTCTTCAGGATCGCAACCACTTAAGCCAGTCACAATCCAGATTCTTTTTAGTGGGAACAAATACATTTAACAAACTTGTGTCTTCTTTACCAAAACAAAATAAAAAATGTCCCTGTCACAATATTTCATCCCTTATCTGGGATTTCTAGGCTGTAGGGTTTTTTCATTTCCGTCAGATAAAAATAAAAGCAGCCAAACAAAGAGGGGCTGTTGAGATCAATTTGTGATAGGTGCTGGGCCAAAGAAAATGGAGCCAAAGAAGTCAGAACCCTGCAACCAGCAACCTTTGTGTCAATTTAAGCAAATATTGTGGCGTTTCCATGGCAATCCCTGTTTTGAATATCCACTACACTCATTTTTTAAAAGGGCTTTTCCTGTTTGCGTTTCAACTTCCAAACCTGTAAGTATTTTCAGACTTAGCACACACCAGCCCCTTTGCCCCCTGAAACCAGAGATGCTCACAGCTGGGGCACACAGTCCCCTCTTTGGGATGACCCGAAGTCATGAAAATTCCCACCCAAATGCTGGCTTAAAGCAGCCTGGCTCATGACCTAGTGACGCTGGCAGTTTCAGGGCTGAGGCCAGACTTCTGCTTTGCTCTCTCTGCATCCCGCCCAGCTGTTTGCAGCAGCAGGTACAGGAGCCTGTTTATTTTCTTTGATGAAAACGGATGAGTGAAGCCAGTCCTCGCACATACACACTGCTGAATGCGCTGGGCTGAGCTAAGCATACTGCTGGCAGGCATCCTCCATCCAATGCAGCTCACACAGGGCCTGTAGTCTCCTCCACTAACCCTACTGCACAGACTTATGGCCCCCAAAAACCCCACTGTTGCACCCTACTTGTTTCCTGCAGCACCCCGCAATGCCAGGGTCTAGCTGGAACAGAAGCTGTCAATCACACTGAATCGTGTGCACCAGGGGAACAAGGAAGAGACCCAACTTCATCCTCTCTCCTGTTAGAATTTGAACTCACCTCACGGAAGAAAGGCTGAGGGCAAGTTTGCACATATCAAGACCTAACTCCGGGCTCTTTTTGTCTCCAGGAGCACACCCAACTGCTCGCTCCCCAAAAAAGGGGGTCCTCTGGACAAGTGTGGCATCATTGGTCAGATCTAACACAAGGACCCTGCCCATAATGCACCGAGTGCCAGGCACATATTGGAAGTAACACCCTGTTTGGCAGGGCCACAGGTGTCCACCACTGCGTGAAAATGCTCATGGTAACTTTGCCCCAGATATCCAATCCCCCCCTCCCCCCGGGATGCCCATTCAGAGACACCCAAGTCCTGATGCTTCAAGCCTGCTCTGGGATTCCAGTGCTTCCTAGCACTATGGCAGAGCGCTGGTTAACTGCGAGCTTCCTGGCTGCGATGGAGTCATGCCAGGCCCTGAGTGTCAGTTTAGTGTAATTTTTGGGAAGGCAATTTCCTCCGAGTTTTTATTTCCTTTTTGTTTGACTTTTTAAAGGGCATTTTTAAAATGGAAACATTAGCGTGTTCCGATGTGCGTGAGGACAGGGGCCATTCTCCCCTCAGGCTGCAGTGGCACCATAGTACGTGCCCACGAGAACCCAGGGGGAAAAACAAAAGGCTCCTAATGCCATCCTCTAAAGGGAGTGGCTACATAGCCCAGCTGCACCCACATCACTCCATGGGCCTGACAGCTCATTTAACATCCCTGGGCACTTCTGATAGGAACAGATAGGGGATGAACCCCACTGTCCTGGCCAGACTCCAACTCAAGTAACCCGAAAGCCCTGCAACTGGATTGTTTATCTCTGCTTCTCTTCCTGTCAAACAGCTGTGCGGGGCTACTGTTAAACAGCTGCCAAGTCACACCCCAGAAGTGGTTGCATGTCAGCAGTGGCTGAAGTCTATATTCCAGAGTGCTTTGGGATCCTTGCCACCTCAATGCCAGAGTGATGGTGACCGGCCCTTTAAAAACACGTAGCAGGGCAAGGAAGAGAGGGCCTGTAGGATTGTGATTTATCATCACTGAGTTCCGTGAGCAGTGCTGTGCTGGGCAGGGAGAATACAATGGGCTGGCCTGTGGGGGAACCCGGCTTGCAGCAACAGCTGCCAACTGGGGAAGCCAGCTGATTGATGGGCCTGACCCACCCAGCACTTAGAGCCACAAGCAAGGCAGGACAACTGATCAGTGAGGCAGACACAGGCTCTGGGGTGCATGGGAAATCAGCACCTCTCCTCTGGTCTGAGACAGAACAGGACTGAGCAGGTCCAAAAGGTGAGCACCCACCACGCAGATCCACTCAGCCAGAGAGCTGGCAGCCCAGACAGAAGTGCTGAGACATACTGTGAGGCTGAGGAGGACGACCCACTCCATGCAATGCCCGCTGGGCACAGAGTCCAATGCAACAGCACCCCAGATGCCAGTTGTGCAGGCTAGGCAGTCGCCCACCAGATCAGAGGCTTGAGAGCAAGGAAAGCTTCCTGTCCTCATGGAGCTGCCTGGAAGGGCAAGGGTTGCCACGGAGACCGGAGCTGACACAGGTCATCCCATCTCCACCTGCTAAGAGGGTCATCTCAACGGCAGGCAGGATGGTCCTGTGGTATAGATGTCAGCTAGGGCTCAGGGCATCTGTGCTCCAAGCCGGCCTGTGTGTGACCTTGGGCAAATCATTTCACCTCTCCAGGCTTCCCCCATGCCACGGCGTGGACACTAAACCATCTCCCAGTCGGTTGTGAGGCTAAATGACTGCAAGGGATGGGGTAAGGCTATAAATGCTGCCGGGGTCTGCCCAGAGCACTGATGCCCCTCATAGTGCAGGCAGAGGGGTATATCAGCAAGGCTTGCAGTACAGGCATAAATGGGCCAGACACAGGGATCAGAGAACACCTGCTACGACACACAAACAGGCCACACCGAAAAGCAAACAGGCAAGGCTTGTCTGTGTCACCCTTCGGCCCACATCTGAATAAAACCCATCTGGGTGGCCCCCCCCAGGAGCCGAAAGCTGCTAATGAGTAGTGTGGCACTACTTGGAGCGAAGGTGTACTGTGCTGCTAGAGGCTGACCACAGAGCTGTACATACTCCCTGACACAAAAATGTAGAGTCCTGCAAGGGGACTTGGGGAAGCACTAGTTTCTCCACTTCCTCAGGAGACAATCCCGAGACCTCAGAAGACCCCCCTGAAGTTTCTAGAAGGCTTCACAAATGGGTCTTCTGTCCTGCTCCCTCCTTATCTCCCCCTTTTTAAAGATCTGAGGTTAGATCCTCAGCTGGCATAAATCTGTACAGCTCCCTGACTTCACTGGAGCTGTACCCATTTGTGCCCACTCAGGAACTAGCCCTCCAAGTTACAGGAGCTGCCTGGTTTTCCCTTTGATAATTCCACGGGCGACTCTCCACCAAGCAGCAGCAGCCCAGCCAAACCAGCGGGGTCAACTACATACAGTCAATCCGGCTCTTCGCCGAGATTCTTCCTCTCTGTTGACAGATGCAACCACAGTAGATTTACTTGAGAGCTTGGGGGATTCGTGCAAGAGTAGTCTGCTTTTGGAGAGCTGCGCTATCCAGTGCAATGAGTTCACAGAGCTACAATGGGCTGCCTGTGACCTTGGAGGACAGAGAAGCAGGACAGGCCGGCCTGCCTGCCCGCCCAGGGGTGAATCAGATATCATAGGATCTTCCCTTGTCGCTGTGATAAGGCATCTTGTGTACATGCCAGTTTGCCTCCCCACTTGTACACAGCACCAGGTTTTATTGTGAGACAGGAAGGGAAAGGAAATCAAGATCTCCTACATCTGGGCAACAGCAGCCCAGAGTGGTGGGAAGGAGGAGGTAAAACAGTAAAAGCGTGCCAGCAGGAGAGGGTTCACTAACAACGCCAAGTTGCCAACCTTCTAGGATAATCCTAGAGTTTCCAGAAATTAAAGATGTTGTGTGATGAAACCTCCGGGAATACCTCCAGCCAAAACTGGCAGTTCTTACACCAAGGCCTTTGCTGTCTTCCCCGCCTGTGGGTGGGAGAAACCATCACTTCTACAGATCCATCTTCAGTTGCGTGGATGAAAGGATCAGTAGCAAGAGAACACTGCTCCATCAAGGAGAGAGAGACATATCTCTCTGAGCGCAGGCTGGCTCAGGCTCAAATAGGCTGAGAGCTGGCAGCCTTGAGACCTCTCCCCACCCCGAGTAACAAAGCCACAGACCACCATGACGTCCTGTACAAGATGGCAGGAAAGGTTCTCATGTGAATAGAGTTGAGGACTATCTGCTTCCTTCTTACAGCTGGAAATGGAACACCCTTCCCCCCCACACCCAACTGATTCTCCCTCTACACCCAGCCTACAACGTACTATACATAAGCAACAGGTCTCACGGTCTAAGCAGACTCAGGCCTGGTTTGTCCTTGGATGGGAAACCTTAAAGGGAGCAAGCGGGGTGCAAAAATAGTATAGGCAAGTCAGGTGGTTCTATTCTGTCTCACTACTGAACTAATGTGCTGCTGAAGGTGATGAGATGTAAAACCAAGGTCCTGAGCATTACCGATCTGACTACTCTTCTCCCAAGGAACAGGAGTTTGGGCCCAGTGCCTCGGAGACATTCCTCTTACAATCTCAATTGCATACCATTCCCTTCTTCACGACCAGTGCAAACTGATTGTGTTGTGTTGTTGTGCCCTGCCAAAGGCCGCCCGAGAGCTGGAGGAAAATTCTTGTAACTGTTCGGGGTTTCTGAAGAGGAAAGCCACTGGAGTCATTCACTGCTCCGTCAAGGGATCCCAACAGCCACTGCTCTGCTGGGGTATGTCCAGGTGTGTATTTAGCTCTTAGCTGGAAGAACCACCTTTTCCTGGAAGAGGGAGTTGGTCTTCCCATCCATATACTGTTTATAAGACTGGATTAGTGTGAGGTCCAGGAACTGTTTGGGAGGGATTCCCCCGACCTCAAAGCACAATGCCAGCAAACAGAGTAGGAGACCAGGAAGGCAGCAAAGGACATGCACAGCCCAGAGGACGGAGCTTAGCTTTAGTGTGATGGATTCCTGAGAGGCGTTATTAGTGTCCACCAGAGCTTTCATTAGTTTGGAGGGGGCACAGAGGTCCATACACATGCCTGGTATAATGCCAATTGTTTTAGCTGGCACACACCAGTGATGAATTTGGCCCAGCAAACATTTCTGGATGTCACTGTGGTCCTCCTGGAGCTAGAGTCCTCAAGGACTCTTACTTCTCCAAGCACTGGGATGTGCCAGTCTCTCTCCTTGAGAAGACCCCAGTGAATGGACACAAAGACTTAAGAGTGAAACTCAGCTCCCAGAGAAGTCAATGGCAAAGCTCCCACTGACTTTAGTGACGACAAGATTTCACTCTAAATAACTTTCTCACTCCCAGAATAGGGGTTTTGCCAAGGTCAGGGTGCAGACTGCGTACAAAGAGAATTCTTCCTCGTCCCTCGTTGGAGGACAATTGCTGGGAAGCACTGCTGGAACAGCTAAGCATCCCTGACCTGTCCCACTCTCTTTCCCCAATCGCGTTATCATGTCAGACTATCTGAGCTGAAATCACAGGCAGTGCAAACAGATCACTGAGGCACAGCACATTTCAGCACAGTGGTAGCAGACATGGGGTGTGTGGAACTTCACATGCCCCCCTCAGAAGTCACTCCCCACCCTCACCCCAAGCAATTTTCTATGCAATAGCATGGCTGCATTCCCTTCCCTATCTGCTAATAAATATCACACTATGCGAGATGAATATCTCCTTCCCAAATCAAGCAACATGACCCACTTTCTGAATCAGGGTGAAAGCAATTGGGCCCTGGAGTCCTGGCCCCTCCCAAAGCCAAGAGATTTTGTAACAATTACAGCAAGAAGAAGAAATAGAAAAGCAGTAAGTGATTCAGGAGCATGGTGGTGGAACTGCCACCATTGGGTAATTCTTCCTAAGGTCTGGGCCAATGCCTACAAGGCTGAAGCAATGGCATCCTGCTCACCCCCCCCCCCCCCCCCCACGCACACTCTCTCTCTTCCACTGTCCTGCATTCCTGAAAAGTAACAGGTCCCATTTCAAATTCTGGCTTGTGGCCCAGGCCTGGACAAACACACCCATTCTGCACCCTCACCCTCCTCACCTCACACCCCCAGATCTGCCCCTCCCCTCGGGAAAGTCTTGGTGGTGCAGGATTGGAGGTTTCAAATTCTACTAGGGCTCCCTCACCGCCTCCCTCAGTTTGCTGGGACGCATTTAACAGTGCAATTTAAAAATTGCAGAGGGAATTTTTTTTTTAAATTAAAATAATACAAAAGAAAACCCTTTTACCCAGATTTCTGAAATAAATAAAAGGAGTTGAAAAATCCTCATCTTAATTCAAAATTGTATCTGATGTGTTGTGGCATGAAAATGTTTTTCACAGCATTTTTCCAGTGTGATCTCATGCGCCCTGTAAATGGGTACGCCCAAAACACCAGGTATTTTATGGGACACAAACAGAGCAAACACATACACAACTTGAAAAAAAAATACCATGGGATTGGTAAATATTTAAATTAATCAGAGCTGGCATCTGTAGTGGCTCCCCTCCCTTAGAAACATTTGCAACGTAATAAAAAAAATGAATGCCGTGACCTTTTCCTTTGTGTTTGTTAGTTCACAGCAGTTTGGGGGGTTGGAGCAATCCAGGCACTTCCCAAGGGGGAGTGCCAGGGGCTCTCTCCCGGCCTGCCAGCCGGGACTTTGGGCTGCCTGCAGAACCAGCAGGGATGAGGCTGTCCAGGTGAGTTGCTCAGACCAGTTTGCCTTCTCACTCCAGATTTCATTATTTTTTTCCTCCTTTTCATTTTAATTGTTGGAGGAGTTTGCAGAGCTGTTTGCCAAAAAACAATCGACTCCAGGGAACCAGCTTACACAAAAAAGGGTGTGTCGCCATAGTGAGGCCGGGGAGCCATGGAAACCACCACCTTTTTGCATTAGCCCAGGTGAAACCAAAGCTTTGTGGATGGCTTTTGAAACACACAGCAATCTGCTGGCAAGTGAAACAATGCTCACACAGAGCATGCACGCAGCACACAAGAGTGGGCACTCTGACACTAGTGCTCAGGTGTGAGAATTGCCAGCATAAAAACTTGACCCTCACCTGCCAGTGATGACATTTTATTCTGAAGAAGTGTCTCTCACTCACACACACAAAGACACACATACACAGAAGTATGTTCACATAGTCAAATAAGGACATATGAATAAGCACACACGCACACAGCTTCACAAAGTCACCATGCAGACACCCACAACTAGAGACAGACCCAGTCCAGCACAAGTGTGGGCACCTACCAGCCACATGTCCAGATGAACAAGGACACGCACAAGGACAAAGGGGCACTCGTGAACACAAGACACCAGCACGCTGCCAGTGTAAATGTCACAGTTGGTGAACAGTGAGTGTGTGGTGTGTTTTCACTCCAGACCACAAAAAGAGTGAATAAGAATGGAGCAAAGAAAAGGCAGAGGGGAGCAGAACAGATCTCTTCCCAGACCGGATCTGCTAGCAGCACAGCAATAGGAGCATGCAGGCTGTGTGTGTTTGGACACAGGTAACTACGTGGGAGCAGAAGTGTTTTCCTTGCAGGGCGGACTGTGCCTGACATAGGAAGGCGGCTGGCCAAAGAGGGACCCTGGCTGCATTCTTCACAATCTTACAAAAGAAAACAGAGAATTCCTGAGAAGCAGCAGCTGAGAACAGGAAAACAATAAAATAATGGAGAGAAAAGGGGATTTCAAAGCCACTGGGGCCCATCAGTTTTCATCGCCCAGGAAAAGGAGAGCACCACAAACTGGACTCTTAAAGCGACAGCGGCGCCCCATTTTTCATCTCCAGAGACATTGTCCAAAAGACATGGTGCTTTAATAGGGCTGAGTTACTATGGGATGGAGTTAGGCCATGGGCAGGCCCATTAAAGGAACGAAAGGGAGCTGAGGCCCCTGCAGAGGGTTAGTGGTCGCCTATCAGTCTCTTGACCTGCTCCTCCTTCAAGCAAATCCACTCCATGTTCAGGTGGAGAAGCCAGCATCGGAGAAAACTCCAGTGGACTATTCCCCCAGCCCATTCCAGAGGCCAATGCAGGATGTGGTCTAGCATTCAATGGGACTTTGGCTATGGAGAGAGATCTGGTCACAATGCGTTTAAGGAACCTCCAGAGAAACATGAGGCTTCAGGTCCTTCCGAAGACTGAAGCAGGCCTCAGAGGTGACAAGGGTGAACACTGGCTGGCTTCGCTAGGCCCCTCCCAATTCGGGTGGAGGGGTTCATTCAACTCTTCTCATTGTCTTGCAAGGGGTCAAAGGTCAGGTCACCATGCTGCGCCCTCCAACCCACCCATCAGACCATGCATTATCACATCCAGCATCCAATAACCCCTGAGAAGCTCTTAGTCCTAGAACTAGGGTTACCAAATGATTTCAAAAAAATACCCAACACACTTGATCTCAGATGGGGGGGAGGGGCTGGCCAGGACAGGACCGGGGTTGGCTGGGAGGAGGTCGAGGGGAGCAGGGCTGGCCAGGGGAGAGCGGGAGGCGACAGCTGGCGGGAAGCAGGGCTGGCCGGGAGGGGATTGGAGGGAGCGGGGCTGGTCAGGGGTTAAGGGGGAGGAACTGGACGGCAGGGAGTGGGGCTGGCCCAGGCGCACACAGATCCCGGGGTGCTGCCTGTCCTGCACATGGTCCCGGCAGGGCGCATGGGCGAGTCCGGCCCCAGGGATTCCATCCCCCCCACACTGCGTAGTTGTGTACTGCCTGGCGGGTAGACATGCTCATGCAGCGTGAGCACATCTACCAGCCAGCAGTACGCAACTACATAGTGATACTCCTGATAATAATAAAACTTACCTAATTAGAAAATACCGGACATTTATATGTCCAGAATTTTCTCAATTTGTTTCCCGGACAGAAAGCTCAAAACCAGACACCTGGCAACCCTACCTAGAACTAGGCCAGAGAGAACCCCCTTTGATTAAAGCAGGGTCACGGAGCAGAGCTGTGTCTGTACATATCAACCCACTGTACTGATCCAGTGCCCTCTACCCTCCCACTACCTCGCTCCCGCTCCAGGGCAGCACCACTCTTCAATCCAGCAACATAGGACCAATGCAGGGCTGCCGACAGCTGCCTACAGGAGCCATCCTTCGGGCAGCTTTGCTCGATGCGTGGCCTAGAACAGGGATCCTTTAAAACGATCAGTGTCCATCTCCTGGCTCATGCATTCACCCAACCTGCTCCTGAGCCCTGCCTGCCCCATAACCCAGATGTTGACAGTGCCAGCCCTTACGCAGGGACAGTGCCAATGTCAGCAAGTAACCTGCATTCACACCAGGCCGGGCCTGTAAGATCAGCACAGAGACTCTGAGAAGAGGAGAGTGTTCAGGATCAAGAGGCATTTTCTGACGGGGAAACCGACTCAGCAGTGAAGACCGACTATGGTAGATTCACCCCTCACAACCCAACGCAGGCTCCTCCACCCAAAGGACAGATGCATCTGCCACCATGCCCATGAGCTCAGAGAGAAACCGAGGGCAGTCACAGCCCTCACCGAATCACATGATGACAGCAGCCAGGAGTAGCAGCTGGGGCTCTAACCACTAGCCTACACAGCCCCTTGCTATTCTGCCTCAGCCAAATTCATTGCTCCCCAAAAGCTGGGTTTGGGGGCTCCATTTGGAGAAGGCCCTTTCCCGAGGGCAGAGAGATCGCACCAGGCCTGAGGCCTAGCAGGCCAGGGGAGGTGGCCAGTGCCGGTAAGGGCTTGGTGCGTCAGCCTTTCTGGCATCGACCTCTCAGACTCATTCAAATATTGCCTTTTTTTTTTAATTTAATGTTCCCTGTAATTCATCCATCCCAAAAGATAATCAATAGAGCCCGTAATGAAAATTTGAGCCATATTTTATGATTCGCTGCAGGAGAAAGGGCCACATCAGCAGGACTGGCCTTGCATCATCACTCTCACCCACCTGCCTGCTGGGTCTCCCCCCCTCACAGGGCCACCAAGGGGGGCAGCCCCTGCAGGGAAGGGCTCTTTGGACCTGCTGTTGAAAGAGTTGGGAGCGTGGGGGGACTGACACACCACAGGGATTCCCTAAGGCATCATTCGTGCTTCCCAGGCCTGGAGAGAGCCAAATGACCCAGTTTGGCTGGGTGAGGATGGGCTCTTCAGCATCCCTCTGTGGGGCTATGTCTAGACTGCAAAGAAAAGTGGGAAAAAGATACACAAAGTGCGAACCGCAATTTGCGTATCTTCTTCCACTTTTCTTTTCAGAAGAAGCTTTTCCGAAATGTGGCCCATCTGCATGGGGCCAAATTTCGGAAAAACCTCCTGTTTCGGAACATCCCTTCTTCCTCATACAATAGGAATACAGGGATGCCGAAAGAATGCGTCCACTTTTTTGGGAACTGTTTGGAAAAAGCAGACGCGTTCCTCGGACATGGTATAGTTTTTCCAGGATATCTCCGGTATCCCGGTGTAGTGGGTTGGAGTGGCCGCTCACTGACCGTGAGGGGGTGGCACCCCTCCCCGAGTCTTGGTGGGCAACACCTGGCGCTGATGACCCACCTGACAGGAAGCCAGGAGGCGGGGTCAGAACTATAAAAGGCCTGCCAGAGAGGCCAGTGAGAGCCCAGTGCCGGAAGGAGCCAGAAGCCTCCCCTGTGCACCCAGAGGAAGAGCTGGACCCAGGAGAGGCGGAGGACTTGCCTGGGCTGCCGGGGCCCCTACTAGACAGTGACCTGGAGAGACTGCTTGCCTGGCCGGGGGTTTCAGAACGACAAAGCCCAGGAGACATGCAGCAGATTCAGGTACTGGGAGAAGGGGAGAAGCTCAGGGGTGACCAACCACTGTGTGGCTGAGCCAGAACCAGGGCAACGCATTTTGGAGCAGATCCCTGCTGACCCAGCAGCAGACGATTCTGCTGCTACTAGGGCCCAGGGCTGGGACGTGGTGGAGTGGGTAGGCCCACGTCCATCCTGCTACCCCACCCTTGGGTGGCCATCTCCCCCCTCGGCTCTTACTCTACAGCAGCCTTCACCTGTCGGAGCCAGGGGACCCAGCTGGGTGCGCATACCAAGACTTTTGGACTGTTTATTCCCCTGCTGCCACGCCCTGAGCAAGGGCTTAGCATTGGAAACCCTTTGTGTGTGGCCCCGCCCCAAACTGAGGCTGGGCTGCTGGACTCTTTACTTGCTACCTCGCCCCAGACAGAGGCCTGGGGCTCTGAGCTGTTTCCCTGACTACCGCCCACCCTGAGCCGGGCCTGGGCCCTGGACTGTTTATTGATCGGCCACCTGCCCTGAAGAGCTGAAGGGCCTAGCTAGTTCCCCCAGAGTCTAAGCAGGGGATAGTGGGGCGGAGTGGCCGCCCACTGACCCCGAGGGGGGGCGCCCCTCCCCAAGCCCTACAGGCTTATACCCGGACAAGCTCTGCAGTGTAGACATAGCCTGAGAGTCCTGCCGTAACTATGTGATCCTGGAGTTGCCCCTCAGCGAGGCTGGTCTTGGGGATCCGCCCCCAGGGGGAAGAAGTCTAGGGCCCGCTGCAGTTCGGTCACCAATCTGGACTGAAGCCAAGGCCATGGCTGAGCTGGAATACTTGCCTCACAAAAGTTCTGGTGATGAGGAGGAGCAGCAGCCATGTTATTCCACAAGAGAACATCGCTTCACAGCCAGGGCCAGTGGGGCTTTTGCCTCCTCTCCTCATTGCACTCCACTTCCAATTGCTTTGAAACGCAGCCGATATGGGAGAAAACTCCACTGCAATGCTATTCAGGTCCCAGCAGTCAAAGAATTGGCCTGAGGAACCTATTACATGCAGAGGCTGGGAGCATCAACCCACCCCTGCCCCCACACTAGTGCCCAGGGTGTGTACAGCTCTGGCATGGGCCCAGTTCGTCTGGAGGCTGGGAGCGTGAATGCTGATGCACCATCTATTCTCCTAGCACATTGCTAGCCGGCTGGTTCTCACACACCCAGGGCCGCAGAAAGCTCTGAAACGCAGGCAAAAGACTCAGTCCTGTTCCTGGAACCTTTCCCCCCTTGAATTCCCAGCAGCAGGCAGGCCCCCCATCCTCCCTTTAAAGGCGGGGGCATATTTCATAGCTTGAAACTGCCACATCCACAGAGAGCCGGAGGTAAGAAAACTGGCTTTATATTTGGCTAAAGTAAAAAATATCAGAAGTGAAAGGCTGGGAGTGAAGAATTTATAACAGCAGCTAAGGCAGCAAAAACACAGGGTCTGACCAGGAGCTGCCCTGGATGTCACACCGTTCTGCTTCCGAGGGGCGGGATGCTGTATGGAGGACAGCCAGAAAACCTCTATTCTCTACATACAGGATAGCAGTGACATCTGCAGCCTGAACTGCCCTTCCCTTAGCCCAGGATCCATGCCCCTGAAAAACCAAAGAACCTTCATCCACCCACAGGTGCTGTGTCAATCTCAGCTTGAGAGGGGGTTATGAAAACAAGAGTCTCACCAATCTAGCCACACCCCAAGCTGAGCAGTTACAACGGAGGACGTTCCAGCCTCCCAGTGAAGGGCTGAAAGTGAATTTGGTGCTGGTGACAGTGAGGAGTGGCAGCCCTGGAGACTGAATCTACAGAACAGGTACGGCCGGGCAGCAGCAGTGCCAGCTTCCTCAAGCTTGTCCTGCCAACACAGTCCTGACCTGCCCGGACTAGGGATGCTAATTATCATTTAAAATGTTAACTGGTTAAATTCTCAGTTTAACTGGTTAACCTTGGAGCAGCCTCCAGCGCAGCACAGCCAGGCTGGAGCAGCAGCTGCCCCAGACCTGTTGGACCACTGGCTAAGTGGTTACCCACAAACATCATCTGGTAAGAGTGATGCTTAGTGGGTAGCCAGTTAGCCCTTTATATTCCTAGCTTGGACCGCCTCCGGAGGAGTGTGTGAAATTCCATCTCTAGGCCTACTGCATTTTTCTAGCTAGGTGCTTACAGAGCCACCCCATCACTTACCGCCCAAGCGCTTCCCTAGCATTCAGGATTTAGCCTCCCAATGCCCCTGAAGGCAGGGTAGTGTCATTATCCCTATTTTACAGATGAGAAAACTGGGGCACATGAAGATTAAGTGATTTGTCCAAGTTCCCGCAACGAGTCCATGGCCAAGCTGAGATTAGGGCCCAGACCACTGTAGTCCCCACAAGGCCACCCCCCTTTTTGGTGTCTCAGCTGAGATTGGTAAGTAGTTCCAATGACAATAACTGTGCACTGAGTGTGAGCACAATAAGACATACAATGTTTCTTGGGTGGTGACCAGTGTTCCCTGTAAGCTGTGCGCTTGTGCGGCCGCTCAGGAGGGATTCCAATGCTGCCCCCAGCTGATGAGCAGAGAGCCCCCAGTGAGGTTTTGTATTTCACATTTGCACATACCTCGGTGCACATAAAAAATTATTCCACACATGGATGGAAAAGATTAGTGGGAATATTGGTGGTGACACCTTTTAATCAGTACCGATTTGCACTGGATTTGAACTGATGGCCTTTACTAATGTCTCACAATCATCGGGTCCCTCCTCAAATCCTCAGGGAGCGCTCAGAGCCTTCTGTTTACCCAGCCTGTTTGATAAGTGGACACGCAGTACTCTTACAGCATTTGTGATAGCAATATGCCATATATGCATTATATACACACGCAGATAGACACGCAGTAAATTACATTCAGACACACAGATACAGAAATAAATTGCACACACACTGACACTATAGTGATAGAAATGTAGCCGTGTTAGTCTGGTGTAGCTGAAACAAAATACAGGACTATGTAGCACTTTAAAGACTAACAAGATGGTTTATTAGATGATGAGCTTTCGTGGGCCAGACCCACTTCCTCAGATCAAATAGTGGAAGAAAATAGTCACAACCATATATACCAAAGGATACAATTAAAAAAAATGAACACATATGAAAAGGACAAATCACATTTCAGAACAGAAGACATTTCTGAAATGTGATTTGTCCTTTTCATATGTGTTCATTTTTTTAAAATTGTATCCTTTGGTATATATGGTTGTGACTATTTTCTTCCACTATTTGATCTGAGGAAGTGGGTCTGGCCCACGAAAGCTCATCATCTAATAAATCATCTTGTTAGTCTTTAAAGTGCTACATAGTCCTGTATTTTGTTTCAACTGACACTATATACACTCACAGAGACACACTACAATATATATTAGTATGGTAAATGTGACACCAGACCAGTAGTCCTACGAACATGACATTCAGCCAGTACCATATGCTCTGACTTACTCAGAACACCGCCTGTCAGCAGACGTCATTTACAACAGAAATATTCTAACCTGATATAAACCCTCAGAGGTCCCTACTACCAGATTCATTTTTTTAAAGTGACACACAGCTGGCTACTGGTCCCTAGAGCAGGCTAATTGCTCTTGCCAGTTTTAAACGCTAGAAGTTATTTCATTGAAAAAAGTGACTTAGGGCCTGAGAGCGTGGAGAGGTGATCGGGTTTGGGGCATGAAATGACCAGGTGTACAGATGTGTGTGTGTGTGTGCTGTGCACACCAGAGCCCTCCCACAGAGGGGAAACAAGGGAGAAGAAGCAGCTTCCCCAGGGTCACACTGTGCATTTATGTTTTACTGGTGACAATTCACAGGCAAGTGCTCTAACCCCTAGACTATACTCTCCTTTAAGCAACCGCTGCTCAAAAATAAGCATGTGGCTGTCGATGCTGCTATAAAACTAGATTCAGAGACATCTCTACATCACTCGGCAACTGGAGAGCTGCTCACTAGGCAGGGAAGCAGCCCAGGGTAGCCCTTTGGCCAGACCACCACCCTTTAGGAGAAGCAACAGTCCAAAGACAGCCAGGCTCTCCAGATAGCTAGTATCCTGGGGATTCAAGGGCTCAGTAACAGCTCTCTGCATCATTCTAAAGGAAACAGAGAATCTGAGAGAACCCCCACCACAGTGGGGCTCACAGGCAAATCCCCAATGTCTCCTAGGCAGCCTTGCCAGCTGTTTGACTGCGGAACTATCTGCTGTTGCTTATGGACCAGAGGGCTGCAGTTTACAGGCCTCACACTAGCTATTCATACAGCAGCAAGAGCTTGGAAATTCCCCCAGTAAAAGCCGTTCAAGTTTACAATTTCCCAAGGAGTGGAAAATGCAAAAAAAGCACATGCCCCTAAAGAAACCTGCATTCCCCTGTGCCAAGAAGTAACCATAGAGCTTGAGTCTACAGGTGAGACTGATGCACATGCAGAATATTGGGGCACACCTATTACACGTGCCTATTACACCCTTCTTGGGTAAACAACCCCAACTGTTTGGCAGAAAAACAACAGGAGGCAGGAAATCCCTAGGTAAGTTCCTTCTGAGTGGAGGGGAAAAGCTGTCCAGCCCCTCCACCTGCTGGGAAGCAGCCAAGTGATGTTTCCTTCCACCTAATTCTTGCTGGGTGAATTGCTTGTTGTTTTGATGATGCTTGTTAATTTTATTTCAAAGGCTATTGTAGCTCAGATGAGTATCACTGTCTCGGGTTTAATTATTTCTACTAATATATTTACTTTCATTCACAAATTTTTCTTGGGTGAATTTCCTTTTTTTATTATTAACCCTCCTTGATTAGCAACATTTTCAGTTTTACTAAAATTTCTTAAGGACGTGTGTATAAGGGGCTATCTATTCTACACACAAACTTGCACCAATGTTTAATTAAACTATGCACACATTTTTGTCCATCTTATTTTGGTTTAAGAGGGATGTACTTCGGTTAAACTGAAATGTATCCTAATCGACTTAAGCTGAACTGAAATAAGAGTATCCACACACCCCTTTGTGCTACTTTAACTGAAGTTGGTTTAAAAATAGCACTTTACATTAAATTGATACAACATGTTCATGTAGACAAAGCCTTAGGCCATGTCTATGCTTACCACGCCGGAGATCGATCTTCTGGCACTCAATTTAGTAGGCCTAGTAAGGATCCGCTAAATCGAACACTAAGGGAGTCCCTGGTCAGCATCGATACTCCGATTCACAAGGAGTAAGGGAAGTCAACTGGAGCGTTTGCTCCCACAGTACTCCTGCAGAGAGGTGCCAAGCTCGGCTTAAGGTCCATTGATTCCAGCTAAGTTATTTACGTAGCTGGAGTTGCGTACCTTAAGCCGACCTTCTGGGTGTAGTATAGACCTGGCCTCAGATCATTTACAGGTAAAATAAATGTTTTGAACTTATCTACTCTTCAGTATTCCTGCTGCATGTTTGCTTGCAGCATTTCTCTCCTGGACAAAGAAAAATAAATAAATGAAGTCAGATTCTCTTGTATTTATTAGTAAATTTCACTTCAGGTTCTCTGGGTGCAACTTTAGGATTGCAAACAGGGAATTAATTTAAAAGTAATATTTTCTATTGGGATTGTATTTTTTTTAAATGTACACTTTTCTTTCAGTCGTTCTTGGTGTATTTTAAATCTAGATATTTTAAGGGTAAATATCTTACTTACAGAGAGGATACTGCTTGATTCTCAGACACACAAGGTCTTAATCTTCATCCACCCAAGATCAAGAAGATGCAGGCTGTGTTATTGATACCTAGTGTGGCAACTACATTTAAAAGCTCTTAACAGAATGTTTCATCTTTTTCACTATTGCTTTAAAAAAAATTGACTGCAATACAACTCCAAAAAAAATAATATGATGTCCAGGAATGCGAGATGTGGATTCTCTGCTGTTTGGTACAGGCCCCGATCCCTGCAAACACTTACACACAAGCTTAACTTTATTGACATGAATCATTCCACTGATTTTTCCTGTGAATAAAGTTGAGCATGAGCATCTACAGGATTGGCGTGCACCTCGCCATAATTTCTACTAAAGTCCCTTTACAAACAGCACAGAGGGGCCTTAAAATGGAAATAAGTTATATATTGACGCATTTTAAGGTGCTGATCTGCTGCCAGAGAGGTATAAAAGGGGCTTTAGAATAAATAAGAATCAGATCTCATGGTGGGCCTGCTCTTCTGCTTTCATTCCCTGAGATCTATCCTAAATGTCTTGCATTTATTTTTAAACATATATCTGCTTTCTTCTTCAAATGCTTTAATGTTCCTGATTCTTACATTCAATAAAGCAAAAACTGTTTTGCCAGCAAACAACTTTGTGAGCCACAATGGGCGTTCCCAGAAGTTACCTCACAAAATAAAAAGCTAGGCAATTAGAATGTACAGCAGAAACCGAAAAAAACAACTCTGGTTGCTTAATTTTATATTTTAATGAACAGCCTGCTGTAAAAGGCAGAGACCAAAAATGGGAGCACCTCTGTGAGTAAGGCTGTGCTGTCAACAACATTTTCCTAGTGAATTCCACCTCTTTATGCCGCTGAGCCAGCAGGACCGGATGGAATGTCTCTCCTCCCTGTATAAAAAGGCTGTGTTACTAATAAAACTGGTAACCCAGGAAGATTATTTCCCAGGTGTGATCTCTACTATTAGCACAGTAGCTCTCAGGGGACTAGATTCCAACACCCTTACGCTCCTTGAGCTGTAACAGCTCCCTCCTCAAGTGGTCCCATTGAAATCAATGTATTAATTGGCGTGACCAAGGATAGCAGAACTTGGTCCCTGGAGACAGCGCAGGCTCATAGAATACTCCCTGACCCTAAAAAAAACAAGGACCTGGTTTTCCTAAAGGTGCTAAGCTCTTCCATAGACTTTAGATGGAGTCCTGGAGGCTTAGCACTTATGAAAATCAAGTTCTAAGATCCTGAACTACTCCACATTCTATTCTCCCATATCCATGCCTCCCTCCTGGTCTATTTTTCCTCACCTGCAAAACATCCCTTTAAAACCAGTATCTTGTATTTGTTATATATGTGTAGGCTGTATCTCCTGCTGAAAGATAATTGGAGTTTAGACAAAGAAGTGTGCGCGCAGGTGGGGGGGGGGCGCTAACTCCACTGCACAAGTGCTTGCAGCATTGACCTTTATAGTGTCACAGAAATCATGGGTTAAATTCTCGGCTGGCATGAAGCATGACAGCTCTCTATCTGCTTATATCAACAGTGAACTTGGGCCTTTTCATTTTCTAGCCTTTATTACCATCAGCAGCTGAAATTAAGACAAAGTTTGGTATGTTTCAATCTAATTTACTTCTCACCATTCGTTCCCCCCATCTTACCCACTTTGGACAATGAAATTAAACCTGTCAGTTTCACCTCCTGCATAAGCCCGCATGCCATTTTGGGTTTCAGAACAAGTCTTCAACTACGTTTTACAAAATTCACTGAGATTACAAGAAAAAAAATTTAATAGTGGATGAAATTCTTCTCTTAAAAAACCAAAAGCCACTCCAGATCAAAAACAGTAGAACAGAGCAAAATTTGATCCAGTATGCTTGGTAACTCCCTTTTTCCCATATTCATTATTTATGTAGAAATATACATAAATTACACTCTCTCTCTTTTTCTCTTGTCAAGCTATTTTAGTCATGTCCCTTTAAGGTATAAAATGAAATACTATCCCAACTCTCCTTTAAAAGTATTTTGTCATTCACTGTTTCATATTATTCTCATACGGGAAAATGAAGACGTATCTATAGATATTTCCATCACTAACTGTCTCATGACTAGCTACATACAGCACCACTGAAATGCAGCCATATCTGGAAAGGATGGTGGCCGGCAGCACTCCGAATTGCAGTGTGAACTTAGGAGGAAAGTTTTGGTCAAGATCAAAGGGACAAACTCTGATGGTTGGGTGAAATTCGCCCTGTGCAGAGAGCCAGCACAAGGGCTGTGTCTACATTGGCATCCCTTTCCGGAAAAGGGATGCTAATGAGACACATCGCAATTGCAAATCCGCGGGGGATTTAAATATCCCCCGCGGCATTTGCATTTACATGGCTGCCGCTTTTTTCCGGCTTGGGGATAAGCCGGAGAAAAGCGCCAGTCTAGACGTGATTCTCCGGAAAATAAGCCCTTTTCCGGAGGATCTCTTATTCCTACTTGAAAGTAGGAATAAGAGATCCTCCGGAATAGGGCTTTATTCCGGAGGATCGCGCCAGTCTGGACACTCTTTTCCGGCTTTTCCCCAAGCCGGAAAAAAAGCGGCGGCCATGTTTATTTAAATCCCGCAGGGGATATTTAAATCCCCCGTGCATTTCCCTATTCCAAAGTTCTAAATTAGCATGGCTATTCCGAAGAAGGGGCCAGTGCGCAGACAGCCTGGGTCTTTCAGAGGAGAAACAGCATGGTAACTCCCAGGAGAACGAAGGGCAGAACCAGCCCCACCCAAATGCAAAGCAGTATTTTCTGGGATGATGAACATTTCCAACCTGCTGCTCAGACCATTAAGACACCAGCTTCAGCAGCATCAGATGCTATCAGGAATCTGATTCAGAGAAGATTAAATGTTTACAGCCGTGCAGGGGCTGGTTCTTCAAATGCTTCTGATTCAGCGAATGGAATCTGGTAAAGTCACATCCTGCACAGTTCTGCCATCAGTCCTACCCCCCAGTTGCCAGTGTCTCACTGGGGCCTGCACGAGCATCCTGCCCAATATAACTGCTTGCAAAACATCTCCTCCTTGGGCCACAAATCCTTTCCAGCAGAGCTTGGCATGTGCCACCACGAGCTAACGCTGGGCTGAGATGGGCGTCAAGTCCCCTGCCAGCAAAGCAGAGCGCAACCTTTTGCAGCCGCTGGAAGCCAGATCCAGCTGCACTGCAGATCCTTGCCAATTTAGCATCAATTTAAAAGACAAGATCCCATCAAGCAGGGGCTGCGGATTCTGGGGCTAGGTGTTTGGAAAACCACCTGAGAGAAGCAGGCTTAGGAAGGCAGAGAGGGGATTTAACACCTTATCCCTGCTATCTGCTAAACACATTGGCTGCGTCTAGATTGGCATGATTTTCCGGAAATGCTTTTAATGGAAAAGTTTTCCGTTAAAAGCATTTTCGGAACAGAGCGTCCAGATTGGCACGGATGCTTTTCCGCAAAAGCACTTTTTGCAGAAAAGCATCCATGCCAATCTAGACGCGCTTTTCCGCAAAAAAGCCCAAAACGCCATTTTTGCGATCGGGGCTTTTTTGCGGAAAACAAATCTGAGCTGTTTACATTGGCCCTTTTGCGCAAAAGGGACTTTTGCCTGAACGGGAGCAGAATAGTATTTCCGCAAGAAGCGCTGATTTCTTACAGTAGGAAGTCAGCGCTTTTGCAGAAATTCAAGTGGCCAGTGTAGGCAGCTGGCAAGTTTTTCTGGAAAAACGGCTGATTTTCCAGAAAAACTGGCCAGTCTAGACACAGACATTCAGCCATGCCAGTGCACTGAGTACACATCCTCCCAACCTCAGGTGTGTGGACAGGCTACTAAAGCCACACCGGGCCTGAGAGAGAGAGCGCTGGGAAGGTCCGGGAGAGCAAGTTCAATGGAACCAGAGACAAACAAAGGCCAGGAAGCTGCAAGCAGCAAGTTAGAATTCACAGGACATTTCAACAGGTCCCAGAAACCCACCTCAAATTAGAGTCAAGAAGAGAAAGCAGCAGCTCTGGGACCGTGAAATAGCAGGTCAGCTCCTAACCCGAGAGGAAGGGTTACGGGCACATGGCTGCTATGCGGCGGCGAGGGAGCTGTGCCCTCCTCCACGGCGAACAAGGCCCAGGGAGAGGGGAATGAATTCTGACATAACTCCAGTGAAGTTGGGACCGCAGGCCTCTTTCCTCAGTGCATTTCCCCCCCGCTGTCCCAACACTGCGTCTTAACCCTGGCCTGAGGGAGTAAGCAGGGAGCTCAGCCTCCCTGTCCCAGTCAATCTCTGGCCTCTCTGCTGAGCTGCCCACAGCACTTCTCCATTTAGGGTTAGTCTAAGAGCCACTTCTCCATGCTCCAACCTCATTAGAACAGCTATCAGATGGGCCTATCGACCTGGACTGGATTTTCGCTCACAACCTACACGTGAGAAAACACCTTCCTTCCCCATCCATTCCTGAGCCTTTCAGACCCCCATAGATTTGGATTTCATCCCTTGGGCCTGAGCAGTGATGGCCCCAACATCCTAGGCCGAGAATTAAGTGAGGAAGGAGAAGGACAGTGGGTGATGAGGGCGGGCGTGTGAGTGGCTGGCTCAGCACGGTAGCTCTCCCCATATCGCTGCCTAGGGCCAGGAGGCGTGGTGGGGGAGGTCTGAATCCTGATCACATGAATTCCATCCTTCCCCCAAGTGGCAATAGCAACACAAAAGACCTTGGGCAGAATCAAAGAGCCGAAAGAAATGGGGAAGGAGGGATTATTGCATGCACGTGTCACCCCTGGGCGGGGGTGCAACATGGAGCAGGTTCAGCAGCCAGCAGAGTTCAGGGTAGACTCTGTAATCCTCTTTTTCCCTTTCCGTTTGCTCTTTGAAGTAATTATAGTTTTGGATTGAAATCCACCCGGAGTGTAACCCCTCTGCTTAATGCTCGCTGTAAATCCTTGGGTACACAGCCACACGGCTTCCCAGACTCACTTGGAATAGGAAACCAGTTCAGTGCCAAAAGAAGTGTCTTTGTTTTCTTTGGTAAATGCTGTCAAAACTGCTTTTCCCCGTGCCACATCCTAGAGCAGCATGCATCTGTCCTAACCATCAGCCCTTCTCGACCAACTTTCTTTTGGAGCTGCAAAGCCGAGAATGTTGTGAGATCACCAGACTGGGAGTCTGGACTCCTGTATTCACTGCTTTGCCACTCATTGTCCTTTGGGAAAGTCACAGAACCTTTCTAAGCCACTGTTTCCCCAGGTGGGGACAATGCTAATGGAAAACAAAGGATTAATAACAGTAATAATCAGGATCCAAAGTCCCATCCCGTTGTACCCACAGAATAAAGGACGGTCTCTGTCTCAAAGAACCTGCAGTCAAGTTGACAACAGTCGCCCCAGTGGGACGCTGGGATATTTGTTGGAGCACTACATTTGTCCGCCCAAGGCCGTACTGTGTCACTTGACCAATGGTGACAGCATGCGCGGAGACCGATCAGATGGCAGGACACCAAACAACATATGGGGAGTGGCCCACAGCAGCAGGGCCAGGCTGGTGGCAGAACTGTTAACACTGATGGGCAGGAAACACTTGGGAACAAGGGACACTTTTTGGATGTATCAGTCCAATTGGCACCAGAGGAAACTGGTTCAGAGGGACATTGGCCACTCCACTGGCAGCTCGTGGCTTCTCACATTCATTTCCCATTCCAGTGATGTTCCCAGCCCTCCGTGGGTCATTCCAGTTCATTTTGGGGACCTAGGAAGCTTTTTACTCAGCAGGTTCTTGGCATCAAAAATCAGCACCTTCATTTCTTTGCAGAAATCCAGCAACCAGCATGCAAGAGATAAGATTCACAGATCTACTCCAGCAGAGCTGTTTGCCCCACCAGGCAAGGAGCCAGAAGACCTTGGAGCATTGAACCAAAGGTAGACCTAGCCCGATATTCAGAGAAACATATTGTTTCCTGCTCCCTAGAAACTCAGCATGGGCCTTCTTCCATGCTACCGCTGATTAGAGATCTGGGGATGCACAAGAGGCTGAAGAATTATAAAAAATTCAGAACCTTCACCAAGAACCGGAACTGAGCCTCCAAACTCAAAGAACGGTAGATTGAGATCCTGCACCTAGGCTCTGTTTCTGCCCCCTTCTGTATTATCTCATCCAAACAAAAGGCAGGAATCCCCTGAAATCTTGCAAGAAAATGCATCTTTATGAGATTTCCAGCCCCCTGATGCAAGTCCCAATAAGGGTACAGAGAAGCTGGTGAGCTGTGGGTGCACCTCCAAATTGAATCACCCACCGTCACAGGCTGTTCAGCCAATTCCACCTTTTGGAAACCAAAGCCACTCTACTGGTCTGATTCAGTGCTATCCTGTACCTTGTGACATCATCTATGGGCACTGAATGGCAGCTAAACATAGTGAGATCGGAATAGCTGACATTGGTACCATAGGACGGCACCACACGCAGAACCCTGGAGAAAAAGACCCTCCATTCTTCCCTTCCAGTTTAATAACATGGAGGCCGCCTCATTGCAGCAGGGAATTATTAAGACAGGATCCTTGGGATGTGGGCCTGGCCACTGGTGGCAATATGACTCAATGAATCAGAAGCAGGGCACTGCTTAGCCACCGGATGGGCTGGGCTGGAGTAGGTGAGGAAGATCAAGAACTCAAACATGAGGAAGACCAGGTGAGCTGGGAGGAAGGGTTGTTTGGGCTGGGAAGCAGAGACCAACCAAAACATAGGCACAGCTGATAAGTACTTTGCATTAATACAACCAACTCAGCCCTGCTTCACAGATTCCTTTGACCTGCAGTCCATGCGTGGCCTAGAGGGGACACTAGATATACCTACCCTTGATGATCACAACTGGTGAAGTCAGCTAGCAAGCAACCACATTTCAGACCCTAACTGTTCCCAACTCTGCTCCAATCTTCTTTGCTCCCAAAGGGGCTCAGGCAGGCTGCCTTGACTCCCTCCCATCAGATCCCTCTCTAAAATGTTCCCAGAACTGGGGTTCGGATTGGAGCTCTCCCCACGCCCCCTGAACCAATCCCTCCCCCTGCCTGTCTGCCACAGCAGTGCATCTCACCCAGGCTGGGGAAGCTAATTTACACCTTTCAAGGTTTAAAATAGCAGTGGCGTAAATGAAAAGTCCAATTTCTTCAAATTTGCATTGTAAAACCATCCTTCAACTTCCTAGAAATAAATTTTACTATTTTATTAGTGCAAACAAAATGGTAATAAAACACTAATACAGCGCCTTGTATCCAGGGGAAGAGCTAAAATTAACATAGCCCGAGCAGTGTTTGCTATTACATTCAATTACCTTTTTACTTGAGATTTACATTCTCATCCCTTTAATCTCCATAGTAGTGGCTTTGAAATCATTCCCCTGCTCGGAACGGACTGTATGAAAGACACTCGCCTCAACCACAGTCCCTGCTGCCGGCTCCTTGCAGCCAGCCTGTTCCCTAGAGATTCCCTGTGGTCAGGGCCTTTCATCCAAGACACTTAAACTGTTAATTAACAGTGGGACAGCATAATTATCCCCCCATGTAGAGAGAGGGAAACTGAGGTACAGAGAGACAGAAGGCCAGATTCTGAACTCTCCTGCCCCAGTGTAGATCTGGAGTAACACTGTATTGGAGTGACTCCCGGTTTGCACTGGGATTCATTGAATTCAGAATCTGCCCTTGCGACTGGATCAGGACCATACAGCGATTCACTGGCTGACACGGGCATGGCCCCCATGGAATGGCCTTGTTGATGTACAGCAGAAGAGCATTTCCAGGGTGGACCGGACGCTCTGTGCGACCACGCTGGGAAGTGCATTTCATGGGCTGTGACATGCCTGAGTTTCCCACGTGGGTGCAGAGCGCACCCACGGACGTGCTAAGGAGCCAGGGATGCGCCCAAGGAAATCTGCTTCTCTGGCAGCAGGGGAGCGCTTTGAACAAGTTAACTTCCTGAAGACTTTTTTAATATTCTGGAAATGTCCATGAGTCTTTGCTGCCACCTGAAGCATGGCAGGTTTCGGATGGGATCCCACACAAAACTCAACTGCATCCTGGTCCCACATAGTGACTCCAGTCCATCTGAGCAGAATCCCCCACCCTTCCTCTTGTACGTATCTGAACGGACAGACCTCTCACATCTCACAGGCCATTGCAATGGGAGCACGGTCTAGTGGTGAAAGCCCAGGCCGGGTGCCGGAAGATCTGGATGCTATTACCCATCCCTGCCTCTGTGTGGAGATGGACAAATCACTTAACCTCCTTGGGCTACCTCTGTAACACAAGGCTAGCACCTGCCTCAAGGGTGAACTTCATGGCTTCGGTGACTTACATTAGCAAAGCACTCTGAGATCTAGGAAAGGGAGATACTATGGGAGTGGGAAACATTGCATCTCCTCTTCTTCCAGTCTGGACAGGACAGGACCCTGCAGCCCACAACACCCCACTCACCTCCCACCTACTACGCCATCATGGCACAGAACAAAATCACCACAACACTGAGCGTGCCACTCAGACACACACAGGACAAAGAATGGCTGGCAGACACAGCTAGCACCATGGAGAAGAGCTTTCCCAACTGAGGACCGAGGGCTTGGTTTGTTTTTTCAGGGCCCCTCTATGCTGAACCATGCATGAGGACAGCTGCCTGTCAGGGAGGTTTTTACTGCCTGTGTGGACAGAAAACAAGGTCCTATTGCCGTTAAGGAAAGAGATATAGCCGAAGTAAGCTATAAGCAAGCTAGGGGCATTGCACGGCCCAGACCTCATAATGGGCTAATGAACAAATTGTAATGAACCTGTGTCAACGAAAACCAGTCAGTGCAACCGTGCTCACCATACCATACTAAAATCTGTTTCAGTTTTGTCTTGCTCTGGCACCGTTTCAGTTGCAAATGACCGAGTATCTAGCCCACCGTTCTCAGTTCCACTTTCAGAAGCAGTGCATTCTGGGAGAGCTTGCTAGGTCACCAGAGCTTTGCAGAACAGCAGCAGGAGGACTAGTTGGACTGTTTCAGTTTGTCTGAATCCTCACTGGCACCAAACAGGATGGATCTATGGTTATTAAACTTACCACATGCTCCTCTGTTCTAACCATTTCGTGCATTTTCCTGTTCTCCACACATACTAGGGGCTTCTGCCAGTTTAATTAATCTAGCGTAGAGTCGGCATGAGAAATACAAGAAGCCCGGTAAAGCTGCTGTTTCAAATCTGACTCAGGTCAGTTGCTGTGACCACCGCCCAGCAATATTTTCTCATTGCTTCCTTGTGCTTCCCTGGCTGTATCCACCTGTTGTCTCTGGTAATGTAGTAAGCTCTCTGGTGCAGGGACCATCTTTTTGTTCTGTGCTTGCACCATGCCAGACACAATAGAGTCCCAGTCCATGACTAGGGCTTCTCAGCCCTTCCACAATTCAAATAACACTGCCAACCCCAAGCATCCAAGGATCAAGACACTGGCTTAAAAACTATACAGGCTATTTTGAAAACCAGAGAATTGGGGTAGTTGCCTTTTGGGCTTTGAGTCCTTAGGGGTCATGTCTGCAAGTGTATCTCTGCAACCAAGAGGGTTAGAAACTTACTTAAAAACAAAAACAAAGGCAGAGATTCCCCTGTATTCATGACTCCGGAAGCTGGGACTTTATGGAGAAAGGCCAGCTGTCACAAGAAAAATGGCAAAGATACAGAAAGCCATCCCCATCTGATGATGGTTTTGCAATCTATGTTCAGGATGTGGGTGTCTCAGTGCACCAGATAGGTCTCAGCTGGAAGGACAAAGGGGATGGGGGCCTGGCCACTCAAAGGGGCCAGAGGCTCCTAGCTGCCACTGCTGTTACTGCAGCAGTGGCGGGAGCCACAGGCCTCTTTAAATTGCTGCTAGAGCACCACTCCATGCAGCTCTGAGATCTGGAGGGGGGCAGCACCATGACCCAAGCAGCGTGGAGGGCTGGCTTTCCTGCTCCTTCCGCCTAAGGCCCCGCCCCTTCTGGGGGTGCAGAACCAAGGCACCACCCATACCTTGTCCCTGGAGCCTGCAGAAGCTGTCGGCTCCTCTGCCAGGAGAAGAAAGCTGCATGGGGAGGGAGGTAGTTCTCTGACCCTGGGTCCTGGTACCTAGCAATGCTTCAAACACGGATCCACGCCAAGTTCCTGTGGACAGTGTCCACTGACTGCTGGGACTCCGCTCGAAGAGTGCATGGTGTCCAGGGCGCTCGTTTCATTTTGACCCTGTGATCTGCACTCCCATTCCTGATATTGCCATTTTTGTGCCCCAGGATATTAATTTCTGGGCCCTGTGGGCTCTCTCTCCTGCCTTTTGCTGCTGCCCACCAATCCCAGTTATCCAACAGGCTGGCACTAGCATTCTAGCAAACAAATACAGCAGAAAAACAAACCTAGAGATTCCCACCCCCCAACTGACCAGACAAGGGTAACCTTGCTTCCCACAAACCTCTGCCCCACAGGCCCAAAAAATCCCTTATCCTTGGGTCCAGTCTCAATTGAATCACCTCGGATCAGGCTGCATTCACAAAAAGTAAATATTCAAATAAGAGCAGGAGGAAGAAACCCTCGCAAGAGGAAGAATTTAGGCTTGGTTTGAGCTGGTCCTTTGCACCTTTTTTTCTCTTTTCTCCACCTTCCCCCCCCCCAAGCACCAAACAAAAGGAAGTTTGTTGTCAGACATTTCTTGGGCTTTGTCCGAGTTCCACCTTGTTTTCTTTTTCTTACCTCCCCGCCCTGTATAAATAAAGCAAAAACCGATTGGCACCACCTGTGAGGAAAGGACAACTAAGAGCAGAATTTTATCTTTTTTTTTTATAAATTGGCCTGAAGTTTTGGGCAAAGGACAAAAGGCTTTGCTGGCTGAGCACAATTCCAGTAACTGAGTCACACTGAGACGCTACAGCTTGATCCACACAGGCTGCTGGCATAGCTAACAGCTTAGCCTCTGCTTAGCTAATGGCACGCAAATGCTAGCCCCATCACCGCTGCCGAGTCCCCCTCCCCCGCATGCTAGGGGCAAAAAAATAAAAAGCCCCTCTGGTCAAGTGTTCCCTCTAATTTTATCCATACACGTGTGGAATAAATGTTATGTGCACGGAGAGATGTGTGGATGTGCACCACTACTAGAAACACATGCTCCTGGCTTGGGCACAGGTCACTCTGCTAACCAGCTGGGCAGCTTTTGAGCCCAAGCACTCAACTTACAGGGAACATTGACATGGCACTACTTTGCAACGGGGCCCGTACAATCACACCGTCTCCTCTTCTGCAAATCCACAGAAGAAACGCTAGATTTCTCTCTTTCCTGAAGACTGGGGAAGTTCTGGAACAATGGACAACGAGGCAGATTTTGTTTGTTCGCAGTGCACACAAGCGAGGCCTGCATCACAGTTAGCGCTGCAGGAGAAGGGCAATCAGATTTGACCATAAACTCTTTGGGGCAGAGAACTGTCTATGGTAACGCAACACCAAGCACGATGGGTTGGTGCCTCTAGACACTACCATGATGTAATCAAGTTCAGGCAGCAAACAAAACCCTGGTCTAGGAGATGCTGATGCCCCATGAGGGTAGGTGTGCCGTGCACAATTGACGGCACGAGAAAAGGCCTCATAGTGCAATGGTGCATTTTGGGGAACTGGAGTGCAGGTCATTTTTCTGTTTATTTTTATGAGGCACTTTGGCCTCTCAATTGCCTTATCTACCACCTGTTCGCTCTCCTTCCTTAGGCTGATAATAGAGAGCAGGCCACAGGGAGGGGGTGGAGTTTGCATTGGCTCTTTGCTTTCCTTTTAATGAGTCATTTGATTTCTGTTCGAATCACCATGATGCTGGCCCGGTACCACTAGGAAACTGAGGCTATTGTAACTATAGTGCCACGGTTGCATAGGGGTAGACGCTAAGCGCCAAAGTGCATGCAAAGAGGCGGCTTCTTTTGCTGCATTCCTGGGTCAGGGGACCCAGGGCAAAGCCTGCTCTGCTTGGTGCAGCAGGTCTCTTAAGGATTTACACATGAGCATGGTTACATGGGTGCTAATTTCATTCATGTAGATAAAGCCTCTGATTTTACGCAACATCAGCATCATTTCATGACAAAGCCCATGATGCACGGAGGTGGCTGAGAAAAAGGAATCTAGCTTTTCCAGGAACAGACAATCCAGATTTTCCGGTTTATATGTTTTTCTCATCTGGATTTTCTTAGCTGTCCTAGGACAGATTCCCATAGATCCTGATGGAAAGGGGAAAATATTGGAACAATCACCCTGATCAGCTTGGCTGAATGTCTCACCTGCCACAATCTCTTCAGGCAGAAATTTGAATTTGTTTTCCTGCAGCTACACAGACAAACCAACATCCATCTCCCCCATGGGGCCATTTCAGCTCTGCAGCTGCCATAGGGTTCTGGTAACGTAGTAACGGCGACGCTTGGTCATGCCCAACTCTGGAGACATTCTTGGTGAGGACACGGACACGCCTCAACCCCGGGCATGACAGGATTTAACACCGAGGAGAGACTTCCAGATAGCTAGGCTCATTAGGCTGGGGAGCCAGCTCCCAATGAACTGTGGGGAGCACCTCAGCTGGAAGACACACAGCAGGGCAAACTCCCGCAAGAGCGCCAGGCGGGTAGGAGAAGGCAACAAGTAGATCTTCCCCATAAGACTCTACTGGGCTAGTAGCTCAGCCTTTCTCCCTCTATACTGGGCCTCCAGAGTCCTCTGACCAGGGCTGAGCCCAGTACTCCCTGTACAGTCTGGGGATCCAGGACCAGATCCTACCATTCCAGTCAGGAGCAGGGAACGGGTAGAGCTATGGTCCATCCAGAGGACTGTGGGTGTCAGTGGCTGAGGGTGGGGCCATGTTGCTATGGGGCCAGAGTGCTGGGCTGAGGGATTGAGTCAGCCTGAGTTTCTCCTCTGCCACCGACACCAAGCCTGGCTGCTGAGTTTACACAGTGAGGGCAGCACAGTGGCTGTCGGCTGGGAGCCTCTGCATGCTGAGCACTTGGCTGCAGACTTTTATCAAAACCAGAGCAAGAAACGGCAGCACAACTACCACCAATCTGAGGCTAAGGCTGAAACGATTCAGCAAGGAGAGTCGTCTTAACCCTCCAGTGGCCGAGGTGACCATAACTACCCGGGAGGTGACAGGGGAGGAGGCGTGAAGCTCCTTCAAATCCTTCCGTTCGCATTCGTTCACCTCCATCCGCTCCCAGGAAAGCGGCTCCACAGGCGCCACAACACGGGGCTGAACCATGCTGGGGGGCCCCCCGCATCTAGCCAGGGCCAGAGCTCACTTCTGAGGCTACGTCTACGCTACAAGTTTTGCCAGAAGAGGCAATGCAAATGAAGCGCAGATTAGCATTTTCTTGTGCTTCATTTGCATAATCTCTTCCAATTTGATTTTGCACAAGGGGTTTTTGCACAAAAACAAGCAGCGTGGACGTTTCCTTTTTGCGCAAAAAAACCCTTTTGCGCAAGACCCTTATGCCTCAAAATAGGAGGTTTACTGATCTTGCAGAAAAAGGTTTTTTTGCGCAAAAAGGAAACGTTCACACTGCTTGTTTTTGCGCAAAAATCCCTTGTGCAAAATCAGATTGGAAGAGATTATGCAAATGAAGCATGAGAAAATGCTGATCTGCGCTTCATTTGCATTGCCTCTTCCAGCAAAACTTGTAGTGTAGACGTAACCTGAAGGGCCCTGCACCCAGTGAGATGGCCAGACCCCAGGCAGCTGTCAGGAACTCTCACATTACATCCCGCATGGCTTGTGCCTGGCAGAGATGCCTTGTGCCTGGCCTTAGGTCAGAAAATCTCTTAAGCATGTCCTCAACTTGAATCACGTTCCCAGACCTCACTGACACATGCTTAGGTGCCCTGTTGAATCAGGGATTGTGAGGAGGGGCAGGACACCTGCTCCTGGGGTCAAGGGTGGGCAGAAAATGATTCATTACCTTAAAACAGTGTTTCTTAAACTGTGTTCCGTGGCACACAGCAGTCGGAGGTGTGCCGTGGAGAACAACGGAGTTCAAAATGGCTGCCCTTAAAAGTTGCCATTTTTTTGCTCAACTTTCCCCCGACCCTTTTTTTTGGGGGGGGGGGGGAGGAGGGGAGCTCAACAAAAAATCCTTGGTGTTCCTCATAAAAAAATATTGTTTGGTGTTCCTCGGTCTTAAAACGTTTAAGAAACACTGCCTTAAAAGAAGGGTTAGCAACTGGAAAGGAGCTAGGCCCAGGCTCATCGTTCAAAATGCACTGACAAGGAGAGGACCATGGCCCAGAGGGTGGGGAAGGAGACCTGTTCAAATGTGTAGGGGCCGGCAGGTATGAGGCGTGGTGTCGGCCTAGGGCCAGCCTTGCATCCACACAACCTCCGCTCATGCTACACTCTGCCCAGCCTCTTGGGAAGTTCTGCCAGGGCTTGGGGAAGCCATGGTGGGCAAAGCAGCCCATCCAATGGCTCCCCAAAAGGCTGCACTGAGGACCACACTCAGCCTCCTCCTGTCTTTGCCAAATCCTTCAAATTCTGGGGGGAGGGGTGCAATTCTGCTCCCCAGCCACTGGGTGCCCAGTAAGCCCCAGAGCTTGTTTCAAGGCCCCGCACTCTCTTGCAAGCTGCCCAGCGGCGATGCGTGAACCGAGATGGTTGGGGTACAGTGACCGGCTCTCCAGAGCCCCTCACCAAGCCTTGTGCTGGGTGGGGTTCCTCAACCCGGGCGGAGGAGGAAGGGAAGATTCCATCCCCCTAAGCCCAGTGGAACTGATCTACCTGCACGCTGGCTTAGCCTGAAACACAGAGACCAGGCGGGACCCAGCAGGAACAATGGCCAAGTGGCTCCCACGCCATCCTGGAGAGTGTTGCACGATACAGAATTTGTAGCAATCATTTTATTGCTGCTGACGCAACAAAACCCCATATTCTCCTCCAGCCCCCATGCTCAGGGTGGCTCGGGCACATGGCTTAGTGATTACAATGAGATTTTGCAAGTTGCCAGGCTGCACCCTGCCCCCAGCTGTTTGCAGTATTCCTCCAACTTCTCACTGGCTTCCCACAGCCCAAGGGGGCCTGGCAGTCAGCACCCACTGAGAGACTGGAGAAATACGGGCACGGGGTCAGCTAAAGACCCATGCCGCTTGGGATCACTTCTCAGCACCACTGCAGGGCCAGCTGACAGGTCAATCCAAAGTGAGGAGGGCTAGCATCCCCCCTCTACTGCTTCAGCCTGGCAATCAAAGCTGGAAAGCCTTAGACCATCTGAGAGTGAAGCAAACTTTGACTGAACATCTGGAAAGCAAAACTTCATTACTGCTCGTAATTTGTATTTGCACGGCTGTACCAACTGCCCAATGACCCTTATTGGGATCACTATCCACATACACACTCATAGACACGGCCCCTGCTCCAGAGAGCTTGCACTTGGATTTAAAACAAGATATACGAGGCAACGATAAGAGTGAAACCAGGATGTGGGATTAAGGGGGTGCCATAGGGACAGAAACAAAGAGGACTCCATTCCTATGCTGCTCAGCCCAGCCATTAATAGTTAGCCAATTACTGCTTATTGGGGATCTGCTTTCACTATGATTTTATTGCATAGTTTTGCAAGTTCTGCTTAAGGGCAAATAACGCCCAGGCCTGTCTGTATTAGGGATGGTGGAAGGGAGGCCAGATACCTTCTGCAAAAACAAACATGGAAATCAGGGCTCAGCTTTTGCCCCACTTGCGCTCAAGCTGGTGCCCACAGACTTTAAGAGGGCACATGCTTGAATCCAGAATACAGGAGCAGACCTTCGACGACGTATTTACCAGAGCCTGCCCCAGCCCCGAGCCACCGAATGCAGTTCTGCTGTGCAGAGGCAGAGGGCAGTACATTGGGGTCTTGCACAAGCCAGTCCACACACAGCTCTGCTCCCACGCAGGCTCCCTGTCAACACTCGAGTATATTTCTGGGGAGTATGATGGCGTGGGAGGAATGGAGGCAGAGCCAGAGGATCGGTGCCAGCCATTCCCCCATGCGGCAGTGGTGTGGAAGAGGATGACACATGTTGCAGGGGCTAGGCAAGGATGCAGTAACAGTCAGAACAGCCTGTGCTTGGGAAGAGCCTCTCTCTGCCTAGATCACGGCGCAGCCGTGTATGCCAAGGGGGAAGAGGGTGGTCCAGGATTGGGCCCTTTGCACGAGGCAGGAGCATGTGTGTTCAGCAAAGCTGGGGGCCCCAGAACTTGTGTATGTCAAGCATACCACGACTACTGAAGCAGACGGTTTCAGATCCTGCTGAGCCAGCTTGTGGCTGGATTCAAAACTGAGTAAATTTACAGCTGTAAGCTGGGAGTTTATACAACTCCTGACTTGTTAGGGATGGCTGACGAAGCCAGCATGCTCGCTCCACAGCCAACAGGGCTTGGAGCAGTCAGATCCTTGAACACGAGTTCCATTTTATTATTATTCCTTTAACTTCCCATAAAAGAGAGGAGTCGGGTGGGGGGGTCAGAACAGTGCATCTGTTTGCGGTGTCTCCCTCCCCCTTTTTCCCCCAAAGCCACACTGAAGCAAACTCTCAGCCTGGATCCACTGAATAATAAAACCCCCATTGGGCCAGCTTCACTCATACCACATCACACTTCTCCATGGGCTACTCATACGTAACCAGTGAGATATCAGCCATTGTGAGTGAGGGCCTCACAATCCGACCCCTGCGGCGGGCAGACTCCAGCCGTAGCCACTGCTCCCATTCACAGGCACCTGCTCCCAGTCCCAGCGAGTACCCAGCTACTCCAACTCTGCTGGGAGCTGTCTGGGCTCAGGACACCTACCAGAGCCCTTTCTGCAATCAGCTTCTTTGGGGTGCACTTGGCGTCAGGCTTGCGTGGTGACACACAGCCTGTCACTCTGATACTAGAGAACCACTGGGTTTGGCTGCACCTAGCAGCCTCAGTCAAGAGCCCCCTAGACACTCATTACAATCAAAGTCTCAGCTCTCCTTCAAAGTCTGTCTTAAGGAAGCCATTCTAGATGGAACAGACTTGGAGGAAGGCTGGTCCAATGGTTAGGGCACTAGCTTGAGACTCCAGAGACCAGGGTTCATCCCGGGCTCCCCATCAGACTTCCTGTGTCACCTTGCTTAGTTAGTTTTTCTGGGTTTCAGTCCCCCCTAGGTGCATTGGGGCTTCCATCACAAACTTGCCTCACATAAGTGTTGTGTAGCTAAATACTTTAAGGTCTGTGATGCAAGCAGAGGGCTGTGGGGGGAAGGGGGAAGCACAGCCGCATGGAGACTGGATCCCCCATCCTGGGAGAAAGCAGTTCCTCCTGGACACAGCTGAGATGTAGCAACAGGGCTCAGTCTCCTCTCCCTTTCACTCTGCCCTGCACACATCACCACCCAGAACATCATGAGTTAAGGAGCCCGATGAGGCTTTAGGGAGTCACTCAGGCAAGATCAAATGCTCTGTTAGCATCCAGCCACCATCTAAGAAAATAAAACAGTTGGGGGCTTTGGTGAAGTCTGACCTAGAGGCCTGGGGTGGGGGGAAATTTCTTCTCTCCATGCTCAGTGGGCAGAGATCACGCTGCCGGCTGCTGCTCCCACAGTTTAAAACACTTAAGTCCTGCAAGGGGCAGCTTAATTTTCCTTTTTAAAAGAAAAGTGTCAGTCTAATTAGATAAATCCCCTGAGCACGTGGCCTGGAGTTCGTCATGGAAATTAACCTCCTCGAAAGATCACAGTTACTGAAATAAGAAACTGTGTGTTTTGGCATAGTGCAGTGAAATGGGAGCTGCAGGCTGCATTTCATACACCTTCTCTTTCATAAACCTGCCGCGTTTCATATCTGTCCCGCCAGCTCTGAGCACGGCACCAGGACTTTATCTCCAAAGGCTTGTTTGCAAATCGCTGCCGAAAGGCTATGATAAGCCAAGAGTGTCTCACCTGGTTGCCAGCAGGAGAGCAGGAGGCTACCTAGGTAGAAAGTAGGCCCAGCTCAAGGCAAGAGGGGCCAGTTCCTTGATCCCAGTCACTGACAGACCTACCAAGAGGACAATCTGCAGACAGGGATCGTGGCAGCCAAGCCGGCAGCTGTTTGGTCAGCCTCACTGTCCAACAACCAGACATGCGTGAGCCTGCACAGGCCTCCCACCCATGGGCTTGGGGACAGGCTGAGCCGGGTGGAAGGGAACACCTTCTGGAGTGGTCCCCCAACAATTTGGGTTCCGCCTGCCGGGGCTGGGACACAGAAGACTTTACTTAGAAAGGGCACAAAAGGTGCAAGGTGTGGCAAGAATTGGAGGCAGGAGCCCCCCCTTCCTTCAGCACTGGGTGCAAAACCAGCTTTAAATCTAGACCCGCTTTCCAAGGTGCCTCGGTGTGAGGCACATTTCCTACCCTTACCACACACCCCAGACACATCATTTCAGACACTCAGCCTTTCAAAAGCAGCTTCTTCAAGAGGATCCCCAAGTACTCCAAAAAGATGAACTCTGTGGTACAGCATGGGAATGGAGGATCAGAGCAGAGAAGTGACTTGCCCAAGGTCACACAGTGACTTCGTGACAGAATCAGGAAGCAAACCCAGCTCTTTAACCTCCCAGCAGAACGGAAAATGAATTTTCATGTAGATAAATTCAAAGTAATGCATATTGGAAAACATATTGCTGACTGTGTGTATGAAACAATGGAGACTAAATTAGCGGTTACCACTCAAGAGTGAGATCTTGGAGTCATTGTGAATAGTTCTCTGAAAACATCTACTCTGTGTGCAGCGGCAGTCAAAAAAAGCCAACAGAATGTTAGGAATCTTTAAAAAGGGATAGAAAATAAGACAGAGAATATCTTATTGTCTCTGTATAAATCCACAGTATGCCCACATCTTGAATACTGCATACAGATATGATCGCCTCATCTCCAAAAAGATATCTTGGCATAGGAAAAAGTTCAGAAAAGGGCAACAAAAATGATGTGGGTATGGAACGACTGCCGTATGAGGACGGATTAATAAGACTGGGACTTTGGAGCTTAGAAAAGAGGAGACTAAGGTGGGATATAACAGAGGTCTATAAAAATCATGACTGGGATAGAGAAAGTGAATAAGGAAAAGTTATTTACTTGTTCCCATAACACAAGAACTAGGGGTCACTAAATGAAATGAATAGGTAGCAGGTTTTAAACAAAGGTTTCTTCACACAACGCACAGTCAACCAGTGAAACTCCTGGCTAGAGGACACTGTGAAGACCAAGACTAACAGGGTTAAAAAACCCACAGCCTAGATTAATTCATGGAGGTTAGGTCCATCAATGGCTATTAGCCAGGATGGGCAGGAATGGTGTCCCTAGACTCTGTTTCTCAGAAGCTGGGAATGGGCGACAAGGGATGAATCACTTGATGGTTACCTGTTCTGCTCGTTCTCTCTGGGGCACCTGGCACTGACAACTGTCAGAAGACAAGACAGTGGGCTAGATGGATCTTTGGTGTGACCCCGTATGGCTGTTCTTATGTTTTTGATGATGATGATGATGAGTTTAACCACTAGCCTGTCCTACCAGCCTAGTGGCAGGACACACACTCCCAACCCAAGCTCTGTAAGTATTCACAGGTAGGTCTCATGGACTGCCACTGCACAGTACCCTCCGTCTCACCACTTAGTCAACAGGGCACAACTGCACTAGGACTCTCTACAAAATCCAAAGTCCTCCTGTCATAACCCACGTCTTCTCTGTCCCAAGAGAGTCCAAGGATTCTAATGCTAAACTTCCCCTGTCCATACAGTCCTTCCAAAGGAGCCACCCCAGAACTAAGAGCTCCTGGAAAATTCATGAATTCTACATCCCTTCCTCTTAGCAACTGCTGGCAACCTTCTTTACAGGACCTGGCTCATGGACCAACTCCAGACAAAGTTGAATAAAGTGCCCTCTGGCCCTAGAGCTTCCTAGTGGTCTGTTCCATTTCATTTCAGCTGATGGGAGAATAAAAACAAGGCACTTTTTGGAAAGAAAACATGACCCCATTAAGCAAACCATCAGGCACAGGGGAACAGCAAAAGGCACAAGCCAACATGCTGCTTGGCAATCACGTGTCTTCTAACATGCAAAGCTCACAGCTGGATGGCTCAGGTTATTGGCACTGGCACTGAAAGACTTTTGTTTTACCTCCAGGACAGCGGTTCGATTTCTATCCAGGTTGGTAGTGAGTGAAATTTACTATCTGGCACCGTTTTGCTGGCCAAAACTGGAGTCTGACAGGCCTCAGTGCGGTTCCCAGGACACAAGGCTCCACGTGCGTGTCACAATCGGTACTAGTTAGCAGTTTCGGCAGACAGGCCAAGGAATGGATGGGCCATGGAGACTAAACCCCTTCTCACCTCTGGGTGCTGCTCCCAGTTCAGAGTGGGATCCCCTGGGGAGGCCAGTGTTGCTGCTAGCCAGGATGGAGCTGGTCTGCCACTGGAGACTTTCGGTCCCTAGCACTGCCGGCCTGGCCTCAGCTTAGAGCTATTCTTTGCCAAATGCAGGTCAGCCTATTCAAACAGCACGGCAGCAAAGCACATGAACACAGACACTTGTGGCTTAGGTGGGGTATGGACCTCCCTACTTTAGGCCTCTCGTATATCCTGATCAAAGTCATATTACTGTGAGGACCTTCCCGTGCTGGGCACACATGGTCACTCAGAAGTAGGTTTGGCTTGCCCTGCTGTCTCAAGCACCATGTGCTCATCTGGCTGAAACACATGATCTAGAGGAGGACCAAAAGGCATAGGGTTGCATCTGCCTCTTTTATCCAGCCCTCGAGGTCCAGGACATACCATATCCATCCACCTACAAGTAGCCTCAGGGTGGGAAACAAAGATCTGGCAAAGGGGCAGGGAGTTAGGAGCATTTCTGAAGCACTGCAGCATACACATTGCATGGCAAGAAGGGTCCTGCAAAGAAGGTAGACGCGAGAACTTCCTCTGAAAGAAACAAGCATGCCCTTTGTGATGGGCGTGGTAAACATGCAATTACAGTGGAGACCTTAATGAAGCAGACAGCCTCCTGATTCCTTTTGGAGGGGGCACAGGGAATGGAGCTCTTTTAACACACGTTACGAGTTTCTCTTGTGTAAAGGCTTGGAGGCTCTGACACGCTGGTGGACACATTCCCCAGCTGTGGGCAACAGGATGTCTGAGCCCGTGATCCAGCGGAAGGTATCTCTGCCTTTTTCTTTCAGCCTAAAGTTTGAATAGAGGAGCCCACCAGACGGCGTGAACACATGCCTCTCTCTATCCCAGCTGGCTTACCAAACCATTCCTGTACTTTAAGCCACCTAGTGTCCGAAGCTGTGTGCTAAGGATTTGTCCACCCTTTACAATCAAAAGCAACCAAAGGCAGAATTCTTAGGAAATACAGAGAAGAAGAGAGTTCCTACGAGATGGAAAAAAAAAAGGGGCAGAGTTGGGGGAGCACGTGATGAAGCACAAGCCAGAGACTGCCACGGGCTGGGTAGGCAAGAACAATATTTCAGGCACTGCAAAGCGCCCAGTTGAAAAGCAAAACACGATGTGCACAGGGGCAGCGGGCACGAACATAAACCCATCATAGCATGGTTTCAGACAGAAGGGCCACACAGATGAGGGGCTGGGAAACAGGCAATCTTGCCCCGATTCTGAAGTCTGTCACTGAGTGCTGCCTTCGGAGGCTGATGCCTGGCTGGCTCCGCTCTTTCCATCCCCAACAGAAACTCGGAGAGAACTTTTCCCGGCACCGGCCTGTGAAACAAAATTGAAGCACCTGACAGGCACCTCCTGGTTTCTTAGAGACCACTTTTGATGGCAGCTTCTCTCCTGCCCCCCCCCCCCACCATTCCCCTCCTCCTCATTCTCTCTCTGTGTCCTCGAGACTCCTCTCACCTTGAGGAGTGTTAGGATTACCCAGCATTTACACTCAATGCTCCTCTTTATTCCTTAAGACTTATTAAGAATGATAATGAGCTCCAAAGCAGCCACACGTCCCTCTCTCTCCCCTACCCCCCACCCTTCGCTCTCTCTCTCGCTCTCTCTCTCTCTACGTGCCTTTTCCGTCAAAGACACACAGGACAAATCCGACCAAAAAAAAAAACCTGACAATATGGATCAAGGACACCAGGGGATTTATATTCTACAAATCCTGCCTTTTTTGTTTTTATTATTTCTGCTTAAATTCCACCCCCTTCCTTCCCCTTTGCCCCCACTCTGTTGGACTTTAGAAGAAGAAGAAGAAGAAGAAGAAGAAGAAGAAGAAGAAGAGCTGTTTGCCTGGAAACCTCGTTAATGTGGAGCTTTTAAACGGTTGATTAATTTTAGCAAAATTTACGATGCACTCTTGCTTCTCTTTTAAGCTCCAGCCTTCTACACCCAAGACAAGTTAACTTTAAGGGCCCCCTCATGTGCCCACTTGCCCTTTCTTCCCTGGCACCCTATTTGTAGATGAAAACATACAGATGAAACATAAATACAGGGACAGAACACGGAAACAGCTACTCTGACGGGTGGCTAAAGTGGTTCAGTTCAATGCCTTTTAGCACAGGCAAGAAATAAGAGCCTGCAAAACTCCAAGCTTCCAGCTATTGAACTTTTCATTTTAAAAAAAGTACAAATCTGTCCATTAAAAAATAACGTGGACGTTATTTTATTTTAATAGACAAGTCTTCCCAAGTTTGATCTGTTCACTTCACAGAAGCGGGCTGATGCACAGCTGCATTGGAAACCTCAGAGTTCTTCCAAAGCCACCTCTTAAGCCAGCTATACTTCACCAATGGGAAAGAACAGACCGTAATGAAATTTAATATATATATTTATAAATGTGCCCTGATCTATACTTTAATATTTCAGAAATCTCCCAAGCTCTCTCCTGCACAGTATTTGCTTTTATTCTTTGTCTCTTTCTGCTAGAGTCTGTTTTTCTGATATAGACATCAGAAGGTTAAGGGCTCAATTATCAACTCTGCTGAAACCTCAGCCTTACACTTCTTAGGGGCTTCTCTTCTGTACTTTAGAAACCAAATTCCAAAATCTCTTTTCTTCTTTGTGTTTTTATTGTTATTGTTAATGTCTACTGCCTCTAGGTTCTGATCGCTGAACTAACAAACCTCTCTGGAGGGTAGGGATGAGTGAGATATAGATTTGGAAAGAAATAATACAGAATTCTAACGGTGCCTAGGTTCAAGTGAACTTGAGAAGACCGTGTCTCTCAGCTCCAAAACAGCATCCACACAAAATATTATCCAAGTGGTTCTAATTAACCCAAGTCAGTTACCCCCCCCCCCCCCCCAAAAAAAAAAAATTGGGAGGAAGTGGCTCTTTGATTATTGTTACAAACCAGAATGGAAACACATTTTAAAAGTTAAAGTAGCAGTGTTGTGGAATATGGAATCACTACTAGAAAAACAGTGTACTTGATTTGATCAAATGGGGGTGTTGTTTTGTTTTTTAAATATACGAGGCACACAAAAGCTTTGGTTAATGGAATCGAGCAGTACTTTTATCTCCCCAAGATTTTATATAGATGGACAGTATATAAATCCTTCTGCAAATGAAATTAACAAAAACAAAACAATGGAGAAGGGAGATGCGTAGCAAATCACCATCTCGGTAAATCACAGTCCCTGGGCTGGATAAATAGCAGATTTTGGTTTAATAGGAAGAATGAGATTTGGAAAAGAAAGGATCACCTTTACACCTGAAACTAACTATTGCAATAGTTAAGTTGTAAGTTAAGTCTCAAGTTTATGTGGACTTAATTTTTCAAAAGTTTATTTTTCCAATTAGCTTCACTCTTTTGGATGGAGTAAATAAATATCTGTATCTGTAAAAACAAGTCACTAATTCTCTCCTGAAAACTGCTTGAATTTCAGTCTGTCAAATCCAGACGACATTGGCTTTTTTGGTCATTGACTTCCCCCTATACACGGACAAACACAGACACACATACAGACACACTGATTTCCTCAAGAAGAAATAATCTCCCTGCCCTCCTCAAAACACCTTCTTCTGTTGTAAAACTACCAACTGAACTTAAGCTTTCAGTGGGTTTTGCCAGCACTAGGGCTTTGCTCTGAAACTGCAAGAATGACAACGTCATGTGTGTCGAAAGCTGACACTTACAGCTTTTAAAAAGAAACGGGAAAAAATAAGCTGTTGACTTCTTGGTTAAAGTATTTTCTTGTTCTAACTCATGTTCTTATGTCACTGAGCTAAAAAAAAAAAAAGAAAAAAGAGGGAGAGAGAGATATGACTTTCCTTGAATGATCTGTTTAACCTAAGCCAGAGGAAAAAAAAAGAAGTCATTAATTACTTATGTGAGCTATTGCTTCTGAAAGACAATAAACCTGCCTGGTCGCCATGGATATGACATATTTGCTCTGAAAACAACACAATAATTAGCAAAGGGGAAAGATACAAGGAGAATATGCAAACTCCTGAGTTTAAAGCCATAGTGTTTCCTCCCCCCCCCCTTTTACTTGTCAGAGTCAATTCTGTTTGCAATTCAAATCAAACAAATAAACAGAAGATTTACAAAAATATATTTTTTATAAAAGAAAAACTGATTGACTGCACTGATGAACCAAAAGAATAATAATGCCAAGCGATTACAAACCAAACAACTGCAGAGAAAATAATCTTATCTGGTGACATTAAACATATATTTGGGGTTGTTTTGGTTCCAGTTATTATTTGCATTTTTTTAAAGGAAAAATGCAGAAGTGTATTGAAAGAAAAAAGGAAAGTGCTTTAGGAGATGTAAAGTGTTTTAAAAACACATGTAGGAAAAAATGGGGACACTCACTTGGATATTAAAAATGCATCACATGGCTAATTATTTTTCCTTTTTAAAACCTACAACTTTACCCCCGAGAAGATGAGCAGGAAACACAATAGCTTTGTATCGTATCTGACAGTTTGATAAATATATGAGCTCATGGTGAGTTCACAATTTTTAAGTATACCAGAAACGTAAGACTTTCCTCTACTCAATTCCTCTAGATAACATGTAATAAAATAAGGGGATCATTTTTAATTAAACATAAAAATTGAATAAACTGCAGAGATTCTCCTTTAAAAACTGGATAAATGTTACAGTGAAAATGCTTTTTATATTTCTCTCTCATTAAGCTGAAACAAAGACTATTAAAACCTTCTCTAATGTGATAGCCTTCTGGATTCTGACCTTCTACATTTAGAAAACAAGTAATAAATATATCCTAACATGCACTTTATCTGGAGAGATATTTGACTTTGAACTTATTTTAACATTTAAAAAGCTTGGGAGGTACAAGAACAACAATGTAGTTGCTACAAGTTTTTTTGTTTTAATTGCTAAAATAAATATCTCAGAATAAAATGGGCAGATTAAGGAAACTTTGCCCTCATATAACACTTTTTTTCCTTTTTTATTTTTTTAAACAATAGTTTTTAGCTGGACTCTTTGATCTTGAAAGGGTTCTTCTATCTAGTCTGATGGGGGGGGGAGGATGATCTGTTTTAAATGATGATGCAACTAAAGGATCAAAGCCCTGACTTTCTGCTAGTCATAATAAGCTCTGTCTTGCACAAAGCTTCAACTTCAGACTTTTTTAAATATAGAAAATATAAAGGAGACCAGTAGGGCCACTGAAAAGGTGAAGCCTGCAAACAAACCGGGGCACTGCCCCTTTAAACGTTTTAGTGCATATGGAGTTTGATTTCTGAAAGAGATCAGTTTAACATCTCCATAGAAACCAGCAACAGATTATCATCAACAGAATAAATAACTAGTCTAATAAATTAAACAGGAGGCATAAGATCTGGAAACTTGATTACTGAAGTTCAACAATATTCCTCCATAAACTCTAACTGCTTCTTAGGTAGCTAACAAGGTAGCAACAAAAGTATAAATAAGAAAGTGGGTGTACGAAGAGAGGCAGGAAAACCACTGGGAAGCAGAAGTCCAAAGTCCTGGGCAGAGAGTATTTCTCCTTAAAAGTTATTACAACAACAGAAATAAATACATCTCGGTAACTGGGGTGGGGGAGAAAATCATTTTCTAAGGGAAAAGGTCATAGTGGCTGCATATGCAATTAAGCAGAGATAGAGGGGGCCACATACAATTAATTCACAAAGTTCAACAAAAGTTTCACTTTTCTCCTCCCGCCCCCCGCCCCAAAAACATTCTAGGTACATGGATCTAACTCAGTGTGATTCAGATTAACTCTCAGACACAACCCATCCAGAAAGTTTTCCAAATAAATTACTCAGAAGGTGCAACAATCCAGCCCCCAGGCTGGGATCAGAGGTTCCCCCCTCCCTTTCAGTCTTATCCTTACCCCCAGATTTCATCACCCTTTCCCAAATGTGCCACCTTTCCCAATAGCTCCTCCTCTCCGTCTCCTGCCACCCCCACCAGAAAACAAGAAGGAGGAAGGGCTTTCTCCACTACTCCAGGAAGATTGTCATGGCACATACACATTTACCTCCCAGGAAATCAACACCAACAAGTTACTTGGTCAATGTCCACAAGCCCAGACTATCCCACCCTAGCTAGGGAGATACAAAACTAGAGGACACTCTGGATTTACAGACCCCAGGAACAAGTGCCCCTAATTCGCACTTGCTAATTTCTTGGGGATTCTGAGAAAGTGCGTCCCCTGTGCCAGAGACAAACCTTAGGGGCTCATCACTGGCAGGGGAGTCATTAAAGATCTGGGGAGGCAGATCTGAAGCAGGCAGTACACTGTGATATTAACTCCTCCCTATCCAGGGGTCAGGCACACCCCTGCCTGGCTGGATTTCCAAGGCTTTTTATTTCTCCTTTTTTGTCAATGCCCCAAAGTGTCTTTTCCTGGCAGGCCCCAGTTTGATTGACGGGTCGGACACCTGTTCCCTTGTCCTGGAGTCTCCAAACATGGAGTGTGACATTCACCAAAAACTCACTGATCCCAGAGCCTCCCCGCCCCCGGCGCCCACAACCCCGCTCCCCTCACTCCACCCCTATGCTGATAGCTGCCCCCCGCCAACCCAGCAGTACAGCCCCCTTACCCCGAGAGCGCCCCTCTGTGCGCCCCCTGCCCGGCGCAGCCCGAGCCTTTTCGCAGCGGATTCGCAAAGAGAAAAGAAAAAGAAAAGAAAAGGGGGGGAAAACTTCCTGGCTCGGGATCGCAAATCAGCTGCGCATTCTGCAAATGCCACCGGGTAAAAATAACCTGCGGCTTCGCCGGGGCCCGGGCACCGACTCCCCCAAAAGCACCCCGAGCCCGGGCACACCGGGGGCAGCGGCTCCCCTACATGAGCGCATCGAGCCGGGAACGCAGCGCAGCTCTCCTGGGAGCGCACCGAGGGGGCCCGGCACCTCCCCGTCCCCGAGCGCACGGCTCCTCGCTTCCAGCCCTGCTCCATCTCCGCTCCGGGATTCGAGTGTCCGGAGCCAGCGGGGGGAAGCGCCGCTCGCCGGACCCCAGCCCGGCCCACGCACTTTGGAGAAACTTCCCTGGCACCGATCGCCTGCCACCTCCGTCCGGACACCCCCAGCCTGTCTCCCCCGCCGGGATCCCCAGCCTCCCGCCGCCCCTCGGCGCTTCCCCTTAGCCTCTCGCCAAGTTTCTGTGCTCAGAAAGCCAGGGGCATCGCCGCTGCGCCCCCGCGGGGCTGGGACCCCTCGCTCGGGAACGGGGAACCTGCGCCCCTGGCAGGGAGCGGGGCAGGGCGGTGGGTTCACGCGTCTCTCAGCCCAGTTCCTTCACCCATTTCCACCGCCGTTTTTTTTTTAAGTCCTGGAAATTGTCCGGCACAACCGGCCTCCCCCCCAGGCCAACAGCCCCGGAGCCGGCGCCGCTCCGCCTCCCCGCGGGGCCCGCACCCCCAGCGGAGCAGATGGGAGCACGGGCACCACCCTGCCCCCTTTGGCCAGTCTAGCATGAGTCCTGGACCCTGTAGCCCCTTCCCCTCGTTCACTCCCCTAGGGAGGCAGCGCGCTTCTCCCCCCCCCCCCCCGAGCACCCCTCAAAGTTCCCGGGCCAGGGCAGGGAGCGTAACCCCTCCACAGAGAGGGCGCGCACCGGAGCCCCAGGAAACCTGCGGTGCCCTCCGCCCCCTTCCAGAGTGCTGCCCCCCCGTCCAACCCCTCCCCCAGCAATGCCCACCTGCCGCTACCATGTGCCCCCCGCCCCTCTTCCCTGCCAGGGCCATGCCCCCGGCTGCACCCCGTCCCCCTGCCCCGCGGAGTTGGGGTGCAGCCGGGGCGGAGGGCCGGGGACAGGGTGGGGGTCCCGGGGGGCAGGGGCTGAGGCAGGGCAGAGCAGACAGGCTTACCTGCACTTGGGGCGGCTTTGGGTGACTTTCCAAGTCAAGGGAAATGTGTGTGTGTTTGGGATGGAGTCTGCAGCGCGCATGCGCCATCAAACTTGCCCTGATCCCGGATTTTTTTTTCCTCCCCTCTCCCCTTCGCTTTGATTATTGAATTTTCCTATTTCTAACAGGGGGGCGGGCGGCGCGCAAAACCCGGACTGGATCCTGGCCACTCTCTGCCCCGGGCTGGGGAGGGGAGACCAAGGGGCGGGCGGCGGGGTGGGGGGGCGTGGAGAGCGGCAGAAGGAGCCTAGCACGGAATGGACTCGGCTCCAAGCAGGCAGGGCACCCAGGCAAGGGAGGGGCACCTGCAAAACCCGGACCGGATCCCGCTGCCCTGGCAAGAAAAAAGGGAGGGGTTGTACCCACTTCCAGTTAACAAGGACAACTCCGCCTTCTCCTGTCACCGGGGCACTTCCTTGATCTGCCCGTCCCAGGCAGATCCCTGAGCCCACTTGTGTTTTCTCCTGGGAATCTCTTAAACTCCCCAACTTTAGGCAACTTGCTAAAAGTTGTATGAAAGAACCTGGTTTTTACAACCTAGTGAACTTTGCCACTCTAGTTTCCTGGGGCTAGATTCCGGAGCTCCTTCCTTCTTCTAGGGGATGAGTTATTCCTTTCAAGTGACAGAGATCAATATATTTTACAAACCTGTGGGGCTGCTTAGATTTCATTAGCACTTATAATTAGGAAACCACTCTGTGATTTTATTATAGTTTATGGCCCCAATCCTGCAAGTTAATATGAGTGTGCAGCCATAGGCCCCGATCCTGTCATACACACCATGCCACAGGCCCTTTATCTTGGGAGCAGCCTTTAGCAGGTACATGGGCCTACTCTTCTTTGTAAGGGTAGTGTAACTATCCCATCTGGCATGGATAAAATTACACCTATGTATAAGAGTTTGCAGAAGCAAGCCCTTAGTTTACATTTTAATAATCTCCTTTGATATTTAGTCCTACAGCCATCTTATATTTTAATAAACCAGTTACTATATAGTTATAGTTATATTTCATAGGCCCAATCCTCCAAAGCAGTCCACATGGGTAGAACCCCTCTATCCACATGGATTGCTCTACTGGGATTGGGGCCTTCATTGTTAGCTCTATATTTAAGGGCCTGATCCTGCAGATACTTGCCAATACAAATAACTTTGCTCTCATGCACTCACAGGGACTACGTGGGATGTCTTAAGCGTTTGCAGGACTAAGCTATGTATATGTAGAACTATAAACGTAGGTCCCAATCCTGTATCTTGTTCTGTGCACGGGGACCAATGCCTACAGATCCAGTGAAGTCAATGGGGTTGCATTTGGGGGCAGATTAAGGGCAGGGCCGGTCCCTTGTAAACACTTGAGTAATTTTACTCATTTCAGCCATTCAACACCACAAGTTCCACATCAGTTCGTCCACACAGAGCTCCTTGTAGGACTTTCTCATTGATTCCTTCCTGTCTTTAGTGATTTGCTGTCTCTGGTCTTAGACGATAAACTCTTTGGGGGCAGGGACTGCCCTTTTGCTGTGTTTGTACAGCACCTAGCACAACAGGGTCCCGGTCATGACAAGGGCTTCTAGGTGCTATTATAGTAAACGTAAATAATAAATAATTATAATTCAATCATCTCACTGATTCACTTATATGGCTACATGTTTGAGGAAGAGTTGCCAACTCTTGTGATTTTATTGTGATTCTTTAAATATTTGACATTTTCCTTTCACCTGAAGTCATGTGATTCCATGAGACTATCACCTTTTCTTTATTAAAAAAGTTTCTAGCTCTCATGGTTGCATAGAGAAGTTCATAAACACGAGCCGAGCGCACCCTAAAGATACATCCAGAAGGCAAATAACAAAACCCCAAATTAATTATTTTTAAAATCGTATGAATTTTGAGGCAATCTCATGATTTGGGGGGCCAGATTTATGAATATTAAACAGCTGAGGTCAGCAATACTGGTATGTTTAGTTAAATATTTAGGCCTTGATATTGCAAAGACTTATATATTGATGAACACTATGCTCAGAGAGTAGATCCACTTCCATAGGGGTTCAGTAGGTAAAGACAATCATTTGCATGTGTGCTTACAGGATTGGGGCTTATGTTTATGTAGCTATTGTTTATTAGTAATTATGGTTTAGTTATCAGTTATTAGTTGCAAACACTTTGAAAGCAAGAAATAGAGTCAGAAATAGGAATATTTTTTTAAACTCCACTGAAACAATGCAAGTACTGAGCGAGATTGTTGGAGGGACTGAGTGGGAAATGTTTAAAAGTTACCTTAAAAAAACAATTCTTAAATTGATGTGCTGGAGAGATGCTGTCAGGTTAGAAATCACATATCTCTAAAAATACACATCTTTACCTATAATTGAAATAAAACAGTGAGGGTCCAGCTGTGGAACATCTAATCTATTGATCGTATGGCTTAATGTTAAGTATCTGTTTAAGTTCTATTGATGGCATTGGAACTTTGTTTTAAATTGTTGCCATCAACATATTTAACCATGGAAAACATTTCTCCTGGTGATATGGTTTGGAAGAGTTTGCTTTTAGCAAGACTCAGGTTGCAATTGGATCTGCAGAGACAGCCACTAAGCCATCAGGAAGCCCCAGTGAAGTCAACAGGCTCCATGTGGGTGGAAAGTTTTATCTGCATGGATCCTACTGTACAATCATGATCTAAGTTTGGCAATAAATTTGGCCTGATTATGCCATTTTAATAGGCCTGCTCCTGTAGAGACTTATGCATGCGCTTAACTTTATACTCTGTAAGTATAGAATCACAGGATGTCAAGTGAAGCAGATGCACAAGACTTTGCAGAATCAGGGCCTGTGAATGGCACTTTCTTTGAAGTTACTGAGGTCTGACCAGGCAAGTCAAATGAAGGGACGCCACTCCCGCTACTCAAAATGCGCCGCTGGAGTCGGCTTACCTTAAGCCAAGCCATGGCAGCGTCCACACAGTGGAAAGTCCGATGGGAACACATGCTCCTGTCGGTTTCCCTTACTCCTCACAGAACAAAGAGTACCTGAAGTAGGTGGGGGCTGCCCTCAGCAGTCAATGTATGGGTCTATATTAGGCCTGCTAAATCAAACACTATAAGATCGACATCTGGAGGGTTGATCGTCTGTCAAGTGTAGCCATGCCCTGAGAGTCTTGGGTGCAAGCCATCAGCAGGACAGGAACCTAATTACACAGAGGTAACAGCCCAGACAAAGGCCCTGATTCTGCAAGCTGCTCCATGCTGGTAACCCCCATTGCAGCAGACTTCAATAGCATTCCTTGCAGCTGTGAGACCCCTACCTCACTGAGCAGTTTGGGAGGCCAGGGCTACAGTGTTCTGGTGAGGAAATGGAACTAAGTGACTGAGTGGGATTTGTTCTAGAGAGTTATAATACATGAGTTCCTAGCATGACTCAGTCATGTTGCCTGTTGATTTGAATTAATAGATTTTTTTGTTCCTATTTCTTTTCTTCTTGAAAATAAATTAAAAATAATGCCAACCCCACCCTTCGCCCTCAATAAATCATCTGTACTGTACTACCAACCACAAGTCTTCAAAAATCACGAGTTGGACCCTCCCCCAAATTGTGAGATTTAAAACTCAAGAGAATTTTAATTACTACTATGTTGCTGGTGAGGTTATTTGCCTTCTGGTTTTTGAGACTTCAGAGTTCACATTCTCAAGTTTTTGTCTGCATTCCTGAGGGTTACAGAGCAGGGATGGGGAACCTATTTTGGGTCGGGGGCGGGGGGGCACTGGCTGACATAAAATTCAGTCGGGGGTCACACACAAGTGATTAGCAAAAAAACCCAAAACCTCACTGATCCCCCTGACTGAGAAGGAGAAAGACACTCCCCACATTCCCCTCACACTCCAGAACCTAGGGGGCACAGGCTAGTAGATTTTGTGTGCTCCAGCCCCGCAGGGAGACAGTGGAGGTGGGGGGGGGGGCTGGAGAACCAGCGTGGGCTTCCCAATGCTGGGGGGGAGCTCCAAACCTCAGGGCCCTGATCCAGGCAAGCTGGGGCTGCATCTGCCCTCAGGCCTTAGGTTCCTCACCCCTGCTGCAGAATGAAAGAAAAAAATATGTAGCACTTTAAAGACTAACAAGATAGTTGAATAGGTGATGAGCTTTCGTGGGCCAGACCCACTTCTTCAGATCATATTCTGAAATAGAACTGGCATGACCATCTATAACAAAGGAATACAATGAAGACTTTCTTCACTGTATTCCCTTGTTACCTCTTTCAGAATATGATCTGAAGAAGTGGGTCTGGCCCACGAAAGCTCATCACCTATTCAACTATCTTGTTAGTCTTTAAAGTGCTACATATTTTTTCTTTTGTTTTACCAAGAGCAATCTAACAAAGCTACCTCTCTATTACTATTCACCCTGCTATAGAGTTAATTTTATTTTTAACACAAGCTGAGATTTTCATACAATCATAAGATTCCAGGAGCTGGGGCTTTTAAAAACCCCCATCAGATTTCATGACACTCATGATAAAATCATGAGAATTGGCAACACTGTAGAGTTGCTGGTAACGCTATGCTAGCTGAACTTCTGCCAGAGAAACTTTCTAGTGTTTCCTGCTCTGATTCTGTTGTTCCCACTCGGTAGACATCACGCCTTCCATGCCACTCTCCCGCGTCCATCAGTGACAGCCTTCCCAGAATATTCTCTCATGTGGCTGAGCTGTGACTGTGCAACAGTCTTACCCCTAAGAAACTATTCACACAAGGGAAGTGAAGTTAAAAACAACATGGAGAAGGGCCTGGATTAAAATGACAAAAGCCTGGGAAGTCAAGCGAAAGGCTCTGTCCTCAGCTCACCCTGCTGTAACCTGGCTACTGCTGTAGTTAAACAGGGCAAGAGGGTATCCATATAAGGGGTACCCTTTGTTAGGAGGTATAAGGCAGCAGAGAATCAGGCCCAAGAAGCCTTATTCCTGACCTGCTCAGACTGGACAATAATTAATAATAATACTAGCTCTTCTCATCAGCAAGTCTCAAAAACACTTTACAAAGGATTGATATCATTACTCCCATCTTCCAGATAGGGGAAGTAATGCATAGAAAGGAGATGTAACTTGCCCCCTGCTCACCTATCAGGCCCATGGCAGAACAGGGAATAGAATGCATGTCTTCTGTGTGCCAGGCTAGTGCTCTATCCACTACACCACACTGCCTCTCCTGGAAAACTTTCCTTCCTGTGAAGAGGCCACACCAGACCTATGTCACTTTAAGCCCCTAATAACAGAGCTGAATTTCTCCTATGACAAATTAGTGGCATAGATGATGAATGAAGGAGGCTCTGACATTGGGACTCTATACCACTCAACCAAACCAAATTCAGCCCCTTGATCCTTTTCACACAGGCCACCAAATAGGCATAGGATTGTCACCACTGACAACATACCATCCCTTCCCCATTTGTCTCATTCAACCCCTGCCAGGAGAAGGTGGATGTTACAGAGACATGAAGAAGAAAAGTGATAGGGATTTTTTTTTTGGTCGGAAAATAAATAAATGACTGTGCAGAAATAGCAGCCACTTTTCAACGGTAAATAGCATCATCCTATCTGGTTTCATTTTTGGTTTTTACTGTCAGAATATCAAAAGCAATTAGAGCATATCACAGAACCACAGTCTGCAAAGTGCCATTTTCTCACATGCAACTTTTTTGTGAGTTGCAAAACTCCCAAAAAATTAATAAAAATATTAAAAACCCCAAATCCACAACCAGCCCATCTTCAGCATCTTTGCGATGGGCCAGATCCTTAGCTGGCACACACTGGCTTCTCTCCACTGACTGCAGTGGGGCTAAGGATGTTTACACCAGCTGAGGATATGGCTGATTGTTTTGACACTTTATGTCAGTTCAAACATCAGAGACTATTTGCTTGGAAATTAACAAAACAAAACTAGGTAACCAGGCCTGATACAATTTAAGTTCCAGGCCTACAGAACAGCCAGGCAGATACTCTGCGGCTGTGTCTACACTGGGCTACTTATTCCGGAAAATCAGCCGCTTTTCCGGAATAAGCTGCGAGCTGTCTACACTGGCCCTTGAATTTCCGGAAAAGCAACAATGCTCTACTGTACAAAATCAGCCGCTATTCCAGAAAAACTATTCTGCTCCCGCTCGGGCATAAGTCCTTATTCCGGAACACTGTTCCGGAAAAGGGCCAGTGTAGACAGCCCAGTAGTCTTTTCCGGAAAAAAGCCCTGATCGCGAAAATGGCGATCGGGGCTCTTTTCCGGAAAAGCGCGTCTATATTGGCCACAGACGCTTTTCCGGAAAAAGGGCTTTTCCGGTAAAGCAGCCTGGCAATGTAGACGCTCCTTTTCCGGAAAAACTGAAAACGGAATAGTATTCCGTTTTAAGCATTTCCGGAAATTCATGCCAGTGTAGACACAGCCTGCAGGTGTAAGTCAGTGTTGAGCTTTGATGATTTGTACTAGCTGAGGATCTGACCCTATTTACAGGTACTAGGTGAGACCTAAAGGCCTGATGATAGGAATGAGATTTAACTCCAGCTCCACCACTGACTTGGCGTATGACACATTACTTCACTTCTCTGTGCCTGTTTCCCTGTCTATAAAATGATACCCTTGCTATTTACTTACTATTTACTGTCCATGATCATGAAGTGCTCTCCTTTGACATTCTGCTTATTTGCTCCCTTATTACCATGTGTCTGTCTTGTCCCTAGATTTAAAAGCTTTAGAGAGGTAGCCGAGTTAACAGGAAAAACTTAAAAATCAACAAATAGTCTAGTAGAACTTTAAAGACTAACAAAACATGTAGATGGTATGAGCTTCCGTGGGCACAACCCACTTCTTCAGATGAAGTGGGTTGTGCCCACAAAAGCTCATGATACCATCTACATGTTTTGTTTGTTAGTCTTTAAAGTGCTATCAGACTATTGGTTGTTTTTTAAGTTTTTCTTGTCTCTAGTTTGTAAGCTATCCAGGGCAGAGACTGTCTAATAATGTGAACCCCAGCTTCATTGAGTCCTCTGGATGCCCTACATAAAATAAAATAAAATAAAATAAAATAAAATAAAATAAAATAAAACAATAATTGGCAACAATAATAAAACAGGTAAACAAAGCATTAAATAAACGTAAGCTGTTTTGCTCCTCTGACTGTGAAGTTGTGAAGTGTCCTCTCTGTGAGAATAAAATGAATACAAAGAAAATAAAATATATTCCCACTAAATAATAAAATAATAGTTAATTTGTGCTGATACAGAATTGCCTTCACAACTCAGTGTTCTTTACAATCCCTAATTAATCCCATACCAAGCTTCCAAGGCAAGTAGGTTTTATTGTTCCCAATTTATAGATGGGAACACTGACTCAGAGTCTTGCTTAAGGTCATGCAGTGAGTCAGTAGCAGAGCCAGGTACAGAACTGGCCCATCCTGACTGTCAGCCCTTAGCTCTAGAGACTTGTTTACCCGAGAAAGTTGCATAGGTTTAACTTAAATCAGTTTCAAAGGGATTTCATTAAACTGGTCCAAAACCTTGTTTAAGGGTTCAAGTTTATTCAAGTTTAAGGAGTGGGATAGTTAGTTGGACATGGCTTAGATCAAGTCTTAACTAAATGAAGCTAATGTGCACTAAGCCTAGTGCACATTAAAAATAAGAGTGCCCACAGGGGAATGGCTTGTTTTTCAATAAATCAGTTTAAAACTATACCTCATCTACACCACTCCCATTTTTGCATGTGAACAGATCCTGAGTCACTGGACCACAATGCCCCTCCCAAACAGGCCTTATCCACATGGTGGAGCAGCATCTGTTGAACCAAAGGAGTGATTTGAAACCACTGCAAACTCTAGGGGACACTCTGATTTGAGTTTAAATCAGGCTAATTTTGGTGTCACTTAGATTGGTTATGAATCAGTTGACATTAACATAATCTAAGGGGATTCACAGAGGCTAGCACTGGTTTAACTAATCCAATTTAAGTGGAATAGGTGCAATTTTCTCATGTAGAAAACTGCACAGAAAGCAGAAAGAGAGCACTGTCGAGTCCTTCCTTCCCACATTGCAGAGGACCAGGAATATTTCCATCTGGCAACATAAGGAAACAGCAGCTTCTGGGACTCGGACACTTTTCTGCATGGGCTGTTCTAAGGCAGGTTCCTTTTCCCCTTCCACAACCCTGCTGGAGTCAGTGCCCTCCTTGCTCACTTGGGACTCACAAATAAGCTGGCTCACCCTGCCTACTTTTTGACCGACTCCAAGAGATCTGTGCCAGCCTGCCACGCTGTGAGTGGTGCGTTTAACACATGGGCAACACCAACCGGGCATGTCTAAAGCTGGGGTTAAGCTGGCATTAGCGAGGAGAGCATGTCCACTTAGCAGGGTAATGGAGAGCATTATTTATAGCTCGGGTGCAGAAAGTACCGTCCTCCCTTCAGACAAAGCAGTGTCCAGTAATGACAAAGTAATTACCTTTTTATTATTTTTCAATAGGATTCAGATCTAGCCTGTCTATTCCTCACAGGCCTGAATGTTCTGATGGCTTACAGCTTTCCTCTCACTGTCACTTGGCGCTAAATCCTCCAAGAGGGTGTGGAACTGTGAGCCCCTCCAAGCTGCCATGCAGTTGTTGCCACTTCCAAACAGGCCTGGGCTAAATTCTACACAGGTGAGCAGACTCAGGGAAGGCCAGGCCCTGCTGCCATAGTCCAGGGCTTATCTGGCCCATGAGAACTGGCTCCAAAACCCATTGAAAACAATGGAAAGATGTTACTTCCTTGGTGGGGAGGGATAGCTCAGTGGTTTGAGCATTGGCCAGGGTTGTGAGCGCAATCCTTGGAGAGGTGATTTGGGGCAAAAATTTGTCAGGAATGGTACTTGGTCCGGGGGGGGGGGGGACTGGACTTGATGACCTTGCAAGGTCACTTCCAGCTCCAGTAGATAGGTAATCTCCATTAATTTAAATCAGGATCACACTCTTAGGGAGACCCTTGCTCCAGCACCACCCCTACTGACACCATAATGGGCCTGAATTTGCTGGGGAGTGGGGCCCCCAACTTCTGTTAACTTAATTGGCAAGATGACGAGGTTCCAGCACTTAAATGGTACCAGGATCCCATGCTGCACTTAGGGGGTATATTTCAACCCCACATGAGCTGGGGGCATAAACAATGTTTGTAAAGTGCTTTGAGATCCTTGGCTGGACGTGTCAGATCTGACAAGATCAGCTTGTACAGTCAGTCCCTGCTTAAAGGTGTCAATTATCAAGTGGGGGTGAGGGAGGTTTCATTTTTTCTTGTTTTTCTTACATTATTAATTAATTCATCCACTTGACTGTTGCCTGGTAAGTGCTGGCAGTGTTCTGGCAGTGTTCTTAGCTCTCTAGGAGACACACAATGAACCACAGTGCTGACGGTCCAAGGGTACACCCACTGAACTGATACAGGCTAGTAGCCCCACAGGAATTACTCACAGCGGTCAAGCTAAGCACGTGCCTATGCCTTTCCAGGTAGAGGTCTATTGGACACAAAGCAGGTGCTCCGATACCATGGTGATGGGTGCAGTATTAGAGACCGGCTAGGAGAGAAAGAGAAGACAGGCCACATGAGAAAGAGCTGCGGAGACAGTAGCTCAGAGATTTGGTGCCCAATGTTTCACTTCTTGTGGCAACCCTGGGAGACGCGGTTCTGCAGGAGGCTCACGCATGTGCACGAGGAAGCACTTAGAGCGGACGCAGGGGAAGGAGATAACTTGGGCACCAAGACTGGCAACCAGGGTGCCATTTTCACTGCCATTTTTTACTACATAGGGAGGAAGAGTCATCTGGAGTTAAAGGCAGAGAGGCTGAGCACCAGCAGGGCTGGGTTCTACTCCTGGCTCGGCCAATGCCGCCCTGCATGGCCTTAGGCCTCCAATTTTTTAAATTAGCCTCTGATTTGGGTGCTCAACCTGACTCTCTGAGGGCATGATCCGCATCACGACTGAGCACTCATGACAAAGTCAAAGGGAGCTGCTCATCAGCATTTTCTCCTTATTCTCACCCTTCTCTTTGTTCTCATGTCTCCCATCTCTTCCCCTCCCCCCCCCCCCCGTGTCTTCACAAAGCCCCCGGAGTGTGGGCGCAATAACCCACGTAGCCCCCCAGCCTTTTGGATTTATTTTGAGATCGGCTGTTTGTTTGTTTATTTCCCTTCCAGAGCACCCGGCGAGGCCTGCATGGCAGGAGATGTGAAGGGAGGTGATTATGGAAGACTATTTCTCCTTGCGGCTCATTCACAACAAACAAAGAGCAATGATTGATGATTAAAAATGCATTCTCTGGGCTTGTTTTCTTTTGTTTTACCATTATGGAGATATTATAAATACTGAATACTAATCAATCCAGACCTGGCGGGACCTTGCAGACCTTCTGTGAGCCAAGGGCTTCGTTCTTCTTTGCAACCTCTGCAATTCTCCCTTCCTTGCTTTGTTTCTAAATGAAACAACTAGCCAAGCCTGCATCCCAACCAGGTAGGATTGTCCCCTCCTGGGCTGAATGAATTCACACCTCCTGGATCTCCCCCACTCCCTACCCGGCCCTGGGCAAGAGTCATAGCTCACTCTCTGTCTTCCTGCAACCAGGGACTTCCCCATTATGGTCCGTCCCGCCCCGTGGGGGAAACAGAAATTTACTCTGAAAGCTGGACAACTTCTTATGGAGGTGCTACCCATGTAGGGAGGTAAAAGCCCCAAGAGTCTGCACTCACAGCTGATTGCTGGGTTGGGGAGGCAGGGACCAGAAAGGAAACTTGGGCCGATGTAATGGAGACACAACTTGCCCAGCACAGCCTGCATCGTAGCACAATCCTGGTAGCCCTGGCTTCCCTTTACTCCCCAGCTCTCTGGTGGGGAAGGAACTAAGGTAAATGAATGGCCCCACCACCACAGCCCAGTCATTCTAGAGCTGTGGTGTCCAACACGCTAGCCACTAGCCACATGTGGCTATTTGACCGGTTGAGTGTGGCTAGGTGGCTTGAATAATGTGGTTATTTGGCCGGTTGAGTGTGGCTTCAGAACTGGTTGGACACCACGGCTCTAGAGCACCGAGGGAGATAGGAGCGCCCCAGAGTCATGAGGAATCAGGAAGCCCCTCCATCCTGTGGCTTTGCTCTCCCCACTTGAAGAAGCGGAAGTGGCCATTTGGCCTTCTCTAACAATTAAATCTTGGACGTCCATCACTATCCATGGGTCCTGCTCTAGCTGCCTCCAGTGGGACTAAAAGGGGATTTAGTCTCCATGTTCTTTCCAGCCAACATGCCTCCCATGCTACCTCACTCACTCTGGGGCCCAAAACCTCCTCAAGGGTTTTGCTGGGGGATCCTCTTACTGGCTTTTAGCACAACATTTATGTGTCTCTCTGGGCATCTCTGTGCACAGCTGAAAGGCCAGGTCCAATTCTGCAGCGTCACACAATGTTCAAATCAACAGCAAACCCGACAGCACCTGCATTCTTTTCTCATTAGTCAGTCAAACTGACAGCTTGCCCCTGCTCAGAATTGCCTTGGACTGGGCACTACAGGCAAGTTTGATTAAAATCACCAGCACCATTTAGGCGATTCTCCCTCTCCCGGGTCCACAGTAACACCCATCTCTGATCATCCCCTTCCTGTGGAACTTTCCAAAGGCCTCAGAGTGGGGCCTAGCTCTGTCCTGCATTGAGTCGACAGTAAAACTCCCCTATGGCAAAGCTCCTATGGCTCTCACCAGGAAGACAGCTTGGCCCATGCAGCGTGCTGCCAAAGCCCCACTCTAAAAGCAGTGCTGGGTACCTATCTTGCTACCTGCTACACACAGACTTACCCCAGGGCACTCACCAAATCCCAGTGAAGTTTCTGGGGCACTGCATGTCTACCAGCCTGGGTCAGATTGCAGAATCGGGACCTTAGAGGGCGCCAACATAGCCTGTTTTGATTATGGCTGGAATCGGCAAAGGAACAGCTGTGTTCAGCTGGAACATACCAGGAAGGAAAAGCAAGAAAATCTGAGCCAGGCAAGCAAGAAATTTTAGTCTGAACCATACTTCAAGGAACCGCCATGCCTTCTTATCTTGGAGCCTGAGGATTTATTTTATGCACATAATTCCCTGATCATCTTGATGCAGCATCTATCCCTTCAGAGAATGGCATTACACTATCTAGTCACCAGTGCTCAAAGTTTACAATCTCACTATCATCTTAACAACTTTAAATATGTCTGACTATATCGAACAGTGAGAGCCCGATCCAAAGCCCACTGGAAGGACTCCCATTGCTTTGGATGGACTTTTGGATCAAGCCCCTAGCTGTTCATTACTTTCGTTAAATATTGTATCTCAATATTGATCTTTGCCTCTCATGTTTCCTGGGCATGCATGGAATCTTCCTCTCCCTTTGAAATCCATGAAGCTTTTCCATAGATTCATAGGTCCCAAGGCCAGAAAACTCCCCCAAAATAGATTCAGTGTGAATTAGAGCACATCTTTTTTAGAAAAGTATTGATTTTAAAATGGCCAGTCATGGAGAATTCATCACAACCCTTGATACTTTGTTCCAGTAGCTAATTACCCCCACTGTTATATTTATGCCTTGTTTCCACTCTGAATTTGTCTAACTTTAACTGCCAGCCATTGTATCCTGTTATATACCTGTCTGCTAGACCGAATGGACCACTATTAAGTATTTGTTCCTTCTGTAGCTTCTTACAGATTGTGATCAAGTGACCCCTTAATCTTCTTTTTGTTAAGCTAAATAGGCTCTAGTTGCTCAGTCTATCACTATAAGGCACATTTTCCAATCCTTTAATCATTCTTGGGACTCTTCTCTGAACTCACTTCAAGTTATCAGCATTGAATTGTGGGCATCAGAGCTGGACACGGTATTCCTGCAGCAGTCACACCAGTGTCAAACAGAGAGGTAATATAACCTCTTTACTTTTGTGTGGCCATCCAGAAAAGCAGCATCACCTGGTGGTTTGTGAGCAAGAATGGAAGAAATTTCCAAATAATTGCCTCCTAACACCGCCCTTTGTGGCCTCATTCAAGTTACTCCTCCACGCTGTATCTCAAGAAAGATCCATCTCACTTGGGCGTTGCGAGGCCAAGTCACATTGCAAAGTGCTTTGCAGAATGTAAAGTTATTAACGTTCTCTCTCAAATTCCTGATGCTTGGCCTTGAGTTTGTAAAATAACCTTCTCCTGTGATACTGTTTCTCACGAGATTAGCCCAAAATTCTGGACCGTGTTTTGCCCTTCCGCAGCATCCGAAAATGTAACCTTAAACACAGATTGTTTTTGATCAGTCTAGGGTTATCCCTTTAAATGCTGATATATCAGCATACAGTAACTGGCTACAAAGGAAGTGTTTCCTTTGGTAACATTTTCACCTTTTATGTGTACTTTCACCCCAAATGTCCCGACTGCTTTTTATTTAAATTGTACCAGTTGGCACAAGGGAACTATCAGGGGAAGGAATATGTGTGTGTATGTATACACCTGTGAGTTTATATTCCATTGCCTTCTATTGGACAACTCAAGTGTGGCTATTTTGCCTACTCATGGCTAGCTGATAAAGAGGAGCAAAGCCTAGATATGTTTGTAACTCAGATAAATTCTCTTTTAACTCACATAGTAGAGGGCAGTGCTTTTGGATCAGAAGGGCCCAAGTGCTAGCCTCACTGATGACACTGAACTTCATGCAATCAAGGAATAATTTGAATGGTTCTCAGTGAGTCCAGCATCTGAATGGCCCTTTTGGAACTGCAACCTTTAGGTATCACTTTGTAGCCCTGATAAATGCACTGGCCATTTTTTTTTCTGTTCAGCAGCAGTGTCCCTCAATGGCTGGTTCGTGCAGTGCCTTAAGAGGGTCCCTGGAGAAAAGAGCAACTCTCCATTTTCTTTATTTTAAAGGTGCTTTTTAAATGACTTTTTCCTACCCAGTTACCATATACAGTAAACAGACTGCTGATTTTTACCTAGCAGGGAAAAAAAGGAATAATCTTTTCAGAGTACAGGCTAAAGAATGAGTCCACAATGGGATACTTGGATGAAATACATACAGAATGATAAAATCTATAGCTCCCCTCTGGTCCTTCTCCCAGTGGCCAATGCAGGACTGTTCTCTGCAGGACATTTACTAGTGCACAGTTCTAAGGACTAGATGCAGCAATTGCTAGAAACAATTCTCTGGTCTGCCCCATGCAACAGGTCAGACAAGATGATCCCAGTGGCCTTAAACTCTATGAACCTAGCAATTAGATTTAAATGTCACAATCAATGAGGCCTCCACCAGCTTCCCCGGGTGTCTATTCCACAGTCTCGTAGATCTCACTGGTAGGCAGTTTTCCCTAATAATCAGCCTAAATTATCTCTTTCTTCATTTCACCCCTTTTTCTCTTTGGTATGCTCAGGGATTCCTCTCCTTCCTAAGTATTCACATCCTTGATACGTCCATCTCCTGTTGCTGTCAGATCCTCTGCCCCGTTGCCCTCTCTGCTTAGCCTAGATCTATGTTTATAACTCTTTTAATAAAATGTTCCAGGATGCAGGAAAGCAAAGAATGAGCTTCGAGGGAGTCAGTCCCTTGGATTTGTGAGTAGACACGAGGAAGGGAAGATGGATATGTGAGTATGCTGTAAACCTACAGTCCCTCCCAAGATGGAGTCTAAGTTTTGTAGAAACAGTGGAGGATGAATTTCATCATTTGACTTGTGCTTTGGTGCTCACCCAAGTCCCTTGAGTTTCTTGGGTCAGAACCATTAGGTTGGGATTCTCTGCAGGACAGGTTCCTAGCTCCCAGTCTTTCCGCTTGTATTTTAATGCTTCCACCCCTAGATGAGTGCAGAACCCAATGGAAATGGAAAAATGCTGGGTTGGGGAATAGCTATGGGGGAGGAGGGAATAAACAGATTGAATTCAAACCTCAAAGAACTCATTTAGTTTGAAGGTGTGGGACAGTTCAGCTCAGGAAAAGCATCCCAGAAGCTGGTGCAGAGCAGAGGTGGTGTCAGTTTAATAACAGATCTGCCCTTTATCAGAAAACTCTCTATATCTCACCCTCACAGCAGGATGGACTCCACAATTTATTAGGTCCTTTCCACCTGTGACTTCTCCCAGTCTCGTCTAGGGAGTATTGTCTAGTGGTTAAAGCAGACACTGTCAGACCATAGCTAAATCATTTCACCAGTCTGTGTCTCAGCTTCCCCCTCTGTAAAATAGGGACTGGGGAGCTATGAGTCCGAATTTACTATTCCTAAAGAGCTCTGAGAGCTTGCAGAAGGGAAATTCATCATTGTCTTATTTCTCTCTGATTTGACTTTTCCCACCAGGATTATTTATTTTCTTTTCCACTCTCGACTCTGTGTGCTGGGTTTCCACACAGCACAGCTTGCACCAGCGAAGACTGAAGGACCTTTTCTCCGCTCTTGGCTTCAACTTAACAAACATGGGGGCTCGAGAGTTCTCTAGCACAAAGCACAAACACAGTATAACACCCTGTGGCTGTAGCCCAAGGAGAATGAGTATTTATTCATCCTCCAGAATGACAGATGCTGCAGACTGTCCTCACCCTCTCTCATTCCCCATGTCCTCTCTTATGCACTGTATTCTGACCTCAACACATGTTCCCCGTCTAGTCAGTGGAATCTGGGTCCACCGATGCTATTGATCAGGGCACAGGGCTGTCTGCAAAACCAGTGGATGGACGGACAACTCCCTTGTCAGAAACAGCCCTGCCCCAAACAAGGAATGGGAAGAAGGTGTCAGAGCCTGTGACCTATTCTGCATTTGGGACCCCATTCCTTTCATGGGCACTGACAGAAAATCCACATGGTTCCCAGTAACCAGCCCTGGCTTCAGCTGGGGATGCCTTAGGGAGGAATCCATTCTACACTGAGGCCTGATGGGTAGAGCTCAGGAGTGCAATACACTCCAGTCTGCATCTCCAGGCTTTCCCCATCTCTCCTTTTTGGGTAGGTTCCAGATAGCACTCCTTCCTGCTCCGGCAGTACAAACACACTGTACCCGAAAGACCTATGGAAATACAAAGGTCGCTGCACAGCATGTGGGAGTGTTTGCAAGGGCTGGTTCCCAGAGGGAAGGCAGAGCGCTCCACCCATTTAATGGCCAGCTGCATTAGGACCAGGACACCTTCCACCATGATGCCATCAGCATGGGGAAGGCACTAGGGACCTTTGGTCCAGATCAGGTAGAAGCTTCAGGTGGAGTCCCATGGCAGCCCAGAGCAAGAAGGCTCATTCCACTCCAATGAGAGGCCATAGCACATTCTTCTGGAACCACTGCAGGCCAAATCCCTGTGTCCTTGTTCCACTTAAGTCCTCACTGACTCTGCCGGAATAAAGGATTCAGGATTTGTCTCTCAGACTACTACTACTCTGCTTGTGTACACACAGGCATACTAGGTCTAGGAGAGCTAGCACAAGTATAAACGGCAGTGTGGCATGGGGACTAGCAGTGGCAGCAGAGGCTTGGCTGAGATATGCTGGGTACAAACCCACCTGAGAGTGATGGGAATGTGCTCCACACGGCTCGGCTGTGTCTCCACTGCCGCTACCCGTGCTACCATGGCAACACTGCTACCCTCGCTCGGTCGATGAGAGCTAGTGCAAGCGAGTGTTCAGAGCAAGGGAATCCCAACTTAGCTTGTAGTGTCAACACAACCTCTGATTTACATGGCTTGGAGAAATGGAACCAGATTCAGAAAGGACGTGTAAGGTAGGGTAAGTTGGACCTCCTTATACTCTGTTCGACTCCCTTATACTGGCTGCAGCTGCAGCCCAGCCAAGCACTTAAGCACACGTTTACGGAGAGATTTTTAGAAATGCCTGTGGGATTCAGGAACCAAAGGGAGCCACTGCTGTCAAATCCCCTTCAGTGCTTTTGAAAACCTTTCTCCTGCATTGTTAGCTAAAACGGAGGAAAAAAGCAGGTGGAAAATGCAAAGGAAAACTCCAGAAAGCTAGGGTGAAGCTCAGCAGCTAATCAGCCCAACAGGGTGGGGAAGGCAATTTACTGCTATAAAGTGGACTTACGTTTCATTCCCAGTGAATGTTATCACATTTGATAAGTGATATGCACACACACATTTAGACATTTCTTTGTAAAAAAGCAAAGTGCAACCTTATAATAATAATAAAAAAACACCAATAATATTTCAAACCCAAGGTGCTCATGGGAGCAAGCACCTGGCAGTAAGAAACTCTCATTCCTTCCCTGTCCCAAAGAGCTTGCCTTTAGCCCCTGGTCATGAGCTGAAGTTACTGTAAACACGGCCTTCTAAAGTCACCAAAAAAGTTCAGCACCCCATGCAGGAAGGATCAGTTTACACCATCTAATTTTTCTTTCTGACTAATACATTAAGTCAGATATCGTTTCCTGCTCAGAGGCAATTTCTCTGTTAACCACACTCCTTCTCCTCCTCTTTCAAGTCCTCCCCCCACCACATGCCTTTCTGACCCTTCTCTTCCCATTTTCCCCCCATCCTCCTGTTATTATTTTCAACCCCCAATCTACCTTCCTCTGGGTCCAATCCAGCAGGGTGCTGAGCACCTCTTAGGAAAAACTGAGCACCAGTGGACTGGGGTGGGGGAGGCAAGAGGGCTGGGCATTGCTCAGCACTGTCAAAGCAATGCACAAGATCAAATCTCTGCCCCTGTTCACTACCTCTTGATTTCCCCTATTTTGTCTGAGCTGCTAAGGCCCAGATTTAGCCCCATCAACGCATATAAAATAGGGGAAATAAAGGGGGAGAGAAAAGAGACAGTTTGATCTTGTGTGTTGCTTTGAACCCAATAGGAGTCTTTTCACAGACGTCAATGGTAATTGGATCAGGCCCACGTGGAGCACCCCAAATCAAGGGGAATCCTTGAAAGGGCTGAACATCAGCAACTCACGTGGGGCCAAATCCTGAAAGCCACATTCTGGCCTTATTCAAATTTACTCCCATTGGAACAGGGAGTCCCTGGCACCTCTCAGGATCTGAGCCTTAGGGTACGTCTACACTAGCTCGTTAGTTTGAGCTAGGTAGGGTAATGAGGGCAAGCGGAGATGCAAATGAAGCCCTGGATTTAAATATCCCGGGCTTCATTTGCATGTTCCCGGGCGCCGCCATTTTTAAATTCCCCCTTAGTCTGAACTCCGTGCCCATGGCTCCACACGGCATGGAGTAGGTAGTTTGAATTAAAGATCCTAATTCGAACTACCGTTACTCCTCGTGGAATGAACCCTTAGAAAGAATCTGGGTGTCCCATCTCTAACATAGCATGCAACACGGAGGGAAGATGCTAAACCAGGGGCGAGGCTTCAGCGCTGGAGATAAGGAACTTGATCTTTCAAGGATCAAGCACACAAAACTGCCACTGACCTCCACCAGGGTTCTGAATACTCCACTCCGGAGCGCTCAGCATCAGGCCCCTGTGCACAGAGTACTGACAGCTCCTATGCTCCCTGTGTGCTCAGGCAGGTCCACGTGGCTAGTGTGCACAAAAGGGGCATTCCAGCTCCCAGGAACAGAAGTACAAATGGGTTTAGCTAACAAGAACCTGGGCAGCAAGACTAACAGTGCAGCATAACACAGAGGCCCAAGAAGGCTCTAGCCAAAACAACCAGAGGCTGGCTGAAGCTAGGACATTATGGGTAATGGCAAGTAAACATTGTGGGGATTCTCTCTTCATGCATTTGTGCCAAGAGAAAATTCCTGATCTGCCTCCTTCCCACTCACTCCTCCTGCCCATAAGAGGGTGACAGTGCCCAAACTATTTAAACCCATGGTGTCCAATCACTACAGTGGCTACTGCTATAGCGAATTAGCCACACTCAACCGGCCAAATAGCCACATTGTTCAAGCCAACCAGCCACACTCAACCGGCAAAATAGCCGCATATAGCTAGTGGCTAGCCTTTTGGACATCACTGATTTAAACATTGGCAATCCCTGCTAAGCCAAATGAGGTTACACCTGGCTTAGGTCTTGTTACTTGCCTGCCCCCTAAAACTGAGTTTGGCTCATTCTCAGGGGGACAAATCTTGAAGTGCTGACTCCAGTAAATCTCCCACTGATATCAAAGGAGGTTAAGGACTTTCAGGTTTGACCCTGAATTCTGTGGGCAGAAAGTGGTGGGTGAGTCCCCGGTGGCTTCATTTCTCTCTCCCTGTATCACGGAAGGGACATCCTACTAGCTCAAATGCTGCAAGAGCAGCAGCCTCTTTGGATGATCCTCGCTGGAATTTCACTAGTCCCAGTAAAGCTCCCCGCAGACAGAAAGGGGAAATAGCTCTGTGCTCTGCTTCTCTCCTGCACCCAAACATGGTATCTGCATCCAGGGTCCAATGACTTAAAAAGGACTTCAAAAACAGGCATTATTTGTCATCGGGAAGGGCTATAAAAAGAAACACTTCTCAAGTAGTGAGTGTGAATACCATTACTTTACAGATTCGAGGGAAAAAAAGCAGATAACCTTGGTGAGACCTGACCTTCAAATAGGTTCAAATAACTTTACCATGTTCTCTCTGTCTGTCTCTTACACACACAAGCCCTCACACAAACATGCATGCACTCTCACATGCATGTTCACATTCACATTTGCACCCACGGGCACATGTATACAGGCTCCCATGTATGTGCACAGGCTCACCCCACCATACACATATCCATTGATATCATACAGACCAAAGAAAAATCACCCCATACTCAGTGCTGTGGGGTTAGAATTGGTTTGGGAAAGGGAATGAGATGATTGTTCCATTCTAAGAGTGTCTGGATCATTAAAAGAACAAAGCCAGGGCACCTTCAAACAAAGCCCCCTGCTTTCTTGGCTCTAAAGCCAGTCTCTCCAAAATCAACTCACTGGCTATGCTGGGTCAAAGTCAATGTCAGAAGGGTCCTTCTAAGTTTGGGGATTCACAAGTCTGGATAAGAATTTTGCAGCCAGTTCCTGTCTGTACAGTGAGTGGAACCAAACCTGCCAATGTGATGACTTGGGAGAACTCCAGGAAAGGTTTTACAGCTTAGTCTCTCAGGCTCCCAGGGTTTTGCTTCTGGCCATTGACTTGGCTCACTGGATAATGCTGCTTGGCACTATGCGCCTCCTCCAGGTTAAAAACTTCATGCTTGCGAGATGAGGAAGAAGACTGAGCCTAGTAGCCCTTAGTGCACTTTAACCAGAAGACCAAGGAGATACTCCACACTTTTGTTTAGAAGCTCACAGCTCCCTTTCAAAAAGTGAACATCTGACCACGCACTCTGCCTCATGAAACCGAATTGGATTTCCCCTGTCAAACCAGCTGGGGATGAATATCCTGGCATTACACCAAGAGAGTTCAGTTTTCAGCATCTTCTGAATATTCAATGTAGGTAGATTCTAGTCAGCTCCTTGGCAATGCTAATAACAATGCTTTGTGCTCTCTAGCCTCTACCATCCACACATCTCAAAGTGCTTTGCAAACACTACGGCTAAATCTATACTACGAGTTTTCTCGGCAAAAAATATGTTAATGAAGGACTCATTTTCATGAGTCATGATCTCATTTGCATATTTTCTGCCGATCCGTTTTTGCGCTGGGGTTTTTGCGCAAAAACAAACACTGTGGATATTTTCTTTTTGTGCAAAAAACCCTTTTTCCGCAAGGTCCTTATGCCCCAAAAGAGGAGGTTTACTGATCTTGTGGGAAAAGGGTTTTTTGTGCAAAAAGAAAATGTCCATACTGCTTCTTTTTGCGCAAAAACCCCAGCGCAAAAAATGGATCGACAGAAAATATGCAAATGAGATAGCAACTCATGCAAATGAGACCCTCGTTAACATATTTTTTGCAGAGAAAACTCATAGTATAGATTTAGCCCGTGTGGCCAACGACCTCGAATTGGCGCTGCAGATTCTCAACACTTCTGAAACTAACTACCCAGAAAAGACTGGCGTATTTGTTACCCTCCCTGGTCATCTAAAACATTGTCACTGCTTTGCTACAGTGTGCCCAAAAAGACACAGCAGGGGCGTGGCCTGCCTGTTTTGATAACAAAATTATTCTGACCAAAAAGACAGTGTTACTTTACAGCTGTGCTAACTGAGGAGGAAAGAGAGGCAGTGACTTGCCCCAATCCGTGCAGTGAGACAGTGGTAAAGCTGGGTAAAAATCTTGCAGTTCTGCTCGCCAGATCCCAGCTAGTGGGGCTAGTGGATAGATTCCCTCCCTGGTAGGGAAAACCATAATTTCTGCCTTTCCAGAATTTCACAGCTAAAAATATAAGGAGGAAAGCAAATGGGAGAACTTTACTTACTTTTACAAAGATGTTTTTAGTGCAGAATCGTGAGTCCTGTGCACCTGCATTTGGAGCCTGTTCCAAAGCTCACGAAAGTTAGGGAGAGTCTTTCTATTAACTGCCCTGTCATTCTGAACTTGATTCTGATCTTAGTTACCCGGATGTAATGGCAGCCAAGTCAGTGGAGTTACTTCATGTTTGCCCCAGTAACTACCATCTGGCCCTCTGTGAATTGCAGCATTATTTTCATGGCGGTTAGTAAAAATAACCTATTGTTACAAGAATGGCCAAGTGAAGCAGTTCCACTTGCTGTAAGAACTCCCGGAACGGCAGCATATGGAAATGCTCCTGGGTCTGATTTCTGAGCAGCTCCTCAGCCATGAAGCCAGGCCAGATTATGTCCACTGAGGATCTGTCCCCTTCCACATGCAATAAGGGTCGGATGTGGAGTGGCAGGATCACACCCAGTGATGCAGGTCGATGACAGGTGCTCAGGGCAAGCATGAGCCTGTGAGAGAGCTGCAGCTCTAACCTATCTATTTTCAGAGGAGATATGTCCTGGCATTTGAAGAGCACAGGCTGGCCAAGGCAACGCTTCCAGATTAGGGATGTTAAATTTCGAATAACTGACTAATCGAATAGTTGATAAGGGTGCCTCCGTCTTCCAAGTGTAGAAACAGCTGTTGCTACTCTTCCGAGGAAAAAGTGCTGTGAGGAGCACGGGGCCAGTGGGGCAGTCCCACCACTGGCTTTGTGCTCCCAGTGGCATTTCAAAGCAGCAGCACCATGTAGAGCTGAGGATCAGCTGGGGACTCCCCGCCGACCCTGGGCTCCATGCGGCGCTGCCACTTTGAAACTCTGCGGGGAGCCCGGCGTCAGGCTCAATGTGGTGTTTCAAAGTGGCAGCGCTGCACGGAGCCCGAGATCAGGGGGAAACTCCTCAGCTGATCCTGGGCTCCATGTGGCACTGCCACTTTGAAATGCCGCATGCAGCCTGGGGACTCCTCATCTGGCCCCAGGCTGCATGCGGTGTTTCAAAGTGGCAGCAGCACGGTGTGGAGCCTGGGGTCTGGCCTGGGCTCCACATGGTGCTGCTGCTTTGAAGCACCCCTCCTTTCTCCCTCCCCTTGCTTCCTCTTTCTGATAGAGACAGGAAGGGGGATGGGAAATGACTAGTTGACTACTGTGTTGACTATCCGATAAGCATTTGCCTGAGACAATGTGAGTGCTGTGGTGGGTGGTTCTTCGAGCCTCACAGAGCTAAGCAGCTAGGATATGCTAGTGCAGGAGGCAGAGGGGTATCCTCCAGGCCTGTCGCTATTGTATGGAGGGTAGCACCCAGCTCTAGCGCCTGAAAGAAAAGAGTGCTGGGAGCTGGAAAAAACAGATCTGGAACCGGTGTTTCGCTGGCAGCTGCTATGGCCTCCTGAGAAGCCAGGAGCGGCCTTTGCAGGGTCAGGCAACAACAATGAAACTCTGGATAAAAACCCCAAGCCCAGTCCCCTCCTCCCGCACCCAAAAGCCTCAGCTGCTGGCTTTCTGCAGCTGCTGCGTAGGCTCCGGTGAGGAGTGCGAGTCACTGGGTAAAAATCCACCAAAGAGATGACTTCACAGAGCTTCCTCCCTCCGACGGTGCTCTCCACACACATTAGCTGTGGGGCTGGATTGGCAGATGCTGCAAAGCTCCACTCATCTTAGGGCATTGCAATTCTGGAGGGTCTGAAAGGACCAGCCCTTAGAGCCATGCTGAGCGCCCTGGAGTCCTGCCCCCGGGAGCACAATGATCCAGCTAGGGTCCTTTCCACCGCTGACACAGTGCAGGGTCTGCTCTGATTCAGTCAATGAAAAAAGGCAGCCAGCCTTTCCCACTTGCCTTATCTCCTTGGCTGACTCATCTCACAGCCACAGGGGAACAGTCGTTGCAGCAGACTGCTTTACCCACCAGCAGTGAGTTCTGGGGACAACCCTATGGCCGGTCTCCTTTGCAGTTTGCTCTCTTCATTGCAGGGAGAACATCACATTCCCAGGGGAAGAATAGCAATTAGGAAAGCACCAAATGGAGAGGGAGCGAGGGAGAGAGAAAAACAGACCAGAGAGGCAACCCATTGACACTAGAACCAACCTGAACCTCAGCAGGGTGGATCTCCCCTTAGCAAAGAAGGTCAACAGAGAGATGCACTGTCTGGCAGCAACGTGGACTACCATTGTGAGAATAGTCACAGTCCCCTTGACTGGGAAGGAGGCTCTCCAAGGGTCAGGAAGAATCTTTTGAGCAGATGTTGATGCAAAAGGTCCCTCAGGGCTTTGTTAACCTGGGCTGTCAGTTGGTAGGTGAAAAGAGCCCCCATTGGCTTAGATGTTGTGCGAAGATCCCTTATTGGCTTGGAGGATCATCAGGAAGGGCCTGGTTGACTCAGCCAATCAACAGAAAAGATCACACAGATCCCAACAGCCAGTGGAGACAATCAATAGGAAGGGCTCCCACCAGCCTGAATAGTTGATGGGAAAGGCTCCCATTGGCCTGGACAATTGGTAGGAAGAGCCATCATTGGACTGGATGGGTGATGAGAAAACTGTCCATTGATCCAGGCAGTTGGTGGGAAAGGACCCCATATTCACTCGGATGGTTGGTGGGAAAGGCGTCTTGCCCGTGACCAGAATTTTTATTACTTCCGAGTAGAGAAATGGCCTTCAGGCATGCACTAACATCTCCAGAATCCTTGTGCCTGGCTAGCTGTGTCACAGAGCACTGCCTGCACTTCCGTTGGTGTCCTGGATGCGATAAAAATCCTGCAGCGGAATGGCAGTGAAGCAGAAATTTAAAAAAAAAACACTCTAGTGCCTGACATTCTTTTTAGGATGCTAATAAAAGATAATGTTACCTGTAAAACGTGCAAGCTGCTTCTAGCTCTGCTCCCCCCTCTCGTTCCCAGTACTACCTCTGAAATGCTCACTGCTCCTTCAGTGGACAAAGCCAGGGAGAACTGGGCAAAGGGGAAGGAATCTCTGGAACTGACCCTCGGACCAAATCAACAGCTTGCTGCACAGACAAGCCCTGCCACTGTCAGAGCTAGTGGATTTTCAGCACTTTCGGCATAAGTGCTAAAAATCCAGCATCTCGATGTACTACACCCTAAGGGTCTGACTCAAATCCCACTGACACCAGAGATGTGTCTTTCCCCTAACTCCGGTGGGCTCTGGTTCAGACCATAATTTGGCTATTTTCTCTGGCACCCATGTAAAAATGTCTTCCCCAGTGAGGGATGAGGGAGCTGGAATACACCTTTCTTTGGGTTCATCTTCCTCTGTGGTTGGGATCATATGTGTATATCCGTCTTTGGGGTTGTCATATGCATAATACAGATTAACACCACTTTATGCTGATGCAGTGACTTTCATCAGACGATCTTACAGTGCTTTGCTAATTAAATAATTAATTAGACCCTCACTGACCCCATTACTATTATCATCTTCTTACCCAGGACAACTGAGGCATGGAGAGGTAACTGCCTTTTCCCAGGCCACCTGGCAAGTCCACTGAAGAGCTGGAAACAGAGCCCAGGAGACCTAACACCCAATCCCCTGTTCTAACCATCACACCCCATTCCCTCTCGTCCCTTATCATGCAGGGATGGGGATTTCTGCTGGGTCTCACAGTAACATGGCAGAGAAGCATTTAGCAGGTGGGATGTGGAATCTCTTCTGGGCAGCAAAGGGTGATAATTTGGAGTTACCAAGGACTGGGGAATAACAAGGGGGCGGCTTGGACCCATGGCTTGCATTTAATTGTGTCAGTGGTATCCAGGAAGTCTTTCCCCATATCTCTGCAGGGGACACCTTGGGCTTGATGCAGCTGCTTTCTGTCTGCCCTGCAGCGCCTCTAGTGATGAGAATTCCTCAGTGAGTGTCCTTTCCCTTACTTGAAACTGCTGTGGTGCCTTTAAGATTTGGAGCGCTGCCCTTTCAAGGGAAGCAAGAATATTTCAGAGGGACTCCATCCTTCAGGGAGAAAGCCCAAACCGTGTCTTTCCAAGATGGGGTCAGCCCTGCAGCCCTTTATCTGGAAGCACTTACTACACAATTAATGGAAGAGACTCTCATCAAATGAGGGACAAATCATAAAATTAGGGAGATGGAAATTAGGCATGGACAAATGATCCAGGTACAGGGGAGATTTATGGGTGAGGTTGTATTATAGCTAATGATTTCTGCTAATGATCCTCCAAAGTATAAAGTGGCACCGAGCCCACTCTCAATGGGACGAGAGATAATCCTGTGTGCGGAGTGAAGGGCATTCCTCCCAGGAGGGGACAGGCGTCTCACAGTAGAGCAGCTGCGCCCCGCAAGCCAGCGATCCTCGTGTGTGGAAATCACCATCTCTGGTGAGTCTCCAAAAGCCTGGAGGCCTCCCCATTTCAGTGAAGTTCTGGGCTTGGGGTTGTTGGGCTAAGCATGTCTCCCGCACCTACTCCATAATTCCCCCTCCCCCTGCCTTCCTCTTCTCATAAGGAGTGCCTTTGGACGTGCCTCTCAGTGAGATGAATGCACTACCACCACCTGGGTCGAAGGCCTGGGTCTTCCCTACGGGCCTGCAAGCGCCACAACCCAGACCCATAGAGAGATGAGAACAAAAGAAGATTGGGCCTGTTTCAGGCCTGGCGTAGGGCACTGATTTCAGCTGAGTTACCCCGGCGGGAAGACTGTGCCCCAATTAAAGTGATACTTTGTTAACTCTTTCTTCTGTTTGGTGAGCCCTCCCACAGCCTTCTGCCTTCTCCCGGTGACTCTGCGCAGGGCCCGGAGTAGCAGACAGCTCCTCCTCTCGTCTGTACACACCATTGCTGCCACCCAGGCTAAGCTCGGCAGAGCAGGGAGCTCCCCACAAGCAACACTCCAGCATCCTTCCATGCAGGGGCCACACAAAAGGGGGATGTTCATGGCAGAAGCAGGGTAGCTCTCACCTCCCCTAGACCACGTTCCTCCACCCTGCTCTACCGCAATCTCACAACTGGGCAAGGCTGAGGCTGGAAAAGATGCAAACTTCCTCCATAGCTACTGCCCCTAAGATGATTCCAGAAGGGATGGATATGGGTGTGAGCTCTCCCTAAGTCAACACACCTCCATCATTCCCCACACTGGCTATCTCCTTGAGACCATTTGCTATGTGACCCCTGTGGGCCAAGTCTGGTCTGTAGCCTAGAGGAGCTGTGATTCCCACTAGGGGAAGGCTGGAAAGACCCTCTCACATCTTGCAAGATGAGCTATGTGGCCCAGAGAACCAGGACTCAGGGCAAACTGGCTTTTACTCCCGGGCCTGCCACTGGCTTTCTCGGAGACCTTGGGCAAGTTACATCACCTCCCTGTGTTTCAATGTCCCCCTCCATAAAATGGGGATAACAATGCTTCCTTTGTACAGAGTCTGGAGATCTACGGATGAAAAGAGCTGAGTATTATCATCCTCCAACCAATGCCGAGGATGTCATTCATGATTTGTAGTATCTAGACACCCAAGGGCAGAGAATCTCTTCTTAGCCTCAGGGGAAGAATTATTCCAAATATGTTTCCCTCCAAACCTAAGTCGCTGCACTTCACACGGATCAGACAAATTAAGGGTGATGAGCTTTTGGAAGGAAGAGGCTGGCGGGGTGGGGGCGGGGAGGGAGTAGGAGTCCTGTCTTAATGCCAGAGGAAAAAAAAGGACAATTAAAACTGCTCTGCCCTGCACTCCCATGGGAGCCATCCTGCCAGCTTGTGTGATTGGTAGGTTGGACTATTACTCTACTGTTCCTGGAGTAATAAAAATTCCTGGTAAGTTTCATTTGGAGCTCCAATCACGAATGGCACAATGATTCACAGAAATATGGGCAGGATCCAATGCCAAAAACCCACCACGTAAAATCTGCTGAGCTAGTAGGTTTGTGGGTTGTTGTTTTTCTTTTCCCTCTTGCAGGAGCTGGATGTGTCTAATACGGGGAGCAACTGACAGAATGAGAGAATGGGGAGGTAGAGGGCATTGGGGGTTACCAGGAGCAGAGAGGTACCAGGCACTGATGCTGTAGAACAGGGGGGATATTGGATGATAAGGATTATTCAGAAGCTGGGACATTGATGGCCATGGGACTCTGGGGCTATGTCTAGACTGCAGGCTTCTTTCCAAAGAAGCTTTCCAGAAGAGATCTTCCGAGAAAACTTCTTCTGAAAGAGAGCATCCACACTGAATGGACGCTATCTCGCATTTAAGCAGTGATTACTATGGATGGAGTAGCCACCAGTGCACCTGTGCTTTTTCCTCTTTCCTCTTCTTTCGAAAGAACTCCCTCCTCCCCGTCCACACACGCCTTTTTCCTAAAGAGCTCTTTTGGAAAAAGGCTTCCTCCTCGTAGAAAGAGGTTTACCAATGTCGGAAAAATCCCTCTGTTCTTTCGATTTTTTCCCGAAAGAACGCAATTGCAGTATGGCTGTAAGTGAATTATTTTTGGGAAAACAAACATTTTTCCAAAAAAAAAAAAAACCTCTGCAGTGTAGACATACCCTGTGTGATACCTAATGGGATGTGGTTGTGAGAGAAAGGGCATAAGGGACATGGAATGTTACGGGCCTTAAGGCCAGGAAGAATGGAGGCCAAAAGGAGAACTCATCCTAGTCAGCCCTGGACTTCTCTTCCTGGATCCCCCCAATCTCTACTAGCAGCAAACACTCCTGTAGAGAAGAGGTGGGGATTTACTGCTTCTGTTCACTCATTTTCAGGAGGATACTGAGCTCAGACCACAGAAAGGCAAGTGTTTCCTCTCCCACCTTGGCCACGATCACTCTCTGGGCACTAGCCTAGTCTGTAACCCTATCCGGATTGCTCCCATCAGAGACACTTTTACACCCAACTCCTGTGCCAGGAATGGGATTTATGGAGAGACAGAAAACCCTCCAAACATTTGGACAGTCTTGAGGGGGAGAGTTTGATTATGACTGGCTGATGCACAGAATCACGTGATCTCAGATGGAAGCATGGAGGGGGGGGGGGGTAGGAAGGCATGGGGCAAAGAGGGAAAGGGAGAGAAAAAGAAAATTGGTGCCTCTTTTTCTTAGACCTTTTCCCTCTCTTTAATTTTTCCAGAGTTATCAGTACAATCTCAGCTTTTCTTTTCCCTAAGAGAACTCTTCTTCCTTCCCTCCTTTCTCTCAACATGGTTTTCTTTGTGGAAGGAGAGATAACGCTCTTCCCCCATAACCAGAAAGATGTTCACAACAGTTAGATAAACAAATTCCTACCCCAATCCAAGCTTTCTATAATCCCAAAAAGAGACCAGGCAGAGACACTACAACATCCATTATAACTTTGCTATTGCCAATCTATTTTATGGGGAAGGTGCTCAGATATCTATGGTGACGATAGATAGATAGATAGATAGATAGATAGATAGATAGATAGATAGATAGATAGATAGATAGATAGATAGATAGATAGATAGATAGATAGATAGATAGATAGATAGATAGATAGACATTTTGTGTTCAAGAGAACAACACGATAAATGAGACAAAAGTAAAAGTGCTGGAATCTTCCCTTCCTTTTATGCCCACCTCCCGGGCAAGGGCTAGTTACACACTCTAATTAAATAAAATGAGCTACACAATCCAAATAAGATTTACCTAATAGGGCAAAGAGTCAGGGCAGAGGATCACATTCAGTCTATAATTTAAGATCTGAGGCCTAACTACATTCCCCCCCAGTGTAATTTTAAAAAAAAGCTGAGCCTCCTTATTTGGCGATGTTACACAGAAGGGCTGAGAAACTATATTAGCTATTTGCTTCATACTGTGACATGATGTGTCAAGCCCAAATTTTTCTCTAGATGTCTGCAGCCTTGCAAGCTGTGAAGCAATCACCTCTCCTGTGCTAAGTAGGGAAGAGATGGGTCAAGGTGTGAGTCTTCAAGATGTGCTGAGATGCTGCAGGAAGTGGTCTTGGCAATTTGGCAAGTGGGGCTCTTCCCGCTGAGTCACATTTGAACCAATGTCTCCTGCTGCTTTAGGTACTGGGAGGTATTGCTGTTGTCTGTAAATCCAGGCCTTGACTATTTGTGATCCTTAAAATCCTTGTGTTCTTACTACATTCGGATGTTCCTAGTATCATCCTGTCCAGGTTCCAGAATTAACCAGTCATGCCATCCTGCCTCTCTAAATAATAAACATACCTGTTTCTTAGATAGTATTCTTCATCAGCAGGTCTCAGAGGGGATGTCTAACCCGCACACTAAGCCCCGGCTCTGACTCAGGTTTGAGACCAAGTTCCTTTTCTTCCCACACACAAATCAGTCTGACTCAGGTCAGTAAGCACCCAGGATCTGGGTTCTAGGACCTTGCTGAGGGGTGGATCAGAGCCAGACTGTCCCACTGTGGCTTGGACCCAGAACCTGTCATGTTGCAGCATAGATATAGCTCAAGCTGCAGACCCAAGGTAGAAGGTCAGCCTAGCGCAATGTGAACACACCAGCACAGCTGTTTGACCGAGACCCAGCGATTATAAGCCCAGGTTTACAGGGCAGTGGGGACACTCAAGAGTGGGCATGGAAACAAGAATCCACAAGCCAAAGTCCCACAGACCCCAGGTTCCAGAGCAGTGTAGACACACCCAAAGTGTTCTACAGTCTGTACGGTATATATCCTCACCACACCCCTGTGCAGGAGGGCAGGACAGGGCAGAATTTGTGGCAGAGCAGGGAACCGAATCGATCCCGGGCTAGTGTCCTAATTACTGCACCATCCTTCCCCAGACTCCTGCTGTGTTTTCATTGGGATTCATCATACTCTGAAGCCCAAAGGGACCATTGGGATGATCTAGTCTGACCTCCTGCATAACACAGGCCATTGGACTTCCCTGAATCATTTCCTGCTTGAACTTCTACACTACAGACCCTGAGCTGGTGTGTGTACTCAGGGCAAGTATCATTGTCAGAGCCAGGATCAGAACTCCACAGAGCTCAAAGCCCCATGCTGAGCCCTGGGCACTGGTCCATAACTCTCCTTTATCTATCACTGCTTCATGCTTGTCTCCCCATTGCTGGTCTTCACCTGCATTCAATGCATAGCGGATTCACGCAGAGTGGTGCCAGTGCCTCAGGTTGTCGCTCCTGCAATCAGCAACTTTCTTAGCCCAGGCCCACTACCCATTTTTTCCCAGGACAAACGGCTCCAAATCATCCTCTCCAAGTGCACTCACTGCAGCTTCTCCAAGGGAGGGAGATGATGTTCAGACCAGTCCACTCAGCGTTCAGTTCCCCTGCCGCGTCCCCCTGCTTTGCACCCTGGAAGGGAGCAACAGCTGGAGTTTTAACCCGAAGGGCTCAATCTTGCAGCCTTTACTGAGGTGAGCAAACCCAAGGAAATCCATGAGTTTCCTAACAGCCTGACCCTGCAAGGGCCTGTGTTCCCTCAAGTGGGTGTTACAAATCCCTATATGCTGCAGTATCGATCACAGCGCAACACTTCCTTTGTCAAGCACTTTGAGATCTATGGATGAAAAGTGACATATAACAGGTAATATTATTAAGATACTCATCTATAATGATATATGCGCATATGATATATCAAAATGATTAGAGGGCTGGAGCACATGACCTACGAGGAGAGGCTGAGGGGTTAGGCCTTATTTAGTCTGCAGAAGAGAAGAGTGAGGGGCGATTTGATAGCAGCCTTCAACTTCCTGAAGGGAGGTTCCAAAGAGGATGGAGAGAGGCTGTTCTCAGTAGTGATGGATGACAGAACGAGGAGCAATGGTCTCAAGTTACAGTGGGGGAGATCTAGGTTGGATATTAGGAAAAACTATTTCACCGGGAAGGTGGTGAAGCACTGGAATGGGTTCCATAGGGAGGTGGTGGAATCTCCATCCCTAGAGGTTTTTAAGTCCCAGCCTGACAAAGCCCTGGCTGGGATGATTTAGTTGGAATTGCTCCTGCTTTGGGTAGGGAGCTGGATTCGATGACCTCCTGAGGTCTCTTTCGGCCCTAGGATTCTATGATTCTAATGTTCTTCCATGTACAAAGAGCAAACAGACAATGCCAGTGAGAACAACATTAATTTTAGATTAAGAAAACCAGCTCACAATAAGCAAAGTCTCCACGAGACACCACAGACTGCATGTGCGCGCACGTGAGCTCTGTCGCACTGCACTAAAATTAACACAAAATAGTCCTTCAGAGCTAACAAAGTGCAATACTGTTTCACTTGCACACAGCACTTCTCCTTCACAGAGCTCAAGGAAACCGACATCCTTATCCAGACTGTACCACTGAGGCACAGAGTGGCAAAGCATTGTGCCACAATCTGCACAGGGAGTCAGAGGCAGAGTTGGGACTAGAACCTAGGACTTCTGACTCCCAGTACCATTTCTCAAAGGCACATATTACAAAGCTAAACACAATAGCGAGACAGATCCTGCTAGGGGCTCTGACCATGGAGCCTTCTAATATTTTGCTTTGTTTTGGAAGCCTGCCCTGTAACTTCTTTTTCCTGGATCTACTGTCAGATTATCCCCTGATGCTTAGTTTTACCTCTTAGCCCAAAATACAGCCAGTTACTGGTGTCATTCGCACATCACTGTAGAGGGAAGCATATTTCTTAACTCCTTTGCATAAGAAAAACACATAAGGAGGATCTGCCTCTTCTCCCCACACTTCCCTCCCGGATTGAAATAAAAACCTGCAAAAAGATTCCCGGTGGCATTGTTGGGGAAAGGGGGGATGGTGAGGATTGGTACAGTATATAACATCTCAGCTCTCCCAGATCAGTCACGCTTCCTAATTCAATAAGGTGAGAAGGAGCATAATTTGATCATATTTGTTTTGCATCACTGCAAAAACAGAAAATGAGGGGCTGCAGAGCCGCACCAATTTACTTCATCCGACCTTGATTAAAAGAAAATTAATTGCCGCATCTCTCAGGATATCTCAGGCAGCAGCCAATGGCTCTCCAGAATGCCCCCCCTTCAAAAAAAAAAAGGGAGAGAGGCAAAGAGAATCTTTGCCCTTTCATCTCTTAGCACAACTGTCTTGTTGAAAGCTTTGGCAGCCTAGAAGAAAACCAAGTGCTTGGAAAATCACAGGGAAGACAACGTGGCTTTACCAGCGTTTCCTGCTCTGATTTGCCGTCTGCGTTCACTACCTCGTTCCCAACCCCTGGCGTTTGCACTGCTCCATTCGGCTCCATCTTGTGGAGCCACTAGAGCAAAGCTGAAAGGTTCCTAAGGCAGACCGGCTCAAGAGGCTTGATAATAGGTTACGGAGCCTTTTACTGGTGCACTCAGGCCAGGTCTACATTTAGAGTCTTTTGCCTGTTTTGTAATGCTGATTAGAGAGAAGAGTCCTCAACATTTCTATACCAGTAAATCCCCCAGTATAGACCCAATTATACCCACATAAACTCACTTTTGATGGTACAGTTTGTTTCACTTGATCCAAGATATGCTGGGGAAAGTGCTGGTATAACCTGGATCTACACCTCAAGGGTTTGCCATGTCCTGAGGGCAGGGACCCTCTTTTGTTCTCTGTTTGTACAGCGACTGGCACAGAGGGGTCCTGATCTATGACTAGGGTTTCTGTGTGCTTTGGAAATCAATGCAAATAATTAAAATTGATAATCTTCTCTAGCAGAGATGAAGTTGAATAGCCAAAGATGTACTTATCGGTCTGGTGAGCTTTCAGGAAAGTGAGAGGCAAAGAAAGAACAAAAATAAAGTCTTCATGAAAAGGAGAAGAGGGCCTGTTGACTCACTTGCACTGGAAGTTCTGCTGTGCAAAATAGCAGCTACCCTTGCAGACAGGGAAATGCCTTAGAAATACAATAGTGAAGTGGAGAGAAACATAGCTCCATACATTCCAGCTTCGCCTTTGCTGTTACTTGGAATCCAGCCCACCTTGGTGGCAATGTGAAATAACCCAGGACAGCTTTGGTCCAGTTCCCATACAACAGACACAAACTGGGCACACTTTTGACTGATTGTATAGAGAGGCTACACAAAGGCAACTGGTGTCTGTGGGGAGAAGGGGTGCAGGAAGGGTGACCCAGAAGAACAGGGAGGGGACATGCGGGGACATCCCATTTAGCACTGTCACAGGGAGGGGTGGTGCAGTTCTCCAGTGCTACCAGAAGTCACGTCTGAGGCCAAGGACAGAATGGGCCATGGGGGTATCTCTTCCTAGATCTGATGAGTCCAGATTAGCAATGAGGAGATGAGCAGAGTTGTGCAGGGGAAGCTCCTCGTGCTTCTACTCTGTTCTTTGCCTTCAAGGAGGCCTCCGGGGCTGTTGATCTGGCACCTCTCACCAGCACTATACTCACACATGACATTTCAAACAGGAAAAGCGACGACTGCGGACGATCCGGCGCAATTATCAGATCAGAGGCGCCTGCCGCAATCCCACTCAAATCTGTATTAAAAATTCATTTCAAGGTTTTTTTTGTAGCTGCAAGTGAGGGAATTTACCCAGCTGTTTTATTAGAATATGAAAGGACATATTTTTCTAAGCAATGTGTTGGAATTTGGATGTGCCACGACTCTCACTGGAGTTAAGGGGGAAGTCTATCTGTTCTCCCATCCATCCATTCCTACTGTGTTCATTGACATAGTACTTAACTGCCCATGCAGGGCCAAATCTCAGAGTGTTTTCCTTTTAAAAAATGAATATTTGTGCAAAAACTTTTATCACTTGAGCTGAAGGACTAATTCTACTCTCCAGTAGTTGTAGTTGTATTATTTTATACGAACTGGCCACTAAGAGGGGACAAAACAATCATGCTTGTGAATGTCATATGTGTATACTTAGTTGTTGTGTACAAAGTGAGTGCAAATGAATGCACTTCCATTGTCAATGCACAAGTGTTCCCATTGCCCAGTATGCATGTACAAAGGGCATGTGTGCATTTCCAGTGTACAATGTATGTGTACCATCTCTGTGTGTTTGAGCTGCAAGTTACACAGGTACAGTAGGTGTGTCTGTGTGTGTTCACTGTGTGCAGTGCGTGTACAGTAGGTGTGTGTGTACAGTACAGCATGTGTTTGGATACTGGGAGCTGGGGATGTTTAGTAATTAAATCCCTTTTCATCCTTCTGCACCTGTCTCCTTCTGAAAACTGAGAGAACAGACGTCAACCGGGACAAGGGCTGGATTGAATACAGCCAATTCTGAAATATTTATTAGCTTGTGACACCACTCAATGGAGAAGAAGGAATGCTGGCTAATCCACCCAGCAAGTGCTTGGGCATTTTTCTACAGTGCCTCATTATATTTCAACTACTGTCTACTTTGTCAAAAATGGTATCATTTTAATTTGCGTCTATATTTGCTTTCAAACGCTTTTGCCACTAACTGGAGATTTAGGAGCACGGGGCTCTGGGTTTAGATTTATCACACTGATGCTCTCCTTGCTTTCTAGCCTGAGTGCAGCACTGTCCCAGAGCTACTATTAGGGGAGCTATTTTAGGGGTCTATTTTCTCCATGGGTGTGCTCACCTAAGTCCTATTAATATTAGCAAGGACGAGGCAAATGCATTCAGCAAAGACTCTTTGGATTCCACGTGTATGTACAGGCACATACATAAAGATCTCAGTCTCTAATGCAGCACAGCCCCACCCCGTGCAGAGCTCTAGATGGAGGGCCTGATCCTGAGAGGTGCTGAGAGCCCTCAACATCCACAGACTTCAGGATCAGGCCCCTCCAGTTTTCACACATATGAACGCACACATTTTACGGGCTCTCTCTTTAGGCTAATACGGGGCCCTAGGCAGTGTTTGACTGCACTCTGGTCAAGAAATAGCCTTGGTTCAGTTACTAAGGACTGATTCTGGTCCAAAGCAGCACTGAGCTGTGTAGGCCACTAGACTTGGATCCAGATTTCGAGCCCTCTGAAATCTGGGCATTCCGGGAGCTGAAGTTTTGGTTCTGTTCCCCCTCCTGCACTGGAGATTGACGATAAGCCTCATGGATCCTCGGAGATTGTTCTGGAACCAGGCATGTGGGATCATTATTGGGAAACTCTCTTGACTTAAGGTCCTGGACTAAATTCTGGCTCGTGTAGGATTTGAATGACCTTTGACAGTTCTCCTGGGCTGGGTCCGTGATTTGCTGGTAGATTATTCCCCCGCTCCACTCAGTGGTTACATTTCTCATTGGGGACACCAAAGCTATAAGGGGCTAATAGCACTTTCAACTCAGGTAGTAAAGTGCTCTGCATTTTCACAGATTGACAGGAAGGAACTAGCAGCAGACTGTGAACACTGCTTGTCTCTTCACCTGCATCTCTGGCTGAAGTTTCCACCATGCTTCTGTGGGAAGTACCAGCAACCAACCTAGAAGGATGCTAGGACAGGTGGGTACCTTATCCACTGTGCCACTGGAGGAGCCCCCCAACCTCCCTACATTCTGGGCCCCCCTTATCCGTCCTACGTCCCAAAGGTGCAGGTAGGTCGAGGGTGGGGTCAAACCCACGACTTGTGGTTCCTGAGGTTTGACCAGTGAAATTTCTCCTACTGAGGGAAGCATATATCTGAAAGCAGAATCTGAACCTAGCCAAGGCTCAATGGACATATGAAACCATCTACCTTCGTGCATATGTGCACAGACAATGTATGGCAGTTTGTTTCTGTGTACATGCATGTGTATCTGCAAGCATCCAGACATCCAGATGGTGTATATGCATGGATGTGTACAGGTGCACATGGGCCTGTGTTTGCATCTATCTATTGCAAATGGACACACCTTAAAACCTGGAGAAGTTACAGTAACTTTTGAAGGGAAAATTACAACTCACCTGTGTTACCGAGGCCCATCGATCCGGGTTGGGTCATGCCGACACAGCATAAATAAGGAACCATCCGACATCCAACAGAAATATTAGGCTGTTGCTAAGTGAGAAGAGCAGCAAGTCCTTAACGCAGATGTCTAGTTAGAAAGCTGCGTCCCAAAGAGATTGTGGCTGGAGAGGGCTGTTTTCATTTTTGCTAAATAGACATGAGGTTACTTGGTGGAGTTAGTGCCAGCATAAAAATTCTAAGCTTGAGTCGTACATCAGGGGAAGGTGGAGATCATTGCTTGATCTCTTGTGATGCTAGAGAACAATGCACACATACACATGCATGTGCCCCGTGTATGTGCACACACCATTTTGTTGAACTCAGACAGGTCTCAGGAGGCAACTTGCCCATTCACCTCCAAAAGAGATTATCCCCCTATCCTAGTGTAGGGCTCTGAAGTAATCACTTCCCACTCAACCCACGGGTGCTGGAATCATCTGAGACGTCAGTGGGCTGCTGGCATGATATTGGCTCTGCAGACACTCACTCTGAGCTTAGGGTGGTGGGTTAAAAAGTCTCCTTACTAGCACAGCACAAAAGAAAAGAAAAGAGAAGAAAAGACTAACAATAAATCCCACTGTGTGAAGGATCGCTGTAACCGTTGTGTTTGAGCAGTAATTAGACATGGCCCTGGGGGACAGTAAGTGCATTAGAAGGGACGGGCTCACCATGAGCCAAATGGCTGCTCTTATTGTTCTCAGCAGGGTACTTAGGATGTTCTTAGACCCAAGTCCTTCCACAATGCAGCAGAAATGGGACTGCAGCATGGGACTGCAGCAGCAGCAGACTCCCTTTCTTCGGTGGAACATTCACTCACCCCAGCGCTTGTACATCCTCCACACATGCCTCTGCCTGACCTCATGGACAAGAGGTGTTTGTTCCAGGCAACTTCGAGTTGTTGCTACATCCCAGCAATAGGCACCCGCATGGCTATGTCCTGGTCATTCCATCAGGAACAACAGCGTTCCTTTATAACAGCAGGCAGTGCTGGGATGGACAGCATGAGGCTTGCATGCTAGATGTCCTGATGTCCTGTTGATGGTATCATTATCAGCAACTCCAGACCCACTGATAATTTCCAGTCCCTCTCTCCAATTTTCATTGACTACATTGAGTTTCTTGATCGCATAGAATTTATCTAGCTTAGGCTTTGCTATAGTTCCCCTCATCACAATATCTCAGCATTGTAGCGTTCATGATTGTATTGGGCTTCCCTGCCTGCCTGATCATACTGATTCTTCCTGTTGTATTGATTTACATTGGGCCCTCCCGTCTCATTTGTTTTATTAGCTCTCTCACTTATACTGATTAGATATAACCTCCTCTCCAAACAGGTACATCCAATCTCTTTTTTAGGCCCTTTTATCATGGATAATATTGCCACCAGAGGGTCCCACTGGGGCATGTGCCCCTTCGACTTCTCAGAATCTTTTCCTTTGTGCATGATATTGTTATTTTACATGATGTTCCTCTCGATAATCTACATAAAAAAATCCCATTGACTCCTTTGTAATTACTCAGTTTCTTACCAGTGCAACATGTGTGACAGACAGAAATGTAGTGTTTTGAACATCAGAGAGAGAGATGGAAGTTATTTCATATGCATCTGGTTTCTTGACTCCAATACATGAGGCTGCAGCGATCTTGTCCCGTGTCCCTCTCAGCAAAAGTGCAAACAGTTGCCAATTAGAGAGATTCCACAGGACGTGGCACGTGGGTGTTTGGCCAGTGCAGTGAGTAGGGTACCAAACCAGGGATCTGCTAGGGCTCCTACAATCTGAGCCTAAAGAGCCATCAATTTTAGGTAGGACTGTCTCAGATTTCTATCCTCTGTGGACCATGCATAGAGGGGGGCATCAGATCTGCCAAGTGAGAGCAGCAATGATTGATTAATCTCAGCAAGTCAGACAGAACTTGATGAGGCTGATAGAGACATAGTGGTGGTTGAGGTTGGATTCAGCTCAGCTAAGCATCCCAAAAATGTGGGTGTTTTTCTGAACTGTAAGTCTGCAATTCTAGGTCACAAATCTAATGGGAAAAGGGATCCTTCTCTTGCACTGCCTAATTCTGATCAGGGCTGAGAATATCCACTTATGCCCTATTTTATTGTTCAACAACCCTACCCAGGAACTGGAAATGTAGCAGCCATCATGAAGATAAAGAACAATTGAAAAAGTTAATAACTGTTTATTCCCCCCAAATCACCAGAGATTCAGTTCAATTTTGGGTGAAGGACTGAGTTAATCTGAGTTTTAATCTAGCTGATTTCCCCATCTTTAGAGAGATGCTTTCTGAATTTTTGGTTTGTTGTTTGAGTTAGAACGAGTGGGACAAATTCTGCTCTCATCTATGCCAGTGCATACAATGGAGTTACTCAAGGCTGGATTAAGCTTTTTGTAGGCCCTAGGCACTCTCATAATTGTAGGCCCTTAGACTGTATAGAAAGATATAAAGGAGAAATGCCCTATCACCTGTACACCTAATCTCACCCACTTTAATTTTCACTCTTGAAAGTGGCACACCATGTGAGAAATTCATGGTACTTCATTCTAAAATAACAGACATTTTGTTGTATACTACAGTTATACTTAGGATTCACCTGATAGTTAATCACCTGATAAGGAGAAAAGTAAGGTGATGTTGCCGCCGCTACGACTATAGAATCCACAGAGATATGCATTGTGCCGCAGAGCTGATAACTTGGCAATATTATCTCTCAAGATCATTCAACGTCATTTATGAAATAACAGTACATTGGCTGATGCTGGCCATATATTTCCGCTAGAAACTGTTTAGAAGCAGCGTAGGGTTTCTGAAACACAACTGTGAAATGTAAACAATGTCGTAATAAACAGTGTTCCTTCTAACATTTTCCATCCTTGGGAGGGTTGAATTTTCTTATGTGAGCCACCAGAACAAACAAAAAACCTAGATATAAATATATATTTTAAACAGCTTGTAAGTATGGAAGACAAAAATTTTAAAACAAGGGATAATTAACAAGGAGCAATGCTTATGATGTTTATTTAATATCAAATAAAAAGAAAATTAACACTATCCTGGGACTACATGTATTTTATCATCCTTTCTAACAACTCAAGCTAGTAAACACACCAAAATGCGTATTATCCACGCATAGCTCAGCTATAAGATGCTAAAGCAATCTATGAGTCAACTGGAAACAGTCATGTGCTCCTTGCAAATATTAATACAATATTTACTTACTTTGGAAAGGAGAAAAAAAGGCATGCTCTCAGGCTTTTACAGTTTCTCTGGGATGTCAACTCTTAATTTGATTAATAGTGCACTAACAAGGAACAGGAAAAATAAGTAATAAAGACACATAGAAAGCAAATAAAGCCACAAACATGAAAATAGGAAGGGAAGTAGAATATCAGGTGGTCGGAGATGGGTATTTTAAACGAATGTTTAGGATCACTATGCCAGTGAAACGGAGATCTGTAAACAAAGATAAAAGTTATCCTTGTTTGAAATTTTCACATTGTGTGTGTCACCAACACAAAGAGAAGAAGCTCCAGAACAGCACTTTAACACATGGCTTCAGAGTTTGTAGACAGATCCATTTTTTTAAAGCGCTTGCAAATACAGTCTTCATCCTACAACATACCTAGCATCACACCTAGTATGCTTATCATATATATAATAGCCCAATGTCTGTGAGTCTGTAACGCCGAAATGCTGGCTGTTCCCTTTGGGGGGTGCTGTTGCCTGAAATGCTGGCTGTTCCCTCTGGGCAGCGCTGTTGCCTGAAATGCTGGCTGTTCCCTCTGGGCAGCCCGTGCTGCATGGGGAGTGCAGGGCCCAAATGGCCGCTTGCGCCACTTGCTCCCCTGCGGCGGCCCAGCAGAGCGGCTCAGAAGTCAGCCGAGAGCCATGGCGGGAGGCGAAGGGGGGCAGGGCAGTGACATGCGGTGTGACAGCAGCTCCAGGCCCTGCCTCCTGGCCATGAACGTCACTGCCCCACCCCCCTTCGCCTCCCGCCGTGGCGCTCTGCTGACTTCTGCGCAGCCGCCATGTGGGAGCAAGTGGTGCAAGCGACCTTTTGGGCTCCACGCCCCTCAAGTAGCATGGGGAGTGCAGCACCCAAATGGCCATTTGGGCTCCGCGGTCCCCCGAGTGAGAGGCAGGAGGGGGAGGAGAAGAGAAAGAGAGAGACAGAGAGAGAGGCAGGAGGCGGAGGAGAGCTGAGAGAGAGAGAAGGGGAGGCAGTAGGAGGAGGAGAGAGAGAGAGAGGGAGCAAGAGACCGGAGGCTCAGGAGAGAAGACCGACGTGGAGGAGAGACCTGAAAATCCCCATCTTATGACGGGCTAATTGGCTAGTCATATATATAGTACCCCAGTGTGTTTGAGTCTGTAATGCCGAAATGCTGGCTGTTCTCTTTGGTGGGGCGCTGTTACCTGAAATGCTGGCTGTTCCCTCTGTGGGGCTCTGTTGCCTGAAATGCTGGCTGTTCCCTCTGGGCGGCTCGTGCTGCATGGGGAGTGCGGGGCCCAAAGAGCTGCTTATGCCGCTTGCTCCCCTGCGGTGACCCGGCTGAACAGCGCAGAAGTCAGCCAAGTGCCACGGCGGAAGGGGAAAGGAGGCAGGGCAGTGACGTACATGCCCAGGGGGTGGGGCCTCGCCATGTACGTTACTGCCTCGCCCCCCTTTGCCTCCTGCCATGGCGCTCGGCTGACTTCTGCACCGCTCAGCAAGGCTGCCACAGGGAAGCCCAAACGGCGGCTTGCTGCCCTGCAGCGGCCTGGCTGAGCGGCGCAGAAGTCAGCCGAGCACCACGGTGGGAGGCGAACAGGGGCGAGGCGGTGACGTGCAGTGTGACAGCAGCTCCAGGTCCTGCACCCTGGCCATGAACGTCACTGCCCCCCTTCGCCTTCCGTCGTAGCGCTCGGCTGATTTCTGCACTGCTCAGCCTGGCTGCCGCGGGGGAGCAAGCGGCACAAGCGACCGTTTGGGCTCCGCACCCCCTCATAGAGCACGGGGAGTGAGTAGCCCAAATGGTAATTTGGGCTCCGCAGTCCCCCAAGTGAGAGGCAGGAGGAGAAGAGAAAGAGAGAGACAGAAAGAGAGGCAGGAGGTGGAGGAGAGCTGAGGGGGGGAGGGAGGCAGAAGGAGGAGGAGAGAGAGAGAGAGAGAGAGAGACAGAGCACGAGACCAGAGGCTCAGGAGACAAGACCGACGTGGAGGAGAGACCTGAAAATCCCGTCTTATGACGGGCTAATTGGCTAGTTGACTTATAAGAGCCAGAATTCTACCACACAGAAAAGATCTGGCCTTAATGCCCCTCCCCAAACAAATTCTAAAATTTAATGGAAATCACTTATCTGGAATCCAACTCTAATTGAAAGGTCAAACAAATAAACAGGTTTCATGGTATTCTTTCAGTTTTAACAATTTACCATGTATTAATTAGTAACACAGGTATTTAAAAAAATAAAGATCAGAGTCTTCAGATATCTACAACACTGCAAAAAATCTGTTAAAAGAATATTTTTCTTTCCATACCTTAAGCCATTAACACCTATGTAAACTTTCTTTGAAATGTAATTATGCAAATGTCATAAGCTAGGCCTGTCCATATAATCCTTATCTATAAAAGCAACCTAACTGCTTTACAATAGAAAAACACCAATACAAGTGAAGTCAGATCCTGCATTAAGATCTGCTAATGTAGAATCTCTCTGCCATCTTTATTTGTCTGCTGTGGATCTGTCTCTCTCCAAACAAACTAATTTTTAGTTCAGGCTAACATCTCCAGGCATATGTCCAACTGTGAAAGGTCTCATACCATCCAACTACAATGAGACCACACAACGCAAATGACCGAGAAAGCAATTTTTGATGAAGTTTGTATGGATAATACTGTCTCAGATTTGAGTGCCAGGGACAAATTTCACACACAGTGCTTCTACCCTATCATGGATAAACTTATTGTTGAGATGGTCAGTCAATGAGCAGCATATGCCACACTGAATGAAAGGTTCCATTTTCTTATGGACAGATCAATTTCCAGTGCTGAAGTCGCCTCTAAAGCAAGGGCATTAGTAGATATCTATCCATCAGATCTTGAACATGCATTTCTATTGTTCTCACATATGTATACAGAGAAGAAATCTATGTCAGCAATGATCACAGTGCACAAGCAGCAAACAAGTTGGTGACAAGTTTCCAACTGTCAACATTGCTTTCAGAATGTATCTCACCATCTTGGGAACAAACTGTGAAGGGGAGAGCTCTTTTCCAAAATAAAGAACTGTCTTCGGTCTGCCATAGGACAGACACGACTATCTTCCCATGCACTACTTTCAACTGAGAGTGAGCTTTTTAGAAAAATGACATTTGATGATGTAATCTGTGATTTTCCTAACAAAAAGAGTTGCAAAGTAAATATTTTGTTATACCTGAATGTTGTTCGTTGACTAAAGATTTAATATACCTACATTTAATTGATCTCCAACATTTGCATATGTATTCTAATAAAAAATAGCAGATTATGAAGTATGATTGGCAGTTTTCTTTTATTATTTTTGAGTCAATTATAAATTTTTTCTAGGGCCTAAATTTTTCATAGGCCTTAGGCACTGTGCCTATTGTGCCTAATGGATAATCTGGCCCCGGAGTTACTCCAAATTTAACTGGTGTAATTCAGAGCAGAATGTGTCTCAGTGGCCACAGCTGGGATGGATGATTTCAGATTGGCCTGTGCTTGGGTTGATGTAATCAGGGATCCATATCCATAAAGACCTAAAGAAGGTTGTGACCACAGTTGTCCCTGATAAACTCCATGGAAGCTAGTGGAGGAAATTAACCTGTTGATTCCAAATCTGTGATCCTTGAATGTGTCCAACTGGATGAAAAGTTTCACTTTACGGTATAGGGCATATCCCTGCTTATAAGCATGCTACCCACCTTTGTGATGTCCTAACTTATGCACACCCGGTATAAGAGGCTTTCTGCTCTGTCAGAGTGCCTTGGAGACATCTCCCACACTGTACCTGCCTGGCCATTGCATGACCATCCAGTCTGCTTCACAACTAAGATGCTATTACTAGGCAACCTCAATGAAGGAAGGAAGGTCCAGTGGTTAGGGTCTAGGACTTTCCACTACTCTGCCACAGACTTCCTGTGTGACCTTAAGTGAGTTTCTTAGCCTCTCTGAGCCTTGTTTCCCCATTTGTAACTTGGGGATAAATAGCTCTCCCGTCTCACAGATTGTGAGATGCTCACATACTACAGTGGTGGGTACACAGAGGTACCTAAGAGATAGACAATCTCTTCTTTGGAGTGACCCATTCAGTCCATCATCATGCCAGCAACATCTTCTGAAATCACAAGTGGCAAAGCCATTCTGACTCTATCCTCTGTCCTGCTGATCAGCCAGGTGCTGGGGTCTGAGTGTTCTCAACTCACATTGACTTCAGTTGAAGTGAAAGGTACCTACCCTCGAATGAGGAACTGCAAAGGCTGGGATTTCCCCGAGATGGATGTCCCCAATCCATACCCCAAGTCCCATTGTTTCTCTCTTTTGGAAAAGCACCTGATGTGAACGAAGTGTAATTATTAGGAATCAGGAAAACAATCCACAACCTGCAGCATTTAAGAGACTTAAGACAACCACATGATTTAATACTTTGCAACCCACAGCAGGACCTTTCCTTCTATCCCTCTTCTCCTCCATCCAACATCATTGTTGTACCATCCATGCCACTGGCACTGGTCCTGTCAACAGTCCTAGATTTTAGGAGACATCTTATGAGTCAGGGAAATCCCATAACCTTGAATATCAGCAGATACAGTGCATTGCACCTCCCAGGATCACACTCCTAGTCACTGGCTGAACACAGTTCACAGTACCACTAACCCAGTGCCTTTTGACTCTGGTGCTCATATAGAATATGGAGGGGCAAAGCTACGCCACCCTTGTCTTCTCTTCTCATTCTCGCATACACTATCCATCCAGTCGGGCTGAGATTCCCATAACCATGACCGCACAAGCCCTCCCTGCAGATGGGTCAGGCATTGTGTTAGCAGTCTGAGGGCCTGTGGGTTTTTCTCTCTGGAGTGCTTCCCCTTTAAGACAGGACTGTGAAGTCTTTATTTGCTTGTTGAAACTGTTCAGTTTTAGGACAGGGGGGGAGGTCACACCTGTTGTGGAACTTGATAGAAGGCTTATTTATAAACTTTCAGAGCTTGGGATTCTTGCAGAGCTGAATGTGCTGATGTCCGGAGGGGAAGGTCACCGAAATGCTTGTTTATAAAAGCAGCAGCAACTGGAAAAACCATAAAAGTCTGAAATGATGAAATTAACAAGCTATTTGATCAGGCGCATCGGGCTATGTGCTCAGTAGCCAGCCAGAAAAACCTAGCACGTAAGATCTACTCTGCTGGCTGCTGCCCGGCAATTCTCCCTAGGAGAAACAAGCACATTACACCCTAAGAGGCGAAAAATAATCATCTGCTTTATATAGCTCACTTTTGGGTCTCTGGCTTGTCCAATCTTAATTTGACCTTGCATGGAAAAGGGAAAGCCAATACAGTGCTTGGTATCATAGCTAATCCACTCTTTAGTTTCACAACTTCAAAGGGACATGCCACTCATTCCCACCCAGAATGATCTTTTAGCAGGAATAAATCCATTCCCCAAATCTATCGTCATTTTTTTGCTTTAGCAACCTGTTTCCCCAGAAACACTCCTGGACTTTTGCAAAAGTGTCTGTTGATGATTTTTATTGTATTTTATTTTTATTTTTTTGCAAAGGTTTGGATTTTTTGTGAAAAGTGCACATATATTTTTTGGAGGGGAGTGGGGAAATAAAGCTATTTCCCTGGGGCTTCAGGAAAGATCCACCCAGTCCTAATTCTCATTTTACTCTAGAGAAAACACGAGGACTTTTCTTCTTTCTTCTTCTTTTTCTTTTTCAAGGCTGTCTTTTTGTTTCTTTTTTTTTTTAAGTTTTCTGTATCTGTCAGAATCTTGATTTCAGGAAAGCTTCATTTTCACTTCGTGACTGATGGCTGAACAGGTGGCTTCTGAATTTACAAGTGTCATATGAACAAGCCGTTTAGAAATGGACAATTTGCAGCTCACTTTCTCCTGCTGACAGCCCTTTTTTCTGCTGACAGATTCTTGCCTCTTCCAGCCAAATAAATTCATGGAGAATCTGCCCACGCCCCTTGTGTTGCCGCCCCCCGCTCCCCCAGCCAACAAAACATCATTAGGAGGGGGAAAAGAACAGAGCCCATCTCTTGAGAGCTGCTAGCCATGAAATGGAACAAACTTTACTGTTCAAGGCTTCTTTGCTCGCTCGGCCTCGGTGAGTATAATTTATAACAGGGGCAGGATTTCTCCTTAATCTTTTGTGGGGAGTTTATTTTTCTCCTGGGACTTAGATGTGGTTCATTGGTGGAGTGCTGCTATACCATGGCTTATGTCCCAGAACCAGGGCGCTTATTTCACTGAACGTATTGGGCTTGTTCAAAGATCAGGTCCACCAAAGCCCCCCAACTCCTTTATTTTTGTTTGGCCAGCGCTTTCCAGGATCCTTCTTAGGAACATTTCCAGCCAGGGACTGCTGCTGCTGAGTCCAAAGCCACCTCTGGCTATAATGTCCCTTGATGATTGCAGCAGATGGGGCTGTATATTTTTTGAGGCCAGTATAAAACACAGGGCTCCCCAACCTCATCCTGCCCCTGCCACTCTCCATTCACTCAAGCAGAAATCCAGGGTGCTCAGATGTTGGCAAGAAGGGCTGCTCCAGTCAACAGTGCCTGACACTGAATTGGCTCCCACATCGGCATGCTAAGGCAGGGCACTGGTTTACTGCCAAGGATGAGGGTATGTTGGTGATGCTTAAAGATTTCAAGAGACACATGCGCAGCTCAAGAACTGCAGAAACCCACTACAGCTGCTTTCTTGTCCCAGCCAATGAGAGATTCTAATACTAATGCCATGCACTTACATCATCTAGGGATCTGCCAATACTTTACCACACTAATGAAGCATCAGGATTCTCCTTGTAAAGGAAATTGAGTGCTCAGATATCAGGGGTTACTTATGAGAGAGAGAGAGAGAGATTTGTACGTTGAGTTACTAAGATCTGGACTTGCCTAGGGAGTCCTGACTGCTAAAGCCCTGCTCCGTTTCTCGCTCCATCAGGAGACTGATCACTGAGAAGGGATCAGCCGTTACATGGCAAAATGAGGTTATCTGAGGTATCTGCCGCACAGGAGGCATTTTCAAAATACCCTAACTGACTGGTCAATGGGGTTCATGTCAATAGGCCTCATGCTTCAGAGTGCCAGTGCTGTCTCCACCCATTTCAGCTGGAGATTGTACTTCCAGCTTGTTGCTATTTCTCCACTTAGTTTTAAGAAAATGGGAGATCTCATTCTTCAGATGTTGGCAAGGGATACAATTTCCAAAACCACCTCAAATGCCTAAGTCCCATTTTCAAAAGGGATTTAGCTACTTGGAGCTCAATTTTCAAAGACAGGTGCCTAAGGCTGCAGATAAGATTTTCAAAAGTTCATTGTCCCACTAAAATCAATGGGACTTAGGTAGCAAACCCATTTAGGCACTTCTAAAAATACCACAAGGCACCTATCTGTACCTACATGTACTCACATACCTTTGGAAACTTGCTCCCTAGGCGCTTTTGAAAATGTTACCTTTGACAGCCTGAGTGCTGCTAACTTTTAAATTTAGGCTTCAAAGTGCCTGAGTCGCTTTTAAAAATGGAGCTCAGGATCCTAAATCATGCTGGTATTTTTGAAACCCTTACCACATCTTTATAGGGACTGGATGGGGTTAGATGAATAGAGTTGGTGGGTGGATTGGAAGCATTTATCTAATCTAATCTATCTAGTCCTCACCCTCCTAGTACCTGAGTGCTTGTGTATATGGATAAAGGTGGATTGATGAGTGCATGGCTGGATGCATGAGTACATAATATGGCAGATTGGATGGGATGGGGAGGGACAAGGGTTGGGTGGAAGTGATGGGTGATTACATGGATAAATAACATCATCTTACTGAACATTTATATAGTGCTTTCCATCCAGAGATAGCCTTAAGTGCTTTACAAACCATTATAAATACAAAAATCACTTCAGCCAGCCACAGCAGCTATTTAAAAGTGCACAATGACACTACACAGCCATTTAGGACAGGAAGTGGAGAACTCCATACCCAGCTGAAACTGCAAGGGACTTTCTGATCAGCAGAACATCACCCATTTGGAAGTCGGTCCACACCAGTGTTCCCTGTAAACTGAGGGCTTGGGCAGCCACCCAGGAGAGGTTTAAATGCTGCCCGGTTGATTAGCAAAGGTCTCACCATGCCCACAGTTGGTAGCATGTGTTTCTACTGTAGTGCACATCCACACATACCTTGGTGTCTGTAACAAAATTTATTCTGCACAAGGATGAAAAAATTAGAGAGAACACTGGTCCAGATGTGCACAGGGACTCTTGAGGCAGAAAGCCTTGGATGTTAATGATCACAAATTGACCATAATTTGCCATTTGAAAGACAGGCACTCCCATGGCACAGCAACCCCACCATCCTGGTGGAGGAAGAGTTAAGCACTGACTGAGTGGAGAAAGTGAAGCCCCTATAGCTCTTTCAGTGCTGTTGACAGAGATGGACGTGAGCGTGGGGGATTGGTGAGGTGTGGATGGATGGGCAGTAGTTCAGTAGCTGGTTAGGGTGTGGATTGGGAGACAGATGGGTCAGCGATGAAGGAGCCAGATGAACATGATGGGGGGCTGGTGAATGAAGGAAAGACTCACACAGAGACATATTTCAGACCCTGAAGGTTGTTTCAACCGAATTGCTGAAGCTTCAAACCCTGTGAAAAGGGAGAGGTAGGAGGAGATCCAGCTCTTCTCCAGATTAGCTAACCTGTGCTGCCAAATCCCCACAGCCCCCAGACATCCACAGGGTGCATGTGCTGTACCCTGCTCTTGCCAAAATGCAGAGTTAAAAGGTCTACGAAGAGTCATAGCCGGTACGCAGGGAACCGGGAACCACAGCAGCAGGCCTTTCCTGCAACCTCCCCCTGCCCCTGCCTGCCTGCCTTGCTTCTTAATTCCCCTTTTCACACTTGCCTATATCCTCTCCTCCAGTGCGACTAGATTCCTAGGTCTGTCACAGACAGGGAAGTATGAGCGGTGGGCCACACTGCTTTCTTTCAACACAGCAGGTGAGAGACTTCTTTCAATATAGTAGTGAGCGACTCAATCCAGACTAATCCTATTAGCATCCTAATATTGCCACACACCCCTGTCCCTGTGCCAGTGATGTGTGCTGAACCGAGGCAGCCGTGTCCCGGGCTATCACTGAAGCCCACACCTTCAAACATGCCAAAGCCAGTCCCAACAAGACAAGGGCTACCCCACAGCAAATCTCAGCTCCCAGAGGGCCCACCCACTGAGATTTCCGCCTGTTTCCTAACTTCTCCAACAGGTGCAAAAAAGCCGAGGGTCTTGCTCAGCCCCTATACAGTGAGCCAGCAGCTCCAACAACGAGTCAGAAGCCAGCACCTTGTGTTGTTGCTCCTTGGACTCTTGCAAACACCCGTTACATATGAAGTCCATCCTATCAGGAGGCTGGTGTCCTACCCTGGCAGGGGACAAGACTCAGTGACCCAGTAGGTCTTTTCCATCTCTAACTAGGCTGCTCAGCCCTGCAGTCACCCTGGTTTTGAACAGGCTGGCAGGCAGTGAACCCGCTGGCAGAAACCAAATGGGTGGAATACTGTCCTCCATAACAACAGACAGACCCTTTCTTCGTCCCTGAACCTCCTCCCTTACCATCTCCTGCCTTCCAGAGATAGCACTGGCAATTCAGTGTATCACTGGTGTTAGCGTGCCATGACCATGTACCAGTCTCTTGGAATTCACTGCCCTTCCCTATCCTTCCCCTCTCCCTTTGGGCCGTAGCAGCCTGAGCACACTGGGTGGCACGTGAATATTATTTGTACTTCACCACCACAGTCAAATCCTCGAGCGGCAGGCAGGGATCTGTGCATGCTCAACTACTTCAAGAAGTCAGCTGATGTGGCTGCTTAGCACAGAAGAGGGAAATCCTCCCTGACCCTATCCCACACAGACCTGAACATCTCCCTAGGTGAGACCTGTTAAGAGCCGATGTAAAGACGTGCCAGAGGAAGCCAGACCAGTTAAATATACACAGCAAGAGAGCACACCTGGATCAAGTCAGATGCCACCATGCTCACCATGAATGCAGGCTTCAGAGAGCTCCACCAAACAGCTTAGTTCAAAAGTACCTGGCTGCATTAGAACTGAATCCATGGTGCAACTCATTGGCTGGTTTCTGATCCCTGTCTCTTGTGTATTACAGGCTTTCTGTTCTTGCACATCTGCACTTAATTCTGCTTAGTAGGAGGCTGATCCAAAGCCCACTAAAACCAGTGGAAATTTTCATCCTTGCTTCAACAGTGTGGATCAGGTTGTAAGCAGTGTTCCCTGTAACCTGAGCTCTTGTACAGCCACCCAGGAGAGACTTAGAAGCCGGCCAACTGATTAGCAGAGCACCGACAGCTAGGTTTTTTTGTTTCTACTGGAGGTGTACATGTGCACGTCCCTCAATGCACATTAAATTATTCTGCACACTTGTGGAAAAGATTAGAGGGAACATTGGTCCTAAGGGATCTCCCTGTCCCATGGACCTGACAGAAGCCTGAAGAGAGAAAATGAGACTTACAGGAACACCAGGCTCCTGCCAGCACAAGGTGAGTTAAAAGCGCCAAGTCCAGGCTTCTCTCAATCTCCCCGTCTGCCTTCCAGCCCCCGTGGTGTCCCACTGAACAGAAGCAGCATCTCTAAGCCAACACTGATGAAATCGTGTTGGGGAAGGAGCGAACTGGAGGACCTGACAGATCTCTCCTTTTGTACCGACCTGTCCTACGCATGCCTTCAACTCCCACTGCTCCAGTGACTCCAGGTGGTTTGAAGAATGCAGTTTGAACAATCTCCGCAGAATCAGCCCCATTTTAAATAGTGTTTACATCTCTGCACTCATTCCTTCCCCTCTCCACTGCAGTAATAAATGTCACTGCCCTCTCCTTCCATCTCCATCTCATACTCCCATCTTCACAACTCCTTCCAGCTCTCGGATTGTCTCCCTTGCTGTTTAATCACCCAGCAACCCCATATCACCATCCTCTCTCACCAACTGCTGTGCTGGTGCAGGTCCATACAAAGAGGTTCTGATGCCTAGTCTACACTTGAAACTTGCCAGAATAGCTACATTGATCCAAGATATGATTCTTTTCCCCACTCCTTAAACAATGTAGCTATACTGCCAAAAGCTCTAGGGTAGTAAGCTATACAAGCAAAAAATGAGCTTTTGCCAGTATAGCTTATTTCATTCAGGGCACTGATATAAATGCCACTGGAAAAAGCACGCTTTGCCAGTATAACATCCATCTCCACTAGAAGGTAGTGGAGTATAACATCCATCTCATTCTAGTGTAGACAAGGCCTAATACAGAGCCTTCAGCTGAGTGCCCCAGTGCATATAGGTTTGGTTTACTATGTCCATTGTCTTAGATTGTGAAGTGCTCAGAAACAGAGCTATGTTCTTTGTGTCTTGTACAAATGATCACCAATATAAATCCATGCCAGAGAATATTTAACTGGAAAGGAAAAATGATATGGTGAGTAAAGCCCAGGAAAGGGACTTGGGAGATGTGGGTTCAATTTGCCATGAACCCCTTAGACTACCTTAGGCAAGTCATTTCATCTATCTGTGCCTCAGTTTCCCTTCTGTACACTGGAGATAACAATGCTCCCTTTCTCTGTCTGGTCTAGCTAAAGGACTGCCTCTTACAATGTGTTCATATTGGGCATGGCACAATGAGTCCCGGATCCTGTTGCAGCCTGTATATTGTGATACAATCAACAATTATAGCAGAGACTATTCAATAGAAACAAAGCACAGGTAAAGCTTAGAGTTGGTCAAAAATATCAATGATTATTAAAGATAACAAATAATAATTTTCCTATGAAGAGTCTTCACTTTCCAACCAAAACAAAACAGAGAATTTCAGCCGAAATGAAAACATTCCATAAAACAAGCTGGACAAAAAAGTTCTTCTATTAAGAAATGTTTCTACCCACTTTCACTGTGGTCCCAATATCTATAACACCTACGTACCGTTTGGTTTACACAATTCATTTTTTGCTCATTTCTAAGGGCCTTGTGCATGAGTTTGTTGACACCAGGGATGCAGGTCTTGGAAGTCTGTCTCGATCACCCTCACCAACTCTGTAACATGGGCCACATTCCATCGAAGTCTCTGTGGGTCACAGGTGCCTCCCCATGTATTCAGGCCATCAGCGTTTATTTTTAGCAAGTGAGCATTACCAACCGAACACTCCTGCCATTAGGGAGAGAGATGGGTTTGAATGGTGAGTCCTCAGCGTGTATTTCTTGCATCTCCCTTGGGGTTGGTGCACACATCCTTTGGTGGACTTGTTGGCATGTACATGGTCATGTGTTTGCTTGTGAAGAGGCAGAATGTTTTCACTGTGGCCCTGAACATTCAAGTTTGTGGGTGGACTTCAGTATCTTTGGAAGTTGGTTTCACTATGTCAGAGGGATTTCTTAATGCATTCTGTTATGCTTCGGAGCATGTCTCCAGGTATTTGGAAATGAATGGGCTTCGTTTTATGAATGAGTTTCACAACTATATACATGTACTTCACTAGTACATGAGCGTGTTTCTGTAAACCTATATGTTTCACTAACTTTGGATACCACTATGTTTGAAAAGCAAGTTTTACACTATTAGTGGGTTTCACAATATTTGGCATCTGTTTCACCTTATTTGGGCTTGCAGTTTTTCTTCTTTGTGTAACATTTGGTGGATACATTATTTCTTTGTGTTTCACTATACAGGGTACTTGTATATATGTCTCTTTATATTTGTGTTTCTCTCTATGTTTCTTTGCACTTCTGGTGAAGTGGTTGTGTGAGCATGTTTTACGGTACTTAGTATTTGTTCTGGATTCTGTCTTTTTTCTGTGTGTTGGTATATTTCACTGGGTGTGTGTTTTTCTCTAGCTATTTTCTTTTTCCCCTTTGCATGTTGTAAATGATTCTCTGGTTTTGTGCATGTGTATATATGTCTCCTTGCTTTGATTGTCTGGAGTTTTGGGTGAAGGAGGTGGGGAGGGAACTGTTTGTCATTTTGCTTTGTATTTATCTTTGGATGTTTTTCCTATGTTTGCATAAACTGGATGCAGACTACAATTTGGTGATGAATTCTATGAATACTAATCTTAGGCTACCCTTGACCCTGAGGTCAGGTAAAGATCAAAATCAAACCATTTAATATTTTCCTTTTGCAGATCAATAGAAGCATAAATTCACTCTCAATGACAACTATAATTCCAAACAGATCTATAGGAAGCATGCGTGCATTTCCAGGATGAGCCACTCATGCACCAGTTGGGGAGCATTAAAAAAAAAAGAGTTTCTCAGCTTTTTCTTTTTTTACCACTGACTCTCTTTTGCCTTTTTTTTATTGCTCTGAAATGCTATTTTCAGCAGCTGCTGTCATATAAATATCTCTTGTTTTTCTTCTCCTCTTTCCCTCCTGGTGAAAAGGGCAGGGGACCTATTGAAAATTCTGCTTTATCTCTTTCAGGAGAGTTCAAGTGCGGGTCGAACAATCGATTCCTCCTCCTTTTCTTTTTTAAGTTTCCTGTCGTTCTTTTGCCCAGATCAGCATTGAAGGAAAATAGGAAGGGCAGCTTTGTGTATGTATAGCTAGCTATACACCCAGAGAACGCATGTGTCCGAGAGTGTATATATTTTTTTTTCCATGCGAATACATACCAAACAATGAAATATTTTTGTAGCTAAACTATCATAAAGGGAGAAAAAAGCTGGAAAAGTTTGGAAGTGGCATTTGGCTCTAACGTGGAATATTAACCCTTCCAACATTTTTCATCTAAGAATTGCACAGGCTTTCAAGAGAATGCTGTAAAATCTTAGTTCCTAATTTTGTGTGTGTGTGAGGGGGAGGGAAGGGTTATTTTGCAAGTAGCATTGTTTCACAAAGAAATTCAGCCAATCTGCTGGTAGTCCACAAATATTTAAAACTGCATTTAGTCTAAAAAGGTATCTTCACACATTTTTATCAAACCCAAAAAGAAAAAAAACAGAAAAAATTTAAAAAGGCAATGAAACAATTAATCTGCCTGGATTTTCCACCTCACAGAACAATCTATTTAAGAATGCCTGAAATAAAGTGGAATGTGGTTTTGGACATCGCCCCCCTCCCTTTGCCCCCAAAAGCTCTCTCTGAAAACTCCATGTTTATGGAGAAACATTAAAAACAGGAGTAAGTCCCACCACCCCCTTAGCAAAAAAGGCACCCTAAATGGGGGCGGGGGGGGGCGAGGGGGTTGCTTTGTGTAGGAAATAAAGACCGTAAAGTGAGGACTTTTATTGCTGGCAATCAGAGTATTGCTGCTGGCAGTGGCTAAAGGTGGAAAGCAAAGATGATTTAATTTATAGAAAGGACAAAGATGTCATGTAGCAGATTTAATCATTGAAAAGAAAAAAATATTTAAAAACTTCAGCTAACATCATAATTTACATTTTGGGATAATAAAGAAGGGTGGAATAAAGAAATAACTGGAAAAAACTGAAAGGGTGAACAAAAATGAGGGAAGATAAATAGATTTGCCTGTAAAACTAATAAATTTAAAAACAAAACCAGAAAGCAAAACACAGCCCCTTGAAAGTGCTGGTAAAATGGACCATCGATTTTGGAATTCATCTGCATTTTGTATTTTAATAATGCTTACTCTCTCTCTCTCTCTCTCCCTCTCTCTCTTTTGCAAAATATAAAAGCTGATCTGATAAATATTAATTTGAACCATCATAATGTATTTGAAAATTCCAGCTAAAATGTCACCACATGGAACATTAATGTAATATTTCAAGGCCCTGAGAGCAATACTCATATTGATTGCATTTATTTCACTCTAGGGAGGAGAAATAATTCTTCAGTGTGGGACACATCTGGTAGCCAAAGATGCAAAAGGCTGAGGGTAGAAATGCAAAATTATATGGAAAATTTATAAATAAATAAATAAATAACCCAAACCCAAAACAAACCAAAAAGTCCAAGTGAAATTGACACACACAGCCCCTAGAATCAAATTTTGGTTGCTACAAATTTTTTTAAAATCTCACTTCTCTTTGCATTTTTAGCTTTTGGTAAATAAGAAAAACAGCTAAAAATACACCCAAATTTAACCAGGATTTTATTAATATTATGGCAGGAAAATCAGCAGCTTCATCTACACTATAAAGGAAGAATGTGTGATTGGATTTGCTTATTGGAAACACAAAAGCACGACTGAGAGGACAGCAAAGCAGAAAGCCTGCAAAACTTTGACAGAGGGGCTCTCTTTCGGGGAGCCTCCTGTGAGGCTCAGGATTCAAAATTTGACAGAGCGGAAGCCTGGACATGTGTGAAACAGGGGCTATTTTCCTGCAATTCTGCAGGAAAATAGGAGCACGGAGACACGCTGCCTGTCTGGAGTTCCATAAAACAGATCTTTTCCTTGTCATTAAGAATATTGATGTTCATTAGGCCCGGGCGTCAACGAGTCTTTGTGCAAATGAAACGAAATCTGAGTCAAATTGTGACCCTGAGTCCAACACATAACCGCAGACTTGCTGGGATCTGGCGATTCAGTTGCCCCCACCAGCACATTCACAGACAATCCCTTTCCTAAGACAAAAATCTACCTAAATATAGTAATTGGTCCTAAATGACAGTTCCAGGAATGACAAAAAATTGTGCTTGGTGGAGATAGGAATTATAATACAGGGGGAGCAGAATAGGGTGACTTTGGGGTGGTCTCTCAAGACAGATGCTTCCCTACTATCTTACTTCCCCACTAGCCCAGATTCTGGACTACCACCAGCTGTTAGGAGGTAAAGTTCTTTTTTTGATATAGGGCTTTGCTGGGTGCTTGAGGTTGATTTTCCTCCTGTACAAATAGCTGGCTAATAAATGAAGCTTGAGCCCCGTAATTCACTGCAAGCCGGTTTGATGGAGCCCTTTTAGTGTGACGGGTGCTTTTCGGCGCTAACGTCTCGTTGATATTAACAGTCGTGCACATGGAGTGAAATCTGCAATATATAAACCAACGGCTTGCTAAATATTTCTAGGATTGCACGTCTCACTGTCCCATTCATTTCCTTGACCTTTCATAGGGGTAATGGGGAGAAGGGGGAAGGAGAAGGAGGTGCTGGAGCATGGTACTTTCCAAAATGTGAACATGGTGCAGCCAAACTGGCTCCCCCAGACTTGGATGCTGAGGCTTGGAGCTAAGGACCTGTTCCTTTCACGCCTGCATTTCATAAAAATAAATAAAGAGAAACCAGCTCTGGCAGCGGGCAGGCTTGCTTGAGCATTGTCTGAATAGGGACTGGCAAACATCTCTCCATAAGAGCCTGCTCTGCCACGAACATGCACATCACTGGGTTCATCCCTTATTCTGGATCAACACAACAGCCAATTTGATCACTATATCCCAGCAGACTCCATGCACAGCTGTTTCTTAGGGAGGGTACCACGACCTAGCAATAAAAGAAAAGAATAAGCCAAGAAGATGCCTGGATTCTGTTCCTGGCTCTGCCACTGATTTGCTGTGTGATCTTGGGCAAATCATTTTCCCTGTGCCTCAGTTTTGCCCCACCTGTTAAACAAAACAAACGTGTAACAAACCCTCCTACACTAAACCATGATGAGGCTTAGTGCTTGGAAAGCACTTTGAGATCTTTAGCTACAAAACATGACAAAAAGAGGCAAGTATGGTAACTGAACCTTAGATAACTGGGCTTTGCAGAAGCCCGGTGTGTAGGAAGATACCACTCCTATACCTGCAGCATGATGGGGGGCAGCTGGTGTGGAATTCTGGGGCTCTACAAAGAATAGGGGTGGTGCTGGCACTTGGATAGAAGGTCACAGCTCCGATGTGGCACGATGACATTTGGTCTAATAACTGCACTGAGCTGATGGAGTCTGGCAAACGACAAATCCTTTCTTTGTGCTTGTCTCATTATTCAGCCCTTAAATGGTTAAACACCCTCTGTGTTCACTTAAACTGTCACTTTGCAGAGCTGCCAAAATATTTTGATGGCTTGTACCAGATCTCCTTGGCAGACTGTTCTTTCAGATGAATGAGAGACTTTGGACTGCCTAGCAATGAATAATGCATAACCAAGGCGCCCCCTACTGACTACCAGGATCCTTAGCAGAGTTACAAACCTCAAAGTTGCAACACAAAACCACAGAAGGTCTCATATTAGGTACTTCTGAACAAGTCCCCAAAGGATGTTTCTCTCTATATATCCATATCTTACTGCCTCCATTCAAGATGGAATTGGGGGGAGATCTTTCCATATGCCTGCAGATCTGCTTAGGTGACAAGGAATCAGTCACAGTTAAAGGAAGATGTTTATAGGTAAATGATGGTGAATTTCGATTTTACCATACACCCGCAAACTAAGAAAAGATATTTCCATCAATAGCAATCAAAATGTACAGACAGGCAAAGTAAGAAAAATGCCGCCTGAGAACTTATTAGAGTTTGATTTAAGGATATTGACTTTGCATATTTTGACGTGTAATGTTGACAATTTAAGTTGTAATGGTTATAAAATTTGAACTTTTTGAATCTCGGTGTATATGGTCATTAAATAATTATCATCAAAGGCCACCTCCCCCACTGTTTGAGCATTCCATAATTTCTTGAAACTGGGAAAATTTAAATTGATAAAAATCAGGAAAAAATGCTTAAAATCAACATAGATAAATGTCTGACAATTTTTTTAAAAATAACTGAATTTTTCCAAGCCTAGTTAAAGGACTTTGGACAAACTGCGCTTGCAGGCTATATATCACTGGTAGTAACTAGAAGCACTGAAGTGGGGCATTATAGAATGATGCATGTGTTAGGAAATGGTCAGACTTTAAAACGAAAGAACCACATACACCCTAAGGGACACCTATGGGCTCAGATCAGGTCTGAATATAGCCCAGGATTTTTGAAGCCCTAAGTTCCTTGGAGATTGGATTCCAACATGAAAGCTTTAGGAAATGTCCTTCTGGTTGAACCTGAAATAGAATCTGGGACGGGCTTAGCTCAGATCACCAAAGTCAACCCAGCAGGATTCTGGTTCAGTAGGGTGACCAGATGTCCCATTTTTAAAGGGACAATCCTGTATTTAAGCCTTCCTGCGGGTGTCCTGGCTTTTTTTTAAAAATGGGCCATCTGTCCTATATTTTCTGTCTCTCCCTTCCCATCAGTACTGGTGGGTCCTACTGCTGGCTGTATCCGTGCTGGCCAGCTGCCCACCCACCAGTGGTGGGCGGGGGAAGGGCCCAGTGGCTGATGATGCAGGTGGGAGTGCAAGGCTTGGGGTCGGGCAAAGCTGCAGCAGGCAGGGCTGGCTGCTCTCCCAGCCGGTCCATGAGTGCAGTCCCTCTTGGCCTACAGACTCTCACTCCACACCACCACCACCATTTCCAGCCAGCACTGGCTGCTTGCTGTGATGGCTGGTGAGCGTGGGCTGGCCATGACCAGTTACGTGTCACATTTGCTGCCCACCCGTCGGCCCCTTTACATGCTTCCCCTCTCGCTGTCCTCTCCCTGCTTTGCTTATTCAGCCCCCACTTTATGCTGCTCCTCAACATCCCTCCCGCTGGCAAGTTGTGTCCCAATCATGGCACTGTGTGGAGAACTAACCCCCGGTCGGCTCATTCAGCCCACCAACAAGCTGACTGGCAGGCTCCTTCCTTCCTGCACTGTCCCTGTCTGGGCTGGTGCCCAGGGAAAGCACAAGACTCTACTATGGCCAAGGACACTGACCAGCAGAAGGAGCCAAGCCCTGCATGTGTCAAAGCCCCGCACACCGCTGGCATGGGGAAGCTTCTTCCCCCCTCTCCTAAGCTTTGGAGTGGCAAGAAGGAAGCTATTTCCACCCTGTTTGTGCCCCAACCCTGCAGGCTCCGCAGCAGCCCCTCAGGGAAGAGCAGAGCACCCTCTTTGCACACTGCCCCTAGGTCCTGCCCCCAAGGCATGTGGGGCTGCACCCTTCCCTGCTGAGTCACCTCTCTGGCTGGGTTCGCTGAAGCCCCTGCAGACAGATTCTTTCAGCCACGGTGCACAATGCATCCTAAGGGCTTAACCCCTTCCTGCCCGCGCTGTAGCCAGGGTACAATAGGTGGCTGGGTTATGTCAGTGGCCAGCAGCAGTTTGGAGGTATTAGCAGCCTTTCAGCACTGTGCAGGCAGGAAGGGACAAGCTGCTTCCAGCCACAGGGGAGCGGGGTGGAGGATGCAAGGAAAGAGATTACTTTTCGAATACACAATCCAAATCATCCCTACCTGCACACCCCCACCCCTCTGCAGCTGGTAGCAGCTCCCATCCCTTCCCTCCCACACAGTGCTGAAAGGCTGCTGCTGGCCATGCTCTGGTATGAACCCAGACAGAAATCTGAGGAGGGTGGGTGTGACCCTGCATGCCCTCCATCTGTTGCCTTGAGAAGACGCCAGGTACCCGGAGAAGTGGGTACATCCCAGGAGCCCAGCCAGGCATGGAGGGTGGAAAGCACTGGGTGGGGAGGTTGGATCCGGTCAGCCAGTCACTCACATGTGTGTATGTGTGTGTCTCCAGCTACGTGGTATTTCTTTTTAATACAGGCTCAGTCAACTTATATTAATTTGAATGTTTGTACTGCATAGTTTTGATTGATCGCCACTGAACTTGCTTCAATACGAGTAATTTACCAGGTGTCCCATATTCAGCACAGAGAAATATGGTTACTTGAATCATGCCCCCATCCCCACAGGAGTCTCTCTGCCAGACTCAGCTCCTGGGGAGTGTCCTGAGTGGGAAAAATCAATTCCCCCACAGCCAGCCTAAGCCTGCTACCTTGCAAATTGTGTGTCCAGGGAAGTGAACTGTGCTGCTTCCTCTGTGGTGGTGGAGGTGTGAAAGAGAGAGAATAACCCCTTCCCACTCAACTTCTGTGCTCGATACACTCCATCACAAAACCCAAGTGCTTTTGGAAAATTTCTTTTAGGGGGTAATGCAGGCCTATATGCAGGGGGGTGGGAAGGGTGCAAAAGCACCCCCATGGTCCTCTCAAGTAAGCATGCTCTGGCTGGCCAGGGGAAGGCAGGAGCCTCCCTCCCCCATGCTCATACCAGCCAGGGGAAGGCTGGGGCTGATTTCCCCACTTACTTGGGGGAACATGGGGGTGCATTCACACCCTTGTGGTCCACATTTACAAAAAAAAGCACACATACCTTCCCCAGAAATTCCTGAGTTCAGGCCTGTAATGCCTCTGGGACGCAATGAATGAGTCCAGCCTGGATTGTCTGGATCCACCCCAGGCTGTGTAATGGTGGTTCTATGCATGCATAGTTCTGAGTGCCCTCTGATGGTAGCTCTAGTTCTCGTTCTACCGATCGTTGGTGATCCCTTGGAGTTCAAGGATGATTATCTTCCAAAAAATGATTGTCAATGATCGCTGGTGGATGCACAAGTGGGTAATGAGACTGATCTGTGCTACATAGTTCTTATCGTAATTAGGGCAGACACTTCCCAAGGGAAGGGGCAGATCTGGATTGGTAGGCTGGGCTACAGCATCTTCTTTACGCCTTTCTCATTTTTCCGATTCCTGTTATCTCCATTGGATCTCGAAATACTGGGATCCTTGCCACAAGATGCTTTTCCATTTTGGTGGGTCGAGGACTTGGGTTTCCCATGAGTTTATGTCAAGATAGCACTCCTTTGTGTTGGCTTTGAGGGTGTTTTCAAAGCCCCTTTTTTGCCCACCCCTTGTCCGTGGGCCATGGGTCAGTTGTGAGAACATGACCTGCTTCGGAAATCGATTTTCTGGCATTCAGAGAACACAACCTACTACAGAAGATGCTTTGGATCTTCACAGGAAGCAAGGTAGGTAGGTGCTCTAAAGGGTGAAAATAAAGCCGGCAGATTGCTCCATGCTGTGCTCAGTAGCTGGGAGTGTGACTCTTAGCACCAGTTCATCGAGTGGTGGGTTCATGTCATTCTTGATAGCTGAATCCAGGTGTTGGCGCATTAGTGTGAGGCTCTTATCCTTGTGTGGGGCTGGCAGTGTGAATCTTGGCATTAGCCTGAGGGCGGTGGAGCGCACTGCTGGGAGAGCTATGCACTGGAATCAGATTCCTCCTGCCCTCCCAGGCACAGACGCTGGACCCTTGCCACATTTCATAAAGTGATGAGCTGATCAACTCCAGATACCGTGTTTTAGGGTCAGAGCAAAGAAGGGGAGCCAGAAATCCCCTGACACACAGCTCAGGTAGAAATGCCAGTGTGATCCTGGGCTTTGACCCCTTTGCAGAGCTGGGCTACAGCCCAGATAAAGCGAGGGGATGCCTTGTGCCCTGGGAGGTTGCAGCCTTTATTCTCCATTCCATTTTCCCACAGGGCCAGAAAGGTACTCCTTGTGCCCTTCAGCTGGACACAAGGGGACAGGAACCCAGCCCCTGCCAGACTCCTGCTCATCCAGCTGTGTTGCCAGAGGGATGAGGAACAAGTCTCCCTTTTCCAGGCATTCAGCTTTCCCAGGTCTTCGGGATGGAGCATGATGCCTTCTGTGGGAGCCAGTGTGGAAAATTCACAAGCCAGTTCTGGCTCCAGCTCTTGGCAACCTGGGATCTCCCTTTACTTGAGGACTTGCATATTATGAAGCTGGCCCTGGTCCCTTCTGCTTGGGGTTACATCGGTGTCATCAGCAGCATGGCCGCAAGGGCAGTGCAGTGCTCCCAGAGCCCATGCAGAGGCAAGAACAGGCCTGAGATCTTGGGCCATGTTTTCAGGAGTCAGGCTCTACTCCCCCTCTGGTCTGTATCCCATTGCTCCCTGACCCTCTCTCATCTGTCTCTTACAAAGTTCCGATCCAAGTAACGGGGGCAGAGCCGAGGATGCAGCCAAAAGGCTTCCAAGGACTGTGCTCCAGTAGGAGCAGAGAGGGTGAACACCCTGGCCTTTCACCTTGGGGACTGGCATCCAATGACGGTTCGAGTCCCTGCTGGATAAGGTTTCTCCTTGATCTCTCCTCTTCAGGACATTAGTGCCCAAGTCTGACCCGACTGGCAGCCTCAGCTTAGAGAGCCAGGACTGGCAGGGCGGGTCAGGAAGGAGGCAGTGCAATGCAGCAGGGTGTCTCCAGGAGCTTGCATGACGTTTGCCAGCTGCGACAGGCTCATGCGTTATGAGATGCAGACTAATGTCCAGTGCTGTCAGCGGGAGGCTGCTCTTTCTCTCTAGGGATTGTGCATACCCCAGAAATGGGCCTTAAATGTGGACTCCAGGATTCAGACTCCTCCCAGGCCCAGAGCATTTCACCTGGAGATCATTTGGTGTTCCTTTTGCCATGCTATATTTGCCAGGGGCTTTTCCCAGGAACTTGGGGAGTTGCTTGTGGGGCTGAGAGAACAAACAACTGGGTCTTGGCAAGACATTTCTGCACATGAACAGTAGAATTCCACTAGTAGCCCAGCTCCAGTGAAATCTAGATACTATCCTTGACTCCTGGTGGCCAAGGGGGCCCACGAGACATGTAAGGACAGATGCAGAGGAACTGGGTTTTCTGCAGCATCTGAATGTGCAAAGCTGTGGCATTCCATCAAAGGAGGCAGAGGAACAGCGTGTGAGTACCCATCGTGAGCACCCTTCACACCTCTCAGACAAAGAAAAGGCCCAGTGGGCACAGCACAGTACCAGAGGGCAGTGAGTCAGCAGCACATAACAGCCCCAGTACCAGGCACCTGCCGCCAGCTTCTTGGAAGGACCGGCATTACTCGACAATGCTGCCTTTGGCATTGTGGTCTCCAACATATGAGCCGCAGCTGGGCAGCAGGCAGCTCACCTTTCAGCCCTTAAGCAAGGCAGCCTGGCTGCTTAAAGTCCTAGTCCAGCTAAGGCCCAATAGGCGTTCACTGCCTAGCATGGTCCTGGCAGCAGTGTCACCAAAAGATTCCAATACAGCTGCCCTCCCCTTATGGGTGTGCCGGCCCCAGAGCCTGTGCATGTGCTACTGTCATCAAAGACAGAACATACCATCCTGGCCCACGCCTTGGAGATTACACCACGGCTTTTTATTTATCCCTGGATGATGCCCATGCATATTCTACATCCTGATACTGCAGAGCTCCATTCCTACCTGCCTCGATGAGCTCATCGCTTTCTACATCCTGCACTCCGCCCAAGCTCACACCTCTCCTCTTTCTCCTTCCCTTACTCCCGTTTCCAAGTGGGCCCTTAGGTCATGAATGGGATCACAATCCATATTCTCCTAGTAACCTTCTGTCCTCCTTCAGATCTCCCGTAGAAACCCCACATGACGCAGAAGCCGCATGCATGCCGGTGGTGGGTAACCTGTGGCCCACATGCAGCCCACTCAAGTTCTATGCGTGGCCCATGAGACATTTTGTTTACTATTGTCCATGAACAGAGTTGCCAGATTCGGCTGGTTTCTGTCCACATAGGGTTTTTTCCCCCTACTGGTATCACTAAAATGACATGAACATAAAGCAAGGGCACATGAAGCAAGGGGCATGCTGATTGCACACAACAGGACTGCAAGAGCCATGTGTTCCTCTACATCCAATCAAAGCACTGCTATTGTTCAGTTGGCACCACCTACAAATGCCAGGTACACAAGCGCAGTGAGCAAAACTACACTCTCCCGGGAGACCATCTTGGTTACGACAATCTCATGGCCCACTGAGATGAAGAAGGGCCACTCATGCAGCCCCCTCATGAGCCTGGGTTGCCCATCACTGGTGCATGCCATTGCACCCACAGCTACCTGTGCTACCAACACTTCATGGTGAGCCTCTCTTGGGCTCTGCGATCTCCAGGCTCCCTCTGAAGCCAGTGGGACTTGGGGGCACACAAGGAATGGCCAATCCTTGGATTCTCCGCTCTGTGCATTAGACACGCCGTCTGTTGTATATTTTCACTACTGCAGTATACGCCGTAGCCTTGACTGCTATTCATCTAGTTGGCAGCCTGAGTGTGCACAGGCAGCACTGCTGAATAAACAGAGGCTGCTGCCCCAAGGAACTCACAAAGAGACCACGAGACAAGAGAGGCAGCAGTATGTGGGAAAGAAAGGGAGAGAGATGACAACATGAGAGAGCATAGGAGAGCTCAGGGGACACGTGCTGTCTCTATATTACTTGCTTGATATTTTAAAATTATCTCAAGTGTGAGAGCAGACAGAGATGGAGCAAGGAGGTAACAGGGCATTGCACAACAAAGACAAAAGTTGGCTCTGTGTAGATGGGTGATGCACTGTGGAGCAATCCAGAGTGAAACATGAGAAATCAGTGCTGCACGGGAAAGCAAAGGTCCACAGCAGAAAGGAGGAGTGGCTCAGAGGAGATCAATGATCCAGTGTAGGCCAGCAGAGAAGGAGTGATGCAGGGAGCAGCGATGCTGTGCAGAGCAGTAGGAAAGCGGGGAGCAGGGATGCAATGCATAGAAAATTGATGGGGAGCAGTGACGTGCAGCGCAATTGGGGAGCAGTGATATAGTGCGGAGCAGTGGTACATAGTTGCTGAAAGAAATGCGTTTTGATAGGAAGGGAAGTTTTCCTTGCTTGGGGCCCAGCAAGACAGAGGCTATTGGAGGATTCAGAGTGGCATGTAGAAAGGCACATGTGGGAGCAGAGCCAAGGAGAGACAGAGTGTGGGCTGTGAGAGGGTCAGAGAGATGGAGATGTCCAGGAGGCTGAGTGAAGCTATGTACTCAGCCAGTACTGCCCAGCTTACTGAAGAGGAAGAGCCTCATGCTGTCATGTTCCCTGGCTCTCTAGCACATCCCATTTCCCATCAGAAAATGTGAGAGGCATTGCTTGTGGGCACAGGGCTCTCTTTGGCCATGTCCCGACTTGGCACTTGGCCTGGTGTACCAAAGCTAACAAAGGATTTGGGCACGGCCAGCATGAACTCAGTACAGGGAGCCACATGCTGGGGTCAAACGCTGCTCAAGAAGATGAGCAGGTGGGCCAGCATGGGGGCACGGGTGAGAGAAAGATAATCACAGGCACCTATTTATCCTCCTTTTGCTTGGCTCCTAGTGTCAGCATTTACACTAGTACGAAGTGCTACCCAGAATGAGTGGAGGGTTCTGAGTCAGTTGCATTTCACACGCAGGAGCATGGAGCAAATCAAGCCTCAGAAACAGCCCCATCATCTGTGACTGTCAATGGGGAAACTGAGGCAAGGAGCTTTGCCCAGAGACAGCTAGAGGCAGAGTTGAAATTAGAATTTAGAAGTCCTAGGGTCTCATATAACACATGGGGAAACATGGTCCCTGGTGCCTAGTCCACATCTCCAGAACAAGACGCTGCATGCGTACTGAGGATTTGGGAAACAGCCGAGAGATCTCCGCCTCTTGTCAATAGCCTCCTGCCTGCTCTGGTGGAGAGCTGCCCCTCCAGCGGATGTTCACTTGGCATGTCAATCCATGCTGCAGATGCCTCCTCCTTGCAGGTTGAGTTCCATGGGTTTATAGCCTTTGAGTGATCCTTAGCCTTGGCTCTCACCCTGCAGGGCTGCATGGGACCAGAGCTCTGTCCACTGACAAAGAGTTGCTCCATCCAGGCTCTGCAGGAGAGCGTGACCCCAGAACAATGCGCAGGGATGTCACACAGGCCCTGGGAGAGCTGATGCCTTTACCACAAGCTCTGTTCCTGAGGGGCCCTGTGCTCTTCCCTCTATTCCCCTCCTGAGCCAGGTGGGCAGGTGAGAGCCTTCACCATGTTACTGCACCTGGGTGTGGGGGTGCTGAGCAGGCCAGACAGGTTCCATTAAGCTTGAGTTCTTCTGACAGCAATTTGTTGCATGGGCTGTGTTCAGGCAGACTTGAGAGCCAGCCTCATTCTGCCTTTGGCACCATGTTCCCTATCTCTGGCTCCCAAGTCCAGCCCAGCCAGACTCCTGCAGGAAGTTAAGTCACTGTCTATCCTAATCAAACCAGCACTCCTACAAGCCAGCCACGCTCCATCTCGGTCTCCCTCTCTGCTCTCTTTGTTCACCCAGGTCAGGGCTAGGACTAGAATCCCTCCCAGGGGTAGCCCTTCTCCCTGTCACCTTTCCCCCTTTGTTCTCCAGCTCAGCTCACAGGTCCTGCCTGCTGGGTTTCCTGCTGTTCAGTGTGGATTGGTCAGTTACTGAGGTGTCTCTATCTTTCAGGATCCTCTGTCAAACTGGGTCAATTTCAGCCTGCTCTAGACAGCTGGATGACTCATGCCTACCTATATCTCTTGTTGTGCCCTCACAGGGACTTGGCCATTCCCTCACCTCCGGGTAGGCATGTGAGGTGTAGGAGGAAACTGAGCCCCGCCTAGGAATCATACAACTATTACCCCTCAAAAATCCCATTTTACTGCATTTCACAGCAACTCGGCACCCTGCCTCAGAATGGAAGCCAGGCCACCTGTAAAGGACAATGCAATGCAGCATAGTTGGAGGGAGGCCAGGGCCTGAAATGAAACCAACTCTCCCTTTGCTCTGAAGAGATCCAGTGTTGTTCCATGCGCATGAACCCCACATGCCCTGGCCCCGATTCAGCAAAGCATCGAAGCACGAAGTTACTGTGAAGCAGCTGCTTGAGTGCTTTGCTGACTGGGTGTGGGGAGGGTTGGAGCTCGGAACAGCAGCAGAATGGCCTGCAGCAGACAGCATGTTCCTCTTACAAAAGCCTGTAGGCTGGATTGGCACCCTTGCCCCGAGCTGCGAGACAGATCTGTATTTAAACTGGGACACCTAGCTGCACTTGGCCTCTGGGAACCTCGCAGTAGTTTATCTCCTGCTGTGTCAGACCTTTGCTTAATGCGTCCATTCTTCTCCGCTCAGCCTGCGCTGACACTGCTTTGCCGTCTCCCCTGCTGGCTCTGCCTTGGAAGAGCTGCCTTTTTGGCTGGAGCCATCTGAAGACGTGCTCAGACCCTTGTTCTCCCTGGGGCAAACCTTCCAGAGGATGGCAGAGCCACTTAGCTTGCTGGAGGCCTCCCACCTGTGGCCATGCCTTAGGCAGGTGTTAAAAAGGGAAACCCTTTTTAAACAGCTCAGCACATGTTTACAGCACATTAAGTTGTTACCATAACACCCACAAGTCCTGTTTCTGCCACAGCTCCACTACCCCAGCTCCAATGCCCTGCTCCAGACAAACTGAGTCTTCCCCCACCCCCCAGAGTTCATGGGAGTGCTGCTTGGCTGGAATGAGGTGGCAGAATCAGATCCACTAGTTAGAAAAAGTTCCTGCTCCAGGGTCTTGTCTGCCCTACAGGAATCGCCCCTTGGCTGACAGCAGGCAGGGGCAGCAGAACAAGGGTTAGCTGCAAGTGCAGAGAAGGGCAAACCACATTCAGTGCCGCTCATAGCCTGTACCTGGCATCCATTATAATTCCTCACAGCACAGACTGGACTTGAAATGAAAAGGACTCTGTAAAGGAAGGGAGAGCAGGATGCCCCATGCAAGCAAGGTAATTCTGGCAGCAACAGGCTGCAGATCTCAGGGTGCTTGACAAAGGAGGGTAAATGTCATAATCTCCGTTATATAGATGGGAAAACTGAGGCACCACAGGCTTACAGCTTTTCTATGTGGCGTGGTAGAGCATGGCCAGAAAGGGTGTAAATTAGGGGTGGGGAACCTTTTTGGAGTCAGGGGCTGCTGACCCACAGAAAAATCACTCAGGGGCCGCACACAAGTGAGAAATGAGAACCGAAAAGAAGAGACTCTCTTCACATTCCCCTTGCACACCAGAGCCTAGGGGGTCCAGGCTAGTAGATTTTGTGTGCTCCACTCCCACGGTGGGGCAATGGAGGAATGGGGCACCAGCATGGGCTCCCCAATGCTGGGGGGAGCCCTGAGCCTCGGGAGCCAGATCCAGGCAAACCAGGGGCTGCATCCGGCCCCCAGGCCTGAGGTTCCCCACCCGTCTACAGCACACTAAATGAACACACGGGCCCAGTTCCTGAGCCCATGCGCTTCAAATGGCAGGGCCGCGCCACGGCCTGCACCCAGCGAGTCGCCGCGCCGCGGCCTGCACCCAGCGAGTCGCCGTGCCGCAGCCTGTGGAGTCACTCCCTGGTTTGCCACATGCCGGCTCACAGCATAGGCAAGCCCCAAATGACTCATACAAGGCCACACAGAAGTGAGTGGCAGAGCTGAGTTTGGAAATCAGGTCCCCTCAGTCTCGACCGTTGGCCCTTTCCTCTTTCCACTGTGCCGCAGCATTCACCAGTGAGCTAATCTCAGGAGAATGGTCTTAAAAGATTTTCGGTGTGTAGTTCACATCCCACTGCTCCTCTTCACCCTTTTCCCCATCTCCACCCAGACTAATATAATAAGCCCCCAAACCATGTGTACGTGCACACCTGGACAATGCAAAAGCAGCCATTCACAGTAGAACTAGCACACTTAACAGGGTGCGTAGTGAGTCAGGGGAACAGATTATGAAGGGACGTAGTGAATCCTCCATCACTTGGAGTTTTTAAATCCACCAGGCAGGGGTAGCGGAACTGGTGCAGTACAAGGGTTAGCTGCAAGTGCACAGTAGGGCAGACCACACTCAGCACGGTTTACACCCTTGCCTTTCCAAAAGACAAACTCTACACCAACCACAAGCTACTGAGCTGGATGCAGCCACCTCTGGGTGGAATTCTACACCTGGGGTGCATAGATCAGACCATAATGGTCCCTTCGGGATTTAAAAATCTATGGGTGGCCAGAGGCATTTTCCAGGGCCAGGGCTGCTGGGGCTGCTGTCCTGCTCTGGGCCTCGGCAGAAAAGGTGGGGCTGGGGGCTGCAAACCTTCATCGACCGCCCGTGGATCTGTTTAAACATTTCAAAGAATTTTCCCCTTTGGTCTCCTGGTCTTCTAGGCCCCAAGACATCACATTCTATTTACATCTCTGCCACTGCCTCACTATAGCCAAGTCATTCCATTTTCTTTCCTATAATAGTACTAATACAATAAGCCTCCAAACAACATGTACATTTTTTGTGGTGAGGATGGGGGTTTTAAATAAGTAAATGTGCATGATATAAATTAAACACTAACAGATAGAAAGTAGCAAGAGGAGTTTCATCTCAAAAGGATATTCTCTAATCCTCCTACATCCCCCCAAAAATATAAAGCAGCCAAGAACAGCCAAAAATGATGACAACAGCAGGGCAAGATGGATTCGGAGCTGCCTCTGAGCCAGCTGAAAGCGCAAGGTAACTGACTACCTTGAAGTTAGGATGAAGCCACCCTAAGCATCTGCCACGGACTGAGTACAAGGGCTGAGGGTGAAAAAGCCACTTCATTCATAACTAGAGATGGGGAGGGCCACTAGGTTCAGAACTGGATTGGAGAGTGATGTGTGTTTGGCTCCATCTTAGAGAAAAAGCCTGAGCCATGATGGTTGGTCATCTACCTCTCGGTTTGTCCTGGGATTTGTAGAGCACGTCTCACCCTAGCAGCTGAGTGCTTCCCAATGACTCAGGTTTGCATGGGGATGTTCCCAATGGTGTTCAGGAGTTTGCTTTTCTTCTAATGGACACTATAGAAACAAGGTAGCTCAATCTGGATCCAAGTTTCTCCAAAGAAATTCAGACTGCAGGGGGTGATTTGGTTCCCTCGCCACCCCTAACTCCAGTGCTCCCAGAATACCCAGGTGATGGTCTATAAACATGCAGTCCTGCCAGCTGATCTGTGAGAGGGGGTCCCTCCACCTGTGCAGAGCATCAGCGACACTGCTGGGAATCCACAGGTGCCTGAGGAGGCCCTGCTGTCACAGCAGAGCCTGCAGGATCAGGGTCTTCATTTCCAGATGAAGAGCTACATGCCCTGGGACAGACTGCACACACCCTCTCCTCATGGGGGGAGTGTGGACTCCCCACACAAGAGGCCCCATTGACTCCATGATGAGGATACTTATGTGAGTAAAAGTGGCAACATCCAGCCCTCTGCAGTTCCATTCTGAAAGTGACCAACTGCATAACTGCCCCTGACCATCTCAAGGACTGCCCCTCATTCATAGGTTAAAGCGGTATTTGGGGAATGAGACTCACCCTCAATTCTCTATGGGCATCACATCTCCATCTCACCTCATTTACTCGGCTAGAGCATGTTTTATTAATCTGGAGTCTCAACAAGGCTCTTTACTTCTATTAATTTATTAATATTGCTAATTAAATATCATATTCGCAAATGTAAATTTCCTAATACGGTCCCTTCCATTTCCAAATTAGCAAAAAAAAAAAAAAAAAAAAAAAGAAGCTGCTGCTTGTTCTGTTACTCAATTGAAACAAATGCAATCTGCTCATGGGTGCAGAGTCCGGAGTCCAGCAGGGGGGCTGCCACTCTGTTTTGTGCAAATAAACTGTCCAGTGGGTCTAATAAAACAGGAAACGTTTGACCTGCAGAAGCAAACACAATGGGACCAGCTTGGATGGGGATGAGGGGAAGGTGCCCCCTGGAGAGAAGGGGAACAAGTTTCAGGTGCCCAGGAAGACACAAAAAGGAATAATTTGGGGATAGCTGGGGCAATATAAGAGAAAGAATAATTTGGGTTACACAGCAGAAGTCAGTGTGAGGAATAACTTGGAGTTCAGAGTGAGTGGTACAGGCAGATTGCTTTCAGGCGCACAAGTGATTCAAGGGGAATCAGCAGAAGTGCACAGGGGCAGAGGTAAGAGGACTAATCTGCAGGGCACCCTGAGGAAGGTACTTTTCCAGAATGCAGTGATGTTTGTTGTGTGGAGGAGAACAACCCCCGACCCCCACCCCGGCAAAGATACCACCACCTGGGAACAGTGAGATCCCAGGATTGGAGCTGTTCTTTCCATATCACCCTCCCACTACTTTCATTCATTTATTTGTTTAATTTTGGAAGACAGGATGGGCTGGTGTTGCATTAAGAAAAGTTTTAAAAATACATTATATTGTTTTTTATTATTAATGGTAATGATCTGAGCCTGCTCATTATCTTTTCTTTTCTAAGGAACGCTGTAATCAGATGATGCTGTGCAATGTGAAATGGATAATACAGCAGCAGTGCTGGATTTGGTTCTGTTTTAATAAATAAATGAATATAAAGAGAGAGAGAGACAGAGACAAGACAGATGGGTGTGTATTAGGGCAGCGAGAGAGAGAGAGAGAGATCCCACGAAAATCAAATAATAACAGTAATAATACTTTGTTGCTCTTATGCATGGTTTAATTTGTCACTACTGAGTCAGTGCGAGTTCTGACATTGATTCAATGGGTTCATAGTTTACCCCAATAGCACCTGGAATCTGATCTCCCAGGCCTGGACTCAGATGGCTGTTATCCTCATCCTAAACTGGAAGCACAGAAGTTAAGGATCCAATCCTGGTGTCCTTATTCAGCTTTTACTAAGACAAAACTGCTAGAAAAATGCAGAGACCTTTCCAGCCTAGGGCAGGAAAAAGACAGCCAGCCTCATCTCCAGCTCAGGAGAAAACTGCACGGTCTTACCAGTCCCCTCCTGGCAAGTGGCCCCTTCCTGTCACAGACCTGGAGGAGCTCTGGAGTTTAAACAGGAACAGAGATGCTGCACCAGGTGAAGAATGTCACTTTCCAGGCGCCTGAACAGTCATGGGAACTCTGGGGTGATAAAGGAATACTCATCCAGATCTGTACTCACTGGGACGAAATGCAGATGGAGGTGAGCTCCCAGCCTGAGCACCTGCAGCGAACGACAACATCTGCAGCAACCTTCCTTGCTATGTTTGTGTGCACGTCCTGTGTGTGTGTAAGAGGCTGGAGGGTGAATGTCACTAGACTAAATGGGGCTATCATTTTAACAGAGAAAGTGCATTCAGTGCACAAGTCTGGGGAAGGGGAGGGAGAGAAGGAACATCCACAAATATAAACACACCCTAAAAAGCCTCCTCAAACTTCTGAAAAGAGGAAACAAAGCAAAAAGTGCTGGTTGAACTGGAAGGAACTGGTTCCCCCTGGTCTCCAGCTGCTAATGATCTTGGCTGACATGAACATCATTTCCTCTGCGTTCTGCCGTGGCTAATTGAGTGGGTCTGTGAAGGGGAGAGCACGCGGCTGCTCCCAGCTTCCCAGTCAGCAGTTACTGACAGCCTAATCTTGGCCGGAGAAATGTTGCCGAGGTATTGGCTTCTGATGCCATGTTATCTCCCTGGCTCGAGCCAGGCAAGCGCTCGCCCCTCCACGCAGATATAATAGGAGAGGACATCACCTTAATTCCACCTCCATTAGACCTCCGAGAGTAGACTTCGACCTCTTTCACCTCATCAATATTCAAAAGCTTAACAAAAAAAAGGCTATAACCAGGGAAGTCAGAAATAATGTAATGCGGTATTGATTATTTTATGGTACAATTAGGTGTAATTACATCTCTCAAATTTTATTTTAATGTTACTTTCTACTACTTTTAGCCTTTTAAAATTGTCCAAAACATCTCCCTTTAATGGAACGAACATGCCTTCAATTTAAATGTGAAACACTCTTTTTCTGCTAAAGTGTGACCTCAATATATTTGAAAACATAAATTACTGCTATGTATAAACCATAAAAAATGAATGATGAATTTAATTCTGGTGAAGCGTGAGGGACTGGGAATGCAAGGGGGGGAGATGCTGCTTATCCCGAGGAGAAGGGACAACCTATGGAGGGGAGGGGGTGACCTTCTCTAACATTGCAATGGGACAAGACACTCGAAGGACTTGTCTGACTTACAAAGGGGGTAGTGAGAGAGTAATGCATTCTCAGGGCCAGCTCTTTTGCTGCCGTCAGTAGGAACTCATCCGCTCACATCCAGGGAGCCATGCTGATTAATGCCAGCTGGGGACCTGGCCCTGTGTGATTATTCAGCCCTTGGTGCCCTCAAGTGCTATAGCAGGAGCAGAGAGACAGACGCCATGCCAGAGGACTAGACAATGACCTTCTAGGGCTACCACCATATCCCAGGCCTCTCTAGAGCTGGAGGAGACGGAACTTGACATGGTACCATTTCCCCCTGCTTCATGGCCTCTTTACAAAGCCCAAACCCTGGTGCAAACAGGAATCAGGCCCAGAGAATTTCACTTCATTCTACAAACTCTTCCTCCGACAAAGCCCAGCCTAACTTGCAGGTAGTGGTTTGCCTATTATTATTAGCTATTTGTATTACTGTAACGCCTGGGAGCCCTAGCCATGGAGTAGGACTCTGCTATTGAAGAAGAGAGAAATCTGAGTGTCCCTGTTCAGCCACAATAGAAAGCCTTGTACAATGGGACCCTGACTTAGCTTGTCCTTAGGTACTAATGTTAATAAATAGTAATAGCCTAGCAGGGATATGAACAGGTAACCGGTACCCAATAAGCATCACCCTTACTGGGTGATGCTTACCAGGTAATTGGTTTACCAGTGCCCAGGAGCAGCCCCGCCCATGGCCTGCCATGGGCGGAGGGCTGCTCTAGCCCCACATTAGGCTGGGGGCCAGGAGCCAAGAGCCCTGTGTGGGGCTGGAAGCTGCAGTCTTGCGGATCTGGCAGCTCCATGCAGGGGTCAGGAACCCTGAGAGGTCGGGAACCAGCAGTCCTGAAGTCTGGGGGCTGCTCCGGCCGAGCTGGAGCGGTCCCCTGCCTGAGATCTCTAACTTTTAATTAGTTAACTGATTAAACGGGATTTTACATCCCTATGGCCTACCACTGCTTCATCGATGGACACAAATAAGGATGCCATCTCCCATTGCAATCAGCTGGAGAAGCAGACTCTGGTGAAATTTAATTTAATCCTAGGTCCTCCAATGGTCCACATGACAGGGGTCAATCTCCTTGTGTGAGAGTAAGGAGTTGAGATGCCATGTTCAGTCTGTGGGAGGCCACCATCAATAGATCTTCCCATAAGATGCAGGCGGTGGAGGGGAGGCTCTCACCCCATAAATCTACAGGATCATACATGCATATGCCAGAGAAATAGGTCAGAAGCTGGGCATCAGTGCCACAGATAATAGGCCTGGTGCCCCTCTGAGCCCTATGCCAAGGACGCACCATGCAATGAAAATAATTTTTGCATTCAATCATTTTTGCAATTGAATATTTGTGAGCTTGGGCCTCACTGTGGGCAGAGACAGACAGAATACAAGCAAAGATAAAAAGACAGGAGCTAAAACGGAGTAGCTGGAGGATCTCAGACTCCCTCTTAATGTATTCCACATATTCATTGCAAATGGGAGACTCTAAACAATCGAAGTACCAAATACCTGGGGAGGGTTATACTCTGCCTCTCTCCATTACATACTCCTGAAGACATTAACCACCATAGTGCCTCCCTCAATATGAATGTCAGAGAAGTCCACAGGGGGTAGCGCTGGGCGTATTTAGTGAGCGGTCCTGAAATACACAAACTTTGCTGAACACTTATTGATCTGGGAGGTCAAAGAGGGCACACCCATCAGTAGGAGGCCTCCTAAGGAGTGCTGGAGCATCACTCTGACAATTAGACAGGTCTGCCTAGTTGTGGAATTTCAGGACCAGTGCTGTACATGGAAAATCAGAAAGGGAAAGGAGAAGATTCACTCTCACTCCAGAAGTTAGTACAGTTAGTGCGAGGACACCTTCAAAGTTATGCCAATATCCTGAGAGTCTTGTGTTTTGGAGGAACCTTGGAAAAGCCGGCAGAGAATTTGCTCACCGTCAGGAACAATATGTCATCTGGGGAAATGCTTCAGGGCTGGAGGATTTATTCAACTCCTTAGAGAAGGGCATTAAGGTTACCAGTGAAGACCCTGATGAACTTGTCCGTACGTTAAATTGTCTTGCTCTGCTATTGGGTACTGCTTTTCTAAGTAAAACTGTCCCCTGGTAGTCCCCGTCAGCTAGAAGAACCTGCCTACTGCAAGTAACAGCATCTTACAACAGGACTCAACTCCAGTGTTGGGCAGCTTCTATCTAGGAAAGGGCCTTGTGACTAGGGTGACCATATTTCCCTGTGCTGAATATGGGACACCTAGTAAAATAACTTATATTTAAATGAGTTTAAGGGCAATCAATCAGAACTGTGCAGTACAAATGTGCCAATTAACATCAAGTTGACTGAGTTCCTGTTAAAAAGACATACCACAGAGCTGGTGTCTTTTTATTTACCTTCTCATCTTTCAGGCGTGCGTGGAGAGAACTGACACACTCACACTCCCATACACCTCTCACATGGAGATAGGGATGACTGACCAACCTAATCCAACTCTCCCTGCCCAGTGCTCTCCACCCTCCATGCCTGGTTGGACGCCCAGGATGGACCTACTTCTCCTGGCACTTGGTCTTCTCAAGGCAACATATACGGGGAGAGAGGAGGGACATGGGGTCACAGACTCCCTCCCTGATTTCTGTCAGGGTTCACACCAGAGTGTGGTCAGCAGCAGCCTCTCAGCACTGTGTGGGAGAAAAGGGATGTGAGCTACTTCCAGCTAGGGATGTAATAGTGTAGTTGACTAACAGATAAGCAAAAGCTTATAGGTTAATGCTATAGACTACACGCATTTCCCCCTCACTCCTTGCCAGTAAATTTTTTAGCAGGCTGGCCAGCAACCCGGCTCAGTCCTAACTTGCAACAGGTCCAGGACCTACCCCTGCTGTAGCTCTGCATTTAAAGTGTATTAGGAGCCAGGTGGGCAGGCAGCTTGGCTCAGTTTTGGCTTGCCCCGGGTTCGTGACAGACAGCCAGTCTGCCAGGTGAGCTGGTTTTTAAACTGGCTCCCCTCACAGACCAGCTCCTGCCTGACACCCTGTGTTGCTGCCTCTGAAACGGAGGCAGCAGTGTAGATTGGCAGGAGGCTTCTTGGGAGTGAGGCCGGAGTGCACTGGCTGCCGGCCCCACCCCCAGTGACTACAGAATAGTCGACTAACCAATAAGAATTCATGAGGTTACCTGACTATTCAATTATCCCATATTTAACATCCCTACTTCTAGCCACAGGAGGGTGGAGACAGAAAATGGGCATGACCTGGCCCGTGTATTGGAGGGGTCATTTCTTCCCTCCTGCCCTTCAACCTACCGGCTCCTCTGTGCCTGGAAGCAGCTTGTCCCTTCCTGCCTGCACAGTGTCAAAAGACAGCTAACACCTCCAAGCTGCTGTGGGCCACTGATAAAACCCACCAGTGCAGGCAGGAAGGGGTTAATCTCTAAGGATGCATTGTGCACGATGGCTCTGCAGGGGCTTCAGCGAACCCAGCCAGAGAGGTGACACAGCAGGGGATGGTGCCTAGTGGACAGAGCATCCCCACATGCTCTGGGGGCAGGACCTGGGGCAGTGTGCAAAGGCTGCTGTGGAGCTGCAGGGTTGGGGCACAAACAAGGTGGAAATAGCTTGCTCCCTGCCATTCCACAGCTTAAATGAGAATCAGAGAAGCTTCCCCATGCCAGCGGTGTGCGGGGCTTTGACACATGCAGGGCTTGGCTCCTCCTGCTGGTCAGTGTCCTTGGTTGTAGTAGGGTCTTGTGCTTTCCCTGGGTGCCAGCCCAGCCAGAGGCAGTGCGGGAAGGAAGGAACCTGCCAGTCAGGCCGTTGGTGAGCTGAATGAGCCAACCAGGGGTTAGGTTCTCCACACAGTGCCAGGAGTGGGCCACAACCCACCGGTGGGAGGGATGTGGAAGACCAGCAGGTCTTGGGGTGGGGGTGAATTGGCAAAGCAGGGAGAGGATGATGAGAGGGGAAGCATGTAAAGGGGTAATGGGTGGGTGGCAAGCAAATATGACATGTAACTGGTCATGGCCAGCCCACACTCATCAGCCACCACAGCAAGCAGCCAGTGTGGGCTGGAAATAGGGGGCGGGGAATGGGGTGAGAGCCTGCAAGCCATGAGCCAACCCCCAGCAGGGACTGCACTCATGGACCAGCCGGGGGAGCAGCCAGCCCTGCCTGTTGCAGCTTTGCCCGACCACAAGCCTTGCACTCCCACCTGCGTTATCAGCCACTGGACACTCCCACCCTGCCACTCACCATTAGATCCCACTTTTGAACATTTTCTCTTCTTCTCCAACACATGGGACAACAGTGCCCTACTTCAGCTCACAGTACCAGTCAATGCCAACATATGTGCCATGGCTTGGCATTTCAAAGTAACCTGAGGGAGTTAGGCACCAAATCCCACTGACTTTCAATGTGAGGTGAGCACCTGATGCCTTTTAAAATCCTGGCTTGCAGATATAACCCTACTGATTGCTTGTATCTGCTGGATTTTACTTCTCTTTCCAGAGAAGCAGTTTATTCATAAGACCAAGATGGGGATATCCATCCCTTCCTAGCCTAAATCAAGTTTTCACATCAATTAGGCAAATTAACATCAGATTTAACATTGTTTCCAATTATGCCTGCAAAACTGCTGTAAAAGCAACCCCCCTCCCCCAATTGATACAAACAAAATGCCCAGAAAAAAATACTCTCTGAAAAAATCTTCTACAGGTAAACATTGTTAATAAGGAAAAGAGAAAACTTGAGTAACAGAAGATCAGCCAACTGCAAAAAGATTCTGATCAACTAATAGGGACCAGAATATACAGAACAGCTCACAGGCATGCTGGAGAATTCATCTGTGGACAGTCTGCTATGACATCCAAACCACCACTCACTGAGGGCAAACCTATCCAGATGTAGAAACTCTCAGGTAGCCTCCCTGTGTCAAAGCTGGAGCAAAACTGCTATACCGGGGTGGGGAACTTAAGGCCCAGGGGCTGGATGTGGCCCCCAGCTTACCTGGATCCAGCTCCCGAGGCTCAGGGCTTCCCCACAGAATTGGGGAGCCTGTGCTGGTACTTCAGCCCCCTCCCTGCCATCCCCCCCATGGGGCTGGAGTACACAAGGAGAATGTGGGGGGTTTCTTTTTCCTTCTCAGTCAGAGCCACCTCCAAGAGGGTTTGGGTTTTTTTGCTTCTCACTGGTGTGTGGCCCTCGACTGACTTTTCTGTGTATCAGCAGCCCCTGACCCAAAAAGGGTTCCCTGTGCTAAGTCTACAACCATTTGTGAGCCTTCTGTTATGCTGTAGATTAATGATAGAAGGATGTTTAGGGAGATTTGGAGAGCGAGGCAATGTGAATCAAATGTGAGGTGTGAATGGAAGGCCATGCCTGTGCATATTGGAAAGTCTATGCTCTGGGGTATGCATGCAGGCAGCTCCCTCTCACAGCTGGGTGCACACTGCCTAACTAATAGGGGAGTGGTGACACACCATTGACTGTATTTGGTTGCTCCTGGACACAGGCAAACTCCCCACTGTTGTAGTGTCCCTCTGGTTTGCATTTGGAAAAAGGAGTCAAACAGTGGCTCCCAATGGCGCTCACTTCCAGGCAGATCAATCATCTTTCCATTTTCATTTGTGAGAACCAGGTAAGATATTCCCTGTGACTGCCAAAGGCCCTGCTTCCTGTTCAGATGATGTGTGGTGGCTGCTTCGGTGGGTATGTATGTCTGACGAACACCACAAGCGAGCGAGCCCAGGCTCTGTTGTCTATTTAAGGTTGGCACTAGGGATGTGATCAGGTAAGTGGTTAACCAGTTCCTCAGCAGAAGCTCCCTTCCCACAGCCTGCTGTGGGTGGAGGGCTGTTCCAGCCCCACAGCCAGCCCTGTGCGGTTGGCAGCTGGGGCTGGGGACCAGCCCCAGCAGCTAGCCCTGTGCAGATGGTGGCTTAGGCTAGGAGCTGGCAACCAGCCACAGTGTGGGGCTGGGAGCGGGAGCCCTGCAGGCTGAGGTGCTAGAGCAGTGACATCCTGCATAGTCAGTTAATTGGCTGAACGTTAGGTTGAACTGGTTTAATGTTTAACTAGTTAACTGATTAACTGGGATTTTACAGTCCTAGTTGGCACTGCAAACACTTAAAGAGACCTCATAGGTGCATCCTTTATGCAGAGTCCCAATATCAAGTCTCCCAGGACAATACTATCCACCAATTATTATTAATGTTACAGGAGCATCTAGAGAAGCCCACTGCATTCAAAGCCCCACTGTGCTAGGCACTGTACAAACAGACAGCAATTTAAACACACAAGGCAGAGCAAGGATGGGAGAGGAAAAAAAGGCACATAAAACCACACAGCAGTTCTGTGGCAGAGCTGAGAGTAGAACACATGTCTCCTGACTCTGTCCTGTACCCAAACCATAAACCAATCAGTAAAACACACTGTGACCAACAGAGGTTTTTAATGTTTTGTTATTTTGCATTGTCTCACAGGATGCATGACAGGTTTCTTTCCCTTGCCACCTGCCCACCCTGATTCCCTATTCCAACAGCATTGGACAGCATAGAATCTCCAAGATGTAATTGCTTGGAAATTAGTCTCGCATATTCTCCGCATGCCAGCCAAAAAAGCTTGTTTTGATATTTGCAGAATTGAATTAATTTGGGCTTTCAGATAAGATCGCAGACACTCCCTTGATGACACTTACACCCACAGCCGCGGCGGCTGATAAAATCATCAGCTGACTTCTCAACTACAGTCTTTTTCAGCCATTTCTAGGATTATGAAATACATATTTTGTTAGGCTGGCTAATGCCAAAGTTACAAAATCCATGTAATTAAGATTAATTTAAGAGTTGGATTGGATCATCCTGTGGCATCCACCCATTAATTAAAAGAAACACTTTGAATTTCAAGTGCCTACCTTAATATTTCACTGTATGCTGGCATTATTAACCTCTAGTTGGCAAGAAAGATTTAAGTGCCCAGGTGTAAGAGGCTGTAGGCCATGGGTTAACAAAGGTTGTCTGGGCTGGGAGATAGGTGCCCTCTTCTGGAAGGTATTTATACTGGGAGCATAAACAAACATACTGATTATGCGTGTACCACAAATGTATGTACTTTCATCTTTCTCACCATAAAAACAAATACATATATAGTGCACATTTTATAGATGCATTACACATGCATATGTATTATGTACACCTCCTGTACATGAATGCCTGGGAGAACATATGGGCACATGACTTAAATGTGTACAAACACGTGGCTACATGGAAATCTGTAGATGCACTCATCTATGCAAGCAGTGTGAGTAGACATCTACACTCATGTGGGAATGCTACTAGGCAAGTGAAGGACTATCCAACTATCCAATAAGCAAATGCTTATCAGACAGTCTACAGAACAGTTGACTAGTCGCTTCCCCCCTCCCCTGCTGCCTTTATCAGATAGAGGCAAGGAAGGGGAGGGGAGAAGAGGGGGTACTTCAAAGCAGCAGCGCCACTTGAAGCCTGGGGCCAGACCCTGGGCTCCATGTGGCGCTGACGCTTTGAAATGCCACATGTAGCTGGGGCCAGCTGGGGTGTCCCTAGGCTGCACGTAGCGTTTCAAAGCAGCAGCCCCTCTTGAAGCCTGGGATAGGGGAGTCCCCAGCTCATCCTGGGCTCCCCACAACACTTCTGCCTTTGAAGTAAAATGGGGGAATGAAATAGAAAATGGCAAAGTACCTTTGTGCTCCATTGTGAATATTTTGTTCACCTCTTATATATTCAGATGCATATTCAGATGTGTGGACACAGGTGCATACTTATACATGGAAATGCAATGGCATACATGCATGTGAATCCATGTTAAGTCATATAGGAAGCTGGGTGGGTGTATACAAGAATTGTGTGAACTTGTGTATGTTAATGTGAAGCATGCAACACATATACATGGCTATACATAGAGTGTGTGTATATATATGTCCATAGGGGTATGCACACAAAGGTGGATGAGCAGACATGTCTGACAGCATGAAATGCATAAACAGCTGGGAGGAAGCATGTTAGCACATGTTTCTTCCTTACTATTACGGTACAAAAAAGTATAAAATCTTATCCAGATCCACAGATTTTCTTTCTGATTTTACAGCTGCGGGGCCTATTTGTTTTATGTATTTTTTATACTCTAACTGCTCTTAGGCAAAAGACACTGTTTTAAATCAGAGAATAAAATCTCTCACACTGTTCCATTTTCTGCTGTGCCCCATCCTGCCTGAAGCACATACTGCTCTAACCATTACACATCTTGATCCTCCCCTTCTCTTCTTCCCTCCTCTTGTTCACTGAAGCAGACACTGGTCTATCCAGCATGTATCCCTTCATTTAATCAATGGCCTGCAGCCAAAATGGAGATCAATAATATATAGCACTTGGTTGTAACCCACTCCCTACAGCGCCTTCTGCTGGCTGGGACCAGCCTCTCTGCCTTATTCCTTCTATCTCATTCCACTTAACACTCAGCATTGTCTGAGTGCAATGCTTTGAGAAAGCCAGTAGCTTCTCTGCTGAACATCATGGTGGACATCTGACTGTTCTCCTGCAAGGCAAACTTCAATAAGTCTATAAGCTGCTTTGTAGTTTCAATATATGGTAAATGTTCATACAGGCTAGATAAGAATTGGGGATGCAGCGTATAGTCTAAATAACTAACATGAACTGGATCCTCTTCCATCTACAAGTGTGTTAGATAATTCCCCAATATTACTTGCCTTCCTTCTTGAGATCCTGAATAGCAGATACAATCCACTCACTTACATTTATATAGCACCTTGCACCAAATTACTTTACGAATGGATTCATATAATTTCACCTACCTGTGAAACAGCAGCTGTTTAACAGAACACAGAAATGCCACAGCCCAGTGAATCTAGAGGGGGAAGGCAGAAAGCAATTAGCCATGTTATAATTTGCAGAGACAAAAATAGCCATATTTGTCCAACTCTCATTATTAATTTTATTACCATACTTGAGTAAACTGAGGTACAGAAAGCTTAAAGTGACTTGCCCAGGGTCACACACAAATCAACAAGACATTTGGGGACAGATCATAGGTCTCCTGGACTCCCTAGTTTCTGCTTTAAGTGCTGGACAGTACAGTCTCTCAATCTAGCACCTCTACTCTAGTAAAAAGTTCCAGGGGATCTTTAACAAGCACAAACGGCCAGGACTTTAAGTCTCATCCAAAAGGATAGCAATGAAGCAGCAGTGGCTTATAACCAGCACAGGCATCTCTGTGGGGACCCACAGATGCAGCCATCTCTGCCAGTGATGGCAAAGCATGGAGTGCTGCCTTGTGCCATAAACATGCCCCGTGCTCACCTCCACCTGCAGCCAGGGCATGGTGCCGTTTCTTGAGGTGTCGGTGTACTCTACATGTGTTCTCATTCTTGGGGAAAATGTTCATGATTATTTCATTTTGTGGCGGTAATGGAAAATACATTTTAGTGCTTGTGTTCTGCATTTGCAATTCATGTTCCCATACATGATTACATTAAGTCTGTGTTCTGTCATTTTTGATGAATGTAGCTTGTTTTCTGTAAAAAACAGACTCCAGGATGGAAAGTGACAGAAGTGAAGCTATAACAAAGGATGATCAATTTTTTATGGCCAGCACCAAATGCAGGGGGAAGTCCCTAAGTGTCTCTCTGTAGCTAGGGACCCTTCAGTCACACGCTGAAGTGTGACCCATTCCTGTCACCGCAGTGCCTCTGGCAGTCACAGGGCAGCAATGGCTAATAGCTCCCCCCCCCCCGCCCATTTTTTTTTGCCTGAAATTGACAGACTGGCTTTTCATTAGCAGCTCAATAGTTCAGGCGGCAGCAGCAGTGGGTTGGGTGATAGTGATTTGGCCTCTGCTCCTGAATTTCCACAGGTCATGAGTGAACAGAATGGCTGATGGCAATGGGTAGGTCTGAACTAATGTAGGTCTTCTTTAGCTTGTTCTGAATGATTAAGAAGGCAGTGTCTATGAGCCCCAATCAAGAAAAGGGCCTCCTTGTGAGAGGGTGGGCCTGGCCCAAATTACTCAGCATCTAGCAGACAAGGAGAGTGAGAAGGAAAGGGACTTGCACAAGGCCAACAGCAGAGCCAGGCACAGAACCCAGGTTTCCCCAGTCCCAGTGCAGGGCGCCAAGGGTGAGACCAGACAGTCTTTTGAATTGCTACTCTGCTTTATTTAGTTCCTGGATAAAGGTGCAGCAAGTTCTATCTCACTGGAGTGGTTCCCTAGCATCACAGCCTGAGTGCTTTGGGCAGTCAAGCCCTCCAATGTGGGAGGAGCTTCAGGGTTTGGCCTGAGGATGTTAAAAAGTGGTTAATTAAGTTACCATGTAACAGCTGAAAATCTTAGTGGTTACACTCTGCAGGCTCTGCAGTATAAAGCTTATACTGCAGAGCCTCCAGTACAGCTCCCCGAGAAAAAAGCCAGCAGACAGTGTGCACCAGGAGCCGGCTCCCGGCTGCTGATCCCTGTCTATACTGCAGAGCCTACAGCACACGGCAGCAGCCAGCTCCAGCATGCAGCTCCTCTCCCAGGGAGCCAGCTGCTGCCCCATGTGGCTGTTTCTGACACAGAGGCATCAGCATGGGGTGGCAGCCGGCTCCCTGGGAGCCGGTGCACAGCTGGCCCCCGACACATGCTGGCTTCCGGCCCTGCTCCCAGGAAGCCAGCTGCCACCTGCCAGCTCCCTAGGAATGGGGCCAGGAGCCAGCATGCAATGGTTAGGGTAACCGATAAGCTCATGTTTATCAGTTAACCATTTAAATGGTTATTCTGTTATATCCTTAGCTGGGCCCCATTGAAGTGTTGGCTTAGTAAGGACCAAGTTAAACTCTTGACTAAGAAGATTTGGCCCCATTTGTTTCCAGGGTCTGTGATCTTCCTCTTGACTTACAGCAGTTCCAAACCCTGGCTTGACCACTGCCCCTATAGCCTGGGGACAGATCTTGAGCTCAGTGAAGCCAGAGCAACCAACCTAACGTCAGTGGAGTGACACCAGAGTCAACCCCTTGTCATATTCTTGACACCTCCCACATGCTTTTTGTTGGTTTGTTTTTCCTGTTAAAAATCCTTGCTTTGGTTGCGGCAAAGAAAAGCAGGGGTTTGCTGGGTTTGTTTCACCCTCAGGGAAATGTGCTTGCCATAAGCAGATGGTTTCAGAGATTAAGTTCTAAGAAAGCATTAGCAGGAATATCGGCACACAGGGCCCAGGCAGCTGTCTCTGCTTGCACCTGTTCGAAGTTCAGCAGCTTTCAAAGAATCAGTGTCCTCAGAGTTGTTTTGAGGGAGGTTTGGGGAGTGTGAATTAAAAAAAAAAAAAAAAAAAACAGAAGCTTTTAGGGCAAATGCAGCTGCAGCTTGTACAACAGCCTGGATATTTTTCCCTGCAAACAGACTTGCTCCAACCATGCCTTGGCCTGTGGTTTTACCTGCTGTCCTCTCGGCTCAGATGCAGAGTCAAGTTATTTCCTGCAGTCTGGGAATTGTGATGACAAGGGCAGTGGCAGCCAGGGCAGAAATCACAGGTGATTGCTTTTGGACCAAATGAAAGGGAAATTCACAGAACAGGGATAAAAACACAATTTCCAGCCCCTCTCCACTCTCTGCTCATTCCCTTCCGTCCTTAATTCATTTCTCCAGCAGAGCTCAGTTCAGGTGGAGGATCCAAGCACAGGGGAAGAGCGCAGGCCAGAGTAGCACCAGATATGTCTTCTACAGGCTATAGCACCTGCTTTTCTCTGTGCTGGACCAGTACCAAGGGCTGATAAGGAGCATCAGGGCCACAGCCCCTCCCTGCTCTCTTCGAAGAGGCTAATGCTGCTGGAGGAGCAGTCTGAAGCGCCCTTTGTGCTACTGAACTCCATTCAGTACTGCTGCAGGAAGTTGGGGAACAGTCCCCAAGCAAGACAACTTAGGTCCGGAGCGATCTGCCCATATCACTATAGGGAAAGGACCTCTTGCAACATGGCTAAGCATTGGACTTTGCCAGGGGCTCTTGGTGACACCGACCATTTCAACCCAAAATCTACATGGGAAGGAAACTGGAGTAGCTGAGAGATTGAAGGTCTTCACCTGTCCACTCCAGGTTACTCCTTTGGCCAAGCTTCCCCGGACCCTCCAATGCACCTTGATTCAATTGGGAAAGTCGCCATGTGTGACATCACCTTGAGATTCAACTGCTGGGCTGAATGACCCTGGTGGTGGAAGGAGACTTTGCACACTTCCTCTTCTGCCTCCAGGGCAAACAGGTCTTGGGGTGGGAGAGCAAAGTCTCCTCCCACCCTGCCAGGAGCCACACACTCCTGCCAGGGTGAAGGAAACTTCATGCACTTCCTCCTGCCCCAGGCCCTAATTGGCCTGGGGGTGGGGCCTCCGCGGGCTGAGGCCCATTTGCCCACCCCTGTTCTAGACCATGTAGGGTTGCCAGGTGTCTGGTATTGACCTAGACAGTTCAGTATTTTCACCTCCTGTCCGGTAAAAAAATTCAGAAAATACCAGACACCTAAAATGTCCAGGATTTTCTGATTTTTTCTGGCAGGAGGCGAAAATCCTGGGTGCTTACCTGGTTCTACAGGAGAGCTGTCTGGTCCAGAGCAGGAAGATCAGATGGCGGATGGCTGCCAGCAGCCTGTTAGGGCCAAAAAGCCTCAAAAGCATTACTTCAAGGGGCTATGCTTGTTTTTTTAAATTTTTTTGCTCAACAAATCTGGTTTCCCCTTCCCTCCCCCCAACAGAATTTTTCCCCTGGTGATTTTTTTTTTTGGGGGGGGGGGGAGGATTTCGGTATTTTTGGTTAAACCATCTGGCAACCCTAAGACCATGTAACCTCCACCTTCAAGGAAGAGCTCATACTGAGGGTTCATTTCACTACAGGTCACCAGAATGAAGGGGCAAGAGCATGTAACAGCCAGCTTGTCTGTCTCAGCTCAGATTTCATAGCCCCACCAGAAAGGTACCCCACTTAGGAAGGAACAATCAGTGATTGTCTAGGAAGGTGTACTGCTGAAAGGGATTTAGAGGTCACAGTGGATGACAAGTTAAACATGAGTCAACAGTGTGACACTGTTGCAAAAAAAGCAAACATGATTCTGGGATGCATCAACAGGACAGTTGTGAGCAAGATACGAGAAGTCATTCTTCTGCTCTACTCTGAGCTGATCAGGCCTCAGTTGGAGAACTGTGTCCAATTCTGAGCACCACTTTTTCAAAAAAAAAAATTTTCAAAAAAATTGAGAAGGTCAGAGAAGAGCAGCAAAAATGATTAAAGGTTTAGAAAACATAAGCTACGAGGAAAGACTGAAAGAACTGGGCTTGTTTAGTTTAGAAAAGAGAAGACTCAGAGGGGACATGAACGTGGTTTTCAAGTATCTAAAAGTTCTTCTTGGCCTCTGAGGATAGGACCAAAAGCAATGGGCTTAAATTGCAGCAAGGGAGGTTTAGGTTGCACATTAGGAAAAACTTCCTGTCAGAGTGTTAAACACAGGAATAAATTGTTGTCTAGGGGGGTTGTAGAATCTTCATCACTGGAGATATTTAAGAGCAGGTTAGACAAACACCTGTCGGGGATGATCTAGAGGGGGATTGGTCCTGCTATGAGGGCAGAGAACTGGACTGACCTCTTGAGGTCCCTTCCAGTTCTATGATTCTATGCAGATGCCAGATGTCCTGGTCTCCTATTTCCAAAGGCTAAAGCAACAAACTGATAAAGTTAAAAAAAATCCAGTCTTCTGGGTAGTGATTAGTGAATGTCACGGAGATTGGAACTAAGGCTCCGGTCAGATAAACAGCCAAAGGGATCCATGTTTTTGTCCTCAGTCCCAACACAACCCGTACTCCCTTCCTTCAACAGCCCGCAAAAAAGACTTCCCTAGTCTTGACAAAACCCCCTACTAATAGGGGAAGATGCTGAGCAAGTGCTGAGAGCGATGAAGAAGAGGATCCCTGATGAAGGACAGGATTCCTACTTCAGGCTGACCAGGCAGTATGAGACAAAGCCCAAAAATGTGAGACACGACCCAGTGGAGAGTGGAGAAGTAGAGAGAAACAGGACTAAAGGACTGGGACCAACAGAGGGAGTAGGAAGCTGAGGAGGTGGAAGATTATGTAGAGGCTCGCAAAAGAGGATAAAGGTGCTTCAGTGTGATTCACAGGAGAGAGGGAACCAATGGAGGTATTCAAAGAGCTGGGGGACAGCAAAACAAATTATCAACAGTGTGCGTCTTCAGCCATCAATGCCACTATATCTCACACATCTCTCAGTACCAAGGTGCCATCTGCATTTATTTACCAATAGCAATACGTCAACTGCATCATCCAGCAGCTCCAAAGCACCGACAGCATCTATCAATACCTATTTGCTAGTCACATTTATCATTGCAACCCGCAGCTGTCAGTGATGGTTCACCATCACTGCCTATTATAAACAATATCTGATGAGCACCCTGAGTGCCAGAGCGCCACCCACACCTCCCCAAAACCACCTCACCCATTAAAATGTCTTGGGTGGGAAAATTAGCTAATTCTCTGGTACAGGCTTAATGCACTGCAAACTCCTGCACTTAGGACAGGCAAGTTGGGATGCTTCGAGGAAGAGGCTTAAGTCCTGCCCTTTCAACCTCTGGATGGGGTCTGTCTTCACAACCCAACAGTGCCATCTGCAGGGTGTGAACTGGGTCACTTTGCATTGGCTCTGCCAGTCAGTCCATTCCATTTTTTATTTTTTTAGTCTGCCCTTTTTGAATTACTCATTCTACACCATCATTTTTAAAAATTAAACTTCTATCCCTCCTAGTTGTGATGATAATCTTCACAATCTGAATGGAGTATAACTGATGTAGTAATGTGTGACTAATTCTGAAGACTGCCTGGGACAATTGGTCTAACTGGTAGAGGTTAGAACTGTTCCCCCATGTCATCGCAACAAAAGGTTGACTCTGAAACCTAATGAAGTTCATTTACATGTCAGTACTATTAACTGTTCCATTGCTGACCAAAACACACACACAAAAGAGACAGACAATCATATTATGAGGAGTTGCCCAGTCTACTGAGAGTGTAATCTCTTTGCAGTATCTTGCATGGGTGAAACTGGGTTTGAGGGCGGAGCATAGGAAAATAACACTGCTGTTTTGTATCCAGTTCACCTGAATCTATCAATTCCAGGGAACTATTTATCAATCTGCCATCTCCATCTCTAAATATCAGAAAACTTCTATTGGTGTCTGCCACCTGCATCTTTTGCTGCCACTCTAGTATCTATCAATGCCAAGGTGACACCTGTTTCTGTCATTGCTAGTGCATCATCTGCATCCACCAGTGCTAATATGTCACCTATCAATGCTAGTAATCCGTCAGAGTCTATCAATGTCCACGCATTTTCCATATTGATTCCACCCATCTGAGGGTGGAGCCACATGCAATAAATTGCTGGGAAACAGAAAGTGTTATGCACTTCGATTTCCTTACCTGCACTCTCCCCATTCATCCTTCTCAGCTAGGTTTGCTTCTACCTTTCCATGCCTCTGAGCAGCTTGCAAACCCATCCCACTGCCAAAGCATCTGACCATTAATCATGTGTGTTATGGTTAGGGTTGTAACATCCCATTTAACCAGTTAAATGTTATGTTTAACTAGTTAACCACTTAAACGAGGGTGAATGGGCAGGAGCACCCCTTCACCCATCGCAGCCAGGTTGGAGCAGCCCCCTGCCCGTGGCGAGTAGGTGTCTGCTTCAGCCCCTACCAGTTAACGATATAACCATCACCCAGAAAGAGTAATGCTTACTAGTTAACTATTCACATGACTAGTTATGGTAACACCTCAGGGCTGACCCAGAGTGCACCCTTGTTGTGCACAAACAGAGAAGAGTAGCCAGTCTCTGCCCCAGAGAACTTTTGATCTCAATAGACCAAATGGACCCAGAGTGGGGAAAGCAGAAAATGTCACGTTATTGCCACTTGCAATTGGCAATATTGGGAGTGAGTGGGAGATTAGTCAGGAGAGAAATAAAAGGGAGGGGAGTGGGACAGGAGGACGGAGCATGGGAGATGAGAGTAAGACAGGCAAGTGTGGCGAGAAGGTGAGGTGAAAAGACAGTAAGGGCGGAGGAGAGAAGGGGGCCTCAGAGGGTTGGCACAAACAGCCAATTGGTACATGGCAAACGGGCAGTAACCATCTTCTGGATCAATCACAGGGTTTCTGACATGTTTTTCTGCAAAGTATGAAGACTTAAAGTGGGAGCCTCATCTTCAAGGGAGAACTTCTGAGAATCCTTTCCCCATCCCAGGGTATAAGGAAGCTGGTTCTTGCCCTTATAGACAGCTGAGCTAGCAGATCTTCCAACCAACAGGGCTCTGTATGCAGACTAGCTCCCTGAGATCATGGTTAGCCTGGCTGCCCCAAACTAATCATCATTTCCTCCTCCCCTAGAGGTCTGTGTAATTGGACAAATGGCCCAAGGCAGCCATGCTTTGCAGAAGGAAAAAAAATTGTCCTGGTTGCAACATTACACACATTCCTAATTTAGTTTTTCAGCAAAATACGTGGCATATGCATAGGCCAGGTGGATGTGATGTGGTCTAATGGATTCACCGCCATTCGTTTGCAATAGCACACGCGTGCAAAGACACGGAGCCCATGCTCACGCCAATGCAATGTCTGTGTCATCCCCCCACCCCATCAGGTTTTCTCTACCAGCGCAGTGTACACCATTTATTCATGTCACTCTCTGTCCATGCCAGTGACTGATTGGAAACCTGTGATGCCGCCTGTCTGCATATAGCACTGCCACTGCAACCTCTGCATCTATTGCTTCCCATGTGTCATCTAGCAATACTAAGTGCTATGTGCGTCACATATGATTGCTGTCCCTATCCAATCATACTGGTGTGCCACTTGCGTCATACACACCATCTGCATCCGATGCCAGTATAGCCAACAATACCAGGGTGCCATCAGCCGCTGCTACCTTGGCACCATTGGCTGCATTTGAGCCCCTTCCCAGCCTCTTGTTGCCAGGATGCCAAGAAAAAAAAGGGTGGTGCTAAAGGGCATAAGTTCTGCTCCCAGCTCTGCCACCACTTGCAGGCAAGTCGCTTTGCCCCTCCGTGCCTCAGTTTCCCCATCCACAAAAGGCAGATAAGAATATTGACCTCACAGCATGCTTCATTCAGATTTAACAGCAACGAGCACCACAGAAACTGCCTATGGATAAAAAGAGATGGGACCAGCAGTCACAGTGATCTCCCCCCTTCTCTCATCCCTGTGCCAAACTTGCCAGGCATAACACTAACCGCCAGAGGTGCCCTTCTGCTTGCAACTGCGCAGAAGTCCAGCCAGTTCCATCCTCATCGAACCACCCTGCCTCTATTTGATAAAGATGAATATTGCTTTTTAAATAAATATAAAAACTCTGCTTCCTCCCTGGCGAGTTCATTTTGAGTCATTTTATCTCTCCCCCTCCTTAGATTTTTCCCCAAATAATGTGATTAAGTGAGTCAGCATTCTGCTTTCCCTGGCAGTCTCTGGATTTAATTCAGTTTGAGGACTGCAACCTTTGACTCCTTTTTACTATACTAACCCAGCTAAGAGAACACTTAGCGATTTCTCCGCTTCCTACTGGGAGAGGATCTGGGGGGTGAGGGGGGAGAACCGAGGTGGGGGGAGGAAGGGAAACAAACTTTCACATAAAATTATGGTATATGGATAATTGAGAAGTTTAAAAACATGAATCTAATTGTGCTGTCCCTTGAGAAGCAGATATTGAGCCATCCTATAAAAGGCTTGGAGTATCCCAATGGTGATTTATTGCTAAATCCTAGTATTTTTCAATACATTATAGTTTTTAAATTGTGTTTAAATTGAGTGTAGAAGAGCAGAGGCCATTAGGAGATGCAGAAATGATGATTATATTTAAATATTCATGCACGCAGTACCTTATTATTGAATCTGAACACTAACAAAATCAATATTAAGTGCGGTTTGACATGAATTTATTTATGAATTTCGACTTTCTAAGTACTGTATTTTTTCACTCAAAAATTGTGAGTATAATGTAGTAATGATATCAAAACAGAGTGTCAGAGAGCATTAGCCGAGGAGGTTATAAACCTCCATATTACGGGGCCCCATATCGTCCTCAAAAGTGCTTAGTGCACAAAACCAAAATGTTTTTTTTTAAACACGTAAATACACACACGCACGCACACACAAATAGGAAGGAAATTCTCAGGTCGGAAATGGCAGTGCAGCAGCTTTGATTGCTCTCAAAATCTGCTCCGAGGACCAGGGGAGCTAGTATTTGGAGACAGCTGAATCTGAATGGAGTTCTCTGGGCATGTGGTTTTGGGGGGCACCACAGAGTGCTGGTGAAAGGAGCTCAGTCAGCGGCGTGGCCTGGCACAGGGTGTGCCTAGGATCCCTGTCGGAAGGGAACCAAAGATATATAAATCCATGACAAGCATCCACCCTTTCCACCTGTTTTTGCTGGGGTTCAACTGTGCTGGTATCCTAGAGAGGAGATTCTACCAGTGGGAAATCTCACAGATAAAGAGGGTTAGATTGGGAATTTTGTGCTGAATGGTGGAGGCAGAGTGAGCAGGATGCCCTCCGCTCAGGCATCACTTGTAACATTGGACAGGCCATGGGAACAGGATCAGATTTATAACAGGCTCTGGAATATGTGAAAAATAATAATAGCTTGAAGCCTTTATCTATGGCTCTCCAAGCACTAAGCAAAGGTGGGGGACTTTTATAAGTGCGGAAACTGAGTCAGAAAGTAGTGAAATCTCTGAAATCTCATTTTTTTCCAAACGCCTCCATTGAGTTTGGATGTCTTCATTTTCAAGCTTTGGCATTTCATGTTGGGCACCCAGCAATGGAGGCCCCCAAAATTAGAGGCTTCTTTTGAAATCTGGTGCCTTGGTGGCTTGCCCAAGGTCCTCCAGTAGGAGTTAGGCTTAGAACTCAGCTTGCCTGTCTGCTCCCATTGTCTCTGATCACTAGACAATGCCATTCTGGTAGAGCTCCTGCTGGTGAGTCCCGTGTGGGTCCTTGCCAGGGTTCGTACCATACTGCGATTACACGTGATCAGGGCTATTCTTAGTGAGAGCTTGAATTTTTCTGTTTGGGTGCAGGGGGGAGGTCTCGACTAAAGTCCTGCTCAGACTGGACCCAACAGACTGTTTTGAGGACACGTGCCTACTTTTTCATCTGCACAGCCTGGAGTGAGAGTTGCTGGGCCTCCTTCACCCTGGAATTCTCACTTATGGCACAGAATAGGGCAGACTCCCTGAACTTTGTCCCCATTGACTTGTGGGGACCACACTTAAATGTGAGGGATTAACTGAGCCTCTGGTGCCCAGCCACACCTTGGCCTGCATGCTGAGGCAGCCAAAAAGGGGTCAGATTAGTGCCATGTGTAGAGAGGGTTTGGGGAAAGGGGTAGTACCCTGCAGGAAGCTAGACAGTCTGCTACATGGACTACCCCACAGCCATCCAGACTCTGTCTTCTTGCCTGTGTGCCAAAGGCAGCCAATCACTCACCCTGCTCTCATTGGCCAGTGTTGGAACCAGATCCATCCTGACATCATTCTCAAAAAGACATGCTATCCCTGCCTATGAGAGTAAACACCATAAGGGTCAATGATAGGCACTATGGCTTAACCACCCTTCTCTGCTCCTTGCTTTCAGGAGAGGCTAATGCAGCAACAAAACAAGTCTGGTTTGCGCGCGCGCACGTGCGTGTGTGTGTGTGAGAGAGAGAGAGAGAGAGGCTTTCTCTGTGTCTCATGCATGCCATGTTTGTTCTGAGTCTCTTTTGTCTTCCTTCCTCATTGGGGCACAATCCAATGTTCACTGAAGTCAACAGAAGGGCTCCCATTGACTTCATTAGGCACTGGATCATGCTCCGAGAGCCACATTTTCAGGTGCTCAGTACCTACAGTCAGGGCCAGATTTTCAAGAGGGCTCAGCTCCCTCTTTGTCATCCGAATTGATCCTGATTTGCAAAACAGCCCAGCATCCTCGCTGTGCTGAGTTTCCTTGAGAAACGTGCCCTAGGAGCCAAGATTCAGAGATGCAGAGCGAACCAGGCACCATTAAAATAGGTAGAACTTCTGCTCTCCAAAGGTTCTCTTTGCCTGAGTCTTGCAGCAAGCTGAGCAATTTTCTGCAGCTCTCTTCACCTCAATAGCAAAGAGGATGCTGAAGACCCCTCCCCCCAAAAGCCCATTTTTCTCATGCTGAATTTCTGCTCAAACTAATCTTTTTTCCTTTCTTTCCCGCCTTCTTATTCTCTAGCTCGCATCTCTCCTCCCCTGTCATTCTGGCATTTCCCTGTACAGTCTGCTGGGCTCTTAATGGACTGACGAAGTTCTTTGGGGACTGGAATTGACACAGAAACCCTTGTAAGGTATCCCCTCATGGAAGGAGTTGGATCACGGAACGCTGCAGCACAGTTGCAGTGGGGAGAGAGGGAACACATGGCAGGGCAAGCAGAAGCAAAAACATCACTCATTAAAATTAATTCCTTTCTCATTTTCATCTTTAAAGGAGTGCTTGGATTCAGTCATCTGGGCTGTGTCCCCTCAGATATATGCATTGACAGCTACCAGCATACCCAGTTTGGCTTAATTTGTTGTCTGCACAAGGAGAATGGACAGGGACTGGAAAGTGTGCAACCCCTTGCTGCAATGGGCAGAAGCCACAGCTGAAGCCCAAGCCCCCGGAAAGATGGAGAATCCCAGCCATCATCTAACCCCAGAGAGAAGAATGTGGGTGTGACGTAGTGTGGGTACTTTGCTGGTTGCTAGGCTTGGGTTCTGAGTGACCTCCACTGGCTGCTGTCTGCAGCACGGCCCAGCAGGGCAGGGGATGAGTCATTATACAAGGGGACTTCGAACCTGTCTGACCAGTTATCTCCCAGGGAGCGGAACAATGGGAAGAAGGGGAGTGGAGCCCTGGCTGGGGGCAGGGCTGGAAGTGAGTGAGTTGGTTTTCTGGCTGGTATCATGGAGGAAGCAGCCTAGGCAATGGGCTGGGATTTAGGGGTCCAGGCTCCCCCATCTCAAGGGGGGCTGAGGCATCCTAGGCCTGCCCTGTAACCAGATTACATCTGTGCTGTGCTGTATCCTGAAGAAGCAATAAACTCTCTCTATTCTACTGGCTGGTGGAGTCTGTCTGTGCCATTACGGAGGTGCAGGAGACGGGGAAACCCCAACGCGCCATCTCAGTGGGATCATACCAGAGCCTCTGAGACCTGAACTCCAAGAAAAAGTCTAAGGAACTATTGCCACTGGATGTCAGAACTGTGGTGCCCCACTGTGAGTGGGACCTCATTGTACCAGGCACAGTACAAACACATGGTAAGAGACAGTCCCTGCTCCAAAGAGCTGACAATTTACATAGACAAGGCAAGCACGAGGCAGGAGAAAGATTACACTCCTATTTTATATATGCAGAACTCAAGCAGAGAGAAGGTGAGTGACTTGGCCATGGTTACACAACAATATTGCAGCAGAGATCAGAGTTGTCGTGAGGTCTTGTTTGCAGAAGAGCTGATCACCAGCAGTTTCTGATAGTTTCAGTGGAAGTTGTAGGTGCTCAGCACCTCCAAAAATCTAGTCCACCTTGTCTATAGCCTGGTTCTCCTGAATGGATGAATTGGTGCTCAGCAAAGATGCCCTGTCTTGGCAACTCTGCTTGCAAGGATATCTTAGCCTGGGGATTATTTTAAAAACCTACTAGTTACGTTTTTCCATTATATGTCTGTATCAATATTTAAACACAACTGATACAAGAAAAATTGGGAGTGGGGGGTAGGCGTCTCCTCCCTAATCTCATTAAATCAGCATAGCAGATTTTAGTCTGTTCCTCTGTTAAATGAATATTCTACAAATTTAAAATCACCAAAGCACAATGACAGATTCCAAAAGCGTCCCAGTCAAGAGGTGCCAAACCTCTCTTCTTCCAGCAACTACTACCAGGCTGCCTCCAAAAGACCTCCACAAGAAAGGAATCCACCCAGAGGCAGAGAGCTTGATTCTGACCTCCTTGTGATACAAATCAAGTGTAACACCACTAAACTCAATGGGCCCAATTCCCCTTTGCCTTGCACTTTCTACGGGCATTGACAGAAACGTAAAGCAAGTGACAATCCCCAGCTGCTCTGTTTTGGTAGCATTCTACAGTCCCCTGGGCCTGGGGTAAGAGGCAACACAAGGATCAGGGCAATGGAGGATTGCAAATCGCAAGGCAAAAACCAGTATAAGTGCGATCAGAATCTGGATTGGAGAATCTAGAGATGGAGCAGGATTGCTGAGTCCCCCCCCCCCCCCCCCTTCTCCCAGTTCAGCTCCCAGCCATTGCAGGAGAGCTGGCCATTACCAGGGTTCCTCAAATAAACACTTGAATGGGAGGAGAGGGAATTATGCCCCCAGACGCCCATAAAAGAATGACCCCAGACTGGGGGCACCAATCAACTGCTGTAGAACAGGGGTAGAATTGATCAAAGGTCAGGACAAATTTAGAGCACTTTGAACTGGAATATTCACCAGTGTTTTTAAGGTCGAGGCAGGGGAAAAAAAAGGGGCCATCATTAAGTGGAAAAAAAACCAAACAAACCCTCTTTTCCAGTAAATCGATGTATTTTGCTCTAATTTTATTAGGAATATAAAAGGAGCCTTTTCAAAAGTGCTTAGAGAGCAGAAAGAAAAAAAAGAAGAGATAGGGAAGGCTAGCAGTGGAAACATTAGTCTGTCTGTATTAGGAATCCCATACTCACATTTTATTGTTACTGTCAGGATGCAAAAGGCAGCGCTTAAAACAAAATAATACATAATGTATTACAGGGGCATAAACATCAGCAGTCATTTTTATTTTAAAAAGAAAATGCAAAAAAAATAATAATAATATGGAGATGGCTCATGAGTGAGGCGCACCATTTATATCTGTGTCCACCAAGATAATCAAAAAGGTATTAGAGCAAATGATGGAAAGGGAGATTGCAAAGGACTCCTCAGCAATTTAGTGCTACTCTTCTCTTTGCTCTGCATCACCGAGATGGGGAGGTGAGAGAGAGGTGGTTTAAAGGAACCACTGGGGGAATTTTCTAGGAGGGAAAAGGGGAGCTAAGAGCTCCGCAGAAAGGGGCTTTGCAGGGCAAGTATAATTAACGAGCATTGTCCTTTGGAGATGTGGCATCAACGTGAATCAATGAGAATAGAAAACAAGTCCACGGTTTGGTGACCATTTTGACCCATTTTGGGGGGAGGAGTGTCAACATCTGAAAAAACAGGTTATTAACATTTTTCCATGAGCTCTAGAGTCTAGTGCTTTTTGTCTAGTTCTGCCTCTTCAAGAATCTCAGTATTTTGGGGGACTGGCTTTTACCCTGTCAGTACAAGACCTACCTCCATGGGCTCCACTTCCTAACTGCAGCACTACCATAAAACAAATAAATTAGAGTAGCCATCTGAACCTGCAGAGTCAGGGGAGTTGAAATGCTGCATGCACCGTCTTTTTTTTTTTCTTTTTTAAGGCAGAGCTATAGGATCTAAAACTGAGCAAGGATGGGGGAAACCTTACCCACCCCCCAAATCCACCTGCTAAGACTTGTGTTTTCCATCCAGCCACTCAATTCCAGTACTTCCTTCACAGACCTCACAGGATTCCCAGAGCCTCCCTTGCATCTTCATCATCCATTGAGGACTCTCCCTCCACACCAGCCTCCCATCAGCCAAGTTCTACCTCTGATCCATGAACCATTGCCTTATCCCTTCTCCATCCTCAGCTCCTTCATTCAGCCCTGTCAGCACCCACCTTTTGCCACAACACTAAATTGCACAGCAAGGGCCATCCCACCCATTTAGCTTCTCAGTTCTAATGCAGATACTGTCAGCCCCTTCAAAATCCACCTACCCTACTCCCCCTTAAATCCCATCACAACACACAGATCCATCCCCTTCCATTCCACCACTGACCACCCTCCTGTCCATATCCTCCTCCATCACACTTAAGATGTCCCTGAACTTGTATAGCCTGCTCCACCATCCTGCCTCAGCATCTCGCCACAGACCCCACCTCCATCCTTGTATTGTCCACAGAACCTACCCTGCCAGTCAAACCCATTGCAGCTCTTGCTATCCCACGCCAACATCTCTCACACATTTGATCACCTCCACACAGTTTTCTGCAGAGACGTCTGTTAACGTACTCCATTTTCCACCCCTGTCTCCCAACACATTGCATCAGTTTTGGGGACAGACTCCCATTACCAGCCACACCACCTGCCACATTCACACACCATGGCCCCGTGAGGGTACAGGTTTGTTATGTGCATGTCTTCAGGGTGCTGCAGTTTCCCTTCAAACTGCCCCCTTTCCTGACAGCTTCCCCTTTTGTTTCATACTGGGGGCAGAGAAGGCCCCCGACCAGCATGGGTTAGCATGTATGAACGGGGCAGAAGCGAACCCTGAATGGAAGGGGAGAATGCAGTGAATGTGTCTGGGGCAAAATAAGTGGAAAACAAAAGAAATAAGATCTGAAGTTAGACCTGGATGGCAGCATCTGATGTCTTGGATAAGTCTGAAATGGATATGGCAGCTAAAGGGCAGCCTCGGGTGAGGAGTGGGGAACTCATAAGCAACAGGAGAGGGAAATAATCTTCACAGCAGCAGTGTGGCTGAAGTGAAGGGGAGGGATGCACAGCACATCAGACACCCCCAGAGAGAAGGAGGTTGCAGTCCTCAAAGTAGACGAGTCCCTCAACCAGTTTTAGACCCTGGGATGGATAGGAAGAATCAATTTTTGCAATGCTCTGCAGGAAGGAGCAGCAAGACGTTGCAATAGGCTGGCTTTGTAGGGAAGGAAAGAGCCAGGATCAAAGGGAACACATGTTTTAGGCCTGAGTGGTAGAGAAGATAACAGTGGTGGAGGAAAGAGGAGGCCGAACATGTTTTAGAGGGACAAGAAGCATCTTAATTTGGTCCAGTTGATCTGGAGTTGCCAGCAAGCCACACAGGAGAGACTGACGTGGCACCTTGCAAAAGGACACCGATCAGCTGTAGAAAGGCAGATTGGAGGGTCATGAACACAGAGATGGCACCTGAACCCATGTGCATGGACAAAATCAATCAAGTATCACGTGCAGAGGAGACAAGGAGAGAATTAAGGCCAGAACCCTGAAAAAATTCCAACAGAAACAGGGAAGGGAAGAGGCGCAGCCAAAGAAAATGACTCCCTGGAGGGATGCGTGGGCTTGTGCTGAGAAACAGGACAAGACATGTTCCACTCCTCTTCAGAGAACATCACCAAGAAAAAAGAGAAAATTTGTGTCTCCTGAAGTGCAAGTATGGGCTGTAGAGCCCTCTCTCCCTCAGACAACCCGTATTATCTGGCTTCCAGACCAGACTTAGCTAAACCAAGGGAGCACCTTTCAGGCCCAGTTGATTAGGTAGGTGAGCAGGCAGCATGGAAACCAGATTCCCTAAACATGGATGATTCACCACTGCATGCTGGCTAAAAATGCAACAGTCTCTCTAGACAGTCGTCTGTCTAGCAGCTTTGGGTCTTCATGAATCCATCTGTGGATGTACTCACTTACCCAGCTCAGTCAATTGCCAGCACACCTCCTTCATGCTAGAGTGAGGGTATGTCTACACTACCCCGCTAGTTCGAACTAGCGGGGTAATGTAGGCATACGCAATTGCAAATGAAGCCCGGGATTTGAATTTCCCGGGCTTCATTTGCATAAGCGGGGCACCGCCATTTTTAAATCCCCGCTCGTTCGAACCCCCGTACCGCGCGGCTACATGCGGCACGAACTAGGTAGTTCGAACTAGGCTTCCTAGTTCGAACTACCGTTACTCCTCATGGAATACCTAGTTCGTGCCACGTGTAGCCGCGCGGCACGGGGTTCGAACGAGCGGGGATTTAAAAATGGCGGTGCCCCGCTTATGCAAATGAAGCCCGGGAAATTCAAATCCCGGGCTTCATTTGCAATTGCGGTATGCCTACATTACCCCGCTAGTTCGAACTAGCGGGGTAGTGTAGACATACCCTGAGATTCTGGGGGATATCTTGAGATGGATCTAGAGCAGTGTTTCTTAAACTGTGTGCCGTGGCACAACAGTGTGTCACAAAACAGTTGGAGGTGTACCGCGGCCTCTTCCCCCCCCCCCCCGGCAGAGACGGAAGCTCAGTTGGGACAACACACACTTTTTTTGTTTTTTTTTTCCTCAACAACTTTCCCTGATGTTCCACATTAAAAAAAAAAGATTGTTTGGTGTTCCACGGTCTTAAAAGTTTAAGAAACACTGGTCTAGAGCCACTTTCCAAAGCCGAGAAACTGGGGATTTGCCAAGTGAAAAATCAGTAACACAGGTAATGTAGGTAATGACAGGGAGAAGAGACACCACATAGCAGCCTGGCCATGCCAGCACATTTCCTTTTTGTATATAGAGAATGTAGATTTTAAATATTCCATCGAAAAGCTGGACCCAATTCCTCTCAGATCATATACATCTGAGCACCCCAACCCAGAAGAAGCACCTTTTCCATTTTATTCCTTGTGTACCATGGGCTATAGGTATAAGAGGCAAGGGGAGGCAATGCCTTCTCTACATCTTAATGCTCAACCTCTCCCCCTCTTCCTATCCCTATTCTGACCATTCCCGAAGGCTCCCACAGCAGGATGCTGCAGCTTACAGACTGATGACTCTTCCCACAAAGTGGATTTGTTAACTTAAAAGTGAAAAGTTTTCCAGTTTGCCAGTCTTATCAGCATAACATTGAACCTATGAAAGAGCCATTAAGTAGTAATGGAACCATTTAACAGGCATGTGCCAACCCTGAATTTACTGACAAAAACAGTTGTGCATTACTATGTCTACGGGACCTTCGTTTAAAATTTGCTTTAAATATTTCATTAGTTTGTTGCTGAAAATTGTAAAATCACATCTCTAAAAATCCTTGCATAAATACGTAGATGCACAATCTAAGAATTCAGCTTTAGCCTTAAGTGCTTGGAATTTCACACATAGCTTTTAAAATAAATTCATCAAAAGACCACCCTTATTTAAAATACACATTTTAATTACTATTGTACAAAACATGCTTCCAAAGTCTTCCTATCCTTTCTATCCATCTACTCTCCTTTCACCCCCTGTTGAAGAGAGCCCTTCAAGCTCTGGTCTACACAAGGAGTTATTTTGAAATAACCTCCCTTACAGACAGTCCCCGGGTTACGTACAAGATAGGGACTGTAGGTTTGCTCTTAAGTTGAATTTGTATGTAAGTCAGAACTGGTACATATTGTAGGGGAAACTCTAGCCAAACATTTCTCCAGAGCTCAGTTTTATTCTCCCACACCTCACTTCCCTCAGTCCTTTATTCTCAAGCAGAGATGTCTGCTGAGAAAAGCCGCTCCACGTCTCCCTGGTCTGCTGGGGGGGAGCGCTAGCTTCATGTCTCCCTAGTCTGCTGGGGGGGGCGCAGCTAGTGCGGGGTTGCCTCACCCCGTTTGTAAGTAGGGATCCGATGTAAGTCGGATCCACGTAACCCGGGGACTGCCTTTATTTCAAAATAAGCGTCCACACTACCAAGCCCATTACTTAAAAATAAGAGGCTGATTATTTTGAAATCTGTATTCCTACTTTCCTCGGGGAATAATGCTTATTCCGAAATATTTATTTTGAAATAGCATTCGTGTGGACACTCTACTACTGCTATTTCAAAATAGCTACCCCCAGAGTAATTTGAAGTAATTACTCCCCAGTGCTTCCTGGGGCTCTAAGCTGAGGTAACGCATCCACATTAACAGAGCCTGACAGATTAATTTCGAGGTTCCCTGTAGTGGGGACACACTATTTCAATTTTGTTATTTTGGGAGTTATTATTTCAAATTTAGTATTTTAAAATAATTTCCTAGACATGTCCAAAGAGACATTTCTTTTCTTCCAGACAGCTGGACAAAGGAGTTTTCCTTCTTCTTCTGCCTGTTTGATTAACTAGTTTTAAGAGAACCCTCTACCAAAATCAGTAGCTTAATAAGATATAAAATCCTTTGTTATGCCTAAAATCTTTGCAAACATATTTTTAACATAAATATACAGTGAAATTTCATAAACATTTCTTGTAATGAAAAATCACACACACAAAAATAGGATTCCCTTTTTCTAAAAGCAATGAAGTTTGTTATGAACAGACTAAACTGCTTTGACTGATTAATTTAAAATAATGTCTTTGTTTCAGTGAGTTTAAATATGTGGTAATCTGGAATGATTACTTTATGAAGGTTTAAGAGTATATTTAAAATATAAAATCAGTTTAGAAATACTGATGAAGAAAATGTAAAATAGAGAAGGGCTGCATAATGTATTCCATAATATTTAATGAAACAAAAATTTTTGTTTCAGCTAGACCAGACTAACACGGCTACATTTCTATTATTATAATATTTAATGTATTCAGCAGGACAACTGACTTGCCCATACTACAAAGTTTTTGCAAATAAATCTATTACCAACTTCAGGGTATATAAAAAAAATGGTGATTGACATTTTTTATTCCCAAATTTAGTGCTTTTAATTAGGTACCTTATGCACGTCCATTCTTCTACAATCTGGCATGCACTGGAAAACATGCTCCATTTTCTTTAGAAAGAAATTTTAGAAGAGTGCGTTTTTCCAAAATGTCATTTGCTACATTTGGGTTCAGGGATTTGGCTAGCATGGGTAAACAGACAGAAGGGGGAGACAGTGTGAAGGGGGTGGGGCCAGAGTAGGGGTGGAGTATGGGTGGGGCCATAGGCTGGGAGCTTGTCCCCCCAAGCAACAGCTTCACCCACCACTCATGCTGTGGACTCTCAGCTGGCCTCCAAGGTCCTTCCCCCACTCCCGATTTCCCTCTATGGTCACACCAGCTTTGTCACGTTGTATCATGCATGGTGATGCAGCATAACCGGTGACCTGATAGGAGCACTGTCAAGAGGCTATGACAGCTGGTACACTGAACAGGCACTCACTGCGAGTGGAGGGAGGCCCAGAAGGTGGAACAGGGGTCACTGAAATGGTGTGGGGAAAAATAAACCAAGAATTAAGCAGCTTTGGGAATGGAACAAGACATAATAAGGGGCCAAGAACCCTGAGATGGGAACACAATGGGCTGATTCTCAGCTGCCCTGCATCTTGGGTTACAAGGCATAGAGTAGGGACTGAATTAGGCTTGCTGAGCCTTGACCTGGACCAATTTGGGAAACTGAAAGTTTGGGATCTGAAGGTCAGCTCTGTTCTCCTCCATAGTAAGGATGTTAAGGACTAGTCGATTCCCCTTCCTCCCCCCGTTGCTGCCTCTATTAGATAGGAAGGGGTACTTCAAAGCAGCAGCACCACACAGTTGAGCTGGAGATCAGCTGTGCATCAGCTGCCCCTTTGAAACGCCACCTCGGTGTTTCAAAGGGACAACTCCGTGGAGCCCGGTGTCAGCTGGAGACTCCCCAGTTGATCCCGGGCTCCATGAAGCATTTCCGCAGAACCCGGGATCAGCTGGAGAGTCCCCAGCTGAACCTGGGCTCCGCATGGCATGCAGTGCAGCTTGGAGCCCAAGGTCAGCAGGGGACTCTGAGTCCCCCAATGACCCTGGGCTCCATGGCTTTGAAATGCCTTTGCATTTCAAAGCAGGCATGCCCGCATTCAGCCTGGAGTGAGCAGGACTTCCCGCTGGTCCTGGGCTGCACATGGAGTTCTGCATTCCTCCTTTGAAATGTACAAGAGCCTCCACTGGGGGCTCTTGTACATTTCAAAGGAGGAATGTGGAAGTGCCTATTGACTAGTTGAGTAGTCGATGGAAATTCCATCAACTACTCGACTAGTCAATTAACTGACATTTAACATCCTTACTCCATAGCTGGGGTGTCGCCCAAGGTTCAGATGGCATGTCACCAATTCCTGTAGTGATGTGTGATGCTCTGCAAATCGGGGGGTATTGCTGCATGGAGAGGAAGAAGGACTGTTGACTCAGGAAATAGGCTTCCACCCCCAGCTTTGCTACTGATTGGCTGTGTGACCTCAGGCAAGTCATTTCACTTCTCATGGCCTGAATTTACCCATCACATTTCACACAGAGGTAGGGTGATGTTTAGCTAATGCTCACAAAGAGCCACAAAATCCTTGAATTGGAAGTACTATATAAATGCAATAAACTGGTATTAGATATTGAGGAGAGGGCAGCCCCAGTGTCAACCTGCAGGGCTCTGCAGATGGTAAGTGTGGGAGTTCTGAAGGAGATATGATCTGGAAGTGTTAGGGGGCACTGTTACTTGGGGCTCTGCAGGAGTCTGTTCAAATGAAAGTGATGAACTAAGTGGAACGAGTTTGCTGGTCTCACCCTTGCTTTTGCATGTGCTTTGTCTATGCCATGAAACACCTATGCACTGGAAGCCTCTGTTCAGGAGAGGATCAGGGATGGCAAGTCAGGGCTGAGATGCACTGCTAGAGCTAGGTAAGTAGCAGTACTGGAAGAGCAAGAGCTGTTGCAGACCAGGAGAGAGGAGCACTGGCAGGGTCGAGTACAGGGCTCTTGCCCCTGCCCATGCTGTGCCTGGCTGGCTCTGGATAGTCCTTGCAGCCCCTCACTTTCATTTGTGCCACATTCAGCTCAGATTTAAAGAACAAAAATCAGAGAGATGAGCCAAATACCCTGCGAATATCCATCCTGAAGCCATAGACCAGAAGATAAACCTCCCACCCCACACACCAAATAGTATCTGTGACATCTTTCCACTTCATAAATCTCCGCCTTGATGGCTGGATACACAGAGACCTGCGAGTCCAGTCCCTGCGAGGCAGATCTGGGAAACAGCCCCTTGTGGACCTGTGGAAGAACAGTTCCTGAAAAGCCTCTATGTGAAGGCAGAGGTATCGTCTCAGTCTGGTACTGAGTGAGCAGGGGCCCAGTGCTCACTGCAACTGCACGAGGGTTCTTGGCACCATCTAGTGCCAAGAGAGGAGACTGCAGCGTCGCTGTCAGTGTGGAGAAAGGGGAGTGAGAAATTAGAACAAATCTTCTGTGCAGGTGGAACTGGCAGCTCCTCCAGAACAGCAGGGAGGCCCTGCAGTGCATGGGTGGCTTTTCCCATGGTGCTCGTAGGATGGCTACTCCCCTGTAATGGTCTCACGGGTCGGGGGCATCCCATTGGGAAGAGATAATGGCACCTAAGCCTGCTTTCTTTGGTGGTGATGTCAGCTCCAGTGGGGCTGGGCATACTACTTCCTATGCTGCAGATTCCTTCCACAGTTCTCAGCTCCATCCAGCACAAGGAGTCTCCTCCACTGACTGCTTCCATGGTTTATACAGCCAGCCTGCAAGTTTGCCACGTTCCTCAGTGGCAAGTGAGCTTGTCTGACCCCTAGATCAAAGAAGGTTCTTTCCGCCACAATGGCAGCATGAAGGGAAAACAAAGAAGATAACATTACTGGTGGGAGAAGGAGAGGGGGAGCGGGATGAAATGAGTGTGGAAGAGACATGGTCTTTCTGTCACTGCTCAGACTAAGTAGGGCAACATGGTAAGAACAGCAGGAGAGGATGAGTATTTTAGCCATATTGTTTTGGGCACATCAATGGGGAGGGAGGATACGGACAGTCATTACAGGGTGAGAGAACCAAAGGAGGAACCAGTAGGAAGAAAGAAAGGATGGGCGTGAGGGATACTAAAGGAAGAAGAGGCAGGATTTGACCAGAGCCTCAGTGTACAAAGGACTAAAGGATTGAAGAGAACTCCATGATTGGCAGGCTAGGCAAGAGGGAGTCTGGTGGAGGTGACAGTGGGGAATGGGAACAAGGCAGTCTCATGCTGCAATATTAGGAAGACTGAGATAAGGCATGTTCTGCAACCCTTTTGGCATCAAGCAGTAGGAAGGAGGGGGGTGGGAAATCGATCAACTGCCTTATCCATAGAGCCTTGCACGGATACAAAAATACACGGATCCGCATTCACAGGTGACATGGAAATAAAATGATTGATCGGATAAGGAGTAGGGTGAACTGGGTCTGTCCAGCAATATGCACGTGTTTCCCCAGCACAGGTGCTGCACTAAGGGGGCAGGGAAGAACAGAGGGAATAGTGAGGAGGTGTATTGTGCAGAAGGGGGGTGGCATAAGCACGCCAGAAGGGGTAATTATCACCTCAAAACAAGGGAAAAGTTATATAGCAGGGCGCATTATTTATCCACCCCCTTCCGCTCCTGGTCAGCGGAGATGAGTGAGCAGCTACTTGAGCTACCTGATGCAAGCAGCGTGTAAATAACTCTTCTGGATTTTCAGATTTTCCTCAGGTTCCACCTCTTCCTGCTCAGGTGCAACGTCCTTCCCTCAGGCCAGGATGTGGGATGGACAATTGCAACAAGTTACACAGAACCATGACATTGCTGAACCCTGATATAAACAGCTCCCACACATTCATCACCTGGGACAGGTTGTTGGGCTTTGGTCATTGACTAGAGGTTTAGAACACATAGACCTTCTGAGCCAGAGCTTTCCCCAGTTGGACTCAATTGAAGAGTGGATCAATGTTTGCTGTGGGGAGCAGAGGGGCTTGTGTAGGAGACTATAACAGGCCCTGATCATGCTATGGACATTGAAGATGCCATAGCAATTCTCCAAAGAGCAAACGTGTGCCTTGTTGTCCTTGCCTGGCATTTACCCGCCTTGCTGTGGGGAGAACACAGCTAGGGATCGCTCAGACTGGTGTTGGATCTGCAAGGCTATGTCCCTCTGGGATGTGCCATGAAGATGATGACTGCAGGTGTGAATGTGCTATGAGGGAGTGGGGTGCCATTTTCCAGGGCTATGGTTGCTATGGGTGAGACTGGGGGCCTGGTTCTCCTCTGCCTCACAACTTGCACCATCATTGACCCCTGTGCAATACAGGGCTGAAAAGTCTGAACTCTCCGCGCACTCACACTGGAGAGAGTGCTTCACACCCTTTGCATGGGGCGAGGCGGCAATGGGGAACCAGGCCCGAATGCTGTACTGACAATCACTGCTCTTGGCTGTCTCTGACAGGGGATATAAGGGCATAAACTTTACGATGCTGAGAAAGCAGAGTGCCCCTAGTGCAGGCAGTGCTCAGTCTCTTATCCTGGTCCTCTCTCTTTCCTATGAAGACATGGATGCACAGAGATCGCCTCCATCCTGCTTGTCCAACCAGTCTTGCTGAAACCAGTTACCAACAGCCTTTCAAGCACTTTAAGCAGCTAATTAGGGCATCTTTTTTTTCTTTTCTCCCCACAAGATAATAATTGCATTATAAAAATGAATATGTAACGAAGCAGAAACCACAGGCGTGGTGATGGTAAAGCAGGAGATGGAGTGTGTGCCAGTCCTCGCTCCCCAATCGCAGGAGGAAGCCCTCTCATTAGAGGGACCACTGAGCCAGTGCGGTTTCCACAGCTGTGGGGAGGAAAACCTCGAAAAACCACCGTGTCGTTTAGAGTCACAAGAGTAAGCAGATGGCTTAGTGCTTAAACAATCGATGCGCAGACAGAGAGACAATCCACGTGTGTCCGTGCCCGCAGCGCTGTGTGTGTGTGTATGCGCGCACCTCCCTCTCTGTGAGTGTGTGTGCGCACATGTGTGTCCATCTTTCTCTACCCCCTCATATACAATGAGGAGCAAATGTCAACAACAATCAGAGTAATTTAGAGAAAAAAAGACAGACTTGGCTTGGCTGCTTGTCGTACACATGAAGGGAAATAAAAGTGCTCCAGCTGGGCCCAGTGAGACCTGGAAGAGGGCTAGAAGGAGGGCTGGAAGGAGAGCGTGAGACCCTAGAAAGTGCCCAGGGGAAGCATGGCAAGGCCAAGAACTGAAGGAGAGATGACCTTGAAGATGCTCCAAATGGATGCTGTTCCAGACTCCTGAACAAGAAGTTAGTGCAGGGTGTGGATTGGGAGCAAGGGCTATCACTGTCCACGACCCTCCCCTTTGGGTATCACTGGAGGGACAGGGGAGGGACGTGGCAAGCATCTCTCTTTAAAAGCAAACAGCTGCAGGGATAGTAATTAACATGCCATGATTTCACAAGGGGGGGGGGTCCTTTTCCCTCCCCACTGTCAGTTCTTTATTGCCCCCTGTGGTACAAAAGCAGCCCTCTGCTCTTCTGGCCTGGCTTCCATCTCCAAAGTAGTTATGAACCCTCCAGCACACACAGTTAATTAGGGAAAATATCCTTTCTAGCAATTTAAATGATTTTGGCATTTTCAGGAGGGCACATGTAATATTCAAATTACTTCCACTCCACGCTGCCTTGTCTTGCCTGGCTCATCTTCCCAGGTGAATTTGTAGTCTCTGAAATGCTCTAATTTCCCACACAAGCCATGTCAAATATAATTTTGGTGCAAAGTTGGTAATTATACGTAACATCAGTCTGATGTTAAAAACACTGAAAAATTTAGCAAGAAGAGACGAACGGAGAGGCACAAGTCTGAGACCAGCCAACGAAAGGCGTGCGGCCCCCTTAGTATTTGCGCTCTTTAATTAATAATAGCATGTTTTCAGGAACTGAAAGGATGTGTTTCCTGAACTGACTAGAATTCACTTATGTCCCAATTACGTTGTCTTGGTGAGAACTCAGGTCAGGTCTGCCAAAGAGCCGAGGGTGCACTAGAGACAATATCTGGGTCCTCTTCTGAAGTCCAACAGGATCATGAGAGCATAACTAAGAACAGAATCTCATTCTTTGCTGCTAACCTGGACTCTAGACACCCCCACACCCCACACATACACACCTTCCCTGTACAGCCTCTTTGGAGAGAGCCAAATGGATTTGCATCAATGAGTCATGCAGTACAATTATGTATTAGAATAAATGGATTTTTACCTCTGGCCCAAGTGTATTCAATGAACATTTTAATGGACTTGGGATTTGGCCCAAAGAGATGAAGTAACATGGAAGGTGAATTGTCTGACCCAACCACCACGACCCCCCTCCCCCACTCACATACAAACCCCCCTTCCCCAGCAGCTCTTCCCCACAGGTGCTGGGCCTGCCTGTTTCACACAGCATTCTAGACTTCCATGTTTTCTGACACCACTGTCCCAGAGGGCGACCTAACCGGGACAGTACAGAACCCCCTGAGTTAACCCAGGCCATTCTGAAATGAGCACGTGTTGCTTAGACTGCTAAGGATTGAAGGATTACATCCCTGGGAACCATCACATCCTGGAGGAAATGAGCAGAACTCAGACACATTGAGACATGTCTGCCTTTTGCCCCACATGTGTGAGAAGGTTTGTAAAGTTCCCCAAGCATATGTGGAGGAGGGGTGTCATTAGTCATGGTATTGTCACTGCATTATCCTGGCTCTTACCTCCTTAGCAGCCTGTCAAAGGAGTTCATGGGTCAGCCCGAAGGTGCTGCTCATGAGCAATTTAAAGGCCTTCTTCTCCCAGTCACTGAGACCTCTGTAATGCTTCCAGTGCCAGCCAACAGTGCAGCCAATATTTGCTAAATTTTGCACAACCAGTAGAGGTGCCAGGAAGTTAAAATGCAGGATTGGAGGTCAGAACAGCTGGATTCAATTCAGAGTTCAAAACACAGACACTATATGACCCTGGGCCCATTTCTTAACCTTTCTGTACCTGAGATTCTTCATCTGGAAAACTGAAAAAGATTCAATGACTATTGGTCTGGCACTTCAAAGGGAAGGCATTATTGAAAGGCAAAGCATTCTCACCACCTATATGACTGGTCCCAGTCCTATTGCTACTTCTTAAATAAATGGTGCACCTAGTCCCTGCTGGCACTAAACATTAAAAAGGCCGTAGAGCAGTTTTTAAACTAAGAGATGGGGGAAAGCCGATTGGTGCGGAGATGCACGTAAATCAGATGGAGACTTCTCTTAGAGGAGAATCCATTGGTAGAGATTCTCTAAGCTGTAGTCAGACAGAGAGGAGAGGAGAGGACAAACCATGGGCCAAAGCAGATAAACAACCACATATAAAGGAATCCAATGCATCAGGGAAGGGCAGACAAATAAGCAGTGGCAAATTTTTAAAGTGCTTCTACACAAATGCTAGGAGTCTGACTAATAAGATAGGTGAATTAGAGTACCTCGTAGTAAAGGAGGAGATTGATATAATAGGCATCACTGAAACCTGGTGGAATGAGGAAAATCTGTGGGACACAATTATACCGGGATATAAAATATATCGGAAGGATAGAGCTGGCCGGGTGGGTGGCCGAGTGGCCCTGTACGTGAAAGATAATGTAGAATCAAATGAAATAAAAATATTAAATGAATCAACATGTTCAATAGAATCGCTATGGATAGTAATTCCATGCTCCAATAATAAGAAATTAGCAGTAGGGATATATTACCGATCACCTGACCAGGACAGCGATACTGACACTGAAATGCTGAGGGAGATTAGAGAGGCTACCAAAATAAAGAACTCTATAATAATGGGGGATTTTAATTATCCCCATATTGACTGGATACATGTCACCTCAGGAAGAGAAGCAGAGATAAAATTTCTCAATGGCTTAAATGACTGCTCCTTGGAGCAGCTGGTACAGGATCCCCCAAAAGGGGAGAGGCAATTCTCGATTTAGTCCTGAGTGTCGCGCAGGATCAGGTTCAGGAGATAACCATTACAGGACCGCTTGGGAATAGTGACCATAATATAATAACATTTAACATTCCTGTGATGGGAAGAACACCTCAGCAGTCCAGCACTCTGGCATTTAATTTCAAAAAGGGGAATTACACAAAAATGAGGAGGTTAGTTAAACGGAAATTAAAAGGCACAATGACTAGAGCCAAATCCCTGCAAGCTGCATGAAAACTTTTTAAAGACACCATAATAGAGGCCCAACTTTAATGTATACCCCAAATTAAAAAACATATCAAGAGACCTAAAAAAGAGTCACCGTGGATTAACCACCATGTAAAAGAAGCAGTGAGGGACAAAAAGGCATCTTTTAAGAAGTGGAAGTCCAATCCTAATGAGATAACTAGAAAGGAACATAAACACTGTCAAATCAAGTGAAAAAATGTAATAAGAAAAGCAAAAAAAGATTTTGAGGAACAGCTAGCCAAAAACTCAAAAAGAAATAACCAAATATTTTTAAAGTACATTAGAAGCAGGAAGCCTGGTAAAAAAACCTGTGGGTCCCCTAGACGATCGAGATATAAAAGGAGCAATCAAGGACGATAAAGCCATTGTGGATAAACTAAATGATTTCTTTGCTTCAGTCTTCACGGCTGAGGACGTTAGGGAGATTCCCAAATCTGCACCGTCCTTTGTGGGTGATGAATCTGAGGAACTGTCCCGGATTGAAGTGTCATTAGAGGAGGTTTTGGAAGAAATAGAAAAACTTAATGTTAACAAATCTCCAGGGCTGGATGGCATTCACCCAAGAGTTCTAAAAGAACTCAAATGGGAAATTGCTGAACTATTATCTGTGGTTTGTAACCTAACCTTTAAATCAGCTTCCGTACCTAATGACTGGAAGGTAGCCAACGTGACACCAGTATTTAAAAAGGGCTCTAGAGGCGATCCTGGCAATTACAGACCGGTAAGTCTAACTTCAGTACTGGGCAAATTAGTTGAAATAATAGTAAAGAATACAATTGTGAGGCATGTAGAAGAACATAATTTGTTGGACAAAAGTCAGCATGGTTTCTGTAAAGAGAAATCCTGTTTTACTAATCTATTAGAGTTCTTTGAAGGGGTTAACAAGCATGCGGACAAGGGGGATCCAGTACATATAGTATACTTAGATTATCAGAAAGCCTTTCACAAGGTCCCTTACCAAAGGCTCTTGTGTAAATTACATTGCCATGGGATAAGAGGGAAGGTCCTTTCTTGGACTGAGAACTGGTTAAAAGACAGGAAACAAAGGGTAGGAATAAATGGTAAATTTTCAGAATGCAAAGGGGTAACTAGTGGTGTCCCCCAAGGGTCAGTCCTGGGACCAATCCTTTTCAACTTATTAATAAATGATCTGGAGAAAGGGGTAAGCAGTGAGGTGGTAAAGTTTGCGGATGATACCAAACTGTTTAGGATAGTCAAGACAGAAGTAGACTGTGAGGGACTCCAAAAAGATCTCACCAAACTGACTGATTGGGCAACAAAATGGCAAATGAAATTTAATGTGGATAAGTGTAAAGTAATGCACATCGGGAAAAATAACCCCAACTATACGATGGGGGCTAATTTGGCTATGACAAATCAGGAAAGAGATCTTGGAGTTATCGTGGATAGGTCTCTGAAAACTTCCACACAGTGTGCAGTGGCGGTCAAAAAGGCAAATAGGATGCTAGGAATTATTAAGAAAGGGATAGAAAATAAGACACAGAATATCTTACTGCCCCTGTATAAAACTATGGTTCGCCCACATCTTGAATACTGTGTACAGATGTGGTCTCCTCACCTCAAAAAAGATATTTTGGCCTTGGAAAGGGTTCAGAAAAGGGCAACTAAAATGATTAGGGGTTTGGAACGGGTTCCATATGAAGAGAAGTTAAAGCGACTGGGACTTTTCAGTTTAGAAAAGAGGAGACTGGGGGGGGGGGGGGATATGATAGGGGTCTATAAAATTATGAGTGGTGTGGAGAGGGCGGATAAAGAAAAGTTATTTATTAGTTTCCATAATAGAAGAACTAGAGGACACCAAATGAAATTAATGGGTAGCAAGTTTAAAACTAATAAAAGAAAGTTCTTCTTCACACAGCTTGTAGTCAACCTGTGGAACTCCTTGCCAGAGGAGGCTGTGAAGGCTAGGACTATAACAGAGTTTAAAGAGAAGCTAGATAATTTCATGGAGGTTAGGTCCATAAAAGGCTACTAGCCGGGGGACAGAAATGGTGTCCCTAGCCTCTGTTTGTCAGAGGCTGGAGAAGGATGTCAGGAGACAAATCACTTGATCACTGTCTTCAGTCCACCCTCTCTGGGGCACCTGGTGCTGGCCACTATCGGCAGACAGGCTACTGGGCTAGATGGACCTTTGGTCTGACCCAGTACAGCCGTTCTTATGTTCTTAGTCAGCTATGAGAAATGTCCAATAGCTGCGACTGAGACTATCAGCTCCACAGGGAACACGCATGTCACAGCCAGCAGCATCCTCTTATAGCAAAGCGACTGTTTTCACAGATCACCGCCACAATGAATGGAGTCACTAAAATCCCAGTGGCAACACACCAGAACAACTCAGGGCCTGCTATCTATCTTCACTACCTCCAACTTCACTGACAGTGAGGCCAGCCTTAATCTGATTTACAGGGCTTTCACAATCACAACCAGGAGTGTCATTTGCCATAACCAGACACCTGCCACATGTGTAAATCTACTGCATCGAGGTAAAAATCTAGCCCCAAAAGATCAGGGAGTGAGACACCACCTTTCCCCCCCCATTAAGGGTATGGCTAGACTGCGAGGGGGGGGGGTTCGGGATACCAAAGATATCCCGAAAAAACTCTGCCGTGTCCAGGGAATGCGTTTGCTCTTCCGCTTTCTTTTGTGGAAGAGCAAATACACTCTTTTGGAAGCCCCTGTTTTCCTCGTTCTACGAGGAAGAAGGGGGCTTATGAAAGAGGAGGTTTTTCCGACATTTGGCTCAGTCTAGATGGAAAAGCCTCTTCCAACAAAAGAATCGGAAAAAGGTACGCAAAATGCGGAGCGTATTTTGAGTACCTTTTTCCCGACAAAAATTTGTAGTCTAGCCAAACCGTAAGTGAGTTCACATCTTAGAGGGATACATTTTGAAAGATAGATGCATCCCCAAATTATGCCTACACCCTTTCTGACATATAAATCCCATGTTAACCTCACATTTTGCCTGTGCAAAGCAAAATCACTTTGGTATATCAGACCTATTAAACATTAGCATTTCCTGACCTCCAGTGTCTTCCCTACATCCCAGCTCAGAAGAAAGAGAAAGCAGGGTCTTTAGAGAGCTATCATGCTCCACCTCACACAAATCCTCCCTCCCACCCCTTGAAAACTAGCTCCCCCTTCTCAAGCCCTTTCACTCTCTTTGGTTTGCACTGCTCATTTAACAGTGACTGGCTGTGCGTAAACAGAAAATCCATCACACTGAGACCACACAGGGCAAAGCAACCCCAGGAACTTTCACCACAGCTTTGTGGCGAGATATGAAAAAGATGGGACTCTGTTCAGCTCTGAGCAAGAGGTGGGTGAAAAATCTCCCGCTCCGAAAGGCAGGTCCAAGGGTCCTGCTAACCAGAGTCCTGGGGAGAAGATCCAGCTATTGCTTCCTGCTCCCTTAACCAGTACATAATGCAGGACATAATCCAGTACTGGAGCTTGCAACAGCCCACCTATAGTTCTAGCAGCAGAACTAGAGGGAAGTGAGGAGAAGGACTGAGAGAGATTTTGTGCCACTCCTGCTGGGTTCACTGACAAACGTACTTATCTTACAAATGTGTGTAAACATGGGCTCCATTAGATTCACTCACATCTCTGCTGACTTCCGGGGCCAGTTTTTATTATGTATTGAAGCATCACAAAGCACCCACATGGAGCCCTTTAACAAGATGCTTAGCTTGCATTAAACAGAGAGAAGCCTTTGTACTTATTAGACACAGGTGCTGCCTCTAATATTAGTTGTAACAAGGTTAGTTGCTGCATTGCAATATAACACAACACTGCAATCTAACACTGTGCAAAGCACATCCAAACCAGCTTCCATTGTCCTAACTACCTTAGAACCTGCATTTGCACACATACAAAACAAGTGATAGTGCAAGCAAATGGGCACAGTCACTCAAGTGTGCAAGCAAAAGCCTATTTGCAGCTGCAAATTTCATTCATTTCATGGGTAAAATATAGTTGCCCACATCTGAAAATTCAACCCATGACGGTTCTCTTGCACCCATAACACTTGTTTTTGTACAATCATTGCTTCACTCAGTGCACATCACAAGGCAGGATAGCCCAATGTGAAAGCAATCTCACAAGCCACACATATGGTAACACTGACACTTACACTGAACATTTTATGTCAAGATTTCAAAGTACATAAAAGACAACAACTGAATAAGTATGTGCTGGGTCACCTACCACACCTTCCTGTAAGTTTATTGCATGGGTTTGAGGTCCCAAACACCTTCGCTGCCTCCTTTCCAAATCCTCACGGGGCAAACCAACAGACAAACCAGAAAAATATAATCTTGTGTAAGGGGGTCACCGGGAGAGGATGAGGAAGGGAGAACTTTTATGGAACCAGATTTTCATCAGTGCCGAGCACTCAACACACTGAATTCTTATGAAGAGTTGGTCTCTGGTGGTTGAGGCTAAGGATCCATTTTGCCTACTTGGATGGCATGCAGACAGAAAGGTTTTCACACCACTGTGCATTGAAACACAGCAGTGGGACCTACTCACTAGCACTGACTATTCAGAGCCAGCAGACCTGGATTCTAGTCATGACTGTTTAAACATTGAGAGTTCAATTCACTATTGCCGTGCACCTTGTGCAAAAGATACAAAATGGGGGTGAAACACTACCATTGTGTTAGTGTCAATATTTGCATGAGTAGCAAGACAATGGTGAGTCTGGCCCTAAAGCATATACCTGGGAACAGGGATTCGACGAGGGGTCTGGATGGCAGGCTAGCTGGGTTCCATTCCTAGTTTTGTCATTGGCATTTTGAACAAGTCACTTATACTGCTCTGTGCCTCAGTTTCATTGCCTGTAAAATGGAAGTGACAATGTTATTTCCCAGGGACAGGACCAAATCAAGTGCTGGTGTAGCTCCTTTTGTCTCCTTTTGATGAATATAAAGCACTCCAAGCACTTAGATGAAGCAACCATGTAAGTGTGAAGGATTATTTAGTGAGGCTTTTCCCCCTCAGTCCAATCAGACAATCTCTGGAAGGGAAGTGAGCCAGAGACATAGTAACCTGTGACCTGAAAGCTGCCAGCACTAAGTGGCTCCTTTTGCTTTTTCATATCGAGCTGGGCTTTGTCTCAGACAGAAGACCAGGATGTGGCAAGGTAGCGGGATGAGTAAATAGTTCCTTTGCTGCCATGACAATGGTGCAAACAGATTGAAACAAACACAGAGGGAAATGGCCATAAATCACAACTTGATCAATTCTGTTTAGTTTCCATGAAGAAGCTTAGTGTGGTGGTTTGAAAGTTCCTTGCTGACAAGCCTACTTGCATTTTCTCCAAGAAAGCAGTGTGGCTTCTCTCCATTTAATGTGCTCTCTGATGTGGCCTTTGCAGAATAGCTAGAAGCCCCAATCTAATGTCCTTTTAGCCTTGCACCCTGAAGATGTGATGGATCTGTCAGAAGCTGTCACAGGTCCAACACTGCTTGTGTAGCCCCAGGTCCCTTTAGCAACTAGCAGGCTGCTTGTGCAGCTTAGTAACAGAGGCAAAAGGGTCGGAGGCATGGGTCACAGAAGTCAGACTCCTCCTGTCTGTCACACCACTAATGTCAACCTGAAAGACAGATTCAGGTTTCACTGAACCCTGAGAAGCTCAGCTAAGTTTAGGGAACTTATCTGGAAATAACCTGGTGGGAGGCTAGAATGCAGCGCCAATGTACAGGCTTCCATGTGTTTTCAGAGAGCCTTCCCAACCCATCCCTCAGCGGGGTTGTGGACTTGTGGTCTAGGTGACTCTGCATAAGAGGAAATCACAGTGGGATTCCCTGTTTATTCTCTCACTAACTCAACAGGATAATCATTCCAGTTGCAAATCCATAGAGCCCTGCACAGATACAAAGTTTGTATCTACAAAAAAGAGCTGTGGCTATCTAGATCTGCATCCACAAAAAAATAAGGCAGGTATCCTGTGGCTCTATAAATCCATGGGATGGTTCCTCTGACTGTCATCATCACAAACCTCACCTGGGATCTGAACACTTCACTGGGTTCTTTCTGCCCCTTGCATCACCACCAGAAAATAAAGATTCTGCTCTCACAGCACTGAACAGCAATGCACAAGGCCAGGTAGAATCCAGCTCATCCTTCCACACCTGTATCAGCACTGCAGGACAGTATAAGAGCCAAGCACCCCCCTAGGCCGCAGCTCTGGTAGCAGTGGCTAGTCCAATCCCAGTCCTGACCTGTCTTACCCCCTAGCCATTTGGGAAACACCTCCCACGCACTGCGGGACCACCTGGGAGGGCCAGCTAACAAAGCTGCACAGCAAACCTTGGAGAGCCCTGTCAACACCACATTTCAATGGATTTAATCAAAACCATGTTGGAGACTAATCGCTCCTCCCCTCCCCCGGGGAAGGTTCAGATACGGGTTGTAAAATGTTAGCGTGCTGACAGGGTCTCAGGCAACGGGCTCCAGTTGTATCATTAGGCCCATATTCATCACATTCCGTTCTCTTCCATTATGGCGACTGGCTTCATTCTCAATCCAGACCCCACCTTCTTCCCCATCTTCACATTATCACTATTAACCACTGGGCCTGATTCTCCCCTGCTTTGCACCTCACGTGTCATTTGCACCCATCCTAGAAAGCAGAAAATGCTTCTTGATCCGAATGGTGCAGATTTCATGCTTGCCAGTGCATAGATTGTAAATGGCACAAGGCAGGGAAGAATCAGATCTCCTTCCTGCTGCTTCCCTTCATCTGTTTCTGAATTATCAGCCTACTCAGGTAACTGTGCAGGTACAGGAAGTGGGGAATGTCTTCCCAAGCTAGACAATACCCTGCTGACGGGTTAATTGCTAGCCTGCCACCGTCTGAGTTACTGGTCTGATCCAAAGCCTAACTCACTCAATGGAAAGACAATCAGCATCAGTGGGCTTAAGGATCAAGCTCTTGCAAATAGTGGAAAAGCAGCAACTCCAGCCATGGAAGTCCTCACAGCTATTAGATTCTCTGCTAGGTGGGTAAAGGGACCCCACCCACTGCTCCTCATTTGGAATAATTCATTAGCAAACAGTCCTGGGACAGCAACAAGGATGTCAAAAGCTGGGTGGGTCTGGGCCTGGCTCAGGGCCAAGGACATAGAAGATAGAGGGTGCTGAGTTCTTAAATGGGCTCTAAAAAGTTTAACTGGTTATGGTTCTGGAATCATTGGTTAGATTAGGAAAGGGTGAAGGGAGAGAGAAAAAGAGGAGGGGTTGGCCTCTAGGTACAGGCAGTCCCCGAGTTACATGGATCCGACTTAAGTTGGATCCGCAGTTATGAACGGGGTTTTTCTCGCCCCGGAGGACGGGAGCGGCGGGACGCCCAAATGCGCCGCGGTCCCACTGTCCGCGTCCTCCAGGGCGAGAAAAGCTGCTCCGTCTCCCTGGTCTGCTGGGGGGAGGGGTAGCCCCCTCCAGCAGACCAGGGAGACACGGAGTAAAGCCGCGGAGCACGCAGGCAGCGGGACTGCCCAGACGCGTCATGGCTGTCCAGCTGCCCACGTGCTCCGCGGCTTTGCTCCCCGTCTCCCTGGTCTCCACGTGCTCCGCGTCTCCCTGGTCTGCTGGGGGGGGGGGGGGGCGCAGCTAGTGTGCCCCCCCCCCCCCCCCCAGAAGACCATGCTTTTCTCCGGACACCTGTGGTAGAGCAGCTATGGCGCTGCCGGTTGGTCCCGTAGCGCCGCTCTGGGCGCTACTGGACCAACCCAGCAGCACCCAACTGCTCTGCCCCAGGCGTCCCCAAGTCAGCCGCTGCTGAAACTGACCAGTGCTGACTACAGGAAGCCCAAGGCAGAGTTGCTCTGCCCCGGGCTTCCTGGAATTAGCCGCTGATCAGTTTCCGCAGCAGCTGACTTGGGGACGCCTGAGGTTCTTAAGTTGAATCTGTATGTAAGAACTGGTATCCAGATTCAGCCTGTTGAAACTGATCAGCGGCTGATTCCAGGAAGCCCGGGGCAGAGCAACTCTGCCTCGGGCTTCCTGTAGTCAGCCGCTGGTCAGTTTCAGCAGCGGCTGAATCTGGATGCCAGTTCCGACTTACATACAGATTCAACTTAAGAACAAACCTACAGTCCCTATCTTGTACGTAACCCGGGGACTGCCTGTACTTCATTTCAGTATGGTCAACCCTAAATGGACAAAATTAATTAATCAAGCCCCAAACAATCTTGAGGTTGGCTTACAAATTGTGACACAAACATGAATAAATACTGAATTCTTATAGTGACCTTCTGATACTTAACCCTTTAGGGTCACATGACCACTTGACTCCACAAGCTGTGGCTTTAAGAAAAATAATGAGTGGGCTACACCACATTTTAATTGCATTTTTCCTCACCCTTTCCCCAGTGTGTGAAACTGGATTATTAGTAGGAAAAGGTGGGTAGGCTCGAACCAAAATCTTAGCTCCGCAGAGCCCAAGGTTTGAGCAGGGGGATTAGGTCCACAACAGGAGCCATTGTACAGTAAAACACCATTGGTCCAGCATCCAATGCTCCGGCACTCCTGATGGTCTAGCACCATTGGGAACCCAGAAGTCCTCCGGGCAGCCGGACAATTGGATCTGCTCTGCGCCCGGCTTCCCCGATTCAGCCGCTGCTGAAAGTGACCAGCAGCTGAATTGGGGAAGCCGGGGGCAGAGCAGTTGGGGTGCTGCTAGGTTGGTCCTGCAGTGCCGAGGGGCTTCCTCTGCCCCGAAGAGCAGCTCTGCCCCGGGCTTCCTGGAGTCAGCCATTGATCAGTTTCAGCAGCGGCTGACTTGGGGACCCCTGGGGCAGAGCAGCTGGGGTGCTGCCGGGTTGGTCCTGTAGCGCCGCCCAACGGCGCTGCAGGACCAACATGGAAGCAACCCAGCTGCTCTGTCCCAGGTGTCCCCAAGAGCATCTGGGGTGCTGCTGAGTTGGTCTCACAGCGCTGAGGGGTGGCGCTACCGGATCAACCCGGCAGCACCCTAGCTGCTCTGCCGCAGGCATCCCCGATTCAGCCGCTGCTGAAACTGACCAGCAGCGGCTGAAGCGGGGATGCCTGGGGCAGAGCCGGATTATCGGAAGGGGGGGCTATGAGGGGTCTGGGGTGTCATCTCCCCCACCCCAGATCCCTCATAGCCCCTCCTTCCAATAGTCTGGCATATCTGATAATCCAGTACCCCCTGGGTCCTTAAGGTGCCGGATTATCGGAAGTTTACTGTATTATCTTTTTGTATTTTGTGTTATTTCCTTCCTACCTTCTCTCCAGACTGAGTCCCAAGCTATTCTATGGGGCGGGCTGCATGGAAGTAGAGCCATAGTGTCCAACCAGTGTCCAAACTAGCCACACTCAACCAACCAAATAGCCACATGTGGCTAGTATGTTGGATACCACAGAAGTAGATGGTATTGTGGGCTAGCAATGAGTAGAAAGGCAAGTCCAGCCAAGATATAACAGTCTACTACTGCAACTAGCTGGTAGAGCCATTCTTTTAGCTCAAACCAGAGAGATATGTGCTGGGGTAGTGTCTCAGGTTCAAACCCTGCTGATGACCCATGACATGCACTTAAAACGTTGGAAGGCAGCCTATTATTTCCAATGGGAAACCCTACTGTTGCTTCACTGCAATCCAGTTGTGACATCCAGCAACTCTGCCACCATTGGGATGAAATAATCCAGCAGTGTCTGACAGGCTGCTGCCACCTTCCCCCCCTAACACCAATGAGTATGTCACAGTGAAAGCATCCGAGTTTCTCATTCCCCTAGGGTCACATCTGGTTCAAGTTGTGCCTCCCATTTGGTTCCAATCTGCTGATTTCCTGCTACTGTCCATAAAAAGAGAGCACAGCTCTGTGGCTTCCCCTGGGTGTAATGGTCTAATCTGTACCTTGTTGCATGCTATATGGGGGAAGGCGAAATATGGGCTACTTGGGAGTCAATGTTTCTTCCTTTATGGCTGTAGTCTGTGTTTACACTATACACCTTTATTCCTGCCAGGAACAGCAGCCTTAGACATCCCAGTGCCCTTCCCCCCTTCATTGGAGTTCCTCTGGCCTCTTAATTAAATCCTTCCCTGGCTGGAACAGGTTTTCCTCATTAATGAGGAGTTAGCACATGGATCCAATCCTGCTTCCCGCCCCCCCCCCCCCCCCACACACACTTTATGAACTCAGTGTAGGCCCCAAGAGGCTCCTGCGGGTAGGTGACCTCACCAGTGAACTGCTCCCACAGCTTCTGGGAACAGGGAGGCCCCAGACAGGTACAGGGCAGCAGAAGAGTGTTCTCAGTCAAAATTCTGGCAAGCACCAAGATGCAATTAAACTCTGAATTACAGTATTCAACACCTTTACTCTACAGATCTTACCACACTTCAGAAAGGAGGTCACAGTGCCCTTACCCCTTTTTATGCAGATATAAAACTGAGGCAGAGTGATGAAGTGACTTGCCCAAGCTCACCCAGTAGACCACTGGCAATGCCAGGAATCAAACCCAATCCAATGAGTCCCTGCACTGATCGTCCTGCATGCCAGCTTCCACAGGACAGTATGAGCAGTGCAAGCTCCTTTATTACAGCCCAGCATGGTGCTATGACACCCTCTAGACCAGAAAGGTGTCATTTCTCCAGAGTCTATTCAACCATTGGTCTCTACAGTGTCACACATGGGGCGAAATTGAGATCCAGAAACTTCACGCTGGCCACTTAGCAGCCACCATGTGTGGCAGATCATTCCGGCAGGGGCATTGTTGTTGCCATGTTTTCTTTCCTCTTCTTTATAAGGAGAGATCTATGGGACTCTCATTGGAATTAAAGGCAGAGCTCCAGGGGTGAAGCTGAGTCAGGCCTGGAACACAGCTGACAGCTGCCACTCAGAGCTGCAGTCCACTCACAGATATCTCACCTCAGCTCCACTAGGGAGTTACAAAGGACCACTGATGTCTGAATATTTATATTGATGGATATGTGCAGTTGCCAATGTTGAGAATTCTAGGCAGATTCAGCACCAGGTCTCATGCATGGGCTCACTCTGCCAGGACTCTTCAGGGGAGACGGGGGGTTGTTTTCTTTACAAACTGCTGTTGAAATGTTAATTATCAATACATCCAGCAAGAGGCAAGGTAGGAAATATCCATCCAAGCATAATACTCCTCCACCAAATCCCAGAGACTTAGATGTAGTCTGTCAGGAGAGTTTCTAGTGGAAAAAATATAAAGCAACTTGTCTTAGAGGTCATACCTAGACTCCACCCATGGCAGAGGCTGCTGCATTTCATACAGCTCAGTGCTTTACAGCCAGGTGCTAGCATCCAGACTTCAGACTACATTATGTAATGACTAAACTCAGATCTGCCCCTTTCTGGCAACAGAGCCAGGGCCGGCCCTCAACATTTTGGCACCTGAGGCAGGGAGCTCAAATGGCGCCCCCGTGCTCCCTTTTCTCCTCCCTGCATGTTATGTCTCTTGTGCCCTCCTTCCTCCAGCACAGCACTCCACCATCTCTGTGCATCTAGAGAATACATATGCACCAGCAGAAGACACAATTTTCTACACTCTGGCTCCTAGTGGTGCTCCCCCACAGTCTGGCATCATGGTAAGGCCAGCCCTGAACAGAGCTAGAAAAATCTCCTTTTTCCTCATGTCTGCAGAAAGAAGAGGCATTACTCAGCAGTTGCTTAGGTTGTTCCCCAATTTGTATTCTCTATATGGGGAAACTATCCCACATACCGCTTCCTATCTAAATCCAAGACCATGGCTAGTTCCATTATTTTGTGGCATTTACAGCACTAGTTCCTACAGGGTTCTATAGAGACACACTCTTGTCTAACTTATAGCTAGAGAAAAACATCAGGATTCAGTCCCACTATTAATACTTTGCTCTTCAACTGTATCTTTGAGGCATTCAGAACAATTTTACAACAATCAGCAACACCTCAGTGTGTAAACAGAGGCACAAAAGAAGTCGGTTGCATTGACTTGCCCAGAGCAGGTCTGTAGGAGAAGCACCCAAGAGTCCAAATTCCCAAGTTCCGTGCTCTGACTACTAGTCCACACTCTCAAACTGCACTAGCTACATATGGATTTCATCAGGACCTGAATATTAGTAGAAAAATAAGTAACCCTTTGGGGGAGAAAAACCTTCTGGCTTTTTAGTAGTGCAGGGAATGAGTAGTGTTATTATTATTATTAGACGGGGTCTAAAGGCAACAGAACAAGAAGTGGACCCTCCCCTACAGGGCACAAGTATGTTTGTTATGAAATTATTTGGATCCACAGAGGAATCCCATATGTGGCTTCCCCCTACTGGCTATAGGTTCCCACCTTGGCACCAACCCTGAGCTCCTGTGCCTACAGGCTCGGCAGCATGGAAGGGGAGGGTGGACGCTGGAGGAGTAATGGGATTGTCAGCCGCTGAGGCTGCTGTTTGGCAAGCCGACAATGTTTGTTTGCACCTCTTTGAAGATGAGAGATGAAAGTGGCGCCCACATGGGCTGCCTTTGATTAGCTTCTTATTTTTAACATTGCAGCTGCGATTATTTTTCTTTTTCTTGAAGCATTTCTTCCACAGCACCAGAAACTCTGAGGTTCCCTTCTCCGGGGAGGTTCAACTTCAAGGAAACATAACAAAGAGAAGTGTGAATATAAAGGAGACTGGACAACCCTAGACCAAGAGGGACTTATGTCATTTTATTTTTAATTTAACTTCCATTTTTTTCTCCAGTCCCAATGGGCCTTGGAAAGAAAATAATTGTTTACTTCTGTTTTAATAGGGAAAATAAATGAGTCCTGGGATTGCACAGAGCTGTCATGGTGAGGCAAGCATCTAATGGTTAGAGCAGGGGCCTGCAAATCCAGAGTTCTGTCCCCAGATCTGCCACCCTGGCACTTGGGGCAAAGTCAGTTTGCACATCTGTAAATGGGGCTTGTAAAAATACTACTTCCAAGGGGCAAAGGAAAGCATAAGCAAAGTTGGTGAAGTGCTTCATGAGCCTTTGACATATGGTGCAATAGCCTTGTAAAATGTTGTCATCAAAAGACTACCTGCTTTCTAGTTACTTATAGGGCCTTCATCACTGCAGCAACAAATAGATTTCATTATTACTACAGATTTCCCTATTGCATAGCAGGAATAACAGGACACTAAAGCAGAAGGTAGATTAAGTGGTTTGGCCAAGATCACATGAGGAATCAGTGGCAAAGCCAGTTTCTACTCCTGTATCTCTTCAGTTCCAGTCTAATATCCTATCTAGACTATCCCTCCTTCCTCACTAAGGCTTTGTCTACACTGCAGGATTTTTGCGCAAGAAGCTTTTTGCAGAAGAGATCTTCTGCAAAAACTTCTTGTGCAAAAGCACATCCACACTTCAAAAGCACATCGCAAAAGCGATGTGCTTTTGCGCAGGAGAGCATCCACACTGCATGGACGCTCTTGCGCAAGAAAGTTCTGATGGCCATTCTCTGAATGGCCATCAGAGCACCTGTGCTTTTTGTGATAGGCTCTTCTTGCACACAAAACCCCTGCTGAGCATCCACACACACCTTTTTGTGCAAGAATTCTTGCGCAAAAAGGAGCTGTGCCTCGTAGAAGGAGGTATACCTACACCACAAAAAGCCCTCTGTTTTGCCGATTGACTGTAGATTTTCTTGCACAAAAACGTGCTTGAGGTGTGGACGCTATAGCGGTTTTTGCACAAAAACCTTGTAGTGCAGACATAGCCTAAGGGTACGTCTACACAGCAGTGTTATTCCGAACTCATATAACACTTCTTACTCAGACAAGCAGTGCTCCAGGGAGCCATCCTGCCTTCTGTACGTCACTCAATCTTTCTAATACAAACACTCAGGCTGTGTCTAGACTGGCCAGTTTTTCCAGAAAAGCAGCCACTTTTCCGGAAAAACTTGCCAGCTGTCTACATTGGCTGCTTGAATTTCCGCAAAAGCACTGACAATCTCATGTAAGATTGTCAGTGTTCTTGCGGAAATACTGTGCTGCTCCCGTACGGGCAAAAGTCCTTTTGCGCAAAAGAGCCAGTGTAAACAGCCCAGATTTGTTTTCCGCAAAAAAGCCCCGATGGCAAAAATGGCGATCGGGGCTTTTTTGCGGAAAAGCGCATCTAGATTGGCACGGACGCTTTTCCGCAAAAAGTGCTTTTGCGGAAAAGCATCCGTGCCAATCTAGGTGCTCTTTTCCGAAAATGCTTTTAACGGAAAACTTTTCCTTTAAAAGCATTTCCGGAAAATCATGCCAGTCTAGACGTAGCCTCAGATTATGCCTCTTCTCCTGATACAGACAGAAGAACGTTGTTTGAGTTGGTCTCAAAAGGGAGCATCTTTTTGGTATCTATGAGAATCCAAAATCTGGTTAAAATCTGGGCCAAAGCCTCTGTTTTCTCTGTGGACCCGACAGAGTAATTTTTAGTCAGAAGTCTGATCAGCGGATAAGTCACAATGATCCTTGATATGGCTTCACTGACGTGACACCAGGAATTAACTTATCCCCTGCTCCCTACATTGGGACTGATTTTCAGAAGTACTGACCAGCTGATGTCAATGGAAGCGTCAGATGCTCAGCATCTTTGAGAGAGTCCCATAATCCTTCAAGAAGCCCCCACTCCCATTTAAGCAGAAACAGTCCTAAGCAATGTTGCCTCTAATCTTTTCCATTCAGGTGTTGATTTTCTCCATCCATGTGTGGAATCATTTTTATATGAACTGAAGACCTAGCTGTGGATACTCTGCTGAGCAGCCACACAAGTGCCCAGCTTACAGGGAACACAGCTCACCTTCTACCACTGCAATTAAAACACAAGTAAGACAACAACCTTTTGCTGAGAATGGTATTATGAGTTGTGTCACCAGAGAGTAAGGATGAAAGGAAAATTCTGTATAGATGAGTCACGCTCAGGATCACAATGCCCATCTACTAAGATAAATACTGCTTTTGTGGTAGTTCTGCCTTTGAACAATTTGCTAGGATGCTCACCAGCCAGAGAGAAAGGTCCAGTGGGGTAGAGGGAATGATCACATGATGAAAATTCAAATCCATTTCCTCCTGAGAATATCCAGTTGCACCAAAGAAAATACCCACTAAAATGGCAACCCCAGCCCAATATGATCTAATCCAGCCCTACGGCAGACAGTCTAATGAGACAACTTTCCCAGCCTCTCTCTGATTCATGCAGCACATTCCAGCCTCTTACCTTTATCTCTCCAGTGCAGAGAGACCATCAGCTGACCCAGCCCCACTAGCAATCCATCCTAACCAATCCAAAGTCAGTTCTATCCCTGCTCCTCTACTTACATCCCATCCAAACCAGCCTTCTATAAAGAGATAAGCCATCCCATCCTCTTGGGCCTGGGTCTACACTAGGATCTTCGTCTGAAATTAGCTCCCCAAGGTCAATTTTGTAAGCGATACGTCCACAGTACCAAGCCCATTATTCCAGATTAAGGGGCCATGGAATTCAAACTCTATAGTCCTGCTTTTCATGAGGAAAAATGCTATTCCCGAACTTGTAAGTCTGAAATAACATTAGTGTTGACGCTCCGGTGCTGCTAATTCAAAGTAATTGACCTCCGGAAGGTCTCCCACAGCTCCCCAGAGTACTTCTTGGGGCTCTGTGGCTGAGGTAGCACATCCACATTAAGAGCCTGCCTCGGACTGCATTCGATTCTTCCCCATAGTGAGGACACAGAACTTTGAATTTGTATATTGGGTGCCCAAAAGACAAACTGAGTAAATTCGAAATAATCTCCTTGGAAGGGTCTAGACTACTTCCCTCTTTCGACAAAAGGATATAAATTAGACACTTTGAAATTGCAAATGAAGCTGGGATTTGAATTTCCCATGCTTCATTTGCATCACCGCGGCATGAAGCTCTTTTGAAAAAGCGCTATTTTGAAATTGAAACCTCAGTCTAGACGTGGTTCTTTTGAAAACAGAAGCCTTTTTTGAAAGACCCTGTAAATCTCAAAATATGAGGTTTACAGGATCTTTCGAAAAAGTCTTCCCTTTTTGAAAGAACCATGTCTAGACTACTAGGAATCCTGAGACTGCATGCTACCTCCAACTTTTCAGGAAGCACACAGCTGTCGTGGGGAGCAGAGGAAGAGTGAGCATTTCCTGAGAAGTTGGAGCTGGCATGCAGTCCTGTGACTCCTACGCACACACACCCTGTACAGGCAGGCAGCAGGGGGGAAGGAAGTCCCTGGGGGAGCGACAGACCAGGCATTTCAGGAGGTGCACCAGCTCTTTAGGGGAGGGGAAGAGCAGCCCACACACTTCCTGAGACCCAGGATCCCCAGGTACTGGCCCCAGCTGTCTCTGCCCCCTCACTCTGGCCAGACTCCCCCGCCACGAGTACCCTGCCCCAGCACCCACCAGAACCCTGTCCGCTGCCCCCACCAGCACAGTTGGGGCCAGATTAATGAGGCTTGGGGGACTTTGGAGGGGTTGTTTTTTTGCATCTCACTTGTGTGGCCCCGGCTGACTTTTCTGTGGGTCAGTGACCCCTGACTCAAAACAAATTCCCCGCCCCTCTCATAAATAAAGACAATGCTGAAACATTTTGTGTTTGACATATTTTATTTAAAAATGAAGCCTGGCCAACAACCCCCAATTGGCGCCAAGCCCCCGTCTGGCCGCAGCATCATAACACTCCTGCACTCCCTAGATCTCAAACCTGAGCCTATCATACACTGGAACCCCCTGTCCTGAACCTCTCTCATCCCCAAAGTCCTGCACCCTTACATCCCCAGTCTTCTGCCAAAACACTCTTGCACCATCCCCACACTGCAAATCTGTGTCCTGAACCCATCATATTCCCAGCCTCCCTGCCTTGAGTCCCTCATGCTCCCCAGCCCAAACTCCTGCATCCTCACAGCCCCAAGCCTACGGCTTGCTCAGCACCTCAATCCTCCACCCCAACACTCTCCAGCCTGCAACCTCCTCCCTGAGCCAGCATCCTCTTCTCTACTTCTTCTTGCACCCAAATTCCCTCCCTGAGCTTGCACCTGTCACCCCTTCCCAGTGCTTTTTTTGTGAGCCACCATAGCAGGAGAGACAGCATGAAGAGCCGGGCAAAGTTGTTGAGAAAAAAAAAAAAAAAAAAAAACAGCCATGGAATGGTGTACCAGCACACCTATTTTTCCCCAGTGTGGCAGTCCCCCTCCCTGCTGGGATGTTTGCAGCCCTGCCTTTATTTATTTATTTTGGCTCAACAACTTTGCCCCAGCTCTTCACACTGTCTCCACTGCTATTGTGGCTCTTCATCTGTAACGGGTTGGCCATCCCTGGCCTAGTGTATTACAAAGAGACTACTCATTTCCTCCCAACCCCACAGACACTCAATAAGAGCACCACAATACCTCATGTGATCAAGCCGTAATGTACAGTCTGAGCAGAGAGGAAACCTACTCGCACTGTCAGTCAGGGCAAAGCATCAATCCAGTGCAGTCTTATTCATGTCACTTCAAGAAGATCACTGGGGAGCCCAGAGCCAAATGTTAGAACACTCAGGGTGCATTTAGACTTGCAAGATTTTGCGCAAAAGCGACTGTTTTTGTGCAAAAACTTGCTAGCTGTCTACGCTGGCTGCTTGAATTTGCGCAAGAGCACTGACGTTCTAATGTAAGAATTCAGTGCTTCTTGCGCAAATACTTTGATGCTCCCGCTCAGGGATAAGCCCTCTTGCACAAGAATACTTGCGCAAGAGGGCCAGTGTAGACAGGCACCTTCATTTTTTGCACAAGAAATCCCGATGGCTAAAATGGCCAACAGAGCTCTCTTGCGCAAAAGTGCGTCTATACTGGGCATGGATGCTTTTGCGCAAAAGCACTTTTTGTGCAAAAGCATCCGTGCCAATCTAGACGCTCTTTTGCGGAAATACTTTTAACGGAAAAACTTATCTGTTAAAAGTATTTCCGCAAAATCATTCCCGTCTAGACACCGCCTCAGAGTGACAAAAATACAATAAAAAGTTAAAGGAAAAACTAATTCTGAATTCAACGTGTTATTTTTACAGTGGTTTCCATGATCAATCCTACAGCTTATTGACCTAGGTAAGAGAGCATAAATGTGGACACATAATTAGGAAAAGGGGAAGAGAACCATTATAGGCACTTACTCCTTTCTGCCCCAGGTGATTCAGATATCAAGGCACACCGACTCCATAGGGAGATGCAGCACTAGCCAGTTTGTGGAGCATGTCTACATAGCATAACTATACTCATTCCACTGACCAAGCTCCCAAAGTCCTGTCCCAGCATGCACTGGGTTTAGCATAAACCTGGGAGGGAGTTTCTGGAAATAGTCTCTTCTTTGGTGGTTCCAGATTCCTGGTGAGGAACTTGGAGAGGATTCTTCAAAGGATGCCTCTGAAAGGCAGTCCTACAAGGAAGCTCTCAACTTGAATGTGGGTTAATCTCCTGAATCAGACAGCTGCATGCAGGCTAGTGAGGAGAATGTGCAATGGAAAGGCCATGATGTTGGATGGAAATAAAGGTCATTCACACCAATGAGGGGAGCTTTAAAAATATGGTTTGGAATATCTATACCAGTTAAAAACCTGCATTAGCCCTTTCCTCATTGTTTTTGTCCTGCACAGGAAAGATTCCTGATGAAGTCAGTGTCATTCAGCCCAATTGATGGACAGAGAAGAAAGTTAAAGATCAAACCTCACCTGCCTTTGGAAGGTGCTATGAAGCTGAATGCAATTAGATTTGCAAAAGGCCTGGAGAAAAAGTGTTGTAGAGAGGCAAAGTATTATTAATATATAAGATATTTTACAGGGACAAGGATGATCCAACAGTAAAGCAGGAATTGAGACAGTATAGTCTAGTGGATAGAGCACTGGCCTGGGAGTCAGGAGACCTCACTTTTATTCCTAACTCTGCCACTGGTTTGCTGGGTGACCCTGGGAAACTCACTTCCCCACTGTTTCCCATCACATCCTTTGTATATCTTGTCTAGTTACACTTACATCTTTTCAGGGAGGAACTGTCTCTTGCTGTTTGTATGTACACATAGCACAATAGGGCTATGATCTCAACTGAGGCCTCTAGCTGCTACTGTAATGCAAACAATAGCTCTCGCTTGGGACCGCAGGTATAAGTTCAGGGAGATGGGAGAGAAAACCTCATGAGGAGAGAGTCTGTATGGATCCCTCCAATCAGACCTCCAGCCTCCACCTCCAGTCCAATTATTCCAACTGCACCAATACATCCAACTCCCGCAGCAAGAGCTGGCTGCCACATTGTGGCCCATTCCCCCGCACATCACATCTGGCTGATGTAAAACACACATGTTTTGACTGAAGCTTTTTCTTTAAAACGCCAACATTAAAGGAAGGTTTGCTTTGTAAAACTGAAACTGTAAAACTTCTCTGAAACCCAATCTGGGGGATTAAAAGAACCACATGAAAAGGGCTAAATATGACCTGGATATTTACTTCCTGTTCAAAAGTTCGCTGAACATGTGCCTTCCAGCCTTTCAGTAAGAAGTAAGACCTTCAGGAACTTCTCTTTTGTTTCAAGAAAGAAAGGAAGGAAAAAAGAAAGTTTAGAAGCTAACTCTTTTTTAGTTCTTGGCTAATTTTAAGGGTTTAACTTTCAAATCACAAACTTCTTAGAAGCCTGATGAATTTACACTGATAGGAGTAACCTTTGGCAAATAATGGATAAACTGTCCCTATATGCACTAAAGCTGGTCTTGCTGTCCTTAGAGGCACATTGATTTCAGTGGGACCAGGATTAGGCCCAGAGATATTATGAAAGGCAGGAGCAGGTCCAAAGATTTTATGATAATGCACATGAGGATAGATAGATTACATAATTGTTCTTCTTTAGGCAGTCAGAAAGCAGCTCTTTCCAACAAACCAGTTCAAAGAATCCTTTTAATAGCAATAACATCAACTCCACACATTCAGAAGTCTGCAGATTCATAGATTATAAGGCCAGAAGATACTGCTGTGATCTTCTAGTGTGGCCTCCTGTATAACATAGGCAATAGAACTTCCCCAAAATAATTCATAGAGCAGATCTTTAGAAAAATATCCCATCTTGATTTAAAGATTGTCAGTGATCTGTAGATACTTCAAAGATTATAATCAAGTCATCCCTTAGCCTTCTCTTTGTTAAGATAGATTGAGCTGGGCAAGCATAGGGCATGTTTTCTAATCTTTTAATCATTCTTATGGCTCTTCTCTGAACCCTCTCTAATTTATCAACATCTTTCTTAATGCAAATCTAGCCTACATTCTTTGTTCCTAGAGATTTATTAAAACATACTCACATCCACATGCATATACTATAAAAACATAAGAACAGCCATACTGGGTCAAAGCAAAGGTCCATCCAGCCAGTATCCTGTCTGCCAACAGTGGACAATACCAGATGCCATAGAGGGAGTGAACATAACAGGTAATTCTCATGTGATCCCTCCCCTATCATCCATTTCGTACTAGCTGCGTCCCCCCCCCTCCCCCAGCAGACCAGGGAGACGCGGGCGGCGGACCGAGACACACCGCGGTCGCGCCGCCCGGGTCCTCCGCGGCTTTGCTCCCCGTCTCCCTGGTCTGCTGGTCTCCCCGTCTCAGCAGACCAGGGAGATGGGCAGCAAACCCCGTTCGTAACTGCGGATCCGACATAAGTCGGATCTGCGTAACTCGGGGACTGCCTGTATATGCAACCACACTTAGTTTTGGCCCTCGGCATGTGCTGCGAGTATCACTATGGCCCCCGGGGGCTTCCAAAGTTGAGTAGCCCAGGTCTAGGCTGTGTTTTAAAACCCATGGCAGCAAGTCTGAGTCTGGGTCTAAAGTGCTAAAAATAGCAGTGTAGACCTGGTGCTGGCTGGAGCTCATATGCTGAAGCCCATCCTTCTCTCACGGAGTTTCAGACCCTGAGCCTAAATCTCTATGCCACCGATTTTAGCATCATCGTACAAGCCCAAACCTGTAGCCCCAGACTAAGAAACACAGTCATGGGTTTTAAAATGCAGCATAGACATTCCCATAGATGCCAGCGTCCAAAGCCAAAAGAGGGCAGTTTCTGAATCATTTCCATCCCAGATAGAGGCCATTTTATGAGCCAGAAGCATCCATTTTCCAAGTCAGTCCTAAGTCCCAAAGGCTAGAGTCTGAGTCAGTTCCAGGGGGGGAGTATCTGGCATTTCTTCAAGCTTGGGAGCGTTGCTATCACAGCAATTGTTTGGTGATGCCATCCCAATAAAGCTTCATTACGGTGTTCCTCTTTCTATAAACTTCAGTGCCCTCCAGTGTCCCCAGCAATCACTTATCTAATATTAGGATATTAAAAAATATGGAAAGATTTTAAAGAGACTTATTAAAATGCAATTAGTGGCGCATACGACTTAAGCAGCAAGATTATTTTTAAAAATGACTTGATTGTGTGGAATGCTGTGCACCTTACAGAGATAATAAAGCTGCCAATCAAGTCCATTTTCAAATTAGTAAATTTTCATTCTTTTTTACAGCCCCCTAAGTGAATATTAAAACTAATTATTAACCTCAGAGTGCGGCAGCAGCCCCTAAAAGCTGCATGCTCAAAAAAAAAAAGGGTTTAATAATTGTTGGGCTGGGCTTTGTTCCCCATTTGGGCAGACAGGGCTGTGATCTTTTAAAGAGCCAGTGTCCCCAATTTGAACAACGAGGTTTGCAAAGCCTGCATCCACTGGTTGGAAAGGGGCAGCACTCCAGATTTTGTCACTGCAACTTGGGAGGTAGAAGTGGACTGTAATGAACCATCCTCTATATTACACAGCTAAATGAGTTTCACTGCCAACAAACAGCAGATTACACTGCCCCCTCATGTCCAAAGTGTGAATCCCACCAGGTCTTGAAAGCCACTCACAAGTAATCCTGGCTTTGTCTGAACAAACAGGGACATGTAAAGCAAATTAATGCTAATGGAAGAATACATATCTTTGTCACATTCAGGTAGCAGGTGTGCAGGGCTTCAGTGTATGTTAGTATTTGCTTTTCCTAAATGTCATGCGTCTCCCCCTGCTCTGTTTTTTTTAAATTCCTACTGGCAGTCAATTGAGTACGATACTTCCTGGCATTTGACTTGGCTGGCATTTTTATTCTACCCCATAAAATGGATCTTTCTCTGAGAAATAAAGCCACATCAACCTGACATGTTACTTCTTTCACAGCTCTTTATCCACTGTCAAAGTGCATTTATTGATGCTTCCTGGATTTCTCTCCTTGAGTCTGCAGCTGGAAATGACGAACACGCCAGAAAGCAGTAGGCTGGGTCTCAACTTGGGAGCTTTGTTTTGGGGAATAAATGCAAAGATTTGGAAGCAAGAATTTAGTTCTATGGACTCAGTCTTCCAAGATTTTCAGTACTGGTTCAGAGAAGGGCAACAAAAATGATTAGGGTTTTGGAACAGGTCCCATATGATGAGAGATTAAAAAGACTTGGACTTTTCAGTTTAGAAAAGAGGAGATTAAAGGTGATATGAAAGAGGTCTATAAAAATCATGACTGGTGTGGAAAAAGTGAATAAGGAAAAGTTATTTACTTGTTCCCATAATATGAGGACTAGGGGGTCACCAAATTAATAGGTAGCAGATTTTAAAAAACAAAAGGAAGTTTTTCTTCACCCAGCGCACAGTCAACCTGTGGGACTCCTTGCCAGAGGATGTGGTGAAGAGTAGGACTTTAACAGGTTTCAAAAAAGAGCTAGATAAATTCATGGAGGTTAGGTCCATCAATGGCTATTAGCCAGGATAGTTAAGAATGGCGTCCTTAGCCTCTGTTTGACTGGAAATAGGTGACAGGAGAGGGATCATGTGATGATTACCAGTTGAGTTCACTCCCTCTGGGGCATCTGACATTGGCTATAATCAGCAGACAGGATACTGGGATAGATGGACCTTTGGTCTGACTCAGTATGGCCGTTCTTATGTTCTTATGGAGTCCCAACCAATAAAGCATGCAAGCTCATGTTTAACTAAAAGCATGTGAATAGCTTCATGAATCTCCAGGGAACTACTCACATGCTTAAAGTTATGTACCTGCTTGAGTTCTTTCCTGAATCAGGGCCAGACTGCTCAGTACCTTGCAGGATTGGACTCTTAGAAATTATTTATTCAGAGCAAATGCCAAAAGCATCCAGGACACAAGCTACTTGGGCAGTATAGGCGTCTGACGTGTACAGCTCCCTCTAGAATCTAAGGCACCTGGAATCAATTTAGGATTCACATGGAAACAATCTATAGCACTATTTTCAAGGAAAATAATCTACTAGGGCTGAAATAATGGAGATTAGGAGGCTGACAAATTGGATTAAAGCACCACTACAAATTCAGATTTCAAGTCTGGAGTGAGTCACAAGTGAAGACAGTTTAGTGGCCAGAGTCACACCTTAGTCCTTGGTGGATATTTGTCTACAACGCTAAAGGACCATGTGATCAGGCATAATTCAATACAATAAGCAATCCATAATAAAGAAAGGCTACCAGCAACAAGGGACTGCAGCAAGTCAAGGTAATGTGGGATAAGCAGAACTATAGGGTGGGGTGAAGTAAAGATGGAACGGGGGGTACTACTGATAAGGACAGAGGTGTATTGGTAGGGATTTCAGAGGCCTAGAAAATCAGGGGGTGCTTTGGGTCAAGATTGAGATCAATCAGAAAAGCGATATGGAGGTCAAAGACAGGAATAGCAAGGGATACAATAGGTGCATTGGTAGAACAGTATACGATACTCCTGCTTTAGCCAATTCTAACATTTTCTCAGTGTTGTAAAAATGACAGATTACAGCTAAGAAGAGGTTAGAGAGACATGAATCACAGTAGCAGTATCAAGTTGCATGTAATGCATGGAATTAAAGGGCATATAATATTAATATAATCTTTGGGTTCCTGAGAAAGTGTATACTGTAACACCAGCACAGTAAATCACTTAGTTATTAACACACTCCCAACTTAAATAAAACAAAAATAACATTCATAATCATAGGGACAATTCCTTGGTTGATGTAAAAATGATCCTGAAAGCTTGAGTGATTGGTGGAAAGGTATAAAGTGGGATATTGCCAGGGTAGGGGTTGAACATGCAAAATAATGCAGACTATGTCTCTGAACCTGCCCTGTGTCCCTGATCATGAACGACTTCAGGAGTAGCTTGCCAGTGGCTCTTGGGAGAGTCAGGAATGAGGAGGAGAATTTCTACCTAATACGGCCCTTGCTGAATGTTAGTTCTCCAAAAGGCAGCCTCCAGCAAACCCTTTTCTCAGCAAGTCACAGGCCAAGATTACCCAGGTAATAAACAAGCAGCTGTAAGAAGCTGATACATAGGGAGAAATCTGAGATCTAGCTATTCAAAAGCATCATACTACAAAAGAGAGAGAGAAACTAACCTTAGATGTTATGAAACAACTGGTAGGTAGGGATGGGTCCTGAATCCAAACACACCTGGGCTGTGAAGAAGCGCAGATCCAGACTGGATGGAGAGTTTGCCTCATCTCAGACTCATCTCCACTCCTGAGAAACAGAGGTGGGAAAACTGGAGTGAAAAGGTTGGTTTCCTTAATGATGGAAAAGAGGGGAAATAATTAGTGCTACTGAAACCTTTATTAGAAAAAGGGGGGGGGGGGAATCCAAGAAGCTGGTCTTTTTCTTTTCCTTGCAACATTTCCCCAAGCTGAGTTTGCATCTTGCATGGAGTTTCTGGCTTTCTCATTAAGACCTAGTTAGCTACATCTCTGCAGTTCCCCTCCAGGTGTCAGCCTTGCACTTCACATGCAATTTCCTCCTGGCAGCCAACACTGGGGGAAGGTGTCTCACTCAATGTTCAGAATAATGCAGATCCTCAAGGAGCAATTTTCAGAGCCCTTAAAATGTTACATGAACTCTGTAATCTGACTGCAAGAAAGAAACTGAAATAACATATACCCCTTTGCCCCATCCGAAAATTCTCAATGCCATTGTGTAAAGGGAAAACTAAAGGAGCCCATTAGCCTTCTTCAGGCTACATCTGCCAAGAGAACGACAGGCAGAGCTGCCAGGCCAGAAACAATTTAGAATCAGGACTTTCACTTAAGTTTTCTTTATTTAGGATGTAATTGATGTGCCTGTTCTTCTTTCTTTGGCCTTAATCCCCAACCACTAAAAGCTCCACTCTCTTCCTCTGCACTTTCGCACTTAACTCTGCACTGCATTAGCAGTCTTCTCAGTTGGCTTTTCCAACCAGTGCAGCTTCATTGGAGGCTGAAATGGAGACAAGGCATGTTGCAGGCTCAAGCATTTTTATCACTACATTGTCTAACCTGGTCCGAGGTCAGGATCAAGGACTTTACCTGAACAGGACTGGCAGAGTGCAGTTCAAAATCAAGGGGCATTGGCATAGATGTTGAGGGTGAGGAGGCCCATTAGCAATACCCTGAGTCATCCATTTCTCCTGACTTCTGTCTTGATGTAGTGTAAACTTCATCATTGTGATGCTGGCTTATCCTGTTTCCTATGAGATCATCCACAATCTAAATACTCATTGGTGCATTTTATACTATTCAGTGTATGTTATGTGCCCCCTCTCTGGGACTGATCCATTGTTTCATTTTTCCATGCTTGCTACTCATTCTAAAGCAACCTATATTCCATGGCAAATGATGGCATCTTGCTTTCATTGTTGAACATTATTCACATGAGAAACAGAGGCTACAGAAGGGGTTATTCTCAGTAGGATAAAGGAACCCACAACTTTTAAAGTCTCCAGCATTATTAATTTGAGTGTCCCCCTCATGTGGGATCTTTGTCACACACTGTGTCTCATATTGTGGCCTGGGCAGACTGAGGGGTCTGAAGATAGCTTCCTGCTACTGATCCCAGTTCATGGATTTAGTCCACAACTCCATGGTGGGAGCTGTGGTATAATCTCACAAGAAGGCCTCTGACCCCTGCTCCAATGCACTGTGAGAGGCAGCAAGTTCCACCGGGAATTCCATGTCACCCTCCAAACAAGAATTCAACTCTGGGAATGGACAAGATGAACACAACCATAGCAATGGTTCTTCCCAGTCCCTGCTCTGGATGGCTCTGCAGTTCTGAGGAGATGGCTTATGAGCAATTCAGGATGACCCTGCAAAACAAAATGGGATGAATGTGATCCATGTGCTTTCCTTGTGCAAGACACCAGCATTTGACAGTTGCTTTGCTCTCTCTCAAACAAGCAGTAGAGATCTCAGAGCCTACATCAGTGGTAGGCAAGCTGCAGCCCAAGAGCCACATGCAGCCAATCAGGATTCTGTGTGTAGCCCGTGAGACATTTTGTTTGACGTTGCCCACTTGCAAGGTTGTCAGATTCTACTAGTTTCTGTCCGCATAGTTGTTTTTTTTCCCCTACAGGTATTACTAAAGCTACATGCATGTAAAGCAAGGGACACATGAAGTGAGGTGTGTGCTGATTGCACACAACATTGACTGTGAGAGCCGTGAACTCCCTCTGAATCCAAAACACTATTACCAGAGCCAGTCTTAAGGGTGGGCAAGCCGGACAGTCGCCCGGGGCCACCATTTTCAAGGGGCCACCTCCCAAATCCTCCCCTGGTTACTCCCCGACCCCTTTTTTTTTCTCCTCGACAAATTTTCCCTGGCAGTTTTTGTTGTTGTGGTGGTTTTTTTGCTTGACAAATTTTTGAAACCATCTGATAACCCTACAGGCAAGCTGGGCAGACCGGCCCTGACTAGTACAGTTCAATCGGCACCCCCACTAATTCTAAGTACATAAGTTCAGTTAGCAAAACTACTCTATCCTGGGAGTCCGTCTTGGTTACAACAATCTGACGGCTCACTGAGATGGAGGGCCACTCATGAGGCCCACTCACTAGCCAAGATTGCCCATTGCTTGCCTCCTGGTTGCCACCTCCTATAAACAAGGCTAATAGATGAAGAGAGACACAGAGACAAACTTACTAGTTTAAATCTTGCAAATGTGCAACCTTCCTGCTACTAAGATTGTAGGCCTCAGGAAGTGGGAGATATTATATAATGTCCAGGAGTCCTGCTAAATGTTAATACCACACCCACATTTTTATTGGCATTTTTCCAGAGCATAGGCCACTAGTTGGGAGGGAAATATTTCTCTAGATACGGTTGCCAGATGGTTTCAACAAAAATACTGGACACACTTGACATTACATCACAATCTACATTACATCTTATTTAGAAAATACCGGACATTTATATTTTCTCAATTTGTTTCCCGAACAGAAAAGTGCAAATACTGGACTGTCCGGTTCAAAACTGGACACCTGGCAACCCTGTCCCATTGCATAGTTAATTCTGCCTACATGTTCCAGAGCCAGCAGTTACCCCAGCAGGCAACTAGAACAGAACTGCTTCAGTGCTGCTCTCTGGTCATTAACATAAGAAAGTCATTTGCATTTGGGGACTTGCAGTGTGAGAGACACCAGGAAATGTCTCTCACTCTGCTGTCATGGGTCTCTCCTGCATTCCCCAAGGCTTATGTACAGCACACAAACAAAGATGGAGGTTGTGAAGTCCAACTGCAAGCAGCAGCTGTGGAGGTCAGGAGTTCCTGGAGCTCAGAACATTGCTTCTGAATCAGAAGAGACCCTGCATTTCACATTAGTTTTCCAATTGCCACAATATTGTTTTAATTCCTGACAGCTTCCTGCCCAGTAGCCCTGTGGATTGTGGCAGGGTTATGGTCAGATGGATGACTGTAGTAAGCATTTCAGGTCTATGGGTGGCTGAACTCACTTATACAAAGAAATGTAGCCACATCAGCCCTGCTCTTATATAATCCACTGTCTCTCTTCCTTGTTTCTCTCTGATACTAGACCGACAAGGTGGGTGAACTAATACCTTTTGTCAGAATAGGTTCTGTTGGTGGGAGAAATAAGCCTTCAAGCTTACACAGAGCTCTTCTTCAGGTCTGGGAAAGGTACTCAGAGTTTCACAGCTAGATACAAGGTAGAACAGGTTGTTTAAGTAGTTAACACAAATGTCAAGGGAACATGCAAGGTGAAGTGGCCAATTAGCCTTCTCCCCAAGAACTAATCCACCTCCCAGACAAGTTGTAGCTAGGGTGATGGAAGAATTCTAGCACTATCTACGTGGGGGGTTAGGTCAGCATAGTTAGTGACCGGTCTAAATTACTAACACTGCATTGGCACAGTTGCCTGGATGCAGCTCTGCCACTCTAGCATTTTGATGAAGATGCTGTAAGATGGGAGAGAGCTCTCCCATAGGTTTAGTTACTTCATCTCTGCAACAGGAGATAGCTAAATCAGCAGGAGAAGCTCTCTCACTGACATAACACTGTCTGCACAGATGGTTAAGATTAATATAACTATTTTGCTCTTGGATGTGGATTTTTCAAACCCCGAGCAACATAGTTATACCAAAATAAGCATGTAGTCATTTGGGGCATGTCTACAGAGCTGCGATATTTCAGAACAACAGACGTTATTCTGAAATAATGTATTGCGTGTCTACACAGCAAGCCCATTATTTCAAAATAAATTTGAAATAACAGGCATCTTACTCCAACTTCTGTAAACCTCATTGTATGAGGAGTAAGGGAAGTCAGAGGAAGAGTGCTCTATTTCAAAATAAGTGCTGTGTAGATGTGCCCAAATTCAAAATCAGCTATTTCAACTTAAGCTATACAATTAGCGTAGCTCAAGTTGCACAGCTTATTTCAAGTGTAGCCCTGCTGTGTGGATATGTCCAATCTGTTAGGGGTGTGAATTTCTCACCCCCGAGATGTATAGGTATACCTATTTAAGTTTCTAGCATAGACCAGCCTAGTTTTGCCTAAAAAATCAGGCCTGGTCTACACAACTGTGACAGACCGGGCCGTGTCCAGGCACCGCTGAGGGCGTCCGCTCAGGGCGAATTGCTCAAATCTGGGGCTCCTTACAGCCCCCAGACTGGTGACCTCTCCAAACAGGCCACAAACCAGTCCCACAGAGTGCTTCAGCAGCCTGCCTGAAGCCTCATGAGCAAAACCCCTCCAACACCCCAGCAATATCCATGCCCCAGATGGCCCCAGACCTCATACACAGGTGGGGGGTCCTAGCACCCAATCCCACCTACCCTGAACAAGTTCTGTCCGGTTCCAGGAAACCAGCCACAGATCTCTGGTCAATTTACCCTTTGGACCTTACCCACAAATCATGCTGGGCCAATCCTTTAGCATCTAACAACTAAAGGTTTATTAACACAAGAAAGAAAAGTATGAGAGTAAGGTTATTAAAGTATAGTACGTTACATGCACCGAATCTCCCAGTTCTCGATGCAGGCTCTAGCAGAGATGTTACAGCTGCTGGTTTAAAAATTCTTATTGCGCATCCTAAGATCAGGATGGGTGCACAGGTCTTTCGGGCTCTTCAATCCCTGCAATGCTGCCTCTGGGATGAAGTGCTGAGCTGAAGACAAAATGGCATCGACCACATGGCCTCTTTATACCTCCTTCCTGGCCTCTTCTTGTATGCAGCCGGTCACCTGGCCCTCAGCCTCTCTCTGCTGGCAGCTCTTAGGTCTCCGCCCTCATGCTTTAGGTGTGTCCTTGGCCCATCGAGTGCCATTGTCCCACAGGGCCTCACTAATCAGCCTGTCCATAGCAATGCTCAACCACATTCAGAGAAATATTCAGCTTCCACACAGATTACAGATTCCTACCTACACACACAGACATTATACACTCACATAAATAGCGTACACAGCATCAGCAAACAACAAGCTCCCATTCAATACCCCACATGGCCCCCTTCTATACCATTGTTGGGGCCAGCACCCCCACCTATGGGTGCAGCCATGATCCAGCTGCTTCCCTCAAATTCCAGTAACGTGACAACAAGGAAAACAATATCCCTGACTGACACTGTTAAACTGATCTAACCAAGGGTAGACAGCACTTGCATTCTCCCATTGTCAGAGCTACTTCTTTTCAGGGAGGTGAATCCCTCCTATCAATAGGTCATGTCTTCACTGAAATGCTACAGGGAAACAGCTTTAAGCAAAGATAAGACCTCAGTGACTACTGAATTTTGTCCATAACAAAATACTGTAAGCTATCCCAAGAGAGGGAATTAAGAGGGTGTAAATATAGGTGCAAAGAGACAATTTTGGCTTCTCAGGTACATTGCCTGGATAGAGTTTGACCAAATAGATTTCAGTTTCCTGTATCATTTATTCCCAAGCAGCCAAGTGTGCTTTACTGCTCTATCATTAATTTACAGAATAAAGCACCGAGAGCCAAACTGCACTGAACAACGTAGGTTATCCTACTTACTTCCGTGCTGTACCTGGGTGCTGATGAGAAACTGAACTCTCCAAAATGTAAAATAAAAAAATTCAGGCAATAATTTATAACACCCTTAATTGTATCTATTTTAGAGTTTCATATTAACCCCCCATCCTGGTGGTATCAGAGGGTCTCCCTGGTTAATTATATTAGCCTACAGTGGGATTATATCACCTTGCTACCCAGACTACAGAAGGGTCATCACAGAGCAGAACTGACCCAAAATTGGGATTGTGACGGAGAGTCAGCCCCTTTCTGCCTGCTAATTCCTTGGCCACCAGCCTGAGAAGACAAATAGCTGCAGGATTTGGACTTGTGTGTCTGTGCAAGGGAGCTCAGGAGCGAATCTCTAGTGGGCTTCATGGAATCTTGATCTCTTCTCCTTTCTTTGGCTATAAGAAGCTCTTCTAACGGGAAGGTAAGAAAATGGTAACAAAAAAAACATTGACCATATTTTTTGAACATGTATTTTTCAACTTCAACCAATAGCTAAGAAGCGCTGATGATCTCATCTCTCCAAGGAATAGCACCTCCCTTTCAAAGCCATGGCTCCAAAGGCTCCAATCTCTCCACATAACAGTTTGATTCCATAAACAACAGAAAGGAATAACTGAACTGCCTCCAGGCAGCTGCTTGTCCCCTTAACTAGTAACACTCAGCATGTGCTGTACTCAAGGCATGGGGCAAAGGAAGGTTGTGCTGATGCATATAAGAGTGAGCAAAAACTTGGCAATTTCACTTGCGATGTAGGCTGCTTCCTGATGCAGTCCCAATGGCTCTACACTAATGAATGCCTTATTATTCCTCTTACAATTATTTGTAATGGGCCGCAGCTTAGTGCTTCTAGGATGCCCCCTACAGGCTGTTCTGCAGAGTCTAAAATATGGCTACCCTTCATAGAGCCAAAATGAGTTGGCTATTTAGTGTGAGAAGATGACTAAAGCAGGATAAAAGAAGCTACAGTACTTTGTGCGGGGTGGTTCATGAAGTATTTACAGACATCAGTCTTACTTCTGATACCAACTACACCAATGTCATTCCACTGAATCTTCCTGCTTTATACTGGCCTGTAATCAGAAACAGGCTACAATGGTCTGTGTTTTTGAAGTGTCCAGAGCTAAGTTCTTTAGCACAAGGTTATATTTAGATGCCACAGATGTTCCTTTGCACTGGTGGGCACTCGTTGAGAGGGCCAGTGGCTAATCATTATACTGAGTTTGGGCATGCCCCTGGGTACACTTAGCCCAGGGCAACAAACAGTTATTGTATTGGATTATGTTCTGGGCCAGTGGGCACACTTAACTGAACACACATGATGGCTACTATCACTGCATTGCCTTTGTCTGTCTACACTGATGGGAACGCTGAACTGCTGGTGTGGAGGAACCAGTGAATTAAATATCTGCATGCCCACTGGTGCAGTTAGCAAATGCTACTACTAATTGTCTTACCTGAAACTTAATATAAGTTCAAAGTACAGCAAGGAAAGTGCTATGAAAATCACTATTGTCACTGAAAAATTCATAGATGAATTTGAAAATGGTCAATTCTAAGCTTGTATGTTGCCAGAACTAAGGAACCAGCTTTGGGGAATAACTGCCCTTTTTCTGACTATTTTACTGCTCAAGACTCTGAATCAGATAGTTCACTCACCACTCTCTCCAAGCTGCTTACCTGTGTGAAATCTAGCCCACAGTTGGTGCTTACTCTGCTCATTAGTGAAGTTATCACCAGATGCTTTGTTAGCAAGAGGTCACTTTGGCTAAATGCCATGGAAACCTCTTGAAATAGTCTGACTGCTAACCTATACATTTCACTTGACATGGTGCAGACTGGTAATGCTGACAGCCTGCAATCACAGCCCAGTACTTACAGCATGTACAAACAACACTGATTGACTCAATGCCAGCTTGGCGACGTCAAAACAGGATTTAGGATGCACATTGAGCATGGATAGAAAATGTGGACTCTTGGTATAATGGCTACCTGGAAAGCAAATTCAGTCCTTTAAGCTAACTATACAAAACACGGTCCTTTCACTTCAGTGCCAGGATATGCTAATAAACTTTGAAATGGCTGACTCTAATGTTAAATCAATATAGATGGCTTGGTTTTCAGAGGTGATGAGAACCCATAGTTCCTATTGATTTCAGTGGGAACCAAGAGTGCTCAGAACCTCTAAAAAATCAGGCCAAGAGACAGAATTCACTATTCCCTCAAGGAAGTGATGCTTCCAGAGCTGAGATCCAGTGTTGGTTTAGCTCCAGTCTGACTGGCATTAGAAACTGAATCCCCTCTGCCTTCAAGTGAGGCTAGCTTGGGTGCAAGTGTAGGGAACCCTTCATTTTTTGCAAGGCTTTTGACATAGTCCCACATGACATTCTCATAAGCAAACGGGAAACATATGGTCTAGACCAGGTGTCTCAAACTCCTGGCCTGTGGGCCATCCACCGCCAGAGCAATTGCACAATCCGGATCAGGAGTCCCAATGGGCTGGGGGTGCGAGTCTTGTCCATTACCATCCCCCAAGCCTTTCCCCTTTCCACCAATGGCACCTCATCACATACAACAGCAGCTGGCCCCCCTCTGCATTCCCTGTGGTGGCAGGAGCCTCAGGGAAGCTGAGTGAATGCGCTCCACTCAGAGAGTTCAGGTGCTGCCCACTGCTGCTGCCATCCCACACCAAACCCCCCTCCCGGAGATCCCCGAAACCACATCCTTGGGAGACAGGGTGCCCTGGGGGCAAGAGGGTGGGATGATGGTGGGACTTAGGGAATGGTAATGAACAGGCTCCCCTACCTCCGGGTCTCCTGGGATAGACTATGCAGTTGCTTCAGCCAAGGGAAACCCCTGGTTTAGATCAGTGGTGCTCAACCTTTTTTAATTCGCAACACACACACACACACACACACACCCCCCCACACACACACACACCCACCCAGTGCTGGAAAAATTTTGGTTGAGGAAAAAAAATTTTTTTGTTGTGGCCCCTTTAATTTAAAGCACCGGTCTGCTCCCGTCACTCCTCCTGCCCCTGCTGTGCATACGTCGGGTGCCAAACTGGGAAAACAAAATGGCGGCCGGCCCAGTGCTGTGACCCCCCCAGGAAGACAGGAGACATCCACAGGCTGCACACTGCTGGTCTAGATTGTTATAAGATACACACACAACTGATTGAAAGACCATACTCACAGAGCATTTATGAGTTGTTCACTGTCAAACTAGGAGAGTGTATCTAGTGGGATCCCTAAGGTGTCAGTTCTGGACCAGGCACTATTCAGTATTTTCACTAATGAATTGGATAAGGGAGTGGGGAGTATGCTTATAAACTTTGCAAATGGCACCAACCTGTGAGGGGCTGCAAGTACTTTGGAGGCCAAGACTGGTACTGAAAATTACCTTGACAAATTGGAGAACTGCTCTGAAATCAACAAGATAAAATTCAATAAAGATAAGTTCAAATCTCTTCACTTAGGATGGAAAATGCACAACTACAATATGGGGAATAACTAGCTAGGCAATAGTAGTATTGCTGAAAAGATTTGGGGATTATAATGCTTCACAAATGAGTCAACCTGATGCAGCAATGAAAAAGGCTAATATTCTGGGGTATATTAACAGGAGTGTTGTATGGAGGTAACTGTCTCCCTTTACTCAGCATGGGTGAGGTCTCAGTTGTAGTACTGTGTCCAATTTTGGCTGCTATGCTTCAGGGAAGATGTGGATAAACTGAAGAGAATGCAAATGAGAGCAATGAAAATGATAAGTTTAGAAAACCTGACCAGTGAGAAAACTGGGCATGTTCAATCTTGAGAAAAAAAAGACTAAAGAGGGATCTAATAATTGTTTCAATATGTCAAGGGCTCTTATAAAGAGGACGGTGATCAATTGTTTTCTGTGTTCATGGAAGATAGGACAAGAAGCAATTAACTTAATCTACAGCTTAGATATTTGGAAAAACTTGCTCCTCTAAAGGTAATTACATTGTGGAATACCCATCATTGGAGGATAGACCAGGGATGGTCTACTTGGTCCTACCAGCGTGCAGGTGGCTGAACATGATGACTTCTCAATGCACCTTCCAGCCCTATTTTACCAAAAGCACAACTGAATATTGAAATGGAACTGTACTTTCTCCCCAGAATAGGATGGTACAGCCATCCGTTTTAAGTTACACAGAGAGTTGCATGGGGAAGATACATTGAAAGTTTTCTCTCCACTTGTCTTGTAAAGAAGACAACAGCCAGAACTATTTAGAGTCCTTCTTACAAACCTCCCAAATGACTGCATTATATGGCTTCCTGTTCGTATACATTTGAAATGAAAAATGATTGCATTACAGATGTCTGGCATATGATTTGCAGCTAGGGTAACTGTTTTATAAGACTGATGGACTAATTATTGAGTTTATCATTTTATTCTGATCTTTTAATAATAATGTACAGAAATGTGGAAGGGCAATTATCCAGGCACATAAAAAGCGATTAAAATGTGTAAAAGCTATTAATGTGTTGTAGTATCAGTGCAAAGTATAAAATGTGAGTGTTTAATGGGTCTGGAGGGCTACCCTATAGGAAACAGAAGATTGCTGTCCTTAATGGAGCCATAGCAGGTGGGAATGGGAACATTTTTAACAATAATTGCTTCTCCCTCTTCTTGTGCTTCTTGGAAATCCAGAGTTGTATAATGGGGATGGAAAAAAAACAACACACCATTCAATGTTGTCATGCAGTCAGCAGTCCCTTAAATGACTGCAAGAATTAGAGTGATCCTGAACAGTTAGGATAGGCAGCACAGGCTGTGTTAACAAGGGAGAACTACAGGTACCATATATGTGATAAATGTGTAGTTTCTCTGTCATGATTTATCAACACTATGCGTAAGACCTGAGCAGTGGGGTGTTTTCTGTTGACCTGTATGGGAACATCTACACAGCAGGGCTAAAGCCAAAATAAGCTATGCAACTGGAGCTACATCAATTACATAGCTCAAGTCAAAATAGCTTATTTCAGCTTTTGGCGCTGTCTACACAGCAGGAAGTTCAAGTTAAAGCATTCTTCCTCTGACTTCCCTTATTCTTCGTAAAATGAGGGTTACAGGAGTCAGAGTAAAAAGTCCTACAACTTGACATTATAGGTCTTTCAACATTATGTAGAAATAACTGCTTGCTGTGTAGAACGTGAACCATGTTATTTTGGAATAACGTTAGTTATTCAAAAATAATGTCGCTGTGTTGACAGTCTAAGAGTTTAACTCAACAGGAGGCTCTCTGGGAAAACATGTCAGAAGGAAAAGAATAGGTCGAGATAGCCACCTCTCAGCAAACACTGAAGACCTATTATGGGACAATGCAAGAACTATTATTAGCTTTGGTGATTTTGCCTCCTCTCCAGCCAATCTACCCAAATGGTTCTTACCAGGACAGGATAAGACCCACAAACACAGGACAAACAAAAGAACTGTCAGAATCAAAAGGGACCCTCTCTAAATTCCATCCCAGCAAGGTAAAGGCAAAAGACCTAACATGTGAGAGAGACCAGAAAAGGGACAGAGGTGCAGACTGTCCTATAATCTGATCATAGGCATCCAGTAGTCTCAATACAGAATCCCTTCTATGTGCATTGCTAGTGAGTCTTGTGTCTTCTCTATAAGAGTCAATACAAACATCTTTTGCCACAAAGAAATTCATGAAGCAGAACCTCACAACCTCTTGTAGAAAGAACGACAACATCTGAAGAGTTCTACACTACTAGCAGCTACAGTTCTAGCCTCTCCTTACCACTTTCCCCACAACATAGCAGTGAGGAAATGAGAAAGACGTATCGGTGAATGGGAATTCAGCGCTCAAATGAGATTCCTTCTTACTCAGAAATAGAATAGTTTACCTCCCAACCTATGCAAAGCTCCAGGGAACCACAAGCTGATGATTCCATGAAGAACTCATCTGCACATTAACCTGTCCAGATTTCGGTCTAGTTTAGCCAATTCTTTTTAAAATCAAGAGGGAAGGGCCACAGTAAAAACAGAGAACGAGAAAAATCCTCACAAGATACAAAAGGAGGGCATATGAATAACAAGGTGCCTGAGGTTTCAAAATTAGTGCCACTAACATTACTGTATAACATTACAGAAGGTGCTGTTCAAATAAATGCCTGCATACAGCATGTTAGGTGTATCTCAAAGGGTTAAGAGAAGTAGATCTTGCTCAGCATAAAACAATGGGGATTCTTGCCTGGGATCAGACTGCATGACAAGGCTATTAGAAGTACTAGTTTTCGAACAAGATATCAAACTAAAGTGACAATGGAAAATCCCACACCATATTATTTAAATAAAGGAGACATGCCCTACCTACATTTCCCCTCTCATAAAACAGTATTGAATGTGCATATCTGTCTGAGAGTCATTGCTGAGCAAACAATGATTAGCAGGTTTGCCTGTGCAGTCATCACAATACCAGTAACTATTGCATTCACCTTGAGAATGAAATGAGCTACAAGTAAACCAATTTTTATTTTAGAAATACAGATTATGCAGTGCCATTTATCAACCCTAGACTCAAATCTGTCAACCATTGTGTAAGAATTATGATGTCAATCTAACATGTGGGACCTTTCTTTTTCTGGGCTGGAATGAGATGAAATGCAATATGCATTTAGACAGTATCCACGTGAGTAGCTTTGGCTCTCTTGAAAGACTCAGACCAAACTGAGCTCTGAGCTCCTGTCTCAAAGTACAACCTATCTTTAAGCAGGAAACTGTTGTCACACTTATCTCATACATATATTAACACTTTGTCTAATAGCTTTACAGTTATTTCAGTCATCCAAAAAAAAAATCCCTCCACAAAACGCTCGGCAAAAGAGTTTTGAAAGCTGCATAACTTGTTTACTTGATTCTTCATTGCAATCCAAGCAAAAGGCTTCATTCACCCTTGTCTCCTTTGATGCATTTAACTCACCTTTCCTGCCCCTTCATATGTTCTGAGATCCTGCCTGCCTAGAATCCTAGAACTGAAAGGAACCTCGAGTAGGGATGTAAAGAGTTAACCGGTTACCTGGTAAGCATTGCCTTATCTGCATGCTTACCAGAGTAACCAGTTAACTGGTGCCTGGCCTGACAGGAGCAGCCCCTACCTGTGGCACATCATTTAGTTGAGCCCTGAATGGAAAGCGCTGCATGATGGAAGATCCCTAGTAGTTGGACTTCAAATTGCCTTTATATTTTCACAGAATTGGGTTTTACCTGTAACAAACTTAACACTGTAAGAGAACCAAGAGACGTGTGTTCATTATTTTAAATACTGTCAGCGCAGGAGAAACCTAACAACTATGCAAATACAGTAGAATCAACAGCCCCATGAAAGAACTAGGCAGTTATGATGGATGCCTCTTCCACAAGGAGCTTCGACTGGAGCAGCGGGCACGCAACGCTCCCTTAGCCGTTCAACGTCCTTCAAGGGGAACAGCGCCAAGGCCTTCCCCGCACTCACCTCACCTCTCCTCCTCCTCCCCCTCCCCATCTCGCCTCTGCCTCAGCCTTACGCATGCGCGCTGCTGGTAGGCCGGATCATACCATTCCTCTAGGGTGTGTGTGAGGGCAATCCCAGATTTGCTTCTGTCCCTGTCAGGAGGTACGGCTCCGCACATCCCGAGCGAGGTACACTGAGGACGGTGTGAGAGCTTCTTTACGCAGATCCAAGCAGGCCACGTTCCCGGCGTTTGCTCTTTTCCGTTCATTTCCAGCTTCCCCCCTCCGAGGGAAGAATAGTTCGCCCCCAGACCGGTCTCTGCCTCTGGGGGCCGGTAGGGCCGCCATTTTGTCAGCGGCGGCTGTAGGAAGGTGGAGGTGTCTGTAACCCTTTCGCCCCGTGTAAGGCCCCCTTCCCCAGCCCGGTGAGCAGAGCAGAGTTAGAGGCAATGGCGTTCCCAGTCCCAACCGCGGCTGGGCCTGTCGGAGCGGGTCGGGAGCCGCGGGGAGTTAGGCCCAGCCCGGAGCTCGAGAGCGGCTGGGCCTGACGGGGCGGGCAGAAGCGCGCGCGGAAGGGCTGGGTGGCGAGGCCTAGCTGCCCGCGGGAGGGGGTGGTGGTTATAAACTAGGCCTCATTTAGGGGTAGCGTATCGGCAGGCCATCTAGTCTGGTCCTCACCCCTTTCTCCGGGTAATGGTTTGGTCCTGACTCCCTTCCTCTGTGGCCTGACCTCTGCTCCCTGTCTCCCCAGTGTGACCAGGACATTTACCCCCCTCCACCTGAGAAATGGTTGGGCCTCTGCCCTCGCATTGTCTGATCCTTGCTCCCCTTCGCTTTACCCCCCACCCCCCGCCCCACTCTACTTTGGTCTGGTCCTTGGCTTTCCCCCTTCTTTTTCGCTTCCCAGCAGTACCTGTTGGCTCATCCCTTCTACCCCGTCCCACTCAGGGGTGCGCCTCGCCTCGCCCCCTCAGTGGGGTGATTGGTGAGATCAATGCAAATTGTAAGCAAACCCTTTATTCACACCCTTTCCTTTCCCAGCATTCCGCTTACATGTCACCTTGCACTTCGTTGTGAGAACGTAACACACACAAAGCTTAGAGAAGATAAAATGCAACCTCACTTGATAGTTTCCTTATGCCTAGCAAAAAAAGTATTGTCGGTGTTTTGCAGAGAAGCTAGGATTAAAAATAAAATTGGAGTAAAAAAATTGCTGATCTCCTCCCTGCTTTTTTTGTTACTCTATTAGTAAAATCCAGCAAAGATGTCCGAATACATCCGTGTTACTGAGGATGAGAACGATGAGCCCATTGAGATCCCCTCAGAGGATGATGGCACTGTGCTGCTATCCACAGTTACTGCCCAGTTCCCTGGAGCATGTGGCCTGCGTTACAGGAATCCAGTGTCTCAGTGTATGAGAGGAGTCCGGCTAGTGGAAGGAATTCTGCATGCCCCAGATGCTGGCTGGGGAAATCTGGTCTATGTTGTTAATTATCCCAAAGGTTTGTTTTTGTTCCATGAATATTTGGTACAGCCATGCTTTCTTAATTACAAGGAATTTTACATCAAGAGCTAGAGATTCCTTATTTTTTGTTTTCCTCTTGTCAAACCATAGCACAACTACAAATTAGTCCTTTTCACATGAATGTGTGTGCCTGACCCACAGAGTGATTTTGAGCGTTCTCATTCATGAGAGTATTATTTAGTATAATTCTACAAGGTGCTTTACTAATAAAACTTTACCTTACTTTTTGTAAGACTTTTAACAATCTCACAGAGTTATCAAAGGTCCTATCCTACAGTGAGTTTTGTGCAGAGCTAAGGTTTGCCCACGTGAAATTGCATGATTAGAACCAATGACATCAGTGTTGTAAGAGAAGGTGTGGGAAAGGTGAAAGATGACCAAAAAAAGAAAAAAAAGAGTAAGGAGAGCATTTTTCCGTTTTCATTTGAGTAGCCATTTTTCAAAGTATATATAATGCATACAAAATCTGGTCAGGCATGTGAATGTTATTTGGCAGTACTTCAATGGAAAACATGCTGAAAGTGTGTTTTTAGATGCATTTGTGTCTGCCTGTCTTCTGAACTTCTATCCCAATACTGTAGGGCAGTTGGATGTGTATTATAACATAATAATAAATATGTATCTTTCCCTATTAGCTTCCATGATACATCCTGAAAGGATCTATCCAGTGATGGGCAGCCTATGGGCTGCATATGGCCCACTGGGATTTCACCTGAGGCCTGCATGTCCCCTATCTGCCCCCTTCCCCATGCCTCTTGCACACTGGGGCACTGGAGCCTATCTCTTCTTTCACCGCCACCTCCCTCCCAGCACTTTTGTAGCGCCATGAATCTGCTGATTCACACTCCATCCCTGCTCCTTCCCCTCCCTCTCAGAACTTGAATGCTATGAATCAGCTGTTCATGGCTGTTCAAGATGGAGGAGGAACAGGGACTGAGCATGAATTCAGTGGATTCCTGATGCTCCAAAAGTGTTTAGAGGGAGGGGGAAGAATAGGATGTATGGGGGGTCCAGTTCTCCACTGTGTGTGAGGCATTCAGGAAGGAGGCAGAAAGCGAGTGCGAGGGCCGCAAGTTGCCCACTACTGGCAATCATGCAGCCCACTCACTAGTCTTGGTTGTTCTTCACTGATCTGATCCTAGTACTATGCTGCTTCTGACCAATGAAAGCAGCTTTCCTTCATGTGTTGTGGAGATAGATGACAGTTTCTGATGTGTATCATTTAGATAACAAGAGAAAAATGGATGAAACGGATGCCTCATCAGCTGTGAAAGTAAAACGAGCTGTACAAAAGACATCCGATTTAATAGTTTTGGGTCTTCCTTGGAAAACCACTGAACAAGATTTGAAGGAATATTTTAGTACGTTTGGAGAAGTTCTCATGGTTCAGGTAAACTCTGTTGCACTTGCCTCTCCACTTAAGTCAGAATTTGAATTCCGTTAACTTAAACGTTTTTCTATTTGAGCCAGTACAAAGCAATTTGGGTAGTATAAAGAGTACATCTTTAACTACTGTAACATTAAAATTTGCTTTACACTATTTGCAGTGTGCTATTTTTTCTTGGGGATATCTTGGTATGTGTTCAGGTAGTTGACCCATATCAAGACTTGTTTCTGAAAAGGGAATAATTCTGTTGTAACAGTGTAAATGAGACAGAATATGGCCCGCTGTGTGATGATTGGGTTTTGTGCTTACATGTTAATTTATTATTACTATTATGGTAGTTGTAGTGTTTTTGAAGACTGAATTTTAAGTTTCATCAATATGTTTTATGTTTAAAGATTTGTTTTATATTAAGATTGGATTAGCACTTTGCCACCATGCATCAAACCCATGCTCTTTTGAACACTTTTTCTGGAATTCACATAGTCTTTTTTCCTATGAACCCATCAAATGCTTTTGTGTACTAAAAAAAGCATCCGGGGTGGGGCTCAGGATGAGAGCTTCAGCTTTGGGGTCAGGATTCGGGCAAGAGGGGCTTACCTTGAGTAGCTCCTGGTTAGCGGTGCATCAGGGATGCTAAGGCAGGCTTTTTGCCTGTCCTGGAACCGGAAACCTTGCTTCACCCCGGAAGCAGCCAGCAGCAGGTTCTAGCTAGTGGGAGTGTGGAGCTAGTGCTCAGGGTAGGAGCAGTGCATGGAGCCCTGTGGGCTCGTCTGACCCCCATCCTCACCTAGGAGCTGGACCTGCTGCTCACTGCTTCTGGGGCACAGTGCAGTCTGCAGTGAAAGGAGGCAGAAAGCCTGCCTTAGCAACCCAACTAATGAACCTGCAGCAATGAGACCCAGTGCCTGACATTCTGCGACCCATAGTTTGAAAACTACAGATCAAGATAATCTTTTTCTCTCTCTTCCCCTCTTCATCTTAGGTTAAGAAAGACATTAAAACTGGTCATTCAAAGGGATTTGGTTTTGTTCGATTTACGGAGTATGAAACCCAGGTGAAAGTGATGTCTCAACGTCACATGATAGATGGAAGATGGTGTGACTGTAAACTTCCTAATTCGAAGGTACCGTTCCTTACATTATTTTAGTGTTTATAGAAACAAACGTGCACTCTTTTAAAGAGTTCTGTTGACTGAAGAAGGGATTAGATGTATGGGAAAATGAAGGGGTGGACTTTGGGCCTGTGTCTAGACTAGCCACTTTTGCCAGCTGTCTACACTGGCCGCTTGAATTTCCGCAAAAGCACTGATAATCTCATGTAAGATTGTCAGTGCTTTTGCAGAAATACTATGCTGCTCCCGTTAGGGCAAAAGTCTTTTTCCGAAAAACTTTTGCGCAAAAGGGCCAGCGTAGACAGCAGAGATTTGTTTTCCACAAAAAAGCCCCGATCGTGAAAATGGCGATCGGGGCTATTTTGCGGAAAAGCGCGTCTAGATTGGCCACAGACGCTTTTCCGCAAAAAGTGCTTTTGCAGAAAAGCATCCTGCCAATCTAGACATGCATTTCCGGAATATCATGCCAGTGTAGACGTAGCCTAAAGGAATTGTTAGGTCAGAAGACAAAAGGAAGGAGTGGAGCCTGGAGGTTAGGTGGGTTGATGCTGATGTGAAGAGATTGAAGGAAAGGTAGGATGGAGGTTTGAGAAAACAACTAGTTAGCACAAGGGAGATATCCAGTCTGAAAACTATAGAAACCAGCCTGATAACATCATAAATATCTTAACAGTTCCTGTTTAAACTGCTTCAAATACTGTTCCTGTTTTGAAGAAGGGAGGCTAGTAAGACACAGAGGATAGGTGACTTGCCCAAGGCCAGACTGGGTCAATAGTAGAGCCAAGAGTAGACCACAACCCTTTTAACCAGGCCTTGCTATATATGTGAGGATTATATATTTTTCAAGTGAAGAATTTACAGCACAAGGAATGGTCTGCCTATCTTCCTGCTCTCCATTTTTAACACACATGCCGTTGGCACCACCCATAGGAGATGCTCTTTGAACAGGATGTTCTAAATAAATCTTCAGTCATCAAAAGAGCTTTAGCTTATGGGTTGTAGATATGGCTGTGGTCAGTATGTAGTGCTGTTTCCATTATTGTCAGCACTGCTGGAACTGCACCACTACCGAAGCAAAGACGGGAGATTTCCCTAAAATTTCCAGTGTAAATAAGGCCTGAGGATAAGGTTGATTCTATCCACTTAGGAATTCCAAGTTCATCCTTGCCATCTTTTTCTCAGGGGGGTACAGTTTTTAATTACGTTATCTCATAGTGTGTACAGCAACTGGAGGGTTGCTTTTCTTTGGCTCTTTCTGTAACTGATATACACCTGGATAACCCTTGTTAATTGTTTCTTTTGTGATAGAAAACTTCATAAGGATAGGAGGATAGGGTCATAATTCAAAATGATCTGGAGAAATAGTCTGAGGTAAATAGGTTGAAGTTTAATAAGGAGAAATACAAAGTATTCCACTTAGGAAGGAACAATCCGTTTCACACATACAGAATGGGAAGGGACTGTCTAGGAAGGAGTACTGCAGACAGGGATCTTAGGGGTCATAGTGGACCACAAGCTAAATATGAGCCAACAGTGTGACACTTGCAAAAACCAACATGATTCTGGGATGCATTCATAGGAGTGTTGTGAGCAAGACATGAGAAATTATTTTGCTCTACTCTGCACTGATTAGGCCTCAGTTGGAGTACTATGTCTCATTCTGGGCACCACATTTCAGGAAAGATGTGGAAAAATTGGAGAAGGTCCGGAGATGAGCAACAAAAATGATTAAAGGTTTAGAAAACATGAGCTATGAGGCAAGGCTGAAGGAATGGGGCTTGTTTAGTTTGGAAAAGAGAAGACTAAGAGGGGACATGATAGTGGTTTCCAGGTATCTAAAAGGGTTTCACAGGAAGGGGGGGGTGTGAATTGTTCTCCTTGAACTCTGAGGGTAGGACAAGAAGCAATCGGCTTAAACTGCAACAAGGGAGGTTTAGGTTGGACATTAGGAAAAACTTCCTAACTGTCACGGTGGTTAAACACTGGAATAAATTGCCTAGGGAAGGGAGGTTGTAGAATCTCCATCACTGGAGATATTGAAGAACAGGTTAGACAGACATCTATCAAGGATGATATAGACCGTGCTTGGTCCTGCCATGATAGCAGGGGACTGGACTTGATCTCTCAAGGTCCCTTCCATTTCTAGGATTCTGTGATACTATAAAAAACTAAGTTGCAATTAGTATTCGGAAGAATTATTACTTTTTTTAAATCACTATTTCTTTTTCTGTGATTCTACCCAGCAAAGTCCTGATGAACCTTTGCGTAGCAGAAAGGTGTTTGTTGGGCGCTGCACTGAGGATATGACTGCAGATGAGCTCCGACAGTTTTTTTCTCAGTATGGAGAAGTAGTAGATGTCTTCATCCCCAAACCCTTCAGAGCATTTGCTTTTGTTACATTTGCCGATGATCAGGTATTTATTTAAAAAAATATTCTATTCTCTAACATTTAGGAAATTGTTTCCTAAGTCTTTTCAATAGCTCTCTGACTGTAAATGTTGACAAACTCTGTCATCTACCATGTAATTATTGGATTTGAATATACAGTGGTTTTCTCACTGCAGTTTGAGAATTTCAATTGTAATTTGAATTTCTGTTGAATTACATCAGTATATTTATAGTTCATGTCTACAGATTCATACTTTTCAGCTAGCACTGTGTCTATGGATCTTCACACTAGACTAAGTGATTTAGGTTTATTCAGTAAAGTGAAATAATCTTGTTTTTAGCTTGAATCAGAAACTTCATATACTGTTCCTTTACAGCTTACAAATCTATTCAGACTCGTGATTTGTCTTGTGCTGTAATAAGTAATTTAAAAAATGGTTTAATCCTATATTTATTTGCATCCCTTGTTTTTTATAGGTTGCCCAGTCTCTTTGTGGAGAGGACTTGATCATTAAAGGAATCAGCGTACATATATCCAATGCTGAACCTAAGCACAATAGCATTAGACAGTTAGAAAGAGGTGGAAGATTTGGTGGCAATCCAGGAGGCTTTGGAAATCAGGGTGGATTTGGAAATAGCAGGGGGGGAGGAGGAGGTTTGGGGAACAACCAAGGTAGTAATATGGGTGGCGGGATGAATTTTGGAGCATTTAGTATCAACCCTGCTATGATGGCAGCAGCCCAGGCAGCATTGCAGAGTAGCTGGGGAATGATGGGAATGCTAGCTAGTCAACAGAACCAGTCTGGACCATCAGGAAACAACCAACCTCAAGGCAACATGCAAAGGGAACAAAACCAGGGTTTTAGTTCAGGAAGTAATTCTTACGGGGGTTCTAACTCTGGGGCAGCAATAGGTTGGGGGTCAGCATCAAATGCAGGATCAAGCAGCGGGTTTAACGGAGGCTTTGGTTCAAGTATGGATTCCAAATCATCAGGCTGGGGAATGTAGATACAGTGGGCTCTGATACTGACTCTATGGTGGGAAATCAAATTTTTCTAAACTCATGGTAAGTATATTGTAAATTACATATATTCTAAAATTTTCCTGATCAATTTGTTCAATGTGCAGTATATTCAACAGTATTTTTGACATTTTTCTTTTGTAAAAAGAAAGGTTGAAGGAATTTTATAAGTTTTGTTACATAATTTGTTGGAATATGGAATGGTTGGAAGTGAATTGCTGTTTGCCTGATGGGTAAACTAACACACTACAATTGAGAGGAAGGATTTCTCCTGTAATATTTTATTCCTTGTTTCCTGGTCAGCTGAATTCTTTGCATGTTCAAAAAGAAAACCATTGGTTAGAATCTACATTCTTTTCCTCTTGTTTGTTTTAATTTGATCCCCACCATAAGAATCTCTCCAAATGCCCCAGTTGGAGAACACAGTGTTGGTGTTTGTTTTTGTTTTTTCTTTTAACACTGTCTCCCCTCATATACTAAGTACAATATGAAGGCTTCATTTAATCTCTGCAGTTCATCTCATTTCAAATATGTATGGAAGAAGCACTTAATTGAAAAGCAGTGCTGTAAATATTCTGCTTTAGGAATACTTCTGTCTACATGCTTTCTCATCCAAGAATACTTCATCACACTGCACATGCTACGTCTTAGACGGTGGGTGTTCCATTTTTATCCGCTACTCTTTATTTCATGGAGTCGTATCAACGCTATGAACGCAAGGCTGTGAGATGGAACCAGAAGGCTGTTTGAACTTTTGAAACCTTGTGTGGGATTGATGATGGTGCCGAGGCATGAGAGGGCTGGTATGTGCGAGAAAAAGGAGAGAGCGCATGCAGAGACCTGGTGGTGCATTATGGGATTTTATTTTTCTTGGCGAGATGTCTCTCAATCCTGTGGCTTTGGTGAGAGAGTGTGCAGAGAGCAATGGTAGCAAATAAAGTACGAGTGTTTCTTGCATTCAAAGGACATCCATATCTGGAAGACTAAGTGGGTTTTATACCTAGTTAACCAATTAGTTGAATGTGTTAAGTGAAATGAATCTGTATTTTTTTCCCTTTATGTCAACTGCTGTGAATGCTGTATGGTGTGTGTTCTTTTCTGTTAATGATATGTAAGTGTGGTAATGTGAATTGAAGATGATGGGGTTTGTGACGAGAACATTGAGTTTGTGGTGTGCTTTGCGGTAGTTGTAGCAGAGTTCACTAGCGAGCTCAGTGTGCCTCTTAAGGGTGGAAGTTCCACTGTCTGTAAGATATCCATAAGAATGCTGTTTGCTGCAGTTCTGTGTTTGGATGCTTTTTATAAGATTTGTCAATGTAGGAAATTCTTAAATAAAACTGATTTAAGTAATATGTGTCTTTGTTTTGCAGCCCTGAATGCAAAGAATTCATAGCAGTTAATTTATTTTACCCTTTGAGATGAAGTTCTGTAAAGTTGTTTTTGAAATAATTCAGTTTGTTTCAGATAAGATTGCTTTAAAAGTTGACAAGTCAAATGGATCCATCACTCATCATGCATTGATACGTGACACCCTACTTGTAATTCACTGTCTATTTTTGCGTTGTTCCGTGATAACATATCTATAAAAAGATTGGGTACCCTCACCTAAAATGGTAAGCCATTCCCTCTAGCTTGAATCCTCACCAAGGATGTTCCTACTTGTTTTTAGGAAGTGGGGTGGATTTTTTTGTTTAAGTTGGAGAGAAGAGGTGATTGGGAAGCAACTAACACACCTGTCAGTAGACTTGCTGCTTTTAAATGTATTTTCCAAAGCAGCTTCTGTGAGGATGAGAATGTAAAGCAAAATAAATATTGTAGGTTGTTTTTAAATCATCCTGCTGATTAGAAATCAGTGGAACAATATTCCCACTCTGTCAGCACAAAGAAACTGACAAACTTGTGACTAAAATTAATTATTAGCGCCTGCTGAAGAATGTCCACCTGATGAAGTATTGGTGGAGGTTTCTTATCTCAAAAAAAAAAATGTATCCTGTAGTTACACATTCAGCACAATTACTTCCATAAGTATTAGATCTTCAGAAATTGGTTAGTATGTGCTTAATAATCAGCACCACACCGATCCTCTTATCATTGTATTCCATATTCTGCAGCTTCTACATTCAGAGATATTGGGCAATTTAGCTTAGGTCCTTCTTTGACTTGAATATTTATTTTCTTAAAGTGGATCTTAATTAGGATGTATCCTGTTTATTTGTGTCTCAATATGATTTCTCATGAAGGGGAGACCATCTACTTTTTCTTAAATACCTACACTGATATTACTTTAATAACTCCAGTACAAAGTGATAATTAGCAACTAAGTCTCAGTCTACATACTTTAAACAACAAAAATGGGGTTATGAATCCTGAGGTACAGTTGTAATCCCACCTCTTTTCACTATTCAGAATCCTTTTCAAAAAGTTGCTTATTTTTCTGCACCTAAATCCAATATGATTTCCAAACTCTGTACCATCTGTGAATTTTGCATTTTAGCACTTGCACTATTACCAGCTACTGCTGCTGAGTAACACTTAAATGGTGTTCTGGGACCTCCAAAGACTAAACGGTGGCACCCCTTCAAGAAAGCAGATGGTAAGTTTGTCATTAGCATGGCTTTAATTTGTTTAAATGTGTTTAAGTCCAGGATCAGGTATTATAGGTTGGATTTTTAGTGTTCCCTGACCTTTAAAGAAATTCCTAAAAGTTTCATGTCAGTTTTCATACTTTATTGGTCATTTTCTCTCAATGCTTTTTTATATTCTAGTGTTTTAAGTGAGTTAATAAAAAGTATTTTTGTCACCACTTGCGAGCTTGGTCTTGTTTTTTTTTAACCATTTTCATTTCAAGTATGTATTACATATAAGATGATTAAATAGACAAAGGAGTTTTGTAGAAACAACCAGCTTTCAATAGAATTAGACTATAGTGGTAATGAACTACTAATTCTGATGGGATGTTGACAGTTTCCTGGGCAGCACTACTTTAAATATGAGTGAATACTAAGACAGGACCACTACATAACTTCTCTGAACATTTGACTGATGACTATACATGTAAAAGCATTTTCAGAATCTTGTTTATACTACCTCTGGCTCTGTGTTTTTATTTTTTGTTAGGGGCAGGTTATTAAAATAAGATCCCTACAATTGTGATTAAAGGTGTTTACTCTGTTCTTAGTTGTGTCTAGATTGGCTCTTAAAACTACAGCAGAAAAGTTCTGTCCATACACTGCCAATTGTCTTGAAGAGTTGTCTGGCTGAAGCTGTTGTGATTTTATCAGGCAGCATGGTCTGAAAGAGCTAGTCAGATATGAAAATAAAAATTTTTATATTCTCATTTGAGGGGGAATATTTATGGGCTGTGCTAATATAGTAAGTGATGAACTCTTTCCTACTGTCTCAACAAGTATGTTCTTCTGTTAATTAGATTGGTAATACTATGGTTTTGTTAGATGTATATTTTTAAAAGGATTGTTATCCACAATAATAAGTAGACACAATCAACACTAACATTCAAATGGAGTTTTCTGTAATCTTTTCTTTTTAGATTAAACAAGGTGCTACTAAATGTCCAATTTTCCTTGCTCATTTGAGTATTCCACCTACTAATATGTATGGAACGCAACTTTAAAATAAGATTTGGGTGTAAAACTAATTGATTAGGATAGTTGGGCAGATAACATTTGAAAGTACTAATTGAAATACTCAAACTAAACTCTTAAATCAGTTTTCAAAATATTACAAACATTTTTACTCCCTGTTCATTGTTACTGTACATCAGAAAGTAGACTGCTTAAGAATTTTTCAAAATGGTGTTTTCAATCCATGAAATGTAGTTAATCACTTGTGTATATACCCCGTATTGGCCAGCAACCGCACAGCCTAAGCCCCAGGATACAATACCACCGACAAACCATTTCTTAGTTTGACTATCTAAGAAAGTTAATGGTCCCCCACTGTCACCCTGACAAGAATCTTTTCCCCCTTCTTCAACCCCAGCACACATCATGTTTTCTGTTACTAGCTGAGATTTTCCATGTGGCATTTTTGCATATGCCTCTTTACACTTTTTGTGATCAATAACTACTAATTCAACATACAGTAGATATGGGGAAAGCCTCCTTTTGTCAGTTCTTCCCCAGCCAGCTACAGTACCCATATCATCCGTTTTCACATGGAATCTTGCTTCTTTTCTTGGCAAGCAAATGGGCGTAATATTTACATTAATTGGGACTTTATATTTAAGTTTAATCAGTGCAATGTCATTGTTAAAACTGATGCCATCGTTGTAATCTTCATGTACAAAAATTTCTTCTGCCCAGGCTTGGTGGTAGTGAACAGAATTTTTGTTCAGTAACCCCATTTTGATTATCAAGGTTGATGGATCTCTTTGACGAGCTACGACATGGGCAGCAGTTAAAACCCACTTGTCATACAAGAGGGCACCGCCACCTGCTCCTGCATCTTCAGCAATTAACAAAACTTGCCAGGGGAACTGTCCAGGCTTTGCCATTTTTCCTCCAAATATACGTTCCAAAGATGTCCTAGTTTGTATTCCACAAACTGATAGGAGAGAAGCACAAATAATAAATATTAAGCAGTAAAGATATGGAGTATGGCAACTCGTTATTAATTCTGGCTCAGATGAAGTTAGACAATGCTTCTAACCAGCTAATCATTTTGGGAACTGTAAAATCATTTGCAAAATGCAAATGTGACTAGCTTGAAATTCTAGAAAGTCTGCAACAGTGCTTGAAGTTTGCAAATGGATTGATGCTGTCAGATAACATTGATTTATAGTGGATTTTTAATGGGACTTGTGCTCATAGTACACTTAAGCACTTCTGGGGAAAAAATCCCACCTTTAATTTTTCACTGTGAGAATAATACATGTAGGGATCATCACTTGAATCCTACATTTAATTTCTTAAACTAATAGGAAAGAGGTTACATATGAAGTTTTGGCATAAGAAGATGAGGTGGCTACACCTGTAATTGGAGGTTCTTCAAGATGTGTTGTTCTTATTTAGTATGAGTAACATATGTGGTTGGAGTTGAATTTAAAAGTACTGTCTGTCTGATCTGTGCATGTGTCTTGGTTCACTTGGTGCCTCTGCCCAAGGCGATAAGGATTGGGTGGACTGACAGCCTCTTTAGTTCCGTCACCACTGTGAATCAGATAAAATATGAAGCAAAGAGAAAGGAATCCAGGTAGTGGAATACAGATAGGCTATATCTACACTGCAGGCTTCTTGCACAAAAACTGTTTTGCGGAAGAGTTCTTGTGCAAAATGTCTTCCACAAGAGTGCATCCACAGCAGTGTGGACGCTCTCTTGCACAAGAAAGCTCTGATGTCCATTTTAACCATAGGCGTTTCTTGCGCAAGAAATTCATGTTGCCTGTCTACACTGCCTTCTTGTGGAAGAGCTTTTGTGCAAGAGGGCTTATTCCTCATGGGGAGAGGAATAACTCTTCTGGAAGAAGCCCTGTTTTCCGATGCTTTACTGTAAATTTACTTGCGCAAGAATGTGCGTGCAGTGTAGACGCTCTACCAGTTTTTGCGCAAGAACAGTTGTTCTGCGCAAAAAGCCTGCAGTGTAGGCATAGCCATAGGGACCACATATCTGGAAGAATTCCAGTTACAAGTAAGTAACCGCCTTCAAGTGATGGTCCTAGGTGGTACAGTTAAATCAAGAACCTCCATCCCAAATGATGTGTCAGCAGCCACATCCTATAGAAGGGCATAATGCAGGGGTGGAGAACTTTGTTTGGATTGGGGGCTGATGACCCACAGAAAAATGCTGGGGGCTGCACAAAAGTGAGAAGCAAAGCAAACAAAAATTAACGTCAATAATGTGACCCCCCAACTGAGAAGCAGAAAGAATTCCCCTCACACAAGAGTCTTGAGGGGGCCCCAAGCCTCAGGGGCCAGACCCAGCCTGTGAGCCATAGGTTCCCCACCCCGGGATAATGCTTTGGAAATGTGGATGGACCACCACTGGACCATGTGGTTATGAGAAGAAGCAGGTGGTCTAGCCCAGTGTTTCTCAACCTTTTTTTTTTTTTATAAAGTTAGATTAAAAATAGGGTAAGTACCCCCAGTACCTACAGTTTTCAGAGACAAACTTTTTTTCTACTATTGCAACACATTTGTTTAAACAACTTAATTGTAGCCAGACAGGTGATGAAATTTTTGGATGTAAAGAGTACAAAAATAAAGTGCTGTAAAACTTAAAACAAAAATTCAGTTTTTTCCAAATTTCAGTTGTGTTGATGTACCCCCCCAGACTTCTCTCAAGTACCCCTACGGGTACTCGTACCACTGGTTGAGAAACACTTTTCTAGCCTGCCCTTTATCACCTTGGTTGGAGGCACGAGGTGAGCTTGGATGTGTGCACAGAGCAGTGAATGCTACTTTCAAATTCCCCAACTTCAGGGGGATGGTGCACCTGTGAGACCCACAGTGGACAACAAAAGGACTATCACTTAATGAACAGAAGGGTAAAGTATAGAACAATGGGATGAATTAAAATCAATTTTACTAAAAAATCTTAATATTATACCATGTGAAATTACAGAATAGCACAAAACTCAGTTTCATTGATTTTCATGCTCTGAATACCAGCTAATTAGGATATTTTGCCAAGTGAATAATTTAGTTGCTCAAGCATTCAAAATTATGACATTCTTCAGTAAGAACTACTTAACAGTGGGCCCATTTTCACTCAAGTCTTATTGCTTTTGCCTGATACTTATGCAAAAAATGGACCAGTGTTAAATATACAAACTCTTAATAATTTCTAACTATTTGAAACTTTTGCCTGCCTTTGGTACCTGCCTGAGAGGCATCTGCTCTATTATACATGGATACCAACTCAAGGTCCTGTGAATCAACAGCTCCCACTGTCCTTAATGGGAAGTGATAGATGCTCAGCTTCATGCCCCCATGTTCACATAGGTGAAAAACTCAGAAGGCCAAAAGAGGGATTCTTAAAAATGGGGACCAGTATAAAAGAATTAGTGACTATAAACAAAATACAGGACTATGTAGCACTTTAAAGACTAACAAGATGGTTTATTAGTCTTTAACCATCTTGTTAGTCTTTAAAGTGCTACATAGTCCTGTATTTTGCTTCAGCTACACCAGACTACACGGCTACATTTCTATCACTAGTGACCATAAAGGAACTCTAGCTGAACTTTGTCTCAGAGGGATAGCTGTGTTAGTCTGTAGCTGAAAAAAATTAAAAACCAACAAATAGTTCTGCAGCACCTTAGAGACTAACAAAAAATTTAGATGGTATCATGAGCTTTTATGGGCACAACCCACTTTGTCAGATGAATGGAGTAAAGGATCCAGGGTACAATAAATTGCAGAGAAAGAGGGGAGGAGGAAGGAAAAGAGAAGTAATAAAATAGGAAAAAAATATTGTCAATTAGAATGTCCGTGCTAAATGAGGCTAATAGAGTGGGCTGTAAGTTCCCAGTGCTTAGCTTTTTATTTAATTAGGGTGTAGAATGTAGCAGCCCATCTAGGTCATGTCTTTGTTCAAATCTTGATTACAGGTGTCAAACTTGTAAATGAAACTTGCCTGGACCCTCACTAATTGATCTAAAAGTGGCTATACTTAACAAAGCAAATTTTAAAAACCAGCTAGAGAGAGAATCTGCAGAACTTGGTTTCTGCAGAATAAAAGATACTTCCCCATTCTTCTCACACTCCCCTAGAGCCTAGGGGAGCCCAGCCTAGTAGATTTTGTGTGCTCCAGCCCCATGGTGGGGCAAAAGAGAGGCTGGAGCGCCTGCACAGGCTCCCCAATGCTAGGGGGCCCTGAGCCTCGGGGGGGAGGTGTCATCAAATCTAGGCAAGCCAGAGGCCACATCCAGCCCCTGGGCCAGAGGTTCCCCACCCCTGAAAAATTAAACATTTCATTCCTAAGACATTATGGAATGTTTTACATTTAGTAACTGGAAAGAGTGAATTGGGGGGGAGGGGGAAGAAGTTGTTAAATAAAATGGGCTGGCCTTAGTTAACTGAGAGCAGGTACTTACTGATTTTTTAACCAATTTATATTAATCCTTCTAAATAGCAAAAATGAATCAAAGTTTACAAATAGAGCATTTTTTAAAACTTTAGTATAGGACTAGATATAATTATATAAATAAGAGCGAGGCTGTGAAGTAGTGAAGAATGACCATGTAGTGGTGTTTTTTTATCAATAACTATTTAAAGACCAATCTAAGACAAATTATACTAAACAAATCTGCACTTCTTATCCTGATATCACATTCTTTCTAATCTACATCAGTTATGAACTTCTGGTATAAATTCATGTGTTACCTGGCTCACAGACAGGCAGTGCTTTTTCTCCCTTAGAATTCTGCCAGAATCCTTCAGCACCACACTGGTATCTACCTGCATGTTGCAGAAAAGGCAAAAATACAAGAATGCACACGTTAAGCTGCCATCATTTTTTTTTAAAGCTCTGATCACAAAAGCATTATAGTTTTTTCAGTTCTCAAGAGTTCAGATCCTACTATTCTCTTAGTTGTTGCGAATTCCTATGTGAAAGGGGCTCTTTGGGTCACACCTCTCTCACTAACAGCTGTAAGGTATGAGAGGTTAGGGCATAATGCAGCATAAATATCCTACCTCAGCCTAAAGCCACCACTCTGTCACTTGTGAAGCAGAACCCTCAGATGTGACCTAAATGTAAAATTCTACGTTCTGAAGGGTAAAGGAATGTATAGAAAGTGGTCAGTTCTCACATAAGAATGGTTTTTTAAATCCAAGATACAGTGTGATGTTTTTGAGAGACCAACATTAAAGTGACATTCTATGTAATATTTTGAGGCTGATTTCTAGTGATCTCAATGAACTATTGCCTGTAAACACTACAACACCATTCCTCTCCAGCCACAGAAGAAAATACCATTATGAACCTCTTTGTTTATTCTGAAAGTGACTGGCTGAATTTTTGTGCCCCAAACCTGATTTCTAAATGTTATTACATGATGTAGGACCTAGACCTGGAAGATGCTGAGCACTTACATCTGAGAACAAACTGTAAGGAATAAGGTCTCCCCTTACCGTTATTACTTGCTTTCATAGTGTAGAAGGTGCTCTCACATTTGTACTGAATCTCCGCTTTGTAGGTGGTTACATCTGGTCCTGTGATGTAAGTAACCATGCCGTTGTCTATGTTTTCAGGCGGGCCACAGTTGACAACTGAAAATAGTTCCAAAAGACAGAATTGTGAAACTACAAAAGACATTTTAAAATAATAATAAAATGGCCCTTTTCAGTGTCTGCATTGACTCCTGTGCAGAGCTGATCTGCAGGAAGGGAGAGGTGCAAGACCCAAGATTTTTGTTGATGTGGATGGGAGAGGAGGTTTGGTGGTGATTATGAGGGAAGGCTTGATCGAGTGGAATTACCGGACTATCTTTTGAAGAGTGAATTACAGGAGGCCCCCGACTTGTGACTGCCTGAGTTCCAACAATTTTTGTAAGCGTGGAAGGGGCCAAAAACCTCAATTTATGTCCTCAGCTTGTATTTATGATGGTGCACGGCGCCTATCGTAAATGAGGGTTCAAGTTATGATGTCCCCAACTTGCAAGGCTTCCCAGGAACCAATCGCATCACAAGTCGGAGGCATAATGTAACTAGATACACACATTTTTATTAAATTAAAGTTATGGGTAGCACTTTTGGGTGCAGGAAGCAGGTAAGCCCAGGATCTCCCAAGGAAACAGACATGTATTTTAATCTAGATCAACATCCAAAGTATGTCATACTGCATGTTGTTCATATAGGTAATTGTTATAATACAAAGACCAGAGAGAAGTATGGATAAATCTAGAAGTCATGCTACTGAGAGTTCTAAGTTTCTTATAAGTGATGAGACTATGTCTAATAATTACTAGAGCAAGAGACAGAGAAGTAGGACTTTAGGGTTCTGTTCTTACCTGCTATTGACTTGCCTGGTGAACCATACCAAGTCCCTTTTACCTCACTGTATCTATTTACACACCTACAAAATGGGAATGTCCCTACCTATAGCACCACTGGGTGTTGTTAGAATTTGGATTTATTTAACACAAGGTAGTTGTAATTGTGCAGGGAGGAATTGAACAATTGGAATAGTTTCCCTTCTCTGCTAACATTGCTGGTAATTTACTAAATCTCTGGATACCTATAATGTGTTTTCAGAGTAAATTAATTTAGTTTTAGTACCATCATTGCTTTTTAAAACTTGCTTTTAAAGAGTGGTGAAAAAAATCAAGATAGTGTCTAGTTTTTTAAATTTAAATAAGTTAAATTGAATTAGAGGCAACTTTTACTGAACTAAAAAAATAAAAATAAAACTTTATTGGTACTTACATCCTTGCACTCATTAAGATAATTGTATAGTTTTGTGTGTCAGAAGAATTAAGATACTTTTATACTGTACAAAGTTTGACTATTCATATTGACTTACTGATGCACTTTGCCATTGGCTTGTTCCATGAACCATCCTTTTGACATTCTGCTTTAAAAGACTTCAGAACCACGTCATTCTGAACAAGGAAAATAAGAAAAATAAGAATCCATTTATTTCTCTAAAATCAGTAACACAGCTTCATTAAAAAAATGATGTTGCTTATTAGAAGAATGTGTCAGTTACATATAATTTTTAGGGTTTTAGCTCACTGATATCAACTGAAAACAATGCATAAAACGGATCTTTATAGGTTTGTGATGCTATTTTCAAATGTCCTACTTAATTTTTAAACAGCAGCTATATCATTTTAGTGAGGGGGAAAGGTAATTCTTATACTGCATTCATTTCAGATACAAACAAAATCTTTCTTCTCAAGATTCAGTGGAATAAGGGAGGATAACTTCACTTCTAGAAACTTGAGACTTATATTTGTTTGGGGTGGCAGTTCTACCAACATTTTAATGGCTGCCTTGTGCGCCTACTGGTTAGTAATGGAGATGGCAAACAACATAAAAATATTTAAAGCAAGATCATGCTGTATATTCTGGATATTTATCTATTTCATTATATGAATACACCTTTTATTGTATCTAATTTTGACTATTTATTTAAATTAACATAACCTAGATGCATTTAGTTATCCTGGGTTTGTACATGAACAGCAATGTCATAAAACTGTCAAAAGCAGAATAGATTCTAAAATCTTAGGGTGTGTCTACACAGCAAGGCTTAACTCGAAATAAGCTATGCAAATTGAACTGTGTCATTTGCGTAGCTTATTTCAAAATTGGGAGCGTCTACATAGCACTTATTTCGAAATAGAGCACTCTTCCTCCGACTTCCCTTACTCCTTGTACAGTGAGGGTTACAGGAATCGGAGTAAGAAGTCTACCAGCTTGACAGTATTTTGAAATAACTACCTGCTGTGTAGACATGGACTAAGTTATTTTGAAATAATGTTGCTGTATAGATATACCCTTAGTGAATATATAGAAAATTGAGAGAAAATCATTAATGTGGGGCTTGTACATTTATTATATTGATTGCAAAGATGAGCCTGTGTGACCCATATAGTAAAGGTTAAACTGTGATCGCTATAGCTTGCCCTGAGTGTGCGCTGTATTTGTAGTATCTTCAGAAATTGCCTAATGACCATTGAAGTTAAAATGCTATAGAACTGAATGTATCATGTCTTTCAGTGTACTAAGAGATCCAACACCTAGTTTAAAAACTTTCTCTGCAGAGAACTTTAAACAAAAATTCTATTCCGTTAAGACTATATGGTAAACATTTTTATTCTCTACTCCCAACTCAATTACAGACAAATCTATAAGCAATTTCCAGAAATCTTCTAAATCTGGACACTGCTACTTGTTTGGGAAAGGACAGTTCTTTGGGGAGGATCACAGCTGTAAGATAACTAATGCAAACTATTTTATCATTAATATGCACATAATTACAGTAACAACGAGTAGTCCTGTGGCACTTTAGAGACTAACAAATATATGCATATTATCGTAAGCTTTTATGAGCAAAACCCACTTCAGATAAGCTAGACTGGAAATGGAAACCAGTTCAGCTTCCAGGTCATCTGAAGAAGTGGGTTTTGCCCACAAAAGCTCATGATACTATATATTTTTTTGTTAGTCTCTAAGGTGCCACAGGACTACCCGTTTTTAAACTTACAGACTAGTATGGCTAACTTGGACTCCTTAAACTCCATTCATCTGAAGAAGTGGGTTGTGCCCACGAAAGTTCATGATACCATTTAAATTTTTTTTTAGTTTCTAAGGTGCTGCAGTACTATTTGTTGTTTTAAGTTTTTTCTATTACAGACTTAACACATCTACCCCTCTGAAACTTTTGAACATGCAAGGCACCGCATTCAGCCATAGAGAGTGGAAATCCGTCAACTACACAAGAAAACTCTCTCCGATTCAAACAGACATCTTCCTATCTAAGTGCAAACAAACAGATGAACATCGTACCTAATGGGCTAAAGAAGAAAAACCCACTACACTCTACATACCCCACAGACTACAGCAAGAGATTATGCCACACACTCTCAAAGAAACCGAGGAACCAACTAATCAGCATACTATACAACAAACAGAAGAAAATCATGAAGGAGTGCTCAACACTAGAGGCTCTCATAAAAAACCAAGTTTACACACACACTTCCTCTTGGCTGGACTTTACTAAAACCCAACAAGCCACCTACAACGCTCACTTGCCTCATGGTATTTCAATTTCAGTACCCTCAATTCACCTAGCAACACTGTCAACCTATCCAACCATACTCTTAGTCTGGCAGAAGAATCTATCCTATCTTGAGGACTTTCTTTCTGCCCCACCACTCCCACAAATATGATTCAGTTCTGTGGTGATCTGGAAGCCTATTTTGGCCACGTTCATCTAAAGGAATATTACCAACACACCAATGGACACTGAACTGACCCTTCAGCTTCTACCCCAATCCCATAAGAGGAAGGCATCCATGTGGACCCCTCCTGACAGTCATAATGACAGTTGTGACTTCTACATCAATGACTTCCGCAAATGTGCGTAGGCTGACATTGTCAGCAAACAACATGTAACACAATCTTGGTCATGCAGAACGCAATGCTACATGCACAGCCTCAAAAACAATTATAACGTAATCAAAGAGACTGAAAAAGAGGGCACTGTAGTCATCATGAACAGAACAGCTCATGAAGAGGAGGCTGCCAGACAATTCACCAACACCAGATTCTACAGGCTTCTTTCCTCTGATCCCACTAAAGAATAAAAAAAAAATAATAATAATCCCCTAAAACAACTACTCATGAAACTCCCTGCTACAACTCAGGACCAATCTATATTAACACACCCCAAATCCCTGACCCGGAGATTTCTATCTGCTACTCAAGATCCATAAACCTGGAAATCCTGGACGATCCATCATCTTAGGCATTGGAAAATTTACAGCAGGATTATCTGGTTATCTTGACTCTCTTCCTAGACCCTATGCTACCAGCACTCCTACCTATCTTTGAGACATCACTGACTTCCTAATGAAACTACAGAACATAAGTAATCTTCCTGAAAATACCATCATGGCCACCATGGATGTAGCAGCTCTTTACACTTACGTTCCACATGATGATGGTTACTGGCTATCAGGAATACCATTCCTGATGATGCCACTGCTTACCTGGTTACAGAGCTCTGCGACTTTGTCCTCACCCACAACTGTTTCCAATTTGGGGACAATTTATATTCAAGTCAGCTGCACAGCTACTTGCATTTGCAAGGCCCCACAATATACCAAGATCTTTATGGCTGACTTGGAACAATGTTTCCTCAGCTCTCGCCCCCTAGCACCATATGACATTTTCATCATATGGACCTATGGGAATGAGGCTCTTGAAAAATTCCACAGGGATTTCAACAACTTCCACCCCACCATCCACCTTAACCTGCACCACATAAGAGATCCACTTCCTTGACGCTACAGTACAATTACACAACAGCCACATTTCCACCACTTTATACCAGAAACCTACCGACTGTTACACATAGCTACATGTCTCTAGCTTCCATCCAAGAAACCAATTGTTTCCAGCCAGGCCCTAAAATACAACTGGATTTGCTCCAATCCCATAGACAGAGACAAACACCTACAGGATCTCTATCAAGCATTCTTAAAACTTAAATACCCACCCAGGGAACTGAAAAAACACTTTGACAGAGTCAGACGAGTTCCCAGACAACAGCTTCAAGATAGGCCCTACAAAGAAAACAACAGAACTCCACTTGTCATCAGCTGTAGCCCCCAACTTAAACCCCTCCAATGCATTAACAACTATCCACAACCTATCCTGGAAAATGACCCCTCATTCTCACAGGCCTTGGGAGATAGGCCAATCCTCACCTACAGACAACCCCCTAACCTCAAACAAATTCTTTCCAGCAACCACTCAGCACACCTTTATCATACTCATCCAGGAACCCACCTCTGCAATCAACTCCAGTGTCAACTCTGTCCACACATCTATACAAGCAACATCACAGGATCTAGCCACATAAACCATCACATCAGAAGTGCATATAACTGCACATCCACTAATGTGATCTGTGCCAGCAATGCCCCCTCTGCCATGTATATTGACCAAACTGGATGGTCTTTACGACAAAGGATTAATGGACAGAAATCAGATTTTTGAAAAGGTAACACACAGAAACCTGTTGGGGAATGTTTTAACTTGCCTGGGCACCCATTAACGGGTCTCAGAATTTCCAATTACAAGCCAATTTCAAAAACCAACTTGAATGGGAAGTTGCAGAGCTTAATTTCATTTACAAGTCTGATACCTACAATAGAGGTTTAAACAAAGCTCGTAACTGGATTACCCACTACATTCCACATCCTAATGACATAAGGCCAAACACCAGGTTCTTAAGAGCACTTAGAACCCTCTCTGTTAGCTTCACTTAGCATGGAAACTCTGACTATTCTTTTCCCATTTTTTCCCCTTCCCATCCCTTGTCTTGCTCTGCTATTTATTTGGAACTTAGATGCCTTAAACTCCATTCATCTGAAGAAGTGGGTTGTGCCCACGAAAGCTCATGATACCATCTACATATTTTGTTAGTCTCTAAGGTGCTGCAGGACTATTCGTAGTTTAAGGGTTTTTTGTATGGCTACTCCTCTCAGACAGTTACAGTGAGAGCAGCACAGAAGTTAAATTACTATGTACAGTGGCTAAATCGAGTTAAAACACATTTAATCCCACAAGTTAACCTCCCCAAGGAAACCAGGAGGAGGAGCAGCGGTGGTTTACTTACTTCCAACACCACATATCCAGTATCACATGACAAAGTGTAGTAGTCTTTCAGGATGTATTTTGCCTGCACTGGGTTGATGTGACCATGGGGTGGTGCTTTAGGACCAGGGCATTGCAAGGCTGTAGAAAGTGATAGAAAACAAAACATTATATTTTCTCCTGATGCAGACTTTAATGCTGTTAGGAAACCAAACCCTACATTTTTCCCTCACAGTATAACTGAGGCCAAACAGAAACATTTAATGGAGAAGTCAGTAAACTTGCTGCGTTGTTCTCTTGAACAAGGGTTGCAGTTAGCAACTCTGATTCGGAGTCATGCAAAACTGATTAGTCTTCCTGAAGCTGTGGCGAGAAGAGCGTCTCCGACCACTACATACTTTCTACTAAATGGGATGCCTGTTTCTTAAAGCCAGAGCTAGGGCAGATAATTCTGACACAAGACCCAAGGAGAATCTCACCAGCTGCAGTTGTTCTGGATCTCCTTGAGGCATTTTACATTGGTTAATGAAGCAAGTAAAAACTAAGTACAAAAGCAGTTAGGAATAATTTGCTTGCTGTGCATGCCGCACTGGAATGAAGTCCTGGGAGTACACTGCAGCTGAAAATTAAGTAGGGGGTCTTTTACTCTGCAGGGACATGTCAGAGGCACTGTGTGGTGCTTTAACAGAGCAGTAACAAACCAACACTGCATCCATTACCACTCATCTGTACACCTTGGCCTTTTGGAACTCACAGTGATAGAAACTTCTCCTGTTGCAAAAGTTTAAATTTTTACTACTTGAGCTTAAGGGTAATTGCTAGCCGCACTGAACCTATGTGATGTAGTTAATTCCATCCAGTATAGACAGGCCTGCTGACAGGGAGGAAACAAGGACAGCAATTGCCCTGGGGCCCAGCGATTCAAAAGTTGCCATGGCCAGAGCCCTGGGCCCTTTAAATTGCTGCCAAAGCCCCACACAGCATGATGCAGAGCCCTGTACAGTGTGTGTGGGAGGGTACCCAGTCTGGATAGCACTGAGGGCTGACTGCCCTGGTCATACCCCTTTTGCTCAAGGCCCAACCCCTTCTGGGAGCACAGAGCTGCTCCCATACACCTTGTCCAAAGGCCCCACAAATCTCTCGGCTCACCTGAGTATAGAGAAGTGGTAAACTTATATAATAGCCAGTTCATTACAAGGTCATGCTCCTGACACAGCAGGGGGTACAGATTAGTTTGAAATTAGTAGTATGGTAGTATCATCATTAAATGGAGCTCAGAAATATCCTTACAGTGGTAAGGATCCTAGCCAAAAAGGTAATAGACTGAGAATGTAGCAAGAATTAATATGCACACAAAGAAATTTGGCTCTGGAATCAGCATTAGCAGCCTTTCCTCCTACAGAAGAGCCAGATTTACAAAAGGCAAGAACTGAGCTACCTACCTGTTGTTGTATATTTGATCTTCCAACCAGTGTGGTCCCCGGAGATATCGGTCGAGAAAGTAATATCCACAGCATTGCTGCCTGTCTCAATTTTTGGAGGAACATTCTGTCCACAGAATGGACCATATTCCTTTTTGGGTGTTTTAATCTGAAACAGTGAGAAGAGTCAGACAGCCATACTTCATCCATTCCAGCATACTCAAATCAGCTAAGGAGCATACAGCTTGACTTCAATATGACACCCAGGTAAGGATCGTTCAGACCTCTAGCTGTGGCTCTCAATTATGTTAACTGTTCAATAGAAACAAAGCTTTAGTTACTTTGATGGATGGCAAGTCCTCAATAATTGCATATCAAGCATCGGTGTTCAGTGTAATCTGTGCACTTGTGTGGCTGCTCAGGAGAGATTCCAATGCCATCCAGCTGATTAGCAGAGTTCTCACAGCTAGATTTTTTTTTCTACAGGTGGTGCACATTAAAAATGTTATACTGCACATGGATGGGCAAAATCCACACAGATGGAAAAAGCTGAAAGGGAACATTATTAAGCACTTTTCATCAGAGTATCTCAAAGTGTTTCAGAAATATTAAGCCTTACAATAGCCTCATGAGGTAGGTATAATGTCTATTTCGCTGGCAGGCAAGCACTGCTATAAGAGGTTAAGTCACCTGCTTGAGATTTACACACTAAATTAAGGGCAGAGCTTAGAAAAGAAGTCAAGAATCTTGCTTCCCAGTCGCCTTATGGACTGTTTTGTTTTTGGTGACATTCCCAAAAAAGGAGGCATCACAGGGCAAGGGATAAAGGGTACAAATTGAAGAAAGTGCAGCAAATGAAGAAAGTGGGCCCTGCACCGAAGCTGGGATGAAAAACAATGAGATTCAACAGACCTTAAGGGTGTCATAGGGACACGTTGCTTCTGTGTGACTTTCCACGTTAAAGGTTTCCACAAACTCCAGAATGATCATGAAGCCATCTTCCACCCGGATGGTGTAGCTGCAGGTGGAGAGTTTGGGATAAGGCTTGGGATAATTGGGGCTGATGATCTCTCCAGATCTCTTAGTAAAAGCACTGTTTTGACACTGAGCTAGAAGGAGAAAAACAAAAATGGTAACAGTGATGGCCATTTCTTATGGAGCTACCTCTCCTCACAGAGCAGAGATTGCAGGTATCTTCTACTCTAGCCTGTCTTCTGGAGAATAGTTTTTAGATTGTTGTTTAGGACACAAAGGAAGCAAATTGTGTATGTGTAGGGAAGACAGGGGTGGGGGGTCTTACAGATCTCCCTACTCTGCATTTGTCCCCCTCGCTAAAGTCCCTTGCTTTATCATATTGGGCATCGTTCGAGGCCCAGCACCAAACACCAGCTCTGTATAAAAGATACCTAAATGCAGTGGGAAGAAAAGGAGCCAGAACCTTAAGAGCCAGGGTGTTGCAGATCAGAGGCAATGGTATGGCTCTGTGGAACCAGCCTGGCTGTCTGGGGAATATTAGAATGCAACAGAGCTGGGATGCAGGCAGGCGTGAAATAGAGCCTGCATGTCAGATCTGCGATGCCCCAGCAGCACTGTAAGCTGCTAACCGTGGCTTTCCTACTGTAACCAGACTGTGCATGGTTCTAGTCAAAGCTATCAATCCCTCACTTCCAGAAGCCTCGAGATACATCTCAGCCTTCTTCCTTTGCCAGAGATTTAAGACATTTCATACTCTGGGCAAAACCAGCTGTGCCTCTTGGCGCCACAATGTTTCCTGCTTAAGAGAGACAGGGAAGAACAACCACAAGGCTCTCTGCTTGCTGATTGCTGTGAAGTGGTGCTTTATCAGCTGGGCACCAAAGCCTTATGATGTGCTGCCAAGAGTTGGATGAGCAGCTTCCTTTAATTAATAGGGAGTGATGGACCAGTTGCCAAATTTGGCATATTGTTCTGTCTATTGCACCACTGGTAAAGCTAAATTAATTATAAAATGGAAAACTGTTTAGCTTTTTAAACATCTCCTTAGGGCTACCATGCTAATTCCTGTCAACAAAAATGCCATCACGCACACATTGTTAAAATGCTGTAAAACAGAACTTTCCTATGGGTTGCATTGTGTGTTGTCTATGTAGAGGTCAAGCTTTTCAGGGTAGGGACAGTGTCTTGTATGGCGCAGAGCATGTTTGTGGCATGATTCTCAGGTTTCCTATGGTAAAACTGTGGCCACCTTTTATTTTAGAGAATTAAACTTGTCCTCACCTGATCCTCAATTCTACAACAATCCAGTCTGATTTAAATTGTAAGCTCTTGGTGGCAGAGAGAATTTTTTGTTGTATGTTTGAACAGTGCCCAGACTACCAGCGCTACTACAACACGACACACTAACACACTTGGGCTCTGCTTACCTTTCTTTTAAAGCAGCAGCACTCTTCCAGAGCAAGCTGAAATTTCACAGACCCACAACTCTGACCACCTGCTTTGGGGCAGCTCTGAACAACCACTTTTACTCAACACGAACCTCTCCATGACCACAGTGCTGAATGTCAAAGAGCATTGCATTTCAAATCCCCAAAGCAGCCACCTTGTCATCCAAACATCAGATAAGATACAAATTAAACTTAAGAAATAACAAATAGTCTGGTAGCACTTTATGGACTAACAAAACATGTAGATGGTATCATGAGCTTTCGTAAGCACAGCTCACTTCTTCAGATGACAGGAGTTTTGAGTTTAGGCTGTGCAGACCCAAAATAAATAGGGCAGAGTGGGGGAGGAAAAAAATGGAAGGGGGTGGGAAACAAGAAGCAGAGGGTATGTAAATATCAAAGGGAAACCAAACAGGCAAAACTGGTAATCTATAAGCACCTAAAAAATGGATAGTTAAAAGAAACAGATAAGGATCATAGGATAGCAATTAGAGAGGAAGGGTACTAAATTCTCACACCTATGGCCTCAATGAGATAATGGATGGCTGGGACAATTATCAACCAAACAAACAATGAAGGTGCCAACAGCTCTTTGTCTGCGTAGATTAGTACCCTTCCTCTCTAACTGCTATCCTATGATCCTTATCTGCTTCTTTTAACTATCCAATTTTTAGGTACTTATAGATTACCAGTTTTGCCTGTTTAGTTTTTCCTTTGATATTTACATACCCTCTGCTTCTTGTTTCCCACCCCCTTCCATTTGTTTCCTTCCCCCCTTTCCCTTCTCCCCTATTTATTTTGGGTTTGGATATCCTAAACTCAAAACTTCTGTCATCTGAAGAAGTGGGTTGTGCCCACAAAAGCTCATGATACCATCTACATGTTTTGTTAGTCTATAAACTGCTACCAGACTATTTGTTGTTTTTTAAGTTTATCCTGTACAGACTAACTCAGCAACCCCTGAAGCTTCTGAAATACAGATTGTTAAGCTTTCTGCTTTGTTTAATAGCAAGCTCCTCCGTTGTGGAATCTGACCACACTCTCAATTTTAAAGTCCTGGCCAAAGTGCCTGTCCCTACTGCAGAGTGCATTGGCTTTTGGCCTGAAGGAGTGAGAAAATTCTTTGGTGCAGTGAAATTCCAGGTGTTTGTCAGGTGACTCTGACCTTGCAGCCGGCACTGCTCACTTCATTTCTGTAGCTGGTGTAAAGGAATCAGCTGAGCTATGTGGGACGTTGACAAAATCCCTTTCAAACCACGTGAGGAGAATTGGCAATTGTTTTTTTTCTTTCAGTCACTGCTACATTTTCCTCCACTAAATGGATGGCTCTGTAATTCTATGGTCTGTGCCTTAAATGTACTGAAGTCTTTGGTGACTATTAGAGAGAAAGCTAGGGCCTCATTGTGCTATTAATCTTCTCTGATAGGCATTCCAGAGCCAGTGATGGTGTTGCTTACAGTATCGATTAGGAGATTTTGGGTCCCTGCTTTGCCCTGAGGAGCTTGGTGGAAAGCAGAACAATCACACCCTCGCTTCTATCCATTGCGGGGCCAGAACAAGAAGAAAGTCCTAGTCAATACAAAACTGTAACTGCTTCCTGGCACCAAACCAGGCAGTGGAAAATTGCTTGCTTTCCAAATACTACATTTCCCTTGGCTCACAAGAGGCTGGGCTAATCCTATCATCCTTTTTTGGGATCATAAAACAGGTGGGAGCCAAGGTGCAGTACCCTTCTCACTTGGATAAAGAGAGGACATATGTGCTAGTACCAAAGATCCAGTACTGTATTGATACAAACCTTGACCGACGTCTTGCAGCTACCACATGAATTAGAAGTACTCATGGAGGAAAAAGGTTGGTGACAGGAAGAGGAGCAAAGGGGGGGCAAAGTGCCTCTGGCGCTCCACACCACCGTTACTGCAGCAGCAGGGGTGGCCAAAGCCCTAGACTCTTTAAATCTCCCTCAGAGCCCCAGGCAGCACTGGGGGCTGACTGCGGGAGGCATAGTGCGATTCAGATGGCGCTGAGGGCTGACTGCCCCTAGGCCTGCCCTTCTGACAAGGCTCTTCCCCCTTCTGAGGTGGCCTGAGAGCCAAGCTCTCCCCCCCCCCCACATTGCCTAGGGCCTAGAGAAATCCATCTTCAGCTCTGCGTGGAGTCGAGAGTGTGGGCCTGAGCCATCTCTGTTAACAATGACCTCTGTGCTAGGCTACTTAATCTTGGCGGCCATTTATTATATATGAGAAATTATAAACTACATTTACTGTAAATATATTTAGAGTATATTTATAATACTGGGGTTCATTAAAGAAGAGATAATGGGACTCTATGATAGAGTTATCTAAGATAAATATTTCAGCAGAGGTCAGTCGAGCTCCTTTAATTTGTGTATATATAATCTATCACCATGGTATCCAAAAACTATTTACTTTATCTTATAATACAAGAACAAAGCAATGCCCGCATAAAATTAAAGACCAAGAAATTTAAAATCTCACATAAGGGAATACTTTTTTAAAAAACGCTGCATATAATTAGCCTTTGGAACTTGCTACCACACGATGTTAATAAAACTAAGATTTTAATAGGATAAAAGCAACAATTACAGTTGCACTGCCTAGGATCAAAATTTCTAAGGGAGATCAACACAGGACATAAGGCAGCCCTATCAGTTGTCCAGGGTTAGGAAGGAATGTCCCACAGAGGTGTATTTCAGAACTGTTGATTATGAGGGATTTATACCATTCTCTGAAGCGTCTGGAAGTGACCATTGTCAGAGACCAAGCACTGGACTAAATATACCATGGGTCTGATTCATTAAGGAAATTCCTATTCCAGAATTGCCCAAAAGCTTTTAATCTAATTCAGCACAAAGAACGTGTTTGTGAATAAGCTTTTTGGGGCAGGCAAGGTCTATTTGCATTGTTTGTACAGCACCTAGTACAATGAGGTCCTGGTTTGTGACTGGGATCTTTAGATGCTGCCACAGTATCAACCAGAAGAGGGGATTGCAGACATTTCACTAATTCAGAAAATGGGTCCTTTGTCGTAAACCCTATTCTGAAGGACAAAGATGGAGGCCAATTCATTCTTCATGCTCTCTTATAACTGGCTCCTTGGAGCCTAAAGCAGTGTTTCCCAAATGGTGTTCCATGAAGTGAAAATAAGGGTTCTGCGAGAAAATTCCATTAAAGTAACATGTTATGATTTTAAAAAAATTATGTGATTTTTGTTTTTAAACGTGCAATTAAAATAAATGTTGATCTCATGACCTTGTTTAGCATTTGTTTACTTATCTGTGGTCTACTTTTTCAGCTCCATATATTAGACTGTTATTAGGGGTTCCACAAAATTCTTTCCAGTTCAAAAGGGTTCCGTAGTCAAATAAAATTGGGAAACACTGGCCTAGAGTGTCTATTAAGACTCATTGTTGGTGGTGGTTTTGCAATACGACAGTTTAGGTACATGTGAGCAGACACCAATAAACCCTCTTGGTGCATAGCTACAAGCAGCTGCTCAAGCCAGATGACCAGATACCTCATGCCAGACCAAGGGATTTGCAGCTTGAAGATGAAACACTTTAGGACCAGCTCTACTTTTCTATTCAATATCTCCTGGATGTGGCTATCGGGAGCTGCCTTTGAAAGGGGCTGTATTTTTACTTCATGGATCTCATAAACTCATAAACTAGTCAGCACAAAAAGAATGAAATAATTTTCAAAGAAGCTCTTGGCAGTAATGCAGCGCCCGGGTTTCTCAGACCAACCTTTAGAGCTGCCCAGAGAGTGCTCAATTATACTTAGCCCATATTTTTATTAGAATCACAGCGAGCTGTTCACCGGAGACTTGAACTCTGAAAAACGAGCCCCTCTAAACCTGTGAGCTCAGTACCGCTGGCTCATTAGTTTTCCAACAAGCAGTGGGCCGTAAATCGCGCCACTGAACCACCAGAAAATCTCAAGCAGCTCTAAGCACAGAAGCCAACAGAGCTCCTGTGAGCAGGATGCAGCCTTCAAGATAAGATCAAGAACATCAGGACAGAGCCTTCATACCCAAGAAAGAGCTAGTCCGTCTGAGATGGCCTCAATCAGGATGAGGAATGGCTGGGACATTACCAACCTAACATTCAATGAAGGTGCAAACAGTTCTTTGTGTAGATTCTTAGTACCCTCCCTATCTATTGCCCTTGAGCCTTATCTGCTTCATTTTAACTATCCAATCTTCAGGTGCTTACTGATTGCCTGTTCTGCCCTCCTGTTTTTCCCTTTGATATTTCCATAACCTCTGCTTCTTGTCCCCCCCCCCTCCTTTTTTTTTCCTTCCCCACCCTCTCCCTTATCATTTTGGGTCTGCACATCCTAAACTCAAAACTCCGGTCATCTGAAGAAGTGGGCTGTGCCCACGAAAGGTCATGATACCCTCTATATGTTTTGCTAGTCTATAAAGTGCAACCAGACCAGTTTTTGTTTTTTAAGTTTATACTGTGACCTTTGTCTGGGTTTGAATATAGCAGTCATCATCAGAATATTTAAGTGCTTCACAATCATGGGGGAGGGGGAGAAATGAGTTATCCTGACAACACCCTATGAGGTAGGAAAGTGGTATTGTTCCCATTTTACAGATGGGGGACGGAGGCACAGATTAAGTGACTTGACAAGTGTGACACAGGAACTGAGCCCAGGTCTCCTAAGTCTGCATCTGATGCCCTATTAGACCAGTAATCAACCAGCAGGCCAGGTGCAGTTCACCAGAGTTAGACATTGGTGGGCCCGCTGGTGCCTTATTTACACGTGCCTCTGAAGATACAGACGCGCCTGTTGGCCACAGATCAGATCTCCCAGCCAATGGGAGTGGCAGGAAGCAGCATGGATCAGGATACTGCTCCCTGCAGCTCCCATTGGCTGGGAATAGCAATCTGAGACCAACGGGTGCTGCTAGCGGTCATACCTGCAAAGGCCTGGGTAAATAAAATACTGGTGGTCCACCAGGGGCTAACATTGGCAAGTGTGTCCATCTTATTGCCCACCCCTGTATTAGACCATCTTTCCTCCCAGTCTTCCCTGGGAACAGGGTTTTGGGGTATGAGGGAACTGAGCATAGACTGGGATAGAGAGACTGAGCCTTGTTTTAAAATACTCACTTCTTTTTTTTAAACTTCAGCAGTGAAGAGGCTCCACAGCTATTAAACTATCTTTAGGCTCCTTAATTTGCTGAGGTTTTTTAATTTAAAGCTTGGATTTATCTTCAGGGGGATTTTTCCTGGGGTCTTTCAGCTCTGCTAGTGGATGTCCCACTTGCAGCCAGAAAACAGGGCCTGGAACATTGCCAGTGGATACCCTCCCTAGGGTGACCTAGCCAGCCCCTGGATTAGCATGAAATAGGAAAGGGGAGGCATGGACGGATGCTATGGTCTGAATTTCAGGAGTTAACCTGGCCACATATAAAGAAGGAAATGGGCACTGGATGGAGCCACTTAAATCCACCTCTTCGCTCTGCTGTTTCCAGGATTCTCTCTTTGTCAGTGGCAGACAGAGGACATGTGGCAGCATAGGAGACGTTCTAGTGCAACTGAGCTGCCTTGTGACTAGATTTGGAGCTCTTTGTCAGGCAAGAGATGGGGCTCCCTTTTCACTTGGTGCTCAGAGACTTTACAGAGGGTTCACCACATTGCACCATTACAACGGGGTGGGGTTTCCAGTGGGATAAGTGGCTAAATTTATAGAATTTGGATCCAGATCCAGAGCATCCTATGGTGTCGGCATGCTCAGAATGGGGGATTTTGGGCTCATCTGAAAACAAGCATGAGTCTGAGTTCTGAGAGTCTGAACAGGGTTGAACTTACCGAGCGTTCAAAGAGGGGAATGTTCAGGCCCTGCTCTAGTTGCAGCACTTTGATCAATCAAGCAAGCAAAGCCATGTGATTAAGACCCGAGGCAGTCCCCTCTCCAGCTAGCTGTCCTGCCAACAGGCCCCCTTAGGACAGCTCTCTCTTATCAGCCTCTGCCTTATCTGCCGTCTCCCTTCCTCAGCAGCACAGGGCAATGCAAAGCAATGAAGGGAAGGCTGCAGTTGAATGTAGGAACAGGAAAGGCATTTTATTGTCTGTAGGAGGCCAGTCTGGAAGGAAGGAAACAGACATGCACAAGTCAGTAATCAAGCAAGCAAGAGGAACTTAGGGCTCTCTGTCTGACTGTGACCTGCAGCAATGGGCAGGTCAGGAAGAAGGGCGAACCAACTCTTCCTGGCACATGTGTCTTGATCTCTGCCTATGCGAGGAGAAGCTTAATTATCTCACACTGGAAAATAAAGGACAAAAAAGAATGAATTAATAAGGCAGCAGCCAGCATCAGCCTTCCCAGGTCGGAGCCAAAAACTCAAAGGACAGCTTCAGCAGTCAGCATGCTTCCATAGAGACCGTGGGGAATGAGCTCAGCACTTGTCATTTTAAATCAAGATGGGAGACTTGTTTTAAAACAACCAACAAACCCAGGCCTCCCGGTCTGCTACAACCCCCAATGAGGGGAAGAGAAAAGGGAACTGGGGCAGGAGTTAACGGTGCCCTAGAGAAACATCTGAGTTACAGAGACGGGCTCCTGAATGAGACCCAAACACCCCCACAGTGTAGGGGTGTTTGCAATGGACTGGGAGCTAGATCCAGAGACAGGCTCCAGTTTCAGAGGTGAGATCTAAATCCACAGCCAGAGAAGGAGGGCCCGCTGCGTCCATCCACACCAGCATCAGCAGAGCACCAAGCGGCCTTGCTTCTCCCCGTGTGCAGCTCCTGGTCAGTGAAGCACACACGTGCCATGACTCTGGCACCAGGAGTCTGCACACGTTTGGCTACAGGCAGAATGCAGCCTGAGGTGTTGATCTTTGCACCGATTCAGACAGACAATCGCTCCTTATTGTCCAGTAAGCCTTCCACCAGTGCATGTAAGAAGCAGGAGAGAAAGCCAGCCACCGGCTTGGGTAAGCCCTGCCATGGATCCCCTCAGGGAAGGGGAGCTATGCCTGGCCCCCATACCTAATTGGGGTTGGGTTTCTAAGGCCAGTGTCAATTGCATGAGAATTCTCCTAGGCACCAGGTAACATTATTTCTCTAGTTGAGCTGGGAATCCGCTGTCACTCATCAGCAGATAGTTCCTCCTCAAAGCAGCCCTGAGCTCAGGTCTGGAAGTGCCATCAGACTCAAAGTATTATCCATCATTGCTGTGCTCCGAAGGGAGGGGTGATGGCCGCAGGGGCAAAGCTGGCAGCCCTACAGACTGAAGCTCTGATATGAGCAGCCATGGGGCAGGCTTCCTTCCTCCAGCCAACAGGCCTAAACCTGACCTGGAGGGATGATTTCTGGTAGGGACCAGAACTACTCTAACCTACATGCCTAGTCAAGCACTGGTCTCTCTTTCCAGGCTGCTGACCAGCATTCCCTGTAAGCTGAACACTTGAGCAGCTGCCCAGGAGAGATTCAGGTGCCGCCCAGCTGATTGGCAGAGTGCCCACAGCCAGCAGCATGTGTTTTCAATTGGTGGTGCACATCTGTACATGTCTTGGTGCATGTAACAAAGTGTATTCTACACATGGATGGGAAAAAAATTAGAGGGAACATTGCTACTGACACCCGGGCTGGTGAATGCCAGGAGCAGGAGGCCATTGGCTGAGAAGCGTGTGCATTGATTCATTCTCGGTACCATCAGGGTAACATCAGCTGGCCTGCAAGGGCAGTAAGCCAGCTCTGAACTTAGCCATGCTGCAGGTTGCTTATTGATCTGGTTGTCTAGAGGTGGAGAGAAACCTGCTCTACCAGGAGGGAGCAGCCCTCCCTGCACATGGGCAGAGAAGCAAATTCACCTGAGCAGGTCCTCTTGTCTTCATGGAGGACGTAGCCAATGCTGCAGCTGCAGTAGAAGCCTCCCAAGTAATTATGACAGTGATGGTCACAAAGCGGTTCGCCATCAATCAGCTGCTTGCACTCGTCAACATCTAGCGGGTTGAAACACAGCAGCATTAACTGACTGCACAGGGGTGGTGGAGGTTCTTTGTGCAGGAGAGAGATGGGAACAATGGAAGCAGGGGAAGGAGAGAGCAGGGACATGTTTTTGGAACCTGACTCAATACCCGTATAACATTCTGTGTGTGTCTGTCTGTGACTCTGTGTGTCCTTCTGTCCTTGGCATTCCATGTTAAACCTAAGGGGTGGGGATTTCAGAGGAGGCTAAGCCAGGCAGGAGCACAGTTACCACTGGAAGTGAACGAGTCTGGTGCTCGTGAATCACTGGGGCTTTTGAAACACACTTCTTCCCCGGCTCCCTCCCCTTAGATTGTACCATTGGAAGACTCCCTGCTATAAGGCACCATCTACAGTTTAAAACCTGACACTATTTGACCGCTCATAAAGGGGAGCACAGAGGATTCTGCCTTCCCCGCCTGGCAGCAGTTCCGCCTGGCTGGCTGTAACAATGCCATCTTGCACAGGGATTACAGATGCTAGCTCTGCCTAGGGATGTAAAGGAGTAGTCGACTATACGATTAACCAATAAGCCTAGGCTTATCAGTTAATCTAATCGACTACTTGCATTTCCCTTCCCCCTTGCTTCTTCTGTATCAGAGGCAGCAAGGAGGGGGAGAAGCAGGAGCTTGTGCTTAAAAGCCAGTTCCCCCCTGCACCAGCTCCACAGTGCACCTGGCCGCCCCCCCCCCCCCCCCACGCTGCTGCCTCTATCAGCCCATGAAGGGCCCAGGCTCACCGCAGACAGAGGCTGTTCCATAGGAGGCGGAGCAGCCTGTCCACAAGGAGCTCAGACCCCCGGCGGACAGGGGCTGCTGCTACCCTGCGCTGCTACCCCAGCAGTGTGGGGCAGGAGACAGCCGGTCTCCACGGGGAGCTGGTTTTTAAAACTGGCTCCCCTTGCAGACTGGCTTCCACCTGGCACCCCACGCTGCTGCCTCTGATGCAGCGGCAGCAGTATGGAGTGGCAGGGGGCTTCCCAAGAGTGAGGCCAGGAGCGCACTGGCTGCCAGCCCCGTCCCTGGGGACTATAGAAAAGTCGACTAACTGCTAAGAATTCATGCGGTTACTTGACTATTCTATTACCCGCTGTTCTAACAAGCCTAGCTCTGCACTCTGTTTTCACACAGATTCCCGTCATACTCCATTGTCCTAGGAAGAATCCAGCTCCTAACGCTTTGCTCTCCTGGTGCTCTCTCAAGAGGTTTACAGGTGTTAATTAACCATCGCAGAAACCCTGTGTGGTAAATTAGAGTCTTCCCGCTTTGCTCCTGGGGGAGGAGGAGATTCACAGATGGGAAGAGACTTTCCGAAGGTCACACAATGAGACAGTGGCAGAGTCTAGGATAGAACTCAGATGTCCTGAGTCGGGGTCACTCACTCAAGTCACGACCTGTACCAAATACAGTGGCTCTTGCCCCATTCCCCTAGTAGCAGCAGGCAGTCTCCAGCCACCTGGGAAGTGCAGCCATCTCCTTTGGCCAGACCCTGGTGCTAGCAGCCAGAGTCTGCATGAGCCCAGGAGGGGTGCAGGCCCTCACATAGCTGGGCTGGGCGCTCACCTTCAGCTGCGTAGAAGGCCTCAAAGCCGGTGAACTGGTTCTCGTTGGAATAGTCAGAGCGGAATGTCACAGTGAGGGTGTTGTCAATGGAGTGGTACGTGGTGTTGCCCGGAGCCTCCTCCGTGTCCGTACTCTCGCGTCCACACAGCGTGGCCACCAGCTTCCCGCCAGAGCTGATCTGCGCAGGGGGTGGGGGGAGTCAGTCACATCTACACTCAGCTCCGACCTCTGCTTCTCCCCCCCCTCCCTTCTCCCAGGGCATGGAGTTCATCCTGCAATCCCAAAATCAGGGAGACCAGGAGCAGGATCCACCATGACAGGCATTAGCAAGAGCAGCTTCGACTCGTGGCTTGGGGTCCACAGGACCTGCCAGGTAGGCTGCATGGGGACCCAATGAATCAGCATATCCACCATGTGCCCTGGCCACCTGCTCAGCACTGCGCTGGCAGAGCTGAGGGTGCCCTGCTCCTGGCAGGCTTTCCACAACCAGGAGGGAGGGGGGTTAGCGACTGCAGCACTCTCAGAGGCACGTTTGTGATGAAGCCCAGCTCCATCTGAATTCCCTTCTACAATCCCGCATGTCAGATTCCCCAGTGGGTAGTGATTGCCCCATGCTCACTCCCCTCTATCCTTGACTGGAAAGTTCATTGCCTGAACCCTCCCTCCACCCCGACAAAGCCACAAGACCAGCTTGGGCCACCAGCATGGGATCTTGTTTGCAGTGGGGCTTGTTCCTCTTTGCTTTTTCCTTTTGACCCAAAGTCAGACTCCTGGCGGTATGTGGGAGTGATCCTCTGGGCTATGGCCAGTCCCCAGCCGGAGCAGGGATCGGGGTAAACACAGGTTAAACACACACACTGCTTTACATTTCCAGTAAAGCCCCACTGAGCTGGGTCTCCCAGTTCCCACATGCTCTCTGGTGCAATGTTTTCTTACCGGGAATCACTGAATTCCCCAAGTTCCCCTGAATGTTTGGATGTCACCAGGCCACTTTTGATAATTGGGGTTTGTACTGAACCTGGGGGGGGGATGAGCGCAGGTAAATTACAGCAGTGGATAAGAGACTGAGCACTCGGTCTGGCAGGGGGAAGCCTCAGAGAAGACCGTGGTGAAACGTACCATGGCCTTAAGGAACATTTCACTGGAGTAAATGAGGGGATTAAGATTTTAGTTAAGATGCCTGATCTGGTTCCTGCATGTGCCCAGCGGATACAACTCCCCAGCCACACGCTGACCTACATGTATGCCCCAGCTAACACCAATATCAAACAGGGCTAGACAAGCTGCTGTGCTGAGATAGCTGCCTTGTGCTCCCCTCTTCCCCCATTCTTTTGGGCACTCATCACATGCTACCCTTGAAATTCTCCAGGCACAAGCATATGTATATGTACAGCACCTAGCAGAATGGGCCCCAATCCTCATATCAGGGCCTTTAGGCACTACTGTCATAAAAATGATATGCAGGCATAACAGGTTCTGGCCAACCTCTAAAATCTCCCAAGCAGCCAGGCTTTGAGTTGGCTCCAGAAGCGTCTCTTTCAGGCTCTCTCACACTTCCCCCAATTAGACCAGTAGCCCCTTTCTTTTCACAAGCTTTGCCCCATGAAACATGAACATCCTGATGCTGCTGTTTGGGCCAAGTCTCACTTTTGACCTAGGTCTCATCAGCCTAGCTCTCGTGGGATGCAAGTATTTTGCAAAGCTGCTCAAACAGTTGTGGTCGGGACAAAAAAATGGTGATTCAGGAAAATTGAAGAGCATCACAGGGACGTATCATTTTGTCACCACTGTCCATGAGAAATGACTGAAGGGCTTCACTTTAACAAGACTGAAGTGTTTTGCTTCTATTAGATGGCTTAAAAGATAACAGATAACTCTTACAACAGTAGAAGTAATGCACTTGTGAGCTTGTTTCAGTATTTCCAAAATGGACTTTCAGCCATAGCATTGTGAGAGAAATTTTGATTTGTGTCCATGTGGTCTGAAAGGAAGTTTCCATGTATCCAATATGCCCAGGGAGCAGATTCTGCATTTTGACCAGCTCTAGTTTTTTTTCCCAACATGGCTGGGACTTCCTAATCCTGTGAAGGCATCACCTGCAAACCAGCTGAGCCCAAACCTTACAACACCTGCAGGGCAGATCTGGCCTGTGGCTTGCCTGAATCCAGACTGCCAGATGCAGGGCTCCCTTCCCTGCTGCAGTGGGGCAAGCCGGTGCTGGCACACAACCCGTCTCACAAAGAGATCTGCCCATAAGATAAACCGATTCCTGCAACCCCAGCCCTCTGCCATTAGTTCTGGTTGTGCCATATGCTGGTATACACATTTCAATTCAAGCATGGACGGGGAAATGCAGCTCCAGTCGATGCAGACAGAACAAATCCAACTACCTTGATTAATGCACATGTCTCTACAGAAATGCACATGCAATTCCATGTTGTTAGTACAAACACCCCGCCCCCCCCCCCCCCCACCCATAGGTCTGCCATACAGCCAGCAGTCAACAGACACAAAGTTCTAGAATACACAGGCCTCATGCACACCCACGGACACCCTCTTTGCCCTGCGGCTCTGCATACCTTGACGTAATCATAGTCACACTGGTAGGAAAGCTCCATGTTAAAGTGGGTGAAGTAAATCCGGATGGTGTATCCCGTGGGGACGCTGATATTCCAGGTTCTCTCCTTGTTGTTGGGGTACATGTTTGGGAAGTCGGGGGAAGTGATCCTCCCATACATCTTCTGCAGCTGGATGCTGCCACCCATTCCATGCCAAAGGGCCACTAAGAGCAGGTACAGCCTGCCCCAAACGGAACACAGACAGTCATGGCAGTGAACGTTAGCGCAGAGATCATGCTCGCTACACACCGAGGGCACTCGGGCATTAGTCAAGTTCTCTGTGCCTGATGATCCTCATTTTACACCTGGGTAAGTGCCCAGGGTGTCAGAGTGCAGCTGACACAAAACCCAGGGCAGGAGAACTGGGCTGCATTTCCTGGCATAAAAACAGGACAAAGAGCTAGTGAACCCCCCATGCCTGAGAAAAGTCTCCCTGGCAGCACTCACCTCATCCTTCAACTGTCTAACCAGAGCCTGCAGCAGCCTCTCCTGGAGCGTATGCCTCCAGAGAGAGAGTTTGCTTTGCTGTGTTTGTCCAGCGCTTAACTCTGATGCTTATCTCCCTTTCCTCCCCCTTCAGCCGGCTGAGTTCTGGGAACAGCAGTGACAGCAGAGCGGGCCTGTGCCCAATGCACAGGGCCCAAGTCAATCCTGGCTCAAAGTGCAAAGCGGAGCTGAAAGTGCAGCTGGATTCTGAATGTTTCAGCCCCCACCTCTCTGGAGGGATGAGCAATTGGGCTGGTATTTGTGAAGAGAAGCCGAGGAAGGGGAGAGGACGGGTGGGGGCGGGGGCAGGTACAGGGTAGCTCAAGATTGTGCGCGCTAGGGCGTGGTCCGGGAGTTTGGAAACATCATCTCCCTCTTGCCAGCTGTTCTATTACCCAATACATTACTAGAAGCCTGCTCTCCTGCACAGCCTTAGCCAACAGAGCCAAGAAGAAAACGGATGGGAACCCAGCTCCCTTGGCTGATCCATTTTATCAGCAGCTTTCAGGGAGGAGGGTCACAGATCCACCCAGAAGATTGTAAGAGTACCGGCCAGGAGGTACTCGGGTACTATGGTGCTGAAGGCTGTTCAAGTACCAGGGTATGCAGACAGATGGGTGGGGGTTAATTAATGGGACACAGAGCCTTTAAGCTCTCAGATGCTGGTTCTAATCCAGCCCACATCTCTTGAGGCTGAAAGTTGTTCTGTGCCTTAGGTGCACATCCAGCCGTTGCCATTTTGCCAGGCATGCTGGAGCACTTGGCTGATAGGGTTAAAAATCCAGTTCTGGAATTATGCCCCACTGCCCCATGCAGCGTGCCATACCAAGCAGCAGGAGGAGAGGAGGAGTAAGAGGAAATATGGAGAACTGGCCATGCAGAGAGGCAGGGGAGGCAGGGAGGCTATGTATGGCAGGAGCTGTATGGGAGAAACTCCCTGCCATCAGCACACTTATGCAGGAAGCCAGGCCAAGGGAAGCGGTATGGTGGGGAAGCGGCAGAGTAGGGGAACAAAGGGAGTCCTCCCCCTTCTCCAGCATTACCACTAGAGTTGTGGCAAATTGCATGGAGAAGGGAGCACCAAATGGGACCCTGCATTTAATACAGATGATGCCGTTTCCCCACTTCACAGATGGGAGAACAGAGGCCCAGGAGAGGAAAGTGACTTGACAGAGGCTGCATGGGCAGTCGGAGGCAGAATTGAAAACAGCTTGGATCCCCCAACCTCTCTGCCATGCGCCTTAAGCGTTAGCTGTCCTTCTGCTCCAGAAGGGAAACTTATAAAATAAGCCAAGGGCTGTTATTGTACTAGTCCTGGAGTGACCACGACTGCAGACCCTGGATCTTCCGAGACCGCGTAAGCTCTGCCAGGAGCAGGTACGTGGGCAATGCTGTTGAGAAACTGATGCCACAGTCCAGACAGCTCAATGGCAACAGAAGTGACTCTAGAGAAGGAGCAGTGGAGAGTGGGAGGGTGGCCACTGGGAGGAGCACCAGGATGGGGGGGGGGGCTGGACCCAGAAGCCTGATCCAGCAGCATCACCTATTCTATTTCTTCTCCCTCCCATCCAGGTCTCTGCCAAGCTCACTGGTGCCGAGGGGAAACCCCAGCCCATGTATGGGGAAAGCCCACTCAGTCTCCACTGAACCAAATGGGTGAGGGCTGCTAGTGCACATCAGTGTAGCTGTGTCCATATCTCACCAATAGAGGATCCGGCCTGCAGGTCATACCCTGGTTCCCCTGGAAGTTGACTCACACTGAAGTCCCTGGCACAAGGATTTGAGCCATTAACTCCCATCACAGGGACAGATTCTGCAACCATTCGGGCCAGTTGTGAATCGGGGTCCTCCTCCTCCTTGGTTTGATTTCTTTTTTTAGGTTAAAGGTTTTCTAGAAACACCTCTCCCCCCGCAGCTGCCCTGCATACAGGCCACAGCAGACAAGCACCAGAGGAGAGCGAGCGAGGCACATACACATTGTGCAGACGCCATCTCTCGCCCGCACCCATCACCCAGAAGGGAAGGAGACCAGGGAAGCCAGCACACCGAGAACCACAGGCTCCTGTGTGTGAGCAGAGTGGAGCTGTGCCAGGATATCCTACTGCCCTCCTACCACACCCAGCACTCCTGCTCCCAGGGGTCTGCCTCTCTAGCCAGTCACTTGCAGCCTGCCAGGGCATTTTCCACAGAGAAAAACTGAAGTCAGTGAGTGCTGGTCTACACTAGGGAGTTATTCTGAAATAAGTGGAGGGGCTACACTACGTAGCCCGTTATTTCAAAATAAGGGGCTGATTATTTCAAAATCTGCACTCCTGCTTTCCTCGGAGAATGATGCTTATTTTGAAATCGCGGGAGCGTGGACGCCGCACTGCTGCTATTTCTAAATGACTACTCCCCAGAGTAATTTGAAGTAATTACTCCCCAGTGCTTCCTGGGGCTCTAAGTCAAGGTAGCACATCCACAATAACAGAGTCTGCTTCAAACTAATTTCGAGGCTCCCTTGTAGTGGGGACACACTGTTTTGATTTTTGTTATTTCGGGAGTTATTATTTTGAATTTAGTTATTTTGAAATAATTTCCTAGTGTAAACATGTCCTGAGGGACCTCTGCCAAACTGCATCCAGAGAACAGTTTCACAGAGGGGAGGGGGCAGCCAACAGTAACCCATGCAACAGCAGTAAATGAGGTTAATGGGCAGGAGCTAGAAAGGACTAGACGCTTTCAGGGCCCGCTGATTGTTAAACAGCCCCCACTGAGCCCTGACAGGTCATGGACTTTACACAGGCCACAAATGAGAAAAAAACATTGGGAAATCAATAAGGGCCAAGAGGAATACTGGTGGCTTGCTTGGCAATGTCACTGCTTGTGATTTCAGCCATGCTTGTGTCTAGGTATTGAGGTTGTGTGTGTGTGTGTGTGTGTGTACGTACACAGCTGTCAGGGCATTGCTTGTGTGTAAAGAGAGTCTATGTGTACCTATATGTACAGTCATCAAGCGACTGTTCATGTGGTAAGAGTGTATATGTCTGTGTCCTGATCAGGCAACTGTTTGTATGTCTGTGAATTAAGCAATCAGACCCCAGAGTGCAAACATGCTTCGGTTAACCTCCATGTTCCATTGCCAGTATTTCTCCTGCCCGCAATGTGCGGTCTCTGTGATTGGACGTGAATTATTTTGTCGTCATTCAGCTCCAAGCTGTCTCCCTGCAACTGCAGGCTGCTCATCTCCTTTGTATTCCCGCAATGCCACTAAGCCCCAGCCACAGACTTGGGATGTTAAATAGTGAGTAACTGAGTAACAGTGTAATTGTTGAGGTTACATGCACCTGCAGCACGGGGTGGCAGCCAGCTCCCCAAGTGCTGGTGCACAAGGCTCGGCCATCTCCCATCTGCTGGCCCTGCTCCCAGGAGTCAGCTGGCGCCCCCTGCCTCTGATACAGATCCCAGAGCATGGAGCCCACCCCTACATCCCTACCCCAGACCCAAAACCCCACTGTGCTAGGCACTGCACAAACACAGCAACGGTCCCTGCTCTTGCACGTTTTAGTGGCTTTGGGTCCCAAGCTGCAGGGATAGGTCCCAGAATGAAAGTATCCACTATAAGATGGCTCTGAAAACTCTCCAGAGAGGCGAGAATCTGACCAAACTCTTCCATGCTGTCAGCCCCGGGCCCTCCTGTCTGATGCTTGGATTCTGGTCTAACCTTTCCTAGAGCTGGCCCTCGGCTGCACATCAGAACATGGAAGCTGACCCAGCAAGAGACCATGAAAAGGGCTGAATTCTTGGTGCAAATACCAGGCCCCCACCTCTTTGGCCTTTGGAGAAGCAAGGCTGCAGGCTGGAACCGGGCGAGGGGGTGGAGCACCTTTTAGAACTAAGTCCCTGGGATGAAATCCTGGCCCTGTTTTGCCTATTTCCTTGCAAAGAGCCCTTCCTGTTTCAGCATGTCTTGCCGCATCAGCCAGCCATTTGCAGCCCTAGCTCACCTGCATCGTGCTGACTAACTGCAGGCCCTACAATGTAACTCCTAACACCCCTCCTCCTCCGCCCCAAGCAAGCCTGAAGGCAGGGGGCTCCCATCCCATGCCCCCCTGAGAGGCAGCTATTTGCCAGTTGCCTAGTGACTGACGCACTTCAGAAAGGGTTGGGGTTATTGGATGTGACAGGAGCCCATTGTGAAATCTGCCCAGCTGTCTCCCTGCTCCCCAGCCTGTCCATGCTTGAGGGGCTGAGGGATCCCAGAGGGAAGCAGTGGCATCAGGGGGAAAGTAAGTCTGAAAGGTTCAGGGAAGGGGCTCTGTGACTCCATGGTCACGAGATCCCCTCCCCCTCCCTGTGGGGACTGCAGTCAGTCAGTCAACCAGCTTCCCCCGATCCTCCCTATGCTTGCTTTCCTGCTCCCCTTACTTCCGGCTGCAGCACAGTCTGCCCAGGAAACGTCTCAGATCGCTCAGGGGCAGCAGCTCGGTGGTAGGCAGCTGAGCCTGCACGTCAGTCAGTGTGAGCAGAGCAGTTCAGTCTGGGCCCAGCTAATGCCTGGGGCTTGTGGGCTGGGCTGTCTACCCGCCAAAGGTCCCATGTGGCGTTTCCCAGGGAGCAGGGATGAGAGGAGGGTGGTGCTGGAGGAAGGCAAATGGGAGACATGCCCAGAGGGCTGTAGGTTTGACTTGCTGAGTTCTCCATGTCCCCCAAGCTCTGCCCCCTGCTGATTTGGATGGCTCCTGCTTTCCTCAAATAGAAACCTCTCCTGCCACTTCCACAGCCTCTCCTCACCCCTCACTGGAGGAGGGAGACTTGGGGGCTCTGCTCACCGAACAGAGGGGAGCGCACCTGGAGGAGGAGCAGGAAGACGTCTGATGGAGCCACGAGACAAGAGGCACAGGGCGCGTGGCCATCAGGAACACAAGGGAGGAGTCAGAGCAGGTCGTGGGGCCTGATTTTACACTACTTAGACCTTAGGTCTCTTCCCGCACTGCAGGAGCGGGGATAACATCATAGATGGACCTGCTAAGGGGTCCCACCCCTCTCATTATCCGTGGCCCATCCCTTAGACCATCACACCACAGTCTGTAGAAACCCAGGCTACGTTTATCCAAAGCAACTAGTGATCTCAGAAGCCCAGCTGGCGCCCCCTTAAAAGAGCTGGATTTTCAGAGAACAAATGCTCTTTCAAGGGTCTCTAGCTTCACACCGCAAAAATCGCTAGTTACTTTTAAAAAGCCGTGGCCTGCACATCCAACATACCAAGTAGGTCCCGCTCAGCCTGGTGACCAACAGTACAGCCTGCAATTGTGACTTATGCTTGCAGCAAACACACAGTGAAATTAAATAAAAACATAAAATACTCTTGCAGGAAGTCTGCAACTGACCAATATTATAAAAATTCTTCAGATCCACAACGCCAACACGCCGTAACCAAAACCAGAGAGAGCAAGAAAGCAGGCTGCTCCCTAACGCAGAGAGTCACAACTCACCCCACACTTAAGTCCTTGCTTGCAATTCCAACACAGTCCTCAGCACACCACAGCGGCCCATACCCCGACCCCTATGCTCCAGCCTCTGCAGAAACGGTCAACAAGACAGCACGATGGTGGCTGGAGACTCGCCCAGACAGTGACCACAGAAAGCGAAGGGTGTGAGATGGCAGTCACGTTGCTGAGAGCACTCTGGAAGGCACTCAGATACAGCCATGTGCGTGGCACAAGAACCCAGACAGAAAAGAATCTCGTGCTCCTTTGGCCTGCCTGTCTGTCTCCCCCACACCCCGTTTCTGTTCACCTGTCTCTCAAAGGAGGCAATCACTCACATGGCCCCATGCCCTGGGTAGCTATGCTGTGTCTGCCACGTTGGCGCCGAGCTGGCCACTGCAGTGGAGCAGCTGTTTTTCTTTCTGCAGAGAGCGTTTGGTTCGAGTTCAGATAAAAGCAGGAGCCAGGCCTATGTTGTAATCCTCTGTCCTCTGCTGTCCTCTCTCAGATTAGAAGAGATACGCACTTTACAAGCACAAACAGGCTGTTTCCTAGATAATTATGGCACAAAGCAAGGGGTAGGAACTAAGGAAAAGTTCATGTTATTCATACTTCCAGGACAAAAATCCTAGAAGAGTAAAGGAAACGTGGTTAATTAAGGGGGGGCAAGACACAGGTCCAGAGCAGAAGAACTGAAGACTAGCAAAGACCGACCCCAGAAGAGGGGATGCAACAGTGAGTCCTCTCCACGCCAGCCTCGTTTGGATCAGCACTCTGGCACCGTTACAAGGTCGTTGCTGTCTTGGCCAACAAGCAACCTGACCAAGCCAAATCCTTCTTAGCATCTGCTGCTCCTGGAACAGACTCCTGGAACCGGGAGCATCTCCCTCTGCAACAATGCTTTGGGTTTTTACCCCTTCCATGACTGGGTGGGCTGGAAGGTGGCCTGCTTGCTAAGAGATGTCCCCCTGCAGCATGGTTAAACCTCCAGTGGAAGGCCCCTCACTCCTGTAGAACAGCATCTCTCCCCATGTAGGCTGGTGTCTGGGGGATAACAGAGGAACAACTTTGCAACAGAACTCAAATCCCTCCCCATCCAGTCCTTCTAAGATGAGGCTCGATTCCTATCCATATTAGGGATGTTAAGTGGTTAACTGGTCAGCACGCCGGTAAGCATGAGGCTTACCAGTAGGCTTAACAGTTAACTGGCCCTTGCTGGTGAACACCGGCAGTGGCAAGGCAAGTGGGCTGGAGCAGCCCTGGATGCAGAGGGGCCAGCACTGGCAGGCCAGAAGGGCCACAAAGCTACAGTGGGACCAGCAGTGGGACCCCCTGGGCTGTGGCAGAGTGAATGGTTAACCAGTTAACTGTTTTAACATCCCTGGTCCTTATGAACCATAATTCCTCTCCACCTGCAGCCCCATCCTCTTCCCAACCAAGGCTCTGCAGAATGCAAGCCACCCTCTAACTTACAGGTGCAAGTTGCTCTTGGGCAGACACACCTGTATTTCTGATCTCTGTCGCATCTTGCCAGTTGAAAACACAGCAAGGGGACCTGGCAACCATCAAGAACGTGAGTCAGCCTGGGAATTTGGCTGCGGATCTCCAGCTCCTTCCACTTCCATCCTTCTTCCTGATCCTTTAAACCTCATTACTTTCCATGGAAGGAGAGAAGTGAACGCTCTGCAAACAACCTTCTTCCCCTCCCACATTAATCGATGGTTCAATGCAGATCAGAGGGAAATGCAGAATGAATCGGATTCTCTCCCCTATTCAGCAAGCTGCAACTCCTACCGAAGAGCTACCATGTCCCAACAACCTATTGACTTCCAGCCTGCACTTGACTTGCTTGCAACCTTATGCAGCCAAATGGTCTTCCTCACTATTCCTCTTCCTCCAGAATCAGAGAAACTTAGAACTGGAACAGACCCCGAGAGGTCATCAGGTCCATTCCCTTGCTCTCACAGCAGCACCAAGCACCATCTAGATCATCTCTGACAGGTGTTTGTCTAAGCTGTTCTAAAATTTCTCCAGTGATGGAGATCCACAACCTCCCTAGGCAATTTATTCCAGTGCTTAACCAAAACACTGAAGGGGCAGCCAGATGTGAATTGTGGACTTCTTGTTCTGCAGTCAAATGCTCTACCCTTGAACTAGATGCCCACCAGCCATAATCCTCTCTGCATTGTGCGAGAAAAGACTTGTTAGCCCACTGATGCAGAACAACTAACAGATCCAGCCTAAAGTGCTTCCCAAACTCAGATACTGTAATAAAGAGAGTTACAGAAAAGTCCAAAGGGTAGGGTCAGAGACACTAGAGTGGACAGATCTCCCTATGGCTGAAGTCTTTCCTGAACAGGTGTAGTTCTGTTCCTGCCGCAGAGAAAATGGACTGTAGATGGTACCACTACCTCTGACGGCATGAACCAAAAATCGGCAGCATTCCAGAATGGATTTATCTATCTGCAGCAAGGAGGGAAAACGCACTCCAACCCATTCCCAATGTGGGATATATTATGCTTCTTGGCAAATCCCAACAGAATCTTAGCAGTAGAGAGATTCAGCAGCTAAAAACCAACAGCCCCAAAATGGAGCTCAGCAGACTATAGAATGAAACAGAAGCATCTTGAATGAGAACAGGATTTGTATATTCAGGTATTCTTCACTACCTGCCCCAAACTGTTCAACCGCACAGAGTAACACTATGTAGGTGCTTCATTCCTCCTGAGAGATGGCTGCATTTCAGGGGTGGGAGAAGTAAGCCTGATAAATAGGGCTACGCTTTCAGATACAAGAACATAAGAATGACCATACTGGGTCAGACCAAAGGTCCATACATCCCAGTATCCTCTCTGCTGACAGTGGCCAATGCCAAATGCCCCGACAGGTAATGATCAAGTGATCTCTCTCCTGCCATCCATCTCCACCTTCTGACAAACAGAGGCTAGGAACACCATTCCTTACCCATCCTGGCTAATAGCCATTAATGGACTTAACCTCCATGAATTTATCTAGTTCTCTTTTAAACCCTATTATAGTCCTAGCCTTCACAACCTCCTCAAGCAAGGAGTTCCACAGGTTGACTATGCGCTGTGTGAAGAAGAACTTCCTTTTATTTGTTTTAAACCTGCTGCCCATTAATTTCATTTGGTGGCCCCTAGTTCTTATATTATGGAAACAAGTAAATAACTTTTCCTTATTCACTTTCTCCACACCACTCATGATTTTATAGACCTCGATCATATCCCCTAGTCTCCTCTTTTCCACTTTTGGGTGCACTTTTGCTTGCGTACACATTAGACTTCCATGCACAAAAGCGGATATGCATGTGGGATTGGCACATCCCCACACACATTTTCCTAGTGTAGTTGCCGTGGGGTGGCCTCATTTGAAAGCTGTCTTACAATTTGTTGGGCTAAATCCAGAAGTGCTAGGATACTTACTGAAAAATACTACTACACATTGTTGACTTACCGTGGAGTCTTTAAGTCCCTTAGTGTAAACAGAGAGGTCTGCTGGATGTAACACAGACATTCAAGCCATTCAATTCAGAATAGGACATGGAGTCAGGTAGTTTCACTAGGAGTACTTTGGGATAGATTCTATCTTCCAAGCACTGGTGCTGGCAGTATAAGGCAGTCATGCCAGCCTAGACTGCTACAATGAAGACAAACCTTTCTGGAAGACAGAACAATTTGGCCTATTAGATAAGAGAGATTGGAGACGCAAACTTGGCTCCCGACAGCTGAGGCTTTTGACAGGGGCTGTCTCCAGCAATGCAAAACAGAAGGCATAATACCAAATTGCTCCCAAGCGCTGGTCCTGAATGACAGAGCACTGGAAGGGCATCATAACAGACTGATTCATCCAAGTCTTGGAGGCCTCTTGCTTACAGGCAGGACATTGAACATGTGGTAGGACAAAATTCAAAGTGTGATATCAACACCACGATAGCCAATACACGTTAGTTATAGTATGTACTATGTCAATAAATGTATTATAGATATGTTAAATGAATATATTATGAATTTTCCCCAATTCTGTTCACCCATATCAAATAATCTACAACACTCTGCAATGCTAAAGTCAACTTTGGCATTAGAAAATTGTATACCTGTCAAATACTGTGCCCCCAGGTACAAGCTTAGAAAGTGGCTTCATGCTGGTTAGTAGCTGGAATGCCAAGACCAAAAGAAAAGGTAAGAGGGGAACACGATGGTACTAAAAAAGCAAGCTGAAATTGGTAGGTGGAATCTTAGATGATGTATAGAGGGTCTTAGGTTGTGCATGTTGTTATAAATACAAAACAACGAATAGTCTAGCAGCACCTGAAAGACTAACAAAACATGTAGATGGTATCATGAGCTTTTGCGGGCACAACCCACTTCTTCAGATGACAGAAGTGGGTTGTGCCCACGAAAGCTCATGACACCATCTACATGTTTTGTTAGTCTTTCAGGTGCTGCTAGACTATTCGTTGTTTTTAAGTTTTTCCAGTTACAGACTAACTCAGCTACCCCTCTGAAGGTTATAAATACAAGTAGTCTTAAGGAGCACACCTTCAGCATAAGGTGACCTGAACACACTGCAAGGACCTGCTTCCAAGAAGCAGTGGTAATGTATTAGCTGTCTCTCTCCTGTACCATACTGTTGTGTCTATAAACGATAAATTGTCTCAAACATTTTAATGCGGCACTGCAAGTGAAGTCAAAATCAGCATGCAAATAGTAAAACAGTGGGCATCAGAATTCAGCTCTCTCCCTTTCTGGAGGAAGATTGCAGAGAAGGGTAGTTTTGAATGGTTCCTATCTACCAAATGATTGGGTCTAAATTAGCTATAACGACATAAGAGATATATCTTGAAGTCATTGCGGATAGTTCTCTAAAAACATCCACTCAATGTGCAGCAGCAGTCAAAAAAGCAAATAGAATGTAAGAAATCGTTAAAAAGGGGATAGAGAATAAGACAGAGAATATCTTATTGCCTCTGTACAAATCCATGGTGTGCCCACATCTTGAATACTGCATGCAGATGTGGTCGCCTCATCTAAAAAAAAATATCTTGGCATTGGAAAAGGTTCAGAAAAGGGCAACAAAAATGATTAGGGGTTTGCTACGGCTTCCATATGAAGAGAGATTAAAAAGACAGGGACTTTTCAGCTTATTAACGAGGAGAGTGGTGGGGATATGATAGAGGGCTATAAAATCATGACTGGTGTGGAGAAAGTGAATAAGGAAAAGTTATTTACTTGTTCCCATTACATAAGAATGAAGGGTCACCAAATGAAATTAATAGGTAGCAGGTTTAAAACAAATAAAAGGAAGTATTTCTTCATACAACACACAGTTAACATGTGGAACTCCTTGCCTGAGGATGTTGTGAAGGCCAGGACTTTAACAGGGTTCAAAAAAGAGCTAGATAAATTCATGTATGATAGGTCCATCAATGGCTATTAGCCAGGATGCGCAGGAAGGGTGCCCTAGCCTCTGTCAGGAACTGGGATTGGGTGACAGGGGAGGGATCACTCGATGATTCCCTGTTCTGTTCATTCCCTCTGGGGCATCTGGAATTGGCCACTGTCAGAAGACAGGATACTGGGCTAGATGGATCTTTGGTATGATCTAGTATGGTCGCTGTTATGAAGAGCTGGCTCTAGCTCGAGGCTGTATTCTGTTTAGCTCAGGATGTAGGTGCATTGCCATGGGATTGGAAGAAAAGGAGGACTATTAGGGTCCTTACCCTGCATGCGTTCGTTTAGAGTCACATGGACAAGACAGAATCCAGTAAATCTACCTCTAGTGCTTAAATGTTTCCATGGGATTTCCAGGGGTTCATCAAGAAGAATCTTTGCGGGGGGAAAGAGGCTGGGAGAAAAGGAGGCTGTTCGTTGACAAGGATAAACGGGAGCCAGAAAGATAGAGGGGCTGGAAAAATCACTCTTGCTGAAGTCAGATTAATCTTTCTCACTTGTCTGTTAGCCTCTGCTTAACAGCATCATAATGACCTGAAATTGCAACTGATAAATCGGTGCTGAGGGTTTGTCTCATTGAGGCTGCCACACAAGGATGGGCCATTATTCTTTCAATTTAGGTCTCTGATGCCTGTTAACATATATTAGACTTTTCCATATGGTGCTTTTTAGCCTGGTGTCCAGGGCAGCTGCCCAGGTCTCTTTCCCCACCCACGCTCTCGGGTCCTCTTAATGAGGATGGATGACAGCCCCAGCTCAGTAATGGGACACAGATGGTCCAAATGGCTTTTCACTTTTCTACTTCGAAACATATTTTCCATCTTAGAAAGTCTCATACAAAAATAAACCCTCCTAATCTTTGGCCGCTGTAATTTTTTGTTTTCTAATTTGACGACGGACTTGTCAGATTGGGCAACGTCTTTGAGAGGGCTGCGGACTTTTTATTAGAATGGATCAGGCATTGAACTGAGAGTCAGGAGATCTGGGGTCGTAGTGACAACTCTTCCAGTGGGCAGCTTTAGGCAAGTCACTCCCCGGCTCTGTGTGTGTGTCCCTTCCTACGCTTTGTCCCTCTTGCCTCCTGTAAACTCTTCAGAATAGGGGTTGTCATTTACTTTGGGTTTGTACAGCATCTAGTGTGATTACTATTGTTATTTATTTTTCTGTAGCACCCAAGAGACCTCCTCAGAGCCCAGGATCATATTGTGCCAGGTGCTGTACCAACAAAATGACCCCCAGAGCTCCACTCTGAACACTCTAGACATTACAGTAACACTAATAATAATGGATTAAGCACAAGAATCACTGGAGTTAAAGTCTAATACAAATAGGTCTAAAGGGGCAGCCCTGAAGGGAGAAGACAGCCTCAGAGCTGCGTGCAGTAGTGGGTGACTAAGGACTCGAAGCAGCAGGCTTGGCATAGCTAGACTCTGTGGCAGGTTCAAATCCTAGCAGGTCAATACGGGGTCTTTATCCGATGAATGATTTGTATTCCAAGAGGAGTCCTAACTGCATTAGGTGCTGTCCAAGCACACAGGAAAGGGGTGATGCAGCTGCTTCTCTGTATTTTACAGAATACAGCAGGGAGTTAGGTTTAAAAGGGAGATTATCTAACCATCCTCTGCCAGAGAAAGCTAAGGGCTTGGGGAGTTCTCTCATTGCTTCCTTGAGCTCTCCCCTTGTCTGTCTGTCTCCACATTCTCATTATTAGAGTGTAAGCTCTTTGGGGGAGGGACTTTCTGTGCTGAGTTTGTTCAATGCCTAACACAGTGGGGTCCCTGGTCCATGCCTGCAGCTCTTGGATGTTACTACATCCTTACTAGGAATGTGAAAGGTTAACTGGTGGGAGCTGGAGCAGTTCTCCACCGGCTCCAGCCCCACAGGGGGCCCGCTATGAACCAGGGCTGCTCCAGTGGGGGTTGGAAGTGGGAGCCCCACAGGCTGGGGACTACTCTAGCCGGGCTGGAGCGGTGGCCCCTTCGCAGGAACCCACTTCATTGGTTGCATCCCTAATTTTTATTGCAACCTTTGAAAGGAGGCTGCACCAGACATGCCTTGGAGGATGCGCCTGTCTCTTCAAAGTGCTGGCGGCTCTTTCGTATTTATGCCTCACATGAATTATAGAAGCCAACATTTTGCTGTTCGCCAGTGCAGCCCACTGGAGGCCTCATTAAGGGTGTGGAGTAGGGTCTCATCAGGGTTGCCTTGTTTCTGTCTGTGACACAGCATTTACTAGGAAGCCTCCGTTCCTGAAGATGCACAGTGGTAATTATTCGCCCCTGAACGGATGGGGGCGAGGGACTCAGGAAAACAATTCCTTGAATCTTTCAGCTTTCATTACAGTTTTCTTTAAAAATGCCAGCTCTGATTTACAGCCTGACGGCCTGCAGTCTGACCTGACCAGCTGCCAAAGCAGGACTGACAGAAGCACAAAACTTATTAACCCGCCCTTCAGTCTTGCCAGATCTTGGGTGTTGCAAGAGATCCCCTGTCTGGGCTGCTCCATACACAAGCAGACATTTCTGCTGTAGCCACCTGCGGCTGGTGCAGAGGTTTAAATCTGAGCTCCCCCGTCTCTCTCTAAAGACTGCAAAGGGGTGGTAACTCGTAGGCAATTTTGCCTTGTGCTCGGAACAGGGGACAAGGCACCAAGTGATTTTAGGGCCTATTCCTGAACCTACCACTCCGTGGCTGTGTGAACCCAGATAAGTCACTTCACCTTTCTCCTGCAGTTTGGTCAGCTGTAAAGTGGGGATCATCCAACTTGCCTTGCCACACTGCAAGGCTGAATCAAACTCTACAGAGCTCCCGTAGGATCACTGCATGAGAGGTGCTATTTATGCTACAGAAGTGAGAAAATATTGTTTTCGTGCCTGTCACTTATGAGACAGACATATCAAACAGTCCCACGCCACCACAATACACCCACGCAGCGTAATCTCCCGGCAGGATGGCTACGCTGCAATCGGAGATGTGACTGCAGCCCATGGAGATGTGCCCTAGCAAGCTTGTGTAACAGTCAAAGATCGAAGCAAGTCACTGCTGCAATGAAGCTGCAGCGGCATGGCTGCTGCAGTAGGTACCCGGGGTCCCGAGCAGACAGGATTAGCTGGATCTTCGGGAAAACGAGCTTGTGTATCTCGAGGCGCTGCAATCACACCTCTCCACTGCAGTGTAGCCTTACCCTCAGTGAAAGTGGCAGATGACCTGTGTAAGGAGATGGATGTGTATACCTGGGAATGAAGCGCTCTGGGGTGCTGGATCCTCTTCTACCTTCCCCTGCTGTACCCATGCATTGCAGCACATGCCCCGTTCAGATTCCTTGGCAATAAAGTGACACTTCTCCCCCCTCTCCAGAAGGGAGAGGCGACTGCAGGCCTTTCTGCTCACTTGTTTTCCTCTGACCACCCTCGCCTGCCCACACGCTACGCTGCTCACCCGCCCTGAACGGATTTGTGTTCTCCTCCTCGGAAGAGCAATCAGGAGACACTTTCCTGCCTGCTGGCACCCAGCGGTGGGTGAATTCTCCATTTCACAGACAGAGCCAAATGCCACCTGGAAGCAGCAATTTCAAACCAAGTGATAGACACTCACTTCCTGAAGTGTCAGGCCACTAATGCGCGTGCCCATGGCCTTTAGGCAGCTGCAGCTTCCCGCACGCACACCTGCATTGAAGCTTCTGGCTGGCTAGCTTTCACCCGGGAGCTGATTTACCTCAGTGACTAGATTAGCAGCATCAACGCTGAGAAGAGGGAAAGTTTTTGTAGCACCGCAGGCTCATTTGTGGGTGTTTCTTTGCCCTGGTGGTTTCATTCTGCTGCAGGAACTCCCGGTGCAGAACCCTGTCCTAAAGGAGGGGGGAGTGCAACTTTCCCTACAAAGGAAACAACATGCTAGCACTTCATCCCCCTCCATTCCATCACCCCAAGAGTGGCCCTCAGCCTCTGCCAGACCCAACGGCAAGTGCAGACGGTGGGGTTCAAAGCCACCGAAGGAATTTGGACTTTTGGCTCCCAATAAAATTTAAATCCCAGCCGCAGCTAAACCGACTACCAGTTCTAGCCTCATGTAACCCGTGGGCCCCAGCCTGCCAAAACAGTGGGGATGAGTGTCCAGAAAAACAAGTTCTAAACTCCTCCTCCAGGCAATCAAGAGGCTCCCAGACCAGAGCTGGGTGTTATGCACCTGGAGAATTCTGTTTCCCTGGGCTCTCATCCTTGCACTCTCTCTCAATCAGGCCTGCCCATTGGTGCCAGTTGAGAGGGCCTTTGTGGTTCAAGAGCCCATTTATTGAGCTGGACTGAGACCAACAAATTCATTCCACACACTGGCCAACTTTTATGCCATGACCACCCTGATCAGAGTTGTTACTAGTCATCTCAAAATGAAGTGCATCCTGTTTCAATACCAAGCCTTCCAGCCATCCAGGCCTTCTGGCCTCTCACTGCCACGATCACGTTCATAATCAGCCACAGGACTAGAAGCAACGAGGCATTTACCTCTTAGTTCCTCTTTCCTGAGCTTGCCCCTTTCACGTCCAAATTCCCTTCTTACACAAGGAATAAAGAACCATTTGAATAACCAAGTGTGGATCCAAGACCTCAGCCATCCCACACTGCTGAGCAAAGGGGGAAGTTTGCAATCAAATCTCTCATGTGCTTGTATGCACATTGGGAGCGGGGAGGGCGGGGGGAGGTGAGAGTTAAGTAAATAAGTAAGGTGAGAATTGTCTGTATTTCTGTCAGCTCCTAAGTGGCTTCATCTCCTTGAGTCACAAGTGAAATGTCCTGTTGGCCTTGAACACAGTTTTAAGAGACAGGAGGAGGGCACAGTTGAAGATATTCATCTGATCCACCCAGGTCTCTGCAGAGCTCCCATCCTTGGACAAGCCAGCACCTTCTCAAGGCTGACTGGAGACATGAATAGGGAAACAAGACTCGAGGCAGCTCCAGCGCTGCAGGAGCCCACAGAGGAGAAAGCAGAAATAATGTGCAGATGGCAAACGGGACTTGCCTTTAGCTAAGCTTCAGGTGACACATGCAAGTCAAGCTCTGCACCGGTAGCAAAGCCAACCCTTTTAAACTGTACAGGGCTGCCCTCGAGAGGGAGACACAATGCAGTGGGTCGAAAGCCCAAAGACTGAGTGTATGTCTACGCTACAGCACTAATTCGAACTAACTTAATTCGAATTAGTTAATTCGAACTAAGCTAATTCAAAATAGTGCATCTAGACCTAAAAACTAGTTCGAATTAGCGTTTTGCTAATTCGAACATTGAGTGGACCCTGAACCGAGGTTAAGGATGGCCGGAAGCAGTGCCGGCAAGGCATCAGGTTAGGACTTAGAGCGTGGAGCTGCTGTCTCAGGCTAGCCGAGGGCTGTGCTTAAAGGGTCCCGACCTCCACCCCGGACAGACAGTTCTCAGGGGTTCCCCGCTCGCTTGTCTAACTCGATGAGGGACAGCAAAGCAGTCCTGTCTTGGAGTGCCCTGAATGCCCACACTCGGCACATCACAGCATTCGGCCATCAGCCCAGCTGCACTTGCTGCAGGCTGCCATCCGGGGTGGGGGGACTCAATCGGGGGGCTGCAGGAGAGCTTCCACCCTGAGGAGCCCGCAGAGCCACCCCAGTCCTCCCCATTGGGGGCTCGTACCCCATTCCTCCCTCACCTCCTTCCACTTATCCCTCCCTAGCCCCCCTTCCTGAGGGCTACACAGCCCTTAATTCGAACTACTTAATTCGAACTGGGCGTTAGTCCTTGTAGAATGAGGTTTACCTAGTTCGAATTAAGCGCTCCGCTAGTCCGAATTAAGTTCAAACTAGCGGTTTGCCTGTGTAGTGCCTATCAAAGTTAATTCAAACTAATGTCTGTTAGTTCAAATTAACTTTGTAGTGTAGACACACCCAGAGGATGTTAAATATTGGTTAATTGAATAGTCGAGTAACCTCGTGAATTCTTATCAGTTAGTCGACTATTCTATAATCCCCAGGGACGGGGCTGGCAGCCAGTGCGCTCTGGCCCCACTTCCTAGGAGCCCCCTGCCACACCTTGCTGTTGCCTCTGCATCAGAGGCAGCAGTGTGGGGTGTCAGGCAGCAGCTGGTCTGCAAGGGAAGCCAGGTTAAAAACCACCCTCCTCCCCCTTCACTGACCAGCTGGCTGTCACCCCATGCTGCTGCCTCTGATACAGATGCAGCAGCGTGGGGTGGCAGCAGCCCCTGTCCGGGGGGAAGGAGGTGTCTGCACCCGGACCCGGCATGAGCCAGAACTGAGCTGGGCTATGTGCCAGCCTAGCTCCTACTTGGTCCTGGACCCGTCGCAAGCCAGGACTTAGACCGGTTGCTGGCCAGCCTGCTAAAAAATGTACTTGGGGGAGGGGAAATGCATGTAGTCTAAAGCATTTAACTGATCAGCAAAAGCTTATAGGTTATCGACTACACTATTACATCCCTATCAAAGATCTGGGTTCTCTTCCCATCAATGCAATGAAAGGAGTGTGTCTACTTAGCAAAACTGACTGGAATAGCTAATGCAGGGGAGCTCCCCAAGTGGACAAGCTATTCCGGAATAGTTACTCTCCTTTGGAAGGAAGCATGCCATTCTGGAATGCAAGCGACTTTTTTCTGGAATAGGGTATCCACATGGGGAGCTGTTCCAGAAAAACTACTGAAGTCTGTTTCTCCAGGCAGACAAGCCCTAATTTGCTGCGTGACTCTGGAAGCGCCATTTCACCTCTCTGCACTCTAGCTTCCCCATGCATGGAATGGAGAATAATAAACCACGTCCACCTCTGTAAAGTGCTTTGAGATGTTAGAGCCATGCAGAGCTCTGTTAGGACTCCTCTCAAGTGCTGGCAGAATACAGCATTTTGCACTGCAATTTGACTGTAACACAGTCTGCCCTTTCTGCCCATGTTACAAAAGCAAACCTCCCAGTGCTACAATGCCTCATCAAGTCTCCCCCTACCCCAGTCTATCCCAGCCCACTTATCTCCCTGAGAGTTATACCAGGGCTAGGCGAGCCTGCGGAGCAGCTATTGTTTCACATGTTCTTTGAAGTTGCCAGAGAGTCGTTCACATTCAAGAGTCTCCTGTGCTGTATGCATCTTACCAGAAGCCGCTGCACCACCTTTATAGTCAAGACAATCTCTTTCTTTCACTGAAAGCCACGTGGAGGGTATAAGGATGTATTCACAGCCTGCGGTTGCTGGGGGTCTGGTGAATAAAGTTGCTCCAAGGAGTAAGCAAAGACACAGTTTGGGAGCCCACTTCACAAATGAAGCCTTCGCAACTCAGATATGAGGTCAGGGAACTGAGAAACTCAACACGTAGCTAGTTATAAAGAGAGTGAGTAATAAAGCGAGTGAACAAATGGGTTATTTGACCGTGTTACAATTTCCACTTCAGCGAGGCTGAGCGAGACAGAAAATTCACTAAGCACATGTGCAAAAGCAAACCAGCCTCATGGTTAGAGCAGGAGACTGGGAGTGAGGACTTGTTGGATCTATTCCCAGCTCTGCTGCTAACGAGTCTTGTGATTTCAGGCAAGTCACTTCAACTCTAAAACAGGTGAAATAGGGACAATGGTATGTATGTACCACTAAATGCATTTGTGCCATCAAATCAAAAAGGGTTCCAGATGCAGGTGAGTGTGACCCAAAGACCTCTTGATGCCACCTGGCAGGGGGCACAGGTGTCCTAGGAGCTCATTGCAAAGTCTCTAATAAAAGCCTGTGTCAACTGGATCCTTTTAGGGATTGTGAAATGTGTGTGCACAAGGAGTTACGTGACTGTACAAAAAATATCTTAAGGCCTATGGCTGGGGACTGGTCAGCAGCAAAGGTGAAAAGCCACGGTGGTTTGTTTTCTAACAAAGAATGTTTAGCTATTTGTTCACATGTAAATGAAGTATCGTATGGTTCCCAATGGGCAGCCACTTACACTTCTGAGCCAATGCTAATGAAGGACTAGGAAATCTTCAAAGGGAGGAAATAAACAGGAAGTAGAATACTTTTGACACTATATCTGGGACAAAGATGAATTGCCAGTATGCTATTTCTTCAATCTGCAAGGACAAGCTGTCGGCTATCTTGCTCTTATGAGAAGGGTTTCAACTAGATTGAGCTATGTCTAGACAGCAAGCCTCTTTCGGAAGACGCTTTTTTGAAAGATACTTTCGAAAAAGCCTCTTTCGAAAAAGAGCGTCTAGATTACAACCAGTACTTTCGAAAAAGCAAGCCACTTTGCATTACATAGCACCTTTTTTCAAAAAAGCCCTTTCGAAAAAAGGTGTTCTTCCTCGTCAAACGAGGTTTTCCGCCATCAAAAAAACTGCTGCGTTCTTTCGATTTACTTTCGAAACAATGCGGCAACAGTCTAGACGCAGGGGAAGGATTTTGGTTTTTTTTTTTTTTTTTTTTTTAAAAGGCCACTTTTTTTGGAAAAAACCCTATAGTCTAGACACACCATGACTGAAAAGGCTAAGTAAAGACCTGGGGAAAAGCATCCTGTCAAAGACAGAGGATTGCTTTGTTAGTTAAGTCTCTAAAAAGCATGTTCTGATTTTGTTTTGTATGTAACCATTTGTATCCAATAGTCTCATTCACTATCACTTGAATCTGTGGTCTTTGATAATAAACATATTCTTGTTTTCACTGTGACCAAGGGGATTACTAGTAAATTGCGGCAGCAGGACCAGTAATTCTGTGCATGCTCAGCGGATAAAAGGGTTGGACATGACAAGGATCACTCCGAGGACTCAGGTGTCAGGGGGTTGTCTATCTCCTGCCTGGGACTGACCTACTTTATTGTGAAACAAAACAAAAGTGCCTTGTCGTCACTGTCGGTTTTTTATTTTTACCTCAGGGTAGCTCATGCATTTCAGTTACCCAGGGGTAAAAATACACCTTTAGCCATGAAGACAGGGTCTATGGCTTTAAGATATGGTAGAGTTCATGTTTTCAAAATACCTTCCCCCCATCCCCTCCCCCAAGGCTTACATGCCCACAGAAGGTTCCTAGCCTCTCCATAAGTCTGGACACTTTTCAGTTAAAAAGCAACACACAAAAGTTGATCCACCACATAGACAACATTCAAAATAAAAACCCACTTGGAACCACTCACAGACCTCCCTGTTCATCGATAACCAGCACATATCACCCCCACCGTGGGCAGGTTGCCGGCCACAGATCCTATGTTCTTACAGGGGGAGAGATTAGGATGGGAACGGCCATATTGGGTCAGACCAAAGGTCCATCCAGCCTAGTATCCTGCCTGCCGACACTGGCCAATGCCAAATGCCTCAGAGGGAGTGAACCGAACAGGTAACGATCAAGCGATCTCTCTCCTCCCATCCATCTCCACCCTCTGACAAACAGAAGCTAGGGACGCCATTCCTTACCCATCCCGGCTAATAGCCATTAATGGACTCAAATTAATGGAGGTTATCGAGTTCTCTTTTAAACCCTGTTACAGTCCTAGCCTTCATAACCTCCTCAGGCAAGGAGTTCCACAGGTTCCTATCCTGAAGAAAATGCCAGAACACACACAACATCCACCCCACAGGCACAGATTTCAGTGCCAAGGAGAGGTGCTGGCTTTAGTGGAGCCTGGAAGCCAGTAGTTCTCAAACCACGGCCCAATCATCAGCACATAACTGCAACCAGGTAGCATATGTACTGGGTGGGTGTGGCCCATGTAACCCACAGAGAGCTACGTGCGTGGCTCACAGTGGTGGAGAGCCACTGTTCTAGCCACATCAGAAGCAGTGCAAGCTTTCCTCCTCGGTGCTCAGCCAACGTGGGTCAACCTAGCCCAGAAAAGCCCATTAGCAGGGCTCAGAGAGGAAGCTCGGCCTCGAGGCCTCAGCTCCAGGTCAGGATCAGGCTGTGGCCCATCAACATCTGAACCCATCAGCCACTGACCAGCCAGATGTTGAAGATTGTTGAAACAATCTCTATTAGGGGTTAGAAAGAGACAGATGCTTTCACGTCTGCCTACTGTGGGGCTTTTCGCACCATCCTTTAAAGCACCACAAAGAAGCAGCTGGGGTAGCTGGACCGTGGGTCTGATCCAGTCAGGCAAGATCTATGCTTACACCGTGTGGCCCCTTTTGGACTCATCCTAGGAAGCCCGAGTAGGAGGCGCCGGATCCTGTGGTCCAGCTCCCTAGCAAGGATCTGATTTTCCCCCCAGGGAGCAAGGAATAAAACAAGCTCCTAGACTCCAACCGCTCCTGAAAGCCAGACAACAGAGCCAGAAACTTCCACAGCCACCGAGGTGGAAAATGCAGCCTGACAGAGAGGGAAATGGCAGAGATGAGCCTGCCCATCTGGGTGCCGGAGTGGCTGTCTCACTCATTACTCCAGGAGCGCGGGGGAGGTGGAAGCGTTACCTCATCTGGAAGAAGAAAACAGGCTGGGGGCTGATTTGACTGAAACGCTGCTGAGAGCAGAAGCCTCAGGGCCACGCACGTTCACAGACCAAAGCAAAGATTCTTATGGAAACAAACCGCCTAATTCAGCGCTTCCCGGCTTCCAGCGATGGCCCCTCCGACATCGGAGCTGTCGCCTCCCAGTGCTTGGTTCTTTTCATCCCATCATTCACACCAGTGCAAAGCAGGTGTGAAGTTCCACTACCAGGCACCCCAGAGGCATAGCAAGGGTGTTATGCACCCAGGGGCAAAGGCAAAATTTGCGCACACCCCCACCGCCACACGATGGGGCCCCGAACCTGGCACACAACTGAGCCCGACCCTGGGGGGAGGAAGCTTGTACTGCATCTTCCCCCGCCCCCAGCAGTTTGGGGCCAGCTCCTTCATGCCTTAACCCGCAGGTGGAGATGGAGGAGGGTTGGGCTGGGGGCCAAGAGGTGGGAAGGAGGCACCAGCTGGTGGCAGTAGGCGGAGGAGGAGCAGACGAACCGAGGGATGACAGGGGGAGCAGAGGCGGACTAAATTGGCACCCCACTAGTGGGGCACCTGGAGGCAACTGCCCCTTCCCGCCCCCCCCCCCCCCCCCCACTACGCCACTGAGGCAGACAGTGGTGCCTAGTAAACTGGGAGTCAGGAGACTTCGGCTCTGTTCCTACTTCTGCCACTAATTCGCTGTGGGACCTGGTCAAGTCACTTAGCTCCCCTCCTTCCGTCTCCGTTCCCTTTCCCTTTCCCACACTTTGTGCATCAAATCTATTTAGTCTGTTAGTTCTTTGCAGCAGGGGCCCTCGCTAGGAGTTCATGCAGCATCTAGCACAGGGCAGCCCTGGCCTCTAAGCTTCCCCTTCATGCTACTACTGAGAATAACGGCAGATCTGAACAGCAGCATTTTATAGCCATTCCGCCCGTGTCAGTTACTGCCTAGGTAGAAGATAGGGAAGAATCACGTCCCCATTGACTGCTGTAGAGACCAGCATCCACGCTGGACTTTCTCCACACTAAGACTCACCCACCATTCAGCCGTGCTCATTCTCTGACCCAACTGCAGGAGGGAAAGCTCAAAGCTAAACCAACTCCTTGGCAGGGGAGCACAAGCCCAGGTAGCAGGCCTCACCAGTCTCAGCCTGGCCAAGTAACACAGTTGCCCAGAACGGTAACAGAAGCTGGAGATCGTCTGGTTAGCCAGCACATGGGCTGATCAAAGAGGCTCTGATGCGAACTAGAGCAGGGTTGGAGGATCTTGACCCAAATATCCCTGAGTTTGTGTTTCAATTTGTTACCGAGATGGAGCCAATTGTGATATTTGGCTTGGTGCCTGGAGGTGCCTGGATTGAGGGCAAAGAGTCAAACAACTGAACGCAGCCCTCATTATAGTATGGGGTTGGCTTTCTCTACAACGGTAGAACAAAAGAAAAAATTATGTAGCACTTTAAAGACTAACAAGAACTATTAAACCATCTTGTTAGTCTTTAAAGTGCTACATTGTTGTAACAGGCCATATAGAGAGCTCTGTACTCTTGTAGAGTAATCAAGAAGTAGCTCTGTTAGTCTGATATTCCTAAAACAAAAGGAAAAACTATGTAGCATTTTAAAGACTAACAAGAACTATTAAACCATCTTGTTAGTCTTTAAAGTATTACATAGTCTGATATTCCTAAAACAAAAGGGAAAACTAACAGGGCTCCTTCTCTATTACTCTACAAGAGTACAGAGCTCTCTTTATGGCCTGTTACAACAATCTGTAACCTACTCACCCCCTTCTTTTGTTCTCCGATTACAGTGGTGTTAATGAGTCACTCTACCTTGAATGGTCCCTTACAACAGGGGTAGTCAATAGATGGACCATGAGCCAAATCCAGACCCCCCCATGCTTTTGAACAGATTCCAACATCTTTTTATCATCATTCTTAATTTTTCTTTCATTATTTTCTCTAAAGTCTGGACCTTGACGGGGCCTTGATGGAGAAATGTGGACCTTGACAAAAACAACAGACTTCTCCTCCTTACAACATGTGCTAAACCAGTGGTTCCCAAACTTTTCGGCATCACGCCCCCTTTTTGATTTTTGAGAAACCCTCATGCCCCCCCCCCCGCCCAAAACAATAGCAGTAAAACTTGGGGTGGGATTGACGGGTGTGTGCGTGGCTGGGTCGCCTCATGCTCCCCCTGGAATTTCTTCACACCCCCCAGTTTGGGAACCCATGTGCTAAGCCATCAGTTCTACCTTGCATTTTGCTGAAATCCTGGGAGTATCTGCTCCAGACCCACCAAAGAACTGTGAAGGGCTCAAAAGCTGGTCGCGGACAGAGGCTGGTCCAGCAAAAGACATTACCGTGCCCACCAAATATCCTGGGATGGACAGACATGACCACAAACACATAGTACTTAGCTCCCTCACATGACATTACAGCCATTTCTCCCCCCCCCCCCCAAATGCACTCTGGGCTCATGATACAAGTAGCCAGGTAGGCAATTCTGCCCAGGGGTCAGAGAACAGAGTGGGGAAGAAGAAAAGGAAAAAAAACATCTCTCTGTTAAGCTGGTTGCTTCACTCCTGGATCACTGGAGACAGGGCTACCTGCAGATCCTGCCCTGACTGCTGGAGGCATTATCTTCACAGAGCATAAGGCATGGAGGGCTGGATACCCTGCTAACCCCAAGCACTGGCTGCTGCCCCCTATTTCACCTATTTCACACTGGGGTGCATGAATCGCTAATGTCATCAATAGACCCTCCCCCCAACTCCCCATTATAACAGGGGCACTCTTGACACGGTCATGCCCCCAAAGGCCTGGGGAAAGGTGGGGGAAGAGACACATGGAACCTAGGCTTCACCCCAATCCCTCCCTTGCACCCCACCCCATCGGTCCTGGCTGGAGGAGGAATGGCTAGATTTCCTGGCCCCCTCCAGGACAACACTCCTGTGATCCCACCTGATGCTTTAGTGAGTAGCAGGGCTATTGTGGTGCCCTCAGGAGAGACTGTTATGCAAGCTGTTTCTTACAGTCACTGGTATTGCAGAGGGAATTTCCCCCTTCTTGGGCCTCCTGCAGGCCAGGAGGGTGGCTAGGCTCTGCCTCCCACACTCAGTTCCCTCTCTCTGGCAAGGCCAGTTTTACTGAGTGCAGCCTAACTGATGGAGTAATTGGAGTCATGCCCTTCTGGCATCCCCATTATAACACGATTAGCCTCCTACCTCCGTATTTCTGCTCTCCTTTCTCTTGCTCCAGGATGCTCCAAGGCAGCTGGCTAGGCAGTGCCAGCGCTGGCAGGGTAAATGCCCATCTGGGCAAGGCCTGGATGAGTCTGGTGGGAGCTGGGCAGGGGCACTAGGTGCTTCTTCACAATCCCTTCCAGCAACTGGGAGTTGGGACAAGCAACAAACCACCAACAGCTGCCCAGACTACTGCTCCCTATGCAGGCCACATGGCCAGGACTGATTGTAGCAACCCCCTCCAGAGTCTACTGGGCTCACTGTAAAACTTGGCATGGAGCCTCTGGGGAGAAGTCTGTCTCTGGTTGCTCCAAAATCCTGGTTAGGAGCATGGAGGGGATTCCCTTAGGACACTGCCTTGCCTGAACCAACTGCATCCCAGTGGTATGAACTTCCTCCCAGAAGTACCCACAGCCATGGCTCCAGCAGAGGAGTTCTGGGCTTCTTTGTGTGTGAAACACCTGTTACCTTTTATGCCCATTGATAAATTGTATAATCAATTGCTTAAGCACACCCTGGTTTGTTATAAAATGTTCTCAAGAGGTCTACTTACTGTCAGTCAGGTTTATTATTGTGAGGCAGGAAAGTGTTTTGTACAATCCCAGTTTCTGAAGAGCAGCTGTGATGAGACATTTCCCTTACACAGAAGGCATTCTCCCCAAATTGACCTCCCTTGATACACCAAGAAAAGGTACTATAGGTGGGCATCACCTGAAACTGAATTCAATTAATCAGCTTTTTACCTTGTTAGTTGCTCATACATCCCTTTATCTTCTGTGCTGAACCTGTGTGTTCCAGGTCATGATGCGACCATATATTTATTCTGAGCACTAGTATGCCAGGTACCAAAAGGCACGGAAACATGCCCATACCAGCGTCAATAAGTTTGTGAGGGTGACTCCCTTTCTCTTGCTATAAGAAGACATAAATATGTCCTGCTAGTGACAGTTTTCCTATCTACTTAAGCCAAAGTTTACTTCTGCTAATGCAAGATGTGATGGCATACTTAGCACAAGTGAACAGGATTATAATAAAAGTACAAGCCAATACGGGCTACATAATTATTGTATTCATGCTTAATAATATGTATACTTAAATGCTTGGACTATATGTTGTGGGTAGTATTATCATCATACTATTTGGGTATACTAACCTGCTTATATTCCTCAGTGTGTCCTTTCCCCTCCATCATCTTTCAGCCCAACTTTTAACTGTGCTCCCCCTCCTTAACTGTGCTCCCCTTCCATGAGTGTGTCAGGAGACCCGTGTGTGTGTGTGCATTTTGTTGCTGCAGGCACAAAGAAGCAGACACATGTTCCCCAGGCGCCTCTCAGCCATGCTTTAATTGTGAATGGAGTAATAAATGAACAGTGCTCAAATCATTTGAAGAAAACAGAAACCATTGGCATGTGGATGCTATTTACAATGCTGATACAGTTCTTGTGTTGTAAAGGGGCTGGGGAAAATCTGAGGGGACCTGGATCCAGCGCTGGGGGTAAGGTTTTGGGACTAGCAGGAAGTGAAGGTTTTCCAGAAGAAGTTTTTACAGGGGGCTTTGCGATCTCGCTGTGATAGCTGGGCTAGCCGCCCCAAAGCCGATCTTTCATCTTCCAGTCTGCTTTCCGGGGGCTCTTCAAAGTCAGGGGGAATGGCCTCACGCCCCGTGTCCATCCCATCCAGCAGACCCACCAGCATCTTCAGGATCAGGTCCTTCCGGGTCTTGGTCTGCTCCTGTTAGGGGAAAGCACACGAGAGGGGTGATGCCTTTTCTTTAGGTCCCTCTGCAAGTACTGGCCTAACGCTCTCCATTTCACCTCACAGACTCCAGCTCCAACCCTTAGGCCATGGGGCAACTTTGGGGTGCTAATCACCTCACACTGATCAGTTGCACAGTGCCAGTGGGGAGTCACTGGGGTCATCAAGGTGGTCAGGGGAGAGGGTGAGGGATAGATGTAGGGACATTTGCCAGACCCAGTTAGCCCCCTCCTTGCATCTCTTGGCCTGTGAGCCAGCAGACGGGAGGCAACAGTGCACACAGGAGGGTGGGCTAGCACAGAGGCTCTAGCATGGGGCCCTGGATGGTTCTATGCTCAGCAGTCAGGAAGCCTGGGTCTCATCTGAGACAGGGGAGGCACAAGAGGGGGATGGAGCCAGGCTCTCAGTTCCTATGTTTTCTTCTCCCTCACTACAGGCTCCTAAGCCTGAGGGCTCTCAGCACCTGGACAGCATTCACTCTACAGACAGAGGAGCCAGTTAATCCTCACCCTGTCTCCAGGAAGAAGTCATTACCACCACCATACAAATGGGGAAACTGAGGCACAAGGGGGCAATAACTTGCCCAAGCTCACACAGCAAGGCAATAACAGCGCTGGGATGAGTCTCAAAGGGGTAGCCATGTTAGTCTGTATCTATATCAGCAAGGAGTCCTGGGGCACCTGAAACACTAACAGTTTTATTTGGGCATCAGCTTTCACAAGCAAACCCCCCCGCTTTGTCAAATGCAAAAACCCACTTTGTCTGACGAAGGGGGGTTTTGCCCGTGAAAGCTGATGCCCAAATAAATCTGTTAGTCTTGAAAGTGCCCCAAGACTCCTCACTGTTAGAGTTGGGATGAGAGCTCAGGAAGTTCTGGCTCCCAGACATGCATCAGGCCACGTCATTCATCCTCTACTGCCTGTTCAGCCGGCCCAGCTGGGCTGAGAAAGCAGCGCATGTATCATAAGAACACAAGAATGGCCATACTGGGTCAGACCAAAGGTCCATCTAGACCAGTATCCTGTCTGCCAGCAGTGGTCAATGCTGCCCCAGAGGAAGGGAAGAGAAACAGGTAATCATCCAGTGATCCCTCTCCTGTCATCCATTTCCAGCCCTTGACATACACCATTCCTACCCATCCTGGCTAATAGCCATTGATGGACCTAACCTTCATGAATCTATATCTAGCTCTTTTTGAACCCTGTTAAAGTCCTGGTCTTCACAACATCCTCTGGCAAGGAGTTCCACAGGCTAACTGTGCATTGTGTGAAGAAATACTTCCCTTTGTTTGTTTTAAACCTGCTACCTAGTAATTTCATTTGGTGACCCTTCATTCTTCTGTTATGAAACAAGTCAATAACTTTTCCTAATTCACTTTCTCCACACCAGTCATGATTCTATAGACTTCTATCATATCCCCCCCAGTCTCCTCTTTAATAAGCTGAAAAGTCCCTGTCTTTTTAATCTCTCTTCATATGATAGCAGTTCCAAACCCCTAAACATTTTTGTTGCACTTTTCTGAACCTTTTCCAATGCCAAGATATTTTTTGAGATGAGGCGACCACATCTGTACACAGTATTCCAGATGTGGGCGTACCATGGATGGATAGAGAGGCAATGAGATATTCTCTGTTTTATTCTCTCTCCCTTTTTTAATGAGTCCTTACATTCTGTTTGCTTGTTTGACTGTCCTTGCACACTGAGGATGTTCTCAGAGAACTCTCCACAATGACTCCAAGATCTCTCTGGTGAGTGATTATAGCTAAATGACTCCCCATCATTTGTATGTGTAGTTGGGATCAATTTTCCAGTGTGCATTATTTGGCATTTATCAACATTAAAATTCATTTGCCATTTTGTTGCCCAATCACCTAGTTTTGTAAGATCCCTTTGAAGCTCTCCACGATCTGCTTTGTTCTTAACTATCTTGAGCAGTTATCATGATACCAGCGGTAGAACTGCCAACAAATGTGGTTCTTGCCCTTACAGTATCCCCTGCTCCTCTCACCCCAAACCCAGCTAGCTACAACCCCTCCCCCCCGGGGTTATTGTCTTCCTTTCCTGGCAGCCCCAGCACCCACTTGGGAAGGGCCATGAGGGGACACATCATGCTGAGAAATGTTAACATGGGGAAACTTCATGCTGCGAACTCTCTAGCCAGCTAGTGCCCAGAGCTAAGGAAAAAAGGGGCAGCCCTGTGTGTGTTTGGGGGGGGGGTTCCCAAATGACTTGAACCATAGAGACATGAAGCCGCTCACATCGCCTGCTGTCAATAGCCTCGGGCCAGATTCTGTTCTCACTTACACCAGCCTCAGCTCCGTTGCTTCCTGACCCCGGCCCCAGGAGCATCTCCCCGCTGAGCGTTCAGCGTTTGCTCCCCGCTGGCCTCTGGGCTCGCCTGTTCCCAGGGAGCGGCCACGAAAGGGGAAGGGGCACAGGCTACGTTAACCCCCCTCTTTCTTGGAAATAACCTCTAATTCAGTAGGGGAAACTGAGGCACACAGCGGCGAGCCACAGAGCCCGAACAGTTGCAGGAAGATCTGAACTGAGGCGCTGGGGGCCAAGGCAGCAGCCCCCCCCCCCCCCATACACATACAGGGCAGGCCGCCTCCTGGGTATCTCTGCTAACTGGGCACCGGGTGCCGGCCTCATTCGCCTCGCCCTGAGCAGGGCCAGCCGAAGCCCGGGCACCCTGGGAACCAGCGGAACAGAGAGGGCTGATAGCTGGGGGCCCCAGCGTGGCTCAGGGGCCGGGAGAAAGGACCTCAGAGCCGCCTTGCATCGCAAGCTAAAGACCGCGGCCGTTCCAGCCGGGTGCGCTCGACCCTTGCTCCCACCGCCGGAGAGCTCCGTCCAGCGGCTGCTGGTTTCCAAGCGCACCAGCCGGGGGCTCCTGCGCATGGGGGTGTATTTCACCGCCGCTTACGCCTCGGCGGTGCCCAGCCCCAGAAAGGTACTTCGGAAAGTTACCGGTTCTCAAGCCCCGCTCCCGCAGCGGCAGGGACCGGCCACTGAACCGCCCCTCGCGTTCATTAGCCGCGGCACCCAGCGCCCTGCCTGGGCAGGTCTGTGCGTAAAAACGCGTCGCTCACACACACGGGAGAGCCTGGGGTTGTGGCGAGAATCTGCTGGGGAAAGAGCCTGCCCCCGCCGCCCCCAAAGGTCAGACGGAGCGAAGGGCCGCTCGCTAAGGGGATGCGGTCCCCAGCATCTCAATGCGCGTGTCTGTCTCCTGCTCAGGCTTCTCCTTCGCGACTCACGGGACGCGCGCCCCTCTCCAAAGCGCAGCGTCGGGTCCCGATGGGGAACCGCCGCTGGGGCTGGGAAAGCGACGCCGGACACTAGACACAGGCGCAAGAGGAGTTTAGTGCCTGTACGGGGGACTCCGGGCCTTTTTGCGCAGCTCTCCCGCCCTCCGGTTCCCAGGATGGGAGGCTGGTCTGCGAGCCGCTCGGCGGCGTGAGCCGCGCAGCGGAGGGAGAGTTGCGCAGCTAAACGCACAGAGCCGCTCGGGCGGCGCGCAGGTGCGGGTGGCGGAGCGCGCGGCGGGGGACACAGGCTGGTAGCCCCCTTCCCGTTGGTGGCACCGCCTCGGGTGTATCTACCTGGGGGTGGGGGGGGGGCTGACCGGCAGAGCTCGAACGGTACCGTTCACACTGCTCCCAGGACCACGCTGGCGCGCCTCCCTTGCGGCCACTCCATTCCGGATCGAAGGGACTTTATGCTGGCGCGACCACTCCGCTTCGGATTTCCCGGTTACCTTCCTTCTTTCCTATGGCACCTGGTCCTTCCAGGAGGGACTCCCTCCAGCCTTCTCCTCCCCTCCCCTGCTCCTGCCCTGCTCCCCGCCCGATTTCTCCAGCCATCGCCTTTTCTCCTTCCCGTCTCCTGGTCTTCGCGTTGCCAGTTTCCTCCTAGCACGGACTCTGCATTCGCAGCCCCCCCTGCGGTCTGCCGCCCCCGGCCCCCGCCCCCCCTCCAGCCCCGGAGATCCAGGAGCAGGGAGCGCTCACTAGGGGGGACCTCACCAGGGTCCCCCCTGCCCGGCCTCCCGCCCCAGCGCCCGCCCGGCAGGCGTGAAACTCACCCTGCTGTTCGCCACGGCGGCTCGCTCCTCGCCGGGCAAGGCGCTGGCTCTCACGCTCCACACCAGCAGCAGCACGGACACCAGGCTGGCCACCAGCTGCATGATGGACAGGCTGGGACGACAGCGCTGGCTCGGGGACGGCTGGGCGGGGGGAGCTGTCTCTGGGCTCTGGTCTGCCACACACAATGGCTGCAGCCCCTTTTATAGCCCTCTCGCCAGCCCCGCAGGTGACGCAAACAATCCAGTCCCTAGCACAGGCAAATGAGACTTTGGAGGGGGATCGACACTTGGCTGCTGGAGTGGGGCCCTCCAGCGCCCCGGGGCTCTCCAGGGGCCCGTGCTGCAAAGACCTGTGGGGGAGGGAGCGAGGCTGGGGGCTGGGAGCAAAGTAACCCACCTTTCCACAGCCCATGGGGCTGGGTGCTGGCTGCAGCTCCCACGACTAGGTGGGCTGCTCCTGGGGTCCTAGACACTGCCTAGCAGAACAGAGCAAGCCAGTCCTGTACCCTGGGGGCCATGTGGGTCAAAGCCCATTCCCTATGGTTACAGATGGGCCTGGACCGGAATCCAAACAACCCCGAGTACTTGGGATGTTTGCGTCTAGATCTCTGCAGCTCAACCCTGTCTCCCCCCACAGTGCTCGCGGCTCCCATTCTTGCACCTCTGGTTTCCTGGTGTCTGGGAACTTCCCCAGGACCAGGCTACAGGATCCCAGCCGGAGGACGCTTGGGTTTCACTGCTAAGGAGGAAAGCAGAGGCTTAGCTGGGCTGGGCAGACTTGGAGCATCTATGGGGCTTGTTCCTGGCCCGATGACCCCTGCTTTAGGTTCCTGCTGTTTCTGTGTCCCCCTTTCTCCCCTGCTCTGTCCTTTATTGCCCCTTTTCAAGCAGTAGTCCAGAAGGTTCCTTCTGCCCAGACTGATGTCCTGGTAGCAACAGGCTGTGGCCCTGCAGAAGGCTCTGTAAAGACACCGCAGCCTGCCTTCCGCTCCCCAGTCCCTATAGCGCCGTCTCTCCCCTGCCTCCTGCGATCTCAGGCCCCAAAGGTCACATCTCTTCTCACCCTTGAACCTGTGACCCCTCACCCCTGGGCACACTCCTCAGGGGAAGCCCCTCCTGTTCCTTTCTCCTTCCACCAGCCGCTGTGGAGCAGGTAAGGTCTCATGTTCCAGACGGGGAGACACAGGGTGGTGATGCAGCCAATGGGACACAATGTGTCTGTGGATAGAACCTAGAAGTTCTGTCCTCTCCCCACCCTCCCAACTGCTAACTGCCCAAGCACCTCCACAACTGTCTGAATGAACAGAGACCCAGACCACAGGGTCCCCCAGGACCTGATGCCTCAGTCTCACCCCCCAAGTCCTTTAGACACAAAGTGAGATGATCTCTTGGCGTGCTAGAAGAAACCGTTGATTCCCTCCCTAAAAGACACAATGGAAAGGAGCTAGGCTGTGTGAAACAGATACTCCCTGCGAGAATCCTAGGCCTGAAATCTCAGGACATACAGTACCCTGATTGTGAGGCTGGAAAAATTAGCACAGTGGGGGTGCTGAGAGCCAAACTGTAAACCCAGTATATCATGAAAACCGCTTCAAGCCAGGGGGTGTGGCAGCATCCTTGGGTCCAGCACCTATGCACCCTGACTCCCTTTCCCAGCATGCCCTGGGACAGCTGGGGAGTTAAGGTCAATGCCAGCTTGTGTGCCCTGATACAGGATGAAATGTCAACTGCTCCCTTCGGGAACAACCGTGCTAAACCAGGGGATCACAAATGGGGCCTCAAGAGGAACTGGGGCGTTCCAGTGGGAGATGGGGCTGAGACAGCAGACAGGCAGGAGGTAAGGCAGTCATAGGACTTGCCTGAAGGACACAATAGCTCCGAGGTTAGACAGACAGCAGTGGAGACGCAGAGCCGGGTCTCCACTCTAGGGGCTGTGTAATTGAACCAGGCTGTCCGTCTGCATGGCTATGGCTCTGTGTGATGCTGTGTCTTATGTAGGGACTGTTCCCTGAGACACCACAACCTTGTGAATGGAGTCACAGGCTGGCAGGAAAGGGAGAGGTGAGGGGGATAAGTGGTGATGCCAGAAAAGTGCTGGTGAAGCGGGAGGATGTCCAGGGATAGCAGGAGCTGTGGAGATGGGGTTTTTTCCCACTGCCAAGGGCCAGACATGCTGGGGCAGAGGTGACCAGCCTAAGGGAATAGGGCTGTAGGGCTGGCTGCAGCAAGAGCAGCACAGCGAAGCTTGAATGGTAGGAAAACCCGGTGGGAATAGCACTCTCCTCAGGGAGCAGGCCCCACAGATGCAACAGCTGAGGCTTGGTCCTCACTCCCAGCTGCCAGGCAGGTTCCAGTGGAAACATTGTTCTGTGCATCTCCCAAGAGCTGAGCCGGGTGTCCTGGCTGCGTGAGGGTGTGGCAGGCACCTGCAAGGACTCCCATTCACAGGCGGGACGGGTTCACAACCACTCGGCCATGGCTCAGACAGGTAGCTGCTTGTGGGCCAGGCAGGAAGCGATGGGGTTAGCTGCTGGTACTGAAGCTGCCGGCCTTTGGTCGCAGGCTCCCAGTGCACAAGAGGCCGTGAGCCTGGCACAACTGGCTGGGCAGTGGGAGCCAAGCCGGCTGCTGCAGCGGTAGGAATGGCTGCACTCCAGCTTCCTCGGCCTGCAGAAATGCCCCTTTCTCACCTTATCCAGCAGCTTCCTTCTCCACCATGGAACCGGCAGCCAACTCCTCCACTGCCCTCCCCAAGAAATAACCCTGCGGGGCTTTGGTCTCATTAACGCTGAGGTGGGGATTTGCCCATGAGCCCAGGCCAGGTGCCAGCTCAGACCTTTGATCTTGCTGCTCCCAGCCCCCTTCATAAAGACCAGCTGCCCCCCCCCCCCACCCCCTAAGCTAGGAAAGTCGAGAGCTTCTCTGGTGGAATCTCCCTCTCTGGAGATATTTAAGAACAGGTTAGATAGACATCTGTCAGGGATGGTGTAGACGGAGCTTGGTCCTGCCTTGAGGGCAGGGGACTGGACTCGATGACCTCTTGAGGTCCCTTCCAGTCCTATTATTCTATGATTCTATGATTCTCTGACTGGGGATTACCATGGCCCCTCCATTTCGCCCTATCACTTCAGTGTCTCCCCGGGACCCAGCACCTTTTGGAGGCCTGTCAGTGCTATCGCCTCCACATGGCACACTCTACCTTCCTGGTGCCTCCCGACCCAGGGGGCTGCTCCTTGTCCGGCAGGCAGACCAGTCGCTGGTGCTCGCCGAGTGGCAATGACAGGTCTTGCTGAGAAGGCAGAATTTGCTCCACTTCTCCTTTGGAGTTAAAGTACAAAATCAGTTGGGACAGTGACTGCAGTTGGATGCGGGATGGCTACAAATGGCCCCACTCTGGAGCGGGACCTGGGGCAAGTCACTTCATGACTCTATATCTCAGCTTCACATTTATAAAAAAGGGATCGTTAGTCTTCCTTTGTCTAGTTAGCCTGTAAGCGCTTTGAGGCAGGGGCTCTCTTCCTATATCTTTGTGCAGCACCTTGCACGGCGGACACCTCCCCCAAGTGCTGCTATCACAACAACAACAGAGCATTGTTGAGGCAGATTGCTATGTTGAGGGGGTGGGGCATCTCTCCCACCTGATTTACTCTATTGGTTAGATGCTCATAATCTCCTATTTCTTGCTTCACCGTAGACCAGATCACAGTGTATCTTGGCTGCACACAATGGAATTGGATCAGGCTTTGTGTGCCAAGTCTGGCTCTCAGAGACCTAAACATCAAGTGCATCTGAAGGAAAGGATTCAAAGGTCTTTGCTTTACTTGGTAGCCAGACTCCTCCCCAACATTGCCCCAGGGTCTGAGTGGTAAGGTAACAGTGAGCTGAAGGCAGCAATCCTCTTGGGGGGGGGGAACCAACTGGCAATTTGCTCACGGGTATCGTAACGCATTTATCAAGGCAGTCTCAGAACGGTCCCCTAACGCTAGCAGCCTCTCTGTCCCTGAGGCACCTCAATGCAGAATGGCTGCACACCGGATGGATGGTTCAGTCGCAGCTAATATAACAAATGAAGGAAGAGAGAGTATCGGAGCACAGGCTGGAAGCTGAAGTCCCTGTGCATCCCTGAGCCAAGTCTCAGAGCAGGAGCACAGAGAGGAGGGAGTATCACCAGAACGTGGAAGTCAGGGAATGAATTACTGAGTATTTTGTAGTTCTCTGGGGAGGAGGAAGACAGATCCTACCTCGTCTGGCCATTGCTCCATATATCCACCTGGGACTGAGAGAGGCTGAAAGCAGGGGGAGGGGAAAGTTGCTTGCAGAGGAACATTCTAAAACATCCCAACATTTCAACCGACCTCTGTGATCTCCATACAGGGTGTTGCAGGGAAGTGGGGGCTCGCCCACCATTGAGGCTGCATCAAAGCTGGCCATTTCAGATGTTTTCTAAGTCTTTTGCTACCGTGTACAAAATAAATGTCCACGTGATGTGACACCTTCAAAACAAAACACCTCAAAAGCTTTTCCCTAGAGAATGTCACCAAAATCGATAAGTTGCCACGAAACCATTTGGATTTCAGAGTACCAGAGTTCCATTTGGACACAGCATCAGTCTAATGCGGAGGCAGCGTGTATGGTGAAATAGTGTGAAGAGGCCCAGGGTGGGGGGCTGGTGGCAATATGAACTGACCCTCAATGGGGCTGAGAGGGCTGGACTCGTCTCAGGGATGGCCGGAGACACCGGGGAATAACCGCTGGTGGTATAATATTTGCAAGTGGCTCTCCCACAGCTGATCATGGTAGCCACAACCCATTAGCTAAATGCGATCACAGAGATCAGACCCTAGTATCGGCCTGAGAGCCAACGAACCATTCCCCAATGAGTTCACACACTGCTCTCAGGGAGAGGCCAGGACGCTTCTCTGGCTGCTTTCTTGGAGCTCAAGGGAACTAAGAACAGGGACACGTGAGGTCCTGCTCTACCCTGGTGCCTACAGACAAGAGCTATTGCCTCCTTCTGCAAATCCCACGGAAAGGAGCCCCAGAGAAGAGGAGCCTTAGGCTGTTGTGTACAAATCAACAGCCTTTCAGTACCATGGAGAGGGCAGCTCTTGCTCTTGTCAAGGAAGTCTCCTGCTGGAGAGAAGCGAGTGCTTATGGTTTGCAATATCAAGAGGCTATTAAAATTCTATTAGCCGTGCAGCTGGCAGCCTTGAAAGATGTACCACCTACTTCCACAGCATTTGCGATCATTCCCCCCTCACCCCCGCTTTATCTGCTTCACACATCACTGTCCTATAATTGAGATCCCAGTTTCTAATTCCCTACCTTTTGCATATTTTAAAAGCATTTAACTCCCTCCTGTGCAGTCAGTCAGAAAAGAGCTTCACCCAGCATTAAACTCTGGGAAATTTCTCATTTTACTTTTTAATAACATTTTGCCCGAGTCTCTTTGTCTGGTCCTTGAGCCATTCCCTTCCACTCCATCTCAGGAGGGAAACTGGCTCTCCCAGCACCTTGAGGGCAGCTGTTATCACTTGTAGATGGTTTGCCTGTGCCAAAAGCCAAATTGGCCTCAGCTTGGCAGTCTCGTGCTCTGGCTGGGCTCCATGGATAATCCAGCCAGGCCCCGAGAACATTAACATGGGCGGAATGAGGCACTCATGCTGATTAAGTGGCCGAAAGGACACGGAGAAGATATTTTTCAGGAGTTTTTTTCCTCCCAGAAACACTTTGGGAACTGAAAGAGATTTACTGGCAAAGTTCAGGGATGGGAGGCAGCCCTGGGCCAGCGGCCTTGACAACAGGCCTCTGAGGCACTGTAGCTGCAGCCTACAGGTACTCTTATTGTGTTCCCCTGTCCATCTCTGCCTGTTATTTCTTGTCGTGCTCTTAGACTGTGAGCTGTTTAGGGCAAAGCCCTGGTTTTTTGTTCTGTGTTTGTACAGCACCTAGCACAGTGGACCTAGCACAATGTTCCATGACTGTGATAGGCCGGGTGGTACCACAGTACAAACTGAGAACACTCATACGGTGTGTCTACACTGCACCCGGAGCTCGGAATAAGCTACGCCATTTGAGCTATGCAAATTGCATAGCTTATTTCGAGTTCTTTTCAAAATAGTTTATTTCGAAATTTGGCGCCATCTCCACAGCACTTATTTAGAAATAAAAAGCTATTCCGAAATGTCCGTTACTCCTCAGGGAAAGGGGTTAACAGGGACGTTGGACTAGCGAGTCTGTTACATTTCAAAACAACGGGCATGCTCAAAAGATGCAGAATAGCTATAGTGCTGCAGTGTAGATGTAGCCATAGGGCCTATTCTTGGCTGCCACCAGCAGTGTCACCAGGAGTGGAAGGGAGAATCATAGAGGAAACTCACCCCACCAGTGCAAGGGATGGAAAGGTGGCTTTTGGCCAAAATCAATCCAGAGTGGTAGGGGGCTGATCTCCCACCAGGACCTCCATTTCCACCAAGAGAACCAGCTGCAGCAAATTGCATGGCCCTCTGGTCAGCCACTTGTGCAGAAGGAAGGGTGCAGTAGACTAGCTAAAACTCCGTATACCATGTCTGAGTAAGTGCTTAAAATTTGTCAGCCCTCTACGCGGGGTGACTTTCACCCTAGCATTCAAAGTACTTGGAGCTGCTCAGAGGGAACTAGCTCCTGCTGTGAAAACTGTCCTTCCATTCCCCGCTTGCATTGTTAATGATGCCAGGTTCAGGCAGGGATCGGTATCTCTCATTGCAGAGCACTGAAGCATTCGAAACAGCCTATAAAGAACAACGGTCTGGCAATTACCGTGGAGTTATATGGAAGGCTCTGCCGATAGATCATGGGCAGCTTGGCTCACAGATGGCCTTGTCCTGCCACTGTGGTAACTGACTTGTAAATTAGGCCACTCTAGTGAGATTCAATCTTTGTAAAGAGCAAAGGGAAAAAGCAATCGGGACCAGCTGCATGGAGGTGCCTGGAGTCTTTCACCTCCAGGGCACCATGCACATCCAGCATGGGGTACTAGTCTGACTCATCACCACATGGAGGCAGATCCAGGGCCTCTCTCCACTCAGCTGTCAAACTCAGTCCCCTTCACTCTATAGGAAAAGCCTCATCAGTGGCACTCTCAGCAGAGAGGCCCTGGCTTGAATAGGTTATAGGGACTGAACCATTGGCTTTACCATGGGGGCAGTTTTCAGGAAAGATGTGGAGGAATTGGAGAAGGTCCAGAGAAGAGCAACAAAAATGATTAAATGTCTAGAAAATGTGACGTGAGGGAAGATTGAAAGAACTGGGTTTAGTTTGGAAAAGAGAAGAGTGGAGACACGACAACAGTTTTCAAGTTACAGTAAGGCTTTGTCTACACTGCACCTGTTTTGCGCAAGAAATATGCAAATGAGGTGAAGTGTGGAATATCACCATGCCTCATTTGCATAATTAATGAGGCTCCGTTTTTGTGCAAAACCCTCCTCTTGCGCAAGACCTGTTCTTCCACATTTTTTTCAGGAAGAACGGCTCTTGCTCAAGAGGGGTTTTTTGTGCAAAAGCCTCTTGTGCAAATCCAGAGCCCCATTAATTATGCAAATGAGGCATGGCAATATTCCATGCGTTGCCTCATTTGCATATTTCTTGTGCAAAACAGGTGCAGTGTAGACAGAGCCTAAGAGTGTTACAAGGAGGAGGGAGGAAACGTGTCCTCCTTGACCTCTGATAATAGAGCAAGCAGCAACGGTCTTAACTTGCTGCTAGGGAGGTTTAGGTTGGACATTAGGAAAAACTTCCTGGCAGGGTGGTTGAACACTGGAATAAATTACCCAGGGAGGTTGTGGAATCTCCGTCATTGGAGATTAAGAGCAGGTTAGACAAACACCTATCAGGACTGGTCTAGATAGTGCGTGGTCCTGCTGTGAGTGCCGGAGACTGGACTCAACCACACTGAGGTTCCTTACAGTTCTAGGATTCTATGTGTGGGGTACCTCCAAGGGGTGGTGCTGGTAAAAGATGTTAACAGGATAGCACATGGGGGAAGCTTGTGTTGCCCCAGCCCCGTCAGTACCTGCTCTGTGGACAAAGGGATTTGGACGTGCAGAGGTATCAATCCAGCACCTTGCCCCATCCCAACTCTGACTGTAAGCTCTTAGGGGCAGGGCTTGGCTTTGTGTTCTGTTAGTACGCTACTGCAGGTCCAGGAGGAGGACTTCTGCATCCTATGGCAATACAAACAATAGTCAGTAGGCAGGCCTGTGCCCTGCAGTCTTTTAGGCAGAGCAGAGGGGCAAAGCTCTAAGTGGAACAGAAGAGCTTCAAAAAGATGAGAGAATTCCCCAAGAACCATGAGAGTGAGCAGGAGGGTGGGAGGAGGAATCTCAGTGCTGGAAACCACCTCCCCGTCCCTCACCCCCAGCCCCGGCTTGCAAGGGCCTGGGATTCTGCTGACGCCAGGGACACCTCCAGCCCTGGGTGGAATGCAGCTCCTTGCCCTGCTTGGGAGGGTGTTATCCACAGAGGCAGGCAACACAGACCCCATGGCCCCAGGCTCGGCAGGTACAAAACATCTTTACAGCTCTCCCCTCCCTTATCCATTCCCTGTAGTGATCATCTCCCTCACCCCCCTTAGAGGCTTGGGCACAGGATTATTGCTTTCCTCCCCTCCCCTCCCCTCCCGCTTTCATATTACAACTCAGATGGCTGCTGCCACCCTCTTAGAGAAACTGGGCCCAAAGAGCTTTGGCAGCCTCAGTGAGACAGCACGAGGGAAAGGAATGACCCACCAGCGCAAGGGATGGAGAGGTGGCTTGTGGCCAAAATCAATCCAGAGCGGTAAGGGGCTGATCTCCCACCCGTATCTCCATTTCCATCAAGAGAACCAGCTGCAGCAACCTGCATGGCCCTCTGGTCAGCCACCTGGGCAGAAGGAAGAGTGAAGGTATCACATGCAGGAATCTTGGCGGGGGGGGGGTTTCAAACCACAGTGTAAGGGACTAGGGCAACCCCTAGGGCAGGGGAGGCCAACCTGTGGCTTGAGCCGCACATGGCGCTTTGCTCACAGAAATGCGGCTCTCAGGGTTACGGCTCATTCGGAGCCATGTGCCCGTGTCTGGAGGGTGGCGGTGGCAGCTCCAGTGAGACCCAGGCATTGGGTTAAAATGGGCTGGGGGAGGGCATTGGGTGCCAGGGAGAGGGTAGTGGGTTAGAGTGGGAGGACTGGGGGGTGCCTGGCTCTGGGGGAGGGATGTGTGGCTCTTTGAACTACTATCCACAGCTCTTGTGGCTCTTAGGCTGGGTCTAGACTACACCGCGCTGTCGACAGATGTAGATCAGGCATGTCAAAATTGCTAATGAAGCAGGGATTTAAATATCCCACCCTTCTTAGCATAAACAGGGCCACCACTTTTTTTCTAAATGGAGCTTTTCAAAAAATAACCAGCAGTCTAGATGCGGATCGGTCGAAAATAACCCTTTTCAAAAAAATGAGGTTTACAGGATCTGTCATAAAAGGGTTTATTTTTGACAGATCCAGGTCTAGACTGCTGGTTTTTTTTTTTTAAAAAAATCTCAGTTTAAAAAAAAAACCCAACAAAAACCGGCAGCCCTGTTTACGCTAATGAAGGGCAGGATATTTAAATCCCTGCTGCATTAGCAATTTCAACGTGCCTGATCTACATCTCTGTTGACAGAGGTGTAGTCTAGACACAGCCTTAGTGTCTAAGTGGTTGGCCACCCCTGCCCTAGGGGATAAGAATAGGCTGTTCTGGGGACCTTGGACACAGCAGCTGTGGTGGGAAGAACACGCACGTAGGGCAAACTGGGGTGAAGTCTGGCTGGCCCGCCTAAGACTGTGGGGAGCTAGGCTCCACTGCAAAGCCTCAGGTGAGCAGAGGAGCTGGGCTGATAGGAATCTGAGGGGGGGTCCTGCACAGGGAGGCAATGACCACAGAAAAAGCAGAAGGGCAGACCACACAGGAGGCAGGTTGGCTACATCAGCGGCAGGCAATAGCTGAGACAGAGTCCAGCCGGAACATGAGCAAAACATTGCTCCTCCACTGTTACCGAACGCCCTTCCTTGGCCGCACATTTGACATGGGTCCGGAGGTGTCCCCTAGTGGCCATGATGCAGGGACCAGCAGCAGTTTTGCAGAGGACAGTAAGAGTGACAAAGCTGAGAGGAGTCAGCAATTGAGCTGTACACCTTTGAGGAGGAAGCGGGGAGGACGGGTGGGGGGCAGAGGAGCTGGAGCTACTATTGCGGGGGGAAGGGGTGTATGTGCTGCAACACAGAACACGCCCAGTTCACTGCCTTTTATAGGTCCAGCAGGCCCTGGGAAGAAGCTGGGCTGACTGGATGGTGCTTTGAGATTCTCCAGTGAGAGGCATTAGGACAGGCACAGGAGCCTGAGAACGTCCCATCAAGGACACTGACTGCACGGTGCCCTTGATCACAAACAAGGGAGCGACGGTTGCAGGGTAGCTGCAGAGAGAGGACACCAAGAGCTCAGAGGCGCATGGAGTTCTTTTAATGAGCAATGGAGTGCCGGAGTCCAAGCTTCAGGACCAGGACATGTAGAGAACAACTTACACATCCACTGTCACTTGTATTCTTGCTCCCAAGATCAACGTGCCTCCCAAGGGCCAGCCCATTCCCCGGACTGAGTCTTCTACTTCTAGCTACAAGGGGACGCTGGCTACTTGGCCTCCCTCGCTGATGGTACCCATCAGGCAACAGATGGATACACCGACTGGCCTGTCGCTGTATTGCAGAACGGGCCTCGGAACCGATATGACAGCAAGGATTAAAAAACAGGAGTCGCCCTGTTCATGCTTCTGTTTCCCACCCCCACCCTCCTTTTTTTTTTTTTTTTTAAAAAGTGACTAGACTTTGTGACAGCTGAGGCTGCTCCTGTAACACGGTTACTCCAGCAGGACTAGAGGGAGAGCTACTGTGAATGCAACAGAGGGTATGAATTCTGACCTCTCCAAGGAAACAGTGGCTGTGATGTTCAGGCCTGTTGCCTGCTGGGAGCTCTCCCAGGAGGAGAGCAGGGTCCCTCCCTGTACACCACTCCCTTCCCCAAGTTAGAGAACATTGCTAGGCAGGCGTCCATGTCAGTTATAAATACAACAAGTGATCTGGGGCAGGCCAGGGAGGAGGAGGAAGAGGGGGAAAGCTATCTTACATTCCCAATACTGGAAAGACGAGTTTTGACCCCAAGCAGCGAGGAGCTCGGCCAGTCTCATGGCCTTGCCACCTTTAAAGCGCTAGCAGACGGAATGTTGACTGGCACAGGCTCAACTCTGGCCAGCTGGCAGTGTTGGCAGCCAGCTGAGAAAGTCCCCACGCTGCAGCACCGAAGATCTCAGGGTCCAACTCATGGGGGGAAAGCAGCGTCTCAGGCGCTCACACGTCGCTCAAGGCCTGGAGATACCAGGGAGAGGGAGAGAGAGAGAGTTAACTGTCTGGAGAAGTGGCAAACCAGCATGTAGACCTACTAGACAGGGGAGGGGAACTGTATTTCTGGGCATGCTCATTTTACATCCCAATGCCAGTAGCCTGGGCAATTCCTCTAGCGCCCTCAGCCGGTCTCCCTTCTGCTGTTGCACCTTTCACAGCCAGGGCGTAGGCCTGACTGGAACAGAGATGGCTCCAAAGGGGTGATGTAAACCATGGAGAAATCCTTCAGCAATGCCTATCGCACTCCAGATTAGTTCTCTGCAGTATTCTCCACCTATTTGTGTGCACCAACAAGCTGCGTGTTCCAGAAACATCTGCACCCTCAGCTTAATGGACAGCTCTAAAAGGAAGCCAAAGCATGCTGATCTGCCCTGGGTTCACCACACCTCACCCCGAACAGCCAGCACACACTTCTCATGCGGCTAGCTCTGCACACCCTTCCAGCCTAGTATCACTCCCACGCTCCCTGGAATTAATGAGGGGAAGTCCTTAGCTAGAGGCTAAGGGTCCCAGATAGGGATGTAATCGTGTAGTCGATTAACTGATAAGCAAAAGCTTATAGGTTAATGCTATAGACTACACGTATTCCCTTCCTCCTCCCCCCAAGTACATTTTTTAGCATGATGGCCAGCAACCTGGCTCATGTCTGGCTTGTGACGGGTCTGGGACCTACCCTTGCTGCGGCTCTTCATTTAAAGTGTACTAGAAGCTAGGCTGGCAGGCAGCCTAGTTCAGTTCTGGCTTGCCCTGGCTCTGGGAGCACAGACCTCCCCTCACCCCAGACAGGGGCTGCTGCCACCCACTGCTGCTGCCTCTGATACAGAGGCAGCAGCATGGGGTAACAGACAGCCCATCCGTGAGGGCTCCCCTCGCAGACCAGCACCCACCTGGCACCCTGCGCTGCTGCCTCCGAAGTGGGGTTGGAGCACACTGGCTGCTGGCCCCACCTCCAGGTACTAGAGAGCAGTGTTTCTCAACTTTTTTTTTTGGTTAATATAAAGTACCCCTTTAAAAATATATATAAGTACCTCCAATTTTTAGGCACAAATTTTTTTTTCTACTATTGCAACATATTTGTTTAAACAACTTAATCGTAACCGGGTGCACGATGGAATTTTTGGGTGTAAAAAGTACAAAAAAAATAATAAAACGCTGTCAAACTTAACAAAAATTCAGTTTTCTTCAAGTTTCAGTTGTGTTGATGTACTCTACAGACTTCTCTTGAATACCCAAAGGGTACTCATATCACTGGTTGAGAAAACTGATAGAATAGTCGACTAACTGATAAAAATTCATGAGGTTACTCGACTATTTAATTAACCGATATTTAACATCCCTAGTCGCACAAGCAGGACTGAGCACTCCCTGCCCAAGGAGCCTTGTACTTCTAATGAAGGTGTGCTGCCAACAGCAGAGCATACACAACAGCTGGAGAAAAAGCAGCTGCCAACAGGGCCCGAGTGGGAACCTGCATCCCAGATAAGTAGCTGTAGGCCACTCCACAGAAAGATAGGTTCTCCCTAGCCGTTGTGGGGGCGGGGTGAGGAGCTGCAGGCTCTCTTACCTTCCGTGCAAACTCAGGCAGGATGAAAGCTGCCTGATGGATTTCAGAGTTGTAGTATTTCAGGTTCATCTTTTCCACTTGCTGCTGCGATAGCTGCTGCACAGGTTTCCGGAAATTTGTGCTCTGCAAAGAGGGAACGTTCAAACAGAGCATGTATCATCCATAGAGGGGGCCTGCTGCTGGGAACAGACAGTGAGAACACACAGGAATGTGGATATTTTTTATGGCATTTTCCATCCAGGGATCACAAGCACTGCACAGCAAAAGCCTCTTAGGCTCTGGAATCTGCAAACCTGACTCACATGACTAGCTCGCATTCAGAGGCTGAAGTCAGCGAGACCAACTCGCATGACTAGGGTCTAGGGATGTTAATTTAAGTTTAATCAACTACTCGACTAGTTGATGGAATTTCCATTGCCTAGTCAATTAGTCTATGGGAACCGCAGCAGGGTTAGCTCCTGGCCCCGGGAACTTACCCTGCCAGGAGCTAACCCTGTTGCAGCTCTGCCTTTTAAATGTATTTAAAGCCGGCAGCACAGCAGGGGAGACCCCAAGTGAGCAGGGACAGCTGAGCGAGCCATCAGGCTCATAATACATTTAAAACGCGGAGGTGCAGCATCTGAGACTGGGTGTGGCTCATGCCTGGTCCCCACTACTCTTCTGCCCCCTGCGGAGACCATGCTGGGGGGAAACCAGCTTTTAAGCCGGCTCCCGCCCCCCAGTACCGATCCTGCTCCCCCCCCCCCATAGAGGCAGCAAGAGCGGTGGGGGAGAAGCGACTAGTCGAGGGACCAGTCGACTATCTGATAAGCTTATGCTTATTGGACAGTTGACTAGTTGCTTACATCCCTACTAGGGTCTTCCTAGCTGAGCCCTGTGCCAACCGAAGCTTTCCCACCACGACTGCCTGAGGATCAAACCGCTCACTCCTCATCCACATCTGTATTCAGCGCAGCACTGAATGCACAGCCAGTGTCCGAGGCTATGTCTAGACTCCAGGTTTCTCGCACAAGAAGCTTTTTTCGGAAGAGACTTCGGCAAAAGCTTCTTGTGCAAGAGTGTGTCCACGCTGCCTGGATGCTCTCGCAAGTAAGCAGTGATTCCTATGGACAGAATGGCCACTAGGGCACCTGTGCTTTTTCCTCTTCCCTCCTCTTGTGCAAAAAACTCTCAGAAAAGAGTCATTCCTCGCAGAATGAGGAATACCTAGGCGGGAAAAACCCCTCTGTTCTTTCGTTTTACTTGTGTAAACACACGCTTGAGGTGTGGACTCTGTAGGATAGACCTAGCCCCAGCTGAGAAATGCAGCCGGCGTTCGGAACCAGGAGAGCCCAGCCATGTGCTGCAATTGTCCCGAGAGGGGGGACGGGAAGAGAAAGGCTCTGTGTCCAAGGCACTGCTTCAAGCCAGTCCAGTTGATCAGTGACTATTGGGTGACCAGCATGCAATGAGTTTGGTGGGTCTCCACCCAGTTCCCAGTGGACTGCTGCCTTCATCTCAAAACCAGAGGCTGTTGAAACTGACCTCCCTCATTCCTGGGCGTGGCCCTTCCACATTAGGCCGGGGGCTCCGGCACGGCTGCTGCCCCAGCTCAGTGGGAGCTACCCTCTATTTCCCTCCCTCTCACACATGTGCACATCAAGCCACTCAGGTCCACTAGCCAGTCGTAGGCTGGGAAAGCGGGAACATGGCTTCTAGATGCTGACTAGCAATGGCCAAGCACAGCACAGACCCAGAGGGGGCTTGGAGGTCCTGAGAAGATGGATCTAGATGCCACCTAGAGATCCTTCCGAGTTAGCCAGGTGCACAGCACAACAGCAGACTCTGCACACGAGGGGGCTTCCTAGTCTTTCAGAACGTATGGGGCTGATGGCTGTTAATCGAGCCAAGCCTGTTCCACGGTGCCCTCCGGCCTCCCCCTAGCAACACCCCAGGGATACGACAGGTGGTGGGACGCCGGAGACTCACTGGGTTCTTACTGCACAGCATGAAGCCGATCTGCCCGCTGGGATAGGTAGGGATGGTGCAGTAAGCGTATTCCACCACTGGGAACAGAGACTTGCAGAACTGACGCATCTCCTTAATGAGATCCAGGTGCAGCCACTGGCATTCACCTGTGCAGGTAACAGGAACAGATGGGAGATTAGAATAGACAAGAGCCACCGTTAGCACTATGAGCAGAGGTGTCAGGTTAAGGCTGGTTTTAAATCTGAAGACTAAGGCCTGGTCTAAGTTTTACTGGCAGAGCCACATCGGGATGGGCCGAGACATTTTCCCCCACTGGGATAGCTTTGCTGGTAGAAGCCCTTGTGTAGACACAGAGCGAAGAAATGCACAGAAAGACTAAGGCCAGCCTCAGATTCAGCTACGGGAAGTGACAGACATTAGACTTCATACCACGGATCCCAAGTTTGGCCTCTGAGATCTGTGCCTGGGGATTACAACGTTTACACAAGATCCAGAACATCGGACACAATGGGACAAGTTCTCAGACCCAGAGGCCTGGTTTGTTAGAACCCCCCATTACAATACGATCCTGGAACACCCAGCCTCACCCACCTGAACTTCCCTAGTTACATAGTTACCTTCCACTCTAGTCTGGGACTTGGCACACCTGGACTCATTTCCCTGCTTCATCAGACTTCCTGTGACCTTGGGCAAGTCACTTCGCCTCTCTGTGCCTCAGTTGCCCAACTGTACCCTGTCAGGTCTCACCTTGGCAGCAGAGAATCCCATCCTCTCGCAGAGCCGTCTTCATCAGCTGGTAGTAGGATTCTTTGAACAAGCTCTCTGCAGGACCTGGGCGTAGGACGACACAGAGTTGGCTCAGGGGCCATGAAAATCCCTTTATGGCTTCACCGGGCTCCAGACCAGACCAGAGCTGTGCAGCACCAGAGGGTCTAGACACTCAGGTTTGGTACCAGGCAAAACTCGATTGTTTTAGAAAAGAAAGTTCTGAATTATTTTTCATGTATTACAAACAGTGACTAGAGGGGAGCTGGGGTGTTCAGGGCTGGGGTTCTGGTTTGGCCCACTCCAATTTTCTCTTTGCTAATTGGCAAACATAATGCTCCTCTCAAAAATAAAAACCTTGTGATCTCACCCCCCTGCTCGGCAGATTCAAGAGCAGCAGCAAAGGGCACTGGGGTTAAGTAGGCTCGTCTGAGATGGGACAATAGTTGCTGAAGGAACCCCCTACTATGGGAATCAGGAGAGCAGAACCTCCCCCATGCCGAATGCCCTTTACCTCCCTACTCCCACCCTCCAAACGTGGCAGTGTTGCCAACGGGAGCAGCACACACAAGTAAAAGGTCAAGCGCAAGGCAGCATCGGGTATGGTCTCAAAGAGAGGAAAGATGATCAACTGGCAAAGGTGCCAACTTGGAACCCAGGTTCAATTCAATTCTGCCCCAAATGCCTGTGAGACCGTCAGCAAGTCACTATGGGGACAATGTTTTAGAATCATTTTGGTGCCTAATTCCCATTGGGAGCTAGATGCCCAAATACCTTCACAATACTGGTCCTTTGTAGCTGTGTCTTGATTACCCATATGAAAAACGGGGCAATAGCATTTCCTACCTCCCAGGGGTGTTGGGAGGACAAATACATGAAAGACCATGCGGCTCTTAGTTACTGTGGTAAGAGGATCAGCAAGTACCGAAGGAAGGTTGCTAGCTCCCTTTGCTTTTCTAGGGGGTGGCAGGGCACGGACAGAGGAAGCGAGAAGACTGAGGACTGGTGTCCACTGGAAACTTACATCAGTATAGCTATGTCCCTCCTGGGCATGAAACACCCACACCCTGAGAGATGTGACGATAGCGACCTAACTGCACTGCACATAATGCTAGGCTGATGGATTCTTTTATCAAATGGGCTACGACCTCCTGGGAAGGCGGATTACCTGCACCAGTGGGAGGGATTCTGTCGGCGGAGGTAGTGTCTACACCAGTGTGTCTCAACCTTTTTTATAAAGTACCCCTTTTACAAAAAAAATTTTAAGTGCCCCCCGTACCTACAATTTTCAGACACACAATTTATTCCTACCATTGCAACACATTTGTTTAAACAACTTAATCATAGCTGGGCAGGTGATGAAATTTTTGGGTGTAAAAAGTACAAAAATAATAAAACGCTGTAAAACTTAAACCAAAAATTCAGTTTTTTCCAAGTTTCAGTTGTGTTGGCGTGCTCCCCACCCAGACGTCTCTCGAGTACCTCTAGGGGACTCGTACCACTGGTTGAGACACATTGGTCTACGTGACAGAGTAATGTCTAAGCTTGTGTCGGGCTGATTACAGAAGTCTCCACACTAAACTTTTGCTCCACCAACTTCACTTCCTTGCTACACTGACTTAGCTACCTCTCTACAAGAGGCGCAGAGTCAGTGTTGATGCAGTTAGTCAATGCAGCATCCACATACACGCTGTGCTGCTTACACAGACTGTCACTGCTTTGAGAAGCCATCCCACAATGCCTCACGCTGACAGTGCAATTGGTACAAGCGCTCCTGGTGAGGATGCGCACTGCCCATGCAAGGAGCGAAGCACGGACATGCAAAGGTGATGCAATTACTGCAGTGGCGGGATGCAGACGTAACTTAGGTCGACATAATTCTGTAGGTCTACAGTGTGCAGTAGCAGCCCGACAGCTGTCGTGCGTTAAGTGTAGGCCTATAGTGAGTAGGCAGGGAGCACTGGCAAGCAAGAGTTCTTTTTCAGACTCTAGAATGAACTAGCTGCTAGGACCAGTAATCAGATTGCCTCTGAGGGCTGGGGCACAGAGCCCTGAATGGGGAAGTAGGATTGCTGGCGCTCAGCCTTGCTCCTACGCTGGCAAAGGAACAACTTTCAGATGCACTTTCATGCCCAGAGGCTAAACAGACACAGAAGGAGTACTTCACAGCACCTCTGTGATTTGCATCTGGACCCCACCCCGATACTTCTCCATCAAAGGATTATAAGTGATAGGAAGAGAGTGATTTCTCTGAGCTGGGAGAGAAGATTTGCCACTCCACTTCTGCACTGCCCCAGTGAGGTGCACAGAATGGAAAGATGGACAGACTGCAGGGAGGCAAGGAGCGTGTGCGGGGGAGGGACCAACCTCTACCCTCCCCTTTCCATCAGGTTCTCACCCATGGGGTCCGAGGAGTCTGTGATAATCACATCAAAGGCTTCTTGATTCTGTTTCATGAACTCAAAGCCGTCCCCAACGTGCAGGGTCAGCTTGGGGCTGGAATAGCCCACTGCCATCCCCGGGAGGTATTTCTTTGATACCTGAATCACTTCCTGTAACAGACACCACAAACAAGTCAGCATAAAGTACACAGAGTGCAGCAGCTCCCCATGCAGGTACTCTGCTCATTTCCTTTCACACCCTCAGCTCAGACCCACCTTACCACCCATCTGAGAGAAGTTGGTTCCCAGCACCTTAAGGATTTCCTGCCACACACAGCCCTTTCCTAGGGCCCGAGTTGAGCAACATTCCTGCACAATCAGTGCCAACCCTAAAGTGCTTGCAATTTTTTAAGGGGCCATGAAGAACTGAAAGGATCCAGTTACACAGTCCTGCCCACACCCTTCTCCCCGGGGAGATCATCCACAGAGGCAGATCCTGATCAACAGGACAGGTTTCTTTTAAACTCTGAAAATTACCAGTGTGGTTTTTAAACAGGAAAGACTCTCCCATCTCTGCCCCTGAGCCCTTATTTCCCTGTGCAAGCTTCCTGGTCTAGGCCTCTCCATACCAGGCTGGGGAGAACATCCCATTTCTTTGAGGTGGTCCCCCTGGCTGCTAAAATCCTTATGGGTTGCAGAGTTGCAAGATGACACTAGTGTCAGCTGTTCGGAGACCCTCCCTGTGCTCAGTGGCCACCACAGTCCCGATTCAAGCCAAGACACACTCGGCCAGCATCATTATTTCATTTATTAGGGAGGCTGGGAATGGACTCTGGGCTTTGTGCTCATCCTCAGACAGCTCCTATTTCCCAGCATGATGGTGACCGCTTCTGAAACTAACGCCACCATAAACTAAACTGGAGCCTGGACAGACCTGCCTACCAGCAGAAGTTCCTATATTCAGCTGTAGGACACCAACTAAGCAGTGACCTAACCGAGGGACAAAGGTCCCTCACATTGGAAGATGCGTTGTCCCTGTCAAGGGACGAAAAAGGATCCATCAAAGCCAGAAGAACTTCCGTCCTCTGGAGCCCAGCCTTCAGACCCTGCACCTGGACTGGATTAGCCTCTAAGGGACTCCCCAAGTGTGCATGTGGAAGAAGCAATAGGAAAGTCAGATTGTTGCGATGCAGGACTGTGGCGATGGGGTTGTCGTTGCCATGCCAACATGACAAGGAATGAAAGCACTGTCTATAGGGACAGTAGCAGCAGAGGAAGCACTAAGAGCAGCTTCAAAATACTAGCTACCATTCTCTGGGAGCAGCTCTACCACTCTGCAGTCTACAGATTTGACTGAAACTAAAGACACAGCCACACCACTTCATGATTTACGTACCTCGTCAATTTCACACTGCACCACAGAGTCCACAGATGGGTGCTTGACCACTTCTCGTAAGACTCCCCCATCGCCACCACCAATAATTAGCACCTGAGACAGGAGAACGGAAACAGAAGAGTCAGCTTGGTCCAGTCAGCCTGGAAGGTTTGTAGCAAGGACTAGATCAGGGAAGTTGGCCCAGAAAAATCCAGTCACAATACTTCCAAAGCTCTGCCACAGACACATTCCTCCTCTGGAAATAGGCATATTAGTATGTCTCACGCTGTGAGGAATGCTTGGGAAATGTTTTGCACACTCCAGGCAAAAGTGCTACAGAAGTCTAGAGCGCTCTGTTTGTATTGATGGATCTCACACACTGCCTTTGGGTTCAATACATAAAAATGAAAAACAGACAGAACAACTGTCATTTAAGCAGGACTTCTAAAATTGTTGGCAAGAGTGACCTAGCATCAGCCAAACCACCATGTACTACCTTGCGGGGATTTGGGTGGCTGCAGAGAGGTAGGTTGGCAATCATCTCCTGGTAGGAAAACTCATCTCTCTCGGTGCACTGGATTACCCCATCAAGCACTAGCACATTTCCGTAAGTCTTACTGCAAAGGCAAGAGAAACAAAGAGCTCTGAGAGGAGTGCTCTCTGAGAAAAGGCTTGTGGCAGCAAGATCCCAAGGGAGGTGTTATGCATAAGTCTCTCCCCCAAGCAGTGCTGCCTCCTTCCCCTGACTAAATGTTGGGCAAGCCTCTCTCTGGTGTCTGAAACAAAAAACAGGAATATGTAGCACTTTAAAGACTAACAAGATGGTTTATTAGATGATGAGCTTTTGTGGGCCAGACCCACTTCCTCAGATCAAATAGTGGAAGAAAATTGTCACAACCATATGTACCAAAGGATACAATTAAAAAAAAATGAACACACATGAAAAGGACAAATCAAATTTCAGAACAGAAGGGGGCTGGGGAGGGAGGGGGGGAAGAGTAAATGTCTGAGAGCTAATGATGTTAGAGGTGATAATTGAGCTCATCACCTATTAAACCATCTTGTTAGTCTTTAAAGTGCTACATAGTCCTGCTTTTTGTTGCAGCTACACCAGACGAACAGGGCTACATTTCTATCACTATTCTGGTGTCTGAGATATTTGTAAAGAATCACCCCCTCCCTCATGCTATGCTCTTGTCCCATGTGGCCTCAGGGCAAGGGCTGGGACCCACGTGCTAGCACCCAGGGCTGTATCTCCGGCCAGCTTTCCCTCTGATTTTTCCAAGCGGGCCGAATAAATTTTCTTCCATGCACGGAACCACGGGCTGGGGTGCACCACCAGCAGAAACACGTGCAGTCCGGCTGTGGCGGGCCCTCTGCGAATCAGCCGAGGGCTATCGGACTCTCCCTGCCCGATGTGCACAGCTGGCAGGGAACCCCGGGACCCAGAGGGGAGCGCGGGGAAGGCGGACACGGTTCGCCCTGCTCGGCCACCCAGGGCTGCGGGCGGGGACAGAGGCAGGGGAGCGGGGGTCCCTGGGGCCCAGTCGCGGGGCAGCTCCACCCCCCGGCTCCCGAGCGCGGCCGGCCCCTGGCTGCCCGCCCCGCCACGTCCCCGCGCCCGGCACCTCCGGAAGACCAGGATCTCCTGGTAGCGCGAGCGCTGCTGGTGCAGCAGCTCCTCCACCTGCAGGGACATGGCCTGGCCGGGCCACAGGCTGCAGGTCTCGCGGAACCAGCCCTCGCGGATGGGCCCGGGTTCCATGCCGGCCGGCCAGGCCGCGCCAGCCACAGCAGCGCGCGCACCTGCCGCCGGGGCCCACCCCCCCGCCGCTCACCCGAACCTGCTCGCGCTGGCGAAGGGAAGGGGCGGGGCCCCGGCTGGCCGCCGGCAGCCTATCGCCGGGCGGAGCCCGCCCGCCATTGGCTCGCGGCTTCGATTGCCAGCCACTTCGCCAGACAGCAGGTTAGAGTGGCCGGCTGCACAGGGGTCACGTGGGGCTTAGGGGTGGCAGGACCCTGCTCCCGCACTGCGGGACGGGAGGGGAGGGGAGGGGAGGGGCAGGGCCTCCGCCGCGTGTGCATGGGGGGGAGCGCCCCCTGCGGCTGGGTGTGTATGGGGGAGGGGCAAGCGACCCCCCCCCCCTTGTGTTTACGCGTGTGAGAAAGTGCCACAGCGGGGGGAGGGGGGGAGACCTTTATTCCGTCAGGGCCACTGACCCACATGAAGAATCAGTTGGGGGCTCCTCTTTTCCATCCCTGTGCAGAATTTTTCATGTGCACCAAGGCGTCGGAAACCACAGCACGTAATCCCAGCTGGGGGCTCTCTCCAATGGGCTGGGCCACAGTAGGGATGTTACATATCAGTTAATTGAATAGACGGTTAAGCTCATGAATTCTTACTGGTTAGTCAACTATTCTCTAGTCCCCGGGGGTGGGGCCGGAAGCCAGGACATTCTGGCCTCATTCCTGAGGAGCCCCCTGCCACTCAATGCTGCTGCCTCAGTATCAGAGGCAGCAGGGCGCGGTGCCAGACAGGAGCTGGTCTGCAAGGGAAGCCAATTTAAAAACCAGCTCCCCTAACAGACCAGCTGCCTGTCACCCTGTCCTGCTGCTTCTGATACAGAGTGGCAGCAGCCCCTGTCCAGGGGAGGGGTTGAGCCCTTGGCCCAAGCCAGAACTGAACTAGGCTGCCTGCCCACCTGGCTAATATACTTTAAATGCAGAGCCACAGCGGAGGTAGGTCCTGGACCCAGCCTGAGCCAGGACTGAGCTAGGCTGCTAGCCGGCCTGCTAAAAAATTTACTAGCAGGTGGTGGTGCTGGAAATGCAGGTAGTCTATAGCATTAACCTATAAGCTTTTGCTTATTGGTTAATTGACTACACTATTACATCCCTAGACTACATGTGAACCTCTCTAGTGGCTGCACAAGAGCACAGCCTACAGTGGGCCACACAGGAGAATCAAAACACAACAAAGCAAAACCCCCACTGACTTGTCCACCCAAGTAAACAGGGGGAAAACCCCCCACCCCGTCTTACTCATGCTCAACTTGGGGTAGGGCTCAAGCTTAAGCTTCAGCAGGGGGCATGAAGGCTGAGACTTGCCAAGGAGCTAGGTATGAGCACCAACTCATCCTGCTGTTGGGTGGAAGCCCAGAGCCTCCCCGTGCACAGTAGATTTTCCTCCACCCCCCTGCACTAGGGTATAGGGGCTGTAGTAGATGGGGATGTGATCTAGTCTGCTCCATAAGTGGTTAGGGGGCAGTAAGGTCAATGGAGTATATGCATGAAATTGTTCCTTGCTGAAGAGGAAACAGAAGTTTTGAATGTACAACCTTGTCTCCCCTAGCTTGTAAAATAAAGGTGAAGACCCAGGGTGGACTCCATCTTTTCTCTCCCCCCTTCTCCCTGGAACTTTTTGGTGCAAAGGGCATATCAGCTTTCTAATTAAAACAAAATAAGTGAAGGGAGGAGGGAGAAAGAGAGGCCCAGGAAAAGGGCTCCTTGGATATCATCACTATTTAGTGAGAGAAATTGCAAGTCACTTGGTCTTTCATTTTTATTGATTTTGAACACTGTATACCAAAACAGTGAAAGTCACAAATACAGCCTTACGCTATTGTACACAGAGGGATTACATATTTGTGTGCACAACAGAGAGAGCAGCGAAAGTTTGAGGTGCTTGCACTGGTGAAGATATATACAAAGTAACTCACACTAACAGCTGATAAAATCCTCCCCTCCAGCTCCTGTGTGTATTCAGTGATACATACAACAACATGGGGACTAATTTAGCTATAACTACTCGAGAGAGAGATCTTGGAGTCATTGTGGATTGTTCACTGAAAACACCCACTCTGTGCGCTGTGGCAGTCAAAAAACCAAACAGAATGTTAAGAATCATTAAAAAAGGGATAAAGAATAAGACAGAGCACATCTTATTTCTATATAAAACCAACCATATCTTGAATACTGTGCACAGATGTGGTTGCCTCATCTCAAAAATGATATATTGGCATTGGAAAAGGTTCATAAAAGGGCAACAAAAATGATTAAGGGTTTGGAAAGGGTTCCATTTGAAGAGAGATTAAAAACTCTGGGACTTTTCAGCTTAGAAAAGGGAAGAGTGGCGGGGGGGGGGGAACGGACGACTATGGTAAGAGGCCTATAAAATCATGACTGGGGTTGAAAAAGTGAATAAGGAAAAGTTATTTACTTGTTCCCATAACAAGAACTAGGAGTCACCAAATGAAATTATTAGGTAGTAGGTTCAAAACAAAAGGAAGTTTTCCTTCACACAGCGCACTGTTAGTCTGTGGAACTCCTTGCCAAAGGAGGTTGTAAAGACCAGGACTTTTACAGGGCTCAATAAAGAACTAGATAAATTAACAGAGGTTAGGTCCATCAATCGCTATTAGCCAGGATGGTTAGGAATGGTGGCCCTAGCTTTTGTCACAGGCTGGGAATGAGTGACAGGAGGGGGATTGCTTGAAGTTTCCCTGTTCTGTTCATTCCTTTGGGCATCTGGCCTGGCCACTGTTGAAGACAGGATAGTGGGATAGATGGACCTTTGGTCTGACCCAGTATGGCCCTTTTTATATAGATATACTATTTTAGTAATGTTCCAGTAATTTTAAAAAGATTAGTGGGACATTTTCCTAGCATCTGTGAAAGAATGCACCTGGTTGCACAGGAATATATCATGTGTATAGAAGGCAAGAGCAAAATATCACTCCTTTCCCAATAAACTTGTCTAGATCTAAATTTTAGTGATTTTAGTAGCCAGTATCGGTTGGCAGGAAGAGATGCTTTTTTCTAGGTTCCAACAGGAATAAGTGTTATTCCTTTCTAAATGGACTAGAGTTCCTGTCATAGGCTTGCAGAATACTGGGACAGAGTGGAACATAACCCCAGGACAGTTTTAAATCTGGAGGCATTACTATTGCTCAGGCCTGACTATTGCTCATCTTTGGCCTCAGGCCTTTCAGAGACATAGGGATGTATTACTTAGAAGTCAAGATGAAATTAAGTATATTGCATCTTTAGAAGAATGGTTACATACCATCAATTGCAAATGTTGAGTATAACCCATACTATATTTCCCCCTGATTAGAGCTATACAATGAACATGAAAGCTCCACAATCCATTCTGGCTACTTAAATGGGTTTTCTCAGTAGTCCGTAGGTGTGCTGTTCATATCTCTAACACATCACTGATCTATCTACCTTCTCTTAGGCATGAGTGAACACAGGACTGTGACTACAATAGTGCTGAATAAAATATTTAACTAATTGCAAGGCAGGAATAACTCCAGGGTGTTTAATATCCTGCTAAGTGGTTAGTTTGAGGTCTTGGGGCACTTTACATTCAATAGTATAATCCACCCTCTATGATTAGAACTGATAATTAAAGAACTTAATGTATGTGTGATATCCAGAAAGCCTCCCACACAAATACTTTAGAACCGAGGACTGAGTTCTGCAACTGTTACTTCTACTGAGTATTCATGTGAACAGTCCTATAAAAATCTACTTGTGTAAGTGCTTGCTATTCAGCAAGAGAAGGATTGCAGAATCAGATGTGGTATCAAGAATATTGTACCTGAGGATAGAACCACAAAGGGACAATGCATACACTACTTCCATACAATAATATTTAAAGTTACTGGTGTATGTTTATTTTCTAGTGCTTTCTGTAAAGCGATTTGATATGACAAACTTGCTATACTAAAAATTCAATATAAAAAACTATGGCTATTACAGATATGAAGTGCAGATTTATAGAAGGGGTCAACCACATGTACATGAATGGATATCTTCTCTTTACAAAAGTACCAGGTGACTAAGCATTACACTTTTATATGAGTGGATTACTGTACATATGGGTTAAGATATTAATAAATGACAAGTGATTTTGGACACCCAACTATACACATCAGAAAGAGTTCAGAAGCTAACCCCTGAAAATTAGGTCCTGTGGAAGTGAGATCCCCAAGAACTAAGGCAAACCCCAAAATCACTGGTCACATGAAAAATATCCAGCTAAGATTTTTCAAAATGATTAAATGTTATGAGAGGATATTATTGTATCTGGGGATACATCCAGAAATAGTACAAGACACATGGCACATTTTCAAGAGCAGACCTTGGGGAAAAATATGTAAGAATTAAACTAAGAAGTTATCCAAATTGATTTTTAAGCAAAAAGGCTTCCTTGGCTAGTTGCTGTTGATAGAAAAAAAGTCCTTGCAATATAAAAGTGTAGCATGAAGACTGCATCTGAAGTATAGCTATAATTAGGTGGATAAAGCATGCATGAATTTACTAGTCAGTCATATTCATTAAAGGCATTTTTAAAACCTATAACAAGCTTCAATTCAAAATGGGGAAAAAAGATCAAGATGAAAATTAAGTCAGCCTTTGAAAATGTTACATTGTACATACTTCTGAAAGGAGCAAAAAAGAAGCACATAGAAATCATAAGATTATTTAATCCATGCAGCCAATGGGTTTTTCAATAGATTCACTGATACATCAATTAAAAAGATAGAAGAGGTGGCAAAGCTGAAGGGGAACTGCAATTGGCAGCAAATGTGTGGAGTAGGCTCTGGAATGGCATATATTCACAAAGAAAATTGCTGCTCAATTGCACCTCTTCAAAGACATTCTGCAAGTGTAATATTCAGCCATGCAAATGGTTTTTATGAACAGGAATGGGGCCAGCTCTGCTGCTGTAAGGTGTAATTTGCCTAACACTATTCATGGAAAAACGAACAAAACCCATTACACACGTCACTCCCCCCCCCATTTTTTGTATGTGAAATAAAAGTTCCCAGGTTGGTATCTTCTGAAAAGTGAAAGGATCTCTTTGAAGTTACCACCTCTGCTTGTCACCAGGCCTAGATTAACACTCAGGGTGCTTCTATACAGCACCCTAAACTCGAAATAAGATACGCAATTTGTGCTACACAAATTGTGCATCTTATTTGGATTCTATTTTGAAATAGCTTATTTTTAAATTGATGGGTCTACACAGTGCCAAATTTCAAAATAATGCACTATTTTGAGACATCCCTTAACCCTTGAGGAATGAGGGTTACAGGGATGCCAAGACGTTAGGATGCGGGGTAGCTATTTCAGGACACCTCTGGTATCCTGAAATAGCCGTGCAGTGTTGACGTACCCTCAGAGACTAGGCTCAAAAGATGGATAAAAAGAGAGCATCATTATGCAGGTCTGGGGAAAATGGACAATGAGAGTAGGAAAGGAAGTAGCACCCCTGGTCAGAGCAGATAACCAGGAGTCCAAAGATCAGAATTCTATCATCTGCTCTGCCACTAACCCAGTGTATGACTTTGCCAAGTCACTTCAACTTGATACTTCCTCATCTGTACAATGGGGACACTGCTTACCTGTCTCACAGGAGCATTGCCAGCCTTCATTTGTCAATGCGTGGAACAAGCTTTGAGATTCTCAGACATTAGAATACAGATTAGCACAGGAGTGAGCAATGTCAGATAGATTCCTTCAGTCCTCTCAGTTCTAACCTTCAATCTATTTACATTACTTTTAGTCCTTGTGTTCATTTCTGTAACAGTCAAGCAAAGCAGTCACTGCTAGTTTTCATTCAATTCAGAAGTATCTGCACTCCTCTCTTAAAAGCATTGGAATCATTACTGCTTAGGAATCAAATGCATTTTCTACATTACTGTGGCTTGCAAAATAAACAGGCAGTTTGGCGTCATAGGGACAATCTGGCTCTAGTTCCTCTGCTGCTATATTTGTATAGGATTTGTTCCCCTATATTGGTTCAAGTCACAAACATTTGCACATTTATTTAATCTATTATTTCTGTGCTGGCATTGGAAATATGAACTGGGTTAATCCCACATCCAAATGACATGCTGAAGTCTGCTCTTCCAGACAGCGGAGCGTGGCCATACATTCCGCCTCTCTCTGCATTTGAGGACACCAAATACATTTTCCAACAACTTTAAAAAAATGTAAATATAATAAAAGCCAAAGACAAAACAATTAAAATTGGTTTTCCCCTTTGGAAAAAAAGTTTTAATTACTTTAAAAAGATTTCCATACAAAAACTGCAGCACTGATAGATATTTGCCTCTGCACAGTTTGACAACAGTGACTTTTTTGTTCACTAGCCGTTCCCACAGGATCTCTTACAAACACTATCTTTTTGGCCAGTTGTGCCGGGAGCCCCTGCAAAAGCAGAGAAACCAAATGAAATAGCTTTCATTCTAAGTTCACTTGAGATTTAAAATGTATGAAATGTTAGTATAGCTGTACTGAGAGGGTGTTGAAACCACCTCTCTTGCTTTCCCCCCTCCTCAAGAGAGAAGCAAAGTAATGTTGCTCTTTTACCGCTGCAAGAGATTTATGGGACCTTACTATTGCCCCTCAGGCCACCTCCCTCATAAATTGTGCCCAGGAACTGCAAGCTAAGTATCTTGGGAATTAACCTCTACAGAATCTTCATCTGAGCCACCACAATTGCTTTCCTTTAACTCCCTGGTTAGACATGTGCTTCCTCTGTACAGTCTGATCTTTGGTCCAGGGCTGCATCTCTCATAAGATTAGCACCACTGTGGTCTCAAGATTTCAGACCTTCTGCCAAGGGTTATCTTTATTCACTTTAATCTTGTACTAGATTTTGGTGAGCTGGACATCAATCTGTATGGACAATAGCGGCTTTGCCTATAGCTCCAGGGCACTTGTCTGGGGGAATACACTATTACTTTGCAGAGAACCTTTCAACAACATACCGATCAGTTTTCCCTGCCAAGTAGGACATGCTTTTATTTCCAGCTGGGTGTTGAAGTTTGTTGGCTCCAGAGAATTTCTATATGAAAGGAAAAATGACCCACCATTGCATTAACAAAATATATTTCACATAATACTTCTACTCGCATCTAACTCTGTCCTGTCTATCACACCTTCAAGGAATACTTTCTGCTCATTTTAATGAGACGATATTCCTGACTAGGAGTTTCTGCTTGACATTTCTGTCTACATATTCCCTTGAGATTAAGTTTTGACAACTAGACAGCGGGGCTAGTACAGAGGGATCCTGATCAGGACCTATCCCCTTTCCTTCTCCCAGATTCATCCCCACCATTGTGCTTCATTTTATTCTACATCTCACCTTTCTCTGTGGAAAGAGTTAGAACGGACATTGAAGTGACTGCACAGGAAGCTGCATTTTCCACAGTATTGCTTGTAAACTGATCACTGGTTAAACTCTAAATATAGCTTTAAATGAAAGATAAGCTTGTGGGTACCATCCTCATATCAGTCAAGAGTGGTAGGAGGAGGGTATACAGGGGAAGAAGGCCTGTAACAAGCCTTATGGATCAGTGATCAAAAGTCTGCATCTTAGCATTGAGTAGTTATTAGGGGAGGTTTGGCATGTTGTCTAGGGCCACAGCAAATCACCTTTATTTCCGTTCCTCATTTCAGAGTGTTCCCTTACCTTGCCTGTGTGGGCCTGCTTGGCTGGATCAAACTGGGATGACTGCTTAGACGTGCTGTTTCCTGAGACACACACAGTGGAGAATAATTGCTATTAGAAAGGTTCTTTTAAATACCCAGTAAATTCACACCAGTAGCAAGTGCCCTTTGGTTGTAATGAAATATCCATGACTGTCCTTCCCTCACTATGAAACAGAGTATACTGCTAAGGCGAGAATAAGCTTTTAAATGGATCCTCATTACACCTGATTCAAGCCTCCCCTATTTTCTACCGCTGCAGGGTTGAATGAAATACATTGCGCTATTGTGCAGAAAAAGGAGCCACTGCCTCTGGTAATTCCAAGAACATTTCAACTGGTTTTGTAATTACATGGATGGATGGTGAGCAATCCACTTCACCAGGCCGATTTCTTTAAATCGTTCCCACTTCTTCCATTAGTGCAGGGCAAAGGCATTACTGTTTGGATGTCACTGAACTCTACACACCCACACAGCCTTTCCATGGCTCAGTCAGGCGATGGTCTCCATCGCCTGCAGCCTTGTAAGTGGGGGGTCCAGCTCTTACCAGCAAACACTTTGAAGTTAGACTTGCTGTAATCAAAGGGGGTGAACTGCTTTGGTGTTTCCTGCTCCTCTGGCTGCTGGGAGGCTTTTGGCCGTTTCTTCTCTTGTTTTGGCATTTCTGATCCTGGTTCACTAGTGATTCTCTCCCTCTTCTTACTGGCCTGTTCCTGCTGTAAAAACAACACACCCAAGAAAGGAAATGTGATAGCCTGGTCATACAGGGCTCAGATAGAAGCTGCCATGGATACTGTAACAGGAGTTGGGGAAAACATTTCTGTACTGAGATCCATGGTCTAAATTGCCTTGCTCCCATAGCTTCTCAGATTAGAAATACTGCTGACAGTCAAGACCAGAGGCCTAAATCTATTATTGCTCTATGTACACATTTTCAGGGGATCCTGAGAAAGAGTAAGACAGAGGTAAGGCAATGGCAAGTATTCTCTAGGATAGAGGAAACTTGAAAACAGAGTAGGGTGAGGCCCAGCACAGATTTCCTGCGGTCTGAAACAAGAACTGTTGCTGCGTACAAGGTCAGAAGCCCAGGAAAGTCTCATGTGCCTTGGATTGAGGGCACAGAGTTTATATTTGTAAAAGCTAAAGGCCAAAGATGCTTGTTTTGTCCTTCACAAATTTGTACATACTGCAGCTTGCTGACGGACTGAGACACTATTCTCTGCTGTTGCTTTGTACTCCTTCTGCACTTGTTCACGAGCGGCTGTGAAAAGAACAAAACAGCACATGAAATTTAGCCAAGAGAAATGCAGGAAAGCAGGACTGTGTTAGCAAAGATGGCTCTCAAGAATGAGGAGCTTGTTTTGCTGTGGTTATCTTCTTACACCAGATACCAACATAGAGATCAAACTTAATGATGTGACTCTCATTTATCAAAAAACTCACAATCTAAAAGGGGTCATGTCCCCCAGACTATGATAAGATAGGACCCTGCCATATCTAGATTAGGGGGAAGTCAGCTGGCCAACTCCTCAGTATTGTTGGGGGTGGGAAATGGCTTATCTCAAATCTCATTCTGTCCTAGCTCTCTCTAACCGCCTTTCCCTGAAAGACTCCCACCTACTGAATAAGTGAGAGCATCACTCAGAAAACTAAGGCACCCCTGGTGGGCTGGCTGGCTCTTTAGAAAAGGTTTTGGGTGTCTAAGACAATTGACTAATTGCTGTTCTGCCAGAGTCTTCTCTACCAGAGGTGTAACACAAACAAAGAGTTAGGGGTTTTTGGGTAATAACAGTGCAGATTAATGTGCCAACCTTCAAAAACACTGGATACCTGCATTCAATGTGGAACAGGTTACAGAGGAAGTGAATTTCAAGAATTCAGCTGGAATACATATAATTTAGCACCATTTTCAGTCTCTGGTTAGAGAATGGCTAGTATGCAAACTAAAGGGCTACTGCATGTTAGTATAAACGCACTGGGCAAGCTACATTGGGCCTTGTTCTGCTGACTGTATCAATTCTTCAGTTTCAAACCACAATATGTTTTAGACAATTACGAATAAAAACAAATTAGACAAAGGATTGTGGTGGCCTGCCATGCCGAAAGGAAACTATTTAAAACAATGGCACTCTCAACTATCAAGAAATCAGATCTGCATTTGATTTCCAGTCCTTATCTTATGCTCCCTGTAAAGGCAGGGAATGCTATGGATATATTGCTGGGGAGGAAGGAAGGAGGATCTCATGTCCATAGGCAATGAATATTGTAGACAGTGAGAGGCTGAGCCTCCCCAAACAGCCTGGTGTGGCTCCACCCTCACCCCACTGCAGGAGTGCTGAGAGTTCCTGCTCTTTTCTGGTCCAGAAGGCCAGGCTTGGGTTGGACTGGAGCCAGATGGCCTGCTGTCAGGACTTGGGTGAGAGAGGGCTAGGGCTGATGCCCTGCCTGGTGCTCTGGTTAGGGTTGCTGCTGTGGCATTGCCCGCTTCATGCAGGGAGCTCTGCAAGCCAATGCTCCCTTCCTGTCCCAGGCTCTGGAGTTGGATGTGCTACAGCAGCAGTGCCCAACCCATGCTCCAGAACTGAGGCCAGGGGGTACTCTGGGATCTAGTGGAGGGGCAGATGGAGAAAGAAGGGGCTAGCTTTCCCTAACTACTTGTTCATTTGCCACCCATGCTCACTTCATTTACTGCTAACTGTCAAATCAGCTAAAAGTGGTATTGACTGGCTCTGAAAGGACTCTTGTTCAGAGTGCCTCAGCTTTAAAAAAAAAAAAAAAGGCTTTAGTTAAGATGCAGGGCCTGGGTTTTAGAAGATCCACCTTCCTCTCCCACCCCTCTCAATCTCAGTCCAAAAAAGTGGGTATTACCTCTCTGCTGCATTGCTTTCTTCTTGGCTTCTTCCTTTGCCTCTATCTGCAGTTGTGTCTGACTCATCAACTTCCACCGATTGCTGATCTGCATCAAAAGAAAATTATCCAGGATCACTCACTCTGAAGTCAGACAGAATTGGGGAGGAGATTACTGGCATTCATTTTGGAGTACAAAACACCAAACATGACTACAAGGGAGATTAATATTGTTGCATGAGCCATAGTTAAAGTATGACTTTTTTTGTAAACTCATAAGCCACATGTATTAGCACCAAAATACTCAGGTCAGGTATGGGTTCTAGTTGTAATTCAGTGTTTTGCAATGTGGGAAATATGAGTTGGAGGATCCTTTGCTCTTTGGAGAAGAGGAAAGCTGTAGAAGTCTGAAACTTCTCCCCATTTCTGGGGAGAAAGGGAAGCAAAACGAAAAAAATAAATCCAACTAATGTTATGGCCCTGGTAACTCAATTCATTTGTAGTGACCTGTTTTTTTCCCACTAGGAGTTGAACAGTTTTCAGAAAATGTGGCAAGTAGACACTCACTTCATAAATTTTTGAGGATGGGTCAAACTTTGCTGATTGAGAGATGTGGGCAGGGTTCTGTTCTGAAGGCAGATACTAGGGAAAAAAAAGACATTTCTTTGATCACAGCATGCTAGAGGGTGCAGACAACATACATTACAAGGGAAGTAAATGAGGGCTGAGATGCACACTTAATAGGTGATAAATGAAAAAAGTTCAAAATTTGAACAGTTCTGAAGAAAACTAATGATTCAAAAGATTGCCAGCTCACATCTGTCCAAAATCACAAAACTTGCGGTCAACAGAAATATTTTTATTAAAAGTAAATCCAATGGAAACACTTTTTGATAACATTATCCTCCACTTTGAAGTCCAAACACACAGGTAAAATACATTTCAGTACATGGCAAACCAGAAATGAAACAGATTCAAATCGAGAGAACTGAGTAGTTTATTTTCACCAGGAAGCACAGAAATGTAAATACAGTAAAACTCCATTAGTCCGGCATCCAATGCTCTGGGACTCCTGATGGTCCGGCACCATTAGGAACCCGGAAGTGCTGGGGCAGCTGGACAGGCTTCCCCCATTCAGCTGCTGCTGAAACTGACCAGCAGCTGAATCGGGGAAGCTGGGAGCAGAGCAGCTGGGGTGCTGCCGGGTTGGTCTCGTAGCGCTGCCCCTCGGGGCTGCGGGACCAACCCGGCAGCACCCCAGCTGCTCTTGGGGACCCCTGGGGCAGAGCAGCTCTGCCTGGGGCTTCCTGGAATCAGCCGCTGATCTGTTTCAGCAGCGGCTGAATCGGGGACCCCTGGGGCAGAGCAGCTGGGGTCCTGCTGGGTTGGTCCCGCAGCGCCGAGGGGCGGCGCTACGGGACCAAACCCGGCAGCATCCCAGCTGCTTTGCCCCAGGAGTCGGGATTCAGCCGCTACTGAAACTGACCAGCAGCGTCAGTTTCACCAGCAGGCTGAATCCACACGCTTGGGGCAGAGCAGCTGGGGTGCTGTGGGGTAGGTCCCGTAGCGCCGCCCCTCGGCGCTGCGGGACCAACCCGGCAGCACTCCAGCTGCTCTGCCCCAGGGGTCCCCAAGAGCAGCTGGGGTGCTGCCGGGTTGGTCCCGAAGCCCCGAGGGGCAGTGCTACGGGACCAACCGGACAGTACCCCAGCTGTTCTGTCCCAGGCGTCCCAAAGAGCAGCTGGAGTGCTGATGGGTTGGTGCCGTAGCGCCGCCCCTCGGCGCTGCGGGACCAACCCGGCAGCACCCCAGCTGCTCTATTGCAGGCATCCCAGATTCAGCTGCTGCTGAAACTGACCAGCAGCAGCTGAATCATGGACGTCTGGGGCAGAGCCGGACTATCGTAAGGGGGGGGACTATGAGGGGCCTGGGGTGGCATCCCCTCCCACCCCACTCCAGACCCCTGATAGCCCCCCCTTCTGATAGTCCGGCATATCTGATAATTCGGCACCCCTTGGGTCCTAAAGGTGCCGGATTATCGGAAGTTTACTGTATTGTCAAAGATGAAAAACTAGATTAAAAATGGTTTTAATTAAACCTAACAAATACTTACTTTTTTAAAAAACTGTTTTTAACCTCTTGTAGACAAATGGATGTTCAGGAGGCATTTCAAGTTGCAAAACCAAATCCCATTGTTTTCCTTGCAAAATGCATGTAACCCAGTGATTCTAGGAAATGAGCAGTAGCTGATATTATGCTAAGCTCCTCTAACCCTGCCCTGTGAAAATTTCTTCCCTTGTGGACCTATTGCCCAGTGAACCAGCTGTCACTACAAAGTATATACTGTGCCCTTTACCATTCGAAATGGATTTTCAAATGACTCCATTATGCGTCGAGCCTTCTGCTGTGCGACTGTTAAGTTCTTCTCATTCCCTTCATCCACATCAGGTTCCTTAAAGAATGCAGAAAACACAGTAGCATATAAAATACATAAGTTACATACAGACTGTATATAAACAATGATTCAAGCACTGTTTGTTACCTGATATGTGACCTGAAGCTTTTTAGGGTTAGTAAAAGTCAAAGACATCTAGGATACCCCCAAATACCAAAAATCGATACACCATCAACTAGGTTTTGCTTATCCGGAGAGACAGGGATAAAGAAGAGGGAAACAGGATGGGGAAATGAGGCAGCAGAGTTTTACTTCTATACTTGACCACCCCATAAAATTGTGTTCTGTAACAGTACTGATTTCACACCTGCTGCTTGTTTGAGTAAGTATGTGAATTTCCAGTTGGATTTTTGAGCTCCTCAGGTTATCACTCATATAATTTCTTAATTCACGTAAAGGCACAGCATGGGCAATGACCCTGGGACTGATGAGCTAACCCACAAGCCAGCTTCTTACTTGCTGAACTTGGTTATGCTGTATACCTGACAGGGAACACAGCAGTATCTCCATGGATATCCTATTTCTCTGCAGCTACCTTTGGTGCAGCGTTACTAGAATGCTTCGCCAATTTATCAAAGCTTTATTTTCTGAAACTCAAATCCTTCATATTACTGGATCTTACACTGAATATACTGATGGTGGCTGTAGCAACAAGACATGCAGAATTTGGTAATATTCTTGTGCTGTCCCTCTCCCCATCATTGTCTGGAAAGAGAGTCCCACATTCCAAAACTGGTGCAGGTTCTGTAAAGAAAGAAAACAAGGTTTCTGGTTTTAAACACTGCATTCCTATTAGATTTGTGTTTTGCTATGAGCTTCCTGGCTTTGTAAATGAGCTTAAACTGAGGTGGAATGCTTATTTTAAAGGTGTCAAAGAATAAAGCCTATTTGATTTTTTTCTATATTAGCAGAAGTGAGAGGCTTTCCTCCATCCTTCCCAAATTACCTAAGTTGGAGAAGTTCTGAATATCATCCAGAGGAACATGTGAATTGTCATGAGGTCCAAACAAGTGATTCTCCAGCCTCTGAAAAATAAATGCGCATTACATATGGGATCAATACAGAACCTTGCTCTAAGACTCTTTAAGGGCATTTAGGGTGTGTCTAGACTACAGGGTTTTGTTGACAAAAGTCCACTTTTGTCGACAATACTATACCTGAGTCCACACTACCGCTGAGTTCTGTCGACATAACGTCGACAGAATTCAGCAGTTTTGTCGACGCTGGTAAACCTCATTTCACGAGGCATAACGCCTTCTGTCGACAGAAAGCGTTATTGCATGTAAACTGTCCTTGCGTCTACACTGCCATGTCGACAAAGCAGCTTGCTTTGTCGACAGAACTGAATGTAGTGTAGACGCTTTGTCGACAGAAGCTTTGTCGACAGTCTCTGTCGACAAAACTTCTGTCGACAAAACCCTGTAGTCTAGACGTACCCTAACAGAGTAGAAAATGACAGGCTAATCACAGTTTAAATGTATGGGCGATATTCTGAGATCAAGTATTTCTAATATAGTTCATCTGCTATTGCACAATAAATGACATCAAAAGGATGGCTATACAAATGGCTATTGGCTAGCAAGAATGCTTTGCTTCATAGACACAAGATAGATAACTGCAGCTGCTGCAGTTACTCATTGGAAATTTTCCTTTAAAAAAAAAAATCAGTCAATGTAGATAACACACATACGTAAACTTTGTCTAGCAACTGTAGTATTTACTTATCAAAGACTTATTTACCATAGTCTTGGAGCTTTTAAAATACTGACTCATGACAGGTACTTTTATAAGCATTACCACACACAAGGATAAAACAGGGTTGAAAAGACAGATTTGTCAAATGGAAAAGAACTAGTCAGTGAACTTAGTTAAACTAGCTAAAGAAAAATTACAATCTTCATGCTTATGATGTGGGCTTTCCCTATGGCAGTTTCTAGGAGTTTATGGTTTAACACATGAGCACGGCTAGCATGACATAGTCGGTACCTCTGGGTTGGGCAGAGATCCTTTCTTCTTTACCCCTGTTTCAGTTTCAGACTAAAAGGGGACAAGAAAAAAAAAAGAAAATGACTAACTTAACTTTGAAGCATATAGATCAGCAGCATACATTTCCTTTTATCAGTATTTTCAACAAAGCTGGCAGAAGATCAGTTCTACCCTTTTCTCCCGGGGTGTCTCTGTGTAAGGATTGGTAAAATGATGAAGTTGTTCACATAGCAAGGCTGTTTGTGCTTAGAAATGGCTTAATTTCACTGTAGGAGGATGCACTCCACTGCAGTGACAGCAGAAGTGTGCTGACATACATTAAACCTCATTCCAAGCCTCTAGGTTGGGTGTGCATTTCTGATTTGCCAAATATGTGAGGCATATCATTGGTGATTTTTTATGTGCATCCAAAATGCTCATATTCCCTTGTACATAATATCATGTGTGCATAAAGTGGAATAGGGTCATGTCCCAGAAACCTCTTAGATTATTGTTTGGCTCAATAGTGAATATTTTTACCATGTTACTCCTCTAGTTCCCTTAAGAATCTGAACTATTTTGAAGTTTGCAATGATATTTCAGGGTGGGAGGGGAAGGCCTACAAGAAGTACTTTTGCTTGCACTATAGCATCCTGTTTCAAAGCGAGGTTATTGTCTTACATACAAATGGCAATTCCCAGCAGCAGTCTTGCACATGTAGACTATTCCTAGATTTCAATACCTATGAGAGTAAGAACCTCTCGAGGACAAGGTGCAAGAGAAATTTCACAATAAAGTCCATGTCTTTTGGGTTTTGTTATGTTTTGGTAGAAAATTCTTGTACCTTGAGCAGTGGCATCTCCCGGGCCTGTTGGATGAGGAGATGCATTTCGTTGATTTGCTGGCGGACTAGTGGTGGGATTGGATTGCAACAAGCAATGATGCCCTGGGGTTCTCTAAAGACATAATAAATTAAACCAAGTTTGCTATATTCTCAGCTTATAAATCAAACATCCACAAGCAACGGAGAGTCAGCCAGATGTAATCAGAGGCCCTTGCTTCACTGATTAAGTGACAGCAGATTAGTCAGTCACTTTTTATCCAGTACAACTACCAACATGTGCACAAAGTGGTAGCAACACAAGGAAATCTCATTAGCTCAACCCCATCATGTTCTTTCTGTATCCAGCTTCAATTTCACTTGTCTAATATCTATTTTCCTTACAGAGGCAGTGTGGAAGGTTTTGAAATCACAGGTGCAGTTTTATTTTCTTTCACGTGTGGATGATAAATTGTGAGTACTAAGCCTTAAAAAAAAAATCCTGTTTACAGGAGAATGTTTTTTTTTTGGGGGGGGGGAGGAGAAGGGGGCGCATCCTGAGGGTCTGGCCTCACACATTTTCTTTTACAAAACAGAATCAACAACTCAGTGTTAGTGAAATTAATCTCCTCCTACAGAGTATTGGTGGATAGCTTATAAAAATGGAGAAGCAATAACTGGCAGCAGTATGACCATGCTTTGCATTATAGCAGGTTGTCCTGACATGAAAACACATGTATTTCATAGCTATCTGGCTTATGCTTGAAGAGCTTACCATTTTAATTCTTCTGTGCACTGAATTTCTTTGCCTTGAAGAACTGAAGGCAAAAGCAATGCTAATTGCTGGGAGCAACAAGCTAACCACAGAAGTTTTTTTAAAAAGGGGTAGGAGGACCTGGGGTAAACTTGTAGGACAAGCAAATGACATTTAGTTGTACAAAAAAAAAAACCCCAGAAAAACAAAAAGCCAGCAATACATACTTGGGCAGCTCCTCAGCTATCTTCAGTAGCATATGGTTTGGTAGCACATACCTGCAACATAAAGAGCAGTAGCAATGATAACATGGCATTCTGTTAAGTGTTAATCAGACTTGTTCACAAAGAAATTTCATGGGTACAAAACAAAACAACTTTTACCACTCTGCAACAGATACAAGTGTTGGAGTCAATTAAGGAGAAATACATCAGGACTGATCTAGAGAAGCACAGAGGCAACACCCACTCTTGCCCAATATGTGGTTTCTGATTTGAGGTGTAAGAGAGCGGAAGAACAGATGGGAAGAAGTGGTGCCAGTAAAGCACTGAGTCTTTTACTGGACAGCATCTTAGATACAGAGGAAGCACCCAAATCAACCACTCTTAGCAGATCCAGTGTTTTTTTCTATGAGCTGTACAGCTCTGCAGAGATCCATTTAATACTGTGTCTAATGAATGACTTCCTACCCTGTACTCTCATCCTCTTGGCGTGACATTTTGTCCCTCCAGGCAAATAGCAATTTAAAAGCGGTTAGCTGCTGTGTGTTGAGATGCTTTTTCTGTCTCCTGTAGAGCTCAAGGTAGGAGTCCTCTGAGAAGATGGGTTTGATGTATTTCTGAACAAGAAGAATGAGAGAGATTGGTGATCAATATCAATCAGAGTCATGTACAAACTCCCTTTAGCACTTCCAAGGCTGTGTTTTCTCAAAGCACAGAGAATCAAGCACCCAAGAGAAGACTGGATGGTTTGCCACACTGGCTAAAGAACTCAGGACTGAGAAGCACACTTAACATTTTACCTTAAGCATTTGGTGTTGACATGTTTTAGATCCATCCATGCTCATTTTTGCATTTTAATTCAGATATATGAGCCAAGAAAGTTTCCGAGTTCAAGAGCAGCCAGAGAGATATCAGATCTTTAAGCCTTGGTAGATCAGAAAAATCACTCCCCTCTTGTTCTCACTAGGCAGCAATTATTTGCCATAAAGTTACAAGGGCCTCCAATTTGGGGCTTTCATTAGGGGTATCCAGAGAAATATGAGTAAACATGGACTTGAAAAGTATCAGCCTCTTAACATCTACAGGCTGATTTCGACCAGCAGCAGCAATTTTGAAGACTGTAAAAGGTCTAGAACACTTAGAGATCCCTTAGCTAGTGGAACAGCTGAGCCCACACTAGGTGGGAGCGGAGTGAGAGTGCAAGCCTGTAAGACTATTTCCAGATATAAATATTGAAAATTAGGGATTCTGTCAGAAGGCACAAACGTGCACGCTTCCCATCCTAGATATTCTGTATTCTGACCCAGATAATTGGTTCCCAGGTGAAGATTTACCTTCAGGCAGATGTCTCTGCTGCGCTGCCACACCACCTGCAGCTGAGTGGGCTGTCCATTTCCTCTCTCCCACAATGCCTCTCTCACTTTATCATAAATGTAGAGAAGGTAGTGAGTGTCATCTCGGGCGTACTGAATCATTTCCTCTGGCAAAGGGCTGAAAGCAGAGAACTATCACTGTTGCACAAATGGGTTTTAGTAGCCCATCCATCATCCCTGCAGTGCCCTCTGCCACAGCATGTAAAGACAAACTACATCTGGGGTCCACCCCAAGAACAAATCCAGAAATTCACTAGATACCTTTAATCAGAATCTCATTTGTGGGCATTATTACAATGATTTTCTTCACCGGACCTCTTGCCTATATCTGGGAGACTTGCCTACATCAGGATTCACTGGGGAGCTATTCAGAATCAGATGGTAGGGGACACCTTGTATAGTAATGTGGCTACCACAGTACACCTGCATACTGCCCCAGTGCTCTTTGCGGACGTGCAGATCGTGCTGCAGAGAGCATTCTCCAACCTATAACCTATCACTCGGTTCCTGCACTGATTTACATAGGGTTTTGGCTGGAGTTTTACAATTTTTTAGCTATGCATTTGCTACAACAGAATTGCAATTTTAGAATGCTAGGCTGAGCAATGCAGAGAAGGTGGCAGCAATTACTTCTTCAAAGAGGTGGCAGCTTGTCATAATATTACACTGCAGTTAAGCACTATTCCTTCTGCATTAAGGCAGCTTTCAAAAGTCTTTTGTTGTGCTGATTTTAAAACACGTATGTTATAGCATTTGAAGAGCTTAATGCTCACCAAAATAAGGGGCTGAAATAGATAGCGCCAAGCACAGTGTACTGTAGGCAGGAGACGTACATACCAATCTCAACCCTATTCCACAAGTCTGCTAATGCATGTCAGCTCTGTTTTGAAGCCCTTAACTTTTATTCCAGTCCTTCGGCACCACAGTACTAACCCAAAATCCCAGTGAATTAGGTGTTTTGGAGGTAGTTGAGAAGTGAAACATTCGCCCATTAACATGTAAACAAGTCCCAAATGTGACCCTTAATTCTACTGCCAACATATCAGAACCAAACTTTTACCGAATCCTCCAGTCAGCTAGCTGATACCGCTTGTCAGCTTCTACTTGACAATAGAGTTTTAGCAAGTGGTCCAGGGAGTGTCTGCCAAGGTTGAGGAGACGGGCAGCCTGGTGAGTATCAAACATATTCACTAAATACAGACCAAAGTCTTTCTGTAGCCACTCCACATCTGAGTCGGCACCATGAAGGACCTGCAAAGCAACACAGTAAGATGCATCAGAAACAAGAATGAAAGATGGCAGACTGGCCTTTGGGATTATAGGAAAACCAATTTCACTCAGGGGTCCTGAGGCGTAGCTGCACCAGAATCAGAAAGTTGTGTCTTGGACCAAGACCTCTTTTCTGGCTTTTCTCCTTTCATTGTGAGTGGCACAACAGCAAGTACCTGGTGTCACCCAGACCATGTTTCCACACACAGTCCTCTCAACCGACAACTGATAAACTACTGAATATTTATTCCCCCCCTCATCTCCCTTCCCAAAATATACAGTAAATCAGAAGTTTGGAGCTAAGAAGATGCCTGCTAACTTCAATCACAATTTATGGTGCTCCCGGTCCACTCCCTCCTGCATTTACACCTTTTTATTTAGCAGGCAAGCTCTTTGGGGGCAGGGACCTTGTCTTCATACTTGTCAGTAAAGCACCTATAGTCATGAATATCAGAAATGGTACCTGGCTAAGAGGATTAAGCATGTTTTGGACAGGGCTATGGCAAAAGTAAGTTCTCCTGGCATAATTCTGAATAGGTCGCAAGCATCTACTGACCTTCACAATGGCAGGGTCTGTGAAGGCCTCATTTAGAATATACATGTCACTACGCAGCTCCAGGGTGTCAATAATGAAATCTTCCATCCGAGTGGAAATCTGCATCAGACAAGTCAAGCCCAGGAAACTCCTATAGGAATGATGCTACCAGACAAAGAACAGAAGTTAACTTAGGGTATGTCTAGCACTGCAGAGTTTTTTTAAAAAAAAAAACACCTTCACTTATGTCCACACTGCAAATGCGTTTTCAAAAAAATTCGAAAGTACAGATGGGTTTTTCCGACATTGGTAAACCTCTTTCTACGAGAAAGAAGCCTTTTTCCCTAAGAGCTCTTTCGGAAAAAGGAAAAAGCACAGGTGTCCTGGTGGCCATTCCATCCATAGTAGTCATAGCTGAAATGCAAGATAATTCGAAAAAGCAGGTTGCTTTTTCAATGCGCTTTTGCTGTGTAGATTCTCTCTTTCAGAAGATTTTTCAGAAGATCTCTTCCGGAAAAACTTCTTGTGAAAGAAGCCTGCAGTCTAGACATAGCCTTAGAGTCCTTGCAGGAATGGTACTATGAAACAGAGTGACCAAAGGCAGAGGAAAATGCAAAAAATTAAGGATTCTTCTAGGCAAAAGTTAATGACATGAACAGATTTTGGGTCTTTGCAATCATTGCTACTGTCTTAATAATACATCATCCAAATTAATTTTGAATGTGGTCCTTTCCATGGGGCTCAACATAACCCAGAGGGTCACAGGAGTAATTCAAAATACACGATACTCAATACAAAGCTTATTACAACAGAATCAAGTCTGAGAAGTTAAAATGTCATGCAGCCCTCTGGATAATACAATGTAACAGATGTCCTACGTTGGACCTGGGACATATCACCTAACTCAACATACAGAGGATATGGTACACAAAAGCAAAAGATGAGGAGAACTAGGATAATAAAATGTGACCTACTAAGTGCTAACTCAACATACGCAATTTAAAACAAAAAGCAACACGCTTACCTCCAGATCCACAGCAAATTCTTTGCAGCTTACAAGTTTTTCATTCAGTTCTACCAACTCATCCAGGGTGGAGATAAAATGGCAGGGTGTATCCTGAACAGGCCTGTACATCTGACAAAGCAAATTATTACATAGCTCATGTGGGAACAAACTGCTCTCCTCCCACAAAATCCAAAAGTTTCTGAATTAAAGACTGCTATCAAAGGGCTCCCTCCTCCCCCAGGCCGTAACTAGGCTATAAGCAGGGCCTTCTGCAAACTAAGGATGTGAAATGGTTAACCGCAGCTCCCTACCCACCACAGGCAAGGGGCTGCTCCAGCTTCACGGGGCCTGCTTAGGCAGAGGGTGTTCCAGCCCAGCCTGTCCACGGCTTCCCTGCTTCCCCTTTCCATCTGTTAACTGGTTAAACACTACAGTTAACCAGTTAAACAGGATTTTACATCCCTATTGCAAACTGATTAGCTACTTCTTCCAGCATTTTTTCTAGATTCTATTACTAATTTAACCTGAGCACTAACCTGGAGTTGGGGTTTCTCAAGAACTGCATCTGGTGGAACAAAGTGCTCCAGTTCATATTGATAAGGATGAGCAAACCTGCATGAATTTTAAAAAAGGAATGTTTATCATTCCAATCAGCTTCACTGAGCAAAAGGCAGCAGTTATCAAAAGATAATCTTTGTGAACCACCGCAGTTCGCCTAGTATTGACCAGAAAGCCAAGCATAGGGGAGATGTGTTACACATAGGGTTAAAAAAATTATGAATATAAATGAGGCAGCTACAAGTGAAGAAACATGCATATACACTGACACACAGAAGAGCTACGAGGTACTGCATGAGACAGGTACATGCATAAAAGAACTGCATATAAAATGCATGTAAATCTATTCTATTTCCAACACTCTTAATTTAATTTCTTACATGTCTTGTTCAGTCTGCTGAATCCTCTGTTGATGGAGGAAATCAGCTAGAGCAGCTGGTACATCCAAATCCTCAGGACGCTCCTTTCGTTCCCGCCTGCTTTTTGCGAGTGCTTAATAATCAAGATTGAAAAATTAGACAAAGCTACAAATAATGCATATTCAAGTTTTTCTCCCCAATGTCTAACCTAAAACCCATTAAATCATTAAGTACTACTAGAAACCCCTGAACACTCCTGGCTTTCTGCTTTTAAACACACAATGCTGCTTTTAAATACAAGATTTCTATCTGTGTCTCATTTTATAACACAGTAGTAGGTACGACAAGGACATATGTCACCCTGCAGAGACTAAGTAAGATGAGCAATACTTTCCCAGACCTCTGCTGAAGAGGTTGTTATATAACAAAAAATGTTAAAAATTTAATCAGATGGGGCGTGAGCATCTTAAGGATGAATAATTCTGGCTGCCAAACACTGCTCCGCAATGGAAAGGCAGCTAGCAGCTATACCTCCATTATGTCTACTGTTAGACAGTGATGAAAAATAATAAATCCAAGTCAAATCAACTGTTGGTAGCTACAACTGCAATTGCATTTTAATGGAGAAATGCTGATTGGGCTAGCAACAGAATGACAGATCGCAAAGACTTGGGATGTTACTGGAAGGTGGGGGAGAAGAACTACTGAAGCTTTATTTGTCTTGTCTCCATTATTTGGATAAGAAAGCCAAAACAAAGAAGCTCACATCAATTTTTTTTATTGCACCAATAAAAAGAGTGTTATTTCTTCTAAGCTCGGCAGCATTTATGGATGAGCTGATACTGCTTGACATCAATAAGAGCCTGATTCCTAACTTTAGCAGGAGCAGCTCCAAAACACATTTTGTATTACAGATTGTTAATGTGCACCCACAGACATTTTATACAGACTTGACTAATAAAAAAACAAGATGCTCACTGCTTACAAAGGGTTTTAGTATCCTTCTGAGATGCTCATTCTTTAGACTCAATTTCTTCTTGCTTGTGAGGACTGGTTTCTGTCTGATGTTCGTATTAATATTAATTATTATTAACACCTAGCTCATCTTGTATGCTACCCAAGGTAAACAAAATCCTCTTACCCTGGCCTCCTTACCTTCAGGCAATGGTTTCAGAGCATTGGGTTTCACAAAAAGCTTAGGTATGAAGGGGGTGTTGGAATTGTCAATCTTCTCTCGAAATCTGAGCTGTGGTCGAGTGATATTCTTGGCATGTAGCAATCGGAAGATTTCAGACTTTGTTCTGTGGGATTCTCCACTCTGTTTAAAAAACAACGTATCTGAATGGATTTTGAGATAGTCTATTAAGACTTGCCTATATGCATCTGAATATTAAGCTCAGACAAAAACTCTCCTGAAACTAGGACACAGTATCTAAGGCCTATACACCAGCATCTAAATTAGGTGCCCCCAGGGACCTGACATCAGATTAAAGAGATCTATGGGCATAAAGTGTAGATTCGAAACCAGGGGATCCTGAATCTGGAGTAAAGAGAGGCTACTGAACTCCTAACTACCATCACAACTCAAAGTCTAAATAAAAAGCTCAAATTAATTAAAATCAATTTACTGTAGAAGTTTCACCTTGCGGTTCCAACTGGAAATGATCGTCTTTGGGACTTGCATCCCTGCAGGAAGGATAGGTTGCTGGTTCTTGTTCACTCCTGCTGCTTCATCTAGTAAAATACCCTGAAATTTGGGAAAAGAAGTATAAGCAAAACTGTATGAAACATCTAGTAGTTGGCAGTCTGCCCTGCCTGAAAGAAGAGAAATGTGCAGCTGTCGCCATGTTCATCTCCTTGGAATTTTGTAATGGGCAAGAGTGGCCAAAGGCTAAATATGAAATCCTAATGTTAGAGACTGGGAGAAGCAATTGCCAAAGAATCAAAGTTGAATTTCTTCAGAGATATTTATGTGCTGATCACCCTACTTCCATACTTTCCTCTCGTATCTTACTCTACACTCTGCCCGGTTTTGAGATAGGCTAATACAGAGTTAATCTTGCATCTAATTTGCTTTTCAAAACATGATAAGTAAACAGCTCTCAGCCATGCTGAGAAATTAACCATTATTATAATAGAGGTGGCACCATTATTATTATTATTATAGTGGCTGAGGCACTGGTCTGGGAGTCAGGAACCCGCCCCCCCTTTTATATGATAGCAGCATCTAGTAACCCCAACTGATATCAGGCACATATCATTCTAGGCACAGCATAGGCAAATCATAAGAGCGTCCTTGACCCAAAAAGCTGATAGTTTAAATAGATAAAAGGTTGTAAGGAAAGCTGAGGCCCACAAAAGTAATATGATTTGCTCGAGGTCACACCACACGTTAATGGCAATGCCAGAAATAGACTTGGAGTGCTGGATTCCCAGCCCCAGATCACATGGCATTTCTTAAGCATGTTTCACACTCACTTTGCACAAGCATAAAGATTGCATGAGGTTCCAGACAGCAGAGAATAAAATTGTGGGAGGCTACAGTACCATAGCCGAATGTGCCATTACTGAGGTCTAGGAAGCGCTGATTTAGATCTCTGGTTTAAGAGACTTTACTTTTGAATGCAAGTGGCACTGTGGACTCAGCCACATGGTCAATTTAATCAGCTACCAATCTGTTCTTCTTTATGGTTGGGGTAACTATTCCAGCTCCCTTGCTCTCTTGGAGTAGTTATGGAACATCTATTCTGGCAGATGTACACAAGCAGCCTTCTCTCTCGTTTGCAATGGAAATGTTTGTTTGACTATGTCTGGTGTTTAGGAACAGTTGCAGCCCTGATTTCTATTCTTTCTGCTGTGTGACCTAGAGCAGTGGTCCCCAACGTGGTGCCTGAGGGTGCCATGGCGCCCGTCAGGCCATTTCTGTGCACCCGCTGAGTGATGGGGCCAGCCCCGGCCCTGGGCACGTGGTGCATGGGCAGTGCCAGCCCCTGGGCACATGGCTCAGGAGTGGCACTTGCCCCAGGAGTGCGGCGCATGGATGGTGCTGGCACTGGGCACGCGGCGTATGGGCGGCCCCGGCCCCATAGTGTGCAGCTTTGGGTGGCCCCGCCCCCGGGCCTCCGGCACGGCCCCAAAAGGTTGGGGACCACTGACCTAGAGAAATCACGTGTTCTCTCTGTGTCTCTGCTTTCCCTTCCACCATTTGCCTTTCTTATTTAGACAGTAAGTTTTCCAGCCAAGGGGCAGTTTAGCTGTATGTACAGCACATAATACAATGGGTCCCAATATCTATTGGTGTCCTTTGGTGCTACTGTCATACAAGTAAGCATTCTTGCTCAGTTCCACCCTACTGCTGATTAGAAATGTAGAAAAAAAAATGATAGCTCAGAAAAATAACTTCCCATTGGATTTAATTTTTTTTTAAACTAGAGATATCTAAAAGAGTTACTAGAAGAGGAAAAAAAACGTTAAAAATGGAAGTCTGAGAATGAGGAACAAAGTGTAATTACTAAATATTGCCATTCCAAATCCTATAGAAAGCAGGATCTACTGAATCATTACAAGATTAAAAAAAGAAAGTTCTCTCACCACTTTTTCAAGAATTACATCATTGGAATCGACCAGCAAATCAAATTTATCTTCCAGCTCTGTTGCTTTGTTATGATCTTTCACGTGACTCCGACAACCATGATATTGCATCACCTTGCTCATACTAATAAAACAATAGTTCAGTTACTCTTTAAATGACATTAAAAGCAGGTATTCTGAAAACTGGTGTTATTTGTTAAGATCCTTTCTGAGCTCTGGCTACTCCGAGACTTACAAAATCAGACACAGACTCCTTAGATACTGTTGTAAGAACTTTGAAAATGAGAAGCTATGAGTAAGTACTAAGTATTGCTATTAATTTCTTTACTGGGTCTATGGAACTTAGATTGGGTCTTCTGGTTAAAAAGTCACCTTTCCATCAGCCCATACCTACTCAGTGGCGCACCTAAATTGTTACAGTTACTTTACAGAGGTAAAATGAATGACTCCATTTTTATTGTTACCATTTAAATTTCATGAATCAGAAAAGCAGCTGACGTTTTTAAAAAGCAACAGAAAAATTGTAATAAAAATGCTCATATATTGTTTTATTTTGAAATTTGCAAAGAAGAGACTTCTCTGTTCCCTAACACAGATTTTCACCACTGGCATAAGAAAGCTAAAAAGTCCTTACCAGTGAAGCAGCCTATCACCTTGTGTTTCACAGTATGCCCGGAATCCAGGAAAGCTGCGATAGAAGTCATATTCATCTCCAGGCTGAGGTAGCCCATTAGATGCTTTAGTTGCAGCGACCACTGTGCCAAGCGCATGCTGTTAAAAAGCATCACACCAAGAAAATATAATTCCACAATGTATTTTCATTTTTTGATGATCTTGCCAGATGAACACCTTCCTCGCACTTACATTACTATTACAATCTCATTCCTCGCACTTACATTACTATTCCTAAACCAAGCCACAACTAGGCCTTTTTAACCAAGAGTGTTTACAACTATTTCATCCTGACTTAATTAAACTAATACTAAAAAAATAAAAGAAAAACCTTACACCGAAGATATTTTGATTTAATAAAAATATGGGTATAATGGCTACAACTTCAGAACTAGGAAGTGCTGTCTCTAAGGTGGGGGGGGATTTCTCAAATGTCATTGCACTGTGAACCCTTTCTGAACTGAAACCTGAATCCACCCAAGTCCCACCACCATAGGTTTTGGCCCTGGATGGTAGGGCTCAGGGCTGAAGCAAGTCTAAGCCAACCCTGGTGACCACATTAAAATGGGCTTGTGACCCATAGTTTGAGAACCATTGCTCTAGGCCATATCTAGACTATAAAATTAAATCAATCTAACTTACACTGGTACACAACTGCTGGAATAATTGCATCGCTTGTGCATGTTTACACTTTGCTCCTTGTGTTACTGGTGCATTTGTATAGATTTTACTGTCACTGTGAAGCATTTAGGGAAGCTAGTAACAGTCTATACAATAATGTCATGTGTACACTGTTACTGAATCAATGTAACTACATTAATTTTGATTCTATGCTACTAAGTGGTGAAATTATTGGGGCAGTTAAGTTGGCAGGAGTGAAAGTCTGGACACTTTCATGGTTAGGTCAATGTAAGATGCCTTGCATCAATCTAAACTCTGTTGTGTAGACCTTGTGTAGCTCAGATTTTGGTCTATAAGGTGCATGGGTGAGGGAACATGTAGGAATTAAGTTTGTAGTGATGGCAACACTATGGTTTGTAAATCAATTTGTAGAACACTCTGTCAAGCTTCAGTTAACAATTCCTTTTAAAAGTTCATCTATATGCTAAAATTAAGGTCTAACGGTTGAACACATTTTGAAAGCCATTCTTGCTGTACCATAGTGATAATTTAAGAATACAGAGAATCCCACCACACCAGTGCTGCCAAATTTGTGGGTTTCTTCTGAATTTTTCCTGTTAAGACAAATAACTAAATTTAAGGATGCTTTCAGCACCACAGCCCATTCATGAGCTACTACAGGTGTTTATGTCCTATTTATCTCACCACCATGATTCTAGTTCTCCAGACTCCCCTGCAGGGAATGCCTTAGCTCAGTGTTTGAGAAAGGCTGCGGAGCCCCAGGGCTCTGCAAGGTTGACAAACTGGAAACATCGATAGGTACAACACATACAATCAGTGGACCGCTGGGGCTCCGCATAAATTTTTACACATGTAAAGGGCTCCGGAGCCGAAGACGTTTGAGAACCGCTGCCGTGGCTAATTTGAAAGGTTATGCGGACAACTTCCCAGGAATGGGAAGACAGTGCGATATTCGGAAAACAGGAGACTGCAGCCGGGGCCCACACAGACAACAGGCCCGCGTGCACGACGCTAGTCCCAGGGCCCGCGGCTCGCACCGCTTCATTTAACAGGCCTGCAAACGTGACACAAGTCAGGCCAGTGGGCTGCAGGGGCCCCCCTCTCCCAGGGCAAAAGGAGCTAAGGCGGCGGCGCCCAGACACCGGGAGGCCGTATCGGAGAGGGAGGGGCGGGCAGACAGGAGCTGTGGGGGGGGGGGGGGGGTAAGGTCCGTCACAGCTCCAGAGGCTGCTGCAGCAGCGGGGCCGAACCCCCACGCAGTCGCCCCAGGCTCCCCCTGCCTCCTCCGCGCAGCCGCGATGGGTGGCCCAGGCGCAGCGGCGGGCTCAGGGTCACTGCTCCCGGCCCCGCTTCCCCTCAGAGCGAGGGCCCCGGGGCGGCAGGGCCATCCTCCATGACCCGGCAAAGAGAATGCTGGGAAATCCAGTGCAGGCAGCTTCCCCTCAGGCTTCAGCATCAGCAGGGTGGGGGGAGGGAAGGAACTACAGTTCCCGGCATGCCCCGCTGCAGGGTTTGCCGCAGAGCAGGCTGGGAGTAGTAGTCTGCAGCGACTCCTTCACGCACCTTGACGAAGGAGTCAGCATCCCTGAACCCCGGTAGAACGGTATCTGGGCAGCCGCCCGGCGGCTCCTCCGTGCTGCCGCCACTCCCCGCGTCTATTAGCTGGCTCGTCTTAACGGCTGCGCTGCGACTCCCGCCTCCGCCGGCAGCCGCCATCTTCCGCGCGGTCCCACGTGACGCGTCAATGGCTTAGTCTCGCGATAACTGAACCGGAAAAAGGGTGGGGGGAGTGTGTATGGTGGAAGTGTTGCTAGACGCATGCGCATTGAGGTGTGGGCGGCAGACTTGCAGGGTCCCTGCCTAAGAGCGGTAGCGATGCAGCCGTGTTAGTCTGGTCTAGAGCGAGCGAGGGTCCTGGAGCGCCCCTTGCGGCGTGTTCCGGGGGCGCTCAGCCCAGCACTGGCTATACGCCACCCTCCCCCCCATTTGAGCTCAGCCACTCTCGGCCTAAGCCAAAGCCGCTGTGACCTGGGGAGTAGGGCAGGTGCCCGTCTGGCTGAGCTCCAGGAGCCCCTACTGCCGGCTGCCCCACCTGCGGCCCTCGGGCAGCGAGCCTGTCCCGTACCACGCCTCCCTCTGGGCAGCAGCTTGGCTGCACCTTGGAGGGTGTCCACGCTGCTCCCCATCGGGAGGGCTTAAGCCCTTTCTGTAAATGGACATTTCCTGCGACAACCCGGTCTAATCTTGACCAGGCTGCAGCCTGACATAAGGGCACGCGGGTGAGCTGGCTTTGATTCCTGGAGTTTTCTGTACAGGTTAGATGCGTGGCACACACTTCAGTCTACCAGCAGATGGAGACTACACCTCAGCTTCTTACCAGTGACATTCCTCCACCAGTATACAATCTTGGGGAGCTGGTTCTCTCAAAGCAGGAATGATGAAGATTAAAACAGGTGAAACTTTTTTTCCCTATCCCTGTCCAGACACTTGGACTGTGTCTAGACTGCATCCCTTTTCCGTAAAAGGGATGCAAATTAGACACATCGCAATTGCAAATGAAGGGGGGATTTAAATGTTTAGATGCCATATTCCTTATTTTAATAGGAATAAGGGATCTTTCTGAAAAGGCTTTATTTTCCGAAAGATCCGTGTCTAGACTGGTGCTTTTTTCCGGCAAAGCTCTGAGCCGGAAAAAAGCGGCAGTTATGTTTATGCAAATGAAGCGGGGGAGATTTAAATTTACGGAAAAGGGATGCAGTCTAGCCACAGCCTTGGTATTTCCCATATATTTCTGTGGCTAGTGTAGTATTGGATACAAAATGATAATGGATCTTTCTAACCTTAGCATCTTCGAATCTGTATCAATAGAAAATGTTTGCTAAGAAGAAACAGCATAACCACCATCCCTTCCCCATATACACCACAATGATAAGATTAAAATTCTATGTACTTGGTCTCTCAGAATCAGTTTCTTGTAACGAGAAAAAAATGCCCCAAAAGCTAGAATAAAGAAACTTTATTCTTACCAAATTACAGTCCACTTAAGAACATTGTTTTAGTTTCCAGCAAGAGAAGGATATTGGCTTTTGAGAGGAGCTGTTATAGAAAGACCTGGAGAATAGGATGGGTGCAGAAGATCACCAATGCGGAATTATGTAGGAAGATATAGCTGAAAGAGAACCTACTGCAGAAAGTTATACAACGGAAGTTACAGCTATTCGGGCAAATCTGCAGAATGAACGACGAGCGAAAAGTTAAGACCCCGGTATTCAGCATAATGGATGGTCCGAATAGGAGAGGCAGACCCCACAGAGAATGGGTAGATTATATAGTAAAATGGTGCGGAGCTAGTCTACAGAAGCTAAGCCACTCCGCACTGGACAGGGAAAGATGGAAGGAAATAGTGAGGGAGGCATTGGACACCAACGGGCACTGAGCCCATGGTTATTGTTGATGATGAAACGCAACTAAGTTTATTAACAGTTAAACTCCTTTGATAAAGGTACCCCAAGTTTTTTAGTGATACCCCATACTCTGCCAACCGTGTTTGTGGCTCCTGTAGGTTTCTGCTATGGGTTCTCAAACTTCATTGCACTCCAATCTCCTTCTGACAATAAAAATTACTGCACAACCCTAGGAGAAAGGACCAAAATCTGATCCCCATTGCCCCAGGTCCATAGGCCAAAAACAAAGCCCTAGGGCTTCAGCCCCAGAGAGGACACCTGTTACTGCAGCTGCACCACCCAGGGCTAAAGTCCTTATAAGCTTTGTCCCTGGGCAGTGGGCCTCAGGCTTTGTTTTCGGCCCCAGCAAGTCTTCATGTCAGGCCTGGTGACCCCATTAAACCAGGTTCAGGACCCATAGTTTGAGAACCGCTGTCTAATGTAATACCTTTGTGTCTCAGTTGTGCTCTCCACAAGAAATGCTTTGGAATAACCAAAATCCAGTCAATCTTTTAACATTTTGGTGTATTTTATTGACACAAAAATATTCAAATACAACATGGCATCTAAACATGGCTACGCTTTTGTATTTTGTGCATTTTAATATGTTTTATTAATAAATCATAACTTTATTTACCTTCACCCTCATGTTTAATATGCATTATTCTTCATTTCCAGGTATGACCAGTTCTCCCTTCTGCTTTTTGTGCTGAGTATTCAGTTTTCCCTAATTATTTCCCAGCACTGCTTTTCAGTCTGCCAGTGTGGGAAGTTCCCAAGTGATATTCTGATTTACCTTGCCATCTACCCTCTTTCTTTGAGACATTCTGCTCTGACTGGCTCAGAGGCTTTGACCCTGGATCTATCTCTATATTTCACATCTGAAATGTGCTAGATAAATCACCCCTGGAGTCAGACACACATCTTTCAACTACAATCCCTTCCCTCTGTTTTTGGTGAGAGTACAGAGTTTTGGGAAAGGTGAGATAATGGGGTAATACTGACAAAAAACCTCCTCCTTCTTCTTGCTCTCTACCTTCCAGCTCTGTCCCACACTTAAATGTGCATTCTCGCATGAGGGCACTGAGTTCACTGCAGCCACGCCAAAAGGACTGACCTGGGAATGATTCAGCTGCAAATATTTTAGTATAGTTACATTGTAAGTCAAGTCAAAACCCGTATTTTGTTATTTGTAATGGATCACCAGTTCCTCAAAGACCAAGTGAACCAGGTATTTGTGGTCTAGTCAGTCTTCATTGTTCTGGAAACCCAAATCAAGTCTTGTGTTTCATATAACTTGTGTTTTTCAACAGCAGCTATGAATTGGCTTAAACCAACATTTAATATACAATAACTCTTAATTTACATTTTGAAATATATGACAGGCTGTATTTCAGTCCAAGATTTCAGTTTGTAGAAGAATATATCTGGAGTGCAAAAGCCTCCAAGAAAGGCTGAGGATACTCTGGAATCTTCTGTTACCAAAAAGGACACCTAAAGATGACAAATGTAATACTTTAAGTGCAGTCTTAGCCATTGCTCCATAAAAACAAAGACTATGTTAAAAAGAACTTAGGTCCCCAATGTCCAGGAACCTTTCTAAAATAACAAGGACACTGAAAATGGGATATGAGACAGAAAATGCTTCTTAATCCCTAACATTCCTAATGTCTGTAATCCCCCCCAAATCGCCCACCAGGATTCATAATTTGCATACAATTTACAGTTAAATCTCAGAAAGATGAAGGCATTGTGAAAGTGTGCTTGTTGACATTAGACTCTGTAATTTCCCTCCTATAACTAGCAATTGGTGATCTACATACAATAGGAACATCTTGTTTCAAATGATTAAAAATTCTGAGTTGATCATCATTTAAATAAGCCCCTTTTCTTTAGTAGCAGACTGCTTGCCTGCTTACGGGCAGTGCCCGCGGTGATGATTCTAAATCAAATTTCCATTTTGCTAGATTTAACAAATCTAACTAATTTGCATTTTGTTAGATTTAATATAATGGTCACAAAAGTTTACAAGCTTACATACAATATCTCCCCAGCCATCCTCAGAATGATTATTGAGATAAACCTAATAATATTTTACTTGACTGTTCTCCATTCCATAAACTCATACCACTATTTATTTCAGAGAAATGGGAGAGAAGATTTTGAAAGGACAGTTTAAAGACAGACTCACCATCCAATGTAGCACTGGCAGAGATTCTCATGCGAAGTAGCTTGCTTAATAAGCAATTCTACTTGCGTGGGTACATCCAGAGTTTCATCGTGAGAGAAGTCTCGGCCTTTACAATTAAAGTGAAAAAAAAAAAAACCATTAAAGAAGGATGTAATCCAAATTACATAGTTTAGTTTGGGTGGCAAGTTGTGGAGCGATATGAAGATGACCCTCTCTCCTCTTATAAATATATATTTGTCACAGAATTATTCAAAGATGACACCTCAAAATCCATACTGAATCTATTTTGAAACCTTTAGAACACTAGTGTTTTCGATGATCCATCACAGCAGCTTCTCTATCCCCACCTTCTTCAAAATAAAAAAGTAATACTGTTCTCCACTGTACTTATTATAAATTCCTAGTAGAAGGAATCAACTGCCTAGCTACATTAAGTACCTAATTCAAGTAGTTCTTACATATGTCATTAAGAACGGTCTCATCTAAATTTTTCCAGTTGCAAAGCCAATAAAAGGAAGCCAGTTGCTGGAAATTTGATTTCAAATCATCACCTAAAAGATGAACCTGTCATATCTGAGCCACATTAAATAAAATTACATCTACATTTTCCAAAAACGATTGTTTTCCAGAGTACAAATTATAAAGCCCACATATCTTACACTGATCTGCAGACAGGGTGACAAGCAAAGTATAAAAATAGCTCTGTCCAAGTAAGAAACAGAATAATTTGAAATAAAATTGATGAACTAGCATAAAACTGAAATATGCTAGTGCCAGGCAAGCATTTAAACTTGAACATAATTCTAATGTCTGTAGTATCTGTTTACACTAGATTTTCCCATCCATGTACAAAATAAAGTTATGTGCACCAAGGCATGTGCAGATGGGCACTGCTAATAGAAACACAAGCTGCTGGCTGTAGAAGCTGTGGGCCCTCTGCTCATCAGCTGGACAGCATTGGAATCACCCTTGGGCAGCCGCCCAAGCACTCAGGAAACATTGGTCTGTATTACTTTAGCAATATTTTATTTTAGAAAACATACACTTACCAGTGAGTTTATCTCGAACCCTGTTAATAATTTGAATAGCTTTCTTATTGAGAGCCTCTGGCTTCACTAAGCCATCCCCAACTAGAAGACAGAAGTGAAAACAACATTTAGACTTTATTTGCTCAATAATGATCAAAACAATGTGATGTAGTTACTTTTTTGCCACAAATAGTTGACACAGACCTATGTAAATTTTGTATTAGGTTTTAGAGAAGACACTTACAAGTTTTTTTCTATGCTAAGGATGTTAAATATTGACTAATTGAATAGTTGATGCATTTTGCCTTGACTATTCAATTAGTCGATAGGGCACTTCGGTCTCTTAAGTGTAGCAACAGCCCTAGGGCTGTTGCTACACTTCAAAGGTGAAAGCACCACGTGGAGCCCGAGGTCAGCTGGGGACTCCCCTGCTGACCCCTGGCTCCACACGGAGCTGCTGATTTGAAACGCTGCGTGCAGTCTGACACCAGGCTCTCCGTGACGTTTCAAAGTGACATTGCCGCAGGCAACCCAGGGTCAGTGGGGGAGTCCCCAGCAGGGGACACCCTAGCTGGCCGCAAGCGGGCTGCACATAACGTTTCAAAACGGCAGTGCTGGGTGGAGCCCAGGGTCTGGCCCCAGGCTTCAAGCGGCGCTGCCACTTTGAAGTACTCCCTCCTCTTCCCTCCCCCCCACTGCCTGTTTCTGACAGAGGCAGTGGGGGCAGGGGGAAGCGACTAGTCAACTATCCTGTCAGCTCTCCGATAAGCATTTGCTTATTGGATGGTCGACTAGTCCTTCACATTCCTAATCTATGCTGACAGAGAACTCTTTTTGCTCCACCTTGGATAGCTCTCATCTGTAGAGCACTGGAATGCTGATTTATGAACCAGCTGCCCATAATATAAAGAGTATGAGGTTTCCATAGGAACTTACTGAAGGAATGGATGGATTCAGGCACTGTGGTCCCAGTTTTCTTATGGGCTGTCTCACCCAGCTCCACATTATCCAACATTTCTAATGAGAGGGGGAAGAACTATTAATACAGTGATCAAATACAAGTGGGACTGGCATTTGTTTGCTTTTCAGGATAGTCTTCTGCACAGCACTTTGAACGTGTAAAAACTTTGATTTTAAAGGAAATTATGGCAGTATAAATATGAAACCCAAAGGCAGATAAAGTACAACGTTTTAAGGTTCAGTTTGCATCACAAAAAAACCTTACACTCAAGTTCAAGTATATTGTGTAAAACTTCCGGTTTACATGCACTTCTCATTACCATGAAGTTATGTGATGAGCCACTGCACTTTCATACTTTTTTAATGCCTGGTCACTGCTATAACATTTGCAGCAAACAGCACTTCAAGTAATCTAGATTATACAACAGGAAAGTTCTCTAAGCATCCAAGAGAACAGAAAATAAATTCTTCAATTCCCAATATACCCGGCATATAAGATGACTTTTTATACTAAAAAACATCCCCCCAAAATCGGGGGTCGTCTTATACGCCGGGTATAAACATACAGGCAGTCCCCGACTTGCAGGTACGAATGGGGCTTTTCTCGCCCCGGAGGACACGGACTGCGGGACCTCGTGGTCCCGCCGCCCGTGTACTCCGGGGCGAGAAATGCTGTTCCGCGTCTCCCTGGTCTGCAGACCCGGAAGACGTGGAGCAAAGCCGCGGAGGGGCTCCGGCAGTGAGGCAGCCCAGGCGCGCCTGGGCTGCCCCGCTGCCCAAGCCCCTCCGCGGCTTTGCAAAGCCTCGGGGGAAGCCGGCAGCGGGACAGCCCAGATGTGCCGCGGCTGTCCCGCTGCCGGCGTCCTCAGAGGCTCTGCTCCCGGTGTCCCTGGTCTGCTGGAGACGGTCCCCAGCAGACCAGGGGCACTGGGAGTAAAGCCGCAGCGGCAGCGGGGTGCCACGCCTCTGAGGCTTTGCCAGAGCAAAGCCTCAGAGGTGCAGCACCCCGCTGCTGCTGCGGCTTTGCTCCCCGTGTCCCTGGTCTGCTGGGGCGGGGGGCGCAGCTAGTGCCCCCCTCTCCCCCAGCAGACCAGGCTTTTGTTGTGGACCCTGGGGCAGAGCAGCTGGGGCGCTGCCGGTTGGCCTCTTAAGGGGGGGTAGTCTTATACGGCGAGTATAGGCAAAAACCTATGTTTTAACTAGAAAATTAGGGGGTCGTCTTATACGCCCAGTCGCCTTATACGCCGGAAAATACGGTAGGAGTATGTGTGTTGGTGTTTGTGTTTGAATGAGAGGTAGGAGCATCATGAGAGAAAATAAAACATGCTGAGCAAAAGGCCTTTTTTAGTAGTATAATAATTAAATATTTGTTTTCATTAAAACTGATACATAAGGAAATGCAACATTAAATTGGCCACAGCACTCCAGTATTGCATGAGGCTCAGAACAGCATATTGTATCTAGCATTTACTAATAACCTGCCTTCCCCCCATCTTACTGGTGACTTGGATTGACTGACTTGTTTTTGAAAAGCTTACTAAATTGTAGCAAAATGTGCTGAATGCTCCTATTTCTCTGATTTAAGGGATTATGATTCAAGACTGAAACATACTTTTTCTGTTTATGTGCTGAAAGCCACAGTTAACCTGGAAGGTCCCTTGAGCACATTCTGCTAGTTGAAAGATATTTTAAAAAGATGCACAATTAACCTTAAATAGTAACCAAGTAATTGAAGTTGTTAAAATCTGACTATTAAACATTACAGTAGAGTAGATACTTTCCTTCAGGTCCATTGGCAGACAGTTGCTAGGATTTTGTGTAGCATTTTTACCACTATCTTGCTATGTTTACTGGGCTTACTGCAGTGTTAGTATGCAAAACCGAGCAAGTAAAGTACACAGGTTATAATTACTGTGATTCGCACCAACTTTTACGTACTCCACAAACATTGTGATGCCACATTACGTTGAAACCCAGTTTAAAGAAGACGTTTTTCTATTGTGATTTTGAAAAAAAGACAAAAAATATATTTTTTTCAAAATTATGCTTCAATTAAAAATGACCTAAATGAATTAGATGAAATACAATACAATGTTATACATACCTACTGACTGACTAGCTGAATAGGAGTCTGTCCGTGTTCGTGATCGTTTATTGCCTTTTGTATTTGCTGCAAAAAAAATAAAATAAAATGCTTAAGAGTTTTTATCTTTGATCCATAGACTTTGGAAATATCAGCTTCTCAAATTGAATCAGACTTCCTCTGAATTACACAGCCTTGAGTGTCCTGTTTCTTCTGGCAAAGTAATAACTGCTTGGCTTTTCAAGATTAAGAAGTTGACAAATAATTAAAAAACATCCCAGTAACTTGTCTTTAATTTTTTCTGAACATTTAGGGTATGTCTAGACTACATCCCTCTGTCGCTAGAGGGATGTAAATTAGACATACCGAAATTGCTAATGAAGCAGAGATTTAAATATCCCACACTTCATTAGCACAAAAATGGCCACCGCTTTTTGTCGCCATGGATGCTTTGGCGAAGAAAGGCAGCTGTCTAGACGCGAATCTGTCGCTCACTAAAGCCTTTGACCACAGATCCTGATGAGGCATAAGGGATCTGTCGTCAAAGGCTTTAGTGAGCGACAGATCCGCGTCTAGACTGCCGCTTTTTGTCTCCAAAGCTCCGTGGCAACAAAAAGCGGCAGCCATTTAAATGCTAATGAAGCACATGATATTTAAATCCCCGCTTCATTAGCAATTTTGGTATGCCTAATTTACATCCCTCTGGCAACAGAGGGATGTAGTCTAGACATACCCTTAAGGGCAAACAGAATTTCATCTCTGTGTTTCTTTATATGAGGACTCTTGGACACAATCTTTTTAACACTGTGTGCCTAGACAGCAGATTTAAATAACCAAAGCCTGAGTCTGTACAGACATTTGATTTTTTTATCCCTAGAGGTCTTACTTTTATACAGTTTATTCTCACTTACTTGTCTCTCTTGCTCTCACTGTTTCCCCAAATAACTTACTGTCCATCAGCCTCCAGTTCAGTAAGGGGTCATACACAAAGGCCTCAAGCACAGCCATGACACTGTCTTTATGTTCTCGCAGGACTTCCATCACGGTATGACAGGTGATTCTGTAATTACCATCTAGGCCAGTCACCTTCAGAACAGAAAAAACTAAATCAACAATGGTGCTGTTTACCTTCTGACTCAAGCCTTAATCATCCCCAAGGCAGGACATACCCTGACCCAGAATCCTCTTGCACCATGTTCTTTTTATTAAAGGAATAAGATACAGGTTCACTACACGTTTAAAAGGCCCCATTCTTCTGAATTACTGCTCGCATATTGAGGAGAAATGGAAATGAGGTCCAGGTGACACTCATCTTGAAGCACTATGCTGTATTTAGTTCATGGCCCATATCTGGGATGAGGAAATATGGAGGCCTTGGAAATTGCAAGCTCGTGTGTCCTTTTAATCAACAAAGAGTTGTTTCATATTGTAAAGCTCATGTGGGAAATTTATTTAAAAAAATGCAGCAGAAATATTAAGCACCTTGGCTTATGGAATTGGGGAGAATTAACTAAAGATGAATACAAATGAATAGCTGAGGAATCACTAACATCTTCTTAGGAATAGTCCTTTTTCTATCCTATTAGAAAGGTGGCTGCTAACTCCCACCTACCTCCATAGCATTTGTCAACATCCGTGTAAGTCTAAATGGAATCTTCTCAGGGAACTTCTCTCTCGTCATTGCGACCTGAATACATAACAGAAGAGAGTAAGTTAACTAATATACTAACTTTGCAGATATTTCCTTTCCACCCTCGTTGAGAAAGCAGTTTATGGATAAGTAAGGAACTGATGTGCCTGCTATAAATTTGAATGTTACAGTTATACAAAGGAAAGAAATGTGTGGAGATCAACAAAAATGAGAAAAAGTTTAGAAAACTTGACCGATCAAGAAATGTTAAAAAAAGCTAGCTACATTTAGCCTTGAGAAAAGAAGACCAATTGGGATCTGATGACAGTCTTCAAATATATTAAGGGTTGTTATAAAGAGGACTATTCATCTGAAAATAGGACAAGAAGTTAACGGACTTAATTTATAGCCAGGAAGATTTAGGTTAGATATCAGGAAAAACTTTGTAGCCATAAGAGTAGTTACTGCTAAAATAGGCTTTCAAGCGAGATGGCCAAATCCCAATCTTTGGAAGTTTCTAAGAGCAGGTTGGACAATGCCAGTCAGGTATGATCTAAGTTTATTTGGTCCTGTCTCAGTGGAGAGGACTGGACTTGATTACTTCTCAAGAATCAAAATCTTGATGACTTAATGATTCTGTGATTCTCTAGTAATTAGAATTTTGGAGAGAAGCTGTAAACATGACTATATAAAGAATGTAAGATTTAGCAATGTAAAAGAGTAGTCAAATAGTCGACTACTTGCATTTCCCCCCCTTGCTGCCTCTATATGGGTACGTCTACACTGAGACGACCGAAGTAGTTAATGAAGCGGGGATTTAAATATCCTGCGCTTTAGTAACATGATCTCGCCAGCGCGCTAGTCCGAACTAACGTTACTCCTCAAAAAATGAAGAGTAACGTTAGTTCGGACTAAGGGCTTTAGTCCGAACTAACGCATCCCGGCGCCCTCTTCCTGGTTCGAATCAGCTGATTCGAACTAGCGCGCCGGCGAGATCATGTTAATGAAGCGCGGGATATTTAAATCCCCGCTTCATTAACTACTTCGGTCGTCTAGATTTGCATCCCTAGTCTGAACTAGGGATGCAGTGTAGACGTACCCTATCAGAGGCAGGAAGGGGAGAGGGAGCAGGAGTCGGTGCTGGGGGGAGCTGGCTGGGGAGCTGGTTCCCCCTCCATGGTACACGGGCACAGTGTGCAGTCCCAGCTCGCACTGGGTCCTGGACCTACTCCTGCTGTTGCTCTGCAATTTAAATGTAGCAGGAGCCGGTCTGCCTGCATGCCAACATTTAAACTGCAAGAGCTTCAGTGGTCCCATATCAACTAACCGTATACTTGATACAAATTGTATCGAGTACACTATTAATCATTTACTCGATACTTAACATCCTTAGTAAGGAACAAAGAAAGAACCTGTGCCCATGCTGTTGGTATAGAGTAATATACTCCATATTTCAATCACAAGTTGATTTTAAGATTTGTGTGAAAACCACTGATACTTGCACTCAGTTTGTAAAACAACTATATAACTAATCTTAACATTCTGGTGAGATAGGTGTGCATTCTCTCCATTTTACTGACAGATAAAGTGAGGCACAGAGTAGTTAAGTGACATGCCACAAGACTACACTATAAGTCAGTGTCAGAGCTAAAATAAGAACGCAAGAATTCCTGGATCCTACTTCTGCCTTTGCTGTACTAGATAATAATACACAATTTAAAAAAAAAGACATTTTTAGTGCAAAAACTCACCTCAAAACAGTCCCCAAAGTCAATATGCAGGATCTTTCCACTTAGCCTGTCTAGCATCAGGTTGGAAGGGTGCCTTTGTGGAAGGAACAGGAGAGTGGCCAGAGTGAGAGATCATCAGAGAATTATGGAAATATGCATAAGAAAGTAAATAATGGCTTTGGTGTGGAATGATATTTATCTTTGCACGACAGAGGACAGCCAATGTTAGCTTGCCTATCACAGATCTCCAATCTCATCCTAAATAGCTTTCCTATAGCACTTCCATCATGGTGTGATTAGATTCTGAAATTACAACTCAAGATTAATCAGAAGTCCTCCATTTTTGAAGACAATGTCGTATTAAACCACACATCACTATATTTTTGGATATGCTTATTTTAGTTATATTTCTTTTATATTTAAGGCTGTTATTCCACTAAATTTATAATGACTTTACATTTGTACAGCATAAGGAAATTTAACAAGTGTCTTGCACATAAAGAGAGGAAATCAGGCTGTTATGAGAGGGAGTCTTTCACTAAGAAGATGCTGGGTATTCTAGTACTACCTTTCATGCTAGTGTATTCCTATTTTTATTGTAACCCCCAAGTTTCACAGCTTTACAAACTTAATTGTCAAAAGTTCGAAAATCAGGAGAAATAATTTTAATACAAAAGTGTTGTAGAGAGTTTTAGTTATATTAAAGACAAGTAGTATAAGAATACAAGTTTCAGATATATTTTCAAATGAGTTAGGGCCTCCTGGAACAGTAATCGACATGCTACATCAAAAATTTATCGTCTTTGGTTCATTGTAGTCTTCTATTGACATATTTAAAGTTACACCCCAATATGCACTTGAATAACAGACTAGGAGCAAGTATCAGAGGGGTAGCCGTATTAGTCTGATTCTGCAAAACCGACAAGGAGCAATTAATATGAAAAAACCAATGTATGTTTTAAATATTATCAACATACATATTTAATCATATACCTCCTAGGTAATATTTACTAACAAGGAAATCAGAATTAAGTGACACAAGTACCTTGCTAAAAACCCATTAATATCAAGTACCTGGATTTTTCCCAGATAAGATGCCCAAGAGAAAGAGGCACACTCGACAGATGAGGTGAGAAGTTTGTGATGACAGGAGTGAGCTATAATTCCTGTAGCAGTTGTGATACAAGATATACTTAGATTACCTCTTTAAAATGGAAATATTGAGTGCAGCCAATATGAAGCAATGCAGAAACAGTAATTTATCCTCCCAGAGTAACAACACTGGGAAGTTAATCTATTACCCCATCTGTCAGAGAGAAGCAAGTGATTTATTCAAGGTTATTCAGTGAGTGAGTGACTGCAATTAGAACCCTCAGCTCTTGACTCAGATTTGTGCTTATTCCTTTCAACCACACTGCCTCTTGAAAAAGAACACACTTATGTCACATGCTCAAGAGATACAGAAACCCTAGGTCCTGATCTAGAGCACCGAAATTAATGGGAACAGTGGCAGGCCCTGAAAGATGTGTGGAATAGCCAAGATGAAAGTGGTTATCACAAGAGAATATCCAGGGAATGAGCTGATGGAAGCATAATAAGTATTTCAGAATGGAATCTATAAATCCTTGTTAGCTGCAGAAAAGTAAGAGAGATGTAGCCGTGTTAGTCTGGTCTTTTGTTAGCTGCACTTATTTAAAAAAAAAAAAAAAACCCTATTGCAATTTAACTTACCTGTCCCCAAGACCCAAAATGTATCCAACCATTGACATTACTGCTAGTGAGCGGGTGTAATTAGTTCTTCTGTCAAACCACACCTAAAAATTACGACAAATGAAATTAAACAATTCTGATTAAACTGAGTGTGCCTCAAACAAATTAAAAAAATGCATAAAAGAGCACAGGCACTGAAGCTGGTTAATTATGCTAATTCAGTTTACAGTTCACCATATTAATTTTGATCTTTCACTCATTAATTCCTTATCACATACAATATATATCATGCAGCTCTTGGGGAACAAGGGAATAATCATTCAATTGTGTATCTAAAAACAAAGACATGCATTTATATGCTGCAAACACACTCCTTTCACAGAGAGGGAAACATATTTAGCTGTCTGCAAGAGCCATTACTAGTCACTGAAGATGAATGTACCTCAGAGCTGGGACTTTTTAGCCACAGCAATTTGGCAAGATCATCACCAGCTGTATTATTGACAGCATGTTCAAACACCTCCACCTTCTGCATCAGAGTCAGGTGGTCATAGTCTGGAGCCATCTAAAAGAGAGAAATATTGCTCAGCAACCACAAAGATTTTCATAACAATTCTGGAACAGCTGCAATATGAGGAATGTGTCAATCTCTACTAGTTTGCAGAGTAAAACTATGAGAAAATAATTAAATTACTATTAATTGCTCTGCAGCACAAAACAATTTGTTTTCAGCAAACTTAGCCAGAAGAACTTGTTTGAAATGCAATATCTCATGGTGTGGCCATACACATTCCAACAACTACTTTTATTGTTGATAATGTAACTGAGAGAATTTTAGTTCTGAAGAAAGATTAAGTCTTCTGGATTGTGATACCCTCTCTGTTTACTGACAGAGCCAGCAGTATAAGCTTCCCTATACTTAACCACCAATATGCAATTTTTGGGCTCTACTCATGCTAGTGAGTATCAGCTGTTGTAGCACTCTGTGGTATGGATACAACTAGCTGCTGGGAACCTAACTGTTCTCTTTCAGACAGTAAGAATTTGTGGTCACTATCAACATGGCAAGTGAAAGGTGAATAATTTCACAGCTTATCACTAATTTAGGAGTGCTTTTGAATGTTCTAGCATTTTCCTTTTATATTAGTGCACAGTTATTAAAGTAATTTTGATACAATAAGGGATCAAAAGCCAGGTAAATAAATGGGAACAAGAGAGCCTGTCCCATTGCTTTCACTACTCAGATGGATAGTAGTGATCAAACAGAACAGTGAATTATGTGCTAGGGTTGTTCCATACCCGCAGCATGATGCGATGTTCGATATTGAGAAGGATCTTTTTCTTTTCCCTATAGTCTCGGATGAGCGCATGCAGAGTGTCACAGTGGGGAACCCAGCCAATCAGGCCCGAGTTTGTAGACAGTGGAATAACAGCATATCTCTGGATGCTAAGGGGGGAGAGAGAGAGAAGGATGAAAAAAACCCTCATAGCTCATATTGTTGAACATTAGGAACTGGTGTATTTTCATGATGTTCAAAATCTAATGGCCTAGAGCAGGGGTTTCCAACCTTTTTCGGTCCCTGTACCCCCTTGGCTTTTAGTAAACCTTCCCATACCCCCTATTCAATATGAAAGGAAATAAATTCTAGACTCTAGAATCCACAACTTTTTTCACTAACACTACTACTTTTGGAATATTTCAATTAGGATAATCTAGTTATTTACCAAGTATACCCCATACCCCCTTGACAAGCTTCTCGTACCCCTTGGGGTACGCATACCCCAGGTTGGGAACCCCTGGCCTAGAGCAACCCACTACTTCGGGAATGTGATGTATCCAATTCAATGCTTCATCACCCAATTTTTTCAAATTAACCAGAGAACACTTCTTGATAAAGTAGTGCTGTTTTAAGCAGTTTATGTAAAGCTCACTGAGTGCGCTCTGAAGCTTTGTGTTAAGTGACACACAGTATTCTGTAAGTAACAAATGGCATTCTGTTTGATATGTGCTCACATGAGAAACACAAGGGAGTAGAACTGCAGTCAATGGTTACTTCAGCTGGGCACTAGTGAGTATTCCATGGCTATTTTAAAATCTTCTCATTAAGAATCCACCACTTCACAAGATTACTTCTCAAAGTGAGATTATATACTACATTACAATAGCAACAAAACAGTCACTGGACTCTAGATAAGCCAGCAAAATATTGAATGCTTTAAGCTCTGAAGCAAATAAGAGAAATACTTTGAACTGCAATCATCTTGAGGATGGAGCTCCAATGAAAGGGGTTTATTTAAAACAAAAATATAAAAACCCTTCCTCCTTTCAACATACATTATCTCCATATCAATGCAAGTAGAGCAGCAGATCTCAAGCTTTCTTTTTGCAGACTACTTGAATATCATTGAGGATCTCGGGGGACCATGTAATGATCATTCCAAATGTTATTTGTACCATTAGCTAACTATAGTATAGCACTTTAGATAAAAGCACTATCTATATTTTAAAAACCCTTAATATAACTCCCTCTCTCTCTCTTGCGTCAGCCTCCAAGCTGGTAACTGGTGTCAGGGGGGCAAGGAGGGGGAAGAGTGGAGGCACCTGGGGGCATCCAGCTTTAGCAAACAGAGAGGGCACATGATCTTTCAGCCATAGAGTTGAGGCTGGGAAGGAAGGCCATCTCTCTCTAGCAGCTGTAGCCCTGGAACTGTGGAAAGTCACTTCTTTCTCTGGCTACTGCAGCTGTGCGCATCTCAAATTACCCCCTCTACTCCTTTTCATCCCACAAATCCCCACCTATTTCCTCCATATCATCCCACTGCCCCCGCAAACCTATGCCCTATACTCCTCAAGGCCACTGCCTCACCTTACATGTGCATCTTTTCCAGAGTCCAGGCACATGTGTAGTTCCACTAATGAGGTGGTGTGCGGACACCTAGTCATGCACCTGAGAAGGAGCTATCCATAGACCAACTGAATAGAGCTCATGGAGCATTGCTGGTTCAGTGACCAGAGTTTGAGAACCTCTGATATTTGTTCCAAATACCTGAGGTTTTTACGCAGAGATGTTGGATCATTGGCCAGCAGAGTATTGACTAGTCCAAAGAGCTGCATCACTCTTTCATCCTGGCGAAGGTCCTCATGACCCTTCAGAAGGAATACAAACTCATGCCCATTGCTTCCTGTAAGAGAAGATGGTGTGTGTGAGGTGGAGTGCAAGATCATACACGAGCAATCAGATGAAGTCTGAATCATATTTAAATAGACAGAATGACAGCAAGATTCAGAAAGCTGGGTTGATACATTTTACAAATAACTTCCTTCTGAGGGTGAAATTCACTTGTTTAGGAATAATGCAACAAAATACATCCTGATTTCTTGAATAAATGGTTGGTATTCATTAAAGAAAGATCACCAAGTCTCTACTCTTCAAAAGGAGATGCAATACTAAGATGAATTTTTATTCACTGACATAACAAAATGCACAAAAGCTCTACTATTCTCTTCTAGTTGTGCACTGGGTAGCCACTTTTGGCATCTCTCTTTTCACTCATGTACTCTCAAGCTCCTTCTCACTGTGTCCAGCCCTTCACATATACTATAAATCTGACCCTAATCCAGTCCTTCACTCGCTCTCGTGGTCTGTATTCCCCTCTTCCTTTAGCTCCTCTTGCGCTTCCCAACTGTATGTAGCCAAAGGAACTCAATATCAGCCGTATAACATTACTCCCGGCAGCCAAGGGTTTGATTCTTGTCAAAGTCAAAATAGCCTTTCCCTTCTGGATTAAAGGAGTTGAATACAATGCATTTTACTGATTTGTTTTCGGACAGAACACAAAAATCCAAGAGCCTGTTTGTTCTGAAAATAAAATCAAGGATATGCTGATTATATAATTTCCCTTTCTTTCCACTACTGCGTAGTGTGCGATAGGCCAGCTGGCTGACAGCCTCTGTCTCAGAGATGGCTATGTGTCAATGTTACTTTAGCTACATAGCTGAAGCACTCGGGGATGAAAGACACTCTATAAAAGTATTTCCCTTATCTTCCAGTTCCATGCTTGCTTCTTGATGAGGAATTAGAGAGAAAGTACATGCTGATATTTCCAGGAATAGGAAGCTGAGCAGCTGGCTTATCCTGAAAATTATTTACAGAAAATGAAAAATCCACTTCCAGCAAAATTTAAACAGGACAACTTGCATTTCTCACCCATTAATGTCAATTTCCTGGGCCTCTGCTTGGATGTGATGACTTGCAGTGATGGTGCAATGGATTGAATGCGGATGATTGGCTGGTTGGGATCATATGTTCCTGGCACTGCTAATTCCAAATCCCGGCACATGAGGAGTTTTGGTGACACATACTGTAGTTCTAAGGAAGTGAGCTGCCAGCAAGAAAAAACCCCAACAAAGCCAACATTTTATATACTTCTAGGTGTCAATTTAATACCACTGAAATTAAAAAATCCTGATATTATGAAGGGCACTGAACAGTTCATAGTCAATCATCAATACTTCAGTTACTTGGAAAAGGCACCAGATAAGGTACAAGCCAGCAGCAGGTAGTTCTGGAATACCCCTGTTGAATATTGTGGATTAACACAGGTATTCACAGCTTACACTGTAAGACCCACAACAGAACTGTACCTCTCCCCCCACCTGAGGCAGCTGTTTAGAGATACGCCTGAAAACATGGTAATAGAGATCCCAGGCCTGGGTGAGGTCCTTGACATTTCCTGATTTCATGTACTTCCTGCACCATTCCTGAGCCTCCATTAAATCTCTGCCATATGCCTGGGGAGGAAGAAGAAAAATTAACTTTTACTACAATCTATAGTGTAACAAATGAAGAATAAATACTTATCAGTTACAAAGAGTTTCATTTATTTAATTTAAAATCCTGCAAAAACATTAACTGTTTGCAAGGTTACAAGGCAAATCAGTGGCAGGACCAAGATTAGAACACAGATATTTCTGGCCCCAAGACCTGTGTTGACTCTATTGGACAATGCTGCCCCACACAAACTTCACCCACAAAAGAAACCGAAAAGGCAGAATTACCCTTTAATGGTTCAGCTGTGGGGGTAAAGCAACAGTCACAAGGTTAAAAGAGCAGCTATGCTGACTAGGGAGGAGTCATCTCCATCACCTATAGTGGTGACAGCATTGATTCAGACCACGAAGCAATGTTATCGTGAGGTAGAGGAAATTACTTCAAAGAGGAAGCACCTAGTCTTAGGGATTACTTTGGTGAGTATACAGGTTGAACCTCTGTAAACCAGGACTGTGGTCCGGCAACATCCGTGGTCTGGGCATGACCATGGATGCTCCAGGACCAGAGAATCCCGGTGGAACGCTGGTGTCTAGGAACCCTGCAGCCTGGCAGGGTTGTGGACTGCTGGCAGAGCCAGGAGTCTAGTTCCCCTCATCTGAGTAGCTGGGTGTGCTGCAGTGGGGTTGGGAGCCAGGCACGCCGCAGCAGGACTGCTCAGTTAGGCTGCTCAGCATGCCCCAGCCGGGCTGCCCAGAGGGGCCAGAAGCCTGGCGTGCCGCATCAGGGCTGCTCAGCAAAGCTGCCCTATGTGCCCTAGCTGGGCTGCTCGGTGGGGCAGGAGCATGGCAGGCAAGGGGAGGGTGGGAACCAGCAGGGCCCGCGGGGGGGTCTAGTGTTGGGGGCCAGATATTACCTCCCCAGGTCCGGCAAAATCCCTCATCCGGGACCAGTCAGGTCCCGAGGGTGCTAGACCAGGGAGGTCCAACTTGTATTTAACAAAATCCACATAATGTCTGTTATACACTAGACTCCAAGTGCCATTTGTTTTTTCAGATTATGCCCATGTAGAATTATAGTCCCCAAAGACCAAAAATGCAGAAAAAAGTGTCATGGTTAAGTGATGCTTGAAGCTAGAATAAACCATCTCAAGAGCCTCATCCTTAGCTTAACTGGTGAGATAACCTCCACCTCTGATTCAGAGTCTGGCACTGGATTTGAAGCATGTTCATTCGCTGAAGCACTCTTCATTGTCAACATGCTCCTCAATTTGATTAAAAGGATGCAAACTGCCAAAACATCCTCAGGGGCCTAGAATTGAGGCCCCAGGTACAGGGGTTTTTACTGTATAGCACAACAGTCACTGTACAGCAGAGCAGTCCCTCTGTCAAGCTACCACAGCAAAAAACTAGAATTATGGGAAAATTGAGAGAGACAGACAGACACAGACAACTTAGAAGCAGCCTCCATCCAATACAAAAAGAAAAATCCACTGCCTTTTCTACTACCTCGATAAAAGGTACTAGGAATGTTTTTGAGACAGTGTTCTGGTTTTGGGACTATAAGAAGTTTAGGCTACATTCTACTAGCAGATACCTGATTGAAAGATGTTTCCTTCAGAGTCTGGGGACCACGTTCCATCATAGCATGAAGTGGCTCCAAAACCTCAAACATTCCCTTCACATTCCTCTCCCCAAAGTACAGACGGGATGCCTCTTCCAGCCCTTCATGCCACATCTCATGCCAGAGGATGGCTACTCGGATCAGCTCTTCACTCACCTGAATTAGGATAGGGAAGATAATAAATTCCTTTGGGGGGAAAACATGGGTGCAAAGAGGCTTAGAAGTACTAGACTGCTTTCACCTACTCCCTGCTGGTGTCTAGAGGATGCCACACAAACTTTCCCAGTTGTCTACTTGATAAATCTTCTTCTCTGAGTATCATTCCAGGCTACTATAAACCACTTTGCTCACCTGCCAATATATTTGCAATCACACAAAATCTGCCTGATAATATATTCCTTTCAGTTATTCATTAAGAATTTAGCAATCAAGATAAACCGTCCCTTTCCACAGAAACAAGTCAGACTTGGGATATTCTGTTTCCTTTTCCCATTACATTGTTTCTTTTTACAGTCAATGATTCCCTTTCTCCACTCCCCTCACCTCCACAGTTTCACTGTGACAAACATCACAACCCCAAAATGTAAAGGTTATGGTTCCATCGCAGTACAAAGTCTCCTTGAGACTGTGTCCTTGAACACTATCATTCCTTTCAAACAAATGAGTCATACTCAGAATCAAATAATCAACATTTTTCTTTAGTTTAATGGGAGAAAACATTACTACTGGGACAGACCAAAAAAGGTGGAAGGTGTCTCAGTCAATGGAATGATTCTTAATTGACCTTACACACAGCACTCACCATCATTGCCTGCTGTACCAGAGTGTTACTGTGCTCACACATGTTTTTCAGGATCTTATTGGCAGCATTATGACGTGCAGTTGTGGTGGACTTAGAGGCCACAGTCAAGGGGTAGATCAAAGCCTATGACAGATATTAGACAGTAATAATTTATAACTACATACAAATAACAGGCTCTGCATAGATGCTAACAAGATTAAAACAAAATAAAACAAGTCCAAGTGCATAGAATCCAGGTGACAAGTCTGCTTCAGTAACATTCTACTAAGAAATGACAATTTTGTGGCAGAAAAAGTAACTTACTTATTGAAATAGATAACTGAATGATTAAACAGATTTGTTTTTGCATCCATAATCTCAAATATTTGGATTTTCACTGATCACGTAGCAGAATAATTAAGTGTTGATGACCTAGTGCCTAACTGATAGTGGAACAGAAAATGTCTTTCTCCAGCATGCTAGGACAGATTCTCTTTACGTCAAGCTAGGAAATGCAACTAGTGTCTTACTACTAGCTACTGTCCATTAACTATTTAATGAAGTTAGAGTTTAGAAAGAAATTTTCATAAGCAGCTTTCCCAACAGATGGAGAGGACTTCAGATTCTGTCTGGTCTGAATGCTGCATGTCTCATCTGCCTCTCATTTACATCTCTCCTGTGAAAGGGCTGAGGGGATGAAATCTTTCAGGGGAATGAGTAAGCCATTCAGGAGAGGGAGCAGTAATAAAGCTCGTCTGATATAAACTATAATCAGTCTTGTGCCAGAATCCGCCACTCACATCTTCACTCCCTTGTCACACTCATAGACATCTCATAGAACTAGGAAGCTCAACTTGACCAAGAATCTGAGAATCTTCCTCAGGGCCACACCTTACCTGGGGATGGTATCTTCCAATATCTGTGAGGAGCTGGTGAATAAGGCGCCCCACTAAAGGCCGAGGAGTATCGATTCTTGCAATGAGCTGAGGGATCACCTGATAGCAAAGATGATAAAAATTCCAGTCACACTTGCACGTACAGTTCACAAGCTACATAGACCAATCCACTCACATCAAAGACCTCAAAGGCTTGTCTGCCACAGAGTAGCCAGAGATGCATTCTACAAAGTAGAGAGAGAATACAGAGATGGGGTGCACAAAGATCCAAATGGTGATGTCAGAGGTATAGAACACCCATGTGAGACAATGACTACCATGAGCAAACAGTCCCTTCTGGTAGACATTAATTCCTGCCCATACTGTTGGATGATACTCCCCAAACAAACTGTTGCAGGCTTCTCCCACAGCTTGAACAAGCAAAAAAAAAGTGGCGCCTCCTATATGAAGTGCAGTCTATAAAGCAGGGGTGGGGAACCTTTTTTGGTTTGGGTGCCACTGACCCACAGAAAAATCAGTCGGGGGCCACACACAAATGAGAAGCAAAACCAAACCAAACCAACATAAAAAAGCCCTGACCACTGATTTGGTCCCCTAGTGAGAAGAAGGAAAAAACTCTCCCTCACAGAAGCAGGGAGAAGCAGGAGAAAAAAAGACACTCCCCCTACTCCGAGGGCTGAATTAACTCTTTAGGGGGCCTACAGTTAGTGGATTTTGTGACCCCCCCCCATGGCTCTGGGGTGGGGCCAAAAGTGAGGGGTTCAGTGTGCAGGAAGAGACTGCTGGGGAGGGGGGGAGAGGTCTGGGTGAGAAGTAGGGTGAAGGAGCAGGCTGGGGCAGTAGGATCTGGGCAAGAAGGAAGAGTTTAGGAGTGGGCTAGTGATGTGGGGTGTGGGACGGAGTGAGGGAAGTTGCAGAAACAGGGGTGGGGTGGGGGTATGGAGTCTGGGGAGCAGGGGATGGGGTGCCTGTGTAGCACAGCTCTTGAGGGGGCACAGATGGCTCTGCATGCTGCAGGCACCACCCCGTTATTCCTAGCCAATGGGGGCAATGGGAGGGTGAAGGCTGCAGTGAGCACTTTCCTCCAGTGTGCAGAGCCGCTTCTTTCTCCCTGCCAGGCAGACCCCACAGGCTGGAGCACCAGAGTCAGCTCACGCTGCTGCAGGGTATGTGTATGGAGGGAGCCCCAAGATTAAAAGGCTGCATCGCTGTAGGCCATAGGTTCCCCACCCCTGCTATAAAGTCATCCTGAAATGGACTGCGGATCTAGATTACATAAGTGTCGCACAGCAAGACTTCACACCTTATCACCATTACTGCATGTTCTCTCTAACTTTAAAATCCCTTACTCTTCCTCCTTCTCTGGCACTATTCAGCTCATACAGGCACCCAGGAATGCTGTTCCACTTTCTGTCCAAGGTGCTTATTAAAAGAGTGACAATATCTATGGTGAGCACCTGGTTCTCATCAGGTCAGATACAGATGTTCCTTTGGCAAGGTGCCATTTGGGATTTTACAGTCATTGAGATTCTAAGGGCTAGGTAAGAAGTGGAATCCATCCCAGCCCCTCCTACTCCTTACCTGCAGCCAGGTGTCTATTTGGATTGCCTTGACCCCTTCAACCAGAGCTTCATTGACATCAGGCCAGTGACCATAATCAAACCATAGTGTAAGGACCCTGAAGAAATAAAAAGAGGATGTTCAGAACCTACAGCAGTCTCTTCCTCTCTGATCCAAGAGCATGTGATTATAAAACAAGCTTGAACTAAATGTTTAGTCTCCAATTTGTTTAGCTGCATATGAGGAGAGCAGAGACATGTTACAGGGAGTTCTAATGTGCATGAGTCCTGTACGTCACAGCTTGATTTTGTTGGGTACGTGCTTTACTAGGTACCTGAGAGTGTCCTGTAGATTGTTGCCTCGAGATAGAGAGATAGAGCGGAAGAAGCCCTGGACAGCAGGGACTGTATACAGCAACAGGGTCTTGGACAAATCCTGTGAGAATAAAAATAGCTGCATTAGTTCTACAAAGCATATTAGGGTAAAGGATGTAGCATCAGCAGGAAAGCTGTAGAAACAGAGAGCAAGCTGAAGATGTGGCTCTGCAGGCTGTCGCCATGCATCTGCAGTGGCCGGGGAGATGACACAGGCATGCGTAATAATTCACACCAACCCCATTCCTATTCTTCACTTCCACAGGACATATTCATATACTCGAGCAGCTAATACCCTGCACTTAAAGTCCACACCTATCTCTCACCTTCACAGAGAATACATAGATACCCATGTTCTTTCTTCACAAGCCACTCTGCAGCACAGCAGCAGCTAGGGTTCTTATTATCCTTGAATGTATGGGCAAAAATTATACAGCACTAAGAAGAACTAAAACTTTCTGCTTACAATTGTATCTCCTATAATCTGTGTCTCAAAGGCCCGAGCCCTGTTACTAAAGACTTCTCAGAAAGGAAAGTCACATGACACGTTTCAAACAATGCGTGCACCAAGCGGCACTGCCCATCCCCAGTAGGCCAGGAGGACCGTACCTCAGTGACTTTCTTTTGCACAGGAGATGGAATGGGACTGTTCTCCGTGCTCTCTGCCTCGCTGTCACTGTTGCTGCCCTCCGTGTTGGCGCTGGTGATGCTGGCTCCACTGGCATGGCGCAGTTTCTTCTTCTCATCTCTGGCCTGGTTCTGATGTTTATAGTGAAGCACAGCCTCAAAGTTCATCACTGCCCAGGCATGCCAGGCCTGCCGATAGGGGAGCAGAACATCAACAGCCATTCCGAGAATGATGAAGCCTCCACACAGCAAAACCAAATCATGGCCTATCCCCCACCCCCGCTTGCTCATCAAAGATCAAACTGAAGAGCTAAAATTCAAGACACGGGAAAGTGTGAGGAACTGAAATATAAGGAGAGGACAACTGGAGAGACACAGAAGGGCGGATGGTGAGGAACAGGCTGCCAAGGGGAAATCTGGTTCAAATGTGAAGGTACTTTTTACAGGAGCACCTTTCAGTTCTCTGAAAGCTCTCAAAGGAGCTTCTGGCTTCACAGTAGAAAACCTATAGAATTATAACACTTGGTGGAGCAAGTTTAAACTCTTCCCTACAGATTAATCTCCTCTGTTCACCTAAGCAGCCATAATCAACTCACAAGAGAGAAGATTCTGAATGCAACCGCATGAGTTGAAGTACAATCCACTTCCACTGGTCAGCAAACATCAGCTGTTGCATTTTGACTAGAGCTGCAGGGTCACTTACACACCAGCAGCATCTATTCTATTGTAAGAGGACAGAAGATCATTTGGGCCACACAATGTTGTGTTGCATTGTATTTTGGGATCCAGTGCTCATTATATTTAGCACTGAGTTCTCTCCTTGGCTACCTTGTACCAGTTGCGGTCATGCTCTGTGGAGGCACTGTAGTACTGCAGGACTTTGGGGATGGTGCTCTCATTGATGCCTTGCAGATTAAGCTGCCATTCACCCAGTTTCAGAAAACACCTGAAAAAGCCGGGCAAACTATTAACCCTACACCAGAGAAAGCACTAAGAAATCAAATGTCAGTTTAAAATGCAGAATTCTTGTCCAAGGTCTGAAAAGCAATTTATTCTGGAAACCCATCCAATAAGCCATCTTTAAACCCAGATGGGGAAGAGCTACTCTGTAGTTAGAGTAGTTCATAACAGTCAAGGCTCCAAACGTTCAGTTTCTAAACTCTGCCACTAACTTGCTTTGACTCTGGCCAAGTCACACGTGCCTCGTTATAACATGAGGATACTATATGTCCCACGAAGGCAACCGGTGGCTTAATTAAAGTTTATAAAATGCTCAGAAATCCCCACATGAAAGTCACAATATAGGAGACACTGTCGCTGTATGAGGTGACTGACATAATGTACTGGATGGCCACAGATAAGCAGCACATAACCCACACTCTGCCATCGGGACCAGTAGGCCCTGAGGAAATACACTATGAAAGCTAGTTGCTAGGGTGCATGGAGACTAGTCTTGGCCACAGCCAAGAATAACTCTTCACGCCTGCTCAGAGGACAGAAAATAAAATATTTTCATTGCAAAAGGAGGGGTTCTCTGAAAGGTTTAATGCATAGGTCCCTTGGGAAGCTTTAAGTGCCAAAATAACACAGCACAGTCTTTCCACATTTTGCAATTTTCTATGATTGTAACACAAGAAAAATTCAGTGCTGAACTCATCAGCACTTGCCTTTCAAGCTAAAGCATTAGAGAACATCAAGGCAGAGAATCGCTGTTATAAAACTCTCATTCTGGAAAAAAATATAGTTAAGAAAAAAATACAGGTTCTTTTTAAAGTTCTATTCAGCAGTAAGCCATCATAGTCTTTTGACCATTCAGTTTCTTATCAACTACTCACATTTCCCTTCCTCCCCCACTTGTTGCCTCTGTATCAGAGGCAGCAAGGTGGGAGAGCAGAATCCAGGGTTGGGGGGGAACTGGCTTCCGCCTGCCCCCTCATAGGCAGCAGCCTGCGGGGGGGGGGGGGGAGGGAGGAATGGAGGGCGAAGGAGAGGTAGCGGAGGGTGTTCCGGCAGCAGTCCCTGTGTGTGTGTGTGTGGGGGGGGGGGGGCGGAGGGGTCCCAGCTCCCTGCTGGGGCCCCCCACAGACAAGGGCTGCTGCTGGCTGGGCAGACAGGTCCCGGCTCATGCCAGGACCAAACCCCACTGTGGCTCTGCAATTTAAAATGCAGTAGGATCCGGGCAGCCTCCTTCCCTCGCCACCCAGCTCCTACTGTATTTTAAATTGCAGAGGTGCAGCAGGATTTGGTCCTGGATCCAGCGCAGTGACTGAGCTGGGCTGCCTGCTCACCTGGCTCCGACTACATTTTAAACGCAGAGCCCAGGGGGCTCTGCAATTCTATCAACTCCTCGATTAGTAAAATAATTGCATTTTAACCCCTAATTTTGACTAGATTTTTAATGTAACACTATTTTTAAAAAGGCTACCTCAAGCTGGGCACCCACTTGCCAAAAGCACAGCTGCACCAAGTGCCTGAGCTGCTGGACTCTTGGATATGCCAGGCTGACCCAGTCACATGGAAAGTGTTTTTTTCCTGCTGCCAGGAATCCCCCCCAAAACAAAGAGCTAGTCATGCTGGGAGCTCTGGCGTCGTCAATCTATAAGCCACAATGCAGGAAAAATGCAACCAGCTCCCTGGGTACGTCTAAACTACATGCCTCCGTCGACGGAGGCATGTAGATTAGCCAGATCGGCAGAGGGAAATGAAATTTAAATGGCTGCCCCGCTCTGCCGATCAGCTGTTTGTCGGCAGATCGGGGCAGTCTGGATGCGACGCGCCGACAAAGAAGCCTTTCTTGATCGGCACAGGTAAACCTGGTTTCACGAGGCATACCTGTGCCGATCAAGAAAGGCTTCTTTGTCGGCGCGTTGCGTCCAGACTGCCCCGATCTGCCGACAAACAGCTGATCGGCAGAGCGGGGCAGCCATTTAAATTTAAATGAAGCCGCGATTATTTTAATCGCGGCTTCATTTCCCTCTGCCGATCTGGCTAATCTACATGCCTCCGTCGACGGAGGCATGTAGTTTAGACACAGCCCAGATGACTAACACAAGCTTGCTTAAATGGGGTCTTGGAGTCATTAGTAACCTCTGTCATTCAAGAGAGCCTCTGAATTTGCAGAAGGTTTAGCTACTACTATTATACATTGGACAGGTACGTGACATAACACAACCAGCCTCTACCAGCTAACTGAAGCAACTCACTCCTATAATAAGTGGAATTACTATTCGTGTATTTTCTGCAAGGATTTTGCAATCTCAGGATCTGTGCAGTTATTAATAACCAAGCACTGGGCCTCAAGGACATGGTACTAACCGTGCCATGAGTTTGTGGAGCTCCTGCTTGTGCTGCTGGTCTTCGGTTGCGATAGCATGCTGTGCCTGTTGCTGCATTGTCTGCACAAAGTGCTGCATGTGCTGGAAGGCATCGATCTGCAATTGGATTTTGACGAGATGAATGTAGGAGTTAAATGCAGCTTCACAAGGGAGAATGTGATCCATTAGAAATACAGGTATTCATAGGAGCAAAACAGACCTTAATTTTCCCAGCAATGCCCTTTTACTAGTTGCATTCATATGGAGTAACGTTGCTTGATAAGACAGAATACAAATACAAAAACCTTTCAGTCTTTAAAATCTATGAACCCTGAATCACCACCTCATAAATCCAGAACTGCTATTCAGGACTTTTCAGTGGACTCCTCTTCATCACATACAAACCTTCAACCTAATGCCTATCAGTAGAGACATGACTTAGCATTTACGCTCTTAAGGCAAAAAACCCTGGCTCTGGCAACCTTGCAAAGCCAACTCTACAAATGAGAGCTTTCGGCTCTCTACTGCTGGGCCTGGAAAGCCTGTGTGACATTACACTCCACCTTCTTTATGAAAATGTGCTTCTGATATGGATGAGACATAACTGAGATGTATTCGAGATAAGCTATCATCGGGAAGGTTATGCTATACCAAGTGTGATTATCCAAATTATATACCTGTATTTAAAGTGAGGAACAATGTGTACGTAACAATTACAACTGGGTGTGTTTGGGAGACACCCAGAAGACAGCCGGTCATCACACTTGATGGGCTATTAGGGAGAAACAAGACTGTAAAGCAGGGGTGGGGAACCTCAGGCCCCCAGTTTGTCTGGCTCCGACCCTCAAAGCTCAGCCCCTCCCCCTGCATTGGGGAGCCTATGCTGGTGCTCCAGCTCCCCCTGGTGCCCCACCACGCGGTTGGAGTACACAAAATCTACTAGGCTGAGCCCCTTCCAGGCTCTGATATACAAGGGAAATGTGGGGAGAGTCTTTCTTCTCCTTAGTTGGGCATCACGTCAGTGAGGGTTTTGGGTTTTTTTTTGCTTCTCACTTGTGTGTGGCTCCCACCTGATTTTTCTGTGGGTCAGTGGCCCCCGACCCAAAAAAAGGTTCCTCACTCCTGAAGATACTCATCTCTCTCCTTCCTGGGAGGGTCCTGGGATGTAGGTAGGTCAGGTGGTGCTGTCACCTCGTGCTAAATACCATCTTGGACTTCTAGTCATTTTCCACTAAAAGAAGGCGGAGGTCAAGAATGGAAAACAAGAGTCTCGCCTCTGTGAAAGGAAGGGTTGCGAATCCAAAAAGCTAGGTCTGATCAACCAGGGCTCCCTCCCTGGTGCTGAATCTCGCTGCCACACATAAGCTCCGAAAGGGAAACAAATAAGCTCCGAAAGGGGAACAACACAGGTCGTAAGTTGCAACGAAAAATCCAAAGAAAGGAAAAACATAAAGAAAAGAATATCTCCCGAATCTAAGCAATGCTTCTATCTTTCTTAACGTGAGTATTATATATTTGTTGACTCCATAAATTGTTTAAAGTTAAATCAGGAGGGTATATCTGTAGGAGAAGTTGTTATTTCTTGGTTTTTTTTTTTAACTGTACTGTTTTTCTACTTTTTCTTTGTATATTATATTGTCTTAAAAGAATAAAAAATAGTGAATTGATTTAAATGGAAAATTAATTATAAAGTAAATAGAAAAAATAAAAAAATCTTTATTTGACCCTAAAAAGAAGTATTCCTCTGTCTGTGGTTTCAAATCCTTTTAAGAACCAAACCCGGTTACCGAAAGCCTCATGTAAATCTTATTTAAGACTGGAAGTAAGTTGATCAGGGTTCTCCTCAGCTTCCCCACCCAAAAAAAGACCCTGAGAAATACCTGGGAACAAGAACTGATGTTCAGGTTGTGAGTAACAATTCCTGAACTCACAAGCTGCAGACCAGTGCAGCTGCCTTTCAGGACTTTCTGTAATCTACCATCTGGGGTGAGGAATGACTATTTGTAACCATTTTCTTTAGGGAATCAAGCTTAGTATGCATGCTGTGTTTCATTTGCTCAGTAATCTACTTTGTTCTGTCTGCTACCTCTTTATCCACTTAAAACCCACCTTTTGTAATCACCCCATTTGTACACTTCATAGTGGGGGGAGGTAAGAAGCTGTGCATACCTTCTTCCACATTGAGGGAGGAGGCAGATTTCATAATATATCTTTGGGCTTGCACTGCAAGGGAGGTGGACACCTGAGTGTTGGGGCAAGTCTCTTAAACCAAGTCTTCCCAGAGCTGTTCTCAGTGTCTGTCGTTTTGCAGTTGGTTGTGGCCTGCCTGTGTGTACGCTGAAGGAGGATTAGTAGCCAGCCTCTGCAGGACAGGCAGAAAGGGTGCCTAGGCTGCCACAATAGGCAAACTCAGTGTTGTCTCGGCACATTAGGTAGCAACCCAAGCAGGGCAATATGCCACAATGTGATCCTAGAAATCAAACAGAAGCCTCTCATCTGATTTGCCACAGAACATTGGGGCAGGTCCCAGATTATCCATGACTTGAATGTTACTATCATCCTAAAACTCACTTGGAAACGAAGAGGTAGCTGATGTATAGCACACATAATTGCATAATCTGACCTTTTACTAATTTTAGAAGAGGTTTCGTAAGCTATGTCAAAAATGGCAAGCAGACTGAGGGTTCCGGAGATTATGGGAAGCCCATCTATACCACACTCAACTGCTTGAGAAGACTGGTTTGAGGAAATCTTGGCTAAGGAATTTTACAGTTTCTTAGGGAGCTTGCCTCTTCTCCCCTGAGACTTGAGGCCTGGCTCCAAGTGCCAGTATTGAAGTATTTTAGTTCTTTACTAGTTGAAATATATAGACTTCTCTGCAAGTTGTTTTGGAAACATTATGGAACAGCGCATGGCTCTTTTTCAGATGGGTTGGAGAGAGTTTAGTGTGGAAGCAGCTCATGATAGCAAGACTTGGGAAAAAATACTTTCAACTCAATAAAGAAATTAAAAGCAAGGAAAATTGCAGTTAAACGTTAAACAAAAGAGGTGTGTGCTCCCCTCTGGAAGCAATTAAAGATAAAGCTCTTGACATCTAAAAGGTCATTTCAGGTCAGAAACTGCACAATGTGCTATTAAGAGGCCAATTTGTTTCTCTTCTGTCTATGGGAATGAGCATTTTTCTCATTAGCAAAGCTATTTAAGAGGGTGAGACAGAAACCACCAGAATTGGATGACTCATCAGCTCAGTGCAAATGTCAAACTCACTTTTCAGCATACTGAATTCAATCAACCAACCATCAGGAAAAAGGGTTTTAACGGAGAGGCAGAACAAGGAAAATTGTCATGCTTCTAATATGAACACAGGGCTAGCAGAGGCGCAAAAGATACCCACTCCCCTCAAATATCTGCCAGTAAAATGGTGCTACTCTTCTGCTTATTGTAACTAAGCTTTAGCTAAAATAGGTGAAGATATACTTTAAAAACTTGATGCTTCCACTCCCATTCCTATCCATACCCGGCAATCTGGTCAACACACAGAATAAAACTCTGCTTTTTCAATAGACATGAATTGTAAGGCAATGTAAAAAAGGAATATCAAAGTGGGCAGTTTATTTAAATAAGTGGATTCATAAATCAAGTTGCAGTTTGTAGTGGGAGGAATCTCTTTGGCCTACAGTGGTTGACAACAGTCTTTTTTAGGAGAGGTGTTGTACAGTTTATTCCCTTACTATACCACATTGCTGAGAAAGACTAATATTATTCTACAGGTGCTGAGTGGAAGCTCGCATTTAGCTCTCATTCTTTCAGTAAATTTGGGAGGTGTCAAGTGAGAAGTAAAGAGCCTACCACAGAGCAAGTTTCAGGCAAGTTGTGACTTATTCCGAACCTGAACATGGCAGGAGAAAACTCAGCCTTCTACGACTACAGATTTGCACTAAAAGTCATAAAGGGTTCCACATAGAGGTTACAAGAAGTTTAACAACCAGCCATATGTCTGTATGCATTCTATTTCACAAATTCATCATTAAAAAAAAATTCAATCACATAGTTCAAGAATGTTCTCTACAGCACATTTTCAGTGTTTTAACCTGATAAATAGGCATCCACATTTTCTAGCTGTCAGCCCCGTCACATTGTAGCCTGGCTTCTATGACAATGCTGCAGGTCTAGCCTGAATTTCAAAAATCAAGCACTTCAATTTGAAAGGTGTGCAAAGAGCCTGTTTACGAGTCATGGATCTGTGTCCCAAAGAGAACAGAGCTCACAACCAATGCTGAAACTGAGACTCAGTAAAAGCACTGGCCTAGGGCTAAGGTATTGCTTATGCAGCACTGAACATATACACAGGGCTTTACATACTAGAAATGGAGAGGCATAGCCCCTGCGCTAAAGAGAACAGTACAGTTTAGGGATGGGGGGGGGGAGGGTGCCTCTGACCCAGTCCTTCCCCTCTTACAATCTTCACTGGCTTCATCTAGTAGTGCGTCATACTGAAGTGCCTTGCTCTCATGGCTCCACGTAATCTTGTCTCAGCTCTCATACCCTCCTTTTCCTCTGCCATACCTCTGCCACACAGTCCTCTCTCCAGCTGCTTCTTACACTCTGTGTGCCTTCTTTCCTGCTGCTCTCTACAACTGTGTCTCACACTTTGCTCTCTCTTTCCGTTCCAGATCAAACAGAAGACTCGAAAGTATTAATTGGAGGTCCCCCTTTCCCTTTTAAAGGCACTCAGCGGAGATGAGACATACCTGGGAGGTATCTCCATGCCAGAAAATGATACCATTGAGATCTCTCATGACATTTAGTGAACAGAGTAGAGACAGCTCTGGTACAAAAATGAGTTGCACTCTATTCTACAGATAGGCAACTACTTCTGCTTTTTACAATTAATGGAAGGACGGTTAGGCTAAGTGCTTGAAAACGGCACAGTCCCGGAGCTGGCAAGCCCAAACACATCAAAAATGAGAGAGATGTGGTAAAACATTTGAGAACAAACAGAGGCTTTACTATATATTAAAAGAAGTTAAGTCATCCAATCTAGAGCTTACTGGATTTGCGTATGTAAACTCTCTCTGTGCTGCAGTGCTAGGATATTCATCTGAGGCTCCACACAGCTAAGTTATTCTGCTGACAAAGCCCTATGTACTTTCCAGCTGTCTCTGGATTGGATGTTTTCATCTGTTAAATGTTTTCATCCATGCCCATCACAAAAATCTGTTTTGCCTTTATTGAGGTTGCAAATTTTTTTCTTGTTTCTTTACTGGCGTACCACAGCTTGTGGTGATGACAAGCAGCTTCGGTGGGCACAAACAGGCATGATTTTGGAGATGGCAATTCCAGTATCCTTGTAATGGGGTGGCTGGGAGCATACCCAGTGCTAAGCAAGAGGTAAAAATCCTGGCAAGGGCATCATGCCTACCGCTGATGCGACTCTGTACCCCTGAGGAAACCACTGGTGATTTATTAAAAGAGACTTTCAGTGAAAGCAAACTGGGTTTATGCTCTCTGTGTTCCTTTAGGATTTTTAATAGAAGTCCTGAAAAAGATTTCCCCAAATAAAAAACAATAAGTATTACAGGTTGCACCTCCCTAAACCGGGGCTCTCTCGTCCAGCAATATCTGTTGTTCAGCAGGTCTGAATGAGAGAGCCTCGGGGCAAGAGGGCCAGCTGCTGAGAACCCCATGCACAGTAAGGCTGGTGGTGGTGGGGCCAGAGCTGCAGCAGCCTGGCAGTGGTGGTGGGGCAGAGGCAGCCCGTGCGTGCTAGTCTGGCCGCAGGGTTGTGCTACGGCAGCCCAAGCGGGACTGCATGCTGACCAGGCAGTGGGGACAGAACCATGGCAGCTCAGCAGGGGAAGCCTGTTGGGGCCACAGCAGTGGAGCCGTGGCAATTCAGCTGGGGCCGTGTGCTGGCCAGCAGTAGGACCAGGGCTGCGAGCTGCTGTGGGGCTGGAGCAGCAGCTATGGCAGCGGGACCGGGGCAGTCGAGTCATCTGGCTGGCAGTGGGGCCAAAGGAGCCAGTGGTGGGGAAGGGTGGCATGCTCAGAGGGCTGGTGGTGGCAGGGGACCTTTCCTGGTTTGGCAAATTCCCTCATCTGGGATCGCTCGGGTCCTGAGGGTGTCAGACCAGTGAGATCCAAGCTCTATTTGCTTTCTTTTTCGGGGGCATGGTAAGATCTGCAGCTACCTTCCTGTTCCTTAGGAACGAGAAAGTTAGTGGCTATGACACAGAAAGAAACTGAAAACGGAGCAACTCAGAGTGGAAAGGATACTGAGGCTCTCGATAACATGTACCTTGCGGGCGCTCTTCCACATGTGCTTCATGTAGGCATAAGTCACTTGGGGATGAACAGTTGGCAACGGGTGATCCAGCTGTCGAGATGGGTCTACTCCTAGGAGTAGTACAAGAGTCTTGTGGGCCAAAGCCTTGAAAGAATAGGGAAGAAAAAAAAAACAAGTTATAACAAGCTTGCAATCACCTCTACACTTCCTTGTTCATAAGAGTCTCGAACAATGACCACTCACAGGGACATTGCTTCTCTGTAATAAGGAGGACACAGGCAGGTCATATGCAGAAAGTGCAATTGTGTACTAGAACATGTGCAAAGCTACACCACTTCCACTATATGGCCACGTGAGTTTCATATATAGCAGCTGATTTAACAATTCTGTATAGTCACTGTGGAGAAGTATCCCCAAGTCTCACAATCTCTCCCCATACCTTGTGTTTGCAGGTCGTCATTTACATAGACTTTCTGAGCATAGAACCCATTTCATAATAAATGTCAAACTAGAGGTTATGGACTGAAGCAGAGAACACTGGCTTAGAAGCAATTTAGAACAAGCTTCTGTGCTAACAGGCCACCTGGGACATGGAACAAGTTGTCAGAAAGTAGTAAGCAATAGTAGCAATACATGGGGCGTGGTAAAACATAGGAATGAACTATCAAACCATTATCTGTATCGAGGGTTATGGAGAGATTCCTATTCCAGCAGCCTGATCACTATTTTCTGTATTTACAAGGGTAACTCACATCTCCCACCCCAACGGACGATCTATTTTCTCCTGTCCCTCAGTGTTTTCACATCAGTAGCCAATAAAGCGTGGGAATTTTGTGGTTTATGTATCTTTTTAGTAATAAATATTATTGAGGTTACTGGCTAAATTAGGAGAATAACAATGATACTAACACTGCTCTCTAGATATGATGGAAAGTACAATATAAGAGCCAAGCGTTAACAATACTAACACTACTCTTACTCTATTGGCTGTAATTCTCTTTTGGAGTGACTATCTGTCCTCTGCTGACAGTGGTTTCTCCACTGACTTCTGACTCTAGGCTGGCTGCAGTGTTAAACACGTCCAAACCAATCTCCTTCTAGGGTTTCTGCTGTCACCTAGGCAGCCGGAATGCTTGGAGATGTCCATGGCTAAAGTGTCACCATGAAGCTGAGCTTCCAGAACACTGTAACTTAGACAGTACTCACCAGTCTCCCACTCTTGCCGCATAGGCTGGCGTACTTGAGCCAAGTTCGCATGTCCTCATGAGGGTTGACAACAAGAGACCGCACCATAAGGATTCTCTGCCAGTCCTCTACAATCCGCTGGCAGCCCTTGGAAAAGAAGTGCATTCAGAACCTATTAACGTTCTATTTTCCAATGGGACCATTCCTCCCTCTTCTCTCCATAACTGAAAACCTGAAAAGCCTCTCCACAAGATTAGAGTTACAGTTGTATCCGTTCTTCATAGCAGACAGAGACATGGCACTAATTGGTTGCATTCTGAACCTTGCTAGGTGTGAATGAGGATAAGACCCCGAGCCTCGTACTCAATAGTCCAAACCTCATTAGATGCTAGCTGGTTGCTCCAAATCTAATGACATTTTCTAATGGAAAAAGGAGCGAGACCTTTTACAGAAGAAGCAGAGCCAAAAGCAGAGCAGTTACTTCTGCACTGTCAAAACAACAAGGCAAGGGTTTCACAACGTTTCCAAACCCAGTGTCAAACTTTATTTTTGGTTTCAACTGTGACTAGTTCCAATATCAGAAGGTACAAAAAACAAAAAAATTCTGAAAGTTATTTTTGTTATTGCCCTTTTCCTTCCCCTACTGGTTGCTGGTTTTTACAGACATTGAAGTGATTTTGTTGACACTCTGCCAAAAATTGCATTGCCAGCTGCTAAGCTACTAAAACAGGCATTGTCTGGTTACTGTCTATCTGAGTTGAGTGCCACAATAGCTTAAAGTCCAACAGAGCAGATAAGACAGGATCTTGCCCTGAAGCTGGAGGGTGCTTCGGTATATACAGACAATTAAGTCTTGTCTACACTACAAAATTAAGTTAATCTAAGTTAGGGTGAAGTACAGTCACAGCAGTAATTACTGGAGTGATTCATGTCCACCCTATGCCCCCTCTCACCAGGAATGCTTCCACTGACTTAACTGTGGAGGGTACTGACAGCCGGAGCACCCCACCTGTACCTTCTTGCCCATGTACTGCCAGGCTGTAGCTATGAGCTGCAGAATGTGGAGGAGGGAACTGCCAGCTGTGAGCCCTGTGCGAGGCTGACAGCCATCAGGTGATGCAAGTAACGCAGTGACTGTGTAGACCAGGGCTACTCAACATGTGGCCCACGGCCTGTTCGTTAGCGGCCTGCTGTGCAGTTTGGGTTTACATGGGGCTCAACACACAGCCCGGGGGTGGGATCCTTTGAACATGGCCTCCACTGGGAACACACTCCACAACGGCGAGGTGTTTCTCAGGTGGGGTGAGCACTGAAAGATGCAAGTGGACAGGGTGGCTGGAACAGAGGGGTGTTGGCGTGTGTAGCCCTCAGGGAGGAGGTCCCAGGACTGCAGGGGCATTAGCTGAAAGAAGCTATTTGCATATATTTGCATATCTACTTGCATGTACATGCAACCACACTTAAGTTGCGGCCTTCGGCATGTGCTGTATCATTGTGGCCCCCCAGGGCTTCCAAAGTTGAGTAGCCCTGGTGTGGACACTGTACATCACTAGCTACATCGACCTACATGCTACACCTCTCACAGTTATTAAGTTGGTATAGTGGGTGACTTACATTGGTGGGAGCAACGTTGCAGTGTAGAAACCTACAGAGTTAGATCAACATAAGCTGCCTTACACAGACCTAACTCTGCACTGTAGACCAGGCTAAAACACAGAATTGTGAGTGGTGGTGCCTATACCTGATTGCTGCTGGCCACCTATTGGGACCTGGGTTGACTGGATTGATCAAGTTCTTTAAGAGTGAGATACATAAGTCTTTATGAGGACTCTGGTGTTTAGATGGATGCAGGATCGACTTGGACTATCCACTCCAGAGGTCAAAGGTGGACTGTGCCCACTGGAGACGAGGACAACTTCATGCTAGCAAGGGATTCTATCTGGAAGCAGTAACACAAAATTGCTTCTTTGAAGGCAAGTCAAATGGTCAATCAGCACGTGATCCTGAAGGGAAAAAAGTCTTATTTCTGATTAAATAGCTAAGAACAACACAGGCTTTTCAAAACGGGGTGCATGCAAATTAGATAGAAAAGCCTGTTCCGCGTAGCCCTCCCTAATGCCCAAATTAACCTTTCACCAAATCATTTAACAGCTCTTTTATAATTATTAGTAAGACACTATAAAATGTACAAGAACTGTATGTACTATTTTCAGGACCATAAACAGCTGTGCTCATAGACATTACTCTGCCCGTCACACTCAGCCTCTCCTCTCCAGAGGAATGTTCTCTCAGCATTTCCAGACAAAAATGCAGTTTGGAAGCAAAAAGCATTGTCACAGCTTCCTAAATAGTTGAAATGTTCATAATAGCAACAGGTAAACACCCTTCAGCATGGGGGCCGGTCTAGCAGGGAGAGATGGAACACTGATGTCCAAGACAGTGTGAATACTTCATTCTGATTACTGTTTTTTCCTCTGAGAGGAACATCTCAGAACTGTATGAGAAGGTACTGCGTGTGTACATGTACAGGCCCTCCCTCTCCAAGAACAGCTCCCTCCAGAATAGACACCCATTCCACATATTTGGGTGGTTGTAAGTGCTGGGATGTGTCTTGGGATTATGCTCTCTGGCTGGAGATGCATTGGCTTTCCAGTGGAATTGGTGAAAGCTGCATTGCTCGTGGCTCTTAATAGTGAACCGGACAAATCAATGGAGAATAGTAGGGAACAGGTCTGCACTGCCAGGTAGGGTGGAGAAGATGACTTAAAGTGTTAAAAAATTTATACTAGAGAGAAAAGGTGAAGGGGGGGGAGGGAAGATCCCAACAACAGATATTACCTCACTTACCATGTCTACTCAATATGCTACTCAACACAACTACCCCACGCCACTGCACACAGGAAATTTCTATGATTCTTTGCACATTGACGCAGCCTTCTGTTTCTCATTATTACTCATACCAAATCATTCCAACATGTGGCATAAACAAAATATCCATCTACATTTAACATGCAGACATGAAAATGAAAAAAGAGGAGTTGAGAAGTGTAGTACCCTCACACCTGCCAACTAGATACAGCATTTGTACAAGTGGGCCTGCAGGTTTCACCAAAACGTCTCCTCCATGCAGATCTCTTTAGAATCTTTGGAGCTGGCAAATTTGCAAGATCCTGTGTCAGGCTTTAAAATGAGCACATACACTACTGCAGTGGCAAGAGGCATTAAATATATGCTTAGGACTTGCATAGGACACTTTTGTAAAGGAGAGAAAGTGGATTGTTGTGCATGCTCTGATGGGAGACGAGGGCAGAAGAGAGACAGAGCCTGACCATCAGAAAAGCTGAGTACTCACAACTCTAACAGGAGCTGTGAGTGTCCATGCCACTCGCAGGACGTATACAGATGTTTATAGTAGATTTACCTGTAGTCTCTCCCACCATATTTGGCGGATGATCTCGCGTCGTTCTGGTACAAGTTTATACTGGATAACTTCTTCCAGCTCTGACAGCATCTGGCAGGATACCATAGCCTGATGGAAACAATCATATTCCACCCCAATCAATGCAAAATGAATCCAGGAATAAAGATCAGCATTTGGCCTCAAAACCTAATCTACTGATCAAGAGGTAAAATATACAGGCAGTTGCCTTACAGATGTCTTGATATTCCACTATCTTCTAGGTTTCCTCTGTGTGTGTGTGTGTGGGGGGGGAGGGGGGGGGAGGGGGGGGGGAAACTGGAGGAAATTTTCACTTGAGCCTGAGTTTCCCACACAATGCTTCTAAAATTTGACCTGAAGAGTGACCTTCTGCTGGAGTAGGGAGAAATGTAAGCTAAGCTTTTCCACATGGATACAGAATTCATCGCAAAACCTGATTGGGCCAGAAATAAGGGCTGTAGGGTGCTAAGTTCCAGCGTTCCATCAGAAACATTTTGCTCACTCTGCTTCTCAGTGAATCCTTTTCTAAAAAGCCATAATCTGCTCATAAGAGCCTGTGGGTCCACGTGGCCTACATGGGCTTTTATATTTAATTCACAAAAATAGCCAGGAAGCTTTGATCTTATATAAATAACCTAAGCGAACATGAAGGCTGCAGGTCAAATACTCACCCCATAGGCCCGACTGTAACTCTCCCCTGCCATGGCGGTCAGCTCAGCATCTAGCAGGTCTCTGGCCTTGTCAATGCACTGAAATAGAAGTTGAGACTTCAGTGGTTGGCCCTGCCCAAAGTCAGTAATATTTCATGCTAGCACTAAACTGTCCACTCTCAATTCTCATACAAGGAAGGTTGGAACTACCCCAAACTTCATAGGATACCAGAAAAGGACAGCCACTTAAAGGGAGAAATAGCTCTAAAATGGAAACTAACAGAAAACAGGAGAATCCAATGGTGAGAACGGGGAAAAATTGGGACTTGCATTTATGCAAACATGGGTTCTGTCCTTGGATTTGTTAAAGTCCCTCATACATAGACTGAATCACTGGTGTTTGCTGTGCTTTTGAACCCAGTGTTCTTGAAAAGTCCAACTGTAACATTTATAAGAGGAAGAGTTTTTGCTCAATGTGGAAACCGAGGACCTGAATAAGCAAAAAAGAAAATCAACCTTCTGCTGATGGCATCTAACTCAGATGATGAAAATGAACACGGGTTGGTCTACTCTGCTTTGGATTGCTATCAAGCAGAACCCGTCATCAGCTCGGATGCATGTCCTCCAGAATGTTGAACATCTGAATTTTTGGGGCATATGGCACTTTAATATCTTGTGACTCCAACTACAACAATGGCACGTGCATGCCTGTTCTCACTTTCAGGTGACGTAAATAAGAGATAGGCAGGGTTATCTCCTGCAAACTGTAAACAAACTTGTTTGTCTGAGTGATTGGCTGAATAAGTAGTAATACTGAGTGGACTTGTAAGCTTTAAAATTTTAAAGGCGCATGCACAAGGGGCATATTTAAATAAGTAGCATTCAATTATTGTTTAACCATGTGATTAATCGTGATTAATTTTTTTAATTGCTTGACAGCTAATGCAGTATTTCCTGGTAACACACAGCAAATGGAGCAGTCAGGTATACTTACTTGTTGAGCCAAAGAGAAGAGGTCTTGATGCAATGCCAGCACGGCCCTATAGAAGGCACCGTCATGAGTATCCCTTGGGATCATACAAGTATATTCCTCCATGCTATCCCACTGACCTGCAGAGACATGGATACCCTTGGTGAGGCCGGAGCCCTTTCTATGAAACAGTGCCAGAACTAGACTAAGTGATAAGCACTCAGTACAGCGGTTAGATTCACAGTACTACTCGATTCCTGCCAAGAGACTAGTTTGGAGTCCAAAAGCACCATGTGAGGTTTCATATACTGTTCAGAGTGACCTATGGAAGAACCTCACTTATCTGAAATCCCTCATTATCCACTGGACAATTAACCTGAGGACACCGCTGCTCCAGGATATTATTAATCAACCTCGCAATTTTTTAAAGAGGTTTAGATTATGTATGAATAAGAGTACTATCTACATTACACTAACCAGAAAAATTACAAGAGCTATTGGCTCTGTTTCAGGGACTGATCTGATCTGAAGTTATTTCCCCCAGGGTGCGTCTACACTGCAGGGCTTATCTCGAAATAAGCTACACAAATTGAGCTATATCAATTGCGTAGCTTATTTCGAAATAGGGAGCGACTACATAGCACTTATTTTGAAACAGAACACTCTTCCTCTGAATTCTGTAACCCTCGTTGTACGAGGAATAAGGGGAGTCGGAATATGAATTCCTCCAGCTTGACAGTATTTTGACACTATTTCGAAATAACTGCCTGCTGTGTAGACGCGGACTAAGTTATTTCAAAATAGTGTTGCAGTGTAGACGTACCCCAACTGTATAGCGTGAGACAATTAGAGATATCACAGCAGTTCTCAGACTTTCTCTGCAGCATCAGGCTCTGGTTACAATCAAGAAATGATACTGGATTAGATGGACCACCAGGCTCTTCCAGGAAGGCAATTTTTATGCTGAGAGGTAGAGGTGACTGCATTAATCAAATGGAGACCCACTCATGGCACAGTGCTCTGTGTGTTTTTTCTATACAGGCATCAGGTAGTACAACTGCTTCAAATGGATAATTTTTCACTTCTCTCCCAGTGAAAATACCCACCTAAAGCAAGCACTACAGTCATCTGTCTTCAGAAGGGACAACCTACTTCATTTATAGCAAACTGTAACATGGGTGATTTTACAAGGCAAGGTCTCATTATGGGAGGCAAAGCTCTTGTATTCTTTGTGATAAAATAGCTGCAACATTAACATTGGGCTCTTGTGAAGGAAACTGCTTTTCTGGAACATTTGGCCATGTTTTGGTTTCTCAAAAGGGGAAGCTCATTTTCACTGGATGGAGTTAGGCAGACCACAAGCATGTACTATGCAAGCTATCCCCACCTCTTTCCACTGATGCCTCTTCAAACCAGACGTATTTATAGAATTTTTCCACTCAGGAACTTCTTGTGAGATAACATCCTGTCAAAATGGCAAGAGATGGATGGCCTTGCCATTTGTGAATAACATTCCAGAAAAACTAGTGAAATCACATCACGCTTATTTCATGTACAAACCACATTAGATTTGAAACTAAGGGTATGTCTATGCTTGCACCCTCTTTCGAGAGAGGGATGCAAATGCAGCTGAGCAAACTTGCAAAAGAAGTGCGGATTTGAATTTCCCATGCTTCATTTGCATAATCGCGGACCACCGCTATTTCAAAATAACAAACACTGTGTAGATGCGGTTATTTCAAAAGAAAACCCTTCTTCTGAAATAACCCTTATTCCTCACACAACGAGGTTTACCAGCTATTTTGGAAGAAGGGGTTTCTTTCGAAATAACTGCATCTACCCGGTGTTTATTATTTCGAAATAGGGTATTCTGAAATAGCGGCAGTCCATGATTATGCAAATGAAGCACCGGAAATTCAAATCTGTGCTTCATTTGTAATTTCGCTCAGCTGCATTTGCATCCCTCTCTCGAAAGAGGGTGCAAGTGTAGGCATACCCTAAGTCAGCAGAGGTTAAAGGGTTCTATTTCAATGCATCTGTTTATTATTATTCAGCCCTCAAAAGATACCTCCTCATTACCTGAGAGTGTACTGGTGCCTTTTGCATAGGAGGTTTCATTCTGGGCTTGAATGTTAAATGACCTTTATTATTTCATATCATGCTGTCAGTAAGCTTGATCCATTCTATACATTTCTTCTTATCCTGTGATTTAGACATTGAGGGCCATTGCTGGTGCCCTAAACAGCCCACCACTGACATCCCCCCTTCCCACTTCCCCAGAAATAGCTGCTCTGCATGGGGAGGATGGGTTGTGTGATCTGAAGCTAAGAGGAAAGAGGTGGCCAATTCTCCCATACTGGATGCCATTTACTGCAATGATGTTCAGTCTGGGAGAGTTGGCAATGCAGGAACAGGTCTGGGAGGGAGGCGCAAGCAGGAGGAGCATCCAGCAGCCATCAATCCAGCCAGAGAGAAGCGGCACTTTTAAGGGGAAAGCAACACTTTTCTCCAGCTACCCGCAGTGCGGCTGCCCCCTGCTCTGAGTTCTCCAACCCACCAGAGTCGCTTGCCATTGCCTGTTCAGTAGATGCTGGGCGCTGAGCCTTGGGAGGAAGGCTGTAATGGGGCTGGGCAGGGGATAGCTGGGGGCCACAAGTCTGGCACTGAATGGGGGCAGCCAGATCGGCACTAAGCTGGGGGCGGACAGCTGGCTGAAGCCCATAGACAGCATGCGGTTGCACAGGGCTCCATGAAATTTGGGGCAATTTGGTGCACCAAATTTCATGGTGCCTTATACAGTTGTGTTTTGCCTATTGGTAGGGACAGCTCTGCAGACATCTTAAAAATGTAAATTATGCCCCTGTACTCATTCCTGCATTGCTATCTTATACCATCCCTCAAGCACAGCGGGAAGGCATACATTACCTAAGCCCCAGGCGGCAGCAGCAGCCATCCTAGCCATTTTGGCTTGCGTTTCATCAATTACCAGTGTCCATTTTTCACAGCATTGCTGATGAAGTTGGCCCCTGGAAAGAATAATTCAGTTTCAAGTTAGTGAAAACCTCCTCAATGGGTTGTGCTTTGTGTGACAGCCACCTTCCATGGTATTCCATGTACCGAGGTTTCAAAGACATTCTACATATCCCTTGCCGTAAGCAGGCGACTTGGCTTTTCTGGATTTAATGCAATACCCTAGTTTTAGGGAGGTGCTGACAGCTCAGTTTTTAAAATAAGTTGTAATAGTTTCTAGGGAATAAGAAAAATTGTGGTGTGGTCAACGGGGAGTTATTTAGCCTCAGAATAATTCAAGAACATACAATCTGAACCAATGAAAAAATGATGTTCTTGAATTATTCTGAGGCTAAATAACTCCTCATTGACCACACCACGCTCTCTCTGTGGACCTGCCAAAAGGGAAGGTGTAAATCTCACTATGCTCCTTTAGGGGCTAGACCAGTAAACAAATCTGGAGGTCAGATTTTTCTTATTCCCTAGAAACTATTACAACTTCTTTTAAAAACTGAGCTGTCAGTTTCAGCCTAGAACAGGGCATTACCGTAAACCCAGAAAATCATAATCCACCTGCTTAAAGCACGGGACATTTAGCACTTCTTTGGAAACCTCAGTACAAATTTCTGCACAGGTCCTGGCTCCCAGCTTTGTCAAACATTTTGGATAAACATTTTTGAAGCACACTTCAAAAAGTGCAGCTACACAATCACTGTTATAGAAAATATGGAGGGGGTTGTAAAGAAAACTCTCCAATCTTCATCTCTAGTAGACAGAAACTTCCACAACGCTTTCATCAATCTTGACTGCATTGTTGATTGCACCAATCATTCTGGGCATTGCAAGTTCAGAATTTCTCAGCCTGGAAAGTCTGTAGTAGTAAAGCAGCTGTCAACTATGAGGGAGACCAACTTGGTTTCTTGCTGCTATTCTCTAGTCACAGTGAGGAAGATGAATTAGTCAACATGAGAATGGATTAGCTGCCATAGGCAAGACAGTCACACTGACAGCTTAATGGTCCAGTAAAAAAAACAGCAGCAGCAGTGAATCAGTATCCAATGTGAGCTAATAGAGAAGCAAGGCACTTGCAGACATAATTATACAAGGAGACAAGTGGCTAGGTCTGCCTTGGCTGCACTTTCAAACTTCTGCTACCCAGCATGCTGAGAATAACAGCAAGGCGCAGCACCAATCCCAGAGGAACTGTCAGTTACTATCAAACCAAAACAAGTAGCACAAATAGTAAAGTTCAACACACCATCAGAGGGGAGATACCAGCCCAACTTGACTTAGGCACTAAATTCTCAACCTTGGGATTGAGAGAGCAGAATCACTGGGAAGGAGGTGGCTGCATGACTCTAGCACTATTGAGTTAATTAAAAATGTACTTTGTTTGATAGTAACATAAATGTGTTTTATTTAGTGAGCCCACTAACTTCACTCACAGATATGGGAGCATTCTTTTTGGGTAATTAGGGTGGAGTTCTGCAGTGGCATACAAAGCCAATCTTGCGAAATCAACTCCCTGGATATTTTGCTACAGGAAAAAAGTCTTTATTTTTAATTTGCCATACGACCATTATCTTCTTCATTCTGACTGCATTCAGATTCATAACCTTAGTGCTGTATTGATTCAGGGGTTTATTTTCAAAGATGTAAATGTACAAGTTATACTTACTTTCAAATTATATACTGAAAGAGTTAATTAAATTTCCAACCAAGTTCTGGAGTCGGTGTTTATCCTGCAACAGTTGATTTATCACAAACATCTGACATGAAGGAAGGCAGGAAAATGCTCCCTGTGATAATTATTTTATTTCAACAAAAAAAATCAGATTAAGTCCTTAGACCACCTCTTCTTCCGCAGCTTTTTGTATACAGCCTCTTCCCAACTTACGGACCAAGCACTTGCTTGTAACTCGGTTCGTTCGTAAGTCGGACCCCATTGAGTTACACGCGACCGTGCTGTTCGTAAGAGCGGATCGCTTTCGTAACTCGGGGTCCACCATTTACGACAGCTTTGGTCATAACTGCGAACAGTCGTAAGTCGACTGTTCGCAACTCAGGGACCGGCTGTATACCACTGACAGATGAATACAATCCTATGTCTAGGCAGGAAAGAAGATGGCTGTGGAAAGACATGATATATTGTATGCATTAGGAAGACTAGCCCTCTAAACTCCTTGGTCTGTTCCCTGATGCATCTGCCAGAATATCTCTAAAGCAGAGGTTTTCAAACTTTGGGTCACGACTTATAAGGGTAATATGCTAGCTGGTGAGAGACACTTTGTTCCCCTGAGTGTCCACCAGCATGGCTGCTCGCAGCTCCAGGTGGCTATGGTTTGCCATTCTTGGTCAATGGGAGCTGCAGGAAATGGTAGCCCAGCCTGCACCTCTTCTTGCAGCTCCTGTTGGCCAGGAATGGTATACTGCAGCCACTGGCAGCTGCGAACGGCTATGTCTGCGGATGCTCAGGTAATCAAAGCATCTTGTAGCCAGCTAGTGGCTTACCATTACAAGCTATGATCCAAAGTTTGAAAAGTCCTGATCTAAAAGAAGCCATATCAAGACAAAGAAGATAAAACCTCCCTCTTGGAAGCAGGAATAGTGCTTCATACCCAAGAGACCTTGTAAAGTTAAAAGAAACTTAATTGCAAGCTGCATTGTTTCAGAGAAATCTTACTAAATAGAAGGAGAAGTGTACAGCTAAGGAAGAACAAGGTGGGCAATAGGAGCTGTTCTAAATTGTGAACAAGAATACACTATGATTTTATATACTACTCTGCTATATATAAATGACAGTTCCTCTGGAATTGGTGTTGCACCATGCTGGTAGTCTCATACTCTACTAGGATTTTAAATCTATTTTATATATATATTATTTTAAGTAAGGAAATAAAATAAGGCAGTGAGCTGTTAAACTCGAACAGCCAAATGCAATCACATGCTGATCCTCAAACTTCTCTAAGGCTTTTATTTGACACTAATAAAAACTACTAACCATGGAGATGTTGCAATATCTCTGTGCATCTTGCTTCAGTGTAGCCAGCTACATGGAAGGGGGTCATTTTTGAGTCCGGAAAACTAGATCATGGATGACCTGGCTCTTGCTATTGCATTCTCTCCATGAACTGTTTCCCCCCATATCTTTCCTCCAGCATTAAAGTCTTCAAATATTGGGTCTGACTCCACACTCTCCCATCCCCACCCCTCAGCCAGAAGAGCAATGGTAAGGGGAGAATTATTTAAGCAGCCCTCTGAAATATAACCACAGGACAGAATAGTTGGGTTTTGAACAACACTGCCTGTATATCAAATGGGACAGTACAGAAGCAGAGACTGTGCCACTTTTCCTGTGCTGCCAGGACACATGGAACATTATCTGGACAGAGAGTTAGTCTCTTGTATATCAGGATAGGGTTCGATGCAAGTCAGAACATTGGGATTTCCTCCCTGCTTGCAGAATATGCCACAGTTACAGGGCTTATAGGTCTTCTAGAAAAACAAAATCATTGAGAATAAATTCACACACGCACCCCAATGTTGGGAAGCAATGATTAATCAGAAAGGATGATTTCTTCAGGAGGCAGAAATCCCATCAACCCCTGCATACTCCTTGCAAGGACAGATAAGACACAAATCAACAGGGGGCTCATTCTTCCTGCTGCAAAAACTCAGGAAGCAGGAGGCAGTAGAAAAATATTGTTTGGATTTTGGGACTTCTCAGGCAGCCCAGCATAGTTTCCTGGCAGCTCAGTTTATGCAGCAGTATAGTGACCTCAATGGAGAGGAATCTTCTTCCTGTGTGGCATCCCATGGGTGCCTGTCAGGACTCATCAGCACACAGGTCTAGTGACATGAGAAGCTCAGTAGAGGCACCAGGACATGCACCGATTTGCTGTGCCTGGAGGCAGAACTGTACACTACAGTTCACAGGTCCTGTCTTCCCTGATTAGCCTCTTGATTCCAGGTGAGCATGCGGAACAGCAGAGCCCCCTAGATAATCTGCAAGTTCTAAGTCGTTAATGGGTGTTTGTCTGGTGGAAACAAACTCCAATGTCATGATCTGTATACTAAAGCCATGGACATCACGTGGTTTACATCAACGAATGCCAAAAACCACACAAACTAATGAGCGCTGAAACCAGTCAAGATAAGAAACGCAGACATCTGCAGCAGACTTGGTGAAAGGGGGTTAATATGAATGATTTATATGGCATAATCTCGTTCAGATTGCTACTAGGAATTGTTCACTTTTATTGACCCCAGCACAGTCTATGCATTCCAGACAGGCATGTTAACAATGCTGAGTAGGCCGAACAAAGCTAAATGAGCCATCATAGAAGGGTCTCACTTTCTGATGGCAGTTCTGAACCATGCTGCCTAGTTATGTTTTCCCAGAACTCCTCTCTATTAATATTCTCTCTTGCTACTACAGGCAGAACAGAACTGATCAGCTGCAAGTCCCTTTCAGGTGGAATTTGGCTACTTAGATAGCTCCATCCTTAAAGGCTCAGACCGGGATTGCCCAACGTTAGCAACAAGGTGCTGCTAGGGTTGCCAGGTGTCCAGTTTTGATCCAGACAGTCCAGTATTTGAGCTTTCTGTTCAGGAAACAAATTGAGAAAATATAAATGTCTGGTATTTTCTAGATAAGATGTAATATCAGGTGTGTCTGATATTTTTGTTGAAACCATCTGGCAACCCTACGTGCTGCCTTGATGTGCAGGATGAGCAGCAACTTGGTATCTTTTAAATGACAGGGTACGTCTAGACTACATGCCTCTAGACTACATGCCTCTGGTGCCAAGTGCTCGGGGCTGGCTCCAGGCGCATGGGGAGCGCCGGCCCTGGGTGCTTGGGGGAGGAGGGGGCGCCGACCCCGGCCCCCGGTGCTTGGAGGAGGGGGGGGCGCCGGCCCCGGGCTCACGGAGCTTGCGGGGGAGGGGGCGCTGGCCCCGGGTGCGCGGCGCTGGGGGGGGAGGGGGCGCCGGCCCTGGGTGCTTGGAGGAGGGGGGGGCGCCGGCCCCGGGCACACGGAGCTTGGGGGGGAGGGGTCGCCAGCCCCGGGCGCGCGGCCCTTGGAGGTGGTCCCGGGCACTTGGAGGAGCGGTGGGGGGCGCCGGCTATGGAGGGGGGGGTGCGCAGCTATGGAGGGGCCCCGCCTCCGTCCCCGCCCCCTGGCGCCCGGCGGGCGAACGGCCACGCCCCCTGGCGCCCGGCAACCTCCACAGGTTGGGGACCACTGGTCTAGACATACCCTTAGAAAAAAGAAAGAAACGGGGATTCAGGGAAGACATTTTCAGCTGGTGGAGAGCATGAATGGTATAATCCACCAGGAAACCAGTAAGTAGCTTTCAGAAATAACTTGCCATATTTCTGGAGCGAAATGAAACAGAAACACACAGCAACACAGGAAGAGGCTGGATCTGACATAGACTGAAACAGGAAAAGCTCAACAGACATTTTGGGATCCTCAGAATTCTTCTCTTACCATTCTCCAAGCGCTTCCAGGCAACGCATACGTCCCAACATCAGCTCAGGATCATCCTTGTTTGTGTCCATCTTCTTGTCGTAGGCTACAAGGGCATCCTCCCACTCATGGAGCTTCTCGTACCAGGTAGCTTGGATTTCCTAGAGAGTGGCAAAATGATTAGGGGGCTGGAGCATATAAGTTATGAGGAGAGGCTGAGGGAGTTGGGTCTGTTTAGTCTGCAGAAGCGAAAAGTGAGGGGGGATTTGATAGCAGCCTTCAACTTCCTGAAGGGAGGTTCCAAAGAGGATGGAGAGAGGCTGTTCTCAGTAGTGACAGATGACAGAACAAGGAGCAATGGTTTCAAGTTGTGGTGGGAGAGGTCCAGGTTGGATATTAGGAAAAACCATTTCACTAGGAGGGTAGTAAAGCACTGGAATGGGTTACCTAGGGAAGTAGAGGAGTCTCCATCCCTAGAGATGTTTAAGTCTCAGCTTGACACAGGCCTGGCCGGGTTGATTTAGTTGGGATTAGTCCTGCCTAGAGCAGGGGGCTGGACTTGATGACCTTCTGAGGTCTCTTTCAACTCTATGGTTCTATGATTCCATCAATCAGAGGAAGCCTCAGAGCTAACATCCACATCCATGTCCTCTCCCATGACTGCTACTGTAAGCCTTTTCTGGAATATGCTGGCCACTTGAAATTGAAAAAAATCTACACCCAGTCTCCCAATGAATACTGATTCTTGTTGATAGTAACAAAGAGGTTCTTCAGAAGGTCAGATATTAACCAGTCTTCATTTTTTAGGTCAATTAATTGGAACCTGGAAATATGCTCATCTTTACTCCCTTTACCTGTGCTGTTAGTTTAATAGCACTGGAGGACTTAGATCAGTGATACTGAGGGCAGGCCTATACTAAAGCTGGAAGGACGGCTGAAGGTATGCAACTTCAACTACGTAAATAATGTAGCTGGAGTCAATGTACCTTAAGCCGAGTTTTGGTGCCATTCCCACAGCAGGAGGGCAATGGAAGAAACACTCCTGTCAACTTCACTTACTCCTCACAGTTGCGAGGAGTGCCGCAGTCGATAGAAGCACCATTAGTGTTCGATTTAGCAGGTCTTTATTAGACCTGCTAAATCAAATGCCAGAGGATTGACCGCTGCAGTGTTGATCTCCGCAGCAGTGAAGATAAGCTCTGAGACCATGGCTTCACACGCTGCAAGTGGGACCCCTGTGGATTTTTGCAGCACATGATATTAAAACACTGTGTGATGTAATTAAATTATTAGCCAAGCAGGATGTTCCTACTATGTTATTAGCCAATTAAGTTATCAATTTGCAGGAACTTATTAACTTATTTACTGTGAGAATAATATGTAAAATAATATATATAATTTAAACATTTCCCTGTCATACAGAACATAATACTACGGTAAATGAAGCAATGAATTCACACTACTGTGGCTCCTTTGGGTCATGCCGATCGCTAATTTGGCTCCTGAATCATTGAGGACTGAATATCACTGACATAGATGCATGGATATACAGGAGAGTTTCCATGTCCTAGGTAGTTGGAATTGAACCTATTTTGAGTACATAAGTTACACTTCATTGTGTTTATTGTGGTTGGTAAACTGAGATCCAGTTGCTCACTAGCCGGGGAAAGGGGAAGAGCAAGAAGTACAGGTACTGAATATACACACATGGCAGCAGCAGTGCCAAGTGAGAATTTTGCATACACAAGAGCCCACTGTGATGTTTGAATATATACCGTTGTCCAGATTTGCTCCCACCACCAGAAGAAACTGGATGCAGGATGTTTATCAGCAAACCTAGCTACAGAGATCTAAATAGCCATGTCTATGGGTGGTTAAAATACTTGCAGAGATTTCCTAACAAGACCATCAAAGACATTTAGTCTCTGATTTGCAGATTCAAACCTAAAATGTTCCTCTCCTTCTAAAGATTCAAGCTTGCTGTTTGTCCAGCTCTGCTCATTACATCCATTTTGAATATCAGCACAACTCCTCTATGACAGATGGAAGCTCATTCTGTGCAAGAGAGGGAACTGTAATCCTAAAAAGCTAGCAAACCTGCAAGACAGGAGCTAAATGCATTTGGTATATCAGAGGGATGAATTCCAGGTTTTCTTCCCACTGATTTCTACTGAAATACTAATATGAATGTTTTGGCGAGTGGGCAGAGGGGAGCTATACTTCAAAAATACCCGTCTATCATCATTTCACATGGATGAATTTAAGCAGGAACTCTGGACTCAAGGATGAAGAAGCTAGCCACACAATCTACAACTGTGCAGATTGCAGCTGGACTGGAGCTGGGCCATTTCGCAGCAGGGGAAGATTCTTGAGTGATGGTCTGGTCTAACCTCTACCCTTAAGGAGAAAAATTGTGGTTTGCAGCACAGGCTGTAGAAATAAACCAACTGGAGATCATTATCTGCTGCATAAACCTTTCTTCAACCTCTTGATTCTTTATGGATTTTAATTTTCAGGAAATAAGTCTGCTTTGAATTCCTTGAGATTTTTTCCACACCGGACTCCCTGCCAATGTTCTTTTCTGCTCAGCCCTTGGCAGCTTTTGTTCTGGCATATGCCAAAATGGATTTTTTTTTTACATTCATGTGGGCTATGAATAGGGTAAACTAAACATTGCACTTCAGTGCCCTCCACGTGAGACACCTTGTCCTAGTCTGCTCTGGGTCTCTCACTCTCCAACTACAACCGACTTCTTCAAACCCCATTAAAGAGCAAGAGGGAACCTTTTCTCTAGATGGGGATGTTTAAAGAACGTTCATGTGAAATGTCCTCTTCACTACCTCCTCTCACCCCTAATCTTGAGCACTCAGGCCCACCCAGTTCTTTTCTAGAGATTTTGATTACAATGTCATCATGGAATGAGGCAAACTGGGGCCCCACAAAGCGGGTAGTTTCCCCACAAAGTGGATACTTCAGGAAACAGCATCAGCTGTTAGGACATTCTAGAAATCAGTTTTCCTCCCACACAGGGCCTCTTTTCCAACCTAAGGCCAAACTTTACATAGCACCTCCAAAACAGCTCAGCCTGAATCCATCCCCTCTGTGCTGTGCTCAGACCTGACCTGTATCCACATTCCCAATAGTCCCCACTAGAGGGGTCTGTTTAAAAGGGGAACACTGTCCATTGAATTTCTGCTGCTGCTTCCCCTTTTGCCAAGAAAAGTTTCTTTTCAGATTTCTTCCTCTACCCCAGACCAGAATGGTGCAGGGGAGATTCCTGAATGCAAGTGAATTGGAGTGTGGGGTATGTGCGTGCGAATGTTTTTTAAATAAGTTAGAAATACTAAGTAAACTACTGTGCAAATACAGAAAGGTCTGGAAGCGTCATTTACTTATTTCAGCAAGTGTGCAAATAGACTGACAGACTGATTGATCTGCTTGTTTGAAGGTCCATTATCAAGATGCATCAGCTATTGGGTGTTTACTTGGGTGAAGGAAGGGTTAGAAGCACAACCCGATTTAAAATCTCTCTAGGTACTTATGTGGCCCCGTCACTGGAGTAGCTGAGTGCCTACCGAAAATGTAATAATACAAACATCATCATCTCCATTCTGCCTCAGATACAGACATCCAATAAAATGGATTGTTACTCAGAGTTGCTGAGCACCCACAATTTCTGCAGCTACATAAGGTGAGTTCTTGTGAAAGTCAGGTCTTTTGCATAGGTGCCTACGTATGGATTTAAGTGCCTCATTTTAGTTACACAAGCTTGACCACTTTAGCGTTAACCTTCACGCTGTAGGTTAGCACTTTTCCATTTAGCCATTAGATCAAGCCCATTTGCATACATGGGAGAGAGTTCAGACTGGAGCTTTGCCTAAGGTAGCACTTTGATTGGTATCTGGCCAGGCCGAGCCCACAGTACGTGCAACCCCAAGTTTCACCTGAATCATCTGAACTTCCAAATATAGAAGGCTGTAAATGCAGCCTAAGAGAGTGACTACCATCTCTATGGGATGTGTATACTCTCATTTCTGCTTTTGGTGATGAGTATTTAAAAAATATGAGCCAGAATAGACCAGGATTTCTGGCAAAGAGCTTCACAATGAGAGTGTGCTGGACTAATTCAGTACACTAGACCGCAGTCGACTCTCCTTTCCTCTCCCCCTGTGCTGGACAATCATATCTGTAGTCAACTACCGACCTGACAGATATCCTGTTTTCTAACCAATCACTTCTGGCATTTCATTAAAACATGTCAGGACAAGCAGAGAGAGAGAGAGAACCTCAGGCTACTATTCAGAGATTTATTATGCTTTAAAGCAAGACTCATGAGAATTGAAGGACGTTCTCCTGCCCACACACCCAACTCAACGACTCAAGAGTGAGCCGCACAGTTCAGAGTAGTCATGACAGCAAGTCTCCATGTAGGTTACAAAACATTTGGAAAAGTGAATTTGATGCTTTTATAATAGCACCCTTTATTCAAACAGTGATTTACTTGTGAGGAAGAAGCCAAGGAAGTTTTCCCGTCTAAATATTCCATAGCTCCCAGCTACTAGTAGGTTTCCTGCCTAATCTTGTTCCTTTTAATTTCCTGGAGCTTACATTAACCTTTGATAAATATACTACTGTTGTTAATTTACCTTGGTCTGGAGCTTTGATACTTACACGTGGCTTCCCTTGCTATAGGAATTTCACAGACAGGCCAGAACCTTTAGATCATCTGTCTGACCTCCAATATAAAACAGGCCTTTAGATTTCACCCATTTACCCCACCTTTGAACCCAATCATTTTCATATACTGCTGCATCCTAATAGTTCCAAAGTGCTTTTTGCGTTATAAGCACTTTTTAACAAAATAGTATCACTCCACCTGTCACTGAAATATAGCAGCCTTTGGAGTGGCACACAGCAGCTGATTAACAAAGCGTGGCAACACTAAATGAGTATTTAGGACTGGAGTGAACTGAAGCTGCACACTGAAGGAGTCACATTTACAGGGACATGAGCTAAAGCTATTTTACAGTAAAGAGCAGAAATATGGTCATGGAGGAAAAACTGAAAACATGGAGATACTCTGGAACAGGACTATCCAAACATCTAGACAGAGACTTACCAGCTCTCCAAAGTGCTTCATGGCATACTCAAGCACCCCAGCAGCTGCCTCGGGCTGTTGCAGCTTATTGTTAATGCTAGAAAGGAAAAAAAGAACATTTAGTGTAGTCTCTGATGTTTCAAGAACATAAGAACAGATATACTGGGTCAGACCGAAGATCCATCTAGCCCAGTATCCTGTCTGCCGACAGTGCCCAATACCAGATATCCCAGAAGGAGGGAACACAACAGGTAATCCTCATGCGATTCCTCTCCTGTCACCCATTTCCAGACAAATAAAGACTAGGGACACCATTCCTACCCATCCTGGTTAATAGCCATTCATGGACCTAACCTCCATGAATCTATCTAGCTCTTTTTTGAACCTTGTTAAAGTCCTAGGCTTCACCACATCCTCCGGCAAGGGGTCCCACAGGTTGACTGTGCACCGAGTGAAGAAAAACTTCCTTTCAATTTGTTTTAAACCTGCTGCCTATTAATTTCATTTGGTGACCCCTAGTTCTTATATTGTGGGAATAAGTAAATAGCTTTTCCTTATTCACTTTTTCCACACCAGTCATGATTTTATAGACCTCTATCATATCCCCTCTTAGGCTACGTCTAAACTACACCTCTGTCGGCAGAGGGATGTAAATTAGACATATTGAAAGTGCAAATGAAGCCGGAATTTAAATATCTCGTGCTTCATTTGCATAATGGCAGCTGCTGCTTTTGTTCGAAATGGGGCTTTTCAGAAAAAAACGGCAGTTTAGATGAGGCATTTTCGACAGAAATGCCCCGTTTTGAAAGATCCGTGTACTCCTCATTTTGTCCTTCAAAAATGAGTACAGAATCTTTTGAAACAGGGCATTTCTGTCGAAAGTGCCCCATCTAAACTGCTGGTTTTTTTTTGGAAAATCCTCGTTTCTAAAAAAAAGCGGCAGCCACCATTATGCAAATGAAGCATGGGATATTTAAATCTTGGCTTCATTTGCACTTTCGATACTTCTTATTTACATCCCTCTGTCAACAGAGGTGTGTAGTTTAGACGTCGCCTTAGTCTCCTTTTTTCTAAGATGAAAAGTCCAAGTCTTTTTAATCTCTCTTCATATGGGTCCCATTCCAAACCCGTAATCATTTTTATTGCCCTTTTCTGAACCTTTTCCAATGCCAATATATCTTTTTTGAAATGAGGCAACCACATCTGTACCACAACCACAGCAGTATTCAAGATGTGGACGTACCATTGTTTTATATACTCCTCCTCATTGCAGGAAGAGTAATGGTAGTCCAAATTAGGGGCTTTAGTTCAAACTACCTAGCCCATGCTATGTATAGCTGCAGGCACGGAGTTCGAACTACCGGGCATTTAAAAATGGCGGCGCCCGGGAACATGCAAATAAAGCCCGGGATATTTTAATCCTGGGCTTCATTTGCAAGTTCGAATGACTACATTAGCCACCCTAGTTCGAACTAGGGTAGCTAGTGTAGACATACCCCTAGAGACTAACAGATTTATTTGGGCATAAGCTTTTGTGGGTCAAACCCACTTCATTACAGGAGAACAAACTGAGTCAATTACATTTATTGATAGAGCATCCCACTTTCTCAAAAGCTTCTTGAGTTGCTGAAAGTAACAGGTATTGGAATGTGTAAGAGACATTTTAACACCATGTACACAAACCAGAAAATAGGCATAGCACAAACAATATACACAGCATCAAGGTCCCTTAGCAAGTGGCCATTGCATAACACCGCTGGTTCACAACAGGGCTAACATTTCTCAGGTCATCCTCTCAAGACTCATAACTCCACAGAATTTAGACTCTTTGCTTTGCACCTAAACAACACAACGGGGCTGCACTGGTTGGGAATAGCCATAGTAATTCTGTCACTCACTCCCTTCTCTGCAAAAGTTCCATTCTCTCCCTTCTCCACGCAGAAGGAGTCCCATGTAAGCTTGCAGCTTGTATGCTGAGACCCTAACCCCCACTCCAACAGCAGGCCTAGCGGAGAGGAGACTGATTACTGCCCTTCCTCAAATGCAAACGGAGGTGGACTCATGATCCCAGTGCTTCCCCATCACCTAGGGCATCACATTTGGCCCATCAGGATTCTATGTGCGGCCTGCAAGACATTTTGTTTATCGTTGGTCATGCACAGCATTGCCAGATTCTGCTGGTTTCTGTCCATGGATTGCACAAAACACTGACTGTAAGAGCCGTGCACTCCATTTGTATCCAATCAACACACTGCTACAGTTCAAGTGTCACTCCCCGCAAATTCGAAGTACGCAAGTGCAGTTAGTAAAATTATCTTATTCCGGGAAACCATCTCACAGCCCACTGACATGAAAAAGGGCCACACACTAGTCTAGGTTACCCATTGCTGACATAGGGGGTTAAGACTGGTCCTGGACTGCAGAGCTCTGAATTCCATTCATTACATGCAAGGTATTGGCAGTTCTCAGCAGGCCAGATGGCATCTATGACTGGAGATGAACCCACTGAATAACACTGTGACATGCAGGTATAAGTCTTCATGGTTACATTCACTAGAACCTCTTGTGTAACTGTCATACAACTAATGATGAGCCCTTTTGGCTTTTGAACATCACGAGATTGCACTGAGCGATGTTTTAAAATTTAATTTTGACACTTTTGATGGATTTCTCTGTAATGGATATGAGGCCTGTCTAAAATAGGTCAAATCAGATAAAAACAAATGGATAGGAAACACCCAGAGATCCACAATGCTCAATCGGAAGACATGCTGATGACCTCTGGGATTGGCTGATGTGCACAAGAGCTTACTGTAGGGGTCTGATCAGACAACACACCTGTGCCATAAAATTTATTTCAGTAAGACTGGGAATTAGCAAAATTATAACCACCATGAGAGAGGGACGGAAGAGAAGAACAGGTTTTCCAATAACTATTGCCACATATTCAGAACAGGGAAGTTGTATTTGAAATGAGCTGTCCTCCCTCATTGTCCAAGATAACTGCCCATATTTTTAATTCTGCTGCTGTCCTTTTTAGCTACCAATTGCCCAATTTTCCATGGCAGAGGAACGTGACTGAAGTCACAAACAAAAGGAAACGCTGTAGAGACTAAAAGTCAGTGCTAGTGTTCACAGCTGCTTAACTGCAGTTTTCACTACTGGTGAAACTCAACTAAGCTCCTATTCCACTAACAATAAGAGACAGAGGCACAAATAAATATACAGTAAAACTCCATTAGTTCGGCATCCAATGCTCCGGGACTCCTGATGGTCCGGCACCATCAGGAACCCGGAAGTGCTGGGGCAGCCGGACAGGCTTCCCCCATTCAGCTGCTGCTGAAACTGACCAGCAGCTGAATCGGGGAAGCTGGGAGCACAGCAGCTGGGGTGCTGCCTGGTTGGTCTCGTAGCACTGCCCCTTGGGGCTGCGGGACCAACCCAGCAGTACCCCAGCTGCTCTTGGGGACACCTGGGGCAGAGCAGCTGGAGTGCTGCCAGGTTGGTCCCGCAGCGCCAAAAGACGGCGCTGCGGGACCAACCCAGCAGGACCCCAGCTGCTCTGCCCCAGGGGTCTCCGATTCAGCCGCTGCTGAAACAGATCAGCAGCTGATTCCAGGAAGCCGGGGGCAGAGCTGCTCTAACCGGGGCTTCCTGGAATTAGCCGCTGATCTGTTTCAGCAGCAGCTGACTTGGGGACCCCTGGGACAGAGCAGCTGGGGTTCTGCCAGGTTGGACCCGCAGCGCCGAGGGGCGGCGCTACGGGACCAACCCGGAAGCACCCCAGCTGCTTTGCCCCAGGCGTCGGGATTCAGCCGCTGCTGAAACTGACCAGCAGCGTCAGTTTCACCAGCAGGCTGAATCCGGACGCCTGGGGCAGAGCAGCTGGGGTGCTGCGGGGTTGGTCCCATAGTGCCGCCCCTCGGCGCTGCGGGACCAACCCGGCAGCACCCCAGCTGCTCTATTGCAGGCATCCCAGATTCAGCTGCTGCTGAAACTGACCAGCAGCGGCTGAATCAGTGACGCCTGGGGCAGAGCCGGACTATCGTAAGGGGGGGCTATGAAGGGTCTGGGGTGGCATCCCCTCCCACCCTACTCCAGACCCCTCATAGCCGCCCCTTCTGATAGTCCGGCATATCTGATAATCCGGCACCCCCGGGTCCTAAAAGTGCCGGATTATCGGAAGTTTACTGTAGCTGTGTGCATTTTTATATAAAACAATACATTTGTAATCAACATGACCATGGTATTGCAAGGCTAGGGTATCACTGAGTACATGTGATTTCTAGAGGAAATTCTGCTCCATCTGTAAAAAATCACAGCAATGAATGCTGGAAAGGACTTCTGGATTCTTTTTTGCTATATCTAGTTCCCAGTCCACCACTTTTTCCTTTTGATGCCACTAGATTTAGGGATTCAAATGAGATTTAGCACCGTGACCAGCAAGAGACTTAAGCACGACTTGTGTTTCTGCTTGCATATTCCATTTCTTCATTTTAATTTCCTCTGATTCATTCTGCCTTAATCTAGGACTTCCTTACTGGCCCCTTTCCTCTTGTCCTCCTCCACATATTCCAGAGCCTCGTGCCATTAAGTACCAGCTGCAGATATTCAGAGTTCCTGAGTGATTGCGGCTTTTTTTTTTAAATCCGGGACCAACATCCCCTAAAAGGAACTGGATTAGAGATTCGTCCCAAAGCATAATCTGGGAGAAATAATGCTATCATGGGTGCACCCTAATTTACAGGTTTTAGTGCTAGCTTGGTTAAATAGGCTGTTGCCATTGCAAATACACGATATTTTCAACTCCATGGCTTCTTTAAGCCTTTATCTTCTTTTCATTCATAGGCTTTCAAGAGCATGATAAAATGAGTAGTCCTGTGGCACCTTAGAGACTAACAAAAATATATAGGATCATGAGCTTTTGTGGGTAAAGCCCACTTCATCAGATGAGTTGGAGTGGAAAGAATAGAATCCAAGATATATAAACAGCAAGGGTATGGTCTACACTACAGTGTTATTTCAAAATATCTTATAAATATCTTATTTCGAAATAATGCGTCTACACACAAAATGCATTTCGAAATAGCCACTGAATGGACTCTGAATCGCATTTAAGGCTGGCTGGAACCAGTTCCAGCAGGGCACCAAGTCAGGACTTACTGCTGCCTGAGGCGATCTGAGGTCTGTGCTTAAAGGCCGCCCCCCCGACAGTTCTCAGGTTTCCCTGCTTGCTTGTCTACCTCGATGAGGGACAGCAAAGCATTTTGTCTCTGCATGCTCTGGTCCCCCTCACTCGGGACACCACAACACTCTGCAACATGGAGCCAGAGCCACCCATGGGCACTCTGGTGCTTCTCTTGGTTGCTGTGAGCCTGGCTGCACTTTCTGCAGGCTGCCATCCGGGAGGTTCATTAGGGGGGCTGTCAATATCCAGGAGGCCCTGCGGGAGAGCTTTCACCCTGAGGAGCACTAAGAGCCTCCCTGGTCTGCTCCACCGGGGGCTTGTGCCTCATTCCCCCCTCACGTCCTTCCATTTACCCCTTCCTAGCACCCGTTCCTGATGTCAAATAAACATCATGAACTTCATGTATTTTCATGAACACAAACTCTCTTTATTTAACAAAACTGAGAGGGGGGATGGGAATGAAACTCTGGTGAGACTGGAGAAAGGAGGCAGAAGAGGAGAGAAGAGAGGGTGGGAAAGGGGAGGGGGAAACCTGGGAGGAGGGAGCTGGAAGGGGGAAGCAAGGGGAAGAACGGGGAGGGGAAGCTCAGGGTTGGGACTCTCGCCAAACCAACTTGATTTTCATGCAAACCTGCTCCTGGGTTCGCATGTGGCCTTTGGTGGCCAGGCTGGCAGCTATCCTGCCCTAGATGGCTGCGTTCCTCCATCTAGTGCGGAGATCATGGATGTTGGGGGCATCCCCCCAAACCTGAATAAAGTCCATGATCTCCACACTGGACCAGGAAGGTGTTCACCTTCTCCGGGCCCTGTCAGGCTCCTGGGAGCTGGCAGACTGCTCTTGGGAAGCTGTGGAGGGCTGGCTGCTGGTGGCTTGCTGGCTCATGTTTTGGGGCCACTGGGTCAGGGGCAGTGACTGCTGGCTCTGGGCTGGCAGGCTTGGAGCTGAGCTGGCACAGGCACTGTGGCCAGAGTCTACCCCTTTAAGGGCTCCAGGGAGAGGGAGAGGGAGAAGAGTGTTCTTGGTTGGAGTAGCCACCAGGGCACCCTCGGAAGGCTGGAGGCCCTCTATTTTGAAATAAGTGTCTATACAGCACTTATTTCGAAATAGCTATTTCGAATTTGGCGTTATTTCTCATAGAATGAGGTTTACCAAATTCGAAATAAGCGATCCGCTATTTTGAATTTATTTCAAAATAGCGGTTTGGCTGTGTAGAAGCTAAGAAAGTTATTTCGAAATAAGGGCTGTTATTTCGAAATAACTTTGCTGTGTAGACATACCCCAAGAGTAGTTACCTGTCAACTGTAGAACTCATGTTAATAAAGCTAATTAAGTGGGCTGAATGTGTCCCATTCATAGCTTTTGATGTAAAAATGCAAATGTCAAAGGCCTGGGAAATTGGCTTTGTAGTGTGTTAATCAATGTTTTTATTTAAGCCCCTAGGGTAACAGTGTCGAACTTGCAGATTAATTCCAGTTTATCAGTCTCTCTCTGTAACTGGGCAGTAACATTCCTTTGTAGAAGAATGCCTACTTTTAAATTAATGACTGAGTGTCCAAAAAGTAGCTATTCTCCTACAAAAGAATTTAATTGATAGGTAACTGCATTTTGTTGTTATATATATGCTGGATTCTGGTTTTTTGTTTTTGTTTTTTGCAGTGGACCCCAATCCTCACTCCTGCTCTAAGTCATACATAGACTTGGGAAGATATATGGATATTAACTACTAAAGAGCCATTGGAAACACCTGGACTTCAATAATAAAATACAATATAAGAGCTCATCTGATCTGCAGCAGGGGGCTTGTGTTTTGGTTGTGGACTTGTTCTCTTGCAGTATTTATGTACAAAAATACATACCCTGGTTTGATTTCAGTGGCAGAAAGATTGAGACTAGATTATATAGCATTCATGGTTATAGATGAAGCCCACTGCACACTAGCACCTCGGAGGGCCCAAGCTAGTAGGTATTGTATGCTCCAGCTTTGCAGTGGGGTAGAAGGGGGGGGGGGGGGGGAGCCGGAGTGCCAGCTGGGCTCCCCAATGCTGGAGGGGGCCCTGAGCCTCGGGGGCTGGATCCAGGCAAGCTGGGGGCCACATCTGACCTCCGAGGTTCCCTACCCCTGATTCAGAGTTTCATTGTCCATGCATGTAGTCTGCTTACATCACAACCCTTAATCTGGATGCATCACGCATATCATCTTGTTTTCCTATACAATGAGAACTGCGCACCCTTTGGGGCACACAGAACCCAACTACAAGGGTACACAGGGCTCTCTACAATCAGGTCAGACTGTTTGTGCCACAGTCTAGCCTTATAAAGCTGACTCAAAGACACTACAAAAGTGGTGAGGAAGACAGGGCCTGGAATGTTTCGTGGCGTTGCATGCTTGGGATGGGAAGATTCACACCCCTAGCCCCCACTTTTCCAAAATGCCGTTAAATGGGCAACAGAGAGAAATAGGTACAAGTTTAATTCATGCCTGCTCTACAGAGACCCAGCTTTGTGTCTGAGAGGTAACAGACAATGGTGCTTTATTCCTTCCTACCATAGCACAGGGGGAAAACACCCAGGAAACCATGAGGCTGGCTCCTGGTGGATTTTTTTGTTTGTTTTTTTAAATTCACTACATAGCCGCCTCCTGTGGGGCTTCTGGAGGCCCAAATGGTTCAAGGCCCTCCCTTTCTATTGCAGTGACCTGAAAGGGAAACACTGCAACATAAAACACTTGAAATGGATATTTTGGTTCCATGAATGAGATGGTCACCCACAACTTGTCCCATTCCAATTTAAGTCACTGCAAGGCAAGGGATGGGAGATATGATCCTGATTATCCCTCATCGAGTGCATTTAATACTTTAAAGAATTCAGAAGGGTACTAATCATGATTAACACAAATAACCAGGAAAGGACTTTTGGGTTCTTTTTCTTGAAAGTCGCTGATTTCCGCTATGGCAAGTCAGAATTTGTCAGTTAAACTAGCTAAAAAAATCGAGATCTTGATACTTAACCTGCTTCACAGGCATGTCATGAGATTTATTGAATTAATGGTTGTGAAATGCTTTGGCTGCTTTTCAAGACACCAGAAGAAAAGTGAAATATTAGTATAATGTTTCCATGCACTCTTGATTTAGTTCTTCACCTGTGACTCTTCCCAGCCTGGTTAAACTTCCTTGATACAGTTCAGATACTTAAGGAGTGCACCAGATAGAACAGAATGAATGCTTGAGAACAAAAAAGGAAGATGAGCTCAAAATGCACTAAGTGGAACCAAACTCCATTGGGCTAAGAATGCACAGCCAATCACACTTTCCATAGTTAGTCACCAAGGCAGGACAAGATTAGGAATATCCCTGCTTCTCAGTGGTGGCAATCAAAGAACATACCGCCTCCACACTTCCCAAGCAGGAGCTAGTCAGTGCTGCATCATAAAAGTGATAAATGTCCGTCACATTTCATAGCCCGATGATTTAGAGAGCCATTGGCAGACACATCACTCCCCACATGTCTGACAGTTAATTACTTCCAACTTTATCTTTCTTGTCAACGCTTGCTGACAAATTGGCCATTATCTTTTATTCTTTAGCAATTAGCAGAGCTCGTTCACTGACAGAGCCTGGTACTTTTTTATGGGCACGTTTCCTTTGCTGTCCAGAATAGAATGATATGTTCTGCACTCCAGACAAGCCTTAACAAGGCACAATTTGCAGGAGAGGTGGGGGAGGGAGGGAAGACCTTGATTTAAAAGTGAAGCTGCTGTATCTATAGCTTTGCAGCTGTCAGTCAGGAAAACTTCTCTTTCATGATAGAAATTCTGGCCCAGGTACTAAACAAACAAGGGATAAAATGGGTGGTATTTAAAAGAGAATGTGTCAGTCCAACCCAGATAATTCCTTTTTTATTCACCCTCCAGGGAGTTCTGGAATGCACTGAGGAAGGTGCTCAGGCATGTGAGTCTACATTGGAGGTTCACCTGGCAGGAAAAATAGAGAGGCAACCCTCTGGGTCCTTCTCCCACAATTGCCCTGATGTAGACCATCCTTCCCCCTGTTCCATCCCTCTGTCCCGGGGTCACTTCCTACAGACACTGGTATGGGAGGGGGGGTGATGGTCTAACTGAAACAGCTCTAAAAGCTGGCATCACAGTGAACATTCAGAATCCAGACTATTGGCATGGGCAGCCCAGGAACATTAGTCATGAACTAAAAACACAAAAGCCTATTATTTAAACAAGACAAGAGGTTCATACGTGGAGACTTTCTATTCTCTCTCTGTGTGTTATCCATTGCACAAGAGATGGCAATCCCCCCCCCCCCCCAGACTCCAAAAATATTGCATTATTTGTTCACTTTTTTTTTTTAAACAAGCATTTTCTGCCATAAGAATTAGTGCAATGAGAAATCCCTAAATCCAACCTTTGTGCTCAGTTGGCAAAATCTACTAACCATTTGTTCAAAAAACAAAGTCAGATCTGATTCTGATTATTCTGGATGAGCAAACAGGAAAATAAGCTAGAGGAGGGAACGGTTCACTTTCCAAAAACACCTTCAACTATTCGCTATCTGCAAAGGGAAAAAAGGTCAAAAATATTTTTAAATTGTATTTGTATTTGAATGATTCATAGGAGAACAAACAGGAGTCCTATGTACAATCAATTCTTGGCATTAAATAAAAGTCAGAAATATTACTTTGCAACATGTCCTTGGAATAATCCCCAATGAGGAGCTTAGCTCTGCTATTTCTTTCTTTGACTGTAGTGCCTGGAAGACCCAATCTGGATTAGGGTTCTGTTGTGCTAGGTGAAGTACTGATTTAGTCCCTACCCCAGAAAGACACTGACAAGCAGCCACCAAAGAGAAGGTGAAAGGGAGGTAGTCAAATAAATATATAATTTTTATACACAAATGAATGTCATGAAAGTAGATCCTTTCCTAAAATATCAACCTCCCTATCTGGCTCAGCCTACACAGCGTAAGTTTGCTCATACATTGTAGAAATTACAGCAGAGAAGTGGGTCTTTGGCAAGGACCCCCCTTCAGTTATGCACTCATAGACTCATAGACTTTAAGGTCAGAAGGGACCATTATGATCATCTAGTCTGACCCCCTGCACAGTGCAGGCCACAGAATCTCGCCCACCCCTCTTAGAATAATCCTCTCACCTATGTCTCAGATATTGAAGCCTTCCAATACTTTGAAGGCCCCAACATGCAGAGAGTCCTTCAGCTGTGATCTGTGCCCAATGCTACAGAGGAAGGCGAAAAACCTCCAGGGCCTCTGCCAATCTACCCTGGAGGAAAATTCCTTCCTGACCCCAAATATGGCGATCAGCTAAACCCTGAGCATGTGGGCAAGACTCACCAGCCAGACACCCAGAAAGTTCCCTATAGCAACTCCTATCATCCCTCCATTGACCTATTTCCAACTGGAAATGAATGGTCAATTAGTTACCAAGATCATGTTATTTCATCCAACCATCCCCTTATCATAGAATCAGAACTGGAAGAGACCTCAGAAGGTCGTCAAGTCCAGCCCTCCACTCTAGGCAGGACATTTGCACTGGAAAGAACAAATGTTTATAGCATTTGGAGAGGCTGGGTTGTACTGCAGGTGATGCAGGCTTCACCCAGAATTGCTGTCTGGCTCCTTGGATACGTCTCTTGTGAAAAAAATTGGTTACATGTGGATGTGCACCACCAGTTGAACACACATGCTGCCGGCTATGGGTAAAGGGGGCATTCTGCTAAACAGCTGGGTGGCATTTAAATCTCTCCTTGATGGCTGCCCAAGGGCTCATTTCACAGGGAACACTAGACAATGCTGTACTGAAAGAATGACCAAGAAGAGAACAAGGAGAGGACAGAGTTACAAAAGCCAAGAGAGGAAAGGATCTTAAAGCAGGTGTCCCTGGGTATCAAAAGCAGCAGAGGATTCAAGAAAGGTCAACATATAGTAAAGGTCCTGAGACTTACCCAGAAAAAGGTAACTGGGAAAGCTCAGTGAGATAGCAGCGTTTGTGGAGCAAACGGGACAGAAGCCAAGATGAAGTCAGTAGACAGGAACCTGAAGAACAGTTGAGCATGGTATGTCTGATGGATTCAGAAGTGAAAGCATAAAGGAAAAGGAATGGGTAGCTGGCAAGGCAGGTTGGGTTTAAATGCAAGTTTAATGAGGACTGGGGAGAGCAGAATAGCTTTGTATTTTGAAGGGAAGAGCTGTGCAATAGAAGTGAGGAACAAATGAGGCATTCAGGAGGTTTGGGGAAATACACTTGCTATATAAAGTACTGTTTATTTTATCACAATAGTGTCAGTAATCCATTCAGGATCAGGACCCCATTGTGGCAAGTGCCATACAGTCATGAAAACAATGGCCACTATCCCAAAGAGACTACCATCTAAGATGAGAAGTGACTCGTGAAGGGTAGGACAGAGGGATCCAATTTTTATAGATACACAACAGTTTAATTTTTAGATAAGTGTGTAATCTGGTCTCATCCACCTTCCAACTCATCATCAGCAATTTCTTGCAGATAATATGGCCAAGGTCGAGCTTGAGGAGAGAGCTGAAGAGCTAGCTGCTTATGGATAAATGCAAAAAGGAGAAACCAAGTTAGCGGGCAGCATGGAAGAAGGGACAAAGGCATTTGTATGAGAATCTGATTGAGCAGACATTTCCCACTACACGCTTCCATTGTTCCTCTTCAGAGGACAGAAGACTGCCGCACACTGAATGTGTTAATGACTTTCTGTTAAAGGTCACTTCAGTACAAATAGAGGGGTTTTTTAATCACAAAACTTCCGAGGCAGGAAAAACTCACATTAATGATGAGGGAGTGGGGATTCACTGGGAGTTTCTGAGCATAGCAAGTTTGCATATTATTCTCACGTGTACCTACAATAGGGGATTGTTTTTCATCCTTACTACGTATGATAAAAAATAAAACAAATCCCCACAACGCCTGGCTCCTGAGTTGCTCTGTGTCCTTTGTTAATCTGACAGGTGTAGTTTGAGTGATACAGGTTATAGTTCATATTATACTGCAGAGCATTCAATACACTGTTTCTTAAGAGTAATAAGCTCAAAGCACTCTGCTACTAAATCTTACATAGGTGAGTAGAAAATGCTGGTTTTTGTGTGTGTGTGTGGATAAAGGAGATTTTTTGCCCAATCCTGCTTGAGTCTGGGTTTCTTGTTTATTAGATGGATTTTGCCTTTTCTCCTCCCTTGGATTTAGTTTTCCCTCACTGATTACTGAAGGCATATTGACAGCTCATGAAATCACCATTACGGTAGCTGACTGGAATGTGTTTTCAAAGGGAAACGAGTCATTTAAAAACAGACACACACCTCTCTGGATATGAGCTCTTTTGAGGTTGGGGGGACAGGCTGTGCTTTTTCCTGGAAGTCCCACAATAACATTAAAAGCAGCTATATCACTTCCAAAGAGGGCAGTGTCAACACCTTCAAAATGTGTGTGAAAATTAATACCAATAGGGTATTTTCCTCCCCAAAGAGCAGCGACGTACTGCTCTTGCCCCTCTTCAGACAGGTCCAGAAGCCCTGAGGCACTTGCCATTAATTCATTGCTCAGACATAACCTTCTAAAATTCTATTACATTCTTAAGGAATTACAAGACTGTTTTCCAGTTATCGCTGCCTGGGACTGGACAGAAAATGAACAACGCTAAAGCATCCAGGCACACACAGAATCCTGAGGGACTAATGTTCCAGTCATGCAGAGCCATCAGTGGCTTTTAGTCAGTGTTGTGACTGGGATTCATAGCAATTTACTGGACTAGAATCAGGTGGATATTTTCCTTTCAGTTTCCAGAAAAAGATGATCTACAAAATCTTTCAGGATAAAAAAAGTGGGGAAATATCCCCCAAGACTGAAATGGTTTTGCTAGCCAACCTCAACACAGAGCAAATCCCTCATTTAGCCCTCCCCTCCAGAGGTGGTATCTTTACAGTCAAGGACACTATCAAAGGAAAACATAATACCATTATATAAATCCATGTTATGACCACAGCTTGAATACTGTGTGCAATTCTGATTGCCCCTCTCAAAAAAAAAAATCACTAGCAATATGGGACTATGCAGTTTACAAAAGACACAGTTGGAGGGAGGGGTGATGATAGAAGTCTATAAAATGACTGACGTGAAGAAAAAGCGTAGTTTACTCCCTCTACATAACACAAGAACGAGGTCTGAAATTAACAGACAGAAGGTTTAAAACAACATAAGAAAATATTTCTTTACACAATGACCAGTTTGTGAAATTTGTTGCCATGGGATATCAGAAAGGCCAGAAGTATAAATACATTAAAAAAAATAAAAGAATTGGATAAGTTTGTGGAGGACAGGTAATAACCTTAATGCCCTGGGATGTGACCCTATGCTCTGGTTGTCCTTAAATCTTTGACTGCCAGAAACTGGGACTGGACAACAACAAATGGATCACTCAACTGTCCTGTTCTGTTCTGTTCATTCCCTTTGAAAAATCTGAAACTAGCCACCCTGTCAGAAGACAGGATAAGGCTAGACAGATCATTGGTCTGACCCAGTATAGCTGTTCTTATGTCTTCACTCCAGGGAAAAAGATATATTCTTAATGCAACATGTCTTCACTAGGAATTAACCATGCAGTACAGAAGGCAGTTTGTAGTTTCCACACAAGTGAACAGGCAGGCACACCTTTTTTCGAAGAAGACAAAGGCAAATCCATCTTAAATTTGCATATACTCACACATTCAGTAGTGCATTCAACTTGGCAAAAGATTAGTGCCTCATACTCACTGCTTGTTGAAGTAAAACATTTTGCAAATAGATCTCTGAAATTAAGAGACTTCAAAAGAATCTAATGCTGGTTCACTTAAATTACAGAGAAAACTCCATTAGCAATAGACAGGTTTCTAGTCTACACTGTTCATCTTCAGTTGAAAAAAACCTCAAGTTTAACCCACTTCTCCTTCCTCCCTAACTTCCTCTGTATTGCAGGACCTGATTTGCTTTCAACATCCTGATTAAGCTGATAATATATATAATAATCTGCAATGCAATTTTATCAACTTCCAGTTACAAAATTAAAGTTTTTATTTTCAGGAGAGTTTGGCTACCATTCTGTATTTTCGTGAGGTTTTATTTGGGGAAGAAGAAGAAGAAGAAGAAAAAAAGATGCTGCTAATGTCCAAATTATCTTTTTTTTTTGGGGGGGGGGGGGGAAGAGGGTGAGGATTTCAACTTCTTGAAAAACAGATAAAAGAATATTTTAATCCTATACAATTTTTTAAACAAAAAAGGAGCTAGCTCCATTGTTAGCTGATTACAAGCATTATGAGGGGTAGATCAAAGCTGCAATATAAGACAGAGGGGCAGCTGGAAATTTAGATAACTCTTTTAAGGTAAGTTCTGCATTTTGGTTTAGTGTGAACATCTATGGAGTTTTTCTATTTCTTACGCTCTTCTCTCTCTCTCTCTCTGGTATCATTGTTGTCTTCTTGTCTGGATACAGATGGCAGTCCCCAGCAGGAACACAACTCGGCAAGACAAAGCAATGGAAGGGATTTGATAGACATTTTAAAAAAATGCTCTGATTGCTCTAATTTCCACAATCAGATTTAATATTTTATGTGGAAATCTAAGGCAGCAGTAGAAACCAATGTTTTTTAAAATGCAGATCAGTCAGTTTGCAACACTGGAAGAGTGTTCCAGTTGCCATGGTTCACAAAAATGTGGATCCATTTGTGGCCCAGGCTATAATCACAGAAAAGAATGAAAACTGAGGCTAATAAAAGTTATCAAGAAGTGATTTCACCGTATGTGGTCTGCATGCATAATCTTTAGCAGACAGGGTAAAGGCAACGAGTTTAGTAAAAAGTTTGGCACAGAAAATCATGGATGAGTCACGGTACATTTCGATAAAATCTCTAGTTTTAATCCACATTTCTGACTTGGCCTTGATTGTTCAAATGCCTTCTCTCCACCCTAGTCCTGCTTGGCCAGGCCTCCCAGACAGCAATTCACACTCCTTCAGGATAGCAAGGGTAGGTATATAAGGTGACCAACTAATGTAACAAAACAAAGGGTTAAGGAGACGGGAGAAATCAGTAATCACAAAAACGGAGGTCCACGACAAACTCACTGTCCTAATGACCAAGGACAAAGTACTCAAGCCTTCAGCAAAGTGTTTTTAGTGTTGCTTAAAAAAATACTGCAACTTATGTTAGGTTATGAATGCACCAAACAGGTACAGAATAAGAAAGCAGCTTCTGTTTTGTAAAGGCTTTTTAAAAAAAAAATAAGACTCGAATTGGGACTGAAAAAACAAACCTATCAACAAAGCAGCTACCACCAGAAGGAAAGTGCTCAGATGCTGGGCTTTCTTCTCCTTTTAGCTTATTCTGTACACCTAATGCTTAACAGAAAGATTCCAGTGCTCCCTGCTCTCTGAAGGTCACCAACAATATAGTCTGTTATTCAAAATTTAAAAGATGTTTGAGAACTCAAAAAGTATGTGAAAACAGATTGGGTCCCCACCTTATCTTCTCACAAAAGAAAGATAAGCTTTGCTTTAACAGATATCTTTCAGAAGGCCCTAAAATCAATCTCCCTCAGTGAGTGGTGAGAACACAGTAGCCATCTTGCATTAACCAGAAAAGGTTTCAAAAGCTTGGAAGGAAAGGCACCTTTCTGCTTTAATGCAGATGCTCAGAGGCAGAGCAAAATTAGAGAGTCAAACTGAGGTTTAACCCTTCTCCTGTCCCCACCAGGTCCACTGACCCGGCAGTGGGAAAGAGGGGCAAAGGAAGCAACTGTGCTGGGGCCAAGTGATTCAAAAGGGTCTGTGGCTCCCAGCCACTGCAGCAACCCAACAGCTGGAACTCCAAGTCCTTTAAATTGCTGCCAGAGCGCTCTGGTTGTTCCCCACCCACCAAAAGGCTGCCTTTCCCATTATTCTGAAAGTTTCACCTATTCAAATCAAGTTTTATATTCCCTGTGCAGAAGTGCAGGGAGCTCTCCTCTGGGATTAGAAGCTGAGGCTTTGGGGAACAGATAATCTTCTGGCTCAGGGATTTATTTGCCTTTGTTGGCCAGTTTCCCCTATGGCTTGTGTTCAGGCATCCCTGAATCCTTGATACAACAAACGTTTGAAAAAAAATCACCACAAAACATCTCCATTAAGCCATTAAAATTATTCCCATGCTTGGGAACAAATGTTCTGGGAAACCAATGTCAGCAAAGAGCTGTTTTCAATAACCATCACAGTGATTGACTGTTCAGAGGCCAGACCAATCCCCTTCATCTTTCCAGTGAAATCTCACCACATCGCTTACAGGCCTTACAGTTGGCTGGATTTCCAGTGTTGATAAAAAAACCTGCACACAGCGGCCTGCTGATGAGCTTTGTAGGGTGAGGCGGTGAAAACCAAAACAATCCAATTCTCAGCCAACCCTGTTGGACATGCTGCAGCAAGTCTCCCTCCTGCTAATGTCAACCCTTTAATAAGTGAGATGTGATAAAGCTAGCAAAGGAAAACATTTAGGAGAAAAAGATAGGACCAGAGGCCCAGAGTCTTTAGGCATCAGATATGCAAGGTCAGAACTCTGCCAAGACAGTATAAATATCACATGCTATTCCAGGAGTTAATACCAATGATTTTTTTTAAAATCAAATCACCACACTTTCTCTATCTTCCCTCACATCTTTAGTAATTAAAGCTAATCAAGGCAGTAAGTCTTTCTATGTCTCAGTTTTTATTTGTATGAACTGCATTTCTCCTCCACTTACTTGTTTTTATAACCATAATAATGGAATATATTTACAGGCTGCAGCAACAGAGACTGTAGAGGTATCTGTTCTTACTCATCGTCAGTATAATCAGGACATTTCCCTAGAACAGTAACGGGAATAGACTTGCATATCTCTGAAATAATCCTTCCATTCGTTTTCTGACTCCAGCCTGGAAATCTGCAGCATTCTGTTCTCTCATCTACTGGATACATTCTCTACTATTGATTACATAACCAAATCACTCAGTCAACAACACTGTTTGACTTCAATAAGAAATTAGTTACTAACGTAAGTCTATTAATTGTGAACTGCAGAGTTAAAAACAACAAACATGAGCATTATTAAAATATCCAGAGCTTAAACTACACACACACACTTTACACATCTGGAGGAAATACACATATCCCAAAGATCTGTTGCTAGGAATACAGTTCCTGCATTTTGCCAGCAGCGAAGAATCTACTAAGCCCCCGCTGTCAATCACAGTAGGCGACAACAGTGGGTTAGGTCCCTAAAAGCATTTACCAGCTGCATGTATGTGCTCTGCAATGACCAGCTAATTACGTAACACCACCTAGTGATATAAGCCTTGTTTGCACAGGGAAAAGCACAAGGTCAGACATAACCATATCCAGAATTACAGCTGGTAGGATTCCAGCATTATTTCCCTACCTGGTGTGAAAAAGAATTGGTCATCTTCTGGACACGTGTTACAGAACTATACAATTGCAGTGGTTCTCAAACTGTGGGGCATGATCCCATTTTAAAGGGATTGCCAGTAGGGATGTTAAATATCAGTTAATTGAACAGTTGATTAACCTCATGAATTCTTATAGATTACTTCATTATTTTAGGCTGTGTCTAGACTACACCTCTCTGTCGACAGAGAGATGTAGATTAGGCATGTCGAAATTGCTAATGAAGCAGGGATTTAAATATTCTACGCTTCATTAGCATAAACAAGACCACCACTTTTTTTCTAAACGGCGTTTTTTCGGAAAAAACAAAAAAACACAACCACCACACACCGGCAGTCTAGACGGGGATCTGTCAAAAAATAAAGCCTTCTTCGAAAGATCCTGTATACTAAAAAAGGGTTTATTTTTCGACAGATCCCTGTCTAGACTGCCATTTTTTTTAAAAAGCTCTGTTTCAAAAAAAGCGACGGCCATGTTTATGCTAATGAAACGGAGGATATTTAAATCCCTGATTCATTAGCAATTTTGATGTGCCTAATTTACATCTCTCTGTCGACAGAGAGGTATAGTCTAGACATACCCTTATAGTCCCCGGGGGTGGGGCTGGCAACCAGTGCGCTTTGGCCCCACTCCTGAGGAGCCCCCTGACACTCCCCGCTGCTACCTCTATATGAAAGGCAGCTGCGCAGAGTGGCAGCAGTCCTTGTCCGGGGGGAAGGAAGAAAAGGGGATTGAGCTCCTGGATCTGGCTTAAGCTAGAACTGAGCTGGGCTGCCTGACCGCCTGGCTGCTAATACACTTTTAAATGCAGAGCCGCAGCAGAGGTATGTCCCGAACCTGGCATAAGCCAGGCTGTTGGCCAGCTTGCTAAAAAATGTACTGGTGGAAGGAGGAGGGGGGAATGTGTGTAGTCTATAGCATTAACCTATAAGCTTTTGCTTATCAGTTAATCGACTACACAATTACATCCCTAGTTGCTACGACTGGCTTAGACTTGTGGAGTCCAGGGCCGAAGCCCAAGCCCCACTGCTTGGGGCTAGCACAGAAGTAGCGTGTACATTTCTGATCCTGGTGCCAACAGGACATCAGCAGTTCTGGTCCTAAATAAGAATTCAAGGAAAGCAAAATTAAAGCTCAAGACATGCTACAAAGCCAAATGCTCTTTGTCCATCTGTTGGAGATTTCTGCAGAAATTTTGATGTAATTTTATTCCTTTCACCACTCTTTAATCTCAAAATGATAAAGCATTAAGAACACAGTTCCAGAGGGGCAGCCGTGTTAGTGTGTTTCAGCAAAAACAATGAGGTGTGCTGTGGCACCTTAAAGACAAACAAATTTATTAAGAACACAAGAAGCGAAGAAAGCAGAAAAAGCCAGTGATGGTGAAATTAATGTTTCTGCACAAGAAAGGGATGAATACACACAGTTTGCATCAAGCCTACTTTCAGAAAAGCTGTGTATCTGAGAAGAACCCACACATCCCTTTCTTTTCCCTAAGCCTAGGTCACAAACTCTAATTATCAATTGCACTGTGGCATTGTGAAACATGCCCAATACTTCACATTTCCTATAGTGGAAACTAAATGTTCTTAAGAAAAAAAAAATACCCAGAAATCCTGTTTTTCCTAACCACAAAGCACTGTCAAGGCTGAACTCTCCTGTCCTGAGAAGAGGCCCTTCAGCTGGGAATTTTGTTCTCAAGATGATGGCCATTCTCATAGTAGGCTCACATCTCAAGCATACAGATCTACGTACCTGACTATGGGGTCACGTGCTGGACTTCTCTACAAACCACCATTTGCAGTGAAAAGGAATCCTGCTAGTAGTGCTCGTTTATGATCCCTTCTTATAAGAGAAGGAAAAAAGAAGATGCTTTTAGACAAGCAGTTTCTCAATTCCAATGTGAAATCTGTCCATTTTGGAAAGGAGAAAAGAATGCAACAGAACATGGAAAATAAATCTGGAAGCTGCTCAGGAGTTTGGGGACCAGCCCTCTGCACTCATAAGTTGTGTCCAGTACCAGTCCACACCTCCAGTATACAGATGCTCTCCTCTTTATGGGATTCTTTTAATCCAACTCCAAGAATCCCCAATAAGTGCTAGTGGTACTAGCCTCTAACAAATTAGAGTTTGGCACTGAGCAGTGACAGCTACTGCTGCTTTAGAGATTGCTACTCAGTTTTTCAAATAATTACTAAGAAAGCAAGCCCAACGGAAGTTAAGAACTGAGTTTCTACCCTAAAACTCACAACTCCTGTCTAAATCTCTCTAAAGCTTCCTCAGATGTAAAAGTAGTTTTTCAGGGTTTGCCCTCTTCTCTGTTCATGTCTACCTACTTAAGACATGTACCTTGCTAGTTCTTGAATAGCGTAGATGCTGAAGTGGTTTAGCAAACTGAGCATCATCCCCATTTTAAAGACTGGGAAACTGAGGCTATGTCTAGACTGCAGGCTTCTTTCGGAAGAAGCTTTTCCAGAAGAGATCTTCCAAAAAAACAAACAAACAAAAAAAAAACAAAAAAAACCAACTTATTCTGAAAGAGAGCATCCACAGTGCCAAAGTGCATCGAAAAAGCAATCTACTTTTTCGAAAGATAGTGTCCACACCGAATGGGAATCTCGCATTTAAGCTCTGATTACTATAGACAGAGTGGCCACCAGGGCACCTGTGCTTTTTCCTCTTCCCTCTTTTTTCAAAAGAACTCCCTCTTCTCCATCCACATATGCCTTTTTCCGAAAAGCTTTCGGAAAAAAGCTTCTTCCTCATAGAAAAAGGTTTACCAATGTCGGAAAAACCCCTCTGTTCTTTCGATTTTTTTTCAAAAGAACGCGATCACAGTGTGGACGTAAGTGAAGTTTTTCTGGAAAAACAGCTGTTTTTCCAAAAAAACTCTGTAGTCTGAGTCACAGAATGGCGAAGTAACGTGACTCAGAGGAATCAATTCCAGGGCAGGACCAGCAATAAAGTCTAGGTCTCCTGTCGAATGCCTTCACCACTGGACTAGTTTCCCTTCTGCACTGTAATTCCTGACTGAAGGCAAGAATTTGTCTGCACATTGGATCTGTTCATTACTTCAATGCTGAAAGCAGGAGGATTTGTTTCAGTGTCCCCCAATGCTCCAAGTAACCCTCCACCATCTTTATCCTGTTCCCAATTTTTGAGGTTCTTATATTATGGCAGCCTTAAATATGTAGTCAAGAACTAAGATCATTTAAAAATGCAAATGAGTTTCAGGGAGATAGAACAGCGACAAAGGTGGGGGACATGCCCCTTTATCAAATAGTGGCACATCACTGACAGGCTGCACTTTTGGGACCAAGGACTGCTGATCAGCTTTCAAAACTGCTTAGAACACGGGCTCCCAAACTGGGGGGGCGTGAAGAAATTCCAGGGTGTGTGTGCGAGGTGATCCAACCCCCCCCCCATCAAGTTATGCTGACCCGCTCAGTTCCTTTTTTTTTTTTTTTTGCTCAACAAGTTTTGCTGCTGTGTGTGTGTGTTTCAAAAATCAAAAAGGGGGGCGTGACGCCAAAGAGTTTGGGAACCACTGGCTTAGAAAAATACAAGAGTCTGTTAGAATTACCAAAACAACAAGGGCTTAACCACAGCATGGGTACAAATAGGAATGCCCTTTTTTTGGTAACAGAGAGGTAGCCGTGTTAGTCTGGTCTTGGTAAAACAAAAGGAAATAATATGTAGCACTTCAGAGACTAACAAGATAATTTATTACTAGGTGATAAGCTTTCGTGGGCCAGACCCACTTCTTCAGATCCAACTTCTTTTTTTGGTAGGAGGAGAGGGGGAGAGAGTCTACTTCACTATTGGTCTCTGCTCTTGACAAAAACATGTTTCTCCTCTCTCACAGCCTGACAAGAATTTGCCCCCAGGGAAAGACAGCAGCTCTGGCTAAGAGGGCTCAGACAGGATTACATGCATAACAAAAAGGTCAGACTTTTGGTCATGGTAGTTTGTGGTATAAAACACACTTTTGCTATAGAAGGTTCTTGAAATGCCAACAACGGAAAACAAGCAACAGTCAACACTCTGGTGTGGAGAGGCAGCTGCTGTATTTTGACTGAACAATACCTGTCACTTCTGACTGAGGGAGTTGGACACATGGGAGCCTTTGCCTGCTGATACCTCATATGGCAGCGGTGTGCCCTACGCATAGCACACAGAAGGGATCAGCCACTAAGACAACCATGCTATGAACTTAGAGATCTCTATGCATGCTCTCATCCCTCCCTGGGAAATACAGCATCTGCAGGATGTATCACCATGCTTTATCTCTGCAAACATTCTGATGCTTTCATTGTTCCACTTCTCTGCACCCTTCTTAGTGCACCCTCTATTTTTTCCATCCATGTGCAGAATAATTTTTGTTATATGCAGTTGTGCACCACCAACAGAAACACATGCTGCTGGCAGTGGGCACTCCGCTAATGAGCTGGGCAGCATCTGCATTTCTCCTGGGTGGCCGCCCAAGTGCTCAGCAGGGCACTGCTGCTGCTTTGATGAAAAGTTACTAGCTGCTTGGCAAGTTCATCAGTCCCTACAAGCAAAACTTCTAGCAGTAAGTTTAAGAAGGCTGAGGAGTAAAAGCTGAGTGCTGGAGCAAGTTATGTTTCCACAGGTCCAAGATGCATCAGGGACTATAAGGTTTTAATTATGTTCATTGCTTTTTTACAGAGTCAGTGAGCGACTTCTGTGTAGAACAAGATGACTCAACTGTGTCTTCCATACTTTCTTTCCATCAGGCACAAGCAAAGATGTATTTATTTGTTTATTTTAAAATCAGGCCTCCATGACATTTGCCATCAGAGCAGCCAGACTGAGTAAGTCTCCTGGTCCATCTATTCCCTTATCCTGCCTCTGACAGCAGCAAACCACAGATGCTTCAGAGGGAGAATCCTTGTGGTTGACAGTTATGGAATAATCTATGGTAAGGAAAGGTTCTCCTTAATCCCAACAGCTAATGTTCGTTTTATTACCCTGATGTATGAGGGTTTATAAAATTAATTTTAAATCCTATATTACATATAAAACTCTGGTTGCACTATTTATCCACATCAATATCTAATTCTTTCTCAAAATCCTGTTAGAATTCTGGCCTCAACACCAGCTCATCATATGTTGGGTAAAAAAAGCATTTCCTTTTGTCAGTGTTAAAAGTGCTGCTTTTCAGTGTCACAGAACGTCCCCATGATCTTAGAATCATAGAATAATAGGACTGGAAGGGACCTCGAGAGGTCATCGAGTCCAGCCCGCCGCCCTCAAGGCAGGATCAAGCTCCGTCTACACCATCCCTGACAGATGTCTATCTAACCTGTTCTTAAATATCTCCAGAGAGGGAGATTCCACCACCTCCCTTGGCAATTTATTCCAATATTTGACCACCCTGACAGTTAGGAATTTTTTCCTAATGTCCAATCTAAACCTCCCCTGCTGCACTTTAAGCCCATTACTCTTGCATTATGAGAAAGGGTAAAAAGAGGAACATGATTTACCTGCTCTAAACAGGCATCATTCTCTACTCCCTCTTAGTCATCTCCTCTCTAAAATGAACAATTCCAAATTCTACAAGATGCATATTCCAGGAACGATGGATTCTCTGGAGAGAGGAAGATTAGCCGCTAATAGGAAGGTATGGCTAAAATGGTGTCTATATTGAAACAAAACAAAAAAGTACAGATACAGCTCATGCCGAATACTTTAAATAGGACTGTCAGAGCCAGGAGCATTCCCCAGAGTCACCTTGTTCAAACTGTTACAAAATCACCCCAGTTAGAGAGCCCTCTTGTGTCCTGACCTCCAATGCTGTTATGTTCTCTGTTCTACCAGTCACTGAAAGGGCTAAAACCCAGTAGGAAACTCCCATAAATTCCTAGCCCTCTCTCCCATCCCTCAGGGCAGAATTGAGTGGAGGGAAGTCTCCCCCCACCCTTTCTTTGGCCTAAGTCTGTGTTGATTTCAGCCGGTAGGCACTTGATATGAACAGATTAGTTGGGAGGGGCTTGAATGCTGTGTATGGATGCAGGGGGGTGGAGGTACACAGGAGAAAAAGGATATTTAAGATGCGGAGACAGAGACTTCCAGAGTGCACAGACTCCTACGGGGAAGGGCTGCAGAAGTTCCTTTAAACTCCACCTCCACTGAGAGAGGGGGGAGAGAAACAGAGTTTGGGCACCCGTGTGCTGTAGCACTTTCAGAAGAGTTTCATAGGTGCCCCACTGTGCTCACGGCATCTGCAATTAACTCACTCAGAGAAGTCAGGAGTTCTCACTGCAGAGAGAGAAAATGCCAGTGAAAGTCACTATGCAACTGGCATGGCTCTGTGTTTTCACCTTGTCCTTGGCCATCTATCCGGCGTTGCTACAGAAGCCTTCCAAGAGGAGAACGGTCAATGGGAACACCCAGCTCAAAATGACGGGCTGCTGTGACGAGATAAGAGAGCTCAAGCTGCAGATAGCCAACGTGAGCGCCATGCTGGGGGAGCTGAGCAAGAAGCAGGAAGTTGGGTATATGATTGTGGACATGCAGGTGATGGAGCTGAAAGGGAGCACCCAGCAGATGGAGTCCCGGCTCATCGATGTCGAGAGCAAATACTCTGAAATTAACAGCCAGATAGACAACATGCAGCTGCAGGCAGCCCAGACCGTCACACAAACCTCAGCTGGTAAGAATGGAGCCTCCAAGCTCCCATACGCGCCTCTTAAAGTAGAGCTCTAGCTAACCACCAACTTTTAAACCATGCTAGCATGTCCCATTAACACAGCTGGAGACTGTGCCTGCTGAATGCCAGTCTACCCACTGCAGCTCTGCAGACACAACAGAACATAAAGCTGACAGGTTTATTTTGCCAGAAATCCACAGATCCAGTTAGCAGTTTAATATCAGACAGGATTGCTGTTAGGAGTTGGGGGAGCAGTACAAATCCAGCAATTGCTGGGGGATGGACTCATTTAATACCCTCCCGCAAGTACTAGGGTCTCAATCTACACAGAGAGGCAGGCAGTTTGCATGGGAGAGTCTCTGGCAATAATTTTCCCTGATCATCCAGACTGTTGGTAGGGGCTCAGAGGTTGGTTAAACAATAGGAGGCACTTCTAACCACCTTTGCAGATGCAATGCCATCTTTATGCTTGTCTAGCCAGAATAAAATAAAAAAACCCAACTCCTTTTGAATAATAATTCTCAGAAATCCAAGGTTGTAGAGTATGCAAAAGCCCTGATATAATTCTCTCAAAATATATTTCAGGAGCAGAACATTCTCCCTCCTTCTCTGGTATGGCAACACAGGAAAGTCTGACAGCATATATGCTTTGGAAATAATGAGGGAGACCATTCCAACAAGGTTAAACTCCCCTATAAAGACTACTATGCCTTGGGCGGGGTTTATATGCTACACATCTTAATTTGGGGTCTGTTTTCCATGGAAAAAACTTAAACCACCAGTATTTACTAAGCTCTACATAAGGAAAATGTGTAATGTTGTCAGTTTGGAAACAATGCTCATTATTTATATTGTCTTAAATAAGCACAAAGGTTTTACTGTAATGAGTCTCATTGGGGTATAGTAATGCTGCAATGTGGTTTTGTGAAATAAAGCAGCACACAGAAAGCCAGCCAAGTAGGGACTTAAACTGCCAGATGCAGGGAAGTCATGCTACCAGGTGAAAATCGTTCACCCAGCAATATACTGAAAAAAAAAAGTCAGCAGGGATAAATCCTCACCTCAGCTAACTCCTCTCCCCTCCCATAAAAGCAGCTGTGTGCACTATCTGCCCTCCATCAATTCCTATCCAGAGAGGAAGGGGAGCTGGCAAGATAGATTCAAATAAACTAAATGCTATCTCCCCATCACAAGCCACGACACCGAAACTATTGTGCAATGTGTTTTATTCAAACTCAGCTAAACTGCCAAATCACATGATCAGAACAGCCTGGTCATTCTGTCATCCCCTGATCGCTTCCGAGGAGGCCAGAGGGCTCACCAGTGAGCACCAGGTATTTCCTCTCTTCAGAGCAGGAGTGTGCTGCTTTCCCTTGATGGGCGGGAGGAAAGGGAACACTGCATGCTGTAAAGTGCTAATACTGCCCTCCAAAGCCAAGCAAAGAGCCACTGCTTTGTATATTTTATCTCAAAGCCAGAGATGGCAATTTACATTCAGCATTTTCCTGAGTGCCATAATATTAATTCCATCCTATTGTGCTAAGCAGCCACAGAAAGGGTGAGAGCTTCATTTGAGTAGTGGAAAGACCTTTTAAAGTGCATGACAATATTTCTAACTGTTGCAGTACTGGATTATTTCAGCACCTGCTAATATCGTCCCTAACCCTATACATGCAGTGGGGTTTTGTGATTTGCTTCAAGGCCTCATATCCACCATTCAGCACCAATCTGATCAGAACTCTCATTTTAACAAGTGTCTCATTGCAAGGGCTTCTGAGTTCCTAGAAGGAGAATTTTCTGTTTGGGGGCTCAAGACAAAAGGCTTAGAAATCCCACATCAAGCTCCAAAAGTCCCAACACTACAACCTCTCTCTCACATGCAACCCTGAGCAGCACCAGCACTGCTGCCCTACAGCTCATAAGTAGGGGAGCAGCCCCATGCACACATCACACCTCAGGGAGTTTTTCCCACTGTTTCACGCTTCACTGGAAATACAACCAAATGACCCTTTTGAATGTTTCTCTCAAGAACCATGTTAAAACCTTTGAGGGTACACATGCAGGAGGTGGCCCTCTTGTTCAGCCTCTCAGTTCCTGTGTTTGATTCAAGTAGATGCTGTCTATGACTGCTCATCCCTTTACCAGAAGAATTACAGAATCTCCGGTGTTTACAAGCTGCCTCCTGATGAATTCTTGGGGAGCCCTGAAATAGAGGTAAGGATGCTATGCATGCAAAATGCACGCCTTTGCTAGCAGAGCTTCTTCTGTACTGTGCATTCTGAAAACACTTATCATGAAGTCACGTTTTTACACCGTAGGAGGGAGGGAGATGGCATTTTACATTTAAAATCCCTGCAGTGCACCAAGTCAGGATCTTGTATGGTAGGGATGGAGAGGGTATACTGGAGAAAGGTTCAGAACAAATCAGATTTTTATGCCTCTTTGCACAAACCAACAAAACCCTTGGACAGATAAGGTTTGGGGTAGTGTCCTGCCCTGCTTTGTGATCTTGTATACAATGGAATTGGAAGTGGGACTTCGTAACCCTGCTGACTGGTCAGCATTGAATCCTCTCTTGCTCCAGGTGTACTGCGACATGGAAACAGAGGGCGGTGGCTGGACCATCATCCAGAGACGCAAAGTTGGCCTGATCTCTTTCAACAGAGATTGGAAACAATATAAGGAAGGATTCGGCAACATCCGGGGAGATTTCTGGCTAGGGAATGAAAATGTCTACCGGCTCTCCAGACGCCCAACCATGCTGCGAGTAGAGCTGGAGGTAATTTACAGGCTCTCATTTCCAGCAGTAAAAGCTTCCAGTGCGATGGTTCTTTGGTAGAAAGTGCAATCTTAACAGCTACAGAAAGCCAAAGGATTTGCATATTTAGATTAGAAAGACTAATGGGAGATGGACTTGGCAGCAACATTAGGGGCAGGACAGAAGCATATTTCCCAGTGTTTGCTGTTGGTGTAACAGCACCTCGACTGGGATACAGACTGGAACATGCGTGAGCCACAGACTCTAGGATTCTCAGGTAAATTCTGTCCATCACTGAGGTGAACAAAGTCATAGCCCAGGGCAAAAGGCTTATGCTGCTGACTATCTTATAGGGATCTAAAGATCCACAGGGTTGCCCAATTACGATTAGAGGGACTTAAGCTCACTTCTTTGAACAGGAGGGCTGCTGAGACAGCACATGGGCAGGAGGGAGTGCTCTGCATTGTTCAGTAGCTGCTTCTCCCATCTTTTAATGGCTGGCTAGTTATTAATCTGTCTATGGCGGGAAAAATGGTAGCTGTAAGCGTATGGCCTTGAGAGATGAGCATGGGGTAATGGACAATATTCTGGTTTGTGGGGCTTCCACAGAAACTAAAAGTCACTCTGAGGGAGGAAACAACAACTTGAGATAGCTCACATTTAAGATAAGGCTGTTGGATGGAAAGGAAGTGTACCAGATTTCTGCATATGGAGCTTAATGTCAATGCAGACCAGCTAACAAACATGATGCCTTGGTAATTCACTGCTGTGCTAAGTGAAAATTTGTTCATTACAGTTTGCCCTAATCAAGTCCTGCAGGTAAGTCTGTAGTCTCTATTCTAAAAGAGAAATTACTATTGAAAACTCAGCTAACATTCCTGGGTAGAGAAGAGAGATGCCTCCCAGGTAAACACAACTGCCAAAGTCTGGCTAGTACTCTTTTTAACAATCTGTTTCCTCTTCGCCCCTTTAATCCCCCATGGCAGGACTGGGAAGGCAACACTCGCTATGCACAATATGACCAGTTCACCCTAAGCAACGAGTTGAACAGTTACCGCCTTTTTCTGGGGAACTACACTGGCAACACAGGGCGCGACTCCCTAAGGTACCACAACAACACAGCCTTCAGCACCAAGGACAAGGACAACGACAAGTGTGTGGATCACTGTGCTGAGCTCCGTAAAGGTAAGGCAGAGATTCCTCTTCGGCAAGTGTTTGAACGAACCACACTATATGCAGCATATGGATGGCATCATGGCTGCACAGAGAAACTGATCAATTGTGCTACACTAACATGCTGATGGTAGATCAGTGAACTGATGACTGTTTCTGGAATATGCATGTCACTTACCATAGATTCTGTCACGTCTAAGAATTGAAACAGAATCTATGCAGAGCCACACCGTGTGCTATTGACATTAGTGATCTCTCTGCACTTTCTATAGGAGTCAGGGTTGCTCCAATCTTTGATCTACCCACACAGTTGTTCAGTACACCGTGCGTCAATTATCTGTTTGGCTATCCCAGAGGTGGACGAAATTACCCCTGTATTTTTATATTAAGTTAAAGCTGGAAGGCACAAAATAAATGTATTATAATAAATATAAAATATGGGCTGCAGTAACTTGTAGAATTATTTTTATCTGGGGGTTCATGCACCTCGAGCTCTGCTCTATTCATGCTGTAATGAGAGCCTTTAGATGGAATATTCTATTCAGCTTTTTATATTACGCTCATCATCACCAAGGTAACTGAGTGCTTTTGAACTCACTCTTTTAATTTAAATTTCTTAATACAGCCCCAATATGTAGAAGGACAGTCTTCCTTTCTGTAGGCTTTATGGTGAAGCAATTACAGTCCCTAAAAGAAAAGTTTCTGAATTCAGCTGTTATACTTCCACTGTTGCCTTAGTTGCAAAGTAAACCTTCAGATAAATTGTATTTAGATGCATATTAGAGCCAACCAGCTAAGAACACTGAACAGTGTCCTCTTTTGTTTTCAAAGAGGGAAGAGAGGGAAAAAATGGAAATGAAATTTTTAAAGGTGCATCAAGTGCCTTAGAAAAGAACTTAAACAGAGACACTGGGCTAATTTGGCTACATCACTGGGGTAATTTGCCCTGTTCACTGCATCTCTGAACTCTTCGAAGAAGGGCTCAGCAGACTGTATGCTTTGAATTTAGCTCCTGGCCCAAAGTAATGGCAGCTACCAAGGGCACAGGCATTCAGAATGAATTTTGCACCCTGACCCCTCTCCTACTCCTTCCCTACAGAAGGACAATTGTTCACATGATGAACACAGAACATCAGCTTTACCTATACAAAGACTTTCTCTGTTTGTTTCCTGCAAGGTGGATACTGGTACAACTGTTGCACAGACTCCAACCTGAATGGGGTTTACTATCGCAAAGGAGAACACACCAAAAACATGGATGGAATCACTTGGTATGGCTGGCATGGCTCAACCTACTCCCTGAAAAGAGTTGAGATGAAGATCCGGCCAGAGGATTTCAAACCCTAGGGGGAACCAACACACAATTGTAAAGCTAAGGTGACAATGCTGCTCTGAGGGGAAAGAGCCTGGAATCTCAAAACCAGCCATTGAAATGGTTTACTTCATCTAGAAGTTGTGCAAATGCAAAGGCTATATATACACTGACTATGCATCACACATTAGTTCTGAGGCAAACACGGGAGAGGGGAAAGGCACCATTACTATGGCTCAGCCCAGTTCTCTTTTCTTAAAGAACTCCCTCCTGCCCCCTATCCTCTAAACAGGATACACACTATATCAGAATGGCCACATCCCGCAGTAGCAGCATCTTCAGGAAGGATATGTTGTGGTTACACTAGTACTGGGACTTACAGGGTTGCCCCTATTGTTTGACCGGTTAGAGTTTAAGAAACACGTGGCTTTTACCCTCAGTTTTCCCCTCTCGATAGTGTTTAGATTAATTGAGGTTAGATACGAATTTTGCCAAGCAAGACCAAGAAACAAAGCAATGGGCTTTTATTTCAAACCCTTCAGTCATCTTCTTGGAAATATTCACAATGAGACAGACATTCATTCAGTGCATGTTATTTGACCTATGCTCCTCATATAGGAAAAGCTAGGTTGCTTTAGGTAATTGCATGTTGCACTTGTTCTTTCCTGGAGTCTCATTACCTTCTGGCCACTAGTCACAGGAAAACTATGCAAGACTTTACTTCCAGGGAGAGTCCCATCTGCTGTAGGCTATGTGGAGGAGGGAGATCTACACTAGAAAACACACGAGGGACTAGGATGCAGGTCTTTGAGCTGCAATGAATTGATTTTCACCTTTACCAGTGTTCTTCTTGGAACACTGGAGGACCATTTTATGCCACCTCATCACAGTATCAGCAAGACCAGGAGTATACAGGGAGTAAACATAGCAAGAAGCCTTTTAACATTGACACTGTATTCCATACAACAAGAGAGGAAGAGTCCTTTAATGTTTAATTGGAAAAAAAAAAAGATGTGTTAATAGAAGGTGCTAGTAAACAAGGGATCAAATAATATAGAGATTGTGTGTGGCTCTAAAACAGTAAAGGATCCTGGATACTACTACTTATTTACTAAAAGAAGCAACCTTGAGTGATTTGTGTTGTGTCTGGAACCCAAGCTGTATTTAAAGCTTTACTCCATCAAATCTCTATTTTATGATTCTTGATCCTTAACTTCCAGCTGCTTTTAACTTTCTGTTGTTACTTAAAGAGAATCCAGATGTGGGAAATATTTAACACTCTGCTTTATGGTTTACAAGTATAGGATTATCCACTCCCTCTAGATCAGACCTCTGGTCCATGAAGTTAGCTCTAATGCCAGCAGCTGTGACCAGTATTCGATACTTTAAGAGAGAGGCAAAACACACCAGAGAAGGCCTCTTGTAAATTTTGTAGTGCTGCCCATATGTCAGGATGGGGTAGTGTCAGGATGGGGTAGAAGAAAAGGAGCACTTTATTCATTATATTATTGAAAGTTCAAAGCAATGTGTATGGGAGCAGAGCTCTAATGCAAGCCAGAGAATCCTCAAGTGCTAGAAAAAATTAGAAAGGTACAAAGGTTTTGGGGAGGGGGAGTATTTTTTGTAAGTACTGCCTAGATTCCATGCTGAAACCCAGTGCATTCCATTTCCTCATGTAAGAGTGCCTTGAAAAGGATTGTTAACAAAGGACTCCTCCTGCAGCCACACTGTTGCTTGAATATTTTGAAAGAAGATGGCTATAGTTAATATATCTATTTTTATTCACTTAACAGAAACAGAGCTTGAGCCTAATTTAAAATGTTCTATCTTATGCAGAAGGGGAGATAAAGATTTCCTGGGAGATGCCTTATATATGTTGACTATTCATACTGGAAACTGGAACAGTGTTTAATACAAATCTGCAGTCTGTGCAATGTTTTTTTTTTTTTTTAATTCCAAACTTTTCCATTTCTGTAATAAAACTCTCTTGTTTTTAAGCCTGTTTTCTTCAAGTCTTGTTCCTTAACTTTTTGTTTGATACAAATATTCACAGAGACCGAGAGATTAAGGTCAGGAAAGGAGAATACACCAAGTTCTGAAGCATCCTAGGGGATGCATGAGAGGAAAAGGGATGAAAGCATACTGTAGAGAGGGCAAAAACAGCACAGCATGCTACACAGAAGCAAACATCCTAAAAATAAACAAAGGTGAAATAAGAAGAAAACATAAATCCAAAGCAAGCATCTTCAGAAAGCTTAAAAAATCCACAACATAAAGACCAAAGCAATTTGTTCATGAGTCTGTGCTCTTCCTTACACTCCAGAGAACTTCATACGTTGATTGAAAAAGGGAAAAAGGGGCATATACCAATTCAAAGGGAAACAGTCCTCATAGTCCAAGACAATGCAGAATTCTAACATACAGGACCCAAGGTACTGATTCCTTGCTATCCTTTATTTTTCTGATTACAGTAGCAGTCACAATGTGCTATACAATGTTCCTCCATATAGTTCATATCCTTTACATGAATAACTGTTTAATAGCATATTGCAGACTAGTACACCCTTCTTTCCCACATCCATTTCCCTCATCTCCCCATCACTGAGTGATCTCTTGAAGGAAGATTTAACAGAGCTCAATAAGAAACTTGCTTGTGCGTCTGCCCTTATCTCTGATTCTCCTTGTTTCAGACAATGGCCAGAACACCACCAGTGCACAAGGCAGAGGTTGCTCTGCAGCAGTGCCAGAGCCTTTAAAACTAAGACTCCAGGGCTGCGTCTAGACTGGCAAGTTTTTCCACAAAAGCACCTGCACAAAAAAGCCCCGATGGCGAAAATGGCGATTGGGGCTTTCTTGCCCAAAACCGCGTCTAGATTGGCACGGACGCTTTTCCGCAAAAAATGCTTTTGCGCAAAAGCATCCGTGCCAATCTAGATGCTCTTTTCCACAAATGCTTTTAACGGAAAAACTTTTCTGTTAAAAGCATTTGCAGAAAATCATGCCAGTCTAGATGTAGCCCAGGTGTTAGGTCTCAGCCTCAGCACAAAGAATAGACTAGAGAATAAAATTAGTTATGGGTTTCAGAGAGGCAGGCAGGGAGGGAGCTAGCATTTACTGATTAACAAAGAGTTATGTATCACTGGGGACCGATCCTTTCACAGGCATGTCCACATCTCAAATTGAAATGATTGTTTGGCTGGCTGGGAGCAGTACACTTCAGTAATCTGAACCTCTCAACAGCTGAATCATGCTCCTACACAACCTAGGCAGGAAAAATAAGGAAGCTAATAGAAAGCAGGATGTGTTTCTAAGTTGTGACTCAAACCCTGGCCATTCTTTGGGAAGTAACTTACAGCAGAACACATGGCCAGGTGCACGCAGCAGGGAGTGAGGCTGGTTGCCCCCGCTACTTTACAATTGGGAACAGCAGGCTGGTGCACATGTTTTTGCTTTATGCTCTTTTCAGCCTTCTTATTCTGCTTTGCCTTTCATTTTGCAGCAAGGCACAAAACCTTCAGTTTGCAGCTAGCGCTCCGAGAGTTGTGGAATAGCTCTTCCCACCCCAATCTGCCCTAACAGATTATCCATTCAGAGGGCAAAAGCTAATGATGTTCACCCCAAAACTGAACTTCCAAGCCTAGTCCAACTCTCATTATTTCTTTACTGAAAGAGCCTTGACTCCTGAAATATTTGGTAATCTTCACCCACTCGCTCCAAAAGTGGCACTCAAGGCACTGGCACAGACAGTTCAAGAGACATATTAGAAGACTAAGCAAAGTCACATTAACAACAAACAAGGAGGGATTCTGAGTGCAGAAGCAGACATGGATCAAGCTAACCTCTCTAAGGTCATGTTTTCATTACCAGAAAGATCAACATTGCAATGGTCGATCTTCCAGAGTTCAATTTAGTGGGTCTAGTAAAGACCCACTAAATTGAATGCTGAAGGCACCCCTGTCAACGCCAGTTCTCCTTGATTCGTGAGAAGTAAGGCACGTTGACGGGAGCATTTGCTCCCGCTGACTTCCTGTTGTGGAGGCAGCGCAGAAGGTTGAATTAAGATACATTGACTCCAGTTACACAATTAATGTAGTTGGAGGCGCATATTTAATTCAACCTTCCAGATAAGCACAGACAAGGCTTAAGAGTGGAGAGGGGTAAACTGAGTGGACATGCAAGGGAACAAGTTCATCACCTTATGAGCGGCCACTTCCAACAGCTTCATAAGCGTGCATGTGCAAGTTTTTACTGCATCATTAATGGCTTTGAAAGGCAAAAGGAGGCTGGTGTTTTTATGTGGCTGCCTCTTGGATGTGTCAGGACCACTGCTACAGAGCAAGATGGCCACACGACCTGCAAATTGGGTGTTGCAGTGGCATCTACTCATTAGCACTTGAAAGAATTTACTAGCTTTCCACCTGTTCCCTTACAGCTCTATTAGTATCTGATATTATGAACCACCATAATACAGCTGTCTCTTCCCTCATTACTACAAAGGGGCTCTACCATTAACACCTCACTAAATCCTGCTCAAGGGCCATCAAGCCCTGTGTTTTATAACCACCTACAGTTATACTGCCTTTGAACCTGAATGCTCCCAAATAACTTCACAAGCAATGCTCAAACAGCACTGCAGAAACACAGCCGTCTGTGGAAGGCAGCACCAACCAGTGGACAGCACATGGCACAGCAATTTTCTGGGAGGTAAAAACAGATAGATTTTGTCCTCTAAGTTATACCTCTTCCAAATAGTGCCATGAGACTTTTAATATCCCTGCGGTGCACATAAGAGTTCTGTTTGCAAGATCTTGTCCAAAACACTCAACCTCTTCCCTACTCACAATAATGTATCCCCCTCACAAGGTAGAAGGACCAAGTTAACCCATCTAGGATCTGAAACTCTGATTTCAGAGAGTTTCTGTTTCAAGCAAGATCTGTAGATCTGTGATCCACTCTCTTTGGTTACAGAGCCAGGACCCAGGCTATCGCAGGCATGGTGGTACACAGGTGGGAGAAGTGGTGCTTATTTGGGGAATTCCAGACATGTTCCCCTTTTTTTCCCTAGGAGTCTGCAACTTCAATTTCAATATTAAAAAAAGTCCCATTTAACCATGTCAGGAGTTTCAGACAGCTCTGCAGTATGTGTCCTGAGGGTGAACAGCACTTCATTTTGGCCTCTCTGCACCAAGCCCTCCTGAGTCAGCCTTTACTCAGGAAGACGTGCCTGCACTAGAAGAATGGAGATCACAGATGGCTGGGCTGCACATTGCCCTTTGCAGGGCCTTGCAGCTACAAGCAGGAGTTGGGAATCTTTTTCTATCGGGGTAATTGACCCACAGAATAAAAGCAGTTGAAGGCCAACCACAGCCCCATGGCACGGGAGGGGGGTGCACACAGAGGCTTGGGTCTTCCTGTAGGCTCCAGAGTTGGACCAGAAATTAGGGGTTCAGGCCGAGGGAGGGAGTTCCTGGGCGAGGCAGAGGGTAGAGGTGAAGGAGTAGGTGAGGCTCGGGCTGGGGGTGTGAGCTCTGGGGTGGGCTTTAAGATGTTCTTGTTCCCCTTGCACATGCACTAGTTTATCCCTTGGCACTCTGAGGCCAGGTCTACACTAGACCCAGCAGCTCAGCTTAAGGTACGTAACTCCAGTTACACAGAATATGTAGCTGGAGTTGGCTTACCTTAAGCCAACCTTGGCCATGTCCTCACAGCAAATGCTGTGGAAGCTAATGGAAGCAAACGCTCCCGTCCTCCTGTCGATGCTGGCAGGGGCTCCCTCTGAGTTTGATTTAGCGAGTCTTAATTAGACTTACTAAATCAAACTCCGGAAGATCAATAGCAGCAGCAGCGATCTTCTTTTCAGTGTAGACAAGACCTTAGAGATATAAACTTGATCCATGTCTGCATCTGCATTTAGGGTCATAGTTAGGGTGCAGGAGGAGGCTCGGGCCTGGATCGAGGAGTTGGAATGCAGGCAAGGGCTCAGGGCTGGGTCGGGGGGTGAGGGTGGAGGGGTGGGAGAAGATGAAGTCTTCAGCTGGGAGTGTGGCCGCTGGGGATAAGACAGGGAGGTATGGGAGGGGGTTCAGGTTGGGTGCGGGATCTGGGAGGGAATTGTGGTGTGAGAAAGGGTTCCGACCTAGGGTAGGGAGTTAGGGTGCGGGAGGGGATGAGGAGTGCAGATTCCAGCCTGGTGGCACTTCCTTCAGGTTGCTGAGTAGGGCTAAGGCAGGCTTCCATGTGGCTGCTGTAAGCAGCTACCGTGTTTGGTCCCTATGTGGAGAGGTCAGGCAGCTCTGCAAAGTGCATGTTGCCCATGCCAACAGCTCCCACTGACTGTGGTTCCCAGGAAATGGAAAATGTGGAGCTGGCACTGGAGGCAGCATGCAGAGCTTCCCCATGATTGTCCCTCCATGCAGGGGCTACAAGGACATGCTGATGAGCTAGTGCTTGTGGCTCCAGCCCCTATGGGCCAAGGCTTGGGATTATAGCCCCCGGTGTGGAAACGTGCCACAGGCCAGATGAAATGAAGGAGTGGGCCGGATCTGGCCTGTGGGTCCCCCCCCCCTCCTGCTACAGCAATAAAGCCTGCAGCCTCTCGCTTTGTCGCTAACATTTCAGACATTTCATTTCTGACCGTTTTCAAGCTGACAATGACTGAACTGTGGCCAGTACAAAGTTGGAATCAGACTGGAGCGGGCAAAGGTTGCACCCCACCCCAATTCCAGAACATAAAGCAAGCCAGGTAATTCTCGAGTAGACAACCTATCCTAGGCATAATGGCTAAAATCGACTGAGAAATAAATCAGTCATGAGACACTAATAGGTCCTTTGGGGAAGAAAAGCATTTGACAATATTACCTAGAATGCTTTAGTGTCTGGGCTAATATGAAACGAGAAACATCAGGGTGGTGCTTTCTAGCACAGTGCATTCTCAAGGCAACACTTCAAAAGTAGCCTGGCTCTGCCAATCGAACATAGTTTTGCCAGGCCTCTCATGAAATTTTACTACATTAGACACAAAATCTTTTCTGCCACCCTTGTGATGAGAAATTTTATTTGCAAGTCCAAAGGAACAGAAGTTATTTGTACTGGACAGGCGGAATTTTGAAAAGCTAAGCCAAGACTAAATCTGCCCCTTTCCAGGCAGTGAATAGAAATGCAGCCCTGCACAGCTCAGCACAGCCTAGGACTGCAGCTGCAGTCAAAGATTCAAAAGCCTCTAATACTTTTCCTTAAATCTAATCTAATCTAACAGTTCAAATCCAGCCCAGGTCAGCAGCAATCAATAGCTCCTTGCTCCCAGCCCTCTGGTCTCCATCAAAAATATGCACTTCTTTAATTGGCTTAGCATTTTGGTTAGCTTTACTGCAGCATTTTCTACATGTAGGATACAAAATAGGAAGGTCAAATAACACAACCAAGTAAAAGGTGATTGCTAAATGTTCTTTTCATTGGCTGCCTCTAAAACAGCAGAATGTCAGAAACAATAGCTTTTTCAAGTAACGTAGTAATGGCAGGGATATTTTCCACTAATGAACACGTGCTCTGGAAAATTCCTCACCAACCAGAAGCTTAATTAGTACCTCTAATTATTCAAGCTTAAAAGTGCAGAAGAAAAATTCATCATAGTACGTTGTGTTACAACAGCAGCTTTGGATGAGATTTGAGCAGAAACGGCAAATCTGTAGAGAACATTGGCAAGATCTGTGGAATTTATATTGTACTTGGCCTCAGGCATTTCAATAGCAGATGACATTTTAAGATGCAAGGAGGGTCGATTACGAAGATATTTATTAGCTTGTTATATTGAAATGTCTTTTGCTGCAACTACCGGACCAAGTTTTACTAAAAATTTGCTAATCGCAACACAACACTACAGGAGTCCATAAGTCCATATAGTTCATAAATAAATATGGCTATTTACTTTCCTCTTAATCTGTCTTTTCAAAAACATTAGCAAAGATATCATACCCTAATATAAATAATATTTTATTAACTATTTGCAAACTCGCAACATTATTACGCAGAGCCTTTTTTTCAATGGGAAGTTTGGGTGAAGCAAGTATATCTAGTCTAGAAAGAAACGTCAGCATTTTGATGAATCTATTGTGATAACGCCGCCTTGGCATGTCCCACAGCATGGCTCTATGACTTCATCACAAAAAAACAGGATGTCACACATGGACTCCACAAGCTAGGCTTGCAGGGCACAATTCTGGAAAACAGAAGGCATGGCAACCCTACGCCAGCAACACTACAAATGCGGGTTTGGACATTTTAGAAAGACAATCACAAATGAAATTGTTAATGTTGGCTTAAATAACAATAGTAAGAGTAAAAAAGATAGCACCCACTGTGATGGCTGGATGACCTGGTGGAAACTCAGACTTTTCTGTGGCATATTTCACTCTGACTGGCTGCAGACTCGCATAATAGTGCTAAAACTCTTCAGAACCAGAACGGTTGAAAATCCTTTGTTTTGGAGGAGGCAGAGTGGGAAGCACATACCATAATGCCTGGCTTTTCCTTAAGGCCAGTAATTCCTATTATCTCAGTGATAAACACCAAACTAACTCAATTTGAAATTGTTGAAACAATAAATGCAAATAAAGGCCAAGTTCATTATCTGAAAGCTTTCTGATCAACTGCTGAGCTTAAGGTTCACTGACTACATTTCCTTTAAGGTGCAGAAACACTTTTCATCTAAGTTTCAGCCATGGCCCAAGTACTCATCTAACCAGGGAACATCTGAGGACTCTGTCTGATCTGCTTCTGCAAAACGTCAGCAGGTTACAGCTCACGGAGGGAGGCAAATAACCAACTCCTGGATGCTGGCTCTCACCAGAATTTTTACTGCACAGAATGAGAAATGAACTTGACAGGTGAGCATGTGTAGACTGCAAGCTACAAATGCCCCCTTGCAAGCAAACAATCTGCTGAACTACACACAGGACCTCAAGTCTGACACTGAATCAACAAATGGCTCTTTCTGCAGCCTGAGAATGGAGAAAGTCTGCTGTAAATGAGAACAGTGGGCAGGGGAAGTTTGGTAGAAGAAGTGATGAGAGTCACACTACCTGATAAGAGACTCCAGGATAGCTGGGGTGGGGCCCTTCTGAAATTCCAGCTCTTTGTAGTGCAGGGCTTTAGCATAGGCACGGCATTTGGCTGCTCTTTCCCCCAAAAGGACAATGCCATTATCATCTCTTAATGGCAACGGACCCTGGAGAGGAACAGGTCAGAATCAGAAATTGCATGGGTGTGCAGGAGGGGAGGGGAGTGTGTAAGGATAACCATCCCTGCACCGCACCAGGGGGCTCACTTTTACCTTGTCACTGTGCTCCATGAATTCTGCCAAGTTCAGCAGGGTCTGAGTCACCTCTGCAATGTCCTGAGAAGTGAGGGCCAACTCAATGCTTCGGATCAGCTCATCCTGTTGGTCTTCATTCAGTTCAGACCAGCACGAAACGAAGGCAGCATTGAAGAGATCCCTGAGGATGGAGGGAAAACAGGATTAGAGGAAGGGATTAAACATTCACTGTGAAACCAACTTCTGTTCTTCTGCTGTGGGCTATGCTGCTGAGTTCAGTGCAAGGTCACTGTTCAGTAATGCAGAAACCAACACTATTACAAAACTGAGGTCCTGGCCACTTGTGGTCACTGAAGATGCTCTGGGTTTTGTTTTGTTTTTAAATGAGAGATTTTAATCCTGCCAAATGCTAAACACAGATAACTGCATTATGCCTTTTAATTTGGATCAACATGGAATTCTTCACTGCCTTTCATAAGCTGTTGTGCTGTATGGCCATGCACTATTAAACATCTACTCTGTTCCACCCCAGATGTAATGACATTTAAGTAGTACACAGTCCTTTCCATATTGTATATAGGTTGAGTGATCGGTCTATAACACACCTTAAGAACCATCTGGGTGAGAGATACTGTACAAATACAAGGGCATTTGGGGACAGCCTTTCAGTCTAACCAGTCCTTAGAACACAGGAGCCTGGGGCACCTGAGTTCTAATTCCAGCTCTAACAGTTTATCTCTGTGGCCTTGGATAAATCATCTCTGCCTCAGTCTCCCTTCACAGGAGGGAATTTGAGGATTATAGTTAGGATGCTCATAATTGCTCTGGAGATTTATTTGGAGACAATTATTAGTGAACCAGATTTTAATTAGTTTTACTTTTGTCTTTAGTTGGGGTGTGTGTGTGTGAAAGTGAGAATGGAGCCTTTTCTAGTTCAGTGAACTGAACCTCAGGTCCTGCCCCCAATAAGGGATTTTACAAACGCTTTGCACCATCCTAGGATAGAATTCTGCATCAAACTGGCTTTCTGATATGAGGGGTACAACCTGCTGCCTCAGCATTCTGTCAGCTGCTGAAACTGTTTCAGAGATTCTGTAGAGAATCAAAGTATTCTTTGGATCATTATAAAGCTTAAGAGTTAGAATAAGCTTGCTGAGGTACTAGAAATCAGAATCCAGACTCACAAGAGAGATGATTAAAGCACTGACAAATGCAACCTCAGCCTTCTCTTCTGTAGTTGATTCTTGAGAGATTATGGGGGACAAGAACATATTAAACCTTAAACAAAAGACTAAATCCATCACTGGGGAGACTGTTGCTTTGCACTTAAGACCCGTCCCCCAATTAGTTGCTTTATTCATTTCTAATGCACAGAAAATAGGATATAAAATGAATGTAAATAAGATTTTCTTGAAATTCCTGGTATTATCTGTATTAAATATTACCTTATGTTCCCCACAACAGGCATGGCTCAAGAAAAAAAGAGGACAAGGATGCGAAAGAAGAGGACGTGGAGGGATGCACAAGACCTGGGAAAGCACTGGTTTCCCCCAAAAAAGACTAAATATCACAAGAGACTATGGGAGGGGTTTTTTTTGGGGGGGGGGTCACCTTTTTTCCTCCTTTTCCCTCCCCCCATATGGAATGAGTTATTACCACCCACTGAGGTCAGGGCACATCATGGGCCACATAGTCAGGGCACATTATGGGGCACTCCACTCACCCTCCCTACAGAAGGCTATGTTCCCCCCAATAGGTGTGGCTCAAGAAGAGAAGAGGACAAGGATGCAGAAGAAGAAGATGCCGAGGGATGTAGAAGACCTGAGAAAGCATTGGCCTTTCCCCACCAAAACACTCTGGGACTTCTTAAACCGCCCACCGAGGTGGGACACAGCCAGAGGCACCATCCACTTCACTCCCATAGAGGTTGGCACCACAGAAATTCTGATGAGGGTCAGAGCTGGGCAAAGCGCAGGCTTCATCCCCCAAGTAATAATATATTTACTATCCCCCAAAATAACTGTGGACATAGGTCTAGGCCACACTGTGAGTTGGGCACTTATCCTAATAATATAGACTTTGTTTTTACCAACGGTTTGCCTATTCTCAAGGGAAAGCACCCTCAACTAAATATAGACTCTGTTACTAAAAACAACCACACATTTAAATCCAGAGCAATGCAGGACACACTCCTTATATTCTGTTTGTATCTCAAAACTTACCTGCTGTAACTCCCTCCCCCTTACCCATTGTCCACCAGAATCTGCATATGTACTTGTCAACCCATGTACTGGACACAACTTGTATATTCAGGGCGATGTGGGTCCGCTATATATGTGGGTCTCTCCCACCGGGTACATGATGTAACACGGAAAAAGGGCATCGAATAAGCGCATTAGGCTCAGGTGGCATGTTGCTGGCCTTGCTCATTATGTATCCACCCTCTCCCCAACCCAAACTTGTCCCTGCATTCCCTATTCACTCCACAGCTGTTAAACTTGTAATTTGAACTCGATTTGAAACATTTGCTAAATAAAATTTGTCAATCTGTTCCTATCAGTTTATTACCTTACTTACACAGTGCTTTCAGCATAAAGGTTTCCAACCTGCTTTACAAACCACATGTAGTCATTACTAGGGGTGGAGGACAGTAGCTTGGTTGCCAGCTCTTATGCAAGGGATGGATTCGTGAGCTCTGAAAAAGCAGGACAGGGCGTTTCTTCAAAACAGAACCTCTGCGTTGAAGATCTTACACACAATTTGCAGAGAGCTTAGTTTACTTACCTAACTAGGACAAAAGGCTGAATAACTGCAGCCACGATTAAAACACGTGGTTGCATGGAGCCGTGTAATTCCAAATACTATGCTTAGACTACAGGATCACAAGAAGTTTTAGTGGCATAAGCAATGACTTTGAAAAACTATTTTCCTTCTGTGCAGAGTCCTGCACTTCATGCAGGTATGCACAGGAATGAGAAATGTCTTTTGTACAAAATGCCCAAAAGGTTTAAATTAAAAAAAATAAAATCTTTTAAAGCAATAGGACGGTGGTGAGCTGGAACAGCAGGGAGTGGCTCTATTCGTTCTGCTCTGAATATCTGGGTTCTAGCCTAGAATAGTGGGGCAGAGAAAATGTTTCTCAATATTTTTCCTGGACATGTATTGACAGCACAAAGCTATCACATAGTCTGTGCTCACTACTGCATCAGCAGAGGTTGCTGCAGGGAGGATGAAGAACATGGGCAAAGCTCTATGTGCACATGTGGTGAGGGGAAGATGGAGGCACACAGAGGGAGGCTGAAATAGTAGGGAAATACTAACACACAGAACTGAGATTCATTTGCAAAGCTGAAAAGGACACCTGCACAGCATCTGGTCACAAAGCAAGCACCAAACTCTTGCCATGCTATCAGCCCTTCCATTGTGTTCTTGCCTCAATTCCCTTAGACAGAAAGTGAAACTAGAAACACAACAGAAAAGTCAGATTCCAGCCCAGGGAAGTGACAATTATGTGCCCTCGGGAAAAGATGAGCAGGAGGCTGTTCATGAAACCAAGTTGCCCCAGATCTAGTGGTGACATTGAGCCCATTCCTCCCAGAGGACTCTTATCCGAGATGCAGGGCTCTACAAACTACTTTTTACTTCCTTGTTTTTCCAGCTTCACTTTTAATTCCCTTCTACTATTCTGGAAATAGCAGTAGACAGAATTTCATTGAAGATTCTCCTCCCTCTCAACATAGCAGTTTAGGGAGCTGTCAATCAGGAATGCCAATCATTTTATTACATCCTCCTCCGTCTGCCTCCCAAATAGACAATTTTTTTATTTGTAAATTTCAGCAACTTTTATGTGAGTTTCCATTTCCTTACAATTTTTGGCTTGTGTGTGTTGCTGCCAGCATATTAAGGAGAAATGGGAAATACAGAATAACTGTACCTAGCCATAGGGTTATAGGCCTGAGCCAAGGCCCAGCAAGAGCGCAGGGATGGTGATGAAGAATCTTTCAGTAACTCCAAGCTCAATCGCCGCAGCCATTCCAACCAATCGTCTTTGGAGACTCTTCTTGCTGCTCCCCAGGCCTAAAACACAGAGCAAGATAGTTTAGTTGCTGGATCCAGTACCGTTACGTGAGCCCAAAGAAGAGGATCTGGTGCTTCAGTAAGGTTTCTACTTCATAGTTCTACATCTCATCTGGTAAGATCAGTTCTTCCATTTCTTGCTGGAGTTCTCTTTCCACAGAGCTATTTGCAACTGTCCAGCCTCATTTCTAAGTGATCAAAGTATGTTCCCCTCACACATGATACATGTTTAACAAGCAAGACCTGCAGCTCTTCTCTCTCTTTTGAAACACTCAAAGCGTTGTATGCCAATGCTAAGCATCAGCTTGGAAATACCTAATAGTGTGTGTCTGGAATTAGATTAGCAGGGTCAGCTCAGCCCCTCATCCTGCTGAGAACACATGCACACTTGAATCTAGCCAATGGTCAAACACGGCTCATGTGACCAATGTTAACTGTGCTATTGACCTCCTAGGAGCAGATGGAGAAGACTACGGTGTCTGATATCCAAAGTGCAGGCTTGTAGCTCCAATGTCTCCTGTTGGGAAGAGGTGCCAAGTGTGAGCATTGCAAATAGCAGAACAGTAGCCATGAACTTGTCCTAACTGAAACCCAATTCTTCCATTACACTTACGGTATAAGCAAAGGGCAACATATCACAGTGACTGTTGTCACCCTTGGTCAATACTTTCCTGCTATTTCCCTCTGAGCCAGTCACTATTTCTCTGTGGTCTAAATAGTCTCTCACATACAAATACTTAGATATGCATCCACTCACAGAACCATAAAGCACTATATGGAGTCCATTTGAAAATTATTAACTCTCTAGCATGGAAGAGGGCACTTTACACAGCTGCCTTTAACAACAGGCTAGTCTGGGTGATAGTGAGGGTGTTAAAAATATTACAATGTATACTTTGGACATGGGGAAAGAGACTTTCAGTATTACTTTGGGGTGCCCTTTAGTCCAGCATCCAAACTGCTCAGAAGACATCCTTTAAAGCCACGAGAGAACCTCAAAGTTGCTAATAAACTTAGAATTCTAAAAGAAGGCCCCTGACACCAGGCAATTCTACTTGACAGTTGACCATGGAAGAGAATCCTGAAAAAATGTTCAGATGTTCTAGACATTATTCTGCTCATGGCACCAAGAGCCTCTCCCTTCTGCAGCAAGCTACTGGAGGAGCTCCATACTTGCCTTCTGCAGGTTGATGGTGCTGACATGTAATTTCTTCATCGGTCCTGTTTCTACCGGGCCACTGGCCAGTGTCTCCCCCTGGTTACTTCTCAGTATTCGGTGCTGATAAATAAGGGGATCCTCCTCTTCATCAGCAAGGGTGTAGCCCTGTAATCAATGGCTCAGGATGAAGGCTAGGTTTGCTACTATTAAGATCCCCTTTAATGTGCATAGCCACTCCCCTGCATTCTGCTCCAGGCCAGCTGTCTGGGTGAAAGGAAGCTCAAGAAGCGCCCAACTGTTAAGTTCAATTTGGGTTAGGAGGCTGATCTTTCAGAATTACATATTACACCTTTGGTATCCGTGAGCTCAAGTCATCCTATTCCCCTCAGCACTAACTGCCAAGAAAGCTTGGCTCCCACCATGAGAGGGTGGAGAAGCTATACTCAGTCATACTCTGTGATAATATGCCACAAATCAATCTCTTTTCCCACAGTCTTCAATGAGAGCTCCAGAAAGACACTGTGCTAAAGACCGGGAGAGGACATAACAATGGAATTATTTTGGAAAATATGGAGCCGTTCCTGGCTTACGAACCATGGGATCTACTGTGGTAAACTGGGCTCAGGCAGGAGAATCTTTCCTTTCCTAGGGTGGAAATGATCGAGAAGAGATATGAGAGAGAAGGAAAGATACCAATTATCAATACAGATCCCTCCTAGCCATTTCAGAGACTTCTCTATGGGGAACCCAAGTTTCAAAAGGCGGATAAGTTTCCAGTTTCAGTCACAAAATATCCAACTATACTATATCATTATACAGAATATGGAAACAGTTACTCTGCATGCAACAGCAAGAAACCTACCTGTGTCTTCTGCTGCAGTACCTTTAGCACAGAACATACCTGAATTTGCGTCTAGACACATGGCTGCAACTCACCTTCACAATCCTGCAGATGAGAACATCATACCGCTGGTGGTTTATTCGATGACGCACCAGGACCTTGTTCACCATTGGGATAAAAATCTGATACTGAACAGGAGGAAAAGTCAAAAGCCAGTTAGTCAGTCTCAGCAAGACTAACATACACACACTGATTCCAGCTTCATTTAATTGACTAGCTAAGAAGCAAAATCCAAAAGAGCTTAATTTGAAAAACGCATGCTGCCAAAAGCCACCTGCAGGGCTGTGGAGAAACCATATGAGCAAGTCCACTGCAACACACAATGGTTGACTGGAAAGACTTCAAAAGTGGGCATTGTTTCTCTAAAATCCAGGCTGAATAATGTTAAATGACCCATTTTAAAGTCATGAAGGAAATTCCCTTCTCTCTAGGGGCTGTCACACTGAAGAAGGAAATTACCTTCTTCCCTAGTTGGAAGACCAGAGAGGACAATGTATCCATGGCAGTTGGCCGTAGCTCAGGGCTTAGATCTAGTGTCCGCACGATGGGGTGAATAATCCGTGAAGCATAATCAGTGAAATCCAGGGATTCTGTCAGGCGATCCACAGTCTCCAGAGCAGCTCTGAAATCAGAGCAGAAAGAGGGAAGGGTTCTTTGACTGATGGGACAAGAGGAGAGGGCTGATTACAAAGCCACAAGCAACTTATGCCCAAATATCTCAGCCGTCAGCAATAATAAAAACACACATGCAGTTATAGTGAGCTTTAGTAACAACACTTGCAAGACTGCTTGAATATGGCAATGACTAAGACAACAGCAGGAAAAAGACAGGATTTATTAGCTTGTGTCTGAGAAACAGAGCACTGAGGCTGTGGCACTCAACTAAAAAATAACAAGTACCGTGTGTGTCTGATTAGAGAAAACCTAGCTTGTGGGTGACTAATCAGCAATCTATGCTATGAAGGTGCACAGCAGTCACTGAGGAACACAGACAGATGGAGACAGTGGAAAAGAGAGGAGAAAGCACAGAGTTGGCAGATACTTACTTGCGAGCAACCACTGGGACATCTTGGGCATCAAACAGCTTTACAATGGGAGGTAGCAACAAATGCAGGTAGTCATCCAAGTTAGCTCCAAACAGCTGGATTGCATTCAACAACTGGAGGGAAAGATGATCCAATACTACCCAGCTTAATAAAGTCATGAAAAAGCAATGTTTTAAAGTAACCCTATCTCCAGTTTGAAGCTGCTCTGGCAGAAGGCATTTACCTGAGCTCTGACTGACCCATTTTATCCCAATGCAATTACTGCAGCAGGGCTTCTCCACAGCTCCTGTTTCCACGCAGTCAGATATGGGCCCAAGAGACTCTGCTCCTGGACAGGCAGTACCCAACACACCACCTCCACAGGCCAAATCACTCACCTTGACAGAGACGTTGCGGCCTGGGCTACTGTCATGCATGAAGACCCGTAACATGTGAGGAATGAGCTGAGGCAAATAGAGCTTGAATTCGCCCCCAAGAGCCACCACAATTTGCTCAATAAGTAGGATAATTGTGCTCTGTATAGAGTTGTTCATGACCCAGAAGTCCTGGAGAAAAAAAGATAGAAAAGATTATAGCTTCCCCTCTATGCTGAGCTGTGTGAAGTACGGAGCCAGGAGCTAGCATAAGGCTAATGCTAGATACAGATATAGTGAGAACTTTCTCCTCCATCAGGCAATCCCCTCATTTAAGCAACTTAAGAAAAACAAACTCCCAAGGTCTCTTACAAAGTCAACAATCTATTCTAGGCAACTTATTTTTCCTGGTCCCTTGGATGGTTGTTTATGGTAGGTTTCACCCTAACATGAATGGCTGTATATTCATGGACTTGAAGCATCTTCCAGTAAAACTGTACTTGGATCTAAAGGGCAAAGTGTTTAAAACCCAGAAAGGAACCCAATTAAGAAGCACTAACAGAGTTCCAGATGCTCTTATGCTCACTGCTAAGAAATGGGAGGCACGGGGATTTTTTAATCAAATGCCTAATATAAAAATGAAATTCTCTGGAATTTTAAGCCTTAGACTGGTTTATAGAAAGCCCAGAAAATAACTGGTTTCCTTCAATCCATCATCAGAAAATGAAATAAAATTAGAAACCAGGGAAGGTTTCCATTCCTCTACCTGCTCCAATGACAGAGAACTCCAAGCTGCTCTAAACTTGAAATCGCATCTAGTAAGTGCTCTCTCAGAGAGCTCCAGGTTTCAAACATTAGCAGGTTAGCAAGATAGTTGTCTGTGGACTTCACGTGTCATAGCAGCTTGGTTGGTGTTAATTTCTCTTTGACATCCACGGCTTCAAAAAGAGAATCACTGAATATCTTAAACATAAATCCTCTCTGGCCTCTTGCCCATTTGGCTTCCACAAACCAACTCACCAGTTATGCCAGGCAGGCAAGCTAATGGAACCTACTAGGATTACCACCTACAAAATAAGTTTTCTTTTTGGTCTGTAAAAAATTGATTAAAAAATAATTTAAAACAAGTTGTCAAGAACGGATGTGCTGTTTACCTTTCCAGTACAAGCAGATCAATAATCTGTGATGTCTTCCATGGTCCAGGTTTATTTCTACTTTCTGGTACTTTTTAGTCAGATTAAAGAAAATATTGACCTACATATAAAACATAAATTTTCCATCTTTCTATTTAATAAACTAGATCCCTTAATGCTCCATATTAAATGTTCCTCATTTAATTTTTAAGGCATGTATCATACCAAGCAGTTTGTTATTCAGCTCGGCAGGATATGACTACATTGCTCTAAAGAGACAGTCAATTTAATAATTATATTTTAAAAACTTTTGCTTATCGACATCACTAGCAACACATTAGATTAAATACAGGAAGAACTGTAGTAATCTAATTCACTTTGTTTCCATATATAAAAAGGCTTATCACTTGTGTGTGTTCCGGTCAATTTACAGGCCTCCTTGAACTAGTATGTTGCTTCAGTGTATATATTGCAAATACTGCTAGAGGATGTTAAATTGTTGTTAGAAAACCTTTTCAACTAGAATTTAAAAAAGAACCATTTCCATTTGGTTCAGATTTTGTACAAGTTTAATTTTGCAAGACTTAATTTTTGGGAAAAATGTGGATGACAGAATCCCTAAACACTGAGCAGATCTTATCGCTGAGCATAAATTGCCAGTGTAGGGTGTACTGGGCAGGTAAAAGCTTCCTGAAAATCAGGTGGACCCCTACAATTTAGAATCATCACATGAAGATGAAAGTGCATATAGTGCTGTATGATTATCCACAACTCCTCCAAAGTCACCATTCACACTAAGAAATCACTTCCTGCAATTCTGTTGCAGAAAACAGAAGACACCTTATATAGAGAGCCGGGCAAATCCACAGACATCTGCTTTACATCCACAGCTCATTTTTATGATACAGATGCGGATCCAAATTTTTTATCTGCACAGGGCTCTACTTACATACTCCTGGCTCTCTTCTCTTCTGACTTACGTTGTTGTAGCCACTTAACTTTTACACCCCTCACCAAACTGTATGCTTTCCCTGAGGCAGCTAATTGTAGTTAGACACCTATTTAACACTGCTTATTACACCCAGATTTTGGGCAACAGATGAATCATTGATTACAAAATCCAGGCTCAATCCTAACAGAGTATGGCATTTACCCTCAAGTGGGGTTACATTCCTGAGGCTAGATTTAAAAAAGAAACCTTTATTGTAAAATTAAGTGATATTTCCCTGCCTCCTGCTGCTGCAGAGATTCTCCAATCTCCCCTGATCTCTCTTTCTTGGTGGATATGAGGAGAGATTACTAAGACTGGGACTTTTCATTTTGGAAAAGAGACTACTAAAGAGGGATATGACAACGGATTATAAAATCATGACTGGTGTGGAGAAAGTAAATAAAGAAAAGTTATTTGTTTCCATAACACAAGCACTCCAACTCATCTGATGATGTGGGTTTTACATCCATAATATATTTGTTTCTTGCAATTGCAAGAAAAATGTCATGAACAAAATCAAGCCTTATACATGAGTTTCATCGACCTGATCACAGCGTTCAACTCAATCAATCATAGCACTCTGTGGACCACCCTCTCAAAAATCGGTTGCCCCAAAAATCTGTCAGCATCCTGAGGCTGCTTCACAACAACATGACTTCCCCAGTGCTGAGCAACAACAGATCCCGAAGCAACCCCTTTGAGGTCAAAACGGGAGTCAAACAAGGCTATGTCATTGCCTCAGCGCTGTTCTATATCTTCATCGCCATGACCCTCCATCTCACTGACGGCAAGCTTCCAGCTGGCATGAAGATTGTCTACAGAACGAATGGGAAGCTTTTCAATCTCAGGAGACTAAAGGCCAAAAGCAAGACCTCCGCAACTTCGATCATGGAGCTCCAGTACCACAGATGACAATATGGTTACTGCTCTTTCCCCTATAGCTCTTCAAACCATCTTATGTGCCTTTGCTGAAGCATAAATCTTGGCATCACACCGAACATCAGAAAGACCAAGGTGCTCCATCAATCCTTGCCAATGGACAATCTCAGGTACCATCTATTGAAGTCAATGGAGAACTGCTGGAAAACGTGGAGCATTTCCCGTACCTTGGAAGTCATCTCTCCGCCAAAGTCAACATTGACATGGAAATCCAGCATCTCCCGAGCTGCGCAAGCTCTACTTTTGCCCGCCTGAGGCGAAGTGTCTTTGAGAACCGGAACATCAATGCTAAGACAAAGCTCCTTGTGTACTGCACAGTGGTTGTTCCAACACTGCTATATGCATGTGAAACCTGGACAACATATAAGCATTACCCGAAGCCACTTGAACAATATCATCAATGCTGCTGCAGGAGAATCCTAAATACCCCTTGGGAGGACAAGTGCACAAACACCAGCATCCAGGAGGAGTCAAACATGACCAGCATTGAAGTTATCATCATCTACCAACAACTTCACTGGACTGGTCACATGGTCCAGATGCCTGATCAGCGCCTCTCAAAACAGATTCTGTTTTCTGAGCTGAAGGAAGGATGGCGGAGCATTGCGGGCCAGATGAAACGATTTAAGGACATGTTGAAGGCAAACATGAAAAAGCGAGGCATTGGTGTAGATACTTGGGAGAACCTTGCCCAGGACTGTCCTCAGTGGAGAGCAGTAATCCGTGAGGGGGTGGCACAGTTTGAGAGGTCCTGCCGCAGCGTGGATGAGGAGAGGCAGAGAAGGAGAAAAGAGAGGCAAGAACTGCTCCGTGCTCCTCCAATAGCCACCAACACCTGCCCCTTCTGCGATAAGACCTGCGGCTCCAGAATCGGGTTCATCAGCCATCAACTGATCCACAAATAGGAGGGTGACAGGAAGACATCCTATTTGTTATCGAATATTTGTTAGTCTCTGAAGGTGCCACAGGACTGCTTACTGTTTTACAAGGATTAGGGATCGCCAAATAAAATTAATAAGTAGTAGGTTTAAAAATAAACAAAAGGAAGTACTTCTTTGTACAACATACAATCAACCTGCAGAACAAATTGCCAGAGGATGTTGTGAAGTCCAAGTCTATAACAGGGTTCAAAAATAAAACCAGATAAATTTGTGGAGGTTAGGTCCATCAATGGCTATTACCCAGGATGGGCAGGAATGGTGTCCCTAGCCTCTGTCTGTCAGAAGCTGGGAATGGGCGACCAGGAATGGATCATTTGATGATTCCTGATTGGTTTATTTTCTCTGGGGCACCTGGCACTGGCCACTGTCAGGGACAGGATACTGGGCTAGACAGACCTTTGGTGCGATCTAGTATGGCTGTTCTTATTGATAGGTACACACTGACTATGATATTCCCACAAGAGTAACCTCATATGATCAAAGGAAAACATAATTTATCACCTTCCACTATTTCTAGGATATTGAGGTTCAACATAAGGGCTGTACTCACTCTCATAAGGGTGACAATTTCATCCATATAGGGTCGAATATGGCTCCTCACAAAAGACACCAACATTCCTAGCTGCTGGAACAGGAACTGAAAGGAAGAGACAGGCAGTGCTCAATGCTGCTATCCAAAATGCCAACACAACTCAGGGCAAATTTGATTTCAAAGGCTAATTGCAAATACCTCTGAAAACTAAACAACATGCACAGTTATGACTGCTGGAAGTCTGGGGCCAAATTCTCTCTCAGCCTCAATCCAAAGTTTGTATTTTATCCATTGCTGTATTTAAAACTATGGATACTCATGCACCAAAGGAATTCTCTACTTGCAAACTGATTAGGTGTTTAAACAATAGATGCCAAGTTGGAATCCAGAGTCTGAAATACCAATATCACTTTGTAAATTCAGATCTGGAGGCTGTGCCCGAAAATGTAGCCCCAATCTCTTCCCTCGACTGCTGGCCACACTCTTTTTTCCCCTCTTTCCATAAAGGCATATTTGGTAGACTATTACAAGGACAGATTGCAGTGCTTGACAGGTTAGCTATTCATTAGAAAGATGGCTAATTGTACTCTGGGAGTATTGTGACCTAGACCATTCTACTGCCCATTTGTTGTATTTGGTTCATGATTCACTTTGATCAAGCAAAACACAATCATGTGCCACAATGCACTATAGTGATTTTCCTTTGGAGTTAGGTGTGAAATAATTTAATAATTTGGGTGAGCACCCCTTGTCCACGAATGCTTATTGAAAAACAAAAATCCCAACAATATTTGTATCATGTTATATTACATTTCAGTTTTCATGCACAAATTGTAGTGTAGATTGTAATTGCTGTTCATAGCAAATACAGGCTAATGGGTTCCAAATCACAAGTGGAACTCAGAAGAATAGATTATGGGGTCTAATGAAAATCAAGTAAGTGGACAAGGGATAAAAAGCAGTCTGTTTGACTAAGGCAACAACACACGTTTACTGAAAAATAACCCAGCACTCTTATGAAGTTGTGAGAGGATGTTTACATACAGTGCAGGGAACTGCCTTGTTTGTGCTTTAATATCACGTGTACCCACCTCAGCTCTTCTCCCCAGTACACTGTCACCATCTTCTTTTACCTGAAAATTTGTAAAGATTTACAACTGCGGAGCTTTCAAGCCAGTTAGGTCAGTCCTGTCTAGGCACTCGGCAAACCTAGAGTGCCAGGGTTTTCATGCCGATCTGAGCGGTAATTCAGTCTAGTGGAGGACTGCCAGTGGCAACTGCGTTTCTATAACAGGAACGGGGATCTACTAGGGCAGTTCTGCTAGCCTCATCCCACATATAAAAAACTCAATTCCAGTAACTCATGCAAGTTCCCCACCACACAAGCACTCAAGGAAGAGGTTCTGCTACAGCCAGCCATCCTAGGTCTGATACAGCTGTTCTTCTGGTGCAATTTTACATGTAACGGAAAATAGCTGGTTAAGTGAAGAAGTAGTGAGAAGTGCTGTAGCATGGCTGTCCCCTCAGCTGTGAATGCCAGCTGACTGCAACAAGTCAAATTCCCTGCAAAGGAGGATGAAAGCACACCGCTTTGCTACATGCAACATGTAAAGAGAGACTGGGCAACAGGACAGAAGCTGAGGCCAGTGAAAGCATTGGGACCGGAACAGGATGGCTTAAAGAGGAAGCATAACTCAGGACTAGCCATAAAGGGGGTGCAGAAAAATTGGTGCCACTTGATGTTCTGATAAATGCTCACAGGAGAGAGAAAGCAAAGCTGGTACCTCACTGTTACAGCATGCTTGGCAGCAACACACTCAGTGCAAAAGCACCCAAAGCCAGTCACATTCTCTTTACAATGGAAAGGGGAGAGGGAGCAAATTCTCAGTATACTCACCTCTCGGATAGCACCATCGCAAACCCGAATTACATTGAGAAACGTTGGCATGACCTGGGGCAGGAACTGCACGCACTTCAGCCCAAGTGATTTGAAAATGAAGGTAATGGCTTGGACTACCATAGTGTGATGGTGAGATAAGGATTGGTCTCGGAAGATTCTCATCAGCGCTACCATGGAGACAGCGGGGTAGAATTCATCCAGAGGGAGGTTTCCCATATTCACTAACATCTCACTGGTACTGTAATCCGCTGGCAAAGGGTAAAGATGTGTCACTTACATGAGTACATACAATACATGCCAATACTGCTGTTCAGATATAGCTGGCTAACAGGAAAGAGGGCATTTACATTAACAAACACACGCAGAGGCGATCGCCAGTCCATGGGAACTTAAACTGAAGCCTTGAGACCCTGGAATTTTTATTCCTAAATTTAGTGGACAGAAGAAAACTTGGCTGCCTAGATCTCTCAGTTTTTGTACAGCAAAATAAGAGTAAGGAAGCGGCATCTTTAAGGCTCCATGCCCTAATGTACCAAGTGCGGGTGCCTTTTTGCTCGAGATCTGTTTACAGAAGTATCTCAGAAGTTTTTAGGGTAGGAATTAGTGGAAGAGTGGAGCTATGATCTCTAGAGCATTCGCTCTTACCAAACCTGGACACTTCAGAAAGAAAATCCATGCACAGGGTACTGCTGCTGAACAGAGAGGGACCCAGACAATAGTATTGCAGCAGTGCTGCTGAGGAAGACAGAACAGTATAACAACACTGTCTTGGCTAAGTAAAGAACTGATCCCCTGGATTCTCATAGGTTGCCAAGATTTATGGGGTTGCATAGACGCACAGCCTCCAAGCTCAACTGTCTCTCTCTCCAAAATTTCTTCGGCCACAAGAGGTTCAGGGAAACAGGTGAAATGTGCAGTTTTCCAGCTCCTCTCCTATATTCTTTCTGCAGGAGAGGGGAATCTACTCCCGGAAAACTACCTATCACTATCACTAACAGTACAGCTTTAACTCACGTGGTTCTGGCCTAGCAACTGGCCATGTTTCTCAGTCATAGTTCAATATAACAGCAAGAGCTAAAATAGACTGTCTCTACAATAATAGGATCTACCCTTTGATCACCCGTCACACTTGCTGCTCACCCTTGATGGCCATCTGGGAGGAAAATTCATAATCCCACTATGCTTTTGTAAAAAACAAGGGAATAACCTGCCATTCTGGCCAATGTTCCTCTCCAAAGGACACACATACTCGTGTGTAACGCTGTGTGTGTGCCAGAGACCAACACATGTCACCAAAGACATTTGCCTCCATGGCTGGATGCACTGCAATGACTGACTGACTTTGTAAAGCACTTTTCAATAGTTGGAGCATGACAGACGCTGTCTCTCACAAATACTCAGCAATACAAACTTCTCCTGGGAATAAGCTACATTTGATTGATTGCTTCTTCCTCTCTATTTTCAAAGATGAAACATTCCTAACCCCCTTTTCCCATCTAATCAGATATTTTAAATGTGGTAACCAGTACGTTCGTATGCAGCTAGAGGGTAAAATTATCTAAAGTGCCTTAGTCCCTTTTTCAAATGTGGCATTGACATTCAAAGGGATTTAGGCTCCAAGTCATTTGGGATTTGACTACACTTGGAAATTTATCAAGGTAATTATTCTGGAAAATAATGTGTCCACAAAAAGTTTCTTTAGAATAACTACTCTGGTAAATTTCCAACTATAGACAAACCCTATCTTCTGTCTCATCATATATTGCTCTAGCACAATGAAACCACATTCCTCTTGCACACACTGTTTTATTAGTATTTGGAAACTAATTTAAATGGTATTTTTTATTCCATATCTAGACTTTATTTACATTGGTGGAAATCCAGCATAGCTCCACTGAATTCTTTGGATTTCACAAAAGAAAAACCTTGCCGATGGTTTAATGGACATGTCACAGCACAACTATTTCCATTATTGGCATTTACTGTAAGTTACAGTTAAAAAATAAAATCAGTGAATTTCACATCTGGAGATGCCTGTAATCTGGCTACTTATTTTTGTTCTGTTCCCTTATTTTGTTTATAGTGAAATTCATGCAAACATAGACAATCAGTTTCAAAGCTGAACCTAGAGAGATTTTTACTGCCTTACAAGATGCTATATTGAAAATGCTTAGAAATCTATTTGAATGCAGGGACACTTTATCACACTCCATCTGTTGTTATATTATTTTATTGTAACAGTAGAAAGTGCCAATAAAAATTCCTACCAGAGTAATGTGATGCAAATGTGATGGTTTCATTTAAGCAAACACCTGGCAAACAGCTGCCTGCCTATGCCCTGACACCACTTCCACACAATTCAGCACTATTGCTCTCTGTTCAGGAAATGAGTGTACACTTTGGATAACAGCAGTCATGGAGTGAGCAATGTGGGTAGAGCTTTGTGGTGAAGCAATCCCGGGACCTTCTACTTACACAATTCAAATGATAAAAATAAGGAGGAAAAACTACAGATGTGAGTTTGACATACTGCATGGATACCTACTTAGGAAGTGTTTTTGTTACATGCTTTCAGCATTTTACTTTGATTGCAAGCTGCGCAAGGCAGAAGCCTGTGCCATTTGTCAGTCAGTCACCATGCATGTTTAGGGCACTACAAAAACAAAGCTCTAAAGCACTGAACTATGTAATGGACAGTAAAGTCTGTGCTTCTGAAACACAGCTCATTCTAGAGCCGAATATGTAATGAAACAGGCTGGAAGGCACTTTGAGAGGAAAAACTGGTTTAAGTTGGTGGTGGTTTAAAAAGCCTTTCGGGCTGATCTTCATTCTCAGAACAAAACCATCCTCTTTTGCATTCCCATGAAAGAGGGAGAAGGGGATAGGGCAGGACAAACTTTCAAGGTGTCAAACAGTTCTCAGGGAATGGTGTTGTGATTTGTAGACAAGCAGCCATAAAGTAAACCATGTCAACAAAATGTTACATTTTTAAGGGGACACAATCAGCTTAAGCAATTTCCTGCACATCTGCCTGAAATGTATGGGCTCTTGCTGCAAGAAGCACCCAAGATCATTACAGCTAAAAATCAGAGATGTGTCTCTATTTGTCATTTTACTGTATATCTGACCACATCATGTATATTCAGATTTCCCCTGTGTAGACAGTCGCCTGTTTCCACTAGCCTTTCACACATCAACAGGGCACAGAAAGATATTTTATAAAACAGGAAGGTGCAATTGTGAAACCTCAAAAATAAACAGAGATTTGAGAGGTGGAGAACATGAAATGACTTTTACCTCTAGTTCTAGAGAACAGGAACCCTGTAATGACAACAATAGTTGAAAGAGGAAACTTGGTATGAAACCCTGAAAGTATTTCCTGTTCTGCACATATTCATAATAATATTTTGCACTTTAAATCTATTGATCTCTACACACATCACAAATGCAGGTCAGTTCCATTAGCTCTTTTTTTTTTTTTTTTTTTTTTTTAAAACAAATGATGACTAACCTGAAGTCTCAGAGGCAGAACTGAGGAAAAATCTCAGGTCTCTTCACACTCTGTGCTATGCCTTGCTACAGATAATGCTGCCTTTCTGTAGCTTAAGTCATTTTACTTTTAAGTGAAAATCCTAGTTATGTTGGGAAAATACTATTGGTTAGGATCTATCTTGCCTGTGTCTCAGTACTGACTGAGGAAACAACTCAGATGCTACATTACGTCATGTTAATCTTTAGTTCCTATGCCGGGATGTAAAGAACAAGGTCCCTTTAAAACAGTGTAGGGTGCACACACTTTCCCCAGTCTCCCTCTGCTTACAAGAATCCTGGCTGGATTTAGACTCCGATAGGCTGACAGCCGAAGCATCTCGTGACTGGTCAATCATGCCAATGTTCACTTTGTGCTTGTAAGGGTCTAAGGCCCCCAACAGTCCCAGCACGCGGATAGCCTAGCCAGGGGAAAATCAAAAAAAGAGAAAGCACGTCAAGGCATGTCAACCAGGCTAAGGCTTACACATTAAATGAAGCCTGAACCCAGGGCTCTGGGAAGCTGGTGGAGGGAAGGGAAAGATCGGGTGGTGAGAGACACAATCCCATCATATTCCAAATAGAGTTTACCCATTCACTGAAATGAGCAACTTAACTAGCTTCCATTCACAGCCCTGACAGAGTCTTGTCCATTATGTCAAACTATCCCCCAATCAACCCCAACAACAGATCAGTCACTGGGTCAAAAGTTTATCATGACTGACCCTGGCCTCTCAGGCAAGACACAGAAACTGCTGCTGCTGGGAAGTGAGCTGTGAGTTCCTACCTCTCTCCGAGTGCCCTGGTTCTGCTCCGTCTTCAAGAAGTTCAGTAGCACATCCAGCAGGGTTGGGTATTTCCTGTACGGCTCCACCACATAACCCGTGCTGGCCACCAGTTGTCCCAGTGTCCACAGAGCCACCTGGAACGAATATAGCCATGAACAGTTAGTTTTGATCAGGGGAAGCAGCAAGTTACTATTTGCTCTGTCCTACCCACATCATTGTTCTTCTTTTAAAAGATCTCAGTGTCTGATTACCTTTCATAGGCCATGCCACAGGAAGCTTCCACAACAGGGACTCTTTGTTGAGAGAAGTCGACAAGTCAATTAATACATGGCAACCTACAAACGGCAGGGACGTACAACACACACCACTCTGAGAGGCAATGTTTTTTAGGTGGCGTTGTAAACATCTCTGCAACACTGAGCCTGATCCCACTGACCTATGCTGTTTTCTCTAGCCGCATGGCAGAACACCCTGTGCAGAAGACAGAGTGGCAGTACACGTTCCATCTTGGCACATAAGAATGGACTCAGAGTTCCATGGGAGACTGACAATCTGAGCTAAAGGTTTCTGATTGCTTTCATACACACAATGACATTTGACTATATGTATCCGGTCACAGAAGACAGCATGGTTTAGGGTAGGTATCATATACACACCTGTCTTTTAGCAAGCAAGGAGGAGTCCTGGAGCATGTCCATGATTATAATGAAGAGCTCATCCACCCACTTCCTCATCTCCAGCCCACTGACCTGAAGACAGAGGAAGGTAGGACTCTCATTTAGAACTGTTGCAGGGTTAGGCAGCAATGAGAATGCCTCCACATAATGCTGCAACACCCTTACCTGTGCCAGCTCCCCTATGGTAGCCAAGACATTATTGATCACCCCTGGATTTGGATCTGGATCAGGATCTTTCAGCTTCACAATCAATGCCTATTTGATGATACAGGAAGAAGTTAGAATCACTCCCCTGCCCTGAGCAATCTCTTCCCCAACTCCTGCACTGAAAATGCCAGTAAGACAGAGCCCCTAACAATTGCTCATGGGAGTCAATGTATGTTTCAAAGACTTACAAAGTATTTTTATTACACCTTTAGGATTTCTGCGCATCCATCTATTTAGGTCATACAGTTGCACACACATTCAGGTTTATAGTAGGGACTGCACTCCAATCTGGTTGCTATACTACTACAGAGCAATAAAAATGGCGCAGTTCCTGGTCACAGTTATTGCGTAATGCACCTGTGTACCCAAAGATCTCCTCCACCTAAAGTCAGCAGGAATTCCGAGACAGCCCTACCTTAAGGATGGGCTCCATATAGGGACGAATGAGTCGTGGGGCATTGGAAACCAAGTGACCCAGCATTCTGGCGCTCTGCTCTTTTATTCTACCAACACCACTGTGTTCCAGCTCCGTCAGGATCTGCAAAAAAGGCAAGCAGACACATTACAGCAGAGTGAGAGCTGGAGAGCCAGTGTTCTCCACATAACACAGCAAATGACAGAAGAGAGCAAAATAAGGAGTCTGACTGACCTCATTCTTCTCTGCAACTCATGTCAAATGAGAAAGTAATCTCAGAAGCTGTATACTTGGTTGCACCTATGAGTGGCCCAAGTGAGGCCATGGCTACTTTGTTTCAAATGGAGTGGAGTGCAACCAAACCCATCTTAATGGAGAGTGGAAGTCCCTTTAGTCAAAAGAAAAGGTCCTTCCACTGAAGGCAAAAAGTGTCACGTGCTGGGACCTGAAGTGACTGTACCCTAACAGGGAAGTTGGTGACGTCAAACGGCATACAATTCTGAGGGCCGCTGGTGCAAACAAATAAAATAAAATAAAAAGATGTCAACAGGGGCGGATATAGGGCAGGGCGAACGGGGCGGCCGCCCCGGGCCCCGCGCTTGAGAAAGCCCCGTGCATGCGCCGTGGCGCCGCCGCGCATGGCGTCACTGCGCATGCGCCATGGCAAAGGGGGGGCCCCCGCGGAATTATGCTGCCCGGGGCCCCGCAAAACTGTCACCTGCTCCTGGATGTCAACACTCACTAGGAAAGCATTGTTTAAGAAGTATCAAACTCCATTTATAAACTGTCTTCCAGAAATGGAGACCTTCATTGCACTGCAGCTATAATAGATCTGGAGCGTCTGACTTCCTTAATGCAGCCATCCCCACCTCAGTTAATAAGGACTCCATCCCCATCCATAGCAGCCTCTCTCCATTACCTGTATTAACATCTTGCGCAGGAAAGGCATGACAAATGCAGGGTTCATGCTGCTTAGCCGGCCCACGGTGCAGATAGCTAGCTCTCGGATTTCAAACACCTGATCATTCAGAGCCACAAAGAGAGCCTGCAGATTTTCTGCCTGGGCAAGATGAGCATCAAACCTCTCATCCAAGGAAGCCAACACACAGTAACGGATATCAGGGTCTGCAAGAGCATGGTCATTTGTCTTCAATCATGTTCAACTGCTGTTCTTACACAATCTTGACATACGCACTAATTCATATATCACCTCCTTTCACCAGAGATCTACTCTCAATGAACAATCCTGCCAATACCTTGGAGCAAGTGGACAAGGATCGCAATGAATCAGAGACACCTGAAGAATCTACCCATAGGAGTTAGTGTAGGCCAGCCCAATGGTGTCTCACTATTGCCCTGTGCTGTCAAATAAGACACACAGGTTTAATGTCCAGGACAGTCTCTTGCTCCTAAAACTAGTGTGGCTGGAAGCACTGTGGAAAAGGCAAACCAGCCCCAGGTGACCAATCAACAATTTGCAGAATCCATCCAGCAAAGGGGAGGGGACAGAAAGGGAGGTTCAACAAAAAGAGCTGGTCCCTTCTGAGATGCAACAATTGAGCCTGAGATGTGGGATAGGGATGTGAACAACAGGTCGACTATCGGATAAGCAAATACTTATTGGATAGTCCACACACTAGTCAACTAGTCACTTCCCCCACTCCCTGCTGCCTCTATGAGAAAGAGGTAGCAAGAGGAAAAAAAAGGTAAGAGCAGGGGGTGCATCAAAGTGGCAGTGCTGCATGGATCCCGGGGTCTGCTCCCCCGCTGACCCTGGGCTCCACGCGGCGCTGCTGCTTTGATTGCTGCATGGAGCCTGATGCTTTGAATCCCAAGCTGACCCCGGCCGCTTTGAAACGCCACAGGGAGCACAGGGCCAGTGGGGGACTCCTTGAGTTTCCACTGGCCCGTGCTCCCTTCAGCGCTTTTGTCTTTGAAGTGTAGCAACAGCCCTGGGGCTTCTTGCTACATTTCAGAGGGAGAGGCGCCCTTATCAACTATTCGATTAGCCAATTAATTTAATTTTAACATCCCAAATGTGGGGCAGTCTCATACAGCAAGACAAGAGATAAGGAGTGAAATTCTGCGGCTTCCACCTAGAACAGAGAATCTCTGGGGTTACATTGCTCTGCACTTGTTCTCCTCTAATGCTCCCAGATCTGGGGATAGATTCAGAGGTATGGAAACCATTCTATTTAGAAAAAGTGATAGCCTGGGTTATTAGAAAACAAGCCCGAACCCAACACATTACCTGGGTCTGTTATCCCAACCACAAGCAGTTTGCTGAGAACGTCGGCCACCACCTGCACTGCGGTCTGGCTGACCACATGGGCATGACCGCTGATCAAGTGGATGGAGGGCGTGAGAAGGCGAGAGCAGGTGCGAGCCGCTTCCATCCGGATCTCCTTGTGCTCACTGTTCAGGAAATGATCCGCACAGTGCCGGACAAACTGGGTCAGAGAATGGCCTGGATGGGAGTGGGGAAAAAGATTGTTTGTCACACAGGTTTACACCTCGGCAATTACACCCGATTTCCATATGTCAGCTCTTTTAATAAGAAATGACAGTCCAGGAATTTAACTACTAAAACGCATATGAACAGGAGACTATTACATTGACTACTTTTTTGTTTTGGCTCCCACCCATGGGCCACATGTTGAGCCCTGCATAAACCCAAACCGCACTGCAGGCCATAAACAAACAGGCTGCGGGCCGCATGCAGCATGCGGCCACATATTAAGTAGCCCTGGTTTAAACTCTTTCCTTCTGTAACAGAAGCAGCTATATAGATGGGGTCAGCCAATGCATGAGATAGGCCAGCTCTTCTCTTCTGTGCCAGCCCGGAAAAAGGCAAGCCCTTCTTTAGATGTTTTTAAACCCATTTCTGGATTGTAATTCTAATTACAGCATATAATTGTTTGTTATTGTGCATCCACAATGGGTGATGCTTTCCAGAAGGCTCCCAAAACTTGGAAGTAAATTCAGCTGTGGGAACACACAGAGATCATGGATATTGTTCTGCGGCCTCATTACGGTATGTGCAGCTGACATTAGTAATACTGACATGCCCATTTTTTGAGAGTCCTTACACCACACATATCCGCCCTGCTGCTTGTTTCATGCCTTACCTTCGAACTCAAAGCTGCCCAGTGTGCGCAGGGCAAGGGTGATGCTGCCCACATCGCTGGCCTCGGGGATGTTGGTGAGGCTGGGAGAAGCCAGCTGATGGGCAAGGCCCTTGGGCATACCCGGGTGCCGTAAAGGCTTGTGCATTAGAACGAGAGAGAGCATTTTCAGCAGCCCGTCCTGGATGTCCTTCTTCAGCTGTGGGATCTGACGACTCAAGTCATACAGCACAGCAGTCAGAGCGGGGCTGGGGGTGACAAGCAGGCAGACACTCATTAGGGCAGGAACAAGAAAATTGCACATTTTGGCTTCTCATTCATGACTATAACTTTACAAACATCCCAGGTAATGTTTTCATTTAAATCTCGGCTTGACAAATCCCTGGCTGGGTTGATTTAGTTGGGATTGGTCCTGCCTTGGGCAGGGAGCTGGACTTGACAATCTCCTGAGGTCTCTTCCAGCTCTAGGATTCTATGAATGTCACAGCAACACCTGATATTACGGCACAGCTACCCTTGAGTGAACTCCAGAGCTAACAAACTGCTTGGATTCTAGCCTACATTGCTGTGTTAGGTGCTATCAGGAATTCTCTGTGTGGTGGAACTCCAGAGGAGAGTGGTGCAAGACACTCTGAACAGGACTACCTTTGAACACTGCTCTGATGTTTCACAGAGAGCAGAAAGCAGCTGCAGGTTCATATCAGTGGCATCTTCTGTGTTGGATGCTTCATTCCTATGCTGTGTAGGCAAAGGCTACCAAGTCATGTCCAGGTGTTCACTTAAGTCTATGAATCACTGTGCAATTTAGGAGCTAGCAGCTTGAAAGACTGCCTTTATCCATATCCTCCACCCTGGCAGAGAAGATAAGCTGGGACGTCTGTGTTGGGAATCCCCAGATATGAACTGTGAAGGTGAGAGAAGGCTAGATGTAAGAAATGGGTGGCCATTTCAGGGTTTGTCAGTAGCAGAGCAAGAGTCTGGTTCACTCTGACTCCTGCTAACGCGAGAGCTAGAAGAGATGCTGTGTTCGCCTCTCTGTCTCTCTCTCCAAGATAAGAGTGGAATGCTTACCTCAGTGAGAACCTTGAGATAAGACAGCATCCGATGAGAACTGAGTGGGCAGGGAAGTAATTGTTTAATATTATATGTAACAGAAAGGTATGTATATTGGCTTTTAATTGTTTTGTATTTGAAGATCCCCTTGTGCTGTCTTCCCTTGCAATATTGCTCGAATAAACTGCCTCTGGCAACCTGTTGCTTAAACACAACGCAGAGTGAAGGCTCGTTATCTTCCACAATTCCCTTCCCCTGTTGGGCTGACACAACAGGAGTGTGTTGGCCTTCTGGGGTTTCCTGGTTGCCCAATTTTTGGCTGAAAAGGGGAGTGAGAGTGCTGGGAAGTGGGTGAGTCTGCTCTTGACATTGTTTGGACTAGTCATTTTACAGAGTGATTCTTTAAAGGGACACGTGTTCCGACAAAAAGGGGCATCTTATACTGGAGACATTGCTGATTGTTGCCTTCTTAGCAGGAGGTATACGCACTGATGTTGCTGAAGGAGTCTCGTTGGCAGCACCAGGGATGGCATAGGAAGCTCAGCACAGCAATGCTGAATTTCAAACCTTGGCCCTCCAGATGTGGGAGCCACAACAACACACCTATGTGCAGAGCTTGGACATGAAGAGCAGCAGAAAGGCACAAAACACACATTTTACACGCTTACATGTGGATCTGAGCACCCAGAGTTGGATGTGGTCATGGAATAAAACTGCTCATGTTTGAAAATATTGTCTTTTCGGCATGTTTCACTTCTAAGAGAAGTGTGAGAGTTGGTTGGCTTGAATGCACACCCTCACCCTAGCTGCCATCCCCAGAGCTGAAGGATTCCTTCTCAAGACTTCTGGGGTATTTACACTCCATAGGAAATTGGGGGTTTAGCACCTTGGATCTTAAACATTAGGATCACCCCTTATTCCAATCAGAATAACCTTAGTAACATCACAGTGTTATTTTCATCCTGGTATTTGGCTTCTCACTGGGATGGGTGGAATGTCTTAGGAATTTCCCTAAAGCAGTAAACTCAGTGCACCATTTCCTCCAACTCAGAAAGCAGACAACATAATCTCTGAGTGTCTGCTACAGGAAAGCTTTTGACAGGCTATTCTTCAAGGCTGATTAAGAAGTCTGCTGGAGTTTCATAACTCACTTTCGTAAGTACAGTGATCACTGTGTTGATGGCCAATAATGACACCTAGTGGCTAATGGAAGAACCTGCCAACATCTTTTATACCTACCTCAGTCCCACAGCCAGCATGGGTTCCAAAAGCTCTTTGATATCCTGTTGGATGCAGGGTCCCATAGCTCGTGCCAACATGCTGATGCAGGTGAAGACAGTGGCATCCACCTGCATGGACTTTTGCCTCCTGAAAACAGACACCAAAAGAGCTATTGATCTCAGAGTGCAATCCTCCATCGCTCTTATCAAAGTTTCATGGGAACACCAATCAATGTAATAAGCTGTCACACTGAAAATAGCATGATCAGCAGGTGTCTAGCCAAGATCCTCTTTAGCTTTCACACACTCACTTGTGAGCAAAGTCTTTTGGTGGCAGTGCTGCTTTGATGATTTCAAGGACCTTGGGCAAGTAGGCCTGGAACTCAGACCTTACAGCCACAGAAAGCAATCCCAAGGCTTGGAAAGCTGCCGTTCGCTCCTTCTCCTTCTTCACACAGCTCAATACGTGGTTCATTGTGTCTGGAAGGTACTGATCAGCTGATCACAAGAGCAGAACAAGACAAACAATGAGTTTAAGGGACTGTAGAAGGAGCCAGTGCCATACAGCCCTTCCTTACAAACCTTCATCGACCCAGGCCAGGATCCTGATTATTCTAATTTATATTCCATGTCATTTCACATGTGGAGTACCAGAAAGATACACAGGATGCTCACTTACAGCAGCCCACACAGCAAGCAGCCTGCACCAGAAGTCAAAGAACACTGGCATGAAAGGCATCTCACTTGCAACAAGGATCTTTGCAAGAATGCCACTAGGCAATAGATACTGGCTGGGTATGAATTGCTGCTGTCAACAGTGGCAAACACAAACTTTATGAGAAACCAAATTCCTGCTGGGTTTTTAGCCACACGGGCCAGTTGTCCCTTTTATGTGGTCCGCACAATGGAAACAGTGTAGAAAGCCTAGCAATAGTAGTTAAAAGATGCTTTCTGTAAGCAAGATGCCAAACAGTTTATTACTAGTTCCTGCAGCAACTGGTTCAGATTCAGAGGCGGGAGACAATAACAAAGCTGTAGGAGGCATATCTAGTTAGAGGCATTTTGACAGTGCTCCTCTGATTCCAACTACTTCAGTTGTTCTCAGCACTTAAGAGTGATTCAACTTCTGAAACATCTGCTGGGTTTTCTTTCAGCTACAGAGAGGAACTCAGGATTGGCCATTTCTCACAACAGGGATATAACTGAAGGGAAGAGGGTACAGCTCAACACTGAGCACGACACGCTCATGGAGCATGAAAAGGAGTTACTGTTTTTATTAAGGCACCATACGCTAAGTCTAGCCAAGGGCTTTCACTCTGCCAGCTCTACAAAGCAGTGAGTTCCCATCAGATGCCAAGAAGTACTATCTGGAAGGACAGTAACTCCCACTGCTTAAAGTAGGAATCAAAGTGCTGGTCTGGACCAGGAAAAGCATCCGAATTTCTGCTGCTGAATCACCTGTACATAGGTCAATGACACCATTTGAGTTAGTACTTCCCCGACTCATCACAAAACCCTCTAGGCAAAACCCAGCTGCAAAACCTCTCACCTGTGAACGCAGAAGGCCGGAAAGCAGCCAGCCGTGGCAGTAAGTTGAGGATTGTCATCTGGATCAGAGAGTTCTTGCTGGTTCTGCACTTCAAAACCCATTGGCACACCTGAAACCAGAGGGGGTGGGCTTTAAAGGGTGCCTCTGTCATCCTTGCCAAGGTTTTCCACTGTCATTCAGCTGCACCCTCAGGGAAGGCTCCAATTATACTAATGCCACAGAGGGCTAAACTGAGGGACAGAGAAATGTAGCAGCTCACACAGAATACACAAGAAACCAGCCTCAGGGTCTGGAATACAGTGAGTGGGTTATGGCCATGATCCAACTACTGGGCCATGTTGCCTCCTAGCAAAGGGAATGGAAGTAAGTCATGCTAAGAGGCTAATCTCTGTGTAAGGGATTTGGAGGCAGATGGAGAAATGCCCAAAATTCACCTGATCAAACTTCTCCTCCATCAGATCCCGACAACACCGACTCTCGACCAATGTTGACTTTGCTGGGACAGGCGAGGCTCCAAACCCCATGATGCCTTGATGGGGGCTGTAACCCAGGAGCCCCACCAAGGCATTTGACTGCGACGGCTGTACAGATTGGAAGCTGGTGAAAGGGGTGATGTGGCGAGGCTTTGTACCAAAGCCCAGCAAGTCTTTGCAATACTTGTCGTGAACCATCTGCTGCTGCGTGATCTCCTCCATCTCTTCTCTAAGGCGCTGGGCACAGAAGAACACTACTTTTAAAAGCAGTTAAACAGAAGAGAACACACATAGGAAACTAACAAACTCATGGACCACCGCACCCACACCAAGGGGTTTGTATGGCATGGACTGAACTGCAAGCCAGCTGGGACAGTGAGCTGTCTTACATGCAATAGACTTTCCTGCTAAGCAACCAACACTGAAGGAGCACAGGCAAAGAATTCTCCCCTTTTGGCCTCAAAGTGGGAAAGGACCAGGGTCAGTCAATGAAAGCCACTAGCATGACAGAAGCCAGGCATACTAGTCCTAACTCTCCCAGAAAATGCTGTTCCAATCCTGCATCTTTGGCCCCCTCAACCAAAGGGAAATGGTGGAAATGATTTCTGAGATCCCTTCCACCCCTACAGTTCTATAATTCTGTGAATTCAGTGTAGGAGGATTCTTATCATGCGTTGAGTTACCCATGTTTAGACGGTCCTGGGTACTAACCCTGACCCTCACTTCCAACACATTCAACCACTTCCTATAAATGCACCAGCCCCTCTGAACACACCTTCATTTCCAACTTAATCGGTGTCAACTTGCTGCTTAAATTAAAAGACTCCATACAAGGTTACAACCTTATCAGGCTAACATCATATAGCACATACGTTGTACAAACAGTGAAATATCTATCCTACCATATATGGTCCTAGGGGACAGCATAATCAAGAAATAGTTGAAGCTGTATTCGGAAAAGTTTGTGGAGGAGTAATAGAAACTAAAAAAGGAGAGACACCTATTTAATCACCTTCTCCATCCCAAGGGACAGAGGCATAATAATTCCCTGAAGGACATTTGTTAATGCTTTTTCTAATCTAGTTTTAAAAGGCCTAAGCAATTGGATTTTCATCCTTTCCCTTCTCTTGTGAAACTGCCCAACAGAGTGGTCCTACTTCCTGTGGCTAAACCCTCCTATACCCTGCACTACTTCTCTCCTTCCTTCTGTTTATATCCCTCACACATGCAGTTTTCACATAAAGCTATTTAACGCCACTTTCCACCATGAACGAACCTTCCTGTCCCTCAACATTTGTTGCTGATCTACTACTTCCCTTCGCTTTGCCACTGTTTCTGTGACAATGAAATGCCCTAGACACCAGTTTGTTTGTGAACTTCACCAGTCGAACTGCCCATTTTCCAGACCAAATGGATGAATCGCATGTGCTCTGTTTTATTAAATTGAACGAGGAGACACCTCCATTCAGTCAACTGTAGCACTGATTGCCATCTTGATAAGTCACTCACCTCTCCCTCCATGCTGCTGATTCTCACTAATTCATTGAGGATCAGTAAGGCACCGTGGATTCGGTCGTCACGATTCATACCCTTTTCCTTGGCCAAAGTCTCATCAAAACCTTTTTCTGCCTCTTCGTATGTGTGCTGAACAAAGATAAGAGTAACCTTAACAGAGACGATATCCCCCAATGTAGAACCAGGGAATACAGCAAGTCAGTGGTTACTGGGAGTTCATAACTTCAAGGAATGGCCACAACCCTTAACTCATCAATACTAGAACAGAGCACCGAGTAGTTCTGACCCAGTCTACTCTGGCAGCCAAACTATTTTCAACAGAAAGGATGGCCAGGGAGATCCGTGTCTTCCATCTTTTCTCAAGAGCACACCATTATCACAGTGTATATGGGGATTATGTGAAATGTGTGTTAGGCCTTTCATTTCTCTTCACCTTGGTCCTGTTGCCAAGTATGACGTGTAACCCGGCACCACATATTCTTCAAGATTATATTAAAATATGATTGACACAATTATGAGGCATTTTGTACAATATAGGGCATGTATAGTGTCATTGGAAAAGTTATGATTTGCTGAATATGATTATCCTATTTGTGTGCATGTGTCATTTTAGTATCTAAAGCTATGAATACTGACTACGTACCAGAATTTCAAATGCAGGTGTGACCCAAAGTAAGTATCATGAGCTTTCATGGGCAAAACTCACTTCTTCAGACCTTGAGTCATCTGAAGAAGTAGGTTGTGCCTGAGAAACCTCATATATATATATATATTTGATAGTCTGAGGTGCCACAGGACTACTTGTTATTTAAAGTTACAGGCTAACACAGCTACCCCTCTGAGGCCCAGAATATGCACAGCTACTTTTTCAGGTACAACAATGAAGAAACTAGAGAGTGCTAATGGTCCATCATCATCAAAGACAATGACCACAGAAGAATTTAGACTTCCTGTAAACGTTTCGGCCAGCCTCGAAATAAAGGCTGCTATGATTCTGTAAGGGTGTGTAACCAGTCCGCATGACACAATTTCATCTTGCATGCCTGTATTTTTCCAGAAAAGGAACTGGGAACTGTTTCAGAGCCAAAGGTTCCTGACATACGCTAAAGCTAACTAAGGCAGGAAGTGACATCATCAGTGGTTCTTCACTCCCCACACAAAATAATGCTTGGAAATATCTAAGGAACAAAGACTGAACTGAGGGAAGTGCTGGACCCTGGCTAAAGGGATTTTTAGCTGGTATAAGAAAACCTGGGGATCCCAAGCTGCAAACAAAATACTGCTTGTCCCTTAAGAGCCTGCAAGTCTGCTTGTGTCATCAGAAAATGTGAGAAACTGCTATTTCATTGCCAATCTATTGAGTATGTTAAGTTCAGTTTACCTTTTTATTTGGTAGGTAATCTGCTTTGATTTGTTTACTATCACTTATACCCACTTAAAATCTATCTATTGTAGTTACTAAACTTGGGGGGAAGGGGTTGCTTTACTTAAACCACTGAGTTTGAATGAAGTACTTAGAAATCTTAGCTCAAGGGGCAAAGGATGTTGTATTTCCTCTCCACATTGAGGAGGAGGCAAACTGTGTAATAAATTCATACCAGGTAGGGTTTTGATCAGGGTAAGTCGGTACCATTCCGGGGTACTAGGCTGGAAAGCTGGTGTTATTTTTGCTGTAGCCTATTGTTGGTTCATTCAGTGGCTGATTCGCTTGCATGTAACTGCAGCTGGATGTGTCTCTACCTGTGTGAATGCTGGTGGAAATGTAGGCCTGGGAGTGGTTCTGCAGTTTGTCACAGCAGCACAGTGTGAGAGGGAGTCCGGGCTGGTGAGTGAGAGGGCTTAGTGGTACCCCAGTTCTAGGTGGACCCCAAGTGGAACCCATCACAAAGTGCTCAAGTTTCACTGTGTTAAATTAGTTTAATTGCATTGTTCAAGTCTCATGTGTAGATTAAGAATTCCACGTTGCCAAGAAAATAAAACCCCTGACTACCATGTTGTAGCCTTGCTATTGCTGACTGGCTCTTTAATCGCTGATGCTGAAGGCACCATGAGACACAGTTGGACCTCCATGGTCTGGCATCCTCAGAACCTGACCAATCCTGAACAAGGGAGTTTCCTGAACCAGGGCTCTCTTGAGATTGGGGTGGGGGGGCAGGCATCAGCCTTCTGGACGGACTCCCCCCCTGGCCACTGGCCCTGGTTCTTAGGTTCCCCTTCCTACTGCCTACCACGCTCTGCTCCCAGTCCTCCTGCTAATAGCGTGGCTGCGTTCCTAGCCCAGATACACCCCCAGCTGCTAGACTCCCAGACGACCCCCGCTCCCAGGCTCTCTGGTCCAGCAACATGTTGCCAGACCAGCAAATCCCGGACCAGAGAGGTTCAACTGTAGCAGATCCCATAAAGTCTGTGTGTGTCCTAACTACTGAGTGTTCTGTTCTACTTTTGGCAACAAATTACACAAAGTATGGTATATTCCTAGAATGGAGTGTTTCCCTTGCTTTTGTAGAGGGCAGTGTCGAGTTTTGTTCAGCCTGTGCTATAGGCCAAACCATTTTCAAACCTGATTGAGGCAGGCCAAAACCTTCTGACACATGGGGATCAGTCTCTTGGCCTTTGGTGCTGACTCTGAGGCTTTTCTAAACTCTGGAGAAAAACTATTCCAAGATGAAGGAATTCTTTCCTTACTCTGTACCACTGTGGCTTCTGCATCTCTTTAGGCTCCCGCTGGGTGGTGAGGATAAGGCAGGCTCGTAAGGCAGAGACGGCTCCCTCTCGGATGGCCTGCTTGGGATCCCACACAGCAACAAAGATGTTGTCAAAGAATGGCTGCACCTGCTGGAAGAAGAAGGTGGGTACGCTGATCGCCAGCTCACGCAGGACTAGGACCTAGAGAGAGGAAAAGAAATGGTGGCATTAGGTACAAATTGGAATTCAGAGATTGACCCTTTCCCTGTGCTGACTGTAAGCCTTTTGGGGGGGCAAGGACCGTCTATCTATTCTGCATTTGTACAATGCCTAGCATAATGGGGCCTCATTCTTCGTTGGTCCCAAGAGACTATCATACTGAACATGATGAATGGCAGGCAACTAGCCAGCATCACAGCTTCTCAGTATATAGTTGTAGCCATTTCAGTCTCTGACAGCTATCATTCACTGAATATGCCCATGTATGTACATAACACCCATAACTCCTACTCATGAGCAGCCAGTCCTTTCCCAAGAAAGCCAAAGAGGAGTACGTACTGCTGCATGTCTTCGACCTTCATTCCTATCAGCTCCCAGCCACTCCAGAGCCCGTTTCACCTCGAACTCTACATATTCTGCCGTGAAGGTATCACCCGCCACAGCAAGGCGTCCAATAGCCTTGGACGCCATCTCCATGACGACGGGGTCATTTGAGGGAAGGAGATTCCGAAGGTAGTTGGCAAACCTGCCAATACGGGTGGCATTGCCTCCCTCAACACCGATAAGGCTCGCTGGAGGAAAAGAGAATAGAAGTGAAAGCTCTGCCACTGAATCAGTTTTCCAGACAATAGGGTCATCCCTGCAGAAGACTTAGTGTTCCCTGTCCTCTCTTTAGACTACAGACTCCCATTATTTCTCCCTAAACCAGAAGTCCACAGAGAAATCAAGCCACAGGAAAGTCCTTTGAAAGTGAGAATTTGTTTAGTAAACAGAAGAGGTTATCAAATCCTTTCCACAGGTCACAGCTTTTCCTATTTTTTGTTTTAAAAAATCCACCCTGGAATTGTGGGCCCATTTCCAACTGACAAGCATCCATATGCTACAACTACAACTGGCCCCCTTTTTGGCAGTCTCACCAGAGGCACCAAGGACTGAATGCACTAAGGAAACTGAACTTTCCCTCACCCCTAGAGACGACATCTCCAGGTCAAAGTTGAGGCACTCTGGCAGGGAGCAGTGTGGCAGAAACTTGCACTGCTGGGCTGTGTCTAGATTGCATCCCTCTGCCAAGAGAGGGATGCAAATCAAGCACTTCAGAAGTGCAAGTGAGCCCACCATTTAAATATCCCGGGCTTCATTTGCATACTCACGTTCCAACGCTGTGCCGATCAGGCTCAGTGTCAAAAGTGAAAGTAAAGTGTAGCCACGGCTCTGCCGACAGCGGGGAACTTTTTCGGCAGCTCCGCTCCCCGCTGTCTCCAGAGCCGCGGCTACACTTTACTTTCACTTTCGACACTGAGCCTGATCGGCACAGCGTCGGAACGTGAGTATGCAAATGAAGCCCGGGATATTTAAATGGTGGGCTCATTTGCACTTCTGAAGTGTTTGATTTGCATCCCTCTCTCAGCAGAGGGATGCAGTCTAGACGTAGCCCTGGTGCCTGGATTGTATCTGCTCTGTAGATAAAGAGGCCATCAGTGTCCAGGGTTGTCAATCTGGCACCTTTCAACAGCACTAAATTCACAGAAACAATTTTAAAATGATACTGTCCGCTTCAAAATCAGATGCTGCCAACAAAGGTTTCTTAACCTAAGTTACTTCCACCACATCCAGACACCTTGGAATTGGTTTGGTTATGGCTGGTGAAAACAATCCATAAGCTGTTTCTATGTAGTTATCAAAAAGCAAATGCTAGGGATATGGGTATTTGGTTGAAAGGGTGTGTTTTTATACAAGGTACCTGCATCCTTGTGTGTCACAGTGTTATGGCAGCTTTGTCATGCAAAAATGAAAGCACAACAGGGCAACTGAGGGAGATGCTAAACAAAATAAAGGCAAAAGCCATTTAGATCCCGCCATGGATCCATGTGACTTTAAACAAAACAGAATTATTGTTCTCAGAGTCCAGGGACTGGCCTATTATGACCACCAACAACACTGGACACTATAAAGAGCATAGGGCCAGATTTTCAGAAGTGCTCAGCAACCAACAGCTCCCAATGTGACATTTACAGTCAAGCTGCGTCTAGACTGGCATGATTTTGAGCAAAAGTGGCCAATTTTGCGCAAAATCTTGCCGCCTGTCTACACTGGCCACGACTATTTGTGCAAGAACACTGACTTTGTAATGTACAAAATCAGTGGTTATTGCGCAAATACTCCGACGCTCCTGCTCAGGTATAAGCCCTCTTGAGCAGCCTCAGAGTTTTAAGAGTTCTGCATCCCATACACCCTCATTGCACTGAGCTCTCTTCAGCATACAGAGTGCCTCTTGTAGGTGCAGAGTTCTTTTGACAACCTGCCTCTATAGAACTTGAAGAGGAAGTTCACCAAAGATGCTGATGAATTCCTTTACTCACCTATAGCCAGAATGCCTCCTTTCCTTTCATTCGCATCAGAACTAGAGACCAGTTCAAATATGTGGTGATTCAACTGATCGTAGAAACGAGTGGATTCCTCTTGGCTCATCTGCACAGGAAAGGAATTCAGACCGATTTATAATCCCTTTTCCACTACCTGTGCCCCAGATGAAGAAGGGCAACAACACTTTCCAGGCTCCCAAATTCAAAGGCAGCTCTTACTACATTTAAAATACAGAGCTGTACAGGTCCCACAGCCGGCCCGAGCCGGGACTGCTCAGTCCCAGCTTGCACCAGCTCTGGGATCTACCCCCAGAGACAGCGGGGCTGGGGTGTGGGGGTGGGTGTGGATAGCGAATAGTCAAGTAGTCACTTAAATAGTCACTTACATCCCTACTAGTGACACCTCTCATTCCCCAGCCAAATAATACAAACATATCTCCTCAGCTAAATGCTGCTGTTTCCACATCTACAGCACTTAACTAGTCACTTACATCCCTACTGGTGACACCTCTCATTCCCCAGCCACATAATACAAACATATCTCCCCAGCTAAATGCTGCTGCTTCCACATCTACAGCACTTACCTCACGGAGCTCCATGGTGACATAATGCTGCAAGTCCTTGGCGGCTTTTGCCCTGATTTCTTCATTGCGGCTCTTCAGGCCGCTGGCAAAGTGCTGAAGGATGGACACGGTGCCCGACATGGTGGTGATGAGTCAGGGCTTGGGGCATCAAGTCCGGTGGACCTTTTATACAGAAAACCTATTTTTTGCTTTTGCAGAAGCCAATTATAGCTCCCTCCACCACACTGCTCCAAATTACTGCTCCCAAATACACATGCCATGAGACACAGTGGGCTCTCAGATGCCACAGTAACTACAAAGATTCCATGAGATCCATGACAGAGGTACAGGCTCTCACATTTCACAGACCTTGGTAGGGCTCCAGAGTTCACTTAAGTCTCACCAAGATCTGTGGAATCTAAGAGTCTGTACCCTGGCCACTAAGTCCTTCACTAGGTTGCTAAGTCCTTCAGTGCATCCTACAGAAGCAGGTCGGAGCTTAACCTCCCTTACTCCCCCAGTCTCATCCCAAACCATTCATGCTCACATGTGACATGCTCAAATCAAATCCACGCCCAAATATACACACTGGGCTGTGCTTCCGAGGTGTTCCCAGTCATGCAAAGTTACAAGGAGGATAAGGACCGCTTGGCATGCATGTCAATATTATTGTTACTCTAATTTGCTCCTCTATGTTGCCTTTCATCCAAGAACAGAAAATTCTTTACAAACACAGTCAAACCCCAATGTATATTTATAGGCCGAGAATCTGTTCATGCCAGCAACCATCATTGTAATGCAGTGGTGGGCAACATGAAGTGAGGTACATGCTGTTTGCATACAACATTGACTGCAAGAGCCGAGTGTTCCTGTTGCATCCAATCAAAGCACTGCTACGGTTCAATTGGCTCACCCTGAAAGTTCTAGGCATGCAAGCAGAGTTAGCAAAACTACCTTAACCTGGGAGACCACCGTGGTTATGTTAATTCTGCAGCCCGCTAAGATGCAGGCTGGAGATTCATGCAGCCCGCTCGCTAAATAGATCGCCCATCACTGCTTTAATGGGATGTTTAATATTGTGCATGTCTGGAAACCATGGTGATAGGTGCATTTTTTTTTTTTGCAAAGGTTAAAAATACACTTTTTAAGAAAGGGGGAAACCGGTCACAGACTTTACTACTGGGCAAACAGCAAATGAGTAGCAGAACTAGGGTCAGACCCTTAAGGAGCCCTGGGTCCCTATTCCTCACTAGCTACTGGACAACCCTGCGTCGTTAAAATCCTCGGGTACAGCAGATGCCTCTGAGTCTAGTGTGGAATCTTTCCAGCTACCAGCATCCCCCCAGGCCAGGGCCGGCTCCCGTGCTCGGACCCAGGCTGGAGGAGCAGCCCAGAGAGGCGCCCTCTTCTCCGGAGAGAGAAATGCACGAGGGGTGGACGCAGCCTGCCTAGCGAGGGCCAACCAGGCCTAGGATCCGGGCCCAGAGCCAAGGGCAGCGGCCTTGCCCGCATGAGCGGGGGGCTCAGACCCGGCCGCTCCCCGAGGGGCGAGGGGGAAGCCGGCGCAGCTCCAAGGCCACGGTCCCAGCCCCGGCGGCAGCAGAGCGGGGAGGCCCCGGGGGGGGGGGGGGGCTACCAGCTCCGGGCATCTCCCGTGCTGCGGGGCGGGCCCCTGCCAGCAGCCCCCAGGGCAGCGCCCCGGCCCCGCTGACAGGGCTCCGGCTGCTGGACGCCTGCGCCAGCCGGCCGGGCGGTGGGGGAGGGGAGGCAGCCCCCGCAGTCCGGCGTTGGGGGGAGGGGGATGACTTCCCAGCTCCGGATCGGGGCCCCCCTCACTCACCGCCTCCACCCGGCCCAGCCGCGACCGGCTCCCCAGCTTGGGCCCCGGGTTTCCCCTCCCCCCCACTGCTGCCGCCGGCCCGGCGAAAAACCGCCAGCCAATCGGCGTTGAGGGGACTGTAACTAGCAGGTGGCCCAGCCAATAGTTTTGCGGGGCAGGAGGGTTTACTAGGCGGCTCGTGGTTCCACCCCTTCCAAAAAAAAAACCCGCTGGAGGCGGGTGGAGTTACTTCTGGCCAATCAAAGGGCAGAGAGTGATAGACTGACATTTAGATTCACCAATGGTCAGCGAGAGGCCGCGTAATTGGTTAGAATTCAGAGTTTGCCCCCGTCTTTGGAAAGCCGCCTTGCTTCCGCCCTTTCTGAAGCGATACAGGTTTGTGCGCAAGCGGAAAAGGCGCCGCATCGGCCCTTTTTCTAAGCGTGGAGACTGTAGGAGTCTTCCGCCGCGTGAACCCTTTTATCCCCCGCTGTCAGCGTCTCTACTGTTCTGGGTGCAGCCATGAAATGAGTCCCCCCCGAAGAGCGCTCTGTTCCCGTAATGACGCGTGTAGAAGCCAGCCGCGTTTGTGACACGTAGAATAGCGAATAGGTACAATGATAATCCGCACAGAGCGTTTAATAGCCATGATCTACTGCTAATGTTAATGGGGAAGTGTTCAAATAAACAGGCTTGTTATTGTTACCCATGAACAGATGTGGATGCTCCGTAATAGTTCATAATAATGGTTAATAACTTAATAAATGTGGCAGGTATTAACGTCCTACGCTTTTCCTCTATCACTTATTACCAGTTTATTTGAGTATTTCCCGCATATTACTCTCTCTGGATTGTTATCCCGGGTTTTGCAGATTGGGAAAATTGAGGCTTGGAGAGGTTAAGGCTCTGATCTTGCAAACAATGGCCCAGGTAGACTGTTCCGCCTGCATGGGCCTGTGTGTGCATGCAGCATCACAAGCACCAGTGTGCAGCGCTGGGCATAGGGAAGTCTCTATAGTCTCTAGCTAAAGAATGGAAATGGGGTTGCAAGGGTCAACCCTCAGCTCTGCTAGGGACTGGCTGAGTGACGCCAAGGAAGGGGTTTCACCTAACTATGCCACCTCGCCCCTGCGAGAAGGCACCCCCCCCATTGAGTTACTAACAGTGTGGGTGGGGCTCTTCCCCCATCCTTCCCCCTCCTCAGGCCCTGAGTTGCCCTCAGAGCAAGCGGAACCTCGGTAAGCGGTGCCCTTGTTTCTGGAGGGGCCGGCCTGGCTGGTGCACACGTAGCACCTCCGGGTGGTTGCCGTGGTCCCGAGTGCCCGGCCTGCTCGTGAGCGGAGAGGCCTGTCGGGGACCTGGCTCTGCAACAGGCGAGGGGGCCCTGGAGCCACCCTAAGCCCCGTAAGTCGGGGAAGCAAGCTCAGCCCCGCCCCGGGTTCGGAGCTGCCTCCCCGGCGCCTCACCCGGGCTGCGCCCCTGCCCCTGGGGCCTTTTCTTCCTCCCGCAGGGGACACGGAGGTCGGGGAAATGGGCTGCGGGGGCCGAGGCGCCGCACGTGGAGGTGAAAGCCACGGGAGGACCCGGCTTCTCCCTTGTGGTGCCCAGCATGGGATGGGCCCTGCCACTCGCTCTCTGTGCTGCTGTGGGCAGAGGTTCACATTGCGGGCGGACTCCCCCACGGCCTGGCAGCTCCCCCCCGGGTTGTGTGCCACCGTTGAGCCACCGGAGAAGCCGGTTTCCTTTTTAGGCTACAGTTACTAATGCAAACTCTCCTGGCTTTCCCAGGTCTCTGTCCAGCACCTTCTCTTGAAGCAGCTGCGTGAAGAGCATGGAGTCTGAGGATCAGACAGAGAAGATTAGCATCAGTGCTGAGAGCCCTAGAAGTGTTGACCTGGGGGAGCTGGGTGTAGGGCTGCTAAGCTCTGAGAAGAGCCATCCAGGCACCTGGAGGCAGAAATGTGCAGCCTATGTCCTGGCCCTGCGGCCCTGGAGCTTCAGTGCCTCTCTGACTCCTGTAGCTCTGGGCAGTGCCCTAGCCTATCGGTCCCAAGGATCCCTAGACCCAGGGCTGCTAGTGGGCAGTGCAGTGGCTGTCCTGGCTGTGCATGGAGCAGGCAACTTGGTTAATACCTACTATGACTTCTCAAAGGGTATTGACCACAAGAAGAGTGATGACCGGACATTGGTGGACCAGATCTTGGAGCCTCAGGATGTGGTTCGATTTGGGGTCTTCCTCTATACTCTGGGCTGTGTCTGTGCTGCCTGCCTCTACTGTCTCTCTACTCTCAAGCTGGAGCACCTGGCCCTGATTTACTTTGGTGGACTTTCCAGCTCTTTCCTTTATACTGGAGGTAAGGGTTGTACTCCATACTCTTAAGTCTCTGCAGAAATTGTGTGTGAAATGTATATCTGGTGTATGTCAGCTGGTTTGATTAATTATTTATGCTCTCTTCTCCATGGAGGGAGCCCAATGTGTACTATCAGTAGGGTTTGTTATTTGTTATTGGCCAGATCTAATTTCAAATGAAAAGTAAACTTAAGATATTTTTAAGGGACATTTCAAGATAAAAAAAGTTGATTTTGCCTCATCAGTTAAGCTATCTGGTAGATGAAGAGACATACCCTGTGTTTTGCTATAAGTAAGATTAGTTTCTAGGATTCACAAACTATCATTTGGAAGATGTAGCAGCTGTTACTCTACTCTCATTGTTGCATCAGCTCATGGACAGATTCTATCTGTATTCACATTGGGTAGCACTGTACTTCATGTGTAATCCCTTTGACTTCAGTAGGACTGCTTGTGGAATAAGGTATTCCAGATGGATAACTGGAATCTGCCCCTTAATCTTTGCTCACTGGTTGAGACTGGAAATTGCAAAAATTGTATTTGCTTTATTATCTTTGGAAAGGGTAAAGGATAATCAATTCTGGGGCAATAAAAGAACGTGTGTAGCCCTGCCCTAGCTGTGTATTGGCTTTTACAGCAATTTTTAGGAGCTGATCTGTTTAAGAAACATCTGTTGTTCTCTGTAAAGTAAATTTTACTTGGTAACACTTGACACTTGTTTTCATCTTGTTTATTGCCACAGGAATTGGATTTAAATATGTTGCACTTGGCGACTTGGTGATCCTCATCACGTTTGGACCCCTGGCTGTTATGTTTGCCCATGCCGTGCAGGTTGGCTATCTGTCTGTCTCACCGCTGCTCTATGCTATCCCACTAGCCCTCAGCACGGAGGCCATCCTGCACAGCAACAACACTCGGGACATGGAATCTGACCAGCAAGCAGGCATTGTCACCCTGGCTATCCTCATTGGCCCCATGTTCTCCTACATGCTCTACAACACACTACTCTTCCTGCCCTACCTGATTTTTTGCGTCTTGGCCACACGCTATACCATCAGCATGGCACTACCACTACTTACCATTCCTATGGCCTTTTCGCTGGAGAGGCAGTTCCGGAGCCAGAGTTTCAGCAAACTTCCCCAGCGGACAGCCAAGCTCAATCTCCTGCTGGGGCTCTTCTATGTTTTTGGTATTCTGCTGGCACCACCAGGCACACTGCCCAAACTGTAACAGCTAGCGCTGCCTCGTGGCTTCAGTGTTAATGGCAGATCTCGGTTGGAAGTCGGAGGTTTGTTGTGGATGGTGGCCAGAGCAAGAAGGCTAGCTCAAGGCAGTGACCCCATGTGAATATTGTGGGCTTTGGTCTTGTTGAGATAAACGGTTTCTCTCGTACTAGAGACTTCTAATGGTGTCTTGGAGAAGAGTTGAATTGACAACATGGGTCTTGTTTTCTCTTGGTGCTTATTGCAGTTCACCCTGAGAGCAGACAGATGTTTCAAGGACTTGCTGCTGCTGTCATTGAATTCAAAGGAACTTAACTTCAATGAGAGCAGGGCTGAGCTTCAAGTTTGAACTCTTCCTTCCCCTCCCAGGCACATTGAACCTTGATCTGTGAGTCATCCCCTCCCAACATGAAGCAAAGATTCAGTAGCTCCACTTCTACACTGTGCCACATGCAAATTGCCACTCAAAGCTTTAACTTGGTCAGCATTGCAATAAAGCAGATGCTGTTACTTCACTCCCTTCATTATAAATCTTCATCTCCACCACCCGGACTGTTTTCTCCCCCCCCCCCAATTTCTGCTTAATCTTGATCTTGTATTTCCTAGTCTCATAGCAATGTGAAATAGGGCATGTGTATCCATCCAGAACTGCTGATTTATGGAAGACAGCAGTTTCTCATGCTCCCACTGCCAGATCTGCCAGTGCCTTTCTACCTAGGCATTTCTAAAGTATCCATTGCTGTGGTATATAGGTGCTGAAATGGAATATAACTGCTCCATTGCACTGAGCTTAAAGCCAAAAGTGAACTTCCACTCCCTCTTTAAGTAGCTAGGGGTCAGAAGTGCAAGTTATGCAGCTAAGAAGCTTATAAACACTTGGTGAGATGAAAAGTTCTCTTCTTGATGTTATGTTAGTCTCGTGCTCAGACCCTTCTGCCTAAGATGAAAAAGTCTTGGTGTTTAACCCCCCCCCCAAAACTGTCAGGCAGGGTAACAAAGCTCTGTAGACAGTTGGATATTGACTAACAGACACATGTTGTAGTTGCAAGTCTCTAGTAGCAAAGTGTTTTTTGTCATTCTCCATATCTGTCATCTACTTAAAGTTGCTTGTCATCCTATTGTAAGGCAAGCTGGAGGCAGCAAGGGAGAATGATGGGGGCATTGCAGGAAGGAGTCTAAATTTCTGCAGTGACTTTGTACAGAAATCAGGAGAGTACATTATTCTTGCTGATAGATTCTTCTTCTCTTTTCCAGTGTGGGGGGGAGCAATGTTTTGATGATGCTCCTGTGATTCACTGGTCAGTTTTGAAGTTCTAGATCACTCTGTAGGATTGTGTCTTTCTAGATATTCTACTTGCATATTGTGCCACTTCCACCCCTGTTGTCCTGTAACGGTACTAATGTAGCCCTGTGCATGAATGTTATTTTACACAACATATAATGATATGAAACACACAGTGCCAAGTACAGCTTGGAGACACTCTATTGATTTTATTAAGGCACAACAGAGTGTATTTGACTCTCACATTTTCCCATGGTCACTGAACCCTGTTCTTCATTGGGAAATATTATTTGTTCTCTGCGTGAAATGGCAAGTGTTGATGTAAAGACTTCCTTGAACTGTCCAGATTGAATTGATCTGGACCTTGTTCTACAACTCAGTGTCCAGGAGCACAGTGTCCCTGAGCCAGAGAGGAGAGTGTTAACCAGTGCCCCATAGCTTTTAGTTGCAATCAGTAAAGCCCAGCAGGCAGTGCAGCATTGCATCTCCACATCTGGTGTGTTACAGCAATGAGAGGTTATTCAGTTGAGAACAATGGCTGCTGTTCAGTGCTGCATGCAATGGAGGCATTATGACAACTATAAAATGGAACCAGCACAGAGATGTCTGTAGAGGTGGCATTCAAATGCTTTTGGGTGAATTAGCTCCTAGTTGTGATAGCTTCACAGCTGGACTCTCCTACTCAGAAGCAATCTCAGCAAGCTGGTGACAGCCTTGGATTCAGTTATTGAAACAGGGTGATGCTACATTTAGCAATACTTTTTCTGGGCAAATGTACACTTCCTTATTTTGGTGCTGGCATACAGCTCCAGTGATATGGAGATGAGGCTTTGTCAGAAAGCCACCTCTGTGTTCTGACAAGCAAATATTCTTTCAGACTGAGGAGAAGTGATGGTGAAACAAACCCCAGTGGTAGAGAGCTGTTTCCTACTGTGCTCCTGCAAAGTGGAACGGGTAGATCAGATTAATCCCAGAGTTGTATTGTTTGTAGGTATCTCAGTAGATACATGCTGTGCCTTGTTTTTGTTTGTTATAATGATAATGTAATATATCTAGCTCTTATATACCTGTTGTTTAATGTGGGTTGATGTGACTGTTTTTTATGCATATTGCTTCTCACAGGCAGAATGTAAATAAGAAATGTGTGTGGTGGTGGGGGGGGGGACACGACAGCCTAGGAAATGGCCCTCAGTGGAACAACAACACCCAATATTATGATGCTATGAAAGATCTCTTCCTTACCCAAAGAGAAAAGACTCCAGGTTAGAAAGGCTGCCTGCTAGTGGGAAAGACCAGTGCTGTTGCTACAGAGCTGGAGTGAGAGGTGACCAGTGCTGTTTCATGTGTTTGTACTGCTATTTTCTTGGGATCCCTAAGTGATTAGTAGTTCCTGATGAAGGGATTACTGGAAAGTGTGTCTAGACTACTTCCATTCATAAGTAGCAGCATACATAGCAAAGTCTTAGGGAAGTGAGGTGGTCTGTGTATGGCAGTGGTCCCCAACCTTTTGGGGCTGCCGGGCGCCTGGGAGCGGGGCCGCTCATGCGCTGCGCGTACGGGGGCGGGGCCACTCACAGGCCACGTGACTGGGGGCGGGGCCAAGCATGCGCCACACGCCCGAGGCTGGCAGCGGCATGTGCTGCGATCCCGGGCAGGGGCTGCCCAGGTTCCGTGTGGCCGGGGCCGGTGCGGGCACGCGCGGCGCCCCCAGGGCCAGCGCCAGGGCCGGCAAGGGCACGCACAGCGCCCCAGGGGCTGGGGCCAAGGCCAGCGCCAGGGCCAGCAAGGGCACGCGTGGCGCACCCGGGGCTGGCCATGCACCCGAGGCTGGCCATGCACCCGAGGCTGGCAGCTGCCGCACGCCCAGGGGCGGGGCCAGCCCAGATTGCTCTGCGGGCGCATGTAAAGGGCCCGGCGGGCGCCATGGCGGGGACCACGGGTGTATGGCAAAGGAGCAGGAAATGCCTGGATTCTAATTCTAACCATCCCATTGTCTCCCCTCCCCTCCACTCACTATTCTTGGGCAAGTCACTTAACTTCTTTGTGCCTTGGTTTCTCCATCTGAAAAATGGAGCTTACCTTTGCCCACCTCACAGGGTATTGAGAGGTTAATGTCATGTTGATAAAGAGCTTTGAAAGTGAGAAATGCCACCTCTATGCGGGGTATTTTCTCAGGCATTCTGCTTTTCAAGCCTTACTTATATGGGAAAGTTTGTAGTATAACATTAGGGGTGAGTTTAAATCAGTAAAGTTATACCTGTGTAACTACCATGTGGATGCTCTTATTCTGGTATGACAGAGCCTGTTTTTTTTTTTTTTTTTTGGCTTGAGACAGGATATAGGCTAAACAAAAGCCATGCTCGTATGTCAACATGGGGATTTATATTGGTATCACTGGTAAAACATTCCATGTAGACCAGGGGTGAGCAAAAGGGCCTTCGTGGGCAAGATCTGGCCTCCGGAGGCCCTCCCACTATCCCGCTCCCAGGTTGATCAGGGCCTAGGGACAGGGGAGTGTGTGGTGCTTAGAGTCAACTCTGGTGGTTGACTCTAAGCGTGGGTGTGCCAGAGGGCAGGCAGTGAGAGACTTCGCGCTTCTCCCTCCCTCTTTCCCCCTCCAAGTCAGTCAGAGCCTAGGCGGTCAGGGGGAAGCGCATGAAGTCTCCTCCTGCCCTGTCCCCACCCTTCAAGGACTGCGCAAGGAGTGCCCTGATTGACCTGGGGGCAGGGTGTATGTATCTGCCAAGTTTCCCCCCATTGCCAGGGGCACGGGCGCCTCGAGGGAAGCGCCAGCTGTTCAAAACAGCTGGCAGGTCTCTTGGGGGGATGGAGCGCAAAGACTTTGTGCACTCCCTCACCCCCAGACCAATTATGGTCTGTGGGTGGGGAAGCACGTAAATGTCCTGGCCCCCCTGTCTCTTTCGGGGCGGCCGAGGGACACTTCAAAAATTTCTCGGTCAAAAATGATTGCCCACATATCTTGTGTAACAGAGTCTGAGATGAGGATTCTGGGTGTCCAGCACCTTTTCTGATCATGGGCCTTTTCAGCTTTGATCAGGACTGTTGCAGTAAACTGTATTGCTGCATTGGCCTCCTAACCCCTCCTCTTGCCCAGGCTGAGTGGTTCAGTAAAGTGTCTAAACGTTCCATTTTTAGCAAGTCATGGTTAATAATTTTAAATGGCTGAATTGTGTTTCTGGGCTTGGATCAAAGTGGTCTCCTGGGAGAACGTTTCCTACAGACACCACCTCTTTACAGTACAGGCAGTCCCCGAGTTACGCGGATCCAACTTATGTCGGATCTGCACTTACGAACGGGGCTTTCTCACCCCGGAGCTCGCAGGCAGCGGGACCGCCCAGAGTGCAGCGGTCCCGCCACCTCGACCTCCGGGGTGAGAAAAGCTGCTCCCGGTGCCCCTGGTCTGCTGGGGACCGTCTCCAGCAGACCAGGGACACCCAGAGCAAAGCCGGGGAGGCGGAGGGGTACCGCGCCTCTGAGGCTTTGCCAGAGCAAAGCCTCAGAGGCACGGCACCCCGCCGCCCCTGCAGCTTTGCTCCCCGTGTCCCTGGTCTGCTGGGGGGGGGGGGCGCAACTAGTGCGCCCTCCCCCCCCCCCAGCAGACCAGGCTTTTGTTGTGGACCCTGCGGGGACCTACCTGGCAGCCCAGCTGTTCTGTCCCAGGCTCGATTCAGCCGCTGTTGAAACTGATCAGTGGCTGATTCCAGGAAGCTGGGGGCAGAGCAATTCTGCCTCCGGCTTCCTGTAGTCAGCCCCTGGTCAGTTTCAGCAGCAGCGGCTGAATCTGGAGCCAGTTCCGACTTACATACAAATTCAACTTAAGAACAAACCTATAGTCCCTATCTTGTACGTAACCCGGGGACTGCCTGTATTAGAGTGGAAGCATTGAAAAGCACACATCGTAGGTATGCATGAGGCAGGTTCTTTTGACCACAACATCCCTCCTGTGAACCAGGAAGCCCTGTCCTTGTATGTTGTGAGATAATCCATTCAGTTGAAAGGGCAAATATATTTTAGGCAGATGTTAATATATTTTTGTTGAGCTGATCTATCGACAGCCCTCTTTGGGATACAACTTTTTATGCCAGGGCACTGTTGAGCCTGAGTATTTGTAATACTGAGGCTTCAGTTGAACTTTGACTTTTTAATAAAGATAAACTTACTTATCAACAGCTGTGTGTTCTCCTGCTCTTCCTCTGTCATACTCCCCACTGTTGACTTACCAGCAACTTCTTAGATGGTCTCATTTGCACCACAGATCCTTGCAACATACTGCCCTAACGAGCCTCTCCTCTGGGTCACACACCAAGGGAAAGGAATACTGGGAAGCTTTCTGGAGTAGCTGTGGTCACTTGTGCCTGCGTAGTACATAGGAGCTTTTGAGCCTCTTCTGTGTCATTCTGCCACTCACGCCACTTCTGCCTGGTTTCCTTGTTCTCTCTTTCACACAAGGCTGAAGCTATTGGGTTCTTTGGGGCAGAGTCCTTAGGCTGTGCTACTGGCTGGTGTATAAGGTTTGTGAGTCTGAATGTGGAGCTACAGTGAGAACGGGAGGTCTATCTGAGAACGGGAGGTCTAAAAGCTCTCAACCCTTGTGGCAGGGAAACCCACACCAAGGGGCAATGCTTTTACCTTTAGCATAATGCTGCAGTCATTAGAAATTTTGGAGGGATTCACAGTCTGACTTCACAGCCCATAAATAACTGTTTTAGCAGATTAAAAAAGGCGTGGGGTAGTGATGGTTCCTTATTTGTGTCTCGAGCGTCAGCATGATATAAAAGGAGGTGTTTGGAACTACAAGTAAGAACTTCTTAGTGCTGATTTGCCGTGTAATTTTAGAGACAACTCTGTGCCGTAGCTTCCATTAGCTATGAAAAGGAGCTAATCTACCCAGTGATCGTCAAATGGCTGTTTTGAGACTTGGTCTGTGTACAGCACTATGAAGATATAAAGCGCTATTAGTTTTAAACCATACAATGTTTTGAGGATGCTGGACCAAATAAAAAGATGATTGAGGTGTGACTTACCTGCACTGGGGCAGAAGACAGGTTTTTAGCTGGAGCTCAGGGGATTGCTTTTTCCTCCTTCTGGCTCCTGTTTCTACTTTACCCCAACCACCAGCCCTCTTAGCCTGATGATAGCCCCATCTTATCACATGCTCTTTCACTAGCTCAGTTAAAGTTCAACCCATGTACATCACTGACACTGTTTAATCTGCCTCTGAGTTCACCCCTTTCTGGGTCTTTAATGATTACGTGGGCGAGGCCTATTTTTTACAAAAAGATTGCAGCATCATACCCTTCTCAGCCCATGCTGGGGCCTGCAGCTCTGCTCTGTCTTGGAGGAAATAGTGCTCCCTGTGGGCAGGTCTACACTGAAAATGTTGCATTGGTATAGCTATGTCACTGTAGCACTTAAGTGAAGGTGCTCATATGCTAATGGGAGATCTCCTGTCAGTGTACTTAATCCACCTTCCCAAAAGATGGTAACTATGGCAACGAGACAATCTCTCCCATCAACCTAGTGCTGTCTATGAGGGGGAGGGGGACTCATGTCAGTGTAAGTAAGTCGCTTAGAGTATGTCTACACAGCAAAGTTATTTTGAAATAACTATACTAGCGTCTACGCAGCCAAACCGCTATTTCGAAATTAAATCAAAATAGCGGAGCGCTTATTTCGAATTTGGTAAACCATTCCACGCAGAATAACACCAAATTTGAAATAGCTAAATCAAAATAAGTGCTGTGTAGACACTTATTTCGAAATAAGGGGTCTCCAGCCTTTCCCAGGGTGCCCTGGTGGCCACTCTGGGCCAAACCAGGAAAACTCTTCTGCTCCTCCCCAGCCTCGGAGCCCTTAAAGGGGTAGACTCTGGCCACAGTGCCTGTGCCAGCTGCAAGCCTGCCAGCCCAGAGCCAGCAGTCGCTGACCCTGGCCCAACATGAGCCAGCAACCCACTGGCACCCAGCCCTTCTCCGCTCCCCGGGAACCTGCCAGGGGCCGCAAAAGGCGGGCGCCTTCCTGGTCCTGTGCGGAGATCATGGACCTGATTGAGGTTTGAGGGGAGGCCTCCAATGTCCATGATCTCCGCACTAGATGCAGGAATGCGGCCGTCTACAGGCGAACGGCTGACAGCCTGGCCACCAAAGGCCACATGAGCACCCAGGAGTAGGTGTGCATGAAAATCAAAGAGCTGCGGCAGGCCTATGCCAGGGCCGTGGGGCAGCTCCCAACCAGGGGCTTACCCAGAACCCTGCCCCTATTATGATGCCCTGGACCGCATCCTGGGGGGGACAGCTAATCGGTGCCTCCCAGCTTGTCATCGACCCTGGGGCAGAGGGCCCTGAGCAGGATGAGGAGGAGGAGGAGGACGACGGCTAGGAGTCGCAGGAGCCCGGTGGGCGCATGGCACTCATCCAGGACCCCCGAGGCGTCACAGCAGCCATGTCACCGGTGTCATCTGAGGCTGGAGAGGCCTCGACATGTGAGTGCCATCACTGTCCCCTTATGAGGGGCGGGGAGCAGGGGGAGAGGGAGACCAGGGTCCGCGCATGTGGGCCTTGACCACGGACCACGCAGCAACCTGTACATGTGCTGAGCCACTCAGGGCATGTGACCTCGGCTGGCTGCCACACAGGGGCCCTGGCCTGTTACCCACGTGTGTATGTATGAAGGCACATGACATGCTCCTGACCCCGGGGAGGGACACTGCATGACGCCTTCTCTCCACAAGCCCCCCACACTATGTACAGCACAGGGGCATGGGTGCAGTCCCGGGCCAGCTCATACTTCCAGGGATAGCAGGACATGCCAAACATGGCCTGTGTGCAAGCACATCAGCTCTGATGGTCCGGAGACCTGCCGTCCTCACCTGGCAGAGGAGGGCTGGGCTTCATCCAGGGAGAACTGACCATTTCTCTTGTTTCTCCACAGCCGCAGCAGCTGCGAGTGCAGGGTGCACCACCCTGCCCAGAACATCCTCCCGCACTTGAGCCAGCAGACTGACCCAGAACCAGGAGGAGCACCAGCAGCAGCACCTGGGGCTCCTGCGAAGGCAAGTCCACATCCTGGAGCACTGGATGCATGAAGACCTGCAGCTGCAGCGGGAGAGTTGGCGGGAGCTGTTTGCCCAGGGCCATGCCATCTGCGACCATCTGCAGACCCTGGTGCAGAGATTGGTGCCTCCTGCTGCTCCAGCCCCTGCTGCCACCCCTTCCAGATGTTCATGGTTGTAGGAAATTATGGGGGGATCAGTGTGGAGAGCAGGATAATTATTATTTAATAATAGCAGGCATTGTGATTCAAAAAGTTACAGGTTGATAACCTGCACACCTCAAACTGTCAACATCACTTGTAAAATATACAAAGCAAATATCATTAAATCGCACTCTAAGTCCTCAAACCACATTTTTCTTTCTTTGCTGACCTGTAAATTGAGTTTACCCTCTGTGGAAAAATATATTGTCAGTTTGTGTTTGTTTGGTAAAATTGGGGTCTTATATAGTAGCCCAATGTCTGTAACGCAGAAATGCTGGCTGTTCCCTCTGGGCGGCGCTGTGGCCTGAGTCATGTCCTTTGCCTCCCACCATGGCACTCGGCTGACTTCTACGCTGCTCAGCCGGGCCGCCACGGAAGAGCAAGCCACGCAAACAGACGTTTGGGCTCTGCGGTCCCCCAGGTGAGAGGCAGGAGGGGGAGAAGAGAAAGAGAGAGACAGAGAGAGAGGCAGGAAGCAGAGGAGAGCTGAGAGAGAGAAGGGGGAGGCAGTAGGAGGAGAGGGAGAGAGAGAGAGAGACTGGAGGCTCAGGAGAGAAGACTGACATGAAGGAGAGACCTGAAAATCCTGTCTTATGATGCACTAATTGGCTAGTTTACTGATAAAAATCCAATTCTTCCACGCCTGCTTAACTGTCCACCCACTTGCTTGTAGCTATGGGCCCAGTCCTGCTGTCTTGAAAGATAATGGGAGTTTTGTCACTGACTGAGGCCTCATCTATATTGCAAACTTGGTCTGGTTAAACTGGGGACTTTCTTCAGTTTGTCTTAAACCCATTCTGATTTAAGGTAAACTGAAATAATCCTGGTTTATACTGAAGACTCTAGACAGCCTCTTAGACAAGTTTAAATGAACAGCTTAAGTTAAATCAATTTAACTGCATCATACAGACAAGCCTGTTCATCAGGACTGGGCCCTTTCTGCTCCTGTCTCTCACCAATGACTTTGCTTTCTTTTCAGAGAAAGGTTGGTGGATGGCCAAGTTTAATGGGATTTCTGCTGTAATCCCATTTGTATGATACAATAAAACTCCATTGGTCAGGCATCCAATGCTCCGGCACTCCTGGTGGTCTGGCACCATCGGGAACCCGGAAGTGCTCTGGGCAGCCGGACAATTGGAGCTGCTCTGCTCCAGGCTTCCCCGATACAGCCGCTGCTGAAACTGACCAGCAGCTGAATTGGGGAAGCCCGGGGCAGAGCAGCTGGGGTACTGCCAGGTTGGTCCTGCAGCGCCGAGGGGCAGCCCTACGGGACCAACCCAGCAGCACCCCAGCTGCTTTGCCCCGGGCTTCCTGGAATCAGCTGCTGGTCAGTTTCAGCAGTGGCTGAATCCGTACACCTGGGGCAGAGTAGCTGGGGTGCTGGCGGGTTGGTCCCATAGCGCCGCCCCTCGGCGCTGCGGGACCAACCTGGCAGTATCCCAGCTGCTCTGTCCCAGGCATCCCCAAGAGCAGCTGGGGTGCTGCCGGGTTGGTCTCGCTGTGCCGAGGGGAGGCGCTATCAGACCAACCCGGCAGCACCCCAGCTGCTCTTCCGCAGGCATCCCCGATTCAGCTGCTGCTGAAACTGACCAGCAGCGGCTGAGTCGGGGATGCCTGGGGCAGAGCTGGACTATCAGAAGGGGGGGCTATGAGGGATCTAGGGTGGCATCCCCCCACCCCACCCCAGACCCCTCATAGCCCCCCTCCTTTTGATAGTCCGGCATATCTGATAATCTGGCACCCCCTGGGTCATAAAGGTGCCGGATTATCAGAAGTTTACTGTACCTTCTTACAGTTTGTCACTATATGCACAAGACGGTAATTCTTGTGGGGAGGGAAGTTTCAATCTATCTATATTTTAGAGGTGTCTGTCTGACTCTGTCTGCGAGTACATTTGTTCAAGAACTCCTCCTAAATGGTAATGGTTAGGATCACCAAATTTGGTATACAGCTTTCTCTTAACCAAATCCTGACCTTGCTTTAAATTAGGATATGAGAAGAAAATGGGATATGCCTGGAAATTTGATTGTTTTCCAGAGCTTGGAAAGGGAGGGGGCTGATCGGAGCAATGCGATAATGCAGAGACACCACTGAGGGCAGCCACCCCAGGAAGGCAATGGCCAACTGGGGATGGAGCTCGCCATCTTGCCATCCACCAGCCCAGGTAAGTGACTCTCCTTCCCCAAATCCTTCTCCTTGGCCCCAGCACCAGACCAGGCTGGGGGCAAGGCCCACTGTCACAGCCCCCCATCCAGGAGCACAACCAGGACCAGGCAGTGTAGGACCCATAGGAGGGCCCCCCTCAGGACCACTGGGCTGTTCAGCATAGCTGTGCTGGCAGGCCTGTATAGCTCACCCCTTCCCATCCAGAAGGGCTCTGCTCCAGCTAGCAAAAGGGCATCCTTGCTGGTATAACCTCATCTATACTAAGGGGCTACGTCTAGACTGGCATGGTTTTGCACAAATACTTTTAACAGAAAAGTTTTTCCGTAAAAGTATTTGCGCAAAAGCGCGTCTAAATTGGCATGGATGCTTTTGCGCAAAAGCATCCAGGACCAATCTAGACACGGTTTTGTGCAAAAAAGCCCCGATCGCCATTTTCGCCATCGGGGCTTTTTTGTGCAAAACAATTCTAGGTTGTCTACACTGCCCCTCTTGCGCAAAAGCATTTGTGCAAGAGGGCTTTTGCCCGAACAGGAATGTCATTGTATTTGCACAAGAAGCACTGATTTTGTACATTACAAAGTCAGTGCTCTTGTGCAAATTCAAGTGGCCAGTGTAGACAGCTGGCAAGTTTTTGCGCAAAAGCTTGCCAGTCTAGATGCAGCCTGGATGTTTGAGTGTAAACCATTAAGCGGATGCTTAACGGTTAACACTGTCACTTAGTGACTTACACTCAGTGATTCTTTCTCCCTGGGAGTGGAGCTGGGCCAGTAGGGGCTGGCAGCCCCTTCTTGGGAGGCTTCACTGTGGGCTCTGCAGTATAAAGCTAATCTTTATATTGCAGAGCCTGAAGTGCAAGTAAACTTGTAACTGCTGAGATTTTCAGTGGTACATGGTTACTCTAATACAGGGTTGGGTAGCCTTTTTGTGTCTGGGGCCACTGACCCACAGAAAAATCAGTCGGGCAGGGAGCAGCAGGGGGTGGAGTGCTAGCATGGGCTCCCCAGTACTGGAAGGGAAGCCCCCTGAGCACTGGATCCAGGCAAGCCGAGGACTGCAAGAGGCAAACCTGGCCCCTTGGCCAAAGGTTCCCCACCCCTGCCCTAATATGTGATTTTTAACATCCCTAATCTATACCAGTGTGTCTCAACCTTTTTTTTTATAAAGTACCCCCTTTTTAAAAACATTATAAGTACCCCCAGTACCTACAGGTTTCAGATACACACAGTTTTTTTCTACTATTGCACCACATTTGTTTAAACAACTTAATTGTAGCCAGGCAGACAATGACATTTTGGGGTGTAAAAAGTACAAAAATAATAAAGTGCTGTAAAACTTAAAACAAAAATTCAGTTTTCTCCAAATTTCAGTTTTGTTGACGTATCCCCCCAGACTTCTCTCGAGTACCTCTAAGCATAGGCGTGCGCAGCACATTTCATTAGGGTGTGTACCCAAAGAATTTTTTTTAAAATATACTCTTTGATCCCCATTAGCCACGCCTCTGGAGGTAACACTCTCAGGGCAATATGGACACATGACCAGATGTAAAAGGTGTCATGTGACACCCCCCCCTCCCGAGGACTCTTCCCACCATTCTCCTACCTATAGGGATTAGTTTGGCCCCCACCAAACCCCCCTCATGAAACTATCCTGCAATTGCATTAACCCAACGTGTGTGACATTAACTCGGGGGGCGGAGAGGCTGGGGGAAGTGTTCCCTCTAAAAGTTTCCTCCCATGAGCAGAATAAGTTTTGTGTTGTGCAGCAGTACTGAGTTTGTGGCTTGTTTGGATGTGCCACTGTGGCACCCAAGTTATTAATAAATACCTTATAAACCTCTACCTTTTCCCTCTGCTGCCTTGTTTCCTCCCCTTGCTCCATCAGCTGCCCTGGTGCCTGCTGCCCTCCCTCCACCAGCCCTTCTATCCCCCCTGTGCCCACTCCTCCAGTAGCCCCACTCTGATCATGTGAGCTACCCCTCCTCATCCCCTCTTCTAACACCTCCCTCTACTCACCTGCCCTGCCTCTCTCCTCTGGTGCTGGTTCCTCCCCTGCAGGTGTCTGCCCTTCTGCTTCACCCCCAGAATCTCCTGGCATCTGCACCTTCCCTTACCCCAGCACCCTTCTGGTGCCTCCCCCTTCCGTCACTGCCCCTGAACCCTTTGCTCTCTTTTCCCCTGATGCCCACCCCCTCACCATTCTCTGCCCCTATTTCCCTTATGCCCCTGTGCCCTCACAGATGCCTCGCTCCATCCCCTCCTTCTTCATGCCTTCTCCCAGCACTTCCCCTTCTCCCTTCTTGCCCCCAAAGCCCTTCGCCTCTCCTCTCCCAGCATCATTCTGTCCCCCTCTCACTGACACCTCCCCTCCTACCCTTTTCCTCATTGTCTCCATGAGCCCCCTGGCATTTGTCTCTCTCCTCCATCCTGTCCCTTGGTGCCTTCCCCTTTCTTCTCTTGACCTGCCCCCCTCCCCTCAGCACAAGCCCCTTCCTCTCCAACCCTTTCCCCCCATTTTCCCTCCTCCTCCAGCAGCCACCAGCTGGTCTGTAACAGAGTTCTAGGGTCGCCCTGACTTTCACCCTTCTGGTGCTCTCCCTACTCTGTCTCTTAGGTTTCTCAGCCCCCTTTTGGGCCACAAACCCCCACCCTGCAGTCTCTGGTTCCCAAAGTTCCGGCAGTCCCCATCACTTGGTGCCTGTGCCGGGTCTAACTCGTAGGGTTGCCAGGTGTCTGGTTTTGGGGCCCTCTGTCTGGTAAAAAAATCCAGAAAATACCGGACATGTGCAATGTCTGGTATTTCCTGATTTTCCGGCTGGGCGCCAGACTGAAGCCTGGCGACGGCGGCAGGGGGAATAACTGGGAGGTGGGGCACGATCAGCACTGAGAGCCTCTAGTTGAGTCTGATGTCTTGGGGAGGAGAAGCCCTGTCCCTGCTCCTGAGCACGTTGCAGAGCTGCAGCCAGTAGGGTTACCAGGTAGACGACCCCCCACCAAAAAAAAACCGGACACACTTGATCGTGGGGAGGGACTGGCCGGAGGGGCGGGGCTGGCCAGGAGGAAGGGGGGGATGGGAGGAAGGAGGGGCAGGAAGCAGAGCTGGAGGGGAGTGAGGAACGTGGGGCTGGCCAGCAGAAAGGGGGGATGGGAAGCAGATCTGGGGGTGTGGGGGCCAGCGGGCCAGCTGTACTGCTCCTGACCCTCCCCCCTCCCCCCTCCCCCTGGGCCAGCTGCCCTGCTCCCGTCCCGATCTCCTCTCTCTCCCCGGGCCAGCCACGCTGCTCCTGACCCGACCCCCACTTCTCCCCAGGCCAGCCATGCTGCTCCTGATCCAATGCCCCCCCTTGGGCCAGCCGTGCTGCTCCCGATCCAACCCCCACCCTCCCCAGGCCAGCCGCGCTGCTCCTGACCTGACCTGCTCCCGACCCAACCCCCACTTCTCCCCAGGCCAGCCATGCTGCTCCCGACCCGACCCGACCCCTCGGGCCAGCCGTGCTACTCCCGATCCAACACCCCACCCTCCCCGGGCCAGCCGTGCTGCTCCTGACCTGACCTGCTCCCGACCCAACCCCCACTTCTCCCCAGGCCAGCCATGCTGCTCCCGACCCGACCCGACCCCTCGGGCCAGCTGTGCTACTCCCGATCCAACACCCCACCCTCCTCGGGCCAGCCGTGCTGCTCCTGACCTGACCCCCTCCCCGTCCCTGGGATGGCTGCACTGCACCCGATCCCCTGCCCGGGGCACCCGCCATCTCTCCTACTCTTCCCCTCCCCCTGCCTTCCTGCCCAAGTTTTAAACTCAGCGCGCTTAACAGGGCGGCAGTGTGACGTTGCTGTGTCCCTGCTGCCTCTTTCCATGGGATCCTAAGCCCCGCCGGTTTTGACTGCGCAGCTGTGCATACACAGCGAACTCGGCACGGCTCCCGTTCCCCAGAACACCGGAGTGGCGCTCCTTCTAGTGCGGCGGCTTGCGCCCCTGCACCACAGCTCTTTGAAACATTAGGGTGTGCCTGTACACACCCGGCACACCCCGTGCACACGCCTATGCCCCTAAGCGTACTTGAACCACTGGTTGAGAAACACTGATCTATACTATGCCTTTTACCTGACGTACATAGCTTTGCCAGGGTATGTTTGCAGTATAGATCCAGAGCTGTTAATTGCTGGTGGTTTGAAGAGAAGCATCTTGGTGGCTACGTCTAGACTGGCATGATTTTCCGCAAATGCTTTTAACGGAAAAGTTTTCCGTTAAAAGCATTTGCGGAAAAGCGCGTCTAGATTGGCACGGACGCTTTTCTACAAAAGCACTTTTAGCGGAAAAGCATCTGTGCCAATCTAGATGCTCTTTTCCGCAAAAAAAGCCCCAATTGCCATTTTCACGATCGGGGCTTTTTTGCTCAAAACAAATCTGAGCTGTCTACACTGGCCCTTTTGCGCAAAAGGACTTTTGCCCAAACAGGAGCAGCATAGTATTTCCTCAAGAAGCACTGATTTCAGACAGTAGGAAGTCCGTGTTCTTGCGGAAATTCAAGCGGCCAGTGTAGACAGCTGGCAAGTTTTTCCGCAAAAGCAGTTGCTTTTGCGGAAAAACTTGCCAGTTTAGATGCAGCCAGTATGTTTGAAGAGGTGTCAGATTTTTCCCCTTCCTTTTGAAGGGATCACACAGAAATCTCAGTTTAATGCGAAGAGCCTGATGCCTGCACCCAAACTCAGTGCTTACTGCCTAAGTTGCCAGTTCTGCAAGTGCTAGCACTTCTGCATTGGGGATGCTTTTGCACATTGTATGAGCTTCAAGAACTAAGCTTATGCAAGTGAGTTTAGGGAAGAATTGAAGCCTGAACTCCAAAGCCCTTCCATCTGGAGCTGATCCTTTATATCCTTCCCGCGGATGTCCTTTTTGTCTCCAGGACAGGGAGAGCAGAGCTACTGAAGTACGATAAATACCTGCCCCTAGTCTGTACTGCATACCTTAAGTCAAGCCCCCATTTTAACCATTGGAGATTAGTTTGTGTGTCATCCTTCAAAATATAACAGCCAAGTGTAGCCAAGCAGAACTCGGAACGGCTCCAGTGACTAGGAATCTTGGGCAGGTTTCTATCATCCAGGGTGCGGATTCTGGTTTGCTGAGCATCCTAACTGATGAGGGAGAACTCAGCAGTAATTGTTCTGTGCTGACTCAGCAACTTGTAGTCAGCTCCAACTTCTGCACTGGCAGCTGGAGAGGAGGGTAACACACATGGTCCAGCTTTTTCCCCTTCTCTCCAGTATTTTGTAGGGATGTCAACATGTGGTCGTCTATCTGATTAACCAATAATCTTAGGCTTACCGGTTAATCTTGTCAGCTACACACATTTTCCCCCTCCCCCTGCCACTTCTATATCAGAGATGGGGTGGGGAGGGAGGAAACAGAAGTTGGTGCTGGGTGGAGCCAGTTTAAAAGCTGATTCCCCTAGCACCAGATCTCTAGCAGCAGCCCCTGTCTGGGGCGAGGTGTGTGTATGTGTGTGATCTGAGCTTCCCGTAGACAGAGGCCAGAGCTCGGACCCCTCCCCCGCAGACAGGCTGCTGCCAACCCGCACTGTGACCTCTGATACAGAGGCAGCAGTGTGGGGTGGCAGGGGGCTCCCCGGGGAGGCAGGGGGCTCCCCGGGAGCACACTGGCAGCTGCCCCCGCCGACTATAGATAGTCGAGTAACCGATAATAATTCACGTGATTACTTGACTATTCAATTACCAGATATCTAACATCTCTACTGTCTTGGGATTCTGCATGTTGTCAGGCTGATCATGAAGTGTAGCTGCAGCCTCTTTCTTGATTGGGCCATTTGTTTCTTTTAAAATTAGGCTGTAAGGTAAGTGGAAGGTCCAGGTTTTCTGCCAGGTTGGGGCTGTATTTCTGCAAGTAGCCCAAAGATGGCAGTGTTGTATTGTCATCATTGGACTGAGGCAGACTACCTCTATTTTCTGTAGCAGTGGTACTTGGACCTCAGTGGTTCAGGAGTCAAATTAGCAATTAGCATGAGCCAAAAGAATTAGTTATGAGAATTCATGATTTCATTTACTATAGTACTATCTATTATGTATTTGAGAGAGTTTGTGTTCTGTGTATCTGTCCGTACATCTGTGAGTCTGTTTGAGAACTCCTCCTAACAGTAAGAGCTAGGCCCACCAAATTTGGCATGCAGCTTCCTCTTATCATAACTTAAAGCAAGGTCAGGGTTTGGTTGTGCTAGGAAAATGGAATGTGCCTGGAATGGGATTACTTCTCATAAAACCATACAGAATAGAGACAGAATGACCAGGCAGATGAAAGGGGCTGGCCGCTCCAGGACTGCCCCAGTTCTGAGGCACCCCCCCAGGCACTCATTAGGGAGGATGGGAGGGTGGAACCCCCCCCCCATTAGTACAGGGACATTGTTGGCTGCTCCCCTTCCCCAGGGAGCGAAGGAAAAGTGCGAAGTTTGCTGAATTCCTCATTCTGGTTAGGGAGCACAGGGGCTAGACAAGCGTGGACCTGTCCTATCCGGGGTACATGCTCTCCTCCCTCGGCTGTGCTTGCTGGAGCTGCAGTGGCTATGGAGAGGCACTTCTTACCTGGCCCCAAGTTGCTGTGGTGAGAGAGGGCTGGGATAGTCGTCTTTCTCCAGGGCTCCCTGCCTACTGAACCTCTCAGCCCCAGTCTCACCCCAGAGCAATGATTTAAGTGAAGTATGTGCATTTTCATTTATTTTCAAAAAAAAACAAAAATGAATTGAGTTAAGGACCCAAGCAAAACAAGGTAAATCTTCTAGTGTGTGTGTACAATAATTTCTCTCAGCAAAATGACTGACCAAGTGTGATTTTTGTCCACTACAATTGGTTAATAACATAGTAAAAACACACTGACTGGTTAATAACTTAGACTGGAAGACCAGGCTGAACTGCTCCTGTGCCAGTGCAATCAAGGAAGCTGAGATGGACTGGAGCCCAATGTTAGATATAGGGCATGGCTGGGCAAAATATGGCCCATGGGCCCAGCCTACAGACACAGCGGGGAGCCCCAGGCAGACTCCCCCACTTGCCTTGCCCCACTGGCACGCTGCTCAGAAAACCGGCTGCCACAGCCATTGCTCTTTCATATCTGTGAGCCTGGAGTGGAGGGGAAGGCTTCATGAGCTGCTCCCGCCCCCAGCATAATCCTATTGGTCAGTTTTGCACGGTACAAGAGTAAAGATGCACACATGGACGGTACATTGTGCAAGATGTGCCATTGGGAGGATTTGTGAAAGGCAAGGCTTTACGTACTCCACTCCAAGGGCAAGACAAATTCTACAACAAGACTCTTGCAATGGGTGGCAACCCCACCACTGCAGGCCTGGAAATCCTGTTGAAGCATTGACTGAATTAACTGATTTTTTTTTAAATGAAATGAAATGAGAATGAATAGTATTATCACCGTGTCTCTCCCTGGTGCTTGATATGATATTCTGTTCAATTTATCTTAAACTGACCCACAGCAGTTTATTTTCAATGTGCTGCAGATCTTGATGTTGAAAATGCAGGGCTGTATCACAGAGGTTGTCCAGCAGGGAGCTGAAGGCTTTGGCCATTGAGGAGGGGATAACTAGGGTTGTGGGCACCTGAGAAGGGGTTGGAAGGACGTTTGTGCTCATGGGGCAGGGATAATAGTTGGGTTTTCAATGACCAACAATGACATAGTTAAGTGCTTTGTAAAGTTGGTCTCGATCTCTGTCAGATGAGAGATGAATGAGGCAGTTCACCCCTCTCAAAGCCCTTGCTTCAGGTTGCCTGCTGACTCCACTCAGAGTCTTGGCTTGCTCTCCTTTCAGATTTCGAAGGTTCTGCAGCTAGAAAATAAAAGCTTGAAATCTGGAGCACCGTTCTGCAGCTGATGGTTGCAGAGGATACAAGGCCCTGATGGATGGAGACATTCCCCACATATGCACACGTTTTAGCATGGCTGTGCTATCTTTTGTCTTCAAAGCAATTCAGGCTCTGTGAGCAAGAGGGGTCAGAAAACAGAAGCCGTGGGTCTCCTCTGGGGTAAATACGTGATGTGGCTAAATGGCTGCAGATTAATTTCTAATGTAAGGATTAAAGTACTCACAGCCTTTTCTTGCCTTGGCAGCCAATGGAGGAAATGTACCTTTGAAGAGAGCCATCCATCTGTACCCTGCATTCAAAGTTTTCACTGATGGCTTAATAAGCTTATTCTGGTCCAACCCTGATGAGTAGGCTTACAAAAGAGTGTGGGCAAACAGTGCATCATAGGGGATACACAAATGTCTGTGTGGAAAAAATGTGCAGTGTCTGCATAAGTTTTGAGTAGATGCCATGAAATAAATTTGTTTTTATACAACTGCCTTAACTCTCGGTTCTCAAAGCACCCATCCAAATATCAGTTAACTCTGACAGTGCCCATTTGAGCTAAGTTTGTGTTGTCTCCATTTCATGTTTGGGAAACTGAGCAGCTGTCTCTTAATCACAGTCACACAGGAGTACGTGCACAAGAGAGAACCAAAGCACAAGAATCCTGCTCTCCAGTCTGTGGTTTTAATCACTAGTCTACCTCCTCTCCTGGTAATTTACCTTCAGATCACTTTTAATTCACTCGCCTTTGGCTGCTTTGTTCTTGGAGTTTTGCTCCATCTGGAATTACATACTTAAGGGATGAAATGCTGCTATGACTCTTTGAGACGATTTCTCATTTTAAGGTGGAGCTAAATATCTACCCAGGTTAAAATCTATAGCTCCCAGAACTGCTAAAAAATTCATATGGCTTAATAAAACTCTGGTACAGCTGGCTTATTGCAGCTGTATGTCTGAAAGAAACATTAAGATCAGCTCTGCCTGGAGTAACACCCGTGCTTTACTGTCTGAAATAAGCCTGTTGTCCCTGTGTGTAACTAAGATCCACAGTGTACCTGTTTATTGGGTTTTCTTGTAAATCTTCCAGTGCAATCTCTAAAAATTGGCACAGCCCCACCTTTGTCTGTACTTGTCTCTTCTGTCTTCTAAATCATATGATGGTCTATGTCCTACTACAGACACTTCGGCACTTAACTGAGTGCTCCCTGATGGAGAAGTGTTGAGGTGTGATCCAACACCCCACTGAAATCAGTTGGAAAGGTCCCATTGTTTTGAAAAGGCATTGGATCAGGTTTTGAGAGGGAGTCGGAGAGCTGTTTGGATACAGAAGGCTTCTGAATCACTGAACTTGCAATCCTCTGAGGAAGAGTACTGAAGGATTGTTAAACAGCCGACACAGAGCCAGTTACGAACCGAGTTCACCTGTTCCCTTGGAAACAGCCCTGTGCATAGAAATCAGTCTCGGATCCCAGGCTGCAGGTACCCCTCGGAGTGAAAGTTCAGCAGAGGTTTCCAAAGGGAAGTTCGCAGCCTTTGTTCAGACCCAAACGTTTTCACTTTTAAACCCCCAAAATCCATCCTGACACCTGTCTGCTCTGTCCAGATTTGCTGTCATTTCTGCTGAGGCCAAAGTGGCTTGAAAAATTAAAAATCCATGTGCTGCTTCCCCTCGTGTTGCTCGTTAATCAGATGAACTTGTCGATTAATGAATAAAGATGAATGTCCTGAAGGAGCTACATGCTGGGCAGGCAGTTTATCAAGTTGGAAAGTGAATGCTGAAGTCCTCAGAAAATGCAGAAGCTTTTCTTAACTTGAGAACTGAAAAAGAGACAGATACCAGGTGTGGGTTTGAAAGTGACAAGAGCCTGGTGATTGACCAGACCCACTCCAGCTTTGATGTGACAAGGAGGATCTGCATGTCATGAAAAATCTGATTTCCACTGAGGACTCTTCTGTCACCAGACGGGCGCTGAGCTGGTGCAGGTCTGCCGGCACAGCATTGCCAAGAAGTGCCAGTGTAGAGGAGGCCTCTCTCCTAGTAGAGTGGAGCTTGGCTTGCTGTGAAGTTGATTTGTGTGTGAGGGTAAAGTGCTCTCGCTGAGGTCTGTGGCACATTAGTTTTCCAACATAGCAGCATTCCTATATTAGACTGCAAGACCGCCCTCACAAACACAGCTCTATAACTGCGCTTGCTTTTTCTCCCTCCCCATGTTGCTGAGTTGTTCTTTCCCCTTTCCCCCATCCCTTGAAATGCTTTTCCAGCCTTGCTTCTTTGACACTTCATGGAACTGACTTTGTCAGATCATTTAGACAGAAAATCTAAGTGCTTGGTTTTGTTCTATTTAGCATAAAAAGGGTCTAACACCAAATAGCAGGGAGAGAATGTTGTCATGAGACTGAAAAAAAAATCAATGTACAAAAAGAATCTTCCTGACAGTTTGTTTGACTTAAATCTATGCCTGCAGTGTTTGCAGCCTGATATTGCACCATTGTGCTAGTGCCTGAGAACAAGGAAGAGACAGTGACTCATCCCTTTCATGTGAACTTACATTAGTTATTCAGTCTTGACACAGGAATCATATTTCCCCTAACACAGGCCCGGGCTGAAAGCAAATGAATGAGCAGTGCCTTTGTTTAGGTGACAGAAAATGGAGAAGAGAAATAGTACTTCATATAGATTAGATCTAACAGCACCGATTGCCTGCTTTATACAGTGAAATAGTGATTCACTGCTTAAGTGGTAAAGCAGCTACCGCCAGGCATGTGAATTAATCAGGGCACGGGGCTAAAGAAAATGTTTTTGATAGGGCTGGCAAGAAGAGGAAGGTTGCAGTTACTCTAGGCACAGAGATTTACACAGTTATAGTTTAAAGTGGACTGTATGGGGGAGTAGTAATAGAGATGTAGCCGTGTTAGTCTGGTCTAGATGAAACAAAAAACAGGACTACGCAGCACTTTAAAGACTAACAAGATGGTTTATTAGGTGATGAGCTTTCATGGGCCAGACCCACTTCCTCAGATCAAATTGCGGAAGAAAATAGGCATGACCATATATACCAAAGGGATACAATCAAAAAAAAGTGAACACATATAAGAAGGACAAATCAAATTTCTGAACAGGAGGAGGATGGGGGTGAGGGAGGGAAGGTAAATGTCTGTGAGCTAATGATATTAGAGGTGATAATTGGGGAAGCTATCTTTGTAACGGGAAAGATAATTAGTGTCTTTGTTAAGACCCTGGCGTAAACTGTCAAATTTAAGCGCGAATGACAGTTCAGAGGTTTCTCTTTCAAGTCTGGTGGTCTGGTGTTAAAATGTCTTTGAAGCAGTATGCAGGTAATCACGTCGTTGAGACAATGCCCTTTCTGGTTGAAATGGCAAGAAACTTTTTTCTTTGTGATACTGTCTGATATCCGTTTTGTGTGCATTGATTCTTTGGTGAAGTATCTGAGACGTTTGTCCAATGTACATAGCAGACGGACACTGTTGGCACATGATGACATAAATTATATTTCTGGATGAGCAGGAATATGTGTTCTTATTATATTGGTTAGGACCAATAATGGTGTCAGCAGAGTAAATATGTGGACAAAGCTGGCGACGGGGGAGTGAGATGCTTAGGCAGTCTGTAAGTGATGATCCAATGGCCTCAAACCTGTGCAGTGGAGATGGGGAGGTTGTAATGGATCATAGCTACTATGCTAGGCAGTAAAGGCTATTCAGGACTGCCTGGACATCCTGCTTCTTGACTGGGCTTTGGGAGTGATACAAATTCTCTTCCTCCTCTGCTACCGCAAATGATGGATTCCCTGCACAAAGCCCTTTTCTCAGGCTTTTGGGAGAAGACAGAATGTCACCCTATTTCAGTCTTTCTGCCTCTCTCATAAGATTGGCTGCCTTTCATGAGACTGCTGATGCCACTTACTTTGGTCAAAAGAGCTCAGTACTTCTCCAGGCACCCCAAGAGCCTAGATGTGCAAAAGCACTCCCCACGTGGGATGCAGAACTCTTGAAGAACCCTCTTGCTATGGAGCACTAGGAAATCTGACCTTTTATGCATTTTCAAGGAAAAGCCAAATAACCCAGCCAGTTCTGTGGTCCTGCTGCTGGTAAATCTGCAAAGGCATCTCCCAAGAAAGAGGGAGAAATCTTTCTGCCAGCAGCTTGATCTGGGTAATAGCCTGTTTCTGAACTAAACCGTATGTGTTTGTTTAGATTTGTACGAGCAACATGTGCCCAGAAACTTGTTAACATATTTGTAAAACAGACAAACTTACTGCCTATGTTGTCAAGTAGGCAAACAGCCAATTAACAGCATGCTGTGTAGTTTCTGTTTGCCAATAAGGCCACGAGGCACCATCGTGCTCTGCGCTAATAGACGGTTTTTCAAGTTCAGTCTGTTCAGGAAGAGGGTCTAATAAACCATGTCCCTGAGGATGGTTAGCTATTGTCCCTATGGCTGATGTAGTGACTTCCAGTGGATAATAAATTACCCTCACAATGGCACTTCGGCCATTATATGCCAGAGTGAAGTCATATTTCAACTCATGGGCGGTAGATTTCTAATACTGTATAAAATCTCAGCTCTAGTCAGTATAAATAAAGCAAGGGTTGGGAGTGACTCTGCTATAGATTCACTGGTTGTTTTATGTTATAGAGCTCAATAAACCCCTAAAAAAGCTAGACTTTTCTCAGATGATCTTTCTCCTCCCTTCAATTAATTTTAACTAAGCCGTTAATTAAACAATGAAAACTGAGGCAAAGCTGGGTTGCTTTGTTCCCCATGTGATCAGTCCTGGGTAGGCTCTCCAAAGCCTCCCTGTGCTAGAATCCAGCTGTTTTCTTTGCCCTGCTCCTTTGGAACTTTGCAGATCAGGATTACAGGAAAAGAGGGAGTCATCCTCGCAGGAGGAGGGATAACACATTAGCTGGCTCAGCTCTCTTGGGCTATGTCTGTACAGCAGCATTATTCCGAAAACTAACGTTATTCCGAAATAGTGTAGTGTGCGTCTACGCAAATTCGAAATAACAGGCTTCTTACTCTGACTCCTGTAACCCTCGTTGTATGAGGAGTAAGGGAAGTCAGGGGAAGAGTGCCGTATTTCGAAATCGCTGCCTTGTAGACTGTACTAAATGTTGAAATAAGCTATTTCGACTTAAGCTACACAATTAGCGTAGCTCAGGTGGCATAGCTTATTTCAAGTTTAGCCCTGCTGTGTAGATGCGCCCTTGTCCCAATCCAGGGGTGGCCAATTGGGGTAATTAAGAGGGTGTGGCAGGACCTGAGGGTTATCACACGCCTGGGGAGAAGACCCTGCCAGGAAGTCAGAACAGGCCAGTTTAATCAGAAAGACTGGGAGTTGAGAGCTGCCACCAGGGCTGGATTATGAAAGTGGCTTTAGGGGCTGCAGCCTGGGGCTTGAAGCCTCTGCATGCTGCATTCTTGGCAGGCTCTGCCTGGTGCGGCTGGGGAAAGTGTCTCTGCTGCACGCTGCCGTTCCCTCCTCCCCACCCCTCAGGCTGAAGCCATGTTACAGTGGGCACAGGGAAGTGCTCTGTCCCTGTGCTTGCCTGTAGGCTTTTTCCCTACCACCCCCAGTGGCTGGGAATTGTGGCCATTGGGAGTGGTGGGAGGCAGTGCCTGCCAGAGCAAGGTGGCACAGAACTACCTGTTATCCCCTCCCCCTGCCAAACAGGAGCTGCGCCAAGTATGTGCACCAACCACCTGCACACTACTTCCTGCCCAGACCCCACGCCTCCACCCTCAGCCTGCTGCTGCACCCTACTTCCCACTCAGACCCCGTACCACAACCTCCCACCCAGACCTTCCATCTCCACCCTCCGCCCACTCCCACACCCTACCTTTTACTCAGGCTCCACACCTCTGCCCCCAGCCTTCTCCTGCCCTGGCCCTGCACCTTCACCCCCAGCCCTCTCTCGCAACTCCAGCTCACTCCCTGGCAACTGCCTCTTGCACACTGAACCCCTCATTTTTGGCCCCACTCTGGAGCCTAGAGGGCCCCACAAAGTCTATTATCTCCAGACTCCCAGAAGAGTTAATCTGGCCCTGGCTTTCACTCAGGGAAGATAGTTCCTGGGAGAGGGCTGAAGACAGGAGAGCAGCAAAGGGTTTGTTGAGGTTGATGCCTTCTGGTTTTGAGGTGGAGTCAAGGGCCAGAGAAGGCAGAAGGAAGGAGAGCAATGGGGCTTGTTCACTGGCACCTAACTGGCTCCCAGAGGAACCAGCAGAGTCTTTGGAAGCTCCTACTGGGAAGAGCAAAATTGCATCCCAGAAGGAAGGTCTGGCATGGCTGTCCTGGCAGAAGGACAAAGGGGAATTGAAAGAGTTCAGGTGTGGTGGAAAACACCAAGATGGTGAACCTGGAGCTGGATTTTTAAAGACTCTTTGCATGGGATTGATGTGGACTATGTTGTGGGGATTTGGTCCTAGGTCATTTACACTGGACTTTTGTAAATAAACTTTTGATGGAAGGGTGAACAAGCTCATATGAATTCACTGGCAGCCCAAGAGGGAAACTGAAGTGATGTGCTACCTCCGTGGCTGCCTGGAGGCCAGAAATGGGTGCCTGGGAGGAGGTCAGTTGTTTACAGGAGGATTAAGAGGAAAGATGATGACGAAGAAGAAGAGGAGGAGGAGAGGTCTGTGCCACTGAACTTCAGAGGGTTGAGTCCTGTTTTATTTTTTTCTGCCTGGAGATTTGTTCTAAGGTGGAAATCCCAGGTTGTTCCATCAGCAATAAAGGGGTCAGCGCTGCATCCTTAGGCCTTATTTTCTCTTTAGCAGCAACAAACCTGAGCTGCAAAGTTGGCATCCATCTGTATCCACATTTCCCCCATCAAAGGGGATTTCAGGCCCTGGGGTTTGGCTCATTCCATTGCAGAGAGAGGAGAGTGCTTGGGAAGCTTGGAACCAAAGCTAAAGAGCCCCCAAATTTTGGGGAGGTTCCAGTTCAGCCTTTCTCTGTAGGTCTGGTTCTATAGCACCAAAGCCCCTCTGGAAGCGGTGGCTGTGGATGAGTCCTGTTGCTTTTAGAAAAGAGCATTTTGCCCTCTGCAAGGAATATCTCCACTCCCAGGTGCAGGGGGAACAGCCAGCATTTCACCCAGAGCTGCCTCACCCAGAGAGAGCAGCATGCTCTACAAAGGAGGCTCAATGTTATCTCTGTTTGAAAGGTGACAAAGCTGTGAGTCAGAGATGGGAAGGGAAGCAGCAAATGGAATCAACCTGCTCTGTGCACTTGCCCGTGGGGCTACCGGATCTTTGCTTCCGAGCTGTCCACTGCCAAACTGCTAAAAGGGAAACAGCTGTCCTCCTCTTTGCCCAGAGCGAAGGAGCCTGCACTAAATGAATGAGAGCCCAAGAACGTGGAGGGAAAACAGGGGCCATTTCTGATTGTGACTCCGCCAGCAACGTGGCTGGAGTAGCGTTGCAGAATGGCTTGTGCTGAGTGAGCAGAGCTGTGCGTTTGGGTAGCACTCAGCTGTTCCATTTGCATTCATCCTAGTAGTGCAGAGCTAAAGACTCGATAGGCCCCAGGACAAGCCCCTGCTGCAAGGCATCTGTTCAGTTCACTATGGCAAGGAGTCACAAAAGGGCACTGGCCAAAGGCAGTCTAGAGGCCACTTCATTCTTAAGACCAGCCTGAGGAGACTACCGGGCTACGTCTAGACTGGCAAGATTTAGCACAGATACTTTTAACGGAAAAGTTTTTCCGTTAAAAGTATTTCCGCAAAAGAGCGTCTAGATTGGCACGGATGCTTTTGCGCAAAAAGCATCTGTGCCCAATATAGATGCGCTTTGCGCAAGAAAGGCCTGATGGCCATTTTAGCCATCGGGCTTTCTTGCGCAAAATATTAAGGTGCCTGTCTACACTGGCCCTCTTGCGCAAGTATTCTTGTACAAGAGGGCTTATCCCTGACCGGGAGCGTCAAAGTATTTGCGCAAGAAGCACTGAATTCTTACATTAGAACGTCAGTGCTCTTGCACAAATTCAAGCGGCCAGTGTAGACAGCTGGCAAGTTTTTGAAAATCTTGCCAGTCTAGATGCACCCCCGGTGTGTTTGCACTATGTTGCACTGTTGGTGTCCCTGCAAGTAAAAGATCTGTCCTGAACCTACATCACTTCAGAGCCCAGCTACAGGGGAGTCATATAGAAAGATTAATGGTGATGTGTAGAGGAAGAGGCAAGGCCAAGCAGGACCGCAGGAAGATTGTAACTCCTTTCCAGAACCCTTGCTTGGCTGTAGCATTACAGGTGGCAGCTGAATCGGGGATGGAAATGAAACTGTTTCATTACCAGGTCCTTACACTTCAATCTGCTGTAAATTGTACCAATCACTGCCAAGTGAGTGACAATAAAGAGAGTCCCCTGGCTCTGTGCCTAGCTCATGAATATAATTTCACTCTACTCTCGAGACGCCCAGGAGGGGAGCAGCGTGTGTGCATAGTGGCTTAATGGGAGTGAGGTGAACTGGCAAAGCTGGGTGGAGGGAGCCCAGGATAGCAGTGAGGTGAATTAGTAGACGTGCATGTAGGGCTGGACCTGGAATTGCTGCAGGTCAGGTGTAAGATGGATCATCAGAGGAATCCAGGACTGGAGTGGCAGGAGGCTGTGCAGGGATGGAGGTGCAAGAGGAGTTGCATGGTAGCAATCAGTTGTACCCAGCTCCATTGCCTGCTGTCTTGACCCCTCCCTGCATTGCCTCAGGCTAGGGCCCAGCTCTCCCTGCTGGCTGGGGGCTGCCTGACTGGGGGTGCTGGTTCATTGATAACATCACCAGTTGTTATTCTCTGTTTGCCTGAGTTCAGGATTGGGTTGTAAAAATTCCCTACAGCCCGAAGCCTGTCATAAACTAGTCACACACGGCTGAATGTATTGACCAGACTGCAAGAGGAGAATGAGCTCAGTCGTTGAGAGGGTTGGTTTCTGACAGATTTTTTGTTATGCTCATAACCTTAAAATACCTTTTCCCCTCGCAGGCTGTTAATGGGGTTGTTTCCCTGCAAGGCCTGCCCGTGTGGTCTGCAGTGACTTGGGCTTGGGAGAAAACAAGAAGAAACTGGGGCTGCTGGGTACTAGTGTCATATGAATCGATCATAATCGTCTATGATGATGCCACTTACCTCGTCCTCCCAGGGGAGAGCAGGAAGCTCCTGCTCTGTGAGTTGCTCTCCCTTGGCTCTCATTCTTTCTGATGTCTTCCTAGTTTAAAAGCAAAACACTTCATTGCACAGTTCATTGCACCCGAGAATGGTGACCTCTGAGGCCAAGTGATACAGCCACCCATCCCGGAGTCTCCAGTGTGGGGCCTGGTCCACATTAGAAGTTTAAGTCTGTTTCGCTACATTGGTGAGGGGTGTGAAAAATCCGTACCACTGATCAGCTTTGTTAAGCTGATCTAAGTCCTTGTGCATACAGCACTGGGTTGATGGAAGAATTCTGACCTTGCTACCACCTTGGGCAGGGGGAGGGATTTACCTATGCTCCCTTTCGGTTGGTGTAGTCTACACTGATGTGCTACAGTGGCGCAGCTGTAACGTTCTAAGTGTAGACCAGCTTCAAGTCTACCTCCCAGACCGTTTCTGATCGAGACCTGGCTGCAGTGCATGAGGGAGGACTCCTGTGCATTGTGTTTCCAAGTCACTTAGTCTCATGATGAAGTCTCCATGTTGAAGATTGCAGGCGGAGAGCTGCAGGCACTCCAAGAGTGCAGTTAACGTGCTGTCAAGGACGTTGCACAAGGCGGCAAAATTGTCTGTTCTGTGTAGTAAATCTTACTCATTTTAACAAGCCCACTAAGCCTGACTGATTCATTCTTCTCCACTAACAGGATGTATAGGGGGGGTTGCATTTCTTTTTTCCTCCTGCTTGTTGCACAACCACAACCTGATACCTGAAAAGTAACAGGTCAAGAGTTTGCCTTTTAACTTTTGGTGATGATCCATATTCTTTATTCCTTCCCATCCACCTGACATGCTGGTTCGTTCCACTTGCACAGTGACCTCCATAAGAAGGACATGCAGAGTCACTGTGAAATGGCCAGTGGTACCTTGAAGGCACCTTTTTCAGAGCTGTGTTGTCTTTTCATATTCATTGATAGAGCCACAGTCTGTGCTCTATGCATGGAAAGTTCACTGGCATCAGTGGGATGCAGGTAACTAGAGAGAGGGCAGCATTTGCCCTAAATATATTTTACTGATCAATATTTATCTTAGTGGCCTTCATGACTTCACTGAAGTCGCACCCTCTTCTAGCAATGCTGAATTTAGGTCCAAACCTTTGCTGCCTACGGGTGGGTTTAAGCTCTCTGTGTTTTCTGAGCCTGGTCAGAGATCTTGGATCAGGCTTGTTTTCTGTGCTTTGCCCCTGCAAGGCATGAAAGATGTACAAGAGCAGGTTGGGTTCCGCGGTGTTTACCAGCTCCTTTGTGCTGCCGTCAGACACTTCAAACTCCTCAAGAGAGACTTTTGTGATTTAATATGGATTTTTTGTAAAACATTTAAACCTCCATGCTTTTTGCTAGTGCAGTAACCTTGAGAAACAGCGAGCACAGCATGAATGTAATTAAGAAGGACCTGTCTTTTGAGCACTTTTAAGAGCGGGAGCCCTGGAATCTCTGAGTGATTATTTCTCTCTCCTGTTAGGTAGGAATTGGGGGCTGGGAGAAAGAGCTGGCCATTAGGCTCTCTCCAGATGCTGGTGACTCTCATCTCTTGGGTTTGGAGATGGCATGGGCTGCTGTTCTGAAATTGTTTGGAGAAAGGCACATGTTTCCGTGCTCCTTCTGAAGTTTCCATATGTGACACTCTCTGTTTCTTCCATCCCATGATGATTTTCGGATTCAGTTGTTATTTGTCTCTGGCAGGCTATGGCTGAATTGTGTGATATCAAACTAATTGGGCATGGGCACCTTCCTAATGTCCCAGCTGACTAAACTCCGATCATAACCTTAAGGGGATTAGGAATTCAATTAGCTGGAGAAACAGCCACCAGTCACCTCTCATTGCTTAGTATTCCACATCCACACTGTCTCCCTGCACTGGAACTGCCAAAAGTCACCTAATAAAAGCAGATTAGAATTCCTCTTAAATAGCTTCTATAAAGATAATAATAATCGAGTAATAATTGCAGCTGCAATCCTGCCTTGAATATTGCCTGTATCCCGATGAATAGAAAAGAACTGATGCCATCAAGAGGAAAATTTATCTGGTCCTTTTAGACTGGGGCAAAAGAAGGACATTCAGAGCAGAAAGCAGTGCATTTCAAAGGCCTCAGTGGCGACTTTTCTTAACATGCTATGTATGATTGACCTGTGGAACTCACATCTGCAAGATTCAGATAACAGATAGGACTAATCACTCTCCATGCAGTGCCTTTAGTGAAGATAAAAATGAAAAGGGGTCACATTTCAATGTTTAAAATGATCACCAAATTAGGAAGAAATTTGGGGAAGCATTCAGCATTGACAGTTGTTAGAGAAGAGACCATTAGTCTACAAGGGCATGTCTACATTTTGAAATAACAAGGCGAGCATCCACACTACCAAGCCTGCTATTTCAAATTAACTCCTGCTTGTGAAGAGGAATAAGTTTATTTTGAAATAGTTATTTCAGGAGTTATTATTTGGAAATAAATAACCTGGTAGTGTAGACATGGCCTAACAGCGTGAGAGATGGTTTTGGTCATAAGAAGGGTTGACAGCTGTCTGGTTTTGAACCAGACCATCTAGTATTTGAGCTTTCTGTTTGGGAAACAAACTGAGAAAATAGAAATGTCGGGTATTTTCTAAATAAGATGTAATGTGGATTATGATGTAATGTCAAGTGTGTCTGGTATTTTTGTTGAAACCATCTGGCAACCTTAGTCATAAGTTATCTTTTACTACATGGACCAGAAGAACAGATGTCCTAAGAAGATAGCTGCAGATGAATTTATTGTCTGAAATAACCTGCTTGTCTCCATTCTCGGAAAGAACGTGGCTCCCTAGATTTCAAAAATCATTGAGGATAAATAAATGGGTTTGTAGAAAATACAATACAGGTTATGGAACTAATTACTGTACTAGAGCTGCTGGAAGTAGAATGAAGGGTGAGGGTTAGGCAGAGATAGGAAGGGATATTGGCCATACTTACTAGCGATAGACATCAGGGCAGAGGACATGTCATCTGGATCAATAGTTGTGGAGGCATTTCACTCCATAGACAGGAGTGGGCAATAAAATGGTGAAAGTTCACTAGGATTAGCCTCTTGGTGGGCTAATGCTGCTATATTAACCTGCACCTGTGCAGGCCTGCAGGAACTGTGATTCCCCCATACCTGCAGAGGCACAGGTAAATACAGCGGTTTGTGGGCATGTCAGGGGCTAACCCTGGCAGACTGGATCAGGCCTGAGGGACAGTATTTGCTCAACTCTGCCCTAGACTCATGGAGACCCCCCTTCTTGCTCCAGGACAGGATGGTCTCCCCAGGACAGGAATGCTCAAAAATCCATGAACCTAGACACATAATTCCTAGGCGTGCTCCCGCTAAGAAAGCAGTTTAGCCTGGCAACTGGATAGATGGACAGAGTTGCCTCTGCTGTACCTGTGCTACCCACCACAAGGGTAAAGCATGGAAACTGTCTACCCTCTAAGCAAGCCCTTCCTCTGCTGTATGCATTGCCTCTCACTCACCACTTCCAAACCTTGCACCGAGAATCCGCTCAGAAAAGTTAACACATCCCTTGCTTTGCATTTTTTCCTTTTGCAGTTTGGCCCAGGACACTTCTCCCAGCACAGGCATGGTGCTCAGCACTCTGCACTACCATTCATTGGGAGCTCAGAGGACTCAGCAACACTGGTAAAGCCCTTTGAGGAACGCTCCAGTGTCATTAGCCCTTTGGACAGGAATGCAGACATATTTGCCTGGGTGCTCATTTGGCTGGGCAGTCTAGAAAATGCCAATGCCCAGGATGTGATTTAGCTTGGCTGTTTTTAGTCTCCATGTCATTTGTCCAGCATTGAGCCACTAGCACCCAAGAGAGCATTTCAGATTGAGGGAATTAGGCATGTACTCCCTATGCACCTGCCTACATTTTGAACATCAAGGTTGCTAAACCCATTGTTCTTGATTAGTTTAATATACGTTGAAGCCTCCAAATAAATGCTGGGGATCAGGTGGAACAGATGAAATGTGACTAAGTTCTTGGATGATTGATAATGAGCAGGGACTGGAAAATCAATTGTGTTAATTCCTGGCCTGTCACCGGGACGGAGAATTAATGAGAAAATCTGTCTAACTTAATGGTATTTACACATTATACAGAGTGTGATAAAATTGTCGTGGGGTACCGCGTGGCATCACGATTACAGGAGTATTGCAGATTTAGAGGCAAAGATGCAGATCTAGAGGTACAAAAACTGCCTTCACCAATGACACTGACCAACAACCTGCCCCAAGAGCCTGTAAACCTCATTTTTTGAGGAATAAGGGCTCTTGCTCAAAAGAGTTTTTTTCCCCCACAAATGGCCCCGTCTACATGGGGCTTTTTATCGCAAAAACCTCTTCTGCAAAAAGGATCGGAAGAGGTTATGCAAATGAGAGTGTGAGATATGCAAATGAGTGCTCTATTTGCATATCTTCTGCTGAAAAAAACATGAAGTGTAGGCATAGCCTCAGATTACGTGGTCTGTTATTGCTCACAGGGCCGGGAACTGGTACCTGACATTTCCTACTGTGTGCCACCGCAGTACCTGCTGCCACCAGCACTACACCCTCCTGTGCTGCCTTCCCTCTGCCATCTCCAAGCATTTCACAGCAGTGAGTTTTATCTCTCAGTACACTGGAGACTGGCTGCCTGCTTAATGGATCTGAGAGACTCAAAGCTGCACAACTCCCTGGTGAGGGAGGAGGTTGTTAGTGATGATTACTGTTGATGGTGGTTGCTGTGAAGAGTTAGATGAAAAAGCAGAAGCAGAGAGAGAGCAAGAGCTGGATTTTTTTTAGGGGTGCTGCTGAGCCATCTACTGACTTCAGCTAAATTCATTGGAGCTTAGCAACTCCAACAGGCCAGGCTGTTAATGACTTGGCCAAGGTCTGTCTAACTCCATTGCCTTCCTCAGTTGTTCCAGATTTACATCAGTGTGAACAGGCTTTTGATCTCCTGATTCCTTGTTGCCATGGAACTACCCACAAGACTATCCTTCCTTCCCTGCTCAGCCCCAGTGAGTCATGAGGTGAGGACACAGCTGGTCTTAATTTGATTCAGATCATCAGCAGTATTAAAGACATCCCACCTGTGGATTAAGGTGGAGTTGGATTCCTTAGCCTGGCTTGCCAAGAGAAATAAGGAAGCCAGCCTGTGCTGCTTGACCACCTCCTGCAAAGTTCTGGGACTCTCTTAACACCTCTGTAGCAGGATGGAAGCTACAGCCTGCCTTGGCTGAAAGGCTGCTGTTGATCAAGACTGATGGGAGAGGGATTCTAAACTCCAACCCTTCTCCCCTCCAAGAGTAGTTCAGACAGCTGAGACAGCATCAGTATAATTGATGAAGTGGTGCAGTTCAAGTAATTTGTAAATCCTCTCTACTCAGAACACCTGCATTTCTGGTGTGTTTATGGCCATGTCCCTTTCTCCATGCTGCTGTTTATCATGTTTCTCTATCATTCCCCCTCCCCTGCCCCACTTTTCTGACCATTTTTAGTAGTCTAAGGAGTTAAAGGTCCAGCAGCTGCAAACAGGGCAGGGGTGGGATGAGTAATACTGCAGAAAATCCTGTTTGGTCCGTTTCCCCTGCAAAGATTGGGTACAAATTCTCCTCTCTCTGCCTTGGTGTTTTAAAAAGCTTTTGCCCAAGAACAGAGCTTGGTGTGTGAGAGGGAAGGAATTAAAGGTGCTGTATGGGAGTTTTTCAGGCCAATGATAGGGTTTAGTTTAGACTACGCTTTAGAGCAGTGGTCTCCAACCGTTTTAACCACAAGATCATTCTCAATTTAAGTGCAATGTAAGATCTACCTCAAACCCAAATACCATTGCCCCCTTCCTTTCCACCCCTTCTTTGAGTCCCCATTCCTTCTCCGAGGCCTCGCCCTGCTCACTCTGTCCCTCTTCCTCCCTGAACCTCATTCACTTTCACCAGGCGGGGGTAGGGTTTGGGGTGCAGCCTCTTGCCTTGGGCCAAGGGGTTTGGAGTGTGGGAGGGGCTCCAGGCTTAGCCCAGGGTGGGGGATTGGGGTCCAGGAGAGGTTTCAGGGTGCAAGCTCTGGGAAGGAGTTTGGGTGCAGGGGGCCTCGCATCAGGGGAAGGAGATTGTGTGTAGGAGATTCAGGGCTGGGACAGGGGTTCCGTATGCAGGCTTCTGCTTGGGCACCGTTTAACTGAGATGGCTTCCGGATGGTGGGACAGTGGTGTTAAGGCTTACTGCTGCCCTGGTCCTGCAACACTCCTGAAAGCATCTGGCATGTACAGCAATGGTTCCATGACGCCATGTGCTACCCCTCATCTACAGGCACTGAGCCCACAGCTCCTACTGGCCACAGTTCCCAGTTATTGATCAATGGGAGCTATAGGAGTGGTGTCTGCAGGCAAGGACAGCATGTGGAGAACCCCTGCTCTGCTTCTCTCAGTGGCTGCAGGGACATGCCAGCCACTTCCAGGAGCAGCAATTACCACGGGGATAATTACTCCAGCCACAACAGGTTAGGCTCCCTCCATCCCCTTCTCTCTGTGTGGGGATAGGATACAGAAGTAGGGATACCCTGACATCAGCACCCCCCTCTTTTCCCTCCCACACTCTGCACAGCAAGCAGGAGGCTCCTGGGGGGCAGCTCCAAGGCAGAGGGCAGGAATAGCATGATAGTGGGTGAAGGGACAACTGATGTGCCAACACTTGATAGTTTCCAGGCCAAACCTGCCAGGTTCCCCTGTCAGAGGCTCCATGATCTACCGGTAGATGCTGATCTACTGATTGCTGACCACTGCTTTAGAGTGACAGTATAATCAATGTGCATAGTTAAGAATTAGGGTGAAAGCCATCACAAATGGTCAGGAAGAAAACATCCATTGTGCCCAAAGCTGAATACATTAAAAGAACTGATAAACCTTGGAGACAGGCAGATGCTCTCAAAGATGAGACAACAAACAAGAGATAACAATGGGAAGCCTGACAATAACCATCAAAAGATCACTGTGGGAAAACCCCAAGATTTACTCCACTTTAAGATTCAAGGATTGCAACATGACATTGCAAAGCCTACTGACTCAAATGGGAATTTACCAGTATAAAAATGGTGTGGGAAGTGCAAACAAAGTGCTGTAGAGAAAAGAGGATTAACTCAGGAACAAAATATGGGGCAAAGCCACACATACGTTACTGCTGTTCCGACAGCATTGGTGTTAGCAAGGCGAGGGAAATACGTGAGAGGCACCCGGTGCTAGGAAGTTTGTTGTGTTCCAATAACAACCTGATATCCTGATGCTTAGTCAAACCCATGGATCTGAGAGAGTAGGCTGGATTATGCTGAAGACTAGACTTCCCTGGCCTTTAAAATGCAGAGACTGCCATGATATGGGAAAATAAGCTGCAGGATAAAATGTAGTGACCAGTGAGATAATTTTTGTCCCAAGTGCAGAAAAGGTTTGGGCTTTGCCGAGAATCAAGGTTTTCATTATTTCATTCCATCCATTTCACCCCTGCCCGCTAGAGGCATCCTGGAGTGGGGTCCCTGCACAGAATGCCACTGGCTTGCAGACATAGCAGGCGCATCTCAGGTGAGAAGTTCTGAGGATTCTACTGGTGCTCCCCTTGGTAGGTTACTTCTTCTGGGTCTGGTGCCCTGGCTGGGACACTGAGGTAATGCTCCGAAAACAATTGGTAACCACTAAGGACTTTAGAGTTGCTGTTGTCACACACAAGGGACATTCAGAATTTTCTCTGACTGTAGAGGTGGAACTCAGTTTTTTTTCCTGCTCCAGAAGCCCAACCCCTCCTATTATGTGGGCTTCCAAAGAATCTGTTAGCTTTCACAGGAGTGAGGCCCCACAAGATGTGGTTGATCCGTTATGATTCTCTGCAGCAGCAGCGGGCAGTGATTTGTGTAAACACTTGATAACTTTCTATAGTATTATTTCCATTTTAAAGTTGGGAAAATGGAGTCACAAGATGGTGCTTGCCCACTCAGTCAATGGCACAACAGGTGTAGAACCCAGGAGGCAAGGCTCTCTCCTGATCTTTTTATTTTTGGGAGGGGGGGGGGATACCAACGGAGAAGATCAAAGTGAATGTGTAAGGGATTCCTCCTCCATTCGAATTGCCTAAGAAGCCTCTGAGTTGGGAGAGAAGGAGCAATTTGCCATGATGACCCTGCTCCCTTTCCCTTAGGATACCTTCCACAGGAGAAGTGACTATCCAGAGCTGCTGGTGCTCTGTTCTGCATGGACAGATTGATGGGATTTTCATAAGAAAAGAGTATTGTCATCCTCCCGCCTTGAAAATAATGAAGTTCACCCCCGACCAAGCAGCTGCTGCTGTTGCCAGTTGTAATTAAGAACAAAACGCTCTCTGAGTGAAGAGAAAGAGAAATCCCAGGTGTCCCTAATTCTCTGGACTTCTGACAGGTTTGTACAGAGTTGGCTTCTTAATCCCCAGGCAGTGGTGAGACTGGAGTCCCCTCTGTTTCATGGATTCCTACCGCTCTTACACAGACATCGAACAGGAAGATGGATGAGCAGACATTACTAGGCAAACACATCCTGACATGCAGGCACACCACCTCTCCCTCCCTCCACCTCTCCTTCCATCCATCTCTTCCTCAGTCCCTCTCTTGAGACACAAACAGGGCAGGGAACCTAAGGCCCAGGGGCCGGATGTGACCCCTGGCTTGCCTGGATCTGTCCCCCAAGGCTTGTTTCCCCCCCCTAGCATTGGGGATCCTGTACTGGCACACGGCCTCCCCCACCCCCCTGTGGGACTGGAACACAGAAAATGGACTAGCTTGGGCTCCCCTAGGCTCTGGTGTGCAAGGAGAATATGGGGAGTGTCTTTCTCCTTCTCCAGGTTTTTTTGTGTTGGTTGGTTTGTTTATTTGTTTTTTGCTTTACACTTATGTGTGGCCCCCGACTGATTTTTCTGTGGATCAGTGGCCCCTGACCCAAAAAAGGTTCCTCACTCCTGCACAGAAGCGTGTGCTGAGATCCAGCATTGTGCCATACCCAGGATTACAGTATTTCTGATTTTTGGGTTTGCTTCAGGTCCAGTGTTTTGTTGTTGTTTTAAATCATTTCAGGCTGAATGAACCCCTTATTTGATTCAAACCGAAATGTTTTGGTTTGTTTTTCAGCTTTTAAAAAACATTTTAATTTTTAAAAAAATAAGATTGAAGGACGTTTCAAAATTAAAAGTTGCGTCCAGTAGAAAAATTGAAATGTTTTATTTAGAAAATAGTAAAATGCAACATTTTGATTTCTCTATTTTTAGGTGTTTTCCTGACCAAAACAATTTGGCAACATGGACATGACTTTCTGAAATGTTTCAAGTCTCAAAAGGGCAGCCGTGTTAATCTGCGTCTGTAAAAATGAGGAGTCCTGTGCCACTTTATAGACTAGCAGATTTATTTGGGCATAAGCTTTCATGGGCAAAGACCCACTTCATCAGATGCATGCAGGCCCACCAGTGGAGAGAGGGGGGCAAAGAAGGCATGTGCCCCAGGGCCTGGTGATTCAAAGGGGCCCTGGGCTCTGGTCACCACTGTTGCGCTACAGCAGCAGCCAGAGCTGTAAGCCCTTTAACTTGCTGCTAGAGTGTCGTGAGGACACTCCGGGCGGGGTGCCGCATGGCATGCTCAAGGCAGGATTGGTGGGAAAGCGGGGGGAACACCACAATCTGAGTGGTGCTGAGAGCCAGTTGCTGTTGGCCCCATGCCTTCTGCCTGGGGGCACAGAGGCATGGAGCTGGTCCCCCCTGCCACCTTGCTCAGGGGCCTGGCATGGCTGTCCGCTCTCCTGGATAAAGCCACCCATAGCTCCCTTGCATTCCTGTACAGGCAGCTTTCCTCTGCCCAGATTCATTCACTTGAGGCAGGTTCCCCACTCATGCAAATACCTTTGCTCTTGTGAACCTTCCTCATGTGACCAAGGAAGCCATCAAAGTGATTCCCAGGCACCAGTGTTGCTGCTGTGATTTGTGAATGAAAGGGAGGCCTGGCCTAGTCACAGGCTGCTTGGGTGCAAAACTATCGCACGTGAACAAAAGGGACTGATCTGTGTATGTGGGTTGCTCCTGGTCTCTCTCTCCTCTGAAATGTCTGGGAACAGAGCTGGAGAGAATGTGATGGTTTAAGATGAAAGGGAAAGGGCCAGAGGAGCAATTCCCTGCTGCTGGGCAGGAGATGCTATGCTGGAGCCTCCCAACTGGGGAGGAACATTTCATTCTCTCTTGTTTAAAGGACAGTTAGTGCTGCAAAAGGTTCTGGCCTAGAAGGCACTTGAGACTTTCCCCAGACAGTTGTCTTTGCATAGGACCCTGGAGCTTGCCCGGAGGGCCAGAGAGCTGTTTCCGGGGTCTGTTCATTCGTTGACCTGCTTGCTGAGATTTCCCGGGAACGGTGACACGGTGCAGTGGGGTTAGAACCCAAACTCACCGAGATGGGAATGACTCTGAGTCACACACCAGCCCGGAGCAGAGCCAGTGAGCTACAGTTCTCCAGATTAGTCTTGTTCCTCGGTGCCACCGGGTCCCGGAAAGCAACACCCCTTCTTGGACAGCGAGTGGAATCTTTTCCAACATAACTCAGCTGCTGTGGACATGCAGGCACAGGGGAAGTTCCTGGTGTGACAGCAAGTGTTTTCACCCAGAGATGCAAGGCTGGGTGCGGTGTACTGCACCATTGGAACATGAGGCTGAGTGGCGAAAAAACTCATGGGGTTGCCATGGCGCTGTTTGCTTCTAGGTTGGCAGCTTAAATCTGCATACCATTGTGGATTTGGGCCTTAGCCTCTGTACCTCAGTTCTCTGTCTGTATAATGGAGATAATAGCACTGCCCTGCCTCACTGGGGCCCTGGAGGATTAAATACATGCAAGGTTGTGAGGTGCTCAGATACTGCGAGGATGGGGACCATAGAACTATCTGTCCTTATTTCTTTGCCTCCCTGACTCAGTCTTCTGTGGGGAACCTGTCTCTCTGGAAACGATTGCTGTCAATTGCTGGTTCTATCAGTTCCCATGAAGAAGAGCCAAGAATTTCATTCCCTTGCTTGGGAAGATTCTGAATCCGCTCTTGTCTACAGGCGAGATTTACCTCTTTCTGTTGTGGGCTTATCGCCTGAAACTCTGCAGTGCATGATAAAACCACGAGCAAAAGAGATTAAAGAATGAAAGGATTAAAATCTAAAGGGCTCATGCGCCCTGTGCTCTGGAGAGTCTCTTCAGACTGAAGCCTCTCGGTGAGGCTGCCTGCGTATCTCTATATTAGCAATGACAAGGAGTGTGTCTCTATTACTCAGGCTGAGCAGCTGTGTTCTTGGACGGGAGGGGCACCTGCCTGAATCCCTCATCTCATGCAATTTCTCATCTCAGAAAAGCCAGAGAGAAACATCAAGCCAGCGGGGCAAGATGTCAGGACGTGTCTGAGGTGCAGTGGATTAGCAGTTTCCCAGAAGAGGCATCCATGCAAGCAGGTGAGTCCTTTGCAACTTATAGAAATGGGGCTTTTGACGCAGGGCTAACCACAGCAGTGTGTTTTGCTTGAGATGGCCATGGAACTTTCGCCTTCAGTTTCTGATTCTGCTGCAGACTCTCTGGCTGTGTCTAGACTGGCAAGTTTTTCTGCAAAAGCAGCTGCTTTTGCGGAAAAACTTGCCAGCTGTCTACACTGGCCGCTTGAATTTCCGCAAGAGCACTTGACAATCTCATGTAAGAAATCAGTGCTTCTTGGGGAAATACTATGCTGCTCCCATTCGGGCAAAAGCCCTTTTGCACAAAAGCTTTTGCTCAAAAGGGCCAGTGTAGACAGCTCAGATTTTTTTTTGCGCAAAAAAGCCTCGATCACGAAAATGGCGATCGGGCCTTTTGTGCACAAAAGCGCGTATAGATTGGCACGGACGCTTTTCCGCAAAAAGATCTTTTGCGGAAAAGCATCTGTGCCAATCTAGATGCTCTTTTCCGCAAATGCTTTTAACAGAAAACTTTTCCGTTAAAAGCATTTGCAGAAAATCATGCCAGTCTGGACGTAGCCTCTGCGTGTGATGTTTGGCAAGTCGCTTCATCTCGGTGTGCTTCAGTTCCCCATCTATCAAATGGGGATTGTAATGCTCTCTTTGTCGGTCAGATTGTAAGATCTTTGGGGCATGGACTGTGTTGGTGTCTACATCACCGAACACAATGGGATCCCAGTCTCAGCGGGGGCCTTTTTGTGCTATTGTAACACAAATACAACTAGTACAATCCTTGTACCTTCCAAGGACTTCTGGCTGCAGCATTTCATGCAGCTTGGAGCGGTTTGCCTGTCCCGTTGAATGGAACAGGCTGAGCATATAGGGCTAAAGATGGCCATCCCGGGTTTTTAATTGCAGTGTAGACACACCCTTCGTGAGCTTCCCAGCTGCTTCTAGGTGCAACTAGTGGTGTGGCTTTAATCTCTAAAGCCTTATGTGATTTGGGAGCTTTCCCCTAAAAATCTGATCTTGGTCCTGCTGAAGTTAATGGACATAGTGGGTACCAGACTGAGGCCTGAATGCTTGCTTCTAACTCTCTGCACTTTTGCGCTAGCTGAGATCAGCTCCCTTGGACACTCCTGAGAAGTAAATGTTGTTAGTGATGGAGATTTTCCCCTGGAGTGGGACCAACTTTTCCTGTCAGTCCCCCCAGCTTCTTGGCCTTCAGCTCATGATGCAAAGCTTAGCTCTTGAGTCTGGTCTGAGGGTCTGGAGGATTTTTCCAGCTTGTGGGTTGGTGGTTATTAGTGCTGCCCAGAATGACCAGAACAGGTTGCTGGTTTGTTTCTGATATTACGTAACACGCTGTCAGAGGCCATGGGAATGGGTATGTGATGAATCACAACAGAGCCTAGGAGTCCAAGCCCCTGCATGCCAGGTGCTGTCTGAACAGAGGACAAAAAGACAGACCCCATCTTCAAGGGCTAATGATAGATAATTGCATTCAAAATACAAGGATGAGTGAGAGGACTGGAAACCTGCTCCTAGAGGAAGCAGAATCTTTGGGATAGATCAGAGGACACAGGTTAAGCATGTGGGTTGTGTTCCTGGTTCTGCCACTTTCTTGATGACCTTCGATACGTTTCTTTGTGCTAAGTTTCTCTAGCTATGGAATGTGAAGAATGATCATTAGAGCTGAGTAATTCATAATTAGCAGAGAGGAAAGCTGGACAGTGGTCAGTGTCTTGCTTAGGATTTAGGAGGCTTATGTTCAAGTCTCACTTGTACCTCAGCTTCCTGTGTAACTTTGGGCAAATCATAAAGGCCAGGCCTACAGTAGGAGGACTATGGGGGTGAAGCTAGACCAGTATCCCTTACTGGCAAAGTGCTCATGCTGTGGATGCAGCTTATAGTGGCAAGTGTGCTCGTGGCAGGTTTCAGCTAGAAAACGGGCAGGTTGGCTGGTTTAACTTAGGGATGTGAATGTATAACTGTGTAAATGGCTAACCAATAAGTCTGGGTTTATTGGTTAATGTTCACAGTTGCATATAGGCTCCTGCTCTGCTCTTGGGGAGCCACTGATGCCCTGTGCTGCCGCCTCTGATACAGAGGCAGCAATGCAGGGTGGCAGCCATTGAACACAGGGAGCCGACTTAAAACATGTCTCCCCATGTGCACCAGCTCCTGGGGAGCTGGCTGCGGGTGCGTGTGACCATGTAACTACTGATTTTTTTTCAACTGTTACACATTTACATAATTACCCACATTTTAACATCCCAGCTACGTCTAGACTGGCATGATTTTCTGCAAATGCTTTTAACGGAAAAGTTTTCCATTAAAAGCATTTGCGGAAAAGAGCGTCTAGATTGGCATGGATGCTTTTCCGCAAAAGCACTTTTGCGCAAAAGCGTCCGTGCCAATCTAGACGCGCTTTTGCGCAAAAAAGCCCCAATCGCCATTTTTGCGATCGGGGATTTTTTGCGCAAAACAAATCTGAGCTGTCTACACTGGCCCTTTTGGGCAAAAGCTTTTGCGCAAAAGGACTTTTGCCCGAATGAGAACAGCATAGTATTTCCGCAAGAAGCACTGATTTCTTACATGAGATTGTCAGTGTTCTTGCAGAAATTCAAGCGGCCAGTGTAGACAGCAGCTGCTTTTGCAGAAAAACTTGCCAGTCTAGACGCAGCCCCCTGTGTCTATACTAGGGGCTTCTGCCAGCATGGCTATGTTGGTCAGAGATGGGCCTGTCAATGGGCTGTGGGGACAAAGGGGGAAATTACCAGCAATATAAAAGGGCCCGGGGGCTTCGGTCACTGCAGCAGTAGCTCTGCTGAAAAGTGTCTCTTGATTGAAAGATGCTTTTGATATGGCCCATGCAGGTTCTGGGGCAGAGTTACTTGGCTCTGGAACCTGCATGCCACATATAAAAAGTGTCTTTCAATCATGAGATGCTGGTCATTTCCCCAGAGTTGGCAGGTTGGGGCTGGGGAAGGGAGGGGCTGTGGCTGGGGCTAGCCAGCCCAGGACTCCTCTGGCAGGAGCAGGAAGTGCTTGGGGTTTCTCCGGGCATGTGGCCCTGGCTGAGGGAGGGGGACAGAGGGGCTATTGATTTTCTGATTCGGGGCCCCAAATTGCTATTGGTGGGCCTGATCAGAGATCACACTTCTTCATGCCATAGAGTGCTGGCAAAGGTCTGTAATGTAGGCATGGTCTTGGCCTCTCTGGGCCTAATTTCCAATCCTGCAAAATGGGATTAAAAGCGCTGCCCTGTTTCACTGGGGTGTTGGGAGGATAAATACATTGCCAATTGTGAGGTGTACCTAACATAGATAGCAAATGATGTATTTGATAGAGATAGCTTCTCCCCCCCCCTCCTCCTCCAGATTGTTATTTGACTATCTCTTCGGCTGAAGTTTTAAACTGTGGACAAGTGGTTCTGGTTACTAAGCATGCACAGCAGCTTTTTTGCTGTGTGTAATTCTGCATACTGAGTAGCATTTCTACTAAGCTCAGTCTTTCGGCTGTGTGTGTGAGGGTCAGCAGAAGAGAGAACATGGAAGATGTAGGGCAGTGGTTCTTGAACAGTGCTCTATGGCCCGCTGACCATCTGCACAGGTTTTGTTGGTGGTATGTAGGGAACTTCTCTTATGGAGTGGTCTGCAGAGCTGGAATAGTGGGGATGGTCTCTGCTGGCAGAGAGTTGGGTTTGGATGGGGCCCCAAAAGTCTTGGAGACTTTCCTTCTTCAGAACTGTTTGGCACCATTCAACATTTCAGAGCTAGACACTGGCCATATTTTACCCTCTCCCTTGCAGTGATAGTGTCAGCCTTCAGTTTATAGTCAGTGAAATCTGATTTTGCTCTGTTCTAAGGATTGTGCATTTCTGAAGATGCATTATCTAGTTCCATCCATTAGCTTTCCTCCATTTTACTCTGCTCCTCTCTTAATGAGGGATTAATGCGTTGTCTGCCTGGTTTCCAAGTCATAATGGGAGAGTGGAAAATGATGTACGTATTTGATGAGGTAGCAAAACTTGGTGTTAATCTTAGGGAGGCTGTTATTAAAATGATGCGGCAAAGAGAATCTCTCTCTGCTTCAGAAATCCATAATGGCTGAGGAGCTGATGAGATGTAACAATGGGAAGAAGAGAAGGGTTTATCCATAATAGTCTAGGAACTCAGAATAGCCAAGGAGCTCATAAACCTTTCATTGACTTTACAAACATGAGGGATGAGAATTGTGGGGAGAGGGGTTGGCCTGGGAATGTCCCTATAAATCATGTTCAATAGCTGCACAGGCTAGGTGCTTTCTCTGCAGCCTGGGCAGCTATTGAACATTTTGTCTTGGAGAGCCCAGATCCCCCTCAACAGAAGAGATGGGAAAGAAGAGCATAGTAATTTACTGTGAAATCATCCTCCATGCACAGGAGTGGGGATAAAGAAGGTAAACACACTTTCACTCTAGTTTATACGGAACCTGTGCGATTTTAGTTTACAATAAATATCCTTATTCATGCACCTCACTTCCTGCAGATTGCTCAATAAAATGCCAGAGGGTAGCTAACTATGCCAGCCTCCTTGTGGGGGTGCATTGGGGAAAGGATTGGGGCTCATAGGAAGAGCAGCAGCTGGAGGGCGAGCAATGCACATTTCTCTCTTTAGAGCTGCATTTCCTTCCTCCTGTCTTTCTGATGGTAAAAGGACCTGATCCAAATCCTGAAGTGAGTGGAAATGCTCCCACTGATTGCAGCTGCCTTTGGGTCAGGCGCAAAGGGAGAGGCGCTGGTATACAGACGAGAGGACAGGGGAGAAGCATCCTGAGGGTTTAGATGGGCAAAGCTATTGGGGAAAGGAGGAAATTTGGGGATTTCTAGGCTTACAAGCAGGTTCTTGTCCTTTTCCCCCCAAGTAGCTGCATTTCTTCCCCTGCCAGGACTCTGACCCTGCTTGATCTCTCAGAGTTTTGAGCGTGCATCTCTGTGCCAGCTCATTAGCAGTGTGCAGGGGCAAAAGGTGAAACCAATCTGAGTGCAGTCCAGTGAGACAACAAAGGCTTCCGGTGAGGGCAGCAGGAGAGAAGTGTGCTAGGTGCTTCATGGGCTCATTTCTAGAGGTGCTGAGTACCTGCTGTCCCATTGACTTGGACTGGAGTTGGGGGCCCCCAGCCCAATTGGCTAGACATGGACATGCCCCCCAGTGAGAGGAAAACCTCTCTTCACACTGAATTCCTTTACCCAGTGCTCCTTTCCAGTTTATCTCCTGCCCCATAAAAAGTGCCCCCCATTGCCACACCCAGCATCCCTCCCTAGTGCCCCTTCAAGGGCACTCCAAGTTCCCGCATGCCATGTCCATTTCCAGGTTTGTCTCTGAGAGAGACAATGAACTCTCGTTCTTAGAGCGGGCATCTGCGAATCCAGAAGTCCAGGTTCTATTCCTAGTTCTTCGCCTGGCTCCCTTAGGCAGGTCCACTTACCGCTCTCTGCCTCAGTTTCTCCATATGCCCGTTGTAGAGCACTGTGAGCTCTGCTGGATGAAAGGGGCCGTCAATGGACAAACCATTTGTTACTCCACCCATTGTGAAACTGCTAGGGCTGGAAAAGGGTGGCGCTTTCATAACCCACACACCTGCTGGGTGTGGGTCACTGTCCCATCTAGAGTCTCTCACAGAGAGAATGAGTCTGCTCTGAAGCATTAGCTCAGGGTCAGCTGGCTTTTAGCTCATGTGGTAGAGGCTCATGCACTACACTCCAGAGGTCCCAGGTTCAATTCTACCTGTTGATGTTACACTTTCTCCACTGAATTGATGTGCAATGGACACTGTAGACCAGTATTTCTCAGCCTTTTTGATATTAGGACCTAACTTGCTACCTTCTTAAGTTGTGTCAGGGAGATCTCAGGGACTGATGCCAGTCCAAAGACCACTCATTGAGAAACACTGGTAGAGATCACCATCGAGGAGACAGATTCCAGCTGAGGGTGCCTATGCCTTTAAATAAATAAGAAGCCTGTCACTTTTCCCATTGCGGTTCAGCTGTACAATAGACACTGCACCCACCCTGGAGGAGAATGGAAAGGTACCTGGAGCAAGGAAAAGTTCCGTCAAATCCTGGTCTCACTAGAATTTACTTTTAGGCCCAAGATGTTCTGCTTTAAACCTCAGTGTTATATGAAGGTCCGGAAGCAGTCAGATCCTGGAGATGAGAATAAAACAGCTTTTCATATGGTATCTTTCTACTGGCATCTGTTTCTACTGGCAGATGGATGACGTGCTGACCGCATGGTGAAACCAAAGCTCTCGATGTAGCAAGGAAAGTCTGCGTGCCAATGTGTTTCATCCTAACATTTAAGAACTTTTCTCTAGAGCCAGGAGTTCACTCCCCGGCACTCCTTGTATAGACACTGCGTATAAAAGGCTGGCTGTTGCCAGCAGTACTAAGAATAGGCCTGAGAGCCCTGTAATGTCTCTCATTGCGCAGAAGAGCCAGGACCCAGCAGTGATCAATATAAAGAGGGGGTTTCTATATTTTACAGCTGGACACAGACATGGTTTTCTCTGGCTTTCTAGCTCCCCAACTGACTTTCAGCCTGTGCTGCCTTCCTCAGATGGTCTTGAGCAGCCACGGCACGGACAGCTGACAGCACAACAAACCTCAGATCTTTTAAGATAGGCCACCAAATGCAAACACGTGTTAGTTACTAAAGACCTGAGAGTAGTTGCAGCCAGTGACCTCATGCCGACAGGCTCTTTATACCCATTACTACCCTCTGTGTCCATCTCAGTATCTTGTATGAAGCTCTGACCATGCCCGATAATGAGAGAGGACAGTTTTACCAGTAGGTGGAACTGAGATCACAACATGAGGATATATTTCTCCAGGTAGACATGAATGCTGTGTTGTCTGGACCAAGCTGGATGTCTCAGAGGGTGGGTGGGTGGGTAGGTGGGTGATGGTAACAAGCAAGGGCAGGAATTTAATTCAGGGAGAATGGTATAAATGATAGCCATGGGGGCAGGTATTAAAAGCAGGAAACCCCGGTGAAATGAGGGATGCGGGAGATTTAATAGGATGTAGTGGTGCTGTAGCCCACTCCGGCAGGGAAAGAGTTACAGACAAGCCAGTGAAGGCTTGCTCAACCCTGGCCAATCAGGGCAGGGAGCAGTCAGCCAATCAGGGGCAGGCTGGCCCCTATAAAAGGCTGTTGGGCTGAGAGGCACTCACTCTTACTCTAGCTAGGAAGGGAGTAGGAGCTCCTGCAGAGAACAGTGCTGTACAGACTCAGAGGTGCTGGAATGAATTTTCAGCATGTTATCTCCCAGGCTATGGCCTGGATACAAGGGGCAAGAAGGTGCAAGGGTTATAGGGAAGTGGCCCAGGGAAAGGGTCCCTGGACTGGGGCCCAGAGTAGTGGGTGGGCCTGGGTCCGCTCTTCCCCCTGGCACCACACCTAGCCACATTGAAGCATAGCCTATATAGACTGCAGCTTGTCCATAAGGCTGCAGTTGGCTGCTCAGACAGGTATAAAGACTTTTGATCCCTCTAGAAGAGAACAAGAACAGAGTGGTGGGCACTGAAGAGGACACTGCAGTCCAGGGAGCAACAGGGACATGCTGGAAAGTAGAACAGACAACAGGCAAGTCATGACTAGAAGTACCAGCAGGAAGCGAGTCAACCCCATTACCCAGGGGCTATGGGAGGAATGAGTAGAGACTAAAAGGTCCTGGGAAAAAAAGCGTGTGGATGAGTCTTTCATAATCTGGGAACAGCGTTATTGGCAGGACAGTGCTTAAAGTGGGTCTCTCAGCGAACTTGCTTGATTTAAAAAAAAAAAAAAAAAAAAAAAAGCAGTTTTGCTGAGTCTGCGACTCCAGCTAGCCTCCCCACATGAAGCTCTGGAATCGGGGTGTTTGTTGCTATGGGTGCAGACAGGGCTGTGGAGCCAAAGCTCAGACTCCTGGTCAATAAAATATTTTGCTGTCTGTCTGGAAAAGTGATGGGCAACCTGCAGACCAAGGGCAACCTGCGGCCCATTAGGGTTCCATACAATACGGCTCACGAGACATTTTGTTTGCTCTTGCCTATGGACAGGATTGCCAGATTCTGTGGGTTTTTGTCGGTGTAGTCTTTCTTCTACCAGTATTACTAGAGTGAAATGCATGTAAAGCAAGGGCCCGTGAAGCGAGGTGCAAGCTGATTGCACACAACATTCTAAGAGCCGTGCTCTTTCTGTGGATCCAATCAAAGTGCTGCTACGGGTCAGTTGGCACTCCCTGCAAGTGCGGTTAGTAAAAGTAACCTAGCCAGGGAGACCGTCTTGGTTATGACATTCTTGCAGTCTATGGAGATGGAGGGCCACTCATGCGGCCCTCTCACGAGGGATGTCAATGAGTAGTCGACTAGATGATTAACTGTTAACTCTGTATCAGAAGCACCACGGTGGGGGAAGCAGAAGCCGGTGCTGGGGGTAGCAGGCTTAAAAGCTGGTCTCTCCAACCTCCCCCCAAATGCTAGCTCCACAGTGCCACCTGTCCCTCTATCAGAGGCAGCAGTGGGCAGCGGGTTGCAGGGGAGGCTGCCATGAGGCACTTGGGCCCACCACAGGCAGAGCAGCAGCCCCTGTCCATGGGGGAGGGTGTGTGTGTGTCCAAGCTCCTTCTGGACAGAAGCTGCACTGCGGGATGCAGAGCAGTGTCTGTCTGTGGGGAGTTCGGACCCCCTGTGGACAGGGGCTGCTGCTACTCTGCGCTGTTGCCTCTGTATCAGAAGCAGCAGCATGGAGTGGCAGGGGGCTCTCTGGGAGTGGGGCCAGGAGTGCGCTGATTGTCAGCCCCGTCCCCAAGGACTAGAAATAGTCATGTAACAAGATTTTATGCTATTACGTGACTATTCAAATACCCGATATTTAACATCCCTACCACTCGCTAGCCTCGATTGTCCCTCACTGACCTAGAAGCTTTGCCAAGTATGAAATATAATTGCTTTCTACTGCACATTTAATTTGCAACTATCTACAACATGTATTTATCATCCACGGAGACTTGTTTGCCGAAGGTGCAGCTGCAAAATGTAATAGCTGCTAGATGTAGCTAGTAAGGATAGTTACTATGCTGCTGAGGTCAGCTTCTAAACAAAGCTGCAGGGAGTGTATGCACACACACAAACTAAATAAGGTAGTGAGTATTCATCCATTGGTGTGATTTTGCTTCAGCTACTCTCACAGCTCCAGTGAGTAGTCCCATTGAAGTGAAAGGAAAGATGGTACTACATCAAGCTCGTGGGACCTGTCTCTTTGTGTTCACTTTCTATGAACATTTACACACAATCAAATCTTACAGAATGGAGAGCTGTTTTAATTTCACTTTCTGTGTGCATGCATATCAGAGTCAATCAGGGAACCAAAACAATACCAGATGACAGGTTGTAACTAAGCAACTCAACTCAACTCAACTAGCAAGCAGTATGGAGGATGAAATCAAACAATATTTTTGCTGAATATTTTCAGATAATCCATTCATGAGAATTTGCCCTGTACACAGATAGGAGGCAAAGCTTGTTGGGTAAATAGCTTGCTAAGAATTATATGGATTGTAAACTCTTTGGAGGCAGGGATCACATTTTTCTTGAGTTTGTACAGCACCTACCACAACGAGACCCCAACTACTACTGAAGCCTCTAGGTGCTACTACAACACACACAATGAGTCCCACTTAATATTAAGGCTGTGTCTACATTGGCAAGATTTTGCGCAAAAGCAGGTGCTTTTGTGCAAAATCTTGCCACCTGTCTATACTGACTGCGAGTACTTGTGCAAGAACACTGACGTTCTAATGTATAAAATCAGTGCTTCTTGCACAAATACTGACGCTCCCACTCAGGGATAAGCCCTCTTGCGCAACTGTTCTTGCACAAGAGGCCAGTGTAGACAGGCAACGGTAATTTCTTGCGCAAGAAAGCCCGATGGCTAAAATGGCAATTGGAGCTTTCTTGTGCAAGAGAGTGTCTTCACTGGCACGGATCCTTTTGTGCAAAAGCACATTTCTTGCACAAAGGCACATGCCAGTGTAGATGCTCTCTTGCGCAAATACTTTAACACAAAAACTCTTGCGTTAAAAGTATTTGCGCAAAATCTTGCCAATATAGACGTAGCCTAAGAGTGTACTTATAAAAACCTCAGAAATGACTACCAACTGAACATGAGCAATGTCAACGATGACTTACAGCCTGGAATACAATCTTCCTTCTAACGTTTTCCACCCATGTGCAGAATACATTTTGTTGTGTGCATTGAGGCAGGTGCAGAGGTGCACCACCACTAGAAACACATGCTGCTGGCTGTGGGCGCTCTGCTAATCAGCTGGGCAGCATTTGAATCTTTCCTTGGCTGCCACCCAAGCACTCAGTTTATAGGAAACACTGCTGGAATTGTATGGGTTATGGATGTCTCTACACCTCACAAGAAAGAGTTAAGATAGTTACAAGCGCCAGCACTTGACCTGATTATTAACAGTTTATTAAAACTTCATTTTATGAACTATTGGTTGATGTATCTTAATATACAGTGTGACTATAATAGTGATCTTTTAATAGACTATAATAGTGATCAGTTCTAATACAAATGCACATTTTAAAATCATGGTGGCTCTTTGGAGAGAGAAAAATAAAGGCTGGAAGGGTCCATTAGGTCATCTAGTCTGAGCTCCTGTACATCACAGGCCATTAAACCCCTATATTAAACCCAGAGACTCTAGTCTCAGAGAGGTAGCTGTAAAAACTTAAACAGCGAATGGTCCTGCAGTACCTTAGAGACTAACAAAAAATGTAGATGGCATCATGAGCTTTCTTGAGCACAACTCACTTCTTCAGATGATTGAAGCAAGGGGTCCAGAGGTACCAATACATAGCAGAAAAAGAGGGAATGGGGAGGGAAAGAAAAGGAAGAAAAAATCTTGTGTCCGTGCTAGATGAGGTTAATAGAGGGGGCTGCAAGTGCCTGGTACGAAGCTTTTGATGTCATTAGGGTATTGAATGTAGCGGCCCATCCAGTTCAGGTCTTTATTCAAACCTTGATTAAAGGTGTCAAATTTGTAAATGAAGGCAAGTTCCACAGCTTCTCTCTCTAGCTGGTTATTGAAATTGATTTGTAATAGTATTGTCACCTTCAGATGCATTACTGAGTGCCTGGGCAAGTTAAAATGTTCCCCAATAGGTTTCTGTGTGTTACCCTTTCAAATATCTGATTTGTGTCCATTAATTCTTTGTTGTAGAGACCATCCAGTTTGGCCAATGTACATGGCAGAGGGGCATTGCTGGCACTTAATGGCATATATCACATTAGTGGATGTGCAATTGTGTGAGCCTCTGATGTGGTGGCTTATGTGGTTAAGTCCTGTGGGGATGTCGCTTGCATAGATGTATGGACAGAGTTGGCACTGATGTTTATTGCAGGGGTGGGTTCCTGGATGAGTATGTTGGAGGTGCTGCATCACTGCTGGAAAGAATTTGTTTCAGGTTAGGGGGTTATCTGGAAGCAAGGATTGGCCTGCCTCCCAAGGCTAGCCGTGTTAGTCTGTAACTTTGAAAACAAGGAGTCCTGTGGTACCTTAGGGTACGTTTAGATTACATGACTCCGTCGATGGAGCCATGTAGCTTTGTTTACTGGGAATAGGAAAATGAAGCAGCGATTTAAATAATCGCCGCTTCATTTAAATTTAAATGGCTGCCACACTGTGCCGATCAGCTGTTTGTTGGCTCAGAGCGCTAGTCTGGACGCTCTGCAGTCGACATCAAAGGCATTTGTTGACCTCTCCGGTATGCCTCGTGGGATGAGGTTTACCGGGGAGGTCAACAAATGCCTTTGATGTCAACCGCGGAGCGTCCAGACTAGTGCGCTGAGCTGACAAACAGCTGATCGGCATAGCGCGGCAGCCATTTAAATGTAAAAGAAGCATCAATTATTTAAATCGCCACTTCATTTTCCTATGCTGGGTAGCCTAATCTACATGCCTCTGTCGCCAGAGGCATGTAGTCTAGACATACCCTTAGAGACTACCATATAAAATATATATAGTATCATGAGCTTTTGTGGGCAAACCCCACTTTAGATAAGCTTGAATGACAAAAAGGGGGACTCAGAATTTAAAACAGAAAAGGAAGGGCAAGAAATAAATAGTACCTGTCAATTGTAGTGTCTGTGCTAATGAAGCTAATTGAGCAGGCTGAAAGTGTCCCAAACTAAAGGCTTTGTTTAACTGCAGCTTATGTCAGCAGAGTTTGTCACTCAGAGGTGTGAATAACCCCTCCAAATTACCAAAACTATGTCAGTGGAAGAGGTAGTTATATTATGCTGATGGGAGAGCTTTCTCCTGTCTGCCTAGAACAGTGGTCCGTAACCCGTGGGTTGTGACCCCCAAGTGGGTCGTGGATGTCTTCCTGGGGACTGCCAATGGCCAGGCCCAGCCCCTGGCTCCCTGGATCTAAGCGCTGCTCTGCTCAAATTATCTTGGGGGTTGCAAGACGAGTATATGGGGGTCGTGGCTGAAAAAAGGTTGCGCATCACTGGCCTAGAATATCTCCACCAGACATGCTGCTACAATGTGGTAGGACATGCCCTTAGATTAAAGCATTTCAGACCTCCGGAGACTAAATTGTGAACCTCAGGCCAAGGACAATAGTGACCAAGTTGCCACCAAAGACTGAGGCCCCTGTAATGGCAGAGAACTGACTAGGTGAGACATTACCACATGATTTCAGCAAGTAAATCATGCCCCAGGCTACAGAAGGAGAAAACCTCACTAATATGGCCTGGGGGAAAATTCCTTCCTGATTACAGGTGGAGTGATCACTATGACCCTGACCATGTGGGCAAGACACACCAGAGAGGATTCAGCACAAGGGTCACTAGTCTGTCCTGTATCCCAACTGTGGCTGTCTGAAGCATCAGAGAATGGAGGAGAAAGAGCCCCAGACTACATCTAGCCAGTTGTGCACCAGGGGAAAAATTCCTTCCTATCCCCGCCAGGTTACCCACTGAAGCATGAGATTTAATTATAGTTATTGTCATAATGCAGAGCTGCAAGACTTAGGAGCATGCTGAGGGCAACCAAATGCCAGCTCAGCGCTAAGGCATTCAACCAAAATGTGACGTACTGACTGACTCTGCCTTCACCAGTCTCTGTTGCTTGATACAAGGATGGGATTTCCCAAGCCAGTTAAATGACATTTGTCACGTCTCCCCCATGCTTTATGAAAATTGGCTAATGGATGCCAGGGTGCTGAGACCTTGTGGCTGAGCCTTCCCAGAGCTGAACTGGTCCAGCATCTGTGTTACTTTGCAAGGGGCAGGTAACCCCAACTCTGTGCCATGTCTGGGGGACAGCAGAGGATCTGGCCCAACAAGACAGGGTGGTAGGGAGCTGCAGAGGGCAGGAAGGCAGTGTCAGTAGCATGATCAGCTCACCAGAGGGCAACCCCAAGGGGACTTTGATTCAAATCATGACAATATGGACAATATAGACACCTTCAAGGAATGAACTTTGGGGCCAGATTCATGCCAAAACATGAAGTTGCACCAGGGATGGATTTTGTCCTCCTCCGAGTCCCAGGTGCTATCACTCCCCCTGAGGAAGGGCTGTCATCTCTAAGCCTTGATCTACACTAGGGTGTTATTTTGAAATAACCCCCCTCAGGTCGAATTTATAGCAAGGCATCCTCGCTACCAAGCCCGTTATTTCAAAATATCGGGCCACTTATTTTGAAATCTGTACTCCTGCTTTCCATGGGGAATAATGCAAATTTTGAAATAATTATTTTAAAACAGCATTAGCAGGCACGCTCCAGTGCCGCTATTTTGAAATAACTACTCCCCAGAATAATTCGAACCAATTACTCCTCAGTGCTTCCTGGGGGTCTAAGTTGAGGTAGCACTTCCACATTAACGGGGCCTGCCTCGGACTAATTTCAAGGCTTCCCAGTAGTGGGGACACGCTATTTCAATTTTGTAAAATTGAGAATTAAGACAAATCTTGTTATTTCGAAATTTCCTAGTGTAGACATGCCCTCACTTCTCTTGAAAGCAGGGTCATGTCTACATCTTGGCTGCGTCTAGACTGGTAAGTTTTTCCGCAAAAGCAATTGCTTTTGCAGAAAAACTTGCCAGCTGTCTACACTGGCCGCTTGAATTTCCACAAGAACACTGACTTCCTACTGTCTGAAATCAGTGCTTCTTGCGGAAATGCTATGCTGCTCCCGTTTGGGCAAAAGCCCTCTTGCGCAAATGCTTTTGCGCAAGAGGGCCAATGTAGACAACGCAGTATTGTTTTGTACAAAAAAGCCCCAATTGCAAAAATGGCAATCGGGGCTTTCTTGTGCAAAACTGAGTCTAGATTGGCACGGACGCTTTTCTGCAAAAAGTTTTTTTTGCGGAAAAGCGTCCGTGCCTATCTAGACGCTCTTTTCCACAAATGCTTTTAATGGAAAAGTTTTCCATTAAAAGCATTTGCGGAAAATCATGCCAGTCTAGACGTAGCCCTTGGGTATTACCGTACTCCTCAACTGTCAGCCCGCGACAGTGACGGCTGCAGTATCATTCTCTGATTTCTTGATAACACAGTATAATGACTAGCTGCATTCCCATATCATTGACACGGAGCATTACTGATTATGATGATTAATGGGTTTAATTTACTTAGAAAGAATAATGTGCAATAATTCTGTTGTCAAAGCTGAAAATCTGGAGTTCCCGCTTGGTATCTTGTCAACACTGTTTCTAGCCCTTTTGTGTTGAGCAGCAGTCACTCCAACATTATATCCTAAACACATTAGAAGAGGGGCAGCTTCAGGAATTTCCCCATCCATTAGCACAGCGGTTCCCAACCTTTTTCATACAGGGGACTGGCAAACCCATTCACAAACTTTTGGTGGACCAGTAACATTTTATTTGCATAATCACTATGCAAATAATGAATACGCAAATAAAAAATTACCGATCTGCCAAAAGCCCAGCCTTCAGTGCCAGCCCTAACCCCTAGAGCCCCTTACCTCTCCACTACCCCCAGTGCTACCCCAGAGTCCCCTGCACCAAACCCCCCAGTGCCAGCCACTGACTCCAGGGTCCCCTGCACCCACCCCCCAGTGCCAGCCTCCCACCCTCAGAGCCCCTCAGTGCCAGTCCATCCCAAACTCCTCAGTGCCAGTCCCCTTCCCCTTAGAGCCCCCAGTACCAGCCTCCTGTTTCCAGAGCCCCCTTGCATCCAATCCTCCCAGAACCTCCCCCAGTGCCAGCCCCCAATATTAGCCCCCTCCCCAGAGCGTCCCAGTGCCAACCCTGCCTCCATAGGCTCCCCCCACTACTGGCCCCACTCCTGGAGTCCCCCCAGTGCCTGTCCACCCCCCCACCTAGCCATGCACTGCTGCCCGCATCATGGTGACTCTGGGGGCCGGGGCGGGTGTACACTGCCGAGTGCCTCCCTTCCCACTGTGGCTATTGGGAGAGGTGTCCTGCCGTGCCTCTCAGCCAACCAGTGCCAGGAAGGGGCAGGGTCTCCTCCCAGCTGCAGAAGAGCAATTCCCTGTGCATGGAGCGGTTCCACACAACCCTCCCCCCACGCAGGGAAGCGCTCTTCTGCGACCGGGAGGAGACCCTGCCCCTCCCTGCCACTGGTTGGCTGAGAGGCGGGGCCGAACGTGCCTCTCGGAACAGCTGCGGCGAGAATGGTGTACTCCAGGCCCGGTAGCCAGAGGTCTGTGGCCTGGCGGTTGGGAACCACTGCATTAACAAACCTGACTCACTGCTGGAGGGGCAGCTATGTCTCCTGAGAACACTTGGGTTTTGCCTCCGCCATTAAAATGGCTGGATTTTTTTTCTCCCTTAGTAATATTTTCTTTGATGGTATTTTCATAAAGGTCTCATTTTAAAACAAAGCCAAATAGATGCGCTGTGCCTATGAGAGAGACAGTGAGATCTGCTCTTACTCCCTTTACAAAGAATGTCTAATGAATATAAATGGGATTCTTGACTGAGTCTGCTTGGCACAGATGGGCCCTGTGGTTTCCAGAGTTGTTGCCACAGCACATGCTGCACAGTTTCACCACCTAGGGCCTCTCTATGGCTTGGCCTGGCATAAGCAGTGATGGGAGAACCTACTGACTGCGTTGCAGTTCTGTCTGCATGTCAATTTGTGAGCATTTGTTACTCGTGTTGTCATCAGATTGGCGCCCATGTTGTGCTAGGATTGTAAAATACAATCCCTATTCTGATCTGTTTGTGCTCTGTGCCCTCAGGCAAACCTGGCTTTCCCAGAGATTCCCCACCTGCCTTGTTCTCTCAGGCTGTACCCCTTCTGCGTCCAGAAAGTAGAGAAGCTGACCAGCCAAAGCCTTACGTTACATCTCTGTGTCCCAGGCTTTTATGCTTCAAAGTTAAATTGACCTAGCAATGGTGCTGAGAGGTGTAAGTTCACACTCCTGAGAACCTTATTCTGTGTATTCCTTCCTCTAGTTCCTTTCCCTGTTCTCTCTCCAGCATCCTCAGTCCCTCTTTGAGGGAGGGACTGGGTCTGTGCTTGCTAAATAAAACAGTATGGACTCCCTCTGGCACCTGTAGTGCTGCAAAAATATTAATGATTTAATTAATCTGTGGGTCAGTGAATATCACCGCTCATGTATAGGAGGGGAAACTGTGTGGCTCATAAATTTGCATAAGGTCTCTAGCAAATCCAGGAATAAAACTCAAGTCTCCACCTTAATCACTGAACCACACTGTCTCCTTCCTCTAACGCCTCCCTGCTCTGGTGCTAGATAGCACAGTTGTGCTGTTCTTTCACCAGTTAAGTCGCTAACTAGAACAGCAATCCCTGGCCTGCTTCATCTAATGGAAAGAGCTTCTCAGCTGTTCTAGATGGATGGAGTCAGAGAGCTCTAGATTATTTAGGCAGGAGCTGTTAGGATGACTGATATTTTTAGAGCCAAATCTAATTCCCATTAAGCCAATGAAAGATGTATTAGACTCCAGGGCTGTGTCTATACTGGCGTGATCTTGCGCCAGAGCTATGCAAATGAGGCTCAGTGTGGAATATCGCTGAGCCTCATTTGCATAACTAATGAGCCGCCATTTTTGCGGAAGAGGCTCTTGCGCAAGACGGAGCTGTCTACACTGCCCCTTCTTGCACAAGAAAAACCCTCTTGCGCAAGAAGGGGCAGTGCAGACAGCTCCATCTTGTGCAAGAGCCTCTTCCACAAAAATGGTGGCTCATTAGTTATGCAAATGAGGCGTGGCAATATTCCACGCTGAGCCTCATTTGCATAGCTCTGGCGCAAGGTCGCGCCAGTATAGACACAGCCCTGCTGTGTTGCCAGATCCTGGCTGGGTAAGGTGCTACATGATTTTAAATTGGGTATGTTAGGTTATGTCTACTCTGGGAAGGTTTGGCTGCCAAAGTCATCAAAAGTAAAACCTGATCAAACCGTTTTTTCTGCCTCCCATTGTTGACATTTCATAGCCACTTTACTAGCTCCCTGTTGACAGAGCAAAGCAATGTGGGTAAGCATCCCACAGTGCAGTGGTGTGGGATGGCAGAGCTGATCCCTGTGCTTCTTGGGATTCCTTTGTAGCTCTTGGAGCTCTCCATACTGAGGAACATCAAAGCAGCATAGCAGTCTTTCCAGTCCTCCCCCGCAGCAGCTATCAGCCTACTGCTGTGTTTGTAGTGCATGGCAGAATAGAAACATTCCAATGATTTTCCCTTTGTTCCCCAAATGGAGCAGCTCACTCAGCTGTCAGATACTTCCTTGAGCTTTGAAAGGGGAGGGGTGCAGGCCTGCAAGTCAGCAGAGATCACAAAATACTGAGCACAGCTATCAGGACAGGCATTGTGGGATACTGATGCAAGCCAGTTCTCTCAACAAAACAAACAGCAGAGTCCACGCTAGCTCTTTGTCGACAATAAAGGGAGGGGAAAAGGCAAAAGTCTCTCGGGACTGGGTGTTTTTTCCGACAAAAGTTGCAGTACAAATGCTCTCACTGTTTTGTCAACAAAAGGCAGGTTTTGGTGACAGAATGTGCCAGTGTAGACAAGCCCTTACTCTTGCCTTCCTGTCTTAACAGACTTATAAGTGTTGCAGGATCTACAGAGGCAGCAGCTACAAAGTGGCTGTGGATCACCTGAAGGGCAAGATAAATTATCTAATCTACAATGCATGGGGGACAGTGGGGGAGACTGGGTCTTCTGGAAATGGAGGCTATTACTCCTGCTATGACTGATTAATAACTGGACTCCAGGCAATCCTGACATTGCACTAACCAAGTTGTTCACAGCCTGTCTAGACTGCACTGCTGCAATGCTCTTGGTCTTGCAAAACAGCCTCTGTGCTCTGTATGTAAGAGAGGCAGGAGCATAGGAGTCTGGCTGTGCTAGACTATGGTGCTGCCCTGCACTGATTGCCTTCTCCATGCTCTTAGTCCCATGTCCAGGTCCAATCTTGTTTAAATCTTCGGTGGGGCTTTGAAGCTGCTCGAGCTCACCTGGAGACGGGCTGCTGAAACTCACAGCCCCTTGTTCTAGGGGACTTGGCTGTTTGCAGCACATTCCTCTCTAGTTCCTCTCCCTGCTTTTGAATGACCGTATGATTCCTACCCACGTGGTAAGAGCCGACCCTCGCTCCATTGTTCTATTGGACAGTCTAACTCATCACAGCTCTTCCTTCCCCCCTCAAGTCCAATTCTAACCATTTTGGGGGGCCTCGGAAAGGCCTTTAATGTGTGACACCCCCCGTCTGCAAGGTCCAAGGTTCAGTGAATTGTTTCCTTTTCATCCTTCCTCTGGTGGGGAGGAACAGGCAGATTGGCAGCATGCCTAGAACTCATGGGTTTTTCCGCAGGGGTCCAAAGTTTCTTGTGTCAAGTCCTGTCAGCACAAGCAGCAGGTGGGCCTAGGACATGAGTGGCAAGCAGCCTTTTCCTGATGACGCGGGACCCTGCTGTCTGCAGGTTTGGGGCCTTTAACATTAGGAATTGCTGGTGTAAGCAGGTGCAGGTCCCTCTGAAGTGAATGGCCTCAGGTGAAAATTTCATCTCCGTAGCCAGCCTCACAGTTAATTCTAGCCAAGCCCTGGCCTGCGTTTCTTTCTGAAACACATCTGGAGACCCAGCTGTTTTAGGAAGCTTTCCAGTGCAAGAACATCTTCCACTCCTATTGATTCCTTGGCGATACAGACAGTCAGCACCTGGTGGGATGTGCACCCCTCTGGGCAGGGATCCTGGTGTTTGTTCAACTGGTGTTACCCATTGCACGGCGCTCTATGCATGCGTACGGCGCTGTCCTAAAACACCGCAAATATTTTCTATTACTGTCTGCTTCCCAGCTCTCACACCCTTATAACTTCGTGAAAATACCACTTTTGGGGTGGAAGTTTTCTAGGCAGTTTGAGCAAAATACGTGCAGCTGTGTTTGAGCTGTGGGAGTGTGGAAAAAAAATACTTTCCAATTGAAAAGTAGAGAGAGGATCAAAGGAGGAGTCATTAGAATAGGGCCACAGCAGAAGCAACCAAAGTTTAAAACTTGGCATGGATGCAGTCCACAGGAATGTGTCTGTGGTTCTGATCCCACTCTCTTTGAAGTAAGCCGAACGGATCTCATTGTTTTCAAATACAAATGTATCATGAGTGGACAGCTAGTGAACAGAATGCTCATATGAGATAGGGTGGCCTCGTGGCAAGCACAGATCTGTGGGTTTTAAAAGACTTGGGTTCTGTTCTTAGGTCAGTTTGTGATTGTGGGAAAGTCATTTAACATCTCAGATCCCCACCTGTGAAGCAGGGATAATGATCCTTCCTTTCTCCCACTCTTTTTTTAGGTGCTCATCTAGACTACGCCAGAGTGTTGAAAGAGGATAGGCAAATTCTGTGGGAATTTGCATATCTTCTTCTGATCTCACTTTCGAAAGCGTTGTGTTGCGATTTCCTGGGCAGAAAAAGAGGCTGTATTCGAAGCATACGTAAATTTAGCAGGAACTCTCTCTCTGAATCCCTTGCATCCACATTCTCTTGCTCCATTGAATCAGTTAATAGAGGAGGCATTTTTTGCAGGCTTGCTGGAAGATTTTAATGACCTGTGTACCTTTCTTCTATAATGGCTCAAGGTTTGCTCCATCAAGCTCTTCGCCTCATTGCAGGAAACAGACAAACTAACTGACATCCATCCACTCGACTGATCACAGTGATTTTATTTACTTTTTGTACTTGACCGGATTGATCATGGCATTGGCCTCTGCAGCTTGGGCTCTGCACCTGCCTGCTTGACTGAGGCAGTGCGTCCATCCCTCTGCCATCATGGCTTGTGTCTGGATGGAGGGTAGCGTGGAAAGAATTTGCAATGCGGGTAGCTGAGTGCTGCGGGCAGCATCTCAGAGAGAATCTTGAAAACCAAAGGCCAGATTTATCCCAGTGTTACTCTCTGCGCTCTTGCCTCTCCTGTTGTCACTTACGCCAGTGCAAATTGGGTGTGAGATGCTACCAGTCAGAATAAAACATTTGACATCCACTTGGCAAGGGGGATGAGACAAGGTGCAGAGCAGAGGAGAATCAAGCCTGACAAAGTGCAGGCGCAATGCCCCAGCCTCTCAAGCACTCTACTGAGAGAAAGCAGAGTAATTATATTTTCATTGATTGTAAGGTCAGGATGGAGTATCGAATCATCTAGCCTGACCTGCCGCGTGTCACGGTCCGTCGCCTTCCACCCAGATACCCCTCTATTAAGCCCAAAGGTTTTAGTAAGACTGAAGCATTTCAGCCCTCAGGAGGTGAACCTGTGTCGCTGGGAGTGACAGGAAAGTGCCAGGGGCCACCAGCTCCAAGGCTCTTGCAATGGCAGGGAATTGATTTGGTGAGACGTGAGCAGGTGAATCCACCTGGTGCTGCAGGGAAGGTGATAAACCCCAAGGCCTCTGCCAATCTGCCCACTGGGAAAATTCTTTCCTGGCTCCAAATCTGGTGACCCGCATGTGGGCAAGGCCTGCCAGCCGGGCATCTGGAGAGTGGATTCTCTGTTCCTTTTCAGGGCACTGGTCCATACGGCCTGCACCCTGTCTCCAGCTGTGGTCTCTCTCTGACACTTTAGAGCAGAGTTCTCAAACTCTCAGCCTATGGGCCGTCTGTGGCCCAAGCAGTCTCACAATCCAGCCTGTGTATGGCTGCTGGCATGTGAGTCTCTATGGCTCTGTGTGTGGGGGGGTGTCTGTACCTTTCCTCCAAGCCCAGCTCTGTCTCCCACCCCCCCGCTGTGCACTCTCCCCTCATTGCCTCATTACACCCTTTCTCTTAAGCCCCCTCACCCAAGCGACACGAGCTGGGAAGTGACTGGGGGGCCTGACGTGGGGAGGCAGCAGCAGGGGCTGGGCCCTTCTGCATTCACCATGATGAAGCGGAGCGACGCAGCAGCCTCTGCTCCCTTTGGCTCTGCCGCCATCTCCAGGGACAGCTTGATGGTTCTGCTTCACCGCCAGAAGCCGCTCTATCCCCGCCGTGCTGCCAGTGGTGGCGGCAGAGGTTCTGGGCAGGGGAAGGGTTTAAATCACCTGAGCCAGCAGGGCGGGCCAGGGGACCTGTGTGGGGGAGCACACAGAGACACCCCACCTGCCCAGAGCTCTGCCAGAGGGAGTTGCCCACTGGCTTGCTAGGAGGATTTGAGGACTGGCACTGGCCTTAAAGTAAATGGAGTTTGAGAGGAAGGTGGAAAAAACCACCCCTGAATCCATCTGAGCAGCTGTGCTTTGGAGGAAACAGATCACTTCTGACCCCTGCAGGTGGCTAACTGAAGCCCTGAGATTTTAGTATAGTCATTGTCTTTCTGGCAGCGCTGCAAGTGCTCTGAGCGTGCGTAGGGCAGAGAAGGCAATCCTCTTCTCCCTGTGGCTGAGGAAGGAAGGGAATGAACTGGGAACCCACGGAGTCTGTGACTCTAAAGCCAGATGGGACGTCCACACCCAGGCTGCGCACACGTCATAATATCTCCCACAAGATGGAAAGAAATCTAATCTCCTTGTCAGGACTCCTAGGCTATGTCTACACTGGCGCCTTCTTGTGCAAAAACATCTTGCGCAAGGGTTCTTGTGCAAGAAGTCTTGTGCAAGAACACGTCCATACTGCCAAGTGCGAGCTGTGCTTTTGCGCAAGAGCATCCATGGCAGTGTGAAAGCGGCGAGGAGTCCTGTGGCACCTTATAGACTAACTGAAGTGTTGGAGCATAAGCTTTCGTGGGCAAAGACCCACTTCGTCAGATGCATGTACCCCTCTGACACCTGGCAGTGTGGACTCTCTCTTGCGCAAGAAATCCCTGCTGTGCATCCACACTGCCCTCTTGCACAAGAGCTCCTGTGCAAGAGGGCTTACATCTGTTAGAAAAGAGCATAGCTCCTGCGCAAGACGCCCTCTCTCACCACGCCGTACTGTAAATTTCCTTGCACAAGAGCTGGCGGGCAGTGTGGACGCTCTGCGGGTTCTTGCGCAAGAACAGCCGTACTTGCGCAAGAAGCCTCGAGTGTAGACGTAGCACTAATGGTGGTGAGTCCCCCACCTCCCCGGAGAACTGTGCCAATGCTTAATTGATCTTGCAGCTAGGAATTTGCATCTTATTTCAAGGTTGAATTTATCTAACTTCAACTTCCACCCTTTGGCTCTGGCTGTGCTTTAGTCAGCAAGCTGGATGAGCACCCTGCTCTCAGCTCTCTTTCTATTCAATCACCAACCGTGAATGACAGCTGCCTGGGGAAAGCAACGTCCTCTATTTGCCCCAGCAGCAAGAGCAGGTTGGGCAGCAGAAGTAACGAGACACTGTTACTGTGTCTGGCAGATGAAATCTTGGGGCACATGCACACAGCAATGAGACCCGTGGCATGGCCACAGCTGGCCCAAGTCAACGGACTTGGTTTGTGGGACTCAGGAGATGGGAGGCTAAAATTGCTGGACTTAATCCCAGGCTCTGAGACTCCATAATTGGGGGGCCATGTCGGAAACTGGGCCCATCTCCAGCCCGAATGTCTATGTGGCAATTGTCTAGCCCTGTAGCTTGAGCTGAAGGCAGGTGCAGAGGCTCCCTCGGGGTGGAGAGCAGTGTTGCAAGTGCTGGGAACAACGTGCAGGGGAGGCTGGTGAGATGACTCTCTAAGGGATAATTAGTGGATATTTCCATGGGAATCAACAAGAGTGGTGTGGGGTGGAGCAATGGTTCTCAGGGTGTGGTCTGCGACCACTTTGCAGGTGGGCTGTGGCTCGGGGCTAGCTCCCCATAGTGGGAAGCCTGCTCTGGTGCTCCAATCTCCCCTCCTCCCCTGTGAGGTTGGAGCCGCAGCGCTGGCTTCCTGCTGAGGGCGAGCCAAGAGCCTTGCAGGCCAGATCAGCTCACAGGGGGATATGGCAGCACAGGAAATTGCTTACCTGGAGGCTTACCCTGCTGCTCCCATTGGCCAGAATCACAGCCAATGGGAGCAGTGGGGACATGGTGCCTGGGAGTGGTGGGGTATGCAGAGCCAGGTAAATGCCCTCCCCCATCCCTTTCATGCCCAGACCCCACATCCTATCCCCCTAATGCACCCTCCCTCCCAGACCCCTCTCATCCTGCTCCTGCACTCATTTTGTCGTCATGGGTGGTTGGCTGGTGGTCGTGGAAAGGTTTGCATTGAGTGGGGTGGGCTGCGAGCCAAAAAGTTTGAGAACCAATGGAGAGGAGGATACAGCCACACATCCTGTTACCCAACCCAGGGACGCTGGATGCCTTGAGCACAGCAGGGCCTGTTTGTACTGACATGCTGTTGATCTGAAAATTGCTGTGTCTTGGAAAGTCAGAGCAAAGGTTGGTAATTGAATCTAGCAGGCGCAGGAGCTCGCCTTGGGGGCTGATTTGTATTCCGTTATGGTGCAAAGTGCTTAAGAAAAAACTTATTAATTTCCCCTTCCACAAAGAGCAGGAGTGCGACAGTAATCACAGTATCAAGTCATAATAATAAAAAAAAAACTTCATTGAAAATAGCTGTTAAGACTCCGGAGGGTTCAGCAGGGAAAGATTGTATTAAGATAAAGTAGATTATAACACCAGCGGACATTAAAGGTTGTCATTGTATGGTAAATCACATCAGGAAGTCACAAAAGCTGCTCTTTACACAGTCAGGGATGAAATGCTCTGATATAGCCCCTGATTTATATTCTGCTCCCAAGCACCTCCTCCTCTCCCTGTCTTCCCCGCAGACAGGTAGATGTGGGGAGGGAGGAAGGAGGAGACTTGCTAGGCAGGTTGGGTTTCTGAGCTGTGGTTTAAAGGGGTAGGAGTATGAGCGCCAGGTAGCACTGTCTCATTCCACTTCTTCAGGGTGCTGAGGCTCTCTGCACACTTACTGCTTTGATGATGCCGGACTAGAAGCCTCCCCACTACTGGGCTCTCCTGGACTCTGCACTAAGGACGTAAAAGACTAGTCAACTATCCGATAAGCATTTGCTTATCGATAGTATTTTGAATAGTCGATATCCCCTCTCCCCCCTTTGCTGCCTCTGTGATCAGCTATGCTGCCTCCATGGATCAGCTGTGCAGCAGCTGCCCCTTTAAAAAGCCACCTCCATGCATTTCAAAGGGGCAGCTGCTATGGAGCCCAGAGTCAGCTGGGGACTTCCCAGCTGACCCGGGGCTCCCCGCGATATTTCCCCAGAACCCGGGATCAGCTTGGGACTCCCCAGCTTACCTCGGGTTCCTAGCAGCATGCAGCATAGCATGGAGCCCGGGGTCAGCAGGGTACTGTGAGTCCCCCGCTGACTCTAGCTTCCATGGCTTTGAAATGCACAAGAGCCCCTGCTGGGGACTCTTGTGCATTTCAAAGCAGGCACGCCGAGTGCAGCCCAGAGTAAGGGGAACTTCCTGCTGGTCCTGGGTTGTGCGTGGTGTTCCACATTCCTCCCACTGGGGCTCTTGTACATTTCAGAGGAGGAATGCGGAAGTGCCTATCGACTAGTCGACAGAAATTCCATCGACTTGTCAATTAACCGCATTTTAACATCCTTACTCTGCACAGCAGTGATCTGATCAGGATTTGCATAGCCCACGTGCCTTCCACCCTCTCAGCCAGGCCACACTCCATCCCCATGACCAATGCCACCAGCATGGCTTCCCCGGCCACCAAAACCATCTTGCTGCCCCTACTGTGTGGGCACTTGCCACCCCCAAACCAACCCCAGTGGAAACCAACAGCTCCCCTCCACAACATCCTCTCCTGGGGAAGCTCCCACAGCTCAATTGCTGCCTTCCGAAAGGTTTAACCAGCCCAGCTACCCAAGCCCTGCTCCAAACTCTGTTGCCAAACTCCAGGGCAAAGCCCTAATTCATTAAACCCCTGTGTTTGTTTCCTTGGCCGATCACACAGTGATCTAGCTCAAGGAAAGCTCAATAATGGCAATGCTGGCACCACGGCCAGCCCGAGCCCTTTTGGTGCCCTGGGCCCGGGTGCACGGTGCTACCCCCGGGCGTACAGCGCATGCGCGGGCCAGCCATGGCCCCCGGGGCACACAGTGCATGAATGGCCCAGCCAGCGCTGCTGGTGCACGTGCCAGGCCCTGTACAGCCCCACGGCCATGGGAGGAAGGGCGCCGCTGGCCAGCGCCGCGGAGTCAGCGCTGTGGGAGCCGGGCGCACCCCTTACAGCTGCCATCAGGCGCACCCCATCGGTTGGCAACCTGGGCAGCTGCCTGGCTCGCCCGTGCCTCTGTCCGGCCCTGGATGGCACATGTTTTTGCAAGGGGTGGGGCACAAGCCAGTCCCATCTCCATCCCCCATGTGCCAACACCTCGCTGTTTACCCTCGCAGCTTGTTTTCCTGCTGGATGGCCGTGCCCCGACTGACAGCGGCATGGGGGCTGAGCAAAGAGCTGGGAGAGAGGAATCCTGTGTGCCACTCCCAGCTCTGAGTTGGATCCACCTAGGCCTCGGTGCCTCTGTTGAGTGACGCTAACACTGTGTGACTGGTCCTCTCAAGGAGGGGGTGGGGGAACTTGTGAAGTTGAGTTAATGCCTCTTTGGAAGAGATCTAGCTAAGAACTGCCCATGGTCCTGAATCTGACCCTGTGTACTCTACTCATTAGCAAGGAACTGGTGGTGTTGGGGCTACGAGTGTGTAAAAGAGGACGGATGAGAGACTTTGTTGAGCTCTGGGGGCAGCGAGTTCTGGGCCCTCTGAAAGGGGCGGGGTCTTGGGTGCATGGCAGCCCTACACAGCAGAGCTAAACACAAAATAAGCAACGCAACTTAAACTACACAATTAGGCTACATCTACACTGGCACCCTTTTCTGGAAATGCTTAAAACGGAACAGTTTTCCATTATAAGTATTTCTGGAAAAAGCGCGTCTACATTGGCAGGATGCTTTTCCGGAAAAGCACTTTTTCCGGAAAAGTGTCCATGGCCAATGTAGACGCACTTTTCCGGAAAAAAGCCCCGATCGTCATTTTCGCGATCGGGGCTTTTTTGCGGAAAAGACTACTGTGCTGTCTACACTGGCCCTTTTCCAGAACAGTTTTTCCGGAAAAGGACTTTTGCCCGAACGGGAGCAGCATAGTTTTTCTGGAAAACACTGACAATTTTACAGTAGATCGTCATTGCTTTTCCGGAAAAGCAAGTGGCCAGTGTAGACAGCTAGCAAGTTATTCCGGAAAAGCACCTGCTTTTCTGGAATAAGTGTCCAGTGTAGACACAGCCCTTGTGTGTAGATGTGAACTGTAGTATTTCGGAATAACATCAGTTATTCCAAAATAACGCTACTGTGTAGACATAGCCAGAGCGGGCTGGCCATAAAGCTAAGGCTGGTTAAAAGAAGTGCAGCAGGACTTCGCTATTGGTTTTAGGTCCTTTTTGAAATGTACAGCATTGAGAAGGCTGTCAAGCTCTGCTCTTGGCCAATTCTAAATTTCCTGTTTCTAGGCTTTTCTGACTTCTTTGGTGTTATTCTAGCTATCACTGCATGGACTCCTTTGGAGCACCCCCTCATTTAGCCTGGGGTCTTTGGCATCAGAATTAGGCTGTCTGTGTGTGAGGGCCAGCAAGGGGCAGTTTCTGACCAGCAAAGAATGTGGTGCCCCTCCTAGACAACTGCACCGAACCTACAGGGTAATAAGAGAACGCAGCAGTGGCATGAAAAGGGAACTTTGTGGTGACTGAGAAAGCAGTGCAATGATATGAGGAACTCCTGGGTGGGACTTGAGTGCATATTCCTAAGAGGTCAGTGCAAGCGTGTCTGTGAGCTGCACAATTAAAAAAGAACCCCACTGCACAAATGCATCTGTGCATATTTTCTCTCCGTCAGCAGGGAGGGGAGCAGGGCAGCTACGACTGGGTATTGTCTCACTCATCACAAAATCAAAATCCCTGACTGATATGACTGGGGAAGGGTGATGGTCTCGCATGTCTTCCTGCATAGACCCAGGGTTATTTTGGGAAAGCAGGCCGAGCCTTGATTCCACTGAAGCTGAGTGGGAAAAACAAACAGACATCTCCACTGCAGGCAAAATGGGCAGCCAAAAGCAATAGTCACATTTTTTTGTGGTTTTACCTCCCTACAAATGGCCATTTTTTTTGTCTTCGGGTCCAATTTTCTGTGCAGACAAAAGGCTGTTTTTATAGCACCCTCTCCAAGAGGCATTGGATCATCAAGAGCCATACAGAGCAGGGACGGGGGCCAACGCCTATGAAATGCACGCTTTTGTTAGAGAGGTCCCTTTTTGCCATTGGAGCTAGCGATGAATGTGCTTGCTCATGGACAAGGCCAAATGTTGCCTGGGGTGGCATTCATGAATGCCTGCTAAACTCTCACGCTCATGGGACTCTCTCTGTCTTCTGTGTAGATCTGCTGCCTAAGGAAAACTGTGTCACTTCTCCCAGCGCTTGACACTCTGAACTCTTTAAAGCCAGTGTAAAGAGCCACAGAGCCGCTTTCATTAGTGCCCCTGGATTTTATGAGCCTGAGAAGTGAAAGGAAGGCATATTAAGTGTAATAGACTTTTGCTGAGATGGATGTTAGTGCGAGTGAAGTAACTAAGCCAAGCTGTTTCGCTAGCTAATATGCACATTTAGGAAACAATTTGAGTGTGTGAAAACATTTTAAAGGAATGCTAATTTCAAGCTGGAGAGAAAAATGTACACAAAGAGAATAGAAAAACAAGGGCCGAGAATCCAGCAGGCAGGAACTCAAATGAGTCATTTCTTCTGTTTAGATTGCTGTGACATGGACAGGCCCATACCCATACATGCCCAGGCATGCTCTGTCAAGTATATTACATCTGTGTCCAGCTGTGTTTGTGATATTTCACCAAAAGATATCGTGGGATGTATGTACAGGAAACATGTTCAGAGTTACGCAATAGATGGAATATTGGCTTCTACAACCAGCGGAGGTAAAACTTGTTCCATGATGAGGCAACCACAATGTAGATCTCAGCTCGGATTCAATCTAAATTGAGAACAATGGACATCTGTCATCCCAGCCGAGAGTTTATAGTCTGGAGCAGATGCAGACTTGATTTGATAAAGACAAAGGTCTAGGACTGTGAAAGACGGAAAGAGGGCACAAATGTTATGCATGATGGAGGAGACATTCTGCTAGCAAGAGTATCTTATGACAAGTGGATTCCTCCCAACTGGGCTGGGCACATGCTGTAAGGGCTGAGAAGTAGAGAGTGAAAACATGTAAAAGAAATGCTAATTGCACGCTGGAGAGGAAAAAACCATGCACATGGAGAATGGAAAAGCAAGGGCTGAGCATTGGACAGGCAGCACTCAAAGTCATTATTAGATAGGAAAGTTTCATGTTTATAAGTGTAGGCTATTGCTTGTCTTGTAAGTTTTACTTTACACCTGCAACCTGATGTCTTCAGATCCTCTTACTGGCTTTTATTTGAACCTTTACCCCAAGCTTTGTTAAATAAACTTCGGTTTGGGTTTACTACAGAGAGGGCTAAGTGCCGTAGGCCAAGGAGAGTATTGAACTAGGGTGAAACCAGAAAATGGGTGAGCTGCTTTCATAAGGGGCAGAGGATCGGTGTGCACTGTAGGGGTACCTCTACACAGCAGCATTGTTTCGGAATAACTGACGTTATTTCGAAATAACAAAATGCGTGTTTACACAGCAAACCAATATTTTGAAATAATGTAGAGATGGAGGACATCTTACTCCGACTCCTGTAGCCTTCATTTTACGAGGAGTAAGGGAAGTCAAAGGAAGAATGTTCTTCCTTCGACTTCCTGCTGTGTAGACAGCGCCAAAAGCCTAATTAAGTTATTTCAACTTCGCTACGTAATTGACATAGCTGAAGTTGCATATCTTAATTCGACTTTTGCTCTGATGTCTAGACATACCCTAAGTGTCCAGAAGACAAGGGGCTGGGCACTTGAATGTAATGAAGTGGGGTGTATGTCCAGTTAGCTTGCATTGGGAAAGAACAAGGTTTGTGGAGCCCAAAGCTTGTGTTACCAGGTAGCTTTGGGAATGTTTCCCCCAGCAGCATAGATGAGAGTCCCTCCTGCTGAAAACATGTGGTAACAATTCACTGCAAACAGCGTGATTAAGCCCGAAAAATGTAACAGTCGCATTGTGATCCTCTTGAAAACACCACAGAAATTTTGCCCATTGTGTTGCTTAAGGAGCTCCTGTGGGGTAGAAGAATAAGCAAAATGGATAGCTATACTTCCTAAAGAAAGATGAACGTGAAACATGAAAATAATACAATCCGATAGGTAGTGGAGCTTGGGATGATAGAAAGGGGCAGACTGTAGTATGTTGGCCAACATGATTAAATCAGGTGCTTGACTTCAGCTCATTTTCTAATTCCCTTAAGGTACTGAGATCATGGGAAGACTTGACCCCAGCAGTGAATGCTGAGCCAACTTGAAATTCTGCCAAAATGTACCAGACCCCTCTGCTAACATTGTACGATTAGTGCAAACCCCAAAAATCTATGGACTTTTGAAGTTGCAACAATTCACTGCCACTAGGTTCATTCTTCTTTTGTGTTTGCTTTCCACTGACACTTGAGCAATTTCATTTTACCAGTGCAGACCTCCTGGAAATCATGGTCCAAAGTCATGTGTATAAGCTCTCATGGAAATCAATTCTTATATTTGCATATGAATATTCATGTTGGGCACATGCATGCTCATCCAGTCAGAAATTGTTCCAAGTGACTTATCTGGCTAATTGCAAAGACGCAAGTTGGCTCTAGCCAGGCAAGTTTTATCAAACATTTGTGGTCAAGCCACGATTCACTGAACAGCTTCAAAAACTTAACAAAAGGAAGACAATTTTTCTTCCTTAAGATTCTCACATGGGCCCCATTACCATTGTAGCTGAGTATCTCAAACTTTGATTTGTTTTTTCTCACACCCAGGTGAGGCATCCCTATTGTACAGAAGGGGAACTGAAGTACACAGAGCCTAAGTGACTTACCCTAAGTCACACAGGGAGTGTGGAGAGCAAGAAATTACACCTGGGTGTCTCAGAGTCCAAGGCGTGTCCTTTTATCACTGAACCACCCAAAATTGCAGTCTAATGAGTTGAATCACAAATAATTTTGAGAGGGTTACACCCCCTGGTGGATAGTCATTTCATAATTGGTTTATCACCTGTTGTCTGTCCTGTCTCTTCTTTTTCTAATGCCTTGCCAGGACAATCTCTAGTGTTCTCAAGTAAGTATGGTCTCCTCTCTCCTTTTGCATTCAGTTGGCCGTGTCCCAGTCTGGAAGAGATTTTGGCAAGGTTGTATTCATGAATGCCCACAACTTGGAATCAGATAATTAGGCCTGAGGGAGTAAAATTCTGGCCCCACTGAAGCCTATGGGAGTTTTGCCCTTGACTTCAATCGGACCAGGATTTTACACTTCATCTGTTTCACTAAAGCACTGACTGGGGATTGGCACTGTTGGGCTTAGTTTGTCTGTCTTTACCCTCAGTTCACAGCAGGTGCAGTTTCACTGCGCTGTCTGCCCCATTCCTCCCCTGCACTGCTGACCGACCCAGACTTTCCTTCACTGTGGCTGAAGCTGAATCCAGTTAGATTCTGCTTCTACACAGGGAATTTTAAATGAATTAACTCTGGTTCCAATAACTCTGATCCCTGCAGCAGATCACTATTAACCTCTCTCCGTGCGGCAAAGTGGCCGTTCACCGTGCCTCTTCGTTTCCTGTTGCATATCAACGTCCGAGACAACACTAAAGCCTTAGGCCTGAATCTGATCTCAGACAAGTGTAAATCTGGAGTAACTCGACTGACACCTCGACATCTTTTTGGTTTTCTTCCATGTAACTGAGATCAGTCTGGCCCCTGGCTCTTGTGAGGCCAACTAAATTATCTCACCTTCATTTCCTATTGTATTATGTCCACCAATCTAGGGAGGGATTCATTTCCCTTCTGGCAGCAATATTGGGCTGACCCTGTCACTGTTGTCTTGCCCCAAATATTGTACAATAGTAGCCTCAGTTTTTCTCAGGCAATTTCCTTTGAACCGAGATGAAGTTCGCTGGTCTGCAAATCCTGGGAGTTTCCTTGGCTGCTGCTGCTCCCCAACCCCAGCACAGCAGAGACCCACAGCAGGAAGGAATCATCATAATGAGGAGTTGGGGGGAGGGGGCGGGGCGGGGCAGGTGATGGGTTGGGTCAGGGAGGGAGGAATGGACAATGAGGGACTGTCCAGAGTCTGGGATTCCTAAGGCTCCATCTACACTGAGGTATTCTGAAATAGCTATTCCATGTCTTTTGAGCACGCCCATTATTGTGAAATATAACAGGCTGGCTTTTCCAACGTCCCTGTAAACCTCATTCCACAAGGAGGAAGGGACATTTTGGAGTAGCAATTTGTTTCAAAACAAGTGCTGTGTAGACAGCGTCAAATTTCAAAATAGGTTATTTTGACATAAGATCAAAATAACACATGCAATTTGCATAGCTTAAATAACGTCTCTTATTCCAACCTACGGTGCAGTGTGGATGCACCCTATGAGATGCCAGGGTTAGGAATGGAGGTTTTCAGGTTCAATAAGGGACCAGGAGAGGTCTCTTGGACAGCAAAGGGCAGAGAGAGCAGGTCTCCCTTGGGGAATATGAGGCAGTAGAAACCTGATCTACGCTAGAACACAGGAATGATTGACCATTGTCCATTATACTCGAACCCTGCCCCAGACTAGACATGGCTGGATCCTGCTTTCCAGAACATTCAAATTGGAGTGTGTGTGGCTGCATTTCTGTGGCACAGAGGGATGGCAGGGCTTTGCGTACAGCTACACAAGGTGCTTGACTTTTCACAGACTCCGCCAAGCCTGTTCCTTAAAGCATCTTCATTGCTGCAGCACAATGGAGCCGGAGACAAGAGCAAAAGAAGAACATGGCTCTCTGGTCTGATCAATGCATAAAATCTTTGTGCCTGGCATTTCCCACCTGAGACTTCTTAGGAGATTTCTGCAAGCATGCAGCTTGCCTCTAGGCCTTCCTCCCCCGGACGGGCATCCTTGATGTGCTGGGAAGCATCTCCGGATCCTGCCTGAAACCTGCAGAGGAAATAGACACATGAGGCCCCTCATCCGGAAGGCCTTAGTTCCACCATTTCCTCTTGTCAGCAGTCTAATGAGCTGTGTTATTAAATGGCTTTTACCTTGTGCCAGGGACAGAACTTCAGGGCAGGGAGGGAGGAGGGGAACTCCTCTGCTGTATTGAGGTTCCTAATATTCATGATTGCATGGGCAATGGATGGATGCATGTCAGAGTGACAGGCTGGGTTAGGTTCCCAGTGCAAAAGAGCAATGGGAAACAGGAGCAGCCAAAGCCTGTGAGCTGCATGAAAGGAAGGCATAAGCAGAGTGTCTCTCCCAGGGAAAAGATCAACAGTCTGCATTTTGAATAAGTTTCCAGGCCATGCTGAAGGTGGGAGACTCTTGGGGTTAAGTAGCTCTCCAGACACACCTGGATCCTCTCCTGCCTGTACATGGTGCTGGAAAATCATTATCATATATTACAGTAGTACACAGTGGCCCTAGCCAAGACCTATGCTCACTGTGTTCGAGTCACTTCCCCACACTATTCATGGTGTAGATAGACAAGGTGGATAAAGAGTGGGAAGGGAAATAGTCCCTAATGACTTGTTCAAGGGCACCCAGCAGCTCCGTGGCAGAACTAAGGCTAGAACTTCACTCTCCATGGTGGTGCCTTGGCCATTAGCCCTTTAGTGCTGATAAAAACAGAACAGCCATAGTAGGTCAAACCAAAGGTCTGTCTAGCCCAGTATCTTGTCTTCCAACAGTGGCCAATGCCAGGTGCCCCAGCGGGTGTGAACAGAACAGGTAATTCTCAAGTAATCACTCTCCTGTCATTCATTTCCAGCCTCTGACAAACAGAGGCTAGGGACACCATTCTTATCCCTTCTGGCTCATAAGCAGGGCTTGACAAATAATACAATCTACTTGCCTGTGGCGAGTAGATTGCAACCCGGAAGAGCCGGGTTCGGGTGATCTGTGCATGCGCAGATCGCCGGACAGCGCAGCTGGCGAGTGGGGCTTGCCGTGGTTCAGTGAGCCCTGCTCATAAGTATTGATAGACCTAACCTCCATGAATTTATCTAGTTTTTTTTTTTGAACCCTGTTAAAGTCCTGACTTTCATCACATCCTCTGGCAAGGAGTTCCATAGATTGATTCTGTGCTGTGTGAAGTGGCCTGTTTTAAACCTCCGGCTGGGATGAGTTCCTGTTTTAAACCTCCGGCTGGGATGAGTTGTGTTTTAAAGGGTTAGTTGGTTTTATTGACTAGACAAATTCTTTGTCTCGGGGCCATGATATGGGATGCCTGGCTAAACACCTGGGACCCATCATGGTTCAGTGATGAGGAAACGGGAGGAACAGCTGTGTCTAGTGAGGGAAAAACACTTGGGGAAATGCCTAGGACATGTAGTTCAAGAATGGGGGTCCATAGGCCTTGGGGTAGATTTGTGATGGGGACACACCTGTGGCTTTTCCTAGGTCTGTGATTAGCACACTTGGAAAATCCCAGGAAAGGGGGTCATCATGATCCCATGACAGGGACATGTGAAGAAACTCCTGGTGCATTTCCTACTCCCATGGCAGGAACAGTGGGGGTTGTCTAGTTTCAGAGCTGAGGCTGGCACTAATAAACAAGCTTGGGAGAAAGCATGAGGAGCATGGGGCAGCTCATGTTCCCATTAGCTCAAGGGGGAGGAGGTAAATGCCAGTGTATTTATGCCTGCTAAAGGGCAACCTCAATTCATTGAGTGGGGACAGAAAATAAGAGCCACAAGACTCAGGCAATGCAATTCCGGTGATAGAATCGAACCTTTCAGCTCCTTGTGGGTGACAGAGTAAGGATTTTTTTGTCTGGGGAGCTGCAGAACGATCTGTGATCCCTGCCTTCCGGTCTGCCCCCTGCACCATGAGGCAGGGCACAATGCAGGGGCCTAGGATGCCAGCAAGGGGGTGACAGAGCTGTGGAGGAAATAAATATACCCGTGCAAAGAGCTGCTCCCTGTTAATAACAGTAATAACGCATGCCAGGAAGTGGAGGGAGCATTTTTTTAAATGCTGATCATCTGCTCTATCTAGGGCAGAAACAAATCACTCAGATGATTTCATTCTTTTATAATGCCCCACCGTGTCATTTTCTTTTATTACCATTCACTGATTTTTAATAGGCTACACGCACCGGGCTGCAGAGCGGCCGATAAATTGTGGGGCTGCATGGAGGAGAATGCACCGTGGCCCCAGATGACAGGAGCTGCCGTGGCAGGCCCAGCAAGATTTCCAGACAAAAGGTGAGCCTAGTCTTTGGAGACCTGCCCCGCTTGCCCTGTCCTCCCACCGTTGCTGCAGTGGAACAGCTGGGTTGCAACCCAAATCCCTGTGGAGCATTGGGATGCAGATGGCAAGGAAGGTTTTCTGTCACCTTCCCAAATCAGACTGGTTGAGAAAGGTGGCAGGAGGAATTGTGCCTGTGGAAAGGGAGGACTGTAGGCGAGGTAGGGGACATTCTTTTAGTTCATACAATGCCTGAGCCAAAGGCCAACCTCCCACAGAGCTCCCACTGTTATCAATGGGGATTTACTGGAGTCAGTCCTGAATTAACTAGAGTGACCCTGCAGATGGATTTGGCCCTGAGTATGTAAGGGTACGTCTAGACTACATGCCTCTGTCGCCATAGGAAAATGAAGCGGCGATTTAAATAATCGCCGCTTTATTTAAATTTACATGGCTGCCGCGCTGAGCCGACAAACAGCTGATCAGCTGTTTGTCGGCTCAGCGCGATAGTCTGGACGTGCGGGTGGCGACATCAAAGGTATTTGTCGACCACCCAGGTAAACCTCATCCCAGGAGGCATACCTGGGTGGTCGACAAATACCTTTGATGTCGGCAGGGAAGCGTCCAGACTATCGCACTGAGCCGACAAACAGCTGATCAGCTGTTTGTCGGCTCAGCACGGCAGCCATGTAAATTTAAATGAAGCGGCGATTATTTAAATTGCCGCTTCATTTTACTGTGTCGGGTAGCCTAATCTACATGCCTCTGTCGCCAGAGGCATGTAGTCTAGACGTACCCTATGCTACTAGAGCCAGGGCATCCAGGGAGACGCACCTGTGTTATTCAGATGGTCAAGATCATGCTGTTCTGTGGAAGCACAACTAGGACAGGGACAAGAAGCAGTTCCCCTGTGGCTTTGGTCCCATCACCAATGTTCCCTCTAATTTTTTCCATCCATGTGCAGATGAAATGTGCACCGAGGCATGTGCACTACCCATAGAAACACAAAACCTAGCTGTGAGCATTCTGCTAATCATCTGGGTAGCATCTGAATTTCTCCTAGGAAGCCACACAAGCGCCCAGCTACAGGGAACACTGCCCATGCCACGAAGCTCTTTGTGCGTCTCATTTTCAAAACACAGAGAAAGCAGGAAAAGCAAATTTAATTACAAACACAAGTCCCTCTCTTCTTTCCCGGCCAGGAAGGGCAGTCCTCTCCTCTTTGCGCATGAAAGAATTCAGCCACATGAGTTGTTGAATGGTTATTTATTTAAAATGAAAGGAAATTACCTTCAGCGCTGTGTTGGTTGCCAGGTCAGCAAGGAAAACGGCACAGGGTGGAAAAAAGCAGCAGCAGCGGGTTTTTTTTATTATTGGGCAGCCTTCACCTGCACAGTGAGCAAAGGAGTCGGGGGCACCTGCCTTGTAGAGATAAGAAGTATCCACTGAAGCCTAGAATGCATCACCACTAGCAACTGCAGAGCTGATATGGAGGGGGAGAATGCCTTGTGCAGACCCCTAAGCAGCCCGTGCCCCATTGCTTGCCTACTTAGTAAAATAACACTGCTACCATCTTTCCTCCGAGAATTTCCAGGCCTTTTACAAAGTACAAGTGACACTTCCTAACACAGCAGTGACAGAGGTATTACTGTCCCCATTTACAGAAGGGGAAACTGAGGCACAGGGCTGTGACGTTTCTTAAAAACATAAGAATGGCCATAGTGGGTCAGACCAATGGTCCATCTAGCCCCATATCCTGTCTTCTGGCAGTGGCTAATGCAGATGCTTCAGAGGGGATGATAAGAATGTGTCAGTCATTGAATGATCCGTTTCCTGGGCTGTAGTCCCAGCTTCTGGAAGTCAGAGGCTTACGGACACCCAGAGCAAGAGACTGCAACCCTGACCATCTTGGGTAACAGCCATAGATGGGCCTAACAGCCATGGATGTACCTAATTCTTCTTTGAACCCAGTTATTGTTTTGGCCTTCAAAACATCCCCTGGCAAGGAGTTCCACAGGATGTTGTGTGAAAAAATACTTCCCTTTGTTTGTGTTAAACACACTGCCTCTTATTTTCCTTGGGTGACTCCTCATTCTTGTCTTATGCTAAGGGGTTAAAACAACTTCCTATTTGTTTTCTCCACACATCTTATGATTTTATGAATCTTTTGTCATATCCTCCCCCCCTCCCTTCTTTACTTATCTTTTTTCTAAACTGAACTGCCCCAGTCTTTAACCTCTCCTGGTATGAAAGCTGGTCCATGCCTCTAACCCTTTTTGTTGCTCTTCTGTGGACTTTTCCAGTTCTAATATATCTTTTTTGAGGTGGAGCATTCCATGGACTTATGCAGGGGCATTATGACCTTTTTTTGTCTCATTATCTTTCCCTTTCTTAATGGTTCCTGTTAGGAACACTCCAAGGTTACACAGTGAGTCAGTGTCAGAGCCAGCTCCCAGTTTCCATAAACCCCGAGGCTGCACATTCCCCTCAGTGAATAGCAATTCTTGGTGTCAGTTGGGGTGGGTCTGAAGAAGCTGGATTTACTGTTTGGTGTGAGGTCTGACTGTGCTCTGTGTCTGAACAGCACATGGCACAGCAGGGTCCTGGCCCGTGCCGGGGGGTCTGAGGAACTACTGCAGTCCAAGAAAAGAACTTGCAAAACCCAAACTGGGGGGGGGGGGGGGGGAGTATCAGATCGACATTCCCAATGTCTGGGTGGGAGGGGGAAGGCCCAGAAGTTTTGGCTCTTGAAGCAGCAGGATGCTCTCTGCCCTTGCTGTGTGCACTTAGCAGTGCAGATAGCCATTCTCTCTTGCCCTCTCTCAGTGCCTCATGCAGCCTGGGGCATCCTCTGGGGCCTTAATGAGGCCTACCTTAAAGGCTGATTTAAACAATGAGAGATTCCTTTGTGCTCCAGGCTGTAGCTGGAGCAGCAAATGGCTATGAAAGGGTTGGTGCCTGGAGGAGAATCCTCCCCTGAGATTAAGGGGCTTGCAGTCCTTTGGGTAATGTCTGAGGCTTCGCTGCCTGTGGTGGGGGAAGCTGGAAATGATTCCCTGGCTAGGAAGGATCGTAAACCAGAAAATGGCACCACGTCCTGCCTGTGATGCAGCCGGCTCCAGTGGCTCTGCGCAAGTCCCTGCTCCAGGCTGAGAAAACAGCTTGCAAGCCTGGAAGTCGTCCTGCTGTTTTTGCATCTCTTGAGGGGTGGGGAAATAAACGAGGTCAGCACGGAGGCTGCAGAGCTGGCTGGGAATTGCTGAGCATGGGGGGAAAGGCAGCACACACATGAGATAAGCCTGGATCAGAACTTGTCTGAACCTCCTCCTCTCAGCCCTACTAGGCCACCACCCCTGCTGTTCTTCGGCACATGCAGTCCTGCCCTCAGCCTTTAACACCTGCTCCTCCTGCCTGCTTTAGTTCCTCATGTCTACCCCTGTTCCTTGTGTCCATATGTTCCTAACCTTTGCCCCCTGGTGCCAATCCTCTTGTTCCCCTGCCTCTCTCTCTTACTCACCCCTATTCACATCCTGCACCCCCCTCCTCCCGCTCCTGAATCCTTTTGCTTGCTGGATTATTTTTCATTGCCAATTTTGCAGCTTTTTTAATCCTTTTCCTACATGTCTCTGGGCATCCTCCATCTTTCCCCAGATGTGGGAACACACACCTAACCTGTAATCAGTGTGACTCACAGCCACGTCAGTATCTGCCTTTGGAGCAAAATGACATAAGGTGCTTTGTTCTGCTGCTTGCTGTTGAAAGTTAAATTGCTTTTCTTTCTCCCACTTCAGACACTCTTTTCTTTTCCCCGTCTGTCTGCCGTGTGTCCACAGCAGGTTCGGAAAGCATCACAATCTCTTGTATTCTGCAAGTCTGGGGTGAAAGGAGCTTTTGTGGCAGGGGAACATGCTACATCTTTCTATGGAATTGTGGAATGAAGCTTGCAGTGAGTGTGACTCTGTTTGCACAGCACATGGATACGTCTATTTGTGCTGGATCTTTGTGTGTCCCTTCCTGTGCTTGTAGATAATGTGCACACTTGTGTGAGATAATGTGTGAGAGCCTGTTGATGTGATCTTGGGTTGGTGTGTGTCTCTCTGGGCCTGTGGCCATGCCTGTACTGTAATGTGTGTTCCTGTGTGTTTAAGTGTTTCTTTGTGTGTTTGTGTCTTTGTATCCACTTGTGTGTACTCTCTGTTTGTTTGCTTGTGGTTGGGCCTGTGCATCTTTTTGTGTGTCCATGCCTGCACACGTGCGTGTGTGTGTGTGGTGGGGAGCTGAGGCATCAGCACTGGGTTGTAATGCAAAATTCACTGCATGTTAAAGGAAGCTGCAGATTGAGCTGCATTGTTTTTTCGAAGTGCAGGGCATCCTCGTTTCCCCCGGCAGTGGTCAGCCTGGAACAAAGGCAGCTAGGGCTGGCTTCCTAGCAATTAAAATGGCCTAACAATCAAAACTGTCCAGTTGTTGTACCCAGAGGTAATTAGTACCCGCCACCAGGCTCTAGCAGAGGGAAAAAGCTTTGTGATTGCGCTGCTGGTTCCTCGGACACCAGAGAGCTGTTCCCGGCTGCATGAGACATTGTAATTTGTGACTTAGAGCAGATCCACCAGAGTCACTACAAACACGGAGAATGTTTTTCAGTGTCTGTCATCTTGTTTTATATCTGTGTCTTGGAAAGCACCCAGGCACCGAGAAATCTTGGATCTCTCTCTCCTCTGTTCCTCCTCTGCCTTTGCATGATGGAGCTCTTGATGGATTCCTGGGTGACTCCCACTGGGTGCTGATGGATTGCTACTCCCGCTCACTGTATGCTCCAGCTGTCTCCGCCGTTCAGTCTGCTGGATTGACAGGGCCCATAAATCACCCTGGAAGGCAAAGCGCTCAGAGCATGCCAGCTCTGTCTGCGTGGCACTGACGCAACACAGGCCTCGCTGGCAGCAGGGCAGGTGGAGTGTGGTAGGTCTGGGAGGAGGCAGGAATACTGAACCCACTTGCTGATCTCTTACCCCCTCTCTGAATTAAAGGAGGCTGGGGCGAAGGGGAGTGGGGCGTTCTGTGCCTTTTTGTATTTCTCTGGCACAGCCTGACTTGTGGCTGCTCCTGTGTGAGGGTGCGACAAGGGGAGAGAGTGTGTGCTGTGGGGGAGGCTGTTCCAAATGCGGGGGCAGGAGGAACTGGGAAGCGGGCAGGAGAGTGGTAGGAGATGGACAGCGCAGTAGAAGAGAAGGGCTGGATTCAGAGGTGGAGGCAGAATTCTGCAGAGCCTGGAAGGTGAGGCTGAGGAGCGCAAACCCAATGAGGACAGACAGGGAAGGGGTAGGTAATGGGGCTTATTGTGATCTCCGTTAGCGATGCACTTGGGGTGCAGGGCTCCACACCAGCAGCAGATTTCTGGGCCCTACCTACAGCGGAGAGGGAGACGAAGGAGGCAGAGAGGAAGCAGGCTTGCTGGGGGAGTAGAAGGGAGCAAGACTGCCAGGGAGTAGCCATGCTGGACAGAGGAGGCTGAGCTCAGCATGGCAGGAGGGAGGGAGGGCGCTGCTGGCTCTTGGCTGGTATGGGCACTAGTTCACCCAAGTCCACAGTGCTGTGCCCTGGCTCTCTCAGCCCAGAGTGCCAATTCGGGAGGTTCTGCTTCTGTCATGTCCCCAGCAGGGCCTGTGTCTGAAATCTGCCTTGTATTAGGAGTTCTGGTGTAAGTCCAGACACATCCACTGCCCATCTGCTGGCAGACCCTTCCGGGCCCATTCCTCAGTAGCAGAGTCAATGGGTACGTCTGCACTCGGAGCTGGAGGGGTGATTCCCAGCTTGCGGTGAGAGACCTACTCTGATCCAGCAAGTGCATTAAAAATAGGGCATGGCTGTGGTGGTGAGAGGGGCTAGTTGTCCTGAGCATGGTCCCATCCAAGAGGCTGAGCACACACTGAGGGCAGCTAGCCTCTCCAGTTCCCATATCATGGTGGGGCTTCATCAGAGCAAGAATTGCTCTGCCTCCTCTAGCAGGGAATCAGCTCCAAGAGCAGATGTCCCCTAAGTGCAGCAAGGAGAGATGGAGGGAAAAGAAAGAGGTCTCTGTGAGTGACAGTAGGGTTAGAGTGGGCAATCTCTGAGTGAGCTCAGTGGGGTGTGACGGTCCCCCTCCATGCTTCATGAAAATGGGCTTTGGAATATAAATATGTATAACTTGGGGATGCTTTGGACAACATACCTCACGTAACCTATCAATTTAATCTTATAGTCTGCTGAAGCTGTATATCCTATTTTGGTGCATGTATCATTCTTGTATGAAAAGTCAGAAATATGAAGAATGGGGTTGTTTATTGTTTTAAATGTGCTAATGAGAACCATTACTAGTCTTCCCCCCATCCCAGCTTTAATGACTTGGTGATCAACTTAACAACTTGTAAACAGCCTAGTTTGTCCCGTAAATCCAAAGGTGATTAGTCAAGTAAGATATGTGACCATATCATCTGGTATGAGATTCCATTTAGACCCTGATACTTTCCATTGAAGGGGGGATGTAGAGCAATAGAGGAAAGACTTTAAGCAATTGGAAGCTATCAGTCCTTTGTCTTTGGCTGGCCTAATAAAAAACCCTGAAAGGATTCAAAGAGAGCTGAAGGCCCAAGTCAGAGTAAAAAGATCATGTTTGACTTGAAGACTAGCCTGAAATAAGAACAGCTCTTTAGGGTAAGAATTTGCTTGCAATAAGTTTTGCAGTGGATTTGCACTAGCTATGCGTTTGATTTTCATTTTAATTTAGTAACTTACTTTGATCTGTTTTCACTTTCAAACATTTAAATCCTACTGTTTATACTTAATAAAACACTTTTGTTTTCTATCAGGCCCGGTGTAAATAACTGTTATCTGGGGGGAACAACCACTGTGCATATCTCTCTTTCATTGATAAAAAGGGAGAACATCTTCATGCACTTTCCTTGTGTAAAACTTTTACATGGAGAAAGACAGATTTATTTGGGGTTTTGATCTCTTTTGTGGGTTGGTTTCCTGGGTGCTGTGGCATAGAAATGCACCCTCCCAGAGCAGAAGGAGTTCAGTGTCAGCACTGCTCTTCAGGGAGGCAGTGACCCCAACTCTGTGCCTTATCTGGAGGAGACCAGAGAATCTGGTCCAGCAGGACAAGGTGGTGGGGAGCCCCAGAGAGCAAGAAGGCAGGTGTCAGTGGTATGATCAGCTCACCAGGGAACAATCCCAAGTTGTCTTCTATGCCTGCACTCTGTCACAGGTTACATACATCTTCCTGACATCAGGAGATTTGGACTTTCCATCCCTTCATTTCAGGGGCTCCTGCCTCACTTGGCCCGAGATGAGATCTTGTTAGATCACACATGCTGAGCAATGTTGGATCAGGTCAGTCCCTGGAGGAGAGGAATGGCTGGGTGCTGTAGGCAGGGGATGGTCAATTCAGGCTTTGTCCTCACTAGAGGTTTAACTCATTGTGGATCATGAATTTCCTTCTTTATGTGCTCCCTGTTCAGACTCCCCACCTCTGAGTGGAGCAATCATTGGGCACTGGTAGGAGGAAGCTGCCACACTCTGGCAGTAGAGCAGAGCACAAGTTAGCTTGTCTTACTTTTTTCAATGAAAAAGCTAGTGATGGCCAGTCACAATAATCAGTAGATCATAGTCTGTCAATTTTTTCCCGCCAGTCCTGTCACCTACCTGTGCTCTGTCCCCAGTCTGCAAGTCACTTGCCTTCATATGCCTCCTTGCACCCTCCCTACTGGCAGTACCTTCGGCTTCCCTTCTCTTTGTTGACACAGCAACAAGAATGCCCACCAAGAAGCCCACATGTTGGGGTGCAGGCATCTGGCCACATGTGGACATCATAACCTTGGGGGATCTGTGGTCTGGAGTGAACAAAACTCAGGACTCTGGGACCCAGAAGGGGAGTGTCCAGTAGCGTGACACCAGAGCTCAGACTCTGCTGGCTGATCAGTTGATTGACCAGTCTGGACGACAGGCAAGGAGAAGATAAAGAAGCTCAAGTTGAGATCTTCGGGGGCCAAGAATAATACTTCCAAGCCCAGTGCTACTCTGGTGAGCTGCCCATTTTAGGAGGTGCTAAACCCCACGCAGAACAACACCCTGAGCACAAAGCCATATTTTAGCCTGTGGAACTGGGATGGATGTAGGTTTGGAACCTGGCTGTCTCTGAGGACATGGGAGTCACTTCCCTTGTGACGAGCAAGTTTGGAAAGGGCCATGGCTATGGATTTATGCCAGAGAGCACTGTAGCCTGGAGGAGCCCTCCATGGAAATCCTGGGGGAGGATACAGCCTCCCGGCTGAGGAAGCTGGGCACAGCCATTATTGTAATTAGTAAAAAGGATATTCCAGAATATGTGCATGGGGTTTGGCTTCTAATCCTGACTCTTGCTTCAGCAAAGGGAGGATGGAGAGCCACTAAACACACCCTTCGTCTCCTGCTTCCTCCCAGCAGACCATGCTGTTTAACAGGGCAGGCAAACAGGAAAAGTGGTCAAGGAGCAGCCCCCAACAGCTGATACCAGCAATTTAGTACAAAAAAAGGCCTTGAATGAGTGTGAAAGACTTAACAATTAAGTGTCTTGCAGCTGCAGTCCTGATAAAATATAGCTGATGGGAACAGAGTCCTTAATGGCACTGCCAAGAACACCCAAGTCTAGAAGGTGCATTCAGGTGATATGTGGCATCACTCTGCCACTCACATAGCAGCCAGTTGTTCGCCAATCTGATTTTGCTCCATTTTTGAGGAGTCATACAGCAGAATTTTCCAGTCAGTAGTAATTCCAAGCAATCTGTCAGATTTCAGGGCAAGATAGCCCTTCTTCTGCCTCTCCTAGAACTCACCTCCCTTCCATGGTATTTGTCAGGTTATCTAGTACGAGATGCAAGAGGTCCCTTGTATAACCCGAAGGTCTTTGCCGCGAGGCCTGGCCTAGCTGTTCCTGCTCCCAGCAGAACTACATCATAAGGGCAGGCTGCCTGGAATGGGTTTGAAACAATCCTCAGTGCTGCTGTCTTACTGGGCCTGGCTCCATGCCCTCTCCTTACAAAGAAGCCTCCCTTCTCCAAGTGAACATTTTGGTAGCGGAAAGGTTCTGGGAGCTCCACATTGTTCACCTGGGTATATGCTTCACTGACGCACAGAACACGGCACCAGCCAGCTGGCACCACGGAGCAGCGGAAGGAAGGACATTGCCACCAACATTGGAATGTTTAATTTCAGGCTACTCAGAATAACATCAGCCTGGGACTCAGGAGATGCTCATGGACTTGTTTTTAATTCCAGGGGAAGCTCTGAGCCAGAATGTGAACCAGGGAGGGGGGCACCATGGAGACCTTCCCTGTGAGCCTGAGATGGCAGAATCTGGGGACCAAGCAACCACAGATGGGATGGTGTGTGACCTGTAGCTAGAGACATGTAAGGACTCCTGCCAGGGGTGACGCCAGCTACTCAAAATGCAGCTCTGGAAGGAACCTGGGAAGGAAGGGAGAAGCTGGCAGAGTATCTTGGCCAGATCAGGAGATGAGGGACTAAGATGTGGCATTTCAGAGGGGCAGATTTGAGAGACTTTGGGATCATGAGCCATTTGGCTCAAAATTCTGGCCAAACAGTCTGCCTCCCCAGGCCCATTCTCCTATTTTTTGCTGCTGTGGTGCCATGTTCTGCCATCTGTGGAACTCTGTCTGGAGCTGCGCCGGGCCATGAGCCCTGGGACCAGACACTGTCCGCAGTATCCACTGCTCTCTAATCATGTTCCAGCATGGCTTGGGGGAGGGCAGGGCCGGGAGTGGAGCAATTCTTTTCCTGTAACTCTGCAGGTCAGTTTTCCCAGCTTTCCTGGAGTGTGTTGCGCTGTTACATCATTGCACACTCCTGTGGCTGTTCGCCACTTCTTTGTGCTATTTTACCCCTCTTCAGCTTTGTAACAGCAGCCGGACTGCCCTAGTGTGTGTCCCATCCATAAAGATTTGGTCACATCCTGAGGTCTGGGATAATTGCAATGAACAGAAAAATGACACATCGACCATATGTGTTGCATACAAGGGCTCGGGCATGGTGCAGGATCAGCCCCTGTGCATTCTTCATGCAGCTCAAGAATGTGGCCACACAGGGCCTCCTTTCTGGTGTCTGCAGGAATGGACCCTGCACAAGCCTCAAGAGGAGCAGTAGGGGGTTATCTTAGGATAGGCCCCCTGCCATTCAACCAGGGTTCAGCCACTCCACAGACAAGGATTCACCCAGGTGATCTCTTGGCAGGTATAGAGGATCCTAAAGGAAGCAGTTTGCTCAATGGCACTTCCTGGTTGGGCGCATACCCATTGCTAGTAGTTCTGACAGCCAGCTCCTGCTGGCCCTTGCTGTAGCCTGGGCCTGTTTCCATGTTAGACAGCTGCTTGTCCAGTCTACATCTGCTCCTGCCTCAGGTGGCTGGCCGCCTGGAGACTCTGCGTGATTGTGCAGACTGTCTATCTACATAAAACAGGCCATAAGATTTCCTGGTACTAATTCCTTCTTTGAAAATAATCAGTGTAGCGGCATCGTGCAAGAGGGTTCTTCTTGCGCAAAAAGGGGCAGTGTAGACAGCTCTTTCTTGCGCAAGAGACTCTTCCGCAAAATGGCGGCTCATTATACATGCAAATGAGGCTCGGCGATATTCTACACTTAGCCTCATTTTCATCGCTCTGGCGCAAGATCGCGCCAGTGTAGACATATCCCTCGTGTGGTTACTGAGCAACGCAAGTGGCACCTAGACCACAGCAACAGTTAAGATCAAGAGACCTCTACAGCATGGACTGGGAGTCAGCTGGCTTTTAGGGTAGAGGCTCCTATACTCAGCTCCCAGGTTCAAATCTGCCTAGTGGTGGTTACACATGCACACATATAAAGACATGTACACATGGGGACATGGCAAAGAAAGACATGGCTCCCACTGAAGACATTTATTTCAACTGGAGCAAGAACAGACACAACACACATGCCCCAACATATATGCAGGCATGCACACAGACACAGGCTCCCTGCAGGATACTGGAGGCTCAAATTGTGAGGCTCATTGCTCTCAACAACCTCATCCCTCTGTTAATGAAACAGAAGCATTTCACGATGTGCTGAAAAAGCTGGAACTCCAGTGAAGGCCGCCCCATGCAAAGGGTGGAGCAGAGTTAGGGAGCTTGAAGAAAAGGGGAATAAGCAAGGGAGGGAGAGAAATTAAATCCCATTTGATGGAAATGAGAAACTAAACGCTCCTCTTCACAACTGACTCCACACACAAGTAACCACAGATCGGAGGGGTTGCTCCAACTGGGGAAATGTCAATTGCATGGAAATGTCATCTTTGTTGCAGAGCTCTCCCGGGGCTGCTGGAAACTGCAAACTCGACTACATTAATTTTCATCTCTTTCTCTCTCTATTATGTTTTGTAATCTTTTAACCTTAAAAAAAAATCAGCGCGAAACCAACCACCTTTTTTGCATTCAGGAAAAATTTGTAGCCGTAATTGTGCGAAAAGGTTAAAGAGCTTCAATTAGAAAGGTCGCTGTGGAAATCGTTCTGCAGACAGTTTCGCACACTGCCTGCAGTTTAAAGACAGAAAATGGTGCTAACTAGCAGCCTGCGCAATGGGGAGATGCACCAGTCCAATAGTCCCTCTAATTTTTCCATCCCTGTGGGGAATACATTTTTGTTATGTACACCAAGGCTTGTGCGAATGTGTACCACTACTAGACACACATGCCACTGGCTGTGGGCACTCTACTAATCAGCTGGGTAGCATCTGAATCTCTCCTGGGTGGCCGCCCAAGTGCTCAGTTTATGGGGAACATTGGTACTAGTCATTCCAAACATTCCAAAAATCAACTGGTAATCATTAGTTTTCAAACTGCCCATGGACTCTGAGCTCCTAGAAGCTTTGTAGAATGGAAACTTGCAGTGCATGTCCAAAGGAAGGAGAAGTTAAGGCCCAGATCAACAGAAAAAAAAAAGACTCTGTGTTTAAAATAATTCCCTGAGGTGGAACCAACTGGATTTTTTTAACACAACAGCAAGAGGGAGAAATAAGCACCGCCAGGTTAAGAATATTTATGATCCAGAAGTCATGGTGTCTCCAAGGTTGATGGGATGAGATAGTTGTAGCCAGTGCACAGAAGCAACATAAAAACGTAGCTACTTTTTCTACCTAGTCTCTCTTTTGCTAATGTTTCCTAATGGTGTTCTCCATATTCCCCTGCCCCTGGCATGGTACTCCGCAAAACCCTCATTAATTCACAAAAAGCCCAGGGATGGTTTCCTGTCGTCGAGACAAGGAGATGCAAGGCAGGAGTATGGGGAGACTAGCGTAGGGATAGCCAGGAGAGAGGAATTACACAAATTACAATTGATTTTCCACCATTAATGAACCATGAAGTGCTTGTGATTGCATCTTGAAAAGATTTATAATTATTCATTGAATCTCAGAAGATAATTAAACTTCATTAAACCCAGTCATGACAAGCTTTCATAGTAAGAACAAATGCCGGCACAGAACCCAGATAGGAAAGAGAGATAGAACACTGGGAGCTGATGAAAAGGGGCAAAGGGGAGAGGAATTTTCAATGAAATCATTTTTGGAATAAACCTGAAACTGATGCCCTTTTCCTTCCTTCCTTTTTTTTAAAGCTTGCTCTTTACACTCCCTGCTCACACCTCCTCCTTTGCTTGCTCTAATCCAATTACACATTTCCCATTAGTAACAGTGTGAAAACAACCAGGGCTTTGGTACTGGTTAGGGATAGACTGGTGCATGCGCTTGCCAAAATGGCTGTGATGTGCAGAAAGACAAGCAATGAGGCGCAGAAGGAAATTCAAGGGGAGAGAGACAAAAATAAGACCTTCTGAGTCAGATGCAGCTCACTAGGGCAATGAATGACGTAGGACCAGGTTTTCCAACTAGCTCAGCATATTGGATGGATGTTGGGAGCAAGACTTTTTTTTGTAAAAATCCAACCCTAGTAGTGGTGTGTGTGTATATAATCCAACCGCAGAGGGTGTGTGTGTGTGTGTGTGTGTGTGTGTGTGTGTGTGTGTGTGTGTGTGTGTGTGTCTGTGAGAGAGAGAGGTTGAAGCTGCAAAGAGACAGATGAAATCTTTATGATGATGGTTTTTATTTTTGTGTCTGGCTTTGAATGGGCCGTGAAAGTTCCCAACAAAAATATCTCATGAATATTCAATGAGAGTGCCAGCAATGCTTTACAGTCATGGATTATTTATATACAGCATCACCAAAGCTTCATAAATAATAAAACAGCTGCAATCTCCACTGTGTTTTATGTTCCTATCAGCTTGCACGAGCGTGGGGAAGATGCTCCATTCCTAGCACATTTCCATGCAGTGTCTGCCCATCCCAGGGCAACAGCCAAGTGGTTGGAAGGAGGGAGGTGATAATGCAAAGCTGGGGGCAAAGGTCTGAGCAGCAGTGGGAAAAGGGAGTGCCCAGCACAATATGTGCATGGGAAATGTGGTACATGCTTCTGAGTAGGTATGTGGGCATTCACGTATACCTGCATCCGTCTATAGGGGTGCACTTGTGCAGAGAGGTTGCCCGTGGCACTATGTGTGGCCATGCAGGTGTGTGGAAGTGAGCATGTCAAAGAAGGGAGAATTCCTGTGAGTGTGACACTTCCTCTGCGGGCAGGACTATCTATATGTGAAAGGGCATGTCCAAGCTCATGCCGATGTGTCCATGACCTTTGTAATGTCACACAGAATCCCATGAAAATCCCAGTAGTAGCAGAGGTTTGGGGGCCAGGAAATCAAGCCTTCACCCTTCCCCTCTCAGGGCAGGACACTAAATGAACCAAGCTTGGTGGTTTCAGTACATCCCAATCACAAGAGCCCCATGGAAGCAGAGCTAATAGCTCCTTCCCCCTCCCCAGGAGAGGCCTAGGATGACCTGAGTGGGTATGAATAAAGGTGACATATAGCAGGGTGCACCCTGCCCAGATCGACACCCTCTTGCATTTCCCTTTCTGCCCAAAGGGAGCTCTGGCCTTTGCTGATTTCTCAGTGCAAACCTGTCTGGCTCCTGAATCCCAGCCTTGGCACTCTTGCCTTGCATGCATCATGTTGCTTGTTACCTATGGTGCCCTGGGACTGATGCGATCAGATTGCAAAGAAACGTGGCTCTGAGAAACAAGTTACTGAATTCTGCTCCTCTGGCCCCTTGACTTTATTAATAGAATGGGGGAGCGGCGTCTCAGCCACCTCTCTCACTCTCGGCTGCCGCATGGGCAGCCGGCCTTGTTGCAAGATTCCATGACCCACAGCTCTGGGGGTCCGTTGCTGGTTAGGATCCAGAACTCAGCAACAAGGAAACAAAGAAAGACCAGAGCCCTCCACACTCCCCTTCTTTCCCAAAAGAGCAATCTGATGCCCTCTCCTTGCAGCTCCTGGTGGGAAGCACTAAATAGCAAATCAGTAAAAGTGTCACTGGCGACCGTCTGACAGTGAAGAGGGATGATTCATAACTCCACATAACAGCAGCGTGGTGGTGGTGTATTTATCCAGTCTCCCCCCCACCAGCCCACCCTGGAAGAAAAGAGAGATAAATTGCTGCCATTTCTTTTTATGGAACGTATAATCAGGTGGTGACATAGAGACTCGCCTCCTCTCAAAGTCATGGCCGATGAATAATTCATTGGCTTAAAATGTCTTAAATGAAGGAGCTTGTCTTCGCAGTGCAATATCTGGGCTCACTGCTATGGGCACTGCTCTGGTTCCACAACATGGACAAATCCAGAATGGGACCCAGCAGCCATACGGCATGTTCTCTGTGCTGAGCTATCTACCCTGCAGCTACTCCTGGGGTGAAGAACATTGGCAGGCAGCTGACCAGCCTCAGCACAACACCGCTCTGATAAGCCTCTGAAGGTTGATGTTGAGCATTACAGTAGCACTTGATTGGTGCCCCAGTCTTTTTGTGGTGGCTTTTACCCTGCAGATGGAATTCCCACTGATGCAAGGGAAGCTTGCAAGGCTGGATGTCTAAGAGCCAGAGGTCCTCTTGGGATAATTCTTCCTTCCAATGCTAGTCTTGAAGTTTCTCTTCCCTGGGAGAAGTTACTCGTGCAGGACCTCCCTCGGGGAAATAATCCCCCAAGCAAGTCTCTTACTGGTGCACAAGAGGAAGCTGTTGTCACCGTGATTTTCATGGGGCAGAAGTTGAGCTTGCCTTTCCTCCACTAGAGGATGATGAGGCAAGTGCCCTATCTTTGCTGGGCACCACAATAAGGGTATGTCTAGACTACATGGCTCCGCGCTGTGCCGCCAAACAGCTGATCAGCACAGCGCGGTGGCCATTTTGATGTAAATGAAGTGGCGATTATTTAAATCACCGCTTCATTTCCCTTTTTCGAGTACACTAATCTACATGGCTCCGTCGACGGAGCCATGTAGTTTAGACGTACCCTAACTCTCTGGTGGAAGAATGGGGAATCCAGCTGTCCTGAGGTTTTCTCCATGTTATGCTTATAAGAAGCACACAGGATCTTTTTCAGGGGAAGAGGCAATACACCGCATTTATTGAAAATACAAAATGAAAAGAGAGCATATGCATTCACACACACACACACACACACACACACACACACACACACACACACACACACACACACACACACACACACACAGATTGTCCTTCAGATTGTGTATGGTTACCAGTCCATTGTAGCCCAACTCTGTCTTACTGGCCAGGCAAGGCTGACTGAGGCTACGTCTATGCTGCAAGGCTTTCCGCAAGAGGAAATGCAAATGGAGCACTCATTTGCATATGTCACGCTCGTATTTGCATTTCCTCTTCGGATCCCTTTTGCGCAAGAGGTTTTTGCGCAGAAAAGCGCTGTGTGGGCAGCTCCTCTTTGTGCAAAAAAACCCCTTTTGCGCAAGAGCCGTTCTTCATTTTTTCAGTGTGGCAGCAGCCCCTGTCTGTGGGGGGTCTGAGCTCCCTGCAGATAGAGGCTGCTCCGTGGGATGCAGAGCAGCCTCTGTCCGCAGGGAGGTTGGACCCGCCATGGACAGGGGCTGCTTTTGGAAAGCATCTTCTGCCTGTAGTGGGCCCAGGCTTCGCTGCCCATGTGGAGCCCAGGCCCGCCACAGACAGAGGCTGCTTTGCGGCAGTCTCCCCTGTGCCTCCCCGCACCCTGCTGTCTCTGAAGGAGGCAGGAGCATGGGGAGGCAGCACCACGGAGATGGTGCTGGGGGGGAACTGGCTTTTAAGTGGGCTTCCCCCCCAGCCTGCCTCTTCTTGATGCCTCTGTAGGAGGCAGCAAGGGGGGAGGCAGGTAGGTCCATGGAGCTGGCATATGCAAGTGACTGACTTGAAAGCCGGCTCCTTGCGTGTATCGACTCCAGCCTGCCCCCCTTGCCCTCCGCACTGCTGCCTCTCTATCTTCACGAGCACTGGCTCCTGCTCCCCCTGACCCTTGCTGTATCTGATACAGAGGCAGGGAGGGTTGGGGAGAATGCGTATAGTTGACAAGATTAACTGATAAGCCTAACCTTATTGGTTAATTGTATAGTCCACTACACGTTGACATCCCTAGTCTGAACCTCTAAGGTCAGCATCATGGGCCTGGAGATGGCTCACAGAACAGGCTTTCTCTTTGTTTGCCTTCCTGCCAAGCCCCTTTTCTTGTGGTTGTCCCAAAAACCTGATTGAAAAGATTTTTTCCCCACTGAAAAAAGGCCTTTTTTAAAACCATAAAACAAAATTTTCTTGAAAATTGTTGACTGTTTTTAGAAACGTTTCTTCCCTTGTAATTTTTTTTATCAACACTGTTCCCCACATCATTATTTGGCATGGTTATTGACATGTTCATTGTCCAAAAACTGGGCTTTTTAGGTAAAGTGAGGTTTTGGTTGATTGTTTCCTGCAAAACCTGGTGTTTGGTAAATGAAAAATGTTGCTGAGGATTTTGTACGAAGTTTTGGAATAAATTTGCCTCGAACCCTGCAAAACAGAAACAATTTAGAAATGTTCCATGTTTTTTTTTTCTTTTCATTTTCTGACTGTTGCATGTGGGATGGGAAGTGCCCAGATATCAGAGGAGCCAAAGACCAAAAATGCCCTAATAATGACATTACTGAAAACAAAACTTCTCGCCATTAATATTTTTTCACCCCAAAAAAGGAAGTCTGGTTTGGCTTTGAATTTGAGGTGATGGTTTGGTGCTCTGGGGGCTGTTTGATCTGATCACCCCCCCATCACTGAATAATGCTGGTGCTTTTCCAGATGGATCACATGGATCACATAAGAACATAAGAATGGCCGTACTGGGTCAGACCAAAGGTCCATCTAGCCCAGTAGCCTGTCTGCCGACAGTGGCCAGAACCAGGTGCCCCAGAGGGGGGGACCGAAGACAATGATCAAGTGATTTGTCTCCTGCCATCCTTCTCCAGTCTCTGAAAAACAGAGGCCAGGGACACCATTTCTATCCCGTGGCTGATAGCCTTTTATGGACCTAACCTCCATGAAATTATCTAACTTCTCTTTAAACTCTGTTCTAGTTCTAGCCTTCACAGCCTCCTCTAGCAAGGAGTTCCACAGGTTGACTATGTGCTGTGTGAAGAAGAACTTTCTTTTATTAGTTTTAAACCTGCTCCCCAGTAACTTCATTTGGTGTCCTCTAGTTCTTCTATTATGGGAACTAATAAATAACTTTTCTTTATTCACCCTCTCCACACCACTCATGATTTTATATACCTCTATTATATCCCCCCTCAGTCTCCTCTTTTCTAAACTGAAAAGTCTCAGTCGCTTTAATCTCTCTGTTCCAAACCCCTTTTCTGAACCCTTTCTAAGGCCAAAATATCTTTTTTGAGGTGAGGAGACCACATCTGTACACAGTACTCAAGATGTGGGCGTACCATAGTTTTATATAGGGGCAGTAAGATATTCTGGTTTGTTACAGAAACCACTTCCTCTCTCTCTCTTTCTCTCTCTCTCTGTTTGCTTTCTTGTTGTTTATCGTCAATTTAAATCCAATAACACAGAGAAATTAAATTACTTTGTAAATTAGGAAAGAGGCTTCAGGGGGTAGCTGAGTTAGTGTGTACAGGATAAACTTTAAAAAGTTAAGAAAAGCGATGATGCTGAGAAGAAAGAAGGCTTCTGTTTCCAGATGATTAGCAAGCAGGGGTAGAAATGGATGTGCTGAAGGAGCCCCTGACAATGTAATGGACTGCAGATAGCGAATTCAAGGTTCACCTCTGCTGTTTCCCCGGCTCTAGGACTGCATGGCTCTTAGTTCCGCTTTGCGGGCCAGGCCTCGAGAAGACATCAGCGATCTGTTCATTGGATTCCTGGCTCCTGGTCTGCCTGAGCAGATGTATTGGAAAGTCCTTGCTATTGCTTCTGAAGCTGTCCTAGTCAATCTGATCTTTACATCCACTGTCTTGGGCCTCTGTTTATCATGCTAGTTGAAAAAGTCAGTGGCTAGAGAAAGACTGGTGCTCAGGGTTATGAGTAACAAGAGGAAGGGCAGGCTGACGTGCAATGGAGGGATGTTTTTCTGGGACATTATTAGGCCTGAATAGTAAATTACCTACATCTGGATTCATTTAGAGAGCCCTCAAGTCTTCCTCTATAGTTGTATTCAGTCATGATTTGCTGGTTGCTGTCCATAGCCACATAGGTTACTGTGGGGCTGCTTCATGCCACTAGCTGGAACATTTCTAATGAGCACTTATCTTCTGTAGGGCTTTGTACCTGAGATGCTGTGTGCAAATTAATCTCCCAGGGAGAAAGGGAATATTATTATTTTATCTCTATTTTACCAATGGAGAAACTGAGGCACAAAAGGTCACACGGGAAGTTTGTAACAAAGCCAGGAATAAAACCATGATCTCCTGGCTCTCACTTCTGTGCTTTAAACACAAGCCAGTTCTCCTCACTCCTGAAGCAGCATGTTAGGGGACCAGTTAATGATGAAAGGTCTTTGTTACAGAAACCACTTCCTCTCTCTCTCTTTCTCTCTCTCTCTCTCTCTGTTTGCTTTGCAGTTGTTTATCGTCAGTTTAAATCCAATAACACAGAGAAATTAAATTACTTTGTAAATCTCTGATCCATTCCACTGGGACTTGGCCATGTGTCTATCCTAGAGAATGGCCCAAACCAGGTAATTCAATTTATAGGACATTTGTAAGATGTCGGTGAATGAAGCACGAGCTTGTTATGTCCCTGGACAAATTAGTTCTCCATGGGATGCTGCCAAAGGAAGAAAGGGAGGAGAAATAAACACAAAGAAATGTTGCAAACACTCAACACTGGTCTTCTCTGCTTGAGTGCTTGGAGCTGTCTCTGCTATAAATTGTATTGATTAAGGAACCTATTGAAACTAACTACTGCTATCGATTACCTGCCACTTATTTCTTCTTTTGCCTCTTGAGTACTCTGTAGATTAACAGTGGGGAGGCTCCGAGCCATCTCATCGGGAGCAGCTTGTATGTGTTGGAAGTGCGAGAAACTGTTTCCTCGTATGGCCCTGTGGCTGCTGGAAAGGGAACGTTCCCCCTATGACTAGTTGCAAGCAGAGAGAGGGCTCTTGTAGTTGGGCACCAGGGCTTGGTAAGCTCAAGGAACGGTGCCAGATGGGTAGCCTCACAAAAAAGTTTAGGTCTGGAGCAGCCAAGAATCCCATCGGCTCCTGCCCCATTGAGGGACTGCTGGTTCCACAGCAGTCTGTGGACTGGGGATGGATTGTGATACCCATCCTTTGACACCATGTGTTGTGTGTGTGATGAAGTCATTATCTAGAGATGCAACAGCCTCATAGGAGGCAATACAGTGTCAAATCCTCTGAGGTAGGCATGGTCCTCTTGATCTCCTAACTGATCCTGCAGAGACCCAGGAAACCTAGGAGAAAGGTGCCCATACAGCTGACTTCACATAGAATCAAAGAACCATAGAGCTGGAAGTGACCTCAGAAGGTCATCAAGTCCAGCACCCCGCCCTAGGCAGGACCAATCCCAACTAAATCAACCCAGCCAGGGCTTTGTCAAGCCGAGACTTCAAAATCTCTAGGGATGGAGACTTCACTACTTCCCTAGGTAACCCACACCAGTGCTTCACCATTCTCCTAGTGAAATAGTTTTTCCTAATATCCAAGCTGGACCTCTCCCACCGCAATTTGAGACCATTGCTCCTTGTTCTGCCACCCGTCACTACTGAGAACAGCCTTACTCCATCCTCTTTGGAACCTCCCTTCAGGAAGTTGAAGGCTGCTATCAAATCCCCCCTCACTCTTCACTTCTGCAGACTAAAAATACACAACTCCCTCAGCCTCTCCTCGTAGGTCATATGCTCCAGCCCGCTAATCATTTTGGTTGCCCTCCACTGGACCCTCTCCAATGCATCCACATCCTTTTTGTAGTGGGGGCCCCAGAACTGGACACAATACTCCAGATGTAGCCTCACAAGAGCCAAATAAAGGGGAATAATCACTTCTCTGGATCTGCTGGCAATGCTCCTCCTAATGCAACCTAATATGCAATTAGCCTTCTTGGCTACAAGGGCACACTGTTGACTCATATCCAGCTTCTCATCCACTGTAATCCCCAGGTGCCTTTCTGCTTTTCTGCTGAACTATTGGTTGGTCCCCAGCCTGTAACAATGCTTGGGATTCTTCCGTCCCAAGTGCAGGACTCTGCACTTGTCCTTGTTGAACCTCATCAGATTTCTTGTGGTCCAATCCTCGAATTTGTCTAAGTCATTCTGTACCCTATCGCTGCCCTTGAGTGTATCTACCTCTCCCCCTAGCTTAGTGTCATCTGCAAACTTGCTGAGGGTGCAATCCATCCCCTCATCCGGGTCATTAATAAAGATAGTGAACAAAACCGGTCCTAGAACCGAACGTTGGGGCACTCCACTAGAAACTAACCGCCATCCTGACATCGAGCCATTGATCACTACCCGTTGGGCCCGACCTTCTAGCCAGTTTTCTATCCATCTTACCATCCATTTATCCAATCCACATTCCCTTAACTTGCTGGCAAGAGTATTGTGGGAGACTGTATTGAAAGCCCTCCTAAAGTCAAGGTATATCACATCTACTGACTTTCCCATGTCTACAGAGCCAGTTACCTCATCGTAGAAGCTAATCAGATTGGTCAGACATGACTTGCCCTTTGTGATTCCATGCTGACTATTCTTGATCACTTTCCCCTCTTCCAAGTGCCTAAAAATTAATTCCATAAGGATCCCTTCCATGATTTTTCCAGGGACCGAGGTAAGACTGGCCGGCCTATAGTTCCCTGGATTGTCCTTCTTCCCTTTTTTGAAGATGGGCACTACATTTGCCTTTTTCCAATCATCCGGGATCTCTCATGACTACGCAGGACCCTCTTCTAGGCCCTATCTGTAATAAACAAAAAGGTACTGCAAACAACTGCTGTTTGGAACACCTCAAGCTTATGACATCCAACAATAGCCCTCCCAGGTAACAGTCACAAGGATCATAATTCAAAATGATCTGGACAAACTGGAGAAATGGCCTGAGGTAAATAGGATGAAATTCAATAAGGTGAAATGCAAAATACTCCACTTAGGAAGGAGCAATCAGTTTTACACATACAAAATGGGAAATGTCAGTCTAAGGAAGGAGTACTGCAGAAAGATGTCTAGGGGTCAAACTTATAGTGGATCACAAGCTAAATATGAGACAACAGTATATCACTGTTGCAAAAGAAAGAAAGAAAGAAAGAAAGAAAGAAAGAAAGAAAGAAAGAAAGAAAGAAAGAAAGAAAGAAAGAAAGAAAGAAAGAAAGAAAGAAAGAAAGAAAGAAAGAAAGAAAGAAAGAAAGAAAACTTCATTCTGGGAGGTATTAGCAGGAGTGCTGTAAGCAAGAAACTAAAAGTAATTCTTCGCTCTACTCTGCACTGATTAGGCCTCAATTGGAATATTGTGTCCAGTTCTGGGCACCGCATTTCTGGAAAGATGTGGAGAAATTGGAGCAGGTCCAGAGAAGAGAAACAAAAATTATTAAAGGTTTAGAAAACATGACCTATGAGGGAAGATTGAAAGAGCTGGCTTTGTTTAGTCTGGAAAAGATAAAACTGAGGGGACATGATAACAGCTTTCAAATACCTAAGAAGTTGTTACAAGGAAGAGGGAGAAAAATTATTCTCCTTAACCTCTGATGAAAGGACAAGAAGCAATGGGCCTCTCTTCTTTGGAGCTGAGCTGCTGCCTTCAGATGGCTGGGGGAGAAGTGAAGCCTGGTCTACACTCCAATTTTGCCCAGATTTAACTATGTCAGGCAGTGTTCTCTGCAAGCTGTGTGCTTGGACAGCCATCCAAGGGAGGTTCAAATGCTGTCTGGCTGATTAGCAGAGTGCCCATAGCCAACTATATGTGTTTCTACTGGTGGTTCACATCCACATATGCTTCTGGGCACATAACATTTATTCCACACATGGATGGACAAAATTAGAGGGAACACTGATGTCAGGTAGGGTGTAATTTCCTATTGAAGTAGTGAAATGAGTTCAACACCCTGTGGTGTGACTGCCCTTTATCCCAGAGCAGTGTATTCCCCTTTCCTTACAAGAATAGCAATGCTGCTTTAATCACTGAGCTAAGGGTTGTCCTTACTGAACTTAGCCAGTGTGATTAAAGCTGTTCAATGTTAGTGTTTAGACAAGGCCCATTGGTAAACTGCCTGGTTGAGGAACAGAATGTCTGTCCCTTCAGGGATAGAGTCAGTTTGTAAATTCCTTTTGTTCCTTCCCGTGGGGTGAAGAATGGAAAATAAGTTGCTGAGGGAGGGGGGAGACTCGCCTTTCTAAAAAGAATAATTATTGTTTTAGTGAATACTTTTTAAAAAACAAAGGCTGATCAAAAAGACCCAGGAGTTGGATTATCCCTTCACCAGCACCAGGGAAAGGCAGTGGGCTTACGCAGGAGTACACTAGGAGCCAGTAAGAGGAGGATCAAGGCCTCAGGCCAAGGATTTCAGAACCGCCTGAAGCACTTTTGACGCTGAATTCCCATTAAAGTGAATGGAAAATGAGCGTCCAGGTTGCCTCACAGCTTTGATAATCTCAGCCTAAGTCTTTAAAAGTCTATGTACCTTCCCCTCCATGACTTCTGCTCAGTTTCAGCTCTTAACTTTCCTAACTGCTTCAAAACTACCCTAAGTTTATCTCTTTATTCAATGGGGAACCTTTCTTTTTCTTTTGTCCTTTCTCTTCCTGCGCAACAGCAGCCAGCTGCCTAGCTAAGGCAGGAGCAGAGAGGGCAGGCCAGGTTCAGTGGCTTCCAGCATTCCTGCAACCAGATTCCCTCAGGCTGTGATCTTCTCAGATCTTGCAAGTGAAGCAAGCCTGGGCTGGGGATGAAAGGCTCCAAAGGAAACCGGTGTGTTCTAGGAAGCAGCTTTGGGAGCTAACTATGTCCGCACTGGGCCTTTTCTCCTCTTAATTTTCACATCTGTTGCTGCCCACTTCCAACCACAGGAGGAGAATAGTGCTTTTTACCACCACACTGAAGCATTGCCAACTGTCATGATTTTTTCACGAGTTTTGCAATTGTTAGTGCTATTCAATCCCCAGGGCTTATAGTGCTGGGATTAAGTGAGAATCTCTGTTTTTATTCAAAAGAAAAAAATAAATGTCTCGCCCACACACTTGGAAAAGTGACCCAAGTACCGCCTAAAGGTTGAGAAACTAGAGGACAAAGAAAGAGTCCACCATTTATTATTTTTAAAAATGTCAAGTTTTTTAAGCCAATTGCATGACTTTATAGGCTTGAGGGAAAGATTTTGGAATGCCGGGGGGCTGGCAGCACTGGTGATGGGCAGTCTCATCCAGAGCAGGGCGGGAAACCACAGCAGTGCGGGAAACCACAGCAGTAAAAACACCAGAGACTGCTGGGGCTTTGGCTACATTACGGCCAAGACTTCCAAATATAACTAGTGATTTTGGGGGCCCAGGCAGAGAAGCCTTAAAGGCGCCTGATTTCTAGAAAGGGGCTAAGCACCTGCCCTCTGGAAACCAGGTCTCTTTATTGTGTCTCCAGCGGGGCTCCTGTGAGTGGGTGGGGTTAGCCCAGCTAAGCTATAAGAAAAAACAGCTTGTCCTTTGAGAGGAGCCTGGAAGAGTCAGTCAGGAAAGGGCAGGGAAAGCAGACATGGGGCTCTTGCTGTGTGCTCCCTGAGAATGGGCAGACAGGAAAAATGCAAGGAAAGCCTGGGGAGCAGCAACAGCAGGAAGTTCCCTGCAGGAGAACAGCAGGAAGTTCCCTCATTGCAGGAGGAATAACTGGTAGTTCGAAATAGGGCTTGTAAATTTCAAAAATGGCGCCTGGCCAGGAAGATGCAAATCAAGCGCAGGATATTTAAATCCCTGGCTTGATTTGCAATTCTGAATGCCTATATTTGCAGTCCTATTCCGAAATAGGCTGCAAGTGTAGACATACCCTGCAGGAAGAGCGCTCCCTTGCCGAACCAGGTAAGTAGGGAGGAGGGGGTCTGGGAGGCGCCCGGCTGTGTTGTAGGGTTGCTGAGTGTGTTGTAGGGTTGCCAGGTGTCTGGTATTTTTGCCTCCTGGCAGGGAAAATTTTTTTTAGGTGTCCGGTATTTTCTGATTTTTTTTTTACCGGACAGGAGGCAAAAATACTGAACTGTCTGGATCAGTACCGGACACCTGGCAACCCTATAGTCGGCAGGCTAGTCGACTATTGCTTTTGCCACCTCCTTGCTGCCTCTTTCTGATAATGGCAGCAAGGGAGGGAGAGGAGGGGGCACGTCAACGCGGCAGCACCGTGTGGAGCCTGGGACCAGACCCCGGGCTCCATGTGGCACTGCCACTTTGAAACGCTGCATGCAGCCTGGCACCAGCTGGAGTGTCCCCAGGCTGCACGTGGTGTTTCAAAGTGGCAGCACCACGTGGAGCCCAAGATCAGCTGGGAACTCCCCCGCTGACCCCTGGCTCCAGGCGGCACTGCTGCTTTGAAATGCCACGGAGAGTCCAGTGTCAAGCTCCTCACAGCTTTTTAAAGTGGCAGCGCTGCGTGGAGCCCGGGGTCAGCGGGGAGTCCTCAGCTGACCCTGGGCATGATGCGGCGTTTTCACCTTTGAAGTGTAGCAACCACTGTTGATACACTTCAAAGGGAGAAGTGCCTTATCAACTAATTGAATAATCGATGCAAAATGCATCCACTATTCAATTAGTCAATTACTCTCAATTTAACATCCTTAGCCTTGGTGGGTTGGGAACAAGTCAGACCCTGCAAATCACTAGTCATACATGAAAATTCAAGCATAGTGCCACCTAGTGGAGCTAGCAATGGTGAGAAATTTAGGGATGGTGAGGACAACAAATACCATGCGACTACAGGGAACATTTTTCTTTGAAAAACTTAAAAAACAACAAATAGTCTAGTAGCACCTTAAAGACTAACAAAACATGTAGATGGTATCATCATCTGAAGAAGTAGGTTGTGGCCACGAAAGCTCATGATACCATCTACATGTTTTTAGTCTTTAAGGTGCTACTAGACTATGCGTTGTTTTTTAAGTTTTTCCTCTTACAGATTAACTTGGCTACCCCTCTGAAATTTTTCTTTGAGTCTGAACTGACTCCTAGCACAGTGGTTTTCAATTTTTTTCATTTGTGGACCCCTAAAAATTTCAAATAGCCATATAGATCCCTTTGGAAATCTTAGATGTAGTCTGTGAACCTTCGAGGTCCATGGACTACAGGTTGAAAACCACTGTCATTCATGTTAAAATTCGACACTCTCCAAAAAGGAATGAACAAACACTTGAACTATCTCACCCATTACCAAGATAGCTTCCCCAATTATCACCTCTAATACCATTAACTCACAAACATCCCACTCTCCCCACCTCTAATATCATCAATTCACAGACACTTACCTTCCTTCCTTGCCCCCCCCCCCTGCATCTCCCTCCTGTTCTGCAATGTGATTTGTCCTTTTCATATGTGTTCATTTTTTTAATTGTATCCTTTGGTATATATGGTTGTGACTATTTTCTTCCACTATTTGATCTGAGGAAGTGGGTCTGGCCCACGAAAGCTCATCATCTAATAAACCATCTTGTTAGTCTTTAAAGTGCTACATTGTCCTGCATTTTGCTTCAGCTACCCCAGACTAACACGGCTACATTTCTATCACCCTTAAACATAGTCTGCAGACAGTGATGGCCCATCCATAGGCACTAACTAGGCGGTCGCCTAGGGCGCCAAATTAAACGGCTGTTGAGGGGTTTGGAGGCAGGGGCGCCAATCACACGTTTCGCCTAGGGCGCCAGTTGCCAGCAGCTCATCTAGGGCTGCTCCTGAGTGTGGACCCTCAGGGATCTATGGAGCACAGGTGGAAACCCACTGCTCTAGCTGTCTCTCAAAGGGAGCTGTTGGTGCAAGAGCACTTGGTGCTGAATTCCAGGCCTTTGGGTCATTAAAGAACTCTCACCACTTTTAACTCCTGTATCCTGCCCACATATCAGCAAGGGAAAATTGTATTCTGCTTACCTAATCTGCTCGTCCCAGTTTTGGTTGCCTGTTATTTTAATTCTGTCCTGATTAATTTTGTTCTGTTCCAGATTTAATCTGGGTCACCAAATGAAATTACTAGGTAGCAGGTTTAAAACAATCAAAAGGATTTTTTTCTTCACTAGGTGCACACAGTCAACCTGTGGAACTCCTTGCCAGAGGATGTTGTGAAGACCAGCATTTTAAAAGGATTAAAAAAAGAACTAGATAAATTAATGGAGGTTAGGTCCATCAGTACTTATTATCCAGGATGGGTAGGAATGGTGTCCCTGGCCTCTTTGTCAGGGGCTGGAAATGGGTGACAGAAGAGGGGGTCACTTGATGGTTACCTGTTCTGTTCATGTCCTCTGGGGCATCTGGCATTGGCCTTTGTTGGAAGACAGGATACCGGGCTGGATGGACGTTTGGTCTGATCCAGTATGGCCATTCTTATGTTCTTATGTCCCTTTCCTAAACTCTTGTGCTGTGGGCCAAGGAACACCAGTTGTGTCCCAACAGACGTGCCTGCAGTTCATTTACGTGGGTGAAAGAAGCACTTCATATTAAAGTGATGAATAACACTGTAGAATTGCACAAGATATTTATTGGGGTGCTACTTAGGTCTTCTGGGGTCACTACAGATTGGTGCATGAGGAATTTAATTTGATAACATTCGGTGGTGGTGTGCTTGTTCTATCCAGAAAGGTAAATCCGAACCCCGCTGGGAATTCTATTTGTTACTGCGCTTCACGCCTTGGTGTTTCGGAACTTTATCTGATCAAGGAGACTGAATGCAGAAGCACCTGCCCTCAAAGGAATCAATCCTACTACTTGAGCTAATGGAGAATCCCCTTTAACTGTAAACAATAATAGGGCTATGACACATAGTTGTGCTGAGTCTATCCATCAGAGAGCATTGCCTCCTCCTTTATGTTAACTTGCCAGTTCATTTGAATATAGCCTGTACATCTCCTTTACCAGGTTAAAGCTGTCACGCTCCCTGAAATTACAGTTGTGAGCTATGGCCTTTTGCCCTTCGCAGCATACTGTTTTGATTGGCTGCCTTTTCCAATTTAGCCAGGTGGTGAGGTAGTAAATACAAGGCCCTGTACGTGGCAGGTACTGAAAGGTTAGATTTGCATAAAGTGGCCAATGTAAATTCCCTTGTTTGTTGTTGCCTGTTCTCTAGACAGGGATTCCAAGGCAGAGAGAAATGTCAGATGGAAACAGGCAGTTTCTCTCTGTTGTTTCCCTGTGGCTACTTCTCACTACTGCTTAGCATGCAGGCTGTCCAAGGTCCTCCTGTGCACGGTCCTGGCCTCTCAGTTCCTTCCAGGCCTGCCCATTATCATTCTAATTATTTTCCATGCACTCCCAATCGCTGAGTCACAGCGCTGAATGGATTGGGAAAACCCGCTGGCGCCTGGTAACATCTCCATTGCCTGCGCTGCTCAGTGTGTCTGCACACCCTCCGGGCCTTGGCTGGTTGAGAACCGTGCACATTCTCTGAGGGAGACCCATTTGAGGCCCTGCAAACCGAGCGTGACCTGCTAGACTGAGGCCTCAAGCCTGCAGTGCTCTGAGCCACTCCCGAAGGCGCTGAACACTCTCTACCTCTGATAGGGGTTATGGAGCTCAGCGCCCGAGGTTAGGCCTGGTTCTTGCTTAGGCAGAGCGCTCCAGTCTCAAGATGGCTGCCCAACTGGCACTCATTTCTTGCTCAGGAAACTGGTAGCTCCCACTGATGCTGGGGGAGGTTTGTCTAAGCAGGGCCTGAGGAGAAACTAAGTCAGAGCTACAGGACTGGGCCTGGTTTTCCAAACATTTTTGTTCTGATCTTTAGGCTCCCCATCCTGGTTGCCCCTTCCTGTAGCCCCACTAGGGAGAGGGGTTGTGGATTATCCCTTAATTTCTTCCTCCCTTGAAGAGCAGAGAGAAAATTCTGGTAGATCTCCCAGGTCAAGAGGGGCCGACAGAATTGCTGGGCCCCTGGGCAAGGCCTGCGGGAGCCCAGCGCTGTGCTCCTGGGAGGTGCAGGGCCTCAGGTAGAAGGGGGAGCAGACTAGCCTTTCCCTGACAGCCCTTCAGCGCTGCCCAGTGCTCTGGTGGCAATTTCAAGGTCCTGGGGGTGGGGCTCAGGCCGCCACTGCAGCCTTTGCCTTCCTCTGTCAGTTGGCCTGCTCGGGTCCCCTTTCCTCTCTAATATTGGTGCCTGCTCAGTGGGGAGGGACAGATAATCACACGTTCCTCTGCAGCATTTCTGGGGGGAGGGAGCTAGACTCGGGGGTCCGTCCAATGGAGAAACACCCACCAGCCGAGTGGCGCAGAGGGGAGACGCGTGTACAACTCCCCTATGGAGATGAAGGGGATGTTTGCAGCAAGCGCGTTGGAGCGAGATGGTGGATCTTTGTCGAGTTCCCTCTAGCTGGAGTCTCAGTCCGTGGCCCTACAGACTCTTAACAGGGTCTCCTCCCCATGCACCTGGCTCTTCTATGTATCTGGAACAATTTCTTTACAAATGAATGCCCAGCTGCTCAGCACAGCACCAGGGCACTCTGAGTTGATCTACTCCAGCAGAGTAGGTGGCTAATGTAAGTGTCCATACTTCTGCATCCCTTCTGCTCTGCCTCTGTGCTGGGGTGACCCCGACACCCCACATACCAGCTGCCCTTGCCCCCTCCCATGGTAGTGCTCCCAGCCTGCCCTAGCCCTGGAGAGCCATCCGGCAGGCATGGGAAAGGCAGACTGGATCCATGGTGCCAGCACCTCTGACCAGCAAGCCCTCTCTGCCTCCCCCTCACTCCCCTGCAGCTGAGCTGCCAGCCCCAGCACTCGATGGCTAGTACGGCCCCAGCTCCAGGAGGACAGGCGGCCTGGCGTGGCCCCTAGCCTGCTTGGTCCAGCCTCTGGCATCACCACAGCAGGCTGGGGGGAACCTGGGGGACTGCGGTGGAGCACGGGCAGGGCCAGGTGAAGTGGTTTGGGAAGGCCTTGCCTTCCCCTGCCTGCGATACCCAGTGCCCAGGGCTCAGCCCCAGCCAGTCTGATGACTGCCTGGTGGCTGTGTTGGCATTACCACACGGACGTTCTGTGTCTGACTCCGGCTGCGAACTGCGTGCTGCTTTGTCTCTGCGTCTCTGCCATGTTCAGGACACACATTGCTCAGAAGGCCTCAGCGAGGCAGGAAGCAGGGGGAAATCTGGACGTAATTTGGTGCTAAATCACTTCCTCGACTCAGCCGGTGCTGAAGGTCACCTGTAATGAAGCTGTCAGGCTGGCAAGGCCCCGCAATCAGAAACCCCCATGGAACAGAAGGCTGTAGGCGAGAACTGGTAATTGGGAGCCAAACTCATCAGCCGCATGTGTTTGGGTGGGAGGCAGGGACATGAGCAAGAAGAGGTGGGAAGTCGCGATCACTCTTTGGATGCTCTGTGCAGTAGGAGAGTCCTGACCCTGAAAAGCTGTGTGGTGCTTTCGAGATCACAGACAAAGTGCCTATGCCCAGGCAATGCAAACCCCCCCACGTGGAGCCCTGTGTTTGCGCCACGCTGCTTGGGAAGAGGGAATTCAATCTGCCATTGTCAGCTCCAAGGGGTTCTGGAATCTCCCTGGGCCTGTGTGTTTGCAAGGGGATTGTAGACCTGGGCTCAGGTTCAGGGAGCAGCCAAGATTCAGGCCAGCACTGGGACTACAGCAGTAGACTCCAAACGCAGCAGAGACCCAGACCCAGACTGAGGGTGGTCTGGACTGTGGATGGGCTTGTCTTCACCTAGTGCTTCTGATAAAGTCGAGTATTTTCCCTGGTGAATTTCTGCCTCTGGGAAGGCAGTAGAGCAACTCTACCCTAGGGCAAGCAATAGGAGGCTGGAACCCATTACTGCAAGGGGAACCATCCCCCCCCCCCCAAACTTCCCCAGAGTTTGGGAGGGCTCCAGTCTGGGGTTCTGCTTTATAGAATATTAGAACTAGAAGGAATCTCAAGAGGTCATCAAGTCCAGCCCCTTGAGCAGGGCTCTCTCTCTCACCGCCCCATTGCTTTATGGGCTCACTGCCCATATTCTTCTGAGCGATCTTGGGCAACGGTGCCATGGAGCCCCCATTACCAATCTGTGTGGGGTGCTCAGTGACCCCCAGACAAGCTGTATTGCCATCTCTGTCCTCAGAATAGCTACCAGCCAGAAGCAGTGATGTCACCCTATGCTCCAGCTCAGCACTTATTTATGTGGACCCCCAGTTCATACAGCAGACAGTGAACCCCATACACGTACTGAAGCCATGTATGTCCAGGAGCACTTCCCTCTGAGCCCTGAGCGCTCCCCTGGGCACTTGTTCTCCCTTGGCTCCCCAGCCCTATTCTTCATTCTTATCCCCCTGAGTCTCATCCCAGCTCCCAGCAAGGCAGATGGCTCATCTCTGCTGCTTTGATTACATTTCTAGCCTTCTTTCCAGATCTATTTTCCCTGAGTTTGCCCAGACAAGCTCTGCGGGGCGAAAGAGGGGGAGGAGATGGATGGAAGTGTGCTCCGTGGAGATGCAGCCCTCCACATCTGAAGAGATGATTAAGAATGGGGGAGAGAAGGAAAATGCCTTGGGGTGACCCTTGGGCTCATCACAGATAAGTGTGCACAAGATTCCACGCAAAGATTAATATGACACTTTCCTCTTCTTTCTTTCTTTCTTTCTTTCTTTCTTTCTTTCTTTCTTTCTTTCTTTCTTTCTTTCTTTCTTTCTCACTTACACCTAGAATGGATTCACCAGGTGAAAATGAGAGCTCATTTCCCAAAACTTGTGTTGACAGATATACCGGAGGTGAGATACGGAAGAGAGGGGCGTTTGTTGGGTTTTCTTCTCCCCTCCATGTCTGCCTTCTCTTGAACCTGGTGAGAAGAAAGGACATTAGGGAAGAAAAGCAGGGAATGAACAACCCCTTTTCAGTGCCCCAGAAATATTTTGGGCATGGGAAGATTTTCATTCACTTCAGTGCCAGAAGGGACTGTTTGAAACATCATTTCTGAGTAGCTGCATGGCACAGGCCATGGAATGATTTATAGAGTGAGATGGGCAGCGGGGAAAGAGCCTACCCTTCATAAACAGATGGCTTGGCATGTCTGTATGGGGCCATCCTGTGTGCAGGTCTTGAGCCAATGCACCCTCTAATCTTTTCCATCCATGGATGAATTTTTTCTATCCATGTGCTGAATAAATTTGTATGTGCACCAAGGCATGTGCAAAAGTGTACCACCAGTAGTGGGAAAACCTAGCTGTGGGGGCTTTGCTAATCTGTTGGGCGGCATTTGAATCTCTCCAGAGCAGTCGCACAAGCACTCAGCTTACACTCATCTCTGCAGGGACAGGGCACTCTGAAGGCCTGATATTTTGCTTTCCTGTACCTTGCGTCATCATTGACTCTAACACCAAGTGGGTGAAAATGGTGCCAATCTGGAGCATTAGCATTTGATGTCCATTTGGCACTGGTCTGACTGCAGGAGGGGCAGGTCAATGGTGGACTGGACCTAAATGCCTCTCATGAAACAAAGGCATCTGTAGTAATGCCTGAAAGCAAAAGAGTTCTTATTTCTATGGAATTGCCTCTGAAGTCTGAGCTTTGCAAATCACAAGCCAGACTCCTTGGAGAGCTTATTATCACGTCTCCTTCCAAAACTGGCATCTCCCAACAGGCTCCGTGTAAGCTGAGGAGCTGTGGTTTTCAATCTCAGATTAAAGCCCTCCTGCCTCCCATCCACTGCCTTTTCTTACAGCTGTGGGCAAGTGGCCTTTGCTTGGCTAATGAAGCCGTCTGTGGTTTTGAAAGCACAAGAATGCTGCTGGCACTCATTAAGTGGCTCCTGTAGGAGGTGCCTCTGCCAGCTCGGAAGAGCCGTTTAAGCCCCTGTGATTCAGTGAGAAGCAAAGGGAACAGCTCACTGGGGAATACCCCAGGTTCTAGAGCCACAAAGACTTTTCACAGGGCAGGTAATTAGACATGATTTAGCTTCCTGGTAAGAACCAATTGCACCATGGGAGTAGCCGAAAGTAGCAAAATGCAGCTTTTTGCACCCTCAATATCCACTATGTATCCACACATCCACCTGCATGTGAATACATCTGTGTGCATGCACACACTTGCATACATCATCTGTGTATGCTTGGGAACACACACAAATGTCCGCAGTACATAGTCATCTTACAACATCTTGTACACACACCCACACATTTTCCACATTAGCTTGCACATGCATGAAGACACAAAATGACAGATCTGAACACATGCCTGCCCATGTTGATATGCATGTACACCTGCATGGATTTGCACGTGCTGCAAAGCTCAAGAACAGCAAAATGATAAATATTGGTTGACAACTGGCTTGCTCACTTTGCATATTCTGCAGCTGCAAACCAAGCTACATACAAAAATGATGAAGAGTTCAGGTTGCTAAGAGTGCATTTTCCAACGGCATCACTGGTTCTCCTTGATCCATCATAGAAGGGCACTCTAGTGACTAGTGAATATGATGTTTTGACAACATGTTTTGTTTCCCTGCCTGAGAATAACCTTGACAGTGGTTATACCTAATAAAATGAATTAGTCAGCCAAAGATTTAGGCAGAACTTTCTTAATTGTTTTTCTCAGCATCCAAAAAGAATTACAGGCAGTCCCCGGGTTACGTACAAAATAGGGACTGTAGGTTTGTTCTTAAGTTGAATCTGTATGTAAGTCGGAACTGGCGTCCAGATTCAGCCGCTGCTGAAACTGACCGCCAGTTCTGACTTACATACAGAATCAACTTAAGAACCCCGGGCGTCCCCAAGTCAGATGCTGACTGAAACTGATCAGCAGCTGATTCCAGGAAGCCCGGGGCAGAGCAACTCTGCCTCGGGCTTCCTGTAGTCAGTGCTGGTCAGTTTCAGCAGAAGCTGACTTGGGGACGCCTGGGGCAGAGCAGCTGGGGTGCTGCTCGGTTGCTCCAGTAGCGCCGCTCCTCGGCGCTACTGGACCAACCCAGCAGCACCCCATCTGCTCTGCCCCAGGCGTCCTGATTCAGCCGCTGCTGAAACTGACCAGCAGCGGCTGAATCAGGACGCCTGGGGCAGAGCAGCTGGAATGCTGCCGGGTTGGTCCAGTAGCGCCCAGAGCGGCGCTGCGGGACCAACCGGCAGCGCCCCAGCTGCTCTGCCACAGGCGTCTGGAGAAAAGCCTAGTCTGCTGGGGGGGGGGGGGCGTACTAGCTGCGCCCCCCCCACCCCAGCAGACCAGGAAGACGCGGGCGGCGGACCGAGACGCACCACGGTCCCGCCACCTGGGTCCTCCGCGGCTTTGCTCCCAGTCTTCCTGGTCTGCCAGGGAGACGGGGAGCAAAGCCTCTGAGGATGCCAGCAGCGGGACAGCCTGGGCCTGGGCCGCGGGGGGCCTCAGGCAGCGAGGCAGCCCAGGTGCGCCTGGGCTGTCCCGCTGCCGGCTTCCCCGAGGCTTTGCAAAGCCGCGGGGGGGCTCGGGCAGCGAAAGGGGGGGGCTCAGGCAGCGAGGCAGCCCAGGCAGCCCAGTGGCTTTGCAAAGCCTCGGGGAAGCCGGCAGCGAGGCAGCCCAGGCGCACCTGGGCTGCCTCGCTGCCTGAGGCCCCCCGCGGCTTTGCTCCGCGTCTTCCTGGTCTGCAGACCAGGGAGATGCGGAGAAAACTCCGGAGTACACGGGCGGCAGGACCGCGAGGTCCCGCAGTCCGTGTCCTCCCAGGGCAGCCCCGTTCGTAACTGCGGATCCGACATAAGTCGGATCCGCGTAAGTCGGGGACTGCCTGTATACTGCAGTGGACAAAGAAACATTTCTCCAAGATCCAAGGCCTGGACTGCACTTAAATATTCGATCAGCTTAGCTATGTCACTCAGTGCAGTGGAAAATGTGCCCTGTGTGATGTAACTAGGCCAACTTCCTAACTCCCCTGTAGACACAGCATTCTTCCATGGATCTGCTTACTGCCTCTTGGAGACTAGGGCGCCATTTCTGGAGGACAGGCTGGGTTATAGCCACATGTTCTGGGACACTGCTTGCTTTTCTTCCCTTTTTCCTCGCCAACAGGAAGTGAGAGGAAAGAACACAGTTTGCATGCATTCTTCTCAATCCCAGCTGGCGAGGGGAGGGGGCAGAGGAGTAAGTGATGTGAGCTGTATACTTTGCTCTAACTCTCTCATAGCGAGGGTGTGACGACCGAGTCCCAGTTTGAGGTTGTGACCGCTTTAATCTAACACAAAATACAACTCGGGATCAAGGCCTCCCTTCCTCGATTTCCCTGGCTTGGGCTTACCCACCTCACAACCAGATCCTATAAGGCATTATGCCTAACGGGTGTCTCTCTCCCTCTCTCGCACCAGTCTGCCCCTCCGGGCCTTAGTCGAGTGATTCGGACTCTGGCCGTTTCGCCAGGAATGGTTTCTCCACCCTCGAGGTTCTAAATCCATGTCCCTAAGCCTGTAAGCTGGGTCTTTTGGTTCGAGTCCACCCCGGTGAAGTCTCTGGGCTCACTACCCGTCTACTGTCTCGCAGTAACCAACAGCCCTGCAAAGGGTCAGGAGAGGTAGGGGGGTTCGGGCCCTCCCTCACTCCGAGCTCCGACCCAGAGCCCTAAGGACAGGGGCCAGGCCCACTGTCCAGTTGGTGGAGCCATTGCCCGCAACTCACCAACCAGTGGGCAACACCTAGAGCCCTTCCCTGGGCCTCTTCCTACCTCCCATCATAGAGTCTTCTGCCCGGTCTCTGACGTGGGGCATTGGTGGAGGGGCAGCCCACAGAGGTCTGCTCGACCCAGCAGCTCCGTTACTTTCACTCTCTCCCACCCTTTGGTCCGCATGGGCTCTGCCTTTTAAGCGTCCCACCGAGTTGGTGGAGACGCCACTGGAGCCCCCTGTTCTGGACCTGCCTCCTCCTCTTAAACGTCCCGCCGAGCTGGTGGAGATGCCACTGGAGACGCCGGGCTGCTCTTTCTGGCCCCGCCTCCTCCCTTTCTCCAGGCTATGCTCTGGCCCCAAAGGTTGTTGGCGGCCATGGAGCAAGTATCACAGAGCCGCGGCAGAAGCTGCAGGGCCTCCTCACCCCAGAACGCCGGGGCGGCGTGGCCGAAGTGCTGGGTGCCACGGCGTCCCCATCACAGAGGGGAAGAGGAAGAAGAGCAAGCGACATCCTGGTATGCTCAGCTATAGCACACCCTACCCTCCCAAAATAGTGCCCTTGCTTGGAGAGGTGGATTAACTACAGCAATGTCAACCCCCCTTCCATCAGTAAAGATAAAGATAAAGATTGCCTAACTCCTAGAACTGGAAGGGACCTTGAAAGGTCATCGAGTCCAGTCCCCTGCCTTCACAGCAGGACCAAGTACCATCCCTGGCAGATTTTTGCCCCAAATCCCTAAATGGCCTCCTGTAGAAAGCATCTACACTACAGTGGTAAGTGTCACAGGTGCAGCATTGGAGCTGTGCAATTGTAGCTGCAGTAGAGTAGCCAGACCCTAACTCAGGGGTTCTCTGTGTGTGGGGAACCTCGTGAGTTGGATCTGGCTCGTGGGGGAAGGAAGTGGCTGGGGGGAGAGCAGAGCAGGAAACTGCTTGCCTGGAGGTTTTCCCTGCTGCTCCCATTGGCTCAGCCCACTCCTGTACCCAGACACCCCCACACTCAGCCTGCTCCTGCATCCTCCCTCCCATCCAGACCCTCTTCTCTCAACCTCCTCTTGCACCCAACCTCCCATCCAGACCCTCCACCCTCAGCCCACTCCTGTATCCAACCTCCCAGCCAGCCTCTGCATCTCCACTCCTTCCTGCACCTATTTTGTCAGCATGGGTGGTTGGCTGGTGGTCTGCGGAAAGGTCTGTGTTGAGTAGGGTGGGCCACGGGCCAAAAAGTTTGAGAACCACTGCCCTAAGTCCTGTGAATTCAGCTAAATGGACCTTGCCCAGCCATTTTCAGAGGTGTCATCTGATGACTCTTGGAAACGTTGCCGTGAAAATGAACCGTTCCAAATGTTAAAAAACAGCTGAACTTTTTCACACAGAGATTTTGTGATAGGAAACCATCTCCTTGGCTGCAGACTCTTCCATTAGACAATGCACCCTGACGTCATACATCCTGAGCCCCGCTGAGATCCATCGTCTCCCGGTAGAACTCATAATTGGCTTGGGGAGCAATTGTGGGACACAAAACCAACTCTCAATGGAACTGTTGGCAAAGATTTTTTTCACAGTCAGAGCTGGCCATGTTCCCCTGAGCTGCAAAGACGCTCCAAAAGGGGGCTCCGATTGCCATGGCAACAGGCTGCATTCTGCTGACTCTGACAGCTTGTCGTTCTCCGGATGTGTCTGTTGCCCATGGTGCTCAGAGTCTCAGGGCCAACAATGCGCGAGGGACAAAGATGGCATGGGCGTGTGTGGGGGAGCTGGACAGCCAGCGGTCAAGGCTGGGGGATGCAATGCACAGCGAAGAGAAGGTTCGGGCTGAGATGAGACAGCCGAATGCTCCAAACTCAGACATTGGTTAGAACAGCACCCTGCTAGTTAAGCCATCACCTGGGTTACCAAGAGGCTCAAAGGGACGGTAGAATAATGTGACTTTCACTGGTCCCTTTCATCTGAGGCTTTGGCATCAGATCACTCAGCTTCAGAAAATCCGCTGTGAGGCAGGTCAGAGGGAGAAGCTGAAGCAACTTAGGCCAAGTCCCACACGGTGTTGGCGGCAGAGCTCAGAATAGAGTTCTGTGATAGGCTGCTAATACACACACCTCACTGTCCCATAGCTGCTAAGGGGTAAAGGCACAGCATAGCTTCCTCCCTCCTCAGTGGGGACTAATTGGTTCACAAGCAACAATTGGGTTAAGAGGCTGTCGCCCAGACGGATGTGGCTGGTTGCCAGAGAGGCCAGAATCAACCCTGAATCAGCAGCAGAATGACAGAAGCTTGCCTAAAGAGCGGGACCAGAAACCCCTGAGGGCTGGGGTGAGGGAGTACCCCTACAGAAGCAGATACCCTTTCCTCTATAGTCCATGAGCTAGAGGAGGACTGGACTCCTTGCTACCAGGCCTGGGAGGCATATGACATAGGGATCTGAGAACAGCTGGAGTTTAACTAAAAGGCTAGGAGAACAAGGGGAGCCAGTTAGGAGTAATATACAGAAGCTACTAGCCCACTGGCATAGACAATATCACATGTGCCACACATGTGCCTGTCACTTGTCCCATGTGATCTACTGGAATGCAGTGACTGCTCCCTGGCAACCATCCCAATGAAACAGATGGGCCATTAACCAAGGGAACAACACTGAGGTTGTTATCATGCAGGGTTGTGGGGGGAAGGGAGGGGTGTCTCCTAATTGCACTGGGCCAGAGCTGTGCAAAAGGTTTGCAGCCAGGACAGGTGTATTGGCAGCTTCATTGTGGCTCATCGACTATTCAAGAGAGCCCAGAGTGGAGGGAGGACTGAAATCCTTCTCTATTCCTGGCTTGGATGCATAACCAGGGCAAACACCTTTGGGTTCAATGAAGATTTCCAACACTCAAGCTCACAGCGAAAGTCATGGACTGTGTGAACCTCACAGGCACCAGAGGCAAAGAGCTTTCTGTGAGAAGCTGTGTCTGCTTGGGCTTTATCCTGACGTTTAATGCCAGATCTGCCCTGGCCCCTTCCTGCTGAGCTCCAAAGAAGTACAGCGGTGTAAGTGCAGCTTCAGCCCCTTCCACACAGTGTCTGATAGCTGCAGGGCATGTGAAGAGAGGGGTCCTAGTTGTGCTGAGAGAGGCTGGTAGCTAGGGCTGGGGGAGGTGTTCTGTGGCTGTGGTGGAACTGAGATGCAGGACAGAGAGGCTGATAGGGTATGTCTACACTACCCCGCTAGTTCGAACTAGCGGGGTAATGTATGCATACCGCACTTGCTAATGAAGCCCGGGATTTGAATTTCCCGGGCTTCATTAGCATAAGCGGGGAGCCGCCATTTTTAAATCCCCGCTGCTTCGAACCCCGTGTAGCGCGGCTACACGGGGCTCGAACTAGGTAGTTCGGACTAGGGTCCTATTCCGAACTACCGGTACTCCTCGTGAAACGAGGTGTACCGGTAGTTCGGAATAGGCACCCTAGTCCGAACTACCTAGTTCGAGCCCCGTGTAGCCGCGCTACACGGGGTTCGAAGCAGCGGGGATTTAAAAATGGCGGCTCCCCGCTTATGCTAATGAAGCCCGGGAAATTCAAATCCCGGGCTTCATTAGCAAGTGCGGTATGCATACATTACCCCGCTAGTTCGAACTAGCGGGGTAGTGTAGACATACCCATAATGAGGTGGGAGGTGTATTAGGTTCAGCACTGAGGTTTAGGATAGACTTGAGGTGATGGGAAGGCACAGTGGTTCTCAAATTTTTGCTGCAGCCACATACAGCCACAACAAATTCACAGTGGCCTCAGTTTTGGCAGCTGAAATATTGTATCAGTGACTATCTGGTCAAAAAACAGAACTATGTAGCACTTTAAAGATTAACAAGATGGTTTATTAGGTGATGAGCTTTCATGGGCAGACCCACTTCCTCAGATCAAATGATTATTTAGAAGTGCTATAAATAAAAGAGTAAATCTCTTTCAGGTAGTGAATAACACACACTATTAATACTCACAACTTACACAGTTATTACTAACTATATCTTTCTCAGGCAGGTTCCACCAAAAGTCATGGCGGTCACACATGAAGTTGCTGGTGGCTGCAGGCTGCTATGGTGGCTGGGCTAGGTCACCTCAATCTGTGCTCCAGGGGGCGGCACAGGTTTGTTGCTGTGAATGCATGGATTGTATTTGCAGCCTAGAATAAAGGGGGCTTTGTAGAGAGGGAGTGGTTTAGCGAGCAGTGCGGAATCAGAAGGGGGTGTATTATGACAGACCCTCACCAAGGGGAGGATGTTGTTACAGAGTATCATGAAGGGTCATGGGGGATTGGTATTCACGTAACTGGAGGGAGGAAACCTGGTAGCATTGAGTCATGAGTGCTAAAATGGGGGCTCTGGCAGGAGATGGGGATGAGAGGGGGTTGAGCCAGGGTCTGACTCAAGTTGCATCTAGCTACGCCCTCACGGAATAAAGCATGGGATGGGCCTCCATTAGGTCCGGCAGGGTAAAAAAGGCCCAGGCCTCATCTCCAACAGGATTTTACAGGGAGCTGTAAAATCAGCCCTGGTTTTGGCAATGGAGAATCCCCTGCATGCGAGAGGAGAGGGGGAGTGAAAGAGCCATGGACCCTGGGGGAAGGGACGGGCTGGGGATGCTTGGGATGAGCCGCTGCGCACTGGTGTGCAGCCTTTCCCTCAGGGCGAGCATGTCTGGTTTTCCTCCGAGATCTCAATGTTTATGGCTGAGCAGGGGCGTAAATCTTATGGGCTCTGTGTCCTTGGCAGATAATTCTTCCCTCCTCCTTTTCCTCCCATTGCCTGTTTAAGTCCTGTACAACCCAGGGTGCTGAACACAAGAAATACTTTAGGGAGGGGCAAACAGGAGTGGGATGGGACCTCCCTGGCAATCAGTGCATTGGCTCTGGCTGCCTCCCACCTCGGTTCCTGCAGCTTCTTGTCACATTAGTCTGTGCGATGCTCACTGCCTACCCCCTCTGAAGTCCCCTACATACAATTCTTCTAAGCCTGTGAGGGCAGGAGTAGGGCTGCTCCGTGCTCAGCATCCTGATGTCTCCAGCCCTGCCAGGAAGGGTGACGGAGATGGAAGGGGCAGCTATGCCTTTGTGACCCCCATCTAGGGCCCTGGTTTGGCTCCTGAGGTTGATGAGGTCATGGAGGCATGTCAGTTAATTACAGCCATCACAATCAATCTCTCGCCCTCTTCATTATCTCCCAGCCTGGGTTGGTGACATTTTCATTTTCGAAGCACTGGGGGAGACTCCAGCTCACAAGGAACCGGAGCTGGCAAAAGTGGCTGGCGTGGGACAGGGCTGCACAATCATTCGTCCCATCTCCCAGCTGCAGGAGGAGAGAAGGGAAAGCTTCCTGACGGCAGAGAGGCAGAGAAGGCACCTTGAATAGGCTTGTGTCTTGCAGCCTCTTTCCTTGGTTGCCGTGGCAGCCAGGTGGATGCAGGGCAGCCCTCCAGCAGGGTGCTGCTGGCACGAGGGCAGGACCCTGGAGAGGTGGCGATTGGTTGTTCTGAGGCATTATGCTGGGGCTGAGTGTAATGTTTTGAGCCATTATGATATTATCTCTTCATTACGCTGAGAGCTGCTGCTGGGGCACAGGGAGGAGAGACAGGGTCAGAGCCGGAGAGGAGGGGAATTGACTCATTAGCTGCTTGCAGGATTCGGGCTCAGTGTCTCTGCTGTCAGGAAAAGGTGCTGTCGCTGAATGGGGGTGGGGGCAGGGGTGCTGCTGCAAAGGGCAGTGTTTGCTAGAAACTAGAACCGGGCTCGGGTATGTGCGTACATGCCAAGGTGCGTGTGCGCACGTCGGGAGGTACCTGTGAGTGCGCAAGCACAGGATATCAACTACGTACAAAGCGGTGGAGGGTTCACCGCTTGCCGCGCCATTCCCCGCTGACTCCCCCTCGCCGGACGCCTTGCCCCCTCTCCTCCGCCCCCACTTGCAGGCCGGCAGCTGCGCGGGGCTTCCCCCGCCTCCTTGTAAAGCAGCGGAAGGTTTGCTGCTTGCCGCACCGTTCCATGGCAACCCCCCCTCGCCGGATGCAGTGTGGGTCCTGGCAGACCTGCCACAGGGGCATACTCCCAACTCAATCCCCTTCCCCTATCTTCCCCTTCCCTTCCCCAGAGCCAAACACCTCCCCTCCCTGCTGTAACCCAGTCCCCTTTCTCCCCCAACCTTATGTCCTGGTCCCAACAGACACCACCACTTGAAACGCAACCTCCACCTTTTCCATTATTTTCAATGGGAAAATTGACCCCGCATAACACGTTTTCACTTAACACAATCATTTTCTGAAACATATCTACAGTGTTAAAGAGGAATTACTGTACACCCCTTCCTCCACTTGTGAACGTACCCCTGCTGCGTACACACACATCTACACACATCCACCCACTCCCAGGTCAACAAACACCTCCCCTTGCACCTACAGGGTCTCAAGTGTATCCTAAAGTGTATCCCTTTAACCTGTGCACATGCTTACACCAACTAACGCCTCCCCCCACCCCACCTTGACAGCTTCCCCCAAGCCCCTGCTGCCAAGAAAAGACTGCCAGGGTCTACACCAAGTCTCTGGACATGCCACGCTCCATGAGAGATGGTGCCCCCAGGTGAGCCATACATCTGGAGCACAGGGGCAGGTAGGTCTGGAGCGCCTGTCCACACATCTGTGAGATTGGATCTTCATGGGATCTCAGCACCTATGGGGATTAATAAAGAGAGACGATGTAGGTCAGAGACCGGCCAAGGTTGGTAGCGACTGAGCATACTTACTTACAGGCTGCGCCTGTTCGGTGGCCTGTAGATCTCAGACTAGCTCCTTGTGGGCAGGAGATGGTATCACAACTCACACACACACACACACACACACACACACACACACACACACACACACACCCAGGTGGCACTAGCCGGCCTCACCAAGATGCCTGGTGCCTGCTCTCCCCATTCACCTCTGGGGATGGGTTCTGCACCTCTGTGACAACTGGGGGGGGGGGGGGGGAGAGCTTGTAAAAGAGCAGACAGAGGCCTTTTGTCTCTTGGGCTGCCCATCCAGCACCAAACTGATGAGGCTGCTCCGCCCAGAAGGCCTCAGCCCTCCCCTCCCTGCCTTGGACTGCTAGAGCAGGCAGAGCTTGTGTCTCTGGAGAGGTCCCTGCAGGGAGTCCAGTATTGGAGCGCCCAGCAGGCCTCTCCCCACCTCTGCTGCCAGAGTATTGCTGGGTGTTCAGCACAATTGTGGAACTGTGGCTTGGAACAGTTCAGGTCTCTGGAGAGGAGGGCCTGGAGGGCTGTGTGACGGCGCGTTGGGGTCCCCCGTCTCCTGCACCCCGAAATGGCACAAACAGCCCACACCAGCCGGTGGAGTAGAGGAAGTTTATTGCCTCTCCAGGATACAGCACAGCACAGATGTAATCTGGTCACAGAGCTGGGCTAGGATGCCTCAGGCCCCCTTGAGTTGGGGGGAGACTGGGCCCCTAAACTCCAGCTCCTCTCCCTAGGCTGTCTCCTCCATGCTCCCAGACAGCCACCAACTAAACTCCCTTCCAGCCCTGCCCCCCAGCCAGGGCAGCATTCCACCTTCCTTTGTTCCTCTCCATGGGGGGTGTCTGGCCCTACTCGTTTGCATAGTGACTCATCCTGTTTTGCTGGGTCGTGGTACCCACGGCAGCCAGTGGGGGTTACCCCAGAGCCAGCAGCATAGAAACCAGCCAGGTACCCCCACTACGTGACAGGCTGTTCTGGCCTTGCGGTAACAGGCGCAGAGAGAAACGCCCACAGAATGGTTTGTGGTATGCACATGCCCCACCGAGTCACATGCTTTCTCCAGTTGCGACCACAAAATGACCACCAGCATCAGCCAGGACAAACCAAGAGTGTGGGGATCACACTGTTCTCTGGGTCTGCACAGCACTGAGCATTCACCTCTCAGTACCTTCCTGGGCCATAAGCGGGCTCAGAAGAGAGGGGCGTGTGGAAGGAAGGCTGAAATTCCTGGCCTGGCGTTAGAGAGTCTCTGTGGGGGTTGCCAGATGGTTTCAACAAAAATACCAGACACACTTGACATTACATCACAGTTGACATTACATCTTATTTAGAAAATACCGGACATTTATATTTTCTCATTTATATTTTTTCAATTTGTTTCCTGAACAGAAAGCTCAAATACTGGACTGTCTGGTTCAAAGCCGGACACCTGGCAACCCTAGTCTCTGCACACCCACTGCAACTCCCAGAGGGACAACCAAAGGGGAAGGAAATTTGAGGGCTCTTTGTTCATTTCCCTGGCTATCCCCCACATTGTCATTTCCCCCCTCTGGCGATGGGAATGAAACACATTTGACATAAAGGGTCTCCTCCTTCCACGGTATCTGGGGCAGATGCAAGCCCCCAAAACATCAATGTAATTTGGGGTGAAGGGGTGTGTGTGTGTTTCCTAGATAGCGCTTCCCTCTAGTCTTAGCTTAATGTAGCAGGGCTGCCTCATAGTGGTGTCCTGTTGGTGTCAACAGGGACTCTTGTGCTGTGAGCTTCCTCTTGACAGTGCCCTGTCATTGCCCAGCCATGACTCCTGTGCTGTGATCTTCCACTCAACAGTGCCACGTCAGCACCAGCTGTGACTCCTGGGGCAAACACTGTCAGTGGCCGTGCCAGCTGTCTCAAAGGCACAAAGCCTGCCTTTGATGTATAGCCTGGATGCCAGAAAGCTCTGGCACTTGCACATTGGGTTAGGTGGGATCGAATAGCTACGGCTGCATGACTCACTCTCCAGCTGCTGCTCTCTGACTGCAGATGTTTCTCTGTCTCGCCTCTACCCCTCATGCTACTTCTCCTCTTTGGACATGGATCGAGGCCATTAGCTTGTTTACTCCATGCTGGCTTGAGCACCACAGACTTCTTGCTGGACCCTTTATCAACACAAATCATTTGCCAAGATTTACAGGCCTGCTCCTGCCAGCTGTGGACCATGAAAGGTAAAAAATGTCCTTTTTGAAGCAATAAAATATGAAACAGGGCCCAATTTCTCTCCAGGGTAAGAGTCATTACGTTAGACAAGGCTGTAAAACACCGTGCTGCAGTGTGGAGGTGAGAGCGAGAGTAATCGCTGCCTTTGGAAACTTACTTCATTGCAATGCAAGACTACGATTCCCTTACAAAGCAGGGCTCAAGGAGGCAGTCTTTAATCAGCACCTCCTCCTGCTCTCAGCAAGGGCGAGGTAGCCCCCTTCCTGTTCTCGAAGAGACCCAATGAGAAGGCTTCCTCTATGGGTAAGTCTGCGTCCAGTGAAGCTGTGGTTCTAGCATGTGTAGATGTAGCCACATTGGCTTCAATCTAGTTAGTATATATAGTACTATAGTCTTCAACACAATCCAGCAACCTGAATAGAAACCTGCTGGGGAGCGTGGGTGTATATTCCCATTCCCAACCTATGCCGCCAGATCTATAGTACTGTTTCCTGGACTAGCTGCATACAACTAGCCTGGATATGCCTGCATGCTACACTAACCCCTTCCCTGGCAATGAAACTGGTTTGACTTAACCCACCTTAAATCAGTCCAGTTAAACTGGCGCAAACCTCTAATGTAGACACACTTGAAGTGGTTTAACTCTTGCTTAAATCAGTTAAGCTTAATTTGGTGCTGTAGCAACACAACTGATTCAAGGCTGGGTTAGGGGGCTTGTACTGGTTAAACTGGATTATATATTTGAAATCAATCCAGGTAGAAAAGCCTGAATTTCAGTCTTTCTATGCCAAGGCCAGGCAGGCCCCACATTGAGACATCATGTATATGAGAAAATCTGTATCCAATTTCTGTTGATTGGGTTTTGCCCATTGTTAATCTTGTGTACACACCCAGGTTTGTAAACTCTATGCAGCGTGTCTCTGACTGTACACTGTTAGTGAAACCTGGGCTACAGTGCTCTGATTTTTAAATTCTGAATCCCTGTTATTTCTCTTCTTTGAAGGCGAAAAGCTACTTACCTGCAATGGGGCCCTGTCTTTTTTTTTTTTTTTGTCCCCGAATAGCCTCCTCCCTCCCTTGTGTTTCCTGTGAAGAGGAAGTAACCAGGCACAGTTTCTTCACTTGTGCAGGTGCCAGCATCGCTGCTGCTGTCAACATGAATGCAGATTTGTGATGAGCTCAATGCTGCCAAGCAGCCAGCAGAGGGAGCCCACACATTGGTTTGAGTGGGTCCGTTAAAAATGGTGGCCTTTGTTTCTTCCTTAGAAAGGAGAGAATTAAAAATAGAAGCTGGGAAATATGTCAGCCAGGGCCAAACTCTGATTTGAATTGATCTTGACTGGGAATCATCAAAGTGGAGATCTAGGAGCAGCCTTGGGCTTTCTTGCTTGTGAGAGTGTTTTTGTGCCTCTCTGCTAGAATGGTGTGTGGATGGCTGGATAGGGGATTGGAGGAGTCAGCAGAGCAAAACCAGCCAATCAGCAAGCAAAAGGCAGGAGGGAAGCTGAGCAGTCTGGCGCCCTTGGGAAGCTGGCACCTGCCCCACTGACTGGCACCCAGAACTAGTCCTGACTGGATTAGACCCTAGTCCAGCTAGCACAGAACCTCCTTGTTCCTTACAAGTACCAGAGGGGTAGACATGTTAGTCCGTATCTGCAAAAACAATGTGGAGCCCTGTGACACCTTAAAGACTAAGGGTATGTCTACACTACCACCCTAGTTTGAACTAGGGTGTTTAATGTAGGCAACCGAAGTTGCAAATGAAGCCCGGGATTTGAATTTCCCGGGCTTCATTTGTATCTTGCCGGGTGCCGCCATTTTTAAATCCCCGCTAGTTCGGACTCCGTGCCCGCGGCTACACACGGCACGGACTAGGTAGTTCAGATTAGGCTTCCTATTCCGAACTACCGTTACTCCTCATGGAATGAGGTGTACCGGTAGTTCAGAATAGGAAGCCTAATCCGAACTACCTACTCCGTGCCGCGTGTAGCCGCGGGCACGGAGTCCGAACTAGCGGGGATTTAAAAATGGCGGCACCCGGCAAGCTGCAAATGAAGCCCGGGAAATTCAAATCCCGGGCTTCATTTGCAACTTTGGTTGCCTACATTAACCACCCTAGTTCGAACTAGGGTGGTAGTGTAGACATACCCTAAGGGATTTATTTGGGCAGAAGCTTTTGTGGGCAAAGGCCCTCTTTGTCAGATGCACGCAGTTTAAGGTGCCACAGGACTCCTTGTTCTTGTCCCCCACAGCAGATGCTTCAGAAGGAGTAGGAGTGCCCTCCACGTAGGTCTGATCCTGGATAGTGACTGTGTTAAACACAGTGGCAGGAGGTTTAATAGCCCTTCTGGAATTGAGGGTCAGAACTAGGCAAAAGCTGGCTACTCTTGTTCATCAGAGAAGTGTCTAGTCTGGGACTGAATCTCATGAATTTATGGCCTTCACATCCTGGGGCAAGAAGTTCATGGCATGATGCTGTAGGCCGGGGTGTCAAAAGGCATGTCCTTGGTGCCCATTTGAATCTGAGCCCTTTGAATTTCCTTGAATGCCCTCTCGTTCTTATACCCAAGACAGGGAGACCAGAAGCATGGGGAGAGCAACTGCAGGGAGTCTTTGGAAGTGCACAGCCCTGTGGCTTCTGGAGCTGCTGACCCAGGCATGGTCTTCCAGCACCTTCCACGTCCGCCCTGCACTGACTCCCTTCCTGCCGGGCAGGCGGTTCCCATGCAGCGAGAGGGTGAGCAGGGGAACAGGGTTTGCTCCTACCCAGACTGTAGCAATTTCCAGGGATGCGTGTCATACGGGAGGCTCCCAATGGGTGACTGTGGGTCGCTTTGAGGCTGCGTAATTCAATTTAGACGAGTAGAACATGCATCTCCCATTGAATTATTCCTCTTCAATAAATATGTTGCTGCAGTTATCAATTGGCATGTAATTAGCACACAATAACTATCTTATTAAATCTAAATGAAATGCAAATCCAATTCCAATTCACTTAGCTCCCGTTAGGAGCAACTTCCCCTCCCCTCCAAACAGTGCGATGTTCTGTCACTGGCATCCTGCCCTCTGGGTTGCTGTTGAACTAGTGTCCCAGATTAGCTGTAGGCTGAGGTAGACTGGCTGCCAGCAAGGCGATAGGGATAGAACTGGATCAACCCAGGGAGCAACCATAGGCCATGCAGCTATTTAAACCCTTTGGTCTGGAATCTGGATGGACTAACTGTTTCCTAGGCTATGTCTACACTAGCGGCTTCTTGCGCCAGAAATATGCAAATGAGGCTAAGCTTGGACTATCACCGAGCCTCATTTGCATACCTAATGAGCCACCATTTTTGCAGAAGAGGCTCTTGTGCCAGAAGGAGCTGTCTACACTGCCCCTTCTTGCACAAGAAAAACCCTCTTGCGCAATGCCATTACCCCGATTACTTTTCAGGAAGAACGGCATTGCGCAAGAGGGGTTTTCTTGCGCAAGAAGGGGCAGTGTAGAAGCTCCTTCTGGCGCAAGTGCCTCTTCTGCAAAAATGGTGGCTCATTAGGTATGCAAATGAGGCTCGGTGATATTCCATGCTTAGCCTCATTTGCATATTTCTGGCACAAGAAGCCGCGAGTGTAGACATAGCCTTAGGGTTTAAGCTTTGTGAGATACAAGAGAAGCTTGTTCCTCTTCAAGCATCTGAAGAAGTGAACTGGATCTCACAAAAGCTTATGCCCTGAGAAATGGGTCTATGAAGGGGATGGTTTGATGAGATAACATGATCTTGGTAACTAATTGACCATTCATTATCAGTGGTAAGTAGGTCAATGGAGGGATGATAAGAGTTTCTGGGTGTCTGGCTGGTGAGTCTTGCCCACATATATGGGGTCGGGAAGGAATTTTCCTCCAGGGTAGATTGGCAGAGGCCCTGGAGGTTTTTCGCCTTCCTCTGTAGCATGGGGTACAGATCACAGCTGGAGGATTCTCTGCATTTTGGGGGCCTTCAAACTATTTGAAGGCTTCAATATCTGAGATATAGGTGAGAGGATTATTCTGGGAGCGGTGGGTGAGATTCTGTGGCCTGCACTGTGCAGGGGGTCAGACTAGATGATCATAATGGTCCCTTCTGACCTTAAAGCTATGAGTCTATGAATCTATGAGAAATGTGTTAGTTTTTAATGCCCTGTTGTTTTTGCTGAATCAGATTAACACAATTACCTCTCTGAAACCTTTGAACCTTTTGGGGTGCTTCAGACAGCTCTGACACCAGTGGCTTGCAGGCTTTTCTGAGCTGGCCCCGGGTCCTCCCTTTGCCCCCATCCCCAATGCTCCTTCCTCTGTGTCAGCCATTGATGTGGGTAATGAGGGCGGCTGGGCGGCTGCTCAGGGCAATGTGTCATGGGGGCGCATATCTCACATGACCTTTCCTGGGGCCAGACAGCTAAGCAGGAGGGGAAACACGGCAGCCAGCTCAGCCAGTCAGGGTATGTCTACACTTGCACCCTCGTTCGAACTAGGGATGCAAATGAGGAGTAACGTTAATTCGAACTAAGGGGTTTGGTTTGAACTAACATGTCCTAGCGTGCACTTTCACTTTTGAAACAGCTGTTGATCGGAGTAACGCGCCAGCAAAATCATGCTAACGAAGCGCGGGATATTTAAATCCCCGCTTCATTGACTATTTCGAATGCCTACATTTACATCCCTAGTTTGAACTAGGGTGCAAGTGTAGACATACCCTCAGGGAGGACAGAGCCACTCACTTGTCTCAGGAAGCTCCTCTGCTCTGGTGGGAGCTTCCTGCCCCCGCTTCTTTGCTTCCCTGTGTCTTGCTAGCCACACTGCTTGGCAATCTCTGCAGCTGCAGCTCCTCCTCTAGGCTGGAAGCCACAGATGGTAAATGCCTGCTTGCTGGCAGGTTCTGCTTTCCTGCCAGCGAGCTGGACTTTCCTTGACATGCTGTTACTTAAGTATGGGGCTTGGTTGTCTGGGCTGCTGTATTCCCACTGTCCTGCCAAACACAAATTCAGGTGCTTAGCAGACATTCTGCTGACTCAAACTCCTAGGCAGTGTGAGTTGGAAGCAGCCCATTAGAAGAAAGTGACCCAGGAAAACATTCCCTGCAGATATGAAACACGATGGACAAATTTCTGTCTGCAAATCAAGCCTGAAATCTTCCCCTTAACAAGCCTCTGTCTTCTGGCCACGTTTCCATTGTGGGCATTCAGATGGCTAATGTAGACCTTAATTTATTTAGGAGTTTAGCTGAAGATGAGGCTGTGGCTGATAACTGGGCTCCAATTACATGGAATAAGTAAGAAGACTTTGACAAGTATAATTCCCTGTGGCTTGTGTAGGGAAATTGACTCTCTGCTCTTTCCCTCATATTACTAGTCTATTTCCAAGGAAAGCAATGTTTCCCTTTAGGAGGGACCCAGAGGGAAGCTCAAAGCCTTACACACATTTTGTTAGTCTTTAAGGTGCTGCTAGACTATTCGTAGCTTTTTAAATTTTTCCAGTTACAGACTAACGAGGCTACCCCCTCTGAAGCACACAACTAGTGCTTGGATTGGGTGGGTGCGGGGGTGGCTTATACAACTGTTAGATCCCAAGGAATATTCAAATAGCTTTTACTTCATTGCTGATTAAATTCCAGAGGGATCCCAGGTGCAACTGAATGCAATGGGGATAGACGCAGAAGCACCCAGATTGCCAAAGGCATTTAGGCACCTCGCTCCTCTTGAGGATCTGGGTCAAAGCTACAATCCAGGAGCACACACGAGACGTTTACAGTGACCCTCCATCTAAAGGCATATCATGGGACCATCGCCTCTTACTTCAATGGGGGTGAGTCAAACTCTTTGAAGAGCAAGAATATAATTAATGAGCAGACACAGGGGAAGAGAAGGGATAGAACTGCAGAGTAGCAGAGACCAGGGCAGGGGTCAGTCAAAGAACATCTGTCTGGTGTTACAGCCCTGGTGCCTTGAACCCCCAGTCAGAGTCTGTGCCCAGCATGGTAGGTGCTGCACATACCCACGGTGAAAAGACAGTCCTTTCTCCCAGGAATTGACAGTCTCACTTGTGCAGTCTACACAGAGGTTGAATGGTGCAAAGGAGCATCCTACACCTACCAGGCCTTGTTGAAGGCGGTGAATACGCTTAGTAAAGCAATTTCTCCAGTCATAGACCCAACCACTGCAGCTCACATGTCTGGGGCTGTTACTGCTCTCAGCACTTTCTATGCTATAGGCTAGATTCTGCTCAGCTGCTGTAAGCTGGACTCACCCCATTGCTCTTGATGGAGCTGTGCTAGGTCAAACAGCTGAGCCCAGGGCTGACAAGCACTATAAAAGGCATAGGGGGAGAGTTACTGTGCTCACATTTTTATAAGGCACTCCACAGTTGTGGCCAAGCCAGCAACCGCCAAATCCCAACCGTGGCACCACTTGCAGCTGAGAATATATATGAAAAAAAATGAGGCAGCGATTCTGGACCGTACTCAGCCCCCCAGACTATGATGGGGCCTCGTGACTGAGCAGAAACAAAGGTCATATTCACTAAACTGTTTGTTTATCGACATCTTGTACACTTTGTAATCCCGCCACCTTCATTCATGTCATGCTGTCATGGCAGGCAAGACTTAGGGGAGGGAGGAGCCACAGAGTAAGTCGGTGGGAAAGTTTATTCATTTTGAAACAGTCATGCAAATTTTAAACCTAAAAGGCCAGGGTCCTGAGGTGGGGCAGAGCTGTGAGGAGGGCAGGTTGGGAGCACTAGGGCAATGTGGAACTCGGCTTTGCACTCCCCTAATGATGGCGTTGGGCTGTTCGGGGAAGTGAGGGAAAACCCTGGAGTTCTCTCTGATTTGTGCTGTCTGCAGCTATGCCAACAGCAGGGCTGAGGCAGGCATTGGAGTCTCTGTGGGCTCTGCCCTACAGGAGGATTGGCCTTGCACTAGGGTGATCCTACCTGGGCCAGCGAGGCTGCTTCAGGTCCACTCTGCCCTGGTGTAAATGATGACACAAGCTGCAGGGCAACAAAGAATCAGATCCAGTGTCTGCTGGGGAGAGTTTATTCTTGTGACCTTTAAAGCCTCCTGCACTTGTGTGTCTCCCCCTCTCGGTCCGCTGCCCATCTGCCGTCAGGTGAAAGTGTTAAACGGTGCAGCCGCTGGCTGGGAATTGCCTGTTACCGAGCTATTAGATAGATGTTCCAGAAACGGCTGCAGATCAATCGATTCATAAGTAATTAAAGCATTCCCCTTCCCCAGGGCAGCCTGGCATCTAGCGCTCAGGAGATCAAACAGCTCCTTCCTGCAACACAAGGGCACTTCCGCACGCCTGTGTCTTGAGGGGCGGGTGCTCTCTTCTGTTGCCTCTTTCGCTGGAGGGATCTTCCCCTCCCATGCTATGGGCCTACGGCCCTGTCTCACGCAGGGGGTGTGATTGCTTAGCCCATATCTAGTTGGATGCTTTATTTAATGTGCATTGCTCCCCACCCCGCCCTGGGCATTCTGTGTTTGTCTTGGTCGGCCTCTCAGGCCAGGCCACCCCACTCCACCGAACAGCGGGATGTGGATCAGGAGCAATTCTGGTCATGCCTGTGTAACTGAGCTCAGAATCAGGGCCTTGGCAATTGCACAGCGCCTCTCACCCAAGGGTCCTGCTTCGACAAAGGGGGGCACGTTCTGTCATTCCCATTTTGTAGAAGGGGCATTAGAGGTGCAGAGAAGTTGGGCTGAGTCAGCAGGTGTAAGTCAGCATAGTCGATTCTCAAGCTTCCGGAGCCTTAGTCTCCTGCTCCAGCTACAAGGTGATGCTGTCTCTCTGTAAAGCACCGTGAGCCAAGACATCTGCCACTCTTCCTTGTGCCCCCTGTGGGGCTCCATGCCTCTTTCCCTGGACACAGCCTATCCCTTACTTCAGAGCAGAGAGGAGCTGTGGCACTTGCTGGACCCTTCCTAAAAAAATCAATCACTTCCCAGTGGCTGGTCCCTTGGTGATGCTCAGAGCAGACACAGCAACAGGCAGTTAAATGCCTCTGCTCCATGCAAGCCCTGGGGAGGTAACCCAGGGCAGGATGTGTCGGACTCAGTGCTGGGCCCGTAACACAGAGAGAGAACTGCCGAGTGGGGTGGACCATTGGCCCACAGTGAGCTCCGACTGTGTCTCCCCTAGGCCCTGCTAGCGACACAAAGGAGCTGCAGCAGCTGGCCAGGATGAGAGCAAGGACTGTTGAAGGGGATTGGGAGCTGCCTTCAGGTTAGGGTGTGAATTAGCCACACAGCAGGTATAAGTAGCAGCATGGATCTGGAATGGGGTGAGTGGGAAGTTGGTGTCACACTCAGTGGCGGGGGTAGCCGGTAACACAGTTTATTGACAGGTGCCCGATAAAGCTGGCTGGCTTCCTGCTTATGGTACCGCAGGCCCTGGTGGCTGCTTTTTGTGCTGCAATCCATCCTTCTGCCTCTGTGAATTCACTGAACACCAGCTCAGGGCAGGCTCCCTTGAACTTCCCCACTCAGCCTGAGCAGACCCACATGCACCCCACGGGATGCTGGTAGCACTGGAGAGGGCCCTCAAGCACCCATTCCTGCCAGGCTGCAGATGCCCCTCAGCAGATCTGTCCTGGGGCTGGGATGTGCCAACGCGTTCATTGGAATTGGAGTTGGATATCAGGGCTAAGACTCTTTTTTTTCAAAGCCTCCCAGGGGATAGAGACTTCCAGTTCCCATGAAAGTGGATGGAGAATGGGGTCTGCAATACAGGCACTTGCTAGTTTACTCCGGTGGCAGCAGCTGTGTTGGGCTGGAGCAGACCAGGCAGTGGGACCTAGGTTAAAATGGTTCACTGGTTAAGTGCTGTGGTTTAACCAGTTCAGTGATTTACTATCCCTACCCTCCAACCATTGTGATGGCTTTGGAAAATCTCTGCCTGAGTCTCTGGGGTGCAGCTCGTCTCCAACACCCTGATGTATCCTTGGGGGCAGGGTCCAGGTCCCTCTTTGGAAGCTGATGGCTTCTTCTCGGTGCTTTGCAGTCGCTGCTGGTACCAATTAACATCCTCCCCAGGGAAGGCGCCGGCTGTGTGTATCACTGGGCTAGAAATCTCTGGCATTAATTTTGTATTTAAGTTGATGTTTTAATTAAACTGGCCCCCAATTATCTTAACTAGCTTTTAAATAATAACTTTCCACTGAACCATTCACATCAGGCACTAATTAGCTCCCTTCTGTTTACATAGATCCGGCTGGCTCAGACAAACATGGTGCCGGGGGTGGGGAGGGAAGCATGCACAGTGCCGCCGCTGGGTTTGCCTGTGCATCGGATCCCAGGGCGAGGTGGAGACAGATGCCCTGGTGGGGCCTATGCTGCTTGCTCGGGGGCTGTGCATGCGGAGGTGAATAGGAGCCCACGTTTCCACAAGTTATTTAGTGTTTGTGGCATCGGGTGACTGGGCTGAGGGCAAATCATTCGGTGTCTGTGTTTGCTCCACGCTGAGATCTTCTGCTGACTCTGGCCTGGCGCAGGGCCAGCTCTTGGCATGGCGGCAAATGCATGTGCTGTGGCCACTCAGAGCTCGGGGTTCACTGCCTGCTTTGGTCTCCCACTGGCCTAGCGAGGCTGGAAGGAGAAGCGATACAAGGCCTGGCCTCCTGCTGCCCCTCAGCAGCAGCGAGTCCCAGCTTCAGCAAAGCTGGACGTGCCCTGGACAGATCCTTTCAATTCCCCTCGGGGGAGGGTTTCTCATTCTGGGAGGGGATCGGCAGAGAGGGAGTAGGGGACGGTCCTCAGATCTCCAAGCTCTTACTCAGTAGCCAGATCAGGGGTGGGGAACCTGCTTGGGTCAGGGGCTGCTGACCCACTGAAAAATCAGTTGGGGGCCACACACAAGTGAGAAGCAAAAAACCCCCACTTCACCTCGGGTGCCTTGCTGATCCCCACTCTTCTGGCAGGACACAAATGTCCATAAATTGGCCTGTCCATTCCCTTTATCCTCTCCTGGCTCAGGGTACCAGGGCTGGCTGATGCATCAGGACAGAGGAGTTAATGGGTCCTAGGCAGAAACACGAGTATTGAGCCAGGCTGAGTTCTGACAGAAGCTGCAAGAAGTTCTTGCAATCTGAATAGCTTCTTACATCCTTTTTCCTGAGATCAAAACCAACTTTTCACAGATCCAGGGGCACAGACAGAAGGTGGGATGATGGAAGCCTTTACTCGATTCATCCCAGACTACCAAGACCCTAACATGAGACGAGAGGGCCTTGGGTAATAGGCTCTAGGTTGTACTTCCGGGGAGCTGTCCTTGCTACTCTGGAGATCTTGGACATTGTACCGCGCTCTGTGTTTGTGGCTGTCATAACAGGAGCACTGAGCTTTCAGTTGAGAGTTGGAAGTATTTCAAAGGGACGTTGTTAAGGGCCCAAAAGCAAACAATTCCGCTGTGTAGGAAAGATAGAAAATATGGCAAAAGACCAGCTTGGCTTAACAAGGAGATCTTGCACGATCTCAAAATAAAAAAGGAGTCATATAAAAAATGGAAACTTGGACAACTAACAAAGGATGAATATAGGCAAGCAACACGGGAATGCAGGGGCAAGATTAGAAAGGCAAAGGCACAAAATGAGATCAAACTAGCTACAGGCATAAAGGGAAACAAGAAGACTTTTTATAAATACATTAAAAGCAAGAGGAAGACCAAGGACAGGGTAGGCCCACTGCTTAGTGAGGAGGGAGAAGCAGTAACAGGAAACTTGGAAATGGCGGAGATGCTCAATGACTTCTTTGTTTCGGTCTTCACCGAGAAGTCTGGAGGTGTGCCTAACGTAGTGAATACAAGCAGAGAGAGGGTAAGTTTAGAAGATAGGATACACAAAGAACAAGTTAAAAGTCACTTAGGAAAGTTAGATGTCAGCAAGTCACCAGGTCCTGATGAAATGCATCCCAGGATACTCAAGGAGCTGATAGAGGAGGTATCTGAGCCTTTAGCTATGATCTTTGAAAAATCATGGCAGACAGGGGAGATTCCAGAAGACTGGAAAAGGGCAAATATTGTGCCCATCTATAAAAAGGGGAATAAGAACAACCCAGGAAACTATAGACCGGTCAGTTTAACGTCTGTCCCAGGGAAGATAATGGAGCAGGTAATTAAGGAAATCATATGCAAACACTTGGAAGGTAATAAAGTGATAGGGAATAGCCAGCATGGGTTTGTGAAGAACAAGTCATGCCAAACTAATCTGATAGCTTTCTTTGATAAGATAACGAGCCTTGTGGATAAGGGAGAAGCGGTGGATGTCATATACCTAGACTTTAGTAAGGCATTTGATACGGTCTCGCATGATATTCTTATTGATAAACTAGGCAAATATAACTTAGATAGGGCCACGATAAGGTGGGTGCATAATTGGCTGGATAACCGTAGTCAGAGAGTTGTTGTTAACGGTTCTAAATCCTGCTGGAAAGGGATAACAAGTGGAGTTCCTCAAGGGTCTGTTTTGGGACCCGTACTGTTTAATATCTTCATCAATGATGTAGATATTGGGATAGAGAGTACGCTTATTAAGTTTGCAGATGATACCAAACTGGGTGGGGTTGCGACTTCTTTGGAGGATAGGGACATAATTCAAAATGACCTTAGCAAGTTAGAGAAATGGTCAGAGGTAAACAGGATGAGGTTTAATAAAGAGAAATGCAAAGTGCTCCACTTAGGAAGGAACAATCAGTTCCATACATACAAGATGGGAAGCGACTGTCTAGGAAGGAGCATGGCGGAAAGGGATCTAGGGGTCATAGTGGACCACAAGTTGAATATGAGTCAACAGTGTGATGCTGTTGCAAAAAAAGCAAATATGATTCTAGGTTGTATCAACAGGTGTGTTGTAAGCAAAACTCGTGAAGTCATTCTGCCGCTCTACTCTGCACTAGTTAGGCCTCAGCTGGAGTACTGTGTCCAGTTCTGGGCGCCACATTTCAAGAAAGATGTGGAGAAATTGGAAAGGGTACAGAGAAGAGCGACAAGAATGATTAAAGGTCTAGAGAACATGACCTATGAAGCCAGGCTTCATGAACTGGGCTTGTTTAGTTTGGAAAAAAGAAGATTAAGGGGGGACATGATAGCGGTTTTCAAATATCTAAAAGGGTGTCACAAGGAGGAAGGAGAAAATTTGTTCCTCTTGGTTTCTGAGGACAGGACAAGGAGTAATGGGCTTAAAGTGCAGCAGGGGAGGTTTAGATTGGACATTAGGAAAAAATTCCTAACTGTCAGGGTGGTCAAATATTGGAATAAATTGCCAAGGGAGGTGGTGGAATCTCCCTCTCTGGAGATATTTAAGAACAGGTTAGATAGACATCTGTCAGGGATGGTGTAGGTGGAGCTTGGTCCTGCCTTGAGGGCGGGGGGCTGGACTCGATGACCTCTTGAGGTCCCTTCCAGTCCTATTATTCTATGATTCTATGATTCTATGATTCATTGCATCTTGATGAGCAGTGGGTGTGAGTGTGTGTCAGGGCATGTAGTTTTGTGGTGCATGTGTGTGATTGTGTAGCGGCTGAATGTTGCTGTTGTGGATGAGTACAGAGGAGCATGAGCACAGAGGTGCCAATTCCATGGGTGCTCTGGGGCTGGAGCACCCACAGGAAAAAAATTAGTGGGTGCAGTGCACCCACCGGCAACCAAGTTCCCCCTCTCTGCCTCCCTTCCCCTTGGCACCTCTCACCCGCTGGTGACCCCACTAACCAACTCCTCTCTCTCCCTCCCAGCATCTCTGGAGTGCTGCGGAACAGCTGATCTGTGGCTTTCAGGAAGCCCCAGGAGGAGAGGGAGGAGTGGGGATAGGGTGCCCTCAGGGGAAGAAGTGAGGCAGGAGGGAGGCTTTGGGAAGAGGTGGAATGAGGGCAGGGCCTGGGGGGGAGAGCATCCCCCAGCTAGACGGGGGGTCAGCACCTATATAGGAGTACATGTCTCTTTCAGCATGCATGTGACTGTGTGTGTGTTGTGCCTGTGTATTGTTATGTTGCTACTGGTACATTTGGGTGGGCATGTTTGCATATGTATGCATGCCTGTGTCCCAGCTGTGTGTGTGTGTAGCCACGCTTATGCTGCCATGCTGGTCGGTGTGCGAGTGAATGCCTGCTGTTAGTGCACGGGGAGCAGAGTCACTTTGCAGCCCTGCCGTCGTGCTTTATTTAAATGTTCTCTGCTGGATTGCATTCCCGAGGGGCTGATCTACATACATCTTGCATGCAGTTTGTCAGCCTGCTCTTTCACTCCTTGTTTTTTGTGCATTTGTTTAAAACCTCTACAGTGTCAGACAAAACACTTGGTGAGAAAAGGAGTCCCAGAGGTAGCGGGTGGACGTGTGTAATCCTTCATTACTTGTGTCACCGACACAAACCCTTCCTCTGAGCGATCTGCTCCCATGTAGAGTCCTGCGCTAATTAATAGATTTTTATTACAATGTGTATTTGAAAACAATTAGAATGATGGTGCCAGCATGTGGCTAATTCAGCCTGGTGATGCTAATACAGTGAATCCAAGAGGCAGGGACTTTATGTGCGTGCGAAGAAACTTAAGACAGGTGTCACTGCCCCCAGCACTGTCAGAGAGAGACACACACTGGATAGATGCTCCTAGATAAATACCCTGGGGCCAGCAGGAAGTGCTGTGTAGTGTGGGTGAGATTCTCTGCAAAGCAGGGCCTGGATTCATACTCGCAAAGGGGTGCAAACCCAGGAGTAGCTCCACTGAAGACAATGGAGTTTGCACTGTGCAAAGCTATGGTGGGAGGAGAGCTAGGCTCTGTGCTTGCAAGCACGTGGTCACATTTCAGACAGCAGTTCCTTTTGGCTCTGTGTGGCCACAGGCCAGGCAGGGGCAGTGGCAGTGCCTGCTTGCCCCCACACGCTGCCTCCTACCCAGGCTGACTGCAGCATGTGACTTATAAAGGGACCCCTTATCCCTGGAAGTGAACCAGCCTCCAGAAACTGCTGAACCTCCAATGTCTCTTCCAAGGCTGCCATGGGGATGCCAGTTTGTGATGGGGTCTGTAACAGGGTGACTCTAAGGCAGGGCTGCGTAAAATACGTACTGGGGGTCAGATCCGGCCCACAAAGCCAGCAGATCCAGCCCGCGGACTATGCTGCTGGGACCCTCAGCCATGCAGCTGTCTCGGGTTTAAAGCGCAGTCTGGGAGCTCTCTGCTCAGGAGGGAGGGGGAAGCTTTGTGTGATCTACAAGCCCCCCAGCCCAATCCTCAGCTCCTATTGGCTGGAAACAACCAGCCAATAGGAGCTGAGAGATTGGCCTGAGGGTTGGGGGCAGTGCAAGCTTCTTCCCTCTCCCAGAGCTGAGAGCCACATGGAGGGAGTAGCCTGCAGCTCTAAGGGTATGTCTACACTACCCCGCTAGTTCGAACTAGGGGGGTAATGTAGGCATACTGCACTTGCAAATGAAGCCTGGGATTTGAATTTCCCGGGCTTCATTTGCATAAGCCGGGCGTCGCCATTTTTAAATCCCAGCTCGTTCGAACCCCGTGCCGCGCGGCTACACGCGGCACGGACTAGGTAGTTCGGACTAGGCTTCCTAGTCCGAACTACCGTTACTCCTCGTGGACAAACGAGCCTTAAAAATGGCGGCGCCCAGTTTATGCAAATGAAGCCCGGGAAATTCAAATCCCGGGCTTCATTTGCAAGTGCGGTATGCATACATTACCCTCCTAGTTCGAACTAGGAGGGTAGTGTAGACATACCCTAAGTGATCTGGGGCTCCAGCAGGTAGGCAGCCCAACCTGCCTTGGGGATACTGTCCAGGAGACACTAAGATAAGCTCCTCCCAGCCTGAGCCTGCTGCTGGCACCCCTGCCCCTTCCGCACCCCAACTCCCTCCCCCAGGTCACACTCCAAACCTTCTGCACCCCGCTTCCCTAGGTCACAACTCCCCCCCCGGCCCTGTACTCCCACCTGCACCCCTTCCCCAGACCAGAATCCTCTCCTGCACCCAAACACCCTCCCAGACTGTGCACCTCAATCCCCTGACCCAGGTCACAGCCCCCTCCTTCACCCAAACTCCCTCTCAGACCTCACACCATCCCCGGCACCCCAGTTCCTTATCGGTACCCAGCCTCCATCCTAGACTCCGCACCTCCTCCACAGAGAAGTGCAGCCCTTGACCACTGTCCAAAATCTTGGAGTGGCCCCCCCACCAAAAATTATTGCCCACCTCTGCTCTAAGGGCTAGAGGCCTGCAGCCAACCAACCCAAGCTCATAAGAAGGATCAGCAGAGCAGGAGTCGGCTGACTCCACTATAAAAAGCGGTGGGAAGGCGCAGAGGAAGGCTCTCCAGGGAGATTGAAGTGGGGATGGAGAGAACCTGGAGGGTGCCGGGAGTGAGCAGGCTCCAGCAGAGAAACCTGGGATGCTCGGTGTGAGACTACAGGTAACAATGGCCTGGGAGCCACCTGAGAAGGTGCTGGATGGAAGGGCTTGAGGAGCGACTTGAGGATATTCTTTTGAGCGTTTCTTACGTTAATAAATCAGAACCTGAGAAGGGGAAAACTGAGGCAGGGGTCTCTGGCAGGGTTGTTGTGAGGTTGTGCGGGGGCATGGGAGGAGGTCTACCCATTGTCAGTGCGGTGGAGCTTCAGAGTGGAGGGACAAGCTGGAGACTGCTCACTTCTTGTTCCTGAGATCAGTCAGCTGGCCACAACTTCTGGCCAGATATCAGGGCTGATCTGGTGTAAGCCTTGATTAGAATCCATCCAGTGAGCCTCCAAGAGATCAGAGCTTCCAGATCCCTTTGCTGCTGGAGAATGCAGAGGGAGACGATTTTTGGAGATGATCAGTGAATCTTCCCCCTTGAGGCATTGAGCATTCTCCCTGCCCCCTCCTCATTTCCCCTCATTAACATCCCTGTCTCACAACCAAGTGAAACAAAGCCACCAGCCTCTGTGTTTACAAGCTTGGCAAACCTGCTAGCAGATCTTTCCCCCCCCCTCCTCCATTTGTTTTCATGCAGCCCATCAGGAAATCAGGCTGCTTATTTTTTTGTAAGTTTAACCAACCAATATTTGTTTCTCAGCTGCTAATCCCTTTCGCTTTGTGAAAGCCAACCTTGTGGCAGGTCGCAATCTTGATAGGCTTAGCCTCTGCCCTGGCTCTCTCTCACTCTAAGTCCTGCATTTGGTTCTTCTATCCCAGGGCTGTGCATTTCGGGAGCTCTGGAAAGGGATGAAGGCAATGAAAAGGGATCGGAGCTTTTGCGGAGAAGGGCCAGTGTTTTGTGTCTGGGTTCCCTCGTCTTTGAATCCATTGACAAGTGTCTCCTTTGGAAGCTTCTGTCTAGCTTCGTGGCTTTACATCTCTGCCTGCATTAATGCAGAGGTAGAAGGGGTTTTAAGGACTTTGCGTGCAAGTCAATGGCTGTAATTGTCAGTTAAAATTTGCTAGTGGAGTGAAATAAAGACCCTTGAAGGTATAAAAAGGCAAAGCTGGAGATAAGAAGCTGTTTTATATTGACTTTCATTCCAGAGATTGGAGGAGGAACACGAGTTTTTGTCATCTGAGCGAACGCCTGATGCACAGAAAGGAATAGCAAGGCAGGGAGAGATACAGACTGATGAATGACTGAGGGGGGAATTGGGGAGGAAGTGGAGAAAATAAAGCAGCCAAAGGAGCAGTTTCCTCTGCTTTCATTTCTGCATTCTCCGGCGTTCTATGGGCACCTTCAGTCGCAGAGCGGCCTGGGTTAGAGCAGTAGCGTGCTTGGGTTCCTCTGGCAGTGAAGGGGAACAGATGAGACTTGTTTGACAACATGCTCCGATGAATGGCTCACGTGCAGGAAGAAAAGTGACTAGGAGGGGCCATGCCCAAAACTGCATTTGCCTCAGAGCTCCTTGCACCTTGGAGCCAAATGCAGCAAGGTGGCTCCTTTGGGCCTCTCAGCCCAGGCTATCAGGGACGTGAAATGAACTTTCACAACCCCCTGCCCAGGTGAGCTATCCTCAGGTACCTGACTAGGTCCATTGGCTGCTGCCGGAGTAACAGCTGCAGGACGGCGCCTCGCCCTTAGTTATGTTTAAAAATGTAATAGATTCTCTCACTTGGAGCCTTCAAGTCAAGACCGGAGGGGAGATCCTGGCTCCACTAAAGTCAAAGGGAGTTTTGCCTTTGACTTATGGGATCCAGGATTTTACCTTTGATATCTTTGTTGAAGGCACAGTCTAGTTCAAACACAAGCAGTTGAACTCAATGCAGCTGTTGCCAGATACTGTGGCGTATGCTATGCGGGAAGTTTCAGTCCGGCCCACGGCTCACCCAGCCAGGACCCTCAGGCATGGAGTAGCCCTGAAATGGCCAATAGGAGCTGAAAGATTGTTCTGGAGGTGGGGGCAGCACACAAAGACTCCCCCCTCCCGTGCAGTGCAGAGAGCCACATGGAGTAGCCAGCTGTTTTGAACTGCCCAGGGCTGTGACAGGCAGGGAGCCTGCCTGAGGGTCCCGCTGGGCTGCTGGCCAGAGCTTGCCTCTTGACACTCCAATCCCTCCTGTACCCCAACTCCCTGTCCCAAGTTACCACCTTCTTCTGCTTCGGGTCACCACCCAAACTCTCTGCATCCCCCACATACCAGGTCGCAACTCCCTTCGAAGCCCTGCACCCCCTCTAACCTCCCTCCCCCAGGCCAGACTTCTCTCCTGCACCCAAATCCCCTACCCCTCCTTCACCCAAACTCCCTCTCAAACTCCACACTCTCTCCTGCACCCCAGTCTTCTACCCTGGGCTCCCTTCTGCATCCAATCTCCGCCCCAGAGCCTGCAACCCCTCTATAGAAAAGTGCAGCCCTTGACCACTTACCAAAATCTTGGAGTGAGCCCCTCATAATACCCCTGGACTAATCTACGTGACCCTAATGGTTCCCTTTAAAACCTATGACATCTGACCCTAACACCAATGACCTCAGGTTCCTCCATTTACGTCCAATCAGCCCCATTCGTTTCATGGCATTTGCAGCAGCATACGTGAAAGCAGAATCTGTCCTGCACTGCACTGCTGTTTACACAGAGGGAAAGAAATGGACTACAGGAGGCCCCCGAGATGCGACTGCCCAGGTTCCGACCCTCCGCACTTACGACCATTTTTGCAAAGTGTGGAAGGGGCTGGAAACCCCCAACTTGTGTCCTCAACCCGCATTGATGATAGCACAGAGTGCCTATTCGAGTTACAATGTCCCCGACTTGCGACACTTCCTCCAGAACCAATCGCGTCGCAAGTCGGGGGCCTCCTGTAATCTCGATCTGTCTCTGACTGTTTCTATCTTTGTTTGAACTTGGGTTTTTAATCCCCTCCCTCCCCCACCCTGATCTGAAGGACAAGCAGCTCCAGAGAGGATCATTGGTGCTGGCTGAAAGGTGGCATTCCCACCTGCGCCAGGCCTCTGCACTGCTCAGTGACCATGTAGGTCACAGCTAGGGTTGCCAGGTGTCCAGTTTTGAACTGGACAGTTCAGTATTTGAGCATTCTGTTTGGGAAACAAATTGAGAAAATAGAAATGTCCGGTATTTTCTAAATCAGATGGAATGTAGAGTGTGATGTCATGTCAAGTGTGTCCGGTGTTTTTGTTGAAACCATCTGGCAACCCTAGCAGCAGCTTCAAACAAGCTCACTCACACTTTAGCCTCTGCCCCGGCTGTGCCAGCCAGCCTGAGTCTCCAGTGCTCTTCAAGAGGATGCCTGGCAGTTTGGGTGTGGATGACGGGTGAGTTAACAGGGACCCGTTCCCCAGTGGCAGCCATAGCCACTGCAGCCCTGGCAGCCGGGGAAGCCCCCAAGACAGCAGGGGACCTCCGGAAAGCCAGATCCAGCCCGTGAGCTCCTTGCGTTTGGCCCACTAGGTATCACCTCCTCTACACTGCTCCCCACTGGAGGCTTTTCTGAAGACATCCCCCTATTGACTCCAGCTCTGCCCTGCCCTCCCTGTGGCTCCAGCACCTGCACTCCCCTGCCCAGTCCCAGCTGCAGTGTCCCCAAGCTGACCTTCCTCTGAGCACCTCCCCACCCAACGGCTCACTTGCAAAAGGCATTAACTTTGTAGCGAAGACAAGCTCTTTGAGAGCCTGTACTGCTTGGTCTAGGTATAGCCCCGACTGCCCCCAAGAGCGCTCATAGGCTTGGCCATAGAGAAGTTGATCTCTGGGCCACCTGCCTCCTCTGTAGCTCTTTGTCAGCGTTTTGTCATCTCTGTTTCGCTCTCCCCAAAACATGGCTGCGATTCATCAGCAAAGAGCCAGGAACCAGGGAAAGGAGCAAGGGGAGTGTGAGAACAATTGGTTTCCATCACTGGCTTTAAAAAAACAAAACAAACCATTTTCCTGCTGGTAGGATTTACATGGGTACTTAATCTGGAGTTCCTCATAATCCCATAGGGTATGTCTACACTACCCCGCTAGTTCAAACTAGGGGGGTAATATAGGCATACCGCACTTGCAAATGAACCCCGGGATTTGAATTTCCCGGGCTTCATTTGCATAAGCGGGGAACCGCCATTTTTAAAACCCCGCTGGTTCGAACCCCGTGCAGCGCGGCTACATGGGGCTCGAACTAGGTAGTTCGGACTAGGATTCCTACTCCGAACTACCGGTACACCTCGTGGAACCTAGTCCGAACTACCTAGTTCGAGCCCTGTGTAGCCGCGTTGCACGGGGTTCGAACCAGCGGGGTTTTAAAAATGGCGGCTCCCCACTTATGCAAATGAAGCCCGGGAAATTCAAATCCCGGGCTTCATTTGAAAGTGCGGTATGCCTACATTACCCTCCTAGTTCGAACTAGCGGGGTAGTGTAGACATACCCTAACATACCACTTCCCATAACCTACCTGCTTGCAGACTGACATTTATAGGCCTGGAGTTGTCAATCCAGGACGCACAGAGGATGGTGCCAGCCCAGCATCTCTAGCTGAGAGAGACAGCTTGCTTTCTTTTATGAGCCTCCCCCCAACCTTTCAGCATCCCTTGATTACTGTTTTCTCGAAATTAGCTCCTTAAAATTCTTACAGCCAATCTCCCCGGTCTCCCAGCTGACACATCCATCTTGCACGGCTGTTCTCCTCCTTCATAAGCATTCAAACGGAGCATGTGAAGTGCTTCACATTTTGCTTGCTAATAAAGACCATGGAGGATGTTAAACCAATAGCCACTATTCCACACAGACAGGGATTGGGGTGGGGGAAGAGACCTTTGCCCCTTTCTCACTTCACTAGCTCATCTCAGTCTGATGAGGTTTTCAAGTCCAGCATTCATAGGAAGTAGAGGACTGAGAGGTGGAAAAAGGAGGCAGGGTTTCCTAGTAGCTAAGCACTAGTGTTACAGGCAGAAGACCTGGGGTTTATGACTAGATCTGCCGTGGATTCCTCTGCATGACCCAGAGTGAGTTGTGATCAATGTTCCCTCTAATCTTTTCCATCCATTGGTGGAATACATTTTTTATGTGCACCAAGGCACATGTGAATGTAGAAACAAAAAACCTAGCTATGGACACTCTGCTAATCAGCTAGCTGGCATTTGAATCTCTCCTGAGTAGCTGCACAAGGACATAACTTGCAGGGAACAGTGGTTGTCATTCTGTTGTGTGAGTCCGTTTCCCTATCTGTAAAATGGGCATAGCACAAAGAAGACCAGTCGGTTCACAGCTTGTTCACCCTCCTTGCCTGTTTCAGCATTAGCCTCTCCAGGTCAGTGCTAGTGCCTTGAGTCCACTTTAAAATGCTTGCAGCACTCAGCTTTGCCTTTAAACTCAAACCACAGGTGTGCTATAGAAATGTTTGGGGAATGGTCTGCTAGTTTGTTTACCTTTTCCTCAGAATCCCAGGGTGAAATGTCTGCAAACAACTCCCTCCCCCCTCCCCATGCCCTTGTCTTCTTCCTTCCCTTTATTAATTAAAGATTTCTTTTAAAAAATCTGCAGCTGCCTCAAACATCCGGAGGAATTGAGAGAAATGTTTAATTCATCATTTTCCCTCAACCCCTGTCCTTTTGTCTGTGAGCTATTTCTTTGGGAATTCCTCTTTCTGGAAGTACTGGGGTTTGTTGGCTGCTTTATTGTGCTGCTGTTCTAAAGAGTTTTATATTTACCCAATTAGCCAAAGGTGATTTGTTCAACTGGTATGAAAAAAAATCCATAAGCAGCAGGTGAGGTTTGTTCATAGCAGGTTTTCTTTTAAAGTCGGTGATTTGCCAAAATCCGCTGCATGAGCAGTTAACAATTTTTTGTTGTCTGTGGCTGTTTAGAAGAGGAAAAACAGTCATTGACTGCACAATAAAACAGATTATGTATACTAATGCTCTGCATTCCTGTGCTGGGTTGCTCTCTGGAGTGACCCTGCATTCTACTTTCTTGGACATGATTAATGACAAAGTGGGACAGATCCTCAACTGGTGTAAATCAGCCTAGCTTGCCTGGTGCGTTTTTTACACTGCTAGCGATGATGGATTTCATCAAAGCTACTGATGCTACTAGCAGGGCAGATTGTAATAAGACCAGAATGGGCCTAGGATCAATAGCATTTTGATTTCCTAGGTCTGCAGTCCTGTAGTTAGCACACTGTCTTTTTTTATTCTTTCAGCACCATGGCCAGCAGCCAGGCTGGTTCTGAGTGCTGCATCGAGCTCTCTAAGGCATTAAGTCATGTCCATTGGAGGCCGATGTCGGCGTTCGAATCCCCAGTGTGACTGTATAAATTCATGGCAGGCCTGAAAAATGGTAAAACAGCTCCCCAAAGACATTTTCTCTATCCCGGCACGAAGGAAAGGAGGGAGCCACAAAACAAAACAGATGCTGCCTTGTTCTAACAAAAGTTTCCCTTCCCCGTTTCCCTAGGGACCCAGTATTCTCATTAGCACTAAAGGGATGGCAGCAGTCACCGACACGATGCGATTTAATGCATAGGCAGCCACTCGTCTCATCTTACAGATGAGACAAATATGGGGAGAGCACAGAGGATGTAATATCCCCGTAGTTGACGACTGCGGGTTTAAGGCATGATCTTAGATGCCCCCGAGGCAGAGAGAGGGTGGTAAGGAAAGAATCCTGGGATACTGTGTAAACACAGAGTTAACGGGGCAGCACACCAGCTTCAAAGGGTGGGATGGGGGGTATGAAGGAATGAATTGCCTTGTCTCATCAGCCCCATTGCACCATTGTAACTGTTCGCTGAATCCAGTCTCCTGTGCCGCAACAGCTTAGCCAGAGTGAAATCTGGAAGGGGGATGCTTGCATGGAGGAGCTATTAAACTGATGGGCCCGGGCAAGACAAAGAGAATACAGTAAAATGAGTTGCCATTTTTGTAGTGCAAGTGATTGCAGAATTCTCTAGGAAGCACAGCCGACTGGGGCAGCGCATTGGCACACTTGGTTGAGGACAAGGGGGATGCAGGCCTATTTATGGATTCTGGCTTGCTGCATCGTCATGAGACCTGAACACAGTGAATTGTGTAGCAATTATGGTTGTAATATCTTGACATCAAATGTCCTCATTAGAGGGAAATGGTGAATGACCATGGAGTTGTGGCATGTGCAGCATAAATACCAATTACTGTTGTAGCGATCTGTGCTCAGTTAATTCCTGTGCTGTGTTACATGGCTTCACATACCATGGGGCTAAGTGATGCCCAATATAAGAGACAGACAGATTATAGTGGGTATCACTTAGCCACGTGGTATGTAAAGGAACGTGGAAAATGTAGTCCAAAAAAGTGCAAATGGAGAATCAGCACTTCTGGGGCCTCTTCCCAGCTCTGCCACTAACTTGCTGTGTGACCCTGGGCATGTTTAGCCTCAGCCAACCAATGAGAGACATTTCTTACTGAGTGTGAGCCTCTTTCAGTCCTGAGAAATAAAGAATTTACTCAGTTGGTTTTGACACCTGTAAATGCGGCTGAAGGGACCCATTCGAGAGACAATCTCGGTTGCATTTAAAGATGATTTTCAGCCCTTTGGGCTCTGGCTTTTGTGAGCTCTCTTTTCTTCTGCCAAGCTGGACTGCTTCCTCTCCTATCTCCAGAGACCTTTGTTAAGCTTTGTTTCCAAAGGCTGCAGTCTTGGATATGCACAGATGGGAATATCACATGTATGTTCATGTCTTTGAGGTCTTGCTTGCACACATCCTTGAAATGCAATTTTAGGAATCCTTTGGGTCTTTTTCCAGATGTCCTTTGGGTTGCATCCATCGTTCATTCAGCACACATGCCCACACCAGCAGAGGCATCTCTGTTTGAGGAGTGTTTGCATTCTGGGTATGCTGGTCTGTGGGTGACTCATCATTGGTGATTCTGTCCCTCCAGGAGATTCCAAACATTTGACACAGGCAACATGTATGAAACATTTCTTACTGAATGCCGTGAGAATTATTTAACATTTGCAAAGTGCTTGAGGTTCCCAGGACAAATTGTTAGCCTATTTCACACCAGCGAAGTCCTTTGACACCGAGACTGGGATCTGGCCCACAAATGCAAAGTGTCATGAGATTAACAGTCTAGGAAAGTGCTGTTTTTTCACCTGGTCCACCAGGCAGTAGGGAAACACAAGCCTGATATTCAGGAGAGCTCAGGCCAAAAGATCGGGGAGGGGGGGGGGGTTCAGCAAGACCAGTTTGTATTTGGGTCTGTGTGTCATGCTCTTGTGTCTAACTGACAGGCAGGATAAAGGATCTTGGACCAGTACTACCTAGGGCAGTTCTGCATTAGCTTAAGTGGTGGAGGGCTGTGCTATTAGAGCTATAAGACCAGCACTCCAGGCTCTTCCAGTATTCCCCCTAATCTTTTCCTTCCACGTGCAGACTTTTTCCATCCATGTGCGGAATAAATACGTTATGTGCACTGAGCCACGTGTGAATGTGCACCACCACTAGAAACAAAAAAACCTTGCTGTGAGTGCTCTGCTAATTATCTGGGCAGCACTGGAATCCCTCTTGAGCAGCCAGAAGTGCACAGCTTACAGAGGACACGGGTCTCTGCTCCCTCAGTTCTGTAGTAAGGGTGTCTGTTTCAGCAGGACCTTGGAAAGTGCTCCTGTGCAGAAAGAGTTCAGGATTCAGTGAAAGGGCTGAATTTCTGTCATGAGCTGCAGTGCCTGGGGTAATGTACCGCACCGTTAGTCCCTGAAGGGTTTATATCTCTTCCTAATGCACTGGCCAGGGAGTCTTTCCTCGACTGTGTCACAAAGGAGAAGGGAGGGAGCTCCGAGTTGGCCAGGGCTTGTGTCACAAATAGGAGCCGGAGAGCGAGTTTCTATTTCACTGTGGGCAGAAATTGCTGATGCTGGTTTTCTTCTTCCGCTGGCGGTAAATGAGACCTGGGAGAGAGACAGACAGCGAGGTAAAAGGAAAGACCAGCCTGTCAGTGCTTTTTGATCAATAAACCTTTTCCTGTTAGGAGCGAAGGAGACAGGATGTCTCTCACGGCGGCGTGGTTGGGGCCAGAGTCTGACATCACACTGGCGTGGAGTCAATGGAGTTATTCCAGATTTGCAAATAGGGTCACCGAACAACGTAACCCGTTTCTGTCTGTGTCCTCTATCATGAATGCCTGAAACAACATTATGTTATGGCCCAGTGGTAAATGCTCCTCTACCTCCCCAGAGAACAAGGCTGCCTCACTTCTTGTGGTTATGTTTGGACCTGGTCTATGCAATGCAACTCTATTGGCTCCATTGGCTCATGACTGTTTCTAACCCCAAGGCTTTTGTCTCTTGCCCGGAAAGTCCTGCTACTCCTGGGACGGAAGCAAATGACTTTCCCTAGGGAGCGTTTGGAAGGAGATGACCATGACAAAGCCACCCTGGGGCTCCTCGGGGGAACGGGGGGGGGGTGGGGTGGCAAAGTGAAGGGTGAGCAGAAGGGGACAGGGGAATTGAAGAGACAGGATCGGCTCCTCAGCTGATGTAAATTGGCATAGGCTTCAATAGCGCTAGGCCGATTCACATCAAATCAGGATGTGGCTTATTGCTACCTTCACCTCCTCCCCTGTTTTACTTTGACATTAAAGATCTGTCAGCTTAGCTCAGCAGGCACAGGTGACTACTGGCAGCAAGAGGCACTGTCAGAGGTGAAGTGGAAAGGCCTAGAGATGAAGGAGAGACTCGAATAGCAAATGCAGATTACAGCTGGTGAGAGACTTTAGCTGTGGAGGCTGGGGCATGAGCACAAGATGAGAAATGCAGAGAGCAGCCTAGGAAAGATTGAGCTCTTCCACTGAGCTTCGGTTTGCTGGAGAGGTGGCAGCTGTCAGTGCAGATGATTGTATGATGGATTGTCACTGCACTGACGGAGACGAATCGTGCTTACGATGGAGTAGGGATTCTGCTTTTTTAAATGCTGCATTACATTTTTTCTAGGGCTGTCAAGTGATCAAAACAATTAATCGCAATTAATTGTGCGCACCTCCCCTTTGAAACATTGCCGCGGTGTTTCAATGGGGCAGTGCTGCATGGAGCCAAGGGATCAGCTGGAGTCCCCAGCTGCCCCCAGGCTCCATGCAGCACTGCCCCTTTGAAGTGCCAGGGCAGCGTTTCCAAGGGGCAGCACAAGGCATTCCACGTGGCATTTCAGCAGAAGCCGGGGTTACCTGGGGACTCTCCCACTGATCCAAGACTGTGAATGGCTTGCTAACTACAAAAGCAGCTTCTCCTCTCTTGGAATTCACACCTCCAGATCAGCTACTAGAAGTGGGCCTCATCCTCCTTGATTGGATTCACCTCGTCATCTCCAGCCTGATTCTGGCCTGCATATTTATACCCACCTCTGGAAATTTCCACTACATGCATCTAACGAAGTGGGTCTTTGCCCACGAAAGCTTATGCTCCTACACTTCAGTTAGTCTATAAGGTGCCACAGGATGCCACGCCGCTGTTGCAGGTTCTGGGGAAATGCCTCAGGGAGCCTGGGATCAGCTGGGCAGTCCCAGGCTGACCCTGGGCTCCATGGCAGCTGCCCCTTTAAAACGCCACCTCTGCTGATCCCTGCTCAGCTGTGAGGCAGCGGCCCCTTTGAAATGCTGCTTCTGCACATTTCAAAGGGGCAATGGAGCCTGGGGTCAGCTGGGGACTCTCCAGTTGATACCAGGCTCCGTGTTGTGTTGCCCCTTTGAAATGCTGGAGCGTTAATTGCAGCATTAACACCTGCAATTAACACATTACAAAAATTAACGTGTTAATCCTGCCCTGCATTAATCACGGGCGTTAACGCATGTGAATTGACAGCCCTAATTTTTTCTGCTCTTTTGAATCATCGCAGGATTGGGCCAGATTCTGATCTCAGGTCCGTGCTGTTAAATCTAAGATAAGGCCAAACCATGGTCCCACAGAGCCCTATTTTGTCCTTAAGCTGTGCCAACATCACTGGAATTGCTGTAAATTAGTGAAAGTGAAAGAGAAAACACGGCAAACTGTTCTCTTGATAGCTGTATAATCCTTGAATTCAGTGTGTGGTGGGGGGGGAGGGGTGAGAAGGAGGGATGTGGTTAGGGAACATGCCTGGGACTTGTCAGAGCTAGTTTTAAGTCTTTGCTCTGTCACAAATGCCCCAGATGACCATGGGCACCTCACTTAGCTTCTCTGTGCCTCCATGTCCATCTGTGAAACAGGGGTACCAGCCCTGTCCTGCATCACTGGAGTGTTTTGTGCGGTAAATACACTAAAGACTGTGAGGTGCTCAGATACTATGGTGGTGGGTGGGGTAAGCAAGTACTTTAGCTTGACAGTATAACTGAGGGCGGAATGGCGCAGTGTTCAAATTGCCCTGGGATTTGTAGCAGTCTGTGCCTCTCTTCTCCTTCTCCTGCCGTGGGCCTGATCAAGGGTTGATTTCCAATTATAATGAGATTCATAAAGCATGCATTTGTCTCTGCTGCATCAAACCAGCCCTGTTCTGCACAGCTGAGAAAACATCCCTGCAGCCGTCTGGAAGGAGAGTCCCTTCTCCCCCATGCCACCGGCAGAGTCTTCATTTCCTATTTTCAGCTGTCACTCCCTTCCAAGCACATGTTGGTTCCACTTGGTATTCAGCCGGCAGGGACTCTTTGGGAAGAGGTGGTTTTGCCAGTGTCTAGGTGTAGAGCAGCCATCTTGGGGAGTGAGGTCTGTTTACACTGCAGTAACATGCACATGGCTGCCTGATGGGTGTGGGCGTCATCTGGAACCTTAGCTCTAGTGCTCCTTAACCCAGAACCTTAGCTCTAGTGCTCCTCTAAACATCTACACTACAAGTCAGCTGCTGATCTGTTACTGCATTGTAGAGATCCCCCGAGAGACCCTGCTGCATCTGGAGCAGGTTGCTGGAGCATCGGCATTTCGCTGTGGCTTTATTTGTCCCTGTCGCCCCAATTCTCATATCAGTTGGGAGAGCTGGAAACTTTGGAGACAGTGACCTGCAGGAAGGAGGGAAAGGGAACTAAAGGAGGAGCCATGCAAAGGCAGAGAGGAACAGGCCGAGGAGAAAGGAAGAAAGAACAAGCATCAAGGTGAGAGAGGGTAGAGAAACAGTCTGAAAGGCATATGAGGACCTGATCCTGCCTGGTGCAGGGCCCACCTGGGACAGACTTGGTGATCTCAATAGGCGGCCTCTTGTATGTATGTATGACTCTATCTCTCAGCCCTTTTGCATAGTTACAAACGGGATGGGAGCGGAACATGCTCTGTGCCTGGCAAATCAGACCAAAATTGACAGTGAAGCAAAATTCAGCTCTGGGAACAGGAAAGGGAGTTACTCTAGCAGGTGGAGAAGTGAAACCTATCCCTTTACCGCTGTAAGGGATATCCTGGGTCGGCTCACAGGCTACGAGGCTCTGTAGGGAAGCTTGTGATCTGGACCTCACAGCAGCCAGTCCAGAGAGCCAGCCTGGTACAACGTGCTGCTTAGCTTCAGCGAGCAGCCTGCTTGGTCGCTCTGTTTTTGGGTCTTTGTACGTGAGAGTTTGGAGTCTAAAAACGATATCTGTAAATATAATGTGTGTCTTGCATCACAACCTTCCAGCAAGAGTGTTTATGATTATCAAACTTCTGTGTGTGCTGTGCATGTGACAGACTTTGGGAGGGCAGGAGCTCTGAGCTCATTCCAAACACAACTGAAGTCTACAGCACCCGTCTTGGGCAGGCAAGTATTGTTAGCCCCATTGTACAGCAAAGCAAACAGGCTCAGAAAGAGGAAGGCTCCAGTTTCTAGAAATGACTTCTCCTTCTGGGAGGGCTCCATGTCAACTTTAGCACTGCCCTGGTTTGGCCACTGTTGAAGATTTCGTTAGCACCAGAGTCTGGGATGGAACTCAGGCTGCCAAGTCCCTTGCTCTGACCATTTCTTCCAGGAGCATGATACACAGAGGTATGAAACGGTCAAAAGGAAGATCCTACAGCTACAGGAGGAAGGACTCTGTGATTGTGCAGCCAGTGGACAGTAACAGAGGAGAATATTCATCTACCCTTAATTATTTAGAGCCAGAGTTCATTTTACAGTTCCACTGGCAGATTTTCTCTTTGTTTTTGGTAGCTAGGGGACTGGCTTTGACTCATTTCCAGCTCTCTAGCTATTGATCAAGCCCTGTGATGGCTAATGTGTCACCAGAGCCAGCAGTGTCTCAGGGCAGATCCTGAATGAGGAGGAATTTATCTGCATGCTTACACTTCTCTCTCCCTCTTCTTCCTAAAGAGATTATAAAATAAATATCCATAATCCCAGAAAGAAAGAACGAGGAAAAGCTTTGCCCTGCTGAGGGTCTGTATTTCGGGGGCTTGGCTGGATTTCATTGTAAGTGCTGCTGACTTGAAGAAATTCTTTTGATCATCTAAGTCCTGGCTGGATTAATTCACCAAATCCCTTTAAACACTCTAGGATTTCCAGCTGATGTTGAATGAGAGCTCACTCTGTGGCCCCAGCCTGGCCAGCGAGACCTTGATCCCTCAGCTATTGTTCAAAGGGCTGAGATGCTGCAAGGGCTGCCCGATTCCCACCCCAGAGACAAGGAATGGTAGAGGGCATGTGTGACAGGCCAGGCAAGTCCTCGGCTCTATCAGAGTGGAGCTGCGTGAGCCCTAAGAGCCACTGGGTGCAGCAGCCATGCAGAGTGGGGGAACGCAGGGGAGGGAGGGCAGATGACTCAAAGGCAGCATTGTATGATCTTCATTAATCCCCGCACTGAAGATCTGTCACTTTAACTCGCCACCCCTCCCCTGTCCATCATCCCGTATACCTGGGACACTGGGAAGAGCTTCTGTGCGTCATAAGGATAACTAGTGCCCCAGCTCACCAAGCCAGAGTGAAGCCAAAGCTCCATTTCACGCGCTGCTTCCACTTTCCCTGGCTTGACTCTTCTGCTCTATTTGTCTGAAATGAACAGAGATGAAGGGAAATGAATTACAGTCTCTCCCAGGGCCTATAGTGCTAAGTGCCAGTGCAGCCGGCTCCCAGCCCATGACTCCTTCACTGCCAGGCAGTCACTTCCTAAGACGTGTCTCCTCCTCTCACATTTTAATTCTCTCATCTACCCCCACTGCCCTCCTCCATTCCTGTCCTTGCTTCCCCTCTCCCATCCCTTCTCCCCTCCTTAGGACGGTGTTTTCAATCCCATCCTGCCTGGGGCTGAGCAGGTTCTAAGCGCTCCCATTGAAGGTCTGATCCAGAGCTTGTTGAAATCAAGGGAAAGATGCTTATTAACATCACGGGGGGTACATCTAGAGTACAGCTCTCTGTCGACAGAGAGATGTAGATTAGGCACGTCGAAATTGCTAATGAAGCAGGGATTTATATATCCCATGCTTCCTTAGCATAAACATGGCCACCGCTTTTTTCAAAACGGAGCTTTTTCGAAAAAAAATGGCAGTCTAGATGCGGATCTGTCGAAAAATAAACCCTTGTTCGAAAGATCCTGTAAACCTCAAAAAACGAGGTGGCTATGTTTATGCTAGTAAAGCGCGGGATATTTAAATCCTTGCTTCATTAGCAATTCCGACGTGCCTAATCTACATCTCTCTGTCGACAGTGAAGATATAGTCTAGACACAGCCTAGATGCTGGAGTAGGCCCTGAGGGTGTTCAGCACCGTGAGTGGGTGAGCCCCTTTGACACCAGAACCCTAAACAGTTACAGCAAGTTGTGGCTTCTTGCCCTTTGGTGGAACGGGCTAAGGAACGGTGCCTCCATTTGGAGCCCAGTTTAATAGAAGAGCCCTGGGCCCTGCCTTCTGGGAAGGTCCTTACCAGGCCTCCAAGTCTGACTCCCACCGTGGAACAACCAAAGGGAAGGATCCGCTCAAGAATCCACCGCAGTTTTCACACGGAGCCTACTGCAGGCTGGGAGAGGAGGGGGGAGCAGAGGCCTGCCTGCTCTTTGGAGGCCCATGCAATGCAGACATGATCAGCAGAGCTCTTAAGTTTTGTCTTCATTGAGTCTCAGATAGAAGGACTGACCTGGGGCACAACAGACTCTGCCCTCTTCTCCCTTCCTCCGCCAGTTCCCACAGAAGAGCACACAGGTGGTGGCTGTAGGAATTAGACTAGACTTGGTCTTAAGTGTTTTCTATTGGAAGGAAGCACAAATAATATTACAATGGCAAGACAGACAAACAGCACCTCACATGACAGTGCCTGCTCAACAGACCATTGACCCTTGGGACTGAATGTTCCACCTTGAGCCAGACAGCAGCCCTTGAGCTTTCTGAGCAACACACATGTTTACACCAACACCACCCACCCCGCTGTGCTCTCTTTCTCCCCTGAGCTCTGTTCTGGTTGAAAAGTCCCTCCAGTCTCCTGTTCCTTACGGATGCCTCCAACGGCGAGGGTTTGTCCCCCCTGCTTTGCTAAATGTGTTTTCAAGCACCAGCCTGAAACTTAGCGGATGGTAATTATGCTTTGACATTAATATTAAAACCACAAGCAGAGTTAACACTGTAATATCATCCCTGAAGGCTACTGCTCATTTAAGTGTTATCCTTCTGAGACTTAATTATTGTCAGCGATGACTCCTAAAAGGCAAGAAAGATTAAGGATGGAAGATGGAATCTTCCCTTGATCATTAGAGCTGTGGGGTTAGAACAAAACATTTGAGAAGTGCCTGGTTGGTTGGTACCATTCATGCTATCACTGAAGCTTGTATGAAGCCCCATTATTGGGCATAATTAGAAGACTTCGATTAGCACCCTCCATACAGTAGTCTTGATGGTCTTTACAGATATCAACTACTATAGCCTCACAGGAGCTCTGGGAAAAACTAAAATGGTATTGTTCCTATTTTACAGATAGGGAAACAGAGGCAGAAGGAAGTTAAGTATCTTGCCCAAGCTTACCTAGTAAATCAGTAGCAAAGTGGGGACTAGACTCCTGGACCTCCCTCCTACTTATCTAACCCATCCCTCCAATACATCCTCCACATAGATTGTGTACATAGATTCAGCCCAAGATCACATGCTTTTTTCAATCTGTACAACCAAAGTTCATTTACAGGGATATCACAGAACCAGCATGTTCTCTTAGAAGCTCTTTGGCATTCTGAGCAACAGTGTTTTATTTGCAATTCAATGGCTTGTGTGTGTAACTAGCTAAATTATTGCTTTATTGTTTAAAAATTGGCTTCTGCAAATGCCATACAAATGTACTTTTGATCTATTTGTTGCTCCACACATCTCTATTAATGGCATCAGAGCCCAATGACTGATCGATAGGAAAAAAATGAATTGGTGCATCTCAGCCTTTCTGTATGATTTATCTGTTTTTTTTAAAAAAGGTTCTGTTGTTGTGTTCTACAAGAATACTGAGCTCTGATATAGCACATTGCACCCTGAGATTTCAAGGCAGTCTACAAGACTGCTCTACAGATAGAAACTGAGACACAGGTTGACAGCGAAGTGACTTACCCAAGGGCAAGCAGCAGGTCAGTGGCAGAGACAGGAGCAAAACTCAGGTTGTGGTGTAGGGAATAATTCCAGACACACTGGGTGCAGGTAAAAACAAGCAGAGGATTTATTGGTTCATGCAGCTGGTGGAGTACCCACCCGGGGTTAACCTGGTGAGCACTAGTTAAATCAAAACATGAATTAGATTATATAGGCAGCAGATGAGGGGAGGAGAAGTGAATTGATAGGTCTAGCGGCAGAAATGAGATGAGCACATAAGCCAATGAACTATGAAGGTTACACAGGACCCCCGCCCATCACCAATTAAACATATTATCACTAATACAAATAATTATTCCTAACAAGCTAAATAAGCCACTATAAACAAAGGCACGTTGATGGTCATTTTGTCAGCTGGAAATATAATACGTCTACTGCGGGGGTGAGATTGCCTTGGGTTGGCACGGCCTTTGGGGTCCAAGCTTATTTTCTAAGAATAAAGCAGACAGTGAAAAACAATCCCGCACGGTTGTTTGGCTGTTTGGTATCAGCCTTATCAAAGTGAGGCCCTTTTGGAATGTGGTTGCCAGGACGACCAGGGTCACGGTAGCTACTGTCTGTGAGCTTCCCAGGCCTGGCCTAAATTTAGGATTTGAGTTCTCAGTTCTCAACAAGATACCATGGACTGCCTCAGTTTACCCCTACACTGGACTCCCAGGCTAGTATCTACCAGGCTACACTGCATCCCTATAGTGCCAAACATGGCAACTTACTCTGGCATTACCATAGCCTCAGGTGCTGTCACTGTGAGCTGCTGTGGTAATTGACAAAGGACCCAATCATCTGATCATTTTCTGGGGTTTAGAATTACCAGTTCATGCCCATGGGGCTTTCACTTGACCATCAGGTGCAAATCCCAGGACAAGATACTTTGGCCTAGTCAAGGTTTGATCAACACAAGATGGGAGGAAGTGTTGCTAAGATTGCTTTGTAGCTGCGAGGAGGGGGGTAGACCCCTGAGACTGGCACTGGGGGGGAATCCTCAAAGGACTGGTTAAGTTGGCTTTTGGGCCGCTTTGCACAGATCAGGGGTTAGGCTCTGACCCTTAATGCTTGCTGATGCGGCTGGTGTTGACTCATAAGAACATAAGAACGGCCGTATTGGGTCAGACCAAAGGTCCATCTAACCCAGTAGCCTGTCTGCCGACAGTGGCCAGAACCAGGTGCCCCAGAGGGGGTTTACCAAAGACAATGATCAAGTGATTTGTCTCCTGCCATCCTTCTCCAGCCTCTGACAAACAGAGGCCAGGGACACCATTTCTATCCCCTGGCTAATAGCCTTTTATGGACCTAACCTCCATCAAATTATCTAGCTTCTCTTTAAACTCTGTTAGGGTACGTCTAGACTACATGCCTCCGTCGACGGAGGCATGTAGATTAGCCAGATCGGCAGAGGGAAATGAAGCCGCGATTAAAATAATCGCGGCTTCATTTAAATTTAAATGGCTGCCCCGCTCTGCCGATCAGCTGTTTGTCGGCAGATCGGGGCAGTCTGGACGCGACGCGCCGACAAAGAAGCCTTTCTTGATCGGCACAGGTAAACCTGGTTTCACGAGGCATACCTGTGCTGATCAAGAAAGGCTTCTTTGTCGGCGCGTCGCGTCCAGACTGCCCCGATCTGCCGACAAACAGCTGATCAGCAGAGCGGGGCAGCCATTTAAATTTAAATGAAGCCGCGATTATTTTAATCGCGGCTTCATTTCCCTCTGCCGATCTGGCTAATCTACATGCCTCCGTCGACGGAGGCATGTAGTCTAGACGTACCCTTATAGTTCTAGCCTTCACAGCCTCCTCTGGCAAGGAGTTCCACAGGTTGACTACGTGCTGTGTGAAGAACTTTCTTTTATTAGTTTTAAACCTGCTACCCAGTAACTTCATTTGGTATCCTCTAGTTCTTCTATTATGAGAACTAATAAATAACTTTTCTTTATTCACCCTCTCCACACCACTCATGATTTTATATACCTCTATCATATCCCCCCTCAGTCTCCTCTTTTCTAAACTGAAAAGTCCCAGTCGCTTTAACCTCTCTTCATATGGGACCCGTTCCAAACCCCTAATCATTTTAGTTGTTCTTTTCTGAACCCTTTCTAAGGCCAAAATATATTTTTTGAGGTGAGGAGACCACATCTGTATACAGTATTCAAGATGTGGGTGTACCATAATTTTATGCAGGGTCAGTAAGATATTCTGTGTCTTATTTTCTATCCCTTTCTTAATAATTCCTAACATCCTATTTGCCTTTTTGACCGCCACTGCACACTGTGTGGAAGTTTTCAGAGAACTATCCACGATAACTCCCAGATCTCTTTCCTGATTTGTCATAGCCAAATTAGCCCCCCTCATACTGTACATATAGTTGGGGTTATTTTTTTTTCCATTTTTGTGTAATTCCCTTTTTTGAAATTAAATGCCAGAGTGCTGGACTGCTGAGGTGTTCTTCCCACCACAGCAATGTTAAATGTTATTATATTATGGTCTCTATTCCCAAGAGGTCCTGTAATGGTTATCTCCTGGACCTGATCCTGCACTCCACTCAGGACTAAATCGAGAATTGCCTCTCCCTTATGGGTTCCTGTACCAGCTGCTCCAAGAAACAGTCATTTAAGCCACTGAGAAATTTTATCTCTGCTTCTCTTCCTGAAGTGACGTGTGTCTAGTCAATATGGGGATAATTAAAATCTCCCATTATTATCGAGTTCTTTATTTTGGTAGCCTCTCTAATCTCCCTCAGCATTTCAATGTCAGTATCGCTGTCCTGGTCAGGTGGTCGATAATATATCCCTACTGCTAAATTCTTATTATTGGTGCATGGAATTACTATCCATAGCGATTCTATTGAACATGTTGATTCATTTAATATTTTTATTTCATTTGATTCTAAATTATCTTTCACGTACAGGGCCACTCCGCCACCCACACGGCCTGCTCTATCCTTCCGATATATTTTATATCCGGGTATGATTGTGTCCCACAGATTTTCCTCATTCTACCAGGTTTCAGTGATGCCTACTATGTCAATCTCCTCCTTTAATACGAGGTACTCTAGTTCACCCATCTTATTAGTCAGACTCCTAGCATTTGTGTAGAAGCATTTTAAAAATTTGCCACTGCTTATTTGTCTGCCCTTCCCTGATGCATTGGATTCCTTTATATGCAGTTGTTTGTCTGCTCTGGCCCATGGTTTGCAGATAGACTCCTTGCCTTTCTCCAGATAGACATGCTGAAGGCACTCCTACAGGCCAAAGGAACTGACAACCCAACCTTCTTTACTCTAACTCATTGGGTAGGTTCTAGATCGGTGACTCTTCACCTCAGAACCAGGACTGCAAAAATGAAATGTATCTTGCTAATACAGATCTCGGTCTCCTTCTTCCCATGTAGCCTCTCTTCCCCTCAGCAGCCGAACGAAAACCCAGAGTCTCAACGGAAAGCCCATGGAATCCTGCATACTTGTGTCGCTCTACAGTTTGACCCAATCTGCTAACACCATCAATTGTACTGAAAATGAATGCCAAACATAAATACAGAAGTCTGTCCTGCCCCATTTTAACTGCTGCTGCTTTATTCAACCTCCTGGCCACACTCCCATTGAAATTGCCACATCCACTGCAAAAACCACAAGGAGTTTCAATCACACTTGGACTTTGAAGAGTTTTTATGGATAGTCCTTTGTGGGTGGAGCTTGAGTCCTTCTGAATCTGAATGGACACCTTCCTACAGAGGGTCCAGGTTACAGGGTGGATGATGAAATGTATCTCCTTGCAGAGGAACCAACATAAGGAGTTCACACCACCTAAGTCCATCCTCAGGAGAAGCAGTGTTGTCACCCCTCCAGGATTGTCCTGGAGTCTCCAGGAATTAAAGATTGTCATGTGATGAAACCTGTAAGAACATGCACAAACCAACATTGGTGACCCTAATGGTGGGGCCTACGTGGGACTGAATCGGTGTCTACATCTTGCTTTGGCCTCTCAGAAGTGGATTTCTCACAGAGTGAGTCACCTCCAACTTCACCAGGTAAAGAATAGGAGCAGTTTCAGTCCAGGTGTTGCTCCATTGTTGTCAGTTGGCTCAAGTTTATCTGTGATGTGAAACTATGTGATGGGGACACTGGCAGTGTAGAATTTGCCCCAGTCGCTATTTACCTGGGCCTAACTTCCAGTTCCTTGTGAGAATTTCTCTTTGACCAGCAGGTGATTCCTGATCGCAGAGCTGGGTCCTCCCGCCCCATGTGCAGAATGGTAGAAACATGGGGCTAGGCATTGGCTGAAGTTGGAAGTGAAAGAAGTCAGGGGAGCAAGGGGGTCTTTTGGAGTTTGAAGTCAAGATGCATTTAGTGATCAGCAGCCCTCAATGCAAAAAGCTCTGATTGTGTCCACACTGTTTGGGGGGGAAATACAAGAGCGAATTTTCCTAGCTGATCCATTAGATCAGTGTTTCCCGATTTTATTTGGCCACAGAACCCTTTTAAACACACAAGAATTTTGCAGAACCCCCAATAACAGTATTCGCGAGAGCACTGCCTGCACACTCCCATACAAACAACTGGTTTGAGCGCTGAAGCTTCAACTTTGTCAGACGCGGCGCTAAGCTGGCATTATACAGGGACAGGTATCGTGGCAAACACAAATGAAAATTGTTTTCAATAAATTTAATAAATGCTTAACTATTATTATGTTTTTAAATCATAAAATGTTCCTGTAATTTTCTCGCGGAACCTTTATTTCCAGAGCCCCGGAGTTCCGCGGAACACCATTTGGGAAACACTGCATTAGAGAAACACCTCTCTATTATATACTTGGGAGTGTTTGTCCGTCTGTCTGTGAGTCTGTTTCTTCAAGAACTCCTCCTAAATGGTAAGAGCTAGGGGCACCAAATTTGGTAAGCAGCCTCTTCATATTCTAACTTAAAGCAAGGTCCTGGCACAACCAATTCCTGACAATGGGATGTGCCTGGAATCCAGTTGTTGCTAAAGAAATGGTAAGGAAGGGCTCTGATAGCAGGGATAGAATGACAACAAGGGGGCAGCAAGCATGGAGGAAAGAGATACTCCATATTGACCACAGGCAGGCCAGCCCCAGGAAAGCAACGCCACCAGTCGGACAGCACAGAACCTGCCTTTCCCCGAGGAGCAACACTGCTGGTTGGGCAGCATGACCCCAGCCACCACAGGGAAGCATCCCCCATACCTCCCAACCCCTTGCCCTGAACCCTACGCCCCCACCCCTGCTCTGAGCCCCCCACTTCCCCAAGCCCCTAACCTGACTACTATACCCCCTACACTCCTAGTCCCCTGCTCTGAAGGACCCGAGCAGTGCTGGGTAAATCTTCTAGTAATAAATAAAGTCAGATTTGCTACTGGCACCAATGGATTTATACGGGTAGAGAATTTGGCCCAGTATCTTTGTGTTGACCCCAGTGAAAATAATCCCTGCTCAGTTACTTCTCTGGATGTCTCATCCCCTGAGCTAGTGGCTCCACTCTGAGCAGCAGCTGGCTCTTTTCTGTGCACGTTTTCCAGACAGGCACCAGAACCCACATAATACGGTGATGGGGGAATACAAGGACCTAACACAATTACGTGGGGTGCTGCTGATCGGATTGGAAGAGCTCACACTTCCTGGGGCATCCTAGGACTGCTCTTTAGCCCTACTGCAGCCAGGTCTGTCTTGCTACCCCACAGGGGTCTGTTGAGTTTCATAGGAAGGAACTGGAAGTGCCTGATCCAAGGCCCGCTGGAGCCAATGCTTCTGGTCTTCAGTGGGCTTCGGTTCAGACCTCAGATCAGGACAGAATTGGTTCCATTTTGTGGTTTTACGTGAATATATTTGGGGTCAGATTCCATTATCCATGATTAATCAGGATTCAGTGAAATCGCACCCCTGTAAGGCCGTAATGAGGGGAGAATCTGGCTTATTTCTGTATTGTCCAAGTGAGGATGGATGGGTTAAAACTAGAGCTCTGCAGGACTTGTTAGTTTCTATTCAGTGACCTCTTCTGTGGTTCTGATCCAGGTGCTGTTAAGTTAGTGTCTCCTGAGTTTTGCTTTGTCTTCTGAATGCAAATGAGTGGAAATATTCCCAGTGAAATAAACTCAGTGGAAAAGGCCAATTCCACTTGGCTTTGTGCAGAGAAACTGCCTGGTGCCTGTAGTTTGGAGGAGAGCTCATCAGTTCTCTGACGTTTGATTTTGAAGTTGGACTCAGGATGAAGCTGGACAGAGATTTGCACGGAACTGGGTCTTGCATGATCTTGCTCTTGGGTTCAGGCTTGCTTGAAAGGTTCACAGGCTTTAGAAAACCTGTAGAAGCGTGGGCAGAGCTTTAGTCTGATGGCCAGATGAGGATATGAGCTTTGCCTGGTCTGAAATGTCATCATCTCTGCTTTGCCTGGCTCTGATTCAAATGACAGCAGGAAGCCAAGTTCTCTCCTCCCGCCCCCTCCACCTTTTGACCTGTATTTGCCCATTAGCTGGGAATGTTGTCATGTATGGTTGTCAGGAGGCGCTCCTGTGACCGCCTCCCCCACCCTGCCTCAGTGCCCCAACTGACTGTCTTCACTCAGTCCATCGCTGGACCGCCTACAGTCCATCTCGGGTGCTCATCACCGGCATTACTATCACTCCTCCCTCAGATCAGCCTCGACCTTCTATTCCCCGCTTATAGCGCCGCCACGACACCCTCGTTACGGCAACAAGGGATACCGTGGAGGGAGAAGGGGGTGCCCGGACCCGCCCTCATTCACGGGCCCCAGCCCAGGGCCCTAAGGACTTGGATCCACCAAGGATCCAGTCCGGTCAGTGGGGCGAGCCGCCGAAACGCACCAACCCGCCAACCTCACCGGGTTCTGCCATGGGCTACTTCCCTTCCCCCGAAAGCCCCTCTACCACGGAGCTCACCTTCCCCTTTGTGGACAGGATTGCTGGCGGAGCAGCGACGATTCCTGGCCACGGCTGGCCGCTTTCTCCGGGCTCGGACCTTTTTCCCTTCCGGCTGGGCTGGCGGGCCTTTTGAAATGGCCGCTGCCACCCCGTTCGTCCTGTGCCCGCATGACTTCCCCGTTCCGGGACGTCACGCACCCCGCCCCCTTCCTTGGAGGCAGGGCCTTTCCTCGCTCCCTCCGCCTGTCCCGGGGCATACCTGATGTCGCCCCTCCTGGCGTCATCCTGGGGCGACGGCCAAGCGGCATGGGAGCAGGCTGCACACGGGTGAGCCTCCCCGCCGCCGCGACTGCCCAGTGCTTCGCTGGCAGCAGAGAAGGGACGGGGCAGAGATGCCCCATCACAATGGTACAAAATCTAAGCCCCATTGTAGGTGAGAAATCCTCAGACCTGGCTCTTCAGACCAACTGCGGGCTTCTTGATGCTGCCCTCCATTAAGGGCTTTGAGACTATTCAGCTCCACCACTGATCCCATCTGCTCCATCGGCCTAGAAGTAATGAGCACATTAACTTCCAAAGAGAGATTCATTAACTTCCGCTACCTGAGGAGTCTGAACTGGGGATGTTCAAAGAGTTGCCTGCAAAAATGACTTTGGCCAGCTGTGCTCTATTACATGAGGACGCTCGTCAGAAGGCTCCATTACTCACAAATGAGCACAAGATCTTGCTGGGGAAGTGTGTGGGGGGTGCGCAAGCTGTGTGAGGGCAGATTAAGCCAATCATTTCCATGGAGAGCACCGTCCGTGCGAGGCGCTCAGAGCCATTTGTTGGCTTTTCAGAAGCCTCACAAGAGTCTGGCTGAAGCTGACTTACTGATCTAGCAGAGGGCTTTTAAAAAACAAGCATAGAGGGGCTTGATTCGCTGTTCTCCTTGCTATTCTATGGACACTTTATACCAGTGAAAAATGGGTGTAAGACATGCCCACCTCAGAATGGTTAGTGGCTTGCATCCATTGCCTGGGTGCTGGTGCCGATGATGGCTCAGGTACAGGGCAATGAAGAAAGAGGCCGAAATGATTTAAGGGACTCACCTGAGGCAGTCAGTGACAGAGCCAGGAACAGAACCCCGGAGACCTGTCCTTCACCCACGTCAATCACTGTACTTGGCTCCCTTCTATTATGCCCAAACACTGCATGATTTTCCTCCATATCCCACAATTCAAAACAGATGTGTCCTTCCTTTGAGTGTCTAATTAGCAGGGCTGCCAACAGGGGGAGACAAAGGAGGCAGTTGCCCCAGGATCCAGGGCTACTGGCCTCTGCCACCGTGGCAGGAGCTCCAAACTCTTAATTGTTGATGGAAATCTGTGTGGTGCTGCCCGGGTGGCTGAAGGCTGGCTGGGGGGGGGGGGGGTATGGTCCCTGTCCCCACCCCTTCCACCTGAGGCCCTGCCCCTTCTGGGAGGACAGGTGTCAGGGCCAGGCCCTCCCATATTGCCCAGGCTCAGCGACGTTTGTCACCAGCCTTGCTAATTAATCCCTATTTAACATGCATGCATGCTCTGTTTTAAACAAGAGTGCTTGATTTGTGGATAGTGGCATTGAGGCTGGATCTGTATTTATATTTATGAGCAAACAGTGTGGGGGGAGAACCACAAAATGACAAAATTGGTGAAGTTCCCAGTGAGGTTGATGCCGTGGGCTTGATTCACCAGCATGTTTACTCCAGTAAATCAACAGAATGACAGTGGCATAAAACAGGGTGACCTAGGAGGGAACCAGACTCTGTGGCTTTAACCCATGTTGGTTTGCTGTGGAAGCAGTGAGGCGCATAGTAGGCTGTTGAATGCAAATGCTCTAGCTTTGTGGCCTTGGATCTGTGCTGAGCTGAGCAGAGGTGGTGATGGTGGCTGTGTGTTTCTCTAGAATTTGAACAGCAACCCTCTACATTTTCCAAGTAGCTCATATGGGGCTTAGTCATGTGACTCCCATTAAAGACAATGGCAGTCACATGGCTAACTTGCTCGTAAATGTATCTCAGCGCATCGTGGGAAGTAACTAGTGGGAGCCATTCTGCAGATCTGCATTCGCCACGCCTGTGAGGGCAGTACATTTCCATGCTGCGTTTCCTGATGAAATACGGTGTAGGAGAAAGTTGCTGGGTGCCAGCTTCTTCATAAAGGGAGATGGGAAAGCTGCTGCTGGTGTCAGCTTGGCTGTGAGGAAGGGGGAAGATGTGACCAAGTGGGTCGTCTGCAAAATAGAGGCAAGTTTGGAGAGATGCTGAGTCTCTCAGGACTGTGGTTCTGTGCCGACAGTGCTGTGGAATTAAAAAAAATCCGAGGAACCCAGATAGTGAGGGTAGTGTTTAGACACAAATGTTCCCTGTAATACTGTGCAAAGGAAGCCATTTGCAGTGCACAGCAAGTTCTACTGTGAATGATGTGGTGTCTTCTGGAGTGACGTCTACAGGCACCTTTATCTATTAAGGAATTCTCTGCACCTATACAACCTTCTCTCTCTCGTTCTCCCTGCTGCATTCTTGTAGCACCTAAGACCAATGTCTCTCTAATCTTTTCCATACCTATGCAGATTTTTTCCATCCATGTACAGAATAATGTTTATGTGCACTGAGGCATGTGCACCACCAGTAGAAACAAAAAACCTGGCTGTGGGTGCTCTGCTAATCAGCTGGGCAGCATTTCAATCTGTCCTGAGCTGCTGCACAAGTGCACCACTTACAGGGAACACTTCCTGCGACTTCACACCAGGGTGTTAGGCTAGTGCAGCAGAACTGGGAAGTGACACGGGCTATAAAACGGAAAATGTGGCCGAACAGGTTAGGGCCCTTTCCTAAGAGGGGCTACCCCCCTTTCTGGAGATGCTGGGAGGCATTACCTCTCAGCTGAGGAGGCGTGGCGATTCACAGGAGCTGCTGGCCATCTTGTAGGTTTCAGCCTTTCGATGCCACCGTGATTGGGGGAGGGGTGTGTGTCTTACAAATACCTATTGCAAAGGAGATTATCTGCACTGAGGGCCAGATTGTTATGCACTGGCTCACTCGCAGGAGTACCCACTTCGTGAGACGTCCAGCTGAAATCAACTGGATGTCTTGGAGAGTAAAACACTACTCTGGGAGTGAAGGGGATTGAATCTAGCTTGAAGTGAAGAGCAAAGCAGTGGTAGTAAACATGGTGAAAAATAAATAGGGTTAAACATTTTCTTCATTTCCAGCAATCTTGGTACTAGACACAGCTCAGAATAATTTTGCATGTGTGTAGAGTTACCCAGAGATGAATGTGGTCCATGGTTTTAATCTTTTCAGCCTCTTTTCATTGAAATATATTGATCCTTCTACATTTATTTTTTGTTCAGTATATCCAAACGGAGATTGCACCACAGCATGAAATAATCACTCGGCAGTTTGAGTGATGCAGTGTGGCCTGTAAATCCAGTGATTTCAGTGGAATACAGGGTAGAGCCATTTATCTTGTACACCAAACTTTCTTTCTTTCTTTCTTTCTTTCTTTCTTTCTTTCTTTCTTTCTTTCTTTCTTTCTTTCTTTCTTTCTTTCTTTCTTTCTTTCGAAAAAGCTATGCAAAATGCGCTCTGCATTTTGCGTAGCTTTTTCCACTTTTTTTTCGAAAGAGGCTTTTCCGCCATTTGGCCCCATCTAGATAGGGCCAAATAGTGGAAAAGCCTCCTCTTTCAGCAGAGCCCTTATGCCTTGTGAAATAAGGTATACAGGGCTCTGCCAAAAGAGCATGTTTGCTCTTCTGCTTTTTTTTGCAGAAGAGCAAACGTGTTCCTTGGATGTGGCGGGGTTTTTGAGGGATTCCTCTGGTATCCCACAAAAATCCCTCAGTCTACACTTAGCCTTTCTTTCTTTCTTTCTTTCTTTCTTTCTTTCTTTCTTTCTTTCTTTCTCCAGGTAAAATGTGAGCTGAGATTCTGGGACATGTTATGACGTGGAACTAAAATTTCTTTGCCAAGGCATGAAAAAGAGAACCTGGGGGGGAAAAAGAGAGTTAAGATGGAAATGATGAGACAACCTTAACTGTAGTGTCATGCACAGCAATGCTTTAATTTATTCAATCAATTTCAGGGCCCCTAGGCTGGGAGAGGATAATGCTAGGATATTAAATCTGTCCCTCTCGCCAATCTGTCACTGGTGTGTCAGAACACATTGATTCTTCTAGTCCTGCCTTTATTAACTGTCTCCTCAGTGTGGCCTCTCAGTCTATCAGATGCTAACCTGCAGCCACTTGCGGTGGCTTGGAAAGCCACCCAATTCCCTGTTCACCCCAGCCAGTTGGTGCAGGCATCTGTCCTGCTGTAGAAGGGCTGACTGCAGCCCAGCTACTCGGATTGTCCAAGAAGAACAGACCTGTGTTCCATCTTGTCCTCTAGTCACTAAAAGTGACCAAGGGTAGGTGCAGCAGAAGAAGGTGTAAGGCACCCCACTGTGCAGTATTGTCCCAAGGGAAGACATTTCTTCCTGACCTCAGCTGGTGAGCAGTTTATGCCCTGAAACATGGGAACTGACAGCCCTTCTAATGTGAGTGCAGCTTCCCACATTTAACTGCACATGCTATTCTTATTCCTATACTAAGGGAGGCATCTGCAGCCCGTGAAAGGATTAGGCCCTGGGGCTGGTGCTGCCATGTAAGGGGTCACCTAGGGCAGCAGGGGGTTGATAGTTTCTTGTTATGCAAATGACTCAGAAAACTGGCCAATTGGAGGTGTGATCATTGGGTCGGGGGTAGGGGCAGCGGGTGAAGCCTCCACTTCTTTCCCCCTCACCCCCAATGTGTGGTGCAGAGAGGCACATGGAGGGAGCAGCCAAAGCCTGTAGCAGACAGGGAGCCTGCCTGAAGTTCCTGCTGGGCTGCTGGCTGGGAACCACCTCAGCTAGAGCTTGCAACCCCTACTGGTTAACCAGAACCTATAAGCCTCACCTGTTAACCTTTTACTGCCCTAGTTATAAGCACTTCACCGTTCTTAACACACAGGCTGGATTCCCTGCTCAGCCTGGGACCAATCTCTGCAGTTCAAAGTCTTTTCATCCAAATGTTCTTATTGCCTTTAAAGTGTGTGTGGGGAGGAGCCTCTGCCCCTTAATTTATTCTCTCGGTTCATGTGCCTGTTGCTTCAAACATGGAGTCAAGCATCACATGTCCTACACCTTGCTGAGACTTTGTCTGCTTGGCTAAGTTGAAAGTGCAGTAGTGCTTTACCGCAGCAGTGTGGGCCCGGCGCCAGCGCTGGGCGAGAGCTCTGCCAGCACAGTAGATAAACTACGTCCATGAGGGGAGAAGCTAACCGTGCTGGGAGCCTGTGTACGCTGTCTGCGCTTGGGGTGTATGTGTATTTTCCACACCCCAAGCAAGAAATGGACAGAGCAGTAAAGTGGTGGAGTAGCTGAGCCCTAAGTCAGGGCGTTAGGCAAGCCTCATTGTGTGGTGCTTGAGCAACTGTCCCCTTAGGCTTTGTCTACACAAGCAGCTGTGTCTGTGCTCTCTCCCACCAGTGCATTAGCGTGACCACACAGGTGGCACTCGCAGCATCTTTCGGAGCAATGCATTCTGGGCAGCTATCCCACCGCGCACCTGCCATCACTTAGCAAATATCCATCGGCAAGTCCTGACCTCGATTTAATTAAAAATTTGCTTAAACAGGAACCCTCTGAACTAAAACCCAATTTATGTCCAAAAAAATCTCCGATTTAAAAATAACGGTGGAACTGCTTATGCTGCTTTCCAAGAGCATTTGCCCCTCTCTGCCCTGAGCCACCGTTTGCCTTTCTTCCTTCTCCTGCCCCCAAGGTCTTTCACGATTTTTCCCCTGTTGGGGGTTGAGAACCGTAGGTAATTGTGTTTCATCTCCATGCATGAGGCAGTCTGAGCTGATGACGGGTTCCCAGCCCTCTGAATAAATAATGAAATAAATGCCTCTATTGATCCGACAGCGGGTTTCTTTTCTGTGTGCACGCGTGCGTGCGTATACTCATAATTATTGACTGCTCCTCTCCGAAGATCACAGGATGACGGGAGAGGCGTGAAAAGCCAAGACGTATTTTCATGCAAATCCTGGGAGCATGTGTTTTTCTGCATGGGGCTGGATTCTTCACTGGTGTCAATTTGGCTTAATCCCATTGGACCAATGGCTCTCCCCAGCTGAGGTTCTGGCCATGGGCCTTTCGCAGCAGGGAGAATTTTTTTGTAGGAAACCTTACTGAGTGCTGGGCTTCCCTGGAAGGCAGATCTCACACTGATGGCATTTGATAGACAGCCTTGATGGGCTTTTCCTGCCCCCCTTCCTCAGCTGAGGCTCTGGGATGAAGAGGAAATTAACAAAATAGAAGACTTCCTCCTTTGTTTAATTAAAAATTAAATATTAATGGTAATGGAGGGTGGTGCTGGCTGCCCAAATCCCCCGTCCGGTAGAAGGGGGGCACCCGTCCCGCTCCTCGGGCAGCGTGAGAATGGGCTGCCTGAACAATACCCGCGTAGCCAATTAGGCGGCAGGCCAGCTGGTGCAGGCTAAATTGGCTGACATTGCCCTGAGGGAAACAATCTCAGACTCCAACTTTCTGGAGGAAAACGTCCAGTTGCGGGAGACTCATTACTCTGTAATTGGCAGCTGAGGACTCGCCAGGGCGAGGGGCTCGGTTCCCACTCCGGGCCTACGGCCTGGGTGCAGTCTCAGGGCTCGTATCCCGGCAGATGAGGTGGCTGCTGGGCTGGGCTGGAGCCCGCCAGCCCTTGCTCCCAGTTATTGGGCTTCTTGTGTGTGGCTCCCGTGGGGTAAATGGGCTCTCCTGGGCGGCGAGCACTGTGCTGCCCGGGCCCTGATCCCAAGCCCAGTGTTATCGTTGTCTCCAATGAGCTTTGGATCGGACTCGGGAAGCATGGAGATGGCTCTCGGGGAAGGCCGGTCCCCGCCGCTTTTAGAGGAGGTTCCTGGGGTTCAGTACAAGCTTGTTTATTTGCAGACACGCCCCCGTGGGCAGAGATTGTGTCCGCTCCTCTGCCTAAGCAGAGCCAGGCTGCTGTCGGGGAATCACTGATGTCGTCCGATGGATCTGCATCTCCAGGCCTGCTAGGAAAAGGCAGTAATGGTTCCACCGGATCAGCTCCACGCCCACTCCCAGATGACAGTGGGGCTATGCAGGAGCAATTCACACAGGAGTGGGCACACCCAGTGACCAGCCCTCTAGCACACCCTGAAGAACTCCTGGCACTGCTCTTGCAGGAGCTGGTTATTAAACACGTGCATGGGCCCTATCGGGCTGTGAGTCAGTACTGCCTGCCTGCCGCCCCGTGTGCGGTCAGCTGGCTTCGGCTGGACTGCCCGCCCCTAAAGTCAATGGCAAAACTCCCCCTGGTGTCAGTGGAACAGGATCAGACCCTGTAGCAGGTTTGCACTCGCTGCTGCGGCACTTCCTGCTGGGCAGTCTTGGGAAATTAGCTCTCTTCCAGCCAGGAGCTCTCTCCTCCTGCTGGTGTCTCACCTGTCCATGCCCATGTTTCTCAAATCACCACCACAGCGCTCTGGCAGGTCCCATATGCCCCCAAACCACAGCACCCCCATTCCCTGGGTATTGCCCTACTGCAGCACCCATGTTCTGGAGTCCTCCCCTTCCAGGGAACCCAGTTACCCCTAAGCTCACTACTTGCCTCAGTGACCAACTGCCATCCTTCCTGTGGCCCAGTGGCAGGGAACCTGTGTGAGGTCGGGGGCTGCCGACCCACAGAAAAATCAGTGAGGGGCCATACACACACGAGGAACCCCTCTACCCCCAAAAAACCCACCAAACCCTCACTGATATGGCCCCAATTGAGAAGGAGAAAGACACTCCCCACATACCAGAGCCAAAGGGGGCCCGGGCCCAGGCCTGGAAGGATGGTGGTGGGGCTGGAATGCCAGCATGGACTCCCCAATGCTTGGTGGGGGAGGGGAACCATGATCTTTGGGGGAGCTGCACCTAGGCCCTGGGCCTTAGGTTCACCATCCTTGCTCTACCCCCTTGGCCATGCTCATCATTGGCAAGGGGGGTCCCACCCCAGCTGCCCCTCTTCAGCCCTAGTACTCCCTAGGGCTATGTCTACACTGGCGGCTTCTTGCGCAAGAACACGTCCACACTGCCATGTGCGCGCTGTGCTTTTGCACAAGAGCGCCCATGGCAGTGTGGACGCTCTCTTGCACAAGAAAGCTCTGATGGCCATTTTAGCCATAGGGCTTTCTTGCGCAAGAAATCCCTGCTGAGCATCCACACTGCCCTCTTGCGCAAGAGCTCCTGCGCCAGAGGGCTTACACCTGTTAAAAAAGAGCGTAGCTCTGGCGCAAGGAGCCCTCTCTTACCACGCCGTACTGTAAATTTACTTGCGCAAGAGCAGGTGGGCAGTGTAGACGCTCTGCAGTTTCTTGCTTAAGAACGGCCGTACTTGCGCAAGAAGCCGCGAGTGTAGACATAGCCTAGGGTCTTTACAACAAGACCTCAGCCTGGGAGTTCACCAGGCTGCTTTTTCCAAAGCTCTGCTCTGTACAAGGTACCCCTGTCTGTGTAGGCCATTTGAATTTCCTTCCCTCTCCCAAACTGGAGAGAGAGACTGACTTACCTCTGCTCTGCAGCCCTTTTTATAGGGCCTAACTTGGCCCTAATTGGCTGCTCCAGGCCCTCTCCTGATTGGCTCCTGGGACAGCCCTCTGGCTGGCTTTAACTCTTTATGCTCCAATGAGAGGCAGCTGCCCCATCACCAACCCCTATGCCCCACCTCATTATGTGTGGCATTGTTGTGTGCAGTTTAAACAGCTGTTATGTACATCCCAGATGTAGCTGCCTTTTTGGGGGCGAGTGCATGATTCCTATGTACGGCACAGAGAGCAATATTGTTCCAGTCGATGGAAGTTTCTTCTTATTTCAGGGGGCTTTGGCTCAGGCGCCTAGGACACAGCCTTGTGTGAGATGTGGGTGCTTTGCTCCCATGGGAGGGATTGCAGCTCAGGGGAGCTTGCCTGCTGCACTGCCTTTGAAGAGGCAGCAATATCCACTTTGTGCCCTACCAACACTAGTACGGGGATGGCGTTAGTATCTTGGCTCCATTCTCTGCCTCCTCGCCTCCATGCACCCTGTGTGCAAAGGCTGCTGTTGTGTTCACCCTCCTCTGCCCAGGGAACAGAGATGATTCTAGTGCACCTGACAAGCAGGCAGAGAATGGCCTGGATTGTGACCTATGGGGCTGAATGCTGCTCTGTTTGCAGCTGTCCGTTGTGTTGAGTGTTCCCTGGGTCCACAGCGCTGGAGGCAGAAGAGTGGCTCCGAAGGGATGGGCGGTGCAGGAAGTTAGTTGGTGGCTCTCCCAGCAAATCAATCTCTCACAAGTAAATTGTTGAGATAAGCAAGGAGCCGGTTTCTCATCCAGCCACTTCTTTCCTTTGGCGACCAGAAGGCAGTCCTGAAGTCTGGGAGAAATGAAACACACTGCACGTAGGACGGCTCGGTGTTCTCACTTGGGGCGGGGAGAAAGGGTAGAAGGCTGCGCTGTATTCAGGGTTAAAGGGAGAGATGGCTGCCACCAGATGCTTCCCAAATTGGCTTGGGAAATGGTGTACTGAGGGGGGGGGGGAGGAAGAAGGGGGTTGTGTGATGAGGGATCAGGGAGTTAGAGAGAGGAATGAATTTAGGTTTCACCTAGGAAGTTGTTTTCCTGCCACTAGCAAGCAATGATGTGTGATTTGTACAAGGCTGCCATGAAAGAGCTGCAAGAGCAATAAGGCGGGGCAGTAAAATGTATTTTGCAATGTCATAACTGGCCAATTACATGGTCATTTACTTACAGAGAGCAAGGGTGGGCCAGCAGCTGGGGCGCTAGCCTGGGACTTAGGAGATGAGGCTCTAAGTCCCTGTTCTGTATGTGCCAGGGCTGCCAACTGCTGACAAGGATTTCTATGGGAAAAAATGACAGTTAACCCACCTTTTTTACTGACCCGATCGTACCTAATATAAAGCTGGCTCAAAAGGAAAAAGGTGAACAATAGTCGATGGCTTTGCACGTACATCACAGCAGCAATGTTATTGTGCCCGCTGAACCTACTTACTAGCCACATCAGCATCCTCCCGGTTCTCCAGTTTGTGATCGTACATTGCAGCAGCCACACTGTCAACCACGGCTTTAGCTATTTTCCCAGATCTATTTCTGGCAGTCAGTGATCCTGCCAGCATAGGCCTGGACAGTTTATTTCCTGTATTTAAGCAGCTGCTCCGCTGTGACTTACTGGTAGGGACCCCGCTGTACCCCATGACCACCCCCCAGCTGCAGGGGGTTGCGTGCACGGCCATCAAAACTTGCTGCTGTGTTCACACTAGTGGCGCCAAAGAAGAGATCAAAGCTGGAGGCGGAGAAGAGCAGCCCCTGCCCGTTAGTGGCACCAGGAGAATTCCCTTCTTCGCCCCAGACCTGGGAATTGTAGACCTCCTGGAGCTGTCTTGGGGCGTGGAGCTCTCCCCATTGCCATGGGGAGGGACTCCTCAGCTCTACTGCAAAGCTTGGTGTCTTTTTACTGACATCTAAATGTTTTTGTGGCTTGTATGGACAGGTCCAATTTTAGCTCCTTTTTACAGGCTGTCCGTGAATGCACTGACGCTTGGCAAGTCTGGTGTGTGCCCTCAGCCTCGGCACCCAAATCCTAGTTTTAGGCTTCATTGTGATTCACCACTGAACACTATAGGCCTGGGGGGGACCACAGACTTGCAAAGCTCCCAAGCAAGGTTCGGGGGCTGGCCCTGTGCTCCCAGAAGGGGCGGGGCCTCGGGTGGAAGGGGCGGGGCTAGAGTAGCCAATCATAAGCACTGCCCAGAGTGTGCTGCGCCTTAGCCCCTCCCACCAGAGCCACCTGGAGCGTACCACACGGCACTCAGGTGGCAATTTAAAGGGCCTGAGGCTCCAGCTGCTGTTGCGGTAGCAATGGTGATGGCTAGAAGCCATTTCTGTCTCTGCACAAGAGCTTTGAAACCCCCCCCCCAAGGTGCCTGGATGTGGGTGTCCAGGCTGAGCCCCAGAACGATTCACAAAGCAGGGGAAGACTGCCGTCCAGCTGCCCAAGTGTGCAGGGCCCCATCTGCAGCTGAGCGGAGGGGCTGACTGCCAGATCGGGCCCCTCGGGTGATTTCACACCAAAGAGCTGGGCTGACCCTGCCTGGTAGCCCAGTGGCTAGCGTTGCTCTCGGGGGGTCCCGGAGGGCCCCAGTTCGAGTCCTTCCTTCCCCTGGTTGGGAGAAGGGATTAAACAGCTATCTTCTACCTCGCAGGGGTGGGCTCTCCTGATTGTGCCACAGGGGAGCCGTCTCTCTGGTCAAAGCAGTCCCACCCTGGGCCAGAGAAAAGCAGAGCCTTGGGAATGGTGCTCCTCTGGGCTGCGGAAGTCCCACGACCCAGTCCCCTTCCTCCAGTGAGGGAACAGCTTCAACAAGAGCGACGGAAGGAGCTGCAAACAGCAGATTCCATAGCCTGAGAGCCAGGGGACTCACCTGAGATGGCTGCAGGTCCTCCGTGTGGGCCATTGAATCTGGGGTCTCCTGCATGCCAACTAAGCACGCTAACCAATGGGCTAAGAGTCCTGGGGGCTCCCCCTCTGCTTGTTGCATAAAACCTTCCATGTGCTCAGCTCCAAAGAGGGTTCCTGTTCATGGATCATCAGCAGAACTCGGTTCTTCCCTGAACTCTCTCTGTGGGAGGGGGGCAGGGTTTAGCACACACCCTAGTGTCTGCATCCCCTATTGGCTGGCTTAGGGCACCCTGCTTGGTCTGCTGGCTTTCATGAGTTGCTGGCTTAGCCACCTTATTCAGTGTAGAGGGAGCCTAGCCACCCAACTCAGGCTTTGCGAATCACAGTGTGTTCCTGTGATTTGCTGGGTGCGTAAGTACCTTTGTGAAGCTTGCCCTTATCGCCTCTGGGTCTTAGTTTCCCATCTGTACAGCCCATCCCTATCTCCAGAGGCATCGTGAGGATCAATACAGACACCATTATGAGGTGCCCAGATACCCTGGTGATGGGGCCCGTGGAAGAGCTGCAGTTTGGGGCCCTTTCTTGGGGGCGCTGAAGGCTGAATTTCTGGGGGATTCAATGAGACCCAGGATTAACGGAGAGGGATAAACTGGAAACCATTGTAACCATCAGGTAATAGTTTAAGCGTTATAAAGACCAGCAGGACGTGCCTGTCTCACTAGTGATTTCCAAGCAGTCTGACTGGCTGGGGGTGGTAGCAGGGTGTGTGACTGGTCATAGTGCTTGAAACAAGACTAAGATGGGGAGGGGGTTGGCAGTGGGGGAGAAGGGTGATTTCACATGAGTTATTTCACAGTTAATGACTGGTTCATATCCAGAGGGCAGGCTGTGTCCCTAATTGTCCCTCATCTGAACAGTTCCAGCCCCAGATTGAATTGCCTAGTTAGGTCATCTCCAGATCTCCTAATCGTGTGCGACATCAAATAGTTATTCAATGAAACTCTTTCTCCAGCACTAATTATTAAGCATGAAAAACTGATATTGAGCGAGGCCATTGAGCCAAGACGATTCAATAACTAGTGGAACCGAGCAGAGATTATTTTAATAAAATAAGTCCTCCCGAGCCGGACGGAGTTCCCAGGATGCGCTGGGAGAATGATGCATGGGATTGTCCTCTGGCTTGTGTTGGCGACTCTAACTGCACTATTAAAAAGCCATCAAAGAAACCAGCATTAGGGGTTGTAAGAAGGGAGGCAATGAGAATGAGGGGAAAATTCAGGGGATTTCAGACAAAACACAGGGTGGTGGCAGTGGGGGCGAGGGGGCAGGAGGGAAAGCTGCCAAATTTGGTTGGGAGCCTGTAAAACGTCCCTGTGACCATAAACGAGAGAGATCAGTATTCACAGGGTAGATTTGCTTATGGACTTCTGCAGAGGCTGAGATTATAGGACAGCTTCCTCATGGGGTTCTCCACAAATCTGATGGAAAAACCAGGCAGGTATCTGAGATTTACACAGCCCCAGTCCCATAACAGTAGTAGCTGGGCACCTCAATAAATGAAGGGATTGCTCTTTACACTGTCCTCTATTATTACGCGGATACATGCTGGTCTAACATTTCAAATAATAGGCAGCAGGTTTAAAACAAACAAAAGGAAAGCTGTTTTCACTCACTGCACAGTCAACCTGTGGAACTCCTTGCCAGAGGATGTGGTGAAGGCTAGAACTTTAACAAGGTTCAAAGAAGAGCTAGATAGATGCATGGAGGTTAGGTCCATCAATGGCTGTTAGCCAGGATGGGTAGGAATGGTGTCCCTAGCCTCTGTTTGTCTGGAAATGGGTGACAGGGGAGGGATCACGTGAGGATTACCTGTTGTGTCCCCCTCTCTCTGGGGCATCTGGCATTGGCCACTGTTGGCAGACAGGAAACTGGGCTGGATGGACCATTGGTGACCCAGTATGGCCGTTCTTATGTTCTTAAGTGTGGTCTCCTACTCTGGGGGAATCTGCTTTTTGGGATCCCAAGCTGAGACGTCTTCAGCTGCTCTTACATGATCTGGCTTCAGCAAATACCAGGACATCTCACTGGCCACCTCTAGCCAGGAGGCTGTAACTGTTTTTAATGGAGACTTTGCAGTCCCCACCCCTGCCTGGGTCTCGTCAAGATTAGATTATTGCAAAGCACTCCAGGCATACCTTAAAGCCCAGAGCTTGCCTCCTCAGGAGGAGGAGCCCTCGGCCAGGAGGAACAATAGAGCCCACAGGAGTCAGTGTGGGAGCTATGGAGCCCTCGGTCCATATGCCTCTCAGAGCCCGGCTCCACAGCAGGGAGGCTGAAGGAGTCCCTAATGATGCTGGGTCATTTGTCCCAAAATTGGCTGCATGCATGATGAGGCTAGTGGGTGCCTGAGGCAACTGAAGGGGAGGGTTGCATGGGCAGAATGGTGCTGCTGGGGTAGTTGGGTGCTTTGGTGGCTGTACGCTGGGTTGGTTGGGTGATGCCGAAGGAAGAGGAGTGTGTGGATGGGTGATGGCTGTGTAACCTAGAGGCACTGAGACCCCTGATGGGGGAGAGTGACGTCTGCTCTACAGCCGTCACTGAGAGTCAGCTGGCTTTTATCTCATGCGGTAGAGACCCTTGACTTTAGCACCTCTGGTCACAGGTTCTATCTCTCCAGGGTCCATTGGCTTTACAGCTGGATTGGGGTTTCTAGGGTGGATGAGTGGACTGCAAATTGGGGAGCACGTTGGATCTGGGAGCACCTGAAGAGGTTCTGTGTTGATACATGGCCAAGAAAGGGTGAAGCCTCCTGCAAGATAAATGACCCAAATTCAACCTTTAGGGACACGCTGGTAGCTAATGTTTGTGTTTTGTGTAATTAAGCCCATATTTTTAGAGGTTAACAATGTAACCAAACCATTCCTGTCTATACTGTATTCTTCTCTCTTTGACATGTACAGCAAATCATCTGCAAATGATGGCAGTTGTTTTATGTTCATCCATAGAGCTAATTACTGGTGATGTTTGGGAGAGAGGCCGATTTGGAAGTCTCCATGATTGCCTAGTGGTCACCCAGGACTTGAATGGTCAAGAGGGTGCTAGAAAACTTTATAGAGACCCTTGGGACCTGATCCTTTTAATCTCAGTTCTGCTTAAACTTCATCAGGGGAAGTTTGAGTCACAAGATCAAGATAGAAAGGCAGATAGAAAGTGTTGGCTAGATCAGTGTTTCTCAAACTGTGCTCCGTGAGCCCCAAGGCTCCATGAGACATCTCCAGGGCCTCCGCGAGGTTGACAAACTGGAAACATCAATAGGTACAATACATACAATCAGTGGACCGCTGGGGCTCCGCATAAACTTTTACGCATGTAAAGGGCTCCGGAGCCCAAAAAGTTTGAGAACTGCTGGGCTAGATCATCAGGCTCAATGGGTACTGATCAATGACTTGATGTCTAGTTGGCAGCCGGGATCAAGCAGAGCATCCCAGGGGTCAGTCCTCGGCATTTCAAAGGGGCAGCCCCACACAGCTTTGAAACACCGAGGTGGAGTTCAAAAGGCCGCACCGCACAGCTGAGCTAGGGATCAGCCCTTTGATCTGATAGAGGCAGCAAGGGGCGCAGGGAGGGGGGAATCAACTAGTCCTTAACATCCTTACTTCCAATGTTCTTGTTTTGTGAAAAAGCCAGCCAGAGCTATTAGCAGAGCACACTGACCCTGTGAAAGAGCCATTCAAGTGGCAATGAACCCTTTGAAGAGGCATTTGCCAACCCCGGATCTATCCTGTCCATTTTTGAATTTCCGGTAGTAGTCAACAGGACCTTTGCTTAAAATTTGCTTTAAAATATTTCACTAGTGTGTTGCTGAAGATTATAAAATCCCATTCCTAAAAAGTTTTCATGCCCCACTGCCATTGGAAATCAGGGGCCCTAAGGAAGGTCCTATGGGCACCCAAATGTTGAGCCAACCAAACTGCCAGACGCTGTTGAAAGACTTGGCCTGGCATACATGTGGATTCGCTGGCCCTGCTCAGATGCCCTGTCTCAGTAAAGATGATGCGTGAGAGACTCTCCTCTAGCCATGTTCTTCTTTTCATTTACTTCCTCTTGTTTCCTTCCACTGCTCAGAATGGGTCGCATTTTCCAAAAGACCTCAGACTGCTGTCCATGTGCACACTCTGCCATCAGACTGTACATGTGCAGACTGTGTTAGCTAGGGATTGTCTGCACAGAGAAAATTGACATGTCAATTTCATGGCTCGCAAATTATACGTGTACAAAAATTTCGCGGGACTACATGCACACACTTGTAAGTGCAGAAAACAGAAGCTGTGCTTAGAAAAGGAGACCTTTGCTGTCTATCTTTACTCAATTTTATCTATATCTTCCTCTTTCTTTCAGCCCCTTCTCTAATCTCTTTTATCTTTGTCTCTCTTCACTTTTCATTCTCTTTGGCTATGACTACACTACAGAGTTTTTTTCGGAAAACGGCTGTTTTTCCAAAAAAACTTGTGGAGCGTCCACACCCTCAGGTGTGTTTTTCTGCAAAAAAATTGAAAGAACAGAGGGTTTTTTCCGGTGTAGATATTCCTCATTCTATGAGGAAGAATGCCTTTTTTGCGAAATAGCTTTTTTGCAAAAAGGTGCGTGTGGATGGGGCAGAGGGTTTTTTTGCGCAAAAAGAGGAAAGAGGAAAAAGCATAGGTGCCCTGGTGGCCATTCTGTGCATAGCAATCAGAGCTTACTTTCGAGAGAGTATCCATGTAGTCTGGACGCTCTCTTTCACAAAAGCGCATCACTTTTCCGATGTGCAGTGTGGATGCGCTCTTGCACAAGAATTTTTCGAGGAAGATCTCTTCTGATAAAAGCTTCTTGCGCAAGAAGCCTGTAGTCTAGATGTAGCCTTTCTTTGTCTGCTTTGCCTTTGTCTGATAGTTCCTTCTTCCCCCACATTGGCCTGATCCTTCGCACCCTCTCCTCGGAAAGTCAAGGGGAGCTGAGTGCTCTAGGGCCATGGATAGTCACATCCTGTCTATCCACACCTCCTTTCCCCCTTTCCTTCTTTCCTACACACTGCGTGAAATCTCCGCCTTGTTCTCTGTGCCCTGGGACATTGCGAACAACCTGGAGAGGGAAGGCAATGCCATCCTATAACAAGTCGGGTGGTATATGACATCCAATTATCCGAACAGGATATAATGTAATTTCACCCATGGGCAGCGCTGAAAGGAATGAATTTCCTCTGCGTGTGATGTATGAAGCTACTGCTGCTATCTCTGTTTGCCGAGCCTCCTGCTTCATTCTCAGCTGCTTGGCAAATCTCTAAAGCTCAGAAGATGCTGGAGCACAGCACGTTTCACAGCTGAGGAACCAAGATAAACCCAAGACATTGCAGCTTGTTGTTAAAATCCCAGAGCAAACAGAGGGAAATTAATGGGTCTATCTCTACCCCTCCTTTTCGCATTTCCGTTTGTCTTTTCCTTTCTTGTTTCCTCCCCTCCTTTCCTCTTCCTTTGTTCTCTTCCTTCCTTTGTTTCTTGTTTATGATAAACATGTTTCATGCCACAGTGGCATTTAGCCCTAGGAGCTTTGTTTTACATCAGGGAAATGGCTTGGACAAGACAGGACAGTCAGGGGATATTAGTGAAGAGAATGTAACTAAGGCTTTTCCAAGGGAAGAGGAGACTGGAGGAGCTATAGGCGGAGGCACAGAGCTGTGGCTGGCAGAAGAGCAGCTGGGTGTTTTCTAGTATGTGTTGTCCCAGCTATTTTGAATATGCTGGAAGGTCACATACTATGGCATAGCACCCGGGCAATTTACAGCCTTCCTGGATGGATAGATTGGTCCAGGTTTTCAAAAGTAAACAGATTCCTACAGATAGGTGGCTAGTGGAAGCTACAAACCTGTGTTCACCGTGCATTCGTTACAGTCGCACAGCTCCGGCGGCATCGGGTAGAAGCTTTCCACAGCAACCGAGGAGGTGTTTCTGTGAGTGTACTTAATCCACTTTGAGAGATGGGAGCTAGATTGATGGAAGAAGCCTTCTGCTGACCTAGCCGTGTCTACATCGACGCTGACGTTGTCCTAAGTATGGCACTCAGGGTGTGACATTTTTCACAGCCCTCAAATAGCACAGACTGATCTTAATATGAAGTGTAGACCAAGTGAGAGGTCTAACTCCCCTGGGTACCTATCTGCAGCCCTTGATGCTTGCATATCTCTGACAGCCTGGCCTTGTGCTCTGGGCCGTAGTCCAAGACTAGCACTCCTAGGTGCTCCGATATAGAATGGATAAAGGAGGCTGTCGGGACACATCTGCCTCTCGTGCTGGCTCTGCACAGCTGAACAGCATCCGTGGGTTCCCTAAGCACCTTGCAGCTGAGTCGGAGACACCGAGCTGGAGTCTGCTCGATAAAGTGCCAAGTCCCGCACCCCGGCCAGCTCGGAAAGGCTCAAATGCTGTTCACATGTGAGGCCAGTGCAGCTGAGATTAGCCTTTGAGCAGAGAATGACCCAGATGGGACATGGGAGCAGTGGGTGACACAGTGATTAATGAAACCCAGGTGGGGGAGGAAGGAGAACGACACACACCCACTGAATGGGATAGTAAAGAGCTGCCTGCACAGTCTTGGCCCTAGTGCTGCCCTCCAGGCCCTGGTGTGCAGCTCCCAGTGACAGCACTGACCGTCAGGCCAGAATTAGACCTAGCCTTGGGACTAGGGTTGCCAGATGGTTGAAACAAATATACCGAACACTGCCCCTCCCCCCCCCCCCCAAAATGGGATAAAATTCTGTTGGGGGGGAGACCAAAGTTGTTGAGAAAAAAAAAAAGAAAAGAAAACAGCATTAAAACAGCATGTTCCCTTTAAGAGTGAGTGCAGTTGAGCACTAAGACCCAATGGTCGGCCATTTTCTGCGGGCAGCCTTGCGGAACCAGGTAAGCATGGGGGCTAGGGGTGTTGGGAACCAGGGAGGGAGTTTGGGTGCTGAGTGTTTGTAGGGTTGCCAGGTGTCCGGCATTTTCACTTTCTGGCCGGGGAAAAAAATCAGAAAATACTGAACATTTTAGGTGTCCAGTATTCTCTGAATTTTTTTACCAGACAGGAGCCAAAAATACCAGAGTATCCGGGTGAATACTGAACACCTGGCAACCCTACGTCGGGACTGCTGAGTCAATGCCGTGGTGTAGGCTGGATTTGTTTGGCCCAGGGGCTGAGGTTCGTCTTGTCGCAGGCAGACACTGCAGGGAGAGCTGTTTTCATGCCCGCTGATGGGGGGGGGGGAGGTTAAAGGGGGCAGCCAGGGCCCATGGCCTTTAAATCACCGCTGGAGCACTGCACCATGCGCTATGTGCGGCTCTGAGGGCTGAGGAGGGAGGCGCGCTGTGCTTCTTGCAGCGCCGAGGGCGGGTTGCCCCCAGCAGTGCCCCTTCCGCTCGAGGACCTGCCCTTTCTGGGAGCACGGAGCCAGGCCCTCCCTCCATCTTGCCTAGGGGCCTGCACAGTCTGTCTGCTCCCTGGCTGTTTTGATCGTTCCCGGGGGAGTTCTTCATGTGAGAATCTTAGGAGCCGACGGCTACGGCCAGCTCTCATTTACACCACTGCAAACTGGGAGTAACGTAACTGGCATCGGTGGAGTCAGGTTGAATTTCCATGAGCATAACTGAGATCAGGTTTGTTAGTGAGGGGTGTGGGGGAATGGAGAGGCTCGCTGGGGCTAGGTGTGGGGCTGAGGGGGACGACAACTAGCCATGAGAATGTCTGGCAGAGGCCAGCGACTCATTCAACTGGACAGATGGACCCATTTGCAAGCTATGCTGAGCAGAGTTCGCAGGGCTCTGACTAGAAAACGAGGCCTAGCATTGGACTGGGAGTGGTCTGTATTTACGGGGAAGTCCCCAAGCATCTCTATCCTCTGCAGCAGCATGTGAATGGCTCCCTTGTGGGACACTGGCTTGCCTGAGGCTAGCACCCAGCTGCGGGGAAGGTTTTTCTGTTGACAACAACAGATCCAATCAGTGGTTTGCACTGGGCTGTCTGTGTATAATTGCTCTGCTTAATGAACCACAAGTTTAACTCCGGTATCTTGCTCTTTTCAGTGGCACCAATTCTGAGACAGGGGAGGGAGGTTGATAAAAGTGTTGGAATAAGTTTGTGTCCTAACGATTCCTGGGTAAAAATAACATAAATTTCTTACACTAAGAAATATAAGTGGGGGGGGGGGGAGGCTTAGGGCAGGGGCCTGGGAATATGGGGGGCACAGGAGTCAGGGTTGGAGTGTATGAGGGGCAGGAGTCAGGGCAAGGAGTATGAGGTTTGGCGGACCGGTAACATTTTATTTTCATATTTGCATATTCATCATTTGCATAATGCAATGTTACAGGACCACCAAAAGGCTGTGAATGGATTTGATGGTCTGTGGTATAAAAAAGGTTGGGAACCGCTTCTCTAGATCATCCCTGATAGCTGTCTATCTAACCTGCTCTTAAATATCTCCAGAGATGGAGATTCCACAGCCTCCCTGGGCAATTTATTCCAGTGTTTAACCACCCTGACAGCTTGGAAGTTTTTCCTAATGTCCAACCTAAACCTGCCTTGCTGCAATTTAATCCCATTGCTTCTTGTCCTGTCATCAGAGGGCAAGGAGAACAATTTTTCTTCCTTCTCCTTGTAATACCCTTTTAGGTACTCGAAAGTTGTTGTCATGTCCCCTCTCAGGCCTTTTTTTCCCAAACTAAACAAACCCAATTCTTTCAGTCTCCTTTCCTAGCTCATGTCTTCTAGGCCTTTAATCTGGGAGAGGCCAGTGACTAATTCAACTGGACAGATGGAGTAGAGCAGAGTTCCCTCCCCCTTCTCCAAACTGTCCTCTGTAAATGTGACTGGGGTGTTCCAGCCCTGTGAAGTGGCGGCACCTGTTATGGGTTCCCAAACTGGGGGCATGAAGAAATTCCAGGGGGGGCACGAGGCGACCCAGCCCTACCCTGTCAAATAGCTGTTTTGCTGCTATTTTTGGTTTTCAGCCCCGGCCAGTTCGTTTTTTTTTTTTGGCTCAATAAGTTTTGCTGCTATTTTTGTGGTGGTGGGGGGGGGGAGAGAGGGCATGAGGGTTTCTCAAAAATCAAAAAGGGGGCGTGATGCCGAAAAGTTTGGGAACCATTGTGAGGGAGCAGTCTGCAGCGTGTTCACCTTTCATGCTTCCTGGGCATGGATTTGTCAGGGGGATCATTTAGGACACATTAGTTCCCAGCTCTTGGAAAGATCCTGAGCACCTGGCCGACTCTGTTTACAGACACCAGCATAAGGAAGGAGCCTGCTGCTCTTTCCTCTCATTATAGGAATAATTAGAATGACTCAACCCAGGCCCTTTGGGAGGCAGCGCCGGCTTACAGCAGTTCTCTGCAATGGCTGGCTACTCTGGCAGCCCCACTACCGAACTGATGCGGGTAGGGGGCGGGACTGAGGATTTCTACTTTCAGAGGCTGCCTGGATCTTACCTGTGCCCAAGAGGGCTCGGGTCCTTTCCAAGCAGCTGTGGCTGAGCATCAGGCTTAGAAAAAAACATGACAACTTGGGAAGGGGGGGATGGAGTGTAGCCAGCATGTGAGAGCACCAGGGGGTCAATGATTCCTCCCCTGGCGTTGCAGACAGGTGAACGGTGCACAGTCACTCTTCATTGGTATGCTGGGGTCCGCAATCCCACCTGGCTGGCTCGGTGAAGAGCTCATGCTGGGGATCGGCAGGGATAAGGGAGTCTTGTAGCCGCTCACTGTATCTATGTACAGCTTGAATCTACGGAGACTGGAGGGCTCACACTCCCAGGGTCTGTGACAGCTCCTCTGCTTGTAGAATGGCTCAGTGTCTGTGAGTACAGTTAAGCCCACTATGTAGCCAGGATGGCCAAGTTTCAGTTGCGGTGGGAACCAAAACTTTTATTTTCTCGATTTAAATGTTTACAGTGAAGTGCTTTTCTTTTGTTTGTGTGTGTGTGGGGGGGTGATTTGTGATTTTTTTTTTTTTTTGCTGCTTATGAATCAACATGTTCATATTGAGGCGAGGGAAGAAGAAAGGGAAACAAACTTCTAAACAGAAAGCAGAACATCAAACAATGGTCTGTTTATTTTCCCTTCTGTAAAGTCTTCCTAATAGGCAGAAACCCAGTGATAAAAGGAAATGTATTTATTTATAAACCAGGAAGTGGAGAGAGAGGAGCGGAGCAGACTGTTGGGAAGTTAAATGAAATTGATGAGTGATCAAACGAGGCTGCTTGCTGGCTGGGGATTGCAATGTAATTGGAACTGCTGGAACCTCCCAACCTCTGCATTAATCACTGAGCTCCTCAGCCTCTGAACCTCTCTGGGCGAGATGGTGCCTTTGGCCTGCGTTGTGCAGGAGCCTGAGGCGAGGCAGGGTGCTGGTACCTGAGTGGGGCAGGCACGGAGGGGCACCAGGAACCTGATCCAATGCCTATTGGAGTGAATGGGAATCTTCCCTTTGGCTGTGGATCAAATTACTGTGGGAGCTGCCCCTGCTTTACTCTGACAGGTAATAGCATATGCCAAAGGCCTTATACACCAGCCAGGGAAACATGGGGGGAAGGTCAAGGCTAGGCTATGACTCTGCCCCCTTTGCAGAGCTAATCTGCACTGGAACATATTACTCTAGAGCCGTGGTCCCCAACACGGTGCCTGCAGGCGCCATGGTGCCCGCGGGGGCATTTGCATGCACCCGCCAGGTACTTGGGGCTGGCCTGGCCCCGGGCACATGGCGCGGCGCTTGCGGGGGGGGAAGCGCCGGCCCCAGGCGCATGGCTATGGGGGGGCCCCGGCCCCGGGTGCGCGGCGCTTGCGGGGGGGGGAAGCGCTGGCCCCAGGCGCGTGGCTATGGGGGGGCCCCGGGCACGTGGCTATGGGGGGGCCCCCGGCCCTGGGCATGCGGCTATGGGGGGGCCGCCCCGGGGCATGCGGCTATGGGGGGGGCGCCCCCGGGCGCGCAAGTGTCCCCACCCCCTGGCGCCCGGCGGGCGAACGGCCACGCCCCCTGGCGCCCGACAACCTCAAAAGGTTGGGGACCACTGCTCTCGAGGCTCTAAGGACCCTGTGGGTTTAGGTTTCAGTGGCGGCGTCCCCATCCCAGTATGCACTCCCATTGCCTTGCTGGAATACAGCAGCTCCTCCGCAGAGGCAGGTGCCAAGTGTCTGGTTTTCGACTAGCGCGCCTGGTCGAAAACAGACCCTGGCAGCTCCAGATGGCACTGCTGATGGGGCCATTCCAAGTCCTGTTGGTGGCATCTTCTTTTAATGGGCTGTTTTATTTTTAAAATATTAAATACTTTCCCTTTGTCAGCTGAGAGTTCCTGTGTAATAATTGTATTATTACTGGATTATTTATTTGTACTGAGGTAGCACCTACAGGCGGGGCAAGGCTGCATTGTGCCAGGCGCTGCACAAACCCAGAGCAAAAAGACACGTGTGGTCAAGTTCAGGAGGTCAAACACTTTGCCCGCGATTCCCAAAGGTGATGTTGGGTGTCCGGATTACAATGCCTTCACGGGGCCTGGTTTCCAGAGGGGAGGACTCAGCATTTCCTGAGAAGCAGCACTCTTTCCTGGCCCCCCACCAAACCTGAGTCACTCCAAATCACTAGCTGCTCGAACCTCTTGGTCCGTGTGTTCCTGACGCAATTGCTAGAACAGTTCAAACACTTTGAAAAACAGAATCGACTGGGTCCTTTTTGGAAGCTGTTGGGTGCAGAAGACAAAGGCATACAGTGACGTGAAAAATTGATGGTTTCAAAAGCTTCGGCTGGGCCCGCGTGACCAGCTTTGTTTCCTAAACACAGATCAGCGATGTATTTATCCAGCAGCCCACGCTGTCTGAGAAGGAGTCACTCTGCTGTGTCAGATAAATAACATGTGTTTGTACCATCCTTGTGCACATTGCAGCTCAGAGAAATCATAATGGTCGACAGGAGACTACATCTTTGGAGCAGATTATGGATTTAACATTTTAGCTGCTGGCTGGCTGCCTGTGTGATGGGATTTTAAATCTGCCTTCCACGGCGATCAATTGAGCATCAAGAGGTACCATTCTCTGCTCTATTAGGGTCTGATCCAACTTCCATTGGCCTTGTTTGAAACCATGTGCATGTCCAAAGGGGCGGATCCTGCTGCCACTGCGGTTGAGCGCTCAGGCTTTCCAGTGGAGCCAATCAATGGGTTTAAATGGTCACTAGCTCCACAGGGGCTGGGAACCTTACTGGTATTTCTAGATTTAGCCCCATAGCATCACTGGGAAGTATCATGATCCCTCCATTATGGGCAGGAAACCAGAGGCCATCAGAGGTTAAGGTCCATGGGAGTTAGGTGCCTAAATATCTTTGAGGATCTGGGTCTGTGTAACCTGCCACGAGTAATACAAGGAGCCTGTGGCAGGAAAAGAACTCAGATCTGAGGGCACAAGTGGTAGCACTTGGGAGGTGCACTGCCTTACCCCAGGGCCCCTGACAACATTTTAATTGCTAAGTGGGGTGCCCCCACTTGCTCCTTCCCTGCCCTTCTGGGTGGCCCTCCCTGTCCCCCATCCCCCGCAGGCACCAGTCACCCCATCTGAGGGTCTGTCTACACTACAAGGGCGCCATTCCAATGCTGCAGCACTCAAGTTGTAGACACTTGCTATTGACAGAAGAGGTTTTGCCAGAAGCATTGGTGATCCACCTCTCTGAGGGTACGGCTAGACTGCGTGGTTTTTTTGGGATACAAGAAGTAAAGTGACACAAGATGAACACAATGATGAGACCTTCCTCCCTGTCCCTGGATGGGGGAGACATGGCCCAAGACAGGAGAGGCCAAGAGTTGCATTCAGAGGAGATGAGAACAGCAAGTAAGTTACTGGTCAGAGAGGGTATGTCTAGACTGCATCCCTCTGTCGGCAGAGGGATGCAGATTAGGCCGGTCGACATTGCAAATGAGGCAGGGATTTAAATATCCTGTGCCTAATTTGCATAAAAACGGCCACCGCGTTTTGCCAACTCAGCACTTTGTTGGCAAAAAGCAGCTGTCTAGAGGGGTATCTGTTGAGAAAGAAAGCCTTTTTCAACAGATCCTGTAAACCTCCTTGCAGGAGGCATAAGGGATCTGTCGAAAAAGGCTTTCTTTCTCGACAGATCCCCTTCTAGACTGCTGCTTTTTGCGGACAAAGTGCTGAGTTGGCAAAACACGGCATCCATTTTTATGCAAATTAGGCACGGGATATTTAAATCCCTGCCTTGTTTGCAACGTCGACCTCCCTAATCTGCATCCCTCTGCCGACATACCCAGAGTTTAGAGAGTGGCTGCTGGTGTCACTCATGCACTGAAGGGGCAGGAGATAGGGGCTGTGGCAAGAAACTAACCAAGGTAAAGAATGCGGGTATAGGGGCAATCCCTGTTCCCCAGTAAGCGAGGGGTTAACTGGCTTCTCTCCACTCCCAGCGGGGCTTAGGGCAGGGGCTAATGGGACTGCCTCTTAGGGAGCCTGGGAGCGGAGATGGCCTGGGAAGAAACAGGCTGGCATTCTGGTTCTAAGGACTGGTTTGAACCTGAGGCTGGGCAGGGCTTTGGATTACAGTGATACAGATGAGCTTAATACTGTATGTCTGCTGAATCGCCTTATCTTACTATCCGCTTAACTGCTTTTCCTGCCCCAGCCCTGCCTAACTGCCCCATTAGCCCATAAGTGATCTCCACTCACCTTTATTTATCGAGGTCCAGTTTGTACCATCATTTGCATCACCTTTGAATTTGGGCCGAGAAAGGGAAAGAAACAGGGAAGGAATATGAGGTGTTCTATGTAGGGAACCTCTAGGCAATGTCCCCTCTCATTTTTTCCATCCACGTGAGGAATACATTTTGTTGTGTGCTCCAAGGCATGTGCAGATGTGCACCACCAATACAAACATAGGCTGTGGGCACTCTGCTGATCAGCTGGGTAGCACCTGAGCCTATCGTGGGTGACTGCCCAAGTGCTCAGCTCACAGGGAACCGCTGCCTCTAGGCCCTGGTCTACCCTTAATTCAAAATAATAAGCGGAGCGTCCACACTATCAAGCCCATTATTTCGAAATAACAGGCTGGTTATTTTGAAATCTGCACTCCTGCTTTCCTTGGGGAATAAGCTTATTTTGAAATAGTTATTTCGGGAGTTATTTCTTCGAATTTAGTTATTTCCCAATAATTTCCTAGTGTAGACATGCCCTAGGATGTGATCGTTGCATAGATCTGTGATCTCATGGCTCTCTGTTCCCATATTTTAGAAATGTATAAAAAAGGGCAGCGCCTTTCCTTATTCTTGCCACACTGAACCCAACTGTTAGTCTAAATTCAGTGCAGGATTCTTCATTGGTTCTGTTTCCTTTCGGGAGGGAAACAAAAGAAACCAGCGAGTTAAGGATAAAATGGAAAGCCACACATTTTTGCAAACTTCAGAAAACATTAAAAGTTACCCTAATGGTATAAAAGCCCTGATTATAACTGGAAAAGGATCAAAAATTCCTGATTGGCATATTTTGTTCATCAGGAAACATGATTCATGTTTTGGAACAGTCTCTCCACTATGCTCCAATTAAGATTTTTTTAAAAAATTGGGACGGCAAGTTCTTGGCATGGCAAGCATATGAAGAAAACCAGGCTTCTCAGACCTTTCAGAACTATCTGTACAAACCCATATGTAAACAATTCAGTGTGACAGGGGAACTTTCCATTTTCCTCTTATTATGTGGCAGATTTAGAAAGGGAAAGCTCTGTTGTTTAGCTTGTCTAGGAATAGAATCCTATAATAATACTTTGCTTTTGTATAGTTCTTTTCATTCGAAAATGCTTCACAGACGATAGATGAGTTCAGGAAACACTTCATCCTCATTGGAATGCAGATGCTTTCTGGGTGGGATGCACCTTTGAAACAGCAGGCAGCAGCGATGCTCCGCAAGGGTTCAATGCAAGAAGCGGAGCTGTCAGGCCTGATCTGTTGCCTTGCACATAGTGTCATTTACAGCTATGCAAAAAGAGAGGGAAACGCTTCATGCCAACCTCAGCGTAGCCAGTTGGCAATCAAACTACCCAAGGTATAACCTGCTTTGGAATCGTGGCTATAAATGGGCAACTCTTCCAACTAAATCAACAGCCAACCACTCCAGAACAAATGGAGCCTGCCTGAACCTCTCCTGGGTGGGCAGCCTGTTCAGAGCATCTCGATGTCTAACCCCTTGCTTTGCCTGTGTGAACATTAACTGGCAGCTGCAGACAGCCCCCCGAGTCTGGTGGCCCATTCCCTGACAAGGTCCACGGAGAGTTGTAGGCTTAGCATTTCCTGACTCTCCGGAACTAGGAGTCGCTCTGGTGAGAGCTTGTTTGGGAGAAGAGGGCTAGATGGGCCTCTGCAAAGGACAATCCAGAGGAGCAGGCTGGTAGGGAGGTCATTGTGACACAGGGAGATATGCAGTGAGAAAAGAAGGCAGGCCCGCTGCCGTGCCTTTGTCTGTGCAGTCTGGAGGGTAGACTCAGATACAGCTCAGCCAGGAATCGGAACCCCCTATGACGGGGTATCCAAACCTCACACAGGGCCACCAGGGGGCAACAAATTACTTTGGGCCCAGCCAGTCTTGCCCTGCCACACCTGCAGCAAATGCTGCACCTGGGATGGGGAAACAGTTCACCTGGGGGCAGACCCACAGCTCCTGCAGAGCAGAGGGAAGGCCACAGTCGCTAAGATAACTGCCCCAGGCCCTCCCCGAGGGAAGGACCCACCCCAGGGGCAGTCAGAGAGGGAAGCATTCCCCTCTCCCCTGCATAAGTCCCCTGGACAATGGTGATCCCTTAGGGTATGTCTACACTACCCTCCTAGTTCGAACTAGGAGGGTAATGTATGCATACCGCACTTGCTAATGAAGCCCGGGATTTGAATTTCCCGGGCTTCATTAGCATAAGCGGGGAGCCGCCATTTTTAAATCCCCGCTGCTTCGAACCCCGTGTAGCGCGGCTACACGGGGCTCGAACTAGGTAGTTCGGACTAGGGTGCCTATTCCGAACTACCGTTACTCCTCGTTTCACGAGGAGTAACGGTAGTTCGGAATAGGCACCCTAGTCCGAACTACCTAGTTCGAGCCCCGTGTAGCCGCGCTACACGGGGTTCGAAGCAGCGGGGATTTAAAAATGGCGGCTCCCCGCTTATGCTAATGAAGCCCGGGAAATTCAAATCCCGGGCTTCATTAGCAAGTGCGGTATGCATACATTACCCCGCTAGTTCGAACTAGCGGGGTAGTGTAGACATACCCTTAGTTTGGGCTACACCAGCGGAGAAGGGCCTTGGACTGAGCTAGGGGGTGGAAGTGGCCCAGGGAGGGCAGCATTCCTCAGTTTCCAGATCACTAGTAGCTCCAAAGGCACTGGGCTGGAGCCTGGTGGAGTGGGAAGGCCCAGGCTCCCTACCGACAGCCTCCTGGCTGGTCATTGGAGCTTGCTGTGACCACTAGGCCATGCCACCCACCGAGTGAGGATCGTTACAGGGAGAGAGCTGTGGGAGGATGAGACAGAGACAGGGGGGAGGCTTGTGTTACAAAGGCAGCAGTCAAAACACCAGGCTGTTCTCCAGCCCTAGGGTGAGCCTGGCTCCGGGGTCCAATCTCACCAAGACTAGTTCTGCATTCCTACAGCCCCCACCTTGCACATCTGCCATAAGAAGATCTTAGCTCATGCATGGGCTTTGTGATGATTCTCTGCAACAAGGGTGAATTTCACCCATTCGGATGATGGGAAATGGGATAAACAGCCGCCATAAGAACAACCAAACTGAGTCAGACCAAAGGTCCATTTAGCCCAGTGTCCTGTCTTCTGACAGGGTACAATGCGACGTGCCCCAGAGGGAATGTACAGAACAGGGAATCATCAAGTGATCCCTCTCCTGTCACCGATTCCCAGCTTCTCACAAACAGAGTCTAAGGACACCATCCACGCCCATCCTCCCTAATACCTATTGATGGACCTTTCCTCCATGAATGTATCTAGCTCTTTTTTGAACCCTGTTATAGTCTTGGCCTTCAGAACATCCTCTGGCAAGGAGTTCCACAGGTTGACAGCATTGTGTGAAGAAGTACTTCCTTCTGTTTGTTTAAAACCTGCTGCCTGTTAATTTGCTGACCCCTAGTGCTTGTGTTATGGGAAGGAATAAATAACTCTTCTCTATTCCCTTTCTCTGCACCCATCATGATTTGATGCCAGATGCATCCAGGTGTGTGGCTGCAGAGGACCCCAAACCAAGCCATGCCCAATAATGTTGCATAAAGAGCATTGTTATGAGAACTCGGGGAGCTCTGTATGGCTGGGGAAGTTCTCCTGGAGTGGGGTGCTCCATTCTGCCTCTGGCCTCCTGCCAGATGGCTCCCGGGGAACTCCTCTCCTGTGATTCCCTCAATAATGTATCAGTGCCTTCAGGGCTCGTTAAAGTGAGGGACTAATGGAGCTGGCTGCAGCATTGATGAATAGCAGCAGGCCTGTGCTCGGGAGCGTCCCATCCATCTCGAGAACAGAGGCGATTAATTAGTTTCGAGCACGCAGGGCTCAGAGATGGCCCCGTAGCCTCCTTCCCTTGAGGGCCCTCTTCGCTAGCCCTGCTGAGTGCAGGCTTATGGGCGTTCGCACCCACTCTGGAGCGCGCTGTTCCATATGCAGCATGGGGCTCAGCCTCATCTGTGCCCTTCCCCTTGGAGCGTTGGAACCACCTGCCCTGGGAGCACACGCCCGCCAGCACCCGAGCCTCATCCCCAGCGGGGGCTTTTCTGCACTCTCAGACTCTTGGAGCTAGCTGGCTGGGCCTGATCAGGATTTAATTGCTCCCTTGTGGGTAGGTGCTAACCCGACAGCACTCCCGGACCAGGGCTTCCCTGGTGGAAACTGGTGCAACTCCATGCGATTTGTTGGATTCGCTGATTTACACCCATGGAGCATCAGACCCTGACCCCAGGGGTCGAGAGTTAGGTGACTGGAAGGCCTGGCCATGCTGCCAGCAGCAGCAGTATCCCCTCGCTCTTCAGGATCTTTAGAAAGAGGCAAGGCTGCCTGAGAATTCATGGCTTGGCCGCTTGCTGCTTCTCCCACCTGGGCAGCAGAGCGTGGGGATTGCAGAGAGAGGCGCAGCAGAAAGTCTTGTAAAACTCGCATGTAGCAATTGACTCGCTCCTTTGTCTCCTCTCACGTTGCTGGGAGCGAAGTCTGCCTGCAAACCGGGCTTCGGCACCCAGTGACCCAGATTAGGGAGTCCTTAGAGTGTTCCAATCCCGCCCTTTCAGAAGAGCGCGGTGCAGCCCTTTCATTATAGCCACATCAAATATTTGATTTTAGTCTAATGTGCAAGGAAAGGAAACTTTCCATCCTTCCCGGCTTGGGGCAGGGATGGGGGTCAGGGGAGGGCTGGGGGAGCATGAATATGTATGAGGCTCTAATTGGCTCCCACATATTAACCACCAAGGTGCCTGAAGGCCCAGGCATCCTGGCTAATTGTTGCAGACAATTAATAACTTGGATTTTGTTCATTCCCTATCGTGCTGTGCGGTTCATTCAAGGAGCAGGCGGCAGAGCCTCTGTGAGCTGCTTGCAGTCGGGAGGTTTTGTTTCCAGACTCAGTGGAAGCACAGGTCATAGCTAGGCAAGCCCCATTCCCAGACCGCAGGGCATCTTGGGTAGAGCAAGTCTTGCTAATGTCACTAATAGCTCCAGCAGCTGCTGTCTCTTGCTGTCCCTGTACCTGTCTGGGCTGTGGGGCTCCCCCTCACCCTGGCCCCTGTGCCCCTCTGCAGGCAGGAGCCTGGGAATGGGTCCATGGACTCGGAGCGGAGCTACCATCACAGCTGGGCTAGTAATGGACTCTGGGCTGGACTGGCAATTTTGAAAAGTAAAATGAAAAATCACTTTGGGTCGATCTGAAATTGACAAATGTCAAACTTTTCGGGGCACTGAAGCAGCAACAACGTTATTTTGATGTTGACCATTTTCTCAGCCTTCTTTTTAACATTTTAAAGGAAATGTCGGAACCAACATTTTGTTTTGAAAAAGTCCCAATGAAACAGTTTGATTTTCCCTGGGCTGTTTTCGGGGAGCTGGGGGCTCTGAGCACACTTTGCACCAACACAAATTCATGGAATGTTCCAGTGCTGCTGAATCTGTGGGGTTTTTCAATGGGAAAAAGAGGCATTTAGTTCTAACCTCCACCTCCGACCAAACTGGGCACGTGCACAGGTTGTATGGTTGGGGGTCAGGCTGCCAGTTCCTCCCCCCCATACTCCAGCAGCAGAGGGAGGAAGCAGGGCCTAGCGGTTAAGGAAGAGGACTTGGGCTTTAGTCCTGGCTCTGCCACTGGCTCATTTTCCCAGAATGTCTGGGTGCCTCAGTTTTCCTGACTGTGAAATGGGGATAATGTGATTTCCCTACCCAACAGGAGACTAACAGGGGACTGTCCATCATCTCTGACTAGCAGTGGAGTTCTGATCCTCTTGCTGGCCACTTTCCCAGGGCTTAATTATGTGTCACAGCAGCATTCCTCCAATGCAAACAGCCCCTGGGAGAGCATGGCTCAGTGGGCCGGGAGAGCCTGGGAAATGGATGGCCTTGGCATTAAGATTTCACAGGTGGCTGAAGCACATTTAGGCCTGGCAGCTACCGATTTTTTCATGGCATTTACACATGCAGCCGCCAGTTCCCTCCCTCCCTCCTTCTACCCACCAGCCATGTCGGCCCTGGATTTTCATAGCGTCCCAAGCATCCCTCAAGCTGAGCTTGCTGGGCTTTTAACAGACGCCCCCAGCTAGTTTTTGGGCCTTCTGTTTCCTTGGATTTTCTTTTCATTTTTCTCACAAATGAAAGTTTTCCTAGATATTCCTTCTAAACCCGAGCTGAGCACCCCTGCCTGAAGCACCTGTCTGCAGGTCTTCTTGTGTGCCCTTCAGCATAGCAGCTAGGAACCAGATGCCCACTGTGCTTTGCTTTATTGTTTCTCCCTGAGACAGTAGATGTACAATCAGGAGATGACATCTCGCTCCTGACCTGCCTGTCAGGCTCCCGGAGTCTCGCTATGGGAAACAGGGGGGAATGGAAAGGCCTCTCACCTCCCTTGCAGCAAGAGGCAGTAATGAGGCTGCATTTGGTCTCTATGACCTTCTGGCTACAAAGCTGACCTTTCAGCACGGGACGGCAGAGCCTGGGGTTACTCGATTAGGTGTGTTGCTGGCCTTCTGGAACTTTTTTTTTGGTACTATTTTGGGGTTTACCAAACTTTTTTGGAGTTTTCTTAAGCAGTTTCCCCTTTAATTTAACCATTGCTTTTCTAAAGAGGTATTGAATGTAGGAACCCCCTCCCCCCCGACACTCTCCTCCCCAAATAGTCTCTGAGACAAGTCATTCTGGGGCGTAAGCCAGGCAACAGACCAGAGCTCCTGGACTGCAGGAAGTAAAGGAAATCTGAACCTTGCAAGTGTCTCATTTCATCGACCAGCCTGCTGCTTTCCTCTGGGTCCTCTCTTTTTGTCTTTATCTAACTTGATGACTTGTCTTCTTTATGTATCCACACATGATCTCTATCTTATCTATTCATCTAGTTAGCTAGTTATTCTGAGTTAATCTCTTGCCTAATCCATTTCTCTCCTATATCTAGCTTATTTAGCCATTTCTTGTATATCATCTAGTTCATCTCTTATCCATGGTATTTATATATTACCAGTCGCCATTGTGCCTACGTGGTTGAGGGCATCCCATGAGATAGTTCCCCCATGCAAGTTCTGCAGCTCCTCCCCTGCTTGGCTCTTCCTTATCCAACAACCCCTTTTCTTGCCCACTAGCTGGCAAGCACTTCCTGTTCTCCAAGAGCATGGCTCCCAACTGATATGCTCATACTAGCCTATGGGAAGCTGTAACTTCTTGTGTCCAGCTGATGTACCTCTCATTCCCTTGATAGATTCCTTTGTCTGTCTTGTTTCTGCTGCTCATCCTGCATCCAGTTCTTATCCTCCCTCTCCTTCTTCCTTTCCCAGTCTATAACATCACCATCCGCCACCTCAGCTCCTGTTCTCCCTTGCCTACTGTGACGTAGTGGGGGTACTTGCTGGGCTGTGGTGACCTCTGCTGTCTGGAGCAAGACCCAGCAGGGAAAACCTCACTAGGCAGAGGTAAGGACAAACTGGTTGAACCAGTGGCCAGACACCCCCCATGGAGAGGAACAAAGGAAGGTGAATGCGGCCCTGGCTGGGGGGCAGGGCTGGAAGTGGGTGAGTTGGTTGGTGGCTGTCTGTGAGGATGGATGAGACAGCCTAGGGAGAGGAGCTGGAGTTTTAGGGGCCCAGTCTCCCCCATCTCAAGGGGGCCTGAGGCATCCTAGCCCAGTTCCTGTAACCAGATTACATCTGTGCTGCGCTGTGCTGGAGGAGCAATAAACCACCCTCAATTCCACTGGCTGGTACAGTCTGTTTGTGCCATTTCGGGGTGCAGGAGACGGGGAACCCCCAACGTGCCGTCACACCTACCTGCCGCTCCCCAATCTGCTCCTATTTCCCTCTATCCACCCACTTCTGTCTAGCTGCTCCTTCTCCCCCAGAGCTTCCTCCACTCACTCCTTTTCTCTGTCTCTACTATTTGGACCTCTCACATCCTGCACTCCTTCCCTCCCTGCTCCTTAAGAACTACTCCCCCTTCCAATATGCCCTCTCCAGCATCACTCTCTCAGGAGGAGTTAAGGCTGCTTTAGTTAAGGTTATCCAAGTTAAGGGAACATTCAAGGATGTTTCCCTTAAGGATGCCTAAAATGTATTAAATTTCTTTCTTTCTTTCTTTCTTTCTTTCTTTCTTTCTTTCTTTCTTTCTTTCTTTCTTTCTTTCTTTCTTTCTTTCTTTCTTTCTTTCTTTCTTTCTTTCTTTCTTTCTTTCTTTCTAAATACAAAACCTTATTGTTACTGGAAAATTAATGTTGAGAAACACAAAAGTCAGAACATTCCAAGAGGTTAGGTGTCTATAACACTATCACATGTGTACACCATTCTTTGCCAAACATCAGACTTATGATATTACACTTCATTTGATTGTGTCGAGAAACACATGTAACTGACTTAGGATCTGATTCAGTACTCTCTAAAATTAATGGGAGTCTTTCCATTGACCTCAATGAGCAGTGCATCAGGCTCCTCTGCTTTAGTTCTGCAAAGTACATAAACTCATGCTTAACTTGAATCACCTACTTTAGCACCTGTTTGAGTTGGCTTAAGTGCTGTGTTGAATCAGAGCCAGAATGTATTGGGAATCAAAGCCAGCATTTTTATACGTGGGGCCCTAAATGTAGGCTCCGATCAAGACTGGTTGAAAAAAATTCATTTCAACTATTTTTTTGACAGAAAATTGAGTTTTTGACTAAACTTTTTCCCCCCCAAAATGTCTTATTTTGGTGGGAAATGCTGATTACTTTTTGCAAAAGAAAAAAAAAAGCAAACACCCAAAATATTCCAGCCCCTAACTGACATATTTCGATTTTCATCCACAGTTTTTGAGGATTCAAATGGAAATGAAGCATTTTCCCAGACAGCTAAAGCTTCTGTTTTTCAAATTGAGGCACTAATTCACAATTGAGACCCGATTTTCAGAAGGGCTGAACGCCCACAAATAACATTGGAGTTAATGGGAGCTGCAGGCCTCTTATATTTAGGTGTTTAAATATGGCTTTGGGACTCTAGCTTTAAAAAACCCTGGTTGGAAAATGTCCCTTAATTCTGGAAAGTCCTGATTTTCAGGGTTTGATTTCTTTCTCTAACATTGGATGACACAAATGGAGAACCCTGAGCAGATCATAAATTTGTATCTGCATCTGTATCTGCAAAAATGTGCCGTGGATATCCACATTGACATCTGGGGATGCTGATACCTGCAGATATAAAGCAGATACCATGGATTTGCCGAGCACTACTCCTATGGGTTTTTTGCCTTTAATATGTATCTATTTCTATTGTCTATCATGCATCAGGGACTTTCCTGAGGGTTTTGAAATGTATCAGACTGTGGTGCACACCAGTTGAGGCAATCTGAGATTCCTACTGCATTTAGGTCAAGCAGCTGCTAGAACATCACTGTCAGTGAAAATGCAGCTGAGTAGCTCAGTTAACAGCTTTCCCTCTGGGGATACCGGGGGGCTCCAGGGGCTGGTAATGGACTAAAGAGCTCGTCCGCTTTGGGTCCCAAGTTCACATCCATCTCTTATGGGTAATGACTAAATGCCATTAGCAGCAGAATGATCTTGGTGGTGAACTCTCAGCCGGCGAGCCGGAACAGCCATGGCGGCTCCATCGCTTTATACCAGTCATAGGGTGAGCGGCGGGGGAGAGGGGTGGTGTAAGGGCAGGACGTCATGGGGGGCCGAGACCATAGTTTGGGTGCCGGTGACCCCTCCTACTTTTAGGGAGTTTCAACCACTCCTGACTCTCAGCCTAGTTCTTAAGGGCTAGATTTGCCCATCCTTCTGAGCTCTGAGCAGTCCTGACTCCACACAGAGCTCAGTGGGAGTGAAATGCCATGCCCAGGAAGGGTGGCAGAATACAACCCTGAAGTGAATCCTGGCATTCCCCACAGCACGGTATCGTAGTAACCTTCGTGCAAAATATGCCTACTGAGGTATTATTTGAAAACCCATCATTTGCTGGTCAATACTGTTCTGCTAAGACAACTTTACATACAGTGTTGCTATACCTATCAGATTCCACTCTATGGTATCGGTAACACCTTTTCCAAACCTCAGCCCTGCCAAGACAGAAGCTGGCAGACAGGTCTGTCTCACACAAAAGTGAGCTCAGCTTAATTTGCATCTTAAGCCATAAACAGAGTCATCAAGCAGTAAGGAAGTTCCCACAGGTGGGAAAACCAGCAGGAGAGAGCTGCCTCTGGAAAGGTTTTGTCCCCTTAATTCAAGAGCAGGTCCACATTTAAAAGGCTGCTTTGGCTCCACTGCACCAATGCTGCTGTGCCACTGTAATGCTTTAATGAAGATGCTCTAAGCTGCAGGGAGAGGACTTGTCACACCCTCCCCCCACCCCCGTCTTAGTCAAAACTTAAAAAACAACAAATAGTCTAGTAGCGCTTTAAAGACTAACAAAACATGTAGATGGAATCATGAGCTTTCATGGGATCAAGACTCATTTTACTCTGGTCATCTGAAGAAGTAGGTTGTGCCCACGCAAGCTCGTGATACCATCTGCACGTTTTATAGTGATAGAGAGGTAGCCATGTTAGTCTGATCTTGCTAAAACAAAAGGAAAAACTTTGTAGCACTTTAAAGACTAACAAGATGGCTTATTAGGTGATGAGCTTTTCTGAGCCAGACCCACTTCCTCAGATCATATTCTGGAAGAGAATTGGCATGACCATCTATACCAAAGGAATACAATGAAAAAAGTGAACACATTATTAAACTGACAGTTCAGATTCAGTACAGAAGGTGGGGCAAGGGAGAGGGAGAGAGGGAATAGCTATTTATATAGCTAGGGTACGTCTACACTGCCACACTATTTCAAAACAATTAGCGCTATTCCAAAATAACTTAGTCCGCATCTACACAGCAGGCAAATATTTCAAAATAGTGTCAAAATATTGTCATATATTTATATAGGAGATTGAAGAAAACTGCTGCGTTCTTTCGATTTACTTTGGAAAGAATGCGGCTGTAGTCTAGATGCAGGTAAAGGTTTTTTGAAAAAAGGCCACTTTTTTTGAAAAATCCCTGTAGTCTAGACACACCCAAAAGGCGTGTCTAGACTACAGAGTTTTGTCGACAAAAGTGGACTTTTGTCGACAAAACTATACCCGCGTCTACACTACCGCTGAGTTCTGTAGACATAACGTCGACAGAACTCAGCAGTTTTGTCGACGCTGGTAAACCTCATTTTACGAGGCATAACGCCTTCTGTCGACAGAGTTCTGTCAACAGAAGGTGTTATTGCATCTAGGGTTGTGTCTAGACTACAGGGTTTTGTCGACAAAGCAACTTGCTTTGTCGACAGAACTGAATGTGTCTGGATGCTCTTTGTCGACAGTATCTGTCGACAAAACTTCTGTCGACAAAAGTCTGTAGTCTAGACATACCCAAAGTGGCAGAGGGGGGAAAAAAGTAACCGCAGGCAAGACACCGGCTGAAAGGGGGCGCTCCAGAGCTGAAATGAGCTATTCCCATGTGACCAGCAGGAGGCGCCATGGCAGTGAGTCACACCATATTACAGGGTCATAAGAGAGCTCTTCTGGACAGAGAGACTGCTGGGCCTGTGCTCCTCTCCAAGCCCCTACAGGGGTGGGTTACAGACAGAGCCTCAGAGGAGAGAACAGAAGGCAACTGGGCCACAATAAAAAAGCACCCCGGAGCCTCTCTCACTGTCTCAGGATCTGCCGCAGCCATGGGCAGCATGCTGCATTAGTAGCTCTTTGCCCTTCACCGGTCCTGTTCGGTTTGCCAGAGGCTGGGACTGGACGACAGGGGGATGAATCACTTGATGGTTCCTTCTTCTGCTCATTCCCTGCGGGGCTCCTGGCATTTGGCACTCTCAGGAGACAGGTGACCAGGCTCGCTGGGCCAGAGGATTTCAAAGCACTTTAGAGGCTCATTGAATCAGCCTCTCTGCCTGCCCTGGAGACAGACGCTGCCAGCTCTAGCTGAGATGTGGCTCCTGTTGTGCTAGGTGCTGTACAGACACATAGGACCAGACAGTCCCTGCCCCCCCTCGAGTTCACGGGCTAAATAGACAAGGCAGACCAAGCCTAGGAGGAAGAGCAGAGGCACCATGTGGAGGAGCAGCCCAAAGTCAAACAGCAGGATGAGAGCTCAGATCTCCTGACTGCCCTGCCCACTGGCCTGGCCAGAGCCTGTGATAATGATTTATTTTATTTCATAATCAGATAAATAATTTTAAAAAATGGAATTCAAGCTGTATTTGTGACAGTGAATCCTACCCCTGACCCTTTGTGCCCCTTCTAGGATCAATTCCTTGTGCCATGAGTACAATGGGACTTCCCCAGAGCAACAGAGAGATTATTCATTATGCATTACACACTGAACTCGGATTATTATCCTCACCTGACAGATGGGGAAACTGAGTCACAGTGTGGCGCTATGACTTGCCAGGAAGAGAAATGAGTCCGTGGTAGATCCACCCCCACTCCCATGCTCATTCCAGCCCAGTCAGGGTGCCTCTCATTAGTTATTTGTAGGTTTTTAACGAAAGGGCAAACAAAGAGGTGGCGGGTACTTCCAAGTGGAGGTGCAGGAGAAGGGTTTGCATATTAGAGATGGTCCTTAGTGCAGGTTTCACTGCTTGGTGGGCGAGTGTGTATTATTAGTAATCATGTTAATTACAGTCCTGACTAGAAAGCAACCGAGATCAGAGCCCCTTTGTGTGAGGTGCTATACAGACACAGAGCAGCAAGCCCATCCCGCCTCAAAGGCTCTGCAATCTAAATAGACAAGGCAGCCCCAGGGGAGGGGAAGGAATAACACACAGGGATCAATGTGATGGCAACTTGATTCCAAGGCTTTGTTTGTGGAGAGAGGATTGGGGAGGGGATCAGCTAAGCAGAAACACAAGGGAATGGGGACAAGACAGGAGAGGAGAAGAGGGTGCTTGGTCCTGCTGTGAGGGCAGGGGACAGGACTTCCTCACCCTTCGAGGTCCCTTCCAGTTCTAGGATTCTGTGATTCTGTGAAGAAGGGCAGGGAGGTATAATGGGGAGGAGTTGGATGCTGAGGCAGAGATGAGAGGATGGACAAGGGGGGGAGGGTTGGAGCCAACAGAGAAAGATCAATCCAATCTATGCAAAATATTGTTGTTGTCAGTTGGTCATGTTTAAGCTGCTTCTGCAGCTGCTTCATTGGCATTGGTCTCATAATAACTTGGAATAGATAACCCTCAATGACAAGCATCATTATCTCCCACGCCCTTTCTGGCACAGATGGGGAAACTGAGGCACAGTGCAGGGCAGTGATTGGCCCAAAGTTGCCGAGGACCCAGTAGAAGGGCTGAGAACAGGACTCAAATCACCTGGCTCCCCAGCATGCGCTTTATTGACTGGAACACACAGGGCCCTGGAAACTCTGAGTTTGTTATGAGATGATAAAGCTTTGCTTGCGTCGGTCTTTTTTTTCTTTCTTTACAGTGTCTTTCAAAACCCAGAGACTGATTTGCATTTAAAAAAACCCCAGTGACAGCACAGGAAAATGCTATTCAGATGTTCCCAGAGCCCGGGAATAAAAAATTCCCTCTCTTGCGCTCGTTCTTCTGTCTCAAATATATTTGGGGCCAAATTGCACAATACTTATTGCTAATGTTTGTGCCATGAATATTCATTGGGGCTGCAAGACTCCAGTGGAAAAGCAAGTGCAGGCAGCATGGCAGCCCGGCAGGCCGCTGGACTCCATGCTGTGGGCAGGATAAACACAGCGGGGTGGGGGAATTGTTTGGATAGGATGGGAGCCGTGGGATACTAATGGCGTCCCAGAGTCTTCGGGGAGCACTGGTGAAACATCATTACACAGCGCAGTGAAGGCCTCTTAAAACAAACAACTCCCATAAAACCATTAGAGAGACTTAATTGCAAGGAAAAAGCCTTGAACTCAGTTGGGGGCATGAACACACTCGGTCTGTCGTGCTGTCTTGTTTTCTTTCTTTCTCTGATGCTTCCTCTGGGGCTTATCCCTGCTCCAGACTCTCCAGACCATGGGAGATCTTCCCTGTCACCAGACTCATAGGTTGGACTAGTCACCATGGGGAAAGCTTTACTGGATTGTCAGTGCAACCCCGTACTGGTTCGTCTCCCCGCCACCAGCCTTGAGCAGCATAAAGGGCCGGTTAACCCCATATTAGGAAGTACATGAAGGATGTTCCCTTTGTGCTCTCTGGGGAAGGGACCGTCCTTGTGTTTTGGAAGCCCCCCGGCACACTGAGTGCTCCCAATATCTGGGGACTAGGCTGGCAGTTTGAATCCCGATCTGAGTCTGTGGTTCTCACCTGAGGGCGATTAGGGGAGAAATTAGTTCATGGACCGAGTGCAGTTCCCAGGTGGGATGAAGTGGGGATTGTAATCGCCTCTTGAGTTCTACGGCCCAGTGTGTGTACCTCAGTTTCCCTGAGCACGGCACCAATATCTAGCTGGTGATGGGAATCCCGGTGTGATAGCCTCCTGCATGTTCACAATGGCTGACAACCTGAGCCCGGGAAGGGGGGGTGACCAGGTGACACCTTTGCCCAGGAAGCAGGACAAAGGCTGGAGGAGGACCTGGCTGGGGGCTGGGACTAGTCGTGAGTCAGTCTTGGCTGGCTTGGAGTGCAGGGGGAGGATCTGGGCTCTAGGCCCCCCTCTGCCCAAGATGGACTGTGCCGGCTGCTTCTGGTTACCGTGCTGACAAGTCTGTTCTATGCTGTGTCTCTGTTGACTCAGAAACCTTCTGTTCTATCTGCTGGCCGAGCGTCACAGCTGACTGTGGATGGGGGTGTGGGGCCCAGTGACTCCCCCACACTTTGACGAGAGCAGGGCATAGATGTCCCCAGCACAATCTCCACCAGGGGCCACACTGAGACTCTTGACGGAGGCCAAGGTCTGAGTGAGCCATGGAGACTGAGCACCCCAGCTGTGCTGTATGTGGGTCCCACCAGCTAGGGCTGAGGCCCACAGGCAGCATGCAGGGAAGCCTGCACTGCCGCTCTGTGTTTTGTACATAGAGAATTTCACTCTCCGGATTGGTCCACTGAAAGGAACTTCACTCTGAGGCTACGTCTACACTACAAGGTTTTTACACAAAAACGGCCATTTTTGTGCAAAATCCCATGGAGCGTCCACATCTCAAGCATGTTTTTGCGCAAGAAAATCTACAGTCAATCGACAGCTCAGAGGGCTTTTGGCAGTGTAGGTAAACCTCCTTCTACAAGGCATCGCTCCTTTTTGCGCTACAGCTCGTGCGCAAAAAGGCATGTGTGGACGCTCCACAGGGGTTTCTTGCGGAAAAAGAGCCTATCCAAAAAAGCACAGCTGCTCTGATGGCCAGTCTGTTAGAGCTTTCTTGTGCAAGAGGTGTGGACACTGTGACGGACCGGGCCAGTCCGGGCACCGCTGAGGGTATCTGCTCAGGGCAAATTGCTCAAATCCGGGGCTCCTTACAGCCCCCCAGACTGATGACCTCTCCAAACAGGCCACAAACCAGTCCCACAAAGCACTTCAGTTGCCTGCCTGAAGCCTCCCGAGCAAAACCCCTCCGACACCCCAGCAATATCCGTTCCCCAGGTGGCTCCGGGCCTCATACACAGGTGGGGGGTCCTAGCACCCAATCCCACCTACCCCGAACAAGTTCTGTCCGGTTCCAAGAAACCAGCCACAGATCCCTGGTCAATTTACCCTCTGGACCTTAGCCACAAATCACGCTGGGCCAATCCTTTAGAATATATCCTCTAAAGGTTTATTACCACAAGAAAGAAAAGCAGGAGAGTAAAGTTGCTAAAGAATCATACATTACATGCATCGAATCTCCCAGTTCTCGATGCAGGCTCTAGCAGAGATGTTACAGCTGTTGGCTTAAGAGTCCTTGTTGCACATCCTAGAATCAGGATGGGTCCACAGTTCTTTCCGGCTCTTCGATCCCTGCATTGCTGCCTCTGGGATGAAGTGCTGAGCTGAAGACCAAGATGGAGTCCACCACATGGCCTATTTATCCCTCCTTCCTGGTCTCTTCTTGGCTACAGCAGGTCACCTGGCCCATGGCTTATTCCTGTGTTCCCTGCTGGTAGCCCTTCGGTATGAGTCACCACTCATTCGTTAGGTGTGTCCTTGGCCCATTGAGTGCCATTGTCCCACAGGGCCTCGCTGATTAGCATGTCCATAGGCTGGGCCCTGCCCACTGCTCTACTACATGCAGAGAAATATTCAGTATCTACACAGATTACAGATTCCTACCTACACACACAGACATTATACAATCCATGACTAGCATACATAGGATTAGCAGACAGTAAGCTTCTATTCAACACCCCACATGGCCCCCTTTTATACCACTTTTGGGGCCAACACCCCCACCTATGGGTGCATCCGTGATCTGGCTGCTCCCCTCAAAATCCAGTAACGTGACAAGAAGGTGCAAGAGGTGTGGACACACTTTTGCGCAAGAAGTTTTTGCACAAGAACTCTTCCGCAAAAGACTTCTTGCACAAAACCCCTGCAGTATAGACACAGCCTTAGGGAGATGAGGGGCCAGGAGAGGAGTACTCGGACCGGAGAGCTGATAGGAAGCAAAGAACCTCTCCCCCACTGTCCCTTCATGTCTGAGTTTGCCCAGGGGACTGAAAGGTGCACTGGAAACAGGTTTCTGAGCAGGGATTCTGCCCCTTTCAAAATGTCCCAACTTCAGCAGACTGTGTGGCTTGGTTCGGGGTTGTTCTGAGAGCGCGCCTTTTTGCAGCAGCCCCCAACTTCTGCTAGAGACACCTGCATGGGATCCAGGGACCTGTTGCCAGCCGCTGGAGAAGCAGAACCTCCCTTTGTTGGTGGATAGGGCCTTTTCTCCTTGTCCTGTGTGTGGAAGACTCATTCTGTGTTTTTCTCCATGACCTCATCCTTGGCTTAAGCTTCACTCAAACCGCCTCCTTCCCTCTCCCTTCCCCTTGCTGTGAGCCCTCCTTGTAACATCCAGCACTACCAATTTGATTGGCAGATGGCTAAAGCTATTCAAATAGCGGCTCTGGAGATTCCCCGGGTCTGACTCTCCCCTTAGCTGCTGTGGCGTAAACCAAGAATGACTCTACTGTCTTCCCGGGAGGTACTCCAGCTTGCTGCCGAGCCCAGAATCTGGCCCGCCGACACGGGCATGCTCCTTTTCACGCTCACACGCACACAGTCTTGCACTCGCTCATGCGGACCATCACCTTCCTCTCTCTCGTCTCCCTGCAGCTGGCAGGCGCAACACACTTCATCATGCAAAGGCTCGTAGCCCCATGTACACTCCAGGGGCGCGCAGGCAGGCTCCGTGTACGCACGTACCCATCTGCGTCTGGCTCCCACGCACAAAGCCTCCTTAGTAACGTTCGGCACTTGGATGGTCCCCAGCTTTCTCTGTGCTTTGCTGGCTACAAGCCTTTCAGGCAGTCAGGCAGTAATAGACCTAGTGGAAGCAGAATGTCCCCCAGATAAAATTTACAAGGCCTGAGTGAGCCTGCCGGGTGATGTCAAGCGCTTGGGTAATGAGCACCTGAACTGGCGAGATTGCTTGGGTAGTTTTACTCTGCATAGATGAGCAGACAGAATTTCAAGAAGAAGTCATAAATATCCATGTGCCCAATGCCCAGCAGTGTTTCATTTCAGCGGGGAAGCTGGCCCTGATGTGGGGGTGAGGAGGATCAGAAAGCCTGGAGGAGGGAAATGTTTCCAGCTGAGAAACGCGTCCAGTTAGAGTATGTCTATACCACACAGCTTTTAGTGACAACGTGTCGGCAAAGCCCTGTTGCTAACAGTCAGCGTGTGAACACTGATTTCTCGCTCTTTGGCCGATAAAATACTTCTACCCCCAATAAGCAGGTTTCGCTCTATCGGCAGGAGAGCGCTTCTGCCAACAAAGCAGCGTCCCATGGGCACTTGCTGCGGCAAAACTTTGTCATTTGTGGGGAAGGGAGCTAAGCACCCATGAAAGACAAAAGTTTTGTCGAACAAGCGCAAGTATAGACACAGCTTTAAGTTCCCTCCTCCCTAACCCCAAATACATTCTCTAGCAATGGTTCAGTGGGCTTTTTAATCTATTCACAGTCCTCTTCTTTCTTGTTTCTCTGTGTGTTATGTGTGTGTGTGTGTTCTCAGTACAGATTGCAACATAGTGCTAATAGCTCTCCTAATGTGTGTGTATTGAGAATGTAGATTAGGATAGTGTGTGTGAATGTTCTTGGGATACAGGTCTAATGTGTGGGTACAGTATGTTTAATGGCACTATGTTTAAAATACAGTTCTATTACCCAGGTGTGTGGGTGTGCAGTTGTAATATTGCTTGGTTTACAATGCATTTCTAATACCAGTGGGTGGCTAAATATGGAGGTGATTATGTGCAATACCATTTGTGTATCTGTTGTGCAGTGTATGGCTCGAGTTTGAATGTCTGCACGTGTATATGTTAATGTGTGCTTTCAAGTGTAGCTGAGGTCACTGAGAACTGTGGTACGTCTGTGTGTACAGTAGAGTAGGGGTGTTTCTCCTGCATACACATCTTGGCTATGTCTAGACTGGCATGATTTTCCGGAAATGCTTTGAACAGAAAAGTTTTCCGTTAAAAACATTTTCGGAAAAGAGCATCTAGATTGGCACGGACACTTTTCTGCAAAAGCACTTTTTGCGGAAAAGCGTCCGTGGCCAATCTAGACGCGCTTTTGCACAAAAAAGCCCCAATCGCCATTTTTGTGATCGGGGCTTTTTTGCGCAAAACAAATCTCTGCTGTCTACACTGGCCCTTTTGCGCAAAACTTTTGCACAAAAGGGACTTTTGCCCGAACGGAAGCAGCATAGTATTTCCGCAAAAAGCACTGATTTCTTACAGTAGGAAGTCAGTGCTTTTGCGGAAATTCAAGTGGCCAGTGTAGACAGCTGGCAAGTTTTTCCGGAAAAGCAGCTGATTTTCCGGAAAAACTGGCTAGTCTAGACACAGCCCTTGTGTGCAGTGTTCTCTGTAAGCTGGGTGCTTGAGTGAGATTCAGATGCTGCCCAGCTAATTAGCAGAGCACCCACAGCAACCCACAGCAGGCAGCATGTGTTTCTACAGGTGGTGCACATCTGCACATGCCTCAGTGCACATAACAAAATGTATTCCGTGCATGGATGGAAAAAATTAGAGGGCACATTGCTTGCATGTGATTGCTGACCAATTCTAATACCTATGTGCTGGGAAGGAGGCATTTGCTGTATTGTATGTTTGTCTTGTGGAACGTAGGACGAGTCTAATGTCTGAGCGTACAATGTTTGTGTGTTGTTATGAAGGGGTATGGAAGATTTTGATACAGCTTGTGTACATGTGAGCTGCCCTGTGACTCTGTTGGCGGGGCCGTGTGCTCTCGGGCAGGTGGCAGGGGGAAGTCTATGAGAAGGTTTAAGGGACAGACTGGGTTTCCAGGGGGAGATCGGGTTTGCAGGCAGTTGCCGACTTGTGCGGGCAGAGATGCTGCTGAGGAGGACTGTGCTGGGCTGGATGCCTGTGTGCAGCATGGACATAAGGGCTCAGGGCTATTTCTGGGGCTCTGCTGCGTGACTGAGCACAGCCAGCATGGGCTCATCGCACATTCCTGAAAGCGACCGGGATTTCCCCCTCATTTCCTGCACGCTCTCCACTTTCAACAGCAGTGCCAACTCGCAAGTGCCACCCTCTCCGCAGAACCTTCCATCCCTGGCCAACAGGCGCTGAGCTGGGGGGATGTGATTGTTCTCATTCAAGCCCCATTCAGTGGCGCCTCCGCAAGCCGATGGGCCTGGCTTTGCTGCACAGCTTCCTCATCCCGGGGGGTAACGCGCTGGGAAGAATTCAGTACCTCCCCTACGGACCGCCTGCTTGGAGAGGGTGACTCAGGTCTGTTCCCAGCTTACTCAGCTGCTCTCTGGATGTTCTTCGTTGACACCTCTGTGTGATGGGTTCGGGCAGGTGACGGGAACCTTCTTTTGGTTGGGGGCCATTGACCCACAAAAAAATCAAACCAACCCCCCCCCCAAACAAACCCTCACTGATGTGGCCCCTGATTGAGAACGACACTCCCCACATTCCCCTTGCACACCAGAACCTAGGGGGGCCCAGGCTAGTAGACTCTGTGATCCAGCACCGTGGGAGGATAGTGGGGGCGGGAGGGATGAAGTGCCAGCGTGGGCTCCCTAATACTGGGGGAAGCCCCAAGCCTTGGGGGCTGAAGATCCAGGCTAGCCGAGGGCCGGATTCCCCATCCCTGAGTTAGGGGCTGGGTGTCTGTGTAGAAAGAGTCAGAAACCCTGGTAGGCTCAGGTACACTGGACATACGATGGAGATTTACATGTTTAGTTCATCACTTGCCATCTGGCTTAGGCCAGAATGGATTTAAAGGTGTTACCATCCAAAGGCTGCCTGTGTGAAGTAACCTGCCCTCTGCGGGTGGCCACACCACTGTACTGGCACCATTATTAGCAGTGCTAGCAGACAGGCCAGGAGTTGAATGGGGAGTGAAGGCTGAATGTCTGTCTAGTGCCTCCTGCAGGTAACGGGCTGGGGGCCTGCTGATGGGCGTGGAGGGGACAAATGGGGCTATTGCCCTGGGGCCCAGTGATTCAAAAGGGCCTATTGCTCCTGTACGGAGCTCTGGGCCCTTTAAATTGCAGCTGGAGTGCTGGGCTGCATGCTCCAGGCAGCTCTCTGGGCTGGCAGGAAGAGGCATGTTGGGCTGGTTGCCCCAACTCCACCCCTTTCACCCAAGGACCACCCCCTTCCAGTAGCCATGCCCCCCTCCCCCATTGCCCAGGAGCCTAGAAATCCTGTTGGCCCCCCTGAGTCTTATCTAGATTTAACACTGCAGCGACACATCTGCAGTGCAGTGCTTCAGGGAAGATGCTACCTACACTAATGGGAGGCCTTCTCCCATTGGTATAGGCAGTCTGCCTCCCGAAGACCTGAGGTAGGAATAAGAGATCCTCCGGAAAAGGGCTGTATTCCGGAGGATCGCGCCAGTCTAGACGCTTTTTTCCCGGCTTTTCCCCAAGCTGGAAAAAAAGCGGCAGACATGTTTATTTAAATCCGCGGGGGATATTTAAATCCCCCGCGGATTTCCCTATCCTGACTTACCTGATTTGCATGACTTTTCCGGAAATTGTGGCCAGTGTAGACGTAGCCCTAGAGCAGGCATGTCCAAAGTCCGGCCCGCGGGCCAATTGCAGCCCGTGTTCCGGTTTAATACGGCCCCACAAGTAATTTGGCAATATCTATCTTTTATGGCCCCCAACGAATCCATATGTATTGAGATGAATACATTGTAAAATCTCAGTTAATCAGTTGGTCTAAATCAGTTATAAATATATTTGGACACAACATGTATACTTGGTGTTATGTTCCTGTTCATATTTTTTGAACTTAAAAGTTGACAGACAACCTTTATTACCAATAATATGTAATGTACTTTACAATGTTCCTGACATATATTTCAGCTTCCTGGATTTTTTTTTCATCTGGCCTTCAGATATGAAAGGCAGAGTGATTTAACACCTGTTTAGATTTGTCATCCATGTGACGAAATGAAAAGTATGCCGTTTGCAATAAACTTTGCATAAAATAGTTAATTTGCATTTAATTTTAATGGTTCAAAGAATGTCAGGCAAAATGGTCGGCCCTCACGCATGTTCACTTCATCAAATCTGGCCCTCTTTGAAAAAAGTTTGGACACCCCTGAGTGTAGACCAGTGTACACTCTACGTTTTTCCATACATGTGCATAGTACATTTTGTTGTATGCACCACGACATGTGTGGATGTGCATCACCAGTAGAAACGTATGCTTTGGGCGCTCTGCTTATCAGGTGGACAGCATCTGAATTGCTCCTTGGGGATAGGAGCTCAGAAAGACGAAGATCGAGAACCCTGGCTGTAGATAAACTCGTTTCTGGTGCTCTCCCTACAGCACCTGCTGTCAATTACCTTCCCTCCCACCTCTCCGTCATTAGCTCCAGAACCCCAAGATGAGTGACCATTGCTCAGGCTCTAGAGAAGCCATGCAGGCTGGATAGCTGTGCTAGTGAGAGAAAGAATGTAAAAAAACCTACCTCATACGACCACACGGGTAGTGCTTCTAATCCAGGGATGGGCAACCATGAACAGTGAGTGGGCCACATGAGTGGATCTCCTTCACCTCAGTGGACTGCAGCAGCCTGTGGCCCACTGTGGTTCCACCTGTGGCCCCCCGTCTGCCCCTTCTCTCACGCACCTCTGGCACATTGGAGCCCTGTACTTACCTTCTCTTCTCCCTCCCTCCAGTCACCTGATTTGCGCTCCATCCCCGCTCCTACACCTCCCTACCGGGCGAGGGAGGTGTAGGAAGTACAGGGCTCTTGGGGGAGGGGAGCAGTCAAGGGGTCCTCGGGCCGTTGCCGGCCACTGTTCTAGTCTGTCAGTGTGCTGCCTCTGGCTGTGGCCATTAATAAAAACATTTACTCCCTTCAAAGCTCCCTACAGCATTAATTAGTGAATCTTGGCACTATTTGGGAGAACAGAGACTCTTGTAGCTAAAGCCCAGCAGATCTGGGTTCTAGCCTACATCAGAGCTAGGAATTTTGGTGTGAGCTTGGACCAGTTGTGTAGCCTTTCTGTGCCTCACTTTCCCTATTTATAAAATAAGGGTAATATTATTGACTCCCCTTGGGGTGTGGCGGAAAGGCTTCTGTGTTCCCATGATGCTGACAGGCAGCTATTGCCAGGTAGGGCCTCCCAAACTGAACAGGGCAAAGGATGCAGAGCCAGCTTGGGGGCGGGATGATAAACCAATAACCTATCCTCCTGGGAATTCTGGAACGCACTGTGGCCGCCAGCCATTCGTTGGGCCTCAAAGCAACCTCCGATGGCTCAGGAAAAAATCAGAATTTTATTGAGCTGCCTCGTGAGGTTCGACACCTCCTTTACCAGTGTGGAAATGGGTCTGAGTCTCAAATGAAAGGCAGAAGTCCCCTCCCCCCCATTTACAGGTGAACAGCTGAGCCAGAGGTTAGGAGGTGCAGGGGCCCAAGTGGTTTTTGCATTCATAACTGAAGCAGCAAGGCCAGAGGTACAGGGGCTATGAACCGAAGGGCCTAGAAGCAGGGGTGCAGAGTCTCCACAGGCCCCTGGGCAAAGTGTGTGTGTGTGGGAGGGGGCAGCTCCATGCTCCCAAATGGCGCGTGGCCTTGGGCAGGAAGGGTGGGGGTGGGGCAACCAGCCCTCACTGCTGCCTGGAGTACGGTGCCCCTCCCTCCCAGCCATCAGAGGCTTACAGAGTGCAAGGCTGGCAATCTGGTAGCGATTTAAATGGCCTGAGGCTCCAGCTTCTGCAGCTGCTTCAGTTGCAGCCATGAGCCCTGGACCCCTTTGAATCGCCAAGCCCCTGGTGAACTGCCCCCTTTGCCCCTCACCCCTTTGGTGGGCCTGCCAGGTGGTGCCATGTACTGCTAGGCCCAGAGGTGCTGGGGCTATGAACTGCCAGGCCCAGAGGTGCTGGGCTCAGCCCTGGCACATGTTAAACACTAAGGGTTCGTCTACATTGGCACCCCTTTCCGGAAAAGGGATGCTAATGAGACAAGTCGGAATTGCAAATCCGCGGGGGATTTAAATATCCCCCACGGCATTTGTATTTACATGGCTGCCCCTTTTTTCTGGCTTGGGGATAAGCCGGAGAAAAGCGCCAGTCTAGATGCGATTCTCCGGAAAATAAGCCCTTTTCCGGAGGATTTCTTATTCCTACTTGAAAGGAATGGGATAAGAAATCCTCCGGAAAAGGGCTTATTTTCCAGAAAATCGCATCTAGACTGGCGTTTTTCTCCTGCTTATCCCCAAGCCGGAAAAAAGCTGCAGCCATGTAAATGCAAATGCCGTGGGGGATATTTAAATCCCCCGCGGATTTGCAATTCCGACTCGTCTCATTAGCATCCCTTTTCCGGAAAGGGGTGCCAATGTAGACTAGCCTAAGGCTGCATCTAGACTGGCAAGTTTTTCTGCAAAAGTGGCTGCTTTTGCGCAAAAACTTGCCAGCTGTCTACACTGGCCACTTGATTTTGCACAAAAGCACTGACGTTCTACTGTCCGAAATCAGTGCTTCTTGCGTAAATGCTTTGACGTTCCCGTTCGGGCAAAAGCTCTTTTCTGGATATGTTTTTGGGCAAAAGGGCCAGTGTAGACAGCTAAAACCTGTTTTGCGCAAAAAAGCTCCGATGGCGAAAATGGCGATCGGGGCTTTCTTGCGCAAAACCGCGTCTAGATTGGCACGGATGCTTTTCCGCAAAAAGTGCTGAAACTTTTCCATTAAAAGCATTTGCGGAAAATCATGCCAGTCTAGACGTAGCCAACGTGGCTGGTGCAAAGTGCAACTGAGAGAACCACGAGTAGATCTGAGGCTTTGGTATTGCACAACCTTTGCAGTGCCACTGCCAGCTGCTTCATGGGGAAGGCCTGAAACATCTCCAAAGGACACCACTGGGGCGCACAGTGACTGCTGGAGATGGGGAAGGTTCCCCATCCCCTCAGCGGGGGAGCAGCCTGCTACCTCCTGATGCAGACAAGCTGACAGCGCTGGCCGAGCTGCCCCGGGTAAGCTGGGGAAAGAGCAGACCTAGGAAGCCAGGCTGGGTTCAGGAAAGCACCGTGCGAACGCTCTGCCCCCTGCCTCCCTCCACCTCGCGACTACCCAGCGCCCGCCTCTGCCGACAGAATATATAGCTCGGCTGAACCAACGCCGCGGTCCCTGCAGGGGGAGAGACAGGCTGAGCCGGAGCCAAGGAGCCGCGGACGCGGCGCAGCTGGGGCCGAGGCCGGGTAGGGCTGTATCCCGACGCGCGGGGCTGCGGGCGGGGCGTGGGGGGGTAGCGAGCGGATGGGGCGCGCGGGGGGGCTGAGTGCTGCCCTCCACCCCCCGGCGGCCCGACAAGCAATGGTAGGAGCCGAGACCAAAACAAAGCAGGGTGGCAATAAAAGGCTGCGGCGGCAGCCGGCCGGGCTGGGTGCGGGGGAGACGCTCTGGGGGTGCGGGGCTGTGCAGCCGCCCGGGCAGTGCGCAGCGGGGCTTGTGCCGGGCGGCAGGGGAGCCGTGCGCTCCAGGTGCCCGAAGTCAGCGCCGGGGGCGCAGGCAGGGCGGTGCGCTCCGGGGACCCTCAGTCCGTCCCGGGAGCGGAGGGGGGCCGAGCTGTGCCAGCGGCTGGCTCCCTGCAGGGCGCAGAGCTCCCGGTGCCCGAGGAGGCGCGCTCCGGTCCCGCGGCAGGAAGGGGAACCCCAGTCCCCGGGTACCTAGCGCTCCGGGAGGGGGGAGGATCCAGCATCCCGGTGGCCGGGCGCCCGCTGAGAAGAGCGCCTCTCCCCCGGCCCGCCGCTCCGTTCCTGCCACAGGCCACCGGCCGGGCCGAGGTAAGCGCTGTCCCCGCCGCGCAGGGGAGGGAGACCAGCCCGGGGCTGCCGAGGAGGAGCAGGCGGCCGCAGGGGGGCTGCAGTTGGAGGAGAGGGAACCGGCAGAGCTGCAGCTGCAGGGGGGTGGACGGGAGCGGGTGGGGAGGAGGGTCCTAGGTTGGCGTTTTAGGGGCCGGGAGGGGGTGCCAGGAGCGCACGACTGGAGCAGGATTCCAGCTGCCCCGGCTCCAAGGCTCAGCGGACACTTTAGGGCTCCCTTGGTCACTTGCCTCCCGGTCCCAGCGCTTCGCCTCCTCCCCGCCGGCTCTGCCAGTGCCGGTGGGGCTGGACTGCCAGGCCTGAGTCTGGGATGCGATGGCTTCAGCTGATCGTCCCTGGGCTGGCTCCGGGCTGGTTTTGTGAAGTTTCCCAAGGCGGTGACTGGGGCAGGCTCCCCTGGTCCTGGGGCGGACCCAGCAGCGCCGAGCCCCAGGCTGCACGGGAGGCTTAGCAGCAGGGTGGAGACGGGGGTCAGGGAAGCCCGTGTGCATGTGTGGGGATGGGGGTTATGGAGAATCGGGTTCTGATCCCGACTGAACGTGCTGCTGGGACAGGCTCCTGTCTTGGACAGTGGCCAGCCCCCCGGGTTTCAGAGGATGGTGTTAAGAGCCCGCAGGTCACTGGGCTCCCATCACAGGACATAGGGACACTGCAATGTAAGTCCAGGGGTTTAACTCGTGCCGAAGTCTATCCCCTTTCCGTCCACACACAAATCCTGCTAACCTAGGCTTGGACCCAGGACCTCCTGAGGATGCAGGGTCCAACCCGGAAGCAAGCTGGGACCCAGGGTTCAAACCTCATTGCTTTGCAATGTAGAAGCAACCTCAGTGGACTACTTTGGGTGGACTCTCGGAGTGGCCATGGGCTGACGTCTGTTGTCCTCTGGATAGCTCAGTTGGGTGGACGGTCAAGTTTTCCAACACTGCACCATGCACAAAGGACTCGGGAAAGCTGCGGTGTCCTGGGAAGTCTGGGAGGTGGGTGATTGGACTCGGGCTGGCGTAACGCAGTGCAGATGCTGGAGCTCCAGGCAGGGGTTCAGGGTTCGACAGTTCCAGCCTGAGGTTACAAATGAGCGTAGAGGCCCGAGTCCTCCATTAACAAACGCAGGGTCTGGGAACTTGAGTTCCAGTGTAGTCAGACCCTAAGAGACCGGCTTTGTGCAGATCTTAATGTGTGTGCCCCCCCAAACGAGCCCCATTGTTGATGATTATTGTGTATTGTTTCTTTGTATTGCTGTTGCTCCTGGAAGCCTCAGTCCTGGAGCAAAACCCCATGGTGCTAGGCACTGCACAAACAGAACAGGACGAACTCCTGCTCCCAAACATTTTACTGTTTATTATTAAAGTGTGAGGAAATGGGCTGGAGCGACCAGACTTTCCAAAGTGCTGGGCACCCACAGAAAACAAAGAGCTGCTTGGAGCTGGGCTCTCTTGGAAATCTGCCTCTAGGGTGGCTAGGGAAGAGGCTTTTTTGTGAATGGGGGCCCATGAGAATCCGAGACAAAACCCTCCATTAGGACTGGTGCTGGGTGCTACACATGCCCTGCATGGAGCTCTAGCTCTGTCCTGTTCCATTGGTGTCTCACACAAAGCTGTCCTTGTACTGCTCCCGGCAGTAGCATGCCAATTATTTTGCTTCTGCTTATGCAATTACTGGGATAGCATTTTGACAGCTGAACCGAGTCTGTTAGGGTTTAATGTAATATACCAGCAAATAAGAACCTTTTAAAAGCAGGCTGGTTCATGCCCGGTTTTACATCTGGAGGCTGCAGGATCAATGAAACGGGGTGAGGAGGTGTGTGTTAGGGGGATAATTCCATCAATTTGCTGCTGTTGTGCTTGAATCAGACATGCTGCAGATGACAGAATAAACACACACACACAATTTACTACCCTACCAAATTCAATACAAAAAACCCTCTATCCAAAATTGGAGTTCGATTTTGGAACTTGGTTCTGTTCTTTCTTATGAGACCAAACTTCATTCAGGACCCCTCCATGTCACCCAAGCCTCCTCCCAGCACCCCTGTCAGGCACTGATAAAGATATCTGCAGCAGCAGCTTCTCTCTCTTTCTCTCTGATTGCTCTTTTAGGCTGAGTCTGGAATGGAAACCTAGCAACACAGTAACTGTATTGTGGGGAAACGTTTCAATAACTGGATTTCTTTTATCATACTCAGAACATCTTCAGAGGCTAGAATCATCAAGCCAGTCTCTTTAGCACCTTGCCGAGGCTTATAGGTCGAAAGGCTCAGAGCTGGGAATGATACAGACGTGGGCTGGTGAGAGAGACAACAGATGGGATAAGTCTCTTCGATATGGTGAAAGATCTGCCTCCCGCTTGCCCACGTCGCTCCCCCTGGAAAGATTGCTGTTCCTATGAGGGGAACATTTCAGTGGGGAGGGACAGTTCGTATGTAATAGAAAAATCATTCAAGGGGAAACTAGCCATCAGTATTTGTGACTGTTTCCCCTAGATACACACTAGGAAAAGCTAAGGGACAAATGGCCCAAAGCAATATTGAATGGCACAATATGTGCGATCCTCACCGGGGCGCGGGAAATAGTATCCGTATTGTTCCAGTCATGCACCAGAATGGATAATCTGATTCTGTTTCTGCAATACATGGGGCCAGATTCATCCCTGGTGTAACTAAACTGAAGGTGCTCATTACATCATGGATAGATTTAGCTCTCTGGGCTGGAATCTGACATTCTTACATGCAGGGACTTTATCCTGGGACTGGACCCTTTGATCTGAGTGTGCTTTGACACTATTCATGGTGAGTAAGGGCGAAAGAACCTGAGCCTTTAGATCCATGGTGTCCAACACACAAGCCGCAAGTGGCTATTTGGCCAGTTGAATGTGGATAGTTGGATCACAAAATTATTTACGTTTTCAGAATAAAGTGTCTAGTTTGCTATAGCAGTAGCCACTATAGTAGCTACTGCTTCGGAACTGGTTGGACACCACAGATCTAAATTCAGTGTTTTGAATAGTGCACAATTAAATGACTGACTTGACATGGACAGAGCCTTCACTTGGTTTATCTAGAGCTAGTCACTGTGTTCAAGGAAAAGCCTTACACACACACTCTCTCTCTCTCTCTCTCTCTCTCTCTCTCTCACTCGGGTGTTCATCGTTCATTGCCTACAGATCGGAAAACTGCATTTTGTTTAATACTTTGCATGGTATGAGTGTGTAGGGGTAGGCTTAGTGGGTGTGGTAATGTGAGAAATTATGTAAGGATGTTAATTTGTGGGTGTGGATATGGGGTTAGCATGTGGGAGGGTGTCGGTGAGCTCTCCTCCCTCTCTGCTATGCCAAAATCCTCTTATGATGCCAGAAATTCAAGATAAATAGTCCGCTGCTTATACAAAACTTGCCTGTTGTGTACAAGTACCCAGTGAATAAGCTTATTGGAAACTGGAGTGGGATTGGTGTTCTTGCCCTGGCTGCCTATGGAATATGTGGATAAGCAGTGATTTTTATTTCTGCAATTAGAGCTGGGCATACCGTGAGCCCCCATGTCTCAGAGTGATGTTGCTGCGATCTCAGTGCGTGCCTGTGCACAATAAGCCCTGGCATGGTTCTCTTAGCAGGGAGCATTTAGCATGGAGTTGGTTTAATCCTCTAATCTTATCAAGCGATGACATAAATTAGAACTCAGTGGTTTAATTCATTTTTAAAAAAAAATCAAACCCTATTATATTTGTCTGTGTAGAGCGTATGATTTCTCCTTTCATTTGGTTCGTAGGCTTATTTTATTATCCATTGTTTGTCTAACAGCCTTTAACTATGGATACAGGATTGGTGGTGAAAGGTACCCAGTAATTGGGTCTCCTCTTCTATATGTTTATCTAGTATTCATGTAAGTTGTTTTAAAAGCTCAGGCCAGTGAAGTTTGAATGAGAGAGATCTGCATGGCATCCCCCGCTCTTGAGAATCTGACACTGTTGCTGGTTTGGCATATGAGGGAGACCGTGGGAGTTGTAGGTCTTAGGGAGAAATCCCATTTATTTCTTGTCTCCTTTACATCAAGAGGAACAGGCAATGCTCTTATTTTACTGTGCTGAGAGATAATGGAGTCATCAGCAGGAGAACGGCGGTCTATACGTGTCAGCAAAGGGCAAGGGGATTGTATGTCCATGAGGCTGAGCAATGAAACGTTAGCTCTAATGGCCCCTTTCAGCGTGCGCGCGCTCACACACACACACACACGCACACACACACAACCCTAATACTCTCTCTTTAATGGCTGATGCACAGTTCAGTCATCTTGCTGGAGATGCACACCTGGGTGAATTCTCCCTGTCTGGTCCCTGTCCTCATGAATCTCTTTTCCAAGGGCCAGATTCTGCTTCCCTTATTCACATTGGGCAGCACCGTACTTCTAAATTCAGGATGGGGTGTCACTCCAGCAGTAAGGAGCTACCCCGCGGATGTGACTCAGCAATCACGGAAGAGTCATTGCTTTCAAGGGGCTGTGAATCAATCCCAGGGCAAGTCAGGGAGGCAAAATCTGGCTCTAAACTAATAACAGAAGAACATGAAAAATCCCGGGCTTCATTTGCAACTCCGGTAGCCTACATTACCACCCTAGTTCGAACTAGGGTGGTAGTGTAGGCATACCCCCAGTCCCCATTGCCGCTGAATTCTGTTCATTTCCTTTGACTTTCATGGGCCTAGACTGGGTTCTGCAATCCTGATCCAGAATATTCATAAGTGCGTGTTTAACTGTGAGCATGGAGTCATCCTACTGAACATAAGAATGGCCAGACTGGGTCAGACCAAAGGTCCATCTAGCCCAGTATCCTGTCTTCTGATAGTGGCCAATGCCAGGTTCCCCAGAGGGAATGAACAGAACAGGGAATCATCAAGTGATCCCTCTCCTGTCACCCATTCCCAGCTTCTGAGAAACAGAGGCTAGGGACTCAATCCCTGCCCATTGTGGCTAATAGCCTGTTGATGATCCTATCCTGCATAAATTTATCTATCTCTTTTCGGAATCCTGTTATAGTCTTGGCCTTTACAACATCCTCTGGCAAGGAGTTCCTCAGGTTAAGTGTGTGTGTGTGTGTGTGTGTGTGTACGTGTACGTGTACTACCCTTTGTTTTAGACCTGCTTCCTATTTCATTGGGTGACCTCTAGTTTTTTTTACTGAAAGCAATGTACTAAAGATTTAGGTGTGGCTAGACAGCCTTTCTGACCCAAGAGCTGGTGATCTCTCTAAGAGCATTGATGATGATATTCTGCATGATGCTGCCATTAATACACTTCTGCAGCATCATCAGGTAAGTGGTGGGTTTGTTTTTTGGATGAGATCTCTGCATCACACATTGAGTCATGCAGAATAATCTATAGACAACTAGAGTGTTATACCAGAAATGGAGGAGGTAGGGGAATACAGATCTTTGAAAGAAACTGTCAAAACAAGCCACAAATATGTAATTTTGGTTGTGTAGGACCTGTGGGGCTTTGTGTGTGTGTGGAAATAAAAATGCTAAACCGGTGACAAAAATAGAATCAATCTATTCCTTGGAAGCATCCCTTTAGAGGAGTTAAAAAACTCTTCCTTGAGAGGAAGAGCAGAGCAGATTCTCACTCCAGACACCAGATAAAGGCTAAAATAAGAATATATCTGAGTGGTTGGAATAGTCTGGTGTCTCAAGAAAACATGACCTTTTTTCTTTTTTTTACCTGTGTATTTTTCAGTGCTGGATTTTTGTCCCTGACCTTTCACTTCATCCCAGGTCAGCAAAGCACTTAAGTGCATGCTTGTGTAACCGGCACATCTGCTGTCCCCTGTAGTGGCACCTAGACCACTTATACAGAGAAAGAATGAGTTTGCTCTACAATGTGAGTTGAGAGTCAGCTGGCTTTTAGCTGAAGCTGTAGAGGCTCATGCACTAAGCTCCAAAGGTCCCAGATTTGGTTCCGCCTGTTGGTGTAACACCTAACTTCAAGCACGCTCTCGGAGCTTGCAGTTAAGCATGTGCATTAATGAATAAGAATGAATTCAAGCCTATGCCTAGATGCTTTGTTGCACAGGGTCCTAAAATAGGTACATTCCACCAGGTAAGAGACTCATTGGAAGCCAATTGGATGTGAGTTCACTGGCCCAGGGGCTGTGTGAAAGTGTGTGTGCAGGGCCTGGCACGTTAGGAACCTAATCTTGGCTGGGGTGTGTTAGTGCTGCAGTAATTCCAATCCTAGCTGATGGAATGACTTTTATGGAGCCCGATGGGATTTGGAAAAGGATCGGAAAGAACGGACCCGTTTTAAAAGTCTGTTTTCCATTCATTAAACTAAGGATGTGAAGGACTAGTCAACAGGCGAGTCGACTAGTCGCTTCCCCTCCCTCTTGCTGCCTCTAAGAGGAAGGGGGACTTCAAAGCGACAGCACTGCTTGGAGCCTGGGGCCAGACCCTGGACTCCACATGACGCTGCTGCTTTTGTAAGGCTGTGTGCAGCCCAGGGCCAGCTGGGGCGTCCCCAGGCTGCACGTGGCGTTTCAAAGTGGCAGCGCCCTAGGGCTGTTGCTACACTTCAAAGGCGGAGGCTCCCTATCGACTAATTGAATCGTCGATGTGAAATGCACCGACGATTCGATCAGTCAATTAGTCGATATTTAACATCCCTACATTGAACCAGAGCCCATGGATGTAGAAAGGGCAGCAAAGCAATTCCAAGTTCCTACCTGACAATCTTATTTGACCCAAGAGAAGACACAGAGCTGCTTTCTTTGTCCCGTCTTGAATAGAACAGCCAGCCCTTTCGAAGGGGCTTCACCCTGTGGACCCGGCTTGCTTCCCAATATTCCTGTACTTGTTTACCAAATCTCCACTGTCTTGTGGCTCAATAAACTCTCTCCCCCAAGCTGTCCGAGCCCTGGACTTACTTTGTGCTCCCAGGTGCCAGGTTTTCCTGTGAGGCTGGGGGAGGAAATGTGCTCTCAGATGAGCAGTGCAGGCTTCCAAGGTCCTTGAGCATCCTGCATGTGGAACTGCTTCCGAAAGAGAGAAAATACAGTAAGACTGTCGCCATTCACCTGTGCAGAGAGAAAACCTGAGTCTGCTAGCCGTGCTCTGATGCAACTTCCATTGGGTTCAGTAGTTGGGCCTGAGTGAAGTAGGGATGTAAAATCCCAATTAATCAATTAACTTGGGGCAGGGAACCTATTTTTGAATTGGGGAGCTGCTGACCCATGGGAAAAATCAGTTGGGGGGGGGGCACACACACGTGAGAAGCCAACTCCTCCAAAACCTCACTGATGTGGCCCCTGACAGAGAAGGAGAAGGACACGCCCCTCATTTCCTTTGCACACCAGAGCCTAGTGGGGCCCAGGAGGGGAGATTTTGTGTGCGCCAGTCCCTCAGTAGGTGCAGGATCCCCAATGCTAGGAGGGGAGCCCTGAGCCTCGGTGGCTGGATCCAGGCAAGCTGGGGGCTGCATCCAGCCCCCTGGGCCTGAGGTTCCCCACTCCGAATTAACCAGTTAAATGGTCGGTAACATTTAACCGGTTAATCAACCCGGTGCTGGGGCTGGCTGCTGGGGCTGGAACAGCCCTCTGCCTATGGCAGGCCACGGGTGAGGAGCTGATCCTGGGGAACCAGTTAACCTGGTAAGCATCAGCTGGCACAGTTACCCCTTCGCAGCCCAAGAGGGTAGGATCTTGGTCCCTGAGTGGGAGCATTAGCTGTTGAGGGCTGTGACTCTCAGGTGGCTTGTTTAGTTCCACCGCTTGAACAGCTGTGGGGTTGTCTGTGGGGGGACTCCACCATGCAACGCGAGCTCTTCTTAGACTTCCAGCTACGATGCCTAATCCAGGCTGTCTGTGGGTCTCTTCCCATGCTCATTGCAGATGGTTTTGGCAGTGGGATTGGGCGATCTGGAAGGTGGTGTCCAACAGGCTCTTCCGTCTCTGCTCTGACCCATTCAGACATCCCTTCCATCCCGGAAGGGCACAAACGTCCCTGAGCTCTGTGGCTTTTCCAGCAGGCATGGAGTCCATAGTCCGTTCCCTTCTGAGGCCCCGTTTCTGGCCAGGTGCCAGCTCTCTGCGGACAGCTAATTGAGATGGTGGTGGCAGGGGGTGGCTTTGCTCAAAAGCTGTGCAACGGTTTCATTAATTGGAAGCCTCCTGTGGCTGGAGTTGGATGTGCTAATGAAAGTAGCTGGAAACCTGCTCCTCTTGAGTACATCCAGCATCTTGCGTTCTCTGCGAATAATGACCTGTTTTGCCTTATGGCTCAATGTCTCCGTGGCAGCAGTGTGGCTGACGTGCACACGTCAGGCCCCATAGTGAATCAAAATCATCATAGTTCCCCTATGAGGATGAACTGTGGAAGTTTTGTCCCCTGCAGACTTTGATGGGGTCAGAGTTTGTCCCGTTGTTTCAAGGTGATGCAGATGCAATGGAAAGGGCTTGAGCAGCGTTTCCCAAAATGTGGTCTGTGGCCCAGTACTGGTCCTTAGAAAAAAAAATACCAGTCCTTAGAACAATTCTCACGCACGATCCTATTAATTTGTGTGATGGGGTAGCAGCACCCCGCACTGCCAAGCACGGCGGCGTGGCCCTCATGGGAGAGAGCCCGCCGCCACGGCATCTCTGCTAGGCATGCTCCTGGGCGACGGGGCTAGATCCGGCGGGCGCTAGGACCCAGGGAGAAGGCCGGGCGCCAGGCGCATCGATGCAGAATGCCTGTGGGAGCCGGTGCTGGCCGATAAAGTGACCAGGAGGGGGGAAGGGCGGAACAACCCACTGGACAGGTAGGGCCAGTGACACAATTTATTTGCTTAATGAATATGCAAATATGCAAATAAATGTTACTGGTCCTCCAAAAGCTTGTGAATGGGTTTACTGGTTCCCAGTATCAAAAAGATTGGGAACCACTGAGCTAGAGCCTGAAACTCTAGTGTGCAGCAAAACTAGACCAGGGTGGATTTGATTTAAATCAAAGTGATTTAAATCACTCGTCAGGAAGACTTGATTTAATCATGGTTTTCTACATAAAAGTGTGTTCTCATTGGTTGTTATAACCTTATTACATATACTTCACAACTCCGAGAGAGATGTAGGTTTCATTTTTAGAAGGTACACACTATACATTTTTAAACGGTGATTTATTTTGGAAACTTTTCAGATTAGTTTTATGGCTACACCAGAAAATGAATGATTGGTTACTTCATTTACCAAAGGCAATGGAACCAGATATTTATGAAACAATTGGGTGGTGAACTATCTCCAATTCAACAGGTTAATCATTAGTATTCAGAGCATTTTCTTGCCAAATGGTATTAAAAGAACATGAGCAGACAGACACATAAATTGTTTTATTTAACTAAAATAACGACATTATGTATTCTAGATTTTTTTTCTTCAACAGCAAACCTCTAATATTTAACAAAACAAGCATATGCATTTTTGAATTTAGCTAAACATTCAAGATTTTTAAAATCTGTCTTTGTTAAAATTGTTTTTAACTAAAATAGGGATTGATTCCGTGTATACAAATTTGCAGAGGGGACAGTAGAGTGGAAGTCTTTAACTAAAATAGGGATTGATTCTGTGTATACAAATTTGCAGAGGGACAGTAGAGTGGAAGTCTATTTCTCATCTCTCTATAATTTATTTAAAAATGTTTTTGCTGTTAACAAGCATGTTCTCTCTGAAGACCCAAATTCGCAGTCTGAGAACTGCAAAACTAAGCATCTCTGATGGTATTTTCTAGACTGAGCACTGAATTTCATTGGGTAGATGGAAAGACTAACCTAAATAGTCTATATAGAAGCCTTTGGAACCCCATAAGAGTGGGTCCCTAATCCATGAACTTGGAACTCATGTACAAAAATGTTCTTAACCATTACATGACATGTATCGTCTCTACTATAGAATTAGAATTTATAATCCCTATTCCATGCTGAGAGATCAGCGAGTGACAACACGCCTTCATTAAAACGATCTTTAGATAGGTTTTTCCTCAAAACATTTGATCAAAAATCTGATTTAAATACAAATATTTTTAAATAATTGGTTTTTTTTAATCCACCCTGCTTGTGACTGAGACCCAGCACATTCATTTCACTGGTGCAAATGGCAGTCTAGATCTTCAGAAGGAGGGTGGAAGAGGGAAAGAGGAATTAGCTGCTTTTTAGGTCAGGGGAGAAGAAGCATCTCTTGTAGCACTGCAGGGTGTGTGTGTGTGTGGGGGGGGGGTTGTTTTGTTTGTTTTTTAAGGCGTGGCAAGACATAGAGGTGGTTCTGGATCATGCTAGTGCTGTGCCTTTTGGGATTCATCCTGGCCCCATAGATCAGATGTAAGAAGCTCACCACTTGATAGGGCTGTTGGTGGGTTTGGGGAAAAAGAGGCTGGCATGGAGGTGTGGCAAGATTCTAGGTTTCTTGCTTTGCAGCTGGCATGTGATGGTGCTATTCTGGGAACCGGCAGAACAAACAGGTACCCCGTCTCCTCCTACCCATCCCTTTTTGGGAAGAGACTTTGGCGTCTGTGCAGCATAGACAGCTGTGGCTTTGTGATTTACCGTTCATCAGAGATGAAAGAGTTGAACCTCACTTTCATTTTTGGATGTAAAAACATCCAGCTTTTCCATTGTGATATTAATTTGGTCCTTGGGTGAGTGAGCGAGTGGCCGTCTGGATAGAATTACATGGGATGGGAAGATGACAATCAGCAGGCTATAGTTATTACTGAATATGAGCTATTTATATTGCGCTCACCAGCCTGCGCTTCTGTCTATTAAGGCGCGTGGAGTAGCTTTATTTTCTATAGGTCTCTGGAGTAAATGGTTCTACCCAGACAGCAGCTGGGACAAGCAGCAGAATTAGGATTTAACAGCCTTTGTTTGGTGTTTGGACCTTCTTGATCTCGGCGCTCTGAGTTCTCAAGCTGTGAGGGTGGGGGGCATTGTCCTGGGTGCCTCTTATCTGGCAGGCAGCTTTACCCACTCCCCCCTAGTCCCCTTCAGCTTTCAGCAGAGAGTACTACCATCTTGACAGCGCTTTACTGTGGGGATGAGGGTCTCTGTACAGATCCCATGGGGCTAAGGGCCTTAGGAAGCATGGAGTCAACACCCTAAGAGAACCTGCTGTTTTGTGAAACAGATACATGTAGAATAATGACTCAACCCCCGAGGTGCTGAGTGCACCTGACTCCTCTTGACGTCATAGGGAGCTGGGTGCTCAGCTCCTCATAAGACAGAGCAGGGTGTCGTTTGGGACCCCGCCTGCCTTCACTGATGTCAATGGCCAAGCTGCAGCTGACTGGAGAGAGCAGGGTCAGAGCCACCGTGTGCTGGAAGCACGGCGCCCTCCACTCCCATTGGACCTAGCAGTAGTGACATAGCAGCGTCTGTATTCGCTGGAAGCTGAGGGCCCGACACATCGTGGGCCAGCCCCCCACAGGGGTTAGCTTGTGTCCTCATCCCACTGGGATCGTTGGGAGCTGTATAAAGAGGGATGTCTGAAACTGGATACTGCCTGATTTCCCTTCCTCCTCCAAATGCAGGGCCCGGTTCGCCTGGTCATTGGCACCCCCCGCCCCGCCTTTGATGGGGAGCAGCACTACTTCCTTGTCTTCTTCCCGAGACTAGCAGGGTCTCCCTCTCCCTAGCTGAGAGTGAAGAAGGCAGCCAGCAAAGACCTCTAAGCGGTCCCATGCACTTGCCATCAGCCCAAAGGCCTGGCAGGAGCCGAGAGGGGCAGGGTTTCATGAGCCCCAGGGCTCCGCGCAGAGCACGCATGGCATAGAACAGGGGACCTTGCATATGCTGGTTGCTAAAATCAGGATGCTGCAGATGGCTGTAACCTTGGACACCTGCCCCCTTTCTTCTTGTCTAGAGTTCTGTGTTTGCTGGGAGAGGAGGTGGAGGGGAGCAGGGCTGGAATACTTTCCCTGCCATCTGCCTTAAGGCATCAGACGCACGAGCTGGCACTGTTAATTTCTGATCTCTGCCAAACCTTGTTAATAGGGAACATTCCTGCTGGACTGACGGCAGTTCACGTTCCATGGATGCTATGGAGATAGGGAGGCGGCCGTGTGAGCAGGGTACAAAAATAGAGGCTCCGACAGTCGTCTGTCATTTTTTTTAAAAGCTGCTGATAGCTCTGAGTAGCTGTTGCTTTGTGCCGGGGAGTCAGAGGTGAGAATCGTTTGCTTGCGCACTCTGCCCTCGAGGGCTTGGACGTTACCGCCGCTGGGCCTGGATGCTGGTCTCAGTCACCCCAGGATTCACATGGGATACGTGCGCTCGGAATCCAGCCCTCGGAGCACTGTGTGGCGGCTTTCAGTTTCATCTGCTTGCAGCTGCCCTCTCCCTTCCTTCCCAGCATGCCTTTGCCTGGCACTCGTGTAGCTGGTACAAGAGCCCTCGGTACGCTTACTTAGCCATGTGGCTGAGGTCGAGTCTCCGCTCTGCTGACTGACCTTGGGCAAGCTACCTACCAGCCTTGCCTGAGTCTCCTTCCCGGCCTGCGAAGGGGGCAAAAGACACTTTTTGCTGACTGAGATTAATCCGAGCCACTGTCTGTAAAGTGCTCGGTGCTGTTAAGGGAGGAGGGTGGTCACGATCCGCATTGCACCACAGTTCATGCATATGAGTGAGGGGACGTCTCTCCTATCAAAGTCAGGAACGACCTTCCTCCTTGTGAGGTCAGCAGGGCGTTTGTAGTGGAGGCAGAGGAGACACATCTGGGGATCCGTACGGGAAGAGGTCAGGAGAGCCTGACTGGAGGTGCTTCATTCATTCATGTGTACACATTGGTGCAGTCCCCCCACGGGTGTGAGTGAAAGGTTTGCACTGTCTCTGGTAAGAGGATAGGATTCAGCAATGCAAAGTGTTGGCTGCGCCGAGAAGGAGCTGCAGCATGCTGGCAGGTTGGTCCTTGTAACCCGGTGCTCGCTGTGAGGGATCGGCGTTTTAATGCTGGGGTAGAATCTATGAAGAGTTTGTAGCAGATCCTGATTCTCTCCTTTACTGGGAGGAAAGTCCCCCCACCCCCACCTCCCTGAATCCAAGCACCAGCTTTTTGTTCCCTATTTAAAGAAGCCAAACAGCCGCCCAGGGAAGAAGGAGCTGCAATTGAACTCTAGCCCGTGGGAGAGTTGAAAGGCCTCTGAAGCTATGTCTACACTACACTGTTCTTCCGAAAAAATAAGCAGAAAAAGCTATGCAAATTGCAGTTCACAATTTCCGTAGCTTTTTCCGGAATAAGTTTTTCTGACATTTGGCCTGTCTACACTGGGCCAAATGTCGGAAAAAAACCCTTTTCTGGAACACTCTTTCTTCCTCGTAAAATGAGGTTTACAAGGATGCCGAAAAGTGTGTCTGCTCTTCCAAAAAAAAATTTCAGAAGAGAAACCACAATCCCTGGATGTGGCAGAGTTTTTCCGGGATACCTCCAGTATCCCGGAAAAACTCTGTAGCGTAGACATAGCCCGAGAGATGCAAAGTGCAAGCCTCGCTCTTGCTTGTAAATCAAAACCAACCCAAACAGTTTTTCTTGAGACTTCCTCCTCCTCCTTCCCCCCTTCTCCCTCTGCACTCGCTCTCCCACTCATGCGTCGAGTTTCATCTCCAAGCCAATTTCCCTGGCTGAGTTGAAATGTAAAGGCGGACAGGCCCACGAGAGCATGAAAGTGACTCACTAAAACAGCGGACTGCATTTAAACGGAGCCTGGGAAGCTGAATAACCCAGGCCAAAGCTTGTTTCAAAAGCCAAATCCATTTTCTCTGTAGAGCTTGTGCAATTGCTTGAACGCTGGTCTTTCTGGTGCTTCCTGCTGGCTTGGAGCACCTTGGTACTGGGCCTGTGGAATGCAGAGATGTTTGAGTCTCTGGACCTCATGGGCTTTTTGCAGTGTCTGGGACGCTGTATGGGGATCCATGCCTGCATTTCAATAGAGACCTTGTGGCGTTCTGCTTCCTCTTCTGAAATCTCTCTTTGGAGGCTGGAATGCATGTCACGACCACCATTTTTACATAATCAAATGAATTCAAAGTTCTTAGATCAACCGCCCTTTCACGCCTAACTGCTAACCCCCACATTTCGGCTCTAGTGGGCCATGCGTCTTTGTGGACAGAGGCTGTGGTCCTTGGTGTTGCTTTTTTGTTGTTGTTGTCACTGGTATCTAAACACCAAAGAACGGAGCACGCTAAACATTCTGCAGCATCACATGCAGGAATAAAGCACCGTTCTGGCGCGCTCTACACCGGCAGGTAAGCATTTTATTTCCGATGGAACCGCTTCTTCTGCAGATAAGTTTCCTTGTAAATCCGATGCTGCTACATGGAGCAAATTCCTCTGACAGTCACTGTGTAGTTACGTGGGAGGTTTGCCAGGTAACTTGCCTTGGACCTTGTTTAGACCCCAGTAACTGAGAACGAGGCTGAGAGCCGCGTTGGTAGTATGTCTGAGAGGACATTTCCAGTGAAAAGCTTCTCTCTGTGTTCTCTCCTGGGTGTTATAACTCACGGGGTTAAGACATCTCTACTGGCCTCAAATCTTTGACAGGACTCCAGTAAACTGAGGGCCTGATAGCTCCCTCAATTCCAACGGGAGCTGTGGCTCAGGTTGCATCTCCCAAATCTGGGGCTCTCTGTGACTTGAACCAAAGAGCCCCAGAAGCCAGGAATGGGAGCCAGCCGGGAGAACGAAGGGGCTGGGGAATCCTGGCTGGGCCAGGGAACCTCTGCTGGTAGCATGGCTAGCAGGCCAGGCGGTCGAGGCGCTCCAGCCCTAGCCCTACCAAGGGAATCTCTAGCGGCAGTGGGGCCTGGTGGTTAGGGATCCCCGGAAACCCCCAGTGGCAGTGGGGCCAGAGTGGCCAAGCAGCCCTGCCGGGAACCCCTGGTGACATCGGGATGGACAATGGGGGGAGCCCTGGCTGGCCAAGGTTAGTCAGGCAGCAGGAAGGCAGGAGCTGCAAGGAGAGGAGCGGGCAGCGGGGCAGCCATCAGGGGAGAATTGACCCTCCCTGGTCCGGGACCACTCGGCTCCTGAGGGCTCCGGACCAGGGAGATCCAACCTGTATCTGCACCTTGTGCAGGCAGCCAGTGCTGGGTCTACACTGGCTGGGAGCCAGCACTGAAAGGATGGAATTTAAAGAGCTGCACATCCAATGACTTGTCCAGGGCCACGTGAGTGAACGGGTGGCAGGGTCAGGAAGAGAACACAGGCCTGCCTGGGCTTGCGGTTCTGTGCCTTACCCACAAGGCCAGCCCCTAGCTAGCTACAGCGTTTGCCACTGGCCTTCAGTAAGAAGGGGAAGCAGTGTCTCCGCCTATGAAGGGCTCTCAGAGGGCACGGGTAGGATGCGTCCCCTGGGCAGGTCCCCTCAGGTACCATGTGGGATATTGTTCGTGTCCCTCGTGCTAGGTCGTTGCACTGCATAGAGGCCAGGGGAAAACGCCATGAGTCTGGATTTGGGAGGCTCCCCTGTAATCCGTTGAGTGTGTGGTAAGGGAGGCTGCCCCCTGCTCCATCCCCTCTGGAGAGAGACCTTGTACCCCCACGCACCACAGCCTGGCCTGTGGTCAGCATGGGTCTTGCAGGAGCTGGGCTCCCTGTGGGGTGATTTTTCCCCTTCCAGGCAGCACCCCTTGCGGACTGGAGGGGAATCAGTACAAACTTATCAGCCATATTCTTGTGGGGTTCAGGGCTGTGTACGGGGGGGCAGGGGATACAAGGGGGAGCATCCTCCTGTTTCTTCACCTACCTGCCCAGCCCAGCTTTCCTCGGCAGCAGCTCCCACCCTGTGCTCTGGAGAGTGCAGCCTAGGGCCTGACCCACCCGGGAACCTGCCCCTGGCTCTCAGGTTCTAGCCAGGCAAGCGCTGGGCAGGGGGGTAGCTCTTTGCAGTGGCAGCCTCTGCGAACGGTCTGCAGGGATGTGCTCACTGCAGGGCGGGAGCCCCTCATGTGAGTTACTGCAGGGCAGGCACAGCTGGCTGGGGCCCCAAGCCCTTGTCCGGGCAGGGCAGATGCAGATGGGCTGTTGAGGCATCTTCTCCCCCTCTCTGCCCCCATCCCTGGGGAAGTATTTGGTGAGTCACGATGCTGCCTCCCTCCCGTGCTTGGCCAGAGCTGTCTCTGGGTTTTACGCCTCTGCTTCCAGATTTCTCACTGATCCTGGGAAGATGAGAAATTAGTGCTAATGAATCTAATTCTGGACGTGGTTTCCATGCAAGGGGAGCAGCTGGCTGAACACATCTCTAAGGCGAAGGGCGAGGGATACGTGTGCCTAGACCGCACCCTGCCGGCTGCCAGGACCGAGATGCAGGATGCTGTGAGCCCTCCTGGGTCCAAAGGGAGCATTCCCCTTGATTTCAGTGAGAGCGGGGTTGGCCCAGTGACCGCCCCAGGACCTCAGCCCTAGAAGTGTGTCTCCATCCCTTGAGCTCCAGCGATAACTCCATTGCCTGGCAGATGTAGGAGACTCTTATCCTCTGTGGACCAGCTGGCAGAAGGGACACCACAGATGTACACTGAATAGTGGGTTACACAGGGACACAGGAGAATTATTGGGGCAGCTGAGAGGAAGGATGGACCAGGGATTAGCAGCCTAGCCTCAGAACTGTGTTCAACGCCTGCCCTGCCACAGAATTCTGTGACACCTTCGGCAAGGGACTCAGCCTCTTGGTGCCTCAGTTTCTCCTCTGTAAAAAGAGGGTAGTAACATTTCCCTACCACTCCGGAGTACATTGAGGATAACTATGTTAAAGACGGTGGGGCGCTCAGGTGTGTGTGTGGGGGGAGGGGGAGAGGGCAGATAAATGCCACAGATAGACTTGCTTTTGGAGATCTCTGGGTGGAAGGTGCCATAGAAGAGCAGAGTGCTGTTAAAGTGCCATTGGGATCGATTTCTCTCGCACAGGAAATGTTCCCTCTGACCTTGATGTCTGGAGTCTGGCATTTCTGATGTCAGTCAATTACCGCAATAAAAGCGAGACCTTCTAGTTCATGTGGAATGGAGGTTAAATTGTGTCTGGAATGAGGGATTGCCGAGGTGTGTGGCTCGGACACGCCTCCCTCCGCAAGTTAACGTCGTCTTGCGCCGCGGGCAGGCGGAACTGGGAGAGCTATCTCAAATGGAGGCCAGGTTTAAAAAAAGCAAAGAAGAAGCCCTCAGTTTGTGTGGCTGAGGGCTAAGAGGAGTTGGGAGGGATAACTCGGTGGTTTGAGCGTTGGCGTGCTAAACCCACGGCTGTCAGTTTGATCTTTGAGGGGGCTATTTAGGGATCTGGGGCAAATCTGTCATGGATGGTGCTTGGTCCTGCTGGGGACTGGACTCGATGACCCCTTAAGGTCCCTTCCAGCTCTGTGAGATGGTTTATCTCCATATAAAAATAATAAAAACTGGGATTGAAGTAGCAATGCAGCAACACAGAGGTATACGTGTGTCGTACCATTGCAAGCTGTGAATTACACCTGTTCAGTGCATCTCCACCCTGTTGGCTGTAGTTAAGCTTGGGGCAGATGTGCTTATATTTACAAAACAAGTCTTCCTGGGACCCAGCCGCTGCTGCTCGAGGAGGTGGATTAGCTAGGGCAGTGGAAAGCTCCCTCATGTTGAGGAAGGAAGGGTTTGTGCGATGGTGTTACAGCAGCGTGGGTGCTGCATTGCTGTAGTTGTGTGACAAAGCCAATGGTAGGGATTTGCATTGCAGTCAGGGGAGGGAGGGACAGACAGACTTGCTGGGTTCATGGACAAAGTGGGAGGGGGGTTGGCTCTGCACTCCCAGAAGGGGTGGGGCTGGAGCTGCTAGCCCTCAGTGCTGCCTGGAACGTGCTCCAGCGGCGATTTAAAGGTTCTGGGGCTCCGGTAGCAGTGCCTGGGGCCAGGAGCCTTGGGCCCTTTTGAATCGCTGGGCCCAGGGCAACTGCCCCCTTGGTCTTCCCCACCCCCCACTGAGGCCTGGCCACATTGTGGCTATGCTCGTACAAATAGCCCTGCTGCAGACTGGCCCCCAGTGGAACTGAAGACTTTGGTGATCGAAATCCTGCACAAGGGCACAAAGAGCCAGGCAGGAGGTGGGGCACAAAACGGGCTCCCTGCTCTTCTTCGCACTCAGAGCAGGAGCTGCCCTACCTAATCGTTTGATTGAAAAATCACAATTTTACAGCCAACAGCAGGACCTCTTTCTTTTTGCCCTTTGGCTCCTGAGCTTCGACGCAGTCACAATTTCCCAGCTTTTCTCTGCATCCAGGAAATGGTAAAGCTGCATCGCATGCGTTCGCGGGACACCAGGAGCTGCGGTTTGAGGAAAAGCGCCGAGTAGGGCAAACGTTGCCGTAAAGCCAGGCCGGTCGGCGACACCGTGGCTGTTACGGCAGCTCTGTGTCACCGTGTGAAAACCGCCGAGGCTCGATGGAGGGGTATCGGAGTCAGACCCCATCGTCTGCAGGCACACCCATGTTCTCCTGCTGTGCCTGCCCAGCGGGGCCGAGTGGCAGAAGCCCCCCTAATTTTGGTCTCAGTTCCTGACACTGGGTGATTTCTGCCTAGGTGGATTGAGTTCGGCACAGGGGCTGATTGTTCTGCTGATAGACTGCAAATCAATGGTCTGTGCTGAAGGATCAGACCCACAGATTTTCCTCTTTGCTCTTTGTATTAGTAACCAAGGGGTTGCTATATTGGAGAGGGGGCAGCTGCTCTCCCTGCTGTCAGGTTACGGGAGGCTCTCAAAAGGGGAACTTTGACGAGTGTATATTGATTAGCCCCCGAGTCGCCATGCACTAACGAGCATGGGAGTTGCAGAGAGAGGCCAATGCACTGCCAGCCTCCCCCGTGTCAGTACTCCCTTGCCAGCCCTCTGGGAAGCAGGTGCCAGGGAGCTAGGTCAGAGCTCAGAAGCACGCACGAGGAGGCAGCTGAGCAAAGAACGGCCTTGCTGCCCTGGTCACGTAAACCGGGGAGCCAGGGAGCGTGGGCCGGAATAATAAGCGGACCAGAGGGGCTGACAGCAGCGCACTGCCTTGTCAAAGGTGGGGTGAAGCAGGAGCGCGGGGAAGCGGGAGTCCCATGAGAACTTTGGTGTGTGAGATTCCTTCCCGGAGTGATGCGCCTTGCTCGGCAGCTGGGTCTTTCCTAGCGCACTGGTGTGTGGCTCTCAATGCAGGAAGGCGCTGAAATCCAGGCACCCGTAACAAGCTTGTCCTGGCGGGCCCCACGTGCAGATGGCGGAGTGAGTCGCTCAGCGACAGGGAGGCAGTCCCAGCGCTTGTTACTTCCAAAGTGTTTCCGGGGCTTGGGTGCTGCTGGGTGGAAGCCTGGAAAGGTCCGACTGCACTGCCACTGGGAGCCGGCCTCTCGGCCTCCGTAGACAGCCTTGGGCTAGTGTGGCTGGTGGCAGCATGCAAAAAGCAGCGTAGCCCCCGGAGCCGAACTTGTGCGGCTGGCAAGTGCCTCTGCTGGTGCTGCGGGTCCACGTGGCTCTTTTGAATATGCTAGCACAAGCTCCACTAATGCAAGTCTCTCTACCCACTTGCAATGTAGACGTGACTCTATGTGCCTACAACGGGGTCCGCCCGCTTGTGAGCGGCCCCCCTGTGGCAAAGGGATGCTGCGGAAGCTCTTTGCCTGGCAGTCTGGTATTTTCCTTGTTCCCAGGGTCACTTCCCCGGATGCTGCCCTGTCTGGTTGTCTTTCAGGGTTCTGAGGCTAGGATCTGACTAGCCCTGTCCGCGGTGCTATTAAGCTCGTGGCCAGTCTTCGGCCACTGGACCTGGGCCTTACCCAGGTCTAAGTTCAGCTCACGCTCAAGGCTGCCCATAGTGCTGCTGGTCTCCCAGTCAGCATATAGACCTGCCTGAGTTGAGCTCCTATGAGGAACTCTAGATCCTAGCCCAGCAGCTTTTTTTATACTGGTCTGTTGGGCCCTGATTGGCTGCTGTAGAGACAGCCACTCTCTCCTGCCTGGAGGACCTCTCTTCTGCTCCTCTTGCTGGGATGGGGTGTGGCAAGGCCTCTAGCCTCCTGTAGGGGGTATTGGGGCTTTGTCCACCCCACCACAGTGCCACAAGACTGAGTTCCAGGTAGCCCTCTGGCTTTAATCATACGAAAGCCCTTCTGCCGTGTTTGCTGGTAGAGTTATTTGTGCCTGGTTTAATGCTAGGTTTCAACACCCCCAATAATCCCAGAGAGACACGATTAATTTTCTTAGCCAACATCCATCTCCTTTCCTAAGCTCAAGCATCATTTCAGATGTAAAATGCTCTCTGAGGAGAAATGATTGTTTGTCCTTTATTTTATTCTTTGGGCTGTGGTAGTGCCTAGCTGCTCCAGTGGACGTCAGGGCTCCCTGGTGCTAGGCAATGTTCCCTCTAATTTTTTTTCATCCATGTGCAGAATAAATTTTATGTGCACCAAGACGTGCAGAGATGCACCATCAGTATAAATAAATGCTGCTGGCTGTGGGTGCTCTGCTAATCAGCTGGGCAGCGGTGCCTGACTTTCTCCTGGGTGGCCACCCAAGTGTTCAGCTTCCAGGGATCACTGGTGCTAGGTGCTGGATAGATGCAGAAATAAACAAGACAGGCAAGTACAGGCAAGACTTGCCCAAGGGCCACATAGCAGGTCAGTGGCTGAGCTGGGTGCAAATCCCAAATTTCCTGGCTCCCAGTCCAGTGAATGATCCATTGAACCAGAAAATAAGTGGGTGGTGGTGCTGCCTGTTAAGGTTGTCTGATGCTTCCCAAGGAAGGACCCTGTTTTCAGTTTCTTGTAACTTTGCCAGATTTTAATCATTTGGGCTGAAATTTTCCATGCCGAGTGTCTGCTTCAGGCTGATCATTATTATTTTGCTTTTGAATTTCAGCCCAAATGAGTCAGCTGTTTTTGAGGACAGCATTTCCTCCTGCCCCCCTTTAAAAAAAAAGTGCTGGTGACTTTCTTTGAAGCACTCTCACACCTTCACGCTTTGGAGGAGCAACTTGACACTTGGCAGGCAGGTGCTTTGTACCATGGATGTGTCTTTTGCTGTCCCTGTGCAAATCCACCCACATTTTTCACAGATTTTATAACAGCCAAGAATCCCAGTTCTCACATGCTCACTGTAAATTTCTCAGATCTTTCCCGAACTTTCCAGCTGCACAGTATATGCTCCAACTTGGGGCTGACTAGGACTTTTCCTGAAATCAGAATTCTGGGCCACCATGGACGATATTTGGTTCAGGTTCACTGGTGCAGACAGACCCCCTAGCTGCCCTGCTAAAGTATTCCAAAAAATCAAGTCAGAAGTGTCTCAAATTAGCCACCCAAAATGAATGGATACTTTTTACCTTAATCTGTGTGGGTCTCAATTTCCCATCAGTGATATGGGAATAATAGCGCCCTTCCCTTGGAGGGGTACTTTGAAAATACATTTCTTTACATTTGTGAAACGTTGATATTTCAGCAGTGGTGGGCAACCTGCGGCCCTGCAACCTTCTGTGTATGGTGCATGAGACGTTTTGTTTGCTGTTGCCCACACGCAGGTTTGCCAGACTCTGCTGGTTACTGTCTTCGTAGTTCTTTTTCCTCCCAGTGGTACTAAAGTGCCATGTACATAAGACAAGAGTAGGGCATACGGAGGGAGGTGCGTGCTGATGGCACACAACGTTGTGAGAGCTGCCTGCTCATCGACGTCTAATCAAAACGCTGCTCCAGGGAAATTGGCACAACCCACAAATTCTAGGTACACAAGTGTAATGAGCAAAACTATCCTTGTGACAGTTCCCTCCCCTTGCTTTATGAAATAGGCAAATTTGTATCCATAAGACAAACTCGAAGATGCTTTGGACAAAATACCTCTTGTACCCTAGCAATTTTAATGTCATAATCTGCTGGAGCTGTATCTTATTTTGGTGTATGGATCATTCTTGTATGTGAGGTTATCAATATGGGGTAGGGAATAGTTCATGGTTTTAAATGTGCAAATGAAAACCATCATCAAGGGTGCTTCCAATACTGGGTAGTCACTGAAAACAGCCACCTTTGGCCTTTAAGTCTAAGCAGTGGTTGGTTTTAGGAAGGCATGTGACCCCAGTTGGTAGGGTTTGACCAGGTAATTTTCCATGGAAACGGGGGAATGTAGAAACAAAGAATTCCCGCCCAGAAGGAAGTCGTATTTTAAGATGCAAAGTTTTCATCTTTTGGCTGGCATGACACACCCAAGCAAATAGCCAGGGACCCCAGGGAGAAAAGATCTTCTCTGGTTTGGAGGATTAGCCAAAATAAGAATAGGATAAGGGTAGGGTAAGTTTGCAGTAAGTTTTAGTGTGTTAGAACTAATCATGCATTTTCTTTTATTTGAAATTTGTGACTTCCTTTGCTTTGTCCATTTTCACTTGCAACCACTTGAATCCTACTGTTTGTACTTGATAGTAAATAAAAGTAATTTTTTTAAGGCCAGTATAAATAATTGTTACCTGGGGGAGCAATCAGTGTGTACATCCTCCATTCATTGTTAAAGGGGGTTGCCTGGATGGTTTATTTGGGGTTCTGAGCCCATTTGGGGGGTGGTTTCCTGGATGCTGTGCCTGAAACTGCATTCTCATCGGAGCTGAAGTGAATCAGTGTCTGCATTGCTTTTTGGGGAGAGAGAGGGGGGAGAGGGGACATGATCGCAGCTCTGTGCCATGGCTGGGGGAGACCAGGAGATCTGGCCTGGCAGGGCTGGGTGCTGAGAAGCATAGCTCCCCCTAAGGTGTGCGCCTGTGCAGCCGTGCACCAAAAATTCTTCCCCCGCCCATCTCCTCTGGAGAGCTGCGCAGCAGCACTCTCGCAGCAGGCAGGGCCTGCTGAGATGGGGTGGTGAGGGAGTCGCTGGGGCGGGGGGGGTGGCCGGACCTGCCGTGGTTCAGGGGCGGCCTGCACCCGTGGCCAGGGCTGCTAAGTGGCAGGAAAGGGCCAAGGCCTGTTCTGGTGGCTGGGAACAGGACCTCCCGCATGGCTGGGGGGGCGGGATCTGCTCCGGCAGCTGGGAACAAGACCTGTCTCATGGCGGGGGAAGCGGTGTGTCTGCTCTGGCGGCCGGGAACAGGACCTGCCGCGTGGCGGGCGGAGGGGGTTCTGCTCCGGCAGCCAGGAATGTGTGTGTGTTAATAAATTGGGTGCCACGTGGCAAACATCCAAACTGACACATGTGACCTCAATATTGGTGCACAAGCCAAAACTCACTCTGCTCATGATTGGAAAATCTTAGCGGGAGCGCTGGTGAGAAGTCCCGAGAACAAATAGATGAGTGTCAGTGGCTTTATCAGCACGCTGGGAAGCAGCCGCAAGGGATCTTCTGTGACAGCCCCCCCATCACAACCCTAACCTGAAAGACCATCTGGGTTTTGACAACCCTGTGACCCACTGTGCTGAAGGAGGGCCACTCATGCAGCCCACGCACTAGCCTGGGTTGCCCGTCGCTGTACTAGAGCGATGAGCTCCAAAGAAAAGTCTGGGCGGACGCTAATGTCTTCAGAGCAGCGTTTGAATAGTGGGCAGTAAATAAGGCCTAGGACTAGGGTTGCCAGGTGTCCGGTTTTGAACCAGAGAGTCCAGTATTTGAGCTTTCTGTTTGGGAAACAAATTGAGAAAATAGAAATGTCCGGTATTTTCTAAATCAGATGTCATGTCGACTGTGATGTGATGTCAAGTGTGTCTGGTATTTTTGTTGAAATCATCTGGCAACTGAAGGGGGAAATCTCGCTCCCCTGGGGTACAGAGCTCCCAGAAGGGTTCGAGGCCGGAGGTCAAATCAGTGAGGCAGGAAAGAAACTTAGAAGAGAAAACTTTATGATGCATGCATGCAGGCTGTCACTTCCAAGAGTGAAGCAGCAGCCCTGACAGACAGATTCAGGTATCCTTTATACAGTAAGTTCAGACAGCTCAGGTGTGGATTGTTTTTCTTTAACATATCAAAGTCTCAGCAGAAGCACTCTGAGACTTCTGTTCACCCCAGGAGTGCTAGAAGTAAATTTTACAGAACAAAGCCACATGAGAACTTGAGTGGAGGAGTCTACAAGGCAAACTGTGACAAAGATAAGGGTTTACATGACAAATTGTGACAGACTAGGAGTATCCATGAATTTGAGATAGTCATTTGTAAGGGTCTTTGATTAGAGCTAATTTGATTTCTCTCTGTTACAGGGAGAGAGGCCTGGAAAACTTTTTAACCCTTACAGCAGTTTTCTTTTAGAAAGTTATGATTTCTACACAGTCTCCCCTTAGACACAATTGGAGTTATTTGATTTTTCTCCCACAATTCCCCCCTTTAATACTCCTATTGGAGTATTACTCAAAGTTATTTTAGACATTCTTAAGTATTCTTCTTTTGCTAGGATGAATTCTTATCTTAGAGGGAGGTTTTCTTTATCAGTTGGGTAAATGATCCACTGCCCATTCACCCCCAGATCTTTACCAGTGCCAATATTGCTTTTAAAACATAAGGGAAACATAAGGGAAGCATTCCCTGATGGATGTAATGCTTGAGTAAGGGGAATCCCTGAGGCAATCAGATTTTTATGCCAAATCTGCCTGTTCCCCCCCATGACTATGTACTTCTGGCACAGTGTTATCATTCTGGGCATCTACCCACTCCCGCTCTCCTGTAGAGTACTGACTACCAGTAGATCTGAATTTTAGGGGTCTGGTCCATAGGGAGGCAGGAGTTGGGATAAACTGTAATGGTAAAAGGCCTTCAGAGCCTTTGATAAGCTGTTCACATATCCAACAGTCACTTGTATCACTTGTATTGGTGAGGGACACAACCTTTTGCAGGGCTTCCCAATAAGGGTGGGGAAAGTTATATACTAAGGCTATTCTGACTACTAAAAGAAGGAAAACAATCCCCATCTTATTATAGTATCTTAAGTCTCTAAAGTAGAAAGGATAATAATAATATAGTAATTAGCTAGCAACTAGCAAGGCAGTCTCTTTAACTAAGCTTAATCAGTTAGTATTGTTTGGCTTGCCTCTGCAGGCACTCTTCGAGATTTCGTAGTCTCTTAGTTCACTCAATACTGGAATGGATTTCCCTTTGTGAGAGCTACAGGGCTCCAGGCTCACCTGTAGGTCTTTGCTGGTACAGTCCTACCTCTCAGGTTGTACCTCGAAGCTCCTGGTGGAGGCCGGTTTGGTAACAGTCTGGTTTGAGAGTCTGCCGCCTCGGTCCGCTGAACCTCGTCCTCAGGTGATTCCTCCAGGGAGGGGTCCTGGGTGACGGGGTCAATCAGCTCTGTTGGATCTGCAGTTCGGCGTACATGACTTGCGTGGATCCACGAGCGGCGCTCCTTCACCTTTACTGCTGTGTGGGTGATGAGCAGCGATTGGAACGGTCCTTCCCACCGAGCTGTCAGGGAATTCTTTCTGCGATGTTCCTTCACGAACACGTAGTCGCCTGGTTGGATGTTGTGGCACGGCACATCAGTAGGTGCTGGGAGGGCTTCCTTTACCTGCAGGTGCAAGCTCTCCTAACCGTCATTTTATGTCTAGGTTTCTTCTTTCTGTGTGGCTGCTAGCCTGTGGGCCTCCTGCAACATTAAACTGCTTACAAATCACACATGAATTAGATATGAATTAGATATTCTTGAGACAGCTTCTAGGTGCATGCCTGGGGCGTACCATTGTTTTGGGATTTGTGAGGCCACCCCCCTTTTGCTCATGTGTGTCATTTGATGAGACACCTGAGCAAGCTGCCGTGTGAGAGATTTTTGGGGCGACTGGGCAGCCATCAGGTGCACCCATTATCCCAGCTGGGGATAAGGAGCAGCCTGCTTTCTCCCAAAGGTTTTTCTCTGCAGGTTGAGTAGCTTGCTGTAGTTCTATCAGGTCCTGCAAAGAAACAGGGAGGGAAAGAGACCAGAATCTGAAAGGGAGCCAGAGGTCCATGTGCTGCTGCATGTCTGGCCGCTGCATCAGCACTCCCATTACCCAGAGAAACAGGATCAGTGGCACCTGTGTGGGCCGGGCAATGGGTAATAGAAAGGGATGTGGGTAGCTGAATAGCATCAAGGAGTTGGGAGATAAGGGGACCATGAGAGATAGCAGAGCCAGAAGGGGTAAGGAAACCTCGTTGTTTCCAAATTTGTCCTGTGGCATGACAGAGAAAGCATACTTTGAGTCAGTATAAATGGCAGCAGACTGTCCGGAAGCTAAAAGGCAAGCACGAATTAAAGCGATGAGCTCAGCAGACTGAGCTGATTTGATTTCTGGAAGAGAAAAAAAACCTTTAAAACATTATTATCTGAGACCACTGCATATCCAGCCTTTAGTTTACCAACTGCATTTCTTTTACATGAGCTATCAGTATACAATACAAGATTTGCATTTTCCAGCAGTTGATCAGACAAATCTTGGGGAGGCTTTACACAGTGCTCAAGCAATTCTTCACAGTTATGGGTATGTGCTTTACCAGTAGAGGGTAAAGGAGAAAAAGTAGCTGGGTTAAGTACATTACATCTTTGAATTACCACATTTGGGGAAGAGAGGATAACATTCTCATACCGGGTTTGTCTCTGAACAGATAGGTGCTGAGTGCGGTGTCGCTGTAAGAGAGCAGAGACAGCATGAGGGACCTGTAAGATAATGCTGTGGCCTAATGTGACAGGTTGGGCCTTTTTAAAGTAATTCAGCAGTAGCTGCAACTGCCCTTAGACAAAGTGGGAACCCACGGGCTACTGAGTCCAGTGTTGCAGAAAAATAAGCTACTGGACGAGGTGTGGGTCCAAGGGGTTGACAGAGAGCTCCAGCTGCAATTCCATCCTGTTCATGACAAAACAGAGTAAAAGGCTTGCTATATTTAGGTAAGCCTAGAACAGGTGGCTGTGAGAGAAGAGTTTTAAGGGAAAGGAAAGCAGATTCACATTCTGGGGACCAGGTCACTGGGTCAGGAGCTAAGATTAAGAGTAGAATAGTAAGGGGCCTGGTGAGTCCAGAAAAATTAGGAATCCATTGTCTGCAATATCTTGCAGTACCCAGAAATTTGTATACCTGACTTTGGTGAAAGGGTGAGGAATGAAAAAAACTTGAGATTCACTCAGGTGTTAAGTGGCGGCCATCTCCTAAAAGTAAATGTTCCAAGTACTGAACTCTTTGTTTTACAAATTGCAATTTGGCTTTGGAAGCCTTGTGACCCTTATTAGCAAGACACTTTAACACATAGGAGGTATCAGTTTTACATCTTTCCTCAGTTTCACTAGCAATTAACACATCATCAACATACTGAACTGCAGGGAAGAGAGAGAGTTAAGGTCAGCTTTTTAAAAACTGAGAAAACAGAGTAGGGCTTTTACAATAACTTTACAAAAACATGTCCAGGTTAATTGATGACCCTGAAAGGAAAAGGCAAAGAGAAATTGGGAATTCTTATGCACTGGAATAGAAAAGAAGGCAGAACATAAATCTATAACAGAAAACCAGGTTAGGTACTACTGGAAATCTAGGGATTACAAACTTATTAATGGCTCTTAGGTTTTTCTTCAAATCTATAGATTTGCTTTTTCACAGGTAGTACAGGTGTATTACATGGTGAAGTTGTATAAACAAGTATCCCTTGTTTAAGGAGGGAGAGATTACAGGCTTAATGCCCTCTTGTGCCTCCCTAGCCAATAGATACAGGGCTACCCTTGGGAAAGGCTTGTTGTGTCTGTATGTTATTTGCACTGGTGTTGCAGAGGCTAGCAACCCCACTTCATTCACATGGGCTGCCCACAATGTCTCTGGGACTTCTGAGAGGTCCAGGAGGGGTGTATGTCCTGAGGTCTCATCAGATTCCTCTGAGAGTAGTAATGCCATCAAATTTGGAGCCTGATAGGGGGAAAGGTCAACAAATATCCCTTCCTCTCTACAGAGAAGGTTTGCACCCAATTTACACAACAAGTCACGTCCCATAAGGTTTACAAGAGAACAGGGAGATAACAGGAAAGAATGTTCAGCTGACAAGGGTCCAAAGCGGGTGGGGGGTGCAGATGGCACATCTGGGGAATCAAGCTGTTTAGAGAAGCCAATTCTTGCTGCAGCTTTTCAATAGAATCTTTTTTTCTAGCCATAATGCTCTGATTTTTTTTTACTGCCACATCCTCCCAGAGGCACCAATATTCCATCTGGTTAGGATGTTTTTCCTCGAGGAAAACTCTAAGATAAGCAAGTTCTAGTTGTCATTTATTCTGGGAATTCCCCTGAGTATAGCCATTCCAAATGCTCAATAATTCCTTAAGTCTCCTTAGTTTCAAACCTGCAGGCAATACCTAGCTGACTGATCATCTGAGACAAGGGAGTCCCAGGCTGTGAGAAACCTTTTCCCTCAGTAGGAGACAGACTTGAGGGAGCAATCTTATCCATTTTAGCACTGTCTTGTCCAAGGACAGCGCAGGAGCCCAACAGTACTACCCTCTCCAAGGATAGTACAGGCGTCCAGCAACACTACCCTCTCCAAGGATAGTGTGGGAGTCCACACAAACTGTCAGCTTCACTCACACTCCTTATGTGCCGGGGGAAACTGCCCTTGCTTTCAGCAGCTGTGCAGTGACACTGACAGCACTGGTGCGGCTGCAGTTCCCCTCCGGACTTCACTCACTCAAAACCATGTGCTTGGACTCGCCACCAATCAGTCAGAAACAACAACAACAACAACAAAATCCAACCCCTATTTGGCTATACCCAGTGTTTTCATTTTAAGTTTCCCTCAAGCCTCTTAACAAAAAAATTTTAAGTAAAAGATGACTCTTACCGCCAGCCGGTCCAGCTGGTGACGAGAACAGGGAGGCGGACCGGGGGATTTTAAATGGATCCCTTACCCTCCAGATGCGCGCTGTAGTCCGTTCCCATTCCCCGTCATCAGCCTTTCCAACTGGAGTTCCAAGCCATCCCACTCCTGGCACCAAATTGAAGGGGGAAATCTCGCTCCCCTGGGGTACAGAGCTCCCAGAAGGGTTCGAGGCCGGAGGTCAAATCAGTGAGGCAGGAAAGAAACTTAGAAGAGAAAACTTTATGATGCATGCATGCAGGCTGTCACTTCCAAGAGTGAAGCAGCAGCCCTGACAGACAGATTCAGGTATCCTTTATACAGTAAGTTCAGACAGCTCAGGTGTGGATTGTTTTTCTTTAACATATCAAAGTCTCAGCAGAAGCACTCTGAGACTTCTGTTCACCCCAGGAGTGCTAGAAGTAAATTTTACAGAACAAAGCCACATGAGAACTTGAGTGGAGGAGTCTACAAGGCAAACTGTGACAAAGATAAGGGTTTACATGACAAATTGTGACAGACTAGGAGTATCCATGAATTTGAGATAGTCATTTGTAAGGGTCTTTGATTAGAGCTAATTTGATTTCTCTCTGTTACAGGGAGAGAGGCCTGGAAAACTTTTTAACCCTTACAGCAGTTTTCTTTTAGAAAGTTATGATTTCTACACAGTCTCCCCTTAGACACAATTGGAGTTATTTGATTTTTCTCCCACACAACCCTACCTGGGACTGTTGACTCGCTGCTGATTCAGGGAGCAACAGCCATCTAGTACACTGGCTCAGGGGGGAAACCTGCAGGAAATAATAGTATGTGATCATGGCATTAAAGACCACCAGGCATTAATTCAGTCCCCTTGTCTGTCTGCATTAAAGCAGGGGTGGGCAATTTTTGATGGGGTCCAACTCTAGGATTTTTGGTAAGTGGCCAAGAGCTGTCCTCCTCTATGGAGGAGTGGAAGTCTGGGAGAGACTGGGTGCAAAAGGAACTTGGGGTAGGGTACTGAGATGCAGGAGGAGGCGTGGGGTCCGAAAGGCAGTTTGAGTGAAGGAAGGGTTGTCACCTGAGGCAGGGGATTGGGGTGCAGGGTCAAAGCAGGCGCATGGGGTGAAAGAAAGGATTCTGATCTGAGGGATGGGAGTATGAGGGAGTGCAGGGTCAGGGAGGGACTTGTGATCTGGGGGAAGAGGGGTGCAGAGAGTTTGGGTGGTGACCTGGGGCAGGGAGTTGGAGTTCAGGAGGGGGTGGGGTGCCTTCTGGGCTCGGGCCAAGAGGCACTTACCTAGGCAGTTCCTGGCCAGCAGCCCAGCAGGACCCTGAGGGGGAGAGCCATGGGCCGGACCCAAAGGCTTGGTGGGTCGGATGTGGCCTGCAGGCTGGATCTTGCCTACCCTTCTATTAGAGCATACGTACAAGGGGACTGAATCAAGGCTATACAAGCAACCTCCGTTCTGGCATTTCCCTAACTTGGGAGGGTCTGACTTGGCAACCGTATTCTTTTACGCCAGGATTTGTGTGTGGAATCACAAGCAGGTCAGATCACCACCTGTAAGACAGCCGAGTGGCAGTTGCGTGGGGAGCAGGTCACGGTGTTGCACGCTCCAGGGGCTCTTGGGAGCCTAGAGGAGACAGGGCCTTCCGTCTAACTGGTCTCTTTCAGTCCTAGTTGTGCTGATGCTAACCCAGCATGCTGCTAATGGAAGTGGGGCAATGGCCATTGGTTTGAGAGAAGGCCTTACCAAGGAGACTGCGCTTGGCAGAAGGGCTGGGAGATTAGTCAGCCTTCCCTCTTGCACGTGGCCTGTTGTGAAGGGGACGGCCATAAGTGCAAGGGGGAGGCCAGCGAAGACGTGAACCTCATCGGCGCAGGGTGGGACTGTCTGTTCTGCCTGGCCCTGCCGCTGCTCCTCTGAGTGGGAAGTTGATCCAATAACTTTGCAAGCTGTGTGAGAAGGCACAGAGCCCCCCTACAGAGACTTTATTCAAGTGAGGGAAGAGGCCGAAAGCTGCCTCCTGTAGCAACTCTGTGAAGTTTCAGGAATACAAATCCAGCCTCAGAACTGTACGTTGGGCCGGGAAGCTCTGCCCAGGGGGAGCAGTGAATATGAAGTTTAATTATTTTGTCGATTGGGATCTCGCGTATTACAGAAATTGTCTTTCCCTCCCACTTCTCGCCTCTTTCTCTGTCTCCGCTTCTTTTGGTATCGCTGGTGCGCGCGGTTCCCTTTCCTATAAAAGGAACAAGCGAGTAATTGAAATGGAACACTAGCAAGGATTTTTTCTAATCTGGAAGTCGGCATTAATTAGTCAGATCGGGAGTAATTAGCTTCCTTGTCTGTCTCTGCCTCTCCCTGACTTGGTGAGGACTTGCTTTGTATCCCAGAGTTTATGGAGTAGAAGTCATCCTTTGTCATGCAGAAGCTGCAGGGAGGTTTTGCTGGGCCTGGGGGTGAATGAATAATGGTGCTTACAGATCTTTGGGGGCACAAGCCGTAGGGCCGGATTCTGCTCGCTCCAGTGACTGGTAAAAACTCTTGTTCATTCCAGCGTGGCCCAGCCTGGGAGCCGCGTATGCTTAGAGCCATAGGGGTAATTACTCAGAGCCTGGTGCTTCCCTGCTCTGCAGTAGCTAATTAACCAAGAGTCAGCCTGGTAAATGGCAGCAAGAGGCCAGTTGGCTTGCCCCCAGGTAGAATGAGGAGATTTGGGTTTTACAGCCCGAGGGGTTTTGGGCCCTAAGGGAGCTGTGGGCCTGGTTCGGCGCCCATGCGGCAGGGCGGTGGGACTCTGGTGGTGGTGTTTGGCACCCACTCTGCCTAGGTACAGGTGATGAGCCTCTGGGATGGGGCAAGAGGGAACGGGGCCCACCATGATGGTGAGGTCTTAGCTTCTCCTGCCAAACTAGAAATCAGGTCCAAGCAGCAGCCGTGATGTCTCTCCCCTCCAAGAACGAACAGCAGCCTGGCTGTGGTGCAGGGATGGGACCTGCCCCTAGTGCAGTGCAGTACAAGGCACAACCCAGAACACGCATCTCCTCTGAGCTGCTTGTGTGGGCAGATCCGCCGCGGGTGCCAGTTGGCTTTATCGGCTGCCCGGTCCTTAGGAGAGCGGCGTTCCTTTACACTGGCTCAGGCGCTTGATCCCTTCTGGACCGTGCCCTATCCCGCCCCTCCCGGGGGGCAGGCCGAGGCCCCTGATGTTGGCAGCCATCCCGCGAGGCTGAATGGAACGGAATGGTGGCTGGCACTCGTCCCTAGGGCTGGCTGCTGAGGAATCACAATGGTTTTTTATTTGCTTGGCGAGGGACTCATCCCCACCCCCACGTGCTCCCCAGGGCAGATCATTTCCTGCAGGTCTCTCCCCGCTCTGCTTTGCTGCTGAATCTGCATCTGTCGTCCTCATGGGGCGCTGGCGGGACGAGGAAGGCCGCTCAGACGAGCGGTCGGGGCCAGATTGCAGTGGGCGAGGTCGGCTGCGTGTCCAAGACACAGAAGCAAAGCGAGATCTCCACCCAGCGACTGCCCCGGGAGCGGGTGGGAAAAGCTGCTGAGGCGCAGAGCTTGGATCTCCACTGCATGGTGCTCTGCGGGGGCTGCTTTATTGGGGCCAAGTGGACACTTGCACTGACTAGGGATGTAAAGGGTTTATGGTTACCTGGTGAACATGCCCCTTACCAGCATGCTTACCTGGGTAACCGGTTAACCAGCCGGTGGGGGAGGCGGGGCCTGCTCTCGCTGGTTAGTTCGAACTAACTTTCATAGGCGCTACACTAGCGCTCCGTTAGTTCGAATTTAATTCGAACTAACGGAGCGCTTAGTTCGAACTAGGAAAACCTCATTTTACGAGGACTAAGCCTAGTTCGAACTAGCTAGTTCGAATTAAGGGGTGTGTAGTCCCTTAATTCGAACTAGTGGGAGGCTGGCCCTCCCCAGGTTTCCCTGGTGGCCACTCTGGCCAGCACCAGGGAAACTCTTCTGCCCCCCTCCCGGCCCCGGACCCCTTAAAGGTGCACGGGCTGGCTACGGTGCCCATGCCAGGTGCAAGCCTGCCAGCACCCAGCTAGCAGACCCTGCACCTGGCACGGCTCAAGCCAGCCACCCGATGCCCCCCAGCCCTCCCCCTCTTCCCGGGACCAGGCTGGCGGCTCCTGGGAGCTTGCCCGGGACCGCAACAGGCGGGCACCCGCCTGGGCTAGTGCAGACATTGTGGACCTCGTCCACGACCTCCGCACTAGGCACAGGAAAGTGGCCGGCTAGGGCAGGAGAGCTGCCAGCCTGGCCACCCAGGAGCAGGTGTGCAAGAGAATCAAGGGGGGCCACTGAGACCCCCGACCCTGAGCCCTGAGCTTACAATGGCCGTCCTGGGTCAGACCAAAGGTCCATCTAGCCCAGTAGCCTGTCTGCCGACAGCGGCCAACCCTAGGGACTCTGGAGGGGATGGACCGAAGACAGTGACCAAGCCATTTGTCTCGTACCATCCCTCTCCAGCCTTCCACAAACCGTGGGCAGGGACACCACTCCTACCCCCTGGCTAATACCACTCCATGGACCCAACCTCCATGACTTGATCTCACTTTCCTTTAAACTCAGTTCTAGTTCTAGCCTTCACACCCTCCTGCAGCAAGGAGTTCCACAGGTTGACTCTTTGCTTTGTGAAGAACAACTTTCTGTTACTAGTTTGAAGCCTGCTACCCATTCATTTCATTTGGGCTATGTCTAGACTGCAAGCCTCTTTCGAAAGAGAGCGTCTAGACTGCACGTTGAACTTTCGAAAAAGCGGCTTGCTTTTTCGAAAGAAAGCATCCAGTGAGTCTGGATGCTCTCTTTCGAAGAAGCCCTATTTACATTGAAGAACACCTTCTTTCGAAAGAGGAACTTTCGAAAGAAGGCGTTCTTCCTCGTGAAATGAGGTTTACCTCCATCGAAAGAAAAGCCGCGTTCTTTCGATTTAATTTCAAAAGAACGCGGCTTGAGTCTGGACGCAAGTGAGGTTTTTTCGAAAAAAGGCTACTTTTTTCGAAAAAACCCCTGAATCTGGACACAGCCTTGGTGTCCTCTAGTCCTTCTTTATGGGAACTAATGAAGAACTTTTCTTTATGCACCCTCTCCACTCAACTCCTGCTTTTAGAGACCTCTATCCTGTCCCCCCTCCGTCTTCTCTTTTCTAAGCTGAAAAGTCCCAGTCTCTTTAGCCTCTCTTCATATGGGACTTCTTCCAAACCTCTGATCATTGTAGTTGCCCTCCCCTCTCCCACCTCCTTTTCCCAGTCACCCACAGTTTTGTTCAATAAAGACAGATTCCATTTTGGAAAACACGTTATCTTTATTTTGTACATCAAGAAGAGGGGCTAGGGAAGGGTAAGTGGAAGGAGGTGAGGGAGGAATGGGGCACGAGCCCCCGATGGGGAGGACTGGGCTTCTGGGGGTGGAAGCTCTCCTGCAGCCCCCCAATTGCCTCCTCTCCCCAGATGGCAGCCTGCGGCAAGTGCAGCTGGGCTGATGGCCGAATGCTGTGATGTGCCCAGTGTGGGTAGTCCGGGCACTCCAAGCCAGGACTGCTTGCAAGCGGGGCACCCCTGAGAACTGTCTGTCCGGGGTGGGGGACGGGACCCTTTAAGCACAGCCCTCGGCTAGCCTGAGACAGCATCTCCACCCTCTAAGTCCTCCTCTGATGCCCTGCCGGCACTGCTTCCGGCCAGCCTTAACCCCGGTTCAGGGTCCACTTAATGTGGACATGCTGGTTCGAATTAGCAAAACGCTAATTCGAACTAGTATTTTAGTCTGGATCCGTTAGTTTGAATTAGCTTAGTTCGAATTAACTAATTTGAACTAAGTTAGTTCTAATTAACGTTGTAGTGTAGACATACCCTATCTTCCCTTTCTTGTCATGCACAGGCACTTCTATTTAGGATTACTGGCTTTCCCCTCCTCTTCTCAGAAGCTCAATATATGGGGACTGATTATAGCTCTTTACTTTGCTTTCTCACTAAGATTATTTTAAAAAAAATATATACCTGCCCTTGGCTGGGTCTGGTGGGTCTCCTGTCTCCAGGGCAGTGGGATGGGAGGTCGGAGGGATGGGGTTGTAGATAATAGCATTCATACAGTATCATCATCATGTGAACCTAGGATCTTTAGCACCTTCTTGTGAATAGAAGCTGCTAAGGAGAGTCTGACTTACCTGGAGAATGAGGAAGGGGTTAAGCAACTCCGAAGATGCCCTGAGGGAGGAGGCTTCAGGCATTTAGCCAATGATATGCAGATAGGAATTTCAGATGGAGAGAGGGTTTTTTCTCCCCTTCTTTTCCTTTGTTTTGAGATCAGAGCAGTTTTCCCAAGGTAACAAGGGAGATGGGCTCTCCCAGGAATGGACTTCTTGAAATGTGTAAGCATGGAACAGTTTAGATAGTCCATCAACTTTTATTGTTTTCTTTGTTTGGGGCATTGGAAATCATGTCTGAGCTGGTTAATTGTTTTTCTCTTTTGTAACTAAGGATTACAACCTAGGAATTTCCCCTGAGTCTGTTTCACTCCATCGCTTTTAACACCCAGTCATTTACTGTGCTTGCAACAGTAGTCTTGTTTTGATAATAAAAGTGTTTTCCTTTCTGTTTTGATTAGCCGGTATTGGTTGATTTTTGTGATTTATGTGCCTAAATTACCCGGGAGAAGCAGAGCCCCAATGTTCTCTGTGGATTCCCTTTGTTTGTTTTCCCAACTCCAAGCGAAAGGGAGGTTGGGGGAGAGGAGAGAGCTTTGCCTCAGGGAGGGGATTCACAAGTGATTTCTTCCCTGGAAAAGGGTTTATTTTATATATTTTTTAAAATTACACTTGGGTGGTGGCAGCAAATTTTTTTGTCTTAGATCTCAGGGAAACTGAGATTGGACAAGTTTGTCTCTGGGAGTTACAGAGACAGGTTCTTACAGGCTGTGTCTACACTCGCGGCTTCTTGCATGAGAAATATGCAAATGAGGCTAAGCGTGGAATATCACTGAACCTCATTTGCATACCTAATGATCCTCCATTTTTGCAAAGACGCTCTTGTGCCAGAAGGAGCTGTCTACACTGCCCCTTCTTGTGCAAGAAAAACCCTCTTGCACAATGCCGTTATTCCTGAAAATAATCAGCGTAGCAGCATTACACAAGAGGGTTTTCCTTGCTCGAGAAGGGGCAGTGTAGACAGCTCCTTCTGGTGCAAGAGCATTTTCTGCAAAAAATGGTGGCTCATCAGGTATGCAAATGAGGCTCTGCAATATTCCACGCTTAGCCTCATTTGCATATTTCTCATGCAAGAAGCCGCGAGTGTAGACATAGCCACAGAGTTTATTCTGCTAGCCGGCCTGCCAGGTTGGGGAATTGAGCCGTGACACACCTGTACATAAATATCAGGTGGGTGGGGCCTGGCTTGAAATTGACCATGTGAGCAACAGTCGCCTCACTGCTCAGTGTTGTCAGTTTGCTTTAGGCTTTGCCCCGGGGCCTCAACCCCAGGCCTCAGCGCACGGATGGGCAGTGAAACGTTATGGTGCCCGGACTGCTTAGGAGTGTGCATGCTGGGAATGCTCATCCTGAGCCCTCTGGCACGTCCAGGACCTTCCTGGATGCTCTAATTAGATGCCCCTTTGCTTCTTGCCCCCTCCTGCCCCTGCCTTCCCCGGGAGGACAGTGCTAGAGTGACTCCTTTTCAGGGCACGGAGATGGAGCAGAGTGCGAGGCAGATGCCAGGGACATCCCCTGCAGCCTCAGGCACGTAGTCAGTGTCTGGTGAGAGGGAGACTGTGGCTGTCTGGGCATCAGCCGTGCCCCCTGAGGCTGCACCCTGGCAGGGCAGGCTGGGAGTTGGGTCAAGGTGGAAGTGCCCCTCCCTTGTGCACAGCTCCTTGCAGGCTGGCAGAGGCGGGCAGGTAGGCGGGGACCGTGCGTGTGTGTTGCCGCTGAGCAGACTGTTCCCTCTGCAGCCGCGGCAGGTGGGCGGAACAATTAACGTGTTGTGACAGTTCCCGGTGTCACTGGTGCTGGAAGCGGGAGGCGGTTGGGGGAGACGGGAGCTCCTGACAGAGGCCTTGAGTGAGCCCAGGGTGGAGGTGGGGCAGCGAGCCAGGCTGGCTTCTCCCGCAGCGGCCAGGCAGTTCTGAGCAGTGTGTCTGGGGAGGTGTTACGGGGAAGTGCCGAGGCCGCTGTGCTCCAAAGTCGTTGCTGATACAGGCCCTTGTGCTTGGGGTGCTCAGTCTGATGCAGTGAGGGCGCAGCCTTCCAGAGGGGCCAAGCACCCGCCGCTCCTGTCGGCTTCGGCTGGAGGCGCAGGTGCGGCGTTTGGGGCCTTCGTTTGGACTTAAAAAATTGGAGCTTAAATCCTGTAAGAGCTGGCGAGGCCTGAACGGCAGCCCCGCTTTACTCCTCTCCCCCCCCCGGCAACCCCGCTTTACTCCTCTCCCCCCCCCGGCAACCCCGCTTTACTCCTCTCCCCCCCCGGCAACCCCGCCCCCCGGCAGCCCCGCTCTGCTCCCGCCCGCCTCCCCCCCCCCACTCTCCTCCCTCTCCCCTTCCGCCACCCAGCAGCCCCGCTCTGCTCCTGCCCCCCTCCTGGCCACCCCCAGCAGCCCCGCTCTGCTCCCACCCCCCTTCCGCCCCCCAGCAGCCCCGCTCTGCTCCCGCCCACCTCCCCCCCACCCCTAGCAACCCCACTCTGCTCCCGCCCCTCTTCCGCCCCCCGGCAGCCCCGCTCTGCTCCCGCCCGCTTCCCCCCCCCCACCCCTAGCAGCCCCGCTCTACTCCTGCCGCTCTCCTGCCCCCCGGAAGCCCTGCTCTGCTCCTGCCCGCCTCCCCCCCCACCCCTAGCAGCCCCGCTCTACTCCTGCCACTCTCCTGCCCCCCCGAAGCCCCACTCTGCTCCTGCCCGCCTCCCCCCCTACCCCCGGCAGCCCCGCTCTGCTCCCGCCCCCCTTCCGCCCCCGGCAGCCCCGCTTTGCTCCTCTGCCCCTCGCCACAGCCCTGCTTTGCTCCCGCCCGCCTCCCCTCCCCACCCCCAGCATCCCTGCTCTGCTCCCACTACCTTGGCTTGCTTCTGCCAAGCACCTGCCACTTATGGAAGGACGCTGTCCCGCTCGAGCTGTGCACTGAGGTGTCCATCCATCTCCAGAGCGTGTCCTCCTTGTCTTCCCCACAGCCCACCTCTCCCCCAAAGCCTAGCCCCAGGGATTGTTTTAGCTCCCCGCTGTTCTACAGCAAGGGATGCAAATTCATGCAATAAACCCTGGTGACTGACTCCCACAGCTAGTGGTTGGGGGGCCCCCAGGCTGGGCAGTTCTAGGCCACAGTGTTGGTGGAGCTGGCTGGTGCTTTTGCCCTTGGGGACCATGTGGTGGCCCCGAAAGTTAGCAGCATTTGTCATGTGTTTCCTGGGAGGTCCCTGTCGGGCTGCCTGTTCCCACGCTGGCCAGGTTGGGGGATCGACCAAGGGCCAGGCTGCATTGTGCACGTGCGCTGTCGGGGAAGATACGTAACGCAGCGATCGATAACCGGGGGGAAGCAATTCTCCACCTCTGGGCGAGGTGTCCTTGGCGGTGCATAAGCCGTTCCTGGCACGAAGGGCCAGCCAGCGACAGGAAGGCTCCCGGCTGGGTGTGTGCCCAGAGGGTTCCCTCCAGCCTGCGTGCGCTGGCCGTGGGGGGCAAAGTGCGGGAAGTCGGGGCAGTGGCACCGGCTGGTTCGGATTCCTGTGTCTGAAACGCCCGGCGCGGCTGGAGCCAGGCTGGGTCCCAGCATTTGGTTGCTATGGGAGCTTAGCGATGAGGCAGGGGAGCAGCAAGGTTGAGGCCGAGGCCTCCGAATAGAAGAGCGCTCTGCTGTCTGCCCGAACTGGGGCTGGCGGGGTGGAACTCCAGTCCCCTTACTCCCCAGCATGTCTAGGCCATTGCCATGACTGTAACGCTCCCAGGGCCCACCCCCGCTTCCAGGACTTCTGCTGGAAACCTCACGAGGTCCTGAAGGGCCTTCCCCTGGGCTCCTCCTCAGCCCCTTGGTGGCTCTGGGCCAGGCAGCGCTCCCTCCCTCCCTCTCTCGCAGGGGCCCTGCTGACTCCTGTGTCTCTCCCCCTTCGGTGCAGGTGTTGGCCATGGACGCGGAGGATGACCCCTTGTTGCAAGACGCTTGGCTGGATGAGGAAGAGGAGGAAGTTGCCTTCGGCCCCCGGAAGAGGCGGGAGGGTCCCCCGCTGTGTGGCAAATGCCAGTGGAATCCCAGGCTGCTGCCGACCGTGCTGCCGGCTTCCGGCTTTTGGAACGTGCTGGGCTGGGTCTTCACCAACCCGTACTGCGCCGGCGTGATCCTCTTCCTGGGCTGCAGCATCCCCGCCGCCCTGGCCATCGTCATGTTCCTGCACTCCCCGGCCCTGGACATCGACATCTCCTACAACGCCTTTGAGATCCGGAACCACGCGTCCTCGCAGCGCTTCGACGCGCTCACCCTGGCCCTCAAGTCCCAGTTCGGCTCGTGGGGCCGGAACCGCCGGGACCTGGCCGAGTTCACCTCGGAGACCCTGCAGCGGCTGATCTTCGAGCAGCTGCAGCAGCTCCACCCCAACGCCTCTCGGCTGGGCGGCGCCGCCAGGCCGAAGCGCAGTGCAGCGCTGCCTGCAGGCGGAGGGAGGCCTGATGCCCGGCGTGGCCCGGTGAACCAAACTTCCCGCCTCGTCCGGGGCGCTCCGCACTGGGACTACTCCAGCACCTACGTCAGCGCCAACACCCAGACGCACGCCCACTGGCGCATCGAACTCATCTTCCTGGCCCGGGGGGACGCCGAGAACAACATCTTCACCTCCGAGCGCCTGCTCACCATCCACGAGATTGAGCGGAAGATCATGGACCACCCCCGCTTCCGGGAGTTCTGCTGGAAACCTCACGAGGTCCTGAAGGACCTTCCCCTGGGCTCCTACTCGTACTGCTCCCCACCCAGCTCCCTCCTGACATACTTCTTCCCCACCGAAAGGGGAGGCAAGATCTACTACGACGGCATGGGGCAAGACCTGGCCGACATCCGAGGTGGGCCCTGGGCGCTGGGTGGCCTGGACTGAGGCGGGTGTGGGCCCCTCGCGTGCTTGGGCAGCGCCTCGCATATTGGGGTCCCAGCTACAATAGAAACAGGAGTGATGGTCTCCATCTTCCCCGGGGGAGGCTTAATGGCTCCGCCCCTTCCGCCCGAGGCCCCGCCCTTTCAAGGCAGCCTGTGACTGCTTCAAAATTTTTTGACGTGGCCCCCGCTCAAAAATTTTCGCCCACCCCTGTGCAAGTATGTCTGCCTCAGCGGGGGTTGGGGGGATGAAACGGGCCAGCAGGGTGGACTGGGTGGCCTGACCTCAGCAGCGATCTCTGGCATCTTGCTGAGCGTTGGGGGCTGGGTTTATTGTGGATGGGCAGGGGAGTTTGGGGGCTCGGGCAGGTGCCAGGGGCAGCACGGCTGATTGTAGCTCTGCTAGCTGCTGTGGGGCTGAAATGACTCCCTATGAGCCCCCCCCCAGGAGCTGAGGGGTGAGGGGAAGAGCTGCAGTGCTAATGCCAGCCCTCCGGCAGGGAGGGGTGCAGCCGAGCCGGAGGTGAATCACTGCAAGTCCGTGGGAGGGCTGTAGCTGTGGGAAGCAGCTTCCATCTGTCTCTCAGGCATATGCTGCAGATTGAAAGCCAGCCAGGGGGAGCAGCGTGCTGGGAGCAGGCAAGCGATTTCTTCCCGCCGCTCTCCTGCAAGGAGCAGCTCTGCTCCTCGGTACCGGCTGGAGCCTGCAACCAGGAGGGCACAGATGTGACGCGGAGCCGCCCGGCTCGGTTCCTTGCAGTGCCCTGGGAGAAACGCACCCTCCCCGGGCAGGTCTGTTCCCAGGGTGCGCAGGAATCCCCGCTCCTCCCCTGAGTCGGGGGGAGCCGAATCCCTGCGCTTGACTGGCCATGGCCACCCCGCGAGCAATGGTCTCTGGCCTGCGCAGTATTTGATGCTGTACAGGGTCCCCCTCCCCGCCCCCACCCCGCCATATAGCAGCCACTCCTGGCTTCCCCTCCTGCAGAGGCAGAATTTCCTCCCGGCCCCTCCCCAGCGCCCACTGTGAATGTTTGGCTCCGTCTTCCCCTTGTGGGCTCCCCAGATGCAGGGGGGCGGGGGTGTCGGCGTAGTCGGAGGGAGTGCTGGATGTCCACAGCGGTGGAGGAGTTGCCGGGGGTGCTGCGTATATCACTGCACTCACAAGCTTCTCCTCAGATCAGCTCGGGGGGGGGGGGTAACAGGGACCAGGGTTCAGAGCCCGGTGTGGCTGCTCTGTGGCTCCGGAGTCAGGCCGCATGGGGAGCAAAGCAAGTGCGTGGAGACAGCGTGGTCCTGACACTTCGTGGCCTGGCTCCTTGGCTGGGTGAGCAGAGGCTGGAGAGGGGAGGGAGAGCTCCCCCCCGAGCCGGCTGTTCTCTGAGAGAGGGGGCGAGAGCATGCTCGGCTCTGTCCGCGTCAGGCTGGCCCTGCTGAGCTCAAGGGCTCTGTGCGGGTCTCTCCCGCAGGGTCCCTGGAGTTGGCCATGACCCACCCGGAGTTCTACTGGTACGTGGATGAGGGGCTGTCGGCGGAGAACATGAAGAGCTCCCTCCTCCGCAGTGAGATCCTGTTCGGAGCGCCCCTGCCCAACTACTACTCGGTGGAGGACAGGTGGGACGAGCAGCGCAGCAAGTTCCAGAGCTTCGTGGTCACCTACGTGGCCATGCTGGCCAAGCAGTCCACCAGGTGAGGCGGGAGGACAGTGCCGGGCCTGGGGGCTTCGCATCCAGGCAGTGGAGGGGGCTGGAGAGGAGTGGGCGGAGCGAGGGGTTGTCTTTCCTTTGAATCAGAGGAGCAGGTGGCTTGTTGGGCCCACGAGGGGTTAAACCAGCTTCCTTTAGCTGTTACTCTTGGCACTGAGGCTGGGGAGTGAGGCTCTGGGGTTAATTCCGCAGGTGCCAACCGCCAGGCACCTATTAGCCCCTGCCGGGGGGAATCCGATTAGGAGGCTGTCCTCAGAGGTGGAGTGTAGGATTTGGCAGGGTGGATCAGATCATTGACCGGCCTGGGTGGCCTCTACAAGGCCCTTGCGGCTGGTGCTGAGCAGGGGGAGCACGCGGCAACGAGTGGTTCACGCAGTTCCTGTTCGTGTCCACATGGCCCCAGCTGTGTGCATGAGATGGCGCAAGGAGCGGATGCCTCCGTCCAGCACCAACTGGCATGGCGGTCGGCTTGGGAGCTCTGCCAAGTGCCCTGCAGAATTACTCCCCTGGACAGAAGCTGTTCCAGCCCTCTGCCTGCAGCAGACATGGGCGGGGGCTGCTCCCAGGGAACCGGTTAACCCTTACCCGGTAGGCATCACCCAGGAAGGAGGATGCTAATCATTTAACCCAGGGGTTCCCAAACTTTTTGACACAGGGACCAGTAAATCCATTCATGAGCTTTTGGAGGACTGGTAACATTCATGTGCATATTTGCATATTAATTAAGTAAATGATGAATATGCAAATGAGTTGTTTCTGGTCCTCCCAAAGCCCCCAGTGCCAGTGTTAGCAAAGCTTTTGATACAGTCACCCACAATATTCCTGCCAACAAGTTAAGGGAATATGGATTGGATAAATGGACTGTAAGATGGATAGAGGGCTGGCTAGACCAGAGTTTCCTAAACTTTTTACTGTAATTGGAACCCATTTTTTTCAGTAGTTTTTTGCAGCCCAAAAATATAAACGCATATAAAAAAAATAATAAATTTTCACTGTTTCACCTGGCTGCACCCTCCGCCCAGCCCGGGCCAGGGCTTGGGGTACCTAGCACTGCATGGGAACTCCGGGAGCCCGGAAACCCTGGCAGCCATGCTGAGACCCGGTATTTTTTTCCCGTAGACCGGTACCGGGCCACTGCCCATAGTTTGGGAAACGCTGATTTAACCGGTCACCTGTTCACCTCCATAGTTGCAATTATGGGACCAGGGAAGGGGCATGGGAGGGGATACATAGAAGCCCCTTAAAAAGGCTGGATTCCAAGCATGCTCCTGCAGCACAGGTCTGTTGCATTCCCGGTTTTAATGGCCTCCGATTACCTCTGCCCAAAACCAGCCTCCAGCAGCAGAGGCTGGTAAATCATGTGGCAGGTCACAGGCCCGGGCTCTGCCTGCATCTGCCAGTTATTACGTATGTGCTTAATGTAATAAGCAGTGATTTAAGATTCCAGACGGAATTGGCTTTGGAAGCGGCAGGAGCCGTTTACCAGCAGCGGGAACTCTATTAACACCTATGACCGCATGCGCTGGAGGAGTTTTAAAAATCGGAGACCTGCTCTTTGTTATTGCCTGCTCTCCGGCTGCAAACCTCACCCGCCCCTCCTTGCAATCCGACCCGATCCTGGCGCTCGGCTGCTTCCCCAGTTCTTCACATGGGTTTTCTCCTCGGGTTTTGGGGAACGTGTATGTGGCTTGATACGCTGCTCACTGGATTGTCTCCTTTGTGCCTTCTCTCCCTCCTCTCTCTCTGCCCAGCAAAGTGCAGGTGCTGTACGGGGGGACGGATTTGTTTGACTACGAAGTGAGACGGACTTTCAATAATGACATGTTGCTGGCCTTCATCAGCAGTAGCTGCATCGCAGTCTTGGTCTATATCCTCACCTCTTGCTCGGGTAGGCTGCCTTCAAACCCTCCCTCTGTGGGCAGCTGGTAACGTGGGCATTGCCTTCCCAAAACTGACCACGCTCCCTGGCTGCCCAGCAGGGCTGGGACCACAGCCCGGCAGCCCTGGCCCTCTAGGTGGCCAGGAAGGATCGGGCTTCAGGGTTGGGCTTGGCACCACTGGAGGAGGCTGCTGAAGGGGCGAGGCTGGGGCTTGCCTTCCCCTGCTGGGCCTTCCCCTGCTGCCCATGCCTCCCTCCCTTCCCCAAAGCAGAGCAGGGGCTGCAGTGAGCAGCCCAATGGAGCACCCCTGGGCAGGCCGTTGCCCCTAGCAACGCCGTTCTACAGAGGCTGCCCATGGCCGCAGAGACATGGCCCCAAGCAGAGATTTTGGGGGGAGGGGGCAATGGAAAGGGTCCCTTGGGGGGATGTGGCCAACTGAGAAGCAACTTCTGCTTCCCCCTAGCTCCACTCTCTTCAGCCGAGCCCCTGTCGCTTGCCCCCGGTGTCATGGAGTCCAGGGCGGGCCATTTTTCCTACTGGCCTGGAGGAGGGTTGAATTGGTGGAAAGCTCCCCGTTCCATTGCCCAGTCTGGACCCTCCCTGCTCCTTAGGGCCACCAACGTCCCCAGCAGCCTCTGACTTTGGGGCCCTGAATTGAGGGTCTAATTTCCAGAGGTGTAGAACCGGCGCTCCCCTGGGCACCCGCAGGAGAAGGGGATGCTCAGCATGTCTAGGTAGCAGGCCCTCGGGGCCTCAGACTCCTCGCCCGTCTTTGGAAACATCCCCGGGGCTTGCCCCAGCCAGCCCAGACTGGAATCCCTCCCTCCTGAGTAGCGATGTACAATGTATCGTTTAACTGGTGAACCGATTTATAGGGAGGTTGGGGGGCCGCTCCAGCCCCTGCCCCCGGGGCGCCTGGGCCCACTACAAACAGGGGCTGCTTTGGACAACCGGAGCAGCCCCCTGTCCAGGCCCCCTGCACGGGTGGAGCAGCTCCCTGTCCACAGCAGGCCCGCTGCACGGGTGGAGCAGCCCCTGTCCATAGCAGGCGGGGAGCTGCTCCAGCCCCCACCGGTTAATGGTTAACCGGAACCAGTAAGCCTCACCTGTTGAGGTTAACCTACTCCTGAGCAAGACAGCCCTGCCAGGTCAGAGCTCTCCCCGGGCGGGAGCAGGCCAGGCGCCCACGCCCCATGGGATGGCAGGGGATTGACAGTTCCTGCCCTGAGATTCCTAGCGTGGCTCTCCTCCCACAGTGTTCCTGTCTTTCTTTGGCCTGGCCAGCATCGGGCTGAGCTGCCTGGTGGCGCTGTTCCTGTACCACGTGGTGTTTGGGGTGCAGTACCTGGGCATCCTCAACGGCGTGGCTGCCTTCGTCATCGTGGGCATTGGTAAGCCATTCCTAGCCTTCCCCTTCCTTTGCTCTGCCCCAGTGGCTCCCCCAAGGCCCTGCCACGCCTGTGCCAGCCTGCAGAACGGTCTGGCCCTCCTTTGCTGGGCGACGGGTGGCACAGGCTTCGCAGGGGGGGCTAAGTGCCTGCTCGTGTGAATCTGTCTAGCCCCAGTGACTTCAATGGGTCTGTGGTGCCTTCTTTCCACTGAGGAGCTGGCCTCATGCGTCTCTCACCCTAACTTCTGACCCCCCCCTTCCCGCCCCTTTCCCCCAGGGGTCGATGACGTCTTTGTCTTCATAAACACCTACCGCCAAGCCACGCACCTGAAGGACCTGCAGCTGCGCATGATCCACACCATCCAGACGGCCGGGAAGGCCACCTTCTTCACCTCCTTGACCACGGCCGCGGCGTATGCCGCCAACATCTTCTCGCAGGTGTGTGGGGCTTTGCAGCGCCCCCCCCACCCCGTGTCACGGCCGCCTTGCTGGAAGCCATCGCCACCGGCCTTTCTGTGGTTCCCCTGCCCACAAGAGGGCAGCCACGGGCCTGCTCTGGAGATCTCCGCCTCATCTGGAAGCTCCTTGGGACCTCTGCCCGCTTGAGACTGACTCACTCCAGGCTGTTGCCGTGCACTTGTGGCAAAGCCAGCTCCCCTGGTGCTTTGGGCCATGCACTTGGCAAGGGGCTGGGGCTCCAGGGATGGGCTGAGACGTCTGCTCCCCAGGCCTGTGGCGCATGCGATGTGCTGGATTTGGGAGGAAAGGGGGCAGGTGACGAATGTTGCCAGCTTCTGCCCGGCTTGCTAGTCTGGGTCACCCTGCTCCAGCTGGGAGGAGGGGCTCAGGGAGAAGCAGAGCCAGCATGTCTAAGGGTCAGAGTCCCTCCACAAACAGATTGGGAATGTGTCCCTTCCAGACTCCCGAGCCCAGGTGCAGAGGGAGGAATCGCTGCAGATTCCACCCCAGGTTTTCCCTCTGCTTTGGGCACACTGGCGCTGCTGCCCCTGACAGCCCTGTGCTCACCAAGCACAAGGAGAGAGGAGGGTTGGGCCTTTCCCCCAGCCACTGGCCCCCTCTCCTGCATGTGCCCAGAGCCGGAGACGCGGGAGAGCTCCCTCCCCCAGCCTGTTCGCAATGCAGAGGCCCCCGCCGCCGGAGCGCCCTGACCACATGGGCCGTGTCTGCAGTGCCCTGCGATCGTGTGCAGCCATGCAGCTGAGCCCCAGGCTGGCGCTAGCCGAGCTCGCCGCATTCCCCGGGGGCAGCTGGCCTCCTGGCGTTTGAGCAGCATGAACTGGCCCGTGTTCTGGCCCCCTACCCCTTCTTGGGTTCGCTCCCCTCCATTGGGTTGTCCCAGTGGGGCCTCTTGCTGGAACGTCTCTGGGATCCGCCCCCCCCCTCCTAGCTGAGCGCTCTCTCCGCAGATCCCGGCGGTGCACGACTTCGGTCTCTTCATGTCTCTGATTGTGTCCTGCTGCTGGGTGGCCGTGCTCTTCACCATGCCGGCAGCCCTTGGAATATGGACCCTCTACGTGGCCCCCCTGGAGAGCGCCTGCCAGGCCAGGTGGGTGTCCTCGCGGGGCTGTTTGGTCAGTGACAGGGCATGGACTCCCCCAGCAGCCTGCCTATGCCAGGCAAGGGATCTACAGCCTGGGCACAGAGTCCATGGGACGGCTGGTCGCTGGGTTGCCCTGGCCATGGCTTAGGGCAGCCACATGGCAGAGTATCGGTGCCGTGCGGCTGTGGCTGTACCACTGCATCCTGGGAAGGCTGGAGCTGCCGTCCCGCAGTGCTCAGCCCTGTGGCACAGCAGTGCACTGTGGGATCTAGGTCAAGGTGGCTATTGCAAAGCAGCTGCCACCTCCGGAGGCCTGAGCGACAGGTGTTGCAACCGGGGCATCCAAAGTGCCCTTGCGTGTGGGCACCAGGCCCTGTCCGGCACTGAGTATCAGGCAGCCCAGCCAGTCATGCGCCTAGTGGAGACCGAGCCCTCTCCCCGAGCAACAGCCTTGCCCCACACGCCCTGCCTCCGCTCTGCATGTGATCCCCTCCACTCGGGATACCAGAGAAGGCAGCTTCCTCCTAGTGGGAGTCCAGCTGGTGGGGAGGAGGCAGCGTGTGATCTACACGCTCTGCTGCACCTTCCCACGAGGGGCATTTCCCCTTTGGAAATGGCACCAGGTTTCCCTGGGCTCTTTCCGTCCCCTGCTGCTGGGGGCAGCAGGGAATGCTGGGCTCTGCCCAGCCCGGGGGCTTGAGGGGTTGCTCAGCGAGCTGCGTCCTTTATCCCACGTCCTGCACGCCGGGGCTTTGTCAGCTGCTGCGTGTGCGGCTGGCGGGTGTGGCCATTCACCCTTGTGCGGACGCGGACAGTGAGCAGGTGAATGCACCAGGCTGTGCCCCGCCCCGGGCAGTGGGGCTGGCAGACTGGCCACAGGATTCTGCCCTTGCTGGTAGAGGAGGTTGATTCTTTATCTTTGGGATCAGACCAGGAGTCAAGGGCCTGCCCCTCATTTCTGCTTGTGTAGACACAGGGTGGCTGCTGCAGACTGACTCTAGATTTGTAATCAGAGCAGCCAGGTTCTCTGCTGATGTCAGTGGGGGCGGCCCCATGGACTCCCAAGGGGTTTCTGCCACTTACACCTGCAGAGACATTGTCCCAGGCCCTGCAGAGGGACAGGCGAGACCTGGGGATGCAGCTTTGTATCTCTGTATCTCAGTGCGGCTTCCCCCCACCCCCCTCTGGTGTTGTACAGCAGCCAGCTGGTTTCGTTCCTTGGCGGGGAATTCCCTGCACATCTCGCCCAGTCATCTGATGATTTGCGTTAGCAGCCAAGCTCTCCCTCCCTCCCCCCCGAGCTCCTGAGCAGTGGATGGGGTCGGCGAGGCGTTGGCATTGGCGTGCCTAGCAGGTCCCTGGAACAGGCTGTACTGCCAGCCCTGCCTGCCTCTCAGATGGGGGCCAGGCAGCAGGGTGCGTAGCCCAGAGCGGCTCACGAGCGCTGCCTCCCTCCCCGTTCAGCTGCAGTCAGAGGTGCGGGGAGACGAGCGCCTTGCCCATCGCCGACGACCTGTTACTCGCCTCGGAGGATGCAGCCGGTCCAGACCGAGGGTCGCTCCCGTACCTGGATGATGACATCCCACTGCTCAGTGTGGAAGAGGAGCCGGGTAGGTCTTCCTGGGGACATGGGGCAACCCCCAAGGGAGTGGCAGTCCTGGCTTTTCCTCCCGGCTCTGCCACTGGCCCGCTGGGTGACCTTGGGCAAGTCACTGGGCTGCTCCGTGCCTCAGTTTCCCCAGATGTGAACTGGTCCGAACGATCCTTTGCTACCACCTGGGGTGTGGGGGGAGGACACTGTGAATCCGAATTCCCTAATGCCTGTGAAGTCTTTGCCTGAATATTACTTTAGGCATGGCAGTTTTTATGCTTCAGGGCTCCAATTAGGAAACCGTTTTGGCCAAAGTAACTAATGACCCTATGAAGGGGGCCAGAAAATATCTGACCTAGCACACCTGGGCAGCAGTTCAAGTCTCCTGATGGAGAAGCTTTATTCAGCTAAAATCCCAGTCCCCTCTGTGGTCTTTAATGTAACATCAGGTGGGCACATGGGAACAAAAGGTACTTTGTCCTTCTACAGCGCTCTGTGTCTGAGGCCTTTGAGCACTTCACAGGCATAGAGAGTGAGGCCTCACGGCCAGCTGTGGGGCAGGCCAGTACTATTATCCCTACTTTACCGGTGGGGAAACTGAGGCACAGAGCAGGGAAGTGACTTGCATGAGCTCAGAAGGGGGAAGAGAACTCAGGAGTCCTGATGGCCTCAATCACCAGACTGTCCAATTCGCCCTGGCTGGAGTGAAGGGTGGGAGCTAGTTCACTGGGAAGGGCCCTTGTACCCGTGGGTTTGAAAGCTGGCTGTTAGCGCTGCCTGGCTGAAACCGCAGCCCCGGAGCACACTCAGCACACTCCCTTGGGGATGGTGACAGACTTGGCCTGGTGACAGCTGTGTCCTTAGGGCAGGTTTAAACCTTCTCTGTCTGCCAACCCCTCTCCCCACCGCCCCGGGCTGGCGAATTTCGCAGTCCCAGAACAAGCAGAGGTCAGGCTGCTCCTAACATGCTGCTGGGCTCCCGCTGCAAGCCCTGAACCTCCTCAGTATGCCAGAGCAGTGCGGGATGGTAATTTATGGAAATAGCTCGTCCGCCAGGTCCCTGGACCATACGAAACAGCAGGAGAGTTTCCTGTAGGGCTCGTGAGCGAGGCGAGGACGTGGCTCTGTGTGGAGGCCCCGTGGAGCCTGCCAGGGCTGCTGGAAGGCACCTCGCTCCCTCGCTAACCCCACAGGAGAAAGCTCCATCTTGCCAATTGCAAATGAGAGGCCGATTCTTTGTGGGCTCCAGGGCACCCATGGCAGTCGGGTGGAGACCGAATGCAGCTGTTCACCCGCCAGCTAAAGGCACCGGAGCGCCTGCTGCCCCGGAAAAGCCTTGGGGGTCGCAGCCCGGGGGTGAAGGCACAGGAGGCACCAGGCGGGACCATTGTTTTCTTGTAAAGCTGCTGGGGATTGCGATGTGGGAAGGGGTTCTCACTGACCCCCAGCGTTCTGCATCACGGATTGCGCTGCTGATCACCCCCACACCCTAGCAAAGGCAGTGGGAGCAGAGGGAGTCAGTTAGGGAGTCAGTCACTGTTCCCGCTAATATTTGCCATCCATGTGCAGATTTTTTCCATCCATGTGTGGAATACATTTTACGTGCACGAAGGCCGGTGTGAATGTGCACCACCCAGACACACACAAAATCCATCTGGGGGTGCTCTGCTAATCAGCTGGGTGACGTCTGAATCTCTCCTGAGCAGCTGCACAAGTGCCCAGCTTCCAGGGAATGCTAGTGGCAGAATAGGGATTCATTTCCTCTTTGGTCATTTGTGGCCACAGATCTCAGTGGGGTGATCCTGGAAGGGGGAGATCCAGAGATTGGTAAGTTCCCTGCTGCACAGGGTCAGATCCTGCCTGGATCCACACGTGTACTATCTTGATGGCAAAGTTCAGGCCGAAGCGGGGAAAGAACGAGCTTGTGCTTAAAGCATAAGGTTGGGATTTGGGACAGTAGGGGTCTGTTCCCGGTTCGCTGCTGGTTTCAGTGTGTGATCATGGACAAGTTGCTGCCTCTCTCCGTGCCTCCGTTTCCCCCTCTGTAAAAAGGGGATAATGGTACTTCCCTATCTTGCACGGGTGCTGGGGGCCCATTGAAATATCGTTAAAGGCCATGAAGATCCCACAGACCTGCTGAATTATCTGTTAGAATTTAAAAACTCACCCAGACCTTCACTGGGGACCTTCATGGATGTCAAATCTATTAGGTGTGGAGAAGTATGTCATTAACATTTTCCTCCCCGTCGGAGCCAAGAATGAGGGGGAGCCCTGGAAATGCTAAACCCCAAGATGTTGTCAGGGCAAACCACGCCTCCCGGGGGCTGGCGGTTGCTGCCTGTACCAGGGTGGTATGTGCCTGAGGGGGTAGGGCACTAGACGAGGCCCTGAGGGCTTCTTTTCCTGCCAGTGACCTGCCGTGTGCCCTCGCTCAGCCACTTCACCGCCCTGCCCCTCTGGTCCCCTCCCACCAGCTCATCTCGTAACAGTTTGTGCAGCCCCTACCACGTGGATGAGAGCCACAGGGCGGGGGAGGGTTGCTGAGCACATGCCTCTAAGACACTTCGGGTATGTCTACACTACCCCGCTAGTTCGAACTAGCGGGGGTAATGTAGTCATCCGCAGTTGCAGATGAAGCCCGGGATTTGAATTTCACGGGCTTCGTTTGCATGAAGCCGGCCGGCGCCATTTTTAAATGTCGGCTAGTTCGAACCCCGTGCCGCGCGGCTAGACGCGGCACGGACTAGCTAGTTCGGATTAGAAGCCTAATCCAAACTAGCTAGTCCGTGCCGCATGTAGCCGCGCGGCACGGGGTTCAAAATAGCCAGCATTTAAAAATGGCGCCGGCCGGCTTCATGCAAACGAAGCCTGTGAAATTCAAATCCCGGGCTTCATTTGCAACTGCGGATGACTACATTAGCGGGGTAGTGTAGACATACCCTTCCTTGTCCAGCTTCGGCCTGGGCAGTGGGTCTGAGGCACTGAAGGGTGCAGGTGACTGGAATATCCCTCAGTCTGTCCATCTGCCTGGCTCCTCTGGGCTCCAGGAGAACTTGCCTTTCGTGGGCCCCTGCTCTGGGCCCCTGTGAGGGGCTTGGGGGCTGAGCCAAGCACTGAGCCTGCCTTTGGCCTGTTTCTCCCCTAGTGGCTCTGGAGCTGGGGGACGTGCCGCTGGCGTCAGCGCTGCCCGAGAACTTGCTGCTCCCGGCCGAGAAGGTCCCGAGGGGTCACTTGATCGCCCACCTGCAAGAGCTCCTCCAGCACTGGGCGCTGTGGTCAGCGGGCAGGAGCAGATGGGTGATTGTGGGTAAGGACAGCCGGATGCCCGCCCCCAGGCGGCATCCCATGGACTGGAATTGGGCAGCGCTCCCAGAATTCCTCAGCCATCCTGGCAAGGGGAGGCCGAGGCTGGGCGCAGGGTTGCTGCCTAACCCCTCCAGCCTCGTGGGAATGGCCGCACAAGCAGAAGGACATAGATTCCTCCCCACAGCTCTGGGTGCGGCAGAGGACACTGCCCGTTTCCAGCTGGCACGGGGCTCCCCTCTGGCCTGCGCCAGCCACGTGGCATCCCAGGACGACATGGGGCTGCTGTGTTCTGCCTGGCATCCCCATGGCTCTCTCTGCATCCAGCACCTGTCGCTTCCCTGCTAGCCCAGGAGACCCCCAGCACCCCGCCATGGACATCCCTGGGGACTCCCTGCCGGTGAGAGCTCTGTGGGTGAGCCAAGTCCCACGTGCTGGCCGCGCCTCTCGTTGCAGGGCTCTTTGTCACCATCCTGATCCTGTCCATATTCTTCGCTAGCCGCCTCCGCCCAGCTAGCCGGGCGCCTCTCCTCTTCCGGCCCGACACCAACATCCAGGTGCTCCTGGACCTCAAATACAACCTGAGCGCCGAGGGCATCTCCTGCGTCACCTGCTCAGGTGAGAGTTCCCGAGGGTCGGAGGGGGGCAGGGAGGGGGCAAGTAGCCGCAGGGCATCTGCACTCCCTGTGCAAACCTCCCAGCGGGGCTGACGTCTCGTGCCGCCTTCTGAGCCCTCCTTGGCTGCTCTCTCGGCCCCCTCGCCCGCTAGACGAGCCCAAGAGAATCCAGGCGGGACACCGATTCCTGTTGCGTCGTGCCCCTTTTCCTCACACTCCGGTTACGTCTACACTGTCAGTTTGTGCAGCAGAAAAATATGCTAACGAGGGACTCATTTGCATGAGTCGCAATCTCATTTGCATATTTTCTGCCATTCCGTTTTTGCGCTAGGGGTTTCTGCGCAAGAACAAGCCTGTGGACGTTTCCTTTTTGCGCAAGATCGGTCTGAGGCATAAGGAAAAGGAAACGTCCACACGGCTTGTTTTTGCGCAAAAACCCCTAGTGCAGAAACAGATCAGCAGAAAATATGCAAATGAGATTGTGACTCTTGCATATGGGTCCTTCATTAGCATATCTTCAGCCGCAAAAACTGGCAGTGTAAACGTAGCCCCACTGGCGAGCCCAGCGCGGAGGCCCAGGAAGGAATAACCCAGGGGTTGGGGTGCAAATGTTCCCTTCCTGCCCTCGGGATCGGTGTCAGCCCCACACTTGTGAGCGAAACCACCCCTTTCTGGACAGCCGGGGCTGCCCGCGGCCTGGCCCATTTCCCCAGAAGGTGGGTTCGGTCTCTATGAAGCCTGTGTCTCTTGGCAGCTCGGAGACCTAGAGGAGCTGTGTAGGGCAGGGGTGGCAGCCTGCCGGCCCTGGGGCTGGGGGAAGGAAAGCACAAATTGCACGCGCTCCGGGCAGGCTGTGTCTGGCAGCTGACCGCTCTGCCCTGCCCGAGTGAGAAATGCCCACGTCAGCGGGGATCCGGATGGGGGCACCTCTGTGGGAACTCGCCTTCCCCTGAGGCCCGGGCCGCCCCAGCACAGCCGTGGGTTGAGACACGGAGACGTTCGCTCTGTGCAGAGCCCCTCTCTGCATTGCCGCCTCCGGGGACTGGTGTGGGGCCAAGCAGACAAAGGTCCCCATGTGTTACCTGCCTAGGAGGTGGGGCTGAGCAGAGGGAGGTCCTGGCGTGTTACCTGCCCAGGGGGAAGAGACGGCAGCAGGGCTGGAGATGGGGCTGAGCCACGGGGTCCCGGGTGTGTTACCTGCCTGGGCAGTGGGGCTGAGCCACGGGGTCCCGGTGTGTTACCTGCCTGGGCAGTGGGGCTGAGCCACGGGGTCCCGGGTGTGTTACCTGCCTGGGCAGTGGGGCTGAGCCACGGGGTCCCGGTGTGTTACCTGCCTGGGCAGTGGGGCTGAGCCACGGGGTCCCGGGTGTGTTACCTGCCTGGGCAGTGGGGCTGAGCCACGGGGTCCGGGTGTCTTACCTGCCTGGGCAGTGGGGCTGAGCCACGGGGTCCCGGTGTGTTACCTGCCTGGGCAGTGGGGCTGAGCCACGGGGTCCCGGTGTGTTACCTGCCTGGGCAGTGGGGCTGAGCCACGGGGTCCCGGTGTGTTACCTGCCTGGGCAGTGGGACTGAGCCACGGGGTCCCGGTGTGTTACCTGCCTGGGCAGTGGGGCTGAGCCACGGGGTCCCGGTGTGTTACCTGCCTGGGCAGTGGGGCTGAGCCACGGGGTCCCGGTGTGTTACCTGCCTGGGCAGTGGGGCTGAGCCACGGGGTCCCGGTGTGTTACCTGCCTGGGCAGTGGGGCTGAGCCACGGGGTCCCGGTGTGTTACCTGCCTGGGCAGTGGGGCTGAGCCACGGGGTCCCGGTGTGTTACCTGCCTGGGCAGTGGGGCTGAGCCATGGGGTCCCGGTGTGTTACCTGCCTGGGCAGTGGGGCTGAGCCACGGGGTCCCGGTGTGTTACCTGCCTGGGCAGTGGGGCTGAGCCACGGGGTCCCGGTGTGTTAGCAGCCTGGGCAGTGGGACTGAGCCATGGGGTCCCGGTGTGTTACCTGCCTGGGCAGTGGGGCTGAGCCATGGGGTCCCGGTGTGTTACCTGCCTGGGCAGTGGGGCTGAGCCATGGGGTCCGGGTGTGTTACCTGCCTGGGCAGTGGGGCTGAGCCATGGGGTCCCGGTGTGTTAGCAGCCCCGGTGCGCAGCCTTGCCAAACTCTGCCAATGCCGTTCGCCTTTTCCTCCCTGACTAACCTTGTGGGACAGGTTTGTTTCAGGAAAAGCCCCACAATCTGCAAAGCAACATCCGAACCTCCCTGGAGAAGAAGAAACGGGGCTCGGGGCCCCCTTGGGGCAGCAGAGGGGGCCCGGCTGATGCTGTGCAGCAGGGTGAGTGAGCAAGGGACTGGCCGGCAGTCAATCTGTCCTGTCCCCGATTTCAGGCTGGGCCTGAGATCCAGTCTGGGAAGGAACATGACAGGGGTGGGCTCTGAGCAGACCGAAAAGGGATGTTGCCGCAGACACCTCTCTACTGCATTCCTTGGATGCTGGGCATTGGATGGTTTGGGGGTGCCCGGCTACTGGGAACGACCTTCCCCCTCTTCCAACTTGCTGCCCCTCATTGCTCCTGGTGCTTCAGCTCTTCAGAGCTGCACAGCAGACAGGCATGCGGGAAGAACAATGCAACAAAGCAGCAGTGTGGTCCAGTGGTCGGAGCGTGGGGCTGGGAGCCAGGAACAGCAGAGTCCTCGTCCCAGCTCTGCCACTGACTTGCTGCCAGGCTGTGGGCAGGTCATTAAACCCGCTTGTTTCCTTCGCCTGCACCCACCAGGGTTGGATCGGGGTGGGGAATAATTTTCAATGCGGGGGAGCACTCCAAGAATTGAGTAAGAGGTCAAGGGCTGCACTTTTCTATGATATGAATGGAGGCAGTGCAGGGTTTGGAGAGGGAGATCTGGGGAGGATTGGGGTGCAGGAGGGGGTTTCAAGAGGGGGTTCTGACCTGGGGCAGGAATGCAGGAAGCCTGGACAAGGGCGGGAAAGAAGCTTGGGTGCAGGAGGAGGGTGTACAAGAGAAGGGGTGTAGAGGGTTTGGGTGCAGGAGGGGGATGTGGCCTGGGACAGGGGTGCAGAGGGTTTGGGTGCAGGAGGGGTTGTGACTTTGGACAGGGGTGCAGAGGGTTTGGGTGCAGGAGGGGGATGTGGCTTTGGACAGGAGTGCAGAGGGTTTGGGTGCAGGAGGGGGATGTGGCCTGGGACAGGGGTGCAGAGGGTTTGGGTGCAGGAGGCGGATGTGGCCTGGGACAGGAGTGCAGAGGGTTTGGGTGCAGGAGGCGGATGTGGCCTGGGACAGGGGTGCAGAGGGTTTGGGTGCAGGAGGGGGTTGTGGCCTGGGACAGGGGTGCAGAGGGTTTGGGTGCAGGAGGGGGATGTGGCCTGGGACAGGGGTGCAGAGGGTTTGGGTGCAGGAGGCGGATGTGGCCTGGGACAGGGGTGCAGAGGGTTTGGGTGCAGGAGGGGGTTGTGGCCTGGGACAGGGGTGCAGAGGGTTTGGGTGCAGGAGGCGGATGTGGCCTGGGACAGGGGTGCAGAGGGTTTGGGTGCAGGAGGGGGATGTGGCCTGGGACAGGGGTGCAGAGGGTTTGGGTGCAGGAGGGGGATGTGGCCTGGGACAGGGGTGCAGAGGGTTTGGGTGCAGGAGGGGGATGTGGCCTGGGACAGGAGTGCAGAGGGTTTGGGTGCAGGAGGCGGATGTGGCCTGGGACAGGAGTGCAGAGGGTTTGGGTGCAGGAGGCGGATGTGGCCTGGGACAGGAGTGCAGAGGGTTTGGGTGCAGGAGGGAGATGTGGCCTGGGACAGGGGTGCAGAGGGTTTGGGTGCAGGAGGGGTTGTGGCTTTGGACAGGAGTGCAGAGGGTTTGGGTGCAGGAGGCGGATGTGGCCTGGGACAGGAGTGCAGAGGGTTTGGGTGCAGGAGGCGGATGTGGCCTGGGACAGGAGTGCAGAGGGTTTGGGTGCAGGAGGGAGATGTGGCCTGGGACAGGAGTGCAGAGGGTTTGGGTGCAGGAGGGAGATGTGGCCTGGGACAGGGGTGCAGAGGGTTTGGGTGCAGGAGGGGTTGTGGCTTTGGACAGGAGTGCAGAGGGTTTGGGTGCAGGAGGCGGATGTGGCTTTGGACAGGGGTGCAGAGGGTTTGGGTGCAGGAGGGGGATGTGGCCTGGGACAGGGGTGCAGAGGGTTTGGGTGCAGGAGGGGGATGTGGCCTGGGACAGGGGTGCAGAGGGTTTGGGTGCAGGAGGCGGATGTGGCCTGGGACAGGGAGGTGCGAGAGGGGGTGGAATGCCAGGTGTAGGCTTTGGCCGGGAGGCGCTTGGGCAGCTCCTGGCCGGCAGCCTAGCTGGACCCTTGGGCAGGCTCCCTGGGTGCTGTGGCCCCTCAAGCCGCTCAAAGCAGCCAGATGCTGGGGCCAGCGTGCGTGTCTCTGAGCACCCCGGGGGGAGGGGAGCAGCGGGTCTCCGTGTGCTGCCGGTGCTCACAAGCGCTGCCCTTGCGCTCCCATGGACCAGTGTTCGGCCATTGGGACGGTGCTGGGGGTGGGGGCAGGGCGCGGAGAGAGAGACACATGCTGGCCCCAGCGGCTGTCTGCTTTGAGTGGTGGGAGGGGATGGCACCCAGGGAGCCTGCCCCCGGGTCCCGCGCGGCTGCCTTGGGCCGGATCCAAACGGTCTGCCGGCTGGACGCAGCCCGTGGGAGGTGTTAGCCTGCCCCCAGGTGGGAGGATGGACTAGCCAGCCGGTCAGATCCTGCACGTTGGAGCCCTGGGGCCTGCCGGGGGCTAGCGCAGGGTCCGGCCCCACGCTCTCAGAGCCCGTGGCTGTGGCGCCGGGCTGTGGTGAGGCGACAGCTGTGTTGGGCTAGCGCTGGGGAGAGGCTAGGCCGGGCATCCCTCTGCATTCGCTCCCCTGCTTGGTGGCGTTAGCCGAGCGGCTTCACCAGCGCCCCTGTTGTTTTGCAGAGCCCCAGGGGACTGTGTACGTCTCCAAGTCCAAAGGCCAGGGCAGGCCGGCCGTCTACAGGTTCTCCCTCAACGCCAGCCTTCCTGCCCCCTGGCAGATGGTGTCCCCGGGAGATGGGGAGGTGCCCTCCTTCCAGGTGAGTTAAGTGGATGCGTTAGACCCTCGCGCACCATGCGAGGCGCTTGCGTCTGAGAGCCTCCTGCCCCACAGGCAGGTCACAGGAGCTCAGAGGTGGCATCAACGGGGCACTGCTGTGAGGAAGCTCGCAGCGCTGGCTTCCCAGTCAGCCCTGACAGGGACACTGTGTGTCCTACCCGGCGTTGCTGGGACGCCACGTGTCAGTGCTGGGCTGCGATTGGGCCGGTGCTGGAGAGCAGGCGGGAGCGGCGAGGGTTACTGGGCAGCTAAGGCCTGCCGGGGGTTCCTCAGCTGAACTGGCCCACAGGAGGTTTCTAAGCCGTTCTGGGGTCAATTCTCGCTCCTGACCCCCCGTCCAGGAGCAGGCAGGGCAGCTGAGTGGAGCCTGCACAAGGAGCCTGGGGGCTATCCAGTGGAGATCGCCCCTTTGCAGTGGGGCTGAGCGCTCGTCGCTCCAGCTGCAGTAGGGGGGCTCCCTGACAGCTGAGCTCTGGCTGTCCCCAGCTCCCCTTGGTCTGGGCGGGAGGCCGAGGCCCCGGAGGGTGAGGTCTGTGTGGTAATGGATTAGCTCCCCCCTGCAGAATCTTTTCCCTTGGCCCGGGGAGGGCTCCGGGGAAGGGGGCGGTGTCTAACGTCTCTTTGACCGGTGGCTTGGCTGCGGCACTGTGCGGTTAAGTGTCTGTTTTCGTTAATCCATTGCTTAGGTGTATAGAGTTCCTTTCGGTAACTTCACCAAGAAGCTGACAGCTTGTGTGTCCACAGTAGGGCTGCTTCAGCAGACGAGCCCCCGGAAGTGGATGATGACCGCCTTGTCCTGCGACACCAGGAGAGGCTGGAAGTTCGACTTCAGTTTCTACGTCGCGGCCAAGGAGCAGCAGCGAACGCGGTAACAGCCCTATCAACCGGGGTGGGGAGCCTACGGCCCTGGGTTGCCTGGATCTGGCCCTCAAGACTCGGGGCTCCCCCACCAGCATTGGGGAGCTTGCGCTCCAGCCCTGTGGCCCCCCCTTCCGCCAAGACCCTGCACCCCCACTCCGCTCCTGCGCCCTACCTCCCGCCCAGCCCTCCCACCCCATCCCGCTCCTGCACCCTACCTCCCACCCCCACTCCACTCCTGTGCCCTACCTCCCACCCCCACTCCGCTCCTGCGCCCTACCTCCCGCCCAGCCCTCCCACCCCATCCCGCTCCTGCACCCTACCTCCCGCCCCCACTCCGCTCCTGCGCCCTACCTCCCGCCCAGCCCTCCCACCCCATCCCGCTCCTGCACCCTACCTCCCGCCCCCACTCCGCTCCTGCGCCCTACCTCCCGCCCAGCCCTCCCACCCCATCCCGCTCCTGCGCCCTACCTCCCGCCCAGCCCTCCCGCCCCCACTCCACTCCTGCGCCCTACCTCCCGCCTAGCCCTCCCGCCCTCAGTCTGCTCCTGCGCCCTACCTCCCGCCCTCAGTCCGCTCCTGCGCCCTACCTCCCGCCCAGCCCTCCCGCCCCTACTCTGCTCCTGCGCCCTACCTCCCGCCCCTACTCCACTCCTGTGTGCTACCTCCCGCCCAGCCCTCCCCCCCTTAGCCTGCTTCCCAGCAGCTTCTTCCCACATCCTGAACTCATTTTGGCTTTGTATCAGAGCATGGGGGGCCAGAAAATCTACTAGCCTGTGTCCCGTCCCCCCCTAGGCTCTGGTGTGAGGGGAATGTGGGGTGGGTTGTATTTTTTTTTGCTTCTCACTTTTGTGTGGTCCCCAACTGATTTGTTTGTGGGTCATCAGCCCCTGACCCAAAAAAGGTTCCCCATCCTTGCCGTAAACGTTCAGCTGCCAGGGAATGGCGCTGCCTCACAGGTAGTGCAAGGGAGGGGAAGACGGGCATCCTGGGTCTCTTCTCAGCTCTGTCACAGACTTTCTGTGTGTCCCTGAGCAAGAGGCTTCATTGTTCTGTGCCTCGGTTTCCTCATCAAGAAAATGGGTCTAATTCCGCTACATGCTGTGTGCTGCTACCCTCTGCTGGGTCAAATTGGAATTACTCAGCCAGGCACCATAGCCCCTTATGCCTACGCCACCTATGGCTAATGGAGAGTCTAGCTCAAGTGGCAGTGGCCGGTGTATTTGGAACAGGAGGGAATGAGTTTGGTCTCTCCAGCCTGCACATGGCTGCAGCACCCTGGCCAGGTGGATCTGTGAAGTCAGGAGTTCCCTGGGGAAATGTCTACACTACCACCCTAGTTCGAACTAGGGTGGTTAATGTAGACAACCGGAGTTGCAAATGAAGCCCGGGATTTGAATTTCCCGGGCTTCATTTGCATATTGCCGGGCGTTGCCATTTTTAAATGTCCACTAGTTCGGACTCTGTGCCCGCGGCTACACGCGGCACGGACTAGGTAGTTTGGATTAGGCTTCCTATTCTGAAGTACCGGTACCCCTCGTTCCACTAGGGTGGTAGTGTAGACATACTCTGGGATCCTCCCCCACCTTTGCAAAGGCCCTTGGGGGCAAGAGGGCGGGATCGTTGACGGTCTTAGTGTGGTGGGTTTGCTGGTGCCAGAGAAAATCCCTCTCTTGGGCTCCCGGCCTCCGGTCCCTTCTCTCTCTGGCTCTGCGCCCGTGGGCAGTACTCATGCCCCCTCGGAGTCACTTTCTCCCCATATTCCGTCCTTCCCTCATCCCTGGCCCCTCTTTCCCGCTCCCCCCCCGGTGCCTGTTCCATTGCCACGCCCCTACGCTGGTGTCCCAAGGGTGCTGCCACACGGAGCCGCTGTGTGCTGGCCTCTCGCGCCCACTGCGCAGCAGCACTGGGTTCTCCCTCATGCCCCGCTCTTTGCCTCGCAGGAAACTCTATTTCGCCCAGTCACACAAGCCTCCGTACCACGGCCGAGTGTGCGTGGCGCCCCCGGGCTGCCTTCTCAGCTCCAGCCCAGACGGACCCAACAAAGGCTTCCTCTACGTGCCCAGCGAGAAGGGTGAGCTGGGGGGAGCTGCCGGGGGCGCGTGGGCCTGGCTGCGCTGGGAGGGCTCGTCGGGGGTTCCTTGCTTTCCTGGCTTGTAACCGTCCCCTCGTTGTTTGGCAGCGTCCCCCAAGGAGAAGCTCTCGGCCACCTCGGGCTTCAACCCGTGCGGGAACACGGGCTGCGGGAAGCCGGCAGTGCGGCCGCTGGTGGACACGGGGGCCATGGTGTTTGTGGTGTTCGGCATCCGCGGGGTGAATCACACCCGACACCCAGATAACCACGTCATCGGAGACATGGTACACCCGCTTTCCTGCCTGTGGGCCCAGCCAGCCCTGGGGTGGTGAATGCAGGCAAACCTCCCCGGGGCTAATCCCCCGAATTCTCACCTGCACTCCTCCCCCTCCAGCAATCGCTCCCCACCTCCGACCGGCTAAAAGAGCAGAAGCAGCCATGCTGGGACGAGGCCCTTAAGAAAGCCTGTTCGTGAGCTTACTCCAGATGGAACTCGGGGGCCCTCCTTGAAATTATTTCACACTCTCCAGAAAAACCCCACCCACGCCCACGGGCCAACCACTTACATCTGAGACCTCTCTGGGGGGTGTCGTGGATGTTACAGGGGCTCCCAAAATCAGGCTGAGAGGGGACACTTTGCTGACGGGCGGGGGGAGGGGTGCTAGCCGTTGCTGTGTCATTCGTGGCTGGCCTGCAGAGAGGGATTACCTTAAAGATGACTCAGTCTGATTTGTCTGTGTGCAGCTTAGTTCCCCTGTCTGCTAGCCGGGCACATGGATGGCGCTTTCCCAACCAACATCCGCTTCCCTCTATTTCCGGGTGGCTTCCCCTAGTACAGTGGGGGAGCAGTATGGGCAGAACTAGCCCTCGCCGCTTTCTGCCCCCCAGCCCCGCTTGGAAGGCAGCCAGGGGACAGAGCGGGAGGTCAGACCAGGAGCTGTCTGGACTGCTCCTCCAAGGGGGCGGGAGTCAGTTTGCTTATCAAGCATCCGATCCCGCGTGATGTGCCAGTGCTTCTGTGGTGGGCGACACTTGCCCACGCTCCCCTTGTCTAGCTTGGGGGTGTGATTGCCCCGGGTTTGTGCCTGTTGCATGAGGTTGGGTAGGAGATGGTTTGAATCAGTCCAGCCCCTGGTGTGGACGCAGCGATAGCAGGATCACGGTTCCTCGTCCTTTGCACGGATTAATGCTACAGCTGCAAGTACCCTTTTACGGGAGGGCACGTGCCACTCTAACGACACCAGGCTAGTGAACAGGGGGCTCCTTTGGGGTGTAGATGGGGCCTGAGTCTTGGGCCACGTCTACACTGCAGGTGTTTTGCAGAAGAGGAAGTGCAAATGGGTGCTCGTTTGCAGGGCTTGCCAAGCGGCGGCGAGCCCCACTCACCAGCCGCGCGGTTTTGCGCGGTTCTGTGCATACGCAGGTCACTCTGCGCCGGCTCTTCCGGGTTGTAATCTACTCGCCCATGGATAAGGATTATTTGTCCAGCCCTGCTCATTTGCATATCGCACGCTCTCATTTGCATACCTTCTTCCGATCCTTTTTGCAGAAGAGGTTTTTGCGATAAAAAGCGCCGTGTAGACGGGGCCATTTGTCAGGAAAAACCCCATTTTGCACAAGATCCCTTATTCCCCTGAAAGTGAGGTTTACAGGCTCTTGCGCAAAAGGCGTTTTTTCCGACAAATGGCCCCGTCTACACGGTGCTTTTTGTCGCATAAAACCTCTTCTGCAAAAAGGATCGGAAGAAGATATGCAAATGAGAGCGTGCGATATGCAAATGAGTGCTCCATTTGCATTTTCCTCTTCCGCGAAACACCCGCAGTGTAGATGTAGCCTTGCGTGTAGAAGAGCCCGTGGGGCAGAGCTGTGACCCATCTGGCGCTCGGGCTGGTTCGCTGGACTTGTCTGGATGCTGCTGCGAGCCAGGCAGGGTTCTGGGGTGCCCCAGCGACACCTGCCCAGCCACCCACTTTGCCTCTTCATGCCACTGCTCTTGGTTCCCAAGGCAGGACTCTGGCTCCTGGAGCGAGGATGCTGGTTGTTCTCTCTGCCCAACGCTGGGGCCCCAGACTGGGTGCCCAGTGTGGGGTATGGAGAAGGGGCAGTTGGTGTTGTGAGCTCAGCCGTAGGCCCGGGCCCCGCCCAAGCCTCCCCAACCCCCCCAGGCCCTGGGCAAGTGCCTCACGTGTTTCGCTCTCGCTGTGGTGTCTCCTTGTGAAAGGGCAGCGTTATCTACGACGACAGCTTTGACCTCTTCAAAGAGATTGGCAACCTGTGCCGCATCTGCAAGGCCATCGCCAGCAACGCGGAGCTGGTGAAGCCGGGCGGGGCCCAGTGCCTGCCCTCAGGTATGTGGGCCCCCGCCTGGCCTGATCCCGGGAACATGGGCACAGCTATGCACCAAGCAGGCGCAGCGGCTGGGCTTGGGAAGAGCCGGTCCTGCTATCTGCGAACCCGAACTCCCGGCCTCCTCGCCCTGTCTGCTGCGGGAGGGGAAGTCATGTATAGATGCTGGGCCCAGCTGCTAACCTTTAGCTGTGCTCAGAACTGGGGGTGAGCAAGACCTGGCCCTGGCCCAGGGGTGGGCAATCATTTTTAATGGGAGGCTGCTCCCAGAACTTGGTACGTGGTCAAGGGCTGCACTCTTCTATGATACTAATGGAGGGGGTGGGGTCTGGGACAGCGATTGGGTGCAGAAGGGAGTTCAGGATAGGAGGCTGGGTGCATAGCTGTGCAGGGTCTGGGAGGAGACGTGGGTGCAGGAGAGGAGTCTGACCGGGAGGAGGAGTGCAGGAGGGGGTGCAGGGTCTGGGAGGAGACGTGGGTGCAGGAGAGGAGTCTGACCGGGAGGAGGAGTGCAGGAGGGGGTGCAGGGTCTGGGAGGAGGTGTGGGTGCAGGAGCAGGTATGCAGAGGATTTGGATTATGTAGGGCTGGGGAGGGAGAGGCTGGGGTACCAGGTGCAGGCTGTGGCCAGAAGGCACTTACCTAAGTGGTTCCCAGCCAGCAGCCCAGCAGGTCCCTCGGACTGGCTCTCCAGCTCCAAGCAAGCCCCGGTGGTGGGTACTTTGCATGCTGCCTGCCCCACAGATACAGTCCAGGCAGCTCCCACTGGCCAGTCTCTGCAAGCTGCGAGATTGTGCTGGAGATGGGGGCAGTGTGGAAAGGCTGCCCCGCTCCCCAGGCTCGCGATCCCTGCACTGTTCGCTTTGAGCAGTGTGTGGGGTGGGGCAGGCAGGGAGCCATGGGCTGCATTTTGCCTGCCCCTGCCGTAGCCAGGCAAGAAGGGATTGCAGAAGGGATCGCAGCCTCAAGGTACCTTTCAGCTTCCTCCATCTCCCTGGGCTGTGTGTATCTGTGGCCTCGTTCCTAGAAGCTCCATCAGGGAGTCTGGAGATGGACTAGATCATCCAGTCCATTCCCTCCAGGATGTCCGTGGGGTCCTCCGCTTTACCCCAGTGCAAGGGAGAGCAGGATCTGGTCCCAGTCCCCATGGAGTGGAGACTGAGCCGCTAACTCTCGTGGGTCCGTGGCATCGCTTCGTAGCGGCTCTCCTGGCATGTCACACACGTCCCCGGGCCTGGAGGGCGGTAGCCCGAGGTGGAGATGATGCAGCATGTTTCTTTGTAGCTGCAAGTTAACTCGTATCTGGAGGAGTCCCAGGATGCTTTTAGGCAGCAGCACAGAAAGGCACCCCGAGAACGGAGGGCAAGGCCGCCCACATTCGTGGAGGTGCCCCCCTGCCTGCTGACACCTGCCACTCACCAGCAGGCAAACGTGTCCTGGCGATTTGGGGTGTTGTCTCCCTTTGTCTTCTCACACCAGTGTAAAGGCCGGGGGGAGCGGGGTTCTCTGACGGCCAGTCCCACCCGCTCACAGCTAGGGCAGGAAGGTGGAAAGCTAGGCAGGGCCCGGAGTCCTACACAAGTTACCTAAGGCTGCCCCACGTGGCTTCTGTCGGTGCTCGGGGTTTCCCTTTCATACCCCCCTCCCGTGGCTTCCTTTGCCCCATCCCCCTGCGCACAACTTCTGCCAGGGCTGGAGGTTCCCTCGCACACACGCGCCCTGTGGTTTCCCTGCCTCCCCCATTCACAGCTTCTGCCACGGTTCAGGGCTTCCCTGGGTCATTGCAGAGCTGCAGAGGTGGAAGGCTCCTCTCCCCTCCAGCCAGGCTGCTGGCAGCTGGCCAATTGAGCACATGGCGGGGGGAGGAAGGGGCAGGGCGAAGGCAGCCCTGCAGCTGGTGGCTGAGAGAGCAGCCGTGGGGAAGGGCTGGGCCAGCGGGGAACCAGCGGACAATGGTCAGGGCTGTCTGTGGTCTCCTGATCACACATGGCTACATAGGGGCACCCAAACATCTGGTGCCCCACATTCTCAGGTGCCCTTCGCAGCCGCGTACTCTGTGCATGCCTACGGATGGCCCCGATCCTAGGCTGGCATAATGCGGTGCTCTGCCCTGGCTCTAGGCGAGCGGTGCCGACCCCCATCAGCTGAGGTCCTGCCTCAGAGGCCGGAGGGGTCACTGGCCTACCCCCCCATTCTGGGAGGTCGCAAATGCCCTCTGCTCTCGGCCTCCGCAAGGCACCGGCTGGTGCTAAGAATCCAAGTCTGTAGCCAGGGCCACACAGGCGATGGGAGAAGCAGCCGTTCATGAGCAAGAACTGCAACTCTGTCTTCTCTGCCCCCTTGCTCCTGTGTGCCCCGCCCCCTGCCCCACTCTTTCCCTCTCTCTCTCCCCAGGCTACAGCATCTCCTCCTTTCTGCAGATGCTGCACCCTGAGTGTAAGAACCTCCCAGAGCCCAACCTGCTCCCCGGGCAGCTCTCCCACGGGGCCGTGGGCGTGAAGGATGGCAAGGTGCAGTGGATCTCCATGGCCTTTGAATCGGTGAGGGCGCTTCCGTGCTCCCCGTCCCTTCCCCCGCTGCAGGTGGGCGTCGGGCTGGCTGGAGCTGAGAACGAGCGAGGGCGCCTACGGCCGCCGGTCATGCCCTCCAGGCAGCCCCGACCAAGGAGGCCAGGCTGGGCGCAGGCTGCAGAGCGGGCCTGGGGAGCCCCAGGGTTTTCCTCCGCTCCCCACGCTGCAGACTCGACCTGGGAGCTGCAAACCCCCCTGCCTCCTCGCCAGCCCCCGCAGCCGGCCAGGCCGTGGTGATCGCGGGCGGGCCCAGCAGCCTGGCTTTGCAGCAGCCAGGGCACCGCACCAAGGGTTTGGCTGAGCCGGGCCCGGAGCGGACGTGCTGCCCCAGAAGGAGCCGTTCTCGCCGGCCTGTCCCGGGGAGGTCTGCAGACCAGTTCAGCTGCTCCTCTTGTGGGCCGGGTCCAGGGGGGATAGGTGTGCATGGGGGACACTGGGGCTGTTAGCCCCTCCACAGACTGACCCATCGGCTTCCTTGCAGACGACCTACAAGGGCAAGTCTTCCTTCCAGACCTACGCCGACTACCTGAAGTGGGAGACTTTCCTGCAGCAGCAGCTCCAGCTCTTCCCAGACAGCTCCGCTCTCCGGCGCGGCTTCCAGACCTGCGAGCACTGGAAACAGATCTTCATGGAGATCATAGGTAGGGACCTTCAGCTCCTCTCACCCCTCTGCAGCCTGCCCTCCCACCCCCCGGCTCCCTCCCCTAGATTCCCCCATGGCTTTCTTATTTGCGTGCGTTGTGGCCCCCACCGAGCGCTGAACAAACACCCCCCGAGCGCTGCCCCTGCCCCAGGAGTTCACAGGCTAAAGAGACTAGAGCCAGGCTGGGAGGGGAAAGCAAGGCCTGAAGAGAAGAGATCTGCCCAGGGTCACCCAGCCACCTGGCTCCCCTGACTCTCACTCCACTGCCCCATCCCCTTCATCCTCCCTCTTGCCCCAGTTCGAGCTAGCTCCTAGGGGCATGATCTCCCCACAGCTCGGCTCAGCAGCTGCTGCCTTCCGGGGCTGGAACCCTGCCGCTTGTTCTCTTCCAGGTGTGCAGAGCGCCCTGTACGGTCTCATCCTCTCGCTGGTGATTTGCGTGGCCGCAGTCGCCGTGTTCACCACCCACCTGCTCCTGCTGCTGCCAGTGCTGCTCAGCATTTTAGGTAGGTAGCCCCCAGACGCGTTCAGCTCCAAATTGGGCTTGATTCTCCTCTCACCTGCGCGGCTGTGCTCCCGGGGTTGCACCGGTGTGACTCCTGATGCACAGCAGCACGACTCCGAGGGGTCTGATTCCAATCCCCCTTTCACCTGGCCCCTCTCCTCATTTCCCCGGGGGTGAGTGGGAGGAAACTCTGGACCCATGTGAGCAAAGGGTCCCCATCTTAAAAGCAGGTTTTTCCTATCTCGTTCCTATCTGGTTTTCTCTACACAAGCTCCTCTGCTGGTTTAAATAACGGTTTTAGCTACACAAACTCCAGCCCTGCCTCGGATGTATAATAATGTGATTAAGGCCCACGTGTTCTGCATAACAATCGCTCGCCTTTCCAAAGCTCCTCAGTGGGGGATTATAAACACTGAATATTTTAGTGGGTTTGTTAGTATTTTAAACAAATTTGTAAATAGCCTCCCGCTCCCTGGCTGGTGATTTGACGATATTATGGACCGAGCATGTTGCTAAACTTCCCTTTTTAAAAAAGCAAATGTATCGTTTTAAACTGACTGTGCCTCCCACTCATGACTCACAAACAAACATCACTTTCTTGTAGAAACCAAACGCGCGTAACTCAGACAAGCACACCGAGAGGGTTGTGTGAGGGGGGCGCCCCCTTTCCCTTTTGGGCTGTGCTCCCAAGATTGCCAGTGGCCCTCCGGCTGGATACCCCCATGCGCAGTCTGTCTCTCTCTTACTGTCCCGCATCAACAGGCCTGCCCACAGGAGGGGGCAAAGTGGGCAGTTGCCCCAGGCATGGTAATTCAGGGGAGCAGCAGTGGCGGCTGGAGCCCCAGGCCGTTAAAATTGCTGCCGGCAGTGCTAATGGCTGGAGTCAGGACGTGCCGCACTCTGGGTGGCGCTGGGGGCTGGCATGGTACATGCCAGACAATGCTCAGGGCTGGCTGCCCTGGTCCCGCCCCTTCTATGTGAGGCCCCGCCCCTTTGCCTGTCAGTGCCCCGCCCATTACCCTAGCACCTGAGCGCACAATTTGGGTTCTCTGCCCTTAGCTGCTCAGTGGAGATGCTCAGGAATTTTTAAGCCAAATGTTTTTTGCCAAACCAATTCAGATGTGTAGACAGCCGCTGCGGACCAGAGGCTATTTCGAAAACTCCCAACTAGAAAAAACGGTAACAAAATGAGACCTTCCAGTGGGCTGGTGGAAAGGGACTTTCTGTTTTGAAATGTAAGCTGATTAGATGGAAAAAAGACTTCATTTTGATGTTGATCTTGTTGAAAAACGTACGTCCTTGGGCTGAAATGGAAAATGCTGAGGCCTGTAGATGCTGGAATATTTTTGAGGTGTTGGCTCTCCAGCCCGACGGTCAGAACGTTCCGACGCTCGGCAAACGTCTGTGCCGTGGGAGGAGGGCAGCGAGCCCGGGTCTAGTTCGACGTCTCTCTCCGTCTGATGTGGGGAGGAAGGGAGCAGCTGGTAGAAATGAGACTAGCTGGGTCCCAGGACTGTAGCCACTTCACTGGCATCCGGTTTGGTCCAGGTATCTGTGGCTTGATCTAGCCCAAAGTCTGGCTTCACTTACTGCTCCCCTCTGGCCTCTTTGTGCAGGGGTTGTCTGTCTGGTGGTGACCATCATGTACTGGGCCGGCTGGGAAATGGGAGCCGTTGAGGCGATTTCTCTCTCCATCCTCGTCGGCTCCTCCGTCGATTACTGCGTGCACCTGGTGGAGGGCTACCTGCTGGCGGGGGAGAACTTGCCCCTGCACCAGGTAGAGGTGAGTTCCGCCCCGGCCTTTTCCTCACGCGGACGCGAGGGCCCATGGAGCTGTGCCACGGCCGCCCCTCGCATGGAGCTGGGGAGGCTACCTCCTCCCTGGGCCGCACCAGCGCTGGGGGGGACGAGTCCTTTGCCCCATCAGCCCCAGATCAGCTCCCTGGTGCCCAGGCAGTGCCCTGAGGCCTTGACACGGGACTCAGCTGTGCAGCGACTCCCAGTGGGGTTCATAGCAGTGTCCTGCTGCGCGCTGGCGCCCGTGTCCCTGGGACCGGCCTCTCCCGGTTCTTTGCCCTTATGAGGACAGGCCCTGCACTGGGTGGTCTCTAAGCCCAGCTCACCCTTCTCTTCCCTCCCGCTATGGGTGTGTCTGTAGAGCCTCCAGAGCACCGCAGCCCCGACGACCGGCTCTGGCTGCGGGGCTGGAAATAGCTTTGCTGTCCGGGCTCAGGCTGGGGACCTGCAAGGGGAGGGTGTTGGCGCCTGGGCTCTGTGCTGGTTTTGGCCCTGCGAGCCTGAGTCAGTTAGCAGGGCCTGCGGGGCGTGTAGTGCAGCATAGACACAGGCCCTGCCTGGCTGCGCTTGGCCGTGTCTTCGGGGCGGTACAGCTGAAGGGCCATGAGGTGCCTCCTAACGCGTCTGTGGCCTGTGCAGGCTTTTCCCGCTCCCGGGGGCGACTGGGCCAAGGTGCTGGGGCATCTCCAATGGAAGGGTCAGCGTTCCATCCCTCAAACTGGAAGGGACTCCGCTGGCATCTGGGGGTCCCTCCGAATGGACGCAGGGGTAGCTGAGACCAGATGCTGCCCTAGAGGGCTCGTCTCTGCTGGGATCAGGCCGGGCTGTGGGCGAATGACGCGCACCATTGAGCTTCCTGGCTACACTCCCCAGGCAGATTAGGCCCCAGCCCTCCTGGGTGCAAGCACCTGCCGCCCGTTCATACTGCCCTCTGCCCTGCCAGGACCCCGCCTCCTGCCGCCAGTGGAGGACGATCGAAGCCGTCCGGCATGTGGGCGTGGCCATCGTCTCCAGCGCCGTCACCACGGTGATCGCCACCATCCCGCTCTTCTTCTGCATCATCGCTCCCTTTGCCAAGTTCGGGAAGATCGTGGCCCTGAACACGGGCGTCTCCATCCTGTACACCCTGACTGTGAGCACCGCCCTGCTGGGCGTTCTGGGGCCTAGCACCTTCACCCGCAGCAGGACTTCCTTCCTCAAGGCCCTGGCGGGGGTGCTCCTGGCCGGCGTCTTGGGTCTGGCCATCTGCCTGGCACTGCTACAGAGCGGCGTGAAGATCCCCCTCCCCACTGGGACGTCCCTGTAGTCCCTGCCCTGAGCCGCCCCCGCCTCTCTTTTGCCCTGTTTTTTTTAAAGGATATTTTTTGTAGAAATGAAAACAAAAAATCCCTTTTTTTCCGGACGTTTTTTCAACTCCAGAGGCACTTTATTTTCTACTGTGTTTTGCTCTAAACTTGTATTTATTTTGGCGGTGACGGATGGACGGCAGTGAGGGCGTGTGGAGGGGGGAGGGTCCCGCCTTCTCTGTTAACCAATGGAGGGGTGGGAGACCCTGGCTTCCCGTCCCCTCTAGGACACCCCCGTGATGTATACGCCCCGTTCCACTTCATCCTTCAAAATAGGACTTAAGTGAGAGGCAGGCCTTGTGAATTTCATCCCCTGGGCCCGATCCTTGGCAGGGGTAATCTGTTTCTGCCGATTTACACCCACCGAGGGTCTGGCCCTCCGAGACGAGGGAGGTGGGGGCATTGGAGCTCTCGAAGGGGAGTTGGTTCCTAAGGAAGCATCTGCTGCCACTGGTGCGAGCCCCAGGCTCTGGGGATCTCTAGCGGACACCAGCTGGGTTTGGCTGTCCTGGGCTGAGCTCGCTTGTCGCGTCAGGTTCTCTGTCTGCTTTGGCTGGATGCAGCTGCCAGGGCGTCCTTTTCAGGAGTAGCCTGGAGAGCACAGTGGGGATTTGGGGTCCCGTTTCCTGCGCCTGTGTTGTGTGCGGGGGATGAGCCTGCTGGGCACTTGTTCCCTTGTCCTGGAGCGAAGGTGAAGCTCACAGGGCCATGAGCGTCTCCACCCACCTCCCACTTTGCCTCCTCACTAGTCCCAGATACACACTCTGACCTGTCCCCACCCCTGGGCTCGCTTCATTTTGCCCAGTGAGCCACTCTGGGGCAGCAGCCTGGGGTCATTAGCTGGGAGATTGTCGGCAGGTAGCATCTTCCCCCTCTGCCCGGCAGGCACCACAGAGCCAAACCCGGCTTCAGCGAATGGACCGACGCTCCCGCCTTGCTCCCTCCCTCGCGCTGGGCAGTTGGATCCCGGGCGGGTTCGCAGCCAGCAATGCAGCGAGCAGGAGAGCAGTGACCTGCCCTGTCTCTCCAGGCCCGGCCATGCGGCTCCGGCAGTAACAGCCGCCGGCGCCTGCCGCTCCCGTCCCTGCCCTGCGCTGCTCTGCGTGTGTAACACCTCCCATCGCCACCAGGGGGAGAACTGCGAGCCTCCAACCCCACACCACAGCCTCTGCCTTGGGTAGCAATGATGCACCAAGCCCGCATCCCATGGAGGGGGGAGGGGGAATCATCCGTCGTGGCAGCTTTGGTGCAGCCCCTGGCAGCTGCCGGCTTGGAGCAGATGGTTCCTATGAAATGAAATTGCAAAGCGGTGCCATTAGCGAGTACATTTTAGGCATCGCTGATTCCATCATCGTCTTAAAAAGGAAAGCGCGATGGGCGTGCATCGGTAGGCACCACATCTGGTCTCTGGCAGAAGGGGCGTGGGGCAGGCCTGCGGGGAGCTGCACCAAACGTAATTTACCAGGAGGCGCGACAGCAGGAGCGGGGCTGGGCTCTTCCCTGGTTGGCAGATGCCGAAGCCCCGGGGGAGGCGGGTTTGCGGTGTGGATTTTTCAAATGTAAGCGCCTCAGGGGGGTGGATCCCCTGTCCCCCCTCCCACCAGTCTGCTCCCTGGGCCTGTGGTCACGTTGCTTGGGAAAGTGCCCCCAGGTCAGGTCCCTGGTGGAGTCCGTGCTAAATTCACTTTGTGCATTTCTTGGCGCCTTGTGAAGTGCATGATTTCCCCCTGGATGTAGGGCCAGACCGTCCCAGGTGCTCGGCTTCCGTTGGCTAGCACGGCAGGGCTCAGCAGTCCTCTGCTTGCAGGGTTGGGCCCTTCATCCCTTTCACCCCCTATCCATTCAGCTCCCAGATGTCTCCTGGGCGGCTCAGCCTGTCTGTGGTCCCGGGGCCAGAGGAAATGAGGAGCCACTCTACTGGAGGCAGAGAAGCCGCCCTGGTGCGAGAGCAGAATCCGACCCAGGGCTTGCATTGCCAGCTGAGCTGTCTCTTCCTGCCACAGCTGCTTGGGCATTCGATGGATCCTGGGCCCATTAGTCAGTCCTCATTAGCTCAGACAGCAGCAGGGGCAGGTTCCTTGTCTCTGACCCCCGCGCTCTGGAGCCCTGTGCTCCCTGATTCCCTGTGCTGCTTCCGAGCCCCAGCTTGCTCTGTCACCCCAACACCAAGCTTAATTAACCAGCCCTCGGCGTGTCACTGGCGTGCACTGAGCCCCGTGGCAGCGTGGCTGGGACACAGGCGTGTGCGTGCGACACAGCGGGAGAGCATGGAGGAGATGGCACTGAACCGTCTCCCCAAAGCAATGACTGGCCTGACAGCGAGACGTGAACTGAGCAAATGCATCGGCCTCCTGAGGCTGATTAAAGTCCCTGTTCATGTGTTTCCAGGTCAGCGATCAGACAAGCGGAAAAGGGGCCAGTGTATGTGTGGGGGAGAGACGACCCCAGAGAGTCCCTGGAGAAAGTCACTCCCGCTGTGCGGAGGGGGAGAGGGGTTGGCATGTCTGACTTGAGACAGAGAACTGTGTCTAGCCCTGCAAACGGCGCATCAGAGCGAATGCGAGCCCAGCGTGGTCTTCATTTACGCAGCCTATAGAAAGACGACTGGTGCGAGCCCTTCCCCCTCCAGTCATGTCTGGGAACGGCACGCCAGGATCACCAGCTCAGCCGCCCCCAGGAGGTGAAACAAAGCAGCCGGAAACCTCTGGCATCTCTCAGGTCCAATCTGGTGAGGTGCTGGGTTCCCCGGCAGGGCTGCCACATGTCGGACATCCAGGGCCCCGCAAGATGAGTGGCTGTCCATACGTTGTGCTGTGCATTGTGGGGAGCAGGCGCTTCGCTTTGTGTGTGTGTGTCACAAAGGGTGGGCAGGTCTTAAGAATCACCAAAAGTGTCATTAATTGAGAGATGGTCCCTTGGGCCAATCCGCAGAAGGGCTGGGGCCTGCATCCAGAGGAGTTCCCATTGTTTCTTTCTGCCCATCCCAGCTCTGGCAGGCTGTCAGGGGCTGGCTGTGACATTCTGCTTGTGGCTTTGGAAGGTGTTAGACGGGGAAGGGCAAGTGAGAGCAAAAAGCAGAATAAGTTAGATAGTGGGGAGGCTGCAGCCCCGTTGTGTCAGTGCCATGTAAGTGCCCAGTGGGAGACAAAACCTACCACAGAGAGATCCTCTATGGGGAAAGACCCAGGGCGAGGGACAGTGGGGAGAAACAGAAGCACGGAGCTGTGGAAGGGACATGCCCAAGGCCACCCAGCAGGCCAGTGGCAGAGCCAGGAATAGAATGCAGGTTTCCTGACTCCCCAGGGGACGGTGCTCTATCCACTAGACCACCCAGCTCATAGCCTCTAAATTGCCCTGCCCCCGAAACTTGGTGATAATCACGTCTCAGCCTGCTTTTAGCCATTCTTCCCTCAGGGGCCCAGCTGCAACATCTCTGGCCCCTCTCGCTTTTACCTCTCGCTGATCTCCCTGGCATGCACGCTCTGGTTCCACTGTTGCAGCCTGGACCATTTTGATTTTTCTGTTTCAAAACCCAATTTTTTACAAAATGTAAGAATTTTATATAGACTATCCTATAAAGGCCATTATTGGAACAAAACGATTAGACTTTCCCCAGATGAAACATTTCAATTGGCTCCAACTTATTTTTTTTCCAGAATTTCTTTTCATGGGAAAATTTCAAAACTGGGAGTTTTCATTATGATTCAGTTTGGGAGGAGGAAGCCTTCCAAAAGCATGGAACCTCCCGTAAATGAGAAACCCGACTCCTTCCTAGCAGCGAGCAGGTGCCTCCTATCGCTCGGCCGTAGGTGGGCACCGATGGATATTGCTATTTGTATTACAATGGCACGGCTGTACTGTGGGCAGTATGAATGCAACTTTTGTTCACGCTACCAAGCGGCCCCAAGTTGGGCAGGACGCCATTGTGCTAGGTGTTGGACAGACACACGCTAGGAGGCAGTCCCTGCTTCAAAGAGCTTATAGTCTATGGTGAATGGGGGCGAGCAGGGGAAACTGAGGGCAAGTCACTTATTCCAGGTCATACACTAGGGCTACGTCTTCACTGCAGGGTTTTTGCACAAGAAGTCTTTTGCGGAAGAGTTCTTGTGCAAAATTTCTTGCACAAAAGCACGTCCACACCTCAAAGCGCATTGCTTTTGCGATGTGCTTTTGCGCAAGAGAGCGTCCACACTGCATGGACATACTTGTGCAAGAAAGCTCTGATGGTCATTCACAGACTGGCCATCAGATCACCTATTCTTTTTCAGATAGGTTCTTTTTGCGCAAGAAACCCCTGCGGAGCATCCACACTTCCTCCTTTTTGTGCTACAGCTATTGCGCAACAAGGCGATGCCTTGTAAAAGGAGATTATCTACACTGCAAAAAGCCCTCTGTTCTGCCGTTTTACTGCCGATTTACTTGCACAAACATGCATTTGAGGTGGCTGTTTTTACACAAAAACCTTGCAGTGTAGACACAGCCTAGGTGAGTGGCAAAGCTGGGAACCCAACCAGAGCTCACCCCTAGTCTGGAGCCTTCCTTGAGTCACTGGGTATCCCCTGCATTGGGCTGATAGTACCAGCCCAGATCGAGATGGGCATAAAAGTTCCTCTGGTGGCAGGTTCAGACGTGGAGCCAAGTGGGGCATGGTGTCCAAACTCCCTTTTGGAGGATTTTCCTGCCCGGTCTGAGGGCACTGCCCTTTGGTGCTGGCACTGTCCTATGGGACATAGTCACATCGGGCAAGGCTGGTGCCAGACCCTGTAGGAAAAAGGAATGGGGAAAACCACGGCAGCGTTGGCTGGGCGAGGAGAGAGGGACAGGCCAACAGCCCACAGAGGGCAGAAGGGATGGTCGTTCTTGGGAGTGCCGCCTGTGGCGTCGCTGGAGCCGGCTTGTGTTGGGAGCTCCCAGTCTCTAGAGACTTTTCTGGCCCTGAATTTTCTGGCTGGAGAATCCGGCTCCCCTGGCAGGCTCTAAAAGGCCTGTTTGTTTACCGCGGCAACTGACAGAAACCCTCCCGCCCTCACCAGTAGCTTAGCCGCGCCAATTGATTTACAGCCAAGCAGGGCACACGCGAAGCCTCCCGGTTATTCTTTTTCAAACCCTGCCTCACGGTGGGCAGCATTTACGATTCAGCTCACGTGTTTTAATCCGCCTGGAGGCTCCGTGCCACAGAGCTCGGCCCGAGCTAACACAGTCGTGTGTGTGGGGGGGGAGGGGGGGGGAACATCAGCTAATTTGCCATTTGCCCCAGGTTAGGTTCCGAGCTGCCTGGGGTCACATCCACCAAGATCTGGTTTCTTCTCTCCATTGTGAGCAGGCAGCTATCCTGCACGGGGCCCCATTCTCCCTCTGCCCTGCACCTGGGCCAATGGCAATCCCCCCGTGGCAGGAAAGGCCGCAGGGAGGGCACAGAAAGGGGAGCAGGAGCCCGTGTGATCTGGGAAGTTGGAGCAGAGGGTGGGTGGAGAGCTGTGGGCTGGGCTGCCTCGTGTTTCACGTTATTGTGGGCAGATGCGAGAGTGTTGGCTCTCCGACGTAGCACAATCCCTGATGCCATGTACCCACGTTACTTTTCTAGGCCCTCTCCTGCCAGCACTACTTTCGGTGTTCCTTGACTTTTGGAGACTGTTGTAAATAAAAGATTTTGACATTCACACTGGTGCCTCGGTTGGTCGGTCTGTTTCAGTGCTTGCACCACAGTTTGGCGACAGTTGGGGATCCCCTAAACTCTGGGTCAGATTCCCTGTCTGAGCTGTCACCATGTACCCAAGTGCAACGTGCATGCCGGACTGCCCTCTGATTTACTAGCGCTTCGCACCAACATGGTACTCCCTTGCACTGGGGTGACCAGCTCTACGGGTGTCAGGATGAGATCAAGATCCGAGGCCTTCAGCATCTCCACCAGCAGTTCCGCGCCCATTACAGGAGTGGGTGGATAAAGTGCTGTGCCCTGCAGTGTGCAGGAGGTCAGACTAGATAATCATCTTGGTCCCTTCTGGCTCTGAAGTCAGTGACTGCGGCTCTCGTGGGTTACCAAGCTCTATAGCTGGTTATAATTCTGCATGGATTGTGCCGGCTGGGAGGAGGATGCTTAACTCTAGTTGGGGATCTTGGTAAGAAAAGACAGGCCTCCTAAATCCATTCCCAACACAAGGGGTGGCTGATGACCATCCTATGCAGTGACCAGAGTCTTATCATAGGACTTTGCTGCTGTCCCTCGTCTTTTATTACCCAGTTACCTGCTCAAGGGCTGCTGGTCATGAGCAGTGGTGCTGCTTTGCCCTCTCGTCTCCCACCCATTCAAGTCCATCCCAATGTTACCCATCTCCTCAAAAGGAAGTAAAACATTGTTGCTCCTTTTTGACCTGAGCCGCTCATCAAAGTTCAGGGCCCTGGGGACATGCTGGTTGGAAGGAGAAATCGATGGAGTCTGGTATTTTCTTAGATGCAGTCTTGTTTAGTTACAAGGAACGTACAAAAGTCCTGTGCCTCTAAACGGAGAAGGAAACCAAGATGAAAAGGAGCAGTGAGTGGGCTTTGTTTTTGGCCCCCAACTCCATCCAGCCAACAGCAGACCCAAAAGCAGTCTCTTGCTCCTGTTTCTCCCAGGGTCACAGCGCGCTCGCAGGCTGTCTACACTCACAGCTTCTTGCGCCAGAAATATGCAAATGAGGCTAAGCATGGAATATCGCCGAGCCTCATTTGCATACCTAATGAGCCGCCATTTTTGCAGAAGAGGCTCTTGCACCAGAAGGAGCTGTCTACACTGCCCCTTCTTGTGCAAGAAAACCCCGCTTGCGCAATGCCGTCACGCCGATTACTTTCAGGAATAATAGCATTGCTCAAGAGGGGTTTTCTTACGCAAGAAGGGGCAGTGTAGACAGCTCCTTCTGGCGCAAGAGCCTCTTCTGCAAAAATGGTGGCTCATTCGGCATGCCAATGAGGCTCGGCGATATTCCACGCTTAGTCTCCTTTGCATATTTCTCACGCAAGAAGCCGCGAGTGTAGACATAGCCCAGGGGTCTAGCCACACAGCGCAGAAAAACCAGCAGTTGGCCAATGCCTGCTGAGTCGGGCTCACGGGGCTTCTACACAGCAATGAAACAACCTGCAACTCTGAGCTGCCTGGCATGGGCCAGCCACAGCTGTGTAACTGCTGGGCAGACATACCCTGGAAGGCTTCATGTGAGGCGTGGCCCCTTTACTGTCTCTTACAATGGTATGGCACGGAGGACCCATTCCCACCTCAGTCTGGACGAGGGTTAGACTCCGCCCATTATATGTTTTCACCCAGCTCCTCACAATGGAACATGGAGCATAACAGCAGCCTCTTGTTTCATCCAAGTCTCCCACCACTTTGTGAACCTCAGCTCCGCCCCCCCAGCCCCCTGGGAAATAGAGGTTTCCCTGCTTTGAATGGGGAGACCGAGGCACACTGCAAGAGCAAATGACCTGTCTGACGTGCCAGAGCTAGATCTACAGCTTCCCAGAGTTGTCTGGGGCAGGCCGCTTTGAAGTAAAGACAAAGCAAAGGACTCGCAGCTCCTGTGTGGCCGGAAGCAGCCTGGGGTCGCTGTGACTATGTAAAGGGCTTGCAGCTCGGGCCTCTTCCAGGGTAGCGCTGCAACCAGAAGCCCTTTAAATAGCCACAGCAACCCCAGGCAACTGCTGAGCAATGCAGTAGCAGTGGGGTGGGGAACCACAAGCCCTTTAAATAGCAGCAATTGAAAGGGCTCGCGACTCTTGGCTCCGTGGCTTCTGTGTTGCCTGGAAGCCGCCTGCGGTGGCTGTGCTTACTTAGAAGCCTCTTGGCTCTATCCCCTGCTGGGATTTAAATAGGATCCTGCTGTCTGAGCCACTGCCTGGAAATTCGGTGGCATGGGCAGCAGGATATAAACAGAAAGCAGCCGGATGCAGTCCGCAGGCCGGATCTGGCCCAGCCCTGGCTTACGGTAAGAATGCGACTCCTCCCTGCTGAACAGGGTGTGGTCCCTTTAAGGGGATGGGCCTGGTTAGCTGCAGGTAGTGGGAGGAGCCAAACCCAGGGACTAGGGGTGTGGCTGCAGCTCTGCCCACCCATGTGATGGAAGCAGGTGGCCAGATGCTGAGCCAGAGAGGGAGCTGCGGTCTGGAGGCCCAAGGAGGAAAGCAGATGCTGCTGCTCTGCAGCTGTGAGTAGTTCCTGGCTCACCCCTTGCTTTGGTGAAACCTGCTTGGGCGTAGTGGCTCCCTTGCTGGGGGGCTAGGGCAGGGGATGGGAGCAAGGCTCTTGGGTCGGCTGGGCTGGTGCCTGCAGTGATGTGGGACCCAGGTCCCTCTGTGGAGGGTGTCAGGATGGAGACAGCCGTGCGGGTGTATCTCCCTCGCTGGGGGCCTGGGGAGGTTCCGGTGAAGGCAGAAGGGTGGCAGCTGGGGGGTGGCTTCGATGTCCATGGGAGCGCTGCCTAAGCAAGGGCTGAGGGGAGGCTTTGGCCCCCGTGATAATGGTAAAGGTCAGAGTTTCCTGGGCTGACTTGGCAGCACCTCCTCACCCGTTTGGCCCCCTCCTGCTGAGGGCCAGGGGATGGTGCGCTGGGTACGTCCTGACAACGTGCTGCATGTTGGGCCTTCCTGTCTTGCCCCCGTCTCCTCTTTCCTGCACTTGTCCATGTGGAAGGACTTTGCTTCTGTGAGCAGACAGCAGCCACCTCCTGGAGCTGCTGCTGTGGTGTTAATCAGGCCCTGGACAGCAGTTCCAGGCCCCGGGACAGAACAATCAATGGGCTGCCTGCCTGCTCCCTTCCCTTGGCTGGAGCCACAACCCTCCCCCTCCCAGAGAATCCTTCAGCACTCCTCTCCCCTCCCCCCTCGTCCCGGACCAGAGGACCCCTCTGGGCTGAGGTTTCAGCCCTATCTCCCCTGCCTGGTGGAGCCCCATGCCAGCTGCACCTGCTTGTTCTCTCCCTTCCCCAGACCCAACCCAGTGCTATTTGCTACTCAGATGCTCCAAAATCTGCCTGGGGCGTATCAAAAGTATGTTTGAAGAGACGCTTCCCCCCCTCCCCCCCCCCGAGCAGATTGTGTCTGGGGAAGGGAGGGGCAGCTCTGCTGTTGTGTTGGCCAGGGGTGGGCTGTAACGTCTCTGGATGGAGCAGGGAGGGCTGTAACTTCTCTGGATTGGGGGTGGGGGCTGGTTTGGCAGAGGGAGGGTGTCTTGCAGCTCTGGCCACGGGGGAAGGTTTGGGTGGAAGGAAGGGAGCTGGGGTTCAGCCTCCCCTAAAGGGGTGCTCCAACTGCTGCCCATGCCTGTAGCCTGTCTGGAGGATTTAAAAGGGCCCCTCCAGGCTCTCGTAAATTGCCCAGGCCCATGGGCAGTTGCCCCCTGCTCTGCCAGGGGAGGGCCTGGTTAAGTGGAACCTCAGAGATCTGAGCCCCTCTGGAATGGAGGTGGTTCAAGCTCTGCAAGCGTTGTGACGCTGAGCCATGCCTGGCTCTTTCCCGAGTTTACAGCTGAACGCTGACTTAGTGCAGCTTTGACACTTGACTATGCAGAAGAGGAACGTCCTTTTCCCTGTCCCTTTCCCTTTCTAGTAGTTTGTCTAACACTGGACTGTGTTTGCTTTTTTTTTTTGGTCTCTGCTGAGGCCTGACTGTGTGCCTCTGGCTCCGAGTGAGGGGTGTGATGGACGGGTCTGTCTATAACTCAGGTTCTGCTGTATCCAGCCATTTAAAGTACGCCAATAGCACAGCTGTTCCCTAGATACGAAAACATAACCAGGGCCCCTTTTCTGCGTGATTCCAAAGGTGCAATCGGCCTCTGGCTGAAGGCTTGTGCTCCAGAGCCTAAGCTTTCTATCCTCAAAGCTCATTCGGCAAAGCTTCCAAATGTGAAGCGAGTGGGACTCCTGAGTCCGAAGGGGGCTTGACCACTATGGCTCCCGGAGGAGTGACATCCAGTGCGGCAGATTTCAGCATCGGCATTGTTAGCCATTTCACTCTTGATTCACTTCGGCATCCAATGATTGTCCTCCTCATGCAACCCCAAACTGCTGCTCCCTCCTTCCTGGCCGCCCCTTGCCCCATCTGTCCTCGTGCTGAAAACTCCACAGCTTCCTCCTTGCAAACTTGCTTAGAACGAACCTCTGACTTGTGCAGCCGGCTGCAAATTAAAAATGTAGGGGGCAGCGTAGGCTAAACAGAGTTGAACAGCATTAAAAACCAGCAGGCATAGGCAGTGCTGATGGAGTTATTCAGCCTCATATTTAATTCAATAAAAACCCTTGTCTCCTTCAAATGGATCCAGGAGCTGCCATAGATGCTCCAGCCTGCTGCTTGGGGACTGCAGCAGGATTTAGGTGGGTGGTTCTCAGCCGGGGGTAAGTATCTCTGGAGGTACCGAGATCTTCCAGGAGGCACGTCAACTCAGCTAGAGACTTGCCTGATTTTACAACAGGCTACGTAAAAGCACGAGCAAAGGCTGTGCAAACCAACATTTCATACAGAGAGTGACTTGTTTCTACTCCTCTGTACCATACACTGAAATGTGTCAACAATATTTACATTCCAGTTGATTTGCTTTAGAATTACAGGAAACGCTCCACATTCACGCTGGATGCATCCTGCATCTACCACCGACGGCGGAATTTGTGAATACTGGGAGCTGTGGTTCCCAGTCCCTGCAGTTTGCTCCCGACGTATCCTGAATTCACTGGGGGAGAGGGGGAAAGCTGCCAGGAACTCACTGCAGCAGCTGGGAGCCGGGACCTGGGGGAGGGGAAACTCAGTATGGCTCTTGGTATTAGTGGCGCGTTTCCCCACAGTACCTGGCCCCTGGCTGCCCTCCGCAGGCCAGGAGCTCTGCGAATACACAGAACTGCAAATGGCGAAGGTCTCCTATACGTGGTAAAAACAAGAGAGCCGGCCACTTCAGTACCTGTACACTGTGACGCTTTTTTGTATTTTAGGTCTGATTTTAATAAGCAAGCACCTTTTTAGATGAAGTGCAATTTGGGGGCATGCAAGAGAGATCTGCCTCCTGCCAGGGGTACAGTGGCATGGAAAGGTGGAGCGCCACTGATTTACCATTTGCTGCACAGTACGGGGACCTTGAGGTAATGCACAATGGCAGGGGCACCGTGTTTCGTCTCCAGTGCTTTAATGTGCTTCCCCTATTGAAAGGCAGTTCCACTGAGCCAACAGGGCCTGCTGGGCTGAGAATCTCTCCAAGTCTCTTTCCATTGTGGCTATTGAGTTAGTTGAAGCACCTGATGCCATTCAGCTAAATAGGAGCACCTGGCAACTCACCTGGCATGGGGTGCTGGATTGTAGGGGAGACAGGGGCATAAGAGCCAGCTGTTATAGGGTCCTGATCTCTGGGGTTATGTCTACAGTGAAATGAAAAACCTGCTGTGGGCTGGAGCGGGGCTTGGGCCAAGGGACTGTTTAGTTGTAGGTGTTTTGGCCCAAGCCTGAGCATCATTCTACAGCGTAAAGAGCCCCTTTAGCATGAGCCTGGGTCAGCTGGTATGGGCCAGCCACAGGTTTTTCATTGCAGTGTGGACACACCGAGGGAGACCAGGCATCCTCTGAATGTCAAATACAGCTAACACCCATCTGGCTTTATAGCACTCTATAGCCATAGCTCTCCGAGCCCCTCAGAAAGGAGGGGAAGCATTTTTATCCCCATTTTACAGATGGAGACAATTGAGGCCTGAGGAAGGAAAGTCACATGCCCAAGTTGCAGTTAGTTCAGAGGAGTAAGAATTTACTGCCAAGGTGTCCTCACAGGTCTCTGGGTCGATTGATGATGATAACCACAAGGATGCTTGTGTGTGTGCTCAGTGATGTGTGCCGTGTTGACTTGTGCACTTAGTCTCCACAGAGGACTCCAAGAGAGCCCCCAAAGACCACAAACCAGATAAGGATTGAAGGTGCCTAGCCAGGTTTATTGTTAAACCAAGTACAGTCAGTGTTGTCAGTAGACTCTACTGAACCACTGTGCATATGCAAATCCTAACAATGATAATCCACTCAATCAATGGAAAACAGTCCGGTAATTGCATCTTCTGTCCGGTTAAAAAAAAACCCCAGAAAATACCGGACATATAAAATGTCCGGTATATTCTGTTTTTCTTGGATGAAAGGCTGGCAGGGACATCTTTCCCTGCCGTGGCTGGGAGGGAAGGGGGAGCAGGGAGCATGGGAATTTAAAGGTGCTGCTACCTTCTTTCCTTCAACCAATTTTTTCCCCTGCTATGTTCAGGATTTGTTGTGAAGGTATCTGACAATCCTGCTTGGGAAGAGTGAGTTACACCAGTGTAACTCGGAGCAGGTCCTGGTTTGTACAACATGGGAGGTGCAAGTAGTGTTGCCAGACGGTTGAAACAAAAATACTGTACATGCCCCCCCCCCCCCAAAAAAAACCAGGAAAAAATTCTGTTGAAGGAAAAAAAGGGGGAGGGGGGAAGGGAGAACCAAAGTTGTTGAGCAAAAAAAATTAAAACAACTTTAAAAGCATGTCCCCTTTAAGAGTGAGTGCAGGGATAGGAACAGGGGAGTGGTTGAGCACTAAGACCCAGGGGAAGCGCTTTCCCTAGCTCTTTTGGCCGGCAACCATTTTGTGCCGGCAGCCTTGAGGAGCCAGGTAAGCAGGGAGGCTGGGGTTGGGGGCTGGGGGTGTTGGGAGCCGGGGGAGGCTGGGTGCTGAGTGTTTGTAGGGTTGCCAGGTGCCTGGTATTTTCTGTTGTTTTTTTTTTTCCCTTGGCCAGGAGGCGAAAATGCCGGGCATCTTAGGTATCCAGTATTCTCTGAATGTTTTTACCGGACAGAAGCCGAAAATTCCGGACTGTCCGGGTGAATACCAGACACCTGACAACCCTACGTGCAAGGCGGGAGGGGGCACGTGCAGAGAGCCCCAGCTGAAACCACTGGGTGTGAAAGGCGTGGTTCCTGCTGAGGATGCTTTGGCTCAGGCCGTGGGGCGGGATTTCTGAAAGCACTCAGTCGGTGATCTTGGCCAATGTGGAGTACCTCTGGGAGCCTCTGCTGGACAGGGCATGCACAGGGGAGGACTAGGGTTGCCAGATGGCTTCAACAAAAATACCGGACACATTTGACATGACATCACAATCGACATGACATCTTATTTAGAAAATACCGGACATTTCTATTTCTCAACTTGTTCCCGAACAGAAAGCTCAAATACTGGACTGTCCAGTTCAAAACCGGACACCTGGCAACCTTAGGGAGGACCCTGTAATATGCCCACTGTGGGAGGAATGGGAGTAGCCCTACGCATGGAGAGACAGCGCTACATTTAGGAGCAAATTCCGCCCTGGATTCCCCCGCTGTCAATCCACAGTTTTCACTCTGGTGGTTGTTAGATTGACCCACCCCGTTTCTTCCCCAGCTCTTCTTTTTCAAACCCTCCACCCTGCTGCTCTTGCTCTCCTGCCATTCGCGTGTGTGTTATACAGAGAAATACAGGGCGATGAATCTTCCACTTCCACTGCAACACGGTCTCTCTGCCTTACGTGCTACAGGTGAGCCCTGGGCCATGCTGGTCATCACAGCATTTGTTACATACTCTAACATCAGTGACTCTTTCCCTGCAGCGTACGGTCCCTTTCCTTTGCCCATAAACAGACCTATACAAACTCTGTCTGTGGGTGTGCGCATACACCCTGTCTGGTAAATATACAGCCACTCCCTATGCACCTCCACAAGCGTACGTAGTAGGGGTGGGAAGGAAATAGAGTTGGTGGGTAGGGATGTGTCATGTTGCTGGATCTTGAGGGGAGCAGCCAGATCACTGATGCACCCATAGGTGGGGGTGTTGGCCCCAAAAAATGGTATAGAAGGGGGCCATGTGAGGTATTGAATAGAAGCTTATTATCTGATACTCCTATGTGCGCTGTTCATGTGTTTGTATAATGTCTGTGTATGCAACTATTAGCATGTACTTGTATGGACATTGAAGATTTCCCTGCATGTGGTTGAGCATTGGGCAGGGCCGGGCCTGTGGACATGCTAATTACCGAGGCCCTGTGGGACAATGGCTCTCAATGGGCCAAGGACACACCTAAAGAATGGGGGCTGTCACTTGAGAGCAGCCAGCAGGGAACACAGAGATTGGCCTCTGTCCAGGTGACCGGCTATATACTAGAAGAGGCCAGGAAGGAGGTTTAAAGAGGCCATGTAGTCGATGCCATTTTGTTCTCAGCTCAGCACTTCATCCCAGAGGCAGCATTACAGGGATCGAAGAGCCCGGAAGACCTGTGAACCCATCCTGATGCTAGGATGTGCAACAAGAACTTTTAAACCAGCAGCTGTAACATCTCTGCTAGAGCCTGCATTGAGGACTGGGAGATTCGGTGCATGTAATGTACTATTCTTTAACAACCTTACTCTCATGCTTTTCTTGCTTGTGATAATAAACCTTTAGATATAGATTCTAAAGGATTGGCCCAGCATGATTTGTGGGTAAGATCCAGAGGGTAAATTGACCAGGGATCTGTGGCTGGTTTCTTGGAACCGGACAGAACTTGTTCGGGGTAGGTGGGATTGGGTACTAGGACCCTCCCACCTGTGTATAGGCCCGGGGCCATCTGGGGCACGGATATTGCTGGGGTGTCGCAGGGGTTTTGCTCGTGAGGCTTCAGGCAGGCTGCTGAAGTGCTCTGTGGGACTGGTTTGTGGCCTGTTTGGAGAGGTCACCAGTCTGGGGGCTGTAAGGAGCCCCGGATTTGAGCAATTCGCCCTGAGTGGACGCCCTCAGCTGTGCCCAGACACGGCCCGGTCCGTCGCAGGATGCAATTATCGGCCACAATGAGTTACTAAGTTCAGTCAGTCCTCTGCTCCCAGACAGTCCTGGATGGCTCCTTATCAGCATGGGAGTAAGTCAGGAAGCACCTGCTCCCTTTGATTGACATGAAGGTCAGTCAAAGAGGATGATTCACTTTCTTTCTTTCATTGGCAATTCGTGGCTGCCTAGATGACGCTTCTCAGTGGTACAAACAGCTTTTCATAGAATCATAGAATCATAGAATAATAGGACTGGAAGGGACCTCGAGAGGTCATCGAGTCCAGCCCCCCGCCCTCAAGGCAGGATCAAGCTCCGTCTACACCATCCCTGACAGATGTCTATCTAACCTGTTCTTAAATATCTCCAGAGAGGGAGATTCCACCACCTCCCTTGGCAATTTATTCCAATATTTGACCACCCTGACAGTTAGGAATTTTTTCCTAATGTCCAATCTAAACCTCCCCTGCTGCACTTTAAGCCCATTACTCCTTGTCCTGTCCTCAGAAACCAAGAGGAACAAATTTTCTCCTTCCTCCTTGTGACACCCTTTTAGATATTTTGAATGCAGAACAACAGAGCCCAGGGGCTTTCAGGCTCCCTTGCCCTTGTAATTCTCCATTTCATCCCTCTCCGAAGGAGCCCGGCTTTGTGTTTCAGCTATTCTGCGTGCACTGAAGTATTTGGAGAGGAACGGGTGAAGGCCATGGATTTGGGTGGCTGATGTTTAGCGGGCAGGCAATGTAGGGAAACTTGGAGGGTTTGCAACACATATTTGAGTGCCAGTCCAGAATGCCTGTCTTTATTTTTGTCTTGAGTTCCAGACGGCTTATTGTTCTTCCAGCAAGGCACGCAAGTCTATGGCATAGCTCTGTACACAGCAGGCGAGGGGCAGGGAGGCCAGCTGCTGAAATATTAGCAGCTAAGCTGTCATCTTGTCAGGGAAAATGCAATCAGAGACAGGATAAAACGTAGACCTAGCCTAGTCTGTCTGTCTGTCTGTCTGGTGGATCTTCAGGGCCTCTGACTTGTACTGTGGGGTCCTCAAAGGGTTCAAAGTCCAAACTGTGAGTTGGGATGGCGACTGCTTGCAGTTCAGAGTTTTGCTGCTGGGTTTGGAGAGACATGCATAGGATGCTTCATCTCACAGTCATCCACAATGACCCTCGGGGGAGGGACGAGCAGGGCTTAATCTACCAGTAAAATGCAGCTGTTGCTGGGCTGAAATGCATCCGCTGTTGGACAGCCCCTGCTACACAACTGAAGGCTGGATGAAAGATGTTGATTCCTATTGGAAACAGAGGCTGGAATTGAGGCAGGAGGTAGAATTGGTCCGGGTACAAACCCTATGTCAAAGCCATATCAGGAAGTTTCTACAACTGTGTTTCCTCCCCCTTTCCTTTTCCAGTCACTTTCACGGCCATTGTCGCTTTGACCAGAGCAGGGGGAGGGGGACAGTTCTCCTGAGTGTAGCACTCTGCACTGGCATGATGCCTCTAAGAACATAAGAACGGCTGCACTGGATCAAACCAAAGGTCCATCTAGCCCAGTATCCTGTCGGCCATCAGTGGCCAGTGCCAGATGTCCCTGGGGGAGTGAACAGACCAGGGAATCATCCAGTGATCCCTCTCCTGTCACCCATTTCCAGCCTCTGACAACTGGGTTAGGGACACCATCCTGGCTAGTAGCCATTGGGGGACCTAATCTCATGAATTCTCTACCTTCCTTTCTCCCAAGGAGCAGTAACTCACTCTGCCATCAGTCCTATTGAAATCCAAGTGGGGTAACACAGACCCACCTACTGTCTGAGAGCAGAGCAGGTGGAGGGCCGAGAATGAACAATCGGTGTCTGAACTAATGACTCTCAAATGCCAACCTGAGCGTGGACCATACTTTCTCTGAAGCAGTCAGCACAGCTGCAGGAACAGGGCCAGTTTAATTCTGTAGTAGGGGATGGTGAAAGGGAAATAAGTGTGATGGCTGGTCCTGCTTTGATTGGGGGTTGGACTTCTGAGGTCTCTTCCAACCCGAATCTTCTGGCATTCTTTGCATCTGCTGCTCACTGATGCTGGCTGTGCCTCTGGAGCCTGGTTTTGATGGGAAAGGTGGTGGCAGCAATGGCGGTGGCACGGAACTGGAGCTTGAGGGTGGCTGATACACCATAAGCTCTTAGGGAGTCCTTGGAAAGAGTGGGGCTGAGGGCAGTCAGGCCTCAGCACTGCCTGGAATGTGGTGCTCCCCCAAGTCCTTAGGGCTACCTGGAGCATGCAGCCTGGTGCTCCAGTGGCAATTTAAAGGGCCGACAGCAATTGCTCCTTTCCCCTCCCCCGTCCAATGGCAGGCCTGCATGCAGTTTGTCATAAACCTGCCGCTCAGAGCCCTCCTCACCCTGAGGCTACATCTACACAGCTTCCCTCTTCCGCAAAAGCCTATACGAAGGAAGTGCGGATTAGCATATTGCCGTGCTTCATTTGCATAATTCATTAGGAACTGTTTTTGTGCAAGAAGGGGTTTTGTGCAAAAACCTCTTGTGCAAAAAAGGCTCCTAATTAAGTATGCAAATGAAATGCGGCAATATGCTAACCTGTGCTTCGTTTGCACAGGCTTTTGTGGAAGAGGGAAGCTGTATAGATGTAGCCTGAGAGTCCATTTTTCTGGTGAGGCCAGTTCATGAGCTCCAGCCAGCTAAGCCGTTAATCCTTTCCCCCCTCGGACTGGACCCTCCGCTCCCTGAGAATTGTATCGCTGGCTTTTGAATAGCTTCTGCTCCCCAGCCTGTGATCTGCTAAGAATGTTCTACAGAGGCTAGTGTCTTAGGAACAAACTCAGCTCTCGTTAACCTGCGTGGCTGGGTCCCCCCTTGCAAAGCTGAGCTCAGGGCTGCAGACGCTGCAGGCCAGACTCATTCCTGAGGTGATGTCTCTGACATCAGCGCTGTTACAGTGGCCGAGGGCCGAGGACTAGCCTGGTCTGACCCAGTGTGTGGAGTCAGACTCCCTTACGTGGGCTCTAAATGTGGCATGTTACCTATAGATAGTCATATTAGTACCTAGAGGCCAGCTGAGGTCAAGGGCCCTGTTGTGCAGGGAGTTGTACGTACACTTACACGTAGTAAGAAACAGTCCTGGCTCTGAAGAGCTCACAGTGTAAAACAGCGATGGGCAACCCAGGCTAGTGAGTGGGCTGCATGAATGGTCCTCCATCTCAGGGGGCCGCAAGACTGTTGTGACCAAGGCGGTTTCAACGTAAGAATGGCTATACTGGATGAGGCCAAAGATCCATCTAGCCCAGCAACTATCTTCTGACAGAGCCAATGCCAGAAGTCCCAGAGGGAGTGAAAAGAACATGTAATGATCAAGTGATCCCTCTTCTGTCATCCATTCCCTGTCCTCTGACAAACGGGGGCCAGGGACACCATTCCTACCCACCCTGGCTAATAGCCCCTGATGGACCTAACCTCCATGAATCTATCTAGTTCTTATTTAGTCTCCTGGAGAAGGCGACTAACTGCACGTGTGTACCTAGAACTTGTGGGGTGTGCCGAGTCCACCGCAGCAACGCTTTGTGTGAGAGACGTGCGTGTCCCTCTGCATCCAGTCAGCACGCACCTCCCTTCATGTGCCCTTGCTTTGTGTGTGTGTGTGTGTGTCACTCGAACAACACCAGTAGGGGAAAACCTGTATGGACAGAAACCCACGGATTCTGACACTGCTGCACGTGGGCCACGGTAAGCAACGTGTCTCACACATGGTGCATAGAACCCCAATGGGCCACACGTGGCCCTCCGCTGCTCTAAATAGACAAGCCAACCGAGGGGGAGAAGAACTGAGATCCCTGCTCTGTCGATGAGGAACTGTGTCAGAGAGATGATGTGATCTGTCCACTGTCACGCAGGAAAGTCAAGGATCTGACCTGCATCTCCCACATCCTCATCCAGGGCTGCTCCCACAAAACCATCCTTAGAAGGCGATGGGACTTCCTCTTTTTTCAAGAATGGGATGGCGATGGGGTGTGCACCCCACTTGGGCTCCGAAGGGGCTAATGTGGGCCTAAGAGGCCCATTACTAGAGCTGTCGGCCCCTGGCCTGCGGGACCCAGGGTTTATTAATGATGATGATGAGGGAGCTGGCCTGCTGATGAAGCCAGAACAGCTTCTCTTCACTAGAGGCTAAGTTTCTCTGGGGGCTAGAAGAGAGGGGAAGTGGTTGGGAAGCAGCAAGGAGTCGGGGGAGTAGATGTAGGGTAACAGCTATAGGGTCCATGGGCTGGAGCCCAGAGTGGAGGGGGAGGGCCTGTGTTCCCCTACCAGCCATTGAGGAAAGTGGGGTGAACCCCCCCTGAAGTGAGGGGTGTCAGACTGCTGTACGGGCTTTGGGCTGTTGATCCGTTGGACTCTATTGCGCCCAGAAGGGGTGGATAAAAGTGACCGAAGAGAAACCACCTAAACAATTGAGCAACCAGAGGTAGGCAGGCACCATGTGGGCAGATGGCGGTTGAGCCACACCTGACCACAAGGAGGGGCTCTTGAGGTTAGTGAACCCCTTCCCAGGGGTGTAATAGTAACAGCCTAGCAAGACTGCAGCTGACCTGGAGTTGTGCTTGACCGTCCCCCTCTAGGCTGAGGAAAAGCTTTTGCTTCCTAGCGCGTTGAGCCATTTCGGGGCCAGAATGTGACCTTAAAAGCCAAGTTGCTGTGGCCAAACAGCGAGGGCTGGAGCACATGGGTTGTTTGTGACCACTCATTTCACACCCGGCTGCAGATGGAAACTGGCGCTGGCTCTGAGAGTGGCGGGTGTTGGCAGGACGTTGCCTTGACTGCCGGAGTGTGCTGCTGTGGGGCCTGTTGTAAGAGCTGGTGGCTGTTACCTGCAGCACATGCCAGGCACATTCTATGGGCGAATGGCACCCAGCCAGCGGGAGCTGCCCACCGCCCCAGCCTGCTGCACTCCAGTTCTCAGGCACGGTTTTTCCTCTCTCACATCCCAACCCCACCACCTGTTCCCTCCACTCTGGTCACTGAGAGAGCTGATGATCAGAGACGTCTCGGCAGGGAGGGGTAGAAGGAACCAAAATACCTGCCCCCTGCTTTGGGAATGGGAACAAAGCGAGAGCAGCCTATTGCCGGCCCACCAAATGAATGGGAGCCTTGATTCTCCCCACTCTCCTATATACATAGAGCCCTGTATCCGCAAAAATGAGCTGTGGTTATCCACGGATTTGCAGGCCTCTGTGTCTACACTCCCGCTGTCATGGCAGGCCTGTGGATCCTGGCCTGGGGGGACACTTGTGATTATAGGGAGCAGGAGCAAGGAAGCTTTGGTCTTGCATCCGAGTCGGCACAAGCTGCTGGCAACAAGGGTGACCCATGAAAGTGGGCAGAACTGTCCTACCGTAGTATGTCTGCCCCCAGAGACACCTTTAGGAGAAGCAAAGGGGTTAGAACCCCCCCTCCAGGTGGGTAGGGAGGCATGAGAGACCATGCTTCCTCTGTGCTAACGAGATGCTCAGACCCCCCTGTGCTTCTGTATGCCCGGCCCTGGGGGCTCACTGACCAGTGACACGTGGCTACTTTAATACAGAGGATTTGTTGCAGCAGTGTTAACCCTAGGCTCTCCAAGCACAGGAGGGGACGCTGGCATGGCATGCTCCTAGGAAGAAGGGGAAGAGGGAGGCAGAGAGGTGAATTCCCATCAGAGCCCGGAATAGCCCCCTGGAGTTCTGACTGCCATGCCCCTGCTCTGATCCCATGACCCTGCTCCCCCAGCTGAGAGCTGCCACAGGCTAGGTTAAGGGGGCCTTGTAAGCAGCAAGTGGCCCGGTCAGCTGTCAATGTGCCCGTCCCCATCTCCACGTGAACCTTTCTGTGAGCACTCGTCGCTCTTGGTGCGAGGGATCCAGCCAGCCATGTGATGACATGAGCTGCTCCCACTCTCCTCCCCTCAGTGTGCACAGGAGCCTGCCGGCCCATTTATTAGAGCTGTAAAAGGTGCTGTCTTTCCCGCAAAGGGCGTATTTACAGCCCTGACATGAACAGCTGTCCCAGGCAGCTCCATCAGAACAAATGGGGCCGCTGGCTGGAATGTTATTTTGCTGCGAGGGGGTAATAAGTCTTATTACTAAACAATGAAGCACATGATGGATGGGGATGAGTCTCTTCTTTCTCGCTCCCTCTCAAGGAGCACGTGGAAAAATAAACATCAAACCACCCGTCATTCCCTGAGACTAAGCAAAGGCCATTCATTCCACCAAGGGAGAAGCCACTGTAGAACCTTCTAAAGCCTCTCTGTAAAACCATGGTGTGCCCACATCTTGAATACTGCGCACAGAGGTGGTCGAATCATCTCAAAAAAGATATATTGGCATTGGAAAAGGTTCAGAAAAGGGCAGCAAAAATGATTAGGGGGTTGGAATGGGTCCCATCTGAAGGGAAATTAAAAAGACTTGGACTTCTCAGCTTAGAAAAGAGCAGACTAAGTGGGGATATGATAGAGGTCTATAAAATCATGACTGGTGTGGAAAAAGTGAATAAGGAAAAGTTATTTACATATTTCCACAATATAAGAACTAGGGCTATGTCTAGACTGCAAGCCTCTTTCGAAAGAGAGCGTCTAGACTGCACATGGAACTTTCGAAAAAGCAAGCCACTTTTTCGAAAGAAAGCAGCAAGTGAGTCTGGATGCTCTCTTTCTAAAAAGCCCTGTTTGCTTTCAAGAACACCTTTTTTCGAAAGAGCACTTTCGAAAAAAGGCGTTCTTCCTCGTGGAATTAGGTTTACCACTGTCGAAAGAAAAGCCGCATTCTTTCGATTTAATTTTGAAAGAACGCGGCTGCAGTCTAGACGCAGGTGAAGTTTTTTCGAAAAAAGGCTACTTTTTTCGAAAAAACCCCTGAGTCTGGACACAGCCTAGGGGTCATCAAATGAAATTAATAGGCAGAAGGTTTAAAACAAACAGAAGGAAGTTTTTCTTCACTCAGCGCACAGTCAATCTGTGGAACTCCATGCCAGAGGATGCATGAAGGCTAGGACTTTAACAGGGTTAAATAAAAGAGCTAGATGGATTCATGGAGGTTAGGTCCATCAATGGCTATTAACCAGGATGGGTAGGAATGGTGTCCCTAGCCTCTGTTTCTCTGGAGGTGGTTGACGGGAGGGATCATGCGAGGATTACCTGTTGTTCCCTCCCTCTGGGGCGTCTAGCATTGGCCACTGTTGGAAGACAGGATACTGGGCTAGATGGACCTTTGGTCTGACCCAGTATGGCCGTTCTTATGTTCTCCTTGGCAGGGCCATCTTTAGGGCAATTCGCCTGATTCCCCCGTGTGCCGGGCATGCTGCGGGAGGGGTGTCAGCTCCGGAGGAGGAGTGTGGTGGCTTCTGTGCGCCACGGGAGGGGGAGTCAGTCCATGGTTTTTGGTCGGAAGGCGGGACTCTGCCCTGTAGCTGAGGATTTAAAGGGGCTGTGAGTTGTTCCTTTGTGTGCTGGTTTTTTTGTTTTGTTTTTGTTTTTTATTATTTTGCTCAACCAAAATTTGATTCGAATTGGGCCCCGCACTTCCTAAAGCCGGCCCTGCTCCTTGGTGCCAGCCATGTGACTGGATCTGCGGCAGGCTATTAGTTATGCCATCTTCTCTCTGAGACCCCTTGCTGGGGAGAGGGGCTGGAGGAGGAAGGGGTAAGAGCAGAGAAAGGAAGCTGAGGCAGTGGAGCAGAGACAGGGCCAGTGTAAAGAGACTGGAGGGAGGGCTTGCTTAGCAGTTTCTATTAGTTCCCATGAAACTAGCTGCACAGGGCCAGAGACAGCTCTGGCATCAGGCCCACTGGATTTACTCTCCTCTCACTTGCACTGGTGGTGTAATTCTCGGTCTGTCGGTCACTCTGAACTCGGAGGGGTGAAACTGCAGGGCACAAGCCACGCAGCCTCGCCCCATCTGAGTGGGGAAGCTGGCACCACAGGGCCAGCCTGCTGTGGAAGGGGCAGGCATCCCTGTGGGATGACCATGGGAGCAGGGAGGCAGGACCCAGCTCTGTGGAGGAACGGTAACTCTGAGATGCTTTCCTCCCTCAAGAAGACCAACAGGAACCTGTCACTGACTCATTGTGGGTGAGACTTGTGGTTCCCCAGATTCCTTGGTTTGGTGGGGCCTGGAGGCCTCTATCAGCTGGTTGTGAGTTGGGGTGGCTCAGTGTGAGGAGAACATCTAACTTCCCTGCTGCCTTTGATATTTATTAGGGGCTTGATGCTATGCCACTGAGGCAGCGGGGGAAAGACGGGGGAGGTTGGTGTTACGCTACTGACCTCAAGGGGGAGCAGGATTAGGTTTGAGGTGATGTTGGATTGCAGACATGAAGCCATATTGCATTATGGGGAGGCACACTCAGTTCCTGAGCCGCGTGCGTGTAATGGTTTGCATCACTTTAAATTCTTGTGTGGTGTTTTTAGCTGACAACCTCCCTGTAGAAGCAGCCTGACCCAGACGACGTTCTCATTTGCACCTGTGTAAATACGGGGTAATGCCGCATAGCGTCACGCTTAAGGTTGCCAGGTGTCCGGTTTTCACCCGGACAGTCCGGTATTTGCGGGCTCCGTCCAGTAAAAAAAGCACGAAATACCGCACATGTGAAATGTCCAGTAATTCTTGTTTCCCTCGGACAGAAGCCCGGTGGGGACAATTTTCTCCTGCCGCATCTGGCGCGGGAGTGAGGAGTGCGGCAGAGTCGTAGTGAAGGGAGGCAGGAGGGAGCACTTGCCGAGCACCACGCTGGGATGGGATGGGAGTGGAGCGCACGCTGCTCTGTCCCATGTGACCAGCAGAGACCCGGGAGCTGGCCACGTGATGCCTCCCTCAACACCAGCTGTGGCCCTCCCAAAAGTACAGTTTGTGAAGCCGCTCCTGCACCTCCCAGCCCAACAGCCCCCACACACCACCGGCTCCCTCCCCTCCACCCCTGGCTTCCTGTGCTTACCGGATGGAGCTGCGGGGTTTTAAAAATGGCGCCCAAGATGGTGTCCATCTTAAAGGGGCAGCCTCCTTTAAAACATTTTTTTTTTGCTTAACAACTTTGGTCTCTTCTCCCTCCCCTCCCCCCCTCCTTTTTTTTCCTCAACAGAATTTTTTCCCGGTGCGGTTTTTTTTTTTGGGGGGGGGGGGAGTGCGGCCCGTTTGGTATTTTTTGTTAATCCATCTGGCAACCCTACTGAAGTTAGTTTGGAGATAAGCATCTGCTTCTGTATCTAGCTACAACTAGATACAGGCTGGGTTGGGTATGTTGACAAGGAGCCAGATCCAAACTTTACCTAAGAATCTAGCAGGCCCTTCAGTGGACTTTGGGGTCCGGCCCTACAACAATGGTGTGAAAGTTGTGGGTGTTTGGGGGTTATTGACCTTAGGAGGTGTGGCTAGACACTGTTCACCCCATGCACACACTGCAACTCCTTCTGATTCAGGAGCAGCTAGCATGGGGGTGGTTGGATTCCCCCCTCAAGAAGAAACATGCTCAGAACAGGTGGTGCTGTGACTTGACACCAGATTAAATATGTTGGAGTGACATCGGGGGCAAGGAAACCAGTGGCTGGTGGAAACCAGCCTTCCCTTCCCTGCTCTTCCGTCCGAAACACAGAACAGTGCCATCAGGCTGGGCAGGGGCTATGGAACGTGGCATGCAGTGGAGCCTCATTATGCATCAGGGTGGGGGAGCCAATGAAAGCGTACTAAAAATATTAGCACATCAGCAGGCAGACATTTTTCTGGTTGGATTGGTTTCACGGGGGCCCGGGCCAGTATTCAATTGGCAATTTTTCTTTTAATGAAATTATATCCATCATCCAACCTGCCAGAGCATCGTTGGGAGCTGCTAGCGAAAAGAAAGCTAGGGGTCAACTCCTCAGCTGGTGTGAAGTTGGCATCGCACTGTGGAAGTTGATGAGGCTACGCTGATTTATAGAGCCAAGGAGCTGGCTGGCATTCTACTCAGGAGCAGGGAAAAGGTCCCTGTTTTTCCACCTAGCTTTCCAAACCACCCAGCAGAACCTTCCTTCTCAACGTGCCGCCGTCGGCGCATATTTATAGAGCTGAAGTTACTAAGCGTTTGTCTGGGAGATATGCTCATGGGTGAGAGGCCTTGTCACTCAATCTGGTATGGATGAAGCATACGTCAGTGAGGATGGATTCAGACGGTAGGTGTGTATATTCCATCCTAAGGTGCCACGGGGTGCTGCATGAATACACAGTGAGAAACCATTCCTGCTCCCAAGCTCTGTTCCAGAGTGCACCGAAATTAATTGCAAAAACGAGGAGTCCTGTGGCACCTTGAAGGCTAACCGATTTATTTGAGCAAAAGCTTTTACAGGTAAAAACCCACTTCATCAGATGACTCCATGAATCTGACATTGTTTTTTACCCGCAGAAGCTTATGCCCAAATACATCTGTTAGCCTTTAAGGCACCTCAGGACTCCTCGTAGTCTTTATCTGTAAAACCAAACATGGCTTCCCCTCTGGGACTTGAAGTTAATTTGAGTCTCCCTTGACTTCAATGGGCTTTGGATCAGATCCTACATCGGGGTGGTCAGACTCAGGATGGGGGCCGGATCCGGCCCGCCAAACATTTCTCTGTGGCCCACCCAGCTGATTAGCAGAGCGTGTATAGTTACAGCTGGCAGCCTGTGTTCAGCTGCCTCTTCTGCCCATCTTGCTCCATCCTGCAGCGAAGCTGCTCCCAGGATTCTCCTGTTAGCTGTACAGAAGGGAGGGGAGTGCCGAAGTCAGGGTGATGCTCTGTCCCTGTACCCATCTGTGCAGAGCGAGGACTGGGGAGAGGGAGACACGCAGCAGAGCTGCTCTAGTCTGAAGCATGGATGGTAGGTGACTCAGAGGATAGTTCAGGGCAGGGGGGACAACAGAGCAGGACTGATTTCCCTTAGAGACAGTGCATGGCTTCTCTCAGAAACACCCAGCAGCAGCCAGCACACATGCAGTCTGTTTACTGTCTCTCACACACAGAGCCTGTGCCACATACACATAGTTACTATCAGGGGTGGCCCTAGACTAGCTGCCAGCATCTGGCGTCCTAGGCGAACCATGCAATCGGTGCCCCCCCCCCCACACCAAGGGCAGATATAGGCTGAGGTTTTTGGTTCTGGGGCTGGGGGGGGGGCTGGGGATGGGGATGGAGTTCTGTGGCTGCGGACGGGGAGGCTGGGGAAAGAGGAGAGGGAACAGGGTGCCAGTGGGGGGAGAAAGTCCCCTGCACATGCCTCCTCCCAGGATTTCCCCCCCCACCCCTGAGGGAAGCCGGCACGTGCCTCTCCCAGGGCAACCCCCCCACCCCTGCAGCTCAGGGGAAACCCCCACGTGCCTCCTCCCCCAGGGCCTACCCCCCCACGGCACAGAGAACCCCCACACGTGCCTCCCCCGGGGCTGACCCCTTTCCTCCCGTGGCGCGGGGAAAACCCCGTGCACTGCCTCCCCTGGGGCCAACTCCCCGCACTCCTCCTCCGGGGCCGACTCACCCCTCCTGCGGCGCAGGGGCGCCTCTGTGCTCCTCCTCTGGGGCTGAAGCCAGGTGTTACGGGAAGGAGAAGGGGAAGTGGAAGGGAATTTGGCGCCCCATTTAACTTGACGCCCTAGGCGGCTGCCGAGTTTGCCTATAGGCACAGGCCGCCCCTGGTTACTATCACATACTGCCCCACACTCAATCTGTGCCACAGTCTCTCTCACACACACCAGGGCTATCTACATTTGCGGCTTCTTGCGTGAGAAATATGCAAATGAGGCTAAGCATGGAATATCACTGAGCCTCATCTGCATACCTAAGGAGCCGCCATTTTTGCTGAAGAGGCTCTTGCACCAGAAGGAGCTGTCTACACTGCCCCTTCTTGCGCAAGAAAAACCCTCTTGTGCAATGCCATTATGCCAATTATTTTCAGGAATAACAGCATTGTGCAAGAGGGTTTTTCTTGTGCAAGAAGGGGCAGTGTAGACAGCTCCTTCTCGCTCAAGAGCCTCTTCTGCAAAAATGGCAACTCATTAGGTATGCAGATGAGGCTCGGCGATATTCCATGCTGAGCCTCATTTGCATATTTCTCACGCGAGAAGCCATGAGTGTAGACATAGCCAAAGTGTCTCTTTGTAGCCTTTGGCCCCACCTCTTCTGCCTATGGACCTGCCCCTTCCGGGGGTCCAGAGCTGGCCCACAGCCATGTACCCAAATTCATGAAGTGGCCCCCCCATGTGAAAATTATTGGCCACCCCTGTCCTACATAGACCAGCTGGAGAAAAAATGGGAGAGTGATAATCCCATCACACACTGAGAATTGACTTGCCCGTTGTAGCGCAAGGACACTGGAGTGAATCTGGAGTATCCTCTTTGAAGTGACTCTGGATTTCTACCAAAGGAGACTGGAGTAATTCTGACTTATTGAATGAAACAGCTGGGAACAGCAAACTTGGATCATTTGGACAACGCAACATGGGAAAGGCCTTGAATTTTTTTTCTAACGTGAGGCCTCCTTCGTGAAGTCTTCTGGGCCATACATACCTCTGTCCCTTTCTTTCCCCACGGTACTGATCCTGAACTGGCTGCAGAGAGCATGTGAAGAGGAACAAAGAGTCATTGGCTAGCACCAGTGACAGTGATCTTGCATTTATAGGCTGTGACATTGAATAATTGCCTAGGGTTGCATGCTCCTGTAACAACTCATTTCCTGTAGACAACTCATTTCCTCGGGCCCAGTGGACCTTCTCCCCATGAGGGTAGCGGTTGTTTGTGCAGGAGGTGGAGTTTCCTCAATGGCTGGTCGGAGATTAGGAGATGAACTCCTCCAGGCACTACAGCCCATCAAAAACTTCCTCACTTTCCATGCCCAGTGCAAGGTGTGATCATGCAATCTCCAGCATAAACACAGAGCAGCACGCAAGGTTTTGTTTTGTTTTGTTTTTTAAGCAAATCCAAACCTGATCCTAAACTCTCTCCTTTCCGGGGGAGAAAGTTAGGTGAACAGATCACATGTGTCAAATATTAGCCACTTTGCCCCCTGCCCTGCTAGATGGCTCTCTCAGATAGTCCAGGGGTGTGTAAACCTCTGGAACAGAAATAATGGGACCCACTATATGTCCAGGAGTTCAGAGGCTCTGAGCTTAACCTGAGGGTTGCAGAGTATTCTGTGCTCCAGAAAATCCACCTGCTTAGTTAGACCCAGATTATGGACCGAGGCCTCTAACTTCAGGTACCTTAGCCACATTTCCCCTATGTCCACCCCCAGCTGCGTTTGCTGATTGTCAGCATGGCAGCTGGCTGGCTAGCTCCTGCAGTTCTCTTCCCCTTTGAAAGTGTGTAATGAGACAGAATCAATAGCCAACACATCCAGTGTTTTTTAACAATGTGCTGAATGTTTGTAATTACAGCGAAAATTAAATTATTGTACTTCCCTCCTTTCCCATCCAGAATATTGAAAGCTTCAGCTCTCGTTCCTGACTGCTTGCATATGGTCACCAGAAGTTGAGCCAAGCAGAGGATTTGCAACAAATAATTTGATGTGGTGGCTGTTGCCTCTCTCGCTTCATGGACTCTGAGAGCCTCCGCACCACTCCGGCCCATTATTTGCTGTTCAGACTTATTCAGTCAAGAGGTTCCATATTTTTTGCTCTGCATGTTGACAGACATACTCCAGGTCTGAGCTATGTTGCTTAGTTACGACTGGTCTGATTGGAGGAGTGCACAAGCAATTCTGGCGTGTGTGAGAGCAAGACTGAATGATTGTGATACATGAGACAGTTGGCTACCACAACAGGGGCTAGTCTTGTAGGGCCAGGCTCAGAAGACCTTACTGACAGGAACAGATCTCTGGAAGTGGGTTGGAGTATGCCTGTGAATAACAGCTCCCCCTTATCAGTCTAGCGCTTGAGATCTGGGCCCTCGATGAGAACTTTGACGTTCACTTTCTATGAAAATCTGTCACTCCAGTGTTTGAGAGGTAGCATTCCCCCTCCTCCCCTCGAGCAGAGATCGATGCTTGTTTACGAGTGGGACATATGCTGGGTACAGGCCTTGCATTGGCTTTCAGCAAGGGAGTGAAGTGCATCAAAAAGACACAATGTGGCGGAAACCAACTTAGATTAAAAACAGGCACAGAGATTCACAGAACCTTCCTTTTCTTCCCATGATGTTCCCTGCTCTAATTAGCAGGCTGGATACAGAAACCCTCCCATTATAATGATCATAAGAGTGGGTTTACATTTGTTTTACTCTTGCTCTTAAGAGGCCCCTTTATTAAGGAGGTCTAATGTTTTCTCACCAAGAGGCGTAGATTATACAGCTTTAAAATAACATGCATCTGGAAAAGCCAATTAATAAAACAAAAAATCTGGTGTGACATTCTCCTAAATTAACAATTTATAGATAATTTACAATTCTCATGTCATTAGGCAAATGTACTTTAAATTGATTTCAAATTAGTGGGTTAACTATTTCCCCTGGGTATCATTTAAAATGGGCAACAGGCGTGGTGTGTTTTAATAAAGGGGAAGGTTGAAATAACTGACAGTTCATTCTGTAATTGAAGCGATAATTGGACTGATGGTCACATTTGAAAGCTGTATTGATCTGCATACAGAGAAACTGCTGACTGTGTCTATGGGTTGAGCCAATGGGGAGAGGGAGAGAACTTGTGACCATACCATAGTCTCAGCATATTTTTTAAAGCAAATAACTTCCTTTTGCTTTGTTAAAGCGGATGCATTAGCCCATTACCTGAAGTTATCTGATATTGTTAAATAACCTTACCTTTTATGATATTATGAAAAGCTATTCAGCCACCCGGCGATCACAGCTATCGGCGGACGGTACTCCCCAACAGCATTTAAAACAATTCACCGGTTGTTCCGTGGCTTCTGAGTCTTTGAGAACGAGAGATCAGCCCAAGGCTATGAGGTTTAGCAGACCATGAGCAGAAATTAGGTCCATTCTTCTGTAGGGCCATGCATTATTTTGTCACCCAGGGTGTGTCTAGACTACACCTCTCTGTCGACAGAGATGTAGATTAGGCACATCGAAATTGCTAATGAAGCCGGGATTTAAATATCCCATGCCTCATTATCATAAACATGACCACCACTTTTTTTCGAAAGTTTTTTTCTCTACCCCCCCCCCAAAAAAAAACAGTAGTCTAGACGCAGATCTGTTGAAAATGAAGCCTTTTTCGACAGATCCTGTAAACCTCATTTTTTGAGGAATACAGGATCTGTCGAAAAAGGCTTCATTTTCGACAGATCCGTGTCTAGACTGCCTTTTTCGAAAAAACTGTTTCGAAAAAAGTGGCGGCCATGTTTATGCTAATGAGGCATGGGATATTTAAATCCTTCATTAGCAATTTTGACGTGCCTAATCTACATCTCTCTGTCAACAGAGAGGTGTAGTCTAGACACACCCCTAAAGGCTGAGAAGCTAAATGTAATGCTGCAAAACCAGCTTGGTCCAGTGGAGAGGGCACAGGGCGGGGAGCTAATAGAATGAAGGTCTCTTCCTCAGCTCTGCAACTTAGCTTGGGTAAATCGCTTCACCGCTGTGTACCTCTCTCCTTTGTTCTATCTTGTCTAAGCAATAAGCTTTCCCAGGCAAAGACTGAGTGTTTATAGAGGGATGGAAGTTTGGCACATCCAGGCGCTGCTGTGGTGTGAGTAACTAATCTCTCAGTTTGGTCAGTTATGGTGGGCGACTTACTGATCCTGCTAGGTAAATGCAGAGTAACTTGATTGCCTTAAATGGCCTTACTCCGGGTTCACACAGGAAAACTGAAATCGGGGCACGCTTGCCAAGTAGGGAGATACGTTGTCCATTAAAGAATTGATTCTCTAGGAAGTAAGAAATTATCATTCCCGTTTCACAGAGCTGCGGAGCTGAAGGCCAAAATCCTTAGAGGTGTTTGGGTTCCTAACTCCTATTCAAATCAGTGGGAGTTAGGCCTAAAGATTCAAAAGGTAATTAGGTGATTGGGCCAGGGTCACAACGTGTCGTTCAAACAGATCTGGGAAGAGACTCCTGTACTTTGAGTCAAGTGGTATAATCACATGCCCAACCTTCTCCTCAGTTGACTGAGTTTGTAGTCACTGAGTGGGCAGTGGCAGGCCTTTATTATTCAGTATCATGGATACAGACTTGGGTTTAATTTAGAGAGTTGTTGAGGATTTTACTTTCAGCGCCATGGACAGTGACCTGTGAATTAAACAGCCATGGAAATGGATTTTGTTGGCAGTACATATTTGTGAAGTGCAATCTCCCGGTGGCTTGCTGTTTACACAAACTCTATTGCTTCCCAGCTTTGTATAACAAAATTAAATTCCTCCTGTATTAAAAATTTATATTGGATAAAAAGATTGGGTATTTGGAGACCAGGGGGAATTGGAGAGAATTTTGCGCTTTCCCCTCCCCTTTCAGGCTCACTGTTCCCATGAAAGCTACTAGAGAGATGCAAACCAGAACTCCTACAATTAATTTTATATCAGCGCTGTTTACAAGGTGAGGGAGGTGCTTTCAAATAGGGGTGATCCCGCTAAAGATGAAATTTTATGCAAACCACGAGAAATGCATCCCAGTTCTCCGCAGGTGTTGAAAATAATTTGCAAGGATAGATTTATGAGGGAATATCTTCTCGCAATATGTTTAAGCTTCAAGGACGCTGAAACATTTTATCCCTTATTTCATGGAGTCACTGCTGAGAGTACACAATTCAGCTCATAATTATAGTCTTTCGTCTTATTAGCATATGTAAGAGTTTTTTATATAAGTTTTATCCAAACGTTCTTAATGTATTAGGTGTCCTCTTTGTGTCTGTTGTACCTCCAGGGCATAAGGAATGCTCTGTGCTTGATTTTTTAATGTAAATTAGACCTTAACGATGCACATAAATCTGGAGACATGCTCCTACCATTTAAAAATGATGCCATAAGATGTGTATGAAGAGGAGCTTAATGATTTAAAGCCCCATCTCAGCACAATGCAATACAATTTATTTGTATATGTCTCTCCCTTCCTTTGTGTGAAATATAACAGTGGGTTTTAGAGGAAGTCAATTAAAGCAACTAGGAAAAGTTGGGGTGTGGGGAGGAGATGATGGTGAGGAAATTTTAAAAAAGTGGCATGGGACTGGGAAAGAAATGGGCTTTGTAGATGAGATGGAGAAGCAGAACCCTGAGTCCGTACAATGCACAGTCAGTCTATGGAACTCCTTGCCAGAGGATGTTGTGAAGATCAGGACTTGTAACAGGGTTCAAAAAAGTGCTAGATAAATTCATGGTTCATCAATGGCTGTTAGCCAGGAGGGGCAGGAATGGTGTCCCTAACCTCTGTCTGTTAGAAGTTGAGAATGAATAACAGAGGCGGGATCATTTGATCATTCCCTGTTAGGTTCATTCCCTCTGGGACACCTGGCATTGGCCACTGTCAGAAGACCAGATACTGGGCTTGATGGAACTCTGGTCTGTCCCAGTCTGGCCATTCTTATACTTCAGAGTCCAGAGGAGAGGGGCAGGCAGGAGGGTGAGCCTCAGTGGCTATGTCTAGACTACATTCCTCTTTCAAAAGAGGAATGTAAATGAAGCAAATCGAAAGTGCAAATGAAGCGTGGATTTAAATATCCCATTCTTCATTTGCATATTCACGTCCGAGTGCTTATTCAAAAAAGGATGTTTTGAAAGTGAAAGCACAGTCTAGATGGGGTTCTTTTGGGGGAAAACCCCCCCTTTTTCGAAAGAACCTATTCTCTTAATTTTTTCAGGAATACGGGTTTTTTCGAAAAAGGGCCTTTTTTTGTCAAAAGAACCCTACCTAGACTGCGCTTTCACTTTCAAAACACCCTTTTTCAAAAAAGTGCTCGGATGCGAATATGCAAATGAAGCGTGGGATATTTAAATCCGCGCTTCATTTGCACTTTCGATTTGCTTCATTTACATTCCTCTTTTGAAAGAGGAATGTAGTCTAGACATAGCCACTGAGGCTCACCCTCCTGCCTGCCCCTCTCCTCTGGACTCTGAAGTATAAGAATGGCCAGACTGGGACAGACCAGAGTTCCATCTAGCCCAGTATCTGGTCTTCTCTGCTTCTCCGCTTTAAAGTGCATATGATTTATTTCTGGCTTTAGACCTGAATCCCATGTCCACAGGACTTGTGATCTGGTGGGACCGTCTGTCTTGAACACAATTCGGCGCTCTGGCAGTATGCAGGATGGTGCGTGGTGGGTCGCAGTTCTTGTAGGCTACCATTGCTGATATTTCTTTGCCTTGTTAGTATATAAAGAGTGTCTGTCTTTGGGGAGCAGCCGGGCTAGTGACTTCCCCTCTGGGGCAGGGCAGAGGGGAGAAGGACCGGCTGGGTCAGAGCTGTTTCCTTCATTTGGGGAGTGCATCGGCAGACAGTACTGCCCTGTGTTAACAGCCCTAACGCTTGGGTGTGAGACGCGTGGGGAGGCTCATACGTGAAAACGCCCTGGGGCAGATCTGGGAATGCTGAGCTTCTAAAAGCCTTCATTAGGTAACTGAGCTTTTATGTTTTGGGTTGTCGCCACCTGATCCAACCCCTGGGCACATGGCAAGACTCCCCATGGCTGGGAGCAGCCCTCCTCCGAAAGTGTTGGATCTTCGGAGAGGTAGACCAGTGACTAGAGCCTCTGGGTAGCTACTGCTATAGGAGTATCCTGCAAGCAATTGACATTTTGCATTAAGGTAAATACCTTGCAACGATGAATAAGACCCAGCCAGAGAGATCCTATTCCTTAAAGAAAACCTCCTCTCGGTGTCACCACCTGGTTTTAAACTGTCCCTTTTCACCTTCAAGGCCCCAAAACAAAGCATTGAAGTACATCAGAATGGCCATGCTGGGTCACACCGATAGTCCATCTAGCCTGGCGTGCTCTCTTCTGACAGTAGCCAGTGCCAGATATATCTAATGACCAGAACAGGGCAATTATGGACTGATGCATCATCCGCTTTCATCCAGTCCCAGCATCCTTCAGCCAGATGCTTGGCCATCTTGCCTGTTCGCTATTGATGGGCCCATCCTCCATGAACTTACCTAATTCTTTGTTGAACCCAGTTACACTTCTGGCCTTCCAAAACATCCCCTGGAAATGAATTCTGCAGGTTGATTGGGGCTTGTGTGAAGAAGTACCGCGTACATAGCCACGTGGTATTGCTCAAAAGATGGTATGCGGCCGTGCTGACAGCAAAACTGGGAGGCAGAAAGCAGAAAAATGGGAAGGATACTTATATTTAACTTCAGTTCTTGCTCTGTTTTCCCCGTCTTGCGCTCTCTCTCTCTCTCTCTCTCTCTCTCTCTCTCAGGTCAGGACTGGTGGCTAGTTAATGCAGGGTTGGTGCTGAGTGGCTAGATATGTAAATGAACTCTCATTGTCATTGGGGATCTTGGTAACAAGAAAAAACCATTAACTCCATCAAGGCTCATCTCTTTTAATACCCAGCTCCTCTCAGGAGAATAGCTAATCGTTTCTTATAAGACTCCAGTGACTTTTACTTAAGAATTGTGCTTGGGGGGACAATTTTCAAACATTTTCTTTCATTCTCAAATTAAAGTAAGCCACTCTTCCCCCCCCCCCCATTGAAGTAAGCCACTCTCCCCGTCTCCCCCCTACCTTCTCCCCCCTCCCCCCCGCTTCTAAATGAATAGCTTCCATTTCTACTCTTGGCCTGCAACTGCCTCTTAGTTCATGCTAATAGAATCCAGGCTGATTAACACAGTAGTGAAAATACGTGGCAAGTCCCCCCCGCCCCGTGCTGAAATCCAATGGGGCTGCAAGAGTGTGTAGTGGCATACAGAGTCCAATTCCAAGGGCCAGCTGTCAGACGGTGCTAATCTGCAAGGGCAGAGGCAGTGTGGGTTAGTGATCAGGGCTATGGGAGATCTAGCTGCCATTGTTGGCTCTCATTGGCCTTCTAGGTGACCACAGGCAAGTTGCAGCTGGCCTGTGCCTCAGTTTCCCCTTCAGTTAAAAACCTCCTTTGTAAAGCACTTGGAGATCTGTGGGTGAAATGTGCTATGGAAGAGCTTCAATGGAACTCCGCTGATTTGATGCCGGTCGAGGCTCCAGCCCATGGGGGGACGCTGTTTTGGAGCTCACGGCGAGTTAGCGGAGTGGATTGTTTCATGGAAACCTTGGGCTAGGCCAGAGCTGTCTGTGGAATCGGCCATAAAGATGATGAATGGCTTTCCTGAAATGATGGGTTTTACCTGAAGATGGGAGGCAGGGAACGGCGGGGATGGCTGGTCCCCTTGGAACAGAGGGAAGAGATTTAATTAGGCGGTTTGCAGCCTCATTCCGTTTTATAGCTGTGGTGCCCTTCACAGTCAGGAGGGAGGGAGAACGGGAGAGGCAAGAAGAAGGTGGTGGAGGCTGTGTGGGAGGAGGGGAGGGTGTGGGCAGAGGGGAGGCAGAGCGTGAGGCGGAAGAGCACAGGCACACGGACGGAAGGGGAGAGTAGGAGGGTGGTGGAAGAGGAAGAAAAGAGGGGAGGGAAAAAAGAGGGGGGAGAATCTCTCTGAAATGTCTTCTCCAGCAGGCATTTGTCTCCCCACTGCTGACCCCTGGCTCCTGCCACTGCTCCAGACCCGGGGAGTGGGGCACGTACTCTCCTAGGGAAGTCTTCGGAAATGTCCCAGGGGGGCTGGTTCTCTTTCCAGCACCAGCATCTCTGCTGGTCACTGGAAGCAATCGTCTCTCTCTGACCAGCAGCAGCAACTGCACTCTAATAGCTGGGGAAGCCCTGTGGCCAGCAGGTAACATGGGCATGGTCCGTCTAAGCTGTGTGCTTGGGCAGCCGCCCAGGAGCAATTCAAATGTTGCCCTCAGATTAGCAGAGCGCCCCCAGCCGGCAGCATGTGTCCTACTGGTGGTGCACATCTGCACATGCCTTAGTGCACATAATAAAATGTATTCCCCGTATGGATGGAAGAAGTTAGAGGGCACGCTGATCATAGGACCGAGCAGATGATCCTTAGAAGAACTCTCTACCTGTCCCTCCTGTGCCCCCAGGGGACCCTGCACACTGCAGGAGGCTAAACACCTGCGCAAGTGGGCCCCGCATGGTATGGAGGCTGCCTGCCTTCCATGGAGCCCATCAAACTTTGCCCTTGCTCTGGAGAGCAAGTGGTGGTAGGGACCAGAGATGCTGTCAAGAGAATCTGACCTTGGCCTCTTTTCTCCTGTCCCATCCGGAAAACCAGTCACAACCCTGATGGAATGCCTAGGGTTGCCAGATACTGTTACACAAAATACCAAACATGGAGGGGAAAAAGTTGGTTGAGCAAAAAACAAAACAGGAGACCAAAGTTATTAAGCAAAAAAAAAGGCACTGCGCCTTTAAATCCCCATGCTCCCCCTGCCAGCTTTCTGTCTGAGAAAAACAGAAAATACCAGACATTTTACTCGACTGTCTGGGCGAAAACTGGACACCTGGCAACCTTAGGAATGCCTCCATCACTGGATGGCTGTAACCTGAGCGCTGCAGGGAAAATCCCCTTGGAAAGCCGGATACCTAAACAAACAATGTTTGGTTTTGTGTTTCAAAGGGAGAGGGGTGTTGTAGCATGCTTGGCTGGAGTCATGGTCACTAACTGGCTTCTTGTGACCTTCTTAAAATGACCTTGGCCTCCCTATCTCCCCCGGCCCAGGGACAGTCCTACTGTGGACCATTGGTGGCCTGCTTGGACAGCTCCAGCCGTGTGTTCCTCAGGGCTGTACAGGTAGTACCTTGCCACTTGGCCCCCATTACACACAGCTGTGTGTGCGGCCCACAATGGTAAATATGTGGAGAGCCACTGACCTAGAGGGACCCCCTGCCTGCGTAACCAGCTCCCTACCCCCATCCTTGTGTCTCCTTCCTGCTGTCTCATCCCGAGAGTGCGCTTGGGCCTGGCATCTCTGCAGTCAGAGCAGGGCCTGCAGCCAGGGCCATCTTCGTTACAGCCCTGCCTCCCTTGCTGGGTGCCTTGGGCCTGGGTGACTCTGTTCTAGCTCTGGCTAGAGGACGGGAGGCAGCTGAGACAACTGGTGAAAAATGGCCCTGTTAGAGGGCAGATGACCCTGGCTAATGCTGCAGGCAGATGGCCAGGCAGGCTGCCGGGGGCGGTCTCAATGAGTTTTATATCCATCTCGCAGAGGAAAGCCAGCCTGGGCTGTCTGCTGTAGCTGTAATCGGAAGAGAAGATGTTTGTGCAGCAGCCTCAGTCTGGCTCTTCCCTGTGGAATAGGTTTGCTCCCTACGTTCCACTTGTCCAGGGCACGTGGGGGGGTCTACGTGTCCAGGGGAGGTGGCACATTGTGCTAGGCAATTTTTAGATGCCTGGTTGGCTGTGCTCTGCTTCTTTAATCAAAAAGGACTTTACTATTTGCAGCTCTTTCGTGGTCTGCTGAGATGCGTTGTGCACTTGCTGCCTTGTTTTACTGGCCTCCTTCATAGAATCCTAGAGCTAGAAGAGACATCAGGAGTCATCAAGTCCAGCCCCCTGCCCAAAGCAGGACCAATCCCAACTAAATCAACCCAGCCGGGGCTTTGTCAAGCCAAGACTTAAAAACCTCTAGAGTGGACATTCCACCACTTCCCTAGGGAACCCATCCCAATGCTTCCCCGCCCTCCTAGGGAAATAATTTTTCCTAATATCCAACGTAGACCTCTCCCACTATAACTTAGATGCTGCCAGTTATTTAGAATTTGTCTCCTCTCTGCTACTGGCAACACATAACGGTTCTGTGTGCACGTGTTAAAATGAAGGTCCCGGTTTGGGGATCTGGGCCCACCCAGCTGCTGTCCATTGGTCAAAGAGTGTAAATGACACACCCTGACACAGCTGCCCCTCATTTTAGCTCCACAACAGAGGGCTGGGGGTGGGGTATATACACGTGCGTATTTGCTCTGATCCATTATGGGCCAGATCCCCGGCTGACGGAAACCAATGTAGTTCTATTGACTTCAGGTCACGATGGATGCTAGCTTCAGTGACTTGCGCCTACTAAGGTCGCAGCCCCATGCATCTTGTACCGTTTTATAAAGAGTCCTTCCAGAGCAGTCCTTACCCATATGCAAAATATGCAGCTGCATAGGACACCCAGAACTTTGGGGCACCATGGATCTTAATGTCCACCCACCTCTTCCTAGTCTCTTTTTGTGGCTCTGCTTCCTCCAGAGAGGACCTAGTTAACTTCATTGAAAAAGCCGGCCAGAGCTAGGAGCAGAGCACTGAACCTGTGAAAGAGCCATTCAAATGGGAATGAAGCTGTTTACCAGGCATTTGCTAACCCCAGGTATATCTTGCCGGTTTCTGAATTTCCTGTGTTAGTTGAGAGGACCTGCCTTTAAAATTTGCTTTAAAACTATTTCATTAATGCAGGACTATGTAGCACTTTAAAGACTAACAAGATGGTTTATTAGATGATGAGCTTTCGTGGGCCAGACCCACTTCCTCAGATCAAGTGTCTGGCCCACGAAAGCTCATCATCTAATAAACCATCTGGTTAATCTTTAAAGTGCTACATAGTCCTGTATTTTGTTTCAGCTACACCAGACTAACACGGCTACATTTCTATCACTATTTCATTAATGTGAGGGTCAAGATTATACCCCCCCTCCCGCAAGCTGCCATTGGATTTAGAGGCACCAGTTTTACAGTTCTGCATAGGGCCCCGGAAGCCTGAGTCTCCTTTGCTACCCGTGGCTAAGATTTCAGCATCCTCGCTGTTTGCCCTCAGATAAAGGCCAGTGCTGCACTCTTCAGTTGGAGAGACTCTTCCAGGTGTAGGCCAGCAGTGTTTCCTCCCCCTCCACCAGGAGGAATCTTCCCAGTGTGTCCTGCGCTGGCGCGTTCACAGAGATGCAAACAACTACCGTTGTGTCCCACCACGACACTCCTGCTTTAATGGCCCTGCAAATTACACTCATAAATTTGGAGCACAACTCATTGTTTTATAAAGGGTTGGATTTTTTTTTTTAAATCTCTAAACACTGTGATGCCCTGTTGAGCAAAAGACAATTGCTGCGGGCAGGGAGGGGAGAGGGAGAATCCTGCCAGAGCCAGGAAAAAAAGGTGGGTGTCGTTAACTTCGCAAGGGCACTTTCTGTGTCACTGGGAAGAATCTCCTGGAGACCCATTCGGTGTTGGAACACAACACAACCGGAGTGCTCCCAGCTGACCTCCAAACACTGTGCTCTGCAAGTTGCACACTGATTGTTTAGCTGACAGTAGTGCTCACAGACCCAGCTGAGACTGCAGCCCGGTTGTGCTTGGTGTGATACGCCTGCATTGGGAAAGAGATTCCTGCTCTGAAGAGCTTGCAATTGATGAGATGGGGAACGGAGCAGGCTGATTCCCCAGGTTACAGAGGTGGAGCTGAGACTCTGGATGCACTGGATACTGGACTCTGGCCTGAGATGACTTGCTTGGGATCATGCAGGGGAATCAGAGGCAGGAATTGAACTGACCTCTCTAGAGTCGCTGGCTAGTGCCTCAAGCATTATGGCATCCTTCTTCCACAAGGACTTCCTCCTGCACTCATGGAAACGAATGGTAAAGCACCCATTGATTTCAGTGTGCGTTGGCCTTTCTCCCCTTCAGAGGGGAGGGCTTAGCCAGATTTGTCCCCTTCTTGACAGCTACCCACATTCACACATCTCTCCATGTTTTGGAGTCAAAACATTTTACGGGAGGTTGAGAGGTGAGGAGGACACTGCCACAGGGTGCGGAAATCACATCTCCTCCTTCTTCCCTGCGTTCTAAATCTCTCCTCCTCCCTCTCCTTACCTTCAGGTGAAATGATTTAAAAGGCATGTTTGATGCAGCCTCTCTGGGTCCTCTCTTTATCACCTTCCCTCCTCTTTTTATTTTTTTCTACCTGAATTCCCTGCACTCAATTTGGCTTGATCTGCTGAATGTTAATAGAGGTGACTTTTTTTATGACTGATTGTATTTTAATTCTATTTTTAGTGTGCAATGACTTGCAGGACAGGTGGCTTTACAAGTAAAACTGTATTTTATACTCTCTTATGGCCAGGCTCTGGTCTTGGTCACTCCAGTGCAAATTGGGAGAATGATTTGGTCCAACTGGAGGAACCTGCTCCGGATTTTACACTGGTGTAACTGAAATCAGGAGCTGGCCATGCATATCAAACCTTCGAGCCTGCGGCTTTCCTCTGGATTGTAAATAGGCAGTGAAGGTGCATTTTAATAACTAACCTTCACTGTGAGCGCAGCTACTGCTGAATGTGCACAATTCATTTCCACAGTACAATAGCTGGAAAGGTTGGCTATGACATTTCATTTTTTTGCCTTGGCTCCTGGTAGCCTCCAGCATTGCTTTGTGAGTGGGGGAGGCGGGTGTGCGGGGACGGGCTGGCTGTGAATTCAGCAAATATGGCTTTTAAAGGAGAGGTACTAAGAGGCTTGGATTCGAGGATGAGACAGCTCAGAATTTGCCTGGATAGAACGTTAATATAAAACAATATCCAAAATGACTGAAACCAGTGCTCTTTTTTTTTTTTTTTTTTTTTTAAACAACAACAAAAAAGGTGCCGGTATTAGGGTTGCCAGATGGTTTCAAAAAAATTTGTTTGGGTGTGGGGGTGGGAGAGTGTTGGGGAGGGACCAGGGAGATCTGGGCTAAAATGCAGTCTTGGCCCCTTTAAAATGCAGTCTTGGACCCTTTAAAATGCAGTCTTGGCCCCTTTAATTGCCACGTGTACCGAGCAGGTTTCCTTCCAGCGCAGCGTGAGTGCTCCCAGGGCCAGCTGGGGACTGTGCCAGGGGAAAGCGGCGAGTGCTCCCCCAAAAAAGGTGACAGTACGCTGTACCAGTGTGTACCAGCACAAAAAGGCACTGCTTTAAACGATATACGTCTATTTTAGAGAGTTTGTGCATCTGTCTGTCGGTGCATCCGTCCACATGTGAGTCTGTTCAAGAACTCCTAAATGGTAAGAACACGGACCACCGAATTTGGTATACAGCTTCCTCTTCTCATAACTTCAAGCAACATAAGGGCTTGCTTTTGCCAGGAAACCAGGATGTGCCTGGAATGTGACTACTTCTCATAAAACCAAAAAGACACAAGACAGAATCACCAAATCAAGTACAGTCCTCAAAATTGACTGACCAAATGTTGAAAGACATACAGGATGAGCCTGAAAAACAGGATGACCTTGGGAAAGGATGGCTTCTCGATATCCCTTACAGAAAAGACGTAACATGGGATCGGGATCTGTTTTGGCGCAACTAAATCAATGCTTAAGATTTGAAAACTAGAAGAAAAAGTTATTGGAAATCAAATTGACTATAGCTCTGTTTTTGGTAAAACTCTTGTCATTCACTGTGTTTTATAAGGATGAAGAAACAAAATACACTCGATGGAATCCCTGAATTATGGATCTGACCAATGCTGGGTAAATCTGCTACGTGCTGAAACTCTCAAACCTGGGACTCTTTGGTCCAGCAACTGCAGGACCAAAGAGCCCTGAGAGTGGGAGCCAGCTGAGATTCCTGTAGGGGTTGGGCCAGTGCTGGCTGGGGAGCCCCAACCCGGTGGGCCTCGCTGGCAGCCAGGGAGTCCTCTCTTGGCAGTGGGGGCGTGGGAGTGGGGCCGGCAGTAGCTAGGGAGCATTGACTTCCCCTGGTCTGGCAAAGACCCAGGTTCGGGACCGCTCAGGTCCTGAGGGTACCAGATCAGGGAGCTCCAGGCATTAGTAATAATAAAGCTAAGCCACTGATTTGTGTTGGGAGCATGTTAGAACCATCCACAGCACACTTGTACTGAGCAGGTGAGGGAGGGAGTGCTCAAATTCCTGCCCCCTCCCATGCCTGCAGTCTGTTTGGAGAGTGCCTAGTGGAAAAAGAGTCTCTGGAAAACATCCCTCTGTGTCTACATTCCGTTTTCAAAAGGGATATAGCGACTGGCGCTCCTAAGTCACTTACAGGCTTTTGAAAATGTTCCACATTGTCCCTGCCCCAAAGATCCGGTAAGAAAAGTCCCTAGAGCACGTGTTTAACTGGCAGCGTGTCAGCAACCCTTCTGAAGCTGGGATTTCAAGACTGGGGCCCGAGGAAAGATGTAGAACTTGAAGGGTGAGAAGAATGTAATCCATCAAATGCATGACCTTGTAGCAAATAAATACGCAGCAGCTACTAATACCCTAATTGTCAAGGCTCCATTTTAGCCAGCCCCTCAAACACGTGCTTAGTATCCATTGAAGTCTAGGGATCTAAGCCTGTGAACAAGTGCTTTGCTAAATAGTGAGGGACGGCTGATTCAGGGCCGATTGTGCTGCTAAGGGGGTCTGTCACCTGGTGTGGGATAAGACACTAATAAATCCATTGCTCGCTCTTGCAAAGCCCAGCCGCTCAGTGACCACCCCTGTTACAATGATAGAATACTAGAACTGGAAGGGACCTTGAGGCCATCAAGGCTAATTAATCTTTTAAAAAAAACCCTTCAGCCTTTGAAATGTAAAGGGGGCGGGGTAGGGAAGGAAAAACCTTGTCCAGGAGGGGGTAGCAGGAGAACCCTAATCTTTCACCCCAGGTAGTGGTTGAGCTGAGCTGGAGATGAGCCAGGTGGGTATTGCCTCTCTGGGCTGGGTGTCTTGGGATCAGGACAATGGAAAAGTGGCGCTACCTGGATGGGGGGGGGGGGGGGAGCTGGCAGTCTTGATGGTAATGCTCACTCCTTCTAGTCCACCCCTCCCACTCTCCTGTTCAGTGACATCCATCCAAACGATGCTCCAAAGGTTAGTCTGCTTCATCCCATTCATAGTTGCCCATCAAAACCTATTCTAACCATTCCAGCCCCTCCTACTGTCTCTCTGGTTACTGTGCCTACTGGGAGCCCTCCAAACTCCTTAGCTCAGAACTGAGGCTGGGTTTGCTGAATTTTACAAACCTTTCTGTCTAACCGTAGACAACTAAGAGTGAAACTTCCTTTTCACACAGCCTGACTCTTCTGTAACCCCCATGGCCCTGTCACTTCTGAGTAAGGGAAATCACATTCAAACCAGTGTCTCTGGGAGTCTGAAACTCTGGCTTCAGTTCTTCGCTGCCGCTGACTCACCGGGTTACAGCAAAAACAAAATACAGGACTGTGTAGCACTTTAAAGACTAACAAGATGGTTTATTAGATGATGAGCTTTCGTGGGCCAGACCCGCTTCCTCAGATCAAATAGTGGAAGAAAATAGTCACAACCATTGTAAGTGCCAAATATTACTGCTTGTGTGGCATGAGTTTTATACCCTCACAGGCATTGTCTACAATGCAGGCTTTTTGCGCAAGAACAACTGTTTTTGCATAAAAACTTGCAGAGCGTCTACACTGCATGCGTGTTCTTGTGCAAGTAAATTTACAGTACAGCATGGCTATGTCTACACTGGCATGATTTTCTGGAAATGCTTTTAATGGAAAAGTTTTCCGTTAAAAGCATTTTCGGAAAAGCACGTCTAGATTGGCAGGACGCTTTTCCGGAAAAGCACTTTTTGCGGAAAAGCATCCGTGGCCAATCTAGACGCGCTTTTCCGCAAAAAAAGCCCCGATCGCCATTTTCGCAATCGGGGCTTTTTTGCGGAAAACAACTATGCTGTCTACACTGGCCCTTTCGGGCAAAAGTCTTTCGGAAAAAGACTTTTGCCCGAACGGGAGCAGCATAGTTATTCCGGAAAAGCACTGATGATTTTACATTAGATCGTCAGTGCTTTTCCGGAAATTCAAGTGGCCAGTGTAGACAGCTGGCAAGTTTTTCTGGAAAATCATCTGATTTTCCGGAAAAACTTGCCAATGTAGACACAGCCCATCAGAAAACAGAGCTTCTTCCGGAAGTGTTATTCCTCTCCCCATGAGGAATAAGCCCTCTTGTGCAAGAGCTCTTCCACAAGAAGGCAGTGTAGACAGGCAACATGAATTTCTTGCGCAAGAAATGCCTATGGTTAAAATGGCCATCAGAGCTTTCTTGCGCAAGAGAGTGTCCACACTGCCATGGATGCTCTTGTGCAAAAGCACGTGGCAGTGTGGACATGCTCTTGTGGAAGACCTTTTGCACAAGAACTCTTGCAAAAAATAGTTCTTATGCATGAAGCCTGCAGTGTAGACATAGCCTTAGAGTTTTACCATGTACACATCTATGCTGCACGCAAACCCCTGCAGCTAGCCCATGTCAGCTGACTCCGGCTGAGGCTCTGGGGCTATAAAATTGCAGGATAGACATTTGGCACTTGGTCTCTGACCCCTCATGTTTGCACTGCGGTTTTCTGCCCTGCCACTGGAGCTAGCAGTCCCAAGAAATTGTAGGTGTTGTGTTGCAGTGTAGACATGCCCTGTGAGGGTTGCAATATATTACTGCAAATGAATACAGGTTGAACCTCTCTAGTCCGGCTCTCTCTGGTCCGGCATGATTTGAGTTAGCTGGATGTTCACTTATCATGGGTGTGGCCAAATTTCCCATGGTCCCGTAAAGTTTGTTTACAGCCATTAGTCCTGGCTCATGGTGTTCTGTACTGTTGGTTAGCTCTAATTTACCCCAAAATGTCCTAAGATCCCAGTAAGCAGTGGAAGGGTTGGTAATGCTGCGAGATAATATTGACCTCCTGTGGTCTGGCAAATTCTCTGGTTTGGCACTGGTCAGGTCCCAAGGGTGCTGGACTAAAGAGGTTCAATCTATACTAATAAAATCTCTAAGCCGGGTAGCACTCTCATCATGTCTTGTCTTTATGCAGTATATTAAGGGGACCTTATTTTTAAAAATGTATAATGTTAACGTTTTGGCTCGGTGCTGCTTTTCCTGTTCCTCTGCCTCAAATACCTGATTCCCTTTGTTATGACGTGCGTAGTTTGGAGTTAGTGCTGGTAAAATATAATCACTTGTCTCTAAGCAAGCTGCAGCAGGGTTGAGCTCTGATATCTTATGAGCTCCTGGGGGCATCACACTGTCAAGCAGAGAATTGCTGATTCTCAGTGGTATGTGTGTATGTCTCTGTCTTTATAAAAATATTAAGTGGGGAAGAGGGGGACATGCTTAAACTATGTAATTAGTACATGCTTTTTAAACGAATATTAAAATTTAGAATTTTGGAAGAGCTTGAATCTCTCTCAGCTGCTTAAAAGCAGCTATTTTTTTTTTCAATTAAAAAAAATCCAACATTAGAAATATTTTAATGAGGTCAATTAGTTGTAATATTCATATTTTATATATAAAATACTGCAAACAGCTGTGTGTGTATAGACATATACATGATGACTTCTGCAGGTCCCTTCCAGCCTTACGTTTGTATGATTCTACGATTAAAAAAAAAACAACAAACCCACCAAAATAACCCAAACCGAGCCAGGTGTTTCCAGATCTGGGGGCATACCAGATACAGATCTTCACTCTGCCCCTAGCCCAGGAGTGATTGTCTAATACTATTACATGCTATTAGTCAGGATGGGTAGGAATGATCCGCCTCGCCCCTGTCAGAGGCTGGAAATGGGTGACGGCATGAGTCATAGAATCATAGAATCATAGAGTAATAGGACTGGAAGGGACCTCAAGAGGTCATCGAGTCCAGCCCCCCGCCCTCAAGGCAGGATCAAGCTCCGTCTACACCATCCCTGACAGATGTCTATCTAACCTGTTCTTAAATATCTCCAGAGAGGGAGATTCCACCACCTCCCTTGGCAATTTATTCCAATAAATTGATTCCCTGTTCTGTTCACTCCCTCTGGGGCACTTGATTCCCTTGATTCCCTGTTCTGTTCACTCTCTGTCACTTGATTCCCTGTTCTGTTCACTCCCTCTGGGGCACTGGCCACTGTTGGCAGACAGGATACTGGGCTAGACGGACCTTTGGTCTGACTCAGTATGGCCGTGTTTATGTTACATACATTTTATTCTCAGCTACTCCATTCTCAGCTTTTCCTTGATGGTCTCATTGGGCAGGTGGTTTGGGCAAGCAGGAGGAAATGGTTAAGGAGAGAATTATTGGGTGGTTTGAAAGTTACTCTGATAACTGGTTCTTACATGCCAGACATATTCTTATAATATATTTTAGAAATGAGCATCTGTCTCTGTCCATCTGTGAGTCCATTTGTTCAAGAACCTCTTCTAAACGATAAGACCGAGGACCACCAAATTTGGTATGAAGCTTCTTCTTATCCTAACTTTAAAGCATGGACAGGGTTTGGTTGTGCCAGGACAATGGGATGTGCCTGAAATCCAATTGTTTCTCATAACATGGAAAGGGGGGGGGGGCTCTGGTAAGAGGGACAGTAATACTGTAGAATGACCACAGGGGGCAGCATGGGGCTGGAGATGGGGATCGAGACAGCTATAACCCCAATGAGCCAGCAGAGGGCTGGGATGGAGAAAGGCACAGCTATCTGCTATATATTTCAGAGAGTTTGTCTGTGTGTCTCTGTCCTCCAGCTGGGGGACATGCACCCCTCCCCAGCTGTGCCTGCTGGAGCTGCAACGGCCTTGGGGAGGTGCTTCTCCCTTGGCCCCAAACTGCTGTGGTGAGAAAGGTTTGGGGTTTGTCATCTCTCCCTGGGGCAGCTTGCGTACTGAACCCCTCATTCCCAGCCCCACCCCGGAACAATGATTTCGATGAAGAAAAACAAACCTTATTTGAGTTGAGGACCTGAGCAATACCAGGTAAATCCTCTAGTGCCAGGATAAAACTTCCAGTGCCAGTAGAGCTTAGGCTATGTCTACACTTAGAGTTTTTGCACCCGTGAGAGGGAATCGGTAAAAGAGAAGCACTGGTTTGTGTATTCCCTTAGGACGTTTACATTTGCAGCACTTCTATTGCCGAGGAGAGAGGCACCCTGAGGGTCAGCTGTCCCACACTGCAGCCATCGGTGTGGGAACTAGGAGTGCGGGGGTTGCTGCAGCACTCCTGGGCCCCTGGCCTAGAAACCTGGGGTCCCAGCTGCTAGCTCCATGTGCCTTGGGGGCCTCACCTAGTGGGGTCCCAGTTCAAGCCCCATGGAATGGGGGCCTCTGCTGCGGGCCCTGCACCCAGGGTCCTGGCTGCCAGTTCTGCATGCTGGGGTCCCGTTTCGAGCCCCACAGGCCAGGGGTTCTGCTGTCCCTGACATGCTGGGTTCTCAGCTGCCAGCCCCAAGTGCCAGGTTCCTGGTTGCCACCCCGTGTGCCAGGAGCTCTGCTGCCAGCCCATGTGCCAGGTTCCTGGGTGCCACCCCATGTGCCAGGAGCTCTGCTGCCGGCCCATGCCTGGGGTCCCACCTGCTGTCCCTCTGTGCTGGGGCTTTGCTCTCAAAGTGGAATAGAGGGGCTCAGCACCCCCATTTAAAATATATTCCTGTGTGTCTGAGTGCAGCTCTCCCCATTCTGACAATAGGTTGGGTGTATGTGTGGGGGGGTGATTGCAAGGCATCCTGAGCCCTTGCCCAGCCCCCTCTCTCCAAATACTGATCAGTTCCAGTAGCTCAGCATTGCTGCAAGAAGGGTATTGTTTGCTCCATGGAGCAGGCATTGTTGCCTGGCCAGATAAGTGAGCACTTGCCAAGAAAATAGGAAGGAGAGTTTCAAAGTTCTCATGGTTTTACAAGGGGAAAGGTGGACATCTGTTCACCTAGCGTCAGAGCAGCAGAGATGCTGGCTAGAGTGGTCACCTAGGCACTGTGGGATATTGCATGGAGGCTAAAAGCTATAAACCAGCAAGAACGTGTCTCCATTTGCACCTCGCCAAAAAGCATTGCTGGGAAGAGCTGTATGCCTCTCATGGAGGTGGTTTTCTTTTGTGGTGAAACTTCTGAGTTTCACTCCAAAAAGTCATGAGCAATTGTTGATGCTCCTATGTTTTTTGAGCCAAAAAAGGGACTTTCTCTGCTTTAAATGGCAAGTGTAGACAGGTCCTTAGGGCTTGTTTTCACTATGCAGTGGATCAATGCTGCAGCGATCAATCCACTGGTGGTTGAACATCGCATCTGCTTAGACACAATAAATCGATCTCTGAGCGCTCTCCCATCGACTTGGGTATTCCACCAGGACAAGAAGAGGAGCCAGCGTTAACAGGAGAGCAGCCCCTGCTGACCTTACTTCATGAAAGATGTTGTGGTAAATACGTTGACTTCCGTTATGCAATTTGTGTAGAAGTTGCATAGATCAGATCGACAGGTGGGGGGAGTTAGTGTAGACAAGGCCTTACTCTGGTTTGTCAAAGAGAAATAAGATGTACCCCTGTTAAGTGCCATATATTGGTATAGGTGTATGCCAGGGGTGGGTAATAATTTTTGACAGGCAGCCATTCCGTGATTTTGGAAAGTGGTTGAGGGCTGCACTCTTTTAGGAATTCTAGGGTCTGGGATGGAGGTTGGGTGCAGAAGGGAGCTTGGGGTAAGAGAATGGGGTCTGGGAGGGAGTTTGGGTGGAGGAGGACTGGGATGCAGGATTTTGGGATGTGACCTGGGTAAGAGGGGACTGTGATCTGGGACAGGAGATTGGGGTGGCAGATCTGGGAGGGGGTATGGGAATGGAGGGTTGAGGAAGGGAAGGACCGAGGTGCCAGAGACAGGCTCTGGCTGGCAGGTGCTTACTAGCAGAAACCTGAGGCAGACTATGCTGCAGGCGGCTTGCTGCTTTTGTGGCTCCATTCTGGGCATGAGGGATGGGACGGGGGAGAGGGGTCGAGGACAGAGGGAGAAGGCTTCCTACACTACCCCTGCTCTCAGCAAAAAGTCTCAGTTCCATTGGCCAGAAACTGAGAGACTGGCCAATGGGAGCTATGAGATTTTGCAGGGGGCAGGAACAGCATGAGAAGCCTCCTTCCCCGGCCATCCTGAACAGAGAACAGCTGGCTTTTTAAAGCCTGAGCTGTTCTCTGTCTAAGGGTTCCAGCAAGGCAACTGTGGGCTGGATTGGGTGGGCCAGATCCGGCCCACTGCTAGCCTCTTACCCACCCCACTGTATGCCCACACTAGTGTTTTTACTGGCATAACTTTGGTTAAAAATCACGTCTCATTGGCTATCACATCCCTCATGGTTACTCCAATAAAACTCTCAAAGTGTAGTCCGTGCCTTAGTGGGCAGTGTGTGGGAGAATGTGTGCAAAGGCCAAATTATGTCCCCAGATTTTCAAAGCCTATTTAAATATACGCTTCACGTTAAGTGCATGCTTAAGTCCCCTTGACTTAATGAAGTCAATCAGTACAAATGGATCTAGGTATTTAAATGAACATGGTTTTGTGATCTTGATACATGACCCCTCCCCCATCTTTGCACACACTCCATGATAATCACGGAGTAAGAGCCTAGAAGCACATAAGTGAGTGCTTGACTGGACTGTGTTTAGGCTTTGATTCATCACATGCTTTAAGAGTTTGTCCCGTGGTGGCAGAATATATGGGTAGGGCAGCTTGTGCCCCTCTCACTTACAAAGGTCACTATATTCACTCTGATAAACCCGCCTCTGTTTTTAAGTAACCAATTCCAGACCCTGCAGATGAGAGCAAGAGGAAGGCAATCAACGAAACGAGATTTAATGTCATTGTCCTCCGCAGTCAAAAGGGAACGCTTCTCTAGTCCCATTCGTGGAGACAAATCGTCAGCCTCTGTCTAAATACCCAGCAACACACTGAGTGACTAATGTGACACCGTGCACAGGATGTGACACTGCTCCAACTGCATGTTGATGTTTTATTTACATCTTCATTTAGCTTGTTGGCAGTCGCTTGAGCAAGGCTTAGGGCTGGCGTCTGCGCTGATCTGTCGCCTGTGTGACTCCATTGACTGCAGGGGGAGTGTCTCGTGAGCACGAGAAGGGTGGGGACCTGGCTGAAAGAGGGGGCCTGAAATTTAGGCTGCTAGCTTGGTTGTGGATTGTGGCTCCCCCATATTAAAGCTGGGCAGATGGCATGAACAGCCAGACAGTGCACTGGTCGTGGGCAGCAGGGGGCGCAGAGTGCTCTCCCCACGGACCGGCTAGTCCAGGGGTGGGCAATAATTTTTGCCCGGGCGCCACTTCAAAAATTTTTGAAGTAGCTCTGGGCCACCCCGGAAGGGGTGGGGCCTAAACAGGAAGGGGCAGGGCTACTCCACCCCCAGACCAATCCTGCCCCTTTTTCCCCCTTCCCACTAGGCACCCATACCCTGGAAGAGGCTTGGCACACTTCCCCACCCCCAAGCCAATCCGAGCCTAGGGGTGGGGGAGTGCAGGAAGCCTCCTCCTGCTCTGCAAGGAGCACATGGTGCTTTGAAGAGCCGCGGGCTCCTTGCAGGGCTGGGGCAGGGCGAAAGAAGCTTCATGCAGCTCCCCCGCCCCCAGGCCTTGATTGGACTTGGGGCAGGGGAGCATGCAAAGCCTCCTCTGCTCTGCCCACCCCCCGTTTTGTGAGCAGCACGTGGCACTTCAAAGCTCCTGGCAGGGCGGGAGGAGGCTTCCTGTGCTCCTCCAGCCCCAGGCCTTAATTGGCCTTAATTGGCCTGGGGGTGGGGGAGCAGCAGGGCCTCTGCAGACCAGATCCACCCCTTGGTGAGCTGGATCCGGCCCGCAGAAGCTCTTTAGTCCACCCCTGGGCTAGTCAAAAGGGGGAAAGATTCAGATGAGGAAGTGGCCCCGTCCCTCTCTCCAAGACTGACCTGCAGGGCGTAGAGCAGGGGTGATTAATGGGTGGAGTGTGGGCCAGAGCTGGACTTGAGAAGGACCCCAAAATCTCTCTTATTGACTCATGATAATTTTGTAAAATGATTTCCTCTGGAGTCTGGGCCTTGAGCAAGAAATGTGGACCTTGACAAGGAATAAATTGACTATCCCTGGCCTAGAGAGTGTGCTGGAAGTGGGAGAATTGCATGAGACCTGTGCTCCAGGATCAATGTTTGTTTGCAGTGCAGCCTCCTCTGTGCTTCTCAGAGGGGGTGCAGCTCTGCATAGCATCCAATGGAGGGCTACGGCGCCCGGTCCCCAAGCATTTCTCCCCCCCCCCCCTTGCTGATAATCGCCTGTTTGAAGGGGTTTGCTGTGACTGTGCCCTGTCACCTGGCAAATGTGGCCATTGAACTTTACCCGTCTGTCTGGCAGCCTCCAATTCACACAGGTATTGGTACAGAAATCGGGGAACACAGACTGGGCCAGTCACAGCTGAGCAGCCCCACTCAAAGGTCAGTGGTTTGCGGTCAACGGAGGCGCTAATCTTATGGCTGGATAAGCTGGATGGTCTGCACTGAGATCTGATCGGGGATGTTCCCTGAGCAGACGAAGGAGAAATCCGCCTGATGTGACTTGCTGGGCGCCGTTGGCTCAGGCTTGGCACTTACACGCTGCCCGGGCTGCTTCTGGTGGGCAGGCCAGATAGCAAAAGAGCAGGATTGCTGGGGGGTGATTGCAGAGGGCCGAAAGAAACCAGGACCTTTTTGCTGCTAAGGAAAGGCCTAGATTGCCCGGAACCTTGTGCCGTCGATGTGTCTAGTCCAAGCAGAGCAGCTGACCCTGCTTGGTCCCCCTACCACTGTGCTTCATCTCTGGCCATCTACAGGGATAAATGGAGGGGAGGGGGCGGTTCTCTCTGGCTCCACTTGCTATGGTATAAATGCCTGAGCACTAGGGGAGAAGCTTGAGACCTGTCAAACTCATTTCACACCGTGTACCTGATGCATAGCAACAGCTCTGTGCCGTGACCCACCCAGCTGGATTTGAACTGGCCACATGTGGGTGATGGGCTGTGGGCTGTGGGCTCTGCTCTGTTGAACCCCCTTTCACTCCCCTTGCACCAGGACACTTGCAAGTGTTCTTCTTGTTCCTGTTTTGCTAGAATGAAGCAGGCAGGCAGAGTGAAGGACTTGGGGCAACGGGCCACTGTGTTTGCATGCGAACCTGCCCAGCTGGGAGCTGGCAGAGCGTAGTCCCCTGCTTCAGATATGGACACATCCCCATCAATGTTCCCTCTAATTTTTCCATCCGTATGCAGAATAAATTTTACCGAGGCATGGACAGACGTGCACCACCAACAGAAACACATGCTGCCATGGCTATGAGCACTTTAATCAGCTGGGCTCCAAGATGGCTGTCCAAGCTCACAGCTTACAGGGGACACTGACGACCCTCCTGGTCTCGTCCCTCTAGCCAATCTACGTCGCAGGGAGACGAAAGGGGGTGGATATGCAAAGCACCTCCTTGATATTTCCTTGTCGCTTCTCGGTAACCTCCGAAATTGCCAGCTTATAGCTGCAAACAGCAGGAAGCACGGAGATGATGTCTCCTTTGACATTTAAAATTGTAGACCACGTTGCCAGTTAAATGTCCCTGCCCCGCTAGATGCTGGTTCAGGCGCGCGTTAGCTCTTTTATTTTATCTGAGTAATTATTATTTGTTGGGGCTACTCAGGAATCAGGACTTGCTGGCCTTTGGCTAGGAAGGTTGCTGGCAGCATTCTCTGCTCATAACCTTTGCTGATGCATGGGACTGTGGCACTGGGCATCCAGCCAAGCCCAGCACCAACGGAGCAAGAACCAGCCATCCTACTTTTGTGTGCTGGGCTCTGTGACCCCCACAAAATGCAGCATGCACATCAAGCCAGTCGCACTTCAGTTACCGGCCCTTTAGCCGTTGACACAGGGATGAGCTATGAAACCAGGAAGCAGCGGGATCTCCTGGCAGTGCCCCTCCCCACCTCAGCCCCTTTCAAAGGGATCCAGCTTTGGCTTTAGAATCCAGCCTTAATGTTTCTGCACGGCTTTATTTTTTTCGTCTCTTTCATTCTGTGGGATGGAGGAAGGTTGGTTTGTTTAATCAATTAACTGGCTAAATGTTATGTTTAACTCATTAACTGCTCCAGCCTGGCCGCCGGTTAACCATAACCAGTAAGCACCACCCACTAACTATACACATCCCTACTTCAAAGTGCTACTTCTCTCCAGCCTCCAACTGCACAGCCACCCCTGCTCCTCCGGCGTCCTCTGGCCGGCATCTGTGCTACTCGTCACCACCTGTGCCTCTTGCCTGCTTCCCATGGCTGCTGGCGAGCATTTGTCTGTTTGTCACTCAGCAAGTGCCTGTATCTGTCTTTCACCCTAGATTTCCCTGAAGACTGGCTTAGAGGGTAGGGCACCAACACAAATCCCTATCCTACCACTGCACCTGCACACGCACCCTGCTGTACTCCACCCTTCCCTCCCCCACCTTCTTCCTACTCCTCCTCACCCTCCTCTGCTGGCCATCTTTTCCATTCACTCTCCCTGTGTCCGGCTTCTCTCTCTCTTCACCCCCGCCCACACACACACACACTGGTGCAATATGGTTTCTCGGCACAGGCCAGGAGAGCAACAGCACTGACAAGACGACTGTCTCATCAGGAGGCATTAAAAACCGCCACTTCTCTCCAGCCACCGACTGCATGGCCACCCCCTGCTCCTCTGGAGTCTTCTGGCCCATGTTGGTGCTGCTCGCTGCCTCCTGGTGAGCGGAGGCTGGGCGCAGCTTATGGTGAGGGGGGTAGTCAGGGGATGGGACTGGCCTCCGGAGCTGTCACAGAGCTTATGGGGGGCGGAAGGGGTGGCCAGCAGATGGGGCTGGCTGTGGGAGCTGTCGCAGAGCTCCCAGGGGTGGAGGTGGTTTGGGGATGCCCAGAAGCAGGGGCGGATATAGGGCAGGGCGAACGGGGCGGCTGCCCCGGGCCCCGCGCTTAAAAAAGTCCCGCACATGCACCGTGACAAAGGGGGGGGGCCCCGCGAAGTTATGCTGCCCGGGGCCCCGCAAAACAGTCATCTGCCCCTGCCCAGAAGTCCCCCTCAGAATTTCTATCTCTAAGTAAACCCACTTTTCCTCAAGCACCAGCATTCAAGGTTAAATGGAAAAACGATTTCTATTATTTTTCATTGCAAATACACAGTATTTCAGCTGCATTATGGGTTACATAAGCTTTTGTGGGCTAGCCTGGGAACCTAACTACCATGTAGCCTTGTTTCTATGCATTCCGAGTTCCAGACAACCAACTTACAAATGAACTTCTGGAACGCAGCCCACGCGTAAGTTGGGGACTTTCAGTACTTGCAAACTGTTCTAATTCAGTTATTTCCTACCCTGTGACTTGCCAGGGTTCAGTCCACTGGCCCAAAATGTTTTGGTGCATTGTGTCTCCTAGGGAGAACTCTGACGGGTCCATGGCGTTACACTGTGCTGGCCCGAAGAGCTCACGTAAAGGGGAGGAAAGGGAGAAGGGACCCCCACCTTCCAGATGGCTGTCGAATGCCCTGCGCCCACAGAGCTGGGGGAGGGGACTCTATTCTGTTGTGCCAAAGTTAGGCTGTGCAGAGCGGCTTAACTACCTGTGGGGAAAGGCTGTCTTAGGGCATGTCTAGACTACATCCCCCTTTTGAAAGAGGGATGTAAATTAGACCAATCGAAATTGCAAATGAAGCCGAGATTTAAATTTCGGAAAAAAAACCCTTTTTCTAAAGATCCTGTACTCGTTTTTTTGAGGCGCTCCATTCTGTAAAATATACTCCTTTTTTGACGAGTACAGGATCTTTCGGAAAAGGGTGGGTTTTTTTCGAAAGAACCCCATCTAGACGGCAGTTTTACTTTCGAAAAGCCCTTTTTTCGAAAGAACACATGGCTGCCATTATGCAAATGAAGCGTGGGAAATTTAAATTCCGGCTTCATTGCAATTTTGATCTGTCTAATTTACATCCCTCTTTTGAAAGAGGGATGTAGTCTAGACATGCCCTTAGTGCTTACTGGATCGTAGCCAGCAGACACTTTGGGCCCGCCAGCAGGAGAGTCCCAGAATGCTGTGAGGATTTAGCCGTGTGCCTCATGTTCGCTTTCTTTTCGCATTGTGACGCGATTTAGCACTGCAGCCTGGCTTGGCTTTCCAGAAAGACCCGAGGGGCCTTTTCATCAGCCCGGCTTTACCAGAGATGCCTTGGGGTTCAGCTACAGGGCTGGCTTTAACTCTACAATGAGTGTTGCAGGCATTTAGCTTTGTAGGGAATTCTGTGGTTAAATCCCCTTCCACTGCTTTGCATCTGGACTGCTGGTCGCTTCGCTTTGGACTGTCTCAGCCAGCTCTAGTCCAGTGCATGCAGGTGCGGAGAGCAAGGGCCCAAAGGGTTGCTGTATGTTATGGACCCACCTGCTGAATAAATGCTTGCATTAGGATTCTTTTAGCATAGAGATTGCCTGCTACCAGTTAGTCTGTGCTGGCTTTGCACTCGTGTTTCTGGCTTTGCCCTGGTGTAATGGTGAGCAAAATTTTGGGAACAGACACCTCTGGTCTTTGTACATGGTGTAGTTCTCATCCTCAGGACCTTTTAGGGTGTTCTAAAGTGTGATGGTCTTAGGTTTTTTCATTGTCTCCTGGGTCTATGGAGATGCAGCTGAGCCTCATGAAGCGGGTCAGCCACACAGGGCAGGTAGCCTCAGTTTACACGAGAAAGACAATTAAAAAGCAGTGGAAAATGAAACCAGCCCTGCTGCGCTGGTGAACAGCTGCCATGTCCCGGCCCAGACATGGCATCCAGGCAGAGGAACTTGATCCCTGGCTCAGATGAGCCAAGGAGGCGAAGGGCACAGCTTTCAGAATTGCCTGTGAAACTTTGCGGACTCCCAACTTGAGCTACTTATGGTCTGATTATTGTTTTAATAGATGCCGAGTCCTCACAGCCCCCATTCACATCAGTCCTTGGGCTTTAGGTCATATAGGAAACTTGGCGAACAATTAGAAATCGAACCCGGGTGTGCTGATTACCAGCTCTGTGCCTTTAAAAAGTGCTCTGGTCCTGTACTCAAACTCTGCATGCACCCCACTGATCTTCGGGAGTTACTCCTGACTGATACCAGTGAGTGAGAGAAGAATCCTACCGGAGAAGCATCAGTTACAGAGCACTACCACGGAAATCAGTGGCACTATATTGAGCTGTATTCAGCAGTGCAAACTGAGGGTCCTTATGTACAATAGAAGCATAGCGTAAACACTAAAAAAAGAATCCGTTTTATATTATAAATGTATTAAGGCTACTTAGCTTCCTAACATCCCCCCCTATATTTTTTCTCCTAATTGACTTGGCTTTATTTAAAAATTCTGTCTCCACAAATCTTGAGTGACACATCATTCCACGGCACTGGCTATATCAGCCTGCAGTTAACATTTCCGCTTAGCTTCTAATCCTAGATGGGAATTATTAGGCCAGCTAGCTTGTCTGTGCTCCTTACAGGATATCTTCCCCTCCCCCCCCCATGTTTTGAGTATTCGAGGCTTAAATTAATTCCGGGCTTGGAGATCCTGCACTCCTTACAGTAGATGGTTCTCTAGTGTAATAGACATTTTTTCCTGATGCTCTGGGTTATTTATACTCCCCTTCACCCCTTGGAATACCTCCTTCTCCTCCTCCTTTAGATAAGTGTGTCTCTCAGGAATGGCATCTGAGAGGGGATGGATGGAGCTAAGCACTTGACTGGGATTCAGAAGAACTGGATTTAATTCCTGGCTGTTCCCCAGGCTCCCTGCATGACCTTGGGGTAAGTCACGTAGGGCCAGGTCGTGTGAATGCTTTGCTCCATTGGTGTCAATGAAATACTACTGATTTACTGCATAGGTTCACACTCTTAGCTGCCCTGTGTTAGTTTGCTAACAGGATAGCTGTGTGTTAACGTTCCCACCCTTTGTCTGGCTGATCTATTTCGACAATAAGTTCTTCAGGGCACGGAGTGTCTTACTACGTGAACAGCAGCTAGTACACAAGGGGCCTTGCTCTGCATTGGGGCTGCAAATCACTCCCACACTACAGATAATAAGAAGGGATCCAAGCTCGACGTGTTTCATTCTCGGACCCTCCTCACACTTTGCTGCTCCGGAGCGTAGTCCGCTTCGCAGCTGTTCTCTGCCGCCTCCTCGCTTTGTTCACCTCTTTCTGGTGCAAAGAGCTGTATGCAGCCAGAGGCTTAGGGTGGGGGTGCGGTGATCTTTTTTTGGGTCGGGGGCCGCTGATCCACAGGAAAATCAGTTGGGGGCCGCACACAAGTGAGAAGCAAGTTGGGGAGTGAAGTGAAAACCTTCTCCACTTTTCCTGCGCATGCCAGAGCCTTGTGGGGGAGGGGGCCCATGCTAGGAGATTGTGTGTGCCAGCCATGCAGGGGGACGGTGGGCAGGATGATGCACCAGTGCAGTCTCCCCAATGCTGGCAGGAGCCCTGAGCCCTGGGGGCCGGAACCAGGCAAGCCGGGGGCTGCATCTGGCCCCTGGCCTTAGATTCCCCACCCCTGGTGTAGGGCTTGTCTCAATGACATTGCATGATGGTTGAAATCCAAGAGAGGAGGTGGATCACTCGAGTGTTGGGTTTCATCCAGTTCCCAGGAAAATCTGGGGTATTACTGAGAGTCTCTAGAGTAGGAGAGTCCTTTACAAGGCACAGCTGGGACAGTTCGATGGGACTGGTGCGGGAAGGGGCCGCATCTCACCCCCGACACCCAAGTCAAGCAGCACCATTTCCAGCTCTTCAGCAGAGTGGCTGGTAGGCTTCCCTGGTGGTGGAGCAAGAGATCAGAGCATCTTGGGACGCAGCTGGATTTAGCTAGTAATAATCGCAGGGGTCAGTGACAGCTCTGTCTGTAAGTGATAAGTGAAAGAACAAGCTCAGAACTGCAGGTCAAGGAAGAGCAGTTGTCATTCCCCTGGAAGGCCTGATAACATAATCCTTCAGTAATCCCAACATCATACTAGCCGCTGTTGGCAGGGTGGAGGTTAGCCGTGAAATCTGAGCCCTGAATAGGGGTGGAGGGAGGCAGGAGAGAAGCGGTTCGGGGAGTGAATGTCTTGGTTGCTGGCAGGAGGGATGTCGGGAATCCAAGTTTTGGGATGAAGGTGGGGAATGCTCCAAAAGCGAATCCCTGGAATGAGGAGGCTAGTTCTAGTTCGGATTTACCGGGGTGCGGTGGGTTCACATTTTTGTATTGGAATCACCCTAGCATCTATGGCCAGTGGGGACCTGGTTTCTCAGGAGACATTAGCCTAGTGTCCATCTACAGAGCCTGATCTCATCTGTAAAATGGGGAGAACAACACACCCTCCTTTACAAAGGACTTTGAGATCTGTGGCATGCTAGGTGTTACCTTGATGTATTCCAACGTGATGAATCAGACTGAGGGGGGATATGATAGAGGTCTATAAAATAATGAGTGGTGTGGAGAGGGCCAATAAAGAAAAGTTATTTATTAGTTCCCTAAATAGAAGAACTAGAGGACACCAAATGAAATTAATGGGTAGCAGGTTTAAAACTAATAAAAAAAAGTTCTTCTTCACACAGCGTGTAGTCAATCTGTGGAACTCCTTGCCAGAGGAGGCTGTGAAGGCTAGAACTATAACAGAGTTTAAAGAGAAGCTAGATAATTTCATGGAGGTTAGGTCCATAAAAGGCTATTAGCCAGGGGATAAAATGGTGTCCTTGGCCTCTGTTTGTCAGAGGCTGGAGAGGGATGGCAGGAGCCAAATCGCTTGATCATTGTCTTCGGTCCACCCTTTCTGGGGCACCTGGTGCTGGCCACTGTCGGCAGACAGGCTACTGGGCTAGAAGGACCTTTGGTCTGACCCAGTACGGCCGTTCTTATGTTCTTATTGCCCCTTCTGAGGATTCAGGTGATGAACCATCCCCCTCTCCCTCCTTCCTTGCAAAAATGGCTGATTTTTCACTCATGGACCTGAAGCAAAATCCAAATAAATCCTTTTCTCTTCCCCAAATCAGTGCAGGGTTATGAGCAGGGCCATCCTTAGGCATATGCAGCATTCCCAGCTGCATAGGGCACCACTAAATTTGGGGCACCACAGAGCTGGCTCCAGTGGCCCCATCCCACCCTCCCGTCCTGGGCTTGAAGCCCCCATGCTCCCAGTCTCTGCTCACCAGGTGCAAGCGCAGGCCGGAGGACTTGGGAAGAGTAGGGGCGGCCGCACACCCAGCTGCAGAGAACCGGTGGTTTGCTCTTCAAAGTGCCGCTTCTCTCTGGCTAACAGTGCGGCCCCCCCTTGCTCCTCTGTCCCGCAGCCTGCGCCTGCTGCCCTAAGGCTGTGTGGGTAGTCTCCTTCCCTCTCCTGTGCCGCTGTTGCCTGCTCTCCCGGGCCAGACGGACCAAATGCCATTGCAGCAAATGGCATTCAGTCTGGGAGCCATGGCAACCTTCTGCCCCTCACAGCTTCTGCCCCCACAGTTCCCCTCCCTGGAGCGGCCGCTTCCCTCACGGAGAGGGGTTGCCGGGGCTGGGCTGTGTAGAGCCCCAGCACTGAGAGGGACTAGAAATGTGAATGGTTAACCAGTTATGCGTGAGGCTCACCCGTTACGGTTAACAGGGGGCTGCTCCGGCCCAGTCTGGCAAACTGCCGGCAGGGGCACTGCAGCCCCGTCATGGGGCGGTTCACTCCAGCCCACCCCCGTTTAAGCGTGAAATCTGAGCCCGTTAAATATAAGGTTTACCGGGTAACTGATTAAACAGGATTTTACATCCCTAGTAGGGATGGCTCTGGGAGTGTATGTGTGTGCTGGGGGATCTTCTTTGATATGTTGTGAGTGCAGGGAGAGACTAGGCCCAGCGCTTCCAGGAAGGAAGGAGTTTCCATCCAGCTCCAAATCTTGCTTCTTTCCAGGAGTCTTTCCAGAGCCTGGTGGAAAGAGCTGGTGGAAGGAGCACCAGGCTGTGGCTGAAATGCTGTGAAAAGTCCGGTGGTAATGGAGACAGGAATCCGAATTCTTTGGGAGCTATTCCTGCTGCATGCCTCGGTGGAGAATGAGGCTTTGCCGTATTGCAAATGAAGACCTCTCTGTTCAGCTCCCGACTGTATGGAGTTGTGGTCTTGGGTCTCATCACACAGTCTGTCCAGGCCTTAGTCCTCCTGTCATGTTACTGGATTTTAAGGGGAGCAGCCAGATCACTGGTGTGCCCACGGGGGTGTTGGCCCCAAAATCTATACAAAGGGGGCCATGGGAGGTGTCAAATGAAAGCTTGTGTTCTACTGATTCTGTGTGCTATTCAAGTACTTGTGTGATATCTGTATGTAGCGTTATGAATATGGACTCTGCTTATTCTGTGAATGTTCTCTGTCTGAGACAGAGCAACGGGCCTGGAATGTCCAGTCAATGACTATGCTAATTAGCAGAGCACCAAGGACAATGGCTCTCAAGGTGCCCAATACACACCTGAGGAATGTGTCTGGAACCTACACATAATGGCTACTAACATGGGACACAGGGATAGGGTCAATGGACCCTGTGACCTACTCTGGCCAGGAAGATGCCAGGAGAGGTATACAAGTGCCATGTGGTAATCTCCATTTTGCCTTCAATTCTGCTACTGATTCCAGATGCAGCCTTGCGAGGAACAGCAAGTCGGAAAGAATCGTTGGCCCTTCCTGACATAGGATGTACACCAGAGACTTTTAAGATAGCAGTTTGCAACATCTCTGCTGAGAGCCTGCATAGAGAACTTGGTGATTTGATGCATGTAATGTATTCTCCTTAACAACCTTACTCTCCTGTTTTTCTTTCTTTTATTAAAAAACCTTTAGATTCTAAAGGACTGGCCCACGATGCTCTTGTGGGTAAGATCCAAAGTGTAAATTGACCGGGGATTTGTGGCTGGTTCTTTGGGAGCGGAAAGACCAGTTCAGGTATGGTGAGATTGGGTTCTATAACCCCTCACCTGTGTTCAGGCCCGGGGCTGGTTGTGGCACAGGGAGAGCGGTCAGAGGGGTTTTGCTCGTGAGGCTTCTTGCTGGCTGGATTGACAGCTGAAGTGCTCGGTGTGACTGGTTTGTGGTCTATTTGGGAACAGTCTCCAGTCAGGGGCTATAAGGGACCCTGAGTTTGAGCAGTTCGCCCTGAGTGGACGCCCTCAGCGGTGCCCAGACCCGGCCCGGTCCGTCACACCTCCATCTGTAAAATAAGGATCATGATCCTTTCTTGGTCTCTGTCCTCTATTGAGCTTGTAAATCCGTCAGGGCTGTGTCTTGCTGGGTGCACAGACAGCACACAACACAGCGGGTTTTGGTTGTTCATGGGGGCCTTTAGGTGAATCCACAATATAGCAGCATTCACTCAAGCCTGTCGTTTCAGAAACTGGCATGGATTTTTTTTTCTTGCTTGGGACCCAGGGCCTTGTCTCTTTCCAGGTATCAAACCTACCCTGGGACTTCAGCTGAAGTCAAGGGGCACTTGCCCCTCATGGACTGACCTGGTAAAGGTGCCTTCATGTACTGCTCTTGCTATCATTGACAAAGCTCCCTGTTTGTGAAAGGGATGTTAAACTTAGGTTGACTGATTAATCAAATTAGTCAATGCAATTTGCATCGACTATTCCATTAGTCGATAGGGCGCCTCTGCCTTGGAAGTGTAGCAACAGCCCCAGGACTGTTGCTACACTTCAAAGGCGAAAGCGCTGCAGGGAGCATGTCAGCTGGGAACTCTGAGTCCTCAGCTGACCCGGGCTCCATGTGGCGCTGCTGCTTTGAACCGCTCCCTCCTCTCCCCTCCCCCCCCTCGCCCTTGCTGCCTCTTTCTGATAGAGGCAGCAAGTGTGGGGGGAGGGGAAGCGACTAGTCGACTACCCGTTCACATCCCTAGTTTGCATAGGGTCTGTGACTGATGCTCCTTCATGCTTGCTCCTACTCAGCATAGCGCAGAGACGGGTCCCTGCCCCGAGATGCTTACAAGCTAAACACAAGAGACGAGAGGGAGGCAGATCACCCACTACAGCCAGGCTGTCTCAGTGCGCCTGTGGCCTAGAGGTTGTCAGTTTGGGTCAAATTGACCTTTCTATGCTGAGCATTGGTGTAGTAGGAAATATCACTTCTTGCCTCCTTAGTCAACTGCTCATAAGGGCAGAGGGCCACTTTGTTGGGAACCCTCTTATCATGGAGGGGCCTGATTTTTGTGGACGATGGAGGAATCTTACCCCCCTGACACCAAGGGGCTCTGGGTCCGTATGGGGGAGGCAAGACAGCCTGATAATATCAGACCTTATGGAATTAAGAGAAACTAATATTTTAATACCTCTGGTGTCCATTCTATTACAAAGGTAGAGGTGTGTGTGTGCGCTATGGTGAAACTGTACAACATTCCTCTTGGAGGTTGGGGTGTGTGCGAAGATGTAACTCCTCCAGTTGCCAGCCCTTTGAAGCCGCCCCTCCCCCCCACACACACCTCTAGGGAGATGCACGTGTCCTAGTTCAAAGGTCTTCTCCAGCGACCAGCAGACAAGAGAGTTCTGGGTAAATAGACTGGTTCTAAGCGGGGTCAGGGCTGCTTTCCTGCCCCTGCAACTGGACAGGACCCTTTGTCCATGGAGGGCCCTGGGCCTTAGGCGAGGGTTGGAATGACAGGCTGGTGGAGCCCCAGACAACTGGGTGCTAGTTCTGTGATGAACTTGAAATCACTAGGAATCCCCTTGGGTGGGGTTTTGAAGGACTGCTCTTGACAGAGCCCATGTAAAGAGTGGGGAGATCTTAGGTAACCTTCTTAGCAGATTTATGGGCTTTAACATGTTTTCGCTGTAGTGCTTTTACATTAACAATAAAATGTGCTTGCATAGGAAGCGCTGTGTGATGCTTGACAACGGTGGCCAGTTACTCTGTGGTTAGTCTCTGAGGAGAAAGTAAGCCGGCCTTGCTTAGGCCTCATCTCAGGCTGGGATATCCCAGGCTAGTTGGGGTACTGTGCAGCCCGGACATCCCAGCTCAGAAGGGAGTGAGAAGCATGTCTCCACGTGAGAGCTGATGGCCAGGGAGCCTGGAGTCGATGTCTTTGCTGGACCGTCGAGAGGAAGGCCACATGCTGAATTGACAGAGGGGAGGCTGGGTTGGTGCGCCGAGGGAGGGTTTTATTGGCTGTTAGTGAATGTTAAAAATAGCTACATGCTAAATATGTAACTGTCCCCGGCCTTTTTACCACCCTAGCCTATGAAAAATTTGCCTTTCCAAATTAGCAGTGCAGCGAGTTCTTCACCAGCTCATTATTGTTTAGTTTAATCACCAAATGCCATTTATCCTTCCTCCTCTCCGGAGAGCTACCTATTTATTTTACATTTCAAAGGAGTCGCTCGTTATGCTGCCCTGCTGGGATTTTAGTGTGTAATTGTAAATTGCTGAGCCCGAGGAGTTGAAAATTAGCCCTGGTGCTTTCCTCTGTCTTGCTCGTTAATCTGTGTCCATCTATGGACTGGCTGCTGGACTGTTCATCTCCAGAACCAAGAGACCTGCCCTGTAGCCTTCCCCTTCCATAGAAAGAAGCCCAGAGATGCTCTTCTTTCCTACCTCTTGTGTATTCCATTTGTGCTTGGCGTCTCAGCCTTCCCCTGCCACTCCCCTCGCCTTGCCACAGAGCCGGAGTGTGCCACGCTTGTGCCCAGTGCTTCCTGATGCTTTGCAAGTGGCCTGGATGTTGACTGTGCTGTTGGCAGAGCAAAGTATTACCCAGCATGAGTTAGGGTGTCACCGTCCAGCCCCATTGTGGCAGACCCTGAGTTGCTGCCCTGGGATCCCTTCTTTGGAAACTGCAGTGTTGAGTGGATTTTTCTACAGGTCTGTGATAGAAAACATGTAGCCTAGTGGTTGGGGCAAGAGACAGGGAACTAGGTTCTGTTCCCTGCTCTGCTTGTGACTCTATCACCTTGGGGAAGTCACTTCCTCTCTCTGTGCCTCTGATTTCCCTCATCCCCACCTTTATGCTGGTGAGCTCTTTGGGGCAGGAGCTCCCTTGTATTTGGCTTTACAGCACCTGGCATGATGGGGTACCCTGTCTCCAGTAGGCAGTGTTTGTAATACTATCCCTGAGCTCTGTCCTTGGATCTCCCCATGTCCCAGGGGGCTGCTATCCAGTTATATTGAGTTTGAGGGCACTTAATGGTTATGCCTCGTTCTTTGTCCCCCTACTAAAGTCTATTCTGTTTGCTTGCGTATTTTAATCCAGAAAGCAAAATTGCTGCCGCCAAAAGTCGATTTACTAGGTGCTGGCTAAAATGGCCCCTGGAGCATCCTGGACAGCAAACATTACAGTGGTAGAAGGGGACACCCTTCCCCGACCAAAAAAACAACAACCACCCTCCAATTTCCCTGTGGAACTCATTGCAATCTGATATCAACGAGGATAACAGCCTAGCAGGATTCCTAGCCAGGACTGGATGTGTGGGTGTAACAAGCACACCCAGAGATACAGTATAAAAATTGTAAAAAAATTCAAAGGGAGCTAAATTTTAATGCTGCAAGTCCACAATCGGCCCCCAGCTATGGGGATTAGAGTGAAACTTCCCTTGAGCATTGGTTGTTCTATAGCTGTGTACTGCAGGGTATCTTGCATCATCTTCTAAACACCTGGTGGAACCAGGATACTAGACTAAATAGATTTCTGGTATAATCCAGCAGTGCAATTCCCAACATCCCCTCCCCTCCCCCCAATTCCTGGCTTCCCTTATTCATTGGGCCACATTCTCATCTTTTCCCTATGTTGCACTGTTTGGGGTCCCCCCCTCATTGATTCCAATGTCTGTGTATGTATCTAGATCCTTATGTGACTCTCCTCACTGATTTTGAGTGCCCCATCCTCTTTCCAGTGAGGGTACGTCTACACTAGCCCCCTAGCTCGAACTAGGGAGGCTAATGAGGGCGACCGAAATTGCAAATGAAGCGCAGGATTTAAATATCCCGTGCTTCATTAGCATGTTCCCGGGCAGTCGCTATTTTGGAAACTGACTAGTCCGGAATAACTCCACGCAGCAGTCAAATGGGAGTTCGAAGTAAACCCCTAACTTGAATTAGCTGTTACTCCTCGTGGAATGAGGTTTAACAGCTAATTCGAGTTAAGGGGTTTACTTCGAACTCCCGTTTGACTGCTGCGTGTGGACGCGGGCAGTTATTCCGGGCTAGTCAGTTTCCAAAATGGCAACCGCCCGGGAACATGCTAATGAAGAGCGGCATATTTAAATCCCGTGCTTCATTTGCAATTTCGGTTGCCCTCGTTAGCCTCCCTAGTTTAAACTAGGGGGCTAGTGTAGACGTATTCTGAGTCTTTCCTCCTCTCCTGGCTTTCCACCCTCCCCAGCCAGTGCAGTATGGTTGAAAACTCAGTTTTCTATTAGGATTTGCTTTTTATCTGCCAGTCCTGTGCCCTGCTGCTTGTGTCTGTCCACTGCTCTCTGTGCTACTCAGACCCCTGGGCTTGTGTGTTGCCCCTTCATTATCTAGTTCAGGGGTGAGGTGCCTAAGCCTTGGGGGCCAGATGCGGCCCCTGGCTTGCCTGGTTCCGGCCCCTGAGGCTTAGGGCTCCCCCCTCACACATTGGGGAGCCCATGATGCTGCTCCAACCCCCCACAGCAGGGCTGGAGCACACAAAATATACTTGTGTGGGCCCCACTAGGTTCTGGTTTGTGTGGGAAATGTGGGGAGTGTCTGTCTCCTCCTCAATGGGGGGCCATGTCAGTGAAGGGTTTTTTCTTCTTGCTTCTCACTTGTATGCAGCCCCTGACTGTTTTTTTCTCCCCATGGGTCAGCTGCCTCTGACCCAAAAAAGGTTCCCCACTCCAATCTAGCTGAAGCTCTGCTCCTCAGCACTGAAGAGCGATTTGTTCAGGATGCTCACAAGAGGCCAGGTACAGGGAGGTACCAGAGGGAGCGAGAGCAATAGTGAGACATTTGCAGGACATTACGAGGGGATTCAATCTTCAGGCTCCTTTCTGGGTCAGGGGAAAAAAGCCACGCTTTCTCCACTGCTCAGCGAGAGCCAAGTGCACAAAACCCACTGGGTGTGTCGCGTCTGATACTCTCTCTGCCGCTTTGACACAAATCCAAAGCATCTCATTGATTTTCTGTTTTGCCCACTCAGAGCTCAGCGGTCTCAAATTACTCCTGTTTGCTAGGCTGAGTTATTGCCAGTCATTTCCAGTTAAACTCCCTGGCGGGAGGCACTCTAGGGTGGGGGCAGATTTCTCACTCCCTCCTCCATTTTGCAGCGGTACCCAGCAACACAGTGTCCAGTGAATTAAGAGCACTTTGCAGAACCCTGCAGCATCCCACTAGGAAACAAACCCCCTTTGTCTGAACCTTCTTGTTAGTGCGCTCAAGCTAAGCAGGACTGGGCCAGACCAGTGCTTGAGAGGGAAACCCTCAAGGAATTTACAGGTGCTTCTGGAAGCAGGGTGAATGACTGGAGAGGAAAGGGGGTGCTTTCCCTTCTGTCTCAGTACTGATTGGGGGCACTGGTGTGTGTGGGATTTTGTTGTTGTTTCTACATAAGGGTATTAAGTGAGACTTGGATAGACTCTGTAGATGGGAAGTTCTTTGGGGTAGAGATGCCTTTGTGTTTGTAGAGTGCCTAGCACAGAGAGATCCTGGATCATACCTGGGACTCCTGGGTGCCAGGATACAACTAATAATAGTAATAACCTAGGTATTTACCTGCCCCCTTCCGTGCTGTGTCCGAGCATTTCACAGTCTGCCACATATGTATTCTCACAACAGCCCTCTGAGGCGGGAGAGTGTTTATGCCCATTGGACAGATGGGAACCGGAGGCACAGAGAGGCTAAGTGATTGGCCAAGGTTGCAGAGGGAGTCTGACAGCACAGAGACTTGAAACTCGGCCTCCTCATCCCTGGACCATCCTGTCGGAATCACTCGTTCCCATGGCATCTTAAGAAGAGTAAGCGACGTTCTGTGTCCTGACCTCCTAGCAATCCTGGGGTCCACCCTCCACCCCCAGACTTCCTCTGCAGTTTAGCTGAATATGGCATTCCTGCTACATGGGCGTAAGAGCTGTTTTCTGAAACTCTACCTGCAAAACAGGTCTGCCCCCAACATCTTGTTTCTCTGTGTTTACACTTTGTACCCCTTCCCCCTCTCAGGCCTCTGGCTAAGCCACGGGGAAGCAAGGTGGGTGCGATTCCTTGTAAATCATTCCTTCCAACCCACTAATGGCTCTTGATGCTCTGAGGAGAGCCGCAACTTGTTGAGGATGGTAAATGGGATCTGCAGAGCCCCCTTCATGAGGTGGGGAGGAAGCCATGGCGTGTGGTGCGTGGTAACTTCGCCCTCTGAGGCTCTTGTATATTTCAAAAGCAGAAGTGCCACAGGGAGCACAGGGCGAGAAGGGACTCAAGGAGTTTCTGCTGCCCTGTGCTCTCTGCAGCACCCCTCCATTGCTGCCTCTATGAGAGGCAGCAAGGGGGGGACAGGTGCTGGGGGGAGCCAGCTTAAAAGCCAGTTCCTTCCTGCTCAGTCTCCAGAGTACCGGCTGCCCTCCCGACTATATCAGAGGCAGCGGGGGCGGGGATAGAGGACATTGCTGTGAAGCAACCCCTGTCTGTAGGAGTCTCAGCAGGGAGCTGGGCCCCCTGCGGACAGGGTCTGTTCCTTCCAAGCAACCCCTGTTCACAGCAGCGAGGACTGGCTGTAGGCAGTCTGCTGCCTGAGCATCCCCTGCCTGCGGCCAGCCTTGGCTGCCGCGAACAGAGGCTGCTCCGGCACAAGCCCCTGTTTGTGGCAGACTGGGGCTGTCCGCCGCGAACAGGGACTGCAGGACTCAGCGTGAGCCGGGACCGAGACGTGCTGGGACCGAGGAGTGCCGGCTCGTGCTGATCGCTGCACCTTTGCATTTGAAACGTAAGAGCCCAGCGGCTCTTGCTACATTTAAAATGCAGAGCTGCAGTGCGGGTGGCTCTGAAGCCCGCACGAGCTGTGATTGCTCAGTCCCGGCTCGAGTTGGCTCCTCTGGAGCTGCCCTGACGGTGGCTCTGCAGAGGCGCTTATTGATTAATTGTATAGTCGATACAAATTGCATCGGGGGGTAGCCACAGGACTTCTCAATTAGCCAAATAATCACATTTTAACATCTTTAGTTCTGGGGATTCCTGCAGTGCTCACTGTGAGGAGTTTGACATGCAGAAGTTAGGGGTGCCATGGGTCCCCTGTGCTTTATGGAAATTATCTTATGAATATGCATAAATTGAAAACACTTTAGACAAAATACCTCATGTAATATGTCCATTTGAATGTTACAGTCTGCTGAATGTGTGGCTCCTGTTTTTGTGCAGCTAACATTCTTGTATGTGAAGTTAGAAGTATGAATTGTGGATCTGTTTAATTCTGCATGTGCTAATGAGGGCCATTACTGATGCTATGGAAACTTAATGGCTCGGTGATCAAACCAATGATCCGTGAATGGTTTTATTCTTCCTGAAAGCCCAAACTGTGGTTCTTCCTAGAGACTGGAAAGACTGTTACTCTGCTTTAATATTCCTTAGTATGCAGAGCTAGGAAGGAATCGCAAGAAGTGCAGGGATCAACTCTGCCTTCCCACAACACTGCAATGGGGGATGCTTACCCACATTGCTTTGCTCTATCTGTGAACAGGGCGCTAGCAACGTGGCCATGAAATGTCGACAATGGGAGGCAGGAAAAACTGGTTTTGACCGGTTTTCACTGTTGCTGACTCTTGCATGTCGACAGCACTTTTGTTGCCAAACTTTGCCATGTAGACCTAGCCTAAGATTAAACAGGAGGAAGGATGGATCCCAAGCTAGGAGGCTGCTTAGCTTGTGAAAAATATTAAATAATAGCGGGAGGAGGGAGGAGCAACCATTGTGCATATCTCTCATTCATTGATTAGAGGGAAGCCCTTATGAGCTTTTACACAGAGGAAGATGGACTTATTTGGGATTTTGGTCCCTATTTGGGGGTTGGTTTCCTGGGTGTTGAGCCCTTAGAACTGAGTCCTCCTGGAGTTGAACTGGTTCAGCATCTGCTAGGGGGCTGTTACCCCAACTCTCTGCCTTGGCTGGGAGAGACCAGAGCTTCTATCCCAGCAGGACAAGGGATGGGTAGCCTCAGAGGGCAGAAAGTCAGGCATCAATGGCATCCTCAGCACACCAGGGAACATCCCCAAGGGGACTTCTGTGCTCTAGCCCATCACATGGGGAAGGAGAGCAACTGGGCATGAGTGAGCCTTTAAGGCCTTTTGATCAGCGCTTGACCCCAGCCTTCCTTAGTTAATGTTTCCAAACTATTGTCAGGCTTACTTACTTATTTTTGAACCTAATGTACTTTTGACTTTTCTAACTCATTCAGTTTTCAATCTCTTTTGTACCCCCTCCCATTCTGCCTTTTGCATTTCAAGGAGCTTCCTATAAACATCTGCAAAGAGCTGCCTAGTTGCCCTCCTTAAAACCCTCCTTTGCTATGATGTCATGGGCTAAACTGCTGGTGCACTGAGTCTACTGCCTGTCTTGCTGGCCAACACCCCCTTGTTACCTTGTTTCCCCCGTGTCCATCTTCACCTGTTGTCTCTTATGCTTATGATTATCAGCTCTTTTTGTTCTGTTTGTACAGCCCCTGGCACAGCGAGGTCTGGGCCTACATCTGGGGCATCTGTGCCAATCCTGCCACACAAGAGACTTTGCAAAGCAGCTCCGATTGGGCCAAGCCTAGAAGCTTTACTGCTCCCCAAAGCTGTTATCTTCGTGCTATGCGTTCCTATTTGATTTTTCTTTGGAAGCCCAATTTCTCTACTGGCTGCAAACTCGGGGAGCGCTATATCCCCTCGTTTACCGCAAGCACCAGAGACCCGGGGAAATGCTGAGCATTTATGGTTCCTCAGGAACAATCTGCAAACTTAATGTTTCCAATCTGTTGTCAGACTTATTTATTTTTGGCCCTAATGTACTTTGGACTCAGCTCTAACTGAATTTGTTTCCCAGCATTTTTCTTAATTATCCCCTCTGATTCATCCATGTCAGTGCTTAATTGGAGATTAATTGGGAAAAATGGTGTTTGTGCATCTCCCGCCAGGAAATGGCACAGCCGCATCCATCTTGCGCAGCCCTGGCAAACAGCAGGGAGGAGTCCAGTAATCTGTCTAGTTTCCCCTCCACCTTGATTTCAGCATCCCCCCCTTGCGCACCTTCCCAGCTGAGTAGGGAGGGTCTACACAACAAGCAGCAGCAAGTCGCGGCACTTGGGTGAACTTACTCAGGCTCATGGGTGTCAGGCTATGACTCTAAAAAATAGCAGGGTGGCTATTGTAGCGTGGGCTCTGGCACCTATCCCTGCCCTAGGCTTTGAAGTCCGAGTGCCGGCCCAGGCCGCAATGTCTATGCAGTGATTCTGAGTCTTGCTGGCAGTGTAGACGTACCCTGGTGGCACCAGTTTAGATGAGTCTCTTGGGGTATGTCTACACTACCCCCCTAGTTCGAACTAGGGGGGTTAATGTAGTCATACGGAGTTGCAAATGAAGCCCGGGATTTGAATTTCCCGGGCTTCATTTGCATGATCCTGGCCGGCGCCATTTTTAAATGCTGGCTAGTTCGGACTGCATGCCGTGCGGCTACACGCGGCACAAACTAGCTAGTTCGGATTAGGCTTCCTAATCCAAACTAGCTGTACACCTCGTTCCATATGGGGTGGTTCTAGTGACTTCACTCTACAGAGCACCGGGGAAACAGAGACCAGCCTGAGAACCTATGGGTCTTGTCACATAAAAAGCCATATGTAGGCCTGCAGGGGTTAAATTTGTATTCCTCTAGGCTAGTCATGAGCCCTGCTGGTGGAAATACCAGGTGTTCTTTATCCGCCGGTCTTCATCAGCCGTAACTCCCTATGCTTGCTAGCTGAGAGCCGAGTGTGGGATAAATAACATGGCCTTGGTTCTCAGCCCCATGGGAACGTTGAGAGTGGCATTGGGCCAACCTGTGCGCACTCCGTAAACAGCTAAAGTATAAGATAACTGGGAGTCCCGCTCCTCTGTGAGTCTCACCAGGGACCTAGACCTTGGAGGGTGCCCTGGATCCCCCCAGTTGTAGCCATGTCCAGTTTGGCCTGGTGCGAGGTGACCAGAGCGGGACTCCCTGCAGAGTGAAGGGGCGTAAGCATTTCCAAGTGCCTGTTACTCCAAAAAGCATAGGCACAGCAGTGCATAAAAGAGTATTACTTTGCAGTAGCTGTGTAACCATCTGGCGGCATTAAGCCTGTAATAGAAGTGATGTAGTGAGATTAATAAAAGCAACTATCCCTAATCGACTCTGTCTTGAAGCGAATCCACAGCCCTGTGAGTTGACAGGTCTCTCAATGCTGCAGTCACAGGGGCTATGTCTAGACTGCAGGCTTCTTTCAAAAGAGGCTCTTTCGAAAGCATCTTTCGAAAGAGCCTCTTTCGAAAGATCGCGTCTAGACTGCAGGTGGATCTTTCGAAAGAGCAATCCGCTTTTTCGAAAGAGAGCACCCAGCGAGTCTGGATGCTCTCTTTCGAGGAAGCCCTATTTACGTTGAAGAAAGCCTTCTTTCGAAAGAGGAACTTTCGAAAGAAGGCGTTCTTCCTCGTGAAACGAGGTTTACCACCATCGAAAGAAAAGCCGCGTTCTTTCGAAATAATTTCGAAAGAACGCGGCTTGAGTCTGGACGCAGGGGAAGTTTTTTCGGGAAAAGGCTACTTTTCCCGAAAAAACCCCTGAGTCTGGACACAGCCAGGGTGTGATACAGCAGCACAGTCTTCAGCCACCATGGCTGTTTCTGCCCATTGGCAAAACCCACAGGTGTGGGGGCACCATGAAATGTGGGACACCAAATTGCCCCAAATTTCATGGTGCCCCTATGCAGCTTCGTGCTGCCTATGGGCTCCGGATGCCCCAACTCATTCCCCAGCCACTTACTCTCAGCTCAGCACCAGTCTGCTCCCCCTCCCCCATCCCTCGGCCTCAGTGTCCAGCCCCTGCTCACCAGGCAGAGGTTAGCAGCCCTCATGGGACTGAGCAGGAGGCAGCAGGCAGCTGGAGAGAAGCGACCCTTTCCCCTTAAAAATGCTACTTCTCTCAGGCCAGCTGTGCAGCCGCCTGCTGCTCTTCCAGCCCACGCCTCCCTCCCGGCCCTGCTCCAGGTGCCAGCTCTCCCAGACCAGGTAGACCAGATATCACTCCAGTAAATAGCATCTGGTCTGTCTGGCCCATGAGAGTTGGCAGCCCCTTTCCACACAGCTTCAGCCCCTCCCGGGGGGTACGGGTCCAGGGCTCCGTCAGGTGCTGTTGGCCTCCTGGAACCCTGAGTATGGCTCAGTGTCTAATCCGCATGGGAGTCCATGCAGCTGCCAGGCTCCCGTACCCGAGCTAGCCTGATGAAAGCCAAGTCAGGTGTGTCTGAGCTGCGGTAACCCCACCCCAGGATTGCAGGAAGAGCACAGTTCAATGCCTGTCCTGCTGGCCAGGGCAGAACAGCTGTGCACAGCCCCCTCCGTGGGTTAGACTGTCAGTTTTATGATCTGTCCCTCTGGAGCAGGTTCCCAGCCGTGCCTCTGTAATATACCGTTGTGCCCTGGCCACCTTTGCCACCTCCTGGTGGCACTCAGACCCGCCCTTGCCCCATGACTTATTAGAGAAGGGCTCATGCTGCAAAGCTCAGATCTGGCCCGGGAGCTTGGAGGGGTCTGGAATTCGACGGGTGGTGGGAAGAAGTTGAGACCCTTGGTAGCGTCTGTTGGCTGCTGCAGGAGCTGTAATCCCGCTGCAGGAGGGCTGGAGCAATTTATACAGCAGGGGGGAGGAAAGCCATTGAGCCAAACTGTAAACCTGGGGTATGATGGAAACCCTTCAGGCCAGCAGTGCGGCAGCGTCGCTAGTTCTAGCCCCTGTGTCCCAGTGTGATCTGACGTCCTTGGAAGGAAGGTGCTGGGTCTGAGAGCCCAAAAGTGGGGGGGCTGGTTTTAGATTTAATGGCCACTTGTCACACAGCTGCCATGGTGGTAGTTTCTCTCCCAAGCCGCAGAGGCCTGTATCTAGTCCCGGACAGCCAGAGACTCAGTGAAAGTAGCTGGATAAAGAGCAGGCCCCTGGGTCTGTGTGAGTCTCTAGCCACTGCTCTGCAGCCCTGCGGTGCTTGTTCATTAACTGTCTCCTCTTAGTTTCTAAGTAGAGAAAGAGAAAATAGCAGAAGGGCAAGAGGGGGCTTGGTGACACGGGTTGCCTGTCATCTCCCGCTAGAAAAGCAAAGCCAGAGGCCCACTGGGTATTCCCGGCTCGCCTTTATCATGAGCAAGGGCGGAAGGGATGATAAGTAGAGGTTTATTCCTGCAAATCCTGCATTAGCCATTAACAAGCAGTTAATTGCACAGAGGTTCAGAACCAATCTCTCATAGCAGGCAGGGTGTTCACATTTGCAGTGTCTTTGCTAAATGCAAAGGGTGGGCTGGCAGGGGAGGTCAGGGAATAATAATGTGGGTGTGTGGAGGGGTCTCTTGCTGGAAGAGGATGGGAGGGGGAGCTTGAGTGAACCTGGAGGCTTTAAACTCCTCGTTGAGCCCCAACCTGGGACAATGAAAGATATGACTTCGGACAGCTAGTGAAGTGCCACTTCCCACAGCTCCATAAGGGTGACTGCTGACCACCTGCTTTCTCGCTCCACTCCACCCTAGCCCCGGGGCTGGCTTCCAGGCCCTGTCATGATCTGTATGGGGAGAGCTATGCACCCAGGGCAGGGGAATCCCAAAGCTGTGCAAAGCCTCCAGAGCTGGCTTGATACCACGCATGTCTGGCCCTTGGAGTGTGTCGGGGAAAGGCCAGGGCATGCTGAATGCTCCTGAGCCCTGAGGCTGCTGTAACCAGTGGCCATACCAACATCCCCTGCTACCCTCAAGAGCTGGACATCCGACATGTGGTAGGAAGCCAGCTGTGCCCGTCACCAGATGTGCCAAGCGCAGCGCAGCGCGGATGCACCATGATATTTAAATATCCTCTTCAGACTCCTAAGGCCTGATTCTCCAGACTTTGTACAACAATAAGACCTAGCTCTTGTTTAGCTTCCCTGCACCCCTTCAATAGCTCAGCTATGGAAAGCCCTGCCAGTCGGCGATGGCAGCAAGGTGCCTCTGTGTGCTCTCCCCTTGTGCCAGCATAGCGCAATAGGAAATTGGGTGCTGGAAGAGGTGTGAACACCAGCCTGCCAAGTTGTGCTTGGCAAGAATGACGTTCCTCAGTCGCACCTGTTGCTAACTTCCCCCAGAGGTGTACTAGAGAAAAGGAGCACGTACCACCTCTGACGCATGAAGTGCCTCGTTCCTGCTCTTCTCAAACAGTTCCCATTTCTGCTGGAGCTACGGGAGACGTCTTGTCACTGAAAGCGTGGGTAGAAAATGGAGAAACCTTGCCACGTCTCCCTCCCGATTTCAAAAAGCTGCAAGAACGAGGCTGTAGGATTGGCAGAGAGCGGACCCCTAGATTGTCTTCTCTCCTCTTGTTCCGGGCTGGCCTGCCCGCCATTGGCCCAGTGTGAGTTTTGGGGTTGCGGGGAGGAAAGAGAGGTTCTTGCCAACCAGTTTTATCACCAGCCGATGTTCCCACTAATCTCTTCCATCCACGTGCAGAATACATTTTGTACGTGCACTGAGGCATCAACAGGAAAAACACAAACCTGGCTGTGGACACACTGCTGATCAGCTGGGCGGCATTTGAATCTGTCTTGAGCAGCCACCCGAGTGCCCAGCTTGCAGAGAACGCTCACCAGTCTCTTTGAAGTGCATCTCCCCAGCCTTACTAGTCTAATGACGTATTGATTTCTCTGTCTTCGCGTTTTACACAGACTCCCGTCAATGCGAGGCATTTGACTCTGTCAATAAGAAGTGGGCTGGGGACGTCTGCCAGGATTTAATCATTACGCCATCAACGGTGACATTTCAAGTGACAGATTTGCCATTAACCAGAAAGCCCTTGTTTGGCTTGTTCCCGAGATGCCATTGGTGACCCGTGGATACTTTGTTTTGTTCTTAATCCGCATGTAGCTGTTTGTGCCTTTCAGCAGGAGCCTGGGACAGCCTATCACAGTGTAGTGGAATGGGGGGAGCAGGGGTGTTCAGTGCCCGAACTGTGGCGTTTCCAGCTAAGTGTTCCCTGTAAGCCTGGTGCTTAGGCAGCCATTCCGGAGAGAGTCAGGTGCCACCCAGCTGATTGGCAGAGTGCCCACAGCCAGCAGCATGTGTTTCTTTTGGGGGTGCACATCCACACGTGCCTCAGTGCACATAAAATGTATTCTGCACCTGGATGGAAAAAATTCGAGGGAACATTGAATGCAGTGGTTGAGATCTGCGCTGCTGATTTCCCAGCAAGCGTCTCCTCGTCGCAATGCAAACTTGGTAACACGTGGCAGAGACGGATGAATGTGTTCTCGGCTCTTCCATGCTGGGAAGCTGCCTGGGCACCCCAGATGGCGAGGCTGTGCCTTGCGGGAGAGGGAGGATGCAAGGGGAGATGAATTCCTCTCATTCTGCCTGCAAGTGGCTAACAGCGACATTGACTGCGCGCTAAGCGTTTAATTGTGAGGCGCTGGAAGTCCATTGAGTCTCCTGTGATAAAAGACCAGTGCATGCAGCTGGCAGGGATTGCAGTTGATGAGCGTGTTATGTACTCGCTTAACGATAAACGCGATGCGAAGAGTGCAATGGCTCATGCTGCTAGCACGTAGGCGGGGCTCTTTGCAAATGCCGGCGGTGCTGTTTGCCTCATATTTTTTTTTTCCTTTCGGTTTTTGATTCTCTCCCCCCCCCCCCCCCCTTGGTTTTTTATTGTGGCTGCTAATTATTTGTGCATGTGACAGTGCCAAAGTGCCCTACACGAGTCCGCGTCTGTGCATAACTCAGTCATAGGGGATGAGCTTTTCTCTCTCAGAAGCATAATGTGGTAACGACCCTCTTGCTGAAGAGGCTCTGACCCAGACCCCGGTGACTATTTCACGTGTATAATTACTGCTCTAAAAGCCTTGCCTGAGATGGATTCCCGTGCACCAGTGCAGTCATGGAAACTGTTCCTGGGATTGCTGAGGGACCCAGTGGCCTCAAATCCTCCTTGAAGCTAGTTGGCGAGGGAGCGCCCAACACTTTCCAGTATACACCCGGGATCAGCTCCTTAGAGCCAATCTCTGCTGCTTGTCCTGCGCGACGCATGGCTGCAACACTCAATTTAGATGGGGGCCAGGCCTGCCAACAGGATGGGGAAGGTCCGGGGGCAATTGCCCCAAGGCCCAGTGATACAAAGGGGCCTGGGACTCTGCCTGCCACTGCATCTAATGCTCTTATCCTGCTTTAAAGAAAGACAGGCCCCTTCCTCTCGTTAGAAGTGTAAACCTTTCCTCTAAGGGGGCAGCTATTTTAGAACGTGAATGTGTCTGCTGAATCTGTCACTTGGCCCTGGCTTCCCGGCAGCGTGAGCTAGACTTGCTCAGTGATCTGGTGTCAGTCTGTTGGGCCGATTCCTTGCCTGCTACGGGGAGCAGAACTGGCCTCATGCCTGTCCTGTGCCTGAGGGATTCTGCTGCTTCCCTGCTAGTCGTCCTTGTCCTTGGGTGGTCCGAAAGCAAGGCCAGCATCTTGCGTCTCTTCCGTCTAGAGCTGACTCTGGGTAACAGATCACATCGTTAGCAGGACTGGAGTGATGGCTCTGGGCCTCGGACTTCTCTTCTGCGCTGAATCCTGCTGTAGCCGCCAAAGGATGGGGGTGGGATGTGAATGACTGGAGGGTGGAAAGCAGGGTAGTGCAGCAATGTAGTGCACATGCCGGTCTCCTTCCCCAGGGGTTAAACCCTTGGGCATTGCCTCTTGCTCCCTTGCTTCTGTCTCTGTCTCTCTCTCTCAACAGATGCTGTGAGGAATGCTTGCACCAACCATGCACAGAAAAGTTCTCCTCTAACCAACCAGGCTGGAGAATTTTGTGTCCAGCGCCTGCCTCTTGGAAACAGCTCAGGGACTGATTGATCTGTCCACCTCCCCACATATCCCCCAGGATGATTTTGGTTTCAAATGGCTGATTTCATGTCTCCCTGCCCTTTTCCACCTCCCTCCCCTCCTGCCATGGTGTCCTGCTTAGTTGGGTGCCCCTTCTTTGCTTTTATCCGGCATTTTGCCGTTCTTCCAGGGAAGCCTGGCAGCCAATTACTTACTTCCTGTGCATGAGCAATGAATGAGCTTATTCAGTAATTTGCACAGTCCTTGGGCCGCCCTTGCACGAGCAGGGGAATTAATATCCTCTCTTGCTATGGTCTCCTGGCACCGGCCCCATTCTTCACAAGACATTGCAGATCTCTTATGCCCACACGTTTCTCTCTGGTGCTTCCTATGGGTCCAGCGGGTGCAGCCTCCTTTTGCAAGATGCGTCTGTTCTCTGCATCCTGCTGGCAAGGGAGATCTGTGCAAAGGCCACCGAGGACTCCCTGCAGGGCTGCAGTCTTTGGCTCCGAGGTCTCTGTGGCTTGCCCTGGACTCTCCGGGCTACCTTGAACCCTTCCGAGGATGGAAGGAACAAAGGGCAAGGGCGCCCCACTTGTGCGGCGTCTCTGCTGTCACTGCTGCCTCTCCCCAGCCTTTGTGCACATCTGTGGGGCTCATGACAATCCTTCGGAGCTGCCACCCTGCAGTGTTTCTTCCAGTACAAGCTGCCTGTAAGTTCCTGCAAACTGTCACTCATCACAGGAGGGAACGCGCGGCTGTCTTCATCCTGGCAGCACCGGAGAAAGCGTTGAATCTTCTGTCACAGCTCGGCAGGCATCTGTGTCTGTTCTCCCCATCGCTCTCTTCCCTCTCTCACTGCTGCCATGCTCTGTGCTGCCCCTCTTCTCCCAAGCACTTGGGCCGGGACCCATGACCCAACGGCCTCTCTGGATACCCAGCGCTCCTTAGGTCAGGGCACTGGCCAGGTCTGCCCTGCCTGGGTATGTACATAGCCCTCACTAGCCCCCAGCCCCAGCAGCAGTAAAATCTCCATGTAAAATCTGAGCTACTCCAGTGAGGGAAGGGGGAGGTTTCTAGGGTTGTTCCAGGGCTGTGTTTGGGAACTCTGTAGGCCATTACTCAGCTGGGTATGAAATCCAGGCCTCACTGAAGCCAATGGAGGTAACCAGGATGGGCCAGATGTGGAGAAGGGATCCTCACTAATGGTGGGAGTTCTAGGAAGAGGCCTGATGAAGGCAGCCATGGGGGCAGCCTCCTCTGGTGGATGGGGCACGGGGCTGGGAGCTGGAGACTGGAGTCTGCTACTGCCCTGCAGTCTGACACCGGGCTAGTCGCTTCCTCTCCCTGTGTGCCTCTATTTCCCCTGCACCTTCCTGCCTGGTCTAATCTAATTGCAAGGCCTTGGGGACAGGGGCTGTCTCTGCAGGGTGGAGTGTTGGTGCGAGGCCAGGTAGCGCCTAGCACAGTGAGGCCCTGGTCTTACTTAGAGAATGGAGCGGCTGCTGCACTAGAATTTAATAATGGGCAGATGCCTGGGATGTCAAAAGCAACAGCATGCGGGGAGGGAGGAGAATGTTGACAAGCTTTCTTTAAACCTCCTTCTGCTCATGGTTGAGGTGATCAGCACAGCTGCCGAACCAAGTGTGGTAGGCTGGTGAGCGAATCCAGACAGATCTACCCATCCCATCGTGAATGGCCAGTATTTCTCACTAGGGTTGCCAGATAGTGTCACAAAAAATACTGAACATGGCGGGGGAAAAATTGGTTGAGCAAAAATGGGGGACCAAAGTTGTTGAGCAAAAGAGAAAAAAAAACCGCACCAAACAAAGTGTGGGTGCCTTTAAATCACCACGCTTCCCCCCGCCCCCACCAGACATTTGATATGACCAGTATTTTCTGGGGGTTTTCTTACTGGACAGAACCCGCCAATACCGGACACCTGGCAACCGTATTCCTCATTAATGATAGGGGCTGGCCTATGCTCTGCATGGGCCAACTGGATCATGCTTGAAGCACATTGGTGGGGTGGGGCACGAGAAGGCCTCCTTGGCGCTCTCTACCCATGTCGCCACTGTGCCGTGTATAAATAAGACCAGTGCTCCAGGGCTGTCAATCCAGCACTTACAAACGGGGGTTAGGAATGGGGGTGAGAACCTCTCTCGCATTCAGCTAGCTCATGACGGAGCCTGTTGAGCCTGGCTGACTTCTCGCAGGAGCCTGGCTGACTTCTCGCAAGAGTTGCTGCAGCACAGAGCCGTGTAAAACGTGGGGGTATCTCAAAAGCCGATGACTTAAAGGCACCTGCTCCGTGGGGTTTATTTTTAGCTCTCCCTGGCAGTGAGCCGAAAGCATCCTCTGAGCCGCTCTAATTGGGGATCCGCTTCCTTCTGTTCTCCAGGCCTGTCTATTTTCTAGGTGAAGGGAGAGAATAATAGAGCCAAGTGATGTCATTACATCTCTCACAGGCTGGCGCTGCTGTGCAGGCAACCCTCTACTTTCCCACCGGCGGGTCAGAGCCGTGCTCTGGCAGTGCCGTCTCCCCACAGAAAGTCCCACTTTGTCTCCCCATGCTGAGGAAACCCTACATGAAGATGAAAGGAAGGTGCACCCCTTCAGCACAGGCCTCTGCTGGCTTCACCTGCAGGACAGGCTGGTCCCAAACCCCATGTGCAGCAAACGCTGCTCGGAGATTGAATATGTATCAGAAAAACAGCACAGGGGCTTCCTGACCAGAGCAAGGCTGGGAAGCTGCCACCAGGACTAGATTTGCTGTGGGAGGAACTCCTTTACTTATTGTGTAGGTTTTTTGTATAGTGAGGTCCATTATGAGTGACAAGCTTCCCCTTTTTGCCTTTTAAGGGCATTTATAGTTTAGCCTCCTTCCACTACCTGAGCTAGTAACCTGGCTGGACATTACCCCTCACCTTTGTTCAGCCCATGCTGTAGTTTTACCACCCGCTGCATGGATTCTCCCTTAAACATTTCCATGATTCCACACTCTGCCCCTAGTGCATGTAGAAAATTCCTGATAAAATCAGAGCATCCGCTTCCTCCCCTCTGCCTTCTGGCCCTTTAGTCCGCTCTAAAAGCTTACTGCCTCCTTGTGCTAGGTGCTGTACAAACCTAGAACACAAGAACTGTCCTTGGCCCAAAAAGGTTACAAGCTGTCCAGCAGGCACTCTGAGACAAGGGCTACTGCTGTTGTGTATCCCGAGATGCAGTCAGCCCATCCAGTCTCTTTAATTCAATTGTAGTGGAAGGTGTTCAATTTTGGGAGCGCAGTGAGGCATCACAATGTGAGACGGAGGCATCTAAAGAAGTGATTTGATTTTCAGAAGTGCTGGGCATCCTGCAGTTTTGCTGCAGCTGCTCACCACCCACCCCTGCTAAAAAATCGGCCCTTGCCTGCAATCCCTGAGGTTGCAAAGCGGTTGTTCCGACCCGCTCAGACTCCTTGCCCAATAGCAAGAAAATGAAGTAACATGATCAGCAAGTTACCCCGGGGAGAGGATCTCTTGTCCACAAGCAGCTTCCATCCTGGTTCTAACTGTAAAGCAACACTGTCTCCAACTGACCCATCTCTCGAGCCGTGCATCCCAGTCAATTTGGAATCCGTGGCAACCAGTTGGGGGCCTAGCTGTATTTAAAGCTCCCTATGCCACAGCTGATTGGAGCAGATGCTTCAATAGCTTATTTGGGTAATATAAGCACGGTCAGGTCTCCTGCTACCACCACCTGTAGGAGGGCCCCAGCTCTTGGATTGGCTGGAGGCCTTAGTGTTACTCTGACACTAAAGAAGACTCAGAACACCCATGTGATTGTGGCTTCCCCAGGCTACACCAGCTGGACCTGCTGTTTGTCTCCTTGAGGCCAATTCCCTGGTTGCTTGTTGCTCTCTGCCTGGCTTTGGAGTCGTCACCTGAGTCTTTGCTCCCTCAGACAGCACCAACCAATGGCACTTGGACTCTGTCCCAGGGGCCTTGGGGTCTGATTTTTTAAAGACATTCAGGTCCTGCTGTGCTCAGTGTTACAACACTTCGCTAATTTAGGAGTCTAAATCTCTTTTCAAAAGGGATTTAAGCTTTTAGGAGTCTGTCATACCCGTGAGGGTTGGCCAGCAGCCTGGGGTTAAAGGGTTAACTATGTCCCCTGTACCTAACCAGGTAGCGGTCAGCCAATAGAAATGCAGATAGGGATTTCAAACTGAGACAAATGAATTTTTGGGTCGTCCCCCCCTTTGTCTCTGAGGCAGTTTGCTCTCTAGATACTGAGGGAGACAGAAGACATGTCTCTCTCCAAGAAAAAGACTCTTCATAATGTGTAAGTAGGGTAAAGTCTAGATAAATCCATCACGTTTTATTTTTTTCTGGTTTGGGAATTTGGATCTGATATCTGTATTATTAGAAATGGGTTTCCTCTCTTTTATAACTAATTTTTGCCCATAGGGAGGATCATCCGTGAGTATATTAATTGGTGGCTCTTACCATCTAACCATTCCAATTATGCTTGTAACCGGGGTTTTGTTTTGATAATAAAAGTTCTTTCTTTTTTTAAATTAACCTGATATTGGTTGATTTCTGTGTCCTGGAAAATCTGTCTGTGGACATCTCTGCATGCCTCTGACTAGGGGACAGCTACCACAGACTGCAGCTTGTATTTTCTCTTCTTTGTCAAGCTCTTTGGGGAAAAGAGCTTGCAGTATCCCTGAGGTTTTTAGGGAGGAGGTTTCCCAAGTGACCTCTTCCCTGGTTCTTCCTGTAATACTTGGGTGGTGGCAGCACTTTTTATTTCCAAAGTCCAGGTATTAGGACGTTGGGGGAAGTTTTGTACCAAAGCCTGTAGAGCTCAGGTTTTGGGGTGCTTTTGCGGGCCCCCACTTCTGCATTCATCATGCCAGAGTGGGGCACAACCTTCACACAGTCTAAATCCCATTGACAGGACTATAGAAGCCAGTACAAGGGGAAGCTGGAGGATGAGGCAGCTCAGTGCACGGATCCTTCATATGGTGGAGTGGTGAGTGATCATATATCCGCTTCGGGTGATGAGTACCCTGCCCTTTCCATATGGTTGAACGGAAGGGAGAGGGCCCAGTGTGAAAATGGGGGGAGACTGACTGACGTACGGGGGTGGGGTGTGAGGAATGTTGTGTGGAACAGCCTCATGTCTTGTGGGCACCATCTCAAGGACCTAATCCTCAGCTGGTGGGGCCTGGCAGAGCTCCATTGCCCTTGTCGGAACCATTGTCTCTTGACCTTGTGGGAGCAATGCCAATTTACACCAGCTGTAGCTTTGGCCGAATCACGGGAAGGCACTCAATTTGGTCTGTACTGGGTGACTTTTTAATGGGGATCCTGCTGTGCACATTGACAATCAGCATAGAAATAAAAAGCTCCTTATACAGAGGGGCGCTTGAAGATGTTCCCCAATCGTATGAATGCTCTGTGCATTAAAGCATGATTGTAATGAGAATTGTGTCAAAGGCTTTGCTGGAAAACCCATTAAAACCGATTAGAGCATCTGTGTGCACCATAAGGAGCCTTTCTAGAAGAACTGCCCATAATTTCCAGCTGTCATACAACAAAGACAGTCCTGAAATGCTCTCCTAGATGACAGTAAAACAGAGGAACGTGCAGCTGCATGGATCCTGCTTTGATTTGTGTTCAAGGCGGAAAGTTCTTGGCCCCTTGGCTGTGGAATATCTGCCTGGAGGAGTGACTGTATGCCGGGTGGTTGTCGCTGTGTTGGCCCTGGGATACGGTAGACAAGGTCGATGAAGTCGTATCTTTCATTGGGCCAACTTCCATTGGTGAGAGAGACACATTGCTGAGCCTACAGAGAGCTCTTCTTCAGACCTGAGCTCTGTGTTCTCAAAAGCTTCTCTCTCATCAACATTGGTTGGCTCATTAAAAGGGAGGGTTTAATGACCTTTCACTAAATCAAGATAATGTCACCTCAAATTCCAGCTGACTGTAGAGAGAACACTACTGCTGCTTCCCCATGCTAGTCTCCAAATTGTAGAGACTTCTTTCACTAATGTTTCAGCTAACTAATCAGACAAAGGAAAGTTCAATTCTGAAACAAGGGGAGAGGTTGTTTTGCAAATGATCTTGAACAAATGATCCTCAAGTAAGAAAAGAAATGTAAAAATAAATCAGTAGTTACTGTTGTGGGGCATGGAGACTTTCAGTGAGAGCGTCTACTTGAGAAAAGCCGAGGAAAAATGTCATTGCAAAATTTTTCTTTAAGGTTTTTCAGGTTTAAAAAAAAAACCTCTCAAAACTCTTTCCCCAACAAATATCTGACTGAATTTTTTACAAAACTGGGTTTTTTTCCCTGAGAAAAGTTGCTGAATCAAAGTCATTTTCTGCTGGGTTAAAACAAAAATGGAAGGGGGAAATCTTCATCTGGCTCTCGTTGCTACTGGAATGTGAAATCGAAGAAGTGGAAAGACAGGAACAAATATTGGGTGAATGCTGCGTTGTGAGGTATCCGGAAGAGAATTTAGGAAGATTCAGACTGGCGTTTGTGCTTCTGGGTCTTGATCTAATAATAGCTGGTAAAACAGTCCTGAGATACTGGTTTGATCCTTTTGTGTGTGGAATATAAAAGGAACGCTTCTCCATATTCAGTAGCTGCATATGAACAAGTGACAAAGGGGAAGAGAGGCAGAGTATCTGACTTTGAAGAGATGAGAATAAAAAGGCGTTTTTAACAAAAGTTTTGGAATTTTTTTAAAAGGAAAAAAGATGAAAAGTGAGAGAACCCAGTTCAACATGTGAAAGTCTCCTACTGCAGGTATTTCTGTTTAAAGGTTTGGGAACATTTTTAAACGTGGGTGTTCTAAGCCCCCTTGCTCCTGTCCATACCCAGTCCCAGTTGAGGCCAGGAGCAAAGCCGGCCTGTGGGACCAGCAGGTGGGACGCCAGGCACAGGGCTCAAACAGGGACCCCAGCATGTGGGGCTGACAGCAGAGTCCCCAGTGCATGGGGCTGGCAGCTGGCACCCCAGGCATTAGGCCAGGAACCTGGGGATGCTACAGCACCCCCCGCACTGCTAGTACCTGCACCTTTGTTTATATGGTCTCCATTACTATCATATTGATCAACTCAAAATCCTCCATGTATTTAATAGCCCCCGCCACCACTCTTAGGTTGGGTAGGGCTGCTATCCCCATTGGATAGAAGGGAAACTGAGGCATGGAAAGGCTAAATGACTTTCCAAAGGTCCCACAAAGTCTGTGACAGAGCAGGGTTGTGTTTCTTGTGCACCAGGCTAGCACCCTAACACTGTATCACCCTTCCTCTCTGAAGCCATGTTGAGGAGATGCCAGGACTGTTTAACAAACGTGGAGCTTGGTTGCCCTTTTTCCCCCCAGGATGATGGTGGGCATAGTTCCCATTAAGGTGTGCGCCTGCCCGGCTGTGCACAAAAAATTCTCCGCCCGCCCACCTCCTTCGCAGAGCTTCCTGCTGGAAGGTGAGTGGCACGGTAGGTGGCTGCTCCAGGCCGGGGCCGGCTGGAGAGGCTGCTGGGGACTGAGGGGGCTGAAGCTGCGTGGTGGGGAGGTCAGGGCCTGCCAGGTGGTGGGGGTGGACGGGGCCTGCTCTGGCAACTGGGGTGCGACCTGCTTGGGGGTCAGGACCGGCTGGGGGGGCCTGCTTGTGGGTCTGGCTGGTCCAGTCAGGGGCCTCCTCTGAGGGCCAGGGCCGCTGTGGCAGCCGGGGCCGCATAATGGTGGGGGGGTCTGCTTTGGCGGCTAGGGCCAGCTCCAGCCCTAGTCCTTCCCCAGGGCTGGAGCTGTGCTCAGGGCTGCAAAGTGGCTTCTCCAACTGCTCCCTGGCTGCGTGGTGGCTGCCCAAAGCTGGAGCTGGGCTGGGGCCCCCTGCACCTCTCTCTTGCCCCTCAGAATCCCCTCAGACCCTCCTCCCCCTCTCCCCACATGCCACTGCCCCACCCTGAGCGCTGGCAGCAGCTTCCCTCTGCCCTGGGTGTGGAGACTCTGCCAGCCCCGTGGGGAGCAGCCTGGGGCAGTCCTGCCCTGCACGAAGGCTCACCTTCCTTCCCCCAATGTTTGGGAGGGCGCTACCTGGGAGAGTCTCTTGGGGAGCCGCACCACTGGTGGGTGGCACAGTGGCACCTATCTGAACAAGCGCACGTGACCTCATGGTTAGCGTACAAAACAAAACTCGCTCCGCTCATGGATGGAAAATCTTAGAGGGAACACTGATGGTGAGGTCCCTTTGAGGAACATCATGGAGAAGAAACGAGGGAAACAAGTGTTTTCCTGGACCGGGGCTTTCAAGCATCCCTATACAGGAAGCACGTTCGTGCATGTTAAACACATGCTTGAAGTTAAACTTCAAATGAATTGATTGGGATTTTATAACTCGATGTGCTGAAGAGGGATGAATCGGGACCTGAATTCCTCTTTCACCCATGAAGAGCAAAGCAATAAAAACCTTGTTATTGTGCCAGTCGGTCGCATTTCATTTGTGCGGGATGGAATGTATTTTCTAGTTAATGAACCGGTCACATTTATGACCTTCCATTTTCCGTCCAAGAATGGAGCGAGAAAAGCGGGGGGAGGGGGGAAGCCGGTGGTATTTTTCCTGAAACCAGCCCCCTGACAGGAGAAGTTGTCTGGGGAATCTATATTGTATGAGTCTAAAACCAGACCACTCTGGGCTGCAGCCCCGGATCACTCCCAGGTCAGCTCTACACCTGATTTCAGCTCACCAGTTGGCTTGATTTATACAGATATTGAACCCTGGGGCTAACATCATGATGGCTACAAAATGGGATTCTAGCAAAATGACACGTGCGGGGAGTCTGCATTGACAGACGGGAGTTGTAGAAGCATGCGGATGGGTTCCCAGGCCCCGTTACCAGTTTCCAGTGCAGTCTTTGGGCTTCCCAGGCTCTGTCAGAGGTGAAGATGTTAAACAATTCCCCTGCTGTTGCCCTGCCTCGGAGCCCTTGACTCTGTCTTGCAGGGTCACTGCTTCACAAGCTGCAGAGAGTTAGCGATGCCAAGTCAATTTGTTGGTTGTGGTGACAGCCTATGGCTTGCTATCTGTCTGAATGCAGAACAAAACAAAATACCGCCACCCCCACTCTTGCCACTGGTTCCTCTGTCTCCTCCAGTGTTATAGAATCATAGAACACTAGAACAGGAAGGGACCTCGAGAGGTCATTGAGTCCAGTCCCCTGCCCTCGCAGCAGGACCAATTACTGACCGGATCAGAGCTCCTCAACACGCAGCCTGTGCAGATGTGAATTTTTGCACCAAGCAGGCTGAAATGGCACCTAGCCTTGCAATGCCCTGCTACCCCAGGCTGAAGGTCACCCCAGCTGTTTGTTTGTGGCCCACGGTGCAGTTTGGGTTTACACGGGGGCTCAACACATCACCCGCAGGGTGGGAGCCAAAACAAAAAAGGAGTCAATATAATGATGTCCTGTTGATACACGTTTCAGTAGTTAAATTCCTGGACTGTCGTTGCTCATTGAAAGTGCAGTCATATGGGTAGAAATCGGGTCAATATTGCATTTTATTCATATCAGCAGAACTGACTTAAATGCAGCTTGTGGGTTGTGTAGTCTTGCCTTCATCTTTGTATTCATGCCCGTCAGTGTGAAAGACGCTATTTGCATGTAGATACAACCACGCTTAAGTTGCGGCCCTCAGCAAGTGCTGTGAGTACTGTTGTGGCTCTCGGGGATTCCAAGTTGAGTAGCCCTGGTCTAGATTATCCCTGGCAGGTGTCTGTCTAACCTGCTCTTAAATATCTCCAGTGATGGAGATTCCACAACCCCCTTAGGCAATTTATTCCAGTGTTTAACCACCCTGAGAGTTAGGAATTTTTTCCTGATGTCCAACCTAACCCTCCCTAGCAGCAATTTAAGCCCATTGTTTCTTGTCCTATTCTCAGAGACCAAGGAGAACAATTTTTCTCCCTCCTCCTCATAACACCCTTTCAGATATTTGAAAACCACTATCATGTCCCCTCTCTTCTCTTTTCTAAATTAAACAAGCTCAGTTCTTTCAGTCTTCCCTTATAGGTCGTGTTTTCTAGACCTTTAATCATTTTTGTTGTTCTTCTCTGGACCTTCTCCAATTTTTCCACATCTTTCTTCAAATGTGGTGCCCAGAATGGGGGACAACACTCCAACTGAGGTCTCATCAGTGCAGAGTAGAGCGGAAGAATGACTTCTCGTGTCTTTCTCACAACACTCCTATTGATGAATCCCAGAATCATGTTTGCTTTTTTTGCAAGTGTCCCACTGTTGACTCATGTTTAACTTGTTGTCCACTATGGCCTCCAAGTCCTTTTTCCACTAAGGCCTCCATCTCCTGATGAGCAGGATTCTGCACCTGCATCCCTCCTCACAGGGTGGCCAACAACCTCAGTGGGCTTCTGGGCAAGGAGTGGGGCCTCAGGTGGAAGGGGCAGGGTCGGGGCAGTCAGCCTCGGTACCATGCGTGCCATGCCCCCACCAGCCCTTAGAGCCCCTTTGAATTGCTGGGCCCTAGGGCAATTGCCTCCTTTGTCCTCCCTTATCAACAGGCCTGGCTGGGCGGCATTTGTCTCTCTCTTGGGTGGTCACCCAAGCGCTCATCTTACAGGGAACGCTGCCTGCTAGTGAGAGTCGGAGGCATGGCACATTCACAGTCTGCTCTAAAGCCTCTTCAAGTCAGTAGGAGACTTTCCACCCATTTCAATGGGCTTTGGATCCCGGTGCTCGAGCAACGTCATGCAGGAGAGAATTGGGGCTGGTGTATAGCGAACTCTGCTGTAAAAGGAACATCATGGAGCCAGGCAGAGCGGAAGGTTCTTTCAACACATGTAAATGGCATTTCTGGTTACAGCAAAGCCCCTTGCTTGGAGTGAAGTTCTTCTGTAAAAGAAAACCCCGGCACTAGAGATCTGAACACAACATTACTGCTGCAGGGCTGTAAAAGGCTGTCATATTTTATTATTTTCCATTTATAAATGTAATTGACTGACCTGCATCCTGCGTAGAAGAGTGGTAGGATTCTGGTTGAACGAGTTAGTGGCATTGAGGAAAAGAGGCAGCTGGCTCCTCTACGCTTGCGAGAGAGAGAGATTCCTTTATGTGGTTTATGAATGAGGTTGCACTAAAATTGATGGGACCATCTCTTTAAAATAAATTAGCATTTAAAAACATGAAAGCTACATGATTTGTGAGATTGTCTTACACACACAGAACCCAGGTCTCTTCTTGGGCCAAGATCTGCTCATGCAAGATGGGAGGCTGCTCTAATTTTACCATCTACGGTCTCTATGGACCTATTTTCCTCTACGGGCAGGATGCATGTCAGTCAATTAACTTTATTCCAGTGTACCAACACCCTCCACCAGGGCTTTCAACCTGTGACCAATGACCCCTGGGATTCTGCAGACTGTGTAAGAATTCCAAAAGGGTCTGCACTTCCTTTGAAATGTTTTGGGGTCTGCAAATGGCAGAGGTGGGGGAAGGTTATGAACAATTGCTCCTACACCCTGCACTGTGTGGGCAGTAGGCTTAGGAGCTAGCTACCTGGTCATGCACCAGTTGAGAGCTCCTGCACTGGGAAATGTGATGTTGGCCTCTTGGGGCCCGATTCTGGCACTTTACACTGAGAATCTGGGTCCCTGCGTTTCTGGCCAATGGTGTGTGTTTCTGCATGAGCTAAAAGCACTGATGGGTTCTCAGTGTGGTTGCATGGGGTGCAGAAGGAGTGGAGGTCAGAATTTGGACTCCAGCATGGGTCTAATTCAAAGGCTCAGTCTCTCCTGAACACTGCTCCAGGCTGACCTGCCTATTGTGACGTCCAGTGTCCTCCTTCCCTAGAGCTGACCCTTGCTTGTGGGGTGAGAATAACCTAAAGGCTTGGTGGGAGATAATGGGACCCCAGACTGCAGGGGCAGGAGAGAGCAGCACAAGATGAGGATTTGTTGATCACTGAAACCCTTCAGAGGAGCATTGTGGGTTGCTAAGGAACAGCGAATAGGGGAAGAGAATAGGGTTGTTCAGGACAGCATAGGCTGCCTTTACTGCTCCTGTATCATAGAACTGGAAGGAACATTGAGAGGTCATCAAATCCAGTCCCCCACACTCATGGCAGGACCAAGGGCCATCTAAATCATCCCTGACAGGTGTTTGTCTAACCTGTTCTTAAAAATCTCCGATGATGGAGATTCCACAACCTCCCCAGGCAATTTATTTTAGCCAACCTTTGCGTGCTTGAAAACTATTATCATGTCTTCTCTTTTCCAAACTAAACAAGCCCTGTTCTTTCAATCGTCCCTGATAAGTCATGTTGTCTAAAGTTTTAACAACTTTTGTTGCTCTTCTCTGGGCCTTCTCCAATTTTTCCCCATCCTTCCTAAAATGTGATGCCCGGAACTGGACGCAATACTGTAGTTGAGGCCTAAACAGCGTAGAGCAGAGTAGAAAAATTACTTCTCGTGTCTTCCTTACAACACTCCTTTTAATATATCCAACCATATTTGCTTTCCCCCCCCCCAACAGTGTCACACTGTTGACACACATTTAGCTTGTGGTCCACTATAAGCCCTAGATACTTTTCCGCAGTACTTTTTCCTAGACAGTCATTTCCTATGTTGTATGTGTGAAACTGATTGTTCCTTCCTAAATGGAGTACTTTGCATTTGTCCTGGTTGATTTTTATCCTATTGACCTCAGATCATTTCTCCGGTTTGTTCAGATCTTTTTGAATTATCCTATTCTCCAAAGCACTTGCATCCCCTCCCAGCTTGGTATCCTCCACAAACTTTAGAAGTGTACTCATTATTCCATTATCTAACTAGTTGATTAGGGTTGCCAGGTATATGGTTTTGAACCAGACCGTCCGGTATTTCAGCTTTCTGTCCGGGAAACAAATAGAGAAAATACCAGACATATAAATGTCCGGTATTTTCTAATTAAGTTTTTGTTGTCATCATGAGCAGGGCTTGACAAACGGCGATGAAATCTACTTGCCAGCCCAGCATTGCGCATGCACCAGACCTGCATTGCGCATGCACGCGCCGCCAGTGAACAGGGTGGCTGGCTGAAATCTACTCGCCACGGGTGAGTAGATTTACTGATTTGTCGAGCCCTGATCATGAGTATCCGTACATAGTTGTGTACTGCCTGGCTGGTAGACACGCTCACACTGCATGAGCATGTCTACCAGCCAGGCAGCACGCAACTACGCAGTAGAGAGGAGGAGGGTGGCGAAGAGGGGGAGGAGGATGGGGTGGGATGGAATCCCTGGGGCCAGACTTGCCCGTGCGCCCCACCAGGACTGTGCGTGGGACAGGCAGCACCCCGGGATCTGCGTGTGCCCAGGCCAGCCCTGCTCCCTGCCGACTGGTTCCTCATCCTCCCGCTCCCCCCTGGCCAGCCCTGCTCCCCGGCGGCCGGTTCCCCCCTAGCCAGCCCCGCTCCCCGGCGGCCGGTTCCCCCCTAGCCAGCCCCACTCCCCCCAATCCCCTCCTGGCCAGCCCTGTTTCCCGCCAGCTGGTTTCCCCTCCTCCTCCCAATCAACCCCGGCCAACCCCGATCCCCTCCCGGCCAGCCAGTCCCTCTCCCCACCCCAATCTGAGATCAAGTGTGTCTGGTATTTTTTTTTAAACCATCTGGTAACCCTATAGTTGAAGACATTGAACAGAATTGGTCTCAAAACTGATGCCCCAAAACTTGTTGCGCCATGACTGTGAATCATAGATAACTATTCTCTGGGAACAGTTATTCAAACAGTTACGTGCCCACCGTAGAGTAGCCCCCATCTGTGTTGTATTTCCCTAGTGTATTCATAAGATGGTCCTGGCTATTAGGAGACAGGCTAGGTAGATCCCAGCTTGGATGGCTCTTGCAGGACTCCAGACTATCCTTAGAACAGGAGCATTGGGGCGGGGGAGAGTGCTTGGAGGGCCAGCCATAATGGCTATTCCTGGTACTCAGTGTCTATCGCGCTCTGCCCGGCTTCCGCCTTTTCCCCAGCAGAACAGCTCTGTGATTCTCCTCACCTTGTTCCCGGGATATGTCACAGCTTTCTTGTCTGCTTTCTCGAGACCTTCTGCGCCCTGTTGGTGCTGCAGTGTAAGTTCCAGGGGCCACCTCCCCTCGAGGTGAGGTGTGGGGAGCTGAACTGCAGCTATGTGGAAAGGGTTAGTAAAGTGCCGAAGACAGGAAAGAGCCCCCCGCAGAGCCCCCGTGGGGGTCTAAACTGGGCTCCCTGCCCCAGCGAGGGATCCTTCGCCAGGCAGCAGTGATGTATTCTGCACCTCCATGATTATGCAGCATTCTGGCCTGGGGAGGAGGGAGGACAGGCAATTGGAGCCTGTTCCAAAGTTCATTGAAATCAATGGGGGGGAAACTCCCAGGATACTTCTAGACTGGCATGATTTTCCGCAAAAGCCTTTAACGGAAAAGTTTTCTGTTAAAAGCATTTGCGGAAAAGAGCATCTAGATTGGCACGGACGCTTTTCCGCAAAAGCACTTTTTGTGGAAAAGCGTCCGTGCCAATCTAGACGCGCTTTTGTGCAAAAAAACCTGGATCACCATTTTCGCGATTGGGGCTTTTTTGCACAAAACAAATCTGAGCTGTCTACACTGGCTCTTTTGCGCAAAAGTTTTGCGCAAAAGGACTTTTGCCCAAACGGGAGCAGCATAGTATTTCCACAAGAAGCACTGATTTCAGACAGTAGGAAGTCAGTGTTCTTGTGGAAATTCAAGCGGCCAGTGTAGACAGCTGCTTTTGCGGAAAAACTTGCCAGTCTAGATGCAACCCTAGTGATTCATTAAACTTCAGATCAGCCCCTTAAGCAGAATATGGGGCGAAGTCAGCCCCCAAGTTCAGGATGACGGGGCTACCCGCTGTCTGTGAGGTGTGTTGGCCACGTATGGTTAGTGTATTGGCTATACAGAATTACCAATGAACCACATCTGTTGTATGGTTACTCATCCAAGGTCCTGCAGCCTACGTCCTCAGTAGGTCAGCAGAGCCCTTGGTTTTGCATCCTGCCATTCTCACGCCTTAACAGCTTGCGAGGCAGCAATCCTGCAGCACGGAGAACAACTCTAATGGGATGCTCTGTTCACATGCAGCAGAGAGAGGGGAGACAGGAGATGGTTGAAGCCAGAGCAGGTAAAATGCCATCCTGGGTTATTGCACTTTCCAGGCAAGACTCCAGGACTCATGGCAAATGGCCGTGAGCCAAGCCTCTTGGGTTTGATTCAAACTCTTACCACTGAGGCAATGTCACCCGAGAGCAGTGGTTCTCAAGCTGGGATATGTGTACCCCTAGGTATTCAGAGGTCTTCCAGGAGGTACACCCACTCATCTACCTATTTGCCTAGTTTTACAGCAGATTGCATACAAATCATGAGTGAAGTCATTACAAAATAAAATGGCATAGAGCTAATGACTTGTTTATACTGCTCTATATACTGTACACTGAGATATAAATACAATATTTATATTCCAGTTACTTTAGAGTTCTATGGTAAGAATGAAAAAGCAAGCTATTTTTCAGCAATAGGGTGCGGTGAAACCTCTTTTTTATATTTTGTTTGATTTTGGAGACCCTGATTCCACAACTCCAGTGGAAGCTCATAGGAGCTGCAATTGCTCCACAAAAAATCAGGCCTGAGGTTTCCAAACTCAGGTCATATTAGGTGAAAAATAGGAGCCCACAGTGCTAAAAAGCTAATTTCCAGATTCCCTTTGGCAGTGGTGGGGTGGTATCTCCCATTCACATATCATTAGTGTGTCACGAGTGAGGTCTGATACACCCTTGGTAACTCTCCTCGGAGCCCAGCATGTGATTCCCCCCCCCCATCACTGCTTTGTAACATCCAAATAAATCATTTTCTATACAAAAGAGACTCCGAGGTCATTAATATCCCAGGCATTAAATTCGGCTGTAATACGCTCAATGTTAATAAGCTAGCTAAGAGCTCTGTTGGAAATTAATAAGTTGCAAATGACCCAAGGGCTACTGCTTCTTACCTCCTCTTCTTCCTTTACCCCCCCAAAATAATTTTTAAATCAGAATTTAAATAGAAAAGCAATTTTCATTCATGAGCTGGTATCATTATTATTAATGGAGAATTGTAGGGACTAAAAAGTATTTCTGGTTAATTAGAAACCTGAGCATCTCAGGGAAGGAAGGGAAAGAATCCCAGTAGAAGCTTGGGGGTGGAGAAAGGGAAATATAAAGTGCAAATACATTTTTCCCCCTTTGCAACTTACGAGTATGAGAGCACTTTAAAATGTATGATCATAAGGACCAGACTTCCCTGCAATGCAGGATTCCTGGCAGTAAAAATAGGGTTTGAATAGGATGATCAGACAGGGGCAGTCCCAGTATTTGGGGATTTGTCTTATATAAGTGTCTGTTCCTTCCCCTCCCCCCACCCAGTCCCAAGTTTTCACATTTGCTGTCTCTGGTCACCCTATGCTTGGAATGTGATGGGTGTTGTCCGCAAGTGTGTGATCCACACGTGCCCAGTGTGAGAATTCCCCCTACTGCCTGCTGGCAGTTCTCACGCAGAAGGGAGAGGTGTTTGAAAGAGGAGAGGGTGACAGATCAAGAGGATGATGGTGTGATAGGAGCCAGAAAGAGTCTCAGCGGATGGAGAGGGAATAGCTGCTGAGAGTCAGAGTGAGGAGAAGGAGCTGGAAGACAGCTGATGCTCTGTAGCTATTTCTCTGGATGTTCTGACTCATGCTCCCTGTTACTGGCCATGACATGCTGAGAATTTGCATCCTGCTAGTGAGGGCAGGGGAGGGAGGCTCAAGCAGAGCACAGTGGGTTGCGACAGATGTCAGGCAGAGTTCTTAAACCACACAGCTGCCTGCACACAATTCACCCTGGAATTGGCTCAGAGGCCTGAGGTCGCTATTCTGCTGCAGAAGGCTCCTACAGATGGCCCTGGGTTTTGGCTCCCAGCTTCCTTAGTTGGTCTCTGGGTGAAGTTCGAGGTACTCACAAAGCTCTCAGTGGACTGGAAGCAGCTTCCGTAAGGGAGTACCATCTCCCTGTTCCTCTCGGCCACCGCTGCAGTAAGTAGGGATGCCAAGCCAAGTCCCCCTTTTGTTCGTGGTCTGGGCCTTCTCTCCTCCACCCCGTGGTCCAGTAGCCTGCATCTGGGGACCTTCCAGTTACGTAGGACTGTCGAGCTGTGTTCCCAGCTAGTGACCGAAAGAGAAGGAATAAAACCAAACGGAATTGTTAAAGTCTGAGCCACCAGGATAATCACAGGGTTCATTTAGGGGAGTGTTCGTCATTTGTGTTGCAGTCGTGTCCTGGGGGCTGCTACTGCCAAATGACAGCCCCTGCCTTGAGAGCTGACATGCCATTCTGTGGCAGTGGTACGGACGCTGTCCTCTGGCTCTGAACAAGGAGATGCCTTAGGAGAAGGAAAACAGTGTTATCCCTCGAGGCTGCTCTATTTCTGTCTGCTTCTCTGTGGAGATTTTTGCCTAGAATCTTCCTCAGCTCTCTCCTGCCTCGCTTCCTGCTACAGCTTTCGAGAGGTAGCTTGCACGTAATGCAACTGGTATTGCCAACCTGCTAATACAAAGGTCCATAAAGCCAACAGCTTAGCTGCCATCCACTGGTGATAGGATAGCCTCTGGCCATACCGTGCCGGCTGCTCTCCAAAGCCAGCTGTGTCTTCACATCCCTTGCTGAGCCAATCCTTGCCCATTAAAGCCAGCTGGCTCCTGCCCCTTTGTCAGTCCCATCATTGCTGGTTTGTACTGGGGCTCTGCAGGGCTGCGCTTTACGGTGATCAAAAAGCTGCAGACCCTGCTGTCAGGAGAGGAGAGGCGGAAGCGCTGAGCTGGTTTATGGGCTTTGCCCATGTGAATGCAGCCGTCCGCAGTGCACCATTAGGAAAAGTAAACGTGATGGAACTGATGAGTGGAGCTCGACGCTGTGGGGTGCAGCAATCGGCTGGGATAGCGCATGAGCTGCATTCCTGCTTCTGGGCCAGTCCCTTGCCTTAGCTCTGGATGGGCCACCTGGGCCAGGATTGCCCACAAAGCAGTTTGTGCCCCTCTGTCTGGTTTACTATGGCTATTTGGCCTGCAGAGAGCCCAGGTCCCACTTAGGGTTGCCAGGTGTCTGGTATCCTACCGAACAGTCTGGTAGTTGAGCCCTCTGCCCGGTAAAAGAAAATCAGACAATACCCAGCACATACAGTGTCCGCTATTCTCTGATTTTTCCAGCTGGGCACCGGACGGAAGCCTGGCATGGGCAGCCCCACCCCCGCCAGGCTTCTGTGCAATCACAGGCTCCCAAGCGGCGTTCACAATCGCTGCTGGGCGCTGCAATCGCTGCTGGGTGCCTCTAGTCTCGTCAGAAGCCTGGCGGGGGCGGGGGGAGTGGCTGGGAGTCTCAGTCACTCCCCCCGCCCCACCAGGCTTCTGTGCAATCACAGGCTCCCAGTGGTGTTCGCAGCCCCACCTCCCAGCTGGGAGTCAGGGTTGTGATCGCCGCTTATCCTCTGTTCCTTTTTTTTTTTTTTTTTTGCTCCACCAAAAAGTACTGGGTGTCTGGTATTTTTTGGGAGACCATCCGGCAACCCTAGCCAGTGTGCCATGTTCCATGAGACAAGCTGCCAGGTAGACTGCCGGGGTGTGGTTGGGTATTAATAAAGAGCTGAATAGCCGCCGCCTGATCCACTGCATGAAAAATTAGTTGTGTGCGCCCATCCCCCTGCAAGCTGCAGTCTGGCTCTCCGACGAAGCCTGTATGCTGTGAAGGGCATCATTTGGCTTGCGCAGGAGTGCTGGCTTTGTAAGAGGGGGCAGCCACACACCAGGGCAGAGGGTATCACTGGTATAAATTGGGTGTAAATCCAACAAAGTCAGGTGTTTTCCAGGGCTGCCTTGACGCTCTCTCTGCTAGGTCCACAAAGTCACTCTGAGACCCTGGAGGTAACCACTGGTGCAGGCAAAGGGTGTGGGTGTGAGTGGGGGGTTCTGCATTCCCAGAAGGGGCAGGACGTCAGGTGGAAGAGGCAGGGCCAGGGCAGCCAGCCCTCAGTGCTGCCCGTACTGCACTGCCCCCTCCCCCATGCCTTCCGGAGCACGTTGCCTGGGGCTCTGGCCGCCACCATTGCGGTAGTGGCATTGGCCAGGCGTTCCAGATCCCTTTCAATTGCCGGGCCCTGGGTCAGTTGCCTTATTTGCCTCCCTTTCCCCATTGGCAGGCCTGGGCACAGTTTGTTTATGGGCTTATTCCCAGCACCGTTTCACCATTACAAGAAACCCTTCACCATTGGCAGTGGGGAGAGCTACGGCTCGGCTTCCACTCCCTGCCTTTTCCCTTTCTTCCTGCTCTCCCTCGCTGCCTTTTCCTGAGGCTTTTATGTAGCCCCAGGTTAATTAGCTGGCAGCTGTCTCCACTTCCCCAGTTACAGACATGTTATCTCCAGCCCACACTAATGTATTCCACTAATGAGGAGCTGGTATGACAGGGCTGAATCTGCAACCCTTTGCCCAGTGCCCTGTCGCAAGTGCAGAATCCTGCCCCTAGTTCCGCAGCATGGACAGGGCGGCTCTGTGCCCTGCAAAGGAACCTAGAGCCTTCCTGGTGATTATGTTCTCCCTGGACCTCTGCGTTGGCATTTGCAGTGTAAGCACTGTCAGTGGAGGGAGGGGGGGGGGGTAACTGTGGCTCTGTGCTCAGTGGCTCCCTCTGGAAGCCTGAGAGTGAATAGCCTTGGAGGGCAACCAGGAAACACACATCACAAAAACACCATGGAAACAAGTGTTCTTCTCGTCAAGGCCTGACACTGGCCCGGCGAGAGAGAATCTGCTTGTCACTGATCCATGGGCAAAGCCCTCCCTACTCTGAAGGATACCCCCCGCAATGGTGGACTCCTTGTTGTTTAAAGGCAGCCCAGGTTGGCAGAGAGGAGCTAATGCCACCTCATGGCTGCTTGGTGATACCCAGATGGAGCTGGAGGCTTCCTTTTGCTTCCTAGTGGACGAGCATCCACTTGGCCTCAGCTATACCCATCTACCCTAGTGACACCATCACAGGACCTAACCACATCAGCTACACCATCAAAGGCTCATTCACCTGCACATCTGCTAATGTGATATGCCATCATGTGCCAGCAATGCCCCTCTGCCATGTACGCTGGACAAACCGGACCGTCGCTACACAAGAATAAATGGACGCCAATCAAACGTTAAGAATGGCAACCTCCAAAAGCCAGCGAGGGAGCATTTTAAGCTCCCTAGGCACCCAGTTTCAGACTTGCAAATTGCCATTCTCAGACAAAAGAACTTCAAAAACAGATAGCCGAGAGAAACTGCTCAGCTGGATTTCATATGCAAATTTGACACCCTGAACCAAGGTCAAAATAAACTCATGGAGTGGTTCTCCCATTACGATAGATCATTTCCCATTCAGGTACTCCTCTTCTCACCACGGCTGGAGATGAGCCACATCCACATGGATTTCGTTAGCACTGATGTCACACTCCCATCTCTGTATCCTTTCTGTCTGTCTTCAGCACCTGAGGAAGTGAGTTGTAACTTATGAAAGCTCATGCCCTAATACCCGGCCTAATACATTTGTTAGTCTTTAAAGTGCCACCAAACTCCTTGTTGTTCTTGCTGAAACAGACTGTAACACAGCTACCCCGCTGAAACGGGCTGTAGAGTGAATGACTCCTCACCCTTTGAGATGTGATCCTTCCAGCCCAGGAGCGAGACAGAAGGAGCATAGGAGAGGCTCGCTTTGCCACTGCTTGTGGCGCACCTGATCTGTAGGCAGCTGCACGACTTGAGCTTGCGGGTCTGTCAATCCCAGGCCTCCAGCAGTAGACCCCCTAATTACAACAAACAGAGAGAGTGCGCAACGAATGGGGCCTGTAGGACTGTTCAGCTAATTAAATAGTGTAACTGGCAGAAGATCCAGATTTGTGCGGTGGTGGGTAGGTTTTCCAGTTGGCAAAAGATGCCTGTTTCCTGAGCCCTGGAGACTCCAGTTTCCTTTTTGGTGTCCATCATATTTCTAGATGTTGCTTTTTTGTGTATGTGTGGCTGCATTAGCGGCGTGCTTGCTTATTAGCTCAACTGTCCCCTCTCTTCATCTAGAACATGGCATGAACAGTGATCTTCCAGGAAACGGAACCATCTCCAACTCGGCACGTAATTATTCTGTCACTCCAGCTCCTATCCTCTCTTCTCCCCCACAGCCCATCCCTCCGGGACAATTAGGGAGTATCTTGTAAATTCATAATTATGGACCTTTTCAAACCTAGATTATTTCCTCCAGTCTATCAAATGAATACATATTTATAAGTGTTTTTCAAATGCACCCTCCTTTGCTCAATGGAGTATAATGAATTCATCATGTAAATACATGCTCAGGTGCAGAATAAAAATCCTTGGGGCATTTTTTAGGATTAGTAATAGTTTTTTTTATATTAAATCTTTGAGGTCTTGGCTGCTTTTTAAACCCAAAGCAATCGCATCAAGAAAAAGGATTTGACTATCCCATGCACAAATCTCTTTCCAGAAGGCAGTGGGGACTGGGAGATTTAGCACAGGGCTGGGAACGGGTTGATCCTGTGGATGAGATGCCTTGGCTCTGCCATTCCCTCGCTATGTGGCAAATACTTTCACTTTAACAGCTCTGTGCCTCAGTTTCCCCCAAACACATATTATTACCCCTGCCCCACAGGGGTGGAGGGAGGGTCCGTTCATCTCTGCACAGTGCATTGAGCATTCATGACTCTGCTTATTCATGTTATTAAAACCTAAAATAAAATTAGGTCCAAGTGTCAGTGGGATATTTACACCTGGGATTAGATTAGGCAGGAACGTAAATGCTTTGATGGTTGGGGGCCAGAGCGCTCAGCTGTTCGTAAGATTGAGCTCTAAGTGAGAGAGAAGTTCTGATCTCCTTAATCCTTCTGACTCTCTGCCAGGTGGAACTTGCTGGTTCCAAACAAATCCCCACGTTGACCCTCCACCTCCACGACGCCTTTTCAGCACATCGTCTGCTCGCACCTGTGAAGAATCTTCACAGGTTTCCAAGGCAAGCGAGGAATAATTGCTGATTCTTTAATTAATTGAATCCATTTTATCTTCATTGCATGCTGCTAATTAGCTTCTTATAAAAGATGGTTATTTTTGGATGTTAACAATATCTGAAGCCAGATTTAATGTTGCCCGTAATGGATGGTGCAGGAGGGAACCAGAAGCCCAGTTGATTTCCAGGCCCAGGGGGCTACAAAGGATAATCTTTTAGCCAGAGCAGAGAGGGCATCTTTCCAGCCTCCTGTTAGGAGAAAAATAGAAGGGGGGGGGGGGGGAATCTAAGGTCCACCAGAATCCACCTCCTTCTGATTCCCATGACTGCATGGGAGTACTTTCACCTGATGTCCATTAAGGTTTGGCCAGTGAACATCACTACCATACTGAGTCAGACCTAAGGTCTATAAGAACATAAGAATGGCCATACTGGGTCAGACCAAAGGTTCATCCAGCCCAGTATCCTGTCTGTCGACAGTGGCCAATTCCAGGTGTTCCAGAGGGAGTGAATCGAACAGGTAATGATCAAACGATCTCTCTCCTGCCATCCATCTCCACCCTCTCACAAACAGAGGCTAGGGACACCATTCCTTACCCATACTGGCTAATAGCCATTTATGGACCTAACCTCCATGAATTTATCTAGTTCTCTTTTAAACCCTGTTATAGTCCTAGCCTCTACAACTTCCTTAGGCAAGGAGTTCCACAGATTGACTATGAGCTGTGTGAAGAAGAACTTCCTTTTATTTGTTTTAAACCTGCTGCCCATTAGTTTGATTTGGTGGCCCCTAGTTCTTATATTATAGGAACAAGTAAATAACTTTTCCTTAATCACTTTCTTCACACCACTCATGATTTTATAGACCTCGATCATATTCCCCCTTAATCTCATCTTTTCCAAGATGAAAAGGCCCAGTCTCTTTAATCTCTCCTCATATGGAACCTGTTCCAAACCCCTAATCATTTTAGTTGCCCTTCTCTGAACCTTTTCTAATGCCAGTATATCTTTTTTGAGCTGAGGAGACCACATCTGTACTGAGTATTCAAGATGTGGGCGTACCATGAATTTATATAAGGGCAATAAGATATTCTCTGTCTTATTCTCTATCCCTTTTTAAATGATTCCTAACATCCTGTTTCCTTTTTTGACTGCCGCTGCACTCTGCGTGGACGTCTTCAGAGAACTATCCACAATGACTCCAAGATCTCTTTCCTGATTAGTTGTAGGTAAGTTAGCCCCCATCATATTATATGTATAGCTGGAGTTATTTTTGCCAATTTGCATTACTTTACATTTATCCACATTAAATTTCATTTGCCATTTTGTTGCCCAATCACTTAGTTTTGTGAGATCTTTTTGAAGTTCTTCACAGTCTGCTTTGGTCTTAACTACCTTGAGCAGTTTAGTATCATCTGCAAACTTTGCCACCTCACTGTTTACCCCTTTCGCCAGATCATTTATGAATAAGTTGAATAGGATTGGTCCTAGAAATGACCCTTGGGGAATACCACTAGTTACCCCTCTCCATTCTGAAAATTTACCATTTATTCCTACCCTTTGTTTCCTGTCTTTTAACCAGTTCTCAGTCCTGAAAGGATCTTCCCTCTTATCCCATGACAACTTAATTTATGTAAGAGCCTTTGGTGAGGGACCTTTTCAAAGGCTTTCTGGAAATCTAAGTACACTATATCTACTGGATCCCCCTTGTCCACATGTTTGTTGACCCCTTCAAAGAACTCTATGGGTATGTCTAGACTACATGCCTCTGCTGACAGAGGCATGTAAATTAGACTACCCGACATAGTCAATGAAGTGGGGATTTAAATATCCCTCGCTTCATTAAAATAAAAATGGCCGCTGCGCCAGCTCAGCTGATTGTCAGCACAGCGCGGCAGTCAAGATGCAGAACGATTGACAGGAAATGCCTTTGTTGACCGCTCCCTTATGCCTCGTGAAACGAGGTTTACAGGAGTGGTCGGCAAAGGCGTTCTCTGTTGACCAATCCGTGTCTTGACTGCCGCGTTGTGCTGACAATCAGCTGAGCTGGCGCAGCGGCCATTTTTATTTTAATGAAGCGAGGGATATTTAAATCCTCACTTCATTGACTATGTCGGGTAGTCTAATTTACATGCCTCTGTTGGTAGAGGCATGTAGTCTAGACATACCCTAGTAGATTAGTAAGACATGATTTCCCTTTAGAGAAACCATGTTGACTTTTGCTAACAAGTTATGTTCTTCTATGTGTCTGACAATTTTATTCTTTACTGTTGTTTCAACTAATTTGCCCGGTACTGATGTTAGACTTACCGGTCTGTAATTGCCGGGATCACCTCTAGAGCCCTTTTTAAATATTGGCATTACATTAGCTATCTTCCAGTCATTGGGTACAGAAGTTGATTTAAAGGATAGGTTACAAACCACAGTTGTTAGTTCCATAATTTCACATTTGAGTTCTTTTAGAACTCTTGGGTGAATGCCATCTGGTCCCGGTGACTTGTTACTGTTAAGTTTATCAATTAATTCCCAAACCTCCTCTAATGACACTTCAATCTGTGACAAGTCCTCAGATTTGTCACCTACAAAGGACTATCTAGCCCAGTATCCTGTCTGCTGACAGTGGCCAATGCCAGATGCCCCCGAGGGAGTGAACAGAACAGGTCATCATCAAGTGATCCCTCCCCTGTCACCCATTCCCAACATCTGACAAACAGTCTAGGGACGCCATTTCTACCCATCCTGTCTAGTAAGTATTGATGGGCCTATCCTCCATGAACTTCTCTAGTTCTTTTTGAACCCTATTAAAGTCCTGGTCTTCACAACATCCTCTGGCAAGGAGTTCCACAGGTTGACTGTGTGCTTGCATGAAGAAATACTTGTTTGTTTTAAACCTGCTACCTATTAATTTCATTCAGTGACCCATAGTTCTAGCGTTACGGGAACAAGTAAATCACTTTTCCTTATTCACTTTCTCTATACTTGTCACCATATCCCCACTTAGTCCCCTCATTTCTAAGATGAAAAGTCTTAAAAGTCCCAGTCTTTTAAATCTCTCTTCATATGGCACCCGCTCCAAACCCCTAATAATGTTTGTTGCCCTTCTCTGAACCTTTTCCAATGCCAAGATATCTTTTTTGAGATGAGGCAACATCTATATGCAGTATTCAAGATGTGGGCATACCATAGAATTATACAGAGGCAATAAGATATTCTCTGTTTTAGGGTATGTCTACACTGCACAGCTATTTCGAAATAAGCTATTCCGGAATAGCTATTCCTGAAATAACTTGTTTCGAAATAGCATGTCTATACTGCAAGGAAGCCTCAAAATTAGTCCAAGGCAGGCTTCCCCAATGTAGATGTGCTATCTCAATTTAGAGCCTCAGGAGGCCACTATGGAGGAATAACTTAGAATGGCCCTGGAGAGGGGCTACTTTGAAATAGCCGCAGTGGATTGTCTACACACGCCTTATTTTGAAACCATTATTTCGGAATAGGCGTTATTCCTCGTGGAATGAGATTTACCAAAGTCGGAATAAGCCGTTCGTTATATCAAATGTATTTTGAAGTAACAGAATTGTTGTGTAGATGCTCACATTATTTCGAAATAACACTAGTTATCTCAAAATAATGGTGCAGTGTAAATGCACCCTTATTCTCTAGCCCTTTCTTATGATTCCTAACATTCTGTTTGCTTTTTTGACTGCCGCTGTACATTGAGTGGATGTTTTCAGAGGATGTTGAAAAGACCATAGTCCATGCCCAATAGCATGAGTGAGGGGAATTCCTTCCCCATCCCAAATTTGAAGAGCAGCATGTAAGCATGCAGCCTCTGCATGTTAGAGCCACTGAGATTGACCGTGAACTCCATACCAGCCTAGATGTACTGGAACAAGTTAAGATTAAGCCCTAAATTGAACTCCATTCAATAAAGATCTGAATGAAACTTAATCAGCCTGGCAGATGGACCAAGAGTATATTCGATAATCCCTGCATGTGTTACTGGACCACATGGCCAGCATCTACTCAACCCTACTGAGAATTGGGCTGGCCCTGAAAGTGAAGGATGCAGATCCGTGTCAAGAAAGGATGAATCAATATACACTCTCTTTTGGTGCTGTTCTGTGTTTAGGGCACTCCCAGCTGGAGAGTGAGGGAGCAGAAAAGAATGGAAACAATATAGACTTAGTGATAGAAATGTCTGGCCCACGAAAGCTCATCATCTAATAAAGCATCTTGTTAGTCTTTAAAGTGCTACATTGTCCTGCATTTTGCTTCAATATAGACTTAAGCTGAGGTTTCCCATGCTGCTGAGGGGAACTGGATACTGTTAATCTGAAGGGGAATTAGACATCAAAGTCCCCTTAGTCAGCTTTGAAAACTCCACCCTCAAGCTGCCTGATTCTAATCCAGATTCTGAGCATCCCAAAGTTCCAACAGTGTCAGCAGTTTGGGTAAAGGGGGTGGGTTTTGTTCTCTGCTTTGACACATGAATAACCTGGTCTGTGCATGCCTGGCATGAAGAAACCTCTTCTCACTGAAAGCTGATTTCCCCGATGGAGATCTAGGAAGTCGGTACTTTTTCCTGCTAAAATGAGGTTACCTATATAATGTTCTTTTGATAGTTTTGTGTTTCTCAGCTGATAGGTTGTGACTCCCAGAGGGATTGCAAAAGGTGGTCACGTGGAAGGAGTTATAAGGCATTTAAAATGTTTGTGATCTAGAAAAAGGAAATCTCTTTCCCCTCCTCCGTGCACACCCTTATCTTTCAAGGTCAAGTGTTCTTGGTCAACCAGTAGGAAAAAACACGCTCTGTCTCTAGGCTTATTTTTGTTGAGCTTGATACATTTGGTTTTTTTTTCTATATTAAATATAAGAGGAGGGAAGAGACAATTTTTGACGTCAGTTGCCAACCTGAAAAGAATAGAAGAATTTCAAAGCTGTTGCAAGAGAAGATGAGCCCTATGAGAGAGTGCAAGGAAGGCCACATTACACATGACTGGCGGTGTGTTTTATTATCAGCTGGACACTCATATCAGGCATGTTGAAAATTTTCCTAATACCTGGGAAACTAATTCTGATTGGCAGCAAACCTAGTCCGGTGTCTAAATCTGTAGCGTAATGGTGGCCTTACATGGGTTTGCCCCAAAGCCAGAGGAAGTGGCTTTGCAGGATGGATTTGAAGGAAGATTCTTGAGAAGAAGCAGTCTCAGGCATCAATGTTCCCTCTAATCTTTTCCATCCATGTGCAGAATAAATTTTATGTGCATCAAGGCAGGCATGAATGTGCACCACCAGTAAATGATCTAGTGACTAGGTTTGGGTATGATTTTCAAAGGAGGTTCCTTTTGAAAATCCCCATCTTAGGACCTGATTTTGCATATCCAAAGCTCTCTTTGAAGGCCTTGTGTAAGGAATACAGGATTTGGCCTTACAGACTTGAACGAGAATTAGTTGTGGTTGAAGGTTGCCTTTCCGTTGACGGATCAGACCTGCATTGAAGAAACTGGAACTGACAGCCATCCTTTTTCCATCATTTTTCTCCTTCTCTAGTATACTTTCTCCTGTGCTGATATTATCCAAAAACAGGGCTGTGTTTTAATGTTGCAGCCCAAAGGTATTATTAGGAAGGATTTCATTAATTGTTGGAGCTTAGATTAAAGCTTTTTTAAATGGGCTTGATTTCTGTAGTATAAATCTGTTTGTTCCTTTTCTGAAAAATGTACTTTACAATCTAATTACAGTGGACTTTACAGAGCGAGCTGAGGGACAGGATTAATTACCCTCTGCCCCTGCTCGTCTCTGGGTGGATTTTCTAATTTTGTAATTATTCCTTTTCATGTCCGTGCACCGTGAAGTTAAGGAACAAAATTAAAATAATCTGAGGAGGTCAGAGTGGTTTTTTTACAAAACCGCATCAGTGGCTTTTGGTGTCACAGCTGCAAACTAGTGATGGCTCTGATCTGAGTCCCATTTGATCTGGATCATCGTCGTTTGGGGGGTTAGGGTCAATCTCCAAAATACTTTAGTTCTGGATCATCACTGAAAAGAAATGGAAAGTGTAGTCTAGAAATGGATTTATCCATATTATATTAATACCTACAGGTTACCAGTTGAGACTGTTTCCACAGCGCTAGCTGCTGTACATATGTCAGGAAAATCTTATATTCTAAATAGACTAAGACTATTCTCCCTGCTTTACAGCTGTGGATTTGGGGCCCGAAATTGAAATGACTTGCCCAAGGTCACACACTGGCTCAGATTTCCTGACACCCAGTCCAATGCCTTAACCACAAAAATCCTTCCTCCCAGTCAGATTAGAAGCTGCTATCTTGACTAGGGTTGTCAGATGGTTTAACAAAAAATACCGAACCTCCCCATTCCCCCCCCCCCCCCGGAAAAAAAAACTGGTAAATAATTGTCGAGAAAAACAAAAAAAAATTTTTTTTTTTTAAACAAAAAAGAGGCTGCCCCTTTGAGACAGCCACCATCTTGGGCGCCATTTTAAAAACCGCACAGCTCTGACCTGGTAAGTACAGGGAAGTCGGGGGGAAGAGCCTGCAGGGGGTGGGGGCTGTTTGCGGGGGCGCAGAAGCAGCCTTCACTATGACTGTCATGCTCCTCACTCCCCCGCCAGATGTGGCAAGGAGAAATTGTCCTCGCCGGGGTTCCAACCCAGGGAAACAGGAAATACCGGACATTTCACATGTCCGGTATTTCCTATTTGTTTACCGGACGAAGCCCACAAATACTGGGCTGTCCAGGTGAATACCGGACACCTGGCAACCCTAAGTTGTTGAGGATGCACCTTACTGTAAGTATACAAGCAAAGCTATGACAAATCAGGGTAACTTCAAAGTTGTTGCAAGATAAGATGAGCCCTGTGAGACAATCAGAAAGAGGCCATGTCACATGTAACTGGCAGTATGTTTCATTATCCACCAGCGGGCAGGTTGGAAATTTTCCTGATACCTGAGAAACCGATTCTGATTGGCAGCAACCTAGCCTGGGGCTTAAATCTCTGACATAGTGGTGGCTTCACATGGGTTGGACTCAAAGCCGTGGAAGTGGCTTTTGAGGAAGGATTTGAAGGAGGATTCTTGAGAAGCAGCAGCCCCAAGCATCAATGTTTCCTGGAATCTTTTCCATCCATGTGTGGATTTTTTTCCATCCAGGTGTGAAATCCAGTTGTTTTATGTGCACTGAGGTATGTGCGAATGTTCACCACCTGTAGAAACAAAAGCCTAGCTGTGGGCACTCTAACCACCTGGGCAGCATTTGAATCTTTCCTGAGTGGCCACACAAGTGCTCAGCTAATAGGAAACACTGCCAGGCATGTATCATGTGCCAGGTGGTAATATGAAAGGACTCTATGCTTCTAAAACTAAACTGTCTCTTTATTAGGAGAACTGTTTATAGAGATGGGGCAACTTCAGCTAGCATTCCAGCCATGTGTACACAGGCTGAGCACTGTGTGCTTTCTCCAAATTCTTCCCTCTTGCAACCGGTGCTCCTCCCTTCTGGTTCCATGCTACAAAGGGGACAGCGCAGAAGGTGGTGTGAGGGCAAGAACTGAAGGGGTAGATAGCAAGGGAAGTGGTAGCTTTGGGAGCACTGCCATGGCTGTTACAAAGCAAGGCCAACTCTCTAAAGGGAGGTTTTCTAAAGAGTGAGGGGGATACGCTCTCATTAGAAGAGAGAGTTGAGCCATTTCTTTGTGGATGGGAAATACCCTCTGTCATGAACAGGAGGAGTGCTGACCAGATGATTAAAGGGTTAACTCAGGTACCTAGCAAAGGTGTCGGCCAGGGGGCCAGGAGAACCAATCGAGATAGGGGGTTGAAATTTGAATTGGATATAGGTTCCCTACCTGCTTTCTTTGTGTGGAAGAGTTAGATGAGAAGTTGAGACACAGAATGATTTAAACCCAGGCAAAACTACCATGCCCCCCACAGAATTCAGGGCATGGGAGCGGACTAAACAAAGTGGAAAATTAGAAGTGAGTACCAGGAAAATGTGAATCAAGTCGCATTCAAGGTAATTTTTCTTTATTTTGTGGTTTGGTTTGAACTATTCTGTGTGATTCGATGCCCTCCCTCCTTCCCCTTAACCATCGAAGCATTGTGCCAGAGGTTTTTTTCTGTTTTAATTTGGTTTCCTCAGTTGCTCTGTAACCTCTAGCAACCAAGTATGCTTTATCAAGTTTATCTTTTGTTTTGTAATAAAAATCACTTCTTTTAAGGTGATGATTTGATGTTTGTGTCCTGGAAGGTCTGTCTGTGTGTATCTGCATGCCTCTGACTGAGGGGTCAGCTACCAGAGGCTGCAGCTTTTTTTTCCTCTTTTCTGTTTTGCAAGCTTTTGGGGGGCAAAAGAGCTTGGGATACCCCTGGGGGTGATTTCAAGTGTTCACCCCTGGTGTTAGGGAAAAAGCACTCGATGGTGGCAGCAGGTCCCCAAAATCAGGGTATTATGATTCAGGGGGGAAGTTTTTGAAGCTCTTTTGCAGGAGCCCATTTTCTGCACTCAGAGTGCTAGAGTGGGGGACAGCCCTGACACCCCCTTTCCTCTGTTAATGGGCATCTGATGCACTGGGCAAGGCTTGTATCAAAGTGACAAATACCTCAGCATTCAGGGCCAGCATCACTCCTCTGTCCCTTGTGATTTTTGTTTTGTTATGATTTGGTCACTTCCTTGTGTGCAGAGTTTCTGATGTTTCATACAAGAGACCAACCCTGAACTCTCTCTGGAGCAACGGGTGGTTTAATGTTCCCACACCACCCGGCCAGGAATAGGTCACTGGGGTTTCAAAGCACAACCTCTTCTGGGAATGAACGTCTCTTCTTGTACAAGGCCCACTTTGTCAGGGGCCTTATGGTGCTTTTACAAGCAGGTCATGAACTGAGCCTCCCTGGGAAGTAGGTAACTATTCTGCTCCTTTTTCAACAGAAAGCATAAATTGGGAGTGAGCTGAGAAAATCACTGGGGGGAGGGGAGCGTGGCATGGAAGGAAGAGAGGGGGAAACAGACATATCAATACTACCCATTGGCATCTGTTTGATGTATTCAGCTGCGTACAGCTTAGCTATTCATCACGGCCAATCCCAGATAAATCAAACATAATTACAGTGCTGCTTCCAGTACCTGCACAGAGCCAGGTGCAGGTTCTTCTTAGTCAAGAGCCAGGATATTGGAAAGAATAAATCAATGTTCTCCTTATAGAATTGCTTAAGGAAATAGGCTGCTGGATTTTTGTAACTGTGGTTCTCCGTGCTGGGGCTGTGTCCTGGGGCGGTGTCCTAAGGCTTTGCTTGTCACTAGCAGATGGCCTCATCCCACTTGGTAACACTCTAGGCTTCCTGGCTGTTCTTCCAGTCCCTACTCTTGTGCTGACGTGATTGTCCCCCCATCTTTCTAGTGTTTGCTCAGTTCAGATGTTTAACCCGCAGCAGGGTCTACGATCTAATAGACCTTGCACCTTGTTTGTATTTCATTCTTGATAGCTCTCAAATCGAGAGGGATCTGCTCTCGAGGAGCTGAGATAATGGTCCAAAATGCTAGGTCCAGCTGTTTTTGAACCACTGGAATGGACTCAGCTCCTCCCAGATGGCATGCCCTGCTGCTATTCGGACACAGCAGGTAGTGTCCTTTGCCTCAGGAAAAGGCTGGTAGAAGAAGAGGGAATGTTTGTGTCCACCCAACATGGATGGAGTCATTTAAAGACTGTGATGTGTGCAGGGCGCAGAGAGAGAATTCCCCAATGGCAGGGGCTCTAATGGCTTGTGTGGAAAATTCCCTCTGGTTTTGGATTGCCTTCCCCTTCTCTCTGCCCTTCCCCCCATCAACATCTGCCACTTCCTTTGGACCGGCCCTGTTCAGTGAATGCACAGTGTGCCTCCCAGCCGCTCCTGGACAATGTTGTTGGTCGGAAAGGAGAGGCTGATTCTTCCGAGCGGCGGGACGTTCTGATGAAATGAACAGGAGGGAGCAGGGGGAGTTGGTAGCAGGGCCTTGGCCAGGAGCTTGTGTAAAGCCTCCTTCCATGCTGCCAGTGACAACCCATGTCTAACGGGCCATGCGCCACCTTGCAGTGTGTGACTAGCTGCGCGGGCTCCTACGGGGGCAGCGCTGCTGGTGCGGATCACGAAGCGTTGGCTTGTTGGGCCATGTTCTGCGACTAAACCCTGGCTGGCCCTGTTGATTTCAGGAGGTGGTATGTGGGGGGGTGTCAGCTGCATTCTGTTCCCCTGGGGGTGGCATTAACAGACCGCAGGGCTGTGTATCCAGCAGGGAGCATGGGCTTGTTTAGCATCTTCAGTGACTGCCTGCCAGTCACCAGCATCTCTCCCTGCCGGGGGCAGCGGGCGGGGGGAGGGTGGTCTGGCGCTCAGTGGTGCCAAGGCGTACTGGGTGGGCAGGAGGAGGCTGGCGCTGGGCATGCAGACAGGCGTGGATTGGCGGAGCCAGCTCCCCGCGTCAGTGTAGGCTCTGTGACCCCTCGGGTGTTTGCTGTAATTTACTGGGGCCCTGCAGCTGATTAACTGCAGCATGCAGATGATTAATGACTCTTGTTGAATGCAAACAATCCCTTGTGGCGCGGCTGCTGCTGAGCCTGCTCTTTGCTTTGCCCGGCAGAGAGGGAGGCGAGCCGGCTGCGCTGACCCAGGTGCTGGGGTGGGAATAAGGGGGAGGCAGACTCCACGGCCACCCTCCTCTGCCGGCTGCTCTGCAGGCCTCTCCTCCCTTCCCCCGCCCCGGTCTCCTTGCCTTGCCCTGCTCTGCCCGGCTGCCCCATGTTGTCCTTGTCCCTGACCCTCCTCTACCTCCTCCTCCCTCCCTCCAGTTTTATTATGAACCCCTCTGTTACACAGAGAGATCAGGCCCCAGTCTGGCCCTGGTTCACACCCCTGACCGCAGTGGAGTGTAAATCGGACCCTGAGGCCAGGATGGAGAGGGGCCTTATAGGGAGCCCAGAGAAGGGGGCAGTGGGAAAAGAGGCCCTGCAGGGAGCATTGTATTTCTTTAAGAGGCCTTGCCACAGGGTTTCTAGCTCTCCTGGTGAGGGGCAAGGGGCAGGGTCCAGCCTCTGCAGCAGGGCGCAGGGTGGAGATGAGGCGCCTAGGCAGGGCCAGGCAGAACCTGAGGACAGGGTGAAAGGGAAGGGGGTGGGGCCATGCTGACGGGTTTGAGGCCGAGAGGCTCAGAAAAGCCCTGGGAGTTGAGGTAGGTGGGGAGAGAGGGCAGGGAAGGAGAGGCTGCTGGAGGCAGTTTGCCCCCGGGGTAGCATCAGAGTTGGGAGGGGGGAGCCAGAGAAGAGCTGTGAGGGCTCCAGGCCAGAGGCTGCTCCAAGGGCAGGGGAAGGCTAAGACAATGGTGGAGATGAGAGGAGGTGGCCCGGTATGTCCCCTCTCCGCTGTATTCTGCCCTCTATCCTGCGCCTCGCCCAGCTGAGCTAGGGTTGCATTTCAGTACCTGGGCACCTAGACTTCTGCCCCCAGGAACCCCAGCTCAGGAGCAACAGCTGCAGCTCAGTGATACAGCAGGAGGCCTTCACCTAATTGCCTCTGCCTTATGCAAATCAATACCCCCGTTAGTCCGTTTCCTCTAATGAGCTGAGCACTCAAAGGTTAGAACAACCACCTCGGCCAGACACGGGCCTAATTACGTAAACGTCTCTCCAGCCTCATCTCCTTCATTTAGATGAGAGATGTATGGGTATGTAGCAAGGGAGACCGGAGGAGCTGCAGGTCAGAGTGGGGTGCAGTAGAGAATGGAGTCGGTCAGATCTGGGTCACAGTGGGGTATGCAGTTGGTTGCATCCAGGTCGCAGGGGGATGCAGTGGAGTATGCAGTCTGTCAGATATCGGTCACAATGGGATGCAGCAGGGTATGCAGTTGGTCAGATCCAGGTCACAGGAGAGTGCAATGGGGCACGCAGTGTAACCGTACCGGACTCAAACCGGTGTAACAGAATGACACGGATGTCCGAAGGAGGATTTACCAGACTTTTATTAATCAGTGCTGATGGTCGTCCCCTCGAGCTTTACAGCAAAAAAATAGTGAGGAGCGACCCCGTGCCGCTCTGTGCATAGCCTTTTATCGGATACATGAATAACAGTTTGATTGGCTTTTACATTTCATTGGTTAAAGCACAGCAATACATTATTTCTAACGTTCACGATTGACATTCCAGTAATTGGGGAGGGGTACTCTTATCTTATGCCTATGTGCGGTTTTACTCTGCCTGTTTGTGCCTGTCACAAGTTAGAAAATGTGAAATATAGCTTCATTCTTGCTCACAGGCTAGTGGGCCCCTAATTGCTGTTAGGCTAGTTCCTTATCTTTTTCGGGCAAGGGGCAAATTCCACTACAGCAGTGGGTCAGATCCAGGCTGCCGTGGGGTGCAGCGTGGTACACAGTCCGTCAGATCAGAGTCACAGTGGGGTGCAGTGGAGTACGCATTCGGTCAGATACAGATTGCAGTGGGGTGCAGTGGGGTTTGCAGTCTGTCGGATACAGGTTGCAGTGGGGTGCAGCGGGGTTTGCAGTCTGTCGGATACAGGTTGCAGTGGGGTGGAATGGGGTTTGCAGTCTGTCGGATACAGGGTGCTGTGGGGTTTGCAGTTTGTCGGATACAGAGTGCAGCGGGGTTTGCAGTCTGTTGGATACAGGTTGCAGCGGGGTGCCATGGGGTTTGCAGTCTGTCGGATACAGGGTGCCGTGGGGTTTGCAGTCTGTCGGATACAGGGTGCCGTGGGGTTTGCAGTCTGTCGGATACAGGTTGCAGTGGGGTGGAATGGGGTTTGCAGTCTGTCGGATACAGGTTGCAATGGGGTTTGCAGTCTGTCGGATACAGGTTGCAATGGGGTTTGCAGTCTGTCGGATACAGGTTGCAATGGGGTTTGCAGTCTGTCAGATACAGGTTGCAATGGGGTTTGCAGTCTGTCGGATACAGGTTGCAGTGGGGTTTGCAGTCTGTCGGATACAGGGTGCCGTGGGGTTTGCAGTCTGTCAGATACAGGTTGCAATGGGGTTTGCAGTCTGTCGGATACAGGGTGCCGTGGGGTTTGCAGTCAGTCGGATACAGACTGCAGTGGGGTGCCGTGGGGCTCATCGCAGCTCAGAGCGGGATGCTGTGGAAAGAGCAGCCGTGCAGCGCTGGGTTTGTGCTAACAGGCTCAATGAGAATAGGGAGCAGGGCCCAGTGGGCTGCACCAACAGTGGGCCCAGGAGACACTGGCTGCATGGCGGGAGGGCTGGGGTGAGGCAGTGTTTCAAAAGCGCAGGGCCGGTTAGAGCACTGCAGAGTGGGCACTGGGCTGAGGCAGGCATGGCAAGTCAGATCACTGATTCAAGGTCCAGAGCCGAAACCGTCCTGCCTTGCTCAAAGGCCAGGGGAATAGGCACCTAGCCTTCACCGTGCCCTGCCCTGCCCTGCTCTGCTTATGGGCTGAGTGAACAGACAGCGGGGGCTTGTTCTGGCCACTAGCTGGAGCCCAGACTGGGTTTGGCTTGCCCTGCGGGAGGGACGGGCCCTCTCGTGACTGGCTAACTCCCCCACTTCTTGTTCAGACCAGAGAAGGCTCTTTCAGACCCCAGCTCATGGGGACGCCTGGCCCCGGCTGGCCCTATTAGCTGACCAAGAGTCAAAGCAGCAAGAGACCTGCCCTTGCACACACACAGAGCAAGAGGCTGCACTTTCCAAGGGGACCCAGCATCCCCTCCCCCACACAGGGGGCAGCCCTGTCACCATGGTCAGCAGACACATCAGTCCTCTCGGCCATGGGGGTGCCCAAACGTCCGGCCCAGGGGTTTAGGGCTGGGCAAGCCCAAAATCTTTGCTCGGGTGCTCAGAGCGTGCAGACCCTGCTGCTAGCCCGGCCGTGCTGAGCTGGGGCTGGCTCCCCGGCTGCCCGTGGCTGAGGCTTGGCGCGAGTGCGGCTGGGTGGCGCGTGGGTCGGGGCAGAGGCAGGCGGGGGAAGTTATTAATTGCTCTACAATGCCATGTTACATGGCCCATTTGCAGCTTTTCCTTGTCTGTTTTGAAACTGTGAAATGAGGCGCAGTAATCAAGGAGGGTTTTAATAACCATCCCGGCTCTGACATTTAAATTACAGATGGCATTTTCAATTAAACAGGCGCGCTCAGCAGGTTTAATTTAGCTATCAGTTCTGCTCTGTTCTTTAAGTGCTTTCTTACAAACGGTGATGAATTTCAAACGCCTTCCAACAGCAGGAGTGGGAGCTGCGAGGCCAGTGGGGAGAGGGGCCAGGGGCTGCAGGGAGTTGCAATAGCTACTTCCTAATATCGACTCGCACACCCTGCCACCTCCAGCGCTGGCAGCAAGTGTCTGTACACGTGGGCGCACACCCGCTCCGCGTCCCCTTCCCGGCGCTGACGCTCTGTCCCGTGCGCACACCAGGACTCGTGCCGTTCCCATGCAGTGGGGCCTTGTGCACGTACAGCTCTCTGCACACCTCATCTGCCCACTCGCTACCCCTCGAAGCACAGCGCACCCGCTTCCTTCCCACGTACCCCCCAACAGCAACACTGACACACACATGCCCCCATCCTGCCCAGTTGTCCTCAGCTTCTCTGCACAAACAGCCTGCCCTCTTCCTAGCACCTGGCCTCCTAGCAGGAGCTTTGGTATGACATGAGTCTGGGTCAATCACACTGACCTACCGATCCATCCTGTGCACACACACATGTGCAATACACCCCCCATCATGTGCACAGTGTGCGTGCGCACCCCCATCATGTGCACAGTGTGCGTGCGCACCCCCATCATGTGCAGTGTGTGCGTGCGCACCCCCATCATGTGCAGTGTGTGCGTGCGCACCCCCATCATGTGCAGTGTGTGCGCGCACCCCCCCATCATGTGCACAGTGTGTGCGCGCACCCCCCCATCATGTGCACAGTGTGTGCGCGCACCCCCCCATCATGTGCACAGTGTGTGCGCGCACCCCCCATCATGTGCACAGTGTGCGTGCGCACCCCCCATCATGTGCACAGTATGCTCACACACATATACATGAATTCTGCAACCCTTGCAGATACTTGCTGAGTTCCCATACGCTTGCTCAACCCATACAAAAACTTCATCGGCTGGACTACTCCATACATGTCTCATGCTCCATGCCCTAGCTCCCAACAGCCAATACCCTTCCTCAGAAATCCCCCCGCCAGGCCATGCATCTCTCCCCATGCAACCACTTCCATGCTCCCTTTCAGCACACACCACTCCTTCCCCAACCCCACAGCTGTGCATAGCCCCCACCACACACACCTTCCCAAGCAGGGTAAACCCTCCCCTGCCTGGCCTAGAGCATCCCAGCAAGACTGGCTGAGTCAGCTCTGCAGAGAGCAGCCAGAGGGGCCCACAGGGAAGCTAGTGGGGATGATCTGTTCACACTTACTGGGTTCCCCGATGCCTGTGGTTTGCTCTGTCCCTTAGTTCTTGGCTGGTGACCTGCTGAGCTGGGTTTGTAAGTTTTTACATCCCTGGAAGCTGTAGCTTAGCTCCTGATTTCACGCGCTGCCCTCCTGGGATCTCTGCCAGGACTACAGGTGGGAGCAGAGGAAGGACGCCGGTGGCTTGTTTCTTTGGCTCGGGTAAAGTCTGTTAACGAAACCCTCCCTCTGCAGGTCCAGTTGTGCTCGGTTGGGCATCCAGGGTTCTTATTTGCCGCTCTGCAAAGCAGGTGGGACTCCCCACTGGTTCTGCGGGCAGCATGCTCAGGTGTGAGGTGGGGAAGGATGCTGTCCTGCCACAAAGAGACACTGAACAGGCGCCCCCTCTTCTCCCGGTGCCCAAAGCTGCCACGCTGCCACCAAACCGGGTGAAGGTCCCTATTCCTTTGCACAGGTGGGAACTGGGGCGGGGCCTCAGGAAAGACGCAGGCCCCTCCCCATGGCTCACATCCCCTCCTCTATGATAATTCAGCCTTGGGCCCCTCAGTCCTGATTTGGAGGGTGCTTCTCTGTATAGGACCATAGGGACTACCAGCCCAAATGATGCAGAGCCCTGTAGTGTACCGCTCGTGGGCTATGTCTGCACTACAGAGGTTTTTTTTGGAAAAACAGCCATTTTTCTGAAAAAAACATCACTTACGTCCATACTGCAATCGCATTCTTTCAAAAACAAATGGAAAGAACAGAGGGGTTTTTCCGACATTGGTAAACCTCTTTCGATGAGGATGAAGCCTTTTTCCGAAAGAGCTCTTTTGGAAAAAGGCGTGTGTGGATGGGGAAGAGGGAGCTCTTTTGAAAGAAGAGGCAAAAGCACAGGTGTTCTGGTGGCCACTCCATCCATAGCAATCACAGCTTAAATGCGAGAGAGCATCCATTCAGTGTGGACTCTATTTTTTGAAAAAGCAGATCACTTTTTCGATGTGCTTTGGCAGTGTGGACGCTCTCTTTTGGAAGAAGTTTTTTTGGAAGATCTCTTCTGGAAAAGCTTCTTCCGAAAGAAGCCTGAAGACTAGGTGTAGCCTAGGAGAAGTTGCCTCCTGACCTCCGTTAATGAAAGACTGACTTGTGCCCTGAAGCATGCGGGTTTCTACCCCTCCATCACTCTCATTCCATCCTCTGTTTTTCCCCACGCTGGCCTGGAGGGATTCCTGGGTTGCTTGGACTTGTGTCAACCGGAGGCCCTCCTCCAGGTACTTAACCCAATGTCCGGGTGGCTGCGAGAGGAGGAGAGGACTGGTGTGGAATAAGGAGTCTGTTCTGTTAGGGAAGACCCCGAGGGGGACCCAGCACAGAACCTGCTCCACCTTCAAAAACAAGAAAATTGTTCCACAGCAGCAGTCACAAGCAGCCTCCTCCTTTCTCTCTGCTGTAAAACAGGGCTCAATAATTTCATCACCGCTAATAACATTCCTAGCTATACAAGCTAAGATAATGATAAGGGTAATTGAATCTCATGCGTCGGGGATAAGCTGAGTTCCTGCGGGGGATCAGGAAGGAATTTCTTTCTCCCTTCCTCTGTGCTGCAGCTCTGCACAGCTGCCCACATGTGCTGGAAGGCTCAGAGCCACCTTAGGCCTGGCCATGGCTGGAGGCAGGGCACCAGCCTGAATCAGATGTCCCCTGTGGATGTGCCTGTGTCTCGGGGACCATGTCCCAGAACAGCAGAGGTGACCAAGTCCGTATCTGTCTCATGCTGGTGCGATGCCAGGAAAACAAAGCCAAGCAGAAAATCAATCCTGTAATTGCAGATGAGAGAGGTGTGAGGAGGGATGTGACCGATGGAGGCAATCAGCATTTTGGGACTTCGGGGAATTATCTGGCTGAGTGCCACGAACCAGTCTCTCCTTTATGGGCCAATGTAAATGGAAAGACGATGGGAAGAGCCTCTCTTTTGGGAGGAGCCAGAGTGCGAAGATTCTTTGTGCTCCAGCTGGCTGGTGACCAGAGCTGCTCCAGCTTTTGCCAGTTAACTGCACAGCTACGTTGGCTGGGCTCTATGGTGTTGGGGCTGGCTGCACAGCTGTGTCCCCTTGCGCCTACTGAGCATGCAGTCACAGCCCAGGCCACCTCAGTTGGTGTAGGGGAGACCTCCCACGGTTTATTGGGTCCTGGTGATTCAGTAGAGGGCTCTCTTCCTATACTGCTGAGGTCTCTTGGATGAGACCTAGACCTTTGGGTCTCACCATGTATAATTGTTAGGCCTATGGGTATTGACTGCCAATCAGTGTGTCTTTGATCCATGGGCAATCACAGACCTCACTGAAACTACTGGAAATTCTGATCAGCTGCATTCATGTTAATTGAGGGAGCACTTAAATGCCCCTTGGTTTAGAGAGAGCTGAAACAATAGAAGCCACTGCCCAAGGTTGTGAACTGCATATGGAAAACTTGAGCAAGAACTAACTTGGAAAATAAGAAGGGTTTCCTTGGACCAATTGCCAACACGGGCTGGACCTGAGTGTGTAAGAAACAGACGGCACTTGGAAAAAAGGTCTGGGCAGCACTGGTGAGTGTGGCTGTGGAGAGGGAGCTGAGAGGGAGGGAACTTCTTTTGGACACAGGGCTGGCTGGAAGGGCAGGCTTGAATTTGTGAGAAAGTATGCTGTTCCTGGCTTGTTCCTACGGTGTTCAGGGAAACAGCGCTGTGTGTACATTCTTTGTAAATAAGCAATATTGCATCAAGAATATACCTGCCTCAATGTATCCTCCTAATGGAAACAACAGCGCAGCAAGGCCTTGAATATTTGCCAGCTGCTTGGATCAAGGGACAAAATAATTCAAGATCCCACGAGACGGCATGTTAACGTCAGTATCCTGGCCAAATTTCAACTCCGGTAATTGCATCCTGTCTATTTAATGGACTCCTGCAATTTCAACTGGATACTTTTATTTTTCTTCTTTTCCACCCCAAACTCATGCTTTGTAGCTGCACAGATGAGCAATGGTTTTCACCTGCAATTAGCCAAACGTGGGAATGCTTGTGGGTGATATTTGAATTTTGTGAACTATATGGAGCTGGGTCCATGCCTCCTGGGCATTCACATCCTGCAAAGTTGACTTGAAGGAACATGGGGTGAAACAGGGAATTTTAAGTGAATGCTTTGGAATATTCACAGCATGAAAATGTCAGATTTATCATTGCAAATGGCAGCAGTGGAAACCAGAGATCCAAGGATTCCACTGATCCAATCCAGCGCCTGGAAACCTACCATCTGACTTCCATGTCCAATCAAATTACATGATTTTCAAGTACAAGAAAGCGCAGGCCAAGGATCATTCATGGAAATTATTGAACAACCAATTTTGAACAACAACATTTGCCGAAATAATCCTGAGTTTGGATGATTCACATATGGGACACGAGGCAAAACTCATTTAAATAGTGTTTTGTTCTGCATTTCTCTCCCAGCTCTCGCTGCATCCCCAGAGGTGGCCGCAGCTCCACAGCCTACGGAGTGATTGTTTTCTATTCCTTCCCCATTTCAAAGCAGCTTGATCTATGCTTGTGGTGAGACTCACAGCATTTTGAGCTGTTGGGATGAAAGGTGTTAAATCCAGAAATGAACACCACGCTCAGTGTGGCTCGTTCTTCCAAAGCATTGCAAAGGGGAAGATGGCACCGGACGGGGAGGCTGTGCAGCAGGGACTGGCAGATGCTAGCATCTGTTCATATAGTCCCTCTATCTACTTAAATATTTATAGTCCCACCCCCATCCTGTAATATCTGAACATCCTCACTACAGCCCTCTGAGGCAGACCAGTGCTACTGTAATGCCGACAGGTGGAACCGAATCTGAGATCTCTGGAGTTTAGTGCATGAGCCTCTACCATAGGGGTGGGCAATAATTTTTGCCCAGTAGCCACTTCAAAAATGTTTGGCCTGGGGGCGGGGGAGCACGTAAAGCCTTCCCCCGCTCCCTGCGAACAGTGATGTTCGTCCATCGTGTTCGAAGAGGACCTTGACTTCTAATGAGTTGTGGGCTGTCCACGGTGTGTCCGCAGATGGCTGATAAGGCCAATGCGGGCACGAAATGTTCTGCCACATGTCGGGCAGACATGTGCAGGCACCACTGTTGCAGCGTTTGCAACTCTGGCTTTACGGAGTGCTCGCTTCTCTTGTGCTATGGTTGTCCTTCTGGCTTCAGATGTTTGACAGCCTTGGTGAATCAGCATGCGCCATGTCGATCGGTCTTGTGCCAGGGTCTCCCAGGAGGTGGTGTCGATTTCCAGGGACTTTAGAGAGGCTTTAAGCGTGTCTTTGTACCTCTTCTTTTGTCCCCCGTGTGATCGCTTTCTTTGAGACAGCTCACCATAGAAGAGCTGTTTAGGGATGTGATGGTCTGGCATCCTTGCAACATGGCCAGCCCAGCGTGTCTGGGTTTTCATCAGCAGGGTGTGAACTGACGGCAGGCCTGCTCTAAAAAGGACTTCTGTGTCTGGCACCTTATCCTGCCACCGGATCCTCAGAAGTGTGCGGAGGCAAATCGTGTGGAAGTGGTTCAGTTGCCTAGCATGCCTCCTGTATACAGTCCAAGTCTCACTGGCATACATCAGGGTAGTTAACACTACTGCGCGATAGACTTTAAGCTTTGTAGCAAGGCTTATTCCACGGAGGTCCGTGCTTCAAAGCGCCATGTCCTCCTGGCAGGGCGGGAGGAGGCTTCCCATGCTCCCCCACCCCCAAACCCTGATTGGCCTGGGGGTAGGGGAGCAGCAGGGCCTCCATGGGCTGGATCTATCTGCTTGGTAGGCCGGATCTGGCCCCCGGAGGCCCTTTTGCCCACCCCTGCTCTACCAGTTGATGTAAAAGCCAAGCCAATTGCCTCTCTGCTAAGGCTGTTGAGCAAACTCATTCTCTGTCTGTCTGTCTCTAGGGGCTAAGTGCCTCTACATGGGATAGTGAACTAAGGATATTAAATTGTGGTTAATTGACTAGTCGAGTAGTTGATAGAATTTCCATTGACTACTCGATTAGTCAATAGGCACTTCTGTATTCCTCCTTTGAACTGTACAAAAGCCCTCACTGGGGCTCTTGTACAGTTCAAAGGAGGAATGCGGAACTCTGCGTACAGCCTGGGGCCAGCAGAAAGTCCTGCTGACTTTGGGCTGCACGCGGGTGCCTGCTTTGAAATGCACAAGAGCCCCCACTGGGCACTCCGCAGCAGACCCCGGATTTCCCCAGAACCCGGGGAAGTGCTGCTCAGAACCCAGGGTTAGCTGGAGAGTCCCCAGCTGACCCCAGGCTCCACGGCGCTTTGGCATTTTAAAGGGGCAGTTCCACACAGCTGAGCGGCGGATCAGCTGTGCGGTGGCTACCCCTGTGAAACATCGCCTTGGGGTTTCAAAGTGGAAGCGCTGGACAGCTGATCCCAGGCTCAGCTGTGTGGCGCTGCCACTTTGAAGTACCCCTTCTCTCATCCTCCTTTGCTGCTTCTATCTGATAGAGGCAACAAGGGGAGGGGAATCGACTGGTCGACCGACTGTCTGATAAGCATTTGCTTGTTGGATAGTCGACTAGTCCTTAACATCCTTAGAGTGAACCACACCCAGTAGGTGTGTGGGTTACTGTGATGGGGTGTGTATATCCCACACGGAGACAGGAGGAGTTAAAACCCTGTGGGCAGAGGAAGTCCCGCCCCTCCACCTAGACCAGGCATGCTCCAAGAGCTAGAGCGGTATAAAAGGAAGTAGCTCAGCTCAGTCTGGACTGGACATAAGAGGATTAGGCTCTCCTAGGCACTCTAGAGACACCCCAGACGGAGACCATATTGAGCCACCAGTGCCGGAAGAGCCCCGGGAAGAGGCTGGTGCTGCAGGACCAGAGGACCAGAGACCATGCTGGAGCATCCCCATGCAGACTCTGGTAGGAAGTGACCCAGGGAAGGTGCATGAGTGGTATCTCCCACCCAAGTGAACTTACATGTTGTGGTCAGATTCCCCACTGAGCAAGTGGCGAACCCCCCTCTCCCCCTGCTCCCCTAACAGCACTGCTAACAGAACTGATTCCATTCCAGAGTGCCTTCTTGTGGGCATGTGACCCAGAGTTTCCTGGAAGAAGCCGCTGAGGAGCGTTGCTATTCATTTCTCCCGTTAGCAGCTGTAAATGGATGATCCACCTTGACCCAGCACTGGGCAAAGCCTTTCCAGTTCATTATTTGCAAACCCTGTCAGAAGCATTAAGCTTAGGAACAGAAGTGTCTCCCTCTTGAGCTCGACTCAGGGAACCATTTATTATTTATGCCTCAGAATGAGGCTGCTGGTATTGATTTGCAAGGGAGGCAGTGAGTGGAAAAGGCCCCAGTCTTTCGGGAGTGTAGCAGCTTGGGGGTCCAATGTGCTCACCGGGGGATACACCGTGTGGGTTAGTTTGTAACTTGATTGACTGGTAGTGGCCAGACTCGACTCAAAGAAGTTCAGGGTGATCATGCTGCCCTGTTGCTTCCAGGGAAGGAGGTGTTGCCCATAACAGCTGCATGCTAGGAAAGGTGTATATATATATATATATATATATATATATAAATATATATATATATATATATATAAATAAACCCTAGGCAGCCATTTTGCTGTCATCTGGCAGACAGAGGATGGCTCTGGTTAACGCCGGTGAGAAGATCTATATGTTACTGATAGCTGAGTGCTAGGGGTCTTTGTTTAAGAAACTGTGTTTCATGGGCAGAGCCTGGTACTTCAGGGACATAGCGGGAACTGTGCCCACCTTTGTATTCATTCTTCGGATTCATTTCTCATTGATGCAGTATGAAATGTGGATTCCTCGCTCATAGCATCTGCTTCCAGTACTCAGATTTCCTGGCCAGGCTGTGATGGCGAGTCGGGGAGCCCCCGACCCTGCACCCCCATCCACAGCTAGATGTGAGACTCAGCCAGCCAGTAGAGTAGAAGGGTTTATTGCTTCACAGAGACAGCTCAGCATAGAAGCAAGGCTAGCTCAGACAGCCTTATTCCTCTGGGGGGGAAGGGGCTCACAGGCCCTGAACCCCCCTTCTTGCTCTGTCTGCTCTCCTCCTCCTACCCAGACGAGACTAACTCACCCTCCCAGCAACTGGGCACTCGGCCCCCAGGCAGCCCTGCCTCTTGCTTCTTTCAGATTCCTCCACCTAGCTCAGGTGTCAGGCCTCTGGGCCATCTCCTACCTGCCTCACCTCAGGGACTCATCCCCCGCCTGGCACGGCACACACAGTCACTGCAGACCAGCATAGGGCAGTAGGGGTCACACCCAGCACAACACAGCAACCAGTGAATGCAAAACCAGAGTGGATCCAGGGCCACAAGAGTGGACAGGCCCCTCTCCCCCCACTGCGTCACACCACGCAAGCCCCCATGGCTTTCCTTGTGCCCCAGCTCTTGTCCTGCTCTGCCAGCTTGCTCTGTGCTCCAGCCAGGGCACGGGCTGGGAAGTGGCGGCTCCAGGGAGCAGGGCCACAATGCTGGGGCTGAACCCCCACCCCCATCATTGCGCACCCACCCGAAGTCGGGGGCTTACCCGAGTGGGCCCTTCTGGCTACACCACTGCTGCCGGGTGCTTTGGCATGGGCCAGCTCCCTTGTGTGTTGGGAGGAAGGGTAGGAAGCGTGGCTGTCTGTTTCAGTGAAGTGGTTAAATCCGCACTTCCGATTTACCTCCGTGCATACAAAGGCTCATGTGCACAGGCTCACATGGGCCGGCAAACGGCAGCAAATTAATTAATTGACCTAGCCTCCCTCTTTCTCTCTCCCCCTCCTTTCCACATCTCATTCCAGCCCCAGTAGTTTGAGCAAACACAGCCATTATAGCCTGCTCCCACCATTCGGTGGAGGCCAGGCCATTCTCAGTTAATTGCCCTTATCTAGCGATTTGCAGATACACATTTCGGTAATTTTGCAAGGTGGGAATGTGATCGTCTGGAGCAGCTAATTGGTCCACATGGTCTCCAAGGCCAGCTTTAGACTCTTGATTACCTGTGTGGATGAGCCAGGTAATTACCGCTGCTCTGCATGTCGAGGAAGGCAGGCCTTCCATAGGAAGAAGATAGGCTGCCGGGTTAATGAGTCAATTTGAAGGTGCTCGCCCAAGTCAGGAAAAATGACTGAATCACAGAGCATCAATTACTCTGGAGGGGTTAGAACCTGAAAGCCAGCAGCGCGGTCTAGTGGGTAGAGCACTGACATGTGGCTGAGACACCTGGGTTGTATTCCACTGTGTGACACTTTGCGGTTGTTTCCTCCCTCATCCTTTAGTCAGGTCTATTTAGACTGTGACCTCAGTCTCCTACTGTGTGTTTGTACAGCACCTGTCACAGTGGGACCTTGCTGTCCATCAGGGCCCTTAGATGCTGTTGGAATCCACAGGAATGAATCTATGAAACACTGCGGAGCTCACGAGCCAGGTGTGAGAGGCATGCACAGAATGCAGGTACTTCCCCCCCTCTTCCTTAGCATCCAGGGAACAGGATGAAAAGCAAACTGGGTCCCGGAGTGCATGGCTGCTTCTCCCCCCTCCCCCAAATTCCACCCTTGTTGCCAGCCCTGACTTCTGGATAATTACATACTACTACTGCTAGCTAATAGTCACTCCTTCAGCTCCAATGGCAAAGGTCTGTGTAGCAGCAGTGAAGACACAGGGAGGCTGTTACAGTGTCCCAAGTTATGGGGTTGTGGAGGATGGCGCTCCGGAAGCCAGTGTCCCCATGCAAGAGTGTGAGCGCTTTTCCTGTGCGGGGGGAGGGAATTAGATTCCAAGCATTGTGTGTATTATTTCTGTTTGTGTGAAGCAGCAGGTTAGACTGACTGTTGGAATAAGCTTTTAAGCCCCAATCTCCATAATTAAACAGGTAGAACGGAATCCATTCCAGTCGGTGTCATTAGAGATGGATGTTCCTGTTCCCGAGCGGCTGGCTGCAGGCAGAGCAGGATGTGGAGGGCCGGAACCAGGGGGCTGGCAAGTGGGTTAAAAAGGAATCAATGTCGGAGGCAGGAGCTGGAAAGCAGACCTGCGGAGCAGCTTTCTGGCAGGTACCCAGCGATTTAATGATGTGGTTAACATCTCAATAGCGGGCAAGGGGTGTGTGTTTGTGGAGGATGGAGAGGGCATCAGCATGTGGGGATTGGGATTTATAGAACTTGCAAGAGGCTAAACATTTTCAGGAGATGCACGTGCTCAAAGAATTGAGCCATCAGCATGGCCATGCACCTCTCAGACCCAGGGACACTCCCAGGGCAGGCCCCACAGTGCAACAGCAGCTGTGCACCCCAGCTCTGCCTGTGCACCCCACTATCAGCCCAGTACCCTTAGACACTATTTGGAGTAACACAACTCCTGGCCTACAGCCTATTATCCCTGTTCCAGGACTACCCCCCACCTGACTCCTTCACACCAGCAAAATATTCTCAGGTGCAATCCAGTCCTTGCGCTCTGCATGCAAGGTGGCAGGCCAACCTTGTCAAACCCTGGTGACTCCTTGGAGGAAGGGATGGGGGTTGGCGTGGCAGCTCATAGGCTCCTCCCACCTGGTAGGGATGCAGGAATGTGGCAGCTCTGATCCCCCTCACTAATGTGCCCAAGCAACTTGAAAACCCTCCTCAGAGCTCTGTCAGGACTTTACCATAAGACAGACAAATATTCACATTCCACAGTCCTGGGAGCTCTGATCACATGCTGAAATGGCCCAGCCCAAAAGGGAGAGCAGACAGTGCCAACCCAGCTGCTCTGTTCCCTGCCCAAAGGGCTAGCACTGTGGCCCACAGCACAAGAGTGGAGGATTATGGGAAGTGGGTTCAGTTTCTGACTCTGCCATTGACTCCCTGTGTGACTCTCTGACTCAGTTATCTCATCTGTAATATGGGTATAATGGGACTTGCCCTCCTTTCTAAAGTGCTTTGAGATCCTTGGATTGAAAGGTGCTGCGTTATGGGCTCCCTGTGGTTGATGAAAATTGGCTTATGAATATGCGTAACTCAAAGAAGCTGTATGTGAAATGAATCATTTTAAAAGTTGTAATCCACTGTATCGATATATCCTATTTGTGTGCATGTATCTTTCTTGTATCTAAAGTTAGAAATATGAAATGGGAACCTGTTTTATTCATTTAGGTATCTTGTAAAATCCATTAGTGATAATTTATTAACTTAATGGCTGGGTCATCGAGTTCACAGTCTGTGAACAGTTTTATTTTTTCTGTAAGCCCAGGCCATGTGGCCAGGCCACCTGGTGCTGGAACCCATTTTGGATCTGGTACTTTTCCACTCAAGGTGAGACAAATTTGAACTGAACACAAAGAATTCCCACCTTAGGCATAATGGATATAAAATGGAGGGGACAAACAATAGGGTAGTGGTCCCCAACCTTTTGAGGTTGTCGGGCGCCGGGGGCGTGGCCGTTCGCCCGCCGGGCGCCTGGGGGTGGGGACACTTGCGCACCCGGGGGCGCCTCCCCCCCATAGCCGCATGCCCCGAGGCCCCCCATAGCCACGCGCCCGGGGCCCCCCATAGCCCTGGGACCGGGGCCCCCCATAGCCACGCGCCTGGGACCCCCCATGGCCACGCGCCTGGGGCCGGGGCCCCCCCATAGCCGCGCGCCCGGGGCCGCCGCCGCTCCCCCCCCCCCACAAGCACCGCGCGCCCGGGCCGGGGCCGGCGCTTCCTCCCCCCCCCCACAAGCGCCGCGCGCCCGGGGCCGACACTCCCCGCAAGCGCCGCGCCATGTGCCCGGGGCCAGGCCAGCCCCGAGCACCTGGTGGGCACATGCAAATGCCCCCGCGGGCGCCATGCCGTGTTGGGGACCACGGCAATAGGGGAATGGTTAGATGCCAAGAGATTCCCCTCCTCCCCCACTTATCACCCAAGATGCCTGCAGGAAACATCTAAGACTGAACAGGGGGAAGGATCAGGGCCAAGCTAGGAGGCTGCCTATCTTGTGAAACAGATGAGTAGAATAACTGTTGGGGTAAGAATTTACCTGTAACGAGTTGCTTAGTGAATTAGGATTCGTTAGCATACATGGTTTATTTTAGCTTAGTGATTTACCTTGATCTCTCTGTTTTTCCCTTGCACTCTCTTAAATCCTACTTTTTATACTTAATAAAAATACTTTTGGTTTTTATCAAGCCCAGTGTAAATAATTGTTTATTTACAGGAAGGAGTAACCACTGTGCATCTCTCTCTTTCATTGATAAAGGGAGCAAACTTACGAGCTTTCTCTGTGTACAATTTTTATACCGAGTAAGATGGATTTAATGGGGGGGTCTGCTCCTCTTTGGGGTTGTGTTCCTAAAGGCTGTCACCGGCTTTATAGCTGAGCCCTCCCAGAGCTAAGCTGGTTCAGTGTCTATGTTCTGCTGGGGGCTGTTACCCCAACTCTGTGCCTTGGCGGAGGAAGACCAGAGCGTCTGGCCCAGCAGGACAGGGTCGTGGTGTACCCCTGAGGGCAGGTTGGCAGACTGTGGCATGGCCAGCACACCAGGTGACAACCCCAAGGGGACCTCTGTGATCCAACCCCTTACATCATAGCTGTGCAAAGTGCTGTTGCTGTGAGAATTACCATTCCCCTCTCTCTGCCTCCCACCATCTGCACATCAGTAGAAGCCACTGTCCTGTGACTGGTGGAAACTTGTCCAACTTTCTGATGATGGCTTCAGCTGCAAGAGGGGGAGAGCTTATTTGTGAAGGGAAATAAACAGGCTGGAAGACATTAGGCTAAGCAGAGCAGAATTGCCACCTGCCCCTTCTGCCTTTGCCAGCCCACAATCCTTAGATGTAACGGGGAAGAAAATGCAGCAGAAGGATTTAGAAGCAGCATGGCTTTCTGGGTTTCAGCATAGCTGTCATTAGTACAACAGCAGGAGCTCTGCGTTTTGGTCTGCAGCGATGGTCTCTGCGGACCTGGGTCAATTGCCTGTCTATGCTGCGGCATGGATGAGAGAGGATCGGGCAGCTTTAATTATTCATGCAGTTCAAAGGTTGGCACAGCCATCTGCTCCCTTGCTGGCATGTGTGTCCATAGAAGGCCGCTGCTGCTGCAAGCTGCAAAGAGAGCCAGAGCATTCACTGTTGTCCAGCTCCTCTGGCCATGGCAGAATCTTCAGCAGCAAGGCTAAGCCCCCAAAAGTTTTCAGGACCCAGCTGAGTAAAAGGGGGTGGGAGAGAGCCAGCCCTTGCTGCTCTGGTACTACATCTCTGCAGAGGCCAGCAGTGACAGGGCACTGCTGAGAGGAAGCTCACATCTTGCTGGCGCAAACATTCCAGGTGGCAGGATCAGAGCCACGCTGACCGGAAGCTCCTGCTAGACTCTACCCTGACGGGGCGCCGTTGTTAGGAACCTCACATTACTGGGGGCCAATATGACGCTGATAGGATGTGAAAATCCTCTGACACACTGCTCATTCTGCAGGCTGGCGCTACTGGAAACGCCAGCTAACAAAGAGGGGTGAGCTATGCACGAAGGAAGGGCCCTTGTCATAATAAATAGTTTAATTCCCCGGCACACTGGAGTTCAAGCTGCAGTGTGATGCTTAACTCCTGCCATCCCTGCAAACCCTTTTACAAGAATAGAGTAAAAATGAAAACCCCTCAGCCATAGAACCCTCTGGCTGTTTAGAGCTAAAATTAAAGGTAAATGAAACCCATCCATTGGAATGGGGCCAGTTAATGGACCCCGATGACCTTAACTCAGCACACAGAATGATGACCTGAGAAAAATCAGCAATTCAGAGGTTACCTTCTCCACCTGCAGCAAACAGCTTTATCTCACCAGTGATCATACACTCAAATGCCCTACTCTTTCACCGTATGGTGGTTGGGCCGACTTTGTCTTTCTGCATGGCCATACATGTGCCATAGGTGGGGAGGAGGGGGAGAATGGATTGTCCAAAGTCTGAACTGGCATGGGCTGGCTGGGTAGTGGGCACGCTACAGACCTGGGTTCCATTCTGGGCTCTGCCACAGACTTCCTGTGTGACCTAAGCAAGTCACTTATTCTGCCCAGTGCTCTGACCTCTGTGAACTGGTAATACCAGGAGTGCTCCCAGCAACTGTTCACCAGGGGTGCACTGCTACACTCCCCCTGCAGTGGTAGATTGGCACAGCACTGGGCTCTTCCTCTTGCTCTGGGCATTGTGACCTGGTACATGGGGCCACTGGGCAGCGTGACCTACAGTGCAGGATTCCAGTGCCATTCACACTTGGCCCGGTGCTGGGTGATGGCAGTCACTGCAGTTTGGCCCTGCGACCCCCGTGACAGAGGGGCTGCCGAGCTAAATCTGAGTGGCACTGTGAACCCTGCATGCTGGGTTGTGATAACACTTGGTTTGAGAGCCCCCTCACAGTGGGGCTGGGAGCCAGGGGCCAAACTGTCCCTTTTGCCCCCACTCTGGGCAGCCCTGCTGTGTTCCCTGTATGCTAAGCACTTGGGCAGCCACTCAGGATTGATTCAAATGCTGCCCAACTGATTAGCAGAGCGCCCACAGCCAGCAGCATGTATTTGAACTGGTGGTGCACATCGGCACAGGCTTTGGTGCAAATAACAAAATTTATCCCGCATGCGGATGGAAAAAAAATTGAGGAAACACTGCATCCCTGCCCTCAAATTGATGCCTCTCCAAGGGTATGTACCATGGGCAATGTGCAGACAGCTGCTGGCACCCTGGGTAATACTTGTCTACCTTGCGGGGAGAGGGAAGGACTCGTGAGGACAGAATACACTGATGAGGGTGAAGCACTCGCTCGCTCTGGTTCTGAGAACCGAGTGACTACCTACCTACCAATCAAGGCAGTCTACACAAATACTCTGCTGATGGCAGTCATTCCCCATAGCTAATTATCCTAGATGGTGGTAGTGTTAAAGCTCTTGTCTCTCCCTATATGAGAATCCCCCAGGACCCAATTAATGCTGTGGAAGATCATTGTTGTTAGTACCGGAGACTCACGGGCATGAAGGAAATTGTTGTGGTTTCATCTGCTTAATGGGAGACTGGCATCAGGAGGAGCCTGATCCAAAGACTATTAAATTGAACGGAAGGGTTTTTTTTTCCTCTTATAGACATCAGTGGGCTTTGGATGAAGCCCGAAGTGGGCAAAGTTAAGGTGATATTCAGCATTTTCACACCTTGCTCCCTACCTTGTTTGGCTTTGCAAGGGATGTGTTTTGTTTACTGACTCTAGCCTTTCTGTAGGGATTTTTACCCTCCTGCTCTGGCTATCTACTCTGTCACTTTAATAAAATGTGACCCACCATGGGCACAGTGTAAAATGTGTGGGCTGGATCCAGCTTATTGTCTGCCTGTAACCAGACCCGAACACCACTAAACCAGGGTCATAAAGCCAGTGGAGCTGGGATGCAGGAGCGTATGAGGTGTTTTGGTACGTGTGCATTTCCACAAAGGATTGGCCTTGCACTGCTGCCTCCTTTTCAAATGTTGCTTGGAGACCAAACTCAATTTTCCTCTAACTCAGCTGAATCTGCAGTGCAGAATTCATGGCATGAGCAGAGAGGACAGTGGAGGTTTTTTATTATTATTATTTTCAAGGGTTTTTTCTTTTTACAAGGAATAATTCATTTTTCTGCTGTTTGAAGGAGGCAGTAATTGATCTAGGGCTTTGCAGCTTGCCTCCTGGAATGGTTTCATTCTTAATGTAGGAATAAAACTCTGTTAGGTCAAATGCACGGCAATAAATACAAGAAGCACATTACCTTTAATATATTGGATTATTCCACTTGGTGGTGACGAAAAATCCAAGATCTAATTCCCCTGGCAACGCAAGCAAAGAAAATCACTTTCCCTGCCCATTTTTCACCTCCTAAGTCATTTTTGTCTGTCAGTGCGAGCGCTGCAGGCTTCGAATGGGCTCCATTTTTTTTGGAACCAGTGTGAAAAGGAGACGTATTTCCTCTAACTCCCACTAAATTGGCCACAAATTCACTGAGCAGCGCCTTTTATTTCTGGCAGTTGTGGATTCCCGCTCTGGCTGGGCCCTCGGTGCTGTCAACACAGCCGGAGTAGTGATGAAGTGAGCCGCTGAGTTCTTGGCTGTAACTCCGCCCCCGGAGTCAGGCAGCGGAGGGTGACAAAGAGGTGGACGAATTCTCCTCTCTCTTCCTGCCACATCAGTGCTTGCAGGGACTCCAGGGCCGTGCCATCTCTTTCCAGTGTCATGCTCTGTCATTCCGTGCTGCTGGCTTCCAACCAGTAGTTTGGTGCTTCGGGGCCGTCTCGGCTTCCATCACAGACATCCTTCCTGTGCCACCGTCTACCACCGTTTTTCTCTGTCTGTTTCCATCACAAGCCACAGTCATCACACTTCACACTCTTCCATTATCGCCCATGATGGGCCATGGTCTTCTGGTGCCCAAGTCTTGCATCAAAGGCCATAGTCTCTGCTGGTCCTTATGCTAAGCTTTCCAGGGAAGCAGTGGCTTAGGTTCCACCTTTTATGGTCCCAAAGGACCTGCTCCCCTGTTTCCCGTCAGTTACCTGATAACATGAGCGGAGAGATCAGAAAAGTCAACGAGGCCAGGCTGGAACCTCCCCATTGCATCCCATCATCTTTGCAGGGTGGGTAAGAAACCTCACTCTCTTCTGTTCCATTTGCACAATCTCTGATGGTGAGGGATGTCTGGAAAGCTGCCGGGGTGAGGGCCACGTGGCTCAGTGATCCTTTGCATTAAAGTTATCCAGTTATCGCTTCACCAAAGCAGGCCTCCTCCACCTAGCCCCTCTCTGCCTGTATTTGTCGAAGACCAGACTCCACAGTTATCTTGCTGGCAATTAATTGGCTTTTGTTCTGCAAGAGTGAACAAGATCTCATCTTAATCTGCTTCATTATTTCTCCTCGTACAGCAGAGTCAACACAAGATTAGGTTTAATTTACAAAAAAAAAAAAGCTAAGCCATGACTCATATCTGGATCAGGATGTTATCTGCTTTGCTTTGCAGTGCTCCCTAGGGCAGAGTGAAAGAGGAGCCGCTGCATGCCGTTCCAGAGGTGGAAAGGATGCGCCGTGGCCAAAGGAACCTGGGGGGGCATTCCCCTCATGTGGCTCTGAGATTTCCCTCCCAACCCCCTTGGGATGCCCCAGCTTCTGTGGGAGATTAATCCTGTTTCCCAGGAGGCAGCACAGTGGAGACATTCCTGCATGGGCTGGGGATGGAGAGTCCTGGGGGTGGAGCTTTGGGAGGCAAGAAAGTGAGTTCAGGCAGACTCTGCTTGGCTGGGGTAGGATCCCCAGGAATATGCCCTGTTCTGCGTCCTGCTGCACTGCCTCGTTCCAGCATGGGCAGGGCTGGCTTCCTTTAAACTGCCCCAGCCATGCACCTCCCTTGGCCCTGGGTTGGTGAAGCTCCCTTACGAGTGAGAGTAGTGATAGAAATGTAGCCGTGTTAATCTGGTGTAGCTGAAACAAAAAACAGGACTATGTAGCACTTTAAAGTCTTTAAAGTGCTACATAGTCCTGTTATGAGTGAGAGGTGAGTTCAGGCTTTGCTCTCCTAAGCTGATGCTACTCATTAGGGTGACCAAGTTTAGGAGTGGCCCTGAAAAAAAAAATCTAAATGTAGGCAGCTCTGGTTTGGCTCCAGGCCACTCCGAGCAGGGCAGATGCCACTGGTAGGTATTCCCGACAGGCCGCCTTGCTGTCTGGTATGGGCCTGTCCCAAGAGATCCAAAGGGGTTGGGCTTCAGAAGTCCAGGAGGACGTAGAAGGTGTGTGTGTGTGTGTGTGTGTGTATGTGTGTGTAGGGCGGGGAAGGTGTGTGTGTGTGTGTGTGTGTGTCGGCACCTGGGAAGCAGCTGTCGAGATTTGCACACACACACTCTTTCATCTGTCCTTCAGGCCCCAGCATGGCAGAGATCTGGCACAACAGGCATGTCTCTTCCCCGGGGCTCCCCTATCAATGCAGCCTTCACCTCCCAAGTGCTTCACAGGAAGGTGTCTCATTACCCACTTATCTCCACTGGGGATCACAGAGCAGCTCACCTACACTGTAAATGGATGTGTCCCCAGCCTCCCATCGGCCTCCCTGCATTGATTTCTTCTTGGCCCTCCCTTCCTGTGGTCCCCTTGCCTTGGCCGAGAGTGACAGTTCCTTTGCAGCTTAATGGGTCGTTTATTCATGCAAGCAAAGCAGCAGTGGCTGAATAGCATTGGGCTGCTCAAATGACGCAAAGGAGGTTCTCCCAGGACACGTGCCCTGTCTCCAGGACTCCCCCGTGTGCTTGCACCCAGCGAGGCCAGCGGGCATCTTGCCAATAGGCCAGGCCGAGAGTGACATGCATGAGGGCGGCGCAGCGGTAGCAGGAGACGGGGATGTGAGTGAGAGGCTGCGACTGAGCACAAGCAGGGGCTCCCCTCTCTCATGCTAGCTGAGCTGCTTTTAACAGAGTGGAGCAGAGCATTGATTTTTCAGTTCAGGGAGCGAAATGAAAAATCACATTGAATCAGAGCATTGCCGGGCTTGGGGTTTTTTTTCTTGCCAAAATGAAAAACTACCAACCATGGTCCTAGTCGAAAGGACTGGTTTGTTTTCAGCCAAAATGTGTGTGTTGGGGGGTTCACTTTGGTTTGGGTTGCTTTTTGCTCTTTAAGAAAAATAAATAAATCTAACAAATTGTCAGAATGAAATTGCTGTGAAACCGAACGTCATTTCGCAGTGAGAAGTTGAAACGTTTGGTGTCCTCGAGGTCAAAAGAAAACATTTCAACTCCTTTGGGAAAAAATATTTTTGGCTGAAAACTTATTGGCTGAATTCAACCCAAATTTGCAAATTGACCCCAAACTGCCCTTTTTGGGGAATAAACTATTTGTCTGAATAATTTCACTCAGCTCTACGGCTAAGTGCCCCAGAAAGCCATCTGCTTCTCTAGCTGTAGAGTCACTGCTCAGAGCCACTCTTGCTATCAGGCTCTGAGCCAGCTAGTCTAGGGGTATGTCTAGACTGCAGCCCTCTGTCGGCAGAGGGATGCAAATTAGGGAGGTCGACATTGCAAATGAGGCAGGGATTTAAATATCCCATGTCTAATTTGCATAAAAATGGCCCCCGCGTTTTTCCGACTCAGCACTTTGTCGGCAAAAAGCGGCAGTCTAGAGGGAGATCTGTCGAGAAAGAAAGCCTTTTTTGACAGATCCCTTATGCCTCCTGCAAGGAGGTTTACAGGATCTGTCAAAAACGGCTTTCTTTCTCGACAGATCCCTCTAGACTGCCGCTTTTTGCCGACAAAGTGCTGAGTCGCAAAACGCGGTAGCCATTTTTATGCAAATTAGGCACGGGATATTTAAATCCCTGCCTCATTTGCAATGTCAACCTGCCTAAACTGCATCCCTCTGCCGACAGAGGGATGCAATCTAGACATACCCTAGATGGCCCGCATTGGCAGGCAATAAAGCATGTAGCTGCCTCTCCTTCCCACCCACACCCCACACTCTGTACATCAGAATCTATGTCTCCATAATTATAAGAGCAGGAGATGAAGACCTCTGGAAAACCCTTTCTCAGAACTATTATTTGAAATAACAGGGTAGAAATAAATGGTCAGTTTTCAGAACCAAGGAAGGTAACAAATGGTGTCCCACAGGGGTCCATACTGGAGCCATTCCTATTCAACATATTCATAAATGATCTGGAGAAAGGTGTAAACAGTGAGGTGGCAAATTCTGCAGATACTAAACTGCTCGCGATAGTTAAGTCCAAAGCAGACAATGAAGAGCTTCAAAAGGATCTCAACAAAACTAGGTGACTGGGCAACAAAATGGCAGATTTTAATGTTGGTAAATGCAAAGTAATGCATATTGGAAAACATAATCCCAACTATACATATAAAACAATGTGGACTAAATTAGGTATTACCACTCGAGAGAGATCTTGGAGTCAGTGTGGCTAGTTCTCTGAAAACATCCACTCAATGTGCAGGGGCAGTCAAAAAGCAAACAATGTTAGGAATCATTTAAAAAGGGATAGAGACTAAGACAGAAAATATCTTATTGCCTCTATATAAATCTATGGTACTCCCTTATCTTGAGCACTGTGTGCAGATGTGGTCGCAGTAAAAAAAAAAAAGATATCGTGGCACTGGAAAAAATTCAGAAAAGGGTAACAAAAATGATGAGGGGCATGGAATGGCTGCCATTTGAGGAAAGATTACTGGGACTTTTAAAACTGGGACTTTTCATCTTAGAGAAGACTAAGGGGGATATGATAGAGGTCTATAAAATCATGACTGGCGTGGAGAAAGTAACTAAGGAATAGTTATGTACTTGTTCCCACCACTAGAACTAGGGGCCACCAAATGAAAACAATAGACTGCAGGTTTAAAACAAAAGGAAGTATTTTTTCACACAATGCAAGTCAACCTGAGGAACTCCTTGCCAGAGGATGTTGTGAAGACCAGGACTTTAACAGGTTTCAAAAAAGAACTAGATAAATTCATGGAGGTTAGTCCATCAATATGACTTACTATGGGTAGGAATGGTGCCCCTAGTCTCTGTCACACGCTGGAGAAGGGTGACAGTGGAGGGATTACCTGATGATTCCCTGTTCTGTTCATTCCTTCTGGGCTACCTGGCATTGGCCACTGTCAGAAGACAGGACAGTGGACTAGATGGACTTTTGGTCATTCTTATGTTCCCTCCTGTAGAGCAAGGACCTTTGGGTTGAAGTGCCATATCAAAACAGTGCAGTCACCCACACCCTGTCCTCGTGAGCGTGTGGTCAAAGTGGGGTCCTATGGGACCAGCTAATGCCTCAGATCATGATGCAGTCACAAACCAGTCACAGATCCAGTATGGCCAGGGACCTCTGTGGGCAGACTGCTGAAAGGCACTGAGGAGAAACCCAAAGGCATGTGTCCCATAGGTGCTATCTGCCAAACTTAGTGTGTATGGAAACAAACAGGGCACCACAGGCAAGTCACTCTCCCATTGACAAGTATAAGCTGAGGAAAGACACAGACATGCCAATCCCAGCTGTGATTTTTGCCAACTCCTAAGCAGGGTCCAAGGTCAGTACTTTGGGTGGGGCCCACTAAAGCAACGACAGGGGGTAGGTAAACAGCACTTTTCCTATAGCGTGGTATTGAGCCAATGTCCTAGCATAGCACGTGATGGTGCCAGGCTGCTAGAAGTTCCCTGAGATGAGCGTGTTGAGCGATGGCCAATAATGCTTCACTTCTTTGTCTTTGGAAGAGGTAAAATCTTAGCCAGGGCACTGAAATTCATTTCTGGCGGGGTTATAACGTCTCTGGTAATTTGAGCTAAAAGTAATATATTCTTTCCCTTCCTGTGCTGAACAACTGTGCGGCATAGAAGTGCACCACCCCAGAGAGGGCTGCATTCATGAGCAGGAAAAGCATGGTTGCCCTTAGATTAGTAAAGTGCTTTGGGATCGATTTGGCTGAAATGAGCTATGGAAATTGAGACGGAATATTCTTTTAAAATTAGGATGGGCAGAAGAAAAGGAAATTGATAGGATCAGGTACTTCTGGGGGGGACGACCAGCTTCAGGAATTGGAAACTGGAATCAAAATGTAAGATTACATTTAAAATGTTTTCAAATATTGCAGGTGCTGTACACTGCAGCACCCAAGGAAAGAGTCAATGAAACCTCAGAGCTAGAGTCCTGCTTCACTGAAGCTACAGCCAGAGTGCCCCCTGCTGGCACTGATGCATTATAACAACCTCTCCTTTGGCTGTTCCCGCACAGCAAAACTGGGAGTATGGAAAAACTGGTGAGAATTTGGCTGAAATCTTGGCCCTGTTGAAGTCACTAGGAATTTTGCGTCTGATTTCAGTAGGCCCAGGAAATCATCCCTAAGTGGAGAAACTGAAGGAATTGAGAATCTAGCAGATTAAAACCTTCTGGAGCACCAGCCATCAAAAGCATGTGGCATGGATATAATAAGAATTGCTAATATAGTTCCTATTTTTAAGAAAGGGAAAAAAAGCGACCCGGGTAACTATAGGCCTGTTAGTTTGACATCAGTAGTATGCAAAATCTTGGAAAAAATGTTGAAGGAGAAAGTAGTTAGAGACATTGAGGCTAATGGCAATTGGGACAAATTACAACATGGTTTTACAAGAGGTAGATCGTGCCAAACCAATCTGATCTCCTTTTTTGAGAAAGTAACAGATTTTTTAGATAAACGAAATGCAGTGGATCTAATCTACCTCGACTTTAGTAAGGCATTTGATACAGTACCACATGGGGAATTATTGGTTAAATTGGAAAAGATAGGGATTAATATGAAAGTTGAGTGGTGGATAAGCAACTGGTTAAAGAGGAGACTACAGGGGGTCATATTGAAAGGTGAACTGTCAGGTTGGAGGAAGGTTACTAGCGGAGTTCCTCAGGGATCAGTTTTAGGGCCAATTTTATTTAATCTTTTTATCGCTGACCTTGGCACCAAAAGTGGAAGTGTCCTGATAAAATTTGCAGATGACACAAAGTTGGGAGCTATTGCCAATTCAGAAAAGGATCGGGATATCATACAGGAAGATCTGGATGATCTTGTAAATTGGAGTGATAGCAATAGGATGAAATTTAATAGTGAGAAGTGTAAAGTTATGCATTTAGGGATTAATAACAAGAATTTTAGTTATAAGCTGGGGACACATCAGTTGGAAGTAATGGAGGAGGAGAAGGACCTCGGAGTCCTGGTTGATTATAGGATGACTATGAGCCGCCATTGTGACATGGCCGTGAAAAAGGCTAATACGGTCTTGGGATGTATTAGGCGAGGAATTTCCAGTAGGGATAAGGAGGTGTTAGTGCCATTATACAAGGCATTGGTGAGACCCCATTTGGAATACTGTGGGCAGTTCTGGTCTCCCATGTTTCAGAAGGAAGAATTCAAACTGGAACAGGTACAAAGAAGGGCCACTAGGATGATCCGAGGAATGGAAAACCTGTCTTATGAAAGGCGACTCAAGGAGCTTGGCTTGTTTACCTTAACCAAAAGAAGGCTGAGGGGGGACATGATTGCACTCTTTAAATATATTAGAGGGATAAATACTAGGGAGGGAGAGGAATTATTTAAGCTTAATACCAATGTGGACACAAGAACAAATGATATAAGCTGGCTAGTAGGAAGTTTAGACTTGAGATTAGACAAAGGTTTCTAACCATTAGAGGAGTGAGGTTCTGGAACGGCCTTCCAAGGGAAGTAGTGGGGGCAAAAGATCTATCTGGCTTCAAGATTAAACTAGATGGGTTTATGAACGGGATGGTTTGATGAGATAACATGATCTTGGGAACTAATTGACCATTCATTATCAGTGGGAAATAGGTCAACAGAGGGATGATAGGAATTACTATAGAGAACTTTCTGGGTGTCTGGCTGGTGAGTCTTGCCCAAATGCTCAGGATTTAGCTGATTGCCATATTTGGGGTCGGGAAGGAATTTTCCTCCAGGGTAGATTGGCACGGGCCCGGGAGGTTTTTCGCCTTCCTCTGTAGCATGGGGTACAGATCACAGCTGGAGGATTCTCTGCATCTTGGGGTCTTCAAAGTATTCGAAGGCTTCAATATCTGAAATATAGGGGAGAGGATTATTCTAGGAGGGGTGGGTGAGATTCTATGGCCTGCACTGTGCAGGGGGTCAGACTAGATGATCATAATGGTCCCTTCTGACCTTAAAGTCTATGAGTCTTTGAGTCTATGAGTCTATAAGGTCTTTTTACAGCTGCTTACCTGAGAGTCTTAAAGCACTCCACAAAGGTAGGAGAGCATCATTATCTGCGTGTCCCAAATGGGGAAACTGAGGCACAAAACAAGAAAAGAGACTTGCCCAGTATGTCAGAGAAAATCCAGGGCAGGGGTAGGTATGGAATCCAGATCTCTTGATGCCCTGTACCCTGCTCTAACCAGAAAACTACACTGCCCCCTTGAATGTTTTCCTGAGGAAAGATCCCCCTAAGGGACAGCAGGGAATGGACCTGCCTAGGCTAGGGTGTGGAGTGCAGAAAATGGAAGGAAATGGTAGCTTGACATTGGAGTGGAAGTATATCTTGGCGCTCTCAGTATTAGGAATGTGCCCATCAGAGTGGTGTCTGGGTGTGCAGACATCTGGCTGCCTGCTGCTGGCTCAAAAAGCCATTTAATTTAAAGGGAATCAGTCTCTTCAGGAAACTGACTGAAGCAATTGGGCAAGAGAAATACCAGATCGATTTCCCCTCTCTCCCTCACTCCCCCAAATCCTGAATCCAGGCAGGGGTGCAAACTCCTCCATCTGGCCACAGAAATCCCCTGTGGATAATAATAGCTGCTTCATGTAGAAAATTCAATTAGACCCAACAAAGAGATGAATGTTAGTGCTTCCTCGGCAGGCCCCATCCGGTCCTGTTCTGTTCCTCGGCAAGAGGCTACCCGCAGGGGCTATTATGAAAGAATCCTTTCAATTCTCGTGGCATTTATAGCTAGGGCTGGCTGGAGTGGGCTTTTCAGAAAGAAAACCTACAGTGGGGCTCCAGCCTGGAGATTGCTGCAGAGGGATGATTGGCCATTGTGTGCGTCAGATGCCACTTACGAGATGGGACACCAGCTGCTGTGGATGGCTAAGGACTGAATATAGGCTGTGTCTAGTGCTTTTCTTCTGGCATCTCCCTGAGCTGTTGATGGGTTCTGGCCATGTTTAGGTAACTCTTAGTTTGCTTTTATAAAAATCTCCCCCTCATTTATCCTCTTCTTCACAAATTCCAACTAGAAACAGAAAATGTCTCTGTTTCCTGCCTTGCACCACTGCACCTTATTGCCAAGGGCATGTTTGAGAGCAGTTGTGTTCCACCCCAGAGGTGGCTACAGGGTACTTTGGGGTTCAAAGACCCTGTGGAAGTGAGAGTGAACATTACTCCCCTGGCTGCTCTTGGCACAGGTACAGGCAAGTGTTTCACCACAGGGTGGATTGATTTAAGTGACAGCGATGTAAATCATTGACTTAAATCACCAAGAAAAAATCATTGATTTAAATCAAGTTTTCCACTGATGCTACCTCACATATTTCCTAAACAATGGTGCAAATCTGGTCACTAAAACATGCTAATTTACAACTCAGTTCAGCATTTTACAACATCTAAGAAGGTATACTTTGTGTAACTGTTTTTAGTAGGGCTGTCAATTGGCCTGCAGTTAACGCAGGACAGGATTAACGTGTTAATCGCAGCATTAATGCTGCACTGACCCTTTGAAGTGCTGTTTTGGTGCTTTAAAGGGGCAGCGCATTAGGACGGCACTTCAAAGGGGCTTTGCAATGTGGATCAGCTGGAATCCCCAGCAGATGCCCGGCACCTAATGTGCTGCCCCTTGGAAATGCTGCCACAGCACTTTCAAGAGGCAGCACTGCATGGAACCCAGATTCCAGCTGATCACGGGCTCCATGCAGCGCTGCCCCATTGAAATGCTGCTGTGGTGTTTCAAAGGGGAGGTGAATGCAATTAATTGTGATTACATTCTTTTAATTGCACAGTTAATCATGATTAAATTTTTTAATCACTTGACGGTCCTAGTTTTTAGATACCTTGGATTTGTATTAGTTTAAGGAATAGTACATAATATTAATTACCTGCGTCAAGCTGCAGATGCAGCAACAGTACATTAGGAATGGTAAAAACTAAGTCACACACACAAACACAATAGCACTCAGATTTTATTAAACTAAATCTTACATTTTATATAAATGTTTCACTTTTGCAATAGCAACAGTCCCCTTGAGTTGCCGGCTTATGGCTGTCCTGAAACTTTTTGTTTTTAATTTTCAAATTTTATTAACCCTGAAAAGTCCTCAGAACACTAAATGTGCGGTGTCCTTAAAACTTCTGCAACCAGCTCTACGATACGATGACAATATTCTCTCAAAGCCTGCAGAGGAAGCTATTGCTGTGAAAAGTTAGCTGAGCAACTGAAGGAACTCTGTTAAAAGGTACCAAGCTAATGATTTCCACCAATTCAGAGGGAGTGACTTTGTTCAAAACATCATCAGTAAACGTGTACTGATTATGTTTTCACTCCAGCCCTGTAGTGTATTGTGTCTGGCATAACTGAGGAGTGATTATTAGATGCCCATGCCATCTCAGCAGCTTTTTCTTTAGAAATTAGGCATCTACCTTTATATCTGGGGTTGAGAATGTTTGCAAGAAAATGAGGTGGAGTTAATGTTTGATCCATTCACTTCTTTATTGCCTGGAGTTTAACTTTTTGGTGTGGTATTTTCTTTTGTCAATGTCTCTTGAAGTGCCCTCCAAATTTTGACAGCCCCAGCAACAGCAGCAGCAATTTCTCTGAAGTTTGTTTAGGGATATGGATATAGTCCTTGGTATACTGAGTATATCCTCTGTATTCCTGTTCCATCTATTTAATCACGGTTTTCTTCACAAAGTTTTATGAGAATTGGCCAGTTCTTAATAAATTGGTTCAAAACAATCAACCACAGAATCCCACTGAATATTTTGAGGGATAATTAGTTTAGAGCCTCCTGATCTCTCTAGTAAAGCTGAAGCAATGGTTAAGGAGTATTTTGCAACTTCAATAACATTTTCCTTTATTCTTGGGGGAGGGGACAGACATACTTCAGTCTTTGGATAAAAGATGCATTAAATAGGCACTGCAGCCAAATGTTATTATGGAGCGTACACCATTTTCTTCTATGTATCTTCTCATCTTTGCCACATTTGCAGCATTGTCTGACAAAACTGCATCTGTTACAGTTGAATTTTTGTTCACAGTTTATTACAGCTTCCATTTCTACTTCTTTTAAATATTCTGTTGTGTGGGCATTTCCTGATGTATCTTGTTTTTGAAAGATATTCATCTCCATCTTCTGTTGTCCCAGAGGTATATGTCACTGGATCATTGTGTACATTGCTTCAACCATCAAGGCTTAAACTGGAAATATCTCCCTTCAGTATTTCTTGCACACTATTAAGGTTCCTTCTCATACGCTGTACCAGGTGGAGCATAGCCTGGCTATAAGCGATGTTCCCTCCAATCTTTTTAATCCGTGTAAGGATTTTTTTGCAACCATGTGCAGAATAAATTTTTGTATGTGCACCAAGGCATGTGTGAATATGCACCATCAGTAGAAACAAAAAAACCTAACTGTGAGTGCTCTGATAATCAGTTGGGTGGCATTTGAATCTCTCCTGAGTGGCCGCTCAAGCACCCAGTTTACAGTGAACACTGCTCCTAAGGACTCAGCCATGTCAATGAAGTGTTTAATGTTAACAATGCAAAAAGGATAATTTGTGGCATAAATGAACAGAGCAATCTTTTTATCTATGGTGTCTTGTTGGTATTTGCTGGCCCTATAAATCCATCCATGGTGATGGTTTTACTGGATGATTGAAATCTTTTGCTTGCCACTGATACTAAGGCTATTCTACACTACAAGGGAAAGTCGAATCAAGATACACAATGCCAGTTACATAGCTGGAGTTGACGTACATTGTTTCGAGTTTCCCCGCCATATCCACAGTGGGAGGCCGACTGTAGCAGAAGCAGGAGTATTGGCTGACGGGAGGCATCCTCTGAGTTTGATTTAGTGTGTCTTAACTAGACTCACTAAATTGAACTCCAGAAGAATGATCGCAGCACCATCCACCTTCCATTTAGTGAAAACATGGCCTTAATTGTCTGAAATGTGCTTAGTTGTAGCATTGCTGCTAAAGGTACCAACAGATGACTCTGAAGTTGTTACAGATAAATGATTTAAATCTCTTATAGTTAAATGGAATCCTGGAACAAAATTCAAAAATTTTGAAGTGTCATTCTTCGTCTTACTCTATTATTCACTTAATCTTTTTTTCCCTGAAAAGATGCAGATCTTAGCACAAGCTAAGACTGACTCCACTTAGAGTGCACTTAATTTTGGAGTAACCCCATTGAACTCTCTGTTACTTTTGAGAAACAACAATAGGATGGGAAAAGCTGAGTTATGCTGAAGTAAAATAGAGAATAGACTTATGGCATCACCATTTTGGTCTGTGACCATGATGCCCCAAAATAAGGGGCAAATATATATCTACTATATATTTTTGAGAATGTATCTGTCTGTCTGATCAAGAGCTTCTCCTAACCCTATTGGTAAGAGCTCGGACCACCAAATTAAATATACAGCTTCCTCGTATCATAACTTAAAGCAAGGTAAGGTTTTGGTTGTGCCAGGAAAATGGGATGTGCCTGGAATGGGATGGCTTCTCGTAAAACAGAAAAGAGACAGAATCACCAAATCAAGTTCAATCCTCAAAATTGACATAAGCAATATGACGTTCAACATTCAGTGAATGTTGAAAGAGACTGAACAAAGATGAGCCAGAAAAATAGTATGAACCTGGAATAGGATTGCTTCTCAATAAACCTTAAGGTATGAAAACTAGAAAAAAATGTTATTGGAAACCAAATTGACTCTAGCCCTTTTTTGTTAAAACACAGTTAATTATAAGAGTTTTTAGGGATGAAAAAAAAATACACTTGGTAGACTTCCTGAATTATAGACCTGAGCAACGCTGCGTAAATCTGTTACTATAATATAAAATAAGAAAATGACACTCAGTGGCAACTCTAGATTACTCCTATACTGCATACTTGGGTGATGCATTCTAAACCTAGTTTAATTAATTAAACGGGCCGTAAGATTAGCTAAGCTAAAACAACAAACATGACAGTTTGGGAAATGACTTGATAAATCATACTTCTACTAAAAGGCATAGAGAGCGTCTTGAAGAACGATGCATTGCAAAGTGAATTATTTACGTTTCTAACCAGTTGATCCACATTGTTCTTCAGACATATCCACATCTTTAGCCACGTCATTTTCTCTTGATGACACCTATGGTGGCCTGTTAGCCCAAGGAATTACTCTGAAGCCTGTTTCTATGGGGCAGCCCAAGGACCCAGCTATGCTCAGTTTGCCTAGTAGACGTGCAGTGTGAACCGGGAGACAGATCTCTGAAGGAGGATTCTTTGGACAGATTTCCTTACGGGTGGCAGGAGCCGTGTGTGTGTGTGTGAGGCGGAGGGGAGCACTGCAAAGCAGAGATGCTGGAATACCTTTTAGTGTGGGGCAGCTGCCCCCTGCCGCCTCCTAGAGCTGGGGTCGGAAGTAGGGCAATGACTTCTGGAGGGCGGTACAGACTGAGTAAAAGGACCAAGATTGGGGCCACACCGGGGGAAAGGAGGAAGCTGGAGCCCCACATAAAACCAACTCAGGGGTGCTGCAGCGCGCGCGCACGCACACACACACCCACACACTCCGCAGGAACTGCAGGTCATGATCGCAGTGGGCAAAGCAGCCACTGGTGTGCGCCCTGCAAAGGGAGCAGCTGCTGCTTACAGGCATGGTGGATTTTCTGAGCTAGCTCCAGAGATCGCGGGCCTGTTATTGTGGTACTACAGAGCCATCTGCTGGGCGCAGGGGATGCCAGCCAGCCTGCCTATGGAAGCGGGGCCCCATTCAGCTGATCCTTACCCCTCAGAGCAGCAGAGGCCTGGGCCTTTGAGCTCTTAGGCTGGGTGTAAATCAGGAGTGGCTCCCCTGGCTTCAGCAGAGTGACACAGGCCAAGTGGAAGCGCGAGAGAAATCCAGCCCTGGTTTCAATGCAGCAGGAGAGAGGGGAGCTCTGGAGTGCAGGGATAAAGAACAGGCAGGAGCCTACGGGAGGCCAGGAACTGCCAGGAGGACCCCCACCCTCGGGGGGCAGGCCCAGGGCAGGCAGGATGGCACAGGAATGCCACCCGCATACATTCAGAGCCTGGCGCAGCTCTGGCAGCGGCATTTCCGGGAACTCCCGCTGGTAGCAGGTGGGCAAAGCATCCCCTAGCCAGGCCCTCCTCGAAGCACAGAGCGGATCCTCCTTTGCCCGATGTCCTGTTTATTTTGTTCTTCTCCAGAGGGCCAGGCTGAGCCCCTGGGCCTCCCTCAACCTCTCCCGGACGTTTCCTGCTGGCTCACGTTCAGGGAGGACGGGGCTAACCTGCTGGCAGCCATTGGAGCCAGAGTGACCTCACCTCGTGCTGGAGGAGGTGAGTGTCAACCCTGCACCTGTTACACTCGGCAGGGGCCACAACAGCCAGCTCGGTCGCTTGCCTCTCCAACTATAGGAGCTGCAGAGGTGTATCTGGCTGTGGGAGCTCCCTGTTTCTAGGGAATGTGATAGCTGGAGTTTATCCCAGGAGAAGTAGCCTTACTGCAGGTGTAGCCCCCCCTCTCCACCTGGATCTGGTTACCTTCTTTAAAACCAGTCTCCTTACAGGTTTCGATGGATAAGTCTGGGTTCTTCTGGATCCCGCCACCCACTCAGCTTTATTTTTTCCGATGGATTTATTTGGCGGTGCCTCCACCCCCCTCACTCCTTCCTGGCAGGGTCACCAGGGCAGCGTGGGAGGAAAATTCTAACCCAGGATAATCCCCATGTATTTGCCAAATAGTTGGAGACTCCCAGAAAATAGCACAAACACATACACTATAATAAACACAATTATATTAAGCAGGAGACAAATAGAACAGGGTAAAACACTATTTTTAGGGTCACCGGTGCCCAGCAACTGTAAGATCAGTGTCCCACTGGTACCCGTACTTTGTTGGGGCCCTTGATGACTTTTGACCACAAAATTCTTCTCTGCAGTGGTTTAGCAGTGGGGCTGACTAGGTCCAGTACAGCCCAAAGGACTCACACATGGGAGAAGGCAGTACATCCCTCCACTGGTTTAATATGCAGCAGGTAATAAAATCCCCAAATTCCCCGATTTACTAACTAAAAGATGGTGCACTCACACACTCCATGAATGAGCCTCAGGTTCAGAGATGACTCAGTCACTGCAGAGGGGCTGCTCTCTTCTTGCAGGGATCCTCTTCAGGCAGGAATCAGGCTGCTTCGGTCCCAGAATTTCCCCTCACCACAAAGGAGTGCAAGGCTTAAGGTGCAGGCCACACAACTGCACCAAAATTCAAACTATAACCTCGTAGCCCAGCATTCAGACCCACACAGCAGGCAGCAGCCCTGAACTCACAGATAGAGCTGAGCTGACCATGCAGTGGCTGGTCTCACCCAGGGAGCCGGAGAGCCAACTCAGCCTGGCTGGGGAAGCCTCTCAGCAAACTCCACAAACTGGGAATCAACAGTGGAGACATAAAACCCAACTGAGGGATCCTGCTGTCAGGTCCCTACGGGCTAGTTCTCAGGGGGAACCCTGCATGCAGGCCTGGGGCTTACTAGCTCCCACATAGCCAGTCCTCCCCTTGCCCTGTCTGGCTCCAGACTCCCCTCCACAATGGCCTCTCCTTCCCCCTCCTGAACTCCCTGGGAGGGGCATCTCACTCCCTATGGGTTACGGGGCGGACTCTGTCCCTAGTAGGGAGGGGGAGCCAAGGCAAACTCAGAGCCTCTCCCTGAGCTGCCAGCGGACAAAGCCCCGGGAATCTGAGTAATCTCCTTGGGGGTTACACAGGCTAGCAAGGATTCACAGCGTGGGGGTTACATGGAGCCCACTGCTGTCTCTGTCCAGTCCCATTCCAGGCCCATGTGTCTTCCCAGGGGACAGGCAGCTGACCAGGAGCTGAATATTAACTGGTGCCCTGTTGAGTAGCTGTAAGAACCCATGTGACGTGAGTGCAGTAGAGAAGGGCCCAGAGACCCTACCCAGCAAGCAGGCAGTTCCCACTGGGCTTCAGGCAGAGTACCAGGGCAGAGTTGTAAAGCAACGGAGGGGACTCGAGGCCCTACAGGGAGCTCCTGGGAGCCAGGTGGAGAGAGGTCTTTGACTCTGAGCAGGCAGAGCCTCACCCCCCATTCAGAAGGGGGCCAGCTCACAGCCCAAGATGTGCCCTTTGCACAAATTGTGTCTCTTGGAGCTTAGCGCCCAAGGTGCGGGGAGGGGACGTGCTGGTGAGAAGCTCTTGTGGGTGCCACACCGGCTCCTGTGCTCTCCAGCTCCCCGGGGATGATGCCTGCAAGGGGAGCCCAGATTTACCTCAGCCGCTTTGTGCGTTTGATTGGTGGGGCTGCAGCACTTGGTCTGTAGCGCAGGGGCAATGGGTCCCTTCGCCTAGGCACAGCCTGCTCCTTAAGAGGATGGGTATAGCTGAGGTGTTGGCATATGCACTTCCAGGGTGTGTGTGGGGGGGTGTAACACTGAGAAAAGTAACACAGGAGGAAAGTATGAGCCTGGAGACACAGGCAGACACACACGCTTGTATGCACAGTACTTTTATTGATGGTCTTCATCCAGAGAGAGCCTGTGACTTGGAATGCAAGAGGGCCCATCCAGTTGCAGAGAGCCCGCCAGAAGGCCGGGCACACCAGGTGGACCAGGCACACAGAAGCGCTTGCCCGGAGCTTCATTTGTAATGAAAGAGAGGCTGGGCTCAAGCCATTTTTTTTTTTACCTTCTTAACTGATGTGGCAAGCCCAGAAGGCGCCAGAACACTGCTCTGGCCTTTTGCAAAAGAAATGCGAGCCTGTGGCATTGGGCAATGGCACACTTTGATGCTAAGGAGTTGAATTGGAGGCACTTCCCCAACAGCCCAGGCAAAGAGAACAGAGGGACAGACAGACTCTCTCTCTAGACACTAGCCCGCCTAGGGGAAGGAGTCCCTCTTCCACTAGGATTGATTTGCGGGGGAGGTTAGCCTTGGCTCAGCTAAGCATAGTCAGTGCTATGGGCATAGTCAAGAGGCAGTGGCAAGAGGCACAAGGTGGGAGTATTTCCATAAGAGTTACCTTGCATGTGCATTAGAGGTGGATCTGTGGTTTCCAGAAGTCCTGTTTAAACAGGCAGGTATCATCTGTGAGCAGGTGCTGCTGAGTAGCAGTTCTCTAGGCTTGGGGAGTGTGATTAGCAAGGGGCTAGTTACAGGCCCTGGGTGCAGATGAGAGGCTGCAATGGGTTCTTTGGCTTTCTGGATTGCCTGGCTTTCCCTTCCACCTGTTATCTCTAGTGGGCTGTGTAGGATCCTGGACTACACCCCACAAAAGCAATTCCTGGGAGCTTCCATCCCAAGAAATGATGTAGGTGTCAGGATTGGGAGTGCAGGAACAAGTCCACGAGAGACGGAGAGGGATGGGGAGCAGGCTAGCATGGAAAGGGGAGTGAGCAAAGTGGAGAGATGGAAGGGAACAAGAGGAGATGGACGTGGGGCAGAGCAATGCACTGCTCTTGGGGGGGGAGGGCGTAATCAACTGAAGGGCTGATTTGCAGAGGATGTGAATCTGTTATAGCGCTTCCTCCCTCCTCACCCCCAGAAGCCTTGAGTTTATAGCTCAAGCAGGAGCTGTTTGCACCTTTAGCTCTGGAGGTCCTTGGTGCATCAGCTGAGCTGGCGGCTTTCATGTATATATGTTCTTCCCTGGTCCATGAGGTACAGCACACAGTGGAGGTTGGAGAAGAGGGCCAGTGTTCCCCAGGGATGAGGCAGCAGATGCTCTTTAGAGGTTTTCTATAAGACCCTCCCCTGTCTACACAAAAACAAAGCCTGGCCCCATGAGGTCAGGATTAACCCAGGCTCAAGAGAGGAGTTGCCCAAGGAGTGAAGACTGACAGTCCAGAGACGTCGCTTGGGGCAGGGGGAGCTAGTTCCAGTCTCTGTCTCTCTCTCTACCTCTCTGGACCATCTGGATTTATTTCTAGCTGTTCTGCCTTGGCCCAGGCCCGGGTCCCTCTGCACACGTTGGCTTTTACTAGCTGAGATGCTTCATGTTTAGTAAAACTAGAAAGGCTCCAGGGCAGATTCCAGTTTAACCTTTTTTTTTTTAATGTTCCCTTCCCGGGCTCAACCAAAGATGAAAGGCACCCTGCTCTCCCTACAGCTTAGCATTATTATTCATAATAAAGAAACCAGCCACACAGCACAGCAAACTTTAATTAGCCCTATCCCCAAGAGATAGGCAACTGTTACTGCAGCTGGGGAGAGAAGCTAAGTGATTTGCCCGAGGCCACAGAGGGAGCTCAGTGGCAGAGCAGGCTGTGTTGAGACCATAGGGCCATGCATCTCAATGTGGATTGTCTCTGACTCTGGTAAGTGGCATTGTGAGTCACTATTCAGTGCAACTGATGGGGAGGAAGGTTTAAGGTCTGGGGTGCCCAAAGTAGAGATAAGGTCCTGAAATCATTTATTGCCAGCTCGTTTGCCCCCCCCCCCCCCACTCTGAGTCTTGCCTGGGCACTGTTCCAGAGCAACGCTGTACCTGGCTGGAAGGGCATCAGGCTAGTGGGTGAGGGGAGAGAACTGAGGTTTTTTAAAGCTTTCTAAGGGTTGGTGCATTAATGGAAGCAAAACCTGCTACTCCGAGTCCCTGCAGAGAGAGCAAGCAAGAGAGACACACTCTCTCAATGCGGTAAGTGATATACTCTGGAACTCCTGGAAGCAGCACCATGCAGAAACCATTCCAAGCCCATGGAGGATGCCAGGGGCTAGCTGCGGTGAATGGGACCCGGTCTGGCTTGAGGGCCATGGCCTGGCTAGGGCTCCACCATCACGCTGCTGTTGGTCACACGGACCCCGTACCATCCTTTCCAGAATAGCGTGTCCTGGCCGCCGTGTTCAAAGCGCACAAAGCGAGCCCCGGGACCGTAGTCGGAGAAGGTGTGGGAAATCTGAGGGGACAGAAAGAGACAAGCCACCCCTGAATCTCCCCTACATGAGGCGCTGAACCCCACCCGGCTGCATGGGGTCACGGGCCACAGGGACGCTGAACTCCCTCAGGGTCTTCGGGCCCCAGTGTTGCACTCATGTTGTCACTTCCCTCTCCCGCATCCACTCCCAGCCTTGTGAGAAAGCCAAGACATTTGTGCTCCATAGTCCTAGCTGCACAAGAGGAAAGAGACGTGATCCCAGGATAGATACCCCCCTCCCAGTCTTCACCCCATCCTGCTCCTTCTGCAAATAAGAAAGCTCCAAGCTTGTCCAGGGGGTCCCTTCCCAGCCGGATTCACGTGCAGGCCCAGGGCATGCACCTCCCTGTCCCATCTCCCTGGCTTTGTCCCGCTGTGGCTCACCTCAGTCCAGTCAGCGTCGCTGTTCTGCGGAATGGCGATGGTGTCGCTCTTGTACTCTGCCAGGACGTCCTCGTGCTCTGACAGCAGCTTCACGTGCAGCTGGTAGAGGCAGCCGGCGTCGCTGCGCCCTGCATACCTGCAAAGAGACCCAAGCTGCCAGCCCCACCATCGCTGGCCCCGCGACCACTCTGTAAATAGCCCCGGTGCTGAGAAACGTGCAGCTGTGCTCACGCTCGACACCATGTGCTGCAAGTTGAGACGGGGCAAGCCACATCCATAAAGCAAAGCCCAGATTGCAGTGTGCGTGGGCCGCTCTCCCACTGCTGCCAGCAGCGGGCAGCGCTAGTGCAGACCCAGGAGTGGAGTTCTCACCAGTGTGTTCACAAGTGGTGTGGCTCGCTGGCTTGCCCCATTGCTATCTAAGCAATGGTGGGAAATACGGGTCAAAGAAGCCCAGTGTAGACACAGCTCCTGCCTCTCCTCAACACTCTCTCTCTCTCTGCTTCTCTTGGCCCTTCCCCCACCCTGCCTGCCAGCCCAGCACAACACCCCTCCACTTACCAGTCCTTTGCCACAATTTTAGGCTGCGTTGTGTCCATCAACTCCTCCCAGTAGCCTTCCGCCCTGAGGTCAATGACCTGAGACTTGCGGCACCACCTGGAAGATGAGAGGTTACTGGGTGAGAACGGCCCTCGTAGGCCTGTGTGGACTAGAACCCAGCCCGAGAAAGGACAGCCCTACTCGTAGGAGGTGACGAAGTATGTGTGGACTCCATCGCTGGGAAATTCTTTTCCGAAGTCTCCTGGCAGCTCCTCAATTTTCCAGCCATCGCCTCCGTTCTCCACTTCCTCCCAGTGCTCTAAAGTCTCTGCAGGTGGCAGAACAAGAGAGACGCTTTGGGTGATACAGTCCCAGGGCTTCAAGCATCTTTCACCTTCCTAGGTGAGAATGTCTACTAGATCCCGGCAGGGAATTCAACTTGAGTTGTGCTTGACTCCGCAAGTGAGCCCATTGACTTCAATGGGACTGGCTGCAGCATAAGGTACTGCTTGGTACAGCTATTGCAATCTGGCCCTCGATTCTCAGCACCAACACTCGGATCATTGTCAGAGCAACCTCCCTTCAGTTCAGAGCCCTGCCCAGCATGAGCGGTAGGTGAAGGCCCAGCTGGGAAAGGCAAACTGAAGCCCTGCACCTTCCCCCCCAATACCTTACCCCATCAACAACTCCCCCTCCCCCAGCAAAGCCTCCTTCAACCCCAGCTGAGGGCCGGAGCTGCTGCCTGGCCCCAACCCTCTCTGGCTCCTGGAGAGCTGCATGGCACGGGCCCATCCCCTCCTGAGCAACTGGGCAGTGTAGGCAGTTTTGGGAAGGCAATGCCTTCCCTTGTCTGCATTACCTACTGCCCATGGTGTCCAGCATTTCAGACTGGTCTGGGTACCTATCACAACAGTTTAAGTACAGGGCTGAGGTTAAATGGCTGTGACTGGGTGTGTGGACCAGGCTTTTGAGAGATGTTTTATGGGTCAAATTCAAACCAAACATGTAAGTTTGGTAAAAACAAACTTTTACAAACCCCACAATTGATTGCAAGGGTTCCATGAACATTTAAACAAGTCCAAGTCCTATTTGTGCTGTATTTCAGCACTCCCAGTGCTGCAAAATAGGGCCGGCGCAGGAGAGGATCTGTTTCCTTCTCTGGGCTGAAATGAAATGCACAGAGCTAGCATTTGGCATCAGTGGGGACAAGCTCATTAGATTTGTAAAATCTTTTCTAAAGTGTTACTGAGAGACAGAAATATTTTAAAAGTTGGAGCCAGTATTCCTTGTGTAAGGCCGCCAGTTGGCTAGTAGCCAGTAGCCAAGACTGCAGAGCAGACTCACTAGTCTCTCTATGGATATGTCTAGACTACATGTTTTTTTCGGAAAAAAAACCCCTGCCCTTTTTTAGAAAAAACTTCACTTGTATCCACACCGCAATTGCGTTCTTTCAAAATTAAATTGAAAGAACACAGGGTTTTTTTCGACATTGGTAAACCTCAAATTCTGAGGAAGAATGCCTTTTTCAAAAGAGCTCTTTCGAAAAATGGTGTGTATGGATGCAGAACAGGGACATTGTTCAAAAAAAGAGGCAGTCAAAAAAAGCACAGGTGCCCTGGTGGCCATTCTGTGAATAGCAATCAGAGCTATCTTTCGAGAGAGCATCCAGGCAGTATGGATGCTCTCTTTTGAAAAAGCAGATTGCTTTTTCGATCTGGTTTTGAGGTGTGGATGCTGTCTTTCGAAAGAACCTTTTTGAGTCAAGAGCTCTTTGGAAAGAAGCTTGCAGTCTAGACGTTCCCTAAATGTGGTCTCCGTGACACTAGATGGGATAGGAGGTATGTGGGTTACACTTGCTTAGCCTTGTTTTCAACCCTCCTCTAATGTGGTCAGAAGATTACAATGTCCCTTGTAATCTTTTCCATCTATATGTGGATTTTTCCATCCATGTGTGGAATAAATTTTTATGTGCACCAAGGCGCATGTGAATGTGCATCACCAGTTGAAACCAAATCTTAACTCTGGGCTCTCTGCTAATGACCAGGGCAGAATTTGAATCTCTCCTGAATACCTGCCCAAATGCCCAGTTTACAGGGAACACTGCCTGCCACTCTTCCTTTTGGCCTGAGCATTTTCAGAATGTTACTAGAATGTTGGAAGGAAATTGGCTCACCCATTGGGGAGTGAGGCAGCTAGAAACAATATGATCCAGGGGTCTGGAAACAGGAACCAGGAGCTCTTGAGTGCTCAGCTCTGCCACAAGCTCACTATTTGGGCTTGAGCAGATCATTTAAAAGCAGATTTTCAAACACGCATCGCCTATGTTCCCCTTTGTAATATTCTCCTCCCCCCCTTTTTTTTTAAGACCCCAATGCTGGCCAAATACTTTCATAATCCGCCCCCGTAGAGACCCTTTGAACCCAACCCTGTATCAATTGATGGTATCAAATTCAGCCGCCCACCTTCACCGCATGGGTTCTTGATTAAATTCCTCTTCCGTTTACTCAGGAAGTAGAACGTTTGCCAGTCCTTGGCCTCCTCCTCAGGCTCTGCCTCAGTGAACCCATCCTGCTGGCACTTCAGGAACCAGATTGCTGCTCCATCCACAAGGTTCTTCCACTGGCCGCAGACCAGGCGGCACACCAGCACCAGCTCCACTGCGGGGATGGAGGCCAGGATCTGGATCAGGACAGCTTCAGGGAGCGATTCCATCCTCTGGCCAGGTTGGGCGGAGCTTTCTGAGAACAAGGGGAGAGGATTTACACCCCCTGAGCAGGTCCATAGCGCTGGTGTCCCACCTCTGGCAGTAGCCAATGCTTGCAGCTTCAGAGGTAGGAGGGAGAAAAAGACAATGCAGCCTATGTTGCACCAGGCTGTTGGGCAGCAGTGTCAAGGGGGAATGAGTTTCTCCCAAACCCAAGGCCTCCTGACCCCTGAGCACCGCGTACCCTGAAGCATGAGAGTAGATTGTTCCTACAACATGTTATTACAAAACTGCAAGAACTTTCTTATTTAAGCCTCTGGCTTCCTGCAGCAGCGAAGTGACAGACAGACAACTAAAATGTAGTAGCCCAAGAATAAAGCTTGTGAGTACTTGAGGTTGGGCATTTTCATTAGGCAGCCTCAGGGTCTGTCCTTGGGAATTCTGGTGCCTTACACAGCCGGAGCACCTGCACCCCCCATCCCGCCCAGCGTCTCTGCAAGGGGTGTTGCACTCAGGAGCTATGGGGGGCAGGAATAGTGCTGGTGGGGAAGCAGGCAGGAAGGGGGGCAGTGCAGCCTGACAGATCTGTGGGGTGGGAAGCAGAACAGGGGCCAGGGGATTGGGACACCGGGACTGGGAGGCGAAGCAGAAGGCAAGGGGCCAGCAAGTCAGAAGTGTCCCTTAGCACTCGGCCTACTTCAGTGTGTGGACTCAGAAACCTTCCGTGTCATGGAGCCCATCCCTCCAGGCCCAGCCTGTGGCCCCAGCTGTGAGGGAGCAACCAGAGATGCGTGTGCAGATTCCAAACCACGTCATTAAGAAGAGAGGCAGCATGACGGTGCTTTTATCCCATCTGACTTCCGCTGCTGGGAACCTGCTAAGGCTGCAGCAAGACGCAGTCTGGAGGGGACCTGGCCAGACTCCCCAGGAGAAATCATAGAGCCTTGCACTAGAAGAAAGCTATTTGGTCCATCTCCAGAATGTTACCAGGAGCAAATGGAGCCACATGGGCAAAATAGCTTTGAAATGCCATTGGGAGAAACCTTGGCAGCATTAACAGTTGGCCACCGGCACAAAGTGCTGCGTCACTTGAGCAGGGCAGGATGCAGAATTGCTGTTGGTATCCTGAGTCGGGTCTCTCCCATCTGCACTGCACTGGCATCAGATGGCAAGAGCCATGCAAAATTCCACAGCTCTGCGGGGTGGGATTAGCATCCTCCCACCCAGCCATGCCATAAGCTCAGTGTTTGATAGGAAGGAGATCCTGGGCGGGTGGAACAGGCCAGACTTAGATCTTGCTGGCTCCAGTCCCTGCTGCACCCACCTCGACAAGCTCACCGGGTCTCTGAACTAGCTAGACCCATCAGTTCTCCTTTTTCACATCTTTGCCTGAGTCTCTGCCCCAGTCCTGCTTTCACTTCCTCCCCCACCCTTTCAGAAGCATCTCCCTTTAGTTTGCAGTCATCTGAACAACTTCAGATTCCAGCTTTTCCCCCATGTGGGGGCCCACCCTGATATCCTCCACTACGTGCCCTGCCCTTCCCAACCCTTTTCTACGCCCTGTCCTCTTGTCGGCAGTAGCCTTGAAGAAGCACAGAGTGCAGGGAGTGCTGCAGGGTCACAGCACCCGTCCTAACAATGCCAGTAACATACCAAGGAGGCTGCAGCCCAACCAGAGGCTGTTCTGCAAAGGGCCTGCCTTTCTAGCAACCTCCCAGCCCTGCCAGGAAAGAGGAACAGGAGATGCTGAGAAGCTCCTACCTCAGCTGCTGCTCCTGAGACGGCTGCACGGTTCTGGCTTGGTCTGTCGCAGGCAAGTAACTGATGCTCTAATAGAGCAGTGCCAGCATAGTGCAGGGAGAATGAGTTCCCCTCTTAAAGGGACAGTGCATCACCTGCTGCAGTCCATGAGGCTCTCGTGTATTGGCTCTTGCGGCTGGTTAGAGTTGCTGAGGGGTCTATGCATGAGACTGGGAGCCAGCCAGGTACTCCTGATTTCTCATTCAGGCTCTGTGTGAGCTTGGGCAAGTCACTTGCTCCTCTCTACCTCTGCCTCCTCACCAGTGGGAGGGGTGTGTGTTTACAGTCACCTCTCTCCCCTGGTGTTGGGAGGATTAATATTGCCTTTGCCACCCCATACTCCCTCCAGCACTAGGAACCTGTGTCTGTTTCATGCAAGAGCTCAGGACAAGGGGAGACCAAACTGCACGTTAATAGGAGGGACCAACCAGTAGTGCAGAGCTTACGCCAGCTGTATCCCATCTCTACCCGATGCTCTGCTTTACACCTCTGGGTGCCGTGGTAGCTTTGGAGGGGCTTGCCCACTTTGAGCATTGGGTGAGGGGTGCCCAGCAGCTGTGAGATGCAGGTCTTGAGTGCCACACTGATGAGGGTGGTATAAACAGTTAGATAGACAGGAGGAGGACCCCCTTAGACTCCCCAGGGACAGAGAGAAATCCCAGCAGCTGGGGCCAGAAATGCCAGTGGGATGGCTGGAATATAGGCCACCTTCCATATCCAGCTAGTAGGGAATGGGAGAGGCTAAGACCAGACAATTCATCCCCACCGACTAGAATGTCTTGGATTAACAATGATCTGTGCAAGTGAATTAAATCTCTAAGTGCAACTGACATTCCTTTCCCGAATCCGCCCTCTAATTTATTGTCATCTTCTACGTCGGTTTTGGGGCTCTCATCATTCCGCTGGAAGATCTGCATGACTATGACTCAGTTCCCTTCTCTATCTCTAACCATAGCTGCTCCTCCTCCTACTGTCTCACGCCCTTCTCTCCTCCCAGCTGCAGGCAGGCAGCTGCGTGTTCAAAAGCAGCCTCTAATTTGTGAGCAGTGTCACTTTTTTGGATGCCCAACTTGAAACATTTTGGACCTGATTTTCAGACAGATCAGGTTCCTGCTGCAGCCCCTGTGGGGTTCATGCAGCCTGCAGCTGCTCAGTAGCTCTGGGTGCAGGAGACCCACTCATCATGTGCACAGAGTTATTAGTGTGCATAAGTGCTTGGAAGACTAGAGCCTCTTGGTTCATGGTCCGAGTAGAGTTAAGTGCAAAAAGGGAATGAGCCACATAATTCTAGCTGTTATGTATGCAGGGCTCAAATGTGCTGGGTGCTTCACAAAGTCAGTGACGAGTGACAATAAATAGCAACAGGGACACAGGATGGACAGAGTTTACAGTAAGAGGCTGTCATGGACAGCTCCTAGGCCACTAGTATTTGATTGGTTTGGGGTTACCAATGGTGAAAAGTAAACTAGGTTTGTAAAATTATTTTTCTTCTAATCATCCAAATGTGATTAGCAACTAAGGAGAGGAAATAGGTTTGTTTATAACAGTGTTGTTTGGGGTTTTTTTGTTTTAAACATCCCTTTGTTTTCCTTTATCTAATTATAATCATGTTTATTGTCACAAAAATGATTCTCTCTTGCTAATTTCCTCTACTTGTTTATTCTTTTGCCTCTTATAACTTTTATTTCCTCCCTGTTTGTTAAATATAGTACAAGTTGTGTTATCCAGCTCTTTAATATCTGGAAAACTTGGTTAACCAGCATTCCTCCTTTAGTGAACTGGAAAAATTCCCATAGCCATCCGGTATCATTTTTCAACATTTTCCAATGCTTGTGGAAATCAGGTTTGTAAAGTTTGTTTGGGCCATGCTTCTGCATATAATACTGTTATCGGATATGATCTAACTCAGTGTTTCTCAACCAGTGGTACGAGTACACGTAGGGATACTCGAGAGAAGTCTGGGGGGACGTACGTCAATACAACTGAAATTTGGAGAAAACTGAATTTTTATTTTAAGTTTTACAGGGCTTTATTATTTTTGTACATTTTACACACCAAAATTTGCCCAGCTACGATTTAGTTGTTTAAACAAATGTTTTGCAATGGTAGAAAAAAATTGTGTGTGTCTGAAAACTGTAGGTACTGGGGGTATTTATAATTTTTTTAAAGGGGTACTTTATAAAAAAAAGTGTTGCAAAACACTGATCTAACCCATCTTGCAACTATAGCTAGCGTATGGTGAAAAAATGCATGAACCATCAGGGTAACACTCAAGTAACCAGCACCTTTGATTAATCAGCAACGCCCCATTCCCCACGAATGCTGGATAACAAAGCTTGCGCTGTCAATTTTGCTTGAAACAAGCCAGTTGCTGTAACAAGAGTCAGAGCCTACAGCTCACAGAAGCTGTGGGTAAAATGAAGGCTGCAGACTCTGGCTGTCCACCCATCTGGGACCTGGTCTACAATCAGAGTGGTTTCCATCATGGCATAGTTATGCTGGCAAAGCACTCCTAGGCTATGTCTACACTCCTGGCTTCTTGCGTGAGTAATATGCAAATGAGGCTAAGTGTGGAATATCGCTGAGCCTCATTTGCATACCTAATGAGCCACCATTTTTTTCAGAAGAGGCTCTTGTGCAAGAAGGAGCTGTCTACACTGCCTCTTCTTGCGCAAAAAAGCCCCTCTTGCGCAATGCCGTTCCTGGAAAGTAATAGGTGTAACGTCATTGCGCAAGAGGGTTTTTCTTGCGCAAGAAGGGGCAGTGTAAACAGCTCCTTCTTGCACAAGAGCCTCTTCTGAAAAAAATGGTGGCTCATTAGGTATGCAAATGAGGCTCAGCGATATTCCACGCTTAGCCTCATTTGCATATTACTCGCGCAAGAAGCTGCGAGTGTAGACATAGCCCTAGGCTATGTCTAGACTGGCATGATTTTCTGGAAATGCTTTTAACGGAAAACTTTTCCGTTAAAAGCATTTTTGGAAAAGCACGTCCAGATTGGCAGGACGCTTTTCCGCAAAAGCACTTTTTGCGGAAAAGCATCCGTGGCCAATCTAGACGCGCTTTTCTGCCAAAAAGCCCCGATCGCCATTTTCGCCATCGGAGCTTTTTTGCGGAAAACAAATCTCTGCTGTCTACACGGGCCCTTTTGCGCAAACGTTTTTCGGAAAAAGACTTTTGCCCGAACGGGAGCAGCATAGTATTTCCCCAAAACACTGACAATCTTACATGAGATCGTCAGTGCTTTTGCGGAAATTCAAGCGGCCAGTGTAGACAGCTGGCAAGTTATTCCGGAAAAAGGGGCCAGTCTAGACACAGCCCTAGTGTGGACACAGCCTACACGGGTTGGACTGCTCTGCTCCAGCACCCTTGGGACAGGTCCAGTCCGGAACGCGGGGATTTGCCGAACCAGGGGAGGTCTCTGCCGCACGGTCCGTGCTGCCCCAGACTGAGGCTCCACTGCAGGGGCTCGCGCTGCCACCAGCCTCGCTGCTTCCGCTGGGCAGGGGCGGGGCCGCGCATGCGCCCTCTCCCAACCAGGGCACAATTACCGAGTCTGCCTGGGGCGCCGGAATGGCCCGGCCCGGCCCCACCTCGGCGCTGTGCAGCGGGGCTGCCCGGGGGAGGCGGCTCCGCGCTGGGCCCCGTGACAAGCGGCGCCGCCCGGGCCCGGTTTCACTTTCCCTTCCCCGGCGCGAGGCCGGGCCCTGAGCGGCGCAGGCGGGAAGCGGGTCTCCGGGCGGGTAAGGGCGCGGGGGGACCTGGGGGGCGGGATGGGCCCCGCTGAGGGGGGGGGCGGCTCTCGGCTGGAAGCGGCCCGGGCAGCCTCCCCTGCCGGGCGGATCGCGGCTGCCGCCGGAGCTGGGCTGGGGCCGCGCCTGGCCGCTGGGCAGCGTCCCGAGCGGGGCCCCGCTGCCCCCGAGTCCGTCCCGCGGGAGGCCGGGATCCCTGGTGGGACGAGGCGTGGCAGGGCAGGCGGGGGCCCGTAGGGGAGGCACCGCTGTGGGGACAAAAGCCCTGGCACCCCGGGGTGCTGCTGAGCCCCTGGCGCTGGCTGGCTGGCAGCACCCTCCCGGGGAAGCCTTTGGCCAGGGCTGCCACCTTGGGAATGCAAAGAACCAGCAACTTCTCCCCTTGCCCCCAGGCAGGCCTGGCACAGCTCCAACCAGGCTGCTTCACTACTTTAGTGGGCAGGGAGCTGCTGTATTTCCAGCTGTTTTGATGGAATTTTTGGACTTGGATTGGGAACGCAGCGGTATTTTCAGCTGGCTGCAGAAACGAATAATGTTAGGTCTCTTCCCCAAAAATGAATGGTCCTGTAGCACCTTAGAGACTAACCAAAAATACAGATAGTATCATGGCACAACAAAAGCTCATGATACTAACTATATTTTTGGTTAGCGTCTAAGGTACTACACGACCATTTGTTGGTTTTTAAAGTTTTTTTTTTTTTTTTAGTTACAGACTAAAACGGCTACCCCTCTGACATCATAAGCTATCTCAGTGTGTTGTGCGAATAATGCAAATCTGTAGATCCATGTAAAAAAATAATGGCTGCCTGAATTTTTTTTTTTTTTTTTTTTTACAATTGGCAAATCCATTTAAAAGAAAACAGCCAGTCTGGTCATATACTGGCTAAGTGGTAACCACACTAGGAACTCTAGGGTCCATGCATGTGTAGATGGGGTGCAGGATCTTTTGGCCTGGGCTGGGACATGCAAGGAATTGGGGAGATAATCAGGATTCCTAGCATAGGAAACAGCAAAGTGAACCTGTTTGACTGGAGGATGTGGGTGCATCTCACATTGCCTATTGACTGACACCTGCATATCCCTGCCCTGTGAGGTGGGGTTAGCAAGTCCCAGGAGTGTGTAGGCAGAGGCATTTCAACAAAGTTTTCCGCACAGAGCTGCAAATCTCACCAGAGAGATGTCTAGACGCATCTTGGGATCAGCTAGGCTATGTCAACCTGCAGCTGGCCAAAACAAACTGGAAACCAAATGTAGCTGGAGCCATGTTTGAATGGTGTTTAGATTCTGCTTCAGCACAGGGTTTGAAGCCCAGCACCTCAGGGTCAGCTATTCAGAAGTATGTAGGAGCCTTAAGATGCATCTAGATGCCTAAGAGCATTTTCAGAATCATGTCAGTAGGTTAGGTGCTTGCTCCCCATAGGGACTCCCACATCCCACTAAACCCTATATGCATCTTTAGACACCTAAATGTCTGGCTAACTCCCTTTCCTTCTTCCACAATTCAATGGGAGACCTTCTTTGCTCAGTGTGTGTCCCTCTCCTTATCTGTGCTGAATGTGCTGAGTGTGATGATTCTCTCTGGCCTGCGTTACAGGCTGCTGGGAAGATGACGAACATCAGTGACCTGCCTGAAGATCTCCTGCTAGAACTCCTTTCCCTGGTCCCCGCCCGGCAGCTGATCTGTAACTGCCGGCTCGTCTGTGTCCTGTGGCGTGACATGATCGATATACCTACTCTGTGGAAACGCAAGTGCCAGCGGGAGGGCTTTAATCATCAGAAGTGGAACAGGACTATCTCGGACTGGAAGATCTTCTACTTCCTCTGCAGCCTGGAGAAAAACTTACTCAAAAATCCTTGTGCTGAAGGTTCACTCCTTTTTATTGGAAAGTACGGTGGGAAGGGAATTCCTTAGCAGCTATGAGGATGGTCAGTTTCATAGCCCAGCCCAAGGCCTGATCTCTTGGGCCTTGCCTACCCTGTGAATTATTGGCCCTGGTTACAGCCGTGTGAGTCTGTCTGCTGATATAATTGTGCTGGTGCAACCACTAGCATAGGCAAGTAAACCTGCACTCAGGAAATTTGAGGTGAGGGCTGTAAATGTCAGGCTGTAATCGCCCTTCTCTCCTTTTTGGCGATTAACCCTCTGTCTGCGGTTTGAGTGGCCTCACTGTCCTCTTTACAATCCCTTCCTAGAGAGCTTTCAGTTCTGGAAACTGGACTCCAATGAGGGAGACGAATGGAAGGTTGAGGACCTGCCTGGGAATCATGGGAGACACTTTCCCAGCCAGCAAGTGCACAAGTACTTTGTCACCTCGTATGGGTAAGAATCAGATTCTCATGCTTGGAAGCTGGGCCTGGAGGGAAGAGGGCAAACTGGCTGGCTGGGAGTGCACCAGACTTAAGGCAGGTGGGTGGAGTTTGGTCCAGGAAGAGCAAGCAGAACAAATAACTTAATTATGGTACTTTGTGGAGATACAGAGGGAGCATCCTTCTCTGCCTTCATGAGGCATCCTGCCAGCCAGGCAAATTCTCTGAAGCGCACTCAATGGCTACAAAACCCAGGAGAACTTTTTAGTGCAGATGGAAGCTCCTCACAGCTTGGGTTCTTGTTTCTTTTCTAATAGAAGCAATGGTCATACAGGTTAACGGCTACGTCTCCACTGGCGGCTTCTTACGCAAGAACTCTTTTGCGGAAGAGTTCTTGTGCAAAAAAATCTTCCATAAGAGCGCATCCACACTGCCATGTGCTTTTGCACAAGAGCATCCATGGCAGTGTGGACGGTCTCCTGCGCAAGAAGGCCTCTGATGGCCATTTTAACCAGTGGGACTTCTTGCACAAGAAATTCATATTGCCTGTCTACACTGCCCTCTTGTGCATGAGCTCTTGCGCAAAAGGGCTTATTTCTCACAGGGGGAGGAATAACTCTTCTGGAAGAAGCCCTGTTTTACAACGCTATACCGTACATTTACTTGTGCAAGAATGCTCGTGCAGTGTAGACAGCAGGCAAGCTTTTCCGCAAGAACGGCTGTTCTTGTGCAAGAAGCTGCCAGTGAGAACATAGCCATTATGTAAAGGGTTGGTAAATGGGTTATAACGTAGACAGCTTTCCTCAGTCATTTGCCAGTAAGATTGAACGGTGTTTCCAAACGTGTGGGATAATCGGATTCAAGTTCTCGGTGTGTGTCTGGTTCCAGTAACCCACAATAAAAGGCAGTTGAGTAGGGGTCAAAGGCGAGTATTAGCTGCTGTTGAGTGGGTAGCACATCTGCTGCTGCATCCCTGAACCATGTGCTGTCTGGTCTACCATGTCTGGCACAGTACCTGGTGTTACTAATCTGCGGTGAGTTTGGGCTTTAAGTTAAAGGGAACCACTAAACTTCATTGGAGAGATGAGGAAATAGACTCAAAACCAAGTTGTATGTGAAGCTGAAAACGTACGTGATTTGTTCCCAGGTCGTGTCTGAAGTCTCAGCTCATTAACCTAAAGGAAGCGGGTTACTGGGATCAGCTGATGGATGAAGTACGGCCTGATATTACAGTCAGGGATTGGTGAGTGTGTGCGTTAAAAACTAAACTGTCTGCATATGCTATGATGTCTGGATTTCAGCTGGGATTACGTCAGTGGAACTCTTTGACTCTTAGCCTCCTGGGACTGTAATGATTTAATAAAGAACTAGTTAGGCTTGGGTCCTATTCCTAGTCTGGAAGGGATCATGATCAAGTGTTAACTCAGAGCCAAGATTCTGGAAATCTACTCCCAGCTCTGTCACTGGCTCACACAATGTCTGTGCCTTAGTTTCCCCTCCAAAGGCTGACAATACTGCCATCTGAACAGTTCTTTGAGGTTCTCTAAAGACAAATACTAGTTAATAGTAACGTCACCTTTTGGGTTACTGTAACACTGGGGACACCATTAGTGATATGGAGGGCTGGATTTCCTATCCCATGGGCAGGATTTCCGAGCCCCTGTATAAAAGGACTAGTCCTTGCCATGCCAAAAGCAGGGAGGGCTTGTCTCTAGCAATGGACATCCCCAGAAGAGTGACTGCCCTGTGGCAGGTGTGTGTATCTTCCCAGTGCCTGACCTCTCGCTGTCTCTCCAGGTATGCTGCCAGGTTTGACTGTGGGTGCCGTTACAAACTCTGCGTGCGGCTGCTCTCTGCAGAAAACATTGTCCTTCATGAGTTCCGTCCGCAACCAGTGGTCATGAAGCAATGGAGTGAGATTGATGTACAGTGGAGAGAGGTGAGGAATCCAGGGAGCAGCTGTGCTGGCAGCAGCTTTTAGAAATCATGAGTGGTGTGGAGAGGGCTGATATAGAAAAGTTATTTATTAGTTCCCATAATAGAAGAACTAGAGGACACCAAATGAAATTAATGGGTAGCAGGTTTAAAACTAATAAAAGGAAGTTCTTCTTCACACAGCGTGTTGTCAACCTGTGGAACTCCTTGCCAGAGGAGGCTGTGAAGGCTAGGACTATAATAGAGTTTAAAGAGAAGCTGGATAAATTCATGGAGGTTAGGTCCATAAAAGGCTATTAGCCAGGGGATAAAATGGTGTCCTTGGCTTCTGTTTGTCAGAGGCTGGAGAGGGATGGCAGGAGACAAATCGCTTGATCATTGTCTTCGGTCCACCCTCTCTGGGGCATCTGGTGCTGGCCACTGTCGGTAGACAGGCTCCTGGGCTAGATGGACCTTTGGTCTGACCCAGTACGGCCGTTCTTATGTTCTTAGATCAGTGCTGTAGTTTTAACATGTGACTCTCATGTGAACAATGGCTGGATAACAGTGGGTCTCGCTTCCCCAACACATCTTCTCTCTTTGGGCATGCAGCTCTAATGTTATTCTTTAGTGGCCCTGGAGAAGCACAGCAGTGGGAGAGGGAGCTGGGTTCAGTAGAGGTTGCAGATGCTCAGCACTTGCTATAGTTGTTGAAATGTGGAGGGTTGAAATAAATGCAGATATTGAAATAAATATTAAACTGGTGCAAGACATTGTGTAGATATTATTTTGGTTTGTTTTAAACCTCTTCCAAATCTAACTAAGCAGAGAAACCATTCTTAAACCAGAGAAAGAGCTCACCAGCAAAACTGGGCACCTCAGGTTATATTGAAACAGCTTTCTTGTGTAGATAAATCTTACATTCAGAGGACACTGGCCTGAAATCAGGGTAATACCCAGTGTAGACAATGCCATTGTCATTGGAAACATTTGTATTTTATTTTTTAAACAAATGTCCTGACCTGTTGCTTTAATGAAATATTTTGTTTGTTTGGGTTGCAAGAAGATTTAAAGCAGAAGATTTAAAAATCCAAATATTTTCTGATAAGCCTGCCACTATCGGAATCTAGTTTAACAATAAGCATATTGCTACCTCTGGCACCAAATCACTTATCAAATATGAATGAAAAGCTTTGAAAATTAATCTTTTCCCCCCTCTGCTGTAACATTTTTTGTTTTCTATGCTTCCATCAGTGTTACTGAGAATCCAGTTTCACTTTTGCAGCAGGGAACTGTTGGTTAAGATACCAACCAGCTTTTGTGCTGACATTTCCAAATCCTTCCTGGGCAAACTCCTATTAGCATTTTGTCAAAACAATTTTGTAAAGAAAAGCCAAGCTGAGTCAGATATCATTAGCCTGTCCTCTTTGGTGCGTCTTTAACTTTGTGTCTGAATTCCCTGCATCCTTTAAGGTCTGGATTGCTCCTCTTTCCTGGAAGTATTTTAAAATACCTGTTGTGGGCCTCGGTGTTACTTAATATGGGAGAGGCAGCAGCCAGAGGAGTCATTGATACACAGCAACAGCAGCTGGCCCAGTATGAGAAGGGAAGCTGGGAAGGGGAGGTGACTCGTTAGAAATAGAAGGGAAATTTGACTGGTGACTGATAAAGGTGACCTGAAAAGGAATAAGAGATTGGGTGAGTGCTTTGTAGGACTTAGAGCTGAAGCAGTCAGGTGTGTGTGTTTCTCTGCTTTCTTTTTTTTTTCTTCCCAATTTAGGCAGTGCAGGAAGATTGGTTTTCCTGGCAGAATAGTAGGGAGAGAGGGAGGTCATAGAAGAAGCAGTGTCAGTGTCATGGCAGCATTCAGCTTATTGAGTAGAGCAGTTTGCAGCCGCTGGGACACTTGAATCCTGGAGCTGTTGCTGGAGGACACTTGGTACACAGCCACACAGGCACTCGGCTGGTACAACAGTCCAGGCAGAGAGGCTAATATCACTCATGCTGCTGTAACTTCACTGGCTGGAGTTCAAAGTTGTGTTGGCAGAACTCAAGCTTTGTGTGTAGACACGTGTGCGTGGCTGTGCTGTTAGAAGACAGGTTTTGCTAGGAAATCATCATCATTTGTTGTTGCATCAGTGCCTAAGAGCCTGAAACAAGGACCAGGAGCATTATGCGCGATGCAAACTCAGAACAAAAAAGACAGGCTTTGCCCCCTGAGCAGACAATCTAGCATAAAACAGACAACAGAAGAAAACAAACAGGCAGCACAAGGAAAACACTAGCAGCCTACACCTAGTATTAAAGACCAAGTCTTGATGATCTAATGGAAGATGGGTCAAAATCCCTGCAACTGGTTTGAAAACACCAAGTAATGATTCTTCACCAGCAGTAGCACCATAGATGCGGAAGCTACTGACTTAGCAAAGGGTTTCATCTTTCCCTGTGCACTGGGTGGCTAAATGCACAATGCCTGTCTAAGCAACAGTATCCAGTGCTGCCATGAGCTGAAGGAGGGAGAACTTTGAGATACTAGTACCTAACTATAGATACCAAGGAGGCTTCCAGGATAGACAAGGCTGGATTTTAATGTGAATCTTTATTTTAACCTTTTCAGGCCTTCAGTATAAAATAGCACAAGCCTCTGTCTCTTTTCGCCTCCCCACTCAGAGAGAGTATTCATGAGCTAACTTTTTTACAAGGCCATCGCTTTCCCACAGGGATGCCTGCTAAAACTCCTCCCCTTACCCGCCTCCGCCCCCACACAGGGCAATACATCTCAAAGCCTGAGTCAGCTGCCCCAGGCTTGTGTTAAAAATAGCCTGTTTGGGCTGTAATCCAGGCTCTGAGAGCCACCCTCCTGCTGGGCTGACCTGCCTCTGAGACTCCTTGCCTTGGGTTGCTGTTGGGTTTTTGCAGTGCAACCGTGCTCTTAGTCACAGGACAGGGGTGGAGTTTATCAGTCAAAGTGAAAAATTTCTCTCTCCCTTTCTTACCCCTCAGATCTCTCACACTTTCCAGAACTACAAGGCTGGAGTTCGTTACATCTTCTTCCAACACGGCGGAGGAGACACTCAGGGCTGGGCAGGATGGTATGGGTGCAGAGTGACCAACAGCAGCATCACCATTGAGCCAGGGACGTCCGCGTAGAGGTTCCATGGGGAAGACTCAGTCTCTGGAACCAAAGGTCGCTCGTCGCCCTTCAGTTAATCTGGGTGAATTCTGCCAGTTCAGACTTTGTTTGGTATCAGATTTGGTTTGCTTGGTTGTTTTTTTCCTGCTGTCCCCAGCCTCTCTTGTGACTGTGTTTCCGTACTCTGGCAGACATCTGACAAGCGAGCTCTCGGGAGTGGCAGCCAGCCTCCTACAAGCTCTGCCCTCTGAAATGGCTCTTCTTCCTTATGCTTTCTTTGCCAGGCCAAGCTGCAGAGTTTCTCCCCCAGGGCGGGGAGTGTGCCCCAGGGCTAAGGAATCTGCCTCTTCTAAAGTACGTGGGCTTGGCTGTAGCACAAGGAGCCGAATGTCAGAAATGGGGGCCCCTGCAGCACTTTAAAGGAGACCTTCAAAGGGGTGGAGATTAGGAAGTGAGGATTGTGCCTGTGGGTTTCTGTAGAACAGCTGAGAGATGTATAAACCTAGTGAGCTTGGGAGGATGAAACAGGGGGTTCTAACTCAGCATCCTGTCACTCTGCCCCCCCATTCATGCTAATTGAGCTGGAATTGAAAGACAGGCTGTTGGCAGAGGAGACCAGTTATTGGAGTAAGGGAAAGCTAAGGGGCTTGGTTCATAGAAGTATCTCCAGCAGTGAGAGCTGCTATCAGCTGAAAGGAAGGAAGAGGGGGATCCCGGAGGAAGGCAGAAGTAGGCAGGACTGGCTAATGTCACTACTATTGTGCCCTGACCCAGAAGCAAAGGGCGATGCTACTGACTCACTGCAAACCTCAAGGGTGGTGAAGGAGAGCTGGAGTGGGTGTGGTTTGCGGTTAAGGGCTGCAGGGACTCACCAGGGACCACTTTGGGGCAGGGACTTTTGTTGTTTTACCTGCTTTAGGGTCAGGATTTTCAGGTCCTTTGAGAGCAGCATTTTGCTTGGACATAAATGTTGCTTCTCTCCCCTAAGTTTGGGTGTAGGGCTGTTGTGAACCTTTCGAGAGCTTGGTTAATTGTCCGTGGTTTCCGTTGTTAGAGACGTGAACAAGTTCTCAATGGTCTGAATTAAACTGCTTTCTTGGAATCACTAGTCAAACATATGGGTTCTCCAGGCACCTATAGAAGCTTCCCTGGAAAATAAAGTGAGACTCCAAATTGTAGCATGTAAAGCAAGTGACAAAAAAGTTGCCAGGCCTCCTTTATATGCTGAAAACAAAACCACCTCCTCAAGCCCATGTCACCGCTCCCCTCTTCCTACAGTGTGAAAAAAATCTCACTCTGATTTCAACCCTGGGTGTCTTGGATAGCTACGGATTGACTAAATGTAGCGGGGCTGATGGAACCAGGCTGTAGCTTTTCCTGTACACTAGGGCCTCACTGCTTTAGTGTGTGGCTAAAAAGAAGGGTCCTGGAGCATCCTAGCACCAAGGAAAGGAAGTGGGGCAGAGAGGAGTGAGTTTTCTTTACACCTGAAGTGCTTGTGCTACTGGCTGGCTAACAGGAATCAATAAAGTGAAATTTGGAAATCTGCATATTGCTAGTCTATTTCTTTAGTCTCTTTCGTCTGACAATTCTGCTCTGACACTAGGAGTAGGGCATCAGGCGATTCCACGGTGCCCATCTCGCTGACTGGTCATCAAGGGAGCTCAGTGAGTAAAAGGTATTTCTTTGTCAGCCTTACCCCCACTCACTGCTCTTCCCTTTTCTACCCTCACCAATACTACAAGTTTTTGCAGTCCCTCCCCCCGAGGCCTGGTTTTGATAAAGGGTGTTGTGTAGACTTTATTGGGAACAGTGTTAGTGAGTGTTTGTAACAGCAGGGGGAGTTTTACCATATAAATTATTAACTGCATGTGCTATTTAAAAAACCCCTCCCTCAAACAACTCTTGTAGGAGCTCAGACAAGGAACAGATGCCTCAGCTTGCAGAGTAATAGCACTGCACCTCACAGAGGATCTGGAGGGGGCAGAGCTGAGTCAGGAGATGGGCCTATGCTACAAGGACAATGCCCTTGTTTATTGTTTCCCCCACAGGATGGAGAGGAGACCCTTCCTAGAGAGGCAGGAGGGTGGTGCTGTATTACCTTTGCCATGGGAACTGCCTCTTCTTGAGTGAATCCTGAGTGCTGGATCTCCAAAATATTGCATGTTGTCTGAGTGTGGCATAGGGAGGCCCAGCATCTTGTGTGTACAGCGCTAGTTTCCTAGGGATCGATAGGATGTGAGGGTAACATCTTTCTTCCCATAGAAATGTATGTGCACAGGGGATATTGGATTCCACAGGAATCTGGGAGTTCTCCACCCCCTCCTGAAAACTTTCCCATGGAACCATGTGGTCATCGCTTGTGTCTAACACTGAAAACAAAGAGAGAGCAAGTCCACTGGGTGCAGTGGTGCCAGTTACCCTTGGTGACAGAGTGAAATGGTGCTCTGACCAGTACAGTCCCTGTACCTCTACTGCTCAGGGGGAGGCTGTGTTTGCAAAGATTCAGGCTACCGCCTCGCTGGTAAAACTCGCTCAGTATTTATTGATAACTACAGATCACTCACAGGGGACACACATTGTATGTCAGGACCCCCTCATCCCTGCTGTAAGTCCAGCGATTTCAGCGGAGTCACAGCAGGAACAAAGTTGGCCCCCAATCTCAGGCTTCCAGCACAACAAACCCATCTTATCCAGCTGGATGCTCAGAGGTAAGAAAAATGGTTATTGACATACAAGTATCAATGTACAATTGAGCTGCCCTATTAATGCTTAAATTGGGCTCATAAAAACAAAATGAGAAGTCCTGATTCCCACCTGCAGCTTGTATTACACCCCCCCTCCTGCTTTGTATCTGAGGATTTGCTAAAACACTCCACACACAAACCCACACCAAACAGCCTGCTCACATGTAGGAGTCAGTTCTATATAAAGCGAGCAGTAAGGGCACTTTAAACTCATAGTCACGTGGCCCTCAGTAGCTGCTCGAGGGACATTGTCACTGGAGCCAGCTGAAAAAGCACCTGTTCACTAGGTAAGTTGCATCCCAGTAGACACCTGATTCCTCTGGATGATCTAAGCCTTGGACAAGGCTGAAGATGATTAGAAGAGTCAGCATCAGGTACCTTTGTGGGCTCTTTATTCTACATAGAGCTGCATCTAGAAGAGAATATCAAAAAGGGATTAAGAAAGGAACCATGCAGGCTAACCGATCTAGGTGTGTGTAGTATCTTCTGCAGTATTGGTTTAATTCCGTTAGGAGAACTGTACTGTAGAGGGAGGAAATCAGACTTAATCAGCTGGGTTTTCACCACAGTTAGCACCTGTGATCAGAGTCCATTTCAGGAGATGGGGTAATCTGGTGCTATAGGGCAGCAACAAAGAGCTAAGGATTCAGTCCAGGGATTTATTTTTGCTCTAGGTCCACACCTTCAAGGAGCCCAGTTCCAAGGGGAGTCTTGGGCGCATTGTTAGGAGGTGCTCGGTCCCTCACAATCAGACTATTAGTGGGCAGGGGTTGCAGTAAAACACAAAGCATTCACAGACTGGAGCTACAGCCCAGCTTTCCAGCAGCTGGCTGTGCCATGGGCTCATCTCTGACAGCAGGGTCATTGTTCTGTGGCTTGTTCATTGGCCACTTCAGCCCTCGTAGACTGACTGACTCCCTGCTTACTGGTGATGGGATAATAGGGCCAGTGCATCCTGCCACAAAAGGGCTTCATACTTTGGATGAGGAAGGTCCCACCCTCTCATGCTTGCCTGGGCTCAGTGCACAGTGACTCCTGGGTCAGCAGCTCCGGCTGGGGTAAGATGATTCACAGCAGTGGTAAGCCAATGCCCTGCAGGTGACAGATTCCCTTCACCCTGGGGAGTATGAATAGACTGAAGTAGTGCTCATGCCAGGCTGGGCCTGCACTCTGCTCACCTTTAAGATGTCCGAGGTCATGGTCTTCAGGGGGATTAGCCGGGGGTCATGCATGTGCACGTCCTGCTCATCTGCCAGGATCCATGGGAAGTCCTGGAGCAGGAATAAAACAGGGAGAATGAGCTGCAGAGAGCACCCTCCCTTTCTGCCATCCTAAGAGTGCTTGAAATGGGAGCAGTGTTGGCTGGAGGTGGCAAGGATCCACTGCTGCCCCATCCTTTGGTCTTCTGCACCCCACTAGTGCTCCTGTCCTGCCCCCCTGTCTTGTCATTGGGTCCATGAGAAGAGGAGTTAGGAGGGACTGGGGGCGGACGGGGGGACCTGAGGCTGTGAGAGGGATAACAGATTGGAGAGGGGAAGGACCAGAGGCGAAGCGTGTGTCTGAGCAGAGGGACATGCGGCCTTGCTGCTGATGTGCTGGGGAGGTAACTGGGAGCCCACAGCTTCAAAATGGTTTATAGAGGAAAGCCTCAGGGACAATCCCCACCATGCCCATCCCTCAGCTAGTTTAACAGTGGAGGCGGAGCTGAGGTGTCTAATTACTATGGTTTCCATTGTCCTATACGCTCAGAAACCTCACTCTCCTCCTCCTATTCCCTTCTCCAGACCTCCACTGTCAGGCCTTATCCTCTGCACTGGAGCTACAGCCTGAGAACAAACCAAAGTCATCCAGAGGAGAGAGAGTGCTCAGCACCTTGCAAGATCAAATCTTTAGCCACTTACCCATCTGGAAGCCAGGTATGCCATTTTGCCAGCGGGTTGCCGACTTCCCCGTAGGGATGCTATTGCCCCAGGAGTCCTAGCTGACATCTAGGCAGGCTGCTGGCCTGCCTGCCCAGCCCTAGGCTCATGGGGTTATCTGAGCTGGGGAGGAAACAGATCATTATGGGAGCTCCCTGGGCCAGATGGAGGGGCCCTTTAAAATATCAGTTCCTAAAGTGAAATTCGGAGGGAAGGAAGCAGGCACTAGCTGCACCTGGCTGGTGAGAGGGAATCTATCTGATGGAAAATAGAAGTGGCTGAGTGATCTCAAAGACAAATCTCTCCATGGGGTGGTGCTCTTTATCCAGGATCACCACCACCACCTTCTCCACATCATTCTGCAAGCACAGACAGAAGGTCGGGAGCTCTACCCCTGACCATCCCTTCTCCTCTGCTCCCCGCCTGGCTCTGATGCGCCCTATGAATTAGGAACATATCTAGCCCCACATCACTTCAGTGTATTCCCAGCGCTTCAAAAGGCTGCTAGATGGCTCTGGCTACAATCAAATGTCTTATCCATTTATTACTGGATATGAGATCCCACCTGGGGAGACTATCCTTAGGACTTGTAGGGAGCTGGAATCCAGCAAATAGGACTTTTCCTTCTCTAGCTACTGCTACATGGAGAGGCAACATCCAGCCATCAGAGGCTTTCTGTCTCTCCCCTGCCCAAGTTCAAAGGACACCAGGAAGGAAAGAAGCAGTCCTGTGGCACTTTAGAGACTAAAAAATTAGTACGAGCTTTCATGGGCAAAACCCACTTGTTTAGACGAGCAGGAGGGCTCCATAGATTAATTTATGTCCAAATAAGTGTTTAAAAATCCTAAAGTCATTTAACTCAATATATTGAGTTACAATGGAAAGAGGGTTTAAACAAATTAAACTCCTTGGTGTTGGCAACCAACCCCTGCAGCTTTGTGGCAAATACTCAAAAGTGAAATGGATGAAAACTAACCAGGAAGTGAACCTGCCCTATTTCAGTCCTCCACACTGAGAGCAATGCCAACGTGGGAGGAGTGAAAAACAGACTAAGGCAATGTGCTCTGCACAGCCAGACCCCTTCTCCTGGGTGGAGCTCACGGCAGGAACAGGGCCTTAGGCATGTGTCTAACGTTGCTTGAATTAATAATCCCACTGTCTTCCATAAGGCTGCTCACATAGGTAACGTTACTTATGACTAAGCGTCGCCAGGATTTATAATCTTTTTTAAAAGCGTGTGTCGGTTTTAATCATTTGACCATCTCACAGTTAGGGACATATATACAGTTTGCAGTCTGATGGTGTCCCTTCTCCTGTTTCAGTGTGAATAAGTGAATAGCACCAAACCTGGATTTTGACAGTAAAGAAACATATAGAAACTGATTAGGTCACTAACGCTTTACAAATATCTGTACCAAATATAGAAAATATTGTCACTTACAAACACTGTTTCTGTAAATACTGTTTCTATAATAGCCGGACAATTTATTGTAAAGTCCTCTAACCATTTGTGACCAGAGCAGTTGGGGGGCGGCACAAAGATTATGCCCAGCATGAGGATATCTGGCATGGCCTCACCTTCTCGAGTAGTGGCTTCACACAGTGCAGCATGTCCTGGAAGTACTGATTCAGCTCTGGGTGCAAACAGAATGTGAACTTAGTGCTATGTTCTGAATAGCTAGAGACGGGCAGGGGAGCCAACAGCCATGCTGGGTCTCTGGGCAAGGTATGTGGGAGGGGAAGGAGGGGAGAGCTCCCCACTCCCCAAAGGGGTGGGGTCTTGGAAGGGATGTGGAAGTTCCTTGCATGGTGGCGCATGTAGGCAGCTCCTTTGGAGCTTTGCTGGTGGGCAGCCAGGCAGGCTTCCAGTGGCACATGGTTCCCAGCCACTACACCACACGCTCCCCCACCACTGCAAGCTGCGCGGTTCCCTCCCCTCCTCCCCCCGCAGGACTGCCACTTCCTCGTGGGGCCCCGGTCCAGCCGCTGCACCTCCTCCTCCAGGCCGCTTATTCTTTGTTACAATGGCCGCCACTGCCGCTGACGGAATGGGGGTGGGTCCAAGGCAAAACCCAGTGGATCTGCTCCGAGGCCTCTGCTCCTTGGAGCTGCTGTCTTAGTCCCGGCAGGGGCTGCATGGAGCGGGCTGGGACGCCGTGGGGCGGGATGTGTTCGGGTTCAGCCGGCGTGCTCCGTGTGCTGCTGCTCTCTTTCCCTTCTCTTCCCATCTTGCTGGCAATGAGCCTGGTCTGGCGGGGAAGGTTGGGGTTTCTTCAGCCCCCCATGCCCTCTAAGTGGGAAGTAGGGTTGCCAGGTGTCCGGTTTTGAACTGGACAGTCCAATATTTGAGCTTTCTGTCCGGGAAACAAATTGAGAAAATATAAATGTCCGGTGTTTTCTAAATCAGATGTAATGTAGACTGTGATGTGATGTCAAGTGTGTCCCATATTTTTGTTGAAACCATCTGGCAGCCCTAGTGGGGAGCTGGTACCGAAGCCTCACAACAAGGTAGAGCAAAGCCAGGTAAGCATCCCCCCTCATGCCCAGATCCTCACATACCATTCCCCCTCAGTCACTTCCCTCCTCCTGCTAAGACCCTGAACACCTAGCTTGCTCCAACACCCTCCCTTGCTCCTGCACCCTCCCTCCTGTCCAGACACCCTGCCCCAAGTCCCCTTCTGCATCCTCCCTCCTGGCCAGAAACCCTTCCCCCAGCCTGTTTCTGCACCCTACCTCCTACCTAGACCTAACAACCTCTCCCCCTTCTGCAATCCATCTCCCGCCCAGATCCTGCACCCCAGCCCTGTCCCACATGCTGAACTGCTCATTTTTGTCCCCACCCCAGAGCCTAAGGGGATCCATAAAATCCACTAACTCCAGAACCCCAGAAAAGTAAGTCAGGGCTATAGGAAGCCCTGAACCTCAGTCCTCCCGGTCTCTTCCCCTCGCTCCGTGGGGCTAGAGCACCAGAGGAGTGAGGTGTCTCAGTTGGGGGTCACATCAGTGAGAGTTGGGTGTTTTAGAGGCATTTTTTTTTTTGCTTCTCACTTGTGTGGTCCCCAACTGATTTTTCTGTGGGTCAGTGGCCCACAACCCAAAAAAGGCTCCCTACCGCTGTCATAAATAAAGAAAACATTGAAACTTTCTATGTTGGACATAAATTAATATTTTACTTTATTTAAAATGAAGTTTGATAAACTAACATGAGAGAGTTAAAATGCTTAATATGTTTAATAATTTAAACTAAACTGTTCTCCCTAGCTGCAGCACTATAAAATAAAAATGGCTTGGGCATAATTATGTAATTAATGGTGAGTTTCCATTAAGGTTTACATTGAGCCAGGTAGTTCACTGACCAAAGAGTTTGAGAACCACTGAAACAGAGGCACCTCTGGCCTCTCCCCGCTCATTAATGCAATGCAAGTTGGGTTAATGCAATTGCAGTATAGGTTGCATGTGGGGGTCATATGGGGTCCAAACCCATCCCTATTGGTAGAGGACAGCGGGAGAAGTTCTTAGAGGGGGTCACATGACACCCTTTACTTCCGGTCATGCATCCATTGTGACCATGGTAGTATTAAGAAAATGTAGTAACAGAATTTGGCTTTGTCAGAGAATTATAGAAAAGCAGAGTTAGAAGAGACTGCAAGAATCAGCTCGTCTAAACCTGCTCCCCAAGTCGAAGGGTTTGTTGGATCTTAAACCATCCAAGACAGATAGCTCCAGCCTCCTTTTGAAAATCTCCCTCTTAGAGGGACAATTTTAGGTGAAAAATTGGCCCCAAATTCTACGTCTCTTTAAGTAAAAAACTCTCAGACTTATCTGAAGAAAGACCGTGACTGACAGAAATGTCTAAATTAATGTTTATTCATTCCATTACATAGTTAAAATAACACAAGTAATCACTGTGCCCAGCCCCTGTGGGGTTCATGCAGCCTGCAGCTGTTCAGCAGCTTTGAGTGGAGACCACCTACTCATCATGTGCACAGGGTTACTACTGTGCATAAGTGCTTGGAAGACTGGAGCCTCTAGGTTCATGGTCCAAGTAGCGTTAAGTGCAAAAAGAGAAAAGGAGCCACATAATTCTAGTTATCTATGCAGGGCTTAAATGTGCTGCCTGCTCCACAAACTCAGTGACGAGTGACAATAAGTAGTAACAGGGACACAGGATGGACAATGTTTACAGAAAGTGGCTGTTCTTGATAGCTCCTAGGCTACTAGTATTTTGCTTGGTTTGGGAGTATCAATAGTGAAAAGTAAACAAGGTTTGTAAAATTATTTTTCTCTTAATCATCCAAGAGGAATTAGCAACTAAGGAGAGGAAATAGGTTTGTTTAGAACAGTGTTGTTCGGGTGTTTTTTTTGTCTTAAACATCCCTTTATATTCTCCTTTATCTAATTTAAATCATGTTTATTGTCACAAAAATGATTCCCTCTTGCTGATTTCCTCTACTTGGTTTATTCTTTTGCCTCTTATAACTTTTATTTCCTCCCAGTTTGTTAAATACAGTGCAAGCTGTGTTATCCAGCTCTTTAATATCTGGAAAACTTGGTTAACCGGCATGTCATAGATGGTAAAAAATTCATCCTTTAGTGAACTGGAAAAATTCCAATAGTCATCCGGCATCACTTTTCAGCATTTTCCAGCGCTTGTGGAAGTCAGGTTTGTAAAGTTTGTTGGTGTCGTGCGTCTGCATATAATACTGTGATCGGATATGATTTAACCCAGTGTTTCTCAACCGGTGGTATGAAGTACCTTTAGGGGTACTCGAGAAGTCTGGGGGGTACGTCAACACAGCTGAAATTTGGAGAAAACTGAATTTTTATTTTAAGTTTTACAGCGCTTTATTATTTTTGTACTTTTTACACCAAAAAATTTCACGGCTACAATTTAGTTGTTTAAACAAATGTGTTGCAATGGTAGAAAAAAATTTTGTGTGTCTGAAAACTGTAGGTACTGGGGGTAATTATAATTTTTTTTTTAAAAAAAAGGGGTACTTTATAAAAAAAAAAGCGTTGAGAAACACTGATCTAACCCATCTTGCAACTATGGCTAGCGTATGGTGAAAAATTCATGAACCATTAGTGTAACACTCAAGTAACCAGCCCATTTGATTAACTGGCAACCCCCCATTCCCCACGAATGCTGGATAACAAAGCTTGCGCTGTACATTTTGCTTGAAATGAAGCTGATTGCTGTAACAAGAGTCAGAGCCTACATCTGACAGAAGCTTAGGTAATATGAAGGCTGCAGACCCTGGCTGTCCACCCATCTGGGACCAGGTCTACAATAAGGGTGTGTCTAGACTACATACCTCCGTCGACAGAGGCATGTAGATTAGACAGATCGGCAAAGGGAAATGAAGCCCCGATTAAAATAATCATGGCTTCATATAAATTTAAATGGCTGCCCCACTCTGCCGACAAACAGCTAATAAGCTGTTTGTCGGCTGATCGGGCCAGTCTGGACGTGCTGCGCTCACAAGGAAGCCTTTGTTGATCGGCGCAGGTATGCCTCGTGAAACCAGGTTTACCTGCGCTGATCAACAAAGGCTTCCTTGTGACGGCGGTGCATCCAGACTGCCCTGATTAGCCGACAAACAGCTGATCAGCTGTTTGTCGGCAGAGCGGGGCAGCCATTTAAATTTAAATGAAGCCGCGATTATTTTAATCGCGGCTTCATTTCCCTTTTTCAAATATACTAATCTACATGCCTCCGTCGACGGAGGCATGTAGTTTAGACGTACCCTAAGAGTGGTTTGCATCATGGCATAGTTATGCTGGCAAAGCACTCCTAGTGTGGACGCAGCCTACACGGGTTGGACTGCTCTGGTCCAGCACCCTTGGGACAGGTCCAGTCCTGAACGAGGGGATTTGCCACACCAGGAGCTGTCTCTGCCCTCATGATCCATGCTGCCCCCAGGCTAGGGTCCCAGCCCTGCTAAGGCTCCCTGGCTGCCCCCAGCCCTGCTGCTGCCGTGGCCGGAGTGCCACAGCTGGAGCTTCGCAGCCCAGGGCCAAAGCTCCATGGCTGGGGCTGAAAGTCCTTGGCTACTGGGACCCCAAGGCCAGAGTTCCTGGGTTGGGGCCAGGGCTGGCCCTACCATGAGGCGAACTGAGGCAGCTGCCTCAGGTACCAGACTGTGTGTGTGTGTGGGGGGGGGTCCTAGGACCCAGAGTGTAGAAAATGGTGTCTGCTGCTGGTGCATATGTAGGTAGGAGAGCTATGAACAGGAAGAAGGCAGGATGGAGACCTTTCAAAGTGAGCTCCCCGCCTCAGCTGCCAAAATGTTGTGGGCCGGTGCCACGACAGAAAGTGAAACTCTCCGTTTTTGCGACCCTTGCGGTTTCTGTCATGCACACATGGAATTCGGTGCTACTGCTCAGGACTGGCTACCTGCTCCGTGGGTTGCAAATTCCGCGGGGCTGGGTTTTGCTCAATGCACCCAAAGGGGCCAATCTGGAGAAGTGAGTGTTTCTGTCCTTACACCGCCAGACACCTTGGCTGCTACTGAGCTCCCTGCCTGCAGCCCCCCCCCCCCCAACACGGTGCTCCCAGCTGAGTCTCCAGCCCGTCTCCCCCTGCCCCCCAGCTCTGTGGTCCAGGACCCTCCCGCTGGAGGAAGGCACCGCCTGGACCAGCCCCATTGCGCTCTGCCTGCAGCCGCCTGGGGACCCCTCAGACAGCCGGCCCCGAACAGCCCCGTCCGCCCGCAGCGGCTCGTGGGGGACCCCGCTCCCCTGGCTCCCAGCGCCTGTCTGCTCCCGCTCGGCCGGGGCTGGATTGTGCGGGGGCAGCGGCCTGCCCGGGGGAGGCGGCTCCGCGCTGGGCCCCGTGACAAGCGGCGCCGCCCGGGGCGGGTTTCACTTTCCCTTCCCCGGCGCGAGGCCGGGCCCTGAGCGGCGCAGGCGGGAAGCGGGTCTCCGGGCGGGTAAGGGCGCGGGAAGGGGGGGGCGGCTCTCGGCTGGAAGCGGCCCGGGCAGCCTCCCCTGCCGGGCGGGTCGCGGCTGCCGCCGGAGCTGGGCTGGGGCCCCGCTGCCCCCGAGTCCGTCCCGCGGGAGGCCGGGATCCCTGGTGGGACGAGGCGGGGCAGGGCAGGCGGGGCCCGTAGGGGAGGCACCGCTGTGGGGACAAAAGCCCTGGCACCCCGGGGTGCTGCTGAGCCCCTGGCGCTGGCTGGCTGGCAGCACCCTCCCGGGGAAGCCTTTGGCCAGGGCTGCCACCTTGGGAATGCAAAGAACCAGCAACTTCTCCCCTTGCCCCCAGGCAGGCCTGGCACAACTCCAACCAGGCTACTTCACCCCCCACCCTCCCACAGCAACCCAGAGCAGCGAGGGGCAACTTACTAGCTGCACGTGGCCCATGGGGGTTTCTAGGTGTGGCCTGAGAGACATTGTGGCTACGTCTAGATTGGCATAATTTTCCGCAAATGCTTTTAACGGAAAAGTTTTCCGTTAAAAGCATTTGCGGAAAAGAGCGCAAAAGCACTTTTTGCGGAAAAGCGTCCGTGGCCAATCTAGACGCGCTTTTCCGCAAAAAAGCCCCGATTGCCATTTTCACGAGCGGGGCTTTTTTGCGCAAAACAAATCTGAGCTGTCTACACTGGCCCTTTTGTGCAAAAGCTTTGCGCAAAAGAGACTTTTGCCCGAACGGGAGCAGCATAGTATTTCCGCAAGAAGCACTGATTTCTTACAGTAGGAAGTCAGTGTTCTTGCAGAAATTCAAGCGGCCAGTGTAGACAGCTGGCAAGTTTTTCCACAAAAGCAGCTGATTTTGCAGAAAAACTTGCCAGTCTAGACACAGCCTTCGTGTACTGTTGTCCATGCACAAGGTTGCCAGATTCTGCTGGTTTCCGTCCACGCCGTTTTTTTTCCTGCTGGTGTTACTATAGAGACACGCACGTACAGCGAGGTGCGTGCTGATTGCACACAATGTTGACTGCCATGCACTGCCTGTGATTCCAATCAAAGTGCTGATATGATTCTTTCGGCACATCCTGCAAATTCTAGGTATGCAAGTGTAGTGAGAAAAACTATCCTATCGTGGAAGACCGTCTTGGTCACAACAATCATGCAGCTCACTGAGATGGAGGAGAGCCTGCTCACTAGCCTTTTATTTTAAGAAGGATAAGAGATCTTTCGGAAAAGGCTTTATTTTCCGAAAGATCCACGTCTAGACTGGCGCTTTTTTCCAGCAAAGCTCTGTGCCGAAAAAAAGTGGCAGCCATTTTTATGCTAATGAAACGGGGGAGATTTAAATCCTCGCTTCATTAGCAATTGCGATACGTCTAATTTGCATCCCTTTTACGAAAAAGGGATGCAATCTAGACGTAGCCCTTGTGTCTCCTCATGACTCAAACCCTCTTTGCGCACTTGTGTGTCAGTGGGCAGGGAGCTGCTGTATTTCCAGCTGTTTTGATAGAATTTTTGGACTTGGGAAGGCAGCGGTATTTTCAGCTGGCCACAGAAATGTTTAATATTAGCTCTCCCCCCAAAAACTTAAAAAATGAATGATCCTGTAGCATAATAATGGCTGACTGAATTATTTTTTGGCAATTGGCAAATCCATTTAAAAGAAAACAGCCAGGCTGGTCATATACTGGCTAGGTGGTAACCACACTAGCAATTTTAGGGCCGATGCATGTGTAGATGGGGTGCAGGATCTTTTGGGCTGGGCTGGGCTGGGCTGGGACGTACAAGGAATTGGGGAGATAAGAAGGATTCCTAGCATGGGAAAGAGCAAAGTGAATCTGTTTGATTGGAGGATGTGTAGGCAGAGGCATTTGATCAAAGTTATCCCCACAGAGCTGCAAATCTCACCAGAGAGATGTCCAGACACATCTTGGGATCACCTACGCTCTGTCAACCTGCAGCTGGCCAAAACAAACTGGAAACCAAATGTAGCTGGAGCTGTGTTTGAATGGTGTTTAGATTCTGCTTCAGCACAGGGTTCAAAGCCCAGCACCTAAGGGCCAGCTATTCAGAAGTATGTAGGAGCCTTAAGATGCAGCTAGATGCCTAAGAGCATTTTCAGAATCATGTCAGTAGGTTAGGTGCTTGTTCCCCATAGGGACTCCCACATCCCACTAAACCCCATATGCATCTTTGGACACCTAAATGTCTGGCCTTAAGAACTTTGCCAACCGTTCCATAAATGAGACCACAATTCACACTTAGAGAATCATTGGTGGCTAACAGGTCCCATTTTTGCCAGTGTAGCCACAACCTCAGCCACAAGCCTAGCATAGTGCTTTGTAAATCTGACTTGCATGTGTACTAACTCCCTTTCCTTCTTCCACTATTCAGTGGGAGACCTTCTTTGCTCAGTGTGTGTCCCTCTCCTTCTCTGTGCTGAATGTGCTGGGTGTCGTGACTCTCTCTGGCCTGCATTACAGGCTGCTGGGAAGATGACGAACATCAATGACCTGCCTGAAGATCTCCTGCTAGAACTGTTTTCCCTGGTCCCTGCCCGGCAGCTGATCTGTAACTGCCGGCTCGTCTGTGTCCTGTGGCGTGACATGATCGATATACCTACTCTGTGGAAACGCAAGTGCCAGCGGGAGGGCTTTAATCATCAGAAGTGGAACAGGACTATCTCGGACTGGAAGATCTTCTACTTCCTCTGCAGCCTGGAGAAAAACTTACTCAAAAATCCTTGCGCTGAAGGTTCACTCCTTTTTATTGGAAAGTACGGTGGGAGGGGAATTCCTTAGCAGCTATGAGGATGGTCAGTTTCATAGCCCAGCCCAAGGCCTGATTTCTTGGGCCTTGCCTACCCTGTGAATTATTGGCCCTGGTTACAGCCGTGTGAGTCTGTCTGCTGATATAATTGTGCTGGTGCAACCACTAGCAATGGCAAGTAAACCTGCACTCAGGAAATTTGAGGTGAGGGCTGAAAACGTCAGGTTCTCAGCCCCTTCTCTCCTTTTTGGCGATTAACCCTCTGTCTGCGGTTTGAGTGGCCTCACTGTCCTCTTTACAATCCCTTCCTAGAGAGCTTTCAGTTCTGGAAACTGGACTCCAACGAGGGAGACGAATGGAAGGTTGAGGACCTGCCTGGGGAACATGGGACAGTCTTTCCCAGCCAACGAGTGCACAAGTACTTTGTTACCTCGTATGGGTAAGAATCAGGTTCTCATGCCTGGAAGCTGGGCCTGGAGGGAAGAGGGCAAACTAGCTGGCTGGGAGCGTACCAGACTTAAGGCAGGTGGGTGGAGCTGGGTCCAGGAAGAGAAAGCAGAAGAAATATCTTAGTTAGTTTGTGGAGATACAGAGGGAGCATCCTCTTCTGCCTTCATGAGTCATCCTGCCAGCCAGGAAATTCTCTGAAGGGCACTCAAGGGCTACCCGGAAGAGCTTTTTAGTGCAGATGGAAGCTCCTCACAGCTTGGATTCTTGTTTCTTTTCTAATAGAAGCAATGGTCATACAGGTTATGTAAAGGGTTGGTAAATGGGTTATAACGTAGACAGCTTTCCTCAGTCATTTGCCAGTAAGATTGAACAGTGTTTCCAAATCTGTGGGATAATCGGATTCAAGTTCTCGGTGTGTGTCTGGTTCCAGCAACCCACAATAAAGGCAGTTGAGTAGGAGTCAAAGGGGAGTATTAGCTGCTGTTGAGTGTCTAGCACATCTGCTGCTACATCCCTGAACCATGTGCTGTCTGGTCTACCATGTCTGGCACAGTACCTGGTGTTACTAATCTGGGGTGAGCTTGGGTTTTAACTTAAAGGGAACCACTAAACTTCACTGGAGAGATGAGGAAATACTCAAAACCAAGTTGCATGTGATGCTGAAAACGTACATGATTTGTTCCCAGGTCATGTCTAAAGTCTCAGCTCATTAACCTAAAGGAAGAGGGTTACTGGGATCAGGTGATGGATGAAGTACGGCCTGATATTACAGTCAGGGATTGGTGAGTGTGTGCGTTAAAAACTAGACTGTCTGCATATGCTATGATGTGTAGATTTCAGCTTGGACTAGTCAGTGGAGCTCTTTGACTCTTAGCCTCCTGGGACTGTAATTATTTAATCATTATTTAATAATAAGAATTGAGTTCTGTTCCTAGTCTGGAAGGGATCATGATCCAGTGTTAACTCAGAGCCAAGATTCTGGAATTCTACGCCAATCTCTGCCATTTGCTCACACAATGTCTGTGCCTCAGTTTCCCCTCCAAAGGCTGACAATACTGCCATCTGAACAGTTCTTTAAGGTTCTCTAAAGACAAATACTAGTTAATAGTAACGTCACCTTTTGGGTTACTATAACACTGGGGACACCATTAGTGATATGGAGGGCTGGATTTCCTATCCCATGGGCAGGATTTCCGAGCCCCTGTATAAAAGGACTAGTCCTTGCCATGCCAAAAGCAGGGAGGGCTTGTCTCTAGCAATGGACATCCCCAGAAGAGTGACTGCCCTGTGGCAGGTGTGTGTATCTTCCCAGTGCCTGACCTTTCGCTGTCTCTCCAGGTATGCTGCCAGGTTTGACTGTGGGTGCCGTTATGAACTCTGCGTGCGGCTGCTCTCTGCAGACTACATTGTCCTTCATGAGTTCTGTCCGCAACCAGTAGTCATGGAGCAGTGGAGTGATGCAGAGTGGAGAGAGGTGAGGAATCCAGGGAGTAGCTGTGTTGGCAGCAGCTTTAGATCAGTGCTGTGGTTTTAACATGTGACACTCATCTGAACTATAGCTGGATAACAGTGGGTCTCCCTTCCCCAGGACATCTGCTGGCTTTGGGCATGCAGCTCTAACATTATTCTTTAGTGGCCTTGTAGAAGCACAGCAGTGGGAGAGGGAGCTGGGTTCTTTAGAGGTTGCAGATGCTCAGCACTTCCTATATCTGTTGAAATGTGGAGAGTTTAAATAAATGCAGACATTGAAATAACATTACACTGGTGCAAGACATTGTGTAGATATTATTTTGGTTTGTTTTAAGCCTCTTCCAAATCTCACTAAGCAGAGAAACCATTCTTAAACCAGAGGAAGAGCTCACCAGCAAGACTGGGCACCTCAAGTTATATTGAAGCAGCTTTCTTGTGTAGATAAACCCTAAATTCAGAGTACACTGGCCTGAAATCAGGGTAATTCCCAGCGTAGACAATGCCATTGTCACTGAAATCATTTGTGTGTTATTTTTTAAACAAATGTCCTGACTTATTGCTAACCTAATTAAAACCTGAGAAACGTGAATATGCCTGATCCTGTTGCGATTAGTTAGTTTGTTCAGCAGGGAAACTGTGCGACTTGACCAACCTAGTTTCTATTATGTCTCTTACTTTAACAGAATATTTTGTCTGTTTGGGTGGCAAGGCTTAAAGCAGAAGATTTAAAAATCCAAATATTTTCTGATAAGCCTGCCACTATCGAAATCTAGTTTAACAATAAGCATATTGCTACCTCTGGCACCAAATCACTTATCAAATATGATTGAAAAGCTTTGAAAATTGATATTTTCCCCCCTCTGCTGTAACATTTTTTTGTTTTCTATGCTTCCATCAGTGTTACTAAGAATCCAGTTTCACTTCTGCAACAGGGAACTGTTTGTTAAGATAACAACCAGCTTTTGTGCTGACATTTCCAAATCCTTCCTGGGCAAACTGCTATTAGCACTTTGTCAAAACAATTTTTAAAGAAAAGCCAAGCTGAGTCAAATATCATTAGCCTGTCCTCTTCGGTGCATCTTTAACTTTGTGTCTGAATTCCTTGCATCCTTTAAGGTCTGAATTGCTCCTCCTTCCTGGAAGTATTTTAAAATACCTGTTGTGGGCCTCGGTGTTACTTAATATGGGAGAGGCAGAAGCCAGAGCAGTCACTGATGTGCAGCAGCTGGCTCAGTGTGAGAAGGGAAGCTAGGAAGGGGAGGTGATCTGTCAGAAATAGGAGGGAAATTTGACTTGTGACTGATAGAGGTGACCTGAAAAGGAATAAGAAATTGGGTGAGTGCTCTGTAAGACTTAGAGCTGAAGAGGCTGGATGTGTGTGTTTCTCTGCTCACTTTTTCCCCCCACTTTAGGCATAGCAGGAAGATCGGTTTTCCCGGTAGAATAGTAGAGGGAGAGGGAGGTCATAGAAGAAGCAGTGTCAGTGTCTCAGCAACATTCAGCACATTGAGCAGAGCAGTTTGCAGCCGTTGGGACACTTGAATCCTGGAGCTGTTGCTGGAGGACACTTGGTACACAGCCACACAGGCACTCGGCTGATACAACAGTCCAGGCAGAGAGGCTAATATCACTCAAGCTGCTGTAACTTCACTGGCTGGAGTTCAAAGTTGTGTTGGCAGAACTCAAGCTTTGTGTGTAGACACGTGTGCGTGGCTGTGCTGTTAGAAGACAGGTTTTGCTAGGAAATCATCATCATTTGTTGTTGCATCAGTGCCTAAGAGCTTGAGTCAAGGACCAGGACTATTATGTGTGATGCAAACTCAGAACAAAAAAGACAGGCCTTCCCCCCAGAGCAGGCAATCTAGCATAAAACACCCAACAGAAGAAAACACACAGGCAGCACAAGGAAAACAATAAGAATATTGGCTATCATGATAGGCAGTGGTTTATGGACACTAACAGCCTACACCTAGTAGCAGAGACCAGATTTAATGGAAGATGGGTCAAAATCCCTGCAACTGGTTTGAAAACACTAAATGATGATTCTTCACCAGCAGTAGCACTGTAGATGCGGAAGCTACTGACTTAGCAAAGGGGTTTCATCTTTCCCTGTGCACTGGCTGGCTAAATGCATTAGGCCTGTCTAAGCAACATTATGCAGTGCTGCAGTGAGCTAAATGGGGGAGAACTTAGAGATTCTAGTACCTAACTATAGATATGAAAGAGTCTTCCAGGCTAGACAAGGCTGGATTTTTAATGTAAAACTTTATTTTAACCTTTTCGGTATTTCTGTATAGAATAGCACAAGCCTCTGTGTCTTTCTGCCTCCCAGCACAGAGAGAGTATTCATGAGCTAACTTTTTTACAAGGCCATCGCTTTCCCACAGGGATGCCTGCTAAAACTCCTCCCCTTACCCGCCTCCGCCCCCACACAGGGCAATACATCTCAAAGCCGGAGTCAGCTGCCCCAGCCTTGTGCTAAAAATAGCCTGCTTGGGCTGTAATCCAGGCTCTGAGAGCCACCCTCCTGCTGGGCTGACCTGCCTCTGAGACTCCTTGCCGTGGCTTGCTGTTGGGTTTTTGCAGTGCAACCATGCTCTTAGTCACAGGACAGGGGCGGAGTTCATCAGGCAAAGTGAAAAATTTCTCTCCTCCTTTCTTACCCCTCAGATCTCTCACACTTTCCGGAACTACAAGGCTGGAGTTCGTTACATCTTCTTCCAACACGGCGGACAGGACACTCAGTATTGGGCAGGATGGTATGGGTGCAGAGTGACCAACAGCAGCATCACCATTGAGCCAGGGACGTCCGCGTAGAGGTTCCATGGGGAAGACTCAGTCTCTGGAACCAAAGGTCGCTCGTCGCCCTTCAGTTAATCTGGGTGAACGCTGCCAGTTCAGACTTTGTTTGGTATCAGATTTGGTTTGTTTGTTTGGGTTTTTTTTTTTTTTGCTGTCCTTTTGTGACTCTGTTTCCATACTCTGGCTGACAGCTGACAAGCGAGCTCTCAGGAGTGGCAGCCAGCCTCCTACAAGCTCTGCCCTCTGAAATGGCTCTTTTCCCCCATGCTTTCTTTGCCAGGCCAAGCTGCAGAGTATCTCTCCCAGGGCAGAGAGTGTGCTGCAGGGCCTAGGAATCTGCCTCTTCTAAAGTACGTGGGCTTGGCTGTAGCACAAGGAGCCTGATGTCAGAAATGGGGACTCCTGCAACATTTTAAAGGAGACCTTCAAAGGGGCGGAGATTAGGAAGTGAGGATTGTGCCTGTGGGTTTCTGTAGAACAGCTGAGAGGTGTAAAAACCTAGTGAGCTTTGGAGGATGAAACAGGGGGTTCTAACTCAGCATCCTGTCACTCTGCCCCCCCCCCCATTCATGCTAATTGAGCTGGAATTGAAAGACAGGCTGTTGGCAGAGGAAGCCAGTTATTGGAGTAAGGGAAAGCTAAGGGGCTTGGTGCATAGAAGTATCTCCAGAAGTGAGAGCTGCTATCAGCTGAAAGGAAGGAAGAGGGGGATCCCAGAGGAAGGCAGAAGTAGGCAGGACTGGCTAATGTGACTACTATTGTGCTCTGACCCAGAAGCAAAGGGTGATGCTACCAACTCTCTGCAAACCTCAGGGGTGGTGAAGGAGAGCTGGAGTGGGTGTGGTTTGCCGTTAAGGGCTGCAGGGACTCACCAGGGACCACTTGTGGGCAGGGACTTTTGTTGTTTTACCTGCTTTAGGATCAGGATTTTCAGGTCCTTTGAGAGCAGCATTTTGCTTGGACATAAATATTGCTTCTCTCACCTTTGGGTTTAGGGCTGTTGTGAACCTTTCGAGAGCTTGGCCAACGGTCCGTGGTTTTGGTTGTTAGAGACATGAACAAGTTCTCAATGGTCTGAATTAAACTGCTTTCTTGGAATCGCTAGTCAAACATATGGGTTCTCCAGGCACCTATAGAAGCTTCCCTAGAAAATAATGTGAGACTCCAAAGTGTAGCATGTAAAGCAAGTGACAAAAAAGTTGCAAGGCCTCCTTTATATGCTGAAAACAAAACCACCTCCTCAAGCCCATGTCACCGCTCCCCCCTTCCTACAGTGTGAAAAAATCTCTCTCTGATTTCAACCCTGGGTGTCTTGGATAGCTACAGATTGACTAAATGTAGTGAGGCTGATGGAACCAGGCTGTAGCTTTTCCTGTACACTGGGGCCTCATTGCTTTAGTGTGTGGCTAAAAAGAAGGGTCCTGGGGCATCATAGCACCAAGGAAAGGAAGTGCGGCAGAGAGGAGTGAATTTTCTTTACACCTGAAGTGCTTGTGCTACTGGCTGGCTAACAGGAATCAATAAAGTGAAATTTAGAAATCTGCATATTGCTAGTCTATTTCTTTAGTCTCTTTCGTCTGACAATTCTGCTCTGACACTAGGGCTATGTCTACACTGGCGAGTTCTTAAGCAAGAACATGTCCACACTGCCATGTGCTTTTGTGTAAGAGCATCCATGACAGCGTGGACACTCTCTTGCGCAAGAAAGCTCTGATGGCCATTTTAGCCATGGGGCTTTCTTGCACGAGAAACCCCTGCCCCGCATCCACATTGCCCTCTTGCGCAAGAGGGCTTACGCCTGCTAGAAGAGAGCGTAGCTCTTGCGCGAGAGCCCTCTCTTCCGACGCTGTACTGTAAATCTTCTTGCTCAAGAGCAGGCGGGCAGTGTGGATGCTCTGCGGAAGAGCAGCCGTTCTTGCCCAAGAACCCTCCAGTGTAGGCATAGCCTGGGAGTAGGGCATCAGGTGATTCCACGGTGACCATCTCGCTGACTGGTCATCAAGGGAACTCAGTGAAGTAAATAGTGTTTCTTTGCCAGCCTTACCCCCCCCCCCCCCCCACTGCTCTTCCCTTTTCTACCCTCACCGATTCTACGAGCTTTGGCAGGCCCCACTGAGGCCGAGTTTTGAAAAAGAGTGTTATGTAGACTTTACTGGAAACAATGTGAGTGGGCATTTCAGTTACCTCAGGGGGAATTTTACCATAAAAATTCATGTTAACTGCATGTGCTATTTAAAAAACCCTCCCTCAAACAACTCTTGTAGGAGCTCAGACAAGGAACAGATGCCTCAGCTTGCAGGGTAATAGCACTGAACCTCACAGAGGATCCGGAGGGGGCAGAGCTGAGTCAGGAGATGGACCTATGCTACAAGGACAATGCCCTTGTTTATTGTTTCTCCCACAGGATGGAGAGGAGACCCTTCCTAGAGAGGCAGGAGGGTGGTGCTGTATTACCTTTGCCATGGGAACCTCCTCTTCTTGAGTGAATCCTGAGTGCTGGGTCTCTAAAATATTGTGATGTGACATAGTGGGGCCCAGCATCTTGTGTGTACAGCGCTAGTTTCTTAGGGATCGATAGGATCTGAGGGCAAGATCTCTCTCCCCGTGGAAGTGTATGTGCACGGGGGATATTGCATTGCAAAGGAATCCAGGAGAGGTTCTCCACACACCTCCTAAAAACTTTCCCATGGAACCATGTGGTCATCGCTTGTGTCTAACACTGAAAACAAAGAGAGAGCAAGTCCACTGGGTGCAGTGGTGCCAGTTACACTTGGTGACAGAGTGAAATAGTGCTCTGACCAGTACAGTCCCTGTACCTCAACTGCTCAGGGGGAGGCTGCGTTTACAAAGAGTCAGGCTAGCGCCACACTGGTAAAACTCGCTCAGTATTTATTGATAACTACAGATCACTCACAGGGGACACACATTGTATGTCAGGACCCCCTCATCCCTGCTGTAAGTCCAGTGATTTCACCAGTCACAGCAGGAACAAAGTTGGCCCCCAATCTCAGACTTCCAGCACAACAAACACAGCTTTATCCAGCTGGATACTCATAGGTAACAAAAATGGTCATTGACATACAAGTATCAATGTACAATTGAACTACCCTATTAATGCTTAAATTGGGCTAATAAAAAACAAAATGAGAAATTCTGATTCCCATCTGCAGCTTGTATTACCTCCCCCCCCCCGCTTTGTATCTGAGGATTTACTAAAACACTCCACACACAAACCCACACCAAACAGCCTGCTCACATGTAGGAGTCAGTTCTATATAAAGCGAGCAGTAAGGGCACTTTAAACTCATAGGCACATGGCCCTCAGTAGCTGCTCGAGGGACATTGTCACTGGAGCCAGCTGAAAAAGCACCTGTTCACTAGGTAAGTTGCATCCCAGTAGAAGACACCTAATTCCTCTAGATGATCTGAGCCTTGGACAAGGCTGAAGATGATTACAAGAGTCAGCATCAGGTACCTTTGTGGGCTCTTTCTTCTACATAGAGCTGCATCTAGAAGAGAATAAGCAAAAGGCATTAAGAAAGGAACCGTGCAGGGTAACCTATATGGATGTGTGTAGTATCTTCTGCAGTATGGCTGCGTCTAGACTGGCATGATTTTGCGCAAATACTTTTAACGGAAAAGATTTTCCGTTAAAAGTATTTGCGCAAGAGAGCGTCTATACTGGCATGTGCCTTTGCGCAGAAGATTTGCTTTTGCGCAAAAGCATCCGTTCCAGTGTAAATGCTTTCTTGTGCCATTTTAGCCATCAGGCTTTCTTGCGCAAGAAATTAACGTTACTGTCTACACTAGCCCTCTTACGCAAGAGGGCTTATCCTTGAGCAGGAGCGTCAGAGTATTTGCGCAAGAACCACTGATTTTGTACATTACAAAGTCAGTGTTCTTGTGCAAATACTCGCAGCCAGTGTAGACAGGCAGCAAGATTTTGCGCAAAATCATGCCAGTCTAGACACAGCCTATTGATTTAATTCCCTATTAGGAGAACTGTACTGTAGAGGGAGGAAATCAGACTTAATCAGCTGGGTTTTCACCACAGTTAGCACCTGTGATCAGAGTCCATTTCAGGAGATGGGGTAAGCTGGTGCTATAGGGCAGCAACAAAGAGGTAAGGATTCAGTCCAGGGATTTATTTTTGCTCTAGGTCCACACCTTCAAGGAGCCCAGTTCCAAGGGGAGTCTTGGGCGCATTGTTAGGAGGTGCTCGGTCCCTCACAATCAGACTATTAGTGGGCAGGGGTTGCAGTAAAACACAAAGCATTCACAGACTGGAGCTACAGCCCAGCTTTCCAGCAGCTGGCTGTGCCATGGGCTCATCTCTGACAGCAGGGTCATTGTTCTGTGGCTTGTTCATTGGCCACTTCAGCCCTCGTAGACTGTCTGACTCCCTGCTTACTGGTGATGGGATAATAAGGCCAGTGCATCCTGCCACAAAAGGGCTTCATACTTTGGATGAGGAAGGTCCCACCCTCTCATGCTTGCCTGGGCTCAGTGCACAGTGACTCCTGGGTCAGCAGCTCCGGCTGGGGTAAGATGATTCACAGCAGTGGTAAGCCAATGCCCTGCAGGTGACAGATTCCCTTCACCCTGGGGAGTATGAATAGACTGAAGTAGTGCTCATGCCAGGCTGGGCCTGCACTCTGCTCACCTTTAAGATGTCCGAGGTCATGGTCTTCAGGGGGATTAGCCGGGGGTCATGCATGTGCACGTCCTGCTCATCTGCCAGGATCCATGGGAAGTCCTGGAGCAGGAATAAAACAGGGAGAATGAGCTGCAGAGAGCACCCTCCCTTTTTGCCATCCTCAGAGGGCTTGAAATGGGAGCAGTGTTGGCTGGAGGTGGCAAAGATCCACTGCTGCCCCACCCTTTGGTCTTCTGCACCCCACTAGTGCTTCTGTCCTGCCCCCCTGTCTTGTCATTGGGTCCATGAGAAGAGGAGTTAGGAGGGACAGGGGGCGGACGGGGGGACGTGAGGCTGTGAGAGGGATAACAGATTGGAGAGGGGAAGGACCAGAGGCGAAGCGTGTGTCTGAGCAGAGGGACATGCGGCCTTGCTGCTGATGTGCTGGGGAGGTAACTGGGAGCCCACAGCTTCCAAGTTGTTTATAGAGGAAAGTCTCACTGACAATCCCCACCGCGCCCATCCCTCAGCTAGTTTAACAGTGGAGGCGGAGCTGAGGTGTCTAATTACTATGGTTTCCATTGTCCTATACACTCAGAAACCTCACTCTCCTCCTCCTATTCCCTTCTCCAGACCTCCACTGTCAGGCCTTATCCTCTGCACTGGAGCTACAGCCTGAGAACAAACCAAAGTCATCCAGAGGAGAGAGAGTGCTCAGCACCTTGCAAGATCAAATCTTTAGCCACTTGCTCATCTGGAAGCCAGGTATGCTATTTCCACAGGGGGTGGCTGACTTCCCCGTAGGGATGCTATTGCCCCAGGAGTCCTGGCTAACATCTAGGTAGGCTGCTGGCCTGCCTATCCAGCCCTAGGCTCATTGCCACCCTGCCTGCTGGCTGGTTCACACCTCCTTCACAAGGGTTTTGCTTGAGTTCTTTCATGTGAAACAGGTAACAGATTCCATGTGTCAAACTTGTCCCTTTCCCTGACCCAAGGGCTGCCAGTCAGTGCCTCCCACTCCTGGCAGCTCTTCCTCCATCGTCCTACAGGCTGTCTGCCTGGGCTCCACCTTGCTCTGGTCTAAGGCCTACCTCAGGAGCCAGCCTACTTCCTATGGCCCTAGCCTAAAGGTCTCCAGCAGGAGCCTTCCTGCTCCCTGCAGCTCTCCCCATAACTGGGCTACTTTGTTAGCTTTTATAGTCACCTGGTCAGCCATAGGCATGGCTACACCCAATGATCCTCAAAGGGCCAGACACGTAGGGCACTGCATGTATGTTCTAAGTGCAAAACTTCACACCTTCCTTAGGGAGAGGTCTTTGGAGATCTTTTCTCCCAGCGTCTCCAGGGAACAGGCGCACTGATGAAAGGAGAATCCCAAACTGCAAGACCTTAATTCACTTCCATACTTCTTTGCTGTGCAGCTCACTGCACACAACAAGCAGACAGAGGCATCACCTACCTTGATCACCTGGATCTTCTCCATGTTTCTTGTGGCAGCCTCCCTCGTATGAACTAGGACAGTGAAGGTGCAGCCTACAAGAGAAAGGGCTGAGATGAGAGGAACGCACTAATCGCACAGCCAGGGTATGATCTGGGTAGTGCCCAGACAAAGCTATCTCCTCTGTGTGCTTCATCCACAGCTAGGTAAATACCAAAGGATTGGGAAGGTAACCTGTCATTTTCGGGTATCTCTGACTTTGCTAATTCTCTCCTTAGTGCCACAATTCAGAAACTGTGGATTCCTCCATGGTCTCCACCTTCCTCTCCAGTAAACCTATTGTCACCTCCAGGCCTCTGATGAAACTGGTCCAAGCCACCTTTTATAGGATTAGGATTTTGCTCCAGTATTTAATTTCTACCCCTCACCTCTTGACCAGGATGCTCTCTGCTAGCTGGCTGCTCCCCTCCACTCCAGAGCTAGTTGCATTTCAGTGATGCTACGGGTGTCTAATACGCAAAATGCTTTGTGATCTTTTGGGGGTAGAGCCCCTGTACAAGAGATTATTTTCCTCCCACATCTCCATTTGAGCATCACTGAGTGCAGCTGTGCAAAGCAAGCTCTAGTGCATCTGTCCAGGAAAGACATTTCCCCACGCTTTATGCAAAGAGTGTTATGTGAAATCGGGCAGTCAGGCTATCCTTGGAGCAGCAGTCAGAGCCCGCCCTATAAAAAGAGGATTTCAGTCCTACCTGGGGGGTTGTTGTCAAGTACGGCATCACACACGCTAATCTTCAGGATGAAGGCACGCAACAACTGCTCTACGTGGGACAACAGGGAGTCTGAGCTGGGGAGGAAACAGAGCATTATGAGAGCTCCCTGGGCCAGATGGAGGGGCCCTTGACAATATCAGTTCCCAAAGTGAAATAAGGAGGGAAGGAAGCAGGCACTAGCTGCACCGGGCTGGTGAGAGGGAACCTTTACCTGATGGAAAGTAGAGGTGGCTGAGTGATCTCAAAGACAAATCTCTCCACCGGGTGGTGCTCTTTATCCAGGATCACCACCACCACCTTCTCCACATCATTCTGCAAGCACAGACAGGTCAGGAGAGCTCTACCCCGACCATCACTTTTCCCCTGCTCCCCACCTGGCTCTGATGCTCCCTATGAATTAGGAACATATCTAGCCCCACATCACTACAGTGTATTCCCAGCGCTTCAAAAGGCTGCTAGATGGCTCTGGCTACAATCAAATGCCTTATATGTTTATTATTGGATATGAGATCCCACCTGGGGGGAGACTATCCTTAGGACTTGTATGGAGCTGGAATCCACCAAATAGGACTTTTCCTTCTCTAGCTACTGCTACATGGAGAGGCAACAGCCAGCCTTCAGAGGCTTTCTGTCCTAGTTCAAAGGACACCAGGAAGGAAAGAAGCAGTCCTGTGTCACTTTAGAGACTAAAAAATTAGTACGAGCTTTCATGGGGAAAACCCACTTCTTCAGACGAGCAGGAAGGCTCCACTAATTAGTTTATGTAAAAATAAGTGTTTAAAAATCCTAATATCTATATTAGGATATATATATATTAAAAAATTAAACCCTGTGGTGCTGGCAACCAACCCCTGCAGCTTTGTGGCAAATACTCAAAAGTGAAATGGATGAAAACTAACCAGGAAGTGAACCTGCCCTATTTCAGTCCTCCACACTGAGAGCAATGCCAAAGTGGGAGGAGTGAAAAACAGACTAAGGCAATGTGCTCTGCACAGCCAGACCCCTTCTCCTATGTGGAGCTCACTGCAGGAACAAGGCCTTAGGCATGTGTCTAACGTTGCTTGAATTATTAACTCCACTAATTTCCATAAGGCTGCTCACATAGGCCAAGTTACTTATGACTAAGTGTCTTCAGGATTTATAATCTTTTTTTTAAAGAGTTAGCCAGTTTTAATCATTTGAACATCTCACAGTTAAGGACATATATACAGTTTGCAGTCTGATGGTGTCCCTTCTGTTTCAGTGTGAATAAGTGAATAGCACCAAACCTGGATTTTGACAGCAAAGAAATGTATAGAAACTGATTAGGTCACTAACGCTTTACAAATATCTGTACCAAATATAGAAAATATTGTCACTTACAAACACTGTTTCTGTAAATACTGTTTCTATAATAGTAGGACAATTTATTTTAAAGTCATCTAACTACTTGTGACCAGAGCAGTTGGGGAAGAGCACAAAGGTTATGCCCAGCATGAGGATATCTAGCATGGCCTCACCTTCTCGAGTAGTGGCTTCACACAGTGCAGCGTGTCCTGGATGTACTGATTCAGCTCTGGGTGACAGGACATCTGTGCAAACAGAATGCGAACTCAGTGCTATGTTCTGAATAGCTAGAGATGGTCAGGGGAGCCGACAGCCATGCTGGGCCTCTGGGTAAGGTGTGTGTTTGTGGAAAGGGAGTGCTACACTCCCCAAAGGGGTGGGGTCTTGGAAGGGATGGGGAAGCAAGCGCACCATGCCAGGTCCCTCCCAAACCTCAGTGCTGCCCTCCCTCCCTGTAGCCCTTAGAGCCACTCGGAGTGTGGTGCGCAGTGCTCTGACAGCAATTTAAAGAGCCCCCCCTTTGCCTCCCTCCTGTTGGTAGGCCTGGAGAAGGGCAGGTGGACTGCAGAACTGCTACTGTGATGGAACAGTTAACCGCTAGGTTGCCATTTTTAATCTAGCAGAGGTAAGTGGTGTTTAGAAGTTGTTAACATAGGACGACAGTGCAGTGAGTGATCTCAAAGACAAATCTTATGGGAAATAAGTCCAGTGGTGTTTGCTGACAACTACCTTGTCTACCTCACAACTGCTTTTCCTTAGGGATAGTCCCTCACAGGCAGGAGTAAGGCAGCATGGGGGAAATCTGCACTGTTGCTGCTGCTGATCTATCTGCTCTGTGCATATGTGTAACACTTCAGGCTCCAGCACTGCTAATTCATTCCTTTCAGGACTACTAAATTCACTTTAAATAGCATTAAGGGTTTAAGTTTGTTCAAATATAAACTAATTCAATTATGCATTAGCCAGCACAAATTAACATCCAATATCTCACTCATGGCCAAAGCCATTTCAGTAGCACCCCCTCGAGCTCAAGCATTAATAAGAATACCTCTTATATCTATATAGTGCTTTTGAACATTCAGCATGCTGTCTGCTTAACTGTATTTCCTCATAGCCACAGAACTACTGGAGTCTCTCCTACCTGGACTGGGACATTGTATTTTTTCCTCTTCTGAAAGATTCCAATGGGGTAAACTTCTCTAACATAAAGGATAAGGTGAACTGCCACTTCGAGAAACTCAGAGAGAACATCTGCAACCACTGGCGAACAGAACAAGGGAGGGTGGAACAAAGAAAAACAAGCTCAGCAAATATTTCATAGCTGCATGAATCTGCTGTTTAATTGCTGCTCAGGATTTTATTTTTATATTGCTTGTTTTATAAACTGCAGCGACAGTCCTCCCAAAGCGTTTTACCCTTGAGATCCCTACATTCACCATGGAAATATAACCACTTGCTGGGTGGAATACACCAGCCATTTTCCACCACAGCAACACTACGCTACCAATTATGACAGGAAGTAAAAAAGAATCACCAGCAAGGCATTATAGGCATCCCATTTTCCCTGTACAGGTTTTACCCCAGTCATAGCAGAAGCTCCAAGCTGGGAAATAGAAGACAGAGCCAGCTCTATCTCCACAAGGGTTACATAAGTGGTTTTCAAACTTTTTTTCTCTTGACCCTATTGAAGAAAATTGATGCCCACAACACAATTTAATCTGAGTGTGTGCTCCAGAGGGGGGCTGAGGATGAGAGCTTTGGCGTGTATGAGGGGGTTCTGGCTTTGGGGAGGGGGCGTATCAGGGCTGGGGCAGAAGGAACTTACCCTGAGCAGCTCCCGGTCAGTGGTGCAGTGGGGGTCTAAGGCAGTTTCCTGCCTCTCCTGGCACTGCAGACCATGCTGTGCCCCGGAAGCAGCCAGAAGCAAGTTCCCAGCCAATGGAAGTAGGGGCTAGTGCTCAGGGCAGGGGCAGGTCAAGGGGCAGTGCATGGAGCCCTGTGCACTCTTCTGACCCCAGGAACCGGGCCCATTGCTTGCCACTTCTGGGGTGCAGCACAGTCTGTGGTGCCAGGACAGACAGGGAGCCTGCCTTAGCACCTCCACTGGTCACCTGATCCACCTGCAGCAATGAGACTCAGTGCCTGACATTCCATGAGCCAGTAGTGGGTTGTCACCCATAGTTTGAAAACCACTGGGTTATATGACTCCCTGTACCAGCAAGAAGCCTCACAAGCTTCTGGCGAGCAGCACACTACACTACCTTGTCCAAAGTTTAGATCCTGCCGAGTGAGGGTGGTCATCTTTCCAGTAACCTGCAAATGAATTGGAAAATGAGTTACTCTCTCTGTTCTCAGTTCAAGGAGCAATGCAGATTCCTCCCTCCAACCTCCCCTTACCTGCACACCCACCGCAAAAATCCACACTCTAGAACAGGGTTTTCCAACCTATTGGTTGGGACCCAAATATGGGTCACCATTACATTTCAAAAGGATCACCAAATGTCTCCCCAGGTGGCTCTGCCCTCCCTCCTCCCCCCATTTTTGAATTGCCTTGGGTCACCAAGTCTTCCTGAATTGTCAAAATGGGTCCCCATCTGGAAAAGGTTGGGAACTGCTGCTCTAGAATGATGTTCACACACACACTAACTGCTATTACACAGACCAACCAAGGGTCCAGATTTTGAAAGACCACGTAGCTCCCATTTACTTGGACTGCCCTCATGGTTGCTCACAGATCTGAACTCAGTTAAGAGGATAGTGGGTTACACAATTTTGCACAAGATAACGTCCGTCTGTGTTCTTGATGACAGCGCAGACTGCAAATTTGAATTTATTCAATGGTTTCTGCTATTTGTGGGCATGTTTTCTTCTTCTTGTTTGGGGCTTTTTTTAACATTTGCCTGGGCAGTGAAACTGAGTGGGGGGGAGGGGGGGAGTTAAAGCCAAACAGCAAAATGTCATTGACTTGGAAAAAAAGTTTTATAAAACCAAACTCCCCCTCCCATTAGGTACCTACATGGCTTCTGTTATATAGCAGCTGAGCACCTCAGCTCAATTGTTAACATACTTATCTTCTCAATATCCCTACCAGGTACGAAAGTGCCATTAGCTGGGGAGCTGAGGCACAAAGTGACTAAGGCCATATATTTTAAAGGTATTTAGGCATTGCCACACTTAGCATTGCCGTGCCTGACTGATTTAGAAGTTGACATTTCATTTCCAAAAGACTGAGGCACATAGGAACCTAAATTCCACTGTCACCAAGTGCAGCCACACTTACATACCTTTAACAGCTAGAACTCTGCCCAAGGGCACCTAGAAAGTCTGTGGCACAGCAAGGAACTGGACCCAGATTGCCAGCATCTCATGATTGTACCCTCAACCTTGAGCTATCCTTCCTTTTGCACAGAGACCCTAATCTTGAAGATGCACCCACTTGAGTACAATTGCAGGGCAAGACCACAGTTTTTGATGCCTAAATTCCAAAATGGTAACATCAGCTTAGGGCGATGACTGGTGCATTCTGGGTCAGATCTATTGCCATCTAAGTCAATAGGAACCCTTCTATCCATTACAATGGCTTTTGGATTAGGTCCCACACATGTATCTGGATTAGTCGCTAGGGAAAAGTACCACTCAGCACAATCCAAGGCTCTGGGATCTCTCAGTGGATGGAGGTTATGTGAGTTCTTAAGGATGCTATCTGGAAGCAGGCAACAACCTCAGCATCTTCTCAATGAAGACTTTATTAGTTTTGTATTTTGGCACCACCCGAATTGGTTTTGTTTCTCATTTACATTTTCAGGGTCACTGTGTTTGTCCAGAGAGGATCTTGAACAAGCCTGGATAAGCCTCTGAGGAGAGGACAAGAAGCAATGGGCTTAAATTGCAGCAAGGGAGGGTTACGTTGGAGATCAGGAAAAACTTCCTAAGTGTCAGGGTGGTTCAACACTAGAATAAATTGCGTAGGGAGGTTGTGGAATCTCCATCACCGGAGATATTTAAAAGCAGGTTAGACAGACACCTGCCAGGGATGATCTAGACCAGTGTTTCTCAACCAGTGGTACTTACGGGTACTCAGGAGAAGTTGGGGGAGGTACGTCAACAAGTGACATTAGGACAAACCTGAATTCTCGTTGTTTTATAGCACGTTATTATTTTTGTGCTTTGTACACCCACAAATTTCATCGCCCGGCCGGCTACGATCAAGTTGTTTAAACCAGTGTGTGGCAAGGGTAGGAAAAAAATTGTGTGTGTCTGAAAACTGGCCGTGCTGGGAGCCCTTTTTTATTACTTTTATTATTTTTTTGAAAACCGTATAGCTTTATAAAAAAAAAAAAAGGTTGAGAAACACGGATCTGGACGGTCCCGGGTCCTGCCGTGAGGGCAGGCGACTGGACTGGACGACTCCCCAGCACCCTTCTGGGATGCTGGGACACTCTGGGAGGGCGGCTCATGGAACCCACAGCGCCCCCCCCCCAAGCTTCGCAGGGCAGCGACTCCTCCCCCCCCCCCCGCGCACCCCCACACTGGGCCCCTTGCTGCTTTCAAGCTGGGGGGGGGGAGTTTCTGGGAGAAGTTTGGCACCTTCCAGGAGCCGGGAATCAGGTGCCCCCCCCCCCCCCCGCCTGACTCCAGGGCACACGCAGCACCCGGCGCCCCGCCCGTTCGGGGGCGCTCAGTGCCCCCCAAATCCGCGCCCCGCCCCACAGCCCCCCCTTGGGGCCGCCCAAAGCCCTGCGCCCCCTGCGGGGGGGTCACGCTCGGTGCCCCCCCCCCATTATAAGCCGGTATCGCCCAGCCCTTACCGCGGGGCGGCCGCCGCGCCACAGTTGCCAGGCTCCGCTGTCCGCCTGACGCGGCCCTTTGACGTGCCTCGCCCCGCCCCCTCCCCCGCCCTCCCGCCTGCCTCCCGCCGGGTCCTAGCGCCCCTCCGCGTTCTCCGGCGGGTCCTGCGGCGCCCGGCTGCTCCCTGGGGGCGGGGCCGAGCCAGCGGCGCTGCTGATCCTGGGGCGGGGAGGGGCGGGAGGCTCTGTCTGAGCCCGGCTCGCACGTGGGAGATGGGGTGTCTCCTGCGTGTTTCCGCGGGGCAGGCAGGGCCCGATCCAAAGCCAGCGGGAGCCTGGGAAGAGGCTTCGATTCCGATTTGTGAAGGGGTCGGGGCGGGGGTGCGATGGGGTTACAGCGGCATCCCAGGGGGCTTTCCTTAGGAACCCGCCCCGACGTGACTTTAGCATTGGGGGCTCGTTTGACAGGTCGGGAACCCGAGGCACCAAACGTTGCATGACTTGTGGCCCCCCAAAATCCCACTCGATCTTGAAGCTTCCCACCTAGGCTCCCGCGCCGTAATGCTACCAGGAATGTGCGCCAATGTGGAGCATAGGACATGTGAAGTGACTGTGCAATGTAACGAGCCCGTCAAACTAAAGACGGCGAAGAAAACGTAGACGGAGTTCGGAGTGAGCGCCTCAGCTAATCCCTTTCTGATTTGTTTCTATTCGCTTTTAAGCGCCATACGGATGTGCAGTGCTCAAAGGCTATGTCTGGACTGCAGGCTTCTTTCGAAAGAGGCTCTTTCGAAAGATCGCGTCTAGACTGCAGGAGAAATCCGCTTTTTCGAAAGAGAGCACCCAGCGAGTCTGGATGCTCTCTTTCGAAGACGGCCTCTTTACATTGAAGAACGCCTTCTTTCGAAAGAGGAACTTTCGAAGGAAGGCGTTCTTCCTCGTGAAACGAGGTTTACCGCCATCGAAAGAAAAGCCGCGTTCTTTCGAAATAATTTTGAAAGAACGCGGCTTGAGTCTGGACGCAGGGGAAGTTTTTTCGGGAAAAGGCTACTTTTCCCCAAAAAAACCCTGAGTCTGGACACGGCCAGAGAGGCGCACATACTCTGGTATTTAGAGGCCAATCCTGCACACCATTATTTACACAAATATTCCCATCGATTTCCCTAAGAATTACTCCTGCCAGTGAAGGTAAAAGTTTGTAGGTGTGAGTTTTTACATGACATAAGAAAATATACACAGCTGAAGAAGTGATCCGGGATGCATCTCTAATGCATCCTTGATCTTGTCTGTAGTGTAGACATGGCCTGCATTGCATGCCCAAATAAATGCATGAGTCTTTAAAATGCCAAAGGACTCCATGAGTTTTTGTTTGTTTGTTTGTTTCTGGAACAGACTAACAGGGATACCCCTTTGAAACTTAAGAAAATATGGTGACAGTGTTTTGACTTTGTCAAAGAATTATAGAAATGCAGAGTTAGAAGAGACTGCAAGAGTCGGTTAGTCTAAACCTGCTCCCAGGTTGAAGGATTTGTTGGGTCTTAAACCTTCCAAGATAGATGACTCCAGCCTCCTTTTGAAAATCTCCATTTTAGAGGGACAATTTTAGGTGAAAATTGGCCCCAAATTCTACTTCTCTTTAAGTCAAAAACTCTCAGCTCTTTGTGTAGATTCCTGTTATTGTCTTTGATTCTAATCTGCTTCCTTTTAACTATCCAATCTTCAGGTGCTTACTATTCCCAGTTCTGCCTTTCTGTTTTTCCTTTTGATATTTCCATACCCTCTGCTCCTTTTTTCCTGCCCCCTTCCTTTTATTCCTTCACCCATTACTTTCTCCCCTATTTATTTTGGGTCTGCACATCCTAAACTCAAAACTCCGGTCATCTGAAGAAGTGGGCTGTGCCCATGAAAGCTCATGATACCATCTACATGTTTTGTTAGTCTATAAAGTGCTATCAGACGATTTGTTGTTTTTAAGAAATGTCTAAATTAATGTTTATTTATGCCATTAAATATTTATAAAACACAAGTAATCACTGCACCTAGCCACAAGGTGGGTCTTCCAGTGGCCCTACTGGGTAAGACATCAACTTTGAAAGGCTGGGGTTGTGGGTTTGATTCTCTTTCCCTCCACATGCCCTGGATGGTACAGACATGGGATGGGTTCTCTGGTAGCCTAGTGGTTAAAGCATTAACTTCCAAGGCCTGGGGTTGATGGTCACAATCTCACCTGCCTCTGGAGCAGCTAGGCAGCTTCCCCATGGCTGGTGCTGGCACCAGCTGACGGTAGGGTGTAACTGGCTAAGGCACCAACCCCTAGAAGTCTTCCCCAGAGTTAGCCACCCACCCATGACTTTCTCTTGACTGTTTCTCCCAACATTTTCCTGACAATAACCTGAGCTTTTTTCAACTTTTTTATCAATTTTTTCCCTGACCTTTCCCCCTATTTTTCTTCGACTTTTTCTTGACATTTTATCAACTTTTCCCTACTTTTTTTCTGGACTTGATTTTTTACTATTTTCTTGGCGTTTTTCATTACTTTTTTCCTGACTTCTTTCTTGATTTTTTTCACAATGTTTCCCCCAACATTTCCTGACAATATCCTGACCTTTTCTCAGCATTTTTCTCACATTTTTCCCAGACATTTTTCTCAACTTTTTTTGCTTTTTTCTCACCTTTTCGCACACTTTTTCTTGACTTTTTTCTGACTTTTTCCTCCCAATATCCTGATGTTTTCCCATTTTTTTGCCTGACTTGGCTCTTTTTCTCAACTTTTTCCACAATTTTTTCTTGACTTTGCCTGACTTTTTCCTCACAATTTACCAACCTTATTAAAAAAAATTTCGACTCTTGACTTTTTCGTGACTTTTTTCTCTACTTTTTCCTGACAATTCACCAAGATCTCTTGACTTTTTCCTGACAATATTCTGTCTTTTTTCCATATTTTCTCTTAACATTTCCCAGACATTTTCTCAACTTTTTCATGACTTTTTTCTCAATTCTTTTCCTGACATATTCTAGATTTTCCCCAACTTTCCCAGACATATTCCCCAACTCTTTTTGACTTTTTTCTCAACTTTTGCCAGAGTTTTTTCTTGACTTTATTATTGACTTTGACTTGACTTTTTCCTGACTTTTTCTTGACAAGATCCTGACTTCTTTCCACATTTTCCCAATTTGATTTTTGACTTTTTTTTTACTTTTTTCTCAACGTTTTTCCTGACTTTTCATCACACTATTGTGACTTTTTCTTGAATTTTTTCTTGACTTCTCCCAGCTTTTTCTCAAATTTTCTCACAAGTTTTTCTCGACTTGTTTCCCGCCTTTTTCTTGACTGTGTTCGTGACTTTTTTCCTAACTTTTCCCAGATTTTTTTTTTTACTTTTTTCTCAACTTTTCCCATAGTGTTTCCTTTACTTTTTCATTACTTCATTCTCAATTTTTTTCCCTGACAATATCCTGACTTTTTCTCACCTTTTTTTTTTACTTTTCTTGACTTTTTCCCAGACTTTTTTCTCAACTTCTCCCAGACCTTTTTCTCAACTTTGCCCAGACTTTATCAACTTTTTAATTTAACTTTTTTTCACAGCTTTTTTTCGTGATTTTTTTTCAAAATTTCCCAGGCTTTTACTTGAATTTTCTCAGAGTTTTTTCTCAACTCTTTTCCCAACTATTTCTCAACTTTTTTCTTGATTTTTTTTTTTACATTTTTCTGACTTTTTTCTCAACATTTTCCTAATTTTTTTCTTGACATTTCCTGACAATATCCTGACTTTGTCTTCATTTCTGGTTTTGCAGTCTTTTTTCTTTACCTTTTTATGACTTTTTCCTAAACTCTTTTCCTAAAATTTTCCTAACAATTTACCTACTTTTTCTTTAAAACTTTCTCAACTTTTTTTCTTGACTTTTTCCCCACAATAAGACTTTTTCTTTACTTTTTTCTTGGCTTTTCCCAAACTTTACTCTCGACTCTTTTCCCAATTTTTCCCTGACAATTTACCATCTTTTTCTTGAAATTTTTCTCAATGCTTTCCTGTTTTTTCTCAACTTTTCCCCAACTTTTCCTAACAATATCCTGACATTTTTATTGCCTGGACCTAGACATTTTTCTTTAATTTCTTTGTGACTTTTTTTCCTGACAAGTCACATACTTTTTCGTAAAAATAATTATCAAAATTTTTCTCTATTTTTCCCCGAATTTTCACTGACAAAATATCTTGATTTTTTTCTTGACTTTTCTTGACTTTTACCAGATATCATCTTGACCTTTTTTCTCGACGTTTTTCTCAATATTTCCCAGACATTTTACTTGACTTTTTTCCTTGAATATTTTCTGTTACACTTTCACAACTTATTGTTAACTTTTTTCTTGACTTTTTTCTCATCTTTTTTTCTGATTTTTCTGATTTTTTTTCTGGACATTTTCTTGACTTTTTCCTCAAATTTTTCCTGACTTTTCCTGACAATAGCCTGATGTTTTCTTAACTTTTTCTCTGCTTTCCCAGGCTTTTTCTTTAATTTTTTCATGCCTTTTTGTCACAATGCCTTTCCCAACTTTTTTTTCCTGACAATTTACCTACTTTTTCTATAAAATTTTCTCAACTTTTTTTTTCAGTGTTTTCCTGACTTTTCTCTTACAATATTCTGAGTTTTACTCAACTTTTGTCTTGCTTTAACTTTGTTATCAATTTTTTTCCTTCCTTTTTTCTTTACTTTAGGCTTGCCTTTCCCAGACTTTTTTCTCACATCTTTTTCTGACTTTTCTTTAATTTTTTCTTGACTTTTTTTTCTCTCTTGTTTCCCAACTTTTCTCTGATAATATCCTGACTTTTTCTTGACTATTACCAGACTTTTTCTCAATTTTTTTCTTGACTTTTTTCCTTGAGATGTCCCAAACTTTTTAAACTGTCTTCATGAGTTTTTCTCCCAATTTTTTCCTCGCCGCCTTTCCCTACTTTTTCATGACAATTTACGGACATTTTCTTGAAAAATTTTCCTTGCCTTTTCCCTGACTTTTCCTGATAATAGTCTGACTTTTTCTTTACTTTTTTCTTGAATTCTTTCTTGACTTCCCCCCCCAACTTTCCCTCAGAATATCCTGACTTTTTCCTCAACTCTTCAAAGACTTTTTCATTACTTTTTCGCTTGACCATGCTCTTGAATTTTTGTCAATGTTTTTCTTAATTTTTTATAAAGATTGTTTTTTCTTGCCCAAGTTCCTGACTTTTCCTGACAATTTAACAATTTTTTTCTTGAATTTTGCGCTTGATTTTTTTCCTCACATTTTTCCTGAATTATTTTTGTGTTTTTTCTTGGCCTTTTACTCAACTTTTATCACAACCTTTTTCTCCAAATGTGGCAAAAAGTTAATAAAAATGTGGGAAAAGTTGATGAAAAAATAGGGGGAAAACAAGAAACCAGGCAATCGAAAAGTTGAGAAAAATAATGGGAAAAAGTTGAGGAAAAAAGTAGAGAAAAGAATAGAGAAAGATGTCATGAAAAAATTTGACACAAAAGTTGAGAAAAATGTCAAGAACAAAGTCAGAGAAAAAAATCTGGAAAATGTCAAGAAGAAAGATGAGAAAAATGACAGTAAAGTCTCAGGAAAAATTAAGCAAAATGACAGTAAATACTCAGGAAAAAAATTGAGAAAAAAGGTTGAGAAAACAATGTGATAAAAATCGAGGTATAGTCTGGGAAAAGTTGAGAAAAAGGTGGGAAAATGAGGGTAAATTCTCAGCAAAAAAGTTGGGAAAAAAGTTGAGCAAAAGTCAACAAAAAAGTCAGTAAAAGAATTGACAACGAAGTCATGAAAAAGTCAAGAAAAATGTCAAGAACAAAGTTGAGAAAAAGTCTGGGAAATTTTGAGAAAAACGTCAAGTAGAAAGGTGAGAAAATGATGATAAATTATCAGGCAAATGTCAGGAAAAGACTCAAGATAAAAGTCAAGGGAAAGTATGAAAAAAGTCAAATAGAAAGGTGAGGAAATTATGGTAAATTCTCATGAAAATTCGGGAAAAATTGAAAAAGTCAAGAATAATGTCAAGAAAAAAGGTCAATGAAAATGTCAAGAAGAAAGGTTAGAAAATTATGGTAAATTCTAAGGAAAAAGTAGGCAAAAGACTTGAGAAAAAAGTCGAGAAAAAAGTAAAGAAAGAAGTCAAGAAAAGTTGAGGACAAGTCTGGGAAAAGTCAAGAAAAAAGTTGAGAAGAAAGGTGAAAAAGCAATGGTAAATTCTCAAGAAAAAGTCAGGAAAAGAATCAAGAAAGAAGTCATGAAAAACATCAAGAAAAAAGTTGAGAAAATTGTTCAGAGAAAAGATGAGAAAAAGTCTGGGAAAAGTAGAGAAAAAAGTCAAATAGAAAGGTGAGAAAAATATAGTACATTCTCGGAAAAGAGCTTGGAAAAGAATCCAGAAAAAAGTAATGAAAAAAGTCAATTAAAAAGTTTAGAAGAAAGTTGAGAAAAATGACTGTAAATTATCAGGAAAAAATGTGGAAATGCATTGAGAAAAAAATTCGATAAAAATATTGAGAAAAAAGTCAAGTAGAAAGATGAGAAAAGATGGTAAGTTCTCAGGAAAAAGTGGGGAAAAGAATCAAGAAAAAAGTCCAGGAAAAGTCTGGGAAAAGTCAATAAAAATTCAATAAAAAGTTTGGAAAAGAATCGAGAAAAAACATTGAGAGAAAAGTTGATAAATAAGACTAGAAGAAAGGTGAGGAAATGATGGCAAATTATCAGGAAAAAGTCATAGAACGAATTGAGAAAAAAGTCGAGAAAAAAGTAGAGGAAAAGTCTGGAAAAGTCGAGAAAAAAGTCAAGTAGAAAGGTGAGAAAAAGACTGTATCTTCTCTGGAAAAAGCCGGGGAAAGAATTGGGGAAAAAGCCACAAAAAAAGTCAACAAAAGAGGCAAGGAAAAGTCTGGGAAAAGTCAAGAAAAAAGTTAAGAAGAAAGGTGAGAAAACCACAGTAAATTCTCAGGAAAAAGTCAGGAAAAGAAATGAGAAAAAAGTCACAAAAATTGAGAAAATAGTCAAGAAAAAAGTCAAGCAAAAGACTGGGAAAAGTTAAGAAAAAGTCTGGGAAATGTTGAGAAAAAAGTTGAGAACAAAGTTGAGAAAACGACAGTAAATTATCTGAAAAAGTTGGGAAAAGAATTGAGAAAAATCACAAAAATGTTGAGAAAACAATTGAGGAAAAAGTTGAGAAAAAGACTGGGAAAAGTTGAGAAAAAGTCAAGAAAAAGTCAGGGAAATGTCAAGAAAAAAGTTGAGAAGAGAGGCAAACAAACCCCAATAAATTCTCAGGAAAAAGTTGGGACAAGAATTGAGAAAGAAGTTGTGAAAAAAGTCGAGAAAAATATCTATAGAAAAGATGAAAAAAGTCTAGGAAAAAATCCAGGAAAAGTAGCGATAAAAGGCTAGAAGAAAGATGAGGAAATTATGGTAACTTCTCAGGAAAAAAAGTGGGAAAAGAATTGAGAAAAAGGTCAGTAAAAATATTGAGAAGGAGTCATGAAAATAATAGAGAGAAAAAAGTCAGTTAAAGTATCGAAAAGGAGTCGTGAAAATAGTTGAGAAAAAAGTAAAACATTGAGAACTACATTGAGAACAAAGTCAAGAAAAAAATCTGCAAAAAAGCCTGGGAAAAGCCAAGAAAAAAGTTGAGAAGAAATGTAAGATAATGACAAATTATCTGGAAAAATCAGGAAAAGAATTGAGAAAAAAGTTGAGAGAAAAATCTAGAGAAAAGTTGAGAAAAAGTTGTAGTCAGTGAAATATTGAGAGAAATGAGAAGAAAGGTGAGTTAATTATGGTAAATTCTCAGGAAAAAGTCAGGAAAAGAATTGAGAAAGAAATTGTGAAAAAAGTGAAGAAAAAAGTTGAGAAAACTCATGAGAGAAAAGTCAAGGAAAAAGATCAAGGAAAAGTTTGTGAAAAGTCGAGAAAAAAGTTGAGAAGAAAGTTAAGATAATGACAGTAAATTCTCAGGAAAAATGGGGAAAGAACTGAGAAAAAAGTCAAGAAAAAAGTCGAGAAAAAATCAGTAAAAGTATTAAGGAGTCATGATAATAGTCGAGAAAAATGTAGAGAAAAACATCAAGAACAAAGTTGAGAAAAAGTCTGCAAAAAGTCAAGAAGAAAGATGAGAAAATGACAGTAAATTACCAGGAAAATATCGAGAATAGAATCACAAAAAAAGTCATGAAAAATGTCAAGAAAAGAGTAGAGAGAAAGTTATGAAGAAAGGTGAGAAAAAGATGGTAAGTTCTCAAGAAAATGTCAGGAAAAGAATTAAGAAAAAAGTCTAGAAAAAAGTTGAGAAAGAAAGAGAAAAAACGAGAGAAAAGGTCTGGGAAATGTCAAGAAAAAAGTTGAGAAGAAAGGAGAGGAAATTACAGTAAATTCTCAGGAAAAAGTAGGGAGAAAAATCAAGAAAGAAATTGTTCTTGACTTTATTCCCAATTTTTTTCTCAATGTCAATAGAACAGTTGAGAAAACATCTGGGTAAAAGCCTGGGAAAAGTCAAAAGAATTTTTTTTTTAAATGGTGATAAAAAGGTCAAGAAGAAAGGTGAGAAGATCATAAGTTCTCAGGAAAAAGCTCAGAAAAGAATTGAGAAAAACGCTGAGAAAAAAGTCCAAGAAAAGTCTGGGAAAAGTAGATAAAAAAAGTCAAGAAGAAATTTGAGGAAAATTATGGTAAATTCTTAGGAAAAAGTCGTGAGAAAAATGAGTAAGAAGTCAACAAAAAAACTGGGAAAAAAGTTAAGGAAATGTCTTGGAAAAGTCAATAAAAATTCAAGAAGAAAAGTGACAAAATCAGGAAAAAATTGGGAAAGAAATCAAGAAAAAAGTCAAGGAAACTGTCAATAGAATAGTCAAGAAAACATCGGGGAAAAAGATTTAGAAAAGTCGAGAAAAATGTTGAGAAGGTGAGAAAATGATGGTAAATTCTTAGAAAAAAATTGGGAAAAGAATAAAGAAAGAACCGGTGAAAAAGTGAAGACAAAAGTCAGTAAAAAATCGAGAGAGAAGTCGAGAAAATTTGAGAAATGTCTGGAAAAATATGGGAAAATATAAGAAGAATGGTGAGAAAATGATAGAAAGTTCTCAGGAAGAAGTCATGAAAAGAATTGAGAAAAAAGTCATGAAAATGTCCAGAAAACGGTTGTGGAGGTGTCTGGGAAAAATTCGTTAAAGTAGTCAAGAATTAAGGTGAGAAGAGAGGTGAGAAAATGATGGCAAATACTGAGGGAAAGGTTGGCAAAAAAATCAAGAAAAAAGTTGAGAAAAGTGAAAAATGATAGTAAATTCTCAAGAAAAATTTGGAAAAAGAATCAAGAAAATAGTAGAGCAAAAACTAGAGAAAAATGTCAGTAGAACAGCGAAGAAAATGTCTGGGAAAAGTCAAGAAAAATGTCAAGAAAATGATGAGAAAAAAGGTGAGAAAAAGATGGTAAGTTCTCAGGGAAAAGACCAGAAAAGAATTGAGAAAAAAGCCAAAAATATGATGAGAAAAAAATCAAGAAAAAAGTCCAGAAATAGTCTGGGGAAAATCAATTAAAAAGTCAAGAAGAAAGGCGAGGAAATGATGGTAAATGCTCAGGAAAAAATCAGGAGAAAAATTGAGAAAGAATTTGAGAAAAAAATCTGAGAAAAAAGTTGATGAAAAGTCTGGAAAAAACAAGACAAATTTGGGAAGAAAGGTGAGAAAAATCATGCTAAATTCTCAGGCAAAAGTTGGGAAAAGAATCAAGAAAAAGATGTGAAAATTTTGAGGAAAAATCAAGAAAAATATCAAAAGAATAGTCAAGAAAACATCTGGGAGAAAGTCTTTGAAATGTTGAGAGACAATCGAGAAGAAGGGCGAGAAAATGATGATAAATTCTCAGGAAAAAGTTGAGAAAGATGTGGCGAAAAAAGTCCAGGAAAAAGTCAAGAAAAATGTTGAGCACAAAGTTAAGAAAAAGTCTGTGAAAACTCGAGAAAAAAGTTGAGAAGAAAGGTGAGAAAATGATGGTAAAGTTTCAAGAAAAGTAAGAAAAAAGTTGTGAAAACTGATGAGAAAAAAGTCGAGAAAAGAATCAAGAAAGAAGTTGTGACCTGTAGTACCATGAGTGACCACCAGGATCACTGGTGACCCTCCCCAGCCTTGGGGCTTGCAGTACCACGAGTGGCTAAGGCGGGGGTATGCTGGTGAACCCATCCAGCACTGGTGATCCTCCTCAGCATTAGGGCCTGCAGCACTGTGTGTGACTAAGGGGAGGATCTGGCCAGTGCCCCCAGCTCTGTGGTCTGCAGTATTGTACATGGCCATTGGGGGGGGGAGGGTGATGGTGAGCCCATTCTGACATTGGGGCCTGCTGTACACTAGTGGCCACCAGGGGACGCTGTTGAGCCTCCCATTTGGGCCTGCAGTTCTGTAAGTGGACACCAAGGGGGTGATGGTGAGCCCCCCAGCACCTGTGATTTCTCTGTCTCATACAGGTGATGCAGGCCATCAACACCATCTTGCTGCACAGGGTCATCCACCATGGAAGCTATTGTCGCTGGCTTTGCTGACATGGGCTTCCGCCAATGCTATTGATGGCACCCACATCACCATCTGGGCCCCCAACCGCTGGACATCTGTGTGCACATCGACTGGAAGGGGTACTTCTCGATGGGCCTGCAGGCCAACATGGATCACCAGGGCCAGTCTCCAGACATCTACGTTGGGTGGTCAGGGGAGGCTCATAACACCCGCGTCTTCTGCAACTCCAGAATGTTCCAGAAGCTGCACGCTGGAGCTTTTTTCCCCAACCACACCCTCAGGGTCAGGGACGTGGACATGCCCATGTGCACAGTGGGGGACACGGCCTATCATCTCTTGCCCTGGCTCATGAAGCCTTATACCAGCCACCTCGACCACTCTAGGGAACGGTACAATGCCAGGCTCAGCAGGGCCTGCATGGTTGTGAAGGGTACCTTGGGCATCTGCAGGCAAAGTTCAGATCACTCTTCACTTGGCTGGACATCAGGGAGTGGAATATCCCACACGCTGTGGCCATGTGTTGTGTGCTCCACCATATTTGTGAGTGGAAGGGGGAGGCATTCCTGTTGGCGGAGGGGGGGGGGGGGACAGATGCTGACCAGCTCTGCAGGGCCTTCAAGCAGCTGTGTGAAGCAGCTTCAAGGGGCCATGCACATCTGGGAGGCCCCGAGGAAGAGTTTCTCACAAGGACCCTAGTGACTCTCTCCCCTGGACTTCCTCACTAGGGGCTTGTGCATTGCCCCTCTCTGCCTTTCCTCCAACACCTCCTCTTCCCCCCTCCCCTGCAGAGACCATGAAACAGACATTTTTGTTTTAGAAAAAAACCCTCTGTATTGTTTTTATTTTGGGTCAAAGTAAGTGGGGAGGGACTCGGGAAATAACCTGAGAGAGGAGAGGAGATGGGGGGAAGGGAGAGGAGAGGCTCAGGGATGGGGCTGGGAGTGGCACCTGGCTCTGGGGATCCCATCGCCACAGGTGTGGGGCCTCAGCAGCCACGGGGGGAGGGGTTGGGGGAGGAGCGGGAGCAGGCGCGGGAGTGGGCGCAGGCAGCATGCTGGCAACCAGGATTGCAAGGCTGCGCTCGTGGTTTGGCGCTGATCCAGCATTTCCAGCCAGGTGTCTCGCTGCAGCTGCGTGTCTTCCCCTCTTGCAGCTGGTCCGACTGTGGAGAATAAAGGGAGACGGTCAGTCATCGCAGGGACTGTTCCTGAAGCCTCACCCTCATCTCTGAGCTGAGAGTGAGTGTTCTCAGCTCAGACAAGGTCAAGGTCAAGTGTGCTCTAGCCCAGCGTTTCTTAAAGTGTGTTCCGCGGAGCTTTTTTTTTCTCAACAAAAAAATCCTTGGTGTTCCCCATAAAAAAAATTGTCTGGTGTTCCTCAGTCTTAAAAAGTTTAAGAAACACTGCTGTAGCCAATGGGCCCTTTCCAGCAGGGGCCCAGATGTCCCTGAGGGGTGGGGAGGAGCCTCACTAGTCCCACGTCCCTGGGACAAGCAGGCATGGGAAGGTGTCAGCCAGACCAGGATCCTGCCAGCAGGAGGGGGGCCATGGAGTAGCTGGGCTTCCCTTCGTGCCACGTGCCCTCCAGGTCCAGCAGTGGCAGCATCCCACAGGGAGAGGACTTGTATCCCTGCCCGCTGGTGCCCTGGAGTGGTGCTCTCATGTGCGCAGGCTGCTGCGTGATCCCCAGGCTGCAAAGGGTGAGCAAGGAGCACGTCCCAGCCCCTTGACTCCTGCCCCCTCCACTCTGTGTGCCTAGGGAAGATGAGGGCACTCACCTGATGTGGATTCCCAGGCCTCGGACGATGCCTGGGACACGTCCAGAGCATGAGATACCGGCTCCAGGGTCAGGACAGTGACAGTGCTGACCTTGTCCGCCTCCTCCTCCTCCTCATTCCCTCCCTCCTCCTCCTCGTCTCTGTCCCCCGGGAGTACGTCGACAGGGAGGGGAGGGACTGCCCCACCCCCCAGGATGAGATCCAGGTCCTTGTAGTCAGGGCAGGTGTGGGGTTCTGCCCCGGAGAGGGAGCTGCGCTGTCAGGCCCTGGCATATGCCTGGCAGAGCTCCTCGGTGCGGAGGTGCCCTTTGTTGGTCTGGCTGTCGGCCGTCCAGCCGTAGACATCCGCGTTTCTATGTCTGGTGCAGAGATCCTGGAGGTTTGCCTCCCCACCTGAGATCCAGGATCTCCGCACCAGACCAGGAAGGCACATGCCTCTTTCAGGCCCGGCCAGGCTCCTGGGAGCTGTCAGACAGCTCCCTGGGAGCAGTGCAGGGCTGGGTGGGAGCTGTGGACTGGCTCATTTTGCCAAATCTGTGGGCAGTCTGCCACAAGCCCTTTTCCCCAAAGCTGCAGCTTAAGCTTTAAGGGCTCCCAGGGGAAGGGTGGGACTACTGAGTTTTCCTGAGCGTGGACAGTGGTTAGCAGGGCACCTTGGGAAGGGCTGGAGGCCCCTTATTTTGAAATAGCTGGAGCTGCCCTGTCTACACTGCCCCTGTTTCAAAATAGTTATTTCGGAAAAGGCGTTATTCCTCGTAGTGTGAGGTTGACCAATGCTGAATTAAGCTGCCCGTTATTTCGAAATCATTTCAAAACAATGCAATACTGTGTGGATGCTCGCATAGTTATTATGGAATAACGGACGTTATTCCAAAATAACGTTGCTATGTAGACATACCCCCTAGTGGCCTCAGGCCTTGAGAGCAAGGACACAGCCTGGGAGTTTGCCTGGCCAGAGCTCCCCACCTCTGCATGCCTCTCCCCAGCCCTGCTCTGTGTCAAGAAGTTGCTAGTATCAGAGGGGTATCTGTGTTAGTCTGAATTTGCAAAAGTGATGAGGAGTCCTGTGGCAACTTATAGACTAACCGATTTATTGGAGCATAAGCTTTCGTGGGCAAAGACCCACTTTGTCAGATGCATGTAGTGGAAATTTCAAAAGCAGTTTCTCCTTTCGTGGTTTTCACACCTCCACATCAGCCTCTAGAAGTGGGCCTCATCCTCCCTGACTGAATTGACGTTGTTATCGCTAGCCTTACTCTTGATTGGTACTCTTTTCTTATGCCTGTGTGCCTCAATGAGTACAGGATCTGCCGAAAAAGCTCCCCGTTGTTGGCAAAACCACGGCTAGACTTCACTTTCACTTTCGAAAGGGCACGTGATCGGCACAGCGCCCGAACGTGAGTATGCAAATGAAGCCCGGGATATTTACATCGTGGGCTCATTTGCACTTTCGAAGTGCTTGATTTGCATCCCTCTGCCGACAGAGGGATGCAGACTAGACGGAGCCGACGGTTACATGAGGCACTTTATCCGAAGCATCTTTGAGTTATGCATATTTGTGTTCATAAGTCCACTTCCTAAAGCAGTGTTTCCCAATTGCATTTGGCCACGGAACCCTTTTAAACTCAAAAGACTGTTGCGGAACCCCTAATAACAGTCTTATACATGGAGCTGAAGAAGTAGACCACAAATAAGGCGATCGCTCCCCCACCCCGATTGACTGTGCGCGCAGCGCTGAGTCGTGACATCATCGTCCCCACTCTCTGACGAAGCTGGCATTCCACAGGGACACGTATCGTGGGAAACAAATGAAAATTGTTTTCAATAAAATTCATAAATGCTTAAATATTAATGATTTTTTTTAAATCATAAAATGTTACTGAAATGGCATTTCCGCGCGGAACCCTTATTTTCACTTCGTGGAGCCCTGGGGGTCCGTGGAACACCATTTGGGAAACACTGTCCTAAAGCATGCGGGGGTGAGGGGTGTCACCCCTCCAAGTGCCACCCAGTGACCTAATTGGACTCGGGCTTCTATTAACCCCTGGCTAACTGGTGGGGGCATGCATTCCTCTAATCACACGCCAGCACATGGTTTATCTCCACAGCAGAGCTTTTGGATCCAAATCCCAGTGATTTTAGATGCACTTTGGTTCAGGATCCCAGGGGAAGAGTCCAGGAGTCCGGTTCTGAAGCTTTTCTCACTTACCGGGGTGGCGACGTGGGTTTGCAGCTGTATTCTCTGAATAATCATCATCTAGCTTGGCTGCAAAACTAAGCCTCAGGGCAGCTGCACTGGCAGGGTAACATCGAAGGAGAAAGGGGAAGGGAGGCATAACAGGACACGAGAGGAGGAGAGCTCAGCTAAGATTTATTTCAGACATTCCATCAGCCCTTAAATCACACAAAACGGCCCCAGCCTGAATGCCGAGCGGGGGGAGTTTCCACACAGAGTCTTAGAAGCTGGGAACAGGGGGTTGCAGTTTAGAAGCTGTCCTTTATTTAACGCTGAGCCGGTGTTGCTGTACTTACAGGGCCTGGTCAGAACCTTGTTAAAGTAGCTGCTAGAACAGGGGTGGGCAATACTCTTTTACAGGGGCCACTTCAGAAATGTTTGCTGCATTGGAAGGGGGCAGGGCTTCAAGCAGAAGGGGTGGGGCCAGGATACTTCCCTGCTTCCCCACCCACAGAGCATGATTGGTCTGGGGGGTGGCAGAGCACATGAAGTCTTTGCCCCCCCCCCCCCCCGGGGCCGGACGGTGGCATGGGCGAGCTGGGCAGCTGCCCAGGGCACCAACCCACGGGGGGAGCCTGATGGCATCTGTAAGGGGCGCGCGGTGTCCCTTACAGCTGCCATCAGGAACCACGCACCTGGCTCCCGCAGCGCCGGCCCCATAGCACTAGACAGCAGCGTCCTTGTGCCCACGGCTGCGGGGCCCTGCATGGCCTGGCGCATGCGCGAGCAGCGTTGGCTGGGTCGGGCTGGGCAGCGTATGCGCCGTGCGCCCCGGGGGCGGGACCCGGGACAGCTGCTGGCGCACGCATGCAGGCCCGTGCTCCCCGGGGGCGGGCCCACACCCCACGGGCAGGCCTGTGCATGCGACCTGCGCCCGGTGGCGGCACTGCACACCCAGGCCCAGGACGCCAAAAAGGGCTCGAGCCATCCCTGGCACCCCCAGACGTGATTTGGCATGCTCCCTAGGTGATTCGGCATGCTCCCGCTTCTGCCCCAAGCCAATCAGGGCTGGAGGAGGGGGAGTTCACAAAGTCTCCTCCTGCCCTGCCAGGAGCACACGGCAGGGAGGAGGAAACTCCGTAAGTTCCCTCCATCCCCAGGCCCGGTCTGGGGGAAAGGAGGGACGCGAAGTCTCCTGCCAGGAGTGTGTGGTGCTTAGAAGTGCCACATGCTCCTTGCAAGGCGAAGGAGATTGGCCTGGGGGTGGGGAGAGGCAGGGCCTCCGCAGGCCGGATCAACCCACTTGGTGGGTCGGATCTGGCCCATGGAGGCCCTTTTGCCCACCCCTGTGCTAGAACTTGTCACAGCTTGCGGAAGAAGGAAGAGAGAACTGTTAACCGGCACCTCGCATTGGAAAGAGATGGGGCTGGGATTTACGAAGCACTGAGACTAGAGCAGCGAGGGGCCTAGCAGGGGGGAGAGGATCCCTTGCAGAGGAAATTTGGGTAATAGAGATATTTTTTGTGGTAGGTGCGGGCAGCCCTTTGGAAACACATCGCCGCAGCCTTGTCACATTCGCAGGTGAGCTTCTCGCAGGTGGTTGTACTGCCTGAAAAATAAAGCAGGGTGGGTGTCGTGAGAACAGTACAACAGAGCCAGCGGCAATTGTCTTGAATCCATTGTTGGAGCACATGCAGGTCCTTTCGCAGCATGTCTGAGTGTTGCAGCCAAGCCACCGTATGCGGAAAAGTCACCCGGGCCCAATCCAAAGGCTATTGCCATGTTCACGACAGGCCCATGGGAATCTTTCTATCGACTGCAGTGGGTTTTCATAGAATCATAGAATCATAGAATAATAGGACTGGAAGGGACCTCGAGAGGTCATCGAGTCCAGCCCCCCGCCCTCAAGGCAGGACCAAGCTCCGTCTACACCATCCCTGACAGATGTCTATCCAACCTGTTTTGGCCCTGCCCTTCACCTACCCATCCTATTACTACTTCATAGAGATTTCTGTGATAACCATACAAGGCATGGGCCATCATATTTGATGGGGGGCACTCCAAGATTTTGCTAAGTGGTCCTGGAGAGGCTGTGGGGTCAGGGATGGAGGTTGGGTGCAGAAGGGAGTAGAAGACTGGGGTGCAGGCAAGGGTGTGGGATCCGAGGGGGAGTTTGAGTGAAGGAGAGGGATGTGACCAACATTCCCTCTAATCTTTTCTATCCATGTGTGGAATGATTTTTATGTGCACCGAGGCCTGCGTGAATGTGCACCACTAGTAGAAACAACACACCCAGATATGGGCACTCTGCTAATCACTAGGGATGTAAGAGTTTAATCAGTTAATCGATAAGCTGATGCTTATCGGTTCCAGTTTCTGGTTAAACTCCTGTGGGGTCGGCGACTACTGGGAGCCCATGGGGCTAGGAGCCCGTGGGGTTGGCAGACACTGAGATCCCACAGAGCCAGGAGCCAGCAGGAGCCCACAGCACCAGCAGCTGCTGGGAGCCTGCGGCACTAGTAGCCCACGGCACTGAGAGCTCCTTACAGCACTGGCAGCTGCCGGGACTCCGTGGCACCAGCCACCACCAGGGCCGGCAGCATTTAACTGTGTAAGAGAATGAATTGGAAACAAGTACATGGGTAATCATTTGTAACCCTTTTTACATCTCTACTAATCAGCTGGGCGGCATTTGAATCTCTCCTGAGTGGCTGTGCAAGCGCACAGCGTACAGGGAACACTGGTTATGACCTGGGGCAGAGGATTGGGGTGCAGGGTATGGGAGGGGGTATGGGTGCAGGAGAGGATTCTGGCCTGGGGAAGGGGTATAAGAGAGGTGCAAGGCCTGGGAGGGAGTTGTGACCTGGGTGGGCTGTGTGTGAAGGGTTTGGGCGGTGGTCTAGGGCAAGAGCTGGGGTGCAGGAGGGGATGGGGTGCCAGAGGCAGGCTCTGGCTGGGAGGCCCTTACCTAGGTGGCTCTCAGCCAGGAGCCAAGAGCGACCCTCAGGCAGACTCCCCGCCTGCCACAGCCCCGGATGCTCAAAGCACCTGGCTGCTGGGGCCATGTGCCTCTGTGCACGGGGGTGAGGGGAGGTGAGAGGAGGCACATAGCTGAGAGGAGGCTTCACATGCTGCTGCCCCCAGCACAATCCATGGGAGCTGTGAGATTGTGCTGGGGGTGGGGGCAGTACACAAAGCCTCCCCCTCCTGCATACGGCACAGAGAGGTACATGGAGCAGCCCTGGGGCTGCAACAGGCAGGGAGAATGCCTGAGGGTCCCAGCAGAGCAGGCTATGGGCTGGATCCAAAGGCTCGGTGGGTGGATCTTGCCCTGCCCTGTACGACATGTAGAGCTTCTTACCAAGCAGGAAGGTCACAAATCCATCGCTAGGCACAGAGAACTGTGGTGAACAGCTCTCAACATTTTGCATTTGCTTTGGAAGACTGGAACGATCTGAGCAGGTCCGAGCAGCTGACGCAGGCAGTACTGAGGAACATGCTCCGTTCCATTCTCGCACAGCAGAAAACTGGCCCGTAGCCTATGCATCAGCTAAGTCCCACGCAAGACCTTGAGATAGCTTGAGCAGAGGCTAATCCTCCTGTCGGAGCCCTGCACAGAGGGAATTCCACCCCAATGCACTATCGGCATTTAGATTCTGCTCCCTGTCCTAGATTCCTGTGCACCTGGTGACATCTGAATTTCCTGGCTGAGCCTAGCATGTGAGCAGCAAGCCAGAAATCACACTGCATGTGACACAGCTAGGGAGAGCACAGGTGGCCTGTTTGACAACTCTGAGCACCTTTAGATTTCTGTGATAACTACCTGTATCAGGGGTGAGCAATATTTTTAATGGGGAGCATTCCAAGATTTTGGTAAGTGGTCATGGAGAGGGTGCGGGGTCTGGGATGGAAGTTGGGTGCAGAAGGGAGTGCAGGTAGGAGACTGGGCTGCAGGAGAGGGAGTGGGATCTGAGAAGGAGTTTGAGTGAAGGAGGGGGTTGTGACCAATATACCCTATAATTTTTTCCACCCAAGTGTGGAATAATTTTATGTGCACCGAGGTTGCAGGAGGAATAACAGGTAGTCCGAAATAGGGCTTTATTTTGAACGCCCATCTTGCTGCCGCGTGTAGAAGCGGGCAGTTATTCCAGGCTTGTAAATTAAAAAAAAAAAAAAAAAGGCGCCTGGCCAGGAAGATGCAAATCAAGCGTGGGATATTTAAATCCCGGGCTTGATTTGCATTTCTGAATGCCTACATTTGCAGCCCTATTCCGAAATAGTCTGCAAGTGTAGACATACCCTGGTACAACAGCACCCTGCGACTCTACTCAACTCAGGGTAAAATTCACCCAGAACAGAGGGACAATAAAAGGCCTTTGCTCCACTGAAGTTTTTAAAATAGGGCACATATAGTGTGTAGGCCCTTGTCCTGCCCCCCTCTGAGTGGGTAAGTTTCACCCAGAGGGAAGCTTTTCTTGTTAACTCACCACCCGAATAATAATCACACCCATGTTTTGTACAGCCTGCTCCCTATTTCAAGCACCTTCCACTTGTTAACCAGTGGAACAGCATTTTGCAGCATGCTAGTCTACCGGGTGCTTAGGAGTGAGTCCCGGAGACGGCCTGTCCATACAGAGAGTGCAACCATTCCACCATTCTGGTCATGCCCTGGGCTCCACATTCTCACTTACTGCAGGTTATGCTGCCCGATTGGATGGAGTAATGGTAGGATCCCAATTTGGGGTGGCAGCCAAGAGCAGACATCTTCCCGTAGCAGCAGTCATGAGTATGACAACACCTTGAGAGAACAGAGTCAGCGTTAGTACAGTGCTCGGGGCAGCAGGGAAAATGTTACCAGTTGTTATTTGTGGTACGGCAGCACACAGGGTCCCTGCATGGGATCAGTCCCCTTGGTGGTAAGTGTTACGCATGCACAGCAAGACCCATAAGTTCCAGCATATCACCTTAGCACTCCATCTTCACCATTTTCATTCATGACCCGCAGTGACAGTGGAGTTAACACAGGCTCTTGCCATTCACCTCCCCCAGCGCTACAACAAAGGGGATGTTTAAATGCCACTCACTGTTTGCCTCATAACCATGAGGAATTTGCTTTGATCGATTTCCTGCTTGTTCCCTGTAACTAATGTCTACTAGCTGAGTCATTAAGACCCGTGTTCTCCAGAGCAATTTGCTCTCTGGTCTCCTTTGCTTTTGTAGGTATGATTGGTGCAGGCAGCAGCTCGGTGGTCTAGAAAGAGGAGCTCATTCGCTTGCTTGAGGATGATTAAGCAATGAGCATCCCCTTGAGCATCCTCAAAGTTAGTGGAGACTTGATATGTGTTGACTCAAGGAGTCTCAATTCACAGAGAGTTCAAGCTAAATAGCAACTCCCCTCACATCTGATAGAGGCAAATGGATAAAAGATCTAGTGTAAAATAGGTGAAAGTTTTGATTTGGTACCTGGATACCATGAGATTAAAGTGGTGGCTGAGGACTGAGAAAAAGCTGCCTTTGTGACACGTGACGGGTTGACTTCACTCAGAAATGTAATGCTCCTGGTTCTGTGAATTGGAAAGGTATTCTGTAGAATTCATTCTGCAAAATGCCTTTCAGACGCATGCATTTCAGAGGACAGTGAATCTCCTTACCCCAATTTTGAGAACTGAAGACATTCACGTGTACTTAATTAGCTCCATTTGTTTCCACAAAATGTGGGCAGAACACCTGGTATGAGTGGAGTGGCCTCTGTAATTTCACTCCAATGCATCTGACAAAATGGGTTTTGCCCACAAAAGCTTACGTCCAAACAAATATGTTAGTCTCTTAGGCTGTGTCCAGACTTAGGGGTTTTTTCGAAAAAAGTAGCCTTTTTTCAAAAAAATCTCACCTGCATCTAGACTGCAGCCGCGTTCTTTCGAAATTAAATCGAAAGAACGTGGCTTTTCTTTCGATGGCGGTAAACCTCATTTCACGAGGAAGAACGCCTTCTTTCGAAAGTTCCTCTTTCGAAAGAAGGCGTTCTTCAATGTAAATAGGGCTTCTTCGAAAGAGAGCATCCAGACTCACTGGATGCTTTCTTTCGAAAAAGCAAGCCGCTTTTTCGAAAGTTCAACGTGCAGTCTAGACGCTCTCTTTTGAAAGAGGCTCTTTCGAAAGTATCTTTCGAAAGAGCCTCTTTCGAAAGAGGCTTGCAGTCTAGACATAGCCTTAGGGTATGTCTACACTACCCCGCTAGTTCGAACTAGCGGGGTAATGTAGGCATACCGCACTTGCAAATGAAGCCCGGGATTTGAATTTCCCGGGCTTCATTTGCATAAGCGGGGAGCCGCCATTTTTAAAACCCCGCTGGTTCGAACCCCATGCAGCGCGGCTACACGGGGCTCGAACTAGGTAGTTCGGACTAGGCTTCCTATTCCGAACTACCGGTACACCTTGTGGAATGAGGAGTACAGCTAGTTCGGATTAGGAAGCCTAATCCGAACTAGCTACTCCGTGCCGTGTGCAGCCGCGCAGCACGGGGTTCGAACTAGCCGGCATTTAAAAATGGCGCCGGCCGGCTTTATGCAAATGAAGCCCGGGAAATTCAAATCCCGGGTTTCATTTGCAATTGCGGATGACTACATTACCCCCGCTAGTTCGAACTAGCGGGGTAGTGTAGACATACCCCTACATAGCTGAGAGACATGCTAGAGACTTTGATCAATGACAGCATTCCAGATGGTGGAAGGAGAAGTGAGCCAAAAGAAGGTTTGTGGTTTCCCGATTCCCTTGAAATGCCTTTCTCCGACTTCCTGGCATTCCACACGGATCTGAAAGCAAATGCCATTAGTTAAGCAGTGTCTGCTGACAGAATAGGTCCCCTTCATCACTGGACTGATTGCTACTGAACTAAATAATCAACATCCCAACTCTCCTTTGTGGGTAGCTAGCACTTTTGACCCAAGACACCGAAAGCTCTTCATAATAGCAGACATGTGGCAACTTTATTTTACACTTAGGCAGACAGGTTAAATGACACAATTCCATAGCAGTAGAACCGAGGCCTGATTCCCAGGCCTGTGCTCTGACCACTGGGCCACATTGCCTCCCTCAGTAACAAATTAAGGGCTATGCTGAAAATTCCAGTTCTGGAGGCCCAGGTGCTCACTGAACAAAGTGCTTAGCACTTGTGTTCTGACTTACCAGTCAGTCTCATCTAGCGGCTGTTTGGAACCGCCCAGTCCACAGTAGCACCCATAATCATTGTAATTCAGGAGGGCTGGTTTCCCCGTCATATGCTTCAACATGTCGGCAAACTGAATCAGGTTACTGCATGTGGAGGGCAGCCCTGCAAGCAAAGAGATGGGGATAATTAAACTGTAGCTAAAGGAAAGTTGGAGAAAAACACCCCCTGCTTCACCCATCAATCTCTACTGCATCCTACCCCGGCCCTCTGCTCATTCTGCAGACAGGGAGTGACTAACCTAACTTGTGTGGAGCTGTATCTGCTCAGAACACAGGGATCTGCTCATGAATCTCACCCACAGTTCCCCTCTGCCCCCTCCTATTTACTGCTGGGTGCTTGGATCGTTGACTCAGGGTGGTAACCATTGGCTCCCGTTCTTGCTAATATGAACCCACCAGATCTGTTTCTTTTCCTCCCCAGCCCAGATCTCTCCCCCGCCCCCAGTTTGTGCAACATTGCACTAGATTACCTCGTCTCAAGCAAATCGTTAAGGCTTTTTATGACAGCAGCTTCAAATCAGTGTCAGCATTTACAGGAAAATCAGGAGCATTAGCAACATGCCACAGGCTTGGGTATTTACTTACAGCACAGGAAAAGTAAAGAGATGCCAGGCAACTGCTTCATGTCAGTCGAGAGCTGTTTGAAAGGGACAATCCAGCTATAGAAAGCACTCACCAGTAATGAGGGCTCACTGCGCAGTGCACAGTACCAACTGCACCTTTCTTGCTGTTGGTTATATGCCCCCACTCCTTATTAAACTAACTAAAAAAAGGGTGCACAAATATTTACAATTCTCACCAAAAACTATTTGTGATGCGGCATGTGACTGGGATTCCCGGACACTGTTGCTCTAGGGACTTAGGCCCAGATCCGCAAAGGTAATTAGGTGGAGCGGAGGTCCCCTGAGGGACCGGGCCTTCGTGTTGTGGCCCATGTCAGATGGGGTGTGAGAGCCACATGATGAAACAAAAACCACCCAGCAGTCAATGTTTTCCTTGCATTTTGAGACTCAGCAATGGGCCTTTTTTCACAGGAAGTTTTGCCCAGTAGGGGCATTGTCAGAAGTACAAGGCAGCATGCCGAAGCGTGCACTGCTGCACCCAAAATAGGCATTAAAGCCATGAATGCAAACTGGAACCTTCATGCACTCACTGGCCTCTGTTCCAGATGTGCGATTCCACCTCTGCATGGGACATGGTGCTTTGCTGTTGCTAGAGACACTGCTGATGGGAAGGCAGAATGACAGGACACAGGAACTCTTGGTTCCAGAACATTTCTCTGTTGGCTTGGGGACATATGAAGCAGCATCTTCCCTTGGTACCTGTCTAGGGTAAAAACTGAGCCTCTCTCAGTGTGTAGCCTCACCACTCCTTGCCTGACTTGCTTCCATAAAAGGAGCCTGATGCCAGGTATAGAAATCTGTCAGCTCTGTGCTTTCCATTCCAAAGGTCTTTGGGCTCCAGTGGTTCCCAACAATGCCGGTAACTGAAGGTTAGAGTAGGCCAGGACACAGCTGGTAGGACTCCTTTGGGATTAGTGTTGCACTAGCCTCGACAGCAACACCCAATCAGAGCAGAGCCCCGTTGTGTTGCACAAATGCTGCTCTTAAAAAAAATAGAGGGGAAAGGAGGTTAAAAATCAGTTCCATGGACCGTCCCATGCTGCAGAATAAGGTGTTCTGCTCACCTTTATTTAGAAGCAAAGGAAAGAAAACCACATGGTAACTAAAGGAAAGGCAATGAATCTGTAATCAAAACATTAACAATGAGGAGCTGCTACCAACAGTCCTAGGAGAATCCCTCTTCAACCAAATGGTCCCTTGTCACCTTTTTTAGTACTGTAGAAGGACTGTAGCCTAGCAGCACCAAAGCCCTGTCATGTTCAGTGCAGTACAAACACGTAGGAAGAGACAGTCCCGTACACTCTACATACACTGGCAAAGGATGGATGATTATCCCCATTTTACAGATGGACAAACTGAGGCACAGAGCACTTCTGACCCTGATTCATAAAAAGTACTCAGGCACATAACTCCCATGCATTCCAATGGGAGTTAGGTACCTAAATGCTTTTAAAAATCTGCATTTGGTCAACCTCACATGAGATGTCAGTGCCAAAGTCAGGAATTGAACCCAGTCCAGTGTCTCAACCATCTTGCCTATGTTGGCTGACAGACATCAGATGTGGTTCTCTTCCAGTCTGATGTGACAGTTTAAGGTAGAGCCGCTGGACTTTTTAAAAGCAGCCCCCTGGAATTTCTCTGTAGAAAAGCACTTTGAGGTGACAGTCCATTCCTGGTTCCTGGCTGATTGGTCCTGGGGAAACAGCGCATGCAAAGTCTCATCAACCGGGTGGTCAGTAAAACGGTGGGCTGGGGAGTTCCCCTAGCATCTGGGTGTGAATCCTGTGCACTTTCTGTCTCGGTAGCGAACGTAGCGGTTGTTAAATGTCTTCAGGTTCCTCTCTAGGCAGAGCGCTGTGTTCTTGTCACAGTCACAGACCTGTTCCTCACACCAGCCGCCCAAAGCTGCCAAGACACAGAGAGAGAAGCGCATTGTTCATTCGGCAATCGCTGCTCCAATGCGGAAGGGGACAAATTCTCAGCACCTCGCTCTCAACTGGCCCTGTCGAGTGCAAAGTGGATATGAAGTGCTGCTACAGGGCTCCCCAGTCATACTGGTGGTAGGTTACATTTGCCAGGAGCTTTGTTTTTAAGATCTCATCCAAACTCCACCTCACAGTCAATTTCATGGTCCCTCGATTTACCTATTTCATCTGGATGAAGGGCCAAAGTCACTGAGTCAGAAGTTGAACCAGGGCTTTCAGGGAATCAAGGTACAGTATTGCACCTCCAATATTTACAGGTCATTCATTCACTTCCTTGCTTCATGCCAACAGGCAGAACAGAACCTGGGACCTCGGGAGCTTAGAGCATGAGCCTGTACAGCCTGAGCTAAAAGCCAGCTGGCTGTCAGCTGAGGCTGTAGAGGAAACTCATTCTCTCTCTCTGTAAGGGGCCTCAGTGCCATTACATGGGGCTGTGAACCACACCCAGCAGGTGTGTAGGTAACACCTCCAGGGACCCTGGTGCAGCCCTTGCCTTCAAACACCTCTCTTCCGGATCAATGGCCATTTGGAAGGAGAACACGAAGCAAGAAAGACAAGGGAGCAAACCAGTCAGCTGATTCCAGAGTAGAAGTAAAGCACATCGCAACCAGACCCCAGGGAAAGAACTCACCACACAGGATGTTCCCATCCTTGTAGGTGTAGCTGTACCGCTGCCTGCTCCCAGAACAGCCGCTGGATTTTAACCGTTTGTAGCAGCAGTGATGAGCATGGCAGCACCTGCCGGGAGAATGAAGAGCAGAGGCAGACGTCACAGGTCTGCTTGCCATGAAAACAAGCGTCAGGCAGGGGAGCGGATCTTTTCTGTGCAAACATGTCCGGCTGTTGCCTCCGCGTTTGTTGGATTCATTGTACACACCGAGGACATCACACTAATACCTCTATTGGTTCATGTGCGAACCAGGTCCTGGCTGACCCCGCCAGAAATGCCCTGGAGGCAGAACCTGTGTTTTCTGGAGAAGCCATGGAGCATCTTTGGAGACTTTCCATCCCGCCAGTCTCCTGCAAAGGACCCTTGATCATAAACTTGACTACACTTCATAAGGTTAGCTAAGCACCAGCCCCTTCTTTCACCATGACAGAGTATGGGGGGGGGGGGAGGGTCCCTTTATGAATCCTGGGGCTTGACTGGGTGAGAGTGTTTTGTTGGGTGGTGGAAATTGCAGTGCTGCTTGAGGAACAATCTAGTTTAAAAAATATATCTAGTAGTAGCTGTAGTAAGATGAGGGCATGAGACATAAGCCCATATAGCACAGGCCTGGTTTGAGGTCTGAGGCCTAGCTAACAATGGACAAAACATGGCTAACATAAAGCAAAGCTAAGCTGTAAGCAAAAGCAGACCCCTGCTCCCGGACCTTGGCATGAACAGGGCTGAGACTAATTGGTAATTGGGACTTATACACAGCTCATTGAAAAAGACCATGGTACCCACTCCCCATAAATACCAACTCAGGGTCAGGGAAAGGGTCTAAGATAACAACCTGATGGATGTTTACTCCCCAAAGATACTAACTCAGGTTCAGGAAAAGGTCAAGATTGATACACAATGGATGGAGATGGTTTAATCAGATCATGAGGCACAAGGTGATTGGTGGTAACCTGGTAACATCAGAGGGCGGCAACCTCACATGTCAGCAGTGATGTGTTTGTGCCTGTATATGAGGTGGTGTCTTGGGGTACAGTTTTTGAATGGCCTTGGGGGGCAATGCAAGTGTTCCATTACATGGGGCTGTGAACCACACCCAGCAGGTGTGTAGGTAACACCTCCAGGGACCCTGGTGCAGCCCTCGCCATTTTGAGCCATTTCATTGTTACGGGGTACAAATGCGTAGTGGTTCAATAGAGTCTATTGACAACTATGACTGTACTTTGCTTAACAATAAACCTAGCCTGGCACCTTCGATCCTTATCTGGTTTGTGGTCTTTGGGGGCTCTCTTGGGGTCTGCTGTGAAGACTAAGTGCACAAGTCTACACAACACACATCATTGCACACACACACACAAGCAGCCTTCTGGTTATCATCATCCATGGAGTCAGAGACGCGTGCGGACATCGCGCCTGTGAATCCTGGCCCCTGCTAACTAAAAGCATTGGCAAACAGCTGCCTGAACAACTGCAGCAGCAACTTACCAATCTGTTGCATCCTTCGGTTCCCCTCGGCCATCAGACGCACAGTAGCAGCCGTACCCATAATAACTGAGCAGGGCACTTTTGCTCGTTGCTTGGTTGATCATCTTTCGAAATTCCAGGAGGCTCCCCTGTGCCTCAGACAGAGCTGCCGAGCAGCAAGAGCATTAGAAGGTCGGTTTCCTTGAAAGGACACATCACCTCTCCCCGCTCCTGCTCTTATGCACATGGGGAGCACCCTGCCCGGATTACAGAGCTCTGGGCTGAATCCTGAGAGTGAGCAGGACACAAGCTTTTTGCTAGGGGGCGCTGTGAAGCTGCTGTACTCTGCCAGGGGCAGAGAGCTGGCGCCCTCTACTGGTGTGTTTCTTGCACAAGTCTCATTCCTGCGTAGATGCTGCGGCAATTGCATGGCTCTTCTTCTGGGGACCAGCGTAGGAGGAGGCAGGGCCAAGACACCAGCTCCTCCCTGCCCCTTTTGCCAGCTTATTCTCCCAGGGGAGAAGCAGGAATGCGCAGCCCTTCTCTGGAGGGCATGGGCTTTTACTGCGAGAGGTCCCTGTGCCACCGTGCAAAAGTAACCCCTTACCCCAGAGGCTTGTTTGGGTCAGGGGCCACTGACCCACAAAAAAAAAACAATCGGGGGCCACACACCAGAAGCTAGGGGGGCCCAGGCTAGTAGATTTTGTGAGCTCCCCGACTCTGGGGTGAGGCCAAAAATGAGAGGCTCATTGTGTGGGAGAGGGTTGCTGGGAAGGAGGCTGGGGCGAGGGGTCTGAGTCCGATGGGGGTGCAGGAGCAAAGTGGGGTGCAGAATATGGGCAAAAGGTAGGGTGTAGGAGTGAAGTGGAGGTGGGGGACCTGGGTGGGAGGGGTTGCAGGAGCAGGCTGGGGGCCAGGGGGTCTGGGAGGGTGAGAGGATGCAGGAGTGGGCTCTGAGCTGTGGGGTCTGGGCGATGCGGGAGCCAGGTACCCAATGCTGGGGAGAGGGAGCCCTGAGCCTCAGGGGCTGGATCCAGGCAAGCCGGGGTGGTGCCTGGCCTTAAGTTTCCCACCCTGCCTTATCCTGCCCCTGACTTTGCACACCTGACTGAGTGAGTAAAGCCTGAGGCACAAACTGGGGCCTCACCCGGTAAGGGCTGATTAAACCCAACGCCCAGCCCCCGAGCTGTGAGCCGAGCATGGTCGTACTTGCGCTGGCCATTCTGCTCACGTGCTGGTTACAGAGCAGAGAGGACGGTGCAATTAGTATTGACAGGGAAGCGGGGGTGGAGGGAAGGGGTGGCCTGTACTTACTGCAGGCAATCAGCAAGGTGACTGCAAAGAGACTCTTCATCTTTGTGCAGGACCCGGGAGAAGAAACCCCGACGCCCTGCTCTGTCATTCAGGCCAGGAAATCCGTGGTATCAGTCTCCAGCAGGCTTCGGCTCACTGGCTGCTGCACAGGATGCCGCCGAGAGGATGGAGAGGCAAGTCTGTGCTTCTGGACCACGAGCCCACTCGTGCCAAGGAGTCCAAGCCCTGTCCGGCACAGCAAGGAAATACAAGCGCTCCCGTATAGTGACGTGGGTGTCAGCACCGGCTTTCTCCGCGTCTCCCTTTATTGGAGTCACTGGGTGAGCCAATCATGTCAGGAGGCTGAGGCTCAGAATATGGCCCAATTTGACCCTGCATGTCCCCCCCCCCCACCCGCCTCCCACTGATGTTTCATCAGCCACATACGGTCATGACACAGTGACTGTCTCGCCAGGTGTGAAATCCCAGCCGCATTGGGGTCAAGGGCAAAACTCCCCTTGGCATGTGGAGTGAGGGTTTCACCCCAGGAGCCTAACCTTGTTTTACTTCCTAGGTGTGTTCTGCTGTAATCCTTTGGGGCATGGAACGTGGGGGCAGGGGCAGAGGGTGTGACCTCTTTCCCTGGCCATATAGATATTAGATTGCACTTAGCTATATGGTTTCTCTGTCCTTCTCAGGTCACTTTGAGGAAGGAGCGGCCTTAAAAAAACCACCCTGTAAGTGAGCTAAGCTGAGTCCTGCTCCTTCCTGCTCAGGCAGAGGGTAGCGATCTTGTAGGGGGTGTCTACAGAGGAGCTGCTGGTGGAATTTTCCATGTGCTCAGACATACTCTTGCTGATTGAGCAACCATGCTACAAATAGCAACATCACCGCGGCTGGGACCAGTTAGCTGCTTCAATAAAAACCCTGCCGGAGACCTGAGGTACAATGGGCACCTCACTTGTTATGCTTGCTGTGCAGCCATGATGATGCTACTATTTTTAGGGCTCTAGATCAATCCGGGCTAGCACCAGCTTTGTCTACCTGTGCTGGAAATTACCCCTCCAGCTTTAGTGCTTTAGACTGAGAACCCTGAAGTCCCAAAGCCAATCTCAGCTGCAGAGAAGGGTAGGGAGACGCGCACAAAAATAAAATCTGTCCCAAGTAGAGAGAACTTGTCATCTGCTTTCCTGTCTGGTTACTTGTTAGGAGGAATAACCCACACAAGAAGAAGTTACAACTTGTCAGACAGGGCATCAGCTGCTAGATTCCTTAATGCAAGAAAAAGAGCAGTAAATAATATCGATCACGCCAATTACCGTAATGCCTAACCGCTTCCCAGGCAAATTCAATGTAGCAAGGTCCCTCCTAGCGGGCGTTCTCTTTCGTAGAGCACTCACCTCCCCTGGCTGGAGTAACATCTGGTGTGTGCTAGCCCCTGGTTTCTCTTATATTCTCCATGCTGTCCCTCCCACTGCTCCCCCAGCCAGGTGGATCTTGTTCCCCAAGGTCCATCATTCAGGATGATCCGGATGAGTGGCCAGGTCTTTAATAGATGGTGTTTCCTGTTTCCCTCTTCTCTCTGGGTCTGATGGGCTCTACTATTGTCTTTAAGCCAGGATGAGTGATCATGCTGAAGACCCCGCCCCCCGGAGAGGCTCCAGTCCCTGTTGATTTCACACTGCTCCTTTCGGAATACGCCAGGGGGCTATGAACTCTCTGGCTGGCGGTCACACCCCTCTGGCAGCCTCTCTGCCTTCCGGTGCCAATTTGGCAAGAAACTAATTTGTTCCCGCTCAGAACAATGAAGACTGATTATGGCCCCCTTGAAGTTCCCAGGTGTTTTGCCATTGACGTCAACACGGCCAAGATTTCACCCCACATCTTTAAGTGTGACTTGTACCGAGTTAGATCACAGAAATCCCCTTGGGCTTGTTCCCTGATTATGCCACTGCTGCCTGCCCTCTGGGGCTCCCCACCACCCTGTCCTGCTGGGCCAGAAGCTCTGGTCTCTCCTGGCTAAGGATCTGGAGCTGAACTGGTTCAGGGTTTGTGTTGTTCTTCGGGGGTGGGGTGGGGGTGGTAAATTACTGCCCCCCCCCCCCCCAGAACAACACAGATCCGGAACCAGTTCAGCTCTGGGAAGGCTTAGCACCCTAGAAACCAACCCCCAAAAGGACCAAAATCCCAAATAAATCTGCCTTACTCCGTGTAAAAGTTGTACACAAAGCTCATAAGATCCACCCCTTTTATCAATGGAAGAGATAACCATGTGGTTGTCTGCCCTCCCCGGCCAGGTAACAAATAGTTACACGGGGTTTGATAATAAATAAAAGATTTGTATTATGTATAAATAGTAGGATTGAAGTGGTTACAAGTGGAAACAATCAGATCAAAGTGAGTTACTAAGCTAAAATAAATAAAAAACACCAGCTAGTCCTAATCCACTAAGAAACTTGTTACAGGTAAATTCTTACCCACAGTTGTCCTACTCATCTCTTTCACAAGCTAAGCAGCCTCCTAGCTTGGTCCTGATCCTTCAGTCTTTGATGTTTCCAGCAGGCATCAGGTGGCAAGTGGGGGTTTTCTGGCATATAAATCCCTTATTGTTTTGCTTCTCCTCATATCTTCTCCTCCCCTCAAGGCAGGAATTCTTTATGCTCAGTTCAAACTTTCCTCACCTCGAGTGGAAAAGTACAAGATCCAAAATGGGTTTCAGCATCAGCCTCGCCACATGTCAGCGTAGGACCAACCACAGTTTAGGCTTTCAGGAAGAATAAAACCATTCACTGGTCATTGGATTGATTGTCACCGAGTCATTAAGTTTCCAGAGCATCAGTACTGGCCCTCATTAGCTCATTTTGAGTGATAAACAGAGCCACACTTCATATTGCTAAGTACAAATACAAGAAAGATACACGCACACAAATAGAATGTCTAGATCCAGCAGATTACAAACTGTAAAATGAAGCCTCACATGAGGTATGTTGCATATTCATAAGCCAATTTTCATAAAACATGGAGGAGCATGACAGCCCCCACTGAAGTTTCCCCGAGTCTTGTTTCCCCTCATGACTTTAAGAGTGAGGCTGAGCTGGATTATCTGAGGGCACAAACAATGAAGAGAGCCAGAATCATGGCTACCCAAGGCAAGTTTGACCCGCATGAGGACAGCCGGTTTATGTTTGACCACAGATGAATGGGGGAGGTGCTGCAACCATAGGCCAAGATGTGAAGGGCATTAACACAGCAAAAATAGCCCCCTCTGCAGTTATTCCAAATCAATTTGTACTAGGGATGTAAGCGACTAGTCGAGTCACTACTTGACTACTCACCCCCCCCCCCACCTTGCTGCCTCTGTATCAGAGGCAGCAAGAGTGGGGAAGCAGGAGCTGGTGCTGAGGGGCGCCGGCTTAAAACCCGGTTCCCCCCAGCACCGTCTCTATGGTGTGGGGGGGGGGGGAGAGGGCAAGGGAGGTAGAGTCCCGTAGCCGGCACGAGCCAGGACTGTTCAGTTCTTCCGGCTCATGCCACCCCTGGGAGATCACCCTGCTGTGGCTCTGTAGTTTAAATGTAGTAGGAGCCAGGCTGGCTGGTAGCGAGCACCCCCCCTCATTGACTTAATCAAGTAGTCGATGGAAATTCCATTGACTACTCGATTAGGCAAATAACTGCTACTTAACATCCCTAGTTTGTACAGCACCTAACACAGTACAGTCCTGGGACTAGGTGCTCAGAGTTATGTAGGTGCCTAACTCTCACTGGGTGTAGGGGGAGGGAGGTGTCTAAATCCATTTCAGGAGCAGAGCCTTGATCCATGACGAGGGCTCCTAGTTACAGGAATATAAACCTGCTCACACAAGATTTTGCACATTGATGTGGCACTATTGTTAACCGTTCCCAGCCCAACTTCTGAGAGAGTTTTCATCCTCCGTTCCCACGGCTATTACAACTGCTGCAGAAGGCGCTCTATTCAGGCGCACATCCACCGAGCCCACAGTCTGGGCTGGGGAATCCTATAGGAAGCCCAGTGGACTTCCTACAGGAAGTCCATGCAGACAACTGGTGGGCAGAGGAGTTGAGAATAGTTCAGGTCAATATATAGGGGCCAATATCTGTAAGCTACAGAACAAGCACCTGTCCCCGTGTCCTGAGTTGCCTCCGTCACACTACAGGTGAGCTGCGAGGGATCGGTGGCTCTTTGGTTCTGCATTCCACAGGTCGCTCAGCTCCAGCGGTTCTCAACAATGCTTGTAACTGAGGCTAAAGGTGGACTGTAGGGAACTATTCTACGCTTAATGCACTTTGGGACAATTCCCGGGGCCATCAAGTTCCCCTGCTAAAATCCCACTGATGTCAGCGAGGCCGGCAGCCGGGCTGAGGCTGGGCCAAACCATCTGGCTGAAGCTTCCCAGGGGAGAGGAGTTGAGCGTTATTTTGATCAGATCCAGATTTTTCTGCCTCAGGCACCGGGCAGATGTCGTTACCAACCGACAACCCAACACTGCCAAACCAGGACTCTTGCCGCATGTGTCCTGTGTGTGTGAGCAGCATTGTCCTGGGTGGCACATGAGCTCCATACACAGGTCCAAGCTCAGCCTTGACATCTGGGCACTGCTGAGCCTGCTGGTGGCTTCAATGAGGAAACGAGGTGCCCAAACTGATTTTGGCAGGAGAGAGCTAGGCCCATAAAGCAACTGGAGGAGGTGGTGGTGCCCTCATTAGCCTGGTGGCTAGCCCACTCCCCAGGGCCGCGGGAGAGGCAGGTTCAGTTCCTCCCTCGCTGGCACAGGTCCCCCATCTGTCAGCACAGAGTTCCACCAGTGAGCTGTGGGATATTCTGGTGTGAGGCCAGGGATTTCCCTACATCCCCCCTATGGGGGTGTATACCCCTGTGAATTTCCCCAACACCCCCCCCCCCAGTTTTGTGAACTATGGTGTCATACAGCCCACCTTCACCCTCATGGTCTCACCCCTCATCAGCCCTGACACCCCCCCTGTAAATTCGAACACCCCCCTAATTTCAATTCCTGCAGAGGCTACTGTGTGAGGCTCCCTCTGCCTCTTCTTAGAGCTGCTCCACTATGGACAAATAATGGGAGCAGTTGGGCACCCCACCCAGTGTGCTACAGCAGCGTCTCCCACTCTTCTCTCTCTGGCCCAGGGACTGTTCCACTGTGTATCAACACCGAGGTCCTCATCAGGGACCCGAGCCAGCTCAGAGGTGAGAGCACTCTCCAGTGGACTGTTCTAATCCTTTCTCCCTTACAGGTGGGGACACTGAAGGTGGGACTCCCACATCCAGGTGCATGGGCTAACCCTGGGAGACAGGCACCAGCACCTCAAGCTGGCAGGTGGCCTCTGAGCACACTTGCAAGCCACTTAAGCAGAGGAATGTGTCTTTCTCCTCAGGTCTGAATGGCTCTGAGGCTTAGGAGGAAGATAGATGTCCATTGCCTAGGGGAGTTAGGCACCCAAATACCTGTGCAGGTTGGGGCCTTTGGTTGTCTGTGTCCCAGTGTCTCATCTGTAAAATAAGGATAGTGGCATTATGCTTATTAAGCCCAGAGGCAGTGAGGTGCTCAGATACTCCAGTGATAGGCCCAGAGAGGTGCCTAAGGCCAGTCCTGCTGTCAGCATGGAGTTCTGTCTATCCCGACTGGTCCTAAGACAGCAGCTTCAGAAGGGTGTGATTTTCCACCCAAAACACACAGAAGCATTAGAAATGGGCCAAAACCAAAGGGCCAGATCGGATCCTTCCCAGAGGTGGGAGCTGAATTAAAACTCCTTGACTACCCCCATTGCCAAAAATGGACTGAACCAAAGCCCTGGATCATGAATTTTGGCAGTGAAATTTGAATAGGGATCTGGACGCCGCGGCTCAGAATCGCCGGGGAACGTATGGCTATTTTAACTAGCAACCTGGCTGAAGGGGGCAACTCTTTCCAGCTTTCTCACTCATGACAAAAGGTGACCAGTCGTCGCCTGTGAGTCACGGCCAGGAGAACATGGTGATACTCTTCCATTTTATTCTGAAGCAGCCCAAAGCGAATGTGCACTGAAGCAAGAGCAAAGGAAATTGACATTTCTAGACATGCCTTTATGTGCTGAGACAGAAGAGACTATTGAAGAGAATGGAGAGACTCCCCCTGCACCCAGCACAACTTAACCATGGCAGAAGACATGAGCCAGTTCTCCTTGGTATTTCTAGCAAAAATGTGACATGCGTTGCTTTCCCCCTCTAAGTAATTTCTCTTCTGATCCTGTGTATAATGATGCTGTTTAAGGCAGGTCGGGTCTCTTATTTCAGAACAGTCTCTTGGGTTCTGCCTTACGGTCACCCGGGAAAGAGCAGCTGGCTGGAGAGGCAGCAATTCCCAATCCCAGGTGGAGTACTTGATTGCTTACCGGTGTGGGAATGCTGAATGCATGAGAATAGGAGATGTTTAATGAGCATTGCAAGGAGCCAGGTGGGACAGGAACCTTTGCTTAACACTTTGGCTTTCTCCCTCTGCACTTGAGGTTGGAGTAAAAGCGGTATGCCTTGTTGTAGCTCCTTAAATTTCGCTTCATGCACAATGCAGCGGCCTTGTCACACTTACAGATGCTCCTTTTACACCAGCTGCCTGGGCCTGGGAAGAAGCACGAACTCCATGAGAATCAGCGTATGTCTACACTTGCAGCCTATTTTGGAAGAGGGCTGCAAATGTAGGCATTCAGAATTGCAAATCTAGCCCAGGATTTAAATATCCCGCGCCTGATTTGCATCTTCCCGGCCGAGTGCCATTTTTGAAATTTACAAGGCTGGAATAACTGCCCGCGTCTACACGCGGCAGTGAAACGGGAGTTCAAAATAAAACTCTATTTCGAACTACCTGTTATTCCTCTTGCAATGAGGTTTAAAGTGTAGACATACCCTCAGCGCTGGGTGTTTGTTCACAGCCAGCATTTCCAAAAGCATTCAGCGTTGAGCTAATTCCCATCCCGACCAAGGGCAAAGCTCCCATTGACTTCAGTGGGCAGAGCTATAGACCAATCCTGAGTGCTTTTGAAAATCCCATGTCCACTCCACCCATTTTTCTCCACAAGTTTTAGAGGTTCATTGTTCTAGAGGAGCTGATGAGTTATTTCTTCAAAACATATTCCACCTCAGGGGACAGCTCACAAACTATTTGCTATAACTTTTGGTGCCTCTATTCACTGGCCCTAATTCTCCATTCTCACTGGCCATCAGAGTCATATAATCATAGAACATTAGAATCGGAAGGTACCTCAAGAGGTCATCAAGTCCAGTCCCCCGCCCTCATGGCAGGACCACACATCATCTAGATCATCCCTCATAGGTGTCTATCTAACCTGCCCTTAAATATCTCGAGTCTCAGAGATTCCACAACCACCCTAGGCAATTTATTCCAGTGTTTAACCACCCTGACAGGAAGTTTTTCCTAATGTTCAACTTAAACCTCTCTGGCTGCAATTTAAGCTCATTGCTTTTTATTCTGCCATCAGGGGCCAACAAGAACAATTTTTCTCCCTCCTCCTTGTAATACCCCTTTTAGATAGTTGAAAACAGCTATCATGTCTCCTCTAAGTCTTCTCTTTTCTAAACTAAACAAGCCCAATTCTTTTAGTCTTCCCTCATAGCTCATGTTTTCTAGACCTTTAATCATTTTTGTTGCTCTTCTCTGGATCTTCTCCAATTTCTCCACATTTTTCTTGAAATGCAGTGCCCAGAACTGGACACACTACTCCAACTGAGGCCTAATCAGCGCAGAGTAGAGCAGAAGAAAGACTTCTTGGCTGTGTCTACACTGGCCACTTATTCTGGAAAATCAGCTGTTTTTCCGGAATAGCTTGCCAGCTGTCTACACTAGCCCCTTGAATCTCCAGAAAAGCACTGACGATCTAATGTAAAATCATCAGTGCTTTTCCGGAAAAACTATGCTGTTCCTGTTCGGGCAAAAGTCCTTTTCCGGAAAACTGTTCTGGAAAAGGGCCAGTGTAGACAGCACCGATTTCTTTTCCGCAAAAAAGCCCTGATCGCGAAAATGACGATCGGGGCTTTTTTGCAGAAAAGCGCGTCTACATGGGCATGGACGCTTTTCCGGAAAACGTGCTTTTCCGGAAAAGCATCCTGCCAATGTAGACGTGCTTTTTCCGGAAATACTTATAACGGAAAACTGTTCCGTTTTAAGCATTTCCAGAAAAGGGTGCCAGTGTAGACGTAGCCTCTGAGAACAGTTATTCTCCCAATTATGCACCCACCTTACAATAGCTCCATTTAGGTTGTATTTCCCTAGTTTATTGAGAAAAAAGTAATCCAAGACCATGTCAAATGCCTTACTAAAGTCTAGGTATACGACGTCCACCTGATGTTGTTTCTGCTCCCTGACTGCCAGCAGTGCATGCTCTCATGAATAACTGTGACTAACTGTGCAGACATCCAAGCTAACAGGACTTTGCATTTGTCCTTGATGAAATCACGTCAGCACAGGCAGGTGTTTGCAGAATGCAGAGAAAAGAGGTTGCCAATACTATCAGGATGAATTTGTGTCTCTTTCTTTCTCCCTGCTGGTCTGAAATCCCAGTGTAGTTGAGGCCTATCGCTTCCATTTTATTTTCCTTCTCTCCCTTGGGCTGTTTGGAGTCAGACTGTGTCCGAGGCTCAGCGGGGGGAAGCTGGCCAAGTGCTACTGAACTCAAGGCTCTGTAGCTGAGTTGCGGACCCCACAGATGTTTTGCAGAAGTGGCCCAGCAAAGCAGTGAGCTGATTTGGGATCAGAGACAAAGGAAGGGCCTATCTTTCTAGAGCAGCAGTTTTTAAACCTTTTTCCTTAGGCCCCAGTTGAAGAAAATTGTTGATGACATGACCCAACAGAATTTGACCAGCGTGTGGCTGAGAATGAGAGCTTTGGGGTGCATGAGGGGGCTCCGGCTTGGGGGGGGGGGGGTCAGGGCTGGGACAGGAGGGGCTTACTTTGAGTGGCTCCTGGTCAGCAGTGCAGCCGGGGGGCAGGGAGGAGGGGGCTAAGGCAGCTTCTTCCTTCTCCTGGCACCGCAGAACATGCTGCGCCCCAGCAGCAGGTTCCCAGCCAATGGGAGCGTGGAGCTAGTGCTCTGAGCAGCAGCAGGGCATGGTGTGCACTCTCTTATCCCCGCCACACCTAAGAGCCGAGGCTGTTGCCGGCCGCTTCTGGGGCGAAGTGCAGTCTGCAGTGCCCGGAGAGGCAGGTAGCTGCCTTAGTAGCATCGTTCCCACTAAGGTGCATGCCTACACGGCCATGCACAAAAATTCTTCCCCCATTACCTCTTCTGGAGAGCTGCACAGCAGCACTTGCTCGGCCGGTGGCTGCTCTGGCAGGCAGGGCCGGCTGAGACGGCGGGGTGAGGGAGCTCCTGGGGTGGGGGGCCAGGACCTGCTGCGGCCATGTGGCAGGGAGGGGAGGCCCGCTCTGGTGGCCAGTGCTACCACATGGTGGGAGAGGAGGGCATGGCCTGTTCTGGCTACTCACCGCATGTTATGGCCCCTCTCCTGTAGGTATAATGGTATGTGTCAGTTATGACATGACATTTGCTAGCTATGAGCCGTGAGTAACAGCAGTCATGACGCAGGCAACACCTGTAAGGAGAAACAGGCTGAACTGGATACACAGCAGAGTATGCAGAAAAACAAAACAACGCCCCCCCCTCCAACTGCGCCTGCCCTCAATGGGTTTCTGAATTGCATAAAACAAGCAGATCCTGCGACATCACAGCTCAACGGAGTAAAGCTGGTCGCAAAACTTACTCATACAGACAGTCTCACTGATGTCAATAGATTTTAGCCTCCTCTCCCTAAACCTTCCATGGGCCAGTTCTCTCTGATATCCGTGATAGGTCTTTGCTCTTCTTGTTACTTTCTTTGCTGCCTCTACTGGCCTTCTTTCCACGCTTCCACATATCCTGTCTGGCCTTGGGGTGACGGGCTTCTCTTGTGCATCTCCTGGTCTTGGGAGCAGACGTCGTGCCCTGTGTGCCCATTGATCCGTGTCGCTTCATGGAGTTACGTTCACGTCTCTCCGTTAGGGATCCGTACCGCAGTCTTCTTTCAGAAGTCACCTGAGCACATAGCCAGGCCCGCCGACAGGGGGAGCAAAGAGGGTGATCGCACAGGGGCGCGGCATTTCAGAGGGGTCCTGGGTGAATGTGCTCTGGGTGGCGCTAAGGGCTGAGTTCCCTTGGCCCTGCCCCTTCCGCCCTTGCCCCGCCCCTTCTTCCCTCGGTCCCGCCCCTTACCAAGGTATGAATCCAGTGCCCCCCACACCTTGCGCCCAGGTCTGCGGTAGCTGTTGGCCCTGCTGCACATACCAGGCTAAAAGCATCCGTAAAGTATCTCAGTGGAGTTACGCTAAGGATGAATTTGATACCATCTTTTCTCCCTGGCTTAAACCTTTCTCCTGCTCTCTATTTCCTGCACCTGTGTGTCACTCTGCAAGGCTGACTGGGGTGCAGCTGGGATATTCAGCAAGCTCTAGTATCTAGAGCAAGGACTGGAGACCCATAATTCACCAATGTGGCCTGTGTTTTTAGATACCATAATCAATATCTGCTGTACCAGTCAGTGGCATCCTTAGGTTCTCCTTTGCCTCCCACGCCGCAATGGCACCCGTAGAAGGTGTAATTTGGGAACGCACTTTTCCCAGTTGCTTGTTTGATCATCTTTCGAAACTCCAAGAGACTCCCATGCACCACAAATTCACCTGCAAAATAACAGCAGAGTGTTACATCCTAGTTCAGGGTCTCTGCGCCTGAAGTCCCCCTCCATGGCCCAGCAAGGGCACTGGCTAGACTGGTGATTTTCAAACGATGGATTGTGACCCAACACTCGGTGGCAGAATGTCAGGCTCTGGGTCTCTTTGTGCAGGTGGATCAGGTGACCAGTGCAGGTTCTAAGGCAACGCCCTGCCTGTCCTGCACCACAGACTGTGCAGCACCCCAGAAGTGGCCAGCAGCAGGCCCAGCTCATAGGGGTGTGTGCGTGGGGGAGTGCACAGGTATCCATGCGCTGTCCCTGCCCTGAGCACTAGCTCTACACTCCCCTTGGCTGGGGACCTGCTGCTGGCTGCTTCTGAGGTGCAACATGGTCTGAGGTGCCAGCAGAGGCAGGAAGCTGCCTTAGCCCCTCTCCGCCCCCCCCCCCCCCCCCCCGCACTGCTGACTGGGAGCTCATAGACTTTAAGGTCAGAAGGGACCATTATGATCATCTAGTCTGACCCCCTGCACAGTGCAGGCCACAGAATCTCACCCACCCGCTCCTAGAATAATCCTCTCACCTATATCTCAGATATTGAAGCCTTCAAATACTTTGAAGACCCCAAGATGCAGAGAATCCTCCAGCTGTGATCTGTACCCCATGCTACAGAGGAAGGCGAAAAACCTCTAGAGCTACTCAAGGGAAGCCCTTCCTGCCCCAGCCTTGACCCCCGCAAAAAAAGCCAGAACCCCCACATACAGCCAAAGCTCTCCTCCTCAGCCCCACCTCAGAGCTCACACTTTTGTCAAATTCTGTTGGGTCTCAGCATCAATGATTTTCTCCAACTGGATCACGAGAAAAAAAGTTTCCAATCAGGGGTGGCCTGGGGCCACTTGACAAATTTCTGAAGTGGCCCTCCGTCAAAAATGATTGCCCACCCCGATCTAGAGTATCCCTGACAGGTGTTTCTCTAACCTGCTCTTAAAACTCCCCAATGATGGAGATCCCACAACCTCTCTAGGGGTAGGTCCACACGACAGCGTTATTTTGAAATAGTTTATTTTGAAATAACGGGTCTAGACAGAAAATGCATTTCAAAATAGCGTTTTGCTATTTCAAAATAGCGCGTCCACACTGATAGGACGCTGAATTGCATTTAAGTCCAGCCGGAACCGGTTCTGGCAGGGCATCAGGTCAGGAGTTACCTTGTGTGGCTGCTGCCTGAGGCTATCTGAGACTTGTGCTTAAAGGGACCCCCTGGACAGCCAGTTCTAAGGTTTCCCTGATTGCTTGCCTACCTCGCTGAGGGACAGCACAGCATTTTTTACTCTGCATGCTCTGGTTGCCCTCACTCAGGACACCACAGCACTCTGCAGAATAGAGCCGGAGCCACCTCTGGGCACTCTGATGCTTCTCCTGTACGTGTTGCTGTGAGCCTGGCAGCACGTTCTGCAGGCAGTAACTGTCTCCCTGGTGTGCCCCACTGGGGGCTCGTGCCTCATTCCACCCTCACGTCCTTCCACTTACCCCTCCCTAACCCCCTTTCCTGCTGTACAATAAAAGACACGTGTTCATTACAACAAAGCCTCTTTATTGAACAAAACTGGGGGGGGGAGTGAAACTGAGGTGAGACTGGGGAAAGAAAGTGGGAGAGGGGAGAAGAGAGGATGGGAGAGAGGAGGGGGAAATGTGGGAGGAGGGAGCTGACAGGAAGAGGCAAGGGGAGGAAGGAGGAGGAGGAGAAGCTCAGGGCTCAGGGTTGGGGGGTCTCACCGTCCCAACGGTCCCCCAACACCATGGGTGCGGGGGCCTCGGCCCTTGGGGGTGTGGGGAGGGTTGGGAGGAAGAAGCAGGAGTGGGAGGAGTAGCGGTAGCTGGGGAGGCAGCAGAGGCTGGAGCAGCAGGAGGCAGCAAGTTCTGCCCCGGGGTCAATGACCACCTGGGGGGCACAGACTGTCCTGCCCCCCAGGATGAGGACCATGGCATCAAAATAGGGGCAGGGGTCTGGGTCTGCTCCTGGTTGGGAGCTACCCCCTGTGGCCCTGGCATATGCCTGCCGCAGCTCCTTTATTTTAACGTGAACCTGCTCCTGGGTTTGCATGTGACCTTTGGTGGCCAGGCTGGCAGCCATCTGCCTGTAGACGGTTGTGTTCCTCCATTTAGTGTGGAGATCATGGACATTGGAGGCATCCCCCCAAACCTGAATTAGGTCCCTGATCTCTGCACTGGACCAGGCAGGCACCCGCCTTTTCCGATCCCTAGTAGGCTCCTGGGAGCTGGCAGACTGGTCCTGGGGAGCGGTGGAGGGCTGGCTGGCACTGGCTGCCTGGCTCATGCTGGGGCCACTGGGTCAGGTGCAGCGACTGCTGGCTCTGGGCTGGCAGGCTTGGAGATGGCACAGGCACTGTGGCCAGAATCTACCCCTTTAAGGGCTCTGGGGATGGGGGGAAGGAGAGGAGTTTTCTTGATTGTGCCCAGAGTGGCCAGCAGGGCACCCTGGGAAGGGCTGGAGGCTCCCTATTTCGAAATAAGTGTCTACACAATGCTTATTTCGAAATAGCAATTTCAAAATTGGTGCTATTCCTCGTGGAATGAGGTTTACCAATTTCTAAATAAGCCCTCCGCTATTTCGATTTAATTTTGAAATAGCAGTTTGGCTGTGGACACTGGTAAAGTTTTTCTTAATGTCCAACCTAAACCTCCCTTGCTGCAAATTAAGCCCATTGCTTCTTGTCCTATCATCAGAGGTTACAAAGAACAATTTTTCTCCCTCCTCCTTTGGTTTACTTAAAACGGTTAGCATGTCCCCTCTCCGTCTTCTCTTTTCCAGACTAAACAAGCTCATTTTTTTCAGTCTTCCCTCATTGATCCTGTTTTCAAGACCTTTAATCCTCTTTATTGCTTTTCTCTGGACTTTGTTCAATTTGTTCACATCTTTCCCAAAATGTGGCGCCCAAGATCGGACACAATACTAGAGTTGAGGCCTAATCAGCATCGAGGTGAATGGAAGAATTATTTCTCACGTTTGCTCACCATACAACATCCCAGAGTGATATTTGCTTTTTGGGCAACAGTGTTACACTGTTGATTTGTATTTAGCTTGTGGTTCATATAACCCCTAGATTCCTTTCCTCAATACAAAACTGAATCTACCTCCCTAAGTGGAGCACTTCGCATTTCTCCATCCTGTTTACTTCAGACCTTTTCTCCAGTTTGGCCAGATCATTTTGAATTTTAACCCTATTCTCCAAAGCACTTATCCAAAGATACCTCCCCCAGCATGGTATCGTCCAAAAATTTTATAAGTCGTCTCTCTATGCCATTGGATAAATGAGGGTGGGCAAACCTTTTGGCCTGAGGGCCACACCAGGTTTCAGAAATGATCTAGAGGGCTGGGTAGAGAAGGCTAGGGGTGTCTGTGCCTCCCAAAACAGCCAGACATGCCCCCATCCAACCCTCCAATCCCCATCTCCCAGCCCTTCTACCGCATCCAACCCACCACTGCTCCCTGTCCCCTGACTATCCCCCCACTTCCTAGTCAATGAGCCCTGCTCCCCATCTCCTAACTGCCCCAGGACCCTCTGCCTCCTATCCAACCCCCTTGTTCCTCACTGCCACCACTCCAGACCTGTGGCACCCCTACTCTCCATCCCCTGACCAGCTCCCCCCGACCATGCCACCTGGAGCACTGGGGCTGGCGGTGCATTGAGCGCACCCCCCAGGTGCTGGAAGAGTTGAGGTTGCAGTGGGGGTGGGGGGACAGAAGGGGAGGGGTCTGGAGCTCAGGGGCTGAACAGAAGGGTCTGGCAGACTGGATGTGGCCCGTGAGACATAGGTTGTCCGCCTCCTATCTAATAATGGATGAAGCTGCTGGTGGCGGTTCAGAGACAGTAAGTAACTTAGCTTAGAAAAGGAACCTAATCTAACGCAGAAGTGCAACACCTGAAACCTGTGTCTTCGGGTTCCTTTTCTGTGCAGCTTGTGGGTGTTGCTTTTCCTGACTATTTCATCTCCACCGCTGGGATTGTTTTCTAGTCAATAAACATTTGTGTTTATTTTGTGTCTCGAGCCAGTCTCTGGGGTGCAAACTAGGGGCTGTTTTCACACCTTCAAGTTAAGAAAGCAAAATGCCATTTAATTGGTTAGGGGCCCTCCCATCAAAATCTCATTTAATTGGTATGGGGCCCTACCACCCGCTGCTGGGTTGGAACGGCCTCCTCATAAAAACCCTGGAGCACCCCTGCCTGCAGAATGCCCGGGCCCACCACAGGCAGGGGCTGCTCCAGCTTCCACCAGTTAACCGGAATCAGTAAGCCTCACCCATTAAGGCTGATACTTACCAGTTAACTGGTTCCTTGGTTAATCTCCAGAGATGGAGATTCCACAACCTCCCTGAGCAATTTATTCCAGTGTTTAACCATCCTGACACTTAGGAAGCTTTTCCTAATGTCCAACCTAAGCCTCCCTTGCTGGAATTTAAGCCCATTGCTTCTTGTCGTAACATGAGAGGGCAAGGAGAACAAATTTTCTCCCTTCTCCTTGTAACACCCTTTAAGGTACTTGAAAGCTGCTCTCATGTCCCCTCTCAGTCTTCTCTTTTTTAAACTAAACAAACCCAATTCTTTCAGTCTTCCCTCAGAGTTCATGTTCTCTAGACCTTGAATCTTTTTTGTTGCTCTTCTCTGGACCCTCTCCAATTTCTCCACATCTTTCCTGAAATGTGGTGCCCAGAACTGGACACAATACTCCGACTGAGTCCTAACCAGCGCAGAGTAGAGCAGAAGAATGACTTCTGGTGTCTTGCTCACAACACTCCTGTTAATGTATCCCAGGATCATGTTTGCTTTTTTTGCAACAGTGTCACACTGTTGACTCATATTTAGTCCTCACATAGCTAGCTGCATCAGCAGCACAGGGCACCCTAGAATCTGACCCTTGGGTTCTACTCTCATGCTAGGTTTACACTGGGACAAGTGCACAGACCTCAGTGGAGTTACAGGTAAATGCGAGCAGACTCAGGCCCCCGATAATCAGTACATTTTGAAAAATTACTGCACTTACTACAGGAGAACAGCACAGCCAATGCTAAGAGGAACTTCATCTTCCACTTGTCAGGATCTGGAAGAAGAGAAACCCACACTGGTCTTCTATTCAAGAGGAGCAGTCCGTCTGTCCAGCAGGCTGTAGAAAATAGGTTACTCCATACATCCCAATGCTGGCCTCCCTCTCCAAATGCAAACTCCCACGGAGTTGAAGAAGCTTTTTACTGCAGTAAGTGACATGCAGTTCCAGGCCTGTAGAAAGAGAAGCAGGTTTTATCAACGGTTTCACCACTGGCGCACGAGACCCTTCATTAATGTGAGACACTTCGTTAACACGAGTGGAAACACAGACACAGTATAAAACACACAAGGGTTAAGCAGCTGAAATTAGCCGGTTACCCAACGTGAGTTTCTCATGAATTTGCCTGGTTAAAGTGTGGGCTCAGGAACTGATGCAAGTTTGCATGTTTCAGTAATCCAAAGAGAGTGAAATCAATGCTTACTGGGAACACAAAACACATGGTCGTACGGTAACCTCTACAGAGCTCAAATAAATGAATTTATCCTTAGCGAAGGTAATCCTCATAAGAACATAAGAACGGACACACTGGGTCAGACCAAAGGTCCCTCTAGCCCAGTATCCTGTCTGATGACAGTGGCCAATACCAGATACACCAGAGGGAGGGATCACAACAGGTAATCCTCACATGATCCCTCTTTGTCACCCACATCCAGAAAAACAGAGCCTAGGGATACCATTCCTACCCATTCTGGCTAATAGCCATTGATGGACCTAACCTCCATGAATCTATCTAGCTTTTTTTTAACCCTGTTAAAGTTCTAGCCTTTACGCATCCTCTGGCATGGAGTTCCACAGATTGACTGTGCGCTGAGTGAAGAAAAACTTCCTTTTGTTTGTTTTAAATCTGCTGCCTATTAATTTCATTTCGTGACCCCCTAGTTCTTATATTGTGGTAATAAATAAATAACTTTTCCTTATTCACTTTTTCCACACCAATCATGATTTTATAGTGCTCTATCATAACCCCCCTTAGTCTTCTCTTTTCTAAGCTGAAAAGTCCAAGTCTTTTTAATTTCTCTTCATACGGGACTCATTCCAAACCCTTAATCAATTTTGTTGCCCTTTTCTGAGCCTTTTCAAATGCCAATATATCTTTTTGGAGATGAGGCAACCACCTCTGTATGCAGTATTCAAGATGTGGGCGTATTATGGTTTTATGTAGAAGCAATAAGATATTTTCTATCTTATTCTCTATCCCTTTTCTAATGACTCCTAACATTCTATTTGCTTTTTTCACTGCCACTGCACGCTGAGTGGATGTTTTCAGAGAACTATCCACGATGACTCGAAGATCTCTCTCTGGAGTAGAGGGTGTATCAGTGGAGCTCCATTGAAGTCAATGGAGCAATGCTGATTGACATCTGCCGAGGATCTGGCTCGGGGTGTTAAAATATAACAAAAGGACATCAAATCACGCCACCTAGGATGACACGTGTTAAGGACATAAAACTATACATCATGGCTATGTCTAGACTGCATCCCTTTTTCGTAAAAAGGATGCAAATTAGACATTGCAATTGCAAAAGAAGCGGGGATTTAAATCTCCCCCGCTTCATTAGCATAAAAATGGCTGCCGCTTTTTTCCGGCTCGGAGCTTTGCCGAAAAAAAATAAGGGATAAGGGAACTTTCAGAAAAGGCTTTATTTTCCAAAAGATCCGCGTCTAGACTGGCGCTTTTTTCCAGCAAAGCTCCGAGCCGGAAAAAAGCGGCAGCCATTTTTATGCTAATGAAATGGGGGAGTTTTAAATCCCCGCTTCATTAGCAATTGCGATATGTCTAATTTGCATCCCTTTTCCGAAAAAGGGATGCAGTCTAGACACAGCGAGCCAGTATGGACCAAGGCCCAGATCCTCATCCTATTGAAATCAGTGGCTAAACTTATCTTGAGTTCAACAGGATTAAGACATACCATCAGTACTGGTGCAAGGGGGGCTGCTGCAGCCCCTGACTTGAAGTGGTTTCCATTCTACACAGGGTTTATAGTTTGGGTCAATCGCTCTTGGCACCCCCACCTTACAATTTGTCCCAGTGTCCGTGCATGGCAGCGTAGAGCTAAGCTCTTTACAAGCTTTATCACTCAAACATGGAACTTAGAATAGTCAAACGGACTCTCTAAGCTGAAAAGAAACATAATAGGGATAAAAGTCCTTGTTTGTCAAATGGAGCCACGGAAGGCGAACGCTCCAGTTCACAGGTGGTCTGTGTCACCAAGGTGTGGGGAGTCACTGGGCCCAGACATGGCTTTCATCCAGCAGTAGAACAAAAGGTTTATTGGTTCACAGGGACACAGCGAAGAACAGACTTGTCAGCGCAGGAACCAGAAGCAATCAGAACAATCCATCTTGAGGAGAGGGGGGGGTCCAGAGACAATGACCCTGCCCCCCATCTCTACACCCCAAGGCAGTGAGACTCACTCACGCTCTCAGCAGCACATCTCTGTCTCGATCCAGCCTTTGTCCAGCTTCCCAGGTAAAAGGTGTCAGGGTTACCACCGGACAGTAGAAATCACTTGCAACATAAAGTGAACAGAATGAATACAATCCCCACTTCATCACAGCCTGTTTTAATGTCAGGCAGTATTCACAGATCTAGTCTGACCTGCCCGCAGCAGCCAGTGGATCTCAGCCATTAGTAGCATAAGGTTATTCTATACCACCACTGTCTTAAAAACACTATTAGCTCTGCTTTAATCTAGGATAAGCCTGAGTTTGTTACCTGCACCTCGTCCTCAGCAGCCAGCCTAAGGATCCGGTACTTGTCCAAGAGTTGTTGGCTTTGGGGAAGCAAACTGATGACAAGGGTTATTTCTTCCATTGGGGGGAGGGCCAGGTTTGGACATGCTCTCTGGCCTGGAATTGGATGGGTCCCATTTTCAACAAACCAATGCTGACCAATTGGTGTAGAGAGCACGCTGCATTCATTGCCTTTGCACATCCCAAGCAGAGAAAACAGGGCCCTAGATTGGCAACTTCCTGACTGTAATGGCATGTGTTTACTGTGGTTTTAGTACCGGAACTAGTAGATGTCTCAAGGCACTTGCACTTGAAGTCTAAGTTCTGCTTTCAAAATGTCAAGGGTTTAAGCAACTGACATATGCCTACCCAGAACTCCCTTGTTTTGCCATACATGGATCTGTGGCCTTTATAAAGATTTCAGGGTGATTGATGTAACCTCTTTGATTAAATTTGCACAACCCCAGGTTCCTACTCAGGTCAGAGTTTCCTGACCAGCAGCTTTGTTACCTTGCAGTAGCATCCATTCCAAGTCCTCTGGTATTTAAAAGGCATCTTTTCACATCCTCTGATGTGTTTCATGGGGGTCTCTGTTTCCACAACATCTCAATATTCTGCTGTGTTACACAGCCCCCCTTAGCTCTTCCCAGGCGTAACATGTCACTGTTCTGGTAAAAGCATTTCTCTCAGAGGGGAATGTCTTCTTTCCCACATTCCCCAGGAGTTTGTGACTGTGTACTTTGAAAAGTCGGCTTCTGTTAAGCAGAGAGCAAATAGAAGCTGGTTTTCCCACAGGAATTCATCAAAGCTGTACTGCAGTGGTGTTTTCAATTCAACTGCCCCAGACTGAAATGGGGAGTCTCTTGCTGATCTAAATAGCCAGTTTGCAAGCACTGGTTCTGAGCTGTGCTGAGCTACACTGACTGGTAGTGCCAAGGAGCAATGGTGGGGATCAAGAGAAGAAGTCATTGCCACCCGGGCATTCGGACCCAATTCATCCTGGTTTGTCCTTTCCCCATCTCTGTTTTCTCCTCTAGCCCTTCTTTGGGGCCAGTTGGACGTTGCATCTTGTCCAATGCTCCATCTGTGGTCAGGTAAGAGATGGTTGTCTCTGGATTTATCAAACCCCCCACCAGGAATCCCGTTGGCAACAATGGGTGGAGTTTGGAGACAACCAGATATGGGAGCGTCTCTGTGGCCTTCTTCCCGTGCATAGCACTAGTAAAGGAGAGCCTGCTATGAAAGGCTGTAGGTCACCATGTAACCTTCTGCCTCAGTGAAAGATTTGCTGGGGCTAAGCTGAGTGATAGAGGTGTCATAACCCCTGTCTGTTAGCTGCCCCAAACAAACTTCTTGGGACACTGTCAGTCCTTTCCTTTGCCTTCCAGTGAACACTTGCTGCACCCCAGTTCCCAAGCCCCCCGGAAGAATGTTCCCCAGGATTATCCAGCCCTGATCAGTGGGTACTCTCGGAAATTGCCCCGTGTGATAGCTGCGAAGAGCCAACGTAGACACCAGCTTCTCTGAGGCAGCTTAGGTGAGGTTCCAGTACTCACGTGGCCTGAAACTCCCATAGGGTATGTCTACACTACAGTATTATTTTGAAATATCTTATTTCAAAATAGTTATTTCAAAATAACTTTGCTGTGTAGACATACCCTTGGGCTGTGTCTAGACTGGCAAGTTTTTCCGCAAAAGCAGTTGTTTTTGTGGAAAAACTTGCCAGTTGTCTACACTGGCCGCTGGAATTTCTGCAAGAACACTGACGATCTCATGTAAGAAATCAGTGCTTCTTGCAGAAATACTATGCTGCTCCTGTTTGGGCAAAAGTCCTTTTGCGCAAAAGGGCCCCAATCGCGAAAATGGCGATCGGGGCTTTTTTGCGCAAAAGCGCGTCTAGATCGGTACAGACGCTTTTCCACAAAAAGTGCTTTTGCAGAAAAGCGTCCGTGCCAATCTAGACCTTCTTTCCCGCAAATGCTTTTAACAGAAAACTTTTCTGTTAAAAGCATTTGCAGAAAATCATGCCAGTCTAGACGTAGCCATACTGATTTCACATCCTTGCCCTCCCTCGCATCAACCTGTTTTTTTTTCTGGTGGGCTAATATGCAAAGAGAGTCTCCTTCATGTTGGTTTCATAATGCAATTAATTAATTGCATGTAATTAATTGCATTAGGAAGAGGGTGGTAATTGGGTTCTATATCCCATAATGAGGCAAAAATTGCTTGTCAACCATGTCCAGAACACAGATTCTAAACATGTGTTTGGTACATGCACTGACCTTCTTGCAGGACATCCACCACACACTGCAGGACATGATGGGGACCAGCTGATGGGGATCAGCTTTTAGTTGATCCTTCCCATGACATTCTTCATAGATAAATACTAAATGTCAACGTGGAAGGTGTGATGAGTTTGTCAGGCCTGCTGACAGAGTAGTGAACCATGTGGCACAGAGAAGCATAGACGGAAACAGAGAGAAGGGCCCCTGGCAGGATGGCTCTGGGGAGAAAGGCATTTGCTGGTGGGCTGTGCTTCATGTAGAAGACCATAGTTACCTATTCCCTCTCCCCTAGTCCCTTAATGCATGTCATCATCGCAACCGTCACTCAGCAAGGATCTCCATGCATGGTGGCATTGCACAGAGAATCCTACAGTTGGAAGAGACCTCAGGAGGTTATTGAATCCAACCCCCTACCCAAAGCAGGACCAACCCCAACTAAATCAACCCAGGTCAAGCCAGGACTTAAAAACCTCTAGGAATGGAGATTCTACCATAAGAACATAAGAACGGCCGTAGTGGGTCAGACCAAAAGTCCATCTAGCCCAGTAGCCTGTCTGCTGACAGTGGCCAGCACCAGGAGCCCCAAAGGGGGTGGACCGAAGACAATGATCAAGCGATTTGTCTCGTGCCATCCTTCTCCAGCCTCTGACAAACAGAGGCCAGGGACACCATTTCTATCCGCTGGCTACTAGCCTTTTATGGACCGAACCTCCATTAAATTATCTAACTTCCCTTTAAACTCTGTTCTAGTTCTAGCCTTCACAGCCTCCTCTGGCAAGGAGTTCCTCAGGTTGACTATGTGCTGTGTGAAGAAGAACTTTCGCTTATTAGTTTTAAACCTGCTACCCATTCATTTCATTTGGTGTCTTCTAGGTAACCCATCTCCCTAGGTAACCCATTCCAATGCTTCACCATCCTCCTAATGAAATAGTTTTTCCTAATATCCAACCTAGACCTCCCCCACTGCAACTTGAGACCATTGCTCCTCTTTCTGCCATCACTGAGAACAGCCTCTCTCCATTCTCTATCCTTCAGGTAGTTGAAGGCTGCTATCAAATCCCCCCTCACTCTTCTCTTCTGTAGACTAAATAAACCTAAATCCCTCAGCCTCTCCTCATAAGTCATGTGCTCCAGCCCCCTCATCATTTTGTTGCCCTCTGCCGTGCTCTCTCTAATGTGTCCACATTCTTTCTGTAACGAGGGCCCCAGAATTGGACACAATACACCAGATGTGGCCTCACCATCTTTTGCATTTGACTGTAACTCTCTGAGCTAATGAATACCTGTCTTAATTTGCTCCTACTCCGTTAGCCTGAGGCACAGCTGGAGCAGCAGCACCTGTGTGAGTGAGAGTCTGGGCCCTTCTGAAAGTGGAAGGTCAGTGCGTATGGCCTTCGCCAGACCCACACCTCCCAAGGTCCTTTGATGCCCTCTTTTGCACCTAAAGGATTCAACTCCCCCAACGCTTCTGATCCATCTAAACTGCCACACAGGCAGCTGGAAATCCTGACCATCACCTGTGCCTCAGTTTCCCTTTCTGTAACTGGGACCAATGCTCCTGAAAGGTGCTTGGATCTCTCTGGCTGGCAGGAGCTATGGCAGTGCCAAGTTCTTTATTACTTCCATTAGGTATTAATTATTGCAGCACAAAAGGGGATTTAAACCAGGTCCCACAGTCTTCTCTCCTGGGACAGCTGACGCCTCTGGGTGACTTATTTCCAACCTCAGCGGCAAGTAGAAACAGATCCTAGGAGCCTGATTCACCTCTCATTTACTGCAGGCCTGACCCTCCACAGCCCTGCACTGTGTGTACCCTCCTGCCCTGCACATCTAGGCGAAGCCGGTGTGAAACCCAATTACACTAAGGCGTGTCTACACTACAGATTTTTCCTTCCCGCTAACTGATTGCAAATTAATTCGAGATGGTGAATGGATTTGTAAAACCTCATCTAGACACTGCCAAGCCCTGCGCTCTAGGCTACACAGGTTTATGGTTTACCCCCAAATATGTGCGCCATGGAGCAAACGATTCAGAAGCATTCATATGAGCCTTTGCAATGTGCTCCCTACCTTGAGTGAGTCAGCTGGAGTGGAAGACGTTAGAGCAGACATTCCGTATGGCGGCTTGGCATGGCTCGGGCAGGGCACAGGAGCCTTAAAGTGGGAGTAAATCACACCTGAATTGAATTGTAAATGTAACAAGTTATATTCATGCCTTTTTACATAGCCAGAGTGGGGCATAGCGGCCTTTGCCTAACCAAGACTCAGGCTTGGCCATTTCTAAAGTGTTACCATGTAACTTCCCCTTTATACAGCTGCCCAAAGTTCAAGGTAGCAAAGAATCAGGCCAATCCAGTTTACACTAGTATAAATGGGAGGAAAAATCAAGGCCACTGAATCTAACCACCAGAATGTTGCCTCTTACTGACCAAAATGCAAAAGGCGTATGTGAGTACGCATGGGGGTTTACTGAAATAGTTATACCAGGATAAGCACTAATGTGTGTACAGTTATAATGATACGAGGTAAGAGACGCTTAGTCCATTTCCCATGTGGGAATACGAGATCCTGTTGTAGCTGTTTACCACTTTACCTACCCTGGCAGAGGGAAAGGAAGAGAACTTTTATGTGTAGACAAGGCCTGATAATAACAGCCCTTCTACAGCACTCCTCATGCATTCACTGCCTCCATTCTCCAGCTGGTAGACACACACCAGCTTTTAACTCAGAGCTGGATGAAATACGGCAAGAATAAAGGACAGTCTAGATCAGGCATGTCCAAAGTCCGGCCCGCGGGCCAATTGCGGCCCGTGTTCCGGTTTAATACGGCCCCCCAGGTAATTTGGCAATATCTATCTTTTATGGCCCCCAACGAATCCATATGTATTGAGATGAATACATTGTAAAATCTCAGTTAATGTCAGTTGGTCTAAATCAGTTATAAATATATTTGGACACAACATGTATACTTGGTGTTATGTTCCTGTTCATATTTTTTGAACTTAAAAATTGACAGACAACCTTTATTACCAATAATATGTAATGTACTTTACAATGTTCCTGACATATTTCAGCTTCCTGGATTTTTTTTCCATCTGGCCTTCAGATATGAAAGGCAGAGTGATTTAACACCTGTTTAGATTTGTCATCCATGTGACGAAATGAAAAGTATGCCGTTTGCAATGAACTTTGCATAAAATAGTGAATTTGCATTTAATTTTAATGGTTCAAAGAATGTCAGGCAAAATGGTCGGCCCTCACGCATGTTCACTTCATCAAATCTGGCCCTCTTTGAAAAAAGATTGGACACCCCTGGTCTAGATGATCAGTAATTCTTACCGGCACTGGACTTGGGAATGTCTCCACAGCTGGAGTAGCTCCTGGCTTGTGCTGGTCACCCACTTACCGTTTATATCTTCCTCTTCTGCTCCCAGAAAGCCTGTGACCACATGCAGCTGAATTTTGTAATGCTCCAGATGGCTGGACAGGTAGGCACTAGAGCAGGGGTGGGCAATAACTTTGGAAGGGGGGCCACTTCACAAATTTTGAAAGTGGCCATGGACCAACCTGGAAGGGGCGGGGTTAAGAGCTGCCCTACTAGGAGCTTTGCTTGGCCTAGGGTCCCTCCCCCCTGAATGATGGCCAATGGAAGGAACCTAGAGCAGATGGGAGGGTTTCGGGGGCTAGCCTCCTCCCAGAGTTGTCTGGGGTGGAGGCTTAGAATTCACATAACACAGATGACAGCTCCTGTTAACCTGTGAAGCCCTATGAACAGAAGCAGTCGAAAGGGCTCGTGCCTCTCAGGCAGCTCCCAGGCAACCAAGAGCTGCGAGCCCTTCTAACTGTTTCTATTTAAAGGGCCCTCGTGTTCCCCGCGGCTGCCAGTCAACATGTTGCCCAACAGGCGCGGGGAAGGAACCAGCCCTGTAAATAGAAGCAGTTAAAAGGGCTCGCAGCTCCGGCGCCGCTAGCGTATTGCTAGGGAGCCAGAGACATGCGAGCCCTTTCAACTGCTTCTATTAAAAGGGCCTGCGCCTTCCCAGGGCAGCTAGGCAAGGTGTGGGGAGGACACGAGACCTTTAAATAGAAGCAGTTACAAGGGCTCATGCATCCCTGGCTCCCAGGCAATGCTCTGAGAGGCTTTTGCCCACCCCTGCCCTAGAGATAGAATTCCTTTCTTTACCAGCGGCCTGGCAGAAAACCCAGTCTCCTCTCCAGTAAGCTGTTACGTTACTCTTCCGTCTCACTTTCTGTTATATTGAGCAATGTCTCTCCTTCTCCGAACTGCCCTAACCTCAAATACTCTAAATCTTTCACAACCTGGCTAACACAAAGCTGCACCGTGGGATGCGTGTGCCTTTCCGGAGAAGTATGGGAACTGGACTGACAACTAGGCAAGAAACCACATGGCATCAGAGCCATCTGAGAATGGAAGTTTCAACGAGGATGACACTGCCCAGCATTGCAAAAGGAGAACATACATGTAAATAAGAAAGCAACTAACCAAGACACCAGATTTTACCGTTTTTACTGCAGAGGCGCATGTTTTGCTCCCATTTACACCAGTGTAAATGCTAATTACTTAATCTCATTTATTCCAGATTTGCCCTGGTGTAAGAGGACAATTTGGCACAGTATCTCCACTGACTTGCAGGGAGTTACTCCTGATTGATAGCATAGTTAAATTAGGCTCATTAAGTCCCTGAATCACAATGTGTTTTAATCATGTTGGTATTTACAAGCAGTTCTTGAGATTTCTATCTTGTCAAAAGCACTAACGAAATAATTAAATTCATTCCCTTCACCAATCAGGCACATGATTGTTTTGTTATTTTAATTTTTTTTAAAATACAGCAAAAACCATTGCTACATAAAATGGGATCAACATTAAAAATGATCCACACAAAAACTATTATGCCTCACTGCAGAATTAAACAGTGCATACACAATTTTGTATCAATAAATCCCTGGTTCTTAAACTTTCTGGCCTGTGGCCTACTTTGTTCAACACAGACCCTTTCATGGATCATCAACCAGCACCCATGATGACAAAATGGGTGCAGGAGTGGAATGGGAATGGGGCATCAGCGTGGGAGGTTGGGTGCAGGATCAGGAGGGGGTGCATGAGGCGGATTAGGTTGCAGGGTCTGGGCATGAAGGAGATGGGGACACTTACTTGGCTTTGTGCATCCCACCACACCCAGGCACCATCCCCTGCTGCTCCCATTGGCTGTGATTCTGGCCAACAGGAGCAGCGGGAAAGCCTCCAGGCAAGCAGTTTCCTGCACTGCCATTGCCCCAGTTAGGGGGAGAGGGAATAGCAGCATGTGGATCTACTTCCTTCCCCTACAAGCCAGATCTGACCCAAGAGGCTCACTCGGCTCCCCTTCCCACAGTGGGAGGCCAGGCTGGGGGGCAGACATGGCTAGAGCCCCAGAACAGATTCCTCACTGCAGGGGGGAGGTATCCCAAGTCCGCAGCCCACCTGCAAGACAATCATGGACCATTAGTGGTCACACCGTGAGAATCACTGCTATGAATGCGTGTGTGTAATAAACAGACATCACAAAACAATCACGTTTTATTGCTCTACCTTGTGCTAACAGAAAAGAAAGTACAGTCAGACGGCAGTTAAAGAGTCAACACCGTTTTTTTAACACATGAGTGCCTCCTTCCCACACCTCTTCTTGGAATAGAAGCGATAAGCCTTGTTGTAGCTGCTCAAGTGTTCCTTCAAGCAGAGCACAAACTTCTTGTCACACTGGCAGCTCAGCTCTTCGCACCAGTCCCCCAAGCCTGCCGACAAACAGTAACAGGATACGTGTTTGAGCGGGGAGTGGTGGGGAAAAGGAGAGAGGCTGCATATGGGGCCATGTGACTTCACTGTGATCCTGGGGTGTGACATACCCAAGAGCGCTTTAACCTAGCTAGCTTAGGTCCTGAAGAAGTGGAGCTGTGGTATTATTGCTTCAGTGTGGACCATGCAAGACCCCTAGATAATTACTTGCAGAGCAGTCTGCAGCACTGAAGTGAGCCCGACTGTAACTACACAGGTCTCAAGACCTGAGTTAACGAGGTAAGTGCTAGCTGCAGTATCACCTTGTGTAGTCCTACCCCAAGACAGAGTGTGCTGACACCTAGGAGCTGGTCTACAATGTGAAACTCCATCACGTTATAACGAGGCACAACGGTAACTGATGCAACGTTAAACATGACATAGTATCACAGACAGGGGCTGTAGTGTTCAACATCCTATTAATTGCCTTGACTCCACAAGGGTGCTCTCAAACACACCACAATTTCCCATTTAGACAAGTCCCTAGAGCAGTGGTTCTCGAAGTGTGGTCTGTAGACCACTAAGGCTACGTCTACACAGCAGCGCTATTTCGGGATGCTAGAGTATCCCGAAATAGCTATCCCACGTCTTCTCAGCAAACCCGTTATTTCGAACTTGCTATTCCGACATCCCAGTAAACCTCATTCTGTGAGGCGTAAGGGACGTTTTGGAATAGCGCTTTATTTCAACATTTGGGGCTGTGTAGACAGCGCCAAATGACAAAATAAGCTATTTCGAAATAGTATTGAAATGCGATACGCAATTTGTGTTGCTCAAATTGTGTATCTTATTTAGAGTTTCGGTGCAGTGTAGACGCCCTCTAGTGGCCCATGACCATCTTGCAGGTGGGCTAACAGCAGTGCAGGAAACTGCTCACCTGGAGGCTTTCTCTGCTGCTCCCCTGGGCTGGAATCCCGGCCAGTGGGGAGCAGTGGGGGACAGTGTCTGGGAGCAGCAGGGTGTGCAGAGCCAGGTAAGTGCTCCCATCCCCCTCATGCCCAAACAGTTTGCCTCGATCCAACTCACACCCCCTCTCCTGCTCCTGCACCCAACCTCCCACTCAGATGCCCCACTCCCAGCCCGCTCCTGTACCCATTTTGTCATCATGGGTGTTGGGTGGTGGTCTGTGAAAAGTTCTGTGTTGAACAGGGTGGGCTGTGGGCCAAAAAGATTGAGAACCACTGCTCTAGAGAGGAACCCTCAGCTCAGCATCCTCCTGGGGGACAGGACATCAGGGCAGGGAGTGGGAGGGGGTGGAGGACAGGGCAGGAGGCTGGAGGTATACAGGTGAGTGCAGGGGGGCAAGGGCACCAGTTTGGAGGAGGGGAGCTGCAGCCATACATACCAAGTTGCTGCTGCTCTTCCTCGTCCTCTGAATATAAGGGAGCGAGGGTAAGTGTGCAGCTTGTGTGAAGTCTCCTCTGCCCCTCCCCCTGGCATTATGCACTTTCCCCTCACTCCCTGACAGTCGGGGAAGAAAAGCAGCAGAGTTCCAGCTGCATGCGGCTGCAAATTCCCCCCAAGAGAGTGGGGGAGGAGTTTAGGGACTGGGGCCACCCCAGAGCTGGGGTGGAGGAAGCACACCCCCCCAGCCAGTTCCTTTCATCTGCCTGGCTGCCTTCTTCTTAGCAAGGCAGCCTGCAAGAGAGCACCGGGAGCTCGTCTGGGAGCAGCTGCAGCCCAGCGCCCCAGCCCACCGGCTTCTCTGGACTGGGCCCTCCATGGACATGTGCCCACATGTGCAGCATGTCCTGCATGCCCCCTAGTTGCACCCCTGCTGACAGGAGTAACTAAGCATGATTCCCCACTCCATCACTCCAGTTTTACTCCAGCCCCAATTAAGTCTCCCTTCTGAATTCATCCTATTCATTTCTCATCTCTCCGCCCTTGTCACAGTGGGAAGCAAATCACATTTCTATTGGTTTTCCCCATTTCTGCCCCTTTCCTGTCATTGAGATTCTGATCTCGGGGGGCTGGCTGGGCTTTCACTTTCACTGGCTTGGAGAACTCCTAGCTGAGAGCAGATGCTAGGAAGACATCTCCTTGTAATCAGGAAAGCCCCCCCCTCCATGCTTCAGGACAGCATATAAGCATGTGCTTAAGTGTTAGCTTGATGTGGGGCCTGCACCTTCAGGTTCAGCCAGTGACTCTGGGTCTCTTATCCTGCTCCTTACGCCCCAGATCAAGAGCTCTGGCGGACTGGGCTCAGGATATAGATTTTAAAAGGCAAAGCAATCAGCTGATTTAGGACAAGAAACAAAACCAAACCCCTGTCTCTCCGTCCAGAAGCCAGCTCACCGCAGTAGATCTTCCCACTCAGGTAGAAGTAGCTGTACATGTATATTTTAGGGAAGCACCCACGATCCTGAAGCTTGTCATAGCAACAGTCATGCAGGCGGCAGCACCTTGGAGGAAAGGAAGAGCTCAGCAATGAGACACGCACGTGTAGGCTTAACACACAAGCAAAGAAATCCCCATTGACCCTTTTCTAGTGCGTGTTTTGACACGAGGGGCCAGCTTCTCTTGTAACTTACACTGGTGCAAATCAGGAGTAAAACTACTGGTGTGAACAGGTTTGGTTGTCGGTTTGTTTTCCATCTATATAGGTTACATGTTCGGGTTGCGGAGGGTTAGCCCCCGGTGGGCTGCCGCTATATTAACCTGCACGGCCCATTGGCCATTCGCTGTTCCTGGCCAAGGGGAGCAGCAGGAAATGTCATGTTCTGGGACAACACTTCCTGCAGCTCTCATTGGCCAGGAACAGCAATCCACGGCCAATAGGAACTGCAATTGCCCGTACCTGCAGCCATGCAACTAAACACAGTGGTGGAAGCCCGCCAGGGCTAACCCTAGTGGACCAGATCTAGCCTGTGGGCTTTTTACCCACCCGACCTGTGTGCATAAGCACATTTCTTAGGGGCTTTATTGTGCTGTTCATCTTTAAACCAAAATATCTCAAATCTATGAGACGCTCCTCTTAAAAAACCCAGTGGGGTGGGATGGCTTGGATTCCTTACCTCTTCAATCCCAGAGGGGGGAAATGCCTGTGCATTTAAGGCCAAAGGTGGTAGCCTTCTTCCCAACACCAACACAGTGGGGCACCCCATTCTAAGAAATACGGAGAGGTAGATTCAGCTACCTTCCTTGGACAGGCTCAGGAAAGCAGCTCTGTTTATGAAACCAGACTCCTTAGTAACTCAAATCCACCTCTCTTTTGAAAATGCATTTTGTGTAGACTGACATTGTGCCAGCCAGTTGATTAGAGCCATGCCAGTTTACACAAGGTATTTGGCCTATTGGCCTTATGCAGTTGAGAGCATCTTGGGTCAATACAGACTTGGGGCCAAATTTTCAGAGGCGAAAATTTTAAGTGACTCAGGAGCTCATGTTCTATTTTCTAAGCTGAGTTTGGCCCAGGAGGCCAGATTTTCTGAAGTATTTAGGTGCTTAAAGAAGCAGAAAGTACTTCTGAAAAAGCCCACTAGATACCCATGTGCTTAAATCCTATTGATTTCCAGGGAATTAGGCACTGAGGCACTTTTGAAAATTCCACTAGATGCTCATCTGCAGGGATCTAAATGCCTTTGAAAACTAGGGATGTTAGTGTGTAGTCGGTTACATGATTGACCGATAAGCCTGGGCTTCTCTGTTAATCATAACAACTACAGACAACTACTCCCTTTGCTGCCTCTATAACAGAGGCAGCAAAGGGCAGGGGGGAGGAGGGAGAGATGGGAGCCAGTACCAATGGGGAGCTGGATTTTAAGCCTGCTCCTTCTGCATGCTGGCTCCCGCAGAGCCACCTACCTTCCCCCCACTCTGCTGCCTTCCACAGAAGCTGTAGTACGGGGGGGGGGGGGGGGGGAAACAGGAGCTGGTGCTTGGGGGGAGCTGGTTTAAAAGCCGGGTCCCCACAAGCACCAGCTCCAACAGAGCCACCTGCACCCCCTTCACCATGCTGCTGTGGCTCTCTGTGCATGCTGGCTTTGGAGAACTGCCTGTTCCCCATTGCTGCCTTCAACAAAGTCAGCAGCATGGGGGGTGGTAACACCTGGCCCCCCCCCCCGCTGCCTCTATGGGAGGCAGGGGGGAAGGTGGGTCTGGAGAAGCTGGCTCCCTGTGTGTGTTGGCTCCCCCCTCACTCTGTACTTCTGCCTTTGATGGGAGCTAGTACATGCAGGAAGTGGCTTTCAAGCTGGCTCCCCACATGGAGCAGCCTGCCCCCTTCACTGCTGCTTCTTTATCAGAGGCCACAGACGGGGTGAGGCAGGAGCTGGTGCTTGCAAGTAGCTGGCTTAAAAGCCGACTTCTCCAAGCCCTGGCTCCTGCCTTCCCTTTTCCCCCCGCGTATAAAAGTGTAACTACTGACATTTCCAGTGGTTACACGTTTACACAAATAAATGACAGTTAGCGACCCTATTGAAAGCCCCTTTGTAAGTGTCACCCTGACGGATGTGCCTGGCAGGCTTTTTAAGACGGGAACTTACTGATCGGTGCTATCCTTTGGCATCCCTGCCCCGCCCCATCCGCAGTAACATCCGTAGTGGGAATAATTCGGAATGGCACTCTTCCTGGTTACTTCCTTAATCATCCTTTGAAGCTCCCAGAGACTCCCCTGTGTCAGAACTGTGCCTGGGGAAACAGCCAAAGGAAATCCAGTGCTGCGAGAGGAGGCATTGCCAAAAGGAAGTGACGTTTATTCCTGTGCCTTTACCAAGCTGCGTTGTGAGCTTGGCAGGTAGAGCGACCCAGAGTTGCAACAGAACGAGCCTGAAGCACGGGTCGGAACCAAAGTCAGCAAACTTTATGGTAGGAGTAACAGGTAGGCCCTGCCTGCAAATCAGTGTCCAGGACACAGATGCGGTATCAGTTTTGCTAGCCCTGCTAAAACACACAGAGCCTGTAAATACATTCCAGCAGGACAGCACAAGGCTGCCCCAGTCTAGCATGCGATAAAGTGGTTTGACACAAGTGATGATATTTTGTCTGAAACATCAGGAGGGGAAGAATAACACCAGGTGGTGAATAGGAACGTTTTGTCTGAAGTATCAGGAGGAAAGTCCAAGGGAAGGTAACAAATGTGCCATGAAACATGTAAGATGATGCACAAGGTGTGAATCCCAGATTGTTTGTCTCAGTCTATAAGGGTACGTCTAAACTACATGTCGGCAGAGGCATGTAGATTTGTTTTTTTGGCAAAGGCAAATGAAGCCGTGATTTAAATGATCGCGGCTTCATCTACATTTACATGGCTGCCGCGCTGAGCCGACAAACAGCTAATCAGCTGTTTGTCGGCTCGCGCGCTAGTCTGGACGTTTCCCCTGTGGACATCAAAGCCCTTTGTCGGCAGCCCCGGTAAACCTCATTCCACGAGGAATAACGGGGCTGCCGACAAAGGTCTTTGATGTCGGCAGGGGAGCGTCCAGACTAGCGCGCGAGACAACAAACAGCTGATCAGATGTTTGTCGGCTCAGCGCGGCAGCCATGTAAATGCAAATTTGCCTTTGCCTATGTGTCTATTCTACATGCTTCTGCCGACAGAGGCATGTAGTCTAGACACAGCCTAAATGTTGGGATAGTGGCATGAATATAGTCCTGCAAGTGCAGGCAGATCCCTGTTCCAGGTAGTATGTGATAGCAGTTCTAATATGCAGAAGAACATGTACTGGTAATCCCAGCTGCAAAAGGGCTTAATGTCATGCCATGGAGGCGTTTAGGAGACAAGAAGTTTATTAGCTGGCAGGGGGCTTGTATAGAAACACAAGTGGAAAGGATGGCTTGTGTGCTGTACTGCTACTCACATGGCAGTGCCATTAATAAAGGGGTGCAGTGCCTGGGAAGGTGCAGCAAACTTTCTCAGGCCTCTTACAGTCTCAGCTGAGCCCAGTCACCCTATTTACTGTTGATCCTGGAGTGATTAGGCAGCTACTGGCAGGGCCATATTATAACTGGCTTTACATTTCCAAATTTCCTCTCCTTTTATTTTTTTCTTTAAATTGGACTTTTGGCATTTTCCCAAATTTCAGAATGGTTCATGCTTTCTAAACAATCCAGCCAGCTCTTTAGCTGGTAAAAAACACCGTGTCTCCCCCCCCCCCCCCCCCGTCCTCATACAACTAGGATGATAATTATGCCAAAGTTTCATTACTATTTCCCCCAATTTTGCTTCACATTTCAACTAGTTCTACTTTCTCTCTCAGGATGTCTACACTGCAGTTTTTTTCAGCAGAAGATATGCAAATCTGCTCTCATTTGCATACCTTCTGCCAATCCTTTTTGCGGAAGAAGTTTTGCCGTTAAAAAGCCCCGTGTAGCTGGGGCCATTTGTTGGGAAAAAAAACCCTTATTCCTCAAACAATGAGGTTTACAGGATCTTGTAAAAAAGGTTTTCCCCCCTGACAAATAGCCCCATCTACACGGGGCTTTTTAGCAGCAAAACCTCTTCTGCAAAAAGGATTGGCGGAAGGTATGCAAATGAGAGCGCGATTTGCATATCTTCGTCCGAAAAAACCGGCAGTGTAGACCTAGCCTCAGTCTCCTGACAGGCAGGTTTTTGCGAGGGAAAAGTGCACAGTTTGCTAGATTCTCACTCTGGCTGGGGAGCACAGAGGCAGATGAACCTGGACCTGCTTCTGCTGGTGAACATGCACCCTTCCCCAAGCTGTGCCCGCTGGAGCTGCAGCAGCCATGGAGAGACGCTTCTCACCTAGCCCCAAGCTGCTGTGGTGAGAGAGGGCTGGGGTAGACCTCTCTCCCTGAGGCAGCCTGTCTACTGACCCCTCACCCCCATCCCAGAGCAATGATTTAAATGAAGCACAGACATTTTCATTTTATATTCCAAAACCTCAACATTAATTGGATTAAGCACCCAGGCAACGCTGGGTCAATCTTCTGGTAACTTTGTACTTGTGCATTAACTTCTCCCACAATTGGTTGAGGCCACATCTCCATATACAGACCTTGCAGCTCTCTTGTGGGCGGTTCATGGAGGGTAGTGGTTATCAAGTATGCCTCACATGTAAGGGGTCCCTGGTTCAAAAATTTAGAAACAGTGCTGCTTTCACTTATAGTTCCTTTAGTTAAGCACTGGAATAAACTGCCGAAGGAGGTTGTGGAATCTCTATCACTGGAGATACTTAAGAGCAGGTTAGAAAAACATCTGTCAGGGATGATCTACATCAGTGCAGGGGCGGATGAGAGTGCCGTGGGGCCCAGGGCAGCAAAATTTCACGCCCCCCCCCCTTTGACACAGCACATGCACCGTGGTGCCAAGGCACATGCGCGGGGCCTCGGGACACGCGGGGCTCGGGGCAGCCACCCCGCTCGCCCTGCCCTAAATCCGCTGCTGATCAGTGTTTCTCAACCAGTGGTATGAGTACCCTTAGGGGTACTCGAGAAAAGTCTGAGGGGTACATCAACACAACTGAAATTTGGAGAAAACTGAATTTTTGTTTTAAGTTTTACAGCATTTTATTATTTTTGTACTTTTTACACCCAAAAATTTCATCACCCGCCTGGCTACGATTAAGTTGTTTAAACAAATGCATTGCAATGGTAGAAAAAAAAATAGTGTGTCTGAAAGCTGTAGATACTGGGGGTATTTTTATATATATATATATATATATATATATATGGAGAGATTTTTTTAAAAGGGGTCCTTTATAAAAAAAGGTTGAGAAACACTGATCTAGATGGTGCTTGGTCCTGCCGTGACTGGCCTGGATGATCTCTCAAGCTCCCTTCCAGTTCTAGTGTTCTATGATTCTCCATAGATGCAGTTGTAGGTTCCCTTGCTTGACATGGCAAACAGACCCATAATTATCTATTTTGGGTCTGCACAGCCTAAACTCAAAACTCCTGTCATCCGAAGAAGTGGGCTGTACCCACGAAAGCTCATGATACCATCTACATGTTTTGTTAGTCTATAAAAGTGCTACCAGACCATTTGTTGTTTTTTAAGTTTATCCTGTACAGACTAACTCAGCTGCCCCAGAAGCTTCCAGACCCATAATAGTCAGCCTGAGGATCAAATTCTCCCTGCACTGAAACTTGTGCTACCCCATTGATTTTAATGGCATTGTACTGATGCAACTGAAAGAGAAGTAGACCCAGACATGCAGTATTTGGAGGCATGTTTTGTAGCAAGTTATTACAGTTTTCAGCATACAGTCCAAGCTAGTATTCTCCCCTCCCACAAAGTAATTGGTGGGGGGGGGGAAAGGAATTATTAGGCCTGGTTCTGATTCACCTGTTTAACGCTCATATGCTATTGACTCCAATAGATTGAAGTGTTGGGGAGATCAGTGAATGTTTAACACTTACCACAAGCAAACAGCACAGCAACTACCAACAGATTCTTCATCTCTAGGCAGAGCCTGGAATAAGAAACCAAAACCACCCTGATCTTCCATTCAGGCACAGGATTCAGTGACACATATTCCCACCTTGTTATGGGCAGCCTGCATGGGTCATTGTACGGAAAGCAGCTGAGAAGACCGCAGAAGCAGGGTTTTCTGACCCTTTGAATTCTTGAGGAGAGGTTGCATTGGGAAGTGGAAAAAGCATAAACCAGGATGGGTGAAATCCAACCCTCTGCTGCAGGGGTATATTTACATCGCAGCTGGGGTTGATCTTTCCAGCCTAGAAAGACAGAATTATGCCAATAGGGATCAAGCAAACATACTAAGAATATCACTGTGAAGGTTGCATTTTGGGTGCAACTGCACCTAGCCACATAGACCTGAGACTGGGTAGTGAGTTACCCCAAGTCTTCACCAGAGCTTCCCCATCCACCTGGCTAGTTTTAAGCATGCAAACCTGAGTTCTGCCAGCACCAGTCTATCTGTGCTCAGGCTTGACCCCAGTAGCAGTGTAGGCACACCCCTGGGAGCCAGCACATTACTGAAGTCCTCTCTGGTCTTAAATGGTACGTGGATATCTGGTAGGCTCTCGGCACAGGGCTGAATTTCATGGTGCAATTCTAACGTTGCTCAGACTTTCTAAATCCTCCCCCTTCTGGTTGCTGGGAATTGTTGTACAGGTTGAACCTCTCTAGTCCGGCACTCTCTGGTCTGTTGTTCATGGTCTGGCATGATTTTAGTTAGCTGGATGTCCACTGATTATGGTAAGGTCGAGTTTCCCGTGGTCCCATAAAGTTTGTTTACCACCACCAGTCCTGGCTCTCAGTGTTCTGTGCTGTTCCTTAGCTCCAGTTGACTCCTAAATGTCTCCCCAGAGCCCAGTAAGCAGTGGAAGTGTTGGTCATGCTGATAGACAGCATGCTGATTTGCCTGTGGTTTGGCAAATTCTCTGGTTGGGTGCCGGTCAGGTCCCGAGGGTGCTAGGCTAGAGAGTTTCAACCTGTGGTTTTTCCTTCAGCTGATATTGCGGTCGCTGTGAATTGTTGTACTGGCTGGTAGGAAGCCAACACCAGAGCGCCGCCTGATGCCCCCCTTTAGGGTAGTGACACAATTCACCCTGCTTCGTGCACACGGGCACTAGTGACTCCAGTGGGATTTCACTTGCAGGACAAGTTCATTTCTGGCCTCAGTGTGAAGGATCCGAGTTACAGGAAATGGGTTCTCTTCCTTTCTCCCACATACAGCCTTTGTTTCATCCTGGGGCACAAAGCACCTTGCAGATGTGAGGACTCCGAGAGAGAATACTCTGTCAGGGTCACAGGCTGCAAATATTCACAACAGAGCCAGCAAGCGTAAAAGCATTGTCAGTTTCTCTGTACACAAGAGATATGCGGCTGCTTTGGTCTGCAGATCCAACTGGGGACACTGAAAAGCAACGGGGAGGGCAGGAAAACAATGGGAGACGCAGACAGGAGAGGAAAGCAAAGAGACAGAAGGCACTGAAGAGAAAGGGGGTGAAGATCACTGTCATTTGGATCTCTCTCTCTAAATCAATTCCTTGCCACTGCAGGAGCCCCAGACATTGGTGCATCTCTGTCCCTCCTGTTATCTGCCTTGGCACATAATAGTTGAGTCTTCTAAGAGCTGTTTAATTTTGTCTGGTTCTGCTTGCTGGGCCTGGTGTGGGGGTGGCTGCGTGAGGTTTGTAGCTGGGGTTGTACTGGTCAGTTCTATTATTGCCTGAAACTCTCTGAGAGAAACAGCTGCCAACCCTATGATGACCTGCCAACCCTGTGATGACCTGGGCTTCTTGTACTCGGCGTAGCCTAAAAAACAGTGTGGCGAGGAACCGCGTGGCTTGCTACCGTTCAGTAACGCTGACTTGCAAACGAGGGGATGGGAACTGCTGCTCAGGCACAATGGTGGATCATCAGGAGACTTCTGACCCCAGATCTTTATCTTCTGCTCTGCCTTTGAACAGGGATAGGGGGACATTCACCTCACTTTCACACCTTCCCCACTCTGTTTGCAGCCAGGACCAGGGTTGTAACCACAGCAGAGCAGCTGCCCAGGGTGCACAGCCATGGAGGTGGGAAAATGGAGGAAGAGGTGTGCACCCCCTGCTGATTGCTATCTTGGGCAGAGCTTTTCAAACTTTGGGGCATGTCCCCCTACGGGAGGGTGCACCCCCTGATTTGAAAACCATCTTCTTTTGCTAGGAGCTGGTGGGCTGAAAGCTGGTAGGAGCCACCCAGACTTCTCAGGCTCCCGCTCAACATGCTGTGAGAACCGGGGTGCAGCTTGGCTGCCCTCCATGTCCTGTCTCTGCACAGCTGAGCGCTCCCTAAGCAGGACGGGCAGCACAGCTCTGAGCCATGCCCTGACTCACTCTTGCCTCTCCCCCACAGGATCCAGGCACCAGCCAGAGATGCCCCCTGGAGATGGTTCTGCCTGTGGAACCCAGGTGCCACAAAAGGCTCCCGAGTCGCTCACTCACCGCTGCCCCGGTGCTCCTGGCTCTGCTGCTGCTTCTCAGCCCACAGGTGATATGTGGTGTGGTCATGTGCCCCGGAGAACCTGCTAGCCACACTCACTAGGAGTCCCAAGGGCCCCAGACGGAGTCTCTGGATACACCCCCAGCAAGTGCATCCACTGAATGGGAGCCCTGCTAACCTGTTAATCCTGCACTTTTGTCCCTTTCCACATGCTGGATACATCAGAGCAGATGCATTCCTAGCATAATCCCCATTGACCTTCAGCAGGGCTGCATCAGGGTTGGGTCTGGATCAGGGCCAATGACGATTTGTGTGGTTTCCAATCTCCATCGCGGCCTCGTGGACAGTTTAACTCTTGGACACAGTAAGGATTCAAATATCATGGATTGGTCTCTACTCACCTTTCCTGGGCTCCGTGGCGTCTCTGCAGCTCAAGCTGACTCCTGATCTCCGATAATGAAAAATCTACATTATATAGGAGATTGTCCCTCCCTTTGGGAACTCTCAGATAACAAGGTCAGCACAAATGTGGTCAAATAGTCAAACTTCCCAGAACTCAGTAGTGCGGCTTCTCTGTCACATAAGGTTTCATTCTTCCCAATTTCAAGGCATGAAGGGTATTTCCCCACGCAGGGCTGGGTTCCTGAGAAGTCCATGCTGCAAACAGGATGTTGATAATCTATAATCAGACATAATGGATGAGCACATACAACATTCTGAATTCATCTAGCACCTAAACCAGGGCTACTCAACAAATGGCCCAGGGGTGGTTTGGGTTTACGCAGGGCTCAACGTGCGGCCCGCGGGTGGGATCCTTTGAATATGGCCTCCACTGGGAACATGCTCCACAATGGTGAGGCATCTCCCAGGTGGGATGAGCATTGAAAGATGCAAGCAGACAGGCTGGCTGGAACGGACGGGTACAGGGTGTCTGCTTTTCTAGCCCCCAGGGAGGAGATGCGGGGAGCGTCGGGGCATTGTGGGAAGTGCTTTGTATTCATGTCCGTCAGTGTGAAAGAAGTGATTTGCAAATAATGTATATGCAACCACGCTTAAGTTTGCGGCCCTCAGCATGTGCTGAGAATATCATTGTGGCCCCCAGGGCTTCCAAAGTTGAGTAGCCCTGGCCTAAACCAACACCAGCTGGTGTCAGAGTCTTGCCAGTGTCTTGCAAGGCAGTTCTATCAGACCCCTGAAAATGTTTAAAGGCAAACTTGAAAATCATAGATAATGAATAACCATCTTGCTAGTAACATTAGGATCCCACTACTTTCCTCTGTAAAACCCTTACCCATCCCTAAATCCCCTGGCACTTGTGCAATGCAATGTGGTGTTTTCAGAAGGGAGAGCGGTGGAATTCCGTCCTGATTCTTGTCTTTACCAGCTTATGCCCTAAAGCATGAAATTTGTTTTCTCACTTTTTCCCTTTGCTTGCCATCAGTGCAGGCATTGTAGGATACTGGCAGAAGCCAGTTCTCTTGACAAAACAAACAGCAGAGTCTACACTGGCTCTTTGCTGACAATAAAGGGAGGGGAAAAGACAAAAGTATCCTGCAGGGGTGGACCTTTTTTGTTGCCAAAACTGGGTGTTTTTCCCAACAAAAGTCGCATTGTAGTGTAAACACTGTTTTGTTGCTAACAGGCAGTTTTGAGTGACAAAATGTGCCAGTGTAGATAAGGCCTTGGTGACCATGAAACCATCCAGACCACCTATACACTTCACAGCCAACGCCTGTTGACTTTGAATGAAGTTTGTTAAGCTGTTCCCCCTGCACTGGCCAACTGACACAGAAGAGACCAAAGATCCTCCAAGGCATGAGCAGGCGAAGGATTTTAAGTGAGTACAAGTATTGAGACATAAACGTCAGAAATGGATTGGAGAAAAAAAACAGATAAAGCTGTCATTAGTATCTACCTAAGAAACTGTCTTAGGGTGCATCTAGACTAGCAAGATTTTGCGCAAAAACTTGCCAGCTGTCTACACTGGCCACTTGAATTTGCGCAAGAGCACTGACTTCGTAATGTACAAAATCAGTGCTTCTTGCGCAAATACTTTCACGCTCCAGCTTGAGAAAAAGCACTCTTGCGCAAGAATGCTTGCGCAATAGGGCCAGTGTAGACAGGGAAGAACTGTTTTGTGCAAAAAAGCCCCGATGGCTAAAATGGCGATAGGGGCTTTCTTGCGCAAAATTGCGTCTAGACTGGCCACGGATGCTTTTGTGCAAAAGCATTTTTTGCGCAAAAGCATCCATGCCAATCCAGACGCGCTTTTGTGGAAATACTTTTAACGGAAAAACTTTTCCGTTTAAAGTATTTCTGCAAACTAATGCCAGCCTTAGGGTATGTCTACACAACAGCACTATTTCGAATTAACTTATTTCGAATTAGTTAATTCAAAATAAGCTATTTCAAAATAACGCATCTAAACCCGAAAACTAATTTGAAATAGTGTTTTGCTATTTCAAAACAGCGCATCCACACCGATTGGATGCTGGATCGCATTTAAGGGCAGCTGAAACTGGTTCCAGCAGGGCATCAGGTCAGTAGTTGCTTTGTGTGGCTGTTGTCTGAAGCTATCTGAGGCTTGTGCTTAAAGGGACCCCCCTGGACAGCCAGTGCTCAGCTTTCCCGCTTGCTTGCCTACCTCGCCGAGGGATAGCAAAGTGTTTTCCTCTCCACCTGCTTCGGTCGCTCTCCTTTGGGACACCGCAGCACTCGGCACCATGGAGCCAGAGCTGCCCCTGGGCACTCTGGAGCTCATGTTCAGTGTCTTGCTGCAAGCCTGGCAGCAATTGCTGGAGGCTGCCTGGCACCTTCTGCTGCAGCCCAGCCCCCTGGCCCTCCCCCTGCCCTGCCTGGAGGAGCGGCGCCCGGACGCTAGCGTGCCCCGCTGCATCTGGCGTCTGGACGCCAGCAGCGAGTGGTGGGACCACATCGTCCTGGGGCGCTGGGGAGACCAACAGTGGACCCAGAACTTCAGGATGAAGAAGGACACCTTCCTGGAGCTCTGCAGCGACGGGACACACGCATGTGGCCCGCCATTCCATTCCACAAGCAGGTGGCCATCGCCCTCTAGAAGCTCTCCAAGCCGGATAGCTACCGATCCATTGGGAACCAGTTCGGCATGGGGAGATCCACCGTTGGAGCGGTGCTCATGCAGGTATGGCACTCACCAGCCACTGGGACAGGACGGGGGGCTGCAAGGAGGACATGGGCTGCCCCAGGGAAAATGGGGGGGAGGTGGTGTAAGTGCCCTCCCTGGGAGGGGTTGGTCCATCCCGGCCGTGCTATAGACTGCCCGCGGTGGCCGGGGTTGCTCTTGGGAGTGGGGCACGGGGCAGTGGCGGGGAAAGAACACTCCCAGCTACCTGGGCGCCCCAGTGACCCTCGGTTTTGTGTCTCTCTCTGCAGGTGGTCAAGGCCATCAACAGGGTGCTGCTCCACAGAGTTGTCCTCCTCACTGTCCTGGATGCAGTCATCCAGGGGTTTGGCATCCTAAACTTCCCCAACTGCGGGGGGGGGGGGGAACAATCGACAGGACGCACATCCCCATCCATGCCCCGGACCACCAGGCCTTCCTCTACATTAACCGCAAGGGGTACTTCTCAGTGATCCTGCAGGCTGTGTCTGACCACCGGGGCCAGTTCACGGACATCAATGTGAGCTGGTCCAGGTGTACCGCAACTCCTCCATGTGCCAGAGGCTGCACGCTGGGACTTTCTTCCCCGACTGCCACATCAGGGTCGGGGACGTGGACATGCCAGTATGCTTGCTGGGGGATGCGGCCTACCTCCTACAGCCCTGGCTGATGAAGCCCTACACGGGACACCTCAATCCCTCCCGGCAGGCCTTCAATGCCAGGCTCAGCAGGGCCCGCATTATGGTTGAGGGGGCCTTCGGCCGACTGAAAGCACGGTTTAGATGCCTCCTCACCCACCTCGAACTCTCCCAGCACAATATTCAGCACGTGGTGGCAGCATGCTGTGTGCTCCACAATTTGTGCAAGAGGAAGGGGGAGGCTTTCCTGCCAGCCTGGATGGCAGAGGCTGACTGCCTGGCTGGCCAGTATGCACAGCCCCGCATGGCTGCCGGCCGGGAGGCCCTTCGGGGGGCTGTCCGCATCCGGGAAGCCCTGCGGGAGAGCTTCCAGGCGGACGAGGATTGAAGTCCCCCTGGTGTGCCCCACTGGAGCCTGGGACTTTACATTCCTCCTCCACATCTTTCCCCTTCCTAACCCCCCTTCCTGATCTACAATAAAAACACCTGTGTGGCCACAAAAAAAAGTCTTTATTTCACATAACTGGGGTGGGGGAAGGAGGGGAATGAGGGCAGGAGAGGGGAGGGGGAAAACCTGGGAGGAGGGAGCTGGAAGGGGGAGGCAAGGGGAGGAAAGGGTGGGGAAGCTCAGGAATGGAGGTCTTGCTGGCTCTCCCAAGTTTTGGGAGTGCAGACTACACGCGGCACAGAGTAGGTAGTTCGAATTAGGCTTTCTAATTCGAACTACCGGTACACCTCGTTCCAAGATTTGGTGGTGATGGGGGATTTCAACTATCCAGATATATGTTGGGAAAATAACACAGTGGGGCACAGACTATCCAATACGTTCTTGGACTGCACTGGAGACCACTTTTTATTTCAGAAGGTTGAAAAAGCTACCGGGGGGAAGCAGTTCTAGATTTGATCCTAACAAATAGGGAGGAACTGGTTGAGAATTTGAAAGTGGAAGCAGGAGCGGCCCGAGGCCGGCTGCAGCAGTTGGCGCCCTAGGTGGGTCGGTGCAATCGGTGCCCCTGTCTGAACGGCCATCAATGGCCGTGATGTCATTGTGACGGACTGGGTCATGTCTGGGCACAGCTGAGGGCGTCCGCTCAGGGCAATTTGCTCAAATCCGGGGCTCCTTACAGCCCCCAGACTGGTGACCTCTCCAAACAGGCCACAAACCGGTCCCACAGAGCGCTTTAGCTGCCTGCCTGAAGCCTCACGAGAAAAAACCCCTCCGACACCCCAGCAATATCCGTGCCCCAGATGGCCCCGGGCCTCATACACCGGTGGGGGGTCCTAGCACCCAATCCCACCTACCCCGAACAAGTTCTGTCCGGTTCCAAGAAACCAGCCACAGATCCCTGGTCAATTTACCCTTTGGACCTTACCCACAAATCACGCTGGGCCAATCCTTTAGCATCTAACAACTAAAGGTTTATTATCACAAGAAAGAAAAGCATGAGAGTAAGGTTGCTAAAGAATCATACATTACATGCATCAAATCTCCCAGTCCTCGATGCAGGCTCTAGCAGAGATGTTACAGCTGCTGGCTTAAAAGTTCTTGTTGCACATCCTAGAATCAGGATGGGTTCACAGGTCTTTCCGGCTCTTTGATCCCTGCAATGCTGCCTCTGGGATGAAGTGCTGAGCTGAGAACAAGATGGTGTCAACCACATGGCCTCTTTATACCCCCCTCCTGGTCCCTTCTTGGCTGTAGCAGGTCACCTGGCCAGGGGCCAATCTCTGTGCTCCCTGCTGGCAGCTCTCAGGTGACAGCCCCCATTCTTTAGGTGTGTCCTTGGCCCATTGAGTGCCATTGTCCCACAGGGCCTCACTAATTAGCATGTCAACAGGCCCGGCCCTGCCCAATGCTCAACCACATGCAGGGAAATCTTCAGTATCCACACAAGTACATGCTAATAATTGCACACACAGACATTATACAAACACATGAACAGTGTACATAGACAGTAAGCTTCTATTCAATACCTCACATGGCCCCTTTCTATACCATTTTTGGGGCCAACACCCCCATCTATGGGTGCATCAGTGATCTGGCTGCTCCCCTCAAGATCCAGTAACGTGACAGTCATAATCGGGTGCCCAGGCCAGAGGCGCCCTAGGCAGCTGCCTAGCTTGCCTAGGCTCATGGGCCGCCCCTGAGTGGAAGGCAGCTTGGGTGAAAGTGATCATGAAATCACAGAGTTCACAATTCTAAGGAAGGGTAGAAGTGAGAACAGCCAAATAGAGACAATGGATTTCAGGCAGGTGGATTTTGGTAAGCTCAGAGAACTGATAGGTAAGGTCCCATGGGAATCAAGACTGAGGGGAAAAACAACTGAGGAGAGTTGGCAGTTTTTCAAAGGGACATTGTTAAGGGCCCAAAAGCAAGCTATTCCGCTGCATCGGAAAAATAGAAAATATGGCAAAAGATCACCTTTGCTTAACCACGAGATCTTGCATGATCTAAAAATAAAAAAGGAGTCCTATCAAAAATGGAAAGTAGGACAAATTACAAAGGCTGAATACAGGCAAACAACACAGGAATGCAGGGGCAAGATAAGAAAGGTAAAGGCACAAAATGAGCTCAAACTAGCTACGGGTATGTCTACACTACCCCGCTAGTTCGAACTAGCGGGGTAATGTAGGCATACCGCAATTGCAAATGAAGCCCGGGATTTGAATTTCCTGGGCTTCATTTGCATAAGCGGGGCGCCGCCATTTTTAAATCCCCGCTCGTTCGAACCCAGTGCTGCGCGGCTACACGCGGCATGAACTAGGTAGTTCGAACTAGGCTTCCTAGTTCGTGCCGCGTGTAGCCGCGCGGCACGGGGTTCGAACGAGCGGGGATTTAAAAATGGCGGCGCCCTGCTTATGCAAATGAAGCCCGGGAAATTCAAATCCCGGGCTTCATTTGCAATTGCGGTATGCCTACATTACCCCGCTAGTTCGAACTAGCGGGGTAGTGTAGACATACCCTACGGGAATAAAGGGAAACAAGAAGACTTTTTATAAATACATTAGAAGCAAGAGGAAGACCAAGGACAGGGTAGGCCCACTGCACAGTGAGGAGGGAGAAACAGTAACAGGAAACTTGGAAATGGCAGAGATGCTTAATGACTTCTTTGTTTCGGTCTTCACCAGGAAGTCTGAAGGAATGCCTAACATAGTGAATGCTAGTGGGAAGGGGGTAGGTTTAGAAGATAAAATAAAAAAGAATAAGTTAAAAATCACCTAGAAAAGTTAGATGCCTGCAAGTCACCAGGGCCTGATGAAATGCATCCCAGGATACTCAAGGAGTTGATAGTTACAGGCTCAGATACCTCTTCTATCATCTTTGGAAAATTATGGGAGACAGGAGAGATTCCAGAAGACTGGAAAAGGGCAAATATAGTGCCCATTTATAGAAAGGGAAATAAGAACAACCCAGGAAACTACAGACCAGTTAGTTTAACTTCTGTGCCAGGGAAGATAATGGAGCAAGTAATTAAGGAAATCATCTGTAAACACTTGGAAGGTGGCAAGCTGATAGGGAACAGCCAGCATGGATTTGTAAAGAATAAATCATGTCAAACCAATCTAACAGCTTTCTTGTGGATAAGGGAGAAGCTTATCCCCGTGGGCTCGTCTACACTGGCCCCTTTTCCGGAAGGGGCATGTAAATTTCACCAGTCGTCGTAGGGAAATCCGCGGGGGATTTAAATATCCCCCGCGGCATTTAAATAAAAATGTCCGCCGCTTTTTTCCGGCTTTTAAAAAAGCCGGAAAAGAGCGTCTACACTGCCCCGATCCTCCGGAAAAAGTGCCCTTTTCCGGAGGGTCTTATTCCTACTTTGAAATAGGATTCTCCGGAAAATAAGCCCTTTTCTACTTGAAAGTAGGAATAAGAGATCCTCCGGAAAAGGGTTTATTTTCCGGAGAATCACGTCTAGACTGGCGCTTTTCTCCGGCTTACCCCCAAGCCGGAAAAAAGCGGCAGCCATGTAAATGCAAATGCCGCGGGGGATATTTAAATCCCCCGCGGAATTTGCAATTCCGAAGTCTACATTAGCATCCCTTTTCCGGAAAGGGGTGCCAATGTAGACACCGCCAAGAAGTCATTCTTCCGCTCTGCTCTGCGCTGGTTAGGCCTCAGTTGGAGTATTGTGTCCAGTTCTGGGCACCACATTTCAAGAAAGATGTGGAGAAACTGGAGAGGGTCCAGAAAAGAGCAACAAGAATGATTAAAGGTCTAGAGAACATGACCTATGAAGGAAGGCTGAAAGAATTGGGTTTGTTTAGTTTAGAAAAGAGCAGACTGAGGGGGGACATGATAGCTGCTTTCAGGTATCTAAAAGGGTGTCATAAGGAGGAGGAAGAAAACTTGTTCATCTTAGCCTCTGAGGATAGAACAAGAAGCAATGGGCTTAAACTGCAGCAAGGGAGGTTTAGGTTGGACATTAGGAAAAAGTTCCTAACTGTCAGGGTAGTCAAACACTGAAATAAATTGCCCAGGGAGGTTGTGGAATCCCCATCTCTGGAGATATTTAAGAGTAGGTTAGATAAATGTCTATCAGAGATGGTCTAGACAGTATTTGGTCCTGCCATGAGGGCAGGGGACCTCTCGAGGTCCCTTCCAGTCCTAGTATTCTATGATTCTATGATAAGGAAACAGAAATTCAAAATGGTTACCCTAAACACCATTATCCCAGCTCTGGAGTCTGGTGACTAGTTTTCTTCTCTTGACTTACAGGACGCATTCTTTCATGTATCAATTCATCCCTCTTATAGACGTTTTCTCCGTTTCACTTTAGGTCTCCAACAGTACCAATACATGGTACTTCCTTTCGGTCTCTGCACTGCACCCAGGGTATTTACAAAGGTGCTAGCGGTTGTTACCACTCATCTCAGAAAACGCGGAATCACAATCTATCCATACTTAGATGATTGTCTTATCAAAACAAGGACCAATCAAGACTGCTATCAAGATGCCATCATCGTACTAACCTGCCTTCACTCATTAGGGCTCCTAATAAATTGCGGCAAATCAACACTCATGCCTACCCAAGGAATCCAATTAATTGGAGCACAATTCAGTCTGATCGCAGCCAGAGCCTCTTTGCCTACTGCCAGACAGATTCATTCACATCGGTCAACTTGCAAAATTGCTTCAAGAGATGCCAATAGTAAGGGCTTACGACTGCCTTCAACTCTTAGGTCACATGGCATCATGCAACCCTGTAGTCCCAAATGCACAACTTTTTATGAGATGTCTCCAAGGTTGGCTCCGACTCAAATACAAGCCACACTCCATTATATGACCAAAATGCTTACATTACCACATCCAGTGAAAAAATCGCTACACTGGTGGACAAAAATCATCAACCTGTGCGTAGGCATTCCTTTTTGAAGTCTAGACCCCACTGTAGTTATCACTACAGATGCATCCCTTCCAGGATGGGGTGCTCATGCAGAAGGCCGCACAGCACATGGCCTATGGTCGCTGGCAGACTGTATTCTCCACATCAATACCCTCAAACTCAGAGCCATTTGCCTGGCATGCCAAGAACTACTTCCCCATGTCACGGGGATCCATATAAAAATATATACAGACAACACCGTATGCATGTTTTATATAAACAAGCAAGGCGGCGCTTGATCGCACACTCTATGCTCGGAAGCCATAGCACTTTGGAATTGGGGTCTAGCCCGAGACATTCGCATATCCGCTTGTCACCTCTCTGGGGTCCTCAATTTGACAGCAGATGCCCTCAGCAGAGCCCTGCCACAAGAACACGAATGGAAACTCGATTATGCACTCCTCAGTGACATATTCAAACAATGGGGCTTCCCAGATATAGATCTATTTGCCACTGCACCCAACAAAAAATGCCCAAGCTATTGCTCCAGGGCGGGCATGGGGAAAGAGTCCTTTGGGGATGCTCTTGTTATAACTTGGAATGCGTCCCTGTATTACGCCTTTCCCCCTTTCCTCTCCTCAATAGAGTCCTCATAAAAACTCTGAAGGACCAAACAAAAATTATCCTCATTGCGCCCTGCTGGCCTCGACAACCGTGGTTTCCCCTCCTACACAGGTTGGCATGACATCCACTAATCACACTTCCAAACAATCCCAATATTCTGCATCAACCAGAGATTACGTATCCTCACCCTCAGTTTTGGACACTCCATCTCAAGGTGTGGTACCTGGATGATTCATGGGCATAGAGCTGCAGTGCTCCCAACAGGTCCATGATGTCCTATTGCAAAGCAGGGAGCCTGCAATAAGAAAAACATACATGAGCAAATGGACTCGATTCGTTCACAGGACAACCTCTCATAACATATTGCCACAAGACGCTCCACTCCCTGCAATCTTGGAATATCTGTTATACCTCAAACAGTCACACCTCTCTCTCAGCTCTATCAGGGTTCACCTAGCAGCCATTACAACCTTCCATGCACCAGTGGAAGACCCCAGTCTTCACACACCCAATAACTAAGTGATTTCTGAAAGGCCTGCAGGCTCTATACCCAGAGGTGGCACCCCCTCAAGAACCATGGGACTTACACTTGGTATTAACAACTCTCACAAAACCACCATTTGAACCTATGGCGACATGCTCCCTATGCCATGTATCTTTAAAAACAGCATTCCTGGTAGCAATAACCTCAGCCCATAGAGTGAGTGAGTGGCGGCCCTGATGGCGGAACCACCCTTCACAATCTTTTTTAAGAATAAGGACACAATGCGACTGCGTCCAAAATTCTTACCTAAGGTGCGCTCTCCTTTCCACCTGAATCAGACAAGATACTTACCAGTATTTTTTCCAAAGCCCCACGCCAATGCATTTGAAGCTCAGATGCACACCCTACACATCAGAAGGGCTTTCTCCTTCTATGTTGACAGAACCAAACCTTACAGATCCTCTTCTCAACTTTTCATCTCCATTGCAGATCATAGTAAGGGAAAACAAATTTTATCACAGAGATTGTCACATTGGATCTCAGAATGCTTCGCTACTTGTTATTTGCTAAATGACTTACCGTTGCCAATTCCAGTCTGGGCACACTCCACAAGAGCAGTTGCCACGTCCATCGCTTACCTGAGAAAAATTCCACTGCATGGCATATGTGCAGTGGCCACGTGGTCTTCAGAGAGCACTTTTGCAAAACATTATGCACTCACTTCGGGACTCCTCCAGCATACGAAACTAGCAAAAGCTGTATTACAAATGGCATATTTACCTGATCCGAAGTCCCTACTTCCATCAAAAAATATTGCTTTGAAGTCACCTAATGTGGAGCATCCCCAGGGATGCCTCTTGAAGAGGAAAAGGAGGTTACTCACCTTCCTGTAACTAAAATTCTTCAAGATGAGTGTTCTTGGGGGTGCTGCGCTACCCTCCCTTTCTCCCCTCTACTTCGGAATGCCCTTATGAGAACATCTATAACACATTCTTTCCGGATAGAGAAGGAACTGAAGGGGGGGAGGGGCCCACGCATGCGCAGCCCCCAGTGCATTTCTAAGAAAAATCCGCCGAGAAGCGCTGGGATGCTCAACACCTAATGTGAAGCATCCCCAGAGACACGCATCTCGAAGACCGTCAGTTACAGGAAGGTGAGTAATCTCCTTTTCAAACAGGTGAAAAAAGCCAGCAAGAAATATGCTTCCACATCGACTCTCTCTCTCCTGGATTTGAGCTAGAAATGTTTTTCAAGAAGGGGACTGAAACTTTAGAAAAGAGGGAGAATCACCCAAGTCTTCTGTCTCTCTCCTCCTGCCCACCTCATTCTCTGCACCTGAGAAGACAAAAGGAAATGGGTGTTAGATGCTGGGGGAAGGATTCCTGAGTGAAGAGTTTGCTCAGTAATTTGCTAGAGTATGTGGTGAGAAAGTTTGCTTTGCAACTAAGGGTATGTCTACACTACAGAGTTAATTCGAAATAACAGACGTTATTTTGAATTAACTTTAATAGCTGTCTACACATACAAACCGCTATTTCGAATTTAATTCGAAATAGCGGAGCCCTTATTTTGAATTTGGTAAACCTCATTCTACGAAGAATAACGCCAAATTCGAATTAGCTGGCCTCCAGCCCTTCCCAGGGATCCCTGGTGGCCACTCTGGGCACAACCAGGAGAACTCGTCTGCTCCCCCCCAACCCCGGAGCCCTTTAAGGGGGCAGGCTCTGGCCACAGTGCCTGTGCCAGTTGCCAGCCTGCCACACAGCCAGCAGACCATGCACCTGGCACAGCATGAGCCAGCCACCCGCTGTCACCCAGCCTTCCACCTCTTCCCAGAACCAGGCTGGTGGCACTCAGGAGCCTGCCAGGGGCCGCAAAAGGCGGGTGCCTTCCTGGTCAAGTGTGGAGATCATGGGCCTCATTGAGATTTGAGGGGAGGCCTCCCATGCCCATGATCTCCACACTAGGCACAGGAATGCGGCCGTCTACAGGCGCCTGGTTGCCAGCCTGGCCACATGCGTACCCAAGAGCAGGTGCGCTTCAAAATTAAAGAGCTGCGGCAGGCCTACGCCAGGGCCTCCCAACCAGGGGCTGACCCAGAGGCCTGCCCTCACTTTGAGGCCCTGGACCGCATCCCCCCGAACCCGAGCTAGCAGGTGCACCCGCAACCTGGAGGAGTTTCAGAGGCAGCAGCTGCAGTTGCAGGGACCGCAGGTCCACGGCCAGGAGCAGTGGGTGCAAGAGGACCTGCAGCTGTGGCGGGAGAGCTTGAGGGAGCTCCAGGAGCAGGGCTGTGCCCTCCACGAGCACCTGCAGGCCCAGCAGACCGATTGCTGCCTCCTGCTGCTCCAGCCCCTACGGCTGCCCCACCTATCGCTCCTCCTCCCACGCCTGCTCCCCCTCCCGCTTCTTCCACCCCACCCCCAGTCGGAGTCCGCACTAACGGGGATTTAAAAATGGCGGTGCCCGGCAAGATGCAAATGAAGCCCGGATGACTACATTAACCACCCTAGTTCGAACTAGGGTGGTAGTGTAGACATACCCAGGGCGATATCTGTCTTGCCTGTTCCACCCCCTCTGGTGGTGTGGAGCATGGTCTTGCCTCCAGTACTGGCAAATGAATTGTGGATACCTTGGTCTCTGATATGGTTGGTACCTGTATTGTCTTGGTCTCGTCATAGGTGTTTGGATACTGAGTGACTGCAGTATGGCTCTGGAATCCTTCATCGATTGGAGCAACTCATTGGTCTTTGTGGAAAAAAGCTTTTCCCCATCGAATGGAAGATCTTCTACCGATGGTTGTACTTGGCGGGGAAAGGCAGAAGAATTAAACCATGAGGCTCGTCTCATAGTCACAGCTGTTGCCGTAGTCCTTGTAGCTGTATCTGATGCGTCAAGTGCGGCTTGAAGGGCTATTCGCAATACTATCTGACCTTCTGAGATGAGAGCTTTAAACTGTGCCTTCTTGTTATCAGGGATATCTTCAATACAAGTATTACATTTTGTGTAGTTATTAAACTCGTATTTACTGAGTAAAGCAGTGTAGTTTGCCACCCTCATCTGAAGTGTGGCCGAGGCATAAACCTTCTTTCTGACAGGGTGGAGTGATTTTGTTGTTGCTCAGCAGAGAAACAAACATCTACTATAAGGGAATTGGGTGGAGGGTGTGTCAAGAGAAATTGGAAACTCTTGGGAGGAACATAGTATTTTTGATCCACTTTTCTGCGTGTTGGTGGGATGGATGCAGGTATCCATCTTGCAGGATTTTAGTGGGCTCCAGAATGGCAGGGTTAATAGGGAGTGCAATTTCTGTGGCTGTGCTGGACTGAAGGATGTTAATGAGTTCATTCTGAGAAACCCGAACTTCCTCCATCGATACAGTCATGTCATTGGCAACTCCTTTAAATAGATCTTGGAAAGAGGAAACATCATCTGTGCTATGAGAGGTAGGTGTCAGGACTGCCTCCTCAGTGCCTGAGATTTCGTTTGAATGTAGAAGAGATACAGAAACCCAAATTGGAGAACATTGGCTTTCACTGTCATTTCCCTCCATGGACCTATGGGGTGACAGGGTTAAGAGAGAGCAAGACTTCGCCATATGCTTGGTCTTACATGGTCTTTTTCTATGTTGTTGAGGGGGTTGATTAAACATTTGCCACTGTGGGGAGCAAAGCGTAGGTGGTGGCATCCAAAAATAAGGAGCCCAGGGAGCCATTTGAGCTCTGAGAAAATCTGGTTGTGTCTGATAAGCAGATATTATAGAGGCCTCCATAGATGGCTGAGGTGAAAAGTTAGGAAAACACTCTTCCTAATCCCCTGAGAGCAGGGAGGGGGAGCAGTCAGAGAATGGAGACTGAGGATATATGTTATCAGTCAGAACTGTGAAGATAAAACTAATTCTAAATAAATGTTGAAGGAAATAAACTGTGGGGAGAAGTCTGTTGTGGTAGCACTGAGGAGTTCCGTCTGAAGCCGGGGATGGTAGAAAGGAACTGAAGGGAGGGGTGGGGGGGCGTGATGGCACTGGATGAGGCGCTGCGCATACGCGGCCCCCCATGCACTGCCAAGAAAAATCCATCAAGAAACACTGGGACACTCAACACCTAATGTGGAGCACCCCCAGGGATGCCTCTCGAAGAAGAACTTTTCTTCCCACCCCTCCCCGCTTGATAACTACATTTATGGCTTAAATGCAAATTAAGGCAAGCACATATTCCTTCCTTTGTCTAGGCCAGGCCTGGCTGCTGCCCGGGCAGAGCCAAGGGATATGGACCATGTATGAATAAAGTCACACTGAGGAATTTTACAACTAGCCATCCAGTGCTGGCATGCATATCTTACCAGGCAGCAATGACCAGCAAATTATGAGTTTTCAGACAGTCTCTCTCAATGCATCTCTTTCACAAAGGCTATTACGAATGTGTGTAGAGAGTGAAGACAAAGGTGGATTCTGCCACAGAGCAGAGCTGGCCTTACTATGAGGCAAACTGAGGCGGCTGCCTCAGGTGCCAGACTGTGCACCCAGAGCGTAGAAACTTGTATCTGCTACCGGTGTATATGTATTCTCTCTGCTCTAGATGCCCAGAGATGGTGGAGTGCTGCGCTGGAGGAAGGAGGGCACAAGAGACATAACAGGCAGGCAGGAGAAAAGTGGAATGGGGGTGTCATTTGAGCTCCCCACCTCAGGTGCCAAAATGTTGTGGGCCGGCCCTGCTACAGAGGCCTCTCTGATGTTCTCTCTACGGTCTACAGCCTGAAATTTAAGCTTCAGAAGACTTCACCTTGTGCAGCAACTGGTAACAAGCTCCCTTTATCTATGCCCACTGCAGTAACCTTTGTATCTTTCTCCCACTCTCCCCAAAGCATTTAATCGCCATCTGCTGCTAATAAACACTGCAGTGTCACGGTCCCTGAAGCACCCAACCCACTCAGTGTGGAAACCCTTCTTTATCCCTACCAACCTAAAGCCTCAATTGAGACCAATGCCCAGTACAAAGGCCTAAACACACATTATTGGACAGTCCTTGTCCCCAAAAGCTTGTAGTCTAAACCTGCCAGGATTAAATGAAGTTTATATAGGTCATTGGTTTGGTGATGATGCTACTATGAATTCACCTCCAGTGACTGTTTGTTTTTAAGGATTGCTGTAGAGGTAAGAGCTGCTCTCTGTAGACCGTTAGGCTAAAATAGTTACTTCCCAGACAGAGGAGCGATTGGAGGAAGCCAATTGTAACTATAGTGCTGTAGTCCCAGGTCATAGGGTTCAAATGGCTGTGTAGGCAAAGATGTGGGATTTCTGTCAAAAAGACTTCCCATTCTCTGTGTGGTCACAGCCCAGATGAGTGGGTCTCAGACTTACAGAAATATTTATAGAACTCCATAGCAGATGTGGCAGATTGTGGAACTTTCCCTTGCCTTGATCAGCAATGCAGACTTCCCTTTTACAGTCTGGAGGGATAAACTGAAAGCAGATAAAATTCACTTGTGGAAAGCACCCTGTGCCCTGGAGTGGCTTGGATAAAGTTGATGGGGAAAAGGAATGTGGCATCTAGCCAACTTACTATCATACAACTGCATTTTAATGCCTAAGTACAGGCAGTCCCCGGGTTACATGAATCCGACTTACATCGGATCCCTACTTACAAATGGGGTGAGGCAACCCCACACTAGCTGCTTCCCCCCAGCAGACCAGGGAGACGCGAAGCTAGTGCCCCCCCCCCCCAGCAGACCAGGGAGACGCGGAGCGGCTTTTCTCAGCAGACACCTCAGCTTGAGAAAAAAGGACTGAGGGAAGTGAGGTGTGGGAGAATAAAACTGAGCTCTGGAGAAATGTTTGGCTAGAGTTTCCCCTACAATATGTACCAGTTCCGACTTACATACAAATTCAACTTAAGAACAAACCTACAGTCCCTATCTTGTACGTAACCCGGGGACTGCCTGTATTCAGACCTAAAAAGCCCTGTGAATTCTGCTATTATTTATGGTAGCAAGAGCAGGGCTCTGTTGTGTTAGGTGCTGTACAGAGTAAAAGACTATTTCTGCCCCTAAAGATATAAGGGAAATACTTCAGCCCCATGTTCCAGCTGGGGAACGGAGTCACAAAGGTTCAGATCCAGATTTTCAAGGGTGTTCAGCCCCATTTGGGACCATAAATATTTCCCCAAGATCACACGGTGGAGCCTGCACAGCCAGGAACTGAAGGCAGATCTCCGGAGTCCCAGTTCAGTGCCTTCAGCACAAGATCAGGCTCCAAGAACCACTCTGAACATACTCATCAGAAATCAGGGAAATTCCCCCTTCACCTGCAAAAGGAGCAGAACCAACTCCCAGCTGCCCACTCCAAACACAGAATGGGTCAATGATCCTACAGTTGACAAAGGCCACAAGCCTGCTGCTGCATCCTACAGCAGGGGTTGGCAAAAGACAGCCCACGGACTCCCTGCCTGCCCTACCCCCGCATGCCGCTCATAGCAGCCGGCTACGGGGGCCTCATGCTTCCTCTGAGTGCTGTGAGCCTGGGAGGTACTTCATGCACTGTCTGCCCCACAAACCCAGCCCAGGCAGCTCCCACAGGCCAGCTCTTGGCCAATGGGAACTGTGAGATTGTGCTGGGGTGGGGGTAGCGTGCAAAGCCTCTCGCCCTCTCTGGGCTCATGGAGCTCAGAGATGCACATGGCCCCTGCATCTGGCTGCTCTGAGCAGCATGTGGGGGCATGGAAGGCAGGGAGCCTGCCTGAGGGACCTGATGGGAAACTGGCCAGGAGCCGCCTAAGTGAGCGTCCCGCAGCCACAGCCTGCCTCTGGCACCCCAGCCCCTCCCGCTCCCCAACTCCTTGCCCCAGGTCGTCACTCAAACCCTCCACCCCAGGTCACAACTCCCTCCCAGACTCTGCACCTCCTCCATTCACATCATGAATACTTGACCACTTACCAAATACTTGGAGTGGCTCCCCCCATCAAAAATTATTCCTCACCCCTGCCCTACACTAAGCTGCGATTGTAGCGCATGTACCAAGCAGCACTCAGTCACTCTGACTTCCCGAGAACAGTGATTCAGTAGAATGGGTTTTGGCCCCGGTCAGGTCCTTCTTCTTTTTTTTCCCCCGCTCAACAAGTTTTGGTGCTATGGGTGTGCGTGTGGGGGGGGGGGGGGGGGGTTCTCAAAAATCAAAAAGGGGGCATAATGCTGAAAAGTTTGGGAACCACTGTCCTAAAGGCTTCCAGCTGTCCCATGATTAACGTGTGTATTGTCGTACCAGGCTTTAACTCAGTCGAACATTCCGGAGCAACCCAGCTGGCTAGGAGAGCACCTTCCCCTCTGCGCTTTCGCATCAGGGAGCCCACACAATGGCATTCAGTTTCCAAGGGCCCTTTATCTGCTGAAGCCTCGGGTATCAATTCCCCCTGCATGACTGTGCACACAGAGGCTGTGGTTTCAGAAAGCCACAGGGCCTGGCAGAGGGGGTTTCCTCCTGCTCATTGTAGGCCTGATTACAGAAGCTCAGTGGTTTTGACACCGCTTTTCATCTTACATACGGGCCCAGTTGCTGTTTACATTGGCAGAGATCTGTAGTTCCCATCCCTCCTCTCCTCTTCCTTTCCTCTGGGCACACAGTCAGGAAGCCCTGGAGTCTGAAGGATTTCCCGTGCCCTTTTATGGAAAAGCCAAATCCTGCAGGTGACTCATCCAGAGGGCCAAGGTTGTCTTAGTCATAAAACACTCTCCTCACCCACAGACAGGAATAAATGGGGCCATTTCTGGTGCTGTTCCTTGGCGGTTGCCCTGCAGAGTACCCAAGCACCAGGAGAGCATGTTCACTGAAGGTTCAACCTTTAATTGAATCTGGTTTCTAACTACAAGCGCCTGAAATTCATACCGCTGGCTATGGGCCTCTGAATTCACTTTTAGGTCTTCTCTTTGCCTCCATTCACGAGGGTTACCATTACATCAGGTAATGGATGTAGATTCATAGATTTTAAGGTCAGAAGTAGCTATTACGACCTTACCTCCTGGATAACACAGGCTACAGAATCTCACTCAAAGCTCTGCATTGAGCCCAATCGCTTGAGGTTGAGTATATATTTTAGAAAGACGTGCTAAGGCCCAATCCAACTTCCAATAAAGTCAGGGTAAAGACTCGCAATGGGAGCCGGATCGGGCATGAGTGCTTTGCCCAGCTTCAAGTAGAAGGTCCATCATCTCCCTGGGCTGGGGACTTTATCACAGTGACATTGGTTTCAGCACTTGGAAAACTTCCCCAATCTTTAGTTTAGGTTCTTCTGTGTTGGCGTTCTCTCATGCTGTTCACTCCAAAAGCAGAATTATTCTTCTGTTCCTCTGGGAAATTCCAGCCTGGGTCACGTGAATGTATACTTGTTCTGAATTGAACACCACATGCCTGGGTAGGACACAGAACAAGAGACAATATCATAGAATCATAGAATAATAGGACTGGAAGGGACCTCGAGAGGTCATCAAGTCCAGCCCCCCACCCTCAAGGCAGGACCAAGCTCCGTCTACACCATCCCTGACAGATGTCTATCTAACCTGTTCTTAAATATCTCCAGAGAGGGAGATTCCACTACCTCCCTTGGCAATTTATTCCAATATTTGACCACCTTGACAGTTAGGAATTTTTTCCTAATGTCCAATCTAAACCTCCCCTGCTGCACTTTAAGCCCATTACTCCTTGTCCTGTCCTCAGAAACCAAGAGGAACAAATTTTCGCCTTCCTCCTTGTGACACCCTTTTAGATATTTGAAAACCGCTATCATGTCCCCCCTTAATCTTTTTTCCAAACTAAACAAGCCCAGTTCATGAAGCCTGGCTTCATAGGTCATGTTCTCTAAACCTTTAATCATTCTTGTCGCTCTTCTCTGTACCGTTTCCAATTTCTCCACATCTTTCTTGAAATGTGGCGCCCAGAACTGGACACAGTACTCCAGCTGAGGCCTAACTAGTGCAGAGTAGAGCGGCAGAATGACTTCACAAGTTTTGCTTACAACACACCTGTTGATACAACCTAGAATCATATTTGCTTTTTTTGCAACAGCAACACACTGTTGACTCATATTCAACTTGTGGTCCACTATGACCCCTAGATCCCTTTCCGCCATGCTCCTTCCTAGACAGTCGCTTCCCATCTTGTATGTATGGAACTGATTGTTCCTTCCTAAGTGGAGCACTTTGCATTTTTCTTTATTAAACCTCATCCTGTTTAGCTCTGACCATTTCTCTAACTTGCTAAGGTCATTTTGAATTATGTCCCTATCCTCCAAAGAAGTTGCAACCCCACCCAGTTTGGTATCATCTGCAAACTTAATAAGCGTACTCTCTATCCCAATATCTACATCATTGATGAAGATATTGAACAGTACGGGTCCCAAAACAGACCCTTGCGGAACTCCACTTGTTATCCCTTTCTAGCAGGATTTAGCACCGTTAACAACAACTCTCTGACTACGGTTATCCAGCCAATTATGCACCCACCTTATCGTGGCCCTATCTAAGTTATATTTGCCTAGTTTATCATTAAGAATATCATGCGAGACCGTATCAAATGCCTTACTAAAGTCTAGGTATATGACATCCACCGCTTCTCCCTTATCCACAAGGCTCGTTATCCTATCAAAGAAAGCTATCAGATTAGTTTGGCATGACTTGTTCTTCACAAACCCATGCTGGCTGTTCCCTAACACTTTATTACCTTCCAAGTGTTTGCATATGATTTCCTTAATTACCTGCTCCATTATCTTCCCTGGGACAGACGTTAAACTGACCGGTCTGTAGTTTCCTGGGTTGTTCTTATTTCCCTTTTTATAGATGGGCACAATATTTGCCCTTTTCCAGTCTTCTGGAATCTCCCCTGTCTGCCATGATTTTTCAAAGATCATAGCTAAAGGCTCAGATACCTCCTCTATCAGCTCCTTGAGTATCCTGGGATGCATTTCATCAGGACCTGGTGACTTGCTGACATCTAACTTTCCTAAGTGATTTTTAACTTGTTCTTTGTGTATCCTATCTTCTAAACTTACCCTCTCTCTGCTTGTATTCACTTCGGTAGGCACGCCTCCAGACTTCTCGGTGAAGACCGAAACAAAGAAGTCATTGAGCATCTCTGCCATTTCCAAGTTTCCTGTTACTGCTTCTCCCTCCTCACTAAGCAGTGGGCCTACCCTGTCCTTGGTCTTCCTCTTGCTTTTAATGTATTTATAAAAGGTCTTCTTGTTTCCTTTTATGCCTGTAGCTAGTTTGATCTCATTTTGTGCCTTTGCCTTTCTAATCTTGCCCCTGCATTCCCGTGTTGCTTGCCTATATTCATCCTTTGTTAGTTGTCCTAGTTTCCATTTTTGATATGACTCCTTTTTTATTTTGAGATCATGCAAGATCTCCTTGTTAAGCCAAGCTGGTCTTTTGCCATATTTTCTATCTTTCCTACACAGCGGAATTGTTTGCTTTTGGGCCCTTAACAACGTCCCTTTGAAATACTTCCAACTCTCCTCAGTTGTTTTTCCCTTCAGTCTTGCTTCCCATGGGACCTTACCTACAAGTTCTCTGAGCTTATCAAAATCTGCCTTCCTGAAATCCATTACCTCAATTGTGCTGGTCTCCCTTCTACCTTTCCTTAAGATCATGAACTCTATTATTTCATGATCACTGTCCCCTATACTGTCTTCCACTTTCAAGTTCTCAACTAGTTCCTCCCTATTTGTTAACACCAAATCCAGAACAGCTTCTCCTCTAATAGCTTTTTCAACCTTCTGAAACAGAAAGTTGTCTCCAATGCAGTCCAGAAACTTATTGGATAGCCTGTGCCCCACTGTGTTTGTTTCCCAACATATGTCTGGATAGTTGAAGTCCCCCATCACCACCAAATCTTGGGCTTTGGATAGTTTTGTTAATTGTTTAAAAAAGGCCTCATCCACCTCGCTAGGTGGCCTGTAGTAGACTCCTAGCATGATATCACCCTCATTTTTTACCCCTTTTAGCTTAACCCAGAGACTCTCTACACAGCTATCTCCTACGTTCATCTCCACTTCAGTCCAAGTGTGTACATTTTTAATATACAAGGCAACCCCTCCTCCCTTTTTTCCCTGTCTGTCCTTCCTGAGCAAGCCGTACCCTTCCATACCAACATTCCAATCATGAGTCCCATCCCACCAGGTTTCTGTAATACCAATGATATCATAATTGTATTTATTGGTTAGCAATTCCAGTTCTTCCTGCTTATTACCCATACTTCTCGCATTTGTATATAGGCATCTAAGATACTGATTTGATCTTGCCTCCCTGTTGTGCCCTGACCCTCCTTTCTCCTTGCCATTATAGGCCGTAGTCCCCCCCATTTCCAACCCATCTCCCAGTCCCACACATTCAGCACTTACCTGTGGGCTTTGCTCACCTATCCCCGTCGAACCTAGTTTAAAGCCCTCCTCACAAGGTTAGCCAGTCTGTGTCCAAACAAGGCCTTCCCGCTCCTGGAAAGGTGAACTCCATCTCCGCCAAGCAGTCCTTCCTGGAAGAGCACCCCGTGGTCAAGGAAGCCAAAGCCCTCCTGGCGACACCATATAATCGTCTACATATAATCCATCTGGAGGCTTGTGTCACACTCACAGGAGAGCCATTTACAGAATGAACTTGATATCAGGAAATGGACTAAAATAATGAAATCCTTTTACCCAGGCTCACATTTTCAATCCCCATTTTTGTTTTTGTACTGCCAACTGGGCACCATTTGAGCTATCCAAACAGGGCTACACAGGAAAAAAAACCTTGCTGCTAGTCTGTGACTTGGGTTCACAAACTGCAGGGCTGTTTCATAGCTGCGTAGAGTTTCAGGAAAAGCAGACTGCACTGAATAACTTACAGCCCTCACCAGGTATCTTTCCTAAATAGCAAGTGGTTCAGATTTTCTCATTCTGTCTTGAGCCTTTTAGATAATTTGGCAGCCTTCAGCATCCTGAAGGGAGGTTCCAAAGAGGATGGAGAGAGGCTGTTCTCAGTAGTGACGGTTGGCAGAACAAGGAGCAATGGTCTCAAGTTACAGTGGGGGAGGTCTGGGTTGGATATTAGGAAATACTATTTCACTAGCAAGGGGTAAAGTACTGGGATACATTACTTAGGGAGGTGATGGAATCTCCATCCCTAGAGGTTTTTAAGTGCCGGTGTAATGTCAAAAGTTCCAACCTTATAGGAATGTGCTACACGTAGCAATTTCTTATTGGCATGATCATAAGGGAGTGCTACTGTAGGAAACAGCTGCTCGGCTTGACAAAGCCCTGGCTGAGATGTTTTAGTTGGGATTGGTCCTGCTTTGGACAGAGGGCTGGACTCAATGACCTCCTGAGGTCTCTTCCAGCCCCAAGATTCTAACACCTTTCTAATAATGACCCACAGGATGCTACACACCCTTATTTTTATGGAAATATGTTTTAATATAAATATGCACAACTCAAATATACTTTATGCAAACAGGGAAAGTAACCTATCATTCAAGAGTCTGTAATTCCCTGAATGTGAATGTTCTTTGTGTGTACGTACTTCCCCTATATGTGAAGTTAGAAATAAAGTGTAAACTGTTTATTAGTTGAGGTCTTCTAGTGCACAACCTTAGGGGTACTTAAGGAATTTAATGGCTTGGTGCTCAAAACAATGATCTGTCAATTATTTTATTTTTCCTGTAAGTTAAATTGTGGTTGGCCCTACAAAGACATATCACCTGGTGCTGGAAGCCATCTTGACTTTGGTATTTTTTCTGGGAGAGAGGGGTGGGGAGAATTGAAGAAAGGATTCCCACCGTACGTAACGGCTACACACCTAGCCCTTTGATCTCCAGGGCACACATCTACCAAGCTAGACCTGTTTAAGGGAGGCTCATCATTTCCTAATTCTCTCCCGTCACAAAGGCTATTTAAAAATAAACCCTCCTCAGTCAGTTACAACAGGACTGTGGCAGCGATGTGGATGGCTCTGATGCCTTTGATGTGAACTGCAAAGTTACATCATCTGGTTGTCCTTTCTTGAGCCTGTAGGCCTTGATCATGCAAGTGCTTCGCTTTTTGAGCAGTTCCATTCACTTCAGTGGGACACCTCACTTCAGTGATAAAGCTTGGCATGTGGATGTGTTTGCAAAGTTGGAGCTTTAAGGTATGTATAGGCAGCCTCAAAAAGTTTTATCTAGTTATTTTGACATAAGAAATAGCAGGTGTTGCTGACTTATTTTTCCCTGGAGGACCATGCCAATCTGGGGAAGACCTGAAATATGGCAAATAAGTTGAGAAGGCCTAAACTACAGCAGGGTTCAAAAAAAGAGCTAGATCAATTCTTGGAGGCTAGGTCCATCAATGGACCAAGATGGGCTGGGATGGTGTCCCTAGCCTCTGTTTGTCAGAAGCTGGGAATGAGCAATAGGGGAGGGATCACTTGGTGATTCTGTTCACTCCTTATGGGACGCCTGACGTGGGCCACTGTCAGAAGACAGGTGGACCTTTGGTCTGACCCAGAATGGCCGTTTTTATGTTCTTATATCACAGCGGGAAGCTGACACCTGACTTGCAGCACTCCCAACCCCAGTTTGAGTGGGAAGACACTTAATCCTCAGTTGAGGGTATGACTCTAGACACGTCTCATTTCCGGGTCTCCAGCCATCCCACAAGGTCCTCCAGGTTGGTCAGGCCCTGGAATTTCTGATGAAACATAAATATTAGAAGAAACCCTTTGACCCCCTAGTTGCTACAGAAGGAAAGAGGAAAGGCAAAATAGCCATTTCTGGGCGGCTTGGCATTTCATCCTTCAAAAGACTCACTCCACTGCTGAACACCAAATAGTCAAACATCCCATTGACATTAATGGCACAATGAGCCTTTCTAGCCCCACAAGGAGGAAGAGGAAGAAGCGATGGAAACTGAAGAATGTAACCAAATGCGATCCGCTCCATTGCCACAGCAAGACAGAGTGGCTGGACAGCTTTGCTCTAATGCACCACTGTTGAACACCTCTGAAAAGTGATCTTCAATAAACAAGGAAGAGGGTGGCTGGCGAGAAGCCCTGAAATAGGATTGTCCTTCCTTCACGTGACTGGGAAATTATCTTATCTGACAAATCAATCAGGGTATGTCTACACTACAAAGTTAGTTCGAACTAACTTTCATAGGTGCTACACTAGTGCTCTGTTAGTTCGAATTTAATTTGAACTAACGGAGCGCTTAGTTTGAACTAGGTAATCCTCATTCCACGAGGATTAAGCCTAGTTCGAATTTACTAGTTCGAATTAAGGGCTGTGTAGACCCTTAATTCGAACTAGTGGGAGGCTAGCCCTCCCCAGGTTTCCCTGGTGGCCACTCTGGCCAACACCAGGGAAACTCTATTGCCCCCCTCCCGGCCCCGGACCCCTTAAAGGGGCATGGGCTGGCTACGGTGCCCATGCCAGGTGCAAGCCTGCCAGCACCCAGCCAGCAGACCCTGCACCTGGCACGGATTGAGCCACCCACCCGATGCCCCCGGGTGGCCAGGCTGGCGGCTCCCGGGAGCTTGCCCTGGACCGCAAGAGGCGGGCACCCGCCTGGGCTAGTGCGGACATCGTGGACCTCGTCCATGATCTCCACACTAGGCACAGGAAAGTGGCCGTCTAGGGCAGGAGAGCTGCCAGCCTGGACATCCAGGAGCAGGAGTGCATGAAAATCAGGGTGGTCCAGTGAGACCCCTGAGCCCTGAGCTTACAATGGCCGTCCTGGGTCAGACCAAAGGTCCATCTATCCCGTAGCCTGTCTGCCAACAGCGGCCAGCCCTAGGGACCCTGGAGGGGATGGACCGAAACAATGACCAAGCCATTTGTCTCGTGCCATCCCTCTCCAGCCTTCCACAAACCTTGGGCAGGGACACCACTCCTACCCCCTGGCTAATACCACTCCATGGACCCAACCTCCATGACTTGATCTCACGTCCCTTTAAACTCTGTTCTAGTTCTAGCCTTCACACCCTCCTGCAGCAAGGAGTTCCACAGGTTGACTCTTTGCTTTGTGAAGAACAACTTTCTCTTACTAGTTTGAAGCCTGCTACCCATTCCTTTCCTTTGGTGTCCTCTAGTCCTTCTTTATGGGAACTAATGAAGAACTTTTCTGAATGCACCCTCTCCACCCAACTCCTGCTTTTAGAGACCTCTATCCTGTCCCCCCTCCGTCTCCTCTTTTCTAAGCTGAGAAGTCCCAGTCTCTTTAGCCTCTCTTCATATGGGACCTGTTCCCAACCCCTGATCATTTTAGTTGCCCTCCCCTCTCCCAGCCTCTCTCTTCCCCTCTCCCACCTGCTTTTCCCAGTCTCCCCCAGTTTTGTTCAATAAAGACAGATTCCATTTTTGAACACAATTGTCCTTTATTTTGTACATCAAGAAGAGGGGCTAGGGAAGGGTAAGTGGAAGGCGGTGAGGGAGGAATGGGGCACGAGCCTCCGATGGGGAGGACTGGGCTGGCTCTGCGGGCTTTTGGGGTGGAAGCTCTCCTGCAGCCCCCCCGATTGCCCCCTCTCCCCAGATGACAGCCTGCGGCAAGTGCAGTCGGGCTGATGGCCGAGAGCTGTGATGTGCCCAGTGTGGGTGCTCTGGGCACTCCAAGCCAGGACTGCTTTGCAAGCGGGGCACCCCTGAGAACTGTCTGTCCGGGGTGGGGGTCGGGTCCCTTTAAGCGCAGCCCTCGGCTAGCCTGAGACAGCATCTCCACGCTCTAAGTCCTCCTCTGATGCCCTGCCGGCACTGCTTCCGGCCATCCTTAAGCCTGGTTCAGGGTCCACTTAATGTGGACATGCTGGTTCGAATTAGCAAAACGCTAATTCGAACTCGTTTTTTAGTCTGGATCCGTTAGTTCGAATTAGCTTAGTTCGAATTAACTAATTCGAACTAAGTTAGTTTGAATTAACGTTGTAGTGTAGACGTACCCTCAGAGAGTTCAGATAGGGTCCGAGCAATACACTGGCCAAACACAAGATGCATCTCAGCCACAGCTCCTGGCTCACTCAAAGGGAAGATCCCCACCTCTTAGCAGCAGCTGCCCCATAACTCCAGTCTCCATAGCTGTCACAGGTGTCCTGTTGGGCTCTTCTGCTTCATTTCTCCAGCCAGGAAGGATTTGCCAGCAGGTAAGATGATCTCTTGCTGAGCAATTGTGTGTTCCCAGATGGTATTTTCTCTTCTTTAAAAAAATAAATTAAAATATATTAGAAAGGCAGATTTCTCCACAGTTTTGCTCTGTACATGAATTTTGGCACTTCTGCTCAGCAGACCTTTTATTTATTGGTATTTGACTTCTAGCTGCAAAGCACCCTTCCAAAGCCCTGGATGCCACAAATGCATTCACCAAGGTAATACAACAGACCAGACCAAGAAAAATATAATTACAGCCAGCATCATGATTTAAAAAATAAAACAACTTTACCCTTGAAAGCAAGCCCTCATTAGAGTCTTCCCATTAACTTGAATGGGCTTTGGCTCAGATCCTAAATACCCGAGAAAACATATGGACTGAAATGCTGGCTCCACTGACAGTGTCAGCAGTCCATTCATGGGCTCTGCAAAATGTCCAGAGCCACAAACTTCTATTCATGGTAGAGCAAACCATCACATGTGTGTGTGTGCATGTCTCACACACAGAGTGCTGGAGACTATTGGAATGGTGGGGTTCAGAATGGAACAGGAACAAGAGGGCTTGGAATGGTGCAGGATAATGGAGACAAAGGTTGCTGGAATGAAATGGGAACCACAGCTGGCGACATGGATGTAGAATTATTGTGATGAGAGTCTGAGGTGTGTGGAGTATCATGATGGAGAACTGGAAAGTGGGGGTGGGTGGGAATCAAGCCCTAAGGTATGTGGAGTGTCATGATGAAAGAGCACTGGGGTAGGAATGCGAGGGCAGGAGTGGAAATGGGACTGGGGCTATGTCTAGACTGCAGGCTTCTTTCGGAAGAAGCTTTTCTGGAAAAACTTTCGAAAGAGAGAGTCCACACAGCAAAAGTGCATCGAAAAAGCAATCTGCTTTTTCGAAAGGGCATCCACATTGGACGCTATCTTGTATTTAATTTCTGATTGCTGTGGATGGAGTAGCCACCAGAGCTCCTGTGCTTTTTCCCGGAGGCCTCGTCTTTCGAAAAAAGACTCTCTCTTCCCAGTCCCCACACACCTTTTTTCAAAAGAGCTCTTTCAAAATGGCTTCTTTCTCGTAGAAAGAGGTTTACTGCTGTTGGAAAACCCCCTGCGTTTTCGACTTTCTGTCAAAAGAACGCAATTGCACTGTGGTTATAAGTGTAGTTTTTCCTGAAAAACAACCGTTTTTCCAGAAAAACTCTACAGTGTAGACATACCCTGGGTGCTAGAACGTGTACTGTGCACTTCTTCAAGAGGGTAATGGATGCCATGGCGATCCAGGTTCGTGGCCAATCTGAACTGGGCCACGCTGAACCACAAACCCCGTTGCATTGGGGTTACGGGTAAGAACACAGGCATTCAGGAGCAGACTGCGCTGACCTAGTGTCAGGCTGTCACCCTCCCAGTGGGAGGCGATTCTCCCCCTCAAAGGGTTCTTATGGCTATTTATGCTATGTGGTACATTGCTGTATTACCCTGACCCAGACGGAGACAAGTGGACACCCTGCACCGTGAGCATTACCTTTAGCTTTCATAGCTGCAAGTGTTAACTATGGTCATAAAGACCTTTTAAAAATCAATCCTCAGCAGTTCACTTACTAATCTCCAGTCATGGTGACTTCCACACACAGCCCATATGCTGTGTGAACACTCCTTTTGCAGGTTCAAATTGAACCGGTCTTTGATTTCACAGGCTGGAGCCTTTGTTATCATTTTATGAGGCAGAATATAAAGAAGGGACTGACTGATCAGCTTTTGTGTCCCCCTACCTCCCCGCCCCAGTGAATGCCCAGTCATTTCCCTGCCTTTTCCCTTCTCACCCCCACAAAGGGACAGCTCTCTGGTGTTCCTCTGGTTATACCAGAACTCAAGTATCACAGGCACAGTGGATTCCAGGGGGAGGGAGAACTAATGAACTCCAGGGATGCTCTGAATTATCTCACTTAGAGACAGCTGATGCATCAGCTGAAGGATTCCCTTAGATCAGCAGCTTTTTGGCTACGGCAGGGACTGTAGGAAATTCATTCCTAAGGCAGTAAGTCCATTTAAAGGAAAGGAGAACACCAACAGGTGGCTGTGAGAACACTTCCGGCTTCTCTGTTACCGGGTGCATTTGAAACCTTGGTCTGGAATTATTTGAGGAACTTGTTCCCCGAATCATACAGCTGTCATTGAACATTGGTCTGCAGCTGTAACATTATTAGAGCTGAGTGAATAACTGATTATTTCCCTCCATTTGGGCTAGCAATTTGAAAAAAAAAGTCATTTGGGGTCAAAAAATATTTTGTTTGACTCCAAAGACGTTTTTGTAAAAAGCAAACAAACAAATGTAGTTGATCTAGCTAGTTCCAAAAATGTCAAAATGAACCAATTAGTCTTCTGGACTCCCTCCCTGCCCTCAATCTTTTGTTCAACCAAACTCTTCTCTAAATTTGATCCAAATTTGCAAATAATTAGTTCCTCCAGGAGTATTTAATAATTAGTTACCCCAATGGTATTTTTTTAAATTTGCTACTCATCTGAAAATTGTCACTTGGCTCCAGATGTGACCCCAGAATCTATTTCTTCCTCAGGTTCTACATGGACATGTGGAAACTCTTCCCAATGGCAATACTGGCAGCCAGCAGTGAGTACTGGAAACCCCACACTCCCATCCATCTCCAGAGGCAGGCCAACTGGCATCAATCAGCCAAGTGACCACCATCTTGCCAAGGAACTACAGCGTGGCCCAAGCTAAGGGTTCATATTCTGAAGGCTCCACAGATCAGTCCTGGGTTAGGCCCACTAGTGAACTCCAGATCTGCACTAGGCTTTCATACCTGCCCACAATTCAGGGCTCTTCAGAACAGAGGTTCTGGCCCCTCTTTATACAAAAATTGTGGAAAAAACACTGCTGAGCCATCTGCTGGGGTTAAGGGTCAGAGCCACTTTACAAGAAGTGGTCTGACATGATGTTTTCCTCCCCTCTTTGCACTAGTGCCTGTCACTAGAGATGCTCTTTTCTTCTACTGCAGTGTTTCTCAACCTTTTTAAAAAAAATAAAATATCCCTTTAAATATCTATATATAAGTACCCCCAATACCTACAGTTTTCAGACATTTTTTTTCTACCATTGCAACACATTTGTTTAAACAACTTAATTGTAGCTGGGCGGGTGATGAAATTTGTGGGTGTAAAAAGTACAAAAATAATAAAATGCTGAAGTTTTCTCCAAATACCCCCCCCCCAGACTTCTCTCAAGTACCCCAAGGGTTCTCGTACCACTGGTTGAGAAACACTGTGCTAGGGGATGTCATAGTCATCCGATGCCTTGACTGTGTCATGTCTGATGAGGTTAGCTTGTTTGTACCACGTACAGCAGAGAGCATCACAGACCCCCAGAACACGCTCATCTATTTACAGCTCAGCTCCCCATATTCTCCAGGGCTTCTGTTTGAGTCACAGCTGCTGTTAGCTTCTGAACTGCCCTTCACTCACCTCTTTGACATCATGAGACTATTTCAGTGTCAGGCAGAACACATGCCAGGGCAGATGGCCTGCTTATATAGACCCTATTGCCCTGGTATCCAAGTGTCTCTATCCTTCCATGTGAGGAAGGCAAGAACTTTGACCACCCTAACACAGACAGGGAACTGATGCAGAGAGAGTAAGGCCTGAATGCACAAGAGGCATCAGGTACCTAGGATAAACCACTACGATACACAGAGCCTGAGTTAGACACTTAAGGTGTGTCTAGACCAGTGGCCCCCAACTTTTTGGGGCTGCCAGGTGCCCGGGGGCGGGGCTGCTCACATGCTAGGCACCCAGGGTGGGGCCACACACGCACTAGGGAGTGGGGCCGCACGCCTGGGTCTGGCGTCACTCATACACCACGTGCCCAGGGCCGGAACAGCCCATGTGCTGCGTGCCCGGGGCCAGCGCTGCTTCTGAGCCACGCGCCCAGGAACCGGCAGCACCCATGCACCATGCACCCGTGGCTGGCGCCGCTCCTGAGCCATGAGCCCGGGGCCGGCACAGCCCGTGCGCCATGCACCTGGGGGTGGGGCCGCCCATACGCCGCGCGCCCACGGGCCGGCACAGCCCTTGCACCGTGCGCCTAAGGGGGGGGCCAGCCCCGAACACTTGGTGGGCACACAGAAATGGCCCTTCACTAGACTCTGCCATGCTCCTCACTCCCCCGCTGGAAGTCCCTGCCGGGCTTCCGTCCCAGGGAAACAGGAAATACCGGACATTTCACATGTCCCGTATTTCCTGTTTTTTTTTTTTTTTTACCGGACGGAGCCCACAAATAGTGGACTGTCCGGGTGAAAACCAGACACCTGGCAACCCTAGGTGCTAAGCCCCACACCACTCACAGGGATAAGGGCACTCACACAAAATGTGAGAGACTAGGGTCATCCTTAGAGAGGTGTGGGGCCCTGGACAACCCTCCCCCATGCTCTACCCTTTGCTGTCCTCCTTGTACCCCCCTCCCTAAAACCCTGCACCCCTAGCTATGTGACCTGGGGGGATTACCTTGGGGCCTAGCATGGGGTGGTAGCTGAGTTTCCCCCACTCTGTACTCACTCACTGTGGCAGCAGGAGCTGAGGAATTGGTGTCACCCAGCAGCTTGTGCTGCTCCACCGCCCTCTCCCAACCAGCTCACTCTGCTTCACTGGGGGGTGGCGGGAAGCAACGTGCCCTGGCCCACCCTCCTCCGCTCACCCGAGCGACGCAGAGCTCGGTGGAGCAGAGCACAGAGGGCAGGGCCCGGGGTGCTCCCATTCCTGCCGCCATAGTGAAGTGGAATGACCCAGCAGGGAGAGGGCAGCGTAGCAGGCTGCTGTGTGCTTCGCTCTGCTTCCCGGGCTTCTGCTGCCAGGCTGAGTACCAGGGGCCAACCCCTGCTGCTGCCCTGTGCCACTCCAGCCTCAGGTAATCCCCCAGGCTGCCCTGGGCCCTGTAAACAGTCCCCCATATGAACGGGGGGGCTGTTCTGTCTCTAGGAGAGTTGAGGCAGCTTCCATGAGGCCCCCCAAAGCCTAGCGCTTGGGGCGACCACCCCGATCCGTCCTATGGACTGGACGGCTTTGGAGAGACCCAGGATCTAGTCTCTTTGCTTTAATGACTCGTCCGTTATCCAGTGTGCAACATTTTCAGCCGGAGCAATTGAGGGATTCCCCATATCCCCATGATCGGAGCAACTGCCTGAGAGGTGGCAGATCCCTATTCAAATCCCTTCTTTTTCCTCAGGGGAGCATCCTGGCCAAAAGTTACAAGGCATTTGGTTGCCAGTGTCATTCTTGTGTGAACTTGCCTGAGGGGCCTGCTTTGAGCACCCCTAGTGGATCAGGCACCATGTGCAAGTTAGGTGACTGAGTGGCTGAGAATTGCTCTGGGGCTTAGGTAGGAGATGAGGATCTAGCCCTCCAGGGAAGCCTCAGTGCACATGCTCACAGGCACGGAGAGAACTTATACAAAAATAACCTCTGAACCAGCCACACAACACTTAGGCACCTACAGGATTTCAGCAGGAGTTTTGTACATCACAGTGGCCATAAATGCCCAAACCCTGGTCCCATCTCCTTTTGCATATTCAGCTCTAAATGACTTGTTCGTTTCAGTTCCTGTAGCAGAACAGGAAATGAACTTGTATCTCCTGAATCCCTGGAAGAGGCTGATCACTAGCCTGCCTTTCCTCTGTGTTCTAGGATACAGCAGCAATAGCACCACAGTCCCCACTCAGCTGGGCTGTGTCTACACTGGGCCACTTATTCTGGAAAAGCAGCCGCTTTTCCGGAATAAGCTGCGAGCTGTCTACACTGGCCCCTTGAATTTCCGGAAAAGCAGTGACGATTTACTGTAAGGCTGTGTCTACACTGGCCCCTTCTTCGGAAGAGGCATGCTAATTTCTAACTTTGGAATAGGGAAATCCGTGGGGGATTTAAATATCCCCCGCGGGATTTAAATAAACATGGCCGCCGCTTTTTTTCCGGCTTGGGGAAAAGCCGGAAAAGAGCGTCCAGACTGGCGCGATCCTCCGGAATAAAGCCCTTTTCTGGAGGATCTCTTATTCCTACTTCAGCTGCTTTTCCGGAAAAACTATGCTGCTCCTGCTCGGGCAAAAGTCCTTTTTCCGGAAAACTGTTCCGGAAAAGGGCCAGTGTAGACAGCACAGTAGTGTTTTCCGCAAAAAAGCCCCGATCGCGAAAATGACGATCGGGGCTTTTTTCCGGAAAAGCGCATCTACATTGGCCGCGGACGCTTTTCCGGAAAAAGAGCTTTTCCGGAAAAGCATCCTGCCAATGTAGACGCTCTTTTTCCGGAAATACTTCTAACGGAAAACTGTTCCGTTTTAAGCATTTCCGGAAAAAGATGCCAGTGTAGACACAGCCCTATAGTCTACGCTAGGGTGTTATTTCAAAATAGGCTGAATTTATAAGTGGAGCACTCACACTACCAAGCCCGTACAATAGTGATAGAAATGTAGCCATGTTACTCTGGTGTAGCTGAAACAAAATACAGGATGATGTAGCACTTTAAAGACTAATAAACCATCTTGTTAGATGATGTGCTTTCGTGGGCCAGACCCACTTCCTCAGATCAAAACCTGATCTGAGGAAGTGGGTCTGGCCCACGAAAGCTCATCATCTAATAAACCATCTTGTTAGTCTTTAAAGTGCTACATCAACCTGTATTTTGTTTCAACTACCAAGCCCGTTATTTCTAAATCAGTGGCCCTTTATTTTGAAATCTGTACTCCTTGCTTTCTTCAGGGAATGACTAATTTTGAAATCATTATTTCAAAATAGTGGTAGTGTGGGCACTCCAGTGCCATTATTTCAAAATAACTATTCCCCAGAGTAATTCAAGTTAATTACGCACCAGTGCTTCTTGAGGCACCAAGTCAAAGTAGCACGCCCACATTAACGGAGCCTGCCTCGGACTAATTTCGAGACTCCCGTTTGATTTTGTAAAATCAGGACTTAAGTCACATTTCGATACTTTGAACTAGTTTCCTAGTATAGACATGGCCTGAGCGATTTTGGCCTCCCTCCATGTCAGTGAGGAACTGGGGGAAAGGATTCGTCTGGAAAGCAAAAATATCACCTTAAAAAGTCCTCAGAAGCCCCTTCTGCTCTTTTGCAGTTTTGACCACGACTCTCAGCAGCCTCCTTGATTTCAAACTCATGATCCGGACAGTTACTAGGAAAAGTGCTCTCCTTTCCTACAATGGGTATGGATGCCACTGTGGACTGGGTGGGAGAGGGCAGCCTCTGGATAAGACTGACTGGTAAGTTTTGATTCATGGCGGGGCTGCTGGTATCAATAGTTGCATCCATTATTATTAATCCTGGCATGAATACTAATTTTAGTAATGCACTGATTTTGTTAACTGAGCTTGAAAACTCTCATCTAAAATCTAGGTTTGCAGTTGCACTAAGCCCTTTACAGGTGCCATGTGTCAATTCTCCAGCTTATTGTGAGAATGGAAAAACTTTTGTAGTGAAGGCACACAGGGCTAATTCACCCCCCACAATCTTTAAAGGGCCAGTACAGTTGTGTGATTAGTATGTATTGGTATTCTACCACAAGGGGGTCCTAATTCAGGATGGGCTCCTTTGTGCTAGGTGCTGTATAGTACGTACATATGTAACCCTTCTGCCAGGCCAAGTAAATAGCAGCAAGGGCCGGGTTCAGTATCTAGGGGTCTCCTCCCAACAAGGTAATACAACACTGGCTCGAGCTCCCACCCAGTGACCTGGGAAATCTTACATACAGAGGCAATTCTTCCTCTCTCGCAAGCACAGAGCCTCAGTATAGTAGCAAACCTTTAATAATATGAGGTAATCGACATCATCATTAAATTGGGGAAACACCACAACTTGGATTTACAGACCAAACATGAGCAAAGGGCCTCCCTCCTGCCACAAATCCCCCCCAAAGTCCTAAAAGTCCAACACCCCAAAAGTCTCTGCCCCGGGTTCCACCCCAGGGTTCAAAAGTTCACCCGGCAGGGTTTCACCATCCCAACCTGGAGTGGCGGTGAGCCCCAGGGTTCAAAAGTTCACCTGATCGATACACCGTGATCCTGGAGCAGTGGGGGGGATCGATAAAGATGGCTCCTGGTACCGAGCTCTGTTCCGCTGCCGCTTCTGCTCCACTTCTGCCGCAGGTCAGGTCATCCCCATCAGCCACTCTGCTCCAATTCTGCCGCAGGTCAGGTCATCCCCATCAGCCACTCTGCTGTCCGCCTGCACTTGCTGGTTGTCCCTTGCAAGCTGCTCTGCTAATAGCCCAGCAGCTTAGTACCAGGCTCCCCGCACCACACAGTGATTTCAGCTCTCACCAGGTTTCCCCACAGCACACAATGATTCCAGCTCATAACTGAGGAGCCTTAGCACTAGTGCTATACTGGCCCACAGTGAAGCTAACTCCACAGCTCACAACTAGACTCCTAATGGAATCCAAATTAACTCTCAGAGGGGTAGCCGTGTTAGTCTGAATCTGCAAAAGCGACGAGGAGTCCTGTGGCACCTTATAGACTAACTGAAGTGTAGGAGCATAAGCTTTCGTGGGCAAAGACCCACTTCGTCAGATGCATGTAGTGGAAATTTCCAGAGGCAGGAATAAATATGCAGGCCAGGATCAGGCTGGAGATGACCAGGTGGATCCAATCAAGGAGGATGAGGCCCACTTCTAGCAGCTGATCTGGAGGTGTGAATTCCAAGAGAATAGAAGCTGCTTTTGTAGTTAGCAAGCCATTCACAGTCTTTGTTTAATCCAGAGTTGATTGTGTCAAACTTAAAGATGAACTGTAGCTCAGCAGTTTCTCTTTGAAGTCTGGTCCTGAAGTTTTTTTGCTGCAGGATGGCTACTTTTAGATCTGCAATTGTGTGTCCAGGAAGATTGAAGTGTTCCCCTACAGGTTTTTGTATGTTGCCATTCCTAATATCAGATTTGTGTCCATTGATTCTTTTACGTAGGGACTGTCCTGTTTGGCCGATGTATATAGCAGTGGGGCATTGTTGGCACATGATGGTATATATTACGTTGGTGGATGTGCAGGAGAATGTACCAGTGACAGTATGGCTGATCTGGTTAGGTCCTGTGATGGTGTTGCTGGTGTATATATGTGGGCAGAGTTGGCACCGAGGTTTGTTGCAAGGATTGGTTCCTGAGTTCGAGTTATTATGGTGCGGTGTGTAGTTGCTGGTGAGAATATGCTTCAGGTTGGCGGGTTGTCTGTGGGCAAGGACCGGCCTACCTCCCAAGGCCTGTGAGAGCGAGGGATCATTGTCCAGGATGGGCTGAAGATCACTAATGATGCGTTGGAGAGGTTTTAGCTGGGGACTATAGGTGATGGCCAGTGGTGTTCTGTTGGTTTCTTTCTTGGGCTTGTCCCGTAGCAGGAGGCTTCTGGGTACACGTCTGGCTCTGTCAATCTGTCTCCTCACTTCCTTGTGTGGATATCGCAGTTTACAGAATGCTTGTTGAAGGTCTTGTAGGTGTAGGTCTCTGTCTGAGGGGTTGGAGCATATGCGGTTGTACCTCAGTGCTTGGCTGTAAACAATGGATCGTGTGGTGTGTCCGGGATGGAAACTGGAGGCATGCAGGTAAGTATAGCGGTCGGTAGGTTTTCTGTATAGGGTGGTATTGATATGACCGTCACTTATTTGTATCGTGGTGTCCAGGAAATGGACCTCCCGTGTAGATTGGTCCATGCTGAGGTTGATGGTGGGGTGGAAGCTGTTGAAATCATGGTGAAATTCTTCCAGAGTCTCCTTCCCATGGGTCCAGATGATGAAGATGTCATCGATGTAGCGTAGGTAGAGAAGGGGTGTAAGTGGACGATAGCTGAGGAAGCGTTGTTCCAGGTCAGCCATAAAAATGTTGGCGTATTGTGGGGCCATGCGGGTGCCCATAGCAGTGCCACTGGTCTGGAGGTATATGTTGTCACCAAATCTGAAATAGTTGTGTGTGAGGATAAATTCACAGAGTTCAGCCACCAGTTGTGCTGTGGCATCATCAGGAATACTGTTCCTGACAGCTTGTACTCCATCTGCATGTGGGATGTTTGTGTAGAGAGCCTCTACATCCATGGTGGCTAGGATGGTGTTTTCTGGAAGATCACCTATGCATTGTAGTTTTCTCAGGAAATCCGTAGTGTCACGAAGGTAACTGGGAGTACTGGTGGCATAGGGTCTGATATTCCACACTGGAGCAATGAGGAGGTGCAATCAGTGTTGTTCAAGCCCACAGACAAGGTCCACCTTCTTTCAATTTGACTTGGTTTGGAACCCATGCCCCTTGTCTAGCAAGTGCTACTTAGTTTATGACGAATCCCTCTGTCATAAACAGTTCCACCATTCCATTGTCCTTGATTTGCCTAATCAGGGTAACAACACTTTTATCCCCCCTGCCTCAATAACAGAGAGACTGGGGATCCCACAGTGGCCAAAGTGACCATTTGGGCTGCTGTGAGCACATACTAGACAGGGTGGGTGTGTCCATGCAAATTTGGCTCAGCCCCTGAAGCCTCTTTGCACCACTTGCCACAGTTCACCACCAGATGTCAGGATAGAGTTTACCCTGACCCCGCTCACACATAGAACAGAGTCAGGGTATGTCTACACTACCCCGCTAGTTCGAACTAGTGGGGTAATGTATGCATACCGCACTTGCTAATGAAGCCCGGGATTTGAATTTCCCGGGCTTCATTAGCATAAGCGGGGAGCCGCCATTTTTAAATCCCCGCTGCTTCGAACCCCGTGTAGCGCGGCTACACGGGGCTCGAACTAGGTAGCTCGGACTAGGGTGCCTATTTCACGAGGAGTAACGGTAGTTCGGAATAGGACCCTAGTCCGAACTACCTAGTTCGAGCCCCGTGTAGCCGCGCTACACGGGGTTCGAAGCAGCGGGGATTTAAAAATGGCGGCTCCCCGCTTATGCTAATGAAGCCCGGGAAATTCAAATCCCGGGCTTCATTAGCAAGTGCGGTATGCATACATTACCCCGCTAGTTCGAACTAGCGGGGTAGTGTAGACATACCCTCAGGCCCTGCCCCCAGGGAGTTGTCAGTCTAATGGATTTTTGGTTCACTGTCTTCCCCCCAAAAATGCATATACTATCACCTTAGCATACCTTCTACCCCAGAACTTTAAAAAAAATCAAAACAAATGTTTTCAGTTGAGCTAGTGTTTTGTTTGCATTTGATTTTGGGCACTTTAAGGTTTTTTTTTTAATTAAAGGAAATTTTAAAACAATTATGAATAAAAAAAATCAGAACAGTTTGTTTTGAAGTGAAATATTTGAGTTTTTCCTAAACAGCTTTGAAGGCTCTACCCCAACTGAAGCTATTCAGCAAATCCAACAGGAATTCACAGAATGTTCCAATTAACTCATATTTGCATTTATTGCTGAAAAGAAATTTTGTTCCAAAAGTTTCACCCAGCTCTGGACAAGAACTGGATTTGAGGCACAGAGCAGAGCTAAAAACATCAGTTGGGATAAACATCTGGGCTGCTGGGTGCTCTTCCAAAACAAGACTCCCCCACCACTCTCCCCTCAAGTAGGCATTACATCACCTGATTACCTTTTCCTCTCTTATTCCTGTGTTTGTCTCCTTGAAGGTGCTGTCATGCCCATGATTGCTGCTATAACAAGTTAAACCCAAGCTGTCATCCATATTTTGATCTTTATCAATACTCCATCATCAATGAAGACATTATCTGCTGTGAGTAGCATTCTCTGTGCGGCTGAATTGGCCGTGGATGTCTTGTTCACTTGCTTGAAACTTTTACAGTGACATTGTTTCTCTAGGAAATATTTGTTCCAGAGAGTCTTTTGGGAAAAAGCAAAACACTTAAAGGACAGCTAATTTTGGGGTGGGGGAGGGGGAGGAAGGAGTCGGTGAAGTATTTCATGTCCTTCTGGTTCCTCCTCACCAACCCCTTATCACAACAGGTTATGATACCTCCAAGGCAATTAGGATCCTGCAATGAGAGTGGAAGGACGATGGTAAGGGACCAGTGAGCTGGGATGACTGAGCCAGTTCCACTACAGGCAGCTGTGATGGATCAGCAGTGCTGTTCAGTTCCACTGTCTCATCTGTATTTACACTTAGAGAGTGTAACATGTTGCCATTCTGATTTGTTAGCATTTTATACCCACAACACCCAAGTGAGAGTGATGGGTCTCGGCTAACACACTGGAAACTGAGCCAGGGACCTCCTGAGCAGACACATGAGCTGCTACAGCTTGAGCTAAAGCTCTGTAGCCAGGGCAGTAACACAGACTCTGGGGACTACAGCAGGAGGGAGGGGGAGGCAGGAGACTATAACTCTCACTAACCAGTGGGCTACACAAGTCCAGGGAGAATCGGCTGATCTGGAAATACACTGAAGCTGGCAACAGAGCCACAGATCCCATGCCGATGGTACCAGTGCAGTGGTCCCATCTGCTGCCATGCCAACAGCAGTGTCACAATGTTCTAGGCACCATTACAGTAACTGGGCTCCTGTTTTGCTGAACGTCATTCATACCTCTGAAGTGCTGAAGGCCAGCAGAGGAATAAGCTACTCAATGCTTGCTTCTCATGGGGTTCCTTTGCCTTTTAGTTACCACAAGGGAGTAACTAAACACTTTTATTCCTGCAGGGAATATAAATAACTCCACATGCGCAAAGGAAGCCTGTGAATGCGACCGGACAGCAGCCCTGTGTTTCAGAAAGGAAGCAAGCTCCTATAATAAAGCATACCGTTATTACATCAATTTATTCTGCAATGGGTCTACCCCCAGTTGCTAAATAAAGTTTAACTTGCCAGCTGGCTATACAACAGATTGCAAAGCGCAGATGTTTCCTCTTTCCAGAGTTCTCTACTCTAGTCCCTTCCCCAATCCCTCAAAGAAAGCATCAAGCTACCAAGGAGGCAATCTTTTCCTGGGGATGGCTAAGATGATAGAAGGAGTTGGATTTATGCACCTTGTCTATGGGGGTATTCAGGCAGGGTTTTAGTGACCTGTTCAGTTCATTTCTATTCACCTAATCAAACTCTGAGGAACAGTACTTTGAGGACCAACTCTACTAGTACTGTCACTTCTTTGGCTCTCAAAAAGGGAGGCAGACAGATCACCAAGCAGCCACGTTTAAAGTGTAGGCCAGATCCTCAACTGCTGTAAATCAGCATAGAATACTAGGCCTGGAAGGGACCTCGAGAGGTCAGTGAGTCCAGTCCCCTGCCCTCATGGCAGGACCAAATACTGTCTAGACCATTCCTGATAGACATTTATCTAACCTACTCTTAAATATCTCCAGAAATGGGGATTCCACAACCTCACTGGCCAATTTATTCCATTGTTTAACCACTCTGACAATTAGGAACTTTTTCCTAATATCCAATCTAAACCTCCCCTGCTGCACTTTAAGCCCATTACTCCTTGTTCTGTCCTCAGAAACCAAGAGGAACAAATTTTCGCCTTCCTCCTTGTGACACCCTTTTAGATATTTGAAAACCGCTATCATGTCCCCCCTTAATCTTTTTTCCAAACTAAACAAGCCCAGTTCATGAAGCCTGGCTTCATAGGTCATGTTCTCTAAACCTTTAATCATTCTTGTCGCTCTTCTCTGTACCCTTTCCAATTTCTCCACATCTTTCTTGAAATGTGGCGCCCAGAACTGGACGCAGTACTCCAGCTGAGGCCTAACTAGTGCAGAGTAGAGTGGCAGAATGACTTCATGAGTTTTGCTTACAACACACCTGTTGATACAACCCAGAATCATATTTGCTTTTTTTGCAACAGCATCACACTGTTGACTCATATTCAACTTGTGGTCCACTATGACCCCTAGATCCCTTTCTGCCATGCTCCTTCCTAGACAGTCGCTTCCCATCTTGTATGTATGGAACTGATTGTTCCTTCCTAAGTGGAGCACTTTGCATTTCTCGTTATTAAACCTCATCCTGTTTACCTCTGACCATTTCTCTAACTTGCTAAGGTCATTTTGAATTATGTCCCTATCCTCCAAAGAAGTTGCAACCCCACCCAGTTTGGTATCATCTGCAAACTTAATAAGCGTACTCTCTATCCCAATATCTACATCATTGATGAAGATATTGAACAGTACGGGTCCCAAAACAGACCCTTGAGGAACTCCACTTGTTATCCCTTTCCAGCAGGATTTAGAACCGTTAACAACAACTCTGACTACGGTTATCCAGCCAATTATGTACCCACCTTATCGTGGCCCTGTCTAAGTTATATTTGCCTAGTTTATCAATAAGAATATCATGCGAGACCGTATCAAATGCCTTACTAAAGTCTAGGTATATGACATCCACCGCTTCTCCCTTATCCACAAGGCTCGTTATCTTATCAAAGAAAGCTATCAGATTAGTTTGGCATGACTTGTTCGTCACAAACCCATGCTGGCTATTCCCTATCACTTTATTACCTTCCAAGTGTTTGCATATGATTTCCTTAATTACCTGCTCCATTATCTTCCCTGGGACAGACGTTAAACTGACTGGTCTGTAGTTTCCTGGGTTGTTCTTATTCCCCTTTTTATAGATGGGCACAATATTTGCCCTTTTCCAGTCTTCTGGAATCTCCCCTGTCTGCCATGATTTTTCAAAGATCATAGCTAAAGGCTCAGATACCTCCTCTATCAGCTCCTTGAGTATCCTGGGATGCATTTCATCAGGACCTGGTGACTTGCTGACATCTAACTTTCCTAAGTGATTTTTAACTTGTTCTTTGTGTATCCTATCTTCTAAACTTACCCTCTCTCTGCTTGTATTCACTACGTTAGGCACACCTCCAGACTTCTCGGTGAAGACCGAAACAAAGAAGTCATTGAGCATCTCCGCCATTTCCAAGTTCCCTGTTACTGCTTCTCCCTCCTCACTACGCAGTGGGCCTACCCTGTCCTTGGTCTTCCTCTTGCTTTTAATGTATTTATAAAAGGTCTTCTTGTTTCCCTTTATGCCTGTAGCTAGTTTGATCTCATTTTGTGCCTTTGCCTCTCCCCCCAGCTTTGTGTCAGAAGCCCTAAAAAGGGCTGGATCCAATCGAGTCCCACGGAGCAAAGTATTTGATCCCACGGCGGGTTGCTTAATCAGGCCATCTTCAAACAGGAACCCAGTCCAGATACTACACTCATAGAATCATAGAACTGGAAGAAACCTCAGAAGGTCATCAAGTCCAGCCCCCTGCTCTAGGCAGGACCAATTCCAACTAAATCAACCTGGCCAGGGCTTTGTCAAGCCAAGACTTAAACACCTCTAGGGATGGAGACTCCACTACTTCCCTAGGTAACCGATTCCAGTGCTTCACCATCTTCCTAGTGAAATAGTTTTTCCTAATATCCAACCTGGACCTCTCGCACCACAACTTGAGACCACTGCTCCTTGTTCTGCCATCTGTCACTACTGAGAACAGCCTCTCTCCATCCTCTTTGGAACCTCCCTTCAGGAAGTTGAAGGCTGCTATCAAATCCCCCCTCACTCTTCACTTCTGCAGACTAAACAGACCCAAGTCCCTCAGCCTCTCCTCATAAGTCATATGCTCCAACCCCCTAATCATTTTGGTTGCCCTCCGCTGGACCCTCTCCAATGCGTCCACATCCTTTTTGTAGTGGGGGGCCCAGAACTGGACACAATACTCCAGATGCGGCCTCACCAAAGCCGAATAAAGGGGAATGATGATACCTCTGGATCTGCTGGCAATGCTGCTCTTAAAGCAACCTAATATGCCATTAGCCTTCTTGGCTACAAGGGCACACTGTTGACTCATATCTAGCCTCTCATTCACTGTAACCCCCAGGTCCTTTTCTGCAGAGCTACTACTTAACCGGTTGGTCCCCAGCTTGTAACTATGCTTGGGATTCTTCCGTCCCAAGTGCAGGACTCTATACTTGTCCTTGTTGAACCTCATCAGATTTCTTGTGGCCCAATCCTCCAATTTGTCTAAGTCATTCTGTACCCTATCTCTGCCCTTAAGCTTATCTACCTCTCCCCCCATCTTAGTGTCATCCGCAAACTTGCTGAGGGTGCAATCCATCCCCTCATCTAGATCATTAATAAAGATATTGAACAAAACCGGTCCTAGAACCGAACCTTGGATTACTCCGCTAGAAACCGACCGCCATCCTGACATCGAGCCATTGATCACTACCCGCTGGGCCCGGCCTTCTAGCCAGCTTTCTATCCATCTTACCGTCCATTTATCCAATCCACAATCCCTTAACTTGCTGGCAAGAATATTGTGGGAGACCGTATCAAAAGCCTTGCTAAAGTCAAGGTATATAACATCCACTGACTTCCCCATGTCCACCGAGCCAGTTACCTCATCATAGAATCTAATCAGATTGGTCAGGCACGACTTGCCCTTTGTGAATCCATGCTGACTATTCCTAATCACTTTCCTCTCATCCAAGTGCCTCAATATGGATTCCTTAAGGATCCCTTCCATGATTTTTCCAGGAACCGAGGTAAGACTGACCGGCCTATAGTTCCCTGGATCATCCTTCTTCCCTTTTTTGAAGATGGGCACTACGTTTGCCTTTTTCCAGTCATCCGGGATTTCTCCCAATCTCCACAACTTTTCAAAGATAATAGCCGAAGGCTCCACAATGACATTTGCCAACTCCCTCAGTACCATCGGATGCACTAAGTCCGGACCCATGGATTTATGTACGTTTAGCTTTTCTAAATAGTTCCTAACCTGTTCTTTACCCACCATGGGCTGTCCATCTTCATCCCATCTTGCGTCACTTGGCGCAGAAGTCCAGGAGCCGAACTTGTCCGTGAATACAGAGGCAAAGAAAGCATTGAGTACTTCAGCTTTCCCTACATCATCTGTCACTAGGTTACCATTAGGGGCCGCACACCGTCTCTGATCACCTTCTTCTTGTTAACATGCCTGTAGAAACCCTTCTTGTTATCTTTCACATCCTTAGCCAGTCGCAATTCCATTTGCGCTTTCGCCTTCCTGATAACCCCCCTGCATTCTCGAGCTATACCTTTAAATGCCTCCCTGGTCATTTGTCCAAGTTTCCACTTCTTGTAAGCTTCCTTTTTGTGCTTAAGTTTACCAAGGATTTCCCCTGTAAGCCAGTCCGGTCTCCTAGCATGTTTGCCTCTCTTGCTACATGTCGGGATGGTTTCTTTCTGTGCCTTCAATAAGGCTTCTTTAAAATACTGCCAGCTGTCCTGGACTCCTTTCCCCTTCATGTTAACATTCCAGGGGATTCTGTCCATCAGAGGGAGTCAAAATCTGCTTTTTTGAGGTCCAAGGTGTGTATTTTACTACTCTCTTTTCTTCCTTTGGTCAGGATCCTGAAATCTACCATCTCATGATCACTGCTTCCCAGGTTGTCACACACCTCCACTTCCCCTATTAGTTCCTCCCTGTTTGTGAGCAGAAGGTCAAGCTGCGCATGGCCCCTGGTCGGATCCTTCAGCACCTGTGTCAAGAAGTTATCCCCAACATTCTCCAAAAACTTCCTGGATTGCCTGTGTACTGCCACATAGGTTTCCCAGCAGATGTCAGGGTGATTAAAGTCCCCCACAAGAACCAGGGCCTGTGATCTGGAAGCTTCGCTCAGTTGTCCGAAGAAAGCCTCATCTACTTCATCCACCTGATTCGGTGGCCTGAAGCAAACATCAACCACAACATCACTGCTGTTGTTTGCTCCTTTAAACTTAACCCATAGACTCTCAACAGGTTTTTCTCCCTCTTTATACTGGAGTTCAGAGCAATCGTAGTGCTCTCTTACATATAGTGCAACTCCTCCTCCTTTTCTCCCCTGCCTGTTGTTCCTTAACAGTCTATACCCTTCCATGACAGCGCTCCAGTCATGTGAGTCATCCCACCAAGTCTGTTATCCCAATTAAATCATATTTCTTGGTCTGGGCCAGGACCTCAAGTTCTTCCTGTTTATTGCCCAGGCTTCTCGCATTAGTGTACAAACACTTCAGGTAACCAGTTGATCATCCTATCTTCTCCATTCGAAACATGGGTCCTCCTTTCTTGCCCCTTCCTCTCTGCATTTCTTCCCGGTATCCGACTTTCCCACTCCCCTCAGGGTTTTGGTCACCGTCCCCCGACGAACCCAGTTTAAAGCCCTCCTCACAAGGTTTGCAAGCCTGCCCACGAAGATGCTCCTTCCTCTCTTCGTTAGGTGGATCCCATCTCTTCCTAACAATCCTTGCGCCCGGAACAGAGTCCCATGGTCGAAGAAACCAAAGCCCTCTCTGCGACACCATCTGCGCAACCACACATTTACGTCCTCAATTCGACGATCCCTGCCCAGTCCTTTCCCTTCAACAGGGAGGATGGAGAACACCACTTGCACTCCAAATTCTTGGATCCTTCTTCCTAGTGCTACATAATCCGCAGTAACATGCTCTAGATCATTCTTGGCCATATCATTAGTTCTCACGTGGAGAAGCAGGAAGGGGTAGCGATCCGAAGTTTTGATCAGCTTGGTAAGCCTCTCAGTGACATCCTGAATGCGAGCTCCCGGTTAGCAGCACACCTCTCGAGATTCCAGGTCCGGACAACAGAGGGATGGCTCAGTCCCTCTTAGGAGGGAGTCTCCGACCACCACCATCCTTTGTTTCCTTTTGGGTGTGGTGGCCGTGGAACCCCCATCCACAGGACTACGCATCCCATGCCTTCCAGTAGATGGTGTTTCCTTCCGGTTTCTTCCTTGTGAGGTCCCTTCCAGAGCTTTCAGCACGCAGAGCCTGTGGACAGAGCTTGAAAGCGATTGCTTACTTCTATAGCATCGGGGGATTCCCGTGCTGGCCTTTTTCCCCTTCTAGAAGTTACATGCTGCCAGTTCTCTTCTTGGTCACGTACTGCCCTCTCTGGCTCTTCTGCCTGCTGTGCTTGAAGGATTAAATGCTGCCTTCTATCGAGGAAGTCTTCATCCTCTCTGATCAAGTGTAGGGTCGACACTTGGGCCTCCAGTCCTCTAATTTTTTCTTCCAAAAGGTCGACCAGCTTGCACTTCGTGCAGATGAAATCCGTTCTTTCTTCTGGGAGGAAGACAAACAAGGCACACGCTGTGCAGGTAACAACAGCAGACCCATCACCAACCATCGCTGCTGTCCTGGAAAAGGGATTTAAAAAGAAAGGCAAGAGAACCTGCCCCCCTTCCCTCTCCCCTTCCAAACTCCCTCTCAAAACTCCCTGTCAGTACTCACCTGTTCGCAAGCTCATTGGTCGCTTGCCCACTGCCTTATAAAGCCCCTCCCCCTACCAAGGCTCAGCCAATCAGCAGAGGCTTCTAGAATTCAAACTTTAATTTGAAGCCAACAGTTTCCACCTGCCAATCACAGACAATCACAGCACAAACTCCATCAAGGGGAGGGGGAGGGCAGGTGGGGAAAAAAAGCCTCACTCAAACACAGGGGAAACTAAATAAATAAGTAAATAAACAAAAACCAAAAAAGAACACACACCAACCCTCACTCACAAACACAAGCTCAGCACACAGCAAGAAAGCCCCAAACACAACACCCACTTCCCCCAAGGCTTCTGTATCTGCTTCTCCTCTACCTGGAGAATTCCCTCTCTAAAGCCTCACTCAAAGAGGGAAAGAAAAAAAAAAGAAAAAAACCCACCACCACCACACACCAAACAAACACAAGCTCAGCACACAGTAAGAAAGCCCCAATAACAAAACACACTTCCCTCAAGAGTCCTGTATCTGCTTCTCCTTCACCTGTAGAACTCCCTCTCAAAACTCCCTGTTATTACCCACCTGTTTGCTTACCTCACCTTACAGTGCACACTCTCCCCCTCCCAAGAAAGAAAAAGAAATGGCACACAACTGGAGGCTTTTACGCTCTGGAGCGGTTTCCGTGGTGCCTAGAAAGAAGGCTGTTGATTGCAGAGTCTTGGTGCAGAAGCCCTAAAAAGGGCTGGATCCGATCGGGTCTCACGGAGCAAAGGATTCGATCCCACGGCGGTTGCTTAATCAGGCCATCTTCAAACACGAACCTGGTCCAGATACTACACTCGACCTCACCTCACGGCGCACACAGACGTACTCTCCCCCTCCCAAGACGTCCCCCAGCGCGGGGGAATAGAAATTTTCTAAGTCCCGCCCGCTCGCTCACCGCCTGCCGCCCTCTTCTCACTCACGGCCACCGCACCAAGACCGACCAACTCACCCACCCGCCGCGCCTCCTCCCTCGCAGCAGGGAGGCCCGGGTGGTGGTGGGGCACCGGCGGCCCTCTGGGCGGCGACCCGCTCTCCTCCCTCCTTCCCTTCCTCCCTCCTTCCTTCCTCCCGCCAGCCAGCCCCTGGGCTCATCTGTATGCAGGCTCCGCCCCCTCTCCCCTTCGCTTACCCTGCCTGCTGGCTTGCTGGCCCGCCCGCTTGCTCCCACCAGCCTCGCCTCCCCTCACCTGCAGAAGCGGCTAGTCTACTTTTCAACGGGGCTCGTCAACTGCTCCCTGACACCCCCGCTCGCAGGTCCGACGCCCCGCCCCGCCGGCAGGAGTGAATGGGGCTCTCAACAGCTCGCTGGTAAGGCCGACGCCCCGCAGACTGCTTGCCCGCAGTCTGCCTCTGCTCTTCCGAGCATTCACTCTCTTTCTTGATTTAAAAAAAAACCATAAAATTAAAATGAAAAAAAAAAAAAGCGGCTGCTTGCCAATGCTGCCTTTGAAAAAACCTCCCCCGGGGAAACCAGGGAGACGCAGAGCAAAGCCGCGAGCAGCAGATCATGGGGCGGAGGGGGGGGGGGGGCAGACCAGGCAGATGCGGAGCAAAGTTAGGAGGTAGGAGCGTGTCTGGAGCAGGTTGCAGGAGCAGGTCCAGATTAGTGTCCAGATTCAGCCGCTCTTGAAACTGATTAGCGGCTGATTCCAGGAAGCCTGGAGCAGAGCAGCTCTGCCCCGGGACTTCCTGGAATCAGCCGCTGATCAGTTTCAGCAGCGGCTGACTTGGGAACACCTGGGGTAGAGCAGCTTGGGTGCTGCCGGGTTGGTCCCCGCAGCACAGAGGTGCGTGGATGTGGGGACCTACCTGGGAGCACCCCAGCTGCTCAGTCCCAGGCATCCATCAGAACAAACTACACATCAAATTGCAACCTGATGAGATGCATTAAACATCACTGAGTTGTGATGCAGCGTGTCAATGAAGGAACAAACCCATTATTCTGTCATGGCACAGCCTAACAAAGCCTTTCTGTTTCATAGACCCAAATAATTCACTCCTGCTTACATAGTGTGAGATCTGATAAGCATTTATATACTCCAGCAGGAGGGGCAGCCAACAGAATGAGCCAAAACCAGCTTGCATAACTCCCCGCCTCTCCCCAGTCTTTAATTTGGCCATTTTCAATTGCAGCACCTGGTAGTTCATTAAAAGTCTGTTCAGCGGTGCTGCAAGGCTAAGGCAGGCTAATCCCCATCTGTCCTGGCACCACACTGCACCTGGGAAATGGTCAACAGGTCTGGCCCCTAGGCTGATGGGCAATGGGGCTCCATGCACTGCCCTTTCCTTGAGCATCAGCTCTGCATTTCCATTGGCCAGGAACTTCCTACTCCCCTCCCTCACCATAGGCACGACCTGCTGGCTACTTCCGGGGCACAGTGCAGAACCAGGACAGGTGGGGAGCTTGTCTTAGCCTCCCTGCAGTGTTGACTAGGAACTGCCTAAAGTAAGCATGTACCCAACCCCAAGCCTGTCCCTCCAAAACCCTTATCCCCAGCCCCATGCCAGAGTCCACACCTCCTTTCCATACCCAACTCCCGGCTTCAACCTGCAGATTCCCCCCACATTCTGAATCCCTTGGCCCTGCCTACAACCCCCTTCTACACCTCAAACCCTCATCCCAGCCCCTGCCTAGAGCCCTCACCCTCTTCCACACTGCAACACTCTGCCCCAGACCTGTGCTGCATCCCAACCCCATTTCTGGCCCCACCCTAGGGACTGCATCCCCACTTAGACCCCTCACTCCCACCCTCCAAATGCCTGCCCCAGCCCAATGACAGTGGTGGGGGGGGGGGGCAGGATGGAGAATGAGCCACCAAGGGAGAGGCAATGTAGTGATTGGGGGGTCAGGACCTCTGGAAAGGGCGGGGTCTCACAGAAGGGGCAAGGCTAGTGAGTTCAAAATTGGTGACCCTAGAATCACTACTAAATCCAGCCATGCCCTCTTGCTTCCCTACTTCCCTTGCTTGACTACTTTCTTCCACTATTTGATCTGAGGAAGTGGGTCTGGCCCACGAAAGCTCATCATCTAATAAACCATCTTGTTAGTCTTTAAAGTGCTACATTGTCCTGCATTTTGCTCTTGCTTCCCCTGAGAGATGCCCCAGAACACTTCCGTTCTATTCCCCTTCGCCCAACCTCCTTCTTTATCCATACTAAGGAAGTTAAAATGGGATTAACTGACTAGTCAACTAGTTGATTGGCACTTCCGCTGGGGCTCTTGTACAGTTCAAAGGAGGAATGCGGAACTCCAGGTACAGCCGGGGGCCAGCGGGAAGTCCCGCTGACTCTGGGGTGCACTCAGGTGCCTGCTTTGAAATGCACAAGAGTCCACATCAACTAGTTGACTAGTCGGTTAACTACAGGTGTGGGGGGGGAGGGGAATCGACTAGGCAATTAGTCAAACGACTAGCCAATAATCCAATGCTTATCAGATAGTCAACTAGTCTCCTACGTCCCTAATCCGTACCCGCCTGCACCCAGCTAAGGGCAGAGGGAAACGGGTACCTGACACCGCACTAGGTGCGAGCTCTATGCACCCACCTGGCCAGAGACAGGGCCAGCCCCTGGGGGCCCTAAGCAGGGTTTCTCACCCCCTTTCCCCCCAAGGGGTCCCGGTCTGCTCATGGCTTGTGCATGGCCCAGGCAGCGGGCATGGACTTGCCTGGCGGCTGCCGCAAAAAAAGCCGCCGCCTGGGCCTGGGGGCCGACCCCTGGGGAGTCCCCAGGAGGACGTTGCTATGGTGACGGGGGCCCGGGCCCGTGGAGCGGGAGGGGTAGGCTGGCACGCCTCTGCAGCGCAGCCTCGGAGGGGCGGGGCCGGGCCAGTAGGCACCGTTCGGAACAGGCCGGGAGAGGGGCGCTCTAGCCAGCCTGCCCTTTGCTCTCTCTGGTTCGCGGGAAGGGGGAGGGGGGGGGAGTCCGGCTTTGTTCCGGTCACTGCCGGAAGTGGGTGACGGGCGGGGCCGGTTGCTGTGGCAACGCGGGGCTGTTTACCAGCGGGACTGGGAGCGGGCTGCTGGATGGAGCGGCGCGGAGGTGAGCGCGCGGAGCCGCCGGGCGGGGATGCTGCCTCCCCGGGGGACCCGGCTGTCCCCTTGGGCTCCCTTCCTGTCAGGAGCCCCCTTGTCCCGCTTCCAGCCCGGGCTTGGAGGATGTCGCAGCCCCCGGGGCGGGTGGGTAGACAGCCCGGTGACGCTTCCACAAGCAGTGCCCCCGCCCCCATTTAAGATCCTAAGGGAGGCAGCGCGGCCTAGCAGATAGAGCATCGGGCTGGGGGGGGAGGGGAGACCCGCTCCCAGCTCTGCCGGGTAACCTGGGGCTAGTGTCTGTCCCACATTGTGCCTCAGTTTCCTCGCCTACCTCCTTTGTACACGGTTGTGTCCGAAGTGATTCCGGTCTGGGCGTTGAGCGCGGCTGCTAGCGGTAGATCAGAGCCAAGGGGTATATTTAAAAAGATGGATTTTCGGAGGTTCCGGAGCAGTGCCGGGGTATCCCCGCCTGTCTGAAAAATTGCACCCCCCTGTGACTGCAATTAGGCACCCAAAACCTGACTGCCTCAAAATTAGTGGCCACTTTTCAAAGTCTTAGTACCACACCCAGTGGCACCCACAGTGCATCCTTTGGATTCTAAATGCTGGCCAGTCCATGGCCTTTTCCTTGTAACGGCAGTGTGAAGACTACAACAATTGCACAAAGTCAAGAAAGGTTGAATTAAATGAGTATTACATTGCTTCCTCAGTAATTATACCCATTTGTTCAAATGAACTCCCTGTCCTCTCTATTTTCTATGCCCTTTGGGAAAGCAGCCACTACTATCTTGGGTCTTTTGTTGCTTAAAATCTCATTAATACAAGGCACAGCTCTGTTATTATGGGCCTCTGATTGAGAAACCCAGGTTTAAATTGTGTTTTGTTTAAAGACTGGTGTAACAATTTAAAATGCTAAGCACATTTATCTTAAAATGAAATCATGCTGTTCAGTACTCAGAAGATGCAAACAGATAATTTCTTGGGGGATTATTCATAATTTTGCTCACTGTCAGCATATTTCTAGACAGCTCTGATTTGCCACAATCTAGTTGAAATCCTTCTTTAAAGGGGCATAATGGGTTTTAGTTCTTTATATTGATTTTGCTTTCTAGGAGTTTATTTGAAGGTATTCTAAATCAAATAACATGTCTGCCCTTTTAATACAATCCTAGGGATCTGTTATTGGTGACTTACACTTTGTGTCCAGATAATTACTGTCAGCCAGCTTGGCTTGTGTATATATATTGTTAGTAAACAGATCACTTATTTAGGTAGTTGAGTGATTATTGTACTTTGATAGTAAATGCATGCCAAGGCACACCCATACATTAAATCTGTATTTTGTTTTTACTAGACGTTGTTTAATTTACTGATCATTTCCATTTCACTGAGACAAGAGAGGAAGGTGGAGAAACAAGGTGTAAAATAACTCATCACTGGCAAAAGGCCAATGGAAATCTGGTTTTCCAACTCTTGTTAATTTCCTGAATACGGTGGAACATGCATGTTGGCATCCCCCTTGGAGTGACAGATGCTTTATATACTTGAGAAGAGGCGTTGGAGTATGAAGGTGGGTTAGGTACGGAGTGGGGGAAAGGAAGTTTTCCCTGCAGAGGTGTGTAAATCCAAATAAACCTGCCATTGCTAACAACTGGCCAAACCACTTTTACAAGCCACAGGGAGAGAATAATGTAAATATCCTTAGTCTTACTCTAACCCACTGCTGTGGCCACTTGTGGCTCTAAGGCTGCTTTGAATTGATAGAGCAAAATGGTATTATTGCAGCTGTGATTCAGAGCACTTGAGTAAAATTCTGCTCCATCATCCTTAGAAGACCTCTATGGTAACTGCTACTAAGGAGATGTACTTCAGGTCTTTTGAGTTGTAATCATTTACAAGAGGTTTGAGTGGCTTGAATCAGCCATATTGGCTCAAAGGACTTAAAGAAGAAACTTCTAAATTTTTGTAAAAGCCAATGTGTAATCAGTCTTACTTATCAGTTCACACTGGGAACCTTTGCAGAAACAGCAATGATTTCATATCTGCTCCTCTACATACACATGCTTGCCACGTTCAGTAAGTGTCTAACATCACAATAAAAATAGTGTATATATTTTTCACTAACACCTTTGTACAAATTGACAAGTGCACCATTGGCTACACTGCAGAGTTATCCTAGGTGTGGGTTGGAGCACGCAGGTTTGCCTAGAGCCTGGACATGAGCATTCCCACAGCAAAGTCCTACCCACTGCATTGTACTTCTCTTGTGTCCAGGACGGAGCCCTTGATTCTTTGTGCAGAGATACACTAGGACTTTTGTCAACTGTGGGAGAACTTGCCTTTCCTCTGGGGAGGAGAGAGGGGGAATTATGAGAAGGACATTAAGGACCACACCTGTGACTGTGCCTGTGCCAGCATCCTCACTACAAAATGGGCAAGTTCTAACAAGCTAATGCTTTCTTGTGCTACAGCCCGTGCCCCCATCCATGCAAACAAACATGGGTTCAAAATGCAAAAATAAGCACATGCTTGATGGTTGCATGTGTGTGGATGGTAATGGGGCTTTGGGGCATGGAATAAAGCTATGGTGGAGACATCCCTTAGAGAGGAAGGACTGTGGATAAACACACTGGTCGAGTGGGACATTAGAGCTCTGGGGTCTGTTCCAGTTAAGTTCCTGGCTCTACCAGACACTATCTTGGTTAAGGATAACAACACTTCCTCTCACCCACCCTCTCTGTGTCTAGTCTATTTAGATAATGAGATATTTGGGCAGTTACTGTCACTAAGTGCGTGGTGCCTACACCAACCCCAACTGGTGACTAGATGCTCCTGTTTTGTCTGTCTTGTAAGGCAAATAATACCCACTCCATCTATCAAAATAAATAAGTCTCCCCCGACTTTAAATGCTTCATGAGCAATAAGAACACTTACTAGCACAAGATATACAGTGCTGTGCAAACATTAATATACAGCACGTACCATGTAAACAGAGCTAAAACCTTTCTTTTGTTATTTGGCTTTAACATTTGAATTTCTCAAGAGTTGTGGTTTTGATCCCAGCAGGGCTGACTCACCTATTTATCCTTCTGATCTCACTGAATGGAGTATCATGCTGCATGGGAGCCTGATGAAACCTGAAAATAAAAAAACAAAAACAAACCCCACAAGGCTTTATCTGCTCTTATTATTGAAAATCCCATGGAACTTCTAACTGCCATGGTATCTCTTATCAGCATTTCCCTTCCCTTTTGTTGTGCAGCTGACCACAGTCCTTCATTCCAGGTGTGGCTTAGGCTGCATCATGTTGTGAGTACATAGCTGGTAAGGTACTGTGGGACCCTTCCAAAGAGAGAACCCACTTCTGTTTGTTCCTACAACATAATAAGGTGAATGTGGTCTCTTACCGATACATGGACCTGTTCTGTACACCAAAGAACCTGGAGCTGTTACAAAGCCAGCATCTGGGAATACATGCCATTAACTTGGTATGTGACACAGCAAGAGTGCTGTTCTGTAATCTCCCCGACAGCGAATCACCACATGCCAAGATGCCCTACTCTGTTAAACATAGCACAATATAAAACTGGGGTACTCTAGTGAAATAAAATGATGTAAAGATTTGACTGATTCGTGTAACTTTTTTCTTTCATCTGTCACCCCCTCTACAGGTGTCTTGAGAAGCAATGGCCACAGTAGCTCCTCTGAACATAGCACCATCTGAATGCAACACCACAGTGGGCACTGCAGAAGGTTTCATTTGGCGGTCAGATACCATCAATATGCACGTCACCCGGCCGAAATCTGCCAAAGGACGCACAAGATCAAGCTTGAATTACTCCCATAGTGTGGAGGCCTATTCTTATAGAGTGCCAGCCTCTCCTCAGCCAGCAGCTCCTTATGAAGCAGCAAGCAATCAACGAGCATCATCTACCAAACCATCTTACCAGCCAGGGCAGGTGTCTCCTGAGGAAATCCCAGAGCTCCTCCAACAAGTGCCCTTGAGGACCTCATCTTCCCTAAATAAGTACAGAGTGCTCCCGTCCATCAGCAGGAAGGGCTTGGGGAAGGGTGCTGTGGAAACAATGATTGAACAGACCAACAAACTGAAAATGAGTAGTAGACAGGAGGAGGAGCAACCATCCAAAACCCTTCCCAGAGAAGGAAAATCCACTAATATAATGACAGAGAATGAAGGGGCTAGAGGGGAACATTCAAAAGTCCAGCCTCTCGTTTATGAAAAGAAGCCATTAAGGAAAACAAGAGAAGAAAGCTTGTCAGCAGTTTTAAACTTGGAGGAGCCTCTTAAGAAAGAGCCAAGATTGCTGCTTGCTATTAGGTCTCCTTCTGGTCAAAGATTTGAACATCATTTCAGTCCTACAGATAGCCTTCAAACGGTTCTTGCTGTGGCAGAGCAAAAAACCACAACCCAATACAAACACTGTAGTGTTGAAACCATGGAAGTGCCTAGGAGGCACTTTCCTGATCTTACGAAGTCGCTGCAGGAGTGTGGAATTCCACACAAGTCAGTGTTGTGTATCCTACAGGAAGAGCAAGATGGAGATCTCTAAATGTACAATTGTTCTTGCACAACTTCTATCACACCTTAAGCATGTAACTCCATTGGATGCCATGAACTTCCCATTGATGAGTGGTCTAAGAACTGGACCAGCCTGTTCTGTTTCAGTGGTCTACTTCTTAGTCCTGCTGTCTTCCAAGAGCTTCCCTTGAAGTAGACTTGTATATAAATGGAGTGTGCTGAAATACTTCTTAATTATTTTAAAGTATGTACACATTGCTTTAAGAGTATTTTTCCATATGTACAATCACAATTCACTTTAAGAGCAAGCACCAGCTTCTGGGCTTTGTAGTATTTCTAAGTGGTTTTTAAAAGAGTTTCCATTCTTCTGGAAAGACCCATCTCTCTCCTGGTGGTGGGAGGCCTGTCTCATCTTCTGTTTTTGCTCCAGGAATGTACCTCTTCCCAGAATGGAGTCTGAGTCAGAATAATGCACGTAGCTGGGAAGATTCAAGCAGCACTATTTTTATTCCTCCCTTCTCTGTTTTGATCCCTTACAGCTATAGTAATCATCTTTATAATAAAATAGCTTATTAGCTGCAATAACAGTTACAGCGGTCAATATGCAGAAAAACAACCTCAAAGCAGTAACTTAAACTGAGTTTGTGAGTGAACAGATTACTGGGATGTGTTAAAAGTACAAGGTTAAGAGTAAAGTACATTCAAGAACCAAACTATGCCCATACAATCTCAGTGCCTCAAGACTGACTACTTTTGTCTTCTCATAAAAGAAAAAAGTCATAGTTAAGAAGGTCTGACTCCTCTGAGTATATTTGATACAAATAGGCTTTAACTCATTAGTTTTCTTCTTTCACCTAGTGCATTAAGAGTGTGATGCACATCTGTAAATCAGGAAATCCAAAGTCAAGGGTGGATTGTCTGCTGTAACTTTGCATTTCAGTGCTGTTTGCTAACTACTACTGCAATTTAACATGCTTTTAAATTCAACTGCATTAATCTGAGTGATTAACTTTAATCACTGCTTTAATGTTTTGTCTAAATATGTACAAGAGGAGTTCTGCTAGAGGAATAGTTTACTAGGTAAATAACAACCCCAATTATTGTGGCTCTTCTAGAGCTATTTATTTTCTGTAGTCCTGAAAAATCTACCTGCTAGCATAGATTGGCTTGGTTTTGTATTAATGCAGCTGATGTGCATGTGCTAAAGAGCCTCACTTCTTTTTAAGTAAAAAAACAGTCCATTTACTGTAGCTGAGTTTGAGCACTCAGAAAAGAATAGCTTCTGTTATCTGACTGGACAGCTTGCCAAATAAATAGGCTACTTTTATTACAAGTGAAATACATTCAGTGCTTTTGCCTCACTGTAATGGCCAAACCCACCTTTCGTAAAGAAGGTTGGTAGAATATTTGCTCTTTACTGTGATATCACACACTGAATTTCTGTCAAAAGTAAATATTCATGTGCTAGCAATTAAGCCCCATAGAACAAGATAACTGCTGAAATTGAAGCACTACGTGATGCTGCAAGGGGTAGCACTCAAGTCTGTTTGCTTCTAGCTTAGCCTACATGCTGCTGTTGAAGCCTTCTCAGTTGTCTTCAAGGGTGAGCGTCAGAGCTTAGTTGTAATTCTCATTAGAAACCTAGTTGGGAATATGGTAGAAAGAATGTTTCACGATGAAAATTGCCAGGAACAGTGGGAAGAATGAACTATGATCAGTTTTTTTTTTTACATGGAAGAATACAGTGCATTCTTCTGCTATGAACTTAGGGTTGGCTGTTAGCAAGAGAAGGCTGGTTCAAGTAGCAGAACTGAGTGTTGTAGGCAGGTAAACCATAGCATACAAGAGCCCTCTAATGCTAAAGAACACAAACCACCCCCATAGGTGAAGTGTTCATTTTTTTCTAACTAAATCTATGCTATTAACTGGTTACTTCCCATCCCTGTTTAAATACTTAGTTGTGAAATGTGACCAAAGCTCTGTATGTTGTTACTGCAGTCATTTTTTCCTCTTCTACAGATGGTTATCGAACCTTTTCCACTTTAATGCACCTATTCAAATCACATCTGGGCTAGGATAAAGGGAATAACCTATTGTCAACTAACAGCTGTTGAGATAGTGTCCAGAAGAGCTCTGCTATGAAAAAAAATCAATGAACAATTTCACTGGAAGCTATAACTTGTGACAGGCATTGTTTCAGTAGTTACTTTAGATTTATGCATTGATATAATCTCTGCTCCCCCACAGATCAGCTAGTCACATGACAGACAGCAGGAATAGTCTAAGGGATGTGGTGGAAAAATCAGATTTAAGTTATAAAACAAATATTGGGTCAAGTACGATCAATTTACTGTTTGAGATGTGTGTATGATGTTACATTTTAACAATTTTAAATAAACTGTTTTAAGTGTGATGCTAAGACTCGGTACAACTTTGGTTTTAAATTAAAGGTTTGCATGAACTAGAGGTTTGATTTCACCACATTTCTTCATGAATGTTCAATTAATCTTATAACACGTGCTTATAGAACATCTGGGCAAGAGGAATAAACAGCCTTTCTAGAAAAACAGATCAGGCTTTTATAATTCTACTTACACATCACTGCATCCAAACAATCCTGCAATGCTTAATCCAATTCTTCTCTGTCTTCCAGCAGCTAGAACAGGAACGAGTTGTTAATCTGTGCAGTAGGCAGGTATGACACTGGTTTGGATTCTAAATAATTCTTAGGACTAACAATTTCAGTGCTAGGGATCATGTAAGTGGGGAGGGCCAAGTTAAAGGACAGAAAGCTGCTAAGGATAACTAGCGGAGAAAATAAGTGATGAGAAAGGGATGATCAGGTGACTGGCTGGAAAGCTCGAATGGCAGTGTTTTGAGTTGCCCCTCCTGCCCCAAGGAGAAAGAGCTAAGTGTCTTAATGGCCATGCATGACTTAAATTTAGCATCTACTTCATTCAAAATTTTATCCTTTAGTACTTAGTTACCACTAAGGCCCTTGCCAGGAAAAATCCTGGCATCAAGAGACATTAGAGAAGAATAACATTAATCCACTCTATCGTTATATTAGATTAACAAATGAAACGATTGGCAAGATGCTGCCATAAATTGACACTGAAAGCATCTGGGAAGTATAGCAGCTCAGTCACATTAATCTCATGTTTCACAGTGGGATTCACCTGGGAGTATTCCAATAGAAAGCACTGTCAGAACTCCATCTCCCCTTCACAAGACATTTGATAACAAATAGGGATGCCAAAGCCAAACACCGGCACAGTTCAGTATGTAGTCTTTATTCCAATTAAAAGTACATTAGAAACAGCACACAGGACCAGCAGCGGCGTTCATGACAGTTCAACCCAATGCACTGCTGTCACAAGGTCATTCAGTTGTACTATTAAAGGTGTTTGAAACAAGTCTTCCATTCTACACGCAAGCACTCACTCACCTGCCATTTTAAATAGGTTTTAAACAGAATAAAAATAGATACACCCCAGAATACAAAAAGTTTAATTTTAACAGTTTTTCCACTAAAGACTTTATACAAATTGATAAAAGGGTGCACAATTTCCTAAAATTTTAGGTACATTTTAAATGAGCCTTTTTTTTTACTTGGTAAAAGGATCAACGTTCCTGTCTTTGAACAGAATATGATGGCCAAAATTGCAAAGAAAATTCATAGTTAAATTTACAATTTATACATTTATTTTGAAGTGATTCCTTCACTGAGTAGCAATCTGATGACTGCTCACGCGTGTCCACTTTTCCCAAAAGAACTGTGCACCACAAAGTTAATGTTTAGGAGCATACTTCTGGAATTAGGGAGGAACAAAACCCCACCAACTTCCACTTGTGCATCGTAAGTGGTCCCAATTCAACTAAAAACCCAAACATAGAAGTTCTAAATAAAAACCTTCACTGGCAAGGGTCACATTGGGGGGCAAAGTTTGTAGGGCCTGATGACCTGTCTGCTTTGCGATACAAGCACAATGAAAGTAGAGTGCTTCCCATCAGTATTTTGGCTGAGCAATTTAACTCAAGACTGTGGTACTGAAACATGCTGTAACAGGCAAATTTGGTGTTTTCTTTATGGGTATTTTTGGTCAATACAAGCTATTTTGATTTTTTAATCAGATAAATATTCCTGTTTCCATTATTGATTGGTAGAGGCCAACAGCTTCATATGAGACTTCATATGGAGCTGCCCAGACAACAGCAGCATTTTAAAACTGGCACCACCTGCATAAAGGTAACTAGAATTCCCACTCCCCTGCCAAGACACACTAATATTTGTAGAGACACTAATCCCCCATTTGTAGGGGTGAATTTATTTGGGATATTAATTAGTACAGTCCTCTTTACGCTGCTGATCCCTCCCACTTTTATGAACCAAGATTTGGTTTGGCAAGGTTAACTGCCGCATATGGACTTCTATAGTAGTTAAGTAACACTGTCAACCACCACACTGCTTTCGGAAGAGTGCTCATTCTAAAAAACAAAACTAAAAACAAAATACTCCCATTAAAAGCAACACAGCATCACTGAGAATATGAACTAGTGAGGAGATCTTCTGGACAATCTACAAAAACAGGGTAAATCCACCAGGAAGCCAGGAAAAAAAAAAAAAAAAAAAAAAAAAAAAAGAAATCCTATTGTAGGTAAATTTAGCTTTTAGTCAAAACCGTCTGCCTTGCTTTTTAAAGTCAATGTCCATATATTTGGCTGAGTTTTGTTTTACTGATAACATATGTTAAAAACAGTATCCCAGTTAACAATGATAAAGCATTTGTTTATTCCTTTTAGATATTTACGTATTGGCCACTTTTTGGCAAGTCTATTTCTTAGAATTTAAAACATTTTCCCATTTTAAGGCTAAACTAAGAAATGTTAAAATCTTCTGTAAACATTTCCTCTTCTTCCCCAGAGCGGTACAATTTTAAGTCCAACTGCAATTTTTAAAGTGAGGTAATTTCTGCGTTTTCTTATCTTAAGAGTCCTTTTCACGACTGGCCAAAAGGTGTGTCAATCTGAGCACTGAGCCAATTGTAGTGGGAGAGCTACCCCAGGAGGGTGTACACCAGTTCCAGCAGCTTCATATCAGTTGGCTATTTTTTCAATTTCATCCAAGTCATCAGTATCCAGTTTCTCTATCTTCTTGTCTGGAAGAGGAGATTAGAAGGGAATCAAAACTAGTGTATGTTATACAACAAAAGACCAGAAGATGAAACAAGATCCCACTTTCCTGCATCAATATTCCTGACGTGTGAAATTCCACTTCCATTCTTATCACAAGATGAATCAATCCCAATCCGTGATACAAACAATGGAATTAAGTTTTATAAATCAAGTCTCAACAATGTGGCGAGTGAAAGTGGGAGTATGGGTAATATTCTTTTAATTCTTATGCATGCTTTAGTTTTTCTCTGTGCTTTGCATTGTTACACGTGGAATGTAAAAGGGTTGAAAAGCTGCTCTTGGGATATGAGGTGTTGTGTCACTAACTATCTGGGGTGGTATGAAGATTTGTTTAAAGGATGGGCCAAAACAAACCCAACTCAATGGAGGATCCAGAAGGACAATGGGAACCTCAGCAGCCAAGAGGTTCACACACAGCAACCAATAAGGGAAGAGATTTCCCCCCACCTTTCAGCAGGGATGAGAAGAGTGGACCATGATGATACCTCAGCAGCACGGCTTTAGGGAGCCCTGGCCAACACTGGACATTCTGAACTCAATCTTAATCTTCGCCTTTCTATTCCGACCCACAAACTTTCAGATTCTGTATGCTGGGTGACTATGTTATCTTGCTCTGGAACAAGTTGTCTGGAGTCAAGGCAAATACGGAGTATTGTGCTCTGAAGGAGTACAGTACAAACCTCCAGCAGGAGTCTGGCTTGGCTGGATTCATTGCAGACAGCTAAAGGGAGATAGGATTGGTTGGTGCCCAAAGGCCCAGTGCCAGTCTTACAGGCCACTGGCATCCCGCTGTGGAACTGTGTGGATACTTGGGCTCAGCCCACTAGAAGGATCACTTCCATGGGATTGGCTGGCTATATGCTGGCATGAAGACCATATTTTGTGGCTCTGACACACAGATCATTGGGCCATGCAAGTTTCAAAGATCAAACTGGAAACAATTTATTTGGCACTAGGGGGCAATGTCTTTGTTGTAAGCTGATGGGCATTCAAATAACATTATGGTTTGCAGAGTATCATATTGAATAATGCCAACTAGCCAATGAGAACTGGATTGATATAGCAAGGCAAGGAAGATCTCCAAGGCACATTTGCCATGCATCACTTTGGAAGTTCACTATCTTATGATAGATATAGAAGTTATTCAGATATCAAAATGGGTTCCCATCTGCCCTTTAAACAGCAGTCACTGTTCTACCCTAAAACAAAGACAATTACATCAGAAGTTCTGTTTATTTAAATGTATACAAACAACTGGCTATTTCCCTAGTTTTCTCAATGTTATTTTTGAAATGAAATGCTACATAAAGTGCAGCTGTACCTTTGATAGACAATATGCAGCAAAGCAAAACAGTATAAGCCTAAGGAAAGACCAAGACCTCAGAGGCCCTCGGAAATATGAATTAGTCTCTCAGTGTCTGATAACACCATTGCTCAACATTCTACAGAAATAATGCTATAACCATGCAAGAGAAATTCATCTTAAGGGATCTTACTGAAATGCTCCTGAATTCTGTTGAGAATATTCATGCTGTGCTTGCTGTCTACCATGTTAACAGCCAGTCCTCGCTTGCCAAAACGACCTGTACGCCCAATCCGATGCAGATAAGTCTCATTATCTGGGTTGCCATCTTTATCCACAGGAAGGTCAAAGTTGATAACAACAGAGACCTGCTCTACATCAATGCCTGGGGGGAAAAAGCAGAGATATTACAACTCTCCGTTAGCCCATTTTAAGCCAGAACAGCTTTAGCCCAGGGCTGTTTCAGAGTTTTGCCAGAATCGGGGGTCACCCGGTGCCATGGGTTTCAATGTCTTTCACAGAGCTGTACTATTACTGCCTCCAAGATTCCAGGAAAGTTGAGCTAACCTGCCATGATGAAGCCTGTAACAATGTCAAGGGTGAACGATCAGCAAAACTTACAGGGATCTTCATAATGTATGGAAGAACATTTAAGGTATGGTATGACAATGAGACAATATTAGGTAACACAAGGGTGCTTAGTTTAACAGTTTCATACCAGAACTACACATTGATGCCTAGAAGCACTAATAAATTGCCCTCGTACATTTCAACACCCAGGCTAAAAGTCATTCAGCTTCAGCACTGTCCAGAATGCCTCATTTAGCTGAAACCTGCAGCACAGACTATTACAGGAGTTTATTCCTTTGACTGACCTCTAGTGATAATGAAATTGTTGTTGAGACAATTCAGGGCATGCGTTTGTTTGCGCACAGCACCCGCCAAGGCAGGGGGCAGCCACAGGATTCCTCAGCGTGCCCAAAGGACAAAGCAAGGAGACTGTCTGGAAGCAAAGATTCTTCACCCTAACTTCAGGTCACTTTAGAAAATCCTACGTTAAGCCATTCTGGGAGAGAAAGACATAACCCAATCCACACATGTCAAGGACAAGCCAAAGTTTTGGGGGACACTAGGTCTGTCAGCCTCTCCTGGAATGACTGTGTTAGGGACTCTCTTATATTAATCTAGCACAGGATACAAATTCTTCTCTAGGAGGTACAGCAATATTTTGTACGTCAGTCACGGACACCAAAGTTCCATCTCTAGTAAAACTACCCTCTCTTCCCTTCCCAAAATGCAGTGATATTGCAAGCTACCTCTGGCACAGACATTTGTGGTCACCAGCACTTTCTCTTTGCCCTCTCTGAAACGCTCGATCACCGCAGCCCTTTGTTCCACCATCATCTCACCACTTAGCAATGCTACCTGGTGACCTTCTTTTGACAGCTCTCCTGCCAACCAGCCTGCTGTTTTACGAGTCTGAAAAGTAAAGGAAGAGCAATCAAGATCCTTCTGGCAAGGCAGTATTTGAACTTCAAACAGAAATAGGCCTCTCAATAGAATGGAACTTTCAATCTGCTTATCCCAGGATTCTAGCATCATAGTTTAAAAGGATCAATGAACCCAAACCATTCCCATTTCCGTTTGAAAGCTATTATGATAAAATTCAGAGACACGTTTCTTATTTTCTTTTATATATGATAGTTCTTTGTATGTAGTCAGTTTCATCTACATTTTTCCTGTATACTCAGTTCCTCTGCTTGTCTGAGTCTCTCAGCAACAAATAAAAATAGGAAACTTATTTTAAGATCACATGCTTGCACCAAGAAGACTGGGACAAAAATGCAGTCTGCAGTACTACTAGCTATTCATTTTTGGAAACTAGCTTTATTTCAAGTTGAACAGGTCCCTTAAGATCATCCACTGAGAATCTCTGCTGAAGGGTTGAGTCAAGCAGCTATAAAAATCAGGACACCAGTTAATTTTTAAAGCCCTGACTATGTCAAACATTGCATTTAAGGCCGTAGGAAGCAGCTCTTTGCTGTACTGGACACTTGGGTACAGAACACGTCCCTTAACATACCAATCTTCTTCCAATCTAGAGCTAAACTTTGCTAGAATGATCACCATGAGCATTTAATTAAAATTTGCAATTTCAGCAGCTTCCATAAAAAAGTGTCAGGATGCGTCATTGTTACAGCGCAAGCTTGTTGTGGGTGATCACCACCATTTAGAGGGAAATTTAGGCCCAACAGGGTTACAGACCAGCGGCAGGCTTTTTACCTACCCACACTACAAGACACATTTCTCTATCCCATTAAATCCTCTTTGCTTAGATTTTGACCATTTTGTTGTATGCATTTTGTTATCCAGCATCTTGAGATACCGGAGGTGCCGGTTGGCTAAATATCCTGGTTAACTCTTAGTTAACTAGAATAAATGCAGGAGAGTTCTATGGTGGTGAGGGATAGGGATAGGGAGCAGGTTCCAGGGTGGGGCCAGAGATGAGGGGTTTTGGGTGTGGAAGAGGGCTCTAGGCTGGGGCATGGGAGGGGTTTTGGGATGCTGGATCCAGGCAGCACCCACCTTGGGTGGCTCCCTGCAAGCAGGGACATGTTCCTGCTGCTCTTAGATGGAGATGCAGCTAGGCAGCTCTGTCAACTGCTTCTGCCTGCAGGTGCCACTTCTGCAGCTCCCACTGGCTACAGTTCCCAGTGCACAGGAACAGGGGAGCCAGCGCTCAGATGGGGTGTGCATATGGTGCCCGGGTGACTGGTCCTCTGCCTAGGATATGTACCTGTTTCTAAGGAGCCAGAGACAGCCAGGTATAGAGTCTACCAGCCCCACACCAACCAGACTATAAACCAGATTTTCCAAGATCAGCAATACCAGCTATAGCGCTTTCTGGTTGGTGAAATACCAAATAAAATAGCTTTTACTGTACTTTAACATGTATTTTCCTGATTTACAGCACCTCAAATGCTTTGGTTTTGGGGAGACTGCTTCCAAAATTGAAAACCAGGCACATAGCCACATGATGGCTGGAACCATGCATGCCACAAGCATGTTTAAGAGCAGCTGGTGCTGGATGGCTGCAGTATGTTTGCCTTGATTCAGTTTGACTATTACAATTTTAAGAAATCCAGTGTCCACAGGAGTCACTGAAACTACAGTAGGAACCATTTTTGTAAATAACTGTTGCTAGCAGGTTTCCAGCTTCAGCAGAGATAGGCCCAACAAGACAATTAGCGTTGAGACTGGCTGGGAAGGCAGATTCTTTCAACCTTCCCACTACATTTCCAAGAGAAGCTGAGGAACGGCTTGTTCCCCGTTTGTGTTCCTAACAGAGAACGACTCTGCCCTCAGTCCTGTTGCAAGGGGTCTATCACTAGGATTCCTGGCATTTGCAGATCCTATTTCAGAATGGGGCTGTTTTAACGAGAGCTCCCTTCTATTTAGGGCATGGCGCTGTTCCCTGCATTTTTCAGAATGACTCACATGACAGAAGATCATGGCCTGGGCGATGGTGATGGCTCCATAGATATTACAGAGAGCATGGAACTTCTCATCTCGATTATTGCACAGGACATAGTATTGCTTAATGGTATCCAGCGTCTCCTCCTCTCGCTTCAGTTTGATGATATTGGGGTCGGGAACAACTTTCTGGGCAAATTTCCATACAGAATCTTCGAAGGTGGCAGAAAACAGGAGCATCTGGCAGTCCCTGGGGAGCATTCTGCAAGGCAAGGCGACAAGTCAGGGTTTCCCTATTAAAAAGCATCAGCTCACTGGGACAGGATAAGCACAGCTGCAAAGCGACTCTCAGTCGCTTACAAGCCTTCGGGCTCAGCCTTTTAAGTCTATTAGGCTTTCGAAACACGAGCCTACGAATATCTGATCCCATCCCCACTCAATTTGCCAATGGCATCTAGATCAATTTGGACATTTTAAGCATGAATCCCACTCGGGATAGGAAGTGCTGTTCTCGCTCCTTGAAATAATTAAATGGCTTCAATGAATTTCTAGCTTTATGAACTGCCTGGAGCGGAGTTCAGTGTATTTCTAATGTAACCTGTGGCCTTAGTAGTTAAGTGACCAGCACATAATCTTGTCCTACCATTTGGAAGACAGCTCTCTCTGCAGACATGAAGAGGAACAGAGACATTGGCTTACATAATGAGGGGCCAATTGGCTGCGGTGGAGGGGAACTAGAATCTTTCCCTTCCCTTAGTCAGCCCAGCTGGCAGCGTGGGGACGGCCCTTACCTCTGAATGCGGATGCTCTGATCTTGATGGCCCTGGGTTGCTATCATCACGTCAGCCTCATCCAAGACAAAAACTTTAATCTTCTTGGGGTCTATGAATTTCAGTTTGGAGCACCAGTCCAGGACAGTACCAGGGGTGCCAATGACAATCTGCTCAGAGATCTTCTGACCTCTCTCCACTGTTCGTAGACAGACAGAAAGGCTTTCATGAGATCTGGGTGGACAGCGCTCCCAGGAGAAGATGAATGCTGCATCATTGTGTATGTTACTCCCCCACAACCCCACCCTCATCCTCAGAGGTCTTTCCTTGCCCTGGAGACTGACTTTTTTGAACAGAACAGTCCCATTAGTTCCAGAGCAACAGATATCATTCCAGCCTCTATAGGGAAGTTCTGCAGCATCCAACTTTGCTTTCCTGGTGTTACCCTCCTCTTAGCAAAACAGCTTATTGGTCACAACACTAACCCCTTATGAAGCACACAGGATCCACCATTTCCCCCAAACTTCATGAATTTAGCAGTTCATATAAAACAAAGAGTCCTGTGGCATCTTAAAGACTAACATTTAAATCTGTTAGTCTCTAAGGTGCCACAGGACTGCTTGTTGTTTTTAAAGTTACAGACTAACCCGGCTCCCCTCTGATACTTGTCACCATGCAGTTTATACAGTGCCTATACATACCTGAAAAAAAAAGTAGTATCTGTAATTATCTGCTAGGCAGATTGCACCAGCAACCCATAATATGAAAGATCTACTTGGACAAAACAGATCAGCCACCAAAAAGGCTCGCCAGTGACCTTCCATTTTACAGAAAATACCTGAACTTTGTAACCGTCTCAGAGGGGTAGCAGTGTTAGTCTGTAATTTTAAAAACAACAAGCAGTCCTGTGGCACCTTAGAGACTAACAAATCTATTTGTAACCAAGGTGGTGGAGGAAGAAACTCCAGTAAAACTGTTCAACTCTCATTCCATGCACAACTGTGGGCTTCCAAATGAGAAGTGCCATTACACTAGCTCATGTTCTGTGCAACACTCAGACCTGATAGAATCTGACTCCAGGCCAACTGTGCTAAGAGTACCTGATGTCAAATCCAGTATGATCATTTGCAAATTAAGAGGAAACCCCCCCCTGAAATTCCCGTAACTCTATTTCATTCAAAAAAGAGGTAAGTTTCCCTGCTTAGATCTGCAAGAGGGGCATATTTTCCCTCATACTTACATTTGTTGCCCCGGACAGCATACGCAAGTCTAAGCTCTGGATGAAACTTTCCCATCTGTTCAATTACTTTTCCTGTTTGAAGTGCCAGTTCATATGTTGGGGAAAGGCACAGGCACTGGAAAGAAAGCAGATAAGAGTATATTAGCCTGTCACACTTTCCTGTGAAATACATTTAATTGTGAAACTTCACCTCTGTGCAAATAGAAGACCAAGATTTTAGGATAAAACACTTAGTGAAATTTACGTGTAACATTAACAGTCATCAGCTGAACAGTATTTTTACTAATTCTCCCAATTAAAGGAAGTTCGTTTGAATGTGCAGTGTTGTTTACCAATTAGTTTTGTGTGGCTAGTACATTTTGTATTGTGCACATAAGCATGTGACTGGAACATCTTACTAAGAACATAGATACTCAGATACTAAGAACAAACAAGTGCTATATTAACAGATGCATAAGGGATATTTCTAATGGTCATAGCTCTAAATGGAGAGAAAAGTGATAGAAATGAAGCCATGTTAGTCTGGTGTAGCTGAAACAAAAGACAGGACTATGTAGCACTTTAAAGACTAACAAAATGGTTAGCTGATCAGCTGCTTGTCGGCTCAGCGGGGCAGCCATGTAAATTTAAATGAAGCGGCGATTATTTAAATCGCCGCTTCATTTTACTATGTCCAGTAGCCTAATCTACATGCCTCTGTCACCAGAGGCATGTAGTCTAGATGTACCCTAAGCCCCGATTCCTTTGTGTTGGGGCGCTAGGCTGGGCATCAATACAAACTGAACAAGGCAAGAGAACGATTCAACATTTCATTTACTTCCCACTTCTCCAAGCTCCTCACATACAGGTGGTTCGTCAGTACAGATCCTCACCCTTACAAGCCCTGCTCCCACCCCAACACAACCTCACCCCACTCTCCATCCCAACACAGCTGCTCACTGTACCCTGATTTGGCTCCTCTTTACAGGCCACAGAAAGACAGGGGAGGGGGAGAAGGGAGGACAAGAACAGGGCTGGTCAGGGGAGCTGGGAGAACCCAGTACCTCTGTACAAAAGAATCAGCTTCTTCAGCTCTGCTGCCTCTGCTCCCCAATGCTTAGACACCACAGCACACTGGGAAGTTGAAGCTGTGTAGCTGTTGCCAGAGTCTTCTCACTAGATGGCACTGCACTACAACTAAAAACCAGCACAAGCATTAGATTCCAGAAGCCTCTACCTGTGGATACTTGTTCCCAGGTTCGACTCGACTGAGCATGGCCAAGACGAAGGCAGCTGTTTTACCAGTACCAGACTGAGACTGTGCAATCAGGTTCTGTGGGCTGGATCAACACATAAGGGGATATTTCAAACACGTTGGCACAAGGTTAAACAATCCATTATATGACTAAGTAATATGGGGGAAAGGATGAATTGGGGGCAGGGCAAGCAGAGATGGGGACAGGGCCTGCAGTGGGGAGGGGGAGAGCTGCCCTAGGTCCTACACCTGGGACACTGGGGGGAAGTGCCCCAGACCCCTTAGGGATGGCCCTACAGGCTTGTCCTTGCTTTAAGTCCAAGATACATTCCAAAAAACTTGAACTTATAGTGAAACAACTTAAAGCAGGGAATTTTTTTCCCGATAGCTGATTTCCATTTGCGCAAATCGGAGTTTTAATTTGGCGCGACTTAAGGGTGGGGAAAGGGAGGACTTATAATGCATCAGTTCCTACAAGCATTTCCAACTTTAGAGTGGAACGGATGTATAGCGGGGCGACAGAGCGGGGACTCCCTGTATATGAGATACACAATTGTGGGACTTGGCAACACAGCTTGAATTAACTGAATTGCAGCCACAGATTAGTTTGGATACGGCCAGTCCCTTAAGTCACCGTCTAGCTTCATAAGGGCAGGACTACATAAAGGGGAGGACACAAATGAATTTCTGTAGGGAGCACCCATCGTGGCACAAGAAGCTTTTCTGCAGCATGGGGATTTGAAGGGAAAGTTGCTGTGATGCTGCAATAGTTTTCCATATTGCTCACCTCCCCCTAGTGTTAGCTTCACTACTCCATGCCCTTCACCTTAAGGGCACTGATATGATCCATGGCATTCTGACTGCTTGGACCTGTCCAGGAGTGCCGCAGTGCTGTTACGTAACAGCCTTATTAAGCCTCCCCTACATTGACAAGAGGATCAATTTTCCTGCTGCCGAGAGGTGTGGCTGAATATGCAGTGCAAGCCTCGGAAAAGGTGGCTTACGGGGACCTATGGAAAATTTTGCGGGGAGCCAGCCAGCATTCTAAAGAATTTCAGCAGCAGTGCCCCATGGAAAGGGAGTGCCTTCGGCATCCTCCACACAGCCACTAGTCTGCCTCAACCCCACTTCAAGCAGGCCTTCCCCTACCCAGGCTGCTCACAGTTTAATAGTACATGAGCTCTCCTGTCCTCTGCACTTCCCAGGAGAAGCAGAAAGCATGGATACGTACGGTTCAGCAAGCATCATGGGCAGAGCATTCTCCTGTATTTTCGATGGTCGGTTGAAGCCCATGGCATAGACACCCTGCAGGAGCTGGGGTTTCCTAGAAAAAGAAAGAGTAGAGTGTTTCTGAGATAGTAAAAAACAGCACTAGAACCAGGCAGTGAAGTCAATGGTGGAGTTTCTGATTGCAAACAGAGCAAGGCAGAGCCCCTGAAAAGCAAACCCTAACAGCCCGTAGACCTGGGGCTATGTCTCTACTAAGTTTAACGTGGCAAGCCATTTCTTCTCCACATTGCTAACAAAAAATAAGTAAACAACAAATGGTCTGGTAGCACTTTATAGACTAATAAAACATGTAGAAAAGAAGTAGTCCATCTGTTAGCTTGTGCACACCCTAAAAAGAGAAATAGAGTAGAACCTTATTTATACAGTTTAATTGGGACTAAGGCCACATCAGTCGATGAAAACCCAGTCTGGTTCCAGGAAATACTGGGTTCACACATGTTAACCCCAAAAGCGAAATGATCCTTTGATAGGCCACTAAGTACTGTATTTTGCTCTGAAGGGAGCTGGTTTATGTGCCCTCTTGTGATATCAAGAACAGATGTGAAAATAGTGTCTCTGCTTCCTAATCTGTTTAGATAGAACGTTTGATCTTGTATTTCTGTTCTGCTGTCCTGAGTTTCATGGGTACAAAGCTGTGTTGTGGATGAGGAAATACAGTAGAACCTGGTTTATCTGATCCTCCCTTAACTGGCTCTCTGTGGCTGTGTCTAGACTACACCTCTCCGTCGACAGATATAGATTAGACACGTCAAATTGCTAACGAAGCAGGGATTTAAATATTCCATTCTTCATTAGCATAAACTTGGCTGCCACTTTTTTCCCCGAAACGGAGCGCTTTTTGGGGGGGGGGGAGGGGGGCAACAACCCAGCAGTCGAGACACGGATCTGTCGAAAAATAAACCCTTTTTCGAAAGATCCTGTATTCCTCAAAAAATGAGGTGTACAGGATCTTTCAAAAAAGGGTTTATTTTTCAACAGATCCGTGTCTAGATTGCCTTTTTTTCTGAAAAAGCTCCATTTTGGAAAAAAGCAGCAGCCATGTTTATGCTAATGAAGCACTAGATATTTAAATCCCTGCTTCATTAGCTATTTCGATGCGCCTTATCTACATCTCTCTGTCAACAGAGAGGTGTAGTCTAGACGTACCCTGCATTTACCAAACCACCAGACTCCAGTGCCAGAAACGAAAGATGTCTCCTATGGCCACTAGATAGCACTGCAGCATTGCATGTTCCCATTCGCCAGGCTGGATTTTCATGGACTGATGTGGCCCTAGTCATGCGTACCCATGAAACTCAGGACCACAGAACAGAAATGGAACCCTGGAGCCCTGAAGATACAACAAGACCCTCGGAATCAAACATTAGGAGGAGTCACTTGAGATTCCAATATACACTGACAGGCTCTAAATCTACAGTAAACTTCCGATAATCCGACACCTTTAGGACCCAGGGGGCGCAGGATTATCAGATATGCCAGACTATCAGAAGGGGGGCTATGAAGGGTCTGGGGTGGAGTGGGGGGGTGATGCGCCCCTCGGCGCTGTAGGACCAGCCCTGCAGCACCCCAGCTGCTCTGCCCCAGGCATCCCCAAGTCAGCTGCTTCCGGAACTGACCAGCAGCTGACTCGGGGAAGCCGGGGGCAGAGCAGCTCCAATTGTCTGGCTGCCCGGAGCACTTCTGGGTTCCAGATGGCGCCAGACCATCAGGAGTGCTGGACCACTGGAGTTTTACTGTACTAACCATTCAAGAAAGCATTCCAAGCCTCAATGTGGACAGCTCACTTAAAATCTCTGCACAGCATGTAGCAGTAATCAAGAGATGCAAACATGTCAGGATGTACAAAGAACAGGACAGAAAACAATTCTAAAAATGAGATCATGCCTTGCTATAAAACAATAGTGCATCCACATCTGGAACAGTGTGTTCAGGTCTGGTCATCCGGTGCCTAAACTAGCAGAAATAGGGAGTGTCAGAGACTAAACAGATTGGGACATTAAGGTTAGAGAAGACCTGAGGCATATAAAATGAGATAGAGGAGGTAAGTCAGGAGCTTTTATTGACCCTTTCAATACAACAGCAAGGAAACACTTAATAAAAAGACCAGAAATTTAACTCCCAGATAAAAGACAACATTTTTTACAACACAATTAACATGTGGAACTCTGTCATGAGGTATCATTGACACTAAGACCTTCACAAATTAAATATGTATATGATTGAGAATATGGTGTCCATTATATAGGATGAAGGCAATTTTATAAAGCACATAAACCTTCATGATTTGGGACGCAAGCCAGCTGCTAAGGATACATCTGCACTGCAAAAAGGACTATGGCAACAAGTCTTAGAGCCTGGGTCAACTGATTCATCTAGCAGGACCTGGGCTACCAGGCCCACTGAAGGGGGGAAGGAGGAGCAGCGGCAAAGGAGGCAACTGCCCCGGGGCTTAGGGTTCCCAAATGCTGCCGCCACAGGGCTTTTTAATTTGCTGCTGGAGCCCCACATGGTGCGCTCAGGGCAGTGCTTAGGGCTGCCTGGGGGAGACTCGTTTCAGTCCCGGCCCCTTCCACATGAGGCCCTGCCCTTTCTGGGGCACCGAGTCAACCTCGCCCAGGAGCCCGGTGAGACTGTTGGCCTCACTGTGCGCTACACAATTAAAAACAACCACGAAACCCATCAAGGAAGAAGGTCTCAGAACCCAAGCCCAAGGGTCTACATTGCTACCTTTAGCTCCAGTGTAAGCCCATGATAGCTGACCTGGACTCAGACTCACTGCTGCAGGTCTTTTTTTTTCCAGCGTAGAAATACCCTAACCTAAGTGATGGCATTGGGAAAAATCTGCCCTATGAGCAGGCGCTCAGTTCACAGGCTACCTTCCTGGTCTTTGAGTGTACCACTTGTACATTTAGGCCTTCAGCAGTCACCTCACACAATTCTCCTGCTTCAGTTCTGGGCTGCAGTCCCTTGCGTCAACTGTGATACCCTCAGCAGGTCTGACTTACGTTCAGTATCTGCAGTATTCTGTTCACTCTGGGAGAAATGACAGTTGGGAACCAGAAACCAAACAGCCTCCATGCAGCAAATCTTATTGATTTAGAACAAGAGCATTTAATAGGATACAGATCTTAAAAAAAACATACCATACTACAAACTTGCCTTCCCTAAAGCTTCCCATTCTCTACATGTAGAGAAGGCCTCATTTGCTTTCAGGCTCTCCTGCGGGACCAATCTGTTCCCACCAGAAACAGCATTTTGACAAGTGACCCTTCCTCTCCTCAGAAGGCTGCTTACTGTCCTTTTAAGCTCTAGTTCTCATCCTGGTAAAACAGCTATGTCACTTTGGCCTGGTGCCTGGAAGCATGCCATTGTCTTGCTTATCTTGGAAGCAGATTACATCTGACCAAACACCTGGAGTGGCACTGTTGCCCTCATACAAAAAGTCTTATAATTTAATTAATCTATACTATTATAAAAGAAGAGGCGTCCGTCCTGCAGTCTGCCACAGAGAACAGACTTCTCCCAAGACTCCCCTGCTTCTGGCAGGTCCTGAGGCACTGGGCGCAGGATGGGGAAGGTGCAGCTCAGGCACTTTCACATTCCCACCAAGTTGCTGGAGACCAACCAGCTGCCGCCAGGTAATGGCGCATTCCCTCCCTGGTAATGCAATCCGCATGCTGCTCCAGCGTCATGGCCCAGTCCGTCATGCCTGCCCTGAGTGCGCTGCGACCGTGAGCTTAATACAGCGCAGGCATTTTTGGGGTATATGACCCTCGCCCAAGCACTTTACGCACATTGAGCATCATGACACTGTGAGCATTTCTTGAAGCCAGGAGACCCCGGCATCCTGACAGAAAAAAAAATTTTTTTTTTTAAAAATGAACTATTAAAACTAACGAACGAACTTTCTACACTAATTAACAACTAACAAATTCTAAGAAAAATTCAACAACTTTTGTCTGACAGAAAGAGAGGGAGTTTGCTCCGCCTGTGACCGTGGACGGTTAGGAGGAACTGGCGGGAGCCGGATCGCGCGCAAGCTCACAAGCGGCTCGAACAGCATGCGCCACAGCGCATGCACGGTCAGGCTGAAATACAGCTGACAAGTCTCCAACCTGCGGCGCCGGGACGAGCCCAACACCTGAAGTGGAGCACCTACGGGGACACTACCCGAAGAAGAAACTAGGGATGCGATAGTGTATGATGCCAGGGCTCATCGGTTAACCCTCATGGTTAGACGCAGCCTCCTCCGCGCCTCTCCTGGCACTGCTGCCTCTGTATCAGACGCCATAAAAAAAAAGTGCAGCCCTTGACCGCTTACTAAAATCTTGGAGTCATCCCCCACCAAAATTATTGCCTGCCCCGGTACAAAACAGACTAATGATCCAATGTAGCATGGCAATTCCTCTGTGAGCCCTATCAGCTGTGTCTTAACACCACAGTTACCAGCCCTGCCAGGCATGTTACTCTGAAAGGAGGTACCAGAACAGGAAGAAGTTTGATGTGATTGCAAGGGCCATTTAACATGATTTTGTAAATGTCACTTAAGATTTTTCATTTTTGATGTTCAGCTCTAAAATTAAGCATAACTAGGAGAAAGAGGGAAGTTATGCTAAGCTCAGTTCAGCATACGTTAGGCTATTGATTTGTACACCACTATCCGATGGCACTCAGGTGCAGTGGTGACATCTGCCATGTTCAATTGTTCCAGGTTACTAGCTGCTTCTGTTAACAAGGCACTCCTAAATTGTTAAAGAAAGCTTTCAAGTCACAGCAGACACTTGTATCTAAGGAGACTCATGAACAACCTAAAATTAATGTTAAGATATTTGTATTTGGAAATTCTCAACCGATGACCTTTTTAACTGCTTCTTGTAGCTGTTAATGTTGCTTAGCAGCAAGTTCCAAAACACAAATAGCTGTTTTCCTGCCCACACCTTCCTGCTTGTTGAACCTTTCTACTTGATTCAATATCCTTTTCAAGAAGCCTGTATTATTTGTAGTCTATGGCTCAAACAAAAGCCCTTTGAATATGCAACCTTGTGTTTGTTCAAAAGCAAGAATCTCCATAGCCCGATTCTCTGCAACAGTTGCCAAGGATACAAGTAGTTGCAGAAGCAAGACTCAATTACTCTGAGTGCTCCCATCATTAACTTTCTTTGATCGTTAGATCCATTCTCATCTTTCAAAAGCCAGACAGGCAAGGTATGATCTAAGGAGCCTATTTGTAGTCATTTAGCTACAAATCAGTAGCATAGAAAAGCAAACCTGTAATGTTTCAAGGTGAAAAGTCTGCCAAGTGGTTTCCTTTCGTGACCCATTTCCAAATAAAATTTGGGGGAAAATAATCACAAATGCAATTCAATATAGAACCTCAAGAGTATAAAGTTTTAAAAGTTTATCATTATGATCCATATGCAACTATCTTCAGTTGATGCACAAAGTACTCCATGAACAATTGGAACAGGTGTTTTATAGGAAGATGGAGACACGAAGAACAGTAAAGTTATCATGCAGGACAATGTAGCACTTTAAAGACTAACAAGATGGTTTATTAGATGATGAGCTTTCGTGGGCCAGACCCACTTCCTCAGATCAAATAGTGGAAGAAAGTAGTCACAACCATATATACCAAAGGATACAATTAAAAAAATGAACAAATATGAAAAGGACAAATCACATTGCAGAACAGAAGGGGGATGCAGGGGGGGGGGGAAGGGGGAGGAAGGAAGGTAAGTGTCTGTGAATTGCTGATATTAAAGGTAGGGAGAGTGGGATGTTTGTGAGTTAATGGTATTACAGGTGATAATTGGGGAAACTGTCTTGGTAATGGGTGAGAAAGTTCACTTACCTTCCTTCCTCCCCCTTCCCCCCCCGCATCCCCCTTCTGTTCTGCAATGTGATTTGTCCTTTTCATATTTGTTCATTTTTTTAATTGTATCCTTTGGTATATATGGTTGTGACTACTTTCTTCCACTATTTGATCTGAGGAAGTGGGTCTGGCCCACGAAAGCTCATCATCTAATAAACCATCTTGTTAGTCTTTAAAGTGCTACATAGTCCTGCATTTTGCTTCAACTACCCCAGACTAACACGGCTACATTTCTATCAGTAAAGTTATCAGACACTGTTGTTTATGGACTGATGTCACTGGCAGAGGACGAATGGGTTGGTGTCTTCCTGTGCTCTCCATGGGCACTTATCTTCACAAGGGATTTTAAAGATTAACTGTAGTAAATAAATTTGAACTCATTACTTCTTCTAACAGTAGGGATGTAAACTGGTGACCAGTTAACCAGCGCCTGGTCTGGCGAGAGCAGTCCCTTACCTGCAGAGGGTCGGGCCCACTGTGCCAAGGGCAGGGTTGCTCTAATGCAGCTGGGCCCACAGTGCACCATGGTGGGCAGTTCACCGGTTAAACGTATAATTTAACCAGTTAACATTTTAAATGAGATTATACATCCCTATCTGAATCACAAAACCAAAACTGCTTCAGTTTTCAAGGAGTGTTCTCATAGAATACTAGAACTGGAAGGGACCTCATTACTTTTTAAGATACACATGCTAAGAACTACCTGGCTTGATCTTCCCTGACTTTGTAGAAGGAACCTTGTGTGTGCGTGTGGGGGAGGGAGGGTATGGAGACCATTATACAAAATGTTTTTGCTTTGCAATTTAGTGATTAGATCAGTTATGGAGCTCATCAAAATATTTTCCCACCCCCACCAGCTCGGCACATGCTGTTAAAAGGAAAGCTCTACTGTGTGGTCTTACACAAACCTTGCCATTCTGCAACTCATACAGGTTTGGGTAAGATTTAATGGGGGGAAAAAATCTTCCAAACCATTAGATTGTGAGCACAGAGACATTACAATACTTGCCATGAGTTGCATGGGGTTAAAGTAGTGCACGAAGAAACCGCTAAAAAATAAGCCAAGTTCAGGCACAAAAGACCAAAGACCTGTAAGACAAGCAATTCTTTCTGTTGCTTGTTTATAAACTATGCAAAATGAATGTGCTAATTTACTAATGCTCTGAAAGCTAATGTGCAGTTATTGACATGGAAACCCATGCACTTCTCAGATACCAGGGATGCCCCTTCCCTGGCTGAAAACCTCTAATGGGCTATCACGAGAGCCAGACTGCTATTGCCTAAGCAACTGGAATTTGAAGTCTGCCTGCTCATGCATTAAATCCTGTTGAAGGCCACTTAAAAGCAGCTAAAGCAATAAGAATCAGGTATTATTTGCTCAAGTAAATCTGCCCTGTTTATAATGGAATCAGAACTGTACTAACTATAACAATGGTGGCCCACTAGTACATTGCAGTACAAACCTGAAGTCTGCATTCTCCTCCGAAGGTTTTTTCCATTGATCTCCAAGCTAAACACTTAATTAGGAACCTGTTAGTTGCTAAGTAGATATCAAATAAAGCAGACTGCTGGGGGAGAGGAGTACTAATGAAATAGTGTCTAAAAGCAGGAGTTACAACAGTCGGGGCTTTTTCCAGATTCTTGGTAAAGTTGAGACACTCTTCCCTCAGTACAGCTGGGATCATTTTATTTCACATGTATGGGTCCAAACAAAGACATCGCCCATTTGGAGTCTGTCAGAGGGGGGTTTCCAGGTACGGCTGCTGGTAAATTTACTCTTATTCCAGAGTTGCAGAATTCGAAAACCTTGAGTCAAGAGGCAAAGAGTAAAAGAAAGCTGTCCCAAGCATGGGTAAAGGGATAAGGATTCTTACTTAAGGTCCATTTGTGAGTCAGGGCTTATTTAGAAAGCCAGTTTTAATATTGAAAGGGATGTGAGACTACAAAATCCTTATTTTATAAACATCTTATAGTAATTGATTTTTTTAAATCTTGATTTAAGGCATATGTGTTTACTTTTTGCATTTCTCAGCTCCAACAACAAAATGACTAGTGAGTTGCAGTTTTGTTCCTAGTCAGTTTCATTTTCATCTTATCATGCATTGCACAGGGCTGAGCAAAGTGGTGTTCCTGGATAGTTTCACTGTCATCTTACCATGCAGGGTGGGCAATCATTTTTGATTGGGGTGGGGAGGGGAGGAGAGGAGGCAGCACTCCCAAGATTTTGGTAAGTAGTCAAAAGGCTGCATTTTTCTATAGAGGGGATACAGGGCTTGGGATGGAGGTTAGGTGCTGAAGGGAGCTTAGGGTATGGTGTGCAGGAGAGGGTATAGGATCTGAGAGGGAGTTTGCGTGAAGGAAGGGGCAGGGGATTGGGGTGCAGGGTCTGAGAGAACGTATGGGTGTAGGAGAGGATTCTAACATGCAGGAGAGGTGCAGAAGGAAGTGCAGAGGGTTTGGATTATGACCTATGACAGGAAATTAGGGTGCAGCAGAGGGCACAGGGTCAGTGAGCTGGTGTGGGAAAGGATTCTGGCCTTGGGGGAGAGGGTGTAGAAGGTGCAGGATCAGAGAGGAAGATGTGACCTGTGATGGCGGGACAGAGACAAACTGCAGAGGATTTGGGTAATGACCCGGGGCAAGGACTTGGGGTGCATAAGACACCGAGACAAGATTTATCTAACAAATGAGTTAGAAATATTCTATGGACAGGAAAAGATTTCATGGAACTTCTAATTTTACGCTTTCAACAATTTCTCCTATATTTCTTCAATATCTAAGCTTGCATTATATTTAAGTTTCTGGCCCATTCTACTGCAGTCTTCACAAACTGAGGTCTTTCTGCCACAAAGCCTTCATGAAGAATCTCTGTTCAATACTACTTAAGAGATGGACTCACCCTCCTCCACTCTATTGAACTGTGGTGTTTGAGAGCCATTTCTCTAGGCAATCAAAGGCCACCTGAAAGCCGATGACACTGCCTTCACCCTGTTTCCCCTCCCCTCTTTTCCAAAGCTAGGATTTCTGTATGCATGTTCTTTAAAGAAACTTCCTTGGCAGACTGGTTTAGCAGAAAGGAACTTTAGGTTCTCTTTTTCCCCTTCAGCCTTGGAATTTTCCCCTTTGGTTTCCCAGAACCTTCTCCTGAAACAACTGTGATGGCACATCAATGATTTTGAAGCTGCTAGCAAAACGCAGATGGGTGCTGAGTCATGTAGCTTAAGAGACTTGCTAATGAGATACCTTTGCAATATCCAGTCTTATTACAAATAAGTACAAATTAGGTGAATTTTCAAATAATTTAACTCTTGTCCAAAGTACAAAGGTATAAACAATTTATTTTCAATGGCAGGACTCTAGAATTTCTAAGAAAAGGGTTGAATAGGCTAGGAATGTAAAAATGTTATGTTTAACCAGTTAATCACTTTAATGGGAGTGGGCAGGGCAGCTTCTTCAGCCTGGCAAAAGCCCCACTCTAGCTGGTCTGGAGCACCCTCCGCCCATGGCGAACTGCTCCAGCTGGGCTGCAGTGCCGCTGCCCACCGCAGGCCCCATCAGGCTGGAGCAGTCCCCTCCCTGTGGTGGATGAGGAGCTGCTCCAGCTGCCACCAGTTAACCATAACCAGTAAGCACCACCCAACAAAGCCAATGCTTACCAGTTAACCCATTAATCATTCACATCCCTAGAACAGACCGACTATACATAATTTGCTGAAGTTTAAGATAAGTCACAGGAACATGGCCGCGCCATAGAAATACAGACTGCAGATCTCAGTTTGGCTTCCTCTGCGTTGTTGCCTGAGACAGGAACAAATCTCTCCCGGGCTCCTTTCTGCTCAAATGCAGCTCTTCTGCCATTGCAGAGACAGTAAGGCTATGTCTATACTGCAAGGTTTTTGCGCAAAAACCCGTGGAGCATCCACAAATATGCTTTTGCACAAGGAAATCAAGAGTAAAATGGCAGAACAGAGGGCTTTTCCCGCTGTAGGTAAACCTCCTTTTATGAGGCATAACTCCCTTTTGCACAAGAGTTCTTGCGCAAAAAGGCAAGTGTGGATGCTCCAGAGGGGTTTCTTGCACAAGAAACCCATATGGGAAAAAGCACAGGTGTTCTGATGGCCATTCTGTGAATGGCAATCAGAGTTTTCTTGCGCAAGAGTGTCCATACAGTGTGGACGTGCTCTTGCGCAAGAAGTTTTTGCACAAAACCTCTTGAGCAAAAGGCTTCTTGTGCAAGAAGCATGTAGTGTAGACGTAGCCTAAGGGAATTACACAAGTGACCACACAAAGCATTGCAACAAGTGTTACACCTGGTATTGGAAAACTGACATTTCCCTGACAATCTTTTGGCTGTGCCTATACAACATACCTAGAAATTTAGTCACCAAAAAACCAGAACTTTTCAGAATAATCATTTTTGGTTCATAGAGACAGTTTAATGTGACAAGTAGTTTTGGGTAAATTACGGGAGTTATGGCTTTTGTTGCCGTAACATCTAATACTTGTAAATATCCTAAATCTTTCATAGTAACACTTTTAGGTGAATCTAAGATGTTCTGGATTATGGCACTGCACAAAACTATAATTAGCAGAAGAACAGGGACTTACAGTCGCAGCTCCTCAAAAGACTTCACAGAGTAGAGAGGTGATGTAGGATCCCTCTGTAGCACCTCTACTTGGTTTGTTGTGTCCACCAAGTTACTGCGAATCAGCTTGTTCAATAAGGACTGGGCAGCTCTATCCTCTGGGGGAGAAAAGGAGGCAAAAACAAGGGTTTCATTATATTTACAGAAGAGAAGGAGGCTCAAAGAACCAGCTGTTAAGCTACAGCATTTTGGCTGGGCTATAGCAGTTACAGTATAAACTGTCACTCCCACTACAACAGGAGCATAAATAAGAGTAATTAAAGACTAATTAAAACAAACACCAAAACCAAATTTCTACAATTAAAAAAAGGGGATTTTGTAGAGTAGACCACTGAAGTTAAACAGAAAATACCTCTTAACTAGTATTGGGAGTAATATTGACATGTGGGAGAGAAGGAATAATGCAAGGAGGCGACAAGCTAAGGACCACTTGCACATACAGAGGTCTGCCTTTCTAAATCTCTCTACCTGGATCATGACACATAAGAACTTAAGAATGGCCGTACTGGGTCAGACCAAAGGTCCAGCTAGCCCAGCAGCCCATCTGCCGACAGTGGCCAGCATCAGGTGTCCCAGAGGGGGTGGACTGAAGACAACGATCAAGCGATTTCTCTCATACCATCCATCTCCAGCCTTTGACAAACAGAGGCTAGGGACACCATTCCTACCCCATGGCTAATAGCCGTTAATGGACATAACCTCCATGAATTTATCTAGCTTCTCTTTAAACTCTGTTATAGTTCTAGCCTTCACAGCCTCCTCTGGCAAGGAGTTCCACAGGTTGACTATGCGCTGTGTAAAGAACAACTTTCGCTTATTAGTTTTAAACCTGCTATCCATTAATTTCATTTGGTGTCCTCTAGTCCTTATATTATGGGAACTAATGAATAACTTTTCTTTATTCACCCTCTTCACACCACTCATGATTTTATATAACTCCATCAGATCTCCCCTCAGTCTCCCCTTTTCTAAACTGAAAAGTCCCCGTCGCTTTAGCCTCTCCTCATATGGGACCTGTTCCAAACTCCTAATCATTTTAGTTGCCCTTTTCTGAACCCCTTCCAAGGCCAAAATATCTTTTCCACGGTGAGGAGACCAGATCTGTACACAGTACTCAAGATATGGACATACCACAGTTTTATACAGGGGCAGTAAGATATTCTGTGTCTTATTTTCTATCCCTTTCTTAATAATTCCTAACATTCTATTTGCCTTTTTGACCGCTGCAGGACACTGTGTGGACTGTGTTTTCAGAGAACTATCCACGATAACTCCAAGATCTCTTTCCTGATTTGTTGTAGCCAAATTAGCCCCCATCATACTATATGTATAGTTGGGGTTATTTTTTCCAATGTGCACTACTTTACACTTATCCACATTAAACTTTATTTGCCATTTTGTTGGCCAATCACTTAGTTTCGTGAGATCTTTTTGAAGTTCTTCACAGTCTGCTTCTGTCTTTACTCTCTTTAACAGTTTAGTATCATCCACAAACTTTACTACCTCACTGCTTGCCTCTTTCTCTAGATCATTTATAAATAAGTTAATCTTACTCAGACACCTTTGACTGAGTAGTGGCAAAGAGAACATATCACCTTAAACATTGCTTTGGTGAGTCTCAAGTGAGGACAAATTTTCCCTCCTAAGGTTTTTAACACAATGGCATGCTATTAGTGTTAAGAGTGCCCAGTTTTGTATCTCTGCCTTTATCCAGCATAACCATTGTGCCCTTGAGTTTCCCTATATAAGATAAACCTTCTTTGGACAAGTTAAGTTGTCCTCCATAAAGGAGCCAGACTACCCACTCCACATGCTAGCTATGAACATTTTGTTGAATAAGAACAAAGCAATATGTGCCAAAAGCCCCAAAGGTTTAGGAGCACGGGGCGTGATGGAAATTCAGTTAGTATTATCAGACAAACAGCTCCTGTACCTGACTACTGCAGATAGACACAGACTTCACCTTATTTCTCTGCCCTAGCCCCCACCCCGTGGCCACACAGCAGTCTCCTGAATCAATATGGAACAGTGTATTTTGACATCTCTTGCCAAGAAGACCCTCATGAGCAGCCTTTCCTGTAAGTTGTGCACTTGTGCCCAGCTGATTAGCATGTGCCCACAGCTAGGATTTTTTTCCTGTTGGTGGTGCACATTCACACATATCGGTGCACATAAACAATTTATTCCACACATGGATGGAAAAAGATAAGAGGGAACAATGCTCATCAGAATGGCAGATGCCAAGACTATCCATACTCACAAATGAAGCAGACTGGCTTTAAATAGATTCAAACTGAACAGTTTTTCCACTTGCCAGACTGCTTCTCAATTGTGCTTACCTTTTTCCTCATCTTCCGTCTTCTCTGCATTGTCATCTGTCTTGACAATAGCACCTACATTTGGACAAACAGTGGTTACTGGAGCAATCTCAAATGGAATGGAACCAAACAAGATCACACAGCTCATCTACATAGATAATGTAACTGCTACAGTGAGGTAAAACAACAAAGCTGTAAATCTAATCAGTGATAGGTACAAGTTTTGTTCCATCTATACAGGAAAGACTAATGTAACATGAAAATGCTGGCAGTGCAGTTTGCTCTCAACATGTTGTATTTTAATTTAATAGTAACCTGAATCCATCCCTATAATAATCACAGAATCACTTTCTTACTAAACAGCACTGAACAGTGAAAACAGTTTAAAAAGCTTTAAAAAAAAAGCACGTAAGCCAGATTTTCTGTTAAGGGTACTAGTGGTTAGAGCCTTAGCCTTATGCTTCTGGAAGGTGGATGCTAAACTGGATTTTCTACCTGCCGAAAGATATAAAAGCCAGATCTAACATTTGTTAAATAATAGTCTTTTCTAACCCGGTATTGTTGCTGTAAACTCACCATTCGTGTTTGGTTTTGTTTTCTCCTCCTTCAGGTGCAAGTTGCTCAACTGTAAACGTGTAAAACAAGGAAACTGCAATAATTATGCTCAGAAAACCTTCATTTGCTCAAGAAAGCCCTCACTGAAACCTTCCTCAAGGTTAATAATTTCAGACTCACTATTACTAAACACCTCACATGGGTTATGGTACAATTTTAAAACTCCAAATATAGTAGGAACTAAAACAATCCATTCTGGAATTAGCAGGCGCGGGGAGGCTTACAGGACAGCCAATGTAATTACAAACTGTATGAGAAATGCTATCTTTAATTTTCCATTCGAGAAGTCACCAAAACCCTTACTAAAATTTTGCTATTTTCTTTTCCTGTGTCACTCATCTGAAATTTGAGTTTCAGGATAGTAATTAACACTACAGAGAAGACAGACACTGAGTACACTCCACAGAATGTTCAATAATCTAAGTCACTGATTTGGAGACCAGCCAAAGCCACCTTCCCAAAGACAAGCCACCTTCCCAAAGACACTTTGTAAGTTTGTAACCGAAGACAAATTCTGAAGAGTACATTTCTTCATGTCTTGTCACAAAGAAGTTTGTATTCCCTGGAGCTAAAGCAATTCTCTTTAAATACTCTTTAGCGCATTAACCAGTTGTATGTACTTGAAGAAACCTAACTGCATCACAGGGGCAACAAACGCACAGGTCAAATTCAGAACCACAATTCTGGTGGCCTAACAAAGGTTGGGCATTGACACAGAAATCTGGATTTGATTGTCCCTTGCTTGATTTTAGACTGGAAGAAGTTTAGAGTACTGCAGTGTGCTCAGCATTCTGGTAGATTAAGTAGCAATGCTAACAAAGGATGTTAAATTGCGATTAATCAGTTAATCGAGTAGTAGATGGAATTTCCATTGACTACTCCAATAGTTAATGGAGGGTAGGGCACTCACTACCCCCACTGCAGCTCTGCAGTTTAAATGTAATAGGAGCCGGGCAGCTCTTACTACAATTAAAAAGGCAGAGTTGCAGCAGCTACAGCTCTGCCTTCCCCTTGCACGGCTGAGATAGTACTGAGGGAACCAGCTTTTAAGTTGGCTCCGTCCAGCATCGACTCCTGCTCCCCCCACTCTTGCTGCCTCTGATATAATGGCAGCAAGGGGGGAGATGTGAGTAGTCGACTTGACTACCCAATAAGCCTAGGCCTATCGGGTAGTCAACTATTCTTTTACATCCCTAATGCTAACTAAATGACACCCACAAATCTGTGCTCAGTTAACAGGATTGTGGTTATGGCCCAGATATTAAAAATGAACATGTGGTGAATCATGCAATTTTGATGAGTCATTAGAGAGATGCTGGATGACACACATTGATAACTAGGTAAATACAACATAATTCTCTGAAAATAAGTGTATACACTCCTGGTGTGTTTGGATTCAACAAACAAGTAATCCAAAGAACAAGTAACTGGTATTCCATTATCCTAGAACAATAAGAATCAGCTTGTGCTTCACAGTTCTACACACACCACAGACATGAGATTTGATGCCCCATTCATAGAATCACAAAATACTAGAACTGGAAGGGACCTCTAGAGGTCATTGAGTCCAGTTCCCTGCCCTTATGGCAGGACCAAGCACCATCTAGAGCAGTGGTCTCCAACCTTTTTACACCCAAGATCACTTTTTAAATCTCAGAACAGGCGAAGATCTACCGCCCCGCCCCTTCCTTGAAGCCCCGCCCTCTCTATTCTCCTCCTGTCCATCACTTGCTATCCTCAGCCCTTACTTACACACTCTGATAAACAGTTTATTTTTAAATTATGCGATACATAAAATTAAAATCAGATGTTTATAGTTATGAAATAAATGGTCTGTTTTTTAATCATGCTATTTAAATAGAAAATGAAGCATTTATAATTATACATTTTGTGGGGACATAGATCTGCGGCTAGGGGCAGGGGAGGGGGAGCAGGGTGCTGGGAGGGGAGAGGACAGGGTTCTGCAGCAGGGGACAGAGTGCCAGTGGGGACAGAGTTCGGGGAGTGGGGACAGAGTACTGTGGCTGGAGCCAGGGGTGTGGGGACAGCGTTCTGTGGCTGGGGAGTGGGGTGCCAGTGGAGGTGGAGAGTCCCCTGCATCTCCCTCCTCCCAGGATTCTCCCCTCCTCCCAGGGAAACCAGCCCATGCCTGCCCCGGGGCTGACCCCACACGGCGCAGGGAAGCCCCGAACACGCCTGCCCTGGGGCCAACCGCCGCCCCGCCCCCAGGCAGGGAAGCCCCGCACACACCAGCCCAGGGGGCCGACCCCCTCTTCCCTGGCGCAGGGAAGCCCCACGCGCGCTTGTCCTGGCGCCAACCCACCTCCCCCTCCTCCCAGCGCTCAGCCCAGCGAGGCTGCACCTAGCTCCAGCTGTGCTGGAGCAAGCTTCCTGGGCTGAGCGCAGGACAGCTGGCGGGCGGGAACAGAAGCGGCTGCCCGGCCAGCTGGAGGAGGAGGCTGCCCTGCACTCCAGCTGATTGGCGGCTTCCCTTGTGCATCAGCCCACGTGGAGCGCCATGGCCAGCTGGCTGGGCAGCCGCTTCTGTTCCCGCCCGCCAGCTGTCCTGCGCTCAGCCCGGGAAGCTTGCTCCAGCACAGATGGAGCTAGGTGCAGCCTCCCTGGGCTGAGCGCAGGACAGCCAGCGGGCAGGAACAGAAGCGGCTGCCCGGCCAGCTGGCCATGGCGCTCAGCCTGGGTGCACCACGCTCCACATGGGCTGGTGCACAAGGGAAGCCGCCGATCAGCTGGAGCGCGGAGCAGCCTCCTCCGGGCTGAACCCCAGCTGGCTGGGGTTTTTCAGCCCTCCCAACTTCCCACCATTCCTCGCATCTACTCACTGCTGGTGTTGTTCGGTGAGTAGCTGCTCCTTAAATGAGGAAATCCAATGTAAAGGTACTGCGCATGCACGCTGTTCAGAGAGGGCTCAAGAGCTACTCTGAGAGCCTCTGAGAGCGACCGGTAGATCACGAGCTACCGGTTGGTGACCACGGATCTACAGTATAGACCATCCCTAATAAGATGTCTGTCTAACCTGCTCTTAAATATCTCCAGAGATGGAGATTCCACAACCTCCATAAGCAATTTATTCCAGTGTTTAACCATCCTGACAGTTGGGAAGATTTTTCTAATTTCCAACCTAAACCTCCTTTGCTGCAGTTTAAGCCCATTGCTTCTTGTCCTATCACCAGAGGCCAAGGAGAACAATTTTTCTCCCTCTTCCTTGTAACACCCTTTTAGATATTTGAAAAGCACTAGCATGTCCCCTCTCAGGCTAGGTCTAGATCGCGACGTTTTTGCAGAAAAAGCTACGCAAACTGCGCTCCGCATTTTACATAGCTTTTTCTGCCCCCACCCTCCGGAAGAGGCTTTTCCACCATTTGGTCCCATCTAAACAGGGCCAAACAGCAGAAAAGCCTCCTCTTTCAGCAGAGCCCTTATGCCTCATGAAACAAGGTATACAGGGCTCCCTGAAAGAGCACGTTTGCTCTTCCACACAAAAACAAAAAGTGGAAGAGTAAATGCATTCCTTGGACATGGCAGGTTTTTTGCGGGATACCTCCAGTATCCCACAAAAACCCCATAGTCTAGACGTAGCCTCAGTCTTCTCCTTTCCAAACTAAGCAAGCCCAGTTCTTTCAGTCTTCCCTCATAGCTCATGTTCTCTAGACCAGCATTTCCCAAAGAGTGGCCCAGTACCGGTCCTTAGAAAAAAAATACTGGTCCTTCAAAAAATGATTGCGCATGATCCTATTAATTTTTGTGACAGGGTACCAGCACCCTGCACTGCCGAGCATGGCAGAACAGCCCTCTTGGGAGAGAGCCTGCCACTGTGCTATCTCTGCCAGACATGCTCCTGGCAGCGGGGCTAGACCCGGAGGGCGCTAGGACCCAGGGAAAAGGCCTGGTGCTGTGCGCACGGATACAGAATGCCTAGCACCGGATGCAGCTGGTGCCGGCCGATAAAGCGGTTGGGATTGGGGCCAGGAAGGGGGCGGGAGATGGAACAACCCACCGGACAGGTAGGGTCAGCGACAATTTATTTGCATATTCATCATCTGCTTAATGAATATGCAAATAAATGTTACCGGTCCTCCGAAAGATTGTGAATGGGTTTACTGGTGCCCAGTGTAAAAAAAGATTGGGAACCACTGCTCTAAACCTTTGATCATTCTTGTTGCTCTTGTCTGGACCTTCTCCAATTTCTCCACATCTTCCTTGAAATGTGGTGCCCAAAACTGGATACAATACTCCAACTGAGGTCTAATCAGCAGAGTAGAGCAGAAGAATGACTTCTCATGTCTTGCTCACAACACTCCTGTTAATTCATCCGAGAATCTTGTTTGGTTTTTTTGCAACAGTGTCACACTGTTGATTTATATTTCGCTTGTGGTCCACTATGACCCCTAAATCCCGTTCTGCAGTACTCCTTCCTAGACAGCGGCTTCCCATTCTGTAGGTGTGAAACTGATTGTTCCTTCCTAAGTGGAGTACTTTGCATTTGTCTTTATAAAACTTCATCTTATTTGCCTCAGACCATTTCTCCAGATTGTCCAGATCATTTTGAATTATGACCCTCATCCTCCAAAGGAGACTAAGGATATTAAAGACAAGTCGACTATCCAATAAGCATTTGCTTATTGGACAGTTTTTTGACTAGTCGACAGGCACTCCTGCATTCTACATTACAAAGGAGGAATGCGGAACTCTGCGTACAGCCTGGGGCCAGCAGAAAGTCCGCTGACTGCGGGCTGCATGCGGGTGCCTTCTTTGAAATGCACAAGAGTCTCCAGCAGGGGCTCTTGTGCATTTCAAAGCCATGGAGCCCGGGATCAGCGCGAGACTCAGAGTCCCTTGCTGACCCCGGGCTCCATGCTATGCTGCATGCCACTAGGAGCCTGAGTCAGCTGGGGCATCCCCAGCTGACCCTGGGCTCCCCACAGCTGCTCCTCTGAATCCGGCAGATGTGTGGTTTAAAGGAACCGCCGCTGAACAGCTGATCCGCGGCTGTCCCTTTGAACCACACATCTACATGATTCAAAGGGGCAGCTGCGGGGAGCCTGGGGTCAGCTGGCCTGCAGCCTCCGTGCATCAGCTGTGCGGTAGCTGTCCCTTTGACCCACGCATCTGCGAGATTCAGAGGGGCAGCTGCGGGGAGCTTGAGGTCGGCCGGGGACTCTGAGTCCCCCGCTGATCCTGAGCTCCATGGCTTTGAAATGAACAAGAGCCCCCGCTGGAGACTCTTGTGTATTTCAAAGAAGGCTCCAGCTGCAGCAGGGACTCTTGTACATGTCAAAGGAGGAATGCAGAAGTGCATATTGACTAGTCGATGAAAATTCCATCAATTAGTCAGTTAACTGCATTTTAACATCCTTAAAGCAGACACCAAAGAAATACACTCTCTGGATACAGACATAACAGTAATAGCCATTGTGGTGTCTTCTGGATCCTATTATAAAAGGAGAACTGACATATTTATATGGTTTGACTGACATATTGAGAACTCCAGTAATGCCAATCATCTCTATTTTGCCCTCTCTTGGAAGAGGCCAACTGAGGACAATATCACATCACAGGCATCTGCTCATGTTAATCCAAGCTAGTAATTGAGTAGCACCCTAGCAAAAGCCAGTGTTCACCCACAAATGAAGTGGCCTCACAAACTATTTCAGAGGTTTATTTTAAATTTTTGTTCATTTAGCTCTTAAGCTACTAGAAAAGCTTCTGCATGGTTTTACTAATGCATTCATGTAAAAGTCATAAAAACCTAACTGCCCATCTTTAATAGTGATAATTATTCACCCTAAAATTAAGGAAAGGGTAGAACTTTGCAATGGTGAGCTAAAACAAATTGATCAGGATCTCCCAAATCACTGCTATTCCACCTTCCTTCCACCAGCAGAAGATGGTCCAATAAAAGATACTACCTCACTCATTCACTCGCATATCCTGGGACCAACACAGCTACAACACTGCAAATTCTAACCACAGACATCTCAAACAGAAGGTGTCACATTTGTTCATTATTTATGAATAGAAATTAACTGGGAAAGCAACATCACTTTATATTTATAGCATTTTACGTCTTCACAATACGGATGCCAATTTTCTCTTGTGAGCAAAGTCAGACTTCTATTGCAAGATTCCAGTAGTAGGAAACAAGTTCATTAACACACCTGATCTTCTCAGCCCTTCTGACTTTTCAAAAGGTAATACTTTACTTTGTGGGGCTCATATTTCGGACTCTGCCTAAAATAGAAACATAACCATTTCAAGGGAGTTGGCTACAACACAGCTGCAATTTGTAGTACACACAGGACTGTAGTCTAGAGCTGTGCCAAAGCTTTGGCCACAAGACAAGCAAAGTGCAGAACAAAAACCAAGCTATCAGTGGGTCTCACAAGTTATGTCTACACTGCAACGCTATGTCAGGATACCGGAAAACCCCCAAATAGCCATCCCTATGTCTTAACAGCAAGCCAGTTATTTCGGGCTCACTATTCCAATGTCCCAGTAAACCTCATTCCATGAGGAGTAAGGGATGTTTTGGAATAGCAGATTATTTCTTCATTTGGCGCTGTATATTTTAACATCCTGAAGCATTTATACAGTATGCATACAGCGCCAAATGAAGAAATACAATATTTTGAAATAGCATTCAAATAAGATACACAATTTGCATAGCTCAAATTGTGTATCGTATTTCAAGTTACGGTGCAGTGTAGACGCACCCACACAGCCTAGGAGTAGTGTAGAAGCCATGTGGATTCTCCGCCCATGCAGATCCTACTCTAGAGCAGAGATGTGGGGCTGCAGACCTGGGGGGGGGGGGGGAGACTATGTGTAAGGGGTCCACGAAAGGGCGGGCTTGCCAGAGGAATGGTTTCCATGCACACTTCTGGGAGCCCGCAGACTCTAAGATTTCCCCAGTCGCCGGCATCGCCACTTGAGATGTTTTACGGGCCCAGCAAATGACAAAAGGCGGGAAGCGGCTGCTCCAGAGCCAGGGCCCCGGGACGCTGAGTCAGGCCCCGCTGTCCCGGGCGGTACCAGGCAGGCTCCGCGTTGCCCGGCGGGGGGGGGGGGGGAGATAGGAGGGGTTGGTGCCAATGCCCCCCCCCCCCCGGTCAGCACAGACCTGGACTCCCCGCAGGGCCGGGCCGCCCCACGAAGGGCTGCGGGGCCTCCCCCGCACTCACCGACTCCGCGGCCGCTTCCTGCTCATCGACCGCCAGAGCCCAGGAGTCGGTGGCCATGATCCGCGGTGCGGGCGGGGCTCGGCACCACTAGCCGCAATGGCGCCGCCGAGGGAAAGGAGGCATGCGCGGGGCCGGGGAGCGGCAGCGGGGCCCGGGGGAGGGTCACTTTGTAGCCGGCCGGCGGGGAAACTCAGGCCGCGGCACTTTAGTTCCGGGAGAGGCGGGTTCCTCCCGGCCCCCGCCAACCCCAGGCAGGGACGCGGGGACCTTGTTTCCGTCAGCCCCGGGGCAGCTCGTTTTCGCGCGCCTCCCTCCCCCCCCTCCATCAGCTACTGTGTCCCCTCGCCCCCTCATTATCTCCTCTGCAACTTCCTCCAGCCCCCTACTTTTTCCTCTGTACCTTCCCCCATTTATCCTCTAGGCTCTCCCTCTTCTCTCCCAGCCCCCTCCCTCTTTCCTCCTAGCACCTCTATTCTCATCCCCTTACTCCCCCCACCCCTCTCTTATCTCCAGCTTCCCCTGTCTAACCTGTCCCTTTCCCCAACCCTCTTTTTCTGTCTCTCCTCCCCAAATCAACTCTATCTCATAACCTTCCCCTCCCCTGCCACAACCTCTCTCACTGTTTCGCTCCCTTTCTTACCCCCTTGCCTCTCCTCACCTCCTACTCCCTGGCTACGTCTAGACTGGCATGATTTTCCGGAAATGCTTTTAATGGAAAAGTTTTCCGTTAAAAGCATTTTCGGAAAAGAGCATCTAGATTGGCACGGACGCTTTTCCACAAAAGCAGTTTTTGCGGAAAAGCGTCCGTGCCAATCTAGACGCGCTTTTCCGCAAAAAAGCCCCAATCGCCATTTTCGCGATTGGGGCTTTTTTGCGGAAAACAAATCTGAGCTGTCTACACTGGCCCTTTTGCGCAAAAGTTTTGAGCAAAAGGACTTTTGCCTGAACGGGAGCAGCATAGTATTTCTGCAAGAAGCACGGATTTCTTACAGTAGGAAGTCAGTGCTTTTGCGGAAATTCAAGCAGCCAGTGTAGACAGCTGGCAAGATTTTCCGGAAAAGCGGCTGATTTTCCAGAAAAACTGGCCAGTTCAGACACAGCCCCTGAGTCTTCTCACCTTTTCCCCTCCCCTCCTCCTTTCTCTTTTCCACTTTTTGTGGGGTGTTGGTATTGTCCATGAGCGGTGATGGAACTATTAGCCAGGGAGGATGCTGGTGGATATGTGATGCTGGTCATCAATCAGAAGTTGGACTGAGCCCCAGCAAACTCATTTCATAAAAGCTCCTCAAAACTTTCCATCTGCTAACTTTTCCATGTTTAGCCAGCTGGGACAAAGGATGAATCTGAACCAGTGACCTAGCAATGAGACCTATTGCTAATAGTCTAGCCCCGTTTCCTCTTTCAATAAAAAAGATAGTCCTGTCTGAATTGGGAATGCTTCCACAAGAAATGAGCCCTGTTTTCTTTAAATTGTGTATGTTCTTAAATACACAAGAAGTCATCATTGCTTTTATATTCCTCACTGCTTTTGGATTAATCATAACATTTAATTTTAGCCATAATTTTCTTAACAACAATAAATTTATTATTTTATTTAATGAATGAACTCTGCAACACCTCAACCCCAGAGCTTGGGTGTCTGAAAAACCACACTATTAAATAAATAATTACATTAAAATATGGAATCTAAAACTCAAAATCATACAAACCAAAGTGTGTGGTATCATTTAAAACAACTAGAGCCAGTTGGCAATTACTAGCTGTGTGCTCCACTAAACATCAATACAGGAACAAATTTATGAGGGGTCAGGGAAATGAGGAACAACCAACATCTACTGGAAAAAAAGATGACCAAAAAGGATGATCAAAAAATGTGTGAAGCTATATATAGTGAAACCTGTTCAAGGGACCTGCATATTCACTAGGCACAACCATTTTATATGATTTCTTCAACATCTCAAAGTTTCCAATTTTTTTTTATTTTTTATTTTTGCTTGACCATTGTTAGCTCACTGAGGTCTGTGTAATTGGTGAATCCAGGTTTTGTTAATACACTGCCACCTAGCCAGATTAGTATTGTTAAGCATTCGGAAATCCTGGGTCAAGCTGCTAAAATCATGAGATTGACTTAAGAATAATGTGAAAATAAAAGGTCTAGGTTTTAAGAGTTTTGGGATCTTCTTATTTACCTGCAGGTTTTTGAGCCTTTACGGGTCTCATTTTCAAGCTGTTCTCTGCAGTCATGAGGGTCAGAAATGTACATTTTTAATTAAAATGGAGAATCCCATAGAATTATATGACTCCAGGATCTGGGGCTTTAAAATACCATTGCGAGGTGTGATAAAGATTCAGGTGAAGAAAAAGAAGATATAGAAAACAACAAAACAACAAAAACAATCCCCTCCCCCCCTAGAAATCACAGGTTTGGAGGTGCTCACATTGCTGACTTCTTGTACAGTCTTTATTTTGTCTTCTATCCCAATTCTGTAGTGAGCTACCCATGTGATCAGCTTCAGGGTCTTACTGCTGTTATAATCACGTTAGAAATGAATGTTATATCTAAGTTTATGTAATGCTTATCTCCTTAGTATCCTCAAAAGTTTCAGCAGGGTAGCTGTTGGTCTGTAACGGAAAAAAACAGAAAATAGTCCTGTAGCACCTTAGAGACTAACAAAAAATGTAGATGGTATCATGAGCTTTCGTGGGCATAACCCACTTAACTCCATTCATCTGAAGAAGTGGGTTGTGCCCACAAAAGCTCATGATACCATCTACATTTTTTGTTAGTCTCTAAGGTGCTGCTGGATTCTTTGCTTAAAAAAAACAAAAACAAAAAACCACACTTTTTTCCTTAGTATCTGAGCACCTAAACCAGACATTGTACAGATATGAAAAGACACAATGAATCAGAAGCTCCCAGCGCTCCTTAACTTTACATAGGCTTTTAAATTTGAATGACAGACACACAGACTGAGGATGCAGAGGGGGACTGAATATATATAACATGAGATTACAGGATTTTTATTGTGGACCAGTGAACTGAAATTCACCCTTGCACAGAGAGATGTGAGTGGTGCACAGCTTTGGGCAGGCTCTTTGCAGAGGAGTCAATTTCACCTAGGGAGTGAAACCTCCCTGATTATAGAGGCCTTGGAGATGGAGGGGTACTTACCTGCCTTGTAAGGATTGGTGAGACAGTTACACCCTCACGGTATCTTGGGGACCAGTCCATGACTAGGGCCAAATGGTGCCGCCACTCAGTCATACAGGGTAAACTGTTGGGAATGTCCAACTGACAGCTTTTGGAACGTTCAAGATTGTCCTTGGCCTTGGACGATGTTAACTGGCTGCTGTGGAAGAGAACCAGGCAGCTCAGCCAATCAGATGCAAGAATGAGAAGCAACTGACTGTAGGAGAGTGGGAAGAGAAAGTTTTATCTTTTCCCAGTTGTTACCGTGCGGTGAAAATTACAGCAGCGCAGAAGAACTGTGCATGATACCCATGTCCCGTTTAAGTCTGTAGTGGGAGGGTGAAGGCAGGGTATAAAGACTTGTGTTGGTTCTCTATGCTGGGCTGTACTCTATTCCCAGTGTGTAGTGGGAAGGAGAATTTACAGAAGCAAGAGGGAAATGCCTCAGGGAAAGTAAGTGATCCCTTGAGGCTCTCGTGATTTGGGGTTGATGTGGCTCCTTCTATTTTTTAAAATCAGAGAGCTCTCTTGCAGCCTGCTTTGCTGGTGGTGGCTTCTTCAGGTGACTTATTTAAAATCTTCCTCTGCTGAGTCCAGCTTCTCTGGTTTTCATGAAAAGTTCCTTTCCAGGATGTCCTGTTTGAAAATGAGGCATGTCAACATCCTTGGTTTTGCTTTTGAGTCAAGCATATTGAGGCATTTCTTCACTGTGGACTGGCTCACTTAACTTCTGTTACCCTTGTTTGTTTTCTTCTCCAGATGCTTCTCCCTCTCTAGTCTGACTAGCCAACTTTGCATTCATCTATAGTGCTTCCCTTTTCTGTACCAAGGAGAAAGTTCAAGCAAGCAAGAAGCAGGTAATTTTTAGTACAGGCAGTCCCCGGGTTACGTCGGTCTGACTTACATCGGACCCCTAGTTACGAACTGGGGGGGGCCCGCTAGTGCGGGGTGCCTCCCCCACTGTCGCCACCTCCGGCGGCGCGAGGGGTGCTTCCCCCCAGCAGACCAGGGAGACGTGGAGCGGCTTTTCTCGCCGCGGAGGACGCGGGCAGATGGACTGCCGAGACGCGCCACTGTCCCGCTGCCCGCGTCCTCCACGGCGAGAAAAGCCGCTCCGCGTCTCCCTGGTCTGCTGGGGGAGGGCGCAGCTAGTGTGCCTCCCCCCCCCCCCCCCAGCAGACCAGGCTTTTCTCGCCGACACCTGGGGTAGAGCAGCTGGGGGGCTGCCAGGTTGGTCCCACAGTGCCAAGGTGCGGCGCTACTGGACCAACCCAGCAGCACTCCAGCTGCTCTGTCCCAGGCGTCCCCAAGTCAGCCACTGCTGAAACTGATCAGCGGCTGACTACAGGAAGCCTGAGGCAGAGCTGCTCTGCCCCGGGCTTCCTGGAATCAGCCGCTGATCAGTTTCAGCAGCGGCTGACTTGGGGACACCTGGGACAGAGCAGCTGGGGTGCTGCCGGGTTGGTCCCCGCAGCGCCAACATGCGGCGCTGCGGGGACCGACCTGGCAGCACCCCAGCTGCTCTGTCCTAGGCGTCCAGGCAACCCAGCAGCACCCCAGCTGCTCTGCCCCAGGCGTGTCCCATTCAGCCTCTGCTGGTCAGTTTCAACAGCGGCTGAATCTGGACGCCAGTTCCGACTTACATACAAATTCAACTTAAGAATAAACCTACAGTCCCTATCTTGTACGTAACCCGGGGACTGCCTGTAATAAACAGTCATCTCTGGAATTCAGTTCTGTGAGAAATATGAGAAGATATGTTAGAATTGGAAAAGATACAGGAAAGGGCAACCCAAATTATTAGATGCATGGAGCAGCTTCCATATGAGGAGAGGTCTCTGGTTAAGCTCTTCCCCATAAGCCCATGCTGCCCACCCTGGGCAAAGGCATGAGGCCCAGCGAACACACATGGAAAAACATAGAAAAACAACCCCACCTGTTTATCATGAATGGAAGGAGCCAGAGTATCATAACATTAGGTGGGTAGCCATAATTGAACACCCTTATCATGAGTTTCACGCACACAGACAAGACCAAAGCCTTGAGAAGGGCCTCATAGTCTGGGAAAGAGACAACAGCTGCCTTCCCAAGGCCAACCACAGATCCAGGAAAAGGCCTAACACGTCACTATGAGATGACTCCCCCCCTCCCTAACAATCCAAGCTTGCAGTCACACCAGAATAATGCTATAATTAATTGCATTGCTTTGTATCTTACCCTGTCTTTTTGCTTATACTCCTAGACAAGCACCTATGAACCGCATTGCACCTCACACCTATCTGGAAAGCACCGTCACCACTCCTATGGAATACAATTGGAATGTAGCATATGCATTGCAAGACAATTCCTTTCGGGGGTGAGGGGGAGAGGAATATACTTGTGTGTAGCAATTGTGTTAACTTGAGCTATGGGCGGAGCTATTATGTAATCTCTTAGACTATTGGCTTACTGTGCTCATATGCCTTACTGCTAGAACCTATCCATGGGCTTGGGAACTCCTACCCCATCTCTTCTCTCCACTCATCAGCTCCCTATATAGTCTATTGTAATTATTTGCTTGGCAGTGTTTGCCAAGCAAATTGGCAAGGTGATACTCCGCCAGCGCTGTGCGTAATAAACCCTCCTGCTTGAATCTACATGGTGTCTACATTTTGGTTTCCAACAGGAGTGTTATTTACTCCTTCTCAAACACAAGAACCAAATTAAATTAGTAGGCAGCAGGTTTGAAACAACAAAAGGAAATATTTCTCCACATAATGCACAGTCAATCTGTGGAACTTTTTGTCAGAGACCAGGACTATAACAGGGTTCAAAAAAGAACTAAATACATTCATGGAAGATAGGTTCATCAATGGCTATTACCCAAGATGGGCATGGTTGGTGTCCCTGGGAGTGACTAGCAGGAGGTGTTTCATTTGGCGATTGCCTGTTCTGTTCAGTCTCTCCGGGGCACCTGGCATAGGCCTCTGTTGGAAGACAGGAAACGACTAGTTGGACCTTCGGTGTGACTCAGTCAGTCCATTCTTATGAAATCCCCCACATCTAACTTCTTGGCTAGGCTATTTCCTCCCTTAATGTAGCAACGTGGTGGGGGATTATAATATATTTGCTCCTGGTAAATTAGGACGCGTGTTAGTTGTTCTTAATCCAACCCAAAGACATCTTGGTGCTGGGTACTAAATGCCTGTGATCATAATATACTGCAAGTTGACAGCCTTCCTTACCCGCCTGAGGAATTATCAGCAACACCCAGATCACTCTTTAGCCCTCACCTCCTTGCTCCATTTATTGTCCATCCATCCATCCATCCATCCATCCATCCATCCAATCAACTCACTAAGGCTGTGTCTAGACTGGGCAGTTTTTCTGCAAAATCAGCTGCTTTTGTGGAAAAACTTGCCAGCTGTCTACACTGGCCGCTTGAATTTCCTCAAGAACACTGACGATCTCATGTAATATCGTCAGTGTTCTTGCGGAAATATTGTGCTGCTCCTGTTGCATAAATTGCTGGTTTCGTCCCCTTGGAGGCTAGTCTGATTTGCCCCAAGAAGAGAGTCACACTTTCAGGCTGGGTCCAACTCAAGTTTATTTACTTGCAAGTAAAGTTCGGCTGAGGAACTCAATGCTCAAAGCAAAGCCGACCCCCAGCATCGCGTAAGCAAGGGGTCTTATAGGGTTACCATCCTTCCTGGTTTATGTACCTTAGCGTGATAGGTTACTTCATTTTGACTCTTAGCATTCTTATAGGTCAGGTTAATTTCTAAATAAGATTAAATACAGTGCCCACTTGCTGACTTTGCGGTTACAGTTGTTTGTTACATTTATTCACTTGCTTAACAATAGGCGAGTTACACTTCCTTTTTTCCTGCTTGAGCCTGCCACAAGTTAAAGTATGTGGAATATATCTATATCCCTACTTAACAGGAGACTGGTTTCACTTCCCACTATACCAACGTCTCCTTATTAGGTGTTGTTTTTGCGGCAGGCACTAACCTGCATCACGTCTTGCAGCACTCCTATACAAGTAGCAGATATGTCTAAGCATTAGCAATGTATGTATGTTGTACGTGCTTCTTGTAGGGGAATCAATGGCTCTGGGGGATTTGACTTCCCCTTTACACATCACTCCCATTCGGGCAAAAGCCCTCTTGCGCAAATCTTTTGCGCAAGAGAGCCAGTGTAGACAGCACAGTGCTGTTTTGCGCAAAAAAGCCCCGATGGCTAAAATGGCGATTGGGAATTTTTTGCACAAAAGTGCTTTTGCGGAAATGCATCCGTGCCAATCTAGATGTTCTTTTCCGCAAATGCTTTTAACGGAAAACTTTTCCATTAAAAGCATTTCCGGAAAATCATGCCAGTGTAGACATAGCCTAAGGGTATGTCTACACAGCGGGGCTAAAGCCAAAATAGCTTATTTTGGCATTTGGCGCTGTCTACACAGCAGGAAGACAGAGAAAGAGCACTCTTCCTCCGACTTCCTTTACTCCTCATAAAATGAGGATTACAGGAGTCAGAGTAAGAAGTCCTCCAGCTTGACATCATTTTGACCTTATGTCGAAATAACTGCTTGTAGTGTTGACGCAAACTATGTTATTCTGAAATAAAACTGCTGTGTAGCTGTACCCTAAAGTAGCGTCTACACAGCACTGTAACTCAAAATAAAATACGCAATTTGAGCGGCACAAGTTGTGTACCTTATTTTGATGCTATTTTGAAATAGGTTATTTTTTCATTTGGTGCTGTCTATACAGTGCAAAATTTTGAAATAAAGTACTATTCCAAAACATCCCTTATTCCTCATGGAATGAGGTTTACATAGATGTTGGACTAGCAAGCCCAAAATAATGGGCTTGCTGTGAAGACAAGGGATAGCTATTTTGGGATACTCCAGTATCCCAAAATAGTGTTGCAATGTAGACATACCTGCAAGGAATACAAAACTTCCACTTGGGGCTTTCTACACAACCATGACTCCCATAGCTTCCCACCTGGCATCTCTCTTCTCCCAAGACTACTGCAGGAGACTGTCCTTTCCTGCATCTTCTCTCCACACTTCCTCATCCCTTTCTGCAGCTCTTTACATGGCTGGTGTTTCTATTCCTTTCCTAATAGTACCTAATACTCCGTTCATTTTTTTGACTGCCATTGCATGCACTGAGTGCATGTTTGTAGGGAACTATCCATGATCACTTGAGTGGTAACAGCTCATTAAACCACATCATTTTGTATGAAAAGTTGGGGTTATTATTGCCAAAGATCAATACTTTGCACATATCAGCATTGAATTTCATCTGTTATTTTATCACCCAGTCACCCTGTTTTGTGAAATCCCTTTGTGACTCTATACAATCATCTTTGGACCTAACTATCTTGAATAAGTTTGTATTGGCTACAAATTTTACCATTTCACTGTTCACCCCTTTTTCCAGATATGTTCAACTGCACAAATCCCCTTATAGACCCTTGGAAGTTCACATTGTTTACCTCTCTCCATTGTGAAAACTGACCATTTATTCCTATACTCTGTTTCCTATCTTTTAGCCAATTACAAGTCCAGGAGAGGACTGTCCCTCTTATCTCATGACTGTTTAGTTTACTTGAAAGTCTTTGGTGAGAAAACCCATCAAAAACTTTCTGAAAGTCCAAGTACACTACATGGACTGAATTGCACTTGTCCACATGCTTGTTGACTTCTTCAAATAATTCTAGTAGATTGGTGAGGCATGATTTCCTTTTACAAACACTGGACTGATGCTTCCCCAAAGAGCATGAGTATCTATGTTAGTTGCTCTTTACCTTTCTGACTATTGAACCCCTTTCCAGAATCTGTTTTGCATACCCCATAAGTTACAACTATTTGTTTACAAAATCAGACATAAAAGTACAAAAATGTCCCAGTGCACTATTTCTGAAAATTTGCTTACTTTTTCATTTTACCATACAAGCAAATAAATAATTTGGAATATAAGTACTGCATATATATTTCAATGTATAGTATATAGAACAGTATAAACAAGTCATCTGTATGAAATTTTAGTTTGTACTGACTTTGATAGCCACTGATCTATGTGTCTGATAATTCGGGGGAGGGTGGTTCAACTAATCTGCCTGGTACTGAAGTTAGGCTTACCAGCTTGTAATTCATAGAATCATAGAATCATAGAATAATAGGACTGGAAGGGACCTCGAGAGGTCATCGAGTCCAGCCCCCCGCCCTCAAGGCAGGATCAAGCTCCGTCTACACCATCCCTGACAGATGTCTATCTAACCTGTTCTTAAATATCTCCAGAGAGGGAGATTCCACCACCTCCCTTGGCAATTTATTCCAATATTTGACCACCCTGACAGTTAGGAATTTTTTCCTAATGTCCAATCTAAACCTCCCCTGCTGCACTTTAAGCCCATTACTCCTTGTCCTGTCCTCAGAAACCAAGAGGAACAAATTTTCTCCTTCCTCCTTGTGACACCCTTTTAGATATTTGAAAACCGCTATCATGTCCCCCCTTAATCTTCTTTTTTCCAAACTAAACAAGCCCAGTTCATGAAGCCTGGCTTCATAGGTCATGTTCTCTAAACCTTTAATCATTCTTGTCGCTCTTCTCTGTACCCTTTCCAATTTCTCCACATCTTTCTTGAAATGTGGCGCCCAGAACTGGACACAGTACTCCAGCTGAGGCCTAACTATTGCTGAGTAGAGCGTCAGAATGACTTCACGAGTTTTGCTTACAACACACCTGTTGATACAACCTAGAATCATATTTGCTTTTTTTGCAACAGCATCACACTGTTGGCTCATATTCAACTTGTGGTCCACTATGACCCCTAGATCCTTTTCCGCCATGCTCCTTCCTAGACAGTCGCTTCCCATCTTGTATGTATGGAACTGATTGTTCCTTCCTAAGTGGAGCACTTTGCATTTCTCTTTATTAAACCTCATCCTGTTTACCTCTGACCATTTCTCTAACTTGCTAAGGTCATTTTGAATTATGTCCCTATCCTCCAAAGAAGTTGCAACCCCACCCAGTTTGGTATCATCTGCATTGTCAGAATCACCCCGGATCATTTTTTTAAAAATAGTCATTAGATTAGCTACCCCTCCAAAAATCTGGTACCGAGGCTGATTTAAATGATAGGTGGCATATACTACAGTTAGCAGTTCAAAAGTTTCATAATTGACTTCCTTTAGAATGCTTGGGTGAATACCACTTGGTCCTGGTGACTTATTACAATTTGATTTATCAGTTTGTTCTAAAACCTTTATCGACACCTAAATCTGGTACAGTTCCTCAGATTTATCACCTAAAAAGAATGGCTTAGGTATGGGGAGCTCCCTGATATCCTGTAAAAATGATTCATTTGGCTTCTCCTCAACAGCCTTGTTTTTCTTGAGTGCTCTTTTAGAGCCTTGATTGTCACATAGCCCATTGACTATCTGGCAGTTTTCCAGCATCTGAGATACTTAAAAATATGTTTGCTGTTAGTTTTTGTGTCCTTAGCTGGTTGCTCTCCAAATTCTCTCTTGGCCTGCCTTATTATACTTTTATACTTGACTTGCTGAGCCTTTCTGTTTTCCTTGGTAGGATTTGACTTCACATTTTTAAGGGATGCCCTTTTGCCTCTAACAGCATCTTTTACTCTGCTGTTTAGCCATGTTTAGGCATTTTTGTTGGTCTTATTATTTTTTTCTCTTTGAGGTATACATTTAATTTGAGCCTCTGTTATGATGTTTTTAAATAGTCTCCATGCAATTTGTAGGCATTTCATCCTTGTGACTGTTTCTTTTAATTTCTGTTTAACTAGCTTCCTCATTCTTGTGTAATTTCCCTTTTTGAAGTTATATGCTACTGTGATGAGTTCTTTTGCATTCCCCCACCCCGACAAGGATCTGAAATGTAATTACATCATGGTCGCTACTACTGAGTGGTTCAGCTATATAATTTCTTGGATTAGATCCTGCATTCCACCTAAAACCAGGGTTCGTGACAGACTTTGCTGGGCCCCGGGCAATGTGAGGGAGGTTTGCCTCTGGGCCCCCCAGAAGGAGCGAGCCTCAGGTGGAAAGGGTGAGGCTAGGGGCAGCCAGCCCTCAACACCACCAGTATCGTGCCACGCCTGCCCCACCCAGGCCTTAGCACAGCTCGGACTGTACCATGAGGCACTCTGGCAGTGATTTAAAGGCACAGAGCCCCCTTTGCCTCCTCTCCTGTTGACGGCCCTTCTTAGAACTACATTAAGAATTGCCTCTCCCTTTGTAGATTCTAGGACAAGCTGCTCCAAGAAGTAGTCATTAATGTGTCATTAATGTGTTTCTCTGCCTTTCTTCCCGAGGTGATGTATATCCACTCAATATGAGGATAGATGAAGCAAACATTAATTATTCATTATTTATTATTATTATTATTATTATTTCATTCATGGTAGCTTCTGTAATCTCCCTGAGCATTTCACAGTGCCATCACCATCCTGGTCAGGTTGTGTATCCACTGCTAGACATTTATTGTTCAAGCACGGAATCTCTATCCATGGAGATTTGATGGGACAGTTTGATTAATTTAGGATTTCTTTATTTGACTTCATGCTTTCTTTCCCATATAGTGCCCTGCTCAGGTGAGCTGACAGCCACACTGAGCCCCCGGGTAAGGTGTGTGTGTGGGGGGGAGGAGGGGGAGCTCTGTGCCCCGGGAAGGGGTGGGGCCTTGAGTGGAAGGGGGCGGTTGGGCGCAGCCAGCCCTCAGTGCGGCCCAGAGCGCACCATGACACCCCTCCCAGTCCTTGGAGCCGCATGGAGTGCAAGGTGCTGTGCCCTGACGGTGATTTAACAGGCCTAGGGTGCCAGCCCTTGCTGCCGTTGAAGTAGCAGCAGCCAGGAGCTCCAGACCCTTTGATTCATCCAGCCTTGTGGAAGTTGCCACCTTTGTCCCATTCCTGTCATCGGGCCTGGCCATGCTCCTACCAGTCACTGTCACAACTACATATTCTGGTATTACCTCATCTCTCTGATTAGCCTCATTTCGCCAAGTTGCCATGATGCCTACTACAGCAGTATCACTGAATGCCAGGCTCTCTAGTTCAGCCATCTCAGTATTTAGACTTCTCTCATTCTTCCTTTGTTGGAAGTAAGTAGGAGGAAGACCTGTTTGCATCTGTGGTGTCTAATCCTGAGAGGTGCTGAGCCTGGGCAAAGCCCACAGGAATCAAGAGGCATTACTTACAGCATTCAATGCTTATCAGGATCAGAGCAGGTCCCTCCTCTCTTAAACTTCACCTTTCCTTTCAGTCCCTCCATTTGTCATGTTCCCCTCCTCTGCCTGAGATGCGCTCTCCCAAGCTTTGTAAATTGCCCTCCCCAGCTCTCTCTGCAAAGTAATATTTGCCACCTGGAATGAGGGGAACTTTGTGACTATCTAGTGCATTGTGCTGTAACCCACTCTCTTTCTCGCCCAGTTAAGTTTCCTTCTTTAAGCAAACCACGCCTTGTGTCTCCCGGGCTTCTGCATCTCTGCCCGGTTGCACAAGTAAATTTGGGGCGCGTTCAAATGTATCTGTAGATGTGACATCATGGCCCTTTCCATGGCAACGCGTCGCAATGCCTGAGAGGGTGCTAAAGAGCAGCGCACAAGGAGATTTTCAATCAGAACCAGACAGTTTACATGGCAAATGAGCAAACAATCAAAGGCGAAGTCAAAATAATAATAGTCATAAATTAAAAATAATAAAAAAAGAAATGAACCCTTAGCAAGGTAGGAAATCACTGATGAGATCTCCTTTATCTGCTGCTGGTGTGGTGTGGAAATGATTCAGACCTTTTGTAACCTCCTCTGCCTTTCACATGCAAAAATCTCATCTCACTGTGTTTTCTCCTCTCACATTTGCATATTAATCTTGCCCCCTCTTCTGGACCTTTCAAAGTTGCTTTAAAGGTGAAGGGCAGAAATTAGAAGAAAAATATAAAAGGTGCTTGGGTTATGTTATTAGCACCTTCCATTTAAATATTCACTCACCTCTCCCCAGGCGGTAGACAAAGGGTGTTATCCTCATTCAACAGGTGTGGAAATTGATGCATGAGAAGCGAAGTAACTTATCTGGAGTCCTGCAGTGCTGGTGGCAGAGCTGGAATCAGAGCTGAAGAGCCCTGATCCCCAATACTCTGTCCTAGCTAAAGGTCCTGGCTCAGATTTTCAGAGTTTTGTGGGGGCTTTCAGTGCATGACCCCTGTTGATTTCAACCAGAATTGTATTTCTGAGCGTCCTAAGCAACTTTTGGTCTGTTTCCTCTCCTGCCGTCTCAGAATATTATGGGATTGTTGGAAGCACTGATCAGTTGGTTGCTTCTGAATGAATGCCCAAGCAACAGCTGGTCATAAGAGAGCAGCAAGGAGGGAAAATTCAGTGTTACAACCTCTGGAGCCCATTTGCACGGCAGCATCTCTTTGAGCTGCCAGGCTGGGCTGCATCTCACAGCAGAGCCGGTGCCCTTGAGACTGCAGGCGCAGCCTGCTCTAGTTCTGCTGGCGATCCCTCGACAATAACCTTTCCCCGAGTGCTTCTGCAGCTTCGCGCCTCTGAGTGCAGCAGGGCATGGAAATGCGCAATCAAAATAATCTACCCAGATCTAGAAAAAAAGTGAGCTGGGACTTCTGAAGGGCCGAAAGCTCTCTCCTGGGTATGTCAGCACAGCAAGTGAAGGTGTGATTGTGGCACAGGTACCACTGCTATCTGTACTCTAGCAGCAGTAACAATAGCAGACTAGGTGTGGTAGCAAGGGTTCAGTGGAAGATAGCCACCCAGTTAGAATCTCTCTAGGGCGGGGGTCTCCAACCTTTTAAAGCACAAAATCACTTTTCGAATTTCAATGCAATGTAAGACCTACCTCAAACCCAAATACCCTTGCCCCACCTCCTTCATGTCCCTTCTCTAAGGCCCTGCCCCTGCTCACTTCTCCCTCCCTCCCTTCCCCATCTCCCCTCCCTTTCACTAGGCAGGGGCAGAGGCTCTGGTCTTAGATTAAGAGATCTGTAGTGTGATAGGGGCTCTGAGCTGAGCCTGGGGCAAGGAGTGGGTTCAGGGTGCAGGCTTTGGGAGGGAGTTTGAGTTCAGGGGGCTCAGGGCTGGGGCAAGAGGTGCAGGAGGGGGTTCATGACTGGGGCAGAGGTTCAGAGCTGGATCCAGCTGGACAGTGCTGACCTCAGGTGGCTCCTGGGTGGTGGTGCACTGGGGCTAAGGCAGGCTCACCCCTGCCCTGGCCCTGTACCATTCCCAAAGGTAGCCAGCAAACTCCCCCCATCCCAAGCCCTATTGTGCCCCCCACCTCCATTCTATGGAGAGAGAATACAGGGTGGGAGGGGGCACCCTGACATCAGCGCTCCCTCCTCGCCCTTCCCCACTCTGTACCGCAAGCAGGAGGCTCCTGGGAGTGGAAGGCAGCTCCAAGGCAAAGGGCAGGAGGTGGCAGCAGTGGAGGGAGGGACAGCTGAAGAGCCGGCACTTGATAATCTCTTGGATGAACCAGTCAGGATCATCTGTCAGAGGCTCCAAGATCTACCGGTAGATCCCGATCGACTGGTTGGTGACCACTGCTCTAGGGAATCTGGAGATGTACTTGAGTAGCTAGTCTGTCCTGAAGCCAATATTTCCAAGTCTATTATCAGGGATGCTGCCGGGGAGGGGAGGGCAATAAGGGGGCAAGTGCCCCAGGGATCAGTGATTTAAAAGGGCTTGGGGCTCCCAGCTGCTGCCACGGCTACCTCAGCAGCAGCAGTGGCCAGAGGCCCAGGTCCTTTAAATCACTGATAATTATCTGACGCCATGCACCCTGTGTCCCCCGGGCCGCTGAAGGGCTGGGCGGGGAATGCTAGCCCTGCCCCCTTCTGAAGGGCCCAGCTCCAGTTCCCCCAAGCCCTGGAGAGGTCTCTCGTCAGCCCTGTCTATTATTGGTACCTAGGCTAGCGAGAGTAAAGCTTGCCTGGGTATGCTTATTTATGTTATCATCACACCTTCATCTGCAGTGTAGACATCCTCTCTGAGACAGGCTGGTGTTCCATCCCTTGCAGTGATATGCTTTTCTCTGGGCAAAGGCAGGTTTGCAGCTGATGGTGGAGGTCTGGGTGACATGGAAATGAAAAACTGGTAATGTGGCTCATTGCATTCAAGGGATCTCTAAATATGGGACACAATTAGGTGATGCCTGCAAGCACCGAACACAAGGTGAAATTTACCCAGAGGTTTTATACACCAATTAAATGCCACATAACCCCTTGGTGTGGAGACGAAGAGGGGCAGGCTCTTTGCCCAGGGGTGTATTTCAGCCCCACTGAGGGCCACACTGAGGGGCTGATGAGAATCAACACTGCAGAGAGCTTAACCAACTGCAGGACTGCTAGGTCCTTTCCTTTGCCATACGTAACATTGTCCACAGCCTCCAGCCATGCTACTGCATTTCTGATGTCAATCTAAACAGCAAGCACAGTGCAGCATTTGTGAAAGAGATGAAAGTACACTTGAGTCTGAAGCGAGGGAGAAAGGGAGTGATCCTTCCTAATGAAGGCAGGCAAAGAAAATGGAGTCCCAGAGGTGGTGGGTTCAGCTTGGTTTGCAGGTAGTTTTGTAAAAACATTCTCTTTGCTTGTGAAAGGTACCAAACTGGCAGCTCTGCACACCAGTCTTTGGTCCTGCATCAGCAAGGTGCTTAAAGTATATGCTGCTCTACACATCCACAACTAATACCAAACTTTTGACTTCAATACTTAAGTAGCTTGCTGCATCCTGAATCCTTTATGCATGGAACAAGCACACCTATCAGCAATGGCAGTGGATAGAATATGACTTCACTGATGGACTCCCTCTGGGGGAGAAGATAGGCAGGTCTTCATGGTGTGTTCAGTTGTTAGCCTCTCTGCAGAGACTGTCAACAAAGGTGACAGTGGTTATTTCTGTGATTTATCTGTCGTGTCTTTTAGGAAATGAACTGAGACTTATTCCACAAGGACATTTGGGGCAAAGATTGTGTACTGCTGTTTGTGCAGTGCCTGCCACCATGGGCGCCTGATCTTGGGGAGGGTCTCTTGATCAGGAGTGGGCAACCTGTAGCCCAAGAGCCACATGCAGCCCATTGGGGTTCTATGTGTGGCCCATGAGACATATTGTTTACAGTTGCTCACGGGCAGGGTTGACAGATTCTGCAGGTTTCTGTCCATGTTGTTTTTCCCTACAGGTGTTACTGAAGTGTAGCCCATGTAAATCAAGGGCACATGAAGGGAAGCGTGTGCTGTTTGCACACAATAGTGACTGTGAGAGCCATGCGCTCCCTCTGCCTCCAATCAAAGTGCTGCTACGGTTCCATCGGCACACCCTGCAAATTCTAGGTACAGGCAGTCCCCGGGTTACATGGATCCGACTTACATCGGATCCCTACTTACAAACGGGGTGAGGCAACCCCGCACTAGCTGCTTCCCCCCAGCAGACTAGGGAGACATGAAGCTAGCACCCCCACAGCAGACCAGGGAGACGCGGAGCGGCTTTTCTCAGCAGACACCTCAGCTTGAGAATAAAGGACTGAGGGAAGTGAGGTGTGGGAGAATAAAACTGAGCTCTGGAGAAATGTTTGGCTAGAGTTTCCCCTACAATATGTACCAGTTCCGACTTACATACAAATTCAACTTAAGAACAAACCTACAGTCCCTATCTTGTACGTAACCCGGGGACTACCTGTACATAAGCACAGTTAGCAAAACTACCCTATCCCTGGAGACCATCTTGGAGTACGTCTACACTACAGAGTTTTACCGGTAAAATGGCCATTTTTCCAACAAAACTTGAGGAACGTTCACACTGCAATTGCGTTGTTCCGCAAGAAAATTGAAAGAACAGAGGGGTTTTTCCAGCATTAGTAATCCTCATTCTATGAGGAAGAAGCAAAAAGGTCTGTGTGGACGGGGAAGAGGGAGTTCTTTCAGAAAAAGAGGAAAGAGGAAAAAACACAGGTGCCCTGGTGGCCATTCCGTCCATAGCAATCACAGCTTACTTGTGAGAGTGTGTCCATTCAGTCTGGACGGTCTCTTTCGAAAAAGCCGATCGCTTTTTCGATGAACGTTTGCAGTGTGGACACACCCTTTCAGAAGAAGTTTTTTTGAAAGATCTTTTCCAAAAAAAGCTTCTTCTGAAAGAAGCCTGTAGTCTAGACGTAGCCAAGGTTATGATAATCTTGTGGCCCTCTGAGGTACAGGAGGACCACTCATGCAGCCCACTCGTTAACCAAGGTTGCCTATTGCTGCTTTAGACTTTGCTGTCATATAACTAATAAATAACTCTCATTCCCAGGATATATTTGAAGCATAGGTTACCAGTTTGCTGCTCTTTACTACTACCGCTGCCTCTTGTAGGCAGTGATTTTTCAGAGCATTGTGGGACTAGAAAAACTGCATTACATATAAACCAGAAAAAAACTGTTGATTAGAATTACTGACTGGTTGTCTATACAAGCAAGAGCCAGGAAATTTGTAAAATACCCAAACCACCCAGAAATCCGACACAGACTGTGTGCGGAATATACAAACATTAGGGACCTATGCGGCTTATGCATGTAACAGTCAAGCATGATCTAATTAAATGAGCACTGGGCAGGAAGCCAGAAAGTCTGCATTCTAATTCTGGGTGTGCCACTGACTCGTTGTGTGTCCTTGAGACAGTCATACATCTCCATTCCCCCTAACTGTAAAATGGGGCTGGAAATGCTTTTCTACAAGGGGGGGAGAGTAAGGTGTTGATTTTCAAAGATGCTCAATGTTCATAACTGCACCGGGCAGGCAAATGGTGAACTCACAATAACAATACTTAATTTTTATATGCAGTTTTGCATCAGCAAATCTCAAAGAGCTTTACAAAGAAGGCAGCATTATCTCAAGGTCACAGGTGGGGAAACTGAGGCACGGAGACTTGCTGTGACTTGTCCCAGGTTAGCCAAGAGGTCCATGGCCAATCCAGGAACAGAGGTGAGGTTTCCTGAAACCCAGATTATTATTCTATCCACTAGGCCACATTGTTTCCCCTCAGACTTTTGTTTTTGTATTGAACTCTGTCCACTGTATTGTTATTTCATCCTCTCAATCCATCTAGAACATAAGAACGGCCGTACTAGGTCAGACCAAAGGTCCTTCTAGCCCAGTATCCTGTCTGCCGACAGCGGCCAACACCAGGTGCCCCAGAGAGGGTGGACCGAAGACAATGATCAAGCAATTTGTCTCCTGCCATCCCTCTCCAGCCTCTGACAAACAGAGGCCAAGGACACCATTTTATCCCCTGGCTACTAGCCTTTTATGGACCTAACCTCCATGAAATTATCTCTACTCCATTTGGCCACTTGTTGAGGCTGCTCTAATACTGAGAGTGCACACTCTCTGGAACAGGATTGTTCCTTTTGTTGCTGTTTTGTTGTTTGTCCAGCATAGGGGGTTCCTATGCTTTAAAGCAATAGACAAAAGCAATAGCGGTAATTAACTACAGACAGGTCCATTGTGGGTGATGGCTGTTTCTGAAAATAAGGACATTAAAGTTTGCCCGGTGCTTTGAAAAAACAAAGGGCTAAGAATCATGGCCGACTATTATCCCTCTTAATGAAATGTTTGTTACACCCTAAAATGATTTGTTCAACCCATTCCAGGTGTATGAAACAAATGCTTTTACCAGCTGGATTGTTTGCATCAGAAAGTTCAGCAGCAGGCATGGGAAATGCTCCCTTAGCATCGTCCATCTGACACCAGCACACTTTAATGGGCCGTGTTCTGCTAGTAACAGAAGGAGGAGAGCAAATAAAAACAACCCAGCGAAAGAAGGAGAGAGCCCCCACATCAGATTCCAGTATGTTTTATAAATAAATATGGTGCAGGTGCCAGCTTTGTTGGTACAGATCCCAGTGATTTTCTTCTAACATATGTTAGTTTCTCTGTTTGAGCCAAAAACTTAGTAAGCAAATATTTAGCAAGCATTTAGAACATGTGACTTGGGCTATCTCTAGGAGATTACTTATTTATCTAATAAGGGACATCAGCTCTCCTGCTTCAGAGCATAAGCTGATGGGAGCTAGGAAGAAAGCTTCCTCTAAGGGCAGTTTATTCCATAATTGCCCACTACAATGTTTGTTGCATTTTCCTCTGAGTCAGTGTTCTGGCCATTGTCAAAGACCTGATACGGATCAGACAGACTACTGGTGTGATCCATCATGGCAGTTCCTATCTTCTTGTGACACAAGCATAGACACACACCTTGAAGCAGGGAAGGGAGGATGAGGAGAAAATGGGAGAGCCCTAGTATCAAGAAGAGATAAGGAGTGCTGGGAAGCAGAAAGAAACAGAGACATGGAACATCATCCCAGAGAGATGATCTTGCACAGAGAACACCATGGTAGATGAAGAATCTATCCTGGAGGAGCCCAATTGGTTAACGGGTCAGTAATTGGCAATGTGTTTTTATGGGCAAGGAATGTCACATGCCATGAGATCACTGGTCAATTTTATCAGGAAAATCCATGTTTTCATTATAGTGTGAGCAGCATCCATTTACATTTGAAAGTTCCCAAAAAAACAGCATCTCACTGTCCACTTGCTCCCACTCCATCAAGGGCAGTTCCCACCACAGGTGGAAAGAGGCCCATGAAAACAGACAGGGTTGAAGAATCAAGGCTTGACTCAGGGCTCACTTAAGGCCTGATCTGAAGCTCATTAGAGTCCATGGAACATCTCCCATTATATCAGGCTTTGGATCAGATCCTTACACTGTGGTTTTTTTTGTCTCCAGCAGAATTACTTCTGATTCACACAGGTAATAGAAGATAAAAACCAGACCTTCCATATATTTCTGCTTCATTCGAGAATCTTTGGACCAGCAGGAAACACAGTGATGTTGAGGTAACATCATCAGTGATATGAAACTTCTTTTCAACTTCCATACTCTTATTTTTATTCTAGTTCCATCTATAGCCCCATCTACTAGGTTCTAGAGACAGGTAGTAAGAGGTCTTCCATGCCCTAATGAGCTTGCAGGCTAAACCATTAAGCTGTGCAAAGGGTGGCAATGGAAACAGAAACAGCGGTGCTCGAACAATTTGTATAAAGGGGGTAGTGAGAGCCCCTGAACCAAACTGTGCATCCTGTATATGATGGAACCCATGTCAACCCAGGGCACGGCCATACCACCGGCACTCACAGTTTCAACACCTATAAAGCACAGAGAGGTGAAGTGACTTGCCGAAGATCAAACAGCAAGGCCATGACAGAGCTGGGACTAGCACACTGATCCCCTAAGTCCCAGAATGGTGGCCTATTAAGAGGAGCACCATTTTGGGAGTCAGGAAAAAGGAGTTCCCAGCTCTACCCGAGCTGCTGCATGATCTTGGGTAAGTTGTTTCTCCTCGCTGTGTCTGTTTGCCCTCCTATTCTTTGGCTTGCCGCGCGACTGCCAGTTTATACAGCATCTAGCACAGAAGGACTCCAAGCTTGGTGGGGGCCATTAGCTGCTACAGTAATAGAAATAATAATACATGCTGATGGAAAAGACATGTTGGAATTCACATGTGACCCACAATCCTCTGCTTTGCTTGCTGAGGGACCTTCCTTAGAGCAGCCACTGAAAGGATTCTCAGGAACATATCTGGGAAGGAAAAGGCAGCTGGTGCAGCTGACTGAGCAGAAGCCGGGAGATAGATCCCGCAAGCAGGACTGCATGGGTTTTCAGAAGAAATCAGGGAGCGCTGTGGTGAGGGAAGGAAGGTAGAGCTGACTTTTGCCAAACTTCCTGGTCTCAAAACAGTCTCCAAAGAGGCTGACACATCCTGCACTTTTATTTGAACAGGGTAAGGGTGGGAAAAGGGGGAGAACAGCAGAGAAATGTACTAAGGAATGTTTGTTTTTTTCTGAGAGCTTGCCGTGAAAAATTTCACTCTTGGGCCTTGCTGGGAGACTCTAGTGTGGGCACTGGGCTGTTAAAACACTCCCTTGGTAACTTTTCTATCTGAGGTGAAATCTTCTTCTGCTCTGCCTGCCTTAGAACTTCTCTTTCCCCATGCCAGGGTCAGATGAGGTGCATTAGGGAACCATATGTACATCTACCAGCCTCTCCTCTAGCTACTCAGATGGCTGAAGGCTGCAGAAAGAATGGTCATTTTCAACACACAGATGAGTCACATCCACTTGCGCCCTGCAACTGCTGAGCTACATGCTGCCCTGCAAAGCAGCGAGAAATGCTGGACACTGGAGACTTATTCCATGTCCTTAAGAGGGGGGGGGGGGGGGGGAGGACAGCGGTGTGCGTCTGGGGTGATTGTCATGGTTACCTCTCTGACAAAACAAATGGCACCACTTAATGCTGGTCACCCAAACAGCCATGGGAGAGTGTGTGTTAATCAGCTGGCTGCCAGCGGAGCGAGGTCCCCGCTCTGCCAGGCGGAAGCCTTCCCAGGATCACAGACAGCTCCCAGGAGCTGGAGGGGAACGGCGGCGCTTTGGCAGAGGGACACATGTTGCTGCAGCTTGCCGGGTAAGGATGGAAGCCCCGTGTGGTGTGGAGCCAGCCCCCCCCCCCCCACTTCTCCCGAGGGGGAGGCCTGGGCAGGGTCCCAAGAGGGGGGAGCCTGCTGGGATAGCTCAGTGCCACATGTTGCTGAGGACCCTTGCGCAGCGACCGGCGCCCAGTGTCTGTCTGTCTCGTTATCTGTCTGTCTCCCCGGCTTCCAGAGCCACCCGCAGGCTGAAGCGGGGCCGGCTGCTGCCTCTCGGCTTGGCCCGGCTCTCTGTGCCGCCAGCCCCAGCGGCGGGGCTTGGACCCTGGCAGGAGCCGAAGTTGATCCCGGCCTCTCCGCAGCCCAGGTAGGAGCAGCCCAGCGGCCGGGTGCTGCGGGCGGCTGCTGCGCCGGGTCCCGGGGCTCCGCGGGGCTGCGGGCAGGGGAGGGGCGGGCGCGTGGGCGCATTTCCCGGGCGCTGCGCGGCGCAAAGCGCCCGGGTGTTAAAATCCCTGTCACAATATTGCTGCGCGCCCCAGCCCACGCTGGCAAAGTGCCTCGCCTGCTCGGGCCCCCCGCCGCAGGGCACGGACGTGAGACAAGCCCCAGCCCCGGGCGGGGAGTGCAGTGAGCGGGGGGCGGGGGGACAGGAAAACACAAGGGTCTCTTCGCCTTTTGCCCCGGTGCCTGGGCGGAGAACGAACTTCGCCAGCCCCTGCGCGGGTGGGAAGGTGCCGGGCGCCGCTTGCGCTGCCCGTGGCGCGCAGTGACCTTGCCAGGGCGCGCAGCGCAGCGCAGCGGCGGGTTTGCATTACACAGCGCGGGGGGCAAGCCCGGCGCGGGGCAGGGGGCGGCAATGGCAGCCCAGCCCGGCCCCCAAGCAGAGCAGCCTTGCCCAGAGCAGCCCCCCCCCCGGTCATTACTTGCACTCCCCGCCCGGGGGGGGGGAGGTGATTTGCTTTAACCTCCCTCAGGAATCCAGCCCCATCAGGCCAAGAGCTGGGGCCAAGAGCCAGCGCCCTCCTGCCTCCCAGCCTGGCCCTGGGAACGGGGCCCCGCATTTCCCCTCCCCACTGTGGCAGGCTTGCTGGGCAGCCCGGAAGCCAGGCAGGAGCAGGACAGGCCAGCCCACAGGCAACAGCTGAGGGAGCTTCTGGCCCCCAGCGGGAGGGGGCTCCCCTCTGTCCTGAATAGACCCCACCCCTCCAAAGGGCTAGTGCAGAGGCCCGTCTCCTGCACCCCATCAGGCCCTGAGCGCTTCACTGAGTCTAGCCTTCCAGGGGGCCAATTAGCGCCACCGTTGGGGGCTGCGGAGCCAAGGGGATGAGTGGCCCGTGGCTCCCTCCCTCCATAGTGCTAAGCGGTGGCTTAAGGGGGCAAGCTCCTGTGGGTCTGAGGCCAGGGCTTTCTGCTTGCCTCCCAAGGGAGCTGCCTGCACAGGACCCCAGTGCCAAGGGCTGCTCTGCCACCTGTGTGTAGCCTTTGGTCCCACAGGACTGTGTGCAGCCACCTGGCTTGGGGAAGCAGGAGCTCTGGCCCCCCTGGGATTAACTACAGCCAATGTGTCTGCAGAGAGCCAGGCAGCAGCAGCCCAGCATCCCCCCTGCCCCCTTGGGTTCCAGCAGGGCTGTTGGGACCTGAGAGCAGGGATTCCTGAGGGGGCTGTAGATGGCTCCTGAAAATCTGCTGGCAAAAATGCTCTCTTGTACGGACAGTCTCAGGCCCCCGGGGGCAGGGCTGGCAGTGCAGGGTCCAGTCTCCCCCACCCCTCCCCCAGGCTCTAGTGCCTTGGACATGCAGAAACAAAAGACAGGACTAGGCAGCACTTTAAAGACTAACAAGATGGTTTATTAGGTGATGAGCTTTCATGGGCCAGACCCACTTCCTCAGCTCATCACCTAATAAACCATCTTGTTAGTCTTTAAAGTGCTGCCTAGTCCTGTCTTTTGTTTCAGCAGGACCAGACTAACACGGCTACATCTCTATCGCTATTGGACATGCAGGTGTGTGCTAAGGGATGCTCTTCCTCCTGCCAGCTTGTAAGTGACGTACCAGTCCTGGCTCTTGGTTCAGCCCCGGGCAGCCTTCCAGCAGGGCATATGTCTGGAGTGGGGCTTCTGCCCAGGAAGAGACACACTGGGGCCAGCCAAGAACCATGTGTACAGGACTCTTTCTAGGGGTGTTTTCTGTGGGATACAGAGCTTCAACAGCCCTTCCCCAGGGAGCATGCTGCTTTCACTATGGGGCCAGGTCTGGGATAGAGCTTTGGGAGACAGCACCTAGGATTAAATCAGTGGTTCTCAAAGTGTGGTCCACGGTCTTGAGGCTCCCCTAATGGTCTTTGACCACCTTGCAGGTGGGCCATGGGCTTGGGGCTCACCTCCCCTGCAGCAGGTAGCCTGCGCTGGTGCTCCAGCTCCATGCCCCCCACCGTGAGGTTAGAGCACCAGCACCAGCTTCCTGCTGGTGGGGGGAGAGGAGGGAGCTTTGCAGGTTGGATTAGGCTTGTGAGGAAGGAAGTGGCTCCAGCAGGAGGAACAGCAGCGCATTCACCTGGAGGCTTTTCCCACTGCTCCCATTGGCCAGAATCACAGCCAATGGGAGCAACAGGGGGCAGAGCCTGGGAGCCACTAAGCACCCTCCATCTCCTTCATGCCCAGACCCCATACCTCTCCCACACACATACGCCCCTCCCACTGAGACCATGCTCCCCACCCCACTCCTGCACCCACCTTTCCACCCAGACCCCTCACCTCTAGCCTGCTCCTACACCCAACCTCCTGGCTAGACTGCACCCTTCACCCCCTCCTGCACCCATTTTGTTATCATGGGTAGTTGGCTGGTGGTCCATGGAAAGGCCTGTGTTGAGCGGGATGGGCCACGGGCCAAAAAGTTTGAGAGCCACTGGGTTAAATAATCCAAGGCGTGGAGTGCCTCTTCCACCAACCATCATCACCTCTGGCTCGCAGCATGTGAGAAACAAAGTACAGGTCCCTGGCCATGCCCTTTCCACCACATCCAGCAACTGGAGGAGAGGAGGCCAAACTGCCATGACACTCAAGGATTAGAGTCCAGACGGGGAAAGACCCTGAAGCACATTCAGCTCCTGATCTCCTCCCTCCGTCAGTGGCCATGTGTTCCCCAGAGCAGGGAGGGGAGCAGTCAGGGGACCATTGCCAGCCCTAGAGGGGACATGTATCACCCACGGATCCAGAAAACTTGTAAGGGAGCCCTGTGTTACTATCATGCAGCCCTTGCGGGGGTGTGAAACCTACCTGCTGTTTTTAACAGCACCTGGCAACACAACTAAAACTACAAGGCGAGTCGAAGGCTGGGTCTATACTGCAAGCATAGTGATTGGGTCGCAAGTAGGCATATCCCTGCTAGCTCTCATCCAGCAAGCCGAGGGCAATAAGGGCAGCAGGGACTAACTACAAGAGCCAAGCTCTCCTGAATCTAGCCTGTGCCAGCTTGGACACTATATTATCTACATTAGCTAAATTAAGGCTAGGGTGGGCGTCCTTCCCCATGCGACAGTCACATCTTCACTTGCTTTGTAGACTCACCCGTAGGGCTGAGATGTAATGTCCAGCTGAGGTAGAGATAAGCGAGCACCGATTGAGCTAGTGAGTGGACTAGAGGCTGCACAAGCAAGCTGCCCCAGGGCAATCCCCCGGGATGCTGGAGCCCACCTGGCCACCCCAGTGGCAAGTGCTGCCCTGCTATTGTTAGCTTGCTAGCCAGATCAGAGCTAGCATGGGGATGTCTGCCTGACCTGGAAATTAGGCTGGGTGCCCTCACTTACCTCTCATTTCCGACAATGACAAGTGGCTGAAGCGAACATTCTGCGCTCAGCGATGGCACCATTCGGCACCCTTGCTGACAGCCTCAAGCTACGCCCAAGGTCCACGTTAGCCTTGGAGACTCAACTCTCACCTCAGGGCTGAACTTTCCAAAAAGGGTTGAGAGCATCAGCCTGGCTGCGTTGGGAAGTTCATGCAACCGTTGCCTCGGTTTCACTGGTGCTGCAGCTGAACAGGGTTTCATCTCCCAGTTCCATCCAGAGGGAGCAGCCGCTGAATTCACTTTGATGGGAGAGTAACAATGAATGGCCATGATGCATCAGGACTGTTTGGTCTTTAGTCTAGACAAAAGAATCCAGAAGATAGGCTCAGAGATCACTACAAGAAATGCTCAATTGTAATCATCCTGACAAGCCACTGGATGTCAGTGTTGATTGATACTAATGAAGCTGAAGGAATATTTACCCAGCAGAAGAAAACCTGTCTCTCTCTGCATCAAAGCAGCTTGAATGTGGATGAGGTTTCCTCGCATATTAGGGTTCTGCCTGGTCTGTTCTTGGACAAGAGACCTCCAAAGAAACCCAGAGTGGTACAGTTTGGCCACCATTCCCTCAGTCAGTACGGTCCAGTGCCCCAACCTGGCACGAAGGAGGCTGTGTTGTTTGTGTGTGTACGGAGGTCACGGGGGGAGGGGGAGAACCTCATCGGTCTGACTAGTGACCACAAGCACTCAGGACCTCGGTTGTAAATCTAAGCAACCCAATGCACTTTTTGCAACAGTCAGAGCAATAGCCGAGGTGTTTTGGCTTATTTCTGGCTGGGTAATTACATTGCACCTGGCTAACGCTTCCCTTGTCGTTTCAGTTGGATGCAGTTTTCACTGACAGCCCTGAACTGTTGCATAGCATTTGTGCGTGCTGTCCAAGAGCTCCTGGGCCCCGCTGTAGAAAGGGCTGCCTTGCTGTGATGTGGCACATGAGCTTGCTGTTTCATTCCATGCAAGGGGCTTCACTGAAATAGTTCAACATGAGAGTGGGTCCAAGCAAAAAAAAAAAAAATCACAGAGGTGTGGCAATGTAGTGGCTCTTGGCAGGGGCCAGGTCTTGTCTGGTTTAGTTCATACACAAAAGCAGTTTCATCAGATCCACTCTTTACCAGAAGCCAAGAACCTGCTGACCCTATCATTTATATTACAAGACAACTTACTCAGCGTTGCCTGGGTCCTTCAAGACAGGGCTGGTGGTGTGGGAGCTGCAAGAGTCAGGGCAGGAGGTGTAGGGGGCGGGAAGTTAAGGAGGAGCTCAGGGCGGGGAGCTGGGGATGTGTGAGGTGCAAGAGTGAGGGTTGGAGGGTGACGAGGGGTTCAGAGTGGTGGGGTCCCTCTGACAGGGGCCTTCTCTCTCCCTCCATCCTTTCCCCCAGTTGGCAGGAGCCTTCTCTCTCCCCCCAGTCTAGCAGGGCTTTATTCCTTACCCCTTCTAGCACTGCAACAAATGGCCAGGGGAAAAGGGGCTAAGGGCATGGGGCAGGGGGGCTACTTACTCGGTTGGGTGGCAGGCAAGATGCCCCAGCCTCAGCCCCAGCTCCAGCCGGTCACTGCCGTGTTGCTCTTCACTGCACTCACTGTCCTCAGTGGCCACTGTGGGTTTCACGTCCCGCCTCTCTGCCCCCTCCATCTGCAGGTTATGGGAAATAGTCCTATTCCCAGCACTTCCCATTTTCCTGGCACAAGCAAACTGTGACTTTGCTTTAAGTTAGGCTAAGAGGAAGCTGCCTACCAAAATTGTTGGCCCTGCCTCTTACTGTTTAGGAGGAGTTCTTAGACGAACGGACTCACAGACACACTTTATGTATGTAGCACTGAGGAGTCTAGCAAGATCCAGCAGCATTGTGCTATGTGTTGGACAAGCACACAGGAAGACAAGGCCCTTGTTCTAACAGGTGGTCTCCATCTTTGCCTCCTCTGATGCTAAAGGCTGGTGGCAGAAAGGCTGAAGGCAGCAGGATACAGTTTGGAAAGGTGTGTGTGTGTGTGGGGGGGGGGGATTTAGGGTCTAAAAGGCCAGTCTCACTCCCATCTTATTGAACTCAGACCAGCAGAATGGGGCTGACTTTAAATACGAGCTCAGCTGCAAATATTAAAAGGTGTCAGTTGGTTATTAACACTGCCCTTCCAAAACTGGGTGCAGTGACAACCCCCAGCTCCTGGCTCAGTTCTCCCTGCCATTCCGAAATTCTGGCATCCCTCGTTGGCCAACTTGAGCCCTGAGACAGGGGCATTTAGTGGCTGGATTAGCCTGCAAGGCCCAACCATTCAAGCTATCTCTAGACTGCAGGCTTCTTTCGGAAGCTTTTCCGGAAGAGAGCTGAAAAAACTTCTTCCAAAAAAGAGCGTCTACACATCAAAAACACATTGAGAAAGCAATCTGCTTTTTTGAAAGATAGTGTCCATACTGATTGGACGCGCTTTCGCATTTAAGCTGTCATTACTATGGATGGAGAGGCTATCAGGGCACTTGTGCTTTTTCCTCTTTCCTTTTCTTTTGAAAGAACTCCCTCTTCCCCATCCACACACGCCGTTTTCTGAAAGAGCACTTTTGGAAAAAGGCTTCTTCCTCATAGAAAGAGGTTTAACCATGTCAGGAAAACCCCTCTGATCTTTCGATTTTTTGTCAAAAGAACGTGATTGCAGTGTGGACATAAGTGACGTTTTTTTTGAAAAACAGACCTTTTTCCAAAAAAACCTCTGTAATGTAGACATACCCTCAGAAAGCAACATAGCAGCCACCATGGAAAAAGCATCAGACATAAGAGGTCGTTCCTACAAGCCATCCTATGCTGGCTGCCAGAGGACTCACACTGCTTTGTATCTACTGGCCCATTCGCTGGACTGTGTCATCTAAGGGTATGTCTACGCTACAGAGTTTTGTCGGAGAAACGGCCATTTTTCTGACAAAACCTATGTTATGTCCACACTGCAATTGCATTCTTCCTAAAGTAAATCAAAAGAACAGAGGGGTTTTTTCAACATTGGTAAACCTCTTTCTCCGAGGAAGAAGCCTTTTTTGAAAGAGTTCTTTCAGAAAAAGGAGTGTGTGGATAGGGAAGAGGGAGTTCTTTTGAAAGAAGAGGAAAGAGGAAAAAGCACAGGTGTCCTGGTGGCTACTCCGTCCATAGCAATCACAGCTGAAATGCAAGATAGCGTCCATTCAGTGTGGACGCTATCTTTCAAAAAAGAAGATCGCTTATTCGATGCCCTTTTGTGTGTGAACGCTCTTTTGGAAGAAGTTTTTTCGGAAGAAGCCTGCAGTCTAGACATAGCCTAAGAGACATCTTTGTTAACTGTACTGTGGGAATGCCTAGCACCCATTGTGAAAACATGTAATAAAAGGGACTCAATTCTTTTATAGAAGGACCAACTGCTCTTGTCTAGCTGCAATCATGAGCCTGTCGGTCTCTCTCTTGACATTTAATGCATGCAAACAAGCCCTACCGAGATTTATCTAGCCCCGCTCTTTAATAGAGTAGACATTTAGGAGTGGATTTTTAAAGGCTTAAAGATGCAGATGAGATTTTAAAAAGAGCACCAATCTGCATCTGTCAGCAACTAACCTTTAAAAGTCGGGCCCTTGGAACCTGATCCAAACTTCACTGGAAGGACCTGGCTGAACTCAGGATAAGGCCCTTGCTGCTGTGCAAAGTGTATGTAAAATGCTCCTTGCAAGCTTGTGAGTGTGTAATGAAGTTTATTCTTGAAAATAAGGCTCTGTACTTGGCACATCGCTGCTGCCCTTCTCAAATATCGATACATCAATTCACACGCCCATAAAACTCCCCCACTAGAGGAACATACATCCGCCATAAAACTATCACCACATGCAAAGTGCAGTCATTCCCGCCTCCATAAAACTCCCTCACCCTTCTGTATGCAGAGGATCAGATCATTAGCAATACAGGAAAAGGCACCTAAGCATCTTCACTGCCTCCGGGAATTTGAGGGACAAACCACAAGTGAATATTCACTTCACTGCCCCACCAGCACCAGCAGTTTGAAAGCAGATTCATAGGGCATGCCTGATGTATGCAGCATGCTGGCTGCACGCAGGTGAAGCTAGCAGCCCAGGCACGGCAGTCTGGCCTTGAACAGGGAACACCAGTCCAGTCCAGCTGCTAGAGCACTATAGTCTTCATCAGGCTCTTCCCCTTTCTGTTATGCAAAATGTAGCAGGTAGATATGATGATCTCTATGTTAGTCAATGGACAGGCCTTGCAGATCAGGCATTCCTACCTTGCTTTTGGTTACAGCTCTGCCAATAACTGATCTTAGTTCACTGGTTGTCCTGAAAAATTGAAATAAGTTTTTGGCAAACTTAAAAAAATGTTTTGGGTCAAATGCAATGTCTTAGAAGGTTCTGATCTTTTTAACACTTATAAATTACATACAAATCAAAGTAAATTTCAAGAGAAAAATGTTGCCTATTGAAAAATGCAGCTCAGAAGATGTCAAAACAAGATGTTTAGATTCTTTTTGATTTGATGTTTGTTTCTGTTTTGACTGAAACAATTCAGCAAATTGGAAACAAATTAACAATAGTTTGTGGGTGACCGAAATCAGGCTTTTTTTTTGGGGGGGGGGGAGGAAGAAACAAAAAGAAACAATCCCTGCCCAAATGTTTGAAGGAAACTTTTTTTCCCCAGCTCTGCCCTCACTTTTCTATGTGCACCTCCTGTGTCTGCTGAGTGCATAAGTGAATTTGCATCTCCGGGCACATGTGCAACCAGTGGAGCATGGTAAAAGGGTGTCAGCAGGGTGAGTCACCACAGGGGTACAAACAGCCCCGTGGTTTTGGTGGAATAGGATCGCCTTTTGCTCTCTCTCTGGGAGAGTCAGCTATCCCACCAACTCAGTGTGTTGTTGCCTGCTCTAAGATTGCTTATGAATTGCCAGTTACTATGTTTAAGGTTGACAAGCCCTTTGTCCCAGGACCAGGCCCAGTATTCAATTATTCTATGGTTGGGAACTGTGATGTGCACAATTGCAACACTCTCACTATAGGAACTCTTGTATTTTTACAAATATAGTTTCTCAATACATTTAGCACAGACACAAACACCCCAATTTCATAAGATAAATAGGGAATGTACATCTATATTTCTATACCATACTCACACCATTCCGTCTAGCACAACCCGAGGTGTTAGCCATCGTCTTCCTCAGCTTCTGCACCTTCCCCATCATCACCGGTGGCCGCTTGCTGGCACCTCCCAAGGACTTCATCTCCTACCAACCCTAGGCAGGGATGCCACTTATGTTACACTGTTATGTTTGATGCACATAGGACATGTTTCCTTTTCTCCTTATTTGTATTTCCTTACCTTACTAATGGTGAAGTGTCTTTTTCCAGTAGGTCAAAATATCATTTATCTCAACTTATTATCACAAACATCAGTTCGTTACCGTGGGCCTTTTGTGGTTGTCTATCACATTTATTATTTGTGTCTTACCCAGTTATTTGGTCTGGTCTCAACCAGTTATTTTGGGGTTTTCTAAGTAATGATGGACCTGCTAAGTGCAAGGGTATTCTTAGAAACGCCTCTATTATGGAAAGTCCCTCTATCTTACCACCATCTGTCTAGGTGAACGATCCTGAACATATGTGAGCTAGCTGTATGAAAGGTCCCAGACAAAAATACTAACTTTGCCTTTGCTCAACATACAGAATGTGGCCTATAAGTCTCTTGTGTTACAGCCAAACTGCCATTGTAAACCTACTGTAACTTATTATTATAATAAACATATAATCAAAACCATAAGGAAATAGTAAATGTATATATCTTTAGGCAAGCAAGCAGGGTAGCCCTACAGTGTGTAGTATAGACAAGGCCAGAAAATACCAATCGTAGGGCTCAGACAGCCAAGTGCAGAGCAGCAGAGCCCAGAAAGTAGAGTGCAGAATGGAGAGCACAGGAGTGGGGAGCTGCAGACATCCGAGGGAGCAGAGTTTCTCATCCGTGGCAAAATCCTTTGCAGTGCTCTCTGAGGCTACATCTACACAGCAGCGTTATTTCAGAGTATTCCGAAATAACAAAGAGCGCGTCTACCCATCAAACCATTGTTCCAAAATAATGGCCAGCTGGAGGATTTCTTACTCCAACTCCTGTAACCCTCGTTGTACGAGCAGTAAGGGAAGTCGGAGGAAGAGAGCTCTAACTCGGACTTCCTGCTGGGCAAGACAGCACCAAAAGCTGAGATAAGCCATTTCAGCTTCAGCTACGCAACTGACTTAGCTCAAGTTGCGTAGCTTAATTTGACTTTTGCCCTGCGGTGTAGACATGCCCTGACTGAGAACTTGGGGAAGGAGGGTTCGACCCTGCTCCATCATTTTCCTGTATACAAATGATTTCTCTTTCAGTCCTCTCATTCTCCCCCTCTCTCCTTTCCGGAGCATACACTGGATGGCGTGCTTGACACAATCTGCAGCCTGCAGTCGCTCCGTTCAGCTGCACAATGCTTTGCAGAGCAGCTTTTGGCATTTTCTCTTTGCTGTGTTAAGGGCCTTTGAAGGTGAAGCAGCGAAAAGCATTGTCGGCGCAATTCATTCTATGGCAGCTTGTGCTGTCAGAGCCCCAAGGCAGGTCTGATCAGGTGCCCCTCATTGATGAGGGCTGCTTGAGCCGAGGCAGATAACAACACATGCCTTCCTCGGCTGGCTATGGAGGCAGCATGGCCTAGTGGATAGGGCATCAGCTTGTGAGGGCTTGTCTTCAAGTACAGTGGTGCAGCCAGGGGAGGCCCATGTGTATAGGTTGACTAGGCCGTCGCCTAGGGCGCCACGTTAAACGGGGCACCCAATGATGACATCACGCCATTGAGGGCTGTGGAGGTGGGGGTGCTGATCACACATTCCACCTAGGGCGCCAGATGCCAGCAGCCCACCTCGAGCCGCCCCTGGGTGCAGCTGTAGGGCTTTAGCTAAGATGTTACTGCACCGATAGGAGAGCTTCTCCCGCTTGGCGTAGTTAATCTACCTCCCTGGACAGGTAGGTCAGTTTAACTACATAGCTCAAGAGGTGGATTTCTCACACTGCAGAGTTATCCCCCTATTGTCTGTAGCATAGAGCCGGCTTGAATCAAGAGCCACATGTTCTAACACGGGTTCAGCTGCGAACCTTGTGTGAGTCACTGTCTCAGTGGTCGGTTGAGGAGACGGAGGAGCCAGAATGGACCAATGTACATTGCCAAAGAGCCACGGTAATGTCAGCAGCCCCCACATCCGCTTCGCCTCCCGCTCCAGCACGTCCCACAGATCAGCACCTCCCCTGCCCCAATCAGCTGTTTCGCAGCATGCAGAAGGCTGTGGGAGGGAGGAGAGAGGGAACCGCAGGCTCTGGGAAAGGAGTGGAGCTGGGTCCAGGCCTGGGGCAGAGCCAGTGGTTGAACAGTGAGGTCCCCCTCACCCTCCGGCAGTTTGGAAAGTTGGAGCCTGTCGCGAAGTCGGTGCCTACCTATGGCAAGCAGCTGCGTATTAACTTCCGAAGAGCCGCATGTGGCTCCGGAGCCATAGGGTGGCCGTATCTGGTGAACTCTTTGTGGGGAGGAGCTGTCTTGTGCCATGAGTATGTGCAGCGCCTGGCACACGGGGTGGTTCGCAACACTGTTGCAGTACCACCAGGGCTGCCATGGCCAGGAGGGGAGCATGGTCTCGTACAGAGGTGGTGGGGCCATGTCCTGTGTTAAAGCTACGTAGCACAGGGGCCTGTCACCCTGTGCAGCAGGGACTCCTCTGCTATCCAAGGGTATGTCTACACTACCCCGCTAGTTCGAACTAGCGGGGGTAATGTAGTCATCCGCAATTGCAAATGAAGTCCGGGATTTGAATTTCCCAGGCATAATTTGCATGAAGCCGGCCGGCGCCATTTTTAAATGCCGGCTAGTTCGAACCCCGTGCCGCGCGGCTACACGCGGCACGGAGTAGCTAGTTCGGATTAGGCTTCTAATCTGAACTAGCTGTACTCCTCGTATAGACATACCCCAAGATCCTTAATGCTTCAGTCCACATTGGGAGGGGAAGGGCCACAGTGCTGTTCAAACCACACTAACAGCCCATCCTCTTGAGCCCAGAACAGGAGGTTTGCATTTGTTTTCAGGTCCATTTGGCTCCTCTTTCCAAGGAGAGCTTTAAATACCTTGCAAGCTGCAGTCCTAGTATGGCAATGCCTGCCGGCAGGCCAGGAGTACAAACAGCTCTGTGCACTGCAGGGGATGGAGGAAGCAACGTGTTCTAAGAGGCTTGGTTTTAATAGTTACCCACAGCTAGTGCCAGCGTCTCCGGAGGTCCATCTCCAGTTCTTCCAATAGCTCCTGACTCTCTCCTCCCTTTTTGCAGCCTTCTCATTGTCCACGCTCCCTTCAGGTTCCCAGCTTCCTTACAGTGACCAGATTCTCAAGTGACAAGCTAGGACAGTTGCTGGGGAAAAGAGATGGATAGATGGGGGGTGGGGTTGGCTGGGGTGCGGGCAACGTTTGGGCTTATCGGGGAGCTGGGAGAAATGCAGGTTGGCTCCCGGTGCCAGGTAAATCTGAGGAATGGCACCCCTGGCTCCCCAACAGGAACTCCCAGTTCAGGCCTGGGTGCACAGTTACAGCTGGAGCTTCCTCCGCAGAAGAGACAGGACTTGGGCATCATGCCCAGAAAGGGGATTCTTTGCTGGACACAGATAGAGCTTGAGGTTCTCGCTGGTTCCCTCGCTTCCAGGCAGGGCCTGCCTAAAGGAGGCCGATGGTGAAGGCCTGGGCCCATGGTGTTGCACGCACATGAGGGGACAGCTGCATGGGCCTGCTGATATTGAAGGCTAGTCTCTTTTTGCCTTACTACCCTGTGGCTCCTTGGCATCCCTTCCTCACATTCCAAGTCCCTCGGGTGCCTGCATAGTAACTGTCCATGGCTCTAGGGGCGTAGCGAGGGGGGGCAGGGAGGGCAGTTGTCCCCGGGTGCCATGTCCCCTCCACTCCTCCTGTCATCCCTCGGCTCTCCTGCTCCTCCTCCACCCACCACTGCCGGCTGGAGCCTCTTCCCTGCCTCTCCGCCCGTCCTCTCCGTCTCTGCCAGCGGGTTAGTGCGTGCGGGGGCCCAGCCCCAAACTAGGGTGCAGGGAAGATGCAGTACAAGCTCCCCCCTTCCTCCCAGGGTCGGGCTCAGCCGTGCACCAGGTTTGGGGCCCTGCCGCACAGTGGCAGCGGGGAGAGGGCGCAAATTTTGCTTTAGCCCCCGGGTGCATGACACCCTCGCTACGCCTCTGCATGGCTCTGGTAACAGCCCCAAAGAGGGAAGCACAAGCTGGTTTGACCTCGCGAGGAGAGGGGAGGGAAGAGGAATGGGAAGCCCGGAGGAGCCTAAGGAGAGAGACGCCGCGTGCTAGGGACGGCCTCCTGGGGCGCGCTGCTTTGAGTCGGTTTACGGGAATGCTGTTGCCGCCACCCACTTGACAATGAGCCCAGGAGCGTTTTGCCTCGCTGGCCCTGGGGCAGGAGGGGCCCTTCCCTCGTCCGTGGAGAGTCCTCGCGCCCTTGTCAGTGGCACTGAGCGCCGGGGGCACTTGGCACCTAGCCAGGCAGCCGCAGAGCCACAGCAGGCGGGAGGAGAGGGGTCTGCACCCTGGGTTTTAAATCTCAGCGCCAGTGGGATTCCCCTGCCCTCCCCGCCTGCAGGAAAGGTTGGGGAAAGCAGAGAGGCGGCTCAGAAGCCTTCTCATGACTAGGACTAGAAGAGGTTTCCCCTCCCCCCCAAGTCTCTCTGCACCACAGATACTAGGAGAGGAGGGGGAAGTGGGTAGCGCCAGGGGGATTCCCCGGTCTCCTCTCCGACAGGGGCACCTCCTTGACGGAGACCCTGTGGCTGTTTGCCCCCTCTCAGGGGTCTCCTTCTAGCCAGGACACTCACAGTCCCCACCACCAAGGAGTCCAACCGCCAGGCCGTCTAATGACCTTATCAGGGGCGGCCCGTGCGTACAGGCCAACTAGGCCATCGCCTAGGGCGCTGCGTTAAACGGGGCGCCCAATGGTGACGTCACGCCATTGAGGGCTGTGGGGGAGCTGATCGCGTGTTCTGCCTGGGGGCCGGCTGCCAGCAGCCCGCCTCTGGCCGCCCCAGGGCCGTATGCCAGGTCTTCTACCACACGCTGTGCCCAACACCCTCATCTCTTGCAACAGGAGGGTTTTCCCAGCCCCTTTCCGGGTGGCAGGAAGGAGAGCGCAGGCCCTTTCTCTCCTCTGGGCTCCAGTCCAGGGCAGCTGCAATAAGCAGCTAAGATCTGCTTCCTGCTGCTGCTTTCCTGGGGCCCTTCCTACCTTCCTCTGCCCATTTCACAGAGCGGCTCCTTCTATTGCTTTGTCCTAGGGGTGCTAGCTACGTTCTGCCCACTTCCAGGCTGGTGCAAAGTCCACATCAGGTCCCTGGCCACTGCCCTCTGCTTGGGCCGCAGGTCTTCCCCCAGCGGTGGCTGGTCTGCCAATTAGCCACAGCGGAGGAGGTCTCTCTAAACCCTTCCTAGCTGTTGCAGCGGGGGCTCATAGATCCCATTACAGCTCCTTTCTCCCACACTGGTCCATATGGATTGGCAGCCCCTGGCACAAAGGGGCCCTGGTGCTGCACGCCGCGCCTACATACCACACACCACACTTAGTGATCATGATGGCCGCCCATCGTCTCTCCAGACGGGAGTCTTATCGATCGTGTCACCGGAGTGCCGAGGAGCCCGCCCGAGGATCAGGGCCCCATGGTGCGAAGCAAGGTGCAAATACAGAACAAAAGAGACAGCCCCAGCCCCAAAGAGCTTACAGTCTATGTGTGCCCTTAAGAACCCATCTCCAGTCTCCTGCACCCGGAGCAGAACCACCGCCGGCCGGCCTGCTTCTCTGGAGGCAGCAGGGGGCAGTGTTGGTTGCAGACCCTCACGTACCTCCCCTCTGGCCAGGGTGCTTTTCGGATGGGAGGGACTGTGAATCAGCAAAGCATGACACTGGAGGGTGTGATTGATGCAGCTAATGCAAATGATCTCATCCTCTCCTGAGCTCCTGTGCTTGGTGTTGTCTCGCATCCTCGGGCCCTTGGGCAGAGGAGAGGCAAGGCTGCTCCTGAGCAAATGTCCCCTGCAGCTCTCCTAACACAGCCTGTGGTGCCTCCTAGCAGCTCCCGGCACAGGGCCCCTAGGTCCTGGCCTGGGCTCAGCTGTCACAGAAGACTCTGTTGGCTGTGTTACAGCCGCTCCTTCCTGGGGGTGGGGAGGGGGGGGGGGGGTAGCTCATTCCCAGCTTCCACCCCACCAGGCCAGGGTGCTCGCTTTTAACCTCACTGAGCCTCACGTCAACGAGGTGTCTCTGAGCCGAAGCCACTGAAGCCGCTTTTGTGTAAGCGAGAGGGGAATCAGGTTTCAGGCCTGGAGACTGGCCCACCTCTCCTGTGGGGCACAGCAGAGAGCCACAGGGAATAGCCAGCTATTTTGAGTACCTGGGGCTCGGGCAGGCAGGGGGCCTGCCTCGGATCCCGCAGGGCTGCTGGCTGGGAGACACTTACGTAAGCACCTCCTGGCCACAGCTTGCCTCCGGTGCCCTAGCCTCTCCTTCACCCCAATGCCCTGCCCCAGGTCACCACCAGCTTCTGACTCCAGCCACCATCTAAACCTTCTGCACCCCTCTCCCATTCTCCCCCACAACTCCCTCCCAGGCCCTGGTCAAAACTCCCTCCCAGGCCCTGGTCAAAACTCCCTCCCAGACCCTGGCCAAAACTCCCTCCCAGACCCTGGTCAAAACTCCCTCCCAGACCCTGCACCCCAAGCCCCTGCCTGATCACAACCGCCTCCTTTACTTAAACTCTCTTTCAGATCCCACATCCTCTCTTGCACCCCAGTCCACAACCCCAGCTCCCTTCTGCATCCAACCTCCATCCCAGATTCCACATCCACACCATAGAAAAGTGGGGTCCTTGATCACTTACCAAAATCTTGGAGTGGTCCTCTCATCAAAAATTATTGCCCACCCCTGCCATAGCCCCTTCTTGCTGGTCTCATTTGTTCTGTCCTCCATCCCACCCTAGCTAGTACTTAAAGCCCATATCCTCATCTCGGTCTCTCCTCTTGGACTCCTTTAAGTCCTTTATCTCCCACCCTAGTTGGCCCAGCTTAGCTCTGCTGTTTTTCCACTGAAAGGCACGGGTGAGCTCCTGGTCCTAATGACTTGTAATTGCCTTCCAGGACATTTGCATCTAAAGGTGCATTGCCTGACACAGAGCTGGCCAGGAAATGAGCGGTAAATCACCGTCTTTCACCGTTGCTGGCTCCCCCTTGGTCACACAGAGCGTTGCATAAATCCTACGGAGCCAGCCAAGGAGTAATCAGGCTGCAGCAATCCCTGGGAATTCCTGGCAGAGAGCGAGAGTGGTGAGTTCTGCACTGGAACGGACCTGCAAGATCCGTATCTGAGTTCTTCTGCCAGTCAGGCTGAGACACACGTCGGGAGAAGGGGAGCCAGGACAGAGGGGGGGCAGGCAACCACAAGAGTTGCAAGGAAAATTTAATTAACAGAAGCAATAGAGGCAAGTACTTTAAAGATGAACCGCTCCGCTAAGGAGGCAGCGAAATGAGTCACAGCTAGCAATGGGATGTAGAGAAGGGGGAGAGGAGTCTTTGCCCTTGCCCTGAAAGGCTGGGTGAAAAAAAAAGTGATTTAATATAGCCAGCCGTGTGGTGGTTTTGGGTAATGGGCAAAGAAATCATAGGCCAGCAAGAATATCTGTGTGTCTCCAGATGTTTCTTTCTTTCATGAGAACTTTCATGGTTATATTTTGTTATTGTGGAAAACAAAATCCAGCAAGGGGTGTTGTGTGTGTGTGTGTGTGTGTGTGTGTGTGTGTGTGTGTGTGTGTGTGTGGGGGGCGGGGGGGGGGGGGGGGTTACCCAGTTCAGCACAACATAAAGCTATAAACAGAAGCACAGCAGCTGGAAGAACTTTCGCTGCTGCCCCTGAAATACCAGCATGCCCTGGCCCTGGGCACAGTCCATGCCTTCCCTGCAGATTAATCAAGGAGTTCCCAAGTATTGAATGTCCGGGAATGGGGACTGATGGCATCTTTCCCATCATGGTGGGAATGTTTTACTCATCTCCATGCCATGGGCCTGCCCGGGTAGTTCACCTTCACCAATGAGGAAATGAATTCCTCATGATCAAGTGGAAACAAATTTGTTCTCTAGCTCACAAGCCTATAGAAGGGGCTGAGGCATCAGCATTAAATCCAGGATCACCTTTTACTGACAGTTACCCCTAGAAACCCCATTAGAAAAGGCAACTTGACAGGTGCAGGTCAGGCTAGAAGGTCCCATGGGTGCACCCATCCCGCTTGGTGCTGCTGTGGCCCATCCTCACAGTGCCAAGGGAAGAGAGGGAGTTAGGAATCAGTGGAGGGTGTGGCCTTGATTGCCGTCTTCAGTTCCGAGGCCTTTTCAGTTCCACCTTTTGCTGTCAACTCTGTACAGGTCCCTGGAGGAAGGTCCTGCTGGAGAAGCTGCACGCTGGCTGCTGGGCCGGTCACGTGTCTGCACTGCAGAGGGCGGGAGGCCCATAACAGGCCCTGCAAGGGGCCGTATCGGAGCTGTCGCTCTGCTAAGTGCCCGTGCAAGTCTGAGGCGCTGGGCATGTGTTGGGCTCCAGTGGTCACGGCTCCTTCAGGGTTCTGACATCTTCTCCCCTCTCCAGTCTGCTGCAGGGTCTGACGCCCAGGCTACCCCAGAGCCTGTCCGCAGAATGCCGGGGCTCATTAACCGGGCGAGCAGCTCTCCCCTCCCACTCACAGCCTCCGAGGTCACCTCTTGCGTCAGCGGCTATGCCTTTGGGATGACGGCCTCCCTGACCTACGGCAACCCGGAGACCCATCCCTTTGAAGGTGAGGCTCGGTTCCCTGGTGTGCTGGCAGCAGCGATGGAATCAATGCTGGTATTAATGACATCCTCTGAGTCCGGCTCAGCAGCCTCCTCTTATGGACAGGGAACAACACTTGCTATTGGTGCAATTGGAGGGCCAGATTCTCTCCTGAGATGAGAACCACTCAGCGTGGCAGGGGGCATTGGGGAGCCAGTTACCGCCACCTGATTCTCCAGATACGGCAGCTTCAGCTCCTGCCTCAGCTCTAGCATATGTTAGAGCAGCCTAAGGGCTCTTCTGTTGTACAGCTGCCGGCAACGTACCCTAAGGGACCCTGCCCCAACTGAGACTTTGAAAAGTAAAGTGGCACACCAGTCCCCGTTCTGATGTGTGCAAAGTGTACAAAGAATGCTTGGGGTAGATGCTGAGCTCTCCTCCACTGTCAGACAGCTGCTTGGCAGGGGAATCAGATTCTGGCCTCTTTGAACAGAAAAGTTGCTGGAGCTGTGAGAGGATCAGGCCGCTAGTGCTTCCTAGAATCATACACTCATAGACTCATAGGCTACGTCTCCACTGGCATGATTTTCCGAAAATGCTTTTAACGGAAAACTTTTCCACTAAAAGCATTTTTGCAAAAGCACGTCTAGATTGGCAGGATGCTTTTCCGCAAAAGCACTTTTTGCGGAAAAGCGTCTGTGGCCAATCTAGACGCAGTTTTCCGCAAGAAAGCCCCGATCGCCATTTTCGCCATCGGGGCTTTTTTGCGGAAAACAGTACTGTCCTGTCTGCACGGGCCCTTTTGCGCAAAAGTCTTTCGGAAAAAGACTTTTGCCCGAATGGGAGCAGCATAGTATTTCCAGAAAAGCACTGACCATCTTACATGAGATCGTCAGTGCTTTTCCGGAAATTCAAGCAGCCAGTGTAGACAGCTGGCAAGTTTTTCCGCAAAAGCAGATGATTGTGCGGAAAAACTTGCCAGTCTAGACACAGCCATAGGGTTGGAAGAGACCTCAGGAGGTCATTGACTCCAACCCCCTGCAGGACCAATCCCAACTAACTCATCCCAACCAGGACTTTGTCAAGCCAGGACTTAAAACGTCAAGGGATGGAGATTCCACCACCACCTAGAGAACCCATTCCACGGTTTCATCACCCTCCCAGTGAAATAGTTTTTCCTGTTATCCAACCTAGACCTCCCTCACTGTTACTTGAGACCATTGCTCCTTGTCCTGCCATCTGTTACCCCTGAGAACAGCCTCTCTCCATCCTCTTTGGAACCTCCCTTCAAGTGGTTGAAGGCTGCATATCCTTTTCCACTTTTCTTCCGACAGAGGCTTTTCCGACATGGGCCCAAATGTCAGGAAAAAACCCTCTTTCGGAACATCCCTTCTTCCTCATAGAACGAGGTTTACAGGAATGCTGAAAAAAACACATCTGCGTTTCTGAATTTTTTTTCGGAAAGCAGACACTTGGATGCAACAGAGCTTTTCCGGTATCCCAGAAAAGCTCTGTAGTGTAGACATGGCCTTCTAGTCATTGCTAAACCTGCCTCTGTGAGATCAGCTCTCCAGGGCACTCTTGGTTCTAGGTTCCAAGGACCAAAAGGCCTCCAAATTCCTGGAGCTATTTAGAGGTTCCGATTCACTGTGACTTAGTAACCCAAGTCCTGGGGAACTGGAGACTGCCTGGGTGTACACGGGGCTGGCCAAGCTTCAGATGTGTCCTGGTGTTTTTATGGCCATATATAATATTCACACCTTTACAACAGAGTGAGCAATAAGAATAATCTAATCACGTGTGCCAAGATGCTCAGGAGTGATATTTTGTGCCATGTGGCATCATTAATCATGTGGCTACTTAATCCCTCGTTTCAGTGTGTGATCACGCCCCCATCTAACTGTCCAGCATTGAGAAGAAGAACCTGCTGGTTATTCATCCTTAAGAGTTGGTTCTTTAGTTCAAGTGGTAGGTGCTTTGGTGCTGAAGATCTAGTGACCAAGCCAGAGAGGGATCTAGGGGTCATAGTGAACCACATGCTAAATGTGAGTCAGCAGTGTGACACTGTTGCAAAAAAAGCAAACGCGATCCTGGGATGCAACAACAGGAGTGTTGTGAGCAAGACACAAGGAGTCATTCTTCTGCTCTACTCTGCACTGATTAGGCCTCAATTGGAGTGGTGTGTCCAATTCTGGGCACCACATTTTAGGAAAGATGTGGAGAAATTGGGGAAGGTCCAGAGAAGAGCGACAAAAATGATTAAAGCTCTAGAAAACATGAGCTGTGAGGGAGGACTGAAAGACTTGGGCTTGTTTTGTCTGGAAAGAGCAGACTGAGAGGGGACATGATAGCAGCTTTCAAGTACCTAAAAGAGCGTTATAAAGAGGAGGGAGAAAAATGATTCTCCTTAGGACAAGAAGCAATGGACTTAAATTGTAGCAAAGGAAGATTAGGTTGGACATTAGGAAAATCTTCCTAACTGTTAGGGTAAGTTAAGGACTGGAATAAATGGCCTCGGGAGGTTGTGGAATCTCCATCACTGGAGACATTCAAAAGCAGGTTAGATAGACATCTGTCAGGGATTATCAAGATGATGCTTGGTCCTGCCGTGAGGGCAGGGGACTGGATTTGATGACCTCTCAAGGTCCCTTCCAGTTCTATGAATCTATGTGGCAAGACGGGGATGGAGCAGAGTTAAACTCTTTCTGAGGCATCAAGCGTTGTCAAGTGTGATAGGCCCCATTTCGCAGGATCTTGACACACGTGCCCAATAGCCAGTTCAAGAAGAACTGTGGAAGCCAATGGAATGACTCACGTGCTTCAAGTTAGGCATTGCTCAAGTTAGAAGGGCCTTTAGGCTGCTCTAACATATGCTAAGGCTGGGGCAGAGTCTGGAGCTGCCGTGTCTTGGGAATCAAGTGGCTGTAACTGTTGAATCAGGGCCTATCAAATCCGAGGTAGTATGAGAAGCCTGACATTTCTGTGCACATCTTAAACCTCTAGATTCTTGGAGGAAAGTCCACCAGGGGTTGTATCCTTAGGGTGTACTTCTGGGGCGAGGCTGCATTAACGTTGGAGGCATGCAGGTTTGGATCCCTGGAACCATGGACCACACACCGATGTACAGAGAGGGAGTTCTCCTCCTGGGGGTGTCACCTGACGGCTGTTCTAAGAGCCTCGCCTTTTGGCAGGTCTCTTTGTCTACCCGCTGGATGAGTACACCACCGTGGTTGGGTTCGAAGCCGTTGTTTCCAGGCAGGCTGTGACAGTGCAGATCAAAGACAAAGCCAAACTAGATGACTGTTACTGCCTCCCCAATGGACGAGCTCAGGATGGAAGCGGTAAGGAGACCCCGGTGATTTTAATGGCAGGGGAGGAGGAATCCCAGTGGGGCTGCCGGTTGTACATGCTCGCGACATGGTGTCCGGAGCACTCATACAGACCAGAAGTGGCTTTGGTCACTTCGGGGACAGGAGAACCGATGGCATGCAGTTACCCTCAGCTTCTGGAAGAGCCAGCACATGAATCTTGAAAGATTCCTTAACTTCAGTGGGCTTTGGATCAGGCCTTCCTGAGTCACAAAGCACTTCTCCCGCTACTCAGCCCAGAGCAGGCTGCCTGCGGAAGCCCTTCTAATGCACTTGACAGCCCTGGGATGTTGCTGTGGGCTGTCTAGTATTTGATTCACCAGTGCCAGGGGCTGGTGCAGAAGGGGGGAGACCTGGACAGGGACAGGGAGAGGGACAGGGACAGGAGTAGGCTCTCCAGCATCTCCCATGTGACCTCTCTGTGCAGGAAGGATCGGGCTGGACGAGGATTTGGAGCGAATCGTTTTCGTGGCTAACCTGGGTGTGATCCCTCCGCTGGAAAGCGTGTCTGTCTTCCTCAGCACCTCATCGGAGCTGCAGACGCTCCCGAGCGGTGCCGTGAGGGTCCTTCTGCCAGCCGTGTGCGTCCCCAAGGTGCCCCAGTGCAGCGGGGAAAGCACCAGCCTCTCTGGACACCTGCTCCGAGTGTAAGGGGGAGCAAGGGGCTGATTTTGGGGAGGGGCTCAGGCGCCGGGGCGAGGAGGGCCAGAGAGATGCCCCCTATCCCTCTAGCAGCTTTCTTTCCCCCACTCCAATTTATAACTACAAGGGGCAGAATGACTGTGGGTTGGGCTTGAATTGCTCTGAACTTATTAGGAGTTGAAGGTCAGGCCACATGCCCTTCGAATGGTTCTATAAAAACCCATTTCCCCTAGACCAGCGGCCCCCTTCATTTCTCATCAGCAGCCTGCGTTGTGAGGGGGTTGTCTGGTACACCCGCGGCTCCCCACTTCTACCCTTTGCTACCCTCTTGTGCCCCTGGCCATCCCTAGTGCCACGCCCTGGCATAGCTGCCAATCTGTAGCCATCTCCCTGTCCATCGCTCCTTTCTCAGCTTCCCTTTTCCTTCTCCCTTTGATCTGCCTTGTTCTCTTGCTTTGTGCCCCTCACCGGAGCGTAAGAACGGCCAGACTGGGTCAGACCACAGGTCCATCTAACCCAGTGTCCGATCTTCCCACAGTGGCCAATGCCAGGGTCCCCAGAGGGAATGAACTGAAACATGGAATCATCAAGTGCTCCCTCCCCTGTCACCCATTCCCAGCTTCTGACAAACAGGCTAGGGACACCATTCCTACCCATCCTGGCTAATAGCCATTGATGGACCTGTCCTCAATGAATTTATCTAGCTCTTTTTGGAACCCTGTTAAAGTCCTGGCCTTCTCAACATCCTCTGGCAAGGAGTTCCACAGGTTGACTGTGTGATGTGTGAAGAAGTACTTCATTTTGTTTGTTTTAAACCTGCTACCTCAGTGCAGTGCATCCCAGACCAGAGCTCACTCTGCACACTGCTAGGGACAAGTCCAAGGGGCTGAGACGCATGAACTCCTCGGGCTGAGCTAGGAGAGACACTAAGGCTGGTAGGCTGTTGTCTAGACCCACAGCCCAGCAAAAATGGACCGCTGGCTGCCTAAGGAGCTGCTGTGGGAGGCCATGGCTCACACGTCCAGGGTTTGCAGCTTTGACTTGGTGTCATGTCCCCAACATCCAGAGACCGACACTCCTGTGTAGCAGGGAGCCCGGATCCCGCTCCCAAGTTCTGTCTGGCCCAGCTGTTGGAGAGCGAAGCGACCAACCCCACTGAATATGAGTTCAGCTTCCACCTGGAGATCCGGGGGCCGTGTCTCCTTGCAGGTGAGACCACCGGGGCTGGCCCTGGGAACCCAGCCCACTGGAGAAGCACCTTTCACCACTGAACAAGGCGGAGCCAGTCTGAGTGTGTTAACCCTGCCACGGTGCCAGTGGTTGGGCTGGCAGCTCAATGCTGATGAGTGGGTGATACCCTCTCCCTTACAGCACTGATGGTCTACGGCTGCAAATGAGGCGTCAGCACACTGTGCTGTCCTGGGGTAATAAATTAATGGAGATTGCCTATCTCCTAGAACTGGAAGGGATGTTGAAAGGTCATCAAGTCCGCTCCCCTGCTTTTACAGCAGGACCAAGTACCATCCCTGACAAATTTTTGCCCCAAATGGCCTCCACAAGGATTGAACTCACAACCATGGGTTTAACAGGCCAATGCCCAAACCACTGAGCTATCCCTCCTCCCTTGGAGGGTACCTTGGGCCCCTGGGGTACAGACAGGAATCCAGGCACATTGGCCTGCACAACTCTGTTCTCAACTTTCCTGGTGCCTTGTCTCTGCGCCCCCTCCCCTCTTAACTCTCTCTTTTCCCCCTCTGAGCTCCAGCTCCCCCTCCCCCCAAATCCCCACTTCCCAAACCGCTTCTCACACCAGTGTCCCGTCCCTCTTTCCTGCACAGGAGTCGAAAGCCCGACACACCAGATCCGAGCGGATGCCGACCCCTCCGCCCGCTCCGCAAAGAGCATCATGATCACGTTAGCCAACAAACACACTTTCGACCGACCAGTGGAAATATTAATCCATCCGAGCGGTAGGTGGCCTGCACTTTCTGTCCGCCATTCGCCCCCTCCCGCCTGTTCCGGGAACCAGTTGCCATTAGCTCTGTCTTTGCGCTTTGGAGGTAAATGCCTCTTTCATGAGGTAAACATTGAGCCACTGATGTGAACAAAAGCTCTGAACTTACCGGGATGTACCCATTGCTGTCTCATCACCCCCAGGCACTAACTCAAATGCTGCAGCCTCCCAATTTGGGCCACTCTCATAGAGCTAGAAGGGACCTTGTGAAGTTCTCAAGTCCAGTCCCCTACCCTAACGGCAAGACCAAGTACCATCCCTGACAGATTTGCCCCAAATGGCCTCCTCAAGGTTTAGCAGAGCCATGCTCAAACCATTGAGCTATCCCTCCTGCCGCTACAGCACCTGCCAACCAGAAGTCTAAGGCTGTTCTCTTCTTCTTCCTCTGAACTCTCAGAGCCCCATATGCCTCATGTCTTGATGGAAGAGGGTGACATGACCCCTGCGGAGTACGAGCAACACCTGAAGGGGAGAAATGATTTCATTAAAGGGACTAAGAAGGACCCCAGCCCTGAGAAAAAGGTGAGACGGAAAAAGAGTTGGCCGGGGACTGAGGTTTTACCCAGGACTGGAGAGGACCTGGCCAGTGGAGTTAGAAGAGGCAGCAGCAACATGGGATTCCTCTGGGAACTACCGTGGAGCTCTGGTTACATATGTGTGTACCGTTCACCCCATCGCATACCACATGGGGCCAGTAATCTGCCAGAGTTAGCCCAGGTGATCAGTGCCTGGGTCTGAGTGCCCAGGGTAGCCTAGCCCAGGTGTGTGCATCTCCCCGGCACAGCCCTAGCCAAATGATTGTGTGCTTGCTGTTTCTGCACTCACAAGCAGTGTCGGGAGTAGAGCCCATGGTGCTTTGTGCTGAGATGCACTAGGGTGCATCCAGTCAATTGCGGGAAAGTTTGCCCTTTGGCAGGGTGGAGGTGGGGGACTGTGGGAAGGCACCGGAGGGCTTGCAGGACCAAAGCCAGTCTTAAGGGTGGGCTGCAACCTCCCGAATCCTCCCCCAGGTTTCCCTGGTTACTCCCCAACCCTTTTTTTTTGTTTGACAAATTTTCCCCACCTTTTTTTTGTTTTTTTGCTTGACACATTTTTGTCTAGAATTTTTTTTTAAACCATCTGGTAACTCTACGGGCAAGCCGGGCAGTTGCCCGGGGCTGCCAATTGGTTAGGACCGGCCTTGCTTGGGACCCAAATCATTTTACTTGTGTTGCTGCAAAGGGGGTGGCTTCCAGCCAGAGTTAAGGCAGAACCTGGGTCAGTGAGGAGCAACCAAGGCCAGCTCAGTGGGCAGCAAGATTGTCATGACCAAGACGGTCTCCCGGGACAGGGTAGATTTGCTCACTTGAGTACCTAGAATGTGTGGGGGTCCCGACTGAACCGTAGTGGTACTGTGGCTGGATGCAGAGGGAACGCACGGCTCTCACGGCCCATGTTGTGTGTAATCAGCATGCCCCTCCCTTCATGTGCCCTTGCTTTAAGTGTGTATCACTTTAGTAATATTGGCAGGAAAAAAACGACGTGGATGAAAACCAGCAGAATCTGGCAACCCTGCACATGGGCAACGGTAACAAAATATCTCATGGGCCACACAGAGAACCCCAATGGGCTGCAGGTTGCCCACCCCGACCTAGGTTCCAATTCTTCCCCTTTACCCCTGAAATTAGCCAGGCGTTAAACCCGGCAGAAGGTTTTTGTGAGTGGCCAGTTGAGAGGTTTGGGGTGAAACCCAGGCAAGAGCCTAGTTTAACTCTGTTGTGAAGATATGTCCTATTAGGCTTATGGCTGATGAAAGGGGGTGGTGGGATTTGTAGCACTCCTGAATAAATGAACAGGGGGTGAAACTCAGTCATAGAATGAGCGTTAGTAATAGTATAGTATTATAGTATCATATTACATATTACATTTAGTGTTATATTATTATAGTATTAATTCCATTGCTTGCAATAATTAGCCTAACAATTTGCTTATAATGCCAAGCGCCTTAGATTGCTAAATATTCACAGTCTCTGCATAGGTGGTGGGTTCCAGGGCAGGCGTCTGCAGATTGAGTGACAGCATGCACTGTCTCTCATTGAAGTGAAGTGTCTCTTCAATGCACTTCCTTGTTTTGCATGCACCGGGTTGGCACGTTGACAGCCATGCCCGCGGAGTTTGGAAGTAGGGGTTCTCTGTGCTTCTGAAAATCAGGCCCAAGGTGCCTCACGTCAGATTCTTAACCCTGAGTCAACCAAAATCAGTGGCCACTTTTGAAAATTGCAGCCCAAGGTCACACTGTCAGCAGTGGCCATGTTACCTATGCTAGCTCCTGGCCCCACGTCTCCTGTCAGGCTGTCACAACGACAGTTTCCTGAGCGGCTGATGTGCTTGCTTTAAGTGTGTGTCACTTTAGTAGAATCGGTAGGAAAAAATGACATGGATGAAAACCAGCAGAATCTGGCAACCCTGCACATGAGCAACGGTAACAAAATGTCTCGTGAGCCACATAGAGAACCCCAATGGGCTGCAGGTTGACCACCCCGATCTAGGTTCCAAATCCCCCCTTTTACCTCTGAAATTAGTCAGGAGTTAAACCCGGCAGAAGGTTTTTGTGAGTGGCCAGTGGAGAGATTTGGGGTAAAACCCAGGCAAGAGCCGAGGTCTAGACAGTATTTGGTCCTGCCATGGGGGCAAGGGACTGGACTCGATGACCTCTCGAGGTCCCTTCCAGTCCTAGTGTTCTATGACTGTTCATTACATGGAAGCCGTGTTGACAATTTTCTCGGGGTTCTTTTCTTTCCTTTGCAATTAGATGCAATGATTAGAGCCTCATCTGTCTTAGCCGCAGGGTTCTCCTGCAATTCCATTCTGAGTATGGCAGGTGGAAGGATTTGAACCTCCCACGTTCCTGCTCAGATGCCTGCCTGATTATATTGTGTCTTTCTCCTGTCAAATGATCTGGTGGGTGTCTGACTCCAAAGTCATTTTCCAGGGAAAACCCCACCTGTATGCCTGGGGGGAATGAGGAGTGACCGCCCTGGGAAGGGAGCCGCTCACAATGGATGGTGCCAGGGCTGCACAGGGCTTTCCATCCCCTGTATACCCGACTAACAGAGCAGCCACTGAGTGGGGTATCCTGGGTAGATTACAAGCTAGAATTGCGGCTCCTGAGAGCTTGACACTGAGCACCTCTTCACTTAAATGAATTAACATGGACACTTCAGCAGTAAATGGTAATTAATTCCCCTTCGTCATTTTGTTATGCAAATGTTGGAATGCTCAGAAGCTAGCAGGATTATGTGGGCAGCTATGCTCTGGAATCCACGGGCAGCTGACAAGATCTTTATTGCAATTGGATAATGGGGAAGGGAGTGGGGAGACACCGGATGGATGAAATACCATCCCCAGCTGAGGCAGGGCAGTTCTGACTGAGGATACATCTACATTGCGGGATCTGAGTCAGGCTCAAGCCTTAACCCCTCTTCTGTCTACATACAAATCTCTCAGACTTGGGCTCAGATGTAGGATCCTATGACTCTGCAAGGGTCAAAGTGGGTTCAAGTGCTACTGGTTTGCAGTGGAGATGCAGTCCCTCCTCTGGGATCAGTTCCCTGGAGCCCAGCAAAAGTATCCCATAATTCAGTGGGACAGCTTCCTTTGTCCTCTTCTCTCCCACGAATTGCCAGTCGGCTCCATGGAAATAGAAGTTCTAGTACAGCAGCTCAGCGTTTCACCCTTCCATTTTATTCTGACCTCTGAGCTGCAGACACCCGTCGAAGAACTTTCGTCATGTGCAAAGGATCCCCACCAGAAAGCCTTCACCAAGGTCATTGGAGCCCGGCTCCCGATTTCCTCTAGTCTCTGGAGTGAGGCCAGCAAAACAACTGATTTTAGTCAAAGTACCAGCAATGATCATTCACCCCCACAAATGGCGAAGAAGCAGCGGGGCTGGAAATTTACCGGATCGGCAACCAGCGCAGGGAATGGATTAAGTGGCTCAAGACAGAGCACCTGAAAGCCACGGTCCCAAAACTGCACCTCTGACAACTTGCTGATGCCGTGTCGGTTTTGTGATCGAGTGCTGGGGACTGTGTTGAGCACCAACACTGCTGGTGGTGCATGATGAGCTGATCAGCTGGGACGGCGCCCTGCAAGCCCCAGAAGTGATGGGAGTCGGCAGCAGGTGCCAAATGAGGCCAATGCAGTGACTCTCCTGAGAGGCTTTGCCCCGGGAGCAGCTGCAGCATATCCTGGGGCTGTTCCCGGTGGAGCTTTGCGATGCCCAACCCAGAGGAGCGCCCGCCGTGGGATTGGCAGCACGAACGGGAGAGAAACTGCCCCTGTGCCTCGTGGGCGTCTGACTCCATGTTCAAGTTTACTACCATAGGACTGGGAGGGATTTCCCCTCTGTGAGCCAATGCAAAAGACATGGAGTAGCAGCACGCATCCCCTAAGGGTGCATTGTGTGCCAGCGCCCTGGCATCCTTCCCTTCCTGCCCCCACCTGCTACATGGAGTCAAAACCGGAGCTTGGGAAATGCAGCCGGTAAAACAAGCATGTAGCAGTGACGTTACTGGGACAGCGTACACCCATTTCTGCTGGCTCATTCTGGTTTGTCACAATCAGGACCTTCTGTTGCCTTCCCTGGATGCTTGCTGCTCGTCCCCAACCCCTGATGTGACGAGCCACAGGAAGAGAGAGAACTATATTGGCGGTGAGGTTTGAGTCTCTTCCATTCCCGTGAAATGTTCTCCAGGCAGTCCCTGGGGGGTCTGAATCCAGTCGACATTTGCCAAGCGGACGGGGGACAGCAGCAGAGGTCTGTGTGTTGGCATGCAGTCCTAACAGGATGCATTAGAAGTTATGGGGCGGCACTATGATGCCGGTTGATTCCCTTATGAATTTGGTGCCAAACCAGGGTGCGGAATAGCTGCAAACTTTTCCCAGAGCTGGAACTCCAGAGAAGCAGTGCCAGTTCAGGGAAGGGAACGTTTTTCAGGGCCACCATGATAGCTCATCATCCTTTTCCACTCGTAGCTATGCAGCTTGGTCACCATGTGTTTGAATAAATCAGTGGCAAACACTCTTAGGATACATCTACACAGCAGTGTTAAGGTGTGTCTACACGGCTCCCATGCCTCCAAACAGAGTGCTATTCCAAAACGTCCCGTACTCCTCGTGGAACAAGGTTTACAGGGACGTCAGAATAGTGAGCCCATTATACTTCGAAAGCCTCTGTGTGCAGACCAAGCTGAAGTGCGGCTGAGTAAGGAGAGAGATCAGCAGTCTGTGGAGACCCAGATAAAAAAGAAGGGATGGTAATGAAGTTGTAGAGGGCTCTGGGAATGGAAGCCGCCGGGCTGTATAAAATCCGACCCATTGTTCAGGCAGCAGGTTTGTAAACTTCCCATGAAATCAGAGGGAATCAGAAGCATTGAATTCATTTCCTTGTTTAGAAAAGTTGTTTACTTAAGAACATGCTTCAGTACTGCAGAGATAGGCCAAGGGGCCAGACACTCCGCTAGCAGAAATCGGCTTTGCTCCGGAAGTAGGTGGAGCTCTGCGGATTAAGGCCAACTGTTGGCTTTTTGTCCTACTGGGGTTCAGCAACTGGCGCAATGGGGTGCTAGTCACGACTGGGGCTCCTGGGCATGATAGTCTGCCAATAAATAATCATCATGCATATAACAAAGGGGAGGCCAATACTGCCCTGGGAGCTCTTTTTCTTAAGTACGATGTTATTAATGTTTTGAAACGAAGATTGATATGTATGATAAAACGAAACACAATGCAAAAAGCCAATAGGTCTGATGAGTAGTAAAGAAACTATCTATTGTGCAGATTTCTGTTGCAATGATGCCTAGAGTGGTAGGCCAGGTATTTAACTTATCTGATAAAATATGATAAAAAGAACAGGTAATAAAAACAGATTCAGCAGAAAATACCAGAGTCCGGCCATTGTGTCCCCTTTAGATGGGGAACAAAGCTGGAGGCTGTGGTGAGTTCTGTGTCTAGCTTGGCCATGTAATCACTGCATGACCTCAAGCAAGTCACTTAATGGCTCTGTGGCTCAGTTTCCCCATATGCAAAATGCAAATGCTAAGAATACTTACCAACTTTGTACAGACAGGCTTCATTGATAAAGTGTTTGGCGATTCTCTGCAGTAAGGTGAACATAAGAACAGCCAGACTGGGTCAGTCCATCTAGCCCAGTACCCTGTCTGAAAACAGTGGCCAATACCAGATGCCTCAGAGGGAGGGGACACAATCTATAATCCTCACATGATCCCTCTCCTGTCATCCATTTCCAGACAGACAGTGGCTAGGGACACCATTTCTACTCATCCTGGTTAATAGCCATTGATGGACCTAACCTCCATGAATCGATCCAGCTCTTTTTTGAGCCCTGTTAAAGTCCTGGTCACATCAAGGTGCTTATTCCAAGATGTGGATGGTTTGCTTGTGCTCCCACGGCACATTCACACTGGCAGCCATTGCCTGGGTATTTTGTTCTTTGATGGGGGTCTCACGCAGCACTTCCCCTCAGGGTGCCTCTTCCCAGGGAGAAATCATGCATAGAACTGAGCACTGGAGCAGCTCCACGGGAGGGGGTGTGTGGAGAGGGTGGGAATGGAGAGGCTGTCGTCTACACAGGGCTCAGGTGTTTTCACTACTGTCTGTGTCATCCCGCGCTGCTCACGCCTACAGTTGGGGGACCCTACATCCGGTTTTGGCCAGGGCAGTTCCTCTGTCTTGCCCGTCCTGACTTTTTAATTTTTTTTTGGCAAAAAACAGGCATTTGCTTTTGTCAAATGCGGGGGAGGCAACACGAGGTGCCTGGCACGGACTTTGGGGAGGGAGGGTCAGTCCCAGTGGCATCCACGGGTGGCACAGGCATGGGTGGTCAGCTACAGATGTGGGCAGCCTGGAGTGTGGAGCTCAGGGAGGGGGTGGTCAGCCACACTGTGGACACAGAGCTCAGAGAAGGAGGGGGTCACCCCAGCTGTGGACGGCATAAGGTATGGACCTCGGAGGGGCATTCAGCCCCAGACAGTGTGGGGAGGCACGGCTCTGACAGAGCCCTGAGGAGTGGAAGCAGCTTGGACAAGCCCTGGGTTGCCCTGTTGTGACTGTAGGAAATATGGTCACCTTCCCTAGAGTAGAATGGTGGGGTGGGGCAAGGGACAGTACGTGGAGGAGTTTTGCAGATACACTGCAACAGCGGAGCTCTTTCGCTCAAGCTCATTTCTTGCTCCTTGCAGACGGAAATCATCAGGAAACGTCTGAACAAGGACATCCCTCATCACCCCGTCATCATGCTGAACTTCTGCCCTGACCTGAGAACCAGCCAGCCAGACCTCAGGAAAACCCAGGGAGAGTTTATATTTCTGATAGACCGCAGTGGAAGCATGAGTGGCGTGAACATCAGTCGTGTCAAGGTACAGCAGGGGATAAAACACGACTCTTAAGGATCTGCAATTGAAGGGAATTAGCTGAGCATTAAACTCTGGTTAAATATTAGATAGCAAAAGGCTTTCTTTACATGCTGATGAATCATTTCCACCAATCTGTCTGAGTGTTCTAGGGGTACGTCTACACTGCAAGCTTCTTTCAGAATAAGCTGGAAGATATTGTCTGGAAAAGCTTATTTCGAAATAGAGCATCCACACTACAGAGAAGCCTCAAAGTTAGTCCGAAGTAGGTTCCCCTAATGTGGATGCGCTATCTCGACTTAGAGCCCCAGGAGGCACCGGGGAGGAATAACTTTAGAATGGCCCTGGTGAGGAGCTATTTCGACATAGCAGCAGTGGAGCGTCTACATACACCCTTTTCCAAAAAAGCTTTTTTGGAAAAGGGCTTATTCCTCGTGGAATGAGGTTTACCGCCATTGGAAAAAGCCACCTGTTATTTCAACTTTCTGTTGAAATAATGCAATGTCAGTGTGGACACTAGTAGGCTACGTCTACACTGGCATCCTTTTCCGGAAAGGCTTAAAATGGAACAGTTTTCCGTTATAAGTATTTCCGGAAAAAGCACGTCTACATTGGCAGGATGCTTTTCCAGAAAAGCACTTTTCCCAGAAAAGCGTTCATGGCCAATGTAGACGCGCTTTTCCGCAAAAAAGCCCCGATCGTCATTTTTGTGATCGGAGCTTTTTTGCGGAAAAGAAATTGTGCTGTCTACACTGGCCCTTTTCCGGAACAGTTTTTCCGGAAAAGGACTTTTGCCTGAACGGGAGCAGCATAGTTATTCTGGAAAAACACTGACAATTTTACATTAGATCGTCATTGCTTTTCCGGAAAAGCAAGCGGACAGTGTAGACAGCTGGCAAGTTATTCTGGAAAAGCGGCTGCTTTTCCGGAATAAGTGGCTCAGTGTAGACACAGCCGTATTGTATGTCTGCGAAAACCGCCTTGCCCCTGCCTTGGCGACAATGGAGAGATACCCTAAAGCGTGTAAATCTTGGCTGTGCCCTGTATCTGGTATAATTGTGAAGGACAGGACTGAGCCAGATTTCCCTCCTAGAAACCCTGGCAGCCGTAGGCTGGGAAATCATTCTGTTCACTATTTAATGATGCTTGTCCATGCCTATTGCACTTACGAGGCCAGGTCTGTGTATGCCAGCTGGCCCTGGCATGTGTCAGTGAGCAACAGCAGTACTGGGAGAGGCAGTCCGGGGACAATTTCTTTCTGGACTCAGTTTACCCCTGCAGATTCCTACGCCAGTAGGAGCTGCTACATCCCCTAGCCCTGGGGAAGGCAGGTGGGGCTTGCAAAGCCACCCTTCCCCAACCCTTTCTGCCAGGAAAGGGCAACTCTAAATTGCAGGTTGATGCCCTGTTGGCAGAGAATACCTGGGGGAAAGCCATTGCGTTAGTTCCTCTCCAGAGTCCTGGTGGCACCCTTTCCTCCCGCAGTGCCACCCATGTCTGGGGCAGAGCTGTGTGGATGGAGAACTCCTACCCTTGCAGGAGCTCGGTTCTGGGTATTGGTGCATCCCCTTCTGGGCATAGCCTCTGCCTCTGGGACTTGCACCTGAGGCCTGTCAGTAGGAGTCTTACCATTCCCAAGCTGGCTCTTGTTTCCATGGGAACAGCATTAGGAAGCCCCCCACCAGGAGAGTGAGAGAGCTCTGCCTGCTGTGTGCTGGCTGTTGTCCGAGTAACAGAAGGGATGGTTTGTACAGGCCACCTGCAGAGAAGAGGAGCCTGGGAGTTGCTAAAGCCCAGTGCCCTAAATCTTATGTCTGCACATATGTGTTTGTGTGCATGCATAGGTGGATACATGCATGTTTGTGTGGGTGCATGGTTGTGTACATGTACATTTTGAACATGCAAGTGTACATATATGATTGTGTCCATGCACATGTGTGTGTGCATATGCATGCATGTGTGCTTGTGTACATGTGTTTGTGTGTGCGCATGCACATGCATTAACTTAAAAGAAACAGGTTTAAGTGTTGCCACATTCAAAATTCCCTTTGTCACTCTATAAAAGCAAGCAGTCCCGATCTGCCAGGCACTAGCTCTCCTCTCGCCCTTGCACATGTGAGATCCACAGGCCACTTAGCAAACATAGCTGACTGCATATCTTGCTGTGAGTTACTGTTTCCTATGGTGGGATTGCCAAAGGGTTACATTAGTGCCCCTGACATCTCAGACATGAAAGATTACTTCACTGATGGGCAAAGAAACACACATTTTACAGCCTGACACTCAGTAGGAGATTCTGTTCTACTTTGTGTGCTTTCTTTCTGGCTCGGGGGAGCAGTATCTAGTGGTCACAATACCTAGATTCTATTCTCAGCTCAGCTACTGAGTCCTTGCGTGGACTAGGGTAAGTCACTTATCCCCCTGGGCCTCAGTATACCCATCTGCAAAGGGGGATAATATCTTCTTTACAGTAGGGCTACGTCTAGACTGCAAGCCTCTTTCGAAAGAGGCTTTTTCGAAAGAAATTTTCGAAAAAGCCTCTTTTGAAAAAAAGCGTCTAGACTGCAAGCAGTACTTTCAAAAAGCAAGCCGCTTTTTCGAAAGAGAGCACCCAGGCAGTCTGGATGCTCGCTTTCGAAGAAGCCCTGTTTGCATTCAAGAACGCCTTTTTTCGAAAGAGCACTTTCAAAAAAAGGCGTTCTTCCTCGTGAAATGAGGTTTTCCGCCGTTGAAAGAAAAGCCGCGTTCTTTCGATTTAATTTCAAAAGAACGCGGCTGTAGTCTAGACGCAGGGGAAGTTTTTTCGAAAAAACCCTCGAGGCTGGACTTAGCCTAGGAGACTTACCCAGTGTTGCCCAGGTCCTTCAGGGCAAGGGGCTGGTGTTGTGTGGGATGCAGGAGTCAGGGCAGGACCCTGGAGGTTTGGGGGGCTCAGGGCAGGAGGTGGCCATTGATTCTTCCTGGGGGTGGCCCAGAGTGGTGGGAACTGTGCACCCCACCTGCCAGCTTGTCCCTGGGGGGCCAGCAAGTGCCTGTTCCCACTCTCCCTCCTCCCCCAGCCTGACCCAGAGTGAGGGGGGCTCTCTCCCTCTGCACGGCATGGAGTGGTGGGAGAGCCCCAGCTGGTAAGGCTGTCCCCAGAGGACACCCTGCATGATAGCTCTCCCCTGTGGGCTCGCTCTCCCCAGTGGCCACTCTCATGTCATGTCCCTCCCAACAGCAGCTCCTCCCTTTGCGTGCTATGGAAAACTGTCCTTTTCCTGGGGCTTCTGGTTGTCCTGGCACAACCAAACTGACCTTGCTTTAAGTTAGGAGAAGAGGAAGCTACACACCAAATTTGGTGGCCCTAGCTCTTACTGGTTATGAAGAGTTTTTGAACAGACAAACTCTCTCAAATATATAGTAAATTTTTGAGACTAGACTCTGCTATCCCCAACTGAAGTCAGGACCCCACTTTTGCGAGGTGCTATACATACAAAGAACATACAACCTCAATAGATAGGACAGACAAAGGATGGGCGTAAAGAAGGATTTTTATTCACATTTTAAAGTTGGGGAACTGGAACACAGAGATTAAGTGACTCACCCAAGAAAACACCCATGTCTGCTGAGACTTAGTCTAGGTCCTTACCCTGTATGAATATGACAGATTATTGTTATTTAGTAACTAGAATAATCTGTGCCCAGCTTTCTGTAGCTTGGGGAGAGCGATGGATGAGATGTGCTATATAAGAGCTTGGTGCTGTACACTGTTATTTATCGTATAACCTTGAGCTATGGGTTCATTAATTCTTACATACTGAGCAGGGTCAAACCTGGTCATTATTTGCATGGGAGACATCAAAAATAATTTCAGGCTGATGAAAGAAGCTGTGCAAATTACACTCCCGTATAAACCGACAGACTGCCAAATCAGTAGAACTTACACTGCTTTGTCACTTTCACCTATTTTCTGATATATAGTGCTCCATGTATAACCCTACTCTATCAGTTACATCAGTGCTTATTATTCAGTGCCATTATTCTTTATGGCTGGAGTTTTTAAAGGGACACAAGGGAATTAGGTGTCCTGGATTTACATCCCTAACTCTCTTAAACGCCATTGAAAATCCTAGCGTACAACAACAGTGTTCTGAAGGTGACATTCACCCTTGGCAACAGAGGGAACTGTCCTTGGTACTGAAATGGGGCTGCTCTGGAAGGCTTTGGGTTCTCCTGGCAGTTTAACTAGCATGGTATTAAATGTCCTTGAAGATCTCCAGTCATGGGGCAATCCTGAACAAAGAAAGGATGTTTGCCCAGCTACATTTTCCCTTTCACTTCTAAAGAAAAGAAGAGTCCCCCTTTCAAGGCAATGTATCTTGAGGGAAAAAACCCACCCTCTTGTATTCTCTTGGCTTCTGTCGTTTGTAAATATCTATTTTTCATGTCCTCTGGATGGATTGAGCTTGATTGAATAACATTTGCATAGTCATCAGTGTGAACTATAAATTGCATGTAATGAATTGGGATGTATTAGAAGCAGGAAGTGGAGTTGCACAGTATGACAACCGTGCCAGGTGACAACAGTGCTATCTGTAGATTAAAATGAATCTAAAATGAATAGGTAGTGAATAATTTGGTATCTGTGCACTGTGTGTGTGTGTGTGTGTGTGTTTGTGTGTGTGTGTAACCAGGGAGGGGGAGGGGGAATTGAGTTTGGGAAGCTACAATGTTAAGGAAAATGTGACCCTTTTAATTTCCTGCCGCTAGTTTCATTCTAGCACTCCTGCTATAATGCAGATAACCTTTTCAAAAATACTGTATATGGGGTGGTAAGTGTGACTGTGTCAATCGTATATATTGTCAAACATGGAATAGTAAGCAGATATTGATTTCTCTTGAGGTGAACATCTGGGTTTATTGATCTGAGAGATAAATATGGAGTGCAGCAGAATAGAGATCAATAGTTACCTCAAGGAGTGATAAATCTTCCTGTTCACTGAAACCTGTAGCCAGTGTTTGGAACATACATTTGAATTGCTTCATTAGAATTATCTGGGAATCTGTTTTTTGAAAATGATTTCTAAAGAAAAGATCAAGTTCAAAATGGGTGGTTGGGTGGGGGGAGAGAAATCACGTTTCAGGACGAAACTCACTAACTCAGGTGAATCACAGTTTTTCCTAACCCATCTGCAGGGAGTCAAAATGCACATAAAATACACATGAGTTAACGTTGCTCCAGATCTCAGTATTGTTTACCTGTCACAGAGCCTCTAATACAAACTTACTGATTGCCACATGACTGTTTTCAGCCAGTCAGGAGCTAGGGTTTTCTTTTTCTGTGTCATAGTAGAGGGCTCAGGCATAAACCCACATTGAAGTCTCTCGGCATTCCAGACCTCGATGCTTGGCAGATGGGATGCGCTGTTTGTAGCAGGGCTGAGTAAAATATGGCCCGTGGGCCACATCCGGCCTGCCAAGCCACCAGATCCGGCCCAGGGACACAGCGGGGAGCTCCCTGCCTGCCCCGCCCCCACACACTGCTCAGAAAAGTGGCAGTGGAGCTTTGTCTTTGAACAGCTGTGAGCCAGGGGAGGCTTTGTGCACTGTCCCTGTCCCCAGCACAATCCCATTGGCCAGTTTCCAGCCAATGGGAGCTGCCTGTTTGAACAATAGGCAGCACGTAAAGCACCTGTCCCAACTCCTCTCAGGTTCACAGCTATTCACAGACCCACATGGCCCCTGTAGCGGGTGCAGGAGTGGGGCAGGCAGGGTGCCTGTCTGAGAAACCTACTGGGCTACTGGTCAGGGGTAGCCCAGGTAAGTCTCCTGTCTAGAGCCTCCCTCTGACTTCCCATCTCCTCCCTCCCTGCAACCTTCTACCCCCTCTTAGGCCCCCTATCCCACATAACCCAAAGCCACTCCCCCTCCTCATGTACCCAGACCTTTTCCCAGACCCTACATCCCAGTCTCCTGCCCCAGGTCACAACCGCCTCCTTCACCCAAACTCCCTACCAGACCCCACATTCCCTTGACAAATTAGAGAAATGGTCTAAAATCAACAAAATGAAATGCAACAATGGTAAGTGCAAAGTACTTCCCTTAGGGAGGAAAGCTCAAATAGACAACTACAAAAATGGGGAATACCTGGCTAGGCAGTAGTACTGCTAAAAAGGATCTGGGGGAGGGGAGGGAGGAGGGAGAGAGGGGCTATAGTGGATCACAAATTGAATCTGAGTGACCAATGTGATGCAGTTTCCAACAAAGCTGCTACCATTCTAGGGTGTAGTAATAGGGGTGTCATATGGAAGAAACAGAGATACTTGTCCCCTCTGCTGAGCACAGGTGAGGCCTCAGCTGAAGTACGGGGTCCAATTCTGGGAGCCCCAGTGTAGGAAAGATGGGAGCAAATTAAAGAGAATTCACGGAAGAGCAACAAAAATAATAAATAGTTTATTATTTATTCCTGCTTTATGGGGAAAGGGTTAAAAAAACTGAGCATGAGAAAAGAAAACCGAGGAGGGAGCTGAGAACAGTCTTCATACGTCTCATGGGCTGTTACAAAGAGGACTGAAGGTAGGACAAGAATTTATGCACTTAATCTGCAGCCAGGGAGAGTCAGGTTAGCAGCTATTAAGGGTAGTTATGCTCTGGAACATGCTTCCAAGGGAGGTTGTGGAATCCCCGTTACTGGAAGCTGTTAAGAACAGGCTGGCCAAACAGCTGTTTGGGAGGGCCTAGATCTACTAGTCCATGGCCAGACAGACCTTTGGAAGTCCCGTCCAACTCTGCGTTTCTGTGACTGTGAAACAAGCCGTGTGGCTCGGTTGTGCTATTGAACTGCATGCAGCCGAAAGGCAGGGTAGCGTGAAGTGAACATGCAGAAGGATGGCCCGTTAGGCAGTGTTGCTGGTCAAGCTGAGGCTGCCAAGCAGATATCAGGCTTCCTGACATGGTCCCTTTTTGTCCTCCCCCCTCCCAGGAGGCCCTGCTGGTGATATTCAAGAGCCTGGCCCCGGCATGCCTCTTCAACGTCATCGGATTTGGGTCCACCTTTAAGACCCTCTTTCCTGCCAGCCAACCTTATTGCGAGGTGGGTGAAGACCTGGGTGCTCACGGAGGGCAGGGGCCGTCCAGCTCCGGTGCTGTGGCAGGGGCTGGCCCATGCTGCCTTTGAGAAGTGTCATCAGGGAACATGCTGCAGCGGGGGACAGCCACGCGCCGCCCTGGGAGCGTCTGTTCCAGGGAGCAGGTGGTGGAGCTCACTCCCTGCCGGCCCGGCCAGGCTGTGTCAATCAGCTGCACATGCCACTAGTGTCCTTTGGGCCAGGGTCCTTCACATGGCTGCTCTGCTGACCTCGGCGGGTATTAGCAGAGGGGTGCTAATATCCCGGATCCATCCACCCTGGGCACAGGGGCCACTTATACGAGACCCCCCAGGGACTTATTCGGAGAGGGCAGAACCATTGAGACACAAGGACCCCATTCTTTGTGGGCTGGCCTGGCTTGGGAGGTGCTGAGTTTCCGTCACATGGCTTGCGGGAACCCATCTTTCTCGGCCCCTCTCTGCACCAGCTAATGAGCAATCAGGCCCACCGATGGGGCAGGGCAGGGAGGGAGAAAAGGGGGCAACTGCCCCATCAAAGAGATGGGGGCTCCCAGCGACCACGACTGTGGCAGTGGTGGCAGCCAGGGCCCCGGGCCCTTTAAATTGCCGCCAGAAGCACTAAGGGCTGGCTGGGGGGCAGGCCTGCTGATGTGGGGTGGGGCAGAGGGGGAAATTGCCCCAAGGCCTGGTGATTCAAAGGGGTCTGGTGCCCCTGGCCGCTGCTATTGTGGCAGCGGTGGCGGCCGGAGCCCTGGACCCTTTAAATTGTGACCAGATCAGCTTTGAGGGTTGGGGGCGGCGTGCTGCAGTCTGGGTGGCATAGAGGGCTGGCTGACCCTGGCCCCACTCCTCCCCCCAAGCCCCGCCCCTTCTGGGAGCATAGAACTGGCCCCCCACCTTGCCTGGGGTACCACAGAGGCTGTCGCCTTCTCCAGCAGGCGCCTTAAACACCTCTGAGCCATCACCACGCCCCTGAGAAGAGAACCACGCGGCCTCTTGCAGCCCAGCATATGGCAGGGTGGGAGGCTGCACACCGCACAGCCTCCGACATTGGCACATGAGATCCAGCTGTTCCATCAAGAGGCTACTGTGTGTGCCAGTCATTCACACCTATAATGTTACGGGCATGGGGCTGGGTTGATGGTACATATCACCCCCATCCAAGACAAATCCATCGCTTTGGGCTCACCGTGTGTTCTTGGGAGGTGGATGCACAGGCAATGGGGAGCCAGCCACATAAAAATGCACATGAAGTTCAGTATATGCCACGTACAGCCCTCGACATGCACCCTGTGATCACATGAGCTCCTTTGCACTGACTTCCACTTGGCTTTCCAAACACTACAGAAGCACTGACCCTGCTCAAGGGAGCTCAGTGTGTACAGGCAAATACATGGCTCTACCCCACTGCAGATGCCATTGCACACGGAGTGAAACCATTTCCTTGCACAGGACACCAGCCTCATGTAAGCTTACCTGGGATTTCTGTGTTGCATATGCCTTGTACTGCCTTCCGTGAGGGGCGAATTTCAGCTATGGAAAATAGCTGCAGACGTGTTGGGTATGTGCCTTTTACAGCGGCAGCATGGCTTGGCGGTTAGAGCAGGTGACTGGAAGTTGAGAAGATGTGGGTTGTATTCCCAGCTCTCCCTCTGACCCGCAGCCAGTCCCTTCTCATCTCCAAGTCCCTGTTTCCCCCGTCAGTTAAAATGGAGGTGCAGCAATTCCAGAAGGCGCTCTGGAATCCCTAGAGGAAAAGTGCCATATCAGCGCCCAGCACTGATCATATTGACCTGAATGATTCTGGCGAGTGGGGTCTTCTGCTCTCTCTGCAGGAGAGTCTGGCTGTTGCGTGTGAGAGCATCAAGAAGATCCGGGCGGATATGGGCGGCACCAACATCTTATCCCCTTTAAAGTGGATCATCCGGCAGCCCATCCACCGGGGCCACCCGCGCCTGATCTTCCTGCTGACCGACGGAGCCGTTAGCAACACCGGGAAGGTCATTGAGCTGATGCGGAACCACTCCTTCTCCACCAGGTGCGGATACCGCAGGGATCCTCTGGCATAGGGGCAAAACACCAGCATGTAGGGGCCTCGGAGGCAGTGGTAGCAGCAGGCCTCCACCTTACACTTCAGTCATCCTGTGCCCAGAATGAAAGGCAGGACGGCAGGTTGTAGAAGCAGGGTTTGGAATGGAGCCCAGAAGTACAGGTGTTTCTCTGGAAGGTCATCCAGACAATCTGAGACAGCAACATTGGGCTGGGATTTTCCCTTGAGCAGCCTCCTTCCTAGTGTTTTCTGCTCACCGGATTGACCCAAGAACCGTCTTCCGTGCAGTCCTTTCAGTTCAGGGCAGCATAGAAATCCAATATTCTGAAAACCTGACATGTGTGAAGCCCCTTAAAGGAAATCCATGGTATGTATGTGACACAAAGAGAATGCATGGAAGTCTTTGCCACAAAACAACTTTAAAAAAAACAAGTAGTCCTGTGGCACTTTAGAGACTAACAAATATATATATATATATGTATATATACGGGCTACGTAGCAGTTCAGAAGAAAAGGACCTGGGGATCACAGTGGTTGAGAAGCTGGATATGAGTCAACAGTGTGCCCTTGTAGACAAGAAGGCTAAAAGCATATTGGAGTGCATTAGGAGGAGCATTGCCGGCAGATCTAGAGAAGTGATTAATCCCCTTTATTCAGCATTGGTGAGGCCACATCTGGAGTATTGCATCCAGTTCTGAGCCCCCCACTACAGAAAGGATGTGGATGCATTGGAGAGGGTCCAGCGGAGGGCAACCAAAATGATTAGCGGGCTGGAGCACATGACCAATGAGGAGAGGCTGAGGGCTTTGGGCTTATTAGTCTGCAGAAGAGAAGAGAGATGGGGGATTTGATAGCAGCCTTCAACTTCCTGAAGGGAGGTTCCAAAGAGGATGGAGAGAGGCTGTTCTGAGTGGTGACAGATGGCAGAACAAGAAGCAATGGTCTCAAGTTACAGTGGGGGAGGTCTAGGTTGGATATTAGGAAAAACTATTTCACTAGGAGGGTGGTGAAGCACTGAAATGGGTTTCTTAGGGAGGTGGTGAAATGTCCTCCCTAAGGATGTGTCTAGACTGCATGGCTCCGTCGACGGAGCCATGTAAATTAGTTTATTTGGCATAGTCAAAGAAGCGGGGATTATTTAAATCCCCGCTTCATTAAAATAAACATGGCTGCCACCTATGCTGACGATCAGCTGATCCGGCACAGCGCGGCAGTCTAGACGCGGCGCGGTCGACAAAGGAAGCCTTTGCCAACCGCTCCGGTATGCCTCGTGAAACAAGGTTTACCGGAGCGGTTGACAAAGGCTTCCTTTGTCGACCGTGCCACATCTAGACTGCCGCGCTGTGCTGGATCAGCTGATCGTCGGCACAGCGTGGCGGCCATGTTTATTTTAATGAAGCGGGAATTATTTAAATCCCCGCTTCTTTGACTATGCTGAATAAACTAATTTACATGGCTCCATCGATGGAGCCATGTAGTCTAGACATAGCCTCAGTCTTGGCTGAAATGATTTATTTGTGGTTGCTCCTGCTTTGGGCAGGGGGCTGCACTCGATGACCTTCTGAGGTCTCTTCCAGCCCTAGGATTCTATGATTATATATATATTTAGTATCATGAATGAGCAAAACCCACTTCTTCAATCTCATCTGAGGAAGTGGCTTTTGCCCACGAAAGCTCATGATACTATACATATATCTTTATTGGTCTCTAAGGTGCCACAAGACTACTCATTTTTTAAAAGTTATTTTAAAAGTTACAGACCAACACAACTACTCCTAAGAGGTCTTTGCCACAATATCATTAAGTCACGTCTCGTGGGATGGTTTTAGAAAAAGGATCAGACATTTAAGAAGAGGCGCCTCGGGTATGTATGAAAAGTGTTAAGCGTCAGCATCCAGTTTCCCAGACCTACTCCTGGGCTAGTGAGTGTTTGAGGGGCGTGGTGTGTAGGTGGTAAGATGTGAATGGAGCGTGCGCTGGATGTTAATGTTGATGGAGATTTCCTTGAATGGCTAGGAAATGCAATTAAGCAACTGTCCCTGTGAGTTTACTAAGAGCTTTTCTGCATGTAGAGCTCTCAGCAATAGTAAGTGCTTTTTAAAGTCATACTCGACCTTGATCCTGATTAACTTCCAAGTATAGCTGAGCCCTGAATCCATTGTGAAGGGACATAAATAACAGGATCTGCAGTTCAGCTCATACCAGGAAACCACAAGGGCTTCCCTGAGATGAGGGCACCTTCCGGGAACCAGGAAGGGATTCCCTTCTCCCTTCCCCTACCCTGGCCAGGACACAGGGTTGCAAAGTCAGGTGTGTTCTGGAGGGAGTCAGACTTTGCCCTGAAGCCTCTGGCGCTGGCCCCCATCAGAGACAGGACACTGGAGTAGCTGGAGCACGAGGCTGTGCACCGCGACCTTTCCTGCGGGGCAGGACGCTGCACAGATGATCAGTTTCCCGTGCAAAGATTCTTGCGTCCATCACGTGCCCAGTTCTCCCTCCCTGCCTGGGGGGCCAGCAGGACCCCTGGAGCCCTCCCTCAGGCGGAGGAAGGTCCTGATAAACGGGCAGCAGCAGCCCAGTTGCCAGGCTCTCAGGCCCGGAGGGGTAATTGCTCACAGTGTTCCAGGCAGGCAGAGCTGGAGAAGAGCAGAGAGGAATGAGGTGCTGGGGGAGTTGGTTTCCCCTTCACCAGTCCTTAGACCAGAGGCGGAAAACCCAAGGCCCAGGGGCGGGTTACAGTCCCCAGCATGCCTGGATCCAGCCCCTGAGGCTCAGGGCGCCTCCCAGCATTGGGGAGCCCACCCTGGTGAGGGGTGTTTTAATTCGTTTCTCGGTTGTTCGCAGCCCCCAACCGATTTTCTGGTCTCCGACCCAGAAAAAGTTCCCCAGCCCTGCCTTAGACAATCCTTTCCCGGGGGAGGTGGCATTAGTTTTGCACCGGAGCCCCCCGATCCAAGACACGAGCGTATCTTAAACAGACGGGGATGAATCCTGAACGGTGCTGAGCACCGAGCAACTTCCCCTGCCTCCTGCCCCTGCCTCCCACCCTCTCGCATCCCAGCGGCTCACTTCCCTGTGCACTGGGGTACGGTCCCCCCAGGAGCCAAGCTGAGCTCTTCCAATGCAGCGTGGCTGGCGATTCCCTGCCCTTCACCAGCCAGGCTCCTGGCTGCAGAGGGGCTTGCTCACCCCCACGGCTTTTCCTGCCTCGCTCGGATGCCAGCGCTTGATCACAGCTCCAACCAGAAGCGAGAAAAAGCAAAGGGAAAGGTCCCTTTCGCAGAAAGGCCGGGAAGGTCAGGAGAGCCTTGTTGGAGTCCCAAGCAGAGATAATCACCAAGCCTTGAACGGTATCAGCCGCAGGACTCAGACGGCTGGACCATACACAAGCAGGCTGATTGTAATCCAGCAGGGAGCGAGCTGCTGGAAAAGCCGGCAAGAGGAGGTAGATCATGGATCACAAATGCCCAGCAAGCCCTCGTGACCTTTGGGAGCTACCCCATGTATCCCACCGAGCTGGTGTTCCGCCCAATCCTGCACCCCCGGAGCCGCAGGCACAGACTCCGCCAGCCAGTAGAATAGGGGGAGTTTATTGCTTCCCCAGGGTACAGCACAGCACAGATGTCATCTGGTTACAGGAATTAAGGCCAGGATGCTTCAGGCCCCCTTGAGATGGGGGTGACTGGGCCTTTACAACCTCAGCTTCCTCCTCAGTCTCTCTCTTTCATGGCTTCAGCCCCAAAAAACTGCCCCTTCCCCTGGCACACACTTCCTTTGTTCAGCCTCTTCCCTTAACTTGTAGAACTGGTTTTAGCCACTGCCCTGGGGCGGTAAGGCACCCCCCCCCCCCCCCCGCTGGGTCGTGCTTACAGACAGCTGCCAGTGGGGGTCCCCCACAGCCTACGCATAGCAACCAGCAAGGGACTAACACTACACCACACCCCATTGACCGGGACTGAGGAGTTGAAGCTGAGCACAGCTGGGCGCCTCACTGGCAGCTGGTTTCAGAGGGGCTGAGTCTCTGCGGCTCCCGTGGAGGTCAAAGGGAGCCGGGGCTGTGCCGTGCTAATACCTTGCCCAGCTTTAGTGGAGGTGGGGGACTGATCCTACACCTGGCCTCCTGCTCTGCCCACCCCCACTCCCAGACTCCTCACCCCTAACCTGCACCCTCAATTTCCATCTCTCCCTAGGTGCTTCAGCTTTGGCATTGGGCAGGGCGCCTGCAGGAGGCTGGTGCGTGGACTGGCTGCCGTGTCCAGGGGGAGCGCAGAATTCCTGGTGGAGGGGGAGAGGCTGCAGCCAAAGGTACTGGCCCCAGGTTCCCTCCCCTCTGCCCACCACCGGTGGGGGGAAACTGGGCAGGGTTCAGAGCCTGGGTCAGCCTGGACAGGTGTCCCGGAGACTGGAGGCTTCTCTGCACCCCAGCAAGGCTAGACGGGGGCACCCTAAGCTGCTCTCCTGTAGTGGGGCTGGGCTGGGCCTGGCAAAAAGACGAGGGAAGAAGGCGGATGGATGATGTGCTGGTTTGGCAGACCTGCCTCTGAGCAGGGGTCACTGGTGGGCTTTGTGTCAGCCGTCTGGCAGCCAATGGGGTCGGTGCCTTTCACACCAGGGCAGGCAGAATGCCCACTGGGCACGCCCCTAAGGTGCCTGATGGAAAGGGGGAGCAGGTGATGGACAGAGTGCACAAGTCAGGCAGCAGGCGTGCTAACACCAGTGCCCATCATGCTGACCCTGACCTGTAATGTCTCATAGCCCCCTTATGCTCCTCACTTTGTCTATGTCCACCTATTGTCTTCAAGGTCGGGGGTAATAATACTGGCCCCCTTTGGGAAGTGTCTGAGGGCTAAAGATGAAGAGAGAGGGATTATTAGTCAATTATCGGCTCTTTAGAGCAGGGCCCACCTGTGGAACTCCCTGCTAGAGGATGTTGTGAAGGCAAGACTATAACAGGGTTCAAAAAAGAGCTAGATAAATTCATGGATCAATGGCTATTAGCCAGGAGAGCCAGAGATGGTGTCCCTGGTCTCTGTCTGTCAGACGCTGGCAATGGGTGACAGGGATAAATCACTTGATGGTTCCCTGTTCTGTTCATTCTCATTTGGCCACTGGCAGAAAACAAGATAATGGGCTAGATGGACCTTTGGTCTGATCCAGTATGGCTGTTCTTATGTGATTGTCCAGCACCTTCTTCCTGGCCCTAAGGCTCCTGCTTCAATAGTAATAATAATAATTATAATAATAATTAATGAGAAGGAGAAGAAGAAGAAGAAGAAGAAGAAGAAGAAGAATGTGGCCTCAGAGGCCTAGGAGGCAATGGCTCAATCCACTGACAGCCATGTGTGGAGGTGACTGTAGCTGGACATGGGAGTCATCTCCAATGTTCCCTTTAATCTTTTCCATCCATTTGCAGAATAATTTTTGTTATATGCACCAAGGCATGTGCAAATGTGCACCACCTGGAGGAACACAAACCTAGCTGTGAGCACTCTGCTAATTGGAATCTCTCCTGAGCGGCCACACAAGCACTCAGCTTACAGGGAACACTGTCTCTTCCATGGTGCCTCGTGTCGCCAGAGGAAGCTAGTGACAAAGCATCTGCTGGTGAGAACAGTGATTTGTTCCCCAGTTAGCCAGCCACCTTCCAGTAAGTTAGAGCACACTCCACACTATGGGTGTGTCTAAACTACACCCCTCTGCCGAGAGAGGGGTGTAGATTAGGCACATCACTATTGAAAATGAAGTGGGGCTTTAAATATCCCGCGCTTCATTTGAATAGAAATGGCCGCCACTTTTTGCCAAAGTGGCACTTTGCCGGCAAAAAGCGGCAGTCTAGACGGGGATCGGTCGACAAGGAAAGCCTTTTCTGACCAATCCTGTAAACCTCATTGCACGTGGGAACAGGCAATAGGAGAACCTGAAATCCAGGGGGGCAGGTCTGTTCACCATCACTGTGCGACACACATGCCCAGGCACGTCCGCACACTGACACCCACCCCCACATTGCATGCTGGCACGCTCAGGCGTCCATGCATACCCATGCTCACTGCACCCACTCGTGACACATGCACATCATTCACAACACCCTCCCTCTGCCATTTGACAGTCCACATGGGTTTGTGCTCTGTTCCGCCAGATGATCAAGTCGCTTAAGAAAGCTATGGCCCCTGTCCTGAGTGATGTCACCGTGGAGTGGGTCTTTCCCGAAACCACCGAGGTCTTGATCTCCCCAGTCAGTGCCAGCTGCCTCTTCCCTGGTGACCGGCTGGTGGGGTATGGCATTGTATGTGACACATCCCTGTACGTCTCCAACCCCAGAACTGTAAGTAACCTCTCTCACACGGGCAGTGCACCGCATGAGTATGCATGGGGTACACCTGTGCATGTTTGCTTGTGGATCCGTGCGTGTGTGTGTGTCCATGTGCATTGTGTGTGTGTGTGGGGGGGTGTTAGTGTGCATGGGTGTGTCTGTGCATGTACACTGTGTGTGTGTGTATATATGGGGTATGGTGGGGGAGCCGGTCACACACTCCCCGGTGTGGAGACTTCTCTCAGAGTAGAGTCACAAAGTGACCGTGGCTGTATGTGACTGTGGCAACCATGGCTAAGAGCTTGGCCAGCAGCAGCTCCTGGCTTTGTAGCCACTCGCTGTTGCAGGGCTGCTCTACCAAGGCCACGGTGGCCCTGACTTGAGTCTTTCTTGGGACATGCTTGTTGCATGCATAGAAAACTCTGCCGTCAGACGGGGTGTCTTGCTGAACGGTTTGTCCCAATTCCACCCATGGGTCAGCTGTGCATGTGCAGGAGGACGGTGGGGTGGTTGTTTGACCCCGCTTTGCTCTTCTCCTCTGCTTCCCAAGGGTAACACAAGTTGACAAGAGTCAGTAGCCTTGAAAACTACCAGCTGCAATGGCCTGACGCAGAAGGAAGTGAAGGGATGAGGCCTCAGAGACCATGGGGGAGGAGAGCAGGGGCGTGGGGCAAGGGTGCTAGACACTGGGTAACAAGGCACTTCATAAAGGGGAGTGCACACCAGGAACCCTCCAGCCCAGCAGGGCAGTGCGCGTGCAGCAGCCCAACCCAGTTCCTCTCTTCCCCAGGACAAGAGGCGGCGCTACAGCATGATGCATTCCCAGGAGTCAGGCAGTTCCGTTTTCTTTCACTCCCAGGAAGAGGGAGCCAGCCTGGACAGCTGGAGCTGCCCCAAGGACTCAGAGGGGGGGCTCCCTTCAGAGCGGACCCCTGATCTCCTGGAAGTTGGTGACGAACCAGGCAGAGAATCTGACACGGATACCGGTCAGTTTCTCCTTGTAAACCCAGTCCTGTCACCCCCTCCTCTTCCCGATCATCACCTTTAGCGACTGTCGCTTTCAGACAAGAAAGTGACAGGGGTCTCTGGAGAGGTGGCAACTAACTACACAAGGCTCAGCTAATCCATGGGGTTTGGATGCTTTATCCAAACTTGTCTGGGAATCAAACTGGGAACCCATCTTCCCCCAAGAGCTTTGGGCTGGGATTATTATTGCAGTGTTTACACTCCCTTACAAAGCCAAAACCAGCTGCATGAAATGGCTTGCAGGCCTCTTTGAGACCCCGTGAAAGATTTGGATTAGGCCAAATTCCAATTCCAGATGCAGGATTTTACTGGATCCCATCCCCTTACGAGACAGCCGGATTGGTGTATTTCTCTGAGGACACAACACATCCTGGTTTTTCCACAAAGGGAGGGAGAAGGGTCAGGCACGTGCCTTGGACACATAAAAAATTATTCCACACATGGATGGGAAAGATTTGCGAGAAGACTGATGTCTAGCCATTCCTCAGACTTTCAAACCGGTCCTGCCACTTGTCACACTCAACGCTAAGGGGAGGGGAGTCGGGGGCAGATGTAAAACCGACGTCCTGACCTCATGGGCACAAAAGAGCCCCCAGTGCTTTTCTCAAGAGAAAGGGTATTAATCTTGTTGGCCCCCTGCAGTTCCAGCAGTGTTCTGCGGTCAGGGCCGTGGCCCCTCCCAGGAAGGGCTGCATGTCAGCCCTGGGTTCAGAGACCCTTCAGGATGAAAGCAGGTCTATGGACGTCAGTCTACATGGGGTCACGTATTGTATCCCGAAGCCTGACCCATCAATGCCAGGGCCACCCCCTGTATGAGCAGTGGGGAGGATTTTTTTCCTTTGGGACCCAAGGGCAAGTTTCTCTATTGTCCTTCCCCCTCTCTGGTTTCTCTCCGGTCCATCCAAGGCCCATCTTCCTAGCCTGGGCGATCCTCTCTGGGGTCAGGGTGAGCGTGAGAGGGCAGGGCGCCTAGAGGAAGGGGTCTCCCACTCTCTGCTGCCCAAGACGGGATGCTAAAGGCCAGACTAACATTGGTACTGCTGCTGATTAGCTCTTCCTCCGACCAGGGCTGGACCCCAAAGCCTCCTCCAGGCGAAGGGTGTACAGCACCAATCAGATCGCTGACCACCAGCCTTTCAAGAGGGTCCCCACAGCCAGCGACCCGAGTGCAGCCCTGGGGAAGAACCCCCTTCGCAAAGCCCACCTCCAGGATCTGTGCCAGCTCAGCCCGGAGCCCCAGCCATGGCTAGCGGATTTCCAGGTAAGGGCCAGTGCCGGCCTGGATGGTGGGATACATCCGCTAGACCTCCCCTGGGTATCCTCACACTGGATATGCCAGCGCTGCCTGGGCCTTGTTGTCCAAGTCGGATGGACTCTTCCAGGAGCCGGTAGCAGTGTCACTGCCCCGAGGTCCTGTTACATACAGGACGTAGCTGCTACCCGTTGTGCTGGTTCCTTGCACTGGAGCCTGGAGATCCAGGAGTGATCCCCCGCCCCCACACAGAAGCTGCTGGGTAAGAGCTTTTCCTACCCGTTTCACCCCCATGGGCAGCGGAGTCGACTCATTTCCCCTGGACACTCTGTCCTCACATATGTGGCCACACAGGGCAGGTTTGCAAATGTGCTTGGCTCGGCCAGGAACCAGTAGCCGGATCTTCGAGTGATCTGGGTGCTGGGTGGGTGCTGAGCTCTCCTGAAAGCCCAGCGGTGAGTGTCACCAGGGCTGCAAAATCTGGCCCCGGGCATGATTGCTCAGCAGCTAAACATCTGGCCCTGGGCTCTCCTGCAAATCAAGCCCACAGCGGAGGGTTCCAGACCCGTCCCCAGTGGCTGCTCGGTAGGGTGCTCTCCTACCTTTCCAGGGCCACAGCTTTGCTGTTTCCTCCTCCCACCCATCTCCTGTATGACACCAGTATTCTCTGTAAGCTGAGAGCATGGGTGGCCACCCAGGAGAGATTCTGGTGCTGCCCAGCTGATCAGCAGAGCGCCCACAGCTGGCAGCATGTGTGTCTATGAGTGGTGCCCATCTGCACTGGCCTTGGTGCATATAACAAAATTTATGCCGCACATGGATGGAAACATTCAAAGGAACATTGGACACCGCCCCAGAGCTGAGGCTTCCAACATTGCTCCCCAAACCCCAGGGCACCCTTGGGTGTGTAGGATGCTCTTCCAATGCCTCCTCTCCTGAGCACAGCACTCTCCAGTGCTGCAGAGGAGTCACACAGCACTCTCCTGTCCACCTTTGGGCCCCATCACCAGACACGGTCAGGTGACTGTGCCCATATAATCCGGTGCAGGGCAGCTTTGCAGCAGGTCCTAGGGGCCCGGAGCTGGACGTGTATGTGCATGCATGCGCGTTTTGTGCTGCGAAGACGAAAGAACTTTGCAGCTGGAAATAAAGCCCAGCAGATAGAAAGATCCTATCCAGATTCCCAGGTGGGAGTATATAACGGCTCCAGCACGGCTTTCCATGTTTTGTCGGCCTCGCAACTGACCCCTTCAACAGAGGAGCCTGCACTTTGTTTTGCTGTTTGTCTGAGCCTAGTTATACCTTTTAATTCTTCTTGGGCTCCTATTTCACTGGAGTTTGGCCAAGTGAGATAAACCCTTCAGATTTGTGCCTGTGTGCCTCACGGCAGAACACAACGTTAATCTCAATGCAGAGCCCCTGCTAGAACAACGAGTCCAAGGCAACGAAAAGTAGGGCACAAGAGGAGCTGGAGAGAAAAGTCCGGACCAAGCACGCTGCCAGAGAGATTTCGCTGTAATTCACAGCTTCTTGCCTTCTGCATAGACACAAAGGGCAACAACATCCCCCGCTTTAGCCTCAGGATGAGTTTGTGTCACTGTCCCAGTAATTCGGAGCTCTGCCGCGCCTTAACCGTGGGCTCCATTTGTTCCCTGGAAGAACTCCATTGGCCACCGAGATTCAGGTGTGACCCAACGCCACTCATTGCAACTGAAGTGGGGAACACCAGTGGCGTTTGGCTAAGTTCTGCTCCCCCACCATCTGGAGACAGCTGGAGGCTCGGTCAACCCTTGGTGCAAGCTAGAGCAGCCGCCAAGCTACTCTACTTGGTGTCAGCTGGAACAGCTTCTTCGGGCAGGAAAAAGCAGAGAGTTCCATGCGACAAGAGAAAGCCACAGGTATGCTGGGAGTTCTGAGCGGGCAGGATCTGAGGTTTAGCCCACAAGAAGGCTGCTCGCCTCCCTTCTGAGGTCATCATGAATAGGAATAGAAAGGTGGGATTCGTTGAAAACTACCTCCCTGACAGGTGATTTCCGTGGTGTGTGGTGAAGCAGAGGCTCTCAGACCCCTTTGAATCTGATCTCAGCAAGACAGCTTTCAGGCCAGGGTTTGGAAAGGGCCGGAATGGCTCACTTGGGCATTTCACACGATGGAGACGGTCTCCTTTGAAATCAGTGCTCACAAGAAGAATGGGCAGACCAGGACAAGAAAAGCTACAGCTGCCGCTGCCTCCCCGTTCCCATGACAACCCTGAACAGGCTATCCGAGGTCTTTGATGTGTTTCTTATCTGCCACAGGTTACAGAGACTGGCGGGGAGGGGGACTGAGGGAAGGAAAAAGGGAAGATGAAGGGCGGTGAGAGCTGGGGAGAGAGACATTAAAAGAACGGAAGGAACAGACGAATAGAACGCAGGGGAGAGGAATTATTCTCTCCCTGAACACCGCAGCTGCTGTGGTAGGGGGATACTTTGGGGGCTCTGGAACGTCTCTAGGTCCAATGTTTCTAAGGGATGCTTCATTACAGATGTGCTGGGGTGGGTGCTTCATTCCCTCTCCTGTCGAGCAGGAAAGAGATCTGTCTGTGACCCAGTTGGGGTCTGCACAGTTAGGGTCAGCCAGGCCCCCATCTCTGCGCAGTGTGGGGGGTGGGGGTGGCTAGAAGATGACCGGAAGGCACCAGCACTCTCCAGAATGCAGCAAGTGTGTTCCGATTGATTTTAGCTGCTGCCTTCTTTTGTGGCAGCTCTCACACTGCAAGGGCTGCCTAGGGCTGTAGATTGGGATGGGGGGGAAGCTTGACCTTTTCAGAGATGTGAACTCTCCGTGCCCCTCACACAACTGGAAAGGGAAGGTTAGCAGCGCTTCAGGAGGGATGGTTTAAACTCCCCAGCACTTCCCCGATCTCCAAGGGAAAAGGCTCAGGAGGGGAAGGAGATTTCGAATGGAAAAGCGCCGGCCGTAGCTTCCATAGAGAGACTTTCCACAGAGCCCACGTCAGATGCCTGCTTGCTACGGCTCTGCCCACCTGTAGGGCATTTTCAAGGATTGGGGAAGTCAGGGGCAGACGGTCCCATGCAGAGCCCGGATGCTGGAGATGGGTATAAATGCTGCTACCTAAGGCCTGGTCTGCACTAGAAAATTAAATCAGCTTAATTATGTCGCTCAGAGGTGTGAAAATCCCCCCCACATACACACACACATGCACCCTCCTTACCAGGCAGCGTAGTAAAGCCGACCTAACAGCCAGTGTAGACAGTCCTAAGTCAATGGAAGAATTGTCCCACTGACCTAGCTACCGCATCTCGGGGCGGTGGGGAGCACAGAACCCCTCCTGTCTACATAGGCAGAGTCTACACTTCTGGGGGTTGATCTTCCAACATTCGATTTAGCAGGTCTGGTAAGATCCTGCTACATCAAACACTGAGGTTACGTCTAGACTACATGGCTCCGTCGACGATTTAAATAAACGGCTGCCGCGCTGAGCCGACCAACAGCTGATCAGCTATTTGTCGGCTCAGCGCACTAGTCTGGACGCTCCCCTGCCGACATGAAAGCCCTTTATCGACCTCCCCGGTAAACCTCATCCTACAAGGCATAACGGGGAGGTCGATAAAGGGCTTTCAGGTCGGCGCGGGAGCGTCCAAACTAGCGTGGTGAGCCGACAAAAAGCTGATCAGCTGTTTGTCGGCTCAGCGCGGCAGCCATTTAAATTTAAATGAAGCCGTGATGATTTAAATCGCGGCTTCATTTCCCTTTGCCGATCAGCCTAATCTACATGGCTCCCTCGACGGAGCCATGTAGTTTAGACACACCCTGAGGACGCCCCTGTCAACCCCAGAACTTCTTGCAGTTGCGAGGGCTAAGGGAAGTCGATGGGAGAGTTTCTCCCATCGACCTCCTGCTGTGAGGCCCCCCCAGGAAGTCAATGCAAGGCACGTCGACTCCAGCTACACACTTCACGTAGCTGGAGTTGCTTATCTTGCATCGATTTTCTCCACCAGTGTAGTCCTGGCCTCAGTCCTGGCTGGCTGCTGTAGCGTGTCAAGTGTAGACAAGTCTTCAGGCTTAGCAGTCTCTGGCACAGGGACCAGTTTCTGCTTTTTCCTTTCTGCCCACTCTCAGGGGCTGTTTTAAGGAGGAATACTGCCCAGTTTTCCCTTGGTAACTAAGCAGCTGGGCCCCAGCCTATTTCGTTCCTCTCTTAGGGTATGTCTACACTACCACCCTAGTTCGAACTAGGGGGGGTAATATAGTCATACGGAGTTGCAAACGAAGCCCGGGATTTGCAAATGAAGCATAAAGCAACATGGAACGAGGCATACAGCTAGTTCGGAATAGGAAGCCTAATCCGAACTAGCTACTCCGTGCCATGTGTAATCGCGCAGCATGGGGTCCGAACTAGCCGGCATTTAAAAATGGCGCCGGCCGGCTTTATGCAAATGAAGCCCGGGAAATTCAAATCCCGGGCTTCATTTGCAACTCCGTATGACTACATTACCCCCCCTAGTTCGAACTAGGGGGGTAGTGTAGACATACCCTTAGTTCCCACATGAAATCAGTACAAGAGCTGGATTGATGAAATTCACACTTATCCTTTCACTCATCAGGGAAAGGAGCACCCTGGAGACCGGACTCTCTGGACGCCTCATTCCCAAAGGGGATGCATCTGGGACACGTACTGAGAAATAAATCCCAGCTGGCTATCAGGGGAACTCTGGGATGCGGGTCAACAGATGCCATTTCACATATCAGCGCTATGCACGTCTGACGAGCCAACATGATAGCGGGGTCTGGAAGGGAATGGGTCAAATACAGGTGGCTAAGCGGTAGCGTCTCTCCTTTCTATCAATCCGTCCAGTCCCTACACAAACCTCTGCTTTCTACTTGTCTCTCCCCGTACATACCCCTCTGACAGTCTTTCCTAGAGAGACCCCCAGCCACCGTGCACTGCTGATAATGTCCACACCTGGCCATCCCACTCTGACCTTTCTCTGTGTACAGCCTTTCACAGCCAGCCCCTACGTCGCCACCACACGGATCCGAGGCACCGGCGCCAGGAGGCCCTCTCTGCTGAACCAGAGCTGCATGTCGTTTTGTCACGACGGGGAGGCTCCTCAGCCACAGGATGGTCTCCAGCAAATGATTCCAAGCAGGTGTCTGGGTCAGCCGGAGCCCAGCCCTGCCCCGAGATCCTCCTCGGGCAGCCGGAGCCCTGGGGATCAAGGTAAGTGACATCCAGCAGGTGGGCATGAAGAGGGTGCACCTCTGGAGCACAGCTGGGCCTAGCATTCTAACTCAGCTGTCTGTGCAGCTCTCACCAAAGCACCTTGTCTGTAGGTAGTTTATAGGTAAATTAGGAAACACTGGTCAAATCGCAGACAAATCGCAGTGACTAAGTTTCTGCCTCAACATGCCCCCTCCTGGCTGCGTATGGAATTGCAGCCCCCCTCCCTTCTTTTAGCTTGCTTCAGCCAGAAGTGGGGCCGAGCTCTTCAGACAGGCCGCTGTCACGGGGTACGCCCCTGGAATGGGGTACGCCCCCCTCATACGGTCCCGTTGCCCGCTCTATCAGGGTGAATACAATCCCAGCAGTCCTAACATAAAAGTCTATACCCCTCTATCCAGGGAAATACGGCATTACTGTTCTCAACCTAAAGTCCAGCCCCCTCCATCAGGGCATATACGGTACCAGCAGTCCCAATACAAAGTCCAGGCCCCTCCATCAGGGCATATACGGTACCAGCAGTCCCAATACAAAGTCCAGCCCCCTCCATCAGGGCATATATGGTACCAGCAGTCCCAATACAAAGTCCAGGCCCCTCCATCAGGGCATATACGGTACCAGCAGTCCCAATACAAAGTCCAGGCCCCTCCATCAGGGCATATACGGTACCAGCAGTCCCAATACAAAGTCCAGGCCCCTCCATCAGGGCATATACGGTATTTGAGGTCTACCTCCAGGAAAGGCCTCTGCCGGCCGGGGGTGATTACCCCGGGTGCAGAAAGCAGTGGTAGGGGGACCCAGGCCCTCCCTCTCCACCGGGTCCCAGCCCAGGGCCCTGCAGGCAGGGACTCTTGCTCCTGCCTGCTCGGTGGGGAATCCAGCCGATACACGCCAAGCTGTGTTTACAATCCCTTGCCCTGGGCTGCTTCCTACCACCCTGGCCCCCCTCTAGTCTGTCCGCCTCGGCGTCGGTCCTTACCGGAGCTGGCGGCGTAGGTGGTCCAGTCCCGCAGGTGGGGTTGGCTGCTGGCCGGACTCCCGGAGGCTGATGTGGGCCCTCACTCTGGCCTCAGCTGTTGCAGGAACACCAGGGTCTGGGCCCTTCTATTCTCCAGCTGCCTCCTTTCATGCCGGGCTCCCTCTGCCTTTATATGCTGGCTCTGCCGGGAGCATGCCCAGCAGGGCTGGAGGGGCGGGGCTCTTTCAGTCAGCTGGGCCTGGGCTACTCCCAGTCCTTCAGTGCTGGGCCCGTTTGCCCCATCACATCCGCTTTGGTGCCACCGTAGCCTTTACTAAAGTCCAGCCTGTAAACAAACCTCCAGCCCAGCTGGGCTCAGCTGGCCTCCTGCACTTCACACGTAAGTCTCATCCTCTACCATTTGCCCCATGCCTTGTCCAGACTCCTGTGCATTCAACAACACCTCCGCCCCTACATCGGGGCTGGCAAACTCCTCCCCTGACTCAGGTTTTCAGGCAGGTTCCAGCTCTATAGGGCCCGATCTCAAGTCAGGCTTCCAGCCCACTCCCCCGGTAGCTGCTCTGCTCTGTGTCCTCAGGCTGCTTCCCGGAGAAAGGGAAGAGCCCATCGCTTTTCCTTGGGCGTGTCTCCCCACGTGGGCCTCCCAGGCTCCAGCGCTTTATGAGGGAAAACAAAAACACAGGGGAAAAAACCCTAGCACCCACTCCCCTCCTCAGGCTTTATGCGTAAATAGGCCTGGCTCAGCCTTCTGTGGCCTCCAGGTTGGCTTATTGCGTCTCAAGCCCATAGTAGCCCTTTCCCGGCATGTGTGGGGCAAACCAAACTCACTGGACCAGATCTTCAGCTTTCGTAAACCATCGATGGAGCCGTGCCATTGTACACCAACCGGCTCCCAATCTCCTTTGTAATCCTGTCCTGGGGGACCCAGCATTGTGTGTGTTCCAAAGAGAAGGCCCAAGAAAGGGCACAGCCCTGGAGACAGCATGGGAAGCCGTCTATGGCTTGGCCGTTATAGCGTGGTGTCTGTACACTCCCGGGGTATGTCTACACTACAAAGTTAATTCGAACTAACAAACGTTAGTTCGAATTAACTTTCATAGGCGCTACACAAGCGCTCCGCTAGTTCGAACTTAATTCGAACTAGCGGAGCGCTTAGTTCGAACTAGGTAAACCTCACTGTACGAGGACTAAGCCTCGTTCGAACTTACTAGTTCGAATTAAGGGGTGTGTAGCCCCTTAATTCGAACTAGTGGGAGGCTAGCCCACCCCAGCTTGGCCACTCTGGCCAACACCAGGGAAACTCTATTGCCCCCCTCCCAGCCCCGGACCCCTTAAAGGGGCACGGGCTGGCTACAGTGCCCGTGCCAGGTGCAAGCCTGCCAGCATCCAGCTAGCAGACCCTGCACCTGGCACGGCTCGAGCCAGCCATCCGATGCTCCCCCTCTTACCGGGACCAGGATGGCGGCTCCCGGGAGCTTGCCCAGGACTGCAAGAGGCGGGCACCCGCCTGGTCTAGTGCGGACATCGTGGACCTCGTCCACAACCTCCGCACTAGGCACAGGAAAGTGGCTGTCTAGGGCAGGAGAGCTGCCAGCCTGGCCACCCAGGAGCAGGTTTGCATGAAAATCAAGGTGGTCCACTGAGACCCCCCGACCCTGAGCCCTGAGCTTACAATGGCCGTCCTGGGTCAGACCAAAGGTCCATCTAGCCCAGTAGCCTGTCTGCCGACAGCGGCCAACACTAGGGACCCTGGAGGGGATGGACCGAAGACAGTGACCAAGCCATTTGTCTCGTGCCATCCCTCTCCAGCCTTCCACAAACTTCGGGCAGGGACACCACTCCTACGCCCTGGCTAAGACCACTCCATGGACCCAACCTCCATGAATTGATCTCACTTCTCTTTAAACTCAGTTCCAGTTCTAGCCTTCACAGCCTCCTGCAGCAAGGAGTTCCACAGGTTGACTCTTTGCTTTGTGAAGAACAACTTTCTCTTACTAGTTTGAAGCCTGCTACCCATTCCTTTCCTTTGGTGTCCTCTAGTCCTTCTATTATGGGAACTAATGAAGAACTTTTCTGTATGCACCCTCTCCACCCTACTCATGCTTTTATAGACCTCTATCCTATCCCCCCTCAGTCTCCTCTTTTCTAAACTGAAAAGTCCCAGTCTCTTTAGCCTCTCTTCATATGGGACCTCTTCCAAACCTCTGATCATTTTAGTTGCCCTCCCCTCTCCCAGCCTCTCTCTTCCCCTCTCCCACCTCCTTTTCCCAGTCTCCCTGAGTTTTGTTCAATAAAGAGAGATTCTATTTTTGACCACACGTTTTCTTTATTTTGTACATCAGGAAGGGGGGCTAGGGAGGGGTAAGTGGAAGGAGGTGAGGGAGGAATGGGGTACGAGCCCCCGATGGGGAGGACTGGGCTGGCTCTGCAGGCTTCTGGGGGTGGAAACTCTCCTGCAGCCCCCCAATTGCCTCCTCTCCCCAGATGGCAGCCTGCGGCAAGTGCAGCCGGGCTGATGGCCGAGTGCTGTGATGTGCCCAGTGTGGGCACTCAGGGCACTCCAAGACAGGACTGCTTTGCAAGCGGGGCACCCCTGAGAACTGTCTGTCTGGGGTGGGGGTCGGGTCCCTTTAAGCACAGCCCTCGGCTAGCCTGAGGCAGCAGCTCCACGCTCTAAGTCCTCCTCTGATGCCCTGCCGGCACTGCTTCCGGCCATGCTTAACCCCGGTTCAGGGTCCACTTAATGTGGACATGCTAGTTCGAATTAGCAAAATGCTAATTCGAACTAGTTTTTTAGTCTGGATGCGTTAGTTCGAATTTGCTTAGTTAGTTAGTTAGCTCTAAGTTAGTTCGAATTAGTGCTGTAGTGTAGACATACCCCCAGGGTGGTTGGCAGTTAGTGATCTCCAGCCCTTCAGATTGTCCTGGAGGCTAGAGTCGTCTTTAATTAAAGATCACCATGTGTGAGGAAACCTCCAGGAAAATGTCCAACCAAAACTGGCAACCCTAGCACTACAGGGGGAGGAGGGGAGGGAGAGGAGAAGGGGTCGATGGAAGGTGTGTCACTGTTCCCAGTTGCTTATTTTAAAGCACCAGATAAGCGTCAATCACCCGTAGCAATGTTCTGGCCCCTTTTCTGCCTCACTAAATATTCTCAGCATGCATTGCAAAGTGGCTAATGCTTTCCTGTGTCCCCTGTGAATGGCCAGGCCGACCGCTGCACTTGGGAAGATGTTACAATCCTCGGGATGGATTCTGGATGGAGGAAGAGCAGGCTGATTCTAAGGAGACGTGTTGGCGGAAGGGAGGGGTCAGCATGCATTAAAACGGCCAAGGCCCTGATGCACCTCTCAGCTGCTCTCCTCTTCTGCAATCTGCAACGCCTACTGGCTGCTTGTATGAAGATGGAACACTGCATGCTGAGATAATTAGTTTCCAGAAAAAAGATCCTTTCCTTCATATTGTTCATTATTATTTTTATTATTTTGTGCTGCTGTCATGCCTTTCATCAAAGGGTCACAAAAAGGAAGACTCATAAAGACCTTGGAGATTGGTATCGTCCCCATTCATCACAGGGGGAAACTGAGGCACCAAGCAGCTAAGTCATTTCACTTGTCAGATACAGAATTCAGGAACCCACCGACATCGGCGGGAGCAAGCGAGAGCAGAATTTGACCCCAAGTGTTCTGAAAGTCAGTCCTGAGTCCAACTCCTGCTTTGGCATGTTATCTGAGTGACCCTCAAGGGGGAAACTCCTTGACATGCCAGTGACAGCAGAGGATGCTAAGCAGCCTGTTCCAGGCCCTGCTCTTCACTGCGCTGCTAATTCACTTTGTTCCTGTCTCTTGCCGGCAGAATCTGCCCAGCACCCGTCCTTTACCTTTGAAACGGAGACATCCTCAGACTGGGAAGCCCAGGACCTCGATCTCAGCTCCGTCAGGGGGTGCCCACGCTCCCCCCAGGCCACCTGCAAGGCGGTGGTGAAGGGGATCAGGAGTAATGAGCCTGTCCAGTGGGAAATCACCTTTGACCTCCGGCCCCTGTTCCAGAACAGAGAGAGCCGGGAGAACGGCGATGGGGACCTGTGGAACGAGACCTTCCACCACTTGGCAGCCAAGTCCATCATCCGGGATTTCGAGCAGCTGGCCGAGAAGGAGTGTGAAATCGAACACGGTAATGCCGGCACCCTGGCCAGTGTCCTAGAGCCAGTGTGAACCAGCAGCCATGGTAGTCTCTGTTTCGATTTATAGCAGCTGGGGATCCGGCCCTCAGTGATAGCGTGTTAATACAGGGTCACATGGTGAAGATGCATCGTGGCCAAATGCCGATGCAACATGGGTTGATCTGAGAAGACTCCCTCGAGGCTGGCCGCTTGCCCTCTCAGCTTTTTCCCAGCTCACCTAATTGCTCATTAAATATCCCTGCTGTGTGTTAGCACCCTCCTTCACTTCTCCCCCTCCCCTTCTCCCACACTCCCTGCTACCCACATCAGGCTGCTAGCTATATTTTTAGAGGTTTAGTCACTTGGAGTCGTGAGCCCAAATCAAATGCTTGTAGGCCTGAGAACCCCCAGCACAACACCTGCTGTTCATTCCCCTCCGCCATGGAGTCACAATTTGCAGGGCCTGGCTTTGAATGTAACAAAAGGTTCCCTTCAAATAAGTATTTAGAAGTTTAGACTCAACCAGGAAATCTGTCCCTGATTACTGTCTCCTCGCGGAGCTGTTTGGACACATCTCTGAACAAGTCTATGAATTAGCCAAACCTCCTGGGCTGGGTATCCCTTGATCACAGGTTCTCTTGTGATATTTCTGCTATTTCCCACTTCTAGCACAGCCAGGAGTGCAGAGAACTACCTTTTCCCCTTTCTGAATGTCGTTGTTTCTGCTGCCAGTCCTGGCCCCAAAAATGAGTGGGTTGGGAAAGAAAATGGAAAGTTTTGAGCTTCTTTGGCTGTGGTTTGAGTTTTGGGGTGTTGCAGGGGCAGGGGAGACAGAGGCGCAGCTAGGAGACCAGGCTCGAGCCAGGAATCAGCTGATTCCCGGCTTGTGCTCCGTTCCCTCAGCTGTGCCTCTGCTTTTTAAATGTATTAAGAGCTGGCAGGTCTAATGGGCAGTCCCTTGCCCCCAAAGCAATCTCTCCCCTCCTTTCCGTAGGTCATTTCCCCTGTGCTCAGCTCTGCCTCTGCTGCCCCGGGAAGTTCCAAACTGGCCGAGCGGCTGGAGTGCTTCTCTCTGGGCTGTCATTTTGGGCTTGCTTGCTTTTGTGTGAGTTCAGCGCTCAGGAGCTGAATCGAGAGGCCCTGGACTATGTGGTCTCTGGCCCTGGAGAATGGCGCTATTGCCACAGAACAGGACTCTGGCTTGCAGCAGCTATAGACATCTCCCCAGGCTGCCCCACGCCACTGTGCCTTGATCTGCCCCCAGAGGGACCACCGCTCTGGGCAAAGGGTCAGTTCAGCCCAGGGCCTCTGCTAAGAGAGCCAGTGCGTGGCCTGAAGACCGTCAGTGGCTTTTGTGATCAAAGCCCCAGGAGAGGGCTCATGAATTGTAACCTGACCTCTCTCATCCATCAGGGTCCGGGAGGCGGTACCAGGTAAATGCTGTTCAGACCAGCAGAGCCTGCAATGTCATCAGCAAGTACACGGCCTTCATCCCGGTGGACCTGAGCACTGGTGGCTACCTGCCCACTGTGGTTGAATACGCCAATGCAGGTAACAGGACCCTCCAGCATAGCGCTGTTACCAGGCTGGGACTGGCATGCCTCCCACGCTCCTTGCCAATCCCCTGAGCCCCCTTGCACAGGAGTGTGAGGGAATATCATACCGGAAAACAGGATCAGACAGCACCTCAGAGCTTGGGCAGGGGAAGATCAGACCCGCCAGTGTCGGTAATAATGAAAAAGCCATTCGCTTCTCAGAAGTTTAGGGCAGCTGGGCCCTGGCTCTCCAGCTACTCCAGTGAAGTTCTCACGTAGCCTGGCCCAAGTGGTTCTCAGATTTGGGCTATGGTTGATCTCTCCTTTGGGTCCACTTCGCATTGTCTGGCTGAATCCAGCATGGGCATCAAGGGTGTGTTGACCTAACTTGGAGGCCAGGAGCCTTTCTCTCTACCACACAGACCTGACTGACCACAGCCAGCTTGGGGCCTGGAAGTGAAGGGGTCTCTGTGATGGGGCTCTTCAGAAGGCCCACGGCCTACAACGAAGGGTTTTTGCAGCTAGGAAGGGGACATCCTGGATTGCTGAGCAGAAGCGTGACAAGCGTACGTCAGGTCTTGAGTGCCTGTGGCAAGTTAGGGGAAGGACGGGTTCTCAGAGGGCTCCAGACTCTTAGCCATAGAGTGAGAGCTGAGGAAGGAGTTCCTAGGCCAGACAGGAGTACAGTAACCAGTCCCAGGGTGAAGGAAGGTGCTGTTGCTAACCCGGGAAGCCATGAAGTGGCTGAGTTCACCCAATTCACTCTATCACCATCCTGTTTGTCCATGGGGAATGGTAATGCTGGGAATCCCCTTTGTTCACCTCAAGGGCCCGCGTCCAAACAAGGCAGCCAGCGGAGCTCAAGCTCAGGGAGCAGAAGGCACCGAGTTTTCTCCATCGGACTCGGCCGCACACAGTCGACTTGTGGCCAGGATGGAGCAGACGATGGATTTTACGGCATGAGTAAGTTCGCAGCCCTTCCGTGCCTCAGCTCTGTAACAATTGATCTCAGTAGATTAGAACCCCGGGCATGCTCTTGCATAGCACGTGCATTGACGCCTGCTAGCATCCCTCTGCTTTTTGTGTCTCTGGCCTTTTTTTTAGCACTTGCGGCTGTTTCTTAAAGGGAAGTAACAATGTAGGATAGATACTGGGAGCCTGATTCTGCTCTTGCTTTCACCGGTTTAAATGAGTAATTGTAGTGACGCCAGTGGCATCAGAGTGGTATAAAACGGGCATGAGACCAAGTACCAAGCCCTCTGAGTGCTTAACAGCAATCACTGTAATTTGTGCCTCTGAGTGAGCCAGATCTGTAAAGTGAATGAGTTTATTTTGTGTTATTTGGGCCCCTCTGTACATCTGGCAGGACCAGAAAGAGAGTGCAGAGGTGACCAGGAAAATGAGACATTTTTAGGCAGTGGGAAGGCAGGTTATTAATGAGTGTTAAATGTTTGTGGTGGGATTCTGGTGAAGGTTTGGGTCTGTGATGTTCACTCTTGCTGTCCAGATACTCTCTCCATCTGCCCAGCCAGTTGTACCACAGTTGGTCAGCAAGTTCCCTTTTGATCTTTCCCTGAAAGCCAGTTATGAATCCGGGAGGCAACTTGCTCCCCATAGGACAATAGAAAACCTCCTTCCACCTGTCTCAGAACACACCCAGCCAAAGCCTCAAAGTGGGCCCTTGATACGATTGCATTTGTGGAACAGGCTTAAGTTTTGGTGGCTGGCCTTACAATTTCTGGCCTGGTTCCACCAGCAGCAGAGAGTTGAACTCCTATCAGCAATGGCAGCAATTTCAGGATGAAATCCTGACCCTAGTGAAGCCAATGCGAGTTTTGCCATTTACTGGAATTGGGCCAGGATTCCATCCCAGGACTCGGTACTCTGAGTACCACCAGGCCAACAGCCATATACCTTGAGTTACAATGCCCTGACGCTCCAGGGCAGATGAAGGCAGTCTATTTGGGCTGTATCCTACCATAGAGTCGTCTCACTCTTCTCTATGGCAAAGACAATGTCTCTTTGGAAAGGAATATACCCAGCTACTGTCAGTTGAAAAGTCTGATGAGTAGCAACGTCCACCTATAGAAATAGCGCATCTAGAAAATAGCTGATTCTGAAACTCTCCACTTACGAGAAGTAACTCTGGCTGATGCACTGAGGTTACCTGGCAGCCATAAAACAGGGTACATGAGGACCTGAGCCAGCTGTAATTAGAGACTAGGGGACTTCAGACATGGACTGTCTCTGTAAATCTCCTGGTAATGAAGATAAGTTAGGTTGGGCTGTGTCTCACGCAGTCATGACTGCGGCTGAATTTAAATCATGCTCTCGCACAGGGGCGAGAGATTTGTGTGGAAAGTAACGGCACTGAAAAATATGTTTGCTCTCAGAATAGATCTAGAATCAGCTGTGGGAGGTCTCTGCAGAGGTCTTGTCCAGGGGACCGCACAAGAACGTTTTGAACGAGCAACACATCCAGCCATTGTTATACAGCAGTGGTTCCTAAACTTTTCGGCATCACGCCCCCTTTTTGATTTTTGAGAACCCCCTCTCCCGCCCCCCATAGCAGCAAAACTTGTTGAGCAAAAAAAAAAAAAAAGGAACTGACCGGGGCCGAAAAACAAAAATAGCCGCTGGAGGGGGAGGGCGGAATGGGTCGCCTTGCACCTCCCCCTGGAATTTCTTCATGCCCCCCAGTTTGAGAACCCATGTTATACAGTAATGCAGGCATTTCTGTGATCAGCGCCCGCTGGACGGGAAGAGTGGCCGTTGGCCATCCCCTCTGATATGTATTGGAACATAATAAATGCAAACAACAAGCTGGAGCCCTAGCTTTGGAAATAGGTTGGGCTTTATTGAAGTCAATAAAGAAAACAGTTCAAGTTATTCACATCAGTGACACTTCGTGGATACACTGGATCTGCCAAGCTGGAAAAGCTAAGTAATCAGCTCTTGATCATTAGTGCTGTCCCAGCGAGTACTCCAAGTTCCCTGGCAGCACAGGGTGGCTGTGGGATGCATTGAGAGGATGAATACAATGGCTTGCATACTAAACATTTCTAAGACACTGGCTGTTTTTCTGTCACACAGAGAGAGGAGAGAAAACCACCATGGCAGGGAATTTAAAACGCCAAACCAAACAGGTGCAGCCGGTAACGTGTCTGATGATGCTGTAACTTGCGTCCCGTTTTCTTTACGTGCTCAGATAATTCACAGTTCTCAGTCCATTTCCTCCCTCCCCCCATGTTTATTTCAGAGTTTGAGGCTTATCAATTCTAGATTTTTTTCCCCTCAGAATGAATGAAATACGGACTGGCTCGGAATATGCATTTCTGTGGCCCCTTCCATGCCAGGGGTCCCGAGAAGCTTCCAAACTGTATCGTTTCACTGGTTAACCATTGGAGAGTTGATGCAGATCAGCAGGAGCTGAGGTCCCAGCAGGGCTGTGGTCCTGCTGCCCCAGTGGGGCAGGGATCCCACCTGCCAGGCATGGAAGGGGCTGCTCCAGGCAGGGGTGGCCACAGTTGGGGTCCTGCCAGCCAGCCTGCTGTGGGCAAGGGCCTCCTCCAGCCCAGCTTGCCCAGCACAGGCCAGCCTGCGGTGGGCAGAAGGTTCCTCCAGCCAGCCCCTCCATTGGTGGGGCTGCTCCGGCTTGGTTGGCCCACCACAGGTGGGGGGCTGGTCCAGCCCAGCCTGATGTGACTGGGGTCCTGCCAGCTGGGTGGGGGGCTGCTCCGGCCTGACCCGCCACAGCCAGGGTCCTGCTGGCTGGGCTGCCACAGGTGGGGGCTCTGGCCAGGTCTGGCTCTCCACTGGGGTTTGGACAGGTCTGGTTAACCGGCTAATGCTTACCAGGTAACCGGTTAACCTTTTACATCCCTACCCCAGAGCTCTGGTTGTCTTAAGCAGAGCTGAAGGTCCATGGAAGGAGCCCATCAGGCTCCAGGAAGAGAAAGCAGCTGTGGCAGTGCGAAGGGACGGCGGAGGCTGGATCCAATGGTGATGACGGGGGTGCTGCAGGCTGTGGTGAGGGGCGAGATGGAGGTTGCCGGGGATGGGGGGGCTGGAGGGGGAAGCAGTGGTCTCTGTACAGGGGTTAGGGTCTGGTGAAGGTGGAAGAGGGGTCCCAGGGTGCTGAATGTGCTCCGCAGAGCTATCACACCGTGGAACCCTGACACGGGGCTTTCCCACGCCACAGCTCGGGGGAGCCATGGCGACGGCTTGGCGCTGGAGACGGGTGAGGAAGGTGGCTGCATCCTCCGCTCATGTAAACCAGCAGAGCTCCATCGACACTGATGCAGCTACCCAGGTGACACCAGCGGAAGGTCTGGCCAAGCCCCAGTAACCGGGGGAGGGGGCGATGGTACAGGCTGTTGCGGTGCTGAGGGGATGAACCAGCTAGCAGACAGGCTGACAGTGCTGGCTGTTATGGAGGAGGATGGTCATGCTGAAGCCAAGGGGGCTTGTTGTGACCCTCACGGCAAGGCCAGGTCACACTGACACAAGACGGTAATGACATTGACGTGGAGAAGAGTGATGTGGCCATTGTGCTTTTGCTGTTGCAGATACAGATGAGAACAGCCTGTCGCCCTGCAGCACGCCTGCTTCCTCCAGCTGGGAGCGCTACCATTTCCCAGAAGGTAAGGACAGATGTGCACGGGATTTCTCAAGGTTCCGGTGACACCGCTTCATCCAACTGAGATTTTGAACTGAGCTGAAAATTAAAAAAAAAAAAAAAAAAACTGCCAGGATCTGAGTTCAGGGTTCTGGGTTTCTCCTGCCAACGCTGCTCACATCCAATGGCAGGGCAGCCTTTTTCTGCGCTGGGCCAGAGGTAGGCAAACCTCCAGCTGTTACAGAGAGAGCTTGGACTTGTGAAGGCAGGTCTTCCTTGGTCCATGCCTGAGAAAATGACTTTCAGCTCCTGCTTTTTCAAATGTATCTGCTGGTAAACCTGGTATCAGTCCATGGCTTTGGCTGGTGAATCGGGCTCTTAAGTGAATCATATATATAGTAGCCCAATGTCTGTGACTCTGTAATGCTGAAACACTGGCTGTTCCCTCTGGGCGGCGCTATTGCCTCCCGCCGTGGCGCTCGGCTGACTTCTGCGCCGCTCAGCCGGGCCACCGCACGGGAGCAAGCAGCCGCTCAGCCGGGCCGCCACACAGGAGCAAGCAGCACAAGCAGCCGTTTGGGCCCCACACTCCCCATGGGGAGTGCGGACCCCAAACAGCCGCTTGCGCCGCTTGCTTCCATGTGGCTGAGTGGTGCAGAAGTCAGCCGAGCGCCACGGCGGGAGGCAACAGCCAGGGGGCGGGGCCTAGACGAGCGTGCGTCTCTGATGTCAGGAAAGGGTGCCGGATTCAAAAGGAGGAAAGCGGAGCAGACACAGAGGATGCAGAGGAGACAGAGAGGAGAACGGAGGAGGCGGAGGACAGCGAGAGAGAGAGTGAGAGAGAAGCAGCAGGAGGAGGAGAAGAGGAAGGGAGAGTGAGAGGCAGGAGGGAGAGACGAGAAAGAGAGAGAGACGGAGAGAGAGGCAGGAGGTGGACCAGAGCTGAGAGAGAGAGAAATGGCGAGGCAGTAGGAGAAGAGAGAGAGAGGCTGTTTGCGCTGCTTGCTCCCGTGCAGCAGCCCGGCTGAGCGGAGCAGAAGTCAGCCGAGCGCCACGGCGGGAGGCAAAGGGGGGCGGGGAGGTGGCATACACGCCCATGGGGCGGGGTCTGGACAAGCGTGCATCCCCGATGGAGACAGAGGAGAATGGAGAGAGAGTGAGAGGCAGGAGGAGGAGGAGAAGAGAAAGGGAGAGTGAGAGGCAGGAGGAGGAGGAGAAGAGAAAGGGAGAGTGAGAGGCAGGAGGGGGAGAAGAGAAAGAGAGAGAGGCAGAAGGCGGAGGAGAGCTGAGAGAGAGGGGGGGAGGCAGGAGGAGGAGAGAGAGAGAGAGGGAGCGAGAGACCCGGAGGCTCAGGAGAGAAGACCGATGTGGAGGAGAGACCTGAAAATCCCGTCTTATGGTGGGTCAATTGGCTAGTTATTTAGAATTACTTTGACCAACATTTTTTAAACACTAGTGCATAAATTTAGAGACCTAAATCCATAGTCGGGCCACTAAATCAGATTTCCAGAGGTGCTAAGCATACAACCTCTCACAGGTAGCCTTTCATAGGAAGATCTCAACATTTTTTGGTGGCAAAGTATCACTACCTCTATTAGATGGATGAGGAAATGGAGGCCGAGAGCGACAACGTGACTTGTCCAAGTTCACAAAGCAACTTAGTATGAAAGCCAGGAATGGAATCCAGGAGCCCCGCCGCCAGCCAGCGCTCCCTGGACTGTCTGATTAGCTTTTCCTTGACACCAGATGGTTCCTCATTTCACTCTTGGCTCTGTATTTCTCCCCAGCTCCGCTGCAGAGTCCATCGGCTTCCTCTGCTCACTCCCAGAAGACCATCGATACCCTTTTTTCTGCCAGGTAAGGGACAGCAGAGCATTCCCTGACTCAGTGAGACCTCCTGGCCACAGGATGCAGGATTCCACTGCACAGTGTTTTTTCCGGGCTGTCGGCTTGACAAAAAGTTTCCACACAAGGCTCCCAGGGGCTGTGACCACATTGGGCAGCTGGTTGCATGCCAGAAAGGGGATTAGGAACGGGAATTTCACTGACCACCCTACAGCCCACTCCTGCTTTGACGTTATGACACTTTTGGCTGGTTTCCCGGGGCAGGCAGACAACGTGAGACTTGTCTGTGCAGAGGGGGAAGAATCTCCAACATCAGAAGCAAGGCTGGCGTTGCAGTCTAGCACAGAAGAAAAGGAGGGAGGGTCTGAGATGGGCTGGGTTTATTGTATGGGAAGCCAGCTGAATTGATGGCTGGCAGCCAGACGGAGCATGTTTCTCTGACGGCTGCATTACTACAGGGCGCCGTGTTTCAGCTACTGGGAAGCTGAGAGGCGATTGGTTAGTGGGAGGAGATGGGGCTGAGAGGCAGGTATGTAAATGCCTCCTTTGCTCTGTCCTGACACAGATTGACCCTGAATAAAACCCGACTGCTGACTCGAGCGGCCAAAGGTTTCATGAGTAAATCTCCAAGCCGGGTGAATGAGCCCAGCTCCGAGAGCAGCAACGAGAGCACTGACTACCTACCGCTGGTAAGCAACCAAACCAGACCTGGCTGTGGCTGCTGGGGCCATATAGGATCCTAAAACTGGAAGGGACCTCGAGAGACCATCAAGTCCAGTCCCCTGCCCTCACGGCAGGACCAAGCACCATCTAGATCATCCCTGACAGATGTCTATCCAACCTGCACTTAAATATCTCCAGAGATGGGGATTCCACAACCCCCCTTGGCAATATATTCCAGTGTTTAACTACCCTGACAGTTAGGAACTTTTTCCTAATGTCCAACCTAACCCTCCCTTGCTGCAGTTTAAGCCCTTTGCTTCTTGTCCTACCCTCAGAGGCCAAGGAGAACAATTTTTCTCTCTGCTCCTTGTAACACCCTTTTAGGTACTTGATATATCATAGGGTGATGGGTGGTGGCTTTGAAAGCTTTGCTCAGGCTCTTCTCCCTTCACACACACGGCACACCACACCCAGACTCCTGACAGCATCAGTTCTGTCAGTGGGCACCCAGCCCAGCCCCCACCCACAAATTCTCCAGCCCCCTGAGTTGGTCACATTAGCCTGGAAAAGTTCCCTGAACTGAAGGGGGGAGGCCAAAGCAGAGAGCACTGCCAAAGGGGTCCAATGGGGCCCAGCTGGGGCCACCCCTCTCTCCGGCAACCCTTTGGGCCCAGAACTGTGGAGGGGAAACTCCCCGATTTGGAGGCACTAGGGCCCAGGGGGAGCCCCTCCTGTCAACCTGCAGCCCTGGGTGCATATGGAGTGGATTCTTGGAGGGAAGGTTGCTCCAAAGCCCTGGTTGGGCACACGGACTGGGCTCTTCCCCTGGGCCTTACATCAGCACCTCCCTAAGGAAGAGTTATGCCTCTCCACAGGTGTCCCTGCAGTTGGCCTGTGGTGCCTTCCTGCTGAACCCAGCCTTCTGCCACGCGATCAGCATTCCCATGGAGAAGCTGAAGTGGACGTCTCCGTTCACCTGCCACCGGGTGGCTCGTAGCCCCTCCACCAGCTCCTACAATGCTAAGAAGCCAGGCCCGCTTCCGGAACCCAAGAGCCCTGGATGCAGCCAGCAGCTGCTGGCGCCTCACGATGAGAGCTCCTCAGACAGAGACTCCACGGGTGGTGCAGCGCTCAGTGGCTACGGCCAGGAGCCAGGAGAGGCGGGCCGGCCTCGCCACTTCTCTGGCAGCGCAGTGGAAAGCCTGTCAAAGGCCCTGAAAGCCGAGAACGAACTCTCCCCCCCTGCCATCACCATCCGCCGCTTCTCCTCCCCCGAGAGCACCCAGTCCCCTCGGGAGCTGCAGAGCGATAGCGGCAGAGGCTCCAAATCGGACAGCTCTGAGCTGCAGTCCCTGCTCTTTGATATCGAGCTACATCAGTGGGCTGAGCCCGAGGGGATGCTCTGGGCCACCGCGGTAGCCCTGGCCTGGCTGGAGCACAGCTCAGCCTCCTACTTCATCGAGTGGGAGCTGGTGGCTGCCAAGGCCAGCATGTGGCTGAGCGAGCAGGAGTTCCCAGAGGGCCGGAGCCTGGGGGCTGTCAAGGCCGCAGCCCGGCAGCTGTTTGTTTTGCTCAGGCACTGGGATGAGAACCTGGAGTTCAACTTGTTGTGCTACAACCCCAACAATGTGTAGGAAGAGGTGGTGGGGAAGAGGGGGCTCAGGCAGTCATCTGAGAGCACCTCTGGGGCACAGAAACCCCGTCTAATGGCTGAGTTCCCCCATGACAGCGCCATGCGCCTTTATTAGAACGCGTCTTTCTGTGGGTCAGAAAATGACCAAAGTCATTCAAACCCCAGCACTAAATCCTAATTACTAGAAGACTTACCCACCATTGCCCGGCTCCTTCAGGGCAGGGGGGCTGGTGGTGTGGGGGGGAGCGCAGGAGTCAGGACAGGGCCTTGGGCATGTGGGTGGACAGGGCAGGAGGCTGTGGGGGTGAGAGAATGAGGGGTGGGGGTGAGGGGTCCCATAGGATGGGGCCTTATCTCTCCCCCCCCCCCGGCCAGCATGAGCCTTCTGTCTTCCCCACAGCCCTCCCAGTTGCCAAGGGCCTTCTGTCTCTCTCCAAACTCCCGGCCTCCACGGACCTTCTGTTTCCCCCTCCCCTCAGCTGCCAGGGGCCTTTTCTCTCCCCTGGCCCCTCCAGCGCTGTAGCCAAGGGCAGGGTTTGAGGCAGGGAGCTACTCACTAGTGCGCTGGCAGGCAAGATGGCAGAGCCCCCACGCCACCAGCTGCTCTCTTGGTAGTGCGGCTGACCCCACGGGCTACACTGCAGTATAGCTCTCCCTTGCGGGCTCTCTGCCCCCAGGGGCCTCTCTCAGTATCACGTCCCTCTGAACAGCCTTTTCCTTTCCATGTTATGGAAAACAGTCCCATTCCTGGCTTTTCCCGTTTTCTTGGCACAACCAACCCCTGACCTTGCTTTAAGTTAGGAGACGAGGAAGCCACCTCCCAAAAGTGGTGGTCCTAGTTCTTACCATTCAGGTGGAGTTCTTGAAATGACAGACAGACAGACAGATACACATCTCTAAAATATCTAGACAGATTATTGCAGTTGTTGTATAAGCAGGATATGAGTCACCTGTGGCATTCACTACTGCAGGATGTTATTAAGGCCAATATCCAAACACAAGGATTATGCAATGCTTTGACTAGGACCAGCATCTCCAGTTACACTAGGTACTGGGCATCTTCAGTTGGGTTCATCTGATTCCCAGTCCCAGAAAGAGAATCCCAGATCATCACTCAACCATCCTCCCCCTTCACGCTGGCCAGCCATTCCCTTTTCACCCAGTCGTCATCAATCCTGTGTTCTTCTCTGCACACAGAGCATTCCCAGCCCTGATTCATCATTCCCCAGTCTGCATCGAGAGTGTGTTATCCCGCCGATGAACATGTGCCTCTTGTCTGAGGATTTCTGTTTGAGCAGCCGTGCTGCCTCGTAGGTCAGGGTTATTGGAAATCCAGACTGTGATCATCTAGCCAAGCAGCTTTGGATATCCTGGCCTGAGTTCCAGGACAGTTTTACAGGCTGATTCACAGCTGAGAACGTTCCCTAGAATCTTTTGCACACAGAAGGGGATGGGCTGGGGCCAAGGAGGAATGCAGGAAGTGGATTAAAGTGAATCCATTTCCCAGACACTTTCAGGCCCAATGTAGCACAGCTAGTAGAATGCCCCCTGGATTAGAACAGTTAAAGCTTTTTGTTCCCAGCAGTGCCTTGAGTACATTTCCCCTACCAGGGCAGGAGCTATGAGACTATTACATTTGATCTGAGCTAAAAGGTCTGGCTAATGGGTCTGCATTGTATCTATGTGTTCAAGCCCATGCCACTTTGCCCATGGCTTTCAAGTATGTGTTCTTTGGCCAGGTCTACACTAAGGGAGAAAGTTGACTGAAGATATATAACTCCAGCTACATAAACAATGGAGCTGGAGTCTATGGTCCTTATGCCGAATTTCTGTGGCATTCCCACAGTGGGAGGTCTACAGAGAAACTCTCCCATTGACTTCCCTTACTCCTCACGACCCGTGGAATATTGGGGTTGATGAGGGTGCCGACAGCAGACGACTGAGCAGGTCCTTACTAGACCCGCTAAATCGAACCCCAAAAGATCGATCTCCAGAGAATCGATCCCCGGGTAAGTTTAGACAAGGATTTTGTGACCCTAATGTAAAACAGTCTGCTGCCCCATTGAAAGCGTCTGTTCACCATGCTCAGGTAGGTCCAGGGTTTGGTGGCGCTCTTTTGCCATCGGACTGGCCACCTTTTCACTCCTTCCCATGCAGACTGGTGAGTGCCACTTTCTTGCGCCTACTGCAGTTTTGTGGCAGAATCCTACATCCCTTTGCAGAACTCATAATACCCCACTTGAGTGTTTGGGCAAAGCTCAGCGCTGTCCGGCATTCCCCCTGACTATGTCATTTGAACAGCTTGGAGTCTGTCATCCTTCCTCTAGCCTTGCTGCTGAATTTGTTTCCATCCTCGCAGTGCTGTGTTTTGACTTGACTGCCATACCCCAGCACTGCAGATGACAGACAGCATTTGTGGATACCTACCTCCGTTCTTCTTAATACAAAGTGACAGCTGAGAGCAAATTGTATTGACAGACCCTTTTTGAGTGCAATTACTCATCAGGAACCATTCTGAATCAGTTATTCATAGTGGAAGGCAACTTTAATCCAGAGATTCCTCTACTTTGCCGCATTACCAGAACCACTCCCAGTATCTGTTGCGAATGCCAATAACCCACTTTGGTTGACAGTCGTCAAAAGCATATTAATTAAATGAAATCCATTACAACCTCCTTAATTCAGAATAGATTGAAAATTAAGACCAGATTCTGCCTGTGGGTCCAGCAATTGAACTCGCTGAGGTCAATGTGCATTTGGGCCCACAGCTCTAAGAGCGGAGTATGACCCACGACAAACCATTCAGCACAATTTGATTGTCCTAATAAGTGGGCACGCAGTGGTGGCTGTCTCATTGGTAGGGACAGATGGGGTAATTTCTACACAGGGAAGTGGGTGATGCTCTAACATCAGGGTGTTTCCTGCATCCAAATTTTAGCCTGAAGTTCAGGAAAACAGCCCTATTCAGGACAATGCGTAAGCATGTGCTTAGGTCCCACTGAGAAACACAGAACATCAGCACTTGCATCTCTGTATCTGGCCACAGAGAGTTGGAGGTCTTGGAAGATATGTCATTGGGTGAAAACAGCTAACGATTTGAGGCTGGCGGGGGAGGGATTAAGTGGTTGAAATTTCCCACCTAAACGTTTTCCCTTTGAAAAGCTGATTGAGTTAAAGTTGATGTTTTGGTTCTTCTTTCCCCTCCCCCCACTCTCACATTTTCATAGAATCACAGAATGTTAGAACTGGAAGGGACCTTGAGAGGTCATCAAGTCCAGTCCCCTGTCCCCGCGGCAGTACCAAGCACCATCTGGTCCATTCCAGCCAGGTATTCATCTTAAAAATATTGAATGATGGAGATTTCACAACCTCCCTCGGCAATTTTTTTCCAGTGCTTAACCACCCTGACAGAAAGTTTTTCCTAATGTCCAACCTAAACTTTCCTTGCTGCAATTTAGGCCCATTTTCACCCCTCCCCATTTTTTCCCTTTGGAAGGAGACAGGAGAGGTACAAAGAATGTGAAAACATGAGGCAGAACCAACTTTTCACAATTTGTGTTTGTTTTGCAGCTGGACATATGGAGAAAGCAGAAGTGTGAGGCTTCCCCTCCCGCCCTTTGGAATCCAAATTTGGAAGTTTCCCATGGGAAACTGCCATTTTTCAACCCAGAAATACTCAGTGGGCATTTCTTACAAGGAAGCTTGTTGGTTTCTGGTTCAGCTTGGAGGGTCAGAGCTGCTTTTGTCACTAGAGCAGTTACAAGACATCCCTCACCTTTCTTGTTGTAAAATCCAGGACAAAGGTGTTTAGTCCACTCAGGCGGAAGCAGGGCCAGCCCACAACATTTTGGCACATGAGGCGGGGAGCTCAAATGATGCCCCCATGCTCCCTTTGCTCCTGCCTGCCTGTTATGTCTCGTGTCCTCCTTCCTCCAGCACAGCACTCCCCCATCTCTGTGTATCTAGAGCAGAGAGAATACACATGCATCAGCAGCAGACACAATCTTCTACACTCTGGGTCCTAGTGGCACCCCTCTTCCCCAACAGTCTGGCACCTGAGGCGGCCGCCTCAGTTTGCCTCATGGTAAGGCCAGCCCAGGGCGGCAGGAGTGTGTTCCACTACGAAATCTTTCCAGGGTCTTTCCTAGTTATGCTTCAAACTAGTCTCTGAACCCACTGGAGTCCCTTGTGGGGCACCAGGCCAGGAATTGCAGCAGACGCCCCGTGTCATAGGAGAGGAGCCCTTCCAGGCAGGTCAGCTGCTCCGCTTGTCTCAAGAACCCCATCACGGAAGACAGGGGACTGAAGCTTAGCTGTTTATGCAGCTGTTAGCCTGTTCCTCGGCCAGCTGGCTCCGTGACATGGTATCAGTGTGCAAGGACCCAATTCCAGGCCATGTGATGCGAGTCTGAATGCCTCTTGGTAGGTGGCGTGACCTGACCGGTTTGTGATATGGTTTTGCACCATCTTATCCTCTCACCTCATGAACCTGTTCTCCTAGGCCAGCCCCATGGCCCAGCTTTTGTCAATCAATGCAAACCATCCCACAGTGTCTCCTTTGTGCCATGGTGGTGAGGGGAACCTGGCTCTCTTGGCAGATCTAGCCAAGCCAGTGGGTAAGTGAGGTCCAGACCAGTGGTCCAGCGCATGGGGCAGGGGCTGTGCACTTGTGAAATGCAAAGGCCTGAGGTGTGCACTTAGGAGATGCATGTCTCTGATTCACAGGCCCTGGGGTGGTGTCATGATAGCTCTGTCTACAATGCTGCACTCACTGAGAGCAGCTTATTTCTATGCACTCAAGGCTTCCAGGTTATGAGCTTTTCATGATAATTTAAAACAGCTTTGCAGTTAAGGATTTAGCAGGTATTTCCTACGGGAGTCACATTCTCATTGCACATTGCACACAGCCCAGGAGCTCCAGAGAGCATACAGACCTTGGAGGAGTAACCTCGCCAATCACCAGAAACTTGCTGCAAAAATCCGTCTTGGGATACAGCATTCAGACTCTCCACAGAGCATGAGCCTCGCTGGGCACAGATAGTCACACAGATGCCGTACCCTGTTGCATAAGGACCAGTGCAGCGTGTGTGGACTGTTCAAACCAGACAGTGAAACATGCACCTTCTGGAGCATGTTATGCAACAGCACCAGTGTATGGTAACACAGGAACAGTTTTGATGAGTGTGGATGGCGGCTTGGCTTCGCCCCACAGCAGTTCTGGGAACGGGTGCATCATGCCTGCGACTTTTGGCCCCATGTCACTTTATGTTGGTAGGCGGGGGCTGCATAACAGCAGGCTCTCCCACCACTCGGCCCTGTTCTCGGAGATGCCGGCAACGCAGCAGTGTTCAATATGCATGTGGTCACTCCAGTGTCACTAACCCCCAGGGAAGGGGACCTTGAATCAGTGTGCAGATATCGTTTGGGGGGTAATTAGTGGGGCTTTTTATTTACCCACAAAACCTACCTCTCTCTTTTGCCTTTTTTCAACCCACCCCACACACCGGCAGGCATCCTTCCTTCAGAGCTGTGACTCCAATATTAGCAAAGCCTTGACTCAGATTTACCATGGGGCTTGACTCAGCCCTCCCCTTCACTGATTGACCATTAACCAAGCTGGTTCCAATCAGGTCTTGGAAAAAAGATACTGAAGCAGTGGAGATTTGAGCCACTTTAAGGCTTAGTTCTGCCAACCTGCAAACATTGGACTGTTCCCCTTAAGGCAAAAGGCTCCCAATTCTGTTGTCTCATGTTCAGTTTTGGTATCAAACCTTCATACCAGCCAAGGTACCACTCAACAGTATTAGCCTGGACAGGATGTACTAAGGCCCTAGCTGTTGATTGACCATGTTGGTAAAGAGAGAATTTTGCCTGTTTGTTCAGGTGAGTGTTTAAACCAGGGGTGGAGGAAGAGATTCTCCACATTCCCCTCATTCACCAGAGACTTGGGGGTCCAGGCTAGTAGATTTGGTGTGCTCCAGCCCTGAGAGGGAGGCTGGAGAAGCAGTGCTGGCTCCCCAGTGCTGGAGGGAACCCCGAGCCTCAGAGCAAAATCCAGGCAAGCTGAAGGTTGCATCCAGCCCCCAGGCCTTCGGCTCCCCACCCCTGGTTTAAACCCTGCACCACTTAATGCCTTGCCAGCTGCCACCATGAAGTCCCCTAGGACAGCCTCAAGGTTTTGATGTTGATTCTAGCCTCATCTCACAATCACCGAGCTAACTGCTCTCTGTGTGGCCGCTAACGAAGGAAAGTAGGAAAGGCGGAAAGGCATGACTCTCAGCCTTAGTATCTGGGCAGCTCTCAGGTCAGAACCACAGAGCAGTGTACGTCATGTTCTCTCCTGGATGGGCTGTCTCTGGGTGACAGGGAGCTAGGGGGTTGAATCTTTCCCTGACCCTGGGCTTATGGCTGATTTGTACTTTCCATGTTGTGATTGTTTTATCCAGTGTCAACACCCATGACCAGACTGAAATGCTTCACATTCAGGCAAGGCCAAGGGCACCAGAGCCTTTTACAAACACTCTGTCAGCCTCACAGTCCCCTGCAAGAGGGACATGGCTTAGGATTTCCATTGTACAGCTGGAGAAACAGAGGTTAAGTGACTTGGCCTAAGGTCACCTGAAAAGCCTGTGGCAGAGCCAGGAATAGAACTCTCAGCCTCTGACCTAAACATGAGCAAATGCTGCCTCCCGCGTTGTACAATGAGGTGGCAGTTCTCCAACCATGCTGTCAGCATCTTATCTTGGACACGGTCCTTGTTGCCAGGGACACATCAAACCCCCCCCCCCCCGTGCTCCAGTCCAGAGTTCTCTCTCGTGGTGTCGCTGCTGGTGAAGTGTCTGGTGTAATGTAGCTGTCCAATTAACCAGGTGGCTTTATGCAGTCTGCTGTGGTTTGAGTGACATGGCTGGCGATTGTCCCCTGGATCCTCAAGTGCCTATGGACGTGACCTCACGCTCTAGCATACCAAGTGACTACGGTGCCTGTGACATTGTCCCGCTCATTGAAGACCTGTTGCCTTGCTGATATGTAGCAACATCGCCTCCTTCGGTGGGCTTTGATTTTCATGTCGGGGCGGGGGAGGGGGGAGACGCAGTGTTTCTGCTTCCGGCCTGTGGTTCATGCTGCTGTTCCTTTGTCACTGGTGTAAACTCACTGGGGTCTGTCATTCTGCAGCGTGGGAAATGTCCCCAAGTGAGGCGGTGCCGGTCTGTTCACTGGTCGTTCGTGGTGGTGGCGTTCTCTGTTACAGAAGCATGGTTATCTCAGTAAATCAAGGTTTGCTTGAACAGCCCCGCGCCTTCCTGAGTGCTTTGTTTTGCTCTGCTTCTCCCTCGTTCAGTGGCAGGGAAGGGGAACCTAAGGCCCGGGGGCCAGATGTAACCCCCAGCCTGCTTGGATCCTGTCCCCGAGGCTCAGGACTTCCAGCAGCACTGGGGACCCCACGCTGGTGCTCCAGCCCCCCTACTATCCTGTGGGACTGGAGTGCACAAAATCTACTAGCCACTCCCTCCCCACCCCCCAGGCTCTGGTGTGCAAGGAGAATATGTGGAGTGTTTTTCTCCTTCTGAGTCAGGAGCCACACCAGTGAGGGCTGCTGAAAAGGGATGTGATCGCGGTGCAAGGATGGAGGGTCCCCCATGAGCTCCCTGGCTGCTGCCCACCAAAGCCCTCAAGCACAAGGCTTAACGTGTGGCTTGAGCACAAGCTTTGGTGCTTGCCTAAGTGTGAACTGAGGCTCCGGTACTTTGCTTGGGAGTTATAAAGGGCCTGATCTGTAGCCTGCTGAAATCATGGAAAAACTCCTGTTGACTCCAGTGGGCTTTGGATCAGGCCTCAGCTGAATTCCTTTGCTTTACCGGAAAACGCAGGGTGGGGACTGCAGAGACTGAGTCCTTCCGGCACATGCTCAGACGCGTGGACACAAACAGCAGTTACACTTCGTTCGAAAGCAAAGCCACGGTGTGCACAGCCTTCCTCTTGTGGGCCAAGCGCGCTGCTCTGGGACCCTACCGGAGTCCATCTCACACTGCATAGTCGCACAGTGGCCAGGGGCCCAGACTCATCAGGCTTTTCACTTAGTCCTGGGATCACCGGCCGAAGCTTGCAGATAGCCACAGAGCCGCCTGTTCCCTCCGGCGAGGGCCCTTGAGGCTGCTGCTGCTCGCCCCTCTGTGCTTGGAGTCCAGCGGTTTGGGTTTGGATTGTTTCACATCTCATTTACACAGAGCTGCCGGCTCCTTTAGAAGCTCCAGCTCCACTCGGCCTCCCCGCACCAGGCGTAAATGGATCTTCCGCCTCGTGCAGCATCTCCCGCTGTTCCCTGCTAATGGCTGACCGTACCATTTCGGAGAACCCGCGAAGTGGGGGACAGTAGGTCGGGGATGGGAAGCTGTCGCTCCCGTCCGGTGCTCCTCGGTTGAATTCTAATGCCAAGAAGTAGGAACTTTCATCCCGAGCATTATCAACGGGGGCCAACATTTGCTGCTCCAAGGGCCTACAGTTAAGCTCCTAAATCCATGAACAATAAGAAGCCAATTTGCAGAGGTGCTGAGCACCCCCTGAAGAGTCCCTGGTCTAGTCTGCAAGCCCCAAAGGACCGGAGTTCTAACCACAGCAGGGCTCGCTCCCCTCCCCTCCTTCGGGGAATGGATTTAAGGCTTTAGCGATTCCCCCATTGCCAGCACCAGCACCGGAATACCCCAGCACAGTTGCCCCAGTTTTAGCTGTCAGCTTTTGAAGCATGCCAGAGCTCTGCCTTCATCCTACACCTTCCTTCGCAGCCTGGTAATTAGTATAGGTATTTATAAAGCATCCATCTCCATGGTGCCTGCTCATGTTTGCAATGTGCTTTGAAAGCTCCAGTCACTAGGTAGGAATGGAGAATTCTGACCCTTATTTTCCAGTGGCTTTCCCCAAGTAAACAGGGGGCTGGAGTCTCCTCTCTCTGGTGCACCAAGTTATCCTGGGGCAACACCCACTTTAGTGCTATCCCTGCCAACTTCACCAGTGCCACTGCGAGGAGACTGGGCTGCAACAGGTCAGTAGCGAGCTTGGCTGCCCCTCGGTCTGAGTGTTGCCACGTGGCCCTGGGATGTACAGATCCGCAGCACCTGCCTCTGAACCGCCTCTGAGTTTTGACACGCCCCATCGCGACACAAAGGAGAGACGTGCTTGGGAACGCCCTGTCCTGCCGAGAGAACACGGCTTCCTTTATCATGGGCTGTGCCAGTCCCCTGCGGCGCAGCTCCTGCGCCACTCCCCTCTTCCCAGACACTGCTCACGGGGGAGTTTCCGCTGGGAGACACCTTCTACAGCCTCTCTGAGAGGCCCCTGGCAGCACCACTGGGGAAGCGGGGCAGGACTGGAGTAGGGAGGGAGGGTCGCTTCTAAGGAACTACTTTGCTTCGTGCCTCTGTCTGAGAGTCACTGCTGATTTCCTCCCTCCTCATGAGAGTCAACAACAGCCCTTGCTACAGGCGCAGCAGGGGGGTAGCGGCCAGCCAGGGCTAAGAGGCCCTAGTCTGACCGTAGCTACACTCCACACAGAGCGGGGAAGCAGCAGTGGGGAGGCTGTGAGAGAGAAGGAGCCCAGACCTGGCTCTCCATCCCCTGACAAGTCACCAGGGGGTGCTCTGCTGCTAGTCTACACCATAGCAGTCATCAGCCAGGACTAATAATATGTTGTTTGTTTCTAGGGTGACAAGAGTCACTGGGAACGAGTGGCATTTTTTTCCCTAGTGGCCCTCAAAACCCCACTGATATAATGAGTGTCTGCTCAGCAGGAGGGGCTCTCCTCTCCTCCCCCTCAAACCTCTCTTTGGGGTGCGGCAAACCCAGGGCTGGCTCGGTGCCTGGGGCAAACTAAACCTGCTGTTTTCTGAGCTGCCCGTTTCCTGATCAGGATTCAAACCCGGTTCTAAATCCCACTCCCACTGTAACCCCCTGAGTTCCCTTGACACCAGATTTCACCCCAAATTCTCACCTGTGCTCCTCCCGTGAGGCAGTTTCCCACAGGGCTCAGGCACCTTTTTGCCCCTCTGAAAACAGTCACACAGGTGAGGTGGCTCCTCCCGCCATTCCTGCCACGCCCAGGGCCATGAACCAAGCAGTAGGATGCAACGAGCAATGGCAACGCAAGCAATGGGGCTCAGCAACTGGTCCAAGCCCTGGCTCCGAGAGGCTGCAGAAATCAGCTTGGTAACGGGACACTGAAAGCAGGTCAGGCCAGATCCTCAGCAGAGACCCATGGACCAGCACAAATCTATGATCCAGCACGTCCGTTTCACACACCCACAAAGCTCAGCTTTGGCATGGGTCCCCTTTCGCCCCATCTAAACAGATGGCACCTGCTACAAACTTGCTGCCAGGAGCTTGGGGGCAGAGACAGGAGCATGAGGAGCCTCAGGGAAGGTGAGTGGGACAGAGAGGGGACTCAGGCTGAGAGCAGGAGCTATAAGAGCAGTTCATGGGCAGTTAGCTATTTTAGCACTCTGGGCTCCCCGCTGAGAATCTGCTCGCTGCCAAGAGGAATGTTAAAGGGAAGGCTGGAAAGTCCTGGGACTGATGAGCAGAGGATGAAAGTCTATGGGGAGGCAGCAGGCAGGGTGTGAGACGAGCTGGGGGGTGGAACTGGTTCAGGGGTAACATAACGCCCTGGGGATGGGCAGAGATGAGCAAAGCCTGTGGAAAGGCCAGCAGCCAAGTTCGAGCCAAGTAGGGCAGCATTTGCTGCCTGAGGGGAAGGTGCACACAGGCCAGCTGCAGTTAATTGGGTCAGGGTTAAGAATGCCACTTAGCAGCAGGTGTAAAAAAACCCCAATTCACGCTAGTAGGTTGACAAGAGGTAGCTGTGGATTTACAAAGCAGGGGTGTGTGTGTTGTGTGCACACACACATACCTCACTCATGCGGCTTTGCGTGGCTTGGCTCTAGCTGCTCCCGGTGACTTTCCCTTCTGGTGGTTGCTTTCTGGGTGGTTCATGTAGACACCGCGGTGGGGAATAGAGGCAAGTCACAGATGCTTTGGGGCAGGCAGCATGGGACAACCAATCTGGATCACACCAGAGCTGGCTTGTTCCAAACCCTGAGCAGCCACCAAGCATCCAGCTGGCACCAAAGGATGAACTGGGAGCCTTTGCCACTGGAACAAGAACACTCCCTTCCTGGCAGGCTAAGAGCCAGTGGGGCTGGAGGAGCATCTGCCAGATGAATCCCCCCTATCCCTAGAGCTCCCTGCCCTGCCATTCTTGCCTTTGTCCAGGTACCTCTGACATGCAGCCGGCCCAGACCCCTCCTCCGTCAGGTGACCGGAGAGGCTTTTGTTGCAGCTGCTTTGTGCCACTCTCCCTTTACAATGAGCAGCAACCCGTGAACCAAGGGAGCAGCTGGGAGAGAGGCTGTGATGCTGACACTGAGTTGGGGGGAGGAGCTCAGACACACACCTGTGGGGAAGGGTGTCTCCTAGCAGATCCCCCCCAGAATAACCACGTGGGGGCACTGTTCTATCTGTGCATCAGGGCACCTGTATCTCTGCAGGCTGAGATGGTGGGAGTGGGTTTTGATGTGGGGCAGAGGTCCTGGGCAGCTCAGGACTGGTGGAGGGAGGCCACATTCTGGGCAAGGTGGAAGTTCTGCTTTTGCCAAGGGGAGGTGTGTCTAGACTGGCAAGATTTTGTGCAAAAGCGGCTGCCTGTCTTGCCGCCTGTCTACACTGGCCGCGAGTATTTGCGCAAGAACACTGACTTTGTACTGTACAAAATCAGTGGTTCTTGTGCAAATATTCCAATGCTCCTGCTCAGGGATAAGCCCTCTTGCACAAGTATTCTTGCGCAAGAGGGCCAGTGTAGACAGCCACGTTAATTTCTTGCACAAGATAGCCCGATGGCTAAAATGGCCATTGGAGCTTTCTTGTGCAAGAGAGCGACTACACTGGGCACGGATGCTTTTGCGCAAAGGCACATGCCATTATAGACGCTCTCTTGCACAAATACTTTTAATGGAAAAACTTTTCCGTTAAAAGTATTGGCGCAAAATCATGCCAGTCTAGACGCAGCCGGGATGTATAACAGGAGTGGAGAGGGGGGAGCTCTCTCCCTTTCACATCTCTGACCATCTGCTTCTGCTGTGGCCTGCATTGTCCATGGTCCAGCCTTCCGGCCAGGTCACTGGTCAAGCGCTGACTCCTGCTGGGGTAACAAAAGGGCCAACTAATAAGCGTCCCAATCCTGACATCCAGTCTTCTGCACAGGGTCCTTATAGGCTTCCTCTCAAGGCTTTCAACTGTCCTTAGCCCCTCCTCAGGGGCATTGGACCAGGGTCCCAGTGGCTGGTCAGGGATCCAGGCATTTCCACCACAGGAGGTTCCAGCCCTGTTCTGCAGACTCCTCACTACTGCCTCCAAGGGTGACTTTCTCTAAGACCCTACCAAGTATAGCCCTCATGTCAGGGCTTCCCACAGGGGCTGAGCTGGGCCAGGATCCTGCTCTTTACGGCCTCTACCACTGCATCCTCTCCTGACTGTCCTCCCTCAAACCATTATCTGAGTCCCTGGTGGTGTTCACCATTCAGCCATCTTGTCTTCACTCCTCCCGCCTCTTCAGGCTGAGTCAGCTAATTCTGGCACTGATGGGGCTAACTCAGGGGCGGGCAAATACTGGCCCACAGGCCAGCTCCGGTCTGCCAGAGTTAGCCCCTGGCGGGCCCCCACACCGCTGTATTTGCCTGCGCCTCTGCAAGTATGGGGGAATCGCAGCTCCCGTTGGTCACAGATCGCCATTCCCGGCCAATGGGAGCTGCGCTCGCCCACACCTGCGTGAAGGCGCAGATAAACATAGCAGCAAACAACCAGCGGCTAACCCTGGTGAACGGCGGCCATTTTATTGCCCACCCCTGAGCTAACTGGGCCAGCCAGGCCTGTGCAGCCTCTCTGCTGCCCTGTTACATGAGGCCAGACATCAAGGCTCCTGGGATCCCATTAATCTTTCAGCACCTCAGCTGAGGTGGTGTCAGCCTGGGGCATGTTCCTGCTGTGCGTTTAATAGACTCTATGCTGAGGCGCTGGGCTGGCTGCCCCGAGGGGAGCGAGGGCCTTTGCCTTGCTGAATGAATCGTGGGGAGCCATGTGCACAAATGCTTTGCTGTGGGTGCATCATTAGTACATCAGCAGCGCCACTAACTTGTACCTTGAAGGAGGGAGATCCTAGTGCATTGCACTGATGGGGAAGGTGGCTGCGGGCATCCTGTCCCCTAAGGAGCTGCCTTCCCAAACCATCCCTGCCCGCCTTGCTTTAGCTTGGATTGTGGAAGAGAAGAGGGAGGATCCTGGGATGAGATGGAGGCAGATGCTGTGACCTCCAGAAGCAGCAGTTCAGGAGGGGCCATGACCAATTGGCTGGGGATGCTTCCTTCTTGGGAACATACAGGAAGGGGGGAGCCATGCACCCTGCCGAGAGCAGGATTCGCTTTCCTGAGGGGCCACGTTGTGTTATGGTGACAAGCAGGGTCCTATGGGCCTTTCTGCCCTTTTGCCCCAGCTGGGCTAGTGATCAGCTGGCATGAGCACTGCGCAGGCTGGTAGGGTGAGTTTGGGTGGCACAGAGTGTGGCGGAAAGAAGGGCGGAGGAGGAGACAGACAGGCCGCAGCTCTGTGGTGGCTGCCATCTTGGCACACTCAGTACAGCCTGAGCCCCTAGAGCAAGGCCTGATTGGTGCAAGAAGATCTAAAAAAAGGGAAAGGGGGGGAGGTCACTTTCCTCCCCACCCAATTCCTAACCCCGACCACCTGCCATGGCTGTCCCCACATCCATGGAAAGGGACAGCACAAGCATTCTCCATCTTGTGGGGTTGTTCTTCCATGGCAGGGGGTTGGGCAGAGACCCACATTCCTTCCCATGTGAGTTCTGGCCTGCCCCTAGCCTGGCTAACTTTCCTTTCCGAGGTGGGGGAGGTTATCTGGGCACTGACTCTCCATTGTGCAGGGCTTGGGTAGGACGTCTCCACGGGGAGGACATGTTCTTCAGGCAGCTCTGCACCACAGCTACATATCCCAGGCCTCCCAGGGCAACTGGGGAGGGAATTCCCTTCCTGGCCTTTCTCCCTGCTTGGCTCATAGGTACTGCATTCCTCCCCTCCCCTGTCTTCTGCCCTCCTTGAGAGGCCTGGTTACTCTGCTGACATCTCGTCAGCCAACCCTTCCCACAGCTGCTCTCCTAGCTCTACATGAGGCCTTGTCCTTCTGCCCGTGGAGACAGAAGGGTGTTCTCAGCACTGGAGGAGCACGGCTCACGATGGGGGCTGCTGACTCACCAGTGCCAGATTCTCACCTGGGAGGCAGAGGGCTCTTGGGTTTGTGCCAAGCCTCAGGGCAGGAAGCGGGGCAAGAAAGGATGAGCAGAAACAGGAAGGCTGCTCTCCTGGCAAGTATCAGGATGGCAGGGTAGGAAGGGGGTAGTGCCGTAATGGCAATAAAATTTTGGCCTTAGAGAGGACAAGTGCTTAGTGGGGAAACTGAGGCACAGAAAGGCTAGCCTGATGTTGCTCACTAAGTCACTACCTGAATTGGAAACTGTATGGGGGGAGGAGGGGTGGTTCTGTAGCTCTAACCACTAGGCAGTACTTCACTCCGGCAGCTGGTTTAATACCCAATCTTCATGCGGGATAACCAAGTAACTCATCAAACCCCAGGCTCCTTGTGCTGGTTATAGGAAGGAGCCAGACAGCTCAGGCCTGCAAAGGAGCCAGGGCCCCTCATGAATTAAGTGCCAGGTACTGTGCCCCATTCGCCCCCAGTGATGGACTTTCAGGGGGCGCAGTGGGGCCTTAGCCTCTCGCATTGCTGCTCCAGTGCGTCCTGTGTCTTTGGTACCCATGCAGACAGATGACACGCTCCAGCCTCCTCTCTCTCCCAGCTCTTACCTTCCTTCCAGCCTCAAAAGCCAGCCTCTGTCACATTCACCTGCTACCTGAGTGCTGCCAATTAAACCTTTCCCCGCGGCTACCCACCTGTGATCGGGCAGTCTAGAGGAAGATGAAACATGTCTCCATATGACTGTGTGCGTGTGGGGGGGGAGGGGGAGGGAGATACATGTCTCCCAGTGATGGGGATGGGTAAACTTTCTGCCTGTCCATCTGTGGCCTTTTTGGAGGCTGTGGTGCTGCCGGCCCCATACAGACAGCCACGCATGAGGGGCTTGCTCCATCTCTGTTTTCCCCATGCCGGAGGGGACTTGGGGGTGGTTAATTTGTTTTCAGATGAGAAATCACATTAACATGGAAACTACAACACAGTCGCCATGGAGACCACCAGTGCCTTTATTAAAAGAAATTAGTTTGGATCCAGTTGTCAGGCATATCTTAATAAATAACCCCCTTCAAGTTGTGTAAATAAATATTACCGTCTACTGTCTGCCACGGAGAAAGAGACACTCTCTTCATGAGGCTGAGGGATCCTACTGAAGCCAGGAAGGAAGGAGGGTGCAGAACCCGACACAGCATCAGCCCTTCAGGATCAGACTTGGGTTCTGGATTCTTATGCTGTGCAGTTTATTTGGAGGCCAACCAACAATTGAGATTAAAGCAAAACAAAGCAACCCTGAGGAAGGAACTGAAGATTCAGGGCAGAGGGAAGGAAGGAAACCGGAGGGGGCATTATGACTGATGGATTAGGGTACTGGAAACCGGGATCCCCAGGTATGGAGCCTTTCACCTCTAGCTTGCAAGCTGCCTCAGGGCCATAGTCATCCTTATCACTCCATGCCAGTTTGGCTCTGAGCCCCACCCACTTCCTTAGGCTACAGACTCCAGCTGCAGCCACATTTTCAAAGCACTGGCTCCATGGCTCTTTTCAGAGAGCTGGTGTGAGGCCCGCTCTCCTGAGTCTGTGGCTCCGGGCTGGGAGGTTCGCTCCTGCAGACTCTAAAATGCTGTGTAGACCGATGTTCCCTCTAATTGTTTCCATCCGCATGCAGCATCAATTTTGTTCTGTGCACTGAGGTATGTGAGGACGTGTACCGCCAGTAGAAACACATGCTGCCGGCTGTGAGCACGCAGCTAACCCGCTGGGCAGCACCTGAATCACTCCTGGGTGGCCACCCAAGTGCTCAGCTTACAGAGAACACTGGTGTAGACATACCCGAAGTGACTTCAGAGCCTGTTTCTCAGGAGATGTTTAGACCTGAAAAATCTCACTAGGTGCTTAAATACTTTTGAAAAATCTGATCCTAAATCCCATTTTCACCCATGATTTAGGGTGCGAGGGGAATAAGTCCCACTGTATCTCAGTGAGCGTAAGGTCCTGTCTAAACTAAAGATGCTACAGCACACAGCTACATACCTGCCCTGTAGCACAGCCGTGTAGCCTCAGTACAGTGTTGGAAGGGGTGTTCCATCTAAGTATTTAAAACACCAGTCTGAGGTGTTAGCTAGGAAGAATTTCTTCTGGCATCCTAGTCACATCTAAACAGGGAGTAAGATTGGCTTGCCTATGGTGTTATCGATAGTGTTCCCTCTATTTTTTTTCCTTCTGTGTGGAATAAATGTTGTACAGTGCACTGAGGCATTTGCAGATGTGCACCTCCAGTAGACACACATGCTGTTGGCTGTGTGCGGTTGTGGGTGCTCTGCTAATCATCTGGGCAGTATCTGAATCTCCCCTGGGTGGCCGCCCAAGCACTCCGCTTATAGGGAACACTGGTTATGGGTGTGGATTTTTCACCCCCCTGAGCACTGTAGCCCTGTCATGCTGAATTTTAAGTGTGAACCAGGTGTTCGGCTCCTAAGAGGGAGATTTTCAAAGGTGCCAAAAGAGGCAGATAGACGCTGAGTGGGATTTTCCAAAGCTGATTAGGTTCTTTTTAAAATCCCAGTAGACACTTATCTGTATCTAAAGATGCCTACATACCTTTGAAGACCTGGCCCTAAGTGCTTTTGTAAACGGGATTTTGACTAAGTTGCTCAGGGATGAGAAAAACTTTGCACTTTTAGGGAATGTCCACTCTACGTGGAAGGACGACACTGCCGCGGTTCATCTTCCAAGGTTTGAGTTAGCGAGTGTAGAACAGACCCACTAGATGAAACTGAAAGGGCACCCTCATCGATACCAGTACTCCTCCTCCTCATGAGGAGTAAGGGAAGCCAACAGCAGCGTTTGCTCCAGTCGCCCTCCTGCTGTGTGGACGGCATGGAAATGCAACATAAGATTCATCAACTCCAGGTACATCATTTACATATTGGAGTTGTGTATCTTACTTTGATCTTCTGATGTCGTGTAGATCAGGCCTTAGTGCTGTAGTTAGGTTGAGCTAGCCCCTGGAGTAGATACAGCTAAGTCATCGGAAGAATTCTTCTGTTGCTCTCACTACCGCCTCTTGGAGAAAAGGATTAACAACATTGCCTGGAAAACCCCTTTGGTCCATGTAGGAAGCACCTGCCATTTTGGCACTACAGCAGCATGGGTCTGCCAATGTAGCATAGCCAGGATGCCTCCTAAATCACGTAGGTGCTTTTCAAAATGTTACCCGTGATCATTGTTAGATAGGGATTTTCACACTGACTGCAGCAAACTCAAACTGAAGGATTACCCCCCCTCCCTCCCCCGTACACAAAATGCAGCAGGTCGATATTTTCCCAGTGTGTTCTTCACAATGATTGCACAGCTGTTTTAACAAGGGTTTCCCCCATGCCCAGCTCAACTCTGCTGGCTGCTCCTTCCTGCAGAGAAGTTGTAACCCTCCATTCAGAACCCCACAGCCTGTCCTGCTAGGGAAAGGCCTGGGACGAAATAGAATCACCTTGTTAATGACTGCGTTGCAGGGGCGCTCTACAATTTCATGCTTTGTGTCCTTCTTTATTAATGTATTTATTAAGCACCAGCTGCATGCTTGATCAATAAAGACTGCCCATATGGGGGAGGGGAGACTGGACTGGGAGAGAGGTTGCGTAATTAGCTCCAGGGAGCATTGGTAATTAGCAAAGAATAACGAATCTAGGTCTTCTGGCTTGTCACTGGAGCTGAGCAAAGAAGAGGTAACAAATAATTGGTTTGTTGGATTTCCCCAACTACTTTTTTTCCAAATCAATCCAGGGCACCAGAATTTTGTGTTTTAAATTACAGTTGCGCTGGGAAATGTTGATCTTCCACTGAGAAAATCTAAAAGAAAGCTCCAGATCCCCAGCAGCTGTCCTGGTGGGGCTCCCCAGCCGCCTGCTTCCTCAGCAGCCCATGCAGGAGGCTGCCACGGAGCCAGAGTTCCTGAGGCTTCCAGGCAACTTGAGTCCCTGGGGAGCCTGAAATTGGAACAGAAAAAAAAAATCGGAACGATCAGAATTTCCCATGAAAGGGGAATCCCAAGTTTCAAGCAGCTCTGCTATGGAGACTTCGTTTCCAGCCCATCCCGTCTCTCTGCTTCTGAATGGAGTGGTGCCAAACGCCTGCTTCCTGGGGTCGCCTGAAGTTAAGGTCACTGGGTGCTTCGGGATTGCCAAACGCTGAGGGAGGGGGAGGAGCTGTTTGGTGAGAGCTGTGAGGCTCACACAAGGTATCTAGTTTATTTTTGGTGGAGTGGGCCAGATTCTGTAGCATGGGCGGCGGGTAGTGCAGGCAAGGGACGGCACTGCCTTCCCAAAAGTGCCTACACGCCCCCGCCATCGGGGAAGGCTGGGGCCACAATGCAACAACTCAGCTTCCCAGCCACCAGGGAGGGATGAGGCACTGTGCTTGGGAAAGCTGGGGTCACTGAACGGTGGCCAGGAAGGATCCGTCTGAGAGTGGGCGGGGCTTGGCTCCAGGGGCGGGGCCTTGGGCAGAAGCGGTGAGGCAGGGGCTTGCCATCCCCAGCTGGGCCTTCACCCACCGCTCATGTTCTGCCGTGAAATTGGACTGTATCCATGCAAGTGAGAAGAGAACAGGCATGTGTTATCTATGTCCAGGCTTGGTCTCTGCTCGCCCCCCAGCTCAGAACTGTAACTCAACGACCCAGCCTGCTCCTAGCTTTAAAGACGTGGAGACATCTGGCCTGGGGTGAGACCGTTCCCCTCAGTCCATTGGGCTAGGGCAGGGGTGTCCAAACTTTTTTCAAAGAGGGCCAGATTTGATGAAGTGAACATGCGTGAGGGCCGACCATTTTGCCTGACATTCTTTGAACCATTAAAATTAAATGCAAATTAACTATTTTATGCAAAGTTTATTGCAAACGGCATACTTTTCATTTCGTCACATGGATGACAAATCTAAACAGGTGTTAAACCACTCTGCCTTTCATATCTGAAGGCCAGATGAAAAAAAATATCCAAGAAGCTGAAATATGTCAGGAACATTGTAAAGTACATTACATATTATTGGTAATAAAGGTTGTCTGTCAACTTTTAAGTTCAAAAAATATGAACAGGAACATAACACCGAGTATACATGTTGTGTCCAAATATATTTATAACTGATTTATACCAACTGACATTAACTGAGATTTTACAATGTATTCATCTCAATACATATGGATTCGTTGGGGGCCATAAAAGATAGATATTGCCAAATTACCTGTGGGGCCGTATTAAACCGGAACACGGGCCGCAATTGGCCTGCGGGCCGGACTTTGGACATGCCTGGGCTAGGGGGAAACATTCACTCTGTTTCAAGCAGGGATCATGATGGCAACAGGTTAGATGGAAATGAACTCAAGCCAGGTAGAGAAGGGGCTGACTGGGAGGTCACCCTGGGTCATGCAGGGTTAGGAAGAGACGGGGAAGGGGTTAAACCCATGCAGCTCTGGTCGGTGGGTGAGCTGCAGACTTACACAGGGAAGGGAAAGAATCCTGGGACTGCAAAGCAGAGACAGGAGAGGCATTTTAACACCCTCCGCGGACAGAAAACTATCATCGCTGCCTTCTCTGTGCTGTAAAAGCAACACAGAGGGCCCTGTGAGCCGTGTCTGGTCTTTCTCTGTCCTAGTTACTAGTCTCATTATTCTTGGCAGAATATTTAATGCTAGCGCTTTTCCGCAAAGGTTTCTCCCCTGAGTTTTAGTGGGATGTGTCTGCAATAGCAATTACCACACTGCAGGCTTTTCATCCCTGCCCTGGAACGATGCAGCGGGGAAGAGACAAAGGAAATGAGAATAATTAAACCTGCACCGTCCGCCTCATTCACAGGGACTCCGCTCGCTGTCAGGGTGCTAAACTGGATGCCTAAAAAGGAGAGCCAGCTTGTGCTGGAGGGTGGCACCCGGTGCTGCTACGGGTGTAAAAAAAGAACAGCTCAAGCATCGCTAGGGAATGGCAGTGCGGGGTCGCACGGGCTCCCTATGCAGTGCCTTCCAGGGTGGGCCACTATCATGGCGTGTGCCCCCACCCACAGCCAGATGTGACCGGTTTATTCATTGACAGGGATACAGTGTAGCACAGACTTGCAGGAACCAGGAGCACTCAGTACAATCCATCTTGGGGACAGGGAGGCCCAGAGCCAGGGCCCTGGGCTCCTGTCCAGCCCCCCAACCTAGCTAGACTGCCCTCTCCCTAAGCCAGCCAAAAAAACTCACACACCCCCAGCAATTGGCCATAGCCCTCTAGGCTGCCCTGCCCCCTCCTTTATTCAGATTCCTGGGCCCTCATGTCCTCAGGACGTAAGACTGAACATACTTCCACAGTGAGTCATGCCCAGCCTTCCCCTCATCCAGACAGTGCCCAGGGAAACTGAGGCGCGCACACGTGCACACGCACACACACACGCGCGCACACACAAAAGAACAGGACAGGACAGTAGAATCACATACAACACAACCTAGCAAACGGAGTGAATACAAAACAGAGTGAATACAGTCCCCACTACATCACAGCCATGCATGGGGATTTTACAAGCAGCCATGACGTAGTCATAGAGAGACCCTTTCTGGCAGCGCAAGGGAGTCTGGAAGCTAAAAAGCCAGCAGGAGCAACAGGGTCTGTCTGTGTCCAACGGCCTCAGTGAAGAATCCCCTTTATGTGCATCATACCCAGGTCCTGTTTCCTTACAGCCATTAGTTGCCCTGTAAAATGCAGGGAGTTGAATTCAGGCCTGTGTAACACTAGGAATGTATATAACAAGAGGGGTAATTTTCAGCTGGCTGGTCTGACTGTGGCTTTAAGACCCTGATCTGCGTCTGGGTGCTGCCAGAGGGAGGAAGTGGGTGGGTTTAGGGTAGACAGATTGGCCAGAGTTAAGATACTCTGGTAAGCTATTAACTATGCCTCTAATAAAGACTGTTGTGACGTCTCTGATAATGTGGGTTATTGAGACCAATGGGTTACCCAAATAGAAACCAGCGGTTTTCAAACTTTTTTTCTCATGACCCAGTTGAAGAAAATCATTGATGCCATGACCCAACATAATGTGACTAGTGTGAGCTCGGGGGGGAGAAGGCTGAGGAGAGCTTTGGGGTGCAGGAGGGGGCTCCAGCTTTGCGGGGGGGGGGGAAAGGAGTCAAGGCTGGGGCAGAAGTGGCTTACCTCAAGCGGCTCCTGGTCACCGGTGCAGTGGTGGGACTAAGGCAGCTTCACAGACCATGCTGCACCCCAGAAGCAGCCAGCCTCATGTTCCCAGCAATGGGAGTGCAGAGCTAGTGCTCGGGGCAGGGGCAGTACGCAGAGCCCTGCGTGCTCTCCCTCCCCCCCCCTCCCACCTAGGATCCAGGCCTGTTGCTGGAAGTCTGCAGTGCCAGGACAGCCTGGAAGCTGCCTTGCCCCCCCTCACACCCTGGTCACCCAGCAGCAAGGAGACCCAGCGCCTGACATTCCACGACCCATGGTTTGAAACCCTCGGATAGAAACCAACAGCCCACACTAGCTCAGACAGAAGTATAGCAGCAGCTGTGTGAGTGGCTTGCTTCCCCCTCAGTATGATCCCACAAGACCCAAGGCACTATGCAGGCAGCTAGCCACCCGCCTCTCCCCCCACCCCTGCCTTTACCATCATAGCTACACTTCTATTGCTGCTGTGCGAGCTCCATCAGAGCTTGCACAGGTATGTCTCCCACAACAGGGTATCCCACCTCCAGCTCACATGAACTCAGTATCTGATCAACAGCCAGTGGCAAGAGCTGCACAAAAGCAGCCGCCTGCTACAACCAGAGCTTCTGGTTCTACAAAGCCAGCAGCTGTGCTGCATATTCATGAGCCCATCTCCTGTAGATGGATCTATAAAAGGACCGTCTACCTACAGAGAGCGCTCCTGTAACGCCAAGGACGTGAAGACTATAACACCCACAACCAGGAAGCAGTACTGAATGTGGTCACCTTATCTGAAAAAAAGATATCTTGGCATTGGAAAAGGTTCAGAAAAGGGCAACAAAAATTATTAGGGGTTTGGAACAGCTGACCTATGAAGGGAGATTAAAAAGACTTGGACCTTTTAGCTTAGAAAAGAGGAGACTAAGCAGGGTATGATAGAGGTCTATAAAATCATGACTGGTGTGGAGAAAGCAAACAAGGAAAAGTTATTTGCTTATTCCCATAATGTAAGAGCTAGGGGTCACCAAATGAAATTAATAGGTAGCAGGTTTAAAACGAAGAAAAAGAAGTTTTTCTTCATACAACACACAGTCAACCTGTGGAACTCCTTGCCAGAGGGAGTTGTGAAGACCAGAACTTTAACAGGGTTCAATGGGCTACAATTGCATCGCCTTGGGGAGGCCACAAGACGCTCCTGCTGAAGCACAGGCACCCTCAGTCCACATGCAGCCTCATGCTTAAAACTCCTATAGCACAGCAGTATTTAGCATGTGTAGGGTGGATCAGGGTGCTGCACAGAAGTCAGGGTCTGTCTTGAAAAGCTCACAGCCCAGATGCAGGAGCAGGCATAATCCAGAGAACAACAAGCTGGAGTCTGCAGCAGCCTGAATGGGCCTTTGCTAGCTTCTTGAAACTGCAAGTGAGGAATCCCAGCCAGCTCCCACTACAGATGGAGCAAAGACTCCCTGCAGGGGGAAGCCAATCAGGCCTTTGGTGAATACTCATTGGGAAGCCGTTCTGAGCTCATTGGGGTTGCCTGGGAGAAGGCATGGAATCTGGAATGGGCAAAAAACTGAGCTCCAGGAGAACTGCTCCTTTCGTGGTCTTTTGGCATGTCTGGTTCTAGCTTCAATGAGAACTCAAAAGATCAGAGACCCCATGGAAAGCCTGGAAGTAGGAGCTGACAAAGGACATCGAATATTGAAAGAAAAAGGGAAAGAGGAAAGAAAAGGAAAGCAAGATGCTGAACAATGGTGTTCCAAACTGCAACACCATGACCAAAAAACAATTAATTCAGGGACTGAGTGCAGAAACCAAAAGCCATTAGCTCCATGCCTGCAGCAGATGGGTGCTATAGTCATTAGAATAAAAGGCACCTAAGAGGGGACAAGTTTTAGGTATACGTGATTCCTAAGCCTAGAGCAAAAGGAGGAGGCAACACGCCTGCTCTTAGAATGTAAGATTCAGGAAAGGAGATGTTTTGAAGATGTTCATGTGAGTCATAGCAAAGGCATAACACAGTTAGCACTCGGTTGAATCATGCATTGCGTATAACATTCTTTATGATGTCGGTCCCCCTTTCTGTTTGCGGTTCAGTCCAATTTTTCTTTGACTATCTTAGTGTTCAAAAGCTTCAGAGGGGTAGCCGAGTTAGTATAACTAGAAAAACTTAAAAAACAATGAACAACCAAACAATGGAGGTACTAATTATTCTTATCAGCCTCTTGGAACTACTTGAACAATCTATTCACTGTCTTTTTTTCCCCTTTTTTTCCTCCTCCCCCCCATTTATTCTTGGATCTAGACTTTTAATAGTCCAGTCATCTGAAGAAGTGGGTTGTGCCCACAAAAGCTCATGATACCATCTACATGTTTTGTTAGTCTTTAAGATGCTACTAGACTATTCATTGTTTAAGTTTTTCTATATTATTGTTATTATTGTTGCTGTAGTCCAGTAGACTTGATAGGAACCAGTCAGAATATAGCCCCCTTCATACTAGGCACTGTCCAGAATGAGTAAAAGATTTGCTATGACTTCACCTGTGTGTGCCTCAGTATCCCCATTTCAATGTGGGGCTAACAAATCATGCCTTTCTTTTGGAAAGGGATTTTTGATCTGTGCATGGAAATGGCTCTCTGTTCCCTGTAGCCATGACCCAAAAGAGCTCATCCACCGGCCAGTCTGGACAAAATTCTTAGCCTATTGGCCATTTGCAAAGTATTTACTTCGTCTGTTCGCTCCTTGGGGTGTGTTACCTAAGTCACATGGTATTGAGCCTGCCCTCTCATTGGATGAGAACATTTTTACACCAGAGAGTGGTGACTAGCCAATGGCAATGAAGACACCGCTTAGTGTGGCTTTCCAGACCAACACTAATTTGCACTCACATTCCCGAGACTTTGGCAAGTTGTGAATGTTTCAGCAATGCGCAGGCATCGTTAGAAAACAGGAGAATGACTAATAATGCCGCCTCACAGATCACATAGCACTGAGCTCGGCAAGTTAATCTCCGCAGTATTCGCCAGTCCAGATTTCTCTTCCTAGTCACTCAGCTCTGCTCTTTGTGAATGTTTTGTGGAGGCAGCAGGAGAAGCAGCAGCCAGCAAGCTCCCAAGATGTCCCACTGAGAGGCAGATAGGCCAGAGGACGACAAAGTCAAGGGCAGTTCAGCTTCACAGTATCTCCTGAGCTGGATTTTTGCTTTTGCAAAATAAGATGCTTGGCTCTGGGGTCCCATATTGCAGTGAGCAGCTAAATGATTCCGGCCCAGGCCCCAACAATGGGCATGAAGCTGAAGCCAGAGATGCCTGTTTATGCTCACAACAGCATGCTCTAGTAACACAGACAGGGAACATGATAAAAACCCTGCCGAGATGGCTGCAGGGAGGTTTTTTATTTCTAATTGGTCCCTTTGGGACAGCTTTTGCAATCTCCTTGCTATCGCTTCAGCGAGAGGGCCGGATCCGACGCAGCCTCCTGAGGGGCAGCACACGCTGCCGCTTCCAGAGGATGCGCCTCAGAAGCCTGGACCCCCAGGGCCACTCGAGCAAAATACCTCGCACGCTTGTCTTACAGCCTCACTTCCTCTCTCCCGCTCCCTTCGTTTCATCCGGGCAGCTTTGTTCCCTGGCTTTTGAGGGCTGGCAATTTCTGTGTGGGCTAAAATACAAAGGGACAAGAGAGACTTTGAGCACCCAAACAGAATTCCACCCATCAGACAATGAACGGCTCAGCCACCAGGAGCGCTCTGCAACCTGGATCTTCATCCCAACTACCGGCACCTAGTGGGTCTGTAGATCTTGCCTGGAAATCTCCCCAGAGCACACATTTAGGTTACATCTACACTGCACATTCTTTCCTAAGAAGATATGCAAATGAGGTGCAGGGATGAGTATCGCCTTGCCTCATTTGCATACCTAATGAGCCGCCATTTTTGCAGCAGGGGCTTTTGCGCAAGAAGGAGCTGTCTACACTGCTCCGTCTTGCGCAAAAAACTCCTCTTGCGCAGGAGCCATTCTTCCTGAAAATAAGCATCAGAACAGCTCCTACGCAAGAGGGTTTTTGTGCACAAGAAGGAGCAGTGTAGACAGCTCCTTGTGCAAAAGCCCCTGCTGCAAAAATGGCGGCTCATTAGGTATGCGTATGAGGCATGGCAATATTCATCCCCGTACTTCGTTTGCATATCTTCTTACAAAAGAACGTGCAGTGGAGACATAGCCTCAGGCTGGAGGATCCTGGGGGCTGATCGCTGTTACTCCCTAGCTGAAATGGGAGTTTGGCCATTGATGTCAGTGAAGTCAGGATTTCACCCAGAGAGAAGACAAAGGGCAGGGAGAGCCAGAATGAAATAAGCACAGAGGGAGAAGGAGCATCTCACTGACTAGTGCTGTCTCCCAGCTTTGCCATCAACCAATCCTGCATGGGGGAGGGGGCCTCTGAATTGCTCACTGAGGCTTTTGTGTGAGCATCAAGCTACGATTACAGTTCAGCTACCTCTAGATCCCAGGAAAAAACCCCACCTCAAATCTCACTTATTTCTGTTAGCAGTTTCTACTCCGCCTCCTTCTGTCGCCTCGGTGCCAATAATGATGCCATTAACAAGTGGTAAAATATGTCTGTCAACAGACCTCACGGCTGGAGAGCAAGCTAAATATGTTTTTTATAGTGGTTAAGTTATCTGGGAATATTACACCCCCTCCTACTTTGCATATGCTACTAATGTCACTGAGTGATTTTTCTCACACGTTCTACCCATCGGTTCTGCCTGTGATGGGTTGAATCACAGAGCCCCTCTTGGGACTGTCACCAGATGGGCTGGTCATACCACTGGACCTGTCTGCCTGCCCTCTCGGGTGCTCCACCACCTTATCCTGCTGACCCAAAAGCTCTGGTCTCTCCCTCCCTGTCTCCCCCCCCCCCCCCGCAAAGGCACAGAATTGGGGAAATAGTTTCCCCCATCCTCCTCAGCCTAGTAACACACGCACTGATGATAGCTCAGTTACAGGGACTTGACAGCACCCAGGAGATTTGCACAGCTGCTGTCCTGCTCCCACCCCGGTAACAATTGTTTACACTGAGTTTGATAATAAGTACAAATGATTTTATTAAGTATAAAAAGTAGGATTTAAGTGGTTTCAAGTGATGGCAAACAGAGCCAAGTAAGTGGCTAAGCTAAAATAAAGAAAACATGCCAGCTAAGCCTAATACACTAAGGCTATGTCTACACTGCACATTGTTGCGCAATAAAATATGCAAATGAGGCACGGGGATGAATATCACCATGCCTCATTTGCATAGCTAATGAGTCACCATTTTTGCAGCAGGGGCTTTTGCACAAGGAGGAGCTGTCTACACTGCTGCTTCTTGTGCAAAACCCCCCCTCTTGCTCAGAGTTGTTCTGCCGCTTATTTTCAGGAAGAACGGCTCTGCGCAAGAAGGGTATTTTTGCACAAGAAGGAGCAGTGTACACAGCTCCTTCTTGTGCAAAAGCCCATGCCACAAAAATGGCTGCATTCACTAGGTATGCAAATGAGACACAGCAATATTCATCCCCCACGCCTCATTTGCATATTTTATTGTGCAACAATGCACAGTGTAGATGTAGCCTAAGAGAAATTGTTACAAATGATCATTTATCACCCTAGTCCTTATTTCAGGTAAAGTGTTTCAAGCTAGAGCTGATTTTTTCTTTGACCTGGATCTAACAGCTTCTCCCCTCAGTAGTTCTTTGTTTTCAGGTCTTTTCATGAGTATCCTCTTGGGGTGGGGAGGCAGTTTCAAAAGCCAGCTGAAGACAGTCATTAACATAAGAACGGCCATACTAGCCCAGTATCCTGTCTTCCCACAGTGGCCAATGCCAGATGCCCCAGAGGGAGTGAACAGAACAGGTAATCATCATGTGATCCTTCTCCTATCATCCATTTCCATCCCCTTACAAACATTCTTTGCTTCCTGTCCCTTAAATAGAATTTCCTCAGGGTGGGAAGTCTTTGTCCCATTCGCCCCAGCCCCGTGGAAAAATACCAGATTCAAGATGGATTCCAGCACCAGGTGGCATAGTCACATATCTCTGTAGGGCCAATCAGACTATTCACAGATCCTTATCTTGAACACTGGGCCATTTAGTCCCTTAAGTTCCACTAATGGCTTTCACTAGAAGTCCTAGATTAACAAACAGGTTTACACTTTATATTTTAACTTCACATGAAAGAAAGATACATACACACAAAGGGTGCATCTAGACTGGCAAGATTTTGCGCAAAAGTGGTTGCTTTTGTGCAAAAACTTGCCAGCTGTCTACACTGGCCGTTTGAATTTGCACAAGAACACTGACTTTGTAATGTATAAAATCAGTGCTTCTTGCACAAATACTTTCATGCTCCCACTCGGGAAAAAGCCCTCTCGCGCAAGAATACTTGTGCAAGAGGGCCAGTGTAGACAGGGAAGAACTGTTTTGCGCAAAAAAGCCCCGATGGCTAAAATGGCGATCGGGGATTTCTTGCGCAAAATCGCGTCTAGATTGGCCACAGATGCTTTTGTGAAAAAGCACTTTTTGCGCAAAAGCATCCGTGCCAATCTAGACGCGCTTTTGCGGAAATACTTTTAACGGAAAATTTTTTCCGTTAAAAGTATTTCCGCAAAATCATGCCAGTCTATATGCAGCCAAACAGTATATACACATTCAGGGGATTACAAACTCTTGAATAAGTTACTTGCACCATTTTGCATAAAGCACATTCAAGTTATGCCTATTCATATTCAAAAACATTTCCATAAAAAAATAGGGGGATGTAACATCACACTCCTCATCAATGATCCCATGTCTAGAGGATCCAAAGCAAAGGGGTGCCAGACACAGTAGCATGTGTGCCACAGTTAAGACTGTGGAAGCTCAGTGACCCCATCCCCAAAAGTGACTATTTTGGAACCCCATTAGCTAGATATATACGGGAATTAGTTCCATGGGGAAGTTTAGCACCCTGTTAATTGATGGTACAGATGGTGAATGACAAAATATTTTTCCCTGATGGAGTTGATGTTTGACTGGGCTAAAGCTTGACTCATAAAATGCCTGCTTGAGATTTTATTTTTTCCCGTAAGAATCTCTTTTGCCCTTTCCTATATTTCAATAATGCCAACAGATGGATTATAGGAGGAACAGGTACTGTGTGTATGCACCCACAACTGCCTGCTACACTTACTTGGTCTAGAAATTTTTGTTCTCCCCTGTGACTTGAAAAAAAAAACAGAATAAACATTTGTTTTCTTCCCTTTCTCCAGCGAAATCACCCCCCACGTCATAATTAAATGTGAGCCTTGGAGGGCAGCTCAATTCACCTGGTGCAGCTTTCCCAACAGCAAGCTTTCTGGCATTGACTGACCTTGGAAGAGAAATCAAAAGCATAGGAATCCTGGAGCAGGTTCAGAGACTCCAGCTCCACAGCAGAAATGCTGCAGGTACAGCTGGTCTCTACTGGATCTGCCTATAGCAGGCAGGAGGCTCCATCACAAGGCAATAAAGCTGCAACACTCTCCCATGGGTGCAGTCAGATGCTTCAAAGCCCCCTCCCCTTTCTTCTCCTTTTGTACAGGGTTGTGTGTATCTCTCTGATCCTGAAGCAGCATAATCATCATCATTAGTATTAATTAATAACTAACTTTTATGTTTCACTTTCAAAGGCTTCCTGGAAGAATGTTGCATGCTTTGCAAAGTAGAGGCATGATTTAGATAAGAAACCTCATCCCCCATTGCAAATGCAGCTACCTCTGGGGAAAAACCTCTGCTAGGTTCAGCAGCACACAGTCACATCACATCTTGGTTTGGGACAGGCCAGAGTCACGTGTAAGGACTATGGTAGGGGGAGTGTGGCAAGGCAGAGAGCTTTCTCCAGCAGTGCTGGGAGTAACATCCCAACTCGTGAAAGGCCCAGGATGACCTGGAGGCTGGGCTCCAATTGCTAGGGATGCAGCAGCCTGTGTGGCTTTTCATTCACTGCATGTTGCTAGGCCCATCTCTAACAGTGCTCACTTGCAGGTTTATTGAGTGGCAGCAGGGCCAACACAGGTGCCATGGCAATGTGTGGGGAGGGCCTGGCTCCACACCCCCAAAACGGATGGGGCCCAAGGGCAGAAGGGGCACAGGCAGGGCCAAGAGCAATCAGTCCTGAGTGCCACACAATACCCAGACAATGCCCCCCCCCCCACCATACACACTCTGCAGCAGCTATTCAGGACTCCAGCAGTGGCAGCAGGAACCTCCAGGCCCCGGGGTAATTGCCCCATTTGCCCTTCCCTGTCAGGCCTGTTGAATGGCCATGGCAGTCAATGGTTTTGTCTCTAGGTCATGAAGAACATCTGGTCACAGCCAGACTCTCCTATTTTCCAAAGATAGGCAAAGCCCCCAGACACCCCCTCAGAGCACTCCCGGCTACATCTCCCAGGGGACTTTCCCTTTTACTGTCTCTTCTGTGTCTATTGAAGATCTCTTCTTTACTCTTTTAACCAAGACTCACCCTCTCAGGCTAGATCTACACCCGCGGCTTCTTGCACAAGTACGGCCATTCTTGAGCACGAATCCACAGAGCATCTACACTGCCCGCCCGCTCTTGTGCAAAGAAATTTACACTACGGCGTGGTAAGAGAGGGCTTCTTGCGCAAGAGCTACGCTCTTTTTTAACGGGTGTAAGCCCTCTTGTGCAGGAGTTCTTGCGCAAGAGGGCAGTGTGGATGCTCAGCAGGGATTTCTTGCGCAAGAAAGCCCTATGGCTAAAATAGCCATCGGAGCTTTCTTGCGCAAGAGAGCGTCCACACTGCCATGGGAGCTCTTGTGCAAAAGCACAGCGCGTGCATAGCAGTGTGGACATTTTCTTGTGCCAGACTTCTTGCGCAAGATGTTCTTGCACAAGAAGCCACAAGTGTAGACATAGCCTCAGAGTTTCTCCCTAAAAAATCCTCTTAGGCCTCTCACTGTCTCTCACCTAGAGATTATTATTATTATTATTATTATTATTATTATTATTATTAAACCTTCCCCTCCCCTTCTTGCTTTTTCTGTTTCCCCCTTCCTGGGGGAGGGGGGGGATTGGGTTCTTTATAGGCCAAGTTTCTGCCCCACCCCTTAATTGGCAAAACTGGAAGCATCTGTTCTAGCAGCTGGATGCTGGATCTGCTTCATTTAAATGGGCCAGCCACCCTGGCAGACTGTTTAGCAGGGGACTATGGAAGGCGTAGTGCGATAGGAGTTTTTTGGCCTCAGTGAGTGATGAGGGTTTAGTCAAGGGTAGAGCACCTAAGGCCCAGGGGATGGATACAGCCCCCTAAGGCTACAAGCTCTCCACCTAGCATTGTGGAGCCTGTGCTGGTGCTACAGTATCCTCCCCTAGCCCATGTGGTTGGAGTGCACAAAATCAACTAGCCTGGGTTGTGTCCCTCCCCCTGCCCTCCACAGGCTCTGTGGGCTAGCAGCCCCTAGCCCTAAAGAGGTTCTGAGGCTTGAAAGCATTCTCTTAATCTTCCTTGCTGTTCTCTGGTTGCTGGAAATGGGTAACAGGGAATGAATCACTTAATGGGGGCTGGAGCACATGACCTATGAGGCGAGGCTGAGGAATTTGGGTTTATTTAGTCTGCAGAAGAGAAGAGTGAGAGGGGATTTGATTGAAGCCTTCAGTTACTTGAAGGGGGGGATGGGTCTAAAGAGGATGGAGAGAGGCTGTTCTCAGTAGTGACAGAGCAGAATGAAGAGCAATGGTCTCAAGTTGTGGTGGGGGAGGTCTAGGTTGGTACTGAAGTGTTGGAAGCGGTTACTTAGGGAGGGGGTGGAATCTCCATCCCTAGAGGTTTTTTAGTCCCGGCTTGACAAAGCCCTGGCTGGGATGATTTAGTTGGGATTTGTCCTGCTTTGGGCAGGGGGCTGGACTCAATGATCTTCTGAGGTTTCTTCCAGCCCTGTGATTCTACAGTTCCCTGTTCTGTTCATTACCTCTGGAGCACCTGGCACTGGCCACTGTTGGAAGACAGGACACTGGGCTAGACAGACCTTTGGTCTGACCCGTGTGGCCATTCATATGTTTCTTTGTGTGGTTGTCTCCTGCTTCTATAGAGGCCCCAAATACTGCCAGCCAAGCTCTTCGCATGGTATTTCTGCTCCAGTCGCCCAGGAATCTTCTGAACAAATGTTACCACAAGGCTTCTGGCCTCAGTTTTGAAGTCTCGCGAGAGAGGGTTATTTGTAGGATGCTTTGGCCAAAACTCTGACCACCTGAGTACTTCCCTGAACGGAGCTATTGCTATTTTCAGGAACATGCACATAACAATCCCCTCCCTCTAAGTAGCAGGGAAGTGTTCCCAGTGAATGCTCAGTACACACATGAGGTTCACTGTATTCCTGTTGCCATAGCTACCACCCACAGAAATCTGGGCAGATAAAAATAAATAAATAAACAAAAGCTGGACCACATGATTTAACACCTGAAAACAACGTGAGATTAGTCATGGAACCATATGCAGAACTAGTTCTGATCCAGGTTTGGATTTAGAAGCTGCTGCTGCCACCTCTGACTCAGCCTGGTGATCTCTGTTAGCAAGAGGGGGCTGTGTTTCTCTCCCTCCGCCACCCCCCAGCTTTGTGTGTTCCATTTCTGCTCTAAACTTATAAAATAAAAACAAATATACCACGTCTCCTGAAGTGACTCAGAGCCTGGAAGGTGTGAGCTTCATGGAAAGCAGATCCCCTCTGCACCTGCTTGGGAAAGTAATCTGTTATCACAAAAGTGCCAGATCATCAGCTGGTGCGAATTGCTGTAGAAGTCAGTCGCAGCCAGATTAAGTGATTTGCCAAAGGCCAACAGGGGGGTAGTGTCAGAGTCAGGATTAGACCCTGATATTTCCTGGGGCGGTAAGATGCTCTGTTTAGAGCATTAGATACATTCATTATTATTTATATTAAAGGAACAACAGAAGGCTCCAACTGAGTTTGGGTCCTTGTGCTAGGTGCTGTGCACACACTGGCTACGTCTAGACTGGCATGATTTTCCGTGAATTCTTTTAACGGAAAAGTTTTTCCGTTAAAAGCATTTGCGGAAAAGAGCATCTAGATTGGCATGGATGCTTTTCCGCAAAAGCACTTTTTGCGGAAAAGCATCCGTGCCAATCTAGATGTGGTTTTGCGCAAGAAAGCCCCGCTCGCCATTTTCGCCATCAGGGCTTTTTTGTGCAAAACAGTTTTTAGCTGTCTACACTGGCCCTTTTGCACAAAAGCATTTCCGGAAAAGGGCTTTTGCCCGAATGGGAGCATGAAAGTATTTGCTCAAAAAGCATTGATTTTGTACATTACAAAGTCAGTGCTCTTGTGCAAAATCAAGCGACCAGTGTAGACAGCTGGCAAGTTTTTCCGCAAAAACTTGCCAGTCTAGACACAGCCTCCTCGTAAGAGATGGTCCCTGCTCTACATAGAGAAAGCAAGCAAAGAGTGGGAAGGGGACAGATACAGAGCACTTGCAGATGTTTAGAATGATGGCTGGCAAACATTGTGTTAGTTCCAGTTTGTTCTCACTGTGGTTAGAAATCCTGCATGACCTCCCAAAGGAATGAAATATATTTCCTGAGACTCTTTCTTTCAGAATCGATGTCAGAGGAAGTTCCCCGGTGTTTTGCTCCTAGTGGGTACTCTAGTCTTCCACTTGGCAAGTTTCCCAGCTATTTGGGTGGGTGCACTACACATGGGTATAATAAAATACGCTGCAGCTCAGTGAAAACTTTTACAAAATTGTTTTCTTCACGCAACACAAACAGCCTGTGGAACTTCTTGCCAGAGGATGTTGTTGACCACTCACAGGGGAGGGCCCAACAGGGTTGTGGATTCGCTTCAGTACAGAGTTGATTAGGGATAGCTGCTTTTATTAATCTCACTACGTCACTACTATTACAGGCTAAATTCTGGCAAATGGTTACACAGCTACTGCAACGTGATACAAGTCAGCATAGGCAAAGCAATGCATAAAAGAGTAACAGGCACTTGGAAATACTTATGCTTGTTTAGATCTACGGAGAGTCCCATTCCGGTTATCTCACACCCGGCCACAGTGGACATGGCTTCCGCTAAGGGGATTCAGAGCACCCTTCGAGGTCTAGGTCCTTGTTGAGACTCAATGGGCACAGGGCTTCCTACATTAGTTATACTACAGTTATTTACTGGGTGTGCTCGTTTCTGGCTCAACGTCATTCTTATCACTCTTATGAGCTGAGACAGAGGTCAAACTTGTTTACTGGTCAGTAGTTTTCCAGTTCAAGGCTCGGGTTAGAGCTGATGAAGCCCAGCTGCTGTTTGGGCTTGCTGTGTCCCACACAATGCTAAGCTGGGTACAGCAGGGATGGAAACTTCCATCCTAGGCCTGCTAAGCTGCAGGACCCACATATGACTTTTATGTGAAAGTTGTGAAGGCCAGAACTTCAACAGAGTTCAAGAAAGAACTAGATAAATTCATGGGCTATGTCTAGACTGGCATGATTTTCCGCAAATGCTTTTAACGGAAAAGTTTTCCGTTAAAAGCATTTGCGGAAAAGAGCGTCTAGATTGGCACGGATGCTTTTCTGCAAAAGCACTTTTTGCGGAAAAGCGTCCGTGCCAATCTAGACGCGTTTTTGCGCAAAAAAGCCCCAATCGCCATTTTAGCCATCGGGGCTTTTTTTGCGCAAAACAGTAGTGTGCTGTCTACACTGGCCCTCTTGCGCAAATGATTTGCGCAAGAGGGCTTTTGCCCGAACGGGAGCGGCATAGTATTTCCGCAAGAAGCACTGATTTCTTACAGTAGGAAGTCAGTGTTCTTGTGGAAATTCAAGCAGCCAGTGTAGACAGCTGGCAAGTTTTTCCGCAAAAGCAGCTGATTTTGTGGAAAAACTTTCCAGTCTAGACACAGCCATGGAGGTTAGGTTCATCAATGGCTATTATCCAAGATGGGCAGGAGCTGGGAATGGGTGATGGGGTGAGATCACTTGATGATTCCCAGTTCTGCTCATTGAGTCTAGGGGCACCTGGCATTGGCAGACAGGATACTGGGTTGGATGGACCTTTGCTCTGACCCAGTATGGCTGCTCTTGTCTTCTTACTCCCTGCCTTTAGCCAGTAACAAACTAGAGCACACGTCCTATTCTATTAGGTTTTGGTCTAGTCTGGGGGGTGGACATGTCTACAACAAGATTCTCACATGGGTTGGTCCTATCCAAGAACAAATTGTGTGATAACTTCATAGTGGCCCAACACCAACTCTTGGGTGGGGATTGGTGCATAGAAAGGGCCCCAGGGCAGGCGGTGACTCCGCCGAGGAAAGCTACCAGAGTGACTCACCCAGTGAGGCAGAGTCTGTTTTGGATACAATCCCGACCTTTATTCCTTTGCTAGAACAGAACATTTCGGAGATTTCAATTACCAGACAGCTTGCCATTCCGCTCACGTTTGCAAAATAAGAATAAGCAGGAGAAGAAAGGGAGTGGAACCCAGCCTTTTCAGCAAGCGGCTGCCTAGGAGGGCTGATTGGTTTGTAACACAGATATATTTGATTTAAAATAAATTATGTTGTGATTGGTCTGAATGGTGGGTTCCCCCTTTTCTCTTTTTGATCATTTAGATGGAAAGTTTCCTCGTTTATTCTTGGCTTCCGACAGCTGCTGCCTGGGGGACCCCATAGATGATTTCAAAGCAGCTGGATGGAGCCACGAGCTTAATAAGCTGCACTTCCTTATGAACTGTTACCATGGGAGGCTCTGACCTAAACTGCTAATTAACATTGGTGCTAATTGGCCTGGTCTGTTCGGTTAATCCCCTAACTCCCCCCTGCAGCCCACACAGCCTTGTTATACCTGTCCTGCAGCTCCCCTCCCCTCTTCCCAGCCACTTGCTCAGCCACCCGGAAGAACGCTGTTGAACAGAACAAACTGGGAATATTGGTGTCGTTGTGGGGCTCCCAGCCGCCGTGACAAGAGGGCAACTTGAGACGACAGGAGCTGCAATTGGGCAGCATTCTGGGGCAGAGAACCCAACAGACTTTTTGTGTTGCTGGGACCACAAAAACCTCCTGCCATTCCTACCCATGCATGCTTGCTTCTCCCCCGCAGCCACATGCCATGTGCTTCGTGGTCTCAGCTCCCATTTCACAGTGACTGTCCAGCTCCATTTCCTTGCAGTAAACCTTGCCGTGTGGTGGGATGTGAGGGCGGGGAAGTGGAGGAATCTTCCAGAACATCCCCCCAGTGTCCCCTTGTTCCTCCTCCTCTCCCCGTCACAGATGTACAGCCAGGGCATTTACAGCCGCTTCCTGCCAAGGGAGTTCCAGCTCCCCCCGGGGGCCTTCCAGAGGTGCACGGCCTGCTGCCCCAGGCTCCGGCCTGGCCCAAGGAGCGATGATTTTTGACAAACACATTTTAAAGTTCCTAGTCCATTGCTTTCGAGTGTGGCCACCGACAACCTCCCTCCCTCTGCCTTACTCATACACCTCCAAAGAAAACCCTTTAGCTACTTCCTGGAGCCAGCCCTCATTGTCTCTCCAAGAGGCGGGAGTTCCCCTGGCTACCAAAAGCGACATTTTGGGTGGAGAAAAGATGACCCGAGCCTCACGGCCCCACAGTGAAATCATCTGTTCAATCTACAGGAGGTGGCCGAAGGGAGCAAAGACGACAGAGACAGACGGCACAGGCTGGCTGGCTGTGGGAATGGCATAGGGCCACCAGACCCTATTCTTCCTACCCCACTGGGGAAAAGCACCTACTACTTAAGCGGCAGCTGTCACGGTGCTGCCATGTGTGGCCCTGGAGGGGGCAAGGCAGTTCCTGAAGTGGGGAAGCTTGTAGCCCAGGGTGGCTAGCAAAGGGCAGGCCTGGGCGGCTCAGGAAGGCAGCTGAATTCGGTCCCTGCACAGAAGGGATAGATTTCTGGCCCCTCCCTCTTGTGTGCACATAAACCCACAAGATGGTGTCACATTAGGTAGCTTCTTAGCCCCTGACACAGAGAGGCTGTGGCCCCGACCCAGGGGCCTGACTTCTATCCTGCACGTTGGCAAAGCCTGTCACCATGACAGTGTCATTGAATGGCATTGAGCCAGGCACAGTAAGGCCTAATGGCTTTTGTTGTCTTGGAGATCTAGCTGGAGAGGAGGAATACTTGCTGGTGTGAGGCAATCATATTCTTCAGATGGTTTGCACCCACTGCCCTGGTATCTTGTACCCGGAAGGCAGCCCCTTGCTGAGCTACATTACAAGCCTTTATCTAGGTATCTGGGGTGCTTAGGTGGTCCCTATTACCTGATACCTCTAAGCCTCACAGTCCTTAACATTTTACTCCCACGACACCCTGCTGAGGCAGGCAAATGTGTTATTCCTTGTTTACAGAGAGATGTGGGCCTAGATCGATGAAGTTATTTGGATTCCTGACTTCCACTGAAATCAATGGAAATTAAGAGCCTAAATCCCTGGGTGCGTCTGGGCCTTAGTGCCGTGACCTGTGGTTGTCTGTGGCCAAGCAAAGAATTAAATCCAGGAGGTCTCCCATAACACAGGTTGCTCCTATCCATCCAACCATCCTTAAGCAGAACATTATCCTCCAGCTGAGGTATCGGCACCAGTGATATTGAGAACAGTAAGGCAATGACACGCCGCTACAGCCTTCCCCAAAGGAAAAAAACCAAAACAAAAACCAAAACAAAACCACACCCTGAAGTCGGGAAGCCTGTCCCAGAACAATCAGATTCAATAAGAGCTCTTGAGTTCTGGGTTCAGAGCTGGACACTAAGTGCATTTGAGGTTATTTCATCCACAAACACTCCTTTGCTTCTCTCCCTCTGTTGCCAGCAAATACTGGAAATGAGCCTATAATGATCTTTTCATAATTTCATTTCCACAAAAGCCTGCGGGGAAGATGCTGTAGCACTGACCTCGTATGTTTCACAAGTCTATTATCTTGGTGTACATATAAATGCGTGAATAACACCGTCTCTTATGGGGGGATAATGCTTTAGGCGAATGCAGAAGGCATCTCTGCCTTTCCTCTTGTCTTTCTTTTATTTCCCCTTCCTTTGTTTCATGCATACCTCTCTCTCTCTCTCTCTCTCTCTCTCTCTCTCTCTCTCTCTCTCTCTCTGTCATTCTCTCAGTGGAGAGATGCAATACAAGACCCAGCAGCATGTCTCCTCAGATGACTCGTATGTTTCACAACAAAACTCCATGGAAGCGAAATGTTTATGTTCTAGAATAGGAGTCCCTAAGCCAGGCAGCAGTGAGATGAGTCAACTGCTAGAAATTAAACCCGACTGTTTTATGGGACATTTATTAATTAAAAGAGAAATGACCCGCTCTTCATCAGATAGACAGGCGGGACGTGGGAGAATGAATTTTCGTACATTGCTGGAGCTTATCAGGATCATTGAAGACATTGGCATCTGCAGGCAGATTAACTCATACTGCATTAAGGCATGGACTCAGCTAATATTGACCAAGTTGTTATCAGCTGGTGGCAAAGATTAACACATCCTTTTTATTTTATTTCAAGTTAATGCGATTTTTTTCTAACGATTATTACTTTATTTTGTTAACATCTCTGGAAGCTTTAGTTGAGCATTGGAAAGGGTGGACTAATGAAATGAAAAGCCACAGACAATAAGGCTGGGATTGTGGTGGGGAGTTACATAGTTGAAAAATCTCTGAGATTGACATTTTTGTGCATCTCAGTTTTTGGGAACCTGACTCGGTTTTAACAGAGGTGTGGTGCACCCGCAGATGCCTTTGACTTCTATGAGCGGAGTGAAAAGCAAAGTCACCCAAATATCAGTGGCCACTTTTGAAAATGTTGGTCAGACCTTGTCTATTTCTTCATCTGTAAAGTGAGGGTAGAAATGATTGCCCACCTCTGAGATCCCTGGAAGACAAGCCTGAAATGACAGCAAAGTATTGTTTGTTTATTAATATTCAGTTCTGAAGACTAAATAATTTTGTATCACAATGATTCAATAATAAATAAACTGAATAAAGTTCATTGCTGTCACATGGGAACAAAGAATTTGAGTGATGGTTCAGTCGGAGGACTCAAGAACAACATCAAATCTGGGAAAGATGACTGGAGACAGAGGTCAGTGTGGAAGGCCTTCTCCTGGGCCCTTTCCCCAAGCGGGAATGAGAAGACGTGCTGGAAACCAGTTGATGGATGCACGGGAGGTGCAGAGAGGAAGGTTTGGGATTCCCAATGAATTAACAGCAGATCTCTGGGAACAATGGGTGGCACAAAACCAGCCAACCTTTTGCATTGAAAAGTGGCCGAGATCAGGAGAAAATAGAAAGAAGTTAGTTGGGATGATGTAACTGAGAGAAAGGAAACTGCAGGATGAATTTCCTTACCATGAAACCTGTTAGAAAATGGAATAGGCTTCCCCGGGAAAGTAGTGAAAGCCTCATTGTTTGGGTTAGTTAAAACTGAACTAGACAAGCCACTCACTACACATCACCAGGAGCAACCCTACAGTGCTCTTGGGAGATTGGCAAGATGTTGCCATTTCACGTGCTTCTTTGCCAAAGCCTGTCCTCGTTTATACCCAATCAATGGCACCCAGGCTAATGAGGCTGCAGGGGAGTAACAGAGCACAGGACTTAGCTGCCTCTGATTCTGTTGGTTAACTTAATTCCCAATTTTTGTCGTGCAGTTTAAAACGTTGTCACTATAATGAGGGTTCACAAAATTGAGAAAGTGAATTGTTCCTTAAAGTCTTGGAGTGAGTGTGATTAGATCTATGGCAGCTTCATAATCCTTGCTGGTTTCCATAGCAACAAGTTCAGCACCAAATTGGCTGCAGGCCGCCTGGGGGACGAGGATGAAAGGCAGTTGGGGGTGGGGGAGATCTGAATAAAGGGCTAGAAATGAAACATCAAGGAGACTTTGATAGATGGAATCTTTGGGCTGATTCTGCACCTGGCCATGCAGCAAAATGATCGTTAGTAAGAATAATACTTTGCACTCCCTGAGTGCCGTTCACCGGGGAGCCAAGATGCTGTGCAAAGCCAGCCCCCTCCCCATCACAGAGGGAAACTGAGGCACAGAGTGGGTAAAGTGACCTCTGATTTTGAGTGCCCAACTTCAGACACTGGAGTGTTCCTATTGAGTTTGGAACCTCTGGAAAAAATGAGGCCCAGGGGGCCTCCGACTGGATGCCCAAAATCAGAGGCCAGTTTTTAAAACATTGACCAAACATTCTTGCCCAAGGCGACATTGTGAGTCATTGGCAAAATGGGAAGGAGATCCCAGGGCTCCATGCATCTAGTGTCCTGCTCCCTATGAGAGCTATGCAACAGAGAGAGCAGAGACAGCCAGACGTTTCTCTTTCTGATCCAGCAGTGAGCAAACACCCGGAGGCCAGTCTGGGCCATTCCACCCAGGCAGCGGGGAGTGTGGGCACTGACTCATGGCATCCAGGTTAATATTTTTATTCTCTAGCTGTACAATGCAGCCCACCAGCAGGCTGCAATGAAAAGCTCCACGCTGCCCTGGTGAGCAGTGTGGCTATCCAGGCAGACTGAGAGCGCTGGGACTCTGGAATGAGAGCTGGATCACAACCCTATATTTCTGGTTAGGTGCTGGTGGAAACAGACCATTTATCATAGAATCCTAGGGCTGGAAGAGACCTCAGGAGGTCATTGAGTCCAACCCCCTGCCAAAGCAGGACCAAACCCAACTAAATCATCCCAGCCAGGGCTTTATCAAGCCAGGCCTTAAAAACCTCTAGGGATGGAGATTCCACCACCTCCCCCGCTAAGCCATTCCGTGCTTCACCACCCTCCTAGTGAAACAGCTTTTCCTAATATCCAACCCAAACTTCCCCCATTGTAACTGGAGACCATTGCTCCTTGTTCTGCCATCTGTCACCACTGAGAACAGCCTCTCTCCATCCTTTTTAGAACCCCCCTTCAGGTAGCTGAAGGCTACGATCAAATCCCCTCTCACTCTTCTCTTCTGTAGATTAAATAAACCCAAATCCCTCGGCCTCTCCTCATTATTGGGATCTCTGATGCGGCTGGGGCAGATATTGGTTCCTTTGGAAGAATGTTTGTAAAAGAAGAACAGGGCTGGAGTTAGGGCAGGTGGTGGAGCAAGCCCCCTGCTTTCACATATAAATGCATTTCTGACTATCTCTTCTGAGCTGGGCTATCCCACTCAGCCTCTTTGATGTTAATCCACCTGCGTGGCATGGCTCTGAATATACTTCTCCTCCGCCACATGTGCTTGGTTTGGCCTCAGGCCCCATTCAAATGACGGGCTATTCTACTGGGAACTCTCCTTCTTAGCCGGTCGCTCCTTAAATCTGACGCTTCCCAGCTTTTCTCACTTGGACCCAAATATACTGCACACGGTGGCCACAGATTTGATCATTCAACCACCCTCTTTTCTCTTGAACACAAGAGGGCTCTATCCCAGATATGTCCCTGACTCCAACTGAAATCAACAATAGTTAAGAGCCTAAATACTTCTGAGGACCAGGGCCTCGGCCTCTTCGTCGCTCTTTAAAACGAATCTAGAAACTCCCCCGTCCTTTGCTATCAGCCGTTCCCTTGGGACTTCAAACTCTACCTGTCTGATGTCTTCTGCAATGCACCTTGCCATGTTGTGGCATAATAAGGTGTGGCAGTAACACTTCCTCCTCCTCCTCCTCCTCCACTCACTCTGTGCTCACGGGTTATTTATCCAAACTGCTCATGATCTAACAGAAGGAACTGTCCCATTTCTTCCTGGCTCTGTCTTCCTGAGCATTACCCCATGCCCAGTGAATGACTAATGGGGAGTCCAAGCAGTGTACTTCATGGCCAACTATTAATTTGGCTAGGATAGAAGGGGAGGGAGACGCCTGTTATGATTGCTAATCATTGAATACTAATCCATAGTCCCACATTTATGTAGTGCCCTGGCTCCATCCCAATGCCCAGTAAAAGCAATGGGCTGGGTCTTGTGTGCTGAACTTCCCTCTGCAGCCAGAGGAGCTCCAAAACACACCCAAGAATCATTTCACACACCCGATGCCTCTGTGGTGGAAAGCCAGCAGCTGAACCACCTGCAGTCCAAGGAGTGAGTAATAGTTGCTCTATCCACTTAGAGCTGCAAAGCTGAGTTAGGGATAGAATCAAAGAACACCAGAACAGGAAAGGACCTCGGGGGGTCATCAAGTCTAGTCCCCTGCCCTCACGGCAGGGCCAAGCACCATCTAGACCATCCCTGACAGATGTCTGTTTAACCTGCTTTGAAATATCTCCAGTGATGGAGATTCCACAACCTCTCTAGGCCATTTATTCCAGAGTTTAGCCACCCTGGTAGTGAGAAAGCATTTCCTAATGTCTACCCTAAACCTCCTTTGCTGCAATTTGAGCCCATTGTTCTTGTCTTATCCTCGCAGGTCAAGAAAAACAATTTTCTCTTCTCCTTGTAACACCCCTTTAGGTACTTGAAAATTGCCCCCCCCCCCCCCCCGTCTCCTCTCAGTCTTTTCTAAATTAAACAAGCCCGATTCTTCCAGTCTTCCCTCATAGCTCATGTTTTCTAGACCTTCAATCATTTTTGTTGTTCTTCTCTGGACCTTCTCCGATTTCTCTACATCTTTCTTGCAATGCGGTGCCCAGAACTGGACACAGTACTCCCTCTCAGGCCTAATGAGGGATGCAAAATGGAATGAGCCAGCACATGGCCAAGGTGTGCGAGAGCTGAACACAAACCACACGATGGTTACTGACAGGGCTGAACGTTTTTAATGACAAGTGGATGGACCTTGGGAACAGTGTCCCTTTGGAAGGACAGCACCTGCAGCAGTCTCTTGCCCCAGTCAGAGTCCCTGGGCCAGAATTCAGAAGCTGATGAGAGTTGTTCTGCCATCTAGTCTCAGACAGGGCCCTGGAAAGGGCAGGGGTCAAAGCAGTGAACCAGTGCTGCTACTGAGGACACGCTTTAGCAACTTCTTCAGATCACTTTATTTTTGCTGTGCATCGGCCTTGTGATGAAACAAACTGGGCCAGATTTGGCCCTTGGTTACACCTGCACTAACTCACTGGGCCAATGCCTCCCAGCTGTTGTAAATTAGCATAATTCCACTGATTTCAGTGGTGCTGTATTAAGGCTATGTCTAGACTGCAGGCTTCTTTCAGAAGAACCTTTTCCAGAAGAGATCTTCCGGAAAAGCTTCTTTCGAAAGGAAGTGTCCACACAGCAAAAGTGCAACGAAAAAGTGATGTGCTTTTTCAAAAGACAGCGCCCACATGGATTGGATGCTATCTCACATTTAAGTTGTGATTAATATGGACGGAGTGGCCACCAGGACACCTGTGTTATTTCTTGGAGGCTTCTTCTTTCGAAAGAACTCCCTCTTCTGCGTGAACACACGCCTTGGAAAAAGGCTTCTTCCTAATAGAAAGAGGTTTACCAATGTTGGAAAAATGCCTCCGTTCTTTCAACTTTCTGTCGAAAGAACACAATAGCTGTGCAAATGTAAGTATAGTTTTTCCGGGAAAATGGCTGTTTTCCCAGAAAAACACTGCAGTGTAGAAGAGGGAAGTCTTCTCTTTTCCTTCTGTATTTAATGGCATGGACGAAATCTCTGAAAACCTTCAAGTATGTAATTTTAAACCCCCAAACTGCTTTGCAAGAAATGCTGTTCATTCTGATGTTTGTTTCAAATGTTTTTATGGAAGACAAGAGGGTTCCAGGAACAAATGTTCTCAGCTTACAGCCTGCGTCTCCAAACTGGTCTCCGATGTTGATTGTCCAACGTGTGATACATTGGGCCTGCTTTTGTAGAGGTGAAGAGCTGCCCCTCAACTTCAGTTGCAGCTGCAGCTAGGTGGTACCTCTGAAAAAAGAGGCCTGATGTGTGTCAAGTTGGGCACCCAGAACAGAGGTCTCCAGGACTGAAAACATCGGCGTTGGTGTATCCCGTCCTCCCACGGACTAAAATGGGACCAAATTTCCAAACCCCCTGCAGCACATGACCTCCTGTTCTAAAGTCACAGAGGGCAACATTCTGCTGTCACTAACATGGGACCCATTTGATGGCTGGTAATGTTGCCAGTTTAAATTCCAGTGCTAATCTGGATGGAAAGAATCCTGATTGGACAGCTACATGTAGTATGCATTGTGGGTTAACTCTCACAAGTCCCTAGGACAGGGCAGCCATATTACCAACGAGAAATAATAGCAAACACTTTCACCCAGAGCTCACCAAGCACCTTACAAAAGAGGGTCAGTATTATCACTCTCATTTTACAGATGGGGAAACTGAGGTAAGGGGACTTAGGCAAGGTCCCACAACAAGTCAGTGGCAGGGTTTGGAGAGGCGAACCCAGGCATCTTGATTTTTAGTCCTCTTCTCTACCACTAGGTTATGGTACGTTACAAAAAGACAACAAAGAATTCAGAGAAATGATCTGCCATCTAACCATGTGAGCGAGAGTGGCCCAGGGACTAAAGCAAAATGGAGATGAAGGTGGGGGTTCAGACTTGCAATAGTGCAGCCCAGGCACCTCCTTGACAGAACCATTCCGAAGAAAGAACTGTGGCTGGACCGACAGAGCGCCCGCGCCATGGCAGAGTGGGTGCTGGTCTGCTCCTCTTCTATGGGATTTGTATCCCAGGCAGGTGGCAGTTGGCTCGCCTCCCACCGCCTGGCAACAATTTGCTGGCTCTGCTGCTGCATTGTTATGTAACTCTCCTACAGATTACATAACCTGCTGGGGTGGAACGTGGTGAGGGGACTCAAGATGCAGGCAGCCTGGAGAGAAAATATCCCACTACTTGGAAATAACATGGAAATGGAGTCAGTCCCTTTGCTCGGCTTCTTGGCAAGCCAGCCCAAGGTCTAATTGCCCTGTGGGCACAGCACACATGTCTGGTAAGGTTCTGGTTATGAGTTAATAGAGTCAGAAACCATCTGGCAGCCTTAGCGAGCCGGGGGAGAATTAAGCGTATGCTATTGCTAGGGTGGAAAAAACCATACTGCAGTATTTTGCAGTAAACACCCCATCAGTAACTGTCCTGATTTGGACAAGTATATAGAGCAGGGGAGCGTGTGGAGCACCACAGAACACAAGTGAGTGTTATAACAAATGGAATACCAGAGAGAATTGGCCTTTGTTATCGTGAGTGGAACTGGAGGCAGGGACTTTTTCCAGTCCCTGGTACAAGAGGGAAGGAACGGGGTTCTGGCAGCTAGATCCTCCCATCTGTTCCTGAAGGGAGAACATCCTTGCTCTTTCTCCCCCACATTCCCTTGCTGATGGGCTTTATGCAGGCCAGTGTCCTTCCCGAGATCCGAACATCAATAGGTGGAACGTCTCCATTTCTCTGCCCTCGGCTACACCAGCCTCTTTGTGCATCAACCTAGGGTTGCCTGTAACCACTGTCAAGGTAGACCGGGGATGCCCATGTCCAGAAGGGGCCCAAGCCCCCAGCAGGGGAGGTAGATCACATGTACAAACTAGGAGGGAATGCCAAAAAAAAAAAAAAAAAAAAGAAGCCCCTTGACCGATGTGCCCAGGACTCTGACTGCAGCCCCACCCTCTACTGCAAGTGGACCCCTGCCAAACAAGGAGACAGAAATAAACAAACCTACAAGCAAGGGAACCCAGAGAATTCCTATTAACCTTGCAGTGCCCTTTCAGCAACGGCTTCCAATTTGCCTGAAAGCACCAGTGGCACTGCAGGCCCACGCTAGGGTAACGAATGCACAGAGAGTTGCCAAGTGCTCTACATCTGCAAGTAAACCAGAGAGGCCTCCATGGGCAGGGGCAAGCTTCAGACCAGACAAAGATCCACCCACTGCTGTGACTGCGATCCTTATGCACAGATCTAATGTGTGGCTGCATCCCTTACCCATCAGTTGAGTTAGAAATGGCCAAGGCAAGGTGTCTAACGCTTTATAGTTGGTTTCTCCTCCAGTCCCCTCCCTCCCAGGGTCATGCTCATCTCAGCCAAAAGGTGTTAATCTAGTTAACAGCAACTTAATGTGTTAACCTAGTCTGTGTTTCCAATCTGGAGATCATCCACCTAGAATCCACGTTTCAAAAAACGGGGGGCAAACCCACAAGTGATGTGTATATTGTGTGGTGTGGGAGGGGCAGATTAACTTTGAAGTGGATTTGATTCTAGATCAATCAATCTAGGCCAAAGTTGGCATGGATTTATACCCAGAAAAGTCGATAGGGATTGTTATATAATGTGTCCAACAAAACAGCATTCACCCCCGCGCCTGCGAGAGCCCAGAGGGAATCCAGGGCCAAATTCTGTCTGCAGCAACACCAGGGGAAGCCCAGTGATCTCAATGGGGCAAGAGGCTGAGAGAGAGAGGAGGCCAGGCGTGGGGACTCCCTGCCCTGGAGCTGAGATGAATTCTGGGTGGAAGAACAGGCTGGAATGGAGTGAGACGCTTTTCAGCCAGCAGAGAGGGGGCTGTTTATCTCCCTCAGACTCAGAGTTTGTTTGGGGCTGTAGGAAAAGCACATTTGGGAGGGAAGGAAAAGGAAGTGGAGGGTAGGGGACTGGCGGCAGAGGCGAAGGAGGGGTGCGGCGTTTCCTTGGCAGCTCAGAGATGTCAGTGCACCTCAGAAATCTAGGCCCTACCTTGGACCTTGCTTGTAAGCAGGTTCCTGCATAAGTCATTCTCCCTTCAGAGGGAAGGAGCTAAAACAAGGCAGGGGAGGGACTGAGTGGCTCTTGGGGGGCTTGCGAAGATCACACCACATCTGAAGAAAATACTATCCCCTCGTTTCACCAGTAGCCACCGCCTTAACCCCAGCCACGCAGAGCCCAGCCCGCAAAGCAGGCGCTGAGCCCTAGGGGCGAGGGACCTTTCGGAAAAGACGGAGTTAAAACCAAAACCAGCTCCCTGGGCTGGGAGGGGGGTGAGGGAGACTGTAACCAACCAGCACTAAGTGTCTGGGATTCAATTGCCTGTTTCCCTTCAGTAATGGAGCCTTAGGGGGGATAGGCCCAAGTACAGATTATTGTTAATGACTTTTAATTAAGTAGAGAAGAGTGGGAGCTGTGGCAATTCTCTCTCATGCATTTTGCATGACTCCTAGCAGCCACCAGGCGGGGAGCCACAGGGTTGGTTAATAAGGGCGATTCCTGGGCTGGGACTTCATCTAGGATAGGGATGCTCCTTTGACTATGCACCCCTGCTGCCATTCTCCCACTGAGGAGGAATACCCCCTCCCTTTTAATTAGTTTTTCCAGCTCTAGAGACATCCCCAGGTAATATTACATGCACTGTGCCTCATCCAGCATCTGTTTGCAGGGGCAGGCTGCGGGTGTGTTCAGCTCAGATGCCCCACAGAGTGAACCTGCTTGGAATTGGCCACCAGACGGATTTTTCCTGCTGTGCTCCATGGGCCCTGCATAAACCACACTGGCCTGCTCGGTGTCTCCACTTGCTCCTCCCCTTCCCCTCTTCCCTGCAGCAATGGTGTCAGCCTGGCAGGCTTTGCTCTGCTTCCCCATGCCAGCCCTAAGTGACCTCCGGATCCCAGTCTGCCAGGTCCAGGCCTTCTACCCCTCTTCTTCCACAAACCCACAGCCCCCAGCTCACTGCAGCCAGCTGCTCTCTGCACCCTATGCGGGGAGGGTCTGTCTGTATCAGTCTGACAGGGGCGGGCAGTAATTTTTAATCAGGGGGCACTCCAAAATTTTGGTAAGTGGTCAAGGGCTGCACTATTCTGTGGAAGGGGGTGTGGGGTCTGGGATAGAGGTTGAGTGCAGAAGGCAGCTTGGGGTAGGGTATTGGGATGCAGGAGGGGGCGTGGGGTCTGAGAGGGAGTTTGCGTGAAGGAGGGGGTTCACAGCTCTCAAAGCTCCCCCCTCCTCCACGGTGCACAGAGGCAGATGGAGCAATCTGAGCCCTGGGGCTGCTCCCTGCCTGTGGCTCCGGTGGAGTGGGCCATAGGCTGGATTGAAAGGCTTGGCGGCCGCCGGGCCAAATCTTCCCCATCCCTGGTCTGATTTCTACTTCACATGTGTTGAACTCCCATGTACACAGGCCTGAGGGCTGCGTGCTGTACTGCATTCCAGGCCAGGAAATGGGCCTGACATCTCACTGAAGGCCTAGCACGGGGTAAAACCTCTGGAAGCCAGGCTCTACCCTTGACTTTGAATGACTCAGCTATTGGCCCACTCCCATGATTTTCTCCATAGGGGCCTGCAGGGGGAGCCTGGACAATGCAGGGGAGGGGGCTGGAGCATCCCACTAGAGCACACGGGGAAGAGACAGGGTCTGTTTAAGAGCAGGCATGTGCTCGGTGCAGCAAGGCGGTGCAGCGCCTTGTGCAAAATCTGGTAGGCGAGACAGCCCAGGAGGACTTTGCCCAGCCTGAGCTACCGGCCTACCTCAGCTTTGCAGAAGAGGTGATCTCAGGCCAGGTGAGGAGAAGGGAGGGGTGGGTATCTCAGGACTGTACGTGTTGCCAGAGCTGTGTAACTATCAAACGCTTTCCAGAGTCAATCACTGTGATTAAGCAACCCCTCTGCTAGGCCTGCATTCCTGGCTGTCCTGCCATATTGGCCCTGAATGGGTTAAACTAGAAGCCCAGAGGGCCCATAGCCCAGGAGAAGCCCTAGGGGAGTGTGTGTAAGTGACTGTGGAGCTCAGACATTGGTTCTGGGTCTCGGGCAGCAGTACACCATGTCCCTAAGAAAAGTGCCAGACAGGAGGTCTGAGTCAAGCGTCCCAGAACTAGACAGCCAGCTCCAGTTAGTTTTGATGTACAAGGGACTAAACCATCAGGTTCACCTGCCACCAACTGGGCATGGGGCTACGTGGCAACACAGCCCATTTCTTCCAAGTCACCCAGAGCATCTTGTCTTAGGGACTGTAAAGCTCCTCAGAGCAGAGACTGTACCGCACTGACATTGTTGCCTCTTAAAGAACTTCTCTTGGGGTCAGTTTTGCCAACACGCTTTGGCACGTCACCAGCCTTCGCTGGCTACGTTTGTCAGGGCATGCATAGTTAGAAGTTGAATGCAAGTTTCCTGGATGCTTGTACAAGTAGCTCTCTGCTGGGGGGACGTGTAATGAGGTTCGGGGCTTGCACCATGCGTAGGTGTAGCTGATGTACGTGTTTTTCCTGGCGAAGGCAATGGCCTTCCCAGTCACTGGAAAAATCAATCCTCCTGACCCACAGTCCCTGTTCACATTGAAAATTGTGGGTTCAACTGTGTCCTTGCATACCACCATTGAATGCCTTGGACTGCAGCAGGATGTCTGGGCACACACAGAAAGGAGGGCAGGATGTACTGTCACAAGACAGGAAGAAAGATGCCAGCTGTTCTTGGAGACTGTGGGTCAAAGGCAGCTGATGTGAGTCATGAGCATATTCAGTAATGTTAACATTCCCTTTATTTTCCTATCCTAACCCTTGCGCCTGGCATGCCAGTGACTGAAACAGCATTGCTGCCACTCTCCTGGGAACTGGAGGAGGTTACTAGTCACATTTGAGTTTTGAGGTCTGCTCTCAAGAGGGAGGATGTTAGAATTTTTAACATTGGAGGAGTGGGGAAAGGTGTTAGTTAGCCCAGAAGCCTCAAATCCAGGTGGCTTTCGTCTCTGAATGTTTTAATGTCCATGGCCTATTTTACATGTGTAGCATATAGATGGTGGAAGATGTAAAATATGTTTGAGTACGCTTCTCGAGGGGCAGAGTTGGCATACATAAACTGTGCCCAGTGTCTCTGGCTCAGCTGGCATGCACAACAGATAGCTCATGTGTCTGTGTCACACACAGTCTGTTTGGCAGGTCCCTTTGTATAGTTTAGCCAAACAGCTCCTGGCTCCATCCTGCCCAGGTTCCTATAAATGCTCAGATGCCATGGTGATAGGCACGGTTTAATGGAGATTTCTAGAATTCCTTCTGATTCAGCCCTCTGCTTGGGCAAAACTTCCAGAGCCCTGTTTACAAGAAAAATATCTGATCACTCTTGGAATCGGCAGCTTCTCCCAGAAGATGACTGGAGTTAAAAATACAAGGGACACCTGCAGCCACTTGATGTAAACGATAAACAATTTCCTTCCGAATCGCTCAAAAGTAAAGAAAAGAAACTGTCACCTGTTGAGAAAATCAGTCACTTGACACGTTAGACAAAATGAAGATTAATTGCAAATTCCTCTGCGACGGCCTCAAAGCAGATGATGGGAAGAGGCTGTAGCTGAAAGAGCAGAGGCAGGTGTAGCCGCTATGCGCAAACTTGGCTCTGATGAGTCATACTCAGGAGATCCTGAGTAGGGAATTGCTGGGCTTGGGACCCTGGCCTGCTTCCCACTCATCTCCCGGCATTGAGAGAGAAGTAGCTCCTTGGATCTAATTTCTGGCCCCTGGACTGCATGCAAGCTCAAGGAGACAGGGGCTGGATTGCAGTGCTCTTCTGTGGGCTGCAGTATAACGGTGAATGTAAGTCACTAGGTGAACTAAGAAAAATGGGGCTGGAAAAAACAGACAGAGCCAAACTCAACCCAAAATAGCGCCGCTGTCTAGACGCACCCTTAGGGTACATCTACACTTGCTCCCTAGTGCGAACTAGGGATGCAAATGTAGCCGACCAAAATTGCTAATGAAGTGGGGATTTAAATATGCCACACTTCATTAGCATAAGTTCGCCCGCGCGCTATTCCGCTTGCCAGCTGATTTGAACCAGGAAGTGCACTCTGGGACGCATTAGTTCGAATCAAACCTTTTGAGGAGTAAAGTTAGTTCGAACCAAGGGGTTTGATTTGAACTAACGCGTCCCGGAGCGCACTTCCTGGTTCGAATCAACTGGCGAGTGGAATAGCACGTGGGAGAGATTATGCTAATGAAACATGGGATATTTAAATCCCCGCTTCATTAGCAATTTTGGTCGGCTACACTTGCATCTCTAGTTCGCACTAGGGAGCAAGTGTAGACGTCCCCTTTGTCTCCGAGGCTATTTCTACACTACCAGGTTATTTCAAAATATGTTATTTTGAAATAATAACTCCTGAAATAACTATTTTGAAATAAGCTTATTCCTCTTCACAAGCAGGAGCTATTATTTCTAAATAACTAGCCCATTATTTCAAAATAGCAGGCTTGGTAGTGTGGACGCTTGCATTATTTCAAAATAACTCTCCAGTGTAGACATGCCCTAAGGTGCCACAGGACTCCTCTCTGCTAGTGGTTGGTAGGTTTCATTTGCATAGCCCAGGCTCGCGTTGGTTGCTAGAACACAAAGCAGGAGAAAAGCCCGAGTCTCCTGAAGTGCCCCATTGAATAGCTGGTTCCCAGCCTATGCTGCCCTGGTCTCAGCAGCCCCAAGCTTGCTCTCTGCCCAGCTATTGAGAGCTGAGATCCCAGGAGGCAAGCCCACAGTGGGTGCAAAAGGAGTTTCTCTCATTGAATTGATGTTAAGTAATTAGACTCTCAATTCAAAAAGATCAATTTGCAGGAAGAGGAGGTGCGTAACGGGCTACGGCTCCAGCCACAGTTCCCTGGTGAGTGTTAAACTAACAGATCGCTGGAGATGAACAGAACTAAGATTAAGTCTTGCAGAGCAAAGCTGCGGGGCGAGTGAGATGTCACTAAATCCTTTTCCATTTTACCCAAGAGGAACAGGTTTGTAAGAAGAATTAGGCCTTTTGAAAACAAAAACACATGTAGCCCCCTGGCTTCACTCAACGCTGTACCAGTTAATCCTGGGAGCAAATGGAAGACAGGCTCTGCAGAGAAGCAGAGCAAGGGTGGCCATTCATCCTTTTGAATAGGGGACAGTCCTGGTTTTTGCTGCTCTGTCCTCTGCCCTCATTGATAGGAAACAGGATGGCTTTTTGGCCTCTATTTTTCTCTTGAGGCCAGAGGCGAACGTAAGCTGGTGTGCCCCGCTGCGGCGCTCCGGCATAAAGACGCCGGCTGGCTGGGGTGCTTGGCGGCAGCTGCTCCCATCTGGGCTCCCAGAACTCTCCTGCAGCCTGCCTTGCTAAGCAGCAGGTAGCCAGGCAGGTGAAAGGGGCTTTTACCCGTGTCCTTTTGGGAAAGCAGGGCGAGGGGCTGAAGCCACATGTTCTGTGTCTTTTTCCATCTTCCCCTGACTATCAGGGAGCAAGAGGACAATGCTCAGCTTGTGTCTTCCTCTCACTCCCAGCTGCTGAAGGGAAGGCAGAGGAGGATGCAGCAAGCTATGAACTCTCCCCTCACTTTCTGATAGTAGATGAGGAAGAAGAGCAGCAATGACCCCATATACGTGGCTACAGCCCCCTCCCTCCCGTCCCTCCCTCCCACACTCATCCCTACACCTCCGAGCCCTGGGCCTCTCCACCCACAGCCCTGACTCCTCAACCCCCTATATCCTCCTGCCCTGGGCCGTCTATGCGCTAAATGCAACTGTCCTCTATTCTTGAGGTACCTTGATGGCCACCTATATTCTCACCACCTGTGAAAGCAGCTTTGATACTACGTGCGTATCATTTTACAAGAAAATTGAAAGGCAACTGTTAAAATGGAGAATTAGCTAAATGGCTCCCCACCCACCCAGGTACCTTGGTCCACTAAAGGGATAATACTTGGTCCTGCTGTGAAGGCGGGGGACTGGACTCGATGACCTTTCAAGGTCCCTTCCAGTTCTAGGAGATAGGCATCTCCATTCATTTAAATTTAAATTCATTTAAAGCCCTAGGAGAACAGCCCACTACACAAGGGATCAACCTCGTGGAGCACATAAAAACCATGAGATCCTTGGGAACGATGGATAGAGCTTTGGAGACTGGGAGCAGCAGCATGGCTAATAGATGGGTTCACCGACAGTGGGCAGAGTGAAATGGGTGGAGAGATTGGGTGCAGCATGGGCTTGCTGGATGGGGTTGCAACGATTAGACGGGTGTGCTGAGGGATGGGGCATTGAGAATGGAAGAGCATAGGGCTGATGGCTGCAGGGGATTGGCAGCTGTGTGGGGCCGCCGGGCTGGGGACAGATTTTGGTGAATTTAGGTGCTAACTGTGCTAATTACATCACCCAGGGACAGGTGTGAAAGCTGTACTTGGCAGGCAAATGGGGTATAAGAAGAGCGAAATGCAATAGGGGCTTGTGATTGGAAGAGGCTGATCATCCAGCCCTAACAGAAAAAGAAGTCTGGACAACTAGGGGTCACGGTGTGCATTTATTGGTTTTTTTTCTAAAGCAGAAATCTCCATTAAAGTCAATGGGCGATGTAGCAGAAAAGTCAGTTGCATTATAAAGTCCCCCAATATCTACTGGCCTAAATCCCTGTGCTAAAGGTGTGAGGATGAGGTGGAAAACAGGAGAAGTTTGTCCTCACAGCCAGGTCTGCTGGCAGGTATCTCTCTGGCGCAGGCACTTCGGTACTAATTGCAATTCTTACAAAATGTCTCACCGCTCAGGGTAAGTTCCACCAGCAGATCCAGTTCATAGTTACTGTTGCTATAGCAACTTCCTCCTTGGTATCCGTGCGTTCGACACATCACATGAGGAGACCAGACAAGGGTAAGGATGGACGGGTTAGACAAATGGGATTCTCCCCAAGGCCTGCTGCCTTTTGAGGCTTTTCGGCTGCTTCCAGGGAAGTGCAAATCCCATTGACTTCTGCAGGCGGTCCAAGTGTACCGCATCACCCAGGAGAAGGGGCTTGCTTCTCCCCTCAGTGTCCGTGCTTCCTCACACAGGTCCAGTTGGGCACTGGAACCACTTTCACACCACGGACTAGCAGGAGCCACATGTAGGTTACTGCAGACTCTCATGCCAATCTGGACTTCCAACGGGTTCTGATGCACTCATAGTAGACCCCTTTAAAGGCCTTCAGTGACTGGCCATGTTCACTGCTCCAGTCTGGGGTCTCAACCCTGCAAATTCTCTGACCCAGAGCAGTCTTGCTCATGCAATGAATGCCACTGGAGTCAATAGAGCTCCTTAGGGTACTGAGATCTGCAGAATCATTCAGAACATCGGTTGGGCAAGCTATGATGCGCAGGCCAGATACAGACCGCCAAGCCATTGCAGCCAGTCTACAGGCTGCCCAATCCGGCCCACAGGCTGCCCCGCCAGGACCCTCAGGCACAGAACAGCCCCAGGCCACTTTAAGCAGCTGGCTGTTCTCTGTGGCTCTCTGCTCCAGACACTAGGGGGAGCAGGACAGGGAGGCTTTGCGGTAGCCAGCCATTTTGAGCAGCCTGGGGCTGCAGCAGGCAGGGAGTCTGCCTCAGAGTACTGCAGGGCTGCTGGCTGGGAGCTGCCTAGCTAAGCATCTCCCAGCCACAGCCTGCCTCTGGCACCCCAGGTCCTCCCTCCCCCCAACTTCCTGCCACAGATAACCACCTCCTCCTGCCCTAGGTCCCTATCCAAACCCTCTGCAACCTCCCTTCCCTCCTCCTTCATGTCACAACTCCCTCCAAGACGCTGCATCCCCTCCTACACCCCTCGGTCAGGCCAGAATCCACTCCTGCACCCATACTCCCTCATAGACCTTGCACCCCAAGCCTCTGATCCCAACCCCCTCCTTCACCCCAAACTCCCTCTGAGACCCCACACTCTCTTCTAGACCCCAGTGCCCTACCCCCAAGCTCCCTTCTGCACCCAAACTTCATTCAAAACCCCACACCCCCTCCATAGGAAAGTGCGGCCCTTGACCAGTTTCCGAAATCTTGGAGTGCCCCCCCCCCCCCATCAAAAATTATTTCCCACCTCTGGTCTAGAACCTTGGCTTTTTCCTTGATCCCTCCTATATGATACACCATGATTTGGTGCATTTCTCATGTGTGTGCCTCCTTCTCTGTCTGGAAATCTTTCTTCTCTTCTAACACATTGGCTACGTCTACACTGTAGCCTTTTTCTGCAAAAGCTTATGCAAATGAAAAAATGAGGAAGAATGGCTTTTGCGCAAGAGGGAGTTTTTGCGCAAAAAGGAGCTGTCTACACAGCAAAAGCCTCTTGTGCAAAAGCGGCTGCTAATTAATTATGCAAATGAAGCACGGCGATATTCCACTCCATGCTTCATTTGCATATGCTTTTGCGGAAAAAAATTACAGTGTAGATGTAGCCATTGAGTCACAGGACCGAAAGGAGCACTGTGATCATCTGGGCTACGTCTAGACAGCAAGCCTCTTTCGAAAGAGGCTTTTTTGAAAGATACTTTTGAAAGAGCCTCTTTCAAAAAAGAGCATCTAGACACAGCACGGGCTAGGTACTTTGAATTAAAGCTTCTAATTTGGACTACCATTACTCCTCATTGCAGGAGTGTAGCCACGGGCAGGGAGTTTGATCTACCGGGCATTTAAAAATGGCAGCACCTGGGAACATGCAAATAAAGCCTGGGCTATTTTAATCCTGGGCTTCATTTGCAAGTTTGAATGACTACATTAGCCACCCTAGTTCAAACTAGGGTGGCAGTGTAGACATAACCTTAGAGTGTATTATCGCTAGGCAGGTTTTCTAATCCTTCAGTCATCCTCATGGCTCTGCTCTGAACCCTCTCCAATGTGTCAACATCCTCTTTGGATTGTGGTACCAAAACTGGATCCCTGCATTCTGCAGTGTTCGCACTAGTTCCAAACACAGAAGTAAAACAATCTCTCTACTCCTCCTTGAGATTCCCCTGTGTATGCTGCCCAGAATTGCATTAGCTCTTTTGGCCCTAGGGTCACATTGGAAGTTCGTGCTCAGATACAACCCTCAGATCTTTTCTAGTGCCTGCTTTTCAGAATAGAATCTCCCCAACCCCAACCCCAACCCTGATCCTGTACATTCTCTCATCACCTGGAACCCTCTCTTTTCTGCGTGGTCTGGGACTCCAAGACAATACATACAGAGATATGCAACGTATTGTATAATATTTTACCAAAATCTTACTAAACAGCCGCATATTTCTTTTGTATTTTCCTTTCCCATCTCTGCTGATTACTAAGGTATTTATGTATAAATAGAATCTGTCTCCTCTAATCTGCCCACTTGTATTTTTCTGACTTACTCATTGATAGTCCAGCCTACTATTTCTGGTGCCAAAACTGATTCCGTGGTAAGGAACCTTGAGTTGTGGAGAACACGTTGAACAGACTGGTAAATTGACCTGTGTTTGCCTTTTCTAATGAACCACTGATCATCTTAAAAGGTCTGATCTTTCAGGGGTACCAAGGGAAGCCGCGAATGCTATGCACTAATAGACTGGGAATCTGGTCTAGCCCTGGTGGTTTACGTACCACGCCTGAGAGGAATGTGCAGGTGAGGTGTGGAAGAAATCACTATTTTGACCACGTCTCTCAATGCAGACCCAACTGTCATAGTCATCTTCAAATCCTATGAAGAATTACATGTCAGGTCTAGAAGTTTGCAAGAGTGCAGGCTGCTGAAAATCACAAAGGAATTAAAGCGGGTGGGGGGGGAAGGAAAGCAAGATGATCATTAGAATAGCTTGATTTTTAACAGTGGGTGCCATCCAGTTGGTTCAGTTTGGGGTCTATGCTGCAATTGTTGCAATGTTTGCTTGCACAGGTATATCCTACAGGCAGTAGATCTACTGATAAGAAATTATTCCTGTCAGAGCAATGGTGGGCAACCTGCGGCCTGCAGACCCCCTGATTTCCCCCATTCCCCCATGGGCCTCTCACGCACTAGGGTACCGGAGTCCTACACTTCCTATGCCTCCCCCCTTCCCTCCCAGCACTTTTGGAGCAAGCAGATTACCTGATTTGTGCTCCATTCCCATTCCTCCCTCCCCTTCCAGAGCTGGAATATTGTGAACAGCTGATTTGCAGCATTCCAACTCTGGCAGGGAGGGGAAGGCGTGGGGATGGAGCATGAATCAGGTGATTTGCATGCTCTGAAAGTGTTGGAAGGGAGGGATAGGAGCAGGTAGGTGCGGGGCTCCAGTGCCCTAGTGTGCAAGAGGCATGTGGGGGAGGGAGAAAACCGGGGGGCTCTGGGAAATCCCAGTGGGCCACAGGCTGTTTTAGCGCACTGAAGTGAAGGATGGCCACTCTTGCTGCCCATGTGTGAGTCAGAGTGAAAGATCCAGTGAACAAACCTTACTCATACCCCCATCTTCCAAAAGAACTGCACCACAGCTAACAAGCATTTCTCGAAGATGCGATTGTCCACACAGTCAGCTAAACTGAACTTGAATGACTCTAAGCAATAGCTCTCACAGGCAAATTTCCAATAATATGCACATGCTTAAGTCAGCAGTAATAAGAGGCACTACAGCTGCTCAGTGAAGTTAAGTGGAGAAGATATTCAATTAACTCCATGGAGCTTTTGTAACTCATTTTGAATGTGGGCGCAGAAACCATTTTAGATGTAAGTGATGCACAAATGGCCATTCAGACTTTGCTAGGAGAGGGACTTGCAGCTGAGGAGAAAATGAGTGTTTATTTAAGCTTTCCGTGCTTAATTTTTCTTCATTTTTTTTGTCTTCTACCATTAACAATTTAGGTATCATGCTGGCTTTAGAGGGACACCATCAGCTTGTAAAGAATTATATTTGTCTGAAAATTTTTAGACCTACTATAGTTCGAGGAAGAACCCAAAATCTCTACCACTAAAAAGAATTTGGTGACGCCTTTGTTTTCATGCTCAGAAGAACTTTTGGCATGTGACAAGAACTTTGTGCATAGTTTCACTGATTCCTCTGTATATTCAGGTGGCCATTTGCAGAACACAAGATTAAAAATAAGTAATGCACTAAAAAAATTAACCCGTATTTTGTAACAGGCACTTTGTCAGAACTGTGATTTGTTTAAATATGTCTCTAAAGAAAAAAAATCCAAGTTAATTGCATCCCGTTGAAAGTGTAGAAAAGATTCCTGTGACAAGGCACACAGGGTTTCAGGGCCAGTTAAACTTCCCTAGCAGTTGTCCTGGGCCACTGATCAGTAAAATAATTGTTCAAACTCAAGAGTTCGAGCAGCACCAATCCCTGTCCCTCTCCGGCATCAGCACAAGAAAGCAAATGCTAGACAATGGACCTAATATTTCTGGACTATCCAGGAGAGGGCTGAACTGTGCAGAACACATGTTTTGGGAGAAAATCCAGGCTTGAGAGGGTGCTAGGGCTACCCTACAAGTGATAACCAAGGCTGGCAGAAGCAAGAGTATGACTGAAGTGTGGCTGGCAGCCTGTAGCTACACACAGACACTCACACTGTTATCTGCATGCTGGAAGGCTGTTTGTGAGCAGCCCAGGCTACAGCAGCAAAGCATGATGAAGCACTGCCAGACAAGAGAGATACAGCCCTTCCTTGGTCTGGAATGCACCCAGGAATGCCCTAACAATGTTTATCACATGCAAAAAATATGGAGAAACTTGCCTGGCTTCAGGTTTCCTCCTATACCCCAAATAAGTTTCTTCCGAAAGGTTGTGAAGTTTAATGAGACATTTTACTGGGCTGACGGGCAGAGCTAAAGCAAGCCAGAGAATGGAGCTTTAAATAGACTGGAGCCCAGTTATGATTTTGTGTAGAAATTATGCAACCTTCTGTGATTACAGCTGCATTTCTGTTTGACTTCGGGTGGATTGGACTCCAACATTCCAGGCTGCGCAACACAAACCGAGGTATTTCTATGGTTCACTGGCCTTTCACAAAGCAGTGAGAAATGTATGTGTTTAAACGTGGAATACTATTCCCGGCCCTAGGATGCTTTTTAATTTATGGAATGTCTTGATTTTATAATTGTTATTATTACTCATTTTTTCCTTCTCCTTACATTATCTCAGGCCTATCAGTCACTTTAATAACTGTTTACAATGTAGCACGTCTTGCACAACATTTACATGACTTGAATCAAAAGACTCTTAAATCCAAAAGTTTTTATGTGGTCTATTCTGGGAGTTACGAGACTCAAGAAACAAAGGACATGTTTTCTCCAAAGCAGTACCATAAATTGATTAGTGACAGATAAGCCCCAGCAACTCTAGAGTTTCCATAAGCACTCCAAACCCTGAGTATTTGTTTCAACTGGTCGTGCTTGGAGGGTCAATAAAACTGGAGTTGAACCCACAACTGTTTACAGCCTGGGGCAGGGTGGTATTGCACTCACTTGGACCATTTGCACATAGTAACCCTTCACCCGCTAGGAAGTGTTCATGCCGGTTAGGTACGTGGGCTGGACAAATTACTGAAACAGCCTCTCCGTTATTTTTTTCAGTATGGCCTGCGTCCAGTGAAATACCTTGAGAATTGGCTCTCTCAGAGCAGTCTGGCATCTAGGGCGTTAGTCCTACTAGGCAGAAATGGAAAGTGGGGGGGGGGGAGAGTCAAAAAAATGAGAAGAACATGGGAGATGGGTGAAGGCCCAGTGGGTGAAGGCAAGGCCCAGCCCCGCCCCTTCCGCCTGATGCCCCGCTCCTTCAGCAACCTTTCCCCTTCTGTGGGGCCAAGCCCTGTCCAATGGCAGGCCAATCCTTCCTGGCCACCCAGGGGCTGGGGCTGCCATTCCCCTGGGGGGCTGGAAAGCCAGGCTGCTATGCTACTGCCCCCGCCTTCCCTGGTGGCCAGGGCGTGTGGGCAGTTTTGGGAAGGCGATGCCTTCCTTTGCCTACATTACCCGCCGCCCATGGAGAGGAACTGACTGAAGGACACGTTCATTTCAAAGCGACTTTTGAGATTTCAAATGTTGTTTTCATTCCTTACCAGTCCAAAAAAACCCCAAAGCTTTTCAAACATTGTCACAAAACCAGAATGGTGTCAAAATGGCCATATTGGCACCCAAACCTGCACTTTTCCATTTGGGAAAAGGGGGCGTGCGTGAGGTCAGGGCACTGGTGTGGGACATGAGAGACCAAACTCTTCCCAGGGCCCCTCCAGCACAAACAGCAAAGGGATTGGGGAAGGAAGCTGCTGCTATACCACTTACTCTCGCTTGGAGTGACGCCTCCCTGGGATCTAAGAGCGAGGTGAGTTTACAATTTATTCCCCCTTGTCCTACAGCTGACTGAATTCCTTGGAGAAAGAGGTCAGAGAAAAATCCCCAGGGAAAACAGACACTCCTTTTGGGAGGCTAGTTCGCAGGGGCTCCGTTCTGCTGTTGGCAGTGTGCCTGCATCCCCATGAGGCAGCTGGTTGGCAGGGAAACAGGCAGAGTGAGGGCTCGGGGTTGGACCAGAATGGCATGTTTCCAGCCTTTTAGACAGTGAAGATTGTTGTTTTATACTGTAACACCCTCTCCCGGCTCCCTCCCCCCACACGTTGGTTTCATAACACGCTTAACTTAGAAGTTAGTGAGGAGTTTTTAGTCAGTGCAGAACAATCTACTGCAGATGATAAGTGCCCCTAGCAGGCAGATCTTTGCACGGTCTCCTCTTCCACCCACAATGCCCTGCCTCTGAGAACCAGCAGTAAGTGAGGGCTCCTCTGATGCTTCCCCTAGGCCGGATTCTCAGGGCCCCTCGTGCATTCAGACTCTACACAGAAGACACATGCAGAGAGTGCAAGTGTTCTCTGGCCAGGCGCATGCTTCCAAGGCTGGACATAGGGCAGGGGGTGGGGAACCACAGGCCTGCAGGCCGGATGTGTCCCCCAGCTTGCCTAGTTCTGGCCCCAAAGGCTCAGCCCCAAACTAGTGCTCCGGCCCCCCCTGCCACCCATCCACAGGGCTGGAGCACACAATCTACCATCCTGGGCCCTCCTAAGCTCTGGTGTGCGAGGGGAATGTGGGGAGGGTCTTTCTCCTCAGTTAGGGGCGTCTCACTTGTGGGTGGCCCCCAACTGATTTTTCTGTGGTTCAGTGGCCCCTGACCCAAGAACGTTCCCCATCCCTGGCATAGGGGTGGTGGGGCTGTCTTTATTGGGGTGGGTGCACAGAGAAGGGAGGGAGGAAGGAAGAGGGGAGTAGCATGTAAGCAGGACCCAGCTGCACCGTGCACACCGAGTGGTCATGCTCCCGCTGCAAAAGAGGGATTTTCATGCCTGAGTGCTGGCACCTCACCTGTGGCGCAGAGTGAGCGCCGAGGGGTGGAGGGGAGGAAGCATTTGCTGCATTCCTCAGTAGAGGGTGGAGCAAAGGCCGCTTGCTCGCTCAGGCACAACGATCCACAGAAGCCAGGCCCTCCCCCGCGCATGGGATGGAGCTGGTCTGGGCGTGGGGCAGGGCTGTCTGCAGGAAGAAGTTGGAAGGTGCATCGTGAATAAGGCAGGGAACGGCAGGAAGAGAAAGAATGGTCTCATGGTGAAGGCAGCCATGGGCTTTAAGAGAATCGGGTTCAGTTCTGCCTCTGCCACAGAGATCCTGTGAGATGCTGGGCAAGTCACTTAAAAGGGGGCATGCAGTGGGGCAGCTACCCCACTCTGGCCAGTAGGGGTTAAAGCAGACTGGAGGGAGCTTGCACAGAGCCTTGCCCAATCAGAGAGGAGTTTAGAAGGAGCCAATCAAAAGACAGTTTGCTGGGGCAGCTCTGGTTATAAGGAGGTGCTCAGCAGAGCAGAAGGCAGTTGGGGCCGTATCAAGGATGATGCAGGGCTTCTTCCCAGAGGAACATCCTGGATAGTGCAGGGCTGGGCACGCTAAGTGGAGCCGGAGAGGGAGGCTCCTGCCGGACGCCCTTCAGGCTGTGGCCTTGACCGAGAAGGTGCAGAGAGTCATGGGGAAGTGGCCCAGGGGGAACGAGGCAGTAGAGGGGAGAAGAGGACAGCAGGACAAGGCTGCTGCCAGAGGATCCCCCAGGCCTGGGTCCCAGAGTAGTGGGTAGGCCTGGGTCCCCCACCTTCTCTCCTGCACTGCATCTCACCACCATTGAAGTGGCCTTTGTAGACTGTGGCTTGCTGATGAGGAGAAGGGCTAGACTGGGGCTGCAGTTGTCCATGGCGGCAGGTGAGACTGAAGACTGCAGATACCCTCGGCAGGGGGCGAGCGACAAGTGTAGTGGGCACTGTCGGAGGGCAGCATCCTGAAGAGGATGCCATGGTCTTGGGAGTGACCATGTCCAGAGCTAGATGGCGACAGGTGAGACACCAGCCAGAAGAGGGCGCCTTGTTGAGCGAATTCCCAGTGTGACCAGCAGGAGGTGCCACTGCCAGGGCCACTGATTGGATGGGGCACTTGAGACCCTGGAGCCAGGACTGCAAAAAAAGGGAACACATACAACTGCAATGGAAGCCAGGGCATGCTACATTTTGAACAGATAAAGTGCTACATAATGTCAAGTACAGTACCAGGCCTCTAATTTAGGATGCCCAATGTGAGTGAGTCCTTTTGACTTTAATCTCTGTGTGCCATCGCTCTTTATCTGTGAAATGGGTACAGTAATAGCCCCTCACCGGCCAGGCAGGCTGCTAACATTAATTAATACTTGTGAAGCACTCAGACACTGTAATGATGAGCAACCTCAACAGAAAAATAAAATAATGAGATCGTGTCACTGAAGATTACCGTAATGGACATGCACAAGGGCTGAGGTGAATCCGCTGTAATTCTGGTATTCAGTGTATTCCGATTGTCTGAAGTGCTTGCATTTAAAAAAAAACATTATTAACATACAGTTTTTGGAGTATAATTTTATTATAGTTCCAAAATACCTAGGATCTCTGGCATATTTTGTCTCCATGTTGATCTGAAAATGGTTTAAAAGGCAAGACATTACAGCTGGTATTTCAAAATTGGGAGGGATCTTCCCCTCCTCCCCCAGGGCTCTCATCCTCATGTAAATATTTTCTGCTTTCCCACAGATTTCCATTGCCCAGCTGACGAGCTGGGTGCGCTGGGGTAGTTTAAATGCTGGAAGGCCAAAGGAGTGACTCATGGAGGCCTGATGTGGAGTTGAGCTGGGGGCTCAAGCCGTGCATTAATATTGCTGGAATGAACCATTTTTCAGCTCCCCCTTTTTGGGGAGAGGTGCAATATTGCGGAGTCTAAACTCAGGCCGAGTGATGCTGACACTTAGCCAGACACACTGAGTGCAATTTGTTCGTGCCACAGGCGCCACAAACACCTGGTAGATATGCAGGGCTGAGCCTTTCTTGTCACTAGTCCTCCAACGTTCCCAGCCCCGCTTTGTGCCAGGGCAATGGGTGGGGTTCTGCTTATGGACAACAACCCCGGGAACCAGGAAACTTCCTACAAACATGAAAGTCCAGGCTGCATGGCAGCTCTGCCTGGTCTGTGTTTCTCAACTCTGTAACAAAGAGCAGAAGACTGAGGAAGAGCAGGAGACCCCAGAATTTCAAATCCAAGCAGCACCTTGCTATAAACATTTCAAGTGTACCAAGTGCTAAATCCTGTTCCTCCAAGCAGCCGGAACAAACACCGGCAGCGATCCAGCAGCTGACAGCAGTTCCAGGTAGTCACTCTCTGGCCTTATTAGAGTGCGGAAAATAAGTGTCCTGTAAAAATAAATCAAGCTGGGATCACAGAACCTCAGTGGCCTCTAGTGGCTGTAGAATAAAGAGCCAAGAAAAGGAGGGGGAAGGCTCTGGACCATTGCAAAGATGTTGGAAAAGAGAGGCCTTCCGCCAGATGGCTCAGCTCTGAAGTCAAGGGTGGGAAAGAAGGAGGGGGACATAGGGAAAGTGTCACAATCCTTTCATCTCCTTAGACCTGCCCCCAGACTTGTTCAATTCTGCTTATCCAGAAAGCCTGACTGGCTGCAGCAAATCCTGCCAAAGATTCCTGCTTTTTGCCTGGTGTGGAACGAAAGTCAGCAGCGTAACAAACACCGACCATTTTAGTCCAATGTTTAATGGTGGCTGTAGTGTTTATTGGCAAGCTAAATGCATTACCCTTCTATCTCCCTCTGTAGTCAGCGGAGTTACAACACCGATGAACATGACTGGGCTTCACCTCTCCTCAGGGATCAGACGGGAAAAAAAGGGGGCTCGTACTTTTGCAAGCTCTGCCCACAAAATAAGCCCCACCTGCATGAGATGTGAGTTAGACAGTGCACATGCTCTAAGCTCTTTGGGTTTGGCTTCCTCTTGGTGAGACTGATATGTCTCATTGGCCCCATCCCTCTTTCTACTGGCTTGGAGCAGTGAAATGGTGAAGAGTTGAAATCTCAGTACAGTCATGGCTGTGTGAACAGAGCCCCTCAAGAGATGGATGGGGCAGCCCACAACCTCGAGCCATCCTTTCAGTCTGCAGAAGCAGCCAACAGGTAGGATGTTTTCAAGGCGTTTTCAGCACCACACGCACCAGAGATGTCGGGGGCTGGTTTTTAAACAAAAACTTCGATTCTGGAGACTAAGGTGACGTCCTGAAACAGGGGCCAGTTTGCCGTAGCCCGCCGAACCCAAGCCCTTCCTCCGTTCATCCGTCACTGCCTGGCGAACATGGTACATCCAGGCTGTGCTGACCGATGGCACATCCCCCTCTACCCCCACATTTCAGAGATGTTCTGTATTGATGGCTGCAGTACAGTAAAGGCAGAAGGTGTTTCAGGGTGAGCTCAAAACTCCCCTTTACTCACCGCAGCTTGGTGAAGCTGGAGATGGAGTCTGGACAGAAGAGTCTATGGGTACGTCCATGCAGCACGCGCACACACACACACAACCCTCAACTAGCCGCCTGAGTGCGACCCTCTCTTTCTGACATCATAGGTACATACTTGGATGCCTAGCCCTAGCAACCAGCCATGTCACCAGGATCAGGCTGGTTTTAGGTGGAAGCTTAAGTAAAGCTAGCATGTGTACATATATCAGCCGAACTAGGAACTACGCCTCCCAATTGCAGCGTGGCTGAGCCCCGTAAGCAACTCAGGACAGGAGATTTTCACCTCTTGCAGCTACTGCCATACCAGATGTGTGCAAGGGTGTGCCTAATTATAGGGTACCTCTTGGATTCCACACTATAATCCAGGTGCTTTGCTGATCTATCCGTGGCTTGTGTGTTTGCCAAACCCGGGCAGCAGTCCCACGAGATTAAGGCTCTTCTCATGAGAGGTCTGGCACATCTGGTTGTATCTGTCAGTTCAGCCAGAAAGAAGTTTCTGCCATCCTTATTCTATTTTGTATTTCCAGCTGGGACCAGAACTGGAACCCCTCGTGTGAAAAGTTTTCCTTGTGGCATTTCATGATGGCCTTTCCTGGATAAAATACAGTAGTGTAAAGGCAGAGAGCAAAAATGAAAAAAATTAAAAAGTCCACCAACAAAGTTATCAGAACATAGCACGTGCTAAAGACTCCGGTGAGAATTTGGTTCTAAATGCAGGTGATGTTTTGTGGGTAGAAATGCTATTTATCAGAAATACAGATACAACTCGTGCAACAAAGAGAATGTTTTCTACCCATTGTGGGAGTTTACAGAGCAGCTGTCCACAGAGCATGTAGGCGCAGAGTTGAGGAAGGCAGGTTGTAATTACCCATGTTGGAGGTTGGCTAGAAAAAATATAAGGGGCTGACACACCTGCAAAAAACACCACGGGCTTGGGATGTATTTCTAGGTTTCTATTTCCAACCCAACCCTAACACAAGAGTTCTTAAGATCCAAAGTTTCTTTGACTCCATTTAGAATCCAGAGAAAGGTACATAGAACCCCAGGCTGCCCTCCGTACGTCTGTCCCACCTCAGTAGAGTGGGGAGACCAATCTCCTCAGGGTCAAGCTGGACAGAGGAGTCAGGAGACGGTTAAATTAATAGCGAAAGGAGAGAATAAAAATAGGGAAGCTATGAGCACTCAGAACCAAATCAAGGTGTCGATAACAAAGCTAATCAAGGAACAAAAGGACAATTAGAGACTATATTGTTTTCATTGCTGCATGCCAGTGCTAGGAACCTGTGTTATAGCCAAGAGGAATTGGAAAGGCTCATTTCAGTGCATAAATTCGATTTGGTTGGTATTACTGGAATGTGTTGGGCTGAATCACACCATTGGACAGTTAAAATCAATGGTTATAACCTATTTGGCAGGGATCAAGTGGGCAAAAGGGCACCAGGGAGAAGCACTCTGTCAAAATTGGCAGCTCCTGAGTCACTGATAACTCAAAAGGAAATTATCTTGAATGCGGCTGGACTTAGGTGCTGACTCCATGGATGCTTCGAGGCTGGAGCACCCAAAGAAAAAAAAAGCAGGTGCCAACGTCTCCCTCCCCCCAGTGCCTCTCACCTGCAGCCCCACAATAAACTCCTCCCCCTCCTCCAACTCGTCTCACCTGCCAATCAACTCCTCCCCAGTGCCTCTTGCCTGCCAATCATCCCCTCCTGCGCCTCTCGCCTGCCAGCAACCCACCAATCAACTCTTCCTTCCCCCAGTGCCTCCCACCCACCACAATCATCTTTTTCAAGGTGTGCAGAAGGCTCTGGGAGGGAAGAGGAGGAGCAGGGATGGGGCACTCTTAGGGGAAGGGGCAGGAAGGGGCGGGGTGGGGGAGAGCCTTGGGGGAATAGGCTGGGTAGGAGTGGGGCCACGGGCAGTGCAGGGAATTGAGCACCCCCGAGGCCCAGAGGAAAACGGTGCCTATAGTACTGGAGACGAGAAAGTACAAGATAGGCTATTACTTGGGGTCTGCTACAGACCACCAAAATCCGCAAGGGATCAGGATGACACCTGTCTAGCTGTCGTGTGCAGTGAAGGGTGGAGAGAAAAGCAATGTGATCATGGGAATTGAAATATATGTTGCCAGTACTAAAGCATCATTGGCATTGCTAAACATTATAGATAAGCATTTCGTAACCCCAAAAGTGCTGCAGCCACTCAGAGGAATTCTACATTAGACCTTGTGCTAACAGATATCGAGAAACTGATCAGGAAACTAAAAAGAATGCTAGTTTAGGTACACATGATAGAGACTTGACCACATTTATAAGCAGAATTAAATCCAGACCAGTAATAGATATACTTGATGCTTTAAAAGGGCCAATTTTACAAAGCTGAAAACAATGATGAGCCAAATCTCCTAGGAGGAAGAATTTAATCAGAAAAATGTGAATGATCATTAGGAATCATTTAAGAACACATTCCTAGATGCTCAAAAAGCCAAAATCAAGAAAGAAGACTATGCTGGTTAAAAAACTTAACTTGGTTTAGAAGTAAAGCGAAGGCAGCTGTAAAAATAATATGTAACAAATGGAAGAATGGGGATCTTGATAATAATGAATATGAGTCAGAAGTTAGGAATTGAAAAAAACTGATAAGAGAAGCAAATGAACAGTAGTAGAAGTCTATACATATATTAGGGACCAAAACAATCCTGACAGTTATATTGGTCCATTATGAGATGGGAATGGTAGAATTATCAACAATAAAGTAGACACATTCAATACATTTTTCTGGTCTGGAGTTGAGGGAAAAGAGATGACAATGTAATCATATGGTGCTAACACTCCATTCCACTAATATCTCTGGAAGATGTTAAATAGGAGCTACTAAAGTCTCAGAGGGGTAGCCGTGTTAGTCTGTAACTAAAAAAAATTAAAAAATAACGAAAGGTCCTGTAGTACCTTAGAAACTAACAAAAATATAGATAGAATCATCTATATTTTTGTTAGTCTCTAAGGTGCTGCAGGACCTTTTGTTGTTTTTTAAGTTTTAAAGGCTACTAAAATTAGACATTTTAACGTCAGCAGGCCCAGATAACTTGCACATAGGAGTTTCAAAAGAGCTGGCTGAGAAGTACACTGGACTCCGGGAGTAAATCTATATAGCACCCTTACCTCAAAATAAGCTGCATAATTTGTGCTATGCAAATTGCATAGCTTATTTCAAGGTAATTTATAAATAAAACACTATTCTTAAATGTCCCTTAACCCGTGTGCAATGAGGTTTACAGGGACATCACAATAGTGAGCTCCTTATATTTCAATATAATGCATTTGCTCTTAAGACATGGAATAGCTATTTTGGGATACCGGATGTATCCTGAAATAGCTCCACAGTGTAGACGTAGCCCTGGTGTTGCTTTTCAAGAAGTCTTGAAGCACTGGGAAAGTTCCAGAAGACTGAAAGAAAGCTAATGTCATGCCAGTTTTTAAAAAAGGCTATACATTTAGAGGGCTATAATGCTCCTTCAGTCATTTGGGACAAAAACAGAAAAGGAAGATTGGTAAGGAGAGAAACTGGGAGCAGGAGAATCCCAACATCTGAGTCCCAGCTATTATTTTTGGGCATAGTTGGTGATTTAATAGTACGGAATTTGGCCTCAATAGGTCCTTTTGTAACAAAGTTCCACAGGCTTCCTGTTTTGTTTTGCCTAAATCTTGGTCTGAACCCCCTCAATCTATGGGAAATTCCATCAAATATTTCAAAATTTGGGGGCATAACACTTTTCCTCTTCCTCCTTTTTATTATTTGTTTGAAAGAACATTATAATATATAGTACCCTAAGCTCCACAGAGACTCTGCTTTACTCCCTGGGGCCCATACAGATTTGCTACTGCCCTGTATAAGTGATCCCTTTCTGGCTATTTTTCAAACCAAAATATTCCTGGTTGTGAACATGTCCTGTTGTAACACACACACACACACACACACACACACACACACACACACACACACACACAGAGACAGAGAGAAAGAGAATTCCATTTCACTAAAAGCTTTTGTCTTGTTTCACAGTATTTATCAATATCAGGGCATTATCATTCAACCCACTGGGCATTACACATCAGAGCCTATTAGCACACTCAGCAGCCTGCAATTACCGATCATCACAAAGGAAATTCCACCCAGAGGAAAGAGATAATCCAAACCCGCTGGAGAGAATTGCCTTAATAACCCACTCTGAGTCCTGCTCATGGTAGCCAGGCAATTGATTCCCCAAAGGCCTGCTAACAAGGGAGGGGCAACCAGCTGGGTGGGCCACTGGGCTCCTTGGCATGCGTGGGGTAGTACTAGCAAGCGCATCCAGGAGAGGAAAGTGGAAGCCATTGCTGTGCCAGCTGTTCGCTGGGCTCCAGCAGAGCTGTCCTGTCCATAGGATAACTTGGGGCAGCTACCCCAGGTCTCATGGAGTTCGTCCCAACCATCCCCGGGAGGATTATCAAGGGTGGAGGGAGGCAGGGGTCAGTGCCCAGCACTCACTGCAGAAGCAGGCGCCATGGGAAATGGAGTAACTCAGCAGCCTGCTCTGGCACCATCTCCAAGCCGGGTCGCTCCACTTCACCACACTGGCAGGACGTGGTGTGACAAGGGCTTGGGGGAGCAGACGGAGCAGAACAGGCTGCTGGGTCACTCCACGACTCACAGCTCCTGCTACTGCAGGGGGACCGACCCCTGCTGCCGCCCGGGACTATGCCCCTCTGGTAATCTCCTGGGTCACATTGCATGGGAGATGGGATTCAATGGTGGCGGGAAGAGGCAGGTGGACTCAGGACAGGGTTTGGGGGATGCGGTGGAGTGGGGAGAATGTGGGGCAGGAAGGGGCAGGGCCTGGGATGGCGTGGGGGTTGCTCTGGGCCCCACACCCCTCTAGAGACAGTCCTGGACACCAGCTAGTGAAGGCGCAGCACTGCCCAAATGCCAGGCAGACTGTGTCTGCACAGGAGCAGCGTGGGTGTGTATGGGGCCATGTTGACTGTTCTGCCCTGAGGCCTGGAATTGCTGGTGCAGGCCTGCTTCCCGAGTGCTCAGGATTCTGAAACCACGGCCTTCCTTCAGCCCTCAGCACTCCCAGTCTGACTCCAGTGCAACAAACCTTCTCCCAAACCTTCTCCCGGAGGACCTGTTCAGACCTCCGGATCGCTCCCTATTTCTCCCAGTAGCTGTCTCCCTTCATCTCCCCTGCTTCCAGTATTCCCCCCTCATTCACTTCTGATCACTGGCTATTGGTCCCAGTATCCTTCCCCCCATCACTGTTGGTCTCTTTCCATGCCTCAGTCACTCCTGATCTCTCTCCCCTTCTCTCTCACCCATGGACCAAACCCTTCCCAACAGTGTGGTGACCACCCTCAAAAGAAGAACTGGTCCAGGTCAGACCCCCTTCATCTCTCCCCTCTCCATTCTTTACGGAGGAGGGGAAGAGAGTGAACTTTGGTCAGGAAGAGACAACAGCAGTGAAGCAGTTTGGGAAAGGGGGGACAATAGCCAGTGGTGAGGATGAATGACCATGACCAGTTTCTTTTTATGATGAGTGTTCACCCATAATAGGCTGTGTTCCCTAGTAGACTGAGCATGGGATGACTTGGGGCAATTTTGACTCTACTGCTTCCTTCCTTATTTCTATTGTGGCCTGAGACAAATTACTTAAGGGCTTGTCTATACTTACCCGGAGACCGATCTCTTGGGGTTTGATTTAGCAGGTCTAGTAAAGACTTGCTAAATCAACTGCTGATGGCACCTCTGTTGACTCCGGTACTCCACCAGGCCATGAGGAGTAAGGGAAGTCGACATCCCACAGTGGAGACACCGTGATAAGTCGAGCTAAGGTACGTCAACTCTGGCTACACTATTTGCATATCTGGAGTAGTGTATCTTAGTTTGATTTTCTCTGGTAGTGTAGACCTGGTCTAACTTCTGTCTCCATCTACAAAGTAGGGGTGGGAAGGTTAGCAAATGAACAAGTGAGAACGTGAGGTTCTAAAGGTTAATCTGTTCATTGCCTTCCTTTGCTATGGGCCAGGAAAAGGAGGGCTTGTGTCTGTTTTTTACATGAAAACTTTAGGTCTTGTCAAGCCTGGAAGACTCTAGGGGTATGTCTACATTACAGTGCTATTTCGAATTAACTTAATTCAAAATAGTTAATTCGAATTAAGCTAATTCGAAATAACGCATCCATACACAAAAACTATTTCGAAATAGTTTTGCTATTTCGAAATAGCACATCCACACTGAGTGGACCCTGAACCGAAGTTAAGGCTGGCCAGAACCAGTGCCGACAGGGCATCAGGTTAGGACTTAGTGTGTGGGGCTGCTGCCTGAGGCTAACTGAGCTCCGTGCTTAAAGGGACCCTACCCCCCATCTCGGACAGACAGTTCTCAGGGCTCCCCGCTTGCTAGTCTACCTCGACGAGGGACAGCAAAGCAGTCCTGTCTTGGAGTGCCCTGAGTGCCCACACTTGGGACACCACAGCACTCGGCCACATGGAGCCAGAGCTGCCCCTGGGCATGCCGATGCCTCTTGTGGGGTCATTACCATCAGCCCGGCTGCACTTGCTGCAGGCTGCCATCTGGGGGGCCCATAGGGGGGCTGTCAGGATCCAGGAGGCCCTGAGGGAGAGCATCCACCCCGAGGAGCCCTCAGAGCCTCCCCGGTCCTCCCCACCGGGGGCTCGTGCCCCATTCCTCCTTCACATCCTTCCACTTACCCCTCCCTAGCCCCCCTTTCTGATGTCAAATAAAAGACACGTATGTTCAAAAATTGAAACTGGGTTTATTGAACAAAACTGGGGGGTGGGGTGGGGATGAACCTCTGGGGAGACTGGGAAAAGGAGGTGGGAGAGGGGAAGAGAGAGGTTGGGAGAGTGGAGGAGGAAACCTGGGAGAAGGTAGCTGCAAGGGGGAAGCAAGGGGAAGAAGGGGGAGGGGAAGCTCAGGGCTCAGGGTTGGGGGTCTCGCCAGACCAACTTGACTTTCATGCTAACCTGCTCCTGGGTTTGCATGTGGCCTTTGGTGGCCAGGCTGGCAGCTATCCTGCCATAGACAGCCGCGTTCCTCCGTCTAGTGCGGAGATCATGGACGTTGGGGGCATCCCCCCAAACCTGAATAAGGTCCATGATCTCCACCCTGGACCAGGAAGGCACCCGCCTTCTCCAGCCCCTATAAGGCTCCTGGGAGCTGGCAGACTGCTCCTGGGGAGTGGTGGAGGGCTGGCTGCCAGTGGCTTGCTGGCTCATGTTTTGGGGTCACTGGGTCAGGGGCCCCGGTGGCCACTGCTGGCTCTGGGCTGGCAGGCTTGGAGCTGGCACAGGCACTGTGGCCAGGGTCTACCCCTTTAATGGCTCTGGGGCTGGGGGAGAGGAGAGTAAGTTTTCCTGGTTGTGCCCAGAGTGGCCACCAGGGCTCCCTGGGAAGAGCTGGAGGCCCCCTATTTTGCATTAAGTGTCTACATAGCACTTAATTCAAAATAGCTAGTTCGAATTGGGTGTTACTCCTCGTAGAATGACGTTTACCAAATTCGAAATAAGGGCTCCACTATTTTGAATTTATTTTGAAATAGTGGTTTGCCTGTGTAGATGCTATTAAAGTTAATTTGAAATAACAGCTGTTATTTCGAATTAACTTTGTAGTGTAGACGTACCCTAGAAGAGCTAGAATGACAGCATCTTAACAACAAAGAAAAAGCTTAATACGTGAGGTGTGTGTGTGGGGGGGGGGATTTAGTCAGCTTGCTTACAGCTCTTCTTTCTGTTTGTTTTTTTATTTCAATAATTAACATTTTGGAAAAAGGAAGCCATTGTCCAAGATTCCTCTCCTCGCCTCTCCTCTCCCTTCAGTTAAGGTGAGAGCCATCCTCCACAGACACCCACTACCACTGCACATTTTCTAGTAAATCCAGATTTGACATTCTGCATATATCAAGAAGGTAAAAAAAAATCATAATAAATATGAAAAAACAAAACCTTTCAAAATGACCTGGACAAATTGGAGAAATGGTCTGAGGTAAACAGGATGAAGTTTAATAAAGACAAATGCAAAGTGCTCCACTTAGGAAGGAACAATCAGTTTCACACATACAGAATGGGAAGCGACTGTCTAGGAAGGAGTACGGCAGAAAGGGATCTAGGGGTTATAGTGGGCCACAAGCTGAATATAAGTCAGCAGTGTGGTGCTGTTGCAAAAAAAGCAAACATGATTCTGGGAGGCATTAACAGGTATGTTGTGAGGAAGACACGAGAAGTCATTCTTCTGCTCTACTCTGCGCTGGTTGGGCCTCAGTTGGAGTATTGTGTCCAGTTCTGGGCACCGCATTTCAAGAAAGATGTGGAGAAATTGGAGAGGGTCCAGAGAAGAGCAACAAGAATGATTAAAGGTCTAGAGAACATGACCTATGAGGGAAGGCTGAAAGAATTGGGATTGTTTAGTTTAGAAAAGAGAAGACTGAGGGCGGACATGGTAGCCGTTTTCAGGTATCTAAAAGGGTGTCATAAGGAGAAGGGAGAAAACTTGTTCATCTTGGCCTCTGAGGATAGAACAAGAAGCAATGGGCTTAAACTGCAGCAAGGAGGGGGGGGGGCTAGGTTGGACATTAGGAAAAAGTTCCTAACTGTCAGGTCAGGGTAGTCAAACACTGGAATAAATTGCCCAAGGAGGTTGTGGAATCTCCATCTCTGGAGATATTTAAGAGTAGGTTAGAGAAATGTCTATCAGGGATGGTCTAGACAGTATTTGGTCCTGCCATGAGGGCAGGGGACTGGACTCGATGACCTCTTGAAGTCCCTTCCAGTCCTAGTGTTCTATGATTCTTTCAGGCTCTTTTTGAACAACATAAAGAAGCAAAACGGGGAAAAGAAAAATAACATAAAATTCCAGGTTTTTTTTTTAAAGAAACCCTTTGAAACATTGCCTGTTGTATCTTCTCACAGATCTGTCAAAGGAGACAGCATGATAGTACAGAATATGGAATGTGTCCCATTTATTTCACACATACTGTATGCTGGGTTAATTATTACAAATTAAAATTTCAGCAAATCAGCTTGAGCAGTGCACAGTTTGGATGGCCATCAAGGATTTTAGGCTGATTTCAGTAAAAATGTATTCTTGCTCTCTGTGCGTGTAGCAGAAACATCTTAGCTCCATTTTAAAGGGGCCCTGTAGAACTGAATATTTTTAAATTTGTCTAGTACGTAAACATTCCCTCCCCTCTGCCCCCAGAAACTCCTTTAAAAAAACCCAAAGCTAACTCAAGACTTTGCATGTCACTTCCCTTTTGTAAAATAATAAGGATGTTGTTGTATTGGGAGTTTACATCTGCCAGGCTACACTGGTGCAAAACCATCACCTAGAAAGAGAATTGCCTGGGCCTTAGTCGTTACCTAGAAGAGTAGATACATTTTCAGACCATGATATTTCCAAATTAACTGTGTCCCTGTGACGAGCTTTCCTGCAGTGTAATCAATGTATTGCTCAGAGGATGGTCAATAGATCCATGGATTAGCTGAAAGCACTGGTTTTAGATAATAAAATAGCCCTGCTAGAGGGAAAAACAGTGCAAATGGCACGTATACTATGATCTAATACTGCTCCTTTTAAAATCAGTGAACCCTGGTCTACACTAAGACTTCAGGTAAATCCAGACCGTGAAGATCTATCAGAAAAAGATACGCAAAATGCACTCCGCATTTTGCATATCTTTTTCCTATACTTTTGTCTGAAGAAGCTTTTCTGACATTGGCCTGTCTAGACTGCGACAAATTTTGGAAAAAAAACTTTCTTTCAAAAGCCCCCTTCTTCCTCATGGAATGAGGAATATGGGGGCTTCTGAAAGAGCGTGTTTGCTCTTTCCACAAAAAAAAGCAGAAGAGTAATCAATTGCACCCTTTATTTCAAAATAACCCCTCCCCCCCAGTTGATTTTATAAGCAGAGCATCCACACTACCAAGCCCAATATTTCAAAATAATGGGCTACAGAATTTGAAATCTGTACTCCTGCTTTTCATCCGGAGTAACATTGATTCCGAAATAGTTATTTTGAAATAGCAGTTGTGTGGATGTGCTGGTGCCACTATTTCAAAATAACTACTCCCCAAAGAAATTTGAATTAATTACTCCCCAGGGCTTCTTGGGGCTCTAAGTCGAGGTAGCGCATCCACATTAACGGAGCCTGTCTTGGACTCATTTCAAGGCTTCCTTGTATCATGGACACGCTATTTCGGTTTTGTTAAATCTGGAGTTATTAAGTTGAATTTACTAATTTCAAAATAGTTTCCTAGTGTAGACATGGCCTGAAAGTTTTGCTGTGATGCTTCTGGATTCCAAGCGTGGGAATCCACATAAAGACCATCATTTGAAGTGGTTACAAGTTATTCTGAACTTAGTGAATTTCTTAGCCAAAACTAGTTTTATCCTAGATAACAGTGAGCAACACTGGGCCTTGTGGATCCCAATGGCATATCCTTTTCCACACTCTCATAATCCTGATCCTAGAGAACAGTATCTATACACACTAGACAACTGTTTCTTAAACTTTTTAAGACTGTGGAATACCAAACAATGATTTTTTTATGAGGAACACCAAGGATTTTTTGTTGACAAAAAAAAAAAAAAAAAAAAAAAAAGAGTCTGGAGAAAAGTTATTGAACAAAAAAAAAATCACCTGCACCTTTAAGGGTGGCCATTTTGAACTCTGTTGTTCTCTGTGGCACACTTCTGACTGCCTCACGGCACACTGATGTGCCGCGAAACACAGTTTAAAAAATACTGCACTAGACAGTCAAACACAAACATAAATAAGCACAACTGAGCAAGAGAGAGAGTCAAAAAATGGAGTTTCCATTCCATAGGAAATTCCAACTTTCTAATTGTTTGGTTCTTAGTAAAAACATTGAAGTGTTTTGATTGCAATGAAACGAACCTGGAGAAGACATGCACAGCAAGGTGCGAGTCCTCAAATCAATTACAGAGATTCACAAGCTAACAGCGTGGCCAACTCTCTAAACTTTATCACAAGTCTCACAATACTTGGTGTGTCTTAAAGCCCCAACTACTAGAATTATGAGAATCTCAGTGTTCTTTAAATATATACATTTGTAACCCTCGTGGTTGTACAGAAAAGCTGGAAAATACAAATCCTAAACGCTTGATTAGTCCAATGGTACTGATAAGATCTAGAATGAATTTTTCCCAAAAGTCTATATTTAAGCCAATCTCATGATTCTAGGGTGACCTACCCACTGAGGAATTAGACCAAGACCCTCAAACTCACATCACATAGGATACAATACTAATTATCAGGGGACCCAACAACCTGTGGGGGCCTCTGGGTAAGATTTGTGGGGGGGGAGCCCCTGCTCCATGCTCCTGGAAGGGGCAGAGCCTCAGGCAGAAGGGAAGGGGCTGGGGCAGCCATCCCTCCATGCCCCCTCCCTCCAGCGCATGGCATGCCCTCCCCCGCAGCCCTCAGAGCTGCATAGAGTCTGCTGTGCAGCACTCCGGTGGTGATTTAAAGGGGCCCAGAACTCCTGCTGCCACCGCTGCTACTCCAGCCAGATGCCCTGGGGCCCTTTGAATCACTAGGCCTTCGGGCAACTGCCCCCTTTGCCCCTCTGTCGGTGGGCTTGCTAACTAGCAATGGGCACCGCTTTCCATCACTGGGTCTCAACTGCTCACCTATGGAGAAAATCTCTTAAGTCCACTAAGGACTTTGCTGTTGATTTTAAATGACTAGCTCTCCAATACAAGCGAGATAAGCTAGATAGCCAACCTCTGAGCCACCTAAGTGCCACTAACCAGCACCTCTTGCTTTTAGAGCAGAGCCTGTTTGCATAAAGTTACTCCCTCCTTTCCCCTCTGCATTCTAAATAAATCATCTCGCAGTAAAATGCTGGCCTAGTTTAACATGCCCTAGTTCAGTGGGAAATGAATATTTATTGCGGAGCACGCTATATTCAAGGGCTCAGCAGCGAGGAATCTTGGAATCCGAGGTTTGAATAATTAACCTGTTTATCTTTGTTCTGGTTTTGCCCGAATTCCTTGAGCACGGCGGATAGGAACATGTGCGGTCCCCGCGAAGACGAGCCTTCCTGTCTCGGCACAACACACTGACCTCATTTTTATGTGGGTTATTCAAACGGCTAATTCCACAACTGCCATGGCTGCTGCTCCAGCAGGCGCTGTGCTGAACGCACAAAGCACAGCCTAGGGAGGGGGAGCTGGAGAGGTGCCCGCTGCACCCAAGCCAGCCACCTTCCCGCAAAGCGAGTCGCGATACGTCCTGCGTCTCAGACACAGGCCCACGGAAGGGACATTTCAAGGCCCCCTTAACGTCGGGCAAGATCTTCACATCCTTCCTAGCACATCCCCGAAGGCTTTACGGAGCCAAACTGGAGAGCAACCACCGCGGAGAAGCTGCCTGTTTGGTGTACAGAGCAGCAGAGGCGTGGCAGGTTGGGATTTTTCAGAACTGCGGCCGAGAATGAGATTGCTGGTGTCTGCAAGGGAATGTGGAGGAATGGGAATTAGGGGTAATTCCCAAGAGCAATGGGTGTTGTGTCCTGGAACAGCATGAATCCAAGGGACTGTACATGTGTCACCAGAGCATGGTGTAGCATCCACTCTTTCCTTCACCTATGCAGCGGTAGTGGGCAGCCAGTTGCATAGCCCCAGTAGGGCCGAAAGAATTGCCTGACCCTGGTCCGGGGGGGGATGGGACTCCATGCTCCCAGAAAGGGCGGGGCCTCAGGCAGAAGGGGTGGGGCCCCTTCAACACCTCCCTGAGCATGCTGCCCAGGGCTCCAGCAGTGATTTAAAGGGCCCTGCAGGGCTGGAGCACACAGTCTACTAGCTTGAGCCCCCCAGGCTCTGGTGTGCGAGGGGAATGTGGGGAGTGTCTTTCTCCTTCTCAGTTGGGGGCCACGTCAGTGAGGGTTTGGTTTGAGGGGTTTTTTTTGGGGGGGGGGGTTGTGCTTCTTGCTTGTGTGTGTCCCCCGACTGATTTTTCTGTGCATCAGCGGCCTCTGACCCAAGTAGGTTCCCCACCCCTGCCCTAGAGGATGGAAGGATCTGTACCCATGCGCCAGCCTGCCTGGTGCCCTGCTAGTCTGGTGCTGTGTGTTCCTGTGTACAGGGGGAGGCTTTTATTTTTATACCTGGTTGCTATGCTGTGAGGACCGAGAAGCTGCAGGAACTGAAATACAGATAGTGGTGCACAGATGTACCGTGGAATTCACAGATGTGCACCAGCGTCCATGAGGTTCATGCTGGTATAAAAAGACCCCACTGGTTTTATTAACTATTAAAGAGCAGCCAAAGCCTGGGGTGGAGCGGTGGGTTAACTGTTCATTCCTGCCTCTTTTGAAGACATTTCGCAGGGAAGCAGGTGTGACTCCTGGCCTGCTCCCAACGGAGAGATGCTCAGAACATTCCCCCTGCCTGCTGTCTGGGCAGACGCTGGGCAGCTGGGATTAGCCATGTGTGTGTGTGTGATGCAATCAGCCCGTAAGTCTGCAGCTTGCCCTCACTTCAGAGATTTCCCCCTCCTTTGCCAAACTGGGTGTGGGGAGACGCTGAAAAGCTTTGGAGGAGACCCTGGCCAAGAGGAGCTCAGAGAGAAAGGAGGCTCAGTCTGCACCCATTACTTCAGAGTAACATTTCCAGTAGCCCTCATTGTGCATTTGTGATGTGCACATGCACGTGGAATCCACACACCTTCTGGGTCTGGTGCATTGGCCCATCTGGTGGCATGGAGACCACCTCCCCAGAGAATGATGAGTGTGCTCTACAGCCTTCATTACCAGGCAGCTGGCTTTTGGCTCATGTGGTAGAGGCTCATGTACTAAGCTCCGAAGTCCTAGGTTTGATTCTGCCCCTACGGGCCTGTCCAAGGATTTCATAGAATGCTAGGACAGGAAGGGACCTTAAGAGGTCATCGAGTCCACAACCTCCCTGTGCAATTTATTCCAGTGTTTGACCACCCTGACAGTTAGGAACATTTTCCTGATGTGCAACCTAAATCTCCCTTGCTGCAGTTTAAGCCCATTGCTTCTTGTTCTGTCCTCAGAGGCCAAGATGAACAAGTTTTCTCCCTCCTCCTCATGACACCCTTTTAGATACCTGAAAACTGGGATTTCAACTGGGAAAGCTCTGAATCTCAGGACATGCTTCCTCAGCTATAGGGGAAGTATGTAACCCACACACCTATGGGTGTAGTGCACTGTCCCAGTGAGTGGCATGGAGACCATTTCCAGAGAGAATGAGGAGTTTGTGCTACAGCCAGCTGACTTCTGGCTCATGTAGTTAGAAGCTCATATACTAAAGTCCCAGGTTTGATTCCACCCACGGAGGATGGGGGGGGGGGGTGTTGACATTATACATAAACTTGCCTCTCTATCACAGCCAAGCTGCTGTAAGGAAATGCCTTGCAGTGTGTATGACCAAAGTAGCAATGCTACGAGTCATCTGCTAAATTTTCCTAATTCTCCTTTGTGTTTGGTTATTACGCTGGCAAACTGGAGGATAGAAGGCTCCGAGATGCTGGACCACTCAGCTAGTTATAGGAAAGCAACTTGGGTTGCTTCACCCGACCTGTTATGCTGGTATTCAAATATAAGCGCATTGGTAAGTTACCATAGCAACTCCAGCATCACATGTTGCCAGTGTATGCACTATATACAGCACCTCAGCGAGAGAAACAGATGGAGCAAAATATCACCACAAGGGCTTTGTTTTAGCAGGTACAGTAACTTTGGTTACGATATTCTTGTCACCAGACCAAAGCAGCACAGCATGGCCATCCTAACACCACATAGGGTTGCCAGGTGTCCGGTTTTCACTTGGACAGTCCGTTTGTTTGGGCCTCTGTCCAGTAATCTGTTTAAAAAAAAAACAGTTTGGTCTCCTTTTTTTTTTCTCAACAAGTTTGGTCTCCTGGTTTTTGGTGGCTTGTTGTTTTTTTTTTTTTTTGTTGTTGCCATGTTCTGGATTTTTGGTGAAAGCATCTGGCAAGCCTAACACCACATCAGCTGTATCCTGGCATCTATGACATGATAACCCAGACCAGAACTACTCCCCAGGACTGGTCACTGATATGTCATCTGTCTCATGCCAGCTCAGGAGCATGTTTTATTAGGACACCCCCTCATCATACTGAGACAGCTGTGCCACGATAGTCCTGGCGTGGCAGATTTCAGAGACAGACCCTGAATTTCACCAGAGCTCAGTTGTGTTCAGAGCCAGGGTTTGTGTTTGGACTGTTAAACGAATAGTGAGAGAGCCAGAGGCAGGTCAAACGTTTATACTCTGGCCCCTATCTACTGGACAGTGTTACATCAATGACACCAGAACTAAGCCATGTTAGTCCTGACATAAGTCACATATAACTAATTACTGTTGCCAGGGCCATGATCAGTGTCCCCTGCAAGCTGAGCCCTTGGACAGCTGCTGAAGGGAGATTCAAATGCCATTCAGCCAGTGCTGGATTTATGCACAAGCTAAGTAAGCTATGTAGTAAGATGAGGGCCTGAAACAAAAGCCCATGTAGCACAGGCCTACTTTGAGAGTTGAGGCCTAGCTAACAATGGCTAACACTTGGCTAATATAAAACAAAGCTAAGCTGTGAGCAAGAGGCAGGCTCCTGCTCACAGAACGTGGCACAAACAAGGCTGAGAGCATAAAACACTAATTGGCAATAGGCCCAGGTGTAGAACAGTCATTGGTACTGGCCATAAGTTGAAAGCACATTCCAAAAGGATGGTAACACCACCTCATTAAAAAAGACCTTGGTACTCACACTCCCCACAGATACCAACCCAGGGATGGATAGGGATGATCTAATCAAACCACGAGGTACAGGGTGACAGGTGGTATCTAAGTAGCATCAAAGGGCGCAAAAGTTTTGCGCAAAAGGACTTTTGCCTGAACGGGAGCAGCATAGTATTTCCACAAAAACACTGACAATCTTACATGAGATCGTCAGTGCTTTTGCGGAAATTCAAGCGGCCAGTGTAGACAGCTGGCAAGTTTTTCTGGAAAAGCGGCTGATTTTCCGGAAAAGCGGCTGATTTTCCAGAAAAACTGGCCAGTCTAGACACAGCCCAGGAGTGATGTGTAAGCTGTTAGTACCTGTATATGAAGTGATGTCTTGGGGGGACAGTCTTTGTCCAGCCAGGGGGGCAGTGAGGTCTCCTGGTGATTAAGGTGAGTCCATTGTTACGGAGAACATGTGCATAGTGGTTTGGTAGAATCTACTATGACTGTACTTCGCTTAACAATAAACCTGGCTGGGCACCTTCAATTCTTCTCTGATATGTGGTCTTTGAGGGCTTTCTTGGAGTCTGATGTGTTGACTAGTTGTGCAAGTCAACACGGCACACATCACTGAGCACAAAACAAACATGCAGCCTCCTGGTTATCATCCTCAATTGAGCAGAAGACCTGTCAGGACACCACAATAGTAAATCCTGACCTAGGACATCAGTGACCCTACTACAGGCAACATCTTAGAACCTCAGATTATGAGGGGCCGTAAAATACAAAATATGACTAGTTTTTAGTTGCATACTCACCTATGTACTGGTATATATGCAAATATAACACATTATTATTTTTATTTTCATTGTCCTTGCTATTAGCATTACCAAAGATGTGTATTACTGTATGGGGCCTCTTAAACTTGACATACCCTAGGGCCTCAGCATGTCTTAATCTGGCCCTACACCCAGATAATTAGCAGAATGCCCACAGCCGGCAGCATGTGTTTACAGGTGATGCACATCTGCATGTACCTTGGTGCACATAACAAAACTTATTCCACTCACGGATGGAAAAAGTTAGAGAGAACACTGGCCAGAATCATTTTCAGCTGCTTACTAAATCCTTCACCCTCAGCTGGCTCAGAGCAAACATACAGAGACAGCAGAGTTTGCTACACGCGTGTTGATGTTCCCTTTGCCTGCTCATAGCAGGTGAGCAAGAAGTCTTTCATCTATTGTAGGAAGGAAATGGAAAAACGAAGTCCCTGCATGTTTTAATGATTTGTGGTGGCTTTTTCCTCTTAGGGACTCAAACAATTTATGGATATAAGATAGGACGACATATCCTGCAGCTCCCTCACCAGAGACAATCCGATCCTGGGTCTCATGAAGTGCCAAGGGAAGGCAGATCTGAGGAGCACTCCTTATGCTGCCCAGACAGCTCGGAGAGTGCAAAGCAAATGGATTACTGCTGAACTAAGCCCACCATCCCGTCCCAGGTGTGACATAAGTGCATCTCTTTCCCTCCCAGCAGTCAGAAGTGAAGAAATGCCCTGCTATGCTTCTAGCCTCAAGGAGGGGAGAGAATTCTTCCCCTTTCACCACCTGGGGAAGGGTCATGCAGGTTTAATAGGTAGCAGGTTTAAAACAAACAAAAGGAAGTACTTCTTCACGCAACAGACAGTTAACCTTTGGAACTCCTTGCCAGAGGATGTTTGACAGCCAGGACTTTAACAAGGTTCAAAAAAGAGCTAGATAAATTCATGAAGAATAGGTTCATTAATAGCGATGAGCCAGGATGGATAGGGATGGTATCCCTTGCCTCTGTTTGTCAGAAACTGGGAGTGGACATCAGGGGTGGGATCACTTGATTCCCTGTTCTGCTCATTCCCTCTGGGGAACCTGGCATTGGCCACTGTTTGAAGACAGGATACTGGGCTAGATGGACCTTTGGTCTGACCCAGTGTGGCTGTTCTTCTCTTCTTAGGTGCTATCAGATTCATAGGCTGTTAAGTGAGCTAAACTGCACCCCCAGTTATTGGGGATGTCATAACAGGTTTGCATAATGCAGTTTTTGCCTTGTAGCGGTAGCCTGGAATGCAGATCCCAGCTGTCTGGGACGTTTGACTCATTCTGCAATAGACGTCAGTATTCTTGACCATATATTTATACATAGCAAAATAAACATACAAGGCAAAAATACATGTCCAGAGGTTCAAAGCATTTCACTCCAGTCTGCTTGGTTGGGGTAGCAGTCGGTCATCTGGGGTTAAGCTTCTGGGGTCCTTTCAGAGCCTCCCCATCAGTGAATACCTGCCTGCCTCTATCCAATGCACTCGAGGGAGGCAGCAAATTGAGCCTCCAGCAACGTTTGCACCAGGAAACGGAAGCCGCGCTGACTCAAAGATGGGTTTGTTGTAGCCTCTTCTCTTCCAGCTGCCCTGCTGCTACTGTGGTATTGGGGACTGTGCTTTTGGGGGCTGAGCCTCCTAGACAGGCTGGGTGGGTTGTTGGGAAGCTCTTTTTTCTCAACAGCCAGGTGGAACCACGCGGGTGGGGACGGAGAAAAGTACCAAGTGATCCCTGAACATTACAACTCTCATGCTGATGGGGCCATCAGGGTGGTGCAATATGGAGACCCGTGGGTTGCACAGAAATCCCTTTTGCTTCAGTAACTCCCAGACACAGCAGCTGGCAGTAAGGCCACCACCCGGTTTGGAGTGATTATCCCAGTGCCATTTATAAAAGCAACATGGCAGTAACCATGCCAGGAGTGCTTAGAGACGCCATATGCTGCCACTGCATGACAAAGCACCTCTACAGCTGGTAAAGGTTGACTACCTCTTCTCCAACCAGTGCCAAGAGTTAGAGAGAAGGACTAGCTGTATGACAGTGAATTACCCCACACATTACACCAGCCATGATATTCTGGGTAACATCTGTACACACATTCAGGGAAGTAAGGAAAGAGAGTGGGCGCTGGGCTCTTTGCGTAGCCAGCAAACATAACCATGAGCAATGAGAGAAAAGACAATAAATAAAAGGACTAATTTATTACACACACCTAGGATGTGTCCACATTGGCATGATTTTGTGCAAAAGCACCTGCCTGTCTACACTGGCAGGGAGCTCTTGCACAAGAACACTGACGTTCTAATGTGTGAAATCAGGGCTTCTTGCGCAAGAACTATGATGCTCCCGCTCAGGAATAAGCCCTCTTGTGCAACTGTTCTTGCGCAAGAGGCCAGTGTAAACAGGCAACATGAATTTCTTGCACAAGAAAGCCCGATGGCTAAAATGGCCATTGGAGCTTTCTTGCGCAAGAGAGCGTCTACACTGGCATGGATGGTTTTGCGCAAAAGCACATCTCTTGTGCAAAGGCACATGCCAGCGTAGACGCTGTGTTGCGCAAATACTTTAACGTAAAAACTCTTGCGTTAAAAGTATTTGCGCAAAATCTTGCCACTGTAGACGTAGCCCTACAAACTTAATCTTGAGGATTTCAGCATGACATAGCAGGGCCAGACTCTAACCTTCCAGACACTGTGTAAACCTGGCATAGCTCCGCTAACTTCAGCAGGATTCGTTCCTATTTAAACTAATGCAAGCCCAGAAGCAGGTCCTTAAGCCTCCCTCTTCAACAGGATGCAAGCTTTTCCAGGCCAGTGAGCTCGCTCATAGCATCTTGCCGCCTGGGGATGTGCAGTCTCCCCTGTGATTTCCAGTTCCTTCGTGTGGATCTCTTGGCCAGGTGATTCTTGTCTCAAATACCCAAGGCCCTGCTAAACAACTGGCTGCTTTGATCAGTGATCAGCGATTTGCTGCAGAGGATGCCAAGTGGAATAATTGCATTTGAGTTTACACAGAACAAAGATGTCCAGAAATCAACAGCTTCCAAGCCTATAAACCAGAGGAGAGCCAGCTTTAGAAATCTCTAGGTTGTTGTGGCTCTGACCCTCCTGGACTTTTTCCATCTAAGAACAAGAAACAACCCTCCCCCCCCCCCCCCCCCGACATCTAAGGGTCTCCCCTGCTTGCAGGCAGTAAAAGTATTTGGCTCAGAAGTGATTGCAACAGAAGTTTCCAGTCCACATGTATTTACAAATGGAGACAGTGAACTGGAACAGCAGAGGCTGATGCTCCCGGTACAGCCAATGTATACAGACGATTTCCCATTATAAGAGTTTTTAAAGGCAATTATTCTGCTTTCTCCTTCCTCACATAGGGCAGCAGTCACAGACGTTTTCTGACTCTTCCTGCCACTTTGAGGCTTCTGGAGCACAGAAAGGCACCTCTGTTACTTCTCATAACAGCTCTAGAAACCAATTATCCACTTCAGACAAATGCCCTGGGGGCTAGCCCAGCTAATGACACCCAGCACTGCCTGGCTGACACTAACCATGCAGTCTCTGGCTATCTGGAGTTCACTCACCCTTAGGACACAGTGCCTCAGGTCATGAGCTAGACCAGCTTAGTCCTAATGTTGCCCTGAATGGTGCTCAGCACAAGTCTGGTGCAACTCAGAATCTGCCCAAGGCTCGAGCGTTTATTGCAGCTCAGAGCAGCCTAACACAAAAGTGACTTTATTTAGTAAATTCATTTTTTTTTAAAGTGGTCGTTCCAGTTTGTCACAAGTTACATCCCCGGACCTCATGTCCCAAATTAACTCGCGGGACTGGGGTTCGACCCGGATACCATTTATTGTGCAAACACCATTACCATCCATTTACAATCATTCCATATGTTACATCTGGTTACGTATAATTGACGTCTTCATCGAGACTAGACTTATCACAGGCGATTCGTGCCCCGGGAGGGGGAAGGGGGACTCGGGCCTGCCCTCTCTCCCGAGTCCCAACCTAGGGCCCTGAGGATAGGAAATCTTTGTCCCTATCCAGCGGATGGGGTCACAGACCCTAAGCCACCCGCTCACGGGTTCCACAGCCCTACCCTGGGTTACTTCCTTCTCCCTCCCATCTTTGAGATCCTGCCCCCCGGAGCAACTCACCGCCTCCTTCTCTCCCTCATCTGCCTCTGCTCTCCCATCGACTCCCCTCCTCTGACTGGCGGGTCCCTTTTGAATTCCGCGCTGCCTCTGCGGGGGCCGTCATCACCAGCATACTCCTCGCCAGCGTGGTGAGTGACATCATCCAGCTGTGCCCCCACTTGCACATCTCCGGCATTCTGACGGACGGTGCCATCCTCAGTGCTGGCCGTTCCGGACTTGCCAGCGGGCGCCGTCCTATCGCAAGGTGCCCGGCCGGTGTTTATTCAAGGCACTTCCCCCTAGAATCTCCGATCGTGGTTCCTCCAAGTGTGGGGCAATGGTGCCCCGTCACACACAATCTTATTCATATTTTAACTCCAGTAGATTGGTGAAAAGAACAAAGGAAGAAATGAATGATCTGGGCTTTGGTTCGTGGCTTTGCTTTCCTAACTGCAGGCGAAGAGTAGAAATAGCATAAGAACATAAGAACTGCCGGAGTAGGCCAAACCAAAGGTCCACCTAGCCCAGCATCCTGTCTTCCAACAGTGGCCAATGCCAGATGCCCCAGAGGGAGTGAACAGAACAGGCAATCATCAAGTGATCCCTCCCCTGTCACCCATTTTCTGACTGACAAACAGAAACCATTCTTACCCATTCTGGCTAATAAGTATTGATGGACCTAACCTCCATGAATTTATCTAGTTCTTTTTTGAACCCTGTCCAAATCCTGGTCTTCACAACATCCTCAGGCAAGGAGTTCCATGGGTTAACTGTGCGCTGCATGAAGAAAAATTTCCTTTTTGTTTGTTTTAAACTTCCTACCTATTAATTTCATTTGGTGACCCCTAGTTCTTACATTATGGGTGCAAGTAAATAACTTTTCCTTATTCACTTTCTCCACACCAGTCATGATTTTATAGACCTCTATCATTTCCTCCTTAGTCTTCTCTTTTCTAAGTCCCAGTCTTTTTAATCTCTCTTCATATGGCACCTGTTCCAAACCTGTAACCATTTTTGTTGTCCTTTTCTGAACCTTTTCCAGTTCCAAAATATCTCTTTTAAGATGAGGCGGCTACATCTGTATGCAGTATTCAATATGTGAGCGTACCATGGTTTTATACAGAGGCAATGAGATATTCTCTGTCTTATTCTCTATCCCTTTTTAATTATTCCTAACATTCTGTTTGCTTTTTTGACTGCAACTGCACATTGAGTGGAAATAGCACCATTTCTTTGGTCCAACCAAAGTGAATAAGACACAGACATGGTCAAGGGGAGCATCTTCTTGCAACCTCCGACTCTTTCAAGAATCACCCAGAAGCTGTTCGTAGCCAGCCTCCCTGCATTTCACCTGCGGGCCCTATAAGCATGAGTTGTAAACAGTCTGCAGAACGTGTCCCAGGAAGCATAGAATCAATCAGTTACAACGCAGACGTGTTTTGAGACACACACGCACAATCCAGCATGTTGAGACAGTGAACCTGCGCATTGGAAAAGGCAGCCGTGCTCAAGGACAGTGGGTAATATGATGCAGCAATATTCTGCATTGGCTTCCTCCTCTGGAACCATCTTCTTCTCTTCTCCTGGAAGACACTCGATAAAAAGCAGGACGTCTTCCTGTCTCCCTCCTATTTGTGGATCCGTTGATCAGCCTGATTCTGGAACCGCAGATCTTATCACAAAAGGGGCAGGTGTTGGTGGCTGTTGGAGGGACATGGGGCAGTTTTTGCCGCTCTTTTCTCCTTCTCCGCCTCGCCTCATCTCAAATTGCGTCACCCCCTCACAGATTACCGCTCTCCTTTGGGGACGGTCCTGGGCAAGGTTCACCCACACCAACGCCTCACTTTTTCATGTTTGCCTTCAACATGTCCTTAAATCACTTCCTCTGTCCCCCTCAGCTCCCCCGTCCTTCCTTCATCTTGGAAAACAGAATGCGTTTTGGGAGGTGCTGATCAGGCATCCGGACCATGTGATCAGTCCAGCGATGATAGATGATGATAGCCCATATCCAGCCCATGTTAGGTGAGAAAGTACAGGCCCCTAACCTTGAAGTCTTTCCATACCTGCCACTTACTTCCATGGATAAGTAGTAGGATCTGTGCTTTTTGATTGTTATAGGAGAGCAACTTCTATGACAATTGCACTTTGCTGCAAGGGTGTAAGTAACAAAGGGCCCAATCCTACAGCCCTCATTCAGATAAGATTCCTTGCACTGCCAGAAGAAGTTTGGTCAGAGTTAAGGGCTGTTGGTCTTGCTACTCTAGCAATAAGTAAATGAAATACAGGGTATTAACTGAACTGAAGCTAAGAGGGTCTTTCTGCAATATTTTAACCCTCCCCCCCCCATCCCTACTCATTTCGTAAGAGTTCTACAGGATGAACCTCTCTAGTCTGGCACCCACAGGACCTGACCAATTCTGAACCAGAGAATTTTCTGAATCACAGGAGGTCAATATTGTCTAGCAGCCAGTGGCGGCCCATCAATATAGGCGAACTAGGCAGGCGTCAAGATAAATGGCCGTTGAGGGCTTTGGAGGCGGGGATGCTAATTGCGCATTACGCCTAGGGCGCCAGTTGCCGGCAGCTCGTTTAAGGCTGCTCCTGCTAGCAGCATTGCCAATGCTGCTACACTTAGGCTATGTCTATACTGCACCCTTCTTCCACAAAAGCTTATGCAAATGAAGCATGGAGTAGAATATCGCCACACTTCATTTGCATAATTAATTAGGGGCCGTTTTTGCACAAAAGGCTTTTGCGCAAAAAGGGCCCCTAATTAATTATGTAAATGAAGCGTGGCGATATTCTACTCCGCGCGTCATTTGCATAAGCTTTTGCAAAAGAAGGGTGCAGTATAAACATAGTTTTACTGGGCTCTTAGAAAACATTTAGGGGTAAATTAGAGCTAAATAACAGCACAGAACACTGAGAGCCAGGACTGGTGGCTGTAAACAAACTTTATGGGGCTGCAGGAAACTTGGCCACATCTATGATAAGTGGACATCTGGCTAACTAAAATCATGCCGGACCACGGAGGTTGGTGTGACAGAGAGATCTGCACTAGAGCGGTTCAATCTGTACATGTACTGCTGGGCTAAGTTAGCACATCAATAGGAGTCAAAGAAAGCAGAGTTGTTGCGGGAAGTGGTGGTTCAATAACGTGTCCCCTGATCAATATTGAACCAGTGCCCAGCACGGTGCCAGGGAAAGTATTTAGGATGAGGGATAAAACTGAGGTTTTTGAACGTGTACAGCTGTAAGACAACCCAGTGGCGCTTTAGTAAGAGCAGGGATGACAGCTCCCGCATCCCAGAGAAATGCTAACATGGATAATTTACATTTACCCCCTACCTTGGCCTTTGTAGCTAAACAGATTGTTCTTCAGTTCCTGTCCTTCAACTGCCAGGCAGGGCTGCTTTTAACGGTCCTACGCCACCCCCAAAAATGGCTGCATTTCAGGGACCGTGGGAGATTTTTGGCTAATATCGCTTCAAAGGAGGTGGGCTCATTTTGGTTGGAAGGGGTTCTGTTGAACGTAGAGCATCATTACCAGGAGCAGCAGTGGTGTGACTAGAGAAGGGTTTGTGCAAAAGCCTTTTGCTCGGACGATTTCCATAGCTTTGTAAGGCCCAAAGGGATCATTTGATCATTGAGCCCGTCGGTCTGCATTTCCTGTGGCAGTGGCTGCTCCCTGGAAAGCAGTTTGGGTCAAGCGGTTCCATGCCAGGAAGGCCAATTTCCACGTGCACTTTCGTTTTAGGTTTGTCAGTCTGTGCAGGGCCAGAAAGCCCTGCCTGGCTGCTGCAAGGGGGGCCCAGATGGGAGTGGGGACAGTGCCTATCACTCCAGGCCATGGCTAGGCCGGCGTGGTCCCTGAGCAATCCCAGCTGCAGGAGCTGTTCATTCCTGCAGGCAGTAGGCAGCCTAGCCGGGGTGAGGAGCTGCAGAAAGGAGGGCTGGCAATGGCCTGTATTGCCAAGAGGCAATGGTTTCTCCCCTTAAGGGATTCGGAGGCAATAAACACACAAATTGGGTGAAGGCTTAAAGATTTTACTAAGCAAATATTAAGTAAAATTATTAGAGTAAAATATTATTAGAGTAAAATACAGTGACGCAAATCTTAGAATAAAATACAATACTCATTAAACCTAAGCAAACCACAGAATAAAATGCAATGCCTACCTCCCTTCTGCTGTCAGGAACCCCCCAAAGGACAGCAGATGGACCCCAGTGGCCAGTGCGTAGCACCTTCTGCAGCTTTGGTCTACGCCGAGGTTCCAATGTTAGGAATATTCCCGGCCTTTATATACTGTTGGATCTACAGTAATCACACCTGTTGTTTTGAGAACCTAACAAGATCGTTGATACATTGCATATTTTCCCAGGCCAAATAATTAGCATTATCAGGTGGGAAACATTGAGCAAAGATAGCTATGTGATCTTCCCAAGCACTCCTATACAGTACTCCCATACCAGGTGGATGGCCTTGGGACCTGTCCCAGAACTTGTTGAAAGTAAACAGTGCATTCCTACACTGTACCATCTTAAGCAAACAGCTAACTCCCTGAGAATAACAAAAGAATAATAAGCAGCAAAAATCACAAATGGCTGCCTAGATCATCCTGGCCTATAAGAAAATACAAAAGGAACAATTGTGGTACCCCACCTAATATCCTCGACCTCACAATCATCTTCCGCATTTCCACTACATGGCCCCACTCAGACATTTGCTGCGCCCTTTATAGCAGGAGTGGGGGACCTCTGGCCCTAGCTACCTGTATCTGACACCCGAGATTTGGGGCTCCCCCCAGCACTGGGGAGCCTGCACTAGTGCTTCAGCCCCCCGGCCCTCTGCTACCCTCCCTGCAGGGCTGGAGCACAGAAATCTACTAGCCTGGGCGCCCCTAGACTCTGGTATGTGGGGAGAGTCTTTCTGCTTCTCAGTAGGAGGCCACGTCAGTGAGGGTTTGGTTGGTTTGGTTGTTTTTGTTTTTGCTTCTCAGCTGTGTGCGGCCCCCAAATTATTTTTCTTTGGATCAGCAGCCCCCTACCTAAAAAAGGTTTCCCACCCCTGCTTTCCAGGCTGCAGTAGCAGGTAGATACCTGGGGCTCCAGGAAACATTGCACCTCTGGAGCAGTGTTTCCCAAATGGTGTTCCATGGAGCCCCAGAGTTCCACAAAGTGAAAATAAGGGTTCCGTGAGAAAATTCCATTACAGGAATATTTTATGATTTTAAAAAATAATAATTAATATCTAAGCATTTATGAATGTTAATGAAACCAATTTTTATTTGTGTTTGCCATGATACGTGTCCCTGGGGAATGACAGCTTAGCCAGAGAGCGGGGATGCTGATGTCACGACTCAGCGCTGCGCGCGCGATCAACCAGTGGTGCGATCGCCTGTTAAATACCACCGTAAATCCCCGTACTCACTCTCAGAGAGCGTGGATCACGTGGGTGACTGAATACGATTATACTAGCGCCGCATCGGACAAAGTCGAAGCTTCAGCTATCAAACCAGTTGCCGGTATGAGAGTGTGCAGGCGGGGCTCTCGCGAATACTTTATTTCACTATAGTCGTGTGATGTCTTGTATTTAAAAATTTAGCCGTGACAAATATAAATTGACTATGATAGATAAATCTACATCTCAGGACCTTGTTTAGCATTTGTTTATTATTATCCTTACTTATTGGTGGTCTACTTTTTCAGCTTCATATACCAGACTCTTATTAGGGGTTCTGCAAAATTCTTTTGAGTTTAAAAGGGTTCCGTGGCCAAATAAAATTAGGAAACACTGCTTTGGAGGCACATTGCTCTGGCACCCACATCAGGGCTCTCTCTTCCTGGGAGGCACCCGGAGCCAGGGCCTTCAGACCCCTGTGGGAGACCAGGGGGCTCTAATGACCAATGGCTGAAATTCCAGCTGCTCCCAGTTGGCAGGAGTCTGGGAAGGAAGAGCCCACTCATTGCAGAGCAGCAGCAGCAGCTCCAGAGGAGTGTGGCTGACAGGCAAGTAGGGGGGTGAAATCTTCAATCGAGGATCCTCAGTGCTGGAATTAGAATTAAACGTCCCATGTACTGTAGGAAACACTGCTCGAGGTAGGGGCCCTGTCCCTCCTGAGCAATACAAACTCCACGCTTCCCTTCCTCCCCCTTCCTGCCACTGCCTCCGGGCAGCATGTTAGTGTCCCCAGTGGAGCGGCTCCTCCCTCCTCGCTCGGGGTGGAAGAGAAGACCCAGGGGCCCTGTCTCGGAGTGGAAAAGTGGCTACTGAAGCGTTGAATGGATACCGGCTTGAGGGGCCCATCCACAAACCACTATGATTCCTTGACCACTTGGCACAGCTAGGAGCTGTTGTGAAGGGGGAGGTGAACGACCCACAGAAAAATCAGTCAGGGGCTGAACACAGGTGAGAACAACAACAACAAAAACCCACCCAAACCACACACACATAAAAACCCCTCTCACTGGTATGGAAAAAGACTCTCCCCACATTCTCTTGCACGCCAGAGCCTAGGGCCCCAAGCCTGGGGGGCTCGCTCGAGGCAAGCTGGGGGTGCCATCTGGCCCCCAGGCCTTGGGTTCCCCACCCCGATTCTGCAAGGCACAGGCTTATGGAGGAAGATGATTCAGGTCAGGAGAAAAGGGCAGGGGGAGGGATAGTAACTTAGGGGCAACTGGAGGACATTCCAGAAAGTCTGCGTAACTTTTCCCTGCGAGTGCAGAAAGCACCTGCCAGGATGTTAGAGCTGCCCCAGAAGCGAGCTGCTAGAAACAAGCCAGCTCTGCACTGGGTGAGTGGGAAGGTGGCCCAGGCCTTGAAGTGTCTGTGAGGGCTTGGGGGTGATGTGTAGGGGGGGTGAGTCCAAGGGGGTTCACACTAGCAGAACTGGGTGCTAAAGGGAGCAGCGGGCAGGGTGAAGGATGGTTTGGGAGACGGGTTTCTGGGAAAGCCAGACTGGTGCACCTGGTGACCATGGGACCAGGCGCACAGACTCCCATCAGCTTTGGCAGAAACCCACACGCTGACTGGCAAGAGCTGGCAGCCTCAGCTGAGACACCAGAGATTAGATGAGCCTTGACTGTTCTCCCCCCTGGGGATGGCAGATGCTCCCATTACACGAGCTGCTGCACCAGTTCCGTGCGCCAAGTATTCCAGGCTCCGCAAAATTCATTGTGAGGTAAGAAGAAAAAGCTCGGCCCCAGATGTGCCATTTAGACCATACGTCTGTCTCCGGCTTGGGGATTATGTGTTAGGTCTGAGAGTGCTCCGTGCTGTACAATCCCTGCAGAGGCTAGAGCAGGACAAACCCAATGCACGGGAGACTCAGAGGGGTGTTTTAGTTGTCTCCGGCTCGCTGCCTGTCCTTACCTTTGTGCCTTACTCTTGCCTGCTGCTGAGGATGCAGCATGAACAGACCCTCAGAGCCTCGTTTTCTGCAGTAAAACTGCTCCCACCCCCACCCCACAGCCATTAAAACAACCAACCATGTGGGGTTTTTTTTGTGGATGTAGTTGCTATGGAAACATGGTTCTGGAGATGCTCCTCCTGACAGTGCCGGAGCCCCTGCTGTCTCTCCAGGAGGGTATTTTCCTCAGGTTGCATTACCACCGTGTAACCGGAGCCCTGATATCACATGCTTCTAATTGCCAGACTCCATGAGCTCTTACTGAAGGTCGTTTAGGAGACAATGGGCGATCGACAAGCAGCGGCGGGATTATCTTCCCTGCACACCACGGAGGAAACCAGGCATCTTGTTTCATGTCTCACCCTCTGTGCCCTCCCACCCCAGAGGCTGTTGGAAAGAGCAGAGGTTGCCCACAGCATAGGGGAAGGGCAGCTGGCTGGTACCTCAGAAGAGGGACCTCAATTCCACTCCCCCTTCATGTTCCACAGGGTTGACTTTAGGCCCGCAGAATGGGGGGTGCTTTCCCAGGTGTTGGGACAATGCCCAGCTCACTGGGGCCTTGATCACTAGAGTAAACTAGGAGAGAGGACTATTCCAGCCCTCTCCGTGGCCACCGCAGCTCCAGTGGGCACAGCCAGGGGAGAGGTATATATCCCCTGCTGGGGCAGGTCCAGGTTTGCCTGCCTCCTGTGCCCCCCAGCCAGAAGTGAGGAATGCAGCAAACTGCACTTTTCCCCTCACTCCCTGACAAAAAGAAACAACCAGCAATGTTCTCCTATGAATTGGGGAGGGGCGCTTGCCCTCCCAAAGGGCACCCAAGCCAGCCCCTTTTACCCGCCTGGTGACTCTCTTTTCTGTTTGGTTTTATGAGAAGCAATCCCATTCCACGCACATCCCAGGTTCCTGGCACAACCAAACCCTGAGCTTGGTTTAAGTTATGACAAGAAGAAGCTGCCTACCGAATTTGGTGGTCCTAATTCTTACCATTCAGGAGGAGTTTTTGAGCAGACTGACCGACTCTCTCAAATATATAGCAGACACATTCAGGCTACGTCTACCTTGGCCCCTTTTCCGGAAGGGGCATGCTAATTTTTCAGATCGTAATAGGGAAATCCGCGGGGGATTTAAATATCCCCCGCGGCATTTAAATAAAAATGTCTGCCGCTTTTTTCCGGCTTTTAGAAAAGCCGGAAAAGAGCGTCTACACTGGCCCCGATCCGGCCCAATCCTCCGGAAAAAAGCCCTTTTCCAGAGGATCTCTTATTCCTACTTTGAAGAATGTGGGGAGAGTCTTTGAAGTAGGAATAAGAGATCCTCCGGAAAAGGGCTTTTTTCCGGAGGATCGGGCCGGATCGGGGCCAGTGTAGACGCTCTTTTCCGGCTTTTCTAAAAGCCGGAAAAAAGCGGCGGACATTTTTATTTAAATGCCACGGGGGATATTTAAATCCCCCGCGGATTTCCCTATTACGATCTGAAAAATTAGCATGCCCCTTTCGGAAAAGGGGCCAATGTAGACAAGCCCTCATTGTCTCATACATGGAGCAGGCTTCCCAGCAAGTTCATCTTTTAGTCACAATCCTGGTTTCCTGTGCAGAATATCCTTCTTCCCACATTATATTTCATAATCTCTGCCCATCCACTTTTCCTGGTAGACACTGCCTAGAACTGGAAATCAGGATTTCTGGTTCTGCTACCAACACATGGTGTGAGCCTGGGCAGGTTGTTTCACTCCTCGGTGCCTCAGTTCCCCCCCTCATCCATACAGTGAGGATAATGTCAACCTTCCACAGATGGGAATGAGCCCATCTGAGACAACAGGACAGTTCTCCAATGGGCCCCATCAGTTTCTAAATAGGAGCTTGAGGGGCAGACAGATTTCTCACACCTAGGCTATGAACCTAAGCAGCAGTAGTTGATTAATCAAAGGAGTAGAAAGCATGACTTGACTACGTTGTGCATGTCAGTATGAGGGTGAGAATCTTGGAACTTGGTTTCTTCTAGTTTTCCCCTATTATTATTCATAGAACACTAGGACTGGAAGGGACCTTGAGAGGTCATCAAGTCCAGTCCCCTGCCCTCATCGCAGCACCCAGTACCGTCTAGACTAGCCCTGACAGATGTCTATCTAACCTGCTCTTAAATATCTCCAGAGATGGAGATTCCATAACCTCCCTAGGCAATTTATTCCAGTGACAGGCAGAAAGTTTTTCCTCATGTCCCAACTAAACCTTCCTTGCTGCAGTTCAAGCCCATTGCTTCTTGTCCTGTCCTCAGAAGCCAAGGAGAACAATTTTTCTCCCTCCTCCTTCTGACACCCTGTTAATTGCCTCCTTTCTCCTGATTTAAGTCGCTTCAATGTATTTTAATTTGGGGGAAGAGGCTCCCTCTTAAAAGAAGAGAAGGAAGCAGGGGTGAAATTGGGAAGGGAAAAGGAAAACTAAAGAGCGTTGCGCAGGTGAGGCCCAATCCTGGGAGAGGCTGTGCATTTCTCAGAGGTGGCAAGCAATTTTTCCTCTCAGCCCCTTTCAGCAGCCCATCGCATTTTTCAGATTCAAGAGCATCTGGCCGAATCCTGTTGTCTTTACTCACTCAGACAAGGCTCTTGTGGCCTCTACTGGGTGCCGCGGTGGTTTGGCACCTCAGTGAAAAATAGGCCTCGTATTTAGGGACCCAAACTTTCACCACCATGTTTTAAGATTTCATCTTCGACGCCTCAAGATTTTCCACTCTGGAAGCTTTGAGCCGGGAGTTCATCTCCCAGGAGCATGCTGTGAATCACTGTCTGGGCCCATGGCCAGAGAGCCATAGCCAGAGAGCGAGGGGCAACTGGGCATGGGTGTTTCTGGGCAAAGGAGATGGAGGGTACTGGGCCCTGGGGCAGTGTGGTAGGACATGCTGAAAGCACAGGGCAGGGGTTGGAGGCACAGGTGGGAGGAAAGAGAAGGGGTTGAGATGAAGGGGGCACTGTGCAGAGGTTAGGGAAAAGGGGGCCAAATGTAGGGTCTGGTGGTGTAAAAGTCATAGGATGGGGGTGCAGGGGTTGGGGAGTCCATGGGTGCCAGGGGAAACAGGTGGCACTGTACCCACATGATCAGGGACACTAAAACACAAGTTTGCCCAGGGCATCATTTTCCCTACGGCCAGCCCTGACTGCCTATCCTCCATGTGCAGAGAAGAGTCCCACCCTACGTACCAACCAGCAGCTTCACATCATGGTCAAGCCTGGGGCTTTTCATGCTGTTTTGCCAAAATGAGGCCTTGAGAGCACAATCCAGATTTTGCACTGAAGCACGTCTAGGCTTCAGCTCTGTGCCAGAGGGTCTAGGAATTCCTTTGGCCTGCATGAGGAGGACATCAGCATCCAAAGCAAGTGTCCCCTGCTAGATAGGCAGAGTGACCTCAGCAGTTGCTAAAGATGCTGCCAGGCAGTGAGAGAGTTAGGAACCAGCTCAGTCCTTGGACTAGCTTCAGAGGCAGCTCCAAAAAGCATCCTGGTTCTCTTCCCCCAATGGCTCTAGCCCTGCCCAGGCAGCTGTGGCAGGAGGAAAGACTCTCTGGCGAGTCCTCGTGGAGTCTGCCTTCCCTTGTGGGTTCTCTTATGAGATGGGACAAGTTGCAGTGGGGGTGGTCTAGGTTGGACATTAGGAAAAACTTTTCCCTATAAGGGTGGTGACACACTGGAATGGGTTACCTAGGGAGGTGGTGGAATCTCCATCCCTAGCAGTTTTTAAGTCCTGCACTTGCGGGGACGATTTAGCTGCAGTTGGTCCGGCTTTGGGCAGGGGGTTGGACTCGATGACTCCTGAGGTCTCTTCCAGCCCTAGGATTCTAAGACAAGGTGGGCCCAGGACAGCAAACTGACTGCAGCTGGACAGCGGGTAAAGATTCTACATCAGTGGTCTCCAGCCTTTTAAAGTATGAAATCACTTTCTGGAGCTAAGTGCCATCCAGGATCTACCTCAAACCCAAATACCCCTGCCCCACCTCCTTTGTGACCCTTCTCTAAAACCTCGCCTCTGCTCACTGCATCCCTTCTCCCTCCCCAATCCTTCCTCCCTTTCATCAGGGAGGGGCAGAGGGTTGGAGTGGAGGAGGGGGCTCAGGCTCTGTAAGGGAGGTTGAGTTCAGGGGGTTCGGGGTTAGAGAAGGGGTTAGGGCGCAGGAGAGGTACATGATGTGACGGACTGGGCCGTGTCTGGGCACAGCTAAGGGCATCCGCTCAGGGCGAATTGCTCAAATCCGGGGTTCCTTACAGCCCCCGACTGGCAACCTCTCCACACAGGCCACAAACCAGTCTCACAGAGCGCTTCAGCTGCCTGCCTGAAGCCTCCCGAGCAAAACCCCTCCGACACCCCAGCAATATCCGTGCCCCAGATGGCCCCGGGCCTATACACAGGTGGGGGGTCCTAGCACCCAATCCCACCTATCCCGAACAAGTCCTGTCCGGTTCCAAGAAACCAGCCGCAGATCCCTGGTCAATTTACCCTCTGGATCTTACCCACAAATCACGCTGGGCCAATCCTTTAGAACCTAAAACTAAAGGTTTATTATTACAAGAAAGAAAAGCCTGAGAGTAAGGTTATTAAAGTACAGTACGTTACATGCACCGAATCTCCCAGTCCTCGATGCAGGCTCTAGCAGAGATATTGCAGCTGCTGGTTAGAAGTCCTTATTGCACATCCTACGATCAGGATGGGTTCACAGGTCTTCCGGGCTCTTCAATCCCTGCAGTGCTGCCTCTGGGATGAAGTGCTGAGCTGAGAACAAAATGGCCTCGACCACATGGCCCCTTTTATTCCCTTCCTGGCCTCTTCTTGTATGCAGCAAGTCACCTGGTCAGAGGCCAAACTCTATGTTTCCTGCTGGCTGCCCTCAGGTGACAAATCCCATTCTTTGGGTGTGTCCATAGCCTATTGAGAGTCATTGTTCCACAGGGCTTTGCTACTCAGCCTGTCCATAGCCATGCTTAACCACATTCACAGAAATATTCAGCTTCCACACAGATTACAGATTCCTACCTACACACACAGACATTATATACTCACATAAATAGTGTACATAAGATTAACAAACAATAATCTCCCATTCAATACCCCACATGGCTCCCCCCATACCAATTTCTGGGGCCAACACCCCCACCTAGGGGTGCAGCAGCGATCTGGCTGCTTCCCTCCAATTCGGTAACGTGACACATGACTAGGACAGGGATTCAGGATACAGGCTCCAGCTCAATACTGCGTGCCACAGGTGGCTCCTCTGTGGTGGTGCAGTGGGACTAAGGAAGGCTCACCCCCTGCACCACTCTCAAAAGTATCCTACAGACTCCCTCTGTTTGTGGAGATAGAATATAGGGTGGGAGAAGGAAACAGCTCCAAGGCAAAGGGCAGGAGATGTGCAGCAGGGGGGAAAGGGGGCAGCTGAAGTGCTCCACTTGATAGCCTCTTGGCCAAACCAGTCAAGATCACCTGTCATAGGCTCCAAGATCTACTGGTAGATCCTGATCTACTGGTTGGTGACCACTGTTCTACATCACAAACTCTCACCAAGGGCTCAGTCAAATCCTTAAGCACCTTTTGGAATGTCGTACAGTCTTTAGGCACCGTTCAGGGAGCACCAGGCCCTCATCTCCTTTCAAATTTCATCTGAAACCATCTCCTTTCTCCCTCGCCTGCCCATCTGAATTTCACTCTCTCAGCTAGCACACATTATCCCACCCTATGGGTGTATTATTTATCTCTGAACCGGAGCCAACTAGAACACCCTGCTCTGATATGCCATCATTTATTTAGCTCTCTGCAGCACTTTCACAGGCACCGTTTGTATGAAAGACACTTTCAGAAATGATGAGAAAATTCTAATGAATAATAAAACTCCCCACCCATCCACACCTTTTGGGCCCCAATCCTGCACCAGTTCAAGTTAACTGAAGATTGCCAGCTGAGTTCTTTGAAAGCAGACCCAGGTCCCTGTGTAAGAATTGCTGGCATTCCTGTTCGCAGTCACATTCATTCCAGCTCACATGGCGGGATGCAGCTGCACCCCAGACTCAGCTGAGATCACCAGTCTTTGGAGTCACACTAGATTTGCTTAGGGAACATTGTTGGTACCTTTGCTAAGATTCAGTTTTTCCGGCAGCCTAACGCTACGTCTACACTGCATGCTTATTTCAAAATAAACTATTCTGGAATAGTTATTCTGAAACAGCTTATTTCGAAATAGCACATCTACACTGCAGGGAAGCCTCAAAATTAGTCTGAGGCAGGCTTCCCTAATGTGATGTGCTATCTCAGTTTAGAGCCCCAGGAGGCACTGGGGAGGAATAACTTAGAATGACCCTGGTGAGGGACTATTTCGAAATAACAGAAGCAGAGCATCTACACATGCCTTATTTTGAAATAGCTCTTTTGGAATAGGCATTATTCCTCATAGAATGAGGGTTAAAGATTTTGGAATAAGCCATCCATTATTTCGAAATTATTTCGAAATAACGGAATGGCTGTGTAGACGCTCGCATTGTTATTTTGAAATAATGCTAGTTATCTCGAAATAACGGTGCAGTATAGATGCACCCTTGAAGATGGGCAAGTCCATGGGCCAAGAGGTCTTGTGTTCCCAAGGTACAGCTGGCCCTGGGGTAATAAGATGCCCCTCTCATCTTCAACCTGAACCCATATCAGCTATTAAAGTAAAATGAAAAGATTTGCTCTCTGGGCTGTGGTGCTGGCTTGTCTGCAAACCATGTATGAAACAATTGTAACAAGAGCGGAGAGGGCAACTACCTTTGATCCCCAGTGATTCTACATGGACCGATCAAGACCATAACATCTTACATTACTCACGCACTGGGGACAAACAAAACCAAAGCCCTGGATCCAACCAGCCCAGAGCTTTATGGTAGCATGGTCCAGCGACTAGGGACTAAATGGAGAATTAGGAGACAGACTCTGTTCCTACAAACCTGCTAAGTGTCTTTGGGCAAGTCGCTCCCTGCTCTGCACCTGTTTCCTCTCTTAACCTTTGACTGTCTAGGTTGTTGGTGTCCAACTAGTTCTGAAGCAGTAACCACTATAGCTGCTACTGCTCTAGCAAACTAGCCACATTATTCTGAAAAAGGAAATACTTTTGTGAGCCAGCTAGCCACACTCAACCAGCCAAATAGCCACATGTGGCTAGTGGTTAGTGTGTTGGACACCACAGGTCTAGGTTCTCAGTGCTTAGGGCAAGATCTGCGGTCTGTGCGTGTACAGGACCTAGTCTCAAGTGGAGTTGCAAGGTGCGACTACTAGCACTAATAGATCTCAACCCATTTCTGAAGCTCTATTGATGGGAGACTCTCTAAAGGTCTGGTTTACATGAACATCTTCTCCTGCCTCCATCCCCAGATTCCAACCCTCCTCCACCTACTCAGCTTCTTGGGGTTTCACAATAATAAAGCATCCTCCTGCCCATTTGGAGATGTGGCTCCACAGGCTTCCCGGAGTCAGGAAAAGCTGAAACAGGCCCAGAGAGGGAATTTTTAAATGTTTCAAGTTAACCCAAGGAGCCCCACAACATTGGCTTGGCACACGTTGGTCGTTACTGCTAATAGCAGCCTGCTTTGCACACTGATTGAGCCTTTTGCACAGGATTCGGAAGCATCTCTCGCAGACAAGACACAAAGCTGTGTTTAGCGCCCCTGGGAAGCCACAAGTATTATCCTCTTTTCACAGGCAGGGCAGCCAAGAGACGGGCCCCAAGCTCACAGAACAAGTCCTCACTTCAGGCATGTCTACACTAGCAAATTATTTCGAAATAACGACATTTGAAATAAATTTTGAAATAACAAAACCTGAATAGCACGTCCACACTACCGGAAAGCCTCCAAATTAGTCCGAGGCAGGCTCCATGAATGTGGACGCGTTGCCTCAACTTAGAGCCCCAGAAAGCCCTGGGAAGTAATTAGCATGAATGACCCTGGGGAGTCGTTATTTCGAAATAGTGGCACCGAAGCGCCCACACTCCCGCTATTTCGAAATTAGAGTTATTCTTTGTGCCAAGTAGGAGTTATTATTTCGATATAACCAGCCCCTTATTTTGAGCATAGGGGAGTTATTTCGAAATAACTCCCTTGTGTAGACCCAAGCTCCCAGTCCTTTGCTCTAACCCCTCCATGCATTGCCACTCAGCTCCCTGCCTGAGGAACAGTTTGGGTCATGTCATTCACTGTTTCCATTTCTGCCCCCCACCCATGCAACTGGTGCCTGTGTGGAGAGGGGGTGTAGGGAGGGCCACCCAGATTAACAAGGAGGGGGCATGAGAGGGCACCCAATTAGCAATTAAAATGTTAGTGGAGCGGGGCGTGGTGCACCTCCCAGGTGCTACCATGATTCACCTCTGGACCCCCTCCCCAGCAATCTCTCCAGGGCACACCCTTACTGGATACCAGCCGTGCCCCACTCATGGCCACGAGACTTCCGTGGGATGGTCACCCCTGGTGCTTGGGCAGTGCTGAAAGTTCTCTATCATAATCTGCACAGAGGCAGCTTGGGTCAAGGTTCCAGAGGGGTAGCCATGCTAGTTTGCTTCAGCAAAAGCCGCAAGGAGTCTGGTGCCCCTTTAAAAACTAACGCATTCACTAGGGGATTGGCGCATGAAAGCTTATGCCCTAATAAATGTGTTAGTCTTTAAAGTGCCACCAGACTCCTTGTAGTTGTAGCGCTGGTAAAGAGTGCTTAAAGTGCACCTCTCAGAGCTCTGGTGTCAGTTTTTAGAGGGGGCAGGTAACTGGATTTGCAATTCCTTTCCCCCCTACCTCACTTTAAGCACTTTTCATAAGCTTTCCCGGGGGGGAGGGGGTTTGGAGGGCAAATTTGCAAAATCAGATACTCCCCCTCAATTTGGCTGCAAGCCTTGTGGATTCTTGCACTTATTTCCTCCAGCCTCACTACTGGTATGTAGCTGCACCTGTCTCCTTTTTCCATCAGCCTGTGTCAATAGCACATTGTCTAATGCCTGGGGATGCTTTAACGCCAGCAGTTTGTTCGATTCTGCACCTGTTTCTCCTCTCACTCACCCCACCGAGCGATTCCTGAATTACACCAGACGGAAGTGGGAAGCAAATCAGCATTTGTGTGCTGTTCCAGGGCCAGCCTCTGAGAAAACCCAATCAGACTTAAACCGAAAGATTCCCGGCAAAACACTCCCTGGAGGCACAGGCAGGGAAAGGTATGCAATTTACACCAGCCTCGCTGGAGATGAGAAATGAAGGAGTGATTCTTATTTGATTAGACTTCGTGTTTCTTTCCCTGTGCCACTTCCTATGTAGATTGACTTTGCTGAATATTATTCATATGTGAAGAGAGAGAGATGCTCATGCATTTCAGGGGCAGTAAGTAATAATGAGGCCAGGCTGCAAACAGATGGGCTAAACAGGATAAATCCTCTCTCTGTTGATTTTATTTTATTAATGGTATTATGGCCGTTAAGGAGGCAGATCGCAATTTCCTCTCTCAAGAGGAATACTCTAATCTGTGTCGCAAGGTGTAGCTACAGAGAAACCAGGAGGAAAATGAGGCCCATTGGTTCCAGCATGAGCCCAAGAATCAGGAAGTCTGGGTTTTGTTCCTGACTTAGCCCCATGGCGAGCCAATAGCAGTGGCAAAGAGTAGAGCCACCTCCCCATTTTACAGATGGGGAAATGAAGGCAGAGAAAGAAGATGATCCTTACCTAGAGAATAAGGGTGTGTCTAGACTACCTAGTTTTGTCGACAAAAGTGGACTTTTGTCGACAAAACAATACCAGCGTCTACACTACCGCGGAGTTCTGTCGACATAACGTCGACAGAACTCCGCGGTTTTGTCGACGCTGGTAAACCTCATTTTACGAGGCAAAACACCTTCTGTCGACAGAGTTCTGTCGACAGAAGGTGTTATTGCCTGTAACACTGCGTCCAGACTACGGAGTTCTGTCGACCAAAGCGGCTTGCTTTGTCGACAGAACTCCATGTGTCTGGACGCTCTTTGTCGACGGAAGTTTTGTCGACAGTATCTGTCGACAAAACTTCCGTCGACAAAACGCGGTAGTCTAGACGTACCCTAAAAGGCCTGGAGAAGACACTCAGACAAAAGACACGACACAAAGGCCCTCTGCTCCTAGCCGCCCATAGCCCATGACTAGCACTGAGAAGTAGTTATATTACAGGAAGAGCCGGCAGTACTGCCTAGTAAGGCTGCCCAGCACTTCTCATTTTAAGACCTTGTCCTCACTTGCTTCTAATGTCAAACATTAGCCATTTGGACTGAAGCTAGCCCCACCACATGTCTGCCTCAAGATGAATTAAGGATGCATGGGAAGACTTAATTCTGGTAATTCCTGCCTTTGGAGTGCTTGATTTTACAATCAGAAACATGGCCTTTTGCACATACTTTTGGTGTATTGTAATTAAAGGAGGCAGCACCTCGCTGCTCAGATAAGCCCCGTGGCAGGTCTCACACCACTCCTCAGGGTCTTTCTGGGATCTCATGTTTGTAATTTCTCCCTCTAACTCACTCCCTCCCGCCCCGGACTTTTCTCAGACATGCGTCTTGTAAACTAAGATTAGAAATCAGCTGGGGGTAGAGGAGCCAGTTCAACAGATTTTTGTTTGAAGACTCAAATCCAGCAACTTTAACTAGGGTTGCCAGATGGTTTCAGAAAAAATACCGAATAACCACAACAAGAACAAAAAACACACCAGGGAAAAGTTTGCTGAGCAAAAAGAAAAAAGGGGGGGGGGGGGGGGACAAGAGTTGGTAAGCAAAAAAAAAACCCACAAAAAACAAAACACCATGGCCTCTTTAAAAGCTGCGTGGTGAGGCTTTTGGGCCCTAACAGGCTGCCTGACATCTTGCCTCCCTGCGCCGGGCAGGACAGCTCTCCTGCAGAACCCGGTAAGCACTAGGGTTGCCAGGCTGCTTCTGTACTGAGCAGGGCAGCCCGGGATTTTTGCCTCCTGGCTGGGAAAAAATCAGAAAGTACCGGACATTTTTGGTGTCTGGTATTTTCTGAATTTTTTTACCGGACAGGAGGCGAAAATACTGGACTGTCCGGTTCAATACCAGACACCTGGCAACTCTAACTTTAACCTGCCCTCAACGCCGCCTCTGATTTCTCCCCTCTTGGGAAGGTCCTGCTGCTTTCATAACACTGTCTCCTCCTCTGAATTGCTTTGCTGTTTGAGTGACAGCAACCTGCCTCTTCATTGCTTGCTGCCTTTTACCTCTTCTCTTTAAGGCAATGCACAGTGGCACTACACCCCAGCAATCACTGGGAACTCAACTCAGGCACTCTAGCAAAGACACTGGTCTCCACCTCTTGAATTGGAAGATAAAACTTACATATACATAGCAGGCTGCTCCTGTGGCAGGTACCAGCCAGTAGGGGACACAATCCCCTATCTGCACCCACTGTTAAGTCCTGGCTGTTGGCTGACCTGAGCCAACCCAGGCGGGACTTGGACTTGAACCCACCACCCTGTCAGCCCAGTGCTTGAGCCCCTAGGCCACACCCCCTTATAGTCAGAACCGGATTGGATGTGAAAGACCGTTGCTTAGTGTACCCCACCCTGGCATCTGTGGGCCAGGAACTGTGAAGTGGCAGAAACCTTGTTAAAACTTACGGAGCTCAGAGGCAGCCTTGAGATACCCTGCAGTGAGTGGCTGTGAATCTTTCTAAAAAATATGCTCTAGCTCAGGGGTGAGCAAACAGCCTGCGAGCTAGATCCAGCCTGCAAGGGTTAGCCCCTGGTAGGCCCCCACCATATTTAACTACTCCTCCACAGGTACAGGGGAACACAGCTCCCATTGGCCACAGATCACCCTTCCCGGCCAATAGGAGGTGTGATCGCCTGTACCTGCAGAGGTGGAGGTGAATATAGCGGCAGTGGATCATTAGGGGTTCTCCCTGGTGAATTGCCTCCATTTTATTAGCCATCCCTGTTCTAGTTACACCTTAAGATACGAGCTTGTGGCTGGAATTACTGGGTGAGGTGTTTAGCCTGTGTTATGCAGGAGATCAGATTCCTCTGCATCATAATGGTCCCTTCTGGCTTTCAGTCTCTGACTACTGGCACAGTTCATTCCACTAACACGGGACACAGAGTGCAGCCGTGAAGGGAGATAATAATCTACCTGACCTCACCCACAAGTGTCACAGGGACAAGCATGCTGTTTTTCTAAAGCACATGCAGTCTTTTGTTTGCATTAGTGCAAGTGCCTCCAAACTGCAGAGTCAAGAGCTCGGCGATTGGAGCACACAGAGGGCAAAGTCCCAAGGAATGAGATTGTCATTGGAAGAGTCATGGAGTCATCAAAACACAATATCGAGCAGCAACCTCTTGCCAGAGACCTAAGCCTTCCCCAGTGCCCTTCCCAACATATCACTCCAGGCAAGGAAAAGAGAGGTCATGAAGGGCAGGTGGCATCATATGATACTGGTAGATCCAGTCACACCATTTCCCTGCTATTTGCAGGGACTCATTTATAAACTCCGTGTACCTGTGCACTCACCCGAAGGATGACAAACTGGGTGTAAAGCCTCTAAGTCATGGGTTCCCAAACTGGCAGGTGTGCCCCCTTGGGGGTGTGTGAAGAAATTCCAGGGGGGGCGTGAGGCGCCCCGGCTCCCCCTCTCCCATTAAGTTTTGCTGCCCCCGTCAGTTCTTTCTTTCTTTCTTTCTTTCTTTCTTTCTTTCTTTCTTTCTTTCTTTCTTTTATTTTTATTTTTTGCTCAACAAGTTTTGCTGCTATTTTGGGAGGGGCATGAGGGTTTTTCAAAAATCAAAAAGGGGGGCGTGATGCTGTAAAGTTTGGGAACCACTGCTCTAAGTGGATGGCACCATAGTTTGTTCCGTTTACATTGGCAAACGTGGCGGGGGAAGGGGCGCAGAGGAAATTGCTAAGAAACCCTGCAGGAGGGAGAGGTGAGCTGCAAGAGATGGAGCTGAGAGAACCTTCTTAACCCAGAGGTGTTCACAGGTGGCACCTTCACTGGGGAGGGCTTGAAGAATTTGGACCATCACCTGCCTGCCTTGCATGGTCCCCCTACCACAAAGCCACAATGAGATCTCTCTTCCTCAGACAGGAGGTGGGACCAGCCTCAGCTCATATCACTAATATAAAGGCTTCCACAGAAGATAAAACACATTTCAGTTCGTGGTCTCTGCCCCTTTTGGGAAACAGGCCTTGGATACAGGGTCAGCAGCTCCGCTTCAGCACACAGACCCCTGCCTTGGCAGCACAGAATTACTTTCTGCATAGACAGGAGAGACAGATAGCCCTGAGTTCTATTCCTGGCTTTTCAACTGCCTCGTTGTGTGGGCAAACCACTTCAGCTCTCTGTCAGGGAGGGATAACGATGCTTATTTACCTGCCTTACAGCAGCATGAGGATCATTAGTTGATATTAATAGAGTGTTTTAAAGAAACCAGATTAGCAGAACCTGCCACAAAGCGCCACTTCCAAGTGTGAGAGGTGAGCGAGAAAGGCAATGTGTCAAGGGAAATCGTTCACCAGAAGACACTGGTGCTTTTCCCTATAGAGAAGTGGGAATCAGAGATCTAAAAGGCCAAATTCAGTCAGTCACTGGAGTTGCACTGGTTCATACTGGATCTGGTCACACTGTATTTTCACGGAGCTTGTGCATCTGTTGCAGTCGCTCTCTGGTCACTTGGAGCAGCCAAGAAGCAATTTCCTCTGTGCCCTTCCTCACACCATGGAGTAGGCTTGCCATGTAGGGCCAACCATGCATAATGGTCCACTAAACAATATTGAAAAGACTATTGGGGAAGAAGATGCCACCACGGCAGGGGGTGGGAAGTTAAAATATTCTCCAGGCCGCTGCTGATCCGGCCAGCTGGGGGGACCCACGGTTTTGTGATTTGCAGTCCTGGCCAGCAGCAAGTGAGCTGACCGTCAGGGCCCATCACCCAGGGCATGAAACAGCCACAACTCTGGGTCACTGACAGTCTGACCTGGAACGGGACATCTCTTTAGCCCAGAAAAGTAATCCCCCAAAGCACCCAGGACTCTTTGCCAGCATATGTCTCCTTTTCCTCAGACATACCAACATTTCCAGCGGGAGAAGGAGCTCGCCGTTTCCCCAGATTTCAGGGAGATGTCCCATACTTCTGTGACCCCTTCATGCCACCATTTCATGACCTCCCCTGACAGAATTACTTCCTGTCAGAGGGCAACCAACCCCATCTGGAGCATCTTGCTACAGCAGGCCACGGCATAAACACACAGACACACTTTCCTCACTTTAACCTCTCAAGTAACCCAAGGACTCCATGCCACACTCTCTTGCCCCCTCTTTGGGCCTAGTTTATTACAAGAACAGCATCAGTTGTCCAAAACCCACCTCCCAAAACACAGTCCATTTCTCTCCACAGCACAAGTCACATAACCCCTCCTCCACTGACGGGACACATCCCACAGTCCAGTGCCTTCCGCTGCACCCAGGAAGTTTGTCAGTCCTCTCTATCCTTCTTCCAGGACAGAGTGGGGAGTGCAAACCCACTCTTCCCACCCAGGGTAGAGTCTGCTGGGAACTGATCTTTGCGAGGGGAGCATCCCATATTCCCCTGCCCCTCTGACTGTTCCCTAAGCCGAGCTCTCTGACTCCAGCGAGGAGACAACCACAAATAACCCCTCTCCTTCTGCTTTAATCCAGCTCCAAGCCCTAAGCGCCTCTTCCACCCTTCAGTCTGGCTTGAGGAAACCAGGCAGCAAACCCCTCTTGCAGCTGTCCTCATCTTCAGCCTTCCCCCAAGATGCATCCCCTAGCTCTGGCAGCTCTCACCTGCCCCTCCTCCTGACTCTCACTTAGGAAGCTCTGATTCACCCAGTCAGTGTCATCAGGTAGGTGGGTGGCTGCATCCATCCCGCTCTGATCCTCCCTGGTACTTCATAGCTGCCAGCAGCTGCCCCAGCCTCGTGAGAGAGCAAATGGGACCTCCTCTTCTAGCACCAGGAAGGTGGACCTATAGGCGACCCCGATTTACAACCCCTCACATTTACAACCATTTTTTTCATGCAAGATAGCACCTAAAAAACCCCAATTTACGTCCACAGCTTGCATTTACGATGGCAGTGGCGTACGAATCCTATGGGAAATAAGGGTTCAACTTACGACAGCTTGACTTACGATGGGTCTCCAGGAACCAATTAGGTCGTAAGTGCGGGGGGTCGCCTGTACTTCACTGGCTGGGTCCAACCGCCCTATGACACTGCCATCAGCATTGGCCCCCAGATGCGTGTCTTCTCCAGAGAATTGCACAAATCTCGTCTCTCTGCAAACCTGATTTGCCTTCCTCACCCCCATGGAGCCCCCCCAGACCCTGTGCATGCCCCTCCTGATAGAAACACCCCCTGAATATCAGCCCACCACATTCACCCATGCACCTGACTTTGGAGAGCCTGCTACTGACCACTTCTACAATACCCCTTCACCCCCCAAAGAGGCACTACTTTCTGACCCGCCTGTGTCTTGCAGAGACTCCAGCTGACCACATTTCTCCTCACTCCTGCTCACTGTCTCAGCCCATTCGCGCTGGTTCCTTGACCTGTACCACTGCTCATAACTTCAGGCTCTCCCAGAATCCCACAATCCTCCTTCTCCAGGTATCAATATTTCAGCAGATTCCCCCCTCCCTTCCCTCTAATCCAAGTTAAATCCGGTATTTCTTTCCCATATCTGTAAGGCCTCTGGGGCCCTTTGTATTTTTTTCTCTGGCCTCAGTATTTGCAAGACCTTCCTGTTCAGGAACATCAGGAAAGCTCTTAATATGCCCTTTCCTCTACTGCTTATTGCTTGTGATTATTGGTCTCCCCTGGACATTTATGCTTTTAATTAAATAGTTTTAATATTTGCTCCATTATTTTTGCTAGGGAAGGAAGTTTGGCTTCCCAGAGGCTAACTGGCAAGATCCCATCTCTTTCTTTTCTAAACACCATACTTGCCTGTCTTTAGTCCTCACCTATCACCTCCATTCCCCGTCCTTTTCCAGAAATACTCTGCAGGAGCAGCACAACAAGCTCGTTAGCTTCTTCCCCGGTCACTCCACCAACAAGTCATCGTGACCTGTTGGTTTGACACTCACACCTTTTCCAGACAGCCCTCTCACCAGCTTTTCCAGCTGCAGCTATTTTCAGCCATTTATTACTCCCTCCTTTTCTTGTTTTAAATCAGGGGTGGGGAACCTTTTTAGGGTCAGGGCCTACTGACCCACAGAAAAATCAGTCGGGGGCTGCACATAAGGGAGACACTGGACAACAACAACAACCAAACGCTCACCTAACAGGGTTACCTTACACACCAAAACCTGGGGTGAGGGGGAGGCTAGTAAATTTTGTGTGTTCCAGCCCCATGGGTGGTAGGGGGGATGGAGCGCCAGTGTGCAGGCTCCGGGGGGAGGAGGGGAGCCCCAAGCCTCAGGGGCTGGACCCAGGAAAGCTGGAGGCCACATCTGGCTCTTGGGCCTTAGGTTCCCCACTCCTGTTTTAAATCATTAAAAGACTTTTTATAAATCCTTCCCCTCCTCATTCGAACAGCCTGCAGTCTGTGTGCCCTGCAGTCAGCAAGTCAGCCCCTCTTGAATGTTTCTTTAGTACCCTCCCTCCAATATCTAACAACTGCTGATGTCTGGTTCCTGCATACCCCCTTCCACGTCTAAGGGTACATCTACACAGCAGGGCTAAACTCAAAATAAGCTACACAACTTGAGCTATGCTAATTGCGTAGCTTAAATCGAAAGAGCTTATTTCAAATTTGAGCATGTCTACTCAGCACTTATTTAGAAATAGACCGCTCTTCTTCCGACTTCCTTCACTCCTCATACAATGAGGTTTACGGAAGTCAGAGTAAGAAGCCCGTTATTTCAAATTTATTCCAAAATAACGCTGCTGCGTAGATGTACCCTAAGTGGCAATCTTCACACTTGTTGCCTATAGGCATGTTCTTGTCCTAGTGCTTGCCTAAGACTCATTAGCAATGTCCTGTGACTGCCTGTTCCCAGTGATCACAGATAGCTTCCTACAGCTGCATCACCATCCTCTGATGTGCACCCCGATAACCCCCTATGACTCCGTTCTCTCTGACTCCCAGCAGCACTTGTACCCCTTGGTCCTTGCCCAGTTGGTCTGCATGGAACCCTTCCTCCACACCTCAGCAACTTCCTGCACCTGTGACCCACCCCCTGGTCTCCATGGCAACTTCCTGAACCTGGGCCCTGCCCAAAATCACCACAGCAACTTTCTTGTACCTGTGGCCAAAGTCCTCCTCACACTCCTGCCAGACATAATCACTTTGCAATTGTTCTTCTCTCCTCCTTCCTTCCCTTCACACCCAGAAACATATCCAACAGCCCCGTGGTTCTTTTTGGGGCTCAGAGCCTAGCAGCTTCTTTCTCACTGAAGCGGCACATCCTGATGTTCATTCTGAAACCAAAAGTTGAGGGGCAGGGGATCTAGAGAGTCTAAGGGAATCTGGTATAATGTACCCCTCTTCCACACCCTCCTTAGGGCCTAATACCACCCCCAGTCCCTTGCGGGTGGCTTCATTGGACTTTGCCTAGTTTCTCCTGAGGCCACACTGAGTTCCAGTCAGAGGGAGGGAAAGTACCCTTGGGGCTAGACTGGTGTGGAGAGATGGCAAAGCAGCCATATTGCCTCATGGCTGAATAGCTCTGGCCTCCCTGGCAGGCCTACAGCTGGCAATTTAGGTGACATGCCAAAAGGGGCATGTCAGAGGATGGAAGGGGCATCTTATACCTCAGATATGCTCAGGTGGCCATTGCAGGTAGGTCATTGCAGCTAAGGCACAAGTAAGGGCAGGTTAGCAATGGAGGAAGGATAGTTCTGCAATTAGGGCACTATATTAGTGCTTGGGATCCATAGATTCAGACTTCCAGGGTAAGTCACGAACTGGATTAACGAATTCTGGGGCCCTGTGCACTATGGAAATTGCTGGCAGGTGAGGTCAGAACACCACTCGTGTTTGGCCGGTCCGCCCACCTCCTTCATGACAGAGGGGCAGCCGGGCCAAATTTGAGTGGTGTTGCAGCTTAACACACTGGGACACAGTGGCACATGTTTTTAATTTTTTCTGGTGATTGGGGGCCCCTTGAGATGGGGCCCTGGAATAGCTGAGGTGTAAGACACCCCCTCCATCCTCTGGATGCACGTTAGTTCACAAGCGTGTTGTAGAGAGGCAGATTGGACAGATTCTGAAGAGCTTTGAGCTCGACCAATAGAAAGTGCCATATGAGAGGTTAGCATTTGTATCCCTGATCCCAAATAAAGAAGGGGCAGGCCCCAATGGGTACCTGTGATGAGCTCAGCACCAACTCAAGGATAAATCAGGCCCCTTGTGTATGTGATTTACACCATCTTGAACTCCACAGGCCAAATTCATCCCTGGCTAACTCCAGTGAGGGCTGAAGTTGCACTGGGGATAAATTTGGCCACATTAGACTCTCTCTCAGACCCACTACCTGAAGCACAATCACCTTGGCCAGCAACAAAACAGTTTTTTGCCTTCCGCTGCCCTGGGTGCAAACTCAGACCCTGAGTTTGCCATGCAATTGCACCATTTGATAGCAGCAGTCTCAGAACGACAGATGAGATATTTCACTCGCTTTTACCCAAGAAACTCTGCAGCCATGTGCAAGTCGCTCTGTGTTAGGATGTGCCGCTGTCATGAACGTTACCTTATTCTGCACAGCAGGCTTTGGGGTAGTTTTTTTACAATGTTCTATTTGTTTTTCTTCCCACACAGGCAGGTTTTATAAACCAGAGCAGCTGTTCGAAGGCTGAGGGGAGAAGGGACTGTACAGTCTCCACCCTGAGATGACAGCTCCACTCAGCAGGAAGTTGCTTTTATTAAAATATTTTTGAAAGCATCCATCCTGCCTTTTGCAGAACCTAGGCTCCCACGGACACTCCTCAGCTGGCTCAGGGCTTGCACGGTTTTCAGGGCTTGCATTTATCTTACAAAAATCAGCTCTCTCTTCCAAAGAGCATTTCTAAGAGCCTTGGTTTTCCCAAGCGCTGTCAATACTCAATTTCCCTACACAAAGCAACTGCTGCTTGCAAATGCCAAGCCCCGCTGTTGGCCTCTTTACAACTAATCAGTAGTCGTAATAATAACTATTATTTTTAATGCTGGGAGCAGTGCCAGTGGATGCGGTTCTTTTGTGGTGTGTGAAATACACTCTGCAAGGTGTGATTAATTTTTATGGACATAAGCGTAAGGCAGAAACATCCAAACTTTGCGACACCAAGGGATGAGTTGGCAATTAGCCAGCAGCCCTTGGGCAGCACCTCATTTGCATGTCAATCTGCATCCATTTAACATACAAAAAAATCCACATGCCATCATAATATTGATATCATTGCTGGCAGGTGAATGGAGCCTGCCTGGTGCTTTAGTTCAGCAGCTGCTATACACAAACCACAGGTGACTAGCTTTGTCTTCACACCACAGGGAAAGGGCCAGCTGCAGGCTGTATTTTAGGACTCCACCAGAAAAGTTTCATCCTAGAGCTACATGTAGGGGTCCCTGATCTAAGAGAAATATTTTGTGACTTATTATAATACTTAACTTCATATGAACATTTATACATTGTTTGAGCTATTCAACAACAGCTGTGCTGCACCCCAGACATGGCTGCATTTCAGTGCTTACTGACATGTTGTTTTATTTATGTCGGCCCTAACTCACAAGACCACTGGGAGGCTTAAGATAGGGCCCAATCCTGCACACCTTGTGTGAATAATCTTTACTGACGCATGTTGTCCTATTAAAATCAATGGGATTGCTCGTATCAGTGCATATCGCTTCTTTAGTGCGAATAAGAGTTTGCACATCTTCAACATATTTGCCAAGTACTTGAAGATTCTCAGGAGAAAAGCAAATCAGACGGCTAACCTGCTCCTACAATGGGCTTCACATGTGCACAGAGGGCTACCTGAATACATCTTTCAGTGCGTGCAGGATTGGGCTCCATCCTTCTTAGGTCTCACTTATCCTGTTCCAGGAAGTCATTCTCTCCCTCTCGCTTTTCATTCTCCGCAGCTGCTTCTTTTATTCCTCTCTCTCCCTCTCTGGAAGTCAATAATTTACAAGAGTTTGTTAAAAAAAACAACCCTTAGAAGCAAGGCTGGGGATGCGGGGGGGGGGGGGGGGGGGCGGGGGGGAGGCAGTATCTTTTCAGTTAGCCCGGCTGGAGCACAGAATCCACCAAGATTTACATTTATTGCAAGAATTCAGTTAATTGTGTTTGAATAACCCAGCCCTTGATGCTCAATCAATAAGAGGGATTATAGATTCACTCGTGATCTTTAGAGCTTAATATCCTCCCTTTCTATATTTACTGTTGCTCAAACATATTTTCACAACATGTTCCACACTTGGCATCATTTCCTGCCAATTAACATGCTTCCAGATTGCCTTCTTTACAGATGTTTACATTTCCATTTCAAGATGCCCATGACACGGAAGTGTTCACAAAACCTAGCTGATGGGGCCACCACACCCCTGGCACAATTGCTTGTGTGTTGTTGGAGTAATATTTGAATGCCATCAACTGAAAAACTACCCTCAGCGCCTTTCAACCACCAATTGACAAATCTACTCGGTGTGAGAATGGGAGCTCTTTGTTCGCATTTCACAGCCATCCTTTCTGCATAATCCCCTCAGTGTATTGTCCACAATGAAAAAAGGCTACAGAACAGAATTTGCTCACACCATTGTTGAAAAGAAAAAAGAATTTAAAAAAATACATTTTCCTGTGTATGAAATAGATGCTTTGCAATGATTAGGACAATTCTGGAGGTGGGATATTTTTTTCCATATGTATTGTTTCCACCCTGCCCTTATGTCTCAAATGTCCCTGTTTTGAAGGAAGCCACTCATCTTAAGTCTAAGGGTACCCTACAAATCAGGACAAATTTAGTCTTGAAAGTTATTTACTTTGTTGTTGTTTTTAATCACAAAATTGACTTTGTAACATTGAAGGGTTAAATCCTACAGCATGGAAAGTTTTTTTGCTTGAATTATTTTGTGTCCTTCATTTGGGGCCTTGCTCACATGTTTCATCCCAGTCAGGCACTAGCCCCTTGAGAGATGCCTCTCTTAACTCGTATTGTTGAAATTATGATCCCCTTACCGCCACCCTCTGTAAATTTCACTTCCTGGCTAGGGCAGTTCTTTGGTGAATGGAGGGAATCTCAAAACATGGCATTCGACACACCCACAAAACCCTCAGCCCTAGCAACTATGAATTCTTATTAATGACATAACCGAGCTATCAGAGTACTTTTCTTCTATTGATCTCACCTTGCTAGCCTTATGACACCAGCCCTTAAAATGACCCATTTGTAGGCATCTTCATGTTTTATTATTCATATAGTGATACAACCTAATAGCCAACCAGAGTGGTGCCCCATGGCGATAGTAATGTGCAATCCCATCAGAAACCTGTGCAAGCAACAACTCCGTTCACAAGTGCGAGTCAAACACGGGCACCTTTGTATGGCTATTGTTAGCATCACTCTGTAATTATGATTCTTAGTGCCAGCTGCCATTGTTCAATGACTAGCCCTCCTGGGCCCTTTTGCCTTGGCTTTTAGCTTGAGATCTAGTCTACCTGTCTGAATTGCTCCCAGCTGGGTTCAACATGATGTCACCAGATCTCAAGTATCTTACCAAGAGTACGGGATTTTGAGTTCTGGGAATAATCCAGGAAAGATGGGAAGAGAAATTGTGTTGGTTTTGCAAAACCGAGAGCAGGGAACAGTTTGGAATGGATCCAAGTGCCATTTAATCTGAACCCCAGTCCCCACACTGCCCAGCCCAAGGTCAAGGAAGGGGAGCTGATGAATGGCTCTGCTTTGGCCCATCTCTAGTAATAATCCAGGTAAACACTCTTCCTCCATCACTACCAGCGGCTCCACTTGGCAACTATTGTTCAACCCACTTGGCAACTCTGGGAAGCCAGAGATGTTACAGTGTGTTACATAGTCAGGTCCCCCCCCACTCCCGCACACACGCGCGCGCACACACACACACACACACACACGCACAGTGAAGGAGCCGGGGCTAGCAAGCTCAAGGATCCTGTGGGGTTTTTGTGGGGTTTTTTGTCTTTCAGGTGAATCCTCCTCGCCAGTAGTGAGTTTTTGGTGGTTTGTTTTCCAGTACATCAGGCAGGATGATGGGTTTGTTGCTGTGTAATCCAAGGGGAGACTGGAACAAACAATTGGGTGTGTGTGTGTGTGTTCAAATTAATCAATGCGGACTAACAAACCAACACACTCAGCCCATTGGGGTCCCTTTAACTTTCTTTTTAGGAGCAAGTCCCAAGCCTCACAGTCACAACTCTTCCATCTGCTCCGTTCCCTATTAGCCTTTAGTCTGAACAGAAAGTGCTTCCAACATGGGCTAGCTTGACATTCCGTTAATTTCTTCTTTCCTTGATATCCCCACAGGGACCACCTAACACCTCACTTTGAGGCAGTCATATGTAGCCTTAGTGTTTGTGCTGAAATATATCTCAATGCATGCTGCAGGCAGAAAAACAAGACAAGAGTGATCAGACACCGGAATGGACTGTTTTGTTTTTATTGTACATTGCAGAAATAGCCCTGTGTCGTGGATAAAAGTGCAACATACACAATATTTAAGAAAAAAAATAAAACCCTTCTTGAGGTCTGTCTTTTAAAGTTGCAAACAAAAACAGTAAAATATTCCCTCACACAAGAGGCATTTTTTGCACATATCATGCAAAAAAAGTAAAAGAACTCAGAAGATATTATATATATACATATATATGTCTAGATATCAATAAAATCCAGTAGAGAGCCCTATAAAGAACAGAAAAAAAAAAGACCAAAAGTGCTACTTTACATAGACTCAAAGAGCACTAAATAAGAAAGGAAAACAAACTGCCATTTGGCAGCTCAAGATATTTGGCACTCTTGTGATTACATTGGATTTTTTTTTGTTCCATTTTTAATACAGTCTATTAAAGAGAATAAACTGCCACAATATAGGAAAAAAACCTAAGATTGCTCACACTACATACTGCATGTTCGTTAGAAAAAGCTGAGCATATTTTTCTGTTTTACATATAAAATTTGTCCATTTGCGCTAACTTGAGCCGCTGCTCACAGCAACAAAGTAATACAAGCTTTAAAAAATAAAACAATAATTCTTCCTATAATTCATTCCTTATAAAAGTTTTTTTCACACATTCCATCGATACGTTAAAATGTGACTAAAATGAAATATATATATATAATTTATATATAATTTTTTAAACATCCAAGGACATCAACATAAAAAAAAACCCAATGAACTGATAGCATGTTACCTCCAAGTGCACAAAATCATTTTTGCAAGATTAAATAATGTAAACAAGGTGCTCATTTGGAACAACCATGACCAGCAAAAGGTACCACGGTCTGAAAACACTGTGTTTTGCTGCATTGTTAAAGTACTTTAAACCCCAGATTTAGAATTGTGCAATATTCATCATATAGAAAAAAGAAATGACTAGTAATTTAAACAACATAGCTGCAACTGATACACTTTGATTTATTACTGTTGTTTGTGGATTGGATTTAGGAATTTCTTTTGTTTTTGTTTCTTTTTGTTTGGATTTTTGTTTTGTTTTGCACATTACTAAAACCTTCTTCCTTCTCATACCTCTTCTGTCTCCAAGCCTGAGGTTAAGAATCAATTTGCTGATGTGCATTGCGGATCGCAGGCTAGTAATGAAGGATATCAGAGTGCTTTTTTTGGTTGGTTGGGGTTTTTTGCCAATAATGTGTTACATTGTAAATTATTTCCCCTCTTTACTCAGTGTCTTTTCAGGGAATTAAACACCAGGAGGTGCCTTTTCTGAAAGATTTTTCAGCACATCATCAATTCTATCATCTTCAATGACAACTGTAAAGCAGAAAAACAAAATAATGAATACATTGTAGCTTCCCTTCTTCCCCTCCCCTTGCTGTTGCACGAATTCCCCTGGTATTGCAATATGCCCCACTGAAACACATATGGTTCTACGGAGTCTCTCTACCTAAGTACAAGACAACACTGAATTCCAACACACACAGAGAGCATATGGTTACTGCAAATGTTTTTTTTTTTTTTTTAACTAGCATCGGAGTCAGGGAAATATGAGTTTCACAGAGAAAGGAGTGTGTCCATTCAGCAATATGCTACTATTTGAAGAGAAGAAGTGATACCATTGCAAAGAATTAAATGCACTGGATAATATTACACACTTGTCCAGTGTTTTCAAGGCCACCAAACGCTTGGCCATTAGGGTTAGGTTGTAACAACTGATGGGTTTATTTAAAATCCACTGCATTAAACTGTAGCTGAATGGCCACCTATCACTCTAAAATGAGTTGCTGGACCTCTGAGCTCTCTAGATGTCAAGATAAATTGAGGGAGAGATGCTTTCAGGTTAGCTATATGTGACTCTTAAGACCACCTGGTATTTCTTTGTCTCTAGGGTCATAAACATGCAATGGGGAGAGAGAGAAAGAAAGAAGAAAACATTGTGTTAACTGCCTGGTGACCTTCCCTCTTTCCCATGAGTATCTACAGGATCTACTGCAGTTTTTTCCACTCCTCATTGCCTCTCAGTGCAGATTCAAGCCTCTCTGCGCCCCCCCCCCCCAGCAAATTCATGCGAAAGAAGGAATTCTGCATCCAAGACTCATACTTGGATTGGATGCATTTAAACTCGGCAGAGAAATACAATGCCCACCTCTGACAAGTACACAGACTGTTTTTTTTGAACTACAGGGAGGTGTTCACTTCTCTGAAGAAGTGAAGATACTGTTGGGGGGGGGTCAGTGTTGAGTGTACAGGGAGAGCCACAGAGGAGTGGAAAAAACTGCTTTGGATCTGCTCAGCTCAGCTGTGGGGCAAAAAAAGACCCCTGGGTTTACACTGCTAAATGAGCAGATTCCAAGCTGCATTTATTCCCCCTCTCTGGCCCCACACTATGGATCACTCCTGCGCACAGAGAAGGGAAAAACACCCTGGAAAAATGGAACTGCAGTAGTGCCCAGTCCACAGCGCCCTGGGATTCCCCCTCCCCACACCCAGCACGAGGAGATCCCTGACCCCTTAACTCAGCACCTCAACCCATTCAGCACTTGTTAAAAGCCCTTCCTCATCCTGTTCTGCTCCAGCCAGGTACCTGGGGAGCTGCACGGCTTCTGACTCCTCTCTCATGCTGCTATCACCCCCAGACTCCCCTCCCTGCAGGGGGGGGACTGCTGCCAGTTTAGGGGCTCTTTTCCGAGCAGGTTGGGAACCTGGAAGGAACCCTAGGGGTGTGCGAGGCGCGCTGGCCCCCGACCCTCCTGCCGGGACCACTTGATGATTTCCTGCTCTAATCCCTCTGGGGCAGCTGGCACTGGCCGCTGTCCGGAGACAGGACCCTGGGCTACAGCCGGACCATCGGTCTGACCCAGCCTGGCCTTCATGAAACCAAGGGGGGGGGGGGGGAATCAGGGCTGGGGAGAAGTGACTCGGAAAGGGATGGGGGGGGGCTTCCCTGCTTTGGGCAAGGGGGCGGGCAGCTACCCAGCCGGGACTTACCTCTCTTGCTCCTGCCGATCTGCCCCAGCTTGGGGGGCCTCTTCCCCTGCCCCCCCGCGAAGAAGTTGCTGGTGTCCTGCAGGCGGCAGGTGAAGGAGATCTGCCCCACCTCCCCGCCGTCCCCATAGTGGCCCAGCTTGTCCTCGCCGTAGGGCAGCACCTCCGACATGCTCTCGCCGGGCGGCGCGGCTCCCCCCGGCGCCCCCGCTCCCCCTGCGCGCTCGCAGCCGGCAGACAGGGTCCCCGCTGGCCAGGCAGCCCGGCCCGGAGCGCAGAGCGGTGGCGGCGCGGTCCGGCTCCCGGAACGGATTCAGCAGCCCGGCCCTGGCCACATCCTCCGGCGGCGGCTGCTGCTGCTGGCGCTGGCTCCGGGCTCGCAGACCCGGCACCGCGCGGGGCGAGGAGGCGGCGAGATCCCTGCAAGCGCAGCAACGTCACCGAGGGCAGAGCCCAGCTGCAGCCGCGCGCGCGGGCTGGGCTCGCCGGGCTCGCCTGCTCCTTGCCGGGGGGGGCGGGCGAGAGGCTCGCCCCTCCCCTGCAGCCCCCGCCCCGGGCTCCGCCTCCCCGCCCGGGTGCTTTCCCTGCTGGGGGCGGGAGGGCTCGGCCCGGCTGCCCTGCTCTCGGCCCTTCCCCCGCACCTGCCGCCAGGACCCGCCGCTAAAGGCAGCCAGGCTCGGCTGCTCGCCTCACTCAGGCGTGGCTCTCACCACTGAGCCGGGCTGTCTCCTAGCGGGGAGAAGCAGACCCCGGGCCGCCTGTCCCCCAGGGAGTGAGCCCGGCACCTCTGGGCCTGGCCGCTCGTAGCCCCGGCAGTGATGGATGCAAAAAACAGAGAGAGTCGCAGCACCTCCGCCATTGCAAATGTAGCCCTGCTCCCAAGCCTCCTGGGCTGGAAGGCCGCCCTCCCCCTCCTCGACCAGCCCCTGCTCCTGCCTCCCTCTCCCCATCGCTAGTGCGGCATGTTCGCTTTTCTTGTGTTTCCTGGTGCACATCCTCGTGCTCCCTGGATTTCTTGCAGGGCCCCGCTTGCAGCAGTGTGTGTGTGGGGGGGGGGGGGGGGCTTTCCGCAACCGAGAGGGGGCGGAAGGTACAGAGCCAGCAAGTGGCCAGATGCTCTGCTGAAAAAGAGAGGGGCCGCGGCACTGAAGTGTTACCGTTGTTACTTGTTTAGAGGAAATCTTCCCCCCCTCTGCCCCCTTGCTGCTGGGATCTGCACTCGCCTCCCCGAGTCTGGGCTGGGTCAGTCTCTAATAAAAGCGCAGGGACTCCACACAACCTCAGGTGGAGGTTTCGTCGGTTCCCTTTTAAAATCCGAGCATTTTGAACAGCTTCTGACCGAAAGCCTCAATAGTGAGATTTACAGAGAAACACAGAAAGCAGGGACCTAGATACTCTAGCCTGATCTAGCCCGGTATTTAGACTGCTCACCAAATTGGGAAGAGACTAAGTCCCCCCATGCCCATGTCCTTCACAGTCCTAGAGAACTAATTGTAAGGAATACGTCTCTTACCGCTGGCTGGAAGTGGGGAGAGGCCCTGTCTGTGTAAATGCAGTTTGCTCCTGCTTTGCTTAGGACTCTTAAATATTCTGCTGATGGAGCAGTGTTTTGCTCATCCACTTGGCTATTGTTGGGTCATAAATTGTGTTAATACTAATTGCAATGTCTGTCATTAGTGTGGGGATACCAAAAAGAAAGACTGGGCTTAACATAGTAATAGAGATGTGGCCCTGTTAGTCTAGTCTAGCTGAAACAAAAAACAGGACTGTGTAGCACTTTAAAGACTAACAAGATGGTTTATTAGGTGTGAAAGCTCATCACCGAATAAACCATCTTGTTAGTCTTTAAAGTGCTACATAGTTCTGTTTTTTGTTTGGGCTTAACATGGCTCAAAAGAGGGAAACATTCTGGCTACATCTAGACTGGCATGATTTTGCGGAAATACTTTTAAAGGAAAATTTTTCCATTAAAAGTATTTCTGCAAAAGAGCGTCTAGATTGGCACGGATGCTTTTGCGCAAAAGCATCCGTGCCCAGTATAGATGCGCAAGAAAGCTCAGATGGCCGTTTTAGTCATCGGGCTTTCTTGCGCAAAAAATTAAGGTGCCTGTCTACACTGGCCCTCTTGCGCAAGTATTCTTGAGCAAAAGGGCTTATCCCTGAGCGGGAGCGTCAAAGTATTTGCGCAAGAAGCACTGAATTCTTACATTAGAACGTCAGTGCTCTTGCGCAAATTCAAGCAGCCAGTGTAGACAGCTGGCAAGTTTTTGCGCAAAAGCAATTGCTTTTGCACAAAATCTTGCCAGTCTAGACGCACAGTTTAAAGAAGGAGACTCTAGGGTGGGTGCATATAAACACAGTTTTGCTCCTGTTTGCTTAGAGTTGCTAGAAAGTCAGCTGATACAGTGATGTTCTGCCCATTGGAATCAATGTGGCTGTTCTGAGGTCTCATATTATGTTACTATTAAATGCGGGATGTAACCCTTCTGCCAGGTGGAGCCAGCAGCTTTCAGGGCTAGGTTCGATATCTAGGGGTTCCTCTTCATCCATCCCGCATGGAACTGGCTTGAGCCCCCACCCAGTAACCTGGGAAATTCACCCACCACCCTGGTGGATTAATTTGGGAAAACAAGAGCTTATAAACAAAAAGCCTGAGTAAAAGTCCCATGGTGGACAGGGTCCTTTTCCTCTCAAGTTCTTTAGTCCAGCAATCTAATGTCCCCTGGACATGCCCAATCCTTCTCTGCACCTTACTCACAGTTGATGCCCTTGGTCAGAGCAGATCCAGGATTCAGAGGTGCATCTGCAGAATCCACCTCCCATCCTAGGTGGGGGGTAAAGAGGCATCTTACTCACCCCACTGGTCACTCGCCATTGGCCTGCTCTTGGCTGACCACCTACCCACCTGCTGGCTGCTCATCCTGCCTTTGCCACTCATTGCATCTCTCCACTGGCTGTCCCACTGGCCATCCGCTTGCTGCTCCCATCTGCTTGTGCTGGATTTGGCTTTGGGTGGAAACATAGTGATTTCAGCTCTTAGCCCAAAGCACAGTCCAGCCACAAGAAATTTCAGCATCTGCTGGAGTAAATTTATAATAATAAAAGAGACTCTTTACGGAGCCTATTTTAGCTGTATCGTCTATCAGTGGGGAGATACAGGTTGAACCAGTTTTACAGCTTCCTCCTGGAGGGCATGCTGATGGGAGTCCTGCCCTTCCCTCTCAACCTCCCAGAACTCTGGCAGTGAAGCCCTTGTCCATCCAAGGTCCTTTAAAAACTGACAGTGTCTCTCTCCTTTTGAGCTGATTTGAATACAGTCTGCATTTGCTGTAGCCCCACAATAACTACAAGCCCTGGTGATCCTATTTCACAATTCCTGCATTTAGTGTTCACATAATTTGTGACCCTACAACAACCAAATTGATTATGATAGGCAAAACACCACTGTCTCAGGTGAATATCTAGCAAATTGTATTTACAGGCACCCATCCAAACCAGGGGTGGGGAACCTTTCTTGGGCTAGAGGCCACTGGCTCACAGAAAAATCAGCCGGGGGCTGCACACAAGTTAGGAAAAAAAAACCCAAAAACGAAACCCTCACTGACGTGGCCTCCAACTGAGAAGGGGAAAGACACTCTCCACATTCCCCTTGCACACCAGAGCCTGGTTGGGGGGCAGCCTGGAGCTTTGTGTGCTCCAGCCCCACAGCATGGGTTCCTCAAGTCTCAGGGGCCAGATCCAGGCAAGTTGAGGGGCCACATCCAGCCCTTGGACCTTAGGTTCCCCACCCTTGCTTTAAATGAGAATGTTTCCCTTTTTTGAGACATGTTAAGCACAGTCTTTCTTTTATGTATTCCCACAATAATTACAGATATTGCAATTAGTATTAACACAATTTGTGACCCAATATCAGCCAAGATGCTTACAATGAGCAAAACACAACTCCATCAGCTGAATATTTAACAGACCTAAGCAAAGCAGGAGCAAACATAAATAAACCTAGAATAGTGATAGAAATGTAGCCGTGTTAGTCTGGTGTAGCTGAAACAAGTTACATAGCTACATAGTCCTGTATTTTGTTTCATAAATAAACCTAGGATCTCTCCCCGCTTCTAGCTAGTTGTAAGGGACACGTTCCTTCACATCCTTCTTACGTCTGTGGTACGTGCCCATCTGAGCCTTTGTTATAGACAATCCAGTTCATTGTCCCTGAGTAAGCGGTACCCTTCCGCAACAATCCCTTAATTTATCTTTGGTATTTAAGTAATCGTCCTTTTCCTCTCTCATCTTTTGCAGGAATCCCCATCAAGTATATTCTCCCAGCACTCCTGGGAAAAGAAGCCTGAATGTTGATTTTCTGACAAAGGTTATGCAGTGCCCTGGCCAACTATTACAGCAGCGAGAAAAGGGATGGCAAATCCCAATTCTCTTTAGCCTCAGAACAACAGCACAGCAGTAATAGCTCCAATGCAGCAGGTAGAGCATTTGCGAGTCTTGGGCTGAGGCTGTTGTCATCTTCCTTGAGATGAAGCCTTACGGGAGATATAATCTCCTACCCAGCAGGTAGCTTTACTCTATAAATGGCCCAGTCTCCTAAGGTGTGTCTAGACTACAATCCTCCATCGACGGAGGCATGTAAATTAGCCAGATCGGCAGAGGGAAATGAAGCCGCGATTAAAATAATCGCGGCTTCATTTAAATTTAAATGGCCTCCCCGCTCTGCCGATCAGCTGTTTGTCGGCAGATCGGGGCAGTCTGGACGCGCTGCGCCGACAAAGAAGCCTTTCTTGATCGGCACAGGTAAACCTGGTTTCACGAGGCATACCTGTGCCGATCAAGAAAGGCTTCTTTGTCGGCGCGGCGCGTCCAGACTGCCCCGATCTGCCAACAAACAGCTGATCGGCAGAGCGGGGCAGCCATTTAAATTTAAATGAAGCCGCGATTATTTTAATCGCGGCTTCATTTCCCTCTGCCGATCTGGCTAATCTACATGCCTCCATCGACGGAGGCATGTAGTTTAGACGTACCCCTCATGCATGCTTTGCTTCTATAACCAGTCATCGGCCTGGATGAAAAGGAAGGAGTCGCTCCAAGGAAGTGTGGATGTGGCATGTAGCCTGTTTATGGAGCTAGCCTGTATAATGAAGACTGCTGTGGGGTATCTATATACATGCAACTGACCCTGTAACAATCTACATGGCACCTGGAGGGAAGAGCACAAGTTGCAGGTGGGAAGAGTTTGGAGGAGACACTGGGGGTACATCTAGACTACAGGCTTTTGTCGCCAGAAGTTTTGTTGACAGATACTGTCGACAAAGCTTCTGCCGACAAAGAGCATCACTCTAGACTACATCCAGTTCTGTCAACAAGGCAAGCTACTTTGTCAACATGACAGTGTAGACACAAAGGACAGTGTAGTTGCAATAACGCCTTCTGTCGACAGAACTCTGTCAACGAAAGGCGTTATTCCTCGTAGAATGAGGTTTACAGCCATCGACAAAACTGCCGAGTTCTGTCGACGTTATGTCGACAGAACTCAGCGGCAGTGTAGACGCAGGTATAGTTTTGTCAACAAAAGTCCACTTTTGTCGACAAAACCCTGTAGTCTAGACACACCCTGGGAGGTCAGTCTGTGTGCACATAGCTGGAGTGCTAGCTGCCCTTGTAGCATCCCCTGTGAACAATATTCTTAATAAAGATTTAAGTTAGTTTTAGAAACATGGCACCTCTCTCATGTCATTACTCAGCATGCGGTATGTGAAAGAAGCATCTCTCCTGTCCTGTTCTCAGATGTGTCTTTCTGTCACTACTTGCTTCCAGCAGTCCCTGCTGTACTGAAGCAGGTAATGTAATGTGATAAGCTGCGAATGCCTCCTAGAAACCCTGGTGTACTCCCATGATGCAATGTGTCCGAAGCAATACTTGGGCTACCTGACACCCCGTGACTTGCTACTGCTGGAAGGCAAACAAATGAGCCCCGTGGTGCCCAGAAGTGCTAGGTATGCCCTGTAGCAGAGTCACTTTGGTACACACAGGCATGATGATAAGAATACTTCCGACCAGAGCAGTCTGGGAAACTTATCAGATAGGACATGTCCACAATCCAGCATCCCCACATGAATTCAGTAGCCCTGCTCCCAACAGCCAAGGCCGCTAAAGATAAATGAGTGGCTGAAGGAGCATGCACCAGGGCTCTCCAGTCTCTGATTCATGGAGGAGCAGTATTGCCAACGTGCTGTTTTATCATGAGCCTCACAAGATTTGGCGATTTTCTTAAATCCCCAGCTCCTGGCATCATCTTGCAACCTGAGCATCTCAGCTGTTATTTCTAGCCATTGTTGTTGCAGAGAGAAACTTGGAAATGTGAACCTCACAGACTCAAAAGCCAGAAGGCAAAGAAAGATCCCAGTGCATTTTATTTTTTAAATCTCATGTTATTTAAGCCACGCTCACATTTTTAGGGGGTCTGATTTTTCAATGGATGCCTGCCTGCCTACCTCTGTCCTTTTTTGACCATGAGGATGTAACTTCTGCCATGGGGGATCAAACAAGGGGAAGCAGGAGACTCCTACCCCAACACAAGGGCCATGCTACAAGACACATGGACTGTGAAAATTTGAGTCAATGTCTGTGGTCCTGCGTGTCCCTGCCCCACACCAATCACTGTGAAATTGCAGGATTGCATGATCCACAGCAACACAAAGGGTACAACATTACAGCTGGCTTAGGGCACGTGGCAACCCCTCTGTGACCTAAAATGATGCTAGACTATACAATACTGCAGGGCCGTGTAATCCAATGCAACAGAGGGAGATGGGCCATTGCAGCATACTGCATTGCAGCGACATCTGATAGGAACACCCAGTCCAAGGCAGGCCGACAAAATGGCCTCCTGGTTCAGAGATTTAAGCATGGTGATCCCCATTGCAGCAGAATGAGGCCAGGACCTCACGGAGTGCCACAGATATATGCTGATGCCACCATAGCAAGGTTATATGACAGTGACTAGGACACCCACCTACCATGCCCAGGGCCGGCTAGAGCCATTCCTGTGCCCCGGGCAGCCGGTGAGCGACACATGCGCGGCTCTGCCCCTGGGCACACGGCACATGCGCAACCCCGCCTACCGGTGCGCTGCACACTTTATAGCTGCAATCGGGCGAACCCTATAGGTTGGCACCCCGGGCAGCTTCCCGGCTAGCCCCTCCCTTAATCTGGTCCTGACCATGCCAGCCCTGTACCCATACCACACAGCTCCAGTGAGTGAGTGATGTTTTAAGGGCATAGCTAGCAGAGTTCACGAGCCACCGCTGAGTCTGGCAGCCATTTCTGTAGGTTGTTCTTCCCTTCGAGCAAACCCCTTTTGCTTGAGGTGTGTTTCTGTTTTGGCCCCACACAGTAAAGAGGATTCATGTGCGCTGAGTAGTGAGTTCCCTTATGAGTTGGAGGAAGAAGGAAGCTCCTTGTGAAAAAGTGAAATCCGTCACCTGTGCCACCAGGAATTCTGCCGTGTGAATCTTAGAATGTGTTGATCCTGCAGCCGTTCCCTTTTCTTCAGCGCTAATTTAGATGTTCCTCTTGGGCAGATTTATTCAGTACATGGAGAGTGTGAACCGGAGTGCTGGCGAAAAGTGCCAGACTGACAGCCCTGAAGACTGCAATCTTGTTTCTGCAGAGACCAGGGAGGAGCACAGGCAGCGGCAGCTTACAGAGTAGGGGCAGCGGTGGATGGGGGCTTTTGAGGTAACAGGAGCAGAGCCAGTCAAGCCTGCCTTGAACCCCAGGGGGAGGGCCGCATCCTAGAGATGACTGAATAGTTCTATCAATGGCCTGTCTGCATGCCCACTCTGGCCTTCGATTCTCTCCTGCAGCTGCCAGGAAAAATCCTAGTTAGTGCCCAGGGTGGTGGTTTTGGGGTGATACCTGGACTGATATTTCCTGCTCACCACACACCGGTCCCTACGCCACCGTCAAATAGGAACAATATTTCTGTCCTTCCTGAGCTGAATCTGAGTCACTGACCTAGAAGCAAAAGGCTCAGGATGTGCTGTTACCAAGCCCGTGGCCCCTGTTCTAAAGCTCTGTGATGAATAATATTCTTTGAGGCATTCCCAACAAATTGCCATCTTGAAGCCTCTGATGCTTTGGAAGCATTTCTGGAAGCAGGGGTCTGGACAGCTCGTGAGACGGAGGTACAGAACCTTTCGTTTCTGGCGTGCTGATCCGATTCCAGCTCGAGAGGTCTGTGACTGAATGTTATTGCCACTCAAAAGCTGTTCTGCGCTCTTGGAGGTTAGCTGGTGGTCTCAGGCCAATTCCTAGTGAACAGATGCGCACGTGAGTCTCGGCACTAATTAACATTCCTGCTGGCAGTCTCTGCTGAGATCCAGCAACTTGAGTGGATGGGTTTAGAGACACAGCTGCCCTCTCCTTTTCAAGGTGTGTGTGTGGGGGGGAGGCACATCAGAAAGAGCAGGGTATGAGAACGTGCAATATTCTTGCTCCTGATGTGCTTGCTCTGTGGATACAAGACTTCAATTTTCAGTGCCATCAGGCTCAAAACCTTCCACCGTTGCTTAATTCAATGTGCAAAAATGGAAGTACCCTTCCTGGGTCTGGGCACCCAGGTGACGCTGAGCATTGGCAGGCTGGGCCGAGAGACTCCGGTATGTGGGTTTTGTGACAGTATGCCCGAGAGAGAGCTGGAGGGCACGGTGGTTAGTGACGGTGGCAGAATCACAACACTGGAAAGGAACGATGTCTGAAAACTACAAAGCTCTTCAGCAGCAGATGAACAGGCGAACAAGCACTTTCCACTCCCGAGAGGTTTAAGAGCTCCAAAATAGGTTAAGTGTAAATTAAGAGCCCTCCTCGCGCATCTTCCAAGAACCAACCCACCCAGGAACACTGGAAACCTGATTCTCTCAGGCCTGCCCAACCTTGCTTGGAGATGCTGGCTGCTAGCTCCCCAAAGCCTCGCTTTCTGATGTTTCTGTAATGAATAAGCGCATTCCAGGCTTTGTCTGCAGACTCGCTGGTCCCAGTGCACAGGAGAGGTGTTTAAACAGTTACATTTACAGAGTGAGCTTCTTTGGGACCCTGGAAATCACTTGGCAAGAGATACAAGAGCAATAGTGAGGCTGCAGCTAGAAAGGCAAAGTCGGGTCTGAAGAAGGAAATACCAGCGGTGCCAAAGTCCCTGATTAAAACACTTCATGAGAAGCAACTCTGCCGCTCTGTTTTGTGCAGCGGGTCACTCAGCAGAGGAGAAATGATACAGCAAAGGAAATAATAGACAGTAATGGGTCAAGCAGCTGGGCATAAAAGACTGCATTCATTGAGCACAGCTTTTGGATAATTGCCCTGCCTCCACAATGGGGATTTCTCCTGTTGTTAACTAAAGGCCTGCTATATGGTGGAGGCAGCGTGGCCCCAAGGACTGAACACAGGAACAAGGACCAAAATCATTTAAAGCCTAAGCACCTCTCTGCCACTGATTCCCTTTATAGCCTTGGACAAGTTACATAACCACTCTGCTCTCCCCCCCCTCCCGCCCCCGTAAATGGGGCCAGCAATGCACTCTGTGAAGATAAAAGAATAATTCATGTTAGCAGAGTGCTTGGAAAACAAAAAACACCAAGTTGCTACCTGATAAAGGAAAAGTTCCTCAGTAGCCTCAGCTTTTAAGAGCTACATTTTTACCGCCGCTCTTAAATGCACCTGGGTTTGTGGGCTCAGCAGACACAAAGCATGGTGTGGCCACCAAACCGACTAAGGATAGCACACCAGCATGCTCTTAACTGCTGCACACTCACATCCTGCTCCCCCACCAGCATGAGGTTCTTAGTGAAGTTAGCAGCACTGCCTGCCACAGAGGGGTCCAGGAGCCAACGGGTTAAACAGAAGTGTATCAGAACACCATGGTTTATTAATAAGGCATACACCTTGCTCTGGCCTTGAAACGTGCTTGGTGGGTTCCTTGCAGGAGAGAGCCGGGAGAGCTGCTTGCTGGTTCAGTTTTCACTTGAGCTGGCACTAACCACCCAACTGGCCATGTGATTGGCTTCAGGCTGCTTGATACAACTGTGGTGTCTAATCTAGCAGCTGGCAAGATCAGGCTCCTATTTTAAAAGGAGAGGAGTGGGGGTAAAGCAAGAGAGGCAGCGTCTTCTGCATGGCAATTGTTCTGTTCTCAATTCAGGTGCGTAGTGACGTTTCCATAGATATTGCGTTTAGGATGGGTTCTGCAGAAGCGGCATGTTACGCTCGATAAAAAAACCCTATTTTACAGCTGTGCCTATTTTACTGACTGCTTTAGGGCTCGTCTACCACTCAGATGATGATCATGCAGCAGAGCTGATGTTGGATGAACACCGCACCAAGCTGCCAGGTCCCACCTGCAGAGACCACATGGGTGCTGATTGGTTTGCGGCCACTGCAGGCTCTTGATAGAGCATTGTCTTGGTACACGCCATCTGAGGAAGTGACTTGCAAGCGCTCTCTGGACCATGGCAGGCAACCTCCTAGAGTTTGCCTGAGGAACGTAATCTCTACTCTGCCCAGCTTACTCTGGGGAGGGGACTCCAATCGGATGGGAGTAAGAGGTTTGCCTTCCATATACATTCTCATGCAGAGCCTTGTGGATTTCAGTGGGAATACTGATGTGAAGTAACCACTTGCTAAGGGAAGAAAGGGGCTCTAGGGTGCCCCAGAGTGAAGGCACAGAATCAGCTGGCAGGAGGAAACGAACAGCTATTAGAATGGATCTCTCCTTCGAACAACATGGTGGGTAACAAGCCACGTACGCTCATTCAGAGCCTGCCCCAGAGCTTCCCCTGCCTTGATACTGTCGTTCTTATGATCAGTCCATGTGGCTCAGGCTGTGGCTGCTTTGTGGGTAGGATACATTTCATGAGCACTAAATTCCCATGCACTGTTTTCCTATTTCTTCCTGGAGAGTCTGGCTGAAAACCAGCAAGACAAGCTGGGGCAACGGGAGGAGAAGAAGGGGATAATTACCTATGTGACTGTGCATGTCGGAGACGTAATGGTAATATTAGCTCTGCTATCCTACTCTACAGAGGACGGCCAGTATCATCAACCTTGTTATGCAGCTGGCAAAACTAGAGGCAGAGAGAGGAGAAGTGACTTGACTATGGTCACAGGGACAGTCTAGGACAGTGATGAGCTGACTTCAGTGGCTGAGGAGCCACATTAGCCATCCACATTACCCCACAGTGCCACAGTATTGAGAATTCATGGTTTCATTTCCTGTGGCATTATCTATTTTATATAATTATTCACACAGCAAATATATTAATAGCTCAGTGCAAGTCGATCCCTTAATTGGGTAATAAAAAAGTAAAAGTATCTCGACTGGTTCGTAACTTAGATTGGTTAATAATTAAATTACACAGCGTTTTTAAAATCATGTGCTGCAAAGAGCCACAGCAGACACATGAAAGATCTACTTGCAGCCTTGAGTGTGAGGATCACGGGTCTAGTAGCACCAGGACTGGAACCCAAGTCTCTTTACTCCCACGCCAGCATGGGGCCCACTGCCCCATAGAGCATCCTCCATTAAGATATAAAAAATCCCATCATTAAGAGAGAGGCGGTGACTGTAACACACTTGAAACCCTGGAAAAAGAGAACATGAGGGGAACACACACACACACCCGCACACAGAGCTGTCACTGCACCAAAAACAGAAGCATCAATTTGTTTCTTTAGATATTCAACATCTCGCAAGTTGATCAAGCTCCGTCTCTGAATTCTGTCCCTGGAGACAGCTGAGCTAAGAGCTGAGATCTTGATGGATTCTGCTGTTTGCTGGTGCGTTGCTATTAATTCTATCAACTAAGGACGGAAAGGGATAGCAGTCAGATTCAGAATCCCCCAGAAACTGAAACGAGGGGACTAATTAAGCGAGGCCCTGGCTGCTTATTGGCAACCCTCCAACAACTGAAAGGGTCTGCCTGCTCAGAAAAGTGACTGTCGATATAGCATCGTGGGGTCACCTGTAGCCCCTATCGTTTTAATAATAAAGTAAGTTGACAAGAAAATGTCCTCGCCTCCAGTTCTCCCTTCATACTCCATTTGGAATCTGAGAGTCATATGGGGTTATTCTTGTCCACTGCATCATCACTCACGGCCCTTGGCAGGTGGGCTGTAAAACCCCTGTAATTGGTTACCAGCTAAATGTGATGTTTAACCGATTAATAGATTAAAAAGGGGGCAGGTGGTGGGGCTGCTCCAGTGTAATCTCCCCCCACGGCTGCGCTGGAGCTGGCCTGGAGCAACTCACTTGAGTTGGTCGGGAGTAGCCCCCTGCCTGTGGTGGGTGGGGAGCTGCTCTAGCCCCCGCCAGTTAACCGGAACTGGTAAGCATCAGCTGTTAAGGTTGGTGCTTATCGGTTAACCAGTTAATCTTTCACATCCCTCCTTGTCTATAAACTGCCTTCCGTGTATCTCCCCTTCTATCACCAAGGTGGCTCATGTTAACCGATTACTACAGAATTCTGCTGAGCTCCTGTCTCTTTACCTCCCAGAGCTAATAGGAGTAAACACTTACTTTTGCCAGTAAAATCAGCCGATCTGATCCCACATACAAACGAGGAGCGGATCTGTTGACTAAGCACAAGTGATTTGTCCATAGAAGCTTTTCAAAAGAGACAGGCACTTTGAGCTACCGAGAGATTTTTATGACATCATAAAATACACAGAAAGCGCTTTACGAGAAGCTGCGGAGAGACCCTGAAAATTAAAAGACACTTAGAAAACGTAGCCAGGGAGAAAAACAAAGAGAATGCAAGACAAAAAGAACAGAGATCACCTTTTCCACATGAGAATGAGAAGCCAATAAATGAAGGGGGGGGGGGGGGGGGCAGATAAACACAGGAGCATGGGATCAAAGGGATTTGTAATACAGATTAAAGCACCAGTTTGGGGCTTACTTATTTTGTACTGTAGTAACACCTAGAGGCCTTAAATGAGATGAGGGCCTCATTGTGCTTGACACTGTACACACTCATAATAAGAGACAGTTTACAGGCCCAAAGAGTTTACACCCAAAATAGACAAGACAGAGCAAGGAAGTGGATAGGGGAAATGGAGGCATAAAGAGATTAAACAATTTGCCCAAGCCTATAGCAGAGGCAACAACAGACCAAGGCCTTGAGAATCCCAAGTCAGCCCCCCTCTAAGACCAGCTTTTGTCCTCTGGCTTGAAGGTGTTTAATTAAAATAGTGAGCACCGAGTCTCTCCTTCCTTAATATTTATGGGGGAGCGAACATCATGGAAGGAGAAATTATAGTTCACATTAGAACCAAATGCAATGGGGATAATACACAGGGTCACAGAGCATGGAGAGATCATAATAATAACATGCATGGTTATGGCGATTTTCCTCATGAAGGATCTCAAAGCTCTTTAACGATTTAGTGTTTTGCGAACTAGACACAGGATCGGGATCATTTCCATCATCACCGAATTGCAGCCACCTCTGGGGATGAGGCCTGGCAGCTGTTTAGCAGCTAAGGTTGCCAGGTGTCTGGCTTTGAACCAGACAGTCCAGTATTCGAGCTTTCTGTTCGGGAAACAAATTGAAAAAATAGAAATGAGAAAATAGAAATGTCCGGTATTTTCTAAATAAGATGTAATGTAGATTGTGATGTAATGTCAAGTGTGGCCGGTATTTTTGTTGAAACCATGTGGCAACCCTGTTAGCAGCAAGGCAGAACTCAAGAGCTGAAGACAGAAAGTGAGGGGAAACACCTTTTTTTCCAAACAAATCTGCAAGGGAGGGACGAGGAGGGATGTAAGAAATGTGACAAAGACCTGCCAAGCTCAGCATTACAGGATTCATTATATAAATCTCTATTAGCATCTTTCTCCTCCCCAGCGCTGATGAATTCTGCTGCATTCCTTGGCTGAAACAGGTGGCTGGGGGAGTGGAAAACAAACCCTCATCTGAAATGCACTGACAGGTACAGTGCTCGCACAGTAGTGGGAGTGAAAGCGCCTAGTGGTGAAACAGAAATAGCCTTGAGTGGCAGTTCCCTCTTCACTATGGCTCTTCATTATTGCACCCTCCCATCCTTAGTCCTCTCCTCCTCTGCCTGACCCCACTATTTCTAGGAGAAAGAGGCAGCCCATTAAGATCCTGGGATTGGCACTGCAGCTTTTGCTAGAACTAGACAAGCAAGCTGGGGAGAGGAGGGGAGAGGGCAAAGTATCATGTCGTACGTGTATCGTGGGTCTACTGCGCCATCTAGGGAACAGACAGGACTGGACCATGCTCAAAAGCCGGGCAGAACATGCAGCTGCAACTGTGCAGGCTGAAAGCTTCTGAACATTCTGTTACGGATGAAACGTGTCTGGCTTAGGAACATGCTCCACTCCAACTGCTTCCCCGAGTTTGTTCTGCAGTAAGTCTCGCTGCTGCAAAAATGTCGTCTTTGTTTTGGTAAGAAGATGATAAATGAATCCTCGGGATAAGAATAAAAAATGGCAAGAGGCAGAAAGGTCAGTTTCAGCCTGCCGGTGAGGCATTTCTTGAGTCACTGCCTGATTTCTAAATCTGCAAGGATCTACTTTCAGACGAAGCCTATAAAAGTCCTTAAGTCAGAGAGACTCCTGACTGGTGCAGCATCACCAGTGTATCAGGACCAAGCAAAGGCCAATGGACTTCAATTAAGAACTCTTTGTTAAATGTGAATCAAGCCATTAAGAAACTCTACAGAGATGTCAACATGATAACTTTCAGTTTCTAGTTTCAATTTTTTAAAAGACCTGCATACTTGATTAAGCAGCTATTTCTTCTCTTTGCAACCCAGCCTACCTTGGATCTTGTGGACTGTCCTGTCAATGCGACATCCATCTAGTCAATAAAGCGACTGAATGGTCTTTTGATTTGGATGCAGGCTAGGACACTGGATGGGAGCAAAGATGCTTTTTGTCAGAATGCCAATCTGGCTGGTTCTAGGATACAGGGAAGGAGAGCAGCAAGCCTCCTTCCCAACCCCTGGCCTCTTCCCCGCATGTCCTTTCCTCTTGATACAGATTCCTGTTGCATAACATGCCCTGGATTGTTTCGCTGCAAAACTAATACAGCAAATTTACCTTTTAAAAAGACTCCGTTCAGCTCTGGATACAGTTCTCCAAGGGGAAACTCGCCTGTGTGTGCCTGCAATTAAATCTAACTACCCATTGTTTTAGCGAGAACCACAAAGGGCAATGGGTTTGTGCTCTCTGTCCTAGCTTTGCAGAAGCAATTCATACTATTCCCAGAACTGACATAATTGTTGACACTGTGACACAAAGATCTCTCAGTTTAACCTCCTTGGCATTTAACAAAGACACAAAGCACGTAATTCACCCGTTATTCTCGCAGCCGACAAGAGGCGTTTTTGTCAGAGGGAGTTGTTTTCATTTCAAGCAAAACAAAACCAGCTCGGAGCTGGCCAAGCAAAGGGAGTCCCAAGCGAGGACTATAAAAGGCTGAAACGCCTGTTCAACTTCAGTGACAGCAGCGGAAAGTGTGACAGTCGCGCTGTGCTTGCAATAACCTTTAATGGTATCAATTTAATGTGCGCAGGGCAGCCATCATTCTAACACAATATGTATCAGGGAGTCCAATAACGATGAAACAGCTGTACAGGAAGTGACTAACAAGCACATCTGGGAGCCAGGAGGAATTTTTGGAGGCAATAAAATGGAAATTTGTTTTGTCCAAGATTGATCAAGTAGTTCAACCCTTTTCAAAATTAAGTGAGACTCGGCTCCTCCTGATCCATTTCAGTCAAAAATCCTGGATGAAAGGCCATAATGAAACACACTGACAGTGCAGCGAGCTCAGCTTGCAAGCTAGGCCCGGTAATGTATTCTATTTCCATGACAACTAAGCTAAACCATTTTACTGATAAATGAAGAAGACACTGTGATGGGTGGGGGAGGGAGCCATTGTCCCACATCCCCTCCCCCCACAGCCTCCAACAACCTTCACAATCCTTGATGCCGCCTCACTCAACAGCGGACCTATGACCACGGCAGACAAGCCAGGGCGCAGGACATGCTGGGCACAGAGCGTGTCAAAGAGATGCTTGTTAACACTGGTAAGGAGATGATGACAAGTCTGAAGGAGTCTTTGTAATGCAGCTGTAGAGCAGCGTTGGGGTAGGTGCAGCATCTCTCCAAGTGTCCCTCTTACGCTCTTTTCCTGTCCTATGCTGGACTGGTTTAGGATATAGGACTATAAACAAGCACACAGCTCGGTCAGAAGTTCCTTTCCCTGCCAGTTTGAAAGAGCCACTCAGGTCCAGACTACATGCTGGATTTCAGTGATGAGGGAAGCTGCAAGAAGAGGGGCCCAGTTTAGATGGAAAAGGGGGAGCAGGAAGGATGTAAAATCCTGTTGAAAGAGGTAACTGGTTAAATGTTAAGTTTAACCTGTTAACCAGGCTCCCGGAGGTGGGAGGGCCGCTCAGCCCAGGCTGGCTAGAGTGGCCCCCTTCCCTACCCACGATGTGGTGCACTGCACCCGGCCAGGCAGGAGCAGCCCCCTACAACATGGGTGGGGGGAAGCTCCAGCCCAGCCGGGCCTGCCACGTCGTGGGCTGCTCCACGCAGGCTGGGCGAGCCCACTGCTGGCAGAGGGCTGCTCGGGCCTGCCACACTGCCCCGTGCTATGGGTGAGGGGCTGCTTCGACCAGGTTCTCTGCGGCGCACTATGGGTAGGGGGCTTCTCCAGCCTAGCCAGGCCACTGGTTAACAGCTTACATGGTAAACATCACTTGGTAAGCATGAGTGAATTAAATACAGAACCAGCAGCCAAAACCCCCTCAACTCTCCACATTCTTCACTACTCCATCTGTTAAAAGTGAATACGCACCTCACACAGCTGTTTGGGACCAGTGGTCCCTGTAAGCTGAGTGACTGGGCAGCTGCCCAGGGGAGATTCAGGTGCCACCCAGCTCATTAGCAGCATGCACGCAGCCAGCAGCTTGTGTTTCTAGTGGCAATGCACATCTGCACGAAGGATGTTAAGAATCGGTTATTTCATTAATCGAATAGTTGATGCATTTTTGCATCGACTGTAGAAGGCCCGATTTGAGACCATCTGAGTTCCGACCCCCCACTCTTATAAAAATGGTTGTAAGTGCAGAAAGGGCCAAAACCACCCAACTTCCATCCTGGGCCTGCATTTACGACGGTGCACAGCGCCTATCCTAAATGAGGATTCAAGTTACGACACCCCCAACTTGCGATGCTTTCCCAGGAATGGATCGCATCGCAAGTCAGGGGCCTCCTGTATTCGATTAGTTGATAAGGCGGCATTTCAAAGGGGCAGCGCCGCACGGCTGATACAGGGCTTAGTGCCACACAGAGCCTGGGGTCAGCTGGGGACTCCAGCTGTCCCTGGGCTTCGTGCGGCGCTGCCCCTTTGGAACGTCGTTGCAGCATTTCAAAGGGACAGCGCCACACAGCTGATCCTGGGCTTATCAGTACACGAAGCCCGGACTCAGCTAGGGACTCCCCAGGCTCCCTGTGGCACTGCCGCTTTGAAGTACCCCCTTCATTGTCTCTATCTGATAAGAGGCAGCAAGCTGGGGGGGGGGGGGGGAAAGAGAGGGGGCGGAGCGACCAGTTGACTATCCTGTCAACTATCCGATAAGCATTTGCTTTTCAGATAGTCGACTAGTCCTTAACATCCCTTATCTGCACATACCTCCGTGCATGTAAAATTTATTCCACACATGGATGAGAAAAGAGGGAACATTGTTTGAGAGTACACAAAATTTAAGGATACAGACCTTCATTCCTGCACTTGTTCCAATACCAGAGACCCGACTCTCAGCCAGATCCTTGATGACAGTATTGCTTACTTGGAGTGGGAGCCATATAGCAACTCTTTGAGCTCTCTTTCTCCACTCTGACACAAGAAATATGGAGAATGATGGAGGTCTTCCCTATCATTCCAGCTCCAACATGTTCCCCTTTAAGCTAATTGCCTTTTTAACCCATCAATTTCCATTGGAGTTGCCATTCTAATCTACCCAAACTCATCTCCTCCACTCTCTGAAATGTTTAATCCCATTATATAGAGGAAAAATCATAGCTCCTGATCGCTGGAATCTGTCTTTAATGAGCCAGCAACTTGCTTTGCATGTCATCAGAGGTATGTAGTAATGTTAACGAATCAGAACATGATATGTAAATGAGTGCATTGTTACTGGCTGTGAGTTCCAAGACAGTAGTTTACTTTCCAGATATGGGGTGTGTCTAGACTACTGAGTTTTGTCGACAAAAGTGGACTTTTGTCGACAAAACTATACCTGCGTCTACACTACCGCTGAGTTCTGTAGACATAACGTCGACAGAACTCAGCAGTTTTGTCGACGCTGGTAAACCTCATTCTACGAGGCATAACGCCTTTTGTCAACAGAGTTCTGTCGACAGAAGGTGTTATTGCCTGTAGGGTTGCATCTAGACTACAGGGTTTTGTCGACAAAGCAGCTTGCTTTGTCGACAAAACTGAATGTGTCTAGACGCTCTATGTCGACAGAAGTTTTGTCGACAGTATCTGTCGACAAAACTTCCGTCGACAAAACCCTGTAGTCTAGACGTACCCATGGAGTGAAATCCCCACTTTAGAATAATAGCTTCAAAGGAAATACTTTTAAAAACAACTAGTGCCCTGTAGCACCTTGGAGACTAACAAAAAACTATAGATAGTATCATGAGTTTTCGTGAGCAAAACCCACTTCCTCAGATGAGCAGAGTGGAGAGAAAATTCAGGGCTACAGCAAAAGTTGAATATTCTAGTGTGATGAGTGAGAGGGGAACTATACTTTTCTGGACATCCCAGCCATTCAGTTAACTACATTGCCTGTAAGGGTTAAACCCAATGACAGTGAGCTCTAGGCTACGTCTACGGTGGCAGCTTCTTGCACAAGAACTCTTTTGTGGAAGAGTTCTTGTGCAAAAACTCTTCCACAAGAGAGCATCTACACTGCCATGTGCTTTTGCGCAAGAGCATCCATAGCAGTGTGGACGCTCTCCTGCGCAAGAAAGCTCTGACGGCCATTTTAACCATAGGGGCTTCTTGCACAAGAAATTCATGTTGCCTGTCTACACTGGCCTCTTCTGGAAGAGCTCTTGCGCAAGAGGGCTTATTCCTCGTGGGGAGAGGAATAACTCTTCTGGAAGAAGCCCTATTTTACAACTCTGTACTGTAAATTTACTTCAGGAAGAACGCTCGTGCAGTGTAGACAGTCGGCAAGTTTTTTGCGGAAGAACTACTGTTCTTCCACAAGAAGCTACCAGGGTAGACATAACCCTAGAGTCTCTAGGAATTGTTGGCAGGGAGCCAGAAGAGCCAATGCAAACAGTGTTGCTTTTTTAATTGAAAAGCAGGGCCTCCCTGCTGCAGTCTTTTGTGTGATCAGAGATGAGCTGGGATAGATGAGTTAAGCCAGAAACAAGGCATGGAATTTCCAGTGTTATCCAGGCCTCAGGAAGGACTAAACCTTGGAACAACAGATATATGAGTAAATCAGAGAATGTTTAGTCAGATGCAATCAGGCTATTTCCTTTATTTTGGAGTTTGTTGAACTCCTCTGTGCTGATGTACCTCCCTCCCCTATACACTGTAAATTTTAACTGAATCCCAGGGAAACAAATCTCTGTGTTCTTAATCTGCCTTTTTTCAGTTGCTCTGTAACAGCTAACAATCAAGCATGCTTTACCAAGTATGTCGTTTGTTAAATCCCCTTTTTAAGACTATGATCCGAATCCTGGGTCCCAGGCAGGAGGTTCTGTGTACATGTGCCTGAGACTGAAAGGTCAGCTATTAAGATATTTCAGTTTGTTTTCAAGCTCTCTCCAGAGGGAGGGTTAAAAAACTTGGAGTTACTCCACAGGAAGAAATTCCCAAGTGTGTCTTTCTGGGTTCTCAAAGGGTTTTTTGCATTTGGGTGGTGGCAGCATACCACTCAAGGTCAAGGAATCTGTGACCTACAGAAGTTTTTAAGCAGAAGCCTTTAGTGGTAGAGTATTTGCAGAAGCCTTTAGTGCCAGGGTATTTAAAAGTCTCTTGCACAGGTCTGCACAACATGCGGCCCGCAGGGGCTCACTGTGCAGCCCATGACCAGGACTGGATTAAGGGGCAGGCTAGGTGGGCAGCTGCCCGGGGTGCCAACCTCTGGGGGGGGGAGGTGAAAACACCCCAGAACCCAGAGTCGCTCTGCCACGCAGTGCACGCCTGCTGCGCTGCCACGTGGACGGGACTCCCCAACCCCGGGTCTCCCCTGCCCGCCATGGGGGGGGCAGAGAGACTGGGAGCACACTGGGGCCGGGCTCGCACTGTGCCGTGTGCCTATCCAGCCAGGGGATTGCCCCGGTCTACCTGGACCCCGTGCCCAAGGCATGCTCAGCCGAGTGCCGAGGCGCTGCTTCCAGGCGCCTGCTGCTGCACAAGTCCCAGATCCCGGTGCTAGCAGGTGAGGCTGGGCGGGGAGAGGGGCCCACCATGCTACATGAAAGGGGGGGGAGGGGAGTTGGAAGGCCAGACCAGTTAAAAAGAAAATGCTCCGGCGGGGGGAATGAGAGGAAAGAGGGAGCAGAAGCAGCATCTCCGCTCCCCACCTCTGCTCCTCAGTGCGGAGGGGGGTCCGGAGTAGGGAGAGGGCTGGCCGCTCCCCCCCGCCTGGAGCTGAGGTGGAGGGAGTGGGCGCCCCCTTTTCCCAACACTGCCCCTTAATCCTCTCACGCTTCTCCCGGTGGCGAGGCCGCAGGCAAGGGGAAGGGATGGGCACTCTGTATTCATAAATAAAAATTAAAATAATTTAAAAAACTGTGTGATTTAATTGAAAAATTCTTAATAAAGTATCAGCCCCCAACCTACTCTTGCAGCCTGCAGCGGTTTTCTTTGGAGTAATATGGCCCTCGCCGCTTTCCGAGTTGTGCAGGCCTGCTCTTGCAGATGCCCACCTTCTGCACTCGAAGCGACAGAGTAGGAAACAACCTTCATAGCTAACAATATCTCAAAATACTTTGAATGTACAAAAACATAATATATCCACTGAATGTGTTTACTGAAGATCTGATGTTCTCCAACATAAATATTGGCCTTAGGCTCACCCTGACCAGGAAGTCTTTATATTCTGCTCAAGAACAGCCGCTATTTATTATTTAATATGAAATTTGGGGAAGCGAAAGAGATTTTTGCTTTCTTTTTGAAGATAAATGTTTATTTCTCATCATGTATACTATACATAAAGAGGCGCACAGGTGTAATCAGCAAAGCTTTATTTATGTTGCGGTCAATGCACAAATATGCAATACATCCCTTTGTTTCACAAATTTTGCAAAATAGTCCTGAGGATGACCAGCACTTTGTGGGTTGACCACCACTTAAAATCAGCACGTTAAATCAGTGAAAGGAAAAAGGCAGAACGGTGTATTATAAAGTACATGACATTAAAAAAAATTTAATTCCACTCAAGATTTTACTTTATAACCAAACACTGTCTATTGTCACGACACTGCTTGGCCAGTTTGTATATGTGTCTGAACAAACAGAAAACAAAAGAATATAACACAAGACTCCAGAGGAGTGTCATCGTATTGCTTTTGTCAAGTCCTGAGTTATCTATGTGAAGTAACAACATTTATTCTGAACTCTCAAAGACAGATACTTTTGGAGTCTGATTCCAAAAGCTAAAATAGCAATCTCATCCTCCTTATTCAATCTCCATTCCAACTCCTAGCGTGTCTGACATCATTATCAGTCTCATGTATTAAAATAAGGGACATGGTCAAAATAAAAATTTATGAGAGAGAAAATGTCTTATGTGCATTATTACCATCTTAAGATGCATTTAACTTTTAATAATCTAAGTCAAATTTACTTTTCACCCTTTCTTTTGCATCCAACTCAAACACGGACAATGAAGTCAGACAGGTGAATCTGACTGTCTGTTTTTTGTGTGCTAGCATGACGTAGTTATTTATGGCTTTCCAATGCCACGGAGAAAGGTTTAATAAACAACCCCATATTGCAATGGAAACATAACTGCTCACTCTAAAGTATTTCATTAAAGTAGTTCCATTCATATGAATCTTTGTAAAAGGCCATAAATCCCTAATGCTAAATTCAGGCTCTAGCACCATTTTAATCCTGCAGTCTATGGGCCATTTCAGACTAAAGCTTTCTCTAGCCCAGGTATTTCAATCACTAGTAACTGCAGGTCCAGTTACAATAAACCAATAACACAAGTGCAAAAATAAGAAGATATGGAGATAATGACTCTAATAAACACAAGGGATTGAAAGTGCAGATAAACATATTAACTCACCAGCCTTATAGAAACTTCTTTTTTGGAGGTTGCATAAATCATCCTCAAAGTCTATGAGGGTGTAGTCCAAAGGAAACCTAATGCATTCATTGGCTTTTACACCCTTCAGGATTAGCTTTTAAGTTATAACCTTTAGGCCAGTTCTGCCTCTACTGTTGAGTTTTGGAGAACAAGATAGCCCCACACCCTAACTCTTCTCATAACAAATTTCACCCTGCTCCCCATCACAGGGAACAGCACCTGTCCAAGTTGTCAGTCAGGCCTATGAGCTAGAGGACTTGAGAAAACCCCTTAAGAGGGGAAACATTTTTGCAGACAGCTCCAAAGCCACAATCATTTAGCTGTTGTACAAAGGAACTACTCTAGCAATCTCCTGCCTACAAATAGGGCATTTCTTTGGATCTGGAAGTGCCTGGTAGCACTCATCACATGAGCAGACATGCCCACACTCTAGAAAGACACAGGACTTAATGTTACTCAGACAGATGACACAGGCATTTTTTGTAGTCTCCCCACCCTCTGTGTTCATGTCATTCCTTAGCTGCTCCTGAGTCTTCCTGAATTCATCTTGTATCTGTTTCAGGCGCTGCTTTTCTCGAAGCTGCCGGTACTGCTTCCTCAGAATGAAGAAGAGCGTGGCACAGGTTGCAAAGCCGAAAATGACAGTCAGGATTTTCCAGAGTTTGACACTTGATTCTTGCTTCTTCAGCAAGGAATCAAAATCCAGGCTGCTCAGATAATACTGCATCCCCTGCTTGGGGGGCTGCAACTTGATAGTGTTGTTGTCTAGGACCAACTCTCCTATTCCCGTTAATGTTGTTCCAACCTTCAGCATTTCTTCAGTTTCTTGAATGCCTTTGGGACGTTCTCCGCTAATGTAATGGCCAATCACATCCGTGAAGGATTGAATAGAGGGATGGAACTTTTCGTATACCGTCTCCAAGCTGAGTTCTGCAGAATCCAGGGGCTTTACCACCCTTACTGTGATGTTGGCACCGTCCTCGTGAGGCACTAAGTCAAAGGGTGTTGTGTTGGTTCTCTGGTGGATGATCTTTTCACAGTCATTCCTGGGGGAAGATAAGTGAGTGAGAAATAAAGCAAATCCAGGCATATACATTTTGCCATCAGCTGGAACATGTGATAAAGAAAAACTCAAGCCACTTTCCCCTAATTAAGGACTAGTGGTGAAATAGGTGTTCAATCTGCTTTGTTGTAAACACTCCATCTACCTCGAGACAACTTGTTTACAGTTGCCCACATGCAGCATTGCCAGATTCTGCTTGTTTCCATCCATGTGGTTTTTTTCCTACCAAAAATACTAACATGACATGCACATCATGCACCTGCACATGCACAAAGAAGTCCAAAGGGCTGTATGTGGCCTGCGGGTTGCAGGTTACCCACCACTATTTTTAAACTATGTCTATTTTGAAGGTGCATGTACTTGTCATGGGTACTTTTTAGTAAGATTTAATATCTTCTGTCCCTCTATTATTCTATGAGTCTTAAAAAGTTGTTAAAATACACACTGAAAGTTGATTCTATCCACAGCCAGGGGAAAAAAATCTTTATCAGCATTTAGCGCTACATAAGTTAAATCAACAAAGCTTCCTTCCTCTCACATACTTGCAATAGCACACTACAGTGTTGTTAAGCTCAACTAATCAATATCTGCAAAGAACTTTCAGATCCCTAGGCAAAAGGTGGTAAAGTAGTACAAAATATTACATTCACTGCCCCTGGAAAAAGGACCTTAATGCTATTAATGCCACTGAAACTTTCTGCAGTATTTGGCCCTCTTGGAAACACCCTCCTTTTCATTAGATTACAACCAATTGGATTATTGAACCAAGCACTCGTACTACTTGAATCCTGTTTATCACATGTCTTAGCAAAAGTGTCTCTAGGTCAAAATAACTCTAAAGCTGTTTCTTTCTGTAGCAGTGTTGCCTGGGGTTCTCAGTAAGCCCCTGTTTTAAATGCATACACTTCTGCTTAGCTCCATTACAAGGAAGCAGACACTGTACTTCCGTTGGCATGAAAATGACACTCAGACATATCGAATTCCATCTAATCTTCCAAATAGGTTTCCAACTTTGACAAAATGTTATGCAGCAAGAAACACTGCATGGCATACAAGCAATTTTAATAAATGTAACCCGATTAAGTGGGGCTTTGTTTAGGCTCAGAAAGCAGAGCAATGATCCGGTTTCAGCAGGTTCAATTGACAATGCGACTTCCTATTCCTTCTCCAGGTACTGAGTCAGGGAGTCATGTTCTCACAGATTTTATCATTTGAATTATATTTGTAGGTCTATTATTAAGAACTTATTTTAACATCTGGAGAATATTGCCAGGTTGCAACCATTGTTCAAACTGAACAATTTACAGCTGCTGACAAATGCTTTTAAACTTGCTAGCTTGAATTAGCATAATTACCTATGTTCACAGTACAGGCAGTCCCCGGGTTACGAACATGATAGGGACTGTAGGTTTGTTCTTAAGTTGAATCTGTATGTAAGTCGGAACTGGTGTCCAGATTCAGCCGCTGCTGAAACTGATCAGTTTCAACAGCGGCTGAATCAGGACGCCAGTTCTGACTTACATACAGATTCAACTTAAGAACCCCAGGCATCCCCAAGTCAGCTGCTGCTGAAACTGATCAGCGGCTGATTCCAGGAAACCCGGGGCAGGGGCTTCCTGTAGTCAGCCACTGGTCAGTTTCAGCAGCGGCTGACTTGGGGACGCCTGGGGCAGAGCAGCTGGGGTGCTGCTGGGTTGGTCCAGTAGCGCCGCCGCTCCTCGGCGCTACTGGATCAACCCAGCAGCACCCCAGCTGCTCTGCCCCAGGCGTGCTGATTCAGCCGCTGCTGAAACTGACCAGCAGTGGCTGAATCAGGACGCCTGGGGCAGAGCAGCTGGGGTGCTGCCCGGTTGGTCCAGTAGCGCCCAGAGCGGCACTACAGGACCAACTGGCAGCGCCCCAGCTGCTGTACCACAGGTGTCCGGAGCAAAGCCGCGGAGCACGGGGGCAGCGGGACAGCCCAGACGCGCCGTGGCTGTCCTGCTGCCCTCGGGCTCCGTGGCTTTGCTCTGCTTTGCTCCCCGTCCCCCTGGTCTGCAGACCAGGGGGACGGGGAGCAAAGCGGCGGAACACGTGGGCAGCGGACAGCCCAGACGCGTCTGGGCTGTCCGCTGCCCGCGTGCTCCGCGGCTTTGCTCTGCTTTGCCCCCCCGTCCCCCTGGTCTGCAGACCAGGGGGACGGGGGGGGGGGGCAAAGCAGAGCCAAGCCGCGGAGCAGCGGCCAGCTGACAGCCCAGACGCGTCTGGGCTGTCAGCTGACCGCGCGCTCCGCGGCTTGGCTCTGCTTTGCTCTGCTTTGTCCCCCCTGTCCCCCTGGTCTGCAGACCAGGGGGACGGGGGGGGCAAAGCAGAGCAAAGCAGAGCCAAGCCGCGGAGCACGTGGGCAGCGGACAGCCCTGTCCGCTGCTCGCGTGTTCCGCCGCTTTGCTTCCTCTCCCTGGTCTGCTGAAGACCAGGGAGAGGAAGGGCCCCGTTCGTAACTGCGGATCCGACGTAAGTCGGATCCGCGTAACTCGGGGACTGCCTGTATTTTAGCAGATACATGAGGGTCACAGCACATCCTGATCTTGAAATCTTTATGCAGGCTCCATAAATACTGCAGCAATTTTAGTTTTAGAGAATCCCACCCCCCCAAGACACTTCTGCTTCATACACCCAATAGTTTCATGCATTCTGAGTAGGCCAGTTACATGAAATCATCCACTCTTAATCCCCACCCCAAAGTTTCAACGGCTTGTAATAATGACTTTCCCCATGGCTATAGAGTGAAATACCCTCCCCAATGTAAACTGTTAAAATCCAATAGAATTCAAAAGTAGGTGAAGAATGTAACTGTTTGCTGCACACTTCAGTTCACCAACACTAATTTTTTATGATTTTATTGAAAAATGGTCAGACTCAGAGAGAATGCTCTACAAGGCTCACAGCTAATGATAGTTCAGGCTATGTTAAGGCTTTGCCATTCCCACCGCTCCACTGCCAAGGACTTAAGAACAAAAGCATCATCGATTGTATCAAAAAACTTCCAAAATAGTGCAGTAGCTGTTAAAAAGAACTAATAAAGTTGGCAGGCCTAAAAACCTGACCTATTTACATCAATTTGTGCAGAAATTGAGCATTTACAGGTGTCTTCGTTCTCAATTACCACCTCCAGTGCACTCTACCCGCTCATCTCAAACAAAAAAAGGAAAAAAAAAAAAAGAAAAGAAAAGAAAATGGGTTTGAGAGTGAAAAGTTTTCAGCTCCTAAAGAAAGATCTAATATGGGAAGGGGGATGGAAGACATTAAATCTTATTGAAAAGTATTCATGACATGTACATGACCTTCAAAACAGAAAGGGTATGTCTACACTACCCCGCTAGTTTGAACTAGCGGGGTAATGTATGCATACCTCACTTGCTAATGAAGCCCGGGATTTGAATTTCCCGGGCTTCATTAGCATAAGCGGGGAGCCGCCATTTTTAAATCCCCGCTGCTTCGAACCCCGTGCAGCGCGGCTACACGGGGCTCGAACTAGGTAGTTCGGACTAGGGTGCCTAGTCCGAACTACCGTTACTCCTCGTGAAACGAGGTGTACCGGTAGTTCGGACTAGGCACCCTAGTCCGAACTACCTAGTTCGAGCCCCGTGTAGCCGCGCTGCACGGGGTTCGAAGCAGCGGGGATTTAAAAATGGCGGCTCCCCGCTTATGCTAATCAAGCCCGGGAAATTCAAATCCCGGGCTTCATTAGCAAGTGCGGTATGCATACATTACCCCGCTAGTTCGAACTAGCGGGGTAGTGTAGACATACCCAAATACTTTAAAGGCAAGGGTGGGCAACCTGCAGCCCACATGCAGCTCTTTGGGCTTCTATATGTGGCCCACAAGACAATTTGTTCACTGTTGCCCACATGCAGGGTTGCCAGATTCTGCTTATTTTATGGAGTTTTTTTCTTACCAGAATTACTAACATGACATGCACATAAACCAAGGACACGTGAAGTGGTACGCGTGCTGACTGCACACATTATTGACTGAGAGAACCGGTACTCCCTCTGAGGCCAAAGGAACAACACGGTTCAATTGGCACACTGCACAAATTCTATGTACAAGAGCCCGTTAGCAAAACTACCCTATCCCGGAAGACTGTCTTGGTTACAACAATCCTGCGGCCCGCTGAAATGAAGGAGTGTTAGGCCCGCTCATTAGCCTAGGTTGCCCATTGCTGCTTTAAAGGCATTTAAAACTTTATATACAGGAATGATTTCACCCACGCTGAAACATATTCACCGCTGAAGTTAATCCAAACAGCTGATTAACACTGCACAGCAACATTACAGAGCAGTGTCACTTACCATCATACTCAGTTTTCATAGCAGAAAGAATTTAAGGAACCAAAATAAATAGAATTTGGCTAAGAACCAAGATTAACAATATTATTGCTTTTAAAAAGCGTAATTTGATCTCCAGTAACAAAGAGCTTATGCTCCAATAAATCTGTTAGTCTATAATGTGCCACAGGTCTTCTAGTTGTTTATACAGATTCAGACTACCACGACTGATACTAGTAACAAAGAGGTGATACTTAAAGATTTGATCCAAATGACAGAATTACCAGCGACAAAGAGTCTGATAATCGACACTAGAACCTTGATTCAAAATTGATCTGTAATCACTGTAAGCTGTGCACTTGTGCAGCCACTCAGGAGAAATTCAAATGCTGCCCAACAGATTAGCATAATGCCCATAGCTAGGTTTTATGTTTCTACTGTTGGTGCACATTTGCACATGCATTGGTGCACATAAAAATTATTCTGCACATGGATGAAAAAATCCACACAGGGATGGAAAAGATTAGAGGAAACATTGCTAGTAACCCATCCAAATACTGACTAGACCATGTTAAAGGTTGAATAACTCACATGACCATTCAGATACAAAGTATTTGTCTAGTTTTGAAACAGCATCCATAATTCATGGAAAACAAAATACTCACGCAACTAGTTACTAAGTAACCTGGGTTTACGGGTTACTTTATACAGAAGAAATTGCCCAGTAGTTGCCTCTCCCAATAAGAAAACTGAGCTACAAAATCAAGGTCAAGGACAAGATACAGCAATATTCAGTAGACTTCATGACCATATGAAATCCCACCCCTAAATTCTCTCACCTAATTCACTACCCAATTACTTTCTTTGGTAGATATCTTCATCATAAAACCAACAGGTGGTGCATAAATGTCTGGATGTTTTCAAAACCACAAGAGAAGTAGACATACCAGATATGGGTTGTTCGATTCCACACCATTTTGTGCTCCTGTAGTGTCAGCCTCTGAACCACCCCCTTGCAATTGTCCACAAATTGGCTGCTGAGAGTTTCCTTAACAGACTGTACAACACCTGAAAGATACAGAACCATTTTATCAAGAATTGTAAAGGTAACATTTGTTAACCATTATTTTACATACTTTTTATTACATATACAATTAGCAATGCCAGAGTTAACTCAGTTATGCAACTAAAGAAGAAGAGAATTAGTGCCAAGCCCACTGACAGGAGGGATAAAGGGGACAGTTGCCCAAAGACCCAGTGATTCAAAGGGGCCCAGGGCTTCTGGCTACCCTTCTGGTAGCAGCCAGAAGCCCTAGGCCCTTTAAATCATGGTCAGAATGCTATGTTACATGCTCTGAGGGCCGGGGGTGCGGTGCAACATGCTCTGGGCAGTGCAAAGGGCTGGCCGCCCTAGCTCTGCCCCTTCCCAAAGCACGGAGCCACCTCCCACCTCACCTAGGGGTCCATGGTAGCTGTCACTGCCACTAATTAATGCTCTCAATTGTCAGCATGTATCCCAAATGCAGAACTAGAATAAGGTCTAGGGCAGCTGTGGTCAACCCGCGGCTCACGAGCCACATGTGGATCTTGCCCCCGAAAAGTGCGGCTCGTGAAGCCAACAGCTCTCGCCCCCCGCTGGCTCCCCCTCGGCCCCCTGCTTCCGTGCGCTTACCAGGTCAGAGCTGCGGGGTTTTAAAAATGGCACCTAAGATGGTGGCCATCTTAAAGGGGCAGACTTTTTTTTAATTTTTTTTAATTTTTATTGTTTTTGCTCGACAATTCTGTTCTGGGGTTTTGTTTTGTTTTTTGCTTGACAATTCTAGTGCGGCTCTTTGCATTTTTTCTGGCTCTCTTTGTTAAATGGGTTGGCCACCCCTGCTCGGGGGGGGGGTGTCAAGTGGTGGATATAGAATAGTCAAAAAAAAACCCACTATCTTAGGGAGACTGCTTGATTTACATTGAAGGATCTCCATTAGAACAGAAATGTCTGTCTGGCATTAAATCCACTGGAAACATTACGAACTATTTTGTACATGTATATACTGAGCCTATTGCTTGAAATGGAATTTCATTATCCTTGCAAGTATTGTTAGATGACTCAGTGTCTTCTCATCCATCCTCTGCTTTAGTTACCTGAACCAGCATGAGAGATGACAATGAAAAGTATCAGAGGGGTAGCCGTGTTAGTAATTGGAAGCTGCATTTATAACTCTGTAGTGACATAGGTACTTATACACAATACCTTCAATAACTGCATATGGGACACATTTTCCTGGTGCTTCCATAAGAATGTTCTTCAAGTCTTGATCTAAATGTACTTGCTTTGCTCCCTATATAAAAAAGAGCCATGTGTATCAGTGTAGTCTAAACATGTTATAAAACAGATGTTAAGGAGATTTCTCACTTGACTAATTTCTAAAGATTGTGTTGTGTAGATAAACTTGAGGATAGGGAAAGGAGAGTTTTGAGGAATAGGGAGGGCCGTTCAATGCTAATTTACAATAGACACTATATTCAGGCTTGAAGGGCTAGATTGTTATAGGTAATTGTCAATTTAACCTACATTTACAAATAAAAAATATTTCCATCAATAATATCAAAATTTACAAATAAGCAAAGTAAGAAAAATGCTGCTTGAGAAATTTTTAGAAATTCTTAGCCCAGTGTCTATCATAATAGTTAGTTTAAACTATGACAGTGAAACAAGCCCTGAAAAAGTTTTAAAATATTGAAAATATATAAAGGGGAAAAATACATGGGAACAGGATATATACTCGAACATAAGCTTGTTCATTTATAAGAAAACCCCCCCCCAAACTTAGAGAGAAAATGGAAAAAGTCACCGACCCATTTATAAGCAAGCTTGTCAGCACTGGCTGAGAGATGTGCAGGCTGCAGGTACAGAGCCTCTCAGCTCCCATTGGCTGCTCTTCACAGTTCGCAGCCAATGGGTGCCAAGAGGCTACATGCTGGCAGCCAGAAAGTCCTTCAGTCTGTGCTGCTTCCCGAGCCACGGAAAGAACCCGTTCATAAGTCAACCACCGCTCTTCACAGTGGGATTTTTTTCCAAAAAAAGTCATCTTATGAACGAGTATACGCGGTATTTCACTTTCAAAGAAATGGAGCGCTAAAAACGCACTCTAAAGCCAAATAAAGAAATATTCAATTAAAATAAAAAAATCTTCAAATAAACCAAATATTGTCATCAGAACACTTTATTCTTTTATATGGAGTTTCTAATCTGCTATTTTTACTACAGTGTTAGATACCAAATGAAAAAGTTAATACTTTTCAGTAATAAAGTAAAAAGATCACACAACTGACCTTAAGGCTGTTAGCAACTTTAGATTTCTGCCTGTAAATGGAGTACAGAATTGCCGTGATAGCCGAACTAGTGGCCAGCAATATAACTTGGCCAGTAGACGGGCGCCCCCCACTTTCCATCACTGCAATTTAGCTCTAGTTCAAACATATTAAAAAAAAAGAAAGGGTTACAATTTGGTTTTCCCTTTGATATTTTCATACCCTCTGCTCCTTGTTTCCCACCCCGTTCCATTTTTTTCCTTCCCCCCTCTCCCTTCTCCCCTATTTATTTTGGGCCTGCACATCCTAAACTCAAAACTCCAGTCATCTGAAGAAGTGAGCTGTGCCCACAAAAGCTCATACCACCATCTACATGTTCTGTTAGTCTACAGCAGAGGTGGGCAAAAGGGCCTCTGCGGGCCGAATCCAGCCCACAAAGCAGGTAGATCCAGCCTATGGATACCCTGCTGTTCCCCTGCCGGCAAAGGGGCTCCTCCACCCCCAGACCAAATCATGGTTTGGGGGTGGGGTAGCCCCATCCCTTCCCATTTAGGCCCGCCCCTTCCAGGGTGGACCCTGTGCAAAAATTGCCTACCCCTGGTCTATAAAGTGCTACCAGACCATTTGCTGTTTTTTAAGTTAATAGTGATCGGGTTATTAAAAGACTTTTCTGTGCAAAATAGCTTTTATGTCACCCTGCTTTGGAGAGGAGGATCAGCTCTTATTAATGAAAAGGATTTACAGTGGTCTCAATCTGAGACAGAAGCACTGAGACAACTAGGTGGCAAGGGAGGTTGCAGAAAGCGGTTCAGGTAGCAAGAGGTATACTTTAGGGCAGCAGCTGATAACTGCTGGCTGTGAGTCAGCTGATGTGCTCTGAATAAGCACAAGCAAAAGCAGGGATGATGGCAGGAGGGCGAGGAGAGCAGAGCAAACCATGTTGACCACAAGCCTCTGGGAACCCCCCCCCCTCCAAGAACTCTTCTCTCAGTTCTACCCTACTCTTAGCCCTACTCTTCCCCACATCTCTCAACTTCCCCCCATAAGAGCCCTACTCTTCCCTACACCCCTCAGCACCTCACCGCCCCTCCCCCTCCTAGCCCCGCCTCCCCACAGCACTTCACCGCCCCTCCCTTCCTAGCCCCACCTCCCCGCAGCACCTCACCGCCCCTCCCTTCCTAGCCCCACCTCCCCACAGCACCTCACCGCCCCTCCCCCTTCTAGCCCCGCCTCTTCCCAGCACCTCACCGCCCCTCCCCCTCCTAGCCCCGCCTCTTCCCAGCACCTCACCGCCCTTCCCCTTCCCCTCTTAGCCCCGCCTCCCCACAGCACCTCACCGCCCCTCCCTTCCTAGCCCCGCCTCCCCACAGCACCTCACCGCCCCTCCCTTCCTAGCCCCGCCTCCCCACAGCACCTCACCGCCCCTCCCTTCCTAGCCCCACCTCCCCACAGCACCTCACCGCCCCTCCCCCTTCTAGCCCCGCCTCTTCCCAGCACCTCACCGCCCCTCCCCCTCCTAGCCCCGCCTCTTCCCAGCACCTCACCGCCCTTCCCCTTCCCCTCCTAGCCCCGCCTCCCCACAGCACCTCACCGCCCCTCCTAGCTCCGCCTCCCCCCAGCACTTCACTACCCCTTCCCCCATCCAGCCCGAAGCGTCCTCTCCTATTGCCCCGCACGCGCACGCAGCGTATCCCCTGCAGCTCCCGCCGCCGCCGCCGGCCTCCCTGCCCCGCGCTCTGTGCCCCAGGACACTCACCCCACCCCGCCCTGCCAAGCCTGCCCCTTTCTCTTCCGGCGCGGTCTGATGACGTCTGCGCTCTATCCGCGAGCAGCATAGAGATGACGCAGGGCCGTAGCGCGTGGGGCTAGAGGGTTCTCCGCTCCCCCTCCCCTCTCAGGCGGGGACCGCCCCGCCCGGCCAGAGCTCCCCGCCCCCGCCCCGCTCCTCTCTCTGGGGATGGGAGCCAGGGTCAGGGCGTCCCTGCCCAGCTCTGCCGCTCACCTGCGCGCCCCCAGCATCCCTTTGCAGGGGAAGCCCTCGCGGCGCTGTGCAAAGGACGGCATTGCCATCAGCCTTCGTTTATGGCTGGGGAAACTGAGGCACGAAGGGGGGGCGGGGCGACTTGCCTAGGTCACCCCCCGCAGGGCTGCGGCAGAGCAGAGAGTAGAACCCAAGTCTCTTAAACCCCGTCTGGTGCTCTGCCTGCGAGACTACTCTGCCTTATACATTTACCAAGCACCTCTCATCGCAAAGCATGCAAAATAGGAGTCATTTAGCTGAGAGGCCGTACTAGCCCAGTAGGTGCCCTAAGCAGGAATAGCTTGAGCCCAGCTTACTGCTCTTCTGCGTAAACATACAAATGGCATGATTTCCACAAAACAGAATATATACCCACACAGCGCATAGTGATGCACTTGTTAAAAACGCAATGTTAAATAAGAGGAATGGTAGCTGGGGGGTAATACTATACTTGCGGGGGCTTCTGAGTTGCTGGAAGACTTAAAATTGCTCAGTCTGCTTATGCCTGGTGACATCTTCGCCCCTGTCGAAGGGCAAAGGTCGTTGGGGGTGGAACACTACACAATTACACTACACTACATAGCAATACACAATTGGCTGGGGCCAACATTTTCAGATGTGGTGGAGGTAATAGCTAGGTACTTAAATAATCCATATTTAAGCACTCAAATACATGGCTTAGTTTTCTGAGACAATAGGCACAGCTCCTGAGATTAAAGTCTGAAATCAATTGGAATTGTAGGTGCTCAGCAGCTTTGAAAATCAAGCCACTTATTCAGGTGTTCATGTGGTGATTTAGGCATCCAAATTTGAAGTATATGGCCTGAAAACATTTTTGGGGAGGAGGTCAACCTCGCTTAAAAACAGAACGATTTCACTTCGGAGATCTGTCTCTCTATAACCTATATATGTAATTATAGCTGAAGAAGAGATTGGTGCTGGCTTGAGAGCTTGTCTGTCACCAAGAGAAGTTGATCCAATAAAAAAAAAACCTCACCTACCTTGTCTATGTAATTATACCACATTTCTTCACACCAGCATCTATTTTTTGTTCCTATCAGTGTCATATGTGTAGTTTATAGGAGAAGTTTCAGATGCTCATCAAGAAAAAAAATGGTCTCATTAAATGTAATAAATATTTACAAAACTCAGTGATAGAAATGTAGCCATATTAGTCTGGTGTAGCTGAAACAAAAAACAGGATTATGTAGCACTTTAAAGACTAACAAGATGGTTTATTAGGTGATGAGCTTTCGTGGGCCAGACCCACTTCCTCAGATCAAATAGTGGAATAGTCACAACCATATATACCAAAGGATACAATTTAAAAAAATGAACACATATGAAAAGGACAAATCAAATTTCAGAACAGAAGAGGGATGGGGGGAGGAGGCAAATGTCTGTGAGCTAATGATATTAGAGGTGATAATTGGGGAAGCTATCTTTGTAATGGGTAAGATAATTAGAGTCATTATTCAAACTTAGATGTAAAGTGTCGAATTTAAGCATGAATGACAGTTCAGAAGATTCTCTTTCAAGTGTACTCTTAAAAGGCCTTTGAAGCAGGATGCAGGTAATCAAGTCATTGAGATTACAACAAATCTCAGTTCTTTTCTGAATCAAAAAACAGGACTATGTAGCACTTTAAAGACTAACAAGATGGTTTATTAGATGATGAGCTTTCCTGAGCCAGACCCACTTCCTCAGATCAAATAGTGGAAGAATTTCTATCACATTTCTATCACAGTTCTTTTCTGTGATGCTTTCTTTCTGTCCACTAGATGGTGAGGCACCCACATTGATAGTGAAAGCAGGATCTGGCTTTGACTTTGAAAGAGCTAGTGGTGGAAAGGATGGAATGTGTTTTCTGATGGGATGACCCCACTGCAGTCAGTATTTAATGTTTGTGAAAATGGCCCTGGGAGGAAATGACCATCGCTTTTCACTCAGAGGAACTTGCACATGTGCACCTGTTGCTATTATATCAAAAGGGACCACGATATGGATTTTGTTTCCAGTTCTTCTTTAGCTGATTTTACAAAACAAATTAATTTTTGCACCAGCAGAGAATGACGGCGGTAATTAATCTTCTATTCCATGCACTGAACTTAAGAGTACAGTACAAGAGCTAAAACTATGTCTACGCTTCATACCCCCTAGTGTAGACACAGCATATGACAATCAAAGACAGGGTATGCCAATCCGAGTTTTCTGGCCAGTGTAACACTGTCTTCCTGGACAGCGTTAGCTATGCCAATAGCAGCCCTCTCCGCTTAGCATAGCTGCATTTATACTGGCTGTTTTGATGGCATAGTCAGGGATGAGGCTTCTTCACACACTTGATGACCACAGATATACCAGTTTGGAAGGTCAGTGGTTAACAGGTTAACTCACAGCCTGGTTGGGCAGGAGCTGCTGCCTGCCCGCTCATAGTACGGTATGGTGGGCCCAGCCCAGCCAGAGCAACCCGTTTGTGGCACGGTGTGGCAGGCCTGGCCTGGCCCGAGCAGCCCCTGCCCGCAGCAGGCTGCCCCATTTAAGAAGTTAACTAGTTAAATGTAATGTTTAACCAGTTAACTGTTTAAATAGGATTCTACATCTCTAATGCCAGTATAAGTTTTAAGAGCAGACCCTGTTTAAGTAATGTTAGTAGCAAAGAACCAAACTCATTTCACTAGTTCCTTCAAATAGGAAATGGATCGGGGAATAGATTTCTTGGGATATGCATTTAGAGAATATTCAGTTCTCTGCTAATGAGGTTTTATACTGCACCCATCACCACAGTATCTGAGGGTATGTCTACACTACAGCACTAATTCGAACTAAACTAATTCGAACTAACGGATCCAGACTAAAAAACTAGTTCGAATTAGCGTTTTGCTAATTCGAACTAGCATGTCCACATTAAGAGGACCCTGAACCGGGGTTAAGGATGGCCGGAAGCAGTGCCGGCAGGGCATCAGAATAGGACTTAGAGCGTGGAGCTGCTGTCTCAGGCTAGCCGAGGGCTGTGCTTAAAGAGACCCGACCCCCACCCCAGACAGACAGTTCTCAGGGGTGCCCCGCTTGCAAAGCAGTCCTGGCTTGGATTGCCCGGAGTACCCACTCTGGGCACATCACAGCACTTGGCCATCAGACCGGCTGCACTTGCCGCAGGCTTCCATCTGGGGAGAGGGGGCAATTGGGGGGCTGCAGGAGAGCTTCCACCCCCAGAAGCCCGCAGAGCCAGCCCAGTCCTCCCCATCGGGGGCTCGTACCCCATTCCTCCCTCACCTCCTTCCACTTACCCCTCCCTAGCCCCCCTTCCTGATGTACAAAATAAAGAAAACATGTGGTCAAAAATAGAATCTCTCTTTATTGAACAAAACTCGGGGAGACTGGGAAAAGGAGGTGGGAGAGGGGAAGAGAGAGGGTGGGAGAGGGGAGGGCAACTAAAATGATCAGAGGTTTGGAACAGGTCCCACTTGAAGAGAGGCTAAAGAGACTGGGACTTTTCAGCTTAGAAAAGAGGAGACAGAGGGGGGATAGGATAGAGGTCTATAAAAGCATGAGTGGGGTGGAGAGGGTGCATCAAGAAAAGTTCTTCATTAGTTCCCATAATAGAAGGACTAGAGGACACCAAAGGAAAGGAATGGGTAGCAGGCTTCAAACTAGTAATAGAAAGTTGTTCTTCACAAAGCAAAGAGTCAACCTGTGGAACTCCTTGCTGCAGGAGGCTGTGAAGGCTAGAACTAGAACTGAGTTTAAAGAGAAGTGAGATCAAGTCATGGAGGTTGGGTCCATGGAGTGGTATTAGCCAGGGGGTAGGAGTGGTGTCCCTGCCCAAAGTTTGTGGAAGGCTGGAGAGGGATGGCACGAGACAAATGGCTTGGTCACTGTCTTCGGTCCATCCCCTCCAGGGTCCCTAGGGTTGGCCGCTGTCGGCAGACAGGCTACTGGGCTAGATGGACCTTTGGTCTGACCCAGGACGGCTATTGTAAGCTCAGGGCTCAGGGTCAGGGGTCTCAGTGGACCACCTTGATTTTCATGCACACCTGCTCCTGGGTGGCCAGGCTGGCAGCTCTCCTGCCCTAGACGGCCGCTTTCCTGTGCCTAGTGCGGAGGTCGTGGACAAGGTCCACGATGTCCGCACTAGACCAGGCGGGTGCCCACCTCTTGCGGTCCCGGGCAAGCTCCCAGGAGCCGCCAGCCTGGTCCCGGGAAGAGTGGGAGGGCTGGGTGGCACCGGGTGGCTGGCTCGAGCCGTGCCACGTACAGGGTATGCTAGCTGGGTGCTGGCAGGCTTGCACCTGGCACGGGCACCGTAGCCAGCCCGTGCCCCTTTAAGGGCTCCGGGGCCGGGAGGGGGGCAATATAGTTTCCCTGGTGTTGGCCAGAGTGGCCACCAGGGAAAGCTGGGGAGGGCTAGCCTCCCACTAGTTCGAATTAAGGGGCTACACAGCCCTTAATTCAAACTAGTAAATTTGAACTAGGCTTAGTCCTCGTAAAATGAGGTTTACCTAGTTCGAACTAAGCGCTCCGCTAGTTCGAATTAAGTTCGAACTAGCGGAGCACTAGTGTAGCGCCTATCAAAGTTAATTTGAACTAACGTCCGTTAGTTTGAATTAACTTTGTAGTGTAGACATACCCCCAGTTACAGAGATATTCCTAGGATTAATGTAATCAGCTACTGTACGGCAACCCCTTGCCCCAGCCTGACCCCACCCCCTGAGCCAGCCCCCCATGTCTCCTCCTGCGCTCTGACTCTCTTGCATCTCTGCCCCAGCCCTAAGCCCCCTCCCAGAGCCAGTACTCTGCACTCCCTCCTGCACACCAACTCCCTGCCTTGACCCCCCCCTCTTAGAGGCAGCAGCCCAAATCCCCTCCTGTAGCACTGCCCCAGCCTGAGCCCCTTCTCAGAATCTGTTTTCCGTGGGTATGTGTGCAAGTAGCTCTGTGTGTGTGATGTGGACAAAAACAAAAAAATGGCCGCTCACATGCACCCTTTTTAATTCTCTTCATTAAAAATCACAGACCCCTGTCATGTGGCATATACACTGACGACTAATGTAATTGCCACTAGTTCATCCTCATCGGACATCAGTGCAGTGTTCCCTCTCATTTTTTCCCATCCATATGTGGAATACATTTTGTTATGTGGCCTGAAGCATGTGTGGATGTGCACCACCAGTAGCAACACACACTGCTGACGGCTGCCACCTGTGGGTACTTTGCTAATTAGGTAGGAGACATTTGAATATGTGCTGGGCGGCGGCCCGAGCGCTCAGCTTAGAGGGAATGCTGTTAGGCACATCCGCCTGCATTCTCAAAGACAGCAAGTACCAGTCCTAAGCTTCCTGCTGGAACAGCCTACCACTGGAGGAGGACTACCCTGTGATGTTTCCAGTGCTGATAATACAATCTGCCTATGAAGCACTTTTTATGTGTCAATCTGAAAGGAGGGAGAGCCATGATTTTTGGCCCTTTCATTTAAGAGAGGGGAAATGTGGTATAGAGAGGTGAAGGACCAAATGGATACCTGGTGGTAGGTTAGGTGACTAAATCCTGTAAGCTCATAGATGCACCTTTAGGTGTCTAAATACCTTAAAATCTGGCCCTTACTGACTTATGTGGGATCTCATAGCCAGTAAGTCATAAAACTGTCCAGGAGTCCTAATCTCCCATTCTATGCCCTGTCCACTACCGTGCGCTAATTGCAATGCAGTATTGACCCTCCCACCTTCATTCACCTCCCCCTCTTCTTCACCAGAGCTCTTTGCACTGAAGGTTGCAATTGGGTTTGAAAAGATTCTCCCAGAATTACACCTGCCATGTCCGGCTCCCAGACAAGCAGAAGAAGGTGACCTAAATAAAGTGGAAAGTGGGAGCGTAACTAACCATTGGAATAGTTGAGCAACAGCTTTTATGTCACTTGGAGCCTTCAAATCAAGACTTTATCAGGGTCAGTGCAGAAATTACTAGCTGAAAACTAAGGCCTGAGTTAGGCAGGTGGTCAGACTGGATGTCCACAGTTTGTCCCTGCTGGGCTTAAACTCTGTAACTCTAGATGTGTTTGTCAGGATTCAGTCCAGTTCCTGGTGAATAGGTATCTACACAACAAAATCCAAAGCAAATAGCACTATTCTCTGTTTTGATATGTGGAGCCTGGTACTGCCACCAGTGCAACATCTGCCCTCCATGCCATCCTGGTTAGACTGGCACCCCTGGAGGATGAGAAAGAGGACACTTATTATAATGGAAATCGCCAGGATAACTTTAATTTACCAACAGTGCAGCCAGTGACTGCATCGTTTACACACCTTTGGTAGGGAGCATGTCTGCAAATCCTTGAGCAATGCTGTGGTACCGGTGCTTCCCTTTTCTTCCCATGACGGGTTGGTAACTCTGTGCTGTGCTTCAGTGAGCTAATCGTTTCGGGTTCCCTTTTGGTTATGGCCCAGAGACGTCAAGGGGTCCAGTCCAGGCGTGTCTAGATCCCTGCAGCAGGAGGAGGCGGGAGTCGAGGTACAGAGCCATCTATCTCCTTCCATCGGAGAGCTGCGGGTGTGAAAGTGGCTTTAATGAGAGATGAATGTTGCACTTTAAAGGAAGCAGCACAATAGTATATGGAGGGGGGATAGGAAAAGCAGTGGGAAGCAGGAGGAGTGGGAAGAGAAAGAAAGACAGAGGAGAAAGGCAGAGAGAAAATAATTTCTATGGGAGTCTGAATTGTCCTGAGTCTACTGGTCTAAATGCCCTCTGAGCTCAGGAAGAGATGCCTCTGTGGATGAAGCCCTGTGCTGTCAACTGTTCCCACCGGCTATAAAATCTAGACACGAGGTGTATGTCCAGACTACATGGCTCCGTCGACGTATGTAGATGAGTTTACTAGACACAGGAAAATGAAGCGGCAATTTAAATAATCCCCTCTTCATTTACATCAAAATAGCCGCCGCGCTGTGCCGATCAGCTGTTTGGCAGCACAGTGTGGCAGTCTGGACGCGCCGTGGTTGACAAGGGAAGCCATTGTCGACCGCTCCAGTAAACCTCATTTCACGAGGCATAACGGAGTGGTCGACAAAGGCTTCCCTTGTCAACCGCAGCATGTCCAGACTGCCCCGCTGTACCGCCAAACAGCTGATCAGCACAGCGCGGCGGCCATTTTGATGTAAATGAAGCAGCAATTATTTAAATCGCCGCTTCATTTTCCTATGTCTAGTAAACTCATCTACATGGCTCCGTCGAGGGAGCCATGGAGTCTAGACATACCCTTTGTGTCTTCTGTAAGCTGAGCTCATTGCACTCCCCAGGGCTCGTAGCATCACTTTGTGCCACCCCCATTCCTCTCTATTTCTTGGATTTCCTGCAACCTCAATTCTCGCTCCCTCCATGCCAGGAGTTTGATAAGTCCTCTCTTCTCCTCCCCCAATCCCAGAATCCTCCATTCTCCTCCCATGCCAGACGCTCTGTGTGCACCCCTTTTGTGGCCATGATCTCCTCCCCCAATGTTCCCTCTAATCTTTTCCATCCATGTGCAGATTTTCTCTGGGTAGAATAATGTTTTTATGTGCACCGAGGCATGTCCCAATGTGTACCACCAGTAAAAATGAAACACCTAGCTGTGGATGCTCTGCTAATCACCTGGGGGAGAGGGCATTTTAATGACTCTTGAGTAGCTGCAAAAGTGCACAGCTTACAGGCAACACTGGTGGGGGTCCCCCCACCCCTTCTACCCTCCCGCCTCCCACCCCTCCTACTCTCCCACCTCCCGCTCCCTGGCCGCTGTCTGGGAGAGAAGTCATGTGGGTTATCAACATGTTTAAAATGTATTAGAATAGTGGCGGGGGGGGCGGGTGTTGTTGTGCTGAAAGGCAAGTTCAGAGCTGCCATCAACCAGTTCTTTGATCTGTAGGCGATAACAGACCTGGATAATGCTGCTGGATCTGCTAGCCAGATATAAAGGGCCCACAGCCATCGATACCTAGAATAATCTGGGACATTTTGAAATAAATCAGACGTGGCACTGACAGGCATGCCGAGTTGTGTGTGAGACTCCACTTTACTTGGCCAATAGAATTATCATCACAGCTTACGGAGAGTTGAGAATGGCCACTCACATGCACCCTTTTTCCTCCTGGAGACAGGCACCAGTGTCCCTGGGTGAGCTCATTCTGGGCAGGAGAAAGGGCAGGAGCGGACACAAACAACACATATCTCTGCCAGCTGGAGAGAGATCACCATGAACGGAGCTACTCTCTCGTCCAGGGGACCAGTGGCTCCTGCCAGAAATGGCTCATGCCCTGCAGCTGAGACAAGGGCCCAAGCTCTGCCACAAAGCAAACCACACAAATGGGGCCTTTCCTTGGATATTCACTCAAATCAAGCATATTTTGTGACCGCACCAGGACCTCCTTCCGCTGTGCTAAACCCTGGGGAGTAGCCGGCCTTAGAGCTGCTGTATTCCATCCACTTGCTCTCCTTCTGGACTGGCACACTCAGAAACCACTAGGGATCACTGTCGTCTAGAGTGGGATCCCTCCACCACAGCTTTCACCATTCACAACTGCACCTTTGTCTCACTGGCCGCTGTCGGTGAAGACCCTGTTTGTGCAGACCATCAGGAATGCCAATAACTCAGTAAGGAATGGAATGCCAAGAGCATTCTGCCCAGCTGTACCCAGACTATGCATCTGCTCTCTGCCTGCAGAATTCATTTGGCCAGAACCTCAGGTAACTTCTCCTTGATAGACACCTCCAGCAGGACAGTACCCCTAACACTGAAGTGGGGGTCAGTCCATAGGGAAAAGTGGCAATTTGTTAGTCACCTGCTCCCCCTCTTAACACAGCTAAATGGCCGTTGCGGGTCTCCGACCCCAGTTCTGGTCTAGCCTAACCCTGCTTAGCTCATAATATGTACTAGGATCACACCCCATGGCCACATCAATGATGAGCAAAAGCAGTTGAAGTTCTATGATGCGTGAGATTCGTCTAAGCTCTCCAGGGACAAGTAGCACCCGGCTAACAGGAGCACTGAGTCCACCAGGGAGAATGGTTTCAAGCAATGTATCCTGGAGTTCACTTTTGTCTCCAATTGCTTCTCTTGGCCACTCCATTCTGTTGGGGATGTGTTCCTGTCTGACAGATGCTGGCTGTGCCTGCTGTACCGACTTGCCTCTAGCTGATTAAATCTCTTGGTGGTGAGAGCTGGAGTGTGATTTCCCCTGCAGTAATCAGGCCTGCTTTGGCCCTAGCAAAGTTTCCACTTTTTAATGAATCTCATCCTTAGGGTGCTGGGAATGAGTCTGAAAATTCAGCTGGACCCCACCATGATCCTCCCCACCCCTACCTCCTGGCTACAAACTGCCAAATCCTTCCTGTAATGATGTCTTTGAGCATCTACCCAGCTGCTGTAACCCTCTTTCTAAAGTTCTGGACATCCATCTGGGTTCTCTCCTCCCAGCTGCCATAACCCTTCCACCACTTACCCAGAGAGGTGCCCTGCCTCTGCATCAGCTGTTTAACCTTCCTTCCTCATAGCAAGACCACACTTCCCTTCCACAGCCACAACGCTCCTCCTAGCCTGTTATAGAATCATAGAGCTGGAAGAGACCTCACGAGATCATCAAGTCCAGCCCCCTGCCCCAAGGAGGACCAATCCCAACTAAATCAACCTCCAGGGATGGAGATTCCACCACCTCCCTAGGGAACCTATCCCAGAGCTTCATCACCCTCCTAGTGAAATAGTTTTTCCTAATATCCAAACCTAGGCCTCTCCCACTGTAACTTGAGACCATTGCTCTTTCTTCTGCCATCCGTCACTGCTCTGAACAGCCTCTCTCCATCATCTTTGGAACCTCCCTTCAGGAAGTTGAAGGCTGCTGTCAAATCCCCCCTCACTCTTCTCTTCTGCAGACTAAACAAACCTAAATCCCTCTGCCTCTCCTCATAGGTCATGCACTCCAGCCCCCTAATCATTTTGGTTGCCCTCCTCTGGACCCTCTCCAGTGTGTAGCCTGGCTCACTCCCCAGCCACCAGAATTCTCCTTCTACCAGTCCCCGCTGCTACTAAGACATGAACTCTCTGGCCAGGTATCTCCCACCTGGAAATCGGGAAGCATTCTTAAGGGTTAGACACAAGCATGTGATGAGCTAATGGCTGTAGGTGTCTGTGCCAAGAAGGAAAGGGTTACATGTTAAATATGTACAAATTAAACATGTTCTGGTTGTGTCTAGCTGGGAGCTATACACCTAGGCTGTGCCTACACTGGCACCCTTTTCCGGAAAAGGGATGCAGACGAGGCAAGTCGGAATTGCAAATGCAGCGGGGATTTAAATTTTCCCCGCTGCATTTCCATGAACGTGGCTGCCACTTTTTTCCGGCTCAGGGCTTTGCCGGAAAAAAGCGCCAATCTAGACAGGGATCTTTCGGAAAATAAAGCCTTTTCCAGAAGATCCCTTATTCCTTTTAAAATCAGGAATAAGGGATCTTCTGGAAAAGGGTTTATTTTCCGAAAGATCCCTGTCTAGACTTGTGCTTTTCTCCGGCAAAGCCCCGAGCCGGAAAGAAGCGGCAGCCATGTTCATGCAAATGCAGCGGGGAAAATTTAAATCCCCGCTGCATTTGCAATTCCAACTTGCCTCATCTGCATCCCTTTTCCGGAAAAGGGTTCCAGTGTAGACACAGCTCTATAGTTGGGCATTAAACACCTTCCCCCTCTGGTCAGGTGAAGATGGCACACAGGGACAAGCTAGGTGCAGACAAGAGAGTCAGCGACCTGAGAATGCCTCTCCTCTCTGTAAGATGAGGGGTCTTGGAAAGACAAGTGAAGAAGGTGATATCTCTTACTAGGCCACTCTCTGATGTGAGAGACAGGCTTTGGAGTCACTCAGAGTTCTTTGTCGAATCTGGGAAAGGCAGGCCGAGTGTCACAGCGAAGCAAGGTAGTACCAATTTTTTAGCATAAATAGTTAGCACCTATTGTGAGGGACACTTGGAGTACGGTCCCCAGACCTGAAGAAGAGCTCAGCAAGGCTTGAAAACTTCTCTCTCACACCAACAGAAGTTGAACCAAAAAAAGAGACGACCTTCCCACCCCGTCTATCTAATATCCTGGACCCACAGGGCCACAACAGCACTGCATAAAAGAGAGAAGAGGGTCTGTAAGTCTTGATTGGGTGGTGATGGGACCTGGCTATACTGCTTTCAGAATGAGCTCCAGGCAAAAGGTACCAGCCACACAGAGAGGGGGGACTTGCATGGATTCTGCTCTGGGAAGATCCTTCTTTCTTCAGCCTTCGGTTACTTTCCATCCTCTCCTCCCCTGTCTCTGCTTGGAACCAAGGCTGAGAATGCAGGAGGGCAGTTTGGCCCTATCTGGCAGCAGCCAGGCCTCTTGGTCACTACTTGAAGTGGACCGTGTAGAGTGTTGCAGCCATATCTTCTCCCCACACACCTCCAACTCTCCAAGAATACACCCCAACCATCCCCACATGTTTTGGTCAAGTGGAGAGCCCAGCTGGCCAATAAATCAGTCCTCAATGCCAACACATCAGGCCAACAATGGGATGGGGGGCTGGTTTGTAAGTTGGTAGGTTAACCCTTCTCCCTAAGTTATTTTTAGGACACCAAGTTCTGAGGCTGGACTTTGGTCACACAACTTCTAAACTCTTTGATGCAGCAAAATTGGCATCCGCATCTGTAGTCCCCAGAATGAGCTATGAAAATCTGTATCCACATCCACAGATGTGGATACCTGCATATTTAAAATGGGTATTTGCAAATTGTCAGGGCTCTAGCTATGAGCACTAGAGGAATAATAATACCTCCCTGGTCTCCCTTCTTCACAGGGGAGCTAACAGCCTTGCCGGACCCCGGGGCAAGGGTTCTGTGCTCCCAGAAGGGGTGGGGCATCAGACAGAAGGGACAAGGGCAAGGCAGCTAGCTCTCAGCCCTGCCCGGTCTGCAGCTCCCCCCTACCTGCTCAGCCCAGCCCTCAAAGCCACCCCAAACACACCATGTGGTGCTCCAGCAGCAATGTATAGGCCTCAGGCTCTGGGTATTACCCCTTTCCATTACTGGGCCCCAGGGCAATTGCCCCTTTTGCCTCCCTGTCAGCAGGCTTACCCCTGCCTTAGGGACGAGAGCCTGAATCGCTAGTCAAAAGCAAACATATCTGATCCTCAGCCCCATCACTTAGCACAAAGCAAATAAGCTTTTAATAAAACCCATGCCTCACAGGCAGAGGAATAAAGGGAAAGAGGAAAAACAACCTTCTTAGCTTAAATGGGACCAGTCCCTCCCTGGTGGAAGCTCATCACAGAGGGTGGAGTTATGCCATAGTGGAATCTGGCCTCATTATTTTAAAAATGCTGGTTGCCATGACCACTGGAAACAGCTGTTTATTTGACATCATTTCCAGAAGTTCCGCTGCTGTTGGTAAGGAAGGTGGATTTTTAAAAGCACGTAGTGACCTTTTTTCAGTTTTGTTTTTTCAGAAGCTGTTTGTTCCTCCCAAGAACAGACATAAATGCCGCAGGAGTGTGGGGGTGGCAGCCCAAGGGAAGATGAAAGGAAATAATGCAGCTGTCTGCTTGCAAAACTGCTTCCGTCTGTCCCCTTTTTCCTCCTCTTACAATACACTCTGAGATGGTCCCCCATGTTAGGCCACAGAATCATTCCAGAGTTTCTCTCTTTTCTGATAATTGGTTGCTAGGAACTGATCTCCAGGCAGCGCCACACAAAAAGAGTGAGATCCTTTCATGTCTACAGTCTATCCTGCTTACAACATACACAGAAATATAGGGCTCTGTTGTCAAGCAAGTGCTTGAATGGGACATCCACATCCCACCTCTGGTCACTAAAACTGGCACTTAGGTATTTAGGCACACACTGAGACACGGATTCATATGTGCGTGCACACACACACAAATAATCACATGCAACAACACCCTTTTAGCAAACAAATTGTTAACCACATACACAGAAGTGCACACATCACCATCATCACAAAAGAGCAGGAAAATCCCTCATTTATTATCAGTGCTTGGAACCCAGTTTAGTCAAATGGTCCTCTTGGTCCAAAACCAAGACCTGAACCTGTAGCAGGAGATGGGCCAGAGTCTCCATGACAACCACTAGGAATGTTGATACTGCTATTCATTTTACAGGAAGGCACTTGGATAGTACAGTGGTGGGCAGTTATATACAACTCTTAGATCAATGGATAGGAGCCCAATCCCCCATCCAGTGCCTAGCTGGTTTTGGCTCCAGTTATTACTGCTCTTGAGATACAATGGCAGTGAAATGTTTTGGAGCTTGCAAAAGATAAAGCACAGGAATCAGATTGCAGAAAATGCAAAGAAACTTTATTACAATTATCACATTATGTGTGTGTGTGTGTGTGTGTGTGTGTGTGTGTGTGTGTACACACGCATGAACATACACATCATTGGGCTTTGCATTGTGAACCTACAAAGGAGATGTGTGTAGTTGACCATCTTCCCCTGGGGTTAAAACACCCCATGTTCTGCATTAGAACAAAGCTTCTCTCTCTGTGTGATGCTCTGCATCTCATCCCCAGAGTCAGATACATGTGTGCCAAATCTATCCTCAACGTAACCCCACTGAAACCAAAGCAAAGTGAAGAATTTGGTTCCAGGTGTGTTATCTAGCTCATTCCTTTAAGATACAGCTTGGCAGCCAGTGCCAAATCTTCCAAGCTTGTGTGCCAAAATGTAGACCATTAAACCCCCTGTTGCTACGTAAACCAAAGAGGGTGAATGTTCACAGGTGTTGAGCTTCTGCAAATCCCAGCAATGACAACATTCGCTCAGCACCTCTGAAAAGCACAATGCTTATTAAGTACCTAAATATGAATTTAGACACTTATCCTTAGCCAAGTCGCTAGGGTCTGATTTGTAGAGCTCTGGAGTTCCCACAAACCCTTCAGTGGCCCAGCACCTTTGAAAATCAGACCCTTGGCCCCCAAGATCCATACATTTTCATCCCCCATTCCATCCCATTCCCAGCATCAGAGACATACAGGCACCTGTCCAATGAAACATGTACAGAACTGTACAAGACATTGTATTGTTGTCATAGAAGTGAAATCGAAGGGCATCTCTCTGTAAATAGATGGCTTTTTAAGATATAAATTTTAGTCGAGATCAAATAGTAAAAGTCACTCCAGCTGGAAAAGCATCTCCTTCCCTCTGAGGGATGGAAACATAAAATCCCCCAGTCTCTCTCTGTGTGTCTTTCCTTGAAATCAGTCAAGTCCAAAATACACATAGGGGTTGTTGCTCCCTACCCCCTCTGTGGCAGCTGCCCATTCAAGGAACCCTTCAACTTCCCAGAACCTGCAGATATGTCTCCTTTTAGCAGGTATGGTTATAACACCAGTCATTCATACAGTCATTTCTCCCAGCCAGTTAGTAGGTGTGTGGGAGTGGAAGTGATGGGGATATGCACCAAGAGGTGTAGGTCGCTGGGAGCAGATGGAAGATGGCAGTGAAGGTGTGTTAAAGGCAGGCTGGGTACAGCCTGCACAAGTCTGTGGGGGGAGGGGGCTGCTCAGTCAGCAGCAGGGAAAAGGACAGTGGTCTGGTTTGTCAACAGACCTAGTGCTGCTTGGCTGCCAAGGCAGCAGCCCGGGGGGGAGGCCATGCCCAGGGCTTTCCCAGGCCCCTTGTGCCCTTGCCACCCCCGTCAGACGGGCCCCTCTGGAAAGGCCAAAGAGTCTCTAGCCTGCTGGCGTCAGCAGCCCACCTAGCAGGACAAGCAGGGCGCCTTTCGGGGGGGCTTCCAGGGCGGCCTCTCCGCAGCCAGCGGGCTGCGCAGGCTCCACCCCCTCATCTCCCGGGCCAGGGTCAGCACCTCGGCCGCCTGGAGGCCTGGAGCCGTCGCGGCGCCGCCGGGGCTGGTCCTGGAGGAGGCGGCGGCGGCGGCCGCGTGGTGGCAGGAGGCGCCGAGGTTTTCCTCCTCCTCCTCCTCCAGGATGGAGCTGAGGCGGCGGGCGCCGCGGCCGCGCTCGGCGGGGGGCCGGTAGGGGCAGGTCCCGTTGAGCCGCTTGCGCAGGGGCACCCGGGGGACGAAGGCGTCGCCCAGCAGCTGGCGCTGGAGCTGGCGGGCGTCGTTCTGCCGCTGCAGGCGCTTGAACTGGCTGAAGGCGGAGGTGGCGGTCTGGTAGAGCAGCCGCGCCATGGCCCGCGCCTTCTCGGCCCGGGACACCAGCACGGCGTGGCAGCGCAGCACCACGGCCTTGTGCTTCACCTGGTGCCGGTAGACCCAGGCGAAGACCTTGGGGTGCCGGCCGTCCGCCCCGCAGTAGGTGATGCGGTGCAGCAGGTAAGCGTGGCCCGCCCGCCGCCCGCCGCCCTTCTCGCAGGGGGCCAGGCGGATGCCGTGCGGCCCCAGCGTCAGCTTCATCTTGGTGCCGCCGGCCCCGGCCTCGCTCTTGGCCCAGATCTTGGCCACCGCCTCGTCCGTGCAGCCCTCGCCCTTGGCGTGCAGGGTGACCGCGTTGCCCAGGTACCAGGCCGTGTAGCTGGGGTCCTCCTGGTTCAGCTCCACCGTCTGCCGCCGGCTGCGGAACACGCTGCCCAGCCGCTCCAGCGGGCACTCGGGCAGCAGGTCCGGGCAGGAGCGCACCAGGCTGGAGAGCAGCGAGGTGTAGCTGAGCCCCGGTCCCAGGCTCTTCCCTTTGCCTTTGCGCTCCTCCTCCACCAACACGAACTTGTTCCTGCGCCAAGGCAGCATCGCGGCTCTGCAAGGGGCAAGCGGGAGGGGAGGGGGGGATGAGAGGTTGGAGGGGCAGGGGGAGCGGTCCTCTGCTGCAGCTGCGGCCACCCCCGGGACAGGAGAAGGGGCATTCTTCCGAGCCCACCGGGAGGTCCCTGGAGCCCTGTCCCGCTGGTCCGCCCCGCTGTCCCTCCGGGAGATGCTCCGCTTTCTGCAGCGGGACTGAAGATTCCCTGATTCCTGCCCCATTGCACCGCCTGGAATGGGCCCGATCCTTGCCCCACTGCACCGCCTGGAATGGGCCCGATTCCTGCCCCATTGCACCGCCTGGAATGGGCCCGATTCCTGCCCCATTGCACCGCCTGGAATGGGCCCGATTCCTGCCCCATTGCACCGCCTGGAATGGACCCGATCCTTGCTCCACTGCACCGCCTGGAATGGGCCCGATTCTTGCCCCACTGCACCGCCTGGAATGGACCCGATCCCCATTTTAAGGCACCGCATAGAATTGCCTCGGACCCTACCCCATTGCACCGCCTCGAGATGTCCCCGATTCCTGCCCCACTGCAGATTGCTGCTGTGCCCTCTCTCCCCGCCCTGCCCTACTGCAAATGGCTGGAGATGCCCCTCTTTGGGCCCCCGCTCTCCTGCAGCCTTCTCGCTGTCCCTACCCCACTGCAGCTGGAGGGAGATGCTCCGATCCCGATCGCACTGCCCCGCCTGCAGGAGCAGAGGGACTCGGCTGCCCGTCAGAGGCGCAGCGGGTTCCAGCTCCCGGTCTCGCGGCTTCTCCCGCTGTGACAGCAATGAGGAGAGGATGCAGGGATTCATCCCCTGGCTGCGCTGCTCCACCTCCCGCGGCTGCTACATCAGCCGGCCGCGCGCTCACGTGCACGCGCGCACAGCAGCCCGGGGCGCTCTGTCTCTCATCGGCGCACACACAGCAGCCTAAAGCTTACACACACATGCACACTAGAGCTTACACACACATGCACACTAGAGCGGTGTTTCTCAACCTTTTTTAAAAAGTACCGCTTTTTAAAAAAAATTATGAGTACCCCCAATACCTACAGTTTTCAGACACACACTTTTTTTTTCTACTATTGCGACAGGTTTGTTTAAACAACTTCATCGTAGCAGACGGACAATTACATGTTGGGGTGCAAAAAGTACAAAAATGATCAAGCGCTGTAAAACTTAAAACAAAAATTCAGTTTTCTCCACATTTCAGTTGTGCTGACGTCCCCCCAGACTTCTCTTGAGTACCCCTACTCCTACCACTGGTTGAGAAACACTGCACTAGAGCTTGCTCTCTCTCTCTTTCACACACACACACACACACACACACACACACACACACACACACACACACACACCAGCCTAAAGTTTACACATACACCAAAGTAGTGCTTATACACACACACCAAGCTACAGTTTACACACACAGCCTACAATTTACACACATACACAGCAGCCTAGAGCTTACACACAAACACCAACCTACTGTTTACAAACACAAGTCAGCCCACAGTTTACACATGCAATCTACAGCTTATACACACACATACACCAACCTGCAGTTTACACACACACACCTCCCTAGAGCTGCCTAGAGCCTAGTCATGCACACACCCCATGACCACAGTACCCCTCAACACAACACAGTGCCTGCAGTCATATAACCATACCCACCAGCCTAGCGCTTACACACACACAGCAGGCTAGAGCTTACACACACAGCCTAGAGCTTTCACACACACCAGCCTAGAGACCAAACACATACACACTCACACACACACACACACACACAGAGCAGCCTAGAGCTTATGCTCACACAGTAGTCCACAGCACTCTCACACACAATGCTCAGAGCTAGCTCACTCACTCACACACATACTTACACACATACTTAACCATCTTGTTAGTCTTTAAAGTGCTACATAGTCCTGTATTTTGCTTCAGCTACACCAGACTAACACGGCTACATTTCTATCACTATTCTACATACTTACAGGCATAGAGAGATCAGCCCAGAGCACACTCACCCACTCTCTCTCACACACTGTGGCTCAGCGATCATCCCAGGTGCTCACTCTCTCTCTCTCTCTCTTTCTCTCTCACTCACATGCGCACATACACACACACACACACACACACACACACACACACACACACACACAAACAAACACACACACTGAGGCTCAGAGCTCATCCAGACACCCACTTGGCTCTTGGCTACACACTGCTTTGGCCATGGTCGTATGTCTGAGTGAGGCAATTCCCAGCACTCAAGAAAGCAGAGATATGCCAAAGAAGTTCACCATTGCAACTTTAGCTTAGGCCAGTGGTGTCTGTTCCTCTGTTGGGGCAGACAGGAACCAGTGCTGTGGTCCACTCAAAGCAAAAAAAAACTAGAATTATCCCAGGTGGAGAAACAAATATTTACCCAGCCAAGGACATTCCAGGTCAGTGTTATGGGACTCTCATACCAGCTTCCTAGTGCTGGTTGCAAACATGGTGGGGACAATCATGTCCTGGGTGCTTCCTCTTAAAAAAAGGAATAAGGGATCTTTTGGAAAAGGCTTTATTTTCTGAAAGATCCCCGTCTAGACTGGCGCTTTTTTCCGGCAAAGCTCCGAGCCGGAAAAAAGTGGCAGCCATGTTTATGCAAATGAAGCGGGAGGGATTTAAATCCCCGCTTCATTTGCAATTGCGATGTGTCTAATTTGCATCCCTTTTACGGAAGGGGGATGCAGTCTAGACACAGCCCAGGAGTCCCTTTGCTGGCAGTACTATCTCCAGTTCCTCAAGAGATGGTAGGTAGACTGGAGAAAGAATGAATCTGCCCACCTAGTCACATCTACACTGGGGCTGTGTCTAGACTGGCAAGGTTTTCTGCAAAAGCAGCTGCTTTTGTGGAAAAACTTGCTAGCTGTCTACACTGGCCTCTTGAATTTCCTCAAGAACACTGACGATCTCATGTAAGATTGTCAGTGTTCTTGTGGAAATGCTATGCTGCTCCCGTTCGGGCAAAAGCCCTCTTGCACAAATGTTTTTGCGCAAGAGGGCCAGTGTAGACAAAGTGGTATTGTTTTGCGCAAAAAAAGCCCCGATCACAAAAATGGCAATCGGGGCTTTCTTGCGCAAAACCACGTCTAGATTGGCACGGACGCTTTTCCATAAAAAGTGCTTTTGTGGAAAAGCATCCATGCCAATCTAGACACTCTTTTCTGCAAATGCTTTTAACGGAAAAAACTTTTCCATTAAAAGCATTTGCGGAAAATCATGCCAGTCCAGACGTAGCCTGGGAGTTTTGGTCAGTGTAGTAGCAGTGCTGTGTGTGGGAGGGGAGGGGAGAACCCTTCATACCCGTGATGCCATAGCTATGCCAACCTAAACTCTAAGGCTATGTCTACACTGGCGGGTTCTTGCACCAGAAATATGCAAATGAGGCTAAGCATGGAATATCGCCGAGCCTCATTTGCATATCTAATGAGCCGCCATTTTGGGGGAAGAGGCTCTTGCACTAGAAGGAGCTGTCTACACTGCCCCTTCTTGCATAAGAAAAACCCTCTTGCGCGATGCCGTTATTCCTGAAAATAATCAGCGTAGCGGCATTGCGCAAGAGGGTTTTTCTTGCGCAAGAAGGGGCAGTGTAGACAGCTCCTTCTGGCGCAAGAGCCTTTTCTGCAAAATGGCAGCTCATTCGATATGCAAATTAGGCTCGTCGATATTCCATGCTTAGCCTCATTTGCATATTTCTGGCGCAAGAACCTGCCAGTGTAGACATAGCCTAAGTGTAAATCAGGCCTCAGCATCTAAGGAGGGCTGACACTTGTCTAAGGCTACATAGACACCATGGGCTAGCCTCCCAGCTCCCATTCATGTACTCATGCTAGCTTGTTGAGAGTTAGCATGAGTATAAATAGCAGTGTAGCCATGGCAGCAGAGGCAGCAACTGCAGCAGCATGGCTAAAATGCATATCCACGGGGTTTGGACAAGTTTCTGCTGCTTGTGCTACCACAGCGACATTACTATTTATACTTGCACTAACTTGCCTCATGCAAGTACCAGCACACAAGCTGGGAATCGCTCCCCTAGCTCACAGTGCAGATGTGTAGCCTAAATGCCATCAGGCAGTAGCTCTATAGTTGGTTGCCAGGGGTCTGATGGCTCAGATCCAGGAGCTGAACCCGTCGTTACACAGATCCAGGACCAGCGAGAGCGACCACACTGAGACTGCAGCTCTGCCTTCCAGCAGGCGAGTGTTTGCAAGGTTCCATGCTCACCCACTCACCGTCACACATGTCCACAGGGAGTATGACAGCATGGCTGTCGCCACCACACACGTCACACTTCCCAGCAACATGGAGAGCCAGATGCTCATTTATGCTAAGTGGAGAAGATCCTTACTGCAAATGACAACGAGCCTTCACTTATTCTCCTCTCAAGACTTTATGAAACCTGAATGATTTCTGGGGTGAACCACATCTGTAAGGCAAGCAGTTGTTACAAGGTGCCCAACAATATAAACTGTATGTACATTCAGCCGCCCACGGGTACAGTCACCATTTCCACTCGTTCATGGAGTACAGTGGACACAGGCATGCACACGCCTGTGTGCAATCACATTCATACTCATCAACAGCTGTAAATATTTCATTCAATTAACTTTCAGAGGCTCAGCAAAACTCACAAAAAGAAAATAAGTGAGCCAGAATGTAGGGCATTACCAGAGCTGAGCCATGTGAGGCATGGTCCAGTGGTCTGGGCACAGATTGGGAGTTCAGAACTCCTGGGTTAATTTCTGATCCATCTGAGGACATGGGCTGCCTCTCGCTGGGTGTGCAGGCTGTAGCTAGTGTGATGGGTCCCTGATCTCAGTCAGAACCACAGGGAGGTGCTACTGCAATGTGAATCATTAACAAAGGCCTGATCCAGCATAGGAGTAAATGCAAAGGCTTCCATTGACTTAGAATTACAGTGGGAGAGGTCTAGGTTGGATATTAGGAAAAACTATTTCATGAGGAGGGTGGTGAAGCACTGGAATGAGTTACCTAGGGAGGTGGGGGAATCTCCATCCCTAGAGGTTTTTAAGTCTTGGCTTGACAAAGCCCTGGCTGGGGTGATTTAGTTGGGATTGGTCCTATCTTGGGCAGCGGCCTGGACTTGATGACCTCCTGAGGTCTCTTCCAGCCCTGGGATTCTATGATTCTAGAGGGTGTATTGTCAGTGCTGGCCCTACCATGAGGCGAACTGAGGCAGTTGCCTCAGGTACCAGACTGTGGGGGGAGGAGGGGTGCCACAGACTGTGTGGGGGGGGGTGCCACTAGAACCCAGAGGGAAGAAAATTGTATCTGGTGCTGGTGCACGTGTATGTGTATTCTCTCGGCTCTAGATGCACAGAGATGGTGGAGTGCCATGAGAGGAGTAGAACAGGAAGAAGGCAAAATTGAGACCTTTCAAAGTTTTGGCCCAAGCGAGGGGGTTTGGGGACATCATTTGAACTCCCCGCCTCAGGTTCCAAAATGTTGCGTGCCGGCCCTGTGTATTGGGGCTCTAAATGGGAGGTTGCATGAGAAATAGCCATACCTATCCCTGGGCCTCGCACAGGGCATACACTAGGGCTGTGTCTAGACTCCAGAGTTTTGTCGACAAAAGTGGACTTTTGTCAACAAAACTATACCTGCGTCTACACTGCCGCTGAGTTCTGTCAACATAACGCCGACAGAACTCAGCAGTTTTGTCAACGGTTATAAATCTCATTCTAAGAGGAATAATGCCTTTTGTCGACAGAGTTCTGTTGACAGAAGGCGTTATTGCATCTACACTGTCCTTTGCATCTACACTGTCAAGTCAACAAAGCGGCTTGCTTTGTCGACAGAACTGGATGTAGTCTAGACGTTTGTCGACAGAAGCTTTGTTGACAGTACTTCAGTCGATAAAAGCCTGTAGTCTAGGCCAGTGGTCCCCAACCTTTTGGGGCTGCCAGGCGCCCAGGGGCGAGGCCATGCATGTGCCGAGCACCCGGGGGTGGGACCGCTCATGTGCCGGGTGCCCGGGGCACAAGAATGTCTTGGGCTAGCCCTGATCACTCGGCGGGCGCACATAAATGCCCCGGCGGGCGCCATGGCGCCTGCAGGCACCACGTTGGGGAGCACTGGTCTAGACGTACCCTAGAAGCAGACTCTCCAATTTCCATTTCTCCTCGTTTGTTGATGCTTTGGGTTTTTAATTTGCTGTTGTACCTTGCTACTCCCTGAATTACTCTGACCAAAGCTCAACAATGGCCCATCTTTGTGAGCACAGTGGTGGAGAGTGGATGCTGTTAATTTAAAAAAATGACACCGAGGCCCGGCCAAGTCACGACAAGTCACAGCTAAGGAAGTGAAGATTTAATATTCATTAGCTCTGCAGGGCTGGCTCGCCATGAAAATGACTCGTTGAGTTGTAGCATCACGTCAGGGAGGTTCTAAAAACACCACCACATAATCCAGGCTGCGTTAGGAGGCACAATAAGTGCCCGTGGCACCAGACATTGAGGTAGTAGGATGATGGTCAGAGGGGAGGGAGGGCCAGGTGGACACTTGACCCAGGAGACTCAACTGTTTGTGAGTTTTCAATCTGCAGTAAAACCTCAGAACTTTGGAATTCATCTGCTTCTTTCTTAGCAATTGTTCCCGCTCCTCTCTTTACTGAGATGCAACTCTCTGGAAGGAACGGACAAAGAATAAAAGTAGGATACAGAGGAATGGAGCTGGGCTCAGGAACTTGCTTTACGTTCCACAGGATTCAAACAATCCATTTTATTTTTTGAGCAGCACCCGTAGTTATTGAATGGAGCCTGTTCTAGGGCAGCATAAAGGCACCACCCAGATGCTCAGATACTGAGGTGAAAGGGTCCTGAGATCACTGTCATGAACCCTGGATGAAAGAAAGAAAGAACTTGGATAAAATATAAACAATTCCTCTCCCATTCAATCTTTACTCGTTTTAGGACTAAATCATGTTTGATTTTCAAAAATGGAGAGATGTGTATAGGTGGGAGACTGACTCAATGAAGAAGAAAAGAGAATTCACAGGGAGCGATGGGGAGCAGAAATGCAGGATCGGAAAAAGGAGCTAGGAACTTTGCATTCTCTACAGCTAAGGTGCATCACATTTTCTACTGACTGAAAAATATGGCCTGGGCCTAGGGGACTACTTGCCCTATATAGGCCCTCTGTGATGTTCTCCTGGGGTATTAAGGGCCTCAATTGAGCTGGTAGATGGGGCCAGGAAGATGGATTGGATTTTCTGGAAAAGGATGCAGAGCTGAAAGCACTTCCTCTGCTTCTGGACCCAGATATGTTTATTTTGGAGGAGATCCCTGGCCTGTGTCCTACTGGAGTTCAGATAAGACAGACAATGGTCCCTTGTTCTGGCCCTGGATTCTGTGAATGAATCTATGAATTTGGGAGCTCGTTTTTAACATGAACAAAGTGTAAATGTAACATCCCACCCAGCCCAGGTGGATCCTCAGAGGAGCTTGGATTTTCAGCACCACAGCACAGACCTTTACCCTGACTGAAAGGAGTAGCTCCATTAGCTGGTAGCAGGAATAGGCTGTTATCTTTGAATGGTCCAGCCCCTGGAGGGGGGATCCTGACATGTCCTGTGTATTATGCTTTGTTTATGTCAGCCTGGGAGCCATCTCACACAATGGAGAAGATTGCAAAAGAGGGAGTCTCAGATAATGGAATGTGCATCTGAGCTACAGGATGAGTTTGGCTTTTCTAACTGGGATTCAGCATGTTCATTCCATCCTCCCGATGACAGGTTGAAGGCATCGCCTCACTCCGGAGTCTGAGCCTGAGACGTGGTCTTCCTAACAGCCTCCCTGAAACACCACCCTGGGATCAGCCACATTTTAACAAGCCCAAAGCCTGGCCAACGGGGTCTCCTGAGCCTTCGCTAAGCCCCTCAGTGAGTGCCGAGCGTACTTTGCTCCCTCCGAAGGAGTGGAGGGTTGTGGGAGGGCTGGATGGCCAAAGAAGGGCTGCTAAGCTGCATACACTTGCTGTGCACTTGGTGGCCTGGAAGGGCCCACATCTCACGACTTCGTGAAGCAGTGTTGCCCAGCAGCCCTCCTCAGCCAAGGGGCGATTACCAATGAGTGAGCCGGGCTGGCGCACTGGCAGGCATGAGGACACATGTCCCTTCCCAGGATGTGTGGTGCAGCCAGCCAGGGCCTGCGGCTGTCCCTTCCAATCAGATCAAGGGGAGGCGAAGGCGGTGGTGAGATGCAGCCCTCTAACGTGCAATGAGTAGTAACTCTGACATGTCTCACGCTGAGCCAGCAGGGCTGCTCAGTCGTGCTTGTGACTGGCCCTGGGGCCCTGGCGCTACCCTGGATAAAGAGCATTATTCAGTGACATCTCCAGCTCCCCTCCCTCTGCCTGCCTCCATCCCTCGCCGACGCTCATGGCAGTGTGATGAGCCCTGGGTCATGACCATGTTAATTTACCCTGCAGCCTGTACCTTGGCTCTGTTCTGCTCCCTTAGTGGGGAGGACAGAGACCTTTCAGAGAAGGTTGGGATGGTGGGACCAAGGGGAGCACCTCTGAGCAGGCTGATGCTGGACAGGGTATGGGGTGGATTTTCCTTTCTCCCTCCCTTCTCCCTGGCCCCTCGTGGTGGGGCCACCGTGTCAGTCTGCACCCGTTTTGGAGAAAAGGTTACAGAAAACATGAAGGATGAAAAACTTGGACCCTGTGCCCGGGGTTAGCATAATGTAACGCCCGTGTTCTTGGTGTTCTGGCTTGACGCTGCCTGTCTCCCCAGGACAAAAGCAGGAGTGGAGAGTTCATAGGAATGAATAACCAAAGGGAGCAAGTGATGAATAACATTGGAACGAATGATACCAATCGGAACAAATCTGCTAGGTTCCATGCACGCCCAGGCACTCTTCTGGATAGACTCAGCACTGCTCACCTGGGTGTCAGTCTCCTGGACTATTGGCAGGTGGCAGAGCAGTGGTGGGTAACCTGCGGCCTGCAGCCCACCGAGGCTCCATCTACGGCCCATGCAGCCCCAGTCTGCCCCCTTCCTCCACATGCCTCCAATGCCCTGGGGCGCTGGAGCCCTGCACTTCCTTCCCCCCCTTCCTCCCAGCACTTCCCGAGCACAATGAATATGCAGATTCACGTTCCTTCCCTGCTGCTCCTCCTCCCTTCCAGGGCTTGAAGCCTGGGAATCACCCTAACCCCAGTGGGCCGGGGCTGCAGGTTGCCCACCACTGATTAGGTGGCCCACTGAGTGGAAGGAGGCCACCCATGCAGCCTAGTCTTGGTTGCCCATCATTGTAGTGAAGAATCTCCAAAAGCAGAGGCATCTGAGTTGCTAGCCACACTGTCACCATAAAGTTCTGAAAGATTCATTGTGCAGCACCAAGACAACCTCCATGTCCTAAATCAGCCCTGCAAATCCGCAGGTATCCACATCGACTGCTCATTTTTGTGGCTACAGTGGTGACTGCGGGTACACATTTTTTATTTAGAACCCTGCAAATTTGTGGATATCTGCTTTATAGCCACAGGTATCCACACCCGTGGATATGGATTCAAATATCCGCAGCTCATGCGGATACAAAGTTGTTTATCTATAAATGCCCATAGATTTTTTTCCCCGAGTTACTTTGCCTTTTTCACAGCATCTCTGATCCAAGGCTTTCAAAGCACGATACTGATATTAATGAACTATGCTTCACAGCCTGGAAGATTAGTAATATCCCCCTTTCACTCTTGGGAAAACAGCAATTCTAGGGGAACTTACAAAAGACTGTTGTTCAGAATCAGGATTGGGATCATTGTTAGGGGTGGGAATTGAACTCAGAAGTTCCTGGTTACCCATGATGCAGCCACTTACATTACATTTATCACCACTTACATGTGTCAACACAGAGCGCAACCCCCTACACCACACTGCCTGTGCATATAATGGAGAACAAAGTTCTCTAGCAGGCCAGCCTTGAGCGCTGCAGTAAGCCAGGCAGAAAAAGTCATTCAACCTAGATTGGATGATGGGTGGTGCTGCCGTCAGATCTTTGTTATCACTATCCAGCAGCTTTTCAATCCAGCTAAGAACTGCTGGCTCTTGTTAACAGTAAAAATCCTGCATACATTTGCCAGGCTCCTCCCTGCTTCTGGCAGCAAGTGCTGAGGGGACTGAGAAAGTGGTCAAGGAAAGGGCCCAGCAAGGAAGAGGGACTCTTTGGTATGGCAGGGAAATCAATGTACAACTCAGGAACAACCCCTGGCTCAGGAGAACTTTTCGTGGTAACTTCCTGGTCTCTTTTGTGCCTTTCTGAGACCAACTTCCCTGCCCCCTTGTAAGCACTTTTTTCCCAGCAATTTTTTCCAGGGTCTGTTCCTTTAACTGCAGCAGAGCCAACCAGCTGCAACCTTAAGAAATCTGTTTTACAGCCCAGCTCTGCTCCTGTTCTTCTAGTTGGTAAGTTCCCTGAACTCCTTTTCTTGTTAACATTGCTGAGCAGAAAGCACGTTCCCACCAAACTCATCGCAGATGGTGGGAAGGGGAGACCCCACTTTAGCAAAGGGAAAATAATTGTCATTAATACCAGAAGGTTGGACACTGAATTGGTACCCGAAGCTCCAAAACCTGTAAAGGCCAAGGCCTGTGTTTCCAAACACAGGCTGAGGAACTCGTAATCCTGCATATTTCCAGTTGAAAGTCCTCCAAAGGACTCTTTCCCAGTCCAGTTTCCTGGGATTATGAAATCCAGAAAGTTTGCATGAAATTACCACAATGCAAATAAGGTACCAGCATGCAGCTTGCTTTCCCTTTCCCCTTCCCCTTCCAACACAGGCAAATACACATATGCATCATATTAATACAGGCAAGCACCCCATTTCCATGCAAATACACCACATTCATACATGGCTCATTTGCAAACACAGCCATATTCACACACACTCACTGTTGTCACACTTCCCCTCCCCACTCCCATTACAGATGACACCCAGGCACCCACAAACTCCTGTTTTCATTTCCAACCGCATATGCCATGACACCAACAAGAATTCAATGCAGATCTAGAATACTGGAGTAAAAGGAACACAATCAAAATAATAAAATGGCTTTGTGCTTTATTCTAGCTCCAGGGTAATGATTTTTCAAAGGACATTGCAGTATCCACCACATCAGGCCCAGAATGTGGTGGGGTTTTGTTTGTGTGCTTGCTTTTGGAGTGGGGTGGCGTTATTCAATCTAATGCAAATGCCTTGAGGGTTGAAAGGTGCCTTCATACGTCATCTTAAAGGTTGTGAATCTGCCCTCCATAGTAGCATCCTGCTAATGCCTCAAAACTAGAAAGTGAAACTGACTACACACTGTTATGAAACTAACCAGTCTGGTTCTTCTGCCAAAACTGAGCAAAATGCAAGACTTAAACAAACATAAATGCTGAAAAATTCCTTTGCAAGGATTGTAGAGATTCTATCTATCCATCTACATGTGTTTCTCATTATAGATAACACAATTATCTCTGTGGCATCTGAACACAACACTAAGCATTTTCATTTTCTGTGATGTTTTTGGTGCCAGAGGTAAAGAGTCTTTACTGAATTCCTTGACTTTTATATTGACAGGGTCTCTTTCAGCAGATTTAAAACCTCCCCAAAAGCTGGCGTTTGTTAGCTGATTTATTTATAGATCCTACATTATTTAGGAAGTATGTTTTTCCCCCTCTCTGGTTTGTGCTTTTCTGCCTCCTATTTGCTGCTTTTGAGTCCCCTCCCACAAACTGCAGCACGAGAATAAATAATTTTTTTTACCCTTGACATTTTGCTGTTTAACTTGATCATGGCTTAATACCAACTGCCAATCAATCACTCTCTGTGTGTCAGTCAAATCAAGGATGATTGTCCACACTAGCGAGCTTGATGGCATTTCTATTGTTTGTCTGTCTGTAACGTGATAACTTTCCAATGCCTCATTCAATGAATTGCAGGATTTTAGGGCATGTTCTAGGCATCAGTGGCCAGAATCCTATTGATCTGGGGGGATGAGGCGCCCCTGCCATCTGTATAGTACAACCACAATTTCAAGTGCTTCTGCCATTGGCTACGGATCAAAGAACTGCTTGGTGGCTCCTGTTACTACCCTCCAGCATAAGGATACATCAATCTCATCTCAACCTATTCTCCCAATAGAGTTTAATACGCTGACACCCCTGAATCACTCAACCTTCCTACCAGATCAATACTCATGATGGGGGGAAAATGTAGGGAGGCATTCCCACAGCCCCTGGCATGGGGGAGGAGAATGGGAGAGAGGAGGGGCAAGCAGGACGCTCAGAAATCCTGTAGTGGTGGGGATTGGATGCTCCGTGTATGGAAGAAAGGTGGGGATGGGAAGGGGGGTTCACACAGTGAGCTAGGGAGGAACATGCTAGCAGCCAAGAAGCTTAGCCTGCAAAAGCTCTGAAGCATGCAGCTCTTAGTATGAACCACTGTAGGGAAAGAACATCAACCTCTTCTGACTGCTGCATTAACTTGGGCTTCCCCCAAGGGCTGCAGAACAGCCATCTTCTAAGAGGATGTTGGCTGGCAGGTTCTCTGGAGATTTTCCCCATTGATACCTCCAGGGAGCAGTCTGCTGGCTGCCTGCTCTGGGCAGACGGGGGTTGCTGGCGTTTCAGGTGACATGTCAGCTGGAGCATTGGCCAGTGCCGCAGTTCACACTCCCTCTACACTGCCATTAGACACCTGTGGCTGGCCCGTGCCAGCTGACTTGGTCTCATGGGGCTCAGACCAAGGGGCTGTTGAACGGCTGCGTAGATGTCCAGGCGGAGGCTGCAGCCGGTGGTCTGGAACTCTCCCACCACTTAGGGTCCTAAAGCCAGGTTCCAGCCCCAGCCTGAATGTCTGCCCTGCAATGAAACCACCTGTTAGCCTGTGAGCTAGAGTCAGTGGGGTTTGAACCGCGGCATGGATCCTGGTTTCCCTCGAAGTTTTGAAATCCACGCGCAGGATGCATTGTGTGGTGTGCACCTGTCATGTGACACGTCACCTCCACAGGGGTGCACGTAACAAAATTAATTCTGCACGTGGGCACTGTGTGGCAGGGGTGGAGCCGAGGTGTCCCCAGTGTGGGAAGGGGCTTAGGGCTGAGGCAGATGGTTGGGGTGCGGGAGGAGAGTTCTGGCTAGGAGTGCAGGCTCTGGGGTGTGGCTGAGGATCAAGGTTTGGGGTGCAAGCTGCCCTGGATAGAGGACTACTCCCAGTCCTCTCTCACTGTAAAAGCTCGAGGCCAGATAAGAGCGGAAGCTGGCCACAGCTGCACCAGCTGCAGTGAGGCCAAGCCAGGGGAGGGTCCCTCTGCCATGGCAGGTCCATTGTAAGACTGGCTTGGGGCTGAGGTGCCTCTCTCCTGGCTGGGACCAGTCCGGGGCAGGGCCAGGTTGGGAGCAGCAGACAGAGGTGCCTTTCCTGCTGCAGTAGGACCGGAGCTTGGGGAGAGATAACCCTGAGCCTCTGCATGGGGCTTAATGTGCAGGTAGGTGGCCATGCAGCTTAGAGGGAATTCGACACGGACGCACCTTGAGTTCTCTCCATCAAGCAGAGGGGTTGGGCTGGCGCCGACCTTCCTCTCAGTCATGCGCACCACGAGTGTGAGGCAAAGGGGCGAACTGAAGTGGGGTTGGCACCCAGCGGTCAGTGAAACCGCAGCTTCCCGTTGCTTGGTTCCATGAGACGGGCAGGTCCCTGCCCTGCCATCACCCGTGAATGAAATACCAAGGTGACGTCTGTCTCAAGGGAGGTGAGTTTGACAGCCTCCAGCTAGGGGACACGGCACGTTTGCCCAAACTGCTGCTTGACCTAGACTGTCACAGCTCACAGGAGAGGCCGGGGGCAGGACCGGGCAGGGGAAGGTGACTGACTGCCATGCAGACAGCACCTGAGAACACCCCATGGAGTGGCAAGTGAGGGGGCTTTGTGCTGGAGCCGCAGGGGCAATGAGAAGAAAGGCTGCATAGTGGCACCCGGTGCTATGGAAGTGAGGAAGCGGCGAAACTGGAGTGAAGTCACAGCAGAGCAGTATCGATGATTAACTGCAGAGGTTCGCTCCTGAGGAAAGGCTATAACAGCGAGATGGGCAGCAAGCGCTGGGTGACTAAACCTACTGCTGACTGAACTGTGCCAAGGCGCAGGAGGGAGGCTAATTACTGAGGGGGGCACCAGGTATGGAACTAGCAGACGAGGGAGGAAATGGAGGGGAGAAGTGTTTGAGCTTCGCCCTCAGGAGAGGCTGCATGACAGAGAGCTGAACGGGCATTGCCAAGACACACTGCTGGGGTCCGCTGTCCAGCTGTTTCTGACCTTAGATTGGGAGTCGTGGAGACAACCCCATGGCCTGAGCAGTTGGAAAGCAAATGGGACCAAGCTCTAGCAAACAGAGTGGGCCATCCCACCGTAGCCATCCAACTAAGGGTAGGTCTGCAATACTATTTCGCAATACCTAGCGCTATTCCGAAATAACTTAGTCCGCAACTACACACCAGGCCGCTATTTCGAAATAGTGTCAAAATACTGTCAAGCTGGAGGACTTCTTACTCTGACGCCTGTAACCCTCATTGTACGAGGAGTAAGGGAAGTCGGGGGAAGAGAGCTCTATCTCGAAATAAGTGCCGTGTAGATGCTCCCTATTTTGAAATAAGACACACAATTGGCGTAGCGTATTTTGAGTTAAGCCCTGCAGTATAGACGCACTCCCCTCCTAGGGGAGGTGATGGAAGGAGTCGTGGGGCTTCCCAGTCCACCTCCAGCTTCCGTAGTTCGATGCCAGGCTGTGTGCAGGAAGCAGTCCTCCTGAGCGACCGTGCTCACGCCTACGCAGACAGCAATTAGAAAGAGGGTAGAGCTTCCTGGGAGCTCATGAGGTGAAGGACATAAAGGGGTGACTTGTTCTCCTGTGATAGTAGGAGTCCTTAAGTAGAGTTAAGGATAGTATTGTCCTTAACTCTACTTCCTTCTGCCCTTTGAATGAGAAATGCGAATTTATCACGCTGACAAGCTAGACTGCCATGCCCACCTCTGTCCTTCCCAAAACAGGGCCTGTGCCTCATTCTCCAGCTGGAAATGGAGCAAATCTGCGCTTTGCACCGTGTGAGACATTTTGTCTCAGGAATCCCAGATAAAATAATCCTGACGTTTCTCCTCCCTCAGGAACTCAAATGGAGATGTCTAAATGCGGGGATTGTTGGTCATTTAGACAAGAACTTCTCAATTTACATCCAGATCAAATCTGTGTCTCTCTGCACCTGTGGTAAGAGCCCCCCCAAAATGGACTGAGTAACACCTGCTTTCCTACGCAGTGTGACTCATTTCATCTTGTGAGGGAATCAAGTTCCCAAGAAGAGTAGGGATGGAAGCTTAAAGCAGTTAGAAATAGCAGACTGGGTTATTCAAGTCCACTTCACGTGTTTTCACCCCAGCTTAGAAACTACATTTGTCTGCCTTAAGACTCAAACATGCAGGTTCTTACTATGTGGAAATGAAGTTCTGAAGGATGTGAAATGAAAGTCCTGGATATAATCAAAGAATGTATGGACCATGTCTACTAAATTAGAGGAATTATAAGGGATTTTGTTTTCTCCACATATGATGGTTGCATTCTAGAAGTGATGTGAATTGTATAGCACCAGCAGGACAAGGGATATTAAATATAAACATCTCCTGCTGAAATATTACAAGAAGTCCCTTTAAAAGTGAGGGGAATGGGTTGCAATTGGTGATCTGGATTACTAGAGAAATACAGTTCTTCAAATGAACAAAACATAAAAAGCCTTGGATTAAAATCATCCAAATGTCCAAAAAGAAGTTAGAGGGCTTTCCCCTCTAATCACTCCTGAAAACAAGTGATAAAAGTGGTATTTCCTTATGCGAACTCAAAGCCAGAGTTTGCTGAACTGCAAAAGAAGCACCGGAATCCAGAAGAGTTACCCTGTTGATTTCATTTCTGAGACCGTGTTTCTCTTTGTGTTCTTAAAGAGAAGTAACTAAAAGTTCCCTGGCTGCGTCTATGCTTTCTAATGAGACCCCCAGGAACCATATTTTGGATTTTAACCAGAACTCCTAAATGTGTGTTTCTCCTTTCTCAGTCAAGGTCCTCAAAGAATAACTTAGCAATTGCTTTGATGTTTCTCATGGATCGTTTAATAAACCAAACACTAAGGTTAGCAAGGGCTACATTCTGCATAGTGCTTCAGATCAAGACACAGCCTCACTTTTCGGAGAATTGCTTAGGTCTTGTCTACACTACTGGTTAAATTGGCACTGCTGCAATCAGTGCAACGGCGTCGATTTAGCAGATCTGGAGAAGGCACGCTCCACCTGAGGGCGGGTCTACACTATGGGGGGAGATCGATCTAAGTTACACAACTTCAGCTACGTGACTAGCACAGCTGAACTCAATATACTTAGATCTACTTACCGGGGTGTCTTCGCTGCAGTGCGTTGACAGGAGATGCTCTCCTGTCAATTCACCTTGCTCTTCTCGTTGAGGTGATGTACTGGAGTTAATGGGAGAGCACTTGGCAGTCCATTTATTGCGTCTATACTAGACATGATAAATCGACTCCTGCTGGATCAATTGCTACCCTGTCATCTGAAGAACTCCGGTCATCTGAAGAAATGGGCTGTGCCCACGAAAGCTCATGATACCATCTACATATTTTGTTGTTTTTTACCCTGTCCCTGTTAGTGAAGACAAGCCCGAAGTGCCGTCGACTTCAGTTAAAATCCACACCCGTATGCAATGCAGTTATAGAGGCCTAACCCCTGGCATAGACAGGGCTATATCTATGGAAGTGCTTCTCCTGCCCACATAGTTACTGCCTCTTGGGGAGCTGGATTAACAAGCCGATGGAAGGGCTCTCACTACAGCAGCACATACATTGATACCGCTGCTCATTGCACTGGTTATATTCTGTCAACGGGAGCTAGCGTTCCCTCGTCTCCGTAAAAGAGGTTATCCTAATTAAATTCCATTCCAATGCTGGCAATAACTTCAAACTGGCACATCGAGTTTGGTAGCTTTCAGTTGTCAAATCTAATCGACGCTTCAGCAAATTCACAACATCAACTCTCCATCTCTGCCTACGCTCCCATTGGGAAACATTTTTCTTAGTTTACTGATGTTCTGCGAGAGTTTGGGACTTCTCTGCAGACCACCACAGAGGGGACAGCACCTGCTTCCTCTCCCCGATCTCCAAGATCTCTGTGTTTTAAGGACTCAGAATCCCAGATTTGTGCTGCATCAGCACATGTTGGAGATAAAACTGCTGACCCACCTGCGTTCTGCATTTGGATGAAGAGGTTCCATGCCCAGAAATCATCTTCAGCAATAAACTCTTCCTCCTTCAAATGCCAGCAACTCCTAGAGCCCTCAAATAGGCCCATGTAGCAGAACCAGACCTGGGGCAGTGATGCATCAAGTGGAATGCCACTTGAGTGGCTATTTCACAAGCTACAAGCCACTTCCAGGGGGAGGTGCCTTAGCCATTGAAAATGCATCCAATAACAAGCTACCTCTGGAAACCTTCCGTGCTTGACAGCATCTGGGAGGGTCGAGAGAGAGCTGTCAGGTTAAGGCCCTCTGAGATTTCCCAGCAAGATACCCTGCTCCTTTTCTACTCCTTGTGAGTTCACCAGCACCTGAAGGAGGTGAGAGCAGCAGGGTTTTGGTGTATGGGGCTGAGCATACTCACAGCAGGTGCCTTGTTTGTTTGACTGTCTCCATGCGGTTTTTAGGCATATGTTACCCTGACTGAGAACACAGCTCAGGAAATGTGGAACAGACGGCGATAATCATAGAACATGTTGTGGGATGACAGTTAATTTTAATAACGTGAACGAGCTTTGGGAGCAGGGGAGCCTACCCAACCTCGGATCAGCTCCCAGCCTTAGTAGCTGGCAGCCCTCTGTGCATGGGAAGCGGGGGGAAGAGACATAAATCGTGGGATGCTGGCAGAAAGAATTTGCAGGACCTTTTCAACATGCACAGCCGTCCTGGAGATCCACCCTGCCCTGCTGCTCCCTCGCTGCATACGAAACACATTGTTAACCGGGAGATGAAGATAAAACAGGGCACGGGATGGAAATGATGGACCGATGCTGAATTCCAAGCCTCCGGTGGAAGGAAAGGAAGCTAGTGGTTCTGGTAGGGGAGCAGCAAGGGTCGGTTCTTGCAGTCTTCTCTCATTCCTGCGAATGTCCATGGGGTTTATGTGTGGAAGCCTTAGAAGTGCTACCTTTCTTCACTGAACCTGCAGAAAAAAAATTGCCATGTGATGATGACTCTGCCACTAGTAGCCAGAGACTGTGAGGGTGAGTCTACACGGCACCCGAAGCTTGAAATAAGCTACACAATTTGAGCGACACAAATTGCATGGTTTATTTTGAGCTCATTTTGAAATAGCTTATTTTGTGATTTGGTGCTGTCTACACAGGGTCAAATTCTGAAACAGCACTATTCCAAAACGTCCCTTCCTCCTTGTGGAATGAGGTTTACAGGGACATCGGAATAGTGAGCCCGTTACGTTTTGAAATAAAGGGCTTGCTCAAAAGACGCGGAATAGCTGTTTTGGAATACCAGAACTATCCCCAAACAGCTCCGCAGTGTAGACATAGCCTTAGTGAGCCTCTCTTGATCTTTCTCTGGCTGTTAGGATTTTATGCTGCCATCCATCCCCATAGCAGATGAGTGTTTTCCATGGGAAATGAATAACAGGGTCCCTTTTGACTTCAGGGGCTACATCTAGACTGGCATGATTTTCCGCAAATGCTTTTAACGGAAAAGTTTTTCGTTAAAAGCATTTGTGGAAAAGTGCATCTAGATTGGCACAGATGCTTTTCCGCAAAAAAGCCCTGATCGCCATTTTCGTGATCGGGGCTTTTTTGCACAAAACAAACCTGAGCTGTCTACTCTGGCCCTTTTGTGCAAAAGCTTTGTGCAAAAGGGACTTTTGCCCGAATGGGAGCAGCATAGTATTTCCGCAAGAAGCACTGATTTCAGACAGTAGGACGTCAGTGTTCTTGCGGAAATTCAAGCGGCCAGTGTACTCAGCTGGCAAGCTTTTGCAGAAAAACTTGCCGGTCTAGACGCAGCCCAGGGAGTATTTTGCTCACCATCCTTTTGGGTTAAACACTCTGTTTGGGTTAATCCTTATTTTTTTGTTAGAAATAGGTCGCTGGATGTAAAAGCTAATGACGCATTCATGTCACACCGCGATGCAATGGCCCAGTGGGTGAGCGGCTGACACGTTTTTCATGGGTTGATTCTAAGCTCAGAAGGCCAAGACTTTGTTTTACAGTAACCAGTCTGTCATTTATCCTAAAGAAACACCATCATAAACCAGCAGCCCTTTGAGCTGCAGATCCTGTTCTCCCCAGATAGCTGTTTCCATATCAGAGCCTGATCTGAATTTAAACTTTCCAGCTGGCTTTTATCTGGGTCATGAGCTGAACCAAAACCCTGGAGCCAAATACCCCGGAGTGCTGAGGAGCTGAACTTTGCCCCTAGACCTATCACTGTTAAGTATGCTAATGCAACAGCCCATACATTAGAGTGGGGACACCCCGGGGCCAAATTTTTAAAGGCTTTCTAGACTTGGAATGCCTCAAGCAAGGACACAATTGTCTCCTATAGCTAGCAGAGAACATGAGCCAGAACCTCCCATGTGCTCATTTAGGCCTTTAATTTGATGTGTGCCTTACTGCTCTCCCGTTCCCTCCCAGCCCAAGCCTTACAGGCAACTGTGGGCAACAAGCAACCATCAGGTTCCACGTGTGACCCCCAAGACATTTTGTTTACTGCTGCCCACATGCAGCGTTGCCAGATTCGGCTGTTTTCCATCCATGGAGGTCTCCCGGGACAGGGTAGTTTTGCAGACTGCGCTTGCAAACCTAGAATGTGTGTGTGGGGAAGGGTGGGGGTTTGTGTGCTGGCTGAACCATAGCCGCGCTGTGATTGGATGCAGAGGGAGAGCACGGCCCTCACAGTCAACGTGATGTGTGATCAGCATGCCCCTCCCTTCATGTGCCCTTGCTCTGCATGTGTTTTACTTTAGTAACAGTGGTAGGAAACCTGCAGAATCAGACATCCCTGCGCACAGGCAACAGTAAAGAAAACGTCTCATGGGCCACAAGTTGCCCCCCACTGACCTAACATCATAGGCAGGTGGATTTGCATCCAGTGGCCCAGTGGGAGGGGAGGCTGATCTATTCAGTTCTCCCTGCCCCAGACCCTGGCAACTTCTGATGATTCTGTTGCCTCCCTGGGAATTTTGTGTCTCTAATTTATACCCCGCTGTAGGTGTGAGGTTCTGAAACCAAAGAGCAGCAGCAGCAAAGAGAGCCAGCATGCTGCATGTGCGAGCACGGTGTAGGCACTGCATTTGTTGTCTCCTCGGTGGGTTTCAGCAGCTCTTGGAGGAGGGTATTTCATTTTAATGGCACAGGCTGAGCAATTGTGTCTCGTCTTTTCAGACTGAATCTCCCCACCCGCACCCCTGTGAACAGCAAGCAGGGCTGGGAAACCCACGTTCCCTTTTGTCTTTGCCCGTTACATTTTGTGTCTATCATCTGTCATGCAAACGCACAGGCAGGCCCGGAATGAATTCAGTGTGGCACTCAGCCGTTCTGGACAGTGAATATGGGTGTCTAGTAACACTGATGACACAGCACGTTCCATGTGTTACGTACTTCAGTGACATTCATTAACCCTTCACAGCACATTGTGGGCTGGGAACCTTGTTCCCATTTTTATAGATGGGGACACTGCAAGCAAGGTTAATTAGTAATTTACTCAAATCTACAACGAGCCAATGGCAGACGGGGCTAATACCACGTATGTGTCATGTCATCTGAGTTCTTCGTGGCAAACCTAACAGGGCCAATCTCCAGCATTAGCTTTTTCAAATGCAATTAGCAGAGTCTCTTCTTTCCTGATAATATAAACTTACTACACTCAATATACCCAGCTGGCCCTCTGGGGCCTAGCAACCTGCAGTGGAATCAGCAGTCCCTTCCACAAATGCTTACAGCCCCCATGTGATACAGGCTGGGCTCCAAGGTTTCACTGTGTTTAGAAGCTTCAGTAAAGAACCCCCTTCCAAGTCTTGTCCCTTCACTGCTATGAGGGACATGAACCCCGAGACATGGCTCTGTCCTGCTGACCCTCTCCCGGGACCTGGGGCTTGCTCTTCAGGCTCCTGCTCCCTGGATGAAAAGTTAATGATTCAAATCTGTTTTGCATAATGGAAGACAATTCCCCAGCCCGGAGCCCTTCTCTGTGTTCAATGTGTTAGTTGAAACAGCAGCTCCTCTGCCCGGCTCCTATAATTAATCAGTAAGCCCCTGGAGGTATAGTGAGCCCCATGATGCCTGTGTCAGAGAGATATTTAGCATACTCCCAGAAGGCGCTGTGGTGAGCCTGCTTTGCCAGTGTGTTTTAGCTTATGGACCTCCTTGCTATTTAGCTGTGAAAACAAAGGGGTGGAAAAGAAATTAATTCTCTGTCGCTTTAAGCTTTGTATGCCCTGGCGCCTTGTGTGTATCCATCGTGTTCGTCTGTTACACATTGTGCTGGGTTCCGCCAAAGGGCCTTGATCTAGCACCCTTTGAACTATGGGTTACCAAATGAAATCAATAGGTAGCAGGTTTAAAATACAGAAAAGGATTTTTTCTTCATGCAGCGCACAGTCAACATGTCAACTGGTGGAACCAGTCAACCTGTGGAACTCCTTGCTGGGGTGATTTTTTTTTTTTTTTAAGAAAACAGTCCAGTTGTACAGCTACAATTTGTAGTGTAGACTGCTAAGCTGCATGCTGGCCAAGCTTATTTCCCATCCCTCACAGGAATGGCTAGACCAGTATAAGCATGCTACACTGGTTTGTCTACACTGCCAATTTCAGTGAATGGCACACACAGGGTCATCATGACACCAGTGCTGGGCAAAAGCTCTCCCAGTGCTCTAGGTAACCATCTCCACAAGGAGAGAAGCTAGCATCGCTGGGAGCCTCTTTACACTGGTGCTTTGCAGTGCTGTAACATGCTGTGCTGGAGGGGGGAAGACATTCACACCCCTGAGCAAGAATATTAGAGTGCAGCAAAGTGGCAGAGTAGACAAGCCCTTATATTGGTAGAACAGTAGCCACACAAGGGAGCCTTTTACCTCATGAACAATATGTTGTTGTAAAGGTTCAGTTAACACAGTACAAGCTTTGGGTTGGCAAGCCCTTACTTAATACAATTTAGCTGAAACTGACCACAAACCAACATAACTTACATTGGTTTATGATGTTTTTAAACCGATTTAAGAGCATCCACACCCACACACACAATTGCACTGGTTCAACTAATCCAGTTTAAAATCTCACTCGGTTTCCCCATCTTTGCAGTGGGGTGAATCATGAGCGTCTTTCATAAAGTCTACTGAGGTGAAATACACTGGCCGTGCCCCCAAGCTGACCCTGACCTGTCAGCCTGGGTCTGTCAGGTCCCTCACACCCCCCGATAACCTTTTCTCAGAGGGACATGCCCCCCACTTCACAAACCTCTGGGCAAGAGGTAACACTGGAATGCTTGTGGTCATCCTAGCCACATGCCTGCCACATGGGAGCAGGGGCTTAGCTGTGTGCTTCATTGACAATGTGGTACCAGCACAATTATTGTAGCAGGCAAGCCCCCTGATGGGGAGACAAGGGGGGCAGTTGCCACAGGGATCGGTGTTTCAAAGGGGCCTGGGTCTCCACCCACCTCTGCTCCTGTTTCAGTAGCAGCAGCTGGATCCCCGGGCCCTTTAAATCTCTGCTGGGAGCACCTATCCCTATGACAACCCAGCTGTGCCTAGACAGGGAGCAGAAAACCCCTCTGGACAGGGTTTCCCACACCCACCGGGCAGGGTGGGGATCAGGAGGCTCCTAGCAAGATACCGAAAGCTCCAGCAGTCAGGTCAAACTACCCCTATGGAGATCCTAGCCCTGCCCGGGGCCAGGCCAGGACTGAACATCCCCGCGGCTGGGTTGGAGCTGGAGGTAGGGCAGGTTACCCTGCAGGTGTACAGGGGAGAGCAGGCCTGGCCATAGGGCAGGGCACACAGATCTGCCGTCTTCTCTCACTAGGTGAGTTAACTAGCAGCTGGTCTCTGGAGTGGAGCAGCTGGGGGCACAGGTGCAAAGCACACCTGGGAACACTAGAGGGAGCCTAGGGCAGGAAGAGAACCAGCTTGTGGAGCTGACACAATCCAGCCCCTTTGACAGCGCTGCTCCTCCCCCAACCTGCCCTCCCCTGCCTACTGCTGCAGCCTCCCTCCCTGCAGGAAGCTGCTCCCTCAATTCAACCCCTTCTACTTTCCAGTGAGCTGCTTCCATCAGCAGCCCCGTTAAGATACCTGCTCCTAAGGCTTCCACCCCTGGAGTTAGGGGGTTGCTCTTTGCTACAGGATGGTGCTGGAATTAGGGGTGCGGGGGGTGGGGGGAGGAGGTGCTGTAGCATTCCCTGTCTTGAAGCGGTTTCCATGATAAAAAGGGTTTACAATTGGGGTGAATGGCTCCCAGCACCCCCACTATGAAAACAGTTCCCACCCTCCTGCTGTGTCCCTTTTGCATTGAATGTAATTACTTCTTCCGTGTAATTAGGAAGGCAGATGCCTGTCTGGCGCCGTGTCTGTTGCAGATTATTACACAGGGAGTTTCTACAATTGGACCCTTCCCCCACTGTGCCTTTCCCGTGTGGCATCCAGCTCTGGGGTGGCCACAGTCTTTCCAATGCAGCCTCTAACTCAGAGGATTTCAAAGCAGGGGGGATGTAAATGTTAGTGGGAGGCGTGAGGACCAGCCAGGGCCAGGCTGAAGGGCCAGAGCCAGAAGGGGTCTGGAGAGCAAGAGATGTGGACCAGGCGAGGCTCTGGGCAAGAGTCAGGCATCCTGCTGGTGTGTCACTCCCCCGGTAGCACTGGAACAAATCTTGGAGTGGGGGGTGCTGAGCTGCACCCACCTCCCCCAGCTCTGTCTGCGCCCCTCACTGCTCCCTGGAGCCGGGGCCAGTCACAGAGCTGTGAGGAAAGCTGGGCAAGCAGTGGAGCTCTCTGGCCAGTAGCAGGGTCAGTGGCTGGGACGTTGGGGCCAGCGATGGCATCCCCGGGACCAGCGGTTGAGTGGGACTCTGGGGCCAGCAGCCAAGAGGAACCCCAGGCAGGCAGCAGAGCCCTCTGGCCAGCAGCAGGGTCGATGGCCGGGGGAGCGCCACATGCAGGGCGAGCAGCCAGGACCCTGGTGTCAGTAGCAGAGTCCTTGGGGCTGGCAGTGGAGCAGGCAGGACCCCACCCACAAAGCATGGGGATGCTGCAGCACCCCTCCCCCCCACACACACATTCCTGCATACACTCCCCCACCGTTGTTACCAACAGCAGTTACCTGCCTGTGCTGGGAAGGCCACTGGGTCTCTGAGCAGGGAACTGAAGGCTGCAGCCCCGGAGTACGGACCCCACTACCAGAGAGATCCCCCTGCTGATCCAGGCCCTGGGGCACAAAGCCCTGTCTGCTTCCCCTGCCAGACCAAGTTTTCTGAAGGGTGGGGATCAGGAGGGGTCATGTCCAGAAGGTGAGACCACTGACATACTGCAGGGAGTAGAAGGAAAAGGAGCAAGGGTACAGCTGTCCATGGACTGCAGCTGCTAACTCTCCCCAGACAGCAGAGAATCGTGTCCATATGCATCCAAGCTCCAGAAGCTGCATCTCAGGTCATGCATGGTCATTAGGCGCGCAGGCCCATGAAGAATGAAAACACCCTAGTCTAGGGTGTCGTGGCAAGAATGGCCTTGTGGAGTCCATCTTTCACTTAACGGCAGGCACTTAGCTCCGTGTGGGAAAGGACTGGTAAAGTCTGAGCACAAATCAGTGGGTGGAGAAAGCTACTTCTGCCTGATGGTTCCATCACCGATAACTCCCTGGCTTTCAGTTTCCTTGGTCTTTATAGTACAAACCACTGCGTTATGTGTGCAGCACAGCCCTTGGGGATGGGATTCATACTTGCGCCTTGAGCATAAGAAGGGCAGCAGGCAGTTGCATTGTCCACTAAGGGTATGTTCAGAGTACATGCCTCTGCCGACAGAGGCATGTAAAATAGGCCACCCAACATAGTCAATGAAGCGAGGATTTAAATATCGCCAGCTTCATTAAAATAAAAATGGACGCCGCACTGTGCCGGCTCAGCTGATCCTCTGCACAGCGCGAGTCAAGACGCGGATCGGTCAACGGGGAAGCCTCTGTCAACCGCTCCTGTAAACCTCGTTTTACGAGGCTTTTTTCACATCCGTCTGAGCTGAGGCAGTGGGGCAGCAAAGCCTGGGGAAAGAAAGGAGCAGAAATGACCCCTCAATCCAAACAAGCTCCCATGCTGGGCTTGCGCTTGCCTTTTGCAGGAGTAACAATGTGTTAAAATTGATGGCTGCCACACAAGTCCAGAAAGTGATTCTGTTTTTCTCAGTCTATTTATTTAGGAAGTTCTAACACAGGGGTGGGGAACCTAAGCTCTGGCTTGCCTAGATTCAGTCCCCGAGCTTAGGACTCCACCCTCCCAGCACTGGCGAGCCCAGGCTGGTGCTACAGCCCACCCTCTTCCCCCCCCCCCCCCCCCCCCGCCAACCTCCACCATGGGGCTGGAGCACACAAAATCTACTATAAAAAGGGAAATACTTTAACTTGTAAGCCTACCCCATTTCTATTAGCATTCACTCTGTTAAGCATCCAGTTACCACTGACCTTCTTGGTGAAGACTGAAACCAAGAAATCGTTAAGCACCTCTGCCATTTCCAAGTTTTCTGTTATTGTTTTTCCCTTTTCATTGAGTTGTGGGTCTACCCTGTCCTTGGTCTTCCTCTTGCTTCTAATATATTTGCAGCACGTTTTCTTGTTACCTATTATGTCTCTTGCTAGATTGAGCTCATTTTGGGCCTTTGCCTTTCTAATCTTTCCCCTGCATACTTGTGTTATTTGCTTATATTCATCCTTTGTAATTTGATCTAGCTGCCACTTTTTATAGGACTCCTTTTTATTTTTAGATCATGAAAGATCTCCTGGTTAAGCCAGGGTGGTCTCTTGCCATACTTTCCATCTTTCCTACGCAAGGAATAGTTTGCTCTTGGGCCCTTAGTAATTTCCCTTTTAAAAACCGCCAACAGTCTCCAATTGTTTTTCTTCTTAGTCTTGCTTCCCATGGGACCTTATCTATCAGCTCCCTGAGTTTACTAAAATCTGCTTTCTTGAAATCCATTGTCTTTAGTTTGCTGTTCTCCCTGCTACCATTCCTTAGAATCATGAACTCTGCTATGTCTATACTACCAGGTTATTTCAAAATAAGTTATTTCAGAACAATAACTCCCAAAATAACTATGTTGAAATAGGCTTACTGCTATTCACAAGCAGGAGTTATTACTTCAAAATAACAAGCCCATTATTTCAAAATAACAGGTTTAGTAGTGTGGACGCTCAACTTGTTATTTTGAAATAACTCCCCAGTATAGACGTGCCCTCTTCTGATGTCATGATCACTTTCACTCAACATGCCTTCCACTTTCAAATTCTCAACCAGTTCTTTCCTACTGGTTTAAATCAAATTTAGAAGAGCTTCCCCCCAGTAATTTTCTCAATCTTTTGAAATAAAAGATTGTCTCCAATGCATTCTGAGAACTTGTTGACTAATCGGTGCCCTGATATGTTAGCTTCCCAACAGATGTCTGGATAGTTGAAATCCCCCATCATGACCAATTTCTGTGCTTTAGATGATTTTGTTAATTGTTTAAAAAAAAGCCTCCTCCACCTCTTCTGCCCAGAAAGATGGCCCGTAGTAGACCCCATGATATCACCCTTGTCTTTTATACCTTTTTTTCCTTACCCAAAGACTTTCAACAAGTCTGTCTCCGATTCCCATCTTAACATCAGTCCAAGTGCATGGCTACGTCTACACTGGCCCCTTTTCCAAAAGGGGCATGCTAATTTCACAGGTCGTAATAGGGAAATCCGCGGGGGATTTAAATATCCCCCGCGGCATTTAAATAAAAATGTCCGCTGCTTTTTTCCGGCTTTTAGAAAAGCCGGAAAAGAACGTCTACACTGGCCCCGATCCTCCGGAAAAAAGCCCTTTTCCGGAGGATCTCTTATTCCTACTCTTATTCCTACTTTGAGGTAGGAATAAGAGATCATCCGGAAAAGGGCTTTTTTCTGGAGGATCGGGGCCAGTGTAGACGTTCTTTTCCGGCTTTTCTAAAAGCCGGAAAAAAGTGGTGGACATTTTTATTTAAATGCCGCGGGGGATATTTGAATCCCCCGCGGATTTCCCTATTACGACCTGTGAAATTAGCATGCCCCTTTCGGAAAAGGGGCCAGTGTAGACGAGCCCCATATGTTTGTAACCTATAAGGCCACACCTCCTCCCTTTTCTTCCTGCCTGTCCTTCCTGAGCAAGCGGTGCCCATCCACACCAATATTCCAATTGTGTGTATTAACCCACCAAGTGTCGATGCAAAGATCTTCCCTGAGGCAGACTCAAGATGCCCCTGATATTGCATCAACCTATAAGGTGGCTGGAAATGTCAATGGGTCTTCAATGACCCAATAATTATACATCCAAGAAGCAGTAGCATTGATCTGCACAGCCCAAGGGGTTGTATGTGCTCAGCATGCCAATTACCAAGCACTTGGCTGCCTTGCACTAAAAGGAGCTTGTTTGCAGCCTGGTGACAGTCCCATTGCTCATCAGGAAAACAGCTCTGTCACTTCAGCCTGGCTAATGCGAGTCCCACTTTAGGTTGATTAGAGCTGTCATAGCTCAGGTCATGAAAGGCACAGAATGTACCGTACAATGGTTTTGAAATCAACTTAAAAAGTCCCCACAAACAGTTTAACCATTAGGCTGCTTGGCTGCAAATCTCAACTCTCCTGAGCCCAAATATTGGGCACTGTCTTTTAAAAGGTGTGTGGAGGACCATATTCCCCATGGACTTGGGGGCCAAGTTACTCCTGGTGAATTAATTACCTGGCAAATTCATAGAATACTAGGACTGGAAGAGACCTCGAGAGGTCATCAAGTCCAGTCCCCTGCCCTCATGGCAGGACCAAATACTGTCTAGACCATCCCTGATAGACATTTATCTAACCTACTCTTAAATATCTCCAGAGATGGGGATTCCACAACCTCCCTGGGCAATTTATTTCAGTTTTTAACTACCCTGACAGTTAGGAACTTCTTCCTAATGTCCAACCTAAATCTCCCTTGCTGCAGTTTAAGCCCATTGCTTCTTGTTCTATCCTCAGAGGCCAAGATGAACAAGTTTTCTCCCTCTTCCTTATGACACCCTTTTAGATACCTGAAAACGGCTACCATGTCCCCCCTCAATCTTCTCTTTTCTAAACTAAACAAACCCAATTCCTTCAGTCTTCCTTCATAGGTCATGTTCTCTAGACCTTTAATCATTCTTGTTGCTCTTCTCTGGACCCTCTCCAGTTTCTCCACATCTTTCTTGAAATGCGGTGCCCAGAACTGGACACAATACTCCAACTGAGGCCCAACCAACGCAGAGTAGAGCGGAAGAATGACTTCTCGTGTCTTGCTCACAACACACCTGTTAATGCCTCCCAGAATCATGTTTGCTTTTTTTGCAACAGCATCACACGGCTGACTCATATTCAGCTTGTGGTCCACTAATTGAGCCCTTGTATGGGAACATTTGCCTTCTGGTGGATTTGGCCGCCAAAAGTATTCGCAGGCTATTTGGAAGGGCTGTTCTAAGCCAGTTGGGTCTCCAGGAACTGTTGACATCATCCATTTCTCAGAGTATGTGATTGGTCCACTAAGCCACATGGTAGTGCTTCTGTTTCCTGATTGGATGAGTTAGGAGCTCTACACTGGAGAAGGAATGACAAGTGGACAGTAAATTATATTAATTATGTACAGTAGGGTAGACGCAAGGGTCCCCATCATCAGGATAGGGTCCCCACTGCACTAAGTGCTGTTCTGAGACATGGGAAGATGGGGAGCAAAATATTTGTGCAATTAGAAGCCATAGTCCCCAAACATTTCTATAAACAGACACTGTTTGGGAGAACCTGCCCACACAGCTGATAGAGGGCACTCCCACTGGCAGCTGAGTCCCAGAGAGAGGCCCTTCCTTCCAGGCACGGTCAGATGATGTGACAGGGCACCTGCCCTGCACTGGCCCTTTAAGGCCAAGACTCAGGCCCTGAGCTGGGGCTGAGAACAGAGAGGTCAGCTGAGGCCATTAGGGCTAGTGAGAGCCCAGCTGGCAGCCATATAGAGAAACACAGTTGGCTTGAAGAGGCTAGCTGAAGACGTTAGGGGGTGAGGGCCCAGCCAGAAGCTATATAGAGAAGCACAGTTTGCTTAAAGGGGGAGAGCCAGTAAAGGGCTGACTGCAGAGGAAGCAGGGGCTCCCAGGAGGGAGAACAGTAGGGGATAGCCAAGACTCCCCCTGGCTAGAGGCCGGAGGCAAGGCCCAGGGTTCGGAGGCGGATTACAATGCAGTCTAGGTAAGCGGGGCAGTAGAGGTAACCCCAATGTCAATGATGAGCAACCCGTACAGACTGTAACTTGCCCTGAGAGGGGCTAGATGAGGACAGTCGGGGCACTGAGGCATGGTGGGGGCGTGTACCCTGACAGATGGGGCTAAACCAGAGGCAAGCAAAATATGGCCACCAAACCTTTGGATCCAGCCCCCGGCCTGCCAGACCCTCAGGCAGGCTCCTTGCCTGCTGCAGGCCCAGGCCACTCAAAGTGGCTGGCTGCTGGGGCCTCTCTGAACTGCTCACCAAGGGCAGGGGGAAGAGACTTCACGTGCTGCCCCCACCTCCAGCACAATCATTGCAGATCCCATTGGCCAGCCTGAGGGTCCCGCTGGGCTGCTGGCTGGGAACAGCCTAGGTAAGCGCCTCTGGGCCAGAGCCTGCCTTGGGCACCCCAGACCCTCCTGCACCCCAGCTCCTGCCCCAAGTTACCACCCTATCCCTCTGCCCCTCCTCCCCTTTGACCCATGTCACAACTCCCCCTCTGACCCGAAACCCCTTCCTACCCTTCCCCTCAGGCCAGAATCCTCTCCTGCACCCATCCCCCCTCCCTGATCCTGCACTTCCGTTTCCTGCTCCAGGTCACAACCCCCCTCCTTCACCCAAACTCCTGCACACCCCACACTCTCTCCTGCACCACAATCCTCTACTGAGTTCCCTTCTGCACCCAACCTCTGTCCCAGACCCTGCACCCCCTCATAGAAAAGTGCGGCCCTCGACCACTGGCCAAAATCTTGCCTATCAAATGATTGCCCACCTGTGGGATAAACTAAAGGGGTCAGAGCACACCTGTCCCTCCTCTGCTCAAAGCAGAGGGGAGCTCGCTCTCTCCTGTCTCCCAGGCTTTCACCAGCACAGTGGAGGGAAAGGGCTGGAGGACGGATCCCCTCCTGGAGGACAGCACAGAAAGCAAGAGAGGGAGGGCAGCCGGCTGCGTCTGGAGGGCTTAGTGCTGCAGCTGCTCTTTCATGACTCAGCCCTTCTTTTCCCTGTTTGGGCATCAGCCGGGGGATAACTCCAGCACGGGGTGGGACGGAGGGAAACGTGGCTCTTGCATGATGAGTGCAGTTGGCCTCAAAGCAGATGTCTAAAAATAACCCCCGCCCACAGCGCCTGATGATGCAACATAAATGGCCTAAATGGTTAGTGAGCAATGAGGACTCCCAGAGTACTGCCTGGCCTCAGTGCAGCCGGGTGAGGAGCAGTCAAGGCAGCAGAAGATGCTGGATTGGAGAGTGGGCAGGACGTCCAGTGAAGAAGCCGGAGACAAGAGAAGACGACCCCGATGCAGAAAGGAAAGAGGAGTGGCACATCCAGCATTGACAAGCAGCCACTGGAGACTGTCCAGAAGCAGGCAAAGGAGTTTACATGAAAGCTGGAGCCATGTGTCCTATGCCAAGGATGCATGAAAGAGTTTGGGGGTGGGAGGTGCAAGCTTGTAATGGAAAGAGAAAGTATGAGTGTGCTGCACCTCTAAAGACGGAGAGGTCTCCCCATCTGCTGCTTCAGGGCAGCTGGGAGGCAGCTGCCAAAGTTCCTCTCCCTTCTGCTACAGAAGGTTAGCAATGGCATTTGTCATACCACGTGTCTCTGTCTCACTCGGGGTATGCTCACACACGGGCTGGGGGTTAGCAAGCCCGCTCTTAAGGTCTGATCTCTTAGGCTATGTCTACACTGCAGGGGTTTTGTGCAAGAAGTCTTTTGCGGAAGAGTTCTTGTGCAAAAACTTCTTGCGCAAAAGCACGTCCACACCTCAAAGCGCATTGCTTTTGCGATGTGCTTTTGCACAAGAGAGTGTCCACACTGCATGGACGCCCTTGCGCAAGAAAGCTCTGATGGCCATTCACACCTGTGCTTTTTCCCATAGGCATTTCTTGTGCAAGAAACCCCTGCAGAGCGTCCACACTTGCCTTTTTGCACAATAGCTGTAGCGCAAAAACGGGTTCTGCCTCGTAAAAGGAAGTTTCCCTACACTGCAAAAAGGCCTCTGTTCTGGCATTTTACTGCCAATTTACTTGCGCAAAAGTGCATTTGAAGTGTGGACGCTCTGCAGGTTTTTGTGCAAAAACGGCTGTTTTATGCAAAAACCTTGCAGTATAGACATAGCCTTAGTCATGGCTCACCAAGTGGTGGCGAGCCCAGCTCACCAGCCACACAGAACTGCACGCTGCGCATGCGCAGACCACACTGCATGCCTGGGTCAGGCTAAAATCTACTCGCCCGTGGCCTTAACTGTCGAGCCCTGGCCTTAATTACAGCTTCCACCTATCCAGCGAGCAAAGCCTGCTTTTCTCAGTCACGGGTAGTTTTGGATTTAAGACAAGGAAACCAATAAGAAAGAATAAATGTCAAGTCCGTGCAACAGCAAGAGACACAATACGACTTTCTGCGTCCTTGTGCAACACAGCACCCCCGGTAGCAGGCAGGGAGACCCCAGGTCATTTCATAGGGTGGCATTTTGCAAACAAAAGGTCATCTACTTTTGATTACTTGGCTAGACCTGCTTTTTGCTTGGATCCAGTGCTTTGGTCCAGCCAATCTCTAAGAAAGGGATTGTTTGCTAAAATTTACCACCCTAGGTAAATTTCAGGAATGTTCAACTCTGGAGTTTGGGCCCGTTTCAACTTTAAATCTGAGAAATACTAACTGTCACATGGAATTGAGACAGGGCTCAGCGAGGCTGCAGGGAACAAGAGTGGGAAAGTTGGGTGGAGTGTACGCAGTTGTGAAACCACAATCTCCCCCTTTCTTTTGGTCTTTGGTCTGTGTTCTGCTTCTTTCAACTCCTGAAAATTCTCCCTGTGTGCACAGATGAGCCAATTTATCCTGAGCTGCTGCAGCTTGTTAGATGGGGACATGCACTCTTTCTTTCTCTGCTCTTTTCCGGGGACGTTGCATTGCTTCTTCATTCTTGTGCTTTTCCTTAATCAAAGAATGTGAGGTAGATAATCTACAATGTCTGGATCACTTGGCATGATGAGACTAGGCAAAGCTAGTGGGTTTGATGTCAAATCTCAGCAGAATCAGGGGTTTCACTTTTAGTTTCAGGCTTCATTTGAACCCCCCAAACGAAGCAACATTCAAGAGGTGGGAACCCATAACTATTAAAAATGTAGAGTCTCTCGTGGCTTTTCCTAGCATCTAAGGGGTTACCCTGCATAGCCCAATATGTAGATGCGAGAGATTATACACTATCCTTATCCCCAGCATGAAGGATTGTCCTGTGGCAAAACTATTGGTCAGGAAGTCTATGATAGTCTGTATTCCTATGTCCATCCCTTCCCCAAGACTATAATACCTTACAAGCCAGATTTCTATACAGAATGTAGCATCTGAAAATTCATGATTTGCTGCTCTTTATTGTCCTGGTAAAATATGTGCATCAACATTGTAAATAGTTATGAAATTCTGCTGTATGACGTTACTAGGGCATGTTCCGAATCTAGGGAAGCAGCCACAAACCAGTGCCTCTGATACAACAGGCAAAGTGACACCTCCGACAGGTGTCAACAAAATCAAATGGACCATCACCGGATTAAGTGGGCATTCTTTGGCAGGAAAAAGGGCGTGAGAGAGAAATGTACACCCTGGCAAGGAAACAGCTGGAGGTTCCTGTCCTCAAGGATGTTCTATCTCCTGAACCTCATCTGGAAGTGATTCTCACAGAAGGAGAAAAGGTAGAAGAATGGGGAACAAACACCTCCAAAAGATTCCTCCCTTTCCCTGCAACTGTGACAGCAATAACACCTGATGAACAAAGAAACAGCTTTGGACTGAGGGAGGGACCCTGTCTGAAAGGAATTCAACCAATCAGACTGCGGAAGCATGTGGTCAGAGAGACTTTGGCCTTATAAACACTTTGCTTGTTAAGTTAGATATGACTTTGCATTTTATCTTTTATTTCTTTGTAACCGATTCTGACTCTTATGCCTCGTTACATGCAACTATTTAAAATCCTATCTTCCTATAGTTAATAAACATGTGTTAGTGCTTTATTTAAACCAGGGTGCTTGGATTGAAGTGTTTGGGGGAAATCCCTCTGGGATAACAGGGTGTGTGCATATCATTTTCTGTTAATAAATGACGGGCTCTATATGAGTTTGTATTATCCAGGAGAGAGCTGGGCAGTACAAGACACACACTTCTGGGAGAAGGGCTAGGGGTGTTGCCCTGTGGGGTAACTCATAAGTGGCTGGCAGTAGCAATGGTACAATACAACTGGGAGTAGCTTACATTCTGGAGGCTGTGTGGGAGCAGAGCACCAAAGCAATATAAAAGGCACCTCAGAGTGGAGAAGTGAGGGGACCCAGTTGGTCGGCTGTCCAGATCATAATCTAGGTAATGTCATAGAGAAATAGATTCTGTCCCAGACTCTCTATTGCCTGTATGACCTTCACCAAGTCGTTCCACTTCTCTCTGTCTATGCTTCCCAAGCTGCATAAAGAGTTGCTGTGAGACTGAACCTTTAATGTTTGTAAATTGCTTTGAGATCCATAGGTGAAAGGCAATACAGAATCCAGATACTCCCCCTCCCTGGAAACACTATAGTAATTTTAATTAGTAGTATTGCATTGTCTTCTGCCTGTACTGAACTGCAGTGTTATACAGCTGTCATGTTCCACCTCAGAGGTGGCTGCATTTCAGTGATGGATAACATGGTTCTTCTTTCTAAAGCTCGTTAGGATCCTTCATCAAGACAGAGGCTACTGTGCAGGTGTGGAATGTTGCTTTAATATGGCTGGATGCCAAAAATCCTCAGCATGTCTGTAGCTTGCGGGGGGACACAGCACAGCCCCCAGGGCTGGGAAGCGAGAATCAGCGAGGGTAACACAGAGATGAGGCTATTATCCACCTGCAGAGGGAATTTGACAGCACTGTCCTCGGCAAGGTGCATGAGAACCCATCTCTTGGGGGCTGACACATGATGCATTCTAGAATCTCCCTCCTTTGACATTGATGACTGTTGCTCGTATTTTATCCCCACGTCTAGCACTAACAGGCCCTGTCGAACAGTGCAACTAACACTGGATGTCACTTTGTTTCTTACCTGCTGCTCTGGACTCTCCTCCATGTAGTTCAAAGGAGGCAAAACTAGGGTGTGTCTAGACTACAGGGTTTTGTCGACAAAACTATACCTGCGTCTACACTACTGCCGTGTTCTGTCGACATAAGGTCGACAGAACTCGCCAGTTTTGTTGACGGTGGTAAACCTCATTCTACGAGGAATAACGCCTTTTGTTGACAGAGTTCTGTCGACAGATGACGTTATTGCATCTACACTGTCCTTTGCGTCTACACTGTCACGTCAACAAAACAGCTTGCTTTGTCGACAGAACTGGCTGTAGTCTAGATTCTCTTTTTCGACAGAAGCTTTGTTGACAGTATTTGTCGACAAAGCCTCTGTCAACAAAAGCCTGTAGTCTAGACGTACCCTAAGTCAACAGAACGCGGCAGTTTTGTCAACAGTGGCAAACCTCATTTTACGAGGAGTAACGCCTTTTTTCGAAAGTACTCTTTTGAGAAAAGGCGCTATTGCATGCAAACTGCTTTTTCGTCTAGACTCTTTTTTGAAAAAGCGGCTTGCTTTGTCGACAATACTGATCGTAGTCTAGACAACAGAGGCTTTGTCGACAGTATCTATCGTGCAGTCTAGACATAGCCCCTCATGCCAATGAGAAGGACTGAGACCCCAGGGCAAGTGCTGGCAGGTTGATAAGAGTAAGAACCCATCACTGCTTATCAGCTGGCTTTGCAGAAAGGAGATGCAAGGAATCACGACCTGGCAATCAGCTTTCTGTGCCAACCCAAGCCACTGGCAGGACAGCACTGGGGGCTTCATCCAGCAAAGCTGTGACTAAGGGAATGTGTCCTGGACCGAGTGCACAGTTCTGTGCATTTGGGGCTTTTGTGTTAAAACGCAGATTAAATATTGATCAGAGCCTTTGGGGTTTTTGCTCTGTCAGCGCCTCTTCTGGTGCGAATAAGTAGAGTGCTGTGCTGATATAAAATTGGTCTCTGTGTCTGCATCTGCAGAAATGATCTGTGGATCTGAATGCAGAGACCCCTGGATCTAAAGTGGATATTCACAAACGTGCAAGGTTTTAGACACAAAATTTGCATCTGTATCTGCAAAAATGTCCTGCAGTTATCTGCATCCAGATCCGCAGATGCAGCTACCCACCAATATTAAGCAAATATCTGCAGGGCTCTATCAAGAAGATCCTCCTTACCCAAAAGACAGCTTGGGATCATTCAGGTGGCCTTCAGGACTTCACACTTGGTCTGAGTGAGATAGGACCTCAGCTTTTCCCTGGCTTTGCAGTGCCTCCTAGTGTGTGGTAGGTATACTTGTCTTTAGCAGTCACCTGCATTTTCAAGAGGCTAGTGATTTTTTGATGTCCAGCTTGAGACACTTTAGGGGAGAAATGTGTTGAGCACCCTGGCCAAGGGTACCCTAAATTATACATGACTTTAGAACATTCAGACTAAGTCCAATTACTGTCAAATACTGTCAGGGCTCGTTAATCGATTTATCTTATTCAGAGGCGTTGTGTGAGGAAAGTATACAGGGTCATGTGCCCTCTCAAGTTTGCCGCTTGGCCTGTACTGAGCATGCCCACCCAGACTGAGCATGCTCTGTAACACCGCTGAAGTTGTCTGACCTCACTCTACCCACTCTCTCTCTCTCCCCCCCCCCCCCAACTCATTAGCAGCAGGCACAGACATCTTTGTCTTAAGAACTTATCTGGGCCCATTATCATAGTATCTGAGCATCTCATTAACTTTAATGTGGTACTCCTCACAACACTCCAGCGAGGTCAGGAAATGGTGTTAATCAGTTTTACAGAGGGGGAACTGACACACAAAGAGACTAAACAACTGGATGTTATTAAGAGCAATAATAACATCTTTCATGATGGAGGGTCTCTAAGGCTACGTCTACATTATGGGCTTTTGCGGCAGAAAATATGCTAATGACGGACTCATTAACATAAGTCATAATCTCATTTGCATATTTTCTGCCGATCCGTTTTTTTCATTAGGCGTTTTTGTGCAAAACGAGCAGTGTTGATATTTCCTTTTTGTGCAAAACACCCCTTTTGCACAAGATCCTTATGCCTCAAAAAAGGAGATGTATACCGATCTTGCACAAAAAGGGTTTTTTGCGCAAAAAGGAAACGTCCACACTGCTTGTTTTTGCACAAAAACCCCTAGTGAAAAAATGGATTGGCAGAAAATATGCAAACGAGAGTGACTTATGCTAATGAGTCCCTCATTAGCATATTTTTTGCTACAAAAACTTGTAGTGTAGACATAGCCTGAGTGAGAGGCAATATAATTTGCCTTAGGGTATCAGCTGAGCAGTCAAAGGGGTCAGAAAGAAATGTTTTTGCACCTATATGTACCATGTTTCGGTGCATTTACATATGTTGTTTGTTTCTGATCTCCGTTGGAACCAGTTTTAGAGGACTTGCTAGACCAGTAGAATCAGATACCACAATGGTGAGTCTAGGATAAATGTTTGGATGGATAGATAGATAGATGGCTAGATCTAGGACAGGAAGCTAGTGCGAGTGTTGAATGATGCGCTCTAGAATTAATGAGCTGACATGACATCTGCCCTTTCCTGACACATCATCCTCTAGTGGTGTCTCTTTTCTTTAAAAGGGAAATGTTCCACAAGGAGTGTTTTCACTGTCAGTTGCATGGTATTTGCCGTGATGTTCTCTGTCATATTTTGAAAATAATGTATGTGATGGGTTGGACTCCCTGGAATACCGCCCAACACACAGGTAGACCCACAGCCAGCTGCAGAATAGTACAGACACTGAGATCAGCTGTGGGAAGGCTCAGCTTAAGGGATTTGCCACAGCACTCAGCAGTCCACCTCCCTTGGAGTAACAAATGCAAAATTCTACGAAATTCTCCTGACCTCCCCCTATGCAGGGGAAGGTATGCATAACTTCCTGACCTCCCCCATTAGAAATTTCATAAACTGGGTTATACTATAAATCAAAAATAAGTTTAACAACTACAAATGGTGTATTTAAGTGGTTAAAGAGATAGCAAACAGAACAAAGCAGATTATTAAGAAAATAATACAAAACATGCAAACGAAACTAGAGTCACTAAAAAATCTCAGAGGGGTAGCTGTGTTAGCCTATAACTTTTGTCATCATCTACAGTCCCCAGCTTAAACTGTGGTCCTACAATTGACAGATAACTGCTTTTGCTTTTATATATACCCTGGATTCTGTAATTTCCACTCCAACTCCTCTGATGAAGTGGGTTTTATCCACAAATGCTCATGATCTAATATATTTAAGGGTCTTTAAGGGTATGTCTACACTGCCACCATAGTTCAAACTAGGGAGGCTAATGTAGGCATTCGAACTTGCAAATGAAGCCCAGGATTTAAATATCCCGGGCTTCATTTGCATGTTCCTGGGCGGGTGCCATTTTTAAATACCCGTAGCTCGAACTACCTGCCCGTGGCTACACATGGCACGGACTAGTTAGTTTGAATCAAAGCTCCTAATTCGAACTACCATTAAACCTCCTTGCTGCGGGCAGGCAGTTCAAACTACAGGCATTTAAAAATGGCGTCTGCCCAGGAACATACAAATGAAGCCTGGAATATTTAAATCCCGGGCTTCATTTGCAAGTTCGAATGCCTACATTAGCCACCCTAGTTCGAACTATGCTGGCAGTGTAGACATACCCTAAGGTGTCACGGAACTACTTGTTGTTTTTAGAGTCACTAAAGAAACTGGTTACAGATAATAATTCCTCACCCTAGATATTGTTTATGTAGAATCCTTCATAGGCCAGATATCTTTCTAGCCTGGGTCCTGCAGTTCTTCCCCATCCCCCTCAGTTTGTGTCCTTTTGTTTCCAGGTGTGTTCAAATATCTCTTTGGGGCTATGTCTAGACTGCAAGCCTCTTTCGAAAGAGAGCGTCTAGACTGCACGCGGAATTTCGAAAAAGCAAGCCGCTTTTTCGAAAGAAAGCACCCAGTGAGTCTGGATGCTCTCTTTCTAAAAAGCCTGTTTGCTTTCAAGAACGCCTTCTTTCGAAAGAGCACTTTCGAAAGAAGGCGTTCTTCCTCGTGGAATTAGGTTTACCACCGTCGAAAGAAAAGCCGCATTCTTTCGATTTAATTTCGAAAGAACGCGGCTGCAGTCTAGACGCAGGTGAAGTTTTTTCGGAAAAAGGCTACTTTTCCCGAAAAAACCTCTGAGTCTGGACACAGCCTGGGTGGGGAGGTGGAGGTGAAGCCAACTGAAGACATTGATTATTTTCCTTCCCTGCCTTATGTAGGATTTCCATAAGGTTGGAATCCTTTGTTTGATTGCCCCACTTGCCAGTGGAACAGTTCAGCAGTCCAAGGTAGCAGATCCCCTGATAATGAGACCACCTGACTCTGTAGCATCATAGCTTCCATGAGTCTGTGACATTTTGGAACTCCAGGAAGGCCAAGCCTTTTCACTGTCCATTTCCCTCGCTGATGGACCCTTAGCCTTATCTGGTTCTTCCATTGTGGTACCTAAATGGAGAGCAGTGGGTGTCACTATTTCAAAATAGGCTTATTCCTCTTCACAAGCAGGAGTAATTATTTCAAAATAACAGGCTTGTTAGTGTGGATGCTCGCACTGTTATTTTGAAGTAAGGGGAGTTATTTCGAAATAACTCCTCTGTAGACATGCCCTTTGAGCTGAGCTGTATTCAGTGTCTGTGCTGATCTGCATGGGGGGTTGTTACCCCAACTCTGCACCTTTGCTGGGAGAGCCCACAGTTTTTGATACAGCAGGACAGGGTGGTGCGGCCTCCTAGTGGGCAGGTTGGCAGACTCAGTGACATGATCAGCACACCAAGTGACAGCCCCCAGGGGATCTCTGTGATCAAACCCATCACAGTATGTACCTGGACAGAACAGGAACTAGATGTACGGATTCCCACATCTTTTCTTTAAGCATCAGGCCAAGGGGGAAGTGTTTGGCTGGAGACAGAGGAATTCCTTTGGCAGACATATTTTCTGGGAGAGTTTTCCAGTCCCTGGCAGGAATTCCACATGCATGGAACATCGGCTTCCTTCTACCCCCGGCCATAAAAGCCTCATGCGCCTTGCTTGGCTACGTCTACACTACGAGTTTTGCTGGAAGAGGCAACGCAAATGAAGCGTGGATTAGCATTTTCTCGTGCTCATTTGCATAATTTCTTCCGATCTGTTTTTGCACAGGGGTTTTTTGCGCAAAAAAAAGCAGTGTGGATGCTTCCTTTTTGTGCAAAACCCCCCTTTTGCACAAGATTGTTATGAGGCATAAGGATCTTGTGCAAAAGGGTTTTTTTGAGCAAAAAGGAAATGTCCACACTGCTTGTTTTTGTGCAAAAAAAGATCAGAAGAGATTATGCAAATGACGGGCGAGAAAATGCTAATCAGCGCTTCATTTGCATTGCCTCGTAGTGTAGACGTAGCCCATCTTGCTGCTGCGAGATACCAATGTAGCTAATAAACAGATCTCGGCCTCCTTTCTCCTTTGGCAATCCAGCTCTGAGCAGTGCAATGAATGTCGGCTTTGCAAAGGCGATGCCGACATAATTGCTCGTTTGCGCTGGTCTCGTTTTCTGTGTCTCCCAGAGATAAAGGGTGCGGAGGAGCAGAGAGGTAGAATGACACTGCCATTTTAATAAAGCCCCTGCCACCGTCAATAGCATCACTGCAGTCACCCCGGACAGCTCCCATTCATCCTCCGGCAGCCCTCTGCAATCAGATCTGAGGCAGGAGGACACAGAGGCATAGGGCCATGATGGGTGATGCCCAGCACTTCTGGTATTGCAGGGGAGGGCCAGAGGGGGGAGGAAATGAAAAGACATGAGTGAGGCAGAGGGTGCTGGGGATCCGAATACCAAAGATGCTTGGTTGATTGATCTATGTTTCATATGCCACCCCCTGGTATCTGGACCCCTGCTCACAGCACACACAGACCCAGACACACTACTGTCTGCCTGCCCTTCCTGCTCTGATAGGGGTGTTTGAGGATGGCTCAGGGTATGTAATCCTGAGAGGATGGAAAGGGGGATCTTTGTGCTGGTTTGGTTTATTGGCTGGCTGGGTCATTTTGTGTCCAATGCGTGACTATTTTTATCCTGCAGTGTGGTCATTATTGTGTGATTGTTTGAATGACCCGTTAAGAGGCCTTGATCGCTGCATAGGCACTGCTTGGTTGTGCAAATCCAAATAAATAATACAGAGGAAGGATTTGTAGGGATGCCCATTACCGTAGTGTCAGGGCTAACCCCCTGAGTGTGTCGTGTGGGTCCAACATGGCAGCACTTAGGCATGTACTAGCATTGCTTAAGTCTCACTGTACGTGTGTAAGAGCTTTCCTGAGTCCGGGTCACAATTCCGTTCATAAGGTGACAGCATATAGGGGTGAAATCCTGGCCCCATTGAAATCAACAACAAAATGTCTGACTTCATCAGGTCAGGTCAGAGAATCACGTTGTTCATCTCTAGTGGGCTCTGTGTTTGCAATGGCACCTAGGTTTTATTACGGCCACGTCCAATAAGGATGAATAACTCTGTAACCAAAAACTTCCAGCAGTCGCCCACCCGGACAGCCAATGAAGCAGGAGCTGCTTTCAGTCACTACTGCCCTTGCAAGGATCCAAACTGGTGCCATAGATGGGGAAACTGAGGCACAGAGCAAGGCAATGTTAGGGCCTGAGATCACAGAGTAAGTATGTGATGGAAGAGGAGCTAGAATTCAGGTTCCCTGGACCCCCAGCTCCAGCTATTGTGCTCCAACCATTAGCCAGTGCTTGCCCAATAGAAGCATTAGCTGCTATGCTTTTATTTGGCTTTGGAGCAGGGGCAGGGAGTTATATAGACAGTAATTCCACTCTGGAAGATGTGCTGACAGCTGCTTTTCTGGTCAGGCCTTGATCCTCATGCCCTAGAGCAAACCCTACAGTTTCTCCAGCCAATTGTGATTTGGGGAGGAATTATGGTTTGCTTTTCCCCCTGGCTCAGGACAACAATGAACTGCCTGAGCTCGGTGCTCATCTACCGTGTATATTAGCCTCAGGCAGCACTTTGAGAGGAGAAAACCCTGCTTCCAGCTTTGATTCTGCTCAGCTTCCCTCAGCGATACATTCCAGATGTAGGACGGGGGCTTTTTATCTGAATTGCTTCTGGCCCTGACAGGAACTGCTGGGCTCACCCTCGTCCCGGGACGACATTGTGCCTCTGAGCATGATTGTGCCCTGCAACACCACATCCACAGTCAGATACTTCACAAAGGGCCTCTTTTCACAGAGACACTGAGGCTGTGTCTACACTGGCATGAATTTCCGGAACTGCTTAAAACGGAATAGTATTCCGTTTTAAGTTTTTCCGGAAAAGGAGCGTCTACATTGGCAGGCTGCTTTTCCGGAAAAGCCCTTTACCGGAAAAGCGTCCGTGGCCAATGTAGACGCGCTTTTCCGGAAAAGAGCCCCGAGCGTCATTTTCGTGATCGGGGCTTTTTTCCGGAAAAGACTACTGGGCTGTCTACACTGGCCCTTTTCCGGAACAGTGTTCCGGAATAAGGACTTATGCCCGAGCGGGAGCAGAATAGTTTTTCCGGAATAGCGGCTGATTTTGTACAGTAGAGCATCGTTGCTTTTCCGGAAATTCAAGGGCCAGTGTAGACAGCTTGCAGCTTATTCCGGAAAAGTGGCTGATTTTCCAGAATAAGTGGCCCAGTGTAGACACAGCCTGAGGGTTATTCACCTCTGCTCCTTGCGCTGCTGTGGTGACAGCGCTGGAGACGGCAGCCTGTCGTTTTCCTCGGCCCTCTCGCTGATATTATCCTGTCTGCTTCACCTGACCCTGGGGGAGGGAGAAATAGGCTCTGTTCTTCTTCTTCTGTATTTCATGGCTGTTTTTGAAAATGAGTCCGATAATCCCAATGGAGAAGTGCTGAGGGACCGGTGGGCAATAAACAAGCATCACAGTCAAAAACAAACCAAAAAGGCACCAACCTAAAATTGACAAAGCGTGAGAGAAACCAGCTCTCATCTGGCACCTAGATAAGGCCATGCATCAGCTCCATAACCCAGCCAGGGGAGCTGTTCAGCACAGGAAGAGAGACGGATGAAGGTTTCCCTTGCCCTTCTCTTCATGCTTGTGTCTCACTAGCTGTCTCCCAGGTCTTATCTTCTAGATCAGGGGTTCCCAACCTGGGCTACGCATACCCCCAAGGGGTACGAGAAGCTTGTCAAGCGGGTACGGGGAATATTTGGTAAATAACTAGATTATCCTAATTGAAATATTCCAAAAGTAATAGTGTTAGTGAAAAAAGTTGTGGATTCTAGAGTCTAGAATTTATTTCCCTTCATATAGAATAGGAGGTACGGGCAGGTTTACTAAAAGCCAAGGGGGTACGGGGACCAAAAAAGGTTGGGAACCCTGATCTAGACTATAAACTCTCCAGGGCGACGTCTGTCATTTATTATCTTTGTACCACCAGCTGAGGCCTCTAGGCCTTACCCCAAGCCACTTATTATTCATAGTGAGCTCACAAAATGGTAAATTCCGTAATCCATTCCAAATCACACCAGCTACTAGGATTAACAGGGCACCTGCCACTTACTGTATCTGATGTTGCATTCGCCAGATATATATTGAGTAATCAAACGAACGGGTGAGTCTAGATTATCACCACCTACCAGCTGGTCTTACTGGGCAGTCAGTGCCTAGCATGCTGTGCTCTGAATCCTGCAATCCAAGACTCAAATCTCTGTGGGGCCAGCACATGCCTTTACGATTGACCACTGCAGGGCGTCTTCGCTGCCAGCAAAGGTGGGGTTTTGCAGCAAGATAAGGAGTAGGCCTGAGCTACCTCGTTTTGTTAGTGTATAAAGTGCTACTAGACCATTTCTTGGGTTTTTTTGTATAACCCTAAGGAGTCAAGTCTCTTTCATTCTTACCACAATGTATCCAGGAGAGAGAGAGCACAGGCCTTAGCTAATGGATGCTAATTATATCCAGTGCTTAATTCAAGCTAAGCCCCATCACCTCTAGGCCTGGCAGTTTGTAGCCCTAGAACAGTGGTCACCAACCAGTAGATTGGGATCTACTGGTAGATCTTGAAACCTTTGACAGGTGATCCCGAGAGGTTTGGCCGGGAGGTTGTCAAGTGCCAGCACTTCATCTGCCCCTCTCTCCTGCCCTCTGCCATGGAAGTGCCCCTCACCCCTGGGAGCCTCCGGCTTGCTGTGCAGGGCACAGAAAGAAGAGGAAGGGGGGTGCTGATGTCAGGGTGCCCCTCCCTCCACCCTGTACCCCATCTCCACAGAGCAGAGGGGGGCAGGGACGGAGAGAGTTTGCTGGCTGCTTTGGGAGTGGTGCAGGTCCAGGGGAAGGGTGAGCCTGCCTTAGCCCCCTGAACCCCCACCCAGAAGCTGCCTGTGGTAAGTGATGCCCAGCTGGAGCCTGCACCCCAAACCTCTGCCCCCCGCCTGATCTGAGGAGGTGGGGAAGGGTGTTTGGGTTTGAGGTGGATCCTGGATTGCACTTAAATTCAAAAAGTGATCTTATTCTTTAAAAGCTTGGAGGACCCCTGCCCTAGAACCTCTGGGCAGGGCCGCCGATGAGGGGAGGGAAGGGGCAGCTGCCTCGGGGCCCAGCAATTTAAAAGGGCATGAGGCTCGTGGCTCCTGCTCCCCTGGGATCGGCGGTGGCCGGAGCTCCAGGCGGTGCGGGTCAGGCATTGCTAAAGGCCTGGCTGGGGGAGAATAGTCCCCAGGCCTGCCCCTTCCACCAGAGGCCCAGCCCTGCCTGGAGGCTGAGAGCCACCCTGTTCCTGACCTTGCCCAGGGGCATTTCTGTCGGTAGCCCTGCCTCTGGGCTTGCCACATCAGCTGTGAAAGTAAAAGAAATTGCTCAAGCCCCAGCACCGCTGTCATGACCAATGCAGCAGGGGGGTATTTTCCTGCCGAACAGGGGAGTCCACAGCCACGCCGAGGCCCAGGGCAAGGTGGACGGGGCTGGTTCTGCATTCCCAGAAGGGGCGGGGCCTCAGACAGAAGGGGCGGGACTGAGGGCAGCCCCTTGGACTGTGGCATTCCTCTCTCCAGTGCTGCCTGGAGCATACAGCGTAGTGCCCCTGCCTGCCCTGGCAGCCCTAGGAGCCACCTGAAGCATGCCTCAGGCCCCTTTTAGGCCTTTTGAATCGCCAAGCCCCAACGCAAATGTCCGTTTGCCCCTTTCCCCCGTTGGTAGGGCTGCTGCAAAATCACAGTGGAGACTGGTGGTGAAACCGTGGTCTTACACTCCTTCCGAAGCAGCTGGCACCAACTCCAGAGGGCAGGATCCCTGGCAAGGTGGCCCACTGCTCTGATCCTATCGCAATTCCTCCCCTCCGACCACTCAGGAAGTCCTATGAAAGGGTGTCTGTCTGTCTGTCTCAGCTCTAGTTCTCTATCAAACAAAGGCTACGTCTAGACTGGCGAGATTTAGTGCAAATACTCTAAACGCAAGAGTTTTTGCGTTACAGTATTTGAGTAAAACAGGACTATGTAGCACTTTAAAGACTAACAAGATGGTTTAAACCATCTTGTTAGTCTTTAAAGTGCTACATAGTCCTGGTTTTTGTTTCAGCTGCACCAGACTAACATGGCTACATTTCTACCAGTAGTTGAGTAAGAGAGCATCTATACTGCCATTTTAGCCATCGGGCTTTCTTGCGCAAGAAATTGATGTTAACTGTCTACACTGGCCTCTTGTGCAAGAACACTTGTGCAAGAGGACTTATCCCTGAGTGGGAGCGGCAGAATATTTGCACGAGAAGCACTGATTTCATACATTAGAACGTCAGTGTTCTTGTGCAAACACTCGCGGCCAGTGTAGACAGGCGGCAAGAATCTTGCCAATGTAGACGTAGCCAAAGTGTTTTAGCCTGTGCAAGATAAAACTCCCTGGACTGGCTTGAACTGCTCTGGTGGGGGAATACCCGTGGGGAGGAAGTCATGGAAACAAACTCTTCCCTACCATGTTCCCTAGAGCATTCCCATCTTAGAGCCTTTGGGGGAAGCTGCTGGGGTGGGGAGGGGGGGAGAGGGTGTTGCAGAGTTCCAAGGCCTCCTCTCCCTACCCCATGAATCTTTAGGCTCTGCAGAGCTGGCTGCTGCTCTGCCAACCTATTACTTCCTGGTAGTGCAGCACCAGTTGAATTGGCTGGGTTCTCTTGCAACAGCTTGGCTCTGCTCAGTCGGCCAGAGACAGGCAGTCCACTCCCTTCCAAAGGCCTCTTCCCATCAGTTGGGCTCAGTGTCATTTCAGCATTAGACAACGTAACACTGGTTAACAGAGAATCAAAGCAGGGATCAGGCAAATCCGTGCTGGAGAAATGGCTCCAGTGTTCTCAAATCCATGCTGGAGAAATGGCTCCAGTGCTTTAAGCTACAGAATATGCAACGTCCACATTCCTGTGATTATGGATGGAGGGTCTGTATGTATCCAGTAATAATTATTCCTGGTTATTATTGTTATACAGGAGGGTATTGATAGCTGCCAGCAAGTGCCTTAGTTCTAGGGGTACTCACAGACCTGGCTGAGGCTGAGGGATGCGCAAGCTGCCCTTCAGTCTGGCTAAACAGAAGCAGCCTTTGAACTCCATATGGAGCAAGATAGCTAAAACAACACAAGCTACTGCCCAAAACATTGGCCATGTGAAAGGACTGAGCAAAGACTAACTCAAGGAGAATCAGAGATGTTTCCCTGGGAACTGATGAAAGATGCCGGGGCTGAGGCATTGGTTGTATTGCAGCTGTGCATCAGAATCAGAGGCTGTGTCTAGACTACATGGCTCCATCGATGGAGCCATGTAGATTAGGGTTGTAGGCAAAGGGAAATGAAGTAGCGATTTAAATAATCGCCACTTCATTTAAATTTACATGGCTGCCGCGCTGAACCGACAAACAGTTGATCAGCTGTTTGTCGGCTCAGCGCGCTAGTCTGGATGCTCCCCTGCCGACATCAAAGCCCTTTGTCGGCAGCCCCGTTATTCCTCGTGGGATGAGGTTTACCGGGGCTGCCGACAAAGGGCTTTGATGTTGGCAGGGGAGCGTCCAGACTAGTGCGCTGAGCCAACAAACACCTGATCAGCTGTTTGTCGGCTCAGCGCGGCAGCCATGTACATTTAAATGAAGCCGCGATTATTTAAATCGCCGCTTCATTTCCCTTTGCCCAATAAACAAATCTACATGGCTCCATCGACGGAGCCATGTAGTGTAGACGTACCCAGAGCAGGCTACCTAGTCTGAGAAAGAAGCTTATTAAAAGAACGTGTGTGTGAAATTTTACATGTAACAAGTATTGCATGAAGCTTAGCTGGCTTGTTTTGTTTTAATTTACTCAATAACTTACTTTGATCTGTCTGCTATTTCTTATGACCACTTAAGTGTGATGTTTTATATTTAATAAAATCATTTTTGTTTATTAATAAACCTGGTGTAAATAATTGTTACCTGGTGGAGGAGGAAACAGCTGTGCATATCTCTCTGTCATTGCCAAAGGGGGCATACATTTTATGAGCTTGCTCTGTATAAAATTTTCTGCAGAACTTTTCTGTGATGGGTTTCTCTGGGGTTCTGATCCCACTGGGGCTGTGCACCTGAGAGCTGTAGTAAGTCCATGTGACTGAGCCCCCCCAGAGCTGAGTGGATCTCAGTGTGTGTTGCTCTGCTGTGGGCAGTGACTCCAAATCTGTGCCATCACTGGAGGACACTGGATGTTCTGGCTCAGCAGGCCAGAGTGATGGGGCACCCCAAAGGGCAGATAGGCAGGTTCAGTGGTATTTCAGAATATCAAGTGACAGTCCCAAGGGGATCTCTGCGACCAAACCCACTATAGAAATGTTCTACAGAAAGGCGGGTGAAGGATGATTAATATGTTACACTCATCTGACCTCTGACCTTGCCTGACCTGTTTGATCTCGGGACCAAGGCTGTCTAGTGCAGTGGTTCTGGTGCATTGCTAATCATTTTGGGGGCAGCCTGCTGAAATCGATGTAGAAATCTATTTCATGGGCACCAAACTGTGCCCCCTCCTAAAAAGCCCAATGTTTAAAGTACTGGAGTACTCTCTCTGCTGGGCAATCTACCAAGAACTCCAACAGGGCATCAAAATGGGTAGCAACCTTTTGGATCCCAACCACCATAGGACCGCTGATGCAGCCAGCAGTCAAATGTCCATGCACTATCACTGCCGCAGCTGGAATAAGGGGAAAATTGATCCTATCTGCTTGTAGCAACCAAGAGATTTTGAATTATTCCTTTGGAAAGGAGGGGGGCGGGGGGGTGTGATATAGACAGTCAAGATTAAACCATCTCTTTTAAGCATTCATTTGGCTGTCAGCCTGGAAAATGGCAGAGTTCTGAGAGTTTGCATATTATCTCTGGATTTTGCCTGTGGGCAGCTTAAGCAAAAGAAAGGAAGCAATTTCCCATGTCACCAGCTTTTTGATGTGGAAGAGAGAAATAACATGGTAATTACATAGCCTGGCCCTTCCTGGTGCTGCAGCTACCACTGGGACTCTTGTTCCCATCCACTGCTGAAAGTGAAAAGCACTGACAGAACATCCATCCCCAGCGAACTGGCATCTTTGTACACAGACCACTTGCTGCCTTGCCTCCTTCTCGAGCAGCCTCTGTCCTGGCAGGATACCCCTTTGCACACTGCTACTGCCTTGAGTTTTCCAGGGTCCATGTGACTGGGCGTCTGTCCCACACTGGCCCTTTAAGAGTTAAAACCCAGCCCTGGGAGAGAGCTGGGGGAGAGCCAGACAGTTAGGGCTATAAATAAGGGCTCTTGGAGGGGGTGGGCCCAGATTCAGTCTTGGAGTAGGAGGTGCTGCCCTGCCCGGGAAGCTAGAGACTGCCTAACACAGAGCAGGGCTGGGGAAAGGCAGGCAGAGTTGGGGAACCCTGGCCAGGCAAATTCCCAGGCTGCAGGGCCTGACGCAAGGCCAGAGGGTACTAAGGACCACAGCCAGGATTGCAGAAGGCAGCAGGTGCACAGCCCTTGCCAATGATGAGTGGCCATTCCAGACTGCAGTTTGCCCCTGAGGTAAGGGGCTAGATGATGGCTGGCAGTGGGTCACTGAGGCAATGTGGGCATAGGGGATTGGCTGAGGGGGAGGACCCCAGAGTGTGGGAGCACTGTGGCAGGGCAGTACCCAGAGGGGAGGATGCCACAATCAAGGAGGGACGTGGGTCCTAACACCAAGTGGTGGAGAATAACAGCTAATAGCAGGTGTGACACCAACAGGCAGGGGGTGCTCCAGGGCTGAAGGGTTAATTCTCAGTGTGACCAGCAGGAGGTGCTATGAGGGTGAGTTGCACCCTGTTACAGTCCAGGATCAGTGAGATGAGTGCAGGGAAGTGACCTCCTTGAACTGTTGTAGTTTAAAACTTTCCAGAGCATGACCCAATGTTTTAAGTACGGACAAGCTGCTGTTCTGGATGGAAGCTGGTCACATGTCCCTGCTGGGGAAATGCACATGTGAAAAACCAGCACCAGTGGCCCTAACTCCAAATGCCTCCCTGTGCTGCCTCAGAAGAATTATGAAGATGTTTTGTATCTGGTATTGCTACAGCTTTTGGGACAGAGGCAAGCAGGACAAATGGGTCCTTTGGCCCATCTGCTTTCCTTTGACGTTCCAGGAACAGGCGCTGTCCAGAGAATCCAGGGTTAACCTGAAGCTGGCTGTAAGGTTAGACACCAGCAAAGTTTGCAGGCCAAAGGCAGAAAAGTGTAAGTGATTGGCCTTAAAGTGGATAGCAGAGTTGGGTTTAGAATTAGAGCTGGGTGAAAAATGCCTGTTGGCTTTCATGTGACATTTGCGGGGCGGGAGGGGGGGGAGGAGAGGGAAAGGGTGTTTATTTTTGGTTTCATTTTGTTTTGCAAATTTCCCATTAAACCTGTTGATTTGTATCCCCTATCCCCCTCTCCCCCCTCAATTTGGAAAACTCAAACCCAATTTTTCTAGAAACCACACTTTTTTCAGTTTTTTTTAAACATGTCATCTCTGTTCAAATGTTTGAGTTTTCATGAAGATATGGGAAAATCTGGAACAAAATTCAAATGTTTAGTTTTGGGGAGAAATACCATTTTCTAGTGGCTGTGGAGGCAGAAACTGACAATTTTCTATCAGTTCTAGCTTCAGCTCAGTGACTGCTGATTCCCTTCCCCTGCACTAGCAACTAGGCCACACTCCCTCCTTACAGGTGCTGTTTCTCACACCACCTCCTTGGTCCCTATTGTCTGTATTAGATTCTGTGATTTTTGTTAACCCGTGAAACTCTTCTTTCCCCACCCCGCCCAAACTCTCTGGGCCCTAGCTCTGAACTTCAGTAGCTTTCCAGCAAGGCCGTGAGTTTGAGCCTCCTTTCTGCCAGGTTAGTGTTTGTGACTTCTATCCCAGCACTCTTTGCCTGGATCTGCTGCAGAGAGATCCGGCACAGCATCCGGTCTAGGGCTTCTTGTTTGATCTGCCGCCGAGAGAGGCTTTTGTGTGACTTCCATTGTCACCAGAAACACCTGCCTCACTCCTGAGTGCTTCACTGTATGTTATCCCAGTGAAAACCCAGCAGTGAGGAGTTAAGTGCTGCTTCTGTCCTCATCTCACCTGTTTCTCCTGGCTCCGTGCCCAGAGCAAAACACTGCTCCTCTCCCGTCCCGCAGCCCCTCGCTGCGTGAATGTCAGAGCAGCGAGCAGGACGCTAATGTTGGCAGAGTGGAATCCCCGAGGGCACCTGACACTGCAGGCTGGAGAATGGCAAATGATGGCATTTCTATTCCAGGTCATGTTGCTGTACTTGAGCTACACAGGGAGCCAGGGCTGTAACCTCCCTGGGAGGAGGTAGTGCAGCCATGCAGAGAAATGATCATTCGAAAGGACATAGACGCAGTGAGTTTCTAAACGGAACCTCTCATTTTCCTCCTTACTGGAGAACGATTGTCAACTAGTTTCAGTCCAAACTGTGACCTAGTTTAAGCCTTTGTTACAGTCTGGCTGGGACTCTGCCACTGGTTGTCTTTGATGACCCTGGGCAAGTTACTTCCCTGCTCTGGGCCTCCATTTCCCCATATGTAAAATGGAGATACATGGGGATCATGCCTTTACAGGGCATTTTGAGTCTACTGATGAAACATGCTATGTAAATCTCAGAGGAGTAGCTATGGTAGTCTGTAACTTTAAAAACAATGAGCAGTTCTGTGGTATCTTAGGATGTGTCTACACAGTAGCCTAAACTCGAAATAAGATATGCAATTTGCGCTACACAAATTGCATATCTTATTTAGATTGAATTCTGAAATAAAGTGCTATATCGAGACATCTCCTTAACCCTCATGGAAAGAGGATTGCCAGGATGCTGAAATAGTGCTCCCGTTATTTCGAAAAATATTTCAAAATAACGGGCAGCTTGTGTAGACTTAGGGTAGCTATTTCCATGCAGTATAGACATTCCCTTAGGCTTTGTCTACATTATGGCTTTTGCCGGAAGAGGCAATGCCAATGAAGTGCTGATTAGCATTTTGTCATGCTTCATTTGCATAATCTATTGAGTCGTTTTTGCTCAAGAGGTTCTTGCGCAAAAACAAGCAGTGTGGCTGTGGCTGTTTTTCACAAAAAAACCCATTTTGTGCAAAATCTGTATCTTGTGCGAAAAGGAAACATCCGCAGTCCTTGTTTTTGCGCAAAAACGGCTCGGAATAGATTATGCAAATGATACATGACAAAATGCTAATCAGCGCTTCATTTGCATTGCCTCTTCCAGCAAAAGCTGTAGCGTAGACATAGCCTTAGAGACTAACAAACATATTAGCTTTTGTGGGTAAAACCCACTTCATCAGGAGAGTTGGAGTGGAAATTACAGAATCCAGGATCTATATAAAAGTAAAAGCAGTTACCTGCGGCTAATCTGCCAATTGTAGGACCATTGTAAATGAAGCTAATTAACTCAGAATGGATGTGTCCCATTCATAGCATTTGTTGTGGAAATGTGAATATCGAAGGCAGGGGAAATTGCCTTTGCAGTTTAACCAGTTAATATCTTTATTCAAGCCCAAGCTGATAGTGTCAAATTTGTAAATTAACTCCAGTTCAGCCATCTCCCTCTGTAACTGAGTGATAAAATTCCTTTTTAGAAGAATGGCTACTTTTAAATCCATTATTGAATGTCCAGGGAGGTTCCCTGACAGGTAAAATGTTCTCCTACAGGTTTGTGTGTTACCATTCCTGATATCTGATTTGTGTCCATTTATCCTTTGTCACAGAGACTGTCTGGTTTGGCCCATATACATGGCAGAGGGACATTGCTGGCACAGGATGGCATATATCACGTTAGAGAATGTGTTGTTGTTTCTACTATTATTTGGTTTAGCTTATGCTGCTCTGAGGGAGGTTAACTAAATCACTAGGACCATGTCTACACTAAGAAACTATTTCAAAAGTAGTAAATTCAATTTAAAGCTTGCAACTTAACAAATTTGAACTAGCGTGTCCACATTAACAGAGCCTGCCTCAGACTAATTTCAAGGCTTCCCCATAATGTGGATGTGCTACCTTGGACTTAGGACCCCAGGAAGCACCGGGGAGTAATTAGTTCAAAATAATGGTACTGGAGCATCCATACTACTGTTATTTTGAAATAACTATTTTGGAATTAGCATTATTCCTGATGAAAAGCGGGAGTACAGATTTCAAATTCTGTGGCCTATTATTTCAAAAGAACAGGTTTGGTCGTGGGGAACGCTCCGTTTATAAATTCGACTTAAGGGGGTGTGACGGGGCGGACAGGCCCCGCACTGACGGACAGAGGGTGGCCCAGGCCCAGCTGGCAGAGAAAGCCCCGCCCCTTCAACCCTGCTGGGCATGCTCCCAGCAGAGGCCGGCTATAAAAGCAGAGGGAGCCCTGCAGTCAGGGAGACCGCAGGGTGAGGGCCAGGGTTTCTGCAGCCACTGGGACCAGAGTCACTGCCTGTGCCGGACCCTGACACCGAGGCAGCAGCCACCGACCCCGGGAGGCCGGAGCACGCCCACCACCCCGGCAGGTACGGCCTCGGAGGCGAAGGGGCCCCAGGGGAACCGGGGCGCGGTAGGAAACAGCCCAGGGCAAAGGATACAAAGTTTGGCTCGGTGTGTATCGGCTGGATTCCCCGCCGAGCCGGCAGGAGCCACAGACCCTGCCTAAAGGGCCCTGGGCTGGGACCCGGTGGAGAGGGAGGGCCCGGGACCCCCTACCACTCAGCCCTCCTCCCTCCCTCCCGCCCCCCCCCCCCCCCCCCCCCCCGGCCGTGGAGGCAGGAGAGGCTTCTCGGAGGGAGTTGGCCTCTAATAACGTATATCCCCTGATAGAGGGGCCTGGACTTGTGTTGGGACTTTGGATACTGTATATCCCCTAATAGAGGGACAAGGACCTTTGGGGTGCAGTATAGGCCCGGACTGAGACATGGGCCAGGAGAAGGGGGCCGCAGCCTCCGTCAGGGGCATACCCCCTGACAGGGGGGTTATTTTGAAATAAAGTCCTAGTGTAGACTGGGGCAGAAAAAATACTTGGCTCTACTACAGGAGTTAGAGCATCCACACGTTAATTTGATTGTTGAAACTTTCCCATGTAGACCAGCCCTTAATCATTGAATGTGGATGAAACCTCCAGATGAGGTTGCAGGAAGATTTTAGAAACATTGACAAATGCAGTTCTGTTGTCAGTGACTCCAAAGAACAGTGTAGGGGTACGTCTACACTACAGCGCTAGTTCGAACTAACTTAGTTCGAATTAGTTAATTCGAACTAAGCTAGTTCGAACTAGCGCATCTAGAACTAAAAACTAGTTCGAACTAGCGTTTTGCTAGTTCGAACTAGCGCGTCCACACTGATTGGACGCAGGGGGGCATTTAAGGGCAGCTGAAACCGGTTCTGGCAGGGCATCAGGTCAGCAGTTGCTTTGTGTGGCTGCTGTCTGAGGCTATCTGAGGCTCGTGCTTAAAGGGACCCCCCCTGGACAGCCGGTTCTCAGCTTTTCCTGCTTGCTTGCCAACCTCGCCGAGGGACAGCAAAGCGTCGGTCTCTGTGCCCGTCTGTGTCGGTGCTTCCCTTCGGGGGGGCCGCCGCAGGTGGCAACATGGAGCCACGGCTCGCCCTGCACCTTCTGGTGCACGTTCTGGACTTGCTGCTGCAAGCCTGCCAGCAATGGCTCGAGGCTGCCTGGCACCACCTGGGGAACGTCAGCCCCCTGCCTCTCCGCCTGGCCGCCCTGGGGGCCGTGGAGGAGCCGCGGCGGCGCCCCGGCACCGGCGTGCCCCGCCGCATCTGGCGTCTGGACACCAGCAGCGACTGGTGGGACCGCATCGTCCTGGAGCACTGGGACGACCGACAGTGGACCCAGAACTTTAGGATGAGGAGGGACACCTTCCTGGAGCTCTGCGAGTGGCTCGCCCCTGCCCTGCAAAGAAGGGACACTCGCATGAGGCCCGCCATCCCCCTCCAGAAGCGGGTGGCCATCGCCCTCTGGAAGCTCTCCACGCCGGACAGCTACCGATCCGTCGGGAACCAGTTCGGCGTGGGGAGATCCACTGTCGGAGCAGTGCTCATGCAGGTACGGCGCTCGTCGGCCACCGAGCCGGGGGGGAGGGGGGCTGCGAGGAGGGGATGGGCCGCCCCAGGGACAAAGGGGGGGGCGGGAGGAGGCGAAAGCGCCCCGCACCGGAGGGGTCGGGCTGTCCCGGCCGTACTACACGCCGCCAGGGGGGTTGCTTCCGGGAGTGGGGCGCGGGGCACTGCCAGGGCACGCACGCTCCCAGCCACCCGGGCGCCCCACTGATTGACGCTTTGCTGTGTCTCTCTCCGCAGGTGGTCAAGGCCATCAACCGGGTGCTGCTCCGCAGGGTGGTCCGCCTCGCCGACCCGGATGCCGTCATCCGGGGATTCGGCGCCCTCGGCTTCCCCAACTGCGGGGGGGCCATCGACGGGACGCACATCCCCATCCGTGCCCCGGAACACCAGGCGTCCCGGTACGTGAACCGCAAGGGGTACTTCTCCGTCATCCTGCAGGCCGTATGTGACCACCGGGGACAGTTGACGGACATAAATGTGGGCTGGTCCGGCAAAGCACACGACGCCCGGGTGTACCGGAACTCCTCCGTGTGCCAGCGGCTGCAGGACGGGACCTTCTTCCCCGACCGCCACATCAGGGTCGGGGACGTGGACATGCCCGTCTGCCTGGTGGGGGATGCCGCCTACCCACTGCAGCCCTGGCTCATGAAGCCCTACACGGGACACCTCAATCCCTCCCGCCAGGCCTTCAATAACAGGCTGAGCAGGGCCCGCATCGTGGTGGAGGGGGCCTTCGGGCGACTGAAAGCCCGCTTTCGATGCCTCCTCACCCGTCTGGACCTGGCCGAGCACAACATCCCTCCCGTGGTGGCGGCATGTTGTGTGCTCCACAATTTGTGTGAGCGGAAGGGGGAGGCTTTCTTGCCAGCCTGGATGGCTGAGGCTGACCGCATGGCTGGACACTACGGTCAGCCCCGCACCGCCGCCGTCCGGGAAGCCCAGCGGGGGGCCATCCGGATCCGGGAAGCCCTGCGGGAGAGCTTCCAGGTGGAGGAGGAGGAGGACTGACCTCTCCCTGCATGCCCCACCGGGGCCTTCTTCCACCCTACCCCCCCCTTCCCCTTTCCCCTCCCTACCTACTGTCATATAAAGACACCTGTTTTTCCAACAAAAACGTCTGTTTATTTCACAGAACTGGGGTGGGGGAGGGAGGAATGAAGGTGGGAGAAGGGAGGGGGAAACCTGGGACGAGGGAGCTGGAAGGGGAGGGGAGGGAAGGGAGGAAGGGAAAGGAAAGCTCAGGGGTGGGAGTCTGGGTGCCTCTCCCGTCTCGCCACACTGCGGGTCCGGGGGCGTCGGTGGGGAATGGTTGTGGAGGGGGGGGCAGAGAGGACAGGGGGTGTGGAGGAAGCAGGAGCGGAAGCAGGAGGAGCAGGGGGAGCAGGGGGAGCAGGGGGAGCAAGAGGGGGAGCAAGAGGGGGAGCAGGGGGAGCAAGAGGGGGAGCAAGAGGGGGAGCAGGGGGAGGAGGAAATGGAAAGCGGTCCAGCAGGCTCTGGAGGTGGCCTCGCAGGGCACGGCCCTGCTCCTCCAGGGCCTCCAGACTCCTCTGGCGCAGCCTGAGGTCCTCCTGGACCCAGTGGTCCTGGAGACGGAGCTGTCGGTCCAGGAACCGGAGATGCCGCCTCTGGTAGTCCTCCTGGTTCCTGGCTGTCCTGCTTGCCCGGGCGCGGGCGGCTGCTGCAGGCGGGGTGGTGCGCCCTGCAGGCCCCGGTGCTGCAGCTGTGGTGCAAGAAGACCAGCGGTCAATTACCCCAGGGGCCCAGGTGTGTGAAACCCAGCTCCCCTCTGCAAGGCCAGGGCCCCTGCAGGATCCCCAGCTGCTGCTCCGTAGTGGGCAAGGCCCAGGCGCACGGTCCCGGGGCTCCCTCTCGCCCCAGCCCCCCGTACACATAAGGGGAACACGAGGGTACTCACAGGTGGACGCCTCCCCGGCCTCTGATGATGCAGGCGAGCGGCTCTGTGGGGTGCCTCGGGGGTCCCGGGTCCTGGGAAGGCTGGCGGCAGGCTCCTGGCTCTCAGAGCCCTCTTCCTCCTCCTCGGTGTCCAGGAGCGGTCCCTCTGCCCCGGGGTCAATCACGTCCCGGGGGGCAGGGACGGCATGAGGCCCCAGGATGCGGTCCAGGGCATGGAAGTGGGGGCAGGCCTCCGGGTCAGCCCCTGGCAGGCAGGCCCGGGAGTAGGACTGCCGCAAGTCTTTAATCTTGCAGCGCACCTGCTCCCGGCTGCGCTGGTGGCCCCTGGCGGCCAGGCTGGCAGCCATGCGTCCATAGACGGCCGCGTTCCGGTGGCTAGTGCGGAGATCGTGGACATTTGAGGCTTCCCCCCAAACCTCGATGAGGTCCACGATCTCCGCACTTGACCAGGCGGGCGCCCGCCTTTTGCGCCCCCGGGCAGGCTCCCGGGAGCCGCCAGGCTGGTCGTGGGGAGCAGTGGAGGGCTGGGAGCCCTCGGATGGCTGGCTCATCCTGTGGCAGGTGCAGGCTGTGCAGGCACGGGTGCTGGCAGCCTTGCAACTGGCACAAAGTGAGTAGCCAGCCCGTGGCCCTTTAAGGGCTCCGGGGCCGGGAGGGGGGCAATAGAGTTTCCCTGGTGTTGGCCAGAGTGGCCACCAGGGAAACCTGGGAAGCCTTAGCCTCCCACTAGTTCGAACTAAAGGGCTACACAGCCCTTAGTTCGAACTAGCTAGTTCGAACTAGGCGTTAGTCCTCGTAAAATGAGGTTTACCTAGTTCGAACTAAGCGCTCCGTTAGTTCGAATTAAGTTCGAACTAACGGAGCGCTAGTGTAGCGCATAGGAAAGTTAGTTCGAACTAACGTCCGTTAGTTCGAACTAACTTTCTAGTGTAGACATACCCTAGTAAGGTCCAGTGGCCACCCAACTCCTCCTGTTAAATTATGTGTTCATCTAGCAGATGGCTTTTAATTTCCTGAGAGGAACAGAAGATACAGCGACTGCCAAGCTTTCTGACATTTTGTCAGAACGCGCTGTGAGGTTCCCCCGTCGACTTGCACCTGCTTTAGTGAGGAGATTGGGAGTCTGAATTTGAAATATTTATCCCCCTATGCTGCAATCTGGGAACTTGAATGCTTGTTACAGGCCCCCAAGTCGATACCCAGATTTTTCACCCTATTATATACAGCCAGTCCCCAAGTTACAAATGGGTTACGGACCAAACACTTGGCCGGAACTCGAAATGTTCGTAAATCGGCAAGGATGGATATAGGGCAGGGCGAACGGGGCAGCCGTCCTGGGCTTGCGCTTCAAAAAGCCCCACGCATGCGCCGTGGTGCCACCGCACATGCGCATGGCGTCACTGCGCATGCACCGTGGCAAAGGGGGGGCCCCGCGGAATTATGCTGCCCGGGGCCCCGCAAAACGGTCATCTGCCCCTGTAAATTGGACCCCATTGAGTTACATTGCGAACGCGCTGTTCATAAGCGTGGGTCATGTTCGTAACTCGGGGGCTGCTTTTATGACCGCTTACTGGGAGGTTTGGTTGTAAATGCGAATGATCGTAAATCGACCGTTCATAACTCAGGTACTGACCTTATAGGAATGTAGACCAGATTTCCATTGTTTGCTTATGAATTGGTGTCCTATAAGACCCTTACGGTGTGTAAATTAGGGTACCATTATGTGAATGCAGTCCTGCAGCGGGGTGCTGGAACAATTTGTACAGTGGAAGCCATGCCGAAAGCCATTAAAAACAGACTGTAAGCCCCAAAGCTGTATATGATGGAAACTTTTCAAGCCAAGTGGTGTGGTAGCTCCCCAGCCCCCGTACCAATGATGGGAGATATCATTGGTGTATTGCATGCAGCAGATCACCGCCATGGCTATACAGGTTTCAGAATTACTAGCTACGTCACTGTTTCCAGAGCAATGCTGACATCAGCACTGACAGGGAGGTGATTTGTCAGTGGTTATAGTAGTAGCTGGGAGTCAGTGTAATGCCACTAGGTGGAATTGAACCTGGAACCTCTGGAGCTTAGTGCATGAGCTAAGGCTGTAGAGCAGACTCCTTAATCTCTCATTGCCACTAGATGGGACAGTGCCCAGCAGCTGTGTGGGTTACATCAGGATACTGCAAAAGCAATGAGGAGTCCTGTGGTACCTTATAGACTAACAGATGTACTGGAGCATAAGCTTTCGTGGGCAAAGACCCACTTCATCAGATGCATGTAGTGAAAATTTCCAGAGGCATGTATAGATATATAGGCATAAGAAAAGAGTACCAATCAAGAGTAAGGCTAGAGATAACAAGGTCAATTCAGTCAGGGAAGATGAGGCCCACTTCTAGCAGCTGATGTGGAGGTGTGAACACCAAGTGAGGAGAAACTGCTGGTGAGGTTGGCTAGCCATTCACAGTCTTTGTTTAATCATAAGGTGACGACGTCAGATTTGCAGATTAACTGTAGCTCAGCAGTTTCTCTTTGAAGTCTGTTCTTGAAGTTTTTTTGTTGCAGGATGGCTACCTTTAAGTCTGCTACTGTGTGTCCAGGGAGACTGAAGTGTTCTCCTAAAGGTTTTTGTATATTGCCATTCCTGTAATCTGATTTGTCCGTTTATTCTTTTACGTAGGGACTGTCCCAAACTGGACAGTGGCATTGGCTCCCTGTGGTTTTAGAAACAACACGTCATTTTTTGTTGCCCTAGTTTTCCCATCCCTCTGTGCAGTGTGACCCCAACCTTCCCCGGCTGCCCGGGAACCAGACAGGTGTGCCTCATGACCCCAGCCACAGGGGAGCCAGGCTGCTGCACCATGCCACGTGTCCCCAGCCTCTCCCGGGCAGCTGGATAGTGTAGGCAATTTTGGAAGGCAATGCCTTCCCTTGCCTACATCACTAGCCACGCATAGCGGGTGGCCTAAAATGCCACCAGCCACCCCAAAGAAACGTGAGCTCCCTTGAAAGGTCAAGTCCCAGCTCCTCAGCCATTCTCCCTCCTGTGGCCCGGAGAAGGGGGGGAGGAGCACAGAAGCTGAAAATTTGGAAACCAGAGAGAAGTCCCTCTTCTAGGAAAAGAGTCTGCCCTGGAAAGAGAGTTTCCTGAAAACTCCAGGTGGAGGGAGCTCTTTGTTGCCACCTGTTGGTGAGCAAGGGGAAAAGACTGAATGGGGCAGGCCTCATTTACATTTTTCTTAAGTTTGGGATGTTTGGATAAAATTCACTTATGTTTGGGTGGCGGTGGAATTTCATTATCCCAATTGGAGAAATAAATTACCAGTGAATGACACAATGTGCCTGGAAGGAGGGGTCATTTACAGTCTGGCATGACTGGGTAGTTGTGCCTGAGTTCCAGTTAACGGGAAAGGGATTTTTACTTCGTATTGATTGCTTCCGGGAGATCAAGCTGTTCATTAAATGTCTTATGAAACCGATTCAAAAAACGAACAGTGGGAATGCAGTCTAAGGGTACGTCTAGACTACATAGCTCCGTCTATGGAGCCATGTAGATTTGTTTATTCGGCAAAGGGAAATGAAACTGTGATTTAAATAATCATGGCTTCATTTAAATTTAAATGGCTGACCCGCTTTGCCGATCAGCTGTTTGTCGGCAGATCGGGGCAGTCTAGACGCTCCCCTGTCGACATGAAAGCTGTTTATCGACCTCCCCGGTAAACTTCATCCTATGAGGCATAACGGGGAGGTCGATAAAGGGCTTTCAGGTCAGTGCGGGAGCGTCCAGACTAGCGCGCTGAGCCGACAAACAGCTGATCAGCTGTTTGTTGGCTCAGCACGGCAGCCATTTAAATTTAAATGAAGCCGCGATTATTTAAATCACGGCTTCATTTCCCTCTGCCGATCAGCCTAATCTACATGGCTCCATCGATGTAGTGAAGACAGGCAACATGAATTTCTTGCGCAAGAAAGCCCTATGGTTAAAATGACCTATGGATAAAAGCACATCTCTTGTGCAAAAGCACGTAGCAGTGTGCACACACTCTTGTGCAAGACCTTTTGTGCAAGTACTCTTGCGCAAAACAGTTCATGCTCAAAAAGCCTGCAGTGCAGACGTAGCCACAGAGTTCTCATTCATCTAGGTTCTCCCCCATGTCCTGGCCAAATTCCATCTTGGGCAATTGCATTCTGCCTCTTTACTTCCCCCTACAGCTTCAATTTGCTTTGCTTCTTGACTTTGATACTGTGTGCTATTAAGCAGCTGTTGTGTTTCCCATCAGAGGTGGCTTCATAAAACTGATCTTTGAGCTCTAAGGCAGGGATGGGCAACCAGGAATGGTGGATGGGTCACATGAGTGGCCCTCCTTCACCTCAGTGGGCTGTAGCAGCCCATGGCCCAGTGGGGTTCCACCTGTGGCCCCATACCCCGCCCCATCTGGCCCTCCACACCCCTCTCACACCAGGGCACCAGAGCCCCGCACTTACCTGCGTCTCCCCCTCCCTCCCAGCACTTTCGGAGCATGCAAATCATCTGATTTGTGCTTCGTCCCCACTCCTCCCCATCAGCTTTCCCAGAGGCACTAAGTTGGCTATTGACTATTCTGCACTTTCAGAGCCATCCAGAAAACATGGAATGCTGTGAACAGCTGATTTGTGACATTACAACTCTGGGAAGGTGGGGGAGGAGCAGGGATGCACCTCGAATTGGCTCCTCCAAAGGTGCTGGAAGGGAGAGGGAGGAACAGAAAATGTGAGACTCTGATGCCCCAGGTGTCTGAGAGGAGTTTGGGGGGGAAAGAGACAGCCGGGGGGGGGGGGGTCTGTGGGCCACAGATGGAGCCCCAGTGGGCTGCATGCAGCCCACAGACTGCAGGTTGCCCACCACATAGTTTCAATGTGCAAAATGCCTGGGGATTCTTTAGGTATCTTAAATGATATATAGGTGCTACCAGGTTGATAAGGCAGGCAGCATGCTGTTCACTTCAAGTATTGCAATTACATGTTCCAAAGACCTTCTAGAACAGCGGACGCATGTCTTCCGAACAGCGCTTAGAAATCCAGCTGACCCTTCCCAACTCTCTGCATACCTGTGGAATGTCTATTTTTTTCAGCTTTCCCAGAGGCGCTAAGTTGGCTATCGACTATTCTGCACTTTCAGAGCCATCCAGAAAACATCTCTGATAAATTGGACAGCAGGTGTAAAGATAAGGAGACAGGTGCTTACCTTCCACATCAGCATCTCTAGGTTGAGGAGAGAGGCTCCCTTTTAATGAGCATAATAAAAGAGGAAGGGAATACAAGAGCTGATGTGTTCAGTACATCTGTTCTGAAGGAGGTTAGGAGGTCAGGCTGTGGCATATGTTCCCACTGGTAGCTGAATTACCTCTTGATCTGCAGCTCTAAGGAGCTCGTACATCATTCATTAATTTGTTCCTTTCTGCTCTCTGTTTCCCATCCATTTTCCTCCTGACAAAAGGAGGCAGAATTTACCAGCAGAGAGCTGGCTGAGCCCTTGTCTCTGTTACGGGAAGGAGAAGGTTGATGAGACAGGTGTGGATGGAGTTATCCTTGCTGCCTTTGTGAGGCATTCTCATTTCACATCCCTTCACAAGATCCCCCTCTCTGTGGCCTCAAGAAGGACAAGTTAGGTAGACAGAGGAGGAAATCCATCAACCTTGTCAACCTGGTGAATTTTAGCATCTTGATTCTGACACGTTATTGACAAATAAAAATAGTTCCATGACTCAGTCGGACTTGGGCGGAGGTGGAGGACACAGGGACTCACCATTCCCTTTAAAAGGGCTGAGGAGGAAAGAAAATCTCATTTGTCAGGATCCGTTAGACGGAACCCCATCTGTTTCTGCCTGTTCCTCACCATGGTGCAACATACAGTGCCGAAGCGAGTGACCAAATGTGTACACTGATGGGGCACCCCAGAGCATATGTAAGTGGGCTCAGTAGTATTTTCAGCATATCAAGAGACAGTCTCAAGGAGATCTCTATGGCCGAACCTGTCACACAAACCCTTCCTCCCTGGGTCAGCTAGTCTGGGATGAAAGAACCTCAAAAACTAGATAAAAGGCTTTTCTGTATGGACAATAAAGTGCTTTGGGCCAACACCCAGGTGGAACCTGGGTTACTTGTGCAGTGAAGATATACCCTAAGACTGCATTTGACTGGTGTGTTCTGGGCCAGGTTCTTCCCATTTCCACCACCACAAGCCTCGCTGACTTATGGGGTGACACTCTGGGTGTCTTGGGGGGGATTCGAGGGGGCCCAGTCTGGCCCAGTGGGGTGCATGCACTGCAGAGTCCAGCCCTTGCTGAAAAACTTTAATGAGATTAATCTGCTGAGGTGACTTCAGCTATCTAGAGTCCTGCAGGGATAATGGGGAAAGAGCTTTGGCCCTGGGGAACGGCTGGACAGCTGGTGTGTGTTTGACTGCAGAACTTTCTGAGCTGGCATCTGAGCAAAAGCCCATTGAAAGACTCCCTTTGATTCCAGTGGGCTTTGGATTAGGCCCCAAATGATGTTCTGGCACAGGTTCAAAGCTAAAAACCCTCCATGCAGCAGCTTTAGTCATTCAGTACCTCAGCCAGGTCTTCGTAATGCCATCCTACAGGGGAGAAATGCAACACTAGTAATTAATCGTGGCCAAGTTTTGGGCATAGCCAGCTGGTGAGGACAGCAAATCACATAGCTAATATTGAAAAGGGAAGTGACTTTGAGCTTATTTTGGTAACAGGAACATTTTGTGCCTAGAGATGTGTCCTTCCCCCTGCTTGATGTTTGATCTATTCAGTGGCATTTACTGCACATTGCTTTTCTTTTTCTTTCCACCTCTCTGGTGGCTCTTAATGAAGTTAAAATTGGGTCTATTAATCCTTTGCCTGAGATTCCTTCTGGGTTTTTAAGTAACTGTCAGCCCCCACGTGTTTTCACAATGATTGGGCATAGCGATTGCCTAAACCTGCGGAGTTTTTATATTTCCATCAAAGGCAGAAATCCATGCACCTGACGCCGAATTTGAGAGGCATGTATACTCCCTGCATAAGAATGCTTTTAAAAACCCACCCCCAGGGTGATTTTTAGAGGGTACCAGGAGAGCTACATTTGAAGGAGCTTCTGTTTCTTTTTCATCACAAGTTTATTTGCTCAAAGCCGGGAATGGGCAGCGTAAAGAGCATGCTGAGAGGACCAAGCGCTGCTGCTATTTGCGCCTAAAGATGGTTTTGTAAATCCATTTCTGAAAGTTGGCAACGGCTGTGTAAACACCTGGGTACCTGGGACTAGCACAGCTGTTCCCCCAGGACACAATACCGAATACTCGGCCCTCACACACCAGTGGCCCGCCAGAATCCCCCTAGAAAAGAAGCAGACAAAATAAATAGTCTTGAGGTGACCTGTCCATCATAGTCATAAACACCTCGCCTGTCTATTCAGCCTATTTATAAATGATCTGGAGAAGGGGGTAAACAGTGAGGTGACAGAAATTTCAGCTGATACTAAATTGCTCAGGATAATTAAGACCATAGCAGACTGTGAAGAGTTTCACAAAGATCTCACAAAACTAAGTGATTGGGCAACAAAATGGCAAATGAAATTTAATGTTGATAAATGTAAAGTAATGTACATTGGAAAAAATAATCCCATCTATACATACAATACTATGGACTAATTTAGCTATAACTACTCAAGACAGAGACCTTGGAGTCATTGTGGATAGTTCTCTGAAAACATTCACTCAGTGTGCAGTGGCAGTGAAAAAAGCAAACAATGTTAGGAATCATTACAGAAGGGATAGAGAATATCTTATTGCCGCTATATAAAACCATGGTACGCCCACATCTTGAATAATGTGTACAGATGTGGTTGCCTCATCTCAAAAAAAGACAGTGGCATTGAAAAAGGTTCAGAAAAGGGCAACAAAAATGATTGGGGTATGGGGCCTGTTCCAAACCCCAAGGAAGAGAGATTAAAAAGCCTGCAGTGTAAACATAGCCAGAGAGAGGAAGCTGGAATCCCAGAGAGATTTAGTCTAAACCATGGGGACATTCTGCACCTTCCTATATGTTGTGCTGCATCATCATGCAATGACCCGGCATCATGAGATCATGCCACAAAGTTAATATGCTGATTCGGTCCTACCAGAAAAACGATAATTAAAAAAGAGGAGACCACTGTAATGTACATTGGAAGGGATGCCGTCAGCCCCATTGTCCTGCATTGCTATTATCTTACCCAGGAAGAGAAAAAAACTAGATCATTTCTGGCTTGCCATTTTGGTTTTTTTGCTATAAAAATAGATCCACCTTCTCCACCCACCCTCTGTGCTTCAATTCCGAGCGTGAGTCATCCTCCGTTGGGAGGTGTATGATCAAGGCTTTAACTCTATGGGAACTTAAGAACAAAGGCAGACCTGAGGGCCGCTTTCTACTGCGTTCCTGGTCATGCATTTTTCTCCAGATCGCCTCCCATGATGCTGCAGTAATGGTGGTTAAGATTTTCAGAAAGGACTAGCAGTTTTGGGTGCCTGACGTGATCTCCTGAGAAGAGCCTGTTGGTTTTTTTCCCCAGAAACCTCAGGAAACCAGGCTCTTTTAAAGGTGAACTGGGCACCCAAAATTTGAGTCCCCTCAAATTGACTAGTCACTGTTGATGGTCTTGGCTTGTATCTTCCAAGTTTGTCTCTCTAAAAGTATGACTTTCCTGCCATATGTGGAGGAGGGGATAGGTACTTTTTAAAGGACATGTGGCACTATGCCCCATATTTTTCATAGAGTATGTCTACACTAGCCCCCTAGATCAAACTAGGTAGGCTAATGTAGGCATTCGAAGTTGCAAATCAAGCCCGGGATTTAAATATCCCGTGCTGGATTTGCATCTTTCTGGCCGGTCGCCATTTTTTTTTTTGAAATGTACAAGTCCGGACTAACTGCCCCTGTCTACATGCAGCAGTGACCTAGTAGTTCGAATTAAAGCCCTAGTTCGATCTGCCTGTTATTTCTCCTGGAATGAGGTTTAACAGGTAGTTTGAACTAGGGCATTAATTCAAACTACCGGGTCCTTGCCGAGTGTAGACGCAGGCAGTTAGTCCGGACTTGTAAATTTCAAAAATGGTGATCGGCCGGGAAGATGCAAATCAAGCGCGGGATATTTAAATCCCAGGCTTGATTTGCAACTTCGAATGCCTACATTAGCCTCCCTAGTTCGAACTAGGGGGCTAGTGTAGACATACCCATAGTGATATGCTTACAATATGAACATGGCATTGCTAAGATGTATTATGCAAGGTGGATCATGTGAGATATCATTGGAAAGGTTATGATTTGCAGAATGTGATTATCCTATTGGAGAGCATGTATCATTTCTGTATCTAAAGTTAGAAATATCGACTGAGTATCCATTACAAATGTGTTTGCAACTGGGAAATGCCAATGAATCATTAGGCAAGAACCATAAACACTGACGTCTCCTCTAGCCAGGGGTTGCTCACCCCTCACATCCACCCCCATTCCACCTCTTCCCCCAAGCCCTCCCTCCCCCCCCCCTTTACTATCCTTGATGCCCCTGCCCTCCTGGAGCATCCTGGACACTGCAAAACAGATGTTTTCTGGTGGGCAGAAAGCACTGGGAGGGAGGGGGAGGAGTTAGTCAGCAGAACTGCCAGTGGACAAGAGGCACTGCGGGGAGGGGATAGAAGATTGAGCATGGCTGCCAATAGGTGCTGAGCACCCGCTAACTTTCCCCATGGGTGCTCCAGCCCCAGAGCATCTCTGGAGTCAGTGCCTCTGGGAAGAACAATAGGTCTCTAGAAGATACTAATCTCCCACCTTCCTGAGAAGCTTTCTGGGAGGCTGCTAACAACCTTGACTCAGGACTGTTTTGACATTGCAAGGTCATGTGATCATGTCACTTGGCACTGGACTTCATCTTGGACTGCTAGTATTTTCCCACTAATAGGGAGTAGGGAGCAAACTGGGAAACAAAGGATTCCCCCCCCCCCTAATTTTTAAATCCTATTTAAGGCTGGGGAGTGAGATAATCAGGATCCCTTCTTTTCTTCGTGGAATTCCTGCCCAAGATAACTGCTGTCCTAGGGCTGAGCAGGGGAAGAAAGGACTGGACTCAGGCTGGAAAAGGTGTCTGGCCAGTAAAAGAAAAGCTTAAAATAACATTTAGGGTGAGAAATTACTACTTGTAGCCAGTTTCTTTAGTGTATTAAGTGTGGTTTGTGTGTCTGTTTTATTTTCTTGGTGATCTGCTTTACTCCATGCTTCCTTAAATTCAATTAAAATCTATCTTTTGTAGTTAATAAACTTGTTTTGTTTTCTCTAAAACCTTGTTTGTGGAACTCCTAACTGGGAGCAGGGTAGAAAGCTGTGCACACCTTCCTCCACATTGAAGGAGGAGGTGAATGGCCTGTGCTAGGCCTGAACCAAAGCCTTGCTCTGCAGCCAGACTGAAGAGCAGCAGACATTAGTTGTAAGGCCTGGAGTCACATACATTCCATCTAAATTGTATTAAAAAAGTGTTATACCAGGCTGTGAGGAGAGGACTTTGTCCTGATAGCCCCTGCCCCCTGCTCCCACTGTCACCAGATAAAGAAACAGATCTCAAGATGGGTAAAGAAAACTTAAGTCACACCATTCTGTCTGGCAAGAAACTGCTTATCAATAGAGAATGTTGGGAATCCTCATTCTATGATCATTGTCACTCATTACACTTTCCTATTGTTTGATTTGTGATCTCTGTCTGGTTTGTAACTGTTTCTGTTTGCTGTATAATGAATTTTGCTAGGTGTAAGTCAATTAAGGTGGTGGGGTATGATTGGTTAGATAATTTTGTTCTGATTGGTTAGTAAAATTATACTAAAATAATTGGTTAAGGTATAGCTAAGCAGGACTCAGGTTTCATTATATAAACTGGGGTCCAAGAAGGAGACCAGGAGGAAGAAGATGGGAAGTAACAGAAGCAGAAGGAAAGAAGAAAAGGCTGGAAGAAGACCAGAAACACCAAGAAAAAGGGGAAAACCTGGAAAAGAAGAACTCACCTACGAGACAGCCTAAGACCAGAGAGACTGATATTGCCTGGCCAACAGGGGAAGTCTGCCTGCACCCGGATTGATGAGCATGACACTGTGTGCTTTGTATGTGTATTCTGCTTGTTTGGGAATTGTCAATAAATAGAGGATAAGGACATTACAGTGTGAGGCTCTTTCAGTGGCTGAAGATCTTGTAAAACCCGCAGGAAGATGCGCCCTGAGCCCTAGGAATTGGGTAAGGGTGGGTGTGTAAATGAAGAGGGTTGCACCTTGAGCCCTAGGAACTGGGTAAAGGTGTGTTTCCCTACAGTGTGGAAGGGATCGAGAAATTTGTGCGGGTAACAAGAGGAGATTCAAGTGCCTGGCTCAACAGGACAGGGTGAGGACATCCAGGCTGGTGGAACAGAGCAGGGCTCAGTGGAACCCTAGTATACTGAGTTGCATCCCCCAGATGGGGGTGGGAGTGGCGGGGGGCAGTGACACATCACAGAATGGATGGATTCTTTTTAATGGGACCCAGGCAATCTAAAGACCCAACTGCCAGTGAGTGCCTAACTACTGGCTCACTAGCAGGACACACTAGCTGTCCCCAGAGGAGAGGTTGGAACATGCAGCTTCCTCTGCAGAATTAAGGAGGGCAGCTGTACCTGGCAGGCATCTTTGCCCCCTGTGTTGAACCCAGCGCAGATCATGTTCTTGGTGATGTATCCCGCGTAGGAAGCTGTGCTGTTACACTTCCCGGCAGAGATGATCGGAAGGTGCACGCTGCGGAGAGTGTCTGAAGTCCTCCCGCCCATGGGAGTGGTGTAACCCCAGCCAGAGACTTGGCAGAAGCGGCCCTCCTTCACGGCCGCTCCTTGCTGGGGAAGTGGCACAATGGAAACAAAAGCGTTATGCACCAGCGGCCTGTTCAGCTGTTCGGAGACACCAAGGGGAGAGTCATTACTGACTGTGAAGAAACAGGCAGGAACAGGTGACTGAGGGTGTAGGACTGTGTGCATTGAGCCTTTGGCTAAAGCATCTTCCAGAAAGCCAGCAAGCTTGTGATCTGGAGACATCAGAAGATGGATGGAGAATCCATTACCTCCCTTGGCAGTTTGTTCCAATGATTCATCTTCCCCAGTGTTAACAATATGGGCCTTAATTTTAATTTTAATTTCTCTGGCTTCAGCCTCAGGCCATCAGTAGTTATTTTTATGCCTTTCTTTCCTGGATTAAAAATCATTTGAATATTGGTATTTTCTCCCCATGAAGGTACTTATATACTGTAATCAAACCCCTGCTTGAATTTTGATACAGTAATAAACAGACTGATCCCTTTAGGTCTTTCACTGTAAGGTGGGGTTTTTTTTTTCAGCCCCCAAATCATTTTTGTGGCGCCTTTGCTACACTCTGTCCAATTTTTCAACATTCTTTTTCAGAGATGGACACCAGAACTGGATCCCATATTCCAGTTCTGGTGCCACCATTGGCATCTAGAAATGCAAATTCTCCTCCCACCTTGTACTCAGGACCCCCAGAGTTATGCATCCAAGGATGGCATTGGCCTATTTGCCACAGTATCACAGAGTGAGCTCATGTCGCATTTCTTGTCCACTATAACCCCTAAAGCCCTTTCAAAGTCAATTCTAAGTCGTGCCCGCCCCCCCGGGCTGTCTGTTGAGCACACAGCAGTGTTCCCTCTAACTTTTTCCACACATGGGTGGGATCAATTTTGTGTGCACCACCAGTCAACGTTGAAACCCATGCTGCTGCCTGTGGGCACTGTCGACACTGCTAATCAGCTGGGTGGCACCGGAATCTTTCCTGGGGGGCTGCCTAAGTGCTCAACCTATAGGAAACACTGGTAGAGTGTCCTTTGCTATTCTGTGGTGACAGTACTGTCGTTTCTAGTGCTTTGGGTATGATATACTACTGTGTGTGCAAGCACTAGGGATGTGAATGGGTAGCCAGTTAACCAGTTACCTGGTAAACATCCCCCTTAATGGGTGATGCTGATGGGTAGCAGTTACCCATTACCCGGGAAGCAGTCCTCCACCCGAGATCCACCATGGGTGGAGGGCTGCTGACTCCCAGCAGCCTCGTGGGGACGAAGGGATGGGGGGGACTGCCCCAGAGCCTCCCGACTCCCAGCCCGTGAACCAGCAGCCCTGTGGGCTGGAGCAGCTGGGCTGGAACAGCTTCCCTTCCCCCCTCCCATCCACCCCTGTTTAATCAGTTAACCGGTTAAACTTAACATTTGTACACCTCTAGCATGCACACACGCTGTCTGCAGCAGGGCCACGCAACTGCAGGAACACAAGCAAAGGGCTATATTCATTTGCACGCCCTCCCTGTTGCTCGTGGCAAGAGCCTGCCATCTGGGTTTTCTGTCTCTCTGAATGGTTCACACTAATGCTTTGGAAGTATTTAATTTTAGGGGAATAAGAGCCAGGCTACTAGGGGCCCTTCGGAGAGAACTGAACCTCGGCATTGTATCCCAGCAGCCTCGGAGCTGCTGCTACTTCAGTCAAAAGGCTCCAGTACGTTCCCTTGGGGGGAGTCTTAACAAATTGGAGCCTTTAATTGTTATTTAAACTTGAGTCCATTCTTATTAACACACAATGCACTTTGCAAGCCTGTTTGCAAGTCTGAATGCCGTTTAAGTGGAAGTGATACCGGCTTAGCCTGAGACATTCCTTTCTTAAAGGCAATACATCCTGGGAATTTCATTTAGTTCCCCTTTGGTTTCCTTCCCTGGCTTGGAGCTTCCTTTTGAAGCTGCTCGATTAGAAAAGGACATGCAATCTTAATGAGTCTCTGTTATGTTGGGTACTAGGGTTCTTTGACTTGCAGAATATTTTGAACAGCCAATGCTCTTTCCATAAGGGATTGCTGTGTGGGAAAAGTCATCAGAGAAACCTTTTTGGTCAGGAGGCACCTAGCATTTGCCTAGAAGTCTAGATACAGTGAATTTGTGCTCTGAGTGGGAATTTTGTAGGATTTCTTTCAGTGGCTGGGCTTGGATTCCCGCAGCTCTTTGATTTCTTTTTTTGCCTTTCACCCTATGGACCGACCTACATTTGTCAACGCGGGTTTTTTTAATACAACAGCTGTTGCAGCGTATTCAGTCATTTTGTCCCTGCCTTTAAATGATTCATTAACACCGGTCCAACTCCCTCGTCGGAGCAAACGCTTCCCCTCATTGCTCAGTGAGATTGTCAAGATCTGGTTCCAAAAACAAAACACAAGTGAAAAGCACACACAGGATCAGGAAGTGCCATGTGTCTATGCAACAGTGACGTGTGTCCATTCACTCACTCCCATGAACGTGTCGGCATGGTGTGGGGGCACAGAACTAGAAGCGGGAATGATTATATTCTGCTCCAGTGGCTAAAATGTGTTGCAGCAACTGCACGTGCAAATTCAGTGTGCACCAGCTTGCATCACTGTTTAAACCTATGGCACAAGCCGAGAGGCTTTGGGGCTAACTGGGCTCCTACTCATGAAGATACTCTGCAGAAACCTTTTAGATGTTTTTTCTTTGCAGGGATGGAAGGGCAGGTTGGCCCTGATACTGTGTACAAGCCACTCCATGCCCTTTGGGGATGCTTTACCACTCAGCCTGATCAATTCCTTACCAAGGAGAGGTAGGGGACTGACAATGACGGAGAGCCCGGTACTCAGGGAGTATAGCTCCAACATAGGCAATGAATCAGTGCCTAGATACCAGAGGCTGGGACTCATCACTAAGTTAAATATGTAAATAGGCCCCCAGAGTGAAAGAGACCCCATGAGAGCTGAAATGTACAATGATCAGTAACCAATCTTCCCTCCGGTTTTTTCCATCCATGTGTGGAATAATTTTTGTTATCTGCACCAAAGCATGTGCAGATGTGCACCACCAGCAGAAACACATGCTGCCAGCTGTGGGCACTGTAGATGCTATGTTAATCAGCTGTGCATCATTTGAATCTCTCCTGGACGGCCGCCCAAGCATTCAGCTTACAGGGAACATAGTCAGTAACTTACTTATACCTAGCACTTGCATAGAAGTGTCACTTTACAAATGGGGAAATTGAGGCACAGAGCAGGGATGTGACCTGCCCAAGAAGAGCTATGACCAGAACCCAGTTCTCCTGAGGCCTAATCTTCCCTAGGGCCTATTGGCTTTCTGGGTGAAAAAGCATCAGAGAGCAATCCCAGAGAAGCATGCACAGCCCTCCTGTGAACAAAATGTCCCCTCTCCAGTGGGCTTGGAGGTAGATGGCCCCATAAGTGCAGGAGTTGGAAAGAGCAATCGTCTGTGTCCCGATTACTAGTTATGAACCGCATCCCATCATGCATTGCATTTCTTTTAGAACTCCAGGCCCTCCCATCATGCACTGCATTGCTTTTAGAACTCCAGGCCCTCCCATCATGCACTGCATTGCTTTTAGAACTCCAGGCCCTCCCATCATGCACTGCATTTCTTTTAGAACTCCAGGCCCTCTGCCTCACAGGGAGCTGTAGCCCTAGTTGTGCTGAGGAGAAGGAAGGAAATACTCGTGGTGCATAGGGGCAGAACAGTCTAGGCCACTGGGATTGTTACGTTGGGGTAGGACAGCATCTCCAAAAGGGCTGCGGGATTCCAACCTCCTATTTCCAGTTGCTAGTAACTTTGCCAACACTGTTTTGAGAAGACCACTTGGCAGGGATTGGTTAGTTTGCATGTTTTCCAGGTTTGAGAGAAGGGAGATGAAGACACTCAGTGCCTCTCACAATCAGAGCCTACATTTATGTCAGCAGCAGTGCGGATGGGGACACAGGACTTGCACTCCAGCATGGGCTCTCTTCCTCCCTCTGCCACCGGCCTGCAGAGTGACTTTGGGTGAGTCACATTGCACCGTGCCTCAGTTTCCCCATCTGTAAAACAGGAGCAGTAATGCCTCTCTCCTTGTGTAAAGTGCTTTGAGATCTACAGATGCCAGGTGTGCACAAGAGCTAGATATTTGTTGTTATTAGGAGGTCACTGGCGGTTTGTTCCTCTTCTCCTTGACCGTCTGCACATTTCCACCAGCCCTGTTCCATGGCTTGAACGTGCATGCACAATGGAGCACTCCGCTGCTGTGAACAGCCAAAACAATCTGTAGTCATCACCTCCCTCTCTAGCCACCTGCTCACTTTGGCCTGGGGAAAGCTTGTTACCTTAATCAGCATGATGTCTGCGTTTTTGGAAGTGGAGCTGTAGTCCGGATGAACCACCATCCGCAAGGGCCGGAAGATCTGCTCTGTGCCTTCAAAGGTGGAGAGAGAATATTCCCCCGCGACAATCATCATCTGGTTAATTCTGTCGGGAGACAAGCAAAGGGCATGGTCACCCGGCTTCACTGCGGGGAAAAATATCACCGCCTAGGAATGATTTAAAAGGCAGTTCCTCAAAGGGCTCAAAACATTTAAAAATGCAGCCCTCCCTGCACTTCCCATGTGAGATCTTGTGCACCTTCGTTTTAACTCTCTTGGTGTCAACACGGAAGTGATGGAGATACACGTGCGGGAGATGCTATGGGCTTGCCTAGTGCGTAGATTTGGATATATGACTGCTTGGAGGTACACGTGAGTGTGTGGGTGGGCGGCACTGTGGGTAAGAAATTGCATCATTTCCATTTTGCAGATGAGTAAACCAGGAAAGGAAGCGAGAGATGTAAAGATATAATGACAATGATTCAAGTGGGAGAGCCGGGAACCCAGACCTCTGCTGTGATCACTAGAGAACCCCAGTCCAGTGGTTAGCCACAGAGAGGCTAATGCATCAGCACTGTGAAATGTCGGTGGCAAGGAACAAGCGAGCTGGGTGGGCCGAAAGAAAAACTGATTTTGTGCCCCAAACTTTGGCTGCACCTATAATGAAAATGGAAAAATGCTGGTGAGCTGATTTTTGTTGTTTTCATATCATATGCTTTCTTGCTTTCATATGCTGTAATGGCTCCCCCAGAAGAAACGCCAACCCCTCTCTGCCCAACCAGTCTCTTGTCTGATTCCCAGACATCTGCCTGCGTGCTCTGGACGCTGATGTTAAGTGGCACTGGATTCTGCCTCTCTGCCCCCCAAAGAAGGCTGTTCCTATGTCTTAAACAGTCAGGAAATCCTGATGATTCTAGGGCCCTGATTCACAGTCCCATCCCTATTTAGCAAAGCAGTTCAAATACAGGCTTCACTTCAAGCATATGTTTCAGATATAATGGGGGTCTGAGACGCCAGGTAGATGAGGACTTGCTCAGGATCACACGGGGAGTCTGGAGCAGAGCTGGGAATTGACATGAATGGAACATAAGCACATACTCAAAATACCTTGCTGAATCACGGCCTTAGTGAGACAACCTGAAAAAGTTTCTGGTCCTGGTCAGTGAGACCCAAGAGGCTAGGATAGGTAAGAGAAGATGCAAACCTTCCTGCCTTTGAAAAGTCATCCCTCATTACAGCTCACCCGTGTGTGGGTGTAGCAGGTACAGGCATGTGAGGCTGGGGGGCCTGTACATGGATATGTGCCAGACCAAGGACCCAGTTCTCAGCCTGAGCACTTAAACTTAGGTCTGGTCTACACTAGATCTGGAAGGTTGGCTTAAGGCACGCAACTCCAGCTATGTAGAATACGTAGCTGGAGTTGGTTTGCCCTAAGCAGGGCGCAGTGGTGTCCCCACAGTGGGAGGCCGATGGCAGCAAACCCTCCCATCAGCTTCTCTTACTCCACGACGGCGAGGAATCCAGGCACCAGCCGGCGCTGCCCTCAGCATTCGATTTACGGGTCGATACTAGACCTGCTAAATCGAATGCGAGAACATCGATCTCCAGCACGGCGAGTGAAGACATGCCCTTAGGTGCCAGGTTCCTTGTCTAGACACTGCAATGGGAACATAGGCCACCAACTTTGAAAACTGAGGTGGGAACATGTGTATAACTATAGGCAGGACTCTCTGGAGCTGTGATGTTTGCCACAAGTCCAGCACCCCCGAGGCAGGTCTCTTGTCTGATTCCCAGACGTCTGCCTGTGTGCTCTGGACGCCGATGTTAAGTGGCGCTGGATTCTCTGGCATTCCTTACTCCGTTTTGCAGTGAGCTGCCGTCAGGACCCAGCTTCGGCTGACCAGTGACCCGCCACAGAAATGGAAGCCTGTCTTCCTCTTGAGGGACACCAGGTACTTGGAGGAATGAGGCGCCACGATGTTACCCCCAATGATGCGCTGGAGGCTGTTCTGACCATCTGCAGAGCAAAGGCAAAACTGTCAGGAGAAGACAGCTGGCAACCCCAGCGAGCCCAGTGGCTCCTCTCACCCCAAAGACACTGGGGCACTCTGCCTCTCCACAACTCCCAGTATCACCGCTTGCAGCTGGACTGACCAAAGTGTCATTCAGTGCATGCCACTGGCCGGCCTCCTTTTAATGCAATAGGACCTCTACCCCAAATAACCTTCCAGGACCTTTGTATTTCAATCATGAGTCCATGAGTCGCTGTGACAGCTCCAGCCCCATTAGGGCCACCCAGGGAGAGAGAAATGGGACTATAGAAGAAGCTACACACCAAAGAGGCATTTTAAATCACCAACAAGGTGCCAGCTCCCCCGCATAGGCTCAGATAGCTGCCATTAGGTGTCAGACATCGGCACCACAAGGATGGATAGATCCCGCAGGAGGGATTCTAACTGAGCTGCCACTCTATTATCATCCTCTCCCTGCCATTAGCAAGATGAGAGTCCATCTATTATTCACGCAGCAACAGGCCTTGCTTTCTCCAGAGGCGATGGAGCAATGCTAACTACACAGCTTCACTGTGTTTAACCGGGGGGTTAATCCATCTGAATCCAGTTCTGTGCTCGCTGGAGTGAGGGGCTGATCATACTCACCTGCCGGAGGCTGAGTGCAGGTAGGAACCAGGCATCTATCCCACCTTGGCTCCCCAGCTCTGATCTGATTTGCTTTCCCAACCCCAGGCTCCAGCGAAGCGCCACTAACGCACGTCCTTGGTGATTTTGCGCTCCCCCTGCTCTCCAGGCCTGGGCCCTCTCAGCCAGGGGCTGCTAACTGGTTATGTGAGGAAACAGGCTCGGGGCTGAGTCCGTCACACACTCAGGTCTGCTCTCGGGCAAACAGACGGATCGGTGCTGAACGGAGAGAGCCCGAGCGCTAATCTAGTCACCTCCAAGACAGACGATCCAGTTGCGTCTAGTTAAAGGGTGAACCTCCTGGCACAGAGCAAGGCTTCCTGTTAACAAGTCTGCTCTGTTCCTCTACTTAGAAGCTGTTCGACGGCTTCCTTTCAAGAACAGGTAATGGCAGAAGGGCTTCGATTTGCCGAGTTTGCAGACAGAGCCCCTGCAAACTGTACTGGCTTTATACATCAATAGGCAAGGTGCTGTTGTGAAAGTTACCGGCACTTGCGCATCACTCCGTGGGTGGTGGGTATAAGAGGCAGGGGAAGGCAACGATACCCCAAACTGCCAGCTCAGTGTGACTCCCCCAGGCTGAGCACAACCTTCCCCCCTTCCTGCTCACCAGTGCTCTAGCCAGAGCCGGGGAAGGCTGGGGCCATGCGCTGCTCCCCCTTCATCCCTCCGCTGTGCCAGGCTGGAACCACATGCCACCAGCCCTCCTCCCTGTGCTCCAGCTGGGGCCAGGGAAGGCTGGGGCGGGGCCTTGTGCAGAAGGGGCAGGCTGGGGGCTAGCTTCCCCCAGCCCTAGGTTCATCCGCCGCCCATGCTTCATTGGGTTAGCTATTTTCCGGTAGCCACTGTGCAGGGCTAGAACACTGGTGACCTACAGATGAATCCAAGTCCTCGAGACACTGACCAGGCCAGTGGACTCAGTTGTCCCATTGCAGTTGGGACTCTCTTTTGAACGGGAGGGACAATCATGAGCAATGACAATAGAGACCTCTGTCGAGGTAACAGGACCAACACAGGCTGGATGCTGAACTGTGACCACGACCAAGCCAATGTGATCTGGTAGGTTAGCATAGTGCCTGCCACGTGAAAGTGATGGAGGGACAAGTCACGGTGCTTGGTCAGCTCAGTGCGGTGTCTACCAGAGAGACTGTCTGAGAAATGACCACCCCAAAGAAGCTGGTTTACTTTGTGTGGGCCAGGCTGGGACTCCAGGACACACTGGCTCAGCAGGTGGTATCAAGAATCTGCCATTTCATAACTATTTTACCCCGAGACCCTTCCCTCCCTAGGGTACAACTCCCAAATTATATGAAATTCGCTTCCTTCCTCAACATGGAGGAAGGTATGCACAGCCCTCCTCCCTCCCCCCAAGTTAGAATTCACATAAACTGGGTTATATTCTAACTATGAAAAAGTGCATTTTAAGTGGTCAAAGAGTTTGCAAACAGAACAAAGCTGATTGCAAAGAAAATGACACAAAGAAGGCAATCTGAGTTAGTGTCACTAAACACTGACTACAAATCATAATTTCTCACCCTACTTATTGTTCTAGGAAGAGACCTTCATAGGCCAGGTAGCTCTTAGCCTGGGACCAGCGGTTCCCCCCTCCTCAGTTACAATGCTTTTGTTTCCAGGTGTTTTCAAGAAGGAGGTGACACACAAGGGGGCACATGCCCCCTAAACGCCATGGGCAGAAGGGGCAAGTGGCTGGCCAGCGGCTGGTGGGACTAGAGCCTCTAGGTGTCCCAGGGGACAGCGGGATGGCTGGTGCCTGCAGCAGGGGTCTGCCCCTCCCCCTCCGCAGCATTGGAAAGCAGAGCAGCATGGCCCCCGCTCACTCTGCTCTCCTAGCACATCGCTTGGGGGAGGGGCGGGACCACCCCCACACTCAGCAGCGGGAAGAAGAGCAACATGGCCAGAGGAGCAGAGTTAGCTAGGGCCACATTGCTCTGCTCTCCCTCCACTGCTGGTGAGTGCTGGGGGAAGGGCAGATCCTCGCTATCAGTGCTGGTCCCTGGCCCTATTAGTCATTGCTAGGGGGCGCTGGTCCACAGAAGAGCTGGGGCAGGGGTGGATCAAGTGTAGAGCAGGAGCAGGGAGAGGTGGGGCCTGGGATGGAGGAGGGTTGTCCTGGCTCTTTCCTGGGTTTGGGGGGGATCACATATATGTGCCCCCATCAGGGGCAGATGAGGGTTTTGCGGGCCCAGGGCAGCAGAATTTCGCGGGGCCCACCCTTTGACACGGTGCATGCACGGGGCTTCTTGAAGCGCGGGGCCCGGGGCGGCCGCCCCGCTCGCTCTGCCCTATATCCGCCCCTGGCCCCGATGTTCCCCATACATCAGTCACCCCTATTTTCAAGTATCTCTTTGGGAGGAGAGGCAGAGGTAAAGCAAGCTGAAGACCATGATTGTTTTACTCACCCGCCTCATACAGAATTCCCATAAAGCGGGAATCCTTTGTTTGATTCCCTCACCCATGCAGAACAGTTCAGCAATCCAAGATGCAGGTCACCTGGCTCCATCATCCATGAGCCAGAAGTCATGTGGGTCGGCCACAGGAAGACCACGCCTATTCGCAATCCATTGTACTAGCTGCTGGGCCATCAAAGCCATATCTGGCTTTTTCATTGCATTCCCTGACGAGTCAGCAGCAAGAGTGACCCAAAGCATCAAATGTGAAATACGGATACACAGGCCACTAATCCTAACTTCAGACATAAACATGATCCATGCATCCGAATGAGATAACCATATTCAGTAAATCATAAATTCCCATTGATGCCTTACATCAGCCGTCTGGCATAAAGCTCAGGCATATTCGAGGCATATTTTCATAAAGCACATGACACGTCACGTCTGAACCCCTTCTTTCCAAAATGATGACAAATGTCCTGACTCACTTTTACTTGGCCTGTTGTCAAAGAACACTGAGACTTGGCTACAGAGCAATAAATATCATTATTTTAACCTTCCTTTGATTTAGGATGCGAGCTGGTCACTTATGTGAGAGTCCAGGCAACTACGCAGTTAGAGACTGGTGAGAACCCATTGCATGGTGTGATTCAGGGCAAGATTCTACGGTCTCTATTTGGTTTACACTTAGTGCTGAATGCTCCTGGGAAGTGCTGAATACCCACAACTCCCAATAAAGTCAATGGGAGGTGAAGGCTGTCAGAAGTCATAGAATCCTAGGGTTGAAAGAGATCTCAGGAGATCCTAAAAGCAGGACCAACCCCAACTAAATCATCCTAGCCAGGGCTTTGTCCAGCTGGGACTTAAAATTTCTAGGGATGGAGATTCTACCACTTCCCTACGTAACCCATTCCAGTGTGTCATCATGCTCCTATTGAAATAGTTTTTCCTAAATATCCAACCTGGACCTCCACCACACTCATTAGCTCATGCCGAGATCAGACTTTTATTCCTTACTTTATTGAAGTCCATACAAATTTGTCCTGGATAAAAACACAGGCAAAACCTGAGATTTTGGCCTCAGGTTCAGTTTCGTACCATCCTAAAATTCCTTCCAAGAAACCTCTCAGCTGTGACATTCCCCTGTATTTCTCCCAGTGGTGCAGTCCCTTTCCAGGACATCTGATACGACTGTACGTGCTTTTACAGCACTACTTACAAAGAATGTTGAAGTGTGTTTGTTTTGTGTAAATACTCCTGTCAAATTACACCATTTTCCCCAAAGGTCTCCCTGGAGGTGGCCTCATCATCTAGAACAATTTTGCTTAAATGTGGTCTAAATTAGGAAGCAAACTTTCCTTGCTGATAGTTTTACTGAACAGATACTTAACGATAAACACTTTGGGTGTATTTCCTCCTGTGACGAACCCGGTGAGGTCCGCACTGGTGGCGGGGAAGGGACTCCCCCTCCCGCCTGGGAAAACGGCCGCCACAAGCGGCGTGCGGACCGACGTCGTGGCCCCGGAGCCAGGGCACCGGGGAGCCCAAACAGGGGCACCCTGCCGGAAGCGGGGGAGGGAGCGGACCGGGCAGAAGTGGCCGGCTCAGCCGCCCCGGCTTACGCTCCCGAGCGAGGCGCGGGCACACGCCGGGGCAAGCGCGGGGGTGGCGGCGCTGCACGGGCGGGGCTTATCGCCCAGACGTCACTCCCCGGCGCCGATAAAGGTGGCGGCCGGGCAACTAGAGGGGGGGGGGAACGAGGAGGTGGCCGCCCTGGCTTCCAGGGGTGTCAACTTCCTGGCCCCCCGGGCAACCAAGAAGGACGACTCCGGCAGTTGGCGACTCGCGCTGGGACGGACCTGGAGACTTCGGCGCGGTGAGTGACCCCCGACCTGCCCCGTCACCGGAGCATGTCAGCAGGGAGTGGAAGGAGCCTGAGGCAGGACCCTGTTGGTGCCCGTGGGCGGATGAGTTGAGGGCTGCCGTCCTGTCCGCCATGGAGGGCGACGTCTAGGCGCCAAGCTCCACTTAGGGCCTCAGGCTGGGACCCGGTGGTGAGGGAGGGCCCGGGTCCCCCAGTTCCCATCCTCCCCGCGACACTCAAGAACTGAGACTAGTGTGGATAGGACCGTAGGAGGAACTCCCCCCGGTCCAACCCCACAGCCACGCTACGGCCCCCCCTCTCTGCGGCTGGAGGAGGGGGCCCGGACTAAGGGTCCGCCAAACCCCCTCAGCCATCAGAGGCCGAGTGGTGATCGCACCCTAATCAGACTCCGCAAACGAACCCCGGGTACGGGACGAGGAGAGTGATCTAAGGCGGTGGGTTCGCGGAGCTCCGCCCCCTCAGCCAGGTGGGAAGCCGAAAGGAGGGGGCGCGAGGAGCTCGCACCCGTAAACCCGCCACACCTCCTTTTTTACTTTACACAGCTTTTTTCAGGGAATCTCCAAACAAATTACAATAATCAATTAAGCCTCACAATGCCCTTAAAATATTATCCCTCTTTTACACCGTTTTACACCAGTCCTTGAAATGGTAATCCCATGGCAGAGCTAGGAATATAATCTAGGACATCAGATTTACTGCTTTAACCACTAGACCTCATTCTCCTCTCATTATCTGCAAAGGATCCATGCTGGAATCAGTCCAATGTCTGTTTCCCTGGAGACTTGGTAAACTTGTCAAGATGCAAATATTATTGAATGTTGACGGCGGGCCAATTTAATCTGAAAGGTTGGTCTATTGAAGACACACCAGCTCTAATTGACCCTGGGTGGATCTATATAGACAGATAACACACACAATTAAATTTCCAGGTTTCCTGTCAATGTGATGATTTAAACAAATAACGCGATTTGTTCGGTTTTAAAAAGAAACACCTATGCAGACTGTTGAATGGAAATCAGCTAAAAAGGAAACCTAGGAACCAAATAGGAGATATCTTAGGGGGGAAAAAAGCAGGGTGCATTTCTGGATATGAAGAGATGTAAACTGTAAAATGGGTTCTGAAGAGACATCTCTATGTCACATGATGCACATTCAGCAATCTAAAGACTTATTCGGATCCCCAGACATGAAAGGCCATCTAAAGCTAGATTATATATATGAAATACTTACCGATCAAAGAAAATAACTGCAGGAGCAGCAGAAGGCTCAATGCGAGATAATTCATCTCGGAGTCAATGTAAGATCTTATAAGCACCTGCCAAAGGTAGCTCCAGCTCTTAACTCCTGAAGGGAGAGAGAGAGACCCAAAGAAACTTCACTTCATACCTAGATATCCTGGTTCTTCTTTCAGTTTCCATGACAACCTGAATCCCAAAGAGAACAATCAATTATTCATGGGGGCACTTCAGGACACTGGTGTCTGATTGACTAGAGTTAACCTTGTGTTCTCATCTTCCTCCCCTCGGCATCCAGCTGAAAGGGCCATCGCCTTTACCGGTCACAAACCTTGAATGTAGCTTCTTGTGTTTCCTGGCAGTGAAGTGACCCTGATTCCAACAAGCCATCCCTTGGCAGACAGGGAAAGGCATTTCCTGATGGGTCTTCATGTCCCACTTCCCTTCATGTGCCGCTGCAAATTAAAGTGGAGATCCACTGTTCTGAGTTGTCGGAGCTGCCCAGAAGCTCTGTGGACAAACTGCTCATCCGTGCTGGGCAAAATGCTTCTCACGCAGCCTGAAATAGGGGCGAACGGACTTGATTTGGGAAACTGTTGCAAACTCAGGGCTGGATTTGTCATTGCCCTGCAGCTTATGGTGTTGCCATCTACACAAGTGGAAGAGAGTGTGTTTCTGGTACTGTGTGACCCCCACTTTACACTGGTGAAAATGACCATATAGGGTGTAGGCTATGGGGAATGAGGCTGCTAGATGTGCCAGGAAGGCCTTTCAGATAGAACATGCTGGGGGCCTTTCAGATGGAACATGGTACCAGTAAGGAGAAACCTGTTCTTGTGGTGTTGTAAGAGAGGTTGCTATGAATTTTGGGGTCCTGTTAGTCCCTCTATGTTGTTTTGGGTTTATCTCCACAGGTGAGACAATCATTCTAGCTGGTAGGCGCTAGTCCATTGAGACACCATGGCTACATCTAGACTGCAAGCCTCTTTCGAAAGAGGCTTTTTCGAAAGATAAAGCGTCTAGACTACAACCAATACTTTTGAAAAAGAGTGTCTAGACTACAGCCAGTACTTACGAAAAAGCAAGCCACTTTTTCAAAAGAGAGCACCCAGACAGTCTGGATGCTCTCTTTCGAAAAAGCCCAGTTTGCATTACATAGCCCCTTTTTTTGAAAGAGCACTTTCGAAAAAAAGACGTTATTCCTCGTAAAACGAGGTTTTCCGCGGTCGAAAAAACTGCTGCATTCTTTCGATTTACTTTCAAAAGAACGTGGCAGCAGTCTAGATGCAGGGGCAGGTTTTTTTTTAAAAAGGCCACTTTTTTCAAAAAAACCCTGTAGTCTAGACACATCCCATCTGTGAGCAAACTTCTGCCTTCAGTTTCCTCCATGAAGCCCCACAGAAGGGAAAGAGCTTGCATGAGGCAGCTCCCTATGGTAATAAATGAATAAATACATACATACATACATACATACATACAAGCTACCTGTGATTGCCTGGGTAAAAGTGTGCAGGGCAAAGTGGCGTATTTAACTTGGCTTCTGCTGCAGTATCTAGATTTTTGTCTGGCCCCTCACCCCCATATAATTGGAGGGTATCTTGGATATGTGTTGGCTCCAGCTGGGAGAAATATTCAGTGAGAACATTTTAGGTTGTTTTTTTTCAACAACAATTGCATGGGGGTAATGATGCCTCTGCAGCTTTTGGGGAAATAAAAGGAGCGGATTCCTTTCAGCGGGTGGATGGTGACTTATTAACACCAGGCAAACAAACACAGGGGTTAAGATAATATACACCAAGCCCTTACCCAAGCTTCCTGTAACCCACGGAGCTACTGTGGCCTTTTATTTTCCTTAGCAGTAGTGCAAGGAAGAGCCTGTATCCTGTGAGATACTGGCTTAAGCAGGTTAGCGTAAGTTAGAGTTACCATATTTTAACTTTAAAAAAAGAGGACACTCTTGAGAGGGAGTGTACCTGTATCAGTATCTACCACTCACATTGTATTAATGTGATATATCACCTGTATCAGTATCTACCACTCACGTTGTATTAATGTGATATATCACCTGTATCAGTATCTACCACTCACGTTGTATTAATGTGTTATATCACATTGATACAATGTGAATTGGTGGATACTGATACAGGTACACTCCCTCTCAGGAGTGTCCTCTTTTTTTGAAAGTTCAAATGTGGTAACCCTAGCATAAGTGAAACAAAAGCCTGTGACCCTCCGCTTAAATAAAATAGCCCCAAAGTGGCCCTAGATTCAGGGAACAGGCAATAGCTTAAGACAGGACTTGGTACATAACAAGATTAGGCAACTGTGGGACTATTGAACTGATACTAGACTTGGATGTTTTGGGGTGAAATCATGGGCAGATGTTTATCCACAAACTTGCTTTAGCACTAGCTGCTACGTGTGCTAAGGCATTTATATGTTAACCTATAGGATAAAAACACCCCAATGTTATGAGAGTGAAAAGTTAGATATGGATGTGGAGCCTAGTACCTGAATGAGTTTTCATGATAGTATTCAGGCCCTGGACTAGGCCGGGCCACCAGACCAATGGGGTAGTGAGCTTTCCTCTTTGACCCTCCAGCTCTTCATTGTCATCGTCTACCATTGGCCTTTGGACATTGGGGCCTGGACCATTGGGCTCATCTGGCATGGCAGGGACAGGGATGGTCCTTTTGCCTCTTGCCACCAGATCCCCAAGGAAGGGTGTGAATGTATGAGCACATGCAAGGGATGATACCAAAGATGTTACTGACATTTGTTTACGTGGTTTGGAGCATTCTTGTCTTTACAGGTTGTGTTAATACAAGTGGCTAAGGCTTTGCTTAGCCCTCAGTGTGAGATGCCTTTCCATGCACCCCAGGTTCCTACAAGATATTGAGCTTGTCAGTTGTAATTCTGTTGTTCAGTCTGAACAGAACTAGGACCATAGTAAATTACTGGGACTAGAACCCTAAGAGTTGGACCTCCCTATTCCAGCACCCTCAGGACCTGAGCTGTCCCAGATGAGGGAATTGGGGAAGTTTCCCAGCCACCAGCCCCCTCAGCCTATCACCCTGCCCGCTGCTGGCTCCTTCAGTCCCACTCCCAGAACTGCTGCTCCAGCCCCACTGCCAGCACGTCACCACTCAGCCCTGTCCTGCTGCTGTGGCCCATCTCCACCGCAGGCAGGCACGCAGCCCTAATCAGCCTGCTGGCCTGCCCTGACCCCAGCTGGGTTGCCGCGGCCCCAGCTCTGCAGCCATGGCCCCAGACAGGCTTTCCCTACTGGGCTGCCGCAGCCCAGCTTTACTGCCAGCCAGATTGCTGCAGTTCTGTCCCTGCTGCCAGGCTGGCACTCAGCCCCGATCAGGCTGTCATGACACCAGCCCTTTTACCACCAGCCTCACCATGCATGGGGCTATCAGCTACTGGCCTTCCTGCCCTGGGGCGCTCTCATTCAGGAACATCCGGAGCCCAGATGTTGTCACATAAGAGAGTCCCAGTTTTGGGAGGTGCAACCTGTATTAAAATAAATTGGCAACCTCTGCAATTATAGAACCAGGCTGCATCACACACAAAAGAACAGCTCTCCCTTTCCACTGGCACCCCTCGGGGATTTCTAGGAACTAAAAACCTGTCTTGTCCCACCTCGGCATCAGGGGAGTTGACAGACACACTGGGCCCCTGGGCAAGATGGAAGGCCCCTATCTCTGCACTCCCAGAAGGGGTGGAGCAGCAAACACACCTCACTACCCAGAATGCAGCAACCCCCTCCCCGCCCTTAGAGCTGCCTAGAGTGGCCATGCAGTACTCCGGTGGAGATTTAAAGGGCCTAGGGCTCCAGGTGCCACTCCTTCTATAGTAGCAGCAGCAGCCAGAGCACCAGGCCCTTTAAAATCACCAGCCCTGGGGCAGTTGTCCCCTTTGTCCCCCCCAACTCCCTGTCTGCAGCCCTATTTAGTATAACTTCACTTCTACAGTCCCCACAGGTCTCCATAGAATCATAGAACACTAGGACTGGAAGGGACCCTGAGCGGACATCGAGTCTAGTCCCCTGTCCTCATGGCAGGACCAAGCATCATCTAGATTATCCCTGACAGATGTCTGTCCAATCTATTCTTAAATATCTCCAGTGATGGAAATTCCACAATCTACTTAGGCAATTTATTCCAGTGTTTAACCACCCTGACAGTTCGGAAGTTTTTCCTAATGTCCAGCGTAAACCTACCTTGCTGCAATGTAAGCCCATTGCTTCTTGTCCTGTCATCAGAGGCCAAGGAGAACAATTTTTCTCCCTCCTCCTTGTGACACCCTGTTAGATACTTGAAAACTGCTATCATGTCCCCTCTCAGTCTGCTCTTTTCTAAATTAAACAAGCCCAGCTCTTTCAGTCTTCCCTCATAGGTCATGTTTTCTAAACCTTTAATGATTTTTGTTGCTCTTCTCTGGACCTTCTCCAATTTCGCCATATCTTTCTTGAAATGTGGTGCCCAGAACTGGACGCAATACTCCAACTGAGGCCTAATCAGTGCTGAGTGGAGCAGAATTATTTCTCATGTCTTACTCACAACACTTCTGGCAGCCCAGAATCAGGTTTGCTTTTTTAGCAACAGTGTCAGACTGTTGACTCATATTTAACTTGTGGTCCACTATGACCCTAGATCCCTTTCTGAGTAGACAGTCACTTCCCATTCTTGTTCCTTCCTAAGTGTGGTACTTTGCATTTGTCCTTATTAATCTTCATCCTGTTTACCTCAGACCATTTCTCCAGTTTGTCCAGATCATTTTGAATTATGATCCAAATAATTGTCCTCCAAAGCACTTGAAATCCCTCCCAGCTTGGTATTATCTGCAAACTTAATGGCTGTGTCTAGACTGGCCCCTTTTGCCGGAAAAGCAGCTGCTTTTCCAGAAAAACTTGCCAGCTGTCTACACTGGCTGCTTGAATTTCCACAAGAACACTGACGATCTCATGTTGCTCCCGTTCGGGCAAAAGTCTTTTTCCAAAAAACTTTTGCGCAAAGGGCCAGTGTAGACAGCAGAGATTTGTTTTCCGCAAAAAAGCCCCGATCGCAAAAATGGCAATCGAGGCTTTTTTGCAGAAAAGCGTGTCTAGATTGGCCATGGACGCTTTTCCGCAAAAAGTGTTTTTGCGGAAAAGCATCCTGCCAATCTAGACGTGCTTTTCCAAAAATGCTTTTAATGGAAAACTTTTCCGTTAAAAGCATTTCCGGAAAATCATGCCAGTGTAGATGTAGCCAATAAGTATACTTTCAATGCCAGCATTTCTCAAACTGTGGGTCATGACCCCCAGGGGGGTCACGAGCAACTTAGAGGGGGGTCTCAGCTGGATTCAGATTTTCACTTGTGACCCCTCTCCCCTGGGCCGTGAAGAGCGGCAGGGCGGCGGAAGACAGCCGCCGGCAAGCCGTGCAGTGTGGCCAGGGCCACGGGACTCCAGGAGCGCGGCTCAGCTACAGGAGGCGGCAAGGCAGCGGGAGAGTGAGGCTGGCGCAGGATCGGACGCTGTCTGGGGCACGGTTGCCCCACTGGGAGAGGGCGAGGTCCCTCGGGCAGCAGGCTGGGGGATTGGGCCAGAGCAGAGAACCCGGAGATAAATAAGGGCACGTTGGGGTCAGAGGAGGAGGAGAGAGAGAGAGAGAGGGGAAAAAAACCAAAACAAAAAACCAAAGGGATGTGGAGCGGAAAAGAGGCACAGAGGAGAAAGAGATGGGGTAAAGGAGCCTGCAGAGGGGAAGGGCGTTGAGGACCGCAAACGCCTTGAAGGAACCCCAGGAGGGCAAGGAGTCTGGTGAGAATGGGGGAGGAAGCAACCCAGGGCAGTGAGGGTGGGTGTGGGGGGGTCACAAATTCATTTAACATTTTAGGGGGTCGTGATATCGCAAAGTTTGAGAACCCCTGCTCTATGCCAATATCTAAATCGTTGCTGAAGATGTTGAACAGAACCACTTCCAAAACAGAACCCTGCAGAACCCCACTTGTTATGCCCTTCCACTCTGACTCTGAACCATTAATAACTGGTCTCTGAGAACAGTTATCCAGCCAGTTATGCACCCCCGTTATAGTAGCCCCAAATAGTTAGTATTTCCCTAGTTTATTGGTAAGAAGATCAGGTGAGACTGTATCAAATATTTTATTAAAGTCTAGGTATACCCTGTCCACCACTTCTCCCTTATCCACAAGACTTGTTATCTTATCAAAGAAAGCTATCAGATTGGTGTGACATGATTTGTTCTTTACAGATCCATTCTGGCTGTTACCTATCACCTTATTATCTTCCTGATGTTTGCAAATGAATTCCTTAATTACTTGCTCCATTATCTTTCCTGGCACAGAAGTTAAACTGACAGATCTGTAGTTTCCTGGGTTGTTCTTATTTCCCTTTTTAATAGATGGGCACTAGATTTGCCCTTTTCCAGTCTTCTGGAATCTCTCCTGACTTCCATGGCTTTTCAAAGATGATAGCTAAAGGCTCAAGTACCTCCTCTATCAACTCCTTGAATATTTTAGGATGCATTTAATCAGACCCTGGTGACTTGCAGACATCTAACTTTTCTAAGTAATTTTTAACTTATTCTTTTTTTATTTGAACTTCCAAACCTACCCCATTTCCACTACCACTCACTATGCTAGGCATCCTGTCATTATCAATCTTCTTGATGAAAACCGAAAGAAAGAAGTCATTAAGTACCTCTGCCATTTCCAGGTTTCCTGTTATTGGCCCGTTTTCCTTTTATAGCCTCTCCCCCATCTGCAGCAGGTTCTGTATCTCCCATAGGCCAACCCCTCCCTCTCTCCCAGGTATTATCTTATGGTGGCGTGAGACAGTCACTTCCCCAGAAGGCGTGGGACTGAACTGTCTGTATTTAGACTGGCCAGCTCCCCTGGGGCTTACTTTGAACTAAGGAAATGTCTGCCAAAGGGCTCTGATTTTGCGATGTTTGAAAACAGTCTGATTAATTTTTGAATAGACAGGCTGTTTTCTGTTGTCATTAGGTGTGTCTTAGAGGTCACTAGACAGACTGATTCCTTGCACACACACGTGCAGCGACACAGGAATACACAAGCATCATGTTGGATCTTGGGGCATGACCCAATGCAAAGAGCACAAGTCAAGTGAGTGAGTGAAAGTGTCTTATGGCACTCTTCTGATCTCGGTAATGCTCTGTGGAGAGTAGGGATGTGAATGACTAGTTGAGCAGTTGACTGTCTGATAAGCAAATGCTTATCGGATAGTCAACACACCAATTGATTAGTCATTCCACCCCCCCTTGCTGTCTCTATGGGTACGTCTAGACTACATGGCTCCATCGACGGAGCCATGTAGATTAGTGTACTTGAAAAAGAGAAATAAAGCGGCAATTTAAATAATCGCTGCTTCATTTACATCAAAATGGCTGCCGCGCTGTGCCGATCAGCTGTTTGGCGGCACAGAGTGGTAGTCTGGACACTCCACGGTCGACAAGGGAAGCCCTTGTTGACCGCCCCGGTAAACCTCATTCCACAAGGCATAACGGGGTGGTCAACAAGGGCTTCCCTTGTCAACTGCAGAGCGTCCAGACAACCGCACTGTGGTGCCAAACAGCTGACTGGCACAGGGCATAAGCCATTTTGATGTAAATGAAGCGGCGATTATTTAAATTGCCGGTTCATTTCCCTATGTCTAGAAACCTAATCTACATAGCTCTGTCGATGGAGCCATGTAGTCTAGACATACTCTATCAGAAAAAGGCAGCAAGGGAGGTAAGAGGGGGTGCTTCAAAGTGGCAGCGCTGTGTGGAGCTTGGGGCCAGACCCTGGGCTCCACATGGTGCTGCCACTTTGAAACAGCGTGTGCATCAGGGGCCAGTTGGGGAGTCACCAGGCTACACGCAGCATTACAAAGCGGCAGCTCCACGTGGAGCCTGGAATCAGTGTGGGGGACTCCCCTGCTGATCCCGGGCTCGGTGCGGTACTGCTGCTTTGAAACGCCGCTTGGAGCCTGCCTCTGGGCTGCCTGTGACGTTTCACAGTGGCAGCGCTGCATGGAGCCCAGGGTCAGTGGGGGATTCCCCCCCCTCCAATGACCCCAGCTCCATGCAGCGATGCTGCTTTGAAACCCTGCAGGGAGCACGGGGCCAGTGGGGGACTGCCCTGAGGAATATAGACTGGCATTGGGGGTTATTTTTTACCAGTCAGGCTGCTGGATTAGGGGAGAGTATAGGAGTATAATTCCTAAATTGAACTCCACCATAGGACTCTACCTGTGAGTTTGGGGTAAGGGGTGGTTTACTGTACTCAGGCCATCCTATAGTCTCAGAGAATCCAAACCATAAAAAGTAGGGTTGGAAGGGACCTCAAAAAGTCATCCAGTTAAGCCCCCTGCACTGAGGCAAGACAAGGAAGCCTGGCCCATCAGTGGCAGGTGTCTGACCAATCTGTTCTTAACCTCCACGGATGGAGATTCTGCCTCCTACTTTGGAAGCTGATTCCACAATGTAACTGCACGTGCCATTAGAAAGCTTTTCCTAATGTTTAACCTAAATCTTTCTGGCTGCAAATAAAGCCTGTAACTCTTTGTCTTATCTTCTGTGGACATGGAGAACAGTTAATCACCATCTTCTTCATAACAGCCCTTCACATAGTTGAAGGCTGTTATCTGGTCTTTTCTCAAGACTCCACTTTTCTCAAGACTCAAGACTTTTCTCAAGATGCCGAGTGTGTAAGTCATAGGTCAGATCAGTTGTGTTGCTCTTCTTTGGACTCTCCTCAGTTTGCCTACATCTTCCCTAGTGTGGAGCCCAAAAACTGGACACTGCACTAGCTCAGGCCTCACCAGGGCTGAGTAAAGCAGGACGAATGCCTCCTATGTCTTTCGTATGACTTAGAATCACAGAATCATAGCATCCTAGGGTCATTGAGTCCAACCCATGGCCCAAAGCAGGACAAACCCCAACTAAATCATCCCAGCCAGGGCTTTGTCAAGCCGGGCCTTAAAAACCTCTAGGGATGGAGATTCCACCCCTTCCCTAAGGAACCCATCCCAGTGCTTCCCCACCCTCCTAGGGAAATAGTTTTTCTTAATATCCAACCTAGACCTCCCCCACTGCAACTTGCAACCATTGCTCTTCATTCTGTTATCTGTCACCACTGAGAACAGCCTCTCTCCACCCTCTTTGGAACCCCCTCTTCTGGAAGTTGAAGGCTGCTATCAAATCCCCCCCCAGAGCCAGCCCAAGCTACGGGCTGACCAGGCTACCGCCCGGGGTGCCCCCATTCTAGGGGGCGCCGCGTGGGGCTGGGCAGGGATGGCACCAAGCATGCTCTGCATGCCCGGGGCAACACCACACATGCGCCGGGTGCCTGGGGGTGGTGCTGCGCATGTGCCACATGCCCAGGGGCGGGGCCATGCATGCGCCATGTGCCCGGGGGCGGGGCCACACTCCTAGGGCCTGGGCACACGAATGGCTCGGGCTGACCCTGATCCTCACTCTTCTGTAAACTAAATAAACCCAAATTCCTCAGCCTCTTCTTATAAGACACTGCTGCTTTACACCCCACAGTGATATTTGCCTTGTTCTCAACTGCATTGTATTGTTGACTCCTTCCATTTTTGATCCACTGTAACCCTAGGTCCTATTCAGCAGTACATTCACTTAGCCAGTGATTCCCCATTTTGTAGCTGGGTGTTAGATTTTTCCTTCCTCAGAGACGTAGTTTGTAGTAGGGATCCGAAAGGTTAACTGGGTAATCGGCTCCAGTTAAACAGTAGGGACTGTCCAGAGTAGCTCCTGTCTGCAAGTAGCTCCTGCTGGGCTGGAGTGACCGCCTCGCCCATTCCCCCCTTTAATTGATTAACCAGTTAAACGTTTAACTGGTTAACCAATTAAAGGGAATTTTACATACCTACTTCGTACTTATCTTAATTTCATCTTGCCGGTTTCAGAGCGATTTTCCAAGGTCACTTTGAATTGGAACCCTGCCCTCCAAAGGGGCTATAGCCCCTTGCCACTTAGTGTCATTTGCAAACTTTATAAGCGTCCTCTCCACTCCGTTCTCCAACCCCTTAATGGAAAGATGGACTCAGAGACTCAGCCTTTGCAACGGCAGCCACTTAACTTGCAAAAGGGAGAGAGGACAGCAGGAGCTAGGCTAAAATGGAAAGCAAAACCCCACACGCATTACCAAGACAGCCAAGCACTGATCCAGAGGGGCCTATTATCCCTTAGGAATAGGGAGGGGGACTCGGAGGCAAGCCTGTGAGAATACATCAGCTTTCTATCTCTGTAGCTCCAAGGCAATGGGCATCAAACCCAAGAAGGAATATGCTCCGATTTCCACCTTGAGCACACATGTGCTTTAACATTCCCCTCACCGGGAGTTGGATTGAAATGCTAAGAACTCCTGACAAGCAGCCCCCAGCCCCTCCTCCCTCTGTGTGTCTCTGGCCCCCGTTTCATTTAGAAAAAGCTTTTTTATGGCGCTACATTTTTTTAAAAAAAAACCTCTACGCTGCACGATCAATAAATTCTCTCCTTGGCTAAATAAACGTGGGGATATCAGTTAGCAGGAGAACGCTGGGTTATTCAGAGGCCCCTCATTACAGCTGGGGCAATCGATACAAGAGGCCAGGAAATAACCGCTCGTTTTTCTGATTCATACTGGCATTGATTGGCTAGGAGAGAGATGGAATAATTCTCTCGGCAGCAGACCCCCTCTCACAGGCTGTGCCCCTCACACACTGCTGAGCGTGAGTTACTGGCCCCCTCTCTGTGCTTGCTGCATAGAAGATGAGTCCACGACAGCCCAGCTAGGAAACCTGAGATTTTTAGCTCCAGCTGTAGCAGCTTATGCTTTTAGATCTGGAGGTCCCCAGTTCAGTTTCTGGTGCGTGGGCCAAGATAGCAACTGTCATGTCCCCTGGTCAAATATTTCATGGTCCCATTAGGGATGGAGGAAGAATCCACCCAAGACTTGGGCTTTTTTCCGGCTCGGGGCTTTGCCGGAGAAAAGCGCCAGTCTAGACGGGATCTTTCGGAAAATAAAGCCTTTTCCGGAAGATCCCTTATTCCTCTTAAAATCAGGAATAAGGGATCTTCCGGAAAAGGCTTCATTTTCCAAAAGATCCCATCTAGACTGGCGCTTTTCTCCGGAAAAAGCCCCGAGCCGGAAAAAAGCGGCAGCCATGTTCATGCAAATGCCACAGGGGATATTTAAATCCCCCGCGGCATTTGCAATTCCGACTTGTCTCATTAGCATCCTGTTTCCGGAAAAGGGTGCCAATGTAGACACAGCCTTGGAGTAAAGCAGCTGATATCTGCCAATGTTGGGAATCTCACAAAAGAGAGAGACCCATTCCCAGGAGTTTCCCAGCACAAGCTGTTAGCCCAAGGGATTAGGAGATGCCCGATGAAATGTCCCCGTGGTGACATCTTTCTCTGAACTGCCAAACGGAGCTGGAGGTTCGTTCATGGCTCATTCCAGGAGGCAGAGGGCAGCGAGTGACCTGAGCAGAAATTGGGCCAAAGGAGAAGTGGACCTTTCTGTTCCTTGTTTGTAAATTCTGACCCCACAAGGACACCTGGTGAGTGAGCTCAGTGAGGACTTGAGGGAAGTGGAGGCTCTTCCCTATCAGTCAGGAGGCAATGGAGTCTTCACAGTGACTTAGGCCTAGCCTGAGGTGAGTCCAGTCCCCTGGAGCTGACTCCAAGACACTCCATTCTCCATTGTACGCTGCCAGTCAGGAGGAGGCAGTGAGCTCTAAATGCACAGAGTGAGTTGCTTTTGCATTTCCCTGGACGAGAGGGAGTTCACGGCCAGTTGTACAGGCATCTCTGAGGAGAACAAAGAGGGTCACTGTAATGGGGCTAGGCCCTAAGGCCAAAAGGGCCATAGAGAAGTCTTCCACGAGGCTAGAGAGGCTCTGGAGGAACCAGCGAATCAGGGACCCGGGCAGACTACAAAAGGAGCTGCAGAAACAGAGGCAACTCAGTTGCAGTCCAGACCTGAAGAGAGAAGTTCAAGAGGGCTGTCAGGCAGAACCAGAACCAGAACCTGCTCAGACTGGGGAGCTGTTCAGGACACGGTCTCCAGGAGGGGAAGCCCTGGGAGCACCACTCTCCTACCTACCGAGTGGGGAAACAGACTGAGAGATGGGACTCAGAGAGATACTATACAGAGGAGACCGGGGATGGGCCCCTGTTAGAGATGTACCCCAGAAGGGGTTTGTGATTACTCACTCAGCCCTCTGGCCAAGTCACACTCTTTCATGTAGTCAAAAGGGGCTTTTAAAGTAGCATTGTAGGCAAACGCACTCAGCCAGACATGGGGTGCTCAGGTGAGGTGAGGGCCGGCCTGTCACAGTCACCTACCAAGCACTCTAGCCACGCAGAGGGCTCTCGCTTTGTGTGCGATGGGTGCCATCTTTGCAGACACTGGGAACTCAGCTGGGGACAGCTGAAGCTAAAGGCATGAACTAGAGAGCCAGGCTAGCTAGTTTAGAGCTGAAGAGACTCCTCTGTGGATCAGGCTCTGAGGGAGACACATAGCACACACTGACCAGTGGGTTACACTCTCCCTGGCACGGAGAGTACCCTTCTAGCATGGCACACAGCAATCCCCAGGCCATCCCTGCTTTTAAAACATGCAGCAGTCAGCTGGCAGGCCCTGAATTCCCCTGTAAGCTCCCTAAAAGGACAAGCCCATCTCCAAGCCAAGCCCAGAGTCCACTAGCACCCTTCCCTCATCCGCGGATACTGTAATACATTGAATCCCCACTCTGCCCTGCTGCACCTCCCAGCTGAGCCACAGGCAGGAGAAGGGAGAAAAATACGAATGAATGGCACAATCCGAGCATCGGTGGCTATGGCAACAGGACAGGTGTCCGTGGCACAGCATGGGCAAAGGGTAAGTTCTACCGTGAAACGGCACGTCGTTCCGTCCAGCGCTGGCAGATGCTTTCATGTCCAACTTACATTTCGATCCTGACTGCCGGGCACCCGGGGAGTTTTCTTTTTTTAACACCCAACTTGCAAATCAGCAGGCGTTGGCCGAGGCGCGTGCGTCAATCTGGCATTTTCAGAACAAAGCTATTGCTGGCGAGGAAGCTCACCACACAGAACGCCTGCTGCTGGGAAAGGATGCAGCCCCGAAGTGAAGAATTTCTAGGGAATGTGGCCACAGCTGGAGAGGTATGTGCCACTTTTGCCTGGTGGCCACAAACGGTGAAGCCTGCCCCAGAGAACCCTCAGGGAGGGGGCGTTCAGAGCTGAAGAGAAGAAATGGCCTTAAGTTGCAGCAAGGGAGGTTTAGGCTGGACATGAGGAAAATCTTCCTAGCTGTCAGGGTGGTTAAACACTGGAATGAATGACCCAGGGAGGTTGTAGAATCTCCATCACTAGAGATATTTAAAAGCAGGTTAGACAGGCATCTATCAGGGATGATCTAGATCAGTGTTTCCCAAGTGGTGTTCCGCGGAGCCCCAGGGTTCCACGAAGTGAAAATAAGGGTTCCATGAGAAAATTCCATTACAGGAACATTTTATGATTTTAAAAAATAATAATTAATATCTAAACATTTATGAATTTTATTGAAACCCATTTTCATTTGTGTTTGCCACGATACGTGTCCCTGTGGAATGCCAGCTTAGCCAGAGAGTGGGGACGCTGATGTCACGACTCAGCACTGTGCGCGCAGTCAATCAATGGTGCAGTCGCCTGTTAAATACCACCGTAAATCCCCGTACTCACTCTCAGGGAGTGTGGATCACATGGGTGACTGAATACTGGGTGATTATACTAGCGCCGCGTCGGACAAAGTCGAAGCTTCAGCTGTCAAACCAGGTGCCTGTATAGGAGTGTGCAGGTGGTGCTCTCGCGAATACTTTATTTCACTATAGTCATGTGATTTCTTGTATTTAAAAATGTAGCCATGACAAATATAAATTGTCTATGAAAGATTTATCGGCATTTCATGACCTTGTTTAGCATTTGTTTATTATTATCCTTACTTATTTGTGGTCTACTTTTTCAATTCCATATATAAGACTGTTATTAGGGATTCCACAAAATTATTTCAAGTTTAAAAGGGTTCCATGACCAAATAAAATTGGGAAACACTGATCTAGACGGTGCTTGGTCCTGCTGTGAGGACAGGGGACTGGACTTGATGACCTCTCGAGGTCCCTTCCAGTTCTAGTGTTCTATGAGTCTATGAAATGTGTGGAGAGGAAGAGTCATGAACATGTTAGGGGAGAAGATGTGGGCACCTAGGGAGGAGCATGGAGATGAGTCTGTAGGCCCTCTGAGAAAGAGACTCCCCTTCCAAAGATGGGCACTTCTAAGCAGTGGCAGGCCTCTATAATGGTTTTGAAACACAAAGCAGCCTCCCAGCAGTGTAGGAACAACTTCCTTCTGTGCAGTGATGCAGGTTGCTCAGAGACAACAGGGTGTACCTGGGATTCACTGCAGGCCCCCTCCCTCAGCCACATGAGCGCACCTGGGCTGTCTCATCTTTCAAGGACTGGGTCAGTGAGGGAAGTAGCCTGTTTCTTGTGTGCCTTCCCCAGCCACCACCTGTACACAGGGCCCGTACTGTGCTGTGTCCAGGCATCCCTCAGCCTGAGCCTGAGGGCTGTTTGCTGAGTCACCCGGTGTCATGGAGCTGAGTCTCTCTGGCTGGGGACAGAACATTGCTTTGTTAATTGTCTCCCCAGCCCGGAGACAGTCCTGGAGCCATAAAGGCAGCCTCCCCATGCCCTGCCCTGTGTCTTTACTGTGTGCTCAGTTCAGCCACCTTGTGCACTCCGGCAGCGAAGGAGACCAAGGAGGTCAGAAAAGAACCCGATCTGCAAAAGGAAGGGCCTTAAAGAGACAGTCTGGGTGAGGTCATATGTTTTAGCAACTGTTAGTGGACACCGCTGCCCGTTCACACAATTACAGCCTGAAAATGACGATGGGCCCATGCTTCTCATTGGGATCCAGCAGTGGGTGTCTAGTGCCACCTGGGACTGGTCCGCTTAGACGAGAGGTTTGCATCCAGCCCATTATGACAACTCCGGATGCAAATTCTGATTGAAGTGAGAAACGAAGTCTGAGAGTGTTGGGATCCTGGGGGTTCAATCAGACCCAGGTTAGTCCGGAAAGCTAATGAGTCTCTTGCAGACAATTCAGTAGGAATCTTCTCCCTGCAAGGAATAAAGCAGAAATGTAGAAGGAAAGCAAACTGGACCATTGTGGCCTCAGCTATCAATTACATCAAGGGAGTGGGACAGTCTCCAGCAGCTGGAAAACACAGTCTCTTAATTAACAAGTTAATTAGGCTCCTGCATTAAGATAAAGGGAAGACAAAGTGTCATAATTAAAGAGCGACGCAAGCAAATTGCTTCGGATGCCCCTGTGCACTCTTCTCCTTCAGGGTCTTGGTGCAAGTCACTGACACTTCCATTTGATCTTTCTCTTTATCTGCCTACCACCCACAAGGGCACTCTGACGTCTGCTCCACCCTGTGCTGGGTCAGTCCTTAGCATACTGATCCATCTGCCACCCAGATCTTGGCTGCCTGATTTTAGTTGTCACGAATGACGCTTGGCTAGGAGATTAAGGAAACAATACGTTAAACAAAACAGCCCTTCCCCAAAGCAGCTTTCTTCATTCCATCTTTGTGTCCTGTCCTTTGGAGGCTTCTGCAGCACGTTTTAGCAAGCAGGTGTCCAACATTTGGACCTCAGCATGGGCAGCATGTATTATAGGCTAGGGAAGGCTTTGCCTTCCCAAAGAGACAGGTGTGGCCTCACCGTCCCTGTGCCCCAGACTCTCTCCTGCTTCCTGCTTTGGCCCACTCTTCCCAATTCCCCTGTGCACTGACCCCAGCTTGGGCTGACACTGAGGCCATGCATGCTGGGGCACTTCAGGACTGGGGGCCTGTGGCTTCTTCAGGGCTGGGGGACTAGCCTAGGGCAGAGGCTGGTGACTGCGGTGGGGGGCTCTGGGCTGTCTGTGGCTGAGGGGCAGAAGGGGCAGAGCCTCATCCAAAAGAGGCAGGACTGAGAGGGTCCTAGCCTCCTCCAGCTGGTGCTCCATGTACCTCAAATAGTTAATACAAAATCTAGACGTAGCATAGCCCCAGGCCTCATGCTAGATTCAAATTCCCTAGCTTCGCTTTCATCTAGAGATCAAAATAATGGATTCCGAAACCCCGTCCCTTCAAAGTTACGTGAGTTTGCCATCTAGTGGTTCAGTGGAGTTCCCACAGTTTAATTCCTCATGCATTCCTCGAGATCAGTGGTTTGCAACCTTTTTGACACCAGTGTCTGCTGCCTTCCTAAACTATACATAAGGTGTAGCGCGGATCCACGGACGGCTGTGGAGAAACACTGCTCTCAACAATAACACTGGTCAGTGACTCCAAAGAGCCCAGTGCCCTTCACAACACGCCTGTGTGAAGGGGAAAGTTGTTCGTAATTTATTTATTCGCTAGCCTCTAGAGTGCACCCCACTCCTGAATCCCCACTACTAGGCACTGTGAAAACACAGCACAAAAGACAGACTCTGCCCCCTGGAGCTTACAATTCTTTCAACCAATTTTGACTTATTAACTTCATTTCACAGATGGATGAGGAGCAAGGCTGAGAGACTTGCCCAGGATCTCACCGTGGCCACATCCACACTAGGAAACTATTTTGAAATTACTAAATTCGACTTAGTAACTCCTGATTTAACAAATTTGAAATCGCGTGCCCCACTACGGGGAAGAATTGAAATTAGTCTGAGGCAGGCTCCGTTAATGTGGGTGTGCTACCTAGACTTAGAACTCCAGGAAGTACTGGGGAGTAATTAGTTCAAATTACTCTAGAGAGTAGTTATTTCGAAATAGCAGCACCAAAGCATCCACGATACCATTATTTCAAAATAACTATTTCAAAATTAGCATTAGTTCTGATGAAAAGCCGGAGTACAGATTTCGAATTAAGCAGTCCAATATTTCGAAATAACAGGTTTGGTAGTGTGGATGCTCCGCTTATAAATTCAACCAAAGGTGGGTTATTTTGAAATAAAATCCTAGTGTGGACCAGGCCTATGATGTCACTGGCAGAGCCAAGAATAGAATCTAGAAATCTTATCTCCCCACTGTGCTTTGACCACTAGATAACACTGCCTTCCATCTGCAATAAGTGGAATTAAATCATTCAGCCATTTGTATTAACTAAAAATCATTAAGTACAGTGGCATTCTAGTTTTCTGTACCTTGTGATTCATATATTAACACATGAAAAATTACAAGAAAGTAGATCCATACATTTTCTAACATATCAGAGGGGTAGCCGTGTTAGTCTGAATCTGCAAAAGTGGCAAGGAGTCCTGTGGCACCTTATAGACTAACCGAAGTGTTGGAGCATAAGCTTTCGTGGGCAAAGACCCACTTCGTCAGATGCATCTGACGAAGTGGGTCTTTGCCCACGAAAGCTTATGCTCCAACACTTCGGTTAGTCTATAAGGTGCCACAGGACTCCTCGCCGCATTTTCTAACATAGGAGACTTAAATCAAATATGAAAATCTAATTTCCGAGCACTGGTTTTACATTAAATCTGTGTCCATTTTGAATTGGTGATGATAGACACTTAGCTCAAAACAGTTTCCAAAGGGGGAGGGACTTGTTCTCACTGTGCCTAGTATTTTACAGCTCCAGTCAGATCCACTAAATATTTTCTGTTTATGCAAGATCTCCAGGATGAAGTTACACTAAGGCTACGTCTACACTGTGAGGCTATTTCAGCATACCGGAGTATCCCGAAATAGCTATCCTAAGTCTTCACAGGAAGCCTTTTATTTCGAGCTCGTTATTCCAACATCCCTGTAAACGTCATTCAACAAGGAGTAAGGGACATTTCAGAATAGCGGGTTATTTCGAAATAAGATCAAAATAAGATATGCAATTTGTGTAGCTCAAATTGCGTATCTTATTTCGAGCTAAGGTGCAGTGTAGACGCACCCTAACAGATCATCTGTGAGTTCTCACAGATGCTAAGGGCCAAGTCCTCAGCTGCTGTAAATCTGCATAGGTAATTGAGTTACACCTCCAGAGGCTTTAGTTGTCTGAGTATGAATTATCTGCAGGTGTCATCTTCTTACTATATATTTTAGAAATATGCATCTGTCTGTCTGTCCATCTGTGGGTTGGTATGTTAAAGAACTCCTCCTAAATGGTAAGAGCTAGGACCACCAAATTTAGTACACAGCTTATCATAGTTTAAAGCAAGGTCAGGGTTTGGCTGTGCCAGGATAACGGGATGTGCGTGGAATTTGATTGTTTCTCATAAAATGGAAAGGGAAGGGTCTGGCAGGAGAGAGTTATACTGTAGAATGACCACAGGGGGGCAGCAAGGGTCAACAGATGGGGACTGGGACAGCTATAACCCCACTGGGCTAGGAAGGAGCAGATGTGGAGAAAGGGACAACTATTTACTGTGTGTTTCAGAGAGTTTGTCTGTTTGTGTGTCTCTGTCTGTCTGTCCCCTAGGTGGGGGACAGGCATTCCTCCCCCAGTTGTGCCCGCTGCAACTGCAGGAGCCATGGAGAGGCACTTCTTACCTAGCCCCAAGCTGTTGCAGTGGGAGAGGGCTGGGGTTGCCCTTTTTCCCAGGGGAAACCTGCATATTGAACCTCTCATCCCCAACTCTGCTTCCCCCCCACCGAGCAATGATTCAAATGAAGAAAAACAAAACTTATTTGAGTTAAGGATCCAAGCAACTCTGGGTAAATCTTCTAGTTCTTAATTTAAAAAATGTGCAATTTATGTCATGATTTCCAGGCTGGGCAGTATTTTTGTGATCCTGGATTTTGAGTCTCAGTGTGTGAATTCCAGACAGGACCTTCAATGGTTACCTGATTTGCAGTTCCGACCCTTGGAATGGGACCTTGGTTATTGCACCAAAATGAGCCAGATTAAAATCTAGCAGGTGCAACCTTGAGGTTAGGCTCCAGTTTTGTAAACCACCTTTTAAACATCTTTCTTTCTTTCTCCATAAGAACATGGAGAGGCTCCATCGTTGGAGTTTAGAATCTGCTATGGCAATGTGCAGCAGCAGCCTCAAGCACACCAAGGCATGGAACAGATGGGAGTACATCGTGAAGGTCGAGGGTGTTAATATTCCCCTATAATCTCTCCTGACATGACTGAAATGGGGGAGAGAAGGTTTTCACAGTTTTCTCCCTGAGCCAATTCCAGCCCTTATCGGCTAAGAAAGTTGGTGATAAAACATGACTTGAATTTCAGCTATAAATCAGCTTTCTGTTTTTAAAAGAGGACTTAATCCGGGGAAATGCCGAGCAGCTTCAGTATCCAGACAGGGATACTCAGGCTGTCCCAGGACATGCGCTACACTTTGCAGTATCAGGCCATATACACAGCCTTGAAAAGAGATCTGACTATGCCCCCTGAGAACGCTAAGCACAGAATCCTGTCTGTTCTTTCTCTGCCCAGCCGAGAAATCATGAAATAAATTGCACATGTTATTTATTTAAGAACAACACCTCGGATAATTCACACTTGGACAACTAATTCCTTGGGCGGTGTAACTCAGTTGCCTGTGCAGATTTACAGCAGCTGAGGGCTTGGTCCTTAGCATTTGTAAGAACTCACAGATGATCTGCTAGGATAACTTCATGCTGGAGATCTTGCAATATTAAAATATTTAGTGGATCTGCCTGGAACTGCAAAATTAGAATGAGTCCCTCTCTCTTTGGAAGCTATTTCTGTTCTTGTCTTCCTTTCTTTTCCTGTGCTTCCTTCTTCCCTTTCTCTCATGCATGCCAGAAGGATCTTGTGGAGCAACGTGTGACCCTGGGAACATGTAGCAGACCATTTCTGTGAGCAGAGGCACTGCATTGCCCCAGCATGAGACAAAACACAGCAGCAGCACTTGCAGGAAGGACAGCAGGTTCCATTCCAATACGAGTAAAAGCATCTTGAGACGTGTTTTCCTCAGAACATACTTTGTGTTCCTCTTCAGACCAACAGGGCCGACAGCCACTGTGGGCCCTGGGACAAATTGGGGGGATGGCCCTGCACCTCAGAGGCCTTGGGTGGGAGGGGTGGAGTGGGGGCAGGAGCCCTCTGCGTCACCCATATTGTGGCACTGGACACCCCTCTCCCTCAGAGCAGTGCAGAGCGGTGCTCCAGCAGCTGGGAGCTCTGGGCCCCTTTGAATCACTGTGCCCCAGAGCAACCCCCTTTCCCTCCTCCATGGGTGGGCCTGCTTTGCACAGTGCCATTCCTCACAGGGAGCCAGAATAAGAAGAAATGTCCCACTGGCAACAGCAACACACGATAGATCTGGCTTAACAGATCCTGCCATTGGCCCACCCAGTATCTACTTTTTCCAGAAGGAAGTGAGCTGGAAACTTTCCCACAATGCATTTAGCCAGTGGTGCAATGCTGAGGCGAGAGGAGAAGAAATCTTTCCTGACCCTCAGCCAATCAGCAAAGCCCCGGAAACATGAAATTTGATGAGGTGAGATAGGAATGTCCCCCCAGCTATAAAGGTGAATGCTACCAATGGCTGTGAAGTTAACCAGTCATAGCTTTAGACTCATTGAAGCGTGGAAAAGGGTATATGTAACCCTTCTGCCAGGTGGAGCTAGCAGCAGCAGCCAGAGTGAAGTTCAATATCTAAGGGGCTCATTTCCATCCGTCCAACACAGAACTGGCTTGAGGTCTGACCCAGTAGCCTGAGAAATTCACACACCACCCCATGGCTCCTCTGAGAGGCAGTGCTTCCCCATATCTAAAAGGGTGTCACAAGGAGGAAGGAGAAAATTTGTTCCTCTTGGTTTCTGAGGACAGGACAAGGAGTAATGGGCTTAAAGTGCAGCAAGGGAGGTTTAGATTGGACATTAGGAAAAAATTCCTAACTGTCAGGGTGGTCAAATATTGGAATAAATTGCCAAGGGAGGTGGTGGAATCTCCCTCTCTGGAGATATTTAAGAACAGGTTAGATAGACATCTGTCAGGGATGGTGTAGACGGAGCTTGGTCCTGCCTTGAGGGCGGAGGGCTGGACTCGATGACCTCTCAAGGTCCCTTCCAGTCCTATGATTCTATATACAAGCAGGATAGAAGAAACACAACTCCAACTCAATTCACATAAGAAAAGAGACTTTAAATGATGCCTCCTATTTAGCTCTGTTCTTTGAAGGGAGGGACAGATCAAACCAGTGCAGGCAAGAGAGTGCATGCCACTTTCAGACCAAAATGACCTTCCCTTACTCCCCTCTACACTTTTAGGACATTTCTACACTTTTAGGAAACTATTTCAAAATAACTAAAATCAATTTAATAACTCCCAACACAGCAAAATCGAAATAGCGTGTCCTCACTACAGGGAAGCCTCAAAATTAGTCCGAGACAGGCTCCATTAATGTGGATGCCCTACTTCAACTTAGAGCCCCAGGAAGCCCTGGGTTGTACTTAGTTTGAATTACTCTGGGTAGTTATTTTGAAATAGCGGCACCGGAGCATCCGCACTACCATTATTTCAAAATAACTATTTGGAAATTAGCATTATTCCCTGAGGAAAGCAGGAGTACAGATTCCAAAATAAGCAGCCCGTTATTTTGAAATAACAGGCTTGGTAGCGTGGACACGCCACTTACTAATTCCACCTGCAGGGGGTTATTTCAAAATAAAGTCCTAATGCAGACCAGGACTTAGAGTGCTCAGAGTCAAACCCCTACTTAGCAAGGTTCTTTTTGCTAACTGTGAGCCCTTTCCTTTGGAACAATATATCACAATAGAGCCTATTTTTCTGTATTCTCACAAAATCACAAACATTGGTAACCATATTTCAGCTATCCCTGCATTTAATACAAACATAGCTGGTATTGGGTCATTCATTAAGTTGATTACAGTGAGCAAACACCCACTCCATCTGCTGAATAATCTAAACAAAGCAGGAGCAGACTGTATTTACATAGACACACCCTTCCAACTGTCTGGAAGGGAACCATGCCTTCCGATCTTGCTTACATTTGTAACCAGCAATGGGTGACAGCTATGTTCTCCAGCCATGGGCAATTGCAGGTTAACTGAATGCTTGCAAGAGATGTCAAGTATCAGAGGGGTAGCCGTGTTAGTCTGAATCTGCAAAAGCGACGAGGAGTCCTGTGGCACCCTATAGACTAACTGAAGTGTAGGAGCATAAGCTTTCGTGGGCAAAGACCCACTTCGTCAGATGCAAGAGATGTGTGCTAGTCAAGGCAAGAGGGGACACAGCTCCCTGCTGAGTATGGCAACAGCAATCATACCACACTGTGATGGGCATGTGCCCCACACGGGCTCCAGAATGGTTAATGTGGGGCCTGAGAAGCCAGTTGATATGCTGAGAGAGGCAGGCTTAATTGAGGCTACATCTACTCTGCAGGCTTCTTGTGCAAGAACCGTTTTTGCGGAACAGATCTCTTTGCACAAGAGAGTGTCCAGATTGCATGGACGCTCTCCCGCAAGAAAGCTCTGATTGCCATTAATAGAATGGCCACCAGAGCACCTATGCTTCTTTCAGTAGGCTGTTTCTGCACAAAAGCCCCCAGTTTCCCATCCACACACACCTTTTTGCACAAAAGCTCTTGTGCAAAGAGACTTATTCCTCGTAGAAAGAGGAATACCTACACCGCAAAACCCCCGCCGTTCTGTCGATTCACTGTCAATTTTCTTGTGCAAAAACGCACTTGAGGGGTGGACGCTCTGCGAGTTTTTGCGAAAAAAACCAGCCATTTTTGCGCAAAACCTCTGCAGTGTAGCCGTAGCCTGAGAGTGAAGTTCAGAAGAGGAGGGGTTGGCAAAGGATTATAAACTGAGGATGTTGTAAGCAGAAATAGGCTGCAGGGATGAGAGAAAGTCAAGAGACCAACCCTGGGATCTCAGCCTGAGTAGAGAAGGTTGGCAGGCAACCATGGGAGATGTCAAGCTGTTGCTGGGTGTGAAGCAGGCTCCAATGGCAAGCCCTGATAAAAGGGCACAATCTGGACTTCGAATAGAGCCCTGGGTTTTTGCTGTTCAGTGGAAGAACAGCAAAAGGGCTTTTAAGAGGCATGAAGGGCCAAGGCAGAGGAGGGCTGAAGTTGGCTTGGGTTTATTAGAACATTCCAAGGGCAGTCCAGGAGGGGCTCTCTTGTGGGGGAGAGGGAAATTGTCGGCTCGAGTCTCATCTGACATACCTGTTCATTTTACCTGTCACCTGGATTACCCATAATGCTCTTGATCCTGCTGGTGAATTATTACAGGAACTGGGCCTCAGTAAGAGCTTTCTCCAGAGTCCAAGTGCAGACTTTTTCATGGTAAAGGACCAAGATGTCACGCACAGGGCTCCACTGCCGTAGAAGAGCATGTGACAAAGGAATCAACTCCCCCTGGCCTGAGCGGATCTGAAAGAATGCTGGAGGGATCAGGTGAGAGTGAGTTTCTGTCAGGGTCCGGTCCTGTATGATCTGATTCAATGGGAGATTGGCTGCAGGACTGAGCTGTAGAGACAAAGTGGGTGAACTAATATCTTCCATTGGACCAGCTGCTGTGGGTGAGAGACAAGCATCTGAGCTGACAATGTGAACATACATGTGCAAACGCCCTTGCTTTAGAGCCTGGTGTTCAGTTTCTCTCCTTCCCAATGATGGCTCTGACATGTATGTGCCAGGCACCAGCGGAAACAGATGGTGCCCCCTACATTTCCCCCCATACAGCATCTCTGAGGCTCGTATGTGCCTGTGTGTCTATTTTTATGCGCTCTCCATGTACCACGATCCTGAGCCATTGGCTTCTAAAATAGCTTTTAAACCCAAAAGGGGTTTAATTACAAAGCAGCCTATCCAACCAGAAAAAAAATGCTTTAATTAAAGTTTTCCATGGCAAATGTTGACTTTTAATTTAAGAAAACACACAGAAATTGTTCAGTGTTTGGCTAGGAAATTTTCAATTTTCTCATGACATTTTTTTAAAAAACCCTAGGAAAACCGATACTTTCACTGAACATTTCTTTTCATTCTTGCCTCTCTGCCTCCAAAGAGGCAATGTTTTCCCCTGGGTACAACACTGAACTGGGAGTCAGGCTGCTAATTCTCATGCTGCTTCTGTTTTCCTGCGTGATCCTGAGTAAATCAGGTCCACTTTCTGATCTCTGGGGTTTTCCCCTCCCACCCCATCTTTTCTCTCGCCTGTCTGTTTAAATGGCACATTTCTAAGAATGTCTCTTATAGGGCTGGTTGAAAATTCAGACCCCATCCCTTCAACAATCTCCTCCCCTAGCCAAGCCCTGCCCAACCCCAGCCTTGAACCCCGCTCCTGTCTGGCCACTCAGAGGCCGGAGCTATCGCATGGCGATTCCAGCCCTTCCCGGTGGCCAGAGCCAGGCTGCTGCACTACAGCCCCAGCCCACCTGGGAAGCCGGGCAGTGCAGGCAGTTTTGGGAAGACAACGCCTTCCCTTGCCTTCATGAAATGGAGGGATAATAATAGCAGCAGTAACTGTTGCAGTAAAGCTGCATTGTGAAGCTCACTTGCCTTTCCTGTGTTGAGCTGTGCAGAATGCTATTGTTAAAAGTCACCATCCAACTCACTGCCAAGCCGGAACAGAGCAGGGTGACTGCTTTCTACGTAACCTTTCAGAGAAAACCAAGGCACTTCTTCTAATCATGAAACCGCACGGTCCGTAGCTTTAATGGGGAGGAAGGCAGGAATGTGTAACTGAATAAATAGCCGCTGGAATGGCATGGTCAGTACCGTAGCCCCTTTGTTAGTTATTTAGCTATTTAACTTTGCCCACAAGCCACCAGGAGGGCCTACCTCAGAGATAGTCTAATGAGAGAGTTTTCGTTGCCTGCACAGGGGAAGCTGGCAGAATGAGTCAGCAAGAAAACAGTGGCAGTCAGCAAGGTATCTTCCACATAGTAAACAACATTCCCCAGCCTCAGGCTCAACCCAGGCCTATAGCCTGACCTTCCCATGCTGCCTCCCAAACATCCAAACTCCTGCTCAGCCCCTGCCCCTCTATGCACCTTGTCTAGACACTTACATCAGAGTAGAGTGCACACTGGGATGGCGAATGCCACCATGCTTGTTCACAGTGGCCTGGGCAGGCCCACTGATGGAGGGGAAGGCAGGGGGCTAAAGGCAGCATCTGACCTGGGACCCAGCAATTCTAAAGGGCCCAAGGCTCCTGGCTTCTGCCGGTGCTACTGTGACAGCAGCAGTGGTACCCAGTGCCTAGGCCCTTTAAATGCCTCATGCTCCAGGTGGCTCTAAGGGCTGGAGCGGAGGGTGTGCTGTCTCCAGGTGGCTCTAAGAGCTGGAGCGGAGGGTGTGCTGTCTCCAGGTGGCTCTAAGGGCTGGAGCGGAGGGTGTGCTGTCTCCAGGTGGCTCTAAGGGCTGGAGCGGAGGGTGTGCTGTTCTCCAGGCGGCTCTAAGGGCTGGGATGGGAGCTACTATGGCATGTTTGCTGCTCCTGGCTCTGCCCCTTCTGGCTGAGCTCCCGCCCCTTCCAGCAGCATGGAATCCCCCCCCAAACACACCTCACCCAGGAGCCCAGCGTGGCTGTTGGCTCCCCTGGGTCCGGGGAGTGCTCTTGCCCCCATAGGCGACTGATGCTTGTGGAAGAGGGAGGGCCACCCAGAGGGGCATGTGGGGGCACCCTATTTAGCCATTAAAATGTTGGTGGGGGCATAGAAGGGCAGTGCACCTCCCGAGTGCTGCCATGAGTCCCCTGTGCTTGCTCCATACACTCACTGAATTTTCAGAGTTTTTCGGTGGAGGGAGAAGAACCCAAGGTCAGGCTTGTTGCAAAATATGGTTCGTAGGAAGGAGTCATTTAAGGTGACAGAAATATTTAACCCATAGTGTCTTGCAGGACATGCCTGGCTGAGCACTGGAGTCAAAGTAACTACCAGCTTATGGGCATAGTTTTTTGGCAAAACCAGCTACTTTTATTGGCTGGAGCTCCACTAAATTCCAACTGGTACTTGGCCCCCCCAAGTCTGGCTAGCAACTCCTAAGAATCTTTCTCTCCTAAGGACTATTTTTGGCAGGGAGGATGAATTACTAGTTGCGAATACACAGTTGATCATTCCTAGAAGCTCATTTGGATGGATAATATTGATTATTTTAAACACTTTTTCCATTTAAATTTTCACAGTTGTGGGAAATTATGGGGGGCATCAGATGTTAGGGGCATCAGGCAATTATTTCATGACAGTAGACACGGAGATTCAAAAAGTGAAAGCTTTAATAACAGTTGGATGTAATCTGACAATTTCCTATGTCAAAATATATGAAGTAAATAATCTGAAATGAAACTCTAATGAGTTCTCAAGCAGCGTTTTTTTCTATACATTTTACATTTCTATACATTTTAGAAAAATCTCAGCGGGGCCACAGTGTTAGTCTGTAACTTTAAAAACAAGTGGCCGGGGGGAACCGAAGAGACTAACCAAATTGTAAAGACTCATGAGCTTTCATGGGCAAAACCCACTTCATCAGATGAATTGGAATGGACATTTTAGATGATAATTGGCAGAAATGTTATTTCATTGGTTTGTGTGATTACAATGAAATTGATTAAACAAAAGACAGGACTATGCAGCACTTTAAAGACTAACAAGATGGTTTATTAGGTAATGAGTTTTCGTGGGCCAGACCCACTTCCTCAGATCAAATTGTGGAAGAAAATTGGCATGACCATATATACTAAAGGGATAGTCCTGTCTTTTGTTTCAGCAAGACCAGACTAACACGGCTACATCTCTTTTACTAGTGAAATTGATGCTTACTTATATTTGCTGATAAAAAAATATAACCCTTCCAAGCCTGCATCGGTGCTGGAGCAAAGGGAGCTGCCACACCCTCAGGCTTGAAGAGGTTTCTATTATATACAGGATTTACAGTTTGGTTCAATTGCTCTTTGCACCCCCTCTATAAAAACTGCTCCAGCATCCCTGGCCTACCTATCTCTTACCATCAGGTCGGGTTTATCACTGACCGCCTATTTCCTGGTGGACTTTCCTCCCTCTTCTCCCTCCCATATCTTCCCCGTGCCAATTCACCTGCTGGCAGAATGCCCCAGCCCGGCATAGTGAGAGGCCAGGGAGGGCTGCAGTGCGGGGCAGAAAGTGGGTGGTGCTCGCTGACAGCTCTCCAGCGGTTCCACTAGCCGAAAGGCACTTGGAGGATCAGCAGGAACAGAGCAGCACTCAGACCACAGAGGGTGGAAGCTGCTTTTGCTAATGCAGAGCCAATCAGAGCCAGGCGGTCAGGGCAGTGCGGGCTTTAGCCAATCGTGAGGGAAGCCTGTCGCTGTGAGGATGATTACAGAGCCCTCCAAGCTAGAGCCCGTTGCTTCTTTGTTGCTGCACTGTCATGGGACGGCTCCTTCCCTGAACGCTCCTTTCCAAGCAGCTGAAACAGAGAGTGCTACCAAAGGTACATGCTCCTCCTTAGTCCCCTTGCTCCCACAGCGGGAGACAGTCCCGGGGTGGAGAAGGACAGCTCCATTGCTGAGCACTGAGGGAAATCAGGTGCACCAAACTGCTCTGCACACTTCTCATGGAAACCATGTGCACGAGTGCAGAGATCCTCGTGAAAACGTAAAGGCGCTCCTCACAGGCCGCCCATGAATCCACCCTGGCCTAGAGACACTGAGAGGGAGAATGCAGCTGGATCTGGCTATACACATTAGCACTTAGTGGGAGCTGAACTGACTGTTAGACTTCCGAGCTAGAGGGATACGTAACACAGGAAAATCACTGACGGAGGATGAGAGTAAGAGAACAAAATTGCAACACCCAGTCAGGAGGAAGACAAACACAAAACCCTCCACACATTGCTACTCAGAGTCCTGTCCGTCACACGTACAGACACATCCACCCATACACCGTGAGTCAGTCTGTCACACATACGCACTCTCTCTCTCTCTCTCTCTCTCTTTAGGAGTGGAGATTGGTGCTTCCTCTTGCTCACCGCTGTTTTTCTCCTGGCTGCAGTTGCAAAGAGGAGACGTCCCGCAGAGACCCATGAGTGTAACCATGGCCCAGGTGCAATACGACTGTTTACAGGAGAATCATCCAAATGATACCAATTCTTCAGCCTCCCCCGTGGGACCTGAGCAAATTGAACTCCTCGTGCACATCTGCAAGGAAGCTAAGAAATCTGCCTACTGTCCGTATAGTCACTTCCCCGTGGGAGCAGCGCTACTGACTTGTGATGGGAAGATCTTCTCGGGTAAGTAAGGAGCGTGCGCCCCATACCTCAGCTCCTGAAGAGCTGTGCCCTGGCTGTGCCCTCAAAGGGATTCAGCCATTTCTGTACAGGCAGAGGCATGTCACACCCACCCAGGGGAGTGTCCTTGAAGAAGCAGAGGCTTTGGAGTCAGGGTTCCTTGAGAAGAAGGAGACTGCTTGATAGCAACTTTTAGAGTTTGTGCCATAAATAAATGCTGTGGAGCAAACTTTGCCCTGTATTCTTCGTGTCGTCATCCTTTGCCTCCTTGAGATGTGGCATTGGCCTTGCTGGGCTATAAGGGGCTCGGATTTGAACCATCCTTTCCAAGGTGGATCACAATGCGGAATGTGCCTCTGGTTCCGGTTTCTGTCGATGGCTGCCTGCCTCCCCGTCCTCTGCCAGCCCTGGACTGGCAAAAGAAACTAAACCAGGAAACTCCTTGCTCCCATCTTGTTTGTGCCCCTGCCTGGGGCCATGAGCGATGAAAATGATAGCACATTACTGTAGCCAGTCCTGGGGATTCTATCACAAGTCTCAGGATGTTTCCAACAGCCCCAAATCCTCGAGATGTGAGCACCTCGGATTTTGTTTTTTAAAAGTTACGTTTCTGGCCTTCATGGCTGCAGACAAACGTTATTGAAAAAGGCTCAAAACCACAGAAAGCAAAGAATACCCCCTCCCCAACCCCCCACATCTGCTAGCGCTAGAATCTCATGGTTTTCAAGCCAGATGGGAGGCCCCGGATTCATGGTTTTTGTCTGTGTTTCCTGGTACTCCACCATCTATCTGTATCTGCCTGCTTGATGTCCTATGGAGAATAAGCTTTCAGGAAAGAACCATCTTTTCATCCAGTGTTTGTACAGCACTTAGCACGGTAGGATCCTAGCCTGTCACCGGGGTTCCTAAGTGCTACTGCAGTGCAAATAATAAGAACTTAAGTGTGACAAAATGGAGATTGTGGGGATTTTAGCCCCCTTGTTATGTTGCATGTGATTTCTGTTGTTCTGAAGTAACCTGATGTGCGTGTGCCTCAGTTTCCCTGGGCACTGCGCCAATACCTAGATAGTGATGGGAATATCAGTGTGATAGTCTTCCCCACACACACACGGGCTGATGCTTTCTGTAATCTCAGCGTGGGATGGGGGTGTGACCAAGTGACACCTTTTGCCTGGGAAGTAGAACAATGGCCAGAGGTAGGGCTGGTTGCTGAGTATGTGAGTTAGTCTCAGCTGGTGTGGGGTGCAGGGGGAGGGTCAGGGCTTTTGGCTCTGGGTCCCCTCTCCCCAAGATGGAATGTACTGACGGCTTCTGGTTACTATGCTGACAAGTCTGTTCTGCGTTGCGTCCCTGTCAACTAAGGAACATTCTGTTCTACCTACTTTCTGAGTCTCCTCTGACTGTGGATGCGAGTGCAGGGCCTGGTGATTCCTCACAACCTCGGTGATAATAAGAACGGCCAGGCTGGGTCAGATGAAAGGCCCATAGAGCCCAATATCCTGTCCTCTGCCAATGGCCAATGCCACATGCCCCAGAGAGAATGAACAGAAACAGGGAATCATCAGGCACTTGGAAGAGGGGAAAGTGATCAGGAATAGTCCACATGGATTCACCAAGGGCAAGTCATGCCTGGCCAATCTGAATAGCTTCCATGATGAGGTAACTGGCTCTGTCGACACGGGGAAGTCAGTGGATGTGATGTACCTTGACTTCAGCAAAGTTCTTGAGATGGTCTCCCACAATGTTCTTGCCAGCAAGTGAGGGAAGTATGGATTGGATAAATGGACTGTCAGGTGGATAGAAAGCTGGCTAGATTGTCTGGCCCAACGGCTTGATGTCAGGTTGGCGGTCGGTTTCAAGTGGAGCGCCCCAAGGATCGCTTCTGGGGCCGGTTTTGTTCAACATCTTTATTAATGGCCTGAACGAGGGGATGGATTGCACCCTCAGCAAGTTTGCAGATGACACCAATTTAGGGGGAAAGGTAGATATGTAGGAGGGCAGGGGTAGAGTCCAGAGTGACCTAGACAGATTAGAGGATTGGGCCAAAAGAAAGCTGATGAGGTTCAACAAGAACAAGTGCAGAGTCCTGAACTTGGGACAGAAGAATCCTAAGCATTGTTACAGGCTGGGGACCAACTGGCTAAGTAGCAGTTTGGCGGAAAAAGAGCTGGGGATTACAGTGGATGAGAAACTAGCTATGAGTCAACAGTGTGCCCTTGTAGACAAGAAGGTGAATGGAATATTAGGGTGCATTAGGAGGAGCATTGCCAGCAGATCTAGAGAAGTGATTATTCCCCTTTATTCGGCATTGGTGAGGCCACATCTGGAGTATTGTGTCCAGTTCTGGGCCCCCCAGTACAGAAAGGATGTGGATGCATTGGAGAGGGTCCAGCGGAGGGCAACCAAAATGATTAGGGGGCTGGAGCACGTGACCTATGAGGAGAGGCTGAGGGATTTGGGCTTATTTAGTCTGCAGAAGAGAAGAGTGAGGGGGGATTTGTTAGCAGCCTTCAACTTCCTGAAGGGAGGTTCCAAAGAGGATGGAGAGAGGCTGTTCTCAATAGATGGATGACAGAACAAGGAGCAATGGTCTCAAGCTACAGGGGGGGAGGTCTAGGTTGGATAATAGAAAAAACTATTTCACTGGGAGGGTAGTGGAGCAGTGGAATGGGTTCCTTAGGGAGGTGGTGGAATCTCCATCCCTAGAGGTTTTTAAGTATAGACTTGACAAAGCCTTGGCTGGGATGAGTTAGTTGGGATTGGTCCTGCTTTGGGCAAGGGACTGGACTCAATGACTTCCTGAGGTCTCTTCCAGCCCTGTGATTCTATGATTCTAAGTGATCTATCCCCTGTTGTCCATTCCCACCCTCTGACAAAAAAAGGCTGGGACCCCATCCCTGCCCATCCTGGCCAATAGCCATTGATAGACCTATTCTCCATGAATTTATCTAGCTCTTTTATAAACCATGTTACAGTCTTGGCCTTCAGAGCATCCTCTGGCGAGGAGTTCCACAGGTTGGCTGTGCAGCGTGTGAAAAAATATTTCCTTTTTTTGAACCTGCTACCTATTAATTTCAGTTGGTGACCCCTAGTACTTATGTTTTGGGAAGGAAGAACCAACTCTTCTTTCTTCACTTTCTCCACACAGTGAGTCTTGAAAGGTTGGGGTTGGCAGTCCTGCCTATCTGTGACATCAGGAGAGAATGCACTGACTCTGCCATTCTGCTCTGCCTGCCCATGGCATATTACTCCCCCTTGCCGAGCAACAAGAGGCTGCTGTCTGATCTCCTGGACCGCGTTCAAATCTTTGCTGCAAAACAAGCAAGGCTGGGAGAGTCTGCTGGAGTCGCAGCTCTTCTCTGATGCTGACTAAGCCTGGGCTAGGTTTCCTCTGTGCCAGAGGAGAGTCTAGCAACATCCTGGCAGGATGGGGATTTCCTCTTAGAATAATTAACTTGGGAGCATCTCTTTCTCAGAATGATAAAAGAGACAGTGCTCTATGGGGCTGAGAGACATGCCAGGTCTTGCCTTGGATGGGGCTGGCCCTTAGGTGTTCTTCCGAGGTCCCTGTGCAATCAGAAACTGGGGCCTATTGAAGGAAAGGGATGATAAAGAGAAGACATTAGAGACCTCCCACATCTTCACATCACTCCCCTGGGAATGAAAGAGAGGGGAGAAAAGACTGAGATCTCACTCTGCTTTTCTGACAGGGGCTGGCAGGACTGTGCGACAGACCAACCCCAAACTCCTTGTCTAAAGGTTTGTGGTTAGAGTCAGGTGACTAATGAAAAATACATGTTTGCAAAGAATCAGAGGGGTAGCCGTGTTAGTCTGAATCTGCAAAAGCGACGAAGAGTCCTGTGGCACCTTATAGACTAACTACACTTCAGTTAGTCTATAAGGTGCCACAGGACTCTTCGTCATGTTTGCAAAGAATTATCCATTGGAAAAATATGCTGGCCTTGGAGTCCGGATATTGTGCCTTTAGTATCCTTTCCAGCATTTCATCTGCAAACCTCCATTATTCATTTACAGCCTACATTTCAAAGATGCAGAGTATCTGCTGGGCTGTGGGTAGAGCCCTGTGCAGACACAAAATCAGTATCCGTATCTGCAGAAATGATCTGCGGATATTTGCAGCCACATCCACGGATGCAGATACCCGAGGATATAAAGCAGTTGTCCACACATTTGCAGGGTTCTCGATACAAAATTGGTATCCACATCTACAAAAATGAGCTGTGGATACCCAGATGCAGATGCCTGCGGATATCGATAGATTTGCAAAAGTAATGGTTGCCCATCACTTATGAAAATCAAACGCTCAAGATCATGCAAACATTTATGCACATACTAAACTCCTTTTGCTTTCTTAAAATGAAGCATGCGCTTAAGTGCTTTGCTGCCTCAGGGCCACACAGTATTAAAAATAACAAAGCCTGTATAAAATACCATGGCCCTGTAACCCCGTAACAACTACTTATCGAAGGAGGCAATTAAATGCTGAAGAAAGACAAAGGCTGGCCAAAGCTACTGAAGTGCACTTTAATGTTGATATTCTGGTAATCTAAACACATTGGATGCCACAGAATGGAGGATTCTGCTGATTGCACGAAGAGAGGGAGGGAGCTGTTCTCTGTACTTAATTGGTTTATCAAATCTTTCCCACGGGTTACCTCTGCAGCCTCCACAATCCTAGGCGCTATTAAAAGTGGTGCTAGGGATTCAGTGGGTGGAATTCTTCCTGTTGGGTCCATCCTATACCAGCCCCCTATTGTGGTGGTAGCAGTAAACCCAATACTGGAAGGCCTGTCTTCTGAATGAAATGTAAAATGTCCACTTAAAAGGTCAAAATTCTCTGCTGACTTAAAGAGCATGACTCCACTGACTTCAGTGGAATTGTGCCAGCTAACACCCATGCTGTATTTAGCCAATAGCTTTAAAAGGTCCCATGTCATCAATTATTACTTATTTTTAATATTCATGTATGTCACACACACACATGTTAAGAGCTAATGTAGAAAGCTGCACAAAAGAAGCCGTTTGCAGTGTGCTACAAAGAGAATTACTGGTCCTACAAAACCCAAAAGTTCTGCTAAATATTCTTGAGGGCCCTTCAGTGGCACCTGGCACTAAAGTGTGGGAGAGTCACCAGGCCCTGCACCCACCATCTGCAGCCAGACGTGACTTTCAGCCGGCAGGTAGAACAAAAGGTTTTACTAGGTGGCAGGGACACAGCATAGAAGACTTGTCAGCACAATAACCAGAAACAGTCTGTAGTATCCATATTTGGAAGTGGGCCTCCAGAGCTAGGACCTTGGCTCCCTTCCTGCACCCCAAGCCAGCCCCGACTGCCCCACTCCCAACAGCCTGGTCACAGTCCCCCAGCCAGGCTCCTCCTCCCACCTTTGTTTCCCCCTCCCCCACCCTATGCAAAAAGTGTCACCTGGTCTCATCCCCTTCCAGGCTCAGGTTACAAAAGGTAACTAGGGTGCTAGCCATTGTGTATGGGTGGGAGGCTATCAGACCCGAAATTCCCATCACCAGTTAAGTATTGGTGCAGTGCCCAGGAAACTGAGGCACACACATGGAGTTCTATAGGGCAGTAGAACTCACATACAACATAACAAGGTGAATAAAACCCCCGCTTTGTCACAGCACCATATTCCTTAACTCTGTGTTTGCATGGATATACAGATATATCCTGCTCTCCTAGCTGTGCACAAAGGGCATGACTAGGTGGTTCAGCCCAGAGGGTTCTAGCAATTTTCCAGTGTGAATAATTACATTCTGCCTCCCTAAATCCCACCTGTGGTTTTAAATGAACACCGTATTCTCCCCTTCCTCTCACATTGCTCTGTAGTGGTGCTGTGCATGCTCCACCCCAGGCCTGGGTGCAGTGAATCCTGAACATGTCTTGGTTTAGCACTCCTGGGTGAAGGGCATTATCACAGTAGGCGAGGCTGTGTTTATTGCCAGAGAAGTTTGAAAAGTAACAATGCACATTGTATTTCCTTTAGGCTGCAATGTAGAGAATGCCTGCTACCCCTTGGGGATATGTGCTGAACGCACCGCCATTCAGAAAGCCGTATCAGAGGGGTATGTGAATTTCAGAGCCATGGCCATTGCCAGGTAAGTAACAGCTCTGAATCATAGCCCTTCGAATCATTTCAAAACCGGCTTGGACAGGAAAACTGTGCAACGTTTTTGTTCCTCTAATTCTCTACTTCCTGCACTTTAAACACACAGACAGGCACGTATGTACAGCTCTGAGTGGTGGCAAGAAGTGATTGCCATCCTTTCCAAAGGAGCTCTCCCTTTCACCTCATTTTTGCAGCATGGATTTTGAAGACTGGGTTTAAAAAGTGATTAGAGGGTTTTGCTTTGTGAGGTTATCATTCAACTACATTACAAATGCTTTTAATAATGAGCTCAGAGCCTACCAGACTTTACTCACGCAAATAGTACCTCTGTCCCATACTGGCCAGTGTAGGGAGGCTAAGTGGTAGGCAGCCACAAGTGGAGCTGTAGATAATTAGGACCCAGCTGGGACTGTATAAATAGGGCTCCTGTAGATGTGGGGGAAAAGCACCCTCTTCCTGAGGCAGAGCAGGGCTGGGGAAAGGCAGGCAAAGCTGGGGAGCTCTGGCCAGGTGAACTCCCAGGCTGAGGCCTACCTCTCAAGGTCTGAGGGTGCTAGGGTAGCAGAAGGCAGCAGGTCTACTCCCTTGCCAAAGATGAGTGGCCATTCAGATGGCTGTTTGCCCCTGAGATAAGGATTAGAGCAGCGGTTCCCAAACTTTTCCAGATGGGGACCCATTTTGACAATTCAGGAAGACTTGGTGACCCAAGGCAATTAAAAAACAGAGGGGGGGGGGGACAGAGCCACTTGAGGAGACACTTGGCGACCCTTTTGAAATGTAATGGTGACCCATATTTGGGTCCCAACCCATAGGCTGGGAAACCCTGGTCTACATGATGACTGGCAGTGGGTCACTGAGGCAAGATGGGATTTGGGGTTCCCTGGGGGGAGAGGACCCCAGAGTGCAGGGGCACTGCTGTAGGGTAGTGCTGGGAGGAAAGGGAGCGGGTCTGGAACAAAAGTAACTGAGGGTCAGCAAAAGGTGCCCTCGGGCTGGAGAGCTGATTCCCAGGGAGAGCTGCTGGAGGTGCTGTGGGAAAGTCACAATCTGTCAGTTTCACAGAAATGAGTAGGACTGTTTGAGGGACCCTGATCCTGCAAATGGATCTGTAAAGGACCTCACAGAACTCAGCAGAGTATAGGGGTCCCCATTGCATAAATCCAGGGCCTAAATTAGCAACCAAGGGAGATGCAAAAATCAGCTGTGGGCCTTTAACTAACGATTGAATGGAACCATGCTGGAAATCTTGTAGAATCTTCTAACTCCGTCACCTAAAACTGAAAGCTGCTATTTAGTTGGTCCGTATTGTAAGCTTCTGTTCTGTGATGTGTCTACAAGCTCTTAATTATTTGTTTGACACAGAGCGAGTGAAGAGTTGTTGAGAACACTTTTGTCTTAATGGACTAAAAGCAGAAGAGATAGCAAATTACACTATTTAGGAATAATCCATGTCAATAACCAGAGCCAAGGAATTAATTTTATTCAGAACAAAGGGGCCAGATCCATGAAAAGGAACAATGAAGAGAGAAATTGTAGCCTTGAATTTTAACAACTACCAGGCATCCTCTTTGTTTTCTTCTCTTCTTTCAAATGTTCATGAATATTTCTCAGGGATAATGAGAAGGTTTCTATATTAGTATTAACCTGGTGCTTGCTAAGAGCAGATCCCTTGTCTACATACACTCTTATCAACACTACAAATGAGCAAAACCTATATGGTTATGTAGTTAATCCCATACAGAACTGTTAGCTACAAGGTTATTCCTAAGTGCGTTGTGCAGGTGAGTTTTTAAATGTTTTCCAACACCTTCCTCAGGAGGGTATTCCACATCCTAACAGACTTCATGGTTTGAAAGCTAATCCTGATATTCATTTGAAATGCACCATTATTTTACTTCATCCCATTACTCCTAGTGATACCGTCTTATGTCCCCTGCCATCAAAATGATTCTCATGTCTTCCTTGATCTTTATTCTTTTCAAGTAGTTGGAATAGACACCCAGGTGCCAGAATCCTAGTAAAGTCCAAATTAATAGGTCAGTTCTGTCCCTATGGGGCTCTCCCAGTAAGGGATGAAAACAGCACAGAACAGTCAGGCTACGTCTACACTGGCATGAATTTCTGAAAATGCTTTTAACGGAAAAGTTTTACGTTAAAAGCATTTTCGGAAAAGCGCGTCTAGATTGGCAGGACGCTTTTCCGGAAAAGCACTTTTTGCGGAAAAGCGTCCTTGGCCAATGTAGACGCGCTTTTCTGCAAAAAAGCCCCGATCGCCATTTTCGCGATCGGGGCTTTTTTGCGGAAAACAGTACTGTGCTGTCTACACTGGCCCTTTCGGGCAAAAGTCTTTTGGAAAAAGACTTTTGCCCGAACGGGAGCAGCATAGTTTTTCCGGAAAAGCACTGATGATTTTACATTAGATCGTCAGTGCTTTTCCGGAAATTCAAGTGGCCAGTGTAGACAGCTGGCAAGTTTTTCCGGAAAAGTGGCTGATTTTCCAGAAAAACTTGCCAGTGTAGACATAGCCTCAATGTATGCAGAAGAGGATGAGAAGAAAAGAAACACAACTGTCCCCTCTATGGGCTTTTGGAAGACATGACAGGATTGTGGCCAGGGACAGAGTTGCTGCATGTGGCATCAATATTCCTGCCCTTACCCTTCCAAACTCATAAATCTGTCGGGCTTTACTGTAGGCCTAGTAAGTAAAGGCCTGGAATGGATTTTCCCAGGCTTGTACTGTCCCCTGGATCTGAACCCTGTGCAGTGTAGGGTTCAGCTCCTGTGTGGTGGTGTGTAGTGGAGATTAGATGGGGCACCTGGGGAGGTGGGAAAGGTTAGAACACTCACCACAACAGGGATTCTATGGTCCTTTTCCCATACTGGAGAGAAAGGCACAGGGATTCTAGACTGTAATAGTATCTATTTGCAGGGTGATCCCAAAACAAAGCAATTCTCCAGAACCCAATGTACCGCAACAGGTGGAATCAAACCTAGGATCTCTGGAGCTTAGTGCTTGAGCTAAACGCCAGCTGATCTTTATCTGCTCTACAGCCTCAGTGTCATTATTCTCTCTGTAAGTGGTCTAAGTGCCACTAGATGGGACACTACCCTACACCCAGAAGGGGTGTGTGTTACACCAACACCAGGATTGTAAGTGAGAGCAAATGATTAGCCCCTGGAGGACACCTTACGCAAAGTGGTGTGAAAACTGCTTTCACTGCATTTTAATACAACCAGATGCCAGTTTTTACATCTAGGAGCAAGGAATGCAGGCCATAGTGACAGAATGGGGGATTGCCTCTTGGAAAGGTGTGATGATAGACAAGCAACTCAGTATGAGCTCCCAGTGCAATGCAAAAGGGACCAGTGCAGTCTGAGTGGAAGGAAGGATTTGAGTGCTAGAGAGAATGGCTTAGTGTGAGCCCTCTCTTTCTTAGGGTAAAAGAACCACAGAGAAATCATAATAAAAAAAAACAGATTTAAACGTGCATCAAATATAACAGGAGTTACACCTAAATCCCATTTGAACCTAGTAGGCCCATGTATTTCCAACCCTTCCACCTGGGTGGGGCCCCCTTTGGTCCTGTATACTTATTGGATCAGATCAGAAAGCAAGCACCATCAGACGTGTTAGTTCAAGCTCATCCCTTGATACTAAAAACCCTTTTCTTGTCTCTGGAAAACCCAGCTTGTGCAAACCACTCCAGGAGGTGCTACCTCACTGATGTGAAAGAATCTCTATCTAGAGAGTGATTCACCTTCATCACCCCCATAGTTCCTGTAGGTGCTGTGATAGCCCTTCCCCATAGAATAGAAGACAATCATACATAAACCATTCATAGATTTAATACAACCTGGATTCCCAAATATATTGTACGGGGCTGCAATATCAGTCACAGCTACCTTGCTGGGAGACCATGGGCAAGTCACATCACCTCTCCTTTTCTCAGTTTCCTCATCTATTAAATGGGGACAATGATCTTGAGCCTCCTTTGCAAAACATGTTGGCTACGTCTACACTGGCCCCTTTTCCGGAAGGGGCATGTAAATTTCATGAGTCGTAGTAGGGAAATGCGCGGGGGATTTAAATATCCCCCGCGGCATTTAAATAAAAATGTCCGCCGCTTTTTTCCGGCTTTTAAAAAAGCCGGAAAAGAGCGTCTACACTGGCCCCGATCCTCCGGAAAAAGCGCCCTTTTCCGGAGGCTCTTATTCCTACTTTGAATAAGATGTAGGAATAAGAGCCTCCGGAAAAGGGCGCTTTTTCCGGAGGATCGGGGCCAGTGTAGACGCTCTTTTCCGGCTTTTTTAAAAGCTGGAAAAAAGCGGCGGACATTTTTATTTAAATGCCACGGGGGATATTTAAATCCCCCGCGCATTTCCCTACTACGACTCATGAAATTTACATGCCCCTTCCGGAAAAGGGGCCAGTGTAGACGTAGCCGTTGGGATTTATGGATGGAAAGTGCAATCAAAGTGCTACTTAGGAAGAACTGTTTGTTATTATTTATCTGATACATTAAGACGGCCTGTTAATGGGCTAAACCTGACTTTTGCATCCTATTCTCCTTCAATAGCAACTCTGAAGAGGACTTTATCGTGCCCTGTGGGGCCTGCAGACAAGTAATGAGAGAGGTAAACAGCTTTTGCTTTCTTTTTCAACAGCTGAAACTAAACTGCTTTAATTCCAGCCCATCTGCCGAGCTGAGAACATTTGTGTCTTTCAGGCTATGTCTACACTACAGCCTTTTGTTGGCAGAGACAATGCAAATAAAGTGCTCATTAGCATTTGTCGCGCTGTCATTTGCATATCTGCCTATTCTTTTTGCAGAAGAGGTTTTTGCGCAAAAACAAACAGTGGAGATGGGACTATTTTGTGCAAAAAAACCCTTTTGTGCAAGATCCTGTATGCCTCCTTTTTTGAGGCATAAGGGATCTTACAAAAAAAAGAGAGATTTGCCCAAAATGGCCCTGTGGACACCGCTTGTTTTTGCACAAAAACCTCTTCCGCAAAAAGCACTGGCAGAGATATGCAAATGACAGCGCAACAAATGCTAATGAGTGCTTCATTTGCATTCTCTCTGCGGACAAAAGGCTATAGTGTAGACGTAGCCTCAGACCCCTCAATGCTGACTCCGAAATATCAGAGAGACAGTGCCAAAGTTTGCGAAGTAAAAAAGCCTTTTAAGATGTGCAAGATGGTGGGTGTCCCACTTCCTGCATCCCACAGCACCAGCCTGGGAAGGTTTTGAACGCAGAGAATGACAAAAGGCGAAGGAAATGTTCATTTCAATAAGCAAGGGCTTCCGAGTATTTTCAAAGGCAGAAACAGAAGGAAAGTTCAGCTCCAGTTTTAATTCAGTTTATGCTAGAGCCAGATTTGACTCAACAGTTCACAATAATATTATAACAGGATCAAAGTATGAAAAGAATCAAGCTTGAGTGCAAGGGCTCTGGTCTGGGAAAAAACCACTGCAGCTTCACAGAGCTCTGAGACAAGGAATCATTGGCCCCAGCATATAGTCTAGGTAAGGGTTTTTCAAGCAGAGTAGTCATCTTGCAGATATTAGGGAAAGTATCAGATAAGGACTGCTGCTCCCCTCCGGCACAGGGGCTGGTACTCTATGGAAATCTATTAGCCACCAAAGCATCCATCCCCCTCTCTGGTTGAGGAGATGTGGACTGCAGAGGTGCAGGAAGGATTCAGAGTTCAACATGCAACAAAGCAACATTTCCATTGCATTTAGACCCTACCTATCTGCAGAAGTCTACTCAAGATTCAGACATGCAGCATGTAGGACTGCTACTGTAGAATGCTAATAATGTATTTTCTGTGGGAGTGCAGTGAAACACAGCGTTCTTAAGAACTGCGCACGGCTCATTTTTTTCATGTGCAGCAAACAGGCATAGCACCAACTGTTCTCTAAGCTGCATTTAATGTTTTCAGCATTATTTTAGTGGCTAATGTTTAACTCCTAGCAGAATCCCTGCGTGGATAAGCATTATTTCAAAGGTAAAGTTCCCTGGCACCTGTGTACTTTTATGCATCTAAAATTATCTTTGAAAGTTAATACCAGTTTTGGATCTCCAAGAAGTGAAGTATGAGGTTCTAGTCTAGAAATTGGTGGAGGCTTTAAAAGGTTGCTCAGAGTTTCATACTAAGGTGCTAATACTACAAAGGCCTCCAAACATTGCCCCAAGAGGTTGCTTTAGAAACTTGTGAGGAGCCTAAAATGGGACAAGTGGTCAGATTTGAACTTCTAGCAGAGATGTGGAAGGAGGGTTCAGGAGATCTTGGCACAAAACAAAGCAGAAGATGCAGGATAGGAATGAAGAGAGAAAGGGGGTCTTAATGGGAGAAGGGTTAAATCTGGGGAAAATACAAAAGCATGACACAAAGAAACAAACTCCAGCAATAATAAAGAAAAACAGGAAGATGGTTGTGACAGACCGGGCCGTGTCTGGGCACAGCTGAGGGCGTCCGCTCAGGGCAAATTGCTCAAATCCAGGGCTCCTTACAGCCCCCAGACTGGTGACCTCTCCAAACAGGCCACAAACCAGTCCCACAGAGCACTTCAGCTGCCTGCCTGAAGCCTCACGAGCAAAACCCCTCCGACACCCCAGCAATATCCGTGCCCCAGATGGCCCCGGGCCTCATACACAGGAGGGGGGTCCTAGCACCCAATCCCACCTACCCCGAACAAGTCCTGTCCGGTTCCAAGAAACCAGCCACAGATCCCTGGTCAATTTACCCTCTGGATCTTACCCACAAATCACGCTGGGCCAATCCTTTAGAATCTATATCTAAAGGTTTATTATCACAAGAAAGAAAAGCATGAGAGTAAGGTTGCTAAAGAATCATACATTACATGCATCGAAACTCCCAGTCCTCGATGCAGGCTCTAGCAGAGATGTTACAGCTGCTGGTTTAAAAGTTCTTGTTGCACATCCTAGCATCAGGATGGGTTCACAGGTCTTCCAGGCTCTTCGATCCCTGCAATGCTGCCTCTGGGATGAAGTGCTGAGCTGAGAACAAAATGGCATCGACCACATGGCCTCTTTATACCTCCTTCCTGGCCTCTTCTGGTATGCAGCAGGTCACCTGGTCCTCAGCCTCTCTCTGCTGGCCACTCTTAGGTGTCCTTGGCCCATTGAGTGCCATTGTCCCACAGGGCCTCGCTAATTAGCATGTCCACAGGCCCGGGCTCTGCCCAATGCTCAACCACATGCAGAGAAGTATTCAGTATCCAGACAGACTACAGATTCCTAACTACACACACAGACATTATACAACCACATAAATAGCTTACATAGGATTATCAGATAATAAGCTTCTATTCAGCACCCCACATGGCCCCCTTTTATACTATTTTCTGGGGCCAACACCCCACCTATGGGTGCAGCAGTGATCTGGCTGCTCCCCTCAAGATCCAGTAATGTGACAATGGTGAAACAACCCAAACAGTCCCGTGTTAACTTGCAGAACAGAACAGTGGCAAAAGCTAATAGGCAAGAAGCCAGGTGCCTGTTGCATTAGAAAAAAGTTAACATAATGTTCATTTTAATTGAATTTGCCTTAACTGTGTTCATTCCCTCCTCCCCCTGCAAATATTCTAGCAAATGACTCCTTGCAAGGCTAGCTACAGAAGTGTGACTCAGCACCAGGGGTGGGACCTCTAGCTTACCTGGATCTGGCCTCCAAGGCTCAGGGCCCCCCTGCATTTGGGGAGTCTGTGCTGGCGTTCCAGCCCCCTTCCTGCCCCACCATGAGGCTGGAGCACACAAAATATACTAAGCTGGGCCCCCCTAGACTCTGGTGTGGGAGGGGAATGTAGGGAGTGTCTTTTTCCTTCTCGGTTGGGTACCATGTCATTGAGGGGTTTGTGTGTGCAGCCCTCGATTGATTTTTCTGTGGGTCAGTGGCCCCCAACCCAAAAAAGGTTCCCTACCTCTGCACAATGGCGTTTTTAGCCTCTGTTCCTAAAGTTCTCTGTAGTAGATTCCTAAGCCCATGAAAAGCCTGGATGATGTCAGGAAGACTCTCTCCTTGCAAAGACCAATCCACAAGAAACAATTTGTATGACCATGACCTTTGACAGCAAGCTTTTCATAACAGTGACTTTGCCTTTTTTGCATATCTGTAAATCACTGGGCGCACTTCGGCTTCAATCCTATATTTAGATCCACCTGGGCACTATAAAAACAATACAATAAAAAGAATTGCTTCTTCCACCCGTGATGTAGCCACCTCTAGGTTGAAGTACAGGACTTTTATTTGGGACAATGAAACATAGAAAGAATGGCCAGCCACTTTGACAACTATCACATTTTTTTACAACACACATAGGCTACATCTAGACTGGCATGATTTTCCTCAAATGCTTTTAACGGAAAAGTTTTTCCATCAACATTTGCGGAAAAGAGCGTCTAGATTAGCACAGACACTTTTCCGCAAAAGCACTTTTTGTGGAAAAGCATCCGTGCCAATCTAGATGCGCTTTTCCGCAAAAAAGCCCCGATAGCCATTTTCACGATCGGGGCTTTTTTTGCGCAAAACAAATCTGAGCTGTCTACACTGGCCCTCTTGCGCAAAAACATTTCCGGAAAAGGGCTTTTGCCCGAATGGGAACGTCAAAGCATTTGCGCAAGAAGCACTGATTTCGGACAGTAGAACATCAGTGCTTTTGCGCAAAATCAAGCGGCCAGTGTAGACAGCTGGCAAGTTTTTGAGCAAAGGTGGCTGCTTTTGCGGAAAAACTTGCCAGTCTAGATGCAGCCATACTGTTTCAACTTATGTTTATTTAACTGTTTTCCACTATTGGGTAAATACCAATGAACAATTCACAGTTCTGCACAAGTGTGATTCACAGACAGTTCTCTTTGACTTTTTTTTTCTAGTTCAGCAGAGATTGGGACATTTACATGACAAAGCCAGATGGGACCTATATAGTCAAAACTCTTCAAGAGCTCCTGCCTCTGTCATTTGGACCAGAAGATCTGAAGAAGTTCTGAAGATTATGTGGAACATATGATCTGGAATGGCACTAAAGACCCTCTAGACAATCTTATGCTTTCTGTTTTCAGGATGAAGGTTTCTTTCAAATTCTTCCCAACTCTGTCTCTTAGGGATGCCATTCAACTTCTGTAAGCCTCAGGGAACTACTCCAAATAACATCATTTCCTTTTATATAAGGCATGGGGAAGGAGGGGCAAGAATCAGGTCTGCCTCACTGTGAATCTGCCAATCTCAAATGTTCACAAATTCGGATTAGTAGACACCGATGCATGATTTCATGGTTAGAGCAGGTTGGGAATTTTTCTACAAAATGCCCTGTCATTGAAACCATGTGAGTTAGTCACATGACTGCTCTATGCCTCAGTTTCCTCATCTAAATAATCATCCATTAACTTTTTTTGCAAACTGCTTTGAGATGCTTCGGTGAGAAATGCTTTAGTAGTGTTAAATATCATTATTACTCGCATTAATGGGGTTACTCCAGGTTTATACTGGTTTAACTGAGATCAGAATCTGGCTTAAAAGTCTCACAATGGGTCAAAATGTAAGCTCTAATATACCAGAGGGTCCATATTATTCAAACAGGGTGGGCCAAATACACCTTCCCCCCACATCTTCCTACCTCAGGCTATATATTTACGTATTTACTAGTGATTCTAGAACAATCAAATCTAAGATTCATTGACATCTTGTTTGGAGCCCAATTTCATCCTATGTAAACCTTTAAAGCTCAGGTGGAAGAGTATTTAACACAGAGTTTTAATTCTGGCCCACTTCTACTGTTGATCAAGCTGCACAGATCAGTAAATCATACAAATCCAGGAATTCCATAATGTAAAATAGTTATTTGTAAAGATAACAAGAAAACCTAAATAAGAGAAACTAAAGACTTGCTAAATCCAAAGTAGACTGTCTTGTTCATATATAATGCAGGTTATTTATTGTAAGCAATAACCTACAGTAAAACAGACAATTTAGATTATGCAGTTTATTGTAGCTTAACTTTCAAAATTTTATGAATGTTCTCTTCGTAGTTACCCTTAGTTTATTTTTCTTTACTTCATTTCTTTTCTGTGTGTGGGAATGGATGGGAAAGGGAATGTAGTGGTGAAAACTGGACAATAACCTAGCAGTTCTCTGTCTCCGGAGTAACATAATTTTATGACTGTGTTACATTAGACACAATGAAATGATCTGAAGTAAACAAAAATGGGCTAATTTTTCTAATCATTAAGCACTGTTGGTTATTTACCTGTTGTTGTAAATGCCCAAATAGAATAAATGTGGTCACTCATTACTAATTCTACTGCTCCATCAAGCTGCTGTTTTATTACAGAACAGGGCCATACAAAACTATGTTGTTTTACTTTGTAGGAGTTTAGAGGAAATCAGTAATACAGCATATGCAATTATAGCTCAGGTAACCCACAGCACTAAGCCCTGCACACACACCTTGTATGTGGGGTGGCAAACACATCATGCCCAACACATACAACCTATGCACAGTGACACATCATCTACCCAGTCATAGCCAGGGTGACAAACGCACCAAGCCCAAACCACACAACTCCTATGCAAAGTGACACAAACACAGACACCATGCTCAACACCCCCACCATACCCAGTATGAAACATACACAGGCAGGGGCAGATGACTGTTTTGCGGGGCCCCGGGCAGCGTAACTCCGCGGGGCCCCCCCTTTGCCACAGCGCATGTGCCGTGACGCCATGCGCATGCGCGGTGGCGCCATGGCGCATGCGCGGGGCTTTTTTAAGCGCGGGGCCCGGGGCAGCCGCCCCATTTGCCCTGCCCTATATCCGCCCCTGTACACAGGCACCCTGTGCTTGGTCTGTATTGCAGTGACACACCCACACCATTTACTCACAGTCACCCACTCACTCATAACACACGTCCCATGCCCATTGTGACCCTCTCCCAATATACACAGTGCCACACATACGCCCCCTGCGCACCCTGAGCTCTCCCCCACCCACAGCACACACACACCGTGCCCATGGTGTCCCCCTCCCCCACAACATACACAGTGCCTGCAGTCACTCACTCCCTCATACACGGTGCCTACTGTCACACACTCACTCTCTCTCTCTCACACACACACACACACTGCCTGCAGTCACTCACATACACGCGCACACACATACCATAGCATGTCCCCGGTGCCCCCCCTCAACATAAATGGTGCCTAGTCACACACACACACTCTCTCTCTCTCTCTCTCTCTCTCTCACACACACACACACACACACACACACACAGCCTATTACAAAGATAGCCTCCCCAATTATCACCTCTAATACCATTAGCTCACAGACATTTACCTTCCCTTCCCCCCCCCCATCCCTCTTCTGTTCTGAAATTTGATTTGTCCTTTTCATGTGTTCATTTTTTTTTAATTGTATCCTTTGGTATATATGGTTGTGACAATTTTCTTCCACTATTTGATCTGAGGAAGTGGGTCTGGCCCACGAAAGCTCATCATCTAATAAACCATCTTGTTAGTCTTTAAAGTGATACATAGTCCTGTTTTTTGTTACAGTGCCTACAGTCACTCACACACACACACACACACACACACACACACACCGGGGCGTGCCCACAGTGCTCCCCCCAACATACACGGTGCTTGCAGTCACACACACAGTGCCTACAGTCACTCACTCTCTCTCTCTCACACACACACACACATACCGGGGCGTGCCCACGGTGCCCCGCCCCCCAGCACACACGGTGCCACACACAAACACCGTGACTCGTCAGCAACCCGCCCCGCCCCCTCGCGCGTCACAGCGGGCGGGCCGCAGGGCGCGGGGCCGGGCCAGACCGGGCCGGGCCATGGCGCTGCGACAGGCTCTGGGCCGCGGGCTGCAGCTGGGCCGGGGGCTGTTCCGGCGCTGGGCGCCGCCGCCCGCCCTGCCCGCCCCGCCTGCCCGGCTGCTGCCGCTGCCCGCCCGCTACCGAGTCTTCCGCGAGTCGGTGGCCGGGCTGGCGGGCCGCTTCCGGCGGCAGCTGCTGCGGGGCCCGCGGGGGGCCTGGGGGCTGAGCCTGGCCTTCGGGCTGGGGCTGCTGGAGCAGGGGCTGGAGGAGCAGAGACAGGCCGCCTCCGCCTGCCGCGACATCCAGGTGCGGCCCGGCCCGGGGCACAGACCGGACTGGCCGGCGGGGGCCGAGCCCGGGCTGCCCCCCTCTGGGCGGGCGTTGGGGGGAGGGGCCGAGCCCGGGGGGCCCCCCCTCTGGGCGGGCGTTGGGGGGAGGGGCCGAGCCCGGGGGGCCCCCCCTCTGGGCGGGCGTTGGGGGGAGGGGCCGAGCCCGGGCTGCCCCCCTCTGGGCGGGCGTTGGGGGGAGGGGCCGAGCCCGGGCTGCCCCCCTCTGGGCGGGCGTTGGGGGGAGGGGCCGAGCCCGGGGGGCCCCCCCTCTGGGCGGGCGTTGGGGGGAGGGGCCGAGCCCGGGGGGCCCCCCCTCTGGGCGGGCGTTGGGGGGAGGGGCCGAGCCCGGGGGGGCCCCCCTCTGGGCGGGCGTGGGGGGGAGGGGCCGAGCCCGGGGGGCCCCCCCTCTGGGCGGGCGTGGGGGGGAGGGGCCGAGCCCGGGGGGCCCCCCCTCTGGGCGGGCGTGGGGGGGAGGGGCCGAGCCCGGGGGGCCCCCCCTCTGGGCGGGCGTGGGGGGGGGGGGCCGAGCCCGGGGGGCCCCCCCTCTGGGCGGGCGTGGGGGGGAGGGGCCGAGCCCGGGGGGCCCCCCCTCTGGGCGGGCGTGGGGGGGAGGGGCCGAGCCTGGGGGGCCCCCCCTCTGGGCGGGCGTTGGGGGGGCTGCCCCCCTTGGGCAGATGTTGGGGGAACGGGCTTCCCTCTCCTCCCTCCCTCCCCCGAGTAGTGTTGGGGGAGAAGGTGACCTGGGGCTGCCCCCTCTCTGGCCGGGGGAGTGTTGGGATAGGGGCCGAACCGGGGCTGCCCCCTTTCTGGGGAGAGTGTTGGAGGAGGGACCGAACCGGGCCAACCCCACTCTCTGAGGCGGGTGGAGGTGCTGGGAGATGGGTTCGACCCCAGGAATGTTTCTTCACCCCGATCTTGGAGGGTAGCTCAGATCACGGCCGCTGAGAAAGGCGTGGGGGCAGCAGGTTGGTAGGGAGAGGGCCATGAGCTGGCTGTCAGCGTCTGGGGAAGAGGTGTTGTGGGATGTGTGGTCCCCTAGGGGACCAAGGGATGATTAGTGTTGCCAGGTGTCTGGTTTTGAACCGAACAGTCCGGTATTTCAGTTTTCTGGCCGGGAAACAAATTGAGAAAATACCGGACATATAAATGTCTGGTATTTTTCTAATTAAGTTTTTACTATCATCATGAGTATCGGTACGTAGTTGCGTACTGTCTGGCTGGTAGACACATTCACACTGCGTGAGCATGTCTACCAGCCAGGCAGTACGCAAATACACAGTAGAGAGGTGGAGGCAGGCCGGGCAGCGCCCTGGGATCTGCGTACACCAGGGCCAGCCCCGCTCCCTGCCAGCCGGTTCCGCCCCCTGCTCTCTGTCCCCGACCAGCCCTGCTCCTGGTGGCTGGTTCTCCCCTGGCCAGTCCTGCTCCCCCCAAATCCCTCACGGCCAGCCCTGCTTCCCTCCGGCTGGTTCTCCCCCCATCTCCTCCAGCCAGCCCTGTTCCCCCTGACTCCCTCCCATCCAGCCTTGCTTTCTGCCAGTCATTTCCGTCCCCCTGACCCCCCATCTCCCTCAGCCAGCCCTGCTCTCCTCCTAGCCAGTCCCCTTCCTCCCCCCTCCCAGATCTGAGATCAAGTGTGTCCGGTATTTTTTTTTTTAAACCATGTGGTAACCCTAGGGATGATTAGGTCACAGACACCATTGTACTGGGCCCCACCAAAGGAAATCCTAGTTAGCCCTTTGGGCTCCTCTGGGGAGACACAGAATCCACATGGGATTTTCTGACGAGCCTCCCACAGGAAACCAGAAAGAAAGACAGGGAACGCTGGTGCTGGTACCAGTGTCATGTACAGAAGCAAAGGAAATGCATGGAGCCAAGGACAGATGTAGCACTGAGATTCCACCTCCCATGCTCCCAGCACTAGTGAAGGGCCCTAGAGGCTAGATAGTGCTCTGGGGGAACCTCAGTGCTGCTGCCCCTGCTCTGTAAAAAGAGGCTGACAGTCTCCAGGCTATCAGACTGGCACCTTTCACCAGCTCTAATTACACTTCTATAAAACCTTTTTTATCTTAAGGTTTTTTTTTCCCTTTTCCTCTCCTCCAGGCCCCCCCCCTCCCCACACATACACCTACACACACTTCCTCAGCCATTGTTTCATAAACATGTTTTCTCTCACCCCCATCTCCTTAAATACTCTCCAATCTATTTAATTTAGTTTAAATTAGTGTCAGCATACAAAATGGCTTTAATTAAATTGGTTTATCTTAGTGAAACGTGTGACTTGGTATGTATACCAGGCGTTAGGCCATAGTTTTGTAGTTTCATCCCTGCATATAGATTCCTGTACCCATGCAGATCTTTTTGCAAGGTTGGTGCTTTAGTTTCTTCTCCTTTCTGAGGTATACTTCTGTTACAGAGGTACAGGTTCTGGTCTATGCCCTTAACTAGTCACCAGTCTCCTGGGAGTGACCCTTAAGGCTCCAAAGACGCACAGGGGGGAAGGCCCATTGACTTTTAGACTGGGCCTTCCGCACCAGTGTTCCCTGTCCTCTCTGGTTTGCTGCAGGGAATCCAGCCGAGCCAGACTCCCTGTGAGAGGCTTGGATTGTAAGTCTTTAGGACCCAGTGCTCCAGAGGAGTATTTAGAGAGAAACAAGGAGCCTTTCCAAAGCCAAGTAACCATTTATTGGTCATCTGACTACAGAATCTGGAAGTCCCTAGGTTAGCATAGAGAAATGAAGTTAACCCATATATTGTTCACCCTGGTCACAGCAGTGACATGATGAGCCAGCCAAGCTATGATGGACTCCTCTGGCTCTCTCCCTCTGTTCCCCTTTTGTCTGTTCAGTTCAGGCTCCCATTTTCCCAGGCTCCTGATGTTTTGTTCTCCAGCTCAGATCCCAACTCCTGCTGGCCAAGGTTTCCTGCTAAACGTTTATTGTTCAGTGGTTTGGGGCATCTCTTTGTCTTGCTAGATCCTCTGTTGATTTGAATCAGTTTGAGCCAGTTCTTTGACTGTTTCATTCTCCCCAGAAAGCAAGAAGGCTCACTCACACCTTCTGTCTCTTGTGATGTTCCAAGAGCTTAGTTAACCCTGTTGCACCCACCATAAAGGGTGCTATAGAAGCACAAAGTACTGTATGCTTGGTTTATGTGCCTGTATTCCAATCTGAAGCATGAAATGCAGGATTTGGATGTTCTGTTACTGAGCCTAAGTTTGTAAATTGGGTCCATCTGGTGTTTTATAAGTGCCTAAATGACTTGTAGTTTAACTTAATAGAAGATACGAAGGTTTCAGATGATGACTAGGCTGGCCATGTGGTGTATATATACTTGCATGCACACCATGGAATACATACAATTATATCATTTGTCATAACAGATTAATAATTATATCATTTAATTGCTAAGTGATTAATAATTGGGTGATTTTTCATTTTCCTTTCAGACTATATTTATCCAAAAGAACAAGCCACTGAAAGATCCACTGAGCTCTTTCCGCTGGCAGGGCTTCAAGCTTGAAGAGTACCTTATTGGGCAACCTATTGGGAAAGGGTGCAGTGCTGCTGTGTATGAAGCAGCTATTCCTTTGTCTTCCAACCACCAGAGAAGTGAAGACTGTAGGTCTTTAGAAAGGAAGAGTCCAGATACACAGTGGGATCATGGCTCACTTATCCAGGCCGCAGAAGAAAAAGCTATACAAGCAAACCAGCAAAGAGCTGCTTTCCCATTGGCTATCAAAATGATGTGGAACATTTCGGTAAGGAGTCAGTCTTTAATCTTCCTGTTTGTTACTTGCGAAGTATGAGTGAAATGTTTACCACGGATGTGTTGAAAGCTCTAATTATTTTGTGCACGATTAGTAGATTGGAGCAAAGTTGTTGGTGTGTAGCAATGGAAACACATTATTAACAAACAGTCACACAGCGAAGTAATTAATGCTCATCAAAAAGGCTTCCTATTGCAGTCAGCATCAGCCTGACATTTGTGTGCCATTGCTGGTTTGTCTGTTATTTCTTAACAATAGTGACAATATTTTCTAGAGAAAATTATGTTTAATATAAAGAGAAACTTTTAAGAAATGGGGAAAAAAACACTGCTAAAGAAGTTTGAAGAATCACTGTTTTTAGAGATTCAAGGATAAAATGTAGATGTCCATTTCCTGGGGATAATTTAAGTATGAAGCAAGGAATGCTGCATGAATTCTGAATAGCTAAGTTACCCATTGGAGGCCCCTCGCAATTAGGTGGATTAACCAGATCTCTTTTCATAGGTTTCTTCCAGTCCAAGTGATTCGGTGATGAGCCATATCCCAAAGTCACTATCCTAAAGATCCAGAAAGCATTATTCTTTTCTCAGTGTAAAATTCATTATACTCATTCCTGTCCACAAGCTGCTGAGCATGAGTGATTCCTTAAATCTGTTGGATTCATAGATTTTTTTCGGAGTCAGAAGGGATCATTATGGTCATCTTGTTAGACCTCCAGCGTAACTGAGGCCATAGAATTTCACTCAGTAATTCCTGACTCAAGCCCACATCTTTTATCTGAGCTAGCAAATATATTTTAGGAAGACATCCAGTTTTATTTTCACGATTTTAAATGACAAGGTACCCACTACACCAGGGGTGAGCAATAATTGTCATGGAGGGCCACTCCAAGAATTTGGAAAGTGATCGAGGGCCACATTCTTCCATGGTATTAATGGAGGAGGTGCAGGGTCTGGGATGGAGGTTGGATGCAGAAGGCAGTTGTGATCTGGGGCACTGGACTAGGATGCAGGGGGTTGGATTGTGACCTAGAGCAGGTGTTTTGGGGCATGGGAGGGGGTACAGGGATTTGGATTGTGAGCTAGGGCAGGAGGAGACTGTGAACCGTGGCAGAGGATTGAGGCATCAGATCTGGGAGGGAACTATGGATATAGGAGGGGGGCAGAGGATTTGGGTATGTGGAGGAGGGGGCAGGAGTGGGGAGCAGAAGGTCGGGGAAGCGAGGTAATGGGGTGCCAGAGGTAGGCTCTGTTGGGAGACTTACCAGCCAGCAGTGGTTCTTGAGTCAGCCTCCCTGCCTACCCCACCCCCACACATGCTGCAGCCATGTGCTCTGGAGCCCCTTGTGCTTCATGACTGTCTGCTGTTGAAACAGGCAGCTCCCATTTGGCCCGTTCCTCGCCAGAACTGGCCATTGGGATTGTTCTGGGTGTGCAAGCAGTTCCTAAAGCTGCTCCCTCTCCTCTGGACTCTCAGTTTTTAAAGAAAAACCATCCCACAGCCGTGTTTCTGAGCAGCATGCGGGTGGGGCAAGGCAAGCGGGGAGCCTGGCCTGCAGCGTCCGTGAGCTGGATCTGGCCCACGGGCCATATTTTGCCCCAGCCTGCACTACACCCTCGCTGTTTAAAAACTGCCCCTTGTTTATAGTTTGAGTGTACATAGCTTCAGCTTCAGAGTTATCTGCTTCACGTTTTGGTATCTAGATTGAATGATTTTATAGCTCTGATTTTTATAGCTCAGATTTGAATATAATTTTTTATGTAACTGTTGTTTTAGGCTGGTTCTTCAAGTGAAGCTATCCTCAGCACCATGAGACAGGAGCTCATTCCAGCAAGTGGTGCTGCCTTATCTGGGGAATATGGAGCTGTAGCTTGCCACAGGTATTTTTTTATTAGAGGATGCTCTTTTGGTCCTGAAAAATGATCAGAGCATCTTTTTTCTTAAAACATGTTAATAAAGTTTCTTATAAGAGTCTGTGACAACCATGAATTTCAAATACAGAATAACTGAAAATCAACTTTCACTTTCACATATCTATCAAGACCTGAGTTCAGGGTGCTGTTTCCCTGCAGTAGCTATTGCCATCTCTAAAATCCCCCCAAAAAGAGGGAATAGTACTGATATGCTTGGAACTTGAGGCCTCTTTCATCCAGATCCCAATGTGGCTTACACATTTTATTCCTTATACTTGTACAATGTGTGTGGAAATCACTTCATCAGACCTCTGAAATTCAGCAGTAGTTTAGAATGCACAGGCATACCACAGAGTACCTAAAAAGAGGCAGTTAAGAGAGGATGCATCTACTTGATGCTACGCAGGGGATTTAATGAGAGCAGGATTGAATCACTCAAACTGGACCTTGGCTAACTTTTCTATCATTTCCCTGCCCTCCTGCAAAAGAAAGACTTTGACGTTGTTAGTCACCACACAAGTAATCAGGACCTCTATGGTATATTTTAACTAAATGATGGCATCTCCAGAAGTACAGTGTACCTTAAACATGGTTTTTTGGAGAATGAGTTCATAGGGATTGTTGGAGGAGAGAAACCCACCAAATCTATTCTTTGTTTTTTATAGTGCCTAGCACAGTTGGGTCCCGGCCTATGATTAGGGCTTCTAGGTTCAATGTAAATCAGGGGTTGGCAATAATTTTTGACCAGGGGCCACTCCAGAAGAGGCAGGGCCTTAGGCAGAAGGGAGGGGGCCAGGACAGTTCCGCACCCACGGACCCTGATTGGTTTGGGGGTTGGGGAGCATGCAAAATCTTTGCCCAGCCCCCAGAGAGAACCGCCAAATGTTCCAAACGGCTGGTGGTTCCTTCTAGGTACCTGTGTCCCTGCCAGTGAGAGGAGACTTTGCGTGCTCCCCCCACCCCAAGGTCAGTCGGGCCTGGGGAGGGAGAGCACATGAAGTCTCTTGCTCCCTGCCCCCACCCTGCAAGGGATTGCTGCACTTAGAGTCAACCACTAGCTGAGCCCCTTGCAGGATGGGAGGAGACTGCACGCTTCCCTCCACCCCCAGACCCTATTTGGCCTGGGGGTAGAGGGTGTAGCAGGGTCTCTGCAAGCCGGATCAAATCACTTGGTGGGCTGGATCCAGCCCGTGGAGGCCCTTTTACCCACTCCTGAAGTAAATACAAGTAGTTATTAATAATAATAATAACAACAACAACATATCAACAGTTTATTCAAAACTGACCAGAAACAAATGTGATAATGGCTTACTCTGTTTTCACACTCTGAGCTAACAGAAAAGTAAATACACATGGGAAAGTAAATTAGAATTTTAAAATTCTTTCAAGTTTTGTCACCTAAGATATGAACACAGGAAAGTTGGTTTTTTTTTTAATCAGTGTCCTTTTAAACCTTCTTTTAAAAGAGCTTTTTTCCAGTTTAAACAGTGTAGTCCAGAATCCAAATAATCTGTTTTAAATTTCAAATGTGCCATTGCTGCCAGTACAAGTGAATAATAAACACTGTTTGGTATGTAACTCATAGGAGAACAGACAAACCAGAATGATATTTTACATTCAAGGAATGAAAGGAAAGAGAGGTCTGTTTTGCTCTAGATACATGTATGTAACTCTCATTCATTTTAATGAGCACTTACTGTGTACATCAAAGAATAGATTTCCTGGTATGGTGTCTCCTTGATCTTAATTCTGCTCCCAGTAATAAACTCATTTTTTATTCAAAGACAGTCCTGGTTTTTTCATTAATCTTCTTGAGGGCAGGTCCCCTCACTAAATCTACTCCTCTGTTAATAATTTAGAATGCTAGCACTTAAAGGTTATTTTGGAGTAAGTAAAGGGTTGCATTTTGTTTTTAATAATTCTCAGTGGGGCTTATTTTCTAATGTACGGAACGGTTGGCTCATGTTCAGCAGTCAAATTTGTGAAAATTCTTTTTTCTCAATGTAGTCCTTTTTTAATAGCTGATAAACCAAATGTTTTGAGTGCCCTCTAATGGTGCACAATTAAACACAATTTGCAGAGAAGAGGTTGATTGTTTTGGGTTACTTAGAACAAAGGGATATAACACATTCTGTGGGAAGAGCCAAATCATAGTTTTAATTATGGTCCCTGAATCAGATCTACAAAGCTAACATCCATTTATCATCATTGATCTGCTGTGGATTGACCACTAATAACAGTAAAAGTGGGGATTTGTATGAAGCCTGAGCCATGTAGGTACTGGTGCCTGTGTGGACCCCTGTTTATTTCAGTGGGACTCTATATGGGCAATGAGTCTACTTTGTGGAACCCCATTGCAGTCAGTGGAATTTTGTGTGTGCAGGAACCTGCCTGTATGGATTAGTTTGCAGGATTGGGGCCTTGGTTAGGAAAGTTTCTATGGAGCAATCATCAGAATTGTTTGTAATCCTGTGATATCCAGAGCTTTTCGTGATTGAGAGTGGTTGAGTATTTTGACAGAAGTTTTTACAACTGGCTTTCCAACCAATAGTAACTTGCCAACAGTGTTGGTTTTAGAATGAGTGAGTTTATAAACTGCTCTGGGATCCTTTAGGAGAAAAAGTGTTCTATTAATAAAAATTACTTTTTTTATTAAGAATAACAGAAATGTAAATGTCCCTAATTCACCGTCCCACCATAACTGTTGGGTTTTAATTTCTTTATCTGATGCGATACACAAATTATGTTGAAACAGGAGACCTGTCTTTGGGAAGAAGAAGTTGGAACCTCATCCAAATATAATCCAGGTGATTCGGGCTTTTACATCCTCAGTTCCTCTGCTACCGGGAGCTTATTTGGACTATCCAGATGTTCTTCCATCAAGTCTGAACCCCAGTGGGATCGGTCACAGCCGCACTCTCTTCTTAGTGATGAAGAAGTAAGTAGAGATGAGCTTTATAAGTTACACAGTGTGACTGTGGTGTGAGGGTCTGTGTTCTGCTGCTGCTGGGTAAGCAACACAGGTCCTTGTAAGTCTTGGCCTGGCTTACTGCCATGGATCAAAGCATGCTTTAAAAATCATCCCTATATGATCTTTCCCCTTTTCCTGAGGTTTTTACTCTTGTCAAACAGTGAAAGCTCGTTGCTCATTTTAATCATTTATTTTCATTAACTGATTTTAGAAATATCAGACATTCTCCCAGTTTTCAGATATTCTGGTTATCTACACCAAGGCAAAGTTGAAGCAAAAGTAACTCGTGACCCAGTAACTCTGGGCTTTCTCATAGATAAGTGCTCCCTACTCCTCTGTTTCATAAAACACTTTGTTGGGGGATATTTTTATTTCCCCCATCTTTTTGCTGTTTTGACCAGCCTGACTCCAGAAATACTCTTCCTTCTCTGAATCATATCCCTTCCCACCAAGTCTGTTGGTCTGTAATAATACACTCCCCTCTCTTTCCTTCAAAATACAAGAGGATACAGAAGAAAACCTCTGTACATAAAATGCCTAAGAAATCTCATTGTATACTCTGTGAGCTTCCTGCTTTTAGAAAGGATGCTTTGATTTCCAGTTCTAAAAGTATAACAGCCCTGATTTCAGAGGGTATGTCATGACAAAACATGAGCAGATGTGTTTGTGTATTGGTGGTAAGCGGGGGGAGCTGAGGTTGCTTAAGGAATATGGGATGTTTAGGGAGAAGTTACTAAAATTAACAGTGAAGTATCTCCACTCAGCACGAATGATGAACTGAATATATGCTTTACAGCAGACTACTGAATCAAATATTGTCTTTTGCATGCTGTCTAGTTATCCATGCACCCTGCGCCAGTACTTGAGAGAGAGGACTTCAGACACCCGCCTGAGCACCATGATGATCTTGCAGTTATTAGAAGGCGTGGATCATCTTGTTCAACATGGAATAGCGCACAGAGATTTAAAATCTGACAATATCCTGGTTGAATTTGATTCTGGTATGTAGCTTTTTGAGTCCATTTGGAGCTGAATAGGGAGTTTACAAAAGTAATTTGACTTGTATTGAGACTTGTACTACTAAGTCACCTAGATGATTTTGAAAATCACATCCACAGTATTTAATGAGGAAGGACGTGAACCTGGATGTTACAGTGCTTAAAGGGAGATAAGGGGAATTCTGTTCTTGGCTGTGCCACATGCTGCTGTTGTGACATCTGAAAAAGTCACTTAGCCTCTCTGTGCCTTCGTTTTTCCATCAGTAAAATGAAGATTATGCTTCCCTACCTCATAGGGGTGATGTGTTGTGATGCTTTTTCAGTGTCTCTAAAATGCTTGGAGTTCATCAGATGAAATGTCCTATATTACTAAGGGAATGACTGCTTAAATAGAGAGCAAAGGGCATGTACTAGCCTGCAGTATAAAATTTTTGATACATTAGCTCCATGTCTGTGGTCTCTCTCATCGCAGTTGCTAAAATCTCACAGCATGGATGGGTTAATGATGTTGCACCTTTGGCTCATAAAACATTAGGTGAGACCAGAGGGAACAACATTTTCTTCTGCTCTACTCTCTTAAACTGGAATTTTAATTACCTGATCATGGTTTTAGCATGACTGAGATTTAAACAAACAGGGAACAAGAGCAAGCACCTAGATCTGTGTAATTAAAAATCCTGATGTAGCTGCTATAGAAGATTTTTAGGGATCCTAGAATTTTCTTGAAAGAACATAAGAACGGCCATACTGGGTCAGACCAAAAGTCCATCCAGCCCAGTATCCTGTCTGCTGACAGTGGCCAGTGCCAGCTGCCCCAGTGGGGGTGGACCAAAGACAATGATGAAGCGATTTGTCTCCTGCCATCCATCTCCAGCCTTTGACAAACAGAGGCCAGGGACACCATTCCTTACCCCATAGCTAATAGCCTTGTTAGAGCTATACTGAATGCAGATGGTAATGACTAAATTTTTGGTCTCTGGAAATCATGGTTCTGTTTTGCAATGTTTGACTTCTCATCAGGAGACTTAACCATTAACTAATTCAAACATTTGCCAGTTCCCTGACTCTGTTTGTGCTACAGATTTTTAAAAGCACCAAAGATTCCTTCCATCCCTAACAGAACTTCACCTTCGGAGTGGGACTCAATCAGATCTGGCACACCAGTCTATTTTCTCTTGTCACTTAGCGCTGTTTCTAATTCTTACGTTGCATGTTGAATGTAGGAATATGTTTCCATTCTGCCCATCTGTGCTGTACATTTGTATTGTAATTCACTCACTGGGGCTACATCTAGACTGCAAGCCTCTTTCGAAAAAGAGCATCTAGACTGCAACCAGTACTTTCGAAAACACAAGCCGCTTTTTTGAAAAAGAGCACCCAGGCAGTCTGGATGCTCTCTTTCGAAAAAGCACAGTTTGCATTATATAGTGCCTTTTTTCGAAAGCACTTTCGAAAAAAGGTCCTCTTCCTCGTAAAACGAGGTTTTCCATGGTCGAAAAACTGCCATGTTCTTTCGATTTACTTAGAAAGACGCGGCAACAGTCTAGACACACAGGAAGGTTTTTCAAAAAAAGGCCACTTATTTTGAAAAAACCCTGTAGTTTAGACACATCTTGGTTGTCCAAGTTATGATGGAAGCTTTTAAATGAACACGAGTGTTTTGCTTCCTGCAACCTCAGAAACTGAGTGTGTGTGGATTATGTCAGGCTGCTAAATTTGGGAGAATAATTGAAGTGTTTATGCAAACTCTGAATGGATAACTAATTTGTTATACAAAGAAATGGGAAAATATTTTCCTTTAGTAATGTCACCAGTCTTCTGACTTGCAATACTGAAGAGAGAGATGAAAGAATGGTCTGTAGTAATAGAGATTCCTATAAGGAATCAGACAGCTTATGCTGATTAATAGTCAATTTCTAAAAATGATGTGTGGTATCTAATATGATCAAGTATTTTACATTGCACATCTCAGTTGGGTGCTAACTCTGTTAACTTATGATGTTTACAGCTGGCTGTCCTTGGCTGGTGATCACAGACTTTGGTTGCTGTTTGGCAGATGAAAATATTGGTTTGAGATTGCCTTTCACCAGCTGGTATGTGGATCGGGGAGGCAACAGCTGTCTTATGGCACCTGAGGTAAATCCTCATGTGAATGAATCTCAGCAGTTATGGTTTTACATATGTGCAATGCTATTGGAAGTATAGGATCCAGTAAAGTTCATTAACATAAGTAGGAGCAGGATTAGGTCTGAAGTAATGGATTTGGGGAACACCTTCCTCTTCACTCTATATATCATCTTTCCCACAAGATGAGAAATTTGATTGCCATTCAGACATGTCCTTATTAATCGGTGAAAGCCCCTTCATTATTGGTTATCTAGCCATTCGTGTCTAGGACTATATCTCTGCTAGCTTATGTTAGCTACTGCAGGTTATTGTGGGTGTAGCATTGTCTAGTTTATTTTCCCACAGAACTTCCTGCCATGGAGTGCCATCTCCATGAGCATTGCTTAGAGCAGGCCTGGGAAAAATATGGTCCATGGGCTGAATTCGGCCTGCCAAGCTACAGGATCTGGCCCGCGGACAGTGCGGGGAGCCCCAGGCAGGCTCTCTGCTGCCTTGCCTCACCCGCATGCGGTGCAGAAATGCGGCCGCGGGGCAGTTTCACTTTAAAAGTGAGCTCGAAGGGAGGAAAGCTTTAGGAGCTGCTGCGCTCCTAGCACAATCCTATTGGCCGACTTCTCGCCAGAAACTGACCAATGGGAGCTGCCTGTTTCAGTAACAGACAGCCATGAAGCACAAGGGGCTCCTAGTTATTCACAGAGCACATGGCTGTAGCCTGGGTGGGAGCGGGGCAGGCAGGGAAGCTGACTCAGGAATGGGCTGCTGGCTGGAAAGTCTCCTGGCCAGAGCCTGCCTCTGGCACCCCAGCCCCTCCCTTCCCCAACCCTCTGCACCACTCCTGCCCCCCTACTCCATATATCCAAATCCTCTGCCCCCCCTCCCGCACCTGTACCCCCTCCCAGATCCGGCAGCCCAGTCCCCTGACCCAGATCACAGTCCCCTCCTGCCGAAGCTCACAACCCAAACCCCTGCACCCCTCCTGTACTCCAATTTCCTGCCCTAGGTTACAATCCTACCCCCTCCACCCCAGTCCATCTCCCCAGGTCACAACTATCCCCTTCACCCAAACTCCCTCCCTAACCCCAAGCTCCCTTCTGCACCCAACCGCCATCCCAGATCCTGCACCTCCTCCATTAACATCATGAAAGAATGTGGCCCCCCGTCGAAAATTATTGCCGACTCCTGGTTTAGAAGATTCATGGTCTGGTTGCTTGGTGCTACCATGTGGTTAATGGCTCTGATGTTGAAGTTGAATTAAGGGAATTGATACCATCTACATGTTTTGTTCGTCTATAAAGTGCTACCAGACCGTTTGTTGTTTTTTAAGTTTAACAACCATTATAGAACTCTTTGCTGGACACATTGATATCTTGAGCAACTGAAAATGGGGGAAAAAATCAGTGTTACAGCCAGGTGATGGTTGGTTTTACACATGAAACCAAGACATTTCAAATTTGGCTGCCTTTGCATTCTTATGCCCTATTCTGCTTAGCTTTTACAGTGGTCTCAGAACAGTGAATTTTCCTATATAGCATCCGTGTAATTGTTCTTGCATTATTATTAAACTAATAGTCATTCCTCTGAATGCTGGTGAAATTAATTGTTTCCCTTTTTTCTGTTGTTAGCAGTCTCAACATATGGTAAGGGATCCCCAGCCTGGCATTAGTATACCGAGCTGGGCTTTTATGCAGTGTGAAATGGAACATGGGGTTCCTTTATAAGACCACTATCTAGAATCTCTCTTCAGTTGCTCAAATAATATATCACTATGAGTGCTAAGCTGGGCGCAAGCTTTAGTCGGAGATGAGAACTGAGTTGATGATAATGGAAGTGCTGACCAGATACAAAGAAGTAGATTTTTCAAAAGGTTAAACAAACTTGTGCTGTGTATTTCTTATTTCCCATATATGTCCTGTGGTCCTTCTGACGTAGGTGGTGACAGCAATACCTGGTCCAGGTGTCCTGATTGACTACAGTAAAGCTGATGCATGGGCGGTTGGAGCAATAGCATATGAAATCCTTGGACTGGGTAACCCTTTCTATGGCCCAGGAGGATCCTCTCTGGAAAGTAGACACTACCAAGAAGACCAGCTGCCGGCCTTGCCAGATACTGTGCCCTTTGATGTGAAGCAGGTGGTAAAGATGCTACTTCAGCGGGATCCGAACAAGGTGAGAGACCTTGTGCCCATTGTCATGAGTGAGGTATTAATAGGTTGTCGGTTGTCCAGCACTTGCTTTCCTGAGAGTATTTTGATAGAATGTACAGTGCCTAGCACGTTGCATAACTGCACACTGCAGGGATCCTAAGCACTGTGTTGATTATTATTATAGAAAACTATCACAGGACTTTAATGAAAGTGTGATGCAGTATAAAGATCTTGGTACCTGACACTATTTTTGCATATTACAGTGAAGTTGTATTGTAAAAGCGTGGCATGTGGAATTTGACTGAATTGGGATTAACAGCCACCAAAAGTCTTTCAATTTGAAGTGAATATTCTGAGAGACGAGAAGCATCTTGGGATCATTTCAGCAGTTACATCTGTTCTAACACCTTCCACGTGATTTAGCTGAATTTGATGATCTTCTTTCACTTCTTGTTTCAGAGACTATCTGCTAGAGTTGCAGCGAATGTGCTTCACTTAAGCCTCTGGGGTGAAAATATTCTAGCCCCAAAGAGCCTGAAACTAGACAAGGTGATTGGCTGGCTTCTTCACCAATCAGCTGCCACTTTACTGATGGATGGACTGGTGGACAAAAGCAGGGTAGAAACTAAGATGAAGATGTGCTTCTTGGCAAATCTGGAGTATGAAGATCTTTGGGAAGCAGCATTTTTACTGCTGTCTTGGAGAAACCATTCTGTCTAAAGGGTACCATTCTGTGTGCGGCCCTGCAGTAGATAAATGGCATTTGCTGAAAGCACTTGGGAATCTGTCTAATACTTCTATCCCTCTGAAAGCCTAAAATACTTTAAGGAAAAAAATTCTGTAGGCCTGGTGTATGTGCTAATGTAAGAGGTTGTTTGCCTACAGAGGGCATTAGTGCACAGATGGTTAGAGAAAACAGCCTTGAACTGTTACTGTTATAATGAGATTTGGAAAGTGTTTGAATGCTATCTGGTCAGCTTTATTCACAGCTGAACATTTAGATTTACTGCTTGATGCACATTCCTTTACAAAAGGGTGTATGCGTTGAGGGACGTATAACACAGCTGCTATATACTGTAAAGCATTACAGTTGCACTTTAGTCCTATTGATTTTTTTTTTGTTTGAGCTACAAAGGAAGTTAGACTGATGGAAGAAAATGGAATCTTTGTTTTCCTCGATTTGAAATCAGCATCATTCTTACTAAAATCATATTCCTCTGCAGCCATAGATGCCTTTTATTATAAAATGACAGCCAAGGGCATCATGATTGAGGTGTTTATCTGTGAGGAGTTCTGACAGAGCTGGAGGTGGGTTACGAAATGCACAAAGTACTTATCTAATTATATGTAAAATGACATAGGGATCCTCAGTACTGAACAAATAATTTATGTTTTCTGATTGATTTGCTATAACAACATGTTTGTCCCTTTGAGGGCCCAAACCAACTATAATATCCAAATCTGAACTTCACAGTTCAAGCTTGCAGTGTTAAAAGATCTCTGCATGAGCTGAACTGGATATCAAATCCAGATATCCCCAGGATTTTGACAAGTTTGGATTCAGACCTTGATATGAACTAAGCAACTCAGTCGCATCTCTAATATCAGCAGTTCAGGAACTGGACCATTGAGAGAGTCATGTGGCCCTTTAGACTGTGTAGATCTAGTTCTTTTAACCAGATCTTAAATTCCTTCCAAGAACACTCTACTATTTTAGTGTGCCAGGCTAAGAGAGGATTGCATCATATTTAAGAGAATGGTGAAAAAGGCAGTGGGGGTAACGTTCCTTATTATATAAACCCATTTTTCTGTTTCACTACTAAGGGTTATTCTGTGGTTGTAAGAAAACACTTAATTTTTAACCAGCAATAACTGTTTAGTGAAAAAGCCATCAGTTTTATAGCTGTGGGTTGTGGGTGTTTGAAGAAGTTAAGGAGAAGTTTGTTTTTCCCTCTTCACACAATAAAGTGGTGACTGCTGTGACAATGAATCCGCAGAGTTTTGTCTCTCTTTACTTTATCAGGACTTAATGCCATAGTGGCCTGTGGGCTAATTCATATTGGGAGTTGGGTTTTCAGATTTACTCTTCTGTTGCATGTTAAATATTTGGATGTGGTCCTGACAGGCCCTATTAGCTCCTTCGCGTCCAGCTGTCAGGACTCAGTTTATTCTCATGCTCCACCACTAAGGATAGCAATTAAGTTCAGTTTTTCAAAGAGCAATGTGGCACCATTTGGGAAATAAACCGTGATCTACCATTGTTCAACATAAGTCCTGAAAGTTCTGAACATTTTCATGGTAACTTGTTTATGCTCTTATTTCCAGGAGATTATTAGAACTGAGTTGTGAGACCCTGGGACCACACAGTAACATGCTGCCACAGCATTTTGGGTCTTGTAGGTAGTTTTGCGGTGTTTTTAATGCTTTATTTCAGGCTTTCTCCATTCACTTGTAAAATATAAGGGAAATAGCCATTAAAAATTTTATTGCATTGGTGTAAATGTGCTTACAGAAATTTACACCATTCATCTTATAATGCAACCACTGAGTTACGTACTTACACTTTCTGATATGTTAGCTATGAATCAGCTGACTAACATAACCAGCCACCTCATCTGAATCTTTATAGGTCCCACGACAACAATACATAAATGGTCCCATGCAGAAAGATCCACAAAATCTGGCACGGAATTTGGGAAGATTCAGGAAAATCCAAGTAAAATTTAGTCCTGTAAAAAGTCACCACAATACCCTGATTAGTTAATGGTGTTTTGAGCACAATGTGCCATCAGCAACAATACCACAGCTTAGTAGAGTTCAGTCTAATTGTCTGTGGATGGCAGAACCTACAGGTGTTATCTGTCAGTGGGAATTCAGGGCTGGGCTTTCTCCCAAGCTGAACAGGCAGAGCTGGCCTTACCATGAGGCGAACTGAAGTGGCCGCCTCAGGTACCAGACTGTGGGGGGGCGCAACTAGGACCCAGAGTGTAGAAAATTGTGTCTGCTGCTGGTGCATGTGTAATCTCTCTGCTCTAGATGCACAGAGATGGTGGAGTGCTGTGCTGGAGGAAGAGAGATAACAGGCAGGCAAGAGAAAATCGGGCATGGGGGTGTCATTTGAGCTCCGTGCCTCAGGTGCCAAAATGTTGTGGGCCGGCCCTGTGAACAGGTATTGGAAAAATTCATTGTGCGGTTCCATAGACCATAGCTCCATGCTACAGGGCAGGGCTCTGCTTCTATAACACACTCTCCATGTGGATAGGATGTTTCTAGACACACCTACTGCCTGTTACCACAGCTGTTACAGAGATGTGTTTTTATACAGTTTAGCTTTTGAGGCTCTCAGTCTTTTCTAATGCCATACTTTTTGCTTCTACATATGGCTTATAGCCTGCTGTTCCAAGCATGAGGTGCTTCCCAAAGCATCCCATTCTATGCTTCTCCTGGGGTGGGGTGCCATCATCTCCGGACAGCTCCGCCATCTGCAGCGTAACAGCGGAGACCTGGACAAGCCTTATTGTTGTTTCCGTGATAAAGGTGAATAGTAAAACAGTAACTATTTTTCCTGAATGTAAGCCCTCCCCCTTTGCTCTGTATTATGTAACACCCTGCAGAAGCTCTCAGGACTAGGATCAGCAGTGCCTCTACCTGAGCTTAGAAGTTGCATAACCACTGCTGAGTTGAAATCTCTTGTTGATTACCCCTCTCTGCAAGCTGAAACTCCAGTAAACACAGTCACTTTCCTGATAGCTTTCAACCCCCCGTCTTGAATTCTCAGCTTCTCCTTTACGAAAAGGGGTCAATGACACATGACATGACATCCATGAATTCTCACTCTGATTGGAGAGCTGAGGCTGCCATCAACATGTATGTGTGTGAAGAGGCATTGTCAGAAGTTCTACCCTGGAATCAGTTTGCTTTGCAGATGTGAATGCCCCTCCGGTCTCTAAGAAGCTACCGTCTGTTTAACAGCAGGTAATGAAGTTAGAAACAGTATTTGCAACCCAGAACAGACCATTGATCCATCCAAGCCAGTATTCTACTTTTCACTATAACCATATGCTTTGGTGAAAGTGAAGAAAAAAAAACAATGCACATAACTACAAGTAGTTGAGCAGGGTAGTCTTTTGAACTCTGCATACAGTCAGTTAGCATCCTGAAGGAGGAAGCTTAAAAAATGGATTTGTTACTGTCAGGGTTGTTCCTCACTCTGGCAATCTGAGTGCAGAAGGTGGGGGCCCACAGAAGACTTTGCCTCTATAAGCTCTGCTTCCAAAAACTCCCCAGAGTCACAGATTCACGGACACTGGGAGATGGCTGCCACCATCAAATGTCCAACTCCTTTTAAAACCTTGGAAGAATCACTTGAACTTCTTTCAGAGGAGTACCCCAAGCTCTTTTACCACAAGAGAACTTGAAAAAGGAAACAAAATAAACTGCAATCTCTAGTAGCTGGCCTCTCGGCCTAGGCAGGGACACAAATAGACCTGTTACCTTCCAGGACACAAGAATCAAATCATCACCTTAAAAAAGGTGATTTTATTAACAACGCAAAAAGATATACTTGATTAAAGCATACTTGATTGCTAGGTGTTACAGAGCAACTGAGAGAGCAAATTGAGAAAGAGAGAGAAATGGTATTTCTGATACGTTAGGTATAGTGAACGGGGGGCACATGACTTACAAGTTTAATCAAAAAGAAAAATAAAGAAAAAGACTGAACGTACACTTCTCTATCTACTCACGAGCTGTACTTCAAGGCCCAATCCATTCCCATGCTCAATATTTCTTTTAGCCATGGTAATTCCATTTGATTACTTCATCTTGCTTCCAGCTACTAAGAACCCACACGAAGAGAGCAGGCAGGAGCTACATATTTATCATTTAAATTTCAGCATTGTATCCCATTGGTTCTTATGGCTCCCTGCCAACACCCTTAGCTACCTGAGTTTAACCCTTTAGTCACCGAGTGCTGGCCAGCACTCCTCCTATCCATCGCAGTTACTTACACTGCACGTAAGTATGCCTGTTGAGCTATGACTTAAGTGAACACAAAACCTAAGGGAGCAGAGGACCAGGATCCAATTACAAAGCAAAGGTCACTTGAGATATTAAAAATGCTTTCTTAGAAAAGACACATGTCTAGTGCTATCATCTACATGGAGAAAAACCAATTAAGGCTGGAAAGGCAGACACTTTACCATCTGAGCCATGTCCTTGTCTAATCTCTCCACATGACAGCACTTAATATTTTTCCCCATCTTGTGTGTCAGCATATTGGGCAGCTGTAGTCAATGTATCCCACAGTCTCTGCATCATCTGAGTCAAATCAAGCCAGTTTGGCATGAAACCCAGGTGAGCCTTAGAGATTGTCTGGTTTGATCTTGTTTGGCCCAGCTGCCAAAATTAGCACTGGCAGGAGGACAACAATTCTGTTTCACAGTACCTTCTGAGGTTTGGAAATTTGTTTTCATTCCATTTTTTGAATGTTTTCATAAAAATTCTGTTTATCTATTTTCAGGTTGAAATATGAGCTTTATGATTTGAGAAGATAGGGTGAAGTGCAGGAGATTTGGGTAGAATCCCTGCTCTGAGTGGGCATGTCTGCCCAACAGAGCTAAACTCCAAGTAAGCTACGCAACTTGAGCTACCCGAATTGCATAGCTTATTTCAACTTTTGGCGCTGTCTACACAGCAGTTATTTTGAGAGCGCGCACTCTTCCCCCGACTTCCCTTACCCCTCCTGAAATGAGGGTTACAGAAGTTGGAGTAAGAAGCCCATTATTTCAAATGTATTTCGAAATAACGTGCTTGCTGTGTAGATGTGTACTACAATATTTCAGAATAACTGATGTTATTCTGAAATAACGCTGCTGTGTAGACATAGCCAATCTGAACAGAAATTTTCGTCTTTGCTGACTCAAGCACAGCATGGGTCTCCAACATCTCAGACCAATAGCCTAGCCACCAGGGAACAGAGCTCAGATATTTTTGTGGACACACAATATCTTCTTACTAAAAAGTCCTCAAAATAGATGTCACCGTGAAATGTTTCAGTTTCAGTGAAGTTTCAATTCGTTGAAAATGTTCCTATCATCTCTCTCCAAGGTAAATATTGTTTTGTAAAAGCTTGCCAGTTCCTGCTTGCTAAAAATGGGAAAGCTGGGAGGTGTGAAGCAAAGAGATGCTGAGTGACCATCATCTGAAGATATTTAACTGTGGTGAATCAGCACTGGAAGCTTTTGGGCACCATGATGTTCCCATTGGAATTTGCAGTGTTCTCTTACAAGCTGTTCCAAACACTTGGCTTCAGTAGACTCTGGGTTCATTGCCCCTGGCATACTCAGAAAAGGAAAAAGAGTCCCCAGAGGGGCAAATGGTGGGGGAGGGTGAGGAGGAGAGGGAATAGATTAGGGGAAGGGCATTGCATTAAAGCGGCAGCATCTCTGCTCTGGGACTGGACGACGAGGGGGAGGTGTGGGGCTTGGTGCTGCACTTTGATCCTGCCAGGGAGAGGGGAGTGTGTCTTTGCTCTCCCAGTATCTCCCTGCTCAGAGCCTGCAGGGCCGGCTGTGCTGGTGGCAGAGGGCAAGCAGGAGCGTGAGATGGAGCGTCTCTTCTTGCAGGGCAGCGGGCAGCTGCTGGGGAGAACGTGCTGCACCAAGCGCCTCTGCCTGAGCAAAATCTTGGGAACTTCCCTGGCAGACCCGCTCCAGCCCCCTCTTCCGAGCAGCATCCCCAGAGCCAACCTGCATGTGGGGGCTGCCACTGACTCCCTGCCAGGCTGCCTTTCGGGGTGCTTTAAGAGCCTGCTGTTGGGGCACGGCCCCCCTCGCCGCTTTCTCGCTGGTTCCAGCTTCAATGTGCCCCCCAGCGCAGAGTTTGTAGCCCGGCCCGTGGGGATCTGCTCCATGCTGAAGCTGCCCGTCCAGACTTCACCGGAGGGGCTGGATGCTGCTTTTGTTGGGGTGCCCCTGGACACAGGAACCTCCAACCGCCCTGGCGCAAGGTAGGGGGGAGCCCCCAGGAACACGGGCCCTTGTTGTCTAGTGACCAGGTCACTTACCCCGCGGGAAAAATCGAAGCCTCATGTTGAACAGAGTCCAAAAAATCCCCAGGGGTCTCAGTGCTGTGAGCACAGGTGACTCCTGGCAGCACTGGGGAAGGTGCATCGCCCCTCTGTGCCCCTACTAAAATTGTTAATTGCTAAATGGGGCACCCCCACATACTCCTCCCTATTCCTCTGGCTGCTCCTTACTGCACCCCCATCTCTGCAGGCACCCATGGCTGTGAAGGATGCAGGACTGACTGCCCAGTTTGCTTTTGGTGTCCATTCAGTCCTGTTCTGGGGCCAGTGCTCAGAGCAGGTTTGTAACGTGACAATCAGGGTCTAGACCGAGTGTAGGGTTTGAACCCTAATTTTCACTAGAATCTACTGATTGAATGTAAGATATATGGTAGCCCAATGTCTGTGACTCTGTAACACTGAAACGCTGGCTTTTCCCTTTGGGCGGCGCTATTGCCTCCCGCCGTGGCGCTCGGCTGACTTCTGCGATGCTCAGCTGGGCCGCCACGCAGGAGCAAGTGGCGCAAGCAGCCGTTTGGGGTCCACGCTCCCCATGCAGCACAGGGAACAGCCAGGGGGCGGGGCCTGGACGAGCTTGTGTCTCTGATGTCAGGAAAGGGTGCCGGATTCAAAAGGAGGAAAGCGGAGCAGACACAGAGGACGCGGAGGAGAATGGAGGAGGCGGAGGAGAGTGAGAGACGCGCAGCAGGAGGAGGAGAAGAGAAACAGAGTGAGAGGCGGGAGGGGGAGACGAGAAAGAGAGAGAGAGAGAGATGGAGAGCGAGGCAGGAGATGGACGAGAGCTGGGAGAGAGAGAGAGGGTGAGGCCATGTATGCTGCTTGCTCCCATGCGGCGGCCCGGCTGAGCAGTGCAGAAGTCAGCCGAGCACCATGGCGGGAGGCGAAGGGGGGTGGGGTGGTGACGTACGCACCCAAGATGTGGCGCCTGGACGAGCGTGCATTCCCGACGGAGACAGGAGAGCAGAGAGAGAGTGAGAGGCAGGAGGGGGAGAAGAGAAAGAGACAGACGGGGAGAGAGAGGTAGAAGGTGGAGGAGAGCTGAGAGAGAGGGGGAGGCAGGAAGAGGAGGGGAAAGAGAGAGGGAGCGAGAGACTGGAGGCTCAGGAGAGAAGACCGACGTGGAAGAGAGACCTGAAAATCCAGTCTTTTGATGGGCTAATTGGCTAGTTGTACTATAAAAGCCCATGAAAACTGGTGACATGCAGGTCATGAATATCAGTATAATGTATGGATGGGTGGTGCACAGAGCTGTGTGTGTATGCTGGAAATATGTACCTTTAATATGTTGCGGAGAAAGTTGATAAATCAGTCTGACTTGAGACGAATGTGGATTTACCTTTCTGGTCAACCTCTATAAGCCAAAGGACAATGAAGATACATTTAGAAATGAGGTTAATGGAGCTATCAAGCTGCAGCATATTGAGGGACAGAATCTGCACCCCCAGGAAGTCTACCTAGCTCTTGATACAAAGACAATGGACTTTAGGAAATGTAAAATAGAGCAAAAATATATCCTAAATAGCCATCAGTTAAGGGAACCACTGCATCTGGAAAGGCCTCTGCCTAAGTGGCTGGAGTCGCTTGGAATTTGAGAGTAACCTGCTTAGGCAAAGCTTGTAACTTGTTACAATGAAGCTTTTGTCGCTATAAAGCATGTTTGTTTTGTTTAGTTTGTATTTATACCTTTTCCTCTTGCTTAGTCTCTAGGTTCGTAATTAATAAACTTAATTTCTCTGTATATTTAAGAGGGTGCCTGTCTGTAAGTCCGTCTGGTTGTCTGTGAGTGTGTTTGTTCACAAACTCCTAAACAGTAAGAACGAAGGGCAACAAATTTGGTATGCAGTTGTGGGGAAAATCCAATAACTCCAATTGTGTCAAAGGGGGGACTGTGCAGAAATCAAAACTCTCTAAAGAAAACTGCTGTAAGGGTTAAAAGTTTTCCAGATCTCTCTCCCTGTATCAGAGTGAAATCAAATTAACTCTAATCAAAGACCCTTACGAATGACTCTCTCAAATTCATGGATACGCCTAGTCTGTCACAAATTATCATGTAAACTCTTATCTTTGTCACAGGTTGCCTTGTAAGACCACTCACTCCACATTCTCATGTGCCTTTGTTTTGTAAAACTTACTTCTAGCACTCCTGGGGGGAACAGAAGTCTCAGAGTGCTTCTGCTGAGACTTTGATATGTTAAAGAAGAACAATCCACAACTGAACTGTCTAAGCATTCTGTATAAAGGATCAAAAGCCCTGTAACTCAGGGCTGACTGCTACGGCTGCCAGCCTGCATGCATGCATAATAAAGTTTTCTCTTCTAGGTTTCTCTCCTGCCTCACTGATTTGACCTCCGGCCTCGGACCCTTCTGGGGGCTCTGTACCCCAGGGGAGCGAGATTTCCCCCTCAATTTGGTGCCAGGAGTGGGATGGCTTGGAACTCCAGTTGGAAAGGCTGATGACGGGGAATGGGAACGGACTACAACGCGCATCTGGAGGGTAAGGGATCCATTTAAAATCCCCCAGTCCGCCTCCCTGTTCTCGTCACCAGCTGGACCGGCTGGCTTGAGTCATCTTTTACTTAAAATTTTTTGTTAAGAGGCTTGAGGGAAACTTAAAACGAAAACACTGGGTATAGCCAAATAGGGGTTGGATTTTGTTGTTGTTGTTGTTGCTGACTGATTGGTGGCGAGTCCAAGCACATGGTTTTGAGTGAGTGAAGTCCGGAGGGGGACCGCAGCCGCACCAGTGCTGTCAGTGTCACTGCACAGCTGCTGAAAGCAAGGGCGGTTTCCCCCGGCACATAAGGAGTGTGAGTGAAGCTGACAGTTTGTGTGGACTCCCACACTATCCTTGGAGAGGGTAGTGTTGCTGGACGCCTGTACTATCCTTGGAGAGGGTAGTACTGTTGGGCTCCTGCGCTGTCCTTGGACAAGACAGTGCTAACTTGGATAAGATTGCTCCCTCAAGTCTGTCTCCTACTGAGGGAAAGGTTTCTCACAGCCTGGGACTCCCTTGTCTCAGATGATCAGTCAGCTAGGTATTGCCTGCAGGTTTGAAACTAAGGAGACTTAAGGAATTATTGAGCATTTGGAATGGCTATACTCAGGGGAATTCCCAGAATAAATGGCAACTAGAGCTTTGACTTACAAAAGCTTGCTTATCTTAGAGTTTTCCTCGAGGAAAAACATCCTAACCAGATGGAATATTGGTGCCTCTGGGAGGATGTGGCAGTAAAAAAAAAAAAATAATCAGAGCATTATGGCTAGCAAAAAAAGATTCTATTGAAAAGCTGCAGCAAGAATTGGCTACTCTAAAGAAACAGCTTGATTCCCCAGATGTGCCATCTGCACCCCCACCCGCTTTGGACCCTTGTCAGCTGAACATTCTTTCCTGTTATCTCCCTTTTCTCTTGTAAACCTTATGGGACCTGACTTGTGTAAATTGGGTGCAAACCTTCTCTGTAGTGAGGAAGGGATATTTGTTGACCTTCCCCTTATCAGGCTCCAAATTTGATGGCATTACTACTCTAAGAGGAATCTGATGAGACCTCAGGACATACACCCCTCCTGGACCTCTCAGATGTCCCAGAGACATTGTGGGCAGCCCATTGTGAATGAAGTGGGGTTGCTAGCCTCTGCAACACCAGTGCAAATAACATACAGACACAACAAGCCTTTCCCAAGGGTAGCCCTGTATCTATTGGCTAGGGAGGCACAAGAGGGCATTAAGCCTGTAATCTCTCCCTCCTTAAACAAGGGATACTTGTTTATACAACTTCACCATGTAATACACCTATACTACCTGTGAAAAAGCAAATCTATAGATTTGTAGAAGACCTAAGAGCCATTAATAAGTTTGTAATCCCTAGATTTCCAGTAGTACCTAACCTGGTTTTCTGTAATAGATTTATGTTCTGCCTTCTTTTCTATTCCAGTGCATAAGAATTCCCAATTTCTCTTTGTCTTTTCCTTTCAGGGTCATCAATTAACCTGGACATGTTTTTGTAAAGTTATTGTAAAAGCCCTACTCTGTTTTCTCAGTTTTTAAAAAAGCTGACCTTAATTCTATCTCTCTTCCCTGCAGTTCTGTGTTAGTTCAGTATGTTGATGATGTGCTAATTGCTAGTAAAACTGAGGAAAGATGTAAAACTGATATGTGTTAAAGTGTCTTGCTAATAAGGGTCACAAGGCTTCCAAAGCCAAATTGCAATTTGTAAAACAAAGAGTTCAGTACTTAGGACATTTACTTTCAGGAGATGGCCACCAGTTAACACCTGAGCGAATCTCACATGTTATTTCCATTCCTCGCCCTTTAACCAAACGTCAGGTACGCAAATTTCTGGGTGCAGCAGGATATTGCAGACAATGGATTCCTAACTTTTCTGAACTCACCAGACCCCTTACTATTCTACTCTTAGACTTAGCTCCTGACCCAATGACCTGGTCCCCAGAATGTGAATCTGCTTTCCTTTCCCTTAAAACTCTTCTCTCACAGCCACCTGTTCTAGGCTTACCTAAATATAGCAAGCCTTTTACTCTGTTTTGTCATGAACAGGATGGAATTGCAGCTGGAGCTCTCTGTCAACCCCTTGGACCCACACCTTGTCCAGTAGCTTATTTTTCTGCAACACTGGACTCAGTAGCACGTGGGTTCCCACTTTGTCTGAGGGCAGTTGCAGCTGCTGCTGAATTACTTTAAAAAGGCCCAACCTGTCACATTAGGCCACAGCATTATCTTACAGGTCCCTCATGCTGTCTCTGCTCTCTTACAGCAACACTGCACCCAGCACCTATCTGTTCAGAGACAAACCCTGTATAAGAATGTTATCCTCTCTTCCCCAAATGTGGTAATTCAAAGATGTAATGTACTTAACCCAGCTACTTTTTCTCCTTTACCCTCTACTGGTAAAGCACATACCCATAACTGTGAAGAATTGCTTGAGCACTGTGTAAAGCCTCCCCAAGATTTGTCTGCTCAACTGCTGGAAAATGCAGATCTTGTATTGTATACTGATAGCTCATGTAAAAGAAATGCAGTTGGTAAAGTAGAGGCTGGATATGCAGTGGTCTCAGATAATGATGTTTTAGAGGCCTTTTTCTCTTCCAGGAATCAAATCAGCTCAGTCTGCTGAGCTCATCGCTTTAATTCGTGCTTGCCTTTTAGCGTCCGGACAGTCTGCTGCCATTTATACTGATTCAAAGTATGCTTTCTCTGTCTGTCATGCCACAGGTCAAATTTGGAAACAACAAGGTTTCCTTACCTCTTCTGGCTCTGCTATCTCTCATGGTCCCCTTATCTCCCAACTCCTTGATGCTATTCAGCTACCCACATCCCTCTCTATTACCCATTGCCCGGCCCACACAGGTGCCACTGATCCTGTTTCTCTGGGTAATGGGAGTGCTGATGCAGCAGCCAGACATGCGGCAGCACATGGACCTCTGACTCCCTTTCAGATTCTGGTCTCTCTTTCCCTCCCTGTTTCTTTGCAGGACCTGATAGAACTACAGCAAGCTGCTCAACCTGCAGAGAAAAACCTTTGGGAGAAAGCAGGCTGCTCCTTATCCCCAGCTGGCTGCCCAGTCGCCCCAAAAATCTCTCACACGGCAGCTTGCTCAGGTGTCTCATCAAATGACACACATGAGCAAAAGGGGGGTGGCCTCACAAATCCCAAAACAAGGGTACGCCCCAGGCGTGCACCTAGAAGCTGTCAAGAATATCTAATTCATGTGTGATTTGTAAGCAGTTTAATGTTGCAGGAGGCCCACAGGCTAGCAGCCACACAGAAAGAAGAAACCTAGACATAAAATGTCGGTTAGGAGAGCTTGCACCTGCAGGTAAAGGAAGCCCTCCCAGTACCTACTGATGTACCGTGCCACAACATCCAACCAGGCGACTACGTGTTCGTGAAGAAACATCGCAGAAAGAATTCCCTGACAGCCCGGTGGAAAGGACCGTTCCAAGTGCTGCTCATCACCCACACAGCAGTAAAAGTGAAGGAGCGCCGCTCGTGGATCCACGCAAGTCATGTACGCCGAACTGCAGATCCAACAGAGCTGATTGACCCCGTCACCCAGGACCCCTCCCCGGAGGAATCACCTGAGGACAAGGTTCAGCGGACCGAGGCGGCAAACTCTCAAACCAGACTGTTACCAAACCGGCCTCCACCAGGAGCTTCGAGGTACAACCTGAGAGGTAGGACTGTACCAGCAAAGACCTACAGGTGAGCCTGGCGCCCCGTAGCTCTCACAAAGGGGAACCCATTCCAGTATTGAGTGAACTAAGAGACTACGAAATCTCGAAGAGTGCCTGCAGAGGCAAGCCAAACAATACTAACTGATTAAGTTTAGTTAAAAGACTGCTTTGCTAGTTGCTAGATAATTACTATATTATTATTATTATCCTTTCTACTTTAGAAATTTAAGATACTATAATAGGATGAGGATTGTTTTCCTTCTTTTAGTAGTCAGAATAGCCTTAGTATATAACTTTCCCCACCCTTATTGGGAAGCCCTGCAAAAGGTTGTGTCCCTCACCAATACAAGTGACTGTTGGATATGTGAACAGCTTATAAAAGGCTCTGAAGGCCTTTTACCATTACAGTTTATCCCAACTCCTGCCTCCCTGTGGACCAGACCCCTAAAATTCAGATCTACTGGTAGTCAGTACTCTACAGGAGAGCGGGAGTGGGTAGATGCCCAGAATGATAACACTGTACCAGGAATACATAGTCATGGGGAAAACAGGCAGATTTGGCATAAAAATCTGATTGCCTCAGGGATTCCCCTTACTCAAGCATTACATCCATCAGGAACTATGTTTCCATTGTGTTTTGAAAGCAAAATTGGCACTGGTAAAGATCTGGTTTGGATCCCAGAAAATACTTGCTATCGTAAAGTAAGGTTAAATCCAGGGAATGGACAATGGGTCATTTACCCAGCAGATAAAGAAATCCTCCCTCTAAGGTGCAAATTACCCATCACCTTCCACATGACCACTACACATACCTATCCTCTTAAAACGTATGGGTTTGATAGTAATGTTGTTAACTCCCCTTGGTGGGCAAATGAAACTCAAAAGTGGTATAATCACTCCTTGTTCATAATTGTGGACAATGGAGCCGTATCTGCCAACTCCAGGAAGGCACCAGAATGCTCAAGTGAGTCCCTAATCTATAGCACAGCCCTGGAACGGATTCATCTTGTCACCTTTTGTGCATATAACCTGATGCAGAGCCACAATGCCTCAGGATGGCCTCAGTTCCATAGGCGCTGTGATCCTCTCTATATAAAACAAGGCATAAGGATTGAAGGCACATGGTATAGGGATAACATTTTAACTCTGATCCTCAGTGAGCCTGGTATGTTTTTCATATGTGGAAACTTTGCTTATAAGGCCTTACCACCTGGGTGGAAGGGCAGATGCACTATAGGCTACGTAGCCCCGGTAGCAGAATTGGTTAAAGATCTCCAGGCAGATACCATTACAAACCTAGGCAGTTTTGTACACAGAGCAAAGTGTGATACACCCAATGATATAAACCCATTAGTAGAACGGCCCACTCTTTTCCATTCCATTGTACATGCTATACTTCCAGCCTTGGGTGTTAATGAATTGGAACGTGCCATTCGCAACATCTCTAGGGTATTGGAACAGAGCTTTAATGCTACCTCAGAAGCTATCCAAACCCTAGAAAGGGAAATAGATTCTGTAGCAAAACTAGCCATTCAAAATCGACAAGCACTGGACTTACTCCTGGCTCAGCAAGGAGGAGTGTGTGCTATTATTAACACCTCCTGCTGTTTCTATGTTAATAAATCAGGCATTATAGAACAAGATCTTTTAAAAATAAAGTCAGCAATCAAGGTGTTAAAAAGGACTGGTGAAATCCAAGAATGGGATCCCTTGAACTGGCTCCCAAATATTGGAGGGTGGTTTGGAGGAACCTTAAAAGCCTTGCTGAAATATCTGATAATCATTATTGTCATATTTGTGATAATATATGTGCTCATTAACTGTTGCATTATCTGCACCAAAGGTACTTTGAGACAGTGCAATCACAAATCCCAAAGATCTGCTCACAACCAAACCAGAGAGGTATTGAGGATGGAAAAATTGGGAGATGGGGATGGGCTAAGCATCCTAGCAGAAGAAGAAGACCTAAGAATGTCCAGGATAAACTATGAGTAATACTCCAATAGGAGTATTAAAGGGGGGAATTGTGGGGAAAATCCAATAACTCCAATTGTGTCAAAGGGGGGACTGTGCAGAAATCAAAACTCTCTAAAGAAAACTGCTATAAGGGTTAAAAGTTTTCCAGATCTCTCTCTGGCTACGTCTACACTGGCCCCTTTTCCGGAAGGGGCATGTAAATTTCACCAGTCGTCGTAGGGAAATCCGCGGGGGATTTAAATATCCCCCGCGGCATTTAAATAAAAATGTCCGCCGCTTTTTTCCGGCTTTTAAAAAAGCCGGAAAAGAGCGTCTACACTGGCCCCGATCCTCCGGAAAAAGTGCCCTTTTCCGGAGGGTCTTATTCCTACTTCAAAGGGCACTTTTTCCGGAGGATCGGGGCCAGTGTGGACGCTCTTTTCCGGCTTTTTTAAAAGCCGGAAAAAAGCGGCAGACATTTTTATTTAAATGCCGCGGGGGATATTTAAATCCCCCGCGGATTTCCCTACGACGACTGGTGAAATTTACATGCCCCTTCCGGAAAAGGGGCCAGTGTAGACGAGCCCTCCCTGTATCAGAGTGAAATCAAATTAACTCTAATCAAAGACCCTTACGAATGACTCTCTCAAATTTATGGATACGCCTAGTCTGTCACAAATTATCATGTAAACTCTTATCTTTGTCACAGGTTGCCTTGTAAGACCACTCACTCCACATTCTCATGTGCCTTTGTTTTGTAAAACTTACTTCTAGCACTCCTGGGGGGAACAGAAGTCTCAGAGTACTTCTGCTGAGACTTTGATATGTTAAAGAAGAACAATCCACAACTGAACTGTCTAAGCATTCTGTATAAAGGATCAAAAGCCCTGTAACTCAGGGCTGACTGCTACGGCTGCCAGCCGGCATGCATGCATAATAAAGTTTTCTCTTCTAGGTTTCTCTCCTGCCTCACTGATTTGACCTCCGGCCTCGGACCCTTCTGGGGGCTCTGTACCCCAGGGGAGCGAGATTTCCCCCTCACAGTTTTCTCCTACCCTAATTTAAAGCACGGTCAGGGTTTGGTTGTCCCAGGAAAACAGGAAGTGCTGGGAATGGGACTGTTTTCCAGAACATGGAAAGGGAGGGGGCTGCTATTCAGAGGGACATCATGCTGCAAAGTGACCACTGGGGGAAGCTGCACCACCAAGAGAGTGGTGAGCTGGGGCTCGCCATCTTACCTGCCACCAGACTGGGTAAGTAGCCCCCTGCTCCAAACCCCTCCTCCCTCTCAGCTCTTGGCTGCAGCACCGGAGTGGGGAAAAGTCCCTGCTAGCTGGGGGGAGGTTTGGGAGAGGGAAAGAGTAGGCCACTGCCAGCAGGGACGGCCTGGGGGAGAAGATAAGGCCCCTGCTGCCCAGATGGGACCCCCGCCATGAGCCCCTTCTCGCCCCCCCGACCCTCACTCTCACCTCCTGCCCTACGCCTCTCCCACGGCCCCAAGGCCATGCCCTGACTCATGCATCCCTCCCCCCCCCCCCACACACACACCAACCCACTGCCCTGAAGGACCTGGACAACACTGGGTAACTCTTCTAGTTTTCTTATAAACCATCTCACTTAGGGTTACCAGATAGCAAGTGTGAAATATTGTGACATTTTTTTGTTTCGGGCCAGGTGGGAGGGGAGATAGGTTAGCTGAAGATTCCCACTCACTTTAGTATCACAGAACTAGGATGAGGGTGACCAGATGTCCCCATATTAGATGCATGTGTAAGACAAAGCACCTAACAGGTTAATGTGGATGTTGTCTCTGTGTCTAATACTCTCTGTGCGTGCCCGTTGAGCGTGATTAGACAATGCTGGGAGATGCCCGTGTTAAGCTTTCCAGTAATAAGCATGGCCTAAGCACTTCAGTACTTGGATTATGTGATGTTTCAGTCCTTATTGTTGATATAGCGTGACTGGTTTGAAAAGCACCTGATAATTTAGGGGCCTCACACGAGACTCTTTAATGGGAGCAGAGTTCAGAAAGGTGGGTGTTGAGCCTTTCTGAAAAGCAGGCCCCTGTAAGTCGGCTGCCTAGAATCCTAGTGGCATGTGAAAATCTTTGCATGCTCTCTGAATTTGCAGTAAGCTCTTCACCTGGATCTACAGATGATCCATCTGCTAAAGCCAATAGGTCACACTCATTGGCTACGTCTACACTGGCACCCTTTTCTGGAAATGCTTAAAACGGAACAGTTTTCCGTTATAAGTATTTCCGGAAAAAGCACATCTACATTGGCAGGATGCTTTTCCAGAAAAGCACTTTTTCCAGAAAAGCTTCCGTGGCTAATGTAGACGCGCTTTTCTGCAAAAAAGCCCCGATCGTCATTTTTGCGATCGGGGCTTTTTTGTGGAAAAGAAATCTGTGCTGTCTACACTGGCCCTTTTCCAGAACAGTTTTCTGGAAAAGGACTTTTGCCCGAATGGGAGCAGCATAGTTTTTCCGGAAAAGCACTGATGATTTTATATTAGATCGTCAGTGCTTTTCCGGAAATTCAAGGGGCCAGTGTAGACAGCTGGCAAGTTATTCCGGAAAAGCGGCTGATTTTCCGGAATAAGTGGCCAGTGTAGACACAGCCATTATGTACCTGATGCTGACTATTCCATTATAATAAACCCCTTGACACGTTTGCCCCAGTGGTCTTCCGAGTGAGACGTGGCCCAACCTTCAACTCCTAAGAGTCTGGAAGGAGTTTGTGCCCAATTAGCCGCGTGTTCAGAATCCCGTGGGTCTGTGCAAGTTTCCTTCTCAAACCATCCCCGAGAATGACATGTTCAATTCTTTCCCTTCCAGGTTTGGCCCTCGCCATATTCGGGCCGAGTCGAGCATGATGAGGTCATGTAATCCCAGCACCGGGGCCGCACCTTTCCATTCCCTCATGGTGGCCGACATTGGCGATGTGAACGTGAACCTCTACAACCTGCTGGAGAGCTGCAGGCAAATCCGAGAAGCCTATCAGAAGATTGTGGCAGCCGGCTGCATTCCCCTCACGCTGGGTAAGGACCCCTGGCCTGGGCCCCGTCTCATGCTTTGCTGTTGCAATGCTGGCTAGTAAGTGGGCAGCCGAAAGTGCGGCAGGATCCATTAAAGCAATAATTTTCGCATGGGAGCCACTTAATGAAATTTGGTAGGTAGTCATGGGCCAGCTCCACCCTGGAAGGGGCCGGGCATGGGGCAGAAGTAGTGGGGTTGGGAAGTAGCCTCCCCCCAGAGTTGTCCAGGGCTGGAGGTGCTGAATTAACACAGCCAGGGGCGGCCCGTGAGCCTAGGCGAGCTAGGCAGCTGCCTAGGGCGCCACTGACCCAGGCGCCCGATGATGACATCATGGGGTGCCAGGGCGCCCAATGATGACGTCACGGCCATTGACGGCTGTGCAGGTAGGGGCGCCGATTGCACCGCCCTGCCTAGGGCGCCAGCTGCTGCAGCCGGCTGTGGGCCGCTCCTGAACACAGCAAAAAGGGCTCTCAGCTCCCAGCCCTGCTGCTACCGCATTGCCTGGCAGCCGCCTGGAGTCACCACAGCTATTGAAAGGGCTCATGGCTTCACCCCCTGCCGGTGTAGTTCCACGGCCAGAAGCCATTTAAATGGGATCTGGCCAAGCCGCTGCCTGGACATTTGGTGTCACACGCAGCAGGCTATAAACAGAAAGCCCCCAGATGCAGTCTGCAGGCTGGGCCGAAGTGCTAGGTGGGTCACATCCAACCTCTGGGCCACATCTTGCCCAGCCCTGCATTAAAGCCATCTCCCTCCTTCCACCCCATACACTGCAATGGATACAAAGCAATTTATTAACAGGGTGCTGTGAACGCAGCAGCGCACTCTCCTCCCCCTCTTCCCCGCAGAGAGATTTCAGTTTCCTTCAGCTGCGCTCAGACTTTTGCTGCTGCTGGTTCTTCCCAAATCGTTCAGATTTTTGCAAGTAGACGAGGGAAAAAATGTCCTGAAGGTGTTAGTGAGCCACCGTTTTATACTGCTTAGCACGTCACTCAGAAAATACTCTTCGTGGTGGTAGCTGATGGTATGTGGTAGTGGGAGTTCATTGCTTATCAGTCCTCCAAGTGCCCCAAGAATGCCCCAGAATTTTCCTGTGCTGAATGGATTCAGATCTCCAATGAGCAGCGGCGGATATAGGGCAGGGCGAGTGGGGCGGCTGCCCTGGGCCCCGTGCTTCAATAGGCCCCGCGCACGCACTACTACCTGTCGGCTGTGGCCGTGGCGCATGCGTGAAATTGTGCTGCCTTGGGCCCCGCAAAACTCTCATCCGCCCCTGCCAAAGAGAGTGGCTGTCAGCATATTGGCAGGATGACTGCTCTTCCCTGTGGCTACGTCTAGACTGCAAGCCTCTTTCAAAAAAGAGTGTCTAGACTACAAGCAGTACTTTTGAAAAAGCAAGCCGCCTTTTCGAAAGAGAGCACCCAGGCAGTCTAAAGCATAAAACACAAAAAACATATTAAAACTAAACCTCCAAATATGATCTTAAATGTGTTTCGTTTACCTGGACATCAGGATCTGAAATGAGCAGTTGATGCCCATAAAAAAGCGCTTAGGGGTTTAAATTGAAATCAAACCTTACACAGGCTTTTAGTCTCATGGCAGACTTGTACTGGTGTATGTGCACATGCACTCAACGGTTTTACCTTAGGACACCTATAACTTTGCAATCCGAAACTTTACTCTTGAGAACAAAGGCAGTCAGGGGGTGGATTACAAGTCAGGTTCAGTCAACTCAAATGCCCTGAGTCCATATTTAGGAGTATATGTTGCCTGTATTTATAACACATAGCTGGGATCCCTCCCCTCAAACTGCTGCTGAAGCACCCTTCCCACTGGTGAAATCCAGTCACTCGCAGATCTCCTGTCATCCCATTTACCAAAGTACGAGGTAGAATATTGCAACCAGGCATGGTCAGATTTTTCTGCATGAACTGGAGCTCTTCCACTTCGTATGGGGCTCTCCAGGTCTCACAGCTAATCAGTGTTGAGCCCAAATCAGACTAGGGATGTCAACATGGAGTCACCTATACAATTAACTGATAAGCCTAGACTTATCGGTTAATCTTGTTGACTACATGCATTTACACACACACACACACACTTGCTGCCTCTGTATCAGAGGCAGCAGGTGGGGGGAAAGCAGGAGCCAGTGCTGAGGGAAGCCAGTTTCTGCCAGCACTGGCTCTGCGGTTCCACCCCTTCCCCGCGCTGCTGCCTCCATCAGGGGGTGGAGTAAGGGAGGCTGCCACAAAGCAGCGTCTGTCCCTGAAAGGTCCAAGGTCCCTGTGGACAGAGGCTGCTCTGCCTCCCAGGCTGCTCCGTGGACAGAGGCTGGTCCCCAGCATCTCGGAGGACAGAGGCTGGTCCACATGAGTTCTGAGGGGGGCCCAGGCTTGCCACAGACAGAGGCTGCTCGCAGACAGGAACTGCTGCCAGGAGGGTCTGAGCTCCCCTTAGAGAGGGGAGGAGGAGCAGCCTCTGTCTGCAGGGAACTCGGACACCCCACAGGCAGGGGCTGCTTTTAAATTGGCTCCCCGTGCAGACTGGCTCCCGCCAGGCACCCTGCACTGCTGCCTCTGATACAGCGTGGGGGAGTGGGGAGTGGGGCCTGAGCGCACTGGCTGCTGGCCCCACCCCTGGGGACTATAGAATAGTCAAGTAACCGATACAAATTCATGCGGTTACTCCACTATTCAGTTACCCGATAGCTAACATGCCTAAAGGAGACCTCACAGGAGACTGCTGTGGTGCTGGTGACTCAATATGGAGTGTTCTTCCCTCTGAATCAGAGAGCCAAACACCCTGTATAGTCCTGGAGGTGCAGTCTTTCAGATAAATTGTAAAACATTTCCAGACTGCTTGTGCTCACTTGCAAGAGATAAGTGTCTGGGTCCTGACTCCATTCCAGTTTGGGTAATTCCTATTGAAGTTTCGAAGACATAACTGTGTTATTCTACTCCTCAGCTATTGTTTAGAGTTGCTGTGGGTTGTTAAATCTCAGCTGCGAGACACCCCAGAAGTAGCTGCAAGCAGTGGATGAAGCATCTCCTGAATATTCATCTGCATGCCTAATATCTACATTTAGAAGTTGGCCTTGAGTACCAGCTGCAGCAAGAGAACAAAAGCTGGGTGGATTTTTGAGAGCTTTTAGTATTAAAAAGGGGCAATTTCTCTTATCTGCCACCAATGTAGAGCTGCTGAGATGGCAGTTAGATGAATAGAGGATGATCTCTCTTTGTAAAGTGCTGATGTGTTCCCCTACAGGAGGAGAGGTGCATTATGAATGAAGCTTGCTACGGCTGGAAAATTATATTTGATCAATGCCAGCCTGTTCTTATTATCTGGCGTGTTCTCTGTTCCCTGTCCTGTTGCAGGTGGAGATCACACAATAACATACCCAATCCTGCAGGCGGTGGCAGAAAAGTAAGTTTAAAATCTGAAAATGTGGCATGTGTAAAAGTTGACCCCTTGTGGGGATAGAAGTGATTTCCCCCTTGAGTTGTTGAGTGTGTGCTGGGCAGTTCATAAAAATGTGAGGCTGGAAGGGACCTCAAGAGGACAATTAGACCAGCTCCCTGCACTGTGGCAAAACCAATTATACTAAGGGCATGTCTTCACTCTGCAGAAGTTTGATGCTGCCATGATCGATATTCTGGAGTTTGATTTAGCGAGTCTAGTTAAGACTCGCTAAATTGAACACAGAGGGTAACTCTACCAGCAGCTGGTACTTCTGCTCTTGCCAGGAGTAAGGGAAGCTGATGGAAATGTTTGCTCCCATCAACCTCCTGCTGCAGGGATGCTGCCAAGCTCAGTTTAAGATCAGATGACTACAGCTATGTAGAATACGTAGCTGGAGTTGCATCCTTAAGCCAAGCTGCTGGGTCTAGTGTAGACCTGGATTTAGACCACATTATAGTAATTTATTCTAGACTACATTACCGTAGTGTGCTTATAAGAATGTTATGTGGGACTGTGTTTAAAGGCTTTCAGAAATCTAAATACATTGTGTCTACAGCTTCCACCCCAACCAGTCAGTCAAAGAAGGAAATTTGGTTGGAGTTGGCATGATTCCTTCTCGATAAATGCATACTGGCTATTCTTTTTCACCCTATTATCCTGTAGGGGTCGACGGAGGCATGTAGTTTAGACGTACCCTAGGTGCTTACGAATGTATTACTTAATATATTCGCAATTCTTTCATATATCTAAGTTAGGCTGTCTGGTCTATAATTCTCTAGGTCAGGGCTAGGCAAAATACGGCCCAGGGGCTGGTTCTGGCCAGTGAAAACACCAGATCCGGCCCGTGGCCCACCCTGCTGGGACCTTCAGGAACACAGTTGCCGCAGATTTAAAGCACAGTCTTGCAGCTCTTTACTCTGGAGGGAAGAGGAGGAGTCATGTGATTTCTCTGCCCCAACCCAATCCTCAGCTCCTGGAAACAACCAACCAATAGGAGTTGAGATTGGCCTGGGGGTTGGGGTAGTGCAAGTCTCTTATCTCTCCTGGAGCTGAGAGCCACGTGGAGGGAACAGCCTGCAGCTCTGAGTGATCTAGGGCGGCAGCAGGCAGGGAGCCCAGCCTGCTTTGGGGGTGCTGCAGGCTTAAGTAGGCACTCCCCAGCCAGAGCCTGCCTCTGGCACCTCAACTCCCTCCCCCAGCTCACCATCCAAACCCTCTGCACTCTCCTGCCCCAGATCACAACTCCCTCCCAGACTCTGTACCCCTTCCTGCACCTCTCCCCCAGGCCAGAATCCTCTCCTGCACCCAAACACCCTCCCAGATCCTGCACCCAACCCCCTGACGCAGATCACAGCCCGCTCCTTGACCCAAACTCCCTCTCAGACCTCACGCCATCTCCTGCACCCCAGTCCCTTGCCCTGTGCGCCCTTCTGCACCCAACTTCTATACTAGACCCTGCACCTTCTCCACAGAAAAGTGAGGCCATTGACCATTTTCCAAAATCTTTTGAGTGGCCTCACCAAAAATTATTGCCCACCCTTGCTCTAGGTCCTCTTTATTGCCCTAACTCTTGCCTTTCTCCAGTCCTCTGGGAGCTTACTTGTCCATGGGTTCTTAAACATAATGACAAACAGTTCTGAGATTGTTCTGGCTAGTTTCTTAAGTACCCGAATATGAATTTCATCTAGGGTTGCCAGGTGTCTGGTATTCAATCAGACAGTCTGGTTTTTGGGCCATCTGTCCGGTAAAAATATTCAGAAAATACCAGACATGTGCAATGTCCGGTATTATCTGGTTTTCCAGTTGTGCGCCTGACAGAAGCCTGGCAGGGGGTGGAGTGGCTGGGAGTTGGGGCGCAGTTGGCACTGGGAGTCTCTGGTTGCGTCTGACGTAGGAGTGACGCCTTGGGGAGGAGGAGAAGCCCTGTCCCGTGCTCCTGAGCGCTGTTCAAGCGCATTGTGGAGCCATAACCGGACTCCTCGTGCTTCGCCGGGACCGTGCGCAGGACAGGCAGTGCCCTGGGATTTGCATGTGCCTGGGTTAGGCCACTCTCCGCCGGCCGATTCTCTCCCTCCCACCACTCCTCCTCCTGGCCAGCCCCGCTCCCTCCGACCTGCTCCCGGCCAGCCCTGCTTCCTGTGGCCAGTTCTCCTCCTCCTGATCTCCCCTGGCCAGGCCCCTGCCCCCGACCCACCCCCCGCCAGCCCTGCTTCCCATCACCTCCCCCTCCCGGCCAGCCCCGTTCCCCTCCCGGCTGGTCCCTTCCCCCCGCTCCTCCTCAAGTGTGTCTGGTATTTTTTCTGAAGCTACCTGGTAACCCTAATTTCATCAGACCCTAGAGACATAAATACACGTAACCTAAATAAATATTTTTAACTTGTTCTTTCCCTATTTTGGCTTGCATTCCTTTATCTTTGTTCTTAACATTAATTGTGTTAAGTAGGATCACAATACAGTCTTCATTTTAGTGAAGACTGTAGCAAAACAGGCATTACACATCTGAACCTTCTTATTGTTACTGGCTTTTAGCGCTCTTTCGCTGATAAATGGAGGACCTACACTTTCCTTTGTCTTTCTCATCCTATTCATGTATTCCTAGAACCTCTTCTGATTGTCTTTTATGTCCCTTGGTAAGTGTAACTTATTTTTATAGTATAGAACACTAGAACTGGAAGGGACCTCGAGAGATCATCAAGTCCAGTCCCTTGCCCTCACCTCAGGACCAAGTACTATCTAGATCATCCCTGATAGATGTTTATCTAACCTGCTTTTAAATATCTCCAATTATGGAGATTCCACAACCTGCGTTGGCAATTTATTCCAGTGCTTAACCACCCTGACAATTAGGAAGTTTTTCCTAATGTCCAAACTAAACCTTCCTTGCTGAAATTTAATCCCATTGCTTCTTGTCCTATCATCAGAGGTTAAGGAGAATAATTTTTCTCCCTCTTCCTTGTGTCAAAGTCAGACAGGACTCACAGATTTGTCAGACCGCTCTGTTTATTAGCAAAGCTGCTCTGCTAAATGCACCCAGAAAATGTGAGTACCATACAAGGTTCAAACCCCTTGATTTATACAGTCAAAAGAAAGCCAAGTTAACAGGATTAAAAAGAGGGGCAAAACTTCACATGATTAGTGTGAGACTAGTCAAGTATCTTCATTTCAACATCAAGCACACAGCAATCAGCTGTCCATATCTCCCTGGTTATCTCAATTGCTTTCTGCCTAACACCTAATGTTCCTTTTCCTGTTAACTCAGGCCCACCTGGCTAGCATGCTGATCTGCATACCTACAATCAACATTAACATACTTTTCTTCTTCCTCTTAAAAGACAAACAGTATTCCTTCAACTTATTCAATTATTACAGCACAATTCATCTTTCTCTTACAGTATAATTCTTTCTACTTTTAACACCTTTTTAGGTACTTGAAAGTTATTATGATGTCCTCTCTCTGTCTTCTCTTTTCCAAACTAAACAAACCCAATTCTTTCAGTGTTCCTTTATATAGATCATGTTTTCTAGACCTTTAACCATTTTTGTTGTCTTCTCTGGACCTTCTCCAATTTCTCCACATCTTTCCTGAAGTGTGGTGCTTAGAACTGGACATAATACTCCAACAGAGGCCTAATCATTGTAAAGTCGGGGCGGCCCGTGAGCCTAGGCAAATTAGGCAGTTGCCTAGGGCGCCGCTGGCCCGGGTGCCCGATGATAACGTCACGGTCATTGATGGCCGTGCAGGTGGGGGCGCCGATTGCGCCTTCCACCTGGGGCGCCAGCTGCCGCAGCCGGCCTTGAGTCACTCCTGAGTAAAGTGGAATTATTTTGTGTCCTATTGTTGACCCATAGTTAGTTTGTGGTCCACTATGAACTCTAGATCCCTTTCTGCAGTACTCCTTCCTAGACAGTCACTTCCCATTTTGTATGTGTACAACTGATTGTTTCTTCCTAAGTGGAGTACTTTGCATTTATCTTTATTGAACTTCACCCTGTTTACCTCAGACCATTTCTCCAGTTTGTCCAGCTCATTTTGAATTATGAAAAATCATTATGAATTATGAAAAAATTATAACTGAAGCCCCATTTTATACTTTGTACTGCCTTAACTCTGTTTAAAGTTGGGGGTGTGTGTGTACGCATTTGTAATCTCATTTAAAAGAGTGAGTGTGGGGCTGTGTGTAAAGGGATCAGTCTCTGAAGCTAGCCTGTCTGAGTGACCAGCTGCCTGCATTCTCCACCAAAATTTGACACACAGAAATAGAACCAGCAGAATCTTATTTGGGAATAAGACAATATGCCATGTTTATCATGAATGCAGAATTTACTGTCTCTAGCTACTAAAATTATGCACCACACTCAGACACACAGTCCTACAGGTGGGATATAGTTACCAGCCTCAGTTGCTCGTGCTAGTCCACTGGTCAGGCAGTCTAAACATGAGTAGTGGAGCCAGATCATGTTGGTGTCACTGATGTTCCTAGAGGATGATTGTAGAACTAAAAGACTCAATCCTATAGTTTTGCATCCATATATTTCATGTTTTAGTTTAAAGCTCCTATTCTGTAGCATTGCCTCAGAGCACTGTATGAGTCATCAGTTAATAGCAGGTGTGACTTTAATCTTCTTTTCTTTATGGGGTTTTTGTCTGTTTTCCTAGGTGGGTTCATTTGCAGGGCTCACTCACATTGATGGAAAAAAAACCCCCAAGAGTAGTCCTATAGACCATAGAGACAAATAAATAAATGAATATATAATGTATATAGTATCATGAGCTTTCATGGGCAAAACCCACTTCCTCAGATAGAGTGGAGAAAAAAAGGGGAACCTCCCAACTTAAAAAGAAGGGAGAGGAGGAGAAAAAGAAAAAAATACACCTGTCAATTGTAGTGCTGGTGCTAATGAGGCTAACTGAGTGGGCTGTAAGTGTCCCATACTTAGCTTTTGATGTCATTTGGATGTTGAATATAATCGCCCATCCAGTTCATGTCTTTATTCAAGCCATGAAGGCCCGTTCCTCAAGTCTGTCTCTGTAGTTGGTTTCTGAAATTCCTTTGTAGAAGAATGGCTATTTTTAAATCCATTAATGAGTGCCCAGGTAGGCTAAAATGTGTTCTTATAGGTTTTTGTGTATTACCATTTCTGGTATCCGACTTGTGTCCACTTTGTCATAGAGACGGTCCAGTTTGGCCAATATACATGGCAGAGGGACATTGCTGGCACTTCATGGCATAGATCACATTAGAAGATGTTCAGTTGTATGAGCCTCTCATGTTATGGCTTATGTGGTTTCTTCCTGTGCACACTTGTACAGATGTGTGGACAGAGTTGGTAACTGGGTTTATTGCAGGGGTAGGTTCCTGGGTGAGTATGTTTGGGGTGTGATGTGTGATTGCTGAAAATAACTTGCTTCACATTAGGGAGTTGTCTATAGGCGAGGTTTGGCCTGTTTCCCAAGGCCAAAGAACAAGGTGGTGCTAGCAACTCATCACCCAGACAGGCTGGCTCCAGGGACTGATCCCTTTATACATACACCCACATTCACACTTTTAAATGAGATTACATACACATACACCAAACTTTAAACAGAGTCAAGGCAATACAATGTTTAAAACGGGGGTTTAGATACAATATATAAAAAAGTTACAGTAACAGATTCTTCAAAGGCAATTCTTAACAGGTTATTAACAAATTAATCCAAATCCCATTCATAAGAATTTGACTGCAGTTCATGAGGTTACATGATGTCAGATTGATAGATATAATCAATTAAAAGACCGATTTTAATTCTTTAGCCCTACATATTTGCCCGTTTCCATTCTTCTGGAATCTCTCTCATCTTCCATGACACTTCAAAGATGATTACTAATGGCTTAGATACTCAAAGAGCTGATTGAGGAGGTATTATAGGATGCATTTAAACAGGCCCTGGTGACTTAAAGACATCCAAATCTTAAAAGTAATTTGTAACTTGTTCTATCCATATTTTAACTTCTGAACCTACCTCCTTTTCTCCAGCATTCACTATTGTAGGCACCCAATCACCACCAACTTTCTTTGCTGAAAACCGGCACAAAGAAGTTGTTAAGCACCTCTGCCGTTTCCACATTTCCTGCTATCATTATTCCCTCTTCATTGAGCAGTGGGCCTACCTTGTGCGTGGCCTTTCTCTTGCTTCTCATATATTTGTAAAATATCTTGATACCCTTGATATTTCTAGCTAGATTGAGCTTGTTTTGTGCCTTCATCTAATTTTGCCCTTACATACTTGTGTTATTTGTTTATATTCATCCTTTGTACTTTGACCTACTTTCCACTTTTTATAGGACTTCTTTTTGATATTTAGATCATTCTAGATCTCCTGATTAAGCCAGAGTGGTGTCTTGCCATACTTCCTGTCGTCTCTATGGAGTGGAATAGTGTTCTCTTTGGGTATGTCTACACTACCCCCCTAGTTCGAACTAGGGGGGGGTAATGTAGTCATACGGAGTTGCAAATGAAGCCCGGGATTTGAATTTCCCGGGCTTCATTTGCATAAAGCTGGCTGGCGCCATTTTTAAATGCCGGCTAGTTCGGACCCTGTGCCGCGCGGCTTCACGCGGCACGGGGTCCGAACTAGCTGGCATTTAAAAATGGCGCCAGCCAGCTTTATGCAAATGAAGCCCGGGAAATTCAAATCCCGGGATTCATTTGCAACTCCGTATGACTACATTACCCCCCCTAGTTCGAACTAGGGGGGTAGTGTAGACATACCCTCTGACCCTTAATAACGTCCTTTTGAAAAACTGCCAACTGTCCTCAATTGTTTTTCCTCTTAGGCTACGTCTAGACTGCAAAGAAAAGTCGGAAAAAGATACACAAATTGCAAACTGCAATTCGTGTATCTTTTTCCGCTTTTCTTTCAGAAGAGGCTTTTCCAAAATTTGGCCCTTCTAGGGCTAAATTTTGGAAAAACCTCTTTTTTCGGCACATCCCTTATGCCTCATAGAACGAGGTTTACAGGGATGGTGAAAGAACGTGTCAATGTTTCTGAATTTTTTTCAGAAAACCAGATGCATTCCTTGGACCTCCAGTATCTTGGAAAAGCTCTGCAGTCTAGACTTAGCCTCTGTCTTGCTTCCCATGGGATCTTACCTACCAGCTCCCTGAATTTGCTAAAATCTGCCACCTTGGTAGGCTCCCTGAGTTTGCTAAAGTCTTCCGCCTCAGGGGCATGGATGCTCTTCAGCCTCCCCACCTCCTCCTGTAGCTCTCCCAGCTGCTTCCTGAGACATTCCACTAACAGACACCTTTCACATTGGATGGTCCCCCCAGCCTGGATTTCTGTATGTGGGGAAAGCAAGCCACAGGCTCTGCAAAACCACACCAGGATCTGGGTAAAGGAATCCATGGTCAGGTGGTCTGTCTGGCTACAGGCACAGGCAGAGGAGACAGAAGCTGTGCTGGCACAGGTGACGTGGCCCTTCCTAACTATACTGGCTGTATTAGGACTCCCTCTCAAACTCTTTTTTGTGGATCCCTGGTCTCTAGCTCCTCCTGGTTGCTTAGCCTCTGGCTTTGTTTTGTGCCTCTCTAATTTTGCCCCTACATGCTTGTGCTATTCTTTTAGATTTATCATCACCAATTTGTCTCTATTTCCACTTTGTTTGGAGGCTTCCTGTTTAATTTTCAGCTCATTAAAGAGCTCCTGATGGAGCCATCTTAGCTTCCTGATGTTGTGTAGGATGCTGGCAATTTTCCCATTTGCTCTGCTCACTTATCCACAACCCGTTTACGCTGGTCCCAGCTGGCACCTAGTGTCCGTACTCTGTCTCTGGTTCTCTTTGCTGCAGAGTTAATTGGTGAGAGATCATGTGCTTCTTGCCTTCCTCAACCTGCTGAATAGTCACCTGCCTGTTGAGAGGTCCTAGGCCCTAGGAAGTCCATTTTATAACCTGTTTGGGGTGTAGATGGCTGACAATGTGAAGGATTCTAGATTTTATGCTGAAGGGTTGCATGAGGTCAGAGATAACCGACACATTCATGCAGGTGGATGGGAGCAGAGGGCTGGAGCTAAGGCCACGTCTGTGCTTGCTCTGCCCCAATTAGGTATGGTCCCGTGGGACTGGTGCATGTGGACGCTCATACTGACACAGGAGATAAAGCGCTGGGGGAGAAAGTCCAACACGGGACGCCGTTCCGACGCTGTGTGGAGGAGGGGCTGCTGGATTGCAAACGTGTGGTTCAGATCGGAATCAGAGGTTCCTCCTACTTCCCGGATGCCTACAAATACAGCCGGGACCAGGTAGTGTATACTGCTGCCAAAACCTCCTCTACTCTCTGCTGGCCTGTTGGGCCTTGCCTGTGTAGTCAGGGCAAAAACAGCCATGGTGTGTGTGACCAACCGGGCCAGGTCTGGGCACGGCTGAGAGCATCTGCTTAGGGCGAATTGCTCAAACTCAGGGCTCCTTACTGCCCCAGACTGGAGACCTTCCCAAATAGGCCACTAACCAGTGACATCGAGCACTTCAGCTGCCGATCTGGCCAGCCAGAAGCCTCATGAGCAAAACCCCTCTGACACCCCAGCTCCCTCTGTGCCACAATCAGTCCTGGCCCTAGCACACAGGTGAGGGGTTATAGGACCCAATCTCACCTACCCCGAACAGGTTTTCCGGTCCCAAGAAACCAGCCACAGATCCCAGGTCAATTTACACTTTGGATCTTACCCACAAGACCATGCTGGGCCAATCCTTTAGAATCTAAAATCTAAAGATTTATTACTAAAAGAAAGAAAAGCAGGAGAGTAAGGTTGTTAAAGGATAATACATTACATGCATTGAATCACCCAGTTCTCGATGCAGACTCTCAGCAGAGATGTTATAAACTGCTATCTTAAAAGTCTCTGGTGTACATCCTATGTCAGGATGGGTCCACAGTTTTTTCCAGCTCGTCGTTCTCTGCAAGGCTGTATCTGGGATCAGGAGCAAAACTGAAGACAAAAAATGGAGTCTGTCACCTGGCCTTTTATATCCATCCCTGATCTCTTCCAAGCTGGGCAGGGTCACATGGTCATTAGCCAGGTGTGTGTCTGGCATTTAGATATCCATTGTCCCTGGAGAGTTGCTCATTAACATATCCATTGGCTGCACATTCCTCTGCATTGCTCAGCCACAGACAGAGACGTTTCCAGCATCCATACAGAGTCCATGTTTATAACTCCACGTACAGACATTACACAATTCCATGAACAGCATCTACAGAATCAGTAGAAGATAAGCTTTTGTTTGACACCTCACATGCCCTCCTTTGTATATACTTCGGGGCACACCCCTCCCAATGGGTGCAGCAGTGATCTGGCTGCTCCCCTTAAAATCCAGTAATGTGACAGCGCGCAATATGTCCTTCTTCCCAAGAGGGGTGTTTTGTGTAAAGACAAGAGGTGCCAGATGATCGTATTCATTAATCGATGCCATCGCATGGAACACGAATCTCAGTCCAATCCCTGCAACTACGACACTGAGAGCAAGAAAAAAGCACTGCTGCCCCCTCCTGGCTATCTTGCCTGTGCTGCTTCCAGCCATATATTCTGATGAACTGCTTCACCTCTGGAAAAAGCACTACTTGCTGAGGCAGATTGAGACCCCGGTCTTTCCCCCCGGGGGGTGTAATGAAAGACGGAGCAAAGGCAAGGCCACGGAATGGCTGAAAGCCCCAGCGACAATCGGCTTAGTGCTAACGAGCAGTGTCTTGCCCAGGAACTGAAAGTAGAGGGTGTGTCCAAATTTAGAGGATGGAGCCGGAGGGGAGTGACTGTGAGAACAAAGGGGGAGCAGGACGTTTTCTCTGGCAAGGCAATTCCCTGCTAACTCTCAGCCCCAATTGTTAAACATCGTAAAACGCCAGCACGTATGAGCATTTGAATGTGGGAGGGTTTGCTGCTGTTTATAAATAACATTTTGAAATGATGAGGTCAGCCAACGTTACTGATGTTGACATAACAGACACAGCTGTGCGAGGTAGCTAGTCTTTGGTCCTATTTTTCAAACCTATTATGTTTTTTTCAGGTACAAGTTTTTTTTATCAGATACTAGAAGACTTAGCCAGCATTGCCTAGGGCCAGTTGAGGGATGTGTGCATGGCTCACCCACCAGCTACTCCCTGGGGCCAGCAGCGTGGGGGGAACCACACATGCCTCCTGCAGGCGTTGCCTCAGGACCAGCCTGGAGCAATAGAGACTGCACAGCATGATGGGCAGCTGGTCTCTGCAGGTAGCCCGTGGTGGCAAGGGCCATGCTGCTGGCCAGCAGCTGCTCCCCAGGGCTGGGGTGCTTGGTGCCCTATTGTGGTCATTCGTGAGTATAAGTGTTCCTGCTCTCACACCCCTCCCTTTCTGTCTGATAGGAAACCAAAGGCATTTCAAGCACATCCCATTGGCCTGGCACAACCAAACTCTGACCTTATGATAAGAGGACACTGCCTACCTAATTTGGTAGTCTATTTCTTACCGTTTAGGAAGAGTTCTTGAACAAATGCCGGACACATAGACAGACGCACAAACTCTCTCAAATATATAGTACATAGGCCCTTAAAATACATAGACCCTTAAATGTCCCATCGTCAACTACATGGAATTGTGTCCAACTAGAACAACTTTTAAACACCTAGCTCTAGTGGGACAATGGTTTAACTGGCAATGCTGCATGTAACTAGTTGAGCGCTGGGGAGAGAGGAGGATGCTAAAGGGGCATATAGGGGAATCACGGCTTGGGGGAGCTGTTTCAGGAACGTTGCACTGGATCACCGCTTTCTCTACCTGCTTCCTTTCCCCAGCAGCGTGTTTCAGGCAGTGGAAGCCAAACATGTTTTCCCTTCCTCCAACAGGGTTTCCGCGTCGTCCTGGCTGAAGACTGCTGGATGAAGTCATTGGTCCCACTGATGGGGGAGGTGAGACAGCAGATGGGAGCCAAGCCCATTTACATCAGCTTTGATATTGATGGATTAGACCCTGCGTATGCCCCTGGCACGGGAGCTCCTGAAATTGCTGGTCTTACACCTGCTCAGGTAAGGAGATGCTCAGACTTTTTCTGAACCTGCAGAGTAGACACAGGGGAAACCTGGTTCCCTTTAAAGGAAGTCCCAGGGCTTACTCCTTCTGCCCCTCTTGGAATCTAAGAGTCAAGGGATTTAGAAATGGGATTTAGAAATCTTTAAAAAAAGAAAAGTGACATATTGGGAATTGAAATAATTGAGAACTCGTATCCTGCCTCTAATATTGTTAATATTGGTAGATTGGTATTTATCCTTCTATTGTAGGAAAGCCCTGCTAAGGGAGAGTGAGCTGATAGCCACTTTGATGGGGTCTCAGTATTTATACGTCTGATCCTCTGCTTCTTGCTCAGTCCTGTTCAGCATAAAACAAACAAAGAGCCCTAGGTTACAGCAGGGGCCTTGGATGTGAAGACTGTATCTTCACAGATTTCACATCAGCTGTTTAAAAACAAAAACACCACTTTGGTCATCTACTGTATATTTGAGAGAGTGAGTTTGTCTGTCTGTCTGACTGTTCATTCAAGAACTCCTCCTAAACAGTAAGAGCAAGGACCACCGAATTCGGTAGGCAGTTTCCTCTTATCTTAACTTAAAGCAGGGATATGGTTTGGTTGGACCAGAAAAATGGGATGTGCCTGGAATGGGATTGTGCTTCATACACAAAAGAGAAAAACTCATCAGCCAGTTGAAAGGGGCTGGCTGGTGGCATGCACCCTGTGTTCTAGGCTGCCCCAGCCCCAAACCTCCCACATCCTCAGGTGCCCTTTAGGGAGGGCAGCTGGGCTGAAGCCACCCCCTTTTCCCCCCCCCCACATTTGTACAGGGACATTGCTAGCTGTTCCCCTTTGTGAGGGAGCGAGGGGAAAGCTCACAGTTTGCACATTCCTCACTCTGGCTGGGGAGTGCAAGCGGCAGATAAACCTGAGTCTGCAGCAGCCGAGGGACATGCACCCTCCCCCGGCTGTGCCCACTGGAGCTGCAGTGACCATGGAGAGGCGCTTCTCTTCTGGCCCCACACTGCTGCAGTGAGGGCTGGGATAGTCCTCTCTCCCTGAGGCAGCCAGTGTACTGAACCCCTCATCCCCAGCCCCTCCCCAGAGCAATGATTTAAATGAAGCACAGACATTTTCATTTAATTTTCCAAAAGACAAAAATTAACTAAGTCGAGGACCCAAGCAATGCTGGGTACACCTTCTAGTTTAAATACATGGAATGTTTTCAAGGTTCACAATCTGAGCACCAAATAACTAGCCCTTTATTATCTTTCAAAGGCTTTGGAGATCATTCGTGGTTGCCGAGGACTGAATATAGTGGGGTGTGACCTTGTTGAACTTGCACCAATATATGATGCTTCTGGTGAGTCAAAGGAAACAATATTTGGAACAAAAAGTACAACTTAGCGCTGCTACATCCAAGCTTTGTCCTGCTTAGCTGTGGAGACTGGACACTGTCTCAAGTTCAAAGCAAAACAAGAGATATTTAGTCCTTGACAGTTTGGGCGTCCCTAGATAACATATGAAGGCGGTGGGAAATATTTGTCGTCAGCTAGACCTACCGTGTGCATTAAATGGCATGTTGCAGGAGAATATTTAAGGAAATGCAGAGTAGTTCTTAGAAACAGCTGTTTCAGAGTATGGAAGAGTGTTTACCCCCAGGATGTTGGAGACACATAGTGCTGTGTAAACACAAGAGGTTGTACTTCTTGAATAACCACGGTGTGGCTTCCTCAACATCAGTCAGAATTCAGCTCAGTACTTTATGGCTGTGTTGAGATCAGTGTTTCTCAACCTTTTTTTATAAAGTACCCCTCTAAAAAAAATTGTAAGTACCCCCAGTACCTACAGTTTTCAAACACACAACATATTTTTCATTGTAACACATTTGTTTAAACAACTTAATTGTAGCCGGGTGGGCGATGACATTTTTTGGGTGTAAAAAGTACAAGAATAACAAAGTGCTGTAAAACTTAAAACAAAAATTCAGTTTTCTCCAAATTTCAGTTGTATTGACGTACCCCCCCAGACTTCTCTCGAGTACCCTTAAGGGTATTCGTACTGCTGGTTGAGAAACACTGGTCTAGATGACAAAGAAAAGTCAGAAAAAGATACGCAAATTGCAAACCGCAATTTGCGTATCTCTTTCTGCTTTTTTTCTGAAAGAAGCTTTTTTGACATTCGGTCCTGGGCCAAATGTCGGAAAAAATCCTCTTTTGGAACATCTCTTCTTCCTCATAGAATGAGGTTTACAGGGATGCCAAAAAACATGTCTGCTTTTCGAAAAAAAATTTTCGAAAAAGCAGACACGCTCCTTGGACGTGGCAGAGCTTTTCCAGGATACCTCCAGTATCTTGGAAAAACTCTACAGTCTAGATGTACTCTCTGCTTTAACCACTAAGCAATGCTTCCTCTGTACTGCTGTGCCAACCAGATTAATGCAGAGACTTTAGTTCTGCCCTTGACATTGGAAGTGACTTCATGCTTCTCTAGCAATGAAGAAAAACCAATATTAAAAATTATTTTAATTTAGAAAAGCCAATATTTGAACCAATGTGGTGTGGAAACTGTGGGAGGCAAAGCACAGCCTGTAATAAAATGATGCCTTCATTAGGCCTTCATTAGGCTTGTGTACTGCCAAAGGCAGAGCTGGCCTTTTTTAGCAGTGCACTCTGTGCTGCTAAGAGAATTCACTTTGTCAGATGTATATGTAACATTGACAGATGGAATTGAACCCGGGACCGCCGCAGCTTAGAACAGGAGTCTCTACTGTGCGAGCTAAATGCCAGCTAGCTGTAGAGCAGACCACACCCAAAAGGTGTGTGGGTTACTACATCCCAGGTGGCTAAACTTATGGACCCTCCAAGGTGCACCAGGCAGTCTTCAGAAGTTTGAGAACTGAGCGTGGCCTGGAGGAGTGGGGAGTCTGAGCCCTGCAACCCCATCCACAGCCAGACGCAACTTTCCTCCCGCAAGTAGAACAGACTTGCTAGCACAGGAACCAGAATCAGCCAGCACAATCCATCTTGGGGACAGGGGTGCCTAGAGCCTGGCCCCCTCCCTGTATCCTAAGCCAGCCCACACTAACACACACCCAGCAGCTGGCCCCAACCCAGCAGGCAGCCCTGCCTTCTCCTTTGTCCAGCTTCCTGAGAAAGGTGTTACCTGGTGGCACCCCCCACATATGCTCAGGTTACAAGAGAGTCTGGGCCATTGTGAACATGCTGAGCTGGGCAGCCTGGGGCAGCCTCCCTTCAGTGAGAGTCACACCCCAAACTCCCATCCCCAGCAGGGCACCAGTGCAGTGCCCAGGGAAACTGAGGCCCACGCACTCAGAGTTCCAAAAGAACAGCACAGGACAGTAGAAATCACAAGCAACGTAACAAGCGAACAGAGTGAAACAATCCCCACTACGTCACAGGGCAAATCTGCCAGAGCTCAGGGCTTCTGCCCCATGGAAAGCGCCTACCAGGGCTTGGGGCATTAGCTTGGCTCCTGCCGAAGCCTCAAGCCTCCTGGCAAGACTGCCCCATGAGACAGAAGCCTGTACCCCATCACCCTGCTGCAAGGCAGAGATCCCAAACCCCTCCCCTCCGTAAGTGGAGAATGGGAGGAAGCATTTGGAGGGCTCCATGATCCACACTTTAGCTGCAGACGAGCTGCATTTGGTCATGCTGGTATATACACATAGTCTGGCTCATGCAGGGGGAGAAGGGCTTGCTTTTTAAACAGCCAAATACAAATTGTGTCTGGTTCCTGGAGAGCTAAGAACAATGGAAGGCCCTGTCCTGGGGCCACTTTGCCTTAGATTTATTTCCATTGACAGAAAAGGGGCAAACTTGGAGCCTTCGGCTGCGTCTATACTATAAGCCTCTTCCACAAGAAGAAATGCAAATGGAGCACTCATTTGCATATGTCACACTCTCATTTGCATTTCCTCCTTGGATTTCTTTTGCACAAGAGGTTTTTGTGCAAAAAAGAGCTGTATAGATGGCTCCTTTTTGCGCAAAACTCCCCTTTCCTCATTTTTTGAGGAAAAACGGCTCTTGCACCAAAAAGGGTTTTTGCGCAAAAAGGAGCCGTCTACACAGCTCTTTTTTGTGCAAAAACCTCTTGTGCAAAAGGGATCTGAGGAGGAAATGCAAATGAGAGCATGACATATGCAAATGAGCACTCCCTTTGCATTTCCTCTTGCAGAAGAGGCTTGTAATATAGACACAGCCCATTTGCATTGATGCTGGCAAAAGTTGGATGTGTGTTCACTGCTGGTGCAGCTCCAACAGAGTAGCAATAGCGAGTGATGGTGTGGATGGGATTGAGTGTGTTATCTTCCCTTCTACAATGGTAAAGACTACAACTTTCCTCTGTGGTGCACAAGAAGGAAGTCGCACCAGCTGTGAATTAGGGGGCGGGCTCTTTTTTTGGCCTTGATGATGCAGTCTTACTCTACGGGGCAAACGAGATTTGGATGACTAAGTCTTAAATTACAGGCAGTTCCCTGGTTACATGGATCCGACTTACATCGGATCCCTACTTACAAACGGGGTGAGGCAACCCCGCACTAGCTGCTTCCCCCCAGCAGACCAGGGAGACGTGAAGCTAGCGCCCCTCTTCCCCCCCTCCCCCCCAGCAGACCAGGGAGACGCGGAGCGGCTTTTCTCAGCAGACACCTCAGCTTGAGAATAAAGGACTGAGGGAAGTGAGGTGTGGGAGAATAAAACGGAGCTCTGGAGAAATGTTTGGCTAGAGTTTCCCCTACAATATGTACCAGTTCCGACTTACTTACAAATTCAACTTAAGAACAAACCTACAATCCCTATCTTGTACATAACCCGGGGACTGCCTGTACTTGTATATTATTGCAGCTCTCGACTATTAGTTCCTCTGATTTCCTGGGGTTGGGTAAGAGCAGTGGTTCTTAACCTGGGGTACATGCACCCCCTGGGGGTGTGAGATGCCCTTTCCGGGGGTGCGAGACATGCCAGATTTTTATAATATATCTTAGGTTTAAAGAACTGACCTACTTCAATGATTTTTAAAAAGGGGTGCGAGAACATATTCTGAGAACCAAAGGGGTGCAGGCTGCAGTAAGGTTAAGAACCACTGGGTTAGGGATTCCAACTGAAGACAAGTTAGTTTGGTAGCACTAAAGAATTAAGCATAAATATATTTGTAATTGACCAGACCAGATAACTTTTCACTGGTGTGTGGCCTTTATATCTCTGGTCTCAGGCAAGTGAATCTGTGACTTGTACAAGACTCTGCCAGTATGGAGTCAGTTTCAGGATTGGGGCCCTGATATAACTAACCAGTGCTGGAGGAAGAGTTGGAAAATAACTCCTTGCTCCCGTAGTAATGATTTTCTGACTGACTCTTTAACTGGAAGCGATTGGATGGTCACAGGATTTTTTCCCCCTTTGTTTGTAGGTAACACAGCCCTCATGGGAGCAAATCTGCTGTTTGAAATGTTGTGCGCACTCCCAGGAGTCAAAACAATTTAAACCAGCAAGGAACAACCTAGGCTAATGAGCGGGCCGTATAAATGGCCTCCTTCAACTCAGTGGACCGCAAGATTGTTATAACGAAGACAGTCTCCTGGGAGAGGGTAGTTTGGCTAATTGCACTTGTGTGCCTAGAAATTGTGGGGGGGGGGGGGGGAAGGGGGGAATTGCACCATAGCAGCGCTGTGATTGGATGCAGGCAGAGCACACAGCTCAAAGGGCCAATGTCGTGTACAACCAGCATGGCCCTTCCTTCACGTGCCCTTACTCTGCACATGTGTCACTTCAGTAATACTGGTAGGAAAAAACGACATGGATGGAAACCAGCGGAATCTGGCAACCCTGTGCGTGGACAAAATATCTCGCAGGCCACACACAGAGAACCCCAATGGACTGCCTGTGTCCCTCGGGCCGCAAGTTGCCCACCACTGGTTTAAACCTTCATAGGGGGAGACTCCATAAAGTCTCTACCGGTGTCTCTTCACTTACAAGGTGAGTTTAATAGTCGCAGCCTTTCCATGCAAATACATCAACATAATAGGAGTGAAGACAGACGCCTGAATGGAAGAACTCGGTCAGGTTTTGCTTTTAATTTCTGCCCTCCCTCTCTCTTTGAAGTTAGAGAAGGAGTGCGGGAAAGTGAAGCTTTGTGGTAGATAATACAAACCATTCTGCACCAGACAAAGTCCATTTCAAGCTCCTTTTATGCTATAAGCAGAACTGGGGGGAGGGGAGCAGGTATAGTATTCATGTTGCTGCAGAAATATGGCCAGCAGTGTGTAGAGTGTCCAGTGCTAGGATTTGCAGCACTGTGTAATAGCATGCAAGACTCAAAAGTTAGAACTGGCTACACACACAAGAAAATAACCATGCATTGTCTGTTTTCTAAGTCAACCGGAACTCAGCAAGTCACCAATTCATACAGGCACTATCTCACTGCTATAAAGCTCTGAGGAATGCCTCAGCCACTGGAGTTGCTTGAATAGATATCACTCAGGTCAGAGGGTGACTCATTTGGTAGAATATTTATCCATAGAACCAAGCTACTCTTTTAGGGGAGGGGTGAGCGTAGTGAGGTTTTTAAGTAATCTCCCATGCTCAGAGGAGTGCTTCATAGGAAGGTTCAGACTGCTGCACAGGCGTTAATCTCAATCTGAATCAAAGGAAAACTCATGAACAATTTGGCAGTCATGCACCATAATGTGACCTACTCGCGGGGCAGCCTCAGACTCCTTCAGGTCACTTTGGAGGAGTTTATTGAGTTTAAAGCAAGCATTAGATAAAGCGATTGTGCCTTCATGGATTAACAGAAAGGGAAGAAGTAGCAAGGTGAGAAGCTGAAACGAAGCATCTTGCAAATTTCTGTCTATAACAAAACTAATTGCACATGTAACAGACGATTGGATGACAGCATTTCCTCGGTAACATAGTTCAAAAATACAATCATTAAAGAATTAAGTTCCTTGATGCAAAGAAGAGTCAATATTGTACTAGAGATGTACCATTGTTGTTTGAAAGGTGTCCGAGCTATTTCACTAGCAGGTATTTACATTTTCTTTTACATGTCTACTGGCTCATAGCAGCTTATGCCTACAATCTGAGGACATGAGTTATGGCTCTAAGAGGCAGTCTAAAAATGGACAGAAGTGGAAAGGCATCTGGAAAACAATGTACATTTAAATGGCTCCACATCTTTACAGTATTTACGGCTGAGCTAATCCCCCTTCCCTCCCTGGTTATGGCTTAGGGGGTGAAGCTGCATGTGGAACTATTATACAAGAAGCATAAAACATGCAGATCACCTACTAGCCCCAATACCAGCTATCGGTTTGCTACAAAGGAGATACCCCCAGCCACGCTCCTAAATCACTTACCGCAGGGAAAGCTGATGCATAAGAATGCTTGGCATGAGGCCTTTCAGAGTTGCAGAGTTTGGGGGAGATTCTGTAGGGTCTTCCCAGTATCACGCCATGCACTATGGGCTAAGCATTGGGAAGGAGAGGGGGACCTGACCTATGTAACCGGTTCACTGTGTTCAGTCCAAACTGAATCACCGTTTCAAAGAACTCCCAGGTTTTCTTCCGCTGAGAAAAGAGAACAGAGGCGATGTGGAACAGGACATTAAAGGAAAATAGACTGGTTTTTGTCTTAGATAGTACAGCATTCAAATACAAGAACAATTTGGTACAGAGGACTTCAGTATGTTTCCTCTTTCAAATCTAGGTCAGAGATGTAGGAAGATACTTCTACGCACTGGGCTTAGGAGCATTCATCTAAAACCTACTGTCCATTTTCATGACTGTTTATTCCTGAAAAGAACTGTCCATGGTTGTCATCTTAAAAAGTTTGTAATGTTAGAATCTCTTTTAAATGTCTTCAGTTCAATTCAGAGTTCAAGGGGCTAACTGGTCCCATACAACAGCAATACCTAAATGGTTCCATGTAGACAGATTTAGGAAAAGCCTAACCTTGGAAAAAGAGTCACCATAAAACCCTGAGGCTACGCTACACTACCAGTTTTTGTGGCAAAAATATGCTAATGAGGGGCTCATTTGCATGACTTGTGATCTCATTTGCATACTTTCTGCCGATCCGTTTTTTTCGCTAGGGTTTCTGTGAAAAAACAAGCAGTGTGGACGTTTTCTTTTTGTGCAAAAACACCTTTTCCTGCCAGATTGGTAAACCTCCTTTTTTGAGGCATAAGGATCTGGTGGGAAAAGGGGGTTTTGTGCAAGAAGAAAACATCCATACTGCTTGTTTTTGCACAAAAACCCTACCGAAAAAAGAATCAGCAGACAATATGCAAATGAGATCGCTACTCATGCAAATGTATCCCTCATTAGCATATTTTTTGCCAAGAAAACTCGTAGTGTAGAGGAAGCCTGAGAAGTTAATGGTGTTTTGAGCACAACGTGCCATCAGCAACAATCCCATAACTTCATAGAATTCAATCTAATTGACTGTGGATGGCAGCACCTACAGCTGTTATCTGTCAATGGGAACTCAGGGCTGGGCTTTCTCCCAGGCTGAACATGCCTTGTAAAGTATGGCTTATGGCCGACTGTTCCAAACATGAGGTGCTTCCCAAAGTACCCCTAGGGTGGGGTACCAGCACCTCCCGGTAGCTCTGCCATCTGCAGGGTAACAGCAGAGACCTGGACAAGCCTTATTGACGTTTCCGTGATAAAGGTGAATAGAAAACAGTAACTAATTTTCCTGAATATAAGACCTCCCCCTTTGCTCTGTATTATGTAACACCCTGCAGTGTTAGGATCAGCAGTGCCTCTATCTGAGCTTAGTAGTTGCATAACCACTGCTGAGTTGAACTCTGGTTGATTACTGAGGTTTCATCTTGCAGGGAGGAGTAAACACGGTCTTGAATTCTCCAGCTTACGAAAAGGGGTCAATGACACGTGTGACATGACATCCATTTATTCTCACTCTGATTGGAGAGCTGAGGCTGCCATCTACATGTAGGTGTGTGAAGAGACATTGTCAGAAGTTCTACCCTGGAATCAGTTTGCTTTGCAGATGTGAATGCCCCTCCGGTCTCTAAGAAGCTACCGTCTGTTTAACAGCAGGGAGTGAAGTTAGAAACAGTATTTGCAACCCAGAACAGACCATTGATCCATCCAAGCCAGTATTCTACTTTTCATTATGACCGTATGCTTCTGTGGAAAGTGAAGAAAAAAACAATGCACATAACTACAGGGAGTTACGTAAGGGAGACTTTTGAACTCTGCATGCAGTCACTTGGTATCCTGAAGGAGGAAGCTTTAACAAATACATTTTTTACTTACAATGCTCCTAAATATGCCAGATGAGAGACAACATAAGTGAAGACAAAAGTAAAAGAGCCGTTAAATACACATTCCTAGAAAATACATCTGTTCAGTGCTGTGATAGAGATGGAAAAAAGAGGTGTGTTACTTTTACTGATGAAGGCTGGAAAAGCAGACTCTGCCATTACCACCTGAACCCTGTCCTTGTCTAATCACCCAGCACATCACTTAGTATTTTCACTCATCTTGTCTCAAGGCTTTAGGCACTGCTGTAGTCAACACAGCCCACAGTCTCCTTGCACCCTCTGAGTCAAACCAGTTTGGTATGAAGCCTAGGTGAGCCTCAGGAATTCAGTCTGGAATGATCTTCAGCCCAGCAGTTAAAATTAGCTCCGGCAGGAGGACAACACATCTATCCAAAGAAGAACACTTCACAGAGACATGTAGATGGCAGCCTCAGTTCTCCAGTGATAGGTGCCTCAGGACATACCCTCTAGAAAAGAAGAGCTGCAATTTGTACTGATGCAGCTGACTTTGCTGTGAACTCCACTGTTGCAAACTGTAACTATGTAGACCTTAGGCCATGGTTTGCACTAGGTCAGCTGGGCATGGAGGAAGTGGGGGCAAATCCCCAGAACTCCCTTAGAGAATTGTTTGTGGGGACCTAATAGACAGGGCTCAGGCTGAAATCACCTGGTCCTCATGACAACGGACCAGTTAGAAAGGCAGAGGCCGAGATGCAAGAACAAAATTCTTCCCTTTCCCCATCACCATCGTGACGACCTGTTTAAAAGCCGCACTGCAGTGGGGCCGTGCCGGCACCTCCTCTTCATCTTTCCAGTGGTGAAGTTGGCAAATTGCCCAAGGATCCCTTTGACTAACAAGCATCGGCTGCCCAGGCAGTTCTGCAGCTAGGCCTGTGGCTGCCTTTCCCTTTAATCCTGTGGGGCTGCAGCCTGCAGGACTCCAGGTTGCTTGACTGAGGAACCTGGCCCAGTCTCTGGAAAGTAAGGGTGGCTGGCATCATAGAACCCTAGGGATGGACGAGACCGCAGGAGGTCATTGAGTCCAGCCCCCTGCTCAAAGCAGGACCAATCCCATTCCCAGCTAAATCATCCCAGCCAGGGCTCTGTCAAGCCGGGTCTTAAAAACCTCTAGGGATGGAGATTCCACCAGCTCCCTAGGGAACCCATCCCAGTGCTTCACCACCCTCCTAGGGAAACAGTTTTTCCTAATATCCAACCTAGCCGCCTCCCCCTACCCCCACTGCCACTTGGCATCCTGCTGCACAAATTCAAGTGCTCCGGCTCTGGTCTGAGCAGGCCTTGGGGGTCATTGCACGTGGTACAACCAGAACAGGGGGAAAGACTCCAGTTCCCAGAATGCAAGAGGGGCAAAAGCTGGGGGGAGGAGAGGGAAGAGAGATGGGGAAGGACGTAGCGCCCAGGCGGCTGCAGGCGTCTGGGTTGCACTTTGGACCCGCCCGCGGGAGGGAGCGCAGCGTGTCTCTGCTTTCCCGGCGCCTCCCTGCTCGGAGCCTGCGGGGCCCGCCGTGCGCGGGATGGAGCGCCTGGTCTTGCGGGGCAGCGGGCAGCTGCTGGGGAGAACGCGCTGCGCTGCGCGCCTCTGCCTGCGCGAGTTCTCGGAAACTTCCCCGGCAGCCCCCCGAGCCAAGCCGCGTGTGCGGGCCGCCGCTGGCTCCCTGCTCTCCGGGCACGGCCCCCCTCGCCGCTTCCTCTCTGATTCCAGCTTCAATGTGCCCCCCAGCGCGCAGTTCGTAGCCCGGCCCGTGGGGATCTGCTCCATGCTGAGGCTGCCTGTCCAGGCTTCACCGGAGGGGCTGGATGCGGCTTTTGTTGGGGTGCCCCTGGACACAGGAACCTCCAACCGCCCTGGCGCAAGGTAGGGGGGAGCCACCACCCCAGGAACACGGGCCCTTGGTGCCTGGTGACCGTGCCCCGCGGGAGAAATCGAAGCCTCGTGTTGAACAGAGTCCAGAAAATCCCCAGGGGGCTCAGTGCTGTGAGCACAGGTGACTCCTGGCAGCACTGGGGAAGGTGCATCGCCCCTCTGTGCCCTGGCCAAAATGTTCATTGCTAAATGGGGTGCCCCACGTGCCCTTCCCGGTTCCTCTGGCTGCTTGTTGCTGCACCCCCCTCTCTGCAGGCTCCCATGGCTGTGAAATACACGGGACTGACTGCCGGGTTGCTCTTGGTGTCCATTCAGTCCTGTTCTGGGGCCAGCGCTCAGAGTGGGTTTGTAATGTGACAATCAAGGTCCAGACATCCAGGGGGGAAACACCCTAAAGGATTTTCAGTTGAAGCAACTCATTGATTGTGATATGATTGTACTGTACAAGCACATCGAGTAAAGGTCTTTTATGAAAGCAGGTGACATGCTGGTCATGACGATCAGTGTGATGTATGGATGGGTGGTGCACAGAGGGGGGTGTGTGTGTGGGTGCTGGAAATACTTACCTATAATCTGTTGTGGAGAAAGTTGATAAAACAGCCTGGCTTAAGACGAATGTGGATTTATCTTTCTGGGTCAACCTCTATAAGCCAAAGGCCAATGAAGGTTCATTTAGATATGATGGAACCAGAGCAATCAAGCTAACAAGCAGCAGAATGTCAAGGGACAGAATCTGTACCCCCCATGACGTCTACCCAGCTCTTGATGCAAAGACAATAATAGACTTTGCCTATTTGCTCTACTTTCTATTTCCCATTCTAGATAACCATCACTTAGGGGACCATATAGCTTGTAAAGGCCTCCTGCCCAAATGGCTGGAGTTGCTGGGAATATGTGAGTAAAGTTTAGGTGAAGTTTGCTTAGGTAAAGTTTGTAACTTGCTAAGATTAAGCTTTAGTCGCTAGAAAGCATATTTGTTATGTGGGGCTCCAGTCAGACACCTTATTGTAAATCGAGTGCTAGGGCAGAATCACAAGCTCTGGCCGCAGGCTGGATTCAGCCTTCCAAGCCTTTTAATCCTGCCTGTGGCCCAGCCCCCGGTTTCCAGCCAATAGGAGCTGAGAGATTTTGCCATGGTGGGAGCAGCACATGAAGCCTTCCCCCCTGCAGCACAGAGCGCCACCTGAAACAGCCAGCTGAGGGCTGCTGGCAGGCAGGGAAGCTTGCCTGAGAATGCGGTTGGCCAGGAGCTACTTGGGTAAGCACCTCCTGACGAGACCACTCCCCCTCCAGCACCCTAGCTCCCTCCCAAACCCTGTATCCCCTCCTACACCCTTTACTTAGGCTACAATCCTCTCCAGGACTCATACTCCCACCTGGAGCATGCACCCCAATTCCCTGCCCCACATCACAATCCCTTCCTTTGCCCAAACTCCTCAAACCCTTCACCTTCTCCCGCGCCCAGTCCCCTATTCTGAGCTCCCTTCTGCACCCAACCTCTATTCTAGACCCTGCACCACCTCCATAGAAAAGTTGACTACTTACCAAAATCTTGGCAGCGCCCTCCCACCGCCAAAAAATTGCCCACCCCAGATCTAGTGTGACTGGCAAAGAGTTGTTAAAACCCCTGATAATTTAGGGTACCCAATAGAGAAACTTTAAAGTGAGCGGAGTTTTAAAAGGTGGGTGTTGAGCCTTTTTGAAAATCAGGCCCCTGTAAGTCCTCAAGTTGGCCACCTAGAATCATAGTTGCATGTGAAAATCTTTGCATGCACTCTAGCTTTGCAGTAAGCTCTCTACCTGGATCGACAGATGATCCATGTGCTAAAGCCAATAGGTCACACTCATTATGTATCTGACGTCGGCTATTCCATTACAATAATCCCCCTTGACATGTTTGCCCCAGTGGTCTTCCGAGTGAGACCAACTCCTAAGAGTCTGGAAGGAGTTTGTGCCCAATTAGCTGCGTGTTCAGAATCCCGTGGGTCTGTGCAAGTTTCCTTCTCAAACCATCCCCGAGAATGACGTGTTCAATTCTTTCCTTTCCAGGTTTGGCCCTCGCCATATTCGGGCCGAGTCGAGCATGGTGAGGTCATATAATCCCAGCACCGGGGCTGCACCTTTCCATTCCCTCATGGTGGCCGACATAGGCGATGTGAATGTGAACCTCTACAACCTGCCGGAGAGCTGCAGGCAAATCCGAGAAGCCTATCAGAAGATTGTGGCAGCCGGCTGCATTCCCCTCACGCTGGGTAAGGACCCCACGCCTGGGCCCCGTCTCATGCTTTGCTGTTGCAGTGCTGGCTAGTAAGTGGGCAGCCGAAAGGACAACAGGATCCATTAAGGCCATCTCCCTCCTTCCACCCCATAGACTGCAACGGATAGAGACCAATTTATTAACAGGGTGCTGTGAATGCAGCAGTGTGACTCTCCTCCTCCTCCCCATGGAGATATTTCAGTCTCCCACTTCTGGGTCTTCCTAAAACATTCAGATTTTTGCAACTGGATGAAAAAAAAAACGACTTGGAGGTGTTAGCGAGCCAACATTTTATACCTCTCATTAGCACATCACTCAGCCAAATGGCGGTTGCTGATGGTATGTGGAGGGAGAAAACATCAGGACTTGTATTGGTATATGTCAGTGGTGGGCAATAGTTTTTAAAAGGGGGCCACTTTAGAAACTTCTGAAGTGGCCCCCGGCCACCCTGGAAGGGGCGGAGCTTTGAGTGGAAGGGTCAGGAGACTTCTTGTGCTTCCCTCTCCATCCTGATTGGCCTGGGGTGGGGGAATGTGAGAAGTCTTCCCCCACTCTGCCCCTTAAAGAGAAATTCCAGCTGTTTTAAAACAGCTGGCGGTTTCCTGTAGGTGCCTAATGAGAGGAGACTGTCCTACGCTCTCTCTGCTCCAGGCCAATCAGGATCTGGGGGCGGGGGAGCACACGAAATCTCCTCATCCCCACAAGAGCGTGTGGCAGCTAGAGAGACGCCCTGGCTGTTTTAAAACAGCTGGTGTATCTCTCTAGCCCAGGGGTGGGCAAAGGGCACTCTGGAGGCCGGATCCAGCCTGCCAAGCCAGTGGATCAGGCCCATGGCTGCTCTGCAGTCCTCCCACCCCCAAGCCAATCAGGGCCTTGAGGCTGGGGAGTGCGCAAAGTCTCCTCACTCCTGCAAGAGCGCACAGGGGCTAGAGAGACATGCCAGATGTTTTAAAACAGCCGGCTTGTCTCTAGCTGCTGCGCGTCCCCAGCAGGGTGGGGTCAGGACACGCGAGACTTTGCGTGCTTCCCCCAGGCCCTGATTGGCCTGGGGGCCGGGATCGTACAAAGCTCCTCCCTCCCCCTGCCAAAAGCCCGCAGCAGCTAGAGATAAACGTTGGCTGTTTTGAAACAGCTGGTGTGTTTCTTTAACTGCCATGTGCTCTTGCAGAGGCGATGAGACTTTGCACACTCACCTGTCCCCCGGCCCTGATTAGCCTGGAGGTGGGGGAGCAGCAGGACCAGCTTGATGGGCTGGATCCAGCCTGTGGAGGGTCCTTTGCCCACGTGCACTGCCTGTTTGTTTTACCTTGGGACGCCTGTGACTTTGCAATCCGACACTCACTTCACTGTTGGGAACGTAGGCAGTCAGGAGAAAGCTTACAAGTCAGGTTCAGTCTACTCAAATGTCCTGAGTCTGTATATAGGACTGTGCCTGTATTTATAACACATAGCTGGGATCCCTCTCCTCAAACTGCTGCCGAAGCACCCTTCCCAGTAGTGAAATCCAAACACTCGCAGATCTCCTGTCATCCCGTTTACCAAAATACGAGGTAGGCTATTGCAACTAGGAACTGTCAGATTTTTCTTTATGAACTGGAGCTCTTCTACTATGTATGGTGGGCTCTCCAGGTCTCACAGCTAAGCAGTAGGGATGTTAAAATGCATTTATTTAGATAAACGTGTAACTTGCTGAAAATGTCACTGGTTACATGATTACACTGGATAGGAGAGGGGAGAGAGAAGGCGGCTTGCAGGGAGCGACCTACCTCTCCCCTGCACTGCTGCCTCTGTACCCCTCCCCTCAAGCACTGGCTCCAACCTGTCCCCTCCCACGCTGCTGCCTCTGACATAGAGGCAGCAGTGTGAGGATGGGCAGGGGGTTGAATGTAACCCTGATGCTAGTTATGGATGATGGTTGTGGTAGCTGATTAACCAGCGCCCAGCAGCAGCCTCCTACCCACAGCCTGCTGCGGGTGGAGGGCTGCTCCAGCCCTGCTGAGCCCACTGCGGGGTGTCGGGCAGCTGGCAGTCCCACTAGAGATCCCAGTTATCTGGTTAAACTTAACGTTTAACTGGTTAAATGACTAAATGGGATTTTACATCCCTGATATGGAGCGATCTTCCCTCTGAGTCAGTAGGAGGTGCAGTCTTTCAGGTAAAACTTTGTAAAACAGAGTTCCAGACGGCTTGTGCTCATTAAAGATTCCATGCAAGAGATGTCCTCTGCCTTCCCAAATTCCCATTGACGTTTCAGTGACAAACTGGGTTATTCCACTCCTCAACTGTTTAGCATTGCTGTGGGTTGTTAAATCTCAGCTGCGACCCACCCCAGAGGCAGCTGCAAGCAGTGGATGAAGCATCCCCTGAATATACATCTGTATGCCCAGTATCTACATTTAGAAGCTGGCCTTGAGTACCAGCTGCAGCAAGAGAACAAAAGCTGGGTGGATTTTTGAGAGCTTTTAGTATTAAAAACGGGCAACTTCTCTTACTATCTGCCACCAATTTAATGCTCTGGGATGGCAGGTAGGTGAATAAAGGATGATCTCTCTTTGTAAAGTGCTGATGTGTTCCCGAGAGGTGCAATATGAATGGAGCGCCTATGGCTGGAAAATATATTTGATCAATGCTGACGTGTTCTCTGTTCCCTGTCCCGTTGCAGGTGGAGATCACACAATAACATACCCAATCCTGCAGGCGGTGGCAGAAAAGTAAGTTTAAAATCTGAAAATGTGGCATGTGTAAAAGTTGACCCCTTGTGGTGATAGAAGTGATTTCCCCCTTGAGTTGTTGAGTCGGTGCTCTACTGGGCAGTTCATAGAAATATGAAGGTGGAAGGACCTCAAGAGCTCCCTGCACTGTGGCAAGGCCAATTATCCCGAGACCTTCCCTGTTTAACACGTTCCTATAAAGTGTGGTGTCCTGACCAGGACGCAGTACTCCAGTTGATGGGAGAAGCCAGAGAATTTATCTGCTTGTGTCTTGCCTACAACACTCCTAGTTATGCCCACCAGATTGATGATGATCTTTGTTGCAACAGCGCTACATTGTTTACTCATAATCAATTTATGATCCGCTGCAACCAGCAGATCGTTTTCAGCATCCTGCCACCTGGTCAGTTGTTCCCCATGTTATAGCTGTGCATCTCCTTTGTCTTCTTCTCAATGTTTTTATTTAATTTCATCTTGTTGATTTCATATCGGTTCTCCAATTAGTCAAAATTGTTCTGAATTCTGATACCGGCCTTCTAAGTGCTAGCAACCCCTCCTGGCTCGGTGTCATTGGCAATTTGTACAACATCCGCTTCCATTCCATTGTCCATGTCGTTGTTGAATAGTACACGATGCAGGACAGACCTCTGCGGGACTCCACCAGACACATTCCCCTAGCTTGACAGCATACCATTGATTAAATACTCTTTGAGGACAGTCTTCAACCAGTTTTGTACCCACATTACAGTAATTTTCTCTAGACCACATTTTCCTAGTTTGCGTATGAGAATGTGATGTGGGACTGTGTCCAAAGGCTTACTGAAATCTATTTACATTGTGTCCTCAGTTTCCCCCTAACCAACTAGACCAGTAATCCTGTTAGAGAAGGAAATTCGGTTAGATTGCGGTGATTTCTTGACAAATCCATACTAGCTATTCTTTTAACCCTGTTATCCTGTAGGTGCTTACAAATTTCTTATTTAATATAGTCCAGATTCTTTCTTAATCAAAGTTAGGCTGTCTGGTCTGCAATTCTTTTGGTCCTCTTTATTCCCCTTTGGCTACGTCTACACTGGCATGATTTTCCGGAAATGCTTTTAACGGAAAAGTTTTCCGTTAAAAGCATTTTTGGAAAAGCGCGTCTAGATTGGCAGGACACTTTTCCAGAAAAGCACTTTTTGCGGAAAATTATCCGTGGCCAATCTAGACGCGCTTTTCTGCAAAAAAGCCCCGATCGCCATTTTCGCGATCGGGGCTTTTTTGCGGAAAACAGTACTGTGCTGTCTACACTGGCCCTTTTGCGCAGAAGTCTTTCGGAAAAAGACTTTTGCCCGAACGGGAGCAGCATAGTATTTCCGGAAAATCACTGATGATCTTACATGAGATCATCAGTGCTTTTGCGGAAATTCAAGCGGCCAGTGTAGACAGCTGGCAAATTTTTCCGGAAAAGCGGCTGATTTTCTGGAAAAACTTGCCAGTCTGGACACAGCTCTTATGTTTACCTTTCTTCAGTCCCCTGGGACCTTACTTATCTTCCACGGGTTCTCAAACATAATCATAGAATACTAGGACTGGAAGGGACCTCGAGAGGTCATCGAGTCCAGACCCCTGCCCTCATGGCAGGACCAAATACTGTCTAGACCATCTCTGATAGACATTTATCTAACCTACTCTTAAATGTCTCCAGAGATGGAGATTCCACAAACGCCCTGGGCAATTTATTCCAGTGTTTGACTACGCTGTATCTAGCTATTCTAATTCTCAGATCCATTCCAGCTAGTTCCCTAAGTACCCGAATACAAATTTCAAAAGGGCCTGCTGTCTTGAAAATATTTATTTGTTAGATGTAGTCAGCGTGTTCTTCCCCATTGCATTCCTTGTTCTTAACATTTATTAAGTACTGTGTCACAATTTACCATTTTAGTGGAGACTGTAGCAAAACAGGCATTACATAGCTCAGCCTTCGTGTTGTTGGCTATTAGCTCTCTTCACTGCTAAACCGAGGACCTACACTTGCCTTTGTCTTTCTCATCCTATTCATATATTCAGAGAATCTCTTTTGATTGTCTTTTATCCCCCTTGGAGGGGTAACTCATTTTGTGCCCATCTCTCCGATTTTGTCCCTCCATGCTTGTGCTATTCTTTGATACGCCTCATCAGCAAATTGTCCACGTTTCTGCTGTTTTGTAGACTTCCTATATAATTTTCAGGTCATCTAAAAAGCTCATGATGGAGCCATCTTAGTGTCCTGCTATTCTTCGTAACTTTTAAATGGTTTCTCTTACATCTGGGATTTCAGGATTCGTTTATTCAGACTGGGTGGGAGAGTCATATGGAGGATAAAGTCCAGCTGCAGCAGTATCTGTCAATCAGTAGTGAGAGGCTGGAAATCTTCCCATTTGCTCTGCTCACTTATCCAGAGCCAGTTTCTCCTGATCTCAGCTGGCATCGTGTGTCCACACTCTGTTTCTGGTTCTCTTTGCTGCAGAGTTAATTGGTGAGAGATCATGTGCTTCTTGCTTTCCTCAACCCGCTGAATAGTCACATGCCTGTTGAGAGGTCCTAGGCCATTGAAATCGGTTCTATGACCTGTTTGGAGTTTAGATGGCTGTCAGAGTGAAGAACCCTAGATTTTATGAAGGGTTGCACAAGGTCAGAGAGATCCACCTGTGTGTGTGTGTATGTATGTGTTGGTTGGGAGCACAGAGCTGGAGCTAAGGCCACGTCTGTGCTTGCCCTGTCCCAATTAGGCATGGTCCCGTGGGACTGGTGCATGTGGACGCTCATACCGACACAGGTGATAAAGCGCTGGGGGAGAAGATCTACCACGGGACGCCGTTCCGACGCTGTGTGGAGGAGGGGCTTCTGGATTGCAAACGCGTGGTTCAGATCGGAATCAGAGGTTCCTCCTACACTCTGGATCCCTACAAATACAACCGGGATCAGGTACCAGTAGTGTATACTGCTGCCAAAACCTCCTCTACTCTCTTCTGGCCTCTGCCTATGTAGCCAGGGCCAAAACACCCATGGCGTGCAGTCCTGGGAATAACAATATGTCCCTCTTCCTAAGAGCGTGGTTTTGTGTAAAGGCAAGAGGTTCCAGATGATCTTATTCATTGAGGGCATGTCTACACTGCAGGGCAAAAGTCGAATTAAGATATGCGACTTCAGCGACGTCAATAGCGTAGCTGATGTCAAACTAGCTTAATTCGGCTTTTGGCACTGTCCACACAGCAGGAAGTCGAAGAAAGAACACTCTTCCCCCGACTTCCCTCGCTCCTCATGAAATGAGGTTACAGAAGTCAGAGTAAGAAGTCCGCCATCTCAAAATTATTTCGAAATAGCAGTTTGCTGTGTAGACGCGCACTTTATTTTGAAATCACTTCAGTTATTCCGAAGTAACGCTGCTGTGTAGACGTACCCTAAGTGATGCCATTGCACGGAACATGTATCCCAGTCCAACCCCAGCATCTAGGACACATAGAATAGGAAAAAAATGCCACCTACTGCCATTCTTTTAATTTAGGTTATGTCTACACAGCAGCGTTATTTCGGAATAACTGACATTACTCTGAAATACCACAGTCCGCGCCTACACACTGACAGTTATTTTGACATAATGTCGAAATAACGTCGAGTTGGAGGTCTGCTTACTCTGACTCCTGTAACCCTCATTGTGCGAGGAGTAAGGGAAGTTGGGGGAAGGGCGCTCTATCTCGAAATAACGGCTGCGTAGACAGCGCCAAAAGTCAGAATAAGCTGCACAATTATCGTTGCTCAAGTTGCGTAGCTTATTTCAAGTTTAGCCTTGCTGTGTAGACGTGTCCTTAGTGTCCCCCTCCTCCTGTTGCATCCGATGGCAGGTGAAATGCACCACTGCCCACTCGCGGCTATCACGCCTGTGCTGTTTCCAGCCACATGTGCCCATAAACAGCTTCACCTATGGAAAAAGCACTACTTGTCAAGGTAGATTGCGACCACAGTCTGTCCTTCTGGGGATGGGGGTGTCATGGAAGACAGAGCAAAGGCAAGGCCACGGAATGGCTGGAAGCCCCAGTGATGATCTGCTTAGTGCTAAGGAGCTGTGTTTCCCCCAGCAATTGAAATTAGCTAGGGAGCGGGTGCTCAAAATTAGGGGGGAGAGGGAGGGCTGAGAAGTGTGACCGTGAGAACAAGGAGGAGTGGTACGTTTTCACCGGCCCGGCAATTCCGTGCTAACTCTCAGCCGCATGTTTTAAACATCGCAGGACGCCAGTAAACAGCAGCGTTTGAATGTAGGCTGGTTCGCTGTTTATAAATAACGTTTTAGAATCAATGTGACTGAAATGAGAGCGCTGCCTTTGACCTAACAGACACAGCTGCACGAAGTAGCTAATCTCTGTTCAGGCTCGTCAAACCTATTATACGTTTCCACATACAAGCATGTTATATATAGGCCTTTACCTTGATATTGAAACATTAATACACACTGTAAATTTCCAGTCAACAACTACATGGAATTGTGGTCAACGACAACAACTTTTAAACACCTAGCTCTAGTGAGACAATGATTTAACTGGCAACGCTGCATGTAACTCGTTGAGCGCTGGGGAGAGAGGAGGGTGCTAAAGGGGCATATAGAGAAATCACGGCTTGGGGGAGCTGTTTCAGGAACGTCGCACTGGATCACCGCTCTCTCCACCGGCTTCCTTTCCCCAGCAGCGTGTTTCAGGCAGTGGAAGCCAAGTATGTTTTCCCTTCCTCCAACAGGGATTCCGCGTCGTCCTGGCTGAAGACTGCTGGATGAAGTCATTGGTCCCACTGATGGGGGAGGTGAGACAGCAGATGGGAGCCAAGCCCATTTACATCAGCTTTGATATTGATGGATTAGACCCTGCATATGCCCCTGGCACGGGGACTCCTGAAATTGCTGGCCTTACACCTGCTCAGGTAAGGAGTTGCTCAGACTTTTTCCTGAACGTGCGGAGTGGAAACAGGAGAAACCTGGCTCCTTTTAAAGCAAGTTCCAGGGTTTACCCCTTCTGCCCCCTTGAAATCTAAGGATCTAAGTGGAATTTAGAAATCCTTTTAAAAAAAAAGAAAACTGGCGTATCAGAATTGAAATAATTGAGGACTCCTAGGCTGTGTCTACTCTGGTGCGATCTCGCGGAAAAGCGGCCGCTCTTGTGCAAAAACTTGCTGCCTGTCTACATTGGCTGCGTGTTCCTGCGCAAGTAAACTGACATTCTAATGTATAAAATCAGGGCTTCTTGCACCAGCACTCTGACGCTCCCGCTCAGGCATAAGTCCTCTTGCGCAAGAGCTCTTCCAGAAGAGGCCATTGTAGACAGGCAACATGAATTTCTTGCGCAAGAAAGCCCTATAGTTAAAATGGCCGTCAGCTTTCTTGCGCAAGAGAGTGTCTACACGGGCATGGATGCTCTTGCGCAAAAGCACATGCCAGTGTAGACGCTCTCTTCTGGAAGAGTTTTTGCAGAAGAACTCTTCTGCAAAAGAGTTTTTGTGTGACAACGCACCAGTGTAGATGTAGCCCCAAAGTGTAATATGGAGAGAGATTGGTATTTAGCCTTCTATTGTGGGAAAACTCCCCGCTAAGAGAGACTGAGCTGATAGCCACTTTGATGGGGTCTCCAGCTTTAGTCTAAACTACGAGTTTAGGTCGAATGTAACTGTATTAGGTCGATTTTCTAAACGAGTCCACCCTACCAAGCCTGTTCCATCCACGTTATAGGCCCTAGAAGTCTATTTCTGTCCCCATGAGCAGCAGGAGTAATCATACATTTGAGCTTGCATGGTCAATTTTAGGGTAGTGCAGATGTACCGCTGTGAAAGTTGACGTTCTTGGCCTCCTGGAGGCGTTCCACAGTGCCCTGCTGGGACCGCTCTGGCCAGGACTTTCAACTCTGCCACGGTCCCTCCCATCCACAGGCTCCTCGGAGTCTGAACTCCTGCCCATCTCCCCCACTCTCCTACAGGCTCCTTTGGTGTCTGTGTGAGTCCCTTTCCCAGGAGCCCTAGAGTGCAGGAGGGGGAGGGAGTCAAGGGCAGCCTCACACTGAACCCGCAGGGATGTGTCCTGGAACATATTCCTGCGCATCCAGAAATATAATCTATGCTATCATGTGCCGAAAGTGTCCGTCTGCTATGTACATTGGACAAACGTCTCAGACACTTCACCAAAGGATTAATGCCCACAAAACAGATATCAGACAAGATCACAAAGAAAAAACAGTTTCTTGCCATTTTAACCAGAAAGGACACTCTCAATGACTTAACCACCTGCATTCTGCTACAAAGACCTTTTACATCTGCACTTGAAAGGGAATCCTCTGAACTGTCATTCATGTTAAAATTCTACACTCTCCAACAAGGAATGAACAAACACTCAAACTATCTTACCCATTACCAAGATAGCTTCCCCAATTATCACCTCTAATACCATTAACTCACAAACATCCCACTCTCCCCACCTCTAATATCATCAATTCACAGACACTTACCTTCCTTCCTTCCCCCCCCCCCCCCCCCCGCATCCCCCTCCTGTTCTGAAATGTGATTTGTCCTTTTCATATGTGTTCATTTTTTTTAATTGTATCCTTTGGTATATATGGTTGTGACTATTTTCTTCCACTATTTGATCTGAGGAAGTGGGTCTGGCCCACGAAAGCTCATCATCTAATAAACCATTTTGTTAGTCTTTAAAGTGCTACATTGTCCTGCATTTTGCTCCTGGAACAAAAGGCTGTCCTCACACCGCCTGATTGCTGCACAGGGGGATAGTAATACACTGCTTTTCTCTTCTCTCTCCAGAGAGGCAGCGTGCGTGCGCACGTGCAAGTGTAGTCGATAGGATTAACCGATAAGCCAAGGTTTATTGGTTAATCATGTAGTTGACCACACATTGGCATCCCTACCCAGAACCGCCCGCTGCATTGTTTTGGTCTCATCAGGCACTTGGAGCATAATGCAAAAGGGTGGCAGGAACTGTGGGGTAGCTACCCACACTACACGGGTCTCAAAATCAACGGTCGCCACCCTACTGGGGACGCACTAGGTTGAAATCTTTCACACAGCGAGGCCGTGCCCCTTCGACCATGAGATGCTAAAATTCTACCTTCATGAATTCAACCCTCTCTCTCAGCGTAGACAAGGTCTCAGTATTTATACATCTGATCCTCTGCTTCCTGCTCCGTCTGTTCAGCATGAAACAGAGAGCCTTCGGTTACAGCGGTGATCTTGGAAGGGAATGTGCAGACCGTATCTTCACAGGTTTCACTTCTGCTGCCTTTAACAACAAACTCATGTCTCTTTGTGTAGAATGCTTTCAAAACGAACAGTTCAGAAACTGAAAAACTTGCCCTTTATTAACCTTCCATAGGCTTTGGAGATCATTCGTGGTTGCCAAGGACTGAATATAGTGGGATGTGATCTTGTTGAAGTTGCACCGGTGTACGATGCTTCTGGTGAGTCAAAGGGGACAATAGTTGGACAATAAACACAACTTAGAGAACTGCTATATCCAAGGTTTGTCAGTCGTAGAGTGGCTCCTGCTTTGCTGTGGGCACTGGGTTAGAGATCAAAACAAAACTGTCCTAGACAGCGTGGGCATCCTAGATAACATAGTGAAGGCGGTGGGAAAAATGTATCGTCAGCTAGACCCTACCGTGTGTATTAAAGAGCATTCAAATGGCATGTTGCAGGAGACTATTTAAGGAGATGCAAAGTAGTTCTTAGAAACAGCTGTTTCAGGGTATGGAAGAGTGTTTTACCCCCAGGATGTTGGAGACACACAGTGCCATGTAAACAAGAGGCTGCAGTTCTTGAATAACCAAGGTGTGGCTTCCTCAACATCCATCAAAACTCAGCTGAGTGTTCTATGCTTTAACCACTAAGCAATGCTTCCTCTGTACTACTGTGCCAGCCAGGTTAATACAGCAACATCAGTCCTGCTTCCCTAGCAATGAAGAAAACCCAATATTTAAAATGATTTTAATTTAGAAAAGTCAATAGTTGAACCAATTACGTGTAGAAACTGTTGACTGGCAAAGCACATCCTACAAGATAATGTGGGCATTAGCTCTGCCTCGGGCAGTGCACAAGCCTGTCTCTTTTTAGCAGAACTCTGCATTATCAATGGGACCAACTTTGCCATGTGTATATATCCCAGGTGACCAAACTTACTGCCCCCCCCCCCCCAAAGTCTCTCACAACAATCTTTAGAAGTTTGAGCATTGTGGTGAATCTTCCAGGGCTTGGAACTTCTACTCCATGGGAGGCAGCTGCCAGGGGTCAGGGCTTCAGCCCCACTCCTACTGAAGCTCTTGAGTTTCCTGAGAGCTGAAGTCCTGAGACTCCCCCCCGCACCCTGACAGAAGTCCCTTCCCCATCACCCTGCTGCAAGGCAGAGATCCCAAATTCCTGCCCCATCCCGATAGGTGGAGAATAGGAGAGGGGGTTTGGAGGGCTCTGTGAGTAGCACTTTAACTGCAGAAGAGCTGTGTTTGGCCACCCCGGTATACACACATAGCCTGGGTCATGCAGGGGGGAGAAGGGATTGTTTATACAAAAGCAAATACAAACTCTATCTGTTCCTGGAGACCTGTAGAGCTAAGAACAGTGGGGCCACTCTGCCTTGAGAGTGATTTCAATGTGAACTATAGGCAGAAAGGGGCCAACTTGGAGCCTTTGTTTGCATTGATGCTGCCCAAAGGTGGATGTGTGTTCACTGATGCAGCTCCCACAGGGTACGTCTACACTGCATTCCTAGTTCGAACTAGGGATGCAAATGGAGACGACTGAAGTAGTTAATGAAGCGGGGATTTAAATATCCCGCGCTCCATTAACATGGTCTCGCCGGTGTGCTAGTTTGAATCGCAGCTGATTCGAACCAGGAAGTGCGCGCCGGGACACGTTAGTTCGGACTAAAGCCCTTAGTCTGAACTAAGGTTACTCCTCAAACTCCTCAGTAACCAACAGCTGCTGCGGGCCCGGGGGCGAGGTGTGGGAGGCCCAACTCAGGAAGTTGTTAGTCCCACCCAGAGCATGGTGCAAGGCCCTTCCCCTCCCTAGTCCTCAGAGTCACATGGAGCGGCCCTCCTGCGCGGTTTCAAAGAGGCCCGGAGCTTGTAGCCACCACTGCTCGTGGCAGGAGCACCAGGCCCCTTTGAAACACAAGGCCCCTGTGCAGGGGCCCCGTTTGTCCCCATCGGCGGGCCTGGCCCTAGCGAGTGATGGTACCAATGGAACTGAGTGTGTCCTAGTCCCTTGTACAATGATAAAGACAACTTTCCATTGAGGCACTCAGTAGGGAAGTAGCACCAGCTGCGAATCAGGGGACAGGCTTTGGGTGTCCCTCACCCCCTAGATACAGCCTTAAACTTCTGAGCAAATGAAACTTGTATGACTAAAAGTTAAGTTACTTGAGTGTTGTTTCAGCTGTCAACTATTAGTTCCTCTAATTTCCTGGGGCTGGGTTAGGTTCCAGCTGTGAAGGCAAATCAGTTTGGTAGAACTAAAGCATTCAGCATAAATATATTTGTAGCTGACCAGAACAGATAGCTTTTCACTGGTGTGTGGCTTTTAAACCTCCGGTCTCAGGCAAACTCACCTGTGACTTGAATGAGATTCTGCCAACATGGAGGCAGTTACAGGATTGGGGCCTTGATATAACTAACCAGTGCTGGAGGAAGAGGTGGGGGGAGGGAGGGAACCTTCTTGTTCCTGTAGTAATGACTTTCTGACTGACACTTTAATTGGAAGTGATTGGATGTTCACAGTTTTTTCTGTGTTTATAGGTAACACAGCCCTCATGGGAGCAAATCTGCTGTTTGAAATGTTGTGCGCACTCCCAGGAGTCAAAAAACTTTAAACCCTTATAGGGGAAGCCTCCAGCTTATGCAAATAAAGTCACTACTGCTGTCTCTTCACCTACAAGCAGAGTTTAATATTCACAGCCTTTCTGTGCAAATACTTCAGCATAATATGAATGAAGAAAGAAGCCCAAATGGAAAAACTCAGTCAAGTTTTGCTTTTCATTTCTGCCCTCCCTCGCTCTTTACACTTAGAGGAGTGAGGGAAAATGAAGCTTTGTGATGGAGAATAAAAACCATTTCACACTCCTCATATGCCAAAAGCAGATTTGAAAGGTGAGAGGGGGACAGATGTAATGTTAATGTTGCTGCAGTAATATGGCTAGCAGCACCTGGAGCCAATAATGGCGGCTCGATTTCTTTCTATATAAAAAACCTGGCTGCTGAGACCTAAAATTGGGGTTTCTGTATCAGAGGCAGAAAGCCGGAGAGCAGGAGTTGATGCTGAGGGGAAAGGGAGGCTGGGGCACAGGCTCTTGCTACATTTAAAAAGCAGAGGTGAGTGGGCACAAGCTGGGACTCAGTTGTCCTGACTTGCACCCAGTCCCAGACCACTGTGGCTCTGCTTTTTCAATGTAGTAAGAGCTGCCTCAGCTGTCCTGGCTCATGCTGGGTCCCAGACAGCTGCGGCTCTGCCTTTTAAATGTAGAAAGAGCCTGGCAGCTCTTACTACCTTTAAAAAGCAGAGGCGCAGCCAATGGCCTTATTGAATAGTTAATGGAAATTCTATTGACTACCTGATTAATTTACTAACCACTGTTTAACATCCTGAATAGGAACATTGGCTAAACTATAGGGCAGCTTTTGGCAAAAGCTGTCCTTGGTTAAGCAGCCCTTGCTTGAGTGGAGATAACTAACTAGCCCATTGCATTTTCTGAATTACTCCCTAAAATACCAGCAGTTACCATCTGTAGAATTTTTGCAAATAACTCACATATGCCAGGCTGCATTGTCAATGGGTATATTAAAATACAAGGCCACCTCCTCTCACATTAAAATAGTTTATTTCAGTTGTGAATCTGTAATAATCTTAAAACAAAATGACATTATCAGTGCTTGGTCACAAATACAAAAACAAAACTTAAAAAAAGACATTTGACAAATAAATTATTTCCCCCCCTCTAAGAGTATCAAAAGTGCAAAATATTTACCTGCTTTTCAATCCAATCTCCCAGGCTGAATTACTATAGTGTATTAGTTCCTGGCAAGCTTTTACTGACCGTACAGATCTGAGTCAGCAATCGCCGCGAGGCTGCTGTGTGCCGCACACAATCAAAGGGAAAGGTCAGGTACAGTATTTGGACTCTAGGCTACATTTCCCTGTGTTGTAAAGATGTTTTGCTTCAGCTTCTAGGAGTTTTACTTTTAAAAAGCTTTTATTTGAGTTTCTAGCTGAGCAGTACATTAACAGTTAAAATTTCCTCACTCTTAACTCACGAAAGTATCACACACAAACTGAGAATGGCCAAGTGCATTTCCTTCATTACTTAGCAAATCAGGGGCAACAGAATTATCCCAAGGTAATGGTCTTGCAGCATCTGGAAAAGGGTGGAGGGAAAGCAGAGAGATTTAATTCCAAGCAGAGCCTGTGACAGTGGTCTTTTGCACCAAATGAATAATGCAACCATCTGGCTATCAGAGCAGTGCTACCTGTGCTGAACAGATGAAGTGTGCCTCAGCCCACAAAAGAAACATCACCTACAAGTACAAAGGAGCTGGTGTGACTGCCTGGACCCTTGTTCTGTGTTCACTTTGATTCCCCAGGGAATAGAATCCGTGGTACCACCAGAAGAAGTACTAGTCCAAATGATCCCTCCATAAAACCCATATCAGAAGGTGTTTATGCACAGGGTCAGTCATCCCTCTGTAAAGAACAAGCGCGAGGCCTACCCAGCACTTATGCCCTCCAAATAGGGTCTATAGCTTTATCCTGGATCCTTGGACTAGGGGACTTTCTTCTACAAAGCACACTGGGGCCCTTAGAAACCAGCATCACTCTTAGGGCTTTAAACTGAGTAGAAGAGACACGAACATCCAGGTTTAGTAAACGCTCCTGCTGGGCCTAACCCACGCCTGGAGACACTGTGTGGCTACTTTTAGAGCTTCAAGAATTTTCTTTTTAAATTTGGATTCTTCTCTAGTGTGTCCAGCACTGGGGTTGGCAGCACTGTGTAATAGCATGCAAGACCCAAAAGGTACAACTGGCTACATACACCAGAAAATAACCAGGCTATTTCATCACCTAAACCAACTACAGCACCAGCTTCAAAACAAATAGCATAAAGACTGAAAAGTCAGTCTGCGGCTTTTAAGGTAGTTCAAGGATTTTTCAGCATTTTATTTCGGCAGATCTCAGAAGAAAAATTCCTCACAGCTTGTGCTTGGTAATCAAACAGTTACACACTGCAGATAAGAGTATAATCTGAGAAGTCCTAAGTAACACAGACCAGGTCAGTTGATTCTAATATTTGAACCTGATAGTACCCTTATATATAAGAGCATTATGATTAGTGTTCAAGTGGTCTTTCGTTAGTTGAAGCACATCTGTTCTCTAAACAAAGCAGAATGCAGCAAATCATCAATTCAGTGACCCACTGCCTCACTGCTATAAAGCTGTGAGGAATACCTCAGCCAGTCAGGTTGCTTGAATATGCCTAGATCCCACTTGGGTCAGAGGGTGGTTCATGTGGTAGAATATTTATCCATAGAACCAAGCTACTCTTTTAGGGGAGGGGTGAGCGTAGTGAGGTTTTAAAGTAATCTCCCATGCTTGGGAGAAGTGCTTCACAAGAAGGTTCAGACTGCTGCACAGGTGTTAATCTCAATCTGAATCAAAGGAAAACTCATGCAGAATTTGGCCGTCATGCATCCTGTGGAAGCCTCAAATTCCTGTCTAGGGCACTTTGGAGCAGTTTACTGAGTTTACAGCAAGCATTAGATAGTGATTGTGTCTTCGCAGATGAACAGAGAGGAAAGAAAGTAGCAGTGTCACAAGAGTCTAATTCCCTGCTTTGAAAAGAAACCTTTTCAATTTAACTTGATTTTTAGGTAGCAGCAGCAAGAGACCATTTATTTGTGACTACTTTACTCTAACAAAAAGCCAGCTCGTTAGGCAAGCCAAATGGCTGGTAGAGAGCCTATCTGATATAATTAAGTACAGTAATGCCACAGGCTAGAACCAGTTCAGTTTTACAATGAACCACGGGTTAAAAAGAAGAAAAAAAGGCAACCTGTATGTTAAGAGCTGAGGATAAAAGCAAAGTGAGAGAAGCTGAAACGAAGCATCTTGCAAACTTCTGTCTACAACAAAACTAATTCCACATGTAACAGACGATTGGATGACAGCATTTTTGGGTAACAGTTCAAAAATACAATCATTAAAGAATTAAGTTCCTTGATACAAAGAAGAGTTAATATTGTACTAGAGATGTACCATTGTTGTTTGAAAGGTGTCCGAGCTATTTCACTAGCAGGTATTTACATTTTCTTTTACATGTCTACTGGCTCATAGCAGCTTATGCCTACAATCTGAGGACATGAGTTATGGCTCTAAGAGGCAGTCTAAAAATGGACAGAAGCGGAAAGGCATCTGGAAAACAATGTACATTTAAATGGCTCCACATCTTTACAGTATTTACGGCTGAGCTAATCCCCCTTCCCTCCCTGGTTATGGCTTAGTGGGTGAAGCTGCATGTGGAACTATTACACAAGGCGCATGACACATGCCAATCACCTACTAGCCCCAACTGTCTGGGAATATCAGCTATCGGATTGCTACAAGGGAGATACCCCCAACCACACTCCTAAATTACTTACCGCAGGGAAAGCTGATGCATAAGAATGCTTGGCATGAGGCCTTTCAGAGTTGCAGAGGTTGGGGGAGAGTCTGTAGGGTCTTCCCAGTATCACGCCATGCACTATGGGCTAAGCATTGGGAAGGAGAGGGGGACCTGACCTACGTAACAGGTTCACTGTATTCAGTCCAAACTGAGTCACTGTTGCAAAGAACTCCCAGGTTTTCTTCCACTGAGAAAAGAGGACAGAGGCGATGTGGTGAACAGGACATTAAAGGAAAATAGACTGGTTTTTGTCTTAGATAGTACAGCATTCAAATACAAGAACAATTTGGTACAGAGGACTTCAGTATATTTCATCTTTCGATCCTAGGTCAAAGATGTAGGAAGATATTTCTACTCACTAGGCCTAGGAGCATTCATCTAAAACCTACTGTCCATTTTCATGACTGTTTATTCCTGGAAAGAATCGTCCATGGTTGTCATCTTAAAAAGTTTGTAATGTTAGAATCTCTTTTAAATGCCTTCAGTCCAATGCAGGCCATGATGGAATATAGAACCTTTGTAAGGAACCTTCTAAGAGACGTTCCATCCACAAAGACAACTTGCTTAATTTGTTTTTAACTTGTCTGGCTCCTGGACTGGAAGAGGATTTTCCCCGGGTTTCTCCTGCATGTAGCAATGGGTCATAATCCTCACAGCCCATTGTTCCCCCTTCATCCCCTGCTCTGTGAGGCTTGAAGAGACAGAAGTATTTCTTGTGGCCATTTAGAGCGAGGACATAACCAGTGTAGTCGCGCTCCAAGAAATGTTTGTCATACTGATTTGGAATGGGGGCAGCATCCTGGGCAAATTCTAGCAAATACTCCAGCCATTCTCGATGCTTATCGAGGCTCAGGAAGGAGAAATGAAGACAGCTGCTCCTGCGGAAAAAGTGACAGGAAGCCAATTTAGACAGTGTTCCACCTTAGACCAGACATCACACAAGAAACATCAAGGTTAGAAACTGAAGGAGGGCTGAAGTAATGTATTTTCTAAGTTTTTGTACAAACTACTCTGACTGTGACAAGTGTATCAACCCTGCACTGGAGCTTTAGGAGTTACCCTGGCCCAGGTGGCTGTGAGGGCTCCACCCCCACAGCCCTACTGAGCATGCTCCAACTGCAGGCTGGCTATAAAAGCCTCTGGAGCAGCTGAGTCAGGGCTGACTGCTGAAGGGGAAGGAGGTGCTGTCCAACCAAGTAGCGGCAGCCAGGCCCAGAGAGGATACAGCAGACACCGCGGAACCTGAGTGTGAAGAGAAAGAGGACTTCTGACAAGATCTGGTAGGAAATAGCCCCAGGTGGAGAACTGCTGTAGCAGAATTGTTGTGGCAGGATTCCCCACTGAGAGCAGTGAACTGGGCTGGGACCCAGGTGAGAGGGAGGGTCTGGATCCCCCTACCAGCTCCTTAGATACCCCATTGTGGAGGGAACTTTTTCTATGATATATGAACTGAGGCTGCTGGGCTGTAATACTCTGAATACAGGGGGAGCGTATATTGACTGAGGCCATTCTGTGAATAGACTTGGTAGCTGTTAGGTTACTCAATCAAAAGTAAAGTCAAGGGGCCTCCAAGGGCCTGTTGCCCCTTGACACTGACTTACAGTGACAAGTGGCTGATTGACTGACAGCCCTGGAAACTGAAGCCCTGTATTTATCCAAACACAAGCATAACATAAGTGGGGACCTGGAGGGGAGAACTGAGGCTCCATGGCTCTTCCACTCATCCAGTCCTTAGCCTGCTGAGATTACCGGTTGCACCACTGGCAGCACAGAGGACACACATTCATTACAAAGTGGACAGAGCCTACGAACCCATTTAATGTAGGCCAGCAAACAACTACCAGTTTAAACCTTCTTGCAGGTGTGGTAAGCACCCAGCTCAAGCTGTTCTTGGGAGCAAGCATGCAAGTGTACATGTTAAAAAGCAATGGAACAATACACTCTCTCCAACCCATCCACTGCACAACACTATGCGGGTCATTAAGAGCACAGCAGAAACCCAAGAAAGAACTCCAGACTTACCCTGTGAATGTGTAGACTTCCAGGGCAAACTTCTGAAGTAGGGTAGTTTTGGTGGGGTTGGAAAGGATCAGAACCACGTTCATGTGACCCGGTCTCAGGCGCACCAGGTTACTAGTATAGGTTACATCTGTTAGCTCAGTCACTTCCACAAAGCCCTTTTTGGGAATCCTGTTGGGCAGAGTGAAAAGGGAGCAAAGGACAGTAAATGCACCTGTTCGCTATAAGGAAAGAGTGACCTAGTGAAAAGTAACTCCAAACCCATGTAACAATGTGTGGGTTATAATCTGGCACAGGGCAAAACTCATGAAAACTGACACGCTCTATCCACAATCTATTAAGGCAGTTTACTTTTGGCCTGCTAAAGATTAGATGCTCTTTGGCAAGTCATTGTCTCTTCTCTTTCATCGCTCCACAAAGCATTTGTCTAGGGCCAAACAGGTGGAACTCGCAATCCCCCCTTGAATATGACAGGTTTTCGTCACTGCTCAGGTAACAGCTACTTTCCAGTTCTCTATCTCAGAGGGGCTCTTGGTCCCAGAGGGTATGTCTACACAGCAAGTTTTTTCGAAATAACAGCTGTTATTTTGAAATAACTTTCCTAGCATCTACACAAGCCAACTATTTCGAAATTAATTCGAAACAGGAGGGCTTATTTTGAAATTGGTAAACCTCATTCCATGAGAAATAGCACCAATTTCAAAATAAGTGCTGTGTAGATGCTTATTTCGAAGTAGGGGGCCTCCAGCCCTTCCCAGGGTGCCCTGCTGGCCACAAGGTAACTTCTGATCTGATGCCCCGCCGAAACCAGTTCTGGCTGGCCTTAAATGCGATTCAGCATCCAATCAGTGTGGATGCGCTATTTTGAAATAGCAAAAAGCTATTTCGAAATGCATTTTGTGTAGAGACACGTTATTTTGAAATAAGATATTTTGAAATAACGCTGTAGTAGACACTTATATTCAATGTATTGCTTTCCACTGATTGGCTCCTAACTGTGTCCATTCCCTACACACCCTTTTTATCAGCTACACTCCACTCACCCACATGCTGCTGCTCACATGCTGGTTGTCAGCAACACCACTAAGTTCACACCAGTTCTATTATTTCCCAACTATCTACTCACTGCCCTTCCCCAACTGCCCTCTCTGCTTGGGGGGAAAAGGCAGTAGTGACAAGATGGTGCCCTGCCAAGTTTCTTGAGCAGGAAAGTGCAGGTGCAGAGAAGGCCTGGCTGGTGCAGGAAGGAGTTAGCAAGGGAAACCTGTTCTCTTTGCTGAAGGCTGCATCATTCTTTTCACTCTTTTCAGTGGGGTCGTCTTTCTGAGGGAGAGGAGAGTCTCTCTCATCGCTTGAATCACTGCAAGGGAGCATTTTAAAACAGGGTAAGTTTCAAGTGAGATGCAGGAATTTGATGCATAAGGCTTCAACAGATGGTCTGGCAGGTACTCACCTAAAAGCCTGAACAATAACAGTGCCAAAGAGAATGAAGAGGGCTGAGAAGATTAGGGACAGAAGTGGCATCATTTCCCGCCTAAAAGAGAAGGTTTGCAGTAAGTTCTGAGTTCCTACAGCAGGGTGGGCAAATATTGGCCTGTGGGCCGAATTCGGTTTCCCAGGGTTAGCCCCTCCTAGGCTGCCCCTATATTTACCTGCACCTCCGCAGGTATAAGCAATTGCATCTCCCATTGGCTGTGGATCGCTGTTCCCAACCAATGGGAGCAGTGGGAACTTGTGTCCCGGTCTGTGCTGCTTCCTGCAGCTCTCATTGGCTGGGAATGGCGATTCCTGGCCAACGGGAGCTGGAATCGTCTTTACCTGCGCCTCCCCAGGTAACTCTAGCAGTGGCAGCCCATCTGGGGCTAACCCTGGCAAACCGCAGTAATATCGCCCACCCCGATCTACAGTCAACTTCTACCACAGGACTTCAACTCCCTTCCACCCCAAATAACAACATATCATTTTCCTTGAACAGACAGTCTCCTGTCTGAAGGCCTTTAATGGATGTTTTCTCAATGTTCCCCTCTCTGAATGAAAGGCAGGGAGACAAATGGAAGAATGTTTTTAAAAATACTAACTGCTAAAGAAAACCCACACAGCAAGACTACCAAGCCAGGCCTATTGCCAACAGGAATGGTGTGTATTCAATAGCACAGAATCCAGTGGCAGATCTCAACTTCATTGCTCTTCACTGGCCCACAGTTTCTCTCCAAGAGAAGATATGTGTCTCCTGTCCCTGTCAAATACCTCTCTAGCTTTGGATATGCTTTTGAATTTCTCCTCAGGCAAGACAGAGGGCTATTAAGCCTATACACAAAATAAGAGCTACATTGATCTTTTAAAATCTCATTCCGTACCAGTTGTTATGAAATATGCTGTCCCAGCAGTCCGAGACATACTCCATTGCAGAGTAGAGCCATCGGAGAAAGAACACCTGTAAAGATACAACACATCAATGACTAGGTGACTGCTCTCTCCGCCACCCATAGAGAAACAAATCAGCTAGGTGACTTCGCACTCCTTGTCCAAACCAGTTCAACTACCTCACATCACGGGGGCTATCCCCTGCTCCTGATGAGTACACAGCAAAGTAGGGATGTAAATAACATGTAAAAACAGGAACTGTGTAAGTTACTAAAAACATTTAACCAGGGAACTAGGGGTGTGTGGAGTGCACCCAGGGATTCCTGGTGCTCCATGCCTGAGACTCTGCTTCCAACTGTGCCTGGCATCCCAAAGCTAGCATCTGGCAGGAACCCCGGGCACAGGGCCAGCAGCTGAGATGACAGGTGGCAGCTAGAAGCTAAGGCACACAAGACTACCAAGAGGGTCCCTAGGCACATGTGGTGGGACTTGGAGTTTAATCATTAACTGAAACATAAACATCAAGCTTATTGGTTAACCGAGTAAACGTTTACATCCTTAAATGAAAATCTTGCCTCTCTAATACTCAATCTCCATACTTCCCATCACTGACCACAGAGATGCAATCTTAGGGTATGTCTAAACTACATGGCTCCGTCGACGGAGCCATGTAGATTTGTTTGTTCGGCAAAGGGAAATGAAGCCGCGATTTAAATAATCGCGGCTTCATTTAAATTTAAATGGCTGCCACGCTGAGCTGACAAACAGCTGATCAACGGTTTGTCGGCTCAGCGCGCTAGTCTGGATGCTCCCACACCGACATGAAAGCCCTTTATCGACCTCCCTGGTAAACCTCATCCTACAAGGCATAACAGAGAGGTCGATAAAGGGCTTTCATGTTGGCGCTGAGCCGACAAACAGCTCATCAGCTGTTTGTTGGCTCAGCGTGGCAGCCATTTAAATTTAAATGAAGCCACGATTATTTAAATCGCGGCTTCATTTCCCTTTGCCAATCAGCCTAATCTACATGGCTCCATCGATGGAGCCATGTAGTTTAGACACACCCTTAGAGTTAAGTAGAACCAGCTAACAGAGGTTCATTACACCTCTATACAACTGAGAATACTTACAGGAGCAAGTTCATCATTCAAATCTGGCAGGAGAGTGTCTGAAGAAAGAAGACCAGCATCTGTTCTTAACTGAGCCAGAAGATCCAAAAGAATGAAGTTATCCTCTTCACTGCCCTGCCAGGCATCTTCCAAGATTTTATAGACCACTCTTCCTACATTATTGCGCCTTTCCAGGATGGCCACCTGAACAAATCAATAACATCACCAGCTTTAGGGAACAAGATCTCAACTTGGAACAATGTCAAATGAGAATTCAGAACTTAGATCCAGATTAAAACCAGCTGTTTCAGTTCATGTCTCACAACACCCATATCAAAGAGCAGGCAAAGCATTGGAATGGGAACAAGTATAAAAACACTGACTACACGTTCCATAATACCCAACAATCAGAGAGATGAACAGCATGTGTTCTCTACACCCTAGCTCCTATTCTTTGGAATCACAACACTTATTCTGTATAGTGTTTTTCATATACCCTGCATTCCACATCATATTAAGAGTTAGCAAGAAAGAAAGTAATTAAGACACATAAGCCAGGAGGGAAAAGAGGGATGTCTTCACAGCAGAGATGTAAGATAAAGAAAGGATTTGGGGGTGAAAATATAGGAAGGTCATTCCAAATAGTAGTAGCCGCAGAGGAAAATGCTCTCACATTGAGTGAAGTGACAGAGTAAAATGAGAGAGTAGAACAGTGCTAAATAAGCATTAGGCTGGGGAGGAGAAGGGAAAAACAGGGTCCATCCATGCGTCTGTCAGGAGCAAGTTCATGGAGGGGTTTAAGATAAAGATGACAATTTTGAGCCGGACAGTGAAATGAACAGAGCCAGTGGAATCATGAGAATGGAAGATGCTATGGTTACACTTTGTACACGTCAGAAAGCAAACAATGGAGTTTGCACATCCTGGATCTAGAGAGCTGGGACTGAGACAGATCAAAAAGAACAGAATTGCAATACACAAGACATGAAGGTCCACATGAGGATTTCAGCACAAGCTGACTGGAGGCAGAACACACCAACATGCAATACAAGAGAATTTGTTAGAAGTAGACAGGTCTGTCTGATCCTGCCCATAACATGCTCCCATACTGCAAAGAAGCAATGGCAATATTCTCTTCCCCCAAAAAGAAATTTTTTTTTGAGGCTGGGGTGAAAAAGAATAAAGCTCAGAGAAAGAACAACTGAATTACAGATTAAACAGAAGGAAAAATGTGACACTCACGGCAGATTTCCCCCAATATTTCTCCTCATCCATCAACAAGGCATGGGCAAAGTCTCGCTGACGGTCGTTGTAGATATGCACAAACCTCACGGTGTCTTTTGTGTTTGCCAGAGCAAAGGCCACAAATGCCTCATAGGTCTTAGCAAACTTGTCACCCTCGCCAGTAAGTAAAACCACACAGTACCTAGACAACACAATGAAATGGAGGATTCACAACAGGCCTGGAGATACAAAGGAATAACAAACCCAACCTGCCAACTAGAATGGATCCTGACAAACCAGAGATACAATTCACTGTGTCTATCTTCTTACATATTCTACTGGTCAATGTTCCAGTCTCAGTCCGTCCCATCTTCTGCGTCCCTGTCCCCACAGAGTTCCTGCAAGGTACTCTGCTCCATAATACAAAACCAAGGGGGTAGTGAACAGAACTGAAGAGTGGCTCGGTTGAAACTGATAAAAAGGAAGCACTTTCACCCAACTCATTGCCTTAGCACAGAGACCAAGATCTTAACAGGATTTAGAAGCGGAACAGACTTTTGATGAATGAGAACCAGCAGCCCAAGTTCTAATATTAAAAATAAAGCCCCCCCCCCCCACTCCCCCTGAAGGGATATAGACCTAATCTTTAACTCTTAGGGGTTAGGAGGAAACTTTCCTGGGTGCAGGCTGTCCCACTGAAGGGCTTCTTGGACATTTCTGGGAAGCATCTGGCACTGACCACTGATGGCGACAGGCTAACCACTGCTCTGATCCTATCTAACAATTTCTGTTCTCCCAATGAATCCCTTTATGGACACCCCCCTCCGAAAGTTAAACGAGAGGTCACCAATAAGCAGCCAGGGGGAGTAGGGAGAGCATGGGGAGAGGAGGAACTCCTATCACAGCGAGCCTTACTTCCGCTGACGGTGAGACTTCTTCACAGGACACAGCTCATGAAACAGTTTCTGGTTGGTGAGTCTGGTTGCCAAAAGGAACTTATTCTGAGAGAGGAAGTCATCAATGAGCTGCTTTTTCATTTCTCGTGCCTAGAAAGGACAAAGCAAATAGGAGACCATCATTATTCAGCTAAACTGGAAAGATGTTCAACACACATGGAACACAAATGCTCTACAGGTTGAACCTCTCCTGTTTGGCACACTCTGGTCCTGCAAAATCCATGGTCTGGCATGATTTTAATTAGCCAGATGTCCACTTATCATGGGTGTGGCCAAGTTTCCCACGGTCTATAAAGTTTGTTTACAGCCACCAGGCCTGGCTCTGTGTTCTGTGCTGTTATTCCACTCTTCACTTACCCCCTACATGTCTTCTCAGAGCCCAGTAAGCTGTGCAAGTGTTGGCAATGTTGCTAGACAATACTGACTTCCCATGGTTTGGCAAATTCTTTGGTTTAGCACCTGTCAGGTCCCAAGGATGCTGGACTAGAGAGGTTCAATCTGTATTGTTAAAGGGTCACCCTAATGAAGGTCAACAAGATGTTTCACCCAATGGAAGAGATGTTCAGGGGACTCGAAGCGTGGCCACATAGGACTACCCCGGGAGAAGGGGTATTTCATGGCTTTTGGTGCTGAGGGGGAAAATATTAAAGCATCCAGTAATCTGAAAATCCCAACTGTCAGAAAGCACAACAGTGACCAAAGGATCTGATAACTCAGCATTTACTGGGGCATACTTGCACAAGAACAAAGGTTTGGGCATATCCCACATGCTGCCTCTCACTATTAATGCACTTTCTCTGTGGAACCTCTAAGTCTCATGGACTAATCTTTCTAAGGAATTCCTCAGAGCCAAGGGTTCTTCCTAGGAGACGAAGGACTTCAGACAATAGTGAATTTAAGAGCTGTCCACTCTCTGTACAATCACTGATATACTGAAGGAGTTGCCCTTCTTCACCAACTTAGCTACAAAACTACATCCAAATGAAAACCACAGCTGCCACCCAATTATCCTCCAAGTTAGTTCACATGTCTGTTGAAACCTACTGAGCTCCCTCCCTCTCTGATAGTCATTCACGATATCCTTCTGAAGCTTTAATTTTGGCTTCCACCAAACCTAGAGTCGGGTTTAAATGCTCCCATGACCAACTTCTGATGTAAGAAACAGGCCAGAAAAGCAATTGCTATCTATTTTACTTGCAACCCAGACAAAGACACAGGCCACAAAGTGATACCTGAATAACGTCAGCAGGCTTATCAATATGTTCCTTGAAGACCATGATGGTGGGGGTGTAGACATTGATGTTATATTGTCTGGACAACTCTTCAGTCCCTCTGAGTCCAACATACACATATCCAAAGGACAAATAATCTCTGTATGCAAAAGCAGCGAGCTAGAGGGAAACAAAGTTCCAGTGCATATTTACCTTGCAGATCATGCTTTGATGCTTCCCCAATGCATCTTATGGTGACTATTCCTGCCTAACCTCAACAGCACTGTTAAGTCTGACCTAGTCAGCATTATAACAGCCAAATGACACAATGTCAGCCCATTCCCTTTACTAAGCTTATTATTCAGTTAGCGTCTTCTTCATACCACAGGAAGGTTGGAGGGTTCATACATTTATTTTACAATCTAAACATTCTATATGTTGCCAGATATTTCTTTAGCAACTCATCATCCTCTAACTCAAACCAAACCCAGTGCTCAAATGGCCCAGATCATTAACTATTTGTGGTGGGAAAGGAATTATGATTTCTTCTTTTGACCCCAACTGCAGTCTTCAAACAACACAACATGAAATTATTCAGGCTGGGTAATGCTGCTTAGAAGAACTATTCAGCTTTTGTCTACACTGAGATCCCATTCTCTACTAAAACAGCAGGATTTATAAAGCTATCCAAATGCCAGAGATAACACACACACTCGTTACCTTGTATAACAATGGTGCTAGTGGCATATGATCAAACAGAAGGACATGGGGTTTATTTTCTTTCTTCCAGTTTGACAGGAATCTGGCATAATTTTTATCTGTAATCTTAAATGTAAAACAGAACATTAGTTTCAACCTCAATACATCCAGAAAACTAAAGTTCAATAAGGTTAAATGGCTGAATTAGAACTGGGTTCTAAGAAGTTCCCAAAATGTTATGATTTTTGTGTAAAGGCCAACCTTTGCATCTTTTCCTGCGAAGGCCAAACCATTTTTTTTATATTAGCAGTTCTCTCTGCTTTTGCGAGTTTCTAGATTTGATGTCATAAATTTCTCAGTAACATCATAATCATTTCCACAAGCAAGTACCTGGTGGTCATTACTGATTAGGGATGTGAAGGACTAGTCAACTAGTCACTTCCCCCCACTCTTGTTGCCTCTATCAGAAAGAGGCAGCGGGGGGGGCGAGAGAGTGGAGGGGGTACTTCAAAGCAGCAGCGCCGTGTGGAGCCTGGGGCTAGACCCTGTGCTCCATGTGGCACTGCCACTTTAAAACGCTACGTGCAACCCGAGGCCAGCTGGGGTGTCCCCAGGCTGCATGCGGCGTTTCAAAGCAGCAGCACTGCGTGGAGCTCAGGATCAGTTGAGGATTCCTCTGCTGACCCCGGGCTCCGTGCGGCACTGCTGCTTTGAAATACCACGGAGAGCCCGGTGTCAGGCTCCAGGGTACTCCTCATCTGACCTCGGGCTCTACGCGATGCTCTCGCCTTTGAAGTGTAGCAATTGCAATCCAAACAGTGTTACTACACTTCAAAGGCAGAGATGCCCTATCGACTAATTGAATAGTCAATGCAAAATGCATCAACTATTCGATTAGTCAATTACTCGATATTTAACATCTCTATTACTGATGACTTCGGATGGCGAATAAGCTCTAAGGGCAGAGTAGAAGTCAACAATATGTTTACTCAAATATGTCTCAATGTGCTCAATTCCCATTTGAAGACCCAATCCAAAACTTACTCAAGTTAACAGAATGATCCAAAGCCTACTAAAATGAAATGGATGTCAGGCCCAAAGTCTGCAGAAGCTGAGAAAACTGAAAATCTTGCAAGAAGTACTTAATAGTTTGCAGGACTGGGCAAGGGGAGGGGAAGAGACATACAATGATGGTTTCCAAGGTCATGTCCAAACCAGAACAACATTTTCATACTTGAACATTTTGGTACCCTCAAAGCAGAATTCCAACATCATTCTTTAATATAACTATCTCTGGTGTAATCCCAAACAGTGTCAAATTGGCACCTTGTGGTTACAAGCCCCAATGTGTATGGTCAAATGTTTGCTAAGAAGCACTGCAGAGCGCTTTTAATTCTGAAGGATATGAGTTATGGTAAGTGGGGTATTGTCAGTGTGAGGAAGTGGTCTTGCTACTATCTGTGGCACATATTATATACAGGGGAAGATGAAGAAAAATTCCATCTTGTACATGCATGTAGTGGTTCCTTCAAAACCAGCTCCAGCATTTATAGCTGTAACTACCTCACTCATCTGAACCACCATTCTCCCTTTATTAAGGCCATGAAAACAGCTTCAGAAACTTCTGACAACCCCAAGACAAAGCTCACATCAGAGACTGACTCCGTCTGATGCAGTGTCAGAGACAACAAAGAGATGCAAGGGTCTCGCACACACTATCAAGTATCAGACCCTAACACACTGTTCTCCATGTTGAGTACCTTCTCTATTAGGTTCCCTGGAAGAAGGCTGCCCACAAACTGCCGCAGGTTCTCGCGAAGGACTGCTTTGTGGAAGAAGGATATTTTCCCATTAATGAGTCCCAGAATGGATGGTGTGCTGTGTGCTCCCAAGTGATGTGCTAGGCGTCTCTCATAGCCAGCATGGACAACTCCAATTCCCACTCCTGAAAAAGAAAGGCAAGGGATTCAGAACTAACATGCCTGTGGTCACCCAGCACACTGAGAGGATGAATTAGTCAGCGGGTACTACACAGTATTTCCCCTTCTCACATTCCAAGGAGAGTTGTATTACTCTGGTCTCAGGAATGAGTAACGATGGCACCATCTCCTCCCTAATCTTCTGCCTAAAGCTCCTCTATTTGGCATGTTAAAACCCCAAAGAAAATATTACATTCAACATACAGTGCAGCAACTTCTTGTTCCTGCACTCTTATTTTGGAATATATGTTCTCCTCCATATGGACCATACCCATTTTTGTAGATGATCCAGAAAGGGGATAGGAATTTTCACCCTGAGCAAGAAACATGATATACTTCGATTCCAGTTAAGTATTTATAATTCCAGTTGGTAGAAAAAAAAACCTGCCCCCCCCCCAGTAAAAAGTTTGGCTAGGTCGCTCTTGCTATATTGGGCTGCAGTACTCCTCGGGAGAAACCAGCCGCACACTTCCTGCATACCATTGCCTTTAGAAAAAGGGAAGGTGTGAAAAGGGGAAAATAGCCTCAGACTCTCCCACCCGTCACCTTGGTGTGAGAACTGCGGGGCTTACCTGGTCACATGAAACCTGTTCAGTTTCATCCCAACCCCTGGGGCACAGACCCCCCCACTTGGTGACCATTGGGCCATATATGGTAATATGCAAGCGCAGGAAAGCGACGTGCAGATTTGGGGATAAATACCCATCGCACAGTTCGCTCAAGGAGGTCTTCGCAACACATCTACCACAGTGCGTGTGCCTTCCCGTATACTCCAAAGCGCTGCTGGCCTGATTAACCAACCAGCCTCCTTCCCCGACTCTCGGGCACAACCAAGGCCTTCGCAACCGAACTGATATCTTTGAAACGTTCCGTGTGCTGTGTAAGTTGGTATGTATGATTTGATTTTCTTTGTTATATAAGCTTAGTATTGTAGTTGTTTTGGGTAGTACATAGAGTTTGTGGTTATATCTGTTATTTAATTAGTGTAGCTGGATATTTTTAGAATAGAGACTATTCCCCTGGCCATTCCCATCCTTATATCTCTGACATGTTTAACTAGGAATCATAGAATAAATATAATAAATACTGTAAATTCATTATTAACACGGCCTATTAAAAATCTTAGAATAAATATTATAAATTCATCACTGTTATAAATAAATATCTTTGATTTACTAAAACAGTCCACCTGGTTCTGTCCTTCTCCCCCCTTGGGTATGCATCATCAGACCTGTGGTTCTCGCGACACCAGTGTTCCCTGATTTTCACTTTGGATGCCAACATTTTCTCCCATCGTCTTGTATCCTACATGAATGGCTCACAACCCTCTTTGGATTCTAGAGTGCATCTCAGTACCATTCCTGGTATAGCTCAAAGAGCGATGCAATGTTCATACTGCAGGGCTGAACATAGTAGCTCCTGACCATGCAATAATCCTTGATGGTATTTTTAATGACACAGGCACTAGGAATCACACTGCAGCAGAAAAGGAGACAATCACTGAATTTAGAGATGGAAGAGACTCCCCAGATTGCATCCCGATCATCCTCTTCCTGGGCAGGGTTTACTAAAGCCTCGTTTCATCTAATTCCAACTACCTCCAGGGATGGGGCTTTCACCAACTTCCACTGACCCAGCCATACAATTCTGAAGTGTTTTCTCATGTGTTAAGCCTACATTTCCCTTGTCTCAGTTTCACTGATGAAGACTGGTTTTAGGGAAAAAAAGAGACCAGTGCTCCCTCCTCCAACTACACTGGAAAATAAAAGAAATAAATCCATTCACTGATAAACCACAAAGGAATTCGGTGGCTGAATTCACATTCAAACACAACCCCAGAAGCTGAAGTCAATTGCCACAGCCTAGGATGGAAACTGCTGAGAGAGCCTCTCCCTGAAAACACATTGCAGCTTGAGTTTTTTAAATTTGCTTCTCTTACCCAGCATCTCTAGCTCCTGAACAGCCTCCTTCCACACAGGCTCAATGTGGATACAGCTGAAGCACCAATCCGAGGTTATTTTAATGAGGTAGGGCTTTTTGAAACTGTCCGGCACAATCTCGTTCACATAGTGCGAAAAATGCAGCAAGTATTTCTCATCAGAGGAGTCTCGTCTCTCCGAATTAAATGGGAAGTGGAAAAAGGATTCATCAAAGTAAAAGCTTTCATGGAAGTGATGGAAGTGGTGGTGCTGCTGCTGTTGAGGGTACCCCTGATTTTCACCCACGTCTCCATAACGATCGAAGTTGGATCTCTTTTCCTCATTGGAGAGGATCTGTCAATCAGAGTTAAGAAGATTGAAAAGAAACAAGGGCTGGCTGGCTCATACTGAATGAGAACTAGAAGGATGACAATTCCCCTTCTTAAAATAACTGAATGGCAATAAGGAGCAGACATACTGGGAAAAGGAATTCCTGTTGCTGAATGTCTACCCAATTGAGCTCCAAGAAAGGGAACTGTCATATCTTGTCTCTGTAGCAAAATCCATTTATGTGGCATGGCGTGAAACAGAGCTCACATGAAGAGACAGAACATTTAGTTGGAGAATTCCAGCTTCCTAGCTCTGACACTGTATGTCTTCCAAATTCTTTTATTATTTCAGTTTCTCAGCTAACAGGCCATCAAATTGAGTCCTAAAACAATCATAGTCCAGCAGACTACTTTGGCTTTCTCACAATGTCAAACATTTAACAGTCAAATGAACTGGGAGAGCTGATATGCTCAGGTAAACAAGCAGAATTTGCAGCAAAAACTGTCTATTGAACTGGTAGAGGAAAATTCAGATTATTCCTGGGGACTCAGCATCAGAGATGCAACATGCTGCAGTAGCTGATTCAGTGAGGCTTGGACGAGTGACCTGCAAGTGCTACTTATGCAAATAATGTTTTAGAAGTGACTAAAGCTTTCAAACCATTAAACCCACTTACAACATCACTGGAACGTGCACAACAAATACAAAGAGATGGCACCAGCCTGCTCTGCTAAGCTCAATGGACACTCCTTACTTTTTGCTTGATGCTTTTCAAGAATCAAAAGATAGAACTTTACATTTATTCTTTCACAATATTTCCAATTGTGGGATGTTCATGATTTATTGAGATTAATTCACATCTGAGTATTAAATGGATAGCAATTTTTTTAAGACTGCAGCTATCAGCAACTTTTTTTTTTCTTCAAGAAAACCTAGACAAATTCCACCACCCAACCCTTCCATACACAGAGCCGAGAAATTGTTCCATGTAGACATAACAGGAAAATAGTAAAGGCTACTTGTGAAAGATGAACAGCACTTTCCAGACTCTAATATACATCCTAAAAACAGCACAAAGTTACCAAATGGTGTCCAATACCTCATAGGCTTTGCTAATTTGTATAAACTTATCTTCTGCTCCTGGGTCCTTGTTTTTGTCAGGATGCCTACAATGCAAAAATACAGAAAATGGATTTTATCCTTTAGAAAGCAGCAGCAGTTTATCACAGAAAGGCAAAAGTACGCCACTAGGGTTGTCAGCTTCAGTGCAATACTCCTATTAAGCAGGATATGTAGACATTAATGCCATTTACTGGTATCTACTTCTTAATTTGTCTGATGTTTAAAGCAGATTTATGGCAAAAGTCTATTTCTCCCACACAGGTTCTACATAAAGAATTTCAACAGGATTTGAGTGGTGTATGTGGAAGCATTTCCTCGGTTTCCAATTTTGTTTCATAAATAAATGATCCAAGTGGAACTAAAAACTAGATTTGACACCAGGCAGAAAATTCCTTCAGCAATAATCCTACCAATTTCAAAGATACATGCACTAGCTGCTGCCCTATATATATTAGGCACAGCAACTATTTGGTATATTTGCAATTCTATTCTGAATCTTAATAATTTTCTTGTATAATGCCTCGGTTCTGAGAGACCCCTAAAGCTACAGATAAGAGTACAGATAATTTCCAGATACCATACAATAGCTCTCACCTTCAGCGTTAAAACAGGTCTTATTGTGTGGTCATAATTTGAGTTAGTTTAATTCACTTCTTTTCAGAAACCTCAAAAATTTGACTAAAAAAAAAAAAATCACTGACTTGAAGCTGGCCATGATCAATTTTTTTAGATTGACTCAGTTGAGTTACTAGCTGGCTGTGAGGAGCACATGTAACTAATTAGCACATGTGACCAGCCTGTGTCAATGTTCCCTAATTTTTCCATATATATATATATATATATATATATGCGGAATAAATATGTGCACCAAGGTATGTGTGGATGTGCAACACCAATAGAAACACATGTTGGTGGCCGTGGGCATTCTGCTAATCAGCTGGGTGGTATTTGAATTTCTCCAGGGTAGCTGCCCAGGTGCACAGCTTACAGGGAACACTGGTGAGTGTTACTCAGTAACAATTCCTATGACAACCCTAAAGATATAGTACAGAAGTTATTTAAAGCCATTTGCTTCTTAAATTTCTGCCCTCAGTGATTCTTCTAATATGTTATATTTTGTAAAGTACAAAACAGGAGGGGGGGAGTTTCATATTAGACCTTCCAAAGTCTGATGCCCAGAGCATTGGATGAACTGGAAGAAAATGCCATCAGGAAATATTACAGCATATGCAATATGCACTAGTAGGTATAATTCAGGGCCAGATCCTGCAGTTTGCATTGACATGTGTAATCTTTCATCTTGTGAATAGTCTCACTGAAGTTGACAGGTCACTGGTGCAAGGCATGTGGGAACAAGACTCATATACAGAATTTAGGGTCTGACTGACCTTTTACATAGAATACACATACAAACAAGAAAACTAAACATTACAGGTACAATTCCAGAAACCTTATTTGAGTAGTACTTACTCACAAAAGAGGTGCCATTGACTGTAATGATACTACTCATTGAAGTAAGTATTTCTCACTATCAGGCTGCAAAATTGGGCCCTTTATTAAGAAACACTGTACAGTTTTTCTTTAAAAGAAAAAAAGTTTCTTCCTGCTCAGCAGATACATTTACCTGAAAACTATGGGGCAGCTCTTCAGATGGAATAAATCAGTATACTTACATTGTGGATTTACAATGAATTACACCAGCTAAGGCTCTTGCTCACTAGTTATAATATGGTTTTACTGAACATGGTAAGAGCAAGTAGACTGTCAGGGTAAAATGGTTATTGTATAATTTTAAATGTCTTTGTTTTTATTTTGTAGATGATGCTTTTTCTCACAAATATTTGGTGCACTCATCAAAACAGCTGACTCTGCCTTGCAGAAATCATTTAATATGCAATGTATTTTGAAACACCTACCATTCCCGGGCAAGCTTCTTATAAGCCTTTTTAATATCAGCCTGGCTGGATGTCCTGCTGACCCCAAGGATTCTGTATGGATCAAAATCCACTGCAGATAAAATTTGCAGGACCAAGACCAGAACCAGGACCACAATCAACGAGATGCTTAATTTTTTCAGTTCCATTTCTCTTCCTTTAGGCAACCTGGACAGAAGAGTTTTCGCATACATAAAACAGAAGTGCAAAACTAGGGGTTGATGCAAAATCTATGTACCCCTTTATTTAATCCTACACCAGTGGCAAAACTGCAAGACCAAAAGCCCCATTTCCTTCAAACAACTAGGACCAGAATTCATCTCTTGGATTACTAAAAAGGTAGGATTTAGTAGGGTCTGTTCTTGCCCTTGCATGTGATGATCATCATATCATTCCAATTATAATTTTGCTTCCCTGTGTAGTTCAACATTTTAGTAGCTTCTATCTTGAGAACTCTACAGCAAGACACTTGTGCTTTATACCTAATAGGAGCTCACTACCAGTTTTCAGGTATTAAAAAGCAATAAACAATAGGGCTGTCTAGACTGGCAAGTTTTTCCGCAAAAGCAGCCGCTTTTACGGAAAAACTTGCCAGCTGTCTACACTGGCCACTTGAATTTGCGCAAGAACACTGACGATCTGATGTAAGATTATCAGTGTTCTTCCACAAATACTATGCTGCTCCCATTCGGGGAAAAAGCCCTCTGCGCAAATGTATTTGCGCAAGAGGGCCAGTATAGACAGCTCAGTACTGTTTTGCGCAAAAAAGCCCCAATAGCAAAAATGGCGATCGGGGCTTTCTTGCGCAAAACCGCATCTAGACTGGCACGGACGCTTTTCCGCAAAAAGTGCTTTTGCGTAAAAGCATCCATGCCAATCTAGACGCTCTTTTCCGCAAATGCTTTTAATGGAAAAACTTTTCCGTTAAAAGCATTTGCGGAAAATCATGCCAGTCTAGACGTAGCCTAGCTGTTTCTGCCATCCCATTATCTAAAGTCTTTTATCAGGACTAGCAGAGACACTTAAGAGACCAGTACACTTTTCAAAATGCAGTAATCATTACTATGTAGTAATCAGAAACCGAAGTCTTTTGATGGCTGACAGTTACATGGGACCATGTTAGTTGAAGAGACAATGCCACCTTGAATTTCTTCTTGAACCTTTTTTTCCCCCCACCTGATTCCCTATTATAACTGGACTTTTAATAACTCCATTCATCTGATGAAAGCTCATAATACCATCTACATGTTTTGTTAGTTGTTAAGGTGCTGCTAGACTATTCCTTGAACTCCAGTCAGTTCAAAAAGCATGTTAGAATATTTTTAGTTATTACTCCTGCCCCCCCATGTTGTTCTTTTTTATCCATATTTTCCTATTATAAATAAAAAACCCTTCTCTCCTAGTTTCAGAATGTGATCCTATGGCTAAGCGCACAATGGTAGCAGTGAAACTGACTACAGAAAAGCTGCCATACACATTATTAATTTTTTTTATTCTTTCATTTTGTTTAATCTATTACCATTATCTTGAACACTACTTGCAACAGCAAGGGAAACCATTTACAGCTGTGGTGAGATTGTTAAACTAACAGCGTACATAAGTTTATTCACAGATGTTATTTATAACACATTACGAACAGGGGAAAGATTTTTTTAAATCCAGCTTTTCACTGTTTATGCTTTTTGCTTATAGGCTGCATAGTTCACATCTTGAGCAATGACGGTAAGTACAGTCCATTTTACCAACAGGTTCTCAGAGCTACCATCACTGGTCTAGCGGGGGGGGGGGGGGGTTGTTTAAAGAGACACACGAGCACGGAACACTGAAAAAAAAATCCTCTCACCCCCCCCCCCCCCCCAGTATTTCCCAGCTCTTATAGACTCTCATGGGTGTGAAATGTACATTTGGGGGCACGTGTCATGTGACACCCCCCAGCGCTTGACATCCCAGCCTGACAACGCGGGGTACCCCAGGCCGGGGGTTGCGGTGGGAGGAAGAGCCGGGAACCCCGCTCGTTTCTGCGCCCCGTGCTTCCCGGCGCTGCTTCCCAGCAGGACCCCCAGCCCCCCACAGCTGCCCCCCCCCGTCACCGCCCATCGGGTAGCCCTGGCCACACCCCAATGCCGCCCCCCAGCAGGGCGCCCCGACCATGCCAGGCCCCAGGCGCCGCTCGGAGCCCGGGGCGGGCGGGCGAGACGGCCCGCGGGGAGGGTCCGCCCTAGATCACATGTCGAAGCCCCTTAAAGGGGCAACGCTCACCCCAGGCTGGGACCCCAATGAGATGGGGGGGGGCGATACCCACCCTGTGCTCCGGGCGCCCGGTCCCCGCTTCCGGCTTCGCCGCCCCGCCTCTCAGCCGTCACCATAGAGACGCCGCTCGGCTCACTTCCGCTCTCCGCTCCGCCCGGTCATAGAGACGCGATACGGGCTATAGAGAAGCGCGGCCCTCCAAGAGCTAGCGAGTCCCATCGCGCGGAGCATGGCGGGATACAAGCGGAGACGCAGGTGGGAGGGGCACGGCCTGGCGTGGGGAGGCATTGGCATCCCACCACTCAGGCCTGGGGTGTGTCGTGGTGTCAGGCTGTCACTGTGGCGCTGTGTCATGCTGTGATGTCATGTCATAGCAGGGGCGCTGGAACAATTGTGTGTGAGGAGGGTGTGCGTGTGGCTGTGCCTATGCAGACAGCTGCTGAACCCAAACTGCATAATGGAAGCCAAGGGTGTGGGAGCACCCCTCGCTGCTGCACTTGTGTCATGGTGTCAGCCCACGTCAGTGGTGCTGGGTCACCATGGGATGTCACCTCATGGTATCAGCCCATGTCAGTGGTGCTGGGTCACCATGGGATGTCACCTCATGGTATCAGCCCATGTCCCCATGATGCCACATCACCATGTGACCGTGTTGTGTCAACCCATGTCACCATAGTCACAATGCGATGTGTCCTGGTATTAGCTCAGGTCAATGTAGTGCTGCATCACAATGTGATGTTGTGTCATCATGGTGTCAGCCTGCATCTCCATGGTGTGGTATCACCCTGTGGCTTCTTGACCTCACGATATTGTTTCTTATCTAGCCCTACTTTCTCCCCCCACTTTTTTCTTGGAGTGGTAACTGAATTAAAGGGCTTGACCAGCTAGATGTAGGTGCCAGTCCTCTCCTATCCTCATTAATTATTCTAAATAGCCTGAATATATTCGCTTACACACACATGTATGGGTCAATTAGTGCAATGGCAAGAAAGAACACACACTAGGGTCCCGCTGTGCCAGTGGAAAGCCAGTAGAACCAACAGGCTTCAGCACAGTTACTTAAAATCCACACCAATGCGAGAGTCCGTGCATGGAGGGGAACAAAGTAATGGTCCCTCTAGGCCGGTATGGATCCATGCCAGCTAGTCAAACAGAGGATAGTGACACACAGAACTGCTGTTAGCTGTGCAACGCTCCCTCATGGGGAAGAACTGTCTATTAAAGAGGGGGAGTAAATACAACTGAAATCCATCTAGCGGAAGGGCAATAGGGGCTCTAAAGCCCGACAGAGCCGGTAGATTCTTTTCGGCCCCTATGGACAGTAGGGAGGGTGTTGTGAGGGAAGCTGCTGTAAAAAGGGAAGGACAGGCACAGACTGTAGCACAGCCCCTACACGCGGTAGGGCTCAGGGGCGGTCCCTATGGGCTAAGGAACCAAACGGGAGGCCCCTATAGGAGGAGAGGCCTAGGGGAAAGGCGGATCCTATAGACCGCTCCGAAGGGGGCCGGGCTGAGGACGGTTCCCGGAAACAGGCGGAGCATCTCGGCCGTCTCCAGTTTCCCCTCCCGCGGGACCCACCGGAGGGGGTCCCCGGGGTGGCGGGGATGGAGGAGGCTCAGCGGCTGCTGCTGCAGAGGAGCCGCCTGCGCCTGGTGCAAGAGCTGCAGGTGGCTCCGCTCTGGGACCTGCTGCTGCACAAAGGAGTCTTCACCCAGGACATGATCGAGGAGATCCAGGTGGCCTCCCCTACCCTGGGTCCGCTGCTTCCTCCGCACCCGGGGCTGCATCTGGGGAGCTTCTGTCCTGCCCCGCTCCATCCTCCCACCCCCGCCGTTCTGCCCTGGCTGTCGCCACCCCCACCCTGCTCCTGACTTCCTCCTATCCCTGCTCAGCCCCCTCCCCCTTGCTCTGCTCTAGGGTAATTCATATTTACCCCCCCCCCCCCAATAACTAGAGACTGCAGTGTAGAAAAGGGGGCGGTGTCTCTTCTCCCTCCCTTCACATCAACACCCATCCAGCCCCCACTATCGCTGGTGGGGTTGGCACTACCCCCTTCGGCTTCCTGGTGAACTCTCCTGAAATTAACCAAGCAGCCACTAGATGCCATTGTCGGGCTGCGAGCTGCTGGGCCTGTAAACATCTGAACTTTCACAGCCACTGGAAAATCAAAATTTCTGGGTAGCTCCCTGGATTTCTAATATCTCTGCTCTGGGTTATTGCTGGAGCCAAGTTGCAGAGCTGCTGTGAATTTGAGCTTTATGACTTTAGCTGGAAGAGCAACTGTCGGAATGAAAGTGGCATAATTCCCTCCTCCCCACCCCAATCATGGATGAAAACAAGCCAAGAGAAGCTCTTTAAGGCTGGGGTTAGTTTGTATGATACAAAACCAAGCAACTAAAAAGTTATGTATGATACAGTAGAACTTGTCTCATCTTGTGGGAGCCAGTGATGTCTAGTGATTGGAGTGGAGAATGGATCAGATGCCCTGGGTTTTATACCCTCACTCTACCACTAACTTTCTGTCTGACATAGGGAAATGTCTCTGTACCTCAGTTTCCCCACCTATCTCAGATGATAGTACGTGGGTGTCTAATAGGCAGAGTCTTGAGTTTCTCACCAGAGGCTGATGTGGAAGATGGAAGGGCCATCAATGAGTTATGGGGCTTGATGGGGCACGAGAGTTTCAACCACATCTGTGTATAGGTTTTTCCAACAGCAGTTGAATAGAAGTGATATAATTTTTAATACTGTCACTGCCACCTAGAGTTTCTGAAAAACAGCAGTGAAATGGCAGAATCTTCTTCACTCTGCTGACATTTGGACATCAGTAGGCCCTGGAGTTGCCTGGGTACAGACTAAAAAAGCTATACTTGATTAGTTTATGTTCTGTTCTTTTCCTTGCCCTCTCATATTCATCACTGTGCTATTTAGAAATGCTGGACCATTGGCATGACTTGTGCACTGGATGCTAATGCTTTCTGTCTTGGTTTTGCTCCCTTATAGAGAGCAGGCACTCGAAGAGACCAAGCGAGGCAGTTGGTTACAGACCTTCAGACGCGAGGGAGACAAGCTTTTCCTGCATTTGTCTCAAGCCTGCAAGAAACTGGACAGGATGACCTTGCTGCTTTGCTGAGTGAAGGATACAAATTCCCACAGTTGTGTCCAGTTGATATAAAACCAATTAAAATTGGCTTACGTGGTGGAAAGGGTGATACATGTGAGTAGTGGTGTTATTTTCAGAATAAACAAGCAAAATTGGATTCTGCAGTTGTAAGCTCTGTTGCCAGGCAGGTACAGACAGGAGGCTGCCTAACAGCTTGTAAAATCTGATCGTCCACATGTCTTCCAGAATCACTGATTGTATAATCTCAGAGGGGTAGCTGTGTTAGTCTGTATCTTTAAAGATAATGAGTACAGACAGTCCCCGGGTTACGTACAAGATAGGGACTGTAGGTTTGTTCTTAAGTTGAATTTGTATGTAAGTCGGAACTGGTACATATTGTAGGAGAAACTCTAGCCAAACATTTCTCCAGAGCTCAGTTTTATTCTCCCACATCTCACTTCCCTCAGTCCTTTATTCTCAAGCTGAGGTGTCTGCTGAGAAAAGCCGCTCCGCGTCTCCCTGGTCTGCTGGGGAGGGAGCGCTAGCTTCGCATCTCCCTGGTCTGCTGGGGGGAAGCAGCTAGTGCGGGGTTGCCTCACCCCGTTTGTAAGTAGGGATCCGATGTAAGTCGGATCCATGTAACCCGGGGACTGCCTGTAGTCCTGGCACACCTTAGAGACTAACACATCATATATTAGTTCATGAGCTTTCCTGGGTAAACCCACTTAATCAGATAAGTTGAAGTGGAAAATACAGAATCCAAGGTATGTATAACAACAAAAGCAGTTTCCAGTCAATTGTAGGACTTGTGATAATGAAGCTAAGGCTATGTCTACACTGGGAAATTATTTCAAAATAACTTATTTTGAAATAGTTATTTTGGGAGTTATTATTTCAAGTCTATAGGAAGAATGGTCACTCAAGGCCCAGATGCCTTCTACCTTTACAGATGTGAAGGATCCTGAATATTTGCCTGCCCCAGTCCGAACTGTGACTGAAAGATGCCAAGAGCCGGGGCGTCCCAGTGTAGCGTCTCAAGGTAAGCTGTCTCTGCTAGTCAGTTATTGACTTACACCCTGTCTGTCCTTCATTCCTTCTCCTCTCTCCCCAGACTTCATGAAGGTCCCTTCAGCCCATCTTCTTCAGGGATGCTCAGGGTGGCCAGCATACTGTGCCAATCCTCCTCCTGGTTGTAGTACCCTCCGGAGCAGTGGTGGGTTGGAGTGCCACCTGTAGCCCATTGGGGTTCCACCTGTGGCCTGTGCACCCCCTCTCTGTCCCCTTCCCCCATGTGCCTCTTGTGCACTGGGGCAGTGGAGCCCTGCACTTACCTACTGCTCCCCCTCCCTCCCAACACTTTTGCAGTGCTGTGAATCAGCTGATTCGTGGGGGTTCAAGCTCTGGGAGGGAAGGGCAGGAGCAGGGACGGAGCACAACTCAGCAGATTCATGATGCCCCAGAAGTGCTGGGAGGGAGAGGAAGGAGTAGGAAGTGAAGAGCTCCATGCGTGAGAGGCATGGGGGAAGGGTCAGAGAGCAGATGCTGCAGGTGAACCCCAATGGGCTACAGGCTGCCCATCACTGGATTTCAATCTTGCGATCCACTGAGTCGAAGGAGAGCCACTCATGCGACCCACTCACTGCCTTGGTTGTCAGTCACTGCTCTGGAGTGTATCTGTGCTGCTCCATAATTCCTCTGGAGGCACTTTCTCTGCCCTGCACCTTCCTCTGCCCTGCACCTTCCTCTGTCTGCAGCCTTTTGCCAGAGGCTGGGCTGATCTCACTGCCTACACATTGTTCCCATTCCCTGCCCATCTAGGTGTCGCTTCTGAGCCATTCTGATTTTCTCCTTGTGTGCAGGGACTAGCAGCCACCTGCAGCTGTTTCCTTCTGTTGAACGGGTATCTCCATGTATTCTTACTTCAATCACAGCCATAGTGTTGGTCCATGTTTCTGGCTAGTGGCTAGGAGCCTCTGAGCCATTAACTGAACTCAGAAAATACCAAGATTAAAACCAGATTAAAAACAAGACTCTGTCGTGACTGATCCATCCACCAAAGTTCTGAATAATGGGAGAGGTGCAGCCATAAGGGATATAGTACGATGTACAGTATTTGTTAATTTGAGATCTAATTTAATCAATCTGAACAACCAGATGCCACCAGAACAAGTTGGAGTTGTACCATGGATTGTTACAGAGACTTTTCTAGGCCAGGCTAGTTTGCCTGTGTGTGAGGTGGTAAGGCTCTTGATGATTTCCCATCCAATTCTCTTCTGACAAGCAGAGCTCAAATTTATGACTCTGTGGGCAATACTCTTTGAGTATGTCTACACTACAGTGTTATTTCGAAATATCTAATTTCAAAATAGTTATTTTGAAATATCTTATTTCGAAATAACGCGTCTACACACAAAATGCATTTCGAAATACCTTTTTGGTATTTCGAAATAGCGCATCCACACTGATTGGACGCTGAATCGCATTTAAGGCCAGCCGGAATTGGTTCCAGTGGGGCATCAGGTCAGAAGTTACCTTGTGGCCAGGACAGTCAGCAGGGCACCCTGGGAAGGGCTGGAGGCCCCCTATTTCGAAATAAGTGTCTACACAGCGCTTGTTTTGAAATAGCAATTTCGAAATTGGTGCAATTCCTCGTGGAATGAGGATTACTAATTTTGAAATAAGCCCTCCTCTATTTCGAATTAATTTCAAAATAGCAGTTGGCTTGTGTAGGCGCTAGGAAAGTGATTTTGAAATAAGGATTGTTATTTCGAAATAACTTTGCTGCATAGACATACTCTTTGACTGGCAGTATCCAAAGCCATGATAAATGAACCTCCAGAATGTCTCTCTCAATGTCTCCAGTAAATGAACAATCAGATAATGAAATATTACTTTCCTGTGTGTGGCTAGGAATAAGGAGGCATTCAGGTGTGACTGAATGTATCCAGAAATAAAGTGCATTAATATTAATCCTTTTAAGCAGGGACCTAACCCTCTAATGAATGTGCGGTAGATAGTGGAGCTGTATGTCATTTCTCTCTTATCATGTTATAGGTTGTGCTGAAGACAGATCCAGGAAGAACTCAGATATGGTTAGTATCTTGTTTTTCTATACAGTATTTTTACTTATTTCTTACCTGAACCACCTCCTTTTTCTCCCCCACCATCACCCACTTTGAATCCCATTTTTAAAAGGACTTAGGCTCTTAAGACTCTGATCTACAAAGGTATTTAGGAGTCTAAAGGGAAGACAGGTGCCTAGTGTAATTTTCAAAAGTATCTATGCAGATGAGTTGCCTACGTTCCATTGAAAGTCTATGGGAGTTAGATACCTTTCTCACTAAGGTACTGTTATAAATCTTGCTAGGCACTTGACATCATTTCAGGTGCCTAAATACCTTTGTAAGATTCTGTCTATACTAAAAAGGATATGTCAGTGTAATGGGCTAAAAGACTTTTCATCTGGTACAGCTTATATCTGTTTCCCCAATTAAATAAGCTATAACAGCAAAAGGCCTTTTTCATGGGTATAACTGCATCTGCTCTAGGGACTTTGCTAGCCCTAGAACATTCAATTATGGGTGTGATTGTCCTTCCTCTCCCTAACCCAGGGATGGACAATCATTTTTACTGGGGTGACCACACCAAAATGTTGGTAAGTGGTCAGGGGCCACACTTTTCTATGGAGGAGGTGCAGGGTCTGGGACGGAGGCAGGGTGCAGAAGGGAGCTATTGGGGTGAAGGAGAGAGTGTAGGGTCTGAGAGGGAGTTTGGGTGAAGGAGGGGGTTGTGACCTGGGGCAAGGGATTAGGGTGCAGGAGAAGATTCTGACCTGGGGGAGGAATTCAGAGGGTTTAGGTTATGGCCAGGGCATTGGGGTGCAGCAGGGGGTACAATGTTGGAGAGGGGGTATGGATGCAAGTGAGGACTCTGGTCCTAGGGTGGGATATTGGAGGGGGTGCAGGGTCTGGGAGGGAGTTGTGACCTGGAACAGGGGGGAGCAGAATGCAGAGGGTTTGGGTGGCAACCTGAGGCAGGGAGTTGGGCTGTGGGAGGGAGTGAGGTGCCAGATGCTGGTTCTGGCCAGGAGGCGCTTACCTAGGTGGCTCCCTTCCAGCAGCCCAGCGGGACCTGCAGGGACCACACCTGAGGATTCCAATGGGTCCCATGGGAGCCAAAGGATTGGTGGGCCGGATCCAGTCTGCAGGCTGTATTTTGCTCGCCTCTGCCCTAACCAACAGTGCTATGCTGACACAACTTTTGAGTGTCAAGTAGGCCTAAATCTGTTCCTCAGTGCCAAAGTTAAAGGGATTTAGGTGCTTTTGAAATTTTTTGTCTGCAGTCTGGTAATTTATATTGTGCGTATTTACAGTTTATTTGACTCAAACAGTATTGTGTTGTTTAAAAGATAAATAATTACTAGCAAATGTGACTTTGATGTCCAGGTGTCAGATCTAGCATCTGAATGAGTCCTGCTGCTTTGACGGGGCTAGCTCAGTTCAGATTAGATCAATTGTCACACCACCCTTACTCCTCTAATGGCAACATAAATATGACCAGCCACATAGCCAAATATTTTTCCCTTAGCAATTACTATCAAGACAACTAATAATTAACTCGTGCAACACTTAGAGTGTGCTGTATTTGTATAGTGGGTATTTTAGGTTTGTAATTATAGTGTGAAATATACTAAGATAAACCCCTCACTAATGGAAATGTACTGCGCACACGAATGCAGCATGATTGTTACAACTGAATATAGTACCATGAATGCAGACCTATGTGTTTAGTAAAGTGGAGGCCAAGTTCATCCTTGTTGTAAGTCAATGGAAGTTAATTTGGCCCTGTATCCATTTCAATCAAGCCCTGATTTTGCTGATCCCATTGATTTCAATTGGACTGCATGAATAAAGTAAAGCTAGATGTGCTACATTATCCCAGTAGTTTGTATTCACTCCTTAGTGGTGTGTGGATCCCATTCTCCACCCCTCATCCTGGGCAAATAATACATTGAATTCACCGAAGCAATCCAATGAGCTTCATGAAAAGTCGCATTTTTGGTTCAGAGTTGCATCCTGCTGGATTAGCCAGTGGGCACTGAATAAACGTAGGTTTAGTTCAGTCTGTCTGCTGACTGCTCCCCTGTGGCGACATGTGCCAGGTTTATGTTCTGAAAGCTGACCCGTGTGGCTACTGCCTCATCATCAACAACGTCAATTTCATTGAAACGTCTGACCTGTCTTCTCGAGAGGGCTCCAACGTAGACTGTGAGAAACTGGAGAAGCGCTTCAAGTCACTGCACTTTGATGTCCTCATCCGACAAGATCTCAAAGCTCAGGTAAGGGTGGAAGCATCTGCCGAGAGGCGATGGCCTAAGAGCTTTTGCTGCAAGCGGAGGTGTGGCTGTAGCACAGACAGAGCATACCCATGCTAGCTGTAATCTCACTAGTTCAGATAACAGTCATACGGACATGGCAGCATAGGCTGACTGCCTGTGTACATGTCCTCCAGCAAGTCTGGGACATTCTTGGGTGGCTTCAAATCCATAACACCACATTGACACTGCTCCCATTATCCATGCTAGCTAGATCAAAGCTGACATTGTTGTACCTACCTCTGGTACAATCCCATGTTCATTTGCAGTGTAGACATACCCTAACGGTGTTGCTATAGGGTGACAATGTGTGCTCTGATGTTAAAGCCACATTTCCCCCCCACCCCAAACTTCAGTGTTCGAAGAAACAATCATCTTGTCTTTTACTGCTATAGGAACAGAACAAACAAGAACCCTCATGATTTGGTCTCTCGGGGCAGAGTTTTTATTCCTGAAGATGATTTATAACTAATTGTCTAAGGATGTATCTCTTTGATACCTCTGACTTAGCTTCTCTCATATTGGGGTACCCAGGAGCTCAATTTTCTGTTTGTCTTGTCTTATAGAATGGTTGATCTTAAGTAGGACATTCAATCTCTTGGAGCGCCCATTTCTACCCAAACAAATGTGTTGGATTATTTATCAATCTGAGGCAGTGCATTGGTTGGCCTGGATGCACTGCCTTCCAGTTGTGATGCATTCGGATCAAACACAGAAGTGAGCGTGTCCTTTACAACAGCAACATGCAGAAGAAATCTCTTTGGTTCAACAGTAAATGTGAAGTAGCAGGAGGTTGCAGTGACTCTCTGAACGTGTTCCATATAACAGTGGCTCATTGTCCCACGTGCAGAACAGAGGGTGGGACTCTGTGTCAGCGTTACAGAACCGTCATCTTGCTTGGCACTGATTTTAGCAGCCTTCTTGGCAAAAGGGAGGGGAAGGAGTGGGCTCTGGAGTGAGGCATGGGTCTGCTCTCCTCCACCAAGCCGAATCTCCAAATCAGCATGGAGCAGTGTGTGCTTGTGTGTGCTCTTGTGTGGGTCAGACTTTGGGGGAATCAGTCCAACCTTTCAGCAGTGTGACATTGACGTGAGATTGACAAGGGGTAGAACTGGTGATAACCCTTGCTAAATTGGCGACTCAGAATGGCAGTGTTGAAGTCTAACCATTGCAAATGTGTGTAGGAAATTGCCTCGGAGTTGCAGCGCCTGGCTAGGCAGGACCACAGCGCTCTGGACTGCTGCCTGGTGGTGATCCTTTCCCATGGGTGTCAGGTAGGAGGATCGGCATTCTCGTTCACATCTCTCCGGGCTTGGGGGAGAAGCCTGCTCCTGAAAAGCCTGTTGTGTTGGTTGCCAACATTCCCTGGGTATCAGAGAGGGGACTGGTTTCTTCTCCCTCCTGTCCTGATCTCATCCCATGGGCGTAAACCAGTGGGACCTCTCCCTTCCTTGCTGTGTATTGCCAAGCTCTAACTGCGTCCTGAGCCAAGTGTTCAGCATGGTGGCGATTGCCTGATCACCATGTATGATGGAGGCCTCACTTGATGGCAGGCATGGAGGTTGCTTTATAACTGTGAAATGTTTCGATGAGGGGCAACTTTCTGGGACATGGGGACTACGTCTAGACTGGCATGATTTTCCGGAAATGCTTTTAACGTAAAAGTTTTCCGTTAAAAGCATTTTCGGAACAGAGCGTCTAGACTGGCAGGACGCTTTTCTGCAAAAGCACTTTTTGCGGAAAAGCGTCCGTGCCAATCTAGATGCGCTTTTCCGCAAAAAATCCCTGATCTCCATTTTCGCGATTGGGGCTTTTTTGCGGAAAACAAATCTGGGCTGTCTACACTGGCCCTTTTGCGCAAAAGTTTTGCACAAAAGGACTTTTGCCCGAACGGGAGCAGCATAGTATTTCCGCAAGAACACTGACAATCTTACATGAGATCGTCAGTGCTTTTGCGGAAATTCAAGCGGCCAGTGTAGACAGCTGGCAAGTTTTTCCGGAAAAGTGACTGATTTTCTGGAAAAACTGGCCAGTCTAGACGCAGCTGGGGTGTGTTCAGAGTTTATTGTTGATGTGGGTAGCCCACTGCTCAACAATGTTTTATATGGGGTAATTTGACATCAGCCAGGGGAACTTCCAGGGGTCACTGAGTATGTGTGTCCAATTGCAGGCTGAACCACACTAATCCAGCACTCTCTGGTGCGGCAACATCCATGGTCTGGCATGATTTGAGTTAGCCAGATGTCCACTTGTCCCAGGTGTAGCCAAATTTCCTGACATCCCATAAAGTTTGTTTACAGCCACCCGTCCTGGCTCTCGGTGTTCTGTGCTGTTCTTTAGCTCTAATTTACCCGGAACTGCCTTTTAAGACCCCCCACTAAGCAGTGGAAGGGTTGGCAATGCTGCTAGACAAGATTAACCTCCTGTGGCTTAGAAAATTCTCTGGTTCGGCACCGGTCAGGTCCCAAGGGTGCCAGACTAGAGATAGTCAACCTGTAGCAGTAATAAATACCGGTCGGTATTAGCGCCTAGCTAGAGGAAATGAGGTGAAATTACAGAAATGGCTGTTAGGAAGCTATGGGACAGAGGGTAAATTAGAAGTGAGAAATCCCACTTTGTGGGGGAAAAGAGCTATTGGAAGATCAGGAGCCTGGGTTTCTAGAGTTTGGAGGGTTTAAAATAACACCTGGATTTTCTCTCTCCGTAACTCACATCCCAAATACTAGAGCATCAGACCCTCCTGGCATACAAGGAAAGGCTTCTAAAGTGGAGGTTGTTTATACCAGAGAAAAGGGTGACCAATTGCCTGAGTGTGAACAGCCTGTGGATTTTGCTTTTTCAGACCAGCCACATTCAGTTTCCTGGCGGCATTTACGGCACAGACGGAAAGCGCATTCCAGTTGAAAAGATTGTGAACTACTTCGATGGGTCCCACTGCCCAAGCTTAAGAGGAAAACCCAAACTCTTTTTTATTCAAGCCTGTGGCGGAGGTGAATATTGGCTTTAGCTCCACTAGTGTTTTGCCTTAGGTCAGTGAGGGGCAGCCTACGCTGGTGAGTGGGGCTGCAGAAGTGGCCCTCCTCCAGCTCAGCTGCAAAATTATTGTACCCAACACGGTCTCCCAAGTTGGGCTAGTTTTGCTCACTGCGCTTGTCTACCGAGAATTTGGGAGTTGTGCCGATTGAGCCGTAGCAGCGCTTGATTGGATGCAGAGGGGGCGCAGGTCTCTGTCACTCAGTGTAGTGTGCAATCAGCACTCTTCTCACTTCACATGAGTGTCACTTTAGTAATATCAGTAGCAAAAAAACCCCAAACCCAATGTGATTGAAAACCAGTGAAATCTGGCAACTGTGTGCATGGGCAACAGTAAACCAGATATCTCATGGGTCACACATAGAACTGCAATGGGCAGTGTGTGGCCCACAGGCTGCCGTTTGCCCCCCACTGCCTTAGGGGCTCCTTCAGGAGAAGAAGCAGCTGTGTGTCTGCTTGCGTGTGCATTGGCACTTGAAGTATAATAATTCTACATCACCTCTTTCCTTTGCTGTTCTTCTTCCCTTTGCTCAGCCTGATTCTCTTGTTCTCTGCCTTGTATTTATATTGCTTGGGCCAGAGGTGGGCAATCATTTTTGCCGGGGGGTGGGGGGGGGAGGCATAATGAATTTTTCTATGTGGTTACAGACTGTTTCCACCCCCAGAAGGGGCGTGGCCTGGAAACAAAGGGGCCGGGCTGGGGATTAGCCTCCCCCAGAGTTGTCTGGGGCTGGAGGCTTTGAATTAAAAACACAACAAAGGGCTCACGGCTCACGGCCCTGTCACTCCCACATTGCCTGGCAGCCTCCCAGGGTTGCTGTGACTATTTAAAGAGCTTGCAGCTCCAGCCACTGCCAGGGTAGCACCATGAAGTGCAACGTGAGCCATTTAAATAGGATCCTGCTGCCTGAGCCACCGCCTGGAAATTCGGTGGAGTGGGCAGCAGGATATAAATAGAAAGTGGCCGGAGGCAGTCTGCAGGCCAGCTCAAAGTGTTCAGTGGGCCGGACCCAGCCCCCTGAGCCTCGTCTTGTCCAGCCCTGACTTAGGCATCGTGCTGATTGGCCTAGAGAGCGAGGTTTCTAACGACTGAGCCGCTAGAAGCGCTTCAGAGCAGAAGGTGCATTCCACCGCAGTAGAACTGATTGTAAGGAGCTTTGGGGAGAGGGAAGCAACCTGGTGCCACTCCTGCATGTTCTCTGGCACAGCTGATTGGTTCAGTTCTCTGCATTTGGCTCAGAGCATCTGGCTGGCAGGAATGGACTCTGCACTGGGGTGAATTGCAGTGGCTCTGAGTCTGCCACTGTAGCAGAGGCTGAAACAAAAGGCTCCTTTCATTGGAAGACCAGACTTGCTAATGAGTGGGGGGCTTGTCATGTCTCCTTCTCCACTCTGGCATGATAAATGCAGAAGTGGGGGCCAGCAAGTGTACCCCAAAGCCTGATCTACCAGGCTTTGGTATAAAACTTCCCCCAAAATCTTAAAAAACCTAGATCTTGGGAATAAAACTTCCGCTGCCACCTCCCAAATGTTGATAAAGAAATCAGGGGAAAGATCATTTGGGAAATCTCATCCCTAAAATAAAAATCAGCGCACACAAGTAACCAATGCCAGGTTAATAAAAAGAAAAGAAAGAACTTTTATTATTACAACAATATTCTTGTTGCAAGCATAATGACTAGATGGGAAGGTAACAAAATATACTCATGGAGAAACTCCATGGGCCTAGAACTTAGTTACAAAGAAAAGCCAAAACATCTTTTAAGCAGTGCCAGATCTCAGATCCCATACCCAACCCTTAAAACAATAAAGCCTAACGAAACTACCTAAACTTTACCCTACTTACAGAAAATGAAGAATGGTGTCTTGGAGAGAGAGAGACATGCTTGTCCCTCTCTGTAGCTGCAGAGAACTCTCTCAGAGGGACAAAAGGAGAAAGGAAAAAACCCAAATTCCTTTGTCCCAGTTTGAAAGTCCCACCTACATTCCTACTGGTCACTCCACCTGGCTCGGTGTAGTTAACTCCTTAATCCCCAGGCTGCTGGCTAACCCTCATAATCATGACAGGGCTCACGGCTTATTGCTTACGTAAGTAGCAGAGAAGGGTTTTTTGTTTGCTTCTCGCAGAGCAAAAAGACCGAGGATTTGAGGTGGATTCTGATTCACCCGTAAACCAACTTCATGGAGATTCTTTAGCGTCGGATGCACGTCCCTTTCAGATGCAGCCCAGTAACTTGGATGAGCCGGATGCAGTAGCCAGCTTACCCACTCCCAGTGACATCTTGGTATCCTACTCAACTTTTCCAGGTGAGATGGGGTGAGGAAAGCACTGGCCTAGCAAGAAGGCAGCAGATAGAGCATTGTCCGAGGATTCAGCAGGTTTGAGTTCTGTTCCTGACTCTGACCTGCCGGCTGACACTTCCCCACCTTCTGCCTCAGTTTCACCAGCTGTAAAATGAGGAGAATGATCCTCATCACCTTTTTAAAACACGTTCAGATCTATGGATGGAAAGTACAATGTAAGAGAGAGGGTGGGCTTCTTATTTTCTCTCTTCGACACCCTTAAAGGACCTCTTCTTTGGTGAATAATAACACTCTGCATTTGCCATCTGAGGATCTCAGTCCTTTGCAAGCATTACATGAGCCCCTCACCTGCACAAAGCAAGCAATTATTACCCCCATTTTAGATGAAGGAAACAGGCACAGAAAGGGTTTTTTTTTACATGCCCCAGCTCATCCAGTGAGTCTGTAGCCACTGGATGAGTCTCTGCTTCATGGAGGCTATAGGTGTTCTAGTGATGGATTTAGAAGAAGTTATCTATAGGGTGGAAATTCTATCCCCAAAGGCAGGGGAGGGGACCTTTTGGTGAGTAGCAGCAGAAAAATCAGTTGGGCTGTGTCCAGATTCAGGGTTTTTTTCGAAAAAACTTCACCTGCGTCTAGACTGCAGCCGCGTTCTTTAGAAATTAAATCGAAAGAATGCGGCTTTTCTTTCGACGGCAGTAAGCCTAATTTCACAAGGAAGAACGCCTTTTTTCGAAAGTGCTCTTTCGAAAAAAGGCGTTCTTGAATGCAAACAGGGGTTTTTCGAAAGAGAGCATCCAGACTGCCTGGGTGCTCTCTTTCGAAAAAGCGGCTTGCTTTTTCGAAAGTTCCGCTTGCAGTCTAGACGCTCTTTTTCGAAAGAGGCTTGCAGTCTAGACATAGCCTTGGGGGTGACACACCAGTAAAAATAAAAACCGAAACCACCACACCTCACTCACCTGGCCCCCAGCGAGAAGCCAAAAACAAACAAAGCATCCCAACTCACTCACCTCACTCACACTCCACTTGGGGAGCCAGGGCTCCACTCATGCTCCAGGCCCCCAAGGGGACACCGAAGCTTGGGGCTCCAGCCCCACAGCATGGAGATTTGCTCTGGGCCGGATCAAAGTAAGCCGGGAGCTGGATCAGGCCTGTGGGCCGTAGGATCCTCACCTCTCCTTATGGAGTTAGGAAGAAACCCCAAAGGCCTGTTGTCGACAGCGAGTTCCTTACTTTCTCCGTGTTCTCCTAAGGTTTTGTCTCCTGGCGGGATACGCACAGCGGCTCATGGTACATCGAAACACTGGACAGCGTCCTTGAGCAATATGCCCATAATGAAGACCTGCTAAACATGCTACTCAGGGTAAAGGTTCCTCTTTATGACTGTTGTGGGATGTAGGCATGTGTGCTTGCAGTTAGGCGTTAGACCAAGGATGGGCAATCATTTTTTACCAGGGGCCACTTCAGATATTTTTGAAGTGCCCCCGGGCCACACTGGAAGGGGTGGGGCCTCAAGAGGGCAGGGCGGGGTCAGGATACTTCCTTGATTCCCTACCCACAGACCATGATTGGTTTCGGGGTGGGGGAGTGTGTGAAGTCTTTGCCCCCCGCCAGCGGTTCCCCCTAGGCGCCCATGCCCCTGGCGGTGGGAGGAGACTTTGCACACTCCCCCGCCCCCAAACCCTGATTGGCCTAGGGGCAGAAGAGGGAGTGCGCAATCAGGGCTTGGGAGCAGGGGAGTGCGCAAACTCTCCTCCCACCCTGCCAAGAGCACATGGCGCGTCTAAGTACCGCGTGCTCCTTGCAGAGTGGAAGAAGCTTCGGGTGCTTCCCCCAATCCCAGGCCCTAATTGTCCAAGGGGCGGGGGAGCTGCAGGGCCTCCACGGGCCAGATCAACCCACTTGGCAGGCCAGATCCAGCCCACGGATCCTGCCCACCCCTGCGTTAGCCTCTTACATTTTCAGCAGTGGCAAGTGATTTTTTTGAGTGCTTCACTTTTGTGGGACCCAACAAGAAATGCCTCAAAAAAGTCTGAAGATCAGCTCCATTTCAGGTCTCACACCCAAAATCACAAGTCACTCTTGAAAATCTTGGCCTTAACCTTTGCCTAGTGGCCTGCCCTAGCTTGGCCTCAGAGCCAAGAACCATCTGTCTGTCCTGTCACAAAACAACACAACAGAGCAACCAGCAGCAGCACAATATAATCGAAATAATTTCCTACTTGGACATATAATAGCAAACAAGACAGGGCTGTGTTTGTACGTTCTCCATATTTGGCTTAGCTTGTTGCTTTTACACTCTCTGCTGCCGTGATGAGTTTTTGATTTGTCTCCTGGATCATCCTACTATTTATATGGATAACCCCACCAGATGCTTGTCTTAATGTTACTTGTTATCTTGGTGTGTGAGCGATGTCACTGCATCTTAATTATGTGCATGGAATGTAAATGTGTGTGTATATGAACCAGTAAGTTTGAGTATATACTAATGAAGGGAAGGCAGAGGTTCTCAGAAATAACTCTCCCATATTGCAAAGGATGGGTCTGGTGTTTTAGAAATAATTCACTGAAAATCCTTACCTCCCAAACGAATGTTTAAGGGCACTTGTTCTGCTACTACAGCCATCACACTGCTGTGAAATAGCCCAAAAAGGTCCATTTTGCTCTCTAGCAAAAACAACACTGTGTTTACTCTGCAGTGCCCAACAATAACCATCATCCTTCACTTACCAGAAATTGTGAATTGTGCATCTACCAACAACTCAGATAGCTGGATGGGAAGTTGTTATTTTGTCAGTCCAGGACTAGGCAAATGAACTTCCAGATTTCCGAATTTTGTCTGTCTTTTGAGTAACCCATATGTAAAGAAGCATCCTAAACTGTCTTCAAAGCAGGAAAGAAAAATTGTTCTCTCAGTCTCCTGGACCTAATTCTGCTCCAATTGAAGTCAGTGGCACAACTCCCATTGATTGCAATGAACTCAGGATCAGGCCCTCTACTTCCAAGTTGGTCAAACTGCTTTCAATCTGGCACGTGGATGCTTAGAAATCATTCAGTCCCAGTGCAGAATTCTTGGGGAGGCGATGGGGACTCTTAGCAAATGCAAGAGGGAAGAGAGATTATACCATCGGTTTCTGCCTGAACTAGGGCACTTTCTCCCTACCCTCAGCATAACAGATCTTTCTGTTTTGAAAAAAACTCCCGGAAAGTGTTGACACACAAGAAATGATTAATTTCTTCTGAGCAAAGGAAAGGTTGTTTCTGATTCATACCAAGACCTGCCTGTGTGGGCAGGTGTTGGTGATACAGGCATGATTGCTCACAGGAAGCCCTCGGATGTTAGCATCTGATGAGAATGGGCTCTGAAGCATTTTAGAGGCAAAAACCTATTCACAGGGGCTGTGTCTAGACTGGCCAGTTTTTCCGGAAAATCAGCCGCTTTTCCGGAAAAACTTGCCAGCTGTCTACACTGGCTGCTTGAATTTCCGCAAAAGCACTGACTTCCTACTGTAAGAAATCAGTGCTTTTTGCGGAAATATTATGCTGCTCCCGTTTGGGCAAAAGTCCCTTGTGCGCAAAACTTTTGCGCAAAAGGGCCAGTGTAGACAGCTGAGATTTGTTTTGCGCAAAAAAGCCCCAATCGCGAAAATGGCAATCGGGGCTTTTTTGCACAAAAGTGCGTCTAGATTGGCCACAGACGCTTTTCCACAAAAAGTGCTTTTGCGGAAAAGCATCCATGCCAATCTAGACGCTCTTTTCCAAAAATGCTTTTAACGGAAAATTTTTCCGTTAAAAGCATTTCCGGAAAATCATGCCAGTCTAGACGTAGCCAGGCTCTTTATGAAGCCAGTGCGAAGATATCACACAAGACCTGCTCTGGGATGCTGCCCTGCACTTCTCCAGAGTTGTCTTAATTCTGCCAGCAAAAAAACACCGTCACCGTACAAATGTTAAACCTATCCACTGCCTCTCCTCCCCCTTCCCTAACATAGGCAGCCCTCCTGACTACATGGATTGTTAACTGTGCTGGGAAAAGCGGTTTCCCCACACTCAGCCAGCAACCAGCCCGCTCCTTGGCTTTTCTCTTTCCCAGGTGGCTCGTGATGTGTCTGCTAAAGGACGGTACAAGCAGATGCCGGGCTGCTTTAACTTCCTCCGTAAACAATTCTTCTTCATGACCGAATGAAGTTGTGGCTGGGAGGTCTCTGCCTACACCCAGAGAGTCACCAAGAAGCCTGCAGAGATTCTGCACCTGGCCATGATTGCTCTGAACCGATGCTTCTGTTTGCGTGGATTCGTTTCTCCTGGGAAGCTTAATGTGATTCCACTCTCATTACGGTGAAATCAACGTCTCAGCTGCTGCCCGATCAGGCCAAGACTGGTCGTGTCCTCATTTCAGACAGGTGACAGGACTGCAGGGAAAAGTCCTGCCCTCCACTAGTCCGGAGGGCCATTCCAGTAGCCATTTATGGCCCCACTCTAGCTACAATTACAGGAGGCGAGGGCAAAGTGTTGGCAGTTTGTAATTGTGCTTGTGTTTATTCTCTTTCAATCAAAAGTGCACCTGAATTGAAAGCCAGTATTAGGGGGGATAGTTTTGCAGCATCTGTTGCCCTTTTGTATTAAAGACCCCGCTCTTTATATATAGTTTGTCTTGCTCTGTTATTCAGAGAGTAGTTATTAATGGTTCACAATCCTGCTGGAAAGGTATAACAAGTGCAGTTCTGCAGGGGTCTGTTCTCGGACCGGCTCTCTTCAATATCTTCATCAGCGATTTAGATATTGGCATAGAAAGTACGCTTATTAAGTTTGCAGATGATACCAAGCTGGGATGGATTGCAACTGCTCTGGAGGACAGGGTTATAATTCAAAATGATCTGGACAAATTGGAGAAATGGTCTGAGGTAAACAGGATGAAGTTTAATAAAGACAAATGCAAAGTGCTCCACTTAGGAAGGAACAATCAGTTTCACACATACAGAATGGGAAGCGACTGTCTAGGAAGGAGTATGGCAGTAAGGGATCTAGGGGTTATAGTGGACCACAAGCTGAATATGAGTCAGCAGTGTGATGCTGTTGCAAAAAAAGCAAACATGATTCTGGGATGCATTAACAGGTGTGTGTGTTGTGAGCAAGACACGAGAAGTCATTCTTCCGCTCTACTCTGCCCTGGGTAGGCCTCAGTTGGAGTATTGTGTCCAGTTCTGGGCACTGCATTTCAAGAAAGTTGTGGAGAAATTGGAGAGGGTCCAGAGAAGAGCAACAAGAATGATTAAAGGTCTAGAGAACATGACCTATGAAGGAAGGCTGAAGGAATTGGGTTTGTTTAGTTTAGAAAAGAGAAGACTGAGGGGGGGACATGGTAGCCGTTTTCAGGTATCTAAAAGGGTGTCATAAGGAGGAGGGAGAAAACTTGTTCATCTTGGCCTCTGAGGAATAGAACAAGAAGCAATGGGCTTAAACTGCAGCAAGGGAGATTTAGGTTGGACATTAGGAAGAAGTTCCTAACTGTCAGGGTAGTTAAACACTGAAATAAATTGCCCAGGGAGGTTGTGGAATCCCCATCTCTGGAGATATTTAAGAGTAGGTTAGATAAATGTCTATCAGGGATGGCCTAGACAGTATTTGGTCCTGCCATGAGGGCAGGGGACTGGACTCGATGACCTCTCGAGGTCCCTTCCAGTCCTAGTATTCTATGATTCTATGAGTCTCCTGTTTCTTCTCCCCCTAGCCTGGCATTCTCTGATGTCTCTCTTGCTGCTAGGCTTCTCCCAGGGTCTAGGGGAATAAAAGCACGGCAGTTTTAGTAAAAGGTATTTTGCTGGCTCTTCATTAACTCTCCTGCTAATGAATTCTCACAGCCATCCAGGCTTACCAGGAACACCAGAGTGGCTTAGACCAGCTGCAGCTAGTCTGTGATGCTTAATGGCTGATTCTTTATTTAAAATCAGGTGCGTGATTCCTTTGGCTGCTGTTTTTAAAAGCCTCCCTGATATTTCAAAGTAGCTTTCAGAGGTTTCTCTGCCTCTACGACCAGCTCTGCAGCCAGCAGCTGCTCCAGGATAATTTCCTCAATCTGGGCATAACATATAACGAGTAAATGCGTGAAATCACTGAATAAGGGAACCAATGGGAACTCTACATGACGTATTTTGGGTTCCCATCAAGAGAATTGGGATTTATGGTTCTTATCATTCACCCATGATCAGGTATGAGGCAAGGGGAGAGTTGGCAGCTGGGGCCTAGTACGGGAAAGTGGGATTAGAATGAAGTGTGGGGACAGCAGGGTGACTGTGGAAGGAGATGGCTCTGGGTGAGTCCCCCTCTTCTCCGTGTTTTGTACTTCATGTGCCACGTCCATTCATGCTGGATTTTATCAACTGGAAGTAAACTTCCTGCAACAATGTTTTCACCCGAAACCCTCCCTTTCCCCAAGGCACAGGCGTATACACGAGTGTTGCAAACAAATGTCCGTTATTTATTATACACGGATTCCTTCAGCACCTCAACTGATTGTAATTTCATGATTACGACTTTATTTCAAGCAGCTAAATTGCTTCCCATCCCCCAGCACAGGGTTAATCTGTTGCTCACAGCTCTTCAGGTTAGTTGTTTGCCATAACCTACAGAAAGGGTGAAACAAAAGGGAAAATCAGACCAGCGAGCTAAGGAAATCTGTAAACAGAGTTGGACATCCACACTCTACAAATTGTCCCTTTAAATACATAAACTGATCCTACATCCACATCCCTCTCTCTTCCTTAAAGGCCAGGTCTATACTAGACCCGGAAGGTCGGCTTAAGGTACACAACTTCAGCTACGTAAATAACGTCGCTGGAGTCAACATACCTTAAGCAAAAGTTGGTGCCGTCTTCACAGTGGGAGGCCGAATCAAGGAGTACCAGTGCTGATTGGGGGTGCCCCCCAGCATTTGATTTAGTGGGTCTTTACTAGACCCGCTGAATCAAATGCCAGAAGATCAATCTCTGGCACAGTAAGTATAGACATGGCCAAAGACCAGTGATTTGGCTTCTGAATCACTCTTTATGTTAAGGGTTCATGCATAGTTCATAAATAATTTATAATATTATTGTGTTACTGATAATCATAGTCATAGATGATATTAAGGATTTGGATGTCAATGCTAATCTATTAAAACATTACAAATATATCTTTAATATAAAGTGTGACATTTATTCCAAACCATCTCCACTTTGGTTGGAAATGAAGATCATTTGGATAGCTGCATCCAACAGGAAGACACCATACCTTTGCTGCAGGATCTAATTCCCTAGAAACAAGACAGTGTTGTCTTTTCTTGTGAGAAGGGGTTGTCCATGCAGAGAAGTTATTTTGGAATAAGTTAGGGTGTGACTTTAAAGTGCACTAGCTCTTCCGGTGTAAGTGTGCCCACGTGTGCTGGCCAATTTCCCCATATGGACAAACCCTGGGAGGTTTTTTTTTTGAGGGTGCGGGGTTTGTCTTGTTTTACCCTGGGATGACTGTTTAAAAGTTCACAGTAGAGTTTCTGTTCTTGATCAGCAGCAAACACTAGACCCTTACCCTAGCAATCCAGTCGTTGAAAGCAGAGACCCGAGTGAAGACGGAGGGTTTGCGGTAATAATTACAGCCTAGAGCGGAGCCAAAGCTGACCACGCCATGCACTTCCCACCTGCCGTTAGCACCTCTGCAGTTCAGTGGGCCACCAGAGTCCCCCTGCAAGGAAGGAGAGGCAGAGAGATTGAACATCAGTAAAGTTGGAAATGGGACGTGGTGGAAAGGCAGGAGTGTTAACTGAGTGAACGCAGGTCCAATCTTATGAGAAGGCTCCCAGCCGCCATGTTCAGGTCGCAACATGTAGCAGGTGTTTGGATCCAGGGGTTTGAAGAGGGTCCCTCTTGTATGTGAGGCCATTAACATGTCTTCATGCAGTGCACGGGCAGCCTGTGGAACTCCTTGCCAGAGGATGTTGTGAAGACCAGGACTTTATCAGGGTTCAAAAAAGAACTAGATACATTCATGAAGGTTAGGTCTATCACTGGCTATTAGCCAGGATGGGCAGGAATGGTGTCCCTGGCCTCTGTTTGACAGAGGTGGGATCACTTGATAATTCCTCTTTCTGTTCCCTCCCTCTGGTGCCTCTGGCATTAGGCGCTGTCAGCAGACAGGACACTGGGCTAGATGGACCTTGGGTCTGACTCGGTTTGGCCGTTCACATGTTCTTATGTTAATGTGTTACTGCAGGGGTTCTCAGGCTTTGTGATACTGCGACCCCCTGTTAAGTTGCTCACGACCCCCCGAGGGGTCGGGACCCACAGAAACATTGTGTTAATGGATAGTCCTTCTGCACATGAATTTCTATCAACCTATATGAAGGGGTTTCAAAGCCTATCTGGAATGGGCAGATCCTAGTACCCTGCCCACTTTCCTAGCTCCTTCCCACAAAGCAAGACTCCTTAAAGCCAGGCCCCCGAAGTGCCAAGTTCGCGGGACTCACGTTGCAACTGGAGATCACCCCATCACCGCCTGCACAGACCATGGAGGTTTTCACTACGCTGCCCCACCAGCTAGACTGGGAACAGGTGGCGTGATCCACGATGAGCAACGGCCCTTGCTGCAGTTTTTCGGGGAGAGGACCGTTTGCTGGAGGAGAACAGAAACAAGGGAGCCGGATGAGCGAGAAACAGCAAAATCACATCCGCCAAGGACAAGAGTCCACAGGGATTCCAAGCAGAGAAGGGCTGCAGTCTCTATTGCTTACATCCCTCCTGCGGGAAAGTATCTCAGGCAGTAGGAAACCTGCCTCTATTTTAATAATGGCTCCCTCAGTATTCCCAACGTTCAGCAGTTTAGCATTCTCATGTCAGCCTCCTATTGCTACTCGTGTCAGCAAACAGGCCAGGATCTCCTGGTCAGGACTGAAGCACAAGGTAGCTAGGGGCTGTTGCCTGCATCATGCCCATTCCCTGCATGGGGCCTGCCCTGTTCCAGGCTGGCTGTCCCTCACTAGCATTCCTTTCTGTAAAGGGCCTTTTCGACTCTGCCATGTACACAGGCTGCCCCAGCAGCCGGCAGAGCACACTGACTTGGATTCCAGCTGCCTCTCGAGGTCTCAGCCCCATTGTGCAAACACCCCCAGTCCTTACAAAAAACTAAGCGTTCGGCAAAGAAAATGCAAAAACCATCTCTGCTGCTGGAGCGGAGCCAAAGCCCTGGTCTGATCCCCCTTTGATTTGAGGGTTAAGCGGCCCCAGGAAAAAACACCACCTTATTCCAGTCCATTCCCAAGGATGTGTTAACACAGAAGGACTTAGTGTGACTATGGAACGGGATGGACACTTACTCCTCAGTCTTCCCCACCCTGTTACGTAGCAGACGGTGTTAGAGGCCAGGATGCTGTTGGCAGGAGGGAGGCAGGCCGGCTGGATTTGGTTGGTTGTGCCGACGCTTTGGGAGAGTTTGATCAAAGCGATGTCATTGCTGGGTTCGTGTGGGCGCAAGCCAGGGTGGAGGGAACATGGAAGAAAACACAGACCTATTAAGATGTGGCATTGACAGAGTGCTGGGCCTGTTTGAGGGGAGCCCCTGCCTTTTGGGGGAGGAGGAGGAAGGAAATGTCCTTAGACCATGGCAGAGGCGTCTCATCCTCCAAACACATGCCTCGTGCTCACAGGCCCTGCGGGAGTTCCTGCATTTTCCTTCCCTGGTCCCCAAAAGTTATGTGGAAATCCATGCACCAGCAACTTCAGCTCCTCTGGCCATACAGGTCTGAGGATAAGAGGCTCCTGGAGTTTCGGGCTTTTCAAGGATCCCTGATGTAAATCACTCATTTCCATTCAGCTCCCTGTGGTTGGCGAGAGGCTCCCTATGGAGCTGCCCACACTATTACTGACTCCTCCTTCTACTCAGAGACCCTCAGGAAATGGCCTCTCAGCCAGAGGCTTCCTTCTTAGGCTGGCGCAGACGTTCTGTAGGGACCAGGGTCGTGAGTTCTTTGGTTCTGCCTTAAATGTTCCCTTAGGGATAAAAGGGTTCAAGAGGCCTACCCCCTCCTCCTCCTCCAGTCAGTGCTGCCCATACACCACCCCACACCCATGCCTCGCAGCCTCCTGGCCCTACTGGAGCACCGGGCCTTTCCTTGCATGAGGTAAGGGAGGCCTGTGAAGTCTTTATGTTCCAGTGTATTGCTGAGTCAGCACTCAAACTCAGGTGTTGTGCTGGAGCATCCAGGATTTTAGCTGATTTTTCTCTTTAAGAGGACGGGTTTGCCCAAACCCTTCCCCCCACCCCTCAGCGGGGGCAGTGGGCTGTGCCTTTCCTCTCTACAGCGGGCGGCAGGTCAGTAGTGTTTCAAGCCTTCCTCAGCCTCAGTAATCAGCATTCAAGGGGTTGAACTGGGGAAAGAGTTGACTGCTCCCCACATCCAGTCTCTCAGGATTTTGGACTCATCCGCATGAGCCTGTCCTCACATTTTTTACCTCATGCCCTCCTTACTGCCCCCCTTCCTTACCCGCAGGCTGGAAGCAGGGCTGCGGCTCCAAGGGGGCATGGGGAAAGGTGTAAGGGGACCAAGGCTGGGAGCCACAGTGCGGGTGGGGCTCAGAGCTGTACCTCAGCTGAGGGCCTAGGCTGACTGCTAGGGACCCTGTTATGGGGCTGGGAGCAGGGCCCTGGGCATGGGGCTAGCAGCTGATCTCAGCCTTAGCCATAACTCCCCAGAATGTTTCTCCAGCCACCACTTAAGGACCTCTAGCCTATACTGTGACAATGGGATCCAGATTCGGAGCTGCCCACAGTGCAAGGGTGTTTGGACCCAGAGGGTTTGGTTTGGGTCCCTCTCTCACACATGGTTCAAGTAGCTGCTATCCACTCACCCGCCTGCAACGTCGCTTGGGTTCCAACCTTCATGGACAATGATTTTTTGTGGACTGATTCCAATCGCTCCTTCTTCATAAGCCACTAGGTTGAATTTGCCAAGAAACACCATATAGGTCAGAGAAGAGCTGGGGAGGAAAAGGAACAGGGAGAGACACTCAGCTCCAGTGGGAAAACGTGCCAGCGTGCATTGTTGTAAATTAACGGAGGATAGTTGGCTTCGGAGGGAGCATTGCAGGCTGGAACCACTAGAGGCTGCACCTCCATATGGTCCTCTGGCTCCCGTCAAGATTCCTGCTAAATGTGGGGCCCCAGCCGATCTTCAGAGGACGAGGCTGCCGTTTCCTGGCACACCTGAGCAATTCAGAAGGCCTCACTCGTAGTGCGACGAGGTCTGTTACAAAAGCATCTCCACTGATGCGGACGTTTGTGTCATAGTACGGGGCACCCTGGCGCTTGTACCTCACACACAGCCAGCCCGTGGGAGATCGTATCTGGCCATGCTTTCTGTGACGGGAGGTGGCAGTGACATGCTCCAGTGCATGGGTGTATAGGAAACAGGCCTGTAGTGAGCTGCTGGTTAGGAGAATTGGCTTTGATTGGGGCATTTAAGGTGATGCAGCCAAAACTGATCCCTCTCCTCATTTTTGCACCATTCCATAATCGGCGACTTAGATGGGCCCTGATCTTGGGTGGGCAGGAATGGGGAGGCGGAAGTGGGACAGAAGAGATGGGGGAATAAACCCCAGCCCCATTCCCCAGCCAGAGCCCTGGGGCAGAGCGACATAAGCCCCGGCCCCACTCCCAGACCAGAGCGCTGAGCAAGCTGGTGGGGGGTGGGCTTGAATCCAAAAGGGGTGGGCCACAGCCCACTCAGGCCCACCCACGGCTACACCCCTGATCAGTAACAAGAAGCTCTCACTGAAGTTGATGGCTGGTGCATTTAAAACCAAAGGGACTAGTTCTTCCTGGAAGCGGGTGACCTAGGCTGTGTCCAGACTCAGGGGTTTTTTCGGGAAAAGTAGCCTTTTCCCGAAAAAACTTCCCCTGCGTCAAAGACTCAAGCCGCGTTCTTTCGAAATTAATTCGAAAGAACGCGGCTTTTCTTTCGATGGCGGTAAACCTCAATTTACGAGGAAGAACGCCTTCTTTCGAAAGCTTCTCTTTCGAAAGAAGGCGTTCTTCAATGTAAATAGGGCTTCTTCAAAAGAGAGCATCCAGACTCACTGGATGCTTTCTTTCGAAAAAGCAAGCCACTTTTTCGAAATTTCTCCGTGCAGTCTAGACGCTCTCTTTCGAAAGAGGCTTGCAGTCTAGACATAGCCCTAGAGACCCCATGGAACTCATTGTTCCATGTGCTTGTAAACAGAGCACAGCTGATTTTTAAAAGGTCTGGGTAATTGAATAAATGCCCGTTAGAGTTATACCTGCAAAAAATCAAGCCAACAGTTCAGGGCATTGCACAAGCAGGGGAAGAAGGACGTTTCCCCCTTCCAGTGAATCAGCAGGTATGGGACTGAAGAGCCTGTTAGTAATGTGCTTTGTCTTTCTCCTTAGCTCCGAGCATTTACAGCTTCCAGCACGTGGACTTAAAAGAAACGATTGTCCAGCCAACGTACCTGATGCAGTGAGCAGCCGTCATGACCCAGTTAGGTGCAATGAGGGTTCCCCCGCAGGTGTGGTACCAGCCGTCATTGTAGTTATATGTCAGGGAGACCTGGAATGATACGGCGAGAATGCTACTCACTGCTTGGCCTCTCCTGGTGGGGTGAGGTGGACATCTGAGCACCAAAGTACTCGAGGTCCAGATCCTTCTCTTGGGGCAAGGTTAGTTCCAACGTTTTGTTTCAGCGTTGCTTTCCCAAAGCTATTTACTAAGCATGGGTCAAACCGAGACCACAGAAGAAATAACCCCTGTGTTATTCTGTGTAGAAATCGGTCCCAGAAGGTGATTTTTAAAAAAATGTTTCACTGGCTTTAGTGGGCCAGTGACCTGATCATGGAGAGGGAATCTAAGGATCCAGAAACCCCCGAGGTGTCATTTCTGCTCTGCTTTCGATTAATTGTGCGTAGGTTGTTTAGCTTCTCTGTGCTTCCCATTGCCCAAATGAGCCAAGGGGGTGGGGGTATCAGCTTTACAGAGGTGTCATTTCTTATCCTTTGAGCAGGTGATGAGCTATAGAAGTGCTGCTTTTTCAGTCTATTCTGAGGGTTAAATATTCCCTATTTTGAGACAGCAGTTATTTGCTGAACAAGCCTCTAGCAAAATATGACACTGCTCTCTTAGGCTGGGTCTACACTACTGGAGAAAGTCGACCTAAGCTACGCAACTCCAGCTATGAGAATAGCCTAGCTGGAGTCGACGTACCTTAGGTTGAATTTCCATGGCATCCCCACTGCAGGACAGCAATAGGAGAAACTCAATGACCTCCTGAGGTCTCTTCCAGCCTTAGGATTCTGTGAGTCTATGAACTTCTTTTACTCCTCACACCCCAGTGGAGTACTGGGGTTGATGGGGGTGCCATCAGCGGTCGATTTAGTGAGTCCTTACGAGGCCTGCTAAATCAAACCCTGGGAGATCGATCTCCGCAGTGTGGATCTCCGGGTAAGTGAAGACAAGCCCTTATTCCTCTGAGCTTTCATCCTGAAGGATCCCAGCATGCTTTGACACTTGGTTGGTCTATTAGCTGTGGACAAAGATCACTTAGGACCCAGATCCATTGTTTAAAGAGCATGGCAAAGCAGCACGGCTATCTAGGCTGAGAAGTTAACAGTAACCAGGTAACTCATCTTTAGCATCTTCTATAGGAGAAGCTCTAACATTAGCAAATGAATCCGACATGTGCCCAGGGGACAGGGATCAGAAACTAAGGCATCGTGTCCCAAAACACCATGCCCGTATCGCTTCCCAGCATGCTCTTTGCTATTTATTGACAAGCTTATCAAGTGGTCGCCACATGGTCCTGAGCACAAAGAGAGCCAGTTGCCACTGACACCAGGGAGAGGGATTTTCCCCTTTGCTGATTTCAGTGGGAGCTGGATTGGATGCTAAAGGACTTGCTTAAGGCCAGACAGTGAGTGTGTGGCAGAGCTAGGGACAGAACCCAGTTCTTACACTGCTTCCTGCCCCTTCAGCACAAGGCCGGTTGTCCCTGTAGTGTGTTCCATTCTGACCACAGGCAAAATACACCTACGCGGCTTCCCGCTTGCCTCAGCAGACCAAGCTCTCTGCATGCACCAGGGGTCCTTAAGTTGCATGCCTCTGTTCCCCCTGCCCTCCTCCTTGCATGCTGTCTTCCCCTCCCCCTTACATCAGGGACATATGTAAACTGTCCTGTTTGTTTAATTTGAGCAATTATTGCTTCTCGCGCCATGCAGGAGAGAAGTCTTTCAGAGAGTCAAAATCTTCCGCTGCATTGGGATGATGAGCAGGGCTGAGTTCTTTGGACTGTATCTATTACTCTAGAACCAGCCAAAGCTGCGGTGCCTGCTAACCAGATGCAGGGGGTCCCGGGGCTCTTTCCTCTTTCTGCCTTCCCGTTTTTTTGAGTTTCACTAGAAGTCAGTAGGGCTCTGACCCCTGAGGCCGCGGCGTTTGGAATAGAACGGCTACCGTGTTGAAAAGGGATCGCCTGGCAGACAAACAGGGAAGTGACATCAACGTGGGTGTCAGCTGAGCAAAGCAAGGCCCAGTGTAACGGGAAGGCAGAGTGGCTCAAGACATCCAGGAGTGGGCTAAGGGAACCAGGAAATCACAAACCTGCCAGGGCCAACTGAATGGTCTTGCATCTTCTCCTCCAACTACTCTGGTCAAGAGAGGTGGGTAGGCAGGATTCCCACAACCGAGGGCTGCAAGGGACACAAGATGAGGTCAACACCAGAATTAAGAACATGTTAAGTCTCCCCCAAACTGACCTGTTCCGTGTGGAACATCAGATCAAACCGCTCTCCTGTGATGTTGAGGGGCCGATCTGGCACCCCTGTTGCTATTGATGTTCGTAAGCCATCCAGCAGGCCGGATTCTAGTCCAGCCCTCGCACCATGCCTATTATTCTGATATTTGTGTGCTTCCAGGTTGCTGGGCAGCATCAGGACCGCACAATCAAGCTGGAAATCTGCAGAAATTAAACTCTACACCTGGGCAGGATACATACCCCCAGCGGTCAGCGTCAGGGTAACAAACAGGATACCGATCATGGTGGCGGGTAGCTGTATCAGGAGCAGCGTCTCTGTTGAGCCTGCTTTTATGTCTGTCACGCTTATCTCTGGGCGATACGGCCAGCAGGGGCGGGGAGGGTGGCTTCGTCACCAGTGGGAAGGTTTCGCTACCATGGGACGTTTTCCTGTGCGTGCAAATGCTAAAAAAAGACGGACCTTGAAATGCATTTGCACGCACAGGGGGTGGGGGGAGTGCTGCATGAGCAACATTTTGTTTGTTGCAGCTGTTCGTACTCCCGCTACCTTGAATCCTGTTCGCAAAGAGGTGGTTGGGAGGGGAAATTACCTGAAATTGGGGGTGTAAATCTCACCCCAGCATTTCCCACGGTGCCCTGTAGTCCACAACCAGCCTGGGGTTGCAGTGGAAGGATAAAGCTGCCAGGGACAGGGTTTGGGTGTCCGGTAAGGGAGGGGGCAAGGGCGAGGAAGGACATTTGGGCATGTTGCAAAAGGGACAAAGGCAAGGAAGGGACTGCACTGAAGGGACGGGCATTGGAATAGTATTAGATCCTTGCCTAAGTTGCCTTTTTTCAGGAGGTGAGAATAGTGGGGAGTTGGGATCAATAATTAGAGCCCTGCCCTCAAAAATATTAAGATGCAAAGACGGTCCCACCCCGCCTTCTCCTCCAGCTCCAAAGTGACTGAGCAAGCCAGAAACTGTAATTTTTTTCACAGCCCTGGTAAAGCTCTTCCTGCTGGAAACTCACCAGGCTGCTGTGTATGGATCCCCCCAAACTGGGCCGTGACCATGTGAGGTTTAGGGGCTCCTGAGTCTAGGCAGCTCCAGAACTGTCTCTTTTGGCAACTCTAGCATGGTCCCATGGCACAGGCTCTCTGTTTTCCCTGTCACAGAAATGGAACCTCATGATCCAGCTGTCCTAGGCCTCAGAACTAGTGCTGACTCCACAAAGATGCCCTGGTTGCTCAAGTGAGCCTCGTGAGCACTCTGGTTTACACTTTCCAGTTGAAGGACAGTCCACAAAGGTTTTGCAAAAGGGGATCCTAACCCCCTTCAGGCAGCACAAAATATAAATCCAGGCCTAATAATGGACACCCTGCATGTGTTCCCCCCTCCCAAAAGTCCTTCGGGCTTAGGTCAGAGTCTTTAAAGTGTTCAGGGTCTTCTTCCTGCAAGTCATAGCTTCTCCTTCAACTCACAGAGTTTGTTAAACTTCCTTTGGCCATGGCTGGATGTGGAGTCTGAAAGGGCTCTCTCTGCTATGAAGGCAAGTGCCCCGTTGCTCCTTTCTCTTGACATAAGCTCTCTCTGAGTGGCCCAGCCTCTGCGTTTGTAAAGGGCTGTTCCCTCATCACATCTTTGTTCCCGCTCCTGGGGCAATTCCAACCCCTTCCGTGTAGACACAGTTGTTCAAACTGGTTTCCCTAGACTTCCGCCACCCCATTGCCGTGCGGTGTTCCCATTTGAATGGGAGCAATTCACATTAGTAAGTCTCCATTGTCCCAAGGTTGGGCGAAACCTGCTCGCAGACCTAGTAGCAGATATCCCCATGCATATGGAGGCATCCAGACACAAAGCAGTTCCATAAAATCATCCAGAATTCAAATGTTGTACATACAGTCTCAATTTTTCACACCGTATGTAACACCCTATTATTGTTAATAACTGAAAACAAATAACTAGATGGCACCTTTCATCCTACAGCCTCTGAACACACTTCAAAGCAGACCTGTGCAGTGCTACCCACCTCAGGGCTGAAGGACAGCAGTTGGTGCTATGCATATCAGCATGAGACAAAGGGAATGTTGGGCCCAGGCTCACGACTGATCTGTGAGGAATATGCGAACCCTGACTACTCTCAGGCCACGTCTACACTAGGAGATTGTTCCGAATTCACTACGTTTGACTTCTGGGCACCTGATTTTACAAATTCGAACTTCGTGTCCTCACAATGGGGAAGAATCGAATGCAGTCCGAGGCTGACTCCCTTCATGAGAACGCGCTACTTTGGACTCTGGGGAGCTGCAGGAGACCTCCTGGAGGCCAATTAGTTTGAATTAGCAGTACCAGAGCGTCCACACGAACGTTATTTCAGACTTACAAGTTCGGAAATAGCCTTACTCGTGAAAAGTAGGACAGAGTTCGCATTCCACAGCTGTTCAACTAATGGGCTTGGGCGTGTGGTCGCACTGCTTCCAAATTCCATCTTGGAGGTGTGTGTGTTATTTCGGACTAAGGTCCTAGAGCAGACCAGGCCTTAAAAACCTGCCGGGGTGCTTTGGTGCACACAGGGTAACCAGATAGCAGGGCTGCTGACCAGTGTGAGGGAGAAAGGCAGCTGTGGATCCAGGGCATGGTGATTTAAAAGGACCCAGGGCTCCAGGCCATCAGTGCTACTTGCCGTGGCAGTAGCAACAGCCGGAGCCCCTGAGCCCTTTCAATTGCCACCAGAGCCCAATGTGGTGCAGTCCAGGTGGCACTGAGACTGGCTGGGGGAAGCCCCTTGTCCTGCCCCTGCCACCCAAGGTCCTGTCCTTCTTAGGAGCCTGGGAGCTGAGCCCCCCTCCTCCCTGCACTCACATTGTCCAGGGTGAAAGTAACGTAACATTTCTTACAAGTACTGTCCTATATTGCAACCCGGGTCCCTGCCAGCTCTTTAAATAGCTCCCTGCTGGCTTTTGCCACAGCTCAGCCAGCTCTTGCCGGAGCTGCGCACCAGAGCGCACCCGCTTCCTTTCGCTGCCGGGCCTGGGGAAGTCTGTCACTAGTCAGCAAGGCTGTGTCTACACTGCACCCCTTTTCCGGAAAAGGGATGCTAATGAGACAAGTCAGAATTGCAAATGCTGCGGGGGATTTAAATATCCCCCGTGGCATTTGCATGAACATGGCTGCCGCTTTTTTTCGGCTCGGGGCTTTGCCGGAGAAAAGCGCCAGTCTAGATGGGATCTTTCGGAAAATAAAGCCTTTTCCGGAAGATCCCTTATTCCTGATTTTAAGAGGAATAAGGGATCTTCCGGAAAAGGCTTTATTTTCCAAAAGATCCCATCTAGACTGGCGCTTTTCTCCGGCAAAGCCCCAAGCCAGAAAAAAGTGGCAGCCATGTTCATGCAAATGGAGCAGGGAAAATGTAAATCCCCGCTGCATTTGCAATTCTGACTTGTCTAATCTGCATCCCTTTTCCGGAAAAGGGGTGCAGTGTAGACACAGCCCAAGTGTGAGAAATCGGGAAGGGGTAACAGACCTACATAAGACAAAAGCTGTGAATATCGTGACTGATCCTATAAAATCAGGACATCTGGTCACGCTAGGTGCGCACAGTCCATGGGGCCTCTGTTTTTAAGGTCTTCTTGGGAATGCACCATCTGGCAAACTGCATGGAAGCTCAGTCTCCAACCTCTGGGGAAAGGCTTATGCAATAGCCTGGCCTGCTGTCATCAGCAAGGATCCAGCACGCGGTGTGTGCACTGGGAGACAGCTGTGAGCTCACCCTCTTCAGGGACTGCAGGGTACATTCCTGTAATGTGGATGCAGGAAAATAGGGCAAAAGCAGGTAAGAGATTAAATGAGGGGTGGGGAGTCTTTTTTGGGTTGGGGGGCCGCTGACCCAGGCTGTGTCCAGACTTAGGGGTTTTTTTCGAAAAAAGTAGCCTTTTTTCGAAAAAACATCACCTGCGTCTAGACTGCAGCTGCGTTCTTTCGAAATTAAATTGAAAGAACGCGGCTTTTCTTTCGACGGCGGTAAACCTCATTTCACGAGGAAGAACGCCTTTTTTCGAAAGTGCTCTTTCGAAAAAAGGCGTTCTTGAATGCCAACAGGGCTTTTTAGAAAGAGAGCATCCAGACTCACTCGCTGCTTTCTTTCGAAAAGGCGGCTTGCTTTTTCGAAAGTACTGCTTGCAGTCTAGACGTTCTTTTTCGAAAGAGGCTTGCCGTCTAGACATAGCCCCACAGAAAAATCAGTCAGGGGCTGCACACAAGTGAGAAGAGAAAAAAAAAACCAAAACCCAAACAAACAAAACCCCAAAACCTCACTGATGTGGCTCCGGACTGAGAAGGAGAAAGACAGTCCCCTCATTCCTCTTGCACACCAGGGCCAGGCTAGTAGATTTTGTGTGCTCTAGCCTCGCAGTGGGGCAACTGGGCGGAGAGGGGGGGAGGCTGGAACACCAACAGCACAGACTCCCCAATGCTGAGGGGGGGGCCAGATTCAGGCAAGCCTTCGATTCCCCACCCCTGGATTAAATGTTAGTGGAAGGTAAAGGAGTGAAGGTTGAAAAAGCTACCAGAGGAGAAGCTGTTCTGGATTTGGTTTTAACAAATAGGGAGGAACTAGTTGAGAACTTGAAAGTGGAAGACAGTATAGGGGACAGTGATCATGAAATAATAGAGTTCATGATCTTAAGGAAAGGTAGAAGGGAGACCAGCACAATTGAGGTAATGGATTTCAGGAAGGCAGATTTTGATAAGCTCAGAGAACTTGTAGGTAAGGTCCCATGGGAAGCAAGACTGAAGGGAAAAACAACTGAGGAGAGTTGGAAGTATTTCAAAGGGACGTTGTTAAGGGACCAAAAGCAAACAATTCCGCTGTGTAGGAAAGATAGAAAATATGGCAAAAGACCAGCTTGGCTTAACAAGGAGATCTTGCATGATCTCAAAATAAAAAAGGAGTCATATAAAAAATGGAAACTAAGGGTACGTCTAGACTACCGCGTTTTGTCGACGGACGTTTTGTCGACAGATACTGTCGACAAAACTTCCATCGACAATTTGCGTCCAGACACATGGAGTTCTGTCGACAAAGCAAGCCGCTTTGTCGACAGAACTCCGTAGTCTGGACGCAGTGTTACAGGCAATAACACCTTCTGTCGACAGAGTTCTGTCGACAGAAAGTGTTATGCCTCGTAAAATGAGGTATACCAGCGTCGACAAAACCGCGGAGTTCTGTCGACGTTATGTCGACAGAACTCCGCGGTTTTGTCGACGCTGGTATTGTTTTGTCGACAAAAGTCCACTTTTGTCGACAAAACTAGGTAGTCTAGACACACCCTAGGACAAATAACAAAGGATGAATATAGGCAAGCAACACGGGAATGCAGGAGCAAGATTAGAAAGGCAAAGGCACAAAATGAGATCAAACTAGCTTCAAGCATAAAGGGAAACAAGAAGACCTTTTATAAATACTTTAAAAGCAAGAGGAAGACCAAGGACAGGGTAGGCCCACTGCTTAGTGAGGAGAGAAAAGCAGTAACAGGAAACTTGGAAATGGCGGAGATGCTCAATGACTTCTTTGTTTCGGTCTTCACCGAGAAGTCTGGAGGTGTGCCTAACGTAGTGAATACAAGCAGAGAGAGGGTAAGTTTAGAAGATAGGATACACAAAGAACAAGTTAAAAATCACTTAGGAAAGTTAGATGTCAGCAAGTCACCAGGTCCTGATGAAATGCATCCCAGGATACTCAAGGAGCTGATAGAGGAGGTATCTGAGCCTTTAGCTATGTTTTTTGAAAAATCATGGCAGACAGGGAAGATTCCAGAAGACTGGAAAAGGGCAAATATTGTGCCCATCTATAAAAAGGGGAATAAGAACAACCCAGGAAACTACAGACCGGTCAGTTTAACGTCTGTCCCAGGGAAGATAATGGAGCAGGTAATTAAGGAAATCCTATACAAACACTAGGAAGGTAATAAAGTGATAGGGAATAGCCAGCATGGGTTTGTGAAGAACAAGTCATGCCAAACTAATCTGATAGCTTTCTTTGATAGGATAACGAGCCTTGTGGATAAGGGAGAAGCGGTGGATGTCATATACCTAGACTTTAGTAAGGCATTTGATATGGTCTCGCATGATATTCTTATTGATAAACTAGGCAAATATAACTTAGATAGGGCCACGATAAGGTGGGTGCATAATTGGCTGGATAACCGTAGTCAGAGAGTTGTTGTTAATGGTTCTAAATCCTGCTGGAAAGGGATAACAAGTGGAGTTCCTCAAGGGTCTGTTTTGGGACCCGTACTGTTCAATATCTTCATCAATGATGTAGATATTGGGATAGAGAGTACGCTTATTAAGTTTGCAGATGATACCAAACTGGGTGGGGTTGCAACTTCTTTGGAGGATAGGGACATAATTCAAAATGACCTTAGCAAGTTAGAGAAATGGTCAGAGGTAAACAGGATGAGGTTTAATAAAGAGAAATGCAAAGTGCTCCATTTAGGAAGGAACAATCAGTTCCATACATACAAGATTGGAAGCGACTGTCTAGGAAGGAGCATGGCGGAAAGGGATCTAGGGGTCATAGTGGACCACAAGTTGAATATGAGTCAACAGTGTGATGCTGTTGCAAAAAAAGCAAATATGATTCTAGGTTGTATCAACAGGTGTGTTGTAAGCAAAACTCGTGAAGTCATTCTGCCGCTCTACTCTGCACTAGTTAGGCCTCAGCTGGAGTACTGTGTCCAGTTCTGGGCGCCACATTTCAAGAAAGATGTGGAGAAATTGGAAAGGGTATAGAGAAGAGCGACAAGAATGATTAAACGTTTAGAGAACATGACCTATGAAGCCAGGCTTCATGAACTGGGCTTGTTTAGTTTGGAAAAAAGAAGATTAAGGGGGGACATGATAGCGGTTTTCAAATATCTAAAAGGGTGTCACAAGGAGGAAGGAGAAAATTTGTTCCTCTTGGTTACTGAGGACAGGACAAGGAGTAATGGGCTTAAAGTGCAGCAGGGGAGGTTTAGATTGGACATTAGGAAAAAATTCCTAACTGTCAGGGTGGTCCAATATTGGAATAAATTGTCAAGGGAGGTGGTGGAATCTCCCTCTCTGGAGATATTTAAGAACAGGTTAGATAGACATCTGTCAGGGATGGTGTAGACGGAGCTTGGTCCTGCCTTGAGGGTGGGGGGCTGGACTCGATGACCTCTTGAGGTCCCTTCCAGTCCTATTATTCTATGATTCTATGATTCATGCATTTGGGCTCATCCACAAATCCAAGATGGCTAGGCGAGCACTGTATGCAGGTAGAAATGGTGGGCAATAGGGCAGATCTTGTTTGATTATATTTGGAAAGCCACAGGCATGATCCTCTTACAGATTATGCCCATTGCTATAGCCCCTTTTTTTTCTTTTATTTTTTTTCAGCAGCCAAGAAAGTGAGTTGTAGCTCACAAAAGCGTGTGTGTGTGTGTGTGTGTGTGTGTGTGTGTGTGTGTGTGTTCTTAGCCGCTGTTTGTCAGAGTGTGGAAATGGATGGCAGGAGAGAGATTGCTTGATCATTACCGGTTTGGTTCACTCCCTCTGGGGCACCTGGTATTGGCCACTGTTGGAAGACAGAATACTAGGCTGGATGGACTTTCGGTCTGACCGAGTATGGCCATTCTTATGTTCTTGTTTTTTGTTTTGTTTTATTTTGTTTTTCTTTTTTTGGTTTGGTTTTGTTTTTGTTAGCAGTCTGAATACGGCGCTGCTCAGCGGGTCTCATGGGAAACACTCCCTGCAATATTCCAGTCACTTTGGAATATCTGGAACCCAGGAGGGGAGAAAACAGAGACAGATGTTGGGAGAATTGTCTTTGGCACAAAGGATGAGGGAATTGAGGGCTAGTGGAAGATGCTGATTTTACAGACTTGGCTATGGAATTCATTTGCTTCCCCCATATATAGACCTAGCACGAGTAAAGGCAGTGGATCACTTGTAAGGTTGATTGATGGTGTCGATGGCCCGTCCTAAACCGTCCTGAGATTAATAACATGAATAACTTGGGCGGATACTTGGCCAATGGGATCTAGACTGAGACCCCCCCCACACACACTCTCACACACACATTTCATGTAATAAAATATATATTTATTGACAGATGGCAACAGCATCAGGCCTCTGGACTGGACTGAAACTGGAGAGTGGCAGATTAAAGGCTCTAGCTATTTACTGATTCCTGCTGCCTCCCAGCTCTCCAACACAGCAGACCTGCCCCACAAAGAGAGAGCTTTAGGAGAGCTAAGAAAGAGCAAGCATATGGGCTCACTGAGCCTGCTTCTCCTCTCACCCCCGTGTTACACCAAATGTAACCTACTGACTGCAATAGATTTACACTACAGTCAGTAAGAAGACAACGGGTTTTTTTTCACTGCGTGTATCACTGCTGCCAATAGGTTATTTTTCTCTCCCACTAATAATCTGGCAGCCGTGTTGGGATTCAGAAGGGCTTTTGCCAGCCTGTTCCTGGCTCTCCGCTCTGCTTGCAGTGGCAAAACTTCCTCCATTTCACCCTCTGGTGGTTTTTTTCCTTGTTTTCTTCTTTTTAATGACTTACTCACACAGTTCATTGAGCCGCGGGCATGTCCTTAGGAAACAGTAAAGATGCAGATGCTGCTCCTGTAAACCTCTTCTCAGCTTGGGTATGTTAACAGCAGCTTTAAAGGGCTTTTTATTTATCCCAGTGAGGAGAGCGGGATTGTAGGGAGAAGGTCATTGCATAGCTGTTTGCCTGCGCTACTTCCAGGAGCCCTTACACCAAGCTTTTCCTAACCAAATCCATCTTTGGTTCTATGGTTATATAATCATTTCCCAGGTACAGGTTGAACCTCTCTAGTCTGGCACCTTTGGGACCTGACTGATGCCGAATCAGAGAATTTGCTGACCCACAGGAGGTCAATATTGTCTAGCAGCATTACCAACCCTTCCATTGCTTTCTGGGCTCTTAGACGATGGGTAAATTAGAGCTAAATAACCGCATAGAACACTGAGAACCAGGTCTGATGGCTGTAAACAAACTTTATGGGACTGTGGAAAACTTGGCCACATCCTTGAGAAGTGGATGTCCAGCTAACTACAATCATGCTGGACCACAGATGTTGCCAGACCAGAGAGTGCCAGACTGGAGAGGTTCAACCTGTAATGACTGTTTAGTGGATTAAATGGAGCTAGTTCTTACAATTCACTCTGGGTTTCCCCATCATTAATTCAAGATGATTTTGGAAGGGTGGTAAAAAGCCTGCAAGTCCTTTTTGGTAGTTAGCAGAGCTCCTCCAGCCATGTCAGTGCCTTGCACACTGTCAGTATCCGACATGTAATGTGCCTTTCTTAGTATGATTTGCATTGAGAGTTGGTTAGTTCTTGGGGGATCTTTTGATTTACTCAGCACTCTGAGCACCTGACACGCTGTAACAGCCTCCTGTGAAGTGCTCTTCATCCCACATAAAGACGGGGAACCCAGGCACAACCAGAACATCTTCCCTGAGGCTTTGGGTTCTGCAGAAGTTTTCATGCGTTACCTTGTGGTTCTTCTTTGCCACCGTGTCGGAGCTCTGCAGCGCACCCCTGTGGCTCAGATTTGAGACGCACTCGGTCTCAGTCAAGCCACAGCAGAGGAATCACTGAACACAGAGCAAAACCCACTGCACCATTTGGAGCAGGGTCGCGGCGGGAAACCCAGCACACTGGCAGGGGCAAATAGATCTGTGTGTGCAACAGGGATTGAGCAGCTTTTAACCAGTCTGCTCAGTTCCCCAGCGTTAAGGGCACTTGAATTTTAAAAAGCCAATTGACATATGCAGAGAACAGGAAACGGTGGCAGAGGGGTGGGTGTGAATATGACTATTGTCCAGCATTGTCCTTCTCCAGTGTAGGGCATACAGGGAACGTTAAAGTCACCAATGGGGAGCTGTTTGGTGAGCATGGATTGGTGTTGCCCCTTCATTTCTGGGGCCCTTGCCTCTGGGGCCCTCGCCTCTCGCTCTGTGAAGCGTCTTTGTCTCTCTCAGCAGGTGCACAGCAGAAAGACTTTCATCCTCAAAGCGCTGACAGCGACCTCCCTCTGTGCACCCCCCCCCCATAAGGCAGGGAAGGATCGGTCCCGTTTCCCCAAGAGAAGAACAATGAGGTGGCTCAGATGAGGTAACAATGAAAGAATTAGAACTCCACAGTGCCTGGTACCCAGCCCTGTGCACCCTTCGTGGATGCTGCTGTACAGAGTAAGGCTCCGTCTACTCTGGTTTTTGCGGAAGAGGAAATGCAAATGAAGCACTCATCTGCAAATCTCATGCTCTCATTTGCATATTCTCTTCCAATCCTTTTTGCAGAAAAGATTTTTGCGGAAACACCTCCCCCCCCAAAGTGTAGACGGGGCCATTTTCGGAAAAAACCCTTTTGTGCAACATCCTGTAAACCTAATTTTTTGAGGAATAAGGAATCTTGTGCAAAAGAGGGGTTTTTTTCTGAAAAATGGGCCCATCTACATTGGCCCGCCTAGGGCTTTGATCTGGCCCAGGAGGCAGTTCCAGGCCACACACCCCCAGGGACACGCAAGCCAGAGATGCATGAGCCCTTGTAACTGCTTCTATTTAAAGGCCTCCTGTCCTCCCCACGCCTTGCCTAGCAGCCCTGGGAAAGGTGCGAGCCCTTTTACTTGTAAGCAGGGGCTGAACTGCTGCTTGCTATCAGCCAGCTAAAAGAAGGGGTGGGTGTGCCCACTACAGTTGTTTAGCTCTGCAAGGTAATTAACTGTTAACTGTTGACATGTAAATACTGCTCAGGAGAGAATCTGAGGTGTGGCTATGGAAATCCCATTCAGCCAGGGCTGATGGAAGGTCAGTGTTGGAATGGAATGTGGAGAATTGTATACAATTTGGGACTGTTGTGGGGGTAACTAATCATGCTAAATATGGGAAATGTAAAACATACCACCAGTGCTTGCAGGAGAGACACCACCATCATGGTAAGAGGTCTCGGAAGAACAAGCCTCCCCCCTTCCAGAGTTGAGTGAACAGAGCTGGAGGGAAGGGTTAAAGGGCTTGAGTCAGCCTGCTTCACACCTGCCAGGTTTGAGCTATGAGACTGTCCCTACCTGTCCCTTTTCCCCCTTTGTTTTAAGGGCAGACCTAAAGCAGACTCTCTGAGGAGTCTTTTCTTTTGCTAGTTCAGTGGAAGCGGGATTCCTTTCCCAGTCCAGCTGGTGGCTAAACAGGTGAAATAACTGAGAGCCAGACTCATTGCAGCCAGTGGAGTGGTGGTGTAATGTGGCTGGTAGGAGCAGTGGCAGGCGAGGAGCGGCGACCAGCGGCGTGGCGTGGAGCGGCAGCAGCAGATGAGGAGTGGCGGCAGGCACCCAGTGGAGCGTCCAGTGGCGTGGGACGAGACAGCTGGTGAAGTGTGGCGGAGTTTTATATAAAGTACCCCCTAGCTATTCCCCCACCCCCATTTCTACCCAGGTTGGGAGGTGAAACCCTGCGGGTGAACTTTGGGACTCTGGGTGGCACGGACCAGGGACAGAGACTTTTGGGGTGTCGGACTCTTTGGACTTTGGGCGATTCTTGGCTGGGGTGGGGGCTTGGCTCATGTTTGGGTTATGAACTCTGTTTGTGGTGTTTTCCCCAAGTTAATGCCGTATGACTTCTCTGTTTCATTAAATGTTTCTTTCCTACACTCAGACTCAGTGCTTGCGAGTGGGGAAGCATTGCCTCTCAGAGGCGCCCAGGGGTGCGTGAATTTCCCAGATTACTGGGTGGGGGCACGAGCCGATTCTATGTGAGATGGACCCCAAGATATTGAACCCAGCCCTGGTTACTGCCAGGCCTACCCAGCAGAAGGGTTACATAATAGAAGTTGAAAGGGCTCGCATGTCTCTGGCTCCCTAGCAATGCTCTAGGGCAACGACAGGCATGGGAAAGGCACACTCCCTTTCATAGTAGCAATTGAAAGGGCTCGCAGAACTCAGTCCCACTGGCCTGTTGCCTGGGAGGTGCGAGCCCTTTCAATTGCTTCTGTTCAGAGGGCTTGTCCCTGCTGGGCAACAGGTTAGCAGCAGGGCCAGGAGCTACTAGCTGTGTTATGTAAATTCTAAGCCTCCACCGCAGACAAGCCTCCACCCCCAGCACCCTCCCATCTGCTCCAGGTTCCTTCCATTGGCCAGAAGTCAGGGGGAGGGACCCCAGGGCAAGCAAAGCTTCCGGTAGGGTAGCTCTCAACCCTGCCCCTTCTGCCCAAGCCCCACCCCTTCCAGGTCGGCCTGCAGCCACTTCCGAAATTTGTGAAGTGCCCCCCTCCTTCCAAAGTTATTGCCCACCCCTGAGTTAGGGGGTGATGTAGTAAGCTACCTGCAGGTATGCAGGTTCTTTTTTTATTTTTAATGTTTTCTCGGTAATGCTTTCACCTTAAGACTCCACGTGCTTTGCTTAGAAAGGGTTGTGCTGTTGCCCTGTGTACTCTGCGGAGAAAGCAAAGTGCGGATGCTGACTGGATTAGGTTGTCTGGCTTGCCAGGGAGCTCACAGTGTAGGCAAGGAACAGCGCAGCTGGGAAATACCCTGTCTGAATGTGAGCCAGGCAGGTCTCCACCCAGGAGAGGTGACAGCTGGGCAGCTGGAAGCCTGAGCGTGGGTGCCTTGCTGGACCACAGGTGCAGTTGTCCTGAAGGTGGCAGGGTGCTTAGCAGCTGCGGCGGCTACTGCCTCCGTGAGGCTGCAGGGGGCGCCATGGAGTGGCTCCACAGCTTTGCTCCGCCTCCCTCTATCGAGTGCACATTCCACTCACTCCAGAGACTGGGGGTGTGAAGGGAGATGGAAACGTGTCGTTTTATCCCTGAGTTCCCTCAGCCAGATCTGCTGGATGATATAGAAAGGCATATGTGGGCAGGGCCATCCCTGGGGGGCCTGGGGCAACACCCCTGCCCCCAACCTGCCTCCGCTCCACCCTGCCCCCACTCCACCCCTTCTCCAAGCCCTGCCCCCTACTCTGCCTGCGTCCCACCCCTGCTCCACTCTCTTGCCCCCTATCCCGAGTAATGCAAACTGGGGAATTACAGTGGCATGGGGCAGCAGCGGGGGTCACCCCCTTCCCTCCCACACTCACCAGTGGGAGCTGGAGCACAAGTGGCTGCGGGGCCACTTCAGATCCCACCACAGTGAGTGCAGAAGGCGTGGGAGGGTACTATGCTGCCCTGCACCAGGCCCCCATAATCTCCTAGGTCTCACTCATCCTTAAGACAGTGGAGGCAGCTGCTGCAGGCCCGTGGCCTGGGGCGGCTGCCCCAAACCATCCTATGGACAGGATGGCTTTGTATGTACATCCAAACATCTCTTTCAAAGTCAAACTGAAAGGAGCAAGCAGGGATCCCAGGTAAGACCGGCCCCTTTCTCACCCTTTGCTTTGTTGTGTGTGCATAACAAAAATCTTCCTTTGAGTGGCTGCAGGGAAACGAGGCCACAGACCTGTGTTATGCGGTTTTGCAAGCACAGGACAGTCAGCCTATGGCTGGACATGCTTCCCTCTGCCATGGAGGAAAATGTTTTATCCTTGGGCAAGCTGACCCTGAAGGTACTGCCCTGTAGAAGAGGGATATTTTATAATCGCCCTCCTCAAAGAGCTGAGCCTGGTCATGTGCAACTGCTGTGGGATTGCTGATTTGGGATGCGAGACGGGTGAGATACAGCCATTGTATCAGGGAATGTGTCCACATCTCAAATCAAGGCAATGCGAGTCTCACTACAGCTTTGTGCACAGATGCCAGACTACTTTGGCTCATTCCTCTGCTGAGCTGATACCCCTTGTTGTTAGCTTGGCCTGGGATTGCCAGTCCTTTAGGAATTGGCTGTCTGAGGCACTCTCTTCTGCATTTGGACAGTGCCTGGTGGCATATAATACTGAGTACTCTCGGTGTTGCTGCCATAATAACAGTATTAAGGACAACCCTCTGCTTTCACCTCTTGCCTATTGATAGTCACACCATGATTCAATCATTTAGTCTCAGTTATTTCTTCTCCCTGGGGAAAAGTCCCTGGGAAAAAGTAAAACACTGGGCACTGTGTGTATTTACAGTAGCTGCAGATCTGGCCTGCAGAATGTAACAAGAACCAATGTCTCTGACACATTTCAAGCAGCCTCTGGACCGCGGACAGTTATGATGGGAACATTTATTAAGGTGTCCTGGGATTTACAAGCCATGAAATAAGCCAGGCTCTTCAGTTGAGATTTATTTTCTGGTGATGGGAAGAAAAGAAGCAGTGTTAATAATTGTTTAAACATGAATTACAGCTTTACACTAAACCAATGTAGATGGTTCCTTGGGAAAGCACATACTTATTTGCAAAGCCACTGTCTCTGAAGCATCAATAGCACTCTCCTATTGGAGGGGTGTAACATGTACTGTGGTGAGCAGTGTTCCCTGTAGGCTGAGCGCTTGGGTGGCCATCCAGGAGAGAGTCAAATGCTGCCCAGCTGATTAGCAGACTGCCCACTGTGCCCAAAGACGGCAACATGTGTTTCTACTGGTGATGCACATCTGCACTTGCCTTGGTGAACATAACAAAATTTATTCCACACATGGATGGAAAAATCAGAGGGAAAACTGGTGGCAAACTGTAAAAGATGGGTCCAATATCTGGGGTAACGAATAAGATTTATACACGGGCAACAAGCATGTCATAAAATTGGGAGATTTCTATGCAAATTTCAGAATGTCCTAACAGCTGTTATCCTCTAAGGTAACTTCTGCATCTGAGGCAAATCCCCAATGCTTCTGCATGGTGCAGCTGAGGTACATCTCTCAAAGTTGCCTGCTCTCCTCTTGGCATGTACAGCACAGTGTAATACTTCTAGGCCTGGAGGCTCAAAGCTGGGGTTTTCATAAATGGCTGGACTTTCAACATTGCTCATTACCCAGTACTTCTCCCTGAAATCCCCTTGAAGTCAATGGACTCTCTTTGGTCCTCAGGCTACTTCAGCAACTAAATAATGACCTAGGAGCCACACTTTAGACACTAGAACGCCTCATTTTTGTGTGACTGTAACAAAACCATTTGCAGGGTAGAGATGGACCAAGGCTGATCAATTGTGATCCTGATCAAAACTTCCCTAGAGTCTGAGGGAATTCAGAACTGGGGGGTTGGTACAGTCCTATACCTTTGATTTAGTCATCTAAAACTGACTGAAGAGCAAACAGGTGGTGGTTCTGGGATGGGTTTGCTTTTAGATACTTCAGTAAGAGCAACTAGATAACCCTTTCATGCAAGTGTGCAGAAATCTAGTTGAGAACAAGGAGCTTTGCTTTCATGGGCTGATCCCTACCTCGTTTATCCAGTCGATGTAGGCAGACACCCGGGTGAAGACAGTTGGCTTCTTGCGAGTGTTGCAGCCAAGGCCAGATCCGAAGCTCACAATGCCGTGTACTTCCCAAGCGTTAGCACCATGGCAGTTCAGTGGGCCTCCAGAGTCGCCCTGACAGAACGTAAGCCAGAGAGAATTTAATTATAGTAAACCCTACTTATTTTGGAATAACTCCCCTTATTTTGGAATAATAAGCGGAGCGTCCACACTACCAACTCCGTTATTTCAAAATAACGGGCTGGTTATTTTGAAATCTGTACTCCTGCTCTCCTCGGGAAATAACGCTATTTCGATTTTGTGATTGCGGGAGTTATTATTTCAAATTTAGTTATTTTGAAATAATTTCCTAGTGTAGACATGCCCTAACAGTCCTTCCCATGATTGTGCGCGTGTGTGTGTGTGTGTGTGTGTGTGTGTGTGTGTCCTGCATCTCTGCAAATTCTTAGGGGCAATTCAGAACGGTCACTATTTAAAATACCCTGTTTTCCTCTATACTCTGAGTAGGAAATAGCCAGTAGTTTGACCTGTTTAAGGCAGCTTTGTGTATCTTCTTTCATGCATTTGAGTAACTCATTCTATCAGGTATGTGGCCAAGCTGAATTCCAGATGTGGGTGAATTAGTCTCTGCATGAAAATTCGAGGCTCATGTTCAGACATGCGTGAGGCAAGCACTTTCAGGCTTCCTCGCCACCAATGCACTTCAGTTCTAACCTGCAACAGCCTCTTTAGTTCAGAGGATGGGCCTTCTGCCCAGCTGTGAAGTGGATAACTCTTTTACGTTTATGGTGTGCTTTGGAGTCCAAATGCTTTCTCAACGGTGGGGATGTTAAAGTTAGTTTAAACAACTAATCGACTAGTCGATGGATTTTCCATCGACTAATTTAGTCAATAAGCCTGGGAGCCGCGCCAGGAGCTAATCCCGCTGCATTTCTGCCTTTTAAATGTGTTAAGAGCTGGCAGGCTCTTACTACATTTAAAAGGCTGGAGAGTAGCAAGTGGGACCCGGCGTGAGCCGAGACAGCGGATTCCCAGTTCACACTGGGTCTCCTCTGCTGTGCTTTAGGCTTTTAAATGTATTGAGAGTCTGCTCGCACCGGGTTCCCCACACTGCGTTTCTGATTTTTAAATGTATTAAGCATCGGCAGACTCTTAATACATTTAAAAAGCAGAGGCACTGTGTCTGGGACAGGGCATGAGCTAGGAATCACCTGATTCCTGGCTTGCTCCCAGTCCCCGCTACCCCCCTGCATCCCTGTCTCCTGTGGAAACGGTGCTGGGTGGAACCAGCTTTTAAGCCGGCTGCCCCCAGTACCAGCTCCTGCTCCCCGCCCTTGCTGATAGAGGCAGCAAGGGGTGGGGGGAACCAACTAGTTGAGGCACTAGTAGACTAGTTGACTAATCGCTTACATTCTCAGTCAACAACATCCATCGATCAGCAATGAAATGCAGCCACTCTGGTGTGGCTGGTTAGTGTTGGTGCTCAGCAGTTAGGAGAAGTGACATAGGGCTCTTTTGAAAATTATGGTGGGATCTCTAATTACTTTGCAAAGATCAAAAAGGGCACTGGTTTGTAAGGTTGAGTCCAAACATTTCTCTACATCTCCCAAAAAGAAGTAAATAACATCTCTTGGCTTGAGATATGACTTGACTCCCCTCTTTGGGTTGGAACCTCCAAGGAGTTCTGTGGGCCAAACTTGATACATGACTCAGCTTGCCAGCAAATGTCAGATGCTGAGCCTCACTTTGATGTCATCACGCAGAGCAATTGGTCTAATTTGCATAGCTAGGGTGTCCCTAAGAGTCACTGAGGCAGCTGGGAACACATCAGCATATACCCCATATCCTGCCTGCAGGATTTGCTCACCTTCCTGCAGCACTATAGTTCTGGGAAGACTTACATTGCATCCAGAAACGACTCCATCTCCTCCGGCACAGACCATAGTGTCCTTGACCCTGGAGCCCCACCAGTCCCACTTAGTGCAGGTGGCGTGGTCCACCACGGGCAGCAGTGCCTGCTGGAGGTCATCCGCGATGGGACCATTGGCTGGTAAATAGAGTGGGTCACAAAGAGAAGAAGAACCATCAGGAACATTGTACACAGGTGGGCAGCCAGGTCTTCTGTCTTCTGCCCACACCAGAGAATGGAAACATCAGCTTGACTGGCTATTGGCGATCACACGTGATACCCGTATATGAAGGATGCAAACAGCAAAGAAGACTCACTTGGGGTATGTCTACACTACCCTCCTAGTTCGAACTAGGAGGGTAATGTAGGCATACCGCACTTGCAAATGAAGCCTGGGATTTGAATTTCCCGGGCTTCATTTGCATAAGCGGGGAGCCGCCATTTTTAAAACCCCACTGGTTCGAACCCCGTGCAGCGCGGCTACACGGGGCACGAACTAGGTAGTTCGAACTAGGCTTCCTAGTTCGAACTACCGTTACTCCTCATTCCACGAGGAGTAACAGTAGTTCGAACTAGGAAGCCTAGTTCGAACTACCTAGTTCATGCCCCCTGTAGCCGCGCTGCACGGGGTTCGAACCAGCGGGGTTTTAAAAATGGCGGCTCCCTGCTTATGCAAATGAAGCCCGGGAAATTCAAATCCCGGGCTTCATTTGCAAGTGCGGTATGCCTACATTACCCCGCTAGTTCGAACTAGCGGGGTAGTGTAGACATACCCTGAGGGTGAGTAAAAGTGTCATGGAAAGAAACTGAGCAAAGGTGCATTTAAGGAGAAGACTAGGAGCGTACAGTAGGGTACAACGCTGCATTGTCACACAGATAAACTAGTCACTCTCCTCTTATAAATCAGAGAGAGTGGAAGAGCCATAAGTTCTCCTTGAGAGTCTGAGAGCTGATCTGGTTCCAAGAGAAGTCCAAGCTCAGACAGCCATGGGTTTATGGTTCAGGAGCTCAGTCAGCCTGGAGGCACTGTGTCCTATTCGCTCCAACAAAATAGTTTCCAATCTTTTTGGCCACCTGTACCAGTTCCCAGGCTTTGACCTCCACTGAACCAGATACTGCTCACTTTAGCCTGTCACAGGGCATGGGCTTTAGGAGAGGGCGAATAGCCATGGGGACAGTGACAGGGGAAGCTTGCAGAGGGGGACACATTGTTGAAACAGGGTGCTTGAAGAACATTCAACAAAGCCTGGAATCTGTTGGTATTAGGAAACATTCTAAGGTATGTCTACACTACAGAGGGGGGTTTTTTTTTCAGAAAAACAGCCATTTTGCTGAAAAAACTTGAGTTACATCCACACTGCTGAGTTACTGATTTCTCTGCAAGAGAAAGCTGGGAGATGTGGTCTGGCAGCAGTAGGGAATTTTCATGGGCAACTCGCTCATGTTATTGTGTTTTAGAAAACACAGGAGTTTTGCACCATTTCTTCCTTCCCCTTCCTCAGAGCTCATTGACAGGATCATGCGCAGGAAAATAAACAGCTGCTGAGATTTAATTATCCAACATTGATAATCCTCATTTTACAAGAAAGAAGCTTTTTTCTTTCAGAAAAAGATGTGTGTGGATGGGGAAGAGGAAGTTCTTTTGGAAGAAGAGGAAAGAGGAAAAGCACAGGTGCCCTGGTGGCCACTCCATCCATAATAATCACAGCATAAACGTGAGATAGTGTCCAATCAGTGTGGACGCTATCTTTCAAAAAAACAGATAGCTTTTTCAATGCGCTTTGGCAGTCTGGACCCTCTCGTTCGGAAGAAGTTTTTTCAGAAGATCTCTTCCGGAAAAGCTTCTTTTGAAAGAAGCCCTCAGTCTAGACATAGCCCTAGAGATGGGACCGTGGCTATAGGAAAAGGTGGTCTACTCACTCCAGAGGCGTCCCCATCCAGTGATGTAGCAGGGGAAGTCGTTAGTCAGGACAGCACCGTTTGCGGGCAGGCAGGCTGGCTGGATCGTGTCGCTCAATTGCACAGGCTCAGCCAGTTTGATCAGGGCAATGTCGTTGCTGAAAACCAAATGAGATTAGGAGGGGGAGTTTAAACTCAGCCGGGAAACTCTGGACTCCTGAGGACTGAGAAACTTTCTGAGCTCTCCCTCTGCAGGAACTTCCCTTCCTCTCCATGGGTTTGAGCAGAGAAGACACAAACCCAGTTCAGTAGCTCTAGGCAGGGCAGATTTCAGTGAGAATTTTGCTTGTGGAAAGGCTGCAGGACTGGGGTGTTGAAACAATATGAGAGTAGGATCCAAACTTTGACAAGATGGTATTAAAAATAAGCCCACTGCAAATGGAGATACAATATTAACAATGTACTGTCAAAAGAGCAACATACTCAAAATGGCTTAAGTCCCAGTTTTAAAAATGACCAGGGTACTGTGACTGTCAGTGAAACCTAGGTGCCTAAGTCACTTGGGCCTTTTCGAGCATTTTACCTGCCACTTTTTCACCCACATGCCTTTATCTTGAGTTATAAGCATAAACAAAGTCCAAAATACATGGCTAGCTCATAGACCCATAAAATAACTGCTGCCGTGCTTCTGTCTCCCGCCTGCCTGGCTTTTGAATTGGGTGGCATTGATTCATTTTAACTGTGGCACTGCATTGCAAAAGCAATCCTTCCTGAGAACGAGCTCACCAAACCTCATCCTTCACTGCAACCCCCTCAGATAAGGGAACCAAAAACCTGCCCCGCCCACTCTAGTCACATGACTCCAGGTCAAAGCAGGGATAGGCCAGCAGTGTGTTTGGGATGGGCATGGGCGAATGAAGATTGCTGACATTAGAAAAGAGTTCTTTGCACATCTTCAAGTTGCGATGGGAGAGGTCTAGGTTGGATATTAGGAAAAACTATTTTACTGGGAGGGTGGTGAAGCACTGGAATGGTTTACCGAGGGAGGTGGTGGAATCTCTATCCCAAGAGGCTTTTAAGTCCTGGCTTGACAAAGCCCCAGCTGGGATGATTTAGTTGGGATTGGTCCAGCTTTGGGCAGGGGGTTGGACTTGATGACCTCCTGAGGTCTCTTCCAGCCCTAGGATTCTATGATCTTTCAGCAAACATTGGACCGTCTGAATAGCAACTTTCCTAACTGCAGTTGCCAGAGGCATGGTTTAATCCAAGTGGCTCTGAGGCCAATTGGTGAAATAGAGACAGATCTGACTGATTTGAGCTAAGCTTTGACAGCAGTATTGGAGAGCGAGAAAGAGAGAGACTGCAGTGCCTGACCCCCACCCTCATGCCTTAGAAACCAGCCAATTTACGCAATCAGGAAGGAGTTCCATTTCTCATGGACGATGATCTTCTCCACAGCAGCAGCCACTGAACCTGGCTCCTCTACCTTCAGGTTTTGTTTCCCCAGGAGAACTCGGTATGTTCTGCTGCTGCTATAAGAACAAACAGCGGGAGAAAACCCGGTTAAACTTACGCCTCTCTTGGTTTCCTCCAAATTCCCTGCTGATCTTCTAGGCCTGGTTCTAGTTGCCTGGCTGTGACATGGCCATCCATGCAAGCTAAGGAAGTAACTCCGTTAGCGGCCAACTATTAGCCTCAATGTGCACCAGTCACTAGATAAAGGCAAAACCCAACACACATGCCTAGCATGTGTTGCATAGTCTCACTCTTGGTCCCCTTCCTGGCCTTTGATCACATGCTTGTTTTACTGCACTAAACACTTGGACTTCTTGGCCTCCTTGTCAAAGACTCTGGGCCTGTTCTCTTAGACAGGGATGGGGAACCTATGGCCCGGGGGCCAGATCCGGCCCTTGCTTGTCTGGATCCTGCCCCCAAGCCTTGCCCCCCCCCAGCATTGGGGAGCCCCAACCCAGAGCCTAGGAGGGCCCACAAAAATCTACTAGCCCATGCCCTTATGCTTTGGTGTGCAAAGGGAATATGTGAGGTGTCTTTCTGCTTCTCAGTCAGGGTCCACATCAATGAGGTGGGTTTTTGTGCAGCCTCCGACTGACTTTTCTGTGGGTCAGTGGCACCCAATCCCAAAAAAGATTTCCCGCCCCACCTTAGCAAAAGACTTTGGCTCTGAGTTTGTGCTCATGGCTTAGCTGCCCTCTTTCACCCATAGCTGTTTGTTTGCTTCGGTGGTTCTCACTGTACACTTCAGGGAGGGGGGGGAGGAGAGCGGAGGGGAGTACACACAGGTCTTCTGGGGGGTACATCACCTCATCTTAATATTTATCTAGTTTTACACCAGGCTACATACATAAAAACCACTAGCAAAGTCACATTTCATACAGACAATGACTTGCTTATACTACTTTATACATAAAATGTGAATACAATATTTATATTCCAATTATTTTTATAATTCTGTGATAAAAATGAGAAAGCATGCCATTTTTCAGTAAGCATGTGCTGGAACACTTGTATTTATTTGTCTGATTTTTGTAAGCAAGTGTTTGGTAAGTGAGGTGAAAACTGGGGTACGCGAGTACTGTTCCCTGTAAGCTGGGTGCTTGTGCGGCCATTCAGGAGAGATTCCAGTGCTGCTCAGCTGATTAGCAGAGTGCCCCTGTGTGATTTGTGATTCCCCTAGAGGTGCACATTCACACATGCCCTTGTGCATGTGACAAAATTTATTCTGCACATGCATGGGAAAAAATCCACTCATGGAAGGAAAAGATTAGGAGGAACATTGCACCAATCCTGCAAAGGGGTGCAGTCTCTTGTAAAAGTTGAGACCTGCTGGTTTACCTGATGCAGTGGGCAGCTGTGAGGACCCAGTTGTCAGCAATAAGGGTCCCGCCACATGTATGAGCCCAGACGCCACTTTTGTCGTATTGCAGGGAGATCTGGAATGCACCAAAGTCATGAGGCCGTTAGCCTGGATTGTACTTAGTGGCTAAAAATAAAGCCCTGGGCTACGTCTAGACTGGCATGATTTTCCGCAAATGCTTTTAACGGAAAAGTTTTCCATTAAAAGCATTTTCGGAACAGAGCATCTAGATTGGCACAGAGGCTTTTCCGCAAAAGCACTTTTTGCGGAAAAGCATCCGTGCCAATCTAGACATGCTTTTCCGCAAAAAAGTCCCGATTGCTGTTTTCACAATCGGGGCTTTTTTGCCGAAAACAAATCTGAGCTGTCTACACTGGCCCTTTTGCGCAAAAGGGACTTTTGCCTGAACGGGAGCAGCATAGCATTTCCGCAAGAAGCACTGATTTCAGACAGTAGGAAGTCAGTGCTTTTGCGGAAATTCAAGCGGCCAGTGTAGACAGCTGGCAAGTTTTTCCGGAAAAGCGTCTGATTTTCCGGAAAAACTGGCCAGTCTAGACACAGCCCAATTGTGTGCAATAATAACACTGCTTCCTTACCTGCCAGGGCCAGCTGTGGGGATTGACAGTTTCACCTCCGACCACTCGGGAGATAAGAGGGGGGCTGGCAGGCTCGCCACAGCCGTAGGCTGGGAAATGCAGCAGGGAAGAGAGATGAGCAGTTACAAAGCACCACAACCTCCAACAGGGAGCCTGGCCTTATGCTCCTGTTAGCTGACCACCTCTGCTGAGGCATCCCAAGCGCACTTCAGGATGAGGACTTTGCTTGGGAGCTTTATTTCCTCCCAAACCCACTGCCTTCTTTGCTGTATTGAGTGCCAGTTGGGTGAGCTGAGCTGGGAGTCTGCAGAAGCGATGCTCCCTAAAGGGCTGATGCAGGCAGGCGGAGGAGAAGCCTTCTTACGGCACACCTGCCTTGCATAGGCTGTGAGCACTGACAGTAAATCACACCCAGGAAATCCCCCGCATGTGGTACATTCTCAAGTGCAGCTGTCACATTCTCAGCAGGCGTGACCGGGTCACCTTGTCTGGAATCTCTCTAGTGAGGCCAATGTCTAATGGGGGGCCTGGACACTGAATTCCCGTCTTGCACTTGGAAGAAGTCCCTGTGAAGTAGATTGGAGGCACACCAGGCAGCTGCCTGTTCTCCAGCTGGCGATGACGCATTGGAGAGGGTCCAGTGGAGGGCAACCAAAATGATTAGGGGGCTGGAGCACATGACCTACGAGGAGAAGCTGAGGGAGTTGGGTCTGTTTAGTCTGCAGAAGTGAAGAGTGAAGCGGGATTTGATAGCAGCCTTCAACTTCCTGAAGGGAGGTTCCAAAGAGGCTGGAAAAAGGCTGTTCTGAGTGGTGATGGATGGCAGAACAAGGAGCAATGGGCTCAAGTTGTGGTGGGAGAGGTCCAGGTTGGATATTAGGAAAAAGTATTTCCCTAGGAGAGTGGTGAAGCACTGGAATGGGTTACCTAAGGAAGTAGTGGAGTCTCCATCCCTAGAGGTGTTTAAGTCTCGGCTTGACAAAGCCCTGGCTGGGTTGATTTAGTTGGGATTGGTCCTGCCTAGAGCAGGGGGCTGGACTTGATGACCTTCTGAGGTCTCTTCCAGCTCTATGGATCTATGATTCTATGAGTGAAAGCCCTTCAGTTGCAAATACTGTCTTTTGGCCGACCCCCCAGGCCAGTGTTTCCCAAATGGTGTTCCACGGAACCCCGGGGTTCCACGAAGTGAAAATAAGGATTCCGCAAGAAAATTCCATTACAGTAACATTTTATGATTAAAAAAAATTAATATTATGTGACTTTTGTTTTAAAATATGTGCAGTGAAACTAAATGCTGATCTCAGGACCTTGTTAAACATTTGTTTATTATTATCCTTACTTATTTGTGGTCCACTTTTTTCAGCTCCATATAGTAGACTGTTATGAGGAGGGTTCTGCAAAATTCTTTCAAGTTTAAAAAGGTTCCGTGGCCAAATAAAATTGGGAAACACTGCCCCAGACTCATTTCAGGCCTCCCCTCCCAGCCCAGGAGAATGGAGTTGCCACATAAAACAACTTACCACAGCCCAGCAGAAAAGTGAGGACCACAAACCTGAGCATGGTGACTGGATAGGAGCAGTGAGGAGCAATGCCGAGGGCTGACTACTTATAAGGGAAGCCCCCTTTGACCTAAAGCCAAGAATGGAGAGTCGCCGAAGCGCAGAACCAATGCGCGGTCAGATCAATATTTGTTCCTAACCTTGGCAAGTTATCGTTCAGCAAACATGATGCCTGGGGAACAAGAAGTAACGCCTTGCCTTTGCAATGGGCACCCTAGTAGCATTTCTCTGTCTGGAGAGAGCACTGAAGTCCTAGCTGTGACTGCATGAGGCATCCCTGGGGCTCAGGAGAAAGTGGGGAAAGAGAACTGTATAGCCCAAGGCTGTTGGCAACCACCTTATCTGGGTAGGGCTCATGGTTGAAACCTGCCAGATGTCTGCAGAGTGAACTGTACAGAGCCAAGTCCGCTTCCTTTTCAGGGTGAAAAGTTGAGTCATCCTGTCAGGGAGCAGAGACATTTCAGGGAGCTGCTGATTGGATGCCTCTCATGAGCTCGTTGGCAAGGCCTTCTACTGGGCGTTATCTAGACATTTCAGAACTGAGATCCTGGTCACCTGGGAGCATGAAAGCCCCCAAAGCAAGAGTAGCTAACCCATGTTGTGGCACCATGGATGTCCAGGTGCCAAAGCGGGGTCGTTAGTGGCAAAGTCCTTCCTGCTTCCCCCTTTGAAGACTCACTTGTCTCCAGCATTCTTCTTCACCCCCCCAGCATCGTGTTGCTGTGAGCTGCTGCCCCTTTGGCATCTTCCACCTCAGAGGTGGCCGCACCTCCCCTGGCAGATGATGTGATTGAGAGTGGCTGGTAAAACTGCTGGTAACGCATGCTGCTTATGTGCCAGATGCTGGACAAGGGGTGAGCTCCGTCCGTTCACAGTGGCAAACACTGAGCCAACACTTTCCTCTGTCGCTCAGTGCGCCTGGAGGAAATCGGAGCATCCCGCAGGCTTCCTGCACCCTAAATTTCCTCTCTCTTCCCCACTGGGCCCTCCTTCTCTGTGACTGGGTCTTACACCCTCCCTCCCCAGGCTTTCCGCAGTTTCAAGGGGCAAATGTCACGGGACAGGCAAGCGCTGATCACGCTTTTGTCTTGGACGTGGCTACTGAGATGTCTCTCCTACAGTCCAAGGCTGACGTCTCAACCTGGACCTTCACTTCTTGTCCCTCTTGCTGTGTCATCTAGCTCCTTTCCTTCAGCCATCACATAGGTGTTTCAAAAGCACCTAAGGGATTTAGGAACCACAGTCCCAGTGACAGATAAGCACTTGCAGATCTATGTCTTACAGAACAGCTGACCTTGACAGCTGACACTGACAGCCCTCCCCCACCCTGCCAAATGCAGGGCTCCTTTACTGGGCGCTATAGCCAGCAAGGGGAAGGTCCAGGAAGCTACATGTAATGGAGCAGGGAACCAAACAGCAGCATTTCCCTGGGCCCAGCCCAGTTCAAGTCTCTCTCCTCCTGCAGCCAGACTGTGAATTTTGCTTCTGGCAATAGCTCTGTTATCAGCACATAGGTCAGTGGCCCTGAACGGTTGAGGATTGTGCATGCTCCTCCCTCACCGCACCCCAGGACCAGGAGCAGGGCCTTGACATGGGGTGGGGGTAGGTGGGAGGAGGATGAAGCTGGGTTAAGAGGGCTGCAGCGGGGGGAAGGGTTGGAGTGGGTGGGTCTGGGACCAGGAACAGAGCCCTGGCCTGGGACAGAGGCTGGGAGCATGGGCTGGGCCAGGTGTGGAACCACATTGAGGCTGAGAACTGGGCCAGGCATGGGGCTGGGAAGCAGGGATGAAGCTGGGGGCAGGGTTAGAGCAGAACTGAGGGAGGGCAGGAGAGCAGGGCGGAGTAGTGTTCTCCCCCTGCTGGGGGCTGGCCCAGCTTGCTCCTCTCCTCAATGTTTCTCCTACCCCCCTTCCAGGGGGTCACACGCCACAGTGTGGGGCCCTCTGGCTTAGGTTATTCATTGATGCATCGGGGATGGCAGCAGCTACTGTGAGACCCTTCCCCTCACAGTGGCCCTCCCAGCATCTCTTCTGCAGGAAGCCCTGCCGTGCCATACAGCTGAGGGAGCCACACCGGCATGAAGTAGCTGGAACAGCGGCCTCTCGTCCTTGCTTGCTGAGCCTTGCCGGTGGGCGCTGTTTCAACCTGTTCAAGGTTTCTCCAGCCTGCTGGCCTGGCTTCAGGCTGCTACTCGCTTGAGAAAGGAACATGTGCGGGGTGTTTCTAAACCTTCAGACGTTAACCATTGCACACGTCTGCAAATTCATTTGCTGATTTTTGAGAGCCAAGGAAGGAAAGGGGTGTGGGGGAGCGGGGAGAGTGACGTATGACTGAAGTAAATTGTCTGTCACCTCAGCCTGGGACAAAGCAGGTTTCTTCCCACAGCAAGGCTTTGTGCAGAGTAGTTTTAAGTATGTCAGGCAATGTCCTTGGCACCCTGGGGAGAGTTTGCCACAGGGTAATTGCTCTCGCTGCAAGGCCCTTCTCCTGGCTTGCCTGCCATTGCTCATACTTCACCACTCACAACCAGGGGACAGGTCACTGGGGGTATCGCTTCCAGCTTCTCTGCAGCATTTACTTGCATCTTGGGAAACTTGCTGAGAGCAATGCTAACCAAGCCCTCAGGCGGCGGAGTACAGCAGCATACGGATTGGCAGCCATTCCTTGGAAGACTACTCATTCAGCTGTGGCAGACTATGTACGCTCTTGTGCCATCTGTATTTTAAAAGCTGGTAGTGGGCATGGTAAGGATACTGCTAAGATGCCTCTAAAGTCGTAGTGTTGTGGGTGGGAGGGAGTCTTTCCTGCCCTTCTACTGGGTGAAGCTACTGGACTCTGCTTTTTGGTCCATGCCACTTGGACAAAATCATAAACACTGATTTTTTTTTCCCGTGTGGCTTCAGCCACCTTTGGGGGCAGCAGTATTTGAGCCAAATCCTTCCCTTACACTAGCCTCATTGCATCTAGTAGCATTGCTCTGGCTTGCTACTGGTCCAACATAGAAGGCTGTGGCCCCTTGGTACCATAGATACACTAACCCTAAGCTATGTCTGGCAGCCGTTCTTGTGCAAAAACTTGCCTGCTGGCTACACTGCACATACGTTCTTGCGCAAGTAAATTTACAGTATTGTAAAACAGGGCTTCTTCTGGAAGAGTTATTCCTCTCCCCATGAGGAATAAGCCCTCTTGCGCAAGAGCTCATCCATAAGAGGCCAGTGTAGACAGGCAACATGAAGTTCTTGCACAAGAAGCCCCTATAATTAAAATGGCCATCAGAGCTTTCTTGTGCAAGAGAGCGTCCACACTGCCATGGATGCTCGTGTGCAAAAGCACATCTCTTGTGCAAAAGCACATGCCAGGGTAGACGTGCTCTTGCGGAAGACTTTTTGTGCAAGAACTCTTCCACAAAACAGTTCTTGCTCAAGAAGCTGCCAGTGTAGACGTAGCCCTAGTGTACCCATGTTCTGCAAGGTAACAATGAACCAGCTTTAATGCCATACCAAGAGCCTGGTGTCAGTAAAGCAAAGCAACATTTCACTCTCAAGCCTCCATAGGGAGGTCTTGTACCATATTTACGCAGCTAATGGGCATCTGGTGTAAGCTAATCTACTGGGGAGTTAGGCACCTGAGATTGTTCCTGGGTTTGCCACTGACTTTCTGAACCGCCTTGGGTATCTCTCTTATCTGCATGACCCTTCCGGCCCTCCTGGCCTTAGTGTTTGGAAAGCAGCTGCCTAGCAGAGCTGACCATGGCCAGGTGGCACGTGCTGTTTTAGTAGCCTCCACGCTAAACTTCCTCACGAGCTGGTGAAAGGGCTCTGCCAGGCATTGGACATTTAGCCACCATGGGCTGCCTGGAGGGAGTTTCCAACTAGGGTAGTCCTGCCAGTGCCCCTGTTTGCAACGAACTGTCCAAAAACCACGAGCGAGTTCAAAGTCCAGAGCCCAATTTTGTGCCTGGCATCTACTACTGAATTGGACATTCTTGTCAACACTTCCGGCTGAGTGCAAAGCGCTGCCAAGGGATGTCACTGCAATCTGGGCCGGAAAATGTCAGAGGAAAGTCAGGGCTGAGACGTGCAAAGTACGGCACGTTGGTAAATATACGCCCGGCTATACATACAAAACAATGGTGCTACATTAGCTGTTACCCTGCAAGAAAGACATCAGCATAGAGCTTATGTGGAGCCCTGAAAATGTGAGCTTAATATGCACCAGCTGCCAAAAAGCTATTGGGAATGGTTAGAAAAGGGCTAGAAAATAAAGAGAAGATTCCCCTCACACCATTAGATAAAGCCATGGGCTAGGCCCACACCCTGAATACAGCTTGCAGGGCTGATCGCTTCACATCAAAAATGCTACCTAAGAATTGGCAAAGCTGCAGCGAAGGGCCATGAAAATGACATGGGGTGTGGAACAGCCTCTATAGGCAGAGCAAATTAAAGCGATTAACCATTAAAAAGACTGGGCTATTCAGCTTAGCACAGAGCTGCCTAAGGGCTATCAACTGGTGAATGGTGTGGAGCACCTGGACCAGGAAGTGTTATTTACCCTTTCACGGAGCACAAGACCTGGGCACAGGTGGGAGATGTCACTCAACGCCATCTCTAGGAGGGGTGCAAGACCTGGGACAATCCCCCACCCCTACTACTGCCCTAACCAGCCTTCCATACAACTTCTGAACCTCAGTGTGGCCCTCAGGCCAAGAAGTTTGTGCTAGTTGGACCATTGTTGGTGAACGAGCCAGGCTGGGCAGTATTCCAATTCCCACGCAGCCCAGAACTCAGTAGTGCGTCTCAACTGGGAAAGTCAGGTCAGAGTCAAGATTTGAATGAGGCCCTGAGGCCAGTTCTAGTTTAATGCAGCGAGGCTGCTTATCTGCTCTCCCACAGCCCGTGCCATGTGGTCTTAGCTTCTGGCTGGAAGGGTCCTGAGAGTGAAGAGATTTGCTAACAGTTGTTTCCCCGAAAGACAAACACGCAGCTATTCAAGGCCCCATTTTTCCATCTGTCACGAAAACTGTGTAACCAGCTGCTCAACTCCATCCCCAGCCCTTGCTGGTGGCATGTAGCAAATGTCACTGCCAAACCTTCTCATGCCAAGAGAAGCTAGAGGTGAAAGTCCTGAGGCAGGGCATTTGGTTGGGTGTTAGGCAGGAGAGCAGCTTAGATGGTCCCTTCTGGCCGTAAAAGGCTTTTAATTTCGTTGTCAGGTAAGACATTTAGTCCTGCCAGCTCTGAAATAGATACTTCTACACGGGAACCTATCCAAGGGGGTGGCATGTGCGTTTGTGTGTGAGCCCCATTGCTTTTGCGGCAGTCTAGAGGGGGAGCTGTCAAGAAAGAAAGCCTTTTTCAACAGAGCCTGTAAACCTCCTTGCAGGAGGCATAAGGAAACTGTCTGCAAAAAGCGGCAGTCTAGAGGGGGCTCTGTCGAGAAAGAAAGCTTTTTTCAACAAAGTGCTGAGTTGGCAAAACGTGGCAGCCATTTTTATGCAAATTAGGCCTCATTTGCAATGTCGACCTGCCTAATCTGCATCCTTCTGCTGACAGAGGGATGCAGTCTAGACATACCCTAAGGGTGCAGCTACATTGCATCATTATTTCTGAATAACTAGCATTATTCCAAAATAACAATGCAAGGCTATGTCTACACTGGCCCCTTTTCCGGAAGGGGCATGTTAATTTCAGAAGCCGTAATAGGGAAATCCGCGAGGGATTTAAATATCCCCCACGGCATTTAAATAAAAATGTCCACCGCTTTTTTCCGGCTTTTAAAAAAGCCGGAAAAGAGCGTCTACACTGGCCCCGATCCTCCGGAAAAAAAGCCCTTTTCCGGAGGATCTTATTCCTACTTCAAAGGGCTTTTTTTCCGGAGGATCGGGGCCAGTGTAGACGCTCTTTTCCGGCTTTTTTAAAAGCCGGAAAAAAGCGGCATACATTTTTATTTAAATGCCGCGGGGGATATTTAAATCCCCCGCGGATTTCCCTATTACGGCTTCTGAAATTAACATGCCCCTTCCGGAAAAGGGGCCAGTGTAGACGTAGCCCAAGTGTCTACACAGCAATTCCATTATTTTGAAATAATATCAAAATAATGGGTGGCTTAGTCCAACTTCTGTAAACCTCATTCCACAAGGAATAACTCTTCTTCTCAAATAGCTATTTGGCTGCTTCACTGCTGCTATTTTGAAATAGCTCTTCACCAGGGCCACGCTAAGTAATTTCTCCTCAGTGCTTCCTGGGGCTCTAAATAGAGATTGCATGTTCACATACTGGGAGCCTATCTCAGACTAATTTTGAGGCTTCCCTGTAATGTGGACACTGTATTGCAAAATAAGCTATTTCGGACTATATCTTCTGGAATAGCATATTCCAAAATAAGCATGCAGTGTAGTCTCTAAGACCTAGTCTACACTAGGGAGCTATTTCAAAATAACCCTCCTTATTTTGAAATAATAAGCAGAGCGCCCACACTACCAAGCCCGTTACGTCAAAATATGGGGCTGGTTATTTCAAAACCTGTTCTCCTGGTTTCCTCGGGGAATAACGCTAGCTCGATTTTGTTATTTCAGGAATTATTTCAAATTTCATTATTTCGAAATAATTTCCTAGTGGCATGTGACTGCTCATTGTTTCTAAACTTAATGGCACCAGAGATTCCACTAGTTAGTGCTGGCTATGCAGGACGGAGGAGAAAATGGCAGGATTATTGAGTAGTAACAATAACTGTCAACAGCACAAGAAAACCTAGCATGGTGTGAAAGTAGAAAGAATTATACTGTAAGAGAAAGATGAATTATGCTGTAATAATTGAATAAGTTGAAGGAATACTGTTTGTCTCTGAACAGGAAGAAGAAAAGGATATTAATGTTGTTTGTAGGTATGCAGATTCCAGAGTGCTAGCCAGAGTTAATAGGAAAAGGAACATTAGGGCTACGTCTACACTGGCCCCTCTTCCGGAAGGGGCATGTAAATTTCACTAGTCGTCGTAGGGAAATCCGCAGGGGATTTAAATATCCCCCGCGGCATTTAAATAAAAATGTCCGCCGCTTTTTTCCGGCTTTTAAAGAAGCCGGAAAAGAGCGTCTAGACTGGCCCCGATCCTCCGGAAAAAGTGCCCTTTTCCGGAGGCTCTTATTCTTACTTTGAAGTAAGAATAAGAGCCTCCGGAAAAGGGCACTTTTTCCGGAGGATCGGGGCCAGTCTAGACGCTCTTTTCCGGCTTTTTTAAAAGCCGGAAAAAAGCGGCGGACATTTTTATTTAAATGCCGCGGGGGATATTTAAATCCCCCGCGGATTTCCCTACGACGACTAGTGAAATTTACATGCCCCTTCCGGAAGAGGGGCCAGTGTAGACGTAGCCTAGGTGTTAGGGAGAACGCAAGTGAGATAACCAAGGAGATATGGACAGGAGATTGCTGTGTGCTTGATGTGGAAATGAAGATACTTGACTAGCCTCACACTAATTATGTGAAGTTTTGCCCCCTTTTAATCCTGTTAATTTTGACTTTCTTTTGACTGTATAAATCAAGGGGTTTGAACCTTGTATGGCACTCACATTTTCTGGGTTAATTTAGCAGAGCAGCTTTGCTAATAAACAGAGCGGTCTGACAAATCTGTGAGTCCTGTCTGACTTTGACAATGGTCATAGTCAGCATCATCCCCCCCCCCCCCCAGTGGTCTCTGCTTGACTTGCCCTATCTTGGAAGACCCTGACTAGCACTTGGTATCTCCTCCCCACTCATGCATCTCCTTGTGTCTAATGTCCCAAAATCCATTCTCCCCACAGCTCAAGCTCATTCGCTGGTCTCCCTTGTACCCCTCTCTTGCCCTATTCTGTTATGTCTTTGTGCTGTTTTTGTTCCCCTTCTTCGTTAGCCCATCTTCCTTTTTTCCTAATGCCCAATACTGTCATTTTCAGCTTGTGCTGAGTTACTGATTTCTCTGCAAGAGAAAGCTGGGAGATGTGGAATAGTGATAGAAATGTAGCCGTGTTAGTCTGGGGTAGTTGAAGCAAAATGCAGGACAATGTAGCACTTTAAAGACTAACAAGATGGTTTATTAGATGATGAGCTTTCGTGGGCCAGACCCACTTCCTCAGATCAAATAGTGGAAGAAAGTAGTCACAACCACTACTTTCTTCCACTATTTGATCTGAGGAAGTGGGTCTGGCCCACGAAAGCTCATCATCTAATAAACCATCTTGTTAGTCTTTAAAGTGCTACATTGTCCTGCATTTTGCTGGGAGATGTGGTCTGGCAGCAGTAGGGAATTTTCATGGGCAACTCGCTCATGTTATTGTGTTTTAGAAAACACAGGAGTTTTGCACCATTTCTTCCTTCCCCTTCCTCAGAGCTCATTGACAGGGTCATGCGCAGGAAAATAAACAGCTGCTGAGATTTAATTATCCAGGAGCAATCCACAGGCACATGGAGATTTTGTTTACTAGGGGGTCTGCTGGTAATGAAAGGATTTGGGGTGATGAAAATTTCATCTAGAACTTGCCAGAGCAACAGCCTCCACAGTGACCCAATGAGTCAGAGTCGCTAGCAGGAGGATTAGTGAATAAGCGTTAAGAATCCCTGACTTAGAAACCAGAATCTAAAATGATCCAATGACAAAGGTATTTTTTGGCCATAATTCCACTGTGTGAATTTCTAAGGCCAAGCATAGCCTCAGCCGAGAGAGAGTTCCACTATCATCTCCTAGGGCAGGGGTGGGCTAAAGGGCCTCCGTGGGCCAAAGCCGGCCCACCAAGTGAGTAGATCTGGCCCACGGAGGCCCTGCTGCTCCCCCGCCCTCAAGCCAATTAGGGCTTGGGGGCAGGGGAGCACCCGAAGCCTTCTCTGCTCTGCCCAAAGCCTTCGAAGTGCCGCACGCTGCTCGCAGGGTGGGGGGAGAGCAGAGGAGGCTTCGCGCGCTCCCCAGGCCCTGATTGGCCTGAGGGCGGGGGAGCGTGCCAAGCCTCTTCCAGGACATGGGTGCCTAGTAGGAAGGGGGGGGACAAAGGGGCTCTCCCACCCCCAGACCAATCATGGTCTGGGGGTGGGGTAGCCCCACCCCTTCCCATTTAGGCCCCGCCCCTTCCAAGGTGGCCCAGGGCTACTTCAAAAATTTTTGAAGTGGCCCCCGGGGCTGCACAGGGTCGTTCGCTACCTTGTTCTTTAGCTCAGTGCTCGGCGTTCCCTACATCAGGGTGCACCGTAAGGCGCAGTGGCTTAAATGGCCCCTGTAATGAGGGTTCCATTACTTTTCTTGCAGCTGTTACACAGTCCAACATCCTCCAGCAGGACACCTTTCCCTTATCTTCAGGCTGAGCCGTTTCTTTCTGAATTTCTTCCCAGCTTTCCTAATTACCCACATGCTGGACTCCACGTCTGTAAAATTCACACTGCTGACAGAGGTGCTGCAGCTCACATTCCACGGAGGCTGGCTTCCTGGTGCCTCCTGCAAACTTCTCCTGAGACTCATGCGCCTGCCTCGGCGTTCCACACAGCTTGCTACAGCTCTCCATAAGGCCAGGCTGCCAGTCTATGGGGCAGATGAACCAAGCCCCATGTCATAAGAACCAAAGCCCACTCAGAAACACACATACAAACTGCCATTGGTTTCAGTGTCCGAGGGCAGAATCGCCCCCTCAGACTGCTCTCCGTCTCCTAGTCCAGGCTATGAGTCTCAAGCCGTGTTTCCTAAACTAGTCTGCAGAGAGCAGCTATTGATGCAGGAGAAGAGGCCTCCAGGAGTTTGGAGGTCATGAAAAAGCTTGGGACTCACTGGTTTATGCAGCAGCCAGGAAAAGCCACACAGTGAACAGAACTGCCTGTTGCAATTCTACACACACTAGGGGGCAGTGTGATCTAGTCCTTGTGATGAGTGTGTGTGTGTGTGTGCGCGTGCGCACACACGCACATGCGCCCTGCCTTAGTTTCCCTGGGCACTGCATTGATGCCTGGTTGAGGATGGGAGTTTTGGGTGTTACTCTCATTGAGGGGAGGCTGCCCCAGGCTGCCCAGCCCAGCACATTCACAATGGCTCAGACTTTCTTGTAACCTGAGCCTAGGAGGAGGAAGCAATCAGATGACATCTTTTGCCCAGGGAAGCTAGAGAACGCAGGAGGCGGGGCTGCTTGCAGGGCTGAGCCAGTTGTTGGATGTGGGTACGTCTACTCTTGCTCCCTAGTTTGAATTAGGGATGCAAATGTAGGCGACCGAAATTGCCAATGAAGCGGGGATTTAAATATCCCACATTCATTAGCCTGATCTCACTGGCGCGTTTCGAAACAGCGGTTGAGCGGAGTAATGCGCCGGCAAGATCATGCCAATGAAGTGCGGGATATTTAAATTCCTGCTTCATTAGCAATTTCGATCACCTACATTTGCATCCCTAGTTTGAACTAAGGAGCAAGTGTAGACGTACCCTGTGTGGCTCAGTCTCCACTGGCTTAGGATGCAGGGAGTCTAGCTGGCTTGGGGGGCAGGGAAGGGGCCCAGAGTCCTATTTCTGGGCCCCTCATCCCCAAGCTGGATTACACTGACGGCTCCTGGTTCCTGTGTTAACAAGACGATGCTACACTCTATCCCTGTGAAGCTATAAACCTTCTGTTCTACCTCCTGTCTGAGTCTGTCTGGCTGTGGATGGGGGTGCAGGGTCCGGTGGTTCCCCACACCTTGTGACAGTCCTCCATTAAATGGTCAGGTTATTTTTGCAGGGATGTGTGTATGGTGAGGGGCTGGCTGTACAATAGCGCCTGTGCCTCTTCTACGCAGTTTCCATTTTCAGGGAGAGGGACCAGAAGTATTTCTGAGGAACAGCAACTGTCAGCAACATGGAGGGGCGCAGGGAAATATACAAACATCACTTGTGCTTTGCCACCGCAGTGTCGTGTGCAGTTTCACACTAAATCCAGGGCATGCCCACAGCTCGGGGGGTATCAAGCTGTTCACTTACAACAAAGCTATGTGATTCCGAGAGCCAGCTATTAACAGTGGCAACCCTATGCTGGGAGTGGCACCCTAATTAGATTGAATGAGTCAAAACTTCTCTTGATCTCCACAGGGGAGCAGCCAAGGGCTGGATTTACAAGGGAGACTTGAGTGTTTAAAGCAGGCATGTCCAAATTCCGGCCCGCGGGCCAATTGCGGCCCGTGTTCCGGTTTAATACGGCCCCCCAGGTAATTTGGCAATATCTATCTTTTATGGCCCCCAACGAATCCATATGTATTGAGATGAATACATTGTAAAATCTCAGTTAATGTCAGTTGGTCTAAATCAGTTATAAATATATTTGGACACAACATGTATACTTGGTGTTATGTTCCTGTTCATATTTTTTGAACTTAAAAGTTGACAGACAACCTTTCTTATGTTCCTGACATATATTTCAACTTCCTGGATTTTTTTTTCATCTGGCCTTCAGATATGAAAGGCAGAGTGATTTAACACCTGTTTAGATTTGTCATCCATGTGACGAAATGAAAAGTATGCCGTTTGCAATAAACTTTGCATAAAATAGTTAATTTGCGTTTAATTTTAATGGTTCAAAGAATGTCAGGCAAAATGGTCGGCCCTCACGCATGTTCACTTCATCAAATCTGGCCCTCTTTGAAAAAAGTTTGGATACCCCTGGTTTAACGGCTACATTAGGCACCTACATCCAACACGCAGGTGCCTCTGCCATTCACAAAACCACTGCTCCGTCGCTGTCAAAAGCCATAAGAATTCTGACTCTGCTAAGCATTTTGATGCCTAACACGTGCAAAAACCAAGGGAAATGGGCAGCTTTGCACATAATGAGCAGGGGGATGATGCTACAATTGAAACAAACAATTGATACACAGAGATTAAGGCCAGAAGGAACCATCTGACCTGTCTATCACAGGCCACCAAAATGCCTATCACCTGCCAACTACTGAAATGAGATCATGATATTACAGTCACAGGAGACTAGAAGAGACTTTGTATTCTCTGCTGGTGGCACACAATGAATTCCTCTGCATTTGAAATTCACCAAGCATCAGCCACACACATGCATAAGAAATATAGTTTTTATTTTAGTTAAAAAAAATAATCGTACCACTGAATGAAAGTAGCTTTTGAAAAAAAGCAACAATTTTTAAATTCATCTTTATAAACATTTGCTAAAGAAAAGCAGTAAAAGAATGGAAGAAACTAATATAATCTTTCAGCAGGTAACCATATGGAAAAATAATAAAAGACTCTAAATTCACCAATGGGTTTCTTCTTATATCTTTTACCAAAATAAAGGGGTTAGTCAAAAAGCAATCTAGCAATTAATTTTTCATGATGAATATGAAAATTCTGAATTTTGCATATCAGTGGCATGAATTTTTAAACCTTTTTTTTTTTTGCAGTAAACATCAACACTTAAATGTCAAGTCTTCTGTTATCACATTTCACTTCCTCATCTGAATGACAACATTAAGTTACATGCTTACAGACAGGTATAAAACAATTCTATTGGTTTTCATTACAAACACCCACATTGTGCCATGGACGTTTCTCTGTATTCCAGTTGAACTTGTCGTAAATGCAGTTAGATACATAGCTACATGCATCTTTTTGTTCAGTCCATTCCAGCTTGTAACAACAAGTTCATCTCTTTAAAAAAATAAATCACAGTGCATGCAAAAGACATATAAAAGCACTTTTCAGAGAGGTGTTTTTCCAGCCTGAATGTTTATTGGTTGTCAAAGAGCCATAGCTGTATTCAGTAAGTTTCCCCAACACGCCTGTGCATTTCCCTGTATTTTTTGTAGAGGATCAAAATTTTTAGGCCTGCCACTAAGACATCCCCTGTGTTCGTTCTCCCACCATGGCTCTTTGTTGTCACAGTTCGGCACTGGGAACAGCATCTATGGATCCACTGAGGTTACAAATACAGGATTGAGCCAGCATTAGCTGCATCTCCCAGGACAAGGCTGTGTCCTTTCCCCTATTACCTCAGTGCTGCAGGCTTATCAAGAGGGAATGCAGAGAAAGACAGAGCTTCGTAACAAAGTGCAGGTCTCAAGTCTGCAACACGCCAAGCCGCTCCTGGAGGTGCTTTGGGTATATAACTCCCACTCCAAAAGCAATTTGGGGAACTGCCCAGACTGTAACATTAAGTCCTTAGCGCCTATAACATTGACCCAGCCTCTTGCAGATAGGCAGGCCTTGCCTAAAATGCATCTTTTTGTCCCTACCTGTGGTGAGAGGAGCTGGCCTTGTCCTCATTGTATGGACAAAAAAGCAGCTTAAAGCAACTCCTCCATGGCCACATGGGGAAACAGTGTCAGAGGCAGGATTAGAACTCAGCACTCCCACCTCCTGGCCAACGAGGGCTTTGCCACACATTATTTTTGCAAGGGTTTCAGCTACAGGGCCTTAAAGCAGGGGTGGGCAAACTCGAGCTCAGGGGCTGGCTCCGACCCTCCAAGCATTTTGCTCTGGCCGACCCAGCTGATTAGCAGAGTTTGCACACTTCCCCTCCCCCTCCCCCTCCTTGCTCCATCCTGCAGCTGTGCAGAGGAGAGGGGAGTGCTCAAGTCAGGGTGTCCTCCTGCCCCTGTACCCCTTCTCTGCAGAGCAGGGGGCGGAGAGGGAGAGACAGCCAGCAAAGCAGCTCCAGTCTGAAGCCTGGAACTCAGAGGAGCGTGGGGGTGGGGAGACAACAGAGCAGGACAAATTTCCCTTCAAGAGACAGAGCATGGCTTCTCTCAAACTTAGGCAGCGCACACCTTCTCTGTGTCACTGTCGCACACACACAGTGTCATGTGCACAGTCACACATGCTCTCCCAGTCTCTGCGCCACACACACACAATCTATGCCACAAAGTCAGTCTCTCTCTCTCTCTCTCTCTCTCTCACACACTCACTCACTCACACACACACACACACACACACACACACACACTTACTTTCTCTCTCTCTCTCTCTGTCTGTAGCCCCAGACCCACCCGAGGCCCCCTGCCCTTCTGGGAAGGCCCAGAACCAGCCCACAATCACGTACCAAAATTTGTGAAGTGGCTCCCCTGCAAAAATTATTGCCCACCCCTGCATTAAAGGGAGTGATTTAAAGCATTAAGCATAGGACGTTTCCAGAAGACAGAGCACACGAATGGCGGCGGGAGGCATTTCTGCATAAGCAGGAACTACTCATCCAGAGTCCGGTACATTCAGTGCCGGGGGCAAAGCCACAGTGCTTATCCTAGGGTTTGGATGACACAATGGTCCACAGCAAGAGAACACACGCGAGTTCAGAGCACACGGAAAGGTTTGGGGTTTTTTTAAAAGCAGAGGTCCCCCTCCCCCCAAGTCGCAGACACACGCCACCACGGAACAGCAAACAGACCAAAGGGACAGTGGGAAAACGGCTCGCCACGTCTTCACTGGCAACACGGACAGTGCAAGAAAACAGGACGATCCACAAAAGCGTGAGCTTCTTGTGCCTGAAGGCGGCCCAAGGACTCTGGATTCACAGACAAAAAGGTTCTTTAGGGATGGGTCCATTCAACCATCACTTACACAAGTCACTCGGGATGCTTCCCAGACTGCAGTTTGCTCAGCGCCTCCAGGGCCTTTCCAGCGTTGCCCTTTCAACCTCGGCTCATTGCTTGAAGTTGGACTGCAGCTCTTTAAAGGCGGCTTTCCTCTGTTTCATCTCCTCTGCCTGCTTTTTCTTCTCTTCCTGCTCGGCTTTGATCTCCTCTTCGAAGCGGCTGGAGTCGTTCATAGCTTGCACCTGGAAATGCAATGGCATTTGGCAAGGGAGTCAGAAGAGCCCACGCCGCAAGGCCGTGGGCAGCAGGATTGCTGCTAACGAGCACGAGCTGAAGCCTAACGGAGCTTTTCCACTGACTTCAGTGGGTTTGGGAGTGGGGCCCAACAGCGAGGCTTCTAGCCAGCCGTCTGTGCACTGCTGCTCCTCTACCGACCACAATCCCGGCTGTGTTCAGCAGCCTCACGTGGAGCAGCTTTGCAGGCTGCAAGCCAAGTTCTTCCCTTGAGGGCATGCAGCTGCCATGGGCTCACACGGAAACACACGCCAGTGGGGTGGGTCTAGTTCCAGAGAGGCTTTCTATAAATTGGAGTGTGAAGCACATGGGTTACATAGAACAACTGGGCACTATGTTCCCTCTCCAGCTCATCTGAGAAAGTGGGTTTTGCCCACGAAAGCTCATGATGCTACAGGTTGAATCTCTCTAGTCCAGAAATCTCTGGTCCAGAAACACCCATGGTCTGGGATGATTTCATCTAGACGGAGGTTCACTTTTCATGAGTGTGGCCAAGTTTCCCGTGGTTCCATACAGTTTGTTTACAGCCACCAGTCCTGGCTCTCAGTGTTCTGTGCTGTTATTTAGTTCTAATTTACGCCTTAAATGTTTTCTAAGAGCCCAGTAAGCAGTGGAAGTGGTGGAAATGATGCTAGACAATGCTGACCTCCCGTGGTCCAGAAAATGTTCTGGTTCGGAACCGGTCAGGTCCCAAAGGTGCCGGACAAGAGAGGTTCAAACCTGTATATATTTGTGTTAGTTTCTAAGGGTATGTCTACACTAGCCCCCTAGTTCGAACTAGGGAGGCTAATGTAGGCATTCGAAGTTGCAAACCAAGCCCGGGATTTAAATATCCTGCGCTTGATTTGCATCTTCCCGTCCGGTCACCATTTTTTGAAATTTACAAGTTCAGACTAACTGCCCACGTCTACCCATGGCAGGGACCCGGTATTTCAAATTAAAGCCCTAAATCGAACTACCTGTTATTCCTCCTGCAAGAAGGCTATGATCAGGACCGTGAACTACTTCTGGTGCACAAATTACCTGTCCACCCTTTATCTTGTGATAATGGAACACACCCTTGATTCCCCCCCCCCCAATCATGAATTCTCCTCCCCCAAGCCGCACTAATATGACTTTGCACGTTATTGTTTCCTTACTTTGGCTTCAAAAAAGCTTTTGGCTCCTTTCACGCCCTCCGTGGAGACGTCAATCTCTGAGAGCCGCGCCAAGGCGTGAAGCCCACTGTCTTCCTGCAATTCGCCTGCCGCGGCTTTGCGGAAAATCAGGAGAAACTGTCGGAGGGAAGAGGCACACATTTGCTGCAAGCTGAACGTGGTGGGAGGGCTGAAGAGAATTCTGAGACGTAAGACCTGTGCACCCGCCCACCCGTCCCCCCTGGATTATTTATCACTGGCTGAGCTCAGCGCCCCATTGCATTGGGTCCTGTGCAAACATCCTGCCCTGAAGAACTTTCACAAACTCCATAGGCAGAGAGGAGAAGGGGAAAGAGAGGCACAGGAAAAGAGACTTTCCCAAGGAGTTCCCAAGCCATCAGTGGCAGAGCTAGGAGAAGTCAAGTCTCCTCTTGCCCACTGGACTGGCCTGATACAAGTGACCTCTTACAGTTTGTATCAAGCACAGGAGAGCATTAGGAGATTTCAGTGTAACCAGGAAAGATGGGAAGCTGATAGATCAGATGCTGAAAATCAGGTCATTAGGCAGCGTTACCATGTTCTATAGTTACTGTGGGATCAAACGCCACAAGCACTCATCTTGTGAAGGATTCTGAGCTGCATCACATGCCTATTGCACATCTGCTCATTAGTATTGTAAGAGCAAGTGCCGCTGTAATTGCAAAGAGCGAGCAAGCATGAATGCCAGCAGCTCAGGATTGCCTGCAGCCATGTCCCTTCCAGGCAAGGACAGTTGCCTGGAGATCACGTAGGCTAGGAAGATGTAATCCCATTAGCAGCAAGACAAAGTACTGCACGCAGATCTCACTTCTCTTGTTGCAAGGGGGTCTCCTTTGATCGGCAGAGACTGCATTAAGAAGCCCAAGAGCAGAGGATGCTGTGGCGGGAAGCAAGCATGGAAAGAGAGAGGCTGTCCCGAGACAGCGCCTGCCATCCCAGGGTCCCCGTGCAGCCAGGGTAACTCACTGGAAATCTCTGGCAAGGCAGGAAGACTTTTAAATGCAAAGGGCTGTGCACCTGCATGCATGTCCTGCACCAGGCTGATGCTGGGGAGAATTGAGAGGCCTGCAGGAACGCAGCACCCTGAACAGGACTCTGCCCCCTCAGACTTGCCGCTTAGCCACACGGCATGGGAGGAGTGCGCAGAATATATCCGTGCCTGCAGGGGCTGACAGTGTAACAGACAAAGCTAGCCCAGTCTGTGTGGGGCGTCACTGGGGGGAGACATTCTGGAGAGAGCAGAGCAGAGATGAGGGATGTGAATGTTCAACCGGTTAACCCAGGGGTGGGAAATCATTTTGACAGGGGAGGGAGGACACTCCAAGATTTGGTAAATGGTTGAGGGCTGCACTTTTCTATGGAGGGGCTGAGGGGTCCGGGAGGGAGGTTGGGTGCAGGAGGAGGTGTAGGGTCCGAAAGGCAGTTTGAGTGAAGGAGGGGATTGTGACCTGGGACAGCGGATTGGGGTGCAGGGTCTGGGAGGGGGTATGGGTGCAGGAGAAGATTCTGGCCTGGGGGAGGTGTTTATGGGGGGTGGTGTAGTGTCGGGGGAGGGGGAAGAGTTGTGACCTGAGGGAGGACGGTGAAGAGGTTTTGGATTGTGACCTGGGGCAGAGGATTGGGGTGCAGGGTCTGGGACGGGGTGCGGGGTCTGGGAGGGGGGTGCAGGGGAGGATTCTGACCTGGCGGAAGATTTAGGAGGGGTGCAGGGTCTGGGAGGGAGCTGGAGGGCGTTGCCCTCAGGCAAGCCTTGCCCTTGAGCTACTGCAAAAGCATCAGGCTGGTGGATCTAGAAATCGACTCCTCCCACTTTGACCTAGATCTAGCCGTCTCCAGCATCTCTAAGACACTCATCCCCATGGTATCCCTACATCCTTCTACAGGACCCTACGGACACATCAGAAGGGCTTTCAGCCAGCTACCTTCTAGTCCAAAAGCCAGTCTTGCTGAATGTGTACAGCACAGACATTCAGCAGTGGAGGGCTCTCAGGCAGCGTGATTAGCTGTACACTGTCACTGAAAGGTGCAAAGATCACGCTGGAGCAAGTGAAGGAGCCATTGTCCTGCCCTGGCAGAGAGGAGAAACATCTCGACAGCCCTGTCTCCCAGCAGAGGAGCAGATGCTGTCCATGGATCAGCAGGCAAAGCAGGGTGGGCGTGTTATCCTGGAGCACTCACCCTGAACGATTTAGATATTAGCATAGAGAGGACACTTATCAAGTTTGCAGGTGATACCAAGCTGGGAGGGGTTGCAAGTGCTTTGGAGGACAGGCTCAACGTTCAAAATGATCTGGACAAACTGGAGAAATGAGGTAAACAGGATGAAGTTTATAAGGACAAATACAAAGTACTCCACTTAGGAAGGAACAATCCGTTTCCCACGTACAGAATGGGAAGTGACTGTCTAGAAAGGAGAACGGCAGAAAGGAATCTAGGGGTCATAGTGGACCCCAAGTTATATATAAGTCAACAGTGTGACACTGTTGCAAAATAAAGCAAACATCTTTCTGGGATGCATTAACAGGAGTGTTGTGAGAAAGACATGAGAAGTCATTCTTCCATTCTGCTCGGCACGGATTAGGCCTTAGTTGAAGTATTGTGTCCAGTTCTGGGCACCGCATTTCAACAAAGATGTGGAGAAATTGGAGACGGTCCAGAGAAGAGCAAGAAAAATGATTAAAGGTCTAGAAAACATGAGCTATGAGGGAAGACTGAAAGAATTGGGCTCTTTTAGTTTAGAAAAGAAAAGAGAAAGGGGACATGACAGGAGTTTTCAAGTATCTAAAAGAGTGGAGGGAGAAAAATTGTTCTCCACGGCCTCTGATGATAGAAAAAGAAGCAATGGGGTTAAATTGCAGCCAGGGAGGTTTAGGTTGGACACTAGGAAAAACTGTGTCAGGGTAGTCAAACACTGGAATAAATTGCCTATGGAGGCTGTGGAATCTCCATCTCTGGAGATATTTAAGAGCAGGTTAGATAGACATCTATCAGTGATGATCTAGACGGTGCTTGGTCCTGCCACGAGGGCAGGAGACTGGACATGACGACCTCCCGAAGTCCCTTCCAACTGTAGGATTCGATAATTCTATGATCCTGCTCACCAGATAAGGCCTTACCTCCCGGAAGCTAAGTTTTCCGTCAAAATCTTCGTCTACTTCTTTGATCATATTTTTCAGCCCGAGGTGCGTTTGTGGTGCTTCAAGTTTTTCCATCATTAGCTTCAATTCCATGAGATCAATGAAGCCATCTTTCCCTGTGTCATACCTAAGAGACAGAAGCAAGAATTACAGAGACCAGCTGCCCTTCAGAAGTAGCTACTTTGCTATTTCAACGCCTGTGAATTTTCTTCTGTATTACCAGCCCCATCACACCCTATCAGTGCTGCCTTTGCAAATCCAGCTGAACCATGGATTCAGCAAATACTCTGGAGTCTGTGGCACACAAGGATTTCCGTATCAAATGATCAGGCCCCTTCCAGCTGAGCTAAACGTTAGCTTAGCTAAAGTCTTAGCTGTAATTAGTAAGTTGTTACTTTCTATGGGCAGCAGCCACTAGAGGGAGACATGCTCACACATGATGGGTGAAATTTACACCCTTTTGCCTCAAGGCACTAGGAGGGGAATTTATAACCTACCAAGAGTGAAATTCTCCTCTGTCCAGGAGACCAGCACAAATGACGCACAGAGACAGTACTGACCCTATGTATTAGATATGCACCCTGATGCTTCACTACAGCCCCCTCCCAAACAATTAGTTCTCAACTGAAAAAAGAAACTCTGCAAAGCTTCATTCCAACTGAGGAACTGGAAGACCTCTACCTTCAGCCCCTCACAGTGGACTGCATTACACAGCAAGTAAACCTAGGTTTCAGAGGGGTAGCCAGGCTAGTCTGTTTCAGCAAAAACAAGGAGTCTGGTGGCACTTTAAAGATTAACCACAACGTATTCGAGCGATTTATGATGGATTTTGTGAGATCCAGCTCACTTCTTCAGATGCGCAAAGAGGAGAAAACAGAAAGGAAGGGATACAGAGATGTGAGTGTAACATCAGAGCTAATTAAATGGACGTGCATGCGGCCCAACGCCAACAGAGACGAGAGTATAGGCTGAACCTCTCCGGTCTGGCACCCTCGGGACCTGACTGGGGCTGAACCAGAGAATTTGCCCAGCTACAGGAGGCCAATATTGACTAGCAGCACTACCAACACTTCCACTGCTTACTGGGCTCTGAGAGGACATGTAGGGGTAAACAGCAGCACAGAACATTGAGAGCCCAGACTAGTGGCTGTAAACAACCTTTATGGGACCACAGGAAATTTAGCCACATCCGGAACATGTGGCCACCCGGCTAACTAAAATTATGCCCAACCAGAAAGTGCTGGATTAGAGAGGTTCAACTTGGACCTGAAGGGGAAATTACTTGACAGCATCAAATTGGTACATCAATTTCAGTTCAGGATGTTGCAGCCTGTTTTTGAAGGTTTTTTACCCTAAGATTGACAAGTAAATGTAGTTGCCTTCCTGCTAGGCCCCTAACGCTTGTCTTCGTGCTAGCATCCAACTGCATCTCCAGCAAAACACACACACACACACACACACACACGAAAAGCAGCTACTCTACCATTTCCCCACTGCAGAGAAGCCAGCCAGGCACATAAACGAAGTTCACAGCCAATAATAAAATATGTGATTAAAATAATGGATCTACCTTCGCCGCTTGATGGCCTAGCCCTGTACATCACGTAGTCTGTTGCCACCAAGTGCGATTGAGAATTAAAATACAGCTCAGCCCTTCACTGTACTTAGTGCGGGTGAGTCTGTTTGCTTTCCAGCCGCCAGTCAGGCAATAGCTGGTCCTTATCACAATGTCCACACAAACCGCCATCTTAAGGACTCTGTGCGGGTGCAGAAAGAGCCTGGGGACATGCGAAGCTGAACAGGGCAGAGTAGGAAGCAGGAGCGCTGGTGGCATTTCAACACCCTCCTACTGATTTGACAGTGTCATGTCTTTCAAAGAGACAAGGGCAAAGCAAATAAATGAGGTGGTTAAGGGGTTTGGGGTAGGGATGTCAACAGGTAACCGGTTACCCCATCAGCATCACCCTGACTGGTGACGCTTACTGAGGAACAGTTAACCAGCCCCCTGGGACAGCCCCCTGCCTGCAGCCTGGGAGGGCTGCTCCAGCCCCACCAACCTCCCCTGCCACACAGGGATGGGGGTGGCCGGAGCTGGCCCTACCATGAGGCGACCTCAGGTGCCAGACTGTGGGGGGCGCCACTAGGACCCAGAGTGTAGAAAATGGTGTCTGCTGCTGGTGCACATGCAGGTAGCAGAGCAGTCCCATGAGAGGAGTAGAACAGGAAGGAGGCAGAATCGAGACCTTTCAAAATTTTGGCCTAAGCGAGAGGGCAGGGGGGTGTCATTTGAGCTCCCTGCCTCAGGTGCCAAAATGTTGTGGGCTGGCCCTCGGGGTGGCAGAGCCCTGTGCATGGCCGGGAGCTGGCACAGGCTGTGGCTAGTGGGTGGGACACCACGGCTCTAACGCCTCCCAGGTCAATGAATCAACATGGGTTTAAAAATAGTAGCCAGACCGTAGAGAGCCAGGATGTGGCTGGAAGCTCTTAGTATCGAAATTCATCATCAGGCATGCACCAATGCACCTCCACACCTCCTCAGGTGCCTCGCCTAGTTTCCTCTCTGGCTAGGCACTCTCAGTAACGGAGGAATGCAGAAAGAGACCCCAACCCTCGATGCTTTAAGAGAGCCAAGCGGCTAATTACTGGCAGGGGCCCCAGGAGCGCAGAACCGTAAGGAACACACACTTTAGTTCGCTTGTGCTCCCGATGCAGGCCCTGTTCATGCTGCAAGAGTTCTGTGGCTGCAGAGCTGGTGGTACCAGCGTTGCTTGTGATCCACTGTGTCCCGGCCCAGGGGGAGAAGTCCCGCACCTCGGCTCCCCATAAAGACGACGGCATCCCGTTGTAATAAAAGCCCACCCTCTTGGACATGCCCCATCAATCCCATCGCAGAACACGTTTGTGCTGAACATGTACGGCACAGCAGTAGGCTCAGACGGGCCGAGCTGTGGCAGCTTACTCTAGACGGCTTTGGGTGTGTTTCAAAACCACCGGAGGCCTGCGTGAGACCACTAACCGCTCCCGGGAGCATCTTTTTAAAGCATCTCATTTTACTATTGACTTCAATGAGATTAGTTTGCAGTGGTACACCAACCCCCCAGGACACATCCAAGTGCTCCATTCGCTCACGCTCTTGTGGTGGAAAGCAATTGCACTAAGCATTAACAACTCCACTAAGAGGCTCCCTCCGTGGAGAGGTGGGGGGAAGTGGATGCTTTTAGAAAGGTACTTTGAGCTGTTTCCGACATAAATACTCCAGCTGTTTTTCTCCCCCAGTGAAGCATGCACCACTTAAACAAGCTAAAGAATGTGTTGCACTTACCAGAGGAGCTTTTCCAAATAAATCTTGCCACAGGTACCAAGCTAGAAAACTGAGCTGAAACTGTGTTTTGATAATCCCCCTTAAACCTAAACCAACCTACCTGGGCAGCGGTATCCCAGCTGGAAGCATGCTGCGTGTTGTGTGGGTTTTATTTGCTTTAATTGGCTTCATCATTTTCTGAAGACATCTTACAACTCACTGCGTAAGTTCTACAGGTGCTCCGAGGATCAGGGCTTGTGTAACCACCGACAGCCCTGGTCACCTACAGGCGGAATCGAACCTGGGAACTTGGGGAGCTTAGTGAATGAACTAAAAGCCAATTGGCTGGTAGCTAAGGCTGCAGAGCGCTTTCATTCTCTCTGTAAGTCATCTCGTGCCATTAGAAGGGGCAGATCATCACACCCAGTAGGTTACACTTGCATTATTTGGCAGATATGTAGGAGATTGCCAGTGAAGGGACAACTCTTGCCCCATTCAGTAAAACTAAATTAGAAAACATATTTCAGAGGCAGATTAAATATAGGCCTGGCGTGTGCTTCAAGACAGCTAGCATCTGCACTAACATAGCTAAAGAAGGAGGGAAACACACCCACGTCAGTTGTTGAATCATAAACGCTGAAGGGAAGTTTAAAATGTAAGACAGACACGTGACCTACCCCTCCTTTACTGCTCCGGACTGAAAACTTAAACCTGGGTGGTTTAAGGCATTACTGAATACTTGAATACAGTGCACAGATGTGGACTCCTCATCTCAAAAAAGATATACTGGCATTAGAAAAGGTTCAGAGACAGGCAACTAAAATGATTAGGGGTTTGGAATGGGTCCCATATGAGGAGAGATTAAAGAGACTAGAACTTTTCAGCCTGGAAAAGAGACTAAGGGGGGATATGAGAGAGGTATCATGAGTAGTGTGGAGAAAGTGAATAAGGAAAAGTTATTTAATTGTTCCCATAATATAAGAACTAGGGGCCACCAAATGAAATCAATGGGCAGCAGGTTTAAAACAAATAAAAGGAAGTTCTTCTTCACACAGCGCATAGTCAACCTGTGGAACTCCTTGCCTGAGGAGGTTGTGAAGTCTAGAACTATAAAAGGGTTTAAAAGCTAACTAGATAAATTCATGGGGGTTAGGTCCATGAATGGCTATTAGCCAGGATGGGTAAGGAATGGTGTGTCTAGCCTGTTTGTCAGAGGGTGGAGATGGATGGCAGGAGAGAGATCGCTTGATCATTACCTGTTCAGTTCACTGCCTCTGGGGCACCTGGCATTGGCCACTGTTGGCAGACAGGATGCTGGACTAGATGGACCTTCAAACCAGGCTCAACGGCTGCAGGATCAGTGGTTTACCAAGGATTTCATTTCTACTGAGCAATGAGAAGTGGTAAATCAGCTTCTCAGACAGCCACTGGAACTAAATCACTCGTCCCTCTGCTATGGCATTTACCTGCTCCATGAAGATGGGTGAGAACAAAGCGGCTGTGCTAACAAGGCAGAATAGTTGGCCCATGCATTGGGAGGTTCTTTGGATGTGGGTGAAGTCTTCCTGGACAGGCTAGTTGTGCTCACAGCGCTTGCATACCAGGGACATGAATGTTTAACCAGTTAACCGGCGAGCCTTACCTTAATGGGGGAGGCTTACAGGTTAAAGTTAACTGGTGAAGACTGGACAGCTCCCCACCATGGACAGGGACTGCTCTGGGGGTGGGGGCATCCCAGCAGCGGGTGAGGGGGCCATTCCAGCTATGCTGGAGTGACCCTCCCCCCACCTACCTTCCCCTCTAACTTCTTAACCAATTAAATAGGATTTTACATCCCTATTGTGCACCTGGAGGTGCCGATTGAACCGTAACCGCGCTGTGATTGGATGCAGAAGGAGCGCACGGCTCTCACAGCCAACGTTGTGTGCAGTCAGAATGCACCTCCCGTCACGTGTCCTGGCGTTAGCTGTGTGTCACTTCAGTAACACTGGTGGGAAAAAACGACACCGATCGAAACCAGCAGAATCCGGCAACCCTGCACGTGGGCAACGGTAAACGAAATGTCTCCGTGGGGCTGCGGGTTGCTCTAGATCGTGCAGGCCCTCTCCCTGCAAATGCTTGATTACTAGACAATCTGCACTGAGTTTTTAGACCTAGCAAGTCAAAGTGCTGTTTACAGAAATGAAGCTGGCAAAGAGATCAGATGGGAGAGGCGGGGAGTGAGTTTAATCTTCCAGTTTGCCAGGATTCGGAACAAGCATTGCATAGCCCTGAGAAGAAGGAGATGGCTGCTTCCTGGCGATGCACGATGTCTAACAGAGTGTTGTGTGTGAGGTCTATACTATGGGGGAAGGTTGAACTAAGATATATACAGCCGGTCCCCGAGTTGCGAACCGTCGACTTACGACCGTTTGCACTTACGACCAAAACTGTTGTAAATGGCGGACCCCCAGTTACAAATGTGATCCACGGTTAGGAACAGTGCGGTCGCGTGTAACTCAATGGGGTCCGACTTACGAACAAACCGAGTTATGACCAATTGGTTGGTCCGTAACTGCTTCGTAAGTCTGAGAGAGGCTGTAACTCCAGCTACATTAATTCCATAGCTGGAGTCGATGGATCTTAATTTGAGTTTCCACGTTGTCTCGTCAGCAGGAGGTCGACAGGAGCAAACACTCTTTTTGGCTTCCCTTACTCCTTGTGAGGAGTAGGAGTACCAGCGCTGACCGGGGGGGGGGGGGGAGGGGGAGCACCCTCCAAGTTTGATATAGCTGGTCTTTACTAGACCCGCTAAATCAAGCTCTGGAAGATTGATTGCAGTAGTGTCGATCCTCCGTGTCGTGAAGACAAGCTCAGGAAGCGTCCCTTAAATCTTGTTTCGTCTTTCAGACAAGCAGAGCCTTTTGGCACTGGCCCAGGGATTAACAGAGCAAAGGCCTTGGATCTGGGTAATTTCCAGTGCTGAAAGCGAGATCTGAAAATGCTTCGAGCAAGTCTCGTTATTGTGCTTAAGAGTTTAGGGATGGGAAGCATTCGTCGTGCCTTGTCTGATCTTCTACGCACAGAGACCAGGTTTGGAGTCCAGGCCGTCAGTGGGGGGCAGTTTGCGATAACCGCGAGCTACCTTGCAACACAAACCAAGCCCCAGGCATTTTACTCCTTTTCCAGGAGCTGGTACTGGGAGTGCCTGGTGGTGAGCCAACATTCCAGACCGCCTGCCGCTAAGGATCTCGCTGCAGAGCATTCAGCCTGCCCCAGCTTGTGCTGTCTGCTCCCTGCCCAGACAAAACATTTACCCCATTGAGCAGAACAGAGGGACATGGGGGGCTGCCCCACCAGCAGTGTCTTCATTCTACTAACTTAGCGGGACTCGCAACTTCCCCACGCGGGCACGTTACAGGCTGTCCCCTGCACAGGGAGGCCCGAAGATCCCAGTGGCCTGTCTCCAGACTCTCTGGCGGTGCGGAGGGGGGAGAAAGGGTTAGATCCAGGAATCACACACCCAGGACATATCCACAAGGAGCCCACTGGCTGTGTGGGACCAGCAGCTGCAGCAGTGAGCCGGGCGGCTCCTCCGCAGGGCGCGGAACAGTTCTGATCGATTCCTCGGTCCGGATCTCCTCCATGCTGGCCCAGAGCATAAGGCACCCCCGTGACTGGGACTCTGGAGCTGCTGCAGTGGGAGAGGGCGGTACTCATGGGGAGCCAGCCCCCCCACACTGCTGCCTCAGAGAGGCAGCAATATTAGGAGAGGGGTAGGCAGGAGTTAGTGCATGCAGGAAGCCGGCTTAAAAGCTGGCTCTCCACAAGCAGCAGCTCCTGCCTGCCCCTCTGCGTGTAAACGTGTAATCACTAAAAATGTAAGTGGTTGCACATTTACACGCTTAAGATCCCTAGTGTGAGCAAGGCACGCCTCGCAGCTTTGACGTTGTCACCCTAGGGGAGCAGAGGTGCTTCACAGAGCCTGTCACCGAACCTGGGCCGGGTGTGCGTGTGCGTGTGCATGTGTGTGTGCGTGTGCGATTTTCTTTTGTACCAGCAACGGTTCACTGCCCTCTCCCTCCACATGCTCTGGGGCCCTTCCTGCGACGTTAGCAAGCTCCCATGGAAGCACGGACACATTTGGTGGAACATGGCGCTGAAGACTGAGCCAGTTTGGGAGCAGGGGGATGAAATCAGCTTCTCTAGATTGGATTCTTTCCAAACTGCAACAAATGCCACTCCGGTGCAGCTGCTGCCTTGGAGACCCTGCCGTGAATTAGATGCACGCCCCTATTTCCCCTTCCTTGCGTTATTCTAGGGATCCACTTGAACATCCGCATGTCAGCCTGGGCTACAGAACAACCCTCCCCCCTCGCTGGCGTGACTCACTCTTTGCCTGCCAGGGCTGGCAGCGGTTGAAAATCCTGCCACCCTCTATGCAACTCAATCCCCGCTCTTCCCCAAAGCAGTGGGGTCAATTCAAGGCAGCGTTCCAACAAAGCCCCTGTCTGGATAACATTCAATACACCCTGCGGATGAATCGGTGCAGTGTTGCAAATTCCCACTGCCTCCTAACTTGGACAGGGGCATTACCTCTCCTGAAGACAGGCTTTAATTGTGCTCCTAATCTCGGGCTAAGTGGTAAATGACCCCATTATTAGCCAGCTTAGAGCATGTCGGTGTCAGAAAGGTCAGTCAAGAGCGCCTTCACATTCTTTGCTCGCCAGCTCTTCCGGCTTGCGTTACTTCGTCCTCCCCAGTTCTTGGCCTCATGGAACAAGACTCTTCCAAGGGCCCTTCCTAATTTAAAACAGCCATGTTTACCAGCGTGGCGCCAACAGGGCTAATAAGATTTGGCCAGGCAGAGAGGACAAGGATGAACTATGTTAAAACCACGCTCCCGGCTCGAGCCAGCAAGTCTTTGCCGTTGTTTAACCCCCTCGGCGCTGGCATATCGGTGTTGGCATCACCACACATGATTTTAGAAGGCCGATGGAAAGTCTGTGGAGATGGAACTTGGATGATTCCGAGGTTATAGAAATAACAGGGGAGCTGTCAGAGGTGTTGGCTAGAAGGGGACGGACAGTTTCTCTTTCTGTGGAAGACGACCTCCCCACCCCCCTCTGCCAAGTCCTTTTAGGAAGCGAGCACAGCACAGAAGTCAGCAACACTGGAAGGTATTTTGTGAAATTAAATATTACACTGTAGGCAAACAAGTGCTGATTGTATCTCTACCACAACTGCTTCAAGGAATACAGATGACTAAGTGTATGACTGACCTATACTGCAGAAACAGATGACTGTGTTTCCTGTGTCTTTCTAAGCCTCTGGTTCGAATGGCCTCCTTATAAAAATACCTCGTTGCTGTAGCAGAAAGAAACACCCTCCTCCACAGAGAAGAGACCGCAGAAAGGAGGCAGAACATTTCAAATCACGTTTAAAGGTGTTTGAAACTAACTGAACTACACGGAGCCTGTTAAGCAGCAGCTAATAAAGGCAGAACCAATCCCCCTTCCTCCCCACACACACAACTCAGAAGAAATTCAGCGAGGTGGAAGAGGAACAGCCTGCAAGCACATAGCTGGGGAAAAGCAGAACTAGGGAAAAAACAGCCCTGAAGAAAGAGAGAAGTAAAAACTCTGACGCAGGAACAAGCTAACAGAGCTTTGGAGGTGGGCTGACTTCCCTCGTTACCTATATGACTAGACACTAGAGAAGAGAGAGAATTTTTTTTCTTTAAAAGGTTAGGAGAGAAGCAGAACTTCACAGAGGGATACTCATGGGAAGAGCATTACTCCTGCAATCTTTCCGTCTGACAAGGTGTTCAAAGGGTTGCTTTCCCTTCCGGACATGTATAGAGATGCCCTCAATTGACTCAGAAAGCAAAGGGGTGAAGTCGGTATCCCGTAGGGAACATTGCACACACGTGGCCCCTATGCCATCCACACTGAGATACCAAATGCACTCTCGCTACTGTGCTTGGCAGGCTCGGCTACTCCGACAGGCCAGCACCACGACACTGTAAGAGATTCAAATCTCCCGTGGTTCTGGGCAAATAGCAAGCTGCTGAATCCAATGCTTCATCTAAACCCGTGGTTCCCAACTTGTGGTCTGTGGACCCTTGGTGGTCGGCCACGGTACTGCAGGGGGTCTGCAGAAAGTCGGGGGCCACGGGGCTCTGTGCCAGCAGCCAACAAGCCTCTCAGTGCAGGTGGAGGGACGCGGCTTGGGACGCAGTACAGACGGAGGGACATGCAGGCTGCAGACACAGCTGTATTGTTGGGGGAGGGGCGCGTAACATTTGAAAAGACTGAAAAGGGGCCGGTATGCTGGAAGAGGTTGGGAGCCACTGATCTAAGCCACTGTCTGCGGCTTGCCCGATCCAAAGACCAAGGAAGCCCACAAGACGCTTTCCATTGACTTGGTAGGCTCCGAATCACACCCTGAAAGGCGAACAGGAGGAAGGAGAGAATGAGCAACAGTCCCTTGAAGAACAAGGGAGATCAGATCACACCTAGGTAGATTACAAAAGAGCTAATTACAAAAGGCATAGGTAACGCTAGGAGACCTCAGGATCCAGACCGATGACCCTTACACACATGACCTGTCTCAGTGATTATGGAAAGTAGGCTGTGGAAACCTTAGTGCAAACATCCATTTAGAAACTGAATGATCATGCTGGGATAAATAACTTCCCTATCACCGCACAGTTGCATCTTGATCCCTAACAGTTTAGTGGGCTCAGTCCTTTGGGTTAGTTCTGGTGGCTGGGCGGTGTTGAAGGGCTGTAGTATACCTGAGGCCAGACTAGAGAATTTGGTGATCTCTTCTGCCCTGGAACGCTCTGACTCATTCCACTAGGATCCATGGGGCGAGTATACATCTCAGGCCTAAATGGAGAAAATCTTTCTCCCCCCTGCCCTACTCCCCCGGATATTTTAAATATCTGTTAACACTATCAGAACAGTCTTGTCACTGAAAAAGGCATCTGTGGCAAAAGAGGAGCAGCAAATTCAGCCATACCAATGAGAGAATCTTTTGAGAACAAGTCCGATACAGAGAAATGAGGAGAAGAATTCAACCGGGATTGCCACTGCTCGAGTTTTAATCAGAATGGACAATACAGGCAAACCCAGAAAGTCCTGATCTGGATTTGCCAGTGGTTTTGGGATTTGGAATTCTCTAGGTTTTGCTAGTTCATACCAGCTGCATTGGCTTGGTAGGTAAGAATGCCACTGGCTTTGCTTTACTCTGCAATCCAGCCTTCCAGCTCCCACACGGACGCTCATTCCTCTTGCTGCAGCAAAAGGCTCGGAAGCGCATTCAGCTAAGTAACGTTAGAATAAACAAGTCGAGTGTGTAGAAACTGCTGCAGCTCTGTAATGAGAAGCCGGTGTTTCTGCAGGGCAGGGTATGGCCTGACACAGCTTTTTGGCCAACACCACAGCATTTCCTCATTTTAAACTGTGACATATAACATCTATCCCAGAGCAGTGGGTTTTATGCCAATTTCAAGAGGACCAACATAGGTCAGAGCTGATCCCAAATTGAGATTGCTGTAGCCAGGAAAAATTGAAGTTCCAGAGGAAACAGATTAGCATAGCCCCTAAACAAACCTTTCAAACCAAATGCAGCAGATCTATGCTAGTACAGAGGATCTGGAAGTGAAATTGATGAGGAACTTGCTGTAAACAAAAGTCTAACTAGTGTATTTGTAATAATCATAGGGAGAAGTAACTCGTTCAGATAAAGCGTTTCCAGTCCAATTTCAGATTTTGTAACAGATGAGGAAACATGGTTCCTCATGCCCCCAATAGCATCTCCCTAAGTTCCATCACCACACTGATTTTAAATCAGAGTTTAAAGCCAGGAGGAATCATTAGATCATCTGGCGGAGCCTGTATATCCCTGGCCATTAAAATTCACCTGCTTACCCCAGTAAGAGCTTATGGACCAATGGCCTGAACCCCCTCATGGTTTTTTTATTGCAGCCTTTCTAGTTAACATGCTCAAACTCTCTAAATATTTGTTCTTAGATTGACCTCACCAAACATTGTTTAAATAAATGGCTAACAGCATATGTCATGTGTCAGCTGGATGCTAATTTAAAATAGCCAAGCAGGAAAAATCAGGATGTAAAGAAGAAGGACAGGCCCTTTTACTGATGGTAGTAACATACACAAGAAGGGGGGGCAACTTTTCCATCTCTTTCAGCCCTGTTCCTACCCACGGAAGCCAATAGCAGAACTCTCAGCAATGGGGCAGGGTTGGGTCCTCTTAGCATTACACCATTGACCAGGTGCATTATGGGGTTTTTCAACTTTGCTTTGCAGCTTGTGGTGCTCGCCATTGCCAGAGGAACCATACCAGACTCCATGGCCCACTAATGGGATCTGTATTCCCGGCAGTGTAACTTGTTAACCTGAGAAGAAAATGTTTGAACATCCAGCTAGATATAAATCCATTTCTACAGAGGCTGGATTTCACTTATGAATGTTGCTGCTCGTAACTGAACCCACAGCCTGTAGAAGTCTTACGTTTCCAGACAATCAAAAGTAACTTCTCTTTTCAGTTTCCACGAGAAGTGTCTACAGTTTGCTGTTGGTGACTAGTGATAACGTATTTGAAATACTAGTACTGTGAGCTTCAGGGAGGGTGAATGGAGCCCAACTAAAGAGAGGAATACAGCAGACATTAGCAGAGCAGGAAGTGTTGCTCTGAGGTGTGAAATTTATTGCCATGGCAGGTTTTTCCTAAAAGTTGGCCTCTCTACGCCAACTCAACTAAAAAGAGCAATGGCTACCAAGTAACACGCCCCAGGCACAGCGTGGTTTGCTGGGAAGAGATGGAAGGAAGTTCTTTTAAAATGCAAAATGAGAACTAGTCACCTCCAATTCTGGAAACGGAACTTGCAAAACATACACACAAGATTAAAAAAAGGAACCAGATTTCCTCCGTTTTATCTATTGCACAAGCAGCAGAGGAGAGCTCAGGGCCCAACCGAAATGAAAGTCACCCCTCCCCCCACACACACTTCTTGTGCAGGATCAACTTCTCCTGTAGATGTCTGGAGGGTTCCTGCTCCCTTTGCCAGAGTCACTTAAAAGAAGAGGGGAGTTTGTGCAGGAATCTTTCCCCTCTTCTGTGGGCAGGCATGTGGCACACTCTGCTTTCAATCACAAGCCCAGCCTCCCTAATGCAGCTAAGTCTGACAAGTCTTTTGGGGGAGGAAAGGGGGAATTCCTCATGCTCCTAATGGCGCCATGCCTAGTCCCCCAGTGGCACATAGCCGTGAGTGGCATCCAAAGCCTGCCAGAAGTTAGCAGAACCACCCCTTCTCCCCCAGCTGGCTGCATAGGGCAGGGATGCCCGGAGGGGCAGATTAGTGTCCCCAGGGTCAGTTTCCCCAAGACAGTTCACCTGTCCCTAGGGGAAGAACAATGAGGAAGGGGAAGTGGCTGGGTTCGCTCCCCAGGAGGGGCTGGGTTCCTGGGAACAGCACGAGCTCGACCCACCAGGGCACTAGGGGGTCCCTCCCCCGCGGAGGGCAGGGGGGGTCTCCATCATCTCCCCAGTTACTCAGTGTTTGCAAGTGGCTCCATCCATGTCCTGTGGGGCAGGGCTGGGGAGCGCCCTTGTCCCCCAGCACCAGGGGGACCCCTCTCCCTTGGTCACTGTCCCGCTCCCAGCACCAGCTGCTGGGGGTGCTGCTCCGGTCCCCCGCTTCCCCAGGCACCGCCTGCCATGCCCGGTCCCTCCGGGCACCCCCTGCGCGCCCCGGCCTGGGCACCCCCCGACACTCCCGGGCACTCACTGCCGGAAGAGCCGCTCCATGTCGCGGATCTGCCGCCGGGAGAACTCGCGGAACTCGGCGTAGGGGCTGAAGACCTTGCGGCCCCCGCCGGGCGAGAGCTCCCCGCCGCCCTGGCTCAGCTCCGTGCGCCGCTGCAGCTTGGCGCTCAGCTCGCAGTCCGCGCCGCCGCCCAGGAGCTCGGGGCCGTCGGGCTCGGCCGCCTCCCCGTTCTCCCCCGCGGGGCCGCCGCCCTCCTCCTCGTCCTCCATCTGCAGCCGGCGGCTCAGCTTGCTGGCCAGCTCCTCGGTGGCCATGGCCCGGCGAGCCCGCGGGAGCGGCGCACGGTGCGGCCGAGGCGCTGCAGCAGCGGCGGGGACTGGCCCAGCTGATGAGCCGGCCCCTCCCACCCGCCGCCCAGCCCTGCTGACTGACGGGGGGGAAGGGGGGGGGGGCAGGTGCCGCGCCGGACCCACACATGGACAGACGGACGGGAGGGGCCGGGGAGCTGTGGCACCGGGCAGACAGACTGGTGAGGAGGGTGCATGGTGCAGGACAGGACGGGCAGGCACAGGACAGACAGACAGGCAGGAAGGACAGGCGAGCTGCGGCATAGACAGACAGGTGAGGTGGGTGCACGGTGCAGGACAGACAGACGGGATGGGCAGGCGCAGGACAGATAGACAGGAAGTTCAGGTGAGCTGCGGCATAGAACAGACAGGTGAGGTGGGTGCACAGTGCAAGACAGACAGACAGACAGGATGGGCAGGCGCAGGACAAATAGACAGGAAGGACAGACAAGCTGCAGCATAGAACAGACAGGTGAGGTGGGTGCACAGTGCAAGACAGACAGACAGACAGGATGGGCAGGCGCAGGACAAATAGACAGGAAGGACAGACAAGCTGCAGCATAGAACAGACAGGTGAGGTGGGGGCACAGTGCAGGGCAGGAGGTGCACAGTAGCTGGGCTCCAGACAGATAAATAGGTGAGGTGACTGTATAGTGCAGGACAGACAGACAGGAGGATCCAGGGGGGCTGGAACAATTTGTATAGTGGGTGTGCTGAGAGCCATGGAACCAAACTGTTCACCCTGAACAGGATGGAAACCGTTTCTAGCCAGGGCCAGGGGTGCTGCATTACTCCCCACAACTCTACTGCTAGCACCCATGGGATCAAGCTGAACAGGACATGGGCTGTGGCACATGCCAGACAGATGGGCCAGGTTGCTCCCCAATCCAGGACAGACAAGCACAGGACCTGGGGGCTGCTGCAGGACATATAGGAACGGGGGAGGCTAATAGACTGCCCCATCCTGACCCTACCCCAGCCAGTGCTGAATTTATGCACAAGCTAAGTAAGCTACATTTTAGGGCCTCCAATTATGAGGGGCCTCTAAATAAAAAATAAATACTGCATTTTTGTTATCTCCTCACCTATGTACCAGTATATTACTTTAGAAACTTTATTATTTCTATTTTCATTGTCCCGTTAGAATAATACACATTTTTCTGGTAATGCTATGGGTTCCTTTTTTGCTAAACTATGTTAAATTTGACATAATTTAGGGCCTCAGCATGTCTTAATCCAGCCCTGCCCCCAGTCCAAGCACCACCTTTTAAAGAGGGAGTTTCCTTCTGGAGCAAACTTTAGTGACCAGAGCAATTTTCCTGACTGCCACCATGCCAGAGACAGGATCTGTGTTGGTTGAATGTGTGTGTTGACACCCTTGAATGGAAGACGCTATAGATATGCAAAAGTTTCAAAGGGGTAGTCATGTTAATCTGTAACGGAAAAAACTTAAAAAACAATGAATAGTCCCGCAGCACATTATAGACTAACACAAAATGTAGATGGTATCATAGATATGCAAGTATACTATTCCCTTGCTGTGTTTGTGACCATATTGTGTGTAATAATGGTATACCTGCCCTGGGAGATTATGAGGCTGTTGTAGGCAGGGAGGGACAATGAATTAGCTGGTGTGTGCAGAGATGTCAAACTAATATCTGCCAGCCTCTGAAAGAGATGAACAGGTTGGGGTTTCTTTATTACCAAGCATTGCTATAATAGTTGAACATCTTACAATTACAAACAAAGGGTATGTCTAGACTACCGCGTTTTGTCGACGGAAGTTTTGTCGACAGATACTGTTGACAAAACTTCCGTCGACAAAGAGCATCCAGACACATTGAGTTCTGTCGACAAAGCAAGCTGCTTTGTCGACAGAACTCCGTAGTCTGGACGCAATGTTACAGGCAATAACACCTTCTGTCGACAGAAGGCGTTATGCCTCGTAAAATGAGGTATACCAGCGTCGACAAAACTGCTGAGTTCTGTCGACGTTATGTCGACAGAACTCAGCGGTAGTGTAGACGCTGGTATAGTTTTGTCGACAAAAGTCCACTTTTGTCGACAAAACTCAGTAGTCTAGACACACCCAAAGTAACATCAGAATGCTGCAAAAGAAGAGCATGCTTGATAGGTAGACCTTACAGGCAATCGCACAAGAGAGTAGATTTTATAAGAGCTAAGCATTATTATTGCTGCATTTTAGTATTCAGACCCCAAATCAATGTACCTATTAAGTGTTCACTAATCAAGACCATTCATAGAATCGTAGAATCATAGAATACTAGAACTGGAAGGGACCTCGAGAGGTCATCGAGTCCAGTCCCCTGCTGTTATGGCAGGACAAAGTGCCTCTAGATCATCCCTGATAGAGGGAAACTATTAAAGGAAATCTATATTTGGGAAGTCCCTGTCACTGAAATCAATTAGATTGGGAGATGATAAATATTTTAGAAATAGAGCCATGCACAGATGCAAAATTTGTATCTGCATATCCATCTGCAGAAATGATCCATGGATATCTACAAATTGGCAGGGATCTGGATACAAAATTTATAGCCACATCCATATCAGCAAAAATGAGCCACGGATATCTACATCCACAGATGTGGATACCCGTGGATATGAAGTAGAGATTTGCAGGGCTCTAGTTATACAATAAAAAAATACAACCTTTAACTGGGGCTCTCCCTGCCATGGAGTGAGCTGACCTTCAAGTTACACCTCCTATCAGTATTGTCTTTGGTGCTCAGATTCTGATCAGCCTGCTTCTCCCCTGCCACGCTTCTCGCGAGTCAAGTCGCAATGGTGTTTGTGACACTGGTCTGTTGCCATGAAAGTGGTTGTGATGTCCCAAACATGGCACTGGCAGAGTGGTGTTACACAGGAAGAGCTGGCTCACATATGAAAAAAAGAAGTTCCACTGCTTCCCCAAAAAGAGTCTTTTTGATTGTCAGGGAAATAAAGGGGTGTGTATATTTATATGCACAGAAACACCACTGCGTGTGAGCTAAGGCCAGGACAGCATTAACTGACAAGTTTGAAGACTGCAGGTAGAAACACTGTATTTAAGGGTACACGTACACTCTCATCTTAAATTAATATTAACTGTAAAACAGCAAACTACCCTGATGTGAAAGAAAGATGGGAAGAACAGGAATAGGCCAATATGGCTCCATCAGGAACTTTTTAATGACTTGAAAATCAAAAAGGAAGTCACCTGTGGGAGTGAGCCTATTGTGAGGTCTTATATTCAGGGGTATATTTTAAAAGATATGCACCCACAATTTAATTGCTGATGCAAAACTGACTACTTGAGCAGCTGTAAGCAGGTAGCTACAGCTGAGGTTTCTGCCTGTAAAAACAAGGCCAGGGCTGAGTTCAGCTGAATTGATCACCCTTAATGATCGCTTTGAGCATTCAACAAGATACAGATTCTTCTTTTGTTGGCTATAAATTATTCTTCTTTGGTTAAAGTCTTAAGTCTTCTGGCAATAGAGTTTTGATAAAGGTGATTTATGCTCGTCACCAGCTGTTTTGAGAATATCACACGTTAGCATGGTAGCTGGCTGACTTGCAACAGATATTTTTGAATGCCAGTCTCTTGTCAAAACCTCCTGGTTTCAACATGATGCCTGACTGAATGAGTGGGAGAGAACTGAGAACAGCAGTTAAAAGCGTGGCTGTTTTGTGTCCTTTTCAATGGCCTGGCACTAAGAAAAATAACCCCACACATAAAAGCCCCACCAGGCTACACTGCATGGAAATGATATTGAATTAAAGTAGCAGTTCACTGTACTAGAGATGCAATTATTGAAGAACATTTAGGAATTCGTGGAGTGACTTTTCAGAAGTACGTAGCTTTGGTGAAGAAATTAGCAGAGCAAACAAATATGCCAAAGCTATAAAGAAGAACTTGTTCCATAGATTTCAAAGGCAGACGGGACACTGTGAGCATCTAGTCTAACCAGCTGTCTAACATGTTCCAGAGAACTTCCCCAAAATAATTCCTACAGATTTCTTAGAAAAACAGCCAATCTTGATGTAAATATTGTCAGTGATGGAAAATGCATCATACCCTTTGATAAATTTGTTCTAATGGGTAACTATCCTCACTGTCAAAAATGTACATCTTAATGCCTGTCTGAATTTTGTCTAGCTTCAACTTCTAACCACTGGGCTGTGTTATACCTTGTTCCCCTAGAACTGAAGATATAAAATATCTGTTTCCCATGTTGATACCGTAATGAAGTCATCCCTTCACCTTCTCTTTGTTAGAATAAGCAGATTGAGCTCTTTGCTTCTCACCATAAAGCACGTTTTCTAATCCATTATCATTCGTGTGACTCTCTTCTGAGCCCTCTTCAATGTAGCTACTCCCGGCTTGAATGATGGGCACCAAAACTGAACACAGTATTCCAGCAGCAGGTGCGCTGATGCCAAATGCAGAATTAGAATAATGACTTGATGCAAGTGTGAATCGCAAAGATGTCGATATTTCCATGTGTGCTGTTGGTTATTGTAGCACATTGGCTCTGTGCACTGAATTTTGAGAACAGGGAGCCTAGTGAAAATAAACTTTTTAAAAATAAAAAGCTTTGATTTTTTCAAAGGTGCTGGGCACATATGTATTCCCACCAACTTCTACCAAAAGCTGGTGTTGCTCAGTATCTCTAAAAATCAGGCCAAATTTATTTTATTTAGAGATTTTTAACAATTTCCGAAGAACAGTAATGCATCAAGTTGCAGAGCTTGCTTCCTCAACTTCTCAGACTGTTTGAAGTTACTAGACTTTAGGCAACACATGTTGAACACTCAAGGCAAAGCTAGTGATTGTTGATATCGTCAGAACTTTGCAGCAATGGTGTAACCTTCAGTTTCCCTATGTGGCAAAATGTCTTGAAACATCTAGAACACATACTCAAACAAAAGTCCGATGATCAGTGACGACCTGTTGTTTTGATACTACCTTGACTGACATAAGGAAATTAGACACAGACAAAAAAAACTGCTAAACATTGTAAAGCTTGAACTTCTCTAGTCTAGCAGTCTCTGGTCCAACAACATCTATGGTCTGGCTTGATTTTAGTTAGCTGGATGTCCACTTATCATGGGTGTGGCCAAGTTTCCTGTGGTCCCATAAAACTTGTTCACAGCCACCAGTCCTGGCTCTCAGTGTTCTGTGCTGCCATTAGCTTTAATTTACCCCTAAATGTCTTCTAAGAGCCCAGGGATCAGTAGCAGTGTTGGTAATGCAGTTAGACAATGTTGACTTCCTGTAGTTTGGCAAATTCTCTGGTTCGGCACTGGTCAGTTCCCAAGGATGCCGGACTAGAGAGGTTCAATCTGTATTTGCTTGAGAATCATTTAATTAGACTATTAAGAGTCTGGAACTGACTATAAGCCATGAATTACTCTTTATGCAGTCACTGAGTGACTGCCCTTTGGAGATTAAAAGAATTATGCTCAAGATTCTGAGATGACTTAGAAGTACCCCACTTGTAGCAAAGTTACATCTACAGCAATGGGGAAAGCAATGGATAAGAATATGAAAGGGAAAAAAGCATATGAAGTAATGGAGCACATGGTAGCTTACCTTACTAGTGACTGACCAGAAAATTGTATGTATTGCAAGCAAGAGACAGATGAGAGTTTTCAAATCCTTGAGACAATACTGAAGCAATAGCCAAAGCCAAAACCAGATTATTCAAGGGTACTACAGCTATAGAAATTAGCTAATGTTATAGGGCAAGAGGAAGGGCAATATATGAGGACTGCAAAATAACGATGCCAAAAAACCCTCAAGAAAGAACTGCTGCAAAGGTTCAAACAGAACAGATGGACAGAGTCATAGCAAAACGTTAAAATAAAATGGGCACACGAGGTCATGTATCATCCCAAAATAAACTCAGGACATTGTACCGATGGAAGCACATTGCATATTATCAAAGAAAAATAGGCCAAGTCATAAAGAGAGACAGACTTGACTTCGTGTGTTAGGAACTAAACCAAAAGGTCTGCATTAGAAAAGAGCTACTGGCTACTCACTATTGTCCCAGACATAGCATTAGCAGTGAGACTCAAACAGCATGTCCACACATGGCACACTTTAGCATTAATGAGCCAGTTTGCTAATGCCCAATGTAGACCATTTGCAATATAGCAAGATTTTATCTATACAACCTAGACTCCAGATTACCCATTGCGGAAAGGGTTTATGCAAGCTGTTCAGAATACAATAAAGGGAAAATGATTATGGTACAGTGTGTACCAGAACCACTTGCTTATGGCAGAGCCCCAGCAGTGAATAGGCGAACGTTTGCCTCACTGCTTAGCAAGATTGTGCAAAGGAAAATAGCCTTTAATTTCCAAAAATGCTATAGTAATAATACATCTGATCGGAGTAACAGACAGCTGAGCCCTTGCTGTTCTGTCTTCACTGGAGTCAATGAACAGTAGGGATGTAAAATCCCATTTAACTGGTTAACTGGTTAAATGTAATGTTTAACCAGTTAACCAATTAAAATAGGTTGGGCAGGGGGCCTGCTCCAGCCCAGGTGGGCTGGCTCCCTCCCCACGGCCAGGCTGGAGTGGCTCCTCCTTTATAGACAGAGGTTGCTCCAGCTGGCTGGAGTACGTCTGCCTGCAGCACACCTACTGCTCCAGGGGTAGGGGCAGAGGGGGAACACAAACCAGGCCAGGCTCACTGCAGACAGGGGCTGCTCCAACCAGTGCAGCGTCTCTGCCCATGGCGGGCAGGGAGTTGCTCCATTCCCCACCGGTTAACCAGAATGGGTAAGTCTCACCTGTTAAGGGTTAGGCATATCGGTTCACCGGTTAACTATTCACATCCCTAATTAACAGGGTTCTTTTATTTGGCTGTAATTACATATACTCAGCCACTCAGTTACATGCACAACACACCCAAAACAGTTCTGTGCCGTCACATTTATACAATGCTGCAATTTAGCAGCCAGAACCTGGTGGTTCAGTTTCCTTTACATCCTTCATGCTGGAACCCAACTATAGATCTACTGGGATTTAGGGTTGTGTCAGGACCCAGGTGAGTGACAACAGCGTAACAAAATGTAACCTAAACAGACCTTAGGACAAGGGTCTCAAACACACGGCCTGGAGGCCATCAGTGGCCTGCGCAGATCCACAATCCAGCCTGCACACTGCTGGTGGCATGTGAGTCCCTACAGTCCTGGGAGGGGGACTGGGAATGATCTGGACCCTTCCTCTAATTCTCACCCCTGCTACACCCTCTTCCCCCCCCCCCCCCATCACATCCCTTCTTCCCTCAGGCCTCCTCCCCTGAGGGATGTGACCTCAGGGATTACTGGGGTGGGCCTGGTGGGGGGTGACAGCGGCGAGAGCTGAGGGGAAGCAGAGCGATGCAGCAGCCTCTGCTGTGCTCTGCTGCTGCTCCATGTTGACCTCATTGGCTTCAGTCTCTGGTGCAGGGGTTGGTGGGTTTTACTCCGTGGCTGGTCGCTCTGCTTCTTTGCAGTGATGGGAAGCAGAGAGCCCCCTTGTGGGCTGGATTGGGAAATGGTGGCGGAGCATCTAACCTGTAGTCTAATATGAGTATGGATGACCATCCCATCCATAAACATGGTGCCTGGGGGACTGAACTGTCCTATGGACAGGATGGATCTGCACATACCTCCCATGGGCCACAGGGACGTGCTGGTAGTGGTTCATAGCTAGCAGCTAGAAGCTCTAGCCCTGCTGCACTATCAATAGTGATGGTGGAGGCTCCTTGAAAGCGGGGGGGGGGGGGGGGGGGAGATTTTAATCGCCCAGGGCAGCAGGTGGGGCTGGAGAATGCATGCCGGGGTAGTGCGGGGGTCAGTAGGTGGGGCCAGGAGACATGTGGGGGGCGGGGGGAATTGTGGAGACACTCCTCTTCAGACTCTGTATGAGAGGGTGCCCGTTGGCCTGCTATGAGGATTTGGGGACTGGCATTAGCTCTAAAATCAATTGAGTTGAGACCCCTGGTTTAGGAGTTTGAGATTATTTAAAAGGGCTATTTATAAAATGAAAAATACACACTTCTGAATTTATATATCAGTTTGTATTAAAATGACCATTTTCTGTACACTTCTGATAATGGCAAAAATACAATACAGTACATAATGCAACAAATTTAAGAAAAAGAAATCCTATGTAATTTAATACATACTGCAGCATTTCATGTATTTACAAAGGGCTAAATGGGTTCTCAGCAGAACAATACAATAACAGGTCTAACCCAAACAGTAGTTGGCAAATTCCTAGCACAGGATTTTGCAGGAGAAATGCCTATGGGGTGGTGTTACTGAGTGTTCTCCTCTTACATGTTTCTATCACATGGTCTGTTGTCTTCAGTTTTTCGGGGAATGATTTCGTTTTGGGTCCAGGCTGTGAGACAGAAAGATTAAAAATGGTTCTTAGATGGGACAACATTGTGGAGTACAATGTGAGCCTGATCTTTCCTGTCCTTCTCATGCTCATAAGTGTTCATCACATCAGTCTTATGCAATCAATGCAGCTTTAAACCAACCGGTAAACTTGGTAGTATAGACTGCTAGCGTGTACCAGGCAGCAGTAAAAGCAGGTGCAGTGGTGCAAATGTACACAATGCCTGCGCCGCGTTGGTGCGGCTCACAGATGGCCAGCCTGGATGAGACACGCCCCAGTTTAGCGTATGGAAGCTGCTTAAGAAAACTGCTTACAATGCCAAACTATGACTCTCAGAACCAAACTTTAAGCGCCATTTTTAACAATTCATTTTAATCCTTGAAACAATGAGCTATCGAGAGAGCTGGGTTAAACCACACTAGCAAAGAAATGCTGGGCTGAAAGGGACTTCAAGAAGTTATCAAGTCCAGACTCCAGCCCCTGCGTTGTAAACCTGCTAGACCAGTGTTTCGTAACGTGTTCTGTGAAATCACTTTCAGAAACACATTAACTAGCTGCCCCGGTTTGTTTATTTACTGGCGCTGCAGCCAAGGAGCCTCATGGCTTCCATTGGCTCCAGTTCGTCCTTTGCAGTCAAGGGGAGTCGTGGGGAGCGGTGGCCCAGCCCACGCCGCTTCCCGCGGCTCCCTTTGGCTGCAAAGGACGAAACGGAGCCAATGGGAGCCGCGAGGCTCCGTGGCCATGGAGCCAGTGAATAAATAAATTGGGGCAGCCAGTTAATGTGTTTCTGAAAGTGATTTCACGGAACACGTTCAGAAACACTGTGCTAGACCATCCCTGACAGGTGTTTGTCCAACCTGATCTTAAAAACCTCCAATCATGAGGACTCCACAACTTCTCTTGGAAGCCTATTCCAGAGCTTAACTACTCTGACAATTATAAAGTTTGGCCCTAATATCTAATTTAGCCATCCTGGCTGCAGATTAAGCCCATTACTTCTTGTCCTGCTTTCACTGGACACGAAGAACAACTGATCACCATCTGTTTCACAACAGCCCTTAATAGAGTCAAAGCTTGTTATCAGGTTCCTCCTCAGTCTTCTTTTCTCAGGACTAAACTTGACCACTTTAATTGTTCTGCAAAGGTTGGGTTTTCTACATCATTTATCATTTTTGTTGCTCTCCTCTGGGCTCTCTCCTGATTTGTCCACATCTTTCCTCAAGTGTGGTGCCCTGAATTGGACACAGCACTCCCACGCCTCATCAGAGAGGGGACAATTATCTTCTGTCCTTTGACACGCCATGAGCAGCCCCACACAGCTCTGCCATTGCACTTTAATCTCGATGACCTATACTCCTGTTTATTGCAGTGCTGAGACTGTAGGAGAATGCCAGTCCCACTGCATGCTGCTAACTTGTCTTTGGTGACCTCCTCAAATGCCAACTAGACTGCAGTCTGAACGGCCTGGATACTGGGGCACAACTTTATAAGATGATCCAGGTGATTGTACAGAGCCAAAGGAAGTAGGAGAGAGGGAGGTGAAGTATTTTAGAAATATTTTCTTCACTATTGTCACCACTTCCTTTTCGTGAACACACTGCACGTGACTATCAGTTGGAATCCCTTTCCCTGCTTCTTCACTCTCTTCTCTCTCTCCTGAATAAGCTCTGCTCATTTAGGTCCTGGTTTTCCTTCCAGGTGCAATTGGTCTGAAAATCAGTACACCCAACTGCAAGTTCTTTTCTCAGGAGTGTGATTAGGAGGTTAGGACAATCCCTGCATCACTCATCACCTCTCCTCTAACCAGTGTCACTGTGCCATTTTTCATCATTAATGCTGTAATTACTAATCTTATGCCCAGTACTTCTCTCCCTTGGTGGTGCGGCGTTTAAACCCTCTTGAACTCCTAGTAGCTGACGTCTGCTGCCTCTCTCCTGTCAGCTCTCATTCTCATTTCCTCAAGGAAGTTAATCAGATTTGTTATGCGTGACTTACCCTTTATAATCCTTACTATCTGATCTAGGGAATGTGGTGCTGGATCCTACTTTTTGAAACATCTGCTTGTTAGTACAGATAAAATGTACTAGCTTCTTTTCCTCCCCCCACAGGAGACTGCTAGATATTATTTGTGCAACACCACAAGCTTACATGGAGCTGTATAGTAACTAAACAATAATCAACAAATCACAAAGAAATTATCTTGTTCCATCCGCATGGACTGCCTAGGAAATGTTAACGATTTCAGTGAGCTGTGGAGAGAAGGTGGGTGTAGATCAGTAAAGAAGATTACCAGTTACTGGTTCATAGCCCTGCCTTGAGATACCCTCCATATATCCTTGCCCTAGGCGAACTAAAACCAGTGTCCCACAGTGAAAGGAGGGTGATTGTGAGGGTGCAGTCTGTGACGACAAATTCTGAGGCCTGCCAATCCCAAGCATTCAAAAATCATGAGTCAGGCTCCTATACTGAGGCCATTGTCTTAAAGAAATCATGAGAACTGAAAAGATAATACACTTTCGGTTCTTTTTATTCTTTGGCCTTCGAAATTTTGAGCCTTTGGGGATCATGTTTTAAGGCTTTTCTCTGTCACTATGAGGGCCAGAGATTTTTTTTTTTTTTTTTAATAAAAATGAATGCTGAAAATCTCAGGTAATCAAATGACTCCAGGAGATGGATCTTTAAAACAAATTACAAATATAATAAAAGTTCTAAAGCACCACTTATCAGAGTGATTCCCCTCTAGGGTATATCAACATAATAATATTTCCTACCTGACAAAAAGTAAAATATAATACCTTATGTTCAATGTTTGCTCAATTTTTTCCATCCATGTGCAGAACACATTTTGTTATGTGCACCAAGGCATGTGCAAATGTGCACTGCCAACAGAAACATATGCTGCTGGCTGTGGGCAATCTGGGCACACTGCTAATCAGCGGGGTGGCATTTGACCCTCTCCTAAGTGGCCGCCCAGGTGTTCAGCTTACAGGGAACACTGCTTATGTTTATAGATGCTTAAAGCAAATGGTGTGGCCACATCCACAACAGAAAGATCATCGAACCCCTCTAGACAAGGTATTTTCATAAGAACACAGCAGATGTTTCACAATTCTGTTTCAAGTAGAGATATGGGGACCTCTAGATTCCGTAAACGGAGTGTGATTTACAAATAAATCCCCTCGGCCTCAGAGAAGGTAGATCATGATTCAAGAATGTCTCCTACAGAAGTGGAGGATGCGATTTTTTTTTAAAGGGCCTAAGCAAAATAAATCTCATTTGGCTATTAGTGGGACACAAGCACTTTTGAAATCTTTATCCAGGTTCTATAAAAGGAGAGTTATAATCAATGGGTTAATTAAGCACAGAATGTATGAGTTAATTAAGCACAGAATGTATAGGTTAATTAAGGTGATTCAATACATGCTCCCCCATTCTTTGGCAGCCTCTCCCAGTTTCCCCCCAGGCTCCTGCTGTGTGCATTTTCTCCCCGGCACAATTCATTTCTGCTTCCCTCCTGCTGTCACAGCATTGGCTTTCCCCTACTTCGCTATAGTCTGTTGGTTGGAACGAGGGACTGGAAATCAGGAGAGACAGTCTGTTCCTGCTTCAGGCTGGCTAGATGATCTGGAATGAGTTAACCTCTCTGTGCCTCAGTTTTCCAGTCTGTATAATAGGGTTTCTACTTTGAGTTCTTTGTATCACTGTCATTAATGTTACTATTGCCTTATTCACAGTTCTCCATTGATATTGCTGGGCCAGTTCAGTCTTTTCATTCACGGGAGTTATAACACAGAAATGAATTATTAGATGGACTAAAGTCCATACTTTATAAGTCAGGCAAAATGATTATACTGATCTTGCTACTATGAGCAAATGTTCAGACATATTCATACCTTCCTGGCTCTGTCTTTTTGTGAACAGACGCAACACGATGACAACTTTTCACTTCTCTTCTCCAGTTCCTCTAAATGGCTCTGGGTGGAAATACCAGTAAAATAACATCCTACTGCAAATCTTGCCTTGGACATCCTATCGAAAATATAGCTGAGACACATCAGAACTAAATATGACTCCCAGTTTGATAAAACTGGCAAAGTGGACTTAGTTACTCACATACCCCATAGCCAACATCAAGCTGCAATGAAAAAAGCAGCTAACTGCTGACAGTTATAGTTTCATCTTAATATTTCCTTCAAATGTGAATTGTCTTTGCTTGTACCCCACATGCACTTCACCCTTCTAAGGGACATTTGGATGAAGACCCAACACATCAACTAAACATGAAGGTCTGGATACAACCACTTAGCCCTTTTAGAGCTATAGAGCTCCAAGCTCATTATACTACACAAATGGATTAGAGAAATCAAGGGAAAAATAGAAAGTACATTACTATTTTTGACAGCTAGTTCTATTCTTGGATACACACTAAGGTGATAGGCACCTGGGGCACCTGGCATTGGCCATTGTCGGAAGACAGGATACAGAGCTAGATAGACCATTGATTTGACCCAGTATGGCCATTCTTATGCCATAAAAAGACACACAGGGGCCCTTCCTACTTGCTGTTTGTGATTAGCTCCCTCCCACCTCCACACCCCAAGACAAAACTTGCAGCATCTTGTTCCCTGGCATTGGATTGCAGCGTGGGGTCTCAGACTCTGCAGTGAGCACTCTCCTCTTTCATCTGTGTCTGCCTTACTGATGCTGTTTCCAAGCAGCACCTATCCAAAGTCAGCCTGCCAAACATTTAGGTTACTGTCCCACACACAGTGGGAGAAGAGGATGGTTAGTTACCAGGTTCATGGAAACCCTGTCATGACTTTTGTTCCTTGATCATTACCTTTTGCAATTTAATGGCTCTGTTCAACCTTTTCTCCTGATTCAGCTGGGACTGTGTCCTCTCTAGAGCCTCTTTCAGCAGAGCATTCTCTTCTGCTTCTCTATAGACTTCATCTTCCAGTTTAGTCATCTCAGCCTGATACGTTTGCAAAGCCAGCTTATTCGCCCTGTACAAAACAGAAGAGGGAAAGTTCTTCAGGCTTTATTCTCATTTGCACAACAGCTCCTTGATACATCTCGGGAAGTGTAAGGGGCCTTAAAGAGAGAGGATAAATTACATTTTCATCCACTTTAAGACTCCTTTACACTACCAGAGGCATGGAAAAGGCCTTTGTACAAATGAGAAGCAGCCCCTTTGTTTTTTCCTGTGAAACGCTGAAAATATTTTAACAAGGACATCCGACAAAAAAGTATGCTTAATCCTTGATAAACCACTTTCTTCAGGGTGGACGTCTCTGCTGAAAGAAGTGGCTAAGGATAGGGAATCTATTCATTGGTTTTCTTATTGAAACAAAAATGTTTTTTCATAACCTCAAGCAAGGGGGTAGCATCATCCCACAGATAACCTACTGAGTGTGTTTGCTGGGAATATTGAGATGTTTTCCTGCAAAGTACAGGCGTGAAAGGATAGCACATTCAAAGCATTTGGGGTGTACACTTGTGAACACTAGGCAAAGACTCAGTAGGGGCTAACTGGAGTTCCTTCCTTCAGAATTATGTTGAAAATACCTGCACATCTCAGGAAATTTTGTAGATTTCAAAGTTTAAAAATCCTTTAAAAAGCATAAAAAAGTAACCGTGTAACTGTTAAAAATCCTAGCGGTTATACGCACTGCAGGGTCTGCAGTATAAGTGCGGAACAGCAGCCAGTCCCCGGGAGTGGGGCCAGCAGCTGTAGTCGGCTCCCGGTACACAACGGCTCCGACTGCCAGCCCCGCTCCCAGGGAGCTGGCAGTGCTGGGACTCAGCAGCATAAACTTTATACTGCAGAGCCTGCAGTATGTGTAACTACTAAGAATTTGAATGGTTACATGGTTTTTTTTAAAAAAATGTTTCCTTGCATTTATAATGGGAATTTCTTCATAGGCAGGAAAATAAATTCAACCTTCCCTTCAATTTCAGGGTGGAATTTTAAACCAGTGATTCCAATGAGTCTCATCCAACACTACAGTATTTTTGGCTTCATTTCCCAAATTGTTTGACCATTTTTCTTGGGCAAGATGAACAGCACATGTGATACATATGATTAAACAGAACAATACTGCCATGGATTCTCCAAAGAATCATCTAAATAATTAAAAGCTAAATAATGTTTCCTGGTATATCTGTTACTAATAATATACCTCAAACAGGAAAAACAGACCGGAATAATGGTGGCCTAGAAGCAGCAGCAGAAGTCTCTCAGCTCATACTGCAAATCCTTAGACATCACTTTCAGTTGTAGGATCCTATTTTCAAAGTTCAGTTTCTTTGGCACGTAGTTACATGAGCAGCTCTAAACTTGGAATTCAAATGGGCACTCGGATGCTTACAATGAATGTCTAAGTTCTGACAGGGGTTCAGAATTTGTATGTCCTATTAAGATATCCATTTTTAAAAACTGAGCATACAGTTTCCATATATATAGCTTGTAATGGACAATCCTAATAACATACAGGTATTTAATATGATAATAGACATTGCGCAATCCTGTATGGTTAGTTTATACATAGAATTTTTCATTTATTTTGTTGGTCAGCGTGATGTGACCTTTGAAGATACCATTTAGAGATACCATTTTAGAGCACTATCAAGTTGAAAGCGGGCATTTCCTAGCTTACACCAGCTTTATTTCCATGTAATAGCTTAGTGAATGTTTTTATAGAAACACAAACATTAAAACTGTAATTGTAAATGTGCTCCTTTCACTACATTTCTCACAAATTTGTGTCATCGTTTTGGGTCTTTTTGCTAAAACAGCTGTATCCACCATTCTGACTCTTAGTAAATAGTGTATGTGTTTTCTCTACCTGAGTTGTCCAAAGTCTGACTCATACGCTTTCAATAATTCTTCTTTCCTTTCTAGCCGACTCTTGAGTTTACAGATCTTATCATACAGCAGATCAAGGTCCTTCTGTCGTTGCATTCCTACTTTTTCTCTCTCATCCTGCGAAAGATGCTTAACAGACTGAACTCTTGTCAGCTCCTTCACATTCATCAGTTTTCCAAGAGCATGAATTAAGTTGTGATACTGCAGGAAGAGGAGAGTGTGAATTATTTACTAGGTGTGCTGACTCCTAATTAAAAAAATATCACACCGCTCAACCCATCTGCTTTCATTCTGCTTCAGTATAAAGGATTAAAAGGTATCACATAAATGATGGTGTGAAAGCCTCTTCATTTAAATTTAAATTATTTCCCCCTTGGTCTCTTTGTGTGTTCCTACGGAATCTAGCAGAACAATAATATACCAAATATGTACATTCATTCACAATGTTAAACATTATTCACATTAGATAAATTAATCTGACAATGAAGCAGTTAGGCTCACAACTGGATCAGTATCCAATGATTCTAAAGCCACTATTTCCGAATTGTCTTACTGCCGGCGTAGCAGAGACTCAAGGACTAGAAACCTTGGAGTTCGGATGTAGTGTTGTTTCCAGGAAGTAGAAACCAGGATGAAATGTCCTTTCTGGGTTTAAAATAGGGAGATTTTATTTACCGTGCTTCGATGATGATCAGCACATTTTAAAAAGAGGAGATAAACAACACGCAGTAATTGGGTAAAAATAGAAACAAGATGAATCAGCGTATTGACCGTGTCCTAGGGCAGTGGCTCTTAGCAGAGGCTCACAAACCCATTACTGGGGCTGCAGGGTCAGGTAGAAACATTCTCAGACCCGAACTGTGGGCACGTAAGTGGAGAGGTGTCACAACCTCTTTTTGAAGTGGAAAGACTGCAAAGTCTCTGACAAAGGTGAAACATTCAGATAAGGGGCAGGGTATAAAGGCCTAGAGACTGATATATAGGATATAGGCATATAGCAAAAGCTCCTTCCAGCGGGATACAGCATGAGAATTGATCCTGTTGTTGTCACGGATTTTTGGTTCCATCTTCCACTTCCAGTCAGTTAGACTGGGAATCTCAGCCATTTATTCGCATAGAGCTAAGGTATAGGCAGAGCAGTTCTGAGGGAGGAATCCTAGGAGCAGCTAAGCTTGGAGAGAAGACTTGAACTAAACATTGTTAAATTGCCAAACCTCAGAAAAGGGCTGAGTATTTGGCTTTACATAGTGTCTGTGTTTAGAGAAGGTTAAGCATTGCGCTTGCTCCCAACCCATATAAATACATTTTATAAATCCCCATGTCCCAGGCAATTTATTGCTATTTGCCGCCACTCTTACATATACTCTCCTCTTCTAAGGAAAAGCATATTCCAGTACATAACCACAACAGTAAGCTATCACTCGATAGAAGAAGCCCATTAGATGGAGAATAGTCTAGCTACATTAATCATTTGGGCCTTATTTTAATGCCAGGCTAAGGAGACATTGAAAGATCTAAGGTCTTTTAAGGGAACTTTTTTTTTTATTTAAGTTAAAATTGAAGGGAAAAGAAACACATGCCAATGGGAGCTGCCCAGACCGTATATTTCCCTGGCAGCTAACAGGTTTCATCATTCCTGCAGATAATGAATTCACACTCTTGAGAAATACACCCAAGTTCCAGAGTATCTGGAAACTGATCACTATTTCTGAAACTGATTTTAAAAGCACTCACAATATACAATTCCTGACAATAACTGTACCTTGTCTTTTATTTACCTACCATCTTCTCACTGAGGTCTAAAGCCTCAGACGTTTCCAACTTTGCTGTCTTCTCTAAGGCTACATTTGAATATGTGTGGGGACAACGGGACGGAAGCTGAAATAGACAGTAAGGAGATCCATTACTCTACTCTTAAACCAAATCCTTTTCTCCCACCCACTGAAAACAAAGAAAACAACCTCAACAAACCAAAGCTGTGCTGCAAAAATACCCACCACTATCAAAACAAAAAACAGGACTATGTAGTACTTTAAAGACTAACAAGATGGTTTATTAGCTGATGAGCTTTCGTGGGCCAGACCCACTTCCTACATAGTCCTGTTTTTTGTTTCAGCTACACCAGACTAACACAGCTACATTTCTATCACTACGCCACTATCAAAGTGTGTCATGTCAGGCTGTCATAAGGCCCATTATGTTGTGCAAATTACAGTATGGAATCTGAACAAAGGGTCTGTTGGCAAATAACGTTTACACTAGATAACATATTAATCATGCATAATTGCTGGTTAACCATGCCTCTTTCTTCTTTATCCATCCTCAAAGGGACAACCCTTCCACATGAAGCTTTCTACCTGCTTTTAATTAGGATCCACCTCTGGCTCAGTGGTTGCTGGACATTGCTGATATGCGTATGTGAGCTGTTTTTATTTTTTCCTGCTAGCACACATTTCTCTTTAGCTAGAGCTTGTCCATATTACTATTGATTTTTTAAGATAGAAAATGATTTAAAAATCTATGACGTGAGCACCAAAGCATTCGCTTCCACTTAAACACCACTTGGTTTCACCATTTGGCTTCTTTTTTTTTTTTTTTTTTTTTTTCCTTTTGGTTTGTTTTTACAATTATTCACACTATCAGGGGAATTCCACACATTTTGCTGCCTTTTTGAATGGTTCACTGCTTAAAGGCAGATAGTAAGATGGACCCACAGTAGGATCTATTTGATGGGGTAAATCAGCACTGTTCTACTGAAGTAAAAAATATTGAGAACTGGATGTTCAAATCTCCTATGCAGCTTTGAAAATCTCACCTAAAAGTGTTAACTGAACATTCACTGAGTAATGCTGAGTTAAAGGAAAGAGATACTGGAAAAGTTCTATATAGATATAGTTACAGGAAGTCACTTTTTATAAAGACAGCTGACTTCAAGGACTGTACTAAAAAGTCAGACAAAAAGGAACATTTATCTGTAGCTTTTTTATTGCACTGTAATGATGTTCCTACGTATTCTAATGAAACCATAATTAATATAATATATAAAATTCTGTTTACCTTGACCTCCACTTTTTTCACTGATGATGGCACACGTTCCTTTTCTATGCCTATTTTCTGAGTTATTTTCTCAGATAGGTCTTTCTTTAGCACTATAAGTGACTCAGGAACCTTCTCTGTCATAGCTACGGGAACAAGAAACCCCCCACGCAGAGTTGTTACATTGTCACATGTAAGTTGTAATGAGCTTACTAAAAGCACACTGTTTGAATAATAGTTCTCAAAATCTCTAGCAAAATTTTCCTGTAAAAATATAAATACAAAATGGGTAACACATGCAATGTATTTATAATAAAAATCAGAAAGAGAACCCATAATTAATCTAATAATCAGATGCTGTACTCAAAGTTTGAAATGTAGGGATTGCACTGGAAATTACTATTCTAGGCCCGGAATGTTATGGGGATTATATTTATCTTCAGTAGTTTTCTGAAGATGTCTACATTCTGGACAGAGAATGAGGCTACACTTGGAGCTAGGGGTGAGATCCCAGCTAGACATACTCACACTAGGTATATGTCTAAGCTACATCCCTGTTTCAAAAGATGGACGTAAATTAGGCAGATCGAAAGTGCAAATGAAGCGGGGATTTAAATATCCCATGCCTCATTTGCATAATTGCCTCACAGCGGTCTTTCGAAAAAGGGTATTTTTAAAGTGAAACCGCCATCTCAATTGGTGTTTCTTAAACTGTGTGCCGTGGAGAACAACAGAGTTCAAAATGGCCCTTCAAGGGGCAGGTGACCTTTTTTTTGGTCAATAACTTTCCCTCCAACCTTCTTTTTTTTTTTTCTTCTCAACAAGAAATCCTCATTTAAAAAAAAAAAAATTGTTTGGTGTTCCTCGGTCTTAAAAAGTTTAAGAAACACTGGTCTAGATGCAGTTCTTTTGAAAAAAAAACCCCTCTTTCGAAAGATCCTGTACTTCTCACTGAGGAGGGTTTTTTTTTCCTGAAAGAACCACGTCTAGATGGCAGTTTCACTTACAAAATATCCTTTTTCGAAAGATCGCTGTGATGTGATTATGCAAATGAAGCGTGGGATATTTAAATCCCCACTTCATTTGCACTTTCGATCTGCCTAATTTACATCCTTGCTTTGAATGAGGGCTGTAGTTTAGACATACCCTAGCTCTCATCAAGCTAGCGCACTACAAATAAGAGTGTCGCTGGAGTAGCACAAACAGCAGTGGCACAAGTTAGCTGAGCTAAGTATGTACTCAAGGGATTCAGGCAGGTTTGTACTCAGCATAGGCTAGACATGCAGCTGCTGCTCACACTACTACAGCTACACTACTATTGTGGCATGTTAGCTGGATGACAGCTAGCATGAGTATGTTAATGCGGGCTGGGAATCACAGCCTAGCTTCAAATGTAGACAGAGAGGACAATTTAAATAAAACTAAATTAAGACAGAAAAGGAACCTTACAGCAAAAATACATTGAACTTCTTACTGAACTAACATTGCTCACAAAGCCAAATGTGTTGGTATAAGCAGGCAGAACTACGGACTTAAGTGGAGTCGCATCTGCTTCTATCAGGATTAGCTGTGTCCCATGATCTTTAGATATCTAGTCAGACCTCTGCTCAGGTCTAAGTGTGCATCTACACTGCAGGGCTTAACTCAAAATAATCTGCCCAAACTGAGCTACGTCAATTGCGCAGCTTATTTCGAAATAGAGAGCGTCTACACAGCACTTATTTCCAAATAGAGCACTCTTCCTCTGACTTCCTTTATTCCTCGTACAATGAAGGTTAAAGGAATCAGAATAAGAAGTCCTCCAGCTTGACAGTATTTTGACACTATTTCGAAATAACTGCCAGCTGTGTAGACACGGACTAAGTTATTTCAGAATAGTGTTGCAGTGTAGATGTACCCTGAATGTTAAAATACAGTGAATAGCGATTAAAGAATCCTTTTTGTGGATTAATTTTGCTGACCTCTGAGCAGAATATAGCTCCGTCCTATGTAGCTAGTTACATACACTTGAGTGTCTATGAATGATATACCATGTGTGTCAGTTATCATTTGATTATGGACCTGGTTTTACAGAAGTGTAAATCCAGTGAACTCTATGGAGTTACACTGGTGAAAACAAGAGCAGAGGCTGGCCATACAAGGGCAATGGTTGCAGTGTAGAGTAGTTGGCTTTCCTAGCTTTAAACATTGGACTGGTGTAGGCCCCACATTTGCAGAGCAGCTAAGTGTTCCCATTCTGTGGCATAGGACTACTCATGTGCTTAATGTTTAGCAGGTGGGTAAGTCTTGGAGGGACTGGCGACTTAGGGTATGTCTACACTAGCCCCCCTAGTTCGAACTAGGAAGGCTAATGTAGGCAATCGAAGTTGCAAATGAAGCCTGGGATTTATATATCCCGGGCTTTATTTGCACGTTCCTGTCCGGTCACCATTTTGAAATCCCACTAGTCTGAAGTAACTGCCCGTGGCTACACGCGGCAGTGAAACGGGAATTCGAACTAAGTCCTTAGTTCGAATTAACTGTTACGCCTCATGGAATGGAATGAGGAGAAACAGTTAATTCGAACAAAGGACTTAGTTCGAATTACCGTTTCACTGCCATGTGTAGCCAGGGGCAGTTACTTTGGACTAGTGGGATTTCAAAATGGCGACCGGACGGGAACATGCAAATAAAGCCTGGGATATTTAAATCCCGGGCTTCATTTGCAACTTCGAATGCCTACATTCGCCTCCCTAGTTCGAACTAGGGAGCTAGTGTAGACGTACCCTTAATCATGAAATACTATGAACATTTAGTCCCACCATCACATATTTGATTTCTTTCGCTGTTGTACAAGGGTCCAAATAACTTTAAATTATATTCAACACATACACAGTTACTCGGAAATGTTCTCACAGAAGAACTGTGTGTGTGCTGTGTAGAGGAGCTGGCAGCTCACTGGGCCCCAGGAAGTTGCCCCTCCCAGCCTGGTGCTGGACTTACTTAAAGACTGAGATTTTTCCAGGGTCTTGATTCTCTCTCGGAGCTCAGTCAGTGCGTCTTTTTGGCGCTGAATGATCTCCTCGTGTCTGAGGCCCTTACATTTAGCTCCTAGGTCAGCCAAGTCCAAAGTCTGCTTCTGAAATCAGAAACCCAGCCAAACAATCCTTGATTATGTTACAAATTACTGTGCTCTGCACAAACGATCGCCATGTAACTCTTGAATAACTGCCATCTCGTCATCGTGGTTCAAAATAAACACAGACGAGCAGGTGCTTGCCCCTAAAATTCTGCAGCTTTCCTTAAAACTATTACCCCACTTGCAATATTTGTGATTCTGATCTCGCCAGCTAGAAGTCATGTGCTAGTCACCTTAGGTGTTTTGAGGTTCAAACACTAGTTGGTACGGGAAACGTAGCCCTCTCTGCAGGTTTTAGAGACCAGGAGTTAAAACAGGAGCAGTCAGCTAGCAATGCTGCTACATAACACATTGGAGAATGTTTATGATAGGTCCCCCTCTGTATCAATCCACAAAGGCAGGCCTGCCAACTGAGGTGTGGGGACAAAGAAGACAATTGCTGAGGGGCCCAAGTGATGTAAAAGGGCCCTGGTCCCCCCAGCTGCCGCTGGTGGTGGCACAGCAGGACAAAGATTCCAGGAAGCAGCAGCCAGCACAGTCCCTATGGCTCCTGGGGGGCTCTTCAAGTGCTACCCCCGACTTGAGCACCTACGCTGCAGCTCCCATTGGAAGGGAACTGTGGCCAATAGGAGCTGCAAGGGGTATGCCGGTCACTTTTGGGAACCACCCAAAATAAGTACCAACCCCCTGACTCCCTCCCACACCCCAATCCCCTCCCCCAGCCGAGCTTGCTCTGGGCACCCCAATTCCCTCTCAGAGCCCACACCCTGCAGCCCCTGTACTTAAATTTCCTATCAAATCCTGCACCCTGTACCCCTTCCTGCACCCAAACTCCCGCCCAGAACCTAAACCCAACACCCTTTCCCACATCCAAACTCCCTCACCCCTTCCTGCCTCCAAACTCCCTCCCCACGCTTTCATCCCACACCTTCTCCCACACCCCAACCTTCTGCCCTAGCCGGGTGAAAGTGAGTGAGAGCGAGCGACAGAGAGAGGTGAGCTGAGTGGGGTGGGGCCTTGGAGAAGGGGCGGGGCCTCAGGGAAGGGGCAGGACAAGGATCTCTGGGTTACATAGTTGGCAACCCTAGCAGGTTCTATTCCTGGCTGTCCTGGAATCGAACCCAGTAACACAGCCGGCAGCTTGTGGACACCATCCAGTGCAGGCAGAGAACCGCCCAAATGTCAGGCGAACCACATCCGCACGGGCATGGCTTGTGCATGCTTGGGGCCCCATTAACTATTCTGTTCTGAGGCCCGGAATTGCTGTTGGTGGGCCTGCACAAAGGACAGGAGTTGTTACAGCTCCTAGCTGCAAAGCTTTGGCTCTTCAGTTCAAATTGTTATAGCTCATGCTTTTTAGCTGTCTCTGGTTCAGCACCCGGTATGTCAACCAAGATGGCAGCCGCTATACCTCCGGGCAGCTAATCTGGCATTGGTCTGAAAATATAAATTGACTGTAAAGTCAGCTTTTTCAACCTCTTTCAACAGAGGTTTAAATTAAGGCACGGCTCTCTTCAATTATTTTTATTCTTGTCTTCTCAAGATACTACATTAATGTGTTTATTGTAGGGATGTAAAAGTGTAGTCGATTAACAGATAAGCAAAAGCTTATAGGTTAATGCTATAGACAACACACATTTCTCCCCACCCTCCAAGTACATTTTTTAGCAGGCTGGCCAGTAACCTGGCTCAGTCCTAGCTTGCACTGGGTCTAGGAGCTACTTCTGCTGAGGCTCTGCATTTCAAGTGCGTGAGGAGCTAGGCTGGCAGGCAGCCCGGCTTGGTTTTGGCTCATCCTGGGTCCAGGAGCACAGCCCCTCCCCTCTTCCTCCTCCCCTTGAAATCTGTTTGCAGTTTTGACAGTAGTACGAACAGCACTTCAATACAAAGCAGGAAAACAGTGACTATTTTCTCCTTATTCACAGAAGTATCTTATACTGCATGTTAGACCTGGTCTAACAGGAACAAACTGGAATGTACTGTGGGAGAGTATGGCATCTTTTTTCCAAGCTGCTTTACACAATCTAATTGGCAATTATAACAGCACTTAGCACTTTCAACACTTCACACTTGCAAAACGCTGTACAAACATTATCAAGTAATCATCACAAAGTGCTGGTGCAGTATGTAAGAACTGGTAGCCTGAGCTTTCAGATGGGGAAATAAGAGCAGCTATGGCCAAAATATTTCAGAAATTGCTAATGATTCTGAGTGCCTCAATTTTTGAGTATCTGACTGGGGACACAGTGGGCCTGGACTTCCCCAAGTGCAGAGTATTGACAACCCCCATTAAAGTTTAAAAGAAGCAACTGGCATAGACACTGACTCCGTCTGTGCTCTGAGGCTGGAGCATCCGGGGGGAGGGGAAATTAATGGGTGAGGCACACCCACCCGCGCCAAGCTACCCGCCCACCTCTGCTCCTCTCCCCGCTGGCCCCATTGACCTACTCCTGCTCCCCACTCTCCTAGCGCTTCTGAAGTGCCGCAAACAACTGAGGGGGGAAGGAGTAGGGACGGAGGCTTGGGGCAACAGGTGGAGAGGCGAAGCAGGAGTGAGGGTTGAATGGGGCAGGGTGGGGATGAAGCTCTGGTGAGTTGATAGGCAGTAGGTTTAAAACAAACAAAAAGAAGTTTTTCTTCACTCAGCACACAGCCAACCCGTGGAACTCCTTGCCAGAGGATGTGGTGAAAGCTAGGACTTTAACATGCTTAAAAAAGAGCCAGATAGATTCATGGAGGTTAGGTCCATCAATGGCCATTAGCCAGGATGAATAGGAATGGTGTCCCTAGCCTCTGTTTCTCTGGAAATGGGTGACAGGGGAGGGATCATGTGAGGATTACCTGTTTTGTTCCCTCCCTCTGGGTCATTTGGTATTGGCCACTGTCGGCAGACAGGATACTGGGTCAGGTCTGGTCTGACCCAGTGTGGCTGTTCTTATGTTATGTTGGGGTCAGGAACTTGGAGGAAGGGATGTATTGAGGGCTGGAATGTGGGGGTGTCGAGCACTCCCCATCTGGAGGGGAATCGAGTGCCCGTGGCTACTGGTGCTCAGTAATCCTGAAAATCAGGTCACTTTTAAGAATTTCAGTGTAAGTGATTTGCCAAGTCCAGTGGCTGAACTGGGTAGAGAACTCAAACGTTTCTGACTCAGTCCAGGGCTTAGCCTATAGTCTAACAGTAAATGTACTTCTATGACAAAACCAGGTAAACAAGAACTTGGAAGTCACTTTACCTTAAAATCTTTTACCATTTTCTTTTTTCCACTGATATGGTCAATAAAGCCACCCATCAATACCACTGTAATTGGTATTGCATTAGCACCTGAAGGCCCCAATAACATTTAGCACCTTTTTGTGTTACAAATAATATGAGCACAGAGAAAAATACGTTTGCCCAGAAAAATATGTACCAGTAGTCTAAATTAAGAGATGATGCAGCAAAAGTGGTTAAAGAACAGAGAAGGTGATGGAGTGAGGGAGGAAGTGAAGGAATGACAAGAGTAGCATTATGCAATAGCCTAGGAGAATTAGATGCATAACTCAATGCAGCATAACACAGCACACAGCTACCCGGTGAAACCATTACCATTACAAACCTATATACTAGGACATATCAAGGCAGTGAGCAATTAACCTTTTCCATAACTCTTGTCTGAGACTAAAAATGTTGCTTCCTGGCTCAATACACCTAAAGGCAGGAAGCAAATACAACCCTACACCTCCTCCTCTCACAGCTGCCTAGAGCACCAAATCTGGCACTGATCAATTCAAATCTATGTCAGCAGTCTGATTCTTATCTCCCTACTGTACAGTTTTATGTCATGGACTTCAACAATGTACTTGGTATAAATTATATCAGAATCAGGAGCAGCGTCTAACTGATTAAACAGCAGCCTTTAGTGTATGGTTACCAACTTTCTAACTGCACAAAATCAAACACCCTATACCCACCCATTCCATGAGGCCACATCCCCTGCTCACTACCATGCCCCCTTCTCTCCCCCACATTTTGCTCTAGGATTTCATTATTTAATAACTTTTTATTCTTTATTTTTCAGTTTAGTCTGCTGCATCCTCAGTTTTTTTACTTGTTTTGATTTGGACTCACCTTTTGGATTCTGGCAATTTCATCCTTTGTGGTGGTACTCGCTTGCAAATCTGTTTGTGGCAGCTTCACAAACTCACTTTCTTTTTCTTTTGCTGAATAATTCATCTTTTTCAGTTTTTCTTTGGCATACCTGAAGAGCAGAAAACATTGCTGAAGTGGATGACAGGTGAAGGTGAACAATCAGTTTGCAGAAAACAGCAACATGAATAACTATTAAAGCTTACAAATGCATGGACAGGAATAGATAACTAGTCGTGATTTATCTACCACTCAGTTTGCAATTGCTCTTCGAAAACCTTTATAAGAATGAGATTTCGGCACGGGAAGTTCTTGTAAAGTAAAAAATTACATTTTAAAATGTTTCCAAGGGAAGTAGTGATCTAAATAAAATACAAATTTGACTTTCTGAAGTCAGTGGGGGTTTTGCTGAGCTGTGTAGCTCAGCCTTTGCTATTCTATTGAGGTGGCTTATACCTTAATTCTTCAGCTGAAGTTCTCAGGTCTTTATCCTTCTTGTCCACAAGGTCTGACATCTCAGATAGCTTCTCTCTAAGCATGTTCAGTTCACTCTCTTGGCTTCTAATGAGAATTAGGTTCTGCTCCAGTTCCATTTTTTGTTTTTCACTGAGTTCTCCTGTGCGGAGAGAGGTTTCAATAGTCACTAGCTACCTTAAGTACCTGCTGCTGCCTGTTGCTGGGTGCCTTCCATTCTATCAGAATCAGGAGCTCGCAGAATGCCTCTCTTCCCCCATGCAACATTACGATGGCTGAGATCAATGAAGGTGCTTTTTGTAACAGTCCACAGCTGTGTACAGCAAAGGATCTCTACTGTAGAACTCACTCACTCTGGCAGTCCTTTACTGACCCTAGAAACCCAGTGCCAGGGATATCTTTCACTTCAGCAGTTGTTTGTCTATATATTATTGCTAGCAATGTTCCCTCTAATCTTTTCTATCCACGTGCAGATGTTTTTCCATTTGTGTGCAGCATATATTTTGTTATGTGCACTGAAGCATGTGAAAATGTGCACCACCTGTAGATACAAAAATCTAGCTTTGGGCATTCTGCTAATCAGCTGGGTAGCATTTGAATCTCTCCTGAGCAGCTGTACAAGCACCCAGCTTACAGGGAACATTGATTGCTAGTGCCGTTTTTCTTCTAGACTGGAAAAGTACAGGGATAAGATAAGTTGTACTGTTTATTACTTATAGTTTATATTAATATGTTGTTCATAAGGTAGGTACGTGCACCCATATTTCACTAACAGTAAACTAAATAAATCAGATTTACCCATTTCTAGTTTTAAAACTATTTTTTCAGACTCTGATCCACTATATTCCTTTCTTCCTATGCAGAATACAATAATGAAGCCCCTAAAGGATAAAACATTTCAGAATTCTGGCCCAAATGTTCCAAAGTGACCAGTGATTTTCAATACCCAAACTAAGACATTTTAGAGGGGGCTGACTTTCAGAAGATGGACACTTGGCACTTTCTGAGAACCAGGCCCCCTTAAAGTGCCTCATGTTGAACATCCAAAAATAGAAGCATCCAAAATCACTAGCTACTTTTGAAAATTGTAGTCTCTTTTTGCTAAGCCTACAGTGGAATTTACTCAGCCAACGAGAACAGACAATTTTGCCTTTGCCCAGACCTCAATGAAAATGTTCCAGTGAGAAAATAATATCCATTTTTCACTATCTTGTTTCTCTTTCCATTAACACAAATTCTCTAAGTAGGTTTTTGGGGACGTCATGGCATTATTGTAAATCACATGATATATTTCACAAACCTATCATATCCGACATTCTGGCTCTGGCTTCTGAGAGGTCTCTCTTTAATCCCAAAATGATAGCCTGTTTGGACAGGATTTCCTTCCGAGCAACTGCTAATTCTCCTCTGAAATACATGAAGCAGATAATTGCAAAACCCAATTTAATTTGAAAAATTAATGTTACTTAAAGTGTACAGGTCCTATAGGGTAAGATCATATAAGTATTACACACAAATTATTTATTTTAAATCCTCTAAACCCAGGCACATAGAGTTAGGTATTATTGCCTCTCTCACTTCTCGATTCAAGTCAAATGAGCTGAAATTTTGCAGAATGGATGACAGACAAAATGACATGCTATTTTGCATAGGATCTACTCCAATCAAGGTGGAACACTGTATAACAGTGTCAGGCATGCAGCTCAATGGTGAAGATAAGGGCAGCTGTGAATCACTGGAGAACTCTGAGCGCCATTTCTTGGCCTAGGGGCAGTACATTGGCCATCCATGCTCAAATCCACAAAAGCAATGAATGTAGAAGTCAAAGCAATGTCAGAACTACCTGCTATATGATTTTGTTGCTTAATATGCTTTAAGTCTCCAAAAGTGACACAGAATTGAAGAAAAACCACAAACATATGATACCATTTATTTAAAATATTTTTATCCCACCTCTTTATTTAAAATATTCGAGGTGGCTTACAAAATTTTTAAAAACACAATATCTATCTATCTATCTATCTATCTATCTATCTAAACTTAAAATATGAGACCCCAGAGGGACATAAAACCTGCTAAGAAATCTCGAGAGGAGGGACATTCACACATACACAAACTCAAACACCAATAAAAGCATGAGTAAAAAGGCTGGCTTTAGTAGAAGATTTACCCACGTTGCTCAGGACCCCTCAGGCAGGGGACTGGGAATGTGGAGGGTGCAGGAGTCAGGGCAGGGGATTGGAGGCATGGGGGGCTTAGACAGGAGGTTAGAGTATAGGAGTCAGCGCAGGGAGTGTAGGGGGGCTTCCCAGGGTGGTGGGGGCCACACTGCCTGGCCAGGGTGCGCTCCTTGGGACTGGCGCATTTGCTGCCCCCCATGGTCATTGTAGAGTATAACTGTCTCTGCTATAAGAGCTTTCCCTTTTCCTTTGACGAGAAACAATCAGATTCCAGGCACATGCCATTGTTCTGGCACAACTAGACTCTCATCTTGCTTTAAGTTAGGAGAAGAGGAAGCTACATGCCAAATTTGGAGGCCCTAGCTTGTATCATTTTGGAGTTCTTGAACAAACAGACTCTCAGATGGATGGACAGACAGATGGATGCACATTTCTAAAATATACAGGTAGATTTTACATTTTAAATGTGCCTCTATGCACATTTATTAGATGTTCTGGGCCTGATTCACATTTACACTAAGGGGATGTCTACACAGCTGCTCCTTCCAGCCAACTTGGGCTCGGGCTCTGTGATGTTTCACTGCCGTGGGGATTTCCAGGCTCGGGCTGGACTCCAGGCTCTAGGACCCTGCAGGGTGGGAGGGTCCCAGTGCTTGGGGGCAGAAGTCTACATAGCAATGAAACAGTCCAACAGCCTGAGCCCCATGACCCTGAGTCAGCTGGTACAGGCCAGCTATGAGTTTTTCTTTGCTGTGTAGACATACCCTTAGAGACCTGAAAGCGTGAAAACTCTCCTTACATCTGGGGAAGGCTCCTTTATATAGCCAGAGTGAAATAAGGGGAGGGGGGAGTGTAAATGAGATTCAGGGCCTTGGGTTTTTAAAAAGTTGGCTACTGATTACTAGTTCTCCTTTCACATGATGATCAAACTCAGAGGACAGTTGTCAGCTGCTTACATCAGAAGTGCATGGGCCTCTTCATTGTCAGAACGCTCTTCTGAAACAGCTGATGCTGACTTCTGAGGCTCTTTCTGAAATACTGAAGAAAAAAAAAATAAAACCAAGACTATCTACAATCAACTAAGTCACTAGTTTATTCTTGAACCCTATGGGTAGTTGAGGCCTCTTTGCTTTTGTGATGCAACTTGGGCTTAACAGAGGACTATTGAGAGATTGTTCAGCAGATTTCCCATCACCAAATGAATTACGTTATTTGATGAAGGGCTTTTTTTTTTTTATAAATTTCTCTGTTCAAATCCAGACATTAGTATCTTTATATTAACAGGCAGCAAGCCACTACAAGGAAACACTAGACTTAGCAACTATGGCACATAATACAGGAAATGTTAGATTTGATCCTTCATCTTCTCAGTCACTTCGGCCCCAATTCAAGAAAGCTGTTAAACACGTCCCAATGCAGGTGCACTTTAAACATGCTTAATTCCAAGTACAGTAGACTTCCGATAATCCGGAACCTTTGGGACCTAGATGGTGCCGGATTATCGGATATACCGGACTATCAGGAGGTACTATAAGATGGTTATATATATATACTGTATACAGTATATACTGTATATAAAGTGTTCTTAACCCTTTTTATTGTACATACTGTATACAGTATACTGTGATGTTTTTGTTTTTTTAACCCTTTTTTACCCTTTTCGCTCGGTTCAGCTGCTGCCGCTGTTGCCTTGTGACTCATTTTTTGCCGAAGCTCACTCACTAGGCTCTTGCCATTTTGATGCCGGACTATCAAGAGTGCCGTACAATTGGATGCCGGACTATTGGAGTTTTACTGTATGTGGTTAAATCCCATTGATTTCAAGGGTTACAGATCTTTCACTGATGCACGGCCTGAGTGCATCTGGGAAAGTCACAATAGAGAACATAGGCTATGTCTAGACCACAGAGTTTTCTTGGAAAAATGGCCGTTTTTCCGATAAAACTTGAGTTACGTCCACACTGCAAGTGCGTTCTTTCGACAGTAAATCAAAAGAACAGAGGGCTTTTTGCACAATTGGTAATCCTTATTCTACAAGGAAGAAGCCTTTTTGTGAAAAAGCTCTTTCGGAAAAAGGCATGTGAGGATGGGGAAGAGGGAGTTTTTTTGAAGAAGAAGGAAAAGGAAAAAGCACACGTGCCCTGGTGGCCATTCTGTCCATAGCAATCACTGCTTACATGTGAGATAGTGTCCAGAGTGCCTGGACGCTATCTTTTGAAAAAGTGCATAATTTTTTCGATGCGCTTTTGCAGCGTGGATGATCTCTTTCACAAGAAGTTTTTGCAGAAGATCTCTTCCAAAAAAAGCTTCTTGTGCAAGAAGCCTGTAGTCTAGATGTAGCCATAGTGAAATAGACTTTTCACAAATATATTAGTCATACTTGTGGTGAAAAAAAACATTGACTGATCTTATCCCTGACTTACTAAGATATCCAGACTTACTTCAGAGTAGAACCCAATGTACTACAGTATCTGTAATTATGCAGCTAATTTAACCCTTTTACAATTAAAAAAAACCTCCCATAGATCCATTTACCTACTTTCTATTTTTTCCCGTAGCGCTACATTTTCCTCCTCTATATTCTCCTGCTGTTGTGTGGCTTCCTGCAGTTTGTCTTCTAAAGCCACAATTGTTTCTGAATGTTGCTTGATCTGTTCTTTATACTCCATGATCTCTTTCTGAATTTTCTGCTTCAGTAACTCATTCTCCTCCTGAATGAGTGTTAGATGTTTGTCCTGCATCAACAGGTGCTCTTGCAACATGACCTAGGAAACATTTATTAAGTCTGTCAGAAGTTTGTTGTGAACTTGAAGTGTGGGAGAAGTTTTTAAAGTTTAAACATGTTTAAAAGGGTTAAGGGCCTTCATTTTCAGCTGGGCAGATTTTGCGGAATTTTTTCTAAGCTCTGCTCCTAACTTTTACTCCATATTATAATAGGAGCGAATGAACAGTAGCAAGACCTGATAACCATTCTGAGTCCCAGCCCAGACATTTTGGAACTGGTTTATTCCCTGCTGTAAGATGATCATTGGCAAAATTAGGATATTTGAAGTTCGTGGGGGGACTGGGCTTCTTGCCTCTTTAGCTGGTTCATTTACTGGTTGCTTCCCCTGCTTCAGAAATCCAGCCTAGTTGTTGCTGTTGCTGCCCCCAACACAGGCTATTTCAGCTTCCCCTGGCCACTGCCTGTGTGTTGCCGATTCACTGACTCTGCTTCTGGCTCTTGCCCCAGCTCTCAACCCATTTCATGATTATAATTGTAAGCCTAGGCATGGGAACTAGGAGTGTGGATGGTGCTGCAGCGCCCCTAGACTCCCAGCCTAGCACGCAGCATCCCTGCTGCTTCCCTGAGAACTGCAGGCTGTACTGCTGGCCCTGGGCTTAGGGACCCAGCTGCTGCCCCATGCTCTGGTGGTTCTGCTGCTGGCTCCAGGCCTGAGGTCCTGGCTGCTGGTCCTGTGCGAAGGGGGTTCTGATTCAGCCCCACATGCTGCGGGATCTGCTACTGGCCCCACACATCAGAGCTTTGCTCCTGGCCTCAGCTGGGGTGGGGGGAGGAGGGAGAAAGGGGAGAGGGTAGGACAGGGTAAGTGGAGGATGTCAGTGCCCTCACTCTTAAAAATATTCCTGGGACACTGATTGTAAGTGTGGACTGGTGGAATTTGATTATGTAACTGAGCGTGCTTGCACCTGGAGCCTCCAGAGCTAAAAGCATGAGCTACAATATCCACAATTTCTTATGTGGGTTACAATTATATAAGAGGTGACCCCTCAAATGAATAGGTTTGCAGGGGGCTCTTGATGTGCTTGAACCAGCCTTGCTCAGCAGGGTGCCATGGAGAAACTGCATTCAAATGAAAATGTGCATCATGCCTAACCTAGTAAATATATTCGTTCTAATTACCTCTCTCTTTTGAGCCTCTTCTAAGCTGTCCACTGCTTCTTTCAGGTTGGCATTTATAATGTCTTCTTCTTTCATTTTAAGTTCAATTATCTAAATCAGAAAAAAAGCAGTAGATGAGAACAAAAAAACCAGAACCTTTCCTTTCCTATACACATGTAATCTCTGGGAAAATTCATCATGTGTAAATAGACACATGCCCAGTGAAGTCAGTGATGATGTGCCCTTTTATAGCAATGATGAATTTGTCTCGCAGTGATAAACATGTTTTAATTTTTTTATTTAGGCATCAGGAATTTGCATAAATCTAGGAAATAAGTGTATGTAGTCATTATTTTTTAAAATTGTGACTTTAAAATGTTTTAACTGGAGAAACTCACAATTATGCACTTTACAGGTTAAGAAAGGTCAGAGGTCATTCACTAGCTATTAGTACTGTACGAGAGTTAATTATAATTGATGCCAAACAGATCCTTTTGAATAGGGGCAAGGAAAGTATATATAGAGGGAATATCAACAGGAAAAAGTCACCTTGGCTGCATAGCATTGCTGCAGCAGAAAAATACAGCTACAGATAAATAAAGTTGTGGAGATTCTTTATTGCTTTACCTACTGGCTGCTTTCCCTGCTTCTAGGTCTGTAATCATTTCAGAGCCCCATGGATGACTGACACACACCCAAAAAGGTTATCACAAAACATGTGTAATGTATGTGCATACACATGCTGGGTGTAGAGCTAACACGTTCATCTCCTGTAGAAGTTTTGCCTGAGATTGAAACCATATGACTGCTGATGGAACACAATCTAATGCAGTGGTTCCCAAACTTTTCAGCATGACTCCTTTTTGATTTTTGAGAATCTCTCTCTCTCTCTCATCTCACACACACACACACACTCACACACACACACACACGCCCCCTCCCCGCCAATAGCAGCAAAACTTGTTGAGGAAAAAAAAAAAAAAACTGACCAGGGCCAAAAAACAAAACTTAGAAGAGAGGATTGACCAGGAGGGAGGGGGAACTGGGGCACTTCCCCCCCCTGAAATTTCTTCATGCCCCCCCAGTTTGGGAACCAATGATCTAATGGGATCTGAGGTTAGAATGGATTTTGAAAATGAGAATGTAAGATGTTCTCCTTTGTCTCTTCAGTTTTTTAAATACCTCACTCAGATGTCTCCACTGATTTTCCAAATGTTGGACCTTTCTCTTTTCTTCCTCCACAGATTCCTTTAATTTGCCTTTTTCTTGGGCAACAGCACTGTCTAGAATCTGAGAAATCATATCAAATTACCACCCACGTGCTGACTTCTTTAGAAGAAGGACATTGTTGAGATGGAAAAGGCAGAGAGCAACTAATATGAGTCAGGGTTTTGGAGGAAGGATGAGTTATGAAGAAAGGTTAGCTGGATTTAGCACAACTTTAAAAAGGAGAGAAACTACAGATATGACAAAAAGAAAAGTGGAAGTGAATGGGCTGTTGATCAACTGATTAATTTGAAAATCAAAAGTCTGTGAAGGAAGTTCAAGAAGAGACTGACTGATGAATAATTCAGGCAAAATTATAATACACACTGTCATTGACATATGGCTACTAACAAGAGATTAAGTCAAGCTGGAGAGAACTGTGATTTTTTTAAAAAAGTAAGTGTCTTCCTCACTAATGCCAGGTGTTGTGTGATGTAAAGGGATAACTGGTTAACTGGTTACCTGGTAAGCATTGCCTTACTGGGGTAACTGGTTAACCTGTGACCAGCCCAGCTGGAGCACCCCCTACCCGAGGTAGAGTGTGATGGGTGCTACCCAACCAGTCCCACACCCACGGCGTGGTGCAGCGGCCCCTGCATGGCCTGGCCAGAACAATATGGCCAGGCCCACCATGTTGCAGTGGGTCAGTTAACATATAGTTTAAACGGTTAACATTTTAAACAGGATTTCACATTCCTATCCAGGTGTTTCGAAGATCTGTATTTTCCTGAATTTAAAGAAAGTCAATGAAAACAGGTAAAGTGACAGCACAAATTTTGACCTAACTGGGACATTTTTCTTCACATATATATATGCTGATATATTTCAGTTGTGAAGGCCTATTTCCACAGGAGAGGCTTCAGCAGTTCTACAAAGGGATCTATTTATGCCATCTTCCCACGGTTCACAATCAGCCCTATGGGATGCAGTGTTCCCTCCAACCTTTGCCATCCATGTGCAGAATATATTTTTTTTATGTGCACTGAGGCATGTGTGAACATGCTCCACCATTAGAAAGAAAACCTAGCCAGGAGTGCTCTCTTAATCAGCTGGGTGACATTTAGCTCTCCTAAGTGACCACACCAGCACACAGTTTACAGGGAATACTGATGTTATGAATTCCCCAGTGTGGGTAGATGAGGGAGAGGAAAAGGTGAGATGCAGATTGGAGCTTCAGCCTGCTCGGGAGTTATTTTAAACGATATCAATACTAAATTATACCACTTTTAAAAAGCATCTTTCATATACAATTATCAAAGCACTTCACAAACATACCATGAGGTAAATTAATCTAGAGACTGAACCTCTCTGGTTTGGGACTCTCTGTTCCAGCAACATTTGTGATCCAACAGTTCCACTAGGGGCAGCAGAGCTCAATGGCCAGGCTTGGACCCAACATCGCAGCCCTGATGGCCCAGAGCCAGGGAACCTGGCAGCTGGAATAGTGGCCAGCAAGAGAGCCAGATTGGGGGCAGGCCGGCAGTGGAACTGGGTGTGGAGGCGGAGCCCAGAGGAGAGCCCAGTCGGGTCCATCAGCCTGGAGTCCATCAGCAGAGGGGCAGGAATTGAACTCACCAGTCAGGTCCCGAGGGTGCCAGATCAAGAAGATCTAACCTGTATTATTATCCCTTTTTAAATCTCAGCCATCTCATACACAGAGTGGTTTAATTTTTCTTGCTGAAACTCAAATATGGAGTCAGCTGTGGAGCTGTGAACAGAAAGGCTCCTGATTCTCCATTTGTTGCTCTAAGTTTAACTCTTCGAGTACATGTACACAGCACCCAAAACTCAAAATATGATACACAATTTGCGCTATGCAAATTGCATATCTTATTTTGAAACTATTTCGAAATAGCTTATTTTGGAATGTGGTGTGACTCCACACCAAATTTCGAAATAACGTGCTATTTCGAGCCAGCCTTTATTCCTCATGCAATAAGGTTTGTCGGGATGGTGAAATAGTGTGCCCGTTATTTCGAAACAAATATTTCGAAAAAACGGGCATCTTGTGTAGACATGGGGTAGCTATCTCAGGATAGCTGTGCAGTGTAGACGTATCCTTAGACAACAATACTTTTAACAGAGACATTATTGTTTTCTACTGGCCCTTATTCCTTTTTTATATTCATTTAATATTTGTGCAGTATTTGCATGTCTTGATCTCTCTCCTCACTTGAACAGAACTACACAGACAAGGATCCAAAGCAGCGCATCAGGTTTGGGGTGACATCTTGGCTCCATTAGAAACAATGGCAAAACTCCCATTGACTTCAAGCTGTCAGGATTTCACCTCTGTACTTTTTAGAAATTTGATCTGAATCTGAATTTTTGAGCTAGAATTCAGCTTCTTTATACATGCAAAACAACAATGTATTTGTATGTATTGTTTGTGCATAAAAGAAACATTTTTAAAATGAACCATTCTACTATACCTTTTTATTTTCTTCTTCTTTTTCTAAAAGTATTAGTTTTATCTTCTCCTGTAATTCTTTCTCGTGTTCTACTTTTAGTTCATTCAGCTTTTCCTGTAGCAGAGAATTCTGGGATTCCTGTAATTTGTGTAATTGGGCCTACAGAGAATTGTCAGAAAATAAAGATATTAAAAAACTGGACACTTAAGCACAATGTTAGAAAACAAAGATATTAAGGAACTGGCCATTTAAGCATAATGAGATGTAATCATGTGGATGTTCATTAATATTTCAACAAACTATTCAGAAAGGAATTATGTTTAAATAACATTTGTAATGAGTGACTTCTGAAAAAAGAATTCATACATAACACTGGCATTGGACATAGAATGCTTCCATAACACTGCATTGCAGACATATCCTACATGTCAGATCACTGCTCCACTCTGGATTAATCAACGAATCAATCTTTAAGCATAATCAATACTATTTATCATCATATTTTCTTGTAATTCAAATCCACTAAAGGAGTCTCATGACATTTTTTTTTACCTGCAATGTTTGAATTCTGCCCACAGTTTCACGACTATTCTTCAGCAGACTCTTCATGTAGGAGACTCTTCCTTGGCAAGAAATGAAAAATTAAAAAGACAGTGGTTTTACTACCTGGGAATTTTCTCCCTTCTTGTCATTTACCAGTGGAAAGTGATGAGGCATGGAAAGGCCTAGCAAAGGAGGCAGTTTGTTTTGCTATGGCTTCAAGGTTGGCCTTTTTAATCCTAGATTTCATTATCTTCACTATAGGGTCTATTCCTGCCCCCTTAGACAGTGCTGAGGGGACCAAACAGATATAAGAGTCAGAAAATGGCCTTCATCAAATCATCTAATACCCAGAGTAGCTGCCACTAGCCTTCTCTTTACCAAAGCCACGTGCAAAACCCATGCTCTGCGAAGGGAAGGGGCATACGTGCTACATGGGTTGTTCATCTGATAGGGTATATCTACACTAGCCCCCTAGTTCGAACTAGGGAGGCTAATGTAGGCATTCGAAGTTGCAAATGAAGCCCAGGATTTAAATATCCCGGGCTTCATTTGCATCTTCCCGGGCACCGCCATTTTTAAATGTCCCTTAGTCCTAATTCGAACTACCTACTCCGTGCCGCATGTAGCCGCGGGCACGGAGTTCGGACTAAGGGACATTTTATTTTCTTCCACTATTTGATCTGAGGAAGTGGGTCTGGCCCACGAAAGCTCACCACCTAATAAACCATCTTGTTAGTCTTTAAAGTGCTACATAGTCCTGTATTTTGTTTCAGCTACACCAGACTAACACGGCTACATTTCTATCACTTTAAATCTATTGTTCAGGATTTTCTGGATTGTGTGAATTTGCGCCCCCCCTGAGGAGAAGATGTGACTTGTGCTTTGGTTCTCAGAAATACCAAGTTAATGAGCATAAATTCTCCCCTTCTGCTGTTTTTACACAAAAAAGGAAAACACTGTCTGTTCATGTATTTATGCAGTAACTAACCTGTGATCAGGAGGGCACATCTACCAGCTTTTTCCTTGGATGACAAACACATTTCAATGGAGCAGCATATTGTTACTGGATAAAAATTACTTGCTCCTTCTGGAGAGGCAGCACTGGCTAGTACCAAGAGAGCCAACAACTTTTGGGTTCTTGTTCCAGTGGCTCCTTATGTCTCTTAAACCTCTCTGTGCTTCAGTGTCCTCATGTGTGATAAGGGGATAATAATTGGCTACTTCACAGATGTGTTGTGAGGCGCGTCTGTGTCAAATCCTAGGTTATTCATATATAGATCCTAAAAGTGCAGTGTAGATGTAGTTTTGGATGTGTTATTCAAGATGCAAACAATTTTATCTCTGTCATTGTGGGCTAAGGGTGTAAGAAGTGTGAGAAACATAAAGGCTACGTCTACACTGGCATGATTTTCTGAAAATGCTTTTAACGGAAAACTTTTCCGTTAAAAGCATTTTCGGAAAAGCACGTCTAGATTGGCAGGATGCTTTTCCGCAAAAGCACTTTTTGCGGAAAAGCGTCCGTGGCCAATCTGGACACGGTTTTCCGCAAAAAAAGCCCCGATCGCCATTTTCGCGGAAAACAGTACTCTGCTGTCTACACTGGCCCTTTTGCGCAAAAGTCTTTCAGAAAAAGGACTTTTGCCCGAATGGGAGCAGCATAGTATTTCCGGAAAAGCACTGACGATCTTACATGAGATCGTCAGTGCTTTTCCGGAAATTCAAGTGGCCAGTGTAGACAGCTGGCAAGTTTTTCCGCAAAAGCAGATGATTGTGCGGAAAAACTTGCCAGTCTAGACACAGCCATACAAACTACACCCCGGTGGTTTCATGATGCACTGTGTTCTATAACATGCTACAGTGTATGTTTTAACCCAAAGGGAACTACAGATATTTAAACAGAGCATGCACAATAATCCAAGAAACCAATGGGCCAATACCTGCAACATAGTCACAATAAAATGTCCCCCTTCACTGAGGTTCATTTTAAAAACAACCTGAAACTAGTATCTCCCCATGAAAGGATGATCACAAAAAATGGTTTATTTCTGCTTTGGGGATTCCTTCAAAAGAGGAGGAATTGACTTTCCCTTAGATAAATGGCATTCTTAGGCCTTTTTGAAACCAAGTTTAAAACCATGCTAGACACAACTGCATTAAAACACAGTTGTAGCATGGTTTTCCTAAACAGTATGGGTTCTCTTGTCGCCCTCCTGCCACTTGCACCCTTTTAATTCAAATTATATGAATAAATACAATTTTTACAGCTTTGTATGCAAGCAGCATGTGAGTGAAAAGTTAATTTCCCTCTTCTCAGTGCAATGAATCACCTCTGAATTAGATTACATAATGTGAGTTACATGACATGATGTATTGTTCTGCCTCATGACATGAAAAGCTGTTTGTTTTTCCACACACAAAGTTAAGATATTTTCAGTAAATCAGAATAGAAACTGCTCTGATTCACAATACAGATTCAAGTGGAAGGGAAAGACAAAACAATCTGTTACCTTGCATCGAGTTAAGATAAGAGCTTTGGCACTAAAAGAGCTAGTGATACTAAATTCACTGCCAAGAGCCTTTTCTATTGTTACAAAAGGAAAAGAACCACCAAGATAAAATAACTGGCATGGAGGGAAATATGCAATTGGGTAAGATCCAAAATAAAAATAGCATATTTAGAGAGGCAAAGATCAAAATATTGTTAAGGTGATATCAATTATGCTAGATGATTTTGTGCCACTTGGCCAGAAATATAGCAATACAACAAGACAGAGGGACAGAAATTGCTTCAGGATCTGATTCTTTGAATGCCACTTCTACAGTTTTGGAATGTCGGGAACTGGGGTTTTGGTTTGGGTCATGATAGTGACCCGCCATGTCATTCACGCACAGCTTTGAACCCAGGTCCAACCTTCCCCAAATTTGGAGATGTTCAGGACTGGGATTTTGTTTTGGAACCGTATAGAACCCAGCATTTCTGTGGCTATTCACTTTATACTTGTGGGTATCCACATCCACAGACGTGCATATCCATAGCTCATCTGAAGGGGGATTTGATAGCAGCCTTCAGCTTCCTGAAGGGAGGTTCCAAAGAGGATGGAGAGAGGCTGTTCTCAGTGGTGACAGACGGATTACCTAGAGGTAGTGGAATCTCCATCCCTAGAGGTTTTTAAGTCCCGGCTTGACAAGCCCTGGCTGAGATGATTTAGTTGGGGTTGATCCTGCTTTGGGCAGGGGGCTGGAGTCGATGACCACCTTAGGTCTCTTCCAGCCCTGGGATTCTATGATTTTTGCAGATACGAATGTGCAGGGCTTGACGAACCGCAGCGAAAGCCGCTCGCCAGCCCCGCACTGCGCGTGCACAAGAGCCACATTGCACTTGTGCGTGCTGCTGGTAACCGGGGCACCGGGCTGAAATCTACTCACAACGGGCGAGTAGATTCAATAGATTGTGGAGCCCTGCGAATGTGGATACAAATTTTGTATCTGTGAAAGGCTCTAACCAACTCTACTAAGGATCTATAAACCTAGAACCTCATTCATATTAATATTTTAAAAAGGGATTAATAATGTTAATATTGCCAGAGAAATGGTTTGAATGTCAAAATAGTGTATGTTAGGGTTTTCTTTTAAAAAACAAAGATCTTTATTTACCTGAACCACCTACTATTGAGCAAGACTCCTCCTTGCTATTTGACTTTATAAAAGTGCAGGAGAATAGTGTGTTGTGTTTTAAGATGCATTGCAATTGTTACGTATTTTATTGTAAAATTGAGGATAGTTAATTGTTTGTTCTCTGGTGCCATAAATAAATTACTTTAAAATATTGTATCCCATGGTTTTCTTTTCTTTTTCTTTTTTTTAATACTAATATGACAACTTCTGCCTTTTTTGCCAGGACTCATCCTATATTTTTGCCATTCCCACCAATGGCTTTAATGATGAGTTACAATGCGGCAGGTACACAAACCTGTTCACAATAACGTAAAGTGGTATTCTCAAAGGGAAATAAGGAAGCTTGACACACAGTTCCCATTAAATGTTGATGAATTTTAGATGAGCATGTAGCTTCTTTAAGCTCTTCTGAAAATCCCAGCTATAAATTCTAAAAAAAAAGCTAGCAAGTCCAGCATCAGGCCTATTGCTATGCTGTGGTCTTGCTCACAATGGCTACATACACACTGCACATTTATTTCAAAATAAACTATTCTGGAATAGTTATTCTGAAATAGCTTAAATCGAAATAGCACGTCTACATTGCAGGGAAGCCTCAAAATTAGTCAGAGGCAGGCTTCCCTTATGTAGATGTGCTATTTTGATTTAGAACCCCAGGCCTACTTTCAAGTAGGAATAAGGGATCTTCCGGAAAAGGGCTTATTTTCCACAATATCCCGTCTAGACTGGCGCTTTTCTCTGGCAAAACCCCGAGCCGGAAAAAAGCGGCAGCCATGTTCATGCAAATGCCGCGGGGGATATTTAAACCCCCCGCGGAATTTTCAATTCCGAAGTGTCCCATTAGCATCCCTTTTCCGGAAAGGGGTGCCAATGTAGACACAGCCCCAATGTGTCCCACCTTGTTTCGCTTGCCTACTCAGTTCTTCTGATGTGTTGAATTGAAATGCCCAAGAAACTCACTTTCTGCTGCTCTCCAGATTTCCCCATCTAATCTAAGGCACTGTAGTTGCTAAACCCAGCCATATTTACTGGGCAATACTGGGCCTAAGTTTAATAAGTGATCGTATTTTAAGCTGCATTTTGAACTCTCGTGCTTAGTATATAGGAAAAATGTTATACATCAGATAAGAAAAAGCAAACCTTTGTCACAGCAAGACAAGTCAATCCCCACATCATGAAGTAGTTGTTCCACTGCTTCTACCCATGAGAGTAAACTGCTTAGAATTTCAACTACTTGTGTGCGGACCCACAAGACAGAGGGGTCAATGCGCAGATCTTGAAGATTACAAATCTCTCTTTTCAAGCTATCACTGCAATAGGAGATCTTTAAAAAAGCCTGAAAAAGATTTAATAAAATTAAAATGCTTGGGATTATTATTAATTATAATAACATACTTATGGGTCATTTGTATCTTAACACAACAGTAAACACAATAGACCCTTTACAACAAAACACACTGTGTTATTACTACAACAATCCTGCTCTGTTTTAACTATGACTATTTATTTACTGCAACAACTTTCAGGAAAGTAGTTTCTGTAGGATGTAATGTAACTATCCAATCCATCAGGTATTGATGTTTACTGCAATGGCCATTTTCACTATACTGTATTCTGGACTCAACTGGACTTCCACCCACATGTCAGCCAACTTTTGATACTTCTGTAACGGGGAATAATTATTGCTCCATAATAAAACATATTATATCTCTGGTACTATTACCCCTTGCGACCTCAGCCACAACCCTTTTCCAATAGACTATCCTTATATTCTCATATAAAGTCAAGTAAGGCAGTAGGAGTGGGAATAACTACAATTATTTTTAAAAAAATCTGAAAAAGCAAAATGATATGGTTTTCATCTCCCACACCCCAGAAAACTTATCCAGGCCAAATCAAGAATAAAACTATGTCCTAAGGAGTCTTGCATCTAGCACTGTAAGTCACTGGGAGAACTGGGTACCTAACTTCCATGAGTTCCTTTTAAAATCCCAGCCTACAACTTTTATCTGTCACCTTTGCTCCAGTTTAAGTAAATACATTTTACTGAGTGGTCTGAATGGCCAAAAAATGAGGTTTTCACTTTAACACTAAAGTTTTTTCAGATCAAATGGACAATGGCTCATATTCTTCATGCCCCAGTGATGCACTAAAGAGGTTAACTTGGAAGATTACAAATAATAAAGTCAAGCACGACCTCTTTTGGTTTTAGAGTTGCACATAATGAATGGAAATTCAGAGTAAATTCACAGGCAATTTCCACATCAGAGGTCAAACCTGCATGTGTACATGCAACTACCATGATTTTACTGTGTGCAGTTCTAAAAACCTGGGGCTCCTTAGCTCCCAGCAGATGGGCAGCTTGTCTGGAAGCCAGGAGGCCCAAAGAAACCCCAGTTCTTTGGCAGCCCACCAGGTGAGATGAGGATGAGCCAGGAAGCCCTGGGAGTTCCAACCCTGTAACTGCCCCCAAGCAGGCAGCCAAGGAAGGAGGGATACTAGGCCCTGGTCTATAACTCCCTTTATTTTGAAATAACAAGCTACCAAGCCCGTTAGAAATAAGGAACTGTTTATTTTGAAATAACAACTCCTGTTTTCCTCGGGGAAGAACACTTATTTCAAAATAGTTATTTTGAAATAGCGGTAGTGTGGATGCGCCACTGCTGCTATTTCAAAATAACTACTCCCCAGAGTCATTCAAAGTAATTATACCCCAGTGCTTCCTGGGGCTCTAAGTCAAGGTAGCCAGTCCACATTAAGGAAGTTTGCCTCAGACTAATTTTGAGGCTTCTCTGTAGTGTGGACATGCTATTTTGAAATAGTTATTTCAGGAGTTATTTCGAAATAAATTATTTCAAAATAATTTCCTAGTGTAGACATGCTCTAGGACTATGTTTCTCAACCAGTCTTTCGAGTACCCTTAGGGGTATTTGAGAGAAGTCTGGGGAGTACCTCAACACAACTAAAATTTGAAGAAAACTGGATTTTTGTTTTAAGTTTTACAGTGCTTTATTATTTTTGTACTTTTTACACCCACAAATTTCATCACCTGCCCGCTACAATTAAGTTGTTTAAGCAAGTGTGTTGCAATGGTAGAAAAAATGTTGTGTGTCTGAAAACTGTAGGTGCTGGGGGGTACTTATTTTTTTAAAGGGGTACTTTATAAAAAAAAGTTTGAGAAACACTGATCTAGGAACCTAGGGATTTCCAGCATGCAATCTCCTCATCAGACAAGATGCTAAGGAACCAAGGAGATGGGCAGGTTGCCAAAATGGCAGGACATAGGGTAAGTTTACACTAGAATCCTGGGTTTTTTGGTTTGTTTTTTTGAAAGGTTTACTGAAATCAGCATGCTCCCATGGAAAATTCTTCTGTCAACTAATAAGCATTTTGTGATGGGAAAATGTTTCATCTACATATTTCTGACCAGTTGACACACCAACAAAGCATTGCCACTGATTTATAGAGCTGGAATACACCTCTTCAGTATTCTATGCAGCAAATCCTTTCTCTAGTTAAACATCTAGATTAAGTCTGTGCTTTAGACAATCAGGTGATATATATCTGAATTATCTTCTAATTCACTTTCAATATACAAAAAGCACTAAAAGCAGTGACCTGGAGTTCATCCAATGATTTCTTCAACACCTCAACGCTTTCAGATACTTTCTTCTCTTTGGAGTTCTTGGAACTTATTTCCTCTTGTAATAACTTCTCTTTATGAATCTGCAGCTTTTTATCAATGATCTCTCTTATCTTTTCCATTAACTGACAAAAGGGTATGAAGACAGAAGAAATAAATGCACAGAAATGGAAGACACACCCATTTTCACTTGAAAAGAATGACTTTTCAAGTAAACATAAGCCTCCATTTTCCATAACAATTCTTAATTCAGTGTAAAATAATTGACAGAGGGTATATCTACGCTTGCAGCCTATTTCGGAATAGGGCTGCAAATGTAGGCATTCGGAATTGCAAATCAAGCCTGGGATTTAAATATCCCGTGCTTGATTTGCATCTTCCCAGCCGGGCCATTTTTTGAAATTTACAAGCCCGGAATAACTGACTGCGTCTACATGTGGCAGTGAAATGAGCGTTCGAAATAAAGCCCTATTTCGAACTACCTGTTAAACCTCATTGCAGGAGGAATAAGAGGTAGTTTGAACTAGGGATTTATTTCACTGCCGCGTGTAGACGTGGGTAGTTATTCTGGGCTTATAAATTTCAAAAAATGGCGCCCGGACGGGAAGATGCAAATCAAGCACGGGATATTTAAATATTTGCAATTCTGAAGGCCTACATTTGCAGCCCTATTCCGAAATAGGCTGCAAGTGTAGACATACCCTAAAATAGTTTGGTGCTCTACTAATCACTAAGGCCCAGATCCTCAAAGATATTTTGGTGCCCAATTCCCATTAATTTCTGGCTAAATACCTTTGAGAATCCTTACCATGAGGTGAACTGAGGCAGCCATCTCAGGTGCCAGACTGTGTGTGTGTGTGTGGGGGGGGGGGGAGGGCACCTAAAACCCAGAGTATAGAAAATTGTGTCTGCTGCTGGTGCATATGTATTCTCTCTGTTCTAGATGCACAGAGATGGTGGAGTGCCATGAGAGGAGTAGAACAGGAAGAAGGCAGAATTGAGACCTTTCAAAGTTTTGGCCCAAGCGAGGAGGCATGGGGGCGTCATTTGAGCTCCCCTCCTCAGGTGCCAAAATGTTGTAGGCCAGCCCTGAGAATCCTAAATAATTTTAAAGGAGAAATTAAGGGGAATTAGAAATTATTTTGTATGAATAGGCTTAAAGAAAATCCCATCACCAAGGGGCTAAGTTTCAAAAACAGCATCTCAATGTACATGCACTGTTTGTGATCTGAAATCATTTTCACACAAACAACGCAGGATTGCTGCATGCAAACTGAGAAGTTTTAAGTAGTTAACTGCCAAATCTGTATGCCAGTCAGTATTGACTTCAAGGGATGCTGATATTTAAACATGTGTGTAAGTGCCTTGCTGAATTAAGGCCAAAGCAGTCAACACCTTGCAGGATCAAGGTGTGTCTCTAATGTGCAACCCAATTTGTCTCCATTTTGTAGAACTTCCATGCAGTTAGTGTCAGCATCAGATCATGGAGACTGAAATGAAAGAGAAAATGAGCCTCTCTCCTGAGGCTTGGGCAAACTATCTGAGTCTTGGAAATCTAGGATTCAAACTGTAATTTGATGAAAAAAAATCACCCATCCTGCCCACCCGGAAGTGTATTTTCCTATTAAAGCACATTCGCTCAAACCCAGATTTGGAGGGGGAAATGATCACATTTTTTCTTAAATACAATAATATATAGAGTTGATTTTTTAAGTGAAACCAGTAAATCATTCTTTAACCTACACCTAACTCAATTGATCTCTTTCCTTTCTTAATTGGTATTTTAGTGAAATAAAACTCAGATACAGCACCAGGTCCATTTACCAGGAATGTGCAGTTTATCCATACAGTATTCAAGCCCCCTCTCGCCCCACTTCCCTGCTCCAAAATTCTCCATTAAGGTACCTTAGCTCTGTGCTCATGAGCATCTGTTGGACCAGCATCATATGCCACCTTGTATCAGGTGTCTGCATGGAAAGAACCCCAGAAGTCTGGGATGGGTACGGAGACATTGCAAATTACCTTTGTTTCTCAACTGGTGAAGTGAGTCTGTATAACTGGAAACGAGGTCCAACAAGATAAATACGTGTAAACAAATATCAAGATCTGCTCCCTCAGTATCAGAAGGCCCCAAAATGTAACAGCATCAAGAAATTGTGTTTGCTGTCACCTGAACTAACCTGTTGGTCTGTTACAGTCTCTGGAATTTCTGCTTCTTGTGAATAGAGGATTTCAATCATTTGCCTTTTGAAACAGTCCAGCTAAAGCAGAGATGGATAAAGTAAAGGAAATCACTAATAGCTAGATTCAACAGAAACTAGCCTATACTAGTACTGAAAAATCCATTAGAAGGGTACGCCAGTTTAATAATTAATTCATTCTATGAACATTTTCATTAATTACAGAGGGCAAGAATAGTAATTTTGAATTAATATTGAGGGTATTCTGCCAATGATCGTTGATCTTGGAGCCCAATAAGCACACTTGATCTTGCCCTAGGCTATAAATTCAGCTCACAATCAGAACAGTCCACAACAAACACTACTATTAACTCGTAAGTTTATACCACATTGATAGCTTAACACTATAGTTAATAATACTACTCATGTAGTCTACTAAGTTAAAGGGTATAATCAACAGTGAGACACCAGGGGGGTTGTTAAATCACTGACAGTGAGTTAAAAGTGATTCTTGAAGAATGAATGCCATTTTTTGTAAGTACTGTATGTGGGAAGGAATGTGATGAAAGTGTGCATAAAAACAGAAACATCAATATGTTCATAAAAACAGGGTAAGGATCCCTACAGTAAAACCAGAATGGGCGGCGGGTTTAAGAGGCAGGGAAGATAATGCCTTTCAAAAGTGCCAGATGTGGTCTGTCCACACTCCACCTCCAGGACCTCTCCACTTCAGTGTGGCTCCCTGAGCTTCAGCTGTTTAAAGGCTAGGACCAACTGACCTCCCCCTGCCTCAGGGATGGGAAGGCTGGAGTCTGGGGCCATGCACCACCTGCTTTTGGAGGGGAGCTGCCCCTGCAGAGGGAGGGTGCTGGGTTCCCATGGCAGGAGGGGAGAAGGAAGCCATGGGCAGAAGAGGCGGGCATCATGCAGCAGGGATGGAGCTGGCTGTTTGCCTTCCCCCAGCCCTAGGTTCACCCACCGCCCATGAAAAACAGCAAACAAAATACAAAAGAATGTAACAGCATAAGTAGTAAACACACAATCAAAAGGATCCACCAAGCAACTATACTGGAAAGCTGATGTCCAAATCTTCTCCCATTAGAGTAAACACAAAGTTTGACATGAATTTTACTGTAAGCAGACTTGGGCCCATCGTAACAGATGTGGTAAAGGTCGAGTACTCTTGGGAGCCTCTGATTAACATGTCAGCCCCAATCTGGGCTGGACTGAGGTCTCTGCCTCGGACTGAATCCCCTCTCTGGCTACTGCTAAGGCACCTCTGATGATTTTTCCTCCAGACTCATAACAATGTTTCTGGAGAGCAAAGGCACGTGTCAGCTATTGAAGCAGTTTTCCAAAGATCCCTCTATGTGTCTTAACTTCCTGCTCTTCTAGCATTTCAAATGGCATAAACGAGAGAGACTGCTAGACTAAACAAGTTGCTAGGCTGCTTGTTCTGGGTGGGATTTTCTAAAGTAGAATTCCCATTGCCAGTGCTAAAGGCGGTTGAAAATGCCACCCACTGTGTATTTTTCAGAAACAAATGATAAACATTTCCCGTGAAGTGAGCTTAATATAACTTTGTTTGCTAGGCGGTATTGTCACTTCCCTTGGCTGTGACAAAGCATTACCCCGTCTCTCATCCAGCCTAGCTACGAACACCTGCTCGCCTGGGACAAGGAGTTTGCAATCTGTGACAACTGTGTGGGATCCTGTTCGACACTGACAGGACTTCACTGTTAGTAAGGGCCTATATTAACCCTTGCTCCTTTAGGCACAAAAGCAGTGGATAATTAGCATACACCCGTTTAATGCTGTAGCAGAGTTTCTCTGACCAAGGTCAACAGGATTTCTTTGCTAAGAACCTTGCTAACAACACTGGGCTATAGTGCCACAGAGGAAGATGGGAGTGATAGGATAGAGTATAGCACGGTTTTATAATACTGCTCTAATACGATTGTCAGATTAAAAATGTATCCCTGTCCATATCAGACAGGAAACGTTGGTTAATCCTGCTAGAAATAACCTTTTTAAATGATGGTGGTAGCCAGCACCATTCTGTAATTGCATGAGAGCAGATATTTAAACAAAAGTACTTTACAAAGGGCTCATTCTGCATTAAGTAGAGGCAGGCAACAGTTGTGGATGGTTCACATGCAGACTGGGTGATGGAGAGGACAAAGAGAAAATAGAAGGAGCATATAATGCCTATGCTTCATATGAACATTAGCCATCTGTAAATGAAATATGGGAACACACTGTGTAGCATAACTGGGACCTACCAAATTCACAGACACAAAAAATGTGTCGCAGATCATGATCTGGTCTTTTGTGTGCTTTTACCCTGTGCTATATAGATTTCCTGGAGGAGAACAGCATTTTTTCGGAGCCCTTGTACCCCAAACCTCTGTCCCAGCCCTGTCCCAGCCTTGAGCCACCTCTCATACTCAGAATCCTTTGATTCCACTTCCACTACAAGAATTTTGTTATATGCACAATATGAAGGTGATGTCTTGCACATCACCTCCACATTGGCACACATAAGAAAATTCATTTTCCACTCAGTGGTGGGAAAAATTAGAGGGAATCCTGTGATCCTGACCCGAAAAGGAGTTGCAGAGGGGTCACAAGGTAATTTTAGGGGGATCACAGTATTGGCACCCTTACTTATGTGATGCCTTCAGAATTAAGCAGCAGAGAGTGGCAGCTGCTGGCCGGCAGCCCATCCCTGAAGGCAACCCCGCACCAGCAGTAGCGCAGATGTAAAGGTGGCAATACCATACCAAACCATCCTTATTTCTACGCTGCAGTTTTCAGAACTGGGTGCTTAGAGAGTGGCAATTGCTGACTGAGTGCACAGCTCTGCAGGCAACAGTGCAGAAGGAAGGGTAGCAAAATCATACTGTGACACCCTTACTTCTGTGCTGCTGCTGGCAGCGACTTTGCCTTCAAAGCTGGGCTCCCTGCTAGCAGCCACTGCTCGCCAGCTGCCCAAATCTGAATGCAGCACTGCCGCCAGCAGCAATGCAGAATTAAGGGTAGGAGCACCGCACACACCCCAACAATAACCTTGTAATCCTCAACTCCTTTTTTGGTCAGGAATCCCACAATTACAGTACCGTGACATTTCAGATATGGACTGTGAATGTGGTATGGCCCCAAGTATAACTGAGCAATGATGCACACAATTTGGAATTCAAACCAATGTCACAGCCACAGAGCTCTGTGCTCCAGGTTTATATTTCCTCTCCGGCACTCTAACTTTCAGTAGCTTTTATGGCTATTACAAATCATTTTTTCCTACAGTTACACTTCTATTGGTAGCTATAATGCAAAGTACAGAGTAATGCTTCTTTTCAGCAACCCCTACCTGAGCTTTTGCCTGTTCCAAGTCAGCTTTAATGAGGCCTTCTCTGCGCCCCATCTCTTGTAATTGCAGACATTTCCTTTCACACTCCTTTTTCAATTCCTCTTCAGCCTGAAACAGTGAAAGCCCTTGAATATCAAAGTGATATTGTATAATAATGTCATAAGCCGATCTATCATTATTATCTACAGGAACCTTATTAAAATAGTATTGTCCACATATAATTTGGGGTCACATAATGTCACTTTTTTTTGAATTTGCAATGCTGGATACGTAAGCTGTTTAACATCCTAGCTATAAGTCACTGGTAGCTCACCAGGCATGCAGTTCTAGCCACGCAGCTCATGGTTTTAAATTAAGTTTCTGGTACTGGAGCTATTTGAGTCTCCTCTTGTACAAGATAAAAGAGTTAGGCTATGTCTAGACTGCAGGCTTCTTTCGGAAGAAGCTTTTCCGGAAGAGATCTTTCAAAAAAACTTCTTCCGAAAGAGAGCATCCACACTGCAAAAGCGCATTGAAAAAGTGATCTGCTTTTTTGAAAGATAGCGTTCACAGTGAATGGACGCTATCTCGCATGTAAGGTGTGATTACTATGGACAGAGTGGCTACCAGGGCACCTGTGCTTTTTCTTCTTTCCTCTTCTTTCGAAATAATTCCGTCTTCCCCGTCCACACACGCCTTTTTCCGAAAGAGCTCCTTAGGAAAAAGGCTTCTTCTTCATAGAATGAGGATTACCAATATCAGAAAATCCCTTGTTCTTTCGATTTTCTTTCAGAAGAATGTGATTGCAGTGTGGACGTAATTGAAATTTTTTTGGAAAAATGGCTGTTTTTCCGAAAAAAACACTGTAGTGTAGACATACTCTTACTGAATGTTCTCCACTCTATAGTAAGTCCATAAAGCAGGAATTCCTGTAGACTCCCTGACTAGCGAGTAATATATAGACAACTCCTCTGATTTCTGTGCAGTACCAGTATACCTGATAAATCTAAAAAAAAAAAAAAAAAAAAATCTAATTCTCCATACATGTGTAATATACCAGCAGGGATGTATGTGTGTGTGTATGTAATCAGACCTATTGAAGTATTTGTTAGTCTGCCATTATCCTACCCTCTAGTGGCTGGCCAGCAAATATATTTATAGTTAGTCATGCTATGACAGCTAACAGAAAATGTAATTCATTAGGTCAGGTGGTAGATATCTATTTTCTAGGTGCTAAATGCTGTGTATGTGGTTTAAGCTGATGATCTTGGAACAAAATACAGTTATAATTAACAGCCACTGAACTGAAAGTAACAAAGTTGGAAATCATTACTAGACACAATAATTCTATCGCAGTCATAGAAAGTAAGAATTCTTTATTGCAGAGCAAGTAGTGAGATCACAGAAAGAAAAATCTAGGTGATAGCCTTATGAATATATTGAATAGGCCTTTCAAGGAGGCAAGATTATACTCAGGAACATCAGACTGGTTCTCTGCTTTTGTAAGTCCACAAGTTGCAGCTGGAGCTGCACAAGTCTTGCTTTGGAAAAGGAGAGCATTATCAAAAGAGCTATAGAAGTAAGAAAACTAAGATGACATTGGGGACTATAGCAAAACACAACCCAAGAAATAGAAATAAAGTGTAAATGAGCTAAGAGAGTAATTTTAGAATCTTTTGTAATTGCAGAAATACTAGAAAAACACAGAATGATAGAATAAAAGAAGTGGAAGGAACCTCAGGAGCTCATCAAGTCCAGTTCCCACACTCATGGCAGGATCAAACATCATCTAAACCAGAGAGGTGTCTATCCAAAATGCAATTTAAAATCTCCAATGATGGCGATTCCACAACCTCCTTAAGTAATTTATTCCAGTGCTTAACCACCCTGACAGTTAGGAAACTTTTTGCAATGTCTAACCTAACCTCTCTTGCTGCAATTTAAGCCCATTGCTTCTTGTCCTATTCTCAGAGGTTAGGAAAAATATTTGTTCTCCATCCTCCGTATACAATCTTTTAGATACTTGAAAGCTGTTATGTCCCTTCTCAGTCTTCTCTTTTCCAGACTAAACAATCCCAGTTCTTTCAACCTTCTCTCATAAGTCATGTTTTCTAGACTTGTAATCATTTTTATTGTTTATTTTATCTTCTCTGGACCTTCTCCAATTTCTCCACATCTTTCCTGAAATATGGCATCCAGAACTGGACACAATATTCCAACTGAGGCCTAATCAGTGCAGAATATAGAAGAATTACTTTGCATCTCTTGCTCACAACACTTTTGTTAATACATCCCAGAATGATATTTGCTTTTTTTGCAACAGTATCACACTGATGACTCTTATTTAACTTGGGTGCACTATGACCCCTCTAGTAAGTTGAGGGTCAGTAATATGAAGTCAGCAGGCCTGAATAGAGGCCTGTAACATGAATACAGCTCTCGGAGATCTCCTGTGTTGACCCAAGTGCATGTGGTCTAACACTCTAAAGGGAGCACTGATATTGACTCACGCAGCCAAAAGTTTATCACCACAGAAAGAGGAGAGGTTCTGTCAGGAGCACACTGGGACAACCCTGAGAACTCGGATCAGACGACACCGAAACACTGATAGTACGGACCACTGGCAATACGACTCTAGTGACCCCCTAGCTCCCTTTCTGCAGTATTCCTTCCCATTTTGTATGTGTGCAACTGATTGTTCCATCCTAAGTGGAGTACTTTGCATTTGTCTTTATTACATTTCATCCTATTTGCTCCAGACCATTTCTCATTTTTGTCTAGATCAGGGGTCTCCAAACTACGGCCCGCGGGCCGGATGCGGCCCGCGAGGCCCTCTCATCCGGCCCGTGGAGACCTTTTTGTCTACGGAAAAAAAATTACGGAAATTTACGTGTATCCTGCCAAGATCAGCCGCCGCTTACGTGGACGTTATGTTTTTACCAAATTAAAATAGAGGCACGCAGTAGTGCGTTATGTTTTCCAACCGATCATTACATTGCAAAACCTTATTCGCTGCTTACTTTTTCTACTTCCGTTCACAGTCAATGAGATGATATAACGCCATCTAGTGGCGGAGTTTTTAAATGGTTTGCTGCTGGTTCAAGACTTGATTATTTTGATCAGTTTGCCAGTTGCGGTTGACTGTTGCGATGAGGAAGTGTTGGTGTCAATTAGCGTCTGATTTCGAAACATGTTGCACTCTATTTTATTTAGTGATAATTTCCTTCGCGTAACAAATCTAAAGCCAGAAATGTCTGCTATTTTGGCATCCAGGAAACAATTTCACCATTCACACTAATACAGGTGTTCATGTGTAGTGTATCAATGTGTTATTAAATAATAACTGAATAAAATAATATTAAATAAATAATTAAAAACAACATCCATGTTTTGATTGTTTTTTATTTGGACCTCAAGTGTGTAGTCGGCCCCCGAACTGCTGTTTGATAGTTAATGCGGCCCTCGGGCTGAAAAGTTTGGAGACCCCTGGTCTAGATCATTTGAATTACAATCCTGTCCTCCAAAGCACTTGCAACCCCTCCCAGCTTGGTATCATCCACAAACTTTATAAGTGCTCTTTCTTTGCAATGATCTAAATCATTAATGAAGATACTTAACAGAACCCATCCCAAAATGGATCCCAGCAGAATCCCATTAATTATACCCTCCCAGCATGACTGTGAACCATTGATAACTGATCTCCGGGAATTGTTATCCAACCATTTATGCACTTTCCTTAAAGTAGCTCCATCTAGGTTGCATTTCCCTTGTTTGTTAATGAGAAGGTCATACAAGAGTATAACAAATTATACACCACAACAACTACCCCTCCCCCTTATCCACAAGGCTTCTTACCCTGTGAAAGAAAGCTATCAGGTTGGTTCGACATAATTTGTTCTTTACAAATCTGTGCTGATTGTTATGTATCACCTTATCTTCAAGATGTTTGCAAATGGGTTGCTTAATTATTTGCTCCATTACATAAGGTAAATTGAGTGGTCTAATTCCCTGGATTTCCTTATTTCCCTTTGTATAGAGGGGCATTATATTTGCCTTTTTCCAGTCTTCTGAAATTGCTCTTGTAATCCATGACATTTCAAATATAATAGCTAATGGCTCAGATATCTCCTTAATCGGCTCCTTGATTAGTCTACAATGAATTTATCAGGCTGTGATGACTTCAAGACATCTAATATGTCTAAATAATTTTCAACTTGTTCTTTTCATATTTTAGCTTCTGAACCTACTCCATTTATATCAGCATTTGCTATGCTAAGTATCCAATCACCACCAACCTTCTTTGAGAAAACCAAAACAAAGTAAGTCGAGCTAAGGTATGTTGACTCCAGCTATGCTATTCACATAGCTGGAGTTCTTTAAGTTCAACTTTCTCCCGCAGTGCAGACCTGGCTTGAGTTTGCTAAAATCAGTCTTCTTAAAATCCAGTGTTTATTTTGCTGTTGTCCCTCTTACCATTCCTTAGAATCATGAACTTTTATCATTTAATGATACCTTTAACTCAAGCTGCCTTCCACTTTTAAATTCTCAAACATTTTACCTTAATTTTATTTTCATTCTAAGTCACTATGAAAAGTTTAAAAAGCTACAGGTTGGACCTCCCTGGTCCGGCACTCTCAGGACCTGACCAGTCCCAAAGGAGGGAGTTTGATGGACCAGGGGAGGTCAGCCCCTCTGCCAGGCTCCCCTGCCCCTGGGCCACCAGGCTCCCAGCTCCTTGGTGAGCCCTGGTGTTGATGGAGTTCCATTGCCCCAAGGCTGCCAGACTCTGCTGCTCTGGGGCCACCGTGTTTCTGCTGCCCCATAGTTGCTGGGGCTCTGCTGCCCTGGAGTTACCACTGCACTGCCCCAGGGCTGCTGGTGCTCAGCTGTCCCAGGGCTGCTGGGGCTCTGCTGCTCTGGGGCCGCTGGAGCTCCATGGCCAGTGTTGGGCCACTGGGGCTCTTCTTCCCTGGGCCGCTGGAGCTCCACAGCCAGACCCAGGGCTGCTGGCTCTCTGCATCCCTGAAGCTGCCCAATGGCATCAGAGCTCTCTGGTCCAGGGGCTTCTGCCAGACTACAGATATTGCTGGACCAAAGAGCCCCAGACCAGAGAGGTTCAACCTGTATTTCAAGGGGAAAAACACAGCTGCAAGCATAGCACCTGCACTTGTACTGCAGAGGCTAGCCCAAAGCTTGAGCTGGCCTCTCCTGATACATTAGGACTCAAAGCAAGAAAAATGCTGCAGCCCAGTTGGAAAAGCAGTAAGGAATTTCCTCGAGGGAGTCCATCCTTCATGTGCTGGGATGAGTCCTAATCAGTGGGTCTCCAAAAAGGTATGTGCAAGGGGGAAAGCAGGCATGTCACTGTCAAAGAAGAATCTGTATAGCCCAAAGTTGGTACTGGTGCTGTGCAATGGTATTTCCCACCACAGTGCAGTCAGGAAATCCATTCCCAATGTCAAGACTACATTAGCCTGAAATTTCACACTTCCCTTTACTCAGAAATATAACTTTTCTTTTTAGGATTGTACCTTATAAGAGAGAAGCTGGCTGGCAGCATAGACACTTACCTTTGTTTTTTCTGCAAGTTTACTTGTTATAATTTCCTGTTCAGCGCAGTTTTTCTGAATTTCTTCTTGCAGTCCCTTCACTTGCAGCTCCAGCTCTCCAATGTGCTGCAAAAGTGCCCATAAAATGGAATCACCCACACAAAATAGTAAATCATCCTACTTAATGTAATCATTCCACTTACCTAGTTTCAATATATTTACTTCAAGATCTTTTTTGTTTTATAAAACAATTTGAGTCATTCAGTTATTGCATATTCTAAACCTTTAAAATAAAAATTGGATTTACAGACCTGGGAGAAAATAATCATTAGTTTAATTTAGGCATTTAAGGAGTAACATTTCATTTATAGTAAACAAAAACAGGCAGATTTATGGTTTCATTTACCTCTGATGGTTTGCTCTAAACTCAAATACATGAAAAAAAAATAATAATATAGCGAGCACTGGTCAATTGTAGTTTAAATCTTATTTCAAATAGAATTCCACTTCACTGAAAACTGCTATTAAAATATTCCAGGAGTCAACATTTCTCCAAGCTGTTATGCAGTTACATTCCTTTTCATGACAAGAACTGGACTATAAATACAATTCATCATATGTCTAGTTAATTATTCTCTCAGGGATGCAGCATTTCAGTTTGCTGCTTGCCTATGTGCTAAAACAACCCAAACAACTAAAAACTAAAAAGACTAACTCACATTTTGGTATGTAATTACTTCTTTCTCTCTGAATTCATGCTTCATTTCCTCTTTAATTCTAGAACACTGGAATGAATGGCAACCAAGGAAAAAATCATCAAGCAAGGAAGATATGATTATTTTTATGTTATGCTGAGCACAAACCAAAATAGTATGGCACCACAGTAAGAGCCCAATACTACTGGTTGCTGAGTGTCCTCGACTCATAATAAAATAAATGAGAGAAGAGGCTGCACAGCACCTTTCAGGATTGGATTTTTAGAAAAGCATTTCCTGCCAGAAAATCAGAAAAATGATTAATAGTAAACAACGCTATGCAATGCAAATCCCTGGTGCTTTAGAAAAAGAGTGCCACTGAAAATGCAGAGGTAAGGAAGAAAGGAATAGAAGAATTTTTTGAAACAAGTAACATGATTGGAACTAGTATTAAACAGAAATTTTAAAACGAATACATGATACATCACATGCATGTTCTAAGCTAGTGTATACTAAGCTAGAGAAACTGGCTATATTTATAGGACCAAATGTTATCAGACGTTCAGATAACGAGGAAAATTCTGACCTCTATGTCTGTGTCTACATTGGCACCCTTTTCCGGAAAAGGGATGCTAATGAGACCAGTCAGAATTGCAAATGCCCCGGGGATTTAAATTTTCCCCGCGGCATTTGCATGAACATAGCTTTCGCTTTTTTCCGGCTCGGGGCTTTGCCGGAAAAAAGCGCCAGTCTAGACAGGGATCTTGCGGAAAATAAAGCCTTTTCCGGAAGATCCCTTATTCCTCTTTAAAATCAGAAATAAGGGATCTTCCGGAAAAGGCTTTATTTTCCGCAAGATCCCTGTCTAGACTGGCGCTTTTTTCCGGCAAAGCCCTGAGCCGGAAAAAAGCGGCAGCCATGTTCATGCAAATGCCGCGGGGAAAATTTAAATCCCCGGGGCATTTGCAATTCCGACTGGTCTCATTAGCATCCCTTTTCCGGAAAAGAGTGCCAATGTAGACACAGCCCATGTGTATATACACATCAGAAAGCCCATGGTCATAGCTTTTAAAAATCATAAATTTCATTATTTCTGATATTTAAATCTGAAATGTCATGGTGGTGTAATTGTGGGAGTCCACAACCAAAATGCATTAAAGTGGTACAAGATTATTATACAGGAGTTTGTGGTTCTGCTATCCTTACATCTGTGCTGCTGCTGGCAGGACACTACCTTCCAAGCTGGGCACCTGGCCAACAGCTGCCGCTCTCTGGCCATACAACTCCAAAAGCTCCTTTTTGGGTCAGGATCCCCAATCAGAGAAATACTGGTCTTCCCCTGTGAAATCTGTGTAATATAGTGTAAAAGCACAAAAAAGACCAGATTTCATCGGGAGAGATCAAATTTCACAGTCCAGGATATGTTTTTCATGGCTGTGAATTTGGTAGGGCCTAGACATAGGGTAGAGTAGTGTGACAGTTGTATGCTCTGAATTTGGCTCTTTCCAGAACGCATGAAGAGGCTTCTCTGCAAGCCACCCAACAAGGGAAATAATGGAGAGAAGTTCTGTGATAGATCTCTGTGTAAGAATTCTGTTTTTCCTGCATATAAGCATATGCCTCATGACCCAGTAAAAGAAATTACACAATCTCTCCACCCCCACTAGTGCTTTATGAATACTGGATTTTTTCAGTTTGACAGGTAAACCAACAAATCCCAATCAACTTTTGATTCAGATGAATCTGAAATGATAATTTTTTTTATTTTTTTTGTTGAAATGAAAAACAAAACAAAAAATCATTAGGGGTGAAACAAAACATTTTATTTAGTTTTCTAGTGCTTTTAAGCCTTTGGTTTTAAATGTTACAGCTACATTTTGATACAAACTTGTTTTGACACAAAAGGTCGCTGACTTATTCAGAATTCCCCCAGCTCCCATTTTTCAGAAGCCAAACAGTTAGCTGAACTTGCGTGAACAAATGCGTGAACAGTTTTGATCTACCCAAAATTGCATCTTTCAATAAATACACTATTAAAAATTTACCTCTCATCTATCCACATTAGCATTGAAATTAACATGAGGGGACAAAGTGGGTGTTGAGTTGCTCTACATCACAAAATACGCTGCTTTTAGTGCACCTTTGTGCAACTATTTGTTTGCCATAATCCCTACAGCTCTATCCTGCAGCCTTTTGTTTCATCACAAATCTCACTGGTTTGAAAGAACACCTCATACATCATGGCCTGGAAGGCCAGCCATATAATGCTATCAGCTTGAAGGAAGTGTTGTATCTTTGCAGCGGAATTTGTACGTGATGAAAGATCCCTGTTGTCTGTAGTGTTACACAGTATCATAGTAGAGTCTGGATTATAGAGACCTTATCCGAAGAGAAGCTGAGTGACTCCTGTAAACTGCTAAGCACATCAACTCCTGTGTTCAGTGATGGAGCGTTATCCACACTGAATCATACAGGGAACTTAGGAGCTAGCTATTTTTAAGAATGTCAGATGTTCTTACAATGAACCCTTGAGCCATATGCCTCTAACCATCAGATACTTTCTGGCTTCCAATTTAAAACAGAACAAACTGATCCAAAAATCCAACCCAGAAGGAATGGAGAGGAAATACATTTTTTTTATTTAGAGGCAAGAAAACTGGGCTATTTATAATTAATTGGTAATTTGTTGTTACAGCTGTCTACTCCTTAGGAATTTTACAAACTTGCCACCGTGGAACTCTGGGAAACCCCACCGTTCAAACTCTCAACAGTACACTCTCATTCCTGCACCACTGGTTGCTCCCGTTCATCTATAAATATGCATCTTGCATAATTCATCCCTCCCGTGTTTCAATCAATGCAGCGTGGTTTTGGGGCAGGGGAGATTTGAATTGAAGGGGACATGGACAGACGAGTGAGGATTCTTTGAACATTTCTTAGGTCACAGAAATCCAATATGCTTGGTTTTTGAAGTTTCCTTCCCTCAGTGCTTGAAAACTACAAAATAATAGCATGGATTTGGGTCACAATATTCTGTAATGTAGCCTGATCAAAATCAAGCATCAGCTCTACATTTGATTTGATTATGCTATTTTGCAAAAAGTATAGGCACAGCTTGAGGGCAGCATCTTTGTAAATATACAGGACATGTTTAGGAAAAGGCATACAGCAGCTTTCTTAAAGAAAAGAATTGAAGAAATCAGAAGCAATCTTGATTGTGAGACAGAGCAATAGGATTGCATCTAGAAGTAGAAAATCCCTATTTGGAAATAACCCGATGCAAGTATTTTGGACAGCAAACCAGAGATGATTCATAGAAATAGCATCACACCACACAGAGGGAGAAGATCTAGGAAAAATCATAGATGAAAACTAGAACTCTGGAAAAGAAGAATCCATAAAAATATCCTATAACTTGCTGATTCCACTACAATGAATCTCTCTGCATATATGCATGGCCCTCATCACTGTAATACCTGAGCAACATGGCTCAGACTTCCACTGACTTCTGTCAGAGTTGAATCAAATTGGAAGCACCAAACAACAAACAAAAAAACAAAAAAACCCCACTCAGACAGAGAGGACAGTAAAGGGGCTTGAACACAGGGTCCCTGAAATCCAGGCTGTACGAGAGGAAAAATTTCTCCTGCTGGAGAATACTTGTACAGTAACCCTTTTAGGAAGTATCAGATACTTGATGACGGTGAAGATACAGCTCCCTGATTAAAAGCGGAGACGGATGAGCCAGATGAGCTCTCAGAGAAGGGTCAGATTAAACAATCACCACCACCACAAGGTAGTTGTACACTCCCAATGTCCACCCAGACTCTGTTCATGTCTCAGAATTATCCAATTCACACCATCAAAAAGTAGCTCCACATGTTGACAAAGTGGTTTGGTTTTGCTTTCCTCTTGACCGGCACACGAATGTGCTCACATGCACTAATAAATCTACGTCCGCCTGCTTGGACTCCTCTTCCCTCCCTATAATGTCCAGCATGGCAGGGAAAATGCTATTCCTCTTAGGTGGCTAGAGGAGCCATAGAACTCTCTTCTGAGGCAGAACTAGGAAGTTTGCTGGTGACGTTGCTGGGCACTTGGTTTGCTTGTCAGGGAACAGAGCATTCAGGATGGCTCTCTTTCAGTATTGTACTGGGAAGATCAGTGGCTGCTCCCACTGGATTTGGAGGCAGCAGCAGCAGCGAAATGCTGAATTTGGCATCATTGCCTCATGGTTGTGATATAGATGTTATCACAAGAATATGGCCACTACCTAGCAGCAGAGCTGTCAGAATAGCTCAGCAAAGGTAGTGAGCAAACCTGTTGGGCAGAAGCTTATACATTGAGTTTTGGGGGTGGGGTCCTTCTTTTAGACAAGCTTTCTTTGAGAGAATCTTGGAGAGGTTTGCTAAACTGCAGGAGATTGATTATGCAGACTGTGGAAAGGATTTTCATTGGATTGAAATAAAGTACTGTTGCTAAAATTGGAAGCAGGTGGCAGGGGAAAAAAGACTTATAGGCTAGCGCCTGGGGAATGTACTTTTAGCAGGAACCCAGTGCTATTCAGTGGAATTCACTATGGAGGGCATATGGGGTTTCAGTGTGCCAGAGTCACATTAAAATCTTGAACCGCATCCATAGGAATGGCAGAATAAAATTGGAAACTGATGCAGACCCTCCACTGGTAAAATTGAAGTCTGACGTTAAGAGGATGAGGAAGTATATCTACATTGAAATCAGGTGGTGTGATTCAAACTATGTAGCTAGTCCCAAGCTAGCTTTAATCTAGCTAAATCAAAAGTAGCTGAAATAACAGCAATGAAGTGATAACAAAATGGGTTAGGACCACCCAAGTAAGTGCCTAGGGTCATGGGTGGGCAGGATGTTCCCCTGACTCTTAGTTCTTGTCTAGTATGAATCTACTGTACAAATACAGAAACTATAGATATGGGCCAAAATTTGGCTCTTGTAAAATTCTGGTGAAATCAGTGGAGTAGCTGAACTGGGTCCATTTTGTTATTATTTTACTAAACCATTTGTAGCATAATAAATAACAGAGCAATTAAGCATGGGTGTCAACCTTGGCAGAAACGACAGCAAGCTGATTATCTTTCTCCCTGTTTTCCTTCTTCAGTTTATCTGCATTCAGTTTTAGTTGTAGTATTCTCTGCTCCTTTGCTGAAATGTCTCTTTGCAAACTGGTCACCAGTCCTGTGAAGAACAGAATTTAGGTCAACAAATACAAAGACATTTCAATTATGAAAATCTGCTAAACAATAATATCATAATATAAACATTGAAAAAGAATAAATATTTATCATATATTAACAGTATCTGGCTTTGAAAGAAGACCCAAATTTAGTCCATATACTCTGAGACTTATTCAGTGTGACCATTAGTCCCAAGGAATTCAGTGCTCTGGAGAGTATGCTACTTACATAGAATTCTACTACTGGAAGGAACCTCGAGAGGTCATCAAGTCCAGTCTCCTGCACTCAAGGCAGGACCAATCACTATCAAGATCATCCCTGACACATGTTTATCTAACCTGTTCTTAAATATCTACAACCTTCTTAGGCAATTTATTCCTGTGCTCAGCTACCCTGACAATGAGGAAGTTTTTCTTAATGTCCAATCTAAACCTGTCTTGCTGCAATTTAAGCCCATTGCTTCTTGTTTATCATCAGATGTTAAGGAAAATAATTTTTTTCCTTCCTCCTTGTAACATCCTTTTAGGTTCTTGAAAGCTGTTATCACGCCAAGCCCTTCGATACAACCACATCTGCTCTAATCCCACTGACAGAGACCAGAAACTTCAGGATCTCTACCAAGCATTTATAAACCTCAACTACCCACCCAGAGAAATAAAAAAGCAGATTGAAAGAGCCAGACGAATACCTAGAAACCAATACTTGTAGACAGACCCAAGAAAACCAACAATAGAACACCACTTGTCATCACCTACAGCCCCCCAATTTAAACCTGTCCAACACATTATCAATAAACTACAGCCTATACTGGAACAGGATATTAAACTCTGAGAGGATCTGGGAGACAGACCCATAGTCTCCTATAGACAACCACCTAACCTCAAGATGATTCTTACCAACAACCACAGGACATACCACACTAATACCAACCCTGGTACCTTCCCTTGCAACAAACCCCGTTGCCAGCTTTGTCCACATATTCACTCTGCTGATACCATTATTGGACCCACCAAGTGAGTTATAAGATTAAGAACACATATTCCTGCGCATCCAGAAATATAATTTATTCTATCATGTGCTGAAAGTGTCCGTCTGCTATGTACATTGGACAAACGTCTCAGACACTTCGCCAAAGGATCAATGCCCACAAAACAGATATCAAATAGGACCACAAAGGAAAAACAGTTTCTTGCCATTTCAACCAGAAAGGACATTGTCTCAACAACTTGATTACCTGCATCCTGCTTCAAAGACCTTTTAAGACTTCACTTCAAAGAGAATCCTCTGAACTGTCATTCTTGCTTAAATTCAACACTTTACACTCAAATTTGAAGATGCTAATTATCTTACCCATTACAAAGATAGCTTCCCCAGTTATCACCTCTAATATCATTAGCTCACAGACATTTACCTTCCTCCCTCCCCCTCCCCCCATCCCCCTTCTGTTCTGAAATTTGATTTGGCCTTTTCATATGTGTTCATTTTTTTTTAATTTGTATCCTTTGGTATATATGGTTTTGACAATTTTCTTCCACTATTTGATCTGAGGAAGTGGGTCTGGCCCACGAAAGCTCACCACCTATTAAACCATCTTGTTAGTCTTTAAAGTGCTACACAGTCCTGTTTTTTGTTTCAGCTGTACCAGACTAACACGGCTACATTTCTACCCCAGTTCTTTTAGTCTTCCTTCATAGCTCATGTTTTCTAAACCTTTAATAATTTTTATTGCTCTTCTTTGGACCTTCTCCAGATTCTCCACATCTTTCCTAAAATGTGGCGCCCAGAACTAGATACAATACTCCAGTTGAGTTCTAATTAGCTCAGAGTAGAGTGGAAGAATTACATCTTGTGTCTTGCTTACACACTCCTGTTAACGTGTCTCAGAATATTTGCTTTTCTTGCAACAGTGTCAAACTGTTGACTCATATTTAGCTTATGATCTGCTATGACCCCTAAATCCCTTTCTGCAGTGCTCCTTCCTATACAGGCATTTCCCATTTTGTATGTGTAAAATGGATTGTTCCTCCCTAAGTGGAGTACTTTGCATTTGTCCTTATTGAATTTCATCCTATTTAGTTGGGGCAAAAAGAACTCTCTCACAGATCAGTTTTTTCTTGAAAAACTATGCTTGGGTCTGAAACTTTGATGACTTGTCCCTGTAGACTGGCATAAGTAAATATTACATACTCTGTTTGCTTTTGGAAAACTGAGATTGAGTGAAATGATTTTGCTAATAGGACTAAACACACTCTGCATTTGGCGTAAATGTTAAAGTCCTTTGAATATTATATTATTACAAAATGAAGGCTAGAAAATGATTTACACTCTGAGATAGGGCCCTTGAGAGAGAGATTTTTTTAAATAAACCATCTGTCCTACAACTCACCCAGGTTTTGGTACAAATGTTTCTTATTTTTGTACTCTACTAGTTCTGTCAGCAGAACTAGTCATTTTAACCTCTAAGCCTCAAAGAGGTTAAAATGAAATAGAAAAAAGGGACAAACAACTTTAGATGGTCCACAAAGCCACTAAAAATAATCTCAGGCCAGAAAAGTTTTAAAGTGCACATTTTTCACTGCTAAATTACAGGAAACCCTCACCATTCACAAATACTGGAAACCACAGCTCCTAGTCTCCATGGTGAATTCCCCGTGGTTCCCGAACTCACTGTGGGGACTGGGAGCCACATTGAGTTCCCTCTGGCTCTCAGCCTGCCCTCTCTGCCCCACAGCAGGCCAGCACAGGAGACCCACGAATACTTGGAACCGTGAATAGTGATTCTGCGAACCATAAGGGTCTCTTGTGTATTAATTTCAATGCTAGCTCTAGCAACTGCATGATAAAGTACACTATGGAACCTGAGATGTCAGAGGAAATATACCTGTAGTTAGAGCTTGGTTCCTCTTCAATTTCTCACACTCTTTTTTCAAGTTTGCAATTTCTAGGTCTCTTTCAGAGAGGGAATGGCACAAGACTTGGCTTGAATCCCTCTGCAGATTGCTGATCTACAAGAGATATGCAAAAAATTACTGGTCACCTTAAATAGGGAATAGGCAAACTAGTTCATGTCAAACAAACCATACCTTTGTTCTAAATGTGAACCAGACTTAACTTGAGATTCGAAACTGGTTAAATGTTTTTTTTATATCCAAATTAATCACATACACTCACATTTACACTTTCCAAGTCCGCTGTCATGAGCCGCACCTCACTCCCCCAAGACCTGACTCCACAGCCCCCTACTGTCAGACCTACTCATCCCTAGCCGACTCCTGCTTCCTCCACACTCCCAGTCCCTCCTCACCTCCACACCCTGACTCCTGAAGCCCGCACACCTCCAGTCTCCTGCCCTGAGCCCTTCCTCACACCAACCACCTGCCCTGCACTCCACCCCACACTTACATTTCTTACAACAGTACCTGTATCACAACCACTCCCCATCCCCTGCCCTAAAGGCCCCACCCCCCAGAGGTGCTGTGATACAACAGTACCTGTAAGAAATATAAGTTACTTTCATCCCTGGACTAACCCAAGATGAGCCAGAAAAATAGGATGAACCTGGAATAGGATTGCTTCTCAATAAACCTCACCAAAGAGAGATAAAAGAGACAAATTTGAAATGGTGCTCGGTTTTGGCATAGCAAAATCAATGATTATGGTTTGAAAACTCCTCCTAAATGGTAAGAGCTAGGAGCACCAAATTTGGTATACAGCTTCCTCTTAACATTTAGCAACATAAGAGTTTGGTTGTGCCAAGAAAATGGAATGTGCCTGGAATATATGCTTCTCATAGAACCATACAGAAGAGAGACAGAATCACCAAAGCAAGTACAGTCTTCAAAACTGACGTAACCGAGTGAATGCTTGAAAGAGACAGAACCAAGATGAGTCAGAAAAATGAGATGAGGCTGGTATAGGATTGCTTCTCAATAAACCTTACAGAAACAAAGATAAAAAGGAGAAATTTGGAGTAGTGATCTGTTTTAGCTAAATCAATGCTGAAGGTTTGAAAACTAGAAGAAAATGTTATTGCAAACCACATTAACTAGGGCCCTTTTTTGTTGAAACATAGTAAATGATAATGGTCGATAGAATTGAAATTAAAAAATAAACTTGATGGAATTCCCATTTTTAAAAAATTATTAAAAAATGAAAAGAAATGTTAACAACTCTTTTTAAGAAATCCAAAATAAAAATTAACTTCATAAAAATAACACTGTATTTTTGAAAAAAAACAAACAATCATTTAAATAAAATAAATACATTTTTTCATTCATAAAAAAAATGAGCTAAGGACCTAAACATTGCCAGGGAAATCTGCTAGTCTACATACATATTTTACAGATGTGTGTTTGTGTGTCTATCTGCGAGTCCATTTGTTCAAGAACTCCCCCTAAATGGTAAGAGTTAGGACCACCAAATTTGGTATGCAGCTTCCTCTTATCATAATTTAAAGCAAGATCAGTGCCAGGACAACCAGAAGCTAGAGGAAAGGGACTGTTTTCAATAACTTGGAAAGGGAGGAGCTGGGCTATTCAGATGGACATGATACTGGGAGTATCAAGGGAATGGCCAGCAAAGCTTGCCTACCAGTACACTGGCTAAATAGCCTCCTACCCCAAGCCCTTGCCCCCTCCCAGCTTTTGGCAGCAGCTCTAGAAGGTGGGGAGAGAAAAGGCCCCTAGCACACAGAAGGTCCTGAAAGGAAAAAAAACAGTTCTTGGCAACCAGAGGCGGGAGTTGGGGGAGATAAAAGGCCCATGGTGGCCGGGGGAGGTCTTGGGTGAGAGAAAAGGCTTGTACTGGATGGGACTTCCTGCCTTGAGTCTCTCTTCATGTGCTAAGCCTCATTCTTACACCTCCTCCACCCCCGCTTCCTACCCCCCTCACCACCCCAAGCCCCTGACCTGGCTCCTACACTCCCCTCACACCACCAGCTCCCTGCTTTGAAGTACCTGGACAATCCCGGGTAGGTCTGCTAGCTTATTTTTTGCATATTGAACAACGGTTAAGTTGCCATTAATAAATTTGACTTGACATTTCCAACTGGGAAAAAAGCATAAGAACTTTCATTTGATAACTTGTTTTCCAAGATCTACATTCAAGTCTGCAGACTGGACTGGTTTGAATAGTTTAGATAAATATTCAAACCTGAGAGTTTATCCAAAACTGAAGCAAATCTCTAAACCTCGGGGTTCAGTCATCCTTACTCAAAGCACAAACAAAAGCCAGATTCTCTCTCTCTCTCTCTGAATGTTTGCTGGAATATTTCAATGAGAGAGAGAAAAAACAGGATCCTTCCCACCTAACTCATGGGAGCCGCTCCACGGATGTTTGCATGAGTAAGCTGAAAAGATTTACATATCATGGCCCAACTTGTAGCAACAGGAGGTATAAGCTTAGCATTTCAAGGTCACTGGATTATGAGTAATTTTCTAGAGTCTTCAGCTAAATGTCAAGAACAAATATTTCAGACAGCTTACTGAAAGCACTTGTGGTCATTTGTATTTTCTAATGTAAATAAAGATCGAATATATTTCTTCCTGGATGCTGTGAGTCAAGATGACACTCTGCAGTTTATCATGGCCAAAGAAATAATATGAAGAAAGGAAATATCAATTTCCTACTGTTAAAATAATTGGTTTCATGAGCCTAATTCAGAGGGGATACGCAGATAGTCTGAAGCAGTCCACTGAGGGAGGGAGGGAGTTTGTCAGGAAAGGTACAGCTCCACCTGCCACATACCATCTTCAACATAATACAAAACCAGAGCTGCTGACAGCTCTTGGAAACCAATCACCAATACTTTGCATGGAAATCATTCTGTTTATGTTTTAGATTTTCAGTTTAGCTCTGAAAAGCATTCACATGAACAGAGAGCTTAAAAAGGACACTAACAAACATAAAAATGTGTTAGTTTCAGATATTATACATGCCCTCTGATCACCCTTCTAATTTAGCTTGTTTCTCACCATCTACATGTTTTGTTGGTCCTTAAGAGTGCTGCTAGATTGATTGTTGTTTTTTAAGTTTTAACTACTCGCTGTCTCTCTTTTTCATCCTCCCCTCCCCCGCTCTTCCCTTATTTATCCTTGGATCTGGACTCATTATACTCTGGTCATCTGAAGAAGTGGGTTTTGCCCATGAAAGCTCATGATACCACCTACATGTTTTGTTAGTCTTTAAAGTGTTACTAGACTATGTGTTGTTTTTTAAATTTTTCCTGTTACAGACTAACTCGGTTACCCCTCTAAATATATAAAAGGATTGTCAAACAAACAAACTGAAAAAAATCCTTTTTTCTTCTCTAAATTTTGTTGTGTCCAACAACAATGGTTAGTAAAAAAAATGCAGAGGAGCTTGATTAAAGTAGACAGAATCCCTTTAAGAGTTCAATACCTGCTCTTTCAAGACTTTAATCTCTTCTGTCTTTGCTTCAATATCTCGTTCAAAGGTCTGTAGTTTTTGAGTAAACTCAACATCATTCCTAGCAGTAGCCTGAGCCATCTTCTTTGTCATCACTGCAATTTCATCCTGAAGACTGGCTATTACTGTATCTTTATGTTTTGACTCACTTTCCAAACCCAAAAAATGACGGATTTCATCTTCCATTTTTAGAATGATTTCATCCTACATGCAGAAGACATCTGAATATTATACACAAATGAGGATGCAACATTATGCCTGTTCCAAAAAAAAGGTTTTCAAATTATTTTCATTAAAATATAAAATAAATTCTCTCTCTCCAAAATGCTGTTCTTGCACATTCTAGTACTATTAGGCTGTGTCTACATTGGCACCCTTTTCCGGAAAAGGGATGCTAATGAAACACTTCGGAATTGCAAATGCCCCGGGGATTTAAATTTTCCCCGCGGCGTTTCCATGAACATGGCTGCCGCTTTTTTCCGGCTCGGGGCTTTGCCGGAAAAAAGCGCCAGTCTAGACAGGGATCTTGCGGAAAATAAACCCTTTTCCAGAAGATCCCTTATTCCTGATTTCAATTAGGAATAAGGGATCTTCTGGAAAAGGGTTTATTTTCCGCAAGATCCCTGTCTAGACTGGCGCTTTTCTCTGGAAAAGCCCCGAGCCGGAAAAAAGCGGCAGCCATGTTCATGCAAACGCCGCGGGGAAAATTTAAATCCCCGGGGCATTTGCAATTCCGAAGTGTCTCATTAGCATCCCTTTTCCAGAAAAGGGTGCCAATGTGGACACAGCCTTAAAGTATAGTGGCAGTTCAACAACTTTAATACAAAATTTCAGATACTCACATTTGCTATCTTACAGTTCCATGCCCCAAAATTCACCAGTTCTAAGATATCTCCTTCCTTTCCATATGGTAATTCTCACTTATGTGAGTAGTCCCATTTGAAATCAATTACTTAACAGTGCAGAGTTTACACTGTGGTGAGTAAGGGAATTTTACTATCAGTCACTTAAAGAACCTACTTATATAGCATTTCTGCTCTGTTTGCTTACAAATCATACTATTTGTGTTCAATAGATTACTGTTGACAAAAGCAATGTTTCTGAGAGCAACCTCCATGTCACATTCATACATTACCTTTTCCTGAAGAAGTTTATCCATATGATGAATTCCTGATAATGGAACTCCACTTGCTCCAGATTGTCCATTTCCTGGTACTTTATCAAGATTAAAAAATAAAAAAGGCTTCTAATGACATATACAGAAATTCAGCACAAGAGCTTGTTTTGATTAATTAATGCATCTGCATGACTTTAGCTTATCTACAAACATTTCCAAATCAACCATAATTTTAGTATCTATGTACTTTATCCCAGCAACTGCAGACTAATAATCAATGTTATAATAAATGGCATTCATTGGTGCAAAGAAACTATATAATCAGTGAAGAATAATATAGTTTCAAGATATGAAACATCCTCAAGTGGACGAGTAGTAGATATAATGTCTGCACGTTTTTCTGAAAAATGCAGCATTGAATAACTATGCTCATACTGACTGGACCTTCCTGGTCCAGTACCTTCGGAACCTGAGCTGTCCCAGACCAAGGCGTTTGATGAACCAGGGAAGGTCAATGCTCCCCTGCTGGCTACTCTGCTCCTGGGTGCCTCTCCCTGGGGTTCCCTGCCCTGCTCCTGGCCCCACTAAAGCTAGCCTGGCACAGCTCCCCACCCTGCTACCCCAGGGTCTCCTAGGGACCGCTTGGCCACTGCCAGTCCAATGTTGCAGGGTGTTCTCCGGGGTTCCCAGCTGGGGACTGCTTAACAAATAGCAATTCTATACAATGAACCTGATCCAATGCCCACTAAAGACAATGCAATTACTCAATTAGCACTGAAACTGGATGTGCACGTCTAATTCTCTGGTCACTTGCCAATGTAAATCAGAAATACTTCTGCCAAGATCAGTCGAAAAACATGTAGCTATGTGTGAAAAACCATCACTGTGCATGGAAGCCGTGCTCAGCTTTCCTCCTGTGTAATGCTATATGGAGAGTTAATTAAAGCACCACAAAATACCTTGTCTTGCTGCAATAGGCCTATTGAACGTATCTGGAGAGAAAGAAGTCGCCATACTTCTCCCCCAAGCACTCACAGGTCGTCTTCTGTTTGGTGGATGGGGTGTGGTTCCATTTGTTCCAGGTATCCAACTGTTGGGAACACTGGTTGGGTGCTGAGACTGGAGGAAAGGAAGTTGAGACGGAGCTGTTGAAGTGGTATAAAGTTCTGTCTCTGAAATAAACTGGAGCTGCCCAGGCCATGCTGTGCGACGTTTCATGGGTGGGCAAGACATCTGCAAGAGGAAAAATGCAATTTTGTACAGACGATGGGGAAAATTACTTAATATAAAGTGTGGATGATAAAACAGAATCCGGAAACAGGCATGACTAGGAGAAAATTTCAAATCAACTTGCATTACACCATCATTTTCAACTTTGATCATTTTAGTCAATCGCTTATCTTTGTTTGCTCTTTCTGTAGTTCTTCGCGGTTTTCTCTAACCTTTCGATAACCTAGACTATTGTCATCTACACAAACACCTCTGGATTCACCCCTTTTTCTGCCACAGCACTGGAATTCTAACTGCATCAATTCATAAAGTTGGTTTCACTACCTAAAACCAGGATTTTCCCACCACTTATCAGCACTCTGTGTCTCTTTGGAGAGAGGCGTCCAAACTAGCAAATTGGGCTAGGACATCTAAAATCTGCCTCTGCATACTCAGACTGGCACACAAGGACTATTATTTGTACTGAAGTGGTGCTCAGAGGGTCAAGATCAGGGTTTAATTTTGCTTGGAACTCTCGATACACACAGAGAATTCCAGTCTCTGCCCAGAAGAATTTATAATTTAATTTATTTATAAGAAATATAGCCTTAGCACATAAACCACAAAAATGAGAACCATAATTTCTATAATCTGCTCCTTGCTCTTCCATTTATTCACTCTGTAATCTTGGATAGATCACTGAACAGCTCTCTGCTTCAGTTTCCCTATCCTACACTTGCTTAATTTATAGGGGGTATAGGAGTGTTAATTACTACATGTTTGTAAAGCACCTGAAGGCACTGTGATGGAATGAGTTGCAAAAGTGCAGACTGTTAATATAAATATGCATTTTGTGTGCTCATTATTAATCCGAGTGATAAAATTTGTCCCCCCCCCCCCCTTAAGTCACAAGCTTTGGAAAGCTGAGCCTTGAGTATTTATTTGAAGTGCCGCATTTTCATGTTTGTAATATGGCGATACAAACTATTGTGACATCTATCAAATGGGTAGCCGTGTTAGTCTAAATCTGCAAAAGCGGCGAGGAGTCCTGTGGCACCTTATAGACTAACTGAAGTGTAGGAGCATAAGCTTTCGTGGGCAAAGCATCTGACAAAGGCATGCATCTGACGAAGTGGGTCTTAGGAGCATAAGCTTTCGTGAGCAAAGACCCACTTCGTCAGATGCATGCCTTTGTCAGATGCTTTGCCCACGAAAGCTTATGCTCCTACACTTCAGTTAGTCTATAAGGTGACACAGGACTCCTCGCCGCTTTTATTTTGACATCCTTCACTACTTTCTGTATCTGAGCGCTGGTCCCCAAATTCTGGCCATATCTCCCAAACAAGCCTGAATCCCTCAGATTGGTTTGTATCCTATTCAGGGTAGACCTCTAGATCTGCAGTTTCTTGAGATCTTCAAGACTCAGAGCTGTAAAGTTACAACTGATATTTATCAATTCCATTTCATATAAAATCCTGGTGAGCCTAGCTGATTGTCCAGTTTCAGGAATACTACTTTTTTTAAAATTTCATCTTCTGTATATGGGAATGCTTTTATTTTACACTGTGTTCACGAGTTGTGTTGTGTCATTGTGGCCTGGCTGGACTCCTGTTTCATGCTAAGTACATGAATGTGGTGTGTTGCCACTTTTGAGTCTGAAAAGGCACCAAACTCCTTTTAAGCACACATTTTAAAAGGTAACAGTTTTAATAATCTGTTGTTTTTAATCATTTAACTTTTGAAAACACAACGAGAAAAGGGAATTTCCCAGACTGGATACTCTTTACCGCTAAAGAAAAATCAGAAAAACTGGAGATACTTCTGAGTTTTCTAGAGGTTTACCTTTTCTTGTCTCTAGTAAACATGTGTAAAAGAAAAAAACCTAGGAAGTTATAAAACCTCTCAATGTAGTGCCTGAGCTCCTTCAGCAGGGGGAGTTAAAGACCTCTTATTTTCCAGTTCCCTGTCAGTGAATCCATGAATATTTCTTTCTTTCCTTTGCTTTATAGAGAGCAGTCTTCCAAAAGAATACAACTTGCCACAGTACTACACCTAGCTGTGCTGACTTTTCAAAAAAGTAAATGTTAAAAATAGAGTAAAATATCTAGGCTGTGATTAAAGTACAAGGATCACACTTTACTAAAAGATTCTGTTTGAGATATATGCCCTATGACTAGAACAGGAAATAGGTCTGGAACTGGCAACATCTCTCAGTCCAATAGCACCCTTCCCTTGGTTGCAAACAGCGAACTGCAGCCAATGGGAGCCACAAGGCTCTGTGGCTGCAGGCCCGGTAGATAAACACACCGAAGCAGCCAGTTAGTAAGTTTCTCAGAGTGGTTTCACAGACCACTTTGAGAAATGCTGCTGTAGAGATTCACGCACTAAGCTCCATAGGTCCCAGGTTCAGTTCCACCTATCAGCATTACACTAGCTTGTATCCTCTTGGAGGAATTTTTGGACAGACAGACTTAGTCGCTCACAGAGAGACAAACTCTCTCAGTAGATAGTAACAACTAATAAAGTAAGTAGAATTTTTAGCTTTTATTTTCCTGGTATGTTTGTACAGTCATATGTTTGGGTTTTAAATGTAACTAAATACATAGTATTGGAGCCTTATTCTGCGTGGCAGCTTGATGTCAAAGGGAGATTTACCTGTGAAAGGGGTTACTGAATACGACCAAGGAGTCATTTGGTAGTCACATGATTAACAAATCCGATCAGACTTCAGCAAGTTCAGCCCATTTTTAACCCAACATTTAACTACATTCTTGGCATCAATATATGTATTTTTATAAACAAGGAGTGTTGTCCACTCCTCTGATTTTACACATCTGTTAGGTTCCACTCTGCAGTATTCTTAAATTAGTATAAGAAGGTGTACAAATTAATTTTTAAAAGATTTTCTGAAAGGTTGTAAGTGAAAATTTCTCCTTAAAGGGGCCAAAATTTCACTAACGGAGCGGACATTCTTTGGCAGCTACCTTACAAAATACGAAGATGTTATCCATTCACGAGATGTTACCTGAGGAGCGTTTTCTATCACTAGCTCATAGGATGTTCCTCCTGAACCGAAGCGCAGAATATCCCCTGCACCCACTTTCACAGCTGCATTCTGTATATGGCAATCATTAACGAAAGTGCCGTGAAGAGAGTTGAAATCTTGAAGAACAAAACTGTTTTCTGAATCATTAAATTCAATGACTGCATGATGATCTTCAATACCTACAGACTGAAATTGGATAACAGTTTCAGAAATCAGTGCAAAGAACTACCCAGCATTATGGATTGCAATGAGGAGTTTGCTGGGGTTTATTTTACTTTGTCTCAGTCTTCTGGCTAACACTGTATCATAGTATTTTGGCTCAGAGGAAATCAAAATGGCAGCTGGCTGCTCATCTAAGGATTTTTTTCATTGTATTCAATATATTTTGGCTTGATGAAAAAAATAAACTTCACATTTTGCATTTTACATGTGATAGGTACCAAACTGTACAAGATCATAGCAATAAAAATTGGATAATTGATGTTACAAATAGATGCATATCTAATAATGAAGATAACAAATTAAGAATTTTCTCCTCCTCCTTGCTTCTTATCTTTTTCTATAGCACATTATTTCTTATCCAGCCTAGGCCCCAGGACTACAGACATTTAAAACACATGAGTAACTTTGCACATTATACTTACATTGTATTCAGTGGGAACCATACTCACATATGCAAATATTTGCAGCTATCGAACCCTAGATTGTAAGCTACTTGGAGCAGGAACCTGTCTCTTTTCTTCTCAGTAGTGCAACCCTGAAACTTAGGCCTGGACTACACTGGGGCTACGTCTACACTGGCCCCTCTTCCGTAAGGGGCATGTAAATTTCAGCAGTCGTCGTAGGGAAATCCGCGGGGGATTTAAATATCCCCCGCGGCATTTAAATAAACATGGCCGCCGCTTTTTTCCGGCTTTTAAAAAAGCCGGAAAAGAGCGTCTAGACTGGCCCCGATCCTCCGGAAAAAGCGCCCTTTTCCGGAGGGTCTTATTCTTACTTTCCGGAGGGTCTTATTCTTACTTTGAAGTAAGAATAAGACCCTCCGGAAAAGGGCGCTTTTTCCGGAGGATCGGGGCCAGTCTAGACGCTCTTTTCCGGCTTTTTTAAAAGCCGGAAAAAAGCGGCGGCCATGTTTATTTAAATGCCGCGGGGGATATTTAAATCCCCCGCGGATTTCCCTACGACGACTGCTGAAATTTACATGCCCCTTACGGAAGAGGGGCCAGTGTAGACGTAGCCTGGGAGTTTAGGTTGAACTTACCCACATTAGGTCGATTTTTGAAACAAAGAGTCCACACTACCAAGCCCTTTCCATTGACATGAATGGCCGTTAAAAAGTCAATTTTTGTACTCCTGCTTTCATGAGGAGTAACCACTAAATTTGATCTTGCATGGTCATCTTTCTGGTATGCAGTGCTGAGAAAGTCGAGGTTCTGTAGTTGAATTGTTCCTTGCTGTGGTCCAAGCTACTCATGTCTGGCTTCATGAGCAAGGTAGGGTAGGTCATCAAGGATCACTGTTGGCATTATAATATCTCAGATTATAATTTTCCAGTCTGGGAAAAAGGTTGCAGCTTGCAACTTGCTGAAGAGGCAGGAGTTCCTAAAGACATGCTTAGCATGCACCTTTCCTGACCATCCCACGCTGACTTTGGTAAAATGGCCCTTGTGATCCACCAGCCTCTGCACCACCATTGAGAAGTACACTTTGTGGCTTATGTTCTCCTTTACGAGGTAGTTGGATGCCAAGATGAGGATGTGCATTCCATCTATCATCCCACCACAGTTAGAGAATTACAGCCCAGCAAAGCTCTCCACTATGTCTTTCACGTTTCCCAGAGTCACTACCCTCCATAACAGAATGATACTGATTGCTTTGGCTACTTAGATCACAACAACCCCCGCTGTAGATTTCCCCACTTTCAATTGATTCCCAACTGACGGGTAGCTGTCTGGTGTTGCAAGTTCCCACAGGCCTATGCCCACTCTCTTCTGCACTGTCTCATTCTGGTATTCTTGTGCTTCAGGGTAAGGGAAAGCAATTTGCAAAGTTCCATGAAAGTGGTCAATACCTGCATCACAATGCAGTCCCACCAGTCTGTGCTTGACTCATGGCACCAGAACTGATGTTTCACTCTGTCCAGAGTGCTGGCAGCATTTGCAACTTGCTCAACGCAAGTGCTTTGCAGAAGAGTATGTTTATGGCCTCTTGAGATTCTTGCTCGTTCCAGCGGACCCTGGATACGCTCTGGACATACACCAGCATTAGGCACACCAAGGTTAATATCAGCATCACAAAGCTTTAATGCTGAACGATATCTATGATGGGTTCGAAGCTCATGTTGCTATGGCCTCTGTGCGGATAACCAACAAGAGAAAAAAGGGCACGAGGGAAGAGTGAGGCAACTAGTGCATTATGGGTTGCTGACAACATGTACCCAGAACACTCGCTGTACAATTTTGGTCCCAGCGTGCACTGGGAGCAGAATCCAGAATGCAAACAGGTGCAGGCACTATGGGATAGCTATCCACAGAGCATCGCTCTCAAATTTGACGGCAGCCAACATTGTAGGGACACACTGCTTTGAACTATCTTGAATTCTTGAGCACGGTGGGGACATGCACCTTTGACTTTACAAAACCAGGTGCTAAAAATCAACCCTACTAAATTTGACCTTATCTTGCAGTGTAGCTATGGCCTTACTGTAGAATGCTAATACACACATGTTAAATAGTACTGACATTCAGATCTACTACATAAATTTGGGTATGTGTTCTGATTGTTTGAGGAGGGGAAGGAATAAATAAATATTTTTAGACGCACTGTTGAGTATGAAGGTGCAGACTGTTTTCAGTTGGATCCTTTATTGGGCTTATAAAGCTCCTATGTAGAGACATCTGTGTTTTTAGCTAAGTAATCTACAGAACTGGTTTTAATTGTGATCTTAAACTTACCCATCAGTGAAAGAACTGTAAAATGTCACTCATCCATTAACATACTGCTTGATTTAAAGCCCACCACAGTCAAATGAAAGATTCCCATTGCCTTCAGTGGGCTTTAGATCTAGACCTTAGATTAGAAATCCCTTCCTAAGTGTTTTAGTGTGTTCATCAATAAACACCTGTAGAGATGGTGCTTATGCAACCTCTTTGGAGAATTACTGAGTTGTCTAATTGAACTGGCAATTCCTAATGTCTATGTTAAGTTTTCTTTTTTTTCCCCAGGCTTTTGCTTTCTATTACCCTAAAGCACGTTAAATAATTTCTTTCTTTTGGTTGTCTATCTTAAAAATTTAAACAAGTTCTCTTACTGCCATTTCATCCCTGTGGCTCTAAATGAAATCATGTAAACCACTGCTGGCTAAGGAAAAATTGAATTATTATAAAATGGAGTAATTAAGTTAAGAATGAGTTCTGTAAAGAATAATGATAATGAATTTTATCCTCATACCTTTAGAACAACATCTGAATCTTCATGTCTTCCTATAGTAGTTACTTTTGACCTCAGCGTGAAAACACCATCTGAACTTTTTAAAAAGGCTTTCATTGTTTCTTCTTTTACCTGTGAGGTTTTATTTAAAAAAAAAAAAAAAAAAAAAAAAAAAAACACACACCACACTCATTTTCAAGCGTTATGCAATGCACTTTTGTAATTATTCCTGTCAAAACATTTTAAATAGCTTAAATGAAAAGTATCAATTGACAAAATAGAAATACTCAGAATTTATTTAATGGGATGCTGTCAGATTAACATTAACATTAAAGTCAAATTCTCTACCCTGTGTAGCCCCCCATAAAGATTAAAACTGGGATTTTCAAGATAGTCTAAGAGAGTCAGGAATTCATTTACTATTAAAATTCATATTCCATCATACGACAAAAGAATTTTAAATACAAATTTACTTTTTATACCATGCATGCTATTTGTGTATTTTCAGAACGCTACTCTCTAAGACTGGTCAATTTCACTTTCTGTTTCATTTACAGAAGCAGCACCGTTTGGGTTTCAAGCAAGGTGAAAATATTTTGATGCAAACAAGCAAATTTTTATTGACCTTTTAAAAATACTATTACTATCAATATTTCTTTGTAAATGTGTTTCCCAACTTGCAACCTGGACTAGCTAACAGTGTCACTTTAAGAGTTCTAACATTCAGAGAATAACTTCTGTACCCTTTGCAAAATTGGTATCCTATGCAGATCCCATCACATCAAAAGATGACTTCCTCGCACAGTGAGTTTAATAGGTACAATACCACTGCTGCTTAAAAACTTTGGGTTCAGTCCTGCAAGTACCCTATGCACAGAACTCATATTTCTGTTAGCATAAGTTCAGCTCATCATTTTCAAATGCATTTCACAGTTCTTTAGTGATGTGTTGCCAATAAGATGCTTTTAATAAGATGCTCCACCGACGGCTTGCCCACATAGCCTATGACAAATCTTCTGTTCAGAAGCACTGGAAAAACTATTCATTTATGTTCCGCTATATTCAAATACTAGAAGACTCACCTGGTGTTGCCTTGGTCCTTCGGGGCAGGAAGCCAGAGATGTGGGAGGGAGGTACGGAAGTCAGGGTTGGAGGGGGGGTGAGGAGGGGACTCGCAGATAGCTGGATGGACTCAGACAGACAAATGCACAAATCTATAAAATACATATACAGCTACCATTTTTATCCCTAGCCAGGGATGAGAGTAACACCACTTAGTAAACAAACAACACTGGAAATGCTTGTACTATGATACTGAAAAGTACACTGCATATATTGAGAGTGCAGCAGAGTTCAATGCGTATCCTTTGAAAACGGCCATGAAGACCTTTTAAGATCTCCAAATGTAAAGCTACAGGCACTAACCTAATATAGCATCTTTGGATCCACTGCTGGAAAGCAGAGAGAGTGGTTTGGGATTCCAGGCTGCTCCTCTTCCTCTTGTGAGGCTGTGGAAAAGCAAAAAGGGCAGTAGCTTATATGGAGTACAAGTGATATAAAATCATGCATACATCATGGGGAGAGAGGATATTCTAGAATGTGTGTGCCTGTGAGGAAGGAGTATGTCTCAAGTTTCTACAGAAAAGTAGTCAGATTTCAAAAGGTCACTGGTTGCTCAACACAGCAGTTCTCAGCCAACCGTACACGCACCCCTGGGGGTTCACAGAAGTCTTCCAGGTGATACATCAACTCATCTAGATATTTGCCTAGTTTTACAACAGGCTATATAAAAAGCACTAGCAAACTCAATAAGAACAACATTTTTGAATATACAATGACATTTTTATTCCACTCTACATAATATGCTCTGAAACGTAAGTACAGTATTTATATTCCAATTGATTTACTTGATTATATAGTAACAATGAAAAAGTAAGCAATTTTTCAGTAATAGTGTGGTGTGACATTTGTATTTTTATGTCTGATTTTGCAAGCAAGTAGTTTTTAAATAAGGAAAAACGTGGGGGTATACAAGATAAGTCAAACTGAAAGGGGTACAATCATCAGAAAAGGCTGAGAGCCATTGGCTCAGTGTGGGGGGGAATTCCAGGCTTTGGGTAGTGGAACAAGGGCAAATAGTCCAGGGCAAGAAGGGAAGCTAGTAAGCAGATCAAGGCGATGAATCACTAGATTGCGTATTTCTTTGCTTTTTGTGGTTTGCATTGGTGCCTGCGAACCTTAGCTCAGCTTTCCTGCTCTAACTATAATTAAAGTTGTACAACTACCCTAGCAGGGATTCAGCTACACTGATATACATGTGCTTATACCAAAATAGCATATTTCTGTCAGGAAGGGGAATAATCTACACCGGGATAAGGAATCTTTGTATGGGTACAACTGTGTCCTCAATGGCTGTGTCTAGACTGGCCAGTTTTTCCAGAAAATCAGCCACTTTTCTGGAAAAACTTGCCAGCTGTCTACACTGGCCGCTTGAATTTCCGCAAAAGCACTGATGATCTCATGTAAGATTGTCAGTGTTCTTGCGGAAATACTATGCTGCTCCCATTCAGGCAAAAGTCCTTTTGCACAAAACTTTTGCGCAAAAGGGCCAGTTTAGACAGCTCAGATTTGTTTTCCGCAAAAAAGCCCCGATGGCGAAAATGGCGATCGGGGCTTTTTTGCAGAAAAGCGCATCTAGATTGGCACGGACGCTTTTCCGCAAAAAGTGCTTTTTTCAGAAAAGCGTCCGTGCCAATCTAGACGCTCTTTTCCAAAAATGCTTTTAATGGAAAACTTTTCCATTAAAAGCATTTCCAGAAAATCCTGCCAGTCTAGACACAGCCAATAGGTGTTTGACTGGTATAACTATAACACACCTTTGCCCAATATAGTTATACCAGTACATTACGTGTGCATAGACCAGACTTTAATTACTGAAGCTGTTTGTGTGAGAATAATCGCTCACACACTAGTGCAAGTATTATTTTTAACCCTCTGTGTAAAGTTTCAGCCTCTGTCTCTGGGAGATTTCTAGTCCACCCACAGACCAGAGAACTACACAGCCTAATCCAAAGACAGGCAAAATCCATCTCACAGGCCAAATCTAGCCTGCCAAACGACTGAATTCACCCGGAACTTACACTGTACTGCACCATTTAATTTCAGACATAAAACTTTACCCTGCCCAGAGAGAGCCCTCAGACATGAGGCGAGGGCTTTGCACAGGGCAATGTTTCGCTCCACGGGGCGCATGGTGTCAAGAGGGCTGGCACCTCCCTGGGTCAGCGAGCACCTCCCTGTGGCCTTCCATGGGGCTGGCGAGAGCCCTGCACGACCCAGTCGGTGGGATTATTACATGAGGGGGCCCCCCACATCTGTGGGGCTCCAATGAAGAAGAACGGCCATGCCAGGGGGAGCCTTGCGGGAGGGGCTATTGTCCCTTGGAGGTCTCTAGCAGCCTTGCACAAGGGAGCAGCTGGGGACTCTTGGGCCAGCGGAAACCTCACCGATGGGGGGCCGGGCAGCAGGAGCCTCACCCGATGTGGGAGGCAGGCTCCCGAGGGGGGCAGTGGGAGCCTCCCCCAAGGGGACCACTCATTGCAGTGGGGGGAACTAGAGTCTGGCCCCGGGGAGGGGGGGCGGCTCCATTTTGGGCCCCCTAGCGATGCCTGCCATAGCCCCTGGGGGCAGCCCGTGCCAGACCCCACGCGGGGCTCAGGGCAGCCCAAGCGGCCCTAGTGTCGCCCCCCCCCCCCCCCGGCCCCACTCACCAGCGTCGCGGGCATTAGGGCCCCGCGGGCGTCCCCCGGCCGCGTCTGCTCCAGCCCGAGGCGGTGCTAGGCCGCGCTGTTAGCCGGGTCTCCGGGGCAACGGCGGCGGAGCGGGGAGGCAGGGCCAGCGCTCGGGGCCGGGCTGGAGGCGGGACCCGCCGCGGCGCCCCCCGGCGAGGCTCCTGCCCGGGTGGGCCCCGCGAGTGAGCGCCAGGCCGCGTTCAAAGAGGGACCAAGGCGCGACAACCGCACGGGGGCTGCCCCGCCACCGACTTTGTCCCGAGCCCCCTGCCCGCTGGATCCACCCCCAGCTCGTTTTGGCAGCTAATTCTGAATCCACGCGGGGCCCCGCCCACCAGCCCACCCCGCGTGGATGTGGCCCCACTCTCGGACGATGCCGTTTCAAATTTTGCAGGTGTGAAAGCCGCAGCCCAGCTCCTCCTTAGGAGACACACTTTGAGCTCTGCCCTCGTAGCACAGGCCCCTGCTCACCTGCCCTCCCGCACAAGAGCAGCGCATCCTCCAGTCAAGGTAGCTCAAGCTCTATCTGGAGCCCCTCCGGTCGTTTATATCGGAATCTGGGACACCTGATCTGGGACATTGGCTCTGAGGAAGTGGGTCTGGCCCACGGAAGCTCATCATCTAATAAACCATCTTGTTAGTCTTTAAAGTGCTACATCGTCCTGTCTTTTGTTTCTGGGACACCCCTGTGAGTGATGGGGAAGTGCCACTTTAAAATCAAAGCGAAATGACCACACCACAGTGGCGAGCCGAGATACGTAAATTAGACAAAGTTAATCATGAAAAAGTTAAAGAAAACACCAACCAAAACCGTGGGCCGAAGTCTACCCCAATTAAGCTCCCTGCAATCACATTAATGTCAACAATCAACTTCAGGCCCTGGAGGTTTTTTGCCTTCCTCTGCAGCATGGGGCACGGATCACTTGCTGAAGGATTCTCTGCATCTTGGGGTCTTTAAACCATCATTTGAAGACTTCAATATCTGAGATATAGGTGAGAGGATTATTCCAGGAGTAGGTGGGTGATATTCTGTGGCCTGCATTGTGCAGGGGGTCGGACTAGATGATCATAGTGGTCCCTTCTGACCTTAAAGTCTATGAGATCGGGGCAGAATTTAATTTAAAAAATCAGATATACAAAAAATGCCAATAACTTCACCTTACCTATTACAAAAAATACTTTCACAAGCCAGAAAGGTTCAAAGTGATTTTGAGATCGTGATCATACATGACACTGTTCAATCCACACTTGCTGAGAATTTTTAACCTAGACTCCATAATGTTAAATAACCAGCTTAAAAGAATTTTGTTTCTAAACTCTCTTGCCATTTTGACAGACATTTTTCAGGTGTCAAGTTTTGAAAACCACAATTTCTTAATTAGGAGCAACTCTTCTGGCAACACAATTAGAAGAAAAACTTGCTCCTGTAGAACAAGTCTGAGCAGATGGTGCCATTAGCTTCTTTTTACTTCTTTTGAAGATACATCAGTTTAATTAAAAACACCATAGAATTTCTTGTGTTTACTAGTACCTTTTAAAAAAAATCTATTTTACATTTTTACTATTACTTTCATTTTTTGCATTTCTCAGTTTTGAGGAAAAGTTGGTTTCATTTTTCCAAATCATATGTCAAATTGTACTGTGTATTCCTTTATACAAGTTATTTTCACTGGTTTTTCTTAAAGAAAAGTAGAAAAGGAATTCTTTGTAAACAAAGCCACATGTTTGGTTTTAAGCTGATTCAACTCTCCAGCTCATTTTGTTCTTTTCCTTTTATACCCATGTTATTTCTTGATTGACAATTTAAAAATCTGATTACAATGAAGTCCTATAATTTTACTCCTGCTGGGAAAGAATACATGATTGGAGCTCAGTTCAGATTTGCTTGCTTCAGTGTTATGTCATGAAATTAGATACTCTTTTTAGCAATAGCCTTTTAAGATATGTTCTTGCGAGACACATGCCTTACACTGAGCTTGAAAATTAAATTATGAAAACATATTCCCTTTGGTGCCACAAACATTATTATCCAGAATGTTTTAGAAGATAAAAGAACAGAGGTTAAAAAACCATAAAGGCCAGCAGATAAGGCAGCTACTGGCCAACTGACAGGTTAGGGAGCACAGATTTGGACAAAGAAGGAATTGTGGATTAAAAGAATTTTACTGTATTATCCAGAAACCAATATCTACTTATCACAAATTTCAGGACTTTTGATGGGTGTTGCAGCTAACCAGTGGACATTACAGTGCAATATACAAGTGTGCAATATGCTGGTGAGGTTATAACCATCCATCATTGATGTATTCACCTATAAAGGACAGGCACGAAGCATTATTCTCTGTGCTTGGTTAACCAGTTTTGTAATTTATGCAGTACTAAAGAAATAAATTCCACAACCACTTTATACAGATATTAAGAGGAATAGAACTCTTGCTTTACTTCACATGCAGTATTTGGTATATTATGATCTCTGGCATAAATAAGAGTAACTCCATTGGCTTCAGTGTCTGGGCACTTGCTTGAAGCAGCTCTAATAAAAAATGTTGAGATTTTGATTGAGATTACATGTGGAGCTTATATAAAATCAGAAAAAATATGATTTATAACTTTTTTCCCCATACATACACAGCATAGCTTAAGATCGTGTTTCTTGGACTGTGTTCTTCCTTTTCAGATCTCATCTAATTGATTTGGACTCCTTGTCTCATTAGCTCATTCTACCATAGAAAATATGATCAATTTACTTGTTCATACATGAAACTGAACCATAGCCAAGTGGTCGTTGTGGAATAAGAATGTTCATCTGGGCTTGATTTTGTTGCCTTTCTTCTTGGCTATTGCTGCCTCAGGGCCACAGGTATTCCCCAAGTGAAGATAGGGTAGTAAAATCCCACTACTCCTAGAGCCTGACAATAATACTCTGCAGAATGATTAACAAAACTACTTAGAACAAAAAGCATAGAATATAAATGTGTAACTTATGCTAATTAGGAGAGTAACGTTATGCTAATATTTGTGCTGATTTATATTCATTTGGTGTATTTCATTAATTTGTTTCTAATCTATTAACACATTTTAAAAGCCTTGCTATAGTACAACTGACTAATCTGACAACATATTTGAGAAGATTTGGAAGTGAACAGAGATTTTTGTTAGCGAACACGATGTCACACTTGATAGTTGCTGGAAAGACACAAACACTACGATTCATTGTTCAAAATTGCTGAAATGCAGTAGTTGGAACTGCTCTCCCTGGCAATTATCCAAATTAAATGGGTGTGCCAAATATGATGTAGATTGAGTTGACTCAGTATATAGCAGGTGTTCCTTCAGCAACAGCCCTGAAGTTTCTTCTTTAATGACCTAATGATGTTTCCAGTGGAAAAACTTCCATTGAATCTTGCAAGGAGCAGGATTCAGCCCTCTGTTCTGAATATCTTATTCTATATCCTTTTTATGTAAAAGAAAGTACGGTAGACACCAAAATGGGACAGAAGATGACTTCCTTCTGATGTGAATTAAAAAAAATCGTAACAGGGTACAAACTAAGACAGTGTTAGACCCAAAAAGACAGTAAAAAGATGGCAGAACAATGCTGAAGATGGATTACTTTGTCATCAAGAGACTGTCTTGAAATTTGGCATAAAGTGGCTTCACAGCCAAAGAAACAGATTTTCTTCAAACAGTATCTGGATTTTGGGAGAGAGGGGAAATTATTGACCCGGCAAACGTGCAGTTCAAACACTCACTTTTAAGGGATCATCAGCCTTTTCACTAAAGTGGTTGTCAATCACATTTGTTGCTTAAGGTAACAGAGCAAGCAACTAGCTGACTGAGCTGGAATTTGAACCTGGACTGCTCCTTCTTAGACCTTTAGCTTTAATCATTACTTCACACCCTCCTCCTTTTCCTCAGTTTTAATTTAGAAAGATATAGTGCTCCAAACTCAGTTAGAAATAGCCAAAAAGCAAGTTAGAAGGAGTAGGCAATTATCTGTTTTAGAGACCGCAGCTGGGAAGGAAGGTGCTTTCTTAAGGAAAAGGATTAGGTTTAGAAAGTTTCTTTCTATCACTTCAATTGTACCAACAATTTCTTACATTACTACTCCTCTAGACACTACCAGTAGTGGGTTTAAACTAAGGGCCAAAATCTGGACTTCAGCAAACTTTGCCCCTTATCATAAATAAAAACACCCCCACTTTATTAATTTTCATTCGCATGTGTTGTATGAGGAAGTATGAATCAAGGACAAGGATTCCAAAAGTTGTGCATTCTTACAGCTACATATATGCAGTGCAAGCACATTCTGATTTGTTTATCAAACAGGGACAGACTGTGTCTACATTGGCAAGATTTTGCGCAAAAGCAACCACTTTTGCACAAAATCTTGCCGCCTGTCTACACTGGCCGCGAGTATTTGCGCAAGAACACTGATGTTGTAATGTACAAAATCAGTTCTTCTTCCACAAATACTCTGACGCTCCCGCTCAGGGATAAGCCCTCTTGCGCAAGTATTCTTGTGCAAGAGGCCAATGTAGACAGGCAACATTAATTTCTTGCGCAAGAAAGCCCGATGACTAAAATGGCCATCGGAGCTTTCTTGCGCAAGAAAGCGTCTACACTAACACGAATGCTTTTGCGCAAAAGCACGTACCAGTGTAGACGCTCTCTTGTGCAAATACTTTTAACGGAAAAACTTTTCCATTAAAAGTATTTGCGCAAAATCATGCCAGTGTAGATGCAGCCACAGAGTACTGGGAAACTGTCTCCCTTTGGGATATTATAAAATCTTGCTCAAGCGTGTCTTCCCTACTAGACATAAAAATGAAGCAACTCCCACCTCCACTGAACTCCAGAATCAATGTTACCTAATTGTAAGCATTGCAAAACAGTGAAATATTATAAGACTGTCTCACAAGGAGCAAAGCTCATTCCACCCTAGCTGGGGCCAGCTTCTGGGAACAGAAAATATACCTCAGTGACAGACACCTATATGTAGCATGGTCTCAAAAGTGTTCTTCAGATATTTTCCAAACACCAAGATAGCATAAATCCCTTTTTTCTAGCTTATTTTACTATTATATAAAGTCTAGTTTAGCAAAGAGTGCCTGAAAGAGTTTGTAGACAGCATCAAAACTGTCCTGTAAAAAGGAGAAATTTGTCAACCTTGCAAGTGTTACATGATTCAATTTCACGTTGGCCATGCTGCATTTATATCAAACACACTAGGGCATAGCATTGTCTCAAACAGGCCGTCCGTATTATTTGATCGCATTTTACTTTCTCAGTATCAGATTCTCTGCCTTATACCACATTCATCAATGCAAGTGGTTTCTTCTCTGCTGTGTCACCAGATAGTCGAGACCATTATCAGGAAAAGGCACCTAGTTGATTTTGGCTTGCCAAATGTCAATGCAAGCACACTCAAGCACGCCGGAGAAAGGGATCTGGCTTGTGATTTGCATGTTCAGGACTTCTACATTGCAAGTTCAGAAAAGCTTATTTCTGGCTTATGCAGGTATGCACATTCCCTTTATATGGCATCACAGCTGAGCATGCTTTTGTAATCTATGTAGCTTTGCTGAAAACCCAGAAGAGAGACTGTGTGTATGAAGGATGCTAAAACTCTCAATTTCCCACGCTGGAGCAGAAAGAACATTTTGCCCAACATTTCTTACAGCCCCTGATTAAAGTATTTGTGTTGTTCCCATTTACAATATGCACATAACACATTTATTTAGAAAAAGTCTCCAATTGCTCAGCACATACAAGCTAAACACATAATACATTTAACATGTTTGTTGTGGCATAGTGGAGTAGCTATCAAACAAATGAATTTACAGAGTAGTTTTAAACACACTGTCCCCTCACACTGGAACACCAAAAACACCTTCTCCTCTTTAGTTGCCAGTGCTTAAAAAGCTTCTCATAGGCAACATGAGCTACTGCTGAAAGAATTAAACAAATCTGATGGTTCAAAATTGTCATTTCATTCAATACATTATTTCACAGCATGACTATGAAACCTTATAAAATGCAGACTTTCTTTCAACCGTTATCTGAACTCCACTTTAATGGAGGGGGAGAAAGCCACAATGTTGTTTCGTTTTTCTTAAGTGGAAGAGGAGAGAAACTTAAAAAAAATACCTTTCCTTTTCTATGTGTAAAATTATTGGTTAAAAATCCCTTGTAGTGGCTTAGAAAAATCTAGTGTAGAAAAAAGGACTACAAGAAATGCATGCAATGCACTACTTAATTTTTTAAAGTATAGATTTGATACTTCTAAACTTCATTTATTTCAGCGTATCAACTGCACTAGTGTTTAACTTTTAGTGGTACTTCATGAAAAGCCACGTCTTGGAATGGTCATTCTGAAAAAGAGGTATATAGTCCTGCATTTCCTTGATCTTTTAAAGCTTGTGGAATTTGACGACATTTGTACCCATAGATCAAGTATTCAGTAGTGTTTCCCCCTAGATAATACACAGATTTTAGGTCACTTGCTTGCTCTCTGGCGCTTTATCTGGGATCTCATCATACTGTGGAGGAGGGGTCAACGGTTCTATTGTTATTTGACCTGAACTGTTTCTGTCTGGCAGGTTTATTCGGAAGTCCTTTAGATGCAGTTTATCAGACTTAATTCTCCGAACTTTCAGGGGTTTCAGTTGTTTTTTCAAGCGAGAGCTGTGCCTGCTTGGCTGCCGCTCTATGTTCGAATCGACAGTTGCAGTGGTTGTAGTTGGTGTTGTTTCATCAATCCCGGTGAGAGATTCGTAAGAGGGCAGAGATATGCTGATCCTGGTGCTTCTGTCCAACTCTCTTGTCTCAGGATAGCCTGCATTCATAACCTCTTCATAACTGGGAACATAGTATCGGGAGGGTATCTCATCATCCTCTTCTTGACTATAGGAGGCAATTTTAAAACTGTCAATATGCAAAACCATTTCAGCTGCCTTTCTGGTCATTAAAATGATGAGAACAGACAAACATGATGATATAATAATAAATGTCTATATATCATTTCATTCAAGGGTCTCAAAGTGCCTTACACACAACAGTTAAATCGCCATCATCCCTGTGAGCAAGGATTATTATCCTTATTTTGCAGTTGGGAAACTGAGGTACATAAATTGTGATTTGCCCCAAATATGACAAATTCATTTCCTGGGTGGAATTGCAGGAGTTCTGGTTCATAGTTCCCTGCTGTTATCACTGGGCCACAATGATGTTTTAGAGCAGTGTTTCTGAATCTTATATATAAAGTACCCCTTTTTATAAAAAAATTATAAGTACCCCCTTTAAAATAAAATTGTAAGTACCCCTTGTACCTACAGTTTTCAGACACACAACATTTTTTTCTACCATTGCAACACGTTTGTTTAATCAACTTAATCGTAGCTGGGCGGGCGATTAAATTTTTGAGTGTAAAAAGTATGAAAATAATAAAGTGCTGTAAAACTTAAAAAAAAATTTAGTTTTCTCCAAATTGCAGTTGTGTTGACGTACCCCGCACACTTCTCTCGAGTACCCCTAAGGGTACTCATACCACTGGTTGAGAAACACTGTTTTAGAGTGTACAACTGAGTTCAAAGGATTAATATCAATATCAATATTGGGATGTTGGTGGTATAACACATCTGTAATGTGATCATATGCTGGGTTCTTACAGCAATGATCGTAAACTCAGAAGTTAGAGGTGGGGAAAAGATCCATTTAGGACATCTAGTTAACCCTCTTTCATTCTGCTAAACCTTTTGGAGAAATGTATAGGTGTAATTTGATTACTTTTGTTCTGCTACATTGCTTTATGTACACTAAAAAAGGCAACAAAGATACTTTATGCATTACTTTATGTAGTATAGTGTGTCATTGAAATAAGCAGGCAAAGAACATGAGTATGCATTTTTCCAACTTTAATTATTTTCCAGATACAAAAGGGTTGATATGCTTTCAAGTCTGTGCCTGTACGGCAGGAATGGGGAAATACTAACAGCCAGGATTCACCACAATTGACAATTCACTGTGCCCATTCAAAAAAATCACTTTGTAAGGCTCTTCACAATCCTCAAATGAGAAATGCTACGTTCAGCTGCCAAGTGTTAAAATTTAAAATTCTTCTAAAACTAAAAGTCAAGTATTAAATGCAATGCCAACCCACCAAAGACGGACCAAGACAGGAGGCGTTATATTTGCATCTTTATGTTGTTTAAGTACCAAACTGGAAATGCCAGTTTCTCTTTCTTTTGTGAAACTGATTGTTAAGGTGCCTTTTCATAGCCCTCTGACTAATGAGCTACAGTTCAGGCATCTTGCATTAATTACTTCTTGCTTCTCCATTTCACCCTCCACTCCTCCCCCCAAAAAGGAATATCCGAATACTGCTTCTCTTCCAACAGACAGGTGAAGAATTATTCTAACATCTCTCCTTGACAGCCATACCACTCAATTGGAATGAGAGGGGTATACACTAGTTACAAAGACATCAAATGAAGGTATATTCATGTACATGTGGGGTTTTTTTCTTTTCTTGGGGGAGAGGGATAGGGGAGAGGAATTCTCTTAGATACTGTTATGTGCCAATCTATAATGTGGGGTATTACATACACAATCTGCATTTTATTAGCAAGTTTTCCTTCACATAAACTGTTACAGCACAAGAGCTATATCTGCAGATTCAGTCATTCTATAACTGAAGATTTTCTATGTGTCTCATCATGGAATTTTCCAATTAAATGAAGCTGGAGTTGCCATCTTATGCTCTAATTACATATATCCCTTCTTCAGAGGGAGTGAACAAAACATGGCAATTTATATTGATCCATTGATGCCCTGTTATCCACTCCCAGCTTTCGGTGGTCCTGCTTCAGAGGGAAAGGAGCAATGTTTTGGGAACAGATACAGTCTGCACCAAACACCATCCGGGTCTGCACACTGCCAGATTATGTCATCTAATTCCCTGTGATGTTGACCCGATGTTAGTAAACTGTTTATTTAAAACATTCTGCTAACAAAGACATTCTTTGGCTGGGTATTTCTGTTTCCCTGACTCAGAATAGGAACTGCACAACTTCAGTGGGGCTACGTCTACACTGGCCCATTCTCCGGAAGGGGCATGTAAATTTCACCTATCGTAGTACGGAAATCCGCGGGGGATTTAAATATCCCCCGCGGCATTTAAATAAAAATGTCTGCCGCTTTTTTCCGGCTTTTAAAAAAGCCGGAAAAGAGCGTCTACACTGGCCCCGATCCTCCGGAAAAAGCGCCCTTTTCCGGAGGCTCTTATTCCTACTTTGAATACTCTTTGAAGTAGGAATAAGAGCCTCCGGAAAAGGGCGCTTTTTCCGGAGGATCGGGGCCAGTGTAGACGCTCTTTTCCGGCTTTTTTAAAAGCCGGAAAAAAGCGGCGGACATTTTTATTTAAATGCCGCGGGGGATATTTAAATCCCCCGCGGATTTCCCTACTACGATAGGTGAAATTTACATGCCCCTTCCGGAGAAGGGGCCAGTGTAGACGTAGCCCGGATGTTTAAGTTTGTTCCATTTCTCTGCAGCTCTTGTACATACTTCCATAAATGCTGCTGAAAGGCTATTTCGTAACTTTACAGTATTACTGAACTTAATAAGCCACAGCAGAGAGATCCACATTACCTGTACCAGAGGTGAAAGTAATTTAAATTCCTTACAGGTACTGTCCGATTGCAATCTGCTTTGGGGAGTTCAGAGTGGGGGTTGGTCATAATAGGACAGTACCTGTAAGAAATTTAAGTGGGGGAATGAAGTATAGGGGGCTCAGGACAGGAAGCTAGGGTGTATGGGTAGGGGGAGCTAAAGACTCAGGCTAGGTGTGTGGGTTTTAAGATGCGCACCTTACCATCGCATTTTTACACTAGAGAAGCAAACGGTCTCCTAAGCTTTCTAGCTAGGATGTGCCCTCTTGGTTCTAAACACCGGTCCATCCAGTGAAGGAAGCTGTTTCCAGCTGTGGCCAGCAGCTTATACTTCTGAGGAAGATGAACATTGACCATTCAGGCTATGTCTAGACTGCGGGGCTTTATCGGAAAAAGATACACAAATTGCGCTCCACAATTTGCATACCTTTTTCTGACAGTTTTTTCAGAAGAGGCTTTTCTGAAATGTAGCTCGTCTACATTGGGCCAAATTTTGGAAGAAACCCCTCTTTTGGAAAAGCCCTTCATCCTCATAGGAGGAGAAAGACAGGGCTTTCGAAAGAGTGCATCTGCTCTTCCGCAAAAAAAATGGAAGAGCAGACACGTTCCCTAGACGCAGCAGAGTTTTTCTGGGATATCCGGGTATCCCGGAAAAACCCTATAGTCTAGACGTAGCCTCACTTAGCCGATTATACTATGATAGGTACAGAGGGATAAACACCTTCCTGACATCCAAGACTATCAACTTTCTCATAGAACCATACAAATATAGGGCTGGAAGGGATCTCAAGAGATCATCTAGTCCAGCCACTACTGCTGAGGCCAGACCAAATATATCTAAACTTGTGGTGTCCAACCAATTCAGAAGTAGTACCCACTACAGTGGCTATCACTATAGCAAACTAGCTACCCTCAACCTGTCAAATTGCCACATTGTTCAAGCCAACTAGCAAAACTCAAACAGATCAAATAGCCACATGTGGCTAGTGGCCAGCGGCCAGCGTGAGGGACACGTGGGTTTAGACCACGCCTCTCTAATCCAGTGTGCCATGCGAGGAATGGCTTTTGTTATTTGTACCAATATGGAGGTGATGTATCATCTCCATATTGGTGCACATAACGAGTCATTCTGCACATGGACCATGTGTGGTGGGGGGTGGAGACAGGGGTGGCCTGTCCATATAGGTGAACTAGGCGGTCGCCTAGGGCGCCAAGTTAAATGGAGCGCCAAATTTAAGCGCAATATCATTGAAGGGTTTGGAGGTGGGGGCCCCGATTGCATGGTTCGCCTAGGGCGCTAGTCTAGGGACACCCCTGGATGGAGCCAAGGGGTTGGGGAGGCAGAGTGAAGGCTCTGGTTGAAGGGATTCTGAGGTGGGGCTGAGAATGAATGGTTTGGGGTGTAGGCTGCCCTGGGGAGAGACAACTCCCACTCTCATCACAGGAGCTCAGGGCCAAGTGACAGGGACCTCTCTACTCTGGGGCAGCTCTGTGCTGAGGCTGACAGGCAGAGATGCCTCTCCCCCGGCTGGGGCAGCTCTGTGCTGGGACCAATGTTCCCTTTAATTTTTTTCTATCCAGGTGCAGAATAAATGTTGTTACATGCTCTAAACTATGTGTGGATATGCACCACCAATAGAAACACATGCTGCCAGCTGTGGGAGGCTGTGGACACTGCTAATCAACTGGGTGGCATTTGAATCTCTCCTGGGCAGCTCCCTAAGTGCTCAGCTTACAGGGAACCCTGCCTGGGGCTGGTGGACAGAGATACCTCTCCGCTGGTCACGGCAGCTCTGGGTTGGGGCCGGTAGGCAGATGTGCTTCTCTCCCCTGTCACGGCAGTTTCAGGGCTTGGAGAGAGACATCTCTCCCCACTGCAGGCCTGAGCCCCTGCACGGGGCGTAGTAAGTAGTTGGGCAGCCATTCGGCTTATAGGGAACTTAGGTCTAATCTGTTCCGAAAAACCTCCAGTGGTTCCCCAACCTCCCTTGGAAGCGTATTCCAGTGTTCAACTATCCTTACAGTTAGAAAGATTTTCCCTAATATCTAACCTAAATCTCCCTTGCTGCACATCAATCTCATTACTTCTTTTCCTCCCGTCGGCAAACATGGAGAACAAATGATCACCGTCCTCTTGCTTACAGTCTTCAAATACGTTAAGGGCTGTTACCAAATACTACATCAGTCTGCTTTCCTCAAGAATAAACATGCCCAGTCTTTTTTAACCTTTCCTTATACACTAGGTTTTCTACAGCTTGGATCACATGTTTTAAGCTTGACACTTAAGAACATGAGGGGTTACACCAATGGCCTATCTAGCCCAATGTCCTGTCTTCCGGCAGTGGCCAATGCCAGATGTGTCAGAGGGAGGGAACAGAACAGGGCAATTCATCAAGTGATCCCTCCCCTGTCACCCAGTCCCATCTTCTAGTAGTCAAAAGTTTAGGGACACCTAAAGCATGAGGCTGTGTCTCTAGCCATCTTGATTAACAGCAATTGATGGATTTCTTCTCCATGAATTTATCTAATACTTTTTTGAACCCACCTATAGTTTTGGCCTTTACAGTGTCTCCTGGCAACAAGTTCTATAGATTGACTGTACTTCCTTACGTTAGTTGTAAATCTGCTGCCCATAGAGATAGAGCATAAGACAGAAAATCATCTGATTGCCTCCATATAAACCTATGGAATGCCCGCATCTTGAATACTGTGTGCAGATGTGGTCGCCTCTTTTCAAACATGGTATCTTGGCATTGGAAAAAGTTCAGAAAAGGGCAACAAAAATTATGAAGGGGTTGGAATGGCTGCCATAAAAGGAGAGACTAATAAGACAGACTTTTCAGCTTGGAAAAGAGACAACTAAGGGAGGATGTGATAGAGGTCTGTAAAATCATGACTGGGGTAGAGAAAGTAAATAAGGAAAAGTTATTTACTAGTTCCCATTACACACGTAGTAGGGGCTACCAAATGAAATTAATACAGGTTGAACCTCTCTAGTCCGGCACTCTGGTCCAACATGATTTTAGTTAGCCTGATGTCCACCTAGCTTCGGTATGGCCAAGTTCCCCCCATTCTGTAAAGTTTGTTTACAGCCACCAGTCCTGGCTCTCAGTGTTCTGTGCTGTTATTTAGCTCTAATTTACCCCTAAATGCCTTCTAAGAGACCAGTAAGCAGTGGAAGTGTTGGTAAGCTTATGCTTAGTGAAGCATAAGCATGTTTTTATGCTTTATCTACTTATGTCCTTGTGTCAATAAAATAAAATTGTGTAACACCATTAACACTTTGTTGTGAAGAGAGCTGATAAGCCTTGGCTAGGCATAGGCTTACATAGGGTGTATCAGAACAGTCATGTATTATTGTTCAGCCCAGCAAGCACTGTTCCATTTATTCACCTCAGCAAAATAAAAATGAAGAGAGACCCACTCATTACAATATTGAGCTCCCGTGGTTCGGCAAATTCTCTGGTTCGGCACCCGTCAGATCTTGAGGATGTCCAACTAGAGGTTCAGCCTGTACATTATATCGCTGCATCATCCTTGTCTCCATGATGTAGACACCCTCGAAAATTCTAATAGATTGGTGAGGTATGACTGTCCTTTACAGAAGCCATGTTAACTTTTTCCCAACACATTGTGTTTATCTAGGTCTGATAAATCTGTTCTTTATTTTAGTTTCAACCAGATTTGTCTGGTGTTGAAATTAGACTTCCTGGCCTGGAAGTGCCACAATTGCCGCCAACATCTCTTTTAAAAATTAGCATTACATTAGCTATCCTTTGGTCATCTGGAATAGAGCCCAATTTAAGTGACAGGTTACCTACCACAGTTAGCAGTTCTGCAATTTAATACCTGAGTTCCTTCAGAGCTCTTGGGTGACTACCATATAGCTCTGGTGACTTGATACTGTTTAATTTATCAATGTTTTCCAAAACCTCCTCTAAGGACACCTCAGTCTGGGACAGTTCTTCAGGATTTGTCACCTAAACAGCATGGCTCAGATGTGGGCATCTCCCTCACATCCTCTGCAGTGAAGACAGAGGCAAAGGATTCACTTAGCTTCTCTACAACTGCTTTGTCTTGCTTGCATGCACCTTTAGCACCTCAATCATCCAGTGATTCTTTGGCAAGCGTCTGAATTTTTTTCTGTTTGTGTCTCTTTTGCTGGTTGCTCTTCAAATTATTTTTGGCCTGCCTAATTATATTTTTAACATTTGACATGCCAGAGTTTATATGCCTGGATAACTATATTTTAGGAGGTGGTACTAAAATTACATTACTGATCCTAATACATTACTTTCTACATGTGATGTAAGAAGACCTTTTAATTGTACCTGTACACCAGACCCAGCACCCTTTTACTGAAAGACTCACCTGTTCTCTTGATGATGAGGTTCAGCCGACGTTCCTTGCTGAATTCTAGCAATATCCTCATTTTGTCTTTTCTTCGTTCTGTCCCGGACATTCAAACAAATGGACAGCAACAGCAGCAGCACTCCTGCCCCAACCAATACATAAGCCACTGAAAAGGTCTTACTCTTCAATATTCCTCCGCCATCATGCTCTGGAAAGCTACTATTTCCAGCAGACGAGGAAGGCTTGTCAGTATGGCCAAATCCTGGGACCAGGTTCCAGACTGCCATGATGATCCCAAGGACAAGCATTCCTAACCCAATAGCAGTCAGGGCATAGTACGATCCATTTGACTTGGAGTGGGCCATGTTACCCAGTGCTAGATCACTGGATCACAAGCACAGATAGTGTACAGCATGCCACGTCCAAAAAACAGTGAGAGAATCCAAGCTCCGCGCTTTTAGGAATCCACCCAAATGCTTGAGTTTAGAGAGAAATCTGGAAAAAGAAAAGCAATTAGTCCATGCAGCTTCAATGAGGAGCTACACAATTACAATGAACAAGAAGGCCACTTGGCACCATTTTGTTCTACCAACCTTAATACTGGAAATTAAAGCACCTTTTTATGACACCGCGGAGTCAAGAAAAGGCTAATATAATGGCCAAAGGAAGGATCACTACTGGTCATTCTGGTTATGCATGGGAAGGGAGTAGCCCCAAGGAGGGAGGGATAGCTCAGTGGTTTGAGCACTGGCCTGCTAAACCCAGCGTTGTGAGCTCAATCCTTGAGGAGGCCATTTAGGGATCTGAGGCAAAAATTTGCCAGGGATGGTACTTGGTCCTGCTGTGAAGGCAGGGGACTAGACTCAGTGACCTTCAAGGTCCCTTCCAGTTCTAGGAGACAGGCAATCTCCATTAATTTATTTAATTTTTTTTCCATGCTGCTTTTCTGGTGTGAGGCGGGAAAGGCAGATCCTGGCCTTTTGCCAAAGACCTCTCCCTCCACCCTCCAAGTTCCACAAAAACAGGAAGTGGTCAAGCATCATTCTGGTGAAATTCCAACTTGAGTGGTTACAGTCTGCCTAAATGCAAATCACCCTGTAGTTTCAAGTGGAGAATTTCTATTTTCCCTTGCTATGTGATTTAAACACCATCCAGAGATTCAGGATTCCTAGGATACAATCCTGCCTTTAACAGACACTCCCTTTTCTGTTGGAACCCAAATCAGAGGTTTTGGGTAACATTTGCAAAACCACCTAAGAGATGGATATGGGCACCTAGATGCCTACATTCCTGTTGAGTTTCAATGACAGGATAAACTTTTCAAAAGCAAATACATCACTAACCAATCTCAGAAAGGTGTCAAAGGATTAAGAGTTAAATACTTTCAAAATGAAGACTGATAGGTACTGGTGCCAGTTATTATTGCTATTACAATAGCTCCATGATCACATGCATAATCTGTACAATGCTTTGGGGTCTCCGAATGAAAGGTACTTTAAGAAAATACAATGTAGTAATAGATATTTAAGATTCTTTATGCCACATGCCCTATGGGGTTTCACGTCTCAAAAACTAATTCCAATTAACAGAATACACCGGTCCAAAACCAAAAATGGAAAGTCACAAGCCTTAAGAATGATACTTTTAAAGAAGAACTGGTTGAAATCTGGCTGGCCCCCGTCTGAGGCTGAGCGGGAAGTCCCTTCTCACACACAAGAAAAGCAAGCAAGAATTCTGTCTTAGTGTTTGTGCAAGGGAACAAGCTGGACCACAAGTTCCTCTTCTCCTAGCTGCTGTGTTCTCTTCTCTCTCTCTCTCAAATACAGAGAGGCTTCACTGACATGGAAGACATTTTCCTGGTAAGTGATATTAATGCAACAGAAACTAGTGATGACAAGACTGGGCCCCGGTCTCCAAACTATCCAAGTCATAAGGTCACATTCTTGAACCAGTAGGCACTCAGGCATAGGATGTGAACAACTAGTTGATGATCCAATAAGCAAATGCTTATTGGATAATTGACACACTAATTGACTAGTCGCTCCCCTCGCCCCATGCTGCCTCTATCACAGTGCTCCCCAATGCGGTGCCCGCCGGGGCATTTATATGCGCCTGCTGAGTGACCAGGGCCAGCCCAAGTCATTCTTGCGCCCCGGGTGCGTGGCGCATGCGCAGCCCCGCCCCCGGGCGCCCGGCAGCCCCAAAAGGTTGGGGACCACTGCTCTATCAGAAAGAGACAGCTGGGGGGGGGAGGGAAAGAAAGAAGAGGGTGCTTCAAAGCGGCAGCGTCACGTGGAGCCCGGGGCCAGACCTTAGGCTCCATGCAGTGTTGCCGCTTTGAAACGCCGCATTCAGCCTGGGCTGCATGCAGTGTTTCAAAGCGGCAACACCACGTGGAGCCCAGGGTCAGCTGGGGACTCAGAGTCCAGGGTCAGCTGGGGACTCAGAGTCCAGAGCTGCCCCCGGGCTCCCTGTGGTACTGCCACTTTCAAACACCACAGAGAGCACGGGGCCAGTGGGGGACTGCTTGAGTCCCCCTCTGGCCCCATGTTCCCCGCAACACTTTCACCTTTGAAGCACATTGAGTACCTGATTAGCCAATTAATCAAAATTGAACATCCCTACTCAGGCATTGTAGCTGACATTAGAATCTCCTGCCCCTGGCCCCCAGCACCTTGTAAACTGATTTTTTTGTTTTCACCATTGATGGAACTAATCTTGGTTGGCTTCCCAAGATAATATAGCAACTGGCACATTATAAATATCTGGACAGATGCCAAACCAAAGTGGTTTATGCCTAGCCTTAAGCTAACAAGGTATTCCATGGTATTTAGAGACCTCTCAGTGTACTTACATCAGTTTTCCTGTAACTATTTATATCCTCTGGAAGGTTTTATGATAGGACCTTAAGTCTTTTAGATATGTATAGCAAAAGCAAAGTAAAACATACTAGGAGATCCATTATGAATTACTGAATTTTGCCGATTAGTATGTAAACAAAGGATATTGCATTACAGAATTGTTTGTCGATAGTGCATCCTGTAAAAAAAAATGGAGTCAGAATTATGAAACAGCACATCAGAATTTTATTATGAAGTCTTTGTTGATATTTAGGAAAGATTTGGGTGGAAAAACACTGGGTAGGTTAGCAAAGTTTTATTGGTGTTATTGCTGTATTTGGTATGTTTTTCATGCTTTCTTTATATACCTTCTAAGCTGAAATACTGTAGTTAGTTTTAATTTTGATCTTAGTCCAGGTGTAAGGGAGTTTTATTATGCAATGCTAATTCCACTACCAAAATTTTCTCCTGTGTCATGATAATTTTATTGTTTACGAAGGCTCTGGACCAGTGCTTAATTTGTAATGAAAGAGGTGCCAAGCCTCAAGCAACTTTTTTATGTTTATAACTGATGAAACCCAGAAGTGCCAGGGTTATGAACTGCCAAGCATAGGGGTGCCAGAGCTCAGCCCTGACAAGCCCTGGCACAAATTAAACCCTGATCTGGAAGAACCTGACCATACAGGTTAGCTGAAGCATCATAACATTAGAAAGCTGAGCAACCCCTTCAAAATTTCTCTCCACCTCCCCAAACCAGTCATGTTGGAACATGAGATTTCTCTGAAATACCAGCTATGATCTATTCCACATGTGTCTTGGATATTCAATTTCTAGTGTCTGATTTTCGCAAATTGTTATGGAGAGGAACTGTTTGATGGGTATCTACTGATAGATAGTTCTTCATCTGGCACATGTAGTCACCTTTCTTGACGCTGTTTGTTACAGGATGAATCTCTCTAGTCCGGCACCCTCGGGATCTAACCTGTTCTGAACCAGAGAATTTTCTGGACCATGGAAGGTCAATATTGTCTAGCAGCATTACTTCTATTGCTTCTTGGGCTGTTAGAGGACATTTAGGGGTAAATTAGAGCTAAAGAACAGCACAGAACATTGAGAACCAGGACGGGTGGCTGTAAACAAACTTTATGGGACCGCGGGAAACTTGGCCACATCCATGAAAAGTGGACATCCAGCTAACTAAAATCATTCTGGACGACAGATGTTTCCAGAGAGTTCTGGACTAGAGAGGTTCAACCTGTACTGCAACAGTGCTTAGAGATCCAGTGATGTAGTCAATTGTTGTACCAAGCAGTAAAGTGGCTTAAAGGTCAACACAGATATCTGAACGGCACATGGCATCAAGAAAGGTTTTGTGTCATGTAAAAACTAGCTGTATGGCTTCTCACTGAGTCAGCCCTACATACCACTCTGCGGTCAGAGCCGCTGTAGGTATGGTTACTAGTAGCATTTAATATGGACTAAGGCAGTGGTTTTCAAGCTTTTTTTCTCATGACTCAGCTGAAAATTGTTGATGCCCGTGACCCAACATTATTTGACTAGAGTGGGGGTTGAGGGAGAGAGTTTTGGGTGAAAGAGTGGGCTCTGGCTTTGGGGGCGGGGATCAGGGCTGGGGCAGGAGAGGCATACCTTGGGCAGCTCTCGGTCAGTGGTGCAGCCAGGGCACGAAGGCAGCTTCCAGCCTCTCCTGGAACCACAGATCATGCTGTGCCCCAGAAGTATCCAGCAGCAGGTTCCCAGCCAATGGGAGTGCAGAGCTAGTGCTCGAGGCAGGGGCAGTGCACAGAGCCCTGTGAACTCTCCCTCCCATCCCCAACCTAGGAGCCGGCCCTGTTGCCAGCCATTTCCAGGGCGCAGTGAAGTCTGCAGTGCCAGGACAGGCAGGGAGCTGCCTTAGCCCCCGCACTGGTCACTTGATCACCCTGCAGCAATGAGACCCAGTGCCGGACATTCCATGACCCATAGTGGGTCGTGACCCCCAGTTTGAAAACCACTGGACTAAGCTCTGGTGGAAGGCTGCAAACGGGCAATTCTATATTTAATTCCATATTCTACCACCCTCGAAAAAGGAGTAGAGCCCTGCAAAGATACAAAATTTGTAACTGCATCCATATCTTTATCCGCAAAAAGGAGCCGTGTATATCTGCATCCGCGGATACTGGTATCTGCAGATATAAAGTGGATATCTGCTGATTTACAAGACTCTAAAAATGACTTTACAGCTAACCTGTCTGAAACTTTTTGAGATCAGGGATTTTTCTAACTAGGAACTTTACATGGGCAACTTCCTGCCACTTATGATCATTCATAGTGTTTTGTTCTGCATCCTGCTCCATGGTGTTATGTGACAGAGCCCTGCGAGATACTGAATCCCACACTATCAAGGCCTACCATGGAAATCTCATATCAAGGGCAAGGGACGGGACTTGATGCTCTCTCAAAGTCCCTTCCAGTTCTGGTATTTTATGATTCTAAGGAATATGAACTTTTGATTAAAATGCTACTGCATGCAGGAAATCTACTGCATTAAGTATTTAAGCACTATAAAAGTCAGGAGAGCAGCTTAAATAGTCTTGGTAAAAGCTACACAAATTATGAAAGATGACTGGATACTTATTGATAAAAAAAAAAGTGAGCTAGGTCCAGGTGACATGACCTAAAATCTGAAAGCTAAGAATTTCAGCCAGCAGTGGAATCTATTCAGAGATATCTTGGAATTTGGTTCCTAGCATTCTACAGTGAGGACTATATGAACTTTGCAACAGATTTTGTTTGGAACGTTCCAGCTTTACTCAGCTGACAAGAAGAGATCAGAGCTGCACAAATGTGGATACATTTTCTATTGCTCCCACTCCTCTATTTTTTCATGGTTATTTATATGGGATGGTACCTCTTGGATATATGGTATTTGGGTATTTAGCACTGCAGAATGCTTATTTGTATCATTTGCCCCTCACGTTTTATCACTGACATACAATTCAGCTAGATTTATTATTTGTGTTTCCTTGGTTGGATTAAGAGAAAGGCTAGTTCTTGTGTCCTTAAAACTGCAGATCAGCTTCCCCAGGAAAGTGGTAGATGATGCAGTTACTTGAAGGGACAGACCCAAAGTGGCTAGGTGGAAAAATACAATGGATTGCTGAGAGCTAACATAATACCACAGAGAATCTGACCCCAGATTTTCTTGGTGATTCTACATGTTAAAACTTTGTAGCAATTAACATCTAGCCCTGATTCTCTAACCATTCCGAGTTGGAAGATTGATCCCAAATCGATGGAGATAATATCTGCCAGATAAACAGGAATCACTGAACCCGTGACAGACAGTTATTTCTGCCAAATGCATTGGCTAATTAAGTTGTAGAAAAGTCCCTAGTGTCCAATTGAAAACCAGAGTTTGATTATTTTGTATTTCTTTATGGAACAAAGATAACACAATGAATACTGAAGCAGATAGGGATTCTGTAAGTGCTCAATCCCAAGTTCTATCCAGCGAACATATCAGTAATGAGAGCAAGTAAACAAAATCTGAAAGCAGCATTTATACGAAGTAGAAAATTTGTTACCGCAGGGTCTCTTTTCCCAGGACTGGCCTCTCCCCTCAGTCAGAGATATATGCGCTGTAGGTTCCCTTCCAACACGTGTGCACCGCTTGAGGTTCAGACCTTTCTGTTGCTGAACTCTTCACTCTTGTTTAGTTTAGTTACTAAACATGGACCGTATTGCAAGTGGAGTCTGAATGCTGCAGTTATAGCAACAGTAGCAGAGGGATATATGATGTAAGCTAGTACATATCAAAAGAGTATGAGGTATCTACTAGGCAGGTCATGGTCCTAGAGCATACCTGGGCAAAATACGGCCGGCAGGCTGCCTCCGGCTCACCAAACCACCAGATCCAGCCGGCAGAGGTAGTGGGGAGCCCCAGGCAGGCTTCCCTGCTTGCCCTGTTTCTGTTTCAAAACTGGAGGGGAGAAGGGGACCTTCAGGAGCTGCCCCTGCCCCCAGCACAGTCCCACTGGCCAATTTCTGACCAGAAACCAGCCAATGGGAGCTTCTTGTTTGAAAAACAGGAAGCCAAGAACCACGCGCACTCTCCTCAGCTCAGTTATTCACTGAAGCACATGGCCAGGCAAGCAGGCAGTCTGGCTAGCTGGGAAATGTTTTAAGCTCTGCAAGCCTTAGTTCTGCAGGCTGGTTTGGCTGCTGGCTGGTAATTCTCCTGGCCACAGCCTGCCTTTGGCATCCCAGCCCCAACCCTCTTCCCCCCTCCCCCATTCAACATATCCAAATCCTCTGTCCCCGTCTTGCAGCCATACCCTCCCAGATCTGGCATCTCAATCTCCTGCCCCAGATCACAATCCCCTTCTACCCTAGGTCACATCCCAAACCCCTGCATTACAATCCCCTGCCCTAGGTCACAACCGCCTCCTTTGCCCAAACTCCCTCCAAGACTCCAGTCTCCCTCCTGCACCCCAAGCTCCCCTCTGCACCCAACCTCCATCCCAGACCCCGCATCTCCTCTATTAATATCATGGAAGAGTGAGGCCTTCAACAACTTTCCAAAATCTTGGAGTGGTCCCCGTCAAAAATTATTGCGCACCCCAGCCTAGAGGCTACGTGGTTCTCAAAGAGGCTACGTCTTACTTGTGATGTATGCTAAAAAAATAGAAACATATTAAAATCTGGTAAAATCTTTTAATTGAAAAATAAAGCCCCAGGCCAGGAGATGTGTGCTGATCAAGGATTGCTCTACTGATAAAAGCCAATTTTAGCAAAGCCACTGGTGAAAGAAGGTAGCAAACACAAAAATCCCAACTTACAGAAGATGTGTAGTTACAAAAGAATTCCTAGCCCTGACCATCTTTAACCAAGTTCTCTTTAAATCTACTCTGTTTTCTTTATATCTACTCAAAATGGATTTTTTTTTCAAATCAATTTCCATGTAACCATGCAGAGATCATATCTGTTAAACTTTTCAATCCATGCTCTTAAAGGTGAAGTTCACAAGAAAATTGTGGGATCTCTGCTGTAACCAGACAATCAAATATTGGGGGAAGGGTTTTCAAACATGAAAATTACAGATTTTATGGATGATGCCACAATTCAAGGAATACCATAGCCAAATCAAATTGCAAGACTTACTTGGTATCACAAAGATAATGTATTATACACGTAAATACAGCAAACAAAGCAAATGTCAGGGACTAGAAACAAACAGATCGTAAATTAAGGAAGTAAAGTTCATTAACAATGAAAGCTATTTAGATCTTAACTGTCAGGAAGGCCTTGAAGTTGTCAGTTAAATATATGGCTGTAGTATAAAAAGCAAGCCATACCAAATGCTGGAATGAATAAACAAAGAGGATACAAAATAAAGTCTTCTCCCTGTAAATGTCTGCTAGGTACAGCTCTTCTACTGGTCTATTACAATGCATACAATAACTTTACTACTACTGTTTCTTTTCAGGTGCTTTAGATAAAGTATATAATATTTTAAAAGAAGTTAACTCTTATGTCTCTATGTGCATTGCCCGATTGTGCAGAGTTCCTGAATTTCAGTGTGTGAATTTACCAAATTCTGTAAGTTTAAAAAAAAGTCTGCTCCATTTTATATGTATGTATGTATATATATGTAAAATAAAGTTGCCACACACACACACACACACACACACACACAACCAGCTCAACACAAGCTCAGGCTCTCTCAGATGAACACTGATGCCTCTGGATGCTACTAAAAGTTATTCATCTTATTCTGTAGATTTGTTTAAAACTTGCCTGCTCTTTTTCCCTTCCCACCCATTTTTACTCAATATGCACCAGAAAGCCCACTCTTCTGGCAGCAGCCTCTAAGTAAAGCCTGGGCAAAATATGGCCCTCTCCGCTCAGTCTGAGATATATGCGGTGTAAGTTCCCTTCCAACATGTATGCACTGCTTTAGGTTCAGGCCTTTCTGTTGCTGAACTCTTCACTCTTGTAAGCAGTTTAGTTACTAAACATGGACCGTACAACAAGTGGAGACTGAATGCTGCAGTTATGGCAACAATAGAAGAGGAATATATGATGTAAGCTAGTACATACCAAAAGAGAATGTGATAACTACTATGTAGGTCATGGGCCTAGAGCAGTCCTGGGCAAAATACTGCCCACGGGCCAGATCGGGCCCATGGAGGCAGTGGGGAACTCCAGGCAGGCTTCCTTGCTTGCCCCGCAGCCCCACACAGAAACACTGCTTTGGGCCCTGTTTCTGTTTCAAAACTGGAGGGGAGTAGGGAAGGCTTCAGGAGCTGCCTCCACCCTCAGCACAATCCCACTGGCCGGTTTCTGGCCAGAAACTGGCCAATGGGAGCTGCCTGTTCGAAAGTTTGACCCAGCGTCCTTTGAGTGTTAAAATGCAGTTGGTACCAGGCTAAAATAAACTAGGATTAAAAGAAAAGAAAAGTCTGTGTTTTAATTGAATTTCTCCCCTTTTCTTCTTTCTAAGATGACCAGCTCCTTCTCCCCTGCTTGAGGCATCAACAGTGCTGCCCCACCTGTTTAAGAACAGGTCTGCTTCTCAGTACAATCCCTGAGGCCAGTTCGGGAGGACTGGCAGCTCTAACCACTTGCTGGAAGTGCAGAGCTAGTGTCAAAGATATGGGGAACACGTGCAGGCTGAAGACGTACTCTTGGTGCTTGATAGGCTGGTTTCTGCCAGTCCGCTTGGTTCTCTCCTTTCACTTCCCTATGTGGTGGCGAGTGTTCAATTCCAATTAGCTCTGAAGTGGACCTTAACAGACTCACCCGTGCCCTATTTATTTTTTAAGGTGGAAAATGGAGTTCAGTGTCTTCAATTCCACTTTCATGAGGAATTTGCCTTGGCCACCACCTCATAATACATCAGACTTCCATGAGGTTCGTCATCCCTGCCTTAGACCTAGCTATGCCTCTGCCTCTCACCCACCTGCCTTTATCACACTTCCAGAACTGTCAATGATTAACACGAGAAACGCTAAACCATGGCTATTACAGGAACAGTTGTTTATGCTGGAGAACTGAATTCCCCCTGCTCCCACCTAGAACTGGAAGCCAGGTTTTTCTGGTGCGCCTCATATTTCCGTCATGACCAGGCCCTATCAGAGGAGGGGCCAGGAGGGTCATTTGGTCTGGGCCTCAGGAGATAAAGGTGCCTCACATTTTAACACTTTTCAACCAAGTAATTTCCATGTATTAGACACCTGGAAGTTACAACAGAGACAACAAAAGTTGTTCTGTATAGCTGCAAAAAATTGATTTAAATCATAGTGTGACCTCAGGCCTTCACCAATTTTTCAGTCACATCTGAGTTGCTTCTATGATTAGTGATTCTGCGTTATGAAATGCTGTTTACAGTCTTTGCATCATTTAGAGGTTTTGAAAGTTGTAATTAATTCTGTTACTGTAAAGTGAGTTTGCTCATTCTGAAGGGGTAGAGATGTTTATCTCTACATAGGAGATTTTTGTATTCCTGTTTTTTTTAGTGTGTCTTTGTATTCAATAACCATATCAGGCTCAGCTGTAAGCTACCTCTTCATCCAGTTTTAGATTCGCCTTTAAAGACTTTTTTGTGATGATAAACTTTTAATTCTAATTGTTTATTAATCTTTATATCTAATCTGGCAATCGCCTCGTGTTCATATTCATAATAAGGCACCAATTATTAGAGGAATTTAATAATGGGAACATGTTAGCAAATGAAATTTCAAGACTTTGAAATAAGACTATAAGGGCCGCCGTAAATAACACCTCCAAACCATTATTATATAATATAAATTGCGAAGTATATACAATTACATATTTGTATAACTGATAGCCTTTAATTAATTAATTTATTGTGTGTTACTGTGTTTTAAAAGAACCCCTTTATAAAAATGAAGTGAAGATTTGGAAGTGGTGCAAGTAAGAGACTGCGAAAGCAACGGAGTGAAGCAGTTAAGAGTTTAAAGCTAATACCATCATTTCTCGTAGAAAAGATGCCTCAGCCATTAGATGGTGACCATACTGACAGATACATTTCCAGTTCAGATGATGAAAACTTTGTACCCACAAATGATATTTCAATGCTACCGCCTCAAAATGAGGAGGTCATTAATCAAGACCCAGAAATGTCAACAGTAGTAATAGATGAAGAATCTACACTTGATTTAGAGACAGTGCAGGCAGAAAATGAGGACTTCGGAGATGCTGTGTAGCAAGAGCAAGAACTTATGACTAACATAGGACACAGTGTAACAACAGTGGTATCAGAATCTGATATAGGACTTCTTAATAAAAACAATGTTGCTCAAATGCAGACATTTCTCAAAGTTAGTTTTTTTCAGATTCCAAGTTATATACTGAAAGATGCTGAAAAATCATGCTTTTCCCACTCATTTGCTGATAAAAACTCTTCGAAATGGAGAGATCTACACAAAAGACTGGTTCTGCTGGAGCATGGAAAAGCAGGCTCTGAACTGGGTACCCTGTTTCATTTTTAACAGTAATACTTCAAATGCATCAATACTGTCTGATCCATTCGGTTAGAGCATCACTTGGAGGAAGATGACAGACCAAATACCTACACATGAAACTTCACGATTGCATAAAAATAACTATTTTATAGGGAAATCAGCTAGTTGAGCAGCACTAGCTGACAGTTCAATTGAAAATTTACTCCTGAAGGAAATAAACACAACAACTGATAACTAGAAAAAACTCCTTGAGCATATACTGAATGTCATTTTTTTTCCTTTCTGAACCGGGATTGGCTTTATTTGGTTCCAGTCAACATATCAGTGACCCTACAAACAGAAATTGTCTTGATATACTCGAGCTTCTTAGCAAGTATGATCCACTTTTATCAGGCCATGTTAAGCATGTTTGTGATTCACAAGAGACCAGAAAACACATGCAAGTCCATTATCTGTCTACCAGAATACAAAATGAGTTTATTGAACTGTGTGGGACATTTGCGCAAACAACAATTCTTAAAGAGATGTACTTCTCAATTACTATCAATGCAACTCCAGACTCTTCTCATAAAGAACAGATGACCTTGGTTGTTCGATATATTACAACTGCAGGAAGTTCAAAGGTTTCAACGGAAGAACGATTCATTTTGTTAGATGATTTAAAAAATACTAGAAAAGAAATCGCCGCTCATGTATTAGAAATTCTGGAAGACTTCAAATTAAATTTTCTAGCCTGCATTGGCCAACCTATGACAATGGATCCAATATGGCTGGGAAGTACAACGGAGTACAAGCAATCCTTCTTGAGCAAAATCCAAACTATATTTTCTCCAATTGTGGCAACCACACACTAAATCTTGTCGGCACTGATTGCACTGAATTGTGCAAGGAAGCAATCACATACTTTGGAACAATCTAGCAACTGTATAACCTCTTCAGTAGCAGTCCTTGAAAGTGGGAAATTCTGAAGCAGCATCTGCCTGTTTCCCTTCATGGCATGTTGACAGCAAGGTGGTCAGCACGAACTCATGGAGTTAAACCGGCTGCACAGCATTTGGACTCTGTGAGAAAGGCTTTTAGGGAGCTTGAATCTCTTACTCTCACAGCACAGACTCGTGTGGTGTTCAAGTCAATTCAGAAGTATACATCCAAATTTGAATGTATTTTAATGTCATCCATGTGAATAAAACTGCTCAAAATAATCCACAAAACTAATCTTGTAATCGAAGCACACAATGCTACATTAGATGTTGAGGGATAACATTGAACAACTTCTTAAAGATATTCAAAAGATTTGTGATCAATGGGACGCAATCCTTTCGCAGTCCAAATCAGTAGCACAGGGTATTAACATTTCATCTGAGTTTTCCACCACTCACAACCTAACATCTCAATCTGATCCAGAAAGGCACTATCAAGTCAATTTTTGTTGTTGTTACTGACTCAATCAAATCTGGTCTTACACACCAATTGGAGTAATTGCAACAAATGTGTACCCTTTTTTGATTCCTTTGGGAATTCAGAGAACTAAGTGATAAAGATCTATATTCAGCAGCTGAACAGTTTCAAGTAAGGTACAACAATGAAATTTCAAGAGATCTCTGTGATGAGATCATCTTCCTGAAACGGATACATTCCACCAACTTTAAATTTCGGCCTGTCAACTGTATTTCCTAATATCACAATTGCATTATGTATTTTTTTCAGTCTCCCTGCATCAGTGGCTTCAGGTGAATGTATATTCAATGTGTTAAAACAAGTAAAGAACTATTATTGTTCTACAATGGGACAAAAGTGTTTTGAATGGACTTGCAGTGCTTAACATTAACAGTGATGTTGCACGTAAATTAGATTTTTCTTCAATAATAAATGAGTTTGCATGCAACAAAGCCAGAAAAGCATTCCTAAAATGAAAAGTTTTGCTTGAAGAGGGAACTCACAATTAAAGTTACATTTTTAATACCCATGCTATTGGTATAATGACTTAATTGTTAGTAAATAAATATCTCAAGCATTCATTTTCATATATTCTTTTGGTTTTAATATGACCCTGTGGATGGAAAGTTAGATATGTCGGGGGTCTGGGGTTGGGCTGGGGCCTCTAAACTCAAAGTGGCCCGGGCCTCTGTTATTCTCTGAGAGGGCCTGCCCGTGACCAAGCATCAGAAAAGACCATGGTGGCAGAGTTCTTACTGACGCTGACAATATCAAATGGGGACGGAGAGATTACTGTACCAATCTGTATGCCTCATTAGAGCCACTTGCAACCGATGATAGACAACTGAATAGGATGACAGAAAGGAGAGCCATCATCCCTGCATGGGGAAGCAGTGCATGCTATTATGAAAATGAAGCCCAGGAAAGCACCTGGGCTAGACAACAAAGCAGCAGACTTGGGGATATTAAAAAGTGTTTACTTTAATTAACTGGGTAACTGCTGAAAACAATTCAGTGGTTACACGCGGGGGGGGGGGGGGGGGGGGAGGATTGCTCCCCAGGAGCAAGTGTGCACTGGGAAAATGCCTTTTAAGCTGGGTACCCACATGTACCAGAAGCCTCCACGTAATCATGAAGGTTAACCAGTGAGCCCCGGCTTCACCAGTTAACTGTGTACACATTTGTACTTCCACACCCCTACTTGCTAGAAGTGATTGGTGATTGCAGTATTGTTCTCATGCGGAAGATGTACTCCTGGCGCTTCCTAGTCTCTACCATGCCTACCAACTGGCCAGACTACTGGCCGAAAGCCATCTCTCTGCCCTTACCAAAGAAAGGGGATATACATCTACGCAATCATGCCCCCTCCCTGATATCACACACAAGTGCTGCTCTGCATAGTTCAGGATCACGTGCAGCAAAGGATAGAAGCCAAACTATGACAACTATTGGTTCAGAGAGGGACAGGACCCACACAATCAAATTGTGAGTATCAGTCGTATCACTAAAATGCAGAGAGTATAATCACTCACTGATTGTGTGTTTCACTGACTACTCCAAAGATTCTGATAATATCCAATGCAACCGTCTCTAGAGGATACGGGGATTCAGAAACATCTCACTAGAACTCACTGCAAATCTCCACTGTCAACAACAGATCACGTGCAAACAGCAGGGTGAGAGTCAAGGGAGCATTCTGTCCCCAGTTCTGTCTTTTCCATTTGTACACGGAATTTATTCTGACACAAGCCCTGAAAGGTTTTAATAAGGTGGAAGGAGCTAGGATTTCAATTAGTGGACACTTCTTAATCAACCTCAGATATGTGATACCACCACACTCTATGCTGTAACCATCGTAATAAGATGAGGGCCTGAAACATAAGCCCATGTAGCATAGGCCTGGTTTGAGGCCTAGTTAACAATGGGCAAAACATGGCTAACAAAGCAAAGCTAAGCTGTGAGCAAGAGGCAGGCCCCAGCTCATAGAACTTGGCACGAAAGTGGCTGAGTGCGCAAAACACTAATTGGTGCTAGGTACTGACTGCAGAAAAATAATTGGTACTGGTCATAAGTGGAAAGCACATGATATCACTAGCTCATTAAAAAAGATGTTGGCACCCACTCACAGATACAAACTCAGGTTCAGGAAAGGGTCTAGATTAATGACAGCATGATGAATAGAGATGATCTAATCAGACCATGAGGTACAGGGTGATGAATGGTATCTAAGTAGCGTCAGAGGGCGATAACCTGACAACATCAGAGGTTGCTCTAAGGAAATCATAAGACAACTAGGGATGAGTCGCTGAGCACTACTGTGCTATACAAAAGTATAGAAAAACAGAGGAATCTCCACTGTATGAAAGCCTGTCTAGTGAAAAGCTGATTTTTTTTCATGGCAACTTATGGAGGTGAAACCTGATAAACTAATGCCACTGACAAGGAAAAAAAACAACAACAACAAAACAGAAGCCTTTGCTATGTGATGCTGGCAAATACTCTTGCAAATCTCCTGGATGGAAAAGACAGTGAACACTTATATTAGAAATATTACTGCAGAACAGTGTGGACTGCGCTCTCAGAAATCAAGTGTGATCTAATGTACCTTGATCACATCAGGCGTAGAGACAGAAATAACAAAGTTATCATGGACGGAATGGCGGCCAGTCATCATACTAGGGGACGACTGGTGAGATGGATAGATAGCGTGGGGCAGATCGCAGGGAGGCCAGCTGCCGAAAGAGCAAAGTCAGCGACGGTTTGAGGCTTCTGAAAATTCTGCTGTGATGTCCCCAGTATTCAGATATGAATGAACAGGCCTGTCGCGCTCACTCAGTTTGGTCTCTTGCCTGCACGCTGGATCCCACATCCAGACCACAGCAGATTTGTTCTCTCCTTCCCCATCATTACAAGTCTAAAGGTTTCCTTTATCTGTTACACACACACCCTATTTAAGCCTGTTTAAACAATTAGATAAGCCAATGGTGAGGGGAAGTCTCTTCTGTTCTGTGTTCTAGCAGACTCCTGCCCACTCACTTCCTTTAAAGTGCTCAGAACGGTCCCCTGGGGCAAAGGAGTTTAAGCCTCTCTCAGAGATGCTTTAACAGCAGGGGCGGGGAACCTTTTTTAGGTCACGGGGCCATTGTACCACAGAAAAATCAGTCAGGGACCACACACAAGTGAGAAGCACTGAAGTGGCCTCTGATTGAGAAGGAGAAAGACACTCTCCACATTCCCTTCACACACCAGAGCCTGGGGGAACCCAGGCTAGTAGATTGTGTGTGCTCCAGCCCTGCAGTGGGGCAGCAGGGGGACTGGAGCACCAGCGCAGGCTCCCAAATACTCCGGGGGGGGGGGGGGGGGAGACTTGAGACTGGGGCTGGATCCAGGCTCCCCACCCCTGCTTTAACGACTGATAAATAAGAGTTGGGGGAGTTTACGCACCTCAGCCGTGTGAGATCTGCATGGATAACTGCACCTTGGTTAGGAAAACAATAATATGCTGGTTTCTTTGGAGCCTGGAGCTTTTTTAGAGGAATCATACCGACCAGTGAGCTCTTTAGAGATCACTGCCCACAACAGTTCAACTCCAGGAGCATCTGAGGCTCTCTCTCGCTCCCAACAAACTTTGGATTAATTCATTTCCCCCTTCCATTGCTCCCCTCCCACGTTGTCAGAAACTTCTACAATCTGAGTCACGAGAAAGCCCCAGTTAAGGGAAAAGGTCAAATCCCTGATGCGTAAAAAGCCCATTAAATTAGTCTTGAGGGCTCTTTCACCCTCCTACGTGAAACCAGGGGAGCATACAATGTGCTCTCAGACTGGCAGGGGCACACGACAGTTAAGAGTCCTATATTGCAAGCTAGACGAAGGGGTTCTACTGGAAGCCACAAAGCAAAGATGGACATTATCCATCAGACTACTGGATTCATTAGGCATTCGCAGACGTAAAGGACAAATCTGCCGTTGATGCCGGTAAACGAAGAACCTAAGCTAAGATGCCAGGTATAATTCCCTTCCCCCACTCCCCCCAGCATGTGCTGAAGCCCATCATTTGCTGCAACCCACTGTACTTACTGTAGTTTGCACAATTTATGACTTAGTTTAAATGAACACAGTTAAATCCTGGCAGAAATGGTAGGGGCTTTTGGCAGCTTTCTGCTGCTTTCATGGTCAGACTTCCCAGTAGCTGGCACACCACAGGTTGAAGTGCTCTATAGGAAGAGTGGACCTGTTAGACCATGGATGATTCTGAACCTTAAAGATGCAAAATAAACTAAAACCTATGCCACAACCTAGGCAGATAAATGACGACAGTATTAAAATGCAGGCAAGAAAGATTAAGGCAATGCTTGGGCATTCCTTGGCAATGGATTGCCTTTCAGAAAGTTAAAGGACTATAGTTTACATGGATAACACTGCCAAATGGCTGCTCTGATATTTGAGTGAGTCATTCTCTAAACAAGAAAAGAATACCCTTTCTTGGTACTTTCTTTTTATTGCCAACAGCCAGTGTCAGATTCAGGGCAACTGCACTTTGTATATTCCCCTCAACCGTCCCTTGAGGGCACCCACTGAACAGTTTCCAGCTCTCAGCAGTCACTTCCCTTGGGTAGAGACCCACATCTCACTCACTCCTGATGGAGTTTTAAGTGCTGCACAGCTCAATGGATTTACACTGACTGTAATGCCCTGAGCAAGTCCAGCTGCCTAAACAGGCCGGAGCCTGCACTCTGGTTTGTGTTCAAAGGCCATGACCAGTGCATTGCCCACAGTTATAAAAGCCACCATACAGCTGCTTCTAAGCAAGCACATTTATTCCTAAGATAAAAGCCATTACAGTGAAATATACTGACATCATAATTGAATTTACACACAGGGTAAAAAGCTTACCAGATGTCTACCCCAGCTGCAGCATAGGGCTCTAACAGGTTTCAGTCCTTCAAAACCCATACTAGGTTTTCCCTGTGGTTACAGTTATCTGTTTCAGAACTAGGAATGTTAAAATGAGGATAACTGACTAATTGAACATTTCAGTGGTTACACGGTTACATGCACCCGCAGCGCAGATTGGCAGCCAGCTCCTCGGGAGCTATATTGGAGGCAGCAGCACTGGGCAGCAGTCAGCTCCCCAGGAGCCAGCTTTTAAGCCAGCTCCCACCTGCTGCCCTGCACCACTGCTTCTGATACAGGGAGCTGCAGCCAGGGCAGGAACAGCCAGGCAGCTACCACACAGCCCGCCCTGGCCGTGCGCCACACCAGGAACCGGGCTGTGGTGCAGCCCCAGAACAAGCCGCTGGCCCCAGGTACAGCCTGGCAGCAACCACCAGCTTCCTCAGGGCTGGAGCTGGCATCAGCTGAAGGTAGAGAGGGTCCCAGTGGATAAAGCATCAGCCTCTGGAGCCTGGGATTGAGGGTTTGAGTCCTACCTACATTCCCCTAATACAGGGGCAGCAGTCAGCTCCCTGAGAGCCAGTGTGCACCAGGTACCAACTCTTAAGCCAGCTCCCAGTTGCTGCCCTGCGCAGCAGCACAGGGTGGGAGCTGTGTGTAACTATTTGGGTAACTGATAAGCTCATGCTTACTGGTTACCCATTGAAATGGCTACATTCTTAGATCCCTATTCAGAACCAGAACAAAGCAAATTGGCAATTTCTTTATACAGTTCAGGACCTGGACCTTGCCCTTCTGTAACAAGTAACAAGGTCCTCTCTCCTCAGATATAGCTTGGAAGGGCTATTTCTTTGCATAGCGGGAGTTGGATAATTTGCATTTGGAGAAGGCCCTAAGGATTCCCCAGGAAATCTACTAGCACTTATTGTCCCCAAAGTCCATTCTTGTTTGGCACATTTTCAGTATAGTCTTTTGAACTTCCAGAGCTGACCTGTGTCACATAGTCCCCTTAGAGAGGTTGCATGCAATCCCAGTCCCATAAACTTAATAAAATAAACTATTTCAAGGACAGGAAATTGCTCTGTCACAGCTGGAATTCCACTGCATATTAATTTTCCTTTGGTTATGGGTTCCCTGGCTTAAGCTGGAATTGTTAGTGGGGCTGGGGGTCCAGTACCATAGGCTCTTTTAAAACTTCCAGCCCTAATTTTTATTGTCTTGAATTTAAAAAGCTTTAACCGATCTATGGAACAGACACCATCGAGTTTGCACTGCTCACAAGTTACCATTATTAGAAGATTTTTTCCCCAGATGTTTGCTAGGAAGTTGACAAAAAATGCTGAAAGATTATAGAGTTCCGTGGCCATTATGAGACCCCCGTCAGATTATCCCATACCTTTTACTCTACCCCTCTTCCAATCTACTAACAATGTAAACTGGGGCCCTGAATTTCAGCAGTGCTGCGCTCTTACTTCTACTTGCCATTGACGTCTTCTGAATTACGGATGTCAAGTTTAACTGGTTAACCAGTAAGCATTGCCTTACCAGCATAACAAGCCTTGTGGATAAGGGAGAAGTGGTGGATGTCATATACCTAGACTTTAGTAAGGCATTTGATACGGTCTCGCATGATATTCTTATTGATAAACTAGGCAAATATAACTTAGATAGGGCCACGATAAGGTGGGTGCATAATTGGTTGGATAACCGTAGTCAGAGAGTTGTTGTTAACGGTGCTAAATCCTGCTGGAAAGGGATAACAAGTGGAGTTCCGCAAGAGTCTGTTTTGGGACCTGTACTGTTCAATATCTTCAGCAATGATGTAGATATTCAGATAGAGAGTACGCTTATTAAGTTTGCAGATGATACCAAACTGGGTGGGGTTGCAACTTCTTTGGAGGATAGGGACATAATTCAAAATGACCTTAGCAAGTTAGAGAAATGGTCAGAGGTAAACAGGATGAAGTTTAATAAAGAGAAATGCAAAGTGCTCCACTTAGGAAGGAACAATCAGTTCCATACATACAAGATGGGAAGTGACTGTCTAGGAAGGAGCATGGCGGAAAGGGATCTAGGGGTCATAGTGGACCACAAGTTGAATATGAGTCAACAGTGTGACGCTGCTGCAAAAAAGCAAATATGATTCTAGGTTGTATCAACAGGTGTGTTGTAAGCAAAACTCGTGAAGTCATTCTGCCGCTCTACTCTGCACTAGTTAGGCCTCAGCTGGAGTACTGTGTCCAGTTCTGGGCGCCACATTTCAAGAAAGATGTGGAGAAATTGGAAAGGGTACAGAGAAGAGCGACAAGAATAATTAAACGTTTAGAGAACATGACCTATGAAGCCAGGCTTCATGAACTGGGCTTGTTTAGTTTGGAAAAAAGAAGATTAAGGGGGGACATGATAGCGGTTTTCAAATATCTAAAAGGGTGTCACAAGGAGGAGGGAGAAAATTTGTTCCTCTTGGTTTCTGAGGACAGGACAAGGAGTAATGGGCTTAAAGTGCAGCAAGGGAGGTTTAGATTGCACATTAGGAAAAAATTCCTAACTGTCAGGGTGGTCAAATATTGGAATAAATTGCCAAGGGAGGTGGTGGAATCTCCCTCTCTGGAGATATTTAAGAACAGGTTAGATAGACATCTGTCAGGGATGGTGTAGACGGAGCTTGGTCCTGCCTTGAGGGCAGGTGGCTGGACTCGATGACCTCTCGAGGTCCCTTCCAGTCCTATGATTCTATGCTTACACCAGGGTAACCAGTTAACCAGCAACCAGCCAGCCAGACCAGCCCTCCCTGCCCAAAGCAGAGTGTGGTGGGCCCTGCCTGGAGCAGCCCCCGTCCGTGGCGTGCCATAGGTGGCCCAGTTGGGCCATCACACCATAGGCAGGGGGCAGTTCATGTGGCAGGCGGTTAAGCTGTTAAACCTATCATTTAACAGGTTAACAATTTACACGGGATTTTACATCCCTTCTCTGGATCAGACCCTAGGCTTGCATTAAATGCGGCTACCTTCGGTTTTCATAGTCAGTGGCAATTCCCCAGCTAATTTCTGTATGAGGTGGAACTGAACAAGCTGGAGAAGTCTTGATTAATACAGGAAATCCCAAACAGCTTTCAATCTATTAAAACATTCTTTAGTGGCAGTCATCTGCATTTATCCATTTTGTGCATAGTTGTTATTTGTAGAAGGATTTGACTCCACTATGAACAGTAAATTCAATGGAGCGTTAATAAAACAATGAATCAAAGTCAGGATTCCCTTGCATGCTTCTTATTGCCAGGGACAGGGTGCACTAGACAGTTGAACCCCAGGCTTAATGAGGATAAGCTGATTTTCAGAATTTAATACTGAAAACCTAGCTGTCCAAAGTTAAGCCCTGGCATGCTTTTTCCAGGAGTAAGCCAGAGAGGCCCTCATTAAAGTGCACCAATTCTTTTTTCTTATCATTCCTTACTGAGCACAAGATTTCTGTGACACATGGCCAGAAAGGTTAAGCATCAGGGAAGATAACTGACCCAAATTCATCCTTAAAGGACATTTTGGTAGATAACGTTTGTGCTTGTGCGTTTGCATGGGTATTGTTAGTCGTTCCTGTCTACTGTACTTCTCTCTCTTTGAAGTGCATAGAAAATAGAAGAACTAGAGGACATCAAATGAAATTAATGGGTAGCAGTTTTAAAAACTAATAAAAGAAAGATCTTCTTCACACAGCACATAGTCAACCTGTGGAACTCCTTGCCAGAGGAGGCTGTGAAGGCTAGGACTATAACAGAGTTAAAGAGAAGCTAGATAACTTCATGGAGGTTAGGTCCATAAAAGGCTATTAACCAGGGGTTAGAAATGGTGTCACTGGCCTCTTTGTCAGAGGATGGCACGAGACAAATCACTTGATTATTGTCTTCGGTCCACCCCCTCTGGGGCACCTGGTTCTGGCCACTGTCGGCAGACAGGCTCCTGGGCTAGATGGACCTTTGGTCTGACCCAGTACGGCCGTTCTTATGTTACGTTCTAAAATCATTCAGTGATTTTCATCATATTTGACTTGGGTGTCTAGGTGGAGGCCTAAGGGCCTACTGTTAGCTTTTAAGGGCCTACTGTTGCTTTAAAAGGGCCTACTGTTAGCTTCTATAATATCCTATTGGCTACCCAAAGGCCATTTTGCTCTAGCTTGGTAAATCTAAATATTGGAATATCCACCAGCTTTGGTGACTGGCTCCCCACCACCATTCTTTGCAGTTCACCCTAACTAATTGACCTCAGTTGGCTCTCCTAGAATCCCAGTCACTGTGGATTAGTCTGGCTAGGATACATATTACCACAGGTTTGTTGGGTTTTCAGATCTGAACCACATGCTTGTCAAAAATTAATGTTGATTGTGAAAGTAGTAAGAATTATATTGTAAGAGAAAGATGAATTATACTGTAATAATAGAATAAGTTCAAGGAATACTGTTTGTCCCTGAACAGGAAAGAAAAGATTATGTTAATGTTGTTTGTAGGTATGCAGGATGGACCAGAGGTAAACCAGGTGTGTCTGGGATAACAGGAAAAGGAACATTAGGTATAAGGGAGAAAGTAATTGAGATAACCAGGGAGATATGGACAGGAGATTGCTGAGGCTTGATATGGAAATGAAGATACTTGACTAGTCTCATGTTAATCATGTGAGTTTTGCCTCCTTTTCGGATCATGTTAATTTTGCTTTCTTTTGTCTGTATAAATCAAGGGGTTTGAGCCTTGTATGGTACTCACATTAACTGGGTGTATTAGCAGAACGGCTTTGATAATAAACAGAGTGGTCTGACAAATTTGTGAGTCCTGTGTCTGACTTTGACACTAGGACACATATTACCACAGGTTCGTTGGGTTTTTGGATCAGAACCACATGCTTGTCAAAAATTAATTTTGATACTGGAGAGTTTAAGGGGTTAAAATCAGTTACAGTGACCCACATCATAAGAAGAACTTGATAGAAAAAGCCATGAAGAATTGTGCTTACAGAGAGGATTGTCTTCTAAGAAAAAGGCCCCAGAGCAAGAACTGAAAAATGTGTTTATGGCCAGGGAACAGGAAGCAGACCCAGTGAAAATGCTTGCAGTGAGAAACCAACAACAATTTGACCACAAACAAAAGCTCATAGATGTTCTATTGCAGGAAAAGCAGAAGATAGCTCATAAGGAAAGAGCTGCCCACCTGAGGCATATACAGTAAACTTCCGATAATCCGGCACCTTTAGGACCCAGGGGGTGCCGGATTATCAAATATGCCGGACTATCAGAAGGGGGGGCTATGAGGGGTCTGGAGTGGGGTGGGAGGGAATGCCACCCCAGACCGTTCATAGCCCCCCCTTACAATAGTCCGGCTCTGCCCCAGGCATCACTGATTCAGCCGCTGCTGGTCAGTTTCAGCAGAAGCTGAATCGGGGATGCCTGCAATAGAGCAGCTGGGGTGCTGCGGGGTTGGTCCCACAGCGCCGAGGGGCGGCGCTACGGCACCAACCCAGCAGCACTCCAGCTGCTCTTGGGGACGCCTGGGACAGAGCAGCTGGGGTACTGCCCGGTTGGTCCCGTAGCGCTGCCCCTTGGGGCTGCGGGACCAACCCCGCAGCACCCCAGCTGCTCTTGGGGACGCCTGGGGCAGAGCAGCTAGAGTGCTGCCTGGTTGGTCCCGTAGCGCCAAAAGACGGCGCTGCAGGACCAACCCGACAGGACCCCAGCTGCTCTGCCCCAGGGGTCCCCGATTCAGCCGCTGCTGAAACAGATCAGTGGCTGATTCCAGGAAGCCCGGGGCAGAACAGCTCTGCCCCAGGCTTCCTGGAATCAGCCGCTGATCTGTTTCAGCAGCGGCTGAATCGGGGACCCCTGGGGCAGAGCAGGTGGGGTCCTGCCGGGTTGGTCCCGCAGCGCCGTCCTTTGGCGCTGAGGGACCAACCCGGCAGCACTCCAGCTGCTCTGCCCCAGGCGTCCCCAAGAGCAGCTGGGGTGCTGCCAGGTTGGTCCCGCAGCCCCGAGGGGCAGCGCTACGAGACCATCCGGGCAGCACCCCAGCTGCTCTGCTCCCAGCTTCCCCGATTCAGCTGCTGGTCAGTTTCAGCAGCAGCTGAATGGGGAAAGCCTGTCCGGCTGCCCCAGCACTTCCGGGTTCCTGATGGTGCCGGACCATCAGGAATCCCGGAGCATTGGATGCCGGACTAATGGAGTTTTACTGTAGAAGGGCTAGTTGCTGAGGAGAAGGCTCACAAGAGGCACCAGGAATCTGCCAGACTTCCGCTTCAAGTGCTAGAACTGTGGTGTCCAACACGCTAGCCACATGTGGCTGTTTGGCTGGTTGAGTGTGGCTCACAAAATTATTTACATTTTCAGAATAATGTGGCTAGTTCGCTATAGCAGTAGCCACTACAGTACCTACTACTTCAGAACTGGTTGGACACCGTGGTACTGGAAGAGCAGAAAAAAAATTACCCCTGCTTGGGAATCCATCCCTTCTATACAACAAAAATTGGGAAAGATTTTTTTTCCATTTACAAAGATACTGATGACACAAACGAATTTCTATCTACCTTGAACATCTCTGTGAAATTCACCATATCAGGGGAACAGCATATGTCTGTTCTGCCGACCAGAGTGACTGGGACAGCTTTCAATGAAATGGGTATAGATGAAGCTTTGAACGATGTAAACATAAAGATACCATGTTAAAACATTTCAAGGCTACCTCTAAGGAAACCTGTACATTTAAAATTAGAAATTTTAAAATGTCTAAGGATATTTCTTATGTGGAATGTGCTCAGAAACAGTTAGGGTTTGTCAGGATGTGGATTACTGATGAGAAAGCTTGGGGTGATTTTGAACAATTAATGCAACTAATTACACTGGACCAGATGTTAAATTTGGTACCAGATGAGGGGTGCCATATGTGATAAACAGCCCAGTTCTGTTTGCATGCTGCTGAAATTGCAGATGGATTTGTGCAGAATCAAAGTCGTGAAAGAAATAAGCCTTTGGGGAAAGGTAATCGTTATTCTCCCCGAATGTAAAAGAAGAGTTTAAAAGTGGGACCAGCCCCACTTCTGCTAGAAAAGCTCAAAGGAGCACAGAACAGAGAAATCTTATCCTCTGAGAAGGACAAATGTAGATCATTTATGTGGTACACTTGGTAGTTGGATATGTCTCAAAACCAACTCTGAGACAGCCGAGGCTATGTCTAGACTGCAGGCTTCTTTTGGAAGATATTTTCCAGAAAAACTTATTTTGAAAGAGAGCATCTAGTCTACACAGCAAAAGTGCAATGAAAAAGCGATGTGCTTTTTCAAAGATTGCGTCCAATCAGTGTGGGTGCTATCTCACATTTCGGTTGTGATTACTGTAGACAGAGTGGCCACCAGGACAACTGTGCTTTTTCCTGGAGGCCTTTTCTTTCGAAAAAACACTCTCTTCTGCATCCACACATAGCTTTTTTCAGAAAAAGGCTTCTTCCTCGTAGAAAAGAGATTTACCAAAGTTGGAAAAACCCCTCCATTCTTTCGACTTTCTGTCAAAAGAACTCAATAGCAGTGTGGACATAAGTGTAGTTTTTCCAGAAAAACTCTGCAGTGTAGACATACTGATACAGTTTCAACTAGCATAGGCTGCTTTACAGACAGAGAAGAGCTGGATAAACTCTAACAGACACGATGCAATTTCCAACATCTGAGGTCTCATTTCCCTTGCCCCAGCATCTATGGCTGTTCACAGACATATACTTGGGAGAGTGAGACACACAAGACGCCATTTGCAACAGACAAACAGCTGCTTCCCACCGACACACATGTGGAGAAACTCTCCATAGGTAAGTCATTGCCCTCAATAGACACAGGCTCTCTTCTTGTGACTGATTCGTTATATGAACTTGACTGCACAAAGCTTTGAAATCATTCCCTATTAAAAGATCAGAAGGAATTGTATCTTTTGATCCTATAATCATGGTGCCATCAAATCCATCCCATTTAAGGTAGATTTTAGCCAGAGGCACTCTTACAAAATATTCAAAAAAAGCTACAAGAGTTACACTTTCACCTGGCAAGTAATCTCCCTCCCTGAAAAGGCTTGGTTTAACCAAGGTCCCATCTGATGTAGTCTCTCTCCATGCCAGACACTTTCTTCCATGAACTTCTGCACTGCTAATAAACTCAGTATTATTGTTCCCATATTTAGCTTTAATATGAGTTTTAAGGTCAAGTCCTTCAGAGACAACAGTAACAGCATTTACATACCAGACAACAGCACTGGGCTCTGTTTAGATTTGCCCATGTGTTTGGAATAACTGAATTAGCATTTACTAGGTTTGCTGGTTTACTTTTTACATTTGGACACTCAGACTGATGTGTCCAGGACAGAAATGTTCCTGAATTTATGCCTGCTAGGGAGTAAAGATATGTAGAGCCCTGCAAATACGTGGGTATCAGCTTTATATTTGTGGATGTGGATATCCGCCACTCATTACTGTGAATATGGATGCAGATATGGATACAAATTTTGTATCTTAAAGCCTGCAAATCTGCAGCTATCCACTTTATATCCATGCGTATCCGCATATGCGGGTATCTGTGGCTCGTTTTTGTAGATACAGATGTGGATACAATTTGTGTGATCCTTTCCAGGCTACTGCACTGGCCAAGTTTTCACTGGAGCACAGGGAAAGGGAAATTAAATCCTTCCGAAGTCTGAAATGATGGAGCCATGCAAAACAGCCTAACCAGTTCAGAGTCAGTGAGAGGTCTGGCAGGTTGATTTAAGAAGCAGACATGTCCACGTTATGCTTCAGCAGAAGTCGGAAAGACTAGGTCAACACTAATTAGTCACTCTGAATGGATCATGTCCCTTTTATGAATAACTTTTCATCACCTTTTGAGCTGCAAGCAAGCAGGACAGCCTGGCCTTATTAGCCTGCTGCCCGGCTGTCTCACACACTCCTCAGGTACACAGACTGAACCATTAAGTACTAGAGAAAATACAGTAATGAAGGCTTGAAAAGTCTGTTTCCTGCTAGTTAGAAAATTCAGTCTGCTGGGCCAGGGACACACAGGAAGAGGAAGGAGCTTACTAGTGAATTCCAGGGAAAACCGCTCTGGGAGAAACTTAGCGCCCATGCTGTCTGGGACTTTCTATCACACTGACGTCCCTAAGCCCTACTTGGAGGCTGCATCATTTCTCCCAGACGCTGTTAGGCAGAGACTTAGGAGTGGAAAGTCTTCAGTACTTGGAGGCACCCCCAGCCTCCCAGCTGCTGCTTTACTGACCTGGATGGTGGATGAGCTGAGGGGGAAGAGGTACATACATGGGAGGGTAGGGATAGGGTCTAGCATGACCTAGACAAACTGGAGGATTAGGCCACAAGAAATCTAATAAGGTTCACCAAGGAGAAGTACAGAGACCTACACTTAGGACAGAAGAATCCTATGCACTGCTACAGGTTGGGGACCCACTGGCTAAGCAGCAATGCTGCAGAAAAAGATCTGGGGATTACAGTAGACCAGAAGCTGGATAGGAGTAAACACGGTGCCATTGTTGCCACTAAGGCTAATGGCATATTGGGGTGCATTGGTAGGAGCATTGCCAGCAGGACAAGGAAAGTGATTATTCTCCTCTATTCGGCACTGATGAGGCCACATAGAATCACGGAACTGGAAGAGACCTCAGGAGGTCATCAAGTCCAGCTCCCTGCCCAAAGCAGGACCAATCCCAACTAAATCAACCAGCCAGGGCTTTGTCAAGCCGAGACATAAAAACACTGCAACTTGAGACCATCGCTCCTTGTTCTGCCATCCATCACCACTCAGAACAGCTTCTCTCCATCCTCTTTGGAACCTCCCTTCAGGAAGCTGAAGGCTGCTATCAAATCCCCCCTCAGTCTTCTCTTCTGCAGACTAAACAAACCCAAATCCCTCAGTCTCTCCTCATAGGTCATGCGCTCCAGCCCCCTAATACACATCTAGCATACTGCATCCAGTTTTGCCCCCTCTTCCTCCCAACTACAGAGAGGATATGGACAAATTGGATAGAGTCCGGCAGAGGGCAAGAAAAATGATTAGGGGGCTGGAGCACATGACTTGTGAGCAGAGGCTGAGGGAACTGGGCTTATTTAATCTTCAGAAGAGAAGAATTCGAAATCAGCCTTTCAACTCCCTGAAGGGGGCTCTAAAGAGGCTGGAACCAGATTGTAGGAAAAACTGTTTCACTAGGAGGGTGGTGAAGCACTGGGACGAGTTGCCTAGGAAGGCAGTGGAAGCTCTATCCCTGGCGGTTTTTAAGGCCAGGCAAGTTGGGGTTGGTCCTGCATTGAGCAGACCTCCAGAGGTCTCTTCCAACTCCTGATTAGCCACCAGGAGAGCCTATGGCCTGCATGGGCCCAGGGGAAGGTGAGGGGGCATCTCCCGGAAGGGGCGAAGCCTGGGGCCGAAGGGGCAGCCTCCCAGAGCACTGCACACGCCACCCCCACAGCCCTCAGAGCTGCATGGAGCATGCGGCACGGCGCTCTGGTGGCAATTTAAAGGGCCCAGGCCGCCGCTGCTACCATAGTAACAGTGCCAGCAGCCAGGAGGCCCAGGCTCATTTGAATTGCTAGGCCATGGGGCAACTGCCCCCTTTGTTTTGCCCTAGGGTTGCTAGATGGTTGAAACAAAAATACCGAACACCCCTTCCCCCGCCCCCCCAAAAAGAAAACCAGGAAAAAATTCTGTTGAAGGGGGAAAAAAGGGGGGAAGCGGGGAACAAAAGTTGTTGAGAAAAAAAAATCCAAGGACTTAAACCAAAAAGAAAATAAATAAATAAATAAATAAATAAATAAATAAATAAAACAGCATGTCCCCTTTAAGAGTGAGTGTAGGGATAGGAACAGGGGAGAGGTTGAGCACTAAGACCCAGGGGAAAGCATTGCTTCCCCTCGGTCTTTTGGCCGGCAGCCTTGGGAATCAGGTAAGAATGGAGCCTGGGGGTGTTGGCAGCCAGAGGGGGATTCGGGGGGGGGGGGGGGGAAGCCTGGCACTGAGTGTTTGTAGGGTTGCCAGGTGCCCGGCATTTTCACTTCCTGGCCAGGGAAAAATTCAGAAAATACTGGACATCTTAGGTGTCTGGTATTCTCTGAATTTTTTTTTTTTTACCAGACAGGAGCCGAAAATACCAGACTGTCCGGGTGAATACTGGACACCTGGCAACCCTACTTTGCCCCACCCCAGCCGTGTCGGTGGGCCTGTTCACCACTATTCTTTCTTCCTCAGTCTCCAGCAGGGTGGATAAAAATCAATTAATTTAAATCAAGTTTTTAATTAAAAAAAATGAATAAAATACTAAATTTCTCATTTAAAAATAAGTTACAATTAAACTTTATCCCAGACATGCTACACCTACACTTACAGTCTCATAACAATGAAATGATGGCTCCAATCTGTCCAGCCTAATAGTCTGCTCTTGCTTCTTGAAAGTTCTGGGCTTTCAATTTCTGTTTCCCAGCAGACTAACCTGTGCAAAGAAAGACACAGGCTAGATGGGATTGTTTTTTATTCTGTGATGGTGGACCTACGCCAAGCACAGCAATTAGTTAAGACATTGTCTAAATACAGCGAGACAATACGAAGCAAAGGACGGAGGCAGAATTGAAACAAACAGTGGAGTGGACTGGAAAGAAAAAGGGAAGACATTATTCAGCACAAACACAGCTTCCTATATTCCCCTACACTTTTGCCACAGAAAAACGGTCATGGCCTTGGGGTCCGAAAAAGACCCTCGCTGGGAATATTTGGAAGACATTTGGTCCCTGGGTAAAAAAGGAAAAGGTGTCAAGCATAAGCAGTGTAAGACGACAATGCCGCAAGAATGAAACATCATAAGAAAAACTGTTTATTGGGAGCAAATGATGTGGATAAAGATGTGGATATTTAGGATTATTTACAGAAGCTCAGAGGTGTGCATGGTGCTACGTATGAAGAACCAAACAGTCACCATGTCCCCAAGCTGCTTCGACTTCAGAAACATATTATCTTAAGAGCCCAGTGATTTCAATGGGAGTTGGCTTGGTCTCCATTTTCTACAACTGCATCTTGAGACATGCTCTCGCCTATTCATTTTTTTTTTTAAACTAGCAGTTCAACCATCTCCATGCTATGAATGGCACCTTTTACATTCTCCTGGTATAGCATCCCACAGAGACAAGATTTGTTTCACATCAACAGTTACCCGCACACTTTCTCCAACAGGCGCACATATTTTTCTGTAATTGCTTCTTCTACATTTTATTCTATTCTACATAGGCACGTATACTGTGCTTATCACTGCAGCATGCAAGAGCCTTCCAATAGCTCGTTAAGCAATATGACTAACATACATGCCATGCTGGTTCTTTCGACCTCTCCCCAGGGAGAGAAGTGTAGGCAGTGGAATGTTTTGTTTTGTAATTTTTTTTCAACAACAGATGTAGCAATATTTAGTTTAGAGAAGGCAAAGTCCATGGAATAGCTGTTGTGGTGGTGAGGTTCGTGAAGGTTCTTAGATCTCATGGAAGTTCACTGTGTTTGTAACTGATGCTACTATTAGAATTCTGACTAAATGCAGTGATCAAGCCTAACATTCATCTTAAGCTGCATAAAAATAAACAAAATATCTATGTTCAAGATACAGCTTAAATTTAAGCCATTTTATTCACATTTTTAATTATGAAAAGTGATTAGATATTAAAAGTCTCAGAGATGTAACTGTGTTAGTCAGTAACTGAAAAAACAAGAGGGCCTGTAGCACCATAGAGACTAACAAAAATATAGATAGTATCATGAACCTTTATTGACACAACCCACAAAATATCTAGTTAGATATTAGATTGTTATAAAGTAAAAACAAAGGTCACGTCACTTAATGGAACTTCAGACTCAGGGTGGTATGAAAATTCTCATGTTAGTAGCACAAGATTTTGCTTTAATATTGCTTAATCTCGTGGAAATGAATACCGTACATATGATGTGTACAGCCAAGCTTTGAAAACAGAGCTAAGTCTGACTTATTGCACTTTGCCCAAAAAAAGTTACTTGCACATTTCCAAACTGTGCGTTTTATAGGGTACAGCTTTTCATCTAGGTTAGAGCCATCTCGGTCTCTGGTTTTAAGATGCCAGGTAACTCCCTACTCACTGAGCTGGTATAAAAGAACATTCTAGCATAAACATACAGACTGAAGAACAGTAAAATACAACACACACACACTCTCTGGGTACGTCTACACTAGCCCCCTAAATCGATCTAGGGAGGCTAATGAGGACGACCAGAATTGCAAATCAAGCCCGGGATTTAAATATCCCGCGCTTGATTTGCATGTTCCCGGCCGGTCACCATTTTAGAAATTGACTAGCCCGAAGAAACTGCCCGCGTCTACACGCGGCAGTGAAATGGGATTCCCATTTAAAGCCCCTAAATCGAATTAGCTGATAAACCTCATTGCAGGAGGAATACCAGCTAATTCAAGTTAGGGCTTTAAATCGGAATCCCGTTTCGATGCTGCGTGTAGACGCAGGCAGTTACTTCGGGCTAGTCAATTTCTAAAACGGCGACCGGCCAGGAACATGCAAATCAAGCGCGGGATATTTAAATCTCAAGCTTGATCTGCAATTTCGGTCGCCCTCATTAGCCTCCCTAGATCAATCCAGGGGGCTAGTGTAGATGTACCCTCATTCCTCAAGAAAGCTGGCTTGAGACATCTAAAGCGTATTTACAAAATGAACCCATCACCCTACTCACATTCCACACTGAATATAGTAGAAATCAGTATGTAAGTTCTATTGATGTGGTGCCAAATTACTGTAACAATCTTAATTAAAAAAAAAAATCAACCTACTTTGATGTTCATGCGAATTGGCATCAAAGCAGACTCAACCATAGCTGTGTACAAACAAGCATCTTTCCCTACTCCCCACACTTTTTGTGCTCATATAGAGATGTAAATAACCGTTTAAATTGTTTTAATTGTAGTCGGTTAACTTTTACCCGTTGGTAGGCAAACCAAGGACAGGGCCCCACCTGCCTGCCTGTCTGCGCTGCTCCAGCATGGCTGGGGCTGGAGTCCCACCAGCCTGCCCGGCGGCGTCGGTTCCTCTGGGGGAGGGAGGTCCTGCTGGGCCACCAGGTAGCACTGGCTCACCCAGCCCAAGTCGGAGAGGCTCGCCTGGGATCTTGCCGACCAACTTGGAGTGGCCAAGGCGCCGCCTGCCCACTCAGCATAGCCAGGGATGTAGTCCCATGTGCCCACCCTGCGCAGCCAGGGCTGGAATCTTGCCAGCCCACCTGGGCTGACTTAGAGCAGCCCATCTTGCCACCCCCACACAGCCCTGCCTCCACCTCCTCCCCCACACACACAACCAGCCTGCCAAGGTTGGCCATCCAATCAGTTACCTAGTAAACATTCCAGTAGGTGTAATGCTTACAGATTAATTCGCTCGGTCCCACCCTCCTCATGTATCTTGGCACACACTGGGGCGAACTCTATGGTCAACTCTGTGGCTGCAAATGCAGTCAGGTGCTATACAAGCAGTCACCCCACATAGGTTCACAACAAGCCCTAAAACTGACCATCAGTTTTCAGTAGGAATGCAAAAGGTTAACCAGATAACCAGTAAGCATCATCAAGGTGAGGCTTCTCTGAGAGCTCTGCGGTATAAAGTTTATATACGCTTGATACAGCAGAGCCTGCAGTGCACATAACCGTGCAATCTTCATGACTGGATCCAAAAGTCACTGCTGTTTACCTTGTGCTTTTAAGAAGCAGGCAGAAGGCCTTCCCATCCCATTCTGTCAGGTGTGATGACCAGGTTTGTTTAGAAAGCAAGAGAGTTGAGGTGTATTTAATGCTTTCTCTAACACCAATGCCATCCCCTGTTCTTATTCCTGGGAATGCATTCAGAAGTAAAATTCAATTGAACAAGGCAAAGCTTAAACCCACCCCACCACTGTTATAGAACACTAGAACGGGAAGGGACCTTGAGGGGTCATCAAGTCCAGTCCCCTACCTTCACGGCAGAACCAAGCACCATGTAGAATCTTCCCTGACAGATGTCTATTTAACCTGCTCTTAAATATCTCCAGTGATGGAGATTCCACAACCTGCCTAGGCAATTTATTCCAGTGTTTAACCACCCTAACAGTCAGGAAGTTTTTCCTAATGTCCAACCCCTCTCTTGCTGCAATTTAAGCCCATTGCTTCTTATCCTGTCACCAGAGGCCAAGGAGAATAATTTTTCACCCTCCTCCAAGCGACACCCTTTTAGGTACTTGAAAGCTGTTGTCATGTCCTCTCTCAATCTTTTCTTTTCCAAACTAAACAAACAAACTTCTTTCACTCTTCCCTCATAGATCATAAATCATTGTTGTTGCTACCGAAGACACTGGCCCCTTAGAGTCAGGCTCAAGGAGCTCTTCCTCGGCTACTTCCAGTAGGTAAGCCCCTGTGGAGCACACAACACCTTCTTGTCTGTCTGCGCAGCACTGCCACTCTGTGGGAACTTCGGAATCTCTCTTCATGCAATTATCAGAGGGGTAGCTGTTTTAGTCTGAATCTGCAAAAGCAGCGAGGAGTCCTGTGGCATCTTATAGACTAACTGAAGTGTAGGAACATAAGCTTTCGTGGGCAAAGACCACCATGCATCTGACGAAGTGGGTCTTTGCCCACGAAAGCTTATGCTCCTACACTTCAGTTAGTCTATAAGGTGCCACAGGACTCCTCGCCGCTTCTTCATGCAATGTCTCTCTATTGCTCCTGTGTCCATGGAATACTGTTACTGTGCTTTGGGTTACAGAGCTCTGCACAAAGCAGTTTCCATAATATGTTGGCTTTAACATCTATACTTTATAGACTAACAAAAATAGATAAGTTTCGTTAGTCTATAAAGTGCTACCAGACCAGTTTTTGTTTTTTAAGTTTATCCTGTACATCTATACTTGTGAGCAGTGCTTTTTTTTGTGATGGTACTGCCCGGTACCGGCACCTCCAGACGCAACACCAGCACCTCCAGTCAGAGATCAACAACTTTTCCCCTGGAGTACCGGCACCATTTTTTTTAAAACAAAAAAAGCACTGCTTGTGAGGCATTAAAAGCATCAGCCCTCTTACCTGGGCTGTCTCCTGCAATTTGGTGCCTTCCCCCTTAGTTTCTTCCCTCTGGTTTCATCACTTTTGTCATCTTGCAAAGCTCGGCCACTTCCCTCCTGCATTCCAATGACTCCAGTTGCATGACATCACCTCCCAAGTCTTTTCAGCCCTCTCCAGCTGAAGTAAAACAAGCTGAACAAGCTAAGGAAGGCTCATTCTTAAAACCAATGTCTGGAGCTCTCCCCTCCCCCAAGGTGAGCTTGCAATACCATTCTCTTGATTGTGTCACCCAAGTAATTTTCCTATAGTACTCTTCCAAATCCCCACTTGCAGTCTCCTCCTCTCAAGGTAAACCTATTTCCGATATTCTGCAAAAAGAGTAAAAATTGCCAGATGTCATTCCTTGTTTCCCAATCCAATTCCCACTAGGGACGTAAGAGGTTAACCGGCCTGGCTGGCTAGACTCTGCTCATGGCAAGACCAGGGGAGCCCCTACTGCTGGAACAGCCCCCACCACCTGAAGCTGTGGGGGCAGAGCAACCCCCACCATGCAAGCAGCCCCCGTGCTAGAGCCAGGGTGGGGCCAAAGCAAGCCTTCCCTCAGCTGTTCATGCTGTGGGTAGGAGAGGGGCTGCTCCAGGGTTAACCAGTTAAACCTGGCGTTTAACTGGTTAATCTTTTAAACGTTAATGAACATCCTAATTCCCACATCTTCAAAGTAAATATTCTGTATATCAGGTGTGGTTTTGCATAATGTTTATGCATCCTAAATATTTTGCAAAAAAACAGCTGAAATTAACCGGGTATTGCAAGTAACAAACATTCACCCTGGTAGAAAGCTCCCACTTGTCACTACTCCGGACCATGGTTTTGATCAAGAGCACTAACAAAAGAATGCTTTACAGAAAGGGAGTAGCCTAACAGGACTGTGCACAAAAGTCACTGCATGAGACAAGAGTGGACGGCTACCAGTAGTTGCAACATGCTGATAATGATGCACAGCCACAGAACTATAAATACACCATCATTATACAGAGTTTCCCCATTCCTTGTTCAGTGGCACAAAACTTGGAGTTATACCCACAAATGAGGAAAAGTTATCATTTGTTTTGGGTAGAAGACCTGAGAAACTCTAGCTTGAGAAAGTGCCTGGGAGTTTCCAAGTCCTACAGGTGGGTCCCTGGATGGATTTGGAGTGTGGGGACAGGTAGCAGGAGGGAGCCTGACAGGATAAGTTAGAAAGTGCAATAATGGGGGAGGATGAGGAGAAAAAAATAAATGTTTAAATTCTAAAGTGGCAGAATGCAAGGTGGAGGAGAGGGGCGGGGACAGGAAAAGAGATAAAAACTGAAAACACCACAGAGGAAAAATACACCAGAGCCTATTACAGTAAAACTCCATTAGTCCGGCATCCAATGCTCCGGGACTCCTGATGGTCCGGCACCATCAGGAACCTGGAAGTGCTGGGGCAGCCGGACAGGCTTCCCCTATTCAGCTGCTGCTGAAACTGACCAGCAGCTGAATCGGGGAAGCCGGGAGCAGAGCAGCTGGGGTACTGCCGGGTTGGTCCGGTAGTGCTGCCCTCGGGGCTGCGGGACCAACCCAGCAGCACCCCAGCTGCTCTTGGGGACGCCTGGGGCAGAGCAGCTGGAGTGCTGCCAGACTGGTTCCGCAGCCCCAAGGGGCAGCACTACGGGACCAACCCGGCAGCACCCCAGCTGCTCCATTGCAGGCATCCCCGATTCAGCTGCTGCTGAAACTGACCAGCAGCGGCTGAATCAGGGACTCCTGGGGCAGAGCCTGACTATCATAAGGGGGGGCTATGTGGAGTCTGGGGTGGCATCCCCTCCCACCCCACTCCAGACCCCTCATAGCCCCCCCTTCTGATAGTCCGGCATATCTGATAATCCGGCACCCCCTGGGTCCTAAAGGTGCCGTATTATCGGAAGTTTACTGTACAAGGAAAAAGAGAGAAGCAGCAGCAAGAAAAGGAGAGAAATAGCAAGAGAGATTCACTGAACAGTAACAGGGGAACAGAGGTCAGGGCATCACTGGATGAATTTCACTGATATTCTGATAATTTACTCAAACACTTGTCTATGCTATTGGATCAGGTCTGTAGAGTTGGCCAAATACCGGCTTGGGAAATGTATTGTGTTACAAGTACTGTACCTACAAGAGTCAAATAATAATTTTTTTCTTTCTTCTGCTGTTCAGCCAGTCATTGTGGTAATTTACTTTATAAACCATGTATTAAAAGGAAAATTGATCAACAGCATGTGACTCATTTGCATCTCTCAGCTGCCAGCACACATGGCTTTTTGAGCTATAGCAACACAGCCGTTTCTCAGCCTGACTGAGAAAGTGGACTTCAATGGCAGCCAAGTTGCAAGCAGCTTTATTTTACAGCGGTCATGCTCCTTTCTCTTCTAGCCCTATGTTTGTGAGGTGGAGGTGTCTATTAGAGCATCTAGTCCCGGAGTCTCAATCCCGGAAGCCGCTTCCTCGGGACTGGGGGAGGAGCCATGGAAGGGAGAGGGTGGAGCAATGGCAGGATGGTTTTATTCAGTGTTTGCTTTCTGCATCTTTTAGGTAATAAAATCAGCTTCACCCACAGGTTGTTAGTACAGCAAGGTTTTCATGGGGTGGCTAATCCATTTTAAAAACTAGATAAATTCATAGAGGATAGGTCCAGCAATGGCTATTAGCCAGGATGGGTAGGAGTGGTGTCCCTAGCATCTGTATGTCAGAAACTGGGAATGGATGTTAAGGGACGGATCCCTTGATGATGCCCTGTTCTGTTCATTCCCTCTGAAGCATCTGATGCTGGCGACTGTCAGAAGACCGGACACTGGGCTAAATGGCTGTTCTTATGTCCCAGTGTGGCTGTTCTTATGTCTAAATCACTTCTGAAAATGAGACTTCAGCTCTTTGCCATAGACGCAATTGGGTTTCTTTCTATTACCACACAGCAAGCGACAGAAGTCCTATTGTTCTCCCACAATATGTCCATGTGTGAGTTCCCTTAAGCCAAGCCACAGACCGAATCAAAGTGGTGTTGGCTGAGTGGAGTTTTCCACTGACTACTTTGGTTCTGCTTTTTAGTTCCAGGCACCACTGCTTCAAAAGTTCACAGGCCCATTCAGTGCCAGTCATATGCTTGAGCATTTGCGGAACAAGGCCCTTGAGAGAAAGACAGAGGCCAACTCCCCACTGCCTTGCACCTTCGGTGTGTGCGTTTAGCGCTGCGTCAAATGGCACTGAACATAACTGATCAGGAAGTGTTTACATCCCCTTTGCACTATAGTGAGGAAATGCATACGGCACAAGACAAAGTAAAAGGAAAGTCACCCTTTAATTGTCTTACAATTCATACAAAGCAAGAATGATTCTTCTTTCTGACACTCTTTGGAAAAGTACAACCACACTGGAACACAGAAATACAACCAGACGTGCAGAATAACCACAAGCCAACAGATGATTTATTGCTATACCCTATCACATGACAGGCCCTCAGCTAGTAAGCCAGAATGAACCATGATGAAGTCACTATACTAATAACAACAGTTGACACTAACATTGCTTTAGTGACTGTTCTACGCTCCACTGCTCAAAAAAACAGGTTTTTCCCCAAGAGTTGTAAAACCAGTTATCATCTCTCTATTTTAGGAGACTCGTTTTCTGTTTATATAGAAATTGTAAGCATTTTAGACATCTTATCAGCTGCTCCTTCTTTGTCCTTGGGAAGGAGTGAGGCTAACTTTCCACTGGACTTTATTTGCTCCCAAGTGGTGGTTATTAATTTTTAACAAGAGAAAGTTAGATGATTATATTAGGGGCATGCAAGTGGAAGCTACACATGTGAAAAGAATCACTGCTAAGAGCAGATCTGTTAGAGTGGTCATAAGACTCAAGGCATGACTATACTGCCCTGCAGTTTGGAACAATGGGGTGTGAACAGAAGAGCTATCCTATCCTTCTCCAGTATGGACACCACGGGCGAGAACTAAAAAGCTCCTATTTCTCATCAACGTGACCGTTTGAAGAGGATTAATACAAACTAGGGACCTTCTGTTTATGCCTGCAGCCTCCCTGTGTAAGAAACCATTAGCATAGTATGTTGGTGCATTCCCATCCCTATAGTCCACTCCAAACTGTTCATGAGTGAGACCACACAATTCACAGAAACCTACAGCAGTGCCAGTGAGTTGGGTGTGAATCAGACCAGGAAAAACCAATTAGTGTAGCTAGGAATTCTTTAGAGTCCTAGCTCCAAACTGGTCCCAAATGTCTCTCTCTTCCCTTTTAACACAAAAGAGTTTTACCTAGACATTTTTCTACTCTCTCAGTCAATGCCAACCTCCCTCCCCCCACCCAACACCACCTGCCCTCCTACAGAGGGGGAATATGTTCACCATAAAGCAATTACTCTCTTTATTTTGGCTGGAAGGTCTGTCCTCTTGAGTTCAGAAATCTGGCTAGCTGGTAAGGCAAGTTTTCTTCTTTGATGTATCATTCCACTATAATACTGATGCTGAAAACACTAGCTTGGGAAATTCTAGATATGTATCTACTCCTAGGCACATAATCTCCTCCTCTTGAGGTAGCAGTGCCAGCTTGTTCAAGATAAAGAACCACTTCAATCCTGTGACGTAGCATGTAGAGCAGTGGTCCCCAACATGGTGCCCGTGGGCACCATTGCGCCCGCTGAGGCATTTATGTGCACCTGCCGAATGATCTGGGCTGGCCCTGCCCTGGGAGCACGGCGCATGCACGGTGCTGGACCCGGGTGTGCGGCGCATGGGCGGCCCCTGCCCTGGGCATGCAGCACATGCGCAGTGCCAGCCCCAGGCATGCAGCACATGGGCAGCCCCTCCCCCAGGTGCGCTGCACATGCGAGGTACCAGCCCCAGGTGTGCGGGCGCATGCATGGCTCCGCCCCCAGACGCACAGCGCGTGAGCAGCCCTGCCCCCAGACACACGGCAGCCCCAAAAGGTTGGGGACCACTGATATAGAAAATACCCCCACAGGGTCACCTTAGTACTTAATGAGCATCCAGAATCCCCTAATGGTCTGCATCATTTCACCATGGCAAGTTTTCCCTCTAGGCTACTTCAGCTGGGCTCATCAGATGCCCACAAAGAATACTAGTATGCACAGAATTATAAGCTACCCAAGCAATGATTGGATAACAAATTACATGCAGCTGTGGGGTGTAACTTTATTGACAGAACTGTTGTCTCAGTTACAACATACATGTCAAAGTTATCTTTTGGATGCTTTATCACACCAGCTATGAAATCTCTCTCGTATACCCTCTTAACATCCAGATACTATAGTGATTACAGTCCCGGTCCTTAAGTAGTATTGTTTGTATTACAATAGCACCTAGAGCAGGGGTGGGCAAAATATGGCCCTGTAGGCCAGATCTGGTCCACCCAATATTTCTACCTGGACCGCCCAGCTGTTGAGCAGAGCCAGCAACATATGTTCAGCTGCCAACATGCTAGTCGACCAGTCGCTTCCCCCCCCCCCCACCTTGCTGCCTCTATCAGAAAGATGCAGCAAGGGGGGGCAAAGGAGGGGGTGCTTCAAAACAGGGCCAGACCACGGGCTCCACGCAGCGCTGACGCTTTGAAACGCCGCGTGCAGCCTGGGGCCAGCTGGGAGTCCCTAGCTGGCCTGGGCTGCAGGCAGCATTTCAAAGGAGCAGTGCCACGTGGAGCCCAGGCTCAGCTGAGGATTCTTCCACTGACCCCGGGCTCCATGCAGCACTGCCACTTTAAAATGTCGTGGGGAGCACAGGGCCAGCGGGTGACTGCTTGAGTCCCCTGCAGGCCCAGTGGTCCCCGCAGCATTTTCGCCTTTGAAGTGTAACAGCTGCCCTGGGGCTGTTGCTACTCTTCAAAGGTGGCAGCGCCCTTATGAACAATTCGATTAGCCAATTAATCGAAATTTTACATCTCTAGGTCAGAGAGGGGGACACACAGGACAGCTGCTCCAGTCTAAGATATGTACGGTGCCCAAGACAAGTGCTTCTTAAAAACACAGTGCACTGTTCCTAAGATTTCTCCAGCAGCCAGATCACACACTCTCTCCCCCACACCCAGTCCCATCCAGTCTCTGTGCCGCACACACGCAGTCCATATTACGCACTGTCTCTCTGCTTCATGCACACACAGTCGCTGTGCACATTACGGATGTTAAAATTTCAGCTGCTACACGTGGCGGGGCAGCCAGCACCCTGGAAGCCAGTGCATGCTGGCAGCAGCCCAGCACACACCAGCTCCCGCCTGTCACCCCGTTCTCAGGGAGATGGCTGAACCAGAAGCAGCAGCATGGAGCAGCACCCAGCTCCCTTGGAGCCATGTATTACTCTTTGGGTAACTGTGGTTACCTGTTAAAATGGTTACACTCTTACATCCCTAGTATACATATATATGTCACACACACTCACCCAATCTCTGTGCCACAGTCACATGCACAATCTGTCACAGTCCGTCACATACGTACAGTCTCTCTCTCTCGCTCTCACACACACCAGCTCCACCCCTTCTGCTTGAGGCCCCACCCTCTCGAGGGCCCAGAGCCGCTCCTGATGACTTCCCAAAATGTATGAAGTACCCCTCTTTCCCCCCAGAAAAATTACTGCCCACCTCTGACCTAGAGGCACAAAACCAGACTGCGGCCCTGCTGGGTTATGTTCGGTGACAAACAGTCCTTGCCCCAGAGAGCTTATAGACAAGATAAATAATGGGACAAAGGATAGTTTATCTCCCTTTCCTGATGGGGAACTGAGGCACAGAGAGATTAAACAATTTGTCTGAGGTCACACAGGGCTTGATGGCAGAACAAGCAACTGAACAGACTCCAGAGACACTGTGAAATCCCACAAACCGGAGGGAAGTACCTGAACAGGATAGGTAGGGTTAGAGTTATAGCGAGTTTCCATTGATAAGGAAACCGCCTGCAAACTGCACCACCGGATCTAGCAGGGCTGGCCAAAGTGCAGCTCGGGAGCCACATGCTACAGTGAAAGTGCAGCTCAAGGGGCCTCATGCCGGCCCCTTCTCCACCTACCAGACTGGGAGGGGGCACTCGGGGCTTCTGCCCGCCAGCAGAATGGTGGGGCAGTGGGGCTTCTGCCCAGTTGGGAGAGGGAGCTCGGGGCTTCAGCCTCACACCAAGCACCTGTTGGGGCTTCAGCCCCGCCCCAAGCCCTACCAGCCACCTCCCCTGGGGCTGAGCCCCCAAACCCCACCGCCCTACCACAGGGCCGCAGCAGCCGTAAAATGATCGGAAGGGGCTCGGTGATTTGCCCACCCCTAGATTATAGGGCGCTGGGCGCGCAATTTCTGGCGAGCAGCACAGGGTGATCTCGGGGCCGGTCGTTTCTCCATCGGGGAGATGCTGGGCGCGCCCTGGTATGGAGCCTCCGCGCTCCAAGCCCAGGCAGCCTGCACCCTGCACCCCGCCAGCCAGGGCTCCAAGGGGCGGCCACTCGCAGGGACGCCGGGATCCCACGCGCCCCGGTGTGTCGCTGCCCGCGCCAGAGCCAAGCGGCAGAGCGGGGGAAAGGCAGCAAGCCGCGCCGGGAGAAGGCGGCTCCGTCCGGGAAGCGCGCACCAAAGGGAGCCGCGTAGAGGCGCTGGGCAGCAGCTGGAAACCCGGCGCCGCGGCGTGGCCCACCCAGTCCGGGGAGACGAGGGCGCGCGGGGGGAAGAGCCTCCCTCCCCCGGCCGCCGCCGAGACCCGAGCGCAGCGCACCGGGCTGGGACCCGGGCGCCAGGCGGGGGGTGGACTCCGGAGGGGCCGCCAGATCGGGACACAGCGGGAGGCGCAGGGGTGGCTGGCTCGGCTCCCTGCCCCGCGCACCGGGAGCGAAGTCCGCGGGGGAAGTTGCCGGGCTCCGGGGAGCGCGTCCCGCCCGCGCCCGGGCCCCACTCACCTGTGCGCCCTGCTCCTCGCGTGCGCCGCTCCATGCCCGCCAAGCCCCGCTGCGCGCTCCGGCCGCCGCCGCCTCCCCAGGGACCCTGGGCGGCAGCAGGAAGCCAGCCCTCCCCGCGGCAACTCCACGCCCCCTGCAGGCCGCTCCCACCGGTCCTAGAGCCTCCCGGGACGGCACAGCAATGAGGGTTGTCGTCGGCAGGGAGCAGTCTGCCGTGCCGAGCCGAGCCGAGCCGCCTCTCTGCGCAGCATGGGGTTGGGGAGCCATCGATCCGCCCTAGCCAGAGGGTGGGTCGGGGACAAGCCCTACAGGCCTCTAGTACTTCCCCCAGGTGAGAGCTAGGTGGCATGTACTGAGTCCTAGCGCCTCCTTCGCTTCCTGGAGTGCAGGAATTGGGTTCTCTGCACCTCATGGAGCCTGAAGCACAGGGTGTTTTATGACATTCTTGTATCCCCTCACCTCCCACAGGGCTCCACTACTGACATGCCAGCCCCACTCGGCAGGAAGTGGCAGCTGTTCCAAAGCTGATCCACAGTTATTCTTACTTATTTCAGTATTGCCAGTAGAGGTGTGCTTGGGCACAGCCCGGATCTGACCCTGACCCCGACCCCAACTGGGAAGTCATTGTCAAACCCAACCCTTCCCCCAAACCAGTTTCAGCATCCCTGTCAGCCTGGGGACTCAGCTGGTGGAGGCTCCACGCTGGCCATGCATCTCTGGTCACCTGCTGCCCTTGAAATCCTTCACTGTGCTACACTATAGAGCAGTGATGGGCAATCTACAGCCCAAGTGATGGATAATCTAGAACCACATGTGGCCTTTTGGGTTCTATGTGTGGCCCATTAGACATTTTGTTTACCATTGCCTACACACAAGAGTGTCAGAGTCTGCTGGTTTCTGTCCACGTCGTTTTTTTCTTACGGGTGTTACAAAAGTGACACGCACTTATTAAAGCAAGGGCGCCTGAAGTGAGGTGCCAGCTGATTGCACACAGCATTGTGCGAGCCATGTGTTCCCTCTGCATCCAATCAAAATGGGGCTATGGTTCAATTGGCACACAAGTTCTAAGTACACAAGTGCAGTGAGCAAAACCACCTTCTCTGGGGAAACAAGCTTGGTTATGACAAACTTGTGGCCCATTGAGATGAAGGAGGGCCACTCATGCGGCCCCCTCATTAGCCTAGGTTGCCCCTCACTCCAGTAGTGCGAGAAGTGCGCTGGCTCCTTGGCTCACTCACACTGCAGCACAGTGACAGTAGCTGGCAGAGACAAGGCATACAGCTTCTGCTGTGCAGATTCCAGAGCCAGGAAGAGGTGGTCAGAGCCTGCCTGACCCCAGGAAGTCAGGATGTTTTCTGACCTGACTTGTGTAGCTGTGTCCCATCGAGTTCATGTGGAGTTGCAAGGCTGTGTTGCCAATCCAAACACTCCCAAATCATGAGTCAGCCCCCTCACTCCCACCCCCAGAAACTCACAGGATTGGGTTAAACACCAGGGCTATGTCTAGACTGGCATGATTTTCCGCAAATGCTTTTAACGGAAAAGTTTTTCCGTTAAAAGCATTTGCGGAAAAGTGCGTCTGAAAAGGTTATCAGCGTGCTCCTCGAAGGCTCAGAAGGCAAATAAAAACTGTTTTGTTATTTTCTAAAATCTCCTGGGCTGCGTCTACACTGGCCCTCTTGCGCAAAAACATTTGCCCGAACGGGAACATCAAAGCATTTGCACAAGAAGCACTGATTTTGGACAGTAGAACGTCAGTGCTTTTGCACAAAATCAAGCGGCCAGTGTAGACGCAGCCCAGGAGATTTTAGAAAATAACAAAACAGCTTTTATTTGCCTTCTGAGCCTTCGAGGAGCACGCTGATAACCTTTTCAGGCTTCTCTCCACAACCGTGAAAACTAGAAACTTTGTTCATTTAAAGAGTACGAGAGCTGAGGCTCCAGGAGCTGGGGGTTGAAATAAAACTTCAAATATCACAGGACAGGTGAAAAATTCACAATTTTAGAGCTATGGGCACACAGGAACCGTTGTCAGAGGTAGACTACGCCACAGACTAGACCAACCTATGAGATTAAGGATCCAGAGCCAGAATTTCCACCTGACACCTCCCAAATTCCTCAACCAGGAGGAATTGGCCAGTTGCAGAGGCTCAAGGGGAAGAAAGCAGCACAGTGGTCTCAAACTCCTGGATCGCGCAGTCACTCCGGCTGGGGAGGATCCATGAGCCGAGAGTTGGAGGCCCCAACGTAGCATCTTAGAAACCCCTGCCTGTTGTTCCAAGGACCTCATCTTTGATGTCCTGTCTGCCCCATCCCAAGCGACTAAGATGGGGTCATTATAGCCCACAAGACTTGCCCTGAACAAGGGAGGAAGAAGGAAATGGTCTGTTGGGACACTAGAGCCTCCTCAGTACAACTTCTTCTGAAGTAGCTGGGGCAGGCCAGTCAGAGCCTCGGGCCTGGTCTAGGTGGACTGTGGGTCGGATCCAGCCTGGCAATTCCTGTTTCCCTTCCAATTAAACCCTGCGAGGAGAGGACTGACAAAGGCATTACCACCTTCTCTGCAAGCACCAACAAATTCATGGCATTTGGGGGCCCATCATTTGTCCTCAGTTTCAAATCATGACCCAACTTGCAACCTGGATCATCTTTTGTATTGTCCTTATGCTGAAAGGGTGGGCATCAGATCATCGATTCCAGACAGGGATTTTCATCCATATTTGTCCCTGGCTGGTGTCACTCCATTGTGACCTTTCAATGGAAACACCCAGAGGTAGCATTCACTCTGTGGAACACCCAGAGAATGAAGCCCTAATAATATACAGCTGCCCCATAACTTGCAGATAAATCCTGTGGCCCATTGGACGGCCTTGAAGGCCCCTAGGTATTCATGCACTTTCATATCACTGGATTGAGATTTTTTACTGCATTTATCACTTTGGAATACAAGCACCTCTCCCATTCCTGAGGGTACCAGCTGTCCCAAAACTTCCCTGAAGAGGGGGTTGCCAGCATGGAGGGGGGGGGGGGGGGAGTAGGTGAAAGAAATCACATGCTACATATTTCTCCTATATTTTGGGAGTTGTGGGAGGGAATGATGCTGTAAAGAGAAGCCATTCCCTAGCCTTTTCCTAGACCCATGGAATCTTAAAAAGTGCAAGGTGTTTGCAGGCAGGAGAAAGGCATGGAAGAGATGCCCACTTCTCTCCATTGAAATATAGGCCAGCTTTGCCAAAAATTCACTTCATCCCTGCCCTCGGACAGATGGTGCAAATGGTATAATCTGTTACACAGTTTTGCAGAGTCAGCTAGTGAAATTTCTAAAGCACTTTGTGACCTTTTTGAATAGTACCGGTGTCGTTAAATAGCAGTATCACATAATGTTTATATAGGCTGGACCTCTCTGGGGCACAAATCCAGAGTAGACACACTGTCTGCTCCAGAGACTGTCTACAATAACAAACATCAGCTACAAAGTACCAGATGGTCAGTGTTTTGACTTTGAGTTTTCAGTTTGCTGTGGCACGATCCAAGGTCAATCTGAAGTCGATGGAATGACATAAATTGATGGCAGTAGCCTTTGGATTAGACCCCAAGAATGCCAAAGCCAGAGCTCTCTGGAATGGAGATCAGCCTTCTCCACTACAAGGGGCTCTCCATTTTGTTTAACTTTCCACTCACCACAGTCTTTTCAAGCTTACCATCCTTTAGTGGCTCATGAGCGCCATGCACAGGCTTTTCTCTTTGGTTATCAGTACAGTAAAACCTTTGTTATCCGGCACTCTCTTAACCAGAAAACTTTGTTAAAGGCATTGTCCCCAGCCACAATGCTGTCACATCTTCAGGCGCACAGGCCTGGCTTGGTTTATCATGATTGGCTTAACAATTTTTTATGTAAGAAGTACTAATCATCCTTAACTCAAAATACAAATGTGAGACCAACTGCCTCACACTACAAAACTACCAATATTAAAAACTTGAGTTTTACTATTATTGTCCATTGGTTTTTCCTAGGTTGATGGGACCCTCAGATAACCGGAATTTTTAGATAACCAGAATGTCCTAATCCCCAAGCGTGCCGGATAACACAGGTTTTACTGTAATTACCTCCATTGCACTGTACTGTCAACATGGCATTAGGGAGATCACAAATAAATCTCCTATTTACTCTTTGGCTGCAATGCCAAATATTCCTGATCCCCTAAGCGTGGCAGGGCTGATGCTTGATGATTAATCATTCGCCTTCCTCTCTTTCTCCGGATTTGTGGTGTTTTTCTTCAGGACGTTTTTAAAATAACGTAGCAGGTGCAGCCTCATAAAACAGAAGCAAAAGGCAACTGGAAAATCTAATTTTGTTCTTCTTCTTCCACCAAAGGCTTTGAAGATCAAACAATAAACTTTTTATGAATAGTCTTATCTATAGCAATGGCGATAGATACAGTCAATAGGTTTTTATGGCAGCTGTGTTTTGAAACCTAGGTTTAAAAATGTTGCCTTTTCCCCAAAGTTGCTTGTACGTATACTGTAGATAGGAATTAAACCCAGACTACCTTCCTCTAAACAGTAGACAATGCAGCCTCTGAAGTTATTATTTCCTCCTCCTTATATAGATCCAGTATTCTTCACCTCCTCTCTTAAACTAATGTATCGTGCTGTTGTGTATTGTTAAACTGATGCTGTGTCACAACCCAGAGGTGGCTGCATTTTAGTAGTAGATGAAATATTTCTTTCCTGTGTAAACAACAACCAAAAAACCCCAAAAACAAACAAACATACCCTCTCTAATAAACCATCTTGTTAGTCTTTAAAGTGCTACATAGTCCTGTATTTTGCCTCTTGGTAAAATTCTTGAAATGAGCTGACAGTCTGACTAAAGGACATGAGGGTGTTGTACTTAAAAGAAGTACTCGGGATCTTTTTCAGAGGGATAAGGCAACATGCCACATTTATTGATCACACATAGAATAATCAGTACTTACAGTGAACCCTCGTTTATCGCGGTAGATAGGTTCCAAACCCGACCGCGATAGCTGAAAATCCGCGAAGAAGGGACACCATATTTACGTATTTGGGGTCTTCATATATCGCGGCTATTTTCGAAATTTCCGGAAAATCCGCGATATATTTCTTTTATAATATATACTGTACATACGTAATGAAAAAAGTCCGCGAAGTCGTGAATCCGCGATGGTCGAACCGCGAAGTAGCGAGGGCTCACTGTATCATATGCATATGATACATCACACTCATGCACTCTCACACATATACAAGCACACTCCATCTTGTTACCAAAAGTTGCTCCCCCTAACTGCACTGGCCAGGTGAGTTAGATGGGGGAGGGGGTGGAGCCGGGTTTCTGCCAATCCGGATCGATGCTCCCATGTTGACAAGATGAAAACCCGGGGTCCCGCTGCAAGATGCCTCCTATTTATAATGCTGCTTCAAAGAGAGTTCTTCCAAGGCCAGGCACTTTCTGCTTGACTCCCAAGGAGTCTGTATGTCCAGTCTTCTTAATGAGCTCACTTTGCAGGCATTGTCTTGGATCTGGCTCCCAGACCTTCTCCACCCTTGCAACTGCTGCTGGAGGTGCTCCCCTTTCATTCTCCATTCACACCTCCTTCATTTCAACAGGGTAATCAAGGAAAGGGGAGAGCTCAAAAGACATTTTTCTTACAAGAGCTATATATCTTAATACAAAGTTATAGGAGAAATGTTACAGAGATTCTATAAGAACACTTAAAGATATATCTAAAAGGACAAGATCTTAATACAAAATATAATATCTCAGGGATTTCTCCACATTGTAGAAGGCCGGGTAAAGAGAGGAGGAGAAGTAGCTTTCTCACTCCTCCCTGGTCGTAGAGTGCCGGCATTAGAAGGAAGGGAGGAGAAGTAAAGTTCTTGCTCCAGAAAAAGAAGAGGTATTGGTATTGTTATTTTAGTCCCAATAGGAGGCTGGGTATACTAAGAGTTATTGGTATTGTTATTTTAGTCCCAATAGGAGGTTGGGTATACTAGAAAATGTTTAAACGTAAGCAGTCTTTTAAGAAGGTTCCCAGAGAGGAGACTGAGAAATTGGCATTTGTAAAAGATGTTACCCCTTTTGAACAAATCTTGCAAAAATTCGGACATAGCCCTTGATCTGATCAAGTGTTAGCTGATGTCCATACAATTTCAGACCTAGAAGACAAATTGGCTAACTACTTATGGATATATAAACCCTCAACTCCAATGGAAAAGGAAGCAGCTGCAGTTTGGCTTCTAAAACCTGTAATGAGGTGTTTCTCAAATTGACTGAATATAAGAATGCAAATATGAAACTGAAAAATGTAAAAACCTCTGCTGCAGAAGTGGAGAGGTAGAAATGCATGTCCCTCAGTACCCAGACACAGCTAGATTCCCTTGAGGAAGGGTACTGAGAGTTAAAGCAACTCACAGATTTTTCAGGAATATGCTTAAGAAAAGGACCAGGAGGTATGGGGCTTAGTGAACAAGGCCACCCTCCTTGCTAAACTGGTAACGGGACAAAGCCTGAGCCTGTGGAAAGGAGCCACTTTCCATTTAGCAAGAAAAACAGGATCAGGCCCAGAAAGCAGGCAGGTAAAAGATAGATTGAAGGCCTTGTGGTAGAACTGAGAAAAAGCAGTAAGTACAGGTACTGGAAATCTAAATCCTTAAAACAGTACTTACGAGAGTAATATCTGAAAAAAAGGTCAGTTTTCATTTTAAGGGATAAGAAAGTGTTTAAAAAAAAGAAAACCCACAGAGAATTTAACTCTACAGAGAATGAAAGAAATTGAGCAGTTGTGAAAATGCTAAAATGCTATAGGAAAATTGTGGTTTCTTTGCAGCCATTCTGAAGGAAAAATGGGCCCTTTTCCAAAAGAATGTCTGTAAATAATCCAGGCAAATTTGACTCAAATCCATACATTTGATTACAGATACTGCTAAAAGAACTTTAAGGGGTTTTCTATTGGAACTTAACTACCCCCAAATGAATAAAAGTGAATGTAATCTTTGTACAGCTATGTAGAAATAGTGTTAGAAATATTCAGAGAATATATGCATGTATCTGTGTGTAAATATAGTGTAAATAGGAGGTGAGGTTTTTAAGATCTAGAACTCCTGTTTTGTAGGTTAGTGAATTGTTTTATATGCTTAAAACAATTTGGTTTGGTTTATTTTCAGTAAAACCATTTCAGTCCAAGTTGTTTAATTATAGTACATGAAAATTCTGTGTGCATAAAAGATAGAGTTACACCCTATGCAAAGTGCAATATGGCTAAGTAATGTTATAAACAAAGATTGCACATTTTCCTGTGGCATGCCATGTATATGGTAGAAGGGGTAAAAACTGCAAACAAATCAAAATCCTGTGAAGGCTCCAGGAGCCACAACAGGTTGTAATTTCCTTTTCAGGTTGCTGTGTGAGAGAGCAGGACTTAAAAGTAAAAACTCAAAACTGTAAATTTCTGGCAAAAGTTATTGTGTCCCTTTTTAAGACAAAGCTACAGACAGCTTTGAATCTAAAAGCAAGCCAGAAAGTGTCTGTGGTGCAAATGCCCTAGCTGGCAGCACAAAGAAGGTTTGCAGGTAAACAGATAGTTTGATTAGCAAACTACCTGAGATCAGAACAAAAAGGGGTCTGCATATGAAAAGATTTCAAGATGGGGCTTTTTTGCACAAAACAAATCTGAGCTGTCTACACTGGCCCTTTTGCGCAAAAGCTTTGCACAAAAAGACTTTTGCCTGAACAGGAGCAGCATAGTATTTCCGCAAGAAGCACTGATTTCAGAGAGTAGGAAGTCAGTGTTCTTGCGGAAATTCAAGCAGCCAGTGTAGACAGCTGGCAAGTTTTTCCGCAAAAGCAATTGCTTTTGCGGAAAAACTTGCCAGTCTAGACGCAGCCACTGTTCACGAGATGTGAAGTTTTGATCAGTCAGTGGGAAATTATTTAAATGGTTGAGAAATTCAGACACTGTTTATTTCATTTTTGCTGTTGTTTCCCATTCACAGCAAGTAGAACATATCTAAAAGACCAGACTACAGTATGCTGAACACACCTCATGGAAGAAAGAGCTTTCTATGCTGATGAAAATAGCTACAGAAAACCTTGAGGTTAGTTAGAACTGAATAGTGATTCCAGAGGCTTCAATTTTTGGGTGTCCATTTCAAAACATCTTAAAGGAGCTTGATATTCAGAGGTCAGCATCTCAGCATGTCCAGAAAATCAACCCTTCTTAAGGTATCTCGTGGTGAGCCCTCTCCCAAATCACTAGATACTTTTGCAGAATTAGGCAGATAGGAGTATTGTACTTATCTAGCAGACATGCAGCATGACCATTCTATGTTCAGTGTCCCCATGAGCGACTAGACCAAGGAACACCAGAATTTTTTTAGAGGCAAAATTGTACCGCAAGACCCAGCTCTAATACAGCTCTACAAATTCCCAAAGTTTGGCATGGTATCAAGATAAGTCTGAAATCCTGATCCAGCCTCTTCCTTCCAGAATACGACATCAGACTTCTCTAATTCTTAGATTTTACACAGAGATTTTCATTTGTAGATCTCAAAGCAGTTTAAAAAGAGAGAGAAACACAAGAGAGTGAGGTAATATTCTTTTATTGAGCCAATGAGATGAGAGAGACAAGCTTGTTACCCCTCTTTGTCTTTCTAGTATCCTGGGACTGATGCGGCTGCACCAACACTGGATATGTATTTTTTAAAAGACACTGACACGTTATTGTTCCCATTTTTCAGGTGTGGAAGTTGAGGCACGGAGAGGCTACATAACTTGCTTGACATCACACAATGAGTTGAAGAAGAGCTAAGGACAGAACACAACTCCCCTGACTCCCAGGTTAGTGACCCAGCATGGAACCCACTAAAATACGTTCATAAATAACAATGGGATGTCACAGCATGTGGCTCTAGTTGTAGTGGACTAAAAGCACACACCATTTCCTCAGATGGACCTGTCACAATGGACATCAGGTGAGGCTCTAGCCCCCTTGCCACCATTATCTGTGACACTGATATCTGTGCATTAAAAAAGCTTGCTGTGTATTACAATTGACGTTTATTTAAACTTCGTGCCTCATTCATCTGGAGATTTCATATGGACCTATCCATTTTTTGTACAGTGATCTCAATAGGCAATAGAGAGCTGTCACAGGATCTCCCCAAACCCAGCACTAGACTCTGCCTCTGCCTTAATTTCTCCAACTCATGTAAACGCACAGTGCAACTTACCAGCCAAGTGTATCAAAGGAATTTCCATCAGTATCCGAAGTTCCTTCCTTTGTCCTCGCAGTGCTTTTATTGTTCAGATACAGTCCAATATCAGTCAGATAGGTGATCCAGGCCCTGTGGCCTGGTCCCTCCTAAGGCCTACTGCTTCAGAAGGCTGCTTCTGCTGAGACAGCAGGGCTGTGTCTAGACTGCATCCCTTTTCCGTAAAAGGGATGCAAATTAGACATATCGCAATTGCAAATGAAGCGGGGATTTAAATCCCCCCCCCCCCCGCTTCATTAGCATAAAAATGGCTGCCGCTTTTTTCCGGCTTGGAGCTTTGCCGGAAAAAAGCGCCAGTCTAGACGCGGATCTTTCGGAAATAAAGCCTTTTCCGAAAGATCCCTTATCCCTCTTAAAATAAGGGATAAGGGATCTTTCGGAAAAGGCTTTATTTTCCGAAAGATCCGCGTCTAGACTGGCGCTTTTTTCCAGCAAAGCTCCGAGCCGGAAAAAAGCGGCAGCCATTTTTATGCTAATGAAGCGGGGGGGATTTAAATCCCCGCTTCATTTGCAATTGCGATATGTCTAATTTGCATCCCTTTTACGGAAAAGGGATGCAGTTTAGACACAGCCTAGGTTTACTGGCCAGGCCTGTCACCATTCTTGTGTTTTCTCTGATCCAGGATCTCCTGCAACTCCCTCCTTACAGCTCCCTCCCAGCCTCCAACTAAGCTGCTTGTTGATCTTATCTCATCCCTTGATAGGCAACTAATTAGTCAGAGATGGGGCTATGCCTGATTCCCATAGAGAGACCATCCCACCCATCAATAGCAGCCCTAATATGTGGGACAATCATTTCTCAATTTCTTCTCTCATTTGTATAATCCTCTCTTTACTGAACTAGCAAAAAAACTTGCAGCATTTGTTGATTTTGCTGCCAATACAATTTTCCATTCACATAGAGTTTTGTCTGAATAGTGTAGCCCATTCAATCAATGGCAGGTTGCTTTTTTTTAGTCTTTGGGCAGGTAACGCAACTGCCTATTGGCCTCTCGTTCCTGTGGTTTGCAAGGGGTAATATACCCTTTGGAAACATAGAGCCACAGGGACACACTTACCAGCTACCACTGTCTCATAAACATGTACCGTCTGTGACCTGATGTCATAAAACAAAATCATAGCTGCAGTTTTTCTATGGTAGCACACCACAGTGCTGTGGATTGTTCAAAGTTAGTTGGAGCAGGGATAGGGTGGGGAAATTTCCAGGCCCACCTATGGTGCCAATTATTCACCACTCCTCTGCAGCATAATACAAAGCCCAAATGAAAAACCCTGGCCCTAAACTGTTCCAACCTGTGACTGGCAGGCAACCCAATGGAAAAGAAGGACCAGTTGGATCAGTCTAGGAGCTGAACCGGTGCAGCATCGCTCACGCTGGCTGACTTGGCAAGCTGTGTGGTGATTAAGACTATGTCCAGTTTTACCTCCCATTGACCGGCACGTGTCCCTTAACTGGGGCTTGCCACACCTGACTGCCATTCTGCAGGGAGGCCTGGATCTTAACTCTCCCAGCACTATGCAGTCAGGCTGTCTGTACATGCAGAGGCAGCATGGCATTCCCCATCTTCAGCTAGGTGCTTGGAACATGGCAACCCTTTTATGATCACTTGCATCTATGTCTAGTGGCAGTGCTTTCTTCCAGAGAGTTTGGACCGTCCATCCTGCTGCAGTTATTAAGGATTTGATTTAGTGGCATCATACTGCTGTTTGATTTTAAAGGCCTTAATCCAAACTCCACTGAAAGGCCACTGACTCTGGTGGGGCTCAGAAATTATATCTAAGGCTCAGAATCAGCTGAGGCTGTGTTTTCATTTGCATCTTTTCATGCCGGGGGGGAGGAAGGGGCCAAAGAAGAGCTGAAGTCTCATCAGACGAGACCTGCCTGCAGCTTGTCCATAGGAACTCGATTTTACTTGTTGCTTAAGGCCTTAAAAGTCAGACGGCAGTTTCCTGTGCATATGAACCCAGCGGCGTTCATCAAATCACCTACTTTTAGTCACACCCCGTTCCCGACCCTGAGTCAGTACATCGTGCTTCCAGCGGGGTCGAGCGGAGTTGAAAGCTGCCTAGAAGCAGAATCCCCTGGAAATGGGAGAGTGTGATGCCGCTGACCACTGTGACACCAAAGGGTGCAAATTACAACCCCTCTACCTCTAGAGGTGAAACTAGGACACAGTGGCTGTGTCTACACTGGCCACTTATTCCGGAAAATCAGCCGCTTTTCCGGAATAACTTGCCAGCTGTCTACACTGGCCCCTTGAATTTCCGGAAAAGCACTGACGATCTACTGTAAGAAATCAGCTGCTTTTCCGGAAATACTATGCTGCTCCCGTTCGGGCAAAAGTCCTTTTTCTGGAAAACTGTTCCGGAAAAGGGCCAGTGTAGACAGCACAGTAGTGTTTTCCGCAAAAAAGTCCCGATTGCGAAAATTACAAAAGAGCTTTTCCGGAAAAGCATCCTGCCAATATAGACGCGTTTTTTCCGGAAATACTTATAACGGAAAACTGTTCTGTTTTAAGCATTTCCGGAAAAGGATGCCAGTGTAGACGTAGCCTGTGTGTTCCACAGGGTTGCCTAGACAAATTCTTTCTTTATGGAACTACAGGCTCTTGCCTCCCTCCCCCTCCCAGTTCTTAATCTTCTTCCCAAGTAAAACAAGACAAGCCCAACCCAGCACGTAACCATGAGCCATCAGCCCCACACCAGTTGGCCTCTGACTCACTGGTGGATCTGGGTTGCTTCCAATTTCTGGGGCTTGTTACTGCTTTAATTCGCTCTTAGCATGAATTGGCAGGCAAGATTTTTGTCAGACAACAAAGCAGGCAGTACTGCCTCCATTGATTAGGTGAAGGTCCATCCTGCCCATCCAAAATGTACTCATGCAAATCACTCCCTGGAAGCCAAGCATCAATGGGAGCATTGCCATGACTTAAGGAGTGCAGGGCTATACACCCCTTCTTGTTTCTTCACTCTGGATAGTTGTGTCATGTTAGGGTATGATTTCAAGATGGCAGCCTTCAGACTGGGGAAATCACGTCAGGATTTTTGTTGTGAGCAAAATTCCTTTATCCCAAGTTTTCGTCAGGATGATGTCTTCTTGGGGTGCAGGTAGGGAAATCCTCCATGCACAGCACTTTGGAAGTCCAGTCTGGAGGTAACAAATGCCACCATTGCTCAATCCAAGGGTCTGAACTCAGAAGTAGGGCTGGTCAGAGAAACTTTGATGGAACCATACTCCTTCGGAACTATGCATTTCCAGCAAAATTGAAACATTTTGGGAAATTGAATCAATTCTACTAGAATTTTGTTCAGGAAGGAAACGGGGAAATAGTTCAGAGAATGTACATTTCTGGGTTTGTCCTTTTTTTGGAACAAGTGATTTAAACTTTTGTTTTGAAATGACTTTGTTTTGATTTTGCATTTTATTATATATTGCAGTGAAACATTTCCATTTGTCAAAATGAAATGTTTCGAGTGACCTGAAACTATTTCCCCCCTGGAATTTTCCATCACAGAAAATGTCAGAGTTTTCTGTTTTGCTCCTGTTTGGAATGAAGCTTTAAATTTAGAAATCTCAAAATTCTGCACAAAATGGAACTTCCATTCTCCCACTGCTCTACTCAGAACGCCAAGCATTAAAGCCCAGAACTTGATCTACCTCCCTGAATATAGCTATATCTCTGAATCTGCGTTTCCTCTCCTAACTGGTTATGTAGTATTTATGAGGGCTGTTGGATCATGCCAACCTGATCTATAGGAGCAGCTCCACTAGCTGGCAGCGGTAGTGGACTGTTACATGTGCTACATGGACTAGCCATAGAGGAAGACACAACATACATTTTATTCATTTGCAATGTTACTAATTTTGAGAACTTATGCATTTAAATTGGTATTTGGTCCATCAAAAATGTGACCATTAACTGTCAGACTGAAAGTATGCACTTAATTAATACTTCAGATTCTGCTGAGTTTCTTTCCAAATGTGTGATTAATGCCTAGCAATTCCTGAGTGGTGCTCTGAAAGCTGGCAACAAAGCGAAGAGTAAATAAGCTCCTTGTGCTCTCAGTTTCCCATTCTGCTCCTGTTCGGTAAAGCTGATTATCATCCAAGGCTGGATGTTTTTAGAGACAGTGGACCGAAGCCAAGTCAGCTCTGTAACAATTGGAAGGGAATGTTGAGAGCTGACCCTGCTATCACTTTTATAACAGTGAAAGAAAACTAGGCCGTACTGATGAAAATTAGACCCAAGAGATGCAACCTGTACCAAGCATGAAATAACAGAAGTGTCTATTGGAACATTAAGTGATATTTCCTTGCCAAATTCCCATGTAGTGATTACATGCTTTCTCCCTACACTTATATTCTGTTAAACACCTGTTGCCTTTCTCCACAGAGCTGTCTGCATTTGGCAGGAGCCATGATTCCTATATGTACGATTGATTTAGCTAGACCCAGTTTGTTTTTTCTCATCTCTCTCAACTCTGCCTTTTGAAACAGATTTACTCCTCCTCCTTGCTTGTCTCTCTGTGGCCCATTACCAGTGGCTTTCTCCTCCCTTAAGCCACTGGGACTCACACATATCAAAGGACAGAATCAGCTCTGTTGTCCTTACGGAGCCTTTGCTATGTGCCCTCCTCTCCATTGTCTGCTCTTCCACCTCCCTCCCCGCCCGAGCAGTACAACTGTCTGATGTGTATCCTAGTTCATTTGCATGATATCGAAATAGCTTCTTTCATCCTATATCTATACTACTGGGCTACGTCTACACTGGCCCCTTTTCCGGAAGGGGCATGTAAATTTCACCTATCGTAGTAGGGAAATCCGCGGGGGATTTAAATATCCCCCGCGGCATTTAAATAAAAATGTCCGCCGCTTTTTTCCGGCTTTTAAAAAAGCCGGAAAAGAGCGTCTACACTGGCCCCGATCCTCCGGAAAAAGTGCCCTTTTCCGGAGGCTCTTATTCCTACTTTGAATAAGATCATGCCAACCTTTGAAGTAGGAATAAGAGCCTCCGGAAAAGGGCGCTTTTTCCGGAGGATCGGGGCCAGTGTAGACGCTCTTTTCCGGCTTTTTTAAAAGCCGGAAAAAAGCGGCGGACATTTTTATTTAAATGCCGTGGGGGATATTTAAATTCCCCGCGGATTTCCCTACTACGATAGGTGAAATTTACATGCCCCTTCCGGAAAAGGGGCCAGTGTAGACGTAGCCCTGCTGTGAAGGCAGGGGACTGGACTCAATGACCTTTCAAGGTCCCTTCCAGTTGTAGGAGATAGGCAATCTCCATAAATTTAAAATTGTTGATATATTTTTAAGGGTAGCTCCAGTCTTTGACTCTTTGGGCTGCTTACTTTGCCCCTGGCAGGTTTCTCTCTCTTTTGGGGCTCCGGGAGAGTCAAATATATGATGATAAACACCTTCCTGATAACAAAGGAAATTGTCCCCAGGTGAGCTCTCAACATGTAAACAAATAGGCTATTCAAAGGGACATTTGAAGCCACTGTACTCAACAAAGGAGTAGGATAGTATGTGACTCAGTAAGTGGAATGGTTTTTGAGGTTACACTTTTGTGGAGAAAATTGGTTACAAACATTTTCCTCATCTCAATACATTCCCCATGGTTACTAAAACAATAAGTGAACAAACCCATGATGTTGAAATAGCGTTCACATGCCACACAAGTCAAGGTTCCTTTCATAGAGAAAGAGCAAATGGAAGCGTCGCGCTCACCAAATAGTCTCTTTTGGTTGTTGAAGGAGCTCACTCATTAAATGCAAAGTTGGCCTTTGGACAACAGATTTTCCTAGAGAATTCAGTAAATCTTAGTATCGGATTAAAACATAAGTGCCTGATCCAAAATTCATTGATGTCAATGGAAAAAACCTCACATTGGTTGCAAGCTTATGATCAGGCCCTTCGTTAAGGAATTGTGTGAGGGCCTGATGCAAAGCCAGCTAAAAATGTGAGTTTTCCCATTGAATTCCAGGAGCATGCCCATGGAGCAGCTGCAGTTGGGCTCTGAAATCAAAATTCACTCCTGCGCAGAAAACACACAAGATTGATGTGCCACCTAAGACCTAAATACTTACGCAGGTACCTAAGTTTGAGCATACAGGTGCTCCTATGGAAATCAGCAGGATTGCTCACAGGCTGAATTGGGGCCTATGGACCAGATTTTTAAAGCTGTTTGGGTGCTCAATGATGCAGGTAGGCATGAAAGATCATCACTGAGCAACAGCATCATCGATTCAATGGGAGTTAGGTGCATATGCCCCTAGCACAGGGGTGGGGAACCCTTTTTGGGTAAGGGGTCACTGACCCACTGAAAAATCAGTCGAGGGCCACACACAAGTTAAAAAAACCCTCACTGTGGCCCCTGTCTGAGAAGGGGAAAGACACTGCCCATATTCCCCTCACACACCAGAGCCTGGGGGGGGCCAGCATAGTAAATTTTGTGTGCTCCAGCCCCGTGGAGGGCAGCAGGAGGACTGGAGCACCAGCACAGGCTCCCTAAAGCTGGGGGAGGGCCCTGAGCCTTGGGGGCCGGATCCAAGCAAGCCAGGGGCTGCATCCAGCTCCCAGGCCTGAGGTTCCCCATCTCTGCCCTAAGCAAATGCTGTGTCTAGTACGTTAGTTGATCTGATGGTTCCTAAATCCATATTCAGCCTGATTTTCGGAGGCGCTGGCTCCCATGACTGTGTCGCTACATGTCTGTGAGTTGAGATCAGAATTTAGCACAGCATATTTAATATTCCTTTTTCTAAATACCTGTTTGTCCTGCTCAATACCTGAGAGAGAGAGAGATATTTAAGCAGGAAATATGAGTGTAAGTGGTGTTCTCCTTCACATAGAGATTTGAGTTTCATATGCCAGCTTCCTGATCTTCTCCCCGCCTTTCATTTTTTGCCATTCATGCTAATGAACCTTGCGGTGCCAGGGAATCTCTTCATCTCCGTTTTCCAGAGAGCTGCATTGACAGACTATTGTCTGACATCTACTTCGTGGCCTTAAAAGTGTGAAATTGATCTTTCCTCTTTGTGGAGCTTTGAGCAAGCTGCGGGACTGTACTGGGCCAGACCCTTAGATGGTGGAAACTAGCAGAGCTGAGGAGGTAGGCCAGGAGTGGTTACAGACAAAGAGCCAAAATAGTGGTGGATACACCACAAAGAGCCGAGGGAAAGACACTGTTGAGAAAAACAAACAAACAAACAACCACATTGCTGTCCCTTTAACAGCCATGTGTAGCCCATGCAGGCTTCTGTCGGCCGCAACGTCAGATCTTGCTGCCACAAGTGGTGCCCTGACCAGACAAGGAAAAAAGGTCAGAGCAGGGGAACGTAGAACAGCCGTGGGTGCGGGAGCTCAGGTGCGGGTGCGGGAGTCGCAATTTTTTCTTTGAAGAGCCACATGTGGCTCACAAGCCACGGGTTGGCCACCCCTGAGTTAGGCCATTATGTGTAATGATGATCTCAGAATAAAAAAAAAACTACAACAGCTGCCTGCCCGACAATATGTTTCACCAAAAGAAAACATTGACGTAGAACACAGAGCCCGCATGAGCTCCCATGACTTCTTTCTAATAAGAGAACTAACACATCCTTTGTACTCAGGAATTTATAGCAACAATCGTACCACAGTAAGACCACCACGATAACAGTACAGCAGCATTGATCCAGAGAGTCCCCAAAGTGCTTTACAGACTGCAGTGAAGGGATTGCTTTGCCACTGCTGAAATGCATCCACCTCTGGGGAGGAAGACAGCAGCCATTCTATGCCATACTTGTCTAAACAATCATTCGTAGGGAGGGAAGGGAACTATTATAAGAAGCTCGAATGTGTCTAGCAAGGTTTGAATCAGACAAGATATCAGAACCAAGCCTCTCTTTAGCTTTGTAAAAAGCTCTCTGAGCTCTTCTCCTCCCCCCATCAAATGTCCCTCATGCCGTGCTGAGACACTGGTTCGCACTGTCACTTATGGACTCACCAGCGTTGCTTCTGGCAGCAGCAGGTGCTTCCAAGCAGATATCCCAGCCGGGCACTGACTAAGCATGCCCGCGTTTGTGAAATCACCGGCACTGCAGGCTGAAAGGACAGGGCTGCTCCTACAGATGCTCTCTCTCAATTTTGGAAGCTGCGAGTCTCCCAGAAGCTGAGAGCTGAGTCAGGTGTTTGCTTTCTTGCTGCACAAATGCTCAGATGACAGGAGCACTGCCCTCGCCTGACATTACCACCTAACCTATCCACGGTAGGGCTGAAGTCCTGCTCGCTGCAGGAGCTATGCACGGGAGAACAAAGCAAGGGCCTGATCCTTCCAGGTCCTGAGTGGGAGGTGTTTAACTGCCTCACTTCCTATTCATCTCAATGAGTGTCGAGTGCTGCCAGCAGGTGTTCACCAGTTGGCAGGGGAGCTGACAGCATCCGCGGGCCCCGGGAAAGAAAGGGGAGCAGCTCCATGCCGTGGAAGGAGTGTAGCCTTGGGTGGAAGGGGCACAGTGGGGCAGCCAGCCCTCAGCACCACCCAAACCACAGCATTAATCCCTCCCCTCAGCCCTCAAAGCTGCACAGAGCATGCAGTATGGCACTCCAGCGGCAATTTAAAGGGCCCAGAGCTCCGGTCGCTACCGCTGTCACAGTAGCCGGGAGCCCCGGGCCCCTGTGAATTGCCGGTCCCCGGGGAACTGGCCCCTTTGTCTCCCCACATAGGCAGGCCTGCCACTTTGCATAATGAAGGTCTGTGACAGCATGGAGGGGGCCCCAAAGGGCCATGCCCTTCCAGTCTCCCCCCCCCCCCCCCGTTCCAATGTTGTTTTTCATTCATTGAATTTCTTCTTCTCCTCAGGTTTCCTCTTCTCTTTCTATCCTTCCTCCCCAGTGTGATGCTAACGCGACAGACAAAGCTGACGGGCTAATGCTGGGTCATGACAACTAGAAGCCATCTCCCCGGGGCGGGTGGTTCCTGCCTGGTTCAAGCTGGCCGTCTCACAGTCCATGTATTTGTGGGGGCCCACCCAGAGAGAAGAATGGATCAGTCCGGTCATTGGCTGGCCATTGCTACCATTTCCTAGAGGGGCCGGTTCTTCTCTGAACAGTTTCTGGAATGCTTGCTGGAACGCGTTTCCTATGGGGCAGAGGTGGGGTCAGGGGCCGCTTTTGGGTCAGGGGCCGCTGACCACAGAAAAATCAGACCGGGGCCACATAAAATTGAAGAAAAAAAAAAAGAGCCCCAACACCCCCCAACTGAGAAGGAGAAAGACACTCCCCACATTCCTGTCATACATCAGTGCCTAGAGGGGCCCAGGCTGGTAGATTTTGTGGGGCCCCCCCTACACGCTGGGGTGGGGCCAAAAATGAGGAGTTAAGTGTGTGGGAAGGAGCCGGGATGTGGGAAGTGGGCTTTGGATGTGCGGTCTGGGCAGGAAGGAAGGTGCAGGCATGAGTTGGGGGTTGATGGGGCTGAGCAGGTGGTAGGATGCAGGAGTGGAAGGGGAGGTGTGGGGTCTGGCTGGGAGAGGGCCGCAGGGCTAGAGCACCATCACCGGCTCCCTAATGCAGGAGGGGGGGATCCCAGAGCCTCAGGGGGCCAGATCCAAACATGCTGGGAGCCAAATCTGACCCCCGGGCTATAGGTACCTCACCTCTGCTATAGGGGATCGATACTGGATTTAGCTGGGTCCCCCAGTGTTAACACAATGCAGACACTTTTGACAAAGACATGCCACATGTTAGATTTGAACGTTTCCTCTAGCAACGGCTACAATATGTACAACCAAAGAAGCGTGTGTTTCAGTCTCTCTCTTCCGGATTCCTTCCCCTTTCCGGGTCAATGTTCCTGCCGATTTCAGCGAGTCCTGTCTTGCCTGGACAGTCCAGTTCATTACACATTGGTGACTTCCAGGCTACCAAAGCGTTCTAAGCGGCACTGCTCGGGCCTGCTTAGCTTCAGCTCCTCACAGCACTCTTCGTTTTTGAGAGAGCCGTAGTCGTCATGGAAATCAGGGTCTTTCCCGCTGAATCCCCTTCCGATTTTCCCCAGGGGGAGCTGCAAATGAAAGCAGAAGAAGCGGAGGACAATATTGGCATGGGGTGAAAGAGGCAGGATGCACACCAAGGCCCTGGAGCGAGGGGGGGCACCAGAGCGGTTTACTCAAGAACCGACCGGAAGCTCAGTCAAAATCCACTTTCAGTCAGAAGTTGGATTGTAACGACATCGTCGCTGCGGAGTTGCAGCCGTCAAGAGCTTCTGGATCCAAACGGACTCAGTATGTACATCGAAGGGTTGTTTTTCTAATTGCCAGCACTGAAAGCTCACTTTGGAATCTGAGGGTATGTGGACACTCAGGGGTGACTGGTGAGGGGTGACAAAGGGGTCACCAGCCACGTAACACCCCCCCAAGCTCGGGGATGAGCCAGGACAATCCCCCTCCATCTCAGACTCCACCTTGCTCTGCTCCTCCGGCCACGTCACTCCTCTTCCCACCAGTGGGTGTGGGGGTGGTCCTGCCCCTCCCCCAGTGATGCACCAGGAGAGCAGAGTGGGCTGGGGCTGTGTTGTTCCACTTCCCCCACCGCTGCCGGTGAGTGCGGGGTGTGTGTGTGGACCCCTGCTGCTGGTGCCAGGCCCCCACCCTCAGAAGTCCAGGGATTCTGGCCCCACAGTCTGCTGGCTGGCCCCTTGCTCCTCCTACCCATGGCGCTTGGGAGGGCGTGTGGCCCCTTGCATCGCCCCACCAACACTGCAATTAAAAACCTGCAGCTGGCCCCTGCCAACTGACTTGGGCTCTGTAGAGACTTGCACAGGGCTCTTAATTGCAGAGTAGACACACCCCCGAGGGCAAGATCCTTGTCTGGTGTAAGCCAGCACCGCTCCACTGGAACCAAGGGAGCGACGCTGAGTTACACATGCTGAGGATCTGGCCCGGCCTGACACCTCCTATGAGTTCTGCCTCTTGCACCACTAGAGTTCATCAGGATTCAGTCATCAAAATGGCACGGACCTCTGTTGAGTCCCGAGACAGGGCCCAATCCAGCTCACTCCCCAGGAGCTGGATTGGCTGGTCTAGGAGGAGACGAGCCTGTGCGCTTGAGTCAGGCTAGCAGGGCTGCATTTGTGCTGAGCAAGAAAAAGCAAGACATAAGCAGGAAAGTGACTCCCCATCTGGCTCGTCTTTGCCCCGCAGATCTGGCTCCCTGGTTTGATCTTACTCCCCTTGGCTCTCCAGAGGCAGCGTGAGTCAAGACGGCAGAGTTAGGCCTTCAGTTGGCAAGGGTGGCAGTTAGGAATTTACTAGGGCTGACTCAGCCCTGCCCAGGTCTGGCCGAGGGGGGGAGAAGAGGGGCCCAGCTCAGGGACAGAGGGGGTGGGGCCCCACCCGGGGTTTGCAGTGTGGAGCCAGCCCGGGGTTGGGGCTGCACAGGCCTCTTCTGGACTAGGGCTCCCTGGGCCCAGCTCATGGGATGGGGATAAGGGGGTACCATGCAGATCTCCCCGACTGGTGTTTCCTGGGCCCAGAAGGAGAAGGGGGGGAGGCGCACAAGCCTTCCCTGCTGGCACTCCCTGATCCAGGTGGGGATTGGGTGAAAGGGGGAGGTCTGCACAGGCTGGCCCTGGGGTGGGGGTGCGCGGTGGGTTCTGTGGGTGGCTGGCCCTGGTGATGCTCCTGTGGGGGGAGAGGGCTGCATCAGTGGGGTGGTGGGATGGGAGGGAAGGATTTTATCCAGGGAGGCCACCAGGCAAGATGGCTGAGCCCCATCCCCAGCTGGCCACGTCATTGGTGGTGCTGCTGCCCTCCGTGACCACTGTAGGATAGCTCTCTCCTGCACTTGCTGCCCACAGTGGTGACTGTGAGGACCACATCCCTCCTCTCTCTTCCCCCCTCCCTTTCTACGTTATGGAAAACAATCAGATTCCAGGCACGTCCCATTTTCCGGGCAGAACCAAACTCTGACTTTGCTTTGATAAGAGGAAGCTGCCTACCAAATGTGGTGGTCCTAGCTTTTGCCATTTAGGAGGACTTCTTGAACAAACAGACTCACAGACGGACACACAGACAGACACACTAACTTCTAAAATATAGAGAGATTATACTCTTGTGCTTGTAAACTGGGCGAATCTAACCTCAAGTACTGAGCTACAGTAAACAGGGACGTTCCAGGGTGGCATTTTGATAGTTACTGTTCAGAGGGGATTCCTCCCACTTTAGAAAACAGCTTCTCTAATTGTAGCCTCACATTGAGGCTTGAAATATGTTTACACAGTTTGCATCCTGCGCTGTACTTCCAAACAACCATGGCGTGGCCTCCCTCAGGGACTACTCATTGTTCTCTGTTATTCCTAAGGAAGAGGATGGGGCAGTGCGGGGGAGGGGGAGAGGGCATGGTTTTAAATGGGTAGCAGGTTTGAAACTAATAAAAGAAAGTTCTTCTTCACACAGCGTGTAGTCAACCTGTGGAACTCCTTGCCAGAGGAGGCTGTGAAGGCTAGAAATATAATAGAGTTTAAAGAGAAGCTAGATAATTTCATGGAGGTTAGGTCCATAAAAGGCTATTAGCCAGGGGATAAAATGGTGTACTTGGCCTCTGTTTGTCAGAGGCTGGAGAGAGATGGCAGGAGACAAATCGCTTGATCATTGTCTTCGGTCCATCCTCTCTGGGGCACCTGGTTCTGGCCACTGTCAGCAGACAGGATACTGGGCTAGAAGGACCTTTGGTCTGACCCAGTACGGCCGTTCTTATGTTCAAAACCGGTTTTGAAATCCCCCAGTATTTCCCCTTTAATCCTAAAAACACGGAGCCAGTTCCTCTGTCGGTGTTAATCAGGACAGCATCAGAGGAAAGATTTTACTTTGGATCAGCTGCGATTCCAGCCCATGTGTCAGCATGATCCCTCCTTATAGCCACTGCCAGTCAATGGAGTTCCTAATACTGGCCAGTAAGGGTCGCTAGAAAGCAGCATAAAATACTAACCCTACAAAAGTGCTGCACCTGCCCTCCCTTGACATTTCTAGAGAAAGCTTTGAGTCTTTGGATGCATTGTGCTGGATGCCTCAGGCAGACAGCTGGCCCAGCATCTATCTGTGTCAGAGTATTTCTAAGGTTATTTTATTTAGAGTATTTCTAAGCTCACATACATAATTTTAAAATGAATGCGATTGATTATCTCATTAGCGCACATATGTCTCTTCTGGGTATTCACATCCCCAATTATCACGGAGATGAAATGACAACTCCGAGCAGAAAATCAGTCATTTCCAGCTGGGACAAGGTAATCTGGACTTGGTGATTAAACGGCCCATCCTGTACAAGTTATAATTGTCTTGTTATTGAGCCACTCGTCACAAATTCCAGGCTTAAGAATGCCAAGTTTCATTGGACGCAAAAAGGCTTTGCCGTGCAATTTAATTACCTTAAAGAATATGATTTATTGTCACCCATCTTGCATTATGCTGCTTAATAACTTTACTCACACACCCGGCTGATAATAGTCATTATCAGTGGGGGGAAAAAGGCAGAGAGGTCTATTAGCAAAGTCCTGCAGATCTGCAGATATCTACTTTATATCCACGGGTATCCGCGTCCCTGGGTGTGGATGCAGACATCTGCAGCTCGTTTTTGCAAACACGACTGCGGACACAGATACACATTTTTTATCTAGAACCCTGCAAATTTGTGGCTATCTACTTTATATCCGCAGGTATCCACTTCCGAGGATGGCGATGCAAAGAGCCGTGGCTCATTTTTTGCAGCGACAGATGCGGATACAAATTTTTATCTGCGCAAAGCTCTCTCTCCTAGGGTAGTTGAGAAGCATGCCGCCTGCCCAGTTTTTCACTTGTCTCTGTACAAGCCCCCACCGGCTGTGACAATGGGACTATAAAAGTCAAGAGATAAGAACCTCAAAGGGAAAACGGTAAATAACGCAAACAGACTTACCCTGCTGGCTTTGCATTTTAAGCTGGTCCCCTCTTCCTTGCTCTGCCTGGTAGCACTGGAGGAGCACCGCAGTGAGCCCTGTTTGATGGGAGGTGACGTTCCGTACCGCTCATTCTCTGGCGCACCTGTAGGGCTGAGCAAGGAACAGGCAGTCATCTCGCAGCGGTTGTTATCTGGAGTCGGTGAATGTAAGCCCTGGAATAAATGGCCTAGGGAGGTTGTGGAATCTCCATCACTAGAGATACTTAAGAGCAGGTTAGACAGACCCGTCAGGGATGATCTACATGGTGCTTGGTCCTGCCGTGAGGGCAGGGGGGCTGGACCTCCCGAGGTCTCTTCCAGTTCTAGGATTCTATGATAGACCCATGTTCCCAAACTGTTCCAGGTTTGAAGAGGAGGGGGAAACCCCACCGGACCTAACAAGTGGTGGCTGGATTTTTTAAAAGGGTGTGTGACAGGGCGTCTGCCCCTCACTGGCTCTTTAAGGTTAAAACCCAGCCCTGGGTGAGGGCTGAGAGCAAAGCCAGCAGCTGAGGCAGAGACTGCCAATTAGGGCCCAGCTGGGGGCTGTATAAATAAGGGCTCCTGGAGGGAGGAAGGGAGACACACTTGCTATAGCTGGGGAGCAAGAAGGACCTGGCTGCTAAGGAAGCTTAGAGGCATCCCAAGACAGAGCATGGCTGGGGAAAGGCAGGCAGGGCGGGGGAGCTCTGGTCTGACCTCACTGCCAGGCTTCAGAGCCTGAAGCAAGGCCTGAGAGTCGTAGGGCTGCAGGGGGGCAGCCAGGATCACAGAAGGCAGCAGGTTCACATCTCCTGGCCAATGATGAGTGGCCATTCCAGACTGCAGTTTGCCCCTGAGGTGAGGGGATAGATGACGACTAGCAGTGGGTCACTGTGGCAAGGTGGGTGTGGGGCGAATTAGGGGTTCCCTGGGAGGGGAGGACCCCGGAGTGCAGGGACTGATGAACTCCCCCTGGAAGAGGGCCAAGAGACATTGGAGTGGGCACTGTCGGAGGGCAGTGTCCTGAAGAGCACTCCATGGTCGGGGAGTGATGTGGGTCTGGAATGGAGAGCATGGGGTGAGGACACGGGGAGACAACAGCCAGAGGGAGGCACCTGGTGGGCTTATGAGCTAATTCCCAGTGCTACCAGCAGGAGGTGCCGTGGCGGTGAGTGTCCGCCCCGTGACAGGGTGGCTCATCGGATGACCAATTATAATGTACATCCGTGAGTGCCAATGGAGCCTCAGTTACAGTGTACATGTTAGGGCAGGACTAACACAATCTCATTCTGCAAAAACAACGAGCAGTCCTGTAGCACCTTAGAGATTAACATATAAATCTGTATGTGTTAATCTCTAAGGTGCTACAGGACTGCTTGTTAAATATACAGCCTAACACAGCTCGCCCTGCGAGACATTCTGCAAAGTACATTGTGATGGGTGTGTGGACCAAGAAAGAATTTTTTCCCGTCTCGAGGTGTAGCGGTGCACACTTGGCCAAGCATGGGGCATTTCTGCCTTCCTCTCAAGTGTCAGCAACTGGTGACTGGCCAATAGTCTCCTGAGCCAACATGGTAAAGTCAGAGTCAGGCCCCAAACCAAACTTCAACAAACCCAGTGTGTGTGAGAGGCCAGATCCAGAGCCAAGTTGGCCCGTGTCTATAATGAGGGGAACAAAAACCCTAGCGCCACATCTCCGTAACCTTTCGGAAGCATTCTGCTCCATCTGTGGTCTGATTCAGACCGGTAAATTCCTGCATGCTAAAATAAAGAACTTCATGCACCTCACTGCACTCTGGGCTTTCCAGATGGATACAGATGAGGGTGGATTTGCCCAAGAAGATTTTACAGGGTACAGGGAGGAAGACACAACAGGCCTCCTTCCCATCTGCAAGGCGAGGCGGCTCTGGATGCTTCCACATGCACGTGCCAGGAAGGATGTAACTTCTTTGGCATGACCCATGTGCAGGTTGGAGCAGAGCCCTAATGCAGAGGCATGGATAGTGCCCACAGGGGCTACAGCTACACTATGGGCGTGTCTAGACTGGCAAGATTTTGCGCAAAAGCAGCTGCTTTTGCGCAAAAACTTGGCAGCTGTCTACACTGGCTGCTTGAATTTGCGCAAGAGCACTGACTTCGTAATGTACAAAATCAGTGTTTCTTGCGCAAATGCTTTTGTGCTCCCGCGTGGGAAAAAGCCCTCTTGCGCAAGAATACTTGCGCAAGAGGGCCAATGTAGACAGGGAAGAACTGTTTTGCGCAAAAAAGCCCCGATGGCTAAAATGGCGATCGGGGCTTTCTTCCGCAAAATCACATCTAGACTGGCCACGGATGCTTTTGCGCAAAAGCACTTTTTACGCAAAAGCATTTGTGCCCATCTAAATGCGCTTTTGCAGAAATACTTTTAACGGAAAAACTTTTCCGTTAAAAGTATTTTTGCAAAATCATGCTAGTCTAGACGCAGCCTATGAGTTTTGCCACAAGAGCCTATGCAAATGAAGCACAGATTTGCATTTTCTTGTACTTCATTTGCATAATATCTTCCGATCTGTTTTTGCGCAAAAACAAGCAGTGTGGATGTTTCCTTTTTGCACAAAAAACCCCCTTTTCCTGCAAGATCCTTATGCCTCAAAAAAGGAGATATATTGATCTTGCAGAAAAAGGGGTTTTTGCACAAAAAGGAAACATTCACACTGCTTGTTTTTGCACAAAAATGGATTGGAAGAGATTGTGCAAATGAAGCACGAGAAAATGCTAATCTGTGCTTCATTTGCATACGCTCTTGTGGCAAAACTCATAGGCTATGTCTACACTGTCACGATCTTGCGCCAGAGATATGCAAAGGAGGCTAAGCGTGGAATATCGCCGAGCCTCATTTGCATATATAATGAGCCTCCATTTTTGCTGTCTACACTGCCCCTTCTTGCGCAAGAAAAGCCCTCTTGCGCAATGCCGTTATGCCTGAAAATAATCAGCGTAGCAGCATTGCGCAAGAGGGTTTTTCTTGTGCAAGAAAGGGCAGTATAGACAGCTCCTTTTGGCGCAAGAGTCTCTTTCGCAAAATGGCACTTCAGATATGCAAATGAGGCTCAGCGATATTCCACGCTTAGCCTCATTTGCATATCTTTGGTGCAAGATCGCGACAGTGTAGACATAGCCAAAGTGTAGCCATAGCCAAGGATGACCTCAAGAGGAGAGCTGAGTGCTACACAAAGCGGGGGTAGGTGCTGGTCTGGACAGCAGGCCCTGCTTTGGCGCAAAGTTCTGTTCCAAAGGAGAAATTGCTTTGGCTTGATTCTCGGATCGCTTTCCCGGCCTCCATTCTATGCTGGGCCTCAGTCCCCCATAGCCAGATTTTCCTCCCGCTTTGTGATGCTCGGTGGTGCTGACCCGGCATCTGAAGGAAATCTTGTTGCTACTCCTCCGCTAGCTTGTGGAACCCGGCCTCCAAGCCAGTCCCAGCAGCTGCCTCTCTTGTGCGCCTTCGTGGACAGGCCCCTTTTCCTTCACAAGAGTCGTTCGATTTCACAAGCCAAGCTCCTTGGGCTGTCTGTGGGCTGGGCTCCATTCTCATGCGACATGGGGCCAGGATGGGCCAGCCTTTCCACTGGCTAGGCACATGTTCCAATTCTGCACAACAAGTCCAGTACCTCACTAGCCTTTCCTTCTCCTCCTCCTCCTGCTGGTTCTTTACCAGGTCTCCCTGGCTGGCTGCTATTCCACTCTTATTCCCCCTCAGCAGGGGGAGAAACCTCCACAGACCACTCCTGGTTCCTCTAGTGGGAAAAGCGGATTCAGGATGATGCCTCCTGGTTCCCCTCAGGCACGACCTTAATGGGCTCATATCCTGCTTCACCCCTCAACAGGGATAGCTTGGAGAGAGGCAGAGCCATCTTCCTCACCTGAGGGGACTATCTCTGGAAATGGGGCATGAGACGCATTTTCCAGACACATTCCGGCCCCGGCCCTATTCACCCCCCACAACTCCAAAGACCCAGCAACAGCGTTCCCTGTAAGCGATGTACTTGTGTGGCTGCTCAGGAGAGATTCAAATGCCACCCAGCTGGTTAGCCGAGCACCCACAGCTAGGCTTTTGTTTCTACTGGTGGTGCACATTCTTGCATGCCTCAGTGCATGTAACAAAATTCATTCTGCACAGGGATGGAGAAGATGAGAGGGAACATTGCCCTGCAAGACAGTAGCACTTTCAAAGTTACTACTGGAACTTTGGCTTTGAACAGCTGACTGAGCTATGAAACCCTCCCCATCTCATGAGTCACACCCCATGTCTGCCTGGTATCTCTGAGCAGCGGGTTTTGATGCCATGAGAGTGGACTGGGCCTTTGCCATTCTGTCTGCTGCTGCTTCCCATCATGACAGTCAAGAAAGCGGTAATCAGGGCAGGCAAAAATAGCGCTTTCTGGTGGATGGATTTCACAGTGGGCGGTGCTGAGATTCCCAGCGCAAAGCCTTCTGCTATCAACACATCTAATGACGTGGACAGCCCTGACAACTCAAAAGCTGTAGGGCTCCCAATTTGCTTGGGCGCATGGCGTGAGTGTGTGTGTGCGCGCGTGTGTGTGTGCAAACAAAAGCATAATGTTTGCAACGTGAGCCATCTGGTTTGGGCAAGGCAGCTAACCAGAGCCATCTGTACCATCAGGCCTGCTGAAGCTTCAATCTCTCTTGCCCGAGCTGGAAATGGGCAGATTTCCCCTCCCATCTCTCAACTGGATACTTTGCATCCGTCCTGTCTGGGGGCACAGAGGTCCCCTGCAGTGAAGGAGTGCTATGTACACCATGCAGAGTGGTGATGCAGGGGCCTATGCGCAAGGCAACAGAAGCCCAGCTCAGCCTGCTATACAAAGTTGTTCTTAAAAGTCAGCAAAAAGGCGAGAGAAACAGCCTGCTGCTAACAGTGTTGTTTAGGGTTACCCCAGCTGTGCAAATGGGTCTGCCAGGCACCGGGTAAAGTCCTGAGGTGGCACGATGAGTGGAAAGATTCTAGAAACAGGTGGGAAATCAGTGGAATGCCTTTCCAGTGGTCAATGTTAATGGGAGGGGATTGCCAGCCCGTCTTGGGCACTGTTGATCTGAGGGGGGATACCTGGATTGCAAGGAAAGAGCTTCACCCCAATGGCTGCCTCACCTCACCATCACTTAAGGCCCCAGGAGCCACCATGACATTGTTGGGCCTTCATCATCTTGACCACACCAGGCCAGAGACATTGCCAGCTGCTCTAAAGTCAGCTCAGTTCTGAAAGATGGAGGGTGGGCGGGAGATGTTGCTTCCTGCTCTCACTCCCTCCTTCGTGTGTCATTTCCCCTCTTCCCCTTAATTCCCCTCTTTTCTAGTCTGGCTCTGCTGGGCAAGACGACGCCATCTTAGCAACCCGACTGTACGCCTGGTGACTAGGAGGACAAGCTCCACGTAAGGCCCTGTTGCTGGAACGAGCTCGGAGTAGCTGGTAAGGCTACAATTCAGTATCTGCCTTTCTCCAGCAGCAAAGTTTCAAGTGAAAGCCGCCAAATTTGCTATCTGAGCTGTTCTTTTCTCTCCCAGTCTGTGTTCTGTCTTCAAGAACACAGGATTGGACAGCTCCACCAGCAACAATACCAGCTCCAGACCCCCTCTCTCCCCAGCTAACTTTGTTTCTTTTTCACCTCCTAAAGAAGGGCTAATACTACCAGAAGGGCTGTCACACAGCGGTTTCTTCCTATAAACAAAACTAAATCCAGCTAAGATGGCTCTTCAATGGATCATTGTCACAATCAAAATAAGCCATGAGAAGCTGACACAACTCCAGCGGTGCAAGTAACTTAAAATCTCTTATAGGTGCTGTCCTATTGCAACCTGAATCTCTGCCAGCTCTTTACATGGCTCCCTGGTGGCTTTTCCTGCAGCTCAGCCAGTTCTTGCCAGACAGGGCACACAACGCTTACTTTCACCTCTGCACAACCCCCGGACCATAGGTTGCTACCGAATGTTGTAACGGTGAACATGGGTTCTGTTAATATCTTAGCCCTTGTTGAGATTGAGGGCCAGCACCACTTAGATCTCCCATAATCCCTCAAAACAGCTTTAGCCGATACTTATGTGGTGATCACCGTCTTGGCCGACAACTGGCATAGAAGCACAGAAGCCCACAGCTGAAAGCATTAGTCTCCGTAGCTTGCGATGGGCACCAGATTCTGCAGCAGGGGCTATAACAGACTCATATCCTGTGACAAAATACAGGGCTATGTAGCACTTTAAAGACTAACAAAATGGATTATTAGATGTTGAGCTTTCGTGGGCCAGACCCACTTCCTCAGATCAAATAGTGGAAGAAAATTTTCTTCCACTATTTGATCTGAGGAAGTGGGTCTAGCCCACGAAAGCTCAACATCTAATAAGCCATCTTGTTAGTCTTTAAAGTGCTACATAGCCCTGTATTTTGTCTCAGCTACACAAGACTAACACGGCTACATTACTATCATATCCTGTGTGAATCACGCACGTGGGGAGCACATAATAGACTATGATTGTGGGTTACACTTGTGTTGGCGCTCTCCATAATGGAGAATTTCACACTGAGATCCAAGTCATTAGGTGAAGCTGGCCTCTTTCCTTGGCAAAGGATCATTTTTTTTAACAATGTGCCTCTGCTTTCAAACTGAGTGCATGAAGCAAAAGTTAACGTGAGGTTTGCCAGGTGATAGCAAAATTGAGCCAAGAACCCTCAGAACTGATGAGATCTACACCTTACAGAGAGTTTGCCTGCCAACTGGTAGGTGGCCACCTGGATTCTGTTCTTTTGTACTTGGTGGCAGATTGGCCAGTTAAGACACTTACTAAGGGACTGTGGTTTCATATAAAACCAGGAGAAGAACTATGTTAAAGCAACATTTGGCTGAGGTTTCAAACATCAAAAAGTCAGGAAGTCTAAAGGTCAGGCTACCACAGCGACTGTAACTCAGTCACATTGTGCACATAAAATGACCACCACAGGCAGCGTTACGAAGTAGACTACAGGCGTACAGGGCAGGGCTACCACCGCTGTGGAAATCACAGTAGGATTCGCCTGACTTCTGTGCACTGAAATCTCAGAGCAGAATGTGGAAGCCATCCAGATCCCAGCTACCCCTCTGTGTGCCCCTCCCACAGTGGTGGGGGCTGATATTATAATCAGCCACTACTGGACTTAGCTGTGCACATTGTCAAAGGGTTCTAGCAATGCCAGCTAAGGATCCAGCGGCATTGGCTCTCTTTCCCTAAAGCACCTTCTTCACCCGCATTGCCTATGTTTTGGGAGCCTGGAAAAGGTCTTGCTGACCCCACTGGAGTTCCAGGAAGTAGCATGAGCTCCTGATGGGATTTTCCCTAGTTGTCACTGGGGCTGTGTCCAGACTCAGGGGTTTTTTCGAAAAAAGTAGCCTTTTTTCGAAAAAACTTCCCCTGCGTCCAGACTCAAGCCGCGTTCTTTCGAAATTAATTCGAAAGAACGCGGCTTTTCTTTCGATGGCGGTAAACCTCAATTTACGAGGAAGAACGCCTTCTTTCGAAAGTTCCTCTTTCGAAAGAAGGCGTTCTTCAATGTAAATAGGGCTTCTTCAAAAGAGAGTATCCAGACTCACTGGATGCTTTCTTTCGAAAAAGCAAGCCGCTTTTTCGAAATTTCTCCGTGCAGTCTAGACGCTCTCTTTCGAAAGAGGCTCTTTCGAAAGATGCTTTTGAAAGAGCCTCTTTCGAAAGAGGCTTGCAGTCTAGACATAGCCTGGGTAGTCCTGAGGCCACTCTGCTGGACAGAAGAGCGGAACCAGAGCAGCAGGGATTAGTGGTTCTCTTTCAGAGTCCAGGAGCTGCCCCTTCACAGTCAGTGGGCCTCCTAATGGTCACCCTCATGGAGTTTCTTGAACCTTCCTTGCAGGGCCGTCCTCACCCCTATGTAGAATATGCAGCTGTGTAGGGCACCTGAAAATGTGGGGCACCACTGAGTCTTCATGTCTACCCACCCGCCTCTTCCCCTCCCTGGTCTGTGGCTCTGCTTCCTCCGGAGAGGAGCTAGTTAACTTAAAAACTAAAAAAGCCAGCCAGAGCCAGGAGCAGAACACTGAACCTGAGAAAGAGCCATTCAAGTAGGAATGAAGCCATTTAGAGGTCATTTGCCAATCCCAGGTATGTCTTGGGAGTGTCTGAATTTCCTGTGTTAGTCAACAAGACCTTAGTTTAAAATCTGCTTTTATTGTGTTTCATTAGTGTCTTGCTATTATAAAATCACGTGTCTAAAAAATCGTCCCCCACTTTCACTGCCGTTGGCATAGGGACACTAATTTAATAGTGCTGTGTTGGGCCCCAAAGTCCTAAGCATGGCCATGCTTCTTTGGGTGTTTCCAGAGTAGGGTATGACCTGTTCCGAGCTTTTGCTTGCTCTGAATACACTTTTGACTTTCAGAAATGCCACTTGGCTGAAGAAGAAAGAAAACGCTCTAACTGCCATCACTACAATCTGGATTTGGGGGAGGAACTTTTTCATCTTTTCTTAAAAGCTTTTTGTGTGCTCAGTGCCATGACCTCCAAGCCAAAAGCCAGACAATCGAGAAAGCAGGCCGGTTCAGAAAACCCAGGACGTTAACACAATGGGGCTGTAAGATAAGCACTGAGGTGGTATCATAGCGACAGGAAATTTGAAAGAGTTGAACAGGAGTTGAATGTATCTTTGCAGAATTAGGAACAGATGGCTAGCGCTGGTTTAGGCTAGAGAGAAAGCGGTGGGAAGTATGTTGACAGTTATGATCAAAACAATCGAGGAAACTTTATCTGGATACAGCTCTTGGACCCTGTCGACCTACTGCATCTCAAATGTCATAGCACGGATCTCCAGAGCAAAGCAAACAGTCCCATAGGTTAGAAGCCAGGATAGATTCAACCTCACTCTGAATGAAATTCGTTGCTATGCAGAGAACCCACCTAAGACCTACATACCACTTACAGCCTCCGTATGTGGCTAAAGTTGTGCATAGACCGTGTGCTGCTAGCCTGCTGCATGAGACTGGGTTACTACAGAAGGTAGCACCTTACCTCAGTGAGACCCATCTAGTCCCTGTCAGAAGCATCCAGTGATGTAGGGATGTGCTCTCCCTAGGGTATCCCAGACATTGGTAATACAGTCAGGCTGTGTCTACACTGGCATGAATTTCCGGAACTGCTTAAAACGGAATACTATTCCGTTTTCAGTTTTTCCGGAAAAGGAGCGTCTACATTGGCAGGCTGCTTTTCCAGAAAAGCCCTTTTTCCAGAAAAGCATCTGTGGCCAATGTAGATGCACTTTTCCGGAAAAGAGCCCCGATCTCCATTTTCGCGATCGGGGCTTTTTTGCGGAAAAGACTACTGGGCTGTCTACACTGGCCCTTTTCCGGAACAGTGTTCCGGAATAAGGACTTATGCCCGAGCGGGAGCAGAATAGTTTTTCCGGAATAGCGGCTGATTTTGTACAGTAGAGCATCGTTGCTTTTCCGGAAATTCAAGGGCCAGTGTAGACAGCTCGCAGCTTATTCCGGAAAAGCGGCTGCTTTTCCAGAATAAGTGGCCCAGTGTAGACACAGCCTCACTCTTGGTTATACCGATAAAGCGCCAACCCATGTCACTACCATATCTCTTCCTGCCCGCTCCCCATGACTGGTCCATATATGAGGCTAATTAAAGTCACTCAGCTGAAAGTGGAACCACAATCAGCATGGGACCAATGACTAAGATAGAACATCACATGCATCTTTCATGTTCAAACACTAATCAGGATTTTAATGGAAGACTTCCTACCTGTGGAGTAAGGCAGTTAAGTGAACAGAGCAATGTACTGGTTGCTGGTTCTATTGGCCCTCTAGCTGGATGGGTTTTTTCCCCAAAAGATCTGCTCAAGGAATTATTTGGGGGATGTTCGATTGCCTGTGTTACACAGGAGATCAGATTAGATGATCACAGTGGTTCCTTCTGGCCTTGAAATCTATGACTCTACCATAGAACCTCAGACTTACGAATACCAGAGTTACCAGCTGACCAGTCACACCTTATTCGGAACCGTAAGTCCGCAATCTGACAGCAGCGGGGGAGGGGTGCAGAAGCAGCAGCAGCAAACATTGCTCAATCCTGTGTTAAATGTAAGCTACTAAAAAAAGGGAAAGTTTAAACAAAGATGAGACATGTTGAGGAAACTATTGCTGTGGTTTAAAAACGAGTGGTCCTGTGGCACCCTAATATATATAGTATCTAGGGATACATAGGCTGCTTTGCAGTGCAGCCCCTGTCCGCGACTGTGGGGGAGCCGAGCTCCCCACAGATAGAGGCTGCTCTGCATCCCACAGAACAGCCTCTGTCTGTGGCAAGTCTGGGTCTGCCACGAACAGAGGCTGGTTTGCGGCAGCAGCCTCTGTCCACAAGGAGCTCAGACCCTCATGGACAGGGCTGCTGCCACCCCACGCTGCTGCCTCTGTATCAGAGGCAGCAGCGCAGCATGGTAGGCTGCCAGTCCATGAGGGAATCTGATACTGAGGCAGCAGTGCAAAGGCAGGGGGCTCTCTAGGAGTGGGGCAGGAGTACACTGGCTGCTGCTCCCGCCCCCAGGGACAACAGAATAGTTGTGTAACTCATAACACTTCATGAGGTTACACAACTATTCAATTACCCAGAATCTAAAATCCCTAATAGTATCATGTCCTTTCAAGGGCATGACCCACTTCCTCAGATGAGCTGTAGAGGAATAACAGAAACCTAGAATTTATAACAGAAAAAGAAGGAAAAAATAAATGATAAATTCTGGGTTGCTTTTATTCTTCACCAGCTCACCTGATGAAATGGGTTTTGACCATAAAATCTCATGATGCTATCTATATTTTTGTTAGTCTCTAAGGTGCCACACGATTACTTGTTGTTTTTAAAGTTACAGATTAACACAGCTCTACCCCCTGGAGACTTATTTATGTGCTTATTTCTTTTAAATTAAGATGGTTCAAAGCAGTGGGGTTTTTTTTCCCTGCATAGTAAAGTTTCAAAGTTGTATTACATCAATGTTCAGATGTAAATTTTGGAAAGAAAAACCACCGTGATTTACTCAGAGCTATGAACACTTTAGAGTTACGAACAACTCCTTTCCCGAGGTGGTCATAAGTCTGAGGTTCTATTGGAGAAGAGAAAACAAAAAAGGCCAGTAGAAATTAACAGAGACCAGTAAGAACTAGTAGAATTAAACCAACTAGAGGACTCTAATAGAAGCTACTAGAATATCCACTGGGGAAGAGGACTCTCCCATAGAAAGTGAACGGAGCTCCTTTGATTTGTTTTTCTACCATTCTGCATTAGGAGATTGCAATCTATAAAGCGTTCCCAGTCCATAAGCTGAGTGACAACTGAAGACCCTCACAGCCAGAGCGATGAATTGAGAGTCTACATTCAATGGAAGAGCCCACAAAACACATCTTCTGCTCAGAGGCCTCCAAAAACAAAGCATCTTAAAAGCCACAGCCTGTCCTGGTGATTTATTTGGCTGTTTAATATATAGAAATTTGAACACACTGTAATGATATTTTGCACTGTCACCTCTGTATCTCAAAGCAAGTTACAAACATTAATTCTCACAACACTCCTGAGAGGTAGGCAAGTATTGTTATGTCCACTTTACAGATGTGCAAATGGAGGCACAGTCAAGTTAAATGACCTGCCGGAGGTAACAGAATGAGTCAGTGGCACAGCCAGGATAAAGCACCCTGGAGTCCTGACTCCCATTTCTCCTGCTGTCTCCACTGGAACATACTCCTTGCCTATATGTTTTAATTCGTTACTGAAACATAACAAACATACATTTCACCAAGACACGTTAACAAGATTGCTTGGAAATAGCATAAGCAGCTTCATTACGATTTCACTATTATGAACATAAGAACGGCCGTACTGGGTCAGACCAAAGGTCCATCTAGCCCAGTATCCTGTCTGCCAACAGTGGCCTATGCCAGATGCTCCAGAGGGAGTGAACAGAACAGGGAGTCATCAAGTCATCCCTCTCCTGTCACCCATTCCCAGCCTCTGACAAACAGGCTAGGGACACTATTCCTACCCTTCCTTGCTAATAGCCATTGATGGACCTAACCTCCACGAATTTATCTAGTTCTTTCTTGAACCCTGGTAAAATCCTAGTCTTCACAACCTGCTCTGGCAAGGACAGGACAACCACGTGCTGCTTGAAGAAAAACTTTCTCTTGTTTGTTTTAAACCTGCTACCTATTAAAATTATGAACAAATGTTAAATAAACATCATTAAAAGAACAGCACACAATGATGTTTAGTTCCCAAAAACATGAAAATTGGCTACTAACACTGATGAAAGGATAACTTATTCCTCTTACATTTACCAAACCCAACATGTATTTTCCTCCTATCAGGTCAGTACTGTCCCTGGTTCCTACACTCCGCTATGGACAATTCCTTCTGCTGCTTGGGTGCAAAAGCTAGAAAAGCAGCTGGAATGTGCTGGCCGCTGTAGACAATCAATAACTTCTGTGCTCCCAAATAGGAGAGGTACCAGGTAATGCTTCAAGTATCAGAAGGGTCGCCGTGTTAGTCTGAATCTGCAAAAGCAATGAGGAGTCCTATGGCACCTTATAAACTAACAGATTTAGAGCATAAGCTGTTGTGGGCAAAGACCCACTTTGTCAGATGCAGGTCATGCTGTGACCCCTGGCTTGCCTATGGCATTAGGGGGCTCAGGGTGGATAGAAATGTGACACCCCATGCACACAGGTGCTTATATCCTATCGGATGCCTCTGTGCAAGGTCAGGTTGCCTGCCCCTGCTTCATCCTCGGGGATCCCCATCCATTCACCCTGCTTTTGGCAATCACTCATGTGGGGACAGAATCCAGGCCATGTGGTACAGTTGCCTGTGAAATATGGAATATCTGTCGCCTCTCTCCCCAGCTCAACCATCAGCCTGCCTGAGGTGCTTGACAGCATCAATGAGGAGGGATGCCAAGGTTTCCTCCAAAGTCATTGGTCAGGACTCGGCGTAGGAGCCATCTCTTCTTTCCCATTGGGCAGGCAGCACTCAGCAGAATTAGGCAGTGAAAAGGAACCGGGGAAAGGATGGGTGACTTCCTCTTTTGGTCCATACATAAATCAACACTCAACCGCAGTTGATTGAGACTAGGGTGTATACCTGGCAAAATTATCCCCTTACTCCTCATGGGGTGAAAGCTCCTACACACAGCTATCAATTTCAGTTCCATAACAAAGGTGGGACAAGCGGGGTGCTCGTCCTGGGCACATCATCATCAGGGGCGCAAAGACGCAATACGTTAAAATAATAAGCTGCAAAAGTAAAGAGTGTGACATGGGCTAACCTAAGCCCCAGTTTACACGAGCCTGTTCCGAGGTCTGATGCAGCGAAACAGGAGTGCTGAAAGACTCTGTAAAGTTCTTTTGTCATTTATTATATGTTCTTTTATGTATATTATTGTTTGTTAAGGATCATATTTTATTTATCGACTTTTTTTTAATTGTCTATGTAAAATATATTCCTAATATTATTGAAAATATATTTGTTATATTAGTGTACTAATTCATAATTGATTTTTCTTGAAGTAAAGATAAATAAAAATTAGCAAACTAGAGACATTTTTTAATTTGGAGAGGAGGGGGCACATAATTCATATTTATACCCCAAGCACAAAAATACCTAGTTATGATGCTGCACCACTTAAAATCCTTTTACGCCTCCAGAGTTTAGCTGTGACTTGGGCAATCTGTGTATGATGGTAAATGAAATCTACGTGCTGGAGTTTTCTGCTGGCCTTTTGCACATGGGTAAATTTCATCAGATGTCCCCCCTCATCAGACGTCTCCCTTCCTGCCTACTACAGTAGGACTCTCTGCAGAGGCTGCGTACACAAATACACCTTCTTGAGAATCTGTTCTACTGGGAAAGGGCCACATGATGGTTTGTGCTTGAGAGGGGTGTTGACTTTCTGGCTCTTCTAGTTTGTTAGAGGGTTTCTGTTTCCGTGGCTGTTAAGATTTACTGCCTGGAGAATACCGGCTCTTTGAACAGGTCTGTTCTTTTGGCAGGCAGTCAGGTCAGCAGCCGCCTCTCCGTGCTTTGAACGTCCTTCCTCCTTCTTAACTTCAGTGTGACACAGGAAATACAACGGGACACTCCCCTTTCCTGCAGGGTTGTCCCCAGCACTCACTCCGTTTTGGGACAGTGGGACCTGTTCCTGAGCTGCTGGAAGGATCCGGCCGCAGATGTCTCACGTACCACGGGCATGCTGTTTGAAGTCAAGGGAAGGTATCCCGCTGACTTCACTTGGATGGGTTCTGAATCTGGCCCAGCCACGTGCTTGCTGGTTAACAAAGAGTCCATGCCCAGGCTGCTTCTGCAGCTGCTTTTGCATCAGAAAGCTGGAGCAGCCCCTATGGTTGCTGCTCCCTCTGTGTGCAGGGATAGCTACTTCCCAGATCCACTAGCCCTGCCCCAATCGCCTTTCCTAGTCCCACCCCTTCCCACAAAACCTCCCTGCATCTGCAGAGAAGAGCACCATGGCAACGGGGGAGGGAGAGAGGGCTGCAAACTCCCTGGCCGTATTGAGGGATCCCGTCCCTCACATCCCAATGACAGCACCATCCCCAGCGAGTCCACGAGACGAGAACAACCAACCTCCCCCGCCAACAGCTACTGAGCGAATGCTGCAAAGGGCCTCACTTGTCTGGGTTAACGATGGCGTTCATCTCCTCTGCAAGATGCCTCCTCAAGATGTGCTTGCCGCTCGGGATGCCCAGAGCCGTGGCCATGGCTTCCGCATTGAACGTGGGCTCCAGCATTAGCACAGCCCCATGCACGCCGCTGTTCGTCAGGTTGTCCGCGTACTCCTGAAAGCAACCACCAGAGCACGGATTTACCCGACAAGAAAGGACACATCTGCCCCCTCCCTTGATGGTAGATGCTAGGATGTCAGCAGATGCCGTCTGTGGCAGCAAATAACTTGACATGGCTTTCTCTATCCTGTATGACCGTCATGTTCCAGGGACCACATTCATAGTGCTATTGGTATATCTCATCATTCTGACACCCACTTGAGATCTGAGACCAGGTCGACACTGGGGGAGAAATTCGACTTAAAATATACAACTCCAGCTCTGAGAATTACATAGCTGGAATTGGTGTGCCTTAAACTGAATTTCTGGGGTGACCCCATGGCAAGAGGTCAACGGGAGAAACTCTCCCCTTGACTTCTCTTATTCCTCACAACTCCGTGGAGTACTGGGGTCAACAGGGCACTCTCAGCATTTGATTTAGCATGTCCTTACTAGACCCGCTAAATCAAATAGCTGAAAATCAATCTCCGGAGCTTTGATCTCCAGGCCTGAGTGACGAAGACTGAACCCTGCCCAGGCAGACTCTTCTCCTCCCTATTACATCTCTCTTGGCACCCACTTCCTCACAAGCAGCACCTACCTTCAGGTCAATGTCCCGCACCCACTTGAGCACCCGTTGATTTGTCCAGACAAGCGGATCGACGTTCTGAGTCTCGCAGCGAGCCCTCCTCTCTTGCAGAACCTGCACACGTGGACATTAGTTATTGTCAGTAAAACAGGCCCTGTCATCTCTTCTTCAGATCCCTCCTAAGGAATCTGTTCTTCCACAAAGACCACAGCAATGCCCTCTTCTGCCTTTGGAGAGCCTAAGATCCAGAAGTCCCTTCTCCTGGGATCTTAGATGGTCAGACAGCAGCAAGGGCCAATAAAAAATCAAGGCCATCCTAACCCATATGCAAAATACGCAGTTGGGAAGGGCACCTGAAAATGTGGGGCATCCCTGGGTCTCAATGTCCACCCGCCTGCCTCTTCCTATCCCTCTTCTGTGGCTCTGCTTCCTCTGGAGAGGTTCTAGTTCACTTTAAGTGAAAAAGCAGGCCAGAGCCATGAGCAGAGCACTGAACCCGTGAAACAGCCAGTCAAGCGGGAATGAAGCCATTTCACAGGCATTTGCCAACCCCGGGTGCAGACTGGCAGGTTCTGAATTTCCTGTGTTGGTCTACAGGGCCTTAGTTTAAAATGCGTTTTAAAAATATTTCAATAGTGTGTTGCTGAAGATGGTAAAAATCGTCCCCACTCCAGCTGCCTTTGGGCATAGGAGTACCAGTTTAATAGCACTGCATAGGGTTCCATAAATCCTAAGGATGGCCCTGTGAGAAATGGTTCAAACAGGAGGGATCGCTTCTCACGAGACAAGGCGAGTGTGGCAATACAGCTGATTGGACCCACACTTGTTGATGAACGAGCTGAGCTTTCCAGCTTACACAAAGCTCTTCTTCAAGATCTGTGTAGGCCCAACAGCTGGTCTCTTTCACCAATAGAAGTTAGTCCAATAAGAGACCTGGCCTCCTTTGTGACGGTACGCACTGGTACAGTGTACCGTCACCTTTTTGGGGGAACACACACTGCTTTTCTCTGGCATAGCCCCCAGCCATGGGAGCACTCACACCACGCCGTACGGAAGCCCACTAGGGATACGTGGCAATTAAAGGGGCCGCAACCGCATTTCGGCCATTTTTTTTTGCTTGACAAGTTTTCCCCAGCCCTTTTGTTTTTTTGCTTGACAAGTTTTCCCTGGCCATTTCTTTGTTTTTGTTTTTGCTCAACAAAACCATTAGCAACCCTAGTACCAGCACACTGCTTTTTTTGTTTGTTAAAAAACACCAAAACTGCTTCCCCGCTTTCTTTCTCTAACATCTTGGGATGCCTCTCCTTCTACAACAATTGTAACCAGCTACCTACCTACCTATCTCTCTAAGAATCCCTTGGTGTTGAGGAAGGAAAATCGGTTAATGTTATCTGAGGAACTGCCACATCTTCCAATGGGGTCCAATGTGGCCCTTTCATTCCCCTCCCTCGCCCAAGCTAAAGGGTTATTTTGTTCCTGCCTTGTGGGATCAGGTGGGGTTACCATAGCTCAGGTTTCCAAAAAGAGGGCCCTGACAGAAGGGAGGGAAAAGCTTGAAAAGGAGGGAGTAGGAGGAGCTGGAGGGGGGTACAGTTGGGGGTGCTGGAGTTGTATGTTACGGGGATGAGTACGGGGTCCTGGAACGGATACTTGCAGTGCATAGGAGGAGGGCAGTGTTGCTTCCATGCTCAGATGCAAGCCCAGAACACACCCCCAACCATCAGTCAATGCCTCCCTGCGGAACCCCCCGCCCAGGGACTGGGAGCCCGAGTCATGGATAGGCAGGATCTGGCAGGGGAATGGACCAATCAGATGCAGATGCAGGGAGGGACCAATTAGGAAGTGGTCCATCCAGGGCTTTTTCTGAGCTGCAGTGACTGCTCTGAAAAATCCCAAACATTGCCTGTCATGTGAATGGTGGGGACAGAAGGCAGGGGATCAAGCAAGAGGCACTGTCTGGGAAAACCCCAATGTAGGTGAATGCTGTTCCTGGAAAGATGAGGAGCTCTGAAATCTCCACTCCCTGCCCTTATGGAGCGGTAGGACTATTTCTGTAACACAAGGCCAGGGAGAGACGCGGGCATGCTGTTCCACGTAACGTAATTGATCGATGAGAGACAGGCACAGGGAATGCAGAGCACTCTGAGAACATGCACTGGCCAGGAGCGCTAGAAAGGCAAATAATTCACCCAGGATGCCAAATATTCTGGAGCAAACCCAACCACCTGCTTGAACCCTTTCTGATCTCACCTCTTTGCTGAAGTTGACTTGGAAAAGCAGCTCTATCCCCAGCAATATGCTGACCTGATGGAACTTTTTAGACACATTAAGGTACTTCTCCAAATCACGTTTCATCAGCGAGTTCAGCATCCTTCCATCCACGAGGTGATTCTGGAAAGCCTGGGAATACTGGGATAGCCCGATATCGTTCAGCCAGGCCTTGGCCACCCAGTGGTGGTCCAGTTCGGAGGCTTTAGACAAGCTGCGGAGTATACAGAGGACAACCAAAGGGCATGAGGTTGCTGGTACCCCATGTTCAAAATCATGCAAACACCTTCCACAAAGGCTGTGCAGGCAGTGGGCCGGATTCTCTGGTCTGCTCCAGTCACTTTGTAACCCTGAGCCTTATGCCAATGGGAAATTCCCTTTATGGAGGAGAACTCCACACTCATATAATGTAGGGATGTGAATGGTTAACCGGTTATCTGGTTAACTGGTAAGCATCATCCTTACCGGGTTATGTTTCCCGGTTATGGTTAACCAGCAGTCGATGTAACCTGCCTCATCGTGGGCAGGAAGTGCTCCAGCCAAACCAGAGCCGTCCCTGCCCACAGCAGGGGGCCACTCCTACCCACCCCCCAGCATCCCACCCACCCCTGTTTAAGTGGTTAACTGGTTAAACATAACATTTAAGCAGTTGACCAATTAAATGGGATTTTACATCCCTAGTATGAAGGAGAACGCCACCGATCTCCATGCTGCCCACCCTGTACGTGGCTGAGGGGCCACGCCAGAGAAGGGGTAAGAGCGTGGCAAACGTGAGTTAGGGATGGGCTTTGGGCAGGTCACAAACATGGCAGCGACTCACCCCGGTTGCAAGGTCTCTACAGAGATTTCATTGGCTGGAGTCGGATCACTCACAGGCCTAGCGCCAAGCACGTGCTCGACTCTTTTGCTGGATCTGGGTGTAAATTACTGTTGGGATTTGACCTACGCTTTAACATCTACAAGGAAGGGTGGTTTGGCTTCCTACTTTTAGGAACAAAGCAGGAAATGCGCTGACTGGTGCTGGGTTGATTATTGTGTCTTTTCCCCTTTGAAAAAATACCAACCCAGGGTGGGTGCGATTACTCGGGGTTGCCCATCTCCTATCAGGACTCCCTGCAGTGGCTGCCACAGAAAGGCCAGGCATGTGCCCGCGTTGCTCACCAGCTAGCCACAAGATGTCAGCATCGCAGCAGGGAAGACCATTGGTGAGGCACAAAGGAAGGTGTGCGTCTGTCAATGGGACAGGCAAATCTGGAAATGGAGCCTCCATCTCTGCATGTTTCTAATGTCTTCCGTGTGTGGGGTGAGGCAATAACACACGGGGGCGAGTCACAGCACGTAGAGACATGCGTCCATGCTAATCACTGCATGTCTTCACTCATAATGCTACTTAAAACACCACCCATGACAGGTGGGAGACTCAACTCCAAGCATGGTTCTCCTGCGGCTTGCCCTGTATATTTACCCCTCTATAATCCCTTGTGCTTCCTTAGAGACACCTGTCACCTGCAGGCAAAGACTTGGGTTTTGTTCCCTGCAATTAGGTGGGAGTCACCCAGCTGCTGGGGCAGTCGGCACGACATCGTTCAATAGATTAATTCATTAAAGGGTTAACTAGCCCTTCGCTAATCTAACCTCGCCATCCCTATTCCCAGCTCTGAGGTCTATAACAGAGCAGAAACTGAGCAGAAAGGCAGGCTTCAATGCAAAAGAGCCAATTTTCGCATTGGTAAGGAAACGAATAATTTACCGGTATTACTAAAGTAAAGCAAGGGTACGTGAAGTGACATTGACTGGGAGAACTGTGCACTCCCTCCACAGCCAATCAAAGTGCTGCTACAGTTCAACCGGTGACCTGGCAAACGTTAGGTATGTAAGAGCAGTGAGCAAAACTACATTGGAACAGGATACCATACTCAAAGAGGCTCTGGGAGACAGACCCATAGTCTCCTATAGACAACCACCTAACCTCAAGATGATTCTTACCAACCACCACAGGACATACCACACTAATACCAACCCTGGTACCTTCCCTTGCAACAAACCCCGTTGCCAGGTTTGTCCACATATTCATTCTGCTGATACCATTATTGGACCTAACCAAGTGAGTTATAAGATCAAGAACACATATTCCTGCGCATCCAGAAATATAATCTATGCTATCATGTGCCGAAAGTGTCCGTCTGCTATGTACATTGGACAAACATCTCAGACACTTCGCCAAAGGATTAATGCCCACAAAACAGATATCAGACAAGATCACAAAGAGAAAACAGTTTCTTGCCATTTTAACCAGAAAGGACACTCTCTCAATGACTTAACCACCTGCATTCTGCTACAAAGACCTTTTACATCTGCACTTGAAAGGGAATCCTCTGAACTGTCATTCATGTTAAAATTCGACACTTGCCAACAAGGACTTAACAAACATTTGAACTATCTCACCCATTACCAAGACAGTTTCCCCAATTATCACCTCTAATACCATTAACTCACAAACATCCCACTCTCCCTACCTTTAATATCATCAATTCACAGACACTTACCTTCCTTCCTTCCCCCCCCCCGCATCCCCCTCCTGTTCTGCAATATGATTTGTCCTTTTCATATTTGTTCATTTTTTTTTAATTGTATCCTTTGCTATATATGGTTGTGACTACTTTCTTCCACTATTTGATCTGAGGAAGTGGGTCTGGCCCACGAAAGCTCATCATCTAATAAACCATCTTGTTAGTCTTTAAAGTGCTACATTGTCCTGCATTTTGCTTCAACTCTCCTAGGAAACTGTCTTGGTTATGACAGTCTTGCGGCCCACTGAGATGAAGGCAGCCACTCATGCAACCCACTCACTAGATTAGGTTTTAAATCCTACTCCAGGAAACAGAGAAGATAAATACTAACCAATTGGCAACTATTTGTTTTGCTTTTACCGGGGGATTTGATTTTAGGAAAATCTTGCTCTAGCCTCTGTGCTGAATTGCTAGCCAGCCCCGCTCCCAAATCTCACTGGGGAGTTCATGTTGTGCTTAGTTTTGTGGCTTTAAATGCAGTAGATTTATTTTTTGATCACCCAGGGCAGTTCTGCAGGAGCAGCACCACACTCTAGAATTGATTAATTAACTGAGCAAAAATGACAGGGAAGTCACTGAAGGAAGTAATTATGCAACACAAAAGTGTCAGTTTTGTTAAAGTGAGTTTTCTCTCACACTAAGAAGAGCAGTAATAATTTCCCCCTGACATTTGGGGTTTTTTTAACCTCACTCTCTCGCTCACTTTCTTTCTTCTCCCTGCTGCCCTCAGAAAGTTTACCTGCCTTCTGAGGATAGCATGTAAATGCAAACATGAATACACCTATATGCATGTGCGTGGTGCACACATGCACGCTCACATGCACGCACACACACAAAGTATGCATGCATGCAGGTGGACACGCTCATGCACTTATACGTACAGGTATGTGGATACGTACATGCCCATACAAGCACACGTGGACAGATATGCATGCATGCACGCGGAATGTAGAAAATGTGGTTCTGACACCCACAGGTAGAGCTTACCATTTGCCTGCTTCAGCATCCCTGTAATCCTCTATTGCCAGCCTTAGTTTGCGGCGGTGAAGGGAGCTACATACACCAAGCCCTGTGGCCAAATCTTCATCGCTCAGACTTAGCAACATCTGCTCTCCAAGAAAAGACAACAATGAATCCCAGCCATTGACTTAGGTCACTCAGATAACAGCCAGGCAGTGTGCTGTGTGAGTACTCAGAAACTATACCCAAAATGCTTTACACTCAGTATTAACTAACAAAACAATAGAGTGGAAGGGAAAAAGTAAGACACAAGACTGGGAACTGGGTCCTGTTCCTGGCTCTGCCACAAACTGTGTGTGTTACCTTGGCCATGACACTTAGTCGTGATCACTTTTTTCATCTGTGAAATGGGCATAATGGTTCCCCCACAAACACACATCCGCACAGAGCTACAGTGAAGATGAATTAACTGATTCATCGTCTAGGGAAGAGCACCACAGAAAAGCCCACCAATGAAAAATAACATAAATAGAGATTAAATAGCAACAGTGGGTGTGGGCAAAGTGGGAAGCTGACATTTGCAACGAGGTGGAAAACTATTGTCAATGGCTGAAGCTGCGGTGGAGAAGGCTCTCACATTAGCAGTGACCAGCCTGCGTGTGGTGGGGGATAACAGAGCGGGATGAGTGGTGCTAGCAACAATCCCCTGCTTTAACGATGGAACTCTCATCCCAACTAAACATTTTTTTCCTCACTGATTAAGTTGGCTGTGAGCAGTATTCCCTGTAAGTTGAGCGCTTGGGCAGCCACCCGGGAGAGATTCTAATGCCGCCCGGCTGATTAGTAGAGTGCCACACCCAGAAGCATGGGTTTCTACGGGTGATGCACATCCACACTTGCCTTGGTGCACATAACAATATTTATTCTGCACATGACTGGATTAAAAAATGAGAAGGAACATTGGCTGTGAGTGAAGATGGGCGGGAGCTGGAACACATGGCCCCACTTCTGGCTCTTGAAGCCCCTCGCCTCTCAGAGGGTAGGTTGGGATCATGCACTTTGGGCGGACAGAAGATCGCTACCAACGGCTCAGAGACGTAACTGCCTTGCCTACCTTCCCGCTCTTGATGTTCTCAGCGCAGGCTTTGACATACATGGGCATGGCCATGACCACCTCCAGCCATGCCTGCACTGTGCCTGCCTTCCAGTGGGACATGGGCGTGGTGCGGACCAGCTCCACCTGCTGCAGCCGGTCCATCTGTTCCTCCCCTTCTGACAGGCTGAGGCTTAGGCGGGTCGGGCTGGAAAGGCTGTCGGAGTCTGAAACACAAAGCAAAAGGCGGAAATGCTGCTGGGGCTCTAAACACTCCAGCTCCAAAATCTCCCCGGACAGCCCTTGCTCCAGAAACCTGGGTACCTGCTGGAGACATTTCATGACTTAGCCCGATACGAATACATCACTGTTCTTGGAACCTGAGACCCCCAGCATGGCTAGCACTTAGCCTGTACAAAGGCTGCGGGAGTGCCTGCTTCGGCTCTGCTAATATTACCTGTCTTGCAACCATCACCAGCAGGGTGTGAGTCTCAAGCCTTGAGTTCCAAAGCCTTGAGCCACAGCAGTAACTCCAGTAGCAGGCAGCAGTAGTAGGCGCTTCCCCTCACGTGTCACTAGAAAGGGAAGATGATACATCGCACCACTGCATCCGGATTCCCCGCCCACCAGGCGGTACGGGAAGGAATTAGGTAGCCCTGAGCGGTGATGGTTAGGATTCAAAGCTCTCTCACCGGGTCCCGTCCCTGAGCCACTTCTAAATCAGGGCAGATTACCTTCCTACCCTCTCGGGGCAATTTTGCCACCATTCCCTGTATGGAAGATGTTGCCCATTCATGTCTCCATGGAGGAGCCAGCCAGTGCACGGGCATACTAACCGTGAACCTTTCCGTCTCCTCTTTAGCTGGAATTACTGCCCGTCAGTCTCCTAAAGAAAGACCTTCTAGAGAACAAGGGTTGACTCTTCAAGGGCTCAGAGGCAGCTGGAGGACAAGGGGGTAACTCAGCCCCATCAGCCACCTGGTTGCTGGACTCACTGGGCACGTCCAGTATCCACAGCCCAGCACTGATGCTGACTCTCATGCCGGCACCTCCTTAGGTCACGAGAGGGATCGAATGCTTCCCCCAGCTGCTGAAATCCATGGGCGCTGTGGGCGTGCAGCATCTCTCAGCACCAGCCAGCCCCATGGCTGGTCGGCAGCAGTTCTGCCAGGTGAGACGGATGGGGACTTCCCTTTCAGACCTTCCTTATAAGGCTCCAGGCTGCACGGCCCATGCTGCCACCAGCCCCGGTGCCACATCTGGAAGGGGGCCACGGGCAGGGTTGACCACAGTCCCATTGCAGGGAGGGGAGAATGGGAAAGCCACCGCCTCTGTGGGGTGCTTCTGAACTGCAGGGCCCCAAAGCTGTAGCTGTGTGGCTTGTGAGGATGCCTCCTCTTGCATCCCCATCCCAGTGCAGGGAGCTGTGCTAAGCCCCGGTAGCTCCCCACCTCGCTGCCAGGGGCCCAGCGAACTCCAGATGCTGCCAGCAGCGGCGGATTTAGGGCAGGGTGAGCGGGGCGGCTGCCCTGGGCCCCGCGCTTCCTGAGGCCCCGCGCATGTGCCATGGCGCCACGGCGCATGCGCAGTGTCAAAGGAGGGGCCCCGCAAAATTTCGCTGCCCGGGGCCCCGCGGTGCTGCCCCGGGTCCTGCGGCACTCTCATCCGCCCCTGGCTGCCAGAATGGGAGCCAGGTTTGTGTCTGACCAGACAGCCGCTGCCTCTTGCTGTTTGCAGGGACACACCAGGGCTCCTGGAAGGAGAGGAATCACAGCAGCACAGAGCACTAGAACTGGAAGGGACCTCGAGAGGTCACCAAGTCCAGTCCCCTGCCCTGCATTTGCACAGGGAAAGAACTGACGGGTTGGAAGGGAAATGGAAACGCTGCTTCTCGCAGGGAGACATCTCGCCAATAGGCACAGACAGATCACCCCCACGGGGTCACTCACGCAGGCGGCCATCCATCAGGCCGATTACCAGCTACGAAAATGCTCCAGGCTGAGCTGAGCAGGCATTTGGGGGCTCTGAAACCCAAGGCCAGGCTGCAAATTGCATGCACTGGATGGCAGGGAAGGAGTTGATGCTCTTGCATTGATTGGCGAGCTGCTATCTGGCCAGAATCTTAGGCAAAGTGGTTTGATGGGATATACAACGAGGTGGAGAGATTGGTGCCACGGGGAGGCCCCCGCCCACAGCCGCTTGGCTAGGAACTAGGCCTGCTGCTCAGAAATACCTTCCAAATTAACGCACTGCAATGAAGAGGAGAAAGAACGACCATTACGGGTGACTTCTCTTACCTCTTCCCCACCCCAGGCTCAGCATACCCCTACGTGCTGGGCAAGATGCCGCTGCCAGGTCCCTGGAGAACCTGCTTAGGGTTGCCAGGTGTCTGGTTTTCGCCCAGACTCTCCGTTATTTGGGTCCCTGTCTGGTAAAAAAAAAAAAACAGAAAATACCGGACATGTGAAATGTCTGATATTTCCTGTTTCCCTCGGATGGAAGCCTGGTGAGGATAATTTTCCCCTTCAGCATCTGGTGAGGGCGTGGGCGTGGCCATTTAAAGTCACAGTGCCTTTTTTTTTTTTTTTTGCTCAACAACTTTGGACTCCCCCCCTTTTTCTCGCAATGGAATGTTTTCCCAGTGTTTTTTTTGCAGGGGTGTTCGGTATTTTTTGTTAAACCATCTGGCAACCCCAAATCCATTATACTATTGTACCTCCACATGCGATGTTTAATTTTCCCCTCCAGCCCTCATCCTGCATGGCCCAGCACCTGCTGTCTGTCAGCCCATCAGCAGAGGCTCAGGGAGCCCTCAGACACCCAACTGCACCCCTGCGCCTCCCTGCATGGCCCACACCCTGCGCAGAGAGGGAATGCAAACCTCCCCTCCGATCGAATCACCTTGCAGGCCTTCTGGCAGGGATCAGGCACGTGTCCATGTGACCTGTACAGAGCTGCCTTTCGGTCATCACCAGTGCATCGTTCCATCTGCAGCGGGAAGCCAAGTGGGCTGAGATTGGGGACAGAAGCTCTGCAGCGAAGCAGCAGGTGGCTGCAGCGCTGCAGGAGGCATTCACTTTAAAAGAGTGTTCTTTTCCAGGCGCCTTGCTCTGTGATGGGGGACAACAGTTCTCCCCAGTGTTCCGTGTAAGCTGAGCGCTTGGGCGGCTTCCCAGGAGAGATTCAAATGCCATACAGCTGAATAGCAGAGTGCCCATAGCCTCCCCCAGCTGGGTTTCTATTGGGCACATCTGCACATGCCTTGGTGCACAGAACAAAATTTATTCCGTACCTGGGTGAAAAAAAATTAGTGGGAACATTGTTTCCCTCTCTCTCTCTGTGTGATTCTTTACAGTGCACATAGCTTAACTGCATGTCCAGGTGCAGTGTTGTTCCTTGGTGTTCAAATTGGACACGCTCTTTGCCTTTCCTCCAGCTTTCAGCTGGGTCCTCCTTGTCCTTAAAATCGCTTTCTCTGATTCTTTAAGGGTGTTCAATACCTCGCCAAAGGATAGGGGCATATTATAAAGGATTGGTGCATAGGACCGGTACACCACACACAGGGTGGAAGTGGTCAGTGTATTTCCTCACTAGCTATCAGGTGGGCTGTGAGCATGAGCTGTCCACTGATGATGATACACAGGTGTTTGGTGAGAGCACTAACACAGCCAGTGCAGAGGAAATACCTTCTCAGAGCGAGTGCATGGAAAACTCTCAGCTTGGGCCTCCCACTGCTCACATTTGGGTAAGTTTACAGGCTGATGTCTTGGACGTGGTTCTGTAAGCGGGTGGATTCCTGCTCTCCTGCAAAGCTCTGGTAAAGTCAGGGGGCTTCTGCAAGGAGCAGCTGGCAGGTTCTGGGCTCCGGTTTGAATCACAGTGCTTCAATGCCTTTATTGTCTCCTTGGTTCGTTTGTCCTTTAAAAATGGCACAGGGCTGGCAGTATTTGTGTCTGCATGTGCAGAGGTCATTAGACGTGATGTTTTGGCATTCAAAAGGTCACAATGCCAAGAGCATGAGACTTCACGTGAAAATTGTGAACATAAGAGAAAAAGGGCTGCTTTTTCATTGCCTTGTTTTGAAGCCTTTAAGGGAGCATTTCGGTCATAGTTGCAGGCATTTCTGTGAACTTGTGTAGGGAGTGTCTAGCCTTTTTTTTTTTTTTTTTTTATAAGCTAAGAGTCTTCTCCAATCATAACAAGGAATCCAGTGACACTCAACAGATCCCGTGAGAGGGGACAACACTGTACCTTTTAGAAAAAAAAGCTTCAGTGCACATTTGCAAAATGAACCAGGTGCTTGCAAAAAAGGAACTAGACTGAGTTCAGTACCTCCTGCAGCACAGATCCAACACCAAAGCAATAGACGAGTACCCCCCCTGAAGTTTGGCAGCATTTCAGGCTAAAGAAATGCATTAAGGCTTTGAGTCTACAGCTATGCATGTGCTTAATTTGTCTCTGGGGTACTGCTCATGTGCTTTGAAACTGAGCATCTGCAAAAATACTTGTAGGATTGTGGATGTTGCTGAAACTGATACTGGTCCAGGCCCTGCAAACAAATTGCCCAGGGAGGCTGTGGAATCTCCATCTCTGGAGATATTTAAGACCTGTTAGATAAATGTCTATCCACAATGGTCTATTCAGTATTTGGTCCTGGACTCGATGACCTCTCAAGGTCCCTTCCAGTCCTAGTATTCTATGATTCTATGATTCTAACACTTGCATGTTTGCATATCTTTAGGCATGTAAAGGTTACATTGATTTCAATGGGTTTAAACTTGACTTACAGCAATAAATTTAAGGATATTTTTAAGTGTATGCAGGATCGGAGTCACAACCTATAATGCTGAATAATGGGAAAGATACCGAGCCACTATTTGTGACTTGATCTGTTTTTTAAATAAAGGGATTTTGGGTTGGGTGTTTTTTTGCAAAATATTTAATGAGAATGTCTTTGTTGTTTGAAGACATTGAGGCTGTGTCTACATTGGCCAGATTTTGCGCAAAAGCAGCTGCTTTTGTGCAAAATCTTGCCAGCTGTCTACACTGGCCGCGAGTTCTTGCACAAGAACACTGACAATCTAATGTAAGATCGTCAGTGTTCTTGCACAAGAACTCTGATGCTCCTGCTCAGGAAAAAGCCCTCTTGCGTAAGTGTTCTTGCGCAAGAGGGCAGTGTAGACAGGACAGGAATTTCTTGCGCAAGAAAGCCCCAATGGCGAAAATGGCCGCCGGAGCTTTCTTGTGCAAGAGAGCATCTAAACTGGCATGGGATGCTCCTGCGCAAAAGCACATGCCAGTGTAGATGCTCTCTTGTGCAAATACTTTAACACAAGAACTCTTGCGTTAAAAGTATTTGCGCAAGAGAGGGCCAATCTAGACACAGCCTGAAACTTTGATCAGGTTTTCATTATAAAGTGGAAAACCATTACCTGTTCTTTACTTGGTTGAAAAACAGATTGATCTATATTTGAGACAAATTCCTCCAATTTTTTCTTCTGTCAAAATTTTGACAAAAAATTCAGACAATTTGGCTTCAGAAAGTTTGACACGTTATTTGCTTTTGTCGTGTGATTTTTGTGGCAGTGGCCCATGGAATGTAGGGTTTCTGTGAATGCGATGAGCTGTTCAGGAAGATGTTTTTGCTACAAGGTGGTAAGTGCCCTGTAATGTGTCCACAGCAATTGTCTTGCATTTGCAGCGCTACTCACAAGATGCTTCCAAGAAAACACTCAGTGCAGTGAGTCTCACATTAAAAGTGCCCTTTAAACAACCTCTCATCAATACCAGTGGTGGCCAAATCCAGTGTGTGTGTGTGGGAGGGGGGAATCTGGCTGATAATGTATTGCTTGTTACATTAATTCAGTCAAGAAATAGAAATAGTTACATATAACTTGACAAATGCATCTCAGATTATGAATTTTATTGGACTTCTTCTAATGAGTCCTCACAAATGAATTATTCAGAGAGTTGGAACATGCCAGTTTAGACCTACATAAGTGGAGCATGGACCTGGTCTTAGATCTCTGCATGGGTGAATTCCACGTAGGGTAGACTACATTCCTCTGCCAGCAGAGGCATGTAAGTTAGACACACCGACATAGTCAATTTAAATATCCCCCCGCTTCATTAAAATAAAAATGGCCACCGCGTTGTGCTGGCTCAGCTGTTTGTCGGCACAACGCAGCAGTCAAGACATGGATCGGTCGGCAAGGAAAGCCTTTGCCAACTGATCCCTTATGCCTTGTGAAATGAGGTTTACAGGATCGGTCAGTAAAGGCTTTCCTTGCCGACCGATCCGCATCTTGACTGCCGCGTTGTGCCGACGATCAGCTGAGCCGGCACAATGCGGCGGCCATTTTTATTTTAATGAAGCGGGGGATATTTAAATCCCCGCTTCATTGACTTTGTCGGTATGTCTAATTTACATGCCTCTGCCGGCTGAGGCATGTAGTCTAGGCATACCCCTAGAGTACACTGGGCATTTAATTCTAAAGAGAAGATTAAAATCACAAACTGCTCATAGGGAGTTTGCAAAAAGGCTAAACTCACAGAATGAGTTACTGCTATTATTCCCTTAGCTCTCCTCCAAGTTCATCTCCATTCAGGCAGCATCTTTATCAGAGCCAGTTACGGTCTCAGAAAGAGGATCGCCTACTCTTTAAAGCACAGCAGTGGGAAGATGTATTTCTTTCTCTGGGATGCCTTTGTATTTTGTTGCCTCTGGGACTGGAAACTAAAAGCAGCAATAGTCTGATCCTGCAAACAATTACACATCAATGTCAATGAGTCTACTTATGTGACTGAAGTTAAACACAAGTGTGCAGCCCTGATCCTGGATTGTGATCCATGTGGGCCCTGTCTGTTCACACAGGTCAAAATGCAGGACCAAGGCAAAAGCTTTTTCAGGACTAAGGATGTTAAACTGTGGTTGACTAGTCGAGTAGTTGATGGAGTTTCCATTGACTACTCAACTTGTCCATAGGCACTTCCAGATTCCTCCTTTGAAATGTACAAGAACCCCTGCTGGGCCTCTTGTACATTTCAAAGGAGGAACTTGGAACTCTGCCGGCAGCCTGGGGCCAGTGGGAAGTCTTGCTACTCTGGTCTGCATGCAGGCGTGCCTGCTTTGAAATGTACAAGAGTCCTTAAAGGGGGCTCTTGTGCATTTCAAAGCCATGGGCCCTGGGCTCCATGCTGCACTGCATGCTGCAGGGAGCCCGGGATCAAATGGGGAGTCCCCAGCTGAACCGGGGCTCCATGGCGCTTCGGAGTTTTAAAGGAGCAGTTTTAAAGCCACGGATCAGCTGTGCGGAGGCTGCCCCTTTGTAACTCCGCCTTGGGGTTTTCAAAGCGGCAGATTCCTGGTTCAGCTGTACGGTGCTGCTGCTTTGAAGTACTCTTTCTCTCCCACTCCTCTTTGCTGCCTCTATCTGATAGAGGCAGAAAGGGTGGGCGGGAGGCGGGGAATTGACTAGTTCTTAACATCCTTATTCAGGACCAGGGCTGGAAGCGACCGTATAGTGTTTGCTATATTATATGCCGGAAGCTATTATATAGTTTCTGGTCTCACTCACATAAGAGGTAACAGATTTCTTGGGAAAGCAAGAGTCAGGAGAAATTTTTATTCTAAAGAGGCTTTTGATAAGTGCAGAAAAACCATGGAACTTTCCACTGCTTCAGTCAGGAGGTGAGTAGGGCTCAGCCACATTCATGGTCCATTTGGGCCAATTTCATGGTCACAGGACTTTAAAAATTGTAAATGTCATGATTCCAGCTATTTAAATCTGAAATGTCATGTAATCGTAGGGATCCTGTCCCAAATAAGAGTTGTTTGGGGAGGGGCAGGGGGAGAGGAGGAGTGTTGCAAGGCAACCGTGTGTGGGAGGGAGGGTCAGAATACTACTCCCATTCCCAGGGCTTGCCAAGCGGCGGCCAGCCCCACTTGCCAGCCATGCAGTTCTGCGAGCTGCACATGCGCAGATCACGCTATGTATGTGCAGATCGCGCGGCGCCGGCTGTGCCGGCTTGTAATCTACTCGCCCCGGGTGAGTAGATTACATGATTTGTCGAGCCCTGCCCATTACTTCCGGGCTGCCACTGGCGGCATCGCTGCCTTCAGAGCTGGGCAGCTGGAGAACGGTGGCTGCTGGCCAGGAGCCCAGCTCTGAAGGCAGAGCTGCTGCCAGCAGCAGCACATAAGTAAGAATGTCATGGTATGGCATTGCCCCCCGTTATTTCTGTACTGCTGCCTGCAGAGCTGGGCCTTCAGTCAGTAGCCACCTGTGTCTGGCTGCCCAGCTTGGAAGGCAGCAGTACAGAAGCAAGGGGGGCACAGTATGCTATTGCTACCCTTACTTCTGTACTGCTACTGGTAGGGCGCTGCCTTCAGAGCCTACGTCTTCGATCCGGCCCGTGCAGCTGTTCCAGGCCCCGCCCCCTAGCATGTTGCCTGGGAGCCAAAGCCACCTGAGCCCTTTCAACTGCTCCTATTTAAAGGGCTCGCACCTTCCCCATGCCTGTCAGACAATGCGTTGCCTGGCAGCCACAGGGGAAGGGGAAAGTCCTTTCAATAGAAGCAGTTGGAAGGAATCTAGCATCCCTGGTTGCCAGGCAACACACTAGCCGTGAGGCTGGGAGCAGCAAGCCCCTTAAATAGCAGGAACTGAAAGGGCTCGCAGCTCCCGTCTCCGGCTAATGGGATGCCTGAGAGCCGCAGGGGAGAGGCGAGCCCTTTCAACTCCTGCTATTTAAAAGGTGCCTCCCCCGCTTCCATCCGAGGCTCCGCCCCTTTTGTCCGAGGCCCCATCTCTTTTGGGGTGGCCCGTGACCCCTTCAAAAATCTTTGAAGTGGTCCCTGCTCAAAAATTATTGCCCACCCCTGCTCCGGCCACTCAGCTCTGAGGGAAGCAGAGAAGTAAGCTGGTAATATCTCAACCCCCCTAAAATAAACTACCAACACCCCTGCAACTCCCTTTTGGGTCAAGCCCCTGAGCTGAGAAACACTGGTCCCCCACTGGAAATCTGCATAGTGTAAGGTAAAAGTGCACACATGACTAGATTTCACGATGGAAGGCCAGATTTCATGGTCCCTTATGTGTTTTTCATGGCTGTGAACATGGGAAGGCCCTCGCTATGAGGTTTGCTCGCAGCAGCCCACAGTCCAGATAAACTTTCTGCTGGCCGATGTGCTGATGGTTAAAGCGTCAGCATGCTGGTGATTTTTAATCATGTAGAGACCTCGAAAGTGAATGTACTGGGTGATGCTTTACTTTTTTTACTCTCTCCCACCTCATTTTTCCAACTCTTTTGAGTAGCGTGACTGCAAAAATAATCTCCAGCTAATAAAACTTTATACAGCTGTCCTCTTAGTCCGTCATCAAAGGACACGTCTACCCAGCAGGGCTAAAGATGAAATAAGCTATGCAACCTGAGCTACAGCAATTGCGTAGCTTAAGTCGAAATAGTTTATTTCGGCTTTTGGTGCTGTCTATGCAGTAGGAAGTCAGAGAGAGCACTCTTCCCCCGACTTCCCTTACCCCTTGTAAAATGAGCGTTACAGGAGTTGGATTAAGAAAGCCTCCCGCTTGACATTATATTGAAATAACAGCTTGCAGTGTAGATGTGGACTATGTTATTTGTTATTCTGAAATAACGCTGCTGTGTAGACATAGCCAAAGGGATCAACTCTAAAAATAATGCTGCTGTATTCTACTGCACGTGCGGGCACCACCTTGCCCTAGCGGTATGAGCAAAAAGGCCCTGATAGGCAGTAATTTATATATTAACAAGCTTTTAAACAGCAAATGTTCTACTGCTGTTCTAATGCGTTGGAGTATCATAACATAAGGTCTTTATTTCTGCTGTCCATCAAGCCCCAAAAGCCAATGGCCTCTAGCTATGACTGCATCCCCAGCGATACAGAGGCAAGGAAGTGCATATGTGCAATAAATATTTTCTTAAGACGCAGAAGATATGCTTGAGTGCCCTAATGAGCATAGAGACTGTCTTGGTAGATGAGGCTGTTGGACGGTGTAGTAGCCTAGCATCAGTTCACGTCTCTAAGATTTTTCTATAGAACGGATCACTAGAGTATGTAAGCCTTGTAGCAGGCCTGGTAGCAATAAGAGGGAGGCCGGGAAGGTGTAGTACCCTTACGGAATGAGGAGGTAACCTAGTGACAGATGATGTGGGAAAAGCTGAAGTACTCAATGCTTTTTTTGCTTCTGTCTTTACAGACAAGGTCGGCTCCCAGGCTAATGCATGGGGCAGCGCAGTATGGGAAGGAGGCGGGCAGCCCTCGATGGAGAAAGAACAAGTTAAGAACTATTTTGAAAAGCTGGACATACACAAATCCATGCGGCCGGGTTTAATGCATCTGAGGGTGCTGAAGGAGTTGGCTGATGTGCTTTCAGGGCCATTATCTTTGAAAATTCATGGCGATCGGGATGTGGGGAAAAGGCAAATGTAGTGCCCATCTTTGAAGAAGGACAATCCAAAGAACTACAGACCAGTCAACCTCCTCTCAGTCCCCGGAAAAATCACGGAGGGGATCCTCAAGGACTCCATTTTGAAGCACTTGGAAGAGGGGAAAGTGATCAGGAATAGTCAATATGGATTCGCCAAGGGCAGGTCATGCCTGACCAACCTGACTGCCTTGTACAACAAGGTAACTGGCTGTGTGGACATGGGGAAGGCAGTGGACGTGTTGTACTTTGACTTCAGCAAAGCTTTTGCTATCGTCTCCCAGCAAGTTAAGGAAGTACGGATTGGACTGTAAGGTGGATAGAAAGCTGGTTAGATTGTTGAGCTCAACAGGGAGTGATCAATGGCTCAAGGTCTGGTTAGTGGTCGGTATCAAGCAAAGTGCCCCGGGGATCAGTTCTGGGACTGGTTTTGTTCAACATCTTTATTAATGATCTGGATGAGGGGATGGGTTGTGCATGACACTAAACTGGCGGTTTCCTCTGTGTGGGACAAGGGTGGGGCGGGGGACCTCACATGCTCCCCTGTCCCACAGGGGAGCTGGTGAAGCCTCCTCCTTTGCCAGGGACATGCCCAATCTACCTGAGGCCCCGACTCTTCCGCCAAAGGCCCCGCCCTTTCCGGGGCCAGCCCGCGACTTTTACCAAAATTGGTAAAGTGACCCCCCCCTACAAAAGGTATTGCCCAGATGAATTGGAGGATTGAACTAAAAGAAATCTGATGAGGTTCAACAAGGACAAGTGGAGAGTCCTGCACTTGTGATGGAAGAATCCCAAGCATTGTTACAGGCTGGGGACCAACTGACTAAGCAGCAGTTCTGCCTAAAAGTATCTGGGGATTATAGTGGATGAGAAGCTGGTTATGAGTCAACAGTGCGCCCTTGTAGCCAACAAGGCTAATGGCATATTGGGCTGCATTAGTAGGAGCGTTGTCAGCAGATCTAGGGAAGTGATATTCCTCTTTATTTGGCACTCGTGAGGTCACATCTGGAGCACTGGGTCCAATTCTGGGTCCCCCACTACAGAAAGGATGTGGACGCATTGGAGAAAGTCCAGCCAAGAATAGCAAAAATGATTAAGGGACTGGAGCTCATGACTTATGAGGAGAGGCTGAGGAATTTGGGCTTGTTTAGTCTACGTAAGAGAAGAGTGAGGAGGGATTTGAGAGCAGCTTTCAACTACCGCAAGGGAGGCTCCAAAGAGGATGGAGAGAGACTGTTCTCAGTGGTGACAGATGGCAGAATGAGGAGCAATGGTCTCAAGTTGCAGTGGGGACAGTCTAGGTTGGATATTAGGGAAAACTGTTTCACTAGGAGGGTGAGGCACTGGAATGGGTTCCCTAGGGAGGTGGTGGAGTCTCCTTCCCTTGAGGTGTTTAAGTCCTGGCTTGACAAAGCTCTGGCTGGGATGAGTTAGTTGGGATGAGTCCTGCTTTGGACCTGAGGTCTCTTGCAACCCTAGGAGTCTATGATTCTATCCCATGCTTTTGGGGAGTGCTTTTGCCTTCTGCAAGAGGGTGGTTTCCCCTCTGGGACCTTCTGTGTGTTGCTTTTGCTGGCAGTGCCGCTGTTGTTCCTTGCAAAATAAAGTAGCTCTGCTGATACCACACCTCGTAGCTCTTCATCCAAGGCTGCTCTTTTTTGCTGTTCGCCTGCTACCTTGCATGATCAACGCATCCTCTATTCAGTCGCCGTCATTGATACTTAACTCCTTTTCTATACCAGAAGCAACATTTCCTCTAAACTTTTTCATCCGGGTGCAGATTTTTTCCATCCATGTGCAGAATAAATATTATGTGCACTGAGGCATGTGCAGATGTGCACCACCAGGAGAAACAAACCAACACACAAAAACCCAGCTGTGGGCGCCCTGCTAATCAACTGGGCAGCACTGGAATCTCTCCTGAGTGGCCATAGAAGTGCACAATTTACAGGGAACACGGACCAGAAGTCACGGCGTTTCCCAGGTTGTATCTGTTGCTCAGTCTCATGACCCCTGCGGGATTCGTTTCTTGAGCAACCAACGTGGTATCCCCCATGGAGCGGCAATAAGAACGAGCACTGGGCACTAATTATTCTGTGATTGAGTTTAAGAGATGGGTTCCTTTGCTAGTAGGCGTGAGCCTAATCCACCTCCAAAGTCCCAGAGCCATCGGAGACCCCGGGTTATGGTTTTCTCCCTTGTAGAGATGGACGCCACCTTTAAGAGCAGGTCAGCTAGACATCTATCAGGGATGCACTAGACAGTACTAGGTTCTGCCATGAGGGCAGGGGACTGGACTCGATGACTTCTCGAGGTCCCTTCCAATTCTAGTGTTCTATGATTCTATCAATGTCAGACCGGCGGATTGCAACTGGATACTGACAAGTCAGAGGTGTTAGGAATACTTGGAGAGACTAGACTAGATAAGGGCTCCAATCCTGAATCTTAATGGCACCTGAGTTCGGATTGGGGGTGCTAAATCAGCCTGCTGGTGGCCATCTTTAACAGTACTGATTGCGTGATTCGATAGGGGAAGCAGACGCTGTGCAGTTTGGAACACGCCACAGCCACATATTACATTGGTTTGCTGCATGCTTCTACTACTGCTGCCCATCCCCTCAGACCATAATGGGTTTATGAGCTGCATTCGACAACAGCACTGTTAGTGATGGAATCCCAGGGGTCTCACTAGCTTGGTCCCAGGAGCAGCAGTGCTGGAGCAATGCCCTTGCACACTGTTGTACCAACTGGTCTACAGGCCTGGCACATCAGAGAGCACTGAGCTCCGTCCTGGTGTGGCCTGGGATCAGTCCATAGTCCCGTTTTCCTCAGGGTCCAAACTAGGGATATAAAGGAGTAGTCAACTATCCGCATCCCCCGTCCCTTGCTGCTTCTGTATCAGAGGCAACAAGGTGGGGGGAAGCTGGCTTAAAAGCCGGTTCCCCCCAGCACGGTCTATGTGGGGCCACCTATCCCCACCCACACTGCTGCCTCTATCAGAGGTGGGGCAGAAGGGCTGCTTCGTGGCAGTAGTCCCTGTGTGCGGGAGATCTCAAATCCTGATGGAACTCCCGTGCACAGGGGCTGCTGCTGGCTGGGCAGGCAGCCCGGCTCAGTTCCAGCTCACGCCAGGTGCAGGACAAAACCCCACTGTAGCTCTGCAATTTAAAAGGCAGTAGGAGCCAAGGGGCAGGCTGCCCGGCTCCTATTGCCTTTTAAATTGCCGAGCTGCAGTAGGGTTTGATCTGCACCCGGTGCGAGCTGGAACTAAGCCAGGCTGCCTATCGACTAATCAAAGTCGATACAAATTCTATTGGCTACTCAATTAGTTAAATACCCGCATTTTAACATCCCAGTCCAAACACTCCCAGGAGCCCTGTCATGTTACATCACCTATGGCTACCTTTGGGCTCTCTGCATATATTCTTTGTTGGTCACCAGTAGAAAAGCTGGTGCACTATTAAACAGTTAATCACTGTGAACTCCCCTGATGAATTCTTGAGATCTCTCTTCCTTTCATTTCAGCAGGATGGGCAGGGCTGTCCTTACCCATACACAAAAGATACAGCTGCGTAGGGCACCTGAAAATGTGGGGCATTTACTCAGGTCAGTTGACCCACTGGTGCCGTTTGCCTGAACAAACGTTCATCTGCCGCAGTACAGCTTGGGCGGGTCTTCTGCAAACTGACGACTGCCCTAGCTACCCTCACAAGTCAGGATCCCACGCAGAACTCCACCCCACGCAGAACTCCGAAAGCTGGCAGCATTCTTAGACACCACATGGGTCAGTGTGTGATTCCTATGCCGCTGCCTTCAATGCCAGACCTGTGCCATGTGTGAGATAGACGATGTCTTGTCGATTGCAGCAAAGCACTGAAAGGGCCGGACAATTTAATCGTTTAAAATAACGATCTGCCCAATATTTATTCACACATCCTGTCTCCGGGTGCACTCAGGGTTACCCTCTCATTTTTTACTCATAGGTACTCAAGGTACTCAAGAAGCCCAGTGTAAGCACAATCAATCACACAGTGTTATACTCTGCTTTCCTACTTGTGCACACATTTTTATTGTCATTATTGATTAGCTTCTCTCTTTGCCAATTAACCAGACCATACTACACTCCTTAACTAAGACAGGGGATCGTGCACAGCGGAAAGAACTCTTGGAAAGCAGGAGGGGAAAAACATTATATTAGACACAGGCCTATAAGTTAGCATGATGGTTTTACCCCAGGGTTTAAAAACAGCACATGGGCTGCTGATGGGATTAATTGACTGCCAATTCCGGGCTCTGTTTGGAAAACAGCTGCTGAAATTCAGAGCTTTATCCTGAGTCTGGAAACTTAGAGAGGGTCTCACACAAGAATGGGGCTTTTCCTCCTTTTGAGATTTCTGGTGTTGCCAGCAGGGAATAGGTGTTTGCAGATGTCAGCTCATTTGTTTCTATTCCTCTTCCTCTAGGTGGGGGTTGGGGACTGAGGTTTGTGCTCTCCAGTTTTTTTCAAAGGCCAAGATTGTACATTCTAGGCTTCCTGGCAATTCATACCAGGTAGTTCTTTGCAGGCAGGGATGGTCACACATACAAATAAGTTCAACCCTTAGGACAGGACTGTGCTATGTCTGTGAAAAGGTGATAACAAATGCCTGCGGCTGTAGCACTGACTTCTATGACCTCTTAGCAACAGAATGCAAATTGCTGGTTGGGTGCGCTCAGCAGCGGGAAATACTTGGAGCTCATCAGCTTTGTGGTTGTATTTTATTGCTCCATAGTTTGTGAGGGACCTTCACGTTACTTGTCAGGCACCCTGGATTCATAAGAACCGTTTGGCTACATTGTTCGCACAAGGGGTTGTAAAGCCTCCTCATTGGGAAATAGACTGCATAGGCATCAAGGAAGGCAGATGCAGAGAGATGTGAAGTGAATAGAACAGAAGCTGCCGCTGTATTTTCTGCGTTCCCTTTCCAGAAGCACAATACAGTGAAATGACTTCTGTATCTATCATCAACAGCCTTTGAGCTGTGAGCTGGCAGTCTTCCGACGAGTGATCTGGGGATCTGTAGGGGCCTGCAGGGATTATACAGGGGTCTCTCAGAATAAAGGAGATATTACCCTATCAGAGACCTCAGGAAAAAATCTCTTTAAAATACTATAGTAAATGCCTTCATTGAAGAGCAAGACACAAGAAGTCATTCTTCCGCTCTACTCTGCACTGATGAGGCCTCAATTGGAGTACTGTGGCCAGTTCTGGGCACTGCATTTTAGGAAAGATGTGGAGAAATTGGAGAAGATTGAGAGAAGAGCAAGAAAAATGATAGAAGGTCTAGAAAACATGACCTATGAGGGAAGACTGAAAGAACTGGATCTGTTTAGTTTGGAAAAGAGAATACTGAGAGGGGATGTGATAGCAGCTTTCAAGTACCTAACAGGGTGTCACAAAGAGGAGGGAAAAAATTATTCTCCTTACCTTCTGATAATAGGACAAGGAGCAATGGGCTTAAATTGCAGCAAGGGAGGTTTACACTGGACATTAGGAAAAACTTCCTGCCTGCCAGGGTGGTTAAACACTGGAATAAATTGCCTAGGGAGGTTGTGGAATCTCGATCACTAGAGATATTTAAAAGTAGGTTGGGACCTTCCTGGTCTGGCAATCTTGGGACCTGACTGGTCCTGAACTAGGGGGTTTGCTGGACCGGTCCAGAACTAGGGAGTTTGTCAACACACACCCTCTCCTGCTGGCCGCTGGCCCCCACTCCCAAGCTCCCAACCCCCCCACTCCCAGCCCCCTGCCACTGGCCCAGCTGGGCTCCTGATTCCAGCTGGGCTGCTGGCCCCACTGTTGCCAGCCTGGCAGGGCCCCCAGCCACATGCCCTCCTGCCTCTGGATTCCTGGCTGCCAGGGCTCTCTGGTTCAGGAACATTTGTGGTCTGGCAGCTGGACCAGAATCAAGGTTTAGAGAGGTTCAGCCTGCATACTTAAAAGTACCTCCTGATTATCCTTAAGTTTGCTGGTCTTTGGGGTCCCTTATCAATGTTCTACAATTCCTAGCTTCTGAATTATATTACTTTACATCTCTTTTCTTCCATTTACTATATACTAATTTTCTGTTTTGTATATTTGTATATTTCTATTGTAACAAGATGTTAAAAGAAACCCAAATACACATAGCCTCCTTTCTCAGTTGTTGGATTTGGGGTTTTTGGGCCATTAGTAAGGCATTCTTAAACAATTTCCATTCATCATTCACATTTTTCTGATTAAATTCATCCTCCCCCCCCATCATTTAGTTCATAATTATTTTCAACTTTGTGAAACTGAGCACCTTGAAGGCACCAGTCTCAACATTTTCTGCTTGCATATTAAGCTACCATCATAGGTGACACGTGTGAGGTGCACTGCCTTCCTGTGCCCCTGCCACCATTTTAATTGCTAACTGGGCCTCATGCCTCCCATTTGTGTTGGTGCCCCCCATGCACCTCCCTCCCCCTGCAGGAACCAGTCGCCTATGGCCAGCATGCCGTTTTAGTTCTGTGATCAATTCCTACCGGTCAGGGTTAGGTCTAGAAATAGAATTCCCCCGAGTTGGCTGTAGCATTTTTTGAGTTAGGGAATCATTTATAATGATTAGAAATCCCAGGGATGTTTTAATATGGGCAACATTAGTCCTCCAGCATGTGCCACTCAAATGTAAATCCGCCCTGACCAGGTAGCTTTCCCCCTACACATTATAGACAAAAGTGCGGAAGGAGCCAGTTGTACTGTGAGATTTGGTGGTCGGAGCGTACTCCAGCTAATACCCTGTCTTGTGGCTTTATCTCTTAGGACATTGATCCAAAAATATTCAAGATGATTTTCTTCCTTGTTATCAATGACTCAGAACAGGGTGATGCCATTTTTTGACAAGCAGTGCCCCTCCTCCTCCACTTTTGCCCACTCAATCTTTCCTAAACAGGTTATAACTATTGATTTTAACATCCCAATTACGTGAGTCATCCCTCCACATTTCAGTAACACCAACGAGATTAAATGCATGCTCCAAAATGAGCCATTCCAATTCCTCTTTTTTTCTGTTCTGGGTCTTCACCCTTTTTTATCCTCCCCTTTTCTTATTAGTGGAACCCCCTCCACCGTACTCTAGCCAGCCTGTCCTGAAGGAGTTTCGTTTCCCTGCTACTGAGGTGGAGGCCATGCAAATTATACACCCTCCTCCTCTCCCCGGAGACTGTAGATCAATGTTCCACAAAATCCACGCTGCTTACCTAACCTGCCCTTCATTTCCAGCATCTTCTGCCTTTGGTCTCCCTTTGCTTGGATGACAGAAAGGATCTCAGAGAAGATCACTTGGACACTCGTCTGCCTCAGCATGCTTCTGTGTTCTCTGAAGTGATCTGTTACTGGAGAGCTGTCTGTTGATGCATTGTTACTGTCAGTATCACCAATAGATCCTGACCTGTTGATTTCAGAAGACTGTTGCATCTTGGAGTGGTGTCTTGTGTCTCGGCTCCAGGAGGAGAGCAGCCTGGTCTGACATCCATTCTGGAATGTTCTTTGAATTCTTCTGAATATGACAGGTGGGGCTGAGCTGCCTCCTCACATGTGTCTCCTCTCTTTCTCCATTCCTTTGGACCAAGTGGCTCCTGAGAGAGGAACTGGCATTGCTTTGGAAAGCTCTAGCTGTGTGGAATTCCTCCTGTCTGGTGGCCACCTCCTCCCCGTCTTCCTCGGTCGCCAGTGGTAAAGAATGCTGAGGTGATCTCTTGGTTATGTCTCTGAACTATCAGCCTCCTCGCTGACTGTGTGGTAGCCAGCTCCTTGTCTCTTTGAACTTGGTTGTCCGGGAATTCCTCAGCTACTCTGGTTTTGGGTGGTGTCCCAATTTGGCTTTCCGAGCCCAGAAATGTTTCCTCCAGCAGAGCCACCCACGTGCACTTCGTGCACCAGAAATCTCTTTCCGGCTGCAGGGAGGAAAGAAAACCTGGGACATTTCTTGCAGGTCACCCACCACTGTTCCGTCACTGGCCATCCTGAAATTGCACCTAGGGCTGAGGAAAACCTCCCACTCCCGCCAAAACTCTATTTGCTGCCTCTGAGTATTGCTCTTGGGTTCATCTGGCAAGAGACTTTTTATGCCAGGTCTCCCTGCTGTGGTCAGCTCCACCCTTCACCACTAGGGAGCAATGAACCAGTCAAACATCAGACTGCTCAAAGCTCTAAAGGACAGAGCCTTATGGCCTTTTCTAAGGCACCAAATGCACCAATCCCTAAGCCCCACTGCCTCCAAGCCCTGCTACTGCTGTGCCCTCCAAACACACGTGTTAGTGACTCATTGCAGCTCTTGAGTTTGCCTAGCAAGTGTTTCCTACAGCCTTGAGCAAACTGCTTCACCTCTGTGCCTCAGTTTCTCCATAAGAATTACTGACACATAGCTCACAAGCAGATTTTAAGGTAATGCTTGTCAAGCACTACATAGATTTATTAACTCCTCTCTAAGGTAAGAGATTAATAATAGTAGAAAGACTATTTTAATTGAACTTCATCAGCATGCCTCTAATTGCAAGCTTCTCTCTCTAAGCAGAATGGGCTGGCCTGCTTGCATAGTTTTCTAATCAACGATCAGGCCAGATCCTACACTGGTATAAGTCTGTGCCTCTCTGTGGAAATCACTGGGCCAGATCTCCCGTTGGTGTTAATTAGTGCAGCCTCCCTGCCCTTGGGGGTGCTGTGAAGTTGTAGACCAGCTGAAAAGTTGGCTAGTAGGTTCAGAATTTGCTTTGGACACACAGGGTCTGCGGTAAATGCTACTAACCAGTGTCTATGAAAAGGACCGTGTATATATAAATGAGCAGTGAGCTAGGTAGGGGAGCTGTGATGGCACTCATACCATATCCTGCAGTGTTCTCAGCAGATGAGAGAATACAAAGGGGAAAGGCATCAGCATTGCAGGAAATTGTCTCCCACCACTTCACTTAACTTCAGTAAGGAGCCGAGTTAATAAGGTTGCCAGACGGTTTAATCAAAAATACTGAACACCTCCCCCCCCCCCCCAAAAAAAACCCACCACGGAAAAAATTCTGTTGAGAAAAAAAAGGGGGGAGACCAACGTTGTTGAGCATAAAACAAATTTTAGGTGTCCGGTATTTACTGAATGTTTTTTACCGGACAGGAGGCAAAAATACTGGCCTGTCCGGGTCAATACTGGACACCTGGCAACCCTATGAGTTAAATGAGACCACTCCAAACTGTGAACCTCCCTGCCTAGCAAAAACAGGTCCTCCGGAGCAGCGTGACTCCTGGGTTATTTTTTGCTTTTACACTTTGCGACAGTCCATTTGTATGGCAGGTGGTAAGGTATGTTTATGGGCAGGACATGAAGAGTCAGCACTGGCAGACCTGGGTCAGATTGTGCAATCGCTCCGACCAAGGATGGCCAGGCATTTGAGACCCCCCTGCTCAAAGGTATGGAGGTGCCCAACTCCCATTGAGAACCTGTGCCTCAGTTTCCCCTCTCTGCAGTGAAAAGATTAGCAGACTTTATAGTCATGGGAGCGCTCATTAACTTAGACACAACACTTGTGTCACTTATGTGTTACTGTCTAAATTGAAGCGGAAGATGGAAAGGCTGGAGGGACCACCAAGCACAGGGGTTGGACTATGTAAGGGGCCTAGCTGAATGATCCAGGTAAGATGAGCTCTCTCCCCATACGGGACGGGGAATAAACTATACTGGTCTAGCTGCATCCATGCTACCGCTTATACAACCATTTCAGCCAACAAACAAAAAGAAAAGCAACGACCTTCCCACCAAATCCCAAAACATCCCGTAACCAACAAACTCAACATACTAGTACAAAACCTCTCTGTACGATTGGCCTTAGACTATAACTCCATCAGCAGCTGTGATTCTGAACAACAAAGCCTCCTTTAAACCTATAATATCACAGGTGAATCAATCCCCCTGTCTAAGCAGTTACCCGAAAACGATACTGATGTGAGTTAATCATAGAATCATAGAACATAAAATCATAGAACTCGGGTCATCAAGTCCAGTCCCCTGCCCTTACGGCAGGACCAAACACCATCTAGATTAGTGATCCCGAACGAGGTGCCTGAGGGCGCCATTGTGCCCGCCGGGGCATTTATGTGCGCCTGCTGAGTGATCAGGGCCAACCCTACACCGGGCGCGTGGCGCATGCGTGGTGCCAGTCCCGGGCGCGTGGCACATGGGCAGCCCCGCTCCTGGGCATGTGGTGCATGGGCGGCGCCCGCCCTGGGTGCATGGGCGGCCGGCAGCCCCAAAAGGTTCAGGACCACTGATCTAGATCATCCCTGACAGGTGTCTATCTAACCTGATCTTAAATATCTCTAGAGATGGAGATTCCACAACCCCCCTAGGCAATTTATTCCAGTGTTTAACCACCCTGACAGTTGGGAAGTTTTTCCTAATGTCCAACCTAACCCTCCCATGCTGCAATTTAAGCCCATTGCTTCTTGTCTATCCTCAGAAGCCAATGAGAACAATTTTTCTCCATCCTCTGTGACACCTTTTTAGATACCTGAAAACCGCTATCATGTCCCCTCTCAGTCTTCTCTTTTCCAAACTAAACAAGCCCAATTCCTTCAGCCTTGACTTATAGATTATGCTTTCTAGACCCTTTATCATTTTTGTTGCTCTTCTCTGGACCTTCTCCAATTTTGCCACATCTTTCTTGAAATGCAGTGCCCAGAACTGGACATAATACTCCAGTTGAAGCCTAATCAGAGCAGAATAGAGCGGAAGAATGACTTCTCGTGTCTTGTTAACAACACTCATGTTAATGCATCCCAGAATCATGTTTGCTTTTTTGATAAGCGTCACACTGTTGACTGATGTTTAAACTTGTTATCTACCAAACCATTTCTCTAGTTTGTCCAGATCATTTTGAATTTTGACTCTATCCTCCAAAGCACTTGCAGCCCCTCCCAGCTTGGTGTCATCTGCAAACTTAATAATCATACTCTTTATGCCATCATCTAAATCATTGATGAAGATACTGAACAGAACCGGTCACAAAACAGACCCCTGTGGAACCCCACTTGTTATGCCCTTCCAGCAGGACTGTAAACCGTTAATAACTCTGAGAATAGTTATCCAGCCAGTTATGCACCCACCTTATAGAAGCCCCATCTGGGTTGCATTTTCCTAGTTTATTGATAAGAAGGTCATGCAAGACCATGTCAAATGCCTTACTAAAGTGTAGATATACCACGTCCACCACTTCTCCCTTATCCACAAGGCTTGATATCCTATCAAAGAAAGTTATCAGATTGGTGTTTACAATTCCATGCTGGCTGTTACCTATCACCTTATTATCTTCCAGATGTTTGCGGATGGATTCCTTAATTACTTGCTCCATTATCTTCCCTGGCACAGAAGTTAAACTGACTGGTCTGTACTTTCCTGGGTTGTTCTTATTTCCCTTTTTAATAGATGGGCACTATATTTTCCCTTTTCCAGTCTTCTGGAATCTCTCCCAACTTCCATGACTTTTCAAAGATGATAGCTAAAGGATCAGATACCTCCTCCTTCACATCCTTGAGTATTCTAGGATACATTTCATCAGGCCCTGGTCTTGCAGACATCTAATTTTTCCAAGTAATGTTTAACTTGTTCTTTTATTTTAACTTCTAAACCTACCATATTTCCACTAGCATTCTCTAGGTTAGGCATCTCATCACCATCCATCTTCTTGACAAAAACCGAAACAAAGAAGTCATTAAGCACCTCTGCCTTTTCCAAGTTCCTGTTATTGTTTCTCCCTCCTCACTGAGCAATAGGGGCCTACCCTGTCCTTGGTTTTCCTCTTGCTGCTAATATACTCTTGCTGCTAATATACTCCTGCACTTTGTTTCCGTATTATTCTTAGAACTGCACAGTTATTTACCTGCTGGTGCTTCTGGGATCACTGCTCCCTACCCCAGCTCATTCTGCATTAGTCATGAAACCTAAGTTGGAAACCATTTACTTTACCTCAGGGTTTTCTGAGGTGAAGATTCTAGATGTTGGTTCCAACTCTACAAGTCACCTCTCTGCATTGGTGGAGAGATAAGCCTGACACAAATGCGCTGGTGCAAAGAGATCCTCAGATTTTAGAATCATTTTGCTCCACATCCATCCCTTTACAGCTGGCTCCGTACTATGTCAAACGCAAGAGAGCCAAACACCCGTGTGCTGTGGCAAAGTTCAGCTTCATTGTTGGACTCTCTCAAGAGACTGGCTTGCTTCAGTTTTTCTACAGAACCAAGCAGGTGGCTTTCAAGGATTGTTTGGGATTTGCAGCTTGTCCTGCAGCTGCACAGCTGGCTGCCTTAGCTAAGTATTTCTTAGGTCTCCTCTACTAAAACTAGGTTACTCGCCTGCTGTCACTTCCCTCACTTTTGAGTGCTATGCTATTCAACATGTTCACAGACAGTTCAATGACAGTTCCCTCTGAGGCAAAAGTTAGTCAGGTTTTCTGCCCATCATCTCCGTTTCCTCACGTTACTCTCTCTCATCCTCCTCTTTTGCAGTTTTCACAATAATTTTTTGCTCCACCTAAATCTCCACTTCCCTCTTTCCCCCTCATTCCTGCCTGGCCCCCACATTCTCCCCTTTAAGTCACCCAACCCCACCCCCTCATACACACTGTGGTGTTCTACAACAGGGCAAGGGGCAGACAAGGACTTTTGTTGCTTTGTTCCCCCACCCCTCCTCATAGCGGAACTGGAGCAAGGTCAAATGGTGAGTCTGCCACCTTGGGATAGATGTATTTGATTGACAGGTGCTCTGTTATATCGCAATAGGAGACAGAGGGCAGTGGGTGAATCTGACCTACAATTTGGCTTCGTATTACTCACTCTGTCTAGGGTTGTAAAAGAAAAAGTTTTAACCACATAGTTCTTTCAGCGGCTTTGATTCTTTGTTTTTCTTTGCATTTTGCTCAGTACGGAGGATGAAACCAGATCGGTCCATTTCAGAAGCAGCTGCTAATTGATTTCACTTTCTAGCTAACCTTGTCTGTGTTCGTTCCCCCTGTGGTGCTGCATTCAGGTGCAGCCAAACCTTGGGGTTGAAAATGGGGGAAGCATTTCAATTCCATACGGGGTTGGGAAAGCCAGGTCATGCCTAAGCAGCTTTCCTTGAAACCGGATATAGACTGTAGCACCAGATGAAAGAGGGTGTAGGGTAGCTTACAACTATAACCTCAACTGGTTATGGACTGCGAGTTGGGGGCATGTCTAGTCTCCGGGATTAGCTGGTATTTACACTGCCACAAGCAGCAAACAATAGCTTATTGATTTGGGGGTACGCATGTTTTTCCTCCTCAGAGGAGAAGCAAGGCAGGGTCCCTCCAGCCTGCTGTCTTGTCTGGGATAAGGTCTTGTGGGATAGAAAATTGATGTCTGTAAAAATCAGCCGCGCATATCCATATCCACAGATGAAGATCCCTGCAGATAAAAAGTGTCAAATTCGCAGGGTTCTAGATACAAACTTGGTATCCACAGGGCCAGACCTAACCAATTGGGGGCCCAGGGCGACCAGCCAGATGGTTTCAAAAAATTTGTCAAGCAAAAAAAGAAATAACCCACCACCCGGGGAGTAACCAGGGCAACCTGGAGGGAGGTTTCGGGAGGTTCGGCCGAAATGCGGTTGCGGCCCGCCCCTAAGACCTGCTCTGGGTATCCACATTTGTATCTGCAAAAATGAGCCGTGGATATCCATGGATCTAATCTAGGGAATGATTTCAATTTAAATGTGCAATTTTTCATAGGCAGGTCATGAACTGAAATATTTTCCCCCTTTCTTTTGTTAAGGTGGACGCAGCCACAAGGAGGTGTTACACTCAGGGCTGGAAAACACTTGACAGCGAAGGTGAATTTTTTTTAGAGGAAATGAAAGTTATTGTCTGTAGGCCTTGATTCTCTCTCCCACCCCCAGGCAGATCTTTGAGAATCTTGGAATCTACCTTTAAAAAACAAAAAACAAACAAAAAAAAAATCAGTCGTCAGATTCCAAAGCTGTTGCTTTTGGATGTGTGTGTTGAGTCAAGTTTCTGAAACTTTATAACCTCCCTAACTGGCTGGAACAAGTCACCATATTGGGCAAACTCTGGTTCTGAGGAAATGAACAAATAGCTGTTTTAACTAGTCTGGTGGCAAAAAGTATAAATACTTAATTTGTATCACAGTACGTGTCAGTATCAGATTTAATCACCTGGAACAGACAAGGATCCAGGCCTAACAAACACAACTTAGAAACAATTAAATCACATAGAATTCATTCATACTTTAAAATAAGCTTTATTTAGATTTTTTTTAATATTTTTATATTTGCATCCATGCCTTCAAGGACTTTTCCCCACTCACGTGGGAAAAGTTATATCTAATGTTACCCATAATTCATATGCTACTAATTGTAGTTCTCTTTTAAATAAATCATCCTCTTAGTAACTCTTTTAGAATTATTTCCTATTTTAGAAAAGCTGAAATGAAAAGGAAACTACTAGAATAAGCAGGAGTTTTGTTTGCTTGTTTTTCAATTATAAAAACTTAAGAGAGGGAAAATATATAAAATTATTTCTCTGCAGAGAAAGATGCCACAGGGTTGTTCTTCCCCACCCTGGTTTTCGACAGATCCCATTGCAAACCAGTGCAGGTAATTAAAGCCACTTTCCCTCCCCTCTCCCCCACCCACTTCCCCGTGGTTTCTCCACATCGTTCTGTTAGAAGCAAATGTAGTGTGGGGGTATTTTGTTTTTTAGTTTAATAATTAAAGACAACATATCCCTTTCAAACAGGGTGCACTTACTGGAATTAAAAAAAATACAGGATAGTATTTTATTAAATAATCTTATTAAATTTTTAAGAGCGTTAAATTATTGTAGGCATTAAAGCATGACATACTGTATTTGGTAGTAATCAGATAGTTATGCATGTTAGTGGAAAAAGAAAAAGAAAAAGAAAAAAATAATAGATTTTGAAAAGAGCTTAATGGATTTAGGAGCACATGCCCCCAATTGAAAAAAAAAGTGGGCTGTGTGCTTATAAATCTTTTAGATGCACTTGCAAAAAATCTCCCCCACCCAAGCACAGTAGAATTTAGAAGAGAACGAGCAGACATGGTTTAAGCAGCAGCTGCACCAAATTGCCTGATCTTTCCAAAATGCCCATTTGTTTGCTTGTGAAGCAGAGTTAGAAGGAAACAATGCCCCCAAATATGTGGTAAGAGATGCAACTGACCACTTTGCTTTCCAGGGGGTACCAAAGCTATTAGACTGCTGCACTGTGGGACGAATGACAGGAGTTGCCTAGATCCAGACCAGTTTTCTTACAGAAAAAATTAATATCCCAGGACTAACAATCACATTAGATCCAGTCCAGTTTTCCAGTATTTCCCCAAGTCTCTCAGCTACTGCTATTTCCTGGTATTTCTGCACTCCCTATTTTACTCTGATGCCCTTAGGGCTATGTCTATACTACCAGGTTATTTTGAAATAATAACTCTTGAAATAACTATTTCGAAATACGCTTATTCCTCTTCACAAGCAGGAGTTATTACTTTGAAATAACAAACCCATTATTTCAAAATGGCTCACCTTGTTATTTCGAAATAACTTCCCAGTGTAGACATGCCCTTAGGTTCCCATTCAACAAAGCATGTAACTTTAAGCAAGGGATTAAGTTACATTGATGTCAATGGGACTCTAGTACTTTCCTGCAGAGACGGATTGCTGAATTGGCCTTGGTTCTTTAAAATGTGCTTTATCCCCCTTTCTTAGTAATTAGCCAATTGAATGCAGTATATAGGAAAACTACAGACTTGAGGCAAAAGCTAATTGTATGTTTCCGAGGACAGAAAATACAATCTAAGTAAAGGTCAGTGCTTCCTTCCAAATATATACAGTACAGAAAACTCTGGCCTGCTTTGCAGTCTAATTAACACTGTCCTCCACATTAGTGCATAATAAATATCTATTTGCTCTTTTCCAATACATTAAGCATTTTCATAGTTTAAATAAAGACATTTACAGATATCAGACCGGGTTCTACTTTCTATATAGCATCTGGGTCCCTGATCCTGCTGTCTGAACTGACTACGGATCAGGGAATGTATACCACGTTAGCAGGAGAGAGAGAGAGAGAAATGCAACAGAAATTCATTTGGAAAAAACACAAAGACAGAAATAGAAAAACTGATTCTCTCAGCTTCTACCCAATCCTACCCTAGTTCTGCAGGCAGCAGTTTAATAGAGCAGTACAATATAAACACACCCATCTCCCCCCACCCTCCAAACCACCGTGGAAAAATATAAATTCAAATCTTTATGCAATAATTTAGTTAGAATAGCTCTTCTGGATTTGCACAAATAAATTAAACTAAAAAACAATCAAAGGAAAGTTAAACCAGACTGGCAGGCATGAAAAAGAGAAGTGTTGGCTTCTCAGATTTTGGCCAGGAAGGTATCACATTGAGTGAGATTTTAAGGTCTTTCTGGCCAGGCAAAGCCAAATGTAAATGGAACTCAGGTGCACCCTGTGAATTGGATACTGTCCCCTCCAACTCCCGACTATTCGAACATACCAGATACAGACTGCACCGACATGAGGGGCTCAAGGAAACAGCGTTTTTGGACAAGAGACATCACAAGCACAAAGTGCACAATATTTTTTTTTTTTTGTTATTTACAAATACACAGCAGTCCTTCAAGTTTCAAGTTTCATTATGAAGAAAAAAAAAATCAAAAACCAAAATAAAAAAAAGGAACAAAACAAAAATAGAAACAAAACAAGAGGATTACAACACAACTGCATCGCTCCAAGAGACAACAGTTAACATAGTCACGCACAGGCTTGGTTTGTAGTATGTACATCAGTTACAGAAGTGGCGACGCAGAGGAAAAGGCTCACTTTTTTGAGTTAGATGCATCCGTGCACACACGCACGCACACACACACAGCCACACACCTACACACACACACACCGGCAGCAGAGGAAGGAGGCAAGCTACCAGCTCGGGGAGGGGAAAGGTCACCAGTCTGCGTCTTCCTCTATGTAATAATCGGGAGCAGTACCATCAAAGAGGCCCGGGTCTAGGGATTTCCGCTGCTTTCCTCTGGCAAATACCCTGGAGATGGAACCAAATCCCATCTTCTCTTTCTTCTTTTTTCGTTTTTGGTCTTCGAGGTCCTCTAGAGACTGGAAGGTGGAGGGAGAAGAAAGAAGGGGAAGAACACATGAACATCTACAGTAAACAGTCTGGGAGAAAAGGTCATAGAATCATAGAGCTGGAAGAGACCTCAGAAGGTCATCAAGTCCAGCCCCCTGCCCCAGCCAGGACCAATCCCAACTAAATCATCCCAGCCAGGGCTCTGTTAAGTCGAGACTTAAAAACCTCTAGGGATGGAGATTCCACCACCTCCCTAGGGAACCCATTCCAGGACTTCACCAACCTCTTAGTCAAATTGATTTTCCTAATATCCGATCAAGACCTCCCCCACTGTAACTTGAGCCCATTGCTCCTTGTTCTGCCATCCGTCACTACTGAGAACAGCCTCTGGCCATCCTCTTTGGAACCTCCCTTCAGGAAGTTGAAGGCTGCTGTCAAATCCCCCCTCAACGCTTCTCTTCTGCAGACTAAACAAACCCAAATCCCTCAGCCTCTCCTCATAGGTCATGTGCTCCAGCCCCCTAATCATTTTGGTTGCCCTCCACTGGACCCTCTCCAGTGCGTCCACATCCCTTTTATAGTGGGGGGCCCAGAACTGGACACAATACTCCAGATGTGGCCTCACCAGAGCCAAATAAAGGGGACCGGGGAGCCTGTGGACATCCAAATTCCTTGGGTAGCTTTGAAAATCTCAGGTACGTCTACACTTGCACCCTCGTTCGTATGCCCCAAATCAGCCAAACATGATGACTGAACTCTTCTCCCATCTCGACTGGCAGTGGGCCAAGCTCAGAAAGTTTAGATCTGGATCTAAAGCTCAGGGTCGCTCCAAGCAAGAGTTCTGATTCAGGCCCATTTCCTAAGCTGATGGAAGTTCCCTACCATGGTGTGCAGATATACCTGGAAGTGTCCTATCAGCCTTTCACATGAATGTGGCCTCTGCAATGTGTGTGTGTGTGGCCTCTGCAGAGACAGAGAGACTGCAATGTGTGTATGTGTGACATTGCATTAATTGCGTTTCATTAGTAGATTGTGGCCTCTGCAAAGACAGAGACTGTGTGTGTGTGTGTGTGTGTGTGTGTGTGTGTGTGTGTGTGTGTGTGTGTGTGTGTGTGTGTGTGTGTGAGAGAGAGAGAGAGAGAGAGAGAGAGAGAGAGAGAGAGAGAGAGAGAGAGAGAGACATTGCATTAATTGCATTTCACTAGTTGATTGCTGGAAAAAGGCAATTGGCTTCCTACCTGTACAATTGGGTTGTGCAAGTTCTTCTGTACCGGTCCAGGACTATCCCCCTACAGGTAGGAGGAGACAGATTTCATTGCAACAGCATAAACGGCCGTAGTGTGAGCCACACAGCTTAGCTACAACACAACCGGCCTGGGGCTATACATGCACAGCCAGCAACTTTCTCTGCAGAAATCCTGCTTATTTCTGGCCTTCAAAGCAATAGGTGGAGCAAAGTTGCTTCAACATTAAACACCAAACAATTCTTTTGGGGAGGGGAAAAGCGAAGATCATATGCTCAGGCAGGTAAAACTGTATTTCCCCTGTTCTTTTATAGCCATGTAGACTAAGCTAAAGGCAGCCAGGAGGAAGATTCCAACATGGGAAAAATCAGAATCTCAATATAAAGAACAGTGAATGACTTTGGATGCGATCAGAATCCGCTGAACTCAGCCAAACTCCCTTGAACAAAGACAAGATGCATTTAAGCCTTTGTTCCCTTTACTCCTTGCACCTTTCTCTCATGAGAATCCCACTCCATCTTTGCAAGCCAGAGAAGTTCTGAGAAACATTCAAAGTTCTGCAGCTTATCAGATACACCCTCCCAACCCATTAGTAACAAAACTAAAATCCAGATGAACACAGATATTTTGGTCCAGGTCCTTACCCATGTTGGGTGATGGATCAAGATTTTAAAGAAAAACAGACTCATCTGGAGCTACCATTTATGCTGTTCTGAGTTGGTCTGCCGCTGTCTAGCACCATTAGTTCTGGACTGGCATAGGAAATGCCACAGTGTGTCATATTCATTCACATCAGGCCAGGTTTGAAAGCAATGGGTATGACAGACACATGGTGGGCAGATGGAAAGGAGCATACTTTGGTGAAACAGACATGCCAAGGGACCAAAAAAAGACAGGAGTTGGATTGAATTGGTGCGGAGACCGGTCTGCTTTACTACCTCTGCTCTGTTCTTTAGTACCCCCAAGCTTGGATTTTACAGCAACTTACTCTCCCTTAGACTGAGATCTTCTCCCTGAACTCATCTGGATTCATGCCATTGGTACTAGGTGTAATTGGTCAAGCAAAAAATGCCGTGAGGAGGATTGAAGCTGGCCCCTCTTTAATGAGGGGAGACCTGCCTTCCTCTATCACCGGTTTGTAATGTATCTACAGCACTATCAGGTTGCGGGACGCTATATATGGGAAGGTCCAGGACCCAAGAGGAACTGACCTTGCTATTTCGCTTGCAAAAGCATTTTGGAAGATGCCGCATTTTGTGCCCATTTGTGTTCTGACCTAGCCAGGAAGCACCATCTTAATACTAACCAAACAGAGGGGCTACATCTAGACTGGCATGATTTTCCGGAAATGCTTTTAACGGAAAAGTTTTCCATTAAAAGCATTTTCAGAACAGAGCGTCTAGATTGGCACGGACGCTTTTCCGCAAAAGCCCTTTTTGCGGAAAAGCGTCCGTGCCAATCTAGATGCGCTTTTCTGCAAAAAAGCCCCAATCGTCATTTTCGTGATCGGGGCTTTTTTGCGGAAAACAAATCTGAGCTGTCTACACTGGCCCTTTGCGCAAAAGGACTTTTGCCCGAATGGGAGCAGCATAGTATTTTCGCAAGAACACTGACAATCTTACATGAGATCGTCAGTGCTTTTGCGGAAATTCAAGCGGCCAGTGTAGACAGCTGGCAAGTCTAGACACAGCCAGGGAGTAAAAAATCCTGACCACTAAGTTGAACGTTTCATACCTGAGAGCTGTATATGGAAGAGGGTGTGTGTGTGTGTGTGTGTGTGTGTGTGTAACACACACACACACACACACACACACGCAAACTATTTCAACTAGGAGGGAGGAACAGCCACATGACTGTCAAACGACAAAAGCCACACAAACAAATCTGTGTCACTAGAAGTTGGCTCTAAGGGCTTGTCTCCTCTGTGAGTTATTCCAGATTAGCTATTCCTGATTAATGCCATGTATGGATGCCCTTATTCTGGAATGAGATTGCTAGTTAAACTAACTTGGAATCGGGCACTCTTAGGGCTTGTTTACACAAACAGTGCACAGTAAACTGAGGTGAAAAATCTACCCCGCACAAGCCTGCTGCACACTAATTGGCTGTCTGGACACTGCTGTCGTGCAGTGAAAGTTCCCTTGTGCGCTTTGATTTGCTCCCATTTCAAAGAGGGGTAGATCAAAACACACAAAGAAACTGCTTTGCCTAGCACCAGGTTCTGGTTTGGACACAGTGTGTGGCAGGCTAGGAGCAGGGCCGGATTAAGAGGGGGGCTAGCTGGGCAGCTGCCCGGGGTGACAACCTATGGGGGGGCACCTGATTGAAGTGTTAAGGGGCGCCGCATCAGGCGCCCCCAATAGGTTGCCGCCCGGGGGCAGGCTGCACATGCGTCGCACACCTGGGGGCGTGGCGCCCCGTACACGTCAATCAGGTGCCATGCGCCTGGGTGGGGGGGGCCGCGCATGCGGGCGCGCCCGTTGCCTAGCGCACAAGAATGGCTCGGGTCGGACCTGGCTAGGAGGAGGTAGACTTACATCCCAGCTTGCCGTGACCTGTCGGTCTAGACAAGCCTGTATTCCTGAATCAGGAATAGTGAATCTGCTTTAAATCCATATCGTCCCTTATTCTGGATTAATGTTCACGTGCAGAATTGGTTTCCCTGCCAGTGAGAGGTGCCGCGAGCCTCTAGGAGTGAGATGAACGCTACCCACTCAGTTCACACCGGTCGCTCCGCAGCCATCAGATGCCTTACAGACGTGAGCTGGACTTTAGCTGCTGACCCCCAGCTAACGGGTCTGTTATTGATCCATGGAGCCAGCCAGTCCTCACACCCTGTTCTTCCGATTGCTCAGCACAGTCTCTCCCCTCTCCCCAGCTCTCTCTCCTTCACTGCAGGGGTGAATTGCCTGAGGGGCTTGTGGATTGTTCTCCTCATAGACAGTTGCCTTAGTCTGCGCATGCTGCTGGGCTTTCTTATCTGGCCAATGCTCACTAGCTAAACGCTGCTCCTAGAATTAAGTTACATTTATCTGCATCTGTTAGCCAGGATCTCTTAATTATTAACTACAGAACCCTCTGCTCTCTCACTGCGATGTTTCCTGCACCTTCCAATTTATTTTCTCCATTGAACTTTGAAACATTCTCTTCCATGCCGTCGCTCCAGTCACTGAAACCAATTCTAGCACTACTCAAGCCGATTTCGGGCCTCTCTCAGTTTCTTTCATTAGCAGAAAAAGCTGCCAGTCTCAGTTTGGAAGCTCTCTCTTTTCTCCCCTCCTCCAAATTAAAAAAAAACCCAACCAACCACCTGAATCAAAAGGCCCAAATTCCGCGCTCATTTACACCGTTCCACAGCAAGAGTAACAACTGTAGATTTATACCAGTCTTAAAGGAGAGCAGAAATGTGGATTTTTCCCACCAGTGTGTGCATATGATCATGTCTCCCTCTAGTGCTTAGAGAAAATATAACCCTTTATACTCTCAGCTAAAGGAGGTTCTCCTTTAAACTTAAGCCTGTACTTTTGGAGAGGGGAGATTGCTAAGTTCTGTCCTCAGTGCTGCAAGCAGTGCTTTTTTTGTGACAGTACTTTCCGGTATTCAGTACCAGAGCTTACTTGGAAAGAACGGAGTGTACTGGTACCTCAAATGTCTGTCAGTCAGCTGGGCCACATGTCTTAAAAGGGCCATGTCTCTTAAAAGGGCAATGCTGGCCCCACCCTGGCTTGCCTTTATTTATTTATTTTTATTAACAACAAAAAAAGCACTGGCTACAATTATTTTGGCTCATGTATGTCCATAGCTCTCAAGTTTGATTCAGAGGAACTTGAAAGGTTAGAGCCAAACTTGGTCTAAGTGGCTCAATTTTGATTTAATGGGGGAGTAGGAAAGGGGCTATCACACGATGAGAAACTTTAAAGCGCTGCATATATTCGGTCAAAAGCTTTAAAATGGAGCCTGAGGGGAGAAGCATTTTGCCAGTCTCAGTCCAGGTCCAGCTGAAAAATGGACCCGTTTTTAAATATGTTCGTAATTTTTTATGGTGCTGAAGCTTGTTCCTCCCATGGAAACCTGAGAGATTCTGAATGTGTAGTTAGGGAAACCGTCATTCCAATAAATTCCAATAAACTGCAAAAATGACAGCCTGGAATAAAAACTATAGCTGTTTCTTTGGGACATTTTAGTTTTCTTTTAAAAAAAATGCACCATTTTTTGCACAGCTCTTGAAAAGAGCGACGTTGCTTCCCCATTGCCTCAGCAACTATGGGCAATAGGGAAACTCGCTTTGCAGAGGTGCAAATGACAACACAGAGAGGGTTGGGCTACGCTTACCAGGAGATTGGCGCTGCAGGGATCAATCCCCCACGGGTTCGATTTAGCGGATCTAGTAAAGACCCACTAAATCAACTGCTGATCACTCTCTTGTGGACTCTGGTACTCCACCGGAACAAGAAGCATAAGGCACTCCCCCCACCCACACCATAGTGGTGACTCTGCGGCAACTCGACCTAAGGTACATTGGCTCCAGCTATGCTGTTCATGTTGCTGGAGTTGTATATCTTAAGTCAGCATTGCCCCGTAGTGTAGACTGATAAGGTAGTGGAGAATCCGCTCCTAGTTGGTATGTGGATACTTTTAAGTCTCATTTAAATACAGGATTTACATCAACAACCTGACTAAAAGCCCAAGGGGAGGTTTTGCCTTGTTGCTAGTGGGCTTTGGCTCAGCCCCCATCAGAAGGGGTGACAAAAGACAAGCAGGGAAGAGTGATGGTTAGAGTTAGAAACACTGACACAGATGCTAAGAGAATACAATCGACCTTCACAACCGCCTTACATTGCAGAGGGAATGCGTCCGATGCCGAGGCGAGTTGATGTCACTTGGCGTCGATGACCGATCACCTTCTGCTGCTGATGCATCGGAGATTATGGAAGGCTGCCGCGAATGGCAAGGACTCACTCTGACAGCTGGAAGGTAAGGAACAGAATTAGGTATCTATGGAATTAGTATTTGCATCTTGACGCCCTCCCTGCTTTGGCCCAGCTACAACACATCGTGGCAGCAGCTTTCCAACAGAAAGGCACGTCGTGCGGTGGTTACAGACAAGATTGAGAGTAGGAATGAATGGTTATATGCAGGCTCCTGCCCCGCTCTTGGGGAGTTGGCTGCCACTCTCACTGCTGCCTCTGATACAGAGGCAGCAGCATGCACCGCTCCCAAGGAAGGGGCTGGCAGACGGGAGCTGGTACGCGACGGGAGCCAGTTTAAAAGCTGGCTCCTGCTGCGCACCGACTCCCAGGGAGCTGGCTGCCACCTTGCCCTGCAGATGCGTGAAACTGTGTAACTGCTGAAATTTGCAGCGGTTACATAGTTGCCAAATTACCCACATTTTAACATCCCTAGCTGAGAGCTCATGTGTGCATTGAACATGTAAATCTAGCCATATACTGACAGAATAAGTTTCTGCGCCATTCTCTGTCTGTGAATTTGGTTCTCTCCCATGCTGTATTTATATTTATACACTCACATTGGCGGGCTGGGGTTGTGGGCAAATGTTTTAGCCACAGTACAATGCCACGGATCTACTATCCTGCCTATGACTTCTGCAGGGGCAGCTACATGGATTGAGAGTGTGTGTGAGTCTCACGACTCATGTACTGGTCTAGAGACCTGGATTCAGGTTCCGGTTCTACCTCAATTCAACTGTGTGACCTGGGGAAAATCATTACCTTTGTACTTCTGTTCCCCATCTGTCCAGTTACTTATTCTCCTTTATACAGGGCATGTCGATTAGTTAGATAAGAACAACTAGTATCTTCAGAATAAGGGTACGTCTAGACTACACGGCTCTGTTGCCAGAGGCACGTAGATTAGGCAACCAGGCATAGGAAAATGAAGCGGCGATTTAAATAATTGCCGCTTCATTTAAATTTCCATGGCTGCCGCGCTGAGCCGATCAGCTGTTTGTCGGCTCAGCGCGGTAGTCATGTAAATTTAAATGAAGGTGTCGACATCAAAGGCATTTGTTGACCACCCAGGTATACCTCATCCCAGGAGCATCATCAAACAGCTGATCGGCTCAGCGTGGCAGCCATTTAAATATAAATGAAGCGGCGATTATTTAAATCGCCGCTTCATTATCCTATGCCTGGTAGCCTAATCTACATGCCTCTGGTGACAGAGGCATGTAGTCTAGATGTACCCTAACAGAACAAGTTTCTTTGGCCCCAGGTAGAATGCAGTTTGCGCAGAGGAACACAATCCGTTTCACGTGGACCCCACAGTTAGGTTTTGTGGGTCAAAAGGATGTTGAGGATGAACAGCAATATTCATAAATGTAACAGGCTTTCTTTTTTTAAGACCCAGACAGTCCCTTGCAAAATTATGAAATCCAACCCACCAAAACGGTGCAGTTTGGAGACTCAGAAACGGGCCAGACTAATATCATTGTCAAAGCAGAATGAATTGAATCTATTGCTAATCTATGCTGATATCAGTCAGATGGGAAGGTACCGTATATTCCGGCGTACAAGACGACCTCTGAAGTTAAAAAACATCCCCCAAAAATCGGGGGTCGTCTTGTACGCCGGATGCCCCGCCGCCGGAGCCCCTCCGCGGCTTTGAAAGCCTCGGGGGAAGCCGGCAGGGGGGCATCCCAGGCGCGCATGGGCTGCCCCCCCGCCGGAGCCCCTCCGTGGCTTTGAAAGCCTCGGTGGAAGCCGGCGGGGGGGCATCCCAGGCGCGCATGGGCTGCCCCCCCGCCGGAGCCCCTCCGTGGCTTTGAAAGCCTCGGTGGAAGCCGGTGGGGGGGCAACCCATGCGCGCATGGGCTGCCCCCCCTCCGGAGCCCCTCCGCGGCGGCGCGGAGGGGCTCCGGCGGGGGGGCAGCCCATGCGTGCCTGTGATGCCCCCCCGCCGGCTTCCCCCGAGGCTTTCAAAGCCGCGGAGGGGCTCCGGGGGGGGGGGGGGAGGGGGGGCAGCCCAGGCGCTCCTGGCGGCTTTGCTCCCGGTGCCTCTGGTCTGCTGGGGACCATCTCCAGCAGACCAGGGACACCGGGAGCAAAGGAGGCGGAGGGGCGCTGGGGTATAAGATGAAACCCTATCTTTTAATTAAAAAGATAGGGGGTCGTCTTATACGCCCAGTCGCCCTATACGCCGGAAAATACGGTAGTTTGTTTGAACCTTGATATTGAGCCTTTCAGACAACTCACAGCACTGCTGTGTGGGTTCAGCAGTGGGCAGCATCCTGCATGCAGTCAGCACTGCCAGGGGCGTGGGGCTGGTTTTACAGAGGCAGAGTATAATCCCCCACTGTAGCTGTGTGCAGGGCACTGGGCATCCTACGGGGTGCTGCAGTGATGGCTCACACCCTGTCGGGTCACGCTGGTGTGTTGAGCCAGGGCTGGAGTATTTGTACGGAGGGGTGAGAAGAAGAGACTCCTTGAACACTGCACCCTTGTTCCACAGACAGGTGTTGGCTTATGCCGTGCTTCAGGCCCTGAACGGCCACAGAATATTATAAAGCAGCAGCAACCCACGAACGTGCAGTTCCATGCCCCGGGCACCCGCTGGCTCCTCACGGCTTTGCGTCCTCCTCCCTGTGCTGCAGGGCTTCCAGGAATGAGGTGCTGATGCCTCGGGGGTCATCTCGCGGGAACGGCTGCTGCTCTCGGAGCCGGGAGAGTCGTGCAGGTTATGGGAACAGGGAGAGCACACGGAGTGCAGCTTGGAATGCAAAGGGACGAGGGCAAAGCCAGCATGGTAGCCTGGACCCAGCATCGTGCACTCAAGCAGGCAAGTCGAGTCTCCAGCCAGAGCCACTCTTCCAAGTGCGGACACTGAAAGTTGGGCAGCTCACTCCCAGGGAACTGGATGCCTAAATCTCTTGACCTTTGGCAGTGGGGGGCAACCTGTGACCCATCAGGGTTGTGCGAGAGGCCCCCGAGACATTGCGTTTACTGTTGCTCACATGCAGAGCTGTGCACTCCCTCTGCAGCTGATCAAAGCGCTGCTACAGTTCCATCGGCACACCCGACAAATCCTAGGTGTGCAAGTGCAGTGAGCAAAACCACCCTTTCCCGGGAGGCCCTCTGAGTTACAATAATTGTCAGCCTGCTGAGATGTAAGTTGGCCTCTCCTATGGCCCACTCACGAGCCTAGGTTGCCCATCGCTGCCCTACAGGGCAGAGATTCCTCTCTTACTACATATCTGTACGGCACCTGGCACAAAAGCACCCCAATCTGAGCAGGGGCTTTCAAGTGCTACTACAGTACAGATCATCCAGGATAAATCCATCATCATTAGGGACCTAAGTAAGCGGCCTGACTTCTAGCAGTGCGGAGCTCCCACTGACTGAGTCAGGAGCAACGACGGCTTGGAACCAGCGCAAGGCTTTCCGAGCCGGCCAACGCTGCACCCCTAAGCTGGGAAACCCTGGGCCCAGGTTCACAGTGTGGAAAGTGGGGAGATGAGCCTCAGCGTACGCCTGCCTGCTGCTCAGAAGCAGCAATAAAGCTGCTCCCTAAAAGGGGATTCGCTAAGCAGGCCACACAGCCAACTGAGAGTCTGCACACTGAGGGCACAGGGGAAGGGGAGTGTTGGGGTGCAGACCCCGCGGCCCGGTCCAAGATGGGGGTGGGGTACCCCTTTGTCCTACCTCGCCGCCCCAGGCGACGGGTATCCACTGGTTCTTAGTTTCAGAGTAATGGTCCCCTCGGGCACTGAGCACTATATGTCCTGTGAGTGACCACTCAGCGGGGGGGAAGAGGGGCCCAGGCCCACCCTCACTCACGGGCCCTAGCCCAGGGCCCTAAGAACAAGTATGCCTGTACCTGTCCTGCCGGCAGGGGAATCTCCTCCGAAACCCTCCGGCTCGCCGGGCTATGATCCAGCCACTGCCCTGGGCTGCTTCCTACCCCCGGTTCTCCGTCCGCCTCTCCTACCTCACTCCTCCTTGTCTGGAGCTCTCTCCCCTTTTTAAGTTTCCCGCCCCCACCCTCACGTTGGCGACCGCCCGCCCTCCTACGTCAGCGTCGGCTAGCTGGCGTGCTCCTGACGCAAGTACGCCGGTCCTCGCCCCCACGTCAGCGAGCCGGCCTGCGCCCCTGGCCCCGCCCACGGAGACGGGTTGACCCGCGGTGGCTGTGCAGGAAGCACAGACCCGCTGCGGTCCCCGGGAGGCGCCGAGGAGCGAGAGTGCAACCGCCGGCTCAGTGCGGGACGGGTTCGCCTCGGCGGGGCTGAGGCGTTCTGCACCGTCACAGGGAGGTTATGCAGAGGAGGGGGATGTCGCTGAGTCTGAGCCTGTATTTCAAGACCTGTTCAGATTTCTTACACGCTCCTATCAAAATACAGCAGGGACCTGACATGGGGGTAGAATCAATTGATCCTTTGCCCTCCCTTCTCCAAATATCTCCATGTGCTTTCCGGTAGGCAGTGATTAAGCCTTACGACACCCAGAGGAGACAGGAAAGAGAGAGCTGAGGACGACTCCCCAACCAATGAGACTCAGGCAACCATGGGGTTGAAAGTTGGCGGCTGTTACAGGACCCTGCAGCAATGAATAACCTCCTATCACAGGAAGTAACAAAGAATGTTGTGTATCCCTGGGGTCCCACAGGAGGGATTTTAGGGGGCAGAACATAATGATCTTAGTTGGGATCCAAAACAATCCTAAGACTTCGATGACCACAAGTGGTCAAGGCCTCATCTGAAAGAAGGGAGTACAGGGCTGAACATCCTCAAAGTTATGGATAAACCCTGATTTTAAAATGAATGAGAATCGCTGATCTTCAAAAGGGAATTCGTAAGCTTCAAATGGAAGTTGGCTCAAGTCTGGGCGGCAGATCCTAAGAAGGTGTCAGCCAGCATAGAAGCATTGGCTACATTGGCTATCATAGAATACTAGAACTGGAAGGGACCTTGAGAGATTGTAAAGTCCAGTCCCCTGCACTCACAGCAGGACCACGCACCATCTAGATCATCCGTGACAGACGGCTATCCAACCTGCTCTTGAATATCTCCAGTGATGGAGATTCCACAGCCTCCCTGGGCAATTCATTCCAGTGTTTAACCACCCTGACAGGAAGTCTTTCCTAATGTCCAACCTAAACCTCCCTTGCTGCAATTAAAGCCCATTGCTTCTTGTCCTATCATCAGAGGGCAAGGAGAACAATTTTTCTCCCTCCTCCTTGTAACACCCTTTTAGATACTTGAAAGCTGTTACGTCCCCTCTCAGTCTCCTCTTTTCCAAACTAAACAAGCTCAATTCTTCCAGTCTTCCCTCATAGCTCTCGTCTTCTATGCCAAGTTGCACGACCTAGAGATGTGCCCCATGCCTCTGGAGTTCTCTTTATCTACATCTCTCTCCTGTCCCTCCCTTTCACTGCAGCGCACTCATAACAAGCTACTGGACTTTATTCCCCTCCTTGCCACAACACACAAGACTAACCCTTTGCTGGAACAAAGCGGTTCTCGACTTTACCCCGAAGGCAGTTGTAGCGAAGGCAGAACACACTGCAGAGGGTTACCAAAGGGGTTTGCTGCTGGCCCGGAGCTCACCTTGTCGGTCTGCGGCGTGCTGGGGGTGCGAATGGTAAAGCGTCTGCTGGCTCTGTCGGATAGCAGCTGTGAGGGGGAGATCCGCCTGCATCACCCATTCCTGATTCCCATTCAACACCGTCTCGCCCGGCATGGCTAAGGAGTGACGCTTGGGGACATCCTTGGTTAACGTGGCTAAGGACTGCTTGGCCTGATGGGATTGAAGAACAAAACACACGACAATGCAACGCTTCTCTCAAGGCAGCACTTGGATTGCAATGAGATCAATTCGCCCTGTGCAGAGGTGCCAGCACAACCCACGGGGGCCAATTTCACCCTCCGAGGGAAGACAACGAGGGAGGTGCTGCCTTTGAGGTTAAATCCTCTCAAAAGACACAGCTGATTTCCCCCGGGTTGCTAATTAACTTTTCTGGGGGGATGTGTGTGCGGCAATAAGCCCTATCAAACCAAAGCTTGCCAAGGCTTTCAGAATGCAAGCAGCTGCCACTCAGATCTAATCTAGTGCTCACCTGAGCGTGCACCTGTTGAGAGCTGGGAAGCCAGCCCCAGCTTTCCTCCATGCACTGCATAGGACTAAGCACAAGGGATTGACATGGGGGCAGGCTGAAATCCAACCTGTTTGAACACCATGAAGAAAACAAAAACAGCCCCACAAAGAGTTTGCGTGGGATTCACTTTTGAGAGAAACTTGGACCAAAACCTGAAACAGCTGTTCCAGCACATCCAGCGAAATGTACAGTAAGAGGTGCCAGATTTCATGAAGAAAAGCACAGGCACACAATGACAGGCAGAGATTTGGCTTTGGATCAAATGTGTGCCATGGGCCTATTTATTGTGCTGTTCCTAGGGGACATGGCAGGACTATTGCAAGGATGCTTCTCCCTCTTCAATATTTTGCCTTTTTTTTTTTTTTAAAGAAAAATTCAACAGAAGCATCAACCAAGTAAGAATAATTTGAAAAGTCTCATTAAAGAGAGGCCTGTTGCTTGACTGCACCTTTTCATTAGCCAGCGGAGAATAGCTCCCATGATGCACTTGATGTTTCATAAGTAGGAAAACTCACAGAATACTTTGACAGTCCTGAAATGCCTTGGAAATCATAGGTTGGTTGGGTTTTTCTAGTCTCTCAAGGTGTCACTTATTAAAGGCCCCATCCTACATTCTGATCCCTGCCTGCGGTCCCGTTAGGTCTGTGCGATGCCCCATTGACTTCTACGTGGATGTCGAGGTGCGTCAGTGACCAGCTGAAAGGGTGTGGGTCTATACGTCAGTGGACTGTTGCATTAAGTAATATGGTGCCTTGGGTCTTGTTTCGGAGGACCAAGCAGGCCGTAAGGAACAAACAGAGCTCCTGGCAGCAACGTGCAGTGCACAGCTTTTTCTCATCACTGAGCCTTGCAGTGGGTTTCTTTGGGGAACACTGAAAACGTTGCGCTACAGACAAGAGCAGCCCATCTACAGCGGGATCCCTGTGAGGCTTGAGCAGACCCCTGCCCATGGCTCCAGTCCCCACCGGCTCACCGGAGCCGGCAAGCATTACCCGTGTAGGTAACCCGTTAGGCGGTTACCCTTTCACATCCCTATTTTCCTCAAAATCCTGGGTGGCGAACATTTAAAAATGCTTTTCTGATGTGTTCTGGTGCGGCCTGTTTGTCAGGCCTATGTCGCTTCCACCGCACATGGGCTTGATGTACAAGGATCGTTTGCTTACCCCCCACCCCCGCAAAGCCACTCTAGGCCTGGAGGCCCAGATTCTCAAGGGCAGTTAGGAGCTCACGACCTTTGGGGATTTGGGGCCCATCTCCCAGTTGGGCTCTTCCCTTCCCAAAGTTCTTCTGTGGGAGACTCTGCCCTCCGCTAACCTGTACAATTCCGTTGCTTCCTATCCCGCTCCCCTCGCTTACACCTGCACAACCCCGCGCTGTTTTCAAGGGGGCTTGGCGAGCGGCTGAGTGAAACAGCTGTTGGTTGATGTCCCAGTACTTCTCCCATCAATGTCTGCATTCCTCTGCAGGGCAGAGAAAAAGCTGTGTGCTGCACGTTGCTGCCTGGAGGTTCTTGTGGGATCTAAAGACACACATCGTTCCAGTGGCTAAAGAAGGCACCCATTAGACTGTGGAGGCAATGATCAGATCAGAAGCACACCGCTGGTTTGATGTCCCGTAAGCAGACCCCCCTGGATTGCAGTTGGACTGGCAAGCTGAAGCTGTGCGGCTTGAAATGCAAACCTGTCTGGGGAGGAACTCAAATGAGGTACTAAGGGCTGGATCCTCACCTGGTGCCAATCAGCGTAGCTTCACTGAAAGCAACAGAGCGACACTGGAGACTTGGCCCTATTAAGGTTTTCATAATCAACAGAAAAAGAGATTCTCTGAAAAGCAGAGCACCTTTTAAACAATCCCTATCAAATTCTTATCCTTGGGACTTCAAGGGTAAAAAAAGCCCACATGCCTATACAACCGTGATTGTTATTTAACGCACATGACTGTCACATTGTGCTATACAATTTGTAAGCGCCTTTACAAAAAAACTTGTCATACACATGGGTTGCTGTGAATTCACCTGTGTAACAGCAATGGCATGAAGCTTCATTACCAGACACATGCTGTAAAGTATCGCTAGCTTTAGTCCTGAAACATGAACTATGCTGGGCCCATTCTTTCACCTGGACCCCCGAAGAGTGGTGTGTCCTGTTCCAGGCAGCCCCCTGCCTCCAACAGAGCTACCGGCAAAGCCACATACTGCTCACTGGGATTAAGCGTGACAGAATTCTGGGCCAACATTCCAATCATTCCGCTGGCCCACGGAGAAATCAGACGGGGGCTGCACACAAGTGAAAAGCAAAAAACCCAAAACCAAATTCTCACTGGCGTAGCCCCCAGTTGAGAAGGAGAAAGACACTCCCCACAGTCCCCTCACACACCAGAGCCTAAGGAGGCCCAAGCTAGTAGATTGTGTGTTCCCCAGCTCTGCAGAGGAGCAGCGAGGGATGCTGGAGCACCAGCGTGGGCTCCCCATTTCTGGGGCGAGGGGAGGAATCTCTGAGCCTTGGGGGCCAGATCTGGGCAAGCCAGAGGCTCCATCCAGCCCCCAGGCCTTAGTTTCCCCAACCCTGTCTAGCTCTTCAGATGGCTGAATGTCAGTCTGATGATAAACACTAGGTGTCACTGTTGGGCAGCGACTGTGCACAGCAAACCTCTGCAGTGCAAGGTGAAGCATCACGCAACAAATTGTGAGCTATCTATTTAATACCGTGGAATGCTTCAAAGCTAAGGGGGAAATTTTGACTGCATGTCCAGCTGTCATTTGTGTTTCATGGCAGAAATTTGCTCTGAACAGTGAAAACACAGGAGACATCTGACATCCAGCCTGCTTATGATTTCGGAGCCAAATGCTGAAGGATATAGAGGCATCTAGAGGAAGGGGCAGGTGGGATGTGGATGCATGGACACGTGCTTAGAGCAGTGAAGGAACTAGGTTAGGAACACTTGGGGGGGTGTGTATGTTTGACTAGCTCCAGCACTGTATCTACAAAAGTAAAGAGGCGGCAGGAGCTTGTGTATTACCGCGGGGACACGCAGGCACTTGCGACGTGGATATATGCCTGCATCGGTTTGAGAACTGTAAGTCTTTGGAAGGCATCAGCCCCAGCAGGAGTGGTTGAGACAGGTGAGGATGTCTGTGCGCTCGCATGCATGAGCGGGGAAAGAGGCAGTCCATGTGACCGCACCGCCTACCGAAGCCTGTCAGTCTTGCCAGACTCCCTTTCAACTCTTTGCCCTCTTCTACTTAATTCGCTGGCTAGCGCAGAGCCCTCACAGACCTGCAAATAAGAAGGGTGGTGATTGGCTGTGACACTCGCCTTCTGCTTACCAGCGCCAGGGCAGTCTGCAGAGAAGTAAGAAAAACAAAGCGGTACCAAGGAGAATGGTCGCTTTGTCTTTTCTCCTGGCAAGCTTAAGATGGCAATTAGGGCTGATCTGTGGGAATCGTGTCTTTGGTTGATATTGCAACCCCCTTAACATAAGAACTAGGTGTCACCAAATGAAATTAATAGGCAGCAGGTTTAAAAGAAACAAAAGGAAGTTTTTCTTCACTCAGAGCACAGTCAATCTGTGGAACTCCTTGCTAGAGGATAAGGTGAAGGCTAGAACTTTAAAAGGGTTCAAAAAAGAGCTAGATTGATTCATGGAAGTTACGTCCATCAATGGCTATTAGCCAGAATGGTTAGGAATGGTATCCCCAGCCTCTGTTTGTCTGGAATGGGTGGCAGGAGAGGGATCACATGCGGATTACCTGTTGTGCTCCCTTCCTCTGGGGCAACCGGTATTGGCCACTGTCGGCAGACAGGATACTGGGCTAGATGGACCTTTGGTCTGACCCAGTATGGCCGTTCTTATGTTCATAAGAAAATGAGATAAATCCTTGTTTAGCTGCTTGGGGAGAAATTAAGGCCTGCTCCCCCAGCCCAATGCACTGTACAAGGCATGAAGGAAGTTGCAGGCTGGTCACATCACAGGTTGCTACAGCAAATAACATGTGCTGGGGAAATCTCAAAGGGTCTGGGATGCCTGCTGCCAGGAACACAATTTCTCGCAGGGGATGTCCAGGGTGGTTTGAAAGGCTGCCTGTCTAGATTTGCTGGACCAGAAACATATGACCCTTTGCTGAGGTGAAAGTGACCAGGTAGGAGGGCCATGACCTGTAGCCCGAGAGCTGGGTGACATTCATTGGACAGGGGCTGTCACAGAAAATCAGACCAAAGCCGTGCAGAATTCATATTCAAGGAAGAGACTCTGGACTTGGTGAGGTTTTCTAGGGTATGTCGACCCGGCAGCTGGGAGGGGTAATTCCCGGCGTTGGTAGATGCACACACACTAGCTCTGTTTGAGCTTGTCTGCTAAAAAGAGCAGCCTAGGAGCCGAGGCAAGGGCAGCAGCTTGGGCTGGCTTCTCAAGGGCGCACCTAGGATCTCAGCGTATTCAGGTGGCTGGCCTAAGCCGGGGAGACACGCTGCTTAGTGAAGCAAGGGATTAAGGTTGGATATTACGAAAAAACCCTCTCTCCTAGGATTGGAACATTTCCAAGGGAGACTACAGAATCACAGAACACTAGAATTGGAAGGTCATCAAGTCCACTGCCCTCACGGCAGGGCCCAGTACTGCCTAGATCATCCCTGATAGATGTCTATTTAACCTGCTCTTAAGTATCTCCGGAGATGGAGTTTCCACAACAGCCCTCGGCAATTTATTGCAGTGCTTAACCATCCTGACAAGAAGTTTTTCCTAATGTCCAACCTAAACCTCCCTTGCTGCAATTTAAGCCCGTTGCTTCTTGTCCTATTATCAGAGGTCAAGGAGAACATTTTTTTCCTCGCTCCTCCTTGTAATACCCTTTTAAGTACTTGAAAACTGCTATCATGTCCCCTCTCAGCTTAGAAAAGAGAAGAGTAAGGGGGGATATGATGGAGGTCTATAAAACCAGGACTGGCGCGGAAAAAGTAAATAAGGAAAAGTTATTTACTTAGTCCCACACTATAAGAACTAAGGGTCACCAAATGAAATTAATAGACAGCAGGCTTAAAACAAACAAAAGGAAGTTTTTCTTCACTCAGTGCACAGTCCACTTATGGAACTCCTTGCCAGAGGATGTGGTGAAGACTAGGACTTTAACAGGGTCCAAAAAAGAGCTAGATGGATTCATGGAGGTTTGGTCCTTAAACGGCTTTTAGCCAGGATGGGTAGAAATAGTGTTCCTAGCCTGTGTGTGTCTGGAAATGGGTAACAGGGGAGGGATCACGTGAGGATTACCTGTTGTGTTCCTTCCCTCTGGGGCATCTGGCATTGGCCACTGTCGGCAGACAGGATAGTGGGCTAGATGGACCTTTGGTCTGACTCAGTATGGTCATTCTTATGTTCTTAGTCTTCTCTTTTTCAAACTAAACAAACCCAATTCTTCCTGTCTTCCCTCTTTTATTCTAGACCTTTAATCTCAATTTCTGGAGGGTTTTAAGAACAGGCTGGCCAAACACCTCTCAGGGATGGTGTAGGGGGTTTATTGGGTCCAGTCTCACAGCAGGAGGCTACACTTGACCTTGATGACCTCTCAAGGTCCCTTTCAGCCCTACATGTCCGTTATTTGTAGCTAGCACGTGAACAACTTCCAAAGCTAGGATTGAGCCGCCCCCTAAGCTCCACTGCAGCGGTAGCTCATCTGCACTCCAGTCTATACAAATGCCTCTGGCTACAGATGCAGGAGGAAGGGCTCTCACCATGGCTAGCTCAGCTTCCAGTTCCTTCATTCTGTTGTCTTTCAGGTCCAGCTGGGAGCGGAGCACGCTGGCGTGGTCCGTTGCCTCTTTGGCTTGCCGGCGAAGCTCCCACTTCTCTCGCTCCAGGAGATCCTTTTCTTTTGCAAGTGCTTTCACTGCGTCCTCACTCTCCTGCAAAGACACGGGGGAAATGAGGGAACAGACACCACCTGCAGCCACAGGAAATCCATGCCCTGCCCCACTGGACAGCATTTCATTCTCTATTAAAAACACTGGGCAAACCCCCGACCACGCCGGAGTCAATGGCAAAAGTTGGATTGACTTCAGCAGGGTCAAGTTTTCCCCATCACCACTAGCAGGATCCCTTCATTATTCCAGTTTTATCTCTTCTTTACCTTCTCCTACGCCAGCTTATAGCTGTGGTGAATCTGTAGGGCTGTGAAGAGGCCGTTGTCCAGCATCGGGGTAGCAAGTGGAGACTAGGGATGTAATAGTGTAGTCAATTAACTGATAAGCAAAAGCGTATAGGTTAATGCATAGACTACACTCATTCCCCCTGTCCCCCTTGCCAGTAAATTTTTTAGCAGGCTAGCCAGCAGCCCAGCTCAGTCCTGGTTTGCGCTGGGTCCTAGACCTACCCTCACCACAGCTCTGCATTTAAAGTGTATTAGGAGCCAGGTGGACAGGCAGCCCAGCTCCGTTCCAGCTCATGCTGGGTCTGGGAGCTCAGACCCCGCCCCTCCAGACAGGGGCTGCCCAGGGACTATAGAATAGTCGACTAACCGATAAGAATCCACGAGGTTAATCGACCGTTCAATTAACCGATACTTAACATCCCTAGTGGGGACAGAAAGCAACACTTTTGAAAAACTGAAGGGCAAACAAAGAAAAGTAAGAGGTGGTTTTCACCACTCGTGTCTCTTTACCACACCGTGTCCTAGATCATCTGAGCACATCAGTGCCACCTACCCTGCCTCAGTTACCGAGAGTGGCCATAATGAAGGGCCAATAGCACAGCAACAAACACTGGCTAGAAGCAAGGAGTTAGCTGCTTGAGACAGCAGGGGGATTCGAATCCTGCGTGCCAAGGAACCTAAAGCAGAGACAAGCATCTTTGCAAGCCCAGCTGTTCTGAAAACATGCCATTTTCTACTGTTTGGCACAAGCTAGTGGTGTCTCCTCCTGAATTGCTGATTTAAGCCACGTCTTCACTAAATGGAAGATCAGCGCTGCCACAATCGATCTTCCGGAGTTCGATTTAGTGGGTCTAGTTAAGACCTGTTAACTCAAAGTCAGAGGGTGCCCCTATCGGCAGCTGGTACTCCTGCTTCTGTGAGGAGTAAGGGAAAGCATTTGCTCCCATCTGTCTCCCGCTGGGGTGACAGCAGAGAAACTCAAAACAAAGTACACTGACTCCAGCTATACAATTAATGTAGCTGGAGTTGTGTATCTTGGTTCAACCTTCCCCTGTAGTATAGAGCTAGCCTTAGACTTTCCTCCATGGATACAGTGATATGAGAAATAACCCCATGAGAAACCCATTCTCCCCTTCCTTGCTCTCAGAGTTCAATAAAACAGAAACCTTCCTGGTTCTACAAGGAAACTCATCATAACAAAGTAATGGTGGCAGCTGCTGTGTGTGCAGCCTAGGTACAGATCTAAAAGCTTTCTGGGTTGTTAATCTCTTGGTCTTTTGGTTCTGCTTTGCTGCCTATTACTGTGATATCTGAGCGCTTGCCCTGTGATATTTGGTGGTAACAGTCGTGTTCTTAGTGAGCTTCAAAGGACCCTGGCTCTTCTCCTTTTCTAGGTTTGAGAGCTTTGGTGTGTGGAGATTCATCACACTTAGGCCTTCTCCAGCCCTTCTCATCCATAGCTCTCTGCACTTTACAATGGCAGCTAAAGCACCATCATCACTATTTAACCTGGAGGGTGAGAGGGGGAGGGGAGAACTGAGGCACAGAGGAGTAATGTGGTTCAGGAGAGCCAGTCGGTGGGAGAGACAGGAACTGTAGTCTCCTGACTTCTGCCCTGGTCCCTGCTCACTGGGCCAAGGTGCCTTCAGGTTCTGGCACCCATGAGGTGACATCCCGGAGTCACCTGGGAGGAGCTTCCTGGATGGGAAACTGCCTGCATACAAAAGCACACAGGCCAGCTGGCGTGTGCCGTCACAGCCCAGCAGACGCTCACTAAGCTCTTAATTTGACGGGGGCCATGGCACAGCGTGAACAATTTCCGGGAGAGCAGAGCAGGGCTGACGCAACAGTGCTGATGGCCCCATGCATCCTGCTGGCTGTATTTTTCACTTTTCAATCGATTCATTTGGGGTACACTACAACGCATGTGCATCTGGGTATTCCACGCATCCCGGGAGCCCTGCCCAGGATGCTGCTTTAGGGATCCAGTGACTGTTTTGAGAGGTTGCTCCTCCAAGCATGGTGGAGAGACTTGATGCTTGCGGCCACCTGTGCCCGTTTAGGGCAAGACATCACCCAGGGCTGGTTTGGCACCTGGCAGTCCAGGCCCCCTAGGGGGCAGTGCAGAGCACCTTTGTCCAGAGAACCAGGGAGGGTGGGGGAGGAGAGTGGAATCAAGGAAGGGATGAAGGATGCTGAAAGGCCCTTTTCCTGGTGTTGCCTGGGTGTCTTCCTTCTGCGTGGAAGCTCAGCCGGTGGTTGGGGGAGGGGGGTAGGGAGCCACGGTTGTATCTGCTCCCCGCCCCATGCCCACCCCCCTTATGGGAGGTAGGTGTAGCCGCTCAGTGCCAACTGTCGCTGCTTCCCCAGACGTCCTACAGGCTCCGTCTAGGGAAGAAGACAGACATCCCCTTATGTCACCATGCATGTGGGCGAGCCCAAAGGCTGAGACTTAAAACTGCCTATGGGAACTGGGCACCTACGTGCTCAGGGAAGCCCAGGCAGCCTCAGCATTAGAACGTGGGATGGGGGCTTGTCCCAGAGAGGAGCAGGCTGACACGTTTTTATAAATTCTAGCCCCTACTGAAAAGCCTCGGCACATCCCTGCTTTCACCCCGGATAGCGAAAGGGACAGTTCCTGTGGTCCTGGTCAAATGCTTGTTTCAGTTTAGCAAGCCCTCCCTCTTCCCTACCCCGCCCGGTGTTGCATGTGACAAAGGCAGTGGGGTTCTCGCCTCACCAATATCATTGCATATCTATATCGAATTCTAATGATCTCAGCCAAACGGGGCCAGTCTTTTGCATACAGCAGGGGACTAAAGGGCTGACTTGGCATGGGGGTGTTAGGAAAAGGCATCAGCAAAGGAGAGGCTGCACAGGTTGCGCATGCGCAAACTGGCCTGAGTGCGTACTTGGAAAAATTCTGGCCCCACTGATTTATAATGGGATGAGGAAAGCACAAGATTATGTTGGTCATGTGGCTGCTGCATTGCAGAGTCCCCAAGAAAAGGAGTGGGAGGATGGTCTAAGAAGATGGAAATAGAAGACCCTGGGGGTCAGAATGCAGGCTTGTTGGGAGGGTGTGATTTTAAGGGCATCCCAGTGCTAGAGGGCAGGGGACTCACTGGTATCAGGTAGGTAATTTCACCTGGCCTCCCCAATTCAGTGTACCCCAACTCACCACAGTTGTAATCTGGAGCTACAAGGTGTCATGTAAAAGGTCCTTGGAAAACTAACATATTCTTGCAGGAGGTGCATACGTGGTGTGTATTAAGAGTTATGGATATATGCTGGAATTAGGACTCAAATGTGTTTAAAATCAGGCATCTCAGGGAGAGCTGGTAAGTAGGTCTGCCCAGAAAAAAGAATATGTTTGCTTCTCTGATCCATCTACTCAGTGACAACTTCTGGAGAGGGACACAAGGGGCACTGGCCACGTGACGGCCCCACCCATCTGATTCCTCCCACCACCACCATTAACCTGGGGAAGGTCCCGCCTCTTCTCACCCCACCCTGCCCCTTTCCTCTCCACTCCCTGCCTGTTCCCAACCCACCCCCCACTCCATCCCTTTTCCCAAGACTGCCCCTGCTCTGCCCCTCAACACCTTTTCTCACCCTTGCTCTGCTCCCTCAGGTCCCCAAGCTCCCAACCTGCCGCTACTCCACCCCTTTCCCCAAGCTCCCCTCCCCTGAGTGACACAACCAAGGGGTGCCCCCCCACACTCACCGGCAGCAGCGGGGGAAGCGGAGTGACCTAGCTCCAGCTGCTCCGCTTCCTGCCACCGGTTCCACCCCTTCCCCCAATGCCATGGTTGGGAGTCGCGGGAATGGAGCGGGCTGGGGTCGAGTCATTCCACTTACCACCACTGGTGAGTGTAGGGGCAGGCTTAGCCCAGCCCCCCTGCTAACCCTGGACCGTGCCGCTGGAGAAGAGGCATTGTGGGAAGGGGTGGGACCACCCCCTCAGTCACCAGCAGCAGGAAGAGGAGCAACGCCACTGGGAGCCGGCGGAGTGGAGCGAGCGGAGGCCAGGTCGCTTTGCAACCTGCCACTGCAGCAGATGAGTGCGGGGGAGACTGACCTCTACTGCCAGCACCAAATCCCTCCCCCCTGCTAATCCCCTTGGGCCCCACAAAGAGCAGGGACCAGAGCAGTAGGATGAACCATCCATAGGATAGGATGGCTCTGCCTCCAGCTACTGGCCCCAGGCCGCACCCTCTCATGAGTCACCCCCGCATCTGCTGATGAGGCAGAGACAATGAAGGTCCATTTACATATTAGATAAACAAGGCTCTCAAGAGGGGGAGGAGACCGGTTGGCACCTCCACCCCAAATGATAAGTAACTGAATCAGTGGCTTGTATGCTATCTTTCCGTGCCACAGAAGTATATCAAGGAAGATCTTTTCTGAAAGCTAATGACACACTGGTGATTAGTCTCCTCATGCAAGGTCTTGATTAACACTGAACAAGGAATTATGGGGATATGCTGATCGTATCCTGTAAAGTCTATGACTAAGCTAAGGGGAAAAACAGATTTATCCAGGCAGGCAGCTCTCTGATTAAGAAAGATATTAGCAGAATCAACGGGACGCTCCATTTATACAGAAATCAGCAGCGGGATAGGAAATCCACAGGCAGGGAAGAACAGCTCAAGGTCATAATGCCCCTTGAAATGTGGCAACTGAAGTCTGGAAGATAGAAGCAAGGACAGAAGCCATCTTTGGCGTCCATCACCAGACCAACACGTGGGGCTAGAGCCCTTGCGAGCGGAGAAAGATGGGTCTTCCCACCAAGGAGGAAGGGAAGGGAAAGGCTGAAGTGCCTACACATAGACTTTCTGCCTACGAAGCCAAGAGAAGCCAGCATCTTGCACAGCTGTGGAAGGGCCTGGACTGAGGGAAAGTCAGCCCTAGCTGAGAAGAAGACTGACCGGAGAGATGCACCCTCTGGTACAAAGTCTAGAGTAAGTTTTAAACTTTTAGGTGCATTTTCACTATACACCCCCTGCAGGGAAGGGTTCATAGACCCCAATTAAGTTAACAAGCCAGGATGTGCTTTTGTCTCGTTAGAGGTGCAAACCACCCTTATTATGTCTTTGTGTGTGCCAGGAGAGGGCTGGACACTTCAAGGCTGATGGGATGGGGGATTTCAGGGTTGGGGGCACACTATGGTTCTCCTGCAAGTCGTAACCAAGGCTGACAAAGCCAGAGAGGGGAGACTGTGCTGTCAGCAGGGTGCTGGAGTCAGAATTGATGACCCAGGGGTGTACAACACACGGATGCTCAGGGGGTGAGAGGCATGCTGGGACCCAGGCTGTGAACTTAGGGTGAACTGCCACAGCAGAGCATCTGAGGCACCTCGGGTTACAGGGCAGGTGGTGATGACCCTACTCTGGATGCTCTTCCTCCAGCATGTTTCAAAGCAAGATGCCTCCTTTTAAATAACGCATGAAAGGGAAAGCAAATGGCAATGAAAGGCAGCGTGGGCGAGGAGACAGGGGCACCAGAGCAGGAGAACTGTGTTTTCATTCTGGTTCTGCTACTATACCTGCTGTGGGACTTCGGACAAGTCACTTCTCTCTGTGCCTCGCCTCCTTACCCTTTGTCCAACCTGGAAGCTCTCTGGGGCTCTCTCTCAGGAGGTGTATGTGCAGTGCCTAGCACAATGGGACCCCAGATCTCCTTGGTTCGCCTGGGTGCTGCCATCAAGCAAATAATTTCCAAACTGTCCTTATTACCCTAAGCAGATGGAACATTATTGGTTCTTCTCTCCTCTACAGATGAAACTGTGCTATCAACACCGGCCTTCAAACTCTGCTGCCAAGAGCATGGTTTCCATGTACAAGTGCTTTTCCTGGGCACCATGTCTGACAGCCATGCTGCTGCAAGAGTCAAAAGAGCAGCCTGACTAACCGAGCTTTTAGAATAAGATGACCTTCTATACGGCGTAGGGAAAATGGGATAAACTGGCTACTAGCCACAGCCCTGTTTCGACATCGGTGGGCCCTGTTTTTCAGTGACACTGAGTACCTGCAGCTTACACTAGCCCCCCTGCTGGAGTCTTGGATGCTCAACACTTCTAATAACCAAGCCCCAAGATTGCACAGTTACCAGTCCCACTGTGGACATGACCCCAGCCGTGTATGTCACTGCTCCCCCCTATGCAGAGGAGTCCTCAAGGCCAGGGGAATAACATTTCTCCACAAGGCTCAAAAGAAACGACATGTGATACCCTGGGAGAACAAGCACAAGGAAGAAGCAGGAGGCTTTTTCGCACACTCTTTGATCCTCTTCCATGACCACAGGAGACACCCTACGGGTCACCCAGATCCTAGTTCGCAGGTTATTACATACACCAAGTTTCTCTAGTGAAAACACGCAGGCTGCTTGCCGCAGAGTGGAAACGAGGACATGTCCCAAGTCTCTCTGCAAACACAGCCCCCAGGGAAGAACTTCCTCCAACACTCCCATAAAGATTCTACCAGCTGATCTGGATGAAGTGAATCGAGGGGCTACAGATAACACAAGACCTCCAGTATCCTCACAATCCAAATGAACAGTGCACAGAAATTCTCCCCCACCTCCATGCTTTCTTCCATGCATTCCTCCCCCACCTCTCTTTGTTTGGCTTTTTTTAATTGCATTGACTTTCTCACATGAGCAGGAAAGAAAAAGAAAAACTTTCCCCAAAAGCCCAGTGCTGAATTCGAGCGATCTTTGTTATGAAACATTAAAAATAGAAACTTTCTCTCTGCATGGAAAAAAAGCCCAGAATAATTACAGATGTTTGATTCCCATGGCTGCTTATCGGAATGGACGGCTTTATGCAGCCTAATCAAAAGCAAAACAGGAAACGGTCTAAAAATATACATATATCCTCTTGGAAACAGAGCAGAGAGGCTGGAACCATTTCAAAGAAATGCTATTTATTACTGAGCAACTTACTCTGGAGTCACTGCAGTTTATATGTTCTTTTAGCAAGCTTTTCACATTAAGGACAATTATAAAACCTCGTCCTTGAAATAACCCGTTGTAAAGGTTCATTCCCTTGGGCAAAGAAAGAGTGCGTGCACCATCTTGATTCAATGATTTCTTCCAGTCTGATCTGTTACATGACACAGATGGAGCAATACTCTTAAATCAAACCTTGCTAACTTTGCTCACTGACCTGACTTTTCCTGTTTTTGTTTACTTACTAGTGCTCTAGTTTCCACCGTTCTATTGCTAGCTGACTTGCAAAATTTTATTTGCTCACTCACCTGAAAAGTTTTCTTTTTCATCAAAGAATAAAATCTCTCCAGGTCTTTTCACTACCATCATAGATTTTGGACATGATCTTGCAGCAGTGAAGTGAATGGAACTTTTGCCCTTGAGTTCAATGGGGAGGATCAAACAGTTTCTGCTTGGGCGGGGAATGTTTTCAGGACAGTTTGGCCAGGCTGATGCACAGATTCAATAGAAGTAGTTGCAGGAGTGCAGCACAGAGAGAGCCAATAGGGCATCAGCCCCTTGCTTTGGATAGTACAGACTTTTAGAACTTCATCCAGAGCCCACTATTGCATCTGGAGTATTTTTTTTTACATCAGAGTTACATTAGCAATCTTCCCATTATCTGATCAAAAGACTGATTTAAGCAATAGGGAACATACCACCCTTTTTTACAATTTCATAGTGAGTTCCTTCAGAACCCATGGGTGATTGCCATCTGGTCTGGGTGACTTATTTACTGCTAAATTTGTCAATTTGAAAGGTGGCTTTAAAACATCGACACCTCAATCTGGGGCTGTGTCTAAACTACATGCCTCCGTCGACAGAGGCATGTAGATTAGACAGATCAGCAAATGGAAATGAAGCGGCGATTTAAATAATCGCGGCTTCATTTAAATTTACATGGCTGCCACGCTGAGCCGAAAAACAGCTGATCAGCTGTTTGTCAGCTCAGCGTGCTAGTCTGGACGCTCCCGCGCCGACCTGAAAGCCCTTTATCGACCTCCCCATTATGCCTCATAGGATGAGGTTTACTGGAGAGGTTGATAAAGGGCTCTCATGTTGGCAGGGGAGCGTCCAGACTAGCGCGCTGAGCCGACAAACAGCTGATCAGCTGAGCAGCCATGTAAATTTAAATGAAGCCGCGATTATTTAAATCGCGGCTTCATTTCCCTTTGTTGAACAAACAAATCTACATGGCTCCGTCAACAGAGCCATGTAGTTTAGACGTGCCCTGGGATTGCTCTTCAGATCTGTCACCTAATAACAATGGCTCAGGTGTGGGAATCTTCCTCACACTGCCTGCAATGAAGACAGGTGAGGCAAAGAATCCGTTTAGCTTCTCCACAACAGCCTTAGCTTCCCTGTGTGCTCCTTTAGCATCTTGAGAGTCTAGTGGCCTCCCTGATTGTTTGGCCGGCGTCCTGCTGCTGAGGTACTTCCTATTTTTTCACTATTGGTTTGTGTGACCTTTTCTGGTTGCTCTTCACATTGTTTTTTGACCTGTCTAATTACACTTTTACCAGTTAGTCAGCTTACAGCTGTGCCCTTGTAAGGTCTGTAGTGTAGAGACAGCCTAAGTAACATCATGGGCTAAATCCTGACCTCGACTAGGCAGGTGCAATTGCCTTAATGTCGCTGGACTTGTAAGCAGCTTGCGTTGGGCCCCGTATTCCTATAACCAAATGTGTGTCTCATTTCACTGCACTGCAGGAATACTGACTCTGTTTGTTTTCTTTTAACTCCTAGTACAATACAATCAGCGTCAAGGAAAGTCTCCAGGATCTGCTTCATTTTTTAACTTAGTGGTGCTATCATTTACGTTATGAACTCTGCCTCCCTCTGCTGCCAACAGATGGGGCTCTTTGCTCCAGGGGGGAGGGCAGGAAGGTACGTACACTCAGATTTAGCCCACACCGTGGTTATTCTTAGCTGGAGAGGTCGATAAAGAGCACAAGGTGCAGAATGAACCCGGCCACATTAACATCAGACGCGCACACAACCAGAGCCATGAGCTTGTCTTGGCTCTTCACGTTAGATCCTAAGGAACATGTGTAACATCATATGGAGTGTGAAGCAACAGCCTGTGGGTGAGAGACTGGGTTGGATACACAGTACACAGGCGCTTACTTTTCTGTGTTGCTCGTAGTTTCTGATGAAGTCACGTAGCTGTTCTTCCCGGCTCTCCAGCGTGGCATAGAGCTGTTGCATTTGGCTGACCAAGTCTGTCTTCTCTGCTTTCAAACGTTTTCGATCTGCCTTCATGGCTGCATGAAAGAACGCAATTACAGCTCAAGGTCAGAGACAGGAAATGGGACATGTCTCTACATTCCCAAAGTTACATCTCAGGCCCTCTGAAACACGCTGCTCTCAGAGTACACCCAGAGCCACTAGGAATCTGCAAAGGGCTCTGAACTCCTGACTTTCCTGGACTAATTAGTGTGGCTAGAAAGGGTCGCGGATGCTCTGCCATCATTAGCAGAATGATGCAAATGGAATTGGAGCCTAATCTAGGCAACATCCATTTCTTATGAATCTCTCTGTCCATATTTGGAAAGTAAGGCCCCGACGTAGCAGAGAACTGAAGCACATGGCTAGTCCAATGTACTTCAGTGGGACTATGCATGTGCTTTGGCTAATAACGGTGTGCTGAAGTGCTCTGCTGGATTGTGACCCAAGTTGGAGCTATAAAAGAAAAGCCCTATGCTATGTCTAATCTAAAATCTGCCATTTTGTTGCCCAGTCACCCAGTTTTGTGAGACCCCTTTCTAACTCTTTGCCATTAGCTTTGACTTAATTGTCTTGGGTAATTTTGTATCATCTGCCAATTTCATGACCACGCGTTTTATCTCCCTCCACTCCCCAGATCTGGTTCCAGTTCAGATCCTTAGAGGATTCCACCATCTACCTTTCTAAACTGGGAAAACTGACCATTTATTTCTACCCTTTGTTATCTAATCTCTTAACAATCTACTGATCCATGAGAGGCTCTTCTCTCTTATCCTATGACCACTTACTTTGTTTAAGAGCCTTTGGCATGGGATCTTGTCAAAGGGTTTCTGAAAGTTGAAGAATACAATGTCAACTGGATCATCCTTGTCCACATGCTTGTCGACAGGGGCAGCCCATAACTATAGGCCGACTCGGCCGTTGCCTAGGGCGCTGCCTTCAATGGGGTGCCCGATGATGTCATGGGGCGCCCGGGGCGCCCGATAATGACATCACTCCATTGACCGCCATGCAGGCGGGGGCGCCGATTGTGTGTTTTGCCTGGGGCACCAGCTGCCGCAGCCCGCCTCAGGCCGCTCCTGCTTGTGGACACCCTCAAAGAAGTCTAATAGATTGGTGAGGCATAATTTCCCTTTACAGGAGATCTACTACAACCAAAGCCAATGTAATTTTCAATGCCCTGTAAGTTAAAAAGGGAAGTGTGTGTGGATAGCGACTAACGCAACTGGATGTACAGCGCTGGTCTGATCATTTACAGTTCTGGAGCCTTTCAAATGCAACTGTTTGCCAGGAGAAAAGACCTTTATTTCTTTCAGCAAGAACTCAGTGTTATTCAGTGCAATTCATGCTGGACAGCAACAAATTACTGTACCGATGATGCTGAGTTTCCTTCTAGGTTGGAGATGAAACCAAGCCTAGTTCGTAGCTAACCCGAGAACCACAGGGTGGAATCTTGGTTTCACTCAACTCAGTGGCAAAATTCCAGGCCCAATGATGGGGGAGAGGAGGACACAAAGGGAGCAACTGCCCCATGGCCTGGTGATTCAAAGGGATCCAGGGCTCCTAGCTCCCACCGCTGCTACTGCAGCCAGAGCTCCCGGCCCTTTAAATAGCCACTAGAGCTAAAGAGCTGCTGGGGACTCTTGTACATTTCAAAGCTGGCACACCCCCATGCAGCCCGTAGTCAATGGGACTTCCCACTAGCCTCGGGCTGCATGCAGAGTTCCGTATTCCCCCTTTGAAATGTACAAGAGCCTCAGTGGGTCACTAAGAGTTAACTGTTAGTTAACATCCTTAATGCATTCAGTCTGAAGGGGGTTGGGTTTGGCATTCCATCTCCATACCAAATACAGTTATAGAAAACCATGAAGATCTGAGACCACATAGCCCAGGAGCTAGCTTCTGACATCCTTTACATTGGTGTAAGCCCAGAGCAGCTCCAATGAATCTAGTAGAGTTACTCTGGACTTGCATTTGTGTGATGCAGATCAGAATTTGGTCAGATCTTCCAGCTCAACCTGAGGAATCATGGCGGCATGACCTGTATTGAATGTATGGATGCAGAACAAAGCCAGAGGGAAAGGAAAAATCCAAAGAATTTGAGACATTTCATCTCCAACATTTCCAGTTAAAGGCATTTCAGAGCAAGTAGGTTTCTTTGAGGGACAAAGTGCTCCCTTCCTCTTGTTACTGAAAAAATAAATCACACATGATGTTACATCACATCAAGCAACTTTCAATGAAGTGGAACAGGAGACATTCGGGAGACCTAAGTGAAACAGAGTATGAATCAGAGAATACTCAAAAATAGGGCAAATAGAAAATAGACCCAAGGACAGGGAGGCTGACCCTAAACAGAGTATTTCCTCCTTAATACGAACTAAGGTAAATGACCAACACCATGACCCCTCCACAACACTTAGAGTATGTCTACACTACACAGCTTTTAGAGACGTGGCCGTGTCCACACAGCCAAGTCACTAAGAGTCAGGCAGTGTGAACGCTGTTTGCCGGAAACTTCCACTTCTTACCCGTTTACACAAGTACTTGCCACCGCAAAACTTTTGTTGTTGGAGAGCGAGGCATTAAAGCACCTGTGAACTACAAAAGCTTTTTGTCCTTCAATTGCTAGCATTGAGCAAGCTTTAAACCTCACGGTGTTAATTATGGCTCAATCTCCTCCTGCTAAGTGACAATGCAACACGGAGATGAGGAGTAGCAGAAAATGAGTGCTGATGTTTCATCAGTTCACTTCATTTCCCCAAGCTCTCTGGTACCTGCGCAGAGAAGAAGGGCTGTCCTAGCACCACTTGCTGGAGGGAGGAGAGAAGTCTATGTCTATAGTGGAGAAAGTACACTGCTTAGCTTGTCCATAGATTACAGGGTGGCACATAACCCATCGTCTCCTTGGGGAGTGAAGTCAGAGTGCCAACAGAAAGACTTTCGATGACAAAGGGTGTTCTTGTGATACTTTCAGAAACATGAAGCGCCTGGAATCTAACAAGCAAACTTGGGCCCGTGAATCTTCTAGCCTAATATTGCAGAGCAAAGAATTCTGATAGTCCATATAAACATTCTCATAGTACAATGCACATGAGTGGCTCAAAGCATCGTAGTAACAAAGGGCTAGAAGAGCCCTCAAGATTTTCCCCCATCCTCCTGAGCTGAAACAGAACCAAGGATACCGAGACATGTCCAGGGACTGAATCGGGGGCTTCCGGGTCTAAAAACATGAGCTTCTTCTGCTTAAGCCAATGAACCTGGTCTACGACAACTCGTTCTTCACTAGTTTCCAGACTCATCAGTCTGAGCCCTGAACCTTGCTGCAATTTGCCCATCACCCATTGGTACATTTTGAAACTTACAAAATAGTACATTTTCAAAAAGGCCAGATTCTGTCCCCTTTAGATAGGTTAAGTCACTTTTTTCCAGGGATGTAAAATCCCACTTAATTGGTTCTACGGGTAAATGCAGGGTAGACACCACATTGAACCATTTAAGTGATTAAAGGGATGTGTGGGCAGGGGACACTCCAGCCCAACTGCTCACAGGCCTTCTGCGGTGATGGTTGCCATAGCTGCGGCTTCCACCCTCTCTGCAGGGACTGCTGCCACAGGGGGCCAGGCCGGGTTGGAGCAGCCCTCCATTAAGAGTGATGCTTACCAGGTACCCATTTATCTGATTATCCATTAACATCCCTATTATATTCCATTGCTTGTAATGAGACTATTTGCAGCATAAAGCGCTAAGCTAAGCGTGAGCAAGAATAACAAAATGAGGCCCAATTGGTTTCAATTTTGAAGCCTTGGTGCTTTGAGTTCTCCCCACTGATTCGACCCTACCCAATTCTCATACTTTACGATGGAGAACATACCAGGTATCACAGGGCTCTAATGCAGCTGACAAAGGCAGAGCAAGAACCAATGGCTGGAAGTTAAAGCCAAGCAAATGCAAATTAGGAAGGAGGCAAACACTTGTAACAGCAACGGCAGTTAGTCGTGACAACAAAATTGCCAAGGGAAGTGGCGAATTCGCCATCTCTTGAGGGCTTCAAAGCAAGACTGGGTGCCTCTCTGGATGACCCTCTACCCCTGGGGCTCAACAGCAGGGCAACAGAGTTAAATGTAATGGTCTTTATTACAGAGGAGATGAGGTTAGGTGATCTCGTGCTCTCTCTGGCTATAAAAATCTGAAAGTTTACATTAAAAAGCTCTGTTGCCGTTTGAAGTCATGTTGGCTTGAGACTGCACGGGGAGGGAAAAGGACAAAGAGGAACAAATAAACAACACTTTTGCTTTCAATTACATTAAAATCCACTTACATTCTCTCTATTTGTTTTCCAGATGCTCATTTGCAGTGGAAGAATTTTTTCCTCTTATAAATACAGTACGGAGCGTAGGAATAAGAAAGCCAATGACATAATAATTCAGGGAATAGTAGGTAATGAGCCAAACTGCCTGTAGTTTCCCCTCATTCCTCTTCTGCACAACTGTCTCTAATTCAGTTCCTGGCCAGCCTTGGTGCTGAGGGCTGAAAGCAGCCATCAGTCCTCGCCTTTTTATTCGTCTAATAATTACAAACCTTGGTGGGCTCCTCCACCGCAGAATGGCTCCAGAGGAGGCCTGTGATGAGTCAGAGCTGGACTGTGAATCCAGCAATGCTTGGGAGCTGGGATGAGAGACCCATCCGTAGCTCACGCTGAACGTGAAGGAGCCAGCTGTCGGCCTCTTGCATGAATTTGCATACAATTGTCGGAAGTCTCCGCTCCCTACCCTCCTTTCAAGAGAGCAACTTTGGCAGAAGTAAAATCTCCACTGATAGGTTATATAAAGGACAAGGATCCACTATTCGTATTAGTATTGATTACATGGTATGACGCAGTAGGGGTGCTGTCTTGTCTTGTAACCCAGTGCTCTTTCCTGGCTGTGTTGTTTGATTCACTCCACATGTATATTGATCCAGGCACCTAGTACCAGCTTGAGCAGATAAGGTGGCAGAGAGACACAAAGGAAGAGAGGCAGGGACAGCCACTTGGCTGCGGGGTAAGGCCTAGGAGCTGAGTCAGTCTTGACTGGGCTAAGGGGAGGGAGGATGTTTTTAGACCAAGGAAGGGGGGTGAAGCCCCTTCCCCCCAAGAGGACTAAGGCTGTCTGCCCTGGTTCCTATGTCAACATCGAGCCTGTGCTGCACTGTATCTCTGAAAGCAATAAAACCTTCTACTCTACTGGCTGGTGGAAAGTCACATCTGGCTGCGGAATAGGGTGCAGGGTTGGGGGCTCCCCGACGCGCCGTCACACGTTCCACCTTCACAGGTTATTATTTGCATCATCGTTACACCCAGCAGTTCTAGTAAAGGACCAGGACACCAGGCTATTTGGTGCTGCACAATCACAGAACGTGAGGCCGGTGCCTGCCCCGATGGCTCACACTGCAGCATGGAAAATTAGGTAAAATATACAGAAAAATATGGAGAACTGCATTAGTTCAAGAGGTGGCATGAGATGCAAACAGGAGTTCAGAAGTCATGACAACATCTAAGGGTAAGCCCCGATACCATCAGCATTGAGTGACAAATAGCTGAGTCCAGTCTGGCATGACCCAGGATGAGGGTCCATACGTGGGATATGCCCTGGGAAGATATTTTCCCAAGCCTGATCACTCTAGGACTCTGATTTTGCACATAGGAGGCACTATAACAGAATGGTGCTAAACACCCCAACGTGTTAGAAGTCTTACGAATGAGAAAGCTGGCCGCCTCTCGCTGCAGAGGGGGATTGTGGAGACGGCTGGTGTACATAAACTCATCTATTGTGTTCCAGCGTCCCATCCCCGCACACAGAGCAGAATCTCCTCTTATCATTTAATAGATCTCACGACCGGTTGCACAAACGTATCTATCATGTTCTGTGCAGAGCTCACAGCAGAAGCTCTGCTAACCATTGGGCAAATAAACTTTTTTTCTTTCCAAGCAGTTCTGTGATACGATCAGCAAATTCCTGAAAAAAAGAAAAAAAGAGGGCCAAGGGTGTAGACCAGAGGACAAATATCTGCAGGGGGTGCCACTGAACAAGCTTGTATTTAATCACACAGACAAAGAGATGTTAGAAGAACATTATGAAGGTTGCCGAGTCAAGGATTCAAAAGTTAGGAAGTAAGGATGCACAGGGTAACTGTACTCACGGGCAGTATACCCCTCCTGCCCCCCCTCCCCCTACAGATACATGCACAAAGACAGAATAGGAGTGCTAAATTTGTTGCCAAAAAGAAGATTCCAATTTTACAGCTTGGTGTGCTGGAGAGATTGCAAATCTCCAGTCTGCTGGGACCAGAAACTCTCTCATCAGACCTACATCAACCATAGGTATTTTCTCTTAATGTTACTTCTGTACGATAAGGTCCGATGCCGGAGTAAACAAGGGGGATCAATTTACAAGGCTTCCCAAGGCTGTTATGCTCAAATTGGCTAGAGAATGTAATGGGAAAGCAGAGAGGTTTCCCATGCATGGGTAACCCAGGCAGGGTCAACTTCATTCTACAAAACACACTGTTGCTGTATTGCTGTTTTTTTCAGGTGAATAGCTTCACCTGTCAGACACTACCTAGAGGTTCCAGTGGAGAAAAGACAAGCTTCTCTATGGAATGCATTTTGGTTGCAACAACTATGGTCATGTGTAAGCTAAGTGAAACAGTATCATTTTATCAAACATTATGTTGAGTCTAGGCTGTGATTAGAATAATAGAAAACTGGAAGGAACTTTGAAAGGTCATCTAGTCTCCTGCACTCATGACAGGATCAAAAACCATCTAGATCACCCCTGACAGATGTTAGTCTAACCAGCTCTTAAATATCTCCTGTTATGGCGAGCACACATTTTCCCTGAGCAATTTATTCCAGGGCCTAATCACTCTTTTAGGAAATTTTTCCTAATGTCCAATCTAAACCTCCCTTGATGCAATTTAAGCCCATTGCTTCTTGTCCTATCCTCAGAGGTTTCTGCTCTCCCCCACCATCCTCCTCGTAACAACCTTTTATGTACTTAAAATCTACTATCATGTCCCCTCTCAGTCTTCTCTTCTCCAGATTAAACAAACCCAATTCTTTCAATCTTCCCTCACAGGACATGTTTTCTAGACCTTTAATCATTTTTGTTGCTTCTACCTGAATCTTCACCTGAAATGGGGTGCCCAGAAGTGGACAATACTTCAGCTGAGGCCTAATCAGCACTGAGTAGAGCGGAAGGATTTCTTCTTACAACACTCCTGAATTGTGTGGTAATACTTCAGTAATATTCACTAAGTGTGGGTTTTTTTAAATAATTTTTTTTAGGACCACGATCGGATTCCTGTGTCCTAAAAGACAGGAGGTTCTATGTGCATGTGTCGTAGGGAATGTCTACACTGCAACGCTATTTCGAAATAACGAGTGCTATTCCAAAATAACTTCGTATGTGTCTACACAGCAGGCAGTTATTTCAAAATAGTGTCAAAATACTGTCAAGCTGGAAGACTTCTTACTCCGACTCCTGTAACCCTCATTGTATGAGGAGTAAGGGAAGTCAAGTTGGAGGAAGAGTGCTCTATTTCAAAATAAGTGCTGAGTAGACACTCCCTATTTCGAAATAAGCTGCGCAATTGACGTAGCTCAATTTGCATAGCGTATTTCGAGTTAAGCCCTGCAGTGTAGATGCACCCTAAGCCTGCACTGCCATATTGCTAAGAGAAATGAGAGTTTTTCAAGCTCTCTCCAGAAGGAAGGTTAAAGAGCTTGAGGGTACGCCACAGAAAGGAATTCTCAAGGCACCTTCCTGGGTTCCACAGCTAGACTCCCACTTTGCCTCGTGGGATCTCAGAGCCCTTTAGAAACAGCTAGCTGAACTTCAGAACAAACCTGTGAGGAAGGGCCATGAACATCAAAACCTTACAGATAGGTAAACTGAGGTACAGTGGAGTGACGTGAATTGCTGGTTAGAAGCAGCTGGCAGAAGTGGGATGAGCACTCGGTTCTGCTAGTCTGGCGTACAATCCACAAAACTGCCCTCCTGACTGCTGTACCAGACAGGTGGCGATTGGGGAAGAAATATTTTTGACTCTCTCCCTCACTCACGTACTAAGCGGAGGAAAATCTCAGAGCATGTCAATGCCGATAACCATCCCAGCAGCTGCCGTCTTCTCTCTTTGATAAGATTTCCATGGTGCATTGTTCCGGCTCGTGCACGTGGCCGATTAGAAGCAGCTTTAATTACTAAATTTGTTGAAATGGATCGACAACTTGACAAGGCAGCACAGAGGGCAGGAATGCCAGTGGGGGAAAAAGACATTTGCTGTAATTACCTGCTACTGCAAAGCTCTGTTTAAAGTCACATAGACCTGAGGGTAGTACAGATCCGGGAATATAACCGTCATTGCAGAGAAATCTCACCAAACCGTCTATGGAGACAGAACACCTTAGGCAAATACTGAGAGTGCAGAAAGCATCTGACCCCATATTTATCTAATAAAAGGCAGCCAGAAGGGTTTTCACTGTGCAATGGGACAGTCTGATTTTGTTAAAGCGATGCTGTGTGAAGCTTTAGGACCTGGGTATAAAAAGGAAAATTCCCTACAGGATGGTGCTAGAGATGATCTCGTATCTACAACTCCACAACACAAGAGCTGTCTCCCAAGTAGAGGAAATCCAATTAGTTGACTCACTGAAAACGGGACTGCATACAATAGCAAAGGATATCCTAAAGGCCACCCTCCTACCAGATAAGAGGAACTCACGGTCTGTTATTTATTATTCGTGTTATAAGAGTAACTGGAGATTCCAACCCAGATGGAATCCCCGCTGTACCCAAAATACACACACACACAAAGAGAGAGTCCCTGCACAAATAGTTGACAGTTTGAGTAGCCAAGAGGAAGGGAATGGATTATTATCTCATTTGTAGATGGGAACTGAGGCCCAAAGCAGGACTTGACCAAGGTCACATAGGGAGTCTGTGGCAGAGGGAGCTGTTGAATTCTGATCTCAAGTGACAATCTAATGTCTTAACTACGAGCCCATTCTATAGGCCTTCTCTGTCTTTAGCTTCAGTCAAGCACCCAGGGCATCGCAGATGTGAGTAAGCCACAACCAAGATGATTATCCTTTGTAGGAAACACACAGGCTGAAATTCATCAAAGCGGTAGTACCAAACCTATGTTCTACGAGCCCTCAAAATAGTGGCTCAAAGTCACCAGGCCGGCCTTTGCAGGGGGCTACATTTCACCTATGGGGTGAAACAAGATACACATACTGCAGGTGTAATTTTAAGGCGCGCTTGACAACTGCTCAATTATTACTGGCAATTCTTCCACAATAAGCAATCCAACTAGAGCCCATGACTTGCGGGAGATGAATGGAGATTCTCTACTAAGCAATGCTCACAGCAGGTTTTCAGACACCACTTATTGGGTGCATTATCTACGAGATGAGTATCCCGAAGACAAGGAGAACAGATAGCTCTTTTCTCAGAAGGGCACTGCTCTGGCTCTGAACGATACTATTGATCTCAACATGCCTGTAGCTCCTGTACAAGGACTCCAGTACCTTTCAGCCACTCCAAGTCAACTCTGGCTTGGCACATAAAGTCGTTTCTACAAACAACAGAGTTTTACAGCCAGCAAGACCTGGCTGCAGCTCTGGGATGGCCTAAGGAAGAGAATCAGAGAAGTTAGGAGCTGGGGCTAAGGCAGTGGTCTCCAACCTTTTTAAGCACAAGATCACTTTCTGAATTTAAGTCAGTCCAGGATCTACCTCAAACCAACATACCCCTACCCCGCACCTTCTCCAAGGCCCTGCCCCACCCCTTTGCCGAGGCCCTGCCCTCCTCACTCTGTGAAGATGGGGTACACAGAGGGGTGACAGTGACATCAGTGCCCCCTGCCTGTCTCCCAACCCTGAACAACAAGCAGGAGGCTCCTAGGGGGCAGCTCTGATTCTCTGGGCAGGAGGAGCAGGGCAGGGTGTGGAGAGGCAGCTGCAGTGCCTGAACTTGATTGGCTCCCCAACCAAAGCAGTCAGGATCACCTGTCAGAGGCTCCAAGATCTACTGGTAGATTCTGATCTACGAGTTAGTGATTACTGGGCTAAGGGGTGGCCTCTCACATCCACCACCCACAAGCTTTCTCCATCAGCCCTTGCCTTCAGTAGTTGTTGCAATCATCCATTCAGTAGTTGTTGCAATGCAACTATTCCTCATCCACAGAAAAATTAAATGTCTTCAAGTCACCAGGACTCGAAAGTATTTTCCTTGAAAAAGGAAAAGAACAAGTCGCCAGGATCTGATCAAATGCATCCTAGAATACTCAAGGAGCTGATAGAGGAAATGTGAGCCAAGAGCTGTCAGTTTTCTAAGGAAATATAGTGACCATCTATGAAAAGGGAACTAAGGACAACCCAGGAAACTGCAGATCAGTCAGCTTAACTTCTGTGCCAGGAAAGATAACGGAGCAAATAATAAAGGGATCAATTTGCAAATACCCAGAAGATAATAAGATAAGTAAAAGTCAGCATGTAAAGAACAACTCAAGCCAAACCAACCTGATGGCTTTCTTCGATAGGATAACAAGCCTCGGATAAGGGGGAAGCGGTAGTCATGATATACCTGGACTTTAGTAAAGAATTTGATACAGTCCCACATGACCATTTTATCAATAAGAGAGAGAAATATAATCTAGACAGGGCTACAACAAGGTGGGTACATAACTGATTGGATAACCATCCCCAGAGGATAGTTATCAATGGTTCACACTCGTGCTGAAAGGGCATAACAAGTGGGGTTCCGCAAGGATCAGTTTTGGAACTGGTTTTGTTTAAATAATGGCATAGAGAGTACGCTTATAAAGTCTGCAGATGATACCAAGCTGGGAGGGTTGCAGGGTAAGATTAAAAATTCAAAAGGACCTGAACTGTCTGGCAACATTGGGGCCTGACTAATCCCGAACAAGGGGATTTGCCAAACGAGGGGAGCTCCCCTCCCGTGCTGTCCTCGGCTACGACTTCAGCCAAGTCCTGCTGCTGCTGCCTGGTCACGGCTGCCCAGGCCAGAGCTCCGTGGCTGCTGCCACTTCTGGGGCTGCCAGCTCCCACTACTGCCCAGCTACAGGGGCCAGAATTCCCTGCTGCGCCTTCCTCCCTCAACACGGGGCTCCTGGCTGAGTCACAGCCCCTCTTCCCGCTCCCCCTCCTGCCCTGCAGCCTGACCTCCTTATAGCTGGACTCTCTGGTCCAGGAACATTCGTGGGCCTGACGGACCACAGATATTGCCAGACCAGAGAGTCCTAGTTAAGAGAAGAACAACCTGGAGTGAATTTGTCTATTTTTATTTCAGTGAGGCAAATGGAACAATGCTTTCAATGCTGCTTAATAATGCACATATATGCCTATACCTAGCTATGGCTTATCAGCTCTCTTTATAACAAAGTGTTAGTGTTATTACACAGTTTTACTGTATTGGCACAAGGAAGTATGTAGATAAAGTTTAAAAGTCATGCTTACGAGGAGCAGCATTACCAACATTTTCACTGCCCGCTGGTCGTTTAGAAGACACTTACGGGTAATTTAGAACTAAATAACAACACAGAACACAGAACCAAGACTAGCAGCTATTAACAAAGTTTATGAGACTGTGGAAAACTTAGCCACACCCATAATAAGCAGACAACCACTTAACTAAAATCATGCTGGACCACGGATGTTGCCAGACAAGACAGTGCTGAACTAGAGAGGTTCAACCTGTACTTAGTGGACCACAAGCTATGAGTCAACAGTGTGACTGATGAAGAAAAAAACCCTCAAATATTCTGGGATGTATTAACCGGAGTGTTGTAAGCAAGACATGAGAAGTCCTTCTTCTACTCTATACTACTCAGCATTGATTAGGCCTCAACTGGAGTACTGTGTCCAGTTCTGGGCACCACATTTCAAGAAAGATATGGAAAAATTGGAGAAGCTCCAGAGACGAGAAACAAAAATGATTAAAGGTCTAGAAAACATGACCTATCTGGGGGAAAACTGAAATAATTTGGTTTGTTTAATCTAGAAAAGAGAAGACTTAGAAGGAGCATGATAACTACTTTCAAGTACCTAAAAGGTTGTTAAAAGGAGGAGGGAGTTAAATTCTTCTTCTTAATCTGTAATAAGACAAAAAGCAGCGGGCTTAAATTGCAGCAAGGGAGGTTTAGTTTGGACATTAGGAAAAACTGCCTAACTGTCAGTGTGGTTAAGCACTGGAATAAATTGCCTAGGAAGATTGTGGGGTTTCCATCACGGGAGATATTTAAGAGCAGGTTAGATAAACATCTGTCAAAGATGATCACTAGACGGTGCTTGGTCCTGCCCGGAGGGCAGGGAACTGGACGTGATGACCTCTCAAGGTTCCTTCCAGTTCCAGCATTCTATGATTCTATGACCTTATAAGCAGTCGTGTACACAGGGCCTTAAGCTCCCCTGCCTTATAACCAGACCGTTCTGTTGAGGGGTAAGACAGCCCAGCTGTGGTGATAGTAGAAAGACCAGTGCTTGCCTGCGTTATGTTGCTCCCAGTATAGGATTGTGGATCGCCTGATAGACCAAAGAAGAAGAGAGGACTACATAGAGGGAAGCCAAGTTCCTCTTGCATCCAAATTAAGATCCTGAGCAGCAGCCGTGATGAGACAGGACCACTGACTCAGCACGCAACAGATTACAAGGATTTCAGTCCCATATTACATTTGCTTTTATGACGGATGATGTGACACTGAAAAGTTTAGCTCTGGATCTGCCCCACAGCTTGGGAGGCATCGGGCTTGGCCTATTAGAAAGGCAGGCGCCAAAGGCGAAAATTCAGATTCTTAGCTTGAATGGCTGCCAGTCATGTAACCGTCTGAGTCTCTAGGATTTGGGCCCAATTATTTTAGAACAATGCAGCAACAATACCTTAAAGCTCAGCCTGCTCCAGCAGCTCCCCACTGCCAAAACTCAGGCATGTTCTTGCCTCACCAATTAAGAAGCCGCTTCCCCTAACTCTGTCCCCGGCGTGACCTTGGATTCGGCTTTTAGCACAGCAACACAGCAAGCGCCAGCAGCCAGCACTAATAAAAATTCAGCGTCCCATAACTCCTTAGCATCCATTAAACAGGAACGCATGCAGCGTGGGAGGGCTCGCCATTAAACAGCTACACTAACAATGTTCCCCACCGTTTAAAACTTCCTTGCAGTGATATGCACAACCTTGGAGGACCCATTATCATCACTGTCTGACCAGCAGAGGTCTCCCCGGTTCGTTTTTGCTGGGCTCGGCCTTTTTGCCTCTACTCAGAACAGAGCGTTTCTCAGTTTCTGCAAAGATTCCTTTCATGCCAGGTGTCCCATCAGCATGCAGGTCACACTGAAGGGAAACAAAATTTGTCTTAAGCAAAGTCTCCTTTCCTATGCATAGCGATTATCGGCAAGTGCGCAGCCCGTCATAAAACTTGCAGTCACTTGAAATTCACACCGGCACGACGGACGGCGTTAGCAGAGAAATTTGACGTGATATTATTTATGAGCCATAAGACGGTGGTAAATTCCTGCGCAGCTTTAAAACTCACTCCCTAAAGTGATTAAAAATGGATGAATCTGTGATTACTTTTACATTTCTGTCCTTTAGCTTGCAGGATACGGGGGGTGGGGCATACACTGCATGCAGTGCTGCTGGAGGGGAGAGCGGGCAGGCAATGAATGGATAAGCTGACCTGGATGTGCTATATTATCGGCTGGACACAGCATCTGCTGGCAAATGGGTTGCTTCTGCTAGAAAATGTTTTTATTGTGCTCCTAACCCTTTGGAAACTAAAGGCGCATGGAGTGGCTGGCTCTTCTCCTGCCTTGTCCACCAGGGCCCAATCCTGAAAATGCCATGGAGAGCAGTGCTTATCAGCACAGGCATTCACGGACTGCAAAAGCCGCTGTTGCAAGATTGGGCCCCTAGGATGGGACTGGCAAAGGTGTCTAAGGAAATTAAGCATTCAATTTCCACTGGATTTCCAAAGGAACTGGATGCCTAAATCCCTAGATCTGTAGCAGTGATGGGCAACCTGCGGACAATCAGGGTTGTATGTGTGAGCTGCCAGGCATTTTGTTTACTGTCGCCCAGGTGCAGGGCTGCCAAATTCAGCCAGTTTCCATCCATGTAGTTCTTTTCCTACCGGTGTTACTGAAGTGACTCATGTAAAGCAAGAGCACGTGAAGCGAGGGGCTTGCTGATTGCACATAGCATTGATGGTAAAAGCTGTGCACTCCCAGTGCATCCTATCGCAGAGCTATTACGGTTCAATTGGCACATCCTGCAAATTCTAGGTATGCAGGCGCCGTGAGCAAAACGACCCTATCCTGGGAGACCATCTTGTTTACGACAATCTTGCAGCCCATTGGGATCAAGGCGGGCCACGCATGTGGCCCATTCACTAGCCTAGGTTGCCCATCGCTGGCCTATCGGCTGGGAATTTCCAAGGGGGTAGAGTCTGGGTAAAGATACTCAGGCTTGTCACTGGTGGGAAGGGACAGAGGGGACCCTGCCTGCAACACTCTTGCAGACTACAGCTCTGCCACGCTCAAGAATGGGGAACTGCAGCTGAAGCTCCCTACTTAAACCTCCCCCTTCCTCACTTGTCAAAGGGCAGTATCTGCCCACAAGAAGAGACCAATAGGCAAACAGCAGCGTATCTATGGCAACATGCAGGCCGGTTCGTAACTCTTCCAGACACAATCAATTAACTCTCTATAGGGATTTTTTTTTAAAATTTCTTCTTTAAAACAAAACCCAGAACACATTGCCAGGGTGTATAAATAGCAAAGAGCAAGCTTTGGCCCAGGCATTTCCTGGCTGATTGTGATTGTTGGGTTAGCTCCTCTGGCCGGTCGCTCTGATGAATTGCACGGAAATACCTCCCTGCTTGTCACTGTTTAATTGCCAGGAAACCCCCAAGCAAAACAAAACTCCACCGAGGGTGCATATGGAGTGCAGCTCTGGAGCCTTGAACGGCAGCCTTCCCCCAAGGCAGCAGCACCAGGAAAACTTAGCATCACCTAAGCAATGAAAGCCAAGTCCCACAGACGGCAGAACGGAGCGGCTGGTTTTCCGACAGCAACTAATCTAGGTGGCGCTCAATAGCCCATCCCAAGGTTTATTTTGCCTCTGCCGCAGCTTGTGCTAATTTTCAGCGAGGGTAGGCTCCACCGCTTGGTTATGAAAGACCATTGACTGCGTGACTCTGGCATGGGGAAGGCAGGAATATTCCCAAGGGGGGACCCATGTGACCAGCTGGCTGACAACAGGGTCACACTGGATCGGAGCAGCTGTCCATCCCGCTCCACATCCTGTTTCCACTCTGGGCCAGAACTAGCTGCTTCAGAGGAAGGAAATCTCACGGACTATTGCGTAACTGGTCTGCAGGGAAAAGGTCTCCCAGGGCTGGTTTATGCTCTGAAGATGCATCTCTCTTCCCACACTTTGTTAAAAACAAATAGCCATTTCTAGTCAGAGTGTCTAAGGCCTGAAGGCACCACTGTGATCATCTGATCTCCTACAGCAGCGGTGTTCAAACTTTTCTCATGACCCGGGGTCATTTGACTGGAGTGTGGGGCTGAGGGGGAGAGCTTTGGGCTGCTGGTGGAGGATCCAGCTTTGGGGATGTGAGGGCTTACCTCGAGTTGCTCCCGGTCAGCAGTGGGGCTAAGGCAGCTTCCTGCCTCTCCTGGCACTGCAGACCATGCCGTGCCCAGAAGCAGCCAGCAGTAGGCCCCCAACCAATGGGTGTGCTCAGGACAGGGGCAAGTGTGCACTCTCTACCCCGCAGGACTTGGGACCTGGACCTGTTGCGGCCACTTTTGGGGTGCAGCGCAATCTGTGGTACCCGCACAGGTAGGCAGCTGCCTTAGCACCCCCACTGGTCACCTTATCCCCCTGCAGCAATGAGACCCATTGCCCGACATTCCACGACCCAGTACTGGGTCATGACCCATAGTTTGAAAACCTCTGTCCCACATAATGCAGGACATAGACTTTACCTGAATTAATTCCTGGTTTGAACCAGAGCAGATCTTTAAGAAAAATATCCAATCTCGATGTATTAATTGCCAGTGGTAGAGAATCCACCACAACTTTTCATGAGTTTTTCCAATGGCTAATTACCTTCCCTTAAAAATTTTCTCCTTATTTCCAGCTGGAGACACTTGGGGGCACTCTGAGGAGGTTGAAGTCCCTCTGTTGCATCCAACTCCCAAGAACAATTTGAAATTGGGCAGAGGAGAATTGTGCGTGCACATATTTTGCACAGCAAGGGATTCTACGGGGAGAACCTGTGGAGGACCTGTGTATTTAAATTAGATTAATTAACCAGGGTCCTACAATTCACAGGTAACTGCTTTTGCTGTTATATACATCTTGGATTCAGTTATTTCCACTCCAACTCGTCTGATGAAGTGGGTTTTACCCACAAGAGCTCATGAGCCTATATATTTGTTAGTCTCTACAGTGCCACAGGACTACCTGTATTTAAAGTTACAGACTAACATGGCTACCCCAACACTTTCTCCCTGCGGTGCCTGTCTTTGAAACCCGTTGCAAATAAGAGCTAACTTGAGACGTTATTAGGACTGCAAAGGACGTCCTAACCACCACTCAAATGGGGAAAGTTTATTGCATGGGGCTAGCAAATCTTGCCACTTGCAGAAATTGTTTAGGAACCAGGATTAATTTAGGTTTTGACCGTTGCTTGTGAACAAGTGTTGGTTGAAGGTTAAAGTGAGTATGTTACCACGGACTCTCCCCCCAGGCACTTGAATTCCTCCCAGGAAAAGTACCAAAGGGTTCGGTTTTGGAGGGTTTTTTCCAATTTAAATTACCTGCACTATCTGAAGCGCCAGAACCTCCCACAAGAAAGAGCACTGCTCTCCGTGATACAGTTGCCATGGAAACTACTGCTATAGACTCTACGTGTACAACAAATCGGTTTCATTTTATCTCAGCCTCCCAGGGAAGCAGAGTTACAAGGAGACGTTTCAAAAGAAGGGGGAAACAGCTCTTATGGGCCTATAATATGCAGCTAGCTGCATAGGTTGCTTTCCAGGAAAAAAAACAAAACAGTATAAATATTTAATCTTTCCCGTGAAGCTGGGAGTTGATGAAAGGTCCTGGACTGACAGCTGAAGAGAAGGGAATCCTTCTGGGATTCAGAGAGAAGGTTCTACCCAGGAAGAGACCATACAAGTGTCCCCCAGCACAGTCCTGACCAGCCCATTGCTAGTCATAGAATCATAGAACTATAGAGCTGGAAGAGACCTCAGAAGGTCACCAAGTCCAGCCCCCTGCTCTAGGCAGGACCAATCTCAACTAAATCAACCCGGCCAGGGCTTTGTCAAGCCAAGACTTAAACACCTGATAAGAAAGCCGCAGAAGGCCCGCTGAATGGGAATAATCTGGCATAGGCTTGAGGATGATCCAGTAGGGTCATCTGACTTCAACCTTGGCCATGATGGATTACTGACAGTCCTTGGCATCTTTGGAGACTGCCAACAAGGATGCGAGGTGAACAAAGGTCACTTCGCAACAGCTGCCAAATGTTGGTTATTTCCAGTCCCTTCTGGCCAGGGCTGGACTTGAACCCATGACTGAGCGAAAGGTTCCATACCCTCCACTGGCAAATCTTCTGTTCTATTTAGCAACAAGGGGAGGTCTTGGAGGATGGTGGGGTTGGATTATAGAGTGGGAGGGCCCTCTAGGTTGTTTCCCATCAGACGCCAACTCCTCTCTCAAGACCTATTTCCCAGCTGAAGACATTCTCATTGCTCACGCTCATTAAACATGTGACGAGCAGACTGGGTCCTTGGACTCTACCCCCCAGTTCTCCACTGGAGGGACTAGAGGTTGACTTATCTGTTGTGCTAAGATGGCATGTGGCAGCCCAAGCGCTCTCTCTCTCTGTCCCTCTTGCACGCTGGCACCTACTTGCCTGGAATGCAACATGCACAAAAGTCAAATACAAGCAACCAAAAATAGTTGCCACAGGAGCGAATGCTCTTCTGAGCCCACGCGAGAGCAGCTGCACTGCAACCCAGTTCCATCGCGTGCCTGGGATGAGCGAGACCCATGAGGAATTGCTCATGCAGGTATCTTGCACAGCTGCCACACACGGAATCTAGAACAGCGAGAGGTCACGATGCAACACAGACGATTAAGGGTATGCCTACGCTGCACTGTAAACTGGGTCTGTGGCTTTGTGGACTTGGTGTTTCGAAGCCTGCACTTAAGTGTCCACACTGCCCTGGAAATTGGGCCTTACAATCGCTGGACCCAGTCTCCCTGCCATGCTAATGCATCCACCTTGTGTTATGCAGACCTTCTGACTCAGATCTGTGATCTGAGCTGCATCCACAAGGCAGGATGACAGGGCCTGGACCCAAAACCCATCAGGAGTTGGGCTCTGACCCCCACTTCTTCAGCAGGGTCCTAGACAGTGTTCCCTCTAAGGGGCAGGGAAGCACAGCTTCACAGGTGATTGATTAATCAGCCCCAGGCAATCAGAGGCTCAGGGCTCCATGCAGGGAGCTGGCTGACTGGGCAGGGTGGATCAATCAATCACCTGTGAAGCTGTGAGGCTGCACAGCTTAGTGGGAACACTGGTCCTAGGACCAGGATCCTGGATGCTTGCTGACTTGAACCTGACTTTTTATGAGGAAATATCTATTCAGATCTGGTTAGTTTCTAGCCCCGCTGTCAACCTCAACAGATGCTCCAATTCTGACCGGTAGACATCAGCACCGAAAGAAATAACTGCCCGCCATTGGAACGGATTTATTCATGCTGAACATTGAAAAGCAAAGCCTGAAAAGGTGTAGTAGCTTTAGGAGACCCATGCTTACTCAGCATAGTCAAGACTGGCCCTTCATAGGCAGCTGTTGCATAGTCCCAAGTGGCTTTAACCACTCCAGCAGGTGTAGGAGTTCTGTACATTTTGCAGCGCTTCATTCTCCAGGGCAGTTGTTTACATAAGAACATAAGAACGGCCGTACTGGGTCAGACCAAAGGTCCATCTAGCCCAGTATCCTGGCCAGCACCAGGTGCCCCAGAGAGGGTGGACTGAAGACAATGATCAAGCGATTTGTCTCCTGCCATCCCTCTCCAGCCTCTGACAAACAGAGGCCAAAGACAACATTTTATCCCCTGGCTAATAGCCTTTTATGGACCTAACCTCCATGAAATTATCTAGCTTCTCTTTAAACTCTATTATAGTCCTAGCCTTCACAGCCTCCTCTGGCAAGGAGTTCCACAGGCTGACTACACGCTGTGTGAAGAAGAACTTTCTTTTATTAGTTTTAAACCTGCTCCCCATTAATTTCATTTGGTGTCCTCTAGTTCTTCTATTTAGGGAACTAATAGATAACTTTTCTTTATCGGCCCTCTCCACACCACTCATGATTTTATAGACCTCTATCATATCCCCCCTCAGTCTCCTGTTTTCTAAACTGAAAATAGCTGTAAGACAGTGCTCACGGGGAATCTAAAGAGCGTGAATGGTCATAATGTGTGTGCTGCTGGTGAGCGACACCAGGGTCAAAGGGCGTGGGCAGAAACAAGCACACACAGCCCTGCCACATTAGAAATTTGCAAGAAGCATGCTGTCAGAGACATTCATTAGAAGCAGGGAAACAGAGAATCGTGCTGTCCACTGCAGGCCACTTTAATTCCATCGTCAATGATTTCATGCTTGATTTGTGCAACACAGAGCACACTTGCAGAACTCAAGAAAATTAGATGATGTTTTGATTATTTGCGAACATATTTGCAAGGGACACCTTTGCAGGTGGCAGTCAACAGTGAAGACACAGCGATTTGGTATGCATGCATATTGCTGTGGCCCTCCAAGCTCCCTCTACTCCACACCCCATTTAAATGGACAAGTGTCTCCTGGTAGTGCACGCTCTCTCTTTGAGACACCAAATTCATTTCAGCAGCAGACTGTCTGCTGGTTCAGAGCAGACAACCATAGCGAGGGAAATAGAGGAAAGAGATGGTTCTATTGTGAATGAGTATCGCAGTCATCACAAATCAGACCTGGCAGTTTTGTTTGCTGTTTGGCATCCTGTCTACCACTAACTGATCACTGAAAGTATCAGTACATGCAATGCTCATTGGAGAACACTAGAGGGAGAAAAGCAAGTGTCTAAAAGTCAAGAAGAAGAAAGCAACTGGTGGAAACCCGTTGGGGAGCATAGCTAGATGAAAAGTAGAACCAATTTTGTAAAAAGCTTCCCCCCCACACACTTTGCAGGTCTTGTAATTAGCCCTCCCCCTTTCTCTCTCTCTCTCTCCCCCGCACACACCAGTTTAACTAATTCTTCAAAAAATACGTTTTTAAAGGTTTCATTTACAAACTCCACATTTTTTCTGTTCATAAATGTGTTTTTTGGTAAACAAAAAAATAGAAAATATAGTAAAAAAAATTGTGGAAAATATCCTGAAAAATGGAACAGGGTGACAAATTTTTGAAAAAATTTTTTTTTCAAGTCCCACCTCCCCATCCAAAAAACTGTGAAAAACATTGCCTGGCTCTAGCTGAGATCTTAGATGGGTTAGTTTCAGTAAGGAAACCAGTTTAATCTTGTTAACTGCTTGCGTACTTCAGCCAAATCCTGACAATTCAAAAGCCGGGAGGAGACATGAGATTTTTTGGGGTTGGGTTTTGGGAAGAGATCAGAGGACTATCTTTGTTGAATTATTATTTATTTAAGATTTGGTTTATTTCTGACTATCTTGTCAACCTCAACAGCCACTTGAATTCTGACCTACAGGAATCAGCAACTTAGGAATTCTGTTGATCATACGGGGTGTGTGCGAGCAACGCCTAAGCTAGCTGCATGCTATGCCTGCCAGAGTTGTAGAAGCAGCAGCATGTGCAAACCACATGTTTAACTGGCTCACTGCAGCCTGCAAGCTGGCCCACTGCAATTCTTTTAATAGAAAACTTACCTAAGACCTCTCTCATCCATACAATGAACTGGCTTCTTGAGCACCTTGCTGAGATATATCGACATTGGGTTTCAAAACCTGAAAGCCCCATTAGCGGGATGGGGAGGGATTTACCCTAAAGCAACAGACAGGTGAAATGCACCGGAAAGCAAAGTGCCTGCACCAGAGACAGCTCATTTCTGGCAAAGAGCCAGGGAATAATGTCTGGCTGATTTAGAAGGTTTTGAGTTTTATGGCTTTTGTCACCGCCATGAGATGACTAACTCTGATCTTAAGCTGCTGTCATTTCTTCTTAAGCCAATGTGACCAGCTATGGTGCGCTTATACAGAGGGGCACCCACAAACCTTTCCCTTGCAGGGGTTCAAAACTGACCTCCGTGGCCTCTCCTGGACGAAGGAGATGTTTGCAATGGAACACTTAAAACGCAGTTTTTCTATTTGATGGTTTTCTGCACGGACGCTGCCCAGCTTTGCCCATAGCCCTGCAGCAAGCCAGTGCCAATCAGGAGAGGAAAGGAACAGAAACTCTGTCATGGACTCTGCCACTAAGAGCAGGCAGCTATTCTAGGACACTTGAACTTGTGTGACTTCGGTTCTATTCCTACCTCTGCCACACACCTGCCATGTGATTCAGAGCAAGTCACATAGGAATGTGCCAGAATAAGCGGAAAGATGTTCTAGGAGCCCAGCCCTGCTGGAAATCTGGCCACTAGTATCACCACGGGAACTGCTAAGCTCTGAGCACTTTGAAAAATCTTGCCCCAAACATGGGTGTGTTGAGGACTTGACCATTCAGCAGCAAATCCTACTGACGTTCATGGAAGAGGAGCTCGCCTCGCACCCGAGATGAGGCCTATCCCCTTAGTACTTCTGTGAGTCTCTGTGTAACGTGGGGATGATCCCATCTGCCTTTATCAATATCCTTGAATGGAAAATGCCACGTAAGTGCAAGGTCCGCTTCTTATTATGAAAATGACTGCAGCAGGGCCACTGTTGAGATGAAAAAATTAAAACCACCCCTGTTCCATGTTTATAACAATGCTGTACTGCCTTATAAACTGACACGATGATTTACTTTTAGTTTTTTGCATTTTACTCAGTTTAGACATTGAAATGACGCTGGTCAGTTTCACTTTCCACTGCTAGTAAGTTGTGCCTTAGGGTCCTCACTTGCTGGCAAAATACTCTTGTGTTTGGGTTTCCAGCACCATGAACAGATGTTTAGTGATAGTCTTGTTACACTTATGTACATGCACAGACATGCGCTGCTTTACCTGAACTCAACGGGCACAAAAGCATTTCGACTCGCATTCAGTTTGATAAATAAAAAAGTTGAGGGAATGTTATTTTTTAAATGCAACTTAAGTTTTGTGGCTTAAATTACACAATAAAAATGTCTTTAGCTAAAGCTCTCTCTCATCCTGACAAGACTCGTATGGCATAAAGACCTGAAGTAAAGAGCACAAGAAAGTCATTATTACAAAAAGCATAAAAACAATTTTACGCTTTAACCCAACTAACATCTTCTGTAACCTTTGGCTCCTGGCTCTATTCCTTATTAAAAATGGGCCAGGGCTGCAAGGTGTGGATTGGGTTTGAACCTCCCCCCAGTTTGAAGCTCTTTGGGTCACATGTTCAGGTTCTGATCTCTCTATTTCTGATTTAAAGACTAAAGAGGGAGAAATCAAAACTGTGCAAGGTCTTATGTGGGTCTTAACTGCAGGATAGTTGAGACACGAGTCTGCCAAAGAAATAAAACACTTTTCTCCAGAAGGTGTTGCTTCAGAATGAACTAAAACACAGCAGCTGATGAACCAGAGGTGGCTGCACTGTAGTGATGGGGAAATCATTTTGGGATCCCTTTATAAAAGCAAAGCCTTAAAAGAAAGCTTCAGAGGGGTAGCCGAGTTAGTCTATAACTGGAAAAACTTAAACAACAGATACAGGAAACCCCCAACATGCGCCTGCCCAAGTTCTGACACCCTCTCCCCCGCCCCACTTACAACCATTTTTGCAAGTGAGGAAGGGGCCGAAACCCCCCAATTTACGTCCTCAGCTCGCATTTACGACAGTGGACGGTGCATATCATAAATTAGGGTTTGCGTTACGATGCCTCCAACTTGAGACGCTTCCCCAGGAACCAATTGCGTCGCAAGTTGGGGGCGCCTTGAATTCTTTAAGGTGCTGCAAGACTAACAAAACATGTATCTGGTATCAAAAAGAGGGTTGTGCCCACGAAAGCTCATGATACCAAATACATGTTTTGTTAGGCTTTAAAGAGTTCCTTAAAAGAAACTTACAGATTCAGTCTTGTCTATGCCAGGTTTCCATGCTTGCTTTTTGGGTGACGCGTTCAGAGTAAGAACCCCAATTCACACAGCTTGCAGCCACCCTATAGATTATATAATGTGTTTACATGCCACCACACAGCAGTGCAGCTCAAATCTCCTTCCCTGTCATCACGGCCCCAGGGTATGTGACATTTACTATTCCACCCCCGTATCTCTCCCCCCCCCCCCCCACGGTCTTCAGCACAAGTTTTAATTTCATTGTACTTTCAGACATGAAGTAGCCTGTTTGCTGTGATGTTTTCAAAGTTAATATAAAGGTTATTGTTCCTGGAAAATCGCTGGAGGCTGTTGATTATAAAAACTACAACAACCTAGTGCATGGCTGCTTTACATGGCTATCACGGCTTCCCAGCTAGCTGAGGGTTACACTGTAAGGGAGGAAGGAAGGAAAAGGGTGAGAGTGGGGGAGAAAGAGTAAGATTTTCCATGAACAAAACCTTCCTTAGCCTGAGATTATTACCAACCAAGAGCTTGGACACAACCACCAGATAGTCACACTGAGCTCAAGCGGCAGGCAGATCCCAACACAATTGTCCAAGCCACAGCAAATAGGCAGAGTCTGTCTGTGATGGGGCGGCATGGCCCCGCACTTGCGCGCCGGGTGGCGGAGAGCCCGCTGCGCAGGCCTGATCAGCTGTCAGGCGGCCGGCACAGAACAGCTGATCAGTGTGAAGCGTTGGGCCAGCCGATCGGCAGACGGCACCGGACAAAGGGCCAGAAGGGCTATGCCCACGCCGGACTTAAAAGGCCCAGGGGGGCGGACCCGGGAGGGGGAGGGGGAGGGGGCAGAGGTCCCGTGACGTCTCTAACAGTAGCCCCGCGGCTGGCAGCGGGGACTATAAAAAGCAGAAGGACTCCTGGGGGAGGGGAAGAAGAGGGAGCAGACGCCAAAGGGCACCTCCCTTCCTCCCTAGGGTGAAGACCGGACTAGAGGACAGTGACGGATGAGAGTGTGGCGTAACACCTCGGGTGAGCTGAAAGAGCCGGTGGGGCGATGCTCCCGGAGGGTCAATGGGGAAGGAAGTAGCCCAGGACGGGCCTGGAAAGCCCGAGGGCTGGCGAGTTTCGGGCACCAGCCCTGTCAGTCAAGACGAGGGGCTGAGTGTTCCCCCGTCCTAGGGTCCTCGGCTGGAGTTTGGAGAGTGGGAGGGCCCAGACCCCCCCTTCCCCGCCAACCAACGGGCAACCCAAGTTAGAGAGAGGGCACAGGAAGCCGTGGTGACTCCGGAGCAAGTGTCCCTAGAAAGAATCACAGTGTGGAGTAACCCTGAGGCCCGGTCCAGGAATTGGAGCCAGAGCTGTAGTGGGGTGCTCCTGTGGACGGGCCCCGGACACTGTCCCATCTGATTTCCCTATGAGGATCTATCTCCACCTCGCCCCTACCCCAATCTCTCCGGTCTCAGCTCTTCTTCACTGAGGCCAAGATTTGTAAAGCCATGGAGCTGTTGCTGCACTCAACAGTGCTGTTGCTACCTGATTTAGGAGCCTAAAACTCTTTTCCAGAAGGGATTTAGGCACTAAGGAACCTACATCCCATCGAATTGATGGAATTTAGAGTCTACAATGTTCCTAAATCACTTCTGAAAAAGAGACCTAGGCTCCTGAATCAGTTGGGTGTTGTAACACTGAATGTAGCAATCTCAAAACATCTTTGCAAACTTGGGCTTTAGTGATGACCTTTGTGATTTCTCTCCTGGAAGCTTGCCCACACGCTCCAAGGGAACGGCTGCAGTTCATAGTACCGCGGTGCAAGGGCTGTCCATGCATCATTCATGAAGTTCAGTGCACGCCTACGGAGCAGCCCTGGCATGTGCACCTCGCCCTCTGCTCATTGCTTGGCTCCAGTGCTCACGGTCACATTCTCCATGTACGAAGCAGAGGGGAATGGCCTTTGAGTTCCTGGGAAGGGTGCCAGACTGGCTGCCCTGGGGCCCAAAGTCCTCAGGACACTAAACAGTCTGGGTTGTTTTCCCCTCACAATTCCATGAACTCTGCCTGGGAAGGGGCATCTCTTGGGATGAGTGCGCCAGGCAGGGCTGGCCTGAGCCATTCTTGCGGCCCTGCCCCAGGCACGCGGCACCTGATGGACGTGTATGGGGCGTCACGGCTGCGGCCCCGCCCCCAGGCGGGAACCTATGGGGGGGCGCCTGATGCGGCGCCCCTTACCACCTCAATCAGGCGCCCCCCCATAGGTTGCCGTCCTGGGCAGCTGCCCATCTAGCCACCCCCTCCTTAATCTGGCCCTGGCGCCAGGCATTCTCCACAGATCAGCCCTTACTGCTGAGACTGCTAATAAAGCTACTCTTGGGCGGTGAGGATAAGAGGCAGGGGAAGGCAAAGCCTCCCAATCTGCCTGGCTGGCCCTGCCCCCCCATGGTCCCTCAGCTTCCTTCCCCCTCTTACAGCCCTGCTCTGCCAGCCCTCCATGTCCCTGGCAGGCTGGGACACAACTTACAGGAAAAACGGATGGGCCCCCCCTCCCCGCCCCACCTGCCTTCCATTCTGGGCTTTGGAGGGTCTGGGCTGTGGGGCACACGTGCTGGGGGGGCAAGCCACCCATGCTGGGGGAGGGGCATCAGGCCTGGCCTTAGGGCAAGGTGGTTGCCTTGGGCCCCGCACCTTCAGGGCCCCATGCTGCCCAGTGCCTCCAGGCCGCACGTTTATTGCCTTGGCTGGGAGCTGCCCAGAGCAGCAGGCCGCCTTGGGCCCCGCAAACTCTTTGGCCAGGGCTGTGGGGGCATGGCTCCCACGGAGGCTCTGGGCTGCTAGGGTGGGGTTAGGGGCTTGCCTCTCCCAACCCTAGGTTTACCCAGTGCCCATGAAGGCATTCATGAGCCACTGTGGCTTTTACTAGGCAGCCATCCACCCAGTGGGCGTTGAGATGAGGCACTGAACTCGCAGGACAGAGGTCTCAGCAGCTATCAGAGGGCAATGGCTTCTGGCTAGGACTGGGCAAAGAACTGATCAGTTGGTTCAGTCATCACTAAGTTTCTTCCCCTCCAGCTGAAACCATTAGCTGAAACGGCAACAACTTCTGGAGACTCCAAATCTGCATTTTTCCATAAACAAAAAGTTTGCATGCAAAGTGTCACCTGGCTCGACTTCCAGTCACTCCCATCCTCAGGGCTCGACAAATTCTGGAAAACCCTACTCACCAGACAAAAAAGAGACTCGCCAGCCTCCCCCCCACCCCCAAAAAAGTGAACAACAATTCAGTTTTCTCCTAATTTCAGTTGTGTTGACGTACCCCCCAGACTTCTCTTGAGTATCCCTAAGGGTACTCGTACTGCAACACTATTTCAAAATAACTAGTGCTATTCCGAAATAACTTAGTCTGTGTCTATATACCAGGCAGTTATTTCGAAATAGTGTCAAAATACTGTCAAGCTGGAGGACTTCTTACTCCCACTCCTGTAACCCTCGTTGTACAAGGAATAAGGGAAATCGGAGGAAGAGTGTTCTGTTTTGAAATAAGTGCTGTGCAGATGCACCCAATTTCAAAATAAACTATTTAGAAATAAGATATGCAATTGACGTAGCTCATTTCAAGTTAAGCCCTGCAGTGTTGACACACGCTAAAAGAAATCTACTTCTATGGAAAACCATATGGAGCCCTGCTATAGTCCAATGGACTCCCCGGCTGAAAGCAGGGAACTGTGACACCAGGTCTTAAGGGATGGATGAGCTCTGGGAGGAACATATTGTGCCGAAGGCCAGATTTTTTTATTACCTTTCCCATCGCCCTTCTTATCCCCAAAATGAACCCAAGCTGAGAGGTGTAAAAGAAAAGTCAGCATGCTGAATGCAATCAAAAGGAAAACACATCCTGCAGCAGTTTGTGTCCTTCAGAGACTTGTGGGAAATATTCCTTCCATAAACGCAACATCCCAGCCAACAAGAGGCAAGCGTGACTGCTCTGGATATTGTGGAACTGGTGCTAAGGAGTGGACGGGCAGGGAAGAGAGAAAGGGTAAGAGAAAGAAGAGATCTGAGGTGACAGCACTACTGATAATGCAGAGAGAGAATTGCTGGTACTGCCCAAAGAAACCAGTGCCTTGCATCAGGTTCCAAAGAGCTGATTTACATGGGCAGCTGGTAATGTAGGCAAGGGAAGGCACAGCCTTCCCAAAACTACCTACGTGCTCAGCCACGGCTCAGCAACCCTGCTCCCTAGCCAGGAAGGATTGGGCTGGGGGGTGGGCGAGGCTTCAGGTAGAAGCGGGAGGGCTGGAGCTTGCCTTTCCCAGCTGGGTCTGCACCTGCTACCCATGCTGACATAGGCCCTAGCCCATGGCAGGAAATAAGGGTATGCCCACACTTGCTCCCTAGTTCGAGCTAAGGGATGCAAAGGTAGGCGACCGAAATTGCTAACCAAGTGGGGATTTAAATATCCCACGCTTCATTATCATGATCTCGCTGGTGCGTTACTCCGCTCAACAGCTGTTTCGAAAGTGAAAGTATGTGCTGGGACATGTTAGTTCGAACCAAACCCCTTGGTTTGAACTAAACGTTACTCCTCATTTTTTATTACCTTTCCCATGGCCCTCCTTACCCCCAAACGGAACCCAAGCCGAGAGGTGTAAAAGGGAAGTCAGCATGCTTAATGCAATCAAGAGGAAAATACATCCTGTAGCAGTTTGTATCATTTTTTGAGGGGTAACGTTAGTTCGAACCAAGAGGTTTAGTTTGAACTAACGCATCCCGGCGCGTACTTTCACTTTCAAAACAGCTGTTGAGTGGAGTAACGTGCCAGCGAGATCATGCTAATGAAGCACTGGATATTTAAATCTCTGCTTCATTAGCAATTTCGGTCGCCTACCTTTGCATCCCTAACTCGAACTAGGGAGCAAGTGTAGATGTATCCTAAAGAAATAAGCGGGAAGGGAGGAAGAGGAATAGTATTTAAAGGGGCAGTAAGAAATTAAGTGCAGCAGCCCAGCAATGTGTTGCCACAGACATAGGTCCTGATCCTGCAATGAGTGCTCACTGCCTTGGCATTTAGAGCTAGAATACATGATAGTTGTGATCTTGCATGAGCTCAAGCCAAGCAGGGCTGAGCCTCGGTGCTGAACAGGAAGCCTTCAAGGAAGGCCTGGCGACTCATGAGGTGATGTCCATTCTACAGGAACCATCCGAGAGGAGTAGCTACGGCAGGGGTGTCCAAACTTTTTTCAAAGAGGGCCAGATTTGATGAAGTGAACATGCGTGAGGGCCGACCATTTTGCCTGACATTCTTTGAACCATTAAAATTAAATGCAAATTAACTATTTTATGCAAAGTTTATTGCAAACAGCATACTTTTCATTTCGTCACATGGATGACAAATCTAAACAGGTGTTAAATCACTCTGCCTTTCATATCTGAAGGCCAGATGAAAAAAAAAAATCCAGGAAGCTGAAATATATGTCAGGAACATTGTAAAGTACATATTATTGGTAATAAAGGTTGTCTGTCAACTTTTAAGTTCAAAAAATATGAACAGGAACATAACACCAAGTATACATGTTGTGTACAAATATATTTATAACTGATTTAGACCAACTGACATTAACTGAGATTTTACAATGTATTCATCTCAATACATATGGATTCGTTGGGGGCCATAAAAGATAGATATTGCCAAATTACCTGTGGGGCCGTATTAAACCGGAACACGGGCCGCAATTGGCCCCCAGGCCGGACTTTGGACATGCCTGAGCTACGGTGTCTCCTTTGCAAAAGCACCAAGGGGCATTTGCCCGCCGATTAGCACCACGGCAGCCGAGAATCTCTCCAAGCTCTGCTCCGTTGCAAACTCAACTTTCCCATAAGGTCGCACAAGGGGTTATATGAAGTGAATTGCAAACAGCAAAGAGAGCCCTTGACTTCCATGTTAAGTACAGTGAGTGCACGGATGTCCTTTAGTAACACTTGCTGCTCTTACCTACAGGCTGTAAATGGACAAGAGAGCACTATGTTCCTGTTCTGACATAACACGCCCCCTAATGTGCGCGCGTGCGCGCACACACACACACACACACACCCCACCAGAGAACAGGGAATGAAAAAGCCACATCACATAGCATGCACCTGTCACGATGACGATGACCACTGGGGTTGGTCCTCAGCAACTTCCAGGATCAGGCCCCACTTGGGCCAATTATCTGAAAAGCAAGCTGCAGACTCCAGTCAACATTCTCTTTCTCCCAGGCAGACTGACTCCCTTTACTGCCTGCCCAAAGTGGCTCGCCCTCTTGACTTCCCCCATCTGAAAACTCCAGTTGACCTCCATCGCCAGGCAAAGCTAGAAATAACAGCGCCTCTTTAACCTTTCTTCAACACTTCTGAGTGCAAGAAGGGAATGAAAATCTGAACTAAAGACGCGCCAATCTCCTCTGTGCTTTGTTATTAGCATCCTATTCTTTCCAACTTCCTCCCGCTATAGGTTTGAGTAGGCATTCATGTGACCATTCCCTCAGGAAATTAGCCTAGGTATGTTATTTGGGTTTTATTTGGCATTGGAGCGACAACAAGCTTTGTATATGCAAGCTCCAAAATAACGTTACTGGTAGCGATGTTTGTTGGCAAGAAAGCCTCCTGATGTAAAAAGAAAAGAAAACAGACCAAGAGCTTGAATAGTCTTGAAGATTGAGATTTGACAGCCTCAAGCATATAGACACTCAGTACCGTTCAATAGAGCTACATGGATTTGTACCAGCTGAGGATCTAATCCGTGTAGCATAAGCTGGCTAAAAGACCTGTCCATCAATTGTCCAAGGTAACATGAAGCCGCAGGAAGCCTGTCCAACTCAGCTAATTGCCAGAACACTTTTTTCTATTGTGTGAGTGAGACATTAGATGACAACGTTTCACCATTCCTCTCCTTTCACATAATAAACCACTAGGAGATTGGGTGACTTGTTCAAAGACATGTGGCAATCCAACATACAGACTCCACGAGTCCTGAATCCCACTCCCTCGCTCCAAGCAGCTATCTCCACCACTGGACAAACCCGGCTGAGGAAAGGAAAAGCTGATGAGCACCGTGTGGTTTTCCAAATGGCTCTTGGAAAATCTGAACAGTAATGTGTTTTTCCTCTATCCCATACCCACATGTTAGCTTGTCATCTATTAGCGAGTAGCTTCTGTCAAGCATTAAAGCTGAAGGCGCTGACTTTTAGAGCGAGGAGGGCAACAAAAGGCTCCATACCCAGGTTGCATACAGTTTGCAGAATGATTTGAAAACGGGGAAAAAAACCACTAGATAATACAGGTTATTGTTCACAGTCTATAAACCTTGCTAATGGCTCCTTTGAAGCTGAAATATTTCGTTTAGCACAATGTACCCCAGATTAATTGGATCGGGTGATACTTTGTACCCCATCATTTTCACCACGGTCATGTATTTATGTTTGGGAGATGTGTGCCTTGTGAAGGATCACTTTGAACGTCTTGATCTGTTGAACACTAATATCCTATTGGACTGCAGGTGCAATCATTGGCTATGAAGTTCTGCTCTGTGTATGTGTGTATGTGTGTGTGTGTGTGTGTGTTTGAAATACATTGTGAGATTGGGAACAGCTACAACCCAACCTTTCAACGTTTCAAGTAGGACAATGGAGCCACCAGATAGTGGTTAAATGGCCCATCAAGAAAGATTCCACTATCCTTGTGATTTTTTCGGGGGGGGGGGGGGGGGGGTGCAAGATGATCCCACTTCACAGCAAAGATCTTTCCAGCAAGCAAGGAAGTATAAAAGAGGGGAAGTGATATTATCACTTGCCCCCTCAACTCAACATTTGGGGGAAAGTCCGGAGGACAAAGACGTCAACGAGAGAAGCGGTCCTGGCCTGAAAGGATTTCTTATACCGTCTGTCAACACTGCTTGGGCCAAATCCTGTTCAGTTTGTAGAACTCAGACGGCCCCTTTATTTTTATTTCTTAGGTAGCCAGATGTGATCTCTGGCTTATTACTTCTAATCACTCTCTCTCTAGGTATTTAAGACATTTGTTTTATATCACCGAACACGGTGTATTTTGGTTGAAGTGCTTGGGAAATCGGAGCTCAGGGTACAAAGGCCTCTCCGCTTCAAGGGAGGACTGGATAACGAACTTACCCTGGCCAGGCTTCAAATAGTGCAAGACGGCACAGTGCTGGGGAGCCAGGCTGGGGAGCTGGGGGTATGATCTGTAGCCTCTCTCGTGTTGGTTCATGGGTGGCTGGGCGAGCATTCATGTAACTCAGTTGGGCGTGTGCCAGCCAGTCTAAATGCAAGGCCTGGTAGAGGCTTGCGGCTTGACACAGCATCACCATGCCAGAGGCAACTCGGCAATTCAGACTGATGCATTTGGAGGGCTCAGAGGTCTCCCAGTCCAGGCTGCACTCGGGGAACCCTGCCACAGATGGTCTTGGAACTGTCGTGGAAGGACTATGGGATTGCAGCAGCTGATTAACCAGCAGCCACCAGCACTAAGGTTTAATCTAATTGTTTTCAGCTAAATCTTTATTAAATTTTACAGTATAAGGAACAAGGTCGGCCAGGATTTTGTATTAGCAGATGCTCCACTGGGGACCCAAGATTTCTTTAGGGGATGAAGAACAACATAATAAGAAGGTATAAAACACCCTGGCATAAGAGGTGCTATTATGATGTGTTAAAATAGCTCTCTAAATAATAGTGGCTTTACCCAGTTCTTCCTACTCTTCAGCTAGCTGTACATAATAGGTTTCAATTATCTCAGAGGGTCTATGCAGAGCTGATTACCACAAACAATGATAGAAAAAAAGACGCATTCAGCTACAGATTTCTCTGTGAGTACTTTTTACTCCTAATTGTTTACTAGAAAAAAAAAACTACACAGTCAAACAAGGCAGGTTTAGGAGGAAAATGAGAAAGCAAAGGAAAGTTTACATGTGGGGCAAACAGGAGACAACAGACGATGGAAGAGAACTACATGCAGAAAGGAAAGAAGGAGTGTGTGCGAGAGATGAGTGGAGAGGGAAAAAGGGTTTTTTTTTAAAATTACAAATATTTGGATGAGTTTTTTTAAGGGCCCAATGGATTGAGGAGCCCCAATCCAATGCGAATCATTGGCTCATGTGCTTCTAAACCACTTAGGTGCTTTTGAAAATCTCCCCTTACTTTACCCCCCAAGAAAGGAAAGAGACTAAGTTGGACTGGCTCATTTGGAAGCCACTGCAGACAACAGAAAGCACACAGAGAGGTAGATTTATTTAGAGTACAAAACTGCTGTCTCGGACATAGGTTTTCCAGGTGGACGTGCTGCACCGAGTTTATCACGTGGTCAACGTGCTACATTTTCTCACCTTTTCCTACCTTTAGTTTTTGACTCAGTTTAGAGCTCGCCCCATGTTGTCTGCTGAGAGGTAAACCCATAGGCGGTCGGTAACGTAGGCAAGGGACAGCATCGCCTTCCCCAAACTATCTTCACTCTGTCCGGCCCTCCAGGAGGGCTGGGGCACAGCCTGCCTGGCTCTCTGGCTGCCCAGGAAGGATGAGGCTATGACACCTGCTGGGACAGGTGAGGCTAAGGGACCTGGGAAGGTTCAGAGGCGGGGACTGGCTGCTGCTGTAGGGGCTGGGATTGGCTCAGCTCCACAGAAGTAGGGGAGTGAGGCTGAGGAAGGGGTGGGGCCTTGAGAGGAAGGGGCAGGATTGGGGCTTGCCTTCCCCAGCTGGGCGTGTACCTACCACCCATGGGTACACTCCAATTTATAGCCTGAGCAGATGTACGCTAGGTGTACAATCCACCTAAGGCCGTGGTGTCCAACAGGCTAGCCCCTAGCCACATGTGGCTATTTGGCTAGTTGAGGGTGGCTAGTTGGCTACAGCAGTGGCTACTGCTTCAGAACTGGTTGGACACCACGACCCTCAGGCACGCTCTCTGTTGGATCCTTTTCTAGTACAGATGATACCTCTATGACTGTATTTGAAGCTTACACAGGGTAGGGTTTCTGCCTGCATGGGTGGACCCAGTGTTCCCTGTAAGCTGGGTACTTGTGCACTCGCTCAAAGAAATGCCAACGCTGCCCAGCTGATTAGCAGAGCACCCACAACTAGGTCTGTGCTTCTACTTGCACATGCCTTGGTGGCCTATAAAAAAAAAAATATTCTGCACATGGATGGAAAAAGTCCTGAGGGAACACTGGCTGGGCCCTCTGGTTTTCATAGATTGTGTTACTTGTTGCTTTCAGAATTGGCTGTGGTTGCTTGGTTTCTCTGCAGTCTGGAATGGAGATGAACTGGCAAGAGACCAGTCCGGAGCGAGCAATATGACTAAGTGTTAGCAGAATCTCACATTACCCAGGGCTGTGCTTCCAGCACTTGTTCAATACAGTGAGGCTTTGTTCAAGGAGTAATATGCACGCAGGGGCTTTTCCCCCAAGAAAATCAACTTGGAATTCTTGCCTGCATGGTGACCACGTCTGATGGCCAAAGCCTAGAGTGTCATCCTGCAAACACTTATTATTGAGAATATTGACCATACTGCTTACACACACACCCCTTACTGGAGCACCCCCATGTGGGAGGAACATGCTACCATTCCTGTGCGAGAGATGGGGAAGTGAGGCACTGAAAAATTAAAGCCTGATTCAGCAAAGTACTTAAGCACACAACTAACTTTAAGCATGTGACTAAGCCACACATCCTAGGCACATGCTTAAACCTTGCTGAAGCAGGGATCTGCATCCAAAGCCAGGCGTACACTATGGGACAAAATCGAACTAAGATACGCAAGTCCAACTATGTGCATAGTGTAGCTGGAGTTGACGTACCTTAGTTCACATTTCTGTGGAGTCCCCATTGTGGGAAGCTGACAGGAGAAACTCTCCTGTCAACTTCCCTTACTTCTCATGACCTGATGGTGTACCAAAGTCGATGAGGGCCCCCTCAGTGATTGATTTAGCAGGTCCTTACTAGACATGCTAAATCGAACCCTGGGAGAGCGATCTCCACAGCGTCCATCTCCCAGTAAGTGAAGGCAAGGCCTAAGTATGATCACAAAGGAGTTTTGTGGCAGAACCACATATTAAACCCTGATCTTCAGAGTCTCAGACCAGGCTCCGTTCCAGAAAAGAATACTCACTTTGCAGATTGAGTAAATCCCATTACTGATAATGGGATTGGAGCATGTACTTAAAATACTTCCTTGAATTGGAGTCTCTGGGTCTTAACCGCACAACTAACAGCACCGCCTACCCCAGCTCTTAGAGCCGATTGGAGTGTGCAGCGCAGTGCTCCAGTGGCGATTTAAAGGGGTTGGGGTTCCAAGTACCACTGCTGCCGCAGTAACAGTAGCTGATGCCAAGAGCCCTGGAGCCTTTAGAATCACTGGGCCCCAGGGCAGTTGTCCCCTTTGCTTCCCCCTGGCCCCTAATCATCAGTATCACTATGAAACGTACGGACAGGGGCGGCCTGTGACTATAGGCCAACTCAGCCTTTGCCTAGGGCACCACCTTCAACAGGGTACCCGGGGCACCCGAAGACGTCACGGGGTGCCCAGGGCACCCAATGATGATGTCACTCCATTGATGGCCATGCAGGCGGGGGCACTGATCGCACGTTCCGCCTGGGGCGCCAGCTGCCGCAGCCCACCTCAGACCGCTCCTGCGTACGGACACATACTACGTAAGGCATGATCTATCTGGACTAGAGAGTTATGTCCTTAAACATACAGGATAAAAGCAAATCACCAAAAGCTGGCATGTCGTAGACCAGTTCCTCCAGACAGGAATAAGCAGCAGCTTCTGCTGAAAACGCTACGAAGGACTAGGGCGAGAACTAGGTTTTGTTTGACACGTAATCGCTTGTTGCCGATGGTCTTACTCACTGTTACTTGGATCTCTGGTAATAAACTTCTTCGTTCCACTAAATACATCCATGCGCTGGCATAGTAAGCAAAGGGCTGGTCCTAAGCAGCAGCTCAGAAGCTGGTGTGCGCTGTTCCTTTGGTAATTCTGGAGCGGCCTAAGGGATACACTGGGGTGGGCCAGTATTAGCTAAGTTGGTGCTTTATTTACATGCATCTCCATAGGTACGGCAACTTGAAGCTCCCATTGGCCACAGATCACTGTTCCTGGTCAAAGGGAGCTACAGGAAGCAGTGCAAGTCACAGGTAAATAAAGCACTGGCAGCCCACGTCCGACCCGCTAGCCAGTTATTGCTGACAGCTGGGTCATGCTGGAAGGGCATAACAAGTAGGGTTCCGCAGGGGGTCTGTTTTGGGACTGGCTCTATTCAATATCTTCATCAATTATTTAGATGAGGGCATAGAGCCGTGTTTCTCAAACTGTGGGTCCCGACCCCCCGGGGGGCAGGTTGCGAGCAACTTGGGGGGGGGGGGGTCACCGTATCACAAAGTTTGAGAACCCCGGCATAAAGAGTATGATGATTACATTTGCAGATGATACCAAGCTGGGAGGGTTTGCAAGGGCTTTAGAGGATAGGCTCAAAATGATCTGGACAAACTAGAGAAATGGGCTGAGGTAAACAGGATGAAATGTAATAAGAACAAGTGTCCACTTGGGAAGGAACAATCCATTTCACACATACAAAAATGGGAAGTGACTGTCTAGGAAGGAGTACTGAAGAAAGGGATCTAAGGGCCATACTGCACCACAAGCTAAATATGAGTCAATAGTGTGACACAGTTTAAAAAAAAGGGGGGGGGGGCAAACATCTTTCTGAGATACATTAACAGGAGTATTGTGAACAAGACACGAGAAGTCATTCTTCTGCTCTACTCTGTGCTGATTAGGCCTCAGTTGGAGTATTGGGTCCAGTTCTGGTTACCACATTTCAAGGAAGATGTGGAGAAATTGGAGAAGGTCCAGAGAAGAGCAACAGGAATGATTAAAGGTCTAGCGATGAGGCAAGGCTGAAAGAATTGGGATTCTTTAGTTTAAAAAAGACTGAGAGGGAACATGATAGCCGTTTTCAAGTACAGGCAGTCCCCGGGTTACGTACAAGATAGGGACTGTAGGTTTGTTCTTAAGTTGAATTTGTATGTAAGTCGGAACTGGTACATATTGTAGGGGAAACTCTAGCCAAACATTTCTCCAAAGCTCAGTTTTATTCTCCCACACCTCACTTCCCTCAGTCCTTTATTCTCAAGCTGAGGTGTCTGCTGAGAAAAGCCGCTCCGCGTCTCCCTGGTCTGCTGGGGGAGGGGGGGCGCTAGCTCTGCGTCTCCCTGGTCTGCTGGGGGGAAGCAGCAAGTGCGGGGTTGCCTCACCCGTTTGTAAGTAGGGATCCGATGCAAGTCGGATCCATGTAACCCGGGGACTGCCTGTACCTAAAAGGGTATCACAGGGAGGAGGGGGGGGGGGGAATTGTTCTCCTTAGCCTGAGGATAGGACAAGAAGCAATGGGCTTAAACTGCAACAAGGGAGGGTCAGGTTGGACATTAGGAAAAACTTCTTAACTGTCAGGGTAGTTAAACAAAATAAATCACCTAGGGAGGTTGTGGAATCTCCATCACTGGAGATATTTAAGAGCAGGTTGGACAGACACCTGTCAGGGATGGTCTAGATGTTGCTTGGTCCTGCTGTGAGGGCAGGGGACTGCACTTGATGACCTCTTGAGATCCCTTCCAGTTCCTGGATTCTATGATTCTGGATGCTACAGGGTTTGAGGACATGGGGATAGGTGTGCGCCTGTTGCTACCAGTGAAAAAAGGCCTGGACGGCAGTGCAGCTGTTGCCAGCAGCTGGTGGTTGCCATGAGCCAATCCCCAACAAGTGCTGCTCCTTGCTAAGGGTGAGTGTTGGTTTGGTGCCTTACAGCTTTGGGTAGCCCTGGTGAGCGTCCCAGAGGCTCTTGTCCCTTTCACTTTCTGTCAATGAAATTCACTAAAAGCTTCCCAGAGCAGGTCACACTGCCGGCCCTCTGCCAGCTCCGGGAATTGGAGAAGGAGAGCACCAGGGTCTCTGCTGCTTCAGCTCCCATAGCTGAGGAACGGCTGTAGGGTCAGGCCCTCTGCCACACTCCAGTAGGGGAGATGGAAGACTGGCGACACAAGGCAAACCAAGAGCCCCATCGGTTTGCCCCCAAAATAGCATCTACTGAATTCCCTTCCTGCAACAAAACCTCACGTTTTTGATGGCTTGTCCTGGTTCAGGACAATTCCCTCCTAACATAAGATTTTTCTGGGAAAGGATTCGTGGGTTTCGGCAGCTGTAGTCCATGGCTCTGTTGACAGCAGGAGGGGATTGCAGGTTTCCTGAAGAGAGGGAGGACTGTTTCGACAGGTGGTACTTCAGAGGGCCTCTTGCTTTCTCTTTGCGAAGACTTCTGCAATAGCAACATGTACTTTTTCCTGCTGCCTGATGGCTTGAGCCCGAGCTTTTTGATGTTAGCTGGGTAAGCAGGCTGTTTACTACAGATGCTGAGGCTAGTGTGTCTCTGAATGCACTAGGTTTTGATTTATTGCTGCCATGTGTAACAGGGATGGGTTTTGTTACCCAAAACAAATCAGTGTAGACCAGCTGAAACATCTATGCTCCCACCATTTGTAATCTTCTAGGCTAAAGCTTTAGTAATCCAAAATTTAGGCTTACATATTAATTTAATTAATCTTTCAGCTAATTATACTCATCCAATTTAAATCTCTGCAATCAATATCTTTAGGCAGATTGGTCTTTTTTTAAAAAAAGGTTTAATTATGTTGAGCTTCTAAATTTGCTATACAAAGCTCATTTCACATCTCTAAGTAAATGGATGTTAGCAAATAGTTTATAGGCTTTGACCTACTTCAAAATTGTTACAAGCTACCAAGGCAACTGCTCTCCTGATTTTAAACGCATGCTTCACATCCTCTAACCCATACACACTTGTACAGTACTTACACATGTATTTAATAAACTATATCACCAACTAACTCTTACATAACCTTTTTCAGCAGTAGAGCTCAAAGCACTTTACAAAGTAGGAGAGAGCCTCGTTGGCTTGTATTCCATTAAAAACAAGGGCTGAGGTTATTAAAAAAACCACTAAAAAAGAGAAACAGACCTATTTGCAATGGACACTGTTCCATAGTCAGATGTCATTAGCGGTTCCGTGTACTCAACTGGAGGCACCTGGCTTTCCAAAGCAAGTGCCAGCTATAAGATGTCCTCAATCAGACCACCAAAATTACTAGTGACTTTTGAAAATCTTAGCCTCAGGTTTTAAAGGAAAACCCACCGTTACAGGCCTGATTCAGCATAGCAATTGATAACGTGCATCAGTGCCATGTAGAGTTCAGCATGTGCATACTTTTTTTGTTGAAGAGAGATGGGATCCTCTATGGGCTTCAGGTTATGCACACGCTGAAATGCTGTGCTGAATCGGTGGAGAAGTTCGAATACAACACCTTGATACTGACCTGAACTAAGAAAGCAAACCAAAAATTGCCCAATTAAAGAGCTTTAGGATGGCAATGGATAATTAAAACACCCTGTCATAATGAGTTCAATTAAACCCAGACAAAATATTACTGTGGATATAGTGGGATGTAGAATTCTCATGGCTTCCATATGTGTTCCCACCAATGAATGTTTTTCTTGTGGCACTCGGGGGTTACAAGGTTTTCCCTACTAATAAATACTCTAAGTATCCCCAAGGAAGTTATTAAATATCCTCTTCATATGTAAATAATGACTTTCCATGTCATCAGTTTCAGGATTAGAATTCCCAGTGTCCTACCATTATGCACTGTAAAGAGCATTCATGGTGAGCGCTATCCAAACAACTCCTGATTAGACTCTGTGGCTTTGCCTTGGTTATTAAAATGGTCATTTTGTTCAGTTAGTAATAGAGTTCACATTTTTATTTTACTTATTTACCCATCAACTCTGGATTCTGCAACTCAGGTTCCCTTATTATTAGCCTGCAACAAGCTGACACTCCCAGCCTTGCCTTGGCAAAATTCCAGGGTCTGATAATTACCCAACAACTTGGCATGGCCAGTTAATTTACCCCGAGGACCCACCATGAGAAAAACAGCAAACCACATATGCGTGGAGCACTGGGACCCATAAACTTGCTATTTAACAAAGCTTCATTCTTGAACTGACAGTCAGGGTGAGGAGAATTCCATTGACTTTGGAGAGATCAAAAAAGGACGTACGACAATTAGCTGTCACGTTGACTGAGGTAAAGCTGAATAAAATAGCACTGCTTGTGATCCAGCGCAGCACATTAGCTTGTTAATCACGTGAACACTGCTGGTTCTACTGAACCCAACTGGAATATATGCGCTAATGCAAATCAGAACCTTTTAGTCTGCACCAGCCAGAGAGGTCTACACAGCGCAGTTAGGGTGTGTCTAAACTACACAGCTCCATCGATGGAGCCATATAGATTAGGCTGATCTGCAAAGGGAAATGAAGCCACAATTTAAATAATCGCGGCTTCATTTAAATTTACATGGCTGCCACGCTGAGCCGACAAACAGCTGATCAGCTGTTTGTCGGCTCAGCGCGCTAGTCTGGACGCTCCCGCGCCGACCTGAAAGCCCTTTATCAACCTCCCCGTTACGCCTCGTAGGATGAGGTTTACCGGGGAGGTCAATAAAGGGCTTTCATGTCGGCAGGGGAGCATCCAGACTAGCGCGCTGAGCCGACAAACTGCTGATCAGCTGTTTGTCGGCTCAGCGCAGCAGCCATGTAAATTTAAATGAAGCTGCGATTATTTAAATCGCGGCTTCATTTCCCTTTGCCGAACAAACAATTCTACATGGCTCCGTCGACGGAGCCATGTAGTTTAGATGTACCCTTAGAGTGCAATACAGAAGAGCACACTACAATTCCCACCCTCATCGTCTGGACTGTGGCATCACGTGGACAAGCTCTGAACTGCTATTATGTTTAGAATTGAGTCAGTGCTATTGTAGATTAATCACAGAATATCTACATAAAACAGTTTACCTTTAGGATCACCTATTTCTCTCTGTTCTCATAACGATAGTAAGGGAGTGCTTTCCAAACATTCAGGAATGTATTATACCATTTGGTGAGCAATCAACATTTTAGTAATGGGGAAACTGAGGTATGAGAATTAAGTGGCATGGCCAAGGTAACATAAGGATTCTGGAGCTTTGCTGGGAATTAAGTCCCGCTCTCTTGAATCCCACACCGGAGTTTAACCCAGGGGTGGGCAATAATTTTTGCCTGGGGGCCACTTCAAAATTTTTTTGAAGTATCCCCAGGCCACCCCAGAAGTGGTGGGGCCTAAACGGGAAGGGACGGGGCTCCCGCACCCCCGGACCATGATTTTTTTGAAAAAGGGGTACTTTGTAAATAAAGGTTGAGAAACACTGTTCTACAAGAACTGCCTTTCCACTTGTAGATCCCAGAAGCACAGATCTCTCTTTACAGTGTTCTGCAGCAAGGGTATAAAACAGCAGTTTTGAAACGGGGACCACAGACCCTAGGGCTGCTGGTCCCACTGATCAGCTCCTCCTCCTTCCTCCCAGTGCCTTCTACATGCTGCTGAATGATGTGCAGGAGGTGCTGGGAAGGGATGGGGCATGCTCAGAGGAGCTGAAGGAGGCAGGGAAGAGGTGGGGCCTCAGGAAAAGGGGTGGAGTTAGAACAGGGCTTGGGGCTGAGCAGGGAAAATGAGAAGGTGTCTTGTGGGGAGGTGGTGGTGGTGCAGCGGGTCTGTGAAAAAATTTAAATCAAAATGGGGGTCCTCAAGTTGCTAAAGTTTGAGAACCTCTGGTATAACACACACGAGGCTCTACTTGCAGCTCCTGTCCGTCCCTACGCTCTTGGTCTTTGACAGGAAGAGGGTCCAAGATGGTTAAACACGTGCACTGTGTGAAATCTAAGCATGACTGGCTTTTCATGACAATTCTCCATCTCTCCCATGGCCCATTTCCAGCGCCGGATTTTGAGAGAACGATCAGCCAGGCTACACAATGAGACCATCACCTCACTAAAGCTTTGTCTACACTATGGCTTTTGCTGGAAGAAGCAATGCAAATGAAGCGCTGATTAGCATTTTCTTGCACTTCATTTGCATGATCTCTTCCGAGCCGTTTTTGTGCAAAAACAAGCAGCGTGGCCATGTCTGTTTTGCGCAAAACCCCCTTTTTGCACAAGATCTTCATGCCTCCCCCGGGCAAAAACCCCTTATGCAAAAATGGATCGGAAGAGATTAGGCAAATGAAACACGAGAAAATGCTAATCTGTGCTGCATTTGCATCGTGTCTTCCGGCAAAAGCTGTAGCGTAGACATAGCCTAAGATGTTAAAAGTCGTTTGAATGTATCGAGAAGCTGCCGGATAAAATGTTCCACATTACAGCTCTGTAAAAGTGACTAAAGAGGATGTTATTCATGACAAGGAAAAGACCGTCAACGTGCTGGCCAAGCTTCCCCAATGCAACCTCACACTCACTTAAGCTAGGGGGTTAGCGGCGAAGGAAAACGCCCCCCACTGGAAAGCTAAAAGGACAGCCTTAGCTCTTCTGCAGGACCCATTTGTTAGGGCTTCCAAAGGCTCTCCTGCATGTGTCATGTGGCTCTGCTGCCAGGCGTCGGCACTGAAGGCACAGGGAAAAGTTTTTAAAATGGGCCAATGGGAATTGGGCACTTAATTCTGTGAGGCCCCTGCAGAAATCCAATCCTAAGAAGTGACAAAACATTTGCTGTTCCCACGTTCTGCTCTCTGGGCACCAGGGTTAGCGGGAAGCCTAGAGAGGCCCCAGCCGCCAGAGGGAAGGGCTGCAGACGGAAGGAACAGAGAACTGGGCGAAGAGGAAAAGCAAACCAGAGGCTGCGTTTGCAAACTTCCCCGTTGCCTTTCTCCGGGTACCCTGCCACTGCTGCATTCCCTGCAGAGAGAAGTGCGGGGGAGGCGTCAAACATCAGCTGGCTCCTGAAAGCCGACTTGGCAAGATTTAAAAGGCAACCCCCCTGCTGTCACTGCCGCACGCTGGCGAGAAATCAAGCCACAATGAGTCCCAGCGCTGGATGGGGAGAGCAGATTGACTGGAGCTGTGCGCGAGCTGGTTTTCTGCCTGCTGCCCCTCTCCTCCTTCCCACATAGCACAAGCCCCACTCCTAAGCAGTCAACTTGCACCTCTTTTGTGGCCAGCTCTTCAGTGTTCTTAGCTAACACCTGGGGAATGTTTTCTTTAAATCACCTAACTTTTCTCTATCCTTCCTGCTGTGTTTAGCAACCATACCCCAGCATTTCCTCCCTCTCAGGAGAGCAGAGAACAGACTACATGCCTTGCGGAGACCTGCTCCCTGTGACCTTTTGGCTCAGATCAGCTGTGGCCAACCCACGGCTCTCAAGCCACATGCAGCTTTTGCTCCAATGGCTCCTGCCCCCGCCGGCTCCTCCCTGACCCCCAGCTTCCCTGTGCTTACCAGGTCAGAGCTGCGGGGTTTTAAAAATGGCGCCCAAGATGGCAGCCGTCTTAAAGGGGCAACCTCCTTTTTTTAATTTTTCTGTTTTTGCTTGACAATTCTGTTCTTGGGGAATTTTTTTTTTTTGGCTTGACAGTTCTGGTGTGGCTCTTTGCATTTTTTCTGCCACTGTTTTGGCTCTCTTTGTTAAATGGGTTGGCCACCTTGACTTAGATCATGGCTAGACTCTGCACCCAGTTTGGGAGGGAAAGCTCTTTGACTGATGCGTGTTGCTCTGCATTTGGAAGTTTGGAGGGATGGGGAGAAAATTAAAAAGAGAATGAAGGAAAGAACAGGGGACTCCCAAAGCATGACAAAGGAGAACCCTCTGATTGTTAGGAGCTAAGAGCAATGAGCGGGAACCTCACTGCACTGCGCACCTGTAGCTCCTCAGACGAGCTGTTCATGGAAATGTGCGTTTCTTTCATTAGAGGATTCAGCTTTAAAGGACGCAGCAGATCATGGGATCCTGGCACTTCGTGGGCATTGCCGGAGCCTTCTTGGGTTTGACCAATAGATCTTCCCCGTTGGCCCAGGTATTTGTTTGTAAAGCACCGGAGTTCCACTCATGTGGAACATGCCAGAGTTTCAGAGGCTTTAAAAAAAATCTGAGCATCAGTGCTCAGACTCAAGCCTTTGGTGAGTGGGTGACTCTGCTCCATGCATGCCCATGGGATTTTCCCTGTGTAAACCCGGGTTCAATTGGCTCCTGCTGTGTGCAATAGTTGGAGATGGGTCACGGGAGTGAAGCTTGGATTGGAGTCATGTTTAGTGGGAAGATTCAAGGCGCACACAGCATCACGGGTGTGCAGTGAACAGCATCTGGATTTCTCAGGCTGTTTTCTGGACATGTCAGAGGCTTCCAGCCTGGAAAAGAGGCTCCCTCCAGGACTTGGTTCTGTCCTGGAAGCAGAACTGTAGGGGGTAAAACGGAGAGCCTAAGGCATTTGAAATGAAGGCCAGAGAAAAACCTAAGTGTAAGTGGCTTTCCATGAGTGTTCTCCATTTCCCAGTCTCCCATGTGTCCTAGTTTCTCGGCCTCTTCTCTCTCTCACTTTGTCGCCCTCCTACAAACAGCCCAGAGCAGAGCAGTGGGACGGCCACGTGTCGATGTACTCTATCTACTACTCTATCTACATTCATATCTAAGAGATGAGACAAAAGCCGTGTTGAATTTTCCTGGTAAACCGTAATTATTCTCTCTCTCCAATAGGCAAAAATAAGCAGGGCATCCAGACATCTATTGTTCTCTGTTTTCTTGTGTAAATGTTGCAAATGGATAGACTGATCCCAAACTTCGTGTTATATAAATGCATCCCTGAGAGTAACAGCAGTCAAACCCGTTAGCAAGCAGTGAAGGAAACTGGTGACTGGAGGTATGTTCCCAAACAATTTCCCACATACCTTAAAATCAGCCACTTTGCATGGCCTGTTGAACCACCTGTCAAAAAAAATCAGGCCAGATACTTATCAATTTAGCTCGGGAGTGTTTGCAACAGGGAGTTAGTCTAGGCAGGTTCCCTTTTCAACAACAGCCCTGTTGTTTGCATTCCAGACGACCATAATGGAAAGGAAAAAACCAAGAGGCGCAAATAAAGCCTCATTTACAGCAACAAGTTAAGCATCAATGTGACACTATCAATTTGCACCACAAACATGTGATTCAGAGTGTTGCAAGAAACCTGAATTATGCCAGCTGGTAATCAGAGACCGCACTGTCTCTGGCCACCTGGGCTCTCTTCAGTCACAAAGTAGCTAAGAGAGATGGAGAAATTGGACTCCAAAATGCAGGGTTTCTCTTGCACCTGCAAAGGCTTTAGATTCTTTGCATGGTTACAAGGCTGTACGGAATTCGCAGAGAATCTAGGCCATTCGTAAAGGGAGTTTAATCAAGCTTTGAGAGATTTCTGTAGGCACGTCTTTATTTTTATTAAATAACCTTTGTGTTCTATTCCAGGTGGCTGTATTCTTATATTAAAGACGAGACTTCCCTTCCTTTCCCAACTCCAGGGGGAGCAGGAGGAGGCCACTTTGAGAAATCGGGCCCATGGAAGATCAAAGCGAACACCCCAAAATGGAGGCACTTGCCACTTCTGATCATTGTAAACTACAGGCCAAGGCCCTAAGGTTTCTACTTTGGCACAACTCCAAGTGACACTAAGGCCTGGTCTACACTATAGTGGAGAGTCAACTTAAGATAGGCAACTGCAACTATGATAAGCAACTGGAGCCAATGCATCTTAAGTCACGTTTCCGCGCTGTCCACACAGCAGAAGGGCAACAGGAGCCAACACTGCCGCTGGCTTCCCTCACTTCTCATAAGGAGCAGAAGTACCAGCACCGACGGGTGCGCCCTCTGAGTTTGATTTAGCAGGTCTTCACTAGGCTCCTCATTGTTTCCTGGGTCACTGTAGCCCCATCAGTCCCCGGAAATTAGAGACATAAGGCGGATGAAGTCCGACTTTTTAAATGGGCCAGCTTCTATTCCCGTGAGAGACCTGAAGAGCTCTGTGCAGCTCAAGGGCTGTGTCTGTCGCCAACAGCAGTCGAGCCAATAAAAGCGATTGCCTCGCCCATCTCATCTCTCTTAGGCTCCTGAGACACGTAGGACACGTCTATGTTGCAGCTGGAAGGTGTAGCATTCAGCTCAGGTGGGCATACAGACCCGCTGTGATTGAGCAGAGCATTAAAGATAAAGGTGCGGTCATGGGGACGTGGGTTAGCGGCCCCAAACATGCATCCAGGAGCTCGGACAGGGGTGTATTCTGGTCGCTAGTTTCAGCTGCCACAGTGCTAGTTTAGCTACAAGAGCTAGAGTGCGTACATTTACCCCGGCTGGGAATGATGCTTCCCCTCTGCAGTGCAGATGGAACCTTGAGCTCTTTTGAAATGTTCACTGATAATATTTTAATCACCATGGACACTAAAGCTGTGGAACCTGGAAGGCTGTTGCGGAACATGGCACACCTGGACCCTTCATTCAGGCGACTGGGCCCAAAGGTTATGAGTCCCTGCCCCTTGAAACTGGGACCTGAGTACTAACATTGCTCCTAACTCCCAGCCCTCTCTGCTGAGTATCTCTCCCACCGAGGTAGGCTCTTTCTTTCTCTCTTGAATCTTTACTTGTTCATTTCGTAGGGAGACGACTTGCCGTGTCATGTGCCTTATATCCCATAAAATGTGCAATTAAAGTTTTTTCTTCTTAGCTCAGCGTTACATCTCCATACTCCAAACATGGGGGGACAGGAATCAAAAAAACTGGAGAGGGGAGGGTCAAGGGAAATGAAAATGTATTCAGCCCTGACTTGATTTCCCCAGTCATTTCACCCTCCTTCTTGACTGTAACAGCACAGCTGTTGGATCCCAGCACAGAGCTGGTACTAGATGGGGAAAGCTGCCAATGCGTGGGAATCCATCAGGGAGGCTGGCTGGATGCCAGTTAGTAGAATCCAGATGCACATTTCTACATTGCCTACAGCATCAAGTGCTCTTGTTTTGTGGCTTTAATAATTTGCTGCTGTTGCAATAGTTAGCTACACGAGGACACACCTGATTTGTAATGCAGTCCACAGCCTGGGCTTGAAAGTGATTTCTTCCCGCACTGACAGTTGCTGTGCCAGGATGCGAGCTGCAGCGTAGCACGAGGTGAGAAAGTTAGTCAGAAGCCGAGACTGCAAGCTCCCTGCTGTACATAAACCATCAAAGTAGCATGCAACAGTCGCTCTTGGGATCTCCAAACCAGCAGCATAATAAATTCCCCATGATGGGAGAAATGAAGGTGATGTCCAGAGGTGAGCAGATGGAGTCACTCAAGAGTAGATGTTTCTCCCATGGTACGGACATCCAGTCACACACGAGAGAGGCAGTACCAGGCGTGGGCAAGTGACATCTCACTTTTCCGTTCTGTTTCCCGCCTGCCTTTTCCTCTGTCTTGCCTATTGAGATAGCAAGCTCTTAGGGGTAGGGGGCTGCCTTGGACAGTCTCTACAGCACCCAGCACAGCAGGGCCACACTGCAAATCATAATATAATGCAACAGGGCTAGGGAATGATCTTAAGTTAGGAGTAACCTGTGTCCTGCCAACAGGAGAAAGGAGCCCTAGATAAGTTAGTTGAGCCATAAGGGAAACTTTTAATGTCTTACAGCTGCTGTTCACCCTCCCCTTGTTTGCTGTGGCCACCACAGCTCTGTGTCATGGGGGAATTGCTCTATAGGGGAAGCTAGGGCCCAGGCTGCCCACGATTCCTTATGAAGGCTCCCACCTGGGTGTCATTGACCGTCATAGGTGGCTGTTTAGTAAACAAGCACCTGGACCTAATAAAGGTTACCCAAGCACAGGCAGAGGGACTTCCCAAGGAGAGGCAGGAGATGCCTGAGCCAGAGGGTTGAACAGAGACCCTAGAGCTGAGCTCTCTGGGAAGCCTTCCGGAACCAGGATCCTGAAAGAAGAGGTCCTGGAGAAGGAAGCCTTCAGGATGGGGGCCTGCAACCAGCAAGCTTCTAAGACGACCTCATCATCTCTGCCAAGGTTCCCTGATCACCAGCTGGAAGCCTGGCCTGGCCAGAGTCATATCCTGTGCCCCAGAGAAGAGCTGCAAGGAGCCGACCTCCCCAGACTCCAGAGAAGGACATTATTCTGGTAGAAGCAAAAGGCCACTCAGGACAGTGACAGGAACCAAGAGAACTGGTGAGAAAGAGCCAAGCAGAAGTGACTCAGGTGGGGGATGTGGGCTAAAAATGACATAGGCACCCAGGGGTGATATAGATGGTGATTGGTCCTGCCATGAGGGTAGGGGACTGGACTTGATGACCTCTCAAGGTCCCTTCCAGTTCTAGTGTTGTATGATTCTATGGTGACAGACCAGAACTAGTAGTCAATGGAGGTGGATGCAATCAGTGGATCAGCACTTTACTTGTAGGAGCATGTGCTTTTATTGTAGGGAGGTAACATAGGGCTCAGATCCTACCCAGGATGTCATGCTTTAGCACAGGCAGTTAGGTCTGGAGGAACCTGGTTGGACTTCAGGAAGGACCTGTGTTCTGAATTCTGAGTCACACTCGGCCACTGAGTGGCCACGTGGCTTTAGCCATGTCGCTTTTTTTTTTTTTAAAGTGTTCTCAGACCTGCTCTGTACAGGTAATCAGGCTGTATGAACAGAACGGTCCTTCTGCCTTAAAAATCTATACTACGCTGTGCTAGAAATGGCTTCTCCTGGAGAAACAAGCTAGCGAACACTGACACACTGGTTCCCATCATTCACAAGGGTTGTAGCTTTCCAGCATGTGGCGAGAAATATCCTTGAGAGAGCCCGGCAAGTGTTTGTCTTGGCCGAAAGACTAGTCCTCACTTGATGTGCTTTGTATTGACACAGCACGTCTCAGCAAAGAATTGCAGAGTGCCTTGCCAGCATCTACATACCTTTGCAAAAGGGACTGGTGATTGGGGAAACTGGAGTTGAGATACGTTAAAACGGCCTGATTTTATGCTGTGCACATATCTGTCTGGAAGCCAGTTGCCTTTACGTTGTCTCAAGTTGGGTACCCAAAATCATAGCCACTTTGGACAGTGTCATGACCCTTCTGTGACACAGGCATCACCCTCACTTTACAGCGGAGGAAACTGAGGCACAGAGGGGTTAAGAACCTTGGCCAGGGTGTCAAAAGGAGTCTATGGCAGAGCTGGAAAAAAGTCCCTCAGAATTGACTTTTAGCTTCCACTCTTTCCAGAGCCATGCCATGTTCTAAATGGTGCCAGATGCATGAAGCTATCCAGCCTTGGGGGCAACTGGTACAGTGTTGATCAAATATTGAACCTACCAAGACTTTATACAGCAGTCTTCTAGTAATACTCCTAAGTCTTTTTTTCTTGCTAGAAAGGAAGTATTTTCCATAAATATTTAAGGATACTCTAAAGGCTGCTGCTAATTAGAATAGATTTTTGCTATAGGATATGAGCCATTTAATTAAATTCATATGCATCTTTTGTTGCCTTCAGCCCCAAAGAGTATAAATGTAACAAACTTTTATAAGTGAGTCTCATTACCCTCGTGAAAGTTTGTAAAATTGTTTTTATCTGCCCCAAACTGTGATCCATGACAGGACTTGAAGACAATGCGGCGCCTAAGACATTCAGACACTTTTGACATTTTTACCCTTTGCTTCTACAAAGCCGTATCCATCGGAGGATCTCAGAGCCCTGAACAGAGGTGGGTAAGAATTGTTTTCCCCACTTAACTGTTCTAAACATTGTTTTCCATATCTATAAAGTGGTGTGCTCTAGGGCCAGTGCTCAGGAACTCCAACCATCAGTGGAGTCATTTCAGCTTTGCCCTGGGGGAAGAGCAGTGGAGGTACACTGGTGAACGCAGGAGGAGAATCAGGCCTAACCGGCTGATGTAGGAAGCAGAGTAATTCTTCTTGGTCTATCCCAGTGCTACTCAACATGTGGCCAGTTTGTTTGCGGCCCGGGGTGCAGTTTGGGTTTACATGAGGCTCAACGCAGCCCGTGGGTGGGAGCCAAAACAAAAAAGTAGTCAATATAATGGTCTTGTTGATATGCATTTTAGTAGTTAAATTCCTGGGCTGTAATTGCTCATTAAAAGTGCTGTCATACGGGTGGAAATCGGGTAACTATTGCATATCAGCAGAACTGACTTAAATGGGGCCTGCATGTTGTGTAGTCTTAACTCAATCTTTGTATTCACGCCTGTCAGTGTGAAAAAGCTATTTGCATATATATTTGCATGTACATGCAACCACACTTAAGTTGCGTCCCTCGGTGAGTGCTGTGAGTATCATTGTGGCCCCCGGGGCTTCCAAAGTGGAGTAGCCTTTGTCTATCCTCTACTACTTGTTCCATCAATACATCCCCCATGAATCCTGACAACTCTCTGCTCCACAAGGAAACCATCTGAGCATCAGAGTATTCAGCTCTGCCCAGTAAGCTGCCCCCCCTACTATCTGATCATGCCATTAGCCTTTCCTTTGAATATGGGCCAAATCCTGCTCTCAGATATGCTTGTGCAATGTCATCCACCACAACAGGGCAGATTTTCAGAGGGAGATTCTAATGGTATAAATTAGGACAGCTCCACTGACTTCAACACCAATTTACATTCAATGAGGATGCAGCCTTGACCAGCCAACTCGTCTCCTAGTTAATTTTTCTTGCCTGGATTTTAGTTCCTTTCAAATTAATCAGTATATTTTACAGTCCAAAAATCTCAACTGGTTTCTTCTAAAACAAATTGCTCCCTACTTGGAGTTAGACAAACTGTCCTAGCCTAATCAATAATAAGAAAGTTCCAAGAACAATTCACCATTTGTTCTCATTCACTTTTGAGAGACAGCGTCACTGTGCATTAATTTTCGTTTTAAACCACTACCTCTCCCTCCTACTCAAAAAGTGATTAGCTCCTGAGTTTAAAAGATTTATCAGCCATTACAGAACTTCATTCTAAAACCGATTAATAGGAAATTAATTGAAACAGCCATAGAAAGTTATGCAAAGATGAACAATTACAGCCGTAGATTTATAGCTGCTACTAGCAGAGCATGCAGAACGTTTTTCTGGGGGTGGAAGTCACCATTTTTAATCATTTTTGTAGAGTTTCAGCATCACAGAACAAAATTTGGAGAAAAAAGCGACTCGCTATATAGTGCCTTTCACTGTTCGATTGCACTGATGCACTTTGTGAAGCTGCTAAGTTGCACCCCAGAAGTGGCTGCATTTCACGAATGAAGCAGTTTGGGATCCATGTACCAAAGTTGTCTGAGCAAGTAGAACACTCTCATGATCATTAACACTGTCAGACTCAAGTCACTGAAGCAGCGGGAGACGCCCATTCAGGCCTCCATTTGCACCACCAGCATGATGGAAGGGTGGATCATGGGAGAAGTGACACGCGTGGCTTGCCATGAAGCCAGACAGCTGGTGCTCAAGCAGAGCACAACTGCCTGCAGCCGGTCTATGGAGCAAGTCTTCATATCCCAGACAACATTTCCACAGCTTGGCCAAGTCAGCAAGGGGCGGGGATGTGGCCTCAATTTTCTACTTGGTCTTGGAGGTGGCTCAGGGTCAGAGTGACGCAGGGTGGCTTGTGTTAGAAGCTGCCCATGATCTGTGAATAAGGGCTCCAGCATTCAGGTGTGTTCACCTGGTACCGTTCACCCAGGTGGTGAACAACCAACAAAAAAAAGTTGCCACAAACTAACCCAGGTCACAGGTGGAGGTGGAGGGAACGACTCCACCAGTTTAACAGCCATGTGGTAAAAACTTGGCAGGAATCTCCGAGGTTATATGATACAGAAACTATTGTAAAGGTCACTCTTCTCGTGTTTATTAGCCTGCCGTATCACACAAGTATCTGGGCTACCCTGGCAAAGTTGTATTGACTTGAACAGAACTATGAGTGTGGATCTGGCTCTCCACTTTCAAACCTGCTCCAAACGGTTCACTGTCACCTAGGAGCAACGCCATCCCAGGCCAAAGAGCTCAGGACATCTAAGGCATTGCTGCCGCCAGCCCTCCAGGGAACAAACCGCAGGAATACCTTTCAGACATTGTGCTGGACGGTAAGACGATGGTTCATCATCACGGGGGCAGCAAAAGAACAGTGCTTTTTGCTAGCAGGGCTCCGGCTGCCACTCCTTCTCCCCATCCCCTCCCCCTTGTGTGTGTGTGTGTGTGTGTGTGTGTGGAGGGGTCATGGGAGTGGGGGGGGAAGGAAGGGCTCCTGGCTCCCCACACACAGGCTGTGTTGGGAGAAGGGAGGCAGCTCCTGAGTCCCCTGGGCCTGGTAGAGGGGCTGCTCCCGGGTACCAGTTAACTGGCACATGGTAAGCATCACCAGGTAAGGGATGATGTTTGCCAGGTAACCAGTTACCTGTTCACATCCCTACTCAGAACCGGGTTATATTTTTGTTTCCATGACCCTTACTGAGAATCACTCAAACCTCAGTCACGGTTAACAAGCCACAAGCAGCTCTCAGTGCTGTCGCGTTAAAGTGTGAAATGTCTGCTGAACCAACAGGCTGGTGCATGTGCAGTCCCTCTGGAGACACCGAGCTTGGAAATTTCAGCGTCCAGTGACAAGGGGCTGCAATTCTACAGGGGACACGCATCCAGGGAGCTGGTGGATTGGTGCGTCCCTAAAGTTAAGCTACCAGGCAGCATCCGTATCTCAACGCCCAGCAGTGCTCCATGCACAAAGCAAATCTGAGCGAGCAGCAGGCTCTGGAACATCTGCCACTCACGAAATGGAACCACAGAGCGAATGGTTCGAAGGGAAGGTAAACAGGACAGTTACTTACACAGCAGTAGCTTAGCCCACCTCGGCAAACAAGCGGGTATAACTGCTCAGTCCAGACAACCCACCCCCATTTAAATCCACACTGCGGGGGTAGAGCCAGCCAAGAGAGATTAAGCGAGACATTTCTTGCTTGCTCCTTTTAGAGCAGCCAGGAGAATGATTTTACTGGTGAAAAAAGTACTCTGTTAAATAAATAGGGCTTCATTATGCCACATTCATCGGCATGGACTCTAATAGGGCTTTTAGGCCTTTCATGCCTTTTGCTACCATCATGCCAATATCTTGCCCCTGTCTATTTTCTTTAATAGTGTTCATTCAGTTCACCCTGAGGGAAAGGTCTGATCTGGGTCCTGATCCACTCTCATTGGAGTCAATGGGAATCTTTCCAGAGACTTCAACAGCAGCTTCATTGGACCCTTTGAGGGGCAAATTTCACCAGAGTGTCTCTCTTTTCTGTTCTGACAAACCCAAAGGGGTATTTTCATGGAGCTCCTGCTGAGCTCGGTCAGGCAGGTTGTATTGGGGGAGGCTGCCTGGGTCACCCTGCAGTCAAAATCCCCCTGCTCTGATCCCAGCTAGTTATACCTATATCCTAGAACTGGAAGGGACCTTGAAAGGTCATCGAGTCCAGTCCCCTGCCCTCACAGCAGGACCAAGTACCATCCCAGACAGATTTGCCCCAGATCCCTAAATGGCCCCCTCAAGGATTGAACTCACAACCCTGGGTTTAGCAAGCCAATGCTCAAACCACCGAGATATCCCATCACTCCTCTAATGAATCCTTTTGAGAGTGCTCTGAAAACAAGACTCCTCCGGCAGCCATGACAACGGATTTCTGCCATACGGGTCAGTAGGCATCAGTGCTCCCATTGACAGGGCCATGCAGGGCAACAGACCCCACTGTGGATATGATCAGTATTTACTGGTGTGGTACTAAAAGACCCAATCAGGGCCCTGCTGTGCCATACAAACACCAAGCCAAAAAGCGCTCCCCAAGGCCACGTCTTCAGTAGAAGATAGCCAACGTGACGATTAATCTTCCGGAGTTTGATTTAGCAGGCGTCATGGCTCCTTCCCCACTCTGGCATGATAAATGCAGAAGTGGGAGCCAGCAAGTGTACCCCAAAGCCTTATCTACCAGGCTTTGGTATTAAACTTCCCCCCCAAAATCTTAAAACCCTAGATTTTGGGAATAAAACTCTCTCTGCCACCACCCAAATTAGTAAAGAAACCAGGGAAAAGACCATTTGGAAAGATCTCACCCCTAAAGTAAAAAGCAGGACACTACCATTAACCAATGCCAGGTTAATAAAAGAAAAGAGAAAGAACTTTTATTATTACAACAATATTCCTGTTGCAAGCATAATGCCTAGATGGAAAAGTAACCGATAATATACTCATGGATAAACTCCATGGGCCTAGAACTTAGTTACAAGGAAAAACCAACCATTTCTTAAAAGGTGCACAGACATCAGATCCCATACCCAAACCATAAAACAAGAAAACCTAATGGATTTATCTAAACTTTACCCTACTTACAGAAAGTGAAGAATTGTTTCTTGGGGAGAGAGGCATGTCTGTCTGCCTCTCTCTGTAGCTGAAAAAAAAGGAACTCACACAGAGACAAGAGAGGGAAAAAATCAAATTCCTTTGTCCCAGTTTGAAAGTCCTACCTACATTCCTATTGGCCACTCCACCTGTCTTAGTCCCCAGGCTGCTGGCTAACCCTCATAATCATGATAGCAGGTTAATTAAGACCCACTAAATTGAACTCAGGGGGCACCTGCCTTGTTGGTGGCTGGTACTCTTGCACCTGCAAGGCATAAGAGAAGCTGACAGGAGTGTTGCTCCCATTAGCCCCCACTGTGGGGACAGTGGGGAAACTTGAATCAAGGTACACCGACTCCAGTTACATAATTAATATAGCCGGAGTTGCGTATCTTGATTCAACATTCCTCTTTAGCATAGGCCTGGCCCAAGTCAATCTACTGCCAAGAAAGTTTCAGGAAGGAGGGTTTTTTTAATAATATGAAACGGATCTAAAATAGCCTCACATAGACAGCTTCCTTCCAGCTGTGATGGCACCAACCTCGTCCTTATCTGCTCGGGATCACATAACATTCCCTGGAGGAACTAACATTAGGAACATTCTTTTGTTCTTCCTTTCATCTCTCCTCCCTCTGCTGTGGTGCCCTCAGCGGGAAAGAAGAGCCCAGCCCAGTGCAATCAGCCAGCACTCAAAAAGGAACCTCTCTGCTCAGAGGCTGTTGGCAGGATGCTGAAGGAAATGTTTGGTAAACCCTCGTGATGCTGCCTCTTAAGATGCAAAGCATCTGGGGCTCCCAACGAGAGGCCCCAACGCCCTCATGAAGTCAACGGCCCTGAATGTTTACACACCGCTGCACTGGCTCTCCGTAGCATAACCTAATGCCCGTGGCTTACCCACAGGACTTTCCATTGAAAATGCAGCACGGTAACAGCCTTATTAACACATCTAGCAAAAGGATGGGGGGGGGAGGGTGAATGCACTAGCCCTTTGTTGCTTCAGACAGGACTGCACCATTTAACTTCAGCCAGTGGTGAAAATAAGGTCTCGCAACCCACGCCTTAGACATTATTTGTCTACATCATAAAATGCCTGATTCCGTTTGACAGCCTGGCTAGGAAATCATGCTGCCCAAAGCTGCCGCATCCGCAGGTCTCTGCTCACACGAGCGTGGCGAGCTCCAGGAACAGCTTCATTCGGCTGCGCCGAGAATCAGGCGGGCAAAGCTGCTAGGGGATGGCCAAGAGAAGCAAATGAACGCCAGCATTTCCATTCCGTCCGGCTGCCAGACGGAATGAACCCGCATGGCTAGCACAGGGACAGCGCATTAGGCTGTATTGTGCGTATCTGAATGGAAAAGCCTCGCTGCTCTCAGACAGTAATTTCATATCAAGCCTTTGCAGCTAACAGGAAGCTCGATGAGACTGTCCCTCCTTGCCCTGGTTTTCCAGGACTTCTGCCATGTAGCCCTGAGCTCTGTCCCATCCGGGTCCTTTTGGATACCCCTTCTTCTCGGCCAGTGACACCAGATCCCTCCACTTTCTCTGCTCTCTCTTCCAGCTCCATGCCTTCTGTCACACTCCTCCCTGTGTCTGGAACCTTGCCCACCCATGCCCTTCCAAACATGTGCCAAGCTCCCTCTCCTCCCCAAGAAACAAGCTACTTCTGGTGTTCCATGGAGACAGCAGATACGCTCAGATAATATTACATTAACCCACGTATTAAAATGAACTGTAATATTTAATATCAGAGGGGTAGCTGTGTTAGTCTAAATCTGGAAATCAATGGACACAAATCAATGGACACAAATCAGATATTAGGAATGGCAACATACAAAGACCTGTAGGGGAACACTTCAATCTCCCTGGACACACAACTGCAGATCCAAAGGTAGCCATCCTGCAGCAAAAAAACTTCAGGACCAGACTTCAAAGAGAAACTGCTGAGCTACAGTTCATCTGCAAGTGTGACACAATCAACTCTGGATTAAACAGACTGTGAATGGCTCGCTAACTACAAAAGCAGCTTCTCCTCTCTTGGAATTCACACCTCCACCTCAGGTACTAGAAGTGGGCCTCATCCTCCTTGACTGGATCCATCTCCTCATCTCCAGCCTGATTCTGGCCTGCATATTTATACCTGCCTCTGGAAATTTCCACTGCATGCATCTGACGAAGTGGGTCTTTGCCCACGAAAGCTTATGCTCCTACACTTCAGTTAGTCTATAAGGTGCCACAGGACTCCTCGCCGCTTTTGTAATATTTAGTGCTACTTTAAATTACAAACTTAATGCAACTCTCAAGGAGTGCACATGCCTTAGTGGACCAACCATGGGATCTTGCCCTTGATGATCTATGGCCCTGGACATGCTTATTCTATGCAAGGCCTGCTTTCTGTCCTCCCACTTGTTCCGTCTCCTCTTGTTAATTCGCCTGTTGCCAACGTCTAAATGCCAGACTATGAGCTTGCCTGATTGGGTTTTTAGTTGGGATTGGTCCTGCCTTGGTTAGGGGGCTGGGCTTGATGACCTCCTGAGGTCTCTTCCAGCTCTATGATTGGTTTGTACAGCACCAAGCATACCCTGGTTGAGGTCCTCAGATGCAACCATAGCAGAAAGGATGGATGAGGTGCTCTTCTCGCCACACAGGGAGAGGTTGGCCTGTGACATTCCAGCTGGGGAGGTGTGAAAACTCAAAGGGAGCAACCAGGAGAAGAGGAGGAAGGAGCAAAGAAGAGGGGTGGGATAATGAACCCAACAGGGGTGGAGATGAAAGGGCAAGAAAAACGAGAAGGAGCGGAGACAAGGTGGGTAAAAGGGGGAAGCGAAGGAGGAAATTGAGACGACAATGAGAGGGGTAGGAACAAAACCAGGTGCCAGGCAGGAGAGAAAGGGCAGGACAGCAAGGCATGGATGGGAGTGAACATGGCATTAGGACTGAAAACACCGGGGGTTTGAGAGGGGGAAGGGAAGGCGAAATAAGGAGGATTTTTACCCGGCTCAAATCACTCCTGCTCATCCCTGCTCAGTGCATCAGAGCCCTGAGCAGAGAAATCATCAATCATGCCTGACACATGTGCAGCCTTTGCCTTCACAGCCGGATGGGCCTGCGCTAAAAGAAAGCCCTGTGTGTAAATAACCCCCGACTTTGGGCCACTGGGATTCAGAACCAGACCGGGCCCCCGGCTAATCATTATCCAGAGCAGGAGGCAAAGAAAAGGCTCTCCCCACATTTCAAGGGCCAGATGACAGCTTTTAATAGGCTTTTTTTTTTTTTTTTAAAAAAGGCTCCATTGCCACCGTAAAGACGTTCAAAGATAAAATGCATCAGCCCTATTGTTATTAGACCTTCCAGTGGGGCAAAGCGCAGGCTTCGCGGTGCTCTCGCTGTAGTAATCACCTCTGGTCTCCTTGGGAGATGAGCAGGAGAGCGTGTGGTTCCAGGAACGCGGCTTGGAACTTCCTGGGGCTGCCCGAGCTACTGTCAGCCCCCAAGGGAGTTATTTCCACAGGCTGCTCCCCTTCTTGTACTGCCTGCGGAGCGGGGTGGGTGTTAGAGGAAGGGCAATGGATCCTTTTCACCCCCTTTGGAGAAGCAGGGCACGGAGTCTATTCTGCATTTGTACAGCACCTGGCAGAGACTAGCGACACGGGCAGGGGTGCAGGTGGGGCCACATGTACTCCCCCCCCCGATAGCAGGTGCCAGCCAGCAGCTGGCAGGGGGACTGGGGCTGGCAGCAGGAGTTCGCACTGCACAGGGTCCCCACTCCTTCCTCCCCCCCCCAGCAGCAGCAGTGGGGAAGGTGCAGACAATGTGGCCCTGCTTCCCATCCATGCTGCTCTAGGGAGGGCTGGGAAGGGATGGAGCAAGGGAAGGGATGGGGGTGTAGCAAAAGGCAGGAAGAGGTGGGGCTGTTGCTCCCTCCCTTCCTTCCCCGTCACCAGTCGCCGTCTCAGGCAACTCGAGCTGCTCCTTGCCCTTTCTGATTCACCCCTCTAGTTTGTAAAACAGGGAGGATGAAATGGAGCTCCTGCCCCAATATGGAAAGTTTCTAAAACTACTCGACATAAGTAGCATCATTCCTGCAAAGCCAGCAAAGCCTGCACTGCCAACTGCTCGGTCCAATCCTTTCTCAAGCAATAGCAGAGGCAGCTCCTTCTTATTTTAAGACCTAGTTTTTGAAAGAAACAGAAGTTGAGCAATCAAACTGCCCTTTGACTGGGTCAGCGGGCAAGCTTGTCGTCTGTCAACAAGCTAGACCTGGGAGTCTGGCACTGTCTTTAAACAAAATGAGAACTGCAAATTTATAACCGATACAAGAGCTAGAAATTAAGATTTCTACACAGAAATCCTGCCCGCTTCACACAAGGTCACTATCATCAATACAAGAACCATCGCCTCTGCCGTGCTGGCCACAGAGATTAGCCTCTGTAGCCTTATGAAAATATCTTATTGCCTCTATATAAAACCATGGTATGCTCACATTTTGAATACTGCGTATAGATGTGGTTGCTTCATCGCAAAAAAGATGTATTGGAATTGGAAAAGGTTCAGAAAAGGGTAACAAAAATCATTAGGGGTTTGGAACGGGTCCCATATGAAGAGAAATTAAAAAGACTTGGACTTTTCAGTTTAGAAAAGAAGAGACTAAGCGGGGGTGGGGGAGGGGAAGAAGATGATAGGATAGAGGTCTATAAAATCATGATTGGTATGAAAAGAGTGAATAAGGAAAAGTTATTTACATATTCCACAGTCAACCTGTGGAACTCCTTGCTTCCCCCAGCTCTGGCGGGGTAGGTAGGGCTGGCATAGAAAACACATTTTTGTAATGTAAACTGAAGCCAAGGGGATATGAAAGACAAAGAAACCTGAAAACCCCTTGATGTTTGTAAGGGGTGACCTTAGCATCCCTTTAGCTTGATCCTAGCTTCAAAATATTTCTAATTCTCTGGACTAAGGGCCCAATGCACTAAGGGCCCAATGCAATGAGCACTGAGGCCAATGGCTCGAATTCTCTAATGCCGGGAAAGGCATTTCCTCATGAGACCACAGCACTCAGACCTCAACACTGAAAGAAAAACGCTTGTCACATTAACATGCACTTAATTTCTGCTACCTCTACGTCCCAGCCATGAAATTCAATATTTTCACCATGGAGGTTCTACTGTAATATAGGTTGAATCTCTCTAGTCCAGAACTCTCTGGTCTGGCAACATCCCTCATCCGGAATGATTTTAGTTAGCCGGATGTCCACTTTTCATGGGTGCGGCCAACTTTCCTGTTGTCTCATACGGTTTTTTTTTTTTTTACAGCCACCAGTCCCAGCTCTCAGAGTTCTGTGCTGTTCTTTAGCTTTAATTTACCCCAAATGTCCTCTAACAACCCAGTAAGCAGTGCAACTGTTGGTAAGGCTGCTAGTCAATATTGACCTCCCGTGGTCCAGAAAATTCTCTGGCATGGAACTGGTCAGGTCCCGAGGGTGCTGGACTAGAGAGGTTCAGCCTGTACAAACGCTGATTATACTCAGGGATTTGTCTCCACTGTCCAATGCCATTATGTTTTAATGTGCTAACTGCAACATTGTTAAATATATGGTTGCACACAGGATCCTTGGCTTACCCAATACCCCAGTCAACATTTACACTCAGCAGCAACATGTCTACTATCATGTAAAAAATCTGATGTCATCTCCCAGAATAAACTAAGCCTTCAAGGGGAAAGTGCAACCTACTGAATCATCACCTCCTCTTCCCATAGTACCTTAAGGTTATCCTTGAAGATAACTCAAGCATCACTCGGCCAGACTGCGTCGCTAAGGACCAGTGCTCCAAGTTGTGAGCTTAGGCACCCACTCAGGAGAGATTTAGATGGCGCCCAGTGAGTAGCAGCGTGCCCATAGCTAGGTGTTTTGTTTCTACTAGCAGTGCACATTCCTCAGTATACATACCGCACATGGATGGAAAACATTAGAGGGAACCTTGCTAGGGACAGCTGATCAGCCCACCTCCTGAAGTGGTCTGATGGAGGTCTGTGTCAACATGGTGTTCTACCACTAAGTAGGCATTGCAGAATACCAACAAACAGGCAGCTGACTTTATAAATCTAACAAACACCAGCCCTCGATTCAATTTATCCCAACACTATTGGTGCTTCCAACACAAGGTAATAGAGACTGCAGGAATGCAATACTGAATACTCTATCATCATACAGAATGTGCAGCAACTCTCTATTTAATTAGAGTTCCCTTAAGTGCAAGTGCTGGCAGACAGCAATTCACTCACTAAGCAGATTCCTTTACTGCGAAACAAAAGAGTCTCTGGGAAAAAAAAAAAAATCAAATCAAAGTCAGTGTTCATTGAAAATATTGCTGTAGGAATTCAAATATAATTTGTGTTTCATATAAAACACTTTCAGTGACTGGCTGAGCAAATCAGCTTATTCTTTTGTTTGAATTAATAAGGTAGGTCTTTGAAAAGCCGATTGGGTTTTTGTACAGAGTCCTATGCTTCTCATAAGCAGGTTTAAAAAAAAAAAATCTGGACAATTTTTTAAGATAACTCGTAGTGTAAATGTAGTCGAAGCTTTCTCGGCAAAAATATGCTAATGAGGGACTCATTTCCATGAGTCATGATCTCATTTGCATATTTTCTGCCGATCCGTTTTTGCACTGGGTTTTTGCACAAAAACAAGCAGTGTGGACGTTTTCTTTTCAGGCGAAAACCTCTTTTTCCGCAAGATCGGTAAACCTTCTTTTTTGGGGCATAAGGATCTTACGGAAAAAGGAGGATTTGCGCAAAAAGAAAACGTCCCCACTGCTTGTTTTTGCACAGAAATGGATTGGCAGAAAATATGCAAACGAGTCCCTCATTAGCATATTTCTTGTAGAGAAAACTCTTAGTGTAGACATAGCCTCCCTCTCTACCCAGCAGGCTGGGAAGTCTGTGTCTCCTTTTCCACAATCATCATCTTCCTAGGTGACAAGTGTGCATCTGTCTGTCTGTCTATTCATGAGGTCGTTTAAGAAAGCTCTAACCACTCAGGAGGCGAAGACCACCAAATTTGGTAGGCAGCTTCCTCTTATAACTGAAAGCAAGGTCAGGGTTTGGTTGTGCCAGGACAATGGGATGGTTGTGGAATGCGACTGTTTCGCATCACACGGAAAGGGAGGGATGCGAGAGCAGGGACACTTACACTCACATATGGCCATGTGGAGCAGCTAGCATGGGGGACAGTTACACTCATGAATGACTCATGGGGGGGCTGGCTGGCAGCATGACTCCCTTCCCCCCAGCCTCTCCAGGGGAACAACTGTCAGCTGTCACGTGGCCCCGAGAAGCCACCATCTGGCCCCACCCTCTGCCCTAAGCCCCCCATGCCCTGCCCTGAGCCTCCCACCCCCTAACTCCCAACCCCTTGCCCCGATTTAAGAACCTAAGCAATGCCAGCTACGTCTTCTAGTTAAATATATTTTGTTGTGGCCAACCTGGCACTCAAATGAAATTAAGCCGCCACACAAGAGGAGCTATGATATAATGAGAGAAATAAACAACCAACTGGAGCTCCAGGGCCCACGAGCCACAGAATTCGAGATAATCGGTCCTGATTTGGCAACGCTTAGCAGCACGAGCTTAGATCCCATTGATGCAAGCACTTTGCAGAACGAGGATGGACAGAAGCAGGCACTCAAGCGTTCCTATGAATTAGAGCCTTAGTCTCCTCCTTTTTACCAAGCTTGGTTTGTTCCCCATGCTACGGTCACCAACACCGAGTCCAGTGTAGTTTTAAACATCCCAAGAAACGAGACTTCTGCCACTTCCCAAGAAGGTGGCTGTACAATCGAACAGAGCTCACGTATCCAGCAGCCCTGTTCCATCTCAAGCTCCCTCGATTCTGAACACACACACACCTGGGTACAACCAACTCCCCTCGGGAAACCTATGAATAATACAGCTGTCCACATCTGCTCTTGCTGGCTATTCATTTGTTAGCCAACCCACCTGACTTCAGAAGAGCTCTTTCCAATGTCGTCCCTAAAAGTCATCATCATCCTGAAAGTGCATTTGGCACAATCCAGGGTCACAGAATCAGAATATTAATGCAGGAAGGGTTAACTGGCTACAGCTGAAAAGGGTGTTACCTGGACAGCAAGAGATCAAAAATAGCAAAAAGGTGTGTGATGGGATTAGTACCCAAGGAAGGAACAACCCCTAAAGCCAAGCAGATTACACACTTGTGTTACAATGACTGTTCAGGGATGGAGAAACCTCTTGGGTCATTCTTTCAAATGCCGGCTGCTGCATGGGATTCAACCTACATTCTGCTGAATAAATAAAATGTTTACTCAACTTATTTACATGAAAACAAAGGAAAGTCAGAATTCTCGTTCCTTCCCTCCACTCAAGGGTCTTAGCAAGGGGAAAGGACTGTGTGAGTATCTTGTTTATGTTGCAGTAAACACTAACAAGATCCATTTCTTATGCTTTTAAGTACATAAAGAGGGATGATTCATCCATCTTTTGTATTCAGACTATTACAAAGCAAACTCCTTCAGGATCTCTCTGGAGTTGGGGAACTAAGTGAAAAGTGTTGTCTGACCATTTTATGGGATTGCACTTCGAATAGTTGAATATTCATCAGGAGAAGTAACATTGTGGTACATTAATTTTCTATCTCCAGATGAGACTTAACATCTGTCACTAACCACTTGGCCAGCATCAAGCTGGTATCCATGCAGGAATGTTATGCAAAAAGTGAGGCTGTTAAAATTACTGAAGCCTAGTCAAACAAACACTCCAGACAAAGCTCTTCCAGCTCTCAGTGTTTCCCTCTGCTTTCTGCACTGGATATTCAATATCCACAGTAACCTTGGACATTGCATTGCAAGAAGTCTTACAAATTAGACTTCTGTAATTTTTCAACTAGCAGCTGTGTCACTTTACACCACTGCAAGAACACCTTGGCATTTATTGTGCACAGGTCCTAGAATACATGGGACCTACTGTCCTTTTACCCAGCTGTATAACAGACAAAGGGTTGCCTAATTGATAGGGCTCTAAACTGAGAGCCAGGAAAGCCGAGATTCATTCCTGGCTCTACCAACGACCTTTGGTGTGACTCTGGGCAAGTCACTTCACCTGTTTGTTCCCCTTTCCTCCCCCTCTCTTTGCCTTCTCAATTTAGGCTGGAGGCTTTTTCCAGGCAGGTGCTCTGTACTGCTATATTAAAGATATACAGATTTCTCTCATTCCTCATTGTTGGTAACAACTTTCTAGAAGTCTAAAAGATCTTTCCCTGCTAATGCTCTTCCAGCAATCCCTCTCTCTCCTGCACACACTCTTACTTCATGATGTTTCAGATTAAGTAAAAGCCAACTGCTTACTTCCCTGTCTGTTTACCAGGGGGTCTGAGTTCTCGGGGGGCACACAAAGCCACCGAAGAGTGCCCCGTAGCACACCACCAGCTCTAAACCAGCAGGGGGAGAGAACATGCTGCTTTTCAGCAGGACACACCAAAAATCTGGACATTTGGAAACTTTTTTAAAGAAAAAACATCAGGAATCATCAAAACTACCAAAATCAGTCATCCACTCGGTGTAGTATCCCACCTCCTGCACAGACAAACTTCAGCAGACAACCCCTCCAGCTCCCTCCCACCCTAGCAACAGGCACCTTTCTAGCCTGCTCTACAAACAGCCACAGATAGTATTGCCAACTTTGTAATTGCATAAAACCTTGCCCTGCCCCTTCCCCAAAGCCACGCCCTCTGCTCACTCCATCGCTCACTCTCCCCCACCCTCATGCACTTGCATTGGGCTGAGGCGGAGAGTTGAGGTGCAGAAGGGGGATGAGGGCTCCAACTGGGAGTATGGGCTCTGGGGTGGGACTGCTGGGCTTGAGATACAGGGTGGGTCTCAGGGCTGGGACTAGAAATGGGGTGCCTGGGGGGGATGAGTACTTTGGGTGCCGTCAGAAATGAGGGGTTCAAACTGCAGGAGAGGGATCCAAGCTGTGGCAGGGGGTGGGGAGTGTGAGGGTGGGGCCGGGGATAACAGGTTTGGGGCGCAGGATGGGGCTCAGGGCTTGGACAGGGGGGTTGTGTGCGTGTGTGGGGGGGGGGGGAGGGCCAGGACACTGCTTCCTGCAGCTCCCATTGGCCAGGAACAGTGATCTACGGCAAATGGGAGCTGCATTTATTTACCTGCAGCTGTGTGGGTAAATACAATGGCAGCAGCCTGCCAGGGGCTAACAATGTATGTGGGGGTTAAATGTACTGTGTATGTGCATATATGTTAATATGTGATGCATACAGAATATTTAGATCTGACTAGATACTGTTAGAGCTCCTTTTCAACCAGATTTGCTAGTAAATATAGTGGTGGGGGCCTGCAAGAAGCTAGCCCTAGTGGACCATATCTGGACCATGGGCTGGTATTTGCACACCCGTACCCTAGCCACTGCTCTGCAGGCACGTACGTCCCAACCCACGCAAAGAGGAGTGCGAGGAGGGGGAAAGCAGTGAAGAGGTGGGATTGGAGGAAAGGAATGAATGGGGATAGAGCATTGGGAGAAGAGGGGAAGCATCAGGGGAGGAGGCAGGGCAGGTTCTAGCACCCCTGCTGGTGTGTCTGGTTTTTAAATATTACAAAGATGCCAACAACCCCACCCACTGCCCTTGTAGCAAAGTGGGATAACCAGTCACCTGCCTGGAGGAGGGAGAAGGACAAACATAATCCTCTTCCAGCAGGACCAAGACCTGGTAACAGAGTGGGATGTTTCAGGGAACAATGGCCGATATATTACACCTACACAGTGCAGCCAGTACAGCAATACTATCCTAGGGGAGCTGTTGCCTCGTGACCCATCAGCCTGAACGTTAAGTAGAAAATTGACTAGCACTTGCCATTTTCCTAGCTAGTGGAAATACAAGTTCTCAGATTATTCACCCCTCTAATCACTACCCACTTGTTATCTGCAAATTTCTAACACAACAGCTACTTCCCAACACACTGGTTTCCCTGACCTATTTGCCTCAACGGTAACTGTTCCGAAGCAGCTTCCTATCCAGTCAGCATGATGTGGACCGCCATGGATTATTTCCGTAAAACGGCGATGCAGCCTTTTGCTCACGGCAGGATTCCAGAGTCTTGGTAAAATAAATCAGGCTATAAAAATAATTAAAAATAAGGCTAGAGATGGCACGCAGCACATGGCTCACAAAGTTACTGCAACCCGGAGCTGCTCAGAATGACTGCTGCAGGCTCGCACTGGGGTCCCGTCCCCTCCCCCCTCCCACATAGTCCCCCCTCCCAGCATAAGGGGTATGTAGAGCAACCTATGGTGTTCCCCTGCAGTACCTGGGTGAGGAAATTCTCCCCTAACTAGTTAGGGCAGGGGAGAGCAAATACAGGCCTCTGGGCCAGATCCGGTCTGCCGACTCCCATAGCTATATTTACCTGCACCGCCACATGTATAGGCGATCTCAGCTTCCATTGGCTGCGGATCACCATTCCTGGCCAATGGGAGCTGTGGGAATGGTGCTCGGTGCAGACTGGGACACTACTTCTTACAGCTCCTATTGGCCAGGAACAGTGATCTGTGGCCAATGAGAGCTGCACTCGCCTGTACCTGCGGAGGCGTAGGTAAATATAGCGGCAGCGGCCCACCAGGGGCTAACCCTGGCGAACCGACCAATTTTATTGCCCACCCTGAGTTAGAGCTTTTTTCCGACCCCCTGTATACTAGGGATGTGAAAGTGTAAACATGTACACGATTAATCAATGAGTTCGGGTTCATTGGTTAACGCGCACAGATACAAGCAGCCCAGTTCTCCTCCCTTCCCACCAGTGCTGCCTCTGTATGAGAGGCATAGCGTGTGGGGGGCGGGAGAGGAAGGTGGGTGCCTGCAGAGAGCCAGCTTTTAAACTGGCTCCTGGGGAGCTGCTGCCCCTGCACACGTGGTCTCTCACCCCCGGAGAGCCAGTTAAATTGTGTTCATTTAGGTAAATGTTAACATCCCTACTGTATTCCACTGCAGGAGTATACAGTAGCCACAGCAAGGTGAGTTTCTGGGGGAACTCTCCCAAGATTTAAAAAATACTTTATATAAAGGTTTTATAAATGCACTGTGCAAATTTTTAAAGCTTGAAAAAAATTCCTCCTGTTTTTAAAAAACAAACAACTAGAGGTGGATGAACTATTCCTAACAATTTGGTTTTGTCAATGATATTTAGAATTTATTTGGTTTGAGAACTTTATGAGATTTTAATAACTTGAATAACTTTGTTGTGCTAATAATTTTTCAATGAAGAATACCAGCTGATTGGCTGTTGCAGAGAGAGACTGCTTCATCTTTTTCTAGGATTATTAATTCTCACTAATGATTTTTGAATGCTTGTGGCTGGCAGAACTGCAGATTACTGTGTGTTCTCTTGCTGAATTGGTTTCAAAACATTCCCTTAAAGTAGTGCTCCTATAGAATATTTGCCAACTGCAGAATACATGATGGTATGGTATAAAGGTTTGACTGGAATTCGTTTAAGGTCAGCTACATAGCTTCACCACAAAATTAATGGTGATAAAAATTCATGTTGATAAAAATGTTTATTCCACTCCACACTAATAGGAATGACAAGTAGTCCTGCAGCATCCTGGAGACAAATAAATTATATATCATCATGAGCTTTTGATACTATGTATATATTTTTGTTAGTCTCCAAGGGTATGTCTACACCGCAAATAATAACAACAGCCGTTATTTCAAATTAACTTTAACAGAATCTATACATGCAAACCACTATTTCGAAATTAATTTGAAATAGCAGAGCGCTTCATTCGAATTTGGCAAACCTCATTCTACAAGGAGTAATGCCAAATTCGAAATAGCAATTTTGAATTAAGTGCTATGTAGACACTTAATTCGAAATAGGGGGCCTCCAGCTCTTCCCAGGGAGCCCTGGTGGGCACAACCAGGAAAACTTACTCTCCTCTCCCCCAGCCCCAGAGCCATTAAAGGAGTAGACCCTGACCACAGTGCCTGAGCCAGCTCCAAGCCTGCCAGCCCAGAGCCAGCAGTGACCACCGGGGCCCCTGACCCAGTGGCCCCAAAACATGAGCCAGCAAGCCACTGGCACCCAGCCCTCCACCACTCCCCAGGAGCAGTCTGCCAGCTCCCAGGAGCCTGCCAGGGCCCGGAGAAGGTGGGTGCCTTCCTGGTCCAGGGCGGAGATCACAGACCTTATTCAGGTTTGAGGGGGATGCCCCCAACGTCCATGATCTCCGCACTAGATGGAGGAATGCGGCCGCCTATGGCAGGATAGCTGCCAGCCTGGCCACCAAAGGCCACATGCGAACCCAGGAGCAGGTCTGCATAAAAATTAAGTTGGTCCAGTGAGACCCCCAACCTTAGGCTCTGAGCTTCCCCTCCCCTTTCTTCCCCCTTCCAGCTCCCTCCTCCCAGGTTTCCCCCTCCCCTCTCCCACCTCCTTTTCCCAGTCTCCCCAGAGGTTCATCCCCCCCCTCCCAGTATTGTTCAATAAACCCAGTTTCTATTTTTGAACATACGTGTCTTTTGTATGACATCAGGAAGGGGGGCTAGGGAGGGGTAAGTGGAAGGACGTGAGGGAGGAATAGGGGTACGAGCCCTCGGTGGGGAGGACCAGGGTGGCTCTGAGGGATCCTCAGGGTGGACGCTCTCCCGCAGGGCCTCCTGGATCTTGACAGCCCCCTGATGGACCCCCTGGATGGCAGCCTGCAGCAAGCGCAGCCGGGCTGAGGGCAACGACCCCACAAGACGCACCAGTGTGCCCAGGGGCAGCTCTGGCTCCATGTGGCCAAGTGCTGTAGTGTCCTGAGTCACAGGGCACTCCAAGACAGGACTTTGCTGTCCCTCATTGTGGTAAACAAGCAAGCAGGGAACCCTGAGAACTGTCTCTCCGGGGTGGGGGTAGGGTCCCTTTTAGCACGAAGCTCAGTTAGCCTCAGGCAGCAGCCCCACACACTAAGTCCTAACCTGATTCCCTGCCGGCACTAGTTCCGGCCAGCCTTAAACTTCAGTTCAGGGTCCATTCAGGTGTGGACGTGCTATTTCGAAATAGCAAAACGCTATTTCCAAATAGTTTTTGTGTATAGAGGCGTTATTTCAAATTAACTTAATTCGAATTTACTATTTCGAATTAAGTAAACTCAAATTAACGCTGTAGTGTAGACATACCCCAAGATGCCACAGGACTGCTCATTTTTAAAGTTAGAGACTAACACTGTCACCTCTCTGAGACTTCCACTCTAATATGCATTCTATTGACATATTAATTATACACATAGGGTATGTCTACACTACAGCACTAATTTGAACTAACTTAGTTCGAATTAACTAATTCAAATTAAGCTAATTCGAACTAGTGCATCTAGACCTAAAAACTAGTTCGAATTAGCGTTTTGCTAATTCGAACTAGCATGTCCACATTGAGTGGACCCTGAACCGAGGTTAAGGATGGCCGGAAGCAGTGCCGGCAGGGCATCAGATTAGGACTTAGAGCATGGAGCTGCTGTCTCAGGCTAGCCGAGGGCTGTGCTTAAAGGGTCCCGACCTCCACCCCGGACAGACAGTTCTCAGGGGTTCCCCGCTCGCTTGTCTAACTCGATGAGGGACAGCAAAGCAATCCTGTCTTGGAGTGCCCTGAATGCCCACACTTGACACATCACAGCACTCGGCCATCAGCCTGGCTGCACTTGCCGCAGGCTGCCATCTGGGGGGTGGTGTCAATCGGGGGGCTGCAGGAGAGGAGCCGGCAGAGCCACCCCAGTCCTCCCCATCAGGGACTCGTACCCCAGTCCTCCCTCACCTCCTTCCACTTACCCCTCCCTAGCCCCCCTTCCTGATGTACAAAATAAAGGACACGTGTTCAAAAACAGAAACTCTCTTTATTGAACAAAACTGAGGGAGACTGGGAAAAGGAGGTGGGAGAGGGGAGGGCAACTAAAATGATCAGGGGTTTGGAACAGGTCCCATATGAAGAGAGGCTAAAGAGACTAGGACTTCTCAGCTTAGAAAAGAGGAGACTGAGGGGGCATATGATAGAGGTCTATAAAAGCATGAGTGGTGTGGAGAGGGTGCATAAAGAAAAGTTCTTCATTAGTTCCCATAATAGAAGGGCTAGAGGACACCAAATGAAATGAATGGGTAGCAGGCTTCAAACTAATAACAGAAAGTTCTTCTTCACAAAGCAAATAGTCAACCTGTGGAACTACTTGCTGCAGGAGGCTGTGAAGGCTAGAACTAGAACAGAATTTAAAGAGAAGTTAGATAAATTCATGGAGGCTGGGTCCATGGAGTGCTATTAGCCAGGGGATAGAAATGGTGTCCCTGGCCTCTGTTTTGGAAGGCTGGAGATGGATGGCGCGAGACAAATGGCTTGGTCATTGTCTTCAGTCCATCCCCTCCGGGGTAGCTGGTGTTGGCCGCTGTCGGCAGACAGGCTACTGGGCTAGAGGGACCTTTGGTCTGACCCAGTACGGCTGTTCTAAGCTCAGGGCTCAGGGTCAGGGGTCTCACTGGACCACCTTGATTTTCATGCACACCTGCTCCTGGGTGGCCAGGCTGGCAGCTATCCTGCCCTAGACGGCCACTTTCCTGTGCCTAGTGTGGAGGTCGTGGATGAGGTCCACGATGTCCGCACTAGACCAGGCGGGCGCCCGCCTCTTGCGGCCCCGGGCAGGCTCCTGGGAGCCACCAGCCTGGTCCCGGGAAGAGGCGGAGGGCTGGGTGGCAGCGGGTGGCTGGCTCGTGCCGTGCCAGGAGCAGGGTCTGCTGGCTGGGTGCTGGCAGGCTTGCACCTGGCACGGGCACCGTAGCCAGCCCGTGCCCCTTTAAGGGCTCCGGGGCCGGGAGGGGGGCAGAAGAGTTTCCCTGGTGGTGCCAAGAGTGGCCACCAGGGAAAGCTGGGGAGGGCTAGCCTCCCACTAGTTCGAATTAAGTGGCTACACAGCCCTTAATTCGAACTACTTAATTCGAACTAGGCATTAGTCCTTGTAGAATAAGGTTTACCTAGTTCGAATTAAGCGCTCCGCTAGTTCGAATTAAGTTCTAACTAGCGGTTTGCCTGTGTAGCGCCTATCAAAGTTAATTCGAACTAACTTTTGTTAGTTCGAATTAACTTTGTAGTGTAGACATACCCATATATATTTACACACACACACAGAGGTAATAGTCACACACACAATAAGCAGACCAACAACATATGCAAACCCTTCTCTCTCACACACACATTCACACACCAAAAACTCAATACAAATAAAACAAGGAATCCCTACAATAACTACAAAATTCCAACAAGCAGCACAAAACAGGAGGAGGTGCAGTCTCCAGGGCTGCTCTCATGGCAGATCAGAAAGAAGGCAGGGAGGGAAAAGTTGATGAAATGAGAGAAATGCTAACAGGAAATTTACACACACACACACACACACACACACACACACACACAGCAGTGAGGCATGTGGAGAAATGCATTTCCTGGCCCACATCGATCTCTGGGTTGTGATTTGTTTACGGTTTCCACCCCCTTCGCATTTTCAAGACAGATGTGCAGAACTGCAGGGAACATTCACAGAGAAGCTTAAGCCGCTCATGTAAGAGTTTAGCTTTTTTTTTCTGGCTAGATGGATGCTCTCTCAGCTGCACTGGGATGGAACAAAAGCTGCAGTCAAGTCCATGTAACCATGTGTTTCCTGAGGATATCGAATCCAGGAGAGTATTCCAGATTCTCAGTGAGATCTGCATTGAAGAGGATTAAGACTAAAATGGGGCTTCCAAAACGCCATCCTCTGACCACCAACAACCAGGAGCCTTCTTCTGCCATCCTCTCCTTTAACCATTTTCATCCTATTCCCGTGCCTCTCAGTTTCCTCTCCTATTTCTCCTCTAACCGAAACCCTTTGCAGTCCTACTCCCTGAGATACTTTGTACCACTGGAATTCTTTGAACTCTTCTCCCTGGATCAACTCAGTTCCATGCTTTGTCCACCTTTATGAGCCTGATCCAATATGGATGGATTTCAGCGGGTATTGAACCAGGGCCAGAATGACAGGGGGGTTAGAGAACAGCTGTAGCACTCGATTGAAAAAAACAAACAAACAGATTTTAAAATATTTATTACTCTCTGTGGATGGGTGTAATAAGACCCTGAGAGAAGCTGAACAGCTATGGTCCAGATACTAAACTGGTATTAGCTGGCATAGCTCCACGGAAATCAATATAGCTCTGCTGATTTATACCAGCCGAGGATCTATCCCTATTTCTCTTTTCTTTTTGCCAATTCTAACTTCCATTTGACAGTCATTGATTTCCCCAGCCATTATTGCCAGTGAAGAGCTGAAAGTCATTAACGTGCTTTTAAAATACCAGCTGCAATTTACATAGCACTTTCCTCCAACCCAAGCATCATTGTGCACCAACACTATCAACACACCTCTGGAGAGCTCTAGGAAATTGCATTTGAGTTAACTGCAGCTATCCGGGGGTGTGGAAGAATGATGGACAGACGTGGCACATCCTGCTAACTAGTAACTCCAGAGAGATTTTATCGATCTCCCCAGACCTACACTTATTTCAGCGTTGCCAGCTTCCGCGATCACAAATCTCATTATATTTGTGGCTTTTTTCTTAAGGTGCTAGAGCCTGGGGGTATGTGATCAGAGGAGAAACTTTTTTTTTTTTTTTTTTTTTTTTTAAACTAAAAGCAAAAAGTTTCCCGCTCTCGTGATTCTGGAGTGAAGCCTGAAAATGTGAACGCTAAAAGGTTCAGAAACCAGAAGGCAAACAAAAAAAAAATCATTTTTCTTTAATTCTCCTGATTTTAAAGCCAGCCTTATGATATCCCAATGAGCAACCTCACTTCACGTTCCTTTCCCAGCCTAGCTGCACTGCTTTTCCATCAGGGGCTCTCTGCCTCTCTGGGCTCAGGGAAATGCAGATGGCCTGTTGCAACCCAGTAAACAGGCCAGGTAGTGATGGGTTCTGCCCTGCTCCCCGGAAGTGAGAGGCCCAGTGTGGGTGATAGGTCGTGCCCCAGAGGGAGCAGACCCGACCTCCATGAAAGGGGGGGGGGGGGCATTGCAGCGTGCATTCCGCACTCGCCCCACAGTGGTAGCTCCCGCAACTCTGGTTCCATGGGGCTGGCTGGGCTCAGGTCCCTGCTCCAGGAGGTCCAACCTCTAGGGCTGCAGCGCTGCTCATGTTTCACCCTGCCCCCCCGACGTGGACCACAGCACCACTCACCCAAATTTGGCCTGATTGGCCCCGCCATCATCATGGCAGAGCAGCAACTGGATCAAACCTGAGCAGCACTCAAACACCGGTGCTCCCAAGCTGCCGGAGCAGGCAGCTAAGCCCAGCCAGTCCCATGGGAGTGGGGCCACCTGAAACATTCTGGATACCCGATTTTGGGTCATGACCCACAGACTGAGAAACACTGTTCTGCAGAAAACACCAACAAGGATCGCACAGCGCTGCTGACGCAAGGGACAGCACCCATCTACTGCAAACACGCAGGTGAAACACCACAACAGAGATCACGGCAGAGCGGCTGATGGGGGTGGGTTGTTCCTGTCCGGCACACAGCTTTGTGAACGGTCTTCTGCAGCTGGCAAACATCTCCATCCCAGGTGTGCTTCAGGAAGAGCACAGGACCATCCCCCTTCAGGTTGTAATTTATGGCGATGCTTGCCAGCATCCTTGGGGCGATGTGCTGTACCTGCTGAAGGATCAGATGCTGTTTCTTGAGACAGAATAAATAACTGATCCTGTCATTAGCCCTTACGTGTGCATTGGTTCTCTGAGTTTAGGGTAGAGATAGAAGGGCATGTCTAACTCAGAAATTATTTTAAAATAACTACGTTTGAAATAACTCCCAAACAGGGTTGCCAGATGGTTTCAACAAAAATACCAGACACACTTGACATTACTTCACAATCTACATCTTATTTCGAAAATACTGGACATTTATATTTTCTCAATTTGTTTCCCAAACAGAAAGCTCAAATACTGGACTGTCTGGTTCAAAACCAAACACCTGCCAACCCTACTCCCGAAATAACTATTTAGAGATAAGCTTCTTCCCCGAGGAAAGCAGGAGTACAGATTGTGAAATAACCACCCCATTATTTCGAAATAACAGCCTTGATAGCGTGGACGCTTCGCTTATTATATCGGAACAAGGGGGGTTATTTTGAAATAACTCCCTAGCGTAGACCAGGGCTCAGAGATTAACTGGTTAACTGATGATTATCTGTTCCAGTTCATGGTTCAACACGCGCGAGGCTGGAAGCCCACGAGGCAGACTGTGCTGAGAGCCTGCAGGGCCACAGGGGTGGTAGTCAGTGGGAGCCTGGTGGGGGGGCAAGGGGACAGGCAGTTTTAAAGCCTGTTTAAGTGTGTAACCAATGGAACTGTGATCAGTTACATGGTTAGTATTTTTTAATCCTTTTTACATCCCTAGTTCAGAGTCCAAGGCCAAATGAAAGGTGGATCCAATGGTTATTAGAACACTGACTTTCACCAAGTGATCTTCATAGTGGTGCAGTAACGTGTAACAGCCCCGCTCCTACTACATTTAAACTGCAGAGCTGCAGTGGGGTTAGCTCCCCGGGGCGGCGCAAACTAAGAAGTCCCTGCCCATGCCATCCTGCGAGCCGGGACAGCTATTTCCTAGCTTGCTCCTGGTTTTCCATTGCACGTCAGTCTCCCCTGCAAAGATGGTATGGGGGGGGGGGGGGGGGGGGGCGGGGAGAGAAACAGCTTTTAAGCCAGTTCCCCCCTGCACTGGCTCCTGCTCCCCCCACCTTGCTGTCTCTGATAAAGGCAGCAAGTGGGGGGAGGGGGAGGGAAGTGGAGCAACTAGTCAAGTATTGACTTGACTCCCCGATAAGCGAAGGCTTGTAAGGTAGTTGACTAGTCATTTACATCCTTTCCAGTAAACAGGCAACCTTCCCTTCCCTCGCCTCCCCCAGGGACTGACAAACTTAGGAATATCAATAATGCTAATTGTTTGCAAACAAGATCTCAGGATCCCTGATCCTGGAAACCAGTTCCCTCTAGTCTAGACAGACTCTTTGTGGGATCCTCTTGACTGCACCAGCATGCTGTCTGGTCCAGCCATGAAGGTATGCTTGCAGGATGTGTTCTCCTAGCTGTAAATTGACGGAATTAAATTTTGCTAATTTTGAGCTCAAGTTTATGAACCCTCCTGCTCACTCCAGGATGTGATCGATTGGGAAATAATTGTGGATTCTGGTCTGACCGAAGCCTTTGGAGAAGTTGCCACCTGCCTTTGCCCTAGCCCAAGTCTACACTTAAAATTTGGATCAACCTCACTTGGTTGCTCAGGGCTGTGAAACATTCACACCCCTGAACACTGTAGCTATGCTGACCTCCCCTCTACATAAATGAGAGTAGGTCCAAATTCTTCCTCTGACCCAGCTACTGCTCACTCAGACCAGTGGATTATCTATATCGACACAAACACCCATTTGTTGATGCAGAAACCATCTACATTATGGCCCATAGTATAGACATGCCCATAGTACAGCATTAGTCTGGCTAATTCTTCCCAATTTCACAGGGACACAGTGAGCTTTCTTTCCTACTTGTAAAGCAAGTCCCAGATAACACACGCACTCCGCAAGAGCCAAAAGCATATTTGCTGTCCAAGGGGAACTAGCAGTGCTACAGTGAGGATTGTTCAAACATCTTTCTGAGTCAGAAAGTTAGGATTCTTCCATCCCTGGTGTGATTCTTCTACTGCTCTTTTCCTACAGGCCTGATGCAGAGGTGTTAGCAGATGTTGCCTGACAGCTGCTGCTGCATGCTCATATTTTTTTCCTAAGCAACTAACAAACAGCTACAGATTGTAGTTTTTCAGACTTCGGGCCTGTAAATTCCTTTTATTCCAGTTGCATTCAGGCTACACCTGTCTGCAATTTATCCCCCCAAGTTTTGTAACTGCTTACAAAGCATCTTAATCCCTATGTGCGCTTTCAGCAATACCATTCAGCTTTGCTTTCTCATTCAGTTTCCCTAGCTGCACCTCCAGCACTCTAAGGGAGTTTGTTTGCTCCCCCTGCTGTGATACAGGCAGCCGCTGTACACTTGACCTTAAAAGCTCCAAGATGAGATAGTGTATATGCTTGTACTTTGGGCTGGGATGAGATCCTTAGCTTGAGGAGACAGTCCAGTGCTACCTTGAACCCACGGCAGTGAAACTGATAGCAGGGGCTGGCTGCCTGAATACAGCCTAGCGCCTTAATGTAAGTGGCTGGCTTGGTCTGCTGTTTGCACTGCAGTGGTTATATTTTATTTTCTGGGCACTTTCTTAACTACAGCCAAAATAGGTTGAACCTCTCCAGTCTGGCATCCTCAGGACCTGACTGGTGCCAAACCAGAGAATTTCCCAGACCACGGGAGGTCAGTATCGTCTAGCAGCCTTTCCCATATTTCCACTACTTACTGGGCTCTTAGAAGAGATTTAGGGGTAAAATTAGAGCTAAATGACAGCACAGAACACAGAGTCAAGACCAGGGGCTGTAAACAAACTTTATGGGACCATAGGAAACTTGGCCACAACTAAAATCATGCTGGACCATGGATATTGCCGGACTAGAGAGGGTCAACCTGTACAAATATGACCGTGGAATCACACTCCAGAACCACGTGTAGGCAAACCCTTAGTCACCTCAAGAGTTTTTAATTCTCTCTCCCCAACTTCATGTTTTCCCAACTTATATTCCCGTACAGTGTTCAGGCTACATCTACACTTCTGCGGGGATGTATGCTCTGAAATCGATCCACTAGTGGTTGATTTAGCAGGTCTAGTGAAGAAATGGCAAATCGACCGCAGATTGCTTTCTGGCTGACTCTGTTATTCTACCCCAGATGAGTAAGTAAAGTCAATGGAAGAGTTTCTCTTGTCAACCCATTGTGGTGTAGAGCCCACGGTAACTGGATTTAAAATACATTGACTCCAGCTACATTGTTCACGTAGCTAGAGCTGTGTAGCTTAACTTGACTTTCTGCTGGAGTGTAGATTCAGCCTCAGTCCTTGTATTCTGGGGCTGGGTCTGCCAGAGACTCAAAAACTAAAAAAGCGGCGAGGAGTCCTGTGGCACCTTATAGACTAACCAAAAGTGTTGGAGCATAAGCTTTTGTGGTCAAAGACCCACTTCATCAGATGCATGTAGTGGAAATTTCCAGAGGCAGGTATAAATGTGCAAGCCAAAATCAGGCTGGAGATGACGAGGTGGATCGCCCACTTCTAGTAGCTGATCTGGAGGTGTGAATTCCAAGAGAAGAGAAGCTGCTTTTGTAGTTAGCTAGCCATTCACAGTCTTTGTTTAATCCTGGTTTCTTTCACCACAGAACACCACTGGCCATCACCTACAGTCCTCAGCTAAAACCTCTCCAATGCATCATTAGTGATCTACAACCCATCCTGGACAATGATCCCTCGCTTTCATAGGCCTTGGGAGGTAGGCCAGTCCTCGCCCACAGACAACCCGCCAACCTGAAGCATATTCTCACCAGCAACTATACACCGCACCATAATAACTCTAACTCAGGAACCAATCCAAGCAACAAATCTCAGTGCCAACTCTGCCCACATATATACACCAGCAACACCATCACAGGACCTAACCAGATCATCCATACTGTCACTGGTTCATTCTCCTGCACATCCACTAACGTAACATATGCCATCATGTGCCAACAATGCCCCACTGCTGTATACTTCGGCCAAACTGGACAGTTCCTGCGTAAAAGAATCAATGGACAAATCAGATATTAGGAATGGCAACATACAAAAACCTGTAGGGGAACACTTCAATCTCCCTGGACACACAATTGCAGATCTAAAGGTAGCCATCCTGCAGCAAAAAAACTTCAGGACCAGACTTCAAAGAGAAACTGCTGAGCTACAGTTCATCTTCAAGTTTGACACAATCAACTCCGGATTAAACAAAGACTGTGAATGGCTCGCTAACTACAAAAGCAGCTTCTCCTCTCTTGGAATTCACACCTCCAGATCAGCTACTAGAAGTGGGCCTCATCCTCCCTGATTGGATCCATCTCCTCATCTCCAGCCTGATTCTGGCCTGCATATTTATACCTGCCTCTGGAAATTTCCACTACATGCATCTGATGAAGTGGGTCTTTGCCCACGAAAGCGTATGCTCCTACACTTCAGTTAGTCTATAAGGTGCCACAGGACTCTTCGCCGCTTTTGCAGATTGAGACTAACACGGCTACCCCTCTGATACAAGTCAAACTAAAGGGAGCAACTTGCATTTTTCCTGAGCTAGTTCTCACAGCATGAATACAGCTGTGCAAATGTCCGATGAGACTCCCTTGCCAGTCCCACTGCTCCTTTAGACTGCCACAATCACCACCGCTCATTTTAAGTCAGCTGGCAGCATTACAATACCAGAAATCCACTGTGAGGACACTGATCCCCAGAATATAGTGTTCCTTAAACTTTACAAGCTCTGTTGTTTCAACCAATATTTTCTTACAAGATGGTTTAATTTTAAAGGGGAATTGCAGAGTCCAGTATTCATTTTCCCAGGTGCAGTAATATCCAAGTCTGAATCCATACAGTTTTTTTTCCCCAACCAGTGCTTCTTAACGTCGCAGCCTGTGCAAGTTCAGAAACAACTATGCTCCCCATTTTACAGTGCAGCTCAATGCACGGTCAATCCAAATACAAAATCTTTTATGCAACCTTATCGAGGTTAGGGCAGCAGCAGAAGAGGATTCGGGCCAGGTCTACATGCCAAAGTTAAGTCGAGCAGCTGTGTCACTCAGGATGTGAAAGATCCACACATTTGAGTGACAGTTCCGGTGACCTGATGCGCAGGGTAGACAGTGCCAGGTCCTTTCATCAACCTAGCTACTGCCTCTTGGGAAGCAGGGATGTAAAATCCCATGTTAATAAGTTCAACTACAGATTTAACTGGTTAACCACCCATGACATCATGGATGAGGGGGCACTGGAGCAACCCCCTGCTTTGTCTAGACATGGATGGGATGGTCATGGCCCGCTGCACCATGCTGATGGTAGGGGGCTGCTCTGGCCTGGCTGAAGCACCGTACTGAGGTGGGCAGGGCCCAACCAGGCTGGGCAGGACCTGTCAACACTGCCTGGTTAACCGGTTATTCCAGTAAGCATTCTGGCAAAACTAGTCTTACCAGTTCACTGGTTAACTCTTTACATCCCTAGTGGGAAGGGATATTAACTATGGTGACAGAGAACTCCTCCCATCACTGGAGCAAGAGGCTAGTCTGCTGCACTACAGCGGGGTAGCTATCTGGGCTGCTGGAGCATTTCACGCATACGTTAGCTCTGAGCCCTAGTTCTCACGCAGCCTGGCCTACTTCCAGACCAGAGCAGGAACTACCGAAAAATGCCCTCAGTTGCATCCTTGGCAGGTTGGTACTGGCCATTCCTGGTAACGCTGCCATTGGCAGCACATTGTCCAGCGTACACTGGGAAAATGCTCACAGTCTGGTCATGTAAAAAAAACCACCCAAATCTACCACAGACAGAGGCACAATAAAGGTACAGTGGCCTGAACAACCTGTCAAGGGGAGGAATAGAAACCAGCTCGATTAAGAAAACCTCAGTTCTGCAAGGATGGGTCATCTGTCCACCCGAGAGAGAGAATGCACACACACACACACACGCACTGGTTTCCATCTCAGAGACACAAAGCAAGGCAAAACTGGTGGGGAGAGGGGAGGGACGGGAAGGAAAACTAAGAACAACTGAATGATTTATTTCAGCCAGGGGATCAGAAAGCAGAGGGGTTTAGCTATGCTGGGTTCAGCTCCTCCCCTGTCAGTGTTCCCCCCACTCCACCCCCATCAGAATGCCAAGCCCTGGCAGAAACTCAAGGCATAAGTGCATAATTTGTTAAGTTTCTACAGCTTTCCTGACATCGCGGCTGGCATTCATGGCTACACCCACCATCTAATGCTGGAACAGGACATAAGGGGTGGGAGGTGTGCACGCACCCACGTGGATAAATGACACGGGGGTAGGAGGAGGGGTGGCCCCACCATCCATATCAAGGGAAAGCTCCCTGTTGGAGAGACTGGAAAAAGCTCAGTGAACATCCACTGCACGGCAGGGAAATCCAGGCAAGTCCATTGAGCAAAGTTTGGAAGCAAACGACAGAATTCGCTGAGCCCCAAATCATAAGGACCCAGGTGTAAACTACTTCCCCTTCAATTTAAAGTAAAAGGCCCTTCAGAAGCAGACCGGTTCCTTCTGATGCCAGCAGATAAAAGCTCTGGGGTGACTCTCAACCCTGTCGGCAGAATGAAAAGGGCAAATTTTCATTCCTCTTTGGTCAACATCCTGGGACGAAACATGGGACGTGACAGAGAGGGAGGGCGAAAGAGAAGGGAGGCGCAGAGCGAGACAGTGTGAAGCACAGACTCTGCGACAGCCACTCACAGATCGTCAGGGCACCGAAAGACCTGGGAACAAAGACAAAGGGGAGGTTTGACTCTTACCCTGCAGTGCTTCTTTGGCTCGCGCTAGCTCTTGCTCCTTCTGCGCCAGTTGGAGTTTCAGCTCAGTGGCGGAGAGGACCTCTGTCGACTTGCTGCCATGCGTCTCCTCCAGCTCTTTTGTTAGCATTTCCTTCATTTGCCGGAGCAGGTGAACCTCCTCCTGGAGCTGGGACACTTCTTCTCGTAACAGCACTGGAGGAAGAGAGAACACAATTCGAGGAAGTGACTAGCAGCTCTGGCAAGTTTTCAGTCGCTCAGGCAGTCAGACAACAGAAACCCAGGTGATAAAAAAAAATAGCCGAGTGCTGGCTTTGCTTGTGCAACTCTCAAGCCTCTGCAATTCCCGAGTAGGGCCCACCGCTGCACCCTCAGTTAAGGATTTCATCATTCTTAGGTACATGGTGCTGTGGCAGGGAAGGCAGTTTTACTGCCCACAGAAAAACGTCATTCTAGCAAGAAGTGAGATTGCAAACTGCACTTTAAAAAACACTGAAGATATTCTCAACGGTCACATGGGGGCTACTCAAAATGTTTTCAAGTGTGGTTAGGGTTGCCAGATGGTTTCAACAAAAATACGGTCCCCCCCCCCCCCCCCAAAAAAAAACCACCGGGGAAAAAATTCTGTTGGGGGGGGGGGGGGGGGGAAGAGAGACCAAAAATAAAACAAAACAAAACAAAACAGCATGGCCCCTTTAATTGCGTGCAGATTCAGAGAAGAGGTAGAACACTAAGACCCAGGAAAGGCATTGCTTCCCCTTGCTCAGGTCTTTAGGTTTTTTGCCAGTGGCCATCTTGTTTTCTTGGTCGAGCCAGAAGGGAGCTTCCCTGCAGAACCAGGTAAGTGGGGGGTCCGGAGGCTTGGGGGAGGCGGGCCGGGGGCTGGGCCCAGTTGCTGAGTGTGTCATAGGGTTGCCAGGTGTCCGGTATTTTTTGCCTCCTGGTGGGGGGAGGGGGGAGAGAGAGAACAGAAAATACTGGGCATTTTAGGTGTCCGGTATTTTCTGAATTTTTTTTTTATAGGACAGGAGGTGAAAATACGGGATTGTCCGGGTCAATACCGGACACCTGGCAACCCTAAGTGTGGTGGACTGATCACACCCCAACATCAGAATTTTTCAGAGGAGGGATGGAGCCTATAGAAGGCTGTAAAAAACGCAGTGTAGCCATTTATTTTGAGAACAAACCCTTCTTTTGAAATAAACCTCATTTTATAAGGAATAATGGTTAACAGTTATTTCGAAAGAAGGGTTTGTTCTCAAAATAACTGCGTCTTCAAAGCATTTATTTCGAAATAGGGTATTTCAAAAAAGCGGCTGGGATGTGATTATGTAAATGAAGCATGGAAAATTCAAATCCGCGCTTCATTTGCAATTTCGCTCAGCTGCATTTGCATTCGTCTTTCGAAAGAGGAATGCAGTGTAGACAAACTCAGTCAAGGTAACAGAGATGAAGAATCCTCCATAGCCCATTTACAAAATATGCATCTTTTAAGAGACATGAGAAGCCATTACTACAAACTACTGTAAACGGATGTACTTGGGACTGGGACCAGGCCAAATACAGCTTGCCAGAGTGCTAGAGCACACCAATTGTCATAAATATCACAAGGGTATATGCAAGTGAGGGAGAATGAGCTTCATACATCACTAGGTTAAAGTGATATACTGCAACAGATGTGTTCTTTGGCTGAATAATGGAATCCCAGACAATACTGTGAGGGGCTAGTTTCTGAACCATTATCACAGCAGTATGGAGCGAGAACAGCAAAGATGCTTACTGCTGTTTTAAAAGGGTGTGTGATACAAGAGAGGACTCAAATCACTGCTGGTTGCAAATGAAATATTTAGAGACATGGCACTCAGAAATGCATTACGTTCGCCTGTACGTAGGATCTGCTTGCCTTCACTTGCCATTGTCCTTACACCACTGGGGCTTTTCCCATGTAAAAGTCTTTGACAACCTTTGTAAATATCACTAAAAATAAAGGGAGTAAATAATTCCTCCAAACAAGCAGCAGAATTTTCAACAGGGCATGATTTCAAACTCCCGGTTGCCTCTGGGTCACTCCTAGAACAGCAGCAGGAATATAAAATAAAGATCCATGAGTATACTTAAGAACAAAGACTACAAATCTGACAGCAACAACTCCACCACATTTTGCAATGAAGTAAAATGGAGCCAGAAGGTAAACATCTACAATCCCCGATATTTAGGTGCCAGTCTATGCCAAACTAGTATTCTTAGACCAACAGCTTTCCGCTACCATTTCTGCTACCATCCTTCTCTGCTATTCATTTGCTCTGCTATTTATCTGTTCCTTCTCTGCAATTCATTTGTACCCTTAACTCCATTCATCTGAAGAAGTGGGTTGTACCCAGGAAAACTCAGGATACCATCTACATGTTTAGTTAGTCTCCGAGGATATGTCTATATTAGCCACCCTAGTTCGAACTAGGGTGGCTAATGTAGCCATTCGAGCTTGCAAATGAAGCCCAGGATTTAAATATCCCGGGCTTCATTTGCATGCTCTCGGGCGCCGCCATTTTTAAATGCCCAGTAGTTCGAACTATCTGCCTGCGGCTACACACGGCACGGGCTAGGTAGTTTGAATTAAAGCTCCTAATTCGAACTACCGTTACTCCTCCTGCAATGAGGATTAATGGTAGTTCAAATTAGGAGCTTTAATTCGAACTACCTAGCCCGTGCCGCGTGCAGCCGCGGGCAGGTAGTTTGAACTACCGGGCATTTAAAAATGGCAGCGCCTGGGAACATGCAAATGAAGCCCCGGATATTTGAATCCCGTGCTTCATTTGCAAGCTCGAATGACTACATTAGCCACCCTAGTTCAGACTAGGGTGGCAATGTAGACATACCCTAAGGTACTGCAAGACTGTTGTTTTTTAAGTTTATTCTGCTACCATTGAGCTACTTTTGTAGAGTCCTATACATGGAAACTCTTATCACTTGCCCACAATACTGCTGTGTGGAAACAAGGCATGAAAGAAGAGAAGAGCAGAACAACGATAGTTGGGGAGGGGAAGGGGGAGAAATGTACATGAGGAGGACTGGGAAGGACATTTTGTTTGACGCTTTAAAACGGTCACCCCTGACTGCACAGGGAGAGGTTATAGCTTGTCACCTGCTTCTTTTGAAAATACGTTTCCCTGCCAAATCTCCATCGTGTGTTGACAGCCAGCTCCGGCTGCGAGAGGCTGGTTCTGGCAAGGCCAGACTGACTCTGCGCTCTTGCTGAGACCTTCGTCTGTGCAAGCAGTCGGCCAAGTTGTCTGCATCTGGACACTGTGTGCGGTTTGCACAGGGCCATGACGACGCGCCTCGCCAGCTTTCTACCAAACAGGGAGCTGGTGCAGAGCGACGCTGCGCCAAGCGGAGCACGGGCACTTTCAGGGCCCCCAAAGCTCCTCAGAGCACGAGCTGCATCTTTGCTCCCTTGGCATCCGGTTAGCTGCACTGGTCAACATTACTCCTCTGTCTCTCCCTGGCCACCTCAAGTGGCATAAAGCACCAAGTAGGGGAAAGGGGGCAGGAGTGTGAGGGCTGAAGATGTGGCTGGTCCCTGAACAGGGAGGACAGAGGAAGAAAATGGCTGTTTGGGGTCCCTTCTCCAAGCAGGCTTAACACAAACAAAAGGAAGCATTTCTTCATGCAGCGCAGCATTACCCTGTGGAACTCCTTGCCAGAGGATGTTCTGAAGACCAGGACTTTACCAGGGTTCAAAAAAGAACTAGATAAATTCATAAAGGATAGGTCCATCAATACTTATTATCCAGGATGGATAGGAAATGGTGTCCCCAGCCTCTGTTTGTCAGAGGCTGGGAATGGGTGATAGAACAGGGAATCAAGTGATCCCTCCCCGTTCACTCCCTCTGGGGCACCTGGCATTGGCCACTGTCGGCAGACAGGATACTGGGCTAGATGGATTTTTAGTCTGACCCGGTATGGCCGTTCTTATGTTTCTGCCCCCGTGTCCTGGTTCAGGGACCAGTCCAACAGCATTTAAAGGATAACCCTGAGGTATCAGCCTGTCAGTGAAAACGGCACTGATCCTACCAACACGGCATCACTGCTCAACCCATCATGTCTCTTTCCAAGGAGCAAACCAGCCTTGTTTCCCCAAAGGGCTGTCTACTTCTCACTTGTCATAATTCTAATCCACATCTGAGCCTCCAGCTGCCTGTCTATTCCTTTAGCTGGCCGGGAGAGTAGCAAAATAGAGAGGCAGAAGTCACATCGGATGCACAGAATCACCGGCTGCTCTGACTGTTGGCTTAGGTATTGGATTCCTTTGGATCTCACAGGATAGTCATCTGGGAGTCCAAACCCCTCCAAAGCAGAAATTTTTACCAAACTGAACTGCTGGACTTTGTTTTTCAGACCCAATTTTACTCACAACCACCAAGAGTCCCTGTCTGAATCAGTGTTTGATTACATTCATTCTTCGCATTCTCTCCCCAGAGTAAAAAATGGGCCCTGATAAATGTTGCCTCTGTTAGCAACACAGAAGCAATTTGGTTTCTTTCGCCTGAGCAAGAAGAATGTTGCCAGCTCGTATGGCTTCGAAGGGTTGAGTCCAAACCATTTGTTACATACAGGAATAAAACGTGCAAGAAATATTTCAAGCAGTTTTATTAAGACCAGAGCCTCGGTGCTTTTCATAGAATCATAGAACACTAGAACTGGAAGGGACCTCAAGAGGTCATCAAGTCCAGTTCCCTGCCCTCATGGCAGGACCCAGTACCATCTAGACATCCCTGACTAACCTGCTCTTAAATATCTCCAGAGATGGAGATTCCACAACCTCTCTAGCAATTTATTCCAGTGTTTAACCACCCCGACACTTAGGATGTTTTTCCTAAAGTCCTACCTAAAACTCCCTTGCTGCAGTTTAAGCCCATTGCTTCTTGTTCTATCCAAGAGGCCAAGGAGAACAATTTTTCCCTCTCTCCTTCTTGTGATACCCTTTTAGATACCTGAAAACCGCTATCATGTCCACTCAGTCTTCTCCTTTCCAAACTAAACAAGCCCAATTTTTTCAGTCTTACATAAGAACACAAGAATGGCCGTACTGGGTCAGACCAAAGGTCCATCTAGCCCAGTAGCCTGTCTGCCGACAGTGGCCAGCGCCAGGTGCCCCAGAGAGGGTGGACTGAAGACAATGATCAAGCAATTTGTCTCCTGCCATCCTTCTCCAGCCACTGACAAACAGAGGCCAGGGACACCATTTCTATCCCCTGGCTAATAGTCTTCCTACATGGGTTATGTTCTCTAGACCTTCACTCATTCTTGTTGCTCTTCTCTGGACCTTTTCCAGTTTCTCCACATCTTTCTTGAAGTGTGGTGCCCAGAACTGGACCCAATACTCCAACTGAGGCCTAATCAGCACAGAGTAGAGAGGAAGAATGACTTCTCGTGTCTTGCTCACAACACTCCTGTTAATGCAGGAGTGATCCACATCTTTGAAGAGAGGGCAGCCCCAATGTAATACTAACAAAACCTCACAGCACCAGTGTTCCCTGTAAGCAGAGCGCTTAGGTGGCCACCCAAGAGAGAGTCAAATGCCACCCCAGTGATTAGCAGACTGCCCATTGTGCCCACAGCTGTTTCTAGGTTTCTGTTGGTGGTGCACACCCACACATCTCAGTGCACACAATAAAATGTATTCCTCACATGAACAGAAAAAAATTAGAAGAAACACTGCACAGTTCCATTGTGAGATGGGAATATTTACCTTGACCCACTTCCAGACTAATAAACACGGACACACAGAGAGCTTGCTAGAGAGACACACTGACGGGCTAAATAAGGCACAGAGGAGCCTTGTCTGAGTGGGAAGGTAGAATGCAAAGGTGCTGTCCCTGTAACCTACTAAAGTATAATGTCACTATGCAGCGTGGAACAAGGAACCATGCACGTCTTAATCTCTCCAATTTAAGGCAGCCTCACTGACAAACTGCATGTTTTAGTATCTACATGGGGTGGATCTGTCCCATGGCACTCCCACAAACGGAGCCTGCTAGAACCATCTACCTTAACTTCCAGTCAGCTGGTCAGTGTAGGATTTGCTGGTACCATGTCCCACTGTGACCAATCGAGACAGACTTTCTGCCCAGCTCTTGCACCTGAGTTTCTGCTGACTTAACCCAGGAGCAAATCTGGCTTGTTACACGTATCAAGGAGTTAAACAAAACGTAGCTTCAGCAGTAACATGAATGTTTCCTAGCCCAATGCCTTGGAAGAATTTGGCTCCCACAACAAAACCAAGCCAAGAGGTTTCATAACAAATGATTTAGCGTCATCAAATGAGAACACTCTTTCCATTCCATGAGTACATCAGGAAAAATGTTAAATTAGCAGCTACTAAAGTTAGATGAGTCAGCAAAACCTGATCACTTGCATTTAAGAGTTATCAGAGAGCTGGCCAAGGAGCTCACTGAATAGTTACTGCTGATTTTCAGTAAATCTTAGAACAATGGGCAAGTTCCTGAAGACAGAAAGCTAACATACCAACATTACAAGAAAGGATAAACAGGGTGAGTCGGCTAATTATAGGTCTGTGGCATGACATCGATTCCAGGCAAGATAATGGAGTGGCTGAGACAGGACTTGGTTAATAAAGCATTAAAGAAGAAGAATATAATTATCAGCAAGGCATATGGAAAATAGATCCTGTCAAATCAACTTGATATTCCTCTTATGAGATTACAAGTTTAGCTGATAAATGTAATGGTGTTGATTTAGTCTAGTAAGACATCTGTACGGCATTTAACTGAATACCCCACAACTTAATTCCTTTTTATTAAAAACGGCGTATGAAATTAGCATGGTGCACATTAAACTGATTTAAGACTGGCTCAATGGACAGTAGAACTTCAGAGTTCTAAGCATCGGAGTTACACAGTGACCAGTCAACCACACATTTCTCCATAGGAACCGGAAGTACGCAATCAGGCGGCAGCAGCAAACAGTAACCAATCACCTCACTCTCCCACAAGTACAGACAGTACAGGCTGAAGCTCCCTGGTCCAGCATCCTCGGGACCTGACTGGTCTGAACCAGGGGAGGCCAATACCGGCCTGGGTCTCGCTTTCCCTTGGCCACTGGAGGCTTCGCGTCCCCATCAGTCCTCTTGTCCAGCAATGCTCCTGTCTTGATCCAGCTGGTTTGTCCCCAGGAGTGCTCCTACGGGATCACTGATGATGCTAGACCAGGGAAGTCTGAATTATGAAGGTTCAGCCTGTACTGGGTTAAACATGAACTACTTAAAATATAGAGGGAAAGCAGCATTTTTCTTCTGCACAGTAAAGCATTAAAGCTGTACTAAATCAATGCTCAGATGTAAATTTTTGAAAGGACCACCATCAAGTTTTGTTCAGAGTGGCAAACATGTCAGTTATGAACTACCCCGATTCTCAAGCTGTTTGCAAGCGATGGGGAGCAGTAAATAAAGAGAGAGGCTAAGGTTACAGAGCGATCAGGATCACTTGGTTAACTGGGCACAAGCAAACACTAAGATATTTAGTTGTATAAAACACAATGCGGGAGCAAAGCATGTAGGTCATTCTTACAAGATGGGAGTCTCTATCCTGGGGAGCAGTGACTGAAAAAGATTTGGGGGTAGTGGTGCAGTGCAACCCTGTGGCAAAAAGAGCTAATACGATCTTTGGATGCCTACACAGGGGAACCGTGAGTAGATGTAGAGAGGTTATTTTATTTTGGTATTTGGCATTGGTAGCAAGTGGAAGGCAGCTTGGGTGAAAGCGATCATGAAATGATAAGAGTTCATGATCCTAAAGATTCATAGAAGGGAGAACAGCAAAATAAAGAGAATGGATTTCAAGGCTGCAGACGTTGTAAACTCAGAGAGCTGGTAGGTAAGGTCCCATGGGAAGCAAGACTCAGAGAAAAAAGAACTGAAAGACTGCCAACTGTCTTCAAAAGGGACAATATTAAGGGTGCAAGAGCACACCATGACACTGAGTAGAAAAGGTAGGAAGTATGGCATGAAATCACTGTCTTAACAAGGAGATCTTGAATGATCCAGAAATAAAAAAAGGAATCCTATAAAATGTGGAAAGTACAAAGGATGAATAAAGGAATAAAACAAATATGTCAGGGCAAGATTAGAAAGGTAAAGGTACAAAATAAGCTCAATCTTCTAGAGACATAAAAAGTAACAAAAAAACATTCTACAAATATATTAGAAGCAAGAGGAACACTGAGCAGTGGGCTTATCCTGTCCTTAATGACGAGGGAAAAGCAATAACAGAAAGTGTGAAAGTGGCAGAAGTGCTTAATGACTTCGTGTGTCAGGTCTCACCAAGAAGGTTGGTGACGACTGGATGCCCAACATGGTGAATGCCAGTGTATTCAGAAGTTGAAATAGGAAAAGAACAAATTAAAAATTAGACAAATTAGATGTCTTGAAGTCACCAGGGCCTGATGAAATGCATCTTAGAATATTCAAGGAGCTGACTGAGGAGATATCTGAGCCATTGGCTAACATCTTTGAAAAGCCACGGAAAACAGGAGAGATTCCAGAAGACTAAATAAGGCCAAATATAGTGCCCATATAAAAGGGAAATAAGGACAAACCAGGAAACTACATACACTCAGATTAACTTTGGTGCTAGGAAAGATAATGGAGCAAGTAATCAAGGAATCCATCTGCAAACATCTGAAAGATAGTAAAGATAAGTAACAGAATGGATTTGTAAAGAACGAATCATGTCAAACCAACCCAAGAGCTTTTTTTTGATAGGATAACAAACCTTGTGGATAAGGGGGAAGTGGTAGATATGGTATACCTAGATTTTAGTAAAGCGTTTGGTACAGTTTTGCACGGCCTTATCAACAAACTAGGGAAATACAACGTAGATGGGGGCTACTATAAGGTGGGTTCATAACTACTCTGTGAACAGTTATCCAACCAGTTATCAATGGTTCACAGTCATGCTAGAAGGGTTGAGTTCCACAGGGTCTGTTTTGGAACCGGTTCTGTTCAATGTCGTTATCAACAATATAAATACTGTCATAGAGCGTACACTTATAAAAAGTTTGCAGATGATACCAAGCTGGGAGGGGTTGCAACTGCTTTAGAGGACAGGGTCATAATTCAAAACGATCTGGACAAACTGGAGAAAAGGTCTGAGGTAAATAGGATGAGGTTTAATAAGGACAAATGCAAAGTACTCCACTTAGGAAGGAACAATCCATTTCACACATACAGAATGGGAAACAACCTTCTAGGAAGGAGTACTGCAGAAAGGGATTTAGGGGTCATAGTGGACCACAAGCTAAATATCGGAACATCTACACAGCAGTGTTACTTTGGAATAATTAACGTTATTCCGAAATAACACAGTGCGCGACTACAGTACAACCCTTTATTTCGAAATAACATTGAGCTGGAGGACTTCTTACTCCAACTCCTGGTAACTCATTTCACGAGGAGTAAGGAAAGTCAAAGGAAGAGTGTTGGTTGATTCTCCCCGATTTCTCCTCCTGGTCTTCCCCGGCTAGTTCCCGCCCCCTGCTGCCACCAGCTCTGCCTCCCGCTGGCTGGTTCCTGCTCCGGATCTTCCCCAGCCAGTTCTCCCTTCCTCCTCATCCTGAGCTCCCCCAGCCAGCTCTACCCCTGCTGGCCGCACCCCCTCCCCCGATATCCTGCGGCTAGCCCCATTCTGCCCGACCCCTACTCCCACCAGCCAGCCCTGCTTCCCATCGCCCTCCCCGCCCCATCTCCCCCGGCCAGCCCCGTTAGCTCTGTTTCCGGCCCCCACTCCCCCATCTCTCGGCCAGCACTGCTCTCCTCCCGGCCGGTCTCTCCCCCCATGAAGCGTGTCCGGTATTTCTTTTATGACTACCTGGTAACCCTAGCTGTGTCCAGTTTTGGTGCCCACAATTCACGAAGGATGCTGAAACTCTGGAGAGCCACAAGAATGTATAAACCTGCTTGAGTGTGATTGAGTGCCTTCGGTTTATCTATTCAGTTTAACGAAGAAAAAAAATCCTGCATACAGGCAGAGGATTAGACTAGATGGCCTTTCAGGTATCTTCTAACCCTATGGTTCTGTGATGCTAAGATTAAGGAGTGACTTGATTATAGTCTAGAAGGATCTATGTGGGGAACTAATATTTAGTAATTGTCTTTTCAGTCCAGCAGAGAAAGGTGTAACATGATCGAATGGCTGAAAGCTAGAGCTAGACAAATTGAGACTGGACAGAAGGCACACATTTCTAACCCTGACAGTAACTAACCAGGAAAGCCATTTACCAGGATCATGGGAATTTCTCTATCGTTGACCATTTTTAAATCAAGATGGGATGTTTTTCTAAAAGATCTGCTCCAGGAATTATTCCGAGGCAGTTCCCTGTCCTGCGTTAGACAGCGGATCAGAGAGATGTTCACAATGGCCTTTCCTCCTGACCTCTGAAAAACAAGAACCACCCCCTGGTTGCAACAGTGCCTGGAACACAGCAGGGTGACATTTACTGGGCATGTTCAAGAGGGCAAATATCACCTGACAACTCGTGCAGGTGAGGCGGCTTGCCTGGGACACATCAGAATGCTTGACAGAGGCCAGCTCCACCTGAGCGTTTGCATATTTTAACTCGGCAGGCTTGCCAGTCTTGTGACTTAAGCCTCCAGGGCCCTTAACAACCTAACCCCAGCTCCCCAGGGACCTATCAATGGGGCACTAACACCGAGATTGGCAGGACTCAAGCGAGAGTTTGCCAGCTTCCCGATTAGTGAGAACAAAGCCAGATCTTTTAATCTAATAACAATCCAATTACCACAGTGCAAACTCGTATAACAGTGATCTACTCAGCGGGTCTGCCCAGCTGCAATGCAAAACTTCTTCCTCCTGGAGACAGAGACACATCTGTGACATCTTTCCAAGAGCAAACCTCATAACGAGGGGTCAGATTCTGGAGTGAAACTTGAGTAACTTAGCCAAGGGGTTCTGAGTATAGGAGGGGCTCAGGGCTGTGGGAGGGGGCGTAGGAGGGGGTAGGCTCTGGGCTAAGGATGTGGGCTTTGGGGATGGGCTAGGAATGGGGGTGCAGGAGTGGGGGTTGGGGCTTAAGCATACCTGGGCAGGCTCCCTGCTGGGAAGAAAGGGAGAGGAGGGGCCCCTTTCCCTCCACTGCAGCAGCTCAGGGCTGGGGCTGGCCCTGGCAGCTTCCAGATTTGGGGAGAAGACCTCCCTCCCTGCTGCAAGGGGCTTAAATGGGAAATGGCACAGTTCTGGGAGAACTTAAGTATTGGGCCCTGGAATTTTAAATCGCCAATTCTCATCCCATTCTGGTCATTACAAAGCCTCACATGTGCTGCTTTTCCCTTGAGCATTTAACTAGCTGAGCCATACATGTACATGGAGGGCACTTTATTTCCAAGGGAACTGCACAGTAACAAGGATCCGAGGTCCCGAGTGGCAGGTAGGAGCCTAATTCCCATTAACTAAATGCCCCTTGGGGCTTGGGAAAAAAAAATCGGCTCCTGAACCTTTCACCTCTCAGTAACAGGCTTAAAGGCTCTCCCCAGATCAGGAGTGACAAAAGTCAGATGGTTGGGGGGGGGGAGGGGAGACGCGCCTGTGTGTGATGAGCTTGGCAGGTCTCCATTCAACCACCCTCAGTCCAAGCACAACTAGCCCTAACTGGCAATTTTCCCCGCACACTCACGTGAGATCCCAGGATTGAGGTTGTCCCTCCATGGTGAGATTTTGGGATATGGGAGGGTGACACTGACACTGTTGCTGCCACCTGTGTTGTGTGTAAAAAAAGGGATGAGCCTGCGGTGCTGTTAATGTCTCCTGGTCCTCTCATTCTGACCTATGACCTGCCCCCCTACCCCTATTTTGGCATTCTTTGCTCCCCATGCTTGGTCAAGTCCTGGGTCGTGTGGCCCTCCCTTGCCTAAAGGGACAAGACTTCCATGTCTGCGCTGGGCTCTGCCCACCATCCCACAATTTAAAAAGGCCAGCATGCATCACGCAGCATAAACTCACTCTGCACAGATCAATAAAAGCCCCTTTGCTCTGTTCCGGCTGAGCAATAGGTTATGGGCAAGAGACTATTTGCTCAGGCCTCGGGCTGCTGTGTGGGCCGTCACCTCTCTCCCCCTTCGCGGTGCAGAGGTGGGTCTCCCGTATCACCCTTCATTCTGTATGCATCCTGTGGTGCCTTAAACACACATGCTACAGCTCCCAAAGATTTTGGAGACTCAGCCCTAAGCCCCCCCTCCCGCCCCCGTAGAGGCTCCATTCAACTCCCAATCATCCTGAGGGATCCAGCCAAACTCTTGCACATGCAAAGCTAGAGCCAAAACTCATAACCCCCCTTTGTGGCCGTCAAATCACGCTACTGTCCTGCTAATTAGCAGGTGTCAAGTAATTAGCCAGGAGCAAACTATTCTACCTGCTGCCTGACATCGAGCCAGATCTGCCATCACAACCTGCGCTTAGTCTGAAAACACCGTCTCTTTCCCTGGCTGAAAACAAACCAGGTCTCAGTGCAACAACAATCGTGTATGCGGTGCTGCAGGTGCAGGCATGGATCACATACAGATAAATGGAACGGTTTGCTAACCTGCTGTCTTTGGAGTCTCATTGGCAAGCATTCAGATAGATCCCACTACTCTGTTCCTACACCGAACAAGCCAGGCAAGGCACTAATAGGAGAAGACAAGGTCGCCATCCGCAGGCAGCAATCCAGAAATTCAGAGTGAGTCATGGTACCATTCACCTCCACAAGGCGGTAGCTTGTTTAAACAGAACCCACCTCCCCAGTGATGGATAGTGTCCCCAGGACGCCAGGGGCGCTAGACATCTTGGCAGAGGCATTCAATACCTTGCAGGATCAGGACCATAGATGTGGATGAAACCTGACTGTATATGTGTGTGTGTGTGTGTGTACACACACACACACACAAGTGTGTTGCTTTCCTCTCCCCAATGCAGAGGTTCCTTCCCCCCCTCCCCCCCCAAAAAAACCCAACCAACCAACAAAACACCAACCCATATCTGGAGAAAGTGCAGGCCCCATCTACCTTTAATCTACCTTTAATACCAAAGCAGTGAAACCACAAAAGAAGCATAAAAGCCTTCCCTGAATCCTGGTTACTTACTTGAATAACTAGCCCATGCTGAAGCCTGCCTTTCCCTGGCTTCATTGCTACTGGTTCTTGTGCTAGCTAGATTAAAGCTAGCATGGGTACATCTGCATGAGTTGCTATCACATCCTGCCTCTCCACTGCAATGACTGCAGGAGCATCACAACCTTGCCATGCAGCACCACAGACACAAGACATGTGCCTAGCTGGCACGTGCACAGAAAGATCTCTGCGGTCATCTCAAACATAAGCAGCAACCCTACCAACTCCCATCTTCGTCTTGCATGCATAGCTGCGTCGGTGTCTAGCATGAAATGTTCTGCCAAGCCAAGTTAGAAGCATCATCTGCCAGGCTTCAGAAAGGGGCAGCCGCAGCAAAACAACATCTCACAAAATTTCCAATGCCACAATTTCCTCTACCCCCCCAAAAGGCCTCAAGTCCAGTGCCACTTTTCCCAGCGACACACTACCAATGGTTTAAATCCAGGATACCACACTTGCTTTTATGCTCAGGATACTGAGGTACATGTGCTTGCTGAGCTCCATCTAAGGACTATGAAAGTCAGCAGAAAGACTCACATTGACTTTGAATTACACCCTTGGGCAAGAGAGGTAAAGAACCAGGAAATAGCTCAGTTTATTTCTCCCATTTAGGAGACTGAGCAAACCGACTGACACCGAGCACAACTGGCTGGTAACATTTATGCTTCACTCCTGAAAACTATATGGTGTTTACTGATGATACAGTCACAAAGTTCAACTTTGGGCATTTCAAATCGAGGCAGGGTAAGACTAGAGAGGAGACTAGAAGGCCTCTGCACCTGGCATAGGGGTGCAGTGTAGTCTGGAAGCAAAACGTTTCCTTTGCTAGAAGCAATTTTAAGAGCTCCAGAGGTAGGGTGATCGGACAGAGAAAGAGGCAACTCTATCTGCAACAGAGGAATCATGCAAACCATCAATGAATTATTTGTACAATGGTGGCTCCTAGAAAGGTACCTCCCACAGGGCCCGTACGAACAACTAGTGAGACAGCCGCACAGGGTTTATAATCTTAAAGATCAGTGGGATGAAGTGGAAAGGGAAACATTAGCATGAAAGGGAAAGACTCTTGCTTTAGGTCACCCTTCAGGAGCAAAAAAATATATATATTACAGTCATAAAACGTGTAACACGCACTGCAATCTTTTGTATACGGCTTATTCATACTATACACATACTACCCAGCTCAGTATCCGTATGACCCATGCATTCTGCAGAGTCTTAGTTCTAGACTCTCAACACAGTTAAAAATGCAGTCTCTAGCCATGATATTCTGTTTCTGCTTCCTCAATGCACCCGTCAGAACAGACTCACTCGCATACGAGCATGTGCTGCATATTAATCACCTTCCCAATGCTTTATTTTCTAAAGATTTTGTAGGCAACATGGTTTCATACAGAGAGTTTGAGATTAGAAACACAGCGATGCGCCATTAACTCAGGGCAGCAAGGGGCAGGGGAAGACCCATGGCCGTGGGTGGATGTAGACTTAAAAGAATACACAATAAAAAGGACGGAGATTCAAGAGCTCTGGTACTAAAATTTGATTCTCGTTTGCAAGCTGAAGTTTTCCTCTTCCCCCACCTACTGGAAGCTAAAGTGGAGGGATATTTGCTCAGTAGAAAACTGCATGCGACGTGGATATAAATATCTGCCATTATTACTTTTTCTTGCATGCTTGAATCTCTTTGCACTCAAGGCTTGGAAAAGCACCTGAGTAATCATCACACCCTCCCCACCCCCTTTGTTTCTAGCAGGCATGTCAGGTCAGGAGGGGCACCAATAATTCCACAGGGGCAGGTTTCTGGAGCTCAAGTTGACAGGAAACAGCTGGTTTCTGGAGGCTCCTGGCCCTGAGGTTTGATGAAGAAGAGGAGAGCTCCCAGATGGAGGTGGGTGGAAGAGACACCAGGGACTATCACTCAGGGGCGTGACAGCGAGCTGGCATATATCTGCAGCAATTCGTTACAAGAGAGGAGCTGGCAAGCCTGCCTTTGCCAGGGCTGCTGGAGAAACTGCTAGAGAGGAACCCATGGGCGGGGGGGGAGAGGGGAGGCACAGCCCAGATTCTTAATACCCTGCTCAGTGGAGTATAACCTGGAGTGTTGTGTAGTCAAAGTATTTATTGATCAAACCCCAGGAAGCCAGGCAAGGCGTCAAGACCCCTGTCGGAGAATTTTCAAGGGGGCTGCATGGTCCCTTACAGAGCCTTGTCCATGGCCACCACAGCAGGCTTGGTGCAGAGCTCCCTCTCCTCAAGGTAGAAGGGAAATATGTGGATCAGCCAAGATATTGTTGAACCTTAAAAAGTGATGTAGTTTGAACCTGGGGTGCAGGGTTGGGCTGGGTCCTTGCTACTCCACCCACACCCCAGTTAGTAAAACGTGTGTGTGTGTGGGGAGGGGGGGGAATCTGTGTGAAAAACCCTCTAACAGAGGTCCCCTTATGGTCTTTTGGAACGGCAGGCAGCTGGGGGAGGAGGCCCAAGGGAGAGAGACCAAGACAGAGTTTGCAGGTTCTCCGAGGCAGACTCTGAACCTCGTTTCATCTATTACATTGCGGATGTTAAAGACAAGCCACTCGCTGAAACTTCAGACAAGATTTTGTCCCAAAACACCATCCCAGAAATACTGCAAGGAGGGGCTACACCAAATGCAGCAAATTCTGCAGTAGGTCCTCTTGTAAAAGTGTTATGTTTCTAGCTTTCTTCTAATAGTTACAAATGCTCTATACTCCCTCCCTACCAACACACCCTGACTCTGGCTACAGTACGGTTAATGCTCCACTGTAGAGAACAAAGAGGCAGGAAACCTGACATCTTTCCCTTTATAATTTGTCCCCATTTTATGAGCTGGGGAGTAAACAAATTCAAACAGAGTTCCCCTTTAGTGCCCAGCCTCTTGAAACGACTGCTACCTACTCAGCACAAAATGTCCTATTTGAAGTTTAGCAAGAACCGAAGATGGCAGAGTTTGCATTCAGCGTTTCCAAAGAGTATCCAGGTTCAAACACTGGCACAAAAACTCAGTCATCTTTGTTCCCCAACACCCTGCAACAGATTTTCAGAGGACCCGTTTCACAGAAGGGTGTATATATATGAAAAGAAAAACAGGTAACTGGACACAGAGAGACTTGCATACCATTGGGAATCACTGCGGAATGGGTACGTATTCAAGGGCTTAAGAGATAGGGATTCTATCAACACAGGTCACGTTTTTTCCTTGCCAATCATAGCTGTGTCCTTTAAGGTTTTTTTTCCTATTTTTCAAGCTGTTTATGAGAAATAAGAATACAAATGTTTAAACCACTTCCCTCAGAAACAAAATGCCCCCAAATGTGTCTACCAGATAGGAGCAATTGTCCCAGATTCAAAAGTACCAGCTCCCTACATCACTCTGTTATGAAACAAAGAGCCCAAACCAGCAGTTTTTACTGTGGTGTGAAGTCCCAGTGACCTAGTGGTTACTTTTTAGCACAGGACCTAGAAACCCGCTGATCAAGTGTGGCTCCCAATAGGGACATCAGAGGAGAGAATCAGGTCCGTACTCTCTGATGTTGCCGATTGTTTCAAGGACTGTGCAGTGCCACATTTCTTTTTCCCTCATCGAGGCTGGACATTCGTTCTCTCCTTCCCCGCTTCTAGTTCAGATTAATGAGTTATCGCCTGGAGGCCAGCTTTACACTGGGAGAGAAAGTCTAAGATACGCAACACCAGCGACGTGAATATTCTCCTGTTGACTTCCCTTACTTCTCAGTGACGCGGGCTCCGTCAGCAACCAATTTAACAGGTCCTGGCTAGACCTGCTAAATTCAACCCTGGAAGACTGATCTCCAGAGTGTCGATCTCCGGGTAAGTCTAGACAAGGCCTTTGTGAGAAACGGAGGTTTTGCTCATTGTGGCATTGCAACAGAGGGGTGTATCCAATGATTTCCAGCAGACAAACAGGAGGAGCTCTGCAGCACCCATCCAGGAGAAGGGGATCCCTGATCCCTTTAGGACAACGAGAGGGAATGCCTGTATTGCAGCTGACCTCAAGGATGCTGCTAGAAAGGCAGAACAGTGAATAAATACGCAAACTGCTGGCTTTTCATACTGCGGCCCCAGAAACTGGGGGGGGGGGGGGGGGGGGCGGAAATCAACAGAAGGGAGCCCAATGGAACTGCACAAATTGGAGAGGGCAGGTCACATTTCCAAACTGATGCAATATTGTAAACCCGAGACAGGTGGGGGTGGAGAACAGAAAGCACCACAGATGCCGCCAACCATGTACATGAACATCTGCATTAGGCAGGAAAAGGAGCAGACTGATGTGAGCCAGCAGCCAAGGAGGGCAGCCCATGGTATCCCACACAGCAGTGGATGGAGGTTTAAAGCTGGGATGAACCCCTGAGATACGTATCGCAGCTCTGCCCAGCTGGCAATTGGTCCAGAAGTCTTAGAAGCTGAACTGCACCTTACACAGCCAGGACCCCTCCTGGCTTCAACGGTGAGACACAAGATGCTACTCGATGTGAGACAGGACATGGCAATCCAGCACCCTAGCAGCCAGCTGTGCCAGAGGCAGATTGCTGGTACCTCCAGCTGTCCATCCACCAGAAGGCACTGCAAGTGCAGCAGGAAGGACGGTGGTGAAGGAAAACTGAGGGGGGGGGGGGGGAGAAGGAGTGTGAACTGCACTTTTTCAAAAGTGAGTTCACAGGTATGGGATGATGTGCACAAGAAGCGGGAGACTCTATAGGGGAGGAGCAGGAAGGATGAATGAGAAAGGAAAAGTGAACTGTCCCCATTGCCTCAGTGGTAGCAGGAAGGAAATGAGAGCACGACCCTATTTTGGTGGTGCTAATCCTTAGATGCTTTCAGACAAGGGCTGGACAGACAGGATCAGACAGGTGGATAGAGTTGCCAGATGGTTTCTGAAAAAATACCGAAAAAGAGACCCCCGAGAGTTGTTAGGCAAAAAAAATAAAAATAAAAATAAATTTAAAAAAAGTGTGGCCCCTTTAAGAACTGCTTTTGAGGCTTTTTGGCCCTAACAGGCTGCCTCCCTGCGCCAGGCCGGACAGCTCCCCTGCGGAACCCGGTAAGCACCCGAGATTTTTGCCTCCTGGCTGGGGGAAAAAAAACAAACCTCAAGAGATACTGGACATTTCAGGTGTCTGGTATTTTCTGAATTTTTTACACCCGTCAGGAGGTGAAAATACCGGACTGTCTGGTTCAATGCGGGTCACCTGGCAACCCTACCAGTGGACCATCCAGACCTGAGTCCGGCTTCCAGCAGTGGCCCACACCAGTTGCATCAGAGAAAGTTACCAACAGACACCCAGGAGAGAAAGTGGCATCATCTGTCCCTCCATGAGGGTCTCATCCCAACACTGAATAGTCAGAGATTGGCTTAAACCCGGAACCAGGAGGCTTTTAAAAAGAGCCTGGAAGATGTATGCAAGACACAACTTTTATAACTCTGGATTTACTTGCTAGCCCTAGACATATCCATTCCCTGCTCAAATGTCACTAAAAGCCTCAGTACCAGAGGAGGGTAAACAGATCAGAAGGATTTGCCACTCAGTGTTATTTACAATCTGGAGAACAAGAGCATAAATACGCCAGCAAAAGCCCACTGAAGATTTTTAGCTGTCTGTCTTTCTAAAGCATCTCGGAAGCCAGCGTCACGTGGTACAGCACACATGCTGAGTTAGTACTTCAACTTGGAGGGATGTATATTGAGAAGAGGGTGGGGGAAGGGGACACATTGCCTTATTCTCCATCCCAAATGGGCAGCTGCGTCAGGAAGGCAAAATGGTTCGCATACTTTAAATGTTTCCCTTACGAAAACTGGCTAGGACGGGCTCTGTAAATTATTTAGCAATAAAATCACTAACTAGGAACAGTTGGACTTCGGACGAGGGATTTCATTAAAGTCCAAAGTGCTCTTTGAATTCCTAGCAAAACGATCATAAACAGGCGTCCAAGGGCAACGTGACACCTTGTGATACTCTGCCAATGCTATGCTACAGTTTCTCAGGGGCGTGAATTAAGCTTCTAACTTCCAGCATTTGGGATCATTCAAGAGAACACAAGTAGCAGTCATCCATATCCAAATATGCGGCAATCAAAGCCGTCATCTGGAAGTTGATCCCTGGGTGGGCGCCACGGGAAAAAACAGCTTGTGTCTAGTGAATTTTCCCACACTCTGGTTACTGAAAAATTTCCAAAAAGAGGGGCTGGAAGAACACTGAGAAGAACAAATCAGTCATCTTGAAAATTCACCACTATATTTTAAAAGTCGCCAAATATTTTAGGGCCAAACTTAGACCAGATGATATATTTTATAATCTATCAGGTGAATTTAAGATTTGAACCAATATTCAAGAGGAGACGAAGGGAGGATATGATAGAGGTCTATAAAATCATGACTGGTGTGAAAAAAGTGAATAAGGAAAAGTTATTTACTTATTCCCACAATATAAGAACTAGGGGTCGCCAAATGAAATTAATAGGCAGCAGGTTTATAACAAACGAAAGAAAGTTTTTCTTCACTCTGCTCAGTCAACCTGTGGAACTCCTTGCCAGAGGATGTGGTGAAGGCTAGAACTTTAACAGGGTTAAAAAAAAAAGAGCTAGATATATTCATGGAGGTTAGGTCCTTCAATGGCTATTAGACAGGATGGGTAGGAATGGTGTCCCTAGCCTCTGTTTCTCTGGAAGTGGTGACGGGAGGGATCACGCAAGCATTACCTGTTGCGTTCCCTCCCTTTGGGGCACCTGGTATTGGCCACTGTCGGCAGACAGGACAGTGGGCTGGCTAGAGCATTGGTCTGACCCAGTATGGCCGTTCTTATTTCTTATCTCAGCCAATGAACCCAGTGTAAGGGCCCTGATTTTCTTCAGCCAGCAGTGGATCAGACATTTAGTGCTCATTAACGAGTTGACCTGGAGCTGGTTTACACACAAACTTGCACTTATCTACTATATATTTGAAAGGGTTTGTCTATCAGTGAGTGTCTGTCTGTTCAAGAACTTCTCCTAAACAGTGAGAGCTAGGACCATCAACTTTGATATGCAGTTTCCTCTTGCCATAACTTAAAGGTCAAAAACATACAGAAAAGAGAGAGAGAGAAAATCACCAGGGAGTTGCAGGAGGCTGGCTGGGGGCATGCCCACTACATGTGGGACTGTTCCAGCCCCAAGCGTCCCACCCCTGGGTGCCCTTTAGGGAGGGGGCTGAGGCAGGAGTCATGCAAGAACATTGCTGGTTGTTTCCCTTTGTCAGGGAGTGAGGGGAAAATGCAGACTTCGCTGCATTCCTTACTCTGGCTAGGTAGCATAGGGGGGCAAATGAACCTGGACTTGCAGTGGCCATGGAGAGGTGCTTCTCATCTGGTCCTAAGGTATTACAGTGAGAGAGGGCTGGGGTAGTCCTCTCTCCCCAGGGCAGCCTGCATAATGAACCCCTCATTCCCAATCCCACCCCAAAGCAATAATTTAAATGAAGAATGTACATTTTCAGTTTCTCTTTAAAAAATTGAGTTAAGGACCTGAGCAACACCAGGTAGATCTTTCTAGATTAACAAAATAAATTGGATTCTTAAAAAGTTGATTTGTTACCCAAAATCAGCTCAATTGTCTTAGTTTAGCCACTTTCATTCCCAAATGTTTCTCCACATACAGGCTGGTTTCAAAACTGCTACGTCAGCAGCTTGAATTCACACTTTTGAAACTCTGGCACAAGTGGAGACCATCCCATGTAAGGCAGGTCTGGCTAGAGTCAGCATATCATAGGCTGACCTACTAGAGACATTGTTTTTCTGGCGTTTGTTTCCCTAGCTGGTCCCTCTGGCAACCAGCTTTTCCATCACAAATAGCCACCAATGACGGAAACACAGTAGACAAAATGACCTTAAAACACAGAGCTTTTTCCTCTAGTAACAATTATGGTGAAATTGCTTTTCTTTTTGGAATAGCTGGTAATTTTATGGGGTACTTAGAACAAGAGCTATTCTTAGTTATTCCTTGGAAAATGATTGATTAGCGCACAAAAAAGAAACCCAAGAGAACCAGCTCTCATTAAAACAGAAGCTGTTCTCTAAGCTACGTATTATTTCTCCTCTACCACAGAGAAACATTTAAACTTTGGTATTTCTGTGGCAGACGCTGAGGGTTTTCAGTTGGGGAAAATACCAACACAGCTTTCATTGCCAGCTAGAATTAGAGACGGGCTCTGTGACAACACGCTAAAAGCTGGGAACAAGGTATACTGTCCAATAAAAGTTACCAGAATGAAGTCAGTCTCAGGTGGTGTCTGGTAAGGTAAGACCTGAAGACCCTTCTAAGACCAGATTCCATAGCTTACTGGTATGTATGGCATGTGCCTGCTTTTTGTTTCTTTTTCTCATGTTTGTACGGGCTTCTTTCCCTTCTTGTTTGATTTGGCCTTGTATCTCGGGGGCCTGAGTCTCCATCCCATTATGCCAGTTTTAATCAGCAAGCTAAACCAGCTTAACATTGGAGCAATGGAAGAGAGAATCGAGCTCCTCGATCTTTGTGATGGTCTTGGACCTCGACAGCTGTATGTCCCAAACCCACGCAGGTAGGTGGGATTCACTTCAGGTGTTTGGTTTGGCCAGTTTCTTGATCTCTGAATGGAAAATAGAGAGGACAGGTTATGGATTCAAAGTGATCTGGATCGCCTGGTATACCGGGTATAAAGTATTTTAATACAGCTAAATCTATGCCCACATCTAGGAGCAAAGAACGCAGGCTACTCTTATAGGATGGCAGATTCTATTCTGCAAAGCAGTGACTCTGAAAAAGATTCTGGGGATCATCAGCTAAACAGGAGTTCCCAGTGCAATGCCGTGGCCAGAAAAAGCTAATGTGATGTAAACACAGGGGAATCTCAAGTAGGAGTAGAAAGATTATTTTACTTTATATCTGGCAATGGTGCGACACGGTGTCCATTCTGGTGTCCAAAATTTATGAAGGATGTTGATAAGGATTCAGCAAAGATCCATAAGAACGATTAAAGGATTAGAAAACATGCCTTGTAGTGACAGCCTCAAAGAACTCTTTATCTTAACAAAGAGAAGGTTAAAGGTGACTTGTCTTCAATCTATATGTAGAGCTGCACTGGGAAGCAATATTTAGTAACGGGAATGGTAAAACGTAGTCAGTGGGAGCTGCAAGCAACTGTACCTGCGGATGCTCAGGTAAATAAAGCACCTGGTGACCCAGCACTGGAAAACCCTGGAGAACCTCATCCGGTCTGCGGCCACTTATTATCCACCCCTCATCTAGATGCTGCTGCTGGTCATTTCTGGCCAACAATCCCTGGTATAAACAAGCCCTGAGTGTATGGAGAGGTCAGTTATCCCCTCTGCTCAATGCTCCTTTTGTATTTCAATAAAATCTACATTAACATGCTCTACTCTCTTTCAATGCTTCCCCCCCTCCCCTTAGTAAACATTTTCACGTACTACTGATCAGTCAGTGCTGTGCCAGGCAGGCCACTGACAGAATTAATTGAGTTTTAATAAATCACAGGCTGGCAAGGATTCATTGATCAAAATTATACAAACTGGTAAATGGTTTCAGTTATTTTTACCAAAGCATTTTTCCATTTCACCTCCCAGAAGCAACACACGTTTGTAATTGGCTCCCAACAAGTTTCCATCGCATGATGACTGTAATCACAGGCTAACAGATTGTACAGAGCAGCGTGACTTTTATTTGCATGAAGCACATTAGAAGAATAACTAGACTTTAGAGAAAGGATTTTTTTTGCCTTTAAAACCAGTGAAGAAAAGTATTGCTCCACCAAATCGAGATGATCACTTACGCCTTCCATTCCCTGTTGAGCCTTACACGTGTGGCCTACGGACCTCAAATTCGGCTGTTAAATCTCTATTGAGGTACCTCAATGACTCACTTTTCAAAAAGATGCTGAGCACCCAACAGCTGCCATTTGTGCTGTCCTGTCTGTAGGATGATTTGGGATGGCTGCCCCAGGGCCCCGTGTTTTAGGGGACCCTGAGACCATCGCCTCAACCCTCATATGGACAGGCCCCGGGGAATTACTTGTGGGGAGGGGCCAGATGTGTAGTGGCAGCAGGGGTCACCTTCCTACCCCCCGGCACTCACCACGACAGTGGAAACTGGAGCAAGCCAGCCACCTGCGTCACTCCACTGTGCCACCCCAGAGAACCAGCTGTGCTCAGCTTCACCGTGGCAGTGGGAAGCAGAACGCTGCGGCCCTAAGGCACTCTGCTTCCCACTGCCATGGAGAAGTAGGGAACGGTGGGCTGGAAAAGGGCAGCGGGGTGGAGTGGAGCAGGCTGCTAGGTCGCTCCAGCTCCCACCACCACAGTGAGTGACCCCGCCCTAGGGTTGTCAGATGGTTTAACAAAAAAATACTGAACACTCTTCCCCCCACCCCCGCAAAAAACAAAAACAAAAAAAAAAACCAAAACAACCCCCCTGCCCAGTTTCCCCTTTCAAGAGCAAAGAGAACATTGTCCTTTTAAGGTGGCCATTTTGAAGTCTGCTGAGGACGCTTCATCCTTCCCCTACCCCAGCCAGGAAAAACAGAAAATACCGAACATTTCACATCTGCAAAAGCGACGAAGAGTCCTGTGGCACCTTATAGACTAACTGAAGTGTAGGAGCATAAGCTTTCGTGGGCAAAGACCCACTTCGTCAGATGCATGTAGTGGAAATTTCCAGAGGCAGGAATAAATATGCAGGCCAGGATCAGGCTGGAGATGACCAGGTGGATCCAATCAAGGAGGATGAGGCCCACTTCTAGCAGCTGATCTGGAGGTGTGAATTCCAAGAGAATAGAAGCTGCTTTTGTAGTTAGCAAGCCATTCACAGTCTTTGTTTAATCCAGAGTTGATTGTGTCAAACTTAAAGATGAACTGTAGCTCAGCAGATGAGCAGATGAGACTACCTAAAGGAGGCTGCCAGACAACTCTCCAATACCAACTTCTACAGGCCACTTTCCTCAGATCCCACTAAGGAATACACTAAGAAATTGCACCATCTGCTCAGGACACTCCCCAAACAAACACAGGAACAAATCGACACACCTTTAGAGCCCCGACCAGGGTTGTTCTATCTATTACCCAAGATCCACAAACCTGGAAATCCCGGAACATTGGTAATGGCCCCCCTTAGCATATTTAAAATTATAAACAGACCTATTCTTCATATTTCTAACTTCACATACAGGGACAATACACTCACAAAAATAGAGTGTACACATTCAGCAGATGGTAACTTTAAAAATGGTATCTTACGTGTCACATTTTGCCTAAAGCAACTTCATGTTATGCACATTCATATTAATAAGCCACTTGTCACAAAGTGGGGTAGGAGGGGGTGGGGTGGGAAGGGAGTGACAGGATTTTCATAAAGTGATCCAGGAATTGGAAGATACTTGCTTTACGAAAAACGAAGGAAGATGTTCAACCAGCATAGCTAGCGTTTCCTTCTGTGCAGACCACCTCGCCCACTGTCTCCTGCTACCAGTCAAGCTGCTTCTCTCCCCATTCTGTGACCACCTCATTTCAAAACTGGGAGTAAGTGGACTTTTCACACCTGCAGTGTGGCTCTTGGTGATGCTGATCACTCCCTGTCAGCAATTCAAGAAAGAGGGGAGCATTCACTGAGGGCACATCAATGATGACACCTCAGGCTGTGGCTGGCTACAACACGGAGCATGCCATGGTATGTGCTGGGAATTAATAAGATCACACTTTCCAATAAACCAATGTGGGACAATTCCAATATGAGCAGCAGATTTAAAAGGGCTTTACCCTTTGCATTCTTCTCTTTCACTTGGTTCTTCTTCCCAAAGGGTTCAACACAGAGGGAAACTGAGTGGAATAATTATTCTGCAGCAAAGTGTCCACACGGGAGAGTTAAAGCGGCATAGCTACAGTAGAATAATTATTCAGCTAGCACTATGCCAGTCAATTTCCCCTTAAAGACAAGCCCCTAGTTTAATGGCAGTTCATTCTTCAACTCCTGAAAATATTAGCAATAGATAGCTACGGAATTAATGCACATATAAGATTTCTAGATCAAACGATGAAGGCTACAATACACTTTGAAATAACAGCTAACTATATATTGGTTTCCCAAGCATCGTGTGGCGGATTCCATGTATTTTAGGCTTTAAGACCGGATTCGTGAGGATAGATTTATCTATGTAAATCATGGAATACCATTTTTAAAAGATGTGAATTTAAAAAAAGGGCAGTTAGGGCTAGGGACATGAAAGGTTAACGGATTAGCATCATCCTTAATGAGTGATGCTTACCGGTTCTGGTTAACCATTAACCAGTGGGGGGAGGAGGGGGAGCGGCTCCCCACCAGTCACAAGCAGGGGGCTGCTCCCGACATCAAGAGTAGCTAGCGATGAGTCTGGGTACCCTGCAGGCAGGGGCTGCTCTGGCCAAGTTGGAACAGCCTCTGCTTGGGGTAGGGAGGTGGCCTCCCAGCCCAGCCTCTCCGCCCATGTCCCCTTTAATCGGTTAACCGGTTAAACATAATGCCTGTACAGAACTAGGATTCTATTTTCAGCAATTTACCTAAGAAGATGGTCTACAGAACACTCACTCTGAACTAGGGATGTTAAAGGTGGGTAATTGGGTAACCCGGGAGCGGGATAGGAGCCTGCATGTAACCGTGTAAACAGATATCCTATTACAACCCGACTCTGTACTGGGAACTCAGGCTCTAATTTGCATTTTCATATCTTTTTTTGTAAGTTACTGATAAGATGTATGTGCTTTTAAGTCAGATATCAGGAAAAGCTTTGTAATTGCAAGGGGAGTGGTGCTCTGGAATAGGCTTCTAAGGGTGGTTGTGGAATCCCAGTCATGGGAGAGTTTTAAGATCAGGTTGAACAAACACCTGACAGCGACGACGGTCTAAGTCAGGGGGAGGAGGGGAAGCAGGGAACCTATGGCTGCCGGGGGGGAGGGGGGGAGAAGAGGAGAAGAGGGGGCAGATGCAGCCCCCGGCTTGCTTGGATCTGGCCCCAAGGTTCAGGGCTCTCCCCACAACATTGGATTGCTAGCACTCCAGGCCTGTGCCCCATCCCTCATGCAGACCCTATACCCCAACTCCACTTCTGCAGCCTCCCTCCTGCCCAGACCCCATGTCCCAAGCCTGCTTCCCGGCAGCCCCTTCCCACACACTGAACTCCTCATTTTTGGCCCCACCCCAAAGCATAGGGGGATTCCACAAAAATCTATTAGTCCCCCGCCCCACAGGCTCTCGTCGGGGAGAGGAATGTGGGTTTTGTTTTTGTTCTTCTCACTTTTGCACAGCCCCCGACTGATTTTTTTTATGGGTCAGCGGCTCCCAACCCAAAAAAGGTTCCCCGCCCCTGGACTGGGTATATCTGGTTCTGCTTCAGCACAGGGGGCAGGAGCAGATGACCTTGTGAGGTCTGTCCAGCCTTACATTTCTATGATTCGCTGACCAAGATAGGGCACCTGAATGGACCAGCCAACCATTTCACCCAGCAGACCTTCCAAATAACGGGTCTGATCCTGAGAAGTGTTCAGCATCCTTAACTTCCATTGGTTTGAAAAAGCAAAACAAGAGTATTCCTCAAGGACCATCACTGAACTCATAGGGCAAATATCATGGCTTCAATTCAGCCATGCTTGTGGATTAAAGATGGCAAGATGTAGTCCAGGGCTTCAAAAAGTCCACATCAAGCCTCATTCAAATGAGCGGCTGTGGGGTAGCAAAGGCCATTGATTGGTGGGTAAATCACTGACATTCAGTGGTCGTTCATCTGGATCCAGTAGATCTGATCCTTCAGGGTCACTCATTACATCATGTCTGTTGAAAACATGCTCTGGAAGGGCCTGTCTACACTAGGAAACTATTTTGAAAACTAAAATTGATTTAATAACTCCTGAAAGAACAAAATGGAAATAGCGTGTCCTCACTACATGGGAGAAGGAAATACAGAAAGGCTACGTCTAGACTGGCATGATTTTCCGGAAATGCTTTTAATGGAAAAGTTTTCCGTTAAAAGCATTTTCGGAAAAGAGCGTCTAGATTGTCACGGACGCTTCTCTGCAAAAGCACTATTTGCGGAAAAGCATCCGTGGCCAATCTAGACGCGCTTTTGCACAAAAAAACCCCGATCGCCATTTTCGCGATCGGGGCTTTTTTGCGCAAAACAAATCTCAACTGTCTACACTGGCCCTTTTGGGCAAAAGGGACTTTTGCCCGAACGGGAGCAGCATAGCATTTCCGCAAAAAGCACTGATTTCTTACAGTATGAAGTCAGTGCTTTTTCAGGAATTCAAGCGGCAGTGTAAACAGCTGGCAAGTTTTTCCAGAAAAGCAGCTGATTTTCAGGAAAAACTGGCCAGTTTAGACACAGCCAAAATGCTTATTCCCCCCCCCCCCCCAATTTTTCATCCAAATTTTGAAATTCATTCAGACAGCTCTGATTTGTAATTCTGAACAATAAAGTTTGAAAAATAAACCCCCTTAAAGGTTGTGCTTGTTCATGTGTCACTCAGAAAGGTGATTTTTTAAATTAAAAATGTAAAATGTTCTGTGAGCAGCTGCAGGCTTCGTGTAAGACTCATCTAATCAGGAGCCATAAATAATGCCGGTTGACTTCTGCAACTGAAACCCAAGCAATAGATCAATTTCACCATGCCAGCTGACTTCAGTAGGAATTGGTTGAAGCCACCTACCCATAGAGTTCGGTGACCAAATTTAAAATAATCTATATTTTTCAGAGTCCAAATTACTGGTTGTGTGTTTCACAATGGAATCTCACACACACAGTCAAATGAACTCTACAGAGAAGGTGTAAAAATCTTTATTGCATCAAGCAATTTGCTACTGTAAGGAACATTTTGTTTATTGGGGAGGAGGAATATATAGCCTAATTGATCATGCCAAAGATGCTGATGAAGACATTCCTCCATTCCTGCTGGAGTTGTTTGTTTAAAATGTTCTCATCTGGCTGAAAAATCCCGTTCACACAAAGAAAGCAGAGGCAGTGAAGCGGACAATAACCATGAAAAAAAAAATGCCTGTGAAGTGCTACATAAAAGATGTGATAGGTCAGTTTATAGCGTTACTATTTTGTCATGACCACATTACACAGTGCCATGAGTACGCTCTGCTTGTCTCTCCTAGACAAGTGGCAATAAAGTTTTTATAGCATCCAACTCTGTCATGTATTCAGTTTATGCCATTTATATCCAATTAGACAATTTGTTAATAGGTTTCCTTTGTTCTGATTTAGTCTCACTTGGATTTTAAGGAAATTATTAATTAGCCTCTCCAAGCTTCCATTTCCCTATCTGTAAAATGGGGTAATAATAGTGACCTGTCAGTGTTGTGGTGAGGCTTAATTAACGTTTGCAAAACATACTGAGGTCTGGCCTACACTACAAAGTTAGCTGCAGTGTTATTGAAGCAGAGTTGATCCAGGATATTAGAGTCATGGTGCAGGAGGTAATCTCTTTTATGCTGGACCAATAAAAGCTATTATTTCACCCACTTTGCATTTCTACAAAATTAGGTCTTTGAACTACATCACTCAAGGCCATGAAAAATATGTCTTGTGCAATGTAGTTAAACCAACGTAAGCCCCTAAACTGATCCCATTAGGTCAACAAACTGGCTACCACCTGTAGATGGAAGAACCCCTTTCATCGCTGTAGTGTCTACACTTGTAATATCTATAGCTTAGCACTGCAGATGTGCCACTGTAGAGTATCTAGTATAGACATATCCTGAGATCACCCAATGGAATGCACTATTATGTTTATTTAAGGCTTATCTTCACTATTGGGGAGATCGATGCTTTTGCAATTGATCAGGTGTCAATTTAGTGGGTCTAGTGAAGACCAGCTAAACCAACAGCATAACATTCTCTGGTCAACCCCAGTACTCCAGGTTCCAAAGAAGGGTAAAGGTAAATCACCCGAGAACATCTCCCAGTGCAGTAAGTCAACCTAAGCTACGTTAATTCCATTTAAGTTACTCACGGAGCTGGAGAAGCGTGATTTAGGTCAACTTATCCTGGCAGCAAAGACAAGCCCGAAGACTAATCAAAATGTTCCTAAAACATCAAATTCATACTTTTTTGGCCAGCCCACCAAAGAGCCTGATCCAAACATGCCCAGAAATCTTGGAGAAGTTTCTCTTTGCACCTTGCACTTGAGCCATTTCCAGTTTTGATGCAAAACCCATAAATCTCCATAGATTGGCCTGACCCAGGACACAGTGTGATTATCTAAGGCAACTCAAAGCCACACATTTTTCACATGGTTTCAAGTGCATGCACAGATGCAGTTTCGTGACCACTTCTGTCATGTAAGACAGACAAAAACAAAACAGGGATATAAGCTGCATTGGGTACACAGGCATTCCAATAAAGACCCAGAAGAGAGACCAAATTAACAGGACAGTGATTAGTCTGCTAAGGGCAAAGGTTATAGCTCTTGCAGAAGAGGTTTAACAAGCTAGTCCTGGTGAGCAGCTTGTGGTATTTATGAGACAGACAGAGAAAAACAACCAGAGACCATTAAATAGAAAAACAAACAATGTTTTCTCGAAATAGAGCAAGGAGACACACAAGCGTGTTTTCTAACGAGATTGCCAACTAATTCTAAGAGTGCATATTTTAGAAGGTGTAGAAGGCCCTCTATTCAGCACTGGTGAGACCACATCTGGAGTACTGTGTCCAGTTTGGGGCTCCCCCCCCCCACTATAGAAAGGATGTGGGCAAATTGGAGAGTGTCCAGTGGGGGGCAACAGAAATGATTAGCGGGCTGGGGCACATGACTTATGCGTAGAGGCTGAGGTAGCTAGTCTGTAGAAGAGACAAATGAAGGTGGTTTGTCTACCTGAAGAGGGGTTCCAAAAATGATGGAGCCAGGTGGTTCTCACTGGTGGCAGATGGCAGAACAAGAAGCAACGGTCTCGGTCTAGGTTAGATATCAGGCTAAACTACTTCACTAGGACAGTGGTGAAACACTGGAATGGGTTACCTAGAGAGATGGGGGAATCGCCATACTTAGAAGTTTTTAAGGACAGGCTTGACAAAGCCCTGGCTGGAATGATTTGGTTGGAACTGGTCTTGCTGTGAGCAGGGGCTGGATGAGATCTCTTCCAGCCCTAGGACTCTATGAAATGTGCAGTTGTACAGCTGTCACAACACATTTGTTGGCTGTTTAGGGAAAACACAGAGTAGTACAGTATATTACAGATGGACTGCACCTCAGTCCCTATAATATAGAGAATTGCTGGGACACAGATTGGTAAAAGCAAGAACAATGAATTTTGGTGATGGAGTACAGGTGTAAATAGAAGGTAATTCTTAATATTGTTTACAGGAAAACCCCAACTTCTGACCACCTGAGTTATGACCCCCTGCACTTACAAAAATGGTTGTAAGTGCAGAAGGGACCCGAAACCCCCTTATCCGCGCCTATTGTAAATGAGGGTTTGAGTAACGATGTTTCCCTGGGAACTAATTGTGTTACAAATCGGGGACCACCTGTATATGTATTGTAGTAGCACCAAAAGACAACTTACCTGGGATTGCAACAAGGAGTCCTGTGGCACCTTATAGACTAACAGATTTATTCATGGTGTGAAAATAGAAAGAATTATATTGTAAGAGAAAGATGAATTATGCTAAGTTGCAAGAATACTGTTTGCAGATCAGAATGAAGCCAGGTGTTCCTGGGATAACAGGAAAAGGAACATGAGGTATTAGGTAGAAAGTAATTGAGGTAGCCAGAGAGATATGGACAGGAGATTGCTGTGTGCTTGATGTGGAAATGAATAAATACTTGACTAGTCTCATACTAATCATGTGAAGTTTTGCCACCTTTTAATCTTGTTAAGTTGGCTTTCTTTTGACTGTATAAATCAAAGGGGTTTGAGTCTTGTATGGGACTCACATTTTCTGGATGTATTAGCAGAGCAGCATTGCTAATAAACAGAGTGGTCTGACAAATCTGAGTCCTGTGTGTCTGACTTTGACAATTTGGAGGTTCCATCTTTGCTGAGGCTATGTGATCCCGGACCATCTTGCAGGATGACCATGGCAGCCGGCACCTGGGCATTTGGCCCGAGCGGTTCTCTGCCAGAATGGAAAGGTGCACAACCACAGCGAAGTCTACGCCATCGAACCTGTTGGTTCCCGCTCTGTTCTGGTAGGGATCCCGGGATCTAACATCAGGACTCTGGTCAGGTAATTTCTATGTTTTGTCCGGACTGAGGACTGTCTTGTCTCTGTGTCTATCCGTCTTCCCTGTGGTGTGAGAGTCTGGGAGCCGTCCCTGTCCGGGGACTGCCCGACCAAGGGGCTCCTGTCCCCGTGGTTTGTGTGACTGGAATCTGCACAATCGCAGCCGCACTTGGATAAAATCCTTGGAGTGAACGCAAGGGTGATTGAGGCAGTAGCCTATGAGCTTTTGTGTGTTGCACCAGGCACCACTCTGACAAACCAAAATTCCCTCCTTGTGTGATTGGTGTGTGAAGTCCTCCTGTATGGGTAACCAGACGTCTAAGCGGGGACAGTTCCCTAAAGGGACCCCGGCTCATTTTATGTATTTTAGAAAGGGTCCGGACTCCTGTAAGTTTCTGGAAAAGTGGTCTAGATTGACTCTGCGGGATCCCAAATCAGGGGCCACTGTTAGGATCCTGGGACAAAGACCGAGTGGACATCTTAAAAGACAAACTTGGCCTCCCCAAAACTAAATTGGCTAGAGAAGAGGGAGATTGCTTCATGCAGTGGTGAGAAGAGGCAAATTGTAGATGGACCAAATTGAAGCTCATCTCCCTTAAAAATTCTAATGATAAATTAAAGGCCCTATTGGATGCAGCATCTCCCAACACCAGCCCAAGCGCTCCCCTTTACCCAGTTCTGCGTGATGATCCGGATTGAACACAACCCCCTCGGTGCTCCCACCCCAGTGAGGAAAAAAAGGAAGAAAGGCCTTCGGTAATTTCTGATGACGAGGATGAAGAAGACACCCTCATTGGCCTTGCAGCCCTGCAGAGAGTTCAAGGTCCCCCAGCCCCACAAAGAACCCCTCCACCTTTGAACCGCAAAGATTCCCCTGATTCCTCTTTTGATACTCCCAATTTAATGATCTCACCGTCACCCTCTTGCCCTCTTCCCTCTGCTTCCTGGAGAAAACCCCCTGATGGAAGGTGGGAAAGGGACTCTGGAGAACCTGTTCTGGCACCTTTGCGGGTCCTTAAGACGGAAGGGGGTGGCCCCACTTGGAGTCATAAACCCTAGACTCGTACAGAACTTTTGTCAGTAATTAAAGGTTTTCCTAAGCCACAGGAAAATCCTATTAAATTTGCCGAGGAGTTTTTGCTGGTCTGTGAAACCTATGAACCCTCTGAGGCAGACCTCCTTCAATTGTGTAAACTGTTAGTCTCTACCAGTCAGTATGAAAAGTGGCTGACTGCAGCAAATTGGCCAGCTGAGGCATGCCATTCGACCATGAAAGATACTGGCCCAGACACTGCGTATAGAGACCAGCATAGGGATATGTAGTAATGCATTTGCTGATGCCGCTGCTAAACATGCTATTGCCATAGAACCTTCCCCAGATGAGTTTCTGTACCACCGCCGTCCCTTTCTGACCTCACCCTGCTCCAAGACTCTGCCCCAGAAGCAGAAAAAGACTCCTGGGTTGCCCAAGGCTGCTCTCTACACCCCGATTCCCTTTGGCGCTCGCCTACTGATGCCTTTGTGGCCCCCTTTTCACTCTACCCGTCTCTGACTGCCCTGCTTCCAACATGCGAAACACCGTGTAAGGAGGGGATGGTCTCTGCTATAACTAAGGCAGGATGGTGGGCCCCACATTTCAGCTCTTTTGCAGCCCGCCACTGTGCCGCCTGTACCACTTGCCAAAGCTACAATGTTGGCAAACCTATAAAGGTAGCTCAAGGGTTCTGGGGCATGCCCCAAGCACCGTTCTTGCATTAGCAGCTTGATTTTGTACAAATGCCTAAGTGTCAATGATATGAATTCATTTTTATTATGGCATGCTTATTTTCGGGTTGGATTGAAGCCTTTCCTTGTCGCAAAGCTGATTCACTGTCTGTTGCCAAATGTTTGTTAAATCATATTATGCCTGCCAAAGGAATTCCTGCCACTCTGTCCAGTGACTGGGGTACACATTTTACCGGACAACTTGTTCAGCACCTGGATCGTGTATTACATGTTACACACCTGCTGCACTGTCCCTACCACCCAAAGAGTGCAGATGCAGTTGAAAGACAAAATGGTGTCCTAAAAAATAAGCTTGCAAAAATTTGTGACTCTACAAGGTTAAGCTGGCCAGCGGCCTTACCGTTGGCCCTTATGGAAATTCAATCCACCCCATCCCAAAGACATAAATTAAGTCCTTTTGAAATTGTTATGGGGCGCCCTATGTGAACAATGGCTACCATTACTCCAGTCTCAGACTTGAACTTGACTCATAGTACACTCCTTCAGAATTGCAAGGGACAAATGCAAGCTGTAAGTCACTTCCATTCACAGGTTTGAGCCGCCTGGCCAACGGAACCCACCTCTGACGCCTGCCATGCCCTCGAGACAGGTGATTGGGTCTACGTACGACACCACCATCGAAAACACACCTTGGAGCCCCGGTGGAAGGGCCTGCATCAGGTGCTGCTCACTACCCAGACGGCTGTTAAGCTATCCGGCATTGCAGTGTGGATACATGCTTCGCAGTGTAAGAAGACACCACCCCCAGCAGACCAATCATCGCCTCAGAACCACGCAGGGTCAATTTTGACTCCAGAAGACTACATAGAGGAACAGCCTGCAATACCTTACAACCTACGTTCGTGTAAGGGTTGCCAGAAACAGACGACGACCAAAAGCAAGGCCCGAAAAGAAGCAGTAGTGAGCCTAGTGCCTGCTGCCTGGTGGACATAAAACCGTGACTGTGGTTCCCTCAGTTGAGGTGGTCAGAACCAAAAGTGTCTTGCCTTCAATATGTGCCTCTGGTGGTGCCTGTTCCTTGGCCACTGGTGTCTTAAGGTCTGGGGAATCCACAATGACAATTCTTTTATTCACCAACAAGTATGGATGGCTCAGACCCTTAATATCTCTAATTGCTGGGTCTGCAGCCACATCCCAGCCCACTCACAAGCTGGTGTTCCTGTTTTGGCAATCCCACTTAATTCCCCAGGCCTTACCGGAGGACCTCATCCGTTTAATAAGACGTGGAACAGTAATGACACTTGGGAAGCAGTGGGAATAAATGTATATAAATGGATAAGTGTGGTGGAGGGAAAAGGTCACTGGTGTTGGGTGTGTAATGGGACGGGGCTGAATCTGGGGAGGAGCAGTTATCTCCAGCATATTGTAACCAATGGTGTATGGGATTATTCAAACAAGATAGGAGAATGGAGGACCAGGTATGGGGATATGAATTTTTTCTCAACCTGGGATCAAACAGGGAAATCAATCTCATGCTCCCCCTACAGCCACCCTAGTGAGAACAGTACAATCTTTCAATGCCGTGCAAATAACACAACACCCCGTAAGGCGAATTACCATGTGCTCTTCAGGGGATATTACTCCTCCTTTGTAGACACCCGTGTGTCAAATGGGTGCAACCGACCCTTCCCGGCTTTGATAGGGCATCATTGGGACTGTGGGACAAAAGCCTATACCGCGTTACCAGTTAACTGGTCAGGTATCTGTTGTCCCGCCCAACTCTTCCCACAATTCCGAGTGTTAGAGTCCTTCCCACGAGAACACTTCCATAGTTTTAGGCAAAAAAGGAGGGACTTGTCAGATGCCCAATGGTATGTGAATCAAAGAAGCCCCTTAACTTGGGAAGAGGCTATTGGTGGTTCCTTTATCCCATGGGGGGGGGGGGGGGGAAGGGAAATACATCATTCAAAAAGGCTCCTGAGGTTACAAGCAGTAGTTGAAATCATGGCAAATGAAGCTGGAGAAAGTTTAAGGGCCCTGGCCAAAGAAACAGGAGCGAACCGACAGGTGGCCCTCCAAAACCATCAGGCATTGGATATAGTGCTGGCAGCAAAAGGAGGGACATGTGCTCTCATTGGAAAAGAATGTTGTGTATATATACACACCAGACAACACCAATGATGTAACAGATCGCACTAGCCACTTGGAACAGATTGCATATCTTCCCCACGAAGAGTCAAGTTCCCTGTGGAAATGGCTAAGTAACGTCTACAATTTCTCTAGCATAGGATTTCTCTAATTGTTTCAGGGAGCCCTGACTATCCTATTTGGGATCTTAATGATTTTTGTATGTTTTCAGTTAATCTCCTGTTGTATACAAAATTGTGCAAGACACATCACATAGCTAGCTACCCCTAACCAGAGTGCTTATCTAATGATTTTAAATATCACTGATGAACAGAGAGACAAAGAACAGTTAATGGGTGGAACCCAGTAATTGTTGGTCATAGGCTGGCTTTCACAATCCCTCCTTTTGGACAAGTAGAAAGAATTATATTGTAAGAGAAAGATGAATTATACTAAATTGAAAGAATACTGTTTGTCTTTGAACAGGAAAGAGTTGATTATGTTTGTAGGTATGCAGATCAGAATGAAGCCAGGTGTGCCTGGGATAACAGGAAAAGGAACATGCAGTGTTAGGTAGAAAGTAATTGAGGTAGCCAGGGAGATATGGACAGGAGATTGCTGTGTGCTTGTTGTGGAAATGAAGATACTTGACTAGTCTCATACTAATCATGTGAAGTTTTGCCACCTTTTAATCTTGTTAAGTTGGTTTTCTTTTGACTGTATAAATCAAAGGGGTTTGAGCCTTGTATGGGACTCACATTTTCTGGGTGTATTAGCGGAGCGGCTTTGCTAATAAACAGAGTGGTCTGACAAATCTGAGTCCTGTGCATCTGACTTTGACAATGGGCAAAAACCCACTTCGTCAGATGCATGTAGTGGAAATTCTAGAGGCAAGTATAAATATACAGGCATAAGAAAAGAGTACCAATCAAGAATAAGGCTGGAGATAATGAGGTCAATTCAGTGAGGGAGGATGAGGCCCAATTCTAGCAACTGATGTGGAGGTGTGAACACCAAGAGAGGAGAAACTGCTTTTGTAGTTGGCTAGCCATTCACAGTCTGTTTATAAGATACTAGGACACAGTCTAAGATTAAACAAAGAAAAAAAACCCACTGATATAGGGCACCCTCTCCCTCATGGCAGCTCAGAAAAAAACAGATGCAAGAAACATTTTCATGCTTCCATTGATTTTGAATGATATCTTCATGGCTCCCAATGCGGAGATCTCAAACAATAAAAAGAGGTGCCTCACTCCATGGTCAGATATTGCATAAGTCACCTGATCTAAGAGCCAAATCCAGGCAGCAACACTTGCTTTTAGGATTAAATACAAAGTTTATAATATTTCAGTTCAGAACACCGTCTGCTCATTTCAAGTCCCACAAGAATCAAAATTCTACAGATACCACATCAAAAGCCCATAGTATCACAGACCCATGTATAAGCCATAGCACTAAAGTTGTAATGAAGTGGGCCCCTACTGGTTGGTCTCAAGATTGTTCATCTGTGTGTCATATGGCCTATATGACTAACAATCAGTTAAGCTTCTGCCCTAGTTCAAGCAGTAAGATTCTTGTGCTTTCAGACCAGGAAGATCTAGGTTTTATTCCCATAATTTCCAAAGGGGAAAGCTGTCAAGTATGGTGACAGTCACAAGTCAGATCTATACCCAATTAAATTACATTCTTTATGTGTATTATAAATAAGATTTCTTTTATTTCAAAAGCTTAAACCATTCTACAAATTTAGCGTACAGAGAATTTTCAGAAAGGATACTCCCAAACAGCATGGACATGTGTATCTACCTAGTCCTAGACAAAGATATGCACACTTGTGGATGCAACGTAGATTATTACAATGACAGCAGTGCACCTAGATAAATATATTATCACCCTACCACGGGAGTTAACACTGTACCAGTCACACCAGCTTCCACGCAGCATGAGGTGGCTGAATACTGTACAATCCCAATTCTGAAAGTTAACTCACCCTGCCTGGTTCCTGTGTTTTCCCAACTTGCTACATTTGCTTATTTTAAAGGTAAGTATGATGTGTTCACTGATTAGCCAATCAGATTGCCATTTGGGTTACACATTTCCAGCCTTCTCAGTCTTAACAGAAGTTGGCAGGTTCCTCATGCAGCAGGACAGAGACCACTACAGATGGTTCCATAATGACTATCCTGTGGGATAGGGCTAATGGGAAGTAGGGAGGAGGAAGAGAACATGGGAGATAGGGAAGGAAAACTGGAATATTGTGAAGTATCAGAGGGGCAGCCGTGTTAGTCTGAATCTGCAAAAGCGACGAGGAGTCCTGTGGCACCTTATAGACTAACTGAAGTGTAGGAGCATAAGCTTTCGTGGGCAAAGACCCACTTCGTCAGATGCATGTAGTATTGTAGTAGTGGAATATTGTAGAGACTCAACAATCTTTTCTGCTCAAAATAAAGGGACACAGCTCCATCCACCCCCAAGTTCCTAACTTTTAATCTCATTCAAATGCAGATGAACCTGTGGATCAGAGAACACCTCATACACAATTCAGACAGTCTGGATACCAGGGGCGTAAAACAGCATTTGGTTAACTGGTTAAGCATATTGTTTAACTGGTTAACTGATTAAAGGGAGATGGGGAGCAGGAGCAGCCCCCTCCCACCAGGCTGTACCATTAAGGGTGTGGCTTACCAGTTAATCAATTAAACATTCACATCCCTACTGGATACAAATTCTCACCTGCATCTGAACTATTCACAAGCACCATGCAGTTCAAAGGGGGGGGGGGGGTCAATTTATGTTTCCAGCCTGCTCCCAGGCCGTTTATGACCTTAAACTTCTCTTCTCAGGTTTCTGTAATGACCGGAGATGGGCTAACTATACACAAATCATCCCCACACCACATGTGTCTTCTCACCACGGCAATTTCCCTGCCTGCCTTGGTGGAGATGCTCTGTTTGAAAAATGCAGCAGTTTCCCCAGTTGTAGCCAATATTTCAGCCCGAGAATGCAACAAACTACAAAGAAATCCAGTTATTTCTAATCCATTTGCCGAGCCACACGGCGGTATCAGAGTGGGAGTTTGCAGTCTTACACAGTTCAGAGAAAAAACCCTAATGCACATTACATGAAACTGCAACTCAGGCTCATCAGAAACCGTCAGATTACCCCAGGCAAATAATCTACAACTGCCTCTCCACTGCTTTGAAAGCAAGCAGGCTGCAAATTGCACATCAATCCCATCACTGTACCGTCATCACTACAGTTTTGAAACTAGCAACAGGACAGTCATACGAACCTGACGACCGCGTCTTTGGCTGCTGCTCCTAGAAACATCGCGTCCCGGAATGGCCAGTCACCTGTGTTTTTTGACACAGCCGTGGCTCATAAGCCGGGCAGCTTTTCAGCCGCTCTGATCCTCAGTGAACACGCCAACCAGTTCCCACGATCGCGCCGCGTTCGCCAGCCCTGGGCAAGTTTTACAAGCAAGAACTTCCCTGGACAATTCTCTGCAACCCACCGAGGCTTGCATGTAACAGAGCTGTTGCATTCCCTCCCCCCACACAACACACACACACACACACACACAAGCAGAGCAGCGAGGAGTGGAGGAACCCGAATTCTGGAGAGCTGTTTGTTTCAATTCACACAGCAATCCTCTCGGCAAACCCACTCGGCGTGTAACCCAAACACCAGCCAGGGCCTGAGAGCAGGGACTGGAGCAATCAGCTATTTTCTCACACGCACACGGGCTGTTCCCAGCTCTCCCCTCTGCTAGCAAGTCCAGGGCAGGCAGGCGCCAGGGGGCCAGACGTACCCGGCTTGCTCTCCTCGCGGGCCGCTCGCATGGTGGGAGGTTTGGGGGCTGCGCGTGTGGCTGGCGCTTGCATTCTGTCGCTCGCCTTCTCCCCGGCTCCTCCCCGCAGCGCAGGAAGTGCACGGCGCCCTACCTGTGCGGCTTGGAATTTGACCCCTTGGCAGGTTGCGGAGTGTGCTGCCATGATGTCACGGGCCGGGAGGTGGGGTTTGCCAGCCCCACGAGGTTTCCCGGCAGAGGATTCCTGTGCCCGGGACAGGGAGGGCAGAACGAAGCGTCTTTCGCAAGCTCTTGGGGCATCCCCCTCACTCCTGATCCTGGTCAGCGCCCCGACTGTGCAGATGATCGTGGAGTTAGCAGGAGAGGCTCTGCACAAAGCGGGAGGAAGCGTGTTGCTGCCTTAGAGGGGGGAGAAGGGTTCTCGCCTTTCCCATTGGAAGAAATTAAGGCAGTAGAATCAAAATTGGTCCTACTCTGCAGCTCCCCTGCGATTCATGAACTCTGGTAGATGACTCTTCTGAACGACACTGGAGGATCAACAACTTGGCAGGCCTGGTGACACAAGCTGTAGTCCCAGTTCTGCCTCTGGCCTTCTGGGAGACAGTTTCCCTCACCCCTGCTCTGTCTGTCTTGTCTATTGAAACTGTATACTCTTTGGCTGTGTCTAGACTGGCCAGTTTTTCCAGAAAATCAGCCGCTTTTCCGGAAAAATTTGCCAGCTGTCTACACTGGCCGCTTGAATTTCCGCAAAAGCACTGACTTCCTACTGTAAGAAATCAGTGCTTCTTGCGGAAATACTATTCGGCTCAGCTACATCTAGACTGGCATGATTTTCCACAAATGCTTTTAACGGAAAAGTTTTCCATTAAAAGCATTTGCGGAAAAGAGCGTCTAGATTGGCCCGAACGGGAGCAGCATAGTATTTCCGCAAGAAACACTGATTTCAGACAGTAGGAAATTCAGTGTTCTTGCGGAAATTCAAGCAGCCAGTGTAGAGCTTACCAGTCTAGACACAGCCCTCCCATTCAGGCAAAAGTCCCTTTTGCGCAAAGCTTTTGCGCAAAAGAGCCAGTGTAGACAGCTCAGACTTGTTTTCCGCAAAAAATCCCTGATTGCGAAAATGGCGATCGGGGCTTTTTTGCGGAAAAGCGCGTCTAGATTGGCACGGATGCTTTTCTGCAAAAAGTGCTTTTTGTGGAAAAGCATCCGTGCCAATCTAGACGCTCTGTTCCGAAAATGCTTTTAATGGAAAACTTTTCTGTTAAAAGCATTTCTGGAAAATCATGCCAATCTAGACGCAGCCTTAAGGTGGGGTCTGCCCTGATTGGAGCTTTTAGGCAGCAAAACTGCCAAAGTCACATAGTCGAACTCCAGTTTTCAAAGAAGTGACCTCAGCACTTTACCCGGGACTTTCAATAAGGCCAAGATGCCTGCATGCCTAAGAGAGTGCAATAAAAGTAATCCAAATTAACTCGGGTGTGAATGTAAAGAGTCTTAGTTAAATCACATTATACACGTGTAAACACACTTCTTGAGAAGTAAAGGGATCTTAATTTGATTTAATTTAATTTACTTAATTCATGAAGCGAATTAAGCTAAGCTAAGACAAGGTCACTTTAATTCCGAGGGGTTTAGTGCAATTTCATCCACTTCAAACATTAATTCAGATTCATTTTCCTGAGTGTTCCCTCGGAGACACTGCTGCAGTATAAATACTAAGAAAGATAGCAGCAGGTTGTCCATACACTACTCTCCAAGGTCCTATCTGTGCAATAACTGTCTCTTTACTAGCCCTTTTGCTACTATTTTATTGGCAACAGTGCAGGTCCATTTCTAATAACAATGGTAGGGAAACTGAGGCATGGGGATGGTAGCTTGAACAGCATGACACTGTTCTGTATAGAAGATAGTAGATGACTCCAGTGAAAAAGGACTATCAAGCCTTGTGAGTTTAACTCCCGTTTAGTTTGGGGATAACGGAAAGCTGTCAACAGCTGCTGCCTATTTGATGTTGTACACGAAATATTTTCCATAAATTTTCACAGACCATTGCCGGTGGAAATATCCACAACACAAATCTGCTCCTTAGCGCTGACAGCTCTATCTCAGAATGGAGGGCAAGAACTGAAAGAGTCATGAAGCCTGCACATTCCCTCTCCCCCCAGAAATGGTTTCCCATGGCAGGCATAGCACCCTGGAGTGGAGCGATGTGTGGAAGAAGTTTGCCCTGTACCTGTGGTGAAGAGGCCTTAGCCTAGACCACAGGAGACACCCTGTCCCCTTTCACCAGCACTAAATTCACTAGTAATTTTTGTCTGAAGCAGCCCATGCCCCTGCTGGTGCATGCAGCCTTATAAATGTGCTACGGGAGGAGGTCCCCAAGCTAAGACACCCCCAGCGAATAAGGCGTGCCAATGGAACTCATGCCCATTGGGAAAGACCTAGTCAGAGCGTAACCACCTAGCAGATCTCCTTCAGCTACCAGAACCCGAAGGCCTGGCAGGGTGGGGCACAGGAGGGACCATAAAGGGTACAGATGGCATAAGAACCTTGGGTGGGGGAGAGGAGGGCAGGAAGGCAGGAGATGAGCCAACAGAAAGAGAGAAGATGGCATCCTGAGGGGGGATAAATACAACAGCAACAGGGCCAGAGATGGAAATTGGAATGTGCCTTTAAACGGACGTTGTAGGTTGACGAGGCCTCATATGAATGGGAAGAAGCCAAACGGAACAGGTGCAAGTTGCTACATTCTCCACTACGATTTGCTTTTTTATCATCCAGGCTGCTGCACGACTCCTGCCCTGAGAACCAGGCCCCATTTGTAATTTATATGCCACGTCGAAAAGGTGGAGCAGGCAGACATTGGGGGGGGGGGCGTGGATTTATGTCTGTCTCATTGTGTCTTGTAATGGCAAACGTGGAGCAATAAATACTGATGGATTGGATGGGTTGGGACCTTGGACGGGCAGACACATTTCAGATGCCGAGATGAGGTCACATGACCTTGTTTCACACTACTGTCTTGCTGCTGCTCAAGGCTGGTCTGTGATTGGCCGAGACAAGGTCACATGACACGTTTTGCATCTAGTAAACAACCTGCAGGCTTCTTTCCAAATAACTCATCTGGTTTATTTCCATTCTTTCCCACTCCCATGGGGCCAGCTTTAAGCAGAGGCAATGAGAGGCAGCTGTATAGGCTGCAGCATCTCAGGGGGTGCTGGAACAAGCAAAGTCCACAACAGAAAGGCCACAACGAGCCATGCTCTCAGCCTCCAGGAGCTTATAGAACAGCTTCATAAACCCAAATAACCATTGTACATTGCCTTTTTGCAGCCACTGAACACAACAGAACTGCCAACAAGTGTGAATTAAGACTCTCAGCCTGCATGGTAGTAGGTATATCTCCATTTACAGATGGGGAAACCGAGGCACGGCACTGTAGTCCAAGGTCACACAGTGAGCAGCATTGCCAAGAACTCCTGAGTCCCTATCTCATGTGCCTTAGCCATAAACCATGCTCCGCTATGCAATGAAGGCAACAAGCTAGTGTGGGATGAAACCAAAGGTCAAAATCTTGTCTTCTCTATTCCCGTCTTCTTACATATTACCAGGAGTGCTTATCACTGAGTTCTCCTGAGTCTCCTGCAGATGTGCCTTTCTGTAGCTTGAGTCATATCTGCCCCAGAATCTGAGCCACGTGCATAACAAATCTCTTAAGTAAACAGCAAGAGCAGTTCCCAGAAATCAATATCATAGGCATCTCATTACAGCTTGTGACCATGGCTAGGCGTGCACTCTCCATTTCATTCTCCACCAGCTCCATGCAGATACTTGCAAGGCAGACTGGTTGGTAGCATTATGTCATTCAAAGCAGGCATCCCCCTTTCTCCCGATGACAGCTGGTAATGTAATTCCCATGCCTAGAGCGCGTCTAGACTACCGTCCTCTTTCGAAAGAGGAATGCAAATGAGGGAAATCGAAAATGCAAAGTACTGATTTACTAATCTTGTGCTTAATTTGCATAATCTTTTCTGATCATTTATTCGGAAGAGATTTTTTTGAAAAAAAAATGCAAGTTTTGATGGGATTCTTTAACAAAAAAAACCTTTTTCGAAAGAACCCTTATTCTTGAAAAAAATGAGGTTTACAGGGTTCTTTCGAAAAATGTTTTTTTCCAAAAGAACTCCGTCTAGACTGCTTTTCCCCCCAAAAAAAGCTCTTCCGAAAAAGCGATCAGAAGAGATTATGCAAATAAAGCATGAGACTTCTAAATCAGCGCTTCAATTGCATTTTCGATTTCCCTCAATTGCATTCCTCTTTCAAAAGAGGAATGTAGTCTAGACGCACCCTCTAGTGCAGTGGTTCTCAAACTTTTCGGCATCACGCCCCCTTTTGGATTTTTGAGAAACCCTCATTCCCCTCCCCCCCATAAAAATAGCAGCAAAACTTGGGGTGGGATTGACGGGTGTGTGTGTGGCTGGGTCTCCTCATGCCCCCCTGGAATTTTTTCACCCCCCCCCAGGGGCACGCCTCCCAGTTTGAGAACCCATGCTCTGGTGTGGTTCACTATCCCATGTAGTGGCACTTAGACCACTTACAGTGAGAGATAAGAACAAGGGAGCTCTACAGTCTAAGATAAGAGCCAGCTGGCTTTATAGATCAAGCTGTACAGTTCCTATGTGGAGGTACTAGGTTCAAATCCCACCTGGTGGGGGTTACAGTAGCATATCCTCAGCAACAGCCCAAACTCCTGAAGGCTTGATAAAGATGGGCCCTAAATTGCCCCTTTGCAGCAGCTGGAGTATTTTTGTCAAGCCAGCAGATCTGGGCCACAGAGTTTCAGATTCAGAACCCAGAGTCAATTTGAGCTGTGATTCTGGTGCAGATCCCTCTACCAGCAACATGTGCTTTCTGACTCAAAACAGGCTGCCTAGCCATCACTGACAGACAGGGGATCCATTATGTATGGGGCCTGCCTGCGACCAATGAACATTCCTAACTCTCCGTGCTGCACGCTGACTTCTCACATTTTCACAGCAGCTGGGCCTGTGAGCTCATTTTGCTCTTTGCAAAGAAGGCTGTAATCCCACGCAGGGGCCACCCGTATTCCCCTGGCTCTCTGTGGTTATGAACCCGTTACTGACGATACAGGAAGAGAGGCGAGGGAACAGAAAAATCCACACTGTCTCCACATGAAAGGGAATCTGTGGTTTGAAATTTAGGATGTGGAATAGCTGCCTGCCAGGCGAGGCCCAGCTCCGTTCTTGTTAAGACTCGGGTCAGACAGTGACCCGCTGCCCTGAGCCAATGCTGACATGAAAGACGGCAAAACGGGTGACTGGCGACAGCGAGGGGAGAAGGTCAATTGGCAGTTTCCATTTGAAACATCCGCTTTCCCAGGGGCTGAGAGAGTTTGGTCAATTTAATCTGCTCCAGACCAGAGAGATGGGTTTTCTAAAATGGGGAGAGAAAAGAGTTTGTTCTTCCCTCTCTTAAATTATTGCTACTTTAGGGATGCCCAAAAGGTTGTTTTGACCATATTCTGTAGTGGTTTAGTTTTGGTTGGTTAACTTTTTTGTGATCTATCTATGGTACTACTAGCATGGCTTCCCTCCCCATAGTTCCTGAACATCTCACAATCTCCACTGTATTTATCGTCACCCCACCTATGTGAGCAGGGCAGGTCTATTATACCCATTGTACAGATGGAGAACTGAGGCACTTAGAGGCTAACAGACCTGCCCAGTGTCACACAAGGAGCCCATGGCAGAGTGGGAGCTGCACACATCATTTTTCAGAGAGAAGTGAATTCCCAGCCAGGGGAATACAAGACACTGAGTGCCTGATTCTTAGAGGTGTTGGGCAACTGCTACTCCATGGGAGGTCCTGGGCACTAAGAAGAACTTTGTGGTGGATGAGGGCTGTTTCATGAAGGATTTCCAGATTTGAAAATGTGGTTTCATTCTGAACAGGAGTGGGAACTGAAAATTCTGAAATTCTCCATGAAGGAAAATTCAGACCAATTTGTCAATTGAAGTTACATTTTGAGAAAATCTAAGCCTTTCATTTCAATGTTGGATTTTTTTAAAAATTGTATTATCATATCAGACACTGTACAGAAAATCGACACGATCTTCTACAGTTCGATTTAGTGGGTCTAGGGAAGACCCTCTAAATCAAACTCAAAGGGTGACCCCGTCAAAATCAGTGCTCCTGACGAGGAGTAAGGGAAGCCAATGGGAGCACTGGGACCTCCCGCTGTGTGAACGGTGCAGAAATGCAATGTAAGATACGTCGACTCCAGCTACGTAATTAAGGGAGCAAAATGTTTCTGTTTCACATCTAAATATCCTATTTGGACATGGCTAGCACTCACCCGGCCCTTTTTTTCCAAAAAAAAGGAATCCCAGTGACGTGAATCTGATTTTGTCATGTATGTTGACGTCATCAGAATGGTATGTTCCGACTGAATATCATCAGTCTCTCCAGCCAGTGTTAGTGCTCATCACCCTGCCCAGTGTGCATGATCTTGATAGTTCGAAGGACCATCAACTCCCACTGAAGCCAAAGGGAGTTGAGGGTGATCAGCAGCTCACAGGTGGGGCCCGGGCCCCTCCATGAGCTTGTGAATTACAATAGGTGGCTTGTGCCGAAGCTTCTCAGTGGTGCTTCAAGCCTGCCTAGACCCTCCATTCCAATGGTAACAGGCGCGGCTTGTATGTCCGGTGTTTTCCTACAACTTGCTGCTCTGTGCCAGCAACACAGCTGCTCTCTCGAAACAGATGCAACTTTGGGGATTACGAACAAACCTGGAAAAATACTGTAGAATTTTGAACAGCGTCGCTCTGTTTCTTCACAGGACTGTTTGGGAGTGGCGTTTGTTTCTGTTTCCTCATTTTAATAAGTGTCAGCTCCTGCCATCTGCCTTCGTTGTGCTGTCTTGGCTGGCGCACGGCGTTTGGCTTGGCACTGCCAGCCTTGAAGCAGACATAGTGGCACACAACTGGCCAAAGCCTGACATCACTCATAGTGCAGATGCCAAATGCCGGCCTCGAAAAGCGTCCAAGCTCTCCCAGCAAAGGACAGCCAGCAGCTTGCCGTTAACCCTGTGAGGGGCCCAGTGGGAAAAGGCAGCATGTTTTACACAGCTGTCCCTAGCCGCCTTTCTGGTTGCCTTGCTGGTGACAATGCAGCAGGTATCCCATTTGGGCACATCCTGGGCTCAGAAAGCTCAGGGCCCCTCACGGGCAGGAAACCTTTCCTTTTGCCTCTCTCCATCCTCTCCTCCCGTCAGTCCCAGTCACTGGGGAAGCTCTGCCTGCCTCATCTCTCTTCTTCTCCTAGGCATCCCACGGCCTCACCCCCAAGCTCGGATTCTCTCCACTCTCCTTTCTCCCTCTCCTCCATCCCTGCTGCCCTGCTCACCCCAAGCCTCACTTTCCTCTTCTCTCCTTATTACCAAGACTAGGCCCCCTATCCATTGGAACAACTGAAACAGGGTCTCATCCTCCTTCAACTACTGGTCATCCTTCACCTGTTACTCCAGTCCCTTATGTTTGGTGCACTGCACTCTGCCCTGCCCGTTACTCCTGCTGATGCTTCACTTCCATGCACTTCCCACTCAGTTCATGATGATTCTCCTCCCCTTCCCCTTCAGTCTAGAGATGTTAAATATCGGTTAATTGAAACATCGAATAACCTCAAGAATTCTTATCGGTTAGTTGATTATTCTATAGTCCCTGGGGACTGGGCCGGCAGCCAGTGCACCCTGGCCCCACTCCCGAGGAGCCCCCTGTCACTCCATGCTGCTGCCTCTGTATCAGAGACAGCAGCACAGGGTGCCAGGTGGGTGCTGGTCTGCGAGGGGAGCCAGTTTAAAAACCAGCTCCTCTCATGGACCGGCTGCTTGTTACCCTGTGCTGTTACTTCCAGTGCGGGGTGGCAGCAGCCCCTGTTTAGAAGGGATCTGAGCTCCCGGACCCGGCATGAGCTGGAACTGAACCAGGCTGCCTGTCCACCCAGCTCCTAATACACTATGGCTACGTCTACACTGGCCACAATTTCCGGAAAAGCCATGCAAATCAGGTAAGTCAGGATAGGGAAATCCGCGGGGGATTTAAATATCCCCCGCGGATTTAAATAAACATGTTAGCCACTTTTTTTCCAGCTTGGGGAAAAGCTGGAAAAAAAGCGTCTAGACTGGCGCGATCCTCCGGAATAAAGCCCTTCAAAGTAGGAATAAGAAATCCTCCGGAAAAGGGCTTTATTCCGGAGGATCGCGCCAATCTAGACGCTTTTTTTCCGGCTTTTCCCCAAGCCGGGAAAAAAGCGGCGGACATGTTTATTTAAATCCGCGGGGGATATTTAAATCCCCCGCGGATTTCCCTATTCTGACTTACCTGATTTGCATGGCTTTTCCGGAAATTGTGGCCAGTGTAGACGTAGCCCTTGAATGTACAGCTGCAGCAGGGGTAGGTCCCGGCCCCATTGCAAGCCAGTACTGATCTGGGCTGCTGGCCAGCCTGCTAAACAATTTACTGGCAAGGGGAGGGGGAAAATGTGTGTGGTCTATAGCATTAACCTATAAGCTTTTGCGTATTGGTTAATTGACTACACCAGAGGTGGCCAACCCATTAAACGAAGAGAGCCGAAACAGTGGTGGAAAAAATGGGAAGAGCTGCACCAAAATTGTTGAGCTGCACTTTCAGGGGTGAAGAGCCACATGCGGCTCACGAGTCGTGGGTTGGCCACCCCAGGACTACATTATTACATCCCTACTTCAGTCCCTGATGCTCTTCCATCTCTCCTCCTGCTTCAGTCCCAACAGGTTTTATCGTCTCCTCAACTCCTGCCCATAGCTCTGTCTCTTTCTTTTTTCCCCGTAGGCCGCCTCCTCGCTTCTCCCCGCAGATTCACTGCCCAGAAAAGGCTGTGACAGCACTTGCCCCAGATTTCTACAGGAGAGTTACTAGTGTAAGTTAGTGCCGAAAGTTAGTGCTTTGAAACACAAAGGAAAAATAGAAACCAGCACTGAGGGGCAGACCTGCCACATAGTTCCGCAACTTCAGGATCTCTTTGTGAATGGAGCGAGCCCAGCGGTTAGTCAGGTGTTTGAACTACCCCAGCAGCCCTCTGAAAACAGCAAGATGCAGTTTCTGATCCCTGGCCAAAAGGCAGGGAGTCATGCTACCTGAAGGGAGGAGCTGTACTTCCCAGAAGAATGCTCTCACAAGCCAGGTGCTGATCAGCTGCTCAGAGGTATTACCTGTCACCTTAGGTACCTCACATGCCCTCAAGGCAAACTTGCTATTGCTGAGATATCTGCGGGCAGCATGGCTGGCAGGACTGTCACAGCTTAAAAATCATCTTCACCCACGGGTAATTCCACAGAGCAAATACAAGGGGGTTAGGGACCTGAAAGTCTTTGATCCTGGCACATATCCCTTGCCAACACGTTACCGTCCATCTCATACTGTTTGCATAACCCTTCTCGTGCTCTAGTGCATTGTCTGTGGAGTCAAATCGCTTGGCGGTTCTCCAGGCAGGGTTACCGGGCTTACCAACAGCCTAGCGCATCTGCACTGGAGAACCAGCAGCTCTGATCAGCTCTATGTAGCAATTATCCAAAGCAAAGGGCTGGATCCAGACTAAACAGGAAGTGCTGCAATCCTCGATTGCCATATGGACAGCCCAGGGCAGCTCAGTTACACTGGGAACGACACTCCTTGCTGTGCATGGACACCATCGTAAGGGTGATCAGAACCCGGCCCATGATGTCTGTGAGCCACATAGGACTCGCCTGGACATTAAGACAGCAGTGGAAGAAAACACCCCAAAACCTTATGGGATTAGTTCCAGCAGAGCAGGACAAGCCCTCCCAGAGCTAAACGAGTTCATGACACCGCTGGCCAGTGTTTTCTGTGAGAGGCAGTGATGCTAACCGCCTGGCGCTCTGTTGCTGAGTCTGTTAAGAACACCCTAACGGCACACATAGATTTCTTGCTTTGCTAAGGACTACACCGGCTGCAGGTGAGCAGAATAGTAGTGTTCTTTTCTGCACATAGGTCATCAGCCAAGGATTGCCAAGCACTTTGCAAAGGTTAATTAACTGACCATGTATTGTCTGCAGTCATATACATTGGACAGTCGGGAAAAAAAACTAACCTCAAGGCACAGAGAAAGATGGAGCGTTTTGCCCAACACCACACAACACAGGAGTCCTAGCGCCCAGCGCCCTGCATTAACCATGAGGTTGAAATCCCCAACCTGGAAAGGTGACTTTAGAAACCTCCATGGCACAGCAGGAACCTGCCTCAGGAAGAGCTATGAGGGAAGGATTAACTAAACCCTCTGTTGCCAGTCCTCGCTGTAGGTTTTTACCATGCACTTGAAACACCAGTTACTGCTGTCTCGTCTATGCCAACCCCCAGCTGTCCCCGACAGAGGAGGATTGAATTAGAAAGCCCCATGCTATTAACGTCACACTGAACAAGACAACATAGTCATGGTGCCTCTCATGTTGGAACCAACCTTCAGCACTGCCTCTACCCACAGTCTGCCACAACAAATCTCAAGCTGTGGGTTAAGACTCTAAAATGCATCAGGATCAATGCTCCCTGTAAATGGAGTGCTTGGGTGTCCACCCAGGAGAAATTCAAATGCTGCCCAGCTGGTAAGCAGTACACACACAGCACCCACCGCCAGCAGCTGGTGGTGCACATCTGCACATGCCTCGGGGCACATAAACTTTATTCCACACATGGATGGAAAAAATTAGAGAGCACCCCGGTCAGGATCCTATTTTTATGGGGTCACCAGGGCTGGCTTAGATGAGTAGGGCCCAGGGCCAACGCCCACATCAGAGGGTGTCAGCCCTGTGCAGTAGGGCTAAGGTTGCCTGGGGCTGAAGACTGTGGGCTTCCACTTTGCCCCACACCCCTGGCCATGGTCAATGGGGCTTTGGCTTTGCCCCTCCTCCCTGAGTTGCGGGGCTCGACTCAGGCGGCAGTCCCCGCCCCTGGGGGCCGACAGTGATTTTTGTTGTCAGGAGGGGGTAGCAGTACAGCGAAATTTGAGAACACCCGTTCTAAAAGGTGTGAACAAAAGCACCCGGTGCCCTGCTCCCATCCCCGCCTACTGCATTACAATCAAGGGGTGGTTCTACTTCCTCAGCAATACTTGTATTCCTCCCATTCTGTAACCGCGAAACTGCCCCAGAACGGACTAAGCCAAGGGGGCTAGGCTTCTCCCTCAGAACAAACCACATGGCTCAGACTGGCAGAAGGCCTGGGCTTGTGTGTTTGCTGACAAACTGTGGACTCATTAGCTAACTAACATTAGTTACATCTGCAGAGCCAATGCCACCTTGCTCCCTTATACTGTGTGTGTCTATTGATACCACAAGCAGGGGCTGTCCAGGTGGTCTGGTGAGGGGAAGACACTGCCTGTTTGTTACTTAATGATCCTGCTTGCACAGATTTGCTTGGAAATTCCTAACTGGTTGACTGATTAAAAGTCTCAGGGGAAAGTGTACAGGGAGAGGGTATTAGCTAATTCAATTACTAAAGAGGCCAGATGCTTGTTAGGGTTTTTATTTGGCATGGCTCGGTTTTAATTTGTGACCGTGACCGTGACCATGGGGGACATAGGAAGGGGGCTGGACTGGATCCATATCCGTTCAGAGGCTTGTGGGTCGGGTCTTTTTCCTCTCTCTTTGTTTTTGGACAAGATGAAAAGGAATCCTCCTCCATCAGCAGGTTACCAGTGATTCCTGCTTGATAAGGAGCTGCAGAAGTTGTCATGGTGACAAGATGCTGCTCTTCTGTCTGTGGCTGATCTCACCAGCAGTTCACAAAGCCATCTCTTGAGACAGCGTGTAAAGAGCAGATGGGTCCTAACACGCTTCAGGCTTTGAAGGGATTTTACTCCAGCTTCTGGCTGGATGGTGGGGAAGTACAAAGCCAATGGACTTTATACATCACAAGTGGCTGGGATGGGTTTTCTTAACCACGGCCTTTAAAGGGCCAAATCCTGAAAGGTGCTGAATGTCTGCAACACCCAGCAACTAGCACTGAGTGAGATTGCCTCGAGCACTGGGCAAACAGGTCCAGAGAGCTGAAGGAGCCTTCGGATGCCTGGGAAGCCTGAGGGGAGGTTACAGGCCAATGGAGCAGTTGTAAACAAATCAACCCAAAGAGCACATGCGCATCCATGAAATTTGTCTTGCAAAGCAGAAGCGTCAAACAGCACAAATCAATAGTTAAATGCAGCCTTGGGCCAGCCTTAAAACGGAGGCAATGACTCTGGAAATGAGTCTTGCCCACCTGCAGCAGGTTCAATTCCCGAGCATGAGACAACATGATCCAGATACTGTGCTGGGAAAGGGTGGTCAGGAAACTGTTACCTGAAGCACTGTCAGGGCCTCTGGGGAACAGGATCCAAGGCCAGGTTCGTGGAAAGGTTTCAAGCCTCGCCGTGAACCTGGGCCAAGTTTCGTGCAAGTTTGGGCTGATTTGTAGCTCGGGGTAAAATGATTTCCACTCAAAACCAGGCAGCATTTGGCAGTTTCGGCTGAGTTTCACTTCAAAATTTCTGGGTGCATTCCAACATGAAGCTTAAAGCCAAAGTCACAGGAGAAAGTCTGAAGGGGAAGGAGGTGTAGTCAGAGCACCAGTACTCCATCTGGCTCTACTAGAGAGAGGCAGAAGAAAGAGGATCTGATGGCTAAGACTCAGAAGACCTGGATTTGATTACTGGCTCTGCCACAGGTTCTCTGCATGACCTTTGGCCAGTCACTTCACCTCTGTGTGACTCAGATCCCCCTCTGTAAAATGGGTAGGGAGACCTCCTATCTTGCCCCCCTTGTCTAGCTCACCTGTTTAGACAGTCAGCTCTGTTTCTATCACTATGGGTGTTTTTATAGCACCCAGCACAATGGCACTGTCATTCCAATAATAAATTAAAACATTTTACAGTAACTAAGGATCCAGCCCAGAACATACCAAAGCATAAAAAACTCCACCCTAAAACCACCCATACAAAATACTAGAGCTTCACCAAGCATCAATGGCTGTTGTCAAACTGAGACTGGTCATCCAAAACTCAAGGGCTAACTTTCCGCTGAAAATGGCAGAGAAACTCATCAGTGTCCTGGGAGCTGAGAAGTCTGCTGATGAAATAAATGACCATGAAATTTCAAATCGGATTTACACTTTGCCATTTGCATTTTTCTTACAATTACCTCCTAAAGGTGCCCCGTGGGCAAAGCAGATTAAGGTTCTCATGCAGTTGTCTATGTAAACTTACCATACCTTTCTCCCAAAGCAGAGTAATTTAACCTGATCCTAAATTCACTAGGTTTCTTGCACTATAAACCTAGAATGGTGTCCTCTCTCTATGGGACCAATTATTATTTTTAAAGTCCTTATCTTCTCAATATTCTTCCCTTTCCTTGTCCTATTCATTCATTCGAAATAGCTCATTCAAAAATAAAATAAAATAAAAAACAGAGAGGGTTTTAAATAAAGCTAGCTATGGGGAAAATAACTTTTTAAAAACCTGATCAATATTTTAGAAGGAAAGGGAACATGTCTGGTTGTGACACACACACACTCTTAATATTATTCTCTTATATATATATATACTAGCAGATTTAGCCAGTGTTGAAACTTCACATTTCTGTTTTATCTCTTTTCTGTAAGGTTTATTAAGAAGCAATCCTAGTCCAGGTCCATCCTATTTTTCTGGCTCATCTTGGTTCAGTCTCTTTCAACATTTGCTTGGTTATGTCAATTTTGAGGACTGTACTTGCTTTGGTGATTCTGTCTTTCTGTTTGGTTTTATGAGATGCAACCCTCTCCCAGGCACATCCCATCTTCCTGGCACAACCAAACCCTTACGCTGCTTCAAATTATGATCAGAGGAAGCTGTATAACGAAGTTGGTGGTCCGAGGTCTTACCGTTTAGGAGGAGTTCTTGATCAAACAGACAGACAAACAGACAAACCCTCTACAATATAGAATAGAATAGACGACTTACTGGGTGCTGCCCAGGTTTAGGGCCATACAGGGGAAGTGAGGGTTGCGTGGTCCACCTACTGGCTTTTCCCTGAGGCTGGCCCAGAGTGGGTAGGGGGACGCATAGCCCACCCACTGGGTTCTTCCTGGGGCAGGAGGGTCGCACAGACTGCCTGCCGGCTTCTCCCCAGGGCCAACCCAGAGCCCACTGGCTTTCCCTAGGGGCTGGCTTAGGGCAGGCGGGATGACAGGGGCTCTGTGGCGGCTGGCAGCTGCTTCCTGGGACAGTCCGGGGTGGCGGGGGCCGTGCTGTTGGCCAACAGTTGCTCCCTGGGCCTGGGGCACTTGCTGCTCCCTGTGGTCATTCGTGAGTATAACTGTCCCTGTTTTCACACCCCCTTCCAGTTTGATGCTACGCAATCCCATTCCAGCCATGTCCCTTTGTCCTGGCACAACCAACCCCTGTCCTTGCTTTATGTTATGATAAGTGGAAGCTGCCGACCAAATGTGGTGGTCCTAGCTCTTACTGTTTAGGAGGAATCCTTGAACAAATGGTCCATTAATACTTATTAGCCAAGATGGGTAGGAAGGGTGTCCCTAGCCTCTGTTTGTCAGAGGCTGGAAATGGGTGACAGGAGAGGGATCCCTTGATGATTTCCTGTTCTGTTCAAGTTAACTCAAGGGGTTACATGGAGTTCCTGTGAACTGGACAGGACGGGTGGGATTTCAAAGCTCCAGAACTGCAGAGACGTAGCTAGTCACAAATATCAGAGGGGTAGCCGCGTTAGTCTGAATCTGCAAAAGCATCTGACGAAGTGGGTGTTTGCCCATGAAAGCTTATGCTCCAACACTTCGGTTAGTCTCTAAGGTGCCACAGGACTCCTCGCCGCTTTAGCTAGTCACAAAGACCACTGCTTTCCTGATGCAAAGAGATCAAACAAAACACAACGGGGAGGGAGTGTTTCTCCTTTCCATGTTCCTGTTTAATTCCCACTGATGTCTGTGGGCATTCCAGGAGGGAGGGCAAGAAAGGGATTCATGGATGCTCGGTACAATAATTACAACCCAGCCTGCCCTACAATTTCAGATGGTTACTGTATTTCTCTCCTTCCTGGCCTACCTGGCGTGTCCTGTTGCCGTGCCCTGTCAAAGAGCCGGGAAAGGGCTGCATTTCAGTGGAGGTATGTTCAGTCTATGAAATGCACTGGAAGTCTCCAGCTACCTTTCCCTTCTAGGTGCCGCACGTATTCCTCCGACCCTGGAGAGAACTGGATTTGCACGGGGAATGGAACTGAATGGACAGCAAGGCAGCTTCACGGACAAACTGCCAGGACAGAGCAGGGTAGCTTCACAGACAAACTCCAAGGGGATTCAATGGGCAAGGTTCACGTGGGCACCAGGACAAAAGACCTACTGTTTGACCCTCTCGCCCTGCTGCAGGGAGTGGCTTTGTCTGTGCACCAGATATTTACCATCACAGGGTCCCATGAGACGCTCCGCTGCTCCCCCTGACGTCAGCTAACTTCAGTGCTAGTTCCCGTGCTCAGCGCCTCGCAGGATTTGGGCTGGGAACCTCAAGGGAGCCTCGGGGAGCTGGGTATGGAATATCACTAGGCTAAAGAGGCCGGCGTTGGCCCCTGCGGGGCAGATATTATGCAAAGATTAATCCAGGAGGACGGGAGAGCACAGAGAAAGCACCACAAGGGGGAGAAACCCAAACCCTGGTCCATAGAATAGCCAGATTTTTTTTTTAAATCCTGCGGGGATCACACCAAAAAATTACCATTGTCAATGTCATTCTCCATCTGAGTTAGTCATTTAGTATTGATTATATTTTTCTTTGGAGATGACGAATAATGCACCCTTGTGCAAAGAGCCAGCATTAAGGGTACGCACCACTGATATCTCACTTAAACCCTATCTTGATGACTTCAGTGATGTGTAGACCTCAAGTCACTTGGTGTGCACTTCATCCTAAGAATAGTGCAGGTGGCCTTTTGGTCTGTGGAAAAATGAATCAGTCGGATTTCTGGCCAATGAAGTGTACATCCACTGGGCTATAAGCAGTGCTTTTTTTGTGACGATACTACCTGGTAGGTAGTACTGGCACCTCCAGACGTAGTACTGGCATCTTCAGTCAGAGCTTACCTGGAATGAACAGCACCTCTCTATGCAAATTTCTGACAGTCAGCTGGGCCGTGCCTCTTAAAAGGGCAATGCGGGCCCCACCCTGGCTTTTTTTTTTCTTTTACGATACAACTTTTCTCCTGGAGCACTGGCTTCTCGCTCTTCCTAAGGCGATAATATTTTGGATTACCAACAATGACAGAGAGGTAGGGCGGGCTAGGAGATACGGCACTGAACTAGGATCAGAAGACCTGGTTCTGAGTCCTTTGCAGAATCTGGTCCCTCTGTTCAATATATTTTGGTTTGTTCAAAGAACACCACAAGCCTGCGTAGGCCTCACATTCTTTGCCGGCAGCCCACAGAAATAGTTTTGCGAATGACTGAAATGTGGCATTTTCCAAGCGCTTACAACCTGCTCTTGTCACTCCGATTTTGGATGCTTTACAGAAACGAGGGCTCGGGTTTGTTCTCGACAGGAAAAAGTGACTAAACAGCACAGCGGTGAACGAAAGGTTGTCCCCCGGGGAAAAGAGGACATCAGCCTGTGTCAGAGGCAGGACTGAGTGTCAGCTGTGAAAGGCAGCACGGAAATAGCCTTGTAAGAGAAGCAAGGAAATTGCCGGCAGCATCCCAAAATGACAGCTCACGATTATGAAATCATGAGATACCTAGATTTATTTTCAAGAGGAAAGGATCGAGGGGGAGGGTGAACAACACAGGAAAACAGGCTCATATATAAGCAAGGTATTTCAGTGGCTTGATTAGTCTTTTTTTTTTTTTCTTAAAGGGACCCTTGCTATCAAGAGTTAGGGCCCAATTTTCAAAATCGCTCTGTGTCTTTCTTTTCCAGGGGAGTTGGGCACTTTGGAAAACTGGATTTGAACAAGGAAAAAACCCCGCCCATAGCCCGAAAGCTGCTTCCTGATGCACAAAGCAGATGTGGAACTCAAACCCAGTGCTGCAGCCTGCTAGTGCTAGGTCCTTGTGTATCTGAGGCCAGCCTAGGCAAACCAAGGTGCTCCTGGCGCGCTGTAATACATGCACTTATTTGGGGTTCCCTGGTTCTGATCCTGCCCCTTCTAGAACCATGCAGCACATCTCAATCATACTCACCCAGGAACCCACCCCTGCAAACAACTCCAGTGCCAACTCAGTCCACACCTCTATACAGTAACATCATCACAGAACCTAACCACATTAGCGGCTCACACCACCGCTCATTCATTATTACGATCTATGCCATCAAATGCCAGCAATGCCCCTCTGCCATGTACATTGGTCAAACTGGATAGTCTCTACGACAAAGGACTAATGGACACAAATCAGATATTCGAAATAGTAACACACAGAAACCTGTTGGGGAACATTTTAAACTTCCCAGGCACTCACTAGTGGATCTAAAAGGGTATGTCTACACTACCCCCCTAGTTCGAACTAGGGGGGGTAATGTAGTCATACGGAGTTGCAAATGAAGCCCGGGATTTGAATTTCCCGGGCTTCATTTGCATAAAGCCGGCCGGCGCCATTTTTAAATGCCGGCTAGTTCGGACTGCGTGCCGCGCGGCTACACGTGGCACAAACTAGCTAGTTCAGATTAGGCTTCCTAATCAGAACTAGCTGTACGCCTCGGTTGTTCCAGGTAGAACCCAGTCCTACACGGCACAGGGGTCCCTTCTTTGACACCGAGTCCCCTCCACGGCCTTGTTTTCAATGGCACGGCTGGTGCTGAGCGCGTCACAGAACTGAGTACAGCTTGGAAGAGCACCTGACTCAGGGACGCTGGAGGGGAACAGCTCCTGACACCGACACCACCAGAAATAATTCACGGTAACTGGGCAAGTCAGAACCTGGCGCTCTTGAGGTAGGCTCAGGATCCAGCCGCTCTGCCCCGCCATCCCCCTTCCTCACACTGGGAGAGCCTCCTTTATTGTTGATGTTTTCATTCCTCAGGTGAGGGAAATGAACCAAAGGAACAAACTAAACGGAACGAGAGAAAGTCAAATGCAGAGCAGGCAGGCCAGCCACAGTGCGCTCAGTGCCTTGGGGAGCGGGGCCGGGAGGAGGGGCCAAAAGAGACAAAGGTGCTTTCTAGTGCTCCTTGAATGAACGGGTTATGTTATAGGCATGACTCACACCGCCACCTGCTGCAACCCCCGCTGCTCAGCCGCTCCACGGCGTCACCAGCCCTCACCTAGGCCTCAGCGCTCACAACTCCCGCCTCCCTCTTCACGAAGCCGCCACTTCCCAGTTCCCAACTTTGTCCTGACAGCTGCCATTCACGCCTCTTCCCGGGCCTATTCCTGCCTCTGCGCAACCCACCTACTCTGCTGCAGCTAGCGAGGCGAAAGGTTAACTAGGTAACCAGTAACCTTAACGGGTGATGCTTACTGGTTCTGGTTAGCCGCTAACCGGTGGGGGTTGGAGCAACTCCCCACTTGCCACAGACAGTGGGCAGCTCCAGTCCTGCCGGGAATCTGCTGCAGACAGGGTCATCTGGAGTAGCCCCTGTCCACAGAGGGCCCAGGCGCCCTGCAGGCAGGGACTGCTCCAGATGGGCTTGAATGGTCCCTGCCTGTGGGGAGGCTTCTCCAGCCCAGCCTCGGCAGCCGGGGGGGAAGGAGGAGTGGGATGTTCCAGCCCAGAGGGGCTAGAGTGTTCCCCCCGCCCATGTCCCCTTTAATTAATTAACCAATTAAACAGGATTTTATGTCCCTAGCAGCAGCCCCGACTGTACCCCGCTGGCACCCATCCATCCTACGGGTTGCAATAAAATTTTGCGCTAGTGTCATAGGCCACAACATGAAAAACTGGTGTGGTCTGGTTGCCAGGACTGTTTGATCAGAACCAGCAAAGTTCTTTGTGGTGTAGAGAGGCTGAGTTTTGATTTAGATCCCTTCTCTCTGGACCAGGAGGAGAAAATAAGGTTCCTACGCTGCTCTGTTTACCAAAGAAGAGTCTGCAAAGCAGGAAACACTTGCTTGTTCATTAGCTATGCCCTGTGTTCAGAGAAATCCATCTCTTCCTTATCTCCATCTAATCTTTCCAGCTCAGTCAGTGAGTGTCTTTGCAGCTGCTGAACCACAGATATTCCACCTGGCAAACAAATACAAATCCTTGAAGTGAGCAACTCAAACACTCTGTGGTTTATTTGCACTCAGCGTGTGAATTCAGTATCCAGCAGAGGTGCCCATTAGAAACCCCTGGAGAGCTAGAATGTCCCTTTATCCACAGGAATGGGCAGCAGAAGTGCAGGGCTGCTCCTCCAATGGACTTTAATCCTGTTCTGGAAGGGCCACATCGAGGGGTTAGAGGTATCTTCATTCAATGATTATTACTATCAATTATTTGTACTACACTGGTGCCTACAGGAGCCAAGTGAAATCAAGGACCCTCTGTTCCATGCACCATACAAATGTGTAAGAAGCAACAGTCCTGCCCCAGAGCGCTTACAGTCTAAATAGGCAAGACCAACAAAGGATGGGAGAGGAAACAGCAGCACCAAGAAGGGAAGTGATTTGTCCAAGGTCACAGAGCAGGCCAGAACTGGGGACAGAGCCCCTGACTCATAAGGCGTTTCCAGCTGGCCACCCAAACATGAAAGCAGCCAAAATCCTTATTTGTTTTTCAAAATCGTGGCTCGAAGGTTCCTGGTTTCTATTCCCAGCTCTGCCGCTGATTCCCTGGGTGATCTTGGGCAAAGCATTTCACCTGTGCACCCCTATATAAGAACTAGGAGGCACCAAATGAAATTAATAGGTAGTGGGTTTAAAACAAACAAAAGGAAGTTTTTCTTCACACAGCGCACAGTCAACCTGTGGAACTCCTCGCCAGAGGATGTTGTGAAGACCAGGACTTTAACAGGGTTCAAAAAAGAGCTAAATAAATTCATGGAGGTTAGTTCTATCAATGGCTATTAGCCAGGAGGAGTAGGGATGGTGTCCCTAGCTTCTGTTTGTTAGAGGCTGGAAATGAATGACACGAGAGGGATCACGTGATGATTACTTGTTCTGTACATTCCCTCTGTGACACCTGGCATTGGTCACTGTCGGAAGACAAGATACGGGGCTAGATGGATCTTTGGCCTGACCCAGTATGACTATTCTTGTTCTATATCTCAGTAGGACAGTGCCAGCTGCAGAGGTTTCGTAATCTGCTAGCTTGTAAAGCACTTAAAGATCTTGAGCTGGAAGAGGCTATTGCAGAACAAATGCTTATAATAATCAAATCAATTTGCAAAAGAAAGGGGATGGAGTGGGTTGAAAAGTCCACGTTCTTTTCTTAATGCAGGAACAATCACCACTGAGTTAAGAATAGAACATCAAGAACATTCTTTTCTCATTTTTCCTTCAAAATGAACTGTGATCAAAACTGACACGTTTTCTGGAAACACACTGGCATTTTTCAATAGAAAAAATGTTCCAGTAGAAAATTCTTGACTGGATCTAGGAAGTACAAGGTTGAACCTCTCTAGTCTGGCACCCTTGGGACCTGACCGGTGCCGAACCAGAGAATTTGCCGAAAGCATTACCGACACTTCCACTTAGAAGCCATTTAGGTGTAAATTAGAGCTAAATAATAGCGCAGAACACTGAGAGTCAGGACTGGTGGCTGTAAACAAACTTTATGGGACCACGGGAAACTTGGCTGCACCCAGGATAAGTGGACATCTGGCTAACTAACTCTGGACCCTGATTAAGGAGGAACGGGACCCAGGGTGAAAGCACCCAGTAAAGTTCATTTCATACCACTTGCCTCAGCAAGCAAAGGCCAAAACCATTCTGGCTACGTCCAGTTCAGGACAGTTTCTATCTACCCAGAAAACAACACATGAAATGAAGCACCTCCTCAGTGAAAATGCCCTACAGGCAGTGCACACTTGGATTCAGCAGTCACATTTCCACACTGCTCTGAAGTCTACTCTGTACTTTCTCAGCCAGCTGTAACTCGGCTAGAGTATGGATCTATCTGCGTTACAGAAATCCGAATGCTCAGTCATGTGGATTGGTGCCCTTGACCAAGCGTAGGGAGTATCTTCCCCACAGGAGAAGGAAGGAAGGTCTTGACATGAAGTAGACCAGAGTAGATGCTGATACATGGCTAATTGCTGTGCTCCTGGGGCTGGATAGCAGGGGAAGGGGTTGCTTCTGGTGGCCAGATGAGATGAGGTTCTAGTGCAGGGGTGGCCAACCCGTTACAGATAAAGAGCCAAAATAGCGGTGGATACAGCACAAAGAACCAAGGGAAAAAAGTTGTTGAGAAAAACAACAACAACAAAAAAAACCCGCTGCCCCTTTAAGAGCCGCATGTGGCCCAAGCAGGCTTCCGTCAGCCACAGCACCAGATCTCGCTGCGCCAAGCAGCGCCCTGCCCAGACAAGGAAAAAAAGGCCAGAGCAGGGGACCGTGAGAAGAGCCACGAGTGCGGGAGCCACAATTTTTTCTTTGAAGAGCTGCATGCGGTTCACGAGCTGTGGGTTGGCCACCCCTCTTCTAGTGCCTGATGTGCAAGCAGATGTGGAAATGTGCATATCCCTTATGTATCATGTGGCACAGTCCTCCGTTAGGAGGGACCCGAGGCCTCGCTAAGCTTTGGTTGTTTGCTTGACTCCTCGGTGCTATCGTTAGGTACCCACTGATCTATTCTCCCTTTAGGCTTGCTCCTGACTACTAGTGGCAGCGATTTCATGGTGGGGAGCAAGGGTTGAAAAAAAATGGAGCTCAGCATGCAATCAGAGCCTCAAAAGATCATCATCAGATGGAGCATTTCAAGGGGAGAGCAAGGAAGAAGGGGCCTTTGGCTCACTCAAGAGACGTCATTTACTGCCCTTCCAGTTTGGGGAACTGTATGGAGATGGACCAGCCGCAAGGTTGGGTGGAAAGGGCTAAGAAGAAGGAGGCTTTGTGCAGTGCCTGAGAGCTAAGCATGGGTTGATTTGTTTAACATCCTCCTTTGAATCCACTTTAAAAGACTCACACTCGCTACCACGTTTAAATGGAACATTTAAAACGAAAGCCTCCCCCTACCCCCGCAACAGGAGTGAACATTTCAGCTGCGGGTTACCAGCTCCTGCTGTGGGCGATCGGTTAAGAGCAGCCCTTTTGGATATTTATCAGTGGGCTAAGAGGAAGCACAACCGCTGTGAGTGTGCCTGTTAATATGCAGTTAACTAGCGAACGTAGCATGGATCTCTGGGATGCCCAGATGCATCAGCCGGAGCTGTCACTTAAGCAGTGCACTATGCCCATAATAACGAGTGTCGTCACAGAGAAGCAATTCCTACAGCTGAAGATAGAACTGGGGTTGGAGGCACTAATGCTAAACCGACGTTTTGGAATAAGAGGGTTAAAGACAAAAAATGTAATGGGGCTTAGCTAGTCTGTGTGAAACCCCTAAACGCTGGTTGCTATCAACACAATTAACACAAGAGCTGGGTCTCCAAAGCAGTTGACAACAATGTCGTCATGACAATTGATGGAGAAAAGGGGGAGGTATTGCTTCTTTTCTCTCTACACAGCTTTTAATTTCACTTTGATTCTTGAAAAGGCATGTTCCTGCAACAAGCTCTTGGAAGATGCACAGAAAGTCCAAGGGGAAGGGGAATGAAAAGGGAGACATGACAAGAGATGAAAGAGGGTGTGGCGATCCGGGAAGAAACAAACAGCAGGAGGAGAAGTTGGGGAGAAGCAACTGTGAGAAGATGGTGCCAGGTGCATACAGATAAGATGTTGGAGAACGTTAGTGGGTAGAAGATGCACGGGAAAAGGAAACAGAAGGAGATGCAAGGAGGCAAGCGGGGAAGCAATACCTAGAGGCAGGAAGGGCTCAAAGGCTGCAAAGAAGAAAGAAGCAGACGGGAGGAGGGGCGGGGAAGAGGGAACATTCAGAATTAACAATAGCAGCAGCGTGTTGTGGCGTAGTGGGGGTGCTGTCTGCTTGGTAACCTGGTGTCCCCCTGCACAGTGATGTGATTCCCACTGACTCACCCAAATGTGTATTAACCCAGACACCCAGGTTCAGCCTCCCAGGAAGAGAGACAAAGGGAGGAAGGAGGAGACCAACACTTGGCTGGGGGGCAGGGCCTTGGGGGGAGGCAGTTGTTGTCTGGGAAGCATGGAGAGAACAGGCTAAGCTGGGGGCTAGGGGTGATGGACCCTAATCCTAGGGGCCAGAGCCATCGTGGCCCTGCCCCCGGTGGCCACATCACGTATGTGCTGCGCTGTATTCTGGAAAATCAATAACCCCCTCACTATTCTACTGGCTGGTGGAGACTGTTCTGGCTGCTATGGGGGAAGGGGGGCTGGATCGGGAGAACCCCAACCCGCCATCACACCTGTGTCCTCTGCCTGTCCAAAAATCTGTCCCTTGTGTAAATAAAACTATAAAAACTTCGGACCCAGTTCCCTTTCTGCAAATTGTAAGAGACATGGAGGTTGGACATTAGGAAAAACTTCCTAACTCTCAAGATGGTTAAACACTGGAATAAGTTGCCTAGGGAGGTTGTGGAATCTCCATCTCTGGAGATATTTAAGAACAGGTTAGATAGACAGCTATCAGGGATGGTCTAGATGGTGCTGGGTCCTGCCTCGAGCTCCCTTCCTGTTCTAGTGCTCTAGTGTTCTATGATTCTATGGACTTTGGCTACAACTCCCAGGACTATTTTTCCTGGTTGTTCCAAGTTCCTCTTCTCCCAGGTCCATTCCAAAATCATTCCGGGTCATAAACAAAGCCCAGGTTTGAGGGCTGTAATCTAAACTCAAGCAAACTGGGCTATTACCTGCACCTCACCTAGCTTGCTGTGTGCCGTGGAGAAAATACTTTTATGATCTTTGTGAAGTGTCTTCGGACTCATTTTTCTCACAATGTGGCCCTGAATTAAGCTTCCTTGCCTCATGGTCTAGGACGGTTTTAGCATTCCTGGTGCCGGCTTTGCTAGTGCATTTGTTTTTAGCTCCTTTTTGTTTTTGGTTTGATCCTTACCTCGGTTCAAAGAGCAGCGAGGAGTCCTGTGGCACCTTATAAACTAACCGAAGTGTTGGAGTATAAGCTTTCGTGGGCAAAGACCCACTTTGTTAGATGCATGTGACGAAGAGTTATCCCAGGCACAGCATGATATACTGGTTAGAGCCAGGGACCAGGAGTTAGGGCTTCTGGATTGTGCCACCGTCCGTGTGTGTGACCTTCAATTTATTCTTGTTCACGTTTGTTTTAATAGGTGAATAGTAATACATTCCTACACAGGCAGGGTGTGGGAGATGAGGCTGTAATTGGTGTTTGTAAAAATGCTCTGAGATCCTTGACAGAGTGTTCTGTAGGCCAGGACTGTAATTAGATCAGTTTGAATTTACTTCAGGTTTATTGTCCTTTGGAAGGCCCTTTAGTTTAATGTGCCTCTCATTATTGGTTGACTGCTTCTTGCAGGAGTGAGGTATAGTCTGAACACAGGACTGGGAGACAGGAATTTGCCTGACTTCTAATCCTGACTCAGACATGCTGTCCATTGGTGGTTCCTTTAACTTCTCCGTTTCAGCTTCTCCATCTTGCAGAAGAGGAAGCTATTTACATCAATGGGGTGTTGAGGGGACAAACTGAGGGGGCAAGGCATTTTGAAGATGAAACTACAAGTGCTCTCTGGTCCAGCACTTTCTGGTCCGGCAACATCCATGTCCAGCATCATTTTAGTTAGCCGGATGTCCACTTATCAAGGGTGTGGCCACAAGTTTGTTTAGTCCCATAAAGTTTGTTTACAGCCAGGTCTCTCAGTGTTCTGTGCTGTTATTTAGCTCTAATTTACCCCTAAATGTCTTCTAAGAGCCCAATGAGCAGTAGAAGTGTTGGTAATATTGCTAGACAATACTGAACACCCATGGTCCAGCCCATTCTTTGGTTCAGCAGTGGGCAGGCCCCAAGTGTGCAAGACTAGAGAGGTTCAGCCTGTATCTACAAAAATATTAATAGAGTTATGAAGACTTTCATACAAGCTGATACCCATCAGGCTTCCCTACAAATTCAGTCTAAAAATGCATAGGATGGGATAATCAAAAACAACGTTGGCCTAACTGAGCTACCATTGAGGCCAACAAGAACCGTGTTTTGCCAAGCCTGAGTGATTCTGAAAATTCCCATCCATTGGCAATGAGATCGTTTCAATTGGTTCATTAATATTCCTGCAAAGTTCTATAAGCAGAGATAAATTCCACTGAATTCTATAGAATGTTAAAAAAAACCGTGGAAAATGGGTGATTTTCTATTAAAGCTTCATCGGTCTTTTCTATATTTAGATTGACATGGTGGGTGAGGTAATCTTTTCTTGGACCAGGAAACAAACTTTCATGCTCCACAGAGCCCAGGCTGAAGAAGAGCCCTGTGGAGTTCAAAAGCTTGCCTCTTGGAGCAACAGAAGTTGGTCCAGTAAAACATTACCCACCTCTCATATCCTGGAATAACACGACTGCAATGACACCGCCAACAACAGCTATTTAGACCGTCTCTATGAATCTGTATAACACCTAGCACAACTGGGCCCTGATCTAAGTGGCAGTCTATAGGCACGACCAGAACAGAAATAATAACAACGATGAGATTAAGAGGAAATGAATGAGCCCATAAAAAGTTTTACATTGACTAAAAGCCCTGCGCACTGAGAGACAGCATTTAATGTACCACAAATACCCCATCATCATCAACTGTCCATAATTATGTCGAAAGACCTGCATAAGCTCCATTCACCGTGCACTATTAAGTGAGAGAAGAATCGGGAGAATAATTAATTTCCATTCCTCATTACTGCACTGGCAACAAGGGCAAATGCTGTGGTACAAGTTCCCCTGCTTCATTTTCCCTGTCAGACAACAGGCTAATTTGGCCCCATTTCCTGCACTCATCACACTTTCTTGTCATAAGAGTTAGGGTAGTTATCACAGAATGTTATTCCTAATGGGTTCTGGTTTCCTTTCAATATTCCTGTTCAGATGCTAAAACAGTTTCACGAGACAAAGAAAATGGACCACAAAATTAACGATAAAGATAAAATAAAGACAGCAAATTTAGCAAAATAGATAGATAGACAGACAATCCATTCTAAACTAATATATAAAGGAGAATGTTTATAAGTTTGTGCGCTAATAACTTGGACGCTATAAGGGTATGTTTACACTAGCCCCCTAGTTCGAACTAGGGAGGTTAATGTAGGCATTCGAAATGGCAAATGAAGCCTGGGATTTAAATATCCTGGGCTTTATTTGCATGTTCCCATCCGGTCGCTATTTTGAAATTCCACTAGCCCGAAGTAACTGACCGCGGCTACACGCGGCAGTGAAACGGTAATTCGAACTAAGTCGTTAGTTCGAATTAACTGTTATACCTCATTCCACCCTGCCCACCCTAGGCCCCATGCCCTCTTCCCTGCCCACCCTAGCTCCCGTGCCTGCCGCCTGCGGTCCCCTGCTCCATCCAGGACTCATCCCTTCCCACTCACGAGGTTACATAAGTGACTCTCACCCCCCCCCCCCGCCACGCAGTGCCCTGCCCCCACACGCACAACGGCTCGGGCACCTACCCTGCCCTGCCCCTCACGGCACCTGCAGCCCTGGGTGCGAGCTGGGGCACCCCCCCGCATGCAACCTCCCGTCCATCTGGGGTCGCACCCCCCGCTGGGGATGAGGTGGACCTATATTTTAATCCCTATAGAAATCAGTGCAACTTTTCTACCATTCAAAAAAGATAACGGACTACTGTTTTTCTACATTTTGTTCCTCCAGTTTCCCAAGCAACGCCAAGTAACTCCAGCTAGTTAGACTCTAAAGATGGCAACTGAGAGATCAAGCAAAGAAAAGGTACAACGATGCCTTCCCAGGAAAACGGGCTTCATTTTTATGGTGGATCTCAGAAAAAAATCACCAACACAAGTTCAGTGTGCAGAAGATAACAAAAAGACCAGTACCTCATACACAAACAGTCCCATTGAAACCAACGTGATGACTCACACGTATAGGGAGTTGCAGGACCTGACACAATGATTTGTACGCGAAGGCCCCGAACCAGGAAAAGGATTTACGCTTCACATTCAGTACATGAGCAGTCCCACTGGGATAAGTGCTTTGCTCAGTTGCAGACTAAATGCGAGATCCCAAACTGATGTAAACTGCTGGAGTTCCCTTGATTTCAATGCCATGATGGCAATTTACACTAGAGGAGGATCTGGTCGTAAGAGCATGAGCTGCAATGATTTATTGCTGTTATGGCAAGGGTGAGCAAATACTGGCCCACGGGACGTATCCGCTTCGCCCGGGTTAGCCCCTGGCAGGCTGTCTGCTATATTTACCTGTGCCCCCATAGCTATTCCCAGCCAATGGGAGCTGTGGGAAGTGGAATGAACTGGGACTTTCCCACAGCTCTCATTGAACAGCGAGCCACGGCCAATGGGAGCCACAATCGCCTGTACTCACGGAGGTGCAGGTAAATACAGCAGTGGTGGCCCACCAGGGGCTAATTCTGGCGAACCGCCTCTGTTTTACTGCCCACCCCTGTGTTATGGGGACAGGACAAATCACAAACCAAATTTTAAATGCAGTTGTGCCCACTCCTGCCAGGAAAATGAGTCTATGTTGTTTAAGGGTCTTTTCCTTTCATCAAGAAGAGCTACATAAACTAAAAGCATGGAAAGAACTTGGAAACCAAACCATACAAAATAATCCATCCGTCGTAGCAAGGAAGGAAACTGGTACTGTAGTGGGGAGCTTGCCCCACTCTGGCCAGAAGGGGTTAAAACAGGCTAGACAGAGCCTGTGCATAGTCCAGCCAATCAAGGAGAAGCTTATATTGCACCAACCAGATAGCAGCTTGCTAGGGAAATCCCTGTTAAAAGCAGCTGCTCAGCAGAGCACAGGGCAGGTGGGTCCTGACCAGGGAGGGTACAGGACTGGTTCCCAGTGAGGGAGAAGCTCCTGAGACGAGCACTGCTGGGCAGGTTCAGAGGAGCAGGAAAGAGGGTGCCCTGCAAGGGTCAGAGTTAATTCCTGGAATGACCAGCAGGAGGCACCGCAGCGGTGAATCCCGACCCCGTTACAGGCACCTTTTGTTCATTTTATTTGTGGGCATCCTCGTTGCACTCATCACTATAGTACCAGGGAGTTTGCAGTAACAGCATTATTAGTCTCTGCCCAGACATTGAATCTAATCTGCCTGTAAAAGTGCCGCATCTGTTTTCGGGGCTGCTCACACGCGATTACTAAATGCCCATTCCTCACCCATCTCTCCTCATATCAGCTGAAATCATGGACAGCAATTTTGCTTGATGGTTAGGCAAACAACTGGTAAACAGCATGTTCCCCTTTGTTAATCTCAGTCAAAGCTCTGGCAGATTCACTCCTCCTCCTTTCTTCTAAGGTTAATGGAAATCTAATGGGATACTTCAGCTATTTCGCTGCATGGGAAATGGCAGAAGAGTAACTATATTTTTAGTGACAGTAAAACCAAAGACGGCGGCATCGATCTTGTAACCTCTGCTTCTTGGATAAGGAGTCTTCATTTGGATTAGCCCTACTGGAGTTAATGAGGCTACTTGGGCTAGTAATGGTTTGCAAAATCAGGACCATTCACAGGATGTTCCATACAGATGTACCCCAATAACAGCAAAGGAGGGACACGGTGGGCCAATTATTCAAGCGGCCAAAAGCTGGCTTCCTTTTTTCTCAAGAAATGACTATCTGCAAAAGTGGACGTGCACCTGTTTTGTCTATACAAAACAGGATGGCTGGTCACTCCATGGGCTGGAGGTGCAAAAGGAGTATATACCGGTGTTAGAGGGTGTAGTCAGCTGTGCATGGATTTGTTATGTTTTTGCTACAGTTCCGGATGAACTGAACCTGTGTATCCCCTCACATTGTTCCCCTAGGCACCTTTCAAGTGACAGGTATACATACACAGGGAACTGCAACCCTGCAATTTACCCTACTTTAGACTGGAGTGTCAGGTTACAGAAGCTCCCATTTACTTTATTATCAAAGGGTACATCTAGACTGTGGCACTATTTCGAGATACAGGAGGAATCCGGTATAGCTATTCCGCATCTTTAAAACCATCCCGTTATTTCAAAATAGCTTTCAAAATAATGTGCTTGCTATTCCGACACCCCTGTAACCCTCATTCCATGAGGGTTACGGGATGTTTCGGAATAGCGGTTTATTTCAAAATCTGCTATTGTGAAATTAGATCGAAATAAAGTACATCATTTTCATAGCTCAAATTGCATATTTTATTATGATCTACGGGTGCAGTGTAGATGCGCCCCAACTGTATTACCTCCAGCAAGTCCAACTTTGTTTGATCTCTGCTCTAGAATTCTGTTGGGGGTACGTCTATACTGCAGAGTTTTTGTGAAAACCAGCTGTTTTTGCGCAAAAACTTGTGGAGCATCCACAGTACAAGTGTGTTTTTGTGCAAAAAAAAAAGTACAGTAGATCATCAGAAGACAGGGCTTTTTACACAAGAGTTATTCCTCTTTCTATGAGGAATAAGCCTTTTTGTGAAAGAGTTCTCGCACGAAAAGGTGTGTGTGGACGGACAACAGGAGTTTCTTGTGCAAGAAATCTCTATTGGAAAAAGCACAGGTGCTCTGATGGCCATTCTGTGAACCTGTGTATGAATGGCCATCAGAGCTTTGTTGCGCAAGAGTGTCCATGGCAGTGTGGACGCTCTCTTGTGCAAAAGCACGACAGTGTGGACACGATCTTGCACAAGAACTTTTTGCGGAAGATCTCTTCCGCAAAAAGTTCTTGCACAAGAAGCCTGCAGTGTAGACATAGCCTAGGAGTTGTGATCCAGCTGGTAAAAACTCTGACAGAACAACTGCTACACTTAGCTTCATGCCTCCAGCTTCCATCCCAGACACATTTCTCAATCTATTGTATACCGCCAAGCCCTAAGATACAACCGGATTTGCTCCGATCCCACAGACAAACACCTATAGGATCTTGATAGAGAATTCCTAAAACTGAAATACTCACCTAGAGAAGTGAAAAAACAGATTGACAGAGCCAAAAAAGTACCCAGACATGAACTACTTCAAGACAGACCCAGAAGAGAAAATAACAGAATTCCACTTGTTATTACCTACAGTCTACAACTCAAACCCCTCCAACACATTATACACAACCTGCAACCCATCTTGGAAAATGATCCCTCACTCTCAGAGGTCTTGGGGGAAAAGCCTATTCTCGCTTACAGACAACCCCCCAACCGGAAACGAATTCTTTCCAGTAACCATGCTACACAACCGTATCATAGGCATCCAGGAACCCAGCCCTGCAATCAGCCGCTGTGCCAACTCTGCCCACATATCTATACAAGCGCATTCATTACTAGAGCCAACAACATAAGCTACCAAATCAGAGGATCATTCAACCGCACATCCAGTAATTTGATCCATGTCATCAAATGCCAGCAATGCCCCACTGCTATATATATTGGACAAAATGGATAGTCCCTATGGGAAAGAGTCAATGGACACAAACCAGGACAGGTGGAATCCACCTAGTCAGCTCTTCTAAGGTTCACCCCAAATCTCCACGGACTCCCTCTCAGTCAGAGTCCATTTCTCAATTCACAAGCAGTTTATCCATTTAAAAGGTCTATTGCCTGACCAAAGACCGTGACCCTGGTCCAAAATGATTTGTGCATTTCTCCAGAGGATCACAGATAGCCTTCGAACAGATGACTCCTTGTATTGGTGCTCAAATGGACAGACTTTCTAAAGTCACAGAGGTACTGCGACCCAAAAGGTAACTAAGACAGGCTTAACCCTTAACAAGCAGCACAATCCATCAGATCCACTAAGCTATATAGTAAACTATGGATGCGTAGTGAACCAGACAGAACCTCTTTATCTCCTCTTGTCAAACCATATATATACACACAGTTGCCAGCATACACACACACACACACACACACACACACACACACACACACACACACACACACACACACAAACTCAGAATTTGACAGGATTTCCAGTGAGATATTCATAACGTGTGGGCGTATATTATACACCATAATGAGGTCGCGAATGAATCCAAAACATGAAAAATTGTATTTTAAAAAGCTAGGGAATATTGCATGTAAAGCAATGACAGAAGATTGTATATGTAGTCATTGTACATGATTGGAAAGTGGTTTTAGATAGATTGGGAAGTGTATTTATTACACGCTATAATGACTGGTTCAATGGGAGTTCAAGTATTACATGAGGAAAAGGAGGAAAAGTTAAGAGCGTTAGCTTGGGTCTTGCAGGTGACAGGCTCAATTCTCTACTTCCCTACAAGTTTCCTTGTGATCTTATGTAAGTCACTTTAGAATCATAGATTCCTAGGGATGGAAGAGACATCAGGAAGTCATCAAGTCCAGCCCCCTGCCCAGAGCAGGACCAACCCCAACTAAATCATCCCAGCCAGGGCTTTGTCAAGCCAGGACTTAAAAACCTCTAGGGATGGAGATTCCACCACCTCCCTAGGGGACCCATCCCAGTGCTTCACCCTCCTCCTAGTGAAATAGTTTTTACTAATATCCAACCTAGACCTCCCCCACCGCAACTTGAGACCATTGCATCTTGTTCTGCCATCTGTCACTATTGAGAACAGCCTCTCTCCATCCTCTTTGGAACCTCCCTTCAGGAAGTTGAAGGCTGCTATCAAATCCCCCCTCAGGCTTCACTTCTGCAGACTAAATAAGCCCAAATCCCTCAGCTTCTCCTCGTAGGTCATGTGCTCTGGTCCTCTAATCATTTTGGTTGCCCTCCGCTGGATCCTCCCCAATGCAGCCACATCCTTTCTATAGTGGGGGCACCCAGAACTGGATACAAAACTCCAAATGTGGCCTCAACAGTGCCAAATAAAGGGGAATAATCACTTCCCTAGATCTGCTGGAAATGCTCTTTCTAATGCACCACAATATGCCGTTAGCCTTCTTGGTGGCAAGAGCACACTGTTGACTCATATCCAGCTTCTCATCCACTGTAATCCCCAGGTCTTTTTCTGCTGAACTGCTACTTAGCCTGTAACAATGCTTGGGATTCTTCCGTCCTGAGTTCCCTCCCAACTTTGCCTCTCTACGCTTCAGTTTCCCATCTGCACAATGGGCATAACAACACTGCTCTACCTCACAGGAAGGGTTTGCGGATAAGTGCATTAAAGACTCTGAGGAGCTCAGATACTGTACTAACGGAGGCCGTGAAAGTACCACACAGATTGGAATAGTATATAATATGGTGTCTGGGCCTTGGTTTACACTAGGGAGTAACTTCAAAATAACCCCCCTTATTTCAAAATAATAAGTGGAGTATCCACACTACCAGGCCCATTATTTCAAAGTAACGGGCTGGCTAGTTAGAAATCTGTACTCCTGCTTTCCTCGGGGAATAACACCTATTTCAAAATAGCAGTAGTGTGGACGCTCTGGTGCTGCTATTTCAAAATAACTACTGATTTGAAGTAATTACACCCCAGTGCTTCCTGGGGCTATAAGTTGTGGTAGCACGTCCACAATAATGGAACCTGCCTCAGACTAATTTTGAGGCTCCCCTGTAGCATGGACACACTAGTTTGATTTTGTTATTTAGGGGGTTATTATTTCAAATTTCGTTATTTTGGAATAATTTCCTAGTCTAGACATGGCCGGGTGTCTCAGGGAAGAAAAAGCCAGCAGAAGTCTCCACAAGCTGCCTGGGATGGGTGGTTGTGTAGGTATGCAAACTCCTGCCCAGTTCCTCAAAGGAATAGCTCGGTTACATGTCCCTTGGTGAGGGGTTTTCGGCTTCACCCTTGTTTTAATGTTGGTCCTTCACAGACATCTGCCTAGCAATGTCCACAAAAAGGCTGAGGAGAAAGTAAGGTGGTGCAGTGTGCCCCGGTGTGCTGCTCTGGTAAGAGCTGGTTGGTGGAGGAGTGGTGTAAGGTGCCCTGACTCCTGCACCTCCCCACACTCCTTCAGCCCCCTGCCCTGAGCCTGTCTCACACACCAGTCCCCTTCCCTGACTCCTGCACACCCCTCCCACACCCAGATCCCTGCCCCGAGCCTCCTCACACCCTCTGAGCCCTAGCTCTGCGTCCCCCATTACACAAACACTGTCCCCTGCCTTGAGTCTTCCCACACCTCAGCTCCTGCCCTGAGCCCCCCCCTTAAGTTTCGTACCGGTACACTCATATTTCAACCCCTCCCCAAACTCTCTGCTCTGAGCTCTCCACCCCCACCCCCACCCCAGAGGTAGCTACAATATGACGGTATCTCTTAAGAAATTTAAATTCCTTTCACCTCTGCAAAAGGTCTTTATTGCAGTGGCTGGACACAAGTGCTTCCTGCACGGAGGAGTGAGAGCCAGGGTCTCAGCATAACCCAAATAGTTGTTCCAGGCATGTGGTGGGGCTTCTGGAACATTACTGCAGGTAGTGTGGTAAACCCGAATCCAGCAGTGAATGGGCCAAGTCCGTCTGTGCACCAGCTTATAAATGGGAACAGGGACATTTAGTCAGCTTGATCCCAGAGCAGGGGCGAGCACACAGGTAAACAGGCCAGTCATGGCTGCTGCAAAGCTGTGCTGAATAGCTGCTGGAAGACTGCCAAAGTAGTTCCCAGCAGCATTGTGTGCACATGCACCATAGACCTGTCTGACTTGCTCTGCAGCAAAGTTAGTTCATTTTGAAACAAGACTCCAGAGTTTGTGAAAAATGTGGAGTCAGTGCACGTCAGTGAATATCGTTGTGTGTGCACAAGTATTTTCAAAGCAGATTAAATTTGAAAAAAGCAAATCCCCTGTAGGTTAACCCCTCCACCCCATGTAAACAAGCCCTTGGCGCCCAGTGAGAATCTGAAGCAAAACAATGGGATGACACAAATGGTTGTAGCAATAGAAAATCCAGAGCCACGTGAAACTCTCATTATAGCTCACCAAGATCCACAGGAACAGTATTTCCCAGTTTGCTACATCTGCATTTGTTCTAGTTTTTATAGAAAACTAGCTGGAGTTACCCGGCGTTGCTCGGGACAGTTAATATAACTGAGGCGAGGAGCCTGAGGGGAGGGAGGAGGCAGGGAGCCGTGTGCCTGCTGCCAGTGCCCAAGCCCGCCCTCCGCTTCCTTGTCCCTCCGCCAGCCTTAGTGAGTGACTGTCTCCGCCACTTCCCCGGGAAGCCGCTTCTGCCTGCACTGCCAAGCTCCGTGCTGCCCCGGGGAGATGAGAGACCGACCCTCTCTTCTCTCCCATAGTCCCTTAAAACCTTCTCCTGAATAAAAGCTTATCCCGTGCAAAGTTTGGTTGTGCTAGCTCTTATAGTGTCCAAGTTATTAGTGCACAAACATACAAACATTCTCCTTTATATATTAGATTATAAACCCACCCAGGCTCCCTCAAAAAACTAGAGAACTTTTTGGCTAACCCGGTATGAGTTGCACATGTATAACAAAATTCCCAAACCCAGCAGACTTCTGCCTAGAACCTACTTTGGATTTCACAGAGAACAGATTGCAGATCTGCAAGTGAGTCCCTCTCCAGCCAGTGAGCTCTATTTAGACATGGGTATAGAACAGGAAAAAAGGAGGGCCGGGGTTGGGGGTGGGGGGCGGAACAGCTGCAAAGTGTGAGTCTAGATCTGAACTTTTCCAAACAAGGAGACTATCTGGACTTGGGTTTAGTTCAGTCTGGTCGCTATTAGCACTATAATTTTCTGTCCATCTACTACAAGTTGTACCATTCTGGTCCAGCAACATCCATGGTCCGGTATGATTTTAGTTAGCTGGATGTCCACATATCATGGGGGTGGCCAAGTTTCCTGTGGTCCCATAAAGTTTGTTTTCAGCCACCAATCCTGCCTATCAGACTTCCGTGCTGTTATTTAGCTCTGACTTACACCTAAATGCCCCCTAACATCCTAATAAGCAATGGGAGGGTTGGTAATGTTGTTAGACAATACTGACCTCCTATGATTCGGCAAATTCTCTGGTTTGGCACTGGTCAGGTCCTGAGGGTGCCGGACTAGAGAGGTTTAGCCTGCAAAGGCTTTCATGCTGCTGCCCACCACTGAAACATTTGAGTACGCTGGTCTCCCTCCATGTTCCTGTCATTACACAGCTTGCAGCATGGGATGGCTGGGCTGTTGATCTAGGCCAGCGATTCTGGTTGCTTTAGTTATTGGGCACTCAACTGGGGTCACCTCAAAGGGGCCAGATCAAAGGGCAGGTGCTCTGCGCATTCTGAAAATAAGACGACACCTAAAAGACGTTTCAACTTATGCTCCCAAAACTCTCTCGAGGCTTTTGAAATCCTTGAGCCCAGTGCATATAAATAAATATCCCAGATGCCGTACAGTGCCTGGCTTGCCTATCCTTTCCCCCTTCCACTGCCAGAGGCATATACCAGCCACCTGTCCCAGAGCGAATTCTAAGGAGAACAAAGCTGCTAGCTGCTATCTCTGATGCCAATTGCAACCTGCATTTCTACTTCAATACCACTAACACAACAAAAGCAGCGCCAGGAGGACAGGGAACAGGGAAGCATGTGATCACTTACAGGGGGCCAGCAAAGTGGCAGTGACACTTCGGCATGGTCTATAAAGGAAACCCAATCTATTGTTTGCTTTTTACATCGTGTGTCAGCAGCAGCACCCTAATGAGATAACATCTGTTAGGAACACAATCTGGGTGTTCTCTCTCTTTTTGTGAGGATAGAAATGTTTCGTTTGAATGCAAAGATTAGAAGCAGTTACGTGCCCGTTAAAAATGAACAAAAAAAAAACCCCTCACCAATTACCCTTTGAAGGATGTAGAAATACACACACACACACACACACACACACACACACACACACACACACACACACTCTCTCACTCACTCACTCACTCACGCACATGCGTGCACACACATAATGTGATTTGGAGGCATATGTGGCTTGCATCTCCCTACATCAGAGATACTCTGGACACAGAACCCGTTTGTAAATGTTTATGGCCTGTTGTGACCAAATATATAGTCGGGAAGGAGGGTTGGGGTGGTTTTGATCAGGTCCTGCTCCCTGGGGTGGGCTGTGTCCTGGCTTGCATTCACCCCACAGTGAAGGTGCTGGCAGTTCTTGAGCTGTGGGTCTGGCAGGGGTTGGCACTCTGCTCTGGGCATTGCAAGCAATCTCTAGGTTGCAGCATGATCAGGTTTGGCTTCACCCCCTGACCAGTGTTCCTTCTAATTTTTTCCATCCAGATGCAGAATACATTTTGTTATGTGCACTGAGTTATGTGTGGATGTGCACCACCAATAGAAATACATGCTGACACCGGATGTGGGCTCTCTGCTAATCAGCTGGGCAGCATTTGACTGTCTCCCAAACGGCTGTGGTAGAGCTCAGTTTAGGGAGAACATTGCCTCAAATGTGGGTGAGTGGAATTGTGATCTGGCTCATGGAGATGCAGAGCCATTCACACAAATATGGCCATCCGGGACTCCTGTCATCATGACAACAGGGCCAAACCAGAGCGGCGCTTGGGCCCTAACGCTTGCAGTGCCTGGAGCAGGAAGGCAAGCCCAGTCACCATCAGGGGATAATTTGGCTACGACCAATCAGGAAAGAGATCTTGGAGTTATCGTAGATAGTTCTCTGAAAACGTCCACACAGTGTGCTGTGGCGGTCACAAAGGCAAATAGGATGTTAGGAATTATTAAGAAAGGGATAGATAATAAGACGCAGAATATCTTACTGCCCCTGTATAAAACTATGGTACGCCCACATCTTGAGTACTGTGTACAGATGTGATCTCCTCACCTCAAAAAAGATATTTTGGCCTTGGAAAGGGTTCAGAAAAGGGCAACTAAAATGATTAGGGGTTTGGAACAGGTCCCTTATGAGGAGAGGTTAAAGCGACTGGGACTTTTCAGTTTGGAAAAGAAGAGACTGAGGGGGGATATGATAGAGGCATATAAAATCATGAGTGGTGTGGAGAGGGTGAATAAAGAAAAGTTATTCATTAGTTCTCATAAGGACTAGAGGACACCAAATGAAATTAATGGGTAGCAGGTTTAAAACATAATCAAAAGTTCTTCTTCACAGAGCGCATAGTCAACCTGTGGAACTCCTTGCCAGAGGAGGCTGTGAAGGCTAGAGCTATAACAGAGTTTAAAGAGAAGCTAGATGAATTCATGGAGGTTAGGTCCATAAAAGGCTATTAGACAGGGGGTAGGAATGGTGTCCCTGGCCTCTGTTAGTCAGAGGCTGAAGATGGATGGCACGAGACAAATCGCTTGATCATTGTCTTTGGTCCACCCCTTCCGGGGCACTTGGTGCTTGCCACTGTCGGCAGACAGGCTACTGGACTAGATGGACCTTTGGTCTGACCCAGTACGGCCATTCTTATGTTCTTATGATAGGAGCTGCAGGAGCTGCCATGTGACCCATTGACATTTTCGGGTGACCCGATTTTGGGTCCCAACCCACAGGCTGAGAGACCTTGTTGTACACCATCTGCTCATGGGCAAAAGATGCTTGCACAATGACATCCCTAGTGCTTCTGCCAGGAGAATGGAGTCCTAAAGTGAGGTCATGAGTCCCCCAATTTGCACCATCAGGTACCCCAGCCTTAACCCCTAACTGACCAGCACTGATCATTTTGGGGTGGTGCAGTTTGGCTCTGGCAGTTCTGTGTAGAGCAGAACGCAGAGAACCTGTTCCAGGGAGTTATGGCATTGTTAGATTCTGTGCCAGCTGACGCCAGCACAGACCCTAGAATGAATCAAATTCCTACAACAGTCGCCGCCAAAAATAAATCAACAGTTATCACAGCAAAGTACCCAATACCCTGAAGATATTTTCTGTTCCAAGGGCAGAGAAATAGTGCAGTATGTTAGATATCCCAGAATGGTAACTACTGGTGAAGTCTGACCATGGTACATACAACATGGTACATGTGTGATTGTCTTCATGCGCGTGCACACACACGTATGTAATAAGGCCCAACCAGAACCACACATCAAAAGCCATCCACCTGCCTGAATTCCAGGAGCAAAGTAGGGAGCAATAGAAAGGGAATAGTTCATTCCGATCCCCACTTCTAGGCTTAGAGATCTATTTTGGATCCAGACCTGGAAGAGGGAGGCAGCAGGTTAAAAAACCCAACCTAAATCCTGATCCACCTTTTGCTAACAGCCACTATACACCAAACCAAACCAAACCAAACTAAGCCCCCTGGATCCGAACACCCCTGAAGCCCCCAGATTTGAATTCTGCAGCCTCTCGTCTTAACATTTTCTCTTACTACTTTTTTCTCCCTGCTTGATTTTTTTCAGATTCTTCCCTGGCACCAGAGCACAACTGACAAAATGCTCATTGGCAGGGGCAAGAGACAGCAGAATTTCATGTCGCTTTCTTCCTGAAGATCTCAATAATGCAAACCTCCTTGAGCAACTTGGTGTGCTAATTAAAGCCATTTCTTGCCGTCCCTGCAAAATGGAGTGTGACTTACCTGAAAGCTTGTAATTTGCAGACATGAAGGAGAATAGGATATGGTGCTCAAACATGACCAGGAACTAGGTTTAGAATATTGATTACAAGCTCAAATATGGAGACACCTGGCATGAGCTTTAAACTGTGAACCCAATGAAAATCAATATTTTCCTCTTTTTAAAAAAAGCTGGGAGAAAAGTACAGTTAATATGGATTCAGTATTATTCAGGGTTTTACATTATTCATTGGGTCTCATCTTATGTCATGCTGCAATGAATATATTATAAGTGATGATAGAGAAATTACAGATCTCCTAAGAAATATATAATAAAGGAACAGCCTTGTATACTAATGGTGCACTAAACTGCCACTCTCCAATTAGCAGCCTGCATTTAATACTGGACATTCCGAGTTTGCATCTACTCGCAGATTTATTCCAGCAAGACTGAGAATAACAACGTTGCAGCTACAGGTCAGGCTTCACGGGCTCAAAGTCTATCTTGAGTGCTGCCCCAACCAGACTCCTCTGCATGCACAAAAATCTTTCACTTGGGCGAGATGGTGCTTTAAACTTGAGGGAGCTGCCTGGCGTGGGTGCTGCTGCTAGAGCTGGTTCCCTATAATTTTTCCCACCTGTGTGCAGAGTGAATTTTGTTGGTGCACCAGCATGGAAGGGGCATGTGACCCACCTAGGGATGTTAAAATGTGTTTACGTCATTGTACGGGGACGGGAGACGGTGCAGGTGGGGAGCTGGCTTTTAAGCCTCTGATACACAGGCAGCAGCGTGGAGAGAGAGGCCTGCGTGCCAGTGTGCGTGTTAGCCAACGAGCCCAGGCTCATCGGTTAACTGTGTACACGGTTACACTTTCACATCCCTAGACACATCACCATAACAGAATTCCAGTGGCGAGGGTGGGCATGAGGGGTTCAGAGCGTGGTAGGGGGGGGCTCAGGGCTGGGACAGAGGGCTTGAGTGACGCGGGAGGGGGAAAGAGGGCTCCAGCTGGATGTGCGGGTTCTGGGGTGGGACTGAGGGATTCAGGGCTGGGGCAAAGATTTGGCGTGCGGGGAGAGGCAGGACTCTGGCTGGGTGTGCAGAATCTGGGGTGGAGATGAGTGGTTTAGGGTGCAGGCTGTCCAGGGGCTATGCAGGGGAGAGAGGACTCCCTCCCACAGGAGCACCTGGGCTGGGGGCTGAGATGCCTCTCCCCCAACTGCGATAGCCTTAGCCAGGCTGCATGGGGAGGGGGGCACATTTCCAATGGCTACAGCAGGTCTAGGTCTGGGCTGCAGCCGAGAGACCTCCCACCATTGTGGGTGGTCCAAGGCTTCGGAAGAGGAATCTCCTCCTGCCGTAGCCCTGAGCAGCCATGCACCTTCGTGGCCATGCAGTACAGAAGGAACTAGGGAACTTAGGCGGCTATTCCGTGCTGCTAATCGTGCAATAATCCAGTTCCTCTCTGCAGCCGGTGTGCTGGTTTGCAGTGTGAACGCTCTCACTCAAGTCAGGCTCACTCCCAAGAGGAGTTAACTGGACTGTAGATAACTTGTGGTCAAACCGCAGCAAAGGCAAAACCCTCTCTGGAAAAGGCCAAAGACCGCTAGAAACTTTCCCTTTGTTGTCTGATCTTTGCAGCAAGCCCATGAGGCAGATCTTGTTACACCCATTTTACAGCTCGCTAAGTGGACCCACAGAAAGCGGGGAGGCTACACTGCAGTGGGGGAGCGTGATACCTGGTTCGGAGAGAGATTTGTGCGCTAGCTCAGCTAACAATAGCAGTGTGGCCTTGGCAGCTTGAGTTAGCCTCTTGAGTACTCACCTAGGACTCAGGCTAGCCCAACCTGCCCAAACCACATTGTATTTTGCATGCAGCTTGAGCAGAGTCGGCCTGTGCAAGTAGATGCAAACAGGAGGGAATTACGCATCCCAGCAGCAGTGTGCAGACCTGTCCTAGGTAATCTGTACAAAGTCTGTGAATGGAACACGGGAACGCTGAATCTCAATCCTAATCTAATCCAACCACTAGTCTATACTCTCCTCTTCCCTCCCATTGGCCTGGAACAGGCTGCAAGTGTCTTGACTCCCCATTCCTAGCTACTTTCCTTCCCGTGCCAGGAGGTTACCTTGGGAATTCCCCGCCCTATTCTAACCACAAGGCATCATTCCTACAGAGCCAGAACAGAATAGACGACTCCTGGCCCTAACCACTAGCCCGCAGTCCATCTCACAGATTCCGTGGCCTTGCTCAGAAGCCTAAGCACATCCCACCACTGCAAGGAGCTGCTCTCTCCTGTTTCGTATCCGTCCTGCGATCAAAGCCAAACATTTTTGGTCTCAGCTCTCAGCCTGCTCAGATATACAGTGTGACGCTCCCTGATCAGATTTAATAATGCACAATAAATCTTCAAGAGGAAAAAAAAATCCAAGTCCTGTTTTGTTGCTCAGTGAATACTGCCTCCCCCTCTCGCTATGCTCATTCATTTTCGCACTCTCAGTCGCACAAGCAGGCCGTGTGCCCAATCTCCCACATCCACGCACACCCCACTTTCCGAGAGAAGTCACGGTCAAGATTTTGTTTTCAAGGCTACCATTGGCTCTGCTCGTTCTGTACTTAGGGGGGCTTGAGCATTAGGAGCTCAGTGGCTCCAAATCGATGATCTGCGTTCAGACTCCACTCTCCTTCAAGAGGACTCCAGGGCTCCCATGAAAGGTGCCAGCCAGTTAGGTGGAGAGTAGAGGACCACACCACTGATATACTACGGTCCAGGCAGGAAGCAGCAGTTAGATGCACAGCGTGTTACACAATAATGGACTTGCAGAAGCAAAGGGGTAGGTGGGATTTTGCTTTTTGCTTCCCATTCCTACATTCCCAAGTGCTGATCCTTCAGTGCTCAGAGAGCCAATAGGATAGTGCTACTTAAGGACTTGTCTGAAAGAAGCCCTTCCATGTCCAACAACTATCCATGGAACAATTTATTTGGGCAACCTGAATTCAAGGCCCTGCTCTATTACAGGCTTCGGTGGACAAGTAACTTAGCCTCTCTCTGTGTCTCAGTTCCCAGACTTCCCTAACCATGATCCCTCTTCTCTCAGGGTATGTCTACACTACCCCGCTAGTTCGAACTAGCGGGGGTAATGTAGTCATCCGCAATTGCAAATGAAGCCCGGGATTTGAATTTCCCGGGCTTCATTTGCATAAAGCCGGCCGGCGCCATTTTTAAATGCCGGCAGTTCGAACCCTGTGCCGCGCGGCTACACGCGGCGCGGCACGGGGTTCGAACTGCCGGCATTTAAAAATGGCGCCGGCCGGCTTTATGCAAATGAAGCCCAGGAAATTCAAATCCCGGGCTTCATTTGCAAGTGCGGATGACTACATTACCCCCGCTAGTTCGAACTAGCGGGGTAGTATAGACATACCCTCACTGAGTAGACGTGTTTGTTTGTGGCAACGTAAGAACTGCTACACTGGATGAGATCAGTGGTCCCCCTAAGTCCAGAATACTATAGCAGCTAGTTTCACCTCCTTCAGAGAAAGGTGCAAAAAGCCAAGCAGTAGGTAGCAGTTACCGGGAAACCTACCACCCTGGAAAGCCTAAAAGCCAGAGAATGGCTGAAGCCTTGACGTTTATAGCTCTTCCAAAACTCTTGGCTATTTTATTTAGCATAACAGATTTACCTGGCATTGGCTGGTAGTGCCAAAGCAGAGCACTACTTCAAATTTATCTTTTCTGTAAGGTTTATTGAGAAGCAAGCCTATTCCAGGTTCATCCCATTTTTCTGGCTTATGTTGGTTCAGTCTCTCAACATTTACTCAGTTGTATCAATTTTGAGACCTGTACTTGATTGGTGATTCTGTCTTTTTTCTGTTTAATTTGATGAGAAGCAATCCCATTCTAGGCAGATCCCATTTTCCTGGCACAACGACTCCTTACGTTACTTTAAATTAAGAGAAGAGGAAACTACCGAATTTGGTGGTGCTAGTTCCTGCCATTTAGAAGGAGCTCTTGAACCAACAGACAGACAAGCATAGTAAATACACTGTTAGAATTAAGCTATTGTTGTGAATCCTGAATGCCTAATGCCTGTTTGAATCCTGCTAGGCTCTTGGCTCCAGTGACATCTTGTGACAGTGAGTTCCACGTTCAAACAAACGGAAGGGAAGTAAGATATTGGCTAAACCAACCGATTGTTCCTGGAGGGATGAAGGTCAGAGCAGCAAGCAGTGATCTTTAGTGGAAATTGCTTGAGTAGCTTCCCTGGGTGGGGTAATAAAAGTCCTGAAGTTGGCAAGGAAAAAACCCACAATAACAAGGGGGAGAACATAAGAAGATTAGAAGAAAAATGTGTTGCCACTTGTGATTTCAACAACACCAACTTCCATTCTCAATTATGTACATAATTTTAATAGCACTTAAAGTCTGTAACCGAGTGCAGGTTTTAGGACACTTTATTAATTAGAGGCTACTGTATTGCTTTTCCTTGTTTTTTAAAGCCACACTTTTGATTGCACTGATAGCTTCTAATAAGAAATTTTAGTGGAGAATCTGGTATGGAAAAGCTTCCTATAAAATTGCTACCCCTTGCACTGTCAAAACATGCACATGCACCATCGTGCTTATCAAAATGGATTTTACTCTTAAACTGCAGTTTCTCACTGAAAACTGCACAGCACCAAATTTCAAAACAACCCACTATTCTGAAACGTCTCTTACTCTGCATGGAATGAGGTTTACAGGGACATCGGAATAGCGAGCCTGAAATAACAGGCTTGCTGTTAAGATGCGGGATACTCTGGTATCCCGAAATAGCGTTGCAGTGTAAAGGTAGCCTTAAAGTATAGACAGGTTAAAAGCATCTAATGCCCATCCAGGTCTGGATTTGAAATAACCTGGAGTGTGGAAAAGAATCCCAGGTGCTTGGTTCAACCTGCTCTACTGTTTGGGGCCATTTGCAACATGGATTATTTGGGAACAGATTTTACACACTCACAAAGTTTTAAGAACATTTGGATTCAGGACCATCTCTCATCAATGTCCAGTTCAGCAAAGCTCTTAAGCTTGAGCTGATCCTTAGATGCTGTTGAAGTCAATGGAACTTATGCATGTACTTAGTGTTAAGCTATGAATCCTATTTTGCTTTATTCATTGATTTTTAAATGATCTCTAAAAGCAAACTGTAGGGATGTTAACCAGTTAACCCATAAGCATACCGGTAAGCATGAGGCTTACCGGTATGCTTATGGGTTAACCGGTTAACTAGCCCTTGCCCATTAACTCCTAACCCTGGCAGTGGCAGGGCCAGTGGGCTGGGCAGCGGGACCCTGAAGCAAGGCCAAAAGCAGGACTCCATGGTAGTAGCAGGGCTGGGCAGCAGGAGCTACGTTAAAACAGTTAACCGGTTAACTGCTGCCATTAACTGGTTAACCGTTTTAACTTCCTTGGAGCCAAGTGTTGTTATTAGCAGAAGAATGATTCAGTTAAAAAACAAAGAGCTTTTCTGCCAGCATTTCCCGAAACCTGTTTCTTTGGTCCATTAAAAAAAAGGAAGTCAGTCTTAATAAACTAGATTGATCATAAAAATCTACTGCTTCTTCGGAACAGATTTAAACTAAATAAAGCCAAACACCTAGACAGACAGAATAAACTTTTAATCACTAATTAGAACATGTTTTAGTGAAAGATACAAATGTTCTGATGGCTCATTAATATCTGCCGTGCAGGCTAACGGGGTTTGGTCACGTGCTTTGGCTACGATGATGGGTAATAGTAATCAGAACCAATGCTGCGGGGCCTTAGTTGATTGCCTGCAGGAGTCAAAGCAGAAATAAATGGTGGCTGAAATGATACTGCCTTACATAAATGACTAAGGAAGTTCTGGGCTTCTGTCTTCCTCCAAAGCATCACTTGGGTGTTAATGCTGGAGGCAGGATACCAGATCTGTCAGACTAGCCATTGATCTGGTATGACAGGAAGCAGGATGCCAGCACTGACGGGTCACTGACCTGATATGCCATGAAATTCCTCCTCCTGTACATTATGAACATGAAGTGTAATACTCAGAAATCACTTGAAAGCAATTCATCATTTCAAAAAAGAAAAAGGGGGAAATGAAGGTCATTAGCTCACGATCCTCCAAGAGAACTCTTTCCTAGAGAATCCTTTGTGGTTGGAGCACTGCCTATTAATTCTGCTTTTTTAAAAAGAAGAGATAGCAGATTAAAAAGGAAAAGTTAATGGCTCATGCTAATGGCTTTTACAAATAACTGTTCACCAATACAGAGTGTTGGTTTGGATCAATACGTTGTGGAACAATCAACCGTGTAAAAAAACCTGTGAGGAGCGAGTTGAGAAAATTATTAATTCCTGGACTCATTGGCTATGTCTAGACTGCAGGCTTCTTTCGAAAGATGCTCTTTCGAAAGCATCTTTCGAAAGAGCATCTTTCGAAAGATCGCGTCTAGACTGCAGGCGGATCTTTCGAAAGAAAAATCCGCTTTTTCGAAAGAGAGCACCCAGCGAGTCTGGATGCTCTCTTTCGAAGACGGCCTCTTTACATTGAAGAACGCCTTCCTTCGAAAGAGGAACTTTCGAAGGAAGGCGTTCTTCCTCGTGAAATGAGGTTTACCGCCATCGAAAGAAAAGCCGCGTTCTTTCGAAATAATTTCGAAAGAACGCGGCTTGAGTCTGGACGCAGGGGAAGTTTTTTCAGGAAAAGGCTACTTTTCCCGAAAAAACCCCTGAGTCTGGACACGGCCTTAGGGTATGTCTAGACTACATGGCTCTGTCGCCAGAGCCATGTGGATTAGTTTACTAGACGTACCCAAATGAAGCGGCAATTTAAATAATCGCTGCTTCATTTAAATTAAAATGGCTGCTGCACTGAGCCGATCAGCTGTTTGTCGGCTCAGTGCGCTAGTCTGGACGCTCCGCGGTCGACATCAAAGGTATTTGTCGACCGCCCCGTTATGCCTCGTGGGATGAGGTTTACCAGGGCGGTCGACAAATGCCTTTGATGTCGACCGCGGAGCGTCCAGACTAGCGCGCTGAGCTGACAAACAGCTGATCAGCTCAGAGTGGCAGCCATTTTAATTTAAATGAAGCGGCGATGATTTAAATCGCTGCTTCATTTGGGTATGTCTAGTAAACTAATCTACACGGCTCTGGCGACAGAGTCATGTAATCTAGACATACCCTTAGTTACCACATGAGTCCAGCATGTTGCTACTCAGTAGGACTGAGGCCTCATTTGGGAAATCAGGATAAAAAACAATGTTACTTCTTGGACGGCAATGAGAGAGCCAGAGTGATCAGTGAACTCACTGCCTTCTGAGTTAACACAGGTGGCAGTGTTCTCTAGTGGTTAGACCAGGGAAGTGGGAGGAAGACCACAAATCCTGGGACTCAGAACACAAATGACTAACTTGGTGTATAGCCTTGGCAATGGCCAATGACTAACTCGGTGTATAGCCTTGCAAAGCCCACCACTTCTCATTGCTTCAGGTTTACTCTTCTGTAAAATGAGCACTGGAATGGCCAGACTGGATCAGAACCAAGCTCCATCTAGCCCCGTATCCTGTCTCGGAGTGGCCAGCTGCTTCAGAGGAAGATGTAAGAACCCTGCACTAGCAGAAAAAGGATAACCTGATGCTCTGAGCAATAACAGAGATTCGCTTACACCAGGGGTAGGCAATAAACAGCCTGTGAGCCAGATGTGGTTCACCAGAGACTTTATTTACCTCCCATTGGCTGCAGTTCACCATTCCTGGCCAATGGAAGCTATGGAAAGTGGTGTCCCAGTTCCCACTGGTCAGGAACGGCAGACTGCAACCAATGGGAGTTGAGAGCAGCCATACAAGTAAATAAAAAGTGTCTGGTGGCCCGTCAGGGGCTAACCCTATCAAACCGTGCAGGCCACTTATTACCCACCTTTGGCTTCAACTTTAAGCATAAGGACTATTCCTACCTCACAGAGGCGCTGAGTACCCAGCACATTAGCCCTTCATTCTTCACTCTCTTAGGGTATGTCTACACTACAAAGTTAGTTCGAACTAACGGACGTTAGTTCGAACTAACTTTAATAGGTGCTACACTAGCGCTCCGCTAGTTCGAATTTGAATCGAACTAGCGGAGCGCTTAGTTCGAACTAGGTAAACCTCATTTTACGAGGACTAACGCCTAGTTCGAACTAGCTAGTTCGAACTAAGGGCTGTGTAGCCCTTTAGTTCGAACTAGTGGGAGGCTAGCCCTCCCCAGGTTTCCCTGGTGGCCACTCTGGCCAACACCAGGGAAACTCTATGCCCCCCTCCCGGCTCCGGACCCCTTAAAGGGGCACGGGCTGGCTACGGTGCCCGTGCCAGGTGCAAGCCTGCCAGCACCCAGCTAGCAGACCCTGCACCTGGCACGGCACAGAGCCACCCACCCGATGCCCCCCAGCCCACCCCCTCTTGCCGGGACCAGGCTGGCGGCTCCTGGGAGTTTGCCCTGGACCGCAAGAGGCGGGCACCTTCCTGGGCTAGTGCGGACATCGTGGACCTTGTCCACGATCTCCGCACTAGGCACAGGAAAGTGGCCGTCTAGGGCAGGAGAGCTGCCAGCCTGGCCACCCAGGACCAGGTGTGCATGAAAATCAAGGGGGTCCACTGAGACCCCCGACACTGAGCCCTGAGCTTACAATGGCCGTCCTGGGTCAGACCAAAGGTCCATCTAGCCCAGTAGCCTGTCTGCCAACAGCGGCCAACCCTAGGGACCCTGGAGGGGATGGACAATGACCAAGCCATTTGTCTCGTGCCATCCCTCTCCAGCCTTCCACAAACTTTGGGCAGGGACACCACTCCTACCCTCTGGCTAATAGGACTCCATGGACCCAACCTCCATCACTTTCTCTCACTTCCCTTTAAACTCTGTTCTAGTTCTAGCCTTCACAGCCTCCTGCAGCAAGGAGTTCCACAGGTTAACTATTTGCTTTGTCAAGAACAACAACTTTCTCTTACTAGTTTCAAGCCTGCTACCCATTCCTTTCCTTTGGTGTCCTCTAGTCCTTCTTTATGGGAACTCAGGAAGAACTTTTCTGAATGCACCCTCTCCACCCAACCCCTGCTTTTAGAGACCTCTATCCTGTCCCCCCTCCGTCTCCTCTTTTCTAAGCTGAACAGTCCCAGTCTCTGTAGCCTCTCTTCATCTGGGACCTGTTCCCAACCCCTGATCATGTTAGTTGCCCTCCCCTCTCCCAGCCTTTCTCTTCCCCTCTCCCACCTCCTTTTCCCAGTCTCCCCCAGTTTTTGTTCAATAAAGACAGAGTCAATGTTGGAAGAAACGTTATCTTTATTTTGTACATCAATAAGAAGGGGGGCTAAGGAAGGGTAAGTGGAAGGAGGTGAGGGAGGAATGGGGTACGAGCCCCCGATGGGGAGGACTGGGCTGGCTCTGCGGGCTTCTGGGGGTGGAAGTTCTCCTGCAGCCCCCCAATTACTCCCTCTCCCCAGATGGCAGCCTGCGGCAAGTGCAGCTGGGCTGATGGCCGAGTGGTGTGATGTGCCCAGTGTGGGCACTCAGGGCACTCCAAGCCAGAACTTCTTTGCAAGCGGGGCACCCCTTAGAACTGTGTGTCCGGGATGGGGGTCGGGACCCTTTAAGCGCAGCCCTCGGCTAGCCTGAGACAGCATCTCCATGCTCTAAGTCCTCCTTTTATGCCCTGCCGGCACTGCTTCCGGCCATCCTTAAGCCCTGTACAGAGTCCACTCAATGTGGACTTGCTAGTTCGAACTAGCAAAACGCTAGTTCGAACTAGTTTTTAGTTCTAGACGCGTTAGTTCGAACTAGCTTAGTTCGAATTAACTAATTCGAACTAAGTTAGTTCGAACTAGCGCTGTAGTGTAGACGTACCCTCTCAGTCTGGTTGCTCCAAATGTCCACCAGTGAAAACAAGCTGCTGTAAAACTATTGTGAAAGGAGAATGAGGCCTATTCGCATCTCTAATGGGGTGCCAGCTGCTGAGCCAGAAAGTGCTAGCCAAAGCCCATCTCTATGCTTGTAAGTTCGGTCGCCATAGCTACAGTGCTCAAAAATGTGGAACATTCACACCGCTTGGTAGCTGTGCCAACCTAATGTTAAGAGACACAGGGCAAGCTAATGCCTTTCAGACGGGTGGATTACCTATAGTGACGAAGAAACCCCTTCCATCTGTAAGAAACTTTTAGAGCTGCAGGCCGTAGCTGTAACACTATAGAACCCACGATGTACACATGGGCTAGAGAGCTGAGTTTTTGTTATGAAGCATGATCAGTGAAGCAAGTGTCCTTTTAGTTTCCAAATTTACACGCCCATCCTGAAAAATATGAAATACACTGACGCTTTCTTGGTCCAATTCAGCAGGGTTTTGAAAAAAATAGACTAATGACAACGTAACTTAAAGAAACGTTTCTGAGGAAATCAATCCTATTATCCTCCGTTTGACATATCCAATGGCACTAATCCATCCCCTAATCAAATCCCTCCCCCCACTTTGTTCCCCACACGACCTATAGAAAGTATACAGGTTGAACCTCTCTAGTCCGGTACCCTCGGGACCTGTCTGGTTCCGAACCAGAGAATTTGCTGGACCACGAGAGGTCAATATTGTCTAGAAGCATTACCAGCACTTCCACTGCTTGCTGTTGCTCTTCGAAGACACTTAGGGGTAACTTAGAGCTAAATAACAGCACAGAATACTGAGAGCCAGGACTGGTGGCTGTAAATAAACTTTACGGGACCGTAGGAAACTTGGCCACACCTGTGAAAAGTGGACATCCAGGTAATTAAAATCATTCTGGACAACGGATGTTTCCAGACCAGAGAGTTCTGGACTAGAGAGGTTCAACCTGTATTTACCTTAGCTGGCATGCAAACCCACTACCCTTTCCTCATTCACTTAAAATATTTCTACAGAGCTACTTCTTCCATAATGTTTACAAGAAACTAGATGACTATGCATCTACTTATCTGTTATATGAATGAACAAATAAAGTAAGTATGAAACATACCATCATTTTGATAAATGATTAAAGAAATCACTCAGATTAGTTTTCACAGATGCATTTTACATATATTTTAAAAACCATTTTTTTCTGATTTTCCCACCCTATTCCATCCCCCCCCCCCACCCCTTTAGCTGTCGTACTGCTGAAGAGAGGAGTTAAGTTTATTTGGTCATCTTGGGCCACTGCAACAATCTGCTTTATCCATCTTGCAGGGCTGTTCGGCTTAGCAATACCTGCATTTGCATATGCTTCAAGCTCTTCCCCTAACTCCTAGCTATGTGACCAGGGCAAAGAACAAAGTTGAGCCTTGTCTTACTGTCATTTGCTATGTCTGCATCAACAGGACGGCAACCTCAGAAGCATTGCTCAGATAAATTATTCTTTATTGCCTTTATAGGCATTTAGGATCGTTGGCTAAGTAAGTCTCTTTGGCTTAGGCTTTTGGGAAGAGAGGGAATTAGAAATCATTTATTTACACATACACTCAGTTTGCCTGGCTAGACACAGATCTGTTATGTCCTATGGGATTGACTGAATCTTGTAGAGTCTTGTAACTGAGTTATTTCACTGCTAGTCCCCCCATGTGGCCAGACGGGGGGGTTGCAGCTGTTGTGCCATAGCGCCCCCTGTCAATTAGCAAGGTGCTTTCTCTATCAGGAAGTCAGCCCTCCAGCTAGGTTACCATCTTAAAGTCCACCCCCTTCAGGGGTCCTAGTCATTCAAACTGTCTAACACAGGGCTACTCAACTTTGGAAGCCCCGGGGGCCACAATGACACTCACAGCACATGTCAAGAGCCACAACTTAAGTGTGGTTGCATGTACATGCAAATATATATGCAAATAATGCAAATAGCTTCTTTCACACTGCCGGGCATGAATACAAAGATTCATTTAAGTCAGTTCTGCTGATATTAATAAAATGCAGTATTTACCCAATTTCCACCCCATGACAACACTCTTAATGAGCAATGACAGTCCAGGAATTTAACTACTATAATGCATATAAACAAAAGACCATTATATTGACTCCTTTTTTTTTTTGGCTCCCATCCATGGGCTGTGTTGAGTAGCCCAGGTCTAACACAAAGAACCACTCTTCCTCAAGTTGTGGGCTCTTCCTCAGCCATCTTTAGTTCAGCCAGTAGCCCTGGGCCTAGTAATCCTTGCAAGGGGTTTATTCCCCTCCCTCCCCACACACACTTCCCGGTGGATGGTAGGGGTACCCAATTCTACTCTCCACTCTGGGCACTGGCCCCAAGATAGAACAGCAAAGTCTGCTCCTTTGCCTGTGCCATGGATTCTAGAACGTGGGTTCTGGTGGGTGCTGCCGCACCCCCGGGTTTGAAGTGGTTTCCATCATATACAGGGGTTATAGTTCAGCACCACTAAGTTGTGCTGCAGCTTTCCAGGGCCACTCCCTACCCAGCCTCTCAAGTTCTCCACTGGGTCCCCCTGAGGCCTCTCCACCTGGACAGCTTTCCTTCTTCCTTGTGCTTGGCTCTTCCTTCTCCCCACCCCTATACCCCCAATCTGGGTTGTATTATCTCTTATGCCTTGCTCTAGTTTCTACTCAAGCTGCAGGGAGAAGCACTCTGCTGAAGCTCCCAGTTCTCCCTGTGTGAGTGCAAAACTGCATCACCGATACCCTCACAATGAGAAGTATGTAGGATGTAGCACATAGGCCTGGGTCTGGGCCTGGGCATAAGGGGGAATTTCACCTCCCTGTTCAGCGCTGGGGTATTGCAACTCCCCCGGAAATCAACCAGAGTTTTACGTCTTGTCCCTTGGTGGCAGAGTTCTTAAACTCTGCAGCTCTAACGTTCAGCTGCCTGTTCAAAGCTTCTATACTCTGCAGTTCCACTCCTGCAGAGCTGTAAGAGCTGAGACTTGGGCTAAGTCGACCCGGGCACTACACACACACACACACACACACACACCCCCCCTTCTTGAGCACAGCAATTTACAGTGCTGTAAAGCACCCACATGGTGCAGGCGACAGTGCTGGCAGCTGTGCTCCTAGGGCATGTCTAGACTACATGCCCTAGACATACCCCCTAGTGCTGTTAGCTACTCCCCTGGTGGAGGTGGTTCACACAGAGCGCTGGGAGAGCGCTCTCCCAGCACTCATGTTGTGGCCTCACTTTCAGGTTTAATGTGTTTTAAAACAAAGGCGAGAACTCCGGATTCACCCTCATTACTGTGCAAGAGGCAGTGGCTTTGTAATACCTGCGGGGGCTTGAAACAGACGGAAGAGGAGCTCTGGGGGTAGCTTGAAAGCTTGTCTCTTTCACCAAGCAAAGTTGGCCTGATATCAGATATTGCCTCACCCACCTTGTCTCTCTCAAGGAAAGAAAAAAAAAATTCAGAGGAAGTGCCCTTGACATCAGCAAGGCTAATCCCTTGGAATCTAAAACATCTGAGCATTTCCATGGCCAACACAAAGCTCTGGAACAGGAGCAAAATTTAAAATTCAGCAGTCTGAAGTCTCCCCCTTCCCCTGAAGACACAGAGTTTAAACCTATTTCTGGAATTATTTCCACCTTTTTCAGCATCCATCAGCGTGTCTGACAAAGCGCCAGCACATTAAGCAATATTTCACCCGATGCTTACTCCGTTTGCCGCCTGTCATGCTGCTTTTCCCTTCGCGGCTTTGCTTACTCCAGCACTAGCTTTGCAAATGCCCTGACAATACCCAAATGTTCCACTTTCCTGGCTTCTTCCTGTACGTCCCATCCCCCTACCTCCCCAGCCAGTGATTTGTGTGTTTTAGATCCCAGGTTGCTACACGGAGAAAATGCAATAGGGCATAATCTATGCTATAGCCTGTTTTTCTGGGGCTCTCTATTTACATGTTCCACGCCAATGGGCTTTTTATGATGTTCTACTGGTTTCTTGTTAGCCTGGGTGGGGATGGGGGGGGGAAGAATGTTAATTAACCACGTGACTCACGCAGGTCTGGGAAGAAGTCAATGGCCGACAGTAATAAGGTCATGCTGTATCTCTTCCCTGTACTCTGTGTTGGTGTCTGGGGATGAGGCAATGATGGAGGAAAGAGCATTTTTCACTACTCGTGACGCACTCCTCTACTGAGCTGTTGCTTAGGAGCCTAATTGCTATTTCTTGATGGCCCTAAGACTGGGTCAGCTCCTGTCATCCTGTTCCTGGGCAAATGGGAAGTATTGGCCTGACATCTCTTGGGCATATTTTCTCTCAGATACTCATTAGTGTTGCCACACTCAAGTGTTCGGAAACTTGACAAACTCTGAAATGTGCTTAAACAATGTGATTTTAAAAAGGCAGGATGGGTTATTTTTATTTACTTGTTGGTTTTTGAACCTTTAAGCTACATCCAGGTTATGTTTCCTGGCTTTTCTTCACCATCACAAAGGCCAGAAACTTTATTTTTAACCCCAAAATGAAAGCTGATATTTTTAACATAATTACATAACTCCAGGAACTGGTGCTTTAAAACAGTGTTTCTCAACCTTTTTTTTTTTTAATAAAGTCTCTCTAAAAAAAATTATAAGTACCCCCCAGCATCTACAGTTTTCAGACACAAGTTTTTTTCTACCATTGAAATACATTTGTTTAAACGACTTAATCATAGCCAGACGGGCGATGAAATTTTAGGGTGTAAAAAGTACAAAAATAATAAAGTGCTGTAAAATGTAAAACAGTAATTCAGTTTTCTCCAAATTTCAGTTGTGTTGACGTACACTCCCACCCCCGAGACTTCTCTCAAGTACCCCTAAGGGTACTTGTACCACTGGTTGAGAAACACCACTTTAAAAAAAACACATTCAAATATTGTGAGATTTGGTAATGCTGGATCATATATGAATCAGATCACCCATTTGCCCCCCGAAAAGCATTAATGATTGCCTACAGCGGTCGCTAATGAAGAGTCCGCATTCATCCCTACAGTTCAAGTATGATGTTCTGGGATACTGCAATTGAATGGCAAGCAATTGCGGGATCTCAGCTAGCACCATGTAGTGGACATTACCATATCGGCTGCAGTCGATCTATTTCACAAGCACACGCAAAGCAGTTTTAAAAGCTTTGAGAGTGGCAGTTCATGCCTGCCTGGAATTAAATAATGCACTCGATTACAAAGTTAATAAAAGTGACAGGCTTTTATTAATCTTAGCTTCTTGCCATAGTGCTCCAAGCCAAGAGGCAGCAGTTTTGACAAAGTTATCATGGCTTCACACCCGAGACGAGCTGAGTGCTGAAAGAAAAGAAGAGGAAGAAAAAAAAAAAAAGCCAGCAAACATAAAACTTCAGACAACAGCATCAGCAGGGTTTATATAGCATAGGAATGCCAGGAATTCCAGATCCAGGAAAGGATTGACTATTCCCTTCCTTCCCTCCGTTCTGATATGGCGCTAACTGGTGCAAAGCTGGTACCACAGGGCAAGGTGTGATGTTAGCCACCCCAAGCACTGTATTTCTGTGCTAGCGACCGATAACGCCTGCGTGGTTGCTGGCAATGGGACTATGACACACCATTGGTACTGTATACTAGGAGAGTCCTGCCAGCTGCTCTGCAGAATATCATAACGGCGAAGAAACATGAGACGAAAAGGAGCCAAAGTGTGTGTGCGGGGCCTAAAAGGAAGCCATTGATTACTCACACACACAGCTTGTCATAGCTGCATTTGCTTTATGTCGCTGCTAAAAATGTCTGACGTTAACCATTGCTCTTCCTGTTATGACACTGCTGGCTTCAAACCAGCCATGTGAGCAGTGTGCAATTGCACCAGAGGCCAACGACTCCTTTGGAAATATTCCCCGGCACCCATCGAAGCCCTGGATAAAATACCAACATAGCATTTTTCACAAGCTTTCTCCCCCTCCCTCCCCCGCAAGCGCTGCCATATGGCAAGAAAACAGGCACCCATGGGTGACTAGACACTTGCAATTCCTGCCTTTGGGCATGGGGTTAGACTAGGGGTTTGTTGTTAACAAAATGTATGCTGACATCCAAAAGTTGACACAATGAAAATCGCCAGGGTGTGTGTGTGTGTGACGGTGTGTTGGGGTTCCCCCCGATCCTGCACCCCGCAGCAGAAAGAACAGACTCCGCCAGCCAGTAGAATAGAGGCTCAATACCTCAGCACCCAGCTTAGTCTGTTCCCTTCGTGTTTTCTAGCCAGCAACTGCCTCGCTCCCAGATCCGGCCCCCCAGCCAGGTGTTCGTCTCCGCCTCCCTTCCTTTGTCTCTCCCTGGAAAGAGCAGTGTTATCTGCTCATGCCGGGACTAGGTGTCTGGGCCAATACACATGTGGGTGAGTCAGTGGGAATCACAGCACAGGGGAACCCCTGGTTACAGAGCAGACAGCACCGCCACCTCAGGGGGGGGGGGGTCACACTGTCTCCTTCTGTCCATGTGGGGGGCACCATCATGGACAGTGTGAGCATTGCATTGCGGGTATGTATCCCACAGTGCCATAATGTGGGAAGGCAGAACTGATCCCTACACATTTTAGGATTCCCCTCCTCAGCTTCTGGGAGACATTGTGAGTAGCTCTGTGAGCTCTCTAGGCAGAGAAATGTCAAAGCAGCACAGCAGCCTGCCCCACTCCCTGCATCAGCAATCTGCCTGCCCCCATATTCCCTAGTGCAGGACAGGATAGTGATTTGCTGTTTGCTCCCCCAAGGGAGCCTCTCACTCAGCTATCAGATACTTCCAAGAACTTTGAAAGGGAAGGGGCACATGCCTGCAGGGCAGCAGAGATCAAAACACTGAGCACAGCCACCAGGGTGGGCATTGTGGGACACTGGCAGACGCCAGTTCTGTGACAAAACAAAAAGCAAAGTCTACACTGTCTTTGTGTCAACAATAAAGGGGGGGGAGGAGGGAAAAAAAGACTCTTTTAGGGGGTAAAAGTTTTTTGTTGCGGAAACCGGGCATTTTTCCCAACAAAAGTTTCAATGCAGTGTGTATGCTCACTGTTGTATGCTCAGCGTATACTCCGTGCATCTCACTGTTTTGTTCCCAAAAAGCAGTTTTTGGCAACAAAACCTGATAGTGTAGACAAGCCCTCGATGACCCTTTCGGTCCCTTCTAACCCTGCAGTTCTAGGATTCTGATAACGAGATACTTGGGGTTGGGGAATGGAGCTTAAAAATCTCAAGGGCACTAATTATCGCACTAATAGTTGGATGTTGGAGACCACATTGCAGAATCATAAGCAGTAAAAGATAACCTCGGCATGGCTCAAATGCGTTGTTGCGCTCACCCCACGGTGCGCCACTTGCAGGATCTTATTCATCTAACTTTCTGGTTGCAGAGCAGTTTCCAGATGCCATTTGAAAGTGACAGAGTTGGAAAAACAAACACACACTCAAGCCTGTTTATTTTCATAGAATCACGGAGCTGGAAGAGACCTCACGAGGTCATTAAGTCCAGCCCCCTGCCCAAGGCAGGACCAATCCCAATGTTTTGAAGAAAACAGAATGTGTGATGGAAACTGGATCACATGCAAGACCAACAGTATCTTTGGATGGCATCGTGGGGGAGGGAATGTTTACTCCTGGCTGGCAAAGGGGCTGTGGAAACAACGAATGCAAAAGGATTCAAGAATGGAAGCAGTCTGAGGCGGTCATATCTATGAATTATATCTCCGTGCAAGACTACGTGCACTGGGGCTTGAATTGACACCTGTTAGGCATTACCCCAAGACCAACACTTCAATACATAAATAATAAGGGAAAGATAATTTATCTGAAATTGAAAACTGCCCCTCACGTAAAAAAATGAAGCCATCCAAGCCGAAAAGGAAAGGCAGGCTGGCCCAAGGGTTAGGAACTATAGCTTGGTACTGGAAAGACCAAGTTTCAATTTAGGACTCTGCCACAGACTTCATATATGTCCATGGGCAAGTTACGTAATCTCTCAGTTCGTCAGTTCTCCATCAGTAAAATGCAGATAACAGCAGTCCCTACTTCACAAAGGCATTGTGAGGATGAATATATTCAAGTCTGTGGGGTGCTCAGACGGCACAGAAATGGAGGCCGTATATGTACCTTAAATAAATGGAACCGCATGCATTATGCAGTCTCTCTCATCGTAAGCAGGCTTATTTTTCATTATCAGGTGAAGTGAAGCAGAATGTTCCCATCTTTGTATGAAAATATGTTGCAAAACAAACCCAGAAGATGTAGAATATTTTAGTGCTGCATTTCCTGGGACTCTGAAATGGCAAATTGCCATCAGCATGCATACGAGGCTGGCACCACAGAGAAACGGAATGGTTAGACACAGTTCTGATACAACCAAAGAAATGTGGTCTTCGTGGTGACAGCTATAACAGGGAGTCAGCCCTCAAAGAGGCCCAAATGCAGCCAGAGTGAATTGATTCTTTACCTGGTTGAAGACTGGTGTCAAAGTTGGTTGAGGAATTTGCTCAATTGTTCTGCTGCATCAATTTTTTTTCAGAGCTCTCCGGGAGGGCTTCAAGAACTACAGTTACAGGGCACTTTGGAAAATCTTTTCAGTTTTAAAAAGGCCTGTTACTTTTGTGAAGGTTGTAACTCTCATTTACATTACACATTTGGGTTCCAATCCTGCACCTGGATCTCCCATTGCCGTCTCCTGCACTCAGGGGAGCCCTACTGACTTCCACAAGCCTCTGGACTCATCTGCCAGCATGGATTTAGTTATTTTGTTGGAGTTGCCATGGCAGCTAGAGGCTCCAACCAAGATCCAGGCCCTGTTATGACTAAACAGGACAGAAAAAAACCATGCAAGATGGAAGTATGGAAGGAGTAAGTGATTTGTCCCAAGTCACACAGAAAATCTGTGGCAGGCAGAGGAATTTAGCCAAGTATCTTCTGAGTTCTGGTCCAGTTCCTTTACCAAGCTCCAGCGAGGAAGATTGGTTTCATGGTTATCTGGAAACTAGTCCAGTTCCTTCCAGAACCAAAGAGAAATGGCTTGCTGGGTTCAAAAGCTGTAACTGTTTCCTTTTTTCAATAATGAGAAAGAGCAGCTTGTATAAAAGCACCTTTTGGTATTGTGAACTTTAGTTCCTGAAAACCCACAAAGTCCATGGCAGACGGTATGTCTTGGCAGTACAAGCTGAACCTCTCTAGCCCAGCACCTTTGGGACCTGACCATTACCAAAGCAGAGAATTTACCAAACCACGGGAGGTTAATATTGTCTAGCGGCATGACCAACACTGCCACTGCTTACTGGGCTCTTAGGAGACATTTAGGGGAAAATTAGAGCTAAACAACAGCATAGAACATTGACAGCCAGGCCTGGTGACTGTAAACTAACTTTATGGGACCGTGGGAAACTTGGCCAGACCCACAAAAAGTAGACATCTGGCAAACTAAAATCATGCCAGGCCACAGATGTTGCTGGATCAGAAAGTGCTGGACTAGAGAGGTTCAACCTTTACCCCATCTAGGTCCCTGACTGGGGAAAAATAAAAAACTATGAAGAATGCATTGCATTTTATTCAGTTCCTGGGTAAGTGCCAGTGCAGTGATATGATCTATGAAGAGTAGGGTGGATGCAGACATTTTAATCACTCATACTGAGAGCAGGTTGCTGCTGAATGGTACTGTTGATCTTCCTGACAATTTACCCCTGTAAATTCAGGCTCTGGAGCTGATGTTCGTGTTACCCCTTGATGTAACTCCAGTAGAACTCCAGAATAGAGGCAGCCCACTATTTACACAGATGCAAACCCCTTAATCATTGATTTCTAAGCCAAGGAACAGTGAGCCAGACCAGCCCCGAACCATTTATCCGAAGCACTCCCCCTCCTATGCCTATAGTCATAGTTCATAAATGCCTACTGCCGGCTTTCCTTTCTCCATCCTGTGCAACTGCTGATGGAGGCAGGATAGCGGCCTACGGTCTGATGTCATATGGTCATTCGGGTGTTCCTCTAACACTGGTCTGAATGTATTATGGATCCAGAACAATCATCAGTGCTCACAAGCCCCTATTCACGTGGCTTCCACTTACAAGTCCCTCTCTGCAATGCTTAATTTGTCCCAGGTCTTGCCTCTGGCACCTCCAGCCTTGGTAGTTCACAGCCCTGGCATCTCTAGGCTTGACACTGAGACCTTTGAACCATTATGAAAGTAAAACCATTGCTTGAGCCCCTGCACTTCTTTCATTCCCAATCAAGCACTGCCTCCCTGTGTTCTTCCCTCCCTGCTTCCTCTGCTTGTCTGGCCCTGCGGACAACCTGGCCCTCTGGGCCTGCGGACAACCTGGCCGTCTGGGCCAAGAGCAGTCTCCTCTGGTTTTTTGAAAAAGGCTTCTTGTATCTCCCTTTCCCCCTCCCCCCCACTGACTCTCCATCTCTTTTCAATCCCAGAGGAAATATACATCTTTCCTCCTCCCTAATACCTGTTAATCCTGCTCTCCACTCCTTTTGGTCTCTCTGCAGTCATGTTATTTAACTTCATAAAGTATTTGGGGATGCTATAAAGGATGCTATTGTTGTAGGGTGACTTAATGCTGCTAGAAATTAATTCCACTTATACACTCCATTGGAGAGACGCCAATGTTCTCTCTATTTTTTTCCACCTATGTGCAGAATAAATGTTGTTACGTGCACCATCTGTAGAAACACATGCTGCTGGCTGTGGGCGCTGTAGATGCTTTGCTGATCAGCTGGACAGTATTAGAATCTCTGCTGGGTGGCTGCCCAAGTGCTCAGCTTACAGGGAACACTGGCAATCTCTGTCTGTCTCTCTCTCTCGCTCACCTAGCCAATGGGATTCTGATCTTGATTGGACATTACAATGTACAAATAATAAATAATATTCATCTATAGCTTTCAGAGGGGAAAAATCTTTGTTCTTGGATTATTTAGAGAAGTGTAGTAAAACATTCCTTCAAATGGGCACTTGCATTGATGCCCCACACATGCTGTACACTAGTGCGGAGCTATTATCTCGTGGATGGAACGAGAACTGCTCAACTATATGTCTTAGGACTTCTACAGATATTAGAAAATCTTTTATCCATAGGGCAGGTGGCTATATTTCTCCTGCAGGAGAACCAGAGTTTCAAACATGCTGTCCCCATGACGTTTCACGGGACAATGATACGACACAGTGAAGTTGTCAGATGGTCACGAAATTGCTGCCCTACAAACATCTTGTATTAAATGTATATTTAAAACTCACTTCCATACACAGTGTCCCATGTTGCTACACGCAATTAAATAATTAGCATAGATTACTTTTCAAAAAGATCAGTGCAAAGAGCAACATTTATAATTGACAGTAATTGTTGCAAGCTTTACAGTTCATTAATTACAGTAAGAGCACTTGAAATGGATTTGACATAGCCATGCTGAAATCCCGGCTGTCACAGATGCAGGAAGAGGCGATGAAGAGATGCCAAAACATAAATTTTGTGGTCTAAATCATCAATAGTACTTAGTGATTTGAGGTCTAACTTGGGGCACCTTTAAAGTGACTTAACTCTCAGAAAGCTGAGTACCCGAACTCTGAGAATCAGGCATAGAAAGGCATCTCAATTTGGACATCCAAAATCACTAATTATTTTTGAAAATTAAAAGCCTCTCTCTCTTCCTTACTCTCCTCCTTTGCTTATCAATGAACCAGGAGAAGGACTGATGAAATATACCCTATAGAAGGGGGAACTCCTCATTTTTTCTGAAGCAAAACTCTCTCTCTAAGGGCAAGTCAACGCTATACATTTAGGAAATAAGAAAACCAACAATGGCACCAATGCTCTCTAAGGGTATGTCTACACTGCTTAACTCGAAATAAGCTACACAAATTGAGCTACGTCAATTGCGTAGCTTATTTCAAAATAGGGAGCGTCTACACAGCACTTATTTCGAAACAGAGCTTTCTTCCTCTGCCTTCCCTTCTTCCTCATAACGGGGATTACAGGAGTCCTCCAGCTTGATAGTTCTTTGACACTATTTCAAAATAACTGCCTGCTGTGTAGACACGGACTAAGTTATTTCAGAATAGTGCTAGTTATTTTGAAATAGGGTTGTAGTGTAGACATACCCTGATGGGCTTAATAACTAGGCACTCATGAAAACAGTAGCTATGAAACTCTCCCGCTGACGTAGCGCTACCTACATGGGAGGTAGTGGTGAATACACTTAGTATAACTACATTGTTCAGGGGTGTGGATTTTTCACACCTCCAAATGATGTAGTTATAGGGGAGACCAGGCCCGCTGATGGGGGTGGCAAAGAGGGCAACTGCCCTGGGGCCTGGTGATTCAATGGGGCCCGAGGCTCCATACGCTGCTGCTGCTAACGCAGCAGTGGTAGCATCCAGGCCCTTTAAACCACTGCCAGAGCCACAGTGCAGAATCCCGGACAGCCCTGAGGGGTGGAAGGTACAGTCTGGGTGGCGCTGAGAGCTGGCTGCCCTTGCCCTGCCCACCCTGTGCCTGAGGCCCCTTTTAGGAGCACCGAGTCGGCCCTCCACCAGCCTTGCTCAGGGACTTAGCAAGTCTGTCAGCTTGCTCAGACCATACCTCAGTACTGGAGTATATCAATTCAATTGAGTAGAGGTGCAAAGGGAGAGTGTATGGCCTGAAACCAAGAACTAGCAGCCAGAGAGAGCCACACAGACAAATGTATCCAAGCGTTTGGATTTTAGATTGCAAAACACTATGGCAGCAGAATAAAGAGAATGTAATTTTGGGCTGCATACACCGAGACTTTGCAGCATGGACACTACTTAATACAGGTTTGATAAGATCTAACTTGGTCTGTGTTTGGTTCTGGGTGATTTATCAGAAAGAAACTGACAAAAATAAGAAAAGGGGTAACTCTAATGACCAATGTTCTCTCAGAATTTGGAGGAAAGAATTTTTAAAATGATTGTTCTAGATCTGCAGTGAGTGTGAATCATTGTAACCCCATTGATTTCACCAGGTGAAAGTCTGGTTCATATGTATAACTTGGCTGAGCAGCAGCAACAAAAGGGGAACAGAAATGCCTACAAATAACTGAAGGGTGTAAACACTCCACAAACTAGAGGAATGGGATAGTTCATAGAGGCACAATTAGGAGCAATGATATTAACTTAATTTTAACTAGGTGTCAAGAAACATTTCTGCTGAATCTTTAACTCCCACCTCACATGTAAATCAAAGATACCAATGATCAGAGTACACAGCAGTATGAAAGATCTGGGATTTAGCTCAGTGTGATTCATGGATTCGGTCACCCTGGCCTAAATCATGGAATTACTCCTATCCCTGTTTGTGGGTAGTAAATTACTCTCAACAGATTAACACTGTCACGTTTTGATTCATTTAAATCCTAACCACAGAATCCAAATCTGATTTTAAGTTGGCCCCATTCCAGAATGGAACCTCAAGAACATCTAAAATTGAACTGCATTGATTTTCAAAACACATACAACCACTGGACACTGGGCCAAATACAAGCACCCCTAACCACTCATTTGGGTCCAGATTCAGGAAAGCACTTAACCAAAAGTATGTGCTTAAATTCCATCCATGTAAATGCAACAAACATACTGTTTTAAAGTTAAGCAGGTGCATAAGTGAATTTCACAAACTGAAGCTGTAACCAATGGAACCAATGGCCTGATTGCATACATTTACTCATGTGTGTAAGTATTTCAAGGATCAGGACGAAGGCAAGCAACTGAAGGAAACAGGGGTGCTGGAAGTAGGCATGCTGCTGCACCTCCAGCTTACAGTGATTTCCATCATATACCGGGTGTACAATTTGGTTCAAAAGCTCTCAGCACCCTCACTATACAAAGTGTTCCAGGGCCCTTTCAAGAAAATACACGAGGAAACCGATATCACATACAATTGCATACACTGTGAAGTGATTTGTAATCATCACTTCAAACCTACACCATCTCTCTCAATTTCCATGACTTCAGGCCAGATTTCTTTAGGACTGAATGGAGAGAGATACCTGAATTTTTCATAAGGTGCTTTTGTCTTCCCTTAGCCTGATGAAGAAGGGCCTGGGGGAAGGGAGGAAGATGCTTTGTAATGTAGGGGGCTCCTGGTTGATTTACAGTATTACTTTGAGCAAAGGAAAAAAAAAAAAAAAAAAAAAGGATTCAAACTCCATCTTCACAACTGCCAATGTCAGATTTTAGGTTTCACTCACTTAGAGCTATGTCTATATAGGGGAAACCGAAATACATTTTGTATTCTCTGTGAGTGGTAGGTGGCTAAGAGATCCACCTCCTTCCCTTAGCTGCAAAAGGAGCTGATGTTACAGAATTCTCAAAATCATTCAAAATTCTTTTGCTTTCCCATTATGTCTACAATTTAGGTACATCGTCTTACAGATTATACATGTCAGCGTAAACTCTGATTTCAGTTACACAGGGCCAATCCAGAGCCAGATGTGACAGTTATATCAGGGCTATTTCAAACTCGCTCCAACTGGGAGAAATTCTTATGGCACTTTAGGCCTTGTCTTCACTACAAAAAGAGTTCTTAAAACATGTTAACTAACCGAAGGTAAACTCTGCATGAAACAAAGGAATTTTGTAAGTTTCACGAGTGAGCTGGTCAATCTGCTAACTCATGTGACACCCAAAAACTTCCTTTTACCTTCAGTTAGTTAACTTTTAGCTATAATTTAGATACCAGTTTGCAATGTTAAGAATACATCTTTTGAATTTCATTTTTATAGTGATGACAAGGCTTTATTCTGGCTTCACACCCATGCAACTCCATCATCTTGAGTATTTCTGATTTATACTGGTGAATTGTGGTGCCTGGTGATTTGTTGTACTTCTGTGAAGTTACTTCAAGTTTACACCAGCATTAACCATGATTGACATCTGGCTCAGTTTCTCTGTCTCAAGCTGTTTGCTCCTGTCATTATTTCTGTAGAAGCTACTGTCAAAGCGCAGACCTTTTGTGATCTGAGGCTGGGATTTTCACAGCAGCCTAAGGAAGTTAGGCACCCAATTCCCAACTAATTTCCTCATTGTCTCAGCCTCCCTTGAAAAGCCCAATTTAAATATGCAAGCCTTTCTTAGAATGCAAAAAACAACAGTGCAGCTGACCTTCTCAGGATGTGATCTACCCAGGAAGAATCCAACACCTTTCCAAAGGCAGTGACTGGCAATTCAACACACACAATTGGTTACTTGAATGGAACATCAGGTGTACTCAAAATACACCAGTGGCAACAACTAGAACGAGGTCTTCATCTTGGGGGCAGAGCTTGGATTTGAGGCATTTACATTCAGCTGCAATAAGCTTCAACTGTAACGAGGTTTTGGCCGTCTGGGGCTGCTTCTGAGCCAAGAATTCCACAGGGGTTTCAACAGCTTCCACCCCACCATCAACCTTAGCCTGAACCAGTCCACACAAGAGATCCACTTCCTTGACACTACAATACAATTAAATGATGGCCACATTTCCACCACCTTATACTGGAAGCCTGCCAATCATTATACTTACCTACATGCTTCTAACTTCCATCCTAAACACATCATCACTTAACTGTTGCCAGCCAGGCACTAAGATACAACCGGATTTGCTCCAATCCCACAAAGACAAACATCTATCAGCAGGGCTTGACAAATGCACTCGCCCACGGCGAATAGATTTTATCAGCTGGCGAGTGCAGGGACGGACTGGCCTGGTGGGCAGTTGTGATGGGCTGGCCAAAGCCTGCACTACGGCCAGCATAGCCCCATCCGATCTGCCAGCCGGGCGGAGGAGTGGAGCGTCGCCGGGAGGAGGAAAGCACAGTAATTCTCAGTGCCGGGCTGCCTGTGTGCAGCTCCAGCGCAAGGAGGCGGGGCCAGAGGTGGGATGGCGGCAGATGCCAGGATGCTGGTATAACATGGCTCCGCTGATTTTAAAGGGCCGCAGCAGCTCGGCTCTGGCTGTGTGGCCCCGGGAGCTGGCTGCAGTGCAGCGAGGCCTCGCCCCGCCGGCTCCAGTCCTGCCATGGCCCCAACCCCCTCGCCGGTGAGAGACCGCTCCCAGCTGACCACCCAGCTCGCTGCACCCGCCCCGAACCGCTTTGTCTCCTCGCCACCTGATCCCCATGCTACCTCTGCTCCCCTGCTTCCCTGTCCCCCGAGCCCCCTGCTCTCCCTCTTCCCTGCGACTCTCTGGCTCTGTGCTGCCCTTGCACCTTGCTCCCCTCTGATCCCTGTCCCCAGCTCTGTGCTGCCTATTCCCTGCACTGCCCCGAGACCCCGATCTCTCTGCCCCTCCCGTTCCCTGCGTCCCATTCCCCGTGCCTCCACCACACCCCATACCCTGCATTCCTCTGGCTCTGTGCCTCCCATTCCCTGTGCCACCCCTGTACCCCCACCCCCCCACTGTTCCCTGCACCCCTCTGGCTCTGTGCTGTCCCTACACCGTTTCCCCTGTGGGTTGGGAGTGAGGGGTGCTTGTCCACAGGGAGGGGCTGGACAGGCCAGGGAAAAGGCTGCTATGACCCAGCAGGGAGTGAAAGGGGGAGTTCACTTGAAGTGCCTTTGCCTTTATGGAAAAAAAACAAATGAAAATGCCATTTGCTATTTATAGGGCTAAAATTCTGGGACAAAAATGAAAACAAAAAAAAACCCATTGCAAAATGCAAACGTGTAAAAGACAACAAAAAAAGGGGGGAGGGCGGCCAAAAATGTTTTGCTTGGGGCAGCAGAAAACCTAGAACTGGCCCTGGGAGAGGGGAACAGGCAGGGCTGGGCTGGACTGGAGGGAGGGGAGAGGAGGGGAAAAATATGGGGAAGGGGCTTGTGCGGAGGGGAGAGGAGGAGTTCAGGAGAAGAAGAAAGGGGAAGGCACCAAGGGACAGGGGTGCAGGAGAGACAAATGCCAGGGGGCCAAGTGCAGACAATGAGATACTGGGCAGGAGGGGAGGGGTCAGTGGGAGGGGGGAACAGGGTGATGCCGGGAGAGGAGAGAGTAAAGGCACTGGGGGCTAGAGAGGAGGGGGAGGCGCTGGGAGAAGGCTAGAAAGAAGGGGTGGTCATGAGGAAGGCAGGGATGGAGCAAGTCATGTGTGAGGACACAGGGACATAAGGGGAACGGGGGCAGAGGGTGGTGAGGGGGTGGGCATCAGGGAAAAAGAGAGCAAAGGGGGCAGGGGTAGTGAGGGAACGGGGAGGCACCAGGAGGGTGCAGGTGCCAGGGGATTCTGGGGATGAAGCAGAAGGGCAGACACCTGCAGGGGAGGGACCATCACCAGAGGAGAGAGGCAGGACAGGTGTGTACAGGGAGGTGTTAGGAGAGGGGATGAGGATCAGATCAGAGTAGGGCTACTGGAGGAATGGGCACAGGGGGGAGAGAAGGGCTGGTGGAGGGGGGCAGGTCTCAGGAAAGCTGAGGGCAGTGAGAAGGGCAGGAGTCAGGATGGCAGGGGAAGGTGAGGGGTTGGGGGGCAGCAGGCACCAGGGGAGCTGATGGAGCAAGGGGAGGAGACATGGCAGCAGAGGAAAAAGATAGAGGTTTATAAGATATTTATTAATAGCTTGGGCGATATTTATTAATAACATTAGTAATTACTGTTCTTATTAGGAATTTATGCTATTAAAAAAAAGCACTTTTGGGGGGGGGGCGAGTCCCCTTTTTGTCTGGCGAGTAGGGTTTTCCAGAATTTGTCAAGCCCTGTCTATCAGGCATTCTGAAAACTTAAATAGCCACCCGGAGAAGTAAAAATACAGATTGACAGAGCCAGATGAGTACTCAGGCATCAGCTTCTTCAATTTAGACCCAACGAACAAAACAACAGAACCCCACTGGTCATCACCTACAGGCCCCAACTTAAACCCCTCCAGTGCATCATTGACAATCTACAACCTATCCTGGAAAATGATCCCTCACTCTAACAGGCCTTGGGGGACAGGACAACCCTCGCCTATAGACAACCCCCCAACCTCAAATCCACCTCCGTCATAATCGTCCAGGAACCCACCCCTGCAATAAACCCCGCTGCCAATGTAACTGTCACTAGACGGATTTGTATCTGGAACCTCTGGAGCTGAATATAGGAGCCTCTACCCTCTGAGCTAAAACTCAGCTGCCTTCCAGCACATGCTGTAGAGGTCTCTTGATCTTAACTCTTGCTGTAGAATAGGTACCACTTGCATTGCTCAGTAACCACACTAGGGCTACGTCTACATTGGCAAGATTTCGCGCAAATACTTTTAACGCAAGAGTTTTTGCGTTAAAGTATTTGCGCAAGAGAATGTCTACGCTGGCATGTGCTTTTGCACAAGAGATGTGCTTTTGCGCAAAAGCATCCGTGCCAGTGTAGACGCTCTCTTGTGCAAGAAAGCTCCAATGGCCATTTTAGCCATCGGGCTTTCTTGCGCAAGAACTTCATGTTATCTGTCTACACTGGCCTCTTGCGCAAGAACAGTTGTGCAAAAGGGCTTATTTCTGAGTGGGAGCATCATCGTTCTTGTGCAAGAAGCCCTGATTTCACACATTAGAATGTCAGTGTTCTTGCGCAAGAACTCCTCGCCAGTGTAGACAAGCAGCAAGTTTTTGTGCAAAAGCAGTTGCTTTTGCACAAAATCATGCCAGTGTAGACACAGCATGGCCGTGTCTAGACTGCATCCCTTTTCTGTAAAAGGAATGCAAATTAAACACATCACAATTGCAAATGAAGCGGGGATTTAAATCCCCCCCGCTTCATTTGCATAAAAATGGCTGCCACTTTTATCCGGCTCGGAGCTTGCCAGAAAAAAGCGCCAGTCTAGACGTGGATCTTTCAGAAAATAAAGCCTTTTCCGAAAGATCCCTTATCCCTCCATTCATCTGAAGAAGTAGGTTGTGCCCATAAAAGCTCCTGATACCATCTACATTTTTGGTTAGTCTCTAAGGTGCTGCAGAACTATTCATTGTTTTTTAAGTTTTTGGAGTTAAAGACTAATACAGCTCCCTCTGTGAGCCAAGGACAGCCTTGAGTCAAAAGCCCCTGGGTGCAGCTCTGTCCCCAACCCCACTCTCAGGTCACGCCCCACCCCAGCGTTGACTCCTTGGCACCCATCCACACCTTCCCAGAGCTGTGGGGAGGACACGGACGGTGCAAGGGTGGGCATGACCCTCAATAGTTTGGGGACTGGTAGGGATGCTGGCCTCTTCTTAAGACTTACTCTTCGCTAGACCTTCCCCAGCTCCGTGCTTTGGTACCCACTCCTGCAGACCTAGACATGTGCCCATGCCAGAGCTCCTGACAACTCTTTCCCCTCTCCTCAGAGAGCTTTCAGACCTTGAATTTCCTTTGGATCCCCAGGCATTCAGCCCAGCCTAGCAAGGAGCACATCTTCCCTTTAGTCAGGCTGTAAGATCCTCAAAGTCAACAACTTCCCCCGTTGCCTTTCAAGTCTTCGAGGGGACGTGTCCTTATCTGGAGAGCCCTTCTGTTGCCTTCCTGCACAGTCTTCACTGAATTCAAGCTTTACAAGTGTATAATAAACATTCTGCTCTCCCAGGATACACTGCGCAGACTTTCTCAAGTACAAAGTTGCAATATTGTAGTTTTAAATGATTATGCAGCAGCTCTACAACGGTCACTCACCGACCATTGCCAGTAATAGGCTGTAAACCGGTGGAACCCCCAAAGGCAGGAATCTTCAGGCCTGAGGGCTTTGGTGTGGTCAGTTACAGAGATGAGAAATAGGATGCATATCCAGTCCTAATCCAATACCTTATCCACAAGTCTAGCCTTCTACGTGACTAACTGCTCTTTTATTCTTTAAACCTCTTTTGTCCCACCACAAGTCCCATAGCATTGAGTGGATCACAACATAGGGATGTTCAATTTCAATTACTCAGCTAATTGAGTGATCGATGGAATTTCCATTGATTACTCGATTAGTCAATAAGTGGGTGCTTGCTATCCTGCTGCACCTCTGCCTTTGAAATGTACAAGAGCTGCCTGTGGCTCCTGCACATGTCAAAGGGAGAGAGGCAGCGGGAACCTTGGGTCTCTTCTTTGAAAAATACAGGAGCCACGTGTGGCTCTTGAACATTTTAAGGGGGAGAGGCACCGGGAACCCATGCCAGTGGGGAACAAAGCAGTCCCTGCTGCTGCAGGTTCCCCTCTGTGCCTCTTCCTTTGAAATGTACAAGAGCCGCCTGCGGCTTTTGTACATTTCAAAGGGAGAGAAGCAGGAGTTGGGACCAGCACCAGCAGGAAGTGTTTCAATCCCTGCTCGCATCGTTTTCTCGCTGCCCTCTGCCTCCCCTGTCCCCCCTTTTAAGCCAGCTCCCCACCAGCAACCGCTCTGATAGAGGCAGCAAGGGGGGGAAGCAACTAGTCGAGTCCCTACTCGGCTACCCGATAAGCATTTGCTTATCAGGTAGTCGACTAGTCGCTTCCATCCCTATTGCAAAATGCACTCTAGGGATGATAACTAGTCTGGCATGACCATGTTTTGCAACCCAAGAGGGAAGGCTTTGGGAAGAAGGGGCAGCCAGGGTGTGCACCCCAAGCACAGTCTAAGTCACGCAGCAGATGTGGGGAACAGGGGACTCTATGTTGTGCTGGAGGATTTTCCAGCCTAGCTGAGGGGACGAGCGGTGATCATGATGCTGCACAGCCTGGTTGGGTGGAGGACTCCTTCTTCCTATGGCTCCCCTGAGCTATTACCGTTCAGACTAGAATTTCCCATGATTGTTAAGTCTTCTCTCAGGGCAGGGAGAGAGACATGCTGGATTTTGACCATGTGTGGTTTTTTCATTGAAAAAATCTCATTTAAACCTTGACTTCACTCCAGAAGGAAAACCTGTTAACATTGACTCTCCAGCACACCTATATGAAAGAGGCAAGGATGTTCTTGTATCTCAAGATCCCCCCGCCCCCCCACACACACACACAATGTAACTACTACTAATGATTTTAATGACTGGCCAACTAGGGAGGTGGGGGATATTAACTTGAATTTCACATTCATTTTTCTCCAGCCTTCTCTCGTCTCTCTGCAGGCTGCTCCAGGTCACAGAGGACTGTTCTTTGTTATCACATCAACAACAACAACAACAACTCATTTCTTCAGAACTCTGTTTTCAAAAGCAAGCCAACCAAAGTCAAAAGGAACCAGCATAGTGTTCATCTGCTACCTTACATCAACAAACTGGGAGCAGACAGCCCAGGACACTCATTCTATCTATGAAAACAAACCAATGAGCCAAATCCACCCTTGTATTACTCTCGTATTGAACTTAGCTGAAGGGCCAACATTTTCAAAAGAGTGGTTAATTATTCTAGGAACTCAACTTGCGACATCTAATGGGATCTTCAGAAGAAGGGTTCTTTTGGAAAATCAGACCCTTTAAGGTGTCTCAAACAGAGCATCTTAAAACTGCCATCCAAAATCACGAGGCACTTTTGCAAATCTTGATTGTCCAGCACTCATGCTATCCTACAATAACAAATCAGTGCATGTTAGGCAGGAATGAATGAAACTGTAAGAACAAACTTTCCACCAAACCTACATGGAGCTTTTTTCAAATTTGACAACATTCAGCTAGCTTCACTTCTCTGCTCCCTTTCCTTCTCTTGCAGTTTTGCTAGAATACGTGAGATCAGCCCATTATAAAATGATAAAATATTCTTCATTCCAGCTTGTGTGTGACTATAGAAATGCAGTCTCTCTGGGATTACAAATATTTGATGCTCTCTAAAAGAAAACAAGATTGTTTCTGTCTCGGGTGTTGTTTTGGAACAATCTGGCTTTGCGGAGAAGTTTAACCTTCAAAATATGTCACTTAATTCTTGTCAGGATTTCTGCATAGCTAGAAAGTTAAAAAGCAAAAGCCCCAGTGGCATCTGCCTATTTTTCTCCTTTATGAATTGAACTGGATGAAACAGAATGGCCTTTTAAATAAAACTACTACTACTAAATTTAACATCATTACACTTCCAGCTTCAAAAAAAGACCGGCTGTGTTCCTCATTGCAATAATCAAATCACCCAATGCTGTGCTGCCCATCACTGTTAATTCTGTCCTTTATTTAAAAAAACCAACCAACCAACACCCCCCCCCCAAACCTCAAGGAAACAAACTATTTACCATTTCCGCTGAGTGGACTGCATTTGGCAGATGCAATTTATCAGGGTAACACAAAATGCTCAGCAAATTCTCCCAAGTTCTGTTGGCACAGAGCCTGACTAAAGACATCTGGTAGCTTAAAGGCCATCAGGGTGAGGGGGCAGAGGGAAATAACACAAAGTTCGCTCAGCCAGTTGGGACCTGCAGGAATCTGTAGCTCCAGGCCTGCTGTGGGCATTGCTATGGGGAATTCGGGGGCAGGGCTTCCAAGAGATTGCCCCCCTGCTAGGCACCAGTCCCTTTTGCAAAACATTTTGACAGGCTTGATTTTCTTGCCATATCAGAGCAAAATCCAATCCCAAAATATTGGAAACTTCAGCAAAATGGAATTACTTGTGTCCACCCTGGTCAACGCCAAATCCTCAGGGAAACAAGGCAGCAGAATTTTTACCTCCATGTAGCTATCAGAGCTTGACCTCAACTGACTCAGGCTTCGTGGCTACAAACAACAGTATAGACATTCCTGCTTGGGCTGAAGCCCACCTGCCAAAACCATCTCTGCTTGCCAGTTTACAGAGTCCACGCGCCAGCCTGAGGGGGCACTGTTGTTGATAGCCCTGTGGCTTGAGGCCTCCAAGTTTGAGTCAACAGACCCAGGCTCTGAGAGTTAGCACAGAGGCTACTGCTACACTGCTGTTTTTTTGCAGAAGAGGATATGCAAATTCTGCATTTGCATATCTTCTTCCGATTCTTTTTGCAGAAGACGTTTTTCCGATTAAAAAGCCCCGTATAGACGGGGCCACTTGTCAGAAAAAAAAAAACAAACCTCTTTTGCAAGACTCTGCAAACCTCGATTTACGAGGAATAAGGGATCTTGAGAAAGAGGGGCTTTTTTCCCCCGACAAATGGTCCCTTCTACACGGGGCTTTTTATTGGAAGAACCTCTTCTGCAAAAAGAATCGAAAGAAGATATGCAAATGAGCACGATTTGCATATCCTCTTCCGCAAAAAAACGGCAGTGTAGCCATAGCCTGAGGGTTTTTCTGTTGGTGTAGAACGTATCCATTGTCTCCATTAGGATTTGACATCAAGTTAGTTATTTCCATATAAAAAAAAACAAAAAACAGCGGAGACCAGCCCCTCAAATATTCATGCACTAGTACAAACTATGACAAAGCCACACAGCAAAGACTTTCAGAACCTACCTCATTGCATACTACTGCTGAACCACACTCTGTATACGGACTGGCTCTCTGGAGTGTCTGACTGCTGCTTATTTCCATATTTGATTTATTGATTGCACCAAATTCCTTGACAAATGTCTTCCTGATAACACCAATAGTCTTTTGTTCCTTCATCTTTTACCTGAATTACCTCAGCTTCTCTGTGTTCTCCTGCATTTATCCATCTGGATCACAAACAAATGTGGCAGATGAATCTAGTCCAGATTAGATAAAATAGAAAGTTTAGATTACAGACACAGGTCTAGGTACAAATTGACACAGGTGAGAATCAGACAGTAATTCTGAAATACCCTCAGAAAAGGAGCAGCTCACTCAGCCAGAATCAGAAAGTGATAAACAATTTAATTCACAAGTGAGGAACATCTATACAGGCAGGCATATGTGGGGAGAGCTTGGCTAACCATTGTACCAATCCGAAGGGCAAAAGATGGAACCCGTATTTACAAAAGCAATTCTTACGCACAAACAGGTCGCTGATTTGAAGGGGACAATTCTTATAATGAAATAAGATTAGTGGGAGCAGGTCCAATTATTCAACACAAGGTTTCTGACTTAAAGGTGTGCACCAAAAGCAAATTCATTTAGCATCTAAGGCCTTGCTTCTACCAAAATTTATATATGTGCTTAAATTTATGTATGTGCATAATCCCACTGACTTCAATGGAAAAACTCCCGTGCATAAAGTTAAGCACGTACATCTGTTTGCGCAGAATCAGGATCTAAATCTGTAAAGGCCCTTAGGGACCATTTAAGAGCTAAATATGTTTATACACACCCACTAGAATTTATACATGGACTTTTTTTACACTTGTGGTTGGATATAAACGTGATTTATTCCGATTAATCCAATAGCTGGAGATTTGACTATGTTCTTCAACTATTTGGAAAATCCTTCTGAAAGATTGCTTGGGGTTATACACGGATTATATTGTTTAGTCAGCCAGTTATAATCCGTCAGATAAGAGGATCTGATCCTAACAGAGAGGCAATGGCTCTCTGATATTTGCAAATAAAAATTAAAAAAGAGATAGCACTAGGTTTGCTTAGCCTTGTTCTTCACCTTAGAAAGAGGGTTGTACAAGGAAAAGGAGATTTGTTCTAACTCTACCTGAAACAGACAGAGCTTTGTAGGGATTTAGCGAAGGCAAATTTTAAAGACATTAGCAGCCTAACTACTGCCAAAAAAAAAAAAAAGACACCAGCTCAGTGGGACAGATTTTGTGAATGGCAACAGAGACTTGCATGCAAAACAGTAGCCTTTTGCTTGCTCAGCTGCCTGGTCTGCATGCACAAAAGCACAGGCACAGAGCTTATGTAGCAAGGAACATTCATATTTTTTGTGATCTCAGCTTAGGGGCAAATGACTGAAAAACTGACCTGTGATGACCAAGAGTCAGGAAAGCATCCAAGCAGAAGTGGAGTCCCGCTAAAGTCAAAGGGATTTAAGCAACTGCTCAATGTCAAATGTGCGCTTTCCTGAATTGGAGCCATGTAAGATAAGCTCAACAACACAGCACAATTTAAAAGCTTCCCTTCCTTATTCCAAATGATGGAACCGAGCATGCTGAGAACATCTGCTACCTGTTAACCAGCAAAGACTGACATTAAAATCCTATCTGTGCTTAGTTTAGCTACCTCTGCATGGCTTAGGAGGAGCTGCATATAGAAGAGATACTCTGGAGAACAACTTAGGTCTTGCCTATACTTATCCAGAGATTGATGCTCTGGAGCTGGATCTCACGGGGTTCGATTTAGCAGGTCTAGTAAGAACCCACTTAATCGACCACTGATCATGTCCCTGTTGACTTCAGTACTCCACAGGGTCGCAAGGAATGAGGGAAGTCGATGGGATTGTTTCTCCTGTTGACCTTCTGCTGCAGGGTTGTCCCAGAAATTCAGTTTAAGATGCGTCAACTCCAGCTATGCAATACTTGTAGTCATAGATGTGTATCATAAATCATAAATTTCTCTCCCACTGTAGACCTGGCCTAAGAAAACAAAGTTCAGCTCTTAGGACATCACAACCCCCTCTTCCCCCCCCAAAAGATAGAGTAAAAAAGCAGCATTTTTTCCCTAAAAAAATGAGCAGTCCCGTGGCATCTTAAAGACTAACAAATTTATTTGGACATAAACTTTCATGGGGTAGAGCCCAACATATTTTTGTTGTCCCCTGCTGTTATAAACTGAGCAGGACTGAACTATCATTTATAACTGACTCTCCATCATTGTAGAAAATCATTTCTAATTAATACAAAATATTTTTCTTTTCTTTCCTCTTCTTTTGATCCAGGGCCAAGGATAAACCCAGTTGGAAGGAATTCATTTCCTTAGTCTGTTCATGAAAGGGCAGGATTCTCAGCGCTTCAGTTCAGCAGCCAACATTCAGCAAAGAAAATAAGCTTGCATTATTCACCCTCCAAAGGTTTCTGTTTGGCTTTCATGAAATACTGATGAGGCGGTTAAAGATTCGGGAGCATTTCCTTGCGAGAAATGCAGATGCACTCATTGAACGAACGGAGCAAACGTCTCCAATGACATTCCTCCCTCCCACGTACTGTCGAAGCCAATGTAACCCTGAGGCTCAAGTTGCAAAGTTCAGATCCCTATTTGAATCCAAGTACCTTTCAAGTTAGGTGTTTTTTGGATCCAAAGTTTTGGGGCACTCTCAGTTCTAATTAAGGCTGTTAAATTGCGGTTAATTGACTAGTCGAGTAGACGATGGAATTTCCATTGACTACTCGACTAGTCGATAGGCACTTCCGTATTCCTCCTTTGAAATGTACAAGAGCCCTATTGGGCTCTTGTACATTTCAAAGGAGGAATGCGGAACTCCGCGGACAGCCCAGGGCTAGCAGGAAGTCCCGCTGACTCCAGGCTGCGCTCAGGTGCCTGCTTTGAAATGTACAAGAGTCCCCAGCAGTTTCAGAGTCCCCACAGGGATTCCCCGGCTGACCCCGGGCTTCACGGCGTTGCCCCTTGAGGCAGCGTTTCAAAGGGGCAGCTGCCGCACAGCTGATCTCCGGCTCAGCTGTGCAGCGCTGTCCCTTTCTGGGGAAATGCCGTCTGGAACCAGGGCTAGCTGGGGAGTCCCCAGCTGACCCCGGGCTCCACGGCACTTCAGCGTTTTAAAGGGGCAGTGCCGCACAGGTGACCTGCGGATCAGCTGTGTGGCGGTTGCCCCCTTGAAATGCTGCCTTAGGGTTTCGAAGCGGCAGCGCCGCATAGTTGATCTGTGACTCAGCTGTGCAGCGCCGACTCTTTGAAGTACCCCCCTCCTCCTTTGCTGCCTCTATCGCATAGAGGCATTGGGTGGGGGGGAGGAGGAATCGACTAGTCAACAGATGATCCGATAAGCAAATGCTTATCAGATAGTCGACTAATCCTTAACATCCATTGTTCTAATTACTCTTCCTGGAATGTATCCACAGGCTTCAACGTAGTTCCTCTGGATTTCATTACCAGCAAGTCCAGGTCAAATAATTGACACTTTGTAAAAGGCAGTGGCACCTTTCTCTGGGACCTCAATCGGAGGAGGGCAGTGCTTCATTTTAGACTCCAATTTAACAACAGGTCACAAATGTTTCACTTACTGTTCATTACTGGGGGAGGGGGGAATCATGTCAGAAATGCTGAATCTCAAAACCAAAGTTGCAGGAGACTTCAGATCACTTCAAATGCTTGCCTGCATTCATGTATTGTGCTGCTCACAGGCCCATAGAGTCCTTGGCTTCTATGCAAAGAATGCCAATGGCAGGCCAATTAGTTTAATGGGCTACCAAACAGTTATTGGATGGCAACTACCTTCAGTCACTATCAGCTTGGTCTGCAACCCAGAGGTTAAAGACTCTGGGCCAGATCACGAGTTCGTGTAAATTAGCACGGGTTCCACTGATGTCAAATAAACAATGATTGTTGTTCTCTTTCCTTCTATAAAAGCCATCCTCACCTTCTCCATGCTCCACGCAAAATGTCCCTGAACTATATGGGTTCTTGTCTCTCATCTGGGGGATAAAGACATCTAGTCTGGCTGTTAGTTTCTCCAAATGCTGTGGAGGCTCACATCTGAAAAGCTGTTAAACAATACAAGTAACTAGTAGTTCTGGATTCAGCTACATTTCCTGCCTTGCTGAGGGAGTCTGGTGACAGATCGGTTAATCAGCACAATTCCTATTTAACATACCGGGCAATTAGTGTCAGCAAATCTCTTCAGCCCTCTGCCATAAAGGTCCAAGAAAGAGGAGAAGATCTAGCGAAGGGAAAAAGAAAAGCTACAGTCTCAGTAGATATAAATCAAGCAGTGAATGTTCATGTCAGATTGCAAGTGGATGCTGAAGGTAAAACAAAAGGGGATCTGGCTGATCTCCAGGGATTGGGAATGCATCAAGACCGTTGGGAAATGTGTGTTGTGGGAGAACTGCAAAATCTTTTGTTGAATTATTTTAAAAAATAGATTCAGGCACAATTTTCCAGCCTGCTCTAATAATGAAATTAGCAGAGCCAGATACTCTGCTGGTGTAAACTGCTGCTGCTTATTTGATGACATCCGGCATTGGTAATCCTCATTCTACAAGGAAGAAGCCTTTTTTGCGAAAGAGCTCTTTCGCAAAAAGGCATGTGTGGACAGGGAAGAGGGAGTTTTTTTCAAAGAGGGAAGAGGAAAAGGACAGGTACCCTAGTGGCCATTCTGTCCATAGCAATCACAGCTTACATGTGAGATAGCATCCAGTCAGTCTGGACGCTATCTTTCTAAAAAGTGCATCGCTTTTTCGATGAGCTTTTGCAGTGTGGACGCTCTCTTTCACAAGAAGTTTTTTTAGAAGATCTCATCTGAAAAAAGCTTCTTGCACAAAAAGCCTGTAGTCTAGACGTAACCCCACTCTCTCTCCAGCTCTCTTGTATAGTCAGAATTCCGCAGCAACTTTGTTGTGAAGACCAAGACTATAACAGGGTTCAAAAAAGAGCTAGATATATTCAATGGTCCATCAATGGCTATTAGTCAGGATGGGTAGGAATGATCCCCCTAGCCTCTGTCAGAGGCTGGAAATGGGTGACGGGATGGGTCACTTGATTCTCTGTTCTGTTCACGCCCTCTGGGGCACCTGGCATTGGCCATTATTGGCAGACAGGATACTGGGCTAGATGGACCTTTGGTCTGACCCAGCATAACCGTTCTTATGTTCTTGTAAACACTTTAAGAAAACAAGGAAGAGTCTTGCAGCACCTTAAAGACTTTTAAAGACTAATAAAAAATACAGATGGTATCATGAGCTTTCGTGGGCACATCCCACCTCTTCAGATTTACTGTGCACATAAATGGAAACAATCCGCACATGGATGGAAAATCGGAGCTAATTTTCTAGTTTAGACCAGGCCTCGGATACATTCAGGCCATGAATCAAAACAGCTGTTGCCTAGTTAGGTTCACTTGATAATTTTAAACTAATCCTATCTCCTTTTCTGTCATCTTTAGAGCAATTAGCATTGGGTTGCTGACATGCACCCCCCCTAATGATTACAGCATCATAACTAACGAAGAAGAGAAGCCAAAATGATTTCGCCAGTGGTTTTAATAACATATGATCAGCTTCTTTTGGAGTTTGGAAACTTCCAACAAACCGAATGATTTCAACTGGCCTCACCGCCACCACCACAGGAACAACTGACCTCTGCAAAGAAAGAAGCACGGTCAGAAATTTGCAATCACTGTTTCTAATCTTCCAGACCTATTTAAGATTCAGAAAGGGAATCCTTAAATCTTGAACAGCCAGTAAGAATAATATCCACATTACACACAAGAGGTTCTGCACAAAAGCCCTTTAGAATTCTATAGAATCCCTTTTCATACAGACAGGGGAGAGGTTGGTACCAATTGATAGGATCGGTTGGTACCAATTGATAGGATCAGTTGTGCCCACTGAAAATCTGTTCTGGTCATCTAGGTGCTGATGAGTGGCATTAAAAACCAAGAGCTGAAGGATCTGAATACAGGGTCAGAGAACTAGTCTCTAGCATAACACACAACAGCCAAGTTCTCATGCTTTCCCTACAAGACATCGCTGCGGGGGGGGGGGGGGGGGGGGGGGGGCTGAGGGAACAGATCAAAACATTGTGCAGGGAAAATAATGGGCTTTGGTTCTAACGGCTGCATGTTTGCCATGAGGTAATGATGGAGATGTGAAGGATGGGGAGGTGGAAGATCTACAGATAACAGGGCACTGGATGCTGTATAATCCTGTAATCGTTGCTGTTGCTTACAGACTTACATGGCTACCTTTAGTTTAGCCTCTGAGCTTTGCACAATCAGGCCTGCAGATGAGGGGAGCAGATCCCCTGGGGTGCGGTGACTCAAAACGGCCCAGAGCTCCCGGCCGCCGCTGCCACTACAGCAGGAGCAGCAGTGGCCGGAGACTCGGGCCCTTTAAATTGCTGCCAGAGCACTCCGAGCAGCTCCAAGGGCTGGCGGGGGAGGGGCATTCAGAGTGGTTCAGCCCTGCCCCTTCTTCCTAAGGCCCCACCCCCTCTGGGAGCTACAAGCCGCCCCACACCATACCCAGGTGCCCAGCAAGCCCCTTGCTCACAATCTGTGAATGTCTTTATTCTCACTACACACCGGCAGGGCAGTCTTTTTGTTCCTCTTTTACATATGAAGAACAGAGAGACTAAGACCCAGATTTCCAAAAGTCTTTGGGTGTTGCTGTGTTCAACACTGCAACACCCAAAGATTTAGAAGCCTAAATGCCATATTGGAAAGGGATTTAGGCATCTAGGAGTCTAAATCCGATTAACAGCCCGTGGGAAATATAGTCCCAATCTGTTTTGCAAATGAGACGTAGGCCCCTAAATCAGGTAGGTGTTGCAATGCTGAGCGCAGCAACGCCTAAATACCTCTCAAAATCTGGCCCCAGGTGACATGCCTAAGATCTCACAGGAAGTCTTTGGCAGAGAAGCATATTGAATTTTGGTCTCCTGCATCCCGGTCTAGTGCTCTAACCACTGGACAAGCCTTCCTCTGCCATACTAAGGAGGAAGTGTGGATGACAGATCCAACGGCAAAGCAAAAGGTTCTGGTTTTATGGCAGATAGCCGCTGATTCATCAGATGACCGTAGGCATGTCATATCAATGCTCTGTTCTCATGTCTCTCAAGCAGATAATACTAATCCTCCTGCTTACTCTGATTTCACACCCTCCACTCACTTTAATGAAGACACTTCTACTTTTCCCCTGTGTAAATGAGAAGAGAATCAAGCCTGCCAGCAGAAGGAGATGAAAAAACAATCCACACAAACTGAAGACCCTCTCTAAGGAAGCATAGAATGTATGCATCATGAGAACATTAAGAACTTAAGAACATAAGAACAGCCATACTGGGTCAGACCAAAGGTCCATCTAGCCCAGTATCCTGTCTTCTGACAGTGGCCAATGCCAGATGCCCCAGTTTGAGTGAACAGAACAGGTAATCCTCATGTGATCCCTCTCCTGTCACCCATTCCCTGCCCCTGACAAATAGAGGCTGGGGACACCATTCCTGCCCATTCTGGATATTAAGTATTGATGGACCTAACCTCCATGAATGTATCTAGTTCTTTTTTGAACGCTGTTAAATCCTAGTCTTCACAACAACCTCTGGCAAGGAGTTCCACAGTCTGACTGTGTACTGCGTGAAGAAAAACTCCCTTTTGTTTGTTTTAAACCTATCTATTAATTTCATTTGGTGACCCCTAGTTCTTATGTTATAGGACATATTAGTCCTACACAGAATCTCAATCATGGTAGGGGGCAGGGTTTAAGGCATATGAACACAAGCAATGAAGAGAACAGAATGGATATAGATAACCAAAGATGCACCCAAAGAGCTGAAGACAATTTTTTAAAGATATGCCCTGAGGATATTCATTCATCCGAGCCCTTTGTGGGTGGGAGGAAGCAATTAATATACAAACTGAACATGGACTTGACTCATAACGTTTGCTTTGGATCCTTGCTTACCTATTGCTTAGCTCCTAATCCATGAATGCTTTGCAGTGTACAGCCAATCCAAATTCTGCAGCTAAAACTCACCACCCTATAGGACAATAACGTAACAGTTTGCAACTCTGCATTATTTCTCCTTTCCCAATTCATTATTAGCAACAGACAAACACTAATCCTGCCCCATAATCTGCTAGTATTATCAGCTCTACAACACTGTGCGCCTTTGTCATTACATTACGAAGCTTGTGTAACAGCTGGATAATCCTATCAGAGCAGGTGATAGGAATGCAATGAGATTCAAAGTGTGATAAGGGCTCCCTTTCGTGCTCATGATAGGCACGTCTAAGAAATGAACATAATATTTTCCTACATGTAAACTCCCCTGCTGTTGCCTAATTCGATTGTCTAGGTGCCATATGAGCCAGTAGGAAAATCTATTGCGCCATGTCTGAAAAAGCAGCACAAAAGTTAGGATTTAATAAGCAAATCTGCCTTTTTCTAAGGTACAGAGAGATAATGCCACTCATAAAACTCTGGTGTGACATATAGCAAGTAAAAGAATTGGCAGAAACATTGTTTTTTTCCCATCTAGTGAAAAATGTTGATGAAACCCTCAATTTTTTACTTTGTCTAAATGATCAGCCAGAAATTCTGGCTAGCCATTAGATGAAAACTAAAGCCAACAGAGAACAATTTTTGGTTTTCTAACAAAAAGTGGATTTTTTTTTGGAGGAAACTGGCACTTTCTGTGAAAATGTTCAATTAGTCAAAACACCCTCTTTTCAAGAGTGGAAAAAAAAGTTCCAATGGAAAATGTTCAACCAGCTCTCAATACCGCCCACACATTCCACAACCATGAAGACAGGTACCAGAATCATGAGTCTGACTTAAGGATCTTCGGTTCTTTTCATTTGCTGTCTAGTTTTTGAGCTTCTACTTACTTCTTCCCCATTTCTTACCATCAGCGTCATCTTAACCCTTTCCCTCCTGGATACTGCCTTTTAAAAAAAGAAGGATGTCATGTTTTTCCAGCATCTTGGGCCTCAGCAATACGTATTGCACGAGTGTTGCCAATTCCCATGACTTTACTACAAGTCTCAGAATACTTGGTGGGACTTCGTTTTACAGCTCCAACTCTAAGAACATAAGAATATAAGAACGGCCATACTGGGTCAGAACAAAGGTCCATCTAGCCCAGTATCCTGTTTTGCCACAGTGACCAATGCTAGGTGCCCCCCAGAGGGAATGAACAGAACAGGGAATTATCAAGCAATCCCACCCCTGTTGTGCATTCCAGCTTGCAGAGGCTAGGGACACCATTTCTACCCATCCTGGCTAACAGCCATGAATGGACCTAACCTCCATGAGTTTATCTAGCTCTTTTTTGAATCCTGTTAAAGTCCTGGTCTTCACAACATCCTCTGGCATGGAGTTCCACAGGTTGACTGTGAGAGTTACGTGATTAGCCCATGTGCAGCATCATGTGGAGATCCCCTACCCGCTCCTCACATAGAAGCTGCTGCTAGAGTGATGTGCCAGTTCCCTTCTGGAGCCCCTTGAGGTATGTGTTGTCCCCATGATACTCTCCTCTACCCCGACCCAAAGCCTATACCCAAATTGTCTCCCAGAACTCACACCACCTACAGCACTCCCTGCACTCAAATTCCCTCTAAAAACCTGCACCCTGGACTCCCTCCTGCATCCCAACCAATGTTCCTTCTACAGTAAAACTCCAAGGCTGTGTCTAGACTGGCCAGTTTTTCTGGAAAATCAGCCGCTTTTCCAGAAAAACTTGCCAGCTGTCTACACTGGCCGCTTGAATTTCCGCAAAAGTATTGACTTCCAACTGTAAGAAATCAGTGCTTTTTGTGGAAATACTATGTTGCTCCCATTCGGGCAAAAGTCCCTTTTGCGCAAAACTTTTGCGCAAAAGGGCCAGTGTAGACAGCTGAGATTTGTTTTGCGCAAAAAAGCCCCGATCGCGAAAATGGTGATCGGGGCTTTTTTGCGCTAAAGCGCATCTAGATTGGCCACGGATGCTTTTCCCCAAAAAGTGCTTTTGCGGAAAAGCGCCCGTGCCAATCTAGACGCTCTTTTCCGAAAATGCTTTTAACGGAAAACTTTTCCGTTAAAAGCATTTGCGGAAAATCATGCCAGTCTAGACGTAGCCCAATAGTCCGGCATCCAATAGTCCGGCACTCCTGATAGTCCAGCATCAAAATGGCAAGAGCCTAGTGAGTGAGTTTCGGCAAAAAAAAGAGTCACAAGGTAACAGCGGCAGCAGCTGAACTGAGCAAAAAGGGTAAAAAAGGCTTAAAAAAAACCTAAAACATTACAGTATACTGTATACAGTATGTACAATAGAAAGGGTTAAGAACACTTTATATACAGTATATAATGTATACAGTATATATATAACCTGCTTATAGTACCTCCTGATAGTCCAGCATATTTGGTAATCCGGAACCACCTAAATCCCATAGGTTCCGGATTATCGGAAGTCTACTGTAATTTTTTTCATCCATGTGCAGAATAATTATTTTTAGGTTCACTGAGGCATGTGTGGATGTGCGCCACCAGCAGAAACACATGCTGCCAGCTGTGGGTGGTCGTGTGCTCTGCTAATCAGCTGGGCAGCACCTGACTCTCTCCTGGGTGGCCGCCCAAGTGCTCATCTTACAGGGAACACTGGTCCCAGCCCCTTGCTCCAGCCTAGAGCTTGCACCCAAACTCCGTACCAAAGCCTACATACCGCACTCCACTCATACCGAAACTGCCTCCCAGAGGTGGCACCTTGCACCTCCTCTCATAACCGAACCCCCCTCCAACCTAGAGCCCACACCAAAACTCCATCCAAGAACCTGCACCTCACAGGGAAGCTGACACTGGCCCAGGAAGTTAAAGGGGCCAGTTGGATTAAAATTGTTATCAAGCAACATAAACTATGCAGGAAAAAGTATCAATACTCACATACTAGCATATTAAGGAACCTGCCCGGACAGAAACAAAGCTAAACAAAATATCTGCCCAGGAGGAATGTCACTAGTTTATGCCTTTCTTAATTAACTGCAAAGCTTTTAGAACCTGTACCACCTGGCCATGAAAGATGGCGTGGGCTACAGTTTGCTCCTGATAAGCCTTTAGGAGAAGCTATGGAGAAAAGTATCAGAGGGGTCTGCATCTGACGAAGTGGGTCTTTGCCCACGAAAGCTTATGCTCCTACACTTCAGTTAGTCTATAAGGTGCCACAGGACTCCTCGTCGCTATGGGGAAAGCCACTGGAAAACTGGCAAACAGCTTGGACACCAAGTCATAAACAAATCTAGGGTCAATGTTTCACATATGCAGATGTAGCCACAGGTCCCACAAGAGTGAGCTGCCATCTGCAGCCGTGGCGGCGCTCACAAATCAACTGACAGCAATTGCATTAAATGACTCTTTACCAGGAGCATAAAGCATCTGCAATTTACAAGGGGGAGCTCTCTGCACTGCTGTCTCAGGGGCCACGGGAGCAGAAATATGTGATGCCTGCCCCAGGGTGTTTGGGATATTCCTCTCCAGGGCTCCTCTCCATGGCCATAGGTGGTGGTGTGGATATCCCTAGGGACTGAGAGACTTGGGCTAGTCTCTGGCTCCTTCACTCAGCTGCTGTGTGACTTTGGACAAATCATTCCAGATATAATTTTCTAAGGGACTTAGGAGCATAAATATCATTGGCTTTCAAGCAGACTTGCATTTGTAAGATGCCAACTCTTCCTGAAGGGGGGTTCCAAAGAGGATGGAGCTAGGCCATGGGCAGACAATAATGTTTGCCAGACTCCAAGATTCTTGTAAATATGCTAGTCAAGGGCCACGCTTTTCTGTGGAGGAGGTGCGGGGTCTGGGATGGAGGTTGAGTGCAGAAGGAAACTTGGCGTAGGGGACTGGGTGCAGGAGAGGGTTTGGGGTCTGAAAGAGAGTTTGGGTGAAGGAGGGGGTTGGGACAGGGGATGGGTGTAAGGTCTGGGAGGAGGTATGGGTGCAGGAGAGGATTCTGGCCTGGGGAGGGGTGTAGAAGGGGATGCAATGTCTAGGAAGGAGCTGTGACCTAGGCCAGGGGTTGCAAAGGGTTTGGTGACCTGGGACAGGAGGGGGCAGGGAGTTGGGGAGAGGGAGGCACTAGGGTGGCAGAGGCAGGCTCTGGACAGGAGGGGCATACCTAGGTGGCTCCTGGCCAGCAGCCCCTGCAAGACTCTGAGGTAGATGCCCTGCCTACCACAGCTGCAGGCTGCTCAGATGACTAGCTGCTCCCTGTGGCTCTCTGCTCCAGGGACTGGGGTGGGGGGTGAGGGAGAGACGGAGCGGGGATGGCTTTGTGCACTGTTCCTACCCCGCCTAGCAAAATCTCTGTGCGCCCATTGGCTGGTTTCTGAGCTGAGAGATTTTGCTCAGGGGTGGGGGCAGCGTGCAAAGCCTTCTCTTCCACCCGGCACCCAGAGGAGAGAGCCACAGGGAGCTGCTCTGAAGCGGCTGGCTGCTCTGTGCCTGATGGTCCTGGTGGTGTGGCCCACAGGATGGATCGGGTGGCCTGCAGGCCAGATTCAGTGGCTTGATGGGCTGTATCTTACCTGGCCCTGAGGGAGGCTATCTTCAGTGGTGGCAAATGACAGAACAAGGAGCAATGGTCTCAACTTGCAGCGAAGGAGGAGGGGGTATTTAGGTGGGCTATTAGGAGAAACTATTTCACTAGGAGGATGGTTAAGCACCAAATAGGTTGCCTAGGGAAGTGGTAGAATCGCCATCCTTAGAGGATTTTAAGTCCAGACTTGACAAAGCCCTGGCTGGGATGATTTAGTTTGAGAGGGAGCTGGATTAGATGACCTTCTGAGGTCTCTTCCAACCTTAATCTTCTATGGTTCTAAGTTCCTATAGAGCTTTAAAAAAATCTTGCCCCTCAACTGAAGGACTGAAGCCCTCCCCCATTCTTGGTCTGTCTTGTCTGTTAGACTGTAAGCTCTTTGGGGCAGGGATTTTCTCTTACTCCATGTTTGTAGGGCACCTAGCACAGTGGGGCACTGATCTCTAGTGCAGTCTCTAAGGCCTACTGTAACAGCAATAATTATAATAATGTTGCGGTGAGTCAGAACTGAGCTGCAACACTTTCCCCAAATGGCTAGGATTTCAAGCAATGATCCCTCTAATCTTTTCCATCCATGTGTGGAATAATGTTTTCTATGTGCACCGAGGCATTTGAATCTCTTCTGAGTGGCTGCACAAGCGCTCAGGTTACAGGGAACACTGATTTCAACCTCTGAGCACTGCCAGCCAGAACTGGGCCTGAATTTCCAGCTCACGGGTAGTAGTTGGCTCCATATTACTTCACGCTTCCACCCCTGCATTTCAAAGAGATTAAACCAAATTAGAGTCCCTGTCCCTGCAGAGACACTGTCCCTGCAGAGCATAGGGTTGACAGATGGTTTCAACAAAAATACCGGACACACTTGACAATACAATCTACATTACATCTTATTTAGAAAATCTATGACATTTATATTCTCTCAATTTGTTTCCCGAACAGAAAGTTCAAATACTGGACTGTCCAGTTCAAAACTCGATACCTGACAACCCTAGCAGAGTAGACAAGTAGTAGCATCCCCATCTTACGTACTGGTTCATAGTGTAGAACAGTGTTTCTCAACCAGCGGTACGAGTACCCTTAGGGGTACTTGAGAGAAGTCTGGGGTGGGGGGTACGTCAACGCAACTGAAATTTGGAGAAAACTGAATTTTTGTTTTAAGTTTTACAGCGCTTTATTATTTTTGTACTTGTTACACCCAAAAATTTCATCACCCACCCAGCTACGGTTAAGTTGTTTAAACAAATGTGTTGCAATGGTAGAAAACATTTGTGTGTGTCTGAAAACTGTAGGTATTAGGGGTACTTATATATATATATATATATTTTTTGAAAAAGGGATACTTTATAAAAAAAAAGGTTGAGAAACATTGGTGTAGGATCATCACCAAACATGGCTGATTTCAATCGAATGAGGGGAAAATCGCATTGGGGAATAAGCTATGACAAACATTTGTAAAATCTAAAGTCTAAATTAGGTACCCAAGGACTCCAGTAGCAGCTGTGAGTTCTCAACACTATGGAAAATCAGGCCACTCCTTTCAGCAGCGCCAGGAGCCTGTTTAACTGTGTAACCGATGGAATGTTGATTGGTTACACGGTTACTATTTTTAACACCTTTTACATTCCTACCTTTCAGTGTCTTAATATGGACATAAGTGTCTAACTTTAAGGCACCCGTGCTTGACCAAAAAAACCGGCTTTACTTTTTGGTGGGTTCAATCGTGGGCCAACCAAGCTTGGCAGCACCCCTTTCCCTCACGTCGCCAGTTGCCGCAAAGATGCTGATGGTGAAGTTTAGAGTGGCGGAGGAAACGAGTAGAAAACCTCGCAAAAGAAAACAGACCTTGAAAATCGCTTGCACAAGTGCACAGAAATAACTAGTTGGAATCGCCTGCCAGGCAAAGACGGTTGAAGGATACAGATGCTGAGGTCAAGAAAGAAGCAATTAAATGTGACATCTTGCAGGGAGCAGAGTATTAAAAAGTACAGAAGAAGCCAAATTGTCTGTTCTTTTCCCCATCGTGTTATAGTCTCAGATTTTCTTTAGCCACCAACAGGTCATTAAACAATCCATAACTTTTAATTAACACGATTGCAAAACTGCGCCTACCTCTATCTTTCCAAACAGTCTCCCCTCATCTTCTCATCCCCATCTTGGCCTCTGGCTGGAAATTCCTGAGGAAATCAGCTATACAGCAATGCAAGTAAACAACAGAGAGCAAGAGGGCAAAGCTCAAAGGGTGGGACATTAATAACATGAAAAAAGCGTCATTTAGAGAGGGGAGGAAAAAATCTCGGCGCAGCGTCACAACCTGACAACAACACAGTCTAAAATGTATAAGGAAAACCTGTGCTATAAGGCTAATTAGGAGTTCCTGAAGTCTCCCAATTTCATTAGAATGTGCCATTTAGAACAAAAAGACAAGGAAATCCTAAATCACACACCATTCATTTTGCCTTCAAAGCCGGGCCTGGGGCTGATGTGGAGTCACTAGCTGTGGTGAAATCCGGAGCTGTGGGTGCAAGCTAATTGGCACATATGCTTTGCACTTCCACCCATGCTTTCCCGACTCCCTGCAGCCCTGCGACGGAGAGTAAGCTGTTCAAAGGACCCATCCCCCATGCTAGATATGTGTGTCATAACATTAGTCGGAAAAAGAAGCCAGCAGGTCCTATACTCTGGGTGGCTTTAAAATTGAGCTGAGGTAATCGGCACGTGCAGTGGTTTGAGCTGGGATTGTTCCTCAGTACCTGGACAGCACCGACACATGCCTGACAGGTATAGTAGGAAGAAAGCCTGAAATATAAGCCCTTGTAACAAAGGCCTGGTATAAAGCAGGGCCTGCTCTCAGAATCTGACAAGAACAGGGCTATTATTGCAAAAAAAAAAAAACCCAAAACAAAAAAAACCCCACATTTTTAAAGTGTTAGTCATGGAGTAATCATGCAAACATCCCGATATCAAGGATGGTACAAAAATATTCTCCAAGGATAACAGGAACAAACTGACCCCACCTAAAAGATAAGTCAGGACTTTTGTACGTAATAGAGATATTTTAATCAAGCCAACATATACAAGGTAATGGGTGATAACTAGTCACTTTAGGGGTCAGTAATTAATTATGTCAAAGGGGCAATACTAACTTGTTTATATCAGTGTACAAAGATGTATCTCAGAGGGAGTATCTCTGTCTGGCCTAGGGAGGAACGGAAAGTTCCGCTGTTCACTCAGCTGGTCCATTGTTATGGGCATTCATATATTAGAGCTCCGGTAGAGTCTGCAGAATACTACTATCAAGCTTCAGCAACAATAAACCTACCTGGGTGCCTTTGTCCCTTAACGGATGTTATGGTCATTGGACAGTTCGCTTTAGGTCTGCCATGCCATCTGCCTGTGAAGGCCTGGGCCAGCACACAGAAGGAACATGTACATGCAGTTAAACATCTGTCTTCATCTAACCGTCACCGGATGCGGGCCCTTAGCTACTCTATGGAATGACTCCTTTCTCCATGCACGCAATCACAGAAGCCAAACTCCCCCAGGAGTCAGTCTACACAGGTTTGAACTGCAATCATTGAAGTGAATAACACTTTGCACTTCTCCAACAACCCTCCATTTGTGGGTTTCAAAGAGCACAAAGGGCCGGATGCGGATGGCCTTTCACTCAGTAGTGGTTCAAGAAACATCCACATCTTCACACAGCTCCATATGGGCCTCCAACAACAGTTGCCTGTGCTCAGGTAGGACAGACTGCTCACTCCTGCTCACCCCTGGGAGCGAAGCTGCCCCAAAAGCGGGCAAAAGGAGCTGAGGACATCACCCTACCTCCTTCTACATCAACTAAGGGAGTAGGGTTAGAGCAGGAGGGAGTAATTTGCTCTATTTATTAGAGGAGATTGTGTGACTAGAATAATCCCCAGACAAATTCTGCCCATCTCCTCCTGGGGCATCAGATTCCTTGAACAGGCACATACACAAAATAGGGGCATAATCCCACGATCTAACCCTAATGATTTAAGCCTCTCAGTATAGGTCTAATGCCCGGTAACATCAGACCCACTAACATTACAAACCAAATAACAGATATATTCAGTTCTGGGAATGTTGCATTAGCCTAGAGGGGGCGGGGAAACCGCCATTCGAATAATTTTAACTAACGTATTTTAATTGCTGCTTGGATCAGGCAATGGAGATGCACCGCAAGGAAAGTCCTGGGCATGAAGTGGTTAAGCTACCCTAACTAACATGGGCTGCTTGGCAATTTCTGCCAAAATATTTTAAATGAAGCAGCTGTGTGCTAACAAAAACACCGGGAATCACTCTTGCTTCAAGCACGAAGCTGAATCATTCATGTCTGTGTTTGACTGGCTATGTAATTACCATAAACCCTATTATCTTCCCTACCAGTTGTTGAAGTGTCATTAGGACACCTCAAATGAGAGGCTAAATTCCCTTATACACACTACTTTAATAATTACAGTCTTTTTATAGCGAGCAATATACAGTGTTCAGAATACACCCAGAGCAAGCGGAGGCTATTAGGTTGAAAAACGGATGCCGAGGACTTTGCAAAGCTGGAAACGGATGATTTTTTTCCCAATCCCATCTTCCGAACAATTCAGTTCTGCAGTATTGTATCCGCCTAATAGCTAGTTGGGGCTCATGTTTATTTTCCCTCCAAGTTTTCATTAGATATTCGATATTTTCTGCATATAAGTTCCCTTCGAAGATATAGCCAGGGCCAAACCCTGTTCACTTTACTCAGATAAGTAACCCCACTTTAGTCAATGGAATTGCTTGTGTGAATACAGCAATCAGGACTGGGCTCCGTGTTTGGTGTTGGATTCAGGCTGACCGCAATCTGTTTAGTCTGCAGGAATTGACTGTGTCCTCACAGGAAAGAGACACAACGATCTAGCAGGATATTCATTTTTAATGCATACGATCCTACCAGATATCTTTCCAGCACTTCAGTTAAGGCCTGAGGTAAAACTATAGACCACATTCAGCTCTGTGCACACTTCCGATGTAAATCATTTATGGGCAAAACTCAAGTCAAATGATGTCAGAGTTAGTGTAACATTAAAGGTGCTATGCAATGCCTTTGCATTAGAGGAGACAAGCAATCAGTCCACAATCTAAACAAGACAGCATTCATCTAAAAACCTCCCTCCCACTGAAACATGCCAGTACTGCAGCAAAAGCATAAACCTCGATAAAACATATGTGGGTTGGAATGAGAGACATCACCCAAAGGGAATTACACGAGAGAGCATAAACTCTGTGTCATATTTACTCTGCTCAAATGCTCCCAACAACAGCTGGCACCCGGTACCTCAGAGACAGAAGTGTACTAGATAGAAACGATTAAATCTCGAGGCATCTCAGCGGAACACACAGACAATGCTGCCAACAATAAATGATTGTTCTCCCTCATTGTCACTTGTCTGATTCAGAGAGTGATACTCTCATAGAAAAAAAACAAAACAAAACAAACAAATCTCAAACAGCCAACAACCAAGAATTCACAGCAGTCTCAGGTATGTGAGCGAGGCTCCACCATCTGTTTTAAGATGTATACAATTACCCAAACTCACATGCACACAAAAGGGAGACAAATGCCAAGTTTGTTTGTCTGCTTCCCCTAATTTAATTTCAGTGTGATTTCTAGAACCGCTTCTAGTGCTCTGATATTTGGAAATGGATTTATTTGTCAGCCAACAGTGGCATCTTCCAGACTTTTAAGGGGTAATTAGACACTATTTCTTTCTCCATAGCTAGGCTGCAAAGCAGCAAGGAGGGCATTCAGTCAAGCAGAAAGATAGACTGGGGGGCAGAGAGAGAGAGAGAGAGAGAGGGGTGGTGGTGGGGAAGAGAGAGGGGGCAAGAGAGAAAGGGGCAAGGAAGAGAGAGAATGACTACAGTAAACAACCCAAAGGCTGTGTCTAGACTGGCATGATTTTCTGCAAATGCTTTTAACGGAAAAGTTTTCCGTTAAAAGCATTTTCGGAAAAGCGCGTCTAGATTGGCACGGACGCTTTTCCACAAAAAAGCCCCGATCGCCATTTTCACAATCGGGGCTTTCTTGCAGAAAACAAATCTCAGCTGTCTACACTGGCCGTTTTGCGCAAAAGTTTTGTGCAGAAGAGACTTCTGCTCGAATGGGAGCAGCATAATATTTCCGTAAAAAGCACTGATTTCTTACAGCAGGAAGTCAGTGCTTTTGCGGAAATTCACGCGGCCAGTGTAGACAGCTGGCAAGTTTTTTCAGAAAAGTGGCTGATTTTCCAGAAAAACTGGCCAGTCTAGACACAGCCCATGTGTAATTCTGCAACTAGGTCTCACCTGCCTGTTAAGGCAAAGCCCAGTGAATTTCCATTGAGAGCTGTGATAGACGAGGCAGAACCCAGACCAAGTAGCTGTGTCATGACTGGGGGATGCAAGTCCCCCCATCCCATTCCACCCCTTCCATGCCCACCAGAGCCCATCCTCCTCCCCGCATGTGGCCGCTGGCCTTTACCCCCTCCATGCCCCAGTATAGCGGCCCCAGCCCTGGAGAGACATAATGCAGCATGGCCCCAGCCTACCATAGCGCTCCAGAGAGCCAGCAGCAGCTTGCCCCAGCCCTGAAGCTCTGGAGACCTGGTAGACAGACATGGCACAGGAAGGCTGGGGCCATGCCACCCGCACCCCTAACCAGCAAGGCCAGAGTGATCCCAGCGCTGGAGGCACAGCCTCCAGCCTGCCCACCCCAGGCTCTGGCATCATAACAGCAGGGAGGTAGCCTGGGGGGCTCCAGTGGAGCATGGGCAGAGTGAGGTGAGGCGGGTTAGGAAGGCCTTGCCTTCTCCGACCTACAATTCCAACCACCCACGGTGTCACTTCTGCTCTCTAAACAGGAGCTCCCTTTACTCTGCTTTGCTGTTGTAGCCTCAGGCCTGGGCTGCTCACAAACTTCCCCCAGCAAGTCACTCCCAGCTATGCCTGTATGTGGGCTGCAGCCAGCCAGCCACACCTTGCTCTCTTGTGGGCATCTGCTTCTTTTCTTTCAGCTTCTAGGACATGCTGGAGAGGGCTGCTTTGTGCTCCTCTTTTAGCTTCTCAGCGGCTGCTTCTTGTTCTTTCAGTTCCATGGCTCACCCATGGGCAGCTGTCAGCTCCTTGCACCTCATCTGTGCTTGCTACCTTTGGTGTTTACGTTTTCTTTTCTGTCTTCTTTCTCTGGTCAGCTCTAGCTTTGAAGTGGTTTCACTGGGGATCATGTTTATGCTTTACTGTTCGACTTGCCTTGCACGGAACAAACAACAGACTGTAACCTCTCTGGGTTTCCAGCCACCACTCTTGAGACTCACTTAACCAGTGCTAAAGTGTAAAGCTCCTTTACAATAAGCAGGCACAATCCAGACTAATGAATAGCTGTGTTACCCATGCACCCTAACCTGAGGTACCCTTTATACAGCTTTGCTGCTGTAGCCTCCAATCAGCACTGCTTTCAGCCTCCAGCTACATGCGTGCAGCCAGCCAACCCTTAGCTCTTACCAGCCTGAATTTTATAGCAGGGTGACCCCAGCACGCTCCCAGCCTTAGCTTTTCCCCTAGAATTGTATGTCCTTTACTGTCCAGCCTTCTCCTGGACAAGAGATGGTTATATAAAGCCATTAGTTCTTTAATAGAAATAATATGCACACAACTTGCCACCCAAGACTGAGTTTCCCTAACACTTCAAACACACTGGATTAGTTAACATTCAAACACACTGGATTAGTTAAAACAATAAAACTGCAAAGAAGGATTTTAACCGCATACAAGTAACGAGGCATAAAAGTCAGAAATGGCTATCAGATACTTTGCAACTGTTGCTTAATGTCCCAAACTATGTTAAACTCAAAATAAAGGTTTCTTACCACAAGCTTTCAGCCATCTTACTGACCAGACATCTTATACATGGACCCCTCCCCCCAGAATTCAATGCATGCTTCCTAAGGCTCCTCAGGTGCCTTCAATATGACGGGTGAGGGTTGGGGTGTGTATATGTGTGTGTGTTTCCTTCCTTTTTAGTTTCCAGCTAGATACCAGAAGACAAAACCTATGGGGAAGGATGTTCCCCGCTGCTTTTCCCTCACCTGTTTGTGCTTGCTATGTTTGTCCTCTCTTGATGACTCTTTTCACTGTTTGAATGCAAATTAAGTAGAGCACACATGCCTTTATGTGAGACAGACCTCATTTAGAAGCCTGTTAATAACACAGCACAGTAACCATATACTTTCACATCCAAGGTTGCCACTCATGCTTTACCCGGACAACAATGCCCAGCAAATTGTGAGTTTTCAAGTGATACCTCACCAGGCACACTTTGTACAAAGATTATTACAATAGCGTGTCCCATGTGGACACAGATGTACAATCTGTCACAGAAGCATCAGCAAGCGGAAATGCTGTTGTTGAAGATGATGCATAGAAGCATTGGTAAATTATAGGCACGGAGGGAGGAAGGGAGAGAGGGAGACATGCAGGAAGGCAGGTGTACAGAGACACAGACAGGTAGATGAGTGGATAGATAGATCAGCTTTTAGACAGTACAACAACATGGAAGGCACTGTAATAGATAACTGCTATACTACTGCTGCTTCAAATCAGTAGGCAGGATCCAAAGCCTGGGGGAAGCCTCTTATTGATTCAATGGGCTTTAAGTTGTCCCTAAAACCACACATGGAGAAGAGGAGGAAGAGAAGGGAATAGTCAGAGAGGCAGAGAACATACACACTGACTCCACTGAGCATTCAAGTGGACCCTCTCCGTGGACTCATCGATTCCACCTTATAATTGCCCGGCTGTGGAAAGCTTAAAGAGAGAGGAGAGACTTTTGGAAAAGACTGACTTGTTCCGAGTGCAATTTGCTATCCTGTCCAGGAGTTGCCACGACCGCTGATGGGAAAAGAATATAATTAAATGTCAACAAGAGCGTACATGGCTGCCTACAGACTGACATGCCAAGTTCTACACAGAGTCTGACGGATGCCCAGTGCCAATCACTGGCCCACGGTCACTGTAATTGCCCATCACGGGTTTGATGTGATCGAATGGCACTGACATCTGAGAGACGGAGGAAGAGTTTTTCTTAGCAGCAGATAGCAGGAGATTAATTGTGAAAGGCTGATGGCTCGGTTGTGCTCTCCAGGCCATGGTGCTCACAGTCCTTGGGAAAAGGACCACAGCAGATTTTCCAGACTGGAAGGTAGTCACGCAGAGGCCAGGATGGAGGTCCAGGAACAGGGAAACGTGATATTTACCCACAGAGACATGATAATGTGCCATCACTGTAGGGAGATGATACTTCAACTCCAATTTGGTGGTAACGCCTTTGCTGGCACCCCTGTTCCTAAGTCCCCTGTCCCGTTCATGAATGCAAGTTGCCACCACTCATGCTTTACATGCCTTCCAAACGGCGGCTCTTCCACCTACCTAATGCTCCCTTACCCATGGCAACTTAAGCACATATGTAACTTTGCTCCCAGGTGGCATCCCATAACAAGAACAGACACACACCCATGGCTGTGTTTGCAGGGTCAGGGCTTAAATAATCAAAAAATGACCTTCTGAGCTATTCTAAAGAAATTAACAAATATTTCCAGAAATAGCTTTTCCTTTAGCTGGCTAGGGCAGCCCTTTGTTAATCATGGCACGGCTCACTTCACAAGGAGTTTCATTTACTCACAGCCACTTGACTAGATCAGTTTGATAGCGTAGGAGATAATAGCCACATCTCTTCATGGAGATATTCAACGGTCAGTTTATTTCCAATCTTCTTAATGGCACCAGTGGGTCCTCTACAATTAAAAGCATGAGGCAGCTTAGAAACTGCATTTTCCACAAAATGTCAATTTTTGGAGGGGGCCCTGGTATTCATCTCAGATATAGCATCAGCTAACGGATTTGTGGGTAAAATTTGGTTAATTTTTTCGTTTAAATCATTCAGTGTGGAAGTAAAGCCCTTTTGTAGACAGATGTCCCAAATAATGAGTGAGATCAGGCAAAAATGCCTATTAAAAATGTAAATCTATGCAAGCAATAATTAAAATGCATCTTTCACTGCCTCCCTCTCCCTGAATGCTTTGTATGTCATCAGTTGCCTTCTGAGGCCCCAAGCCTGAAACCATAAAATTTAAAGTAAAGTCCTGATTTTAATGGGAGGCAAATGGAACCAAGATTTGGCCCATCAGTAGTTCCAGGATAAGCATGTGATTAAGCTTATTCCCTTCTAGCAGTGGTTGTAGGTATACAGTATCTGATAAACAATTTGTCTGCTATGTTTGTACAGCCCCTAACACAATGGGGTCCTCAACCAGAATGGGGTCAGCAGCTGCTGATTCAATATAAATATTAAATGGCATTAATGTTGTGGCATCTCAATGATCCTTGCACTCTTATGAGTTCCCTGCTTGTGGAAATTGCTTAAGACCTAAGTCTGATCTCAGACAAGCCTAGATGCAACAAACTCCATAGATGCAATGAAAAATTCTGGCCATTAGCATTACGGGAGGCTTCATGTACGGCAGGATAATGAGCCTGGTCCCAGAAGGTAACAGGATGTGGAGGCGAAGAGAAAGGGGTCCAGCTAGATGATAGATAAGAAGGTTTGGAAGAGAAAGCCGCTTTCTTTGAAATGTCCCTTAGCCCTCTTCATTGAGTGCTTTGACTCTTCCATGTCATGTCTCCAAGATTGTCTACTGTGCAGCAGGGCTGTTTAGTTGGCATGGTGATGAAATGAGAACCTTTAGCCCCAGAAAAGACAAAGTAATTTGGATGAAAAATGAACCCAATGCACCCTCACCAAAAGATAGATGAAATACTTGGCCAAATTATCCTCATCAGATGAAGGGAATAATACTTTGCATTAAGGCCATGATTCACAGAAGCACCCGCGTAATCCAAATGCACTCAGTGCACCATGTAAAGCATGTCTTTGACCTTAAGCATGGGCTTAAAGTTGAAGTCAGGTCGGGATCTAAGCATCTGCTTAAGCTCTTTGTTGAAGAGAGTGGATTTAACAAATGCCTAAGTGCTTGGTTGAATCAGGACCTCAATTTAGCATGGGTTCTTTACTACATTTATTTCCTGTTCAAGTATTAAAGCCCTGAATCAATCCTCCAGAGCCAAAACCCTTTAGAGCAGTGTTTCTTAAACTGTGTTCCAGGGTACACCAGTGTGCCGCGAGGCAGTCGGAGGTGTGCCACAGAGAACAACAGAATTCAAAATGGCCACTCTTAACGGGGCAGGCGATCCTTTTTTGGGGTTTTTTTTTTTTTGCTCAATAACTTTCCCCCAATCCTTTTTCCTCAGTAACTTCCCCCCGACCCTTTTCCCCCCCCTTATTTTTTTTTTCTCAACCAAAAATCCTTGGTGTTTCTCATAAAAAAAATTTATTGTTTGTTTTCCTCAGTCTTAAAAAGTTTAAGAAACACTGCTTTAGAGACATTAGATCCAGAACTGGACTTTGCAGCGTGGACCCATCTCTGAGAAAAAGGAAGGGAATTCCTCCACAATACATAGCAGCAGAGTTCTTTAGAAACTCTGCCCCTGCTAACAAGCACAATGTGTTCTTCTCGGTTCATTAGGTTGCCAAACATATTTAGAGAGGCTGTTTTATCCACCACCAGATGAATCAAAGACTCCGCACATCCTGAAGTAAGCTATTGTGCAGCAGCGGGGAAAGTTGTGTTGCACGAGGGAGGCCAAGCGGGAATTGACATTTAAGTCTTAAAGGAGAGGAGCACAGGCTGTTTCAGGAATGTAATCGTCTGTTCCAGGAAGCTCGCCGTGGGCTGTCAGGCAATGCCATTGGAGATAACCGCTCCTAACATCAGCAGAAAAGCTCTCTTCTAGGAATCTCTGGGTCCCATGTAACAAATCTTAATAAACTGTGCAAGCAAAAAAGGGTGGCTAAGCAGATTAATGCAACAAGGGGAGTTCAAAGTGGTGCATCACTTCAAATGATATAGATGCAGGTCAGTAACACAGCTTAAAGCATCATCTCCCTCTATCAGGAGCATAACCAAGCTGGTGGGACTAAAACAGGGGAACATGAGCTGAGATTATGAAGATGAGGGAGGACTTTCAAACATCAAAACCGATATACCTCCAGGATACCCATCTGCCCCTGGACACATAGACACAACACGCTTAACATTGTCAGTCCCACAACTTGAAAGCTGGGCTGAGTCACGCACATGATGTATGTCTACACAACATGGATATGTCTATACAGATTGGTACAGGACTCGTGTGAGCCCTGCTACCCTGAATCTGTCACACCAGGCTGGGAGGCTCACCCTCATGGGCTATGTACACATACGTCTCGGGGCCCATTCCACTGCCCTCACCCAAAATAATTTTATTTCCTGCTATGGGTAGCATATGATCAGGTGAAAGGGGGCAAAGGCAGGCTAGGAGAGCAGAGAAGAGAAGAGGAGTCTTAGGCCAGGGGGCAGCTTTCAGGGAACAATATCTTCCTACTCTATCTCCCTTGGATAATTCCCATGCCCTTTTCAGATCTGTCAAGGCTGTCCCCCACTCTGGCACTTGGAGTGCAAAAGCCTGCAAAAGATTTTGAAATACCCTGCCACTAAAGACTGCTGTTTAAAAACTCCCCAAGGTCACAAATTCTCTGGCCTTCACTTGGTATCACCTCCACAACCCAAATGAAAAAAAACCCCAACCTTTTGAAAACCCAAGAAGGAGCATTTGAGAATTCCTTCCTGTGAGGTACCCGCAAGCTCTTCAACCCTCCCTCTCAAGAGAGCTTGGAAAAATTGTAATTTCTCTTAGTAATATGGCTTGCAGTCTTAGGCAGAACATCCTGCCTTCTAGGACACAGGAATCAGATCATGGACTTAAAAGGGTGATTTTTATTAACAAAACAAATAATACTCACTTGGTGAAACATTGTTTGGTCGCTAAGTGTTACAGAGCAACTGAAAAAAAGAAAGATTAAAACACAGAGAGTTGCTTTGCTGATATTCAGTTTGGAGAGTTACAGTGTAAAGGGGGTTATATGGGCTCAGCACAGAGAAGCCCAACAAACCCCCAAATCAAAGAAAATAATTTTATTGTGTCCAATTAAACATTCCCTGGTCTACTCACATATCTGTTGTACCTAGGCATGGATGTTTCTGGATTCTCCATGCCCATGTTCCTGGGTTAATTCATGCCTATCCAGCTTTCCTCTGGTCACACAAAGATAGGAAAAGGAAGGTCACTGTTTCCAATTCCAAAGCCCATGCTTTTTGCATTGGCTCTCCTGGCCTCCAGCCAACTCACTTTCTGCTTCCCCAGGATTCCTGGAGATTCTTTAGGACCCACTGTCTATGGTTTTAACCCTCACAGGCAAGACAATTAGCCCTGGTCTACATTAGGCCTTTATTTCAAAATGACCCCTCCCTAGGTTGAATTAATAAGCGGGGTGTCCACAATACCAAGCCCGTAATTTTGAAATAACAGGCTGCTTACTTTGCTATTTTTCGAACTATTGCTTCGAAATAGCAGGCCGCACTCCTGCTTTCCTTGAGGAATAATGCTAATTTCAAAATATAGGTGACCGCCCTGCACATATGACCTAACTGATTCCTGGATAACTGTCGTAATTCAAACCCTTTATTCCCATATGTGCAATGATAAAAATGGGGGTTCTGTTCCTGGCCCACTTTGCCTCCTGGGAGTTGTAGTCCGTGGTGTGAGCTACTCCCAGAGCCAGCAGCAGATAGGGTTGCCAGGTATCCGGTATTCACCCGGACAGTCCGGTATTTTCGGCTCCTGTCTGGTAAAAAAAATTCAGACAATACCGGACATCTGAGATGTCCGATATTTTCTGAATTTTTCCCTGGACAGGAGGTGAAAATGCCGGATACCTGGCAACCCTACAAACACTCAGCATCTGGCCTGACCACCCCCGGCCCCCAACACCTCCAGCCCCACAACCCCAGCCCCCATGCTTGCCTGGTTCCCCAAGGCTGCCGGCACAAAATGGCTGCCAGCCAAAAGACCTAGGGGAAGGGCTTCCCCTGGGTTTTAGTGCTCAACTTCTCCTCTGTTCCTATCCCTGCACTAACTCTTAAAGAGGACATGCTGTTTTAATGTTGTTTTATTTTAATTTTTTTTTGGCTTACTTGGAGTCCTTTTTTTTCCGCTATTTTTGTTTAAACCATCTGGCAACCCTAGCTGGGGACTGTGCCGGGGAAGGCAGCAAGGAGCAAGCTGCTCCCAGAGCCAGCAGGGGGCTGCACCAGGTGGAGGTGGCGGCCAGAGCCAGGCGGTTGTAAATGTGGGGGGGTAGTAAGTCGGTCGGTTGTAAGTTATTTCAAAATAGCAGGAGCATGGATGCTCCAGTGCTGCTATTTTGAAATAACTACTCCCTGGAGGAATTCGAACTAAATACTCCCCAATGCTTCCTGGGGCTCTAAGTCGAGGTAGCGCATCCATCTTAATGGAGCCTGCCTCAGATTAATTTCGAGGCTTCCCCATAGTATGGACATGCTAGTCCAATTTTGTTATTAAATCGATTTTAGTTATTTCAAAATAGTTTCATAGTATAGCTATGCCTTTAGGGTTGGGACTCAGGAGTTAACCACTGTGAAAAGACTTTAGTTATGGCTAGCATGCCCAGAAAAGGCAGAAAAGAGTATTATGTTCCCCACCCTCATTCATCACAAGACGATTTCAACTTGTTGAGTGCTGTCTTCATTAGCACAACAGGCTAATTGCACCCCATGCTTCTCAATGTATTGGCTCCATCTTCCTCAACTGGCAGGAGTTACACCAATATAATGCTTGTGTTGCACAACGCCATGTCAGCATGAGAGCTTCTCCAGTTGACATGACGTCTGCCACTAACAGAGGTGCTTTTATTCTACCGATGGAGAGTTCTCTCCCATTGCCTCTCTCCCACACAGACGCATCGGTGCAGCCCTGTATATACAGACATGGCCTTAGTTATTATGATAGCGGATGCTGTGATTGACAGGCAGACAGACAGGAAGCTGTCGCCAGTGGAACTAATCAGGGTGCCATAATACTAACAACATCAAAGACAATTTCGTCAGACCCAGGAGTTATGATATTTAAATCATGGATCTACGGCTAGCAGTTTAGGTGTCTACTGTGTCTGGAGACATCGTTTATTCACTGCAGTTAGATGACAGCGTGGTGCTGCGCTCCTCATAGCGTTAGCCCCCTGATGGTGAAGAATGACAGCATGCGCTCAACATTAATCTTCTGGGAAAATGACAGCCAGCCCCAGGAATTTCCTTCAGCTTTCCCTTTCTTCCTCTCCAGGCTCTGAATCTAGTTAGCACATCTGCTTCCCTGAAGTGGTGATAATGGTGTTAAATCACAAGCCATTTCCAGCCAATGACTTATTTTCTTTCCCTATGGTTACGATTAACTGGAGAGACTCTTTTAAAATGCCGTCCTGCTCTGAAAAGAGGCGTTGTTAGGGGTTCTATGTATATTTTCTCTATATTTTCATAGCAAATGAACTTAATTTACAAGTAAAAAGCTGAGGAAAGGGGTAGGTGGGTCTCTAAATACAAACTCCTTGCAAACTTACCAAGAGATCTGATGGGCAAGCTGAGTTTTTCCCTTTATCTCATCATCTCCAGCAAACAGCATCTTCCTCACCAAATTTGGCCCAGGGAGGCAATTTTGCAACCACAGTATGAGCTACAACACCCAAAATACTGGGCCTCAGCCCTGACACAGCAAAGCCATCCATGGGGCCAGACATTTCAGTATTACAATGTACCCATGATGGGCAAATAAGCACTGGTTGCTTTCCTTGAGATGGGGCCCTTTGTATTGTATGTTTTATGACACACCAGGTACAGTGCAGAGTCTTTTCAGAGAGGGAAAGTCCCACACAACTTTCAGGCTGTAATGACTTTAAACGATTAACATCCAGAGCCAGCTCTGAACTGCTGACCTACAGCTGGAAGGCTCCAGATCCTATTACCAATCCTCTCAGCCATCTAGTCCCTCATTTAATTTCTAGTTAAGCCTTTGCCCTCTTTACTTAATCTTCCAAGTTCAGTTAAAAACAGTACCTCAATTACAATTATCTCTGCCGCTGCGCTCCTGATTTGGAGCACTCCGATTAGATTTCCCCTCTCACTTTCTCTAAGATTAGGCACTTGTGGCTTTGCAACTTGCCTGCAATATCTGCAGTCCCAACAGCGGCTTTGCAACCTGCCTGCAATATCTGCAGTCCCGACACTGAGTTGCTCCCCTTTGCGGGAACGTGACATTGGATTGAGCTGAAAGTGTGAGGAAGGGAGACTTTAAAGGATGGATCTGAAAATAAAAGCATTTTAAGAAAACACTTGGCTTGAGGGCCTCGGGGAACACAAAGTTTTTCCAGAGAGAGAAACAAACAATGCAATCTTCTAAAATGCCCTCCCCACACTCGATGGTATCACTGTAAAGACCACAGCTCCTTGCGCTTTCACAGACGTGTAGACATAAGAGGGAGGAACGCCTGTGGCTACTTCATCTCCCCCCCCCCCCTTTGCTCCTTTCAGGGGGCTTTAGAGAGACACATCTTGGAAACCTCCCTGCACTGTTACCCATTTAACTCAGCAGGTGTGTGCAGCGCCGCAGGAACAGAGCTCTGCACAAAGAAATCGGACCAAGTACATATTGATTTTTCTAAGTATGCATCTTAATAAACCTGTCAGAAAGAGGCGGGGAGGAACTTGGTCTGTATTAAGAAAGCACATGGGGCTGAGTTTGAATAGGCAGGAACTCCCGGTGATTTTCTCTGAGGCGAGTCTGTATGTCATATATACTCAGCACACGCCACAGACACAAAATCCCCTATCAGTGCTTGATGCGGTGAGATGACCCCAGGGCTCACGGATGGAGCAAGACACTGAATCCAAAAAGTGCATTTCTCCCCATTTTGCACGGAATGACACTCCTATTGCAAGATGCCAGATTATCATCCCCATCCTCCAGAGAGGGACACCGAGGCAAGGAGACATTTAGGTCCATGCATTGAAATGTAGCTGGTGGTTTAAGTGTGTGACTGGATGGTTGGCCTGACTTCCAGGGTATGTCTACACTACCCCGCTAGTTCGAACTAGCGGGGTAATGTAGGCATACCGCACTTGCAAATGAAGCCCGGGATTTGAATTTCCCGGGCTTCATTTGCATAAACTGGGCGCCGCCATTTTTAAATCCCTGCTCGTTCGAACCCCGTGCCGCGTGTAGCCGCACGGCACGGGGTTCGAACGAGCAGGGATTTAAAAATGGCGGCGCCCAGTTTATGCAAATGAAGCCCGGGAAATTCAAATCCCGGGCTTCATTTGCAAGTGCGGTATGCCTACATTACCCTCCTAGTTCGAACTAGGGGGGTAGTGTAGACATACCCCCAGAGTGTCTGATTCCCCAACAACAGAGGACAATGCAAGCTGAGGCCACAAGCGGAGGACAATGCAAGCTGAGGGCATCTGCATCTCTCAGCATCAGGCCCGATGTGCTGCAAGTTAGAGGCTCAAATACAGAAGCACCCACCAATCAGAAGCCATTTTTGAAAATGTTGGTCCAAGGTAACACACCAAGTAAACGGCACGTACAGAACTAGAACCCACACTTCCCGCTATACAAGCTGTGTATTCACCCCATGAGGCATCTTTCCTCCAACTCCTACCTACCTAAGGGCTTGTCTACACTGCACATTTGCATCAGTATAATGTGAATCGGTTTTTGAAATAATACCGTTAAACCAGCGCAGAAGGCTGTGTGGCCAGTCTTATTTTGGTAGAATAGTGGCTTTTTTCAGTTTAGTTCACCAAGCAAAATAAAAGTTTGCACCATTTTAACTACATTGGTATGAAACCAGAGTTACGCTAAACCACTGTAATATGTGGATGCAGAAAAGGTCTATACAAGTTTTGTCAATAACACATTCGTTGTCAGCTGTTCTACAGGCTGGAATCTTGTTAATTCTCCTGTGAATCTGTCTGATAACCAAGGAAGTGAGGAAAGGGCATGCCTCTGCAGGTTTGGTTAGTATCATGTCAAATACACTTTAATCAGTGTTAATTTCTGCAGGCCTGCTATATCCAAGTGATAATAGAAACACGTTTCCCTCTCATCTTTGCCCCACAGTTTAACACTCCCCAGCAACTTGCAGGTATTAAGAACAGAAAACTGAGGGCAAAACCAACCAAGAGACGGATCAACTTTAAGACAGCTCTTTATCCAAGGAGAAAGCAGAGCACTGCATGCTAAACAGCGAATGGGAGACTGGTGACTTACTATAATAAGAACTGGCAGCAATGCTATTTTTCAAAAAGAAGCAACAAGGAAACTTGGTGGCTGCGTCTAGACTGGCAAGTTTTTCCGCAAAAGCACTTGCTTTTGCGGAAAAACTTGCCAGCTGTCTACACTGGCCGCTTGAATTTCCGCAAGAACACTGACGATCTCATGTAAGATTGTCAGTGTTCTTGCGGAAATGCTATGCTGCTCCCTTTTGGGCAAAAGCCTCTTGCACAAATGATTTTGCACAAGAGGGCCAGTGTAGACAACGCGGTATTGTTTTGCACAAAAAAGCCCCGATCGCGAAAATGGCGACTGGGGATTTCTTGCGCAAAACCGCGTCCAGATTTCAAACCTTTCAGAGTTTTGGCCCAAGCGAGGGGGCAGGGGGGCGTCATTTGAGCTCCCCACCTCAGGTGCCAAAATGTTGTGGGCTGGCCCTGAAAAAGGCAATGGGTTCAAACTATAGCACACGCAAATTTAGATTAAATCTCAGGAAAAAAATTCCTAAAAATTGTAGAACAATGGAACAAACTGTCTAGGCAGGTTGTGGAGCTCCTTCACTAGGAATTTTCAAAAGGAGGCTGGCTAGTCACAAATCCTGTATCTTGGGCGAGGATTAGACATGATGACCCTTGTGCTCTCTTCTAGCCTTATGGTTCTTTGATTCCCTTTCTCAGTTTAAACCATCACCAAGATCTACAGAGCAGATTCCGAGGTTCTTGAATTCTATTGGCTGCAGTAAGAATTCTACTGGCTGCAGTGAGAATTCCATCTGGGCACGAGAGAGTCAAGGATGTTCTTGGGAACCAGCGAATATGATACTTGGGTTTGACAGTCTGCTGTGTGTAATACCAAATCAAGCAGCTAGAATTCCTGGATAACTTCAGCATCAAACCCGGGGATTTGAACTCTTACAGGAAAGCATAATTATGTGTTTCAGTCCTCCCTAAATGCTAGTTTACAAAAGCACCGAGAAGTGCTGACAGGCACGGAGGAGTATAATCCACCTATCAGGCCATCACATGCGAGCATATTCCAGCAAATCTGTGCCAGCGTAGCACAGACGACCTTGGAAATCTGAATCAGAGATGGCAGTTCCATATCAGATTAATCTGTTTTCCCCACTGCCAAAGCAAGGAGAGTTTAATCAGTTCTGTTTAGATGCTAGGATAGAAGGAAGCAATAGGAGCAGGTCAAAAGGCCCTCTGTACATCTGTGCAAGCTGCTAGGAGCAAACTTGGCTCTTTAATAAACACCACTAAAAACACATGCCAAGTTCAAATTGAAAAAGGAAAGTTAAATTCTCTTCACTGAAGACTTAGATTGTGGAAAGAGAAACTACTGAAGAATTTTTGGATTAACAAGTAAATAATTCACCAAGCACAATTTGGTACTAGAGTGAGATACTCCACAATTTTTTTTTAAAAAAAGACAACAACTCTTTTCTATGCCCAGTTGATTAAAGAACACAGATAGAGAACTAAAAGGGTCTATCATGAGGTCACGTTCACCCTTATAACAATGGACTAGACAATACAGTTGCTTTATATTCAGGTGATGTTATAGCAGGTCTATATAGTTTCTCCTTGAAATTACATTGTGATTTATGATGTCTGCTTTAAACCTATTCCACCTACAAAAAGAAGGGACAATTTAATGCCAGTGTAAATATTCTACTATTGTATTTTGATGAATGGTCATATACTTAAGAAAACAAGGATATCTGCAAGTGGATGAGAGCATTTGCTATTTAAAATCCACCATTTCATTACTTAAACATTGTTGTTCCTACAATCAGGGAACAAAAACAAACCCATGAAACCAATCACATGCTGTAAAAAGCAAACACTGTAAGCACACAATATCCACAAGCTGGCAAATGATTGGCTTACACCAGGGGTTCTCAAACTTTGTGATACCGTGACCCCCCCTCTAAGTTGCTCGCGACCCCCCGGGGGGTCGGGACCCACAGTTTGAGAAACGCGGGCTTATGCTATTCAGCCAATGTTAATGTAGATCAAATCTATCTGCAGAAACCTGAATGGGATGAGACCGACTCACAAAAATTACAAATTCACCGGATCATTTTATTTCTCATGATTAATTTTGCCTGCTCTAATTACATCATAAAACTCATCAATACTTCCAACCCTGTTAAGGTCTGAGCCTTCTCCCACTGAAGTTGATTCCCACTGGAACTTGGCTTCTGCAGCATTTGTCACATGCAATATTTAACAGATGTCTGGTTTCAGACAGTTTGCTGTCTCTGTGTCTGGAGGCAGAAAACACAAAGAAATTGTTCAAAAGGGAGAGCAGAACCAGCCTCTGTGATGACGCATCTTAATCTAGATGGATCCTGATCCCAAGATGCTGAAAGACAAACATCACAAAAGGAACAACCTATTAGCCAGCCATACGGAGCATTATTGTCCAAAGAAAATTAACACCAAGTGGAATAAATAAATCAATAGTCATCAGCCCAGCAGATCAGAAACAAAGTTGCCTTCAAGACCTGCATCGTGTTTGTTCAATTTTGCGAGGAGGCCGGACACCTATGCGAATTAATTATAGTTTTTAAATTCTCAGGTTAAAATTACATTTAATGTCTATTGCACCCATTGCTGCAGCCTCAAAATGCCTTATTTCTTTGCGCTTTTTTGTTACTACAGTTCCACCGTTTCAAATATTGTTGTTAATATGTGTTTCCAAATCGTATGAATCTCACCCACTGTAGTTACTCACTCCAGCTGGTGTACAGCTTCAGGAATTGTTTTGGGGGAAGTTCTATGGCCTGTTTTATCAGAAGATCAGACTAGATAATAGCAGAAGTCTGTTCTGACCTTAGGTCCATGAATCAGCATTTCTATGGAGAAACACATGGTATGTAAGTTTACACTCTCAGGAACAACCAAGAGCCAAGCCCTGAAAAGGTAAAGAGTTCCAATAGCTCCCATGAAATTCACCTCACAGGACTTCAACCCAAAATGTGCATTTACGGAAACTCCTCTGCAGTCTTAAATCTACTTAGAACATAAGCTTCTTGGGTCAGGGATCATCTCCTCATTCTACACAATAGTATAATGCCTAGCACAAATCCTCTATGAACTACCACAATGCAAACAACATTAGTCGCACTGTCAGATCTTAGGAGGAATAATACTATAATCAAACTTTTGACAGTTCTTGGGAAAATCAGATGAATTCCAGAGCAGGGATATTAAATTTCAATTAATCTGCTAATCAAGTAGTCAATGGAATTTCCATCGACTATTTGATTAGTCGATGGGGAGGGGGGGGACTCACTATTCCCCCTGCACCTCTGCCTTTTAAATGTAGTAAGAGGCGCAGCAGGGAACCAGGGACAGAAGCAGTCCCCGCTCACGTGGGGTCCCGACTGCTGCGCCTCTGCCTTTTAAATGTAGTAAGAGACATTTAAAAGGCAGAGGCACAGCATTCAGTTCCTGCTCGAGCCATTTTCCCTGCTGTGTTTCTGCCTCCCCTGCCCACCCCCACCATGGAGATTAAGGTTGCCAGATGGTTTAACCAAAAATACTGACCACCACCCCGCACCCCCCCCCAAAAAAAACACCTGAGGAAAAAAAGGGAGGAGACCAAGATTGCTGAGCCAAAAAAAAAAAAAAAATTAAGCCAGCGTGGCCCTTTTAAGAAATGCCTTTGATGCTTTTTGGCCCTAACAGGCTGCCTCCTTGCGCCAGGTCGGACAGCTCCCCTGCAGAACCCGGAAAGCACCCGGGATTTTTGCCTCCTGGCTGGGAAAAAAAAATCAGAAAATACCAGACATTTTATATGTCTGGTATTTTCTGATTTGTTTTTACCGGACAGGAGGCAAAAATACTGGACTGTCTGGTTCAATACTGGATACCTGGCAACTCTAATGGAGATGGTGCTGGGTGGAACCGGCTGTTAAGCTGGCTCCCACCAGCATCAACTCCTGCTCCCCCTTCTTTGCTGCCACAGATTCAGCAAGTGGGGTGAGGGGGAAGTGACTAGTCAAGTAGTGACTTACATCCCTAGTCCAGAGAGAATTCTCAACGGCAGTAGAGCAAGAGAGTCTATGTCATCTCCAAATGCTTTAGATAAGTGTTTCTTAAATTTTTTAAGACTGAGGAACACCAAGCAACTTTTTTATGAGGGTTTTTTTGTTCAGAAAAAAAAAAGGTCAGAGGAAAAAGGGTCAGGGGGAAAGCTATTGAGGAAAAAAGGGATTGGGGGAAAGTTACTGAGCAAAAAGAAAAAAAGGTCAGCTGCCCCTTTAAGGGCGGCCATTTTGAATTCTATTGTTCTCAACGGCACACCTCCGACTGCCTCGTGGCATACCGGTGTGCTGAGGAACACAGTTTAAGAAAAACTGCTTTAGATTCATCTGTCAGCATCTGCAGCCTGATAGAATTCCACTCCTTAGCACTGCCTATCCAATCAGGCAGGCAGGCACCAATTGTGTCCCCTCCTGGAGACATGCTCTGGGTTTTTTCTGAGGCAATGGGATATTTTAAAGGGCACAATGATGAGAAATCTTGCAGACGGCAACCAAGACTTCCGCATGAAGGATATTTTAGGTCCTCTCCCCCTAAATTCCCTGCAGCTCTAGGTAATGTCCAACGTAGCTAGTACAGCATAAAAAAGACGGCTCTGCTAAAGGCTTTATCTGACACATAGGAATCCAACCCAGTCCCTAGAAGCCCCAGGCCAAAGAGACACAGGGCCATCTTCCTTTTAAAAACAGCATTTGCAGAACCACGCCTTTAAGAAGTAATTGAACGGGCTGACAGAACACACACACACACCCACACACACACACACACACACACACACACACCCACCCCCACCCCCCCAGATCTTCCCTTGGAAGTCCCAGTTAGAATTCCTACACACACACACACACACACACACACACACACACACACACACACACACACACACACAACCCCCAGATCTTCCCTTGGAAGTCCCAGTTAGAATTCCTAGTTTCATATGTACAGGACAGCAAGCATTTGTGCTTGGACGGTACAACGCTTATGGCACGTTTGCGGAATCACTTGTGCTGACACTGCTGAAAAATATGGAATGAGAACTGATGGCTGTGCCCATCTCCCCACCTTTCCATTGGCAAACCCAACAAATCTCTGAACAAAATCTATGGAGGCTATTTCCTCACCTACCACATTTTTTCCTGCTTTGCCTTACAAATAAGAAATATCTATTTACTCAGTTTATTCCCACAAGGTCTGCAACAGACATCTGTCTTCAGCTGACTTATTGCAATTCTGTAAATGGATGTACGCTGGTTGAATACATCCTTGGGACATGAGGGGAAAAAAGGCATGATACCAAAGGAAAATCTGTTTTCTTAGACACAACATACAATCCTGGAAGAAATTTAAAGCAAGGGGTTGGGGTTTTTTTGTAATTAGTTTTGAGAGATCTTTGCCCCCACGTTCTGACTGAAATGTCTACAAGAAAAATTAATATAGGAAATATTATTTTTGTTTTCATTTTGGTTTCTGAAAGCATTGAAGTTCACTGATTATGAGTTTTCTGGAGCTTAAGAGCATGTTTAGAATATCACATTAATTAGAGCAAGCAAATACCAAATCACATATGCAGTGAAAGCCTCATTACCAGCATTGTGCTGTTAAATTATGTTCATGAGAAACTGACTGCTTTAGAATAGAATGTGGCTGCATCGCAGATTCTTGGCAACTGGGAATGAGGGCCATGTTAATCCAGGTCCCTGTGGGTGGGTGTCTACATAAAAAAGCCTCTGTACTTGCAGAGCTGATGCTAATAAACACCACAGTTGACGATTTAAGCAGAAGGGACACAGGCTGAAAAAGCCAATGACATTTTGGTGTGATCCCTACAGAAATTGTGTGAGGTATGTTGAGATCACTACATGGGATACTGCACCACCACTCCTTATGCTTTCCTTGTCCTGGGGATAAAGTGAGCTTTCAATCTGGCATCTCAATTCGTAGATACAAATCTAGAGAAAATTCCCATTGAAGGAAAACAACAGAATGCTGCTAGTTTTGTAGATAACGACCAGTCAGCTAGTCAGCTTCATGGCTGCAGTAAGTCAAAGTCAAATAGTCTCTTGAAATGGTTGTCCTCACGAGTGGTGTTATTACAGCTTCACTGTAACATAAGCAATGTAAAGACAGCCCAATACCCAAGGCCTGCCAAAGCATTCAAGGGACACATGGCTCTATTGCACCCTTTAATGGCCCTCTGGCCAGGCCCTTCCAGCCTCCCACCATCTCTTAGGGTGGCTGGCACATGTTAGCAGAAAGCTGCTCAGGACTTCCTCCTTTGCAAAGTGCCTGGGTGGAGAAGATTTCTTGCCACTTTGACAGAGAAATGCGATGTTTGCAAGAGGAGACCCCTTGCTATAAACCAGTCTTCTTGACTATGGCAAGGTAATTGGTGCGGGGGTAGGGGCAGGGGGAATGGTTGAGATTGCATAGTAATTAACTGTGCCTTGGAAGGCAACTCTCCATTTCACTAAGCAGTCTTCCAAGTGGTTTAGAAAATGTCATCAGCAACAGGAAAGCCACTTTTAAGAAAAAAGCCCAACCAATTTAAGAGAGATGTAACAGTAGAGCTCAAGAGAAATCACTCCAAACATCTATATAATTCAATAGGGAATGAGATTACCATGTGCAGGTATTTTTAACCACCCTGTGGATTAGAGTATTGTAGAGTCTGATTATTATTATGATTTATATGTAGTACCATAGCACCAAAGAGCCTTATCCATAAAACAGGACCCATAGTGTTAGGTCGGGATGGCCATCTTGTGGCTCTTCTCCCCCCTGTGCCTCTCCCAATGGCCCCCACCCCCAGCTACCCCGACTGCCCTGTGCTCACTAGGGCAGCAATTCAAAATGGCGCCCAAGATGGCGCCCGTTGACAGGAGCCTGATATGGCCTAAGCTGGTTTCTTAAACGGGCAGCCTCTTTTTTTTTTTTTTTTTTTTTTTTTTCTTGACAATTCTGTGGGACTTTTCCTTTTTTTCCCCTCCGCTGGTATTTCAGCTCTCTTTGTTAAATGGGTTGGCCACCCCTGTATTAGGTGCTGGATGAGCAGTGAACTAAAAGATGGCCCCTGCCCCAAAAGACTTATAAACTACGTATACAATGAGAGACGACAGCTGGATAGAGATAGATGAGGGTGAACAATGAAACAAACAATGAGAGACTATTGGTCACCATGACAGGCAGAGTCCTCAGCGACCCAGCCTAATCATTGTCAAGTGTTTTGTGGGAGTCATGCAAAGCAGAGTTTTAAAGGTGGATAAAGAGATTGGTTTGTGGATGTTTACAGGGCCCATCTCTCAAACGTGACGGGCAGGACGGGAGAAAGCACGAGGGCTTGGGGTTAAGATATAACAAGTGGGTAGTGGAGGACTTGTATTTGATATGACAGAGAAGGGAGAACCAGCTGTGGGATTCAAGGAGAGGGTGTCATGGCGAAGGCATTGGGCTAGGAAAATGATCTTTACAGCAGCATTCGGAATGGACATGAGGCCAGGAAAGATTTTTTTTCTCAAGGCCAGAGAAGGATGTTTCGCAGGGGTATAATTTTCTATTCAATTCTAGATAATGGTTCACAAGCCAAAATAAAGGGACTGCTTTTTTCTATTATCCTCTACAGAACTATTCCATTGGGCACTTTCCAGGCACACCACAAAATCACAATTCAACTATCTTCCATAGCAAATTACGTATCTTATTTCAATCTAATTTCAAAATAAAGTGCTATTCCAAAATGTCCCTTAACTCTCGTGGAACGAGGGTTACAGTGATGCTGGTCTAGCACACCCATTATTTCATAACCTATTTTGAAATAACGGGCATGTTTAAAGATGTGGAATAGCTGTTTCCAGTATCCCAAAATAGCACCACTATCTAGACATAGCCATAAGGACCTGATCTTAACCTCGATAAAGTAAGGAGCCACCACATTCCAGTTTTATCTACCTCATGGAAAGACCATACCCATTTTAATACATAATTATAACCCTCCCATGGAATGGGCCAACCTATTCAGATCTATATTAGAATTATATTTCTCTGCATAAGGATTGCAATCCTATAGAAAGTTTTTATTCTCTATGAAATTCTATAGATTTTTAGAGTAATTTCTGTACCGTCCTATTTAATTTCTGGTGTACTATGACCCTTAGATCCCTTTCCGCCATATTCCTTCCCACATAGTCATTTCCCATTTTGTATGTGTGAAACTGACTGTTTCTTCCTAAGAGGAGTAGTTTGTATTAGTCCTTACTGAATGTCATATGATTTACCTCAGACCATTTATCTAATTTGATCAGAGCATATTGAATTACAATCCCATCCCCCAAAGGACTTGCAACCCCTTCCAGCTTGGTATAATCTGCAAATTTTACAAGAGTATTCTCTATGCAATTATGTAAATCATTAATGAAGATATTGAACAGAACTGGTCCCAGAACTGATCTCTGCAGAACTCCATCCATTACGCCCTTCCAGTATTACTGTGAACCATTTATAACTACTCTCTGGGAATGGTTATCCAACCAGTTTTGCATCCACTTTATAATAGCTCCATCTAGGTGGCATTTCCCTAGTTCTTTAATGAGAAGGTCATGCAAGACTGTATTAAATGCCTTACTAAAGTCTAGATACACCACATCTACCACTTCCCCCTTATCCATAAGGCTTGCTGTCCTATCAAAAAAAGTTATCAAGTTTGCTTACCATGATTTGTCCTTTACAAATCCATGCTGACTGTTATTTATCATGTTATTCTTTTCTAGATGTTTGCAAATGGATTCCTTAATTATTTACCCCATTTCTTGGTACGGAAGTTAAGCTGATTGGTCTGTAATTCCCTGGGTTGTCCTTATTTCCACTTTTACAGATGGGCACTATAGTTGCCTTTCTCCAGTCTTCTGGAATAAGATAATAGCTAATGGCTTGAATATCTCCTCAATCAACTCCTTGAATACCTTGGGACACAATTCATCATGCCCTGATCACTTGAAGATATCTAATGTGTCTAGGGAATTTTTTAACTTGTTCTTTTCCCATTCTAGCTTCTGAACCTGCCCCGTTTTCACTGGCATTCACTATGTTAGATGTCCAATCACCACCAAACTTACTGGTGAAAACCAAAACAAAGAAGCCAGTAAGTACCTCTGCCATTTCCACATTTTCTGTTATTGTTTTTCCCTTCTTCATTAATTAATAAGCCAACCTTCCTCTACCATTTCATGATCATTTTCACCCAACTTGCCTTCACTTCCCCTAGAAACTTTCTCTTTCTTTCTGAAATAAAAAAAAATGGCTCCAATACATTCCAAGAACTTGTTGGATAATCTGTGCTCTGCTGTGTTATTTTCCCAAAAGTTGTCTGGATAGTTGAAGTCCCCCATCACTACCAAGGATGATTTTGTTAGTTGTCGAAAAAAGCCTCTTCTTCCTGGATAGGTGATCTGTAGTAGACCCCTAACAGAACTTCACCAGTGCTTGTTAGACATTTATCCTTACCCGGAGGCTCTCAACAAGTCTGTCTCCTATTTCCATCTCAACCTCTGTCCAATTGTATACATTTTTAATATGCAAGGCAACGCTTCCTCCCTTTTTCCCCTGCCTGTCCTTCCAGAGCAAGCTGTACTCTTCTAAACCAATATTCCAGATTTATACTAGCATAAGATCAGAATTTAGCCATTGCGCAGAGGACAATAAAAATTTTCTGCTTTGTGGAGTTAAAAACCATGAACATTATACTCACTTTGTTGAAGTTTATTTAATAATGTTGATCTCTTTAGCTACTAGATAATAATGACCAGAAATTTAAATTCATGTTCAGTCTTTGCAGGGTCATATCTCTGATTTGTGTTTGCCTTTCGTAGCAGCTCTATTAAAAATCGCAGGCACTTCACTCATAAAATGGACTGTAATCTGTCAAAAATGTGCCTTGACTGATCCTTAGCCATCAATTATTGAACCCCTCTCTGTGCTGTCTGCCTGGTTCAGTAAAGCCGACATTCACCTGATTTGCAGTTCTGAAGGGAATGCAGAACTCTCTGTAGTTATGTAGCCTGTAGCGAGTGCTTCTTTTGCATCCTCACCTTAAATTTACAAAGCATCACATGTCACTCGGTCTCTAGTGACATCTATAACTTACATGGAGAAGATATAAATTAATGTTGAATTATGAAGCCCTGACTTCTCCAGCTCGCTAGCTACCTGTTGTGTAAAGACTGCTCTTTGGAGAACGGTATCCTTGAGGGAATTCGCTGGTGCTACTATGTGAAGGCAAGTTTTTTTTTCTTGTTAAGCATTCAGAGACTAGTTGCTAAGTAAGTCGGCTTGGGTTTTTAAAGAAGGAAAACACAGTTACCAAGCTTTGTGTGTCAGCTAAGTCAAGCCTCAAGCAAAATAAAAGCCCTGTGTCAGTGCTAGCGTACCCTTTGGGATTAAACACTGTCTTCTATGGTTCTCCAATCTACTACATATGGATATGGTTGTTGAAGTCATTCATCCTAGTGTGTCATGTCTGGTATTGTGCTCTGCACAGATGGGGAGGAAGGACAGACTTATGAATAAGCAAAACAACTGAGATCTGGGATCTATCGCTGGCCCTGCCAATTGCTGCCTGCTTGTCCTAGGGCAATGTGACTTAACCGCTGTATGCCTCAGTCTTCCTACGGTGGAGTGTCTGCCCTGCACTGGCTCTATAAGGGTTGAGGGCTGAGATGGTGAAGATGTAGAGGGCTGAGAGGGTAGAGAGCCCTGGGAGAGGGCTGAGATGGTGAAGCCCATAGCTATGGCAGAGAGTAGCCAATTAGGGCCCAGCTGGGGCTGTATAAATCAGGGCACCTGGAGTGCAGGAACACTCTCATTCTTGCTCCAGCTGTGGAGCAGGAGGGACCTGGCTGCCAGGGAAGCCAGAGGCTTCCTGAGACAGAGCAGGGCTGGGAAAAGGCAGTCAAAGCTAAGAGGCTCTGGCCTGACTCTACTCCCAGACTGCAGGGCCTGAGACAAGGCCTCAGGGTGCTAGGCTGCAGGGAGTCAGCCAGGACAGAAGAAGGCAGCAGGTCCATACCCCCTTGCCAGTGATGAGTGGCCATTTTAAACAGCAGTTTGCATGATGACTGACAGTGGGTCACTGAGGCATGGTAGATATAGGAGAATTGGGGGTTCCCTGGGAGGGGAGGACCCCAGAGCGCCTGGGCAATGGCACAGGGCAGTACTAGGAGGAAAGAGTGCCACGGGCAGGAAGGGACACAGGGCTGAACCAGCAGAAGACACGGCACAGAGGCTGAGACACTGACCCGCAGAGGGCACGCTGAGGCAGGAGAGCTGATTCCCCAAGTGACCAGTTGGAGGCGCCGTGGCAGTGAGAGCTCAACTCGTGACAATTCCCGACTGTAAAACGGAGACCATACTGATCTGCAGAGGGTTGAGAGATTTATGTATAAAGTGCCCTGGGATCTATGGATGGAAGGCACAACGTGAATATACTGTGCTATAGCACACACACTACGGCTACGTCTACACTGGCCCCTTTTCCGGAAGGGGCATGTAAATTTCACCAGTCGTCGTAGGGAAATCCGCGGGGGATTTAAATATCCCCCGCGGCATTTAAATAAAAATGTCCGCCGCTTTTTTCCGGCTTTTAAAAAAGCCGGAAAAGAGCGTCTACACTGGCCCCGATCCTCCGGAAAAAGCACCCTTTTCCGGAGGCTCTTATTCCTACTTTAAAGTAGGAATAAGAGCCTCCGGAAAAGGGCGCTTTTTCCGGAGCATCGGGGCCAGTCTAGATGCTCTTTTCCGGCTTTTTTAAAAGCCGGAAAAAAGCGGCGGACATTTTTATTTAAATGCCGCGGGGGATATTTAAATCCCCCGCGGATTTCCCTACGACGACTGGTGAAATTTACATGCCCCTTCCGGAAAAGGGGCCAGTGTAGACGTAGCCTACCTGAGTAGCACACTATGGGACGCATATCCATAGATAAAGTATGCAAATCGCATTTTCATCCACAAACCCCTACACACTGGGGCTGAATGCTGCTAAACACATGAGCCTGGATTTTCAAAAGAAACTAAGATTGTCAATGGGATTTGGGTGACCAGTTCCTTTAGGGTCCTCTGAAAAGACCAGCTACTGTGTGAGATGCACATTTTGCTTCATTTTTTTTTTTACAAAGGAAATGAGCTCTCTGATCCTTATGCTGCTTTGTATGGGACTTGGGTTTTTTAACCACTGACTGTAGCATCTGTGGATAAGGAATTAAATAGATAGATTGTTGATGGGAAGTTGAATCTAGGTACTAGAAAATTGCACTAGTAAATAAACACTATTGAAGTAACTAACACAGGAGACAGGCTAATTTTGGCACTAAGTGATTTGGATATAGACTGAATTTTCTCCATCTGCTTTTAATCTCATTTATTGCTATTATGCAGCTTTTGCATCTCTGGTGGAAAAAATGTTCCAAGAATCAGACACTCTTTAACAAGCGGAGGTATCGACATAAATTTCAACATGCCTTGTTTCCATGGAATGAGGCTCTTTAGAGAGAGCAAGGTGCTCAGGGAAAGACAAATCAGGACACATCAGACTAATCAACCCACTCTGTCATTATTACTGTCAGTCTTATATCCCTTAAGGAGTGGCGTTGCTACATCATACATGGAATTCTACCCCCTTCTCCTAATGCACATTTTACATGGCAGACAAATGGCTTAGCTGTAACAAGCATAAATATTCACCCTTCCCTTTTAAGGCATCAACATATGTGCCGATGTATAATTAGCACTAATCACATCTGCAACAGATACTGCAAACCCATGCAGTATCTTTGGGGACCATATTGTATTCAGTTTATGAATGGTTTGTGTATCACTGTGGGCTAGGGGTTGTATGCAACTCTAGACAGCTCCTGCAGGCACCAAATCGCTTAGTTTGTAAATATCTCCAGAGAGGTACCATCTGCTGGGGACTGGTTCAGCCTAGGATTTTCAGAGACAAACAGACAAAGAAGGCACTTTGGATATAAAGAGGCTGCATTTAACTGAAGGTAACTAGCAAGGGCATTCTGCCCGTGAGGGACTCCATCCATCGCAGAAGAACTGGAAAGGCTCATAAGTATGGTGGGTGACTTGGATATGCTTTTCGCTTGCACATGGGAACTTTTATTGTATTGGATTTATTTTCTCTGTGATGCTTTTACTTGAAGACTAAACGTGTTTATTAGAAAAAGCTGGGCTGTGACTCAGAACTGCGAGTGATGCACTGCTCATAGCCCTGGGGGAGACCACAAGAGGGGAGCAGTGACTCTAAAACTGTGATGTCACTATCAGCACATCAGTTCATACTTCTTACAGGTTGGACCTCCCTAGTCCAACACCGGTGGGACCTGAGAGATCCCGAACCAGGGAGTTTGCCAGACCAGGGAGATCAGTGTTTTCCTGCTGGCTGCCGGCCCGGCTTCTGGGTTGCCTTCCGGGCTGTCGGCCCCACTCCCTGCCACAAGTCCCTGCCCCTGGGCTCCAGTCAGGTCCAATGGGGCTCCTGTTCCCCTTTGCTGGTGGCAGCTTTCCAGCTGCCTCCTGCTCTGCTGAGGCTCTGTGGGACTGGGATTCCCTGGCCGCCCCAGCTGGGATTCCCCTGCCGTTGCTGCCAGCCCCAGCTGGGGCTCCCCAGGGTTAGAGCTCCCCAGCCACTGCCAGCCCTGGCAGGGCTCCCAGCTGCTGAACTACTGACCAGCTCCTGATCCCGGCTGCTGGGGCTTTTTGGTCCATGCATGTTGCTAGGCCAGAGAGTCCTGGATTTTAGAGGTTCAACCTTTACAACAGAATAATTAATCCAGCTGTGCATCCTCATTTGTTGATTTGGTCACTGACCTGAGTAAGTTATTATAGATTATTAAAACATCACGATTCCAATCAGTCCCCTACAGAAAAAAGTCATAGTGATTTCTAGAAAGGTTGATCATCCCCCACCCCACCCTTCTGACCTTTGCCCCTGTCTTTGGCTCTTAGTTGACGGGGTCTTTTCCCCAGATGGTGGAAAGAAGCATAGCTCCACTGAAGTCAATAAAACTATGCCCATTTTCACTAGCCGAGAAGCAGCATCACAATGTTTGACTCCAGTGCCAAAAATATCTGTTCACTGCAGTACTACTATGTGCTCCTGCAGATGGGCAGACTCCAAATGCTATGGTAGATGGAGTGAAGTTGGACACAAATGTGATCTGTGAAGTCTATGGCATATGAATACCTAAATATTTGCATTAGCCTGCTAGAATAGCACAGCAACCATTGTCACTAAGCATTTGAGAAGTCATCAGGAAACGGCTCTTTGATAACCAAAATAACATGCAAGAAGATGAACGATCAACACCCTTTCATCTTGGCGTTCGGAAAACGATTTCTGTGCCTAGATGACTGTGAAGCCTATTCTAGCCTTGTGTCATAAATACCTATCAAAAGGACCCAGCTAATTTTCTCTTTCAAATAGTACTTCTTTCATTCGATTTACTGGCTTGACATCTCTATTGACTATGTAAGTCTTGATGAATTTAGCAGAGAGCTGCAGAATACAATATCGAGGGCCAAGGTTAGCAGTGCTGAATCGGAAACTCGTGGCTCATGATTCCACAACAAAACAAGCGCCCATAGAGAGGGGGCTATGAATGGAATGCAAGGTAAGACAGTCTCACCTTGCTGAGAGAACACAAATTTGTATTCTTTTTCCTGATCAGATATTTGAAAACTGTGTGAAAAAATCAACTTATTTTAGTGTCCTCCAATGGTAATGGCTTTATGTCATTACTGGCCTAAGTCAGATCCAAACATGCCACGTAGGAGATTGTTATGTGGAAGTGACCACGTAGCTCCCAGGTTCTCAGGATGAACTTGGCCATCGAAAAGCCACACAAGCAATACGGCAGCCCTGTTTCCATCAAAGCTGGTCTCGTCAACAACACAACATCTATGACCGATAACGATGACATTTAACTCCTGATTTCAGACACTAGTGGCATTTCCATCATATCCATCTACAATCCTCTGTGCAAACAATTTAAGTTTGCCAGCCCACATAACCTTGAGCATGATAAAACGTGGGTGACTGTCAGTGACTAACTGAAGAAAATGGTGAACTAGCGGAACAGTGGGTGGATGCACAGTACTGGAGTTTAACTCTGGATCACTGCTCCCCAGTTCTTTCCACAGCGGCTGATGGAAATGGGGCTACCATACTCTTCTGGCTTTTGCCAACAACACTGGCCTGCTGATAGGGTGGGAAAAGGGGTACAGGCCTGCAAATCTGCAGATATCCACTTTACATCTGGGGGATACCTGCGTCTGCAGATGTGGATGTGGATATCCGCAGCTCGTTTTTGTGGATGCGACTACAGACTGAACTAATGAAAACAAATTAGAACACAGAGAAAAGTCTCTGGGCACAATGTGCGATGGTAAATGGGGGGGAGGGAAGGGAGGCATAGAGTCACACAGAACAGTTCAAACCAAATGCTAAAATAAAGAAAAATACCCTGATCACCACCAGATCCGCTTTCCTTTTATTTACTTGCAATTTTCTCTTTGTTCAGTCCAGTCCCATTCCGCAAATTCCTTGAAGACATGATAGTCTTGACTGGGTTTAAATCATTCTTTGTCTCTCAACTCCTGGTTTATCTCTTCCACACAAACAAAGCAGGTTAGGAATCTATATCCAATTCAAATTTCAACACTATCTTAATGGGTTCTCCCGGCTCCCTGGGCCAACACCTTTGCTAGCTACCTGAGTTTAACTCCTGAGACACTGGGTGCTGGTCAGCACTCTTCCTGTCCATTACAGTATTTCTTCCATCTTTAGAATCTTGAGTCCAATGGCAACCTAACATCATCTGGAATGGAGCTCCCCTTGCCCATGGCTGGAATCTAGTCTACCCTGGAGAGATGCTAGACTGCACTCTCTCCTTCCAGGCTCATGAGGAGAAGACAAAAGGCAAAGTTAGCACCCAGAACACCACACTGAAGAAGAGTACAATTTCAAAAAGGGGAAACAACCCAGCCACACTATGAGCCACTGCACTTGCACTTTGCTATCTGGTGGCAGATTACTCATGTCTGGTGCAGGAAAGATTGGCTCACACATTGTAGCTAGGCCCTGTCTAACAACAAATCAGTTTAAAAATCACTAAGGCTATGTCTACACTAGCGGCTTCTTGCACAAAAACATCTTGCGCAAGGGTTCTTGTGCAAGAACTCTTACACAAGAAAACGTCCACACTGCCATGTGCCCACTGTGCTTTTGCGCAAGAGCATCAATGGCAGAGTGGACGCTCTCTTGCGCAAGAAAGCTCTGATGGCCATTTTAGCCATAGGGCTTTCTTGTGCAAGAAACCCCGGCCAAGTGTCCACACTGCCCTCTTGCGCAAGAGCTCTTGCGCAAGAGGGCTTACACCTGTTAAAAAAAGAGTGTAGCTCTTGCGCAAGAAGCCCTCTCTTACCACACTGTACAGTAAATTTCCTTGCGCAGGAGCATGCGGGCCGTGTGGACGCTCTGCGGATTCTTGCACAAGAACTGCCATACTTACAGCAGGTTGGAATGATTACAACAGGCTGAAGATAACCAGACATCTGCTATTTGGCCACACCATAGCAATTAGCCACGAGAAATCATGGGAAAGCTTTCTGTAACCCTCATAAGAAATTACTGACGGCTACACAACTGGAAATATGATGTGCACAGCTCAAAATAATCAATGAGGTGGTCAAAATTCACACTGACATGGCCTACTTGGAGATGTTTAAAATTGCCTCTGACCAAGAGCTGGCAGGTCAAAAGTCAACATGTGGAAGTGGGACTATTCTAACGACAGACACTTGTGAGTGTGGTGAAACACAAACCAGGGACCCTCTTTTGTTCTGCTGGCTCCTTAAGGAATTGTGAATAATGGAAGATCTCACCAGGTCTATCTATTGAGCAATATCACATGGCCAACAGTGAAAAAACCTATGATTAAGGTAGGACACAAGAAGAACAACAACAACTTAGGAGATAAAAAGTTTTAACTCCTGTTACCAGAGCTCTGAACAGTCTGATCCTGTTCATACTAATGTTCTAACTAGCCTCTGAAGTCCCAAAGCCTTTATCATTACTAGTATTATAGTAATATCAAAAGACACCAGCTGAGCTCCAGGCCCCACTGTGTTGGAAGATGCTCACACACACAGTGAGACAGTTACTGCCCTAAAGAGCTTACAAGCTAAACCGGCAAAGGACAGGAAGAGAAAGCTGGCAGAGAGAAAAGAAGTCCCTTCAGCAAGCTCTATATACCAACATCCCACATGAAGACGGATTACAAGCAATTAGAAACACTATCCCAGAGGACACTACTGCCAACCTGATAGCAGACCTATGTAACTTTGTTCTCACCCACAATTATTTCCAGTTTGAGAACAACTTATACCTCCAGATCAGCGGCACAGCCATGGGTACACACATGGCCCCACAGTATGCTAACATCTTTATGGCTGACCTAGAACAACGTTTCCTCAACTCCCGTCCCCTTTCACCCCTCCTCTACCTACGGTACATCGATGACATCTTTATGATCTGGACGCATGGCCAAGAAACACTGGAGATATTCCACAGAGATTTCAACAACCTACACCCCACCATCAACCTCAGCCTGGACCATTCTACACGAGAGATCCATTTCCTGGACACCACCGTACAAATCAACAATGGAAAATTAGACACCACTCTCTACAGAAAACCCACCGACTCATACAGTTACCTACATGCTTCCAGCTCCCATCCAGAACACACCACACGATCCATCGTCTATAGCCAAGCCCTTCGATACAACTGCATCTGCTCTAATCCCACTGACAGAGACCAGAAGCTTCAGGATCTCTACCAAGCATTTATAAACCTCAACTACCCACCCAGAGAAATAAAAAAGCAAATTGAAAGAGCCAGACGAATACCTAGAAACCATCTACTTCAAGACAGACCCAAGAAAACCAATAGAACACCACTTGTCATCACCTACAACCCCCAACTTAAACCTGTCCAACACATTATCAATAAACTACAGCCTATATTGGAACAGGGTACCATACTCAAAGAGGCTCTGGGAGACAGACCCATAGTCTCCTATAGACAATCACCTAACCTCAAGATGATTCTTACCAACCACCACAGGACATACCACACTAATACCAACCCTGGTACCTTCCCTTGCAACAAACCCCGTTGCCAGCTTTGTCCACATATCCATTCTGCTGATACCATTATTGGACCTAACCAAGTGAGTTATAAGATCAAGAACACATATTCCTGCGCATCCAGAAATATAATCTATGCTATCATGTGCTGAAAGTGTCCGTCTGCTATGTACATTGGACAAACACTTCGCCAAAGGATTAATGCCCACAAAACAGATATCAGACAAGATCACAAAGAGAAAACAGTTTCTTGTCATTTCAACCAGAAAGGACACAATCTTAATGACCTGCTAACCTGCATCCTACTTCAGAAGACATTCAAATCTGCACTTGAAAGGGAATCCTCTGAACTGGCATTCATGCTAAAATTCGACACCCTCCACACCGGACTTAATAAAGACCCCAACTATCTTACACATTACAAAGATAGCTTCCCCAATTATCACCTCTAATACTATTAACTCACAGACATTTCCCCTTCCCTCTAATATCATTAACTCACTGGCATTCACCTTCCTTCCCCCCCCCTCCACATCCCCCTTCTGTTCTGTAATGTGATTTGTCCTTTTCATGTGTGTTCATTTTTTTTTAAATTGTATCCTTTGGTATATATGGTTGTGACTGTTTTCTTCCATTATTTGATCTGAGGAAGTGGGTCTGGCCCACGAAAGCTCATCATCTAATAAACCATCTTGTTAGTCTTTAAAGTGCTACATTGTCCTGCATTTTCCTTCAGCAAGGTCACACTGAACGAATGCAATCTTATCTAGAACGCCAAATGCCCAATCCTGGGGCTCTGTTCACCAGATCACACTGACTTTTTATAAACTAGATTGTGGAGTCTTTGCTCACACTGATGGGCAATAATTCAAGCAGTGCCACGTTGACCTCGCTATATACCTGTACTCTAACATGTCATTCTTTTTCCATTGTTCCTCTGCACTGCTGAGTCATCTATTTATTTTCATTCTTGTGTACAGAGCAAAGTCAGGTCTGGTGTGAGAAAGTCAGTCAGGTCAGCCGACCGGGAATGGGGAGGGGATAGAAGGGAAGGGGAAAGAGGGTAGCTCCCCTGGAACCTGGTGTTTGAATTGCTGAGAGTACAGGAATGCTATGAGCTGACTGCCCTCGGCCCCACCACTTCTACCCCACACCTTGCTCCCAGACCCACAATGGCTGTTGGCCCTGCTAAGGTCAATACCCTGACCCAGCATCACACCTGCTTAGATCACGTTTCAATTTGGCCCAAAAGCTTGACTGGGATTGTTTATTTCCGTTATTCTGCCTTCCCACATACTATCCTCGGGGTTGCAAACTTGAGTCAGGTTTGTCAATATACCAATCAGTCCTCAAATTAACCCACTCTCACACTATTGTGAGACAAAGGCAGGCTGAGAAAAAATGAAATCAGGACCATTTAGAGCTTTTCCAGATTAGGAAAACTGCCAGGTCATTTTTTAAGGCTGTTTTCAGAGTCAACGCCTCTATGCGCTCCTCCTGGCAATCAACAGATTTGACCCCTGCTACCGGGGGCCATGCTATGCCTTCACTTTAATGCCCTTGTGTCATTGCAGGAGGATGAACTTTCCAAAACTCAGAGCAGAGCCACAGTAATTACAATCAGGTTCTTTTTAATGCACATTCATCTTGAATCTGTGATAAACTCTCTGCAAGCCAAGGGAATACTTTTATGATAATGTGCTATTGAAGGAATGCAAGAGCAAGCGAGCTGTGAAGACTTAACATATATTTGCAAATGCAGAGCTAGCTGAGATCTTGCAAATGTATGTAAGCCCCTGCAGCCCTGCTTGATTTTGCATCGACATGCAATACCACATTTATGAGAGTAGACCCAACTCACAAAGAACAACGCTGTTGACTTCAAGGGTGCATCATATTGACTGCAAAGGGACAGTTCACATAAGCAGGGATTACTCACATGAATAAGGATTTGCACCATCTTCTCCCATATCTATCACAGGGAGTAAGGACATTTCAGATTTACTTTGGTCTCTGGTGTAGTCCCCATACTGACAACATTAGTAGCTCAGAAAATTTAACACCTATTTGGGAAGGACTCCGAGCTGGTTCAGTCAATGTAGCAGATGGTACTGAAGATGAGCAAAGATCAAAGAGAAGCATAGTGGAGGACCCATCACAGACCCCTAGAACTTGATACTGGCCTTGGGGTTACAAAAGTTATTGGGAGCATGTTGAATGTAGAGAGGTAGGGCATTAGGGAATCTGAAAGGCAATCTGCCAAATTATATCACTTCACTTACAAAAGGATTATCTTCCCACGGCCCAAATTCAGGGGTGATGCAAATTGGTAAGTGTGTGTGATCTAACAGAGTGTAATTTACACCCCATCAGACCAGAGGGGTGTAACATGAGTGAATAAGAAGGTGTAAATTAAAGTAAAATACAAGACTATGTAGCACTTTAAAGACTAACAAGACGGTTTATTAGGGGATGAGCTTTCGTGGGCCAGACCCACTTCCTCAGATCAAATAGTGGGAGAAAATAGTCACAACCATATATACCACAGGATACAATTAAAAATGTTCACTTTCTTTAATTGTATCCTTTGGTATATATGGCTGTGACTATTTTCTTCCACTATTTGATCTGAGGAAGTGGGTCTGGCCCACGAAAGCTCATCATCTAATAAACCATCTTGTTAGTCTTTAAAGTGCTACATAGTCCTGTATTTTGTTTCAGCTACACCAGACTAACACGGCTACATTTCTATCACTAAATTAAAGTAGGTCACCTCATACTTTAATACTTTACTTCACCCCCATGACATATACAACAAAACAGGAGATTCCCATATAATCACTGACCAATGTTGCACTTACATCACCTCTGAATATGTCCTTGTGCCTTAAAACTATGAAATCTGAACCTACTCTCCCCTCCCAGCATCCCTCAGGTGAAGGGAGAAAAATGTCAACCCATATGCCCCCAAAATTGCTGCTTCTCTTCCCCTTACCATTTCAGGATGTATTTGGCATCATCAGAGGCACACCTCCACAGGAAGAGTGATTCATCTCAAGGTTGTGTGCTAAATTGCCTCACTGGGATGAAAAGGCTCCATACAACACACTAATTGCAAAAATGTCACCACATCACACATACATTATAAATCTGCAGAGATGCTTTTGGGATGGCTGTGAGCAGCTAGCTTCATCCAAAATACTCTCTGATTATTTCCCCTTTGTGTTCAAACTCAAAATCCAGGGCCTTGGCATGCTCAGCTCTTGACTGGTGAAATCATACTGCAGAAACACCGTTTCCGTAACCTTATAGCTTTAAAAAAAAAAAAAAAAAACCCGCGCACGTAAATACTTAATCCAAAGGGAGCTCTTGCAGTCAAGACGGGAGAGTGGCCTCTGAATTCTAAAGGTTATCAAAATATCAGGGTTCGAAGAAACAGGGCTGTTATTAAAGAGGGACTCTATAAAAACAGTAAAGCAATTCCTTCAGAGAGAGAAGGGAGAGGGAGATAAAGAATTTCTTCTTCCAATGGTAATAAATCAAAGAATGCCATTTGAAGAATGGAAATTGATCCTTCTCCCCCCTCTTATGCATTTACATCTGGAGAATCTTTCCACGGTCCCAGATGAACAGCGTCCTGCTCAGCCAAATAATGACCCATGTAAAAAACACCAGGAACTCTGTTAGTGCCAATAGCCCCAACTCAGCCATCAATGTAGTTGCACTGGTGCTGCGGATTCTGAAATGCAGATTGCGGCCAGGTCTACATGGGGGGAGAGGGGGTAGGAGGGTGGAAGAAAGTCAAACTAAGATATGTAACTCCAGCTATGAGAATAGCGTAGCTGGAGTCGATGTACCTTAGTTCGAATTACCATGGCTTCCTCACTGCATGGGTTGATGAAAGAAACCTTCTCATTGACTCCCCTTACTCTTCTCAACCAGGTGGAGCACAGGAGTCAACGGGAGCACGATCAGACAGCGATTTAGCGGGTCTTTACTAGATCCTCTAAATCAACTCCTGAAATATTGATCGCTGCAGCACTGATCTCCTGGTTAGTGAAGATAAGACTTAGGGAAGCCAAAATTAGGATCTGATGAAGTGGGTCTTTGCCCACGAAAGCTTATGCTCCTACACTTCAGTTAGTCTATAAGGTGCCACAGGACTCCTCGCCGCTTTTGCAGATTCAGACTAACACGGCTACCCCTCTGATATTGACACCAAAATTAGTACCAACTGCAGTTTAACCAAGTAAATAGGCATAGATCCTGAAGTCAATGAAGCTATGCTGCTTTACACCAGCTCCAACTCTGGCCCCTTGCCCGCTTGTGTGTCAGTAAAGTTCTGCGTACATTCCTTGAACCCTTGCAACTGCAGCTCTTCTAAAGTTAACCTCCTGCCTTAACAGTATCATTTCCACTGTTAATTCTTATGTCCATCCCACCCAGTGTGGAACTAGGGGAGTATACACCTTACAAATGATACATTATTCGTTTACCCAGCCTCAGAACAGACCAACACATTACAGTCTTTGCCTGTGCTCCAACCTACCTTGCTTTAATTAAACGCTAAAGTGATCTTTTTTTTTTCACTACAAGGCTCCCTCAAGATGACAAACTGAAATCTTTTACTTGAAGGAGACAGAATCATTAAAGCAGAAGCCCAGAGAAGCTGCTCGGGTGAAGAGATCAATTTGTCTCCCCCTTGCCAAAAAACTCTTTAGCAACAGTCATTCAGACACAATGATTTCCCCCCTCCCTGCCTTTTTGTATTTAGCATATGCAGTCACAGAGGGACAAAACCACATGAGATTGATTTGGTTTCATTTAAAATCCTGATGATGTCCTGAGGCAGCTTTATATCAAGCTGGTGGCCTGATTTAGCAGGTTATAAAGTTCCATTGTTTTCTCACTATTGACTTTTACTGCAGTGTAAAATTTTTAATGAGAAATAAATTGAGAGAGATACATCACCATGAATAAACGATGGTCTCCTCATTTGTGAGCCATAAACTCAAGGATCACATTTTTAAACCCAAAGAAGAAAATAGCCATCTTGTATTAAAGTTATTATTTAACTGCATTGACAGGGAAACAGCGAGGTCTAGGATGTGGCCTTTGCCTACAAGAATCCCACAAAACACTTACATCCCTTCATGCAAGTGATCAAACTAGTGAAAAGCCAGCATGGACCAACAGCTTCCATAGCCCAGTTCCCAAATCGGTCTGAACATGGAACTCAGTTTAAGACTCCTCTTTTTCTCATTTATCTTATCTAGTGTCTCCCTTCAGCCTGGCTTTGCTTTACTGGGTCTCAGAGGTGCAATCACATTGCAATTAACAATAAATGACTTTTTGTCCATCAAAATCCACTCTCCTCTTCCTGTTAAGAAAAAAAACACCCAGAAACCACATGGCCCCTTTAAGAAACGCTTTGCTTTTGAGCTTTTTTGCCCTGACGGGCTGCTGGCGGCCGCCCACCATCTTGCCTCCCAGCGCCAAGCTAGACAGCTCCCCTGCGGAACCCAGTAAGCATCTGGGATTTTCGCCTCCTGGCTGGGAAAACCCCCCAGAAAATACTGGACATTTTAGGTGTCCAGTATTTTTTGAATTTTTTTACCAGACAGGATGCAAAAATACCGGACTGTCCGGTTCAGTACCGGACACCTGGCAACCCTGCTACCTGATGTTAAAAGCTCTTTGGGACAGGGACCCATGTCTCTCTCCCTATATATTGTGCAATATAAAAATGTTCTATAATCAGCAATTACCATGGTCTCTCCCCTAGGCTTAGATTGCTCTGATACAAGCATTTTCAGTTCCTTCCTGTAGAAATGAGCCATTTGCATCAGCCATGATACTCAGTAAAACTAGGTGTGACCCATTCACTCTATGGTGGAGCCACAACCTGTATGCTTGGGAATTCCTGCAGATATGACATAAATGGTCAGGGCAAGGAGAGGGCAGCAGATTGGTCACATGAAACTCAGACTTCTTTGGGCCACTGGAGGCGGACTATGCAACAGGGCAACCAAGTGTTACAGGGTTTGATCAGGATGGAGGGGTAGGGTTGCCAGATGGTTGAACCAAAAATACCGAACCTCCTCCCCCACCCCCCATGGGAAAAAATTCTGATGAAGGGGAAAAAAGGGGCAGGGAGACCGAAGTTGTTGAGCAAAAAAAAAAAAAAAAAGAAAGAGACTCCAAGGACTTAAGCCAAATTTGTTTTTTTTAAATAAAACAGCATTGGAACAGCATGTCCCCTTTAAAAGTGAGTGCAGGGATAGGAACAGGGGAGAAGTTAAGCACTAAGACCTTGCTTCCCCTAGGTCTTTTGGCCGGCAGCCATTTTGTGCCAGCAGCCTTGGGGAACCAGGTAAGCATGGGGGCTGGGGTTGTGGGGCTGGGGGTGTTGAGAACCAGGAGGGGGCTCGGGCGGGGGGAGGCCGGGCGCTGAATATTTGTAGGGTTGCCAAGTGCCCGGCATTTTTGCCTCCTGGCCGGGGAAAAATTCAAAAAATACCAGACATTTTAGGTGTCCAGTATTCTTTGAATTTTTTTTTATCAGATAGGAGCTGAAAATACCGGATTGTCCGGATGAATACCGGACACCTGGTAACCCTATGGAGGGGTTAGGGAGAGAGAGAATTATACTATGATACAACGTGGAAAGAAAACCCTCTCTGGCTCCCCACCCTACGGCCTCCTATTTCTCCTTATCCTTAGAATTGAGGTGCGGCAGTATGATTCAGTGTCAGCAAACCCCAGAAGGCTTAGAATGGCTGATATTTAAACCAGAGAAAACCAGCAGAGGGTCCCCTAAAATATCACCTGCTTCCGGCCTGAAAAAGGGACAGGAAAAAAAATGATGAGGGGAGGCGAGAGAGAGGAGGGCAGGAAAGGGCCACACAAGGGGAGCTCAAATGTGTGGCCTATCCTCTTCTCAGGCATCTTTTCTTCCTCTCCTTCACAGCCGGTCTCCCCCTTCCCTCAACTCTCTTTGCTTGTCTCTATGGCTATGTGTAGACTGCAAGCCTCTTTCGAAAGAGGCTTTTTCAAAAGATACTTTCGAAAAAGCCTCTTTTGAAAAAGAGCGTCTAGACTGCAACCAGTACTTTCGAAAAAGCAAGCCGCTTTTTCGAAAGAGAGCACCCAGGCAGTCTGGATGCTCTCTTTCGAAAAAGCACAGTTTGCATAACATAGTGCCTTTTTTCGAAAGAGCACTTTCAAAAAAAGGCGTTATTCCTCGTGAAATGAGGAGTACCACCATCGAAAGAAAAGCCACGTTCTTTCCATTTAATTTCGAAAGAACACAGCTGTAGTCTAGACGCAGGTGAAGTTTTTTCGAAAAAAGGATACTTTTTTCAAAAAAACCCTGCAGTCTAGACACAGCCTATCTTTGCTCCATTCCCTTGTTCCACCCCCTGTGAAGCCACAGAGGAGTCAGGAGTCACAGGGGAACCAATTTAAAGTGCGGAAGAGAAGAAGAGGGATAGAAAGAACCAGGAAGGGAGGGAGGTTATTTTAGCAGCATAAAGAAATGGAGCAGAACTGAAGCCATACAAATAATAGGGCCAGATTATACAAGGCCCCTGGGTGATGCATTGCGGTGGGCTTTGCCCCCTTCGCTGCTGACTATGCTGTCAAGGAAAAGATGAACGGAACTCTTTTTAACAAGACACATATCTCATTACACTGTCAGCACCTAGAATGCGGCACCCCAAGCCTCACTAGAGGTTTTGCCACATGTACTGTGTTCTTGAATAGCAGCAGTGGTATTATTACTGATTTGTATTGTGGCAGTATCTAGGGTCCTCGCTCTGGATCGGGGTCCCGTTGTGTTAGGTGCTGTACAAATACAGAACAAAAAGGAAGTCTCTGCCCCAGCAAGCTGACAATCTAAGTAGTAAATGATCCAGCTTTTCCCTTTGCCTCTGTCACAGCCTCTTCCCAGAAGGCCTTGCCAAAATGCAGATGTTGTTGCCAGGAATGAGACACAAAAAAACATGCCTTGTGTGATGATTCTCCCAACAGAGATTTCATAATCAGACAAACACCCCTAAAATAAGCATGCAGAGTGCCCTGCCTTTCCCTTTTATCAATGACCAACTAGATGGCTTTTCATCTAACACTGTACTGATTAGGCCTCAACTGGAGTATGGTGTCCAGTTCTGGGCATCACATTTCAAGAAAGATGCGGAGAAATTGGAGAGGATCCAGAGAAGAGCAACAAGAATGATTAAAGGTGTAGAAAGCATGTCCTATGAGGGAAGACAGAAGGAATTGGGTTTGTTTAGTTAGGAAAAGAGAAGACTGAGAGGAGACATGATAGCAGATTTCAAGTACCTAAAAGGGTATTATAAAGAGGAGGGAGAAAAATTGTTCTCCTTGGCCTTTGAGGATAGGCCAAGAAGCATTGGGCTTAAATTGCAATAAGGGAGGTTTAGGTTGGACATGAGGAATAACTTCCTAACTGTCAGGAATAAAATGCCTAGGGAGGCTGTAGAATCTTCATCACTGGAGATATTTAAGAGCAGGTTAGATAGGCATCTGTCAGGGATGATCTAGATCAGGGGTTCCCAACCTTTTTTGGTTCCCATACCCCCTTGGCTTTTAGTAAACCTTCCCGTACCCCCTATTCAATATGAAAGGAAATAAATTCTAGACTCTAGAATCCATAACTTTTTTCACGAACACTACTACTTTTGGAATATTTCAATTAGGATAATCTAGTTATTTACCAGATATTCCCCATACCCTCTTGACAAGCTTCTCATACCCTCTGGGGGTACACGTACCCCAGGTTGGGAACCCCTGATCTAGATGGTGCTTCGTCCTGCCGTGAAGGCAGCAGACTGGACTTGGTGACCTCTCAAGGTTCCTTCTGATTCTGGTGTTCTATGATTCTATGTAAAACCAGTTTACAAAATGACCCTGGGGGAGAATAGGTAGGAGTCACTGCACTTCAAGTTCCACTCCAAGCCCTTTTGCCTGAAAACAAAAGGAGGGTGAGCAACGAACCCCCAACAATGAGCCAAATCTCCTGTATGGAGCTCATTTCCTTTATTTCCGCATGTGAGAATAATCCTCAGACTTTTCTTCTTATGGATGTTGCTATTAGGGAATAAGCATTTCGTCGGTGCTCAAGTTTATTACGCTTGATGGACTAAGATATACCTTCTCTAGTATTGAAACACCAAGAGGAACTTCCCATGCTTCTGAAAAGGATGGTTGGTGGAAGGCAGCACTGGAGGAGGGATGTAATAGTGAAGTTAATTAACTGATTAGCAAAAGCTTATAGGTTAATGCTATAGATTACATGCATTTCTCTTCCCCCAAGCTTGCCAGTAATTTTTTAGCAGGCTGGCCAGCAGCCCAGGTGAGTTCTGGCTTCCAACCGGATCCAGAACCAACTCCTCTTGAGACTCTGCATTTAAAGTGTACTAGGAGCCAGGCAGGCAGGCAGCCTGGCTCAGTTCTGGCTCGTGCTTGGTTTGCGGGTCCAGACCCTCCTTAGACAGGGGATACTGCCCCTTTATCAGAGGCAGCAGCACTGGGCAACAGGTCATCTAGTTGGTCATTGATAAAAGGGAAAGGTCCACAAGGGGAATGGGATTTTAAACTGGCTCTCCTCGTGGACCAGCACCCACCTGGCACCCTGCACTGCTGCTTCTGATATAGCAACTGCCAGCCCTGCTCCCGGCGACTATAGAATAGTCAACTAACCAATAAGAATTCTTGAGGTTACTCGACTATTCAATTAACCGATATTTAACATCCCTACACTGGACATATTTGAAAGCCTGCTCACTTGCTCTGATGAAAATATGGGATTCTAACAGATCCCCGTGCTCCTCCTTCCAGCGACTAGCCCCGGAATTAGGGCTGTCAATGATTAAAAAATTTAATCATGATTAACTGTGTGCACTTCCCCTTTGAAACGCCACAGCGGCGTTTCAATGGGGCAGCACAGCATGAAACCCAGGATCAGCTAGAGTTTGAGCATTTCCTGCTAAACCCAGGGTTGTCAGCTCAATCCTTGAGGGGGCCCTTTAGGGCTCTACGGCAAATCTGTCAAGGATGGTACTTGGTCCTGCTTTGAGGGCAGGAGACTGGACTCGATGACCTCTCAAAGTCGCTTCCAGCTCTATGAGATCTCCATATTATTATCAAAGGGGCAGTGCTGACTCTGGGTTCCAGGGCTGCCCCTTTCAAAGGGGTGCAGAGGTGGCATCTGAAAGGCGCAGCGGCAGCACAGCTGCCCAGCTGATCTCGGGCTCTGCGCGGAATTTCCCCAGAACCCAGGGGAACCCTAAATCCCCAGCTTATCCCTGGTTCTCGGGAAATGCCGCACACAGCCCGGGATCAGCTGGGGAGTCCCCAGCTGACCCCGGGCTCCACTGCACCTTTGAAGCACGCAGCGGCACTTCAAAGGGGCAGTGCAGCATTAACGCCTGCTATTAACGAGTTAAAAAATGTAACACGTTAATCCTGGACTGCATTAAATCGCAGGCGTTTACACATGACAACTGACAGCCCTACCAGGAATAAAGCATTTCATTAAGATTTACCTAGACGTGATTTCATCAATATAGAAACAAACTCCCTCCAGTCACAAGCAGAACTTCTCCCTTCCAAGTGTGCTCTGGGGTCAGACAGCAGGGCATGCATGGAATTGCTGATATGAAACCAAACAGCATTCTGGGTATTGACATAAAGAAAAGAAATCCATGGGTCATCAGAAATTCCCATCCCCAGTATGGACACATCAAGTCACTTTTGCACTGAAGACAGGTTTACCCAGGACAAGTATTAACAGCTCAGTACCGCTTGGGCAAACCTATATTTGTAATTACAAACAGGAAGGTCATAAAGTCTTCTGGTTAGAACAGGACACTGTGAGTAAGGATTTATTAATGCCCTTCTGCAAATTAACCCCTGCTGCAAACAAACACCAACAAGAGCGGGCAATCAACAACAGGCCATGGTACGTCTAATGTCAGCCAAGGTTAACCCTACATGTGTTTTAAGCAGAGTCAGGCACTTAGCTGCAATTCAGGCAACCTGATCTGACAAAGCCTTCAGATAAGAATATTCATTACAAGTTAATTTAGTTACGCCTGACAACATGCTTCCAGAATTGTGCTTTCCCTAGCTCACAGATGGATGGCTTTTGACCTGAGTCGCGGCTAGATGATGGCAGGCCGTCTTTACAGAGATTAGAGTGGGGAGGAGGAGATTTGAGGTTTTCTTCACTACAGCAGTAATTAACGTGTGCTGGAATGAATCAATCAGCCCTTCTTTTCCCATAGACAGTTATGCAGCAGAGAAAATAGTTTAAATGGCTTTTGAAGGAGAGTGTTTTGTCATTCCACACACTAGGCCACATTCTGCCCCTCAGTTTCAAAATTACTGAGGCTGCACTGGTGTTACTGAGAGCAAACTTTAGCCTACTGCATTTACAGAAAGGCGGGGTGGATAATTTTAAATATGGAAAGATATTAGCATCTGGTATTTATTGTGCACTTTTTAGCCAAGCAGATCTTTACTCACTTCCAAGACATTATGGGTACTTAATAACAGATACACATAATTCCTATTGACAAGAATGCCTGTAAGTCCCATTGCCAACAGTTCTGGAGTAGAGAAGCCTTACACTACCAGAGTGACCTTTATTAATTAAGACTATCAGCAATCCATGATAGAAGTATTGGTACCCTAGTTTATTAATTAATAAAATGAGGGACATACAGATTGAGGAACCTTAAGAAAAATGATTAGTGGTAAAACAGATGCACCGAGGCAGTAGGAGACCTAGTTCTCAGTCTCCTGCTTCAACCACTAGAAACTACCTCCTCCCTAGGAGTTGCAGCCAAAGGAGGAGAAGAGAGCAGACCTTACAGTTGCCTGATCTTAGATTACTGAGAATTTTCAGTTAGAATTTCCCATCACCATCTTTAGGGCTGACATGATAGTCCCCACTTAGTGCGGCCATGCACAAAATATTCTCCCCCCGCCCACCTCTTTGGAGAGCTGCGCAGCGGATGACTGCTCCGGCGGGCAGGGCTGGCTGTGACGGTGTGGTAAGGGAACCACTGGGGATGGCTGAGGCCACAAGGCAGGAGGCCAGGATCTGCCGCGGCCGTGTGGCAGGGAAGGCCTGCTCCAGTGGCCAGGGCTGCCGAATGACAGGGGGCGGGGCATGTTCTGGCGGTTAGGAACGGGACACGCCGCATAGGGAAGGAGTCTGCTCCGGCGGCCGGGAACACGTGTGTGTTAATAAATTGGGTGCCACCATGGCACCTATCTGAACAAGCGCACGTGACCTCAATATTGGTGCACAAGATAAAACTCACTCCACTCTTGGTTGGAAAATCTCAGGAGGAACACTGGTTGACAGGTCCTTTGTTCCAGGATCAGTTTTGTTCGTAATTGTTAAATTATTCGACAATTAGGAACCCTGATGTGCACTATTGCAACACTTACATGGAAGAAACACTTGTATATTTACAAGTGTTTACAAATACAGCTTAATAATACATTTAGCACAGTCACAAACACCCCAACTTCACATCATAGATAGGGAATGTACATCTGTACATCCATATTTTCACACCATTCCTTCTAGAACAACCTGGCATGTTAACCAACATCTTCATCATCACCATTGCCTTCCCCCTCATCATTCTAGCTCCTCCTAAGGACTATAGCTCCTTCTCTTGCCGCCCCTCGGCTGGGATGCCACTTTTATCATGGGTTATGCTGCAGTTATTATGTTTGATGCATACAATTTCTCCTCAATTGTATTTCTTCACCTACTAATGGTGAAGTGTCTTTTTCCTATAGGGCAGCATGTCATCAAGCTCAACTTATTATCATATATGTTAATTCCTTACCATGGGCTTTTTGTGGTTACGTATTACATTTGTTATTTCTGTCCGACCTATTTCTTCAGTCTGCTCTTAATTGGTTAGCTCGGGTTTTTCCAAGTAATGATGGACCTGATACGTTTGAGGGTATTTTTGGAAGCCACTACGCCACTGAAGGTTGCTCTATCTAAGTGAAAGGTCGGGAATATATGCACATTGACTTTGCTATCTGGGTGAAAGATCTGAGGCATGTGCATGCTATCTTTGCCTTAGCTCAACATACAGAACATGGCCTGTAAGTCCCTTGAGTTATACCCAAAGTGCCAATATAAACCTACTGTAATTTATTATAATAAACATATAATCAAATCGATCAGGAAATAATACATTTATAAGAATATATGTATAGGCAAGCAAGCAGGTTTGTCATATAGGCTACATTATATAGGAATTCACACATACAAGAACGTCCTGGTTATAAAGAAGACATGTTGCTGTTGTGTTGGTCTCAGGATATCAAACAGACAAGGTGGGTGAGATATATATATATATATATTTTTGGACCATCTTCTGTCAGGACTGTAAGAAAAGCTGTGTGTAAGCTCAAAAGCTTGTCTCTCTCACTAACAGAAGGTGGTCAACTAAAAGCTTGGGTCAACTCACCTATCTTGTTTTTTCTAGTTATAAAAACACATTGTCATGTCTCTATCTCCAACCTGGAACTCCCTGCTGGATTTTTCCCTCCCCCAATAACAAAAGCTCCAATTAAACAAAATACTTTGAAAATTAAGAGATCAATTTAGGGAAAAAATCTTTATCATGCCCTGCTTAGCTGTATCCTATTGCATCTGCTAGCATCCTCATTTGTTTGCAGTCTTTTGCAGGAATTAGAATGAGAAAGAGATGAACACAGTTGCACTACAGATTCCGAAGTAATGGTCCAAAACTCTACAAATCATTACTGCAGTTGAGACAATTACTATAAAATATACTATATAAGGAATTTTCAAAGGAGTTACAGGAACCTGACCATCATTGAAAGCTAATGCCAGATCAGTACCTAAACCAGGCTACTCAACTTCAGAAGCTCCGGGGGCCACAATGATACTCACAGCACATGCCGAGGGCGGCAACTTAAGTGTGGTTGCGTATACATGCAAATATATATGCAAATAGCTTCTTTCACATGAATACAAAGCACTGCCTACAATGCCCAGACGCTCCTGGCATCTCCTCCGTGGGGGCTAGAAACTCCAACACCCTGTACCCATCTGTTCCAGCCAGCCTGTCCGCTTGCATCTTTCAGTGCTCACGCCGCCTGAGAGATGCCTTGCCGTTGTGGAGCATGTTCCCAGTGGAGGCCATGTTCAAAGGATCCCATCCACAGGCCATGTGCTGAGCCCCACCTAAACCCAGACTGCACTGTGGGCCACAAAACAAACGGGCAGGGGGCCGCGTGTGGCCCATGGGCCGCGTGTTGAGTAGCCCTGTCCTACACCAATGTTCTCTGTAAGTTGAGTGCTTGGGCGGCCACCCAAGAGAGATTCAAATTCTGCACAGCTCATTAGCAGAGAACCTTCAGCCTCCCACTGCCAACAGCATGTGTTTCTACCAGGGATGCACATCTGCACATGCCTCAGTGCACATAACAAAATTTATTCCCCACATAAATGCAAAATATTTGAGAGAACATTGTCCAACACCCTTTTTCAAATGTCAGTCTAAAGATGGTAAGGATGTCTCTGTAAATAATATCAAATCATTGTGCTATTCTAAACACAGGGCTTACATAATGGAGGCTTTTTTCTTTGGTATGAAACATCTCATACTGGCCAGAGACCAGATCCTGGACCGGGATGATCCCAAATAGCAATGGCAACAGGCCTTGTTTTTCTTCCTGTTGTGGTTACACTATAAGAACACCTAGAAACAAGGCTATATTCCCCCGTCACTGAGGATGCTTTCACAAGCAGTGACGTTATTGCAGACCATCTGTGGCATTTTAAAGATCTTCCTTTTAATACTTCAATCAGTTTCATATCAGCACTAGATGAAACACGTTGTTTTGGGAGAGGGAGATCAGCCCAAAGTCACTGTGAAGCAAGACTAATCATAACCATTTTCAAAGCCTATATTCCAAACATTTTCTCACAAATCCTCCAAGGAAACACAGTAACATCCTGATCTGACAAGATTGCTTGAAACATCAGTAGAAAAAAACCCACGTGCACACATACCCTCTCGCCCCCCTCTCCTTCCAAAGCCTCTGTTCCTCACTACATTCTGACATGCCAATCTGGTAGTTTGATTCACATTACAATTGTATGCCCCTCCATACAATCTTGATCCCTCTGCCACACAAGAATACTGCATTTGTGGCAGGTGTCCCATGAGAATCACACATTCCTCGCAATCCATTTACCCGAGTGATTCTTGACAGAGGAGAAAATCCCCACTCTCAAATTACAGAATCCTAGAATACTAGAATTGACAGGAACCTTGAGAGGTCATCAAGTCCAGTCCCCTGCTCTCAGAGGAGAACCACGCACATCCCTGATAGATGTCTATCTAATCTGCTCTTAAATTTCTCCAGTGATGGAGATTCCACCACATCCCCAGGCAACTTATTCCAGTGTTTAACCACCCTGACAGTTAGGAATTTTTTCCTTATGTCCAACCTAAATCTCCCTTGCTGCAATTTAAGCCCATTGCTTCTTGTCCTATCATCAGAGGTCAAGGAGAACAATTTTTCTCCCTCCTCCTTGTAATATATTTTAGGCACCTGAAAACTGCTATCATGCCCCCTCTCTCTTTTCCAGACTAAACAAACCCAATTATTTTAGTCTTCCCTCATAGGACATGTTTTCTAGACCTTTAATCATATTTGTTGCTCTTCTCTGGACCCTCTCCAAATTCTCCACATCTTTCTTGAAATGTGGTGCCGAGAACTGGACACAATACTCCAACTGAGGCCTAATCAACACAGAGTGAAGTGGAAGAAATACTTCTCATGTCTTTCTCACAACACTTCTGTTAATGCATCCCAGAATTATGTTTGCTTTTTTTGTAACAATGTCACAGTGTTGATTCGTATGTAGTCTGTGGTCCACTATCACCCCTAGATCCCATCCTGAAGTACTCTTCCCTAGACAGTCGCTTCCCATTCTGTATGTGTGAAACTGATTGTTCCTTCTTAAGTAGAGTATTTGCATTTGTCCTTATTAAACTCCATACTGTTTACCTCAGACCAGTTCTCCAGTTTGTCCAGATCATTTTGAATTACGACCCTATCCTCCAAAGCACTTGCGTCCTCTCCCAGCTTGGTATCATCTGCAAACTTTATTAGCATACTCTCTATGCCATTATCTAAATAATCGATGAAGATATTGAATAGAACTGGTCCCAAAACTGACTCCCGAGGAAACCTTCTTGTTATGCCCTTCCAGCACGACTGGACCATGGATAACTACTCTCTGAAATTCACACGGCTGACCACCACACTCCTGCTGTGCTCGCCCGGCATGCAAGGAGCAGTGCCACGCAGGAAGGGCAAAAGAGCTGTGTCAAGATGCAGAACTGAGAGCAAGGCTTTGTCCATAACTGGCAGATCCATTTAAGCGACTGACATTTGTCTAGAAATGCTCATAAAATCCTCAGTTGCAATATGGTCCCTATGGTGAAGTTACTGAAATATCAGTGATATTTTTCATAGAATGACTGGCATATTTATTTGATACTCTCAACCCATCCTTAGTTTTCTAGACAAACCAAAACTGTTCCCCTGACCTAAGTTCAGCTGGCACTTTAGCCAACAGCAATTGAACTCGAATTTCACAATATTAAAGAAAATGCAAGAAAAGTCTAAGAATATCAGGTAGTACAGTGATGGAGGTCAACTCTAGGCATATAAATGGAAGCTGGGAAGATGCTAGTAATAAAAATAATATCCATCTCTTATTGAACTACGAGACTTTACGGCACTTTAGAAATAAGAACAGTGTTATTATCCCCTTTTTACAGATAGGCAAACTGAGGACAGGGCAGTGAAGTGATGTGCACAAGGTCATCCAGCAAGGCAACTGCAGAGCCAGAAACTGAACATTCTGAGTCGCAGACGGGGCGCTCTCCATGAGGCCTGACTATTAGAGGTCTCCAGTTTGATCTGTGATGCCAACGATCTGCCCAGAAGTATAGGATGACAAGTGGAAGTAGAGGAGCCAGAAATTAGACTGTTGTCTTTATGCCTTCTGTAGAACAAAGGTTACATGGTACAAGTTGAACCTCTCCAGTCTGGCACTCCGTGGTGTGGCAACATTGGTAATCCAGCATGATTTTTGTTTGCTGGAGGTCCACTTATCCTGGGTTGGCCGAGTTTCCTGCAGTCCCATAAAGTCTGTTTACAGCCACCAGTCTTGGCTCTCAGTGTTCTGTGCTGTTATTTAGCTCTAATTTACCTCTAAATGTCTTCTAAGCGCCCAGTAAGCAGTGAAAGTGTTGGTCATGATGCTAGACAATATTGACCTCCCGTGGTTCAGCACATTCTCTGGTTCGGCATCGGTCAGATCCCAAGGGTGCCAGACTAGAGAGGTTCAGCCTGTATAAAAAATGGGACAGTCCCGTGAAACAAGCATTGTGTGGCTATATTAAAGCCACGGAGGAGAGCATTAAAAGGAGATTTTTGGAGGATGACCATTCTTGTCTCGCTCACAAAGAGTTAACAATAACTAATAATCGCCTACTGTACACAGCATTAGACAACTTCAGAGCTATTAAAAATATTAACTCCTCTGAGTGGTGCAGCAAGTATTATCTGCACCTTGCAAATGCAGAGACTGAAATAGGCCAGGTAAGTGATTCAACCAAAGGGGGTCAATGCCAAAGACAAGACATAAAACTCAGCAGCTCCCAATTCCTATCTGATACTCGGCTGCTTTGTTTTTACTCCTCGTTAAGTGTTCACTTTTTTTTGATTGTATCCCTTTGCTATATATGGTTGTGCCAATTTTCTTCCACAATTTGATCTGAGGAAGTGGGTCTGGCCCACGAAAGCTCCTCACCTAATAAACCATCTTGTTAGTCTTTAAAGTGCTGCATAGTCCTGTCTTTTATTTCAGCAAGACCAGACTAACACGGCTACATCTCTATTACTATTTCAATTAGGGATGTGAACGACTAGTCAACTATCCAATATGCAAATGCTTATCAGATAGTCGACACACTAGTCTACTAGTTACTCTATCAGGAAAAGGCAGCGAGGGGGGAGAGGAGAGGGTGCTTCAAAGTGGCAATGCCGCATGGAGCCTGGGTTCTGCTGCTTTGATATGCCACGTGCAACCCAGGTCCAGCTGGGGAGTCCCCCACTGACCCAGAGCTCCATGTGGCACTGCTGCTTTGAAACGTCGCGGGGAGTATGGGACCAGTGGGTGACTGCTTGAGTCCCCCGCTGGCCCTATGCTCCTCGCAGTGCTTTTGCCTTTGAAGTGTAGCAACAACCCTGGGGCTGTTGCTACACTTCAAAGGCGGAAGCGCCCTTATCGATTAATCGAATAGTCGATGCAAACTGCGTCGACTATTCGATCAACCAGTTCATCTAAATTTAAAATCCCTAATTTCGAAATATCTTATTTTGAAATTTGGCGCCGTCTACACAGCACTTATTTTGAAATAAAGCGATATTCCAAAATGTTCCTTACGCCTTGCGGAATGAGGTTTACAGGGACGTCGGAATAGTGAGCCCCTTACATTTCAAAATAATGTGCGAGCTCAAAAGATGCGGAATAGCTATTTCGGGAAACCTCTGGTATCCCAAAATAGAGCTGCAGTATAGATGTAGCCTGAGGGACCATACATCAATGGGGGAGGGGCAAGGGAAAGACAGCGTGTTCCATTCCAGCTTCTCTCCATTCCCATAGCCAACCCTCTCCCAAACCCCATCCCACACCTGTGCCAGCTACACTGGCTCTGTTCCTGCTGGGGCCTCCACTGCATGGGTGGACATTGTGAAGGAGACTTACAGGTGATCTCAGCTCCCTTTCCTATGCATAAGCATTCCCAAGGGAGCAGAATGGGGAAGAGAAACGGCCCCAAAATATTGACTGCAGCTCTGTCACCTTTTAGAATCAATTCATTCAATCCTCAGGCTGACTGCCACACATTCAGGACCTGATGCTGATCTACTTTGGTGTTACTCCACTGACTTCAGGGGAGCTCCTGAGGATTTACACTGGTACAACTGAAAGCAGAACACACCCGTTAACTTTCAGATGAGCTCACAATAACGTAAGGGCTACACCCACATTCCATTAAATTCTGTAGGGCCATGGCAAACCTGAAAACTAGTCAATTTCAAAGGTGAGTTTATAATACTGTCAGGTGCTACTCCTGCCACCAAGGAGAAATTGACTGCATAGCTCACACAGACACCCTGACTGCATACAGAGTGCTATCCAATGCACAAAGCACACCAGGGGGAAATGCACAAAGGAAATGTTGTTTTTCCTCCACCCTCTCTCAGTTATAGTGATCTTAGATGTTTCTTGTAAGAACAGAAGGAAAGAACTTCAGGCAGACATGACTTTTTAAAATTGGCAATGATTTAACAAGTACTTTAGAGAAAATTTGTAATACAAATAAATTGGGAAATATGGACACATGAAAAAACTGAAAGTGCCAAGAATAACAAGTAAGTTATAACAGGAAATGCTTGGATACCATGGTCATGGGTGTAACAGACCAAACTATTCAATAATGTAGTCCATCATTTACTCACGCAGGATTATCTACTATTGTGTATTCACCAGTGTTTCTTCCAGTCCAGTTTGAAATGCCACAAGCAACAGGGTTAATTTCCGAGATGCTCAGGACCAAGGCACCAAAAACACTTCTCCCCACGCCGAGAATTAAATTAAATTCTATAGTATATTCTAACCCCTTCCCTTCCCCCATGTGAAGCTGCATGTTCATGAGTGAAATATCACTTTAAGCTCCAGGGTTCATTTTTATTTTGGGGTCTGTCTGTGCTGGACAGGTGTGACCACAGTGAGGGTATGCACAGCAGCGGGATCTGCTTCAGTATGCGCTGGCAACACAAGTAAATACCAGTGTCCCCTGCTGGGCTTATGCACATGCTACTGCATCTGCATCGGGGTGGGCATACACCATCCCATGCGCCGGATCCGGTCTGCCAGGGCTAGCCCCTGGCGGGCCCCTACACTGCCGTGTTTACATGAGCCTCTGCAGGTACAGGGGATCGCAGCGCCTGTTGGCCGCGGACTGCCAATGGGGTGGTGCAATAGCCCTCACCTGTGGAGGCGCAGGTAAATATAGTGGCAGCAGCCCACCAGCAGCTAATCCTGGTGAGCCACTGCCAATTTACTGCCCACCCCGATCTACACTGCAACTGCTCGAGCAGGAAAAGCCAGCACAGATATGTCTAGCCAGGTTGCAATCACACTTCGGAGCGCCATGAACACATTTCCTTTGTGAGCAACGAGCAACTCACGGAACTGACCCCTCTGAAGCAAACTACCAAGCAATTTTCCGTAACACAGGCCTGGGCCCAATACCCTCTGTGGGCTGGATCCGTCCCACCAAGCCGCCAGATCTGGCTCACTGATGCAGCAAGGAGCCACAGGCAGCCTCCCTGCCTGTCCCCCGCTCCCTGCATGCTGCTGAGAAAAGCGGTTGCTGTAGGGCTCTATTTGAACAGCTGCCTCCACCCTCGGCACAATCCCATTGGCTGGTTTAATACCTTTGGTCAATGGGAACTGCCTGTTGTCAACAGGCAGCTTGTGAAACACCCTACCCCCTGCCCCTCAGAATCATAGCTGTTTAAAAACCACATGACTCCTGCAGCCAATTCAAGGGTGGGAAATACATGGAGCCTGCGTGAGAAACGTGCTGGGCTGTTGGATGGGAGTCACCCAGGTAAGTCTCCTAGCCACAGCCTGCCTCAGACATACCAAACCTCTGCACTCCACATAACACAAAACCTCTGCGTCCCCTTCTGCGCCCATATCCCCTTCCAGATCCTGCACCGCAATCCCGTGCCCCAGGTCACAACCCCCTCCTGTCCTAGGTCACAGCCCAAACGCCTGCACTCCCTTCTATACCCTAGTCCCCTGCCAGAGGTCACAGCTTCCGCCTTCACTCAAACTACTTCCCAGACGCCACACCCTCTCCTTCACCCCAATCCCTTACTGCAGGGGTTCTCAAACTTTGTGATATCGTGACCCGCTTCTAAGTTGCTCGCAACCCCCCTCTAAGTAGCTTGTGACCCCTCGGGGGCGGGGGGGTCAGGACCCACAGTTTGAGAAACACGGCCTTAATGAAAGCTCCCTTCATCTGAGACCCAACCTCCATCTGAGACCCTGCACCTCTTCCATTAATATGGAAGATACATTCCTTGACCACTTTCCAAATTCTTGCAGTGCCCCCGCCCATCAAGAATTATTGCCCACCCTGCCCTAACATCATTAGCTTAACACGCAGGATTTCAATTACACAGACATTTTGTGCTTGCAAGCAGCCAATTGTTAATCAAATAAAAACATCTCCTCTTGGACTGCATTCCAAACTTTAGGACAAATTCAGTGATCTTTCGTTCACAAATTGTTAAGAGGTTTTTTTTTAAATCTCCTTTTGGGGACTTGTGAAAGGTTAAACCTGCGTGGCCTTTGCCAGAAGCCTGGCATGGAATGGATTTCAGAGTGTTTGGGGGTTTGCTCAGCCAGAAGAAAAGACCAGTCAAGCTAGCTGCAATGGGGCAGTTGCGCTGCACTGGCAAGGCAAGAGTTAAAACAGTCCTGAGTGAGAGCTGCCCTGAGGACCAATCAGGCGAGGGTTTGGAACAGCGAATCAGGGCCTGGCTAGACCCTATAAGAAGTAGGGATGTAAACGAGTAGTCAAATAGTCGACTACCCGATAAGCCTAGGCTTATCAGGTAGTCAAGTCAACTACTCGTATTCCCTCCTCACCCCCACTGCTGCCTCTATATCAGAGGCAGGAAGGGAGGGAGCAGGAGCCGGTGCTGGGGAGAGCCGGCTTAAAAGCCGGTTCCCCCCAGCGCCATCTCCGCGAGGAGGAGGAAGGAGGGAGGGAAAGGGAGGCAGGGTGCAGCGGGAGTAGTAAGCGCTCTCCTCATTACTGACTAATCCATATTTTCTGCGCTGTCACTAGAGTATTGTGCTTTATATTGGCGTTTCTGTGGATTTGCAGTGACAGAAACACCTCACCCAATGTCCAAAGACTCCAGACCCTCTTACCAGCTCAATAGCTCAATCCCACCAACCATGAGTGTTTCCAGGCCATTTCTCTGTCTGCTAAGCAGCATGTCACAAGCTCTGTTCCTCTTGTCACCCAGCGAAGTCACTCATAGAAAGCCTCCTTTTGGTTTTATTATGACTATTAGCAACCGTTAATTAGAGTTTTGGAAAAGCAGTGATAATCTCCCTGTTTCTCAAAGCGATAATCGCTCTTGGCTTTGCTACCAACCGCTCGCTAACAAATGCATTGTTCTGGGGGAAGCGCTGTTTACCGTCTCACGTTATTACCACTATCTATTTTGGGCTGTTTATCATCAGAACGCTGATCAAAGAAGCCCTTTCAGTGAAAGCGCAACATGATTGGTCTCTTTCACCCCCACCTACTGTGAAAATCAAGCATTGGCATCTTACCACCGCATGGCACTGCAGGTTATGATGTTACATCTATGAGTCAGCAGTTCTTCCAATTAATCAGTGGTGATTTCTTGCATACAGCTACCCCAAAATGCACCCATTAGGCCTCTGGCTTCTTTTCTAGCACTTCCAAGTCTTCATGCCACAAAGACCAATGATTTTGGCCTTCACCCCTGATTTCACTTAATGCATGAGGCCTTCAAGGGAACAGTTTGCCTATAATGGCTTAAAATTGCTGAGGGGGAGGGAATCAAAAAGTTTTGGTTGCTTTCAATGATGGCAAGATGCCGGTTCTTTTTGCCGCTAAAAAGCACACCAATTTCACACACACGTCCGCATACACACACACACACACACACACACAAAGGTAAAGGGGGCATATTAGACACCAACTCAGATTAAAAAGTGACACAAAATTACATTTTATTTTGCTCTCTGGCATGTTCACACTGAATTCCTGCCCAGGTACATTAAATGGATTACAACCATATGCCTTTATCCAGGCTCATTTTCAACTAAATTGAATCTTTCAATTGCTCTTAAAGGGCTGCGGCAGAAAAGTCAAGTTTTAAAGGGGAACATTAAGCAAGGTGTCAGTAACAATATCAAACTCGTTAACGGATCAAGAACCGAACCATTTGGCTCTTTCCTTTTTCCTCTGAAACAAAAATATGCAGTTCAATTAAAAAGAAACATATCAGAAGGGGAAGAATTTATAGCTTCGCTGATCAAACAATTGAATTTTATATAACACATCCCAAAAATCTTAAATCTGCGACTAATGACATTATAGTTAATTTACCTGCCAAGAGAATGCTCCCTCTCACATGGCAAACTCTTCATTTGGCAATAAAAAAAGTCCCAGGAGCTAAGAACCAGGAATTGCTTAGTAGACCTGCCAGCCTTCCAAAGTGTCCATGTAGGTCGTAACATCTGGCAAAGAACCAGAGGAATGACAAAAGAACACATAGCCATGTTGTAAAATTCCTTTCTTTTTTCTTGACGTAAATCTTGTAACATTGTGAATTTCTACGGGATGTCAGTGGCTTTGAGACTCCAAAACAAGAAACACATCAAATGTATGAATCAGAACTTCCTGTCATGGGGGGGCCACCCTGTGACTAGGGCAAGCAAGTGGGAAAGAGCTCTGGTTCAATCCAGTGGGGTGTTTTTAAGACCCATTTCAGAAGACAGGACACGGGTGCAGAATGCAGTACTGATGCATAGTCAGCGGAGCAGCAACATGCATACTGGCATCTTCTGCTAGACCTTCCAGTGTAAGAAATATTGCCAACTGAACAGAAGCCATGTGGCTCCTTTAACTCCCTTCCACCTGCCTAGCATGTTTATACACAGTAATGTTCTTCCCCTCTGATACCATTCTCTTTCTGCAGACACAACTTCCAGTGGAAGCACTAGGGGGTCCCTAAATTGCCTCTATTCTAATCAATACAAACAATGCTTTGTAATGCAGATTGCCAGAGGAAACTCACGTCTTTAGCGGCAGGAATTCTTCGTTTTCTACGGTTTCCACTGCAAAATAAATGAGCTCACATTGATGCTTTTGGTTATACTGTGCTCCACAGGATGTACCAAGTGTTCACCAAATGAATTATAGTAAGGAGGACTACAGACCGACTTCCGGTATATTATGAGGCAGAGAAGATCTGTGGCCTGTTTCTATTACCCTACAGCCCCTTTATGGCATCCTGGCAGGATAAATGGTTGGGTTTTTTTTTTAATCATCTGGCAGCTCTACTCCAATGGCTGGTTGGGAGGGAGGGAAAATACTGGACCAAAGTCTCTGCTAGTGTAAACAGGAACCGCTCAGCATTGACTTCATGATGTTTCACCCATTTTCTCTGGTGAAGAAGTATTTTAATATGACATAAAATTAACTTTCATTCCGTATTCTAAATTGACTCCTGACTGGAGCCATCAGTCCAGTTACCCTAGGAATGTTACTGTTTCTAGGGTTCGCACCTTTTAGACACTGAGGTGTCTTCTAAATATATATTTGCTAATAAGGATTTATTATTTTTATTAGGATAGATAACTGTCCATGGATTTTTATCATTACCCAGGTCTTTCCCTTCACACCCCAGCAAGCTGACATGCTAGTTACAGCAGAGACTGGGCTGTTATCCTGTTTACTTCTCCTTTTTGATGTATCGCCACAGTCTAAATTAATTTAACAGTTTCACTTTCGGTCCTGTTGAGTAAATAAGCCTCTGGAGGACCGCATCATTAGCGCTGATAAACACTTCACGGGGTAGTCATACAGAAATGGAACCGACTGAGGAAGAGAGAAGAACCATTGTAAAGTAATTAAGAGTCTGTGATTTCTGTAGTTGTGGCTGAAGCCCTCATCAAGTTGCTTCGAGTCTCTTACTTGCCCCGGGCCCTGTTATTGAAATGAAAACTTGAAGCCATGTACCCAAGCTTCCCAGAGAGGGGGTATTGACATAAGGATGTGGACTAAACATTCAGTGAGCATTGGACGGACTGGGACATGGGGATCAAAAAGTGTAGCCGTTCAAACAGTTAACCGATAAGTCTCAGTTTATCGATGTCTATTATGGTTACCTGCTGGCTCTGCTGCCTGTCCGTTCCCAAGGATGGCTTTGCTGCAGACTATGCAGAATAAAGCTTATATACGTAAGCTTTATACTGCAAGCCCGCAGCGCGTGTAACGCTGTCACCACTAGGATTTTTAGCAGTTACACGGTTACATTTTTAAATGACTTTTTACATCCCTCCTGGGGAGCAGAAATCAATTCTGAGAAGGCATTCTCTTTTGCTTATACCCAGGCTAAGCACATGGCAACAGCCCAAACAGAGCTTTGTATTAGTAGCTTCCTGCTCAACAAAAGCAACGCGTGGCAACACAGCAGGGACCTTTCAATTGGTCTCTCTCGTGCATTTCTCTTTCTGTTTACATAGGTGATGTTATCATGAGATGAGTGAACTCCATGAAATATAGATATACGGGGCCAGAATGTTCTCTGCTGTTGTAAATCAGCATTGATCTGCTGACTTCAGAGGACCGTTGCTAGGTTATGTCAGTTGACAATTAACCCTCTGTGCCAATTAAGTTGAATGCTTCTGCTAACCAGATTGGGGTGGGCATTCAGTAAGGTCTGGGCACCAAGGCCCCAACTCAGCAAAACACATACGCAGGTGGTTAAATCCATACTTGTGCAGCAACTCATGGATCCTGGGATTTTCAGAGGGCTGTAAGGCTGCTGATCCCAGCTCATATGGCCATTCAGTGGAAGTTGAGGGCCTGCCTCCTTTTTAATTCTTGGACAATTCAGCACACACACGCTTTATTCCTATTGATTTCAAAGAGACTTAAGCACATGCTCTGTTCAACTGAGGCCTGTTCAGAATTTTGGCTTGCTGAGATTCATTGGTATCCAAACAAATTGTTGTTCCTCATGATCTTTCTCCACCCCGCAGCACCACAGGCCAAGAGCGAAATATTCCAACGTCCTACAATTGCCATTTGTTAGCAGCAGCATGAATAGGGCAAACAACTCATCAGCTATATTCTATCATCACCCACACCTGTTCTGGATTCATACAAGCAATGCACCACATAATAGCTACTTATGTGCAGAAGAGAGAAACAGCAATCATTTTACAAAGCAGCCTCATTCTCTTGCCCACCGTTTTACAAGCACGCAATGGATTTGCTTTGGATCGACAATGTGCTGCCTTAAAGATACAGGGCAAGATTTTTAGAAAATACTTACGTGACATTAAAGTGCCTAGTCCCTTTCAAAGGAGCATGTGCTCCCAAGATCTGGTCTGCATACACATTGGCTACGTCTAGCCAATCGTAAAAGGGATGTAAATTAGACTTATCGCAATTGCTAATGAAGCGGGGATTTAAATCTCCCCCGCTTCATTAGCATAAAAATGGCTGCCGCTTTTTTTCGGCACGGAGCTTTGCCAGACAAAAGCGCCAGCCTAGACGTGGATCTTGCGGAAAATAAAGCCTTTTCCGAAAGATCCCTTATCCCTCTATGAAATAAGGGGATAAGAGATCTTTCGGAAAAGGCTTTATTTTCCGCAAGATCCGCGTCTAGACTGGCACTTTTTTCCGACAAAGCTCCATGCTGTAAAAAAGCGGCAGCCATTTTTATGCTAATGAAGCAGGGGAGATTTAAATCCCCGCTTCATTAGCAATTGCGATACGTCTAATTTACATCCCTTTCACGAAAAAGGGATGTAGTCTAGACGTAACCATTTTGTACTGATCACTATCCCAACTGTCTGTTTCTTTTTCTTTCATGCAGTTGAGGAAGTGAGTTGCAACTCACGAAAGCTTATGCCAAATAAAATTGTTAGTTGTTAAGGTGCCACTGGATTTCTTGTTATTTTAATTAGTGACGAGATATTTTTAACTGATATATAATTACAACTTACAATATGGATGCAGTCATACTGTTCTACAGTACAATAGCTTGAAGCTGAAGCTTGACAATTTAGCTTGTTTTTCCTGCGTGGGAATGAGTTTAAACTGAACACAGACACAAAAAGTCTCAGAGGGGTAGCCCTGTTAGTCTGTAACTTTAAAAACAGTGAGCAGTCCTGTGACACCTTAGAGACTAACAAATATATTAGGTCATGGGTTTTCATATACTGTATACACACACACAAAAATCTGTCGTATATAAGTGTGTCCACAGTGGGGGTGGGAAATGGGGAAGGGGAGGTATAACTGAATCAGTGTCATTGGTGTAACTTTTTCCATGCAGACAAGGCCTAACTCCAAGGAGTTATATAGAGGATTGGAGTTACATAGAGGATTACCGTGGCCCAGGATTTAGATAAGCATCTAAACTATTGGATGCTTATGCAAACTGAGAAGCCAAACTATTTGAGATTCACCCACCTTTAACTTTCCACTGGCACAAGCAATTGATTGGATGCATTCTGGGAAAGCAAATGAACAATGGTGCCCAGATAAGGGAAAAAAAACCTGAGGATATGGATGATAGTCATATCTGTGTATCATCAGAACTACAGTGTCAACAGGAGTCCTGTAATGACCTACAAAGATTCTATATAGCTGAACCTACTTTGGAAAACCCACTTGTTTCTGTACTCAAAACAGGAATTTCCATTTAATTGCAGGGATGCTGTGTAGTTTCCTCAAGAGATAGTTTTGGAAGGTCCTGATATAGTAGTGGAATATAATACTATTTCTGTATATGCATATGCCATTGTTTTGGCACTGTTAGGAAAGAGCCGAAAACTAGAGGAGCAGGAGAAGGCTCTTTCTGAAAATAGCTCATAAATTCTGGCATGGAAAGAGTGGCAACCCCAAACTTCCCAAATAGAGGAGAGACAGAGAGGTAGCCCTGCTCTTCTCTCTAAGGCCATGTCTACGGGTATGTCTACACTACAACGTTAATTCGAACTAACTTAGTTCGAATTTGTTAATTCGAACTAAGCTAATTCGGACTAACGGATCCAGACTAAAAAACTAGTTCGAATTAGCGTTTTCCTAATTCGAACTAGCATGTCCACATTAAGTGGACCCTGAACCGGGCTTAAGGATGGCCGGAAGCAGTGCCGGCAGGGCATCAGATGAGGACTTAGAGCGTGGAGATGCTTTCTCAGGCTAGCCGAGGGCTGTGCTTAAAGAGTCCCGACCCCCACCCCGGACAGACAGTTCTCAGGGGTGCCCCGCTTGCAAAGCAGTCCTGGCTTGGATTGCCCGGACTACCCACACTGGGCACATCACACCACTCGGCCATCAGCCCGGCTGCACTTGCCGCAGGCTGCCATCTGGGGAGAGGGGGCAATTGGGGGGCTGCAGGAGAGGTTCCACCCCCAGAAGCCCGCAGAGCCAGCCCAGTCCTCCCCATCGGGGGCTCGTGCCCCATTCCTCCCTCACCTCCTTCCACTTACCCTTCCCGAGTCCACCTTCCTGATGTACAAAATAAAGGACAAGTGTGTTCAAAAATAGAATCGGTCTTTATTGAACAAAACTGGGAGAGACTGGGAAAAGGAGGTGGGAGAGGGGAAGAGAGAGGGTGGGAAAGGGGAAGGCAACTAAAATGATCAGGGGTTTGGAACAGGTCCCATATGAAGAGAGGCTAAAGAGACTGGGACTTTTCAGCTTACAAAAGAGGAGACTGAGGGGGGATATGATAGAGGTCTTTAAAAACATGAGTGGGGTGGAGAGGGTGCATACAGAAAAGTTCTTCATTAGTTCCCATAATAGAAGGACTAGAGGACACCAAAGGAAAGGAATGGGTAGCAGGCTTCAAACTAGTAACAGAAAGTTGTTCTTCACAAAGCAAAGAGTCAACCTGTGGAACTCCTTGCTGCAGGAGGTTGTGAAGGCTAGAACTAGAACAGAGTTTAAAGGGAAGTGAGATCAAGTCATGGAGGCTGGGTCCATGGAGTGGTATTAGCCAGGGGGTAGAAGCGGTGTCCCTGCCCAAGGTTTGTGGAAGGCTGGAGAGGGATGGCACGAGACAAATGGCTTGGTCACTGTCTTCGGTCCATCCCCTCCAGGGTCCCTAGGATTGGCTGCTGTCGGCAGACAGGCTACTGGGCTAGATGGACCTTTGCTCTGACCCAGGACTGCCATTGTAAGCTCAGGGCTCAGGATCGGGGGTCTCACTGGACCCCCTTGATTCTCTTGCACACCTGCTCCTGGGTGGCCAGGCTGGCAGCTCTCCTGCCCTAGCCGGCCACTTTCCTGTGCCTAGTGCGGAGATCGTGGACGAGGTCCACGATGTCTGCACTAGCCCAGGCGGGTGCCTGCCTCTTGCGGTCCCGAGCAAGCTCCCGGGAGCCGCCAGCCTGGTCCCGGGAAGAGGCGGAGGGCTGGGGGGCATCGGGTGGGTGGCTCGATCCGTGCCAGGTGCAGGGTCTGCTGGCTGGGTGCTGGCCGGCTTGCACCTGGCATGGGCACCGTAGCCAGCCCGTGCCCCTTTAACGGGGCCGGGGCCGGGGGGGGGGGCAGAAGAGTTTCCCTGGTGTTGGCCAGAGTGGCCACCAGGGAAACCTGGGGAGGCCTACCGTCCCACTAGTTCAAATTAAGGGGCTACACACCCCTTAATTCGAACTAGCTAGTTCGAACTAGGCTTAATCCTCGTAGAATGAGGTTTTCCTAGTTCGAACTAAGCGCTCCGTTAGTTCGAATTAAATTCGAACTAACGGAGTGCTAGTGTAACGCCTATCAAAGTTAGTTCGAACTAACGTCTGTTAGTTCGAACTAACTTTGTAGTGTAGACATACCCTACATTATGAAATAAGGTGGAATCTATTAAGGCTGATGTCTGGTCACCCAATTTGGTAAATCGAAGGTCCGTGTCCCCACTGTGCACAAGAACGTAGTTCAAAGTACTGCATACCCGCTAGGGAGACTGCTGTCGACTGAGAGCGATGCACTGTGGGTAGCTATCCCACAGTGCCTGTGCTGCTTTGCACTCTAGGTTAAGCTCCTGGTGCACACTGGGACCAAAACTGTGCAGCGGGTGGTTATGGGTCCACGTCATCAGCATCCCATAATGCACTTGTCTCCCCTTGCTTGAGATCAATGGGAAACAGTCTTTTTGCGCCCTTTTTTGGCCCCGGTTGCCTGTGCAGACGCCATACCAGCATGAGCATGACCCACCTCATGGATCCCATTTTACATCACACCGGTGTGATATTGATGTCTACCTTGGTGCACCCCAATGGTGTATTTCAAGAGCACAAGCATGGCATGTCAGGAAGAGGCTGAGGAGAAGGAATCTCCTCCATCTCGACATGCTGTACGGGCAAGCCCTTGCGTTCAGCAAACTGGAAAAGTAACTAGCAATCGATCCACTGGACACAGTGGAAGTCTGGTTCTGGTGCCCTGAGACAAGCCCAGACTGGCAGGACCGAATAGTGCTGCAGGTATGGAACGAGCAGCAATGGCTGCAAAACTTCCGAATGTATAAGGCCACTTTCATGGAAGTGAAGTCTGAAGGAAGCGTTGTCTGATACTTGCTACTTTGGAACTTGGCTGAATGAAGCTTTGCTTTATATCCTTCATGTCAGCCTGTGGCTTGGGCCTTAACAGAGCAGGTTATTTCCCTACCGTTTTCTGTTTGGCAATAAATGGCCCTTCACTGATGCTTACACTCAAGCATGGCTGCTTCCGAAACAACTCACACCAGTGGGCCAATCCCAGGCAGCTATACAAGCTGCTCCGGGTCCCTTGAGGCATTTGCCCTCTTTCAGTATTGGCGTTTGAGAAGAATAAACACAAAAGAAATCCTGCAATTATTATTTGTGCTCTAGTGATTAACTATCAATGTCTCCACAGGTCTTCCTTCTCTTCACCAAATAGGCAGTAGGGATGTAAAATCCTGTTTAATCGGTTAACAGATTAAATATTATGTTTCACCGGTTAACTGATTAAAAGGGGCATGGGTGAGGGCAGCCCGAGCCTGTGGTGTGCAAAGGCTCTCTGCAGACAGAGGCTACTCCAGACGATGAGGTAGCTCCGGCCTGCAGGCTGTCCAGACCTGCTGCGGACAGGGGCAGCTCCAGACGACCACAACAGCCCTTCTGCAGCGCCTCCCCTCCCCCTTCAGTCCCAACCGGTTAATGGTTAACCAGAACTGGTAAGCATCACCTGTAAAGAGTAATGCTTACCCGTTAGTCTTTCATAACCCTAGTAGGCAGCCTATTCATCTAGTCTTAAGCCGGACAGTTCTCTTTTTCTAAGGTTTTTATTTTGAGGTAGGGATGTAAAATATCGGTTATTGGTTAGTCGACAATTCTATAGTCCCTGGGGGCGGGGCCAGCAGCCAGTGCACTCTGGCCTCACTCACAAGGAGCCCCCTGCCACTTTGCGCTGTTGCCTCTGATACAGAGGAAGCAGCACAGTGCGTCAGGCAGGAGCTGGTCCATGAGGGGAGCCAGTTTAAAAACCAGTTCTCCTCGCGGACCAGCTGCCTGTCACCCTGAGCTGCTGCCTCTGATAAAAAGGGGTGATGGGGTGGCAGCAGCCCAGGTCTAGGACAGGGTCTGAGCTTTTGGACATGGCATGAGCCAGAACTGAGCAGGCCTGCCTGCCCATCCAGATCCTAATACACTTTAAATGCAGAGCTGCAGTGGGATTAGGCCCTGGATCTGGGGTGAGCCAGGACTGAGCCAGGCTACTGGCCAGCCTGTTAAAAAAAAATGCTGAGGTGGAGGGGAAATGCACGTGTCTATAGCATTCAACTGTAAGCTTTTTCTTATTGGTTAATCAGTTCATTGACTACACTATTACAGCCCTTCTTGGGGCTGAGCAAAAACCATGTGTGGTTTTTCCCGGTGAAATGGATAGAGGATGCTATTTGAAGAGTGAGGTTACACTGGCAGGAGCACGATCATGCTGGTGGGATCACGCTGACCAAGAAAGTACTGCAACGGCCAATATTCTGGGGATATGTAGTCTTACCAAGTCTTCTGTATTTGCTCTTGGAAGGCATAGCTACTGCACCTGTATGCCTTCATTTGAGAAGAGAAAGACTAAACAAAAGACCAAAAAAATAAAATCTTATGCTTACAAGAGTCTGTGCAGTGGTGTTTTGGGTAGGACTCGATTAATCATTTGTGGATGGCTGTGATTCTAAATAACCATGAAAAGGCTGCCATATGTGTTCAGATTTACCACTTATGTTTCATAATGTGTACATCTGTTTTTTATAAATAGCTGTCCACGCCAATGCATCTCCCCCCTTTCTCACTACCTTCCAAAGCACCTTTCCATTGACAAATTATCAATGGTTTTGCCAACACAGGGCTGGTGTTTATCTGCTTAGTGGTCTCCACTGGGTTATCTTCAGACTTGGCACAATTTGATTTTTGTTTTTTAAATAATTTTGATGGATATTGGTTTATTTGTAAGCATTTTATTCTAAATGCCCACAGTTATAAACAATTATTGGAGGGGTGTCAGATATGTAATGACAGTAGATGCTTAAGATTAAAAAAAAATTAAAGTCTTGTAACTGTTAAAACACAAATTATCAATATATGTCAAAATATGAATTAAAATATCCTTAAATCAAACTCTATTAAGTCCTTAAGAAGCATTTTTCTTTCTTTGCCTATCTTTAAATTTCTGCTATTAATCAATGGAATTATTCTTTCATCTGTTTGTGTGTGATTTGGCGATATTGACATTTACTGACATTTACTGATAAAAAGCTAATCCTTCCAAGCCTACTTATCTTGAAAATCGAAAGTATTATCTACTACACCAAGAAAGGGTGTTTAGGGCATTAAAGTCAGAGAACAATTTCCCATCCTATGTTTTATTTAATTCCATACATCCCTTTCCACAGCCATTACCAGAATGTCTCCAATCACCTCAACATTTACTGAAGATGCTGAAAAGAAGAGAAGAGATGAAGAGATTTACAAAAGAGTTGAAAATAGCAATCAAGACAAAAAGAGGAAGCAAAGACTGTAAAGAAGTTAAGGGAAATAATAAAATTGGAAAGAGTAGTCATTGTGGAGTCTGACAGTCGGAGCAATTATGAGGTTAGATACTCTAATATAATCAGCATCACTGATTTCACTGAAGTTTCAATGGTTTCCATCTTCTGAGGAAAGTTAAGAAGCAGATGCAGATCAAACAAATCAGACTTTCAGATAGGAAAGAGGAACTTGACGGAAAGAAAAGATGATGGGAAAGATCCAATACACACACAATGAATGAGTTAGCTGAAATGTAATACCTGAGTTATCCAGATAAATGAAAAGTCAGCAAATCTTGGAATGGTTTGGAGTGGTTGTGAAAATGATGGAGCCAAAAGTGGACAATTACCTTTGCAATTAAACCTATTTTTAAACATTAGAATTTAACTAAGCTTAATTTTTTTTAACAAAAAGGAATGGCATCAGCTGTGCTATTTCTGGGAGAGAAGCAAAAGTGAGAGAAAATGGCAAGTAAAATCTAATTAAGAATTGATAAGAAAACTATAAATTGTAGTGTCTAATTACTAGGATAAAACAATAGAAAAAAGAGTTTGAGGGAAAATAGAAAGTGCTTGCACAGAAATTCCTGTTCTGAAAGTAAAATGTTAGTAACACGCCATGAAAGATGGGAAATTGGGTCAAATGTTAAGGAAAGAGGTTTGAAATTCAGGGCTGTTTGTTCCCATTGCTTTCTTGGCCACTTACTCACAGCATAACTTGGGCAAATAATTTAACTTCTGTGTCTGGAAAATGTGTGTGAATGTAACAGCCAACATCACAGGCTTCATTAACAAACATTTGCAAAGGACTCTGAAATGCTTAGATCTGTGACACCGGGTCAGTACAAAGTGAAAGCCCTGGAGTGAGATGGATGATTTTATATCACATCCCTTTGATTTTTTTTTTTAATGTTTAGCCTCTAGGATGTTATTGGAAACTAAGTCTGTCACTTGAGAGGTAATTCCCTAATAAACCAGTTTAAAAATAAATGAATATGCCCAAAAGTTAATTGTGCCCTCTAGCGTTAGCAACATTCGGCACTAGGTGTACACTGTATCAAGAATGGCTATATATGAAAAAGAAAGAATCAAAAACTGTCCCTCTAGGGTTAAGGAAAAAAACGACCAACCTATCAAACATATGTAGACATAAATGGAAAGATTATAGCTGAGTGTATAAAAATGATAAGAGCAAAAATGGAGACGGAAAGGAAGATTGCAGAAACTGTTAAGGTAAAAAAGTTCCAAGCACATAAGGAATAAGAGGTCAGCAAAAGGAGATGGCGATGCCGCTAAGAAATTGCAGAAGTAATAGACTGACAGAAGTATTGATACAAGAGCAAGATATGTAAAATTAATTCCACTCCTGGCCTCGGTGTTCATAGAGGATGTGCAGGACAGAAGGCAGAAAGAGACAAAGATCTCTTGCAACGGGAGGAAGAAAACGCTGTAAGGAAATCAGGATATTTGAACAGGAAATCATGGGAAAGGAATCATGATACTGTATAGGGGCAGATGAAACGCATCTAACCATGACTCCTTGTCTTACTGATTTGGAATGAGCTTCAGCCAGCTATTTTTTGGCCCAGTTCAACCGGACAGTGCACTCAAATCTAAGGAACTGATACTGTATAATTCAGGGGTAGGGAACCTTTTTTGGGTCAGGAGCCACTGTCCCACAGAAAAATCAGTCAGGCGCCACACACAAGTGAGAAGTAAAAAAAAAAAAAAAAAAAGGTGGCCCCTGACCAAGGAGACAGACACTCCCCACATTCCCCCAAATACCAGAGACTTGGGGGGCCCAGGCTGGTAGATTTTGTGTGCTCCAGCCTGTGGGGGGACAGAGGTGGGATTGGAGAACCAGAACAGGCTCCCCAATGCTGGGGCCAGATCCAGGCAAGCCAGGGGCCACATCCAGACCCTTAGACTCCCTACCATTGATTTAAATCTACTATCCTCTGAAGTTCAAGAGAGCTACACAGGATTTACATCAGCTGACAACTGGGTCCACTGGGTCCTCATTTAAAAAAGTAAGAAACCAGCCATGGACACTGGAGTCCCTGCTGATACATTCCTACCTTTCCCTGGGCTGATTGCTTTGAACCAACAAATGAAAACAAGAAAAAGCCTGAGGGCAGGCCCACTTTTCTTCATAAAACTAGCACAGAGGAGAAAACAAACCCCCTCAGCTTGTTTGTTTACTGGACACATGTTGGTTAAAGACCAGCAGTTGGCTTTGCCTTTATCCAACTGCTCCAAGCACGTCAGCTTTAGTCCAAAGCTTCCCCCTTAACTTACTATTTTAAGAAAGCCAAGCATTTGTAAAGCAACGAATGACAGTGGTATGAGCCGATGTCCCTGTTGCTTGGAGAGCTTTTAATTGCGATGACATTCTGTTCGTCTAAACAGGCCTGTTAAAAATTTAACCAGGGGGGAAAAAAAGGAAGAGAGATACTGGATCTCAGAAGCTTTTAGTGTAATCACAGAAACGCAGTGTACCAGACTTAACCTTAACAGTGCAGCTTATAGAGGACAGGCAAAATATCAAGCTGAATTAAGCCTTAAATGATGATATGGTCCTTGGAGGAAAATGAGCTTGTTTGATGCATGTTTTCTTTTATGCTCATGTTTTACAGCAATGGGGGGAGGGGGGACCACCACTGAAGAAGCTTTCCATAGTGTGCTTCACGGTAGGATTTCAGCAGAATACTCTTAATCCGCCCTCCGCCTCACTCCCCCCTACCACCCCGCCCTTCTAAATCTCGGTAACTCCTGATAGTACGGCGATTGAGAAGCACTGCTATTTTATTCAGGGCTACAGTGCTCCGTGGTAGATAGAGATGAAATTAAAACCTGGCTTGGTAACACAGGTAGAAAATTAATGATTTCTCACCCCAACCCTCCCCTTACGCCCATTCTGGTTGCTTTAAAGGTCTCGTATTTTCCTCAGGCCTGGATTTTCTTCCCCAATTAATCATTATTGATCACGCTTCAACATTTCAAATTCTCATTTCATATATAAAAGTGAGCCCCCGTGACTGACTGCTTCTCACAGCATCTCTTCTGGCCAGCCTGGAACAGAAAATGTTTCTAAGAATCACCTTGTCACATTATTAGATTCTAAAGATCACTGCTGTACCCACGGGGGGGCGGGAGGGGGTTTGGCCCCCAAAAGTCTGTACAAAGGGGATCATGTGAGATGTTAAATGAAAAGCTTATGTTCTACTGATTCCGTATATGCTACTTGTATGGTATCTGTATGTGGAGTTATAAATATGTACTCTGTGTTGATGCTGGAAAATTCATCTGTCTGAGACAGAGCAATGGGCAAAGAACGTTCAGCCAGTGGCTATGCTAATTAGCAAGGAGATAATGATTCTCTAGGTGCCAAAATACACCTGAGGAATGTGACTGATACCTGCAAACAAGCCAGAGCATAATGGCTGCCAGCATGTGAAACAGAGATAGGTCGCTCAATCATGTGACCTATTCTGGCCAGGAGGATGCCAGGAGAGGTATAGAATCATAGAATACTGGACTGGAAGGGACCTCGAGAGGTCATCGAGTGCAGTCCCCTGCCCTCATGGCAGGACCAAATACTGTCTAGACCATCCCTGATAGACATTTATCTAACCTACTTTTAAATATCTCCACAGATGGGGATTCCACAACCTCCCTGGGCAATTTATTCCAGTGTTTGACTATCCTGACAGTTAGGAAATTTTCCTAATGTCCAACCTAAACCTCCCTTGCTGCAGTTTAAGCCCATTGCTTCTTGTTCTATCCTCAGAGGCCAAGATGAACAAGTTTTCTCCCTCCTCCTTATGACACCCGTTTAGATACCTGAAAACTGCTATCATGTCCACCCTCAATCTTCTCTTTTCTAAACTAAACAAACCCAATTCCTTCAGCCTTTCTTCATAGGTCATGTTCTCTAGACCTTTAATCATTCTTGTTGCTCTTCTCTGGACCCACTCCAATTTTTCCACATCTTTCTTGAAATGTGGTGCCCAGAAATGGACACAATACTCCAATTGAGGCCTAACCAGTGCAGAGTAGAGCGGAAGAATGACTTCTCATGTCTTGCTCACAACACACCTGTTAATACATCCCAGAATCATGTTTGCTTTCTCTGCAACAGCATCACACTGCTGGCTGTAAGTGCCATGTGGCACCCTCCATCTTGTCTTCAGTTCAACTGCTGATCCTAGATGCAGCCTTGCAGGGAATAACGAGCCGGAAAGAACCGTGGACCCATCCTGACATAGGATGTACACCAGAGACTTATAAGATAGCAGTTTATAACATCTCTGGTAAGAGCCTGCATTGAGAACTTGGTGATTCAATGCATGTAATGTATTTTCTTTAACAACCTTACTCTCATGCTTTTCTTTCCTTTAGTAATAAGCCTTTAGATTGTAGATTCTAAAGGATTGGCTCAGTGTAATCTTGTGAGTAAGATCCAGAGTGTAAATTGACTGGGACCTGTGGTTGGCTTCTTGGGACTGGAAGAACGCGTTTGGGGTAGGTGAGATTGGGTTCTATAACCCCGCAGCAGTGTTCAGGCCTGGGGCTGGTTGTGGCACAGGGAGAGCTGAAGTGTCAGAGGGGTTTTGCTCATGAGGCTTCTGGCTGGCCAGGTTGGCAGCTGAAGCGTTCGGTGTGACTGGTTTGTGGCCTATTTTGGAAGGTCTCCAGTCTGGGGCACTAAGGAGCCCTGAGTTTTAAGCAATTCGCCCTGAGCGGACACCCTCAGCTGTGCCCGGACCCAGCCCGATCCGTCATATACCTCAAAGGATTATTTTCCCCATAATTAGGGCTCGATGATCGTGACGAAAACCACTCGCCAGGCCTGCAATGCGCATGCGCGAGACCCGCACTGAGCAAGCGCGAACTGCTGGTGGACAGGGTGACCGGCTGAAATCTACTCGCCACGGGCGAGTAGATAAGCGGATTTGTCGAGCCCTGCCCATAATGACAGAAGCAGAAGGAGCCGTAGTGAGCATAGTCTCAGGGTATCTGGAAAAATACTTAATGCTTAAATACAAAGCATTAAAAGTCGCAGAGGGAGTAGCTGTGTTAGTCTTTAACTTAAAAAGAAAAACCTTAAAAAACGAGAGGTCCTGTAGCACCTTAGAGACTAACAATCTATATCTATATCTACACACACACACACACACACACACACACACACACACACACACACACACACACACACACCATGAGCTTTTGTGGGCATAACCCAGTTCTTCAGATAAGTGGAACAAGAGGAGAGCATTAAAGCATGTTCTTAACTGATCTGGGTGCTCTTAACCAAGTACTTAGCTACATCGGTGAACATATTTCCAGTATATAAAACCATCACCACAGTGGATGTAAGCGCCCTTTGTGTGTGGCTGCCGGAAGGAGGCCATGAGTTGAATGAGCTATGGAGACTGAATGTTCCCCTCCCACACCAAGACATGGCCCCTCCAGAACTGCATAGGGGCACTACAGTGGGGTACGTTTGGGGGAGTCTAGCTTTGCCTATGTAGGTCTTGAATTTTCAGGACTATCAATTCAGGACTTTACAAACAATGTGCAGGCCAAAGATCATTTTCACAAGCAGGAAACTCACTGTCTGTGAGTTAATTGAGACCATTCCTTCTCTTGCAAACACTTCTAACTTCACAGGCACATTTGGACAGCACATTTGGTCTCTGTCCCCGAGTGGAGCTTTGAAAGGTGCAAAGCCTTATCCCTCTCCCACCCCCTACTGCCTCTGGAAGAAGGGCTACATTAAAATATCAGCAAGAACAAAAAGTAGGCGAGGACTGAACAAGCGCTTCACACTTCAGTCCAACGGACGATGCGGAAGGGGAGCTGTGCACCTCTGACTGAGAGGCCTTTAGCCTCCCTTTGGGTGGCGAGCCACACCTAGCATCAGAGCAGAGAATAGGGTACGTGTGCCAACAATCACTTTAAATACATACATGGAGAAGTCTTTTATTCCTGCTAAACCTCATAGGCAAAGAGCTGATATGCCCAGACACATCTCCCTGGCCTGTGTGCAGTACCTAGGTCCCAGACTTGCAAGCTGACACAGCCTCAGTGGTGTCTGAATACTCAAAATTAGGGCAGTTAACAAACGTTTACTTTTGGAAACGTGTAACTGCTAGATTTTTTAGCAGTTACACATTTACACGCAGGGGGACAGGCGGGAGCTGATGCTTGTGGGGAGTCAGCTTTTCAGCCAACATGAACCCTGGCTCCCGCCTGCCTCTCCCCAAGCTGCTGTCTCTGATACAGAGGCAACAGCGCGGAGGGCAGGCAGCTCCAGGGCAGCCAGAACATGCATAGAGCTAGCTTAAAAGCCAGCTCCCCATGGGCACTGTCTCCCGCCTCCTCCCCCCTTGCTGCTTCTGATATGGAAGCAGCAAGAGAGTAGGGGTGCAGCTAACCATTAGGATTAACCGATGAGCCCTGGCTTATCGGTTAATTGCGTAAACGGGTGCACGCCAACACCCCTCCTTAAAGTGCTGCTTGCGTCACTCGTCTCTCTGCATTCACTTCCACTTTTAATGGGTGGTCTTTTGTGATCCGTGCCTCACTAGCGCAATGAGGAGGATGTGTGGCGCCAGAGGGCTGGTTCTGCCTGTCCTAGCACTGTTTCTTAGCTGCCATCTGACAATTCCCATGAAGTGGGGTCTTCTCACAGGCCGTTGCTTGCTCTCTCCTGGTGCACTGTCCCATGTAGTGGCACTGAGACCACTTCCAGCAAGAATATGGAGTCTGTTCTGCCACCTTTGCTACCAGCCAACTGGTATTTAGCTCATGGGGTAAAGCCTGATGCATGAAACTCATGAGGTCCCAGGTTTGATGCTGCCCACAGATGACACATGCTGGGAACAGCATTGCTGTGTTCCCATCATCCTGCAGGATATCCCTGCCTTCCAGCCTAGTGCACCACAGGAAACCAGCAGTGCACCTATCCCCAACCTCAGGACTGAGTCCTGAATTATTACTGTTTATATGGTGGTATGACCGGGGGTCACACAGCCCAGAGTGAGGGCTGAGAGTGAAGCCCCGGCTGAGGTTATTGCTAATTAGGGCCCAGCTGGGGGCTATATAAAAAAAGTCTCCGGGAGGGAGAAGGACTTACTCTTGCTCTGTCAGGAGAGCAGGAGGGACCTGGCTGTCTGGAACATAGGAGGCTTCCTGGAGGTAGAGCAGGCTGGGGAAGGAAGGCAAAGCAGGGGAAGCTCTGGCCAGGCAAGCTCCCAGGCTGCAGGGCCTGAGGCCAGACCCGAGTGCAGGAGGGCTGCAGAAGGACTGCCAGGGTAGGCAAAGGCAGCAGGTCCACACCCCCTTGCCAATGATAAGTGGCCATTTCAGACTGCTGTTTGGGGCCGGGGCTGGATGAAGACAGGCAGCGGGTCATTGAGGCAAGGAGGGTACAGGGGAACTGGACGTTCCCTGTGAGGAGAACTGGATGCTCCCTGGGGGCAGGGGGCGGACCCTGGAGAGCAGAGACTGATAAACATCCCCTCCCACCCAGAAGGGGGTCGAGAGACACTGGAGCGGACACTGCCAGAGGACAGTGTCCTGAAGAGGACACCGCGGTCCAAGAGCAACACGGGTCTGGAATTGACCCCAACCAGAAGGAGGCAATCAGTGAGCAGATATGAGCTAATTCCCAGTGCTACTGGCAGGCGGCGCCGTGGCAGGAGGACATAGCGCTTTATCGATACTCCAAAGGAGAAAAGATCTTGCTCAACTCGGCACGTGATCCATAATGGTTTCCAATTAGTGACAATATACTTGTCTACTTCCTCTCTACTGGGATGATGTGCCTGTGCAATAACTATGTGAAGCAATGACAGACAGAGCAGGACCCAGAGTTCAGCTCCTTAGCATCCGAAGACTATTCAATGCAAAAATGCTTCTTGCTTTGCTGATTTAGTTCTCAGCTCACCAGAGGTCAGAGGGCTTCCGGAGAAACCTCGGACAGCATAAAAATTGTTGTGGTGAATTGATGTTGACATTAAGAGGGTCTGACTGGATCATTTACTTGAAGCCAAACTGCAAAATAAAAGAGGGGAACTGACTCTGAGCTAAACTCAGATTTATGGCCTGGATCTACCAAAGCACTTAAAACACTAGTAACTTTAAGCATGAGTAGTTCTACCAAAGCCGATGGAATGAGCCTCATGCATGTACTTAAGTGCTTTGCTGAATCAGGGACTAAGAGTAGATTGACCCAGGCTCAGAGGAAAGAAGGAGGAGTGTAACTAGAGGATGTATTCAGCACAGAAATCAGTTCCAATTAACCTTTTAGATAAGAAATGCACTCCTCTCTGGGACTTGTCTTGGCGCATAAAGGTTCTCAGTGGATAAACCCAGAATGCATCATTCTACAACACTGCAAATGCTTTTGACACAAACTCCCGAGTTTTGCAATATCACAGAATAATGCATTTTAGAGGATGTTCAGTAAGATCTTAACCAGGAAATACTAAGACCATAGGGTATGTCTACACTTGCACCTTCTTTCGAGAGAAGGATGCAAATAAAGACATTCGAAATTGCAAATGAAGCCGGGATTTAAATATCCCGTGCTTCATTTGCATATTCGTCTTATGGTGCTATTTCAAAATAGCACTATTTCAAAATAACAGACGCTGTTAAGTCGTGGTTATTTCGAGAGGAAACCCTTCTCTTGAAATAACTTGTAAACCTCATTGTATGAGGAATAAGGGTTATTTCAAGAGAAGGGTTTTCTCTCGAAATAACTGCGTCTTACCAGCATCTGTTATTTCAAAATAGCGCTATTTTGAAATAGCGCCATAATGCAAATATGCAAATGAAGCACGGGATATTTAAATCCCAGCTTCATTTGCAATTTCGAATGTCTTTATTTGCATCCCTCTCTCGAAAGAGGGTGCAAGTGTAGACATACCCATAAAGTCTGGTGGGCAAGGAGGACTTCAAAAAGTTTAATTTAAGAAGCTGAGTTCGGTGTCAAATTCCTTCCACAGACCATTCAGTGCAGGAGTCTGGGCATAACTCAACTTGTCTTATATTCGGTTTGCCTGTAAACAGGCTGGATAAGACACCACTCCGGTTGATGTCAGCTTCTCCTAAGCAGGGTACAGTATCCACATTGGTCTAAACAGAGGTGTGGAGGTGGAATAAAAGCCAGCCAGGGGCTAGCATAGCCCCAAAAAGGTCAACACCAGCTGGTGTGGGTAAGATGCTGCTTGAGGACAAGCTTACTTCAGCCTGGAGCAACTGGGCTCCCATGGAGAACACAGTGTTGTCATCCTGATGCAAAACCCAGCGAGAGAGGGCAATGTCGGAAACACTTTGAGCTGAGCCACCGCTGGGACACAGCAAGTGAAAACGTGAGCTATGAGGGAAGACTGAAAGAATTGGGCTTGTTTAGTTTGGAAGGGAGAAGATGGAGAGGGGGCATGACAGCAGCTTCCAAGTACCTAAAAGGGTGTTACAAGGAGGAAGGAGAAAAATTGTTCTCCTTGACCTCTGAGGAGTAGGACAAGAAGCAATGGGCTTAAACTGCAGCACGGGAGGTTTAGGTCGAACATTAGGAAAAACTTCCTAAAATTCAGAGTGGTTAGGCACTGGAATAAATTGCCTAGGGAAGATGTGGTATCTCCATAAGAGGAGATACTTAAGAGCAGGTTAGACAGACATCTGTCAGGGATCATAGATGGTGCTTGGTCCTGCCGTGAGTGTAGGGGACTGGACTTGACGACCTCTCAAGATCTCTTCCAGTTCTATGATTTCTATGAAGTCTTAGTGGCCTAGAGAGTTACAGCTGGTATTTCTCTGGGCCAATGTCGTTTCCACTAGGGAAGTTAAAAAGCAGGTAATTGGTTAACTGTGTAACCGCTGAAATTCTCAATGGTTGCAGCCTGCAGCATAGCCGGCTCCCCAGGAGCAGAGGGAGCTGGCCCCACATCTGGGGAGCTGGCTGCATTGTGGGCAGCTGGCTCCCTGGGAGCGGGTCCACACCAGAAGCCAGCTTTTAAGCCAGCTCCAGGTGCCTACTGGCGCCTGCCTGCAGACCCATTCCCGGGGAGCTGGCTGCTGCCCTGCACTGCTGCCTCTATATCAGGCACGCAGCCCGGGGTGGCACCAGCGGAGCAGGAGCCTGCATACAACTATATGTGCTAACTGCATATAACGATAACAGATCATCTCACGCTTATCAGTTAACCATTTAAATGGTTATACTATTATCTCCCTAGTTCCCACTAAGCTTGGACGGATTTAGATAGAATGGACCCAACACCTAATGCTGCTGCCTCTGTCATAAATATTTACCATCTGCATTATGGGCGTGCCGAAGGCCCCCATCTGGATGGGGACACACATGATGTGACTGTTCCTGCTGGAGAGAGCTTACAGTCTACAAGCCACACAGGCAAGGATAGGAACGAGGCTATGTCAGATGAGTACATGAACGTGGTCATTAGGCTCATTCATTAGTAATGTTCATAGCGTTCGCCAGACTTTCTCCCCAGCCCCCTGCAGTGCAATCATTTTGGGGCACTCAGAGACAGACAAGAGTGGCATTAAGTGTGACCATAGTTTCCAACCCAGCTGATGGAAATGAAAGCCCAGTCCATCAAGCACAGATCCCGCTGTACATTCATCTTCCAGTACAGTGAGCTGCCATCGTGCTTAAGGGAAAGAGTTATTAATGAGCCTTGTCGACTTATCCGAACAATTGCATGTCTCCTGAGTATTTTTTCTCCAGCGTACCTCCCTTAGATGGTGGATGATTGAAACTGGCGCTGTAGTTAGAACCCATGATCTGCTACTGCTTTACAGGGTTACTTCAAAACACTTCACCAGCCTTGATTAAAGAACCTGTCTGTGTTCAGAAATTACCCAAAGTGACGGAAAAAATTATGCCAGGCTGCTATGTTGCCACTTTAAACAACACTAATGGCTGTTATTCAGCTGCAGTGCGCAGTACTCACATTGCACAGATGTGTGCATTTCACAAGACTGGCATCGCTCCTGGGGTTTCCCATTAGATACCACAGCGACAAGTGTTCTATAAAGGCAGGCAGCTTAGCAGGGAGACCTGCAAAGTCAGCACTGGCAACGCAGTACGTTTTGGACCCCTGATGTCTGCAGGTTGGAATGCACCTTTGGAAAGCGTGCCAGCCTGCATTATCATCTTGAGCTTCCCTCTGCTGGAAAACCGACTCAGGTTTTAAACCATATGCTATTGGAATTCCCTGTGTGACGGCTGGCTACATCCCAACTTGCTAACACACTTCAGAAGTAGGGGTGCAGAGAGCTCGGTGCAACCTCCTCCCTTCTGCCAACTCCAGGAAGAATAAAGTGCATCGTTCATCTTGCCATCTTTGTTTCCTTCTCTGTCCATCTTCAAATTCAATACATGATAACCCTGGTTTCCCAAAATTCTCTGTGGACTTGCCTCACTCCTATTTTTTACAGTCGATTCTGTGGGTGAAATTCTGGCTCCCCTGAAATCACTGTGCGTTTTGCCATTGATTTCAGTGAAGTCAGAATTTTGCCTTTAATCTTTTCTTTCTCTCTATCTTTCCCCGGGATGCACCTCTCCCGCCCTGCCTTCACCATGCAGCAGACTCTCGCACTCCAAATGCACTGCTCTCGGCTGCACAACCTGTGCCTGGACACATCTGCGTGTAAGGCAACACAGTGGCTGCCTTTTCTCAAAGTTAGTCCAGGAAAATGAAAGTCCGAATTCCTGCTCCCTATTATGCCTTGGACTTTCTGAAATGACTTCAAGACAGGTTGTTTACCCTCCAAGCACTAAATTCAGCCCTACTGTCACCTGCCACAACTATTATCCACTGAAACCAGGGCTGAATTTGGTGCTCTCTGCCAAATTTTTACACCTGTAAAATAGGGACCATAATGAGCTTCACCTCACAACTCCCCTCTCCCCCCGGCAACAAGCCTGGCAGAGAGCTTTAGGGTCGTCAACAGAAAGGTGCTACGTTTTGTTAGCAGTGGTCACAAGGAGAGATGTAAAGGGTCAAATGGTTAACCAGCCATCCAGTAAGCATGCCTCTTAATCGTAATCGGTTAGCCGGTGGGGGGCTGCTCCAGCCAGGCCCAGCCCAGCCCAGCCCAGCCCAGCCCAGCCCATGGCGCAATGTGGCAAGCTAGACCCGGCCTGGCTGGAGCAGCCTGTGCAACCTGCCCTAACATGCCTCTGTTTTCTCCTATCTAAAGTGGGATAATACTACTCCCCCACGGACAGGAGGGCTGGTACGTTGAATCCATTACTGTTTTGGAGGCACCGTGGATGTTATGGTGACAGAAAGATGGTAGACATAAGAGAGAGGGAGAATTTGGGGTAAGCTTGCACATCTGAAACACTGTGTGCTGCCTCAGACCATCGTTACATATTGTCTCTAAACAACTGGTCCCAGGAAACACCCCACTGCTATTGACTGTGTTTGTAGGTTTATTCACTCTCCCACTCCTAGTGGCTGGCTGACAGCTATTGATTTCACCCACGGGCATGTTTTCGCCCTCAAATTGTTATGCGATTCCTTCCCCCAAATTTCACTTTTATCTTTGCTTTGTTCTTTCTGAAATAACAGATGATTTAGTAACTGTCATGTTCTGGGGCTGAAGAGATGTGAGTGCAATCTTTGTTAAATAAAGTGCACCTTCACAGAGCCCCGCAGGCTGATTCCAAAGACCTAGCAGGGAAACCAGATGACTGCAACATTCACTAGCCTCTTTTTCAGTAGCAAAAAGACTTTGCCTGCCTCCCGATTCGTTTGTATCGTTCTGTGTAGAACCTCCCACGATTCTGCGTTGAACCATCTTCGAGGAATCCCCCCCCTCCACCGTATACAGACCAAACAGTAAAAACCTCGTCTGTCAGCCAAACTGTACTAAAAAGCAACAATTTCACGACTGCAACAAACTGATGATGTGGACTAGGCTGGCAGTGTGATGGAACGAGGTTAGAATCCTCACCGGTCAGAAAGAGCACTCCCCTTCTAAGGCAGAAAAATTCCCTCACGCAAACACACGGACCAAGGAGCAGAAGGAAACTGGGAAAGCAATTCTTTATCTGGTTTCTTAACCAGAGATGGGCCCAACTAAGTTTCAAGAAACCTGATTTTGACCCCTTTCCACAGCCCTCCCCCTCGCCCCACGCCGTACGTAGATCCAGGCTTCTCATCTGCAGCATGTTTGAGCAATGCAACAAGTGCACAATTTGCACAGTGTTCACATGTCACACCTCAATCAAGCTTCACTGCTGCTTGGTGCTGGGGTTTTGTTCTGGCTCGTCTCATTTCCATACCAACACAAAATGTTGCAGATGCTCTCGGGCTCACCCGGTAACAGTAATAAATGAGCTGCTCGCTGGCAGCGTGCTGACAAATCAGCCTTCCTCGGCAGTCTGAGGTTTGCTGGAAGCGAGGCCTCGGTTCATTCAAAAGCTTTTCCAGCCATTCAACAATTCCATTTATTTGGATTGGGGACAAAACGGAGTGATGATCGGTGTATCATTCAGAGTTCTGTAATGAAAGCGCTTCGCTTTAACTCAGCAGAACATCACAAACGACTACAATGAGCCAATGCGGCCGACGCACCACGGCCCATACTAAACGGTCACCTAAAACGGCACACCGTCTGAGCCCCGGCCCTCATCTGCTACACCACGCTCCAGGAGAGCCCTGACAGGCCATGCAATGCCCCCTTCCACACGAGCCTGCAGACATTACACTGTCTTCTACACAACCACTTTCTACATCCAACATGCAAAGTACTCGAATCTGCAAAGTGCTTCACTAAACAGCTACAGAACAAACAAAACAATAATAACGAATGAACACTGGAGGGATGGGAGAGTGTGGGGGAAGAGAGACGACACCTTTTTAAATCATCAAAATTAACTGCCAAGCTAATGCTCCTTAGGTGCACGGAGATACTACAGTGCGTGAATTGTGTTATATTGATTCAAGCAGAGGGCTGAAGGCCAAATCCCATCAATGAAATGAGGCATGAATTGATCTACCACCTTTCTTGCATTGGAACTGCAATTCCTAGCTGCAATAATAAAAATATTTAGTCCAGGGTGGGTTTTTTCCTCCCTCCTGAATTGAGTCCCCTTTTTCAGACCCTTTTGCTTAATCCCTGCAGCTCCGTCTTTACTATACCTCTCGACTGCATTTTCTTTTTTAACGCTAATAAACCCTAAGCACATGCATTTCATGGCAATCGGTATCAAAACTGACACTCAAATGAAAAGGGAACAAAAGAGCAAACCTTGCTCCTCCATCGCTGGTTCACAGCCTTGCACTTTAGAGGTTGATGATAAATAGTGCAGACAATGGACCCATCTGTTCACGGAGAAGAATGAAGCGACAATGAAGATAGGCTTGAACATGTAAAGCAGTGGGGAAGAGGGTCCTTGCTCTCCAGGGGGTAGGCTAATATGCATCTCATTGGTTACCTGTCAACCATCCCAGGCATTATAAAGTGCACACTCTGCTAGGCAGAGAGAGGAAGAGCTACAAGGAACCGGGAGTAGATTGGGGGGGGGGGTGAAGAAGAGGGGGATAAGGGAAGGAAAATAACAGTGCCAACCCTTAGAAACCACAGTGACACATGCCTTAGAAATACATGCATTGGAAAGATTACATTCGACAGCCAGTGGCTACAAGCAATGATGAAGGAACTAAACCATTTTCTTCTTCCTGTCTTGATATACTGAAGATGCATTAGGTCAAACTTTTCAGAAGCACACACAAATTTCATGCATCTCAGTTTCAGACCCTCAACTGGTCTGAGGAGGTGCTAAGAACCTGCGGTGCCCACAGTCTTCTGACAATGAGCCTCAAGTGCCTCCGGCTGGGCACCCGAAAACCTGAGGCATCCAAAGCCAATGGAGGCTTCCAGGTGGGGAGAACTAATCTCTCGGCCAAATCTCTCTGTTTGAAATGCATTGCTTCCTTCTCTCTCTCTCTCTCTCTGTTCTTGACTTATCCAGGATGTCTTGTATCCTCTGGTGTGTTAAAGAAACCATAAGAATCTAAGAACAGCCATACTGGGTCAGACCGAAGGTCTGAGTCAGCCCAGTATCCCGTCTTCTGACAGTAGCCAAAGCCAGATGCCCCAGGGGGAGAGAACAGAAGAGGAAATCATCAGGTGATTCCTCTCCTGTCATCCATTCCCTGCCTCTGACAAACAAAGGCTAGTGACCCCATTCCTACCCAGCCTGGCTAACCCAAGTAAAAACTACATCACTGACAAAGGAGAACGGACAGGAGGGGAAAAGTGGGAAAGCTCAATTTTTCTAAACCATTACTAAACAAACATAGGAGATCAGATCATAAAACGTCACCTCTTTAAATGAATCTGTTCATTTGAGCACCTCACAATCTTTCATGTATTGATCCTCAAAACGCCTGTGAGATAGGGCAGTGCTGCTAATCTCCATTTGCAGCTGGGAAACTGATGCAATGGAATGGCTAAGTGACTCATTCAAGATCATACAGGAAGCTTGGAGCAGAGCTGGGAACCGGGGTTCTCCCAAGCTCCCAGCTAGCCCCATAACCAAGCAACCAGCCTTCCTTTGTATAACTTCATCACTGCTTCTAGGCTTACCTCCCTGCATCTGACCTATCAAATGACTCTATGTAATATCATCACACCCAGGACGTCTGTGAAAAGCATAAGCCTTCTCTAAGAACTGTTGCTTGGATTATGGGTGTCTTGTATTTGATTTGCATTTGATTTGCAATGCAGCCAAGAGAGACTTTGTTGTATTTGGCTCCACTGGCATCCATCAAATTGATCATGGGTGCGTAGGCAAAATTATTACTTTGGTATTTTTTCAGCCAAAATATTTAAGCTATCCCCACCCCCGCCCAAAACCTAAACACATTCCTGAATCATCATCACCCAGCTGTGAAATTAGAGAGAAATAATGTTGAGTGGGTAAAGACAACTCCAGAGAATCAGGAGACAGTGCAACGCACCACTCCATGGTGCAAAATATATGAGGTTAAGGTGTATGAAAGGAAGGAATCAGCCCTGCTTTAAAGGTTGTGGTCCTGTCACCGCTGGTGTCTGCAGCACAAAGGAAATAAAAGCCCCTCCTACTGATGACAATGGCACAAAATGTTTGCACTGCAATTCAAAACTATGCCACTTTTCCGAATTCCATGCAAGCCCAAACGCAGGCCAGCTTTGTCTGACAGGTTCCTGAATGCCTGGGTCACGCAATGGTTTCAGACGGAAGCTTGCGCCGTGTTCAGCAGCCAGAAAAACTTGGCGGCTTTGGTCTGACACTCACTGCAAAACCCCTGGGGATGCAGTAAGCCCTGGGAACCAAACCAGATTCTCATAGGACCTGAGAACTCAGGGTACCACTGGCCTCTCTAGACTTGCCAACCCACAGGGATGCTGTAGCCTCAAGTGGCAGGGGAGCCCAAAGTTCTGTGTTGTGTTTCCTGGGCCTCGTGCAAGTAGATGAACCAGTGACTCTGCCAATCTGTGCCTGGGCTGCCTGCAGACACAGCCCGTTGCGAAGAGGCATTGCAAAGGGTCCTAGGGATGCTCACTCGACCCAAGCTTGCAGGGAACTCGGGAAGCCTGCAAGTCCTAGGGGAAAGAGTGGGCGAGGACTGGCTTTGGTGCCTGATTAGAACCTCCTCCCAGAAGCTGCAGAAACATGAGGAAGAACAATGAGATCGCATCAGGCGAGCTTCAGAAGTTCAAAAGCCAGGGCATGTGGAACGAATACCTGGGAGGGGCAGGGAGAGGCCACTTGTGGCAAGAGGGGAGGCTTAACCAGTGTCCCCTGATAGCTGAGCGCTTAGGCAGCCGCCCAGAAAAGATTCACGTGCCACTCAGCTGACTGGCACAGTGCCCACAAACCTCCCACAGCCGGCAGCATGAGTGTCTGTTGGTAGTGCACATCCACACATGTCTCGGGGCACATAAAATTTATTCTGCACATGGATGGGAAAAATAAGAGGAAACATTGGGCTTGACCCAAGATGTTGGGGGGGGGGGGACAACCTTTAAATTGTGCCCTCCCACTCTCAAGGTGCATCTACACAGCGCCCTAAACTGGAAATAAGATACTCAAATTGCTTATCTTATCTCAAATCTATTTCAAAATAGCTTATTTTGAAATTTGGCACAGCTGCACCGCGTCAAATTTCGAAATAACGCACTATTTCGAGCCATCCCTTACCCCTCGTTCAATGAATTTACCGGGATGGCTGGGGGCACCAAGCCATTTTCTGGGTTTCTAAATTCTGTTCCTTCGTGGAGCCGTGCCAATTCTGCGGTCGATAGGCCCTTCCACTGCCACGTAGTTAGCACTTCGGACCCCTAGTGCAATCCAGCCCTGATCTCAGCTGAAGCTTCCAGGCACTACCTCGAGCCAAACAATGAAGGAGGAGATGGGAGGGACCTGATTTTCCCCTCATGCAGGAGAGACTGTGAGCCAGATGAATGCAAGAGAATAGTCTTGGAAATTCAGTCTGGAAGAAATAAGACCCCTGGGTAATAAAACACAGGCAGCATAAACTGCCATTGCTCTGCTGAATGTTCCCTCACCTACCTTGTGTCTAGCGCTATTGAAGTCATCTACATCACCAGAGAATCTGGCCTTTTGCTTTTAAAACAGTAAAGCGACCCCCCCTCCCCTTCTCCTTGCACTCCCCAAGCCCTCCAAAGCGCCGCAGTCTTTGTTAGAGACCCAAATTACACCTTCCACGTTTTACTGACTCGCCCTGTGAAGACTGACATGAAAAGGTCATTGATTTGTCGGAGCAGCTCCATTTACGGTGTCTTCATTGCTGCAGCGCACACGGCGCGAGAGCCAAGATTGATTAGGGTTATCGCTGGCAGATCATATAATCGGCACAGGTTTGTCATTGTTTTATAGTCTACTCAACAGTACGTCCGTGAACGAGGAGAGGCAGGCATGCTGCATTTCAGACTGCAGGACTAAGACAGGGCTGGCACCTTTGGGAAGAACTCCTTATCGGAAGCCACACATGTGCTGTCGTCCACTGTCTGATGAGCTGGACTTTTGATTAACCTTAGATAATAAGCAACAGCACAGTGAACGCAAGAGGTTGGACTCCGAATAGACAGGAAACAAAGCGCCCAAGTCTGTCACATGAAATATTTGCTACCGTGTTTTCTTATGTTCCTTTGTCCTCTACTGATATCAACCTAAGTGGATACAAGGGGCTAGAGGTGAGGAGCATGTGGGTTAATGAATGTGCTAACCTATGACCTCCAGAGATCAAATTTAATCAATGTCACAGAAAAGTAATAAAACCAGGGACTGGTTGGAGGGTAGGGTGAGTCAGTTGCTGGCCGTGTTTATGTCTCAATCAAACTGAGGGGAAAAGGCCCCCGAGGTAAACCAGAAATGTCATCTGAGCTAGTTTATCCAGAAGAAACACATCACAAATCCAAAACGACAATTGCCACTGACTACTAATAATTGAAAGAGCTGCAAGCATCACATGGAATTCAACAATGAACAAAAGACACAATCTGCATCAAAAGGCTTGTACAGCAGGGCCCAAAACTGTATCCGAATGTTGTACTTCCTATGCGGAGTTGGCTCATGGCCTGTAAGTAGCAGCAGGGTTGGAACTTAGGTTGGACGAGAGAGATACATACTCAAGAAACAGTTTGGGTAAGGGAGAGAGTGGGGGCTGCTGATGAGGGGAAGAAGGGAGGAATATCTGCAGAGTGGTGTGTTCTTAAGGGAGGAATTTGGAAAATGGGACAGGGGAATTCTTGGCAGACAGGAAACAGGGAGCTTGTGCTTACAATATTACTTAACTCTCCTTTGGTACAAGTACTGGATGTCTCCAAGTACCTCATAAATGTAGCAAGAGTTACCTCCATCGGACTGATGGGGAAACAGAGAAACTGAAAGGTTAAGTGGCACATGCTCCCACTAACACAAGTCAGTGGCAGAACTAAGAGCATCCCCTGGCCTTTTCACCTCTAAGGTATGTCTAGACTACATGGCCGTTACATCAAGATGGCCGCCGCGCTGTGCCAATCAGCTGTTTGGCGGCACAGTGGGGCGGTCTGGATGCGCCACGGTCGACAAGGGAAGCCTTTGTCGACCGCTCCAGTATGCCTTGTGAAATGAGGTTTACCAGAGCGGTCAACAAAGGCTTCCCTTGTCGACTGCAGCGCATCCAGACTGCCACACTGTGCCGCCAAACAGCTGATCGGCACAGCGCGGTGGCCATTTTGATGTAAATGAAGCGGCGATTATTTAAATCGCCGCTTCATTTTCCCATGTCTAGTAAGTTCATCTACATGGCTCCGTCGATGGAGCTACGTAGTCTAGACATACCCCTAGTCTAGTTCTCTACCCCGGGCTGTGCCGTCTTACCTCCTTCATGCTGTCATTCTAGTCCCTAGTAGTGAGCTGGCCACACTGGGAAGCCACAACCCAATCCAGCAGGACTACAAGTCTGTGCTCATTGACAGGAGGTGACTCAGCAAATCAAAACAGTAGAGGGAATGGGGAGACGCGAGCCCTCATCCAGCAAAGCACTCATGTGCATTTCTAATTTGAAGTATGAGAGTTATCCCATTCACAGCAATGGAATTACTCTCCTGCTTAAAGTGACAGCCAGGCGTAAGACTCCCAATTCAGGGGCTTAAGCAGGGGCTTATCTGTGGCAAAGTTTGTTACAGCACCACACCTGGCTCTAGCCATTTCTTACTTCCAAGAACACTACAAGTTCTACCCTTTTCCCATCTTCTCCTTATAGCAGTGGGAGGGAACTCTCCAGACACATTTCCATTGTCACTGCTGTCGCTTGGCATGACTCCATTACTGGATAAGAGCCGAGACTTGACTTGCTCCCATATGTTCAGTATGCTGCTTAGTCTGTTGAGGGCAAGGGGGAGAATGGAACGATGGTTGAGCCAATAAGATTTATGTAGTAAATTAAGAAGGAAAACCACATTTCTAGGCTCAGCATAGTTCTTGCATTCAGTCTGAAACCAATAAACAATGGCCCTATCGCTTAATGGGATTGAAATGTGAGGGTATTCAATGGGAACGTCAGAAACCATTCATAGCCTGTCTCTTTCCAGCTCTGTGCTAAAGCCATATTCTAGCCCAGAGTTAAAATCACGCTTAACCTGCATGCTACATTTTAAATCTTGCCCATTAAGTGCAAGCCAGCAGCATCTCGGTGTGGGGTGGACTCTCGCAGCTAGTGCATTTCTCCTGTTCTGCCTTTTAATGGCCACAACGGTGTGCGGCACCAGTGTTCAATGTGCTGAACCCAAAAGAAAATAGATTATGCCCCCACTCTTCCTGCGCCTGCCTCCGAACACCCAGGAGATGCTGTGTGCCTCTGATCGTAACGCTGCAATTACAGGCTTTGTTGAACAGCAAGCTGTTCAGAGTGTAGACAGCCACATATTTTTGTTGCCTACTATTTTTTTCCCTAAAGAAACATTTTTAAGCTTCTCTAATGACTGCAGATAGAAACATAAACCAAACCTCGAAGGACTACAATGTTGCTCCTGCTTACAACTTCTCTCTTGCATTTCTATGGCTAGGTTGTAGATAATTCCCCTCCTTGCATCTGACATATCCTAAGGTGAGGCCATATAATTTATTTAGCAGTGTATGTGATCCAAAGGAAATCAATAGGAGTCTTTCTGTCAACTTCAGTGGATTTTGGATTGGCCAATAATTGGGGTGACCAGTATACTGGGGCATCTCCTAGAGAATCAATGTGGTGGATGACTGTTAACAACAGTGACTGCTGTTCAAGTGGAAACTCTTATTAAGGGGGATGTATTTGGCTAGTGCCAAGTAATTAAGTGATACTTGACCAAATGTTAAAAGGTAAAATTCTAACATGAGGCATCTTAATAAGACAGTGGTCAAATAAATATTAAAATAAGATAAATAAAGATTAAAAATGAAATGCACTGAACGTAATTTCTCCCTTTCTATGTAACATTCAGAAGAGAGCATTATATGACCTTTTAGATTGTTTCATGCTGGTTTTGGTCCTCATGCTTAAGCTTACAAGAGCCTGCATTAAACAATGGAAGCACCAACCTGTGCCCCATATGAGGGCTAGTAGGATAACAGCCTAAGCAAAGACTTGGCCTCATGAATATTATTTTTACAACTAGTCAAAACTTTCCAAAATTCAAAAATTGGATGAAATTTCACAGTTAAAAAAAGTAAAAAATATCAATGCCATTGTCATGGTCTGATTCCTGGGGGGGGGGGGGGGGGGGGGGTTTCAGCCAGTTATGGACCTGGTTGGAGGTTTTCAAAAGTTTGAAGAAGGAAAAAAAAGCTGAGTGTTTTAAAAGATATGTTAAAGTTTACCCCTTTAATTCAGACCAGTGCTAATTATTTGTATTAACTTACATAATACATTTATTTATACGGACCTCCATACAACAACAAAACGATCAGGTTTCAAAGGATGCATTTTAAAAGAACATTCCTTTCTGGAAACACTGGAATGTTGACAGAAATTCTGATGTTCTGCTGTATACACTAACTTATGTGTAAACACAACCAAAGCTACATCCACATTGTACGACGGCCTTGTTCTACTTATTTAATCGTAAGTGATTCAGTATTCCTGATGGGTGAACCACAAATATTTTGACTCGTCTTTTTTGGCCTGGAAATTAGACCTATGTTCACATAAACAAAGTCTCTCCAATGGAATCTCCAGCACTTCGGGTTGCCAGATGGTTTCAGAAAAAATACACACCACCACCACACCAGGAAAAGGCTTGTTGAGAAAAAAAAATCCCCACCACTGTGGCCCATCTAAAAACCACATGGTGAGGCTTTTTGTCTTTAACAGGCTGCGGGCAGTCGCCTGCCATCCTGCCTCCCTGTGCCGGGCCAGACAGCTCCCCAGAAAGTAGCAGGGTTGCCAGGCTGCCTCCATATTGAGCCGGACAGCCCGAGATTTTACCTCCTGGCCAGGAAAAAAAAATCAGAAAGACATTTTAGGTGTCTGGTATTTTCTGAATTTTTTTACATGACAGGAAGTGAAAATAACGGACTGTCAGGTTCAAAACCGGACACCTGGCAACCCTAGTGCTTGGAGCTGCAGCAATCAGGATGGGAACTGGAACTAGGGTTGCCAGGTGTCCGGTTTTCTACCGGACAGTCCGGTATTTGCACCGTCTGTCCAGTAGAAAAATTCAGAAAATACCGGACATGTGCAATGTCCGGTATTTTCTGAATTTCCAGCTGGGCGCCAGACGGAAGCCTGGCGGGGGCGGGGGAGCGACTGGGAAGCGGGGCCATGACTGGCACTGGGAGCCTCTGGTTGCCTGCAGAAGCTGGGTGGGAGGAGTGGCTCCCAGCCCCGCCCCTACCCCCACCCCCACCCGGCTTCTGCTCGTTACTAAAGAGAGTGCCTGCCTGCCGGGAGTGCGGGGCCCTGTACGTCACCGCCCCGCCCCCTCTTCCCCTCCCGCCACGGGGGAGCCCAAATGGCTACTTGCGCCACTGGCTCCCCCATGGCGGCCTGGCTGAGGGGCGCAGCACTCAGCTGAGCGCCACGGTGGGAGGGGAAGGGGGCAGGGCCGTGTACGTCAGCATTACAGACTCACCGACATTGGGCTACTATATATATGTTATGTTGCAGGGTTTCCTTTGTTACGTCCTCCTTCTCCCTGCACTCTGCCCTATGCACCTGCTACTCCTAACGAGAATTCAATATTAGCTCTTTAAACCATACACTTTTTTTAATGACCTTATCCATCGGATGGATTGTGGAAAATTAGAAAAAAGTAATAATAATTCAGAATTGGGAAATAATAAGCCAGGAGCACAACACCTTCATAAATCATCCTGCACTTCCTTACTTATGGGTGAGTGTACTTTAAAAAAAAAAAAATCAGGTAAATATTGTTTTGCCAGAAAAACTGCATTGTGGGAGAATCCCTGGGTGAATTACAAATATTCATTATACAAGTGAGTTAAGAGGCTTTTCAGGGTGGGGTGGCATAAATGTAAGTTTTCTGCATTGATGGGGAAGTTAAAAAGGTAATGTTTCTATTCCAGTAATGGCCTTTGCATAAAATGTAAGTGTCCCTAAAATGGATAATTAGTATAAAAGTAGAGCAATCACTTCAGGATTGCTTCTGCAGTGCTAAAAAAAGAAAATTAAATATTTTTACTCCATAATACAGCGATCTATCCCCTGAAATAAAAACCTCAGATCTCTATGGTATATTTGATTTGGAGCTCGATAGAAATTTCCCAGTGAAGAAATTAGGTCCAAAATCAGATTATGGTTTCTACTGTAGGTCTCAGTGAAAAATACTAATAGTTCACCCAATTATAGTGCAGTAAGCTCATTTCAGGCCTGGAGAGGAAGAATCCTTGGTCAGAATTTTGGACAGCAATAGAAAATATATTCTGAAGTATGCAAATATTTTAATCTGACATCTTTTGGCTGTGAAGGAGGCTGTGTATGCGTGTACATGTGTAAAAACACTTTATCAGATATAGAAATACAAAGGGACTTTTCAAACATTTATCTACATCTGCAAAGATGAGATTTCTTTTAAGGACTGAAATGAGGGTGTGCAAAATGCATTCTGAAGTTGATATTTATCAACCCCCACACCCTTCATGTCACAATTTGAGTTATTCACAAGACTGTAGTTAATCACATTGGAAGGCAAACTCATATATTTATACATACTGTAAAGAGGGACACTATATAATTTCAACCACTCTATGGAGCCAGGAAAATAAAAAACGGGTAGGAGATGTCATATTTGCAAATGAATGGTTAAAGCAAGGCAGGTTAGGCTGTAAGAGCAATCACTCTTGGAGTGAACGATCAATGGAAAGCCTTCCCACTGAATGCAATGGGATTAAAATCTGGTGCTAGATGTTTTTGTGCCATTTCTTCCCTCACAAGCTATTATAACCTGGTGAGAAAATTCCCACTAAGTGACATGAGAAGCCATTTTTGCACGTAACACAGTATTTTTCGTTCTGGCTGTGTAGATTTCGAACCTCCAGCTTCCTGTTGGTCCCACGGTGCCCTCTGCCCTCCGACAAAATGAACAATGTGAAGTTACAATTCAGGACACTGGTTCCAGTGTCTAAGTGCCCCTGAAGGAGCACACTTCTGTCTGCATGCCAATGCTTACCATCTGGTCCAGCAGGATGTGCTTTATACTCAGAGCTCTGGACAGCTAGCAGGGACGTGCACCATTTTCTTTCTGTTTGCTGTTTCAGCTCTGCACAGAGCAGAATTCGCTCTTCACACAGAAATATCAGAAGGGCCCCACCAAGCAGAAATCTAGGGAGAGCCGTCCCCGTGCATTCATCTGAATGACACGTTAACGAAATCTTCAAATGGCTCAACTCCAGCAAGTTAGGGCAGCAAAAGGTGACTTTAGAGAAGGGTTTTCAGAGTTTGAAATATCAAACCTGTTAGGTGGGCTTGGGGCTCCTGTATTTGACTCTTTAAAATTTTCTCAACATGTACAAGAACTCTGTTATGGCGCACTGCTTGGACATCAACACTCAACAGAACAGACGGCCCTGAGATTAAGGCATCAGCATGGACAGTCGGGAGACTTGAGGATCAATTCCTGGTTCTGTCACAAGTTCCCTTTGGGTATGTGTACACTAGGGGTCTCAAACTCCCAGCCTGCAGGCCATCTATGGGCGGGAGCAGATCTGCAAGCCAGCCCGGGAGACCCGGCAGCTTATGGTGTGTGTCCAAACCCATCCCACAAGCTCTGCCTCTTTCCGCCATCGCCCTGCCCCTTCCTCCCCACAGCACCCCGTACCCCAAGGGATGTGGCCACCAGAGATTATCAAGGAGATCTAAGGTGGGGCAGCAGCAGTGGTCGGGCTCCCCTGTATCCCCGCAGCAGCATGGCTCCTGTCACTGTGGGGAGTGTGGTCTGACCCTGTGCTGTGGCTCCCCCTTGGAGGATAGAGTGCCATGCATTGAATCAGCTAATCGATTAGTTGATGGACTTTCCATCGACTAGTCGATTAGCTGATGGGACAGGGGACTGCAGAGCCACAGCAGGGTTAGCTCCTGGCCCCAGGAGCTAACCCAGTGGTGGCTCTGCCTTTTAAATGCATTAAGAGCTCTTAATACATTTAAAAGACTAAAATGCAGTGAGGAAGACCAGGCACAAGCCGGGACAACTGATTCCCGGCTCGTGCCCAATCCTCCACTACATCTCTACCTCCCCTGGTCCTGCAGAGATGGTGCTGGGAGGGGACCGGCTTTTAAGCCAGCTCTCCCGAGGACCGGCTCCTGTTCCTGCCCATTGCTGCCTCTCTCTAATAGAGGCAGCAAGCTGGGGGTAAGCAACTAGTCAAGTCACTAGTTGACTATCCAATAAGCATGTGGAATGGAGTCAGATACACCCCCCAGCCGCTAGATCTCCTGGGCCAGATTGCGTAGATGGCTTGCGAGCCAGGAGCTCGAGACCCCCGGTCTACACTGAACACTAAGCCCAGGCTTGACTCAGGTTTGAGCCCAAACCCCACTTTTATCCACGCACAAATCAGTCTGACTTGGATCAGGACTAGGGTGTTGTGCCAGTGCCCGAGTCCTGCTGAGGCGTGAGTCCAAGCCTTGAAAACACTGAGTTTACAGGCCTGGACTTGCAATGCAGATCGACCCTCTGTGACCTTGGGCAAGTCCTCGAATCTCTCGGTCTTTAACTCCTCTTCTGGAAATTGGGGATAATAACCCTCACTCTCTCCCACGCTTTGTCTGCCTTGTGCCTGAGAGTCACAGGACAGGCACAAAGCACCTGGACCGTGGTTTCTGGATGAGGCATATCACAAAAATTAAATAAGGCAAGAAACTAAACATAAATGGGGGAGTGAGGTCGGGGTTTTACCTCTTATTGGAACAACATTATGGGAGGGGACATTTACGTTCCATCTTGCCTGGACCAGGCATTCCAGTTGTTTCATTCATAAATATTTTACCATTAGAGAATCAGTCTTTACAATTGAGCTTTGATGCGAGGGAAAAAAATAATTGCCATTAGTGCTTTTGATGTTCTTTGCATACAGAATAGTGAAGATGGAGGATTCATCTTCTCACCCTTCCTTTCCTCTCTCCCCTCCACCCTGACATTATTCTTTTATCTCACAGAACCATGCACAGTCTCAGGGGTCCTGAGAAAATTAGGGTCTGCACTGGCAAGCGGAAGATGCTTTACTTAGGCTGCCCCAGCAGAATTCTTTCATCTGGTCATCTTTCCTCCTTCCCACAGTGCAGCCCTTCGCAATTGCTAAGAGGGGGTTGGGCAGGCTTTTGTAACCACACAGACTGCTAGTCCAAAGGACTAAATCCTGCTGATTTTATGCTCTGGACTACTCTTGTAGAAGTCATAAATAAGATACTCTGGATTCTGCCCTGACTTGCACCAGTACACCCAACACAGTGCTCAATCCTGCTTCCTGAAACTCCCTCTTTCCATCTCCCCGCTAGGGAATTCCTCTGCAAAGCCCTGCACTTGATAATGGAAGTAACAACCATATTGAATTGCACCTTGGACAACCCTCCAGGGTGGTTTTTTTCCCTTTGACTTGCAATATGGGCAACCTGGCTGATTTCTTTGGGCTGGCACTGACGTGCAATTAGGATTTGGCAAGTTGGCTTACTTATGACCTGGGTCTGGTCTAAGAAAATAACTAGGAAGAGAACTTTCCTGTTGGTTGTTAACTAAACCTACCAGCATTGGGGAGGCTGAGAGGGGAGGCTGTAGCAGTTAACGACTGTGTGGCAAGCTTTCTACAATTTCTCTTGTATAAACTACAGAAGATGCCTTTTGAGGGACTCTGCACAATCAATGACATGTTTTAACTGGACAAAGGCCTCCCAATACAACTGATGGATTTAGGATCCAACAGTGTAAATTCCCCCACGGGAACATTTCCGGATGGCCCACATAGCAACCATATCTCTACTTTCCTCGATGTCTACAGAGTAACCAGGATGGCCCCAGCAGGAGATGCCTGCATCTCCTGGTATCAGGCCTCTTTGCATTAGCACAGCAAACATCATTGGCACCATTCCCCTGTCCCCAAATGGGGGAAAATTAGAGCAATGTATTGCAATGCCGAGAGCTTGGCGTGTTCTCTCGATGAACAGTATTTACCTGCTTTCTGGGAGTTATTCACACCCAGAGAATACCTAGCTTTTCATCGGTAGATCCCAAAGGATAGAAGGGGAAACTGAGGCATGGAGAAGCAAAGGGACTTGCCCAAGATCACACCCAGAAGCAGAGCAAGGAATTGACCCCCGATCTTCCAAACCCCAGTCTAGTGCTCTAGCCACTCAGCCTGGATAGTGACAAATAGCACTTTGCATGGAACTTAAATAGTTAAACTATTCTTCAGATGTGCTAGCAGAAAGTAGTTAAAAGTCAGTCATACAGTCATACAGCAAGGCAGCAGCAGGCTTAGAATGCAGGACCTTATTAAGGATGTTAAGTATCGAGTAAATGACTAATCAGGTACTCGATACAATTTGTAACAAGTACACGATTAGTCAATATGGGATGGGTGCAGCTCTGCAGTTTAAATGTAGTAGGAGCCAGGTGTGCAGGCAGTCCATCTCCTACTACATTTAAACCACAGAGCCACAGCGGGGGTAAGTCCAGGACCTGGCACAAGCCGGGGCTGCAACAGCCCAAGATTGCTCCGGGTCCCGTGCTGTACCTCTGCCTTTTCAATGGAGTAAGAGTCAGGTGGGAGTAAGAGCTGTGGCGCCTCTGCCTCCTCTGCTCTCCCTGCACCACGGAGACGGTGCTGGGGGGAACTGGGTTTTAAGCTGACTCCCCCCAGCACCGGCTCCTGCTCCCCCACCTTGCTGCCTCTGTATCAGAGGCAGCAAGGCGGAGGGAGGTGGGGGGGCAGGGGGGAAATGTGAGTAGTTGACTTAACTACCTGATAAGCCTAGTCTTATCGGGTAGCTGACTATTCAACTACTCTTTTACACCCCTAGACCTTACTAGACAGCTCCCAGGCACGTGACCAAGATGACATTAAAATAGCTAAACAAACCTAGAGTCAGTCAGTAGATACTTTGGGTCAATGCAAACAGTCATTAAAGGGAAAGGAAACAAAAGGTCACACTCATCCTGGTTCCGCAGATCAGCAGTGAGCTAAAAAGCCCATCAGCAAAATGAAACAATGAGAAATAAACACTAGAGAAGGGATCTCAAACTCCTGGCCCATGGACCAGTCCCGTATGGAGCAATTGCTGATCCGGGCCCCCCCCAGGGGTGGGCTGTCAGTTACTGGCCCACAAGCTCTGCCCCTTCCCATCATCTCCCCACATGAGCACGTGGCTTTGGGGATCACCTGGAGGGGGGAACCTGGCACAGCATGGCGGCAGCGGCTGCTGACTGAATCCCAGCGTTCTGCAACACCAATAGCAGCTAGCGTGCTCTGCTTCCCTTGCGGCTCCTGTCACCATGGAGAATGAGTGGGGGGTGCAACCGCAGCTGCTGAGTAGTGCCAGGCCCCCCGGTGACCCACAAAAATCGCTTGCTCGGAGGGCCTGGGGCCATAGGAGGAGAGAGCATGGAAATGGCATGAAGAGGTGGGACCTGGAGGCAGGTAACAAACAGGTCCTCCCAACACACCAGAATCCCGGCCCGATTGCACAATTGCTCCAGCCAGGACCGGCCCACGGGCTAGGAGCTTGAGACCCCTGCAGTAGAGAAAACTGGGGTATTAGAAAAGGGGAAGAGTCCATTGCGGGAGCTCTCTCTCCTGACTTTGGAGGCCCAATGTTCTATTGTACTTTAACATAACGCCGAGGTCCAGTCGGCAAGACAGAACAACCTGAACTCAGTCTGACTTTTCCAAGCGCTGCAGCATAACGTGAACACACCCTTCTCTCAGGGGCTGTTGCCAGAAGTGGGGAATCCTACATACAGCATCACAAGGCAAATGCTACAGGCAAAGTCACACTGATGAGACAGGAAGAGGCAGTGACCCTCATCCACACAGATTTTCCCTGCTTTACAGACAGGTGCCCATTCCTCCTGCCATGCCAGTGCCAATATTTTCCAGGCTAGAGCCGCCAAGCTTAAATCGCATCTTTTTGTTGCTACACCAAGGCAACTATAACCAGCCCCCTTTTCCTGCAACTTGTTCCTAAAGTGGAACTTTCATGTATGAAGCACAGATTATGGTTTCGGACTTGTTTTTGATTCATACCCCCATTCCAGCAAGGATTCAGCATCAGTCACCTCTTCTTTCTTATATGAAATTTGCCAAACAGGTTAGATTTGATATATACAATTTAAAGCAGTGGAGGGGAATATAAACAGAGTCCAGGGTCTTACAGAATTTTTGTAATAAGAGGCCTGAGCACACAGACAGAATTTTAAGGGACTTACTGGGAGGCTAATGTTTGCAGGCGAATTACTGCTGTTCATTATTCATCCCCACTTTTGGCACTAAGAATTGACTATGAAATCCAAGCGCGTGCCAAGAGATGACTTCGCTCCAGGGTTCCTCTGGGTAGGAAGAACTGTGAGTGCGAACATAACAAACCGCTCCCGGGATGTGCTGGTGGAATTTTTATAACACACAGTTCTCACCCCAATTGTTTCCCTTTAAAAAAAAATCTCATCCTTTGTCCCAGTAAAAACATGTCCAAAAGCAGAGGGAAGCAGTGAGGGGAAAATGAAGGGGGCTGCCAACCTCATGTTCTTCCCCTCCTCAGCGGCATCCTACCAGGGATGTTTTGTGAGTGGACACATGATGCACATGGTGGGACAGCTGCTCATCCACAGCAGCATCACCCGCATCAATGCTGCTGGACAGCCCAGAGCAAATTAATGTTGTCTCAGCATACAGAACTGGCTTGCTTGCATTCCCCTGGATGGAGCAGTGGCAGGGAGTGTATGGAATTCATGATACCGCAAGAATTGGGAGGCAACGTGAGATGAAGGTCTGCTTGTTGAAGCTGGCCTCCTCAGCATCTCAGGGATAGGATAAGCTACAAAATTCAGTCCCCACCCCCTGCCCCGTGCATGTGTCATGAGAGGGGTGATGTCAGTCTATTTTCCAGGAGGCACGTTCATAACACACACCCTATCACTATAAGCCGACCCCTTATTGGAAATGGCAGCAGACAGATTAAGGATGGGCCTGGGAAGCTGAACCATGCCTCATCCAGGGACGGGTTTGCTGGAAGAAAAGGTTGGCACATTGGCAAGAGAGGGAAGAGGGGAAGAAAAGCCACTTCCACTGTGTCTGCCCACGATGTCTCAACGCCACGTTAGCAGGGTGTGCCAGTCACTGTCAAGCAGGCGCTTTTCTGAAGCATGGCCATTGGCACTCTATTTTCCCTCTGAAGGTCTCCTGGCACCAAATAAAAAGCTGCCAGTAGCACCTGCCTATCTAGGCACTTCCATGCTACTGCTGGTATGAAGCTTCTCATTTTGTTCTCTGTTTTGCAGGCTCACGCTCTAAGCCAGGGGTCTCCAAACTTTTCAGCCCGAGGGCCGCATTAACTATCAAACAGCAGTTCGGGGGCCGACTACACACTTGAGGTCCAAATAAAAAACAATCAAAACATGGATGTTGTTTTTAATTATGTCTTTAATATTATTTTATTCAGTTATTATTTAATAACACATTCATACACTACACATGAACACCTGTATTAATGTGAATGGTGAAATTGTTTCCTGGATGCCAAAATAGCAGACATTTCTGGCTTTAGATTTGTTGTCCCTAACATCAACAGTGACCTGAGATTATCATCGGACAAGTTTGTTCTCAAATTGTTCTTCACGTATTTCATTCTTGAAAATGTTTGTTCACACAGGTATGTTGTTCCAAAGATTGAAAGGTACCTTGATGCAAAAGTTTTGACATTAGGAAAGTCTTCCTTGGGCAAAAACTGGTAAAAACCCACCAGTCCTATTTTGAACTTGTCCCTAAGGAGGTCATTTGTTTGCAACTCAATGACTTCCAGCTGCAGTTCATCTGGGCAACTGGCCACATCTGCTTCAAATGGGTTTTGAAACAATCTCACTTCTTCTGCCTTTGAATCCAAAAAGGTCTCCACGGGCCGGATGAGAGGGCCTCGCGGGCCGCATCCGGCCCCCGGGCCGTAGTTTGGAGACCCCTGCTCTAAGCCTTCGTTTCTAGTTTCCAAATTCTCCTTGTTGCTTTACTGTACTGGATCTTCTCTCAGCTGGTGTCCTCTCCTTCTCACACAGTACCAGTTGCCAGGGAGTAGAAGGCATTCCATCAGAGCTTGCTATGAAACATGCGAATGCGCTTCATGCTTCCTTTTGACAAGCTACCCCTTGGAGTGAGCACAGACTCAACAGGTGCAGGAGAAAGGTTATGGCGGGAAGGGGCATGCACACACACTTCCTGGGACCCTTCAGCTTTTATTTTAATATCACTTTTTCCTGAAAAACAGACCCTTCCGGAGGGCACGGCTGGGAACACTGCAGGAGAACCACACCCACACCGCTGAAAACCATTCATTATGCAAACAGCTCACTTTTTACTGCTGCGCTGAAAGCAAGAATTCCAAGCATTCAAATAAAAGCAACTGGGGAGGAAGGGCAAGTGAACATGCAGCAGTGTCTGGAGAATGAAAAACTCAGAGTCAGTGCACCAGATCCGGTGGAGGGGAATGAAGAAGTGACATTGTGAAAGGCTGCATTTCCTGGCACCTGCCAGCCAACATTCTGGATGCTCATCAGAACTCTCCAGTCTGCAATATCTGGCTAGAAATATCATGAGAACAGTCTGTCTAGTTATGTATCTGCACTTCTTTTTCCTGGAGTGCCTGAGATGCAGAACTGCACAGTTGCAAGTCTAATCCATGCTGGCAGGGCGCATCTTTGCCTTTTGGAGGATGGACCACATGAAGAGACTTAGGAGCTGGCTATGACCTCCATGCTACTAAACCTGTGACTCAGATTCAGTGGTTTCAGGTTTGATCCCTGTAGATGACCAAGACAGTGGTGGTGTTACACATGAAAAGCAACTAGAAATAAACACCAATGAATTGAACATTACAGAACCTTCAAAGTTCAAGTCTAGAAACAAAACAGTAGTTTGGTGTAGCACATTCCCCTAATGCCAGCGTTCAAGGTCATGTAGAAAAAATCTCTTTTTGTAGTTTTGCATTTAAGTCTACTGTTAGCAGCATCATTATGTTAATATCATCAACAGACTCAGTAAGTTAGTGTTGATTTTTAAACTCTGCCATAGCTGTCACCAGGAATAATTTTGATGCACCAGAAAAATAAAATCAGTTCACACATTGATCTGTGATTAAATGCCTGAGATCCCATGTGGAAGGCATACTTAGCTTTGAAGGGTGTGTCTAAACTACATGGCTCCATCGATGGAGCCATGTAGATTAGGCTGATCGGCAAAGGGATATAAAGCCGCGATTTAAATAATCGCGGCTTCATTTAAATTTAAATGGCTGCCGCGCTGAGCCGACAAACAGCTGATCAGCTGTTTGTCGGCTCAGCACGCTAGTCTGGACGCTCCCGCGCTGACCTGAAAGCCCTTTATTGACCTCCGTTATGCCTCGTAGGACATGGTTTACCGGGGAGGTCGATAAAGGTCTTTCATGTCGGCGTGGGAGCATCCAGACTAGCATGCTGAGCCTACAAACAGCTGATCAGCTGTTTGTCGGCTCAGCCCAGCAGCCATTTAAATTTAAATGAAGCCGCGATTATTTAAATCGCGGCTTCATTTCCCTTTGCCGAACAAACAAATCTACATGGTTCCGTCGACGGAGCCATGTAGTTTAGACATACCCCATGTGTTGACTTAATATAGGATTGGCTCATGGTTATAAGCTCACGTCTTTACATAAAATCAGTACCCCAGGAGTAGAAAAAGTGATGAAAAGTTGCACTTGAATTTTGGTTGCTGACTACGATTGGCTTCCATTTCTGCATGGTCAGTGAGGCTAATCCTGTGAGCAAGGGACTGCAAGATCAAGCCTTTGGAGAGTATATTGAGAATTAAGCTTTCATGAATGAAGATGATTGTTACAAACAAGAAAAATCATGGCACAGGACTGGCTGACAACTGATTGTTATTAGGTTTCTATCACTTGCATCCAGGGAGTGGAACAATACTGGGGTCTGGAGTAATCTCAACCAATCAGATTGCACGTGGAGATAAGTGCTTCCTGCCAGGCTCCAGCTGAATTGAGCGAGCTTTGAGGCGGGAAGCAGAGTGCACAGGTTTACCAGGGCCTCAATGAAAATGGCTACTGATATTTATGGCCAGTGGGGAGAGACTGTCGTATACTTCAAAGGAGAATATTCACAAGACTGTACGTGTAACAATACCACTCGACTTCGGGAGTCAGTGAACATGAAGACGCACTGCTCTTTGAGACAGATGAAGGGTCACCACTCCAAACCTGAGTGGTCCCGCTGAGCACAGCTACTCAGGCACATATGTGCACATGCAAGATGGGGCTACCACCGGAGGGGCGGACAGATTTGCCGGGCCCCGGGAAAGGAGGGAGGGAGCCTGGTTTTGTTCTCCTAGAAGGGGCGGGACCTCAGGAACCACCCGGAGCGTGCCATATCGCAACCCCTCCTCCCCAGCCAGCCCTCAGTGCCCCCCAGAGCATGCCACATGGGACTCCAGCAGTGATGTAAAGGGCCTGGAGCCTCAGCCACCATCACTGCTAACCCTAACAGGTGAGTGCTAACAGGGAGTTTAGAGAGGGAGTTCTCCAGGTAAAGGAGAAGCAGATACAGGACTCTTGAGGGAAGTGTGTGTTGTGTTTGGGGCTTTCTTGCTTTATGCTGAGCTTGTGTTTGTGAGTGAGGGATGGCATGTGTTCTGTTTTTGTTTTGTTTGTTTGTTTTCTCCTGTGTTTGTGAGTGAGACTTTTTTTCCCCCCACTTCACCTTTGCCCTCCCCCTCCCCTTCATGGAGTGTGTGCTATGATTGGCAGGTGGAAACTGTTGGCTTCTAATTAAAGTTTGAATTCTAAAAGCCTCTGCTTATTGGCTGAGCCTTGGTAGGGGGAGGGACTTTCAGGCACTCCAGGGCTTTATAAAGCAGTGGGCAAGTGACCAAGGAGCTTGCAAACAGGTGAGTGCTAACAGGGAGTTTAGAGAGGGAGTTGGGAAGGGGGCGAGGTTCTCTTGCCTTTCTTTTTAAATCCTTTCTCCAGGACAGCAGCGATGGATGGTGATAGGTCTGCTGTTGTTACCTGCACAGCATGTGCCATGTTTGTCTTCCTCCCGGAAGAAAGAACAGATTTCATTTGCACTAAGTGCAAGCTGGTCGCCATTTTGGAAGAAAAAATTAGAGGACTGGAGGCCCAAGTGTCAACCCTACGCTCGATCAGAGAGGATGAAGACTTCCTCGATAGAAGGCAGCATTTAATCCTTCAAGCATGGCAGGCGGAAGAGCCAGAGAGGGCAGTACATGACCAGGAAGAGAACTGGCAGCATGTAACTTCTAGAAGGGGAAAAAGGCCAGCATGGGAATCCCCCAATGCTATAGAGGTAAGCAATCGCTTTCAGGTTCTCTCCACAGGCTCTACAGTGGTGAATGCTTTGGAAGGGACCTTAATTCAAAATGACCTTAGCAAGTTAGAGAAATGGTCAGAGGTAAACAGGATGAGGTTTAATAAAGAGAAATGCAAAGTGCTCCACTTAGGAAGGAACAATCAGTTCCATACATACAAGATGGGAAGCGACTGTCTAGGAAGGAGCATGGCGGAAAGGGATCTAGGGGTCATAGTGGACCACAAGTTGAATATGAGTCAACAGTGTGATGCTGTTGCAAAAAAAGCAAATATGATTCTAGGTTGTATCAACAGGTGTGTTGTAAGCAAAACTCGTGAAGTCATTCTGCCGCTCTATTCTGCACTAGTTAGGCCTCAGCTGGAGTACTGTGTCCAGTTCTGGGCGCCACATTTCAAGAAAGATGTGGAGAAATTGGAAAGGGTACAGAGAAGAGCGACAAGAATGATTAAAGGTCTAGAGAACATGACCTATGAAGCCAGGCTTCATGAACTGGGCTTGTTTAGTTTGGAAAAAAGAAGATTAAGGGGGGACATGATAGCGGTTTTCAAATATCTAAAAGGGTGTCACAAGGAGGAAGGCGAAAATTTGTTCCTCTTGGTTTCTGAGGACAGGACAAGGAGTAATGGGCTTAAAGTGCAGCAGGGGAGGTTTAGATTGGACATTAGGAAAAAATTCCTAACTGTCAGGGTGGTCAAATATTGGAATAAATTGCCAAGGGAGGTGGTGAAATCTCCCTCTCTGGAGATATTTAAGAACAGGTTAGATAGACATCTGTCAGGGATGGTGTAGACGGAGCTTGATCCTGCCTTGAGGGCGGGGGGCTGGACTCGATCACCTCTCGAGGTCCCTTCCAGTCCTATGATTCTATGATTCTATGACCTCACAAGGAAGAAACTTCAAGGGAACACCATCTACTGGAAGGCATGGGATGCGTAGTCCTACGGATGGAGGTTCCACGGCCACCACCCCCAAAAGAAAACAATGGGTGGTGGTGGTCGGGGACTTCCTCCTAAAAGGGACTGAGCCATCCCTCTGCCGTCTGGACCTGGAATCTCAAGAGGTGTGCTGCTTACCGGGAGCTCGCATTCAGGATGTGACTGAGATGCTTACCAAACTGATCAAACCTTTGGATCGCTACCCCTGCCTGCTTCTCCATGTGGGAACTAATGATACGGCCAAGAATGACCTTGAGTGGGTTACTGCGGATTATGTAGCGCTGGGAAGAAGGATCCAAGAATTAGGAGCACAAGTGGTATTCTCGTCCATCTTTCCTGCTGAAGGGAAAGGACTGGGCCGGGATCGTCGAATTGAGGACGTAAATGCGTGGTTGCGCAGGTGGTATCTCAGAGAGGGCTTTGGTTTCTTCGACCATGGGACTCTGTTCCGGGTGCAAGGATTGTTAGGAAGAGATGGGATCCACCTAACCAGGAGAAGAAGGAGCATCTTTGCGGGCAGGCTTGCAAACCTAGTGAGGAGGGCTTTAAACTAGGTTCATCGGGGGTTGGTGACCTAAACCCTGAGGGGAGTGGAAAAGTCGGATACCGGGAAGAAATGCAGAGAGGAACGAGCAAGAAAGGAGGACCCCTGATTCGAATGGAGAAGAAAAGGTGATCAGCTGGTTACCTGAGGTGTTTGTACACTAATGTGAGAAGCCTGGGCAACAAACAGGAAGAACTGGAGGCCCTGGCCCAGTCCAAGAAATATGATTTAATTGGGGTAACAGAGACTTGGTGAGATGACTCGCATGACTGGAGCGCTGTCATGGAAGGGTATAGACTGTTCAGGAAGATCAAGCAGGGGAGAAAAGGAGGAGGAGTTGCACTATATGTAAGAGAGCACTATGATTGTTCTAAACTCCAGTATAAAGAGGGAGAAAAACCTGTTGAGAGTCTATGGGTTAAGTTTAAAGGAGCAAACAACAGCAGTGATGTTGTGGTTGGTGTCTGCTACAGGCCACCGAATCAGGTGGATGAGGTAGATGAGGCTTTCTTCGGACAACTGAGAGAAGCTTCCAGATCGCAGGCCCTGGTTCTTGTGGGGGACTTTAATCACCCTGACATCTGTTGGGAAACCAATACAGCAGTACACAGGCAATCCAGGAAGTTTTTGGAGAATGTTGGGGATAACGTATTGACACAAGTGCTGAAGGATCCGACCAGGGGCCGTGTGCAGCTTGACCTTTTGCTCACAAACAGGGAGGAACTAATAGGGGAAGTGGAGGTGGGTGACAACCTGGGAAGCAGGTCATGAGATGGTAGATTTTAGGATCCTGACCAAAGGAAGAAAAGAGAGTAGTAAAATACACACCTTGGACTTCAAAAAAGAAGATTTTGACTCCCTCAGAGATCTGATGGGCAGAATCCCCTGGGATGCTAACATAAAGGGGAAAGAAGTCCAGGACAGCTGGCAGTATTTTAAAGAAGCCTTATTGAAGGCACAGAAAGAAACCATCCCGACGCGTAGCAAGAGAGGCAAACATGGTAGGAGACCAGATTGGCTTACAGAGGAAATCCTTGGTGAACTTAAGCACAAAAAGGAAGCTTACAAAAAGTGGAATCTTGGACAAGTGACCAGGGAGGGGTTTAAATGTATATCTCGAGAATGCCGGGGGGTTATCAGGAAGGCGAAAGCGCAAATGGTATTGTGACTGGCTAAGGATGTGAAGGATAACAAGAAAGGTTTCTACAGGCATGTTAACAAGAAGAAGGTGATCAGAGAGGGTGTGCGGCCCCTACTGGATGAAGGAGGTAACCTAGTGACAGATGATGTCGGGAAAAATGAAGTACTCAATGCTTTCTTTGCCTCTGTATTCATGGTCAAGGTGGGCTCCCGGTCTAATGCGCTAATTGACACAAGATGGGATGAAGATGGACAGCCCTTGGTGGGTAAAGAACAAGTTAGGAACTATTTAGAAAAGCTAACCATGGGTCCGGTCTTAATGCATCTGAAGGTACTGAGGGAGTTGGCAAATGTCATTGAGGAGCCTTTGGCCATTATCTTTGAAAAGTTTTGGTGATTGGGAGAAATCCCGGATGATTGGAAAAAGGCAAATGTAGTGCCCATCTTCAAAAAAGGGAAGAAGGACGATCCAGGGAACTATAGGCCGGTCAGTCTTACCTCGGTTCCTGGAAAAATCATGGAAGGGATCTTAAGGAATCCATTTTGAGGCACTTGGAAGAGAGGAAAGTGATTAGGAATAGTCAGCATGGATTTACAAAGGGCAAGTCATGCCTGGCCAATCTGATTAGCTTCTATGATGAGGTAACTGGCTCTGTGAATGTGGGAAAGTCAGTGGATGTGATATACCTTGACTTTAGCAAGGCTTTTGATACGGTCTCCCACAACATTCTTGCCAGCAAGTTAAGGGAATATGGATTGGATAAATGGATGGTAAGATGGATAGAAAGCTGGCTAGAAGACCGGGCCAACGGGTAGTGATCAACGGCTCGATGTCAGGATGGCGGTCGGTTTCTAGCAGAGTGCCCCAAGGTTTGGTTCCAGAACCGTTTTTGTTCAATATCTTTATTAATGACCTGGATGAGGGGATGGATTGCACCCTCAGCAAGTCTGCGGATGACACTACGCTAGGGGGAGAGGTAAATACGCTTGAGGGCAAAGATAGGGTCCAGAGTGACTTAGACAAATCAGAGGATTGGGCCACAAGAAATCTGATGAGGTTCAACAAGGACAAGTGCAGAGTCCTGCACTTGGGACGGAAGAATCCCAAGCATAGTTACAAGCTGGAGACCAACCAGTTAAGTAGTAGCTCTGCAGAAAGGGACCTCGGGGTTACAGTGGATGAGAAGCTGGATATGAGTCAACAGTGTGCCCTTGTAGCCAAGAAGGCTAATGGCATATTAGGTTGCATTAAGAGGAGCATTGGCAGCAGATCCAGAGATGTCATTATTCCCCTTTATTCGGCTTTGGTGAGGCCACATCTGGAGTATTGTGTCCAGTTCTGGGCCCCCCACTACAAAAAGGATGTGGGTCCAGTGGAGGGCAACCAAAATGATTAGGGGGCTGGAGCATATGACTTATGAGGAGAGGCTGAGGGACTTGGGTCTGTTTAGTCTGCAGAAGAGAAGAGTGAGGGGGGATTTGATAGCAGCCTTCAACTTCCTGAAGGGAGGTTCCAAAGAGGATGGACAGAGGCTGTTCTCAGTAGTGACAGATGGCAGAACAAGGAGCAATGGTCTCAAATTGTGCTGGGAGAGGTCCTGGTTGGATATTAGGAAAAACTATTTCACTAGGAGGATAGTGAAGCACTGGAATGGGTTACCTAGGGAAGTAGTGGGGTCTCCATCCCTAGAGATGTTTAAGTCTCGGCTTGACAAAGTCCTGGCTGGGTTGATTTAATTGGGATTGGTCCTGCCTAGAGCAGGGGGCTGGACTTGATGACCTTCTGAGGTCTCTTCCAGCTCTATGGTTCTATGATTCTATGACTGCTGCAGTAGCAGTGGTGGCGGCTGAAGCCACGGGCCCTTTTGACTCCTGAATCACTGTCCCCCAAGCCAACTGCTCCCTTGGCTGCAGCTTCTTGTGATGTCATGCAGCTAAATAATTCGTGGGGCATTATTATTACAATGCCTAGCTCTCACACAACACTTTGCATCTATAGATTTCAAGCCCTTTAACAAAGAGTAAGTATCTTTGTCATCATTTCACAGGTTGGGGAACAGACGTACGGGGTGAGGCGGGGGGAATAAAACTTTGTCTACTGCCATGTAACAGGCCAGTGGCAGAGCTGGGAACAGAACACAGGTCTTCCATGTCCCAACTAACCTTAGGGCAAAAAGCATAACAAAAAATAAAACAAACATAAGCATAACATAAAATCTGCTCCATGGAAAATACTGTTGCATATGGACACGCTAACAGGTTATTGGAAAAACAACAAGAAGTCCAGTGACACCTTAAAGACCAACAATTTTACTATGGCATAAGCTTTTGTGAGTTGCAATTCAAGAAAGTTTATGCTTTAATAAAATTGTTAGCCTTTAAAGGGGCCACCAGATGCCTTTTGTTTTTGCTGAAACACACTAACATGGCTACCTCTAATACTGGTTATTGGAAGTCACACGTAGTAGGAGAAAGCCCTAATGCACTCATCTCAGGTGTCTATCTCTAGATAAGAAAAGAAATAAGATGTTCCCTTATTTTCAATGAGTGCTCTCTAGCTCTCTCAGCGCAGAGGACCAGTAGTGACAGAGAATTGCTGAATTAGGGCCATCAGTTGTGGTGTTTGAGGAATGAAACATATATCAGCACGTGAATAACCACCCCCAGAGGATTATACGCTCTCTGAAATAAGTCAGCACACCTTGCTAACTGCACTGCAGAGACCATCATTCACTGCAAGCAGATGACACCAGAATAGCAGAAAGGAGCTGGGAAGACAAATACCCAGTGCGTCCAGTAGAGAGACTGTGAGATTTGTTTTCCCCAGAATATGGAAAATGCGGTGTGACTGAAGAAAAAGAGCCCTGGAGTGGTTTATCATCACCGATGGGGATGCTCATCCTAACACCACGCATGGAGCACCGAAGCAAACAAACAGTCACACTCACTGGGTACGAGATGCTATAAAAACAAACGGAGATGCTTGGGCTTTTTTAATCACAGGAAACACCAGTCTTCAGTTCAGCAATCAGTGCATCAGTATAGCAATACGGTGGTGCAGATAGGGGAGAACCTTGTGGCTGAAGGTACAATTTGCCTCTAGCGTCAGATTTTTTTTAGACAGGATCTGTCGCCATAAAATGAGGCCAGATTTGAAGAAAAGTGGAGAGGGGAGGGAAGGGCTCAGAAACCAACATTTGCCACTGGGAAAGACAGGAGTTCAGCTTTCCTAAAAATCTGGCCACTTCATGTAGGTACTGACATGCAGAGCTGAACTCTTCGGAAAATTCAACCCCACTCACCGTTTCTAAAAATTCTACCCACTCACTCCCACAGCTGAAAAATGTAAAACGCACATTTGGAGCAAACCCAACCCCCTTCACCAAACAACAATACTGATCTACCTCACAGGGGACTGTCAGACTAACTGGCATTTGCTAAGCACACTGAGCCCCTTGTAGGATTAGGGGAAGGAGTTGATGTCAGGGCTTGATCCTCTTCCAGGGGAAGTTAGGGGCAAAGCTCATACTGACCACAGTGGAAAAGAATCATGCTACAAGGCCTCGAAGGACCAACTGGCGAGGCTCTATGGAAGTGACAAAGGGCACCCCTGACATGTATGGGAAGGGAATGGGAACAGCCAGATTAGTTAATGCAATCCAGCCGGGAGCACAGAAATACAAAACTCAGTAATGGCAACAGGATCTCAAGAATGAAGTGCTTTGGGGGCCAGCGTGATTCACGCTTGTTTTTCCTATCATCTGTTTTGGGCCCAGTGCTGAATTTAAATGTGCAAGATCCACGCCGCAGTAACTAATGAGAAGCCATCACAGGCAAGGCTAGCGGCATACAGTTCCAAACCGGAGGCATGATTAATTATAGAACAGGTTGCAATTACAAACTGATGTCAAGTTCCGTGGTTTGCTACCAGATTTGTCCCATTACCATGCATCTATTGTATTATTTATATGTAGACACGTATAAAAACACACCCGTCAGCACGCTACTGAGACATGCAGTAAAACAAGCCCTGATCACACTTTCAGCTGAATTCTTGCTACATCCTATTGCTGAATCTAAAGACACAGTAGCAATGGTAGAAGGTTTTTCTATAGGGGAATGATTTGTCAAAGGAGTGACAGTCTTGTTCAGTCTCTCTTTTTCTTCACTGCCCAGATCCTTTCAATCGGAGGAAAAAAGGAGTACAAACTACACACTTTTACTAAGTGCAAATTAGAGGCATTCAGCATGAGTTAGGTTCTGGCTCTTAATATCTAAAGAGCCCCAGCCCTCAGAGTACCAATCTTATGTATGCTAGGGATGTTAGGGTATGTCTACACTACAAAGTTAATTCGAACTAACGGACGTTAGTTCAAATTAACTTTGATAGGCACTACACTAGCGCTCCGCTAGTTCGAACTTAATTCGAACTAGCGGAGCGCTTAGTTCGAACTAGGTAAACCTCATTGTACGAGGACTAAGCCTAGTTCGAACTTACTAGTTCGAATTAAGGGGTGTGTAGCCCCTTAATTCGAACTAGTGGGAGGCTAGCCCACCCCAGCTTTCCCTGGTGGCCACTCTGGCCAACACCAGGGAAACTCGTATGCCCCCCTCCCGGCCCCGGACCCCTTAAAGGGGCACGGGCTGGCTACGGTGCCCGTGCCAGGTGCAAGCCTGCCAGCACCCAGCCAGCAGACCCTGCACCTGGCACGGCTCGAGCCAGCCAACCGATGCCCCCCCAGCCCTCCACCTCTTCCTGGGACCAGGCTGGCGGCTCCTGGGAGCTTGCCTGGGACCGCAAGAGGCGGGCACCTGCCTGGTCTAGTGCAGACATCGTGGACCTCGTCCCCGACCTCTGCACTAGGCACAGTAAAGTGGCCGTCTAGGGCAGGAGACCTGCCAGCCTGGCCACCCAGAAGCAGGTTTGCATGAAAATCAAGGTGGTCCACTAAGACCCCCGACCCTGAGCCCAGTAGCCTGTCTGCTGACAGCGGCCAACCCTAGGAACCCTGCAGGGGATGGACCGAAGACAGTGACCAAGCCATTTGTCTCGTGCCATCCCTCTCCAGCCTTCCACAAACTTTGGGTAGGGACACCACTCCTACCCCCTGGCTAATACCACTCCATGGACCCAACCTCCATCACTTTATCTCACTTCTCTTTAAACTCTGTTCTAGTTCTAGCCTTCACATCCTCCTGCAGCAAGGAGTTCCACAGGTTGACTCTTTGCTTTGTGAAGAACAACTTTCTGTTACTAGTTTGAAGCCTGCTACCCATTCCTTTCCTTTGGTGTCCTCTAGTCCTTCTATTATGGGAACTAATGAAGAACTTTTCTGTATGCACCCTCTCTACCCCACTCATGCTTTTAAAGACCTCTATCATATCCCCCCTCAATCTCCTCTTTTCTAAGCTGAAAAGTCCCAGTCTCTTTAGCCTCTCTTCATATGGGACCTGTTCCAAACCCCTGATCATTTTAGTTGCCCTCCCCTTTCCCACCCTCTCTCTTCCCCTCTCCCACCTCCTTTTCCCAGTCTCCCCCAGTTTTGTTCAATAAAGAGAGATTCCATTTTTGAACACAATTGTCCTTTATTTTGTACATCAGGAAGGGGGGCTAGGGAAGGGTAAGTGGAAGGAGGTAAGGGAGGAATGGGGTACGAGCCCCTGATGGGGAGGACTGGGCTGGCTCTGCGGGCTTCTTGGGGTGGAAGCTCTCCTGCAGCCCCCTAATTGTCCCCTCTCCCCAGATGGCAGCCTGCGGCAAGTGTAGCCGGTCTGATGGCCGAGTGCTGTGATGTGCCCAGTGTGGGTACTCCGGGCACTCCAAGCCAGGACTGCTTTGCAAGCGGGGCACCCCTGAGAACTGTCTGTCCGGGGTGGGGGTCGGGTCCCTTTAAGCACAGCCCTCGGCTAGCCTGAGACAGCAGCTCCATGCTCTAAGTCCTCATCTGATGCCCTGCCGGCACTGTTTCCGGCCATCCTTAACCCTGATTCAGGGTCCACTCTGTGTGGACAAGCTAGTTCGAATTAGCAAAACGCTAATTCGAACTAGTTTTTTAGTCTGGATGCATTAGTTCAAATTAACTAATTCGAACTAACTTAGTTCGAATTAGCGCTGTAGCGTAGACATACCCCTCGAGACTAGTCGTCTATCCAAGAAGGAGAAGCTTATCGGATAGTCAAGTAGTGATGCAACTAGTCTCTTTCCCTGCCCCTTGCTGCCTCTATCAGAGAGAGGCAGCAAGGAGTGGGGAACAGGAGCTGATGCTGGGGGTCAGGGGCAGATGAGAATTTTGCGGGGCCCAGGGCGCAGGGCCTATTGAAGCGTGGGGCCTGGGGCAGCACAATTTCATGCATGTGCCACAGCCAACAGGTAGTTGGGCGTGCGCGGGGTCTATTGAAGCGCGGGGCCTGGGGCAGCCGCCCCGCTCGCCCTGCCCTACATCCACCGCAGCTGGGGGGAGCCATTTCCTCCCAGCACTGTCTCTGCAGGAGACCGGGGAGGTAAAGGCACAGCAGAAATTGTGCAAATGGGGACTTGCTTCTGCTGCGATTCTACTTTTGTAATGTACAAGAGTGCCAGCGGGGGGTTCCCCGGTGGTGCCATGCTCCCTCTGGGGCTTCCTTTTGAAATGTACAAGAGCCCCACTGGCTCTGATAGACTAATCGTAGGCGCCCTTATAGACTAATCAAATAGTCAGTGGAAATCCCATCAACTAATCACTTAGTTAATTAATCTAAATTTAACATCCCTCAAGTCCGCCTCTGCATTTTTAGTCAGTGTACCTACCACGGTAGCATCAGGGCACCATATTCACAACTAAAGTCCAGTGAGGAGCAGGCATGCCCTCCGTGCATCTGACAAAGTGGTTTTGACCCACGAAAGCTTATGCCTCAATAAATCCATAAGATGCCACAGGCCTTTTGGTTGTTCCTCCAGTGAGGTTAGTCTTGGTGACTGGAACCCAAGGAGAAACAATGCAGGGATATTCAACTCCTCTCTTAGAAGGTCAGTTCCTTTTCTAGAGCTGTCCCTCCAAGGCAGCAGGACACTGGCTCCTCTTGTATATGCAGAGCTCTCGATTACTGTTTAAATGGCAGACTATGGAGACTGAAATTAAGAGCGATCAACTCCGTTCTTACAGCGCTTCTGGAGCCTTCTCATCAGGAAGATGCAAATGAGAAGGAAATCTCTTCAGCCAGTTGCCCGTGTCCCAAAAGATCTCATTTTGCTGACGGGTTCCTTTCAGGTTCTACAAGTCAAGAGTCACATCGCTAAGAACCGTTTCCTTGTCCTCCATCGCCACTATAGATGTCACCAATTAGCTCCCTTTTTGGCAATTGCCGCAGAGGTGCCAAGGACAAAGTAGACAAGGCTGGGATTTCTGGAGGGGCCAAAGGGAATGAAGTACCTGACTCACCTTTAATTGAATGTAATTTCAATGGGAAACCTGGTATTTTTAGACCCCATGTGAAATCCCAGCCTAAACTATTCCTCAACATCTCAGAGATGAGGCCCGGAAGAACATGGCTGAGGCCTCACAGTGGGGAATCTTCTATTGCTAATACCTTTCAGTGGTTAGTCTACTATTTATTTGAGAGCATTTGTCTGTCTGATTGTTTGTTCAAGAACTCCTTCTAAATGGTAAGAGCTAGGACCAGCAAATTCAGTCTGCAGCTTCTTCTTATCATAACTTAAAGCAGCATAAGGGTTGTGTGTGCCAGGAAAATGGGATGTGCCTGGAATGGGATTGCTTCTCATAAAACTGCACGCAAAAGAGACAGAATCACCAGGCAGGTTAAAGGAGCTGGCTGAGGGTGCGCCTCCCCACCTTGCTCGGGGATACCCCAGTCCCAAGCCTCCCACACTCCAGGAGCCCTCAGGGTGGAGGGGGGGGGGGGCTGAAGGTCTCCCATATTTGTACAGGGATATTGTTGGCTGTTCCCCTTGTCAGGGAGCGAGGGGAAAGTGAACAGTTTGCTGCATTCACTTTGGCTTGGGAGCACAAGGGGCAGATGAGTTGTACGCTTTGCTTTTACTCGTTGACAGGGACAAGAAGAAGAGAAAGTACCTTTGGTACAAATCTCAGGAGGGGGGCTTTAGGCCCCTCAGAGTTCCTGCCCATCCTCCTACACACACACACACACACACACACACACACACACACACACTCACTCCTCCAGCCTCCTGCCCAGAGCCCCTCTTCACCTTCAAACCTGACTCCTGCACCTCCGCACACTCCCATCTCCCTACCCTGAGCCCCTCCTTAAGGACCTGAGCAACACCAGGTAAATGTGCTCGTAATAAATTAAATAAGTACATACATACCACTAGCTAATGCTTTCCACCTGACAACTCTTTACAAAGCATTATCCCCATTTTACAGCTGGAGAAACTGAGGCACAGAGAGGGGAAATGACTTGCCTGGGATCACTCATCGATACAGCTGGGAAAAGAGCCCACATCTCTTGACTCTTTATCCAGCGCTCTGTCCATCAGGCCACACTAAAGAACTCCATTAAAATCAGTCCAAAATCAATAGTCACTCCTGAGTATCTGGGCCAACATTATTAGTTGAGGAGTACTGTGCACTGGAATGGAAAGCCCCACATGCAAAGCTCCCAGAAAGCTCTCCCCTCTCGGATGTGTTTTACTGCGTCATTTATTGGGACGAAAGAACGGGCTTTAGTCAGCCAGGAGAATCGCAAAGAAACAGAATATTTATACGTAGCTGCGTCCAGTTACCAAACAAGATGAAATCCTCATAGGAGACTATTAAGGAGATTGCCTGGCGGAGAGGAAATCCAGCAAACAAGATTATCTGTAACAAGCTTATCGATTTGGAAAAAAAAAAAGTCAGAGCAATGATGAGATAGGTTTGAAAGATAATTAGTGACAGGTAGGGGATAGAGGAGACAGGAACAGTGGCGGAGTAACAATGGGAATGGGTCTCCAGAAACAGAGATCTTCATGTGTGAGGAGCAGTAAGGATATTACATGACCCTTTCTGTCGGCAGGTAAGGAAACAGGATGTAAAGATGCTTGCTGTGGCTGAGACTTCCTAAAAACAGAACTGCCTTTATCTTCTCTAAAATTCAAACAAGGAAAAATCCCTTGCGAGTAGGTTTGATTAGCTTTAAGAGACTTGGCTCCAGACAAGATTCCACCAGCATCAGTGAACGTTCCATGTTGGCTTTGCCTTTCTAGATAGCTACAGTGATGTTCGCCAGCGGGAGGGCAATTCCTGTGAAAGGTATAATCCATGGCCGGTTGAAGTTAGCGATGTGAAAGGTACACTGGGTATACAGCTTCCTCTTAACGGGTGATGGTTAACAGTTCCGGTTAACCGGTGGGGGCGGGAGCAGCTCATTGCCAGCCACAGGTAGGAGGCTCCTCCAGACTCTCAGGAAGCTCGCCATGGACAGACGCTGCTCCGGTCATCTGGAGTCTGGGCACTTCACAAGTTGAGACTCCATCACAGCCTCTGTCTGTGGGGAAGCCAGGTGTCCGCAGGCAGGGACTGCTCCAGCAAGGTTGGGGCAGCCCCCACACTGGGGCCCTCTTTAATTGGTTATCTAGTTAGACATAATGTTTAAGCAGTTAACCAGGATTTTACATCCCTAGTTGAAATCAATGACAACACTCCCACAGATGACTTTGGGTGCAGGAGTAGATCTAAGGGTTTGTCTCCACTTGCCCCGTGATAGATGCTCCGGAGATCAAGCTTCCAGGGTTCGATTTAGCAGGTCTAGTAAGGACCTGCTAAATCAACTGTTGATCGCACCTCCGGTTGTCCAACTGGTCATGAGGAGTAAGGAAAGTCAACCTCCCGCAGTGGGAATGCTGCAGAAATTCAACCTAAGGATCATCAATTCCAACTAGGCAATACTTGTAGCTGGAATTGTGCATCTTAAATTGATTTTCTCCCCCAGCGTAGACCTGGCCTGTATGTTTATATGGTGCTGAGCATTATGGGGCCCTGATTCTGAGAGGCCTTTAAGCAGCAGCATAACATAAATAATAACCCACTTCCCCAAGATGCGGAGCACCATCGGCCACAATATCCCAGAAGATCAGGCTTCTTAGAACGTAATGCACAGCACCCCCCATAGATTCAATCGGGAACTTTCAGAGAACAGTGCTAGAATTTGGAAAGAGAACAGCGGAGAGGAGAAAGGGATTTTAAAAGTTCCACCAATCCTGTTAATAAACTGGCAAGGTTTCTCTCTCCCAGAATTATTCTCAACGATTTCTGACCTGGAATTAAAAGAGCATCTCCCATAATGCAGATAAAATAGGCTCGACCAGAGATGCTTGTTGAACTGATTGGTTTAAGGACATGGCATTTTTGAAGATTTCCACTGGGAAATCTTCCGTAACAATGTGTTCTCTCCGCTGGGACTTTCCCCAGCATTTTGTCTGTTTGTTTCAGAATAATTATAATCTGCCTCAGGTCATATTCAAATGTTTGATACAGTTAAAAATACATTCTCTTTTATTGGGGAAGTGCAGCTTAATCAGCGTTTTGATACTGGAGGCAGAGCTGATGCCTTTCAAACCATAATCAAGGGGATACTGAAGAATATTTCACTTCGTTTTGTCTTAGACCTCCCTGGACTCTAGCGCCCCAGGAACTCAAAAATATATGGGCCAAACTACTCTCCTTCTGGGATGGGAGAATGAATTTATCCTCAGCACACTGTTTTACAGCCAGGGACCCAGAGACACTGGGAAATAACTGACTGACTTCCTTCAGCTCATGCTGGGCATTGGTGGTGGAACAGGAATGGAACTCCAGTCTAGCAAGTGAGATCCAGTCTAATGCCTACCATGCTGCCCTCTTCTGTTCCCTCCCTCAGGGACCCCTGATGGTTGAGACTCCACTTCCACTCCTGGAGCATTGTCCAGCCACCTGGATTTTTCTCCCCCTCCAACCTCCTAACTTCCTTCTCCACTCTTTAAATGTCACTTGTGGACATTCTTCCCCTTTGCCCCCCATTGCTAGTGGGGAGGGATCCAGACCACAACACAATGCCAGCACCACAACCAGCAACTGTGGGTGGTCTCGCAGAAGGAGGGAAGGAAGGTGATGGAGAAGACAAGTTTCACTTGGCTCACAAATGGTACCCGAGTGACACAGATGAGCCCCAGGTGAGCACTTTCTGGCCATTCGAACTGCCAAAGGACAAATCACACAGACACGGGGCCTTCATGCAGGGTGTGGACAGGACCCCACTACTTCAAAAGGGAGGAAGAATTTCCTATAATATTTTATCACATGTCACATGCAAGCTGATCTGGACAAGCATCCACGGCCATCCCCAGAGAGCTGCGGGGCCTGGGAAAATAACCCACACTCTGCCCCAGGCTCTGTCCCCATTCCACCTGCTCCCCCAAACTCCTTCCCTATCTCTTCCCACCCCTGCTCCGCCCTCATTCCCCCAAGGCCCTTCCCTGAGCCACATGGCCCAGGGATCAGTGGGGGCCTGGCAGCAGCAGCTGATGTCAGGTTCTCCCCCGGCCACACTCACTGGCCACAGCAGGAGGCAGAACAACCCAGACCCAGCCTGCTCTGCTGCCTGGACTCCCAGACACGTTGCCTGGGGGAAGGGATGGAATCACTCCCTGCACTCACTAGCGGTGGGACACACAGCAATGCAAGGCCCAGCAAGGCCCTCTGCTGGTCTATGGGGCCATGGCCCCCCACAGTGCAGGGCCTGTGGTGGTTGCCCCAAACCATCCTACGGATGGGACAGCTCTTCAAGCATCATCAGCAAGTGATCTCTAATGCACAGCATAGGCACTTTTGGATGCAGTCAAGCACCACGTCACACCACCATCATAGAGATGTCATGTGGGAAGGGACCTCAAGAGATCATCAGTCCAGACGCCTATGCTGAGGCAGGATTATGCAGATCTAAACCATCCCTGAGAGGCGTCTGTCTAATCTGTTCTTTAAAATGGCCAGGGACGGGGATTCCACAATCTCATTAGATAAGTGCTTCACTAGAATTAGGAAGTTTCTCCAAATATCCAGTCTAAATCTCCCTTGCTGCACACTAAACCAATTACAGGTTGAGCCTCTCTAGTCTGGCACCCTCAGGATCTGACGCGTGCTGAACCAGAGAATTTGCCAAACCACAGGAGGTCAATATTGTCTAGCAACACGACCAACCCTTCACTGAGTGCTTAAAAGACATTTAGGGGTAAATTAGAGCTAAACAACAGCACAGAACACTGAGAGCCAGGACAGGTGGCTGTAAACAAACTTTATGGGACTGTGGGAAACTTGGCCATACCCATGATAAGTGGACATCCAGCTAACTAAAATCATGCCAGACCATTGATGTTGCTGGACTAGAGAGAGCCGAACTAGAGAGATTCAACCTGTACTTCTTGTCCTACCCTCAGTGGAAATGGAGAACAACTGATCAGCAACCTCTTTATCATAACCTTTTACGTGGGTCAAGACTGTTACTGTGTCTCCGTGTGGTAGTCCTCATCGTGGTTTTCATGCACTTACTTGTGGATGTGTCAGAAACCCCTAAGCTACATCAGCAAGATGGATAGGTCGCCCAGAACAACATTAAGAGAAATGTGATGGCTTTATTTCTCAAGATGCTTTAACCACCACCCAGGGCCATGCCAATTGCAAAGCTGCACTTGCACTTTTGACAGCAAATATAAGTGTAGAGCACTTAAATAATTTATTTTGATGGCACAGAAACAGTGGCATAATTTATTCATCAATCTCCTTATCAACACAACAGATAAAATATCACTTATTGGAGGCTCAGAGCACCAGGAGGTCTGTAAACATGGGCACTGATGAAAAGGTTGCATAGTAAAAAAAAAAATGACATTTTAAAAATGTAATTAAGAAAACGTGGCTGTCCAGTCCATTTGCTGATAACCTAATAGACAGAAAATAAATACAATTGTTTCTGTCCATTAAAATTATTCTGATGTCATCTCAGTCCCTTTTCTTAGCTCTGTCTCACTGCAACTGGTTACCCTGACACCGAACATGTGAAGTGCCTAGAATTTTAAACAGCTCTAATGGCCGTCAGACAGTTCACTGAATCTCAGAGGGGTGTCCAGGTTAGTCTGTAACTTTAAAAAGAACGAGTAGTCCTGTGGCACCTTAGAGACCAACAAAAGTATGTAGTATCATGAGCTTTCGTGGGCAAAACCCACTTCATCAGATGATGAGCTAGAGTAGAAATAACAGAAACGAGGTATTTTATAACCGAGAAAAAAAAAAAGGTAACTGTCAATTGTAGGTCTGGTGCTAATAAGGCTAATAAAGTGGGCTGGAAGCATCCCACACTTAGCTTTTGATGTAAAAATGCTGTGTCCAAGGCAAGGGAGACCGGCTTTATAATATCACAGTTTGCTGTTAGCCTCTTTCAGTAGACAAGGAAATGTTTTCTAATGATTAAGGATGTTAAATTTAGATTAATCAACTAATTGAATAGTTGATATAATTTGCATCGACTATTCGATAAGTTGATAAGGGCGCCTCTGCCTTTCAAATGCCTCTGGCTGTTGCTACATTTCAAAGGCGGAAGCGCCGCTTGTTCCCTTCTGCACCCCTGCCTTTTCTCCCCATGGAGAGGGTACTGGGGGGGGGGGGGGGGGGGGAGAACTGGCTTTTAAGCAGCAAGGGCGGGAGGAGTAACTAGTCAACTATCCGAGAAGCATTTGCTTATCAAATAATCGACTAGTCTCTTACATCCCTACTAATGGTTAGATCGAGGGATTTATTAGGACTCTTGGCTCCTATCATTAATATCTGCCATGGACTTCATTTATGAGCATAAGCAAGTCACTTAACCTGCCCATGGCTCACCTTGTCAGGTCCGGGGCCTTAGCCAAGATCAGTGACGTGGACAACTTTCCATTGATTTCAATGGGCTTTGGATCAAACTTCAGAGCAATGCAGTTACCAAAGAGCGACAGTGAAGCTTAATTCATTAGCATTTGGGAAGTGCTTTGAGATCCTTGAATGAACTATGCCATCTAAGTGCAATGTGGTATTATTAATGGCAACAGCTGGAGAGATTGGTGAAGCACTGGAATAAATTGCCTATGGGGGCTGTGTAAGACATATTTAAGAGCAGGCTAGATAGGCATCTATCAGGGATGATCTAGATGGTGCTTGGGCATGCCATGTGGGCAGGGAAGGATGACCTCTCAAGGTCCCTTTCAGTTCTAGTGTTCCATGAAATACAAGTTTACAGCATCAGTCTGAAGTATATGGCATGAAGGTTGTGAATGAAGTCACCCACACAACCCTAAAAGAAATACCGCTCAAGACTTTTACAAAATGTCAATTCACTTATTTTTTTAAATTCCCATTCAGCTATGTGGAAGAGGGACCATACAAAGTCCTCGGAAGCCAGTGGAAAGATTCTCATTCATCTTAATGGCTTTTGGATCTGTATGTGTATGTGTGTGGTGGGGGAAGGGGAAGAGACAAGGAATTGTAATGTTGACAGTGAACAAGTTATTTTCTGCTGCATCACAGTGGTACAGGAGCAGAGAGTTCTCTATTCCTGGTAACCAGTGCAGAATAGCACAGTCTGCATCGCTCTCTCACATCATGCAAACAGTAACCACATCCAGATTATCGCACTATACTCCATAATGGGGCTGCACTGAGACTTGGATTTAATTCAGTTTTAATAATATAATAGGTTTGGGAGGGAAAGCAAGCAAAACACTCTGGAGAAACAAAGGTTTATTTTCCCCTCACCTGGGAAAACTGTGGGCAGAATACTCTGGGAAGAGCTTTCTGAAAGAGCAGCAATTTAATTAAATTAAAAAAAAACAAAAACAAATTTTCAGTCTCAGAGTTCTAACCCTAGGAGCACTCCAAATTAAAAATGAAGGAAGACAGGCAAAGCCCTAGAAGAAGATAAATGAGCAAGCAGTGAGCATGTTAAGGAAATGCCCTGTCATTCAGCCACCCCGGATGTGATACCGAGACAGCGTTCTGTATTTCTGCACAGAATTTAATTCCTGCAGGGTTTGACCATAGGGCAGCTATTCAGCAGTGAATCCCTCTTGGAATTGCTGACAATGGAAAATGAAATTCTATTTAACACATGCTTCGTGCCTGCACCACATGGAAATTAAGGAAATCTTGAAATGAAATGCCAAGAACGACACTCTCTCAAAAGGAACGTGACGTGTTCTAGGTGTCTGAGACTTTCCATTCATTACAGCTTTTCATCTGTTTCCCCTCAAGTGAATTGACTGTTGGTGAAATATTATAGCCCTCCAGACCAAAGTCTTCTTTTATGTCCATGTAACTGCAGCATGGGTTATGTTTCCTCTCCCATACTATGCCCAGGGGAGAGATGTTCAGCTTTCAAGGACCATTCCATTCCTTGGCCTGTCTCCTGTGTCTGCCACAAAGAGTAGCAACTAGTTGTGACGTAGCTCCCTGAGAACTGAATTGTTTGAAGCCAATTATTGCACATAGGACTCCTGGGAGGCCTTCAGAAGGTAACAATTTACCTACTACAACTATACCTTGGCAGGGGCGGCCTATGCGTATAGTCGCCTAGGGCGCCATGTTAAACGGGCGCCCAATGATGACGTCACGCCATTGAGGGCTGTGGAGGCGGGGGTGCTGATCGCACGTTCCGCCTGGGGCGCCAGCTGCCGGAAGCCCACATCTGGCTGCCCCTGTACCTTGGGATCTTCGATGCCACACAGGGGCTTTGCGTATCCAGTTCCCAGAGATTTTAATGGGAAGCAAACAACTAAATCGCACAGGCCTCCTCTGAAAATCTCTAACCTCAAGGACAAGTCTGAAGGGCTTAATTATGTTCTCATATGGGTAGAGGCCAGGAGCAACTCCACTGAATTTGTTAGACTGATGTATAAGCTGTGTGAGAACAGAATCTGGCCTGAAGTGCACAGGACGCCTGGCCTAGCCAACGACTGCCTTATGGGCGTTAGAATTTTTCCCCAGGAAATAATTCCGGATCTGTAGAAATGCTGGCTGCAGCCTACGCACAGCTACAGGAAGATGCACAGTGTTCTCTGCTATCATTTCTCTGGTGCAAGAGGTTTCGACTTCATCCTGTTTCCTTTGGCCTCAGATCAAACACGGCTCCTCACAGGAGTTTTCCATGTTCCTGTGGCAAACTCCCCAGAACAATCCAGCCCCTTAACTGACTTCCACTCTGACCTCAGCTGTAGAAGGCTCAAGATTGTGCATGAAACACAGGCTTCCTTCAGTACAACTTTGTTCCCAATGACGTAAGAGTCCAAAAATCGAAGAACTGCAGGGAACAGAGGGCTACATGAGAGGTGACATGTCACCAATCTCAGCTGCTCCCTTGCCTCTCATCATGATGATTCTTTGGGGGGGGGGGGAGGAGGGGAGGAAGGAATTAGTAAGCTCTTGCAACTTCCAAAGTCAACCTTCTCCATCCCCACCATAATCATCAGTGATGAGAATCCTGAGCATTCCTCCTTCTCTGAAACTCCCAAGGGCCCCAAATGACACCCTTCAATAGCCTTTTCCCAGACTCCAATAACTCTCCCCATACAACCTCCACTGTGATATTAGGGACAGTACTTCTAGGGCAGAGCTTCCAGGTGAAAGGCTGTAAAGCTCGTTATGCTCAGCCAGCTGGAATCGGACACCGTAAAGAACAGAGGGCTTGCAAGAATCTTGAATACCGAGTGACCACTGAATATCACATCTGCAGCCATCCCACAATCTTGCCCACATAGCAAATCCTTAACTTAACCTGAGTAGTGCCTTGGTTGGATTTGAGCTCCACGAAGCACCACATATAGATAGGACCAGATCCACAGCCACGTATTGTCAATGGGAGTCTTTCCACTGACTTCAGTGGATTTTGGATCAGTTTCTTATTCAGGAGTTTTAGGGGGCAGATTTAAATCCCAGGACATTTAACTGCACAGACAGCTGATTAATAATGATATCTGCAAATACTCAGTGGCTGTGTCTAGACTGGCCAGTTTTTCTGGAAAATCAGCCGCTTTTCCGGAAAAACTTGCCAGCAGTCTACACTGGCCGCTTGAATTTCCGCAAAAGCACTGACTTCCTACTGTAAGAAATCAGTGCTTCTTGCGGAAATACTATTCTGCTCCCGTTCGGGCAAAAGTCCCTTTTGCGCAAAGCTTTTGCGCAAAAGGGCCAGTGTAGACCGGTCAGATTTGTTTTCTGCAAAAAAGCCCCGATCGCGAAAATGGCGATCAGGGCTTTTTTGCGGAAAAGAGTGTCTAGATTGGCCAGGGACGCTTTTCCGCAAAAAGTGCTTTTGCGGAAAAGCGTCCGTGCCAATCTAGATGCTCTGTTCCGAAAATGCTTTTAACGGAAACTTTTCTATTAAAAGCATTTCCGGAAAATCATGCCAATCTAGACGCAGCCAGTGATTAGAAGAAACAACGAGGAGTCCTGTGGCACCTTAAAGATGAACAGATTTATTTGGACGTAAGCTTTTGGGGGTAAAACCTACTTTGTCGTATGCATCTGTTCGTCTTTAAGGCCCCGCAGGACTTCTCATTGTTTTTACAGATACAGACTAACACGGCTACCCCTCGGCAAACAGGTTTTTTATTTCTCTTGTCTCGGCCTGGTTCTGTCTGTTTGCCCCTAGCATAGCTCAAAGTCCATCCACAGCTCAGATGCAGGCTCAGAAACGTATTGTGTCCCCACTACCTCTTCTCAGATGCTAGTTCGCATTGTACCATGCCAGCTACGTTCGCTGAATCCATAAGCCAGGCACTGTCCAGGTGTTCTCATTCAATCCCAGCTCCAGTGCAGATCCTATCTCTGATCACCAGAGATATTTCCAGCTACCTTGGGCTCTGACATTCCCAAGATAGATGCGAGTCTATTAAGAGTGGTGTCTTCTGTTGAAGCAGGGAGTGGGCTCAATAGGGCTGAAAGACATCTGCCCATAAAAGCAAGCCGATGAAAAGGAATGTACCCTTTCTGGCGGGAGTGATGCAATGATTTGTGCTCTGTCTTCTATTTCTGGTAGTCAGGGGCTGAATAATGAAAGACAGCTCAGCTGTAGCTACATAGATACATTTCTTTTTACTGCATGGATAACAAAAAAAAAAAAAAACCCACTTTCTCCAAAAGATATTTTCTTCCCAAATGGTTAAACAAGTCACAATGTGGAAATAATTCTACTAGCATGGGTCAGACTGGGCTATTATCCAGCAACACCAATGCAGCTCAGCTCTGCGATATTTATATTTAATTCATAATATACTGAGGGTTTTTCCCTCCCATTGAAGCAGATCAGACCAATTAACTCAAGCTGCAGGGGGAAGAAGATGACCATAATTATATATCCTGGAGACACAAAAAGTTCTGGATCCAAGGTGATGTGTGGCTATCTTGCGTGTGCTGGACACAGGGAAGAGCAAAAAAGTTTTTGCCGTTAATAAAGAGCTTTCGAGGACGCGTTGTCCGGCAGTGGGATTCAGTACTAAGCAATTAATTCTGGTAAACAGCTGTAGCTTTTCTTTTGTGCAGGAGGGGTTAGGGTTACCTTGGGCTTGTCCATTCAGATGAGCTCTTCTGTTTTCATGGCCACGCTCCAACATGGGGTAACTGGGCATGTGGATGCTGAAAGTCCACATCCAGGAGCAAAGAGCTTCAAAGGATCAAGCCTGGCTGATGAGCTACCTTCACACGCAGCTTCTGAAGGTATTTCATAAACACAGGTGTGTGAAATAAGGAATTGTGAACGAAAATAAGCATTCTGAACTTGGAATGCATGGTGCAGTGTACTAAATAGCATCAGATCCTAAGTCTCTGTACGACAGAGCAACAGAGGAGGGAGGGTTAAGATCACAGCAGGAATAAGAGAAGCCATGAATTACACCACTCGGTTTCAAGGAGAGAGAAAGCATATCACACAAGTTTCATGTAATAGCAGTCCCTCAAAGAGCGCTCTCATCCTGGTGTGCCTTTGGCATGGGCTGAGGCAAGCCTGTGAAGGCAGAGTGCCTTGAGCTATCTGAGGAAAGCAGAGACCCAGTGTAAATGCACTGCCTTATTTACTCCCTGGCTGTATAAAACCGTGGGCATCAAGATGATCTCTGGGCACACACAGGCTGCGGTTTTCTATTAATTCTGATCAGAACTGGGCTTTTCAAATCCCCTTGGAGCTCCTTGCAGGAGGAAGCATATCACTCCGACCCCAAACCAGGACAGCTCTTAAGCACAAACTGAATTTAAAGCATGAGTGGTCCAGTTTATTTCAACTCAGGGATCAAGTCTTTCACAGCTTTGAACAAATCCCAGCCTCAAAATTTAGTTAAGAACAAAATTATTTAAGCAATGGCCACAGCAAAGAAACAGACCCATAAAATATTAACCTCCTGTTTAAGACTATTTAATCTCCTGAGTCCAAGTCCACAGTTCTAACCACTGAATCATGGTCAAAATATTGCCCATTCACAAGGAAGGTTTTTTTTTTTTTTACAAGATCTTATCACAGCTATCATGATCAGTAGTGTGGTTATTTAAAGCTCCAGCTCCTGGAGTCATGTGATTGTGTCAGAATTTCAAACATTTCTATCCTTCACAGTTGTGGGAGAAACCTGAAAACATGACCCAAGTGCCCACTCAAGGTTCAAAAGCTTAAGAAAAAGAAAACAACTTTTTCTTTTAATTTCAAGATGTTTAAGTCAATCTAATGCTTTTTGGGGAGCACGACTGGCAGCCCTGCACTCAGTCAGATATATCTGAAAGGTCAAGCACTGGTTTTCAGCCTCTTTTGGCCACTCTTACATTTACATTAAATTCCACCTTCAGAAGTTAGTGGGAGCCAACCACAGACATACAAAGCAGGAATAAGCTGCTTTGGACCCAATTAGCCTCCCATATAACTCCTGATGATAGAGTGTCCAAAGGGGATGAAGTTGGAGAATCTGAAGAAATACAGTCAGCATCCTGTAGTAGGGATGTTGACTAGCTGCTTACTAGTCCCTCAACTAGTTACTTACCCCCCGCTCGCCGGTGCTGAGGGGGGCCAGCTTAAAAGCTGGTCCCCCCCCCACCCCCCGTACCTGTGATGGGCATGGGAGGCAGGGGGTAGCAGGGACCAGGCACTGCACTCTTCTTTTTAAATGTATTAAGAGCCTGCCTTAAATGTATTTAAAAGGCTGGTGCACCGCGGGGGGGAGGACTGCATGAGCCAGGAATCAGCTGTTCCGGCTCACGCCGAGTCCTCCCTGCTGCGCTTTAGCCTTTTACATGTATTAAGAGCCAACCAGCACCCTGGGCTGAGATATAACCCTGCTGCTGCTCCCCCACTTACCAAATAATCGACTAGTCGATGTCAATTAGTTGATTCAACTAAATTTAACATCTCTTTCCTGCAGCTAAGAAACATCTCAATGGATAGTATTATTTCTCAAGATGCACATATATTCCATAGAAACCGAGGGCCTGTTGCTCTGATTCTCTATTGCCCTACAAAAAGAATGAACAAGTCACATATGTTACTTATGCTGCTTACTGTACTACTCTGCATGGGCCTGCTAAACCAGTCAGCAAGAAGAGAAGAGAGACCAGCTCAGCACAGAATTTTATCCTTCTGACTATCAGACTGAAAAGAGTGAGGGTACGTCTACACTAGCTTGTTAGTTCAAGCTAGGTAGGGTAATTAGGGCAAGTGGGAGTTGCAAATGAAGCCTGGGATTTAAATATCCTGGGCTTCATTTGCATGTTCCCGGGCGCCGCCATTTTTAAATCCCCCTTAGTCCGAACTCATCATTCCACGAGGAGTAACGGTAGTTCGAATTAGGATCTTTAATTCGAACTACCTACTCCGTGCCGCATGTAGCTGTGGGCACGGAGTTCGGACTAAGGGGGATTTAAAAATGGCGGCGCCCAGCAAGATGCAAATGAAGCCCAGGAATTTAAATCCCGGGCTTCATTTGCATCTCCGCTTGCCCTAATTACCCTATCTAGCTTGAACTAACGAGCTAGTGTAGATGTACCCTGAGAGATGATGGGTGCCCCAAAGAGCTTATTTAATGGATGGGGCAGAGACTGATTACTGGAGTTCTAAGCACACTTTACACCTGTGTGACCAATGGATCTGGAGCAACAGACAATCAAGTCTTCACTCTTCAATCATTTTATTTTTCTGTTTCAATTATTGTCATGCCCTCAGTCTGTCAGGAGCAGATTGTTCAGTAATTCAAGTGTGTGGGGGGGGGGGGGGGGAGGAGGAAGGTAACCTCACCTGAACCACTCCGTTGGAAATCAAAGTGCCGAGGGATCCTACCGCATATTCAAATATTAATCTGTACTTACAAACTAATCAGCACAGACAAAATAACTCGTCTAATTATCCAACCGCAGTCTCTTAAATAATGAATTATATGGCCTATTAAAAAGCATGATAATAGATTAGAGGTTGGAACATTTGCAATTAGCTGCTCCAAAAAAGAAAAAGTAAAAGCTGAATTTGAGACACCAATCTGACAAAATAATAGCTGGTCTTTCCAAAGACGCATCCAACGGGACGCACGTTCAAAGATTAATGATGACTCAACACATGCAATTTGCCTCAGAATGGCTTCAATTCCCCTTCAGAGCGTGTTGTCACTGCTCGGAGCGCTGCACTCGCCAGCCTCTCGCATGCACACCCACGCACGCCCCTTTTCACGGCTAAGAGTGGCTAAACCTCTGTCTGGTTTTTTAAACTTCAACCTGCCAGTTCATTTGGGGGCATGCTGGCGAGGGAGGGAGGATGACCTCCACTGGTGCAGCTCTCCAACAAATAACAGTCATTTACCGTCGTCTTCCTGGCAGGTCCTTTGATAATGGCAGAGAACAGCAGCGGACAGGCTGTGTCCCAGCTGGCATTCTGCGACCCAGCCATGGAGCAGTTTCCTGCTCCCCACAACACTTCCCACTTTCCTCAGGGACTGCCTCAGGGGATAGTCCACAGGTCTGCTGGGCAAGCTCCAGCAAGCAGAACAAACAGGAGGGGAGGGGAAGACCAGTCAGACACCCGTGTGTTGCTTGCCGGCAGAGAGACTCCTGCTAAAAGCAACAGCAGAGGAAGCACATGAGCCCCGTGACGTTCTATAGAGCAAACTGGGTTTATCTGCCAGTATCGATCTCCGCTAGCAGGGTGCTGCCTCCTTCCCACTGCCTCTTTCCACACCCACTTCCCTCCCCTGCCTGTGCAACCAGCCCCTTCTCGCCCTCTGGGTATCGCATAAACATGGGCTTTAATAGAATTTTGCAGCACCTCACGATTGTTTTAGGGATGTAAAACTTCGCTAAAAAGCCTGGTGGTTACACGCACTGTGGACATCTCCGGTCTAACGCTTAAATAAGCTTTAGACTGCAGAGCCTACAATGAAGCCTTTCAGAGGAGGAGGCTTTGCAGTGGGCTCTGCAGTTAGCACCCACTCCTGGGGAGCCAGCATGTAACCTGCGGTGGTGGGGAGAGGCCGGGCCGGGTCCACCGTGGACAAGGGCTGCTCCAGCCGGACTGCAAGGCTGTCTGGGGAATTTGGGGAGCTGCTCTAGTCCCTACTGGTTAACTAGTTAACCATTTACATCCCTAGATCATCACTGAAGTAAGAATCACAATAGACCTCAGAGCTAGAGGGGAATTTTATCCCCCTTTCACACATACCGAGAAGTTCCTGCTCTAGCTCTTGCCTTCAGCTCTGCAGCCCTTAGCCCCAGTTCTCCTCTGTAACCTCTCGTGGGCCAGCAAGACTATCTTGCAAAAGAAAGAAGGGAATGTCAGTTAACGTTCTTCTCTGCATATGCCCGGTTCATTAACTTAAACAAAGATGCAAATTCAGCCCGGTTTGCAGCACACCTGATGTTGTAGTCTACACATTGCATTATCATGCATGATTTTAAGAAGAAAAACATTTGTTACAGCCACATGCAAACCTCCTCTTCCCCATCTGCTCTACTAGGGTATGTCTACACATCAAAGTTATTTCAGGATACCAAAGGTACCTTGAAATAGCTATCCCACGTCTCTTGAATGCATCCACTATTTCAAAATATAGCAGATGCACTATTTCAGCATCCCTGTAAACTTTGTTGCATGAAGCATAAGGGATGTCTCGAAATAGTGTTTTATTTTGAAATTTGGTGTTGTGTGGACAGCACCAAATTTTGAAATAGCCTATTTTGAAATAGACTCAAAATAAGCTATGCAATTTGCATAGTGCAAATTGCGTATCATATTTTGAGTTTATGGTGTAGTGTAGACACACCCCTACAGACCTGTCTTTCCTTTGTTTACAACTGAGCCATTTATCACAATCCCCAATAGGCCAAATGTAAGAACTTAAAATCATTTTAAATGGCAAAAGCTGAATTTTCCTTGTGGTATCCCTAGGATTCTGGCTTCGGTCTGTCTACACGTACAGTCATTCAGCGAGGAATATTTTACCTGGCCCAATGTATGCAGGCTTGCAAAATCCAACATGGTTAAGGAAAGGAGGCTTCAAAGACCCCCAATTCCTAGATAACTTTCTGGTGGAAATTGGATAAGCAGAATTTGACTCTTTCTGGTACCCTACTCAGTGTGTCTCACAATACCTGGTCTGCTCCATCCTGGGATCCCAGGGCTTTTCAAGACTTCTGACTATCGACTGCATGTATATATGGATCACATTTCAGACTGTATTTCCTTGATTTCTCTGTAGCAGAGCTGCTTTTTTAACTTATGTGCTAGGGCCCCGCTCAGGAAAACATTTGAGCATATGCTTTCGTCCACCCCTGTTTAGCAAAGTGCTTATAGTACTTAAAAAACAACAATTAGTCTAGTAGCACTTTAAAGACTAACAAAATATGTAGATGGTATCATGAGTTTTCGTGGGCACAGCCCATTTCTGCAGATGACCGGCGTGTTGGATGTCCATAATACTTTCCTAACTTCTCCTGGAAACTACTGAAAGGGAACATCTAGATTGCAGAGTTTTTCTGGGATACTGGGGGTATCCTGGAAAAGCTCTGCTGTGTCCAAGGAAGGCATCTGCTTTTCCAAAAAAAAAAAAAAAAAAAATCGGAAAAGGAGACGCATTTTTTCAGCGTCCCTGCAAACCTCGTTCTACAGGGAAGAAGCGATGTTCTGAAAGAGGCTTTTTTTTACTGACATTTGGCCCAGAGTAGACGGGCCAATTGTTGGAAAAGCCTCTTTTGGAAGAAAAGCGGAAAAAGATATGCAAATTGCGGTTTGCACCTAGACTAGACACAGCCAAAGTTGGGCAGCTAAATGTCTTGTGTGTCATTAAAAAATGTCCTGCTTAAGCATTAAGAAATATATATTCAAAAATGCTTAAAGGGCTGAGGGGTGCTGAGAGCCGTTGAAGAAAGCTGTGCACCCTGTATCTTCAAGCATGGGGGTGCTGCCCCATCCCCAGCACCCTAGTTCCAGCACCTCCGGCCCTAAGGGATTTCAGAGTTTACATCCCATTTTCAAAAAAGGCACAGCATCCAGGAACCCAACTGCCACTGACCTTCAATGAGACTTAAACACCTAAATCACTTGGCATTTTTGAAAGTTTTGCCCAAGGTGCTTGGCATATGCTTAAGTGTTTTCCTGAACACACAGGGACAGAGGAACAGGGCACCACAGGGATAACACAATCCCTACATCAGTGTTGTAGTAATGGGGCCCCATTACACTTTATCTTAGGCTTGTAATGCATGCTCTATGGGGCAGGATATTCGTTTTACTGTCTGTACAGCGTCTAGTAGGGATGTGCATGGGTAACTGATTATCTGGTTACCTGGTAAAGCATCTCCCTTAACAGGTGATGCTGACAGTAATGGTTAATCATTACTTTCGAGCAGCCCCCCATCCATGGGAGGACTGCTCCCACCCTACGGGGCTGCTGGCTCCCAGCCATCATGGGGTGGGAATCAGCAGCCTCCCCCAACCCTACCTTCACCGATAGCCTATGCTGAAGACAACCCCTGTCTTGTGATTGCAGAACTGCCGATTCCGGTTAAAACCAGAAGAGGAAAGCCCCTTCCTCACTATAATGCTATAAAGACTTTGGTTTGAGTTCCGGGGAATGCTTCTGCTCTGATCTCTTTGGCTGTGTCTACACTGGGCCACTTGTTCCGGAAAAGCAGCCGCTTTTCTGGAATAACTTGCCAGCTGTCTACACTGGCCCCTTGAATTTCCGGAAAAGCACTGACGATCTACTGTAAAATTGTCAGTGTTTTTCCAGAAAAACTATGCTGCTCCCGTTCGGACAAAAGTCCTTTTCCGGAAAAACTGTTCCGGAAAAGGGCCAGTGTAGACAGCACAGTAGTCTTTTCCTCAAAAAAGCCCCGGTCGCAAAAATGACGATCGGGGCTTTTTTGCGGAAAAGCGCGTCTACATTGGCCACGGACGCTTTTCCGGAAAAAGTGCTTTTCTGGAAAAGCATCCTGCCAATGTAGACGCGCTTTTTCCGGAAATACTTATAACGGAAAACTGTTCCATTTTAAGCATTTCCGGAAAAGGATGCCAGTGTAGACACAGCCTTTCAGAATAGGTTCTCAAACCACACTCATTGCTGCAGTATCTGAGCACCTTCCAGTAGTGAACTAAGCAACTTGAGTTCCCATCTGTCATGCTGTTTGTTCCTCATCCTCTCTCAACGGGAAGAAAGGTGTTACAGAGAAGTGCTTTGTTTGGGATTTTTATATTTACACACATTACCATATGTGTCTATCACAGCAAGACAAAGCAATATGCTTTGTACCTGGTGTGGAAGGTGGCGAGATTTTTTGTACTTGAAAGGGTTTAGCCAGGCCTGAGACTTTCCCATGGTAATCTTCAAGATTTCGCAGCCTCAGACCTCCCCCTTCAGCTGTCAGAACCATGTATCAAGGAGAGGATACATCACTGGTCTGGAATTGCTGTTTTCGAGCCTCGGCATGATAAGACAACATTTTTAGTTGCATCCCGAGCAATATTTTCCAGGGAAGACTTTAATGCCAGCTTAAGTCCTTGGACTATTTAAATGAAGAATGGATCACCTGAAAATTATACTCCAGGAGTATTTTCTGATGTATAAAAAAAATTACGACGAAGACAAATGACATCTGATTGCAAAATTAAGTTTTAAAAAAAAAACAGAAATCCAAAAAGATTGTGTTTCAAGATTTGAGCACAGAACCTGAACATCAGGAATAGATTTTGAAATTAACAACTTATCCTGGCCTAAGATAATAAGTTGGTATAATGCCTCTTCATTTTAAAAATGGGATTTAATAATACGAGCGCTGCACATGAGGAAGGGGGTTCAGACAAGGACAAATGAATTCACACAGCCATATCAAGGCATTCAAGGACTCTTTCAGATCCCTCTTTAGGCCTTGATCCTGCAAACAGCTCCTTGCAGTGACAGCACCATAGCCACACCAAGCCCCTGTGGTTAAAGTGACTGACCACATTTTTGGCAGGATTAGCTCACACAGACAATTTAGAGAGCTCATCAACTCTACCAGTTAACTTTATAAAATTGCATTCATCATTTATTACTGATTTGTTTCATTGGTACTCATCCCCACAGCATCGACACACCTCACCAATGCTGCAGCTTCTACGCTTTTGTTAGGTATGGAAGTATTATTCCATTTTTACAGGTGGGTAAACTGAGGCCTCCAGAGACTGTGACCTGGATATTAAAAATCATCCACGATTGGAAGAAAAGCACAACATACAGACTATAAGCTCTTTGGGGAAGGGGCTATCTTTTTTAATCTGTTTGTCCAGTGCCTAACACAGTGGCCCATGAGCTGCTAGGCACTGGAGTAATAGTAGGCTGCTGAGAGCTCTTGTGAAAATCAAGCTGGAAGAGTCACCAAAGAGCCCTGCGTCCATTTGGAAAACATGGTCCCTGTGATGGCTCTCTCAAGATGAGCAAGTACTGTGTGTTGCAAGAATGTAACCCTGATCAGCTTTTCCTGCTGCACCCTCAGCAAACATGCCAGGTCTGCAGCTGATGTAAATCAGCATCACACAACAGATATTAATGGAGCTACACCAATTTATAGCTGCTGAAGACTCACATGCTTTATAATGACATGATCTGTTTTGTGTTTGCATTATTTAGCTATAAATAAAACCAGGCAGTCAATCTATATATCTAGGGCTAGATATATGACAAAGGCAGTTAGTGTTCCAGAGAGACTTTTATCATATCAACATATATATTTTGTACTTTATACATCCTGTAATTTAAAAAAAAAATCTTCCACAAATCTACATTTTAAACCATGCCACTGCAGAAAAGATAATTTAAAAAATATTTTTGGAGCACAATAGCCTTTTCATGTCCCTTTTGTAACAGCAATCCTTGGATTCCCTAGCTATGCCTTTAGCTGGCTAGTTTGGCTTCATCTTGACGATGTTTAGATACTGAAAACATTACGGAAGCAATGCCAAAATCATTCACCAATCACTGCAAGCCCTTTGTTTACCAGGATACTGAGTTAGGGGGTGGCTTCAGCACAGGAAACAAAGGGGAACAAATACATGGAGGGAAAGAGGTGGTAAGTTCTCAGCCATAGATAAAGGAGTTTAGCCCAGGTCAGCATGATGCAGGCTGTCATGCCCAGACCCCACACTCCCACTCCACTCCTGCACCCTCTCTTCCATTCAGGACTCCCAACCCCAACCCACTCCTTCACCTTTCCTCCTCCCCACATTGCAAAGCCGCTTCCCAGCAACCCTCTCCACACATGGAAGTTCTCATTTTTGGCCCCACCCAAGAGCATACAGAGGCCCATAAAATCTACTAGCCAGGGCCCCCCGATGCTCTGGTGTGAGAGATAATGTGGGGAGTGCCTTTCTGTTTCTCGGGCGGAGGGTTTTTTTTTCCTTTTTGTTTCTGACTTTTGATTGATTTTTCTGTGGGTCAGTGGCCCCCAATCCAAAAAAGGTTCCTGAGCGCTGTCCTAAAGCATCTGTTTTCACAAAGCTTAAAGGATGCCCTTTCATTCTTAGCCATTAGCTTTACCTCACATGCATACTAGTTACATGAATGACATAAGAACGGCCATATTGGGTCAGACCAAAGGTCCAGCTAGCCCAGTATCCTGTTTTCTGACAGTGGCCAATGCCAGATGCCCCAGAGGGAGTGAACAGAACAGGCAATCAGCAAGTGATACCTCCCTGTTGCCCATTCCCAGCTTCTGACAAACAGAAGCTAATGACATCTGGCTAATAGCCATTGATGGACCTAACTTCCGTGAATGTATCTAACTCTTTTTTGAACCCTGTTCTACTCAATCAATTCTTTCCCCCTTTCTTTACAAGCTCTTCTTACTTCAAAAACATTAGGGATAGCATCGGAACATCTTGAATTTAATGCGTCTTCTTTTCTTACCAGATAAACCAGAAACTAAGCAGCTACAACAGGTTTAAATCTCAGTGCACTCATTAGCCATCTGCTGCTCTCTACCATCAGGAGTGGTGCTAACGTTTCCAACTTGTGCTGTTGCATGAACTAGCTTGATTGCTCTCCTGAACTCAAGGGCCTGCGCCCTTTCCTCCATCTCCTTTGCATGTACTGATTTTTCACTGCTGAAGTCAAACAAGCAACTTTGTGCTAAACAGAACATTCTTGATGCTGATCTACTGCATATTTGAGAGAGTTTGTCACTGTTTGTCCGTCCATCAGTCTGTGTCTGTTTGTTCAAGAACTTCTCCTTACCGAATTTCGTAGGCAGCTTCCTCTTATCATAACTTCAAGCAAGATCACGGTTTGGTTGTGACAGGACAACGGCATGTGCCTGGAATGTGGCTGTTTCTCATAAAATGGAAAGGGAGGCAGGGCCGGATTAAAGGAGGGCTAGCTGGGCAGCTGCCCGGGGCACCAATCTATGGGAGGCGCCTGATGGCAGCTGTAAGGGGCGCCACATGCCTGGGGCCGGGTGGGCGCCCCTTAGAGCTGTCATCAGATGCTGCGTGCCCGATTGCAGCTGTAAGGGGCGCAGCGTGCTGGGAGGCGGGGCCGCACATGTGCCATGCGCCCGGGGGTGGAGCTGCACATGTGCCGTGTACCTGCTGCCCGGGGCGCAGTAATGGCTAGAGCTGGCCCTGAAGGGAGGGGTCTGTTAGCAAGGATAGTTATACCATAGAATGACCATGGGGGGCAGCAAGGAGTCAGAGATGGGGACAGCTATATCCCCATTGGGGCAGAAGGGAGAGGGGCTGGAGAAAGGGACAGCTATCTACTGTATATTTGAGAGAGTCTGTCTGTTTGTGTCTGTCTCTCTGTCTATCTATCCCCCAGTTAGGGGACATGCACCCTTCCACAGCTGCGCCTGATGCAGCTGCAGTGGCCGTGAACAGGTGCTTTTCACCTGGCCCCAAGCTGCTGTGATGAGAGGGGGCTAGGGTTGTCTTCTCTCCCTGGGGCAGCCTGCACACTGAAAACCTCCTCCGCAGCCCCACCTCAGAGCAATGAAGACAAACTAAAAGTATCAGAGCTAAGGACTGGACCAGCACTGGGTCAATCTTCTAGTTATAAAATAAAACAGTGTCTCAGGCCTCAGTGGCAAACGGGGATGACGTCATTTCTCTACTCCATGTTTCAGAAAGCGACGCGGATTTAATTTCTTACAAAAAAGTGTGGTACAGAAATATTTTTCATACAAGCTCACATCTGACACAGTTTCAGCCTGACACAATTAGAAATGGCAGGGATATTGACGCACCAACATCAGGCGAGTTTACCATACATAGGATTAATAGTTTGTTGTCTTAGGAAATGATCCTGAAACCCGTGCTTCACATGTCTTATGCAACAATCCCCCTGAAGCCAATGAGATTGCCTGGGCACTTAAAGCTAACCATGTAGCTAGTTCCAGGGATCAGACCCCTTAAGTCAGGGGTGGGAAACCTAAGGCCTGGGGGCCAGATGCAGCCCCTGGCTCACTAGGATCCATCTCCTGAGGCTTGGGGGCCCCACCCCAGCATTGGGGAGCCCACGCTAGTTGTCCAGCCTCCCCTTTACTCCTATAAGGCTGGAGCACATAATCTCTCTCTCGTCCAGCTATGAACAAACTTAGTGGGATTGCAGAAATTTGGCCACACCCATGAAAAGTGGACATCCGGCTAACTAAAATCATGCCAGAACATGCATGTTGCTGGACCTCAGCGTGCTGGACTAGAGAGGTTTAACCTATAGTACAGAATAACCAACTAACAGTGGAAGCAACTACATTGTTTCCATTGTGAAGCCCACAGAAATAAAAGTGAAATCAACAAGGAATCCTGTGGCACCTTAAAGACTAAGGGTATGTCTAAACTAGCCCCATAGTTCGAACTAGGGAGGCTAATGTAGGCATTCGAAGTTGCAAATGAAGCCCATTTTTCGAGTTAACTGTTACACCTTAGTTCGAGTTAACGTTTGACTGCTGCTTGTAGCTGCGGGCAGTCAGTTCGAACTAGGGGGATTTAAAAATAGCGCCCAGATGGGAAGATGCAAATAAAGCCCAGGATATTTCAATCCTGAGCTTCATTTGCAACTTCAAATGCCTACATTAGCCTCCCTAGTTCGAACTAGGGGGCTAGTGTAGACATACCCTAACATATTTATTTGGACATAAGCTTTCGCGGGTAAAAACTACTTTGTCTGATGCATGGCACAAAGTGTTTTTTACCACAAACTCTGATGCCCAAATAAATCTGTTAATCTTTAAGGTGCCACGGGACTCTTCATTGTTTTTGCACATACAGACTAACATGGCTACCCCTCTGAGTGAAATCAACAAAAGTCAACCATGAAAAGTGAATCATATTTTAAAAATTCTTTAGGCAACATTTTCTCACAATTACCATTCACTGGTGTAAATCTGGCTTCACTTTGTGGCGTTTTGAGTTTAAGGCAATATCTGTAGCATACCTAATTGTAACCTGTTATCCCATATTTCAAGGACCAGGATTTCAAAGTGAATGCATAAACTGTAGCCACATAACCATGACTTGCTGCAATCACAAATCCTGCATTTTGGCATATAAATAAGCATTTTCATGTAGGAATCAGATCAAGGTACTTAGCAATGGAGATTTTTAATTGGAAAGCAGCCCAATCCATTTGCACATGCAAATATGTGATCTATGCATGGAGACAACAGACATGCATACAAAATCTACAAATGAAATTTAGCTGCCCACCTATGCTGAAAAGTAAGCCCCAAAAGTAGCTACTTCAGGCCACTTGGAATAGTGTGCATTTCTTGAAGTAAAAACAATTTTCACATAAATGAGGATTTCAGGCTCTGAGGTGAACAAAAGTCTGAGCAACAGTTCCTTTGAAAGAAAGAGACAGACACAAAGTGAGTTGGATTTACTGCAAAAAAACTGGAAAAACTGCTGTAAGAGTTCCATCTTCTTGATGCTGCTTCTGATGCCTCCTGCTTCCAGAGATTCTGCCTGTGAGGGCTAGGGTAGAAACATGCTGGACCTTCTCATGCTCGTTTAAAGAAAATCTATTTCAGTCGCCACAAGGGATGCTGGGGGGGAGGAAGGACAGATCTGAGTCTGTCCTCCCAGTATGTTTTCGAAGTGTGTAACAGGCTGTGTCTACATTGGCACCCCTTTCCGGAAAAGGGATGCTAATGAGACACTTCGGAATTGCAAATCCGTGGGGGATTTAAATATCCCCCGCGGCATTTGCATTTACATGGCTGCCGCTTTTTTCCAGCTCGGGGTTTTTGCTGGAGAAAAGCGCCAGTCTAGATGTGATTTTCCAGAAAATAAGCCCTTTTCCGAAAGATCCCTTATTGAAAGTAGGAATAAGGGATCTTCCGGAAAAGGGTTTATTTTCTGGAAAATCGTGTCTAGACTGGCGCTTTTCTTCGGCAAAAACCCCGAGCCGGAAAAAAGCGGCAGCCATGTAAATGCAAATGACGTGGGGGATATTTAAATCCCCCATGGATTTGCAATTCCGAAGTGTCTCATTAGCATCCCTTTTCCGGAAAGGGGTGCCAATGTAGACACAGCCTGTATGTGTGTAAGTAATATGACAGCATGGAAGGATTATCGCACTGGAGCAAACTTGGAAAACAGAGAAAATTAATACGCAATTAAATAATTAATTTTATTTTGATTGCACCTGGCAACCTCAGCATAGATGATGGTGCTTGAGATTTAAGATGCAACCCCTACCCCAAAGGGATTACACTTTACATAGACAAGACAGAAAATAGTAAGAGAGGCAAAGCAATTTGCCCAAGGTCACACAGCAGGTCAGCGGCAGAGCTTAGTTCTTCAGCTTCCTAGTCCAGTGCCGTTCCCACTAGACTATACTGCCTTTCCTAATGTACCAGGCTAATGTTTTTCTTAAATTCCTTTCATATTATTGGGTATCTAAAAAAAGAACGCTCTTCCTCAGTCTCCAACTCTTTCCATTATTTGTATGCGGATGCTGGTGTCCAGGGCTTTTTTTTTGGCCCCTCACTTTGCAAGCTACTACAGAGTCTACTGTCACCATCACCCTTTGGGTTCTCTTAGCATTTCTACATTTCCAAGCAGCTACCTCCCATTGGCTACGTGACTTTCAGATTTTTCCTCAGCACAACCATGTATATGGGCATGCTGCACTTGACTATCTGCTGTGCTCTGCCCACACTTCTGACCTCTCCAAAGTCCCTTTTGTGCTCCATTGCCATCCTCACTGGTGTTTCTGGCACCTTCCAATTTAATTCTCAGTTGCCAATTTAATTAACACTCTGCTTATTCCTTCCTCCAGATCACTAAAGAAGTTGATAAATCAAACATGCACTCAGGAAACACTATGCTCCATGGAGGACGTGGGTCTATAAGCCAATGCATGAAATACGAGACATTAATACAACATTTTAATCTGTGACAGTCTGACAGAATCATTGTCCAACGGTGTGCAAGTTAAAGGAAAACTGTACTCCTTTCCCTCCAAAGACCATAGCAAATTCCACAGAACGACCACCAACATTCAGATAAACTGAAAACTGAAGACAGCAATTCATTTGTTAAATCATCACCTTTCGCGTGCCATACTACTAAGTGCTGTCGTTCTGCACAACAACAAAACCAAAGAGAAATGGGCTTATGCCAAGTGCAAGGTGGAGGTGTGCATCATGCATCTCAGACCCACGAGGCTTAGAGGGGCAGGGCTTGCTGTTACGACTGAATCACAGGTTGAGTGATTAAGTAGCAGTGTCATGGTAACCTAGGCATCTCATCACTGCTGAAATAGCAGCTTTGTAGCATTCCTTTCCCTCCTCTAGCATTTAATGACTCATATGAGGAATTGTTGCAGCCTTTACTATACAGGTTGAACTTCTCTAGTCTGGCACCCTTGGGACCTGACCGGTGCTGAACCAGAGAATTTCCCAAACTGCAGGTCAATATTGTCTAGCAGTGTTACCAAAACTGCCACTGCTTACTGGGCTCTTAGAAGACATTTAGGAGTAAATTGGAGCTACATAACAGCACCGAACACTGAGAGCCAGGACTGGTGGCTGTAAACAAACTTTATAGGACTGCGGGAAACTTGGCTACACCCATGATAAGTGGACATCCGGCTAACTAAAATCATGTCGGATCACGAATGTGGTTGGACCAGAGAGTGCTGGATTAGAGAGGTTCAACCTGTATGAAGCTGCAACGTGTAACAGTCGAGTGTTACCGCCTGGCTGGGCAATACAATTCAGTGTTGGGAAGTGCTTAGTTCTCTGTTGCTGAGGGAGTGCTACACTGTTATATGGACAACATCATTTTGCCTTCCTCAGGTACAGTACTTACAGTGTCATAGATACGCAGGATAATACTTATAGATAAATACAGGAATCCAATCCCCCAGGCAGAAAATTCACTTTAGAGGAAACAAAAGAGCAGCCCCTACCATGCATCACATCAATGGGTGTCGGACAAACAATTTGAAAATTGTGATGAGTCCTGCAACCCAAGGGAGAGCTGAAAGGTGTTTATGCAGATCATATCTTTTACTTATTTTTAGATTGTTTTACCTCCAAAAGGGAAGAAAACAGAAATATGGAACCTTTCACCTCAATGTTCACTGCGGAGCCACTGCCTAGTTAGCAGCTTTCGCTGGGAAGAGGTTCATATACTTTTTTGCATGGCAGTGGTGACAGGCGGTAACTAGACTGACTTCTTGTCTCCTATTTTAAAGGACATCTCCTTTATTCAATGCTTAATGTCCTGCAACCAGCAGCCAGTAAGGACCTATTAAGAGGCATCTGTTTGATTAAAGACTGTTTTCCAGAAACAATCATGCCAGAGATGCTACACTGTTTCAGACAGTCATCCCTTAACTGCCTGAAACATAGCAGGGATCATAATCGCAGTAGACCACCTCTCCATTTGTAATCATGGAGTTCTGTTTTATTTATGGATTTGTGCTTATAAGCTCATTGGGCTTGATGGAGGACTTCCCATCTCCAAGAGTACGAGGAGTCTGGAAAATTCCTACGGTGCCCAGGAAACAGGTTATTTAAATGCTAATGAGAGGTGGTGGAATGGAAAAATTAAGAGACAATGCCGAGTTGCCAAGGTATATTCACTCAACACCACTAGGTCTGAAGTTGGAACAAACCTCAGAGGAAAGGTTTGAATGATCAATACAGAATTGCGAAAGAGTTAATATTCCCTGCCCTCGCCTCTTTATAGAGGAAACAGTCACTGAGACAGAGGGAAACCCTCTCCAAGAGAGAGGACATCAGTCTGATAATGCCTCCAAGAGGGACAGAGACTAGGCGGAGCTGCGTGGACCAATGACCAGAGTCATTGTCTCTTAATTTTTCCATTTCACCACCTCTCATTAGCATTTAAGAAGGGCTCCGATCTTTACCAGGTGCAATTCCAAACTAAGATTACTTAGCACCTCCAGCAGTAATGTAGTTAGAGTAAGAAACTAGCTCCATGAGACATGCCAAGCTACTAAGTTTTGCAATTAACCCTAAAAAAATCTCTAAGGTGTTTTTTGTTATAATTTCTGAAGGAGGGACTCATGTTATAAAATTAGACCCTTGTTTCCCCCAAGTTTAGATCTACAGGTTTAGTTTGGGGCCCAACTCTGATAAATACCTCCCTGCTTTTTATCTGTCCATGAGCCCCATTGTTATAAATGTGGATAAATACAGACAAATGCACTTGGCCCCAGTATGGGAATCCGTTATGTGGCTTCTTTTGCCTAAGGCCATGTCTATCTACACTAGGAAATTATTTCAAAACTACTAAAATCGACTTATTAACTCCCGATTTAACAAAATCAAAATAGCTATGGGAAGCCTCTAAATCAGTCCGAGGCAGACTCCATTAATGTGGACATACTCTCTTGACTTAGAGCCCCAGGAAGTGCAGGGGAGTAATTAGTTTGAATTACTCTAGAGCAGGGGTGGACAACCTGTTACAGACAAAGAGCCAAAATAGTGGTGGATACAGCGCAAAGAGCCGAGGGAAAAAAGTTGTTGAGCAGGCATTGCCCTTTTAAGGTGGCCATTTTGAAGTCTGCACGGGACACCGCAACTCTGGCTCTGGCTCTTTCAGACAGAAACATGCTGCACCATGAAGAGCCGTGGGTGTGGGGGCCACAATTTTTTCTTTTAAGAGCCTCACGCGGCTCGCGAGCCACAGGTTGGCCACACCTGATCTAGAGAGTAGTTATTTTGAAATAGCAACTCCGGAGCATCCACACTATTTCAAAATAACTATTTTGAAATTAGCGTTATTCCCCGAGGAAAAAAGAAGTACAGATTTTTAAATAAGCAGCCCACTATTTTGAAATAACGGGCTTGATAGTGTTGATGTTCTGCTTATAAATTCAACCTAAGGGGCATTATTTAGAAATAACACCCTAGTGTAAACCAGGGCTATTCTTTTCCTAATGATTACCAATATTGTATTGGCTTTTTAGTTTTCAGACTGCTACTGCACATTGAACAGATGTTTTCAGGGAACTATTCACGAGGATTCCAAGATCTTTCTTGAGTGGTATTTTGTATCTATAGTTAGGATTATGTTTTTCCATGAGCATTACTTTGCACTGAATTCAATGTTGATAAATCTCCCTTGTGTTGCCCAGTCACCCAGCTTTGTGAAATCTCTTTGTAACTCTTTGCAGTCAATTTTAAATTAGTCCCCGTTCACCCCTTTTTCAAGAATATTTGTAAGCTTAACACAATGATCCAAATGCAAATCCCAGCAGCACAACACTCATTCCTACCCTTCCCCTCCCCCCCTTACCTTTTAAGTGGAGTACCTGGCAATGTTTTCATGGTAATCTAATGATTCTTCAATTACTGGAATGCCCAGCCTTTTGTTATTCTTAATTGCCCTGCCTCCATCTTTTTTATAACAAATTCCCTGCCCAAAAGGCAAAGATGCAAGTAACTCAAACTCTGTTGCAGTTAAGACCTGCCTCTGCCGTCTGGGCATGCAGATTTAAGCAGACCTCAAGTATGAAATCCATGGGTTCCAGCATCGGGGAGAGAGGGGTATTCCCCTCCACTCTCCCATAAATGGTGCCTTTGCTCTAGAGTGCTTCCTGGGGCTTTGAGTCCAAGGTAGCATGTCCACATTAATAGAGCCTGCCCCAGACTATCTTCGATTCTTCCCCATAGTAAGGACACGGAACTTTGAATTTGTAAAATTGGGTGCCCAGAAGTCAAACTTAGTAAATTCAAAATCATCTCTCAGTGTAGACATGGCCCCTAAGGTGCCACCGAATTCCTCGTTGTTCTCACAGAAATAGCCCATAAGGGTAGCACTGAACAGAGCACAGACCAACTCCTACTGCAGTTAAACCAGCTGCTAATGACTTCTACCTTCTGATCCTTGTCAGCATTTTTTGAAAAACTGCAAAAAAAAAGTTAATTTGATCATCACAAAGTACTTCCTCTTCCCTGCTATTCATCATTTATGAAAGGCAAAACAACAAACAAAACACGTTCACACTTGCCTGCATAAACAGGCAGGAAGGAAACTGCCTGCCAAGACAGATTGTAACATGTGGAAGTCCCACATTATGTAACAAGAAAGCTTCCCCGTGCATAAAGTTATTCTTAAGATTCCTCTTTGGCGATTATACTTGTCATAGAGACAGATACGGTAAGCACGTTTACGGAGTTCCTCACTAGCCCTGGAACATGTTATTTCCAGTCACCACACTTTTAACAACATCCATAATCATCTGTCTGTGAATAATACAATTTCCTTTTACATTGCTGCTATTGCATTTTTTCTATGCTTATGAAAAAGAAATGTCTGCAGCATCAGCAAAGGAGGAGGGAGAGCATTTTGTGCTCTCAGAGACTTCATTGGGCAAAGCTTTTTGGTAAAATTTTGCAAGCAGATAATACATATTCTCAGGGACAATATTTATCTCATCAGAATTCCTTAAATATGTGCACGGTGATAAATACAGTGTTTTGCGCACCACATGTATTACAATCTGTGGGATGTGTTTTGCTCTGCATAGACTCCTAAAATTCCGGTTGACATTAAAGGGAGCTATGCATGCACACAGAGACAGAAATAAACACCTCTATGTAACACACACATTAAAACAAACTTTTTGTTCAAAACAAGAAAACACGCTGATAGAGGAGTTTATGGGAGGGACTACAGGACCTAAGCAATGAAGCCGTTGGGTTATGGGTCGCAGAGCTGAGAATATTCTTTGTTTAGCGCATTTTAAGTCAGAACAGCAGCATCTTTGTTTTTCTATTTTTTGCCCCCTTGTGATAATTTCTTATTACGCTACAGAAAAGGACAGCTTTACAAATGAGATGGCTGTAGGCTTCTCATGCCAACCCAAAGAGGACAGCATCAGAGAAAGGTTTTGGTCACTGGTATTACAGGAAAGTTCTACAACAATAACCATCTGTTACATTCTGCTTAAGTTGACTTCCTTCACCATCAACAGTCCATATCTACCTACACCAGGAAAGGAGAAGAAAGCTGTCTCCCTAGGCTGAAAAATGCCAAATGAAATAACAAAAAAGGTCACCTAGTCTATAGTTTAGATAGGAAGCCCAAGAACTGAAGAATCGAGTGCAAAGTTCATTCTTATAAGGGCTTTATTTTAACAGATTTATAGGATAATGGGGTGGGGGCAATTTCCACCTTACATGTGGTAAGTGGAGTCTAAAGCAAAACAACACAATTACATAATGCACCTGTCATCCAGGACAATTTGCCCCATAGCAAGTTAGATCCTAAGATACAACAAGCATCTGCAATTGATATTTTACAGGCCTAATTCCGAAAGGTGCTGAATGCCCAGTGCCCTCAACTTCCCCCCAACACAATCAAAGAACAAGAGAACTATAACAAAAATTGCATTAGAGAACTGGATTTTTTTAATATGTAAAAGCTCAACTATTTTATCATTTGAAATAACACTTTGGGCTCTCCTAAGTTCCCTAATTGCAAATCTACCAGTTGCTAGTTACAAACCAAACTAATAACTAGATACATCTTTATGGATTTATCATGTGCATTATTGTTTTAAGCTTTGGTTGCTTTTTTCATTGCTTTAGCATTTTTGTGCCCATTTTTACTGACTAAATAATGAAAATTCTTTGTGCGATTTTAATTATGAATTTAACACTGCTATCCTAGGGACATACACAGAGACCTACAATAGGATGAGAGCAGCTCTGCTAATCAGAGATAAATCTAGTACGCCATAGAGGGATATACCTTTTATTAGTTTCTCATGTTGGTCTAATTAGTGGTATTACCCTCCGAACTAGGTACACATGCTTACAGATACTCAAGACATGCAGAAGAGAAGCCCAAGGGGAAACTGAGGGTTTAATAAATATCCACTGATTATCTGGACACTGACTCACTCCAGCCATAACACCTGTTTGTAACTGATTATGACAACTCAACCTCCCTTATCAAGCCATTTTGTTTAGCAAATATCTTTGACTGCTGATAACAAAATTTAGGAACAAACCTCTCCTGAGAGCATCAACCCAAGTTCTCTCTCTCTCTCCCCCCAATCTCCCATTAGGTGGACATCACCACTCATTTGTTTTTCTTTATTAAAGCATTGTTCAGGACAGGAGAAATGTGCAGAATTACACTGCTGGGGTGGACAGTGGGTGAGCCAATATTTGCTTCTCCACTAATGACCCAAAATAAATTAACAAATGAGAGCACTTTCTCAGTAGTTTTATTTAAGCAAAAATATTCCCTGTTTGGATTCTTTAATCACCAACGGCAAGGAAAAATGTTCTATCATGAAACCCAAAAGATTTTCAATGCTCTAAGCTAATTTCCCTTTAAGAGTTAAATACAGAAGCAAAACAGTCCCTAGTCAATGCTAGAATGAATCAGCTTTGTGTATCCAGAGTCTGGATCCTGAAGATTTCAGGAGTATTCACTGATTATGCAGACCCAACTTCAGATGCCTTGATTTTCAGAAGTGGGTGTGCAACAACCCAAAATCAGAAGCTGCTTTTGAAAGTTTTGACAGTCTGAAAACACTAACCTCCCCCAGCCCTTCTCCTCCTATCTGCTAATTAAGGGAGGGCAGAGGGAATCCATACAGCCCTGCACCAATCTGATAAGTGTAGCACTGAGATACATTTAGTTAACAGATATGAAACTTGGAAGCAGCACCAAAATAGCTGGACAGCTGATCTCACTTTATTCCTAAACTAAGAAACAAAACAAAAAGCTCCACATTGTTGTAAAATGTACATCCAGTACACTAGGAAAATCTGTCAACTAAAGTTATTAAATGGGGAACTGGAAAGCTCAACTGTCTGAAACAAAGAGCCTTTCATATTTCGTATTTCTAAGTCACTATTAACATGAAATATACACCCACCTTTCACAATTGCCCCCTTCTAGTTTTGTGCATCTGCAGTCCTTCCGTTTATGGTGACCCCTTCAACGTTTTCTCAGGTGGTTTATCAGTGTGTATGGGAAACAGAACAACCCCCCTCTGGGGTATGCAGTCTTTAAATTTGTCCTGGATCTAGTATGAGGCCATATCCAAGAACTTCCTACATGGAAACACTAATCTTCCTGTGGCACTCCCTGGGCTCAGTCCTTACTCAGTCCCAGCAACCAGCCAATAACTCTCTCTTGCTCCCCACACACACTTTCCAGCACTGAGCTATCCATGGTCCTGCTGCTCCTTCAGCCAGTCAGGAACACAGTCCTCTCTCCTCTAGCACCAGGCAGCAACTGTGTGACTCTGGCCCAGCAGTTACATTTATGTGAACTTTCTGGGCCCTGCAGCCTCCCTCATTGGCTGCTTCCTTTCCTGCAGCCACTCTAGGCTGTTTGGAGGATTTCTCTTCTGCTCCTCTGAGATAGGGTGTGCAGGATCTGAGATATGCAGCAGGGGGCCTCTGGGCTTAGTCCATCCCATCACAGATCCAACTTTTTGTCACACAAGTAGTTCACTGGAAATCAAGGGGATCACTCTGTGAATAAGGACTGTTCACACAAGCAAAGACTACCAGGTCAGGCCCTAAGAACTTATCACTTTGGCATTTAATGGAGCATTCATCCACAAGAGCAGCCATGCTAAGTCAGACCAATGGTCCATCTGGTCCAATATCCTGTCTCCTGACAGTGACTAATGCCAGTTGATTCAGAGGGAACATTGGTCAGGAAGTGATCAGGGCTTCCATGAGACACTGGTCAACATTTCAGCAGCATTTTCTGATCCACCAAAAGTTCCTGACTGCTTATGATGGAGCAAGGCGATAACACAAACATGGCAAACTCAAAATGCTCATGATGCTCAGTAGAGCCACTGATGCCCCCTTCCAAGACCAACACTTCCAGAGCAAAGGCCACAAATACCAAATCACAGGATCACAATGTCATGCATTCCCTGCAATGGGTCCATAGCCCTATTTCTGGAGCTTTGTGAGCAGCTTGCCCCAGTCCTCCAGCCTAATGCTACTCACACGAGATGCCGGTCCACAAGTGGACTGCTATAACTGCCTGGAACATGGGTACCCCAAACTGCTACAAGTCTGGGGCCAAACAATTTGATATTAGAAAGTCAATGGTGGGGTAGAACAGAGGCAGAGTTTTCTGAAACAATCTGGGGTGCAGTTGACCCCAAGATAGCCCCAAAGTAACTGACATCTTTGAGAGAAAATATGGAGCTATATCATCTCATAGAACTGGAAAGGACCTTGAGAGGTCATCTAATCTAGTCCCCTGCCCTCATGGCAGGACTAACTACCATCCCTGACAGATTTGCTCCAGATCCCTAAATGGCCCCTCAAGGATTGAACTCACAACTGTAGGTTTAGCAGGCTAATGCTCAAACCAGTGAACTATCCCTCCCCCCAAACAGTACTGGCCACCAGCAAGCAAGCAAAGTAAGCCTTCCCTGTTAGATTTGTACAATAGCTCAGCTGTGAACTTTCTCTTTAGAGGTTTTGTGCATGGATAAGTGTAACCATCACCAGGCAGATTTGAACCTGGGACCTCTGGAGGATGGAGGAGCATCTACAGTGTGTGCTATAAAAGGGTTCCCAAACTACTCCAGGGCCATTGATGGGACCTATGTGCCCATACTTTGTCCTCAAGTATCACAGGAGTACATACACAGCAAAGGCTATGGGCCCTTGTGGACCACAGAGGGCAACCTAAAAATGTCAGTGTGGGTTGCACTGGAAAAATTCACATTGCCAGAGATTTTTTGCTGACCAGGCTTCTACATTCATGAACAGGCTGGGGCAATATTCCCACCAAGTGAGACAGTCATAAATAGAGTTATGGACCCCACAGTTAATCTGAGAGAAGCCACGTACCTTCCTTTTGCTGTGGCTTATGAAACCATACCCTGATCTCAGAGGCCCTAGCAAAAGACAGTTTTCATTACCCTCGCAGCTGGTGTAGAGCAGTGACAGTGTGCTTCTGACCGACTCAAATCCTGTGGGAGATGTCTACAGACCTGTTTGGATTCCAATGTCGTCAATGCTGTCCATGTGAGCGTGGCTTGTTGTGCTAGTCCCAGACTTTGTGAAGCCAGAGGTGAGCTGTTTCCCCTTCAATGGGCCTATGACAGCAAGAGGCTGTTGAACTGGCACACTCAGCCGGAAAGTGTATCTGCCACAACTAGAATTGGATGTCAGGGATGTTCTGTGCTCCCACATTATGGACTTGCATGGGTAAGAGAGAGAACAGGACCTTTATGAATGTGGGGGAATGATTGCCATGAAACATTTTTATTAATACCATGACCACTTATCAATAGATTTAGGGGGCGGGGTTTAATTCACAATATGTGAATGAGGAGTAACAGTAGTTCAAACTAGGAAGCCTAGTTCGAACTACCTAGTTCGTGCCCCATGTAGCCGCGCGGCACGAGGTTCCAACGAGCGGGGTTTTAAAAATGGCGGCGCCTCGCTTATGCAAATGAAGCCCAGGAAATTCAAATCCCAGGCTTCATTTGCAAGTGCGGTATGCCTACATTACCCTCCTAGTTCAAACTAGGAGGGTAGTGTAGACATACCCCCTCTCCCTATGGGTACGTCTAGACTACATGCCTTTGATGTCGACAGACTACCGCGCTGAGCCGACAAACAGCTGATCGGCTCAGCGCGGCAGCCATGTAAATTTAAATGAAGCGGCGATTATTTAAATCGCCGCTTCATCTTCCTATGCCTGGTAGCCTAATCTACATGCCTCTGTCGCCAGAGGCATGTAGTCTAGACGTACCCTTTGTCTCCATGTCTGGTATTGGATTTGCTTACTGGCCCTGTCCAGAAATCCAACCATCACGGAAACACTTCCTTTTTGAATGAGCCACGAAGTTATCCTGGCCCAGGTTTCTGCTCTTGCATGGGTGAGCTGTGGAGCACAGGTGGAGGGGCCTAGAACAGGATAAGACACGGAGGGTTAATTTATCCAACAGCTCTGTGTAGGTACAAAGACAAATCCTAGTGGAATTTCAAGGACATAAAATGTTACTTTTCCAATCTGAACTTCAATATATTATTAGAGGGCTGTTTCAGACAACAGATGCTCTTTGGAAACACCCTGGTTAACTGCAGCGAAAGAAGTGTCAAGACAATGGTATGTTAAAAACTCAAAGCTGTTTTCTAAAATTACAGAACTACCTAGGATTGTGGGGATAGAAGGGGACATTGTGGCCATGCTATGAAAGCTTTTGCTAAAGTTTCAGGCCTTCCACATTCCTGGACAGAACAGTTCTTGTGATGCCCAACTGGCAAAGGGAGGTGTTCTTCCACGCTGCTGATGAGACACCTGCCCTTTGTACAACCAAATTATTGCAATGTACAGTGACTGACCAGGACATCTCTGAGTGGAGTGACCTAGTTAGTGGAGGGAGGAAGCCCTGGAAAATACACCTTCCCCAAAATGCAACTCTCTCTCTGGAGTTCCCACTTCACGAAAAAATGAACCTACCAGCACTGTGGATTGGATCAAAATTCACGAGGGAAGCAATAGAATGGTGGTTTAGCTTCTGCACGGTTTAGCCTGTTATGGCTGCCGGCAAACACACAAGAGTGCACAGCCATCCTCCTGGCCTTATTCTCTCCCCCCAGCCCATTTCGGGACGAAGTTACAAACCTTCTGTTGAATGTGACAAATGATTTTGTCACCTATGGATTGCAGAGAGAACTTTTAAAGGAAATGGACAGAACATGTGTCCATCTCTCCTCCCCACAACGCCTGGCTTCCAGATGGTGGATTACACTGTTGATTGGTTACAGAGCAAGATACTTCCAGGCATGGCAATGTAGGGTTATCGTTTTTAAGAAATAGGAATGTACTGGCAAAATCTGTGTGTTTCTATTAAAAATGCACTTTCAAGGGGCTTTCAGTGTTTGCATCTCTCAGTTACCACTGGAAAAGATTAGAGGGAACATAGGTTTGGAGGGCTGCATCTACACTGCAAAGCGACAGGGCTTGAATCTTTGATCCTGGCTTGACTTGTGCTTGAACCCTCCTTTCCCGAAGGCAGCTGGGTCTGAACAGGAGTCAGAATACATCCTCTCTGCCGCCCAGGGCTGGCCCATGCCAGCTGATTCAGGTTCAAGCTGCAGGGCTGTTTAATGGTACTGTCATTTTCGGGCTGGACCCTGCAAGTTGGGAGGATCCCAGAGCTCTGGCTGCAGCCCAGCACCAAAAGTCTGCACTGCAATGGAACAACTCCACAGCCCAGGCCGGCGGCAGGTTTTTATTTGCAGTGTAGATGTGCCCTGAGAGATGTTTGTGTGGGGACAGAAGAGGAGTTTCCACTCAAGCGAGTCTGACGCTGGGCTCACACTGCAGCGCAGACATGGCCTAAGAAACCAACAAGGGATTCAAACCTATTTAGTAAAGTGCTTCCTATTAGCCCTGCAATATGTATAACCCTGAATGAAAGATGTGTTTTGCCATCACAGAATAAATGCTACTATTGGAGGAGTTACACGAGGAATGAAACCAGTCCCTAATGAATGCACTCAAACCACCGTGAGGAGCACGGCATAGCCAGATGTATTAGATTAGATCGTTTATTGAACTACCCTCAAAACGAGGCATGTCCAAGGAGAAATAGCACATAAAATGGTTCCCTGTAAAAGGAACTCAAGTGCAAAGTGGTTTTTACTGCACTCGCTTTGCTTGAAAGCAAAAATAAATTTTATTTGACTCCATGTTATAAGAGGTGTTCACAACTGCTGAGTGTCTAAGGAGTTTTGTTTTTAACATGCGCAGCTCGCTGCATGTAATTACACAGTTATGATGTTCCTTAATGCACCTTGGGTAAAGCTTTTAAACCATTCAGAAGCCCAAAGCTGAGATCCACAAAGGGATTTAGGTGCCCCAGTTCCTGTTTTAGCTATCACTAGTGATCAATAAAACCCTTGCTCAGCTGATACCTCGGCGTAGGGATGTTAAATTTAAATTAATAGGCTAATCGAATGGTCGATGCAATTTGCATCAACGATTTGATTAGTTGATAAGGGAGCCTCGCCTTTGAAGTGTAGCAATAGCTCCAGGGTTGTTGCTACACTTCAAAGGCGAAAGCGATGTGGGGAGCACTGGGCCAGTGGGGGAACTGATTGAGTCTCCCACTGGCCCCTTGCTTCCCACAGCATTTCAAAGCAGCAGTGCTGCATGGAGCCTGGGGTCAGCTGGGGACTCCTCTGCTGACCCCAGCTCCACGTGACACTGCCTCTTTGAAGCCTCCCCTCCTCTTCCCCCTGCCTTGCTGCCTCTTTTTGATAGAGACAGCAAGGCAGGGGGGGAAAGTGACTAGTTGACTAGTGTATCGACTATCTGATAAGCTTTTGCTTATCAGATAATTGACTCGTTTTTCACATCCCTATCTCGGAGCCTAAATTTTTGCTGTGGAAGTTCCGTAGGTGCCTATGTTTCTTCTTTTGGGCACATGGACTATCCCATTCTAGGCATCTCTTGCATCTCTGAGCCTGAGTGCAGTCCACAAATCAGAGGAAGATAGGCAAAAGAATGCCTGTCCCACCGATGGGACCCAATCCAGGGAGGGAGCGTGGGAGGAGGAGGATGTGGTTGTGGTATTGCTGCCTCCTTTATAAATACTTAAATAGTCACTGGCCAGAGAGAGAGAGAGAGAGAGACAGCAAGTGAGAATGAAAATGACTCTCACATAGTAGTTAGATGCATGGGAGATGCCGGAACCCTGCTCTAGTGACTCTATAGATCCACAGCAGAAAAACGGGACACATGGAGGAACACCCACCTGAGAATAGCCATAGCACAGTGGGCAGAGCCTTCTCTGGAAGGATGGGAGACGCCTGTTCGGATTTGTACTGATTTCAACTGCGCTGCATTCCTTCTGAGGACAATGAACATCCGGAAGGATTTGACGACAGGATGCGAATAAACGTAACAGAATACACACATTGTAGCATCAAAGGGCTTCCCCCTTCAAAGGCTCAAACCATCACCTCGGCAAGCAGAGAAGCAATTTAAGCGACCCGGGTATGTTAATAAAGACGGAAAAAGTCCAGAAATTAATGAAGATTCTGCAGATGAATAAAATGAGTTTGTTTTTTCCACGGCAGATAAGACATAATTGCCAAAGATAAAAGCAAATAATTGGGTATATTAAAGATTATTAAAAAGAAACAATAATACAGAAAATGGGCATGAGGGGAACTTTTTTATGATCACAAGATGAAGAATCTGCCTTCAGTAGGGGCTGCTGCAAAATTAAATCACAAAAGCACAGCATTCAACTAGCATGGAGAATCTATTGCAAGCCAGGAAATTCAGAGCCGGATTCTTCTCCTTCCGCAAATGTAAATCGGGAATTGCTCTAAGTGAATGGAGATGCATCTGTGTAAGGGGCAGAAATTTACCCCCCTGGCATTTTCCTAAACAGTCGGCTGGGCCTAGATATTGCAATACAGATTGGGAAAAATACAGTCTGGCCAGAGAACCTCACTGCCTGTCTACCAGAGAGGGCTGTGAATTATAACGCCACCGAGCGCATCTATATAGTGCTTTTCATCAGCACATCTAAACGCATCCTACGATCTGTAATGTATTTATCCTCACAGCACCCTGGTGAGGCAGGGAAGAGCTATTATCTCATTTTTACAGATCAGGAATTGAGGCACGAGGAGACTAAGTGACCCATGGTCACACGGGAAATCTGCAGTGCAAATTACTTCCTGAAAAGTAATAGGTGTAACAGCATTGCGCAAGAGGGTTTTTCTTGCGCAAGAAGGGGCAGTGTAGAGGCTCCTTCTTGCGCAAGAGCCTCTTCTGAAAAAAATGATGGCTCATTAGGTATGCAAATGAGGCTCGGCGATATTCCACGCTTAGCCTCATTTGCATATTACTCGCGCAAGAAGCCGCAAGTGTAGACATAGCCCAAGGGAACTCCTCCAGGGGCGTGAGACAGGAACCCAGTCTCTGAGGCTTATTCAGAACTTGGCCAGGCTGCCTGGATTGCCAAGAAGGGGGGCAGGGGAGGGGAGGAGTCACCTGAGGTACAGTTGTGTGATCACGATGTGTCCCAAAGGAGCTGGACTGAGACTTACAGCATCAGGGTGAATGCCGGATCCTACTGATGTCCGTGGCAAGAGCGCCACCGACTCTTCAACAGGGCCAGGAATTCGCCCAAGATGTATTATAAATAAGAAGCTTTGTCCCCTTGTTTAGGAACAACTTTTCATTCGCCTCTTCCCTTGTCCAGTGGAGACCCAGGACTCTAGAATGGCCAGGTGGCTTTGCTCAGCTCCTCTGACTCTTGAAGACATGGTGCTAAGTACAACTGGGATAGGTGCAGTGGGGAGACGTTCCTTGCAGGGGGCCCAATCTTCCTTACACTGAAGAGGAAGCACAACTCCTACTGACTTCGAGGGGAGCAGGAGCAGGCTCTATGTAGAATGCGGGACTGCCCCTCTTTTTGGAAATGTTCCTACTGGGAATCCCATTAGACTCCATTACAGGGCTGCTACAACAATTTGCACAGCGGGGGTGCAGAGAGCCAATGAACTGTATATGACTGAAATCACTTCAAGCCAGGGGTGCTGCAGCACTCCAAGTTTCAGCACCCATGCTCCATTAGAGCCTTTGAAAGTGATCTCTGCGGGTTCCTGTACATCTGTCATCTCATTCCAAACCCGATAGGAACCATTAGGAAACAGCTGAAGTTTATTCAACTGAATGCCCAGTATGGCCTTGTAACAACCTAGCAATAGTGCAGATTTAGACATGTGGACGTGTAACCTTCTACACTGTTAACCAATGAGCCTGGACTCATCGATTAACCTTCATGGTTACATGCAGGCTCCAAGTACGTACAGGGAGCTGACTGAAAAGCTGGCTTCCAGCGCACACCAGCTCCTGGAGAGCTCCCTGCCACAAAGCTGCCTCTATGTCAGAAGCAGCAGTTTGTGTGTGGGGGGGGGGGGGGGGGAAGAGGTGACAGGTGGGAGCTAGTATAGCACATGGAGCTGGCTTAAGTGCCAGCTCCCCGCATGCACCAGCTCCTGGGGAGCAATTGCCACCCGCATGTAACTGTGTAACCACTGAAATTGTCAGCACTTACATGGTTATTTAATTCAATGCATTTTAACTTCCTTAGTGCATATTCCCAGAGGCTACTGTGATCGGTACGAGCAGTTATGCAAACTAAGCCATCTGTACTGTCCCATCATTCCCCACAGCCACATTCCACCCATTTGCCTAGTTATTTACTTGCTGAATCTTGTCAGACTGCTACACCATGAGCTCACAGCAGTGAGGACTCGCTGGTACAGTGACTGATACAGTGAGGCCCTGAACACTGACTGCAGCAGGATGAGGAGAAATGAAGTAAAAAGCATCCCATTTTCCTTCCTTCAGTTTGGTACATCCGGATTAAGGCCTTGTCTACACTACGCAGTGGAGTCATGCTGTGGCAATCGACTCACCGGCCATCGACCTATCATGTCTGCTTAGAAGCAATAAATTGATGTCCAAGTATTCTCCTGTCAATGCTGGTACTCTACTGAGATGAGGAAAGTAGCTGGCGTCGAGGGGAGAGCAGCCTCCGCTGATCTTACCATACGCAAGACACCACAGGAATTATGTTGATTTCAGCTACGCTATTTCCATAGCTGAAATAGATCAACATTGCTGGTAAGTTAAGGCCTAACTCTTAAAATCATTTTATATTTCAAAAAAGGTTAAAGAAAATGTCATTATAATTAATAAAAATAATAATCCTACACACCAATTAGCTTTTCTTTCAAACTTAAGTTAGCATATTTCTTTAAAAAACTGGCGAATCATTTTCATGCCAATGCGCTTATTGCAGGTTCACGCTTGCTGAGTCATAAATTCCTTCCCTCTCCCGCCCCCCCCAAAAAAAATACAGCTTTAGACAGGTATGGTAAAAACAGCTCAGCTTGGTGGTAATGTTGTAAGCAAAAATGCTACATAAATACAACCCTCTCCAACTCATCTCTGAAGAGGCCGAGAATGATCAGCCAGAGCTAACCAAGAGCAGAACAAAGTGGATCAAGTGCTTGAGGGGGTTTAGGCCTTTTTTATTGTAAAATTGGTTGTGGAAGGAGTAACTAGTAATGGCAACAGTCCCATTAAATCATTATGGCCAAAACCTAGGCGTGGCCTATTCTTGCTATTCAGTTTCTGGCCAGTTTAGACCAATACTTATCCCAAGCCACTGATATACAATTAATTTTATGGAAATGAGGATGGACAATTTGCTTAAAGGTGGTGGACTCATGCCTAGCTTAATGAGATATAGATGACTGTTTGTAGTCATATGTAGCATATTTGCATTGTATGTATCCGTTTGCCTATACAACAACTGGAAAATCTGACTCATTAATAGCCAAGAACCTTGGCTGTTAGGCAAAGCTGCTGCCAGGGCACGGTGGGCCACAAAAGGAAGAGGGCCTGGCAATTTAAAAGGGCTTAGGTCTGCCACCACTGCTACCATAGCACCAGCTGCAACCAGAGCCCTGAGTCCTTTAAATCACCGCAGGACCTCGGTGCAGTGCGGTCTGGGTGGTGCTGAGGGCTGGCTAGGTGCACAGCATGACCTGGGCAGCGCTGAGGGCTGGGTACCCAAGGCTCTTCAAAGTCTGTCACCAAACCTCTGGTTAGGTAGTCCAGTGCACTGTGTAGAGTAAGTCTACTTCAGGATAATCTTAACTAGCTGGGTGGGCAAAGCCTACAGGCACCATGGAGGCACAACACTCATGGGCTGGGAAAGATGGGTGCTATTCCTGAAGGAGCACCAGAGCCACATGGCAGCAGTTTTGGAAGAAGTTCCCACTTCTTTGGGCAAGTGACCAAAGGGATGGACTGAAGGGTTAGGCTGGGAATTGGTGTAAAGAATTGCCTGTAGCCTCATCTGGAGAAATGGTAAATCCCTTTGAACCAGGCTCCTTCCCCAAGTACATACAATGGAGCCATAAACTGGAGGCTTTCAGCAAAAAGACAATAATTCCTCCTGTGGTTAAGCCCATACACTTAACAATCCCTAAGAGAGTACAAGCCAAAGAGCCTCACGTTGCCTTTTTACAATTAGGAAAACAAAGGTATATTGACTTCTGCAAATACCATGTGTCCACACGAATGAAAAGGCTAGTCAAGAGACTTTCCCATTACCCATCCTTTTCTCATGGCCATTACTGGCCCTATTCTGCACTAACGGAGGCACAAATCTTGTTTTAGTGTCGCAGCAAAAAAAGCTAATTTATACACTTGCCAGTGTCAGCTCTCCTGGTTAGGACTACTTCTTCCAGGAAAAACACAGAAACATCATCTTGGAAAGAGATAAAAACATGCCAAGTCATGTTTCTACTTTCTGGAGAGCCCACACAGAACCCAGGAAATCTTATTCAGCTCAAATACATTCTCTTTCAAATGTACATTATTGCCAGTATAAAAAAAATGGTTCACCCTCCCTGTGGCCAGTGGAAGAAATGAAGGTGAGCTCTTGGATCCTTAAATTAGCAATCACATAAGGAGAGGCAGGTGAGTAAGGAAAGGAATAGTGGGAAACAGGTAGGTCAAAGTTCTTTGTTGACTAACTCACAGGATGCATTTCGCTGATGAGGAGCACAAGATTTGAATTTAGGGAACTGCCTTGTGGGTGGAGAAATATGGAGGAATGGCTCAGCCAAAAGAGAGAAAGAGAGAGAGAGAGAAAAGCAAGCAGCAAAGTCATATATATCCTCAAATGACAGAGCTTATAACTAGAAAACCAAGGAAGTTAACACAAATGGAAAGGAAAACAGAGGACTCTTAGTTTGAGGTTCAAGGCAGCCCTACGGCTCTGCATGTTGAGCCTGTCCTATCGAAAGCCACACTTCCCACCTCAAGCTCCCGAACAGTCAATGTATAGCCCATCTGCACATGGAAGCTGCAGGTCTTAACTGCCCACATCACCACCCTGGCAAAGGGGTCCTCCCTGCCTCAAATTTGCCAGGTTGTAGGCTCCAAAAGCTCTTCACAATGTTGCTGTCATCTCTCAGGGGGCAGGGCAAATCTGTCCCTTCTCTATCCCTCTACAGGAGGTGCTCGTATTTTAAGCATCAGGAAGTTTGATCACAGGCTTCTACATGGCCAAAAAAAGGCTTTCATGCTTCTTTCACTTTAAATATTGATCCCAGGGTCCTACCACCTGCACATACCCCAAGTCGACAGTAATCAATAAGACACAATTTCTTTATCATCAGTTTTGTAGAAGACTCATGGGGAAATCACAGAACAGGAGCTAGGAGCACAGAACAGAAAGGCTAATGTTAGAAATCCATTCCTCACCTGGTTCTTTAGTGCCAGAGCACAACACCCTGCTTTGCTTGTTTTCTGCACTTGAAAGTGCAGTTTTTAGTTCCCCCTTCTATGGAAGCATGAGGAATATGGAGCAGCTTACTTAGCTGGCAGGTCCATGTTCGAAAGCTAACCAAGCATGGCCAAATCAGAAAGCTACCCTCTGCCCAAAAGTCACCCACACAAGGGGCCGATGCACCAGCCCCCATGCCTCAACAAGCAGACTCAGAGAGATTCGCAACTGCGAGTGACAGGACTCTACGCTAATGATAACCACAGAAGTATCTTTGTCCAACTGCTCGGACACTGAGCGCTCGCTGAGAGGATCTAAGGAAGGGAAAGATTAATAAGATCAGAGGAATAAGTAATTGATCAGATTACTTAACTCATACAACAAGAGCCTGGCTGATTGCTGTGAAGCATCATTCCATTTTTGGTACTTTTATAGCCAATGCTACATTGCATCCTAGTAAATAACACTGCAAAGTTGTTCTTATTCCAGCTAAAAAGCCAGGACACATCTTGGTTCACCATCTCTTATCACCATCATTTAGTCTACAACAGCTGCTCTCAGCCTTTTCTGCACTGTGACCCGATGGGCCAGAATTAGCCTCTGTTCCTGATTCTCACAGTGCTTTGGAAACAGCCTCACAATGGGCAAACTGGCATATGGTGCATTTTTAATGCCCCAGGACTGGTAACTAACTGAAGCAGCTTCAGCACAATGGGAGTGCAGGTAATGGAGAACGCCAGCAAGCATCTCCAGATAAATCTCTGGCTTGGAAAGCAGACCTGCAGGTCTAGACACCTCTGGATTTCCCCAGCAGCACGCTGGGTGGTGAGTAGGACACTCAGCTATAAGACCTGCATGCAATAATGAAAGTCTCAGGGCAACTCCAGGTTATTCAGATTTTGCCAGCAGAGTCTAAACCAGGGGAAACATTTAATCTCAAACCACTTCTGTAGCTTCCTGGTGCAACATCCTTCCTGATTTCTCGGTCGCCTATTTCCCTAACTTGTTGTTTTCCTTGCGCTCTCTCGGCCTCAGAAGCTCCCTGCAGACTGTGTAATAATACTTTGCACTACCACGGAAACTTTCTCTCCAGATGCATATAGCACTGTGCAAACACAGGTAAGAATTCATCCCTATAGTGCAGACTGATGGACTTGCACAGGATGAGGGTGAAGGTAACAGTTTCAAAAGCTACCTTTACTTGGGGCACTCTGCGTGAGACACCTCCGCCTGGTTTTTCAGTGAGGCTTGAGCACTCACCGTTCCCACTGATTTCAGTGCCAGCTCTGAAAGTCAGGGACAGCCATTTCTTCAGACTGAGTTCCTGCAAATGGAAGTATCCAAACAGCAACAGCCACTTTTGAAAACTTTGGTCTGAATGACTTGCCCACAGTTATGTAGCAAGATGACAGCAAGACTGATACGAGAAACCAGATCTTCTGATTCCTACAATCTTGAGCTTTCCGCTAGTAAACAATGAACCTTCTAGTCTCCAAAACTCTTCAGGGCTAGGGAAGCTTGCTCCAAAGTAGCTTCAGTCTCTTCCACTGCCCTTGTACACATCCTCAGAGGGGTAGCCATGTTAGTCTGTAACTTTAAAAACAACGAGTAGTCCTGTGGCACCTTAGAGACTAACAAAAATATACAGAATCATGAACTTTCATGGGCAAAACCCACTTCCAGTTCACCTGAAGAAGTCGATTTTGCCCACGAAAGCTCATGATTCTATACATTTCTGTTAGTCTCTAAGGTGACACAGGACTATTCATTCCTTGTAATCATCATAATTCTTGCTTCTCTCTTACATTACCTCAAAGCAAATGGCTCTCTAAGCCCATTTCCAAAGCACCGAGCCCTTCAGCACCCCTCAAGCGAACATGAATGCTTCAGATACTTCGAAAACGATGCCTCTGGTCAACTGAGTCATCAGGGTATCGAATATAAATATAATTGCTCTTCAGCTATAAACACACATCATTAGTCATATTACAAATATACTGAATTTGCAAGCTGCGGTGTCGGTATCAAATTCTCTTAGCTCATGCATGGCTGTCAACAAGAACTTATGAGAATTGAATTTTAATAAGCTGGAGACTAACTCACTGTCATACATCATGCTACCTTGGAATTTCTGCGCATGAATTAAAAACAAGTAAATAAGCATTGTTGGATGGTTTAAAAAAATAAGCTAATCAAAGAAAGGGTATTGCATCATTTGACAGATCAGGGAATATGTCTTGTCAACGTATTGCTTATGTGGGTGTGAACAAGCAAGCAAATTGCCAATACCTATGGAATTTTTTTTAAATGCCTTAAATATCAAGGCTATTATATGTTGCTGTCACTTCATTTTTTAAATTTAACGCTCTCTTCTCTCAGCCCTCTGGTGCAGTTTCACATCATTATGTGCAAGTAACTTTCTAGAGTTAACACCAATGGTATTATTAGGTGAATTGGCAGGAATTCAGGGTTCCTATCTGCTGCCTTGATAGTAAGTAGTCAATGGGACTAAGGCCATGTCTATACTTACCATGCCGGAGATCAATCTTCTGGCATTTGATTTAGTAGGTCTAGTGAGGACCTGCTAAACTGAATGCTGCAGGTGCCCCTCACTGTGGAGACAGCACCAAGTTGGGCTTAAGGTACCTATACATCCAGTAATCCATGGGCTGCGGCCCAGTAAAAAGTCTCAGGGGGGGTAGCCGTGTTAGTCTGTAACTTTAAAAACAAAGAACAATCCCGTGGCAACTTAGAGGCTAATATATTAGATCACGAGCTTCTGGGGGCAAAACCTACTTCATCAGATGAGTTGAAGTGGCCCAATAGCTAGACTACAGAAACTCAAAAGCCCAATATTCAACTCCTAGCTCTACTACCCCCGTAACCTCAGTTTACTATCTGTGAAATGTTAAAAGGGGATATTAATAAAGCTAACCCATCTCCTAGCATAGCTGAATTAATTTATGCTTGTAAAGCACTCTTAGCGCCTTAGAAGAAAGCCTAAGTGTTATAAATATTACCCTACTAGTTCTAAAGGAAATTACCCAAGTAGGCAGAATTTGGAAAAAGATGTAAGAGGGATATTTTTAATTCAAACACTAAAAACTAAAGTGCAAAGGGGACATGCCAACTGGTATGCTGAACCTAGGAGAAAAATCATTTGAACACCATGCCTTGCAGATGTATTTTCCAGTGTATTTAATTGCTCTATAAGCATGCAACTCACTTTACCCTCTCAGTTGGGAAAGGAGTCAAAAGAAAGAGTGGGAAATACAATGAAAATTAGCAGTGATGTTAATGATTAAGGCCCCCAATTATGCAAAGAACTCTGTGCCAGAGGATCTCTGTGCCCAACTGGATTTGAATGCCTGATTTTCTTAGGCTGCTTTCAGTATTCCAGCCATAAAGCTTGGGAAGAACAAAACACAGATGACATCACTAGGAAAAGGAACACTGTTGATTCAGAACAACTCTTGCAGATTATTCATTCACCAAGTCGCAATAGCACAGTCTGCAGATGTAACTGATTGCCTACTGGGCTAACGGCAAAGTCTTCCAGCTATAGCAATGAAAGTATAAGATCATTAAAAGAAAAAAAAAGAGAAAAATCTATGCAGAATGTCAGGATGATAAAGGTCCCTGGCCCTTTGGCAACACCAAGCACCACAGATGCTACTGAACCCAATATGCTGCAGACTGTAGTGGAATAAGAATACAGGAAATCCCCTTGCAGAGCAGTAGGGTGTTGAGCCTGCTTTCTTTAAAGAAAAACACTGTGGACCTGATTCTCAGAACTGCAGACATGATACCAGTCGGCCAGGCCACATGTGGGTACTAAACCAGGGATCTCCAGAGCTAGGAGCGTGATCCGCTAAAGCCAAAGGACCAAGTCCATAGCTAGGAGCTGTAGGAAACTCCTATTCTCTTATCAGATCAATCCACACTAATCACTGAGTTACATCACCAGCTCCCACTGACTTCAACTGGAGTTGCAAGTGCTCAGCACTTCTGAAAAGTCAGACACTCGGGTCTTAGCTACACCAGATTGCTTAGTAGCTATAATCATCTATGCCTTCAGAGCAGTTCAACATATCAACACAGTGAGCTTTAAGCAACTCCTTCTGATAGCTGTGTACCTAGACACAGATTCAACAACGCACTTCCACAGAAACCAATGACCTGAAAATGCAGGTTTAAGTGCTTGACTGAACTGCGACCAAAGTTGGTACTAACGCAACCATAACACGGTGCCATTTATCCTGGAGCAACCCATGCAGGGTTGGCCTGCGAAATCTAACTAGTTTACTTTTGAAAAGTCATCTGAAACACAAAGGCTGCGTCTACACTGGAAGGATTTTGCACAAATACTTTTAACAGAAAAGTTTTTCCATTAAAAGTATTTGCGCAAAAGAGCGTCTACACTGGCACGGATGCTTTTGCACAAAAGACATCTTTTGCACAAAAACATCTATGCCAGTGTAGACGCTCTCTTGCACAAGAAAGCGCCGATGGCCATTTTAGCCATCGGGCTTTCTTGCGCAAAAAATTAACATGGCTGTCTACACTGGCCCTCTTGCACAAGAATACTTGTGCAAGAGGGCTTATCCCTGAGCAGGAGCGTCAGAGTATTTGTGCAAGAACCACTGATTTTGTACAGTACAAAGTCAGTCTTCTTGCACAAATACTCGCGGCCAGTGTAGACAGGCAGCAAGTTTTTGAGCAAAAGCGGTTGCTTTTGTGCAAAATCTTGCCAATCTAGACGCACCCAAAAGGTTTAAGGCCAGACAGTGAAATTCACTACTGTGTTAAGGGGCATTGTGGCATCCATGCACCACTTAAATCTGAGGGTTCAAGTAGGATCTAAGCAGTACACGGACACCTTTGCACGAGGAATGTTAAAAAGTGGGCAGTTGTTCAAATGCATAACCGCTGAAAATCTCAACAGTTACACAGTTACTCACCCCTGCAGGGCAGAGTGACTGCCCATTCCCCGGGAACCAGTGCATGTTGGAAGCTGGCTTTTAAGCTGGCTCCCCAGGAGCAGGGCAGGAGCCTGCATAGAACTGTTAATGATAACCGATAAGCCCAGGCTTACTGCTTAACTGTTTAAACAGTTATACTTTTGCATCCTTACTTTGCACAGGGGTGACTATCACCTTGAATAAATAGCTAAACTGTTGTAAAACATGGCGACAACAGCTCAGAACAAAGTGGGTCCGGCCCACGAAAGCTCATCATCTAATAAACCATCTTGTTAGTCTTTAAAGTGCTACATTGTCCTGCATTTAAATGAGACCAGGCATCTTGTGCTATTCAAAATACAGGTAGGTGCCTAAAATACCCATAAAAACCTGGCTTTGAATGAGCACAATTTCATCAGTATCACTAGCGACTGTGGAAAACATCTAAAATTACTGCTCTAAGAAATAAGGATATGAAGTGTTAATTTCACCTCCAATCTGTCCTCACTCTCATAGGTTATGTCTACACAGCAGCGTTATTTCGGAATAACTGATGTTATTCCAAATTAACACTGTCTGCATCTACACAACAAGCAGTTATTTCGACATAATGTCGAAATTATGCCAAGCTGGAAGACTTCTTACTCCAACTCCTGTAACCCTCATTTTACGAGGGGTAAGGAAAGTTGGAGGAAGAGTGCTCTAACTCGGACTTCCTGCTGTGTAAACAGCGTCAAAAGCTGAAATAAGTTATTTTGACTTAAGCTACGCAATTGACATAGCTCAAGTTGCGTAGCTTATTTCAGCTTTAGCCCTGCTGTGTAGTGCCCATAGTAAGACCACAGTCACAAAAGCATTTTCTCCACTAAGCTTGACACTTGGTAGGGTGAGGAGGCTCTTGAGGTTGCTGCGCTGAAATCCTGAATGACCACATGTGTGCAGGCCTGTAGGAGCAAATAAACATTGATCATGTCTCACACACACCCCTCCCTCCCGACCTGTGCTCAAATACTCCAGTTTTGCCATGCAGTAAGTATATTTTTGAAGAAAAAGGGTCCTTGAAAAGTATCTCTCTGCTGTTTGGATGCAAGAGAAAAGTCCCGCCGGTACATCCAAGAAGAGCTTCATTATGAATGCTGGTTTGTAATTGCGAGGTCCCAACCAGGATAATGGCTTAAAAACATTTACAGCAAGCTGCACAGAGTTAATGGCCTTAGAACACAAAGTTCTTTGTCTATCCACAGGACAGATCCTCAGGCTGTCTACCAAGTTTGGGCATGGCAGAGCAAGCTTTCCTCATGCACTTCCCCTCACCCAATATACACTACAGATGACCTGGACTGTACCTGTACAACCAAGAGAATTTGGTCAGTCTTTAAGCTCTCTTCTCACACTGCCAACACGGGCTGCATTTGAGCCTGAGACCTATGGGTGAAAGGCTTTTTATCCTGTAAGCCACCTGCTGATCGGTCAGTCCCCTTGCCTTCCCAAAGTTTATTTACTTAACTCAATGTGGCAGTGTGGCTATTTGAAACCCCACCGCAATTAAGTTATTCAGAATAAGGATGTGAAAGGCTTAACCAGTGAGTCTTAACTGGAACTGTTAAGGGCTGCTGCAACCCCATGTGGCCCACCGCTGACAGAGGCTCCTCTGGGCATCCAGAGCAGCCCCTCTCCATGGTGGGCCTGGAGGCAAGGGGGAGGTGCAGGCTGGAGTTGTTGCTCTGTCTAGGCAGTAGAAGCCTCTGCCTATGGCAGTGGGCAGGTTCAGCCTGTCACAGTTGGGGGAAGAGATGCTCCAGCCTTGAGCAGACTCCCCTTAATTGGTTAATATATAATGATAATATATGGAGATATTCCTAGAACTGGAAGGGACCTTGAAAAGTCATTGTGTCCAGTCCCCTGCCTTCACAGCAGGACCAAATACCATCTCTGACAGATTTGCCCCAGATCCCTAAATGGCCCCCCTCAAGGACTGAACTCACAACCCTGGGTTTAGTAGGCCAGTGCTTAAACCACTGAGCTATCCCTCCCCTTACATGGGATTTTTACATCCCTAATTCAAAGACCACAGAGACAGATATTTATTTTCAATATCATCTATCAGAGCATCTATTAAAATTCAGGGGGAAAACTCAGTGCCCCATATCAGCACATAGGATTGACCTATAAAAGCAAACATAGAAATATATTAAAAGATATTGCCACAACACACACTAGGGCAAATTAGGAAGAGCATATGAAACTGTCAGGGAATCTAATAGGCATTTTGATGAGACAAAATGTTCTTCCCATTTTCTCCCATAAGAATGAAAATGCAATTCACTTCAAATGTAATTTTACACTTAACTGATTGGCTTCTGTTATAATACTAGCAGTACATGGTTGTAGTCGCATTTAAAATAATAGCCTCCTTTTTAACTCAGGCAAAAAAATAAAATAAAGCGTTGGCTACGCTGACACAGATTTTCACTTCAGCAAGAAAGTGTCATTACACCTACACTGAGACACCCTGGGCCAAACTCAGTGACAGCAGGGCGTCCGTGAGAGTTAAGGGTGTGGAGAAGCTCTTAGCATGCTGCAGAAGCAGGCACAGAGCTACCCAAGTGTAACTTCCTTCAGTGACTTTACTGCAAGCGAGTGGCCCACTGCCCACTGTATATTCATGGTTGATTTTCTTTGGTGCTGAGTTATGGCTGCTCCTCATTTCTTCTCAGTGGGTCCCAAATCCTTAGATAACAGAATGATCCCATGGACATTTCATTTTTTAAATAATGCATGCAATTCTAGTTATTTAACTGAAATAAGGCTCTCCACTGGGCACAAACACTTTGATAAGTGGCATTTTTTAAACAGGCTACAACAAACCTATTGTTTTCAGTTATGCTGTGAGTAACACATCAAACTGAAAAAGCTCTTTTCAGTCGCTCATCAGATTACAAACTACTATGAACAAATAGCCTTTTCAAAGCATCCTTTTAGAAAATACAAACACACATGGGTGTTACACAAAGAAATCAATTTTTCTGCTGCAAAAAGATGACAAAAACAAACAAGTACTTAAGGCGAAAACATTTTCTGGGGAGGAGGGGGCAATGTAACAAAGGGTTCATAAAAACAACAGTCAATGCTTGTCTAGCCAAAAGGCTACATTTTCAACCTGAAAATCTAAGATGATGCCCTCTATAAGTATGTCAACATTCCTATCATCACTCATTTAACTCCAGAAGAAAGATGAAGCAAGGTTCTTCTTCACATGGTCTTTTGACTGAAGATATTCCAAGAGAGAGTGCTTTGGCTAGTAAAGTATACTAAATTTCAGGGGTAATTTATCTTTAGGATCAGTTCCTTTAATGTCCACAAGGATTCTCTAATATTAAATAGGGCAGATAAAATACTTTTAAAGTAACGGATAGGTCCCCACACAGAGATGTAATGAACACATTAGAAAAAAAAATGAACTTCCAGCTAGGATGATATCAGAATAGGGGCCCAATCCTGAAAACACTTGAGCACAAGTGGTATCCCCACACAGAGATGTAATGAACACATTAGAAAAAAAAATGAACTTCCAGCTAGGATGATATCAGAATAGGGGCCCAATCCTGAAAACACTTGCGCACAAGTGGTATCTTCTCTCATGTGACTAGTATGGGGCTATTCACACAAGCAAAATTAAGCATTAACAGGATTGCTTGCTCTGTTTGCTTGGACAAATTCCTGATTGCAAAGTAAACCCATCTGATGGTGGATTAAGTTTGTTTAATAGCTACAATTCCCCATGCAGCATAAATGGCAAAATATGACGGGTTTGATGGAACAAATCCACAAAATTACTCTCTAAATCAATTTGTGCTAATATTTCAATAATGCAACATCAATAATGTGAAGGAATAGCAGTCTTATGAGAGGACCTATGCTGCATTTTAGAACAGCTACTATGTTTAAAAAGCTACAGGTAACATACAGAAAACCCCCCACAGCTGTTAAATAATGTATGAACATCCTACTGAAAGACACTTGCAGTAAATATATAGTAAGTAAATAATAACTGCTGACATTTTTATCATGCAGGTGTAAATTCAAATCAATTATAGCTCACTCAAGGCAGGGAAGGGTTTGCACTATTTCTGATCAGACATAAGCACTGTACTCAGTGTGGATTATCTTGCCAGCCAGTGTTTATCTAGTCATTCTTTTTTATTTATACATTTCTAGAGTAATTGTGACTCAAGCACTATTTTCATAGTATATTTCAAACATAGAAGAAAAAAGACAAACTTGACAATCTTAAGAGCTGTGCATCAACACTTTAGCACTCATTTGGTAACCCTTGTGTAAAATTAAGACCATACATCATCCATGACATACATTATCAACCTGTTTTATATGCTCAGTCTTTGCTATTGAATCTAATAGACTTACTGGTAAAGTCCACCTAAGTTGGGGTGGGGGGAGCATGTATGGGTTAATTGTTGGAAAAAACACAGACTCTTTGCTCTTTAAAGCAAAACTCTTTTTTTTTTTGCCACTTATTCATTAGAAGGCAGCTCTCTCCTGTGATTCATAAAATCCCCAATACGTTGCATTCCACAAATACAACACTCCTGTACTTTTTACTAAGGTGAGGTAATCGAAATGCATGTATTAGTAATGCTTTCCTCCACCCCTTCCCCCCACATGTTATGGGACAGGTTATGCCATTGCCAAGTTCCAGGCTAGAAAACTATGCATTTAACAGCAGGACTAAAACACATTAATCACAATTATAACATGGCTGCTTTGTTACCAAATTACTGATCTGATTCTTAGACCTTCATCAAACTCTAGGCATCAGAGAGTGAATTTAGAATGGAATTCAACCTGAACAATGCTAATTTGCAGGTTAAAAAATTGACAACTGCCAACAAAACAAATATTTTAATTTTTACCTACAGACATTTACACTGAACCTATAATTTTAAAATACATTTTAAAAGGATCACCACCTATTAGTTTCTTAAAAGTGAGGATTTGAGGTCTAATAACTGCACATATGCTGTAGCATCCATTCCATTCCATTGCCCTGTTTTAGTTCTTGTTTGGGATTTCTGCACTCTACACTGTAATACATTGAATTTGTTGAAAACATACGATATTAAAGACAAAAGCTGATTATCAGAGAACATCAGATGTCTTTGCCATTTGACTTCAGCAATCAGGGAAACAATGTGTTTTTAGGAGTACCTCATGCACTGGTAATCCTTGAAGGATTACTAACAGCTTCCCAGTTGACAGTGTCAACAAACTGGCTCCCCATTTCTAACCATCCCATCCATACAAGGAACCAGATCAAGACAAGATTACACATCCCACTATCATCAGGAAAGATTAATCCACACCTCAGCCAGATAGAAAGATGTCCACCAAAAAGAAAACAAAAAAATCCCATCCAGGTACTTGTTTTCAGATGCCCCAAATATTTAAACTCCATGCAGCAGCATCCCATTGTCTTATTTATTTTATTGACTGGCTACAGTACAAAAGGAGGGATGGAGTGGAGTAAAGTTGCAACCTAGGTATTAAAAAAAAAATCTCAATATCCCATAAAAGTGAAAATGTCAACATGCTGCTGTTTAAAACAAAACCTTGTTTTGGCTACAAGATCTGGAGCCTTCCTCTCTCCTCCCTCCCCCCTCCACCCTCCCGGCTTCCCTCCCCAAGGGAAAATCTGCAAGCAGAGTCCAAAAGCTCTTTAGGAAGCAGGGCTTCGAAACGCAGCACTTGAGCACCCCGCAGGACCTGCACATCCAGCCCTGCAATTAAAAGTTTACACACAGCGGGGGGAAGTGGGAAGTGGGTGATGGAGACGGTCTGGCGGACCCCCTCCCCAACACACACACAGTTCTGGCTGCGGAGCACTTCCTCTCCCCCAGCATCCCTGCCTCCATCGGCCAGCACTAGGCAGCAAGGGTTAAAAGTTGCACAAGCCACGAACGCTCCATCCAGGAGCCACCGAACACCCGGGGGCGCCGCATCGCGAGCCTCCCCCCGGCGGCTGCAGCAGGGGCTCCCCGGCGGGCCCCGCTCACCTTGCGTGTTGTGCTGGTTGTTCTCCATGATCGAGGGGCTGGCGGGGCTGCCGCCGCCGCCGCTCAGCTCGGCCAGGCGCCGGTTGGTGGCTGTCAGCTCGGCTCGCAGGTTAGTCACCTCCTGGCTGGCGGACTGGATAGCTCCATCGATCCGCAGGGCCAGCTGCTTATTGTCTTCCATCATGCTCAGGATTTTGGCCTGGGGAGGAGAGAGGTGAGAGAGAGCAGCATGATGCACCAGCCGGAGCGGGGAGGGGGGGCTGCTGCCTCTCGCTCGCCTCCTCCCCCCTCTACCTGTTGGACCCCCCCCTTCCTCCGCCTCCCTCTCCCGGGGAGCCGCGCGAGCGCCGCTCGGCGAAGGACACGAGCCGGGGGAAAACAGGGCCAGCACTCTTTAAATGGAGCCTACCATCTGCAGCAGGGGAGGCGGGGAGCCCGGCCAGCGCCAGCTCCGCCGCAGCCCCCGGGCTTTTGCAGGGCGCCTTCCCCGCCGCGGTGCACGCGGCAGCTGGGGGGAGCCGCCCGGGCCGGAGGGCGGGGAGCGGGGGGCTCCGCCGCGGGCGGACGCTCGCTCGCTCGCCTGGCTGGCGGAGGCGCTGCGGGCTTCCCTCCCCTCCCCGGCCCCAGCCCGGCGGTACGTTGCGCTGCCTCTCCAGCCACCGAGCGCGGGGAGCCGGCTGCCTGCGCTCTAGGGCGCCCGCCTGGAGGGGGGAGAAAGGGGGTGCAGCGCAGGCGGGAGGGGGACGCGAGGAGCGCCGGGGGGGGGGGGGGGGAGGGGGCGGGCCGGGAGTTTGTGCTGCAAAGAGGCGGCTGCACCCACGGGAAGCCAAACTTCAAGCGGAGCGCGGGGAGCCCGGGCCGGGGCAGCTGGGGCCGGCCGGAGGGAAGGCGGAGGCGTGCATCCCCTTCATCCCGGCCGGGGTGTGCGGCTCAGGGGCGGCCGGGCTAGCGTGGGCTCGGGTTGCAGCGCGGCCGGCGGGAGCAGGCACAGGGAGGGTGTCACCTCCCCCCTGCTCCGCCAGCCCCCGAGGGGGACCGGGGAAGAGGCACTACACTGCAGGCTGCCGTCTGCAGGCGCCATGCGCAGGGGGAAGGGCCAGGGGGCCGCTTTGTCTGCCCTCGAGGGCTCCGGGTGATAGAGATGGATGGGGCATGAAGCCTTCCCTCCCCCACAGCTCCGGGCACCAGGGGATGCGCCCCACTCCCAGCCACCTTCCTGCCCTGAAGTGGCCCCAGCCCCGGCTTGTGCTCCTGCTTCCCGCGAGGGAAAGCGCCACGGGGCTGAGAACAAACCCCGGGGAAGGTGGGTGGCGAGCAGCCGACGAGGAGTCAGGCGTGTTCACGCCGGGCACCTGGTTCTAGCATGGCAACCTTCCAAGCAGGGGCCAGAACCGTCCCACTTCCCATTCCAGTCTCAAGGTTGGAGCAGGAGTGGGGAACCCTTTTGGGGTTGGGGTCCACTGACCCACAGAAAAAAAGTTGGGGGCCACAGAAGTGAGAGGCAACCCTCCAAACCAAAAACACCTCAGAATGTGGGCCTGAAATGAGAAACAGAATGATGCTCCCCGCATTCCTCTCCCACACCAGAGCCCAGGGCTAGTAGACTTTGTGGGCCCCTCTATGTTGAGGGGGTGGATCAAACAAGGGGGAGGTTCAGTGAAGGGGAGGGGGCTGCCTGGAAGCAGGCTTGGGGTGGGGTGGTTGGTAGGTCTGGAAGGGTGCAGGAGCAGAATAAGGGTGCATAACCAGGATGGGGTGCTGCAGGGCTAGAGGAAGCACCAGTTCTCCAATGTTGGGGGCGGGATCCAGGCAAGCTAGGGGCCAGATTCAGCCCCTAGGCGCCCCACCCCTTAGTAAAGTCTTGTAACAAGCTGGCTCACCTACACAAATCCAGAGCAAATAATTGTGAAAGAAAAACAAACAAACAAGAAACTAACCACTCACTGGATGACAATTTACAAATACAAAGGGAGACATAATTCATGGTGTATCCAGTATATGCCCAGTTCTAACTACTCTTCCTTTTGTTAATAATGGTTCCTCTCTGGCTGTGTCTAGACTGGCATGATTTTGCGGAAATACTTTTAACGGAAAAGCTTTTTCCGTTAAAAATATTTCTGCAAAAGCGCGTCTAGATTGGCACGGATGCTTTTGCGCAAAAAGTGCTTTTGTGCAAAAGCATCCGTGGCCAGTCTAGATGCGATTTCGCACAAGAAAGGCCCAATCGCCATCTTAGCCTTTGGGGCTTTTTTGTGCAAAACAGTTCTTCCCTGTCTACACTGGCCCTCTTGCGCAAGTATTCTTGTGCAAGAGGGCTTTTTCCCGAGTGGGAGCGTGAAAGTATTTGCGCAAGAAGCACTGATTTTGTTCATTACAAAGTCAGTGCTCTTGCGCAAATTCAAGCTGCCAGTGCAGACAGCTGGCAAGTTTTTGCGCAAAAGCGGTTGCTTTTGTGCAAAATCTTGCCAGTCTAGACACACCTTCTCTGTCTGGGAGAAGGGGAAACTTTTATAATTGGAGCATATTCTAGTAGAGATTGGAAGTCAGAACACCTGAATATTTTTTGCTCACGTCTCTACTACTCAACTCAATATATGCCTTTGAGTCCCTCGCCTCAGTGTAGCTCCCCATAAAATGGAGATATAGTAATACTGACTTGCAAAATTGCTATCACAAATGCAAGGTAAAACACAAAATCTACTCTGCCTTTACCATGATTATGAAGTGCAAAAATATAATTAGGAAGATAAAAAAAAAAGAATTTGAAGAACAGCTAACCAAAGACTCAAACAGTAATTAAAAAAAGTTAAGTACATTAGAAGCAGGAAGTCTGCTAAACAACCAGTGGGACCATGGTTGATGCTAAAGGAGCACTTCAGGGTGATAACAAATCTGAGGAACTGGCTCAGATTGAAGTATCATTAGAGGAGATTTTGAAACAAATTGATAACTTAATTTAACAGTAATAACTCACCAGGACCAGATGGTATCCATCCAAGAGTTCTGAAGGAACACAAATGTGAAATTGCAGACCTGCTAACTCTGGTATGTAATATATTATTTAAATCAGCTTCTCTACCAGAAGATGGCTAATGGGGCGTCAGTTTTTTAAAAGGGCTCCAGAGGCGATTCTGGCAATTACTGGCAGGTTAGACTGACTTCAGTACTGGGCAAACAAACTATAGTAAAGAATAATATTGTCAGATGCAAAGGTGTTAGGGAAAAGTCACCATGGTTTTTGTAAAGGGAAATCATGCTTCACTAATCTACTAGAATTCTTTAAGGTCAACAAACATGTGGACAAGGGAGATTCAGTGAATAGAGTGTACTTAGAGTTCCAGAAAGCCTGAGACAAGATCCCTTACTAAAAGCTCTTAAGCAAAGTAAGCTGTCATGGGATAAGCGGGAAAGTCCTCTCATGAACTGATAACTGGATAAGAGATAGGAAACAAATGATAGGAATAGACAGTTTTCAGAATGGAGAGATGTAAATAGTGCTGTCACTCAAAGGTCTGTTTTAGCACCAGTCCTATTCAACATATTCATAAATTATTTGGAAAAAGGGGTAAACACTGAGGTGGCAAAATTCACAGATGATACAAAACTACTCAAGATAATTAAGTCAGACTGTGAACAGCTACAAGAGAACCTCTTAAAATTAGGGACTAATCAATAGAATGACAAAAGACATTTAATATTGATAATGCAAAGTAACGGATACTGAAAATATAATCCCAACTATAGATAAAAAATGATGAGGTCTAAATTAGCTGTTACCACTCAAGAAAAAGCTCTTGAAGTCATTGTGGATAGTTTTCTGAAAACATCCACTCAATATGCAGCAGCAGTCAAAAATCAAGCAGAATGTTGGCAATCATTAAGAAAGGGATAGATAATAGTACAAAAAATATATTGCCTCTATATAAATCCACGGTACACCCACATCTTGAATACTGTGTACAGATGTGATCAGCCCATCTCAAAAAAGATATATTGGAATTGGAAAAAGTTCAGAAAATGGCAGTAAAAATTAGGGGTATGGAACTGCTTCCATATGAAGAAAGAGTAATAAGATTGGGATGTTTCAGCTTGGAAAAGAGATGATTAATGGGGGATATGATTGAGGTCTATAAAATCATGTCTGGTATAGAGAGAGTAGATAAGGAAATGCTATTTACTCATAACACAAGAACTAGGAGTCATGACATTAATAGGCAGCAGCTTTAAAACAAACATAAAGTAGTATTTATTCTCAGAATGCACAGTCAACCTCTGGAACTCCTTGCCAGAGAATGATGTGAAGGCCAAGACTATAACAGAGTTCAAAAAACTAGATACATTCATGGAGATAGGTCCATCAATGGCTACCACAAGGTGTGCAGGTAAGGTGTCCCTAGCCTATCTTAAAAGGCTGTGTTTGGATGGGACATCAGTCTTTCTGGGCTCAGTTCATAGCAAAGATGCTCCTGAAGTGATGAACAGGAATGAAGACAAAGATGGAGGAATCCCAGGGGCCGTCTTTATACACTTGCCCATGAGGAAGGAATTCCATTGCTCTCACTTGATATATATCATGCCAATTCTTTTCCAGAATATGATCTGAGGAAGTGGGTCTGGCCTACGAACCCCATCACCTAATAAACCATCTTGTTAGTCTTTAAAGTGCTATATAGTTTTTCCTTTTGTTTTAGCAAGATCAGACTAACACGGCTACCTCTCTATTACTATCCCAAATTGGAGTTTGTTACTTGAGCAAGTCACCTGTCCATGCATGAGTCAGTTCTTTTTAAGCAAGCAGCTCTGGCTTACGTACTGGTCTTCAGATGTGGATTGGCACCACTTGAGGTGCATTGTCAGTGAAGTACTGCTATTTATTTGACTAGCAGCCTCTGTAGGTAGGCGAAGCCTGCTGATAATCTCCCAGAAGCAAACATGTGAAGTACAAGTACATAACCATTCACATCCCAAATGAGTATTGGCTAACTGGTAGGGGCTGGAGCAGCTCCCCACCCACCACAGGCAGGGAGCTGCTATAGCCTTGCAGGGCCCACCACATGGACCAGCTGCTCCAGCCAGCCAGAACTGTCCCTGTCTGTGGCAGGCCTAGTCCAGGTGGCATGCCACAGGCAGGAGCTGCTCTGACTTGCCGGAGCAACCTTTGTGCATGGTGGATGGGCCACTCCAGCTGGAGGGTGCTCCTGGTTGCTCCCCCCCTTCAATTAGGTAACTGGTTAAACATGTTTAGCCAGTTAACCAATTAAGTGGGATTTGACATCCCTAACACTCATAACTTCAAATGCAAAAAATGATACATGCATGAGTGGTATAAACAGAATCATCGAATCATAAGTCTCTAGTCATCCCACTTAGACCATTTGGCTCAAGAGTTGGTGCAAACATATCCCAGTGGTTGCAACAATGTTTGTATGTTCACATGAGAATTCAGTGTCACACCCTGTCCCAGCAGCTTTCAAAGATGGAGACATACTATTTTCTGATTTAGAAAATACATGTCAGGTTTGTCTTTCCTTTGACAGTGCCAGCACCATGTGCTGGTGGGGATGAGCAGACAGGATAATCATGTCAGTTTCCAACTGCAGGCAGGATTGTGTCATTTGTGCCCCTCTCCACTGGGATTTGCACTATGGCATTACAAGCATGGCCTCTTCAATGAGCACAGAGAATGGCCTCCCTGGGACTACTAGCAGCCCTTGTGAAAAATCACCACTCAGTATTTGAGGGAGGAAATGGTTCAACCAACCAATGGGCCAGTCATTTCTGCTTGTCTCTTATGGGAAGTGAAATGAGGAAAGCAGAAGTTCATTGTTCTCCAGCAAGACAATAATCCTATTGAGAGCTGTGGAACAAGGTACTGTAAAGCTGCGAGTCTCACTGAATCAGAGGGGTTTGTGCGCAATGAGCCTCCAGGCAACTTTCAGGAATAAAAGTAAGATGAATCTGTGTTCACATGCTATTAGTCTGCGGTAGATTTCTTTCTGATGGTGTTATATTCCCTGAGAACATCAGGTCTGACCTGAACTGTGTCATCAGAACCTCCCATTCTGTGTTATCAGAACCTCCACCAACTTCTGCAGGGTCAGTCGGGCACACTGGACTACCAAGACGCCCACCAATCCCACTGGGAACAGACAGTGATCTGCCACTCCCAGGATTGAACCTGTAGGTAATCACCACTTAAGACTTGCCTACATAGCAGGGGGAATGTATTTTATGGGGAAGTGATTTCTAAAGCACACCCATGTCTTGTGCATTAGTTGGTCCATGTAGACATGGTAGTACAGTAGAACTCCAATAGTCCAGCATCCAATAGTCCGGCACTCCTGATAGTCCGGCATCAAAATGGCAAGAGCCTAGTGAGTGAGCTTCAGCAAAAAACGAGTCACAAGGTAACAGCGGCAGCAGCTGAACTGAGCAAAAAGGGTAAAAAAAGGCTTAAAAAACCTAAAACATTACAGTATACTGTATACAGTATGTACAATAAAAAGTGTTAAGAACACTTTATATACAGTATATAATATATATATATAAAACCAGATTATAGTACCTCCTGATTGTCCGGCATATCTGATAATCCGGCACCACCTAGGTCCCATAGGTTCCAGATTATCGGAAGTCTACTGTACATTAAAGCGCACTAGGGAACCTTTAGTGCACACTCATAGGGCATGTCTAAACTATATCCCTCTTTCAAAAGAGGGATGTAAATTAGACAGATCGAAATGGCAAATGAAGCCAGGATTTGAATTTCCTGTGCTTCATTTGCATAATGGCGGCTGCGTGTTCTTTCAAAAACAGGTCTTTCGAAAGTGAAACTGCCATCTAGATGTGGTTCTTTCAAAAGAAAAAACCTTTTTCAAAAGATCCTGTAAACCTCAACGCGCGGCCACCATTATGCAAATGAAGTGCAGGAAATTCAAATCCTGGCTTCATTTGCAATTTCAATCTGTCTAATTTACATCCCTCTTTTGAAAGAGGGGTGTAGTCTAGACATAGCCATAGCATCTACATAGACCAGTTAATACGTAACATGTGAATGCACTTTAGAAATCATATGCTTGTAGCACACATTACCTTATGGTGTCAACAAGTGCTAAATTATGGAAATAGTATCTCAACAGACACAAATAGTGCCAAGCTTTTTACTGATTTAACCTCAGATTAAGAAGGCCACAGCACTGGATGAAGCACCGGGGAGCTGTGGCCCACAGAAACTCCTAATGAGCTTGTCACTTGAGGAACTTGGAGTGTCCTACCTAGGGGCAAGGGATTGGCTGTCCTGTAATCAGTATGAATTCTCAAGTCAGTCAATATACAGGGTAAAATTCTGTTCTCTGTAGATTGGAACTATACGTTCATATTCTGGTCTCTCTGCAAAGGTGGATCTCCCATTGATCTCAGTGGTGTTCCACACATATAAGGCATGTCTACACTATGGAGAAAATTACCCTCCAGAGGTCGATCTTCTAGCATTCGATTTAACGAGTCTAATATAGACCTCTAAATTGAACACTGAGGGCAGCTGGTTCATGTGCTCCCATCGGCCTCGCCATGGTGGCTCAGTTTAAGGTAAGCCAATCCAGCTATGCTTTTTGCATAGCTGGATGGCATACCTTAAGATAACCTGCCTGGTGTAGTATATACCAGGCCATGCTGTGTGCAGAAAATAATTCAAAGATCAAAGTCCTTTCTAAGGGTTTGGCTACAGAAACATAAATTCAAAGTAACCAAATGTGTGAAACTGAAGTGGATTAATTAAACTGCATTAAACCCTGTATGAGCCCTGTCATTCAGAATTATTGTGACCTTTCTTCAGGAAGGCTCCTTCATTCTGAACAAGGGTGTTCACAAAAGAGTTTAATGTGGTTTAACTAATCCATTTCAAATTTGCATCTTCATTACATTTGGATTAGTGTCCCTGGATGACCCTTTGTAGAGAAGTCCTTAAGGCTTAGGGTATGCCTACACTACAAAATTAAGGTGTTTGTATAGCACAGATAGATATAGTAGTGAGGGCAGGTCATACGGGCTGGCAAACTCAGTACAAGCCTTTCCTGGGTACATGCTTTGGTTGCTAGTCTGTGATGAACATGCCCATGCTGCCTTGTCTTTGCTAAAATTGTTATCCATGTTAGCTAGATTAAAACCAGGCATACACTGTGACACCATCATCTGCAGGATATATTATCTGACCTGGGTATATTATCTTGATGAAACAGGATCTACCTCAATAATCTTATGAAACTAATTATGTAGTCAGTAGGTTTTTCTAAACACTAAATATATCAGTGGTTTCAACTCCTTTTTATAATATCAAAAGAACTTGGCTCATTTTAAAGCTACAGTCAAGCAGATGAAATCTACATTTTGTGATTAGTCTTTTCTTTTAAATAAAATGAAAGAATCTAAAAATAGAAATTATTTGATGGTTATTTTTAATGGAAAAATAATTTCTGACTGACAATTCCCAGCAGTGTCTGTAGCCCAAATGCTGCAACACGTAGGCTAGTGCATGAAAACCTCAAAGTGACTAGAAACAGACGTGGAAGTGAAGATGTCTGTTTTCATGCCATATGTTTATTCAGGGTGGTGAATTTGAATTCTGAAATTCTGTCTTCATCATTTAGGTTATTAGTGACAGAGGCAAGGACACTTGTTATGCAAAGTTTGATTTCTGAACAACATAAATGCTTGGTTGAATGTCTGACTTGTATGCACGCTAAATGTAACCATTTATGCAAACTAGGAAATTACATATGCAACTAGATGACTGAATGTGCAGTTGCAATAGCATAGATGTAAAACTCTGATCGGGCAACGACTCACATTCTATACTGGAATAAAATACAGATTTGTGTACTATCAGGGCTTAAATGTAACTCAACTTCTTTAAACCCCAGGCCCATTATTTTTAGCCTCACATTTTTCTTTTAAATTAAACCTGATGTGAGCCTTCCAGGAAAGCATCCAGCAGCTAAGGCAAAGCCCAGATTACACTTCTAGTCAATGTAACTTCAGTAATAGACTAGTCATGTTATTGTATCGGTTGCACTGAAACCTTTTTAAACTGGGTATGTGAAAGAATTTCTGCACTGTATTTCATAGTCTAAAAATTGTTTTAAAATCTTGAACGTTACCACGCACTCATCTATAGATTAATAACCCAGCTTTAGAAATCATCCTTATTACTTTAAACCCCTTTGAGATTCCCCTGAAGATATCCTAAGAGATTTTCTCCTTCCCCGCACCCAGCAATAGGGAACAGCTGGGTCTATTTAAAATTGATTTTGATCTCTCCAAGCAGGATTTGATTTCTCCACACACTGAGGTTTTGCCTGAAGAGAGTGCACAATATAGCAGAAATTCGGAGACGTCAGCTGGCAGCTGGCGTGGCGAGAATCTAACAGAAAATGAGCAGCTCACTATGTGCCCACGGGCATAAGCATGAGACAGCAACACGGGCAAAGTGATTTTCGATATGACAGTGGTTGGAGTTTGCTGGCCATATGCAATTAAAACGGAATAAACCCCTCTTCTTGCTGAGCACTCTCACACAGATGGTCCCCAATGGGGTGCAGCAGCACTCATGTACAATAAGCTGCCTTTCCATTAATTCCTATTAATTGGGTATTTCAAGGGCTTCAGGCACCTTAAAAGGGTCAAGGCACCATAAAGGGACAGGAGGTGTTCATCACTTAAAAACAGACAATGCTGCTTTCTGAACAGGCTGCCGGCAGAGTGGTACAGTGGCTGGATGCTCTGTTATGAAGAAATACTAGGATCCTCATCCACTCATTTCATTAGCCCTGATGTCACACTCTCTGTATCCCATCCTTTTTTCTTTTCTCTTCAAGCATCGGAGGAAGTGAGCTGTATCTCACAAAAGCTTGTGCCCTAATAAATGTGTTAGTTTTTAAAGTTCCAGCAGACTCTGTTGTTTTTGCTGAAACAAACACCGCGATCCCTCTGAAACCTAGGATCCTCTTTCTTCACATTGAAGTTAACCCCTCCAGCATATACTCAATTCTCTCATTCACAGACATACTTTGCCAAAAAAAAAAAAAAAAAAAAAAAAAAAATCTCCCTGAAATAATGGTCCCATTCCTGAAATTGTGCCTTTGTGGAACTCCGTTCAATTCACACAGGTCAGATTGCAGGATGGGGGCCTCTCTAGACATTTTGCAGTGAACTAGACCAGTGTTTCTCAACCTTTTTTTAAAATAAAGTACCCCTTTTTTTAAAAAAAGTATAAGTACCCCCAGTACCTACAGTTTTCAGACACCCAAATTTTTTTCTACCATTACAACACATTTGTTTAAACAACTTAATCATAGTTGGGCAGACGATGAAATTTTGGGGTGTAAAAAGTACAAAAATAATAAAGCGCTGTAAAATTTAAAACAAATATCCAGTTTTCTCCAAATTTCAGTTGTGTTGACATACCCCCCAGACTTCGAGTACCCCTAAGGGTACTCATACCACCAATTGAGAAACACTGAACTAGACTAAGGCAAGGTCTATATTGGCAGAGAAAATTGATGCAAGATCACATAACTGGAGTTGTGTGAATTGCACATCTGGAGTAGATGTACCTTGCATCGATTTTCTGGGGAGGCCCCATAGCAGGTCTACAGGAGAAACTCTGTCAATTTCCCTTACTCCTCGTGACTGCAAGGAGTTCCGGGGTCAATGGGGGTGCCCTCTGTGTTCCATTTAACGGGCCTTACTAGACCTGCTAAATTGAACACTGGAAGATCAACCTCAGAGCATTTGATCTCTGCAGAAATTGTAGATGTGCCCTAAATATTTGGGCTATATGAGGCCTTTTGTTTCTGTAGACCTAGATTAAAGCCGTTGCTTGTGTAAACAGGTGCATCTGCATTGAATTCACCAGAGTTACACCTGCTTCTGTCAACATTCATCTGTATGATCCTTGTCAGTCTAGTCCCTGCTAGATCTGTTTCTGCATCACAAAACTACTGTTTATTTGGGTTGACTGGCAAGTTTTCCTGAGGAACTGGGTAGGAATGGCAGGCCAGAATTGGGAGCACTTTACAACCCAACAAAATTCAGTCAGTCAACTTTTGTGAGCATTTGGGATTACACATTTGACACTAAGTTGTAAAGTTACATTTTAAAAGAGTTAAAAACAAATTAAACAGGAGAAAGAATAATGGATTAATTTGAAGCTATTTCACATAACAAATGTTTTTTTAAGAGACTAAAACAGAAATGTATGCAGATTGAGTCTCCTTGATTGGTCTGAGCCAAATGCTATCCAAATGACATGAGAGAAAATAGAAACACTCTCCTGTGAATTCCATACCCATTCTTCTAGTGATGTGATATACAAATTAGATGTTGACATTTCTCACCAGTGAAGGGTTTGATTATTCCTGCAACAGCAAAAGTGACTTCAAGGAGAACAAGACTGAGCTCAGGACCAAGATGTATGGTAAATATATAATTCCTGAGAGATTGTTATGGATAAGATTAACTCCTGTGCCAAGCACAATTTAAATCCTCAAAATAGGGATTAAATTAGACTTTAGTGATGCAGAGGCTTGGCTTTGCATAGGGGTGAATTTCACCTGACATCTAGCATATTATTTTATGACAACTATGTTAAATGCAATGTAATCAAGTGGGCACAAGCAAAAGGAGGATAACAGTGGAAAATCTTGGTAAACGTGCTGTGCCATAAATGAACCAGAAATAAGAATTCAAGCATAGACAGCATGTGATATGGGATTGATCCTCCAATAAGATGATGCAGCTGCACCTCAGAAATGCAGTTTTAGGTTTGAATCACTCAGATAAAGACTATTTTTAGTTTAATTGTGTCCACGGTTTTTTAAAGTGTTTTTGGGATGATTTAAGGTTTAAGGGTAAATGTTTCAAAAATGGCTAAGGGATATAGGAACACACATGCTACTGAAAAAGACAAGACGAATCAAATCCATGTTTTCTCCTAGATTATTGTAATATTCTGATGTTTTTGTTTTGTTCTGTTTTTTCAATTCCGAGTTTCAGTCAAACACCTTGACATGCATAGGATCAGCTCCATTGTGCCTGGTAATGCAGCATAGTCCATGTACTCTCCCTATCGGTGGTATATGAAAGGAGTTTGACCATAGAAAAGACAAAAGACAACATCAATAAAGCTTTGAAGATTCTTGGAGGCAACAACACATTTGACTTTTACAGGCCCTAAGGCCCATGGCCCTTTTCTGTCCGCACAGAAGCCTTTTAGAAGGGAGACTGTGCCACTAATGTGAATTGAACTCATTGTTCAAAAGAACCTCTCCACCTACCACTTTCTAACATTACCCGCTATAGTTCCGCAACATGGGAAAGCACAAGTGCTTCAAAGCCTACTGACTTCAACAAGAATTATTATTATTTATATGACAGAGGACCCAGCATGTAACCATACTTTGCAAACAGAGTAAGAAACAGTATCTGTGCTGCAGAGCCTACAATCTGAAAGACACAACAGATAAAGAGCAGGAGAAAGGTTATTGGGTGTTTTGGGGGCTGGGTTATTAATTTCATTTTTCTGGGTTTATTTTTAGGAATTTGAGTTTTATGTAGATGTCCAAAAATCAGGGGGGTTTGTAGGTCTCTCTTGTTGTATGTAAGTAATGAGTAATGCAGATTCCATACCTTTACTCATTACAGTAGTACAGGTTGGACCACTCTAGTCCAGAACTCTCTGGTCTGGAAACGTCTGTGGTCCAGAATGATTTTAGTTAGCTGGATAGTCACTTTACATGGGTGTGGCCAAGTTTCCCCTGGTCCCATAAAGTTTGTTTACAGACACCAGTCCTAGTTCTGAGTGCTGTTATTTAGCTCTAATCTACCCCTAAATGTCCTCTAAAAGCCCAGTAAGCAGTGGAAGTGTTGGTAATGCTGCTAGACAATATTGACCTCCCGTGGTCCTGGAAAATTCCTTCGGGACTGGTCAGGTGCTGAGGGCGCCAGACTAGAGAGGTTCAACCTGTAGTATATATTGTGATAAGTCATCTGTTTGTAATGTTCCATAGTGCGCTTTAATGCTGTACTGGTTGGACTTTACTATACAGGCAGTCTCCGACTTACGTCGGATCCGCACTTACGAACGGGGCTTTCTCGCCCCAGAGCTTGCAGACAGCCGTCAGCCACCTCGACCTCCGGGGCGAGAAAAGCTGCTCCCGGTGCCCCTGGTCTGCTGGGGACCGTCTCCAGCAGACCAGGGGCATCGGGAGCAAAGCCGCAGCCCCAGCGGGTTTGCTCGCGGTGCCCCTGGTCTGCTGGAGACGGTCCCCAGCAGACCAGGGGCACCGCGAGCAAAGCCGCAGCAGCGGCGGGTTCCTGCGCTTCTGAGGCTTTGCCAGAGCAAAGCCTCAGAAGTGGGGGAATCCGCTGCTGCTGCGGCTTTGCTCGCGGTGCCCCTGGTCTGCTGGAGAAGGGAAGGAAGGGGTGGGGAGTAGCAAAGATGTTCTGGCCAAATTCAGATTTGCTGTTCAGACTCCATTATGGATGGTATGTGAAGGAACCTGATTATCCAAAAGGGAAGTGCCTTTTGTGTCAAGAGTGACCATAATCTAATATAGCCTTTTGACTTGACTCAATTAAATCCTTTCTGTTTCAATTAAATAATCAACCACAATTTAATAAAATGAACATCAGTGTCGTCTCCCAGTCTGATGACTTCAAAAGATTGCAAAGCCTTGTGGAAATTCTGTGAAATATTTTTAATCTGCTTATGTCAATTCTAGAAAAAATTGCTGTCTGTCAGTGTATTTAGTTTCCCCCCATCTTTTTATTGCATCATTGTTTACGATAATGATTCCCAGCTGAAAAGGCTTGAAATATCACTAGTTTCTTTTACATCTGCCAACAAAACCAGCCCTTTCTGATTGGAAAATGGGCCAACAAGTATAGATACATTTCCGGTGAGGCTTCTGTGTTCTCTTTTTCATTGTGAAACTGAAGTCTGTGCTGCATATAGCAATATTTTAGCTGATAAAATTAGCTTAACTATATAATAGCAAAGCAAGTCCCCTTCCCCCAAATCTAATCAAACAGATGAGCAAACTTAGAAATTGGTCAATAGAAAAAGTTTAGCATACCTCTAGTTAGTATATAAAATGAATGGAACTGTGTTGCAGCATGTATAGTGCAGGCATCCGTTCCCAGTTCTTCAAACTATAACTAAGGGCACATCTACACTGCAGGGCAAAATTTAAATTAAGATATGTAACTTCAGCTATGTCAATTGCGTAACTGAAGTCAAAATAGCTTAATTTGACTTTTGGTGCCATCTACACAGCAGGAAGTCGAAGGAAGAACACTTTTCCTTCAGCTTCCTTTGCTCCTCATGAAATAAGGGTTACAGGAGTCGGAGTAAGAAGTCCTCCATCTCGACATTATTTCAAAATAAAGGCTTTCAGTGTAGCCATGCACTATTATTTTGAAATAGTGTCAGTTATTCCAAAATAATGCTGCTGTGTTGAGATACCCTAAGTGACCATGATTCTATTACTTGCAGAATTTTTCCCCTCTAAAAGGCACATTTTTTTATTTTGTATATTCATAACTGTATCTGACCCCCTTCTTATCACTCTTAAAATATTGAGCAGTGATTCAAAGGACAGTGAATCTTTTCTCTCCAATCTGAGAACATACCAAAGTTCTCATACAAAGGCTGGATGCATTACTGCTGTAACATAAATCACATTTTGCTCCTGTTTTAAGGAAGTATAAATTGCCCAAATTAACAAGATGCTGGAATGTAGTCAGATGATTGGAGCAGAAGACTGGGAGGTCAGAAATCCTAAATTATACTCTTACCTGCCTTATTGATTCACTTTCATCACCTTCATGCAACTTCTATGTCTTGGATACCTGCTGTATAAAATGAGTACAATGACATTTGTCTATTCTACCTCCCTGGGATTGTGAAAATAAAGCGATTGTTTGCAATGTGCCCTGAAACTGTTGAATCAAAGGAACTATATCACAACTAAGGAATACAGCTTCTGTGATGGACTAAAGCACTAACTAGCCTAGAGCCAAACACCACAAATTCAGAAAACCTGATAGAAACCTGGAATAACACCACTAAGAAGGTGTAGCAAAATTTGATCCAAAAGATTTTCCCTGGTAACTCCCTTTGGCATAAATGAGAATCAGATATCTAGAGCCCTGAAAACAAATGAGTCCATAGCATATTTCACAGCTGAGTGCATCTATGGCACAAGTCTCAAAATCCAGGTCTATTAAATACAACATTTGTTTAATGAATTACAGCAATCCAATGTGCCTGTAGATGGCTTGCATTTGACTGTTATGTGGTAGACTCCAGCAGCCAGCTTGAAAAAGGAATCAATATTTGTAAAAAAAAAAAAAAAAAAAAAAAAAAAAAAAAAAAAAAAAATCAAGATAATTTATTCTGAACTCCCCAACTTGGTTGAAATATATGGATGCTTGATATATTTCACAGGGGTTGATGAAATGACCTTTATCAAAACCCAGAAGGGAAATGCTTGGCAAACCCAAATGAAATACTGCAACATTTTTCTCATTTTGTAGTTAGTTTCTATTCAGTTAACATGGGTTAGCTACAGTTTTCATTCAGTTCTAAATTTCAATCTATTCCACTAGTAGCTGTCTTCTCAGTCATCGAAGGGAGATCTTATATTTTCAGGATTTTTTTTATTAACTAGATAAAATATGCTTAATGGAGCCATGGTTAATATTTGATTTGTTAATGAATGGCTATAGTATAATAAAGAGCCTATTAGGAGCAGTGGTCTCCATAGAGACTTAGGGCCAATATGATCATTTAAAGCCTGGTCCATATAGTTCTAATCATACAAAAACTGTATCAGGGTATGTCTACACAACCCCGCTAGTTTGAACTAGCGGGGTAATGTAGGCATACCGCACTTGCAAATGAAGCCCAGGATTTGAATTTCCCGGGCTTCATTTGCATAAGCGGGGAGCCGCCATTTTTAAATTCCCGCTGGTTCGAACCCCGTGCAGCGCGGCTACACGGGGCTCAAACTAGGTAGTTCGGACTAGGTTCCTATTCCGAACTACCGTTACTCCTCGTGAAACCCCTGCATGGGGTTCGAACCAGCGGGGGATTTAAAAATGGCGGCTCCCCGCTTATGCAAATGAAGCCCGGGAAATTCAAATGCCGGGCTTCATTTGCAAGTGTGGTATGCCTACATTACCCCGCTAGTTCGAACTAGCGGGGTAGTGTAGACATACCCTCAGAGATTTGATTTTTTTTTTTTTTTTACCAAAAGTACTTATACAACAGACAAAGTTACCCTGGGATAAAGATGCCTTGTATTGTTATTATTGAATTACATTATTGTTGTGCCTTGGGGCTCTGGTCACCTGTTAGGACTCCATTGTCTATGAGGCTATGTCTACACTGAGTTTTGTTGGCAAAAAATATGCTAATGAGGGACTCATTTGCATGAGTCTCAATCTTATTTGCATATTTTCTGTCGATCTTGTTTTTCGCGAGGGTTTTTGCGCATAAACAAGCAGAGTGGACGTTTCCTTTTTGTGCAAAAACCCTTTTCCCTGCAAGATCCTTATGCCCCAAAAAAGAAGGTTTACCGATCTTGTGGAAAAAGGGGGGTTTTGCGCAAAAAGAAAATGTCCACATGGCTTGTTTTTGCGCAAAAACCCCTAGCGCAAAAAACAGAGCTGCAGAAAATATGCAAATGAAATCTCAACTCATGCAAATGAGTCCCTCATTAGCATATTTTCTGCCAAGAAAACTCGTAGTATAGACATAGCCTTAAAGTTTATTCCCCTTAGTTTACAAGAAAAAGCAATACTGGTATCAGCACGTTGATACTGGTATAACTGTGTTCACACTACCGGAGCTGTATCACTTTCACCATACTGGTATCATTGAAGCATGTGTAGACAAGGCCCAAGGCAGTCTGAAAGGTGTTAAAACCCTGTCAACACTATGTGCTAAGTGACTTTTTTAAACCCACAAACATATGAGCTAACATGTTTGTTTTGTTTAAATAGGCTAGGCAAGGCCCCAGAGACTAGATCCAGAGAGAGAAAGACACATTGAAAGCCGTGGCTGTTTTGACAGCGAAGGCTTTTTTTTCTTCTTCTCTTTTTATTTAAGTAACTGTGAAATGTTCGTTCACTTTCCTCCATGTTTTAAACAGTCCCCTCTTAAAAGCCCTTTCTGTCTCATTGTCGGCCACTTGAATCCATATCTACTCTACAGTGTGACATAAGCAGACGGGCACATTGCAAAGAGTAAGCCCCAGACAGGGGGCAGCCCACAATTTGACCCTGTCACATACATAGCAAGATTTTCCAGAGAGTTCAGTAGCCAGTGGCTTGCACGGAGATCAAGGGAGAATTGCTCCCCTATCCTTCCCAAACACAAAGAGAACAATGTGAGCTGCTGGGAGGGAGCTTTTTGGAAAGTCTCACCCATTTGAGGCTGAATTCACATGGCTGCATTTCTTTAGATGGGGACTGCTGGAAGTGGGAATGCAGTGGGTGAGAATGCAGTAGGTGGTATTCATGCCTCTGGGAAAGCACTGAATGCACTCCCCAGGCTATGTCTACACTACAGAGTCTACAAAACAGCCGTTTTTCCGAAAAAACTTCACTTACGTCCACACTGCAATCATGTTCTTTCGAAAGAAAATCGAAAGACCAGAGGGGTTTTTCTGACATTAGTAAACCTCTTTCTATGAAGAAGAAGCCTTTTTCTGAAAGAGCTCTTTCAGAAAAAAATGTGTGTGGACGGGGAAGAGGGAGATCTTTTGAAAGAAGAGGAAAGAGGAAAATAAACAGGGGCCCTGATGGCCACTCTGTCAATAGTAATCATAGCTTAAATGCGAGATGGCGTCCATTCAGTGTAGAAGCTATCGCTTTTTTGATGTGCTTTGGCAGTGTGGACGCTCTCTTTCAGAAGACTTTTTTTCGGAAGATCTCTTCCAGAAAAGCTTCTTCCGAAAGAAGCCTGCAGTCTAGACATAGCTCCAGAGTGGATTCATCTGATGAGATGCAATAGCAAGGACATTAACTATCCCACCACACTCTTCACAAGCACTAGGATTATTAATCATGGTGTCCTGGATGAATTCTAATCGGAGCATTTACCCTCTGCCCACTAAATGGCTGTGTCTAGACTGGCAAGTTTTTCCACAAAATCAGATGATTTTGCGGAAAAACTTGCTAGCTGTCTACACTGCCCTCTTGAATTTCCGGAAAAGCACTGACGATCTCATGTAAGATCGTCAGTGCTTTTCCGGAAATACTATGCTGATCCCGTTTGGGCAAAAGTCTTTTTCCGAAAGACTTTTGCGCAAAAGGGCCAGTGTAAACAGCACAGTAGTGTTTTCTGCAAAAAAGCCCCGATCGCGAAAATGGCGATCGGGGCTTTTTTTGCGGAAAACCGCGTCTAGATTGGCCACAGATGCTTTTCTGCAAAAAGTGCTTTTGCAGAAAAGCATCCTGCCAATCTAGACGTGCTTTTCCAAAAATGCTTTTAACAGAAAACTTTTCCGTTAAAAGCATTTTCGGAAAATCATGCCAGTGTAGACGTAGCCAATGGGTCTTTCTTTCGTTTCAACTGGGTGAAGAATTCGTCAATACATGCTCCATCCAGATGCACAGCATGCTGTGTGCAATTAAACAATCACTAGCTCACCCTGAAGGTGTCTGCATTTCAGAAGTGGGTGAATGACTGATGCAAGAACAGTTTATAAAGCACTTTGAGATTCTTAGACAATGTAAGCCACTATAAAAAATGCCAGGAAAACAACTGAGAATTGTGGCGATCAACATCCTATAAGGTAGTATGGTCTACAGGGCAGAGTAACAATGTGACCTTAAGGAGAGTGAGGTTCTACTCCTGGTTCTGCTGCCAACTTTTTGGGTGAGACACTACTTTGTGCCCCAGTTTCCCCATCTGAAAAATGGGGGCAATGATGTTGCCTTTCTTTATATAGCACTTTGAGATCTACTGATACAAACCCTGTATAAAGGTTAGGCCTTCTTATTGTTATATAACTGAACTGTATGACTAAATTACAGTACTGCCTTCAGGTCTTGGATCAGGGCAGCAGATGTATCAAAACAGTCATACAATTTGTTTACCTATAGTATTTTCATGCACAGTGTCACAGAGTGATTCACAGCTAGACAAACCAGTAGGAAGGGAACATCTAAAAGCATTGATAATAGCCACTCCCTTGCAGAAGAAAAGGAGGGTAAATCTGGAGAGGACATAAAAAATGGAACATAAGTAGCAGAGACAGTATTTTCACAGCTTTGCTGCAGTGAACGGAGGATGGCAGGGTGCAGTAAGTAGTGGAAAGATCCAGTGGTTTTACTCATTAAGTGACTGAAGACTATATAATATCTCTGTTAGTAGGTGTAAATCAAGAGTAATTGTGTTGGCTTCAATGAAGAAGAGTAACTTAGCTGAAATCAGCAAAGGATTTACACCTCAGAGCAGAATTTGACCCTGTCCTGAAGCCAAGATTTCAAGCTCATGCACAGATTTTCCTTGCATAACTGGGGCTTTTAAAAATAAAAATAACTTGAGGGTAAAGTCCATTGCCCACAGCTTCCGTTAATGTTCAGTTTTTATCATGCAGAATAAATTGGACTGTGGCAAGTTTTCTGTCCAGACAAATGAACAATCCTTGTGGTAAATAAGGAGCTTTTTTTGAGTTGACAGTGTCCATATGCATCCCAGTTAATGTCAGTTACTGTTAGCTTTTCAATTAGCGGAGGGTAGATGTTCCTTCATGCTTGCCACTTGACAGCTCTCTATGCTAGATATTGGTCTCAGTGAAATCAACGTGAGTTTTGCCATTGAATTAAAGCACTACACTTTTGTCCTTCTCTGTGGGACTGACAACCTGGCAGGGTCCGTGCTCTATGCCCCAAGAAGGGGCTAGGGCTAGGTAGTTCTCAGCACTGCTCAGAGAGCCCCAGGTAGCTCCTAGCATTGCCCAGAGTGCATGGCGCAGTGCTCCACCAGCAATTTAAAGGGCCAGGGCTGTGACAGCCAGGAGCTTCAGAACCCAGGGTAGTTGTCCCCTTTGCCTCCCCCTGTCTGCGGGACTGATCCCTCTTGCCAAAATGTTCCAGAGACCCAATACGCATTCCTGCGGAGATTCTGCAACTCGCAAGGAAGTCAGGAGCAGGCCCCAACTCAACCAATGTGCTTTTTTGTAGTTTCTTTATTGTGAGGTTCTTATTCCACTCTACCTACACAGTCAGGGCTCCTTCCTGAGCCTCAGGCTGTAGACATTTGTGCTATGTCTACACTGAGGTTTTTTTGGCAAAAGTATGCAAATCGTGCTCTCATTTACATATCTTCTGCTGATCCTTTTTGTGGAAGAGGTTTTGCCAATAAAAAGCCCCATGTAGACAGGGCTATTTGTCAGGAAAAAAACCACCTTTTTCGCAAGATCCCTTATTCCTCAAAAAGTGAGGTTTATAGGATCTTGCGAAAAAGGGTTTTTTTTCCCCAACAAATGGCCCCATCTATACAGGGCTTTTTATTGTCAAAACCTCTTCCGCAAAAAGGATCCGCAGAAGATATGCAAATAAAAGTGTGATTTGCATATCTTCTGCCAAAAAATCCCCGAGCCAGCTGACCGGGGTCAACCACTGGTCTTCTGTTACAGTTTAGACATGCCCAAATTGTCCAAGCATGTGCGTTAGTAACAAATTGCAAATACTGAGACTATTCAGAGAACACTCCAGATAGTCTACAGCAGTGGTCCCCAACCTGTGGAGGTTGCCAGGCGCCAGGGGGCATGGCCGTTCACCCGCCGGGCGCCAGGGGGTGGGGACGGGGGCAGAGCCCCCCATAGCCACGCGCCCCCACCCCCATAGCCGCCCCCGGGGCCGGCGCCCCCCGCCCCTACTCCAAGTGCCCGGGGCCACCTCCAAGGGCCGTGCGGCCGGGGCCGGCGCCCCCCCCCCCCTCCAAGCTCCGTGCGCCGGCGCCCCCCCTCCTCCAAGCGCCGGGGGCCGGCGCCCCCCCCCCCCCTCCAAGCTCCGTGCGCCGGCGCCCCCCCTCCTCCAAGCGCCGGGGGCCGGCGCCCCCTCCCCCCCCCCAAGCGCCGGGGGCCGGGGCCGGCGCCCCCCCAGAGCCGGCACTCACCATGCGCCTGGAGCCGGCTCCGGCACTGTGCATGCGCCACGTGCCCAGGGCCAGGCCAGCCCCGAGCACGTGGCGGGCGCACACGAATGCCCCCGCGGGCGCCATGGCGCCTGCGGGCACCGTGTTGGGGACCACGGGTCTACAGTTAGTCTGCACAAACTATTTGTCAAACAGTTATGAATAAGGGAGAAATTCATGAATATTGCAGAACAGAAAACCCCCCAGCTAGATTCATCAAATAATTTATTCAACGCAAATAGTGTGTCCAGATCCAACATAATCTATGGGCAAGATCCTTTTTAAAGGTTTAACCTAATTTGGAAACAAAAGATGCATTTGCATGACAACCCAAGAAATCTTAGACCATCCATCTAGAGGGCCTTCTATGAATAGTTCTGCATATGCTTTGCAATGCATTTCATTATGGCTATGTTTAGAAAAGAGCATTAGGATTTTGGTTCATATTCCATTTATATTACGGGTAGGTTCATAAATAGTTGATAAAGGGTTAAGAAAGGCTTAATTGGTGTTTTAACAAAAAGTTAATTATGAGCTGGGGGTGTTTGCACCTGCACCTCTTCTGTGTTGCACTGCTTATGGTGACCCCTGCTGGCAGTTAAATTTCTTACATGGATTTCAGTGACTCACCCCTCCCTCCGAGTCACACAATCTGTGTGCTCACTGACAGGGGGGGGGGGGGGGGAGACAAAGAGGACAACTGCCCAGGGCCCAGCCCCGGCTCCTGGGCCTTTTAAATTGCCACTGGAGTGCTGGACAGCTCAGAAGGCTGGTGATGACAGGAGAGCAACACTGATTGGGCGGCGCACGGGACTGGCTACCTTGCCCCGCCCCACCCCTTCTGCCTGAGGCCCCATCCCTTCCAGGATCATGGAGCTGCTCCCTACCTATGGCCCCCTGGTGTGCACAAACAAAATAGCCCCTACCTTGGGCCAGTTTAATTTTCTCTTCTTCCGGGCCTCCCCGGAAGAGCGGAGAGTGAAAGTGGTGGAGATTCCCACCTCCTATATGTGATTGAACAGACAAAGGGCAATGATGGGGCTACTGGATACAGCTGATATAGGTCCAGGCAGAGAGGAGTGACAGCATTTTGCAGTAATGCTTAGTTTCCATGTAGATTGTTTACTTTTAAAAGTTCACTGCACTCACTCTGCCTAGCTGGGTTTGGCTTTCATGGAGAGTTCATTTTCTCTGACCTTTTAGCTTTTGCCAAGTGAAAGATTCCATTTATGGTCTGATATTACCCATAAACATTTCCTCCCCATCTTAGAAGAAGGCGTTTTTTGGGGGTTGCTGGACTCCGTCTTCTGCACTTGTCTTGTTGGTCAGCTTCAAAGCTATCTTCCAAGTGCCAGTTTTCTAGGCCCCTGCTCTGTGTGGGGGTGTTTGTTGTTTAACAGAGGCTGGGTGAAATACTCAAGAAAGCCCAGAACCTTTCAGAGCAGTGTGGGGGTAGAATGCACAGTGACAGTGAGGCAGTGACAACTCCGAAAGCAGCCATGAAAAAAAAATATGCATGGGATTTTCAAAAGCACTTAACTAAAGATCACAAATCCTGTTGATTTTCAATGGGATATATCCTTCCAAGTCACTTAAGCTTTTAAAAACCCAGCTGTATATTTCTAGCTCCTATTAGCACCCCTATTCATCCCCATAACACACACACACACACCAACCAGAGCGGCACAAGGGGTAAAACATAGTTCTATCTTATAAAAGAGCTGGGAGATTCTGTCTCCCTTGCTTAGGGAAGACATAATGAATGAATAAAACATACATTTTCATAATATTTCTCCCCTCTCCCACCCACTCATTTCAGATGCTTTTTGAGATTGTTTTTCACTTTGCCTGTTCTCTATTTCCTCCCTCTTTCCCCAATGAGCAGAACCACTCCAAGCTGACGATGAACCAATGCTGCATCCAAGCTTCCAACCAAGACAGTTCCAGTGGATTCTGAAGTTAGGCAAAACTAGGTTAACCCTTTCTACATCCTGCCTGGAGAAGGGCTCTTTTTACACACATACAAGGATTCTGCCGGTATGTCTGGGGCACAGTTGATTGAAAACATGCAAGTTTTAAACAATGGGATAGTGAAGGGTGTGGTGAAAATGTTTTGGTACCATGTCTGAGAGTATGTCATTATTGTAACCTCTTTGGGGGCAAGGACCATCTTTCGTTTTGTGTTTGTACAGTGCCAAGCACTAACTAGAACTCCTCCACACTGTGCTAATACAAATAATATATAATAATTATTGCTTACTGTCAAGGGTGGTGACGCACTGGAATGGGTTACCTAGGAGGTGGTAGAATTTCCATCCCTAGAGGTTTTAAGTCACGGCTTGACAAAGCCCTGCCAGGGGTGATTTGTTGGGGTTTGTCCTGCTTCTAGCAAGCAGTTGGACTCAATGACCTCCTGAGGTCTCTTCCAACCCTATGATTCTATGAATCTAAGTGGCTACTAGTGAATTTTGCAGGGCTTCCCCAAATAGGTGGAAATAAAACTGCATCCATTACACAGACTGGCATGTACTTTAAAAAAATAATTATGTCTCCTCAGTAGGGGAATGGAGAAAACCAAAACACTCAGAGGCTATGTCTACACTGCAAGGGTTTTGTGCAAGAAGTCTTTTGCAGAAGAGTTCTTGCACAAAAACTTCTTGTGCAAAAGCACATCCACACCTCAAAGTGCATCTCTTTTGCACAAGAGAGCATCCACACTGCGTGGACGTTCTTGCGCAAGAAAGTGCTGATGGCCATTCACAGAATGGCCATCAGCGCATCTGTGTTTTTTCGGATAGGCTCCATTTGCACAACAAACTCCTGCGGAGAATCCACACATGCCTTTTTTGTGCAACATCTGTAGCACAAAAAGGACTTACACCTCATAAAAGGAGGTTTACCTACACCAGAAAAAGCCATTTGTTCTGCTGTTTACTGCCGATTTACTTGTGCAAAAGCACATTTGAGGTGTGGACACTCTGCAGGTTTTTGCGCAAAAACAGCCATTTTTGCACAAAAACCTTTCAGTGTAGACATGGCCAGAGAGTCTACCTGAGACCTTGCCTTACAAGACCCAATACGCCAGGTGTTCCTTCATACACTAGCGAGATAGAGACCACATAAATAGATACAGGCAGTCCCCGGGTTCCGTACAAGATAGGGACTGTAGGTTTGTTCTTAAGTTGAATTTGTATGTAAGTCGGAACTGGTACATATTGTAGGGGAAACTCTAGCCAAACATTTCTCCAGAGCTCAGTTTTATTCTCCCACCTCACTTCCCTCAATCCTTTATTCTCAAGCTGAGGTGTCTGCTGAGAAAAGCCGCTCCGCGTCTCCCTGGTCTGCTGGGGGGGGGGGGGGGGGCACTAGCTCCGCGTCTCCCTGGTCTGCTGGGGGGAAGCAGCAAGTGCGGGGTTGCCTCACCCGTTTGTAAGTAGGGATCCGATGTAAGTCGGATCCATGTAACCCGGGGACTGCCTACAGTTGAATAACATCTAAAATGCTTAAATACCATGGTGATAGAAATACAGAAAACCCTACAATGGACTGATGAACAGACATAGCCTTAATGTAGTTTTCAGTGGGGGATGGCAAAGGCAATTATTCTCTCTGCTTTTTTACAGAAAGTTTTATTTCCTTTGAAAACAATGACGACATATTGAGGTAAATAAATTGTCATGACATCCACACATGCAGAGCGAAATTAATTTATTCTTTGGTTGGCAAAACATCCTGATTTATGTTACACTTAATCTGTGCTGTGAAGCCAACTGATATAAAATTTCATATCTAGATTTTGTGAAACACAGCAGCCCGTTTGATGGTTTTCATGACCACGTACAATATAAACAATTTTCCCCCTTTAACTGTCTATCTTGTCCATGATATCTTTACTTCCAGTTTCCCACCGGCTATTGTTGATTGGTGTGTGTTGGCTGTAATGATCTGTGTAATACAATAATTTCACTTTCTATTAAACTCGGAATCAAGAATTTGGATGTAAAATTTTGAAAAAGGGCTTTAATGATCTAGGAGCTTAAATCTCATTGACTTTCAGTAGGATTTAGGCTCCTAAATGCCTTCAGACTTTTTGCAAACTTTACCCCACGGTCTTTTTTCTTGGCTGTGCCATGGACATTATGATTTTTGACCTTGGACAAGTCATTGGTACACTACAAAATATGGCCAACATTTTCTAAAGGCCTTACTGTTTAACAGAGGCCCAACTTGAGTCCTCTTAAAGGGACCTGCTTTTTAGAGAGTGGATGCTCAGTACTTTCTGAAAATCAGGGCCTCTTAAATTATCTCAAATTGGATACCTAAATACAAAGCCACCCCAAATCAATAATCACCTTTGAAAATGTGGCTTCCGTGCTTCAGTTTTCACACCTGTACAATGAGCATTTTGGAACTCTGTAAAGTGCCTTGTGATCTTTGGATGTGAAGTTTTCATAGAATCATAGAATACTAGAACTGGAAAGGACCTTGAGAGACCATCAAGTCCATCCCCCTGCCCTCATGGCAGGACCAAGCACTGTCTAGATAGATCATCCCTGACAGATGTCTATCCAACCTGCTCTTAAATATCTCCAGTAATGGAGATTCCACAACCTCCCTAGGCAATTTATTCCAGGGTTTAACCATCCTGACAGGAATTTTTACCTAACATCCAACCTAAACCTCCCTTACTGCAATTTAAGCCCATTATATCCTGTCCTATCATCAGAGGCCAAGGAGAACAATTTTTCCTCTTTCCTCCTTGTAACACCCTTTTAGATACTTGAAAACTGCTATCACGTCCCCTCTCAGTCTTCTCTTTTGTAAACTAAATAAGCTTAATTATTTCAGTCTTCCTTCATAGATCATGTGTTCTAGGCCTTTAATCATTGTTGTTGCTCTTCTCTGGACCTTCTCCAATTTCCCCACATCTTTTTTGAAATGTGGTGCCCCAAACTGGACACAATGCTCCAACTGAGGCCTAATCAGTGCAGGGCGAGCAGAAGAATGACTTCTCGTGTCTTGCTCACAACACTCCTGTTAATGCCTCCCAGAATCATGTTTGCTTTTTTTGTAATAGTGTCACACAGTTGACTCATATTTAGCTTGTGGTTCACTATAACCCCTAGATCCTATTCTCCATTACGCCTTCCTAGACAGTCACTTCCCATTCTGTATGTGTGAAAATGTTTGTCCCTCCCAACACGGAATATTTTGCATTTGTCCTTATTACATTTTATCTTCTTTACCTCAGACCATTTCTCCAGCTTGTCAAGATCATTTTGAATTATAACCCTATCCTCCACAATACTTGGAATCCCTCCCACTTTGGTATCATGCCCAACTCTATGCCATTATCTAAATCTTTGATGAAGATATTGAACAGAATTGGTCTCCAGATTGATCCCTCTAAGCTGGGCGACAGCACAACTTCACAGGTGATCAGTCAGAGGGTCAGAGTTGACTGACTGGGTGGGGCTAATTAATCACCTGTGAAGCAGTGCTTCTGCCCAGCTTAGAGGGAACACTGCCCTGAGGAACCCCATTTGTAATGACTTTCCACCATGACTGTGATTACTATCTGAGAACAGTTATCCAACCAGTTATGCCCCCACCTTATAGTTGCTCCATCCAGGTTTTATTTCCCTAGTTTTTCTATAAGAAGGTCAGGAGAGACTATATCAAATGATTTACTGAAGTCTAGGTATACCATGTGTACCGCTTCCCCTTTATCCACAAGGTTTGTTATTCTATCAAAGAAAGCTATGAGCTTGGTTTGACATGATTTGTTTTTTATAAAGCCATGCTCTTACTTATCTTTTTATCTTCCAGATGTTTGCGGATGGATTCCTTAATTATTTGCTCCATTATCTTTCCTGGCACAAAAGTTAAGCTGACTGGACTGTAGTTTCCTAGGTTGTCCTTGGTTCCTTTTGTCTAGATGGGCACTACATTTGCCATCTCTCCCATCTTCTATGACTTTTCAAAGATGACAACTAACAGCTCAGATACCTCCTCAATCATGTATCCCTTTCTGCATGACTCCTTCCTAGACTATCACTTCCCATTCTGTATGTGATAGATGAGGAAGGAGAAAATTTGTTCCTCTTGGTTTCTGAGGACAGGACAAGGAGTAATGGGCTTAAAGTGCAGCAGGGGAGGTTTAGATTGGACATTAGGAAAAAATTCCTAACTGTCAGGGTGGTCAAATATTGGAATAAATTGCCAAGGGAGGTGGTGGAATCTCCCTCTCTGGAGATATTTAAGAACAGGTTAGATAGACATCTGTCAGGGATGGTGTAGACGGAGCTTGATCCTGCCTTGAGGGCGGGGGGCTGGACTTGATGACCTCTCGAGGTCCCTTCCAGTCCTATTATTCTATGATTCTATGTGTGAAATGGATTGTTTCTTCCTAAGTGGAGTACTTTGCATTTGTCCTTATTAAACTTCATCCTATTTATCTCAGACCATTTCTCCAGTTTGTCCAAATAATTTTGAATTATGACCTTATCCTCCAAAGCACTTGCAATCCCTCCCAGCTTGGTATCATCTGCAAATTTAATAATCATACTCTTTATACTATAATCTAAATCATTGATGAAGATACTGAACAGAACCAGTCATTAAAATGACCCCTGTGGAACCTCACTTGTTATGCCCTTCCAGCAGGATTGTGAACTATTAATAACTATTCTCTGAGAACAGTTATCCAGTCAGGTATGCACCCACTTTAAGTAGCCCCATTTAGTTTGTATTTTCCTAATTTATTGATAAGAACGTCACGTGAGACCGTGTCAAATGCTTTACTAAAGTCCAGGTATACCACATCCACCACTTCTCCCTTATCCACAAGACTTGATAGCTTTCTTTGATAGGCTATCAGATTGGTTTGACATGTTTTGTTCTTTACAAATCCATGCTGGCAGTTACCTATCACTTAATTTTTGTCCAGATGTTTGCAGATGAATTCCTTAATTACTGGCTCCATTATCTTCCTTGTCACAGAAGTAAAATGACTGGTCTGTAGTTTCCTGGATTGTTCTTATTTCCCTTTTTATAGGTAGGCATTATATTTGCCCTTTTTCCAGTCTCCTGGAATCTCTCCCAACTTCCATAACTTTTCAATGATGATACCTAAAAGATCAGATACCTCCTCTGTCGGCTCCTTGAATATTCTAGGATGCATTTCTTCAGGCCCTGGTGACTTGCAGACATCTAATTTTTCCAAATAATTTTTAACTTGTTCTTTTAATTTTAACTTCTAAACCTACCCCATTTTTACTAGCATTCACTAGGTTAGGCATCCCATCACCATCCATCTTCTTGACAAAAACCGAAACAAACAAACTTAAGCACCTCGGCCATTTCCAAGTTTCCTGTTATTGTTTCTCCCTCTTCACTGAGCACTGGGTCTACCCTGTCCTTGTTCTTTCTCGTGCTTCTAATATATTTGTAGAATGTCTTATTACCCGTTGGCTGTGTCTACACTGCACCCCCTTTCCGGAAAAGGGATGCAGATTAGACACATCGGAATAGCAAAATCCGCGGGGGATTTAAATATCCCCCGCGGCATTTGCATTTACATGGCTGCCGCTTTTTTCCGGCTTGGGGATAAGCCGGAGAAAAGCGCCAGTTTAGACGTGATTCTCCGGAAAATAAGCCCTTTTCTGGAGGATCTCTTATTCCTACTTTCAAGTAGGAATAAGAGATCCTCCAGAAAAGGGCTTATTTTCCGGAGAATCACGTCTAAACTGGCGCTTTTCTCCGGCTTATCCCCAAGCCGGAAAAAAGCGGCAGCCATGTAAATGCAAATGCCGCGGGGGATATTTAAATCCCCTGCGGATTTTGCTATTCCAAAGTCTACATTACCATCCCTTTTCCGGAAAGAGGTGCCAACGTAGACACAGCCTTTATGTCTCTAGCTAGATTGAGTTCATTTTGTGCCTTCGCCTTTCTAATCTTGCCCCTCTATACTTGCATTGTTTTCTTATATTCAACCTTTGTAATTTGACCTAGTTTTCACTTTTATATGACTCCTTTTTGATTTTTAGATCATGATTTTTAAGATCTCATGGTTAAGCCAAGATAGTCTCTTACCATACTATCTTTCCTAACTGTGGCATAGTTTGCTTTGGGGCCCTTAATAATGTTCCTTTGAAAAACTGCCAACTCTCTTCAGTTGTCTTTCCTCTTAGTCTTGCTTCCCATGAGACCTTATCTACCAGCTCTCTGAATTTCTAAACTCTGCCCCTTTAATTATACATTCTGACCAGTGTTCCCTGTAAACTGAGAGTGGCCATCCAGGAGAGATTAAAATGCCACCCAGTTGATTAGCACAGTGCCCATAGCTGCCCACAGTTAGCAGCATGTGTTTCTATTGGTGATGCACATCCACCCATGCTTTGGTGCAAATAACCTTTATTCCACACATGGGGTGGAAAAAAGTAGAGAGAACATGGATTATGACTACAACAGATATAGCTCTTTTTTGTAGATCTGTAGTGAAAACGTGTATAGAACCCCTCACTTCAAAAGAAAACAAAAGCCATGATTATTGTTAGAGCAGTAGAGCTAAATCTGGTAGATTTACGGCAAGAGTTCTATGACAAAAGTGGGCATTTTTCAGCTTCAATAGTTTTGGTGGAAACTTGCTTCTGACTCTCAACAGGAAATGCTTTCCCTTGGTTTAAATGAAACTCTTATTAGAAAGAAACAGTGAGATTTTTGTGGTATAGCACTTGGGAAAAAAAAGTGATTGCTACTAATATTTTGCATTGCTTAAGCATAGATGGAGAATCCTGTAAACAGAAGGCATGTAAAATATCAACTGGCTAATATTAGTGTGAATTATTGTATGTGTACATGAAAGCAAGCATACCAGGATCTTACAAAAGCCTCAAGTGGTAGATGAATATCTGCAAAATGCTTATCTCTGAAACTGCTTAGACTTGCTTCAGATATGATCACTTAAGCCAATGAGAAAGGAAAGAAAGTAATAGTCAGGACACCTAATAAAAAGTGATGGAATGTAACTTGTATAATAAGTAGAGAAGATCACACATACATTTTGAGTGGATTTGTCTTGCAACATTTTCCTTTTAGTTTAGGGAAGGGGGTAAAAGTATCTCTCCCCCCCCCCCCCCCCACCTAGGGCTTTATAACACCACAGTATCAGAGCAGTTAACTAATATTTAGGAATTTGTCTTCACAATGCCCTTGAGAGGTAGGATGAGGTACTTGACCTGCTAATGAAAATACTTATCTCCCTTATCTTCACTAGCTTCTTGTGTTAGTCATCACATTTTAGCTAATACAAGGTAAAAATGCACCTTTTATTCCCTAGTGAAAACAAGGCCCAAGTATTATGTTACAAAACCATGAGGATTAAAAAAAAAAAACCTCTTTTTTTTTTTTTAAACCTTTATGTCACCCTTGTTCTCCATTTTCAAGTTTCTCACCTCAACCATGAGGGCTAGAAACCTACTTTTATATTTCAATGAAAGCCAAGATTCTCACCTAACATATGATTCCAGGAATTGGAGTTATAAACAAAATACCAAATATCATGAGGCTATCAATGAAAATCATGAAAGCTGACAACCCTGCTATTGGTGGAGTGAGGACTACTCGATGTGATTACAGGTAACAATCTGACCCACATTTAGAACATGGATATCATGACTCCTAAAAGCCACCTGCCAATTGATGCACATACGATAAGGTATTTTGTGGGGGATAGGGGGTTGATCTGTTTAAAGAAACATAACTGACTACCAGCAACTCTTAATATATACTCTGCTCTCCAAACCAGCTGCATTCCTTCCAGTTGCTATGGGGAAGGAAGTTCAACTCTTCTCTACATTGTTTACTTCCTTTATTTGTCAATAGCATCATCAATGATGTCATCATCGTCCTTGAAGTTTTATTATCTTGTGTGCCCTCTGCTGGTGAACTGGCTTTTTCTGCAGCAGGAGATTGCTGAATCTGGCAGCATTAGCTAGGTCTATTTTTTCAAAAATCTTCAGCATCAGAGAGGTTGGTGTATGTGTGTATCTTAATAGATACGGTTTCACACAATAGTCTGCGGAACATTCCCCATTCCATTATAACATTTTAAAGCATCATTTACACAGTACTTTAATATTAGGTTCTGGCAGGGCACCTGGTAACTAGCAACATACATAATCACTTTTTAAGGATTCAACACCTGCTTTTAATATATGTATTTTTGGGGATGAGAAGTGGATAAATTTCTATATTCTTCATTGTTTGGAACACTTAGGATGATCAGCTAGAATAATCCCTTGAAAATTGCTATTTTTCAAGGAGCGTAATGATACCAATTTTCACCTACACAAGCAACTTTATTTTACTCTGAAAACAGTTCACGAACATTAAACTAAGTTTGAGGTAGGAAAATATTATTGAACCCATTTTACAGCTGAGTAGACTAAAGCAAAGAGAAGTTAAATCACTCTCCTAATGTTGCACAGTGAATCAGTGGTAGACTTGAAATAGTTTTGAGTCACTGTCCTATACACCGTAGCCAGTAGACATGTTTCCAGCAGGTTGTAGTCATGAATGCTGTGCAAATCACAGCAAAACTGACACAAATCTGCTAAGTGTATGCTGTTGTCACATCTGCATTTTTCACTGAAAAGTGAAAGAATAATTTCACCCAGCTATAGTACTCATTCAGTTTTGCAGTGTATTTGTTAATCTTAATGGGTATATATGTATGTATTTTTTATGTTTTCAGGGAAGAATATACATAGATATACAGCCCTGGAATTCTGGCTGGTTAAACAACATGAATTTTTGCCATCCAGTGTCACTACTGGTGGCAGTGTCAAAATGCAGCACTTAACAGTGACATCTACTTCCTCAGCAAATGCAAGAAAACAAACCATAATCTTTAGAGGACTTACCATCTATAACCCTCTGACTACCACATACAACTCCAAATCACCTTGGATGGGCTCTTGCAATGTTTGTTAACTTCTTTTGCTTAACAATTTGTTCCATCTTGTATTTATCTCTGATGGTTACATTTCCCAGACTTGAAGAAGAGCTCTGTGTAAGCTCGAAATTTGTCTCTTTCACCAGCAGAAGGTAGTCCAATAAAAGACATGAACTCACCCACATGCTATTGAAATTCAGTGGAAGTTGAGTGCCTAACTCCCTTAGGCTCCTTGGAAAATATTAGAATCTTGTAAAATGTCAGCAGCACACTTTGCTTTCTCCAAGGCCAGGGTCGGTAGCAGTCCGTTTCCCCATCATTCTCAAACTACAGCAATGCCAAGTTGTCTTTTTTCACACACTGTTGCTCCCAAGAGAAGTGCTAATTAAAATCGGCTGATAAACTTGAGTGCCACTCTAGAAGCTGCACATTTTTTGAACAGTGATTTAACAGAAAATGCACTTTTTATCAGAAATATTTTCCTTTCCTTGTGCAGCAGCTTTGGCTTTATTCACAGCAGGCAAGTATTCTACGGGTTGTTGGTTTTTTTTAAATTTTAGGTCAGTGACAAAAGTGCAAAAATGGCCTTCTGTGTCTCAAGGAAGAGATCCTCTGCCCCTACTGAGGGTACCAAAAATCGAGTAGGGATGAGTCAGAGACAGTCAGTTGCCTACATGTCATGTGACTCAGTAGATCATAAAGGTGAGAGAAAAAAAAGTGAAAGCCAAAAATAATTATACAGCAAAGAAGAAACACTGTTATGGGAAGACTTTTTTTTTTTTTTTAAATAAGCAGGTTATTAAGTCAGGGGCAGATTTTTGTTTTCATGTGTTTGCATTATAGTCACCCAAACTGAGACTGGAACAGCACTATACTAGACTGACATGTAATCAGAAACAGTGCCTGCCCCGAGCAGCTTCCAGCCAAAGGGCTGGAGGGGAATCAGAGGCACAGGCACAGAACCCACTGCAGCTCCTGACACCTAACCAAACGCCTTCTCTAGCTACGGAATTCTCCAGGTCTGGTTCTGCATTTCTTGCACACCCAAATTCTAGATGGCTTCAGTGGGAGTTTTGACCAACTAGCCAACTTGGGCAGGATGATATTTTGGTTAAGACACTGGACTGGGACTGAGGAGATGTGAATGCATGCTCAGCTCTGCTACTGACTCCCAGTGTAACCTTGGGAAGGTCATCTAATCTCTTGGTCTTATTTCTCCATAATAAGGCTTGCTTGCCTTTGAGGTATTCAAATACTACAATGAGGAGGGCTCTATATGTACGTTTAGCTGGAGAGTATGATACGACTCAAAGAAGGCTGTGAGGGGGTCACTCACCACTGTAGCGGGGGTCCATCATCTGTTCCCCGGAATCAGTCCATTCCGTCCGCACAGGCCTCCGCTCACGTGGCGTTTCCCCTCTGGAATCTTCCGGTCGCGTTGCTCTCTTCGCCACACTGCCCTCCGGCAGTGCCCAAGTCACTCGCTCTGAGCCCCCCTTCCGGGGGTTTGGTGTCTCTCCAGCAGGCCTTGCCATAGGCCGAGCAGGCTGGCCAGGTGGCTGTCCAAGCGCCCTGGCCCAGCCTGACTCTCTAGCCCTGCCCTAGCTCCAGAGAGCATCCTGCTCCCTCAGCAGCCAGGCTCACACTGCCTTTGCTGAAGCAGCCCTTCCCTTTTATAGCTCCCAGCTGGGCCTTAATGGGCCAACGCCGCCCAGCTGGGCTGAACTCCCGGGCCTGCTCCAGGGTGGGGTTTGGCTCTTAAAGGGCCAGTACAGGGCAGCTGCCCTGCTACAAAGGCAAAGAATATTTTAAGAGGGATTTCAGGTTTACAGGTACCTTGCCTAGGACAAACTAGCACAGCAGATTTTTTTATCTTATTCAGAAGAAAGACACAAGTTTTAGAGCATTTGGTTAACCAATAGGTCACAGTAAAACAGGTGCTTCTTCCAATAAAAAAGTGATCTGCTGGGACTTGATTTACTGAAACAGACAAATGTAGCAGCTCGCCATAGAAGGGGGGGGAGGGATAGTTTTTCTAATAAAACCTATTTAGTCCTGACACAGATAACATTTCTTTTTAAAATAACAAGAGTGTCAAAGTATCTTCTCGCAAAATCAATAGCACACCACTTAGCACTCTGTGAAGTTTCCCCTCTGAGTCTCTGCACAGCCGCCATCAAAAGAGGAACCACCAGCTCACAGAGGAGCTCCACTGTCTTCCTGACCCAGAACATCTCGGGCCATCTCTTCCCAACCCACTCACACTCACAGAGCTAAGAACTGCCGCCCTGTGTCTGACTGGGAGTCCGTCTGGCCCACTCGTCTGTCTCCCCGCACAGCGGTTAGCTCTAGCTGCTTTAGGAGAATCACAAAATGCTAGAACTGGAAGGAACCTTGAGAGGTCACCGAGTCCAGTCCCTCAAACTCATGCCCAATCTGGCCAGGGAGTCCCAGCAGGCTGCAGGAGGACTGTCCAATCGCATCCCTCAAGCCCCTCACCTTCCCACTATCACTCCACTCTCTCCCTCCCCCATGGCACCCCATCTTCTGAGCGAGTGCGCCTGCCGAATGAATTCCACTTCCCCACAGCTCCCACCACCATGGGGAATGGAAGGGGTCTCGACTGCCACTGTCTTGTGCCAGGCCCCCTCCCCCTGGAAATCCCTGAGGCGGCGTCCCTCAGGGGACTAGGTGCCATGCGGGACAGGGCGGGGCGATGGCAAAAAAGGGTGGGGCTTGGGCAACGGGAACGGACAGGTTCTCACCCAGCCTGACAGGACTCCTGGACCAGATTGCACAACTTTTGCGGCTGGGGATGGCCTGTGGGCTGGGAGTTTGAGACGCCTGATCTAGACCAACAGATCCTGCAATGGACTGTTTTCGAATAACCTGTCCAATTGGGATAGGGTCGTCCTGACCCCCTCAGGTAGAGTTTGACATGTCCTGAAGCATGGGGCTGTCTCTTCTCAAACACAGCGTGTACTTACGCATGCTCATGTGCAAGCTTTCCCCAGCCCTTCTAATATGCCCCAAAATAAAAACAAGAACATAGCTGAGCTCTCCCCCTGCATGACCGCCATCCACATGCCTTAAAAAGTCTCCTGCATAGTTCAGAAAGCTGTTCTATTCAGCCAGGAACTCAGAACTGCCAACATTTTCTTATCAATCTCTGCCCCGGTGGGAAAAGTGCAAGATAAGTCCAACCAGCTGTGAGCTGCCAGAGCAAGGTCTAGATTTAAATGTCTGATTCCCTGGCTGCCAGTGAAAATAAGCTGCAGTCCTTAATTGATAGTGCTGGCCATCACCTGGAACGTCTCCATAGTGAAGCTACAGCCTGAAAGAAAAGGGCCTGAGCTGTGATCCAGCTCCTCAGCTCACTCAGGGGAAAGAAAATAAGCTATTTTCTAAGGAAGCTGGAAGATGCTGAGAATCAAGGGGAAATTTTAGGGCTTGTCTCCACTTACCAGGGGAGCAACATGGTAGGAATCGATCATCCAGGGTTTGATTTAGGGGTCTAGTAAGGACTCGCTAAGTCGACCATTGATGGCACCTTAGTCGACTCCTGCATTCCACTGGCTCATGAGGCATAAGGGAAGTTAAAGGGAGAGTTTCTCCCGTCGACCTCCAGAAGTGGGGACACCGCAGAAATTCAACTTAAGGTACATCATATCATAGGTGGCGTGTCTTAGGTCAACTTTCTCCCGGGCTGTGTCCACACTGGGCCACTTATTCCGGAAAAGCAGCCGCTTTTCCGGAATAACTTGCCAGCTGTCTACACTGGCCGCTTGCTTTTCCGGAAAAGCACTGACGATCTACTGTAAAATTGTCAGTGTTTTTCTGGAAAAACTATGCTGCTCCCGTTCGGGCAAAAGTCCTTTTCCGGAAAAACTGTTCCGGAAAAGGGCCAGTGTAGACAGCACAGTAGTCTTTTCCGCAAAAAAGCTCCGATCGCGAAAATGACGATCGGGGCTTTTTTTCTGGAAAAGCGCGTCTACATTGGCCACGGACGCTTTTCTGGAAAAAGGTTTTTTCCGGAAAAGCATCCTGCCAGTGTAGACGCGCTTTTCCGGAAATACTTATAACGGAAAACTGTTCCGTTTTAAGCATTTCCAGAAAAGGGTGCCAGTGTAGACGTAGCCCTGTAGTGTAGGCCTGGCCTAAGTCTGAACAGCAGGCCCCAAGTCTGGGAGGGCTGAAAGCATCAATGACGTGGTTGCATTGCTGTGAATTTTTTTCAAGGTTCTCTGAAATTTTGACAGTCCCCCAGCATTGGATCATGGCAGAAATGCCTTCAAATGGAAACCAGCAGCGCCAAAGCCATATGAGACTCTTGAAACTTGAAGATCTTTGATCCCAGAGGAAATGTTCTCCTTTGTGGGATGGTCTGTATGTGGATTCCCAAAGGAGTTGCAGATGTGTACTATGCACCGGAGCTGCTGTCTTTGCCAAAGCAGGAGCAGAGATGGCAAGTGCCATCTGCCCCTGCCAGGATGGGGGGATTTGGAGTGATGTTTCTGAGTTAATAATGCCACTTTACTACTATTGCTGCTTTCATTCAAGGGCCTTTAAGAACTGTACAGCCATGAATGAAGGTTCCCAGCACCCCAGCGGGGTCCACAGTGATATTCTCCCCATGATACTGGCAGATAAAAGGAGGAAGATAGTGGCTAAATCCCTTCTTGTGGTCATGTGTTGAGCCAGTGGCAAAGACAGGAACAGATTGTAGAGCAGTGATGGGCAACCAAGGCTAGTGATTGGGCCGCATCGGCGGCTCTCCTTTGACTCAGTGGGCTGCAAGATTGAAATCAGTCACGTCCACTAACCATGACCCCAAGAATACGATTACATACATTAAAGGCTGAATATTTCAAGACAAGTAGAAAGGCTCTAATCATGCATCTATTAATAGAACTGTCATCAATTTCAAATAATTAAAAAAGGAGAAACATTTACACTTACTTTGCAACACCAACTCCCCGCCCGGCCTCTTTCCTGCCTCCTCTCCCAAGCTCCTCCCATCTCTGCTCTTGCCCCTCCCACTCTCTGAGCACTTCCAATTGGAGTTGGCCAATTCGTATCCCATCTTCACTCCTCTCCTGCCTCTCAGAGCCTGAACCCCGCAAATCAGCTGATTCATGGCATTCCGGAAGGGCTGGGAGGGAGGGTGAGGAGTAGGTAAGTGCAGGGTCCTCAGCGCAGGAGAGACGTGGGGGAAGGGGACAGAAAGGGGGTGTGTGGGCTACAGGTGGAACCCCGATGGGCCGCATCCAGCCCACAGGCTGCAGGTTGCCCACCACTATTGTAGAGAATCTCCCAGTCCCCTGCTGTAACCGTCAGGCTCTCCCCCCTTGTCCAGCAGAGGCAAAGAAGAAGAAGTGAGTTGGATTTTCGGAGGTCGCAGGGCCCGCACCCCTCCCGCCTCTCCGCTCTGCAGGAGCAACACTGCAGGGGAGGCACTTTTGCTGCAGTACTCTGGAGCCAGATTTCGGCTTCCCAGAAATCAGGAGTTTTTCCGGCTTCGTCTCTGCAATTTCTCTGCTATGGAGGTCTGGAGCATTGTGAAATCATTGCAAGTCTGGGGGATGCAACGACCTTCAGTTAAGTTGGCATTTCACTTAAACCTGAGTTTATAAAAGTCTGTAGTTACTGGGAATCTCTCACAACCAATCCATCATGGTTAAAGAGGATCAATTCCAACTCTGCATCACTTGAGTTCACACAATGTTCCAGGCAGGTGCACCATGTGCTGATTCTTTCCTGGAACAGGCTTGTGGACAGGGTTGCAGACTGAAATTAATACCAATGGGCAATGCTCCCTGTAAGTAAGCGCTTGGGCAGCCACCCAGAAGAGAGTCATATGCTGCCCAGCTGATTAGCAGAGTACCCACAGCCTCTCAGAACTGGCAGCATGTGTTTCTATTGGTGGTGCACATCGGCACATGCCTCAGTGCAAGTAAGAAAATGTATTCCGCACATGGATGGAAAAAATTAGAGGGAGGCCTGCCAATGGGATCTCTCATGCTCCTAAGCATGAGTCAGTTAGAAATCTGGAAGCCAGTTATTTCAGTGCTTATATTTGAAGCTCTAATCTCCCCTGGTCCACCTTGAAAAGTACCATTTAGTAGATGAGAGGCTCTATGTGTATTTGTATGTGCGCGCCTGCACACATACACAGTTACTTCCTTCAAAAAGCCCCTGGGTAGAGAAAGTTAGTTTCCTCTTAGCCCCTTTAGATAATCCACAAGAAAGACATTTAAAGCATTCCCAAATAAGTGGCAGGTGATTTAATATAGGAGCTACAGCTTCTAGCCGATGTGCTTACAAGAAAAAAAATGAGTCAATGCTATGGGTAAAGTTCATGCATTAAAGTGTTTGCAGCTTAGACTAAGCAAACCTTTTAAATGGTGCTTCAGCATGATGGTAAGAAAGAGAATGATTCTTCATTTCCTCTCCCTCCTGCGCTTAGCAGAAGTTCATCAGCCTCTAGTAGTGGATCTGAGCATAGATACATATAGGCCATAGACACCGCAAACTATGGTAGTAGGCAAGAGGCTAAAGAGAAGAATACAGCCCTGGGGTCAGGGTATCCAGTGGTGGGGTGGTTCCCCCTAATTCCCTTGACCTTCAGTCCACTTCCATGAGTTGCACTGAGGGCGAAGAGCACTGCTCCCTACGCTCATGGGTGACGTGTAGCAGAGGCAGGCGAAGGCAATGCCTTCCCTAACTGCTAGGTCTGGCTCCTCCCACACTCAGCTTCCAGGCTCACTGGTTCAATGCAGCTCCATCCCATGTCCTGGGGCTGCCCGGGATTTAGCTGCACTGTGGCTGGGGCAGCCTTTACCCTCCTGTGCCTTGGAACTGGGGAGCCTGGGCCCACCCACCATCCCTCTGCTCCAAGGCTGGGCTGCCCATCCTCCCTGTGCTCTTGGGCTGAGGAGGTTGGGTTCCCCTGCCTTCCCCTGCTCTTGGGTCAGGGTGCTGGGGCCAGGAGCTGCTCACTCAGGAGGGTGGGCTGTGGGTCTGCCCCTAGAGGGAGGGGGGGCTTGGCTCCAATGGGGGGGCTTCAGGCGGCAGGGGCAGAGCTGGGGATTTGCCCACTGCCCATGTTTAGGCTCCTGCCCCTTTGATTTCTGCAATATCTGTGCTGTCCCACACTACAGCTCACTCTGTCGCATTTTTGCCTCTTTCGTGAATTGCACGGGCTTAGAATCAGCTCTCATGGCTCTGGGACCAGAAGGGGTATTGTCAGTCACACCTTGGCACGTCGGTGTTGAGGACATGAAAGAGAGCAGCATTATTGCTTAGTAATACCACATGGACCTCAGGGACCCGTTTGATATTTTTCTCCCCCCTACTATTAGGAAGAGCAAGGAGGAAATCAAACCTTAGCCAGAGATAAGACACCTTAGCAACTTCCAGGGAGTTAAGAGCTGCTATTCCTATCATTAATACCATGGCAAATTGCAAAGGGATGGGGCCTCCTTGCAGATTAGACTCCACCTTGATCACATCTCTGGTGAGGTCCTTAAGGTGGTTTGGCTGGAGGCCAACCAGCATCCTTGGCGGGGTCCTTGTGACCGGAGGCTTGCCATGAAGCAGCACCTTTATAGAACCACGGTTTGCCCGTGCCATCGTAGAGAGGTGAAACGTGGGCTCTGGGGAAGTTTAAGAACCCCAGACTGGTGTTTTCAATGCTCATGGAGGCTTTCCAAAGTCAAACCCAGCAGTCACCTCAATCAGCACTAGTTCAGTGTTGCCAGCTTGCCTGGGGCGGCCATTTTGTCAGAATGGGAGAGGCTGGCTCCGTCTAGACTGGCATGATTTTCTGCAAATGCTTTTAACGGAAAAGTTTTCCATTAAAACCATTTGCGGAAAAGAGCGTCTAGATTGGCACTGATGGTTTTCCACAAAAGCACTTTTTGCGGGAAAGCGTCCGTGCCAATCTAGACGCGCTTTTGCACAAAAAAGCCCCAATCGCCATTTTCGCAATCGGGGCTTTTTTGCGCAAAACAAATCTGAGCTGTCTACACTGGCCCTTTGCGCAAAAGCTTTTGCGCAAAAGGACTTTTGCCCGAACGGGAGCAGCATAGTATTTCCGCAAGAAGCACTGATTTCTTACATGAGATTATCAGTGTTCTTGCGGAAATTCAAGCGGCCAGTGTAGACAGCTGGCAAGTTTTTCCACAAAAGCAGCTGCTTTTGCAGAAAAACTTGCCAGTCTAGACTCAGCCGCTGTGTCCAGGCACAGTAGGTTTGCCAAAGCTAAGAGCCTGAAACCAAAAGGACATGAAATAGGTAAAAAACCTCTCTCTTTCCAGGAGTGGGGGCTCAGTTATCAGTTCACAGGCAGCAGACCAAGAGATACAGGCCCTGTGGGATGAGTGTGAGGGGGAAATGAAATGCATTAAGCCTTGTGCTGTTTTAACCCTTTTCTCTGACTGCTATGTACCTTTGGGGCATGGGTGGGGGATTTTTTGGGGTCAAGGACCCACATAAAAATCAGTCGGGGGCCACACACAAGTGAGAAAAAAATCCTCTCACTCATGTGGCCCCCTGGCTGAGAAGGAGAAAGGCACTCCCCACATTCCCCTCACACACCGGAGCCCAGGGGGTCTCAGCCTAGAAGATTTTGTGTGCTCCAGCCGCACAGAGGGACAGTGGGGGGGAGCTGGAGTGCCAGCACAAGAATCCCTAATACTGGGATGGGCCCTGAGCCTCAGTAGTCGGATCTAGGCAACCTGGGGACTGCATCTGGCTTCCAGGCCTGAGGTTCCCCACCCTTGCTTTAGGGAAATAAACAATGTTTGTTTTTGAGCAGCTGTTTAGAGTCCCTTTAATAAGCCACAAGTCACACTCTTGGGCTATGTCTACACTCGCGGCTTCTTGCGCGAGTAATATGCAAATGAGGCTAAGCGTGGAATATCGCCGAGCCTCATTTGCATACCTAATGAGCCACCATTTTTTTCAGAAGAGGCTCTTGTGCAAGAAGGAGCATCTACACTGCCCCTTCTTGCACAAGAAAAGCCGCTTGTGCAATGCTGTTCTTCCTGTCAAGTAATAGGTGTAACGGCATTGCGCAAGAGGGTTTTTCTTGCGCAAGAAGGGGCAGTGTAGAGGCTCCTTCTTGTGCAAGAGCCTCTTCTGAAAAAAATGGTGGCTCATTAGGTATGCAAATGAGGCTTGGCGATATTCCATGCTTAGCCTCATTTGCATATTACTCGTGCAAGAAGCCGCAAGTGTAGATATAGCCTTGGAGGAAAGTTTCTTGCAGGTGCCAACTACAGCCAGGCCTGAGGAGTTAGCCCGGTGAGCACACAAGGGAGGGCTTCAACCAAGACATCCAGTCTAAGAGTGGCTGAGCCTTGGAGAGGAAACGTTGCACTGGAGAAGAACTGCCAAGGAGTGCAAGACGCCGCTCGCCCTGCCACCATGACAGGTGCATGGGCTAAGATAGTGCAGAGGAAAACTAAGTTGATATGATACACAGACCAAGGTGGTAGCTTACACCATACCTTGCAGTTATCAAATTGTCCTCTGAATTATCAAAAAGTCCTCTGAATTTAGCCCATCATCTCTGCTGCTCCAGTGTATTCAACGGCTGGTCAAGCTTCACCCAGTACTGCTCTGATTGTCTGCCTCTACTGTGGAGAGAAACACTAGGAGCAATGCGGGGATTTAAGCATCTTTGGCTCATCTAGTACTTGACTTCTCTGCTGAACACCAGAGAGGTTGCCAGTTCCGATGTGGTTTCTATGATGGGAATGCCTGCCTACTAGTAACTGCACTGAAACTCATGAGATGGTTTCAGCACTATTCTCTTGCTGGCCCGTGCAGGATTTGAATCACTGAAACCATGTCTACACTATGTGGAAGATCGACGTTGCTGGTTGATATTCCGGGGGTTTGAATTAGAGGCTGTAATATAGGCTTGCTAATTCGAAGTGAGAGGGCACCCCCATCGGTGCTGGTAGTCCTGCTCTTCATGAGGAGTAAGGGAAGTTTTGCTCCCGAGTCCGGCCAAGCTCCTGCTGTGTAGACAGCCCAAAAGCATGTCGACTCCAACTACATAATTAATGAGTTACAGATCTTAAGTTGACTATCCCCTTTAGTGTAGACCAGGCCTAGCAATCTTTCCTACTGGGCATCATTTTGCTGTTCTTCCCTCTGCTTTCACATCACAAGCAGGAAGGAATCAAAGCCGGGGGAAGACGAGCATCAGAGACCAGCAGCCATGAATAAAGGGACTGAACTATCCTCACACTGAGAAATGGGGAAATTCTCATTGGTCACCACATGAAATCCCTGAATCTGGCAACACATCTTCTAAATTTGAAAGGTTTGCTGAGCAGAAAAGATTTATTCTCTTCTATTGCAACATAGGGAATACACGATGCGCCCCATGTTTCCTAAGAACTGACTGACATGCTCCTTTCATTTAAAAAAATTATTTCCCAATGGAAATATTCTAGGAGAGCTTTATTCTCCCTTACAGTTGCTTAATTCACCTTGTGCTGCCAGAGTCCAAGAAACAATTCTGGAAGCAGTACCTCTTGCGTACCTCATTCCTGAGGCCACGGAATCCACAATCTGCCCTCATTTGCCCCTTGGGTACCTCATTCCCGGGGACGTGGAATCCGCAATCCTGGATTCTATGCACAACATGGTAAAAGTGACTTACCGATTCAGGGGCTATTTGTCTATTTGGCTTTATTGTGAATAATTACTGCTTCATAAGTCACAATTAATCCACCTGTCTCAAAGATTTTGATTTATGGTTCAGGGACTAATCATGCCAAAGCAGTTTGATCGATGGGCTCTGGGCTAACAGCTTAAAGTCTCACTCTGATATAAGTGAGAATAAGGTTGGGCAGCCTGCCATAAACTTCAGAGGAACCAAAATGATGTGTCATGCATAGAGCAAAGCAACAGCATTCTAGTCTCCTTTCCAGCACAAATAGAATCATCTAAAATTCCTGTCATTGCAATAATATTAGCACGATCTTTTTGTAAGTTCTTAAAGCATTTTAGGACCTACTGGTAAACTTCACAACATCCTTCAACAAGATCCCACCCTCTGACTCTGGATCTAGCTTACTTACCTAGAGAAATGAAAATGGATTCAGGAATAAAATTCTAGAATCCTGACACCAGGTACGTCTATCCTGCAACACTATTCTGAAATAACTTAGTCCACGTCTACACAGCAGGCAGTTATTTTGAAATAGTGTCAAAATACTGTCAAGCTGGAGGACTTCTTATTCCGACTCCTGTAACCCTCACTGTATGAGGAGTAAGGGAAGTTGGAGGAAGAGTGCTCTATTTTGAAATAAGTGCAGTGTAGACGCTCCCTATTTTGAGATAAGCTAATCAATTGACGTAGCTCAATTTGCATAGCTTATTTCGAGTTAAGCCCTGCTGTGTAGACATCCCCAACTTGTCCACTCATCTACCCAACCAGATAACCCATCCTCAGAGAGCGGAGAACTCAGGAATGGAGGTGGACAAAAAGCAGATTCTTTGTCTCACTGACAATTTTGAAATTCCACAAAGAATTATTCTGGATCAGACTAAATGTTTTGTATCAAGACCGACCATTTAAAATTCCTTTGAATGTTTAAGAATAAAATAGAAGGAATGTTTTAAAGGAAAAGTCATTTCAGCCTTGAAAAACAAAAGGTCTTGATCTCTAAAGCTACGTCTACACTACCAGGTTATTTCTAAATAAGTTATTTAAAATAACTCCTGAAATAACTATTTCAAAATAAGCATATTCCTCTTCACAAGCAGGAGTTATTATTTCAAAATAACAAGCCCATTATTTCAAAATAACAGGCTTGGAAGTGTGGACATGCCCAGGGTAGATATGCCCTAAGAGTGTGTCTACACAGAAAAGTTATTTCGGAATAACGGCTGTTATTTCAAAATAACTATGAGAGCGGGTACACAGCAATTCTGTTATTTCAAAATAATTTTTAAATAATGGATGGCTTATTCCAAGTTCTGTAAACCTCTTTCTATGAAGAATAATGCCTATTCCAAAATAGCTATTTCGAAATAAGGCGTGTGTAGATGCTGCACTGCTGCTATTTCGAAATAGCCCCTCACTAGCACCATTCTAAGTCATTCCTCCTGGGGCTCTAAATCGAGATAGCATGTCTACATTAGGGAAGCCTGCCTCAGACTAATTTTGAGGCGTCCCTGCACTGTAGACGTGCTATTTCAAAATAAGCTATTTTGGAATAACTATTCCAGAATAGTTTATTCCAAAATAACTGTGCAGTGTAGACATAGCCTAAATGTCCAAAGACAATCCTTCCTTTTTTGCAGATTGCTGTTGTTTCCAAAATGTATAATTCAACCAACACCTTTGCAACATATTTTGGTGTCACAAAATGTAAATTTTTCACTGAAAAGTTTTGGCCAAAAAAATCACCCAGGTCTTCTCAGAAATCTTGGTTTCTTGTCCCCTGATCCAAATACTAGATTATAATCTCCTTTCCTCTCATATCTAGCCACCTAATTTATAAACGATGTTTTGCAAAAGAAAATCTTGAAAAGAATAACTAAGCCCAAAGATTGATCCTTTTAGGCCATTTCTCCACTTATTGGAGGATCGATGCTTTGGCGATTGATCTTCCGGGGTTCAATTTAGCAGATCTAGTAAAGACCCGCTAAATCAAATACTGAAGGTGCACCCGTCAGCACTGGTACTCCTCACTGTCATGAGGAGTAAGGGTAGTTGATGGGAGCATTTCTCACATCGACCTCTCACTGTGGAGACGGCACCAAAGTTGACTTAAGGTACGTTTACTGCAGCTATGTTATTTATGTAGCTGGAGTTGTATACCTTAAGCTGACCATCACCCTACAGAGTAGACCTCACCTTAGTGATATCATTCTGAAACAACAAAGCTGGATGAATTCCTTTAGATTAGAAGAATATATATTGATTATTAAACCTTAGCATATACAAGCAGCTCTTTGAGTAATGACACAGTGTTAGTCTCTGAGGGTATGTCTACACTACCCCGCTAGTTCGAACTAGCGGGGTAATGTATGCATACCGCACTTGCTAATGAAGCCCGGGATTTGAATTTCCCGGGCTTCATTAGCATAAGCGGGGAGCCGCCATTTTTAAATCCCCGCTGCTTCGAACCCCGTGTAGCGCGGCTACACGGGGCTCGAACTAGGTAGTTCGGACTAGGGTCCTATTCCGAACTACCGGTACTCCTCGTGAAACGAGGTGTACCGGTAGTTCGGAATAGGCACCCTAGTCCGAACTACCTAGTTCGAGCCCCGTGTAGCCGCGCTACACGGGGTTCGAAGCAGCGGGGATTTAAAAATGGCGGCTCCCCGCTTATGCTAATGAAGCCCGGGAAATTCAAATCCCGGGCTTCATTAGCAAGTGCGGTATGCATACATTACCCTCCTAGTTCGAACTAGGAGGGTAGTGTAGACATACCCTAAGATGCTACAGGACTAGTCATTGTTTTTTTAACAGTGTTACTGTACATTTTAGAAATGTGTGTCCGTCTGTCTATCTGTCTGTGAGTCTGTTTGTTCAAGGACTCCTCCTAAACAGTAAGAGCTAGTGTCACCAAATTTGGTAGGCGGCTTCCTCTTATCATAACTGAAAGCAAGATCCGGGTTTGTCTGTGCCAGGATAATGGGATGAGCCTGGAATTTGATTGTTTCTCATAAAATGGAAAGGGAGGGGTCCGGCAGGAGAGAGTTATATTGCAGAATGGCCCCGGGGGCAGCAAGGACAAGAGACGGGGACCAGGACAGCTATAAACTCACTGGGCCAGCAGGGGGCAGAGGTGAAGAAAGGGATACCTATTTACTTTAGATTTCAGAGAGTTTATCTGTTTGTGTGTGTGTGTTTGCCTATCTCTCAGCCAGGGGACATGCACTTCTCCCCTTGATGTACCCGCTGGAGCTGCTATTGTAGTATAGATGTGCTATTTCAAAATAAACTATTTCAGAATAATTATTCCGGAATAGTTTATTCTGAAATAACTGTGCAGTATAGACGTAGCCTAAATGTCCAAAGACACTGCAATGAGTGAGGGTTGGGGTGGTCCTTGCTTCTGGGGGCAGCCTGCATACTTGTACTCCTCTTCCCCATCCCCATCCCAGAGCAATGATTTAAATGAAGAGAAACAAAATAACTTATTTAAGTTAAGGACCCGAGCAACACAGGATACATTCAAGATGGGCCTGGAAGAACTCAGACATCTCAAATCACAGGGACTCTTTTGCCCGTCTGCTTTCTCCGTGTTGGGATGGAGCTTGGTGACCTGTCTCCTCCCAGGTCTTCAGCGAGAGCTAGCTGTGTCCTGGACACTTCAGGAGAGATCTGCTGGGGCCATTTCCAGCTGTGATCTGTAGGCCAACTCTCTTCCAGAGGGCCCTCTCTTCTGAGGGCCAGGCAGCCGAGGCTTCCAGATCCCAGGAGTATAACCGGGAAGCTGGGTCCTAGTCTAGAGCCTTATTGTACATCATTAGGAGCCTACCAAATTCACGGTCCATTTTGGTCCATTTCACGGCCATAGGAGTTTTAAAATGGTAAATTTCACGATTTCAGCTATTTAAATCTGAAATGTCACGGTGTTGTAATTGGAGAGCTCCTGACTCAAAAAGGAGGTGTGTGAGGATTGCAAGGTAATTGCAGGGGGGCTGCAGCCCTGCTATCCTGACTTCTGTGCTGCTGTTGCCTTCAGAGCTGGATAGCTGGAGAGCAGTGTCTGCTGGCTGGGAGCCCTGCTCTGAAGGCAAGCAGCAGCACAGACGTAAGGGGGGCGGGGTGGGATGGGGTGGGGTGCGGTCACCCTTATTTCTTCACTGCTGCTTGCAGAGCTGGGACCTTAGTCAGTGGCTGCCATTCACCAGATGCCCCGCTCTGAAAGCAGCAGTACAGAAGCAAGGGCAACATGGGTAGGGTACTGACACCCTTACTTATACCCTGCAGATGGCAGGATGTTGCCTTCACAGCTGGGCACCCAGCCAACATTACAACCACCGCTCTCCAGCTGCCCAGCCCTGAAGACAGTGCAGAAATAAGGATGGTAATGCCATAATTCCCCTAAAATAACCTTGTGAACTCTTTGCAACTTCCTTTTGAGCCAGAATCCCCGATTTGAGAAACACTGGTCTCCTCCATGAAATCTGAATAGTACAGGGTAAAAATGCACAAAAGCCAGATTTCACACTCTGGCTATGTCTAGACTGCAAGCCTCTTTCGAAAGAGGCTCTTTCGAAAGATACTTTTGAAAGAGCCTCTTTCGAAAGAGAGCGTCTAGACTGCACGTTGAACTTTCGAAAAAGCGGCTTGCTTTTTCGAAAGAAAGCATCCAGTGAGTCTGGATGCTCTCTTTCGAAGAAGCCCTATTTACATTGAAGAACGCCTTCTTTCGAAAGAGGAACTTTCAAAAGAAGACGTTCTTCCTCGTGAAATGAGGTTTACCGCCATCGAAAGAAAAGCCGCGTTCTTTCGATTTAATTTCGAAAGAACGCGGCTGCAGTCTAGACGCAGGTGAGGTTTTTTCGAAAAAAGGCTACTTTTTTCGAAAAAGCCCCTGAGTCTGGACACAGCCTCTGTGACATGTTTTGCAAAGCTGTGAATTTGGTAGGGCCCTAGGCATTATACAGCAATATACAAAGGGCCAGTGTAGGAACCAAATATGAGATGCAAAGGTGACTAGAGCAAATTTTTTTACGGGTTCTAACGAACGTTCAGAGTTGTTTTGTTTTTTTTGCAGTATTCATTCTGTTTTGTTATATAAACATCTCAGTTCAGTTCAAACTTAACAAGGTGCAAGTTTTAAAGATGTACAAATCTTTCCCTTGTATTAGTTTCAAGGATTGTTAGTAGAAGATAAGGAAAAGTGTTTTAAATATATTTCTCAACATAGGGCCTGATTTAAGTCCTCAGAACAGTTGCCTAAAGTTCCAGTCAGTGAAGACTCAGGGTTAAATCTAACAATTAATAATTTGAACTAGCCCAATTTAAGATGAAAATTTGCCTTCCTTGGCATTGACCAAATTAGCAGTTACTCTAAATTTACTTGTACCAAGTTGCATATTTTAAAATAAACATTTTATCTTCTGTGAAAAAAACTAGCATGAGTTTACTTTAGGGTATTTGGTAGAAAAGTGTCATTATTATCCTGCTGCTTCATTTTTGCTAATCTGCAATTTCTTTCAATTCTAGGACAGATATCGAATCAGGAGCAAGAGTCAAAACAGCACAGCACAGCCACTGTCTGAGAGGGAAACGGACATCATAACCCCAAAGCCTTCAATATGTAGACTTGGGTTTGAATAAAGAAAGAGCCTCTGGCCTGTAAGTTCCCCTATCATGCTAATAATTAAGGCCACCACCACATCAAAGATGAGAAGAGAAATGGATGCAAATCACAGATTGTAATCTAATTCTAAACCCTTCATCTTTAAAGAGAGAAAAAAAGTGATGCTCTCCAGCAAACACCACAAATCGTATGTAAATCCATCCCGTATGATTTGTTCTTGTAAAGATGTGAAGCCAGACTGAATTTTGAAAGTTACCATATGTGGCAACTTATGTCAGCTTCTTATAACTTGAACACTCTAATTCACTGTTTTTTTCACCTTCCTTTCTCTCCCCCCTTTCCTTATTTATTCTTGGATTTGGACTTTAAATAGTCCATTCATCTGAAGAAGTGGGTTGTGCCCACAAAAACTCATGATACCATCTGGATGTTTTGTTAGTCTTTAAGGTGCTGCAAGACTATTAGTTGTTTTTAAAGTTTTTTCAATTACAGAGTAACTCAGCTACCCCTCTGGTGGAATAGACTTTCAAATCCAGGCAGTTCAGTAGGGAACGCATAAAGGAGATGAACTGGAGGCAATGTGATAGCTGTGTGTAGAGAAGGGTGCCACACCAAAGCAAGTGTAAGCAAGTAGAGGGGAATTCCTAAAGCTAATGGGATTTTTGCTAGTCACATTAATGGGACCAGGTTTTCACCTTATACATTTAAGATTGAGAATTTCAAAAGGAGTTTAGCACCTAACTCTCTCAGGCAGCTTTGAAAGATCGCAGCCTTAAAGGTTTCATATGTGCTGGAATGTGGCTGTGAATCTATGTGGTAATGTCATTTCTTGGAACGGAAGGGATTACTTCCCAAGATAAAGTATATTTAAAACAATTTTCCATATCTGCTGCATCTTCCTTTAAATGAATACAAAGGAAAGATTTGTACACCTTTGAAATTTGCACCTTGTTAAACTTGAACTGAACCGAGATGTTTAGAGCAAAGCTGAATAAATAAAGCAAAAAAAAAAAAAGGTCTGAATATTCATTAGAACTCTCAGGAAAATTTGCTCTACTCATATTTGCATCTCTCTTATATTCGTTTCCTGTGCAAAGGAGTTTTACATGAACATTCACAGAAAATGAATTTGAAGCTTGAATACTCACAGAAAATGATTTTTAAATTCTCTCTCTCTGTGTGTTCACCCAAGAAACCTGATTGCAATTATTTATTATACTTAAACATGTATATGTAGTAGCACCTAATAGCTAACCATGCTGAGGTACCCTTGGGAGGGAGGCCACGTACAAATGACAGCCTGTGCCTTAAAGAGCTCAGAAGAGTTACACTCCTCCACCAGGAACAGATGCAATGCCATGGGATGTAGCAGGTGACCAATCTCAACTAAGCCACACAGCTTGAACTTCAGATTTCAAATATTGAGCGGCAGTGTAAACAACATTAGGGAGAAGATTTCCAAATAATTTTGCATATTGAATAAATCAGAGAAAGTCAGAAGCTGTTCACGGACATTCTGTGAGCACACAGAGAGAGAGGGAGAGGCAACACATTTCAACCCAATTCATGATGAATGATTTGCTCAGGTTGCTGGTGTTTTCCGGGAGAGTGACTCGTTTCTCGGTTGTCATGTCTTAGTGTAGTGCTGCAGCGTTTGAGCTGCAAATTCTCCCATGCCCACAGGTGCTGGAACATTTTTAATAGTGGGGGTGCTGAAAGCCAGCTCCCACACCTCTGTTTACTTCTCCTATCCCGAGATAGAGCAGGGCCGTGGCTCCAGGAGAGCGGGGGATCCAGACGGGGTAAGGGAGCTGAAACTGGGACCGGAGTGAGCGGGGTAGCAGAGCCCTGGGTGCGGGGCAGCAGCTGGGATGCCAGCTGCAGAGCTGGCTGTGGAACCCTGCATAAAACCTGGAGGAGCTGTGGCATCCCAATACCGGGGTGCATCTACACTGCAGCGTTTTTTTTTAAAAACGGCCATTTTTCCGGGAGAACAATACTTGCGTCCACACTGCCATTGAGTTCTTTTGACGGAAAGTCAAAAGAAAGGAGGGTTTTTTTCCGATGGCGGTAAACCTCATTCTACAAGGAAGAAGCCTTTTTCTGAAAAAGCTTTTTCAGAAAGAGGCATGTGTGGACTCAGAAGAGGGAGTTCTTTTGCAAGAAGAGGTCTCCAAGAAATAACACAGGTGCCCTGGTGGTACTCCATCCAGACTAATCACCACTTAAATGCGAGACAGTGTCCTATCAATGTGGACGCTATCTTTTGAAAAAGCAGATCGCTTTTTCATTGCGCTTTTGTGTAGATGCTCTCTTTCGAAATAAGCTTTTCCAGAAGATCTCTTCCGAAAAAGCTTCCTCTGAAAGAAGCTTGCAGTCTAGTCATCGCCTTAGTTCCCAGGTCTATGTTCACGTGTACATGTGAGATGTTTAAATTAAAACAATGGGCTTTTAGTGATAACAAAAGTCACCAAACTGTTTTCCTTTCCTTATTACTATTGTGTCGGTCTCCGCAGTCCTCACTCGGGCAAAATTCCCAGTGAAGCCACAGGACCTTTTTGCCTGCATAAGGACCGAATAAGAATTGACTCAAGGCTTCAAGGGTTTTGGAGGACAAGGATGTATGAGATGACTTTTCTACTCCTCTCTTTTTCTCCCTCTTTGCATCCCTAAGAGCTGCATAATGAAACGCCCCCCTGCCAAGCACAAGAGCAATCACTCCTACAGCAGACTGAGGATGGGACACTGCTAACTGAAGAGCACAACGTGTGTACTGGGCCCTCAACAGAGTCAATATTGTCCCACATATTGAATGGCTTGGCCATGAGCAGATTATGAAAAGGTAGATGTGGTCATCCATTAGCTCAGGTGGTTTCTCTGCTTCGCCTGTTGTGGAAAGACTGTCTTCTGCTGGTGAAGGGGGACAGCATGTATTAGGACATGAGTTGTGTCCTTGTGGTCTGCAAGGAAACCTCATGTCCTTCCCCATCTGCATTTACTGGCTAGAAACTGCTTCTATTCCCTTCTGTGTGTCCCATCAGAGGAGGGAGATACAGCCCTGCAACTCTACCATGCAGGTGGGCCCAAATCAGCTGCATTTTGGGAGTTCGAAGCAAGAACTCTTGCTGTTTAAAATAGCTCAGCCTACACAGGAGGCTTAAACGGGCCCTTTGCAGAAAGATCTGCAATCAGGCTTTTCTTGTATATGTTGCCATGTCACGCTCTCCATCACAACCCTTCCCGAGCTTCTGGTGCATAATAAGCACCGTCGCCTCTCAGCCCCATTCCACCTTCTCCGCAGAGTGCTGTGACACAGAAATCAGCCTCGCCATTCACTCCATTATTCGTGAAACAAACCCATGGTGTTGCCCTGACAACTGACATATCCCTGCACCTGAGCTACGTCAGAGATCCAGGAGCATTTCTGGACAAAAATATACAAACTTCAATACTGTGCCTTCAACATTGTCACTGGAAGGAAGTTCTATTGGGAACATAGTTTTCACCCAATCTTAATAATAAACAGCCACTGGTTTTTTTTCTTTCCCTTCCTTTCTCTCCCTGCCAGGCTCAGCACAGAATACAACCAGGGAACAGAATTTTCACAGTTAGAAACAGATGATAGTTCAGAACTCTGTTGGAAGTGGCTGGTGAACACAGAGAGTCAAAACTGTGACTTAGGAGCAGGGGAGGCCCGTCCATATAGGTGAACTAGGCGGTCGCCTAGGGCATCAAGCTAAATGGGGCACCAAATGGTGGCTCAATATCATTGTGGGGTTTGGAGGTGGGGGCGCCGATTGCATGGTTCACCTAGGGCGCCAGTTGCTGGCAGCTACTCTAGAGCTGCCCCTGCGTAGGAGAGAATAACAGGTGTGCAGGAAGGATGCAACAGGCACATATACTTGCTTTAGGTCATTTACTAAGGTCAGTTCCTCATGGCTATGTCTACATTGCGCATTCTTGCGCAAGAAGATATGCAAATGAGGTGTGGCGATGAATATTGCTGCACCTCATTTGCATACCTAATGAGCTGCCATTTTTGCACAAGTAGCTTTTGTGCAAGAAGAAGCTGTCTACACTGCTCCTTCTTGCGCAAACCCTCCTTCTTGTGCGAGAGCCGTTCTGCCACTTATTTTCAGGCAGAATGGCTATTACGCAAGAGGGGATTTTTGTGCAAGAAGGAGCAGTGTAGACTGCAAAAATGGCAGCTCATTAAGTATGCAAATGAGGCGCAATGATATTTATTGCCACGCCTCATTTGCATAGCTTCTTGCGCAAGAATGCGCAATGTAGACATAGCCTATATGTTTGCCTTGGGCCAATTTCAGACCTGACAGGAAGGGATGCCATTCCACCAATTGAAATTTCATATTATTGCCAACTCTGAATTCAGCCTCTTCCCTAATGTGCACAAATGTGGGAGCTATAGAAAGGAACAATATCTTCTACTTAGGCCACCAGAATGGGAGTCTGGAAAACTGTTTTCTATTCTTGGCTCTACCATAGGCCTCATGCAAGACCATGGGTGGGTAATTTAGGCTTTTTAAGCCCAATTTCCTTATCTGTTAAATGAGGGTTGTAATTTTCTACCTGCAACAGTAAAGTGAGTCTGAACTCAGGTTCATAAAATGCTTCAAAATCTTTGGATGGCAGTGGCTTCAGAATGTGAATTGGTATTCACTGAAATAATTCACCCCATTTTCCAAAATCCATCTTGTATTCATCTGCATGGTTTGAACTTTTATCTTTTGTTTTTCTGTCTCAATATGATAGTGTTATTGATTTGTATACATGGCTGTAACTTCAAATTACTGTCACTTCAAGTGCGTTACAACAATTGTATATGTCAATATGTCATTTTCAACATAGAAGGTTATACTAAGTCCAATATTCCTCCATAGAAATAGCAGGCATTATTGACAGGAGAATCACATGCCATGAGAAATTAGTGAAGATTATAAGTAGAGCCCTGCACAGTTACAAAATTTTGTATCTGCATTGGCGTCATATCGGCAAAAATGAGCTGCAGATAACTGAATCCTTCTCCATGGATGCGGATACCCATAGGTATAAAATGGATAGCCACAGATTTGCAGGGTTCTAATGATAAGTTGCTTAAACTTGAGTAAATGGCGGAGTCTCTGTAACTTGAAGTTTAACTCATGATTTGAAGATTTCAGCAACCTAGCCAGAGGTTACAGAGGCAGGTGGGTGAGATTCTATGGCCTGTTATGTGCAGGAGATCAGTCTAGATCTGTGGTGTCCAACACGCTAGCCACTAGCCACATATGGCTATTTTGCTGGTTAAGTGTGGCTGGTTTGCTATACTATACTATACTATACTATACTATACTATACTATACTATACTATACTATACTATACTATACTATACTATACTATACTATAGTGGCTACTGCTTCAGAACTGGTTGGACACCATGGGTCTAGATGATCATGATGGCCCTTTCTGGATCTATGGGTACGTCTAGACTACCGCGTTTTGTCGACGGAAGTTTTGTCGACAGATACTGTCAACAAAACTTCCGTCGACAAAGAGCGTCCAGACACATTGAGTTCTGTCGACAAAGCAAGCTGCTTTGTCGACAGAACTCCGTAGTCTGGACGCAATGTTACAGGCAATAACACCTTCTGTCGACAGAGTTCTGTCGACAGAAGGTGTAATGCCTCGTAAAATGAGGTATACCCGCGTCGACAAAACTGCTGAGTTCTGTCGACGTTATGTCGACAGAACTCAGCGGTAGTGTAGACGCTGGTATAGTTTTGTCGACAAAAGTCCACTTTTGTCGACAAAACTAGGTAGTCTAGACACACCCTACGAGACCTTCTCAGACTGTAAACAGCATCACAAATAAATCACAGCTGTTCTGTATAATGGCTAGTAGAGGAAGGATGGGTCAGTGAATAGAGTGCTGGCTGATGACCTACAAAAAAAGGAGCTGATTCCCCAGTTGAGTTCATGTCTGTGTATGTCTACACTACAGCGTTATTTCAAAATAAGCTATTTCAAAATAGTTAATTGCAAAATAGCGCATCCGCACTGAGTGGACGTTGAATTGCATTTAAGGCTATCCGGAACCAGGTCCGGCAGGGTATCAGGTCAGGATTTATTTTGTGTGGCTGCTGTCTGAGGCTATCTGAGGCCTGTGCTTAAGGGGACCCCTGCTGGACAGCCAGTTCTCAGGTTTCCCTGCTTGCTTGCCTACCTCGATGAGGGACAGCAAAACATTTTGTCTCTGCGTGCTCTGGTTGCCCTCACTCAAGACACCACAGCACTCTGCAACATGGAGCCGGAGCTACCCCTGGGCACTTTGGTGCTTCTCTTGGATGCGTTGCTACGAGCCTGGCTGCACTTTCTGCAGGTTGCCATCCAGGAGGTCCATTGGGGGGCTGTCAGTATCCAGGAGGCCCTGCGGGAGAGCTTCCACCCTGAGGAGCACTAAGAGTCTCCCTGGTCTGCCCCACTGGGGGCTTGTGCCTCATTCCTCCCTCATGTCCTTCCACTTACCCCCCCAACCCCCATTCCTGATGTAAAATAAAATACACATTTTTTCATAAACACAAACTGTCTTTATGTAACTAAACTGGGGGGGGGGGGGGATGAAACTCTGGTGAGACTGGGGAAAGAAGGCAGGGGAGGGGACAGGGGAGGGGAGAGGGAAGGAGAGAGGGTGGAGAGGGGAGGGGGAAACCTGGGAGGAGAGAGCTGGAAGGGGGAAGCAAGGGGAAGAAGGGGAAGGGGAAGCTCAGGGCTCAGGGGTGGGGGTCTCGCTGGACCTACTTGATTTTCATGCGAACCTGCTCCTGGGTTTGCATGTGGCCTTTGGTGGCCAAGCTGGCAGCTATCCTGCCATAGACAGTCGCATTCCTCTGTTTAGTGCAGAGATCATGGACATTGGGAGCATCACCCTCAAACCTGAATAAGGTCCGTGATCTCCATCCTCCAGGCCTTGGCAAGCTCCTGGGAGGTGGCAGAATGCTCCTGGGGAGCAGTGGAGGGCTGGCTTCCAGTGGCTTGCTGGCTCATGTTTTGGGGCCACTGGGTCAGGGTGGTCATTGCTGGCTCTGGGCTGGCAGTCTTGGAGCTGGCACAGGCACTGTGGCCGGAGTCAATCCCTTTAAGGGCTCCGGGGAGGAGGGGAGGGAGAGGAGTGTTCTTGGTTGAGGCTGGAGTGGCCACCAGGGCACTTATTTCGAATTAGCGATTTCAAATTTGGTGTTATTCCTCATGGAATGAGGTTTACCAAATTTGAAATAAGTGCTCCTCTATTTTGAAATAGTGGCTTGGCTGTGTAGATGCTAGGAAAGTTATTTTGAAATAAGGGCTGTTATTTTGAAATAACTTTGCTGTGTAGACATACCCTGTGAGACTTAGGGCCAGATTTTTGTTAGGTCCCTAATTCTCATGGAAATCAATAGCACGAGAGGTGCTGGTGTCATGGGGGAAAGGAACAGTGATCACTGAAATGAAGGTGAGTTGGGGGCCTTAAAATCTCCTGCTTTCCTGCTTCAGTGCCCCAGCTTCACCACTCTAAACTGGGACTCTCAGCATTTCCTTGTGAGGATAAATACATTAAAGATTGTGAGGCCCTCGGATAATATAGTGATGAGGTAATTTATGGACTTAGGAGTCTGTCCAGACCCAGCAAAAAGCCCCTAAAGCAAGACTCAGAGCTCAGGCTACAGACTTGGGTTTGTGCTATAGTACGAAAACTAGTCACGTAAACATTTCAACCCAGCCATGTAGACATTTCAAACCAGGCCCTGTAGCCCAGGGAGGGGGTGGATTTCAGAGCCAAGGGCTAGAAATTGACAGGTGAGAGATGCTGAGAGGCCACAAAAATTGAAGTATCTGGAGGAAGAAGCAGAAGAATCTTCAGTGGTAACCCAGAGATAGGCAGGGAGACAGGGAGGTGGGGTGGGGTAAGATGCAAGCATGGGAAAGAGCAACATGTCTGAGATGGAGCACAACAGGACTGCCAGTCAGAGGATGCCTGGGCTGAACCTCTGAGCAATGGGGAGGGAAGGGGGGGCAGGTTCCCCTACCAGCTGCTGGAAAGGTGGCGCAGGACCAGAAGGGCAACAACAATGATGAGGGGGCTGGAGCACATGACTTATGAGGAGAGGCTGAGGGATTTGGGCTTATTCAGTCTACAGAAGAGTGAGGGGGTACTCGATAGCAGCCTTAAACTACCAAAGAGGATGGAGAGAGGCTGTTCTCAGTGGTGACAGATGACAGATCGAGGAGCAATGGTCTCAAGTTGCAGTGGGGGAGGTCTAGGTTGGATATTAGGAAAAACTATTTCACTAGGAGGGTGGTGAAGCTCTGGAATGGGTTACCTAGGGAAGGCATGGAATCTCCATCCCTAGAGGTTTTTAAGGCCAGGGTTTGGTCTTGTTTTGGGCAGGGGGTTGTACTCAATGACCTCCTAAGGTCTCTTCCAACCCTAGGATTCTATGTTTGTATGATTCTAAGATGGAACAGAAAACTGCCTGAAATGGCATCTGGACAGCTTGTGCAGTGGGACTTTGTTACCCCAGAAGAGAGAGGGAACTCCATACTGACCTGCCTGGAGGTCTGGGTCACAAAGAGAGAGCACTCTAAGACATGGAGAGAGGCTCTGTCTACACTACATTTTTTTGGGGGGAAAGGTATGCAAATTTCTCTCCACAATTTGCATACCTTTTTCCGATTCTTTTTTTCAGAAAAGGCTTTTCCAAAATTTGGCCCATCTATACTGGGCCAAATTTTGGAAAAGGCTCCTCTTTTGGAAAATCCTTTCTTCCTCATAGGAGGAGGAAGACAGGGCTTCCGTAAGAGCACATCTGCTCTTCTGCCAAAAAAAAGTGGAAGAACAGATGCATTCGCTGGATATGGCAGAGTTTTTCCGGGATACCTCTGGATACATTGAGGATACCCCTCAATGTAGACATAGCCAGAGAGGGGCTTCTGGGTGAATAGGGTGACAGATGGGGCAAATGCTAATTCCCAGACCCAGCTACAAGGAGGACATCTGTAGTGAGTGGACCCTCATCACACTACCTCATTAATCCCAGTTTAATATCAGCAGTTTGCAGTATTGCTGCTAGCAACCTACCAATTGAAGCCACCAGCCAAAGAGGAGGACAAGAATCAGGATGATCGCTAAAGCACCTCTCAAATATACCTGTCTATAGACTTAGTGTCATATGGAGGCTGGATCAGGCACGCCAAGTGCAAACTAATCGTGCCTCTGACATAATATAAGAAAAATTGCTGACAAATGCCTATGGAAGGGCAATTACGGCATAAGAATATGCTGCATAACACGATGAACATTGGAGATAACTCAATGATTTCTGCATTAAACCTGTGCCAGGTCTCTGGGACCATAGCTTCCATTTATAACAGTCTCTGTCAAGATAGCACTTCATTGTGGCTATAGCAACATCCCTTTTTGAGACCACATTCCGTGCGGTGTGGCCAGACTTCACAGACAACATAAAAAGCCCTTTGACCATGGAATATTTTGGGCATGGTAGGAATGGTGAGAAAAGGAGGAGGGAGAAAGTTATGAGAAAAACTCCTCTATCATCAACATCGCTTTGGTGTCTACACAGCAAAATTATTTCAGAATAACTATGCGAGCGTCTACACAGAAATTCTGTTATTTCAAAATCATTTTGAAATAATGGATGGCTTATTTCAACTTCTGTAAACCTCATTCTACAAAGAAATAGCACCACTTCTGCTATTTCGAAATAGCATTCTAAGTTATTCCTCCTAGGGCTCTAAATCGAGATAGCATGTCTACATCAGGGAAGCCTGCCTCAGACTAATTTTGAGGCTTCCCTGCAGTGTAGACATGCTATTTCAAATTAAAGTATTTCGGAATAACTATTCTGGAACACCTTATTCTAAAATTACTGAACAGTGTAGATGTACCCCCAGTGTCCTACTGGCTTCCTACTTCATCTCTTTTTTGCCCATCATGGCAGAAGGCATTATTGTGGCATGGGAATGAGAATTAATATAAGGAAACAATCAAAAAATTATAGACTCGATACAGAATGGATTTCCTTTGTGGCTTGAAAGTGATAAACGTGGCTTATATGGATGAGAAAATTAATGGCACTAAATTTCACACACAAAAATTAAAGTCAGCCCAAAGAATGTTCTCCTAATTCTACCAACTTGCTACACTGAGTCTGGAAAAAGGAAAACTCATTTACAATTCAGTGATTAAATAGCAACGCATTACCGCCACTTTTATAGCTTGATAGTTCTCTAACAAATTTGGTATGTAATTACTGTGCAAAGCAGCATCATTTTTAGGAAGTAACGATGAAATTGTAAGCTCCTTGTGATTTTATGGTTTTAAGATCTAATTTGTATAAAATAGGAAAAACATAATGGGCCCATTTTTCTTCCTGGGACATGTGAAGATTCTACTAGGCATTTTGGTTCCTTTACTGTGGTCTGGGTTTCTGTTATGATCATGCAGACTGTTTATGTTCCATCAGAGAGAATATGCATTCTGTAGCTCATTGCCAAATCTCCCTATCCAGTCTCATGTCATAGGGGAGCAGGAAATGCCTCTTTGTTCAGCCTAGCGTGTCATTTTTGTTGAGGTGCATGTAAAACGTTGTAGAGACAAATGGTGGGTGAGGTAATACCTTTAACTGGACCAACTTCTGCATGAAATGCCTGTAGACCAGGGATGAGCTATAATTTTTGAAGGGAGGCCACTTCTGAAGTGATTGCGGGCTGCACTTTTAGTGGGAAACTATTTCACTAGGAGGGTAGTGAAGCACTGGAATGGGTTACCTAGGGAAGCAGTGGAGTCTCCAGCCCTAAAGGGCTGTGTCTACACTGGCATGAATTTCCGGAACTGCTTAAAACGGAATACTATTCCGTTTTCAGTTTTTCCGGAAAAGGAGCGTCTACATTGGCAGGCTGCTTTTCCGGAAAATCCCTTTTTCCGGAAAAGCGTCTGTGGCCAATATAGATGCGCTTTTCCGGAAAAGAGCCCCGATCGCCATTTTCGCGATCGGGGCTTTTTTCCGGAAAAGACTACTGGGCTGTCTACACTGGCCCTTTTCCGGAACAGTGTTCCGGAATAAGGACTTATGCCTGAGCGGGAGCAGAATAGTTTTTCCGGAATAGTGGCTGATTTTGTACAGTAGAGCATCATTGCTTTTCCGGAAATTCAAGGGCCAGTGTAGACAGCTCGCAGCTTATTCCGCAGCTCGCGGCTGATTTTCCGGAATAAGCGGCCCACTGTAGACACAGCCGAGGTGTTTAAGTCTCGGCTTGACAAAGCCCTGGCTGGGTTGATTTAGTTGGGATTGGTCCTGCCTAGAGCAGGGGGCTGGACTTGATGACCTTCTGAGGTCTCTTCCAGTTCTATGAGTCTATGATTCTATGCCCTGGAAGGGGTGGGGCCTCAAGTGGAAGGGGCGGGCTCAGGAGGCCTCCTGTGTTCCCTGCCCATATACCATGATTGGCCTGGGGGTGTGGTGGGAGCACATGAAGTCTCTGTCCCCCTCCTCGCAACTCCTAGGAGAGAACCACCAGATGTTTTGAACAGCTGGCGGTTCCCTTTGGTGCCATGCACCCCTGGCAGGGGGAGGAGACTTGGCACACTCTCCTGTCCCCAGGTCTCAATTGGCTGTGGGTGGGTCAGCAGCAGGGTGGCCGTGGGCTGGATCAACCTGCTTGACAGGCCGAATCTGGCCTGCGGAGGCTGTTTTGGCCACCTCTGTTGTAGCCAGTGTCTTGTACTCCCCTCTAGTGGTTAACCGCTTCTGACTAAGTGAGTTGCTTCTTTAGCTCAGGCAGTGGAGGTTTGTGCTTTACCATTTAAGGCCCAGGGTTCAAGCCCAGCAGATGATCCATGTGAGAGGCTGTTACTAAGCTAGCAGTTGATCGGCTACAGGGCCAGAATTTAAATGAGCAGTGTGCTAGGAGGGGAACACCCGGGCATCAATGAGAAGGGAGAGAATTGCTATTAATTTCAGGAGGAAATAGAACTGATCAGCATGCCTGAGGATTTGGTCTAATGAGTCTCAATAATGGCACAGCTGGAGTTTGGGGATTTGGCACTTTGGAACCTGTCAAGAGATTTCCTCCAACCCTCATTCAAGTCCATATGAAAAACAGAAAAGCATTTTATGTCTCTCTCTGCCTTTCTTTTTCACCTCTGCAAAATTTGGACAAGGCACAAAAACAGCAGAAGGAGGCATTAACCACATTTCCCAAGCAGAATAACCGAACCGTTGTTAGAAGATGAAAATACATTCGCATCATGTGCCTTTTTGTATCAGGCTCATGGAGGGCTAGAGAGATATGTCTGACATTAACTCAACTCCTCGCAGCTTCTTGAGCAGATTAAAAAGCCATCTTTGTTAGATACGATTTGGTGAGGCAGTCTACTGTCCAGCATGGATGGATCCTGAGCATTTAAAACAAGAGTTCAGGCTAGAGTCATGTTAGCTAGAAGGCCTTGGAACTTAGTCTATGAAACAACAACAGAATATCACATCATTTTGGTAGCAGCAAAATTCTCAGGCCTCATGGAGCGGCCAAGTAAGCATGACGTATCACAGACTTAATGACCTGATCCAGCAAAGAACTGCTTCCAGCCTCAATTCCCATTACCTTCAATGGCCCTTCAGCACATACTTAACACCAGGAAAATACTTCAGCACTTTGCTGAATTGGGATGGAGTTTATGGGACTCACCTATATTCCACTGAGGTCCCTGAAAAGAATTTCACCTACTACAAGGTTTCATGTAGCATTTGTACCAGATGGACCAAAGCTCTGAATTTGTTTGATTCCTATCATCCTATGTTCTGTGGGGGTTAGACTGTTCCCAGTATTGGAGGCTGACTGGCACAGAGGAAAGAAAAAGGTAGTGCTGTCATCTCTCACAATTGTATCACAAGTTTTACTTTATTTGGTGACAAGTATCAGAAGGGTAGTCTGAATCTTCATAAACAAGAAGTCCCGAATTGACCTTGACTGAATTGACCTCAGGATTGGTACTCCTTTCTTTTCATGTGCCTGTATATTTATACCTGCCTCTGGAATTTCCACTACATGCATCTGACAAAGTGGGTTCTTTGTCCACGAAAGCTTATGCTCTAATATATCTGTTAGTCCAGCGGTTCTCAAACTTTTTGGGCTTCGAAGCCCTTTACATGCATAAAAATTTATGCGGAGCCCCAGCGGTCCACTGATTGTATGTGTTGTACCTATCGATGTTGGCCACATTAAACTTCGCGGAGCCCCTGGAGATATCTCGCGGAGCCCCTAGGGGCTCCACGGAGCACAGTTTGAGAAACACTGTGTTAGTCTATAACGTGCCACAGGACTTCTTGTTGTTTCATGCTCACAAGTGACTTATTGTCAGTATAAGCTTTCGTGGGCAAAGACCCACTTCATCAGAAGCCACAGGACTTCTCATTGTTTATAGTATTTGGTATTTGCTAAAGCCCTAGCTCTGAGGTCACGTGAAAATGTGAGAATCACCACTTTCAATAAAAATCCAAATAAACAAGTTTCTCATCCTGATGGTTGCAGAGAAAACCTTGGCAATATGAACCTTAGTGGCTAAAAATCCACTTCAGAGGCCAAATAAAAAGGAGCCACCAATTATTAGTTTCTAAATTCTCATAATTTTTCATCTCATGATCGCCTTGGGGGCCAGACTTGATATTTTCTAACTCTTTGGGTTGGCAAATGTGGAAACGTCATCTCAAGCAGGTGGAAAGAGAGATAAGGGGGAATCCCCACCATTCAGGAAAGACTAAATTCTCTGTGGGCCGCCATTCCCCAGGCAGCCTTACTCCTTGGCCAGGTATAACAGTACATATGATCTCCCAACTAGCGGGGATTAAAAAGACTCAGTGCCTTGAGATTTCTAACATTACAGCTAAATCATTTATTTATGCAAGCGGCATCTCTCCCCGATAGAACATTATGAATTGCTCCTTAGAAGGGTTGAATGGCAGTAGCCAAACCTCTCTCCCCCCGCCCTGCTTATGGAATCAGCTGGCTTTTGCTGCTAGTGCTAACAAGGGCTAACAACTTTGTGGGATTATTTAATATTTATTCAAAATATTTGCTGCAGATATAATGACATAATCACTCAGTCCAAGAGTCTGACATGGTTATATAAGAATGCTTTCAAAAACAGCAACAACAACATCTACAGTGAGGAGAGAAATATGTTGACAGCCAGGATAATTTATTCTATTGTGTACAGAGCCTGCCAACACGATTCAAAGAAGCTTAGATTTGCTAAGAGAATCTAGGTTGGAATTTATGAAGGAGCCTAAGGGAATTAGATACCGAGGAGGTAGGTTCAGAAAAGCTCATCCTTATTTCCTTCACTTTCGGGTTTTAGCACTTTAAGTCAACATGTAGTAAAATAATTTTTTTTTCATGGAAACTTTTTTTAATGAAAACTGGTATTTCGATCATGATTATTATTTTTTATTCTTCATGGCTGTGTCTAGACTGCATCCCTTTTCCGTAAAAGGGATGCAAATTAGACACATCGCAATTGCAAATGAAGCGGGGATTTAAATTCCCCCCGCTTCATTTGCATAAATATGGCTGCCGCTTTTTTTCCGTCTCAGAGCTTTGCTGTAAAAAAGTGCCAGTCTATACGCGGATCTTTCAGAAAATAAAGCCTTTTCCGAAAGATCCCTTATTCCTCTTAAAATCAGGAATAAGGGACCTTTCAGAAAAGGCTTTATTTTCCAAAAGATCCCCATCTAGACTGGCGCTTTTTTCCGGCAAAGCCCCGAGCCGGAAAAAAGCGGCAGCCATGTTCATGCAAATGGAGCGGGGAAAATTTAAATCTCCGCTGCATTTGCAATTCCGACTTGTTTCATCTGCATTCCTTTTCCGGAAAAAGGGTGCAGTGAAGACACAGCTGAAAGGTTTAGCTGTAGCACATTCTGATTTTCCCAGAGAAAGACAGAAAAAAGTGTCAATTAAAACTTTCCACAGAAGATTTTGAAAAAGAAAACAATAATCTGGTGGATTTGAAAAGAAAGTGGAATGAAACTATCTTTGAAATTGTAATGGTTTTAAAAATTTGAGACAGTTCTAGTATTAAAAGTTTATAAAAGTTTATTACAACTTTTATAAACTTTTAATACTAGAACTGTCTCAAATTGTATTATTATAACACAATAGTAAATTTTAGGAAACTCTAGTATTTAATAAATCATCATAATACAAAAGTATAGTATTAAATAATTATAATAGTTGATATTTTCTAAGCAGTGCATGGGGTCCAGCCATATGACTTCTATTCATATTGAGAGGAGATATGTTGTTTACCCACCCTACAAATATATCAAAGCCTGCTCTGATACTTTCAATCATGGATCTCAAAGTGCTTTACAAACTGTAACAGAATCAGAATTTCAGCACCTCTCTTACAGGCTACGGAAGAGATCTTCCAAAAAAGCTTCTTCCAAAAGAGAGCGTCCACACTACAAAAGTGCATCGAAAAAGCGATCTGCTTTTTTGAAAGAGAGTATCCACACTGATGCATGTAAGTTTGATAACTATGGATGGAGCGGCCACCAGGGGTATGTCTATACTGTGCTGTATTTTCGAACGAGGATATGCAAATTCTCCAGGAATTTGCATATCTTCTTCCGATCTCACTTTTGAAAGCTGGTCTTTTGAAAGTGAAAGTAGTCCAGACATGGTTTTTTTGCACCCCACCCTTTTTTGAAAAACCACATAAACCTCATTTTTAAGGAAGAGCGGTTTTTCAAAAAAGGGGGGGATTCCGAAAAAAATGCGTCCAGACTACTTTCACTTTTGAAAGACCCGCTTTCAAAAGTGAGATCGGAAGAAGATATGCTAATTCCCATTGAATTTTCTCTTTCAAAAATACAACGAAGTCTAGACATAGCCCAGGGTACCTGTGTTTTTTCCTCTTCCCTCTTCTTTTGAAAGAACTCCCTCTTTCCTGTCCACACACACCTTTTTCCGAAAGAGCTCTTTCACAAAAAGGCTTCTTCTTCATAGAATGAGGATTACCAATGCTGGAAAAATCTTTCTTGCAGAAGAACGCAATTGCAGTGTGGATGTTCCTCAAGTTTTGTTGGAAAAACTGCTGTTTTTCTGACAAAACTCTGTAGTGTAGACATATGTACACAGATTTTATGCCCAATGCACAGATGGAGAAAGTGAAGGCTAAAGGTTAAGAAACGTATCCAAGGTCATACTGACAGAGGCAGAGCCAGGAATCGAAGTTAGATTGTTTGACTCCCAGCCATCAGAGCAAGACCTCTGTACACATGGAATATAAAATAAACTAACAAAACCAAGTTGCAAAACAAAAGAAAGATGAATTGGAAGAGTTATTATTGTGCAAACTTAACAATATGCAAAGATGGGATACCTAGAACACCAAAATTAGCAAAGGACGAGTTTTTCAGCACACGAATTCCCCAAGCATTGTGCCCCTGCATCTCCCACTAATTTCAGTTGCATTGCAGGTGCTCAGCAGGCTCTCATTGTGAATAGTCAAGTTAAACAAAAGAGTTAATTCCCCTTCCCAGGATTCAGGCATTCTATTTTATTCCAATTAATAGAGACACAGAGGTTCCATCATGCAAGTTGTTGTGCAAACACAGACACAGTCCTTGCAAAGCACGCTTGCTGTTAACCAAGATCCATTCCCAGTTGCTGTGAACTGGGGAGGAAGGGACAGTGATAACATTCAGCTTGAAAAAGATTCCATTTTTCAACACTTAAAAAAGTCTGTCCAGGCCTCCGCTGCCGCCTGAGTCTTCCTGGCCATTTTTGTGGTTTTTACATGTTCCTCTGTTTCAAAATATTGTCCTTTCCCAGGATGCTGAGTGAAAGAGCCCTGCAAGCTCCCAGAGAAATGGCAGACTAGGCACGAAGTGCTGTCAGATGCTCCAAGTCAACGAAATGAAAACCATATGATTTCTCACCCCTCCCCCCCCGCACCACACACACAAATAATATTCCCTGTCTCCCCACTGCCGTGATAATGGTCTTCAAACTACAGCATTTTCAGACAGAAGCCTGATTTGGAGGTTGGTGGAGTCCCTTTAGTAATAATATCTACCTCTTGTACAGCACTTTTCATCTGTGGAGCTCAACAGAGATCGCTATCGTTTCTCTCCCAAGTACAGAAGAGGAAACTGAGGCACAGAGAGGTGCCGTGACTTGCCCAAACTCACATAGCTAGCTACAGCTGGAGCTAGGAATAGACCCAGCATCTCCTGAGTCTCACCGCAATTCCCCTCTCCACTGAACCACTGTAATGAAGTTGGTTTTACCCACAAAAGCTTATGCCCTAATAAATCTGTTAGGGTATGTCTACACAGCAAAAGTTATTTCAAAATAATTTTACAACACAGCCAAATAGCTATTTTGAAATTAATTTGAAATAGCGGAGCACTTATTTTGAATTTGGTAAACCTCATTCTACAAGCAATAACGCCAAATTCGAAATAGCTATTTCGAAATAAGTGCTGTGTAGACACTTACATCGAAATAGGGGGCCTCCAGCCTTCCCAGGGTGCCCTGGTGGCCACTCCAGCCTCAACCAAGAACACTCCTCTCCCTCCTCTCCTCCCCGGAGCCCTTAAAGGGGTTGACTCTGGCCACAGTGCCTGTGCCATCTCCAAGCCTGCCAGCCCAGAGCCAGCAGTCACTGCCACTGACCCAGGGGCCCCAAAACATGAGCCAGCAAGCCACTGGCAGCCAGCCCTCCACTGCTCCCCAGGAGCATTCTGCCACCTCCCAGGAGCTTGCCAAGGCCTGGAGGATGGAGATCACGGACCTTATTCAGGTTTGAGGGTGATGCTCCCAATGTCCATGATCTCTGCACTAGACAGAGGAATGCGACTGTCTATGGCAGGATAGCTGCCAGCTTGGCCATCAAAGGCCACATGTGAACCCAGGAGCAGGTTTGCATGACAATCAAGTTGGTCCAGCGAGACTCCCACCCTAAGCCCTGAGCTTCCCCTCCCCCTTCTTCCCCTTGCTTCCCCCTTCCAGCTCCCTCCTCCCAGGTTTCCCCCTCCCCTCTCCCACCCTCTCTTTTCCCCTCTCCCACCTCCTTTCCCCAGTCTCACCAGAGTTTCATTCCCCCCCAGTTTTGTGTTTGTGTTTTTGTGTTTTGTGTTAAAGAGAGTTTGTGTTCTTGAAAATACATGTATTTTATTTGACATCAGGAAGGGGGGTTAGGGAGGGGTAACTAGAAGGATGTGAGGGAGGAATGAGGCACAAGCCCCCATTGGGGCAGACCAGGGAGACTCTTAGTGCTCCTCAGGGTGGAAGCTCTCCCGCAGGGCCTCCTGGATACTGACAGCCCCTGATGGACCTCCCAGATGGCAGCCTGCAGAAAGTGAAGCCAGGCTAGCAGCAACGCATCCACGAGAAGCACCAGAGTGCCCAGGGGCAGCTCTGGCTCCATGTTGCAGAGTGCTGTGGTGTCCCGAGTGAGGGTAATCAGAGCACGCAAAGACAAAATGCTTAGCTGTCCCTCATCGAGGTAGGCAAGCAAGCAGGGAAAGCTGAGAACCGGCTGTTTGGGGGGTCCCTTTAAGCACAGGCCTCAGATAGCCTCAGACAGAAGCCACACAAAGTAACTCCTGACCTGATGTCCTGCCGGACCTGGTTCCGGCCGGCCTTAAATGCAATTCAACATCCACTCAGTGTGGACGCGCTATTTCGAAATGCATTTTGTGTGTTGACACGTTATTTCGAAATAACTTATTTCAAATTAACTATTTCGAAATAAGATATTTTGAAATAACGCTGTAGTGTAGACATACTCTTAGTCTCTCAAGTGCCTCATGAGATTTTAATGGCAGCGTAGAGTTAGGGTGTTTCTACACAGTGGCGCTAGTTCAAAATATGCAAAGCAATTTGAGCTACGCAAATTGTGTAGCTTATTTTGAGATAGTGTACTTCGAAATTTGGTGCTGTCTACACAGAGCCAAATTTCGAAAAAGATCACTATTCCAACAAGTCCCTTCATGCTTGTGGAACAAGGTTTACCAAGACATCGGAACAGCAAGCCCATTATTTCTATTGCATTTCAAAATAATGGATGTGCTGTTAAGATGCGGAAAATGCTATTTCAGGATACTGGACGTATCCCGAAATAGCACCGCTGTCTAGTGATACCCTTAGTGTAAGTGCCTCAGTTGTGCTCCCTGTCCATAAGATGGGAATGACACATCTCTACCTCCCAGAGGGGTTTTGAGACTGAATTCACTGCAGTTTGGGAAGCCCTCAGCTATCACTGTGGTGGAGGTCACAGAAAAGCCCAGAACAAATACTACCTGTTGTGATGAGCAATGCAGTTGACTGTACTGTGTTGTGAAGTACCTTAGGATGTGCTGGATATAGAGCACTCAGCAGCCTGGCTGACTTCGAGAACCATAGTACCAGGCAGCGGCAGGGAAGGTGGCCTTTTTAATGGACTGGATAATGAGCTCAGAATACATCGGCAAACACTATGGCAGATGTTAGGATAATTAGCAGTGATTTCCCTGCTTTGCCTGAGATATCTAAACACACAAAGCCAAATTCATCCTTGGTATCAAACCACTGGCCTCAAGGAGAGCAACAGAATGGGGAGGAAAAGGACTCAGCCCAGAGAGCATAAGTAACAATGCTGAGTTTCCCCTATATGACTCCCAGCTACCTACCAATGCTACCTTCTAACTCTGCTCCTCTTTCTGAATACTGAGGCATCCGGGCTGTCCTTAGGATTTATGGGATCCTCCATCGTACTATTAAACTGGTGCCCTTGTGCTGTATGGCAGAAGAGGAAGGGGTGACTTTTCAGAGATGTGATTTTATAAACGTCAGCAAGGCACTAATGACATTTTGAACTAAGGTACTATTGGCTAGCGCTAAATTCAGAAATTACAGGCCATACCTGGGCTTGGCAAATGCCTGTTAACTGGCTTCATTGCCATTGAATGGCTCTTTCACAGGGTCAGTGTTCTGCTTACAGCTCTGGCAGGTTTTTTCGCTTTTAAGTTACCGACCTACTCTCGGGAGGAAGCAGAGCCACAGAACAGGTATAGGAAGAGGTGGGTTGACATTAAGACCCACCCACATTTTGGGGTGCCCTACACAACTGCGTATTCTGCGTATGGTAAGGGCAGCGCTGCAAGGTATTTCCTTTGTCCTTTAGCTCTTTCCATAGATCTCAGTACAATAAGCAGGGGTCAGTGTCTTTCCTGCCAGAGGAAGGGTGGGTAGGGTTACCAGATGGTTTCAAAAAAATACCGGACACACTTGATCTCAGATAGCGGGGTTGGAGGGGAGGGACCAGCTGGGAAGGGAGTGGGGCTGGCCAGGGGAGATGTGTGGGGAGGGGAACCAGCCGGCGGAAAGCAGGACTGGCTGGGAGGGGGTTGGGGGGAGTGTGGCTGGCAGGGGGAGCTTGGGGGGGGGGGGAGAACCGGCTGGCGGGAAGTAGGGCTGGCTGTGAGAGGGTTGGGGGAAGTGGGGCTGGTCGGGGGGAACCGGCCAGCGAGGAGCAGGCCTGTCCAGGAGGAGGTCGGGGAGAGTGGGGCTGTCCAGGGGGAAAGTGGGGGGAGGGGAGAACCGGCCGGCGGAGAGAGGGGCTGGACCAGGCGCACGCAGATCCCAGGGTGCTGCTTGTCCCGCGCATGGCCCCAGTGGGGAACACGGGCAGGTCCGGCCCCAGGGATGGAATCCCGCCCCGGCCCTGGCCCTGCCCCCCTCGTCTCTATTGTGTAGTTCCGTACTGCCTGGCTGGTAGACATGCTCACGCAGTGTGAATGTGTCTACCAGCCAGGCAGTACGCAACTACATACTGATACTCATGATAATAAAAACTTAATTAGAAAATACTGGATATTTATATGTCCGGTATTTTCTCAATTTGTTTCCTGGACAGAAATCTCAAATACCAGACTGTCTGATTCAAAACCGGACACCTGGCAACCCTAAGGATGGGGCCTTTGTAACCTAATAATAATAGTTCCAAGGCAAATGCTGTTTGAGTGTAACAAAACTGAGGCGCAATTAGAGTTATCGCAGCCACTCAGAAATACATGGCAACTACCTGGGTACAGCTCAGATCTTCTGCTCCAAAAGCCATGGCTTCCACCACTGGACTTAAAGACTATCTTTTCACTGTAAGCCACATAGAGCACATTATAGCAATTGTGCAGTTTTGAGCCCATCCTATAGGTGTCAGGAGTATACACCCGGTTATTTCAGTACAGCACCGATGGACTCCCTTGCAGAGTGTTAGCAACAATATGGAGACAATTGAGCTGTAGGTGTAACCCTGGTATTGTGTGTGTCACAGATGGGCTTCTTTGCTGATCTGCAGAGGATATATGTTGCTAGCTACGAAAAGGTTGCTCTTTAGCTCAAATTGTAGCAGCTCATGTGTTTAGCTCTGGAAGTGCCTGGTTGAATTCCCAGCATATTGACCAAGTAGGTAGTGGTCAAACTGGCATAGTTCACTGGAGACCTTCCTAAGATGCTACAGTGTAATCGCACATACATGTTGAATCCCTTTTCAAAGGGAACTCTTTGCTTTTTAACAAAACCTCTTTACTGGGCTGACTGCTTTTACACTGAAACTCTGGGTGGGAGCAAACAGAACCATTTAGCTTTGCCTCCCGACACCAGCCTGCTATCCAAATGGGATGGGAAGCAATTTGTGCATCAGTTGCAGCCAGGCATGTCTCCCCCATGTCCCTGCAAGCATCGGGAGCGCTCCATGCTGCTGTTTGAAAGTGCTCCGCTGGCTTTGTACACCATAGCGTGCCATGTGTAGAGGTTGCAGTTGCTATGGAGACTCATGGTATAGATTTTCTTAAACTACTATAAGAAAGGAGGAGGGAGAAAACCCATGCAGGCCGAGTAGCCACTGTGCTTTTGCAAAGAGTTTATTAGTGCCACAAATGCTGGGAGATGCTTCCTAGGACACCCGGGTCCCTTCCATACTAGCCAGGCACTTGACATTAACTCTGGCTGACTTAGTGAGCTGTGCTTTCCAAGAGGTTCAGGTTGGCAGCTCCTTGGCTACTTCTGAGCTGTGACCCTCGCCATTCGTTAGCACTTCGTTAGCTTGTCTTTTGGGAGCTCAGTGTTTGTGAGCGGTGCCAGATTGCGGGACCAGGGGCCCGTCCTGTACTAGCAGGGAGATGGGAAGTCTTCATCCTAACTACCAGTGGCCTGATCCTGCAACTTGCTCCATATAAATGGATCTTTGTTACAAAGCCCCACTGACATCAAGGATGGGCATTTCCCATGCTGAGCTATAGCAGGATCTGGGCCTAGGATTTTGCAACAGGTAGAGGCAACAGGATAATTACAGTGATGTGTAAACCCCTCCACCAGGAACTGGTCTGAGGATGAGACCAGTTGAACCTTTCATCCAAGCCCATCACCAGAATCATAGAATCATTTAATACTTGAGTTAGAAGAGACCTCAGAAGAGACCTGGCTGTAAACACTTCTAAAGATAGGGATCCTATCACCTCCCTTAGTAACCCATTCCAGTGCTTCACCACCCTCCTCGTGAAATAGTTTTTCCTATTATGCAACCTAGACTGCAACTTGCTCCTTGTTCTGTCATCCGTTACCACTGAGAACAACCTGGCTCCATCCTCTTTGGAACGCCCCTTCAGGTAGTTAAAGGCTATCATATCTCCCCCCCCCAACACACACATGTACACTCTTTCCTTCTAGAGACTAAATAAGCCCAAATCTCTCAGCCTGTCCTGCTAAGTTGGCTTTGAGACTGACTTTGAGTCACCACTAACTTGACTGGGGTAGAGGCAACAGCTTCTATGCTTTTATGTCCCATTTTACAGCATGATCCAGATCCCTCCCCCCCTCCCCCGCAAGTCAAGGACAATTATTTTTCAGCAATTCTGATGGGAAGGCGACATTCCCTCCTCCCCACCACTCCCCCCAAGCTAATTTTGAGCATATATAAATCTAGCTGAATTGGCAACCCTGAGGAGTGAAGTCCCCTATTTACCCAGATTGCTGCATAGGGTATGGGCCATGGCAGCAGAAATTTACTCCATACTACTTCTTCCAGAGGGCCTAATCCCAAAGATAGCATACCCAGGGCCATGGGGTTAGAAGTCAGTCTCCAAATATTGTCACTCCCAAGACTCAGCTGAAAGGTGTATGGATGTGGCAACGTGAATGTGAACCTTCATCCGCTGGGAAACTGGCTGAGACTACCAGCTCTTTTTACACAGGCCACCAAGCATCTATCATACGGTAAGGCAGGGGTAGGGAACCTCTGGCCTGGGGACCAGATGTGGCCCCTGGCTTGCCTGGATCTGGCCCCTGAGGCTCAAGGCTCCAGGCTCCCCACCATCTCATCACAGGGCTGGAGCACACAAAATCTAGCCTGGGCCCCCCCAGGCTCTGGTGTGTGAGGGGAATGTGGGGAGCATCTTTCTCCTCAGCTGGGGGCCACGTCAGTTGTTTTGTTTTGTTTTTTTGCTTCTTACTTGTGTGTGGCCCTCAACTGATTTTTCTGTGGGTCAGCAGCCCCCGACCCCCAAAAAGTTCCTCACTCCTGCGGTAAGGCCTCTCAGCCATTACCAGTCTGGATCCAGCTTGAATCAGTAGCCTAGACACAAAAACCTTCACCAATTGGATCCTCTCAAAAGTAACCCCTTCCTATGTTTCACTTTGTCCTCCTCTCAAATTAAAACAAAAAACTTCAAGGGCAAGATCCTTAGCGGACAGAAATCAGTAAATTCAAATGGCTGATTTTCACTAGCTAAGGATTTGGCCCAAAATTCCAGTGTGTGTCAGTTTTGCAATGATTTATGTACATGCTAGTCGAGCATTTAAAAGAGGAATTCAGCTGAATTGACTGACAAAATCCCTTGTGAATTCTTAGTATATGAATCCTGGCATATAAACCCACACACTTTCAAGCCCTCTCTCCGCAACTTTTGTTTCCATAGTAACCACTGTTTATATTTTTATCTATTCAGAATGTTTCTATCAGATTTTGCTTCTTGGAACAGTTGTTACAAGTCATTTCACCAAGACAGATGATCCTGATAAGGAGCATAGTTTCCATTCTACACAAATGCACATTTTGTTCAATCAACCTGAACAATTCAAATCCGGAAAGAGCTGTGTTTTTAAAAACTCACTATCAATGCAGCAGCATGATGTAAAGAGGCAACAGAAGAGCTAGTGCAAAATAAGAGGGTAAGACACTAGCCTGATAAAATATGAAAATAAGAAAAATCCCACACACAGTTCTGAAAGCACTAGTTGCCTTATGAAATTAGGTCCTGCTCTTTTTAGATTAGGGTTTTATTCACAGAGCTATGCCTAAACATGGTTTCTTGGGTTATTTGCATTGCTACAACTGTTTTACATTTGTACCTCGTTAAATCTAATCATACTTTCCAGGCCTATTTAAAAATTGCATGGAAGTAGGAGAGGGTGCACAAAGAACACAGAATTGGGGCTGGTCTTGCTGGCTCATGTGTTTTACTTATTAATGCGTTTCCAGTATCCGACCACGGTAGATTTGAGTCACCATGTCCATAATTAACCATACCTCCCTCCCCAACCTTTGTTTAATGCTTCTTTCTTAAACGGGGTTATTCATGGAACAATATTGCTGGGACGTCCTTTGTGCTTCTCACTGGAGAAATCAGGGTTCAAAGATCACTAACGTCAATGGGTTTTGGATCACGCCTCTATAGGCATTCTATACTAGGAGCCATGACATTTCCTGGACTAATCTTGCCCCTAAGAAAGGGTACACCTCAGGTTCCTAAGCAATTTATCATTGCTTCATCTTGGGTTTTTTTTTGATGGCTTTATTTAGCCCCCACACTTTTCTTCTTTTAACTTCAGACCAATAGTCAGAATCCATTCCAGTGGAAAATCCCTTCTTTCCTTCTTGCTGCTTTCTTGGATTTACAGTCATCCCATTCTACCCTTCAGTGTTTTTTTTATCTCTAGACTTATATCCAGCTCGAATGAACCTTTCTTCCCAAGCCACATACTAAACCATTCCTCTCTCCTTCCCCTCGCCCCGTCTCCCTTCAGAGTATATCCAGTTTACTGATCTTTTTTCTTCAGGGAAGCTCAGAGGTTAGAGGTTAGACTAGCGGTTAGGCCTAGATCTCTGAAATTCAGTCATTTCAATTTGTAGGTCCTCATATATTATGGTAATTAGCAGGGCTTGACCATCACGGCATTTTTAGATTTGTAACTGCCCGGGCAGATGGGTACATCTACCTCAATCGAGGAGAGAACGTTATCGTACAAGATGTTGTCACAGGGTCAACAACTCTTTGCAAGCAAATGTCCTACTTCCGTTTCAGCAGCTACAGGGCAGCAATGCTTTGGGCATAGCCGACGCTAGCTCGCCACAGGAAAGTGCAGCTTTTGACCACTTCCCAAAATCTTGGAGTGGATCTCCATCAAAAACTATTGCCCATCCTTGCCTTGGGCTTTGGCTTCAGTCCTAGGTGATGGGACTTGGGGTTTAGCCCCCAGCAGCTCTAACACCAGCCCTAGTGACCTCATTAAAATGAAGTCACATGGCTCACAGTTTGAGAACCACTCTCTTGGCTGGGGTGGGCAATAATTTTTGAAGGTTGGCCACTGGAAGGGGCGGAGCCTCAGGCAGAAGGGGCGGAGCCTCAGGCAGAAGGGGTGGATTCCTGGATGATTATGATGGAGGTGTGCTGCATGGTTACTGGAAAGAGTTTAGGGGGGTGTCTGTAAGTGAGGACTGGCCTGTCCCGCAAGGCCTGTGAGAGTGAGGGGTCATTTTCCAGGATAGGTTGTAACCACGCAGCACAGTAACCACGCAGCACACCTCCATCATAATCATCCAGGGACCCACCCCTGCAATCAGCCCTGATGCAATCAACTCTGTCCACACATCTACACAAGCAATATCATCACAGGAGCCAACCACATCAGCCACCACATCAGAGGCTCATACAACTGCACATCCACTAATGTGATCTACAGTATCCCGAAATAGCATTGCAGTGTAGACATACCCCCAGTCTGTAACTGGAAAAACTTAAAAAACAATGAATAGTCTATCACAGTGTTTCTCAACCTTTTTTTATAAAGTACACCTTTTAAAAAAAATAATTACCCCCTAATACCTACAGTTTTCAAACACACACATTTTTTTTACCATTGCAACACATTTGTTTAAACAACTTAATCGTATACAAGCAGGCAATGAAATTTTTGGGTGTAAAAAGTACAAAAATAACAAAGCACTGTAAAACTTAAAACAAAAATTCAGTTTTCTCCAAATTTCAGTTGTGTTGACGTACCCCCCCCCCCAGACTTCTCTCGAGTACCCCTAAGGGTACTCGTACCACTGGTTGAGAAACACTGGTCTAGCAGCACCTTAAAGACTAACAAAATATGTAGATGGTATCATGAGTTTTCATGGGTCCAACCCTTCTGCATTAGGATGGTTTTCACCCTTTTAGGAGGAAGCCTCAGTCCAGAGACTGGGTGGGCTCCCAGGCTTACATGAATCCACACTGAAGTCAGTACGGGTCTGTCTACACAGCAAAGTTATTTTGGAATAATGGAATAAAGCTGCGAGCGTCTATACAGCAATTACATTATTTCAAAATAATTTCGAAATAACGGATGGCTTATTCCAACTTCTGTAAACCTCATTCTAAGAAGAATAACACCTATTCTGAAATAGCTAAGGTGTGTGTAGACGCTCCACGTCTGCTATTTTGAAATAGCCCCATACCAGGGCCATTCTAAGTTATTTCTCCTGGGGCTCTAAATCGAGATAGCACGTCTACATTAAAGAAGCCTGCCTCAGACTAATTTTGAGGCTTCCCTGCAGTGTAGATGTGCTATTTCGAAATAAGTAATTTTGAAATAACTGTGCAGTGTAGACGTAGCCTAAAGGTGCAAGGATCCATCTTTCCAAACAATTTGAAAATTGGGAGCCACACCACTAGCTGTCTCCAGGCCTTAGACCAGCTATCCTGTCCTCAACAGTTTTGTTACCATAAATAGCGGAAGTGTGAGAAGTGCTAAATTGCTTATTAATTTTAATCCATTTGAAATCCTGGCTCATCACACTGCAGAATGTGATACCCTAGGAAATTATTGTCATTGTGCATCTCCTTTTTCTTAATTTGAAAACTTACTGAAAGTAAATGAAATTTGTACCACGTGAAAGCAAAATGTTACCTGCTGCTTTGCTTAGTCAAAATAAAGAAACATGGGTCTTGACTCCAGTTTACATTTGCTCAAAATTATTTTCTGCTTTCAAAGGCATTTATAACATTTTGTCATTCTCCCTCCTTCCATCTACAGAAAAATACGGCACCGTTTTAATCAGAAACAAGGATTATGTCAAAAAGTGAACTGTCACCCAGCACAGTGTCTGATCCCTGCAATGATTTCCTCACTGAGTCTCGGGCTCTGTTCTCTCATCTCTTTCTCTATCAACCAAACTGAAAATAAAGGCAAAATTATACTGTCATCGGTGTCTAAAAGTGTTCTAGTTAAGCATCTGTCAGCGCTTCCATTATGAATCTTGATAGCCAAGGTTTCCTATCTCAGCTATTTCATATTGCACCAGGCTGAAACTTGGCGTGCATGGTAAAGATGACGCTAACAGTTTGCTTAACAGCAGCCTTTTCATATTCTTGGAACCAAAACAACATAGGGAGGATGCTGTTTTTTGCACTCTATCAAGGCCTGTGTTTCAAAGGCCCCGAGCACTTGTAGCTCCCATTGACTTCAGCCTGAGCACCTCTGGAAACAAGGCCTAATATTCAGGTTCATTTTGTCTGAGCGTCCAACCCTCTTTGAAATGTGATGAGAGAGCATGGATTCCACTTCCTGTTCTGCTCTTGTGACCTGGAGTGAGACCTGAAGGTAGTGGAATCTCTCCAGATTCACGAGGAGGCTGTGAGTGTAAGGTTTGATTTGTAACTTTACATCCGCCTTGTCGCAGGTTTCAGCAAAATCTTCTCACACACACAAATGCTCCTTTGCTTCTCTCTTTGTTTCCTCTTTTAAACCTGAACACTCAGGGGACTAGATTATCTCCTCTTCCCTACTTCCCACACCTTCTGATTCTAATCTTATTGCTGTGCTTAGGCAGAAAAATGCAGCATACTTGGTCCTTAACTGGCTAGCCGGGGATTTCTTTAAGTTGGGGGAGCATTCTTAGTGGACATAAAATGGACCAAGCTGGCCCCTTAGTGGGGTGGAAGGCGTCTATGCCCATTATCAGCTGTGATCTGGGTTTCAGAGTAAATGTAGCCAGTTGGTGAAAGTTAAAGAAGCCGGAAGGTTGCTCTAACTTATGTCAATGGGCTGAGCTGGCAAAGTTGAGATTCAGGGAGTCACGATTTGTACTCTCAGCCCCACTCCCGGTGGATCCTTGTGGATCCTGGAAAGAACCTGGGCCATACATGCAAAATCTTTACTGTGAATCTCTGTGTGGAGAAAGCACAGGGCACAGACAGAAAGACAAGCACTTTGGAACTTCCCAGAGATTTTTCTTTCATTAGCATTCTGAGGAAATCCTTGGGCTACAAAGATCTTATTACCATTCTCTTGGTCACAGCTCCAAGTCATTATTTCCAGTCTCATATGTTGATCACATTGGTAACAAAATCATTAATAATTTAAACCCTTCAAATAGTTGCTCCAGCCCCATTGGAGGCACATTTTTTTTCTTTTTTCCTTCAGGAAAATAGGAATATTAAAAAGCTAGCCTAGCAGAGACTGTATGTAATCCTATGTAACCTACCCTATTACAGCCCTGTTCTTATAAACCTAGGACTATCAATTTATACACAAAACGTTATATGAGCCACAAAAATCTATAACTCTCTGTTTTTGTCTGTAGCTGGATACCAGGAGATAAGGTTCAAAGCAATTTTCCTTTTCAGATTCACAGCAGGACTTGTTTTTCTTACACTGATGAATATAGGAGTGTAGTATGGGGAAATTGGCAATCACAGCACCTGGAAAGCCTAATTTATCTGAATTCACATTGTAAACAAAGATTTTTCATCCTGCTGCTCCTAACTCAATGAGAATCTAGTCTGGTTCAAACAGTGTGGCTGGGCGAAAGAACTAACGTAAAAGTTCTCACACAAAGTGTGGTTGCGGTTATTACTAGTATGGGGCACATTCACTCTCAGCCTACAGAAAGCTAGACAGCTACCTGGGCTCAGTTCTCCTCTTCATCTCCAGCTGAGAGAAAGAGAGAGGATTACCTGTGCAAATGTAGATGTGTGTACAAATGAAGGCAGTGCGTGACATTTAAGAGCATGAGGTTCATGTTCACAAGTGACTTATTGTTAGGGAAAGTCAATGAGACTTAGGCACCCAAGCCACTTTTGAAAATGAGATTTTAGGAATATTTGGAAATTTTACCCCACGTGATTAACATTTTCAAAAATGTCAAGACCTTTACTGTGCTTGACACAGGTAAATATACACTACGGCTTCCCTAATATCATTTCTCCGTGTAAGCAATTGCTGTAGTTCTCACAGAAATATAAGATAATGTTGAATGACAGGGGACATGTCCACAAGAACTTCCCTCTGTTAAGAGGTGTCCCACATTATGAAACTGTCTGAGAACCTCTGCATTAGAGCCACTGAAATACACCACAGTGGCAGCCACTTGTAGGCTATGTTTATACTTGCGGCTTCTTGTGCCAGAAATATGCAAATGAGGCTAAGCGTGGAATATCGCCAAGCCTCATTTGCATACATGAGCCGCCATTTTTGCAGAAGAGGTTCTTGCGCCAGAAGGAGCTGTTTACACTGCCCCTTCTTGCACAAGAAAACCCCTCTTGTGCAATGCCATTACGCCAATTATTTTCAGGAATAACGGTATTGCGCAAGAGGGGTTTTCTTGCACAAGAAAGGGCAGTGTAGACAGCTCCTTCTGGCACAAGAGCCTCTTCTGCAAAATGGCAGCTCATCAGGTATGCAAATGATGTACGGCGATATTCCATGCTTAGCCTCATTTGCATATTTCTGTCGCTAGAAGCCTTACAGGGAACACTGTCCCCTATACAGAGAAAAAGTTCTGGTTGTTCCAAATTGGGCAATCTTTAAACAAATCCTTGTTTTTTAACATTTTAAAAACTAGTCCCTTCACATATTCAGCCTATGCCCAGTTGTATTCCTAAGGCTTCATGCAGAGGAAAGTCCAGGAACTGGAAGTGGCTCAGAAATTCTGGGTTCAGTTCCCAGATATGCCACAGACACTCCTTGTGTGACCTTGGTCAAGTCACTTATTCCCTCTTCTCTACAATGGAGATAATAATGCTTGTTTCCTCCCATTCTTTTCTTCTGTCTTCTCTGTTTACATTGCAAGCTCTTTGAGGCTGGGAGTGTACATTTTTATAGCAACAATCTCAAGTGAGGGGGACCAAATATCAAGTGATGCCTTTAGGTTCTATATAGCAGTGTTTCCCAATTGGTACTTCTGTGAAGCGAAAATAAAGTTTCTGCAAGTATGCGACCAATTGTGGCGGGGTCTGGCAACATTCTTTTAAGCTGAAAAGGGTTCCATGGCCAAATAAAATTGGGGAACACTGTGCTATATAGTAGTATATGGAAAGTAAAACATAATTCTGCGCTCTTACCAGGCAGAGACTAACGTGTATGAAACTTGAGAGAAGTGCAGAACCAGGCCTTTTATTTCAAAATAAAGGCATTTAATTTATGGATGAATTATGAAGACAGCAAAATACCTATTCCTTCACAGATGTCATCATTCCCACCTGTCTGTTTTGGGTGTTTGAATGGATATGCAAGTGCACAGAGCAATCTCATTTTTTGGAAAACCTGTTTCACTGACTAATATTCTAACCAAGTCTATGGCAGATCACTTAAATAGCCTTTTTTCCAGGCAACATAGACTGCACCTCTCATTTCCTTCTAATTCCCTGAAGCAGGCTTCGTGTGGGTGTGTGGGTGGAGAGAGAGAGAAAAAAATCACAGTGAATATACGATAATCATTTTCTGTCAAATTAAAATTCTGATTCATTCCAATTTACTACTCTTGGCCAAGAAGCCTTTAAAAATAAAGTGGTAGAGATGTAGCCGTGTTAGTCTGGGGTAGCTGAAGCAAAATGCAGGACAATGTAGCACTTTAAAGACTAACAAGATGGTTAATTAGATGATGAGCTTTCGTGGGCCAGACCCAGGTTTTTGATCTGAGGAAGTGGGTCTGGCCCACGAAAGCTCATCATCTAATAAACTATCTTGTTAGTCTTTAAAGTGCTACATTGTCCTGCATTTTGCTTTAAAAATAAAATCTATGGAAGGAGAGAATGAATTCACCACAGTATGAATCTTTCTGTGCTGTGTGGTTAACACCAGTGTTCAGAGCAGTGATGGACTGAACTTTCCTGTCCTTCCTAATTTGCTAATTTGGACCGGGATCCACAGGTAATCTCAGTATGGAAAAGGTGGAGAACCACTGATCTAATTGATTGACAATTCCCAGCAACTCTGTTAAAAGGGTAACTCAATGGCCTCCTCGATGCTTCTGGAAACCTCAAGAAGTTCAAAGATCTGGAGGTCTCCCACATCCGCATGCTGATCCAACTGACGGCAGTATTTCCTTTTCCCTTCCTCCCCTCTTGGATACTTCTCATTGCCCCATTCCTGAGCAACCTCATCTTTCACTTTCCATTAGTTCCTCCCTCAACCCACAGCTTTCTCCACTCTTTGAAAACCAGTTTCCTCTCTCCTATCCTCATCACAGTCCTTGATTCACTGGTACCTCTCTCCTTCCAAAAAAGGCCTCTTTTACTCCCCACTCCTTTTCTGTACAGAGACAGCTCCTAGAACTCACCAGCCCTCCACTACTAAGAGCCATAGGGAGTCATTTGCAGTCCTCATTGTGAGCCATACAATGAACTGTAGGGTTTTTAGTGGCAGCCCAGAAAGCTTTGTTTCCTTAGTAAGGGGATGGCCCAGAAGTTGTGAGATTTGCTAACGATCAGCAGCACAGCAGAGATTTCCAGACCTGCTGGGACTGTAAAAGGATAGGTTTAAAATTCAGCATAAAAGTTTGAGCTGGTTCTGACTTTTGCTAGCTTGATTAGGCTCTCCCCACCATATTTATTTAATTGTTTTAAATTAGTGACTTTAAGTTCTGGTGAAAGGTGCCAAATTCTTTAACCAGAGAACAGGAATTGGGAATTCAAGCTTCCCTTGACAGAGCTCTGACCTGGAGGAACCACCTTTGCAAGGCTGAATGTAGCTTCTTTGTGAGCCCTTTGAGCCTCTGCTGAGACCTCTAATAGAGGCACCAAGTATCACTTGCATGAACCAACATGTTCTAGTGGTTAGACTGCAGGCTTGTAAGTTAGACAGACTTGGGTTCTAGCTCTGCCCATGACTTACTGTGTAACCTTGGGCAAGTCCCTTAACCTCCTGGCCTTGTTTGCAGCTGTAGGGAGAGATGATGTTTTGAGTAGGGTTTGCCTACGTGGTGTGATAATGTAATGTGGGGAGAGGTGTGTGGATTTCTAAAGTGCAATAAGTTGAACATTAATTGGTCCACTTAGGCCCTGCGTGAGTGTTACCATGGTGCTGTTTGAAACAAAGCTATACTGAAGTGCTCTATGGAACCAGCAGGATCTACATGGACCAAATAATGTGCAATATGTTAGTGAACTTTTGAAATCACATCCCCATATAGTGCACAGTGTAGAAAAGTCCTAAGACAACACATGTTTAAAAATACCAGAACCCTCTCCGAGAGCTTCAGACATTGCTACAACCAATGGAGTTACAACCAACCGGTAGCGATGAATTATGGAGTCTGTTTTTGCCAAGGTAAATGTACAATTTCTGCTTCAGCTTCTCCATCTTACCCACTTTTAAAAGATACGCTAAGATCCTAAGAGTAAGGACAAATTGATGAAAGCACATTGTGAGGAGGACTTTGCAGGATAAGGTCATTTCATTATATAGACTCCTCTAGAGGAGGAACTGAGATAACTACCGATGCTTAAAATATCACTGGCAACACAGCAATGTCTGTTAGAACCTCAGGAAGCCAGGCAGACCTTTCAGAGAAACATTCTGAACATTACAATGTTTCATCAATAATTTGCCACGAGTATAGTGCTGAAGAAATGATAAAACCTTTGATTTATCTCTACTGTCCTCAGATGCCTTCAGCAAAGCACACTCTAGTGATTGTACACATTGATTTATTGCAGCATAGCTAATCTGTATGTACAGGTACACAAAGGAAAAAAAAGTTGATCCTCAAACATTTAACCAGTCTATTGATTTTTCTATTTAACACAATATACACACCCATCCGTTGCCGCTCCTGAGGATGGGAAAGCATAAGCAGAATGTTACTGCCTATGAAGGGTTACTGATGTGACTAACCCTGAATCTTAGGGTGTGTCTAGACTACAGGGAAATTTCAAAAAAAGTAACCTTTTTTCGAAAAATCTTTACCTGCATCTAGACTGCTGCCACCTTCTGTCGACAGTAAATCGACAGAATGCAGCGGTTTTGTCGATGGCGGTAAACCTCGTTTTACGAGGAATAATGCTATTTTCGACAGATTGCCACACAGCTTTAGGCCTCTCAGCAACCTGTGGGAACCCCGCCTGTGGCCTGACACTTGTCTGTGCTGCTTGGCCATGGGGTGTGTGTGGTGGGGGGGCAGGGGGAGCAGGATGGTGGCCTGCACATCTTCTGGGCTCCAGGGAAGCTGTGGCTGCTGGCCAGGCCACACCATGCCTTACTGAGACCACATCAGCCTCCTCTGACCCTAGAGGACAAGCACTGACTGCTGAGAAGGAGGGCATGCCCTCTCAGGGAAAGTGTGAGCATGCGTGACTGACGACTTTTCCTTCTTGTCCTCCACAGCTGGACCAGCTGACCAGGAGGGGAGTGCCACACCTGTCCCACCACCCAGACGGCTGCAGGGAACCCGTCGGCACTGGCACACATATTTGGACATCTCCAAATATGGACAACGCCAGCACATCTCGTTCCTGCAAGGGATGCACGAGGTATTTAACCAGAGGATGCAGGCGGAGGCACAGTGGCGCAGTTGCTTGCTGGATGAGTTTGCTGTTTGCACTGCTATCCAGGAAGCCATGGCCTTCCTCGGTCCCGTGCCTGTTCCTGCTCCTCCTGCTCAGCCTGCCCCCCCTCGTCCCCTGCCCCCCCTTCACCCTCTGTCCCCCCTCACCCCCTGCCATCCCAGACCCAGGTACAGCCCCACCTCCTGCCCAGCCCCCTACTGTCCCAGCCTGCATGCGCGGCCATCTCCGAGCAGGCCTCTGTAGCCAAGGTGGCAGGGGCTCTTCATCCAGGCAGCACTCTCAGCCCTGAGCCTCCCCCCCCCCACTTCCAGGTTGACATTCCCCTCCCCCCTTCCAGGTTGACATTCCCCTTCCCACCTGTGAGAGTCAGTAAGGGTAAAGTGCTTACCCTTCTGGGCTCCAGGGAGGCTGTGGCTCATCGTCCCACTGCTCCATAACAAGCCAGTCCCACCAGTCTGAACTGGTGTCCAGCCTACAAACTCAGCTCTGCAGGAATAAGTTCGGCGGCAAGGGCAGTGGGGCTGCAGCCCGAGTGAGGGGCTCAAAGCTGGGCTCTGAATCCAGCTCTGCCACAAACATCATGATAGTCTCATGAAGATTCAGCAGAACTTCCAGCATCAGAGTGTGGGGGCCATCGCCTGCCCAGGGGCAGCTCAGGCTCCATGGCCAAAAACACAGTGAAAAGCAGAAAAAAAACCCTTAAAAATAAACTGCTGTGGTGTCCGAGGAAGCAGGGCAACCAGAGCAAGCACTGCAGCAGCTTTTCTTTCCCTCCAGGAAGTAGGCAAGCCAGAAGCAGGAGCAGAGCAACTGTTGTCCAGGGGGGGATCCCTTTAAGCATGCATCTCTGCAAAGAGCAGGCAGCAGCACCTAGAAATAAAGGCTGCCCCCATGCCCTGCCAGAAGCACTTCTGGGTGCCTTTGTCTTTCGAAAGAGTGTCCGGCAGTCTGGATGCTCTTTTTCAAAAAAAGAAGATCGATTTTTCGATCCACGTTATGCAATCTAGACGCTCTTTTTCGACAGAGGCTTTTTCAAAAGATACTTTCAAAAAAGCCTCTGTCAAAAAAGGTGTGTAGAATAGACGTACCCTTAATGTAAAGGCCTCACTGTGTTTAAATTTATCAAAAAGGAAGACGGAGAGGCAACTTGATTGTAGCACATAAGTACTTTCATGGGGAGAAAATAGTGGGTACTAAAGGGCTCCTTAATCTAATGGAGAAAGGCAGAACAAAAGCCATCACTGGAAGCAAAAACCAGACATTCAAATTAGAAAATATGCACAAATTGGAACAGTGCATGTGATTATCCACTGGAACAAACTACCAAGAGAAGGAATGATTTGAAAGCCCCAGGAGACGGGGAATCCTTTGTGGAAACCAAATGTATATTATTTTGCTATGTATGGAAGTAACTGGATAAAATTTAAGGGCCTGTGATAGACAAGAGATCAGTCTAGGTCTGAAGTTCACAAACTGGGGGGTTCAGAGCAATATTCCCTCTAATCTGTTCCATCCATGTGTGGAATAATTTTTATGTGCACCAAGGCATGTGCAAATGTGCACCACCAATAGAAACACAAAACCTAGCTGTGGGGGCTCAGTTAATCAGCTGGGCAGCATTTGAATCTTGCCTGGGCAGTTGCACAAGTGCTCAGCTTACAGGGAACACTGGTGTGGAATGAATTCCATGGAGGAGCTTTAGGGAATAGTGAACTTTTTACCCATAGCAATGAGTAACCGGCAAAGTGGATTCCTCCAGACATACCAGGCCCTCAGGTGGTGCTATGCATTTTTGATAGATTTCTGTTCAAATTGTGTAGCATTACACAAAATTGTTGCCCCCATTTGCTATGGTGTGGGATGCACATTTAATTGTAAGCATCAACCATAAATGCAGATTTGTTTTTGCTCTGGATCGTTGGCTCATTCATGCAATAGGAAAAAAAAAACAAACCCTGTTCTGGTGAAAAACAAAGAAGCCAAAACTGAATTAAGTGAGGCAACACTGCCGTACACATTGATGTATGCATTTGTACGGCTGGGGAGGAGGGTGGGAGGTGTAATCTACTACACAGCAGGGAGGTGTGATCGAATAAGTTTGAGAATCACTAGATGAGATGATCCAGTGGCCTACTGTGACCTGAAACTGTATGGCTACGTCTACACTGGCCCCTTTTCCGGAAGAGGCATGTAAATTTCACCAGTCGTCGTAGGGAAATCCGCGGGGGATTTTAAAAAAGCCGGAAAAGAGCATCTACACTGGCCCCGATCCTCCGGAAAAAGTGCCCTTTTCCGGAGGGTCTTATTCCTACTTCAAAGTAGGAATAAGACCCTCCGGAAAAGGGCACTTTTTCCGGAGGATCGGGGCCAGTGTAGACGCTCTTTTCCGGCTTTTTTAAAAGCCAGAAAAAAGCGGCGGACATTTTTATTTAAATGCCGCGGGGGATATTTAAATCCCCCGCGGATTTCCCTACGACGACTGGTGAAATTTACATGCCCCTTCCGGAAAAGGGGCCAGTGTAGACGAGCCCTATGAGTCTACAATCATGCTAACGGTCCCCGTGAAGTCAATGTGAGGAAAGATTTTTCAGATGAGTCAAAATTTGCAACAACATAAAAACCAAGCAGACAAGCCTCATCAGGCCGCTGGGCAAGGCAGGGGGGAGGGGCCTGCTCCGCAAGCCCAGAAGGGGCGGGACCTCAGGTGAAAGGGGCGGGGTTGGTACTAGGAAGTCTTCAGCATCTCCCAGAGAGCGCTGCACCTCCCCCGGCAGCTCTGAGCGCTGACCAGAGTGCACAGCATGGCATGGCGCTCCAGTAGAGATTTCAAGGGCCCAACTCTGGCCCATGAAGTCAGGCAATCTGCTATGGCTGTGGTCAGGACCAATACTTTAGAGAATGACAATTCTCTCTCACCCACTTACTCATTTGGTTCCATACTTTGGATGGGGGGGGTGACATAAGCATGGCCACACTGGGTCAAACTAAAGATCCATCTAAACCAGTGTCCTGTATTCTGTCAGTACCCAGCGCCGTGGGCCCTGGAGGGAATGAACAGAACAGGGAATCATCAAGTAACCTATCCCCTATCACCCATTCTCGGCTTTTGGGCAATTTCCTTATCCAGCCCTTCAATAAATTATCATGAACACTGAAGCGTGAGAGGTTGATTACTCCATTATCTTAGCCTGCATAACTACCATTGTTATTACTGGTGGTAAATTTATCCAGGCCCATTTAAAAATAGCCGTCAGATGTGAGTCTTTGACATTCTGTGGCAAGGAGTCACTCAGATTTGCTATCTGCTTTACGGAGCATTGCTTAACTTACTGGAAATGTACCAGCCTTTAATTTCATAGAGTGTCTCTCCCTCTCATCATAATATAGGCCAAGGCGACCAGGACTAAGGGTATCATTCCATAATACGCTAAAGGAGATACATTTATTGTAAGGACACAACGTGACCAGTTTTCTGCAGAACAAGTCGACCTTCATTTCTCCGAGAGTCACAGTTAATGCCTAGCCCAGCCCAAAGATGGTCTGAGACAATTTGCTCAGGGGTGAGGGTGTGCTTTGGTCTCAAGGTGCATCTACACTGCCCCCTAAACAGTGTACAGGGGAACACTACAAAGCCCGGGACTTAAATATCCCATGCTTGATTTGCATCTTCCCATCTGGGTGTCATTTTTTGAAATTTACAAGCCTGGAATAACTGCACGTGGCAGTGAAACGGGCGTTTGAAATAAAGCCCTATTGCGAACTACCTGTTATTCCTCCTGCAATGAGGTTTAACAGGTAGTTCAAAATAGGGCTTTATTTCGAACGCCCGTTTCACTGCTGTGTGTAGATGCGGGCAGGTATTCTGGGCTTGTAAATTTAAAAAAAAAAAAAGAAAAGAAAAAGGCGCCCGGCTGGGAAGATGCAAATCAAGCATAGGATATTTAAATCCTGGGCTTGATTTGCAATTCTGAATGCCTACATTTGCAGCCCTATTCCGAAATAGGCTGCAATTGTAGACATGCCCTATGGGAACAGGACTGGTCTCTCAGAGCTGATCATGAAATGCTTTTCCCAGCCTGTGAAAATATTCAAGGTTTTTCCATCCTGACTTGAAACAAAAAGTCAAATACCTTTTAAAATGTTTGCAAAACAAAGGTCTGAGAATAATTTGGAAATGTTTCCAGGTGGTTTCAATAACTTTGAAACAGTTTGCTTCTATTTTGACTTTTAAGTCTTTTAAAGGCAATCAATTAAATGTTCAAAACAAGAAGACAATTTGATCATAAAAAAAAACATCCAAGGCTCAATTTTTCCAAAAAGTAAGTCATCATAGTTGAAAAACTCACTCCTTGCCTACAGACAACCCCTTAACCTCATACAAATTCTTTTCAGTAATCATGCGACACACCTCCATCATAATCATCCAGGAATCCACCCCTGCAATCAGCTCCGGTGCCAACTCTGACCACACATCTACACAAGTGATTTTATCACAGTACCCAACAACATCAGCCACCACATCAGGGGCTCATTTAACTGCACATCGACTAATGTAATCTATGCCATCAAATGCCAGCAATGTCCCACTGCCATGTATATCGGCCAAACTGGACAGTCTCTGGGAAAGAATTAATGGACACAAATCAGATATCCAAAAAGGCAATACACAGAAACCTGTTGGAGAACACTTTAACCTGCCTGGGCACTCATTAATGGATCTCCATGTCACCATGTTGATTCAGGCCAATCCCACAAGCCAAATACACAGGGAATAGTTGGAACTTAACTTCAGTTACAAGTTTAATCCTTATGCGAATGGAATGAACAGAGACATTGGCTGGCTGGCACATCCTAAAGACTTAACCAACCAACCAAACAATGGAGGCACTAATTGTTCTTATCAGCTTCTTGTAACTACTTCAACAATCTATTCACCGTCTTTTTTTTTCCTCCTTCCCTCCATTCCCTTATTTATTCTTGGATCCGGGCTGCTAATACTCCAGTCATCTGAAGAAGTGGGTTGTGCCTATGAAAGCTCATGATACCATCTACATGTTTTGTTAGTCTTTAAGATGTTACTAGACTATTAATTGTTTTTTAAGTTTTTCACTCCATTATATTACCCAGCTTTCACTCATAATTCATGTGATGTCATCATTTCACTAAATCACCACCAATCAGCAAAGAATCTTTCAGCCTAGACAGGGCTTGAATTTCTAATTTTTTTTTAAAGAAAGCAGAATCTTTATAATAAACATAAACCTTTGCAACACTAATGAGGGGCAGGAAATAAAGTTTAGTTGTCTTACATCAGCGTTCCTGTTTGTCACATCTATTCCAGATTTCTATGTAATCAAGAATCAAATAAAGGACACGAGTCCAATTTTTTCCCATTGCACTAATGCCTAGTTTATTTTTGTGCACTGACACCTAAAAAATGAGGAGGTTAATTTCAGAATAATAGAAATAATTGGGAGGTGAGGAGGGCAGATTTGAAGACCCAAGAGTCAGTCAATTGGTAGCCAAAAATAAATCTGCAAAAGTAGAGTTCTGCTGTTGGCAAATGCAAACAGATACAAAATAACAGAAGAAGTGAGAGGCAAAAAAGCATCCTTTAAAAAGTGGAAGTTAAATCCTAGTGCAGAAAATAGAAAGCCACATAAACTTAGCAAGTAAAGTGTAAAAATGTAATTAAAAAGGCCAAATAAAAATTGAAGAACAGCTAGCAAAAGACTCAAAAAATAATACGTTTTTTAAGTCTGTCAGCATCAGGAAATCTAATAAACCACAAATAAGGCCACTGAATGATCAAGATGCTAAAGGAGCACTCAGGGATAATAAGGCCTTTGCAGAGAATCTACATTTATTCGTTTCATTGATCTTCATGATTGAGGTTGTGAGGGGAGATTCCCAAACCTGAGCCATTCTTTCTAGGTGACAAATCTAAGGAACTGACCGAGACTGAAGTGTCAGTAGAGAACGTTTTGGAACAAATGATAAACTTGGTAGTATTAAGCCACCAGGACCAGATGGCATGGAGCTATGAGTTCTGAAGGAACTCAAATGTGCAATGGCAGATCTACTGACTTTGGTTTGTAGCTCATCATTTAAATCAGCTTCTGAACCAGATGACTGGAGGACAGCTAATGTGACACCAATTTTGGTAAGCCTAACTTCAGTATCTTGTAAACTGGTTGAAAATTGTAAGGAGCACAGAATGATGAAACACATAGGCTGTGTCTACACTGGGCCACTTATTCCGGAAAATCAGCCGCGAGCTGCGGAATAAGCTGCGAGCTGTCTACACTGGCCCTTGAATTTCCGGAAAAGCAATGACGCTCTACTGTACAAAATCAGCCGCTATTCCGGAAAAACTATTCTGCTCCCGCTCGGGCATAAGTCCTTATTCCGGAACACTGTTCCGGAAAAGGGCCAGTGTAGACAGCCCAGTAGTCTTTTCCGCAAAAAAGCCCCGATTGCGAAAATGGCGATCGGGGCTCTTTTCCGGAAAAGCGCGTCTACATTGACCACAGACGCTTTTCCGGAAAAAGGGCTTTCTGGAAAAGCAGCCTGCCAATGTAGATGCTCCTTTTCTGGAAAAACTGAAAACGGAATAGTATTCCGTTTTAAGCAGTTCCAGAAATTCATGCCAGTGTAGACACAGCCCTCGATGAACATGCACTTTTGGGGAATTCTTTGTGGGGGTCAACAAGTGTGTGGACAAAGGAGATCTAGCGGCTATAATGTACTAGATTTTCAGAAAGCCTTTGACAATATTCCTCAACAAAGACTCTTAAGAAATGTAAACTATTGTGGGTTAAGAGGAAAGGTCCCTTCATGAATATATAACTGGTAAAAGACAGGAAAAAAGGTAAGAATAAATGGTCAGTTTTCAGAACAGGGAAAGATAAATAGTGGTGTCTCCCAGAGGTCTTTACTGGGTCCAGCACTAGTCAAAATATTCATATGAACTGGAAAAAGGGGTAAACGGTGAGGTGGCAAAATGTACAGATGGTATAAAACTACTCAATTTAATTAAGTCCAAAGCAGACTACAAAGAGTTACAAAGGGGTTTCACAAAATCAGGTGACCAGGCAATAAAATGGCAGATGAAATTCAATGTTAATAAATGCAAAGTAATGGAGATTGAAAAATATAATCCCAATTCTAGATAATGAAAAGATGGGGTCTAAATTAGCTGCTACCACTCATGAAAGAAATCTTGGAGTCACTGTCATGTTCTCTGAAAACATCCACTCTATGTGCAGTGACAATTAAAAAAACAAATGAAATGTTAGAAACCATTAGAAAAGGGATAGATATTAAGACTTAAATATCATATTGTCTCTATATAAATAGAAGATTTACCTGGCATTGCTCATGTCCTTCAGGGCAGGGGGGCTGGGTGGTGGTGGTGGGAGGGGGATGCAGGAATCAGGACAGGCATTTGGGAATGTAAGAGGCGGGGGGGGGGGGTGTGTGTGAAAAGGCTCAGGACAAGGGGTGCAGCAGCAGAAGTCATGAATCATAGAATCCTAGGGCTGGAAGAGACCTCAGGAGGTCATCGAGTCTAGCCCTCTGCCCAAACCAACACCAACGAAATCATTCCGGACAGGGCTTTCTCAAGCTGGGACTTAAAACCTGTAGGGATGGAGATTCCACCACCTCCCTAGGTAACCCATTCCAGTGCTTCACCACCCTCTTAATGAAATAGTTTTTCCTAATATCCAACCTAGACCTCCCCCACTGTTTTATTTTCTGGAACTGCTAGGCTGTGTCTACATTGGCCCCTATTCCGTAATAGGGATGCAAATGTAGCACTTTGGAAAGTACTTGAAAGTAGGAATAAGAGATCCTCTGGAAAAGAGCTTATTTTCCAGAGGATCGCGCCCAGACTGGCGCTTTTCTCCGGCTTATCTACAAGCCGGAAAAAAGCGGCAGCCATGTTAATGCAAATGCCGCGGGGGATATTTAAATCCCCTGCGGATTTGCCTATTCCAAAGTGCTACATTTGCATCCCTATTATGGAATAGGGGCCAATGAAGACACAGCCCTTGTGAAGAAAAAAATCAACGATTCACCCAGCTCTAGTCCATACATGGAAACTTTCAGATCTATAATACTGTGCAAATATAGACTATATCCGAAAACATATCACTATAAAGATTATTTACCTGGAAGAACATAAAGACCCCAGGGCTAAGATATATCACATAAATGTATAGGAACATTTTTATAATGCTCCATTTCATCCCATTAGATTGAATCTGTTACGGTCCATTGAATCAATAGGTACTTAGAGTCTATTAAGTTAAAGTGGATGTACATAGCATGGGAGACTCTTTTAAAGCACCATTAAAGACTAAAGGCCTGAGAAAGTTTCATTAGAAAGTAATTCTGAGCTACATGAGCCTTCTGACTTGCTTGAAACCAGTGATTTTTGTTTCTGAGCTTTGTTTTACTAATTTTTTTTTAAATATAGTTAGAGTGGGTCTGAAATTTGGAGGGGAAAAAATTAACACTGGTTTCATTAGGTGCAGTTTATGAGTGAAAGTATGAATCAGCTACCATTTCCTGAAATAAAATAGCATCCAGAGGCCCCAAGGATGCTAGGTGCTGTACATATCCGTAACTAAAGACGGAGTTTTATAGTCTAAATCTTTTAGTGTGTGTGTGTGTGTGTGTGTGTGTGTGTGTGTGAGAGAGAGAGAGAGAGAGAGAGAGAGAGAGAGTCTGTTTGTTCAAGAACTCCTCCTAAATAGTAAAAACTAGGGCCACCAAATTTAGTATGCAGCTTCCTCTTCTTCTAATGTAAAGCAAGCTCAGGGTTTGATTGTCCCAGGACAACTGGAAGCCCTCAGGAAAAGGACTGGTTTCCATAACATGCTAGTGGAGGGGCTGCAGTTCAGAGGGATGTAATATGAGAGTGGCAACTGGGGGCAGTGAATGCAGCACAGAGCTATCCTGCAGAGTGTCCACTGGATTCAACTGTAGCACCAAGGGGGAGACCAACAGGGTTGGGGCTCCACCATCTTGCCTGCCAGCACACCAAGGGTATGTCTAGACTGCATCCCTCTGTCGACATTGCAAATGAGGCAGGGATTTAAATATCCCGTGCCTAATTTGCATAAAAATGGCCACCGTGTTTTGCCGACTCAGAACGTTGTCAGCAAAAAGCAGCAGTCTAGAGAGGGATCTGTGGCGAAAGAAAGCCTTTTATGACAGATCCTGTAAACCTCCTTGCAGGAGGCATATGGGATCTGTCAAAAAAGGCTTTCTTTCTCGACAGATACCCCTCTAGACTGCCGTTTTTTGTGACAAAGTGCTGAGTCGGCAAAACACGGTGGCCATTTTTATGCAAGTTAGGCATGGGATATTTAAATCCCTGCCTCATTTGCAATGTCGATAGAGGGATGCAGTCTAGACATACCCCAGGTAGCCCCCCTAGCCTAAACCCTCTCCCTGCCCCAAACCTTGATTGCAGCACTGGGGAGGGGGAGAAAAAGGCTCGTGGTGGCCAGGGAGTCTGGAGAGAGAGAAAATGCCCCTAATATATGGGATCCCCATGCCCTGATCCCTTCCTCACTCACCAACCCTCACTCTCCCCCATCTCCAAGCCCCGACTCCTGCACCCTCACACTGCCAGCCCCCTGTCCTGAAGGACCTGGGCAATGCTGGGTTAGTCTGCTAGTTGATGTTTAAAGCTTGGAGAAAGATATTATTGGTATCACCACTTTAGTAGTGGAAAGCTGAGGAACAGAGAGACCAGGTATATTGCTCGTGGTTACACAGTAACTTGATTGCAGAGGTGAGAACTGAACCCACAGCTCCCCTCTGTGCTTAAATCTTAAGATCCCCTTTGCTTTCTTGGTTATGGTGAGAAATTTGAAGGAATTTATAGATATTAAGGTCAGTGTTTTAGAGGTGTTGACTACTTGCTGTTTACATTTACTACAATGTAACACTGTAAATGTTCTGGCACTCTTGAAAATCAGGCTCTTGGTAATCATATGTTGGCTGTAATGTCGTTTTGGATGTTACCCCAAACAAACTACTTCAGAGGGATTTCTGCTTTTGCACATTCTACATCTTTTGAAAAGTTGCAGACTTTCTCTTTCCTTTTAGAAGTTAGTGTAAGAAGGGAAAAATGAATGATTGAAGGGAAAACAAATACACCATAGGCATTATTCACTGTATTTGCATTCTGTAGTAGAAAGGGCACAAAAGTGGAGGGGGGAGGGGAGCCAAAAATCTTCACTCAAAGTTGATGAATTTTAGTTAGATTGAAAAACAGAAAATGTCACATCCCTGAAAGCTTTTAGGAAAAGATTTTTGTTTGTGGCAAAAAAGGGATATATTTAATTTAAATGTTTTAAATTAAATATTTTGACCAGGTCTACTAGCTTCGAACAGGCTGAGTAGAAATCACATTATAACAAAACAAAACAAAACAAAACAAAAGGCGAGAGAGAGAGAGAATTTCAGGGATGAGGCCGGTGACCCCTAAAAATGATTGGCTTACTGTGAGGTGCTGTGAGTTTAAATGGGATCCTCTCACTATGTATTTAAGAACAGAAGTAATTTATTGCATGCACTTTTCATTGTTTCACTTTAGAATCTATTTACTCCACCACAATTCAGGGCAACCAGAAGAGCAAAGCAAATACAAGGTATTTGCTGCTGCCACTACAGGTTCTGAAATATGCATGTACTCTTGCAGCCGTTTTCTATCCATCTTCTGTTCCAATGAATGCAACATCAATTTGTACCAAGTATATTGAGCAGTTCTGTAGACTTGACCTTCAGAGAGTGAACCTGGCTCTTGCGTTGCAGTGGAAGTGCTTAGATACGATGGTGATGTGTATTTTAGAAATACACTAGGTGGTGGTTAAAAGTCAATGTCACAATCCCCATCTTAAAAGTTCCTTTTCTCAGGCAAACACCAATTGACTAATGTGCTTGCTACAAAATGGTTACTGGGAATCTGATCTAAATGTCCATTCCAAGAGTTTCAAATTCCATTTTTATGCCATTTCCTGATTCTGGAATCAGATTCCTATAATGGGAAATTAAAGGCCTGGTCCTCTGCTACATTATTCCTTGGACCTTGCTTTACTGGAATGAATAGTTTGTTTGTTTGTTTGTTTGTTTGTTTTAAATAACAAGAACAAATTGGCTTCACTCCGCATGGTAAAAAATTCCCCGCAGGGGAGGCTGAAGGTTAAGGTCCATGCATAATATGCTATTGAGTTATTCAATCACTAGAATTACATTCCTCTACTACTCAAAACTCAAACATCCCTACAATGGATCCTGAATAAATACAACTGCACTTTAGCTTCTTCCTAGCTTCCCCTGAAATATTGCACTACACTCCAGTTTATCTCTACTTCTGACTGCCCCTCCAGGATAATCTGATTAGAGAGAGAGGAGGATCTGGGAGCTTTCTGCATTGTTTTGCCTTGTTCACACTGCCTATTTCACATTAATCAAACTGATGGTTTCAGCGTTCACGATGCAGTTGATACAGAACAAGGGCAAACAAAAGGATTAGACAGAATGCATCGAGCCTTCAACGAGCACGTCAGTGAAAACGTTATTTCTGTCTGCTCAAAACCGATGCTGATGGAACATTTTGGATTCAGTAGTCAGTAAATATGAAAGCACACAGGGAATCAGAAGTGTTTTCCAGCTTCTTCCTGGGCTAAATATACAGCACACACCAAAGTACTTTCATTCATGGTTATAAATGGGGGCCTGAATCTCCACTGCCTGGTGCCTTGTGGTGGCTATTTATATCTCTGCAAAGAGGATGCAAAATGCTACCAAAGCTGGTACGGGACGTATGGGGTTGTGCCAGCATAGGCTGCATGGAGACTGAGTCCCAGAATGGGTGTGTTTTGCATAGGTATAAATTGATGTCTCATGGAGCAAGGTCATGGAGAATCGGGAGGCCTTAACTTCTTATAGGGACTCAGCTTTTAGGGATGGGAAAATGTCTAAGAGGCAGGGGAAGGCATTGCCTTCCCAAACTGCCAGGCATGGCGCCGCCCACCTCCGTCCTCAGAACACCCCCTACTTCAGCGTGATTGCTGGGCTTCAGCCATGCTGAGGAGGGGGATGCTGGCCTGTGCTCCAGGGCAGGAAACAGGACACCTGCCTTCCCTATTCTCCAGGGCCGGGGAGGCTGGGACTGCACACAACCTGCCCTCTTTGTGCTCCAGGGCTGGGAGGCTCCCACAGGGGGATGAAGGCTACCACAGGGAGACTTGCTCCCACAGGGGGGTGGGACCTCATGCAGAAGGGGCAGGGCTGGGAGTGTCATAGAATCATAGAATCATAGAACACCAGAACTGGAAGGGACCTCGAGAGGTCATTGAGTCCAGGCCCCGGCCCTCATGGTAGGACCCACTCCTGCTGCTGTCCCCCCCATGCAGGGGGCAGATGCAGCTTCTGTTGCCTGACCCCCAGTGTTGATACTTGCCAACTTGCAGACTGGCTCGCGTTTAATAATAACAATATTTAGCTCTGACATAGCACTTTTCGCCAGTAGATCTCCAAGTGCGTCTGTGATCGGGGACATGGGGAGCCAACTGAGATCACTCAGGGTGAACTGTAAAGAATGAGGAACCCACTGCCCAAAGCTGGCAGATTTACCAAGCCAGCGCAAAACAGCTTCTATAATACCTTACTGGTTTCCTAGAAGCCAGCAACACAATTCCCTTAAAGCAACCCAGCCTTAGGTCCACCCAGATGGACATAAAGAGGATGAAGTTTAATAAAGACAAATGCAAAGTGCTCCACTTAGGAAGGAACAATCAGTTTCACACATACAGAATGGGAAGTGACTGTCTAGGAAGGAGTATGGCAGAAAGGGATCTAGGGGTTATAGTGGACCACAAGCTGAATATGAGTCAGCAGTGTGATGCGGTTGCAAAAAAAGCAAACGATGATTCTGGGATGCATTAACAGGTGTGTTGTGAGCAAGACACAAGAGGTCATTCTTCCACTCTACTCTGCGCTGGTTAGGCCACAGTTGGAGTATTGTGTCCAGTTCTGGGTACCGCATTTCAAGAAAGATGTGGAGGAATTGGAGAGGGTCCAGAGAAGAGCAACAAGAATGATTAAAGGTCTAGAGAACATGACCTATGAAGGAAGGATGAAAGAACTGGTTTATTTACTTTAGAAAAGAGAAGACTGAGGGGGGACATGATAGCTGTTTTCAGGTATCTAAAAGGGTGTCATAAGGAGGAGGGAGAAAACTTGTTCATTTTGGCCTCTGAGGATAGAACAAGAAGCAATGGGCTTAAACTGCAGCAAGGGAGGTTTAGGTTGGACATTAGGAAAAAGTTCCTAACTGTCAGGGTAGTTAAACCCTGGAATAAATTGCCCAGGGAAGTTGTGGAACCCCCATCTCTGGAGATATTTAAGAGTAGGTTAGAGAAATGTCTATCAGGGATGGTCTAGACAGTATTTGGTCCTGCCATGGGGGCAAGATGACCTTTCGAGGTTCCTTCCAGTCCTAGTATTCTATGATTCTATGATTCAGACATCCAGGACATCCAAGTCAAGTATGATGAGGATCATTGAAGATCTTATTCATAATATAAGGAAGTTCTACCAATCCTAATGGATCGGACACATTACCTCCCAGGTTAATGAATATTTGTGATCTGACCCCACATACTCACTTATAGACAATTCTTATTAGCTAAAATAAAAATTATTTAAAAAGAAGAGAGAGAGAGAAAGAGAGAGTGTGTATTGGTTAAAAGAGATCAGCATGAGCACAGTTCTGAGATCCATGGTAGAGATGTTAAACTTTGTAGTGGTAAGGAATTATTTTAGAATTTAGTCCATAGGTTATATTCCAATGTCCAACATCATATTTAGGGTGCTCCATTTTAGGACTGGGATCTCAGTTCTTATATTTTAGGCTCCCGCTGCATGAAAACTTAAGCTGATCTGAAATGAAAAGGATCAGTTCCAAGGAGTCTTTTATACAGATCCAGGTTTCTCTTCACAATTCAGAGTCTTTAAGGCCTGGTCTACACCCGGGGATAAGTTTGAATTGAGATACACAACTCCAGCTATGTTAATTGTGTAGCTGAAGTCAAAGAATCTTAACTTGAATTTTGGCGCCGCCCGCACTACGGGAAGTCGACGGGAGCATACTCTTCCTTTGACTTCCCTTACTCCTCAGAGGAGCTGGACTATCGGCATCGATGGGAGTGCCCTCTCAGTTCGAATTAGTGTGTCTTCACTAGACCCACTAATTGGAACCCTGGAAGATTGACTGCGGCTGCTTCGATCTTCTCTGTAGTGTAGACACGACCTAAGTGAACAATAGACAATCCTGGAAACTTCCAAATAGACCTATTTCCCAAGCATCGCATGTAATTAATTATATGGATTAATATGAGGAAAATGGTTTCTACCATTCACAGATGATTTGCTATGCACTTCAAAGAGATATTAATACAGGCAGTCCCCGAGTTACACGGATCCGACTTATGTCGGATCCGCAGATACAAACGGGGATTTTCTCGCCCCGGACGACGGGAGCGGCGGACGCCCGGTCCTGCCGCCCCCGTCCTCCAGGGCGAGAAAAGCTGCTCTGCCTCTCCCTGGTCTGCTGGGGGAGGGGGAGAGAGGAGCCAAATCAGCGCCGCGGTCCCGCCCGGGTCCTCCTCGCTTTGCTCAGCGTCTCCCTGGTCTGCAGACCAGGGAGACGCTGAGCAAAGCCGCTGAGGACCCGGGCGGGATCGTGGTGCTGATCTGGAAGCGCCGCGGTCCGGCCCCGGGCTTCCTGGAATCAGCCGCTGATCAGTTTCAGCAGCAGCTGACTTGGGGATGCCTGGGGTTCTTAAGTTGAATCTGTATGTAAGTTGGAACTGGCCTCCAGATTCAGCCGCTGTTGAAACTGATCAGTTTCAGCAGTGGCTGAATCTGGACGCCAGTTCCGACTTACATACAGATTCAACTTAAGAACAAACCTACAGTCCCTATCTTGTACGTAACCCGGGGACTGCCTGTACAGTATAGAAAGGAACCTTTTGGTTACATTGTTAACCTCTAACAATGTAGATGTCAACACACAAAACCACAAACATTATCTACCAGTATGTCTCTTAAAGCAGTGTGGGGATCCTTTTTGAGTAGGGGGCCAGAGACCAACAGGAACATCAGTCGGGGGCCGCACACAAGTAAGAAGCAACCCCCCCCCCCAAACAAAATCCCACTGATACAGCCCCTGTCTGAGCAGGAGAAAGACACTCCCCACATTCCTGTTGCACACCAGACACTAGTGGGGGCCAGGCTAGTAGACTTTGCATGCTCCAGCCCTGTGGGGAGGCAGCGGGGGGGGGGGGTCTCAATTCAGGCAAGCTATGGGCCATATCCAGTCCCTGGGCCTTAGGTTCCCTATCCCTGCTCTAAAGGTTGAATTTGGGTCATTTATTCTGTAGGATGCTTAATACTTTCTGCAGCTTCACAATCTTAAACACAAATAGTGATAGTGATAGAAATGTAGCCGTGTTAGTCTGGTGTAGCTGAAACAAAAATCAAGTGTCCGTCTGCTATGTACATTGGACAAACGTCTCAGACACTTCGCCAAAGGATCAATGCCCACAAAACAGATATTAGACAGGATCACAAAGAAAAAAATTTCTTACCATTTCAACCAGAAAGGACATTGTCTCAACGACTTGATTACCTGCATCCTGCTTCAAAGGCCTTTTAAGAGTGCACTTGAAAGAGAAACCTCTGAACAGTCATTCATGCTTAAATTCGACACTTTACACCTAAGTTTGAATAAAGACTCTAATTATCTTACCCATTACAAAGATAGCTTCCCCAATTATCACCTCTAATATCATTAGCTCACAGACATTTACCTCCCCCCCATCCTCCTTCTGTTCTGAAATTTGATTTGTCCTTTTCATATGTGTTCATTTTTTTAAATTGTATCCTTTGGTATATATGGTTGTGACAATTTTCTTCCACTATTTGATCTGAGGAAGTGGGTCTGGCCCACGAAAGCTTATCACCTAATAAATCATCTTGTTAGTCTTTCAAGTGCTACATGGTCCTGTTTTTTGTTACAAATAGTGATGATTTTCTTAACTGACAGAGACAGGTGTCCATTATGTTTTTGGTCTCATTCCTTCCTTACTTTGTTAGCATGCTTTTGAAAATATGCCTACCTATGCCTTCTGTGGCCTGAATCTAGGTAAGCATCTGACTGTAACTGGCCTCCACAGATTTCTTTCTTTTTTTACATGCAGCTTGTCTCAATTTCTTTGCTATTTTACACTAGGTACAGTAAAGGCGAAAAGCAGCACGATCATGTATGGCTTCCCTCTTCCCTGGCTTTAAATTCCAGCCACACTTCCACCCAAAGGGAAAGATTCAACTGGAGTTGCCTTTTCTGCACTCTGAAATCTCCCAAGTCAATCCTCAGCCTCTAATAAATGCAGCTGATCAGAGGGTTTAGCCACTTCCGAAGGCAGAGCTCAGTTCCTGGTCAGCTGCTAATGGACCAAGGTTCCCTGATTTAAATGCGCCTTTGAAGCAAGCCCCTCTTGCCTGACAAGAATGTGATGTTGTGAGCCAGGTAGGTCAGAGAAAGGCAGAGAGAAGCTGCGTGGTTAGATGCCACTACTGCTCTTGTGTAGATAATGGGGCACCTGAAATGATGCTTTACAAATCATCATAATGTGGCAATTGCATATTAGTAAATTGGTGCAAATGGCTTGCCAGAAAATTAGGTGTTTAAGGGAAATTACACACAGTGGGATCCTCATAAAGTCATTCTCGGTTACCCGAAGTCCTCCCAGTTACTGTATCCAGCGTTTCTCTGTAATGAGAACTGCACACAGCCATGTTCTGAAGCAATGGAGTGCTCGGCCCTATGGGGACAGGTGCCATGGAAACACCTTAAAAAGATAGAGACTCTCTTTCTGTCTCACTGTGAACAGTTTCAGTAAGCCCCAGTTCATCTCTGTGAATATGCTGTAAGGAAACAACCCTCTTTCAGCCTTCCCTGCACTAAGAAAATGAAATGTTCCAACCCATGTCACCTCTGTAAATTACTATTAATTATTTTTATTGCAGTATCACCTCAGAGCTCTAAGGTGCAGGCACTGCATGGACACAAAGTAGTAGACAGTCCCTAAGTTAAAGAGCAATTTAATAGACAAGACAGAAACAGGAGAGAGGAAAGGGATATGACATATGGAGTGAACACTCTGATGACAGAAGATGTAAAGACACAGATTCATTGTACCTCCAAAAATAGTTACGGGTTGAAGGATCACTGGGTACAACTAGTGGTTGGAGCAGGAATTAGAGTTGCCAGATACTTTCACACAAAATACCAAACATGGCAGGAAAAAAACGGGTTGAGCAAAAACGGGAGACCAAAGTTGTTGAGTTAAAAAAAAGGGGAGGGGGGAGGGAACAAACTCATTGGTTGTTGAGCAAAAAAAAAAGAGGCACTGCGCCTTTAAATCCTCCCTGCTCCCCGCTTCCCCTATCCCCACGAATGCAGCAGGAGAAGAATGTCCCCACTGGCCTTCTGTCCGAGAAAAACATTTACATGTCTGGTATTTTCTGTTTTTTTTATTGGACAGAGGCCACAAATACCGGACTGTCCGGGTGAAAACTGGACACCGGGCAGCCCTAACAGCAATGTTTCCGATGCCTACATTTGTCAGAATCAAAAGCTCAAATCTTAGCAGGGTCAACTCAACCCTTTGTCCCTCCTAAGCAGATTCACTGAGTTCTGTACCATTGTGTGTGTGTGTGTGTGTGTGTGTGTGTTGGATGAGACCTTAAAAGATGAAGTCCTCTCTATGGATTTGTGTGGTCCTCCCTATGGATTTCACATTGTGAATGGAGAGGCTTGTTTCTGGTGTCTTTGGTCAAACTTTCCCCCTTCTGCTGGTGTGTGCCTTCCACCCCAGAAACTGCAGTGTTCATTCCTCCTCCTCTTGCATGCAGATATCAGAGCTCAATGTGCAGGTTACATAAGCAGAGGATAGCCTCTGTTTCAAGGATAGACCCCGTAGACCACCCTCCAGATGTTGGGCTGGGCACTCTTCCACCTCATGATTTGTTCTCTTGAACTAGTGTTGCCAACACTGACTGTGGCTATTCTGGGAGATTTTTTTCCCCCAACATGATGTAATGTCATTTTCTTAAAATAGCCTATTAAAATCTCCAGGATTGCTTTCGATAGTCACCAGGAGATTGATACCAATTCCTGGAGACCATAGGCCAATCCTGAAGGGTGGCAACCCTATCTGTAATGCTGCTTCACAGTCTCAGCATGGAGCAGAAGCCAGTCCAAGCTGATGCAAAGTTGCAACAACTCTGGATGATCTGGGCACTACTAACCTGCTGAGTATGGTCCAGGATCTTTGATCAAGTGCAGCAATGGACTCTGAAATTTACTTAGGCCCTGTCTATGTTACATAACTAAATCGGTGCTACTGCAAGTGATGCATCGGCATTGATTTATAGGGTCTGGTGAAGACATGATAAATCAATGGGAGAGCACACTCTTATTAAGTAAATGACTTAACTAATCTATCTTAAAGGTGGCTATTCTCTTACAAAACAATTTCAATTTAACAGGAAACTTGGAAATGGCGGAGATGCTCAATGACTTCTTTGTTTCGGTCTTCATCGAGAAGTCTGGAAGTGTGCCTAACGTAGTGAATACAAGCAGAGAGAGGGTAAGTTTAGAAGATAGGATACACAAAGAACAAGTTAAAAATCACTTAGGAAAGTTAGATGTCAGCAAGTCACCAGGTCCTGATGAAGTGCATCCCAGGATACTCAAGGAACTGATAGAGGAGGTATCTGAGCCTTTAGCTATGATCTTTGAAAAATCATGGAAGACAGGGGAGATTCCAGAAGACTGGAAAATGGCAAATATCGTGTCCCTCTATAAAAAGGGGAATAAGAACAACCCAGGAAACTACAGAATGGTCAGTTTAACGTCTGCCCCAGGGAAGATAATGGAGCAGGTAATTAAGGAAATCATATGCAAACACTTGGAAGGTAATAAAGTGATAGGGAATAGCCAGCATGGGTTTGTGAAGAACAAGTCATGCCAAACTAATCTGATAGCTTTCTTTGATAGGATAACGAGCCTTGTGGATAAGGGAGAAGCGGTGGATGTCATAAACCTAGACTTTAGTAAGGCATTTGATACGGTCTCACATGATATTCTTATTGATAAAGTAGGCAAATATAACTTAGATAGGGCCACGATAAGATGGGTGCATAATTGGCTGGATAACTGTAGTCAGAGAGTTGTTGTTAACGATGCTAAATCCTGCTGGAAAGGGATAACAAGTGGAGTTCTGCAAGGATCTGTTTTGGGACCCGTACTGTTCAATATCTTCATCAATGATGTAGATATTGGGATAGAGAGTACGCTTATTAAGTTTGCAGATGATACCAAACTGGGCGGGGTTGCAACTTCTTTGGAGGAAAGGGACATAATTCAAAATGACCTTAGCAAGTTAGAGAAATGGTCAGAGGTAAACAGGATGAAGTTTAATAAAGAGAAATGCAAAGTGCTCCACTTAGGAAGGAACAATCAGTTCCATACATACAAGATGGGAAGCGACTGTCTAGGAAGGAGCATGGCGGAAAGGGATCTAGGGGTCATAGTGGACCACAAGTTGAATATGAGTCAACAGTGTGATGCTGTTGCAAAAAAAGCAAATATGATTCTAGGTTGTATCAACAGGTGTGTTGTAAGCAAACCTCGTGAAGTCATTCTGCCGCTCTACTCTGCAGTAGTTAGGCCTCAGCTGGAGTACTGTGTCCAGTTCTGGGCGCCACATTTCAAGAAAGATGTGGAGAAATTGGAAAGGGTACAGAGAAGAGCGACAAGAATGATTAAAGGTCTAGAGAACATGACCTATGAAGCCAGGCTTTATGAACTGGGCTTGTTTAGTTTGGAAAAAAGAAGATTAAGGGGGGACATGATAGCGGTTTTCAAATATCTGAAAGGGTGTCACAAGGAGGAAGGAGAAAATTTGTTCCTCTTGGTTTCTGAGGATAGGACAAGGAGTAATGGGCTTAAAGTGCAGCAAGAGAGGTTTAGATTGGACATTAGGAAAAAATTCCTAACTGTCAGGATGGTCAAATATTGGAATAAATTGCCAAGGGAGGTGGTGGAATCTCCCTCTCTGGAGATATTTAAGAACAGGTTAGATAGACATCTGTCAGGGATGGTGTAGACGGAGCTTGGTCCTGCCTTGAGGGCGGGGGGCTGGACTTGATGACCTCTCGAGGTCCCTTCCAGTCCTATGATTCTATGATTCAGGAATCAACTAGAGAGAGAATCTGTGGAACTAGCTTTCATATGTAAATTTGATACTATCTCGCCAGGCCTGAACAAAGACATGACCTGGATGGGCCATTATATTCAACACCCAGATGACATCATAAGCTAAGGATCAGGCTTACAGCCTACCCTATTAGCTTCATTTAGCACGATCACTTTGACTGGATTTTTAGCACGGTCACTTTAATTGACTGGATTTTTTCCCTTTCTTCCTCCTCCTCATCTCCCTTCTTTTTCTGTTTTATATTTCAAACTCTGTGCCCCTTGCTCCATATTTGTCATCTGAAGTGGGTTGTGCCCACGAAAGCTCATAATACTATGTATATATTTTTGTTAGTCTCTAACGTGCTACAGGAGCATTGTATACTTTTTTTTAGCTACAAACTAACATGGCTAGCCCTCTGAGACTTTTAATTTACCTCAAAGAGAGGTGGAAGCTATGTTGATGGGAGAGTATCGTCCATCAACATAACGCAGTCTAGATATCATGTTAATTTAATTTAATGTAAGTTAAACTTTGTTTGAAACATTCACTTCAATACAAATTACATCAACTTGTAGTGTTCATGTAGATTAGGCCTTAGTTTGTTAGACCTTCTTTCCCATCGGTGGTTCCTCTCTGCATTTCCTAATGTGGCATGTAATGTGTTAGGATCATTGTGGATAGAAAGTGTTGTAATAAATATACAATACTAGATCGGCCCAGATCTTAGTACAGTATGAGAGGACAAGCAGACTGATCTACTTGCTTCTTGTGATCTAGGGCTTGAGTATGTGCCTCTGATCTATCAGATCTCTTAAGCACGTGATTACCTGTAAGTATGAGTTGTCCCACTGACTTTGAGGAGACTGCTCATCCTGGGTCCAAAGTTCACTGAAGTCAACAGACTTTCTGTTGACTTCGGTGAGTTTTGGAATGCACCCCATGCACTTAGGCTGTGTCTACACTGGCATGAATTTCCGGAACTGCTTAAAACGGAATACTATTCCGTTTTCAGTTTTTCCGGAAAAGGAGCGTCTACATTGGCAGGCTGCTTTTCCGGAAAAGCCCTTTTCCCGGAAAAGCATCTGTGGCCAATGTAGATGCGCTTTTCCAGAGAAGAGCCCCGATCGCCATTTTTGCGATCGGGGCTTTTTTCCGGAAAAGACTACTGGGCTGTCTACACTGGCCCTTTTCCAGAACAGTGTTCCGGAATAAGGACTTATGCCCGAGTGGGAGCAGAATAGTTTTTCTGGAATAGCGGCTGATTTTGTACAGTAGAGCATCGTTGCTTTTCCGGAAATTCAAGGGCCAGTGTAGACAGCTCGCAGCTTATTCCGGAAAAGCGGCTGATTTTCCGGAATAAGTGGCCCAGTGTAGACACAGCCAGCGAGTTAAGCATGAGTTCAAGTGCTTTCCTAGATCCGGCCTTAGTAAGCAGATACTATGGAGAACTGGGTATCTTTCTCTGACACTTCAGAAGTTTAGGGTAGAAGTGCAGCATGCATGACCTGGCTATTGCCCTTGTATACAGAGTAAACAACACACTTTTAAAAATGCATGTCAGTAGCTTTGTTGCAAATATTAGCAGGAATGAGTCATTCTGGGGATTAGAGTCTGGAATGGAGGAACACAAGATACCTTTACATGGCAATCACATCCGGCTACATCTTTCAGAGCCAGCTCATTCTGTAATCACTCATAATCAGTGCACTGGAGAATACTGCAGCCCATCCAACTGTAGGATCAATTTAAACAGATCCAAAGTCGTCAATGTCCCTCAGCCACCGCCAGAATTAGGAGCAGACAATTTCCATTTCAAGTCGGGTTGGTGATACCTGATTTCAAATCAGACAAGCCGTCCTGCATTACTGCAACATGCTCCATGCTAATTGGTTATCTTAAAAGAGGCCCTTAACCCAGGGAAACAGATTACTTGCCAGAACTTAATTAGGAAGCATTTGAAGATGCAGGGGTTACATTGGCATCTAGCCATGTTATCTTGTAGCACAGTATTTCCCCTAGGAAATATTTGTCCTCAGTAACAGTGGCCCAGCCTGGAAAGGGACGAAAATTATGGCTCATCTGTTTACTATTAACAATCTTTGCTCTTTTCACGCATTGCAGAGGAATTCAGCATCCCTCATACAGAAGTTTTCGGTACTTGAAAACCAGACTCTCTCTTCAACAGAGTGGGAGACACTAAGCAGATTCATATCTGTCCCAGGCTTCTTCTTGAACTAGGCGAGGGAGGATGGGACTTTGCACGGAGAAAAAGGAAAGACCAGACATGAGCAAGACACACAAGGGGAGAGGGGCAGTTAGAAATGCCTGCTTCCTCCAAGAACTACTGGTCCTCAAAGCATTGACCCCAAAGAGGCAACAGATCTAAACCTTGGGTTTAGTGTTGGATATTTTTGAAAGCAATGCCCAAACAAGAAGCCACTTAAATTGTTTGCACCAATCATCAGCTCTGCATCATTGCAATAAGAGTATCAACAGTATTTCATGCACAAGCTATGTTTAAACCAGCGATGGGCACCCTAAGCTAGTGAGTGGGCTGTGTGAGTGACCTTCCTTCATTTCAATGGGCCACAAGATTGTCAGAAACAAGAGGGTCTCCCAGGAAAGGGCAGTTTTGCTCACTGCGCTGGCATACCTAGAATTTGTGGGGTGAGCTGGCTGAACCGTAGCAGCGCTGCGATTAGATGCAGAGGGGGTGCACAGCTCTTACAGTCAGTGTTGTGTACAACCAGCATGCACCTCACTTCACATGCCCTTGCTTTACGTGTGTATCACTTTAGCAATACTTATAGGGAAAAAATGATGTGGATGGAAACCAATGGGATCACGGGCAACAGTAAATGTCCCCTGGTCTAAACATAGAACCCTGAGGGACCACACGCAGACCGTGGGCTGGAGGATGCCCGCCATTGGTTTAAACCAGGAACTTTTTTGGGTCGGGGCCACTGACCCACAGAAAAAGCAGTCAAGGGAGAAGCAGAAAAACCCCGCATTGTGGCCACAGACTGAGAAGGAGAAAGACACTCCCCACGTTCCCCTTGCACACCAGAAGCTGGGGGGGGGGGGGCAGCCTAGTAGATTTTGTGTGCTACAGTCCTCAGGATGGGCCCTGAGCCTCAGGGGTAGGATCTAGGCAAGCTGAGGGCCGCATCTGGCCCCCGAGCCTGAGTTCCCCACCTCTGGTTTAAACACTGGTACGCGAGTCACATTTCAGCTGGAAGCAGGCCAGTTATGCCAGTGCAATGCAGCAAGGCTGTATAAACTAAATGTTTTCCCAGTGGTTGTTGTGCTTCTTCGGAAGTCCTATGTGCTGGCTAGGTTGAGCAGATCAGACCTGATTGCCTGTGCTTTGTGACACCTTGGTAAGGCACAAATGGGTCAGGGCCGAAGGTAGGGAGGAGCTATGTGAGGGGTGACAGTGGGGAGAGAATGCTACTGTAGATTGATCTGGTTGCAAACACAGAACCATTATCTGCAGGGTCCACGGTTTCTGATTGTACGGAGAGGTGTGAGACAGGGAGGAGGCCTGGCCTTCTGTGGTTCCTGCTCTTGGAGTCCCAGTCAAGGCACCATTTCCCTTGACAGCTGTAAATGTCTGGCTAGTCTCAAATGACTGTTGCGAGTGTAGTCCCCTTACTAAAGGGGCCTCTGTTTTATTCTGAAAAGACCGTGTGTGCTACAATCCAGACTACAATTTCCATGAGCCCTTGGGAAAAACAGGAAGGAAGGACTCTTGTGTGGGAGATGACTGCCTCTCCATGTGCAGGAAGGAAAGAGGCTTAGCAGTCTGGGACTCTGTCTTGGAGTTTGGAACCGAAGGGGGAGCCAGGCTGCTGCCAAGGAGTTTGATCCAGTCCAGGGGCTGTTGGAGTGCAGCTACCGACCGGGACTAGATGCCTGTTGGAACTGGGATTTAGCAGGCTGCTTCCGATAGGCACAGCATGAGGCAGTAAGTTTTGGGTCTTGTTGGGAAAGTGCTGCCTGGGACAGAGCTGCTGTCTAGCCTGGACTGAATCTCCACTACAGCTGCAACATCAGCGCGCCCCTGCAAGCAAGAGTCTGGGACTGTGAGTCCAGGGGTGTGCACACTCTGGGGTGGGGTCAATATTGTCAGTACAAATGTGAGACATATAAGTCCCAATTATTGTGTGCACCTTGTTAATGCTATTCAATGTTAATCTGTTAACTTGTTTATTTAAGTTAAGTAAAGATTGTGTATTTTAAAGTATTCTATGAGAGGTATATGATTTGTAGTTGTTCTGGAATTAGATCCAGATTATAGTTGGAATGACTATGTTCCTGGAGGCTCTCAAGGCACACCAGTGAGTGTGTACAAGGCCAGCCAGGTGGAGGCACCCTCATTGTACATTCATTACAGCAAGGGACTGCAGCAAGAGGGTGGATAGGGCTTTCCCCAGCTAAACACCATCACCACTGGGGTGCTCAGGATCTCCTTTTGGGTTAAAACATCAGGCGCCTAGGCACACCTGTGAGTAACCCGGGGAGGAAAAAGGGGGTTACACGAGGAAAAGCCACAAACTTTAAACATTCGCATTTGGCCAGCTTTGTTTCTGAAAATCATTGTCATCGTGGCCACGTGAGCCTCAGGAGGAAGGGAAATCGAATCTCAGCAGGAGGCCAGCTGCCTGGAATCATATGGAAGAAGAAGTGGGTGGGAGGCAGGTCCCTTCTGCCTTGATAGCTGCAGTCATTCTTGCCTGCACATGGCAGTAGGTAGAGAAGACATATTGTTTTCGGACTGGTTTAATGGATAAACCAGTGTGTCTCAAACTGTGGGTCGCGACCCTCAGGGGGGTGGCAAGCAACTTAGAGGGGGGTCTCAGCTGGATTCAGTTTTTCACTTGCGACCCCTCTCTCCCGGGCCGCAAAGAGTGGCAGGGGGTGGAAGGCAGCCGTGTGGGGCTCCAGGAGTGCGGCACAGCTGCAGCAGGAGGCAAGGCGGCAGGAGAGTGAGGCAGGCACTGGTGCAGGAGTGGATGTGTGAGGGGCCAGCCAGGGCATGGCTGCCAAGCTACTGAATGTTTCACCAGTTGGGAGAGGGCGGGGTCCCTCAGGCAGCGGGCTGGGAGACTGGGTCGGGGCAGAGGACCTGGAGGTAAATAAGGGCACATGGGGGTCAGAGGAGGAGGCAGCGGAGACACGGGAGAGGAGTGGAGGATGGAGGAGAGGAGAGAGAGAAGGAACCAAAGGGACCCGGAGCGGAAAAGAGGCACAGAGGAGAAAGAGATGGAGGGAAGGAGCCTGCAGGGGGGAAAGGCGTTGAGGACTGCAAATGCCTTGAAGGAACCATAGGAGGGCAAGGAGTCTGGTGAGAATGGGGGAGGAAGCAACCCAGGGCAGTGAGGGTGGGTGTGGGGGGTCACACAAATTCATTTAGCATTTTAGAGGGCCGTGGTATCACAAAGTCTGAGAACCCCTGAGATAAACTAACCCTGAGCAGGGTGGACACGGGCTGCAGCGGAAAAAGAAAAAGCTGGGGGTGTGTTTTGTTGTTCTGCTTAATAGGTGTTGCTAGAAATACCAATTGCTAGGAAGAGGAACGGGCTACTGCTTCCAGAAACCTACATTCCATAAATCATTGCTCTTAAAACACGCCAGGAAAGCTGCTCTGGGTATCTGGAGTGCTCATCACCGCAGTAGCCCAACACCGCGCCACTCGTAACTAGTCTAAACCCCCTTGTGAAGTCAGCCCTTCCCTCCCCGCTTTGCTTGCGATAACTGGGGCAGAGGGCGCTTAAGTGATCTGCCCACATTCACACCCCCAATGCTTGGAAGAACCAGGCATGGGGCCCAGATGGCCTACCCCCTGCCACATGCCTTCAGGACCTTCCTACATCTAGGTGTGCAATTATGGATTGATACCTAAATCACGGTGTGCCTCATTTTCCTCCTCTGTACGAGGCTAATGATACTGACCTTGAAATCTGATAAAAAGTGCCATGTAAGTGCTGGGTGTTATTATAACCACACAAGCTTTTCCCGTTAGCCCTCAATGTCCCTTTCACTATTCCTCCTTATTTCTCTCTCTCTCTGCACTGTGCTCCCAAACGTAGATTATAAGCATTCTAGGCAGGCCTGCCGACGAGGGGCAGAGATTCCCAGGGAGTCGTTGCCCCGGGGCCCAGAGATACAAAAGGTCCTGGGCCCTTTAAATTGCTGCCATAGCAACATGCTGCACACGCCAGGCAACACTGAAGGCTGCGGGGATGGATGAGCATGCTGCAGCCTGGGTGGCTCTGAGAGCTGGCTGCCCCAGCCCCGCCCCTTCTGCCCAAGTACAGAACCACCCTCTCCCTCCGCCCGCGGAGCATCATACATGCTGATGGTGCCGCATGAGCCACAACGGTGACTGTGAGGAACCCAGCCAGGGATTGGGTTTTCGGAAGCCAGAGGGATTCTGCAGTGAAACTCCAGGCAGGACAGCCAGCAAAAACAGAAATTACCAGACCCAACTAGAGCTTCTGAAGATGCAAAAAGCCCTGTACTAGGCCAGGCACTTCCCGAATGACAAATGAAGAGCCCTGGATGCCACAGAAAACCAATCAGTCATGGTGCAAGCCCTGTGTGACTGCCCTAATTAGTCACTATATTTATACCCAGTGCATTCTCTTGGTACCGCTGGAGAACTCTACCAGACCCCAGTGGGAAAGGTGGCCCAGTTTATGCTTTCTAGTCCACAGCCAACACTGCCTGGGTGCAGAACAACTCCACTTAATGCAAAGTAATTGAAGAGACTCCTCACACTAAGTTGCTGTCCATTTAATGGAGAATTTGCGGCTTCTCGTCTCTCCTCGTAGGAGCTGGGAGCACAGGAAAAAAAAAAGAAAAGAGGAACAGAAATGTGTCTTCTTGCAGACCAGGCTTTAGCAAACAAAAATTAATGAAATGTGCAGTTTTCCATAGGATGTATGCTCCTCCTCCTGATTAAGTCTAGACCCTCAGCAGCTCACAAAAGATCTCTGATGAATTAATCGCTATTACCTGAAAAGCCATGTTCCTGCTAAATTTAGTGCTAGAAGACGTGTAAGTTTCCTACTGAGTGACATAATTTGGTAGCCATTATCTCCACGAGGGATTCGGAACACCATTACTAGCTCCCAGGAGAGCGTTAATCATGGTCTACATGGCCTTATCTGCTTAATCCCATTATGAAGACCTGCGGCATGAACGCCTACAACTCATAATCCCAAACTTATGTGGAAAGCCGTACTAACAAGCGATTGACACGTGGGAGGGGGGCGACAGGTGTGTGTCTGGTATGGTGAGCTTGACTGTCAGTCCCACCGTCCTGAATGAATTGAAGGATCTGAGGGTGACTTTGACCAGACAGAAACAAGATAAAAAATGGTCTTTGGGTTAAGGCACTGCACTGGGAGAGCCGATATCCTGAGTTTGCCACTGACTCTCTCTGTGATCTTGGGCAAGGCATTTAATCTCTCTGTGCCTCAGTTGTTCACATATAAATCACAGGCACCCTGGCCTTTTAAGGCAAGCTGGGCTCAGCCCTGCCTGTGACCTAAGAACCCCAGGGATAATTCGTGACTGCACCTGGGAGACTTAACTCTGGTAACTGATGCCAGTGGTAGGGATCAACGAGAAGGGGTTGTATAAGGATACGTCTAGACTACCGGGTTTTGTCGACAGAAGTTTTGTCGACGGTATCTGTCGACAAAACTTCTGTCGACAAAGAGCGTCCAGACACATTGAGTTCTGTCGACAAAGCAAGCTGCTTTGTCGACAGAACTCTGTAGTCTAGACGCAACCCTACAGGCAATAACACTTTCTGTCGACAGAACTCTGTCGACAGAAGGTGTTATGCCTCGTAAAATGAGGTTTACCAGCGTCGACAAAACTGCTGAGTTCTGTCGACGTTATGTCGACAGAACTCAGCGGTAGTGTAGACGCTGGTATAGTTTTGTCAACAAAACTCAGTAGTCTAGACACACCCTAAGAGAGAACACAGAAAAGAGGAGGCCCGGTCGTTCGGGGCTGGCTGTAGAACTAACTCTTAGGCTGGGCCCCTGGAGTCATGCCAGAAACTGAATATCTATATCATGATGTTAGCCCCACAGCCTGAGCCCCACAAGCTGTTGTCATCTGACCCAGGCCAGCCACGGCCAGACAGTGGGTCTTTTATCCCTGTGTAGATGAACCCTTAAACTGTAGACCTGGTCGGCTGGGGACTGTGCTTTATTAGGTGGGTGTGTGTCTACAGGACATTGCACATTGGGATTCCAGTCTGGGCTGGATGCTCTAGGCCAGTGATGAGCAACGTAGGCTAGTGAGTGGAGCACATGAATGAATGGGCCTCAAGATTGAAATTGGGCATGTGCACTAACCTGCGCCCCAGGAATGAGATACAATACGCTACACTAGCTTCTCCTTCTTTGTCGTGCTTTTTCCAAGCACAGTGATCCAATAGTAGGGGCAAATTAAACTGCTAACAAATTGTCACAAAGAAGCAGAGGGAGAGCCCGGCTCTCACAATGTTGTGTGCAATCAGCACATGCCTCACACAACTGCCTTTGCTTTAAATGTGTGTCACATCTCATTTTGCCAGGGGCTGCTCCAACCTCCCCTCTGCTTCAGGGCCTGCCCCCACTCCACCCCTTCCCTCGATACCCCGCCTGGCTTCTTCCCTGCCTCCTTCCTCTGAGGCTATGTCTACACTACAAAGAAAAGTCGGAAAAAGAAACGCAAATTGTGAACCGCGATTTGCGTATCTTTTTCGGCTTTTCTTTTGGAAGAGGCTTCTCCAAAATTTGGCGCGTCTACACGGCACCACATTTCAGAAAAAAACTCCTCTTTTGGCACATCCCTTCTTCCTCATACAACGAGGTTTACAGGGATGGTGAAAGAACGCGTCCACTTTTCCGAAATTTTTTTCAGAAAAGTGGACGCGTTCGTTGGAAATGGCATAGTTTTTCTGGGATATCAGAGGTATCCCAGAAAAGAGCTGCAGCGTAGACATAGCCTGGGTATGACCTGTCCCTTCTCCCTCCCCTCCTTCCCAGCATTTCTGGAGCAGTATGAATCAGCTGATTCGCAGTGTTTAAGCTTCGGGAAGAAAGGGGAGGAGCAGGGATGGGGCACGAATCAGCTGATTCAGTGTTCCAAAAGTGCTGGGAGGGAGGGATGGGTGGAGTAGGTGAGTGCAGTGCCCCCAGGGCATGAGAGGTGCCAGGGGAGGGGACAGAGGGGAGTGCACGAACCACATGTAGAACCCACAGGCCTCAGGTTGCTCACCACTGTTCTAAGTGCTTCTATAAATACCACCAGTGCGAACAACCACTGCTACCAGCTGGACTCTTTTCTGCTTCCATGCTGGCTGGCCCAACAATGGCATTGCATCATTTACACACACCCACCCCGGTGGCAGCTTTGTCCATTCACATGATCTCACCATCGTAGGGGCAAGAGCATTTTGCTCTGCGTTTCCTTTTGCGTGGAGCACCCAGCCTGAAATCTCACGGGCTCCCCCTTGCTTCACAGCTCTCATCTGCAAATGCCATCGCTACTACCTCCCAGCCTGGTGTAGAGAATATTTAAGCTTGTCGCCATTGCATTTGAACTCCAAAGGCAAGATCCTTGGCTGGCTTACATTGGCTACACCCATTTACAGTCAATGGCACCACCCTCTTTTACAGCCTCTTTTTGGGCCTCTGTCTGCCCAAAGAGCGTTCGGTAACAGTGCGCACACAATGAGCTGGGCTGGATTGCTGCTGATGTGAGGTGAGTGCCCCACCCATTCTACAGGGGGAAGAGGAGGGGGACGAAGGGACCCCCCCTCCAGTGAGACAGCCCCTTCTCGGGGGGTCCACTCTCTCAGGGTTAGCCCCTCCACCTCTTGGGGCCACACTTCTTGGGCCTTCGGCATGCCTGTCCCTGCCATGGGCCCCCTCGGGGAGTCCACTCACTCTGGACCCCAGAGCCCCTACTCCCAGAGGGAATAGTGCAACCCTGTCTCCAGACCAGAGCAACTCTCAGCCAGCATAAAACAGGAGGGTCTGTTGAGCATTCAATACAGCAAAGGCACTCTCAGGCTTATAAGGCCTGGCCTCCCTCAGCCCGGCATGCCTGAGTCTCCCCTGTAGCCAGGTGGATTCTGTTTGATCTTTCTCTACCCAGCCTTGGAAAAAACCAAGCCCTTCTTCCGGTGAGCCTCCAGTACCCCCCTCCATCCAGCAGCTCCTCTCCTGCCCTTTGTCTTCTGTCCAGGTAAAGAGGTCGCCTGGGCCCCCTCTCTTTTCCACCTCTCCTCTCCTCCATCCTTTGTTCCCACCGTCTGGAACCAGATGGTCAAGTCACTGAAGTCCTCTCTTCACAGCCCATTGTCCTCCCTCTGGCCAGAACCAGCTGTACCATCTGAGCTGAGTCTCCTGGGCACCGGGTCACCAGTTGCTAGGGTTGTAACAGTGCAGTCGATTAACCAATTCACCGAGAAGCAAAAGCTTATCGGTTAATGCTATAGACGACATGCATTTCCCTTCCCCCTCTCTTGCCAGTCAATTTTTTAGCAGGCTGGCCAGCAGCCCAGCTCAGTTCTGGCTCGCACTGGATCCAGAACCTACTCCTGCTGTAGCTCTGCATTTAAAGTATTGTAGGAACCAGGCAGGTAGGCAGCATGGCTCAGTTCTGGCTCGTGCTGCATCTGGGAACTCAGACCCACCTTAGACAGGGGCTGCTGTTACCCCACGCTGCTGCCTCTTTATCAGAGGCAGCAGCTCTGGCAACAAGCACCCGGTCCACAAGAGAAGCTGGTTTTTAAACTGTCTCGTCTTGTGGACCAGCTCCTGCCTGACACCCTGCACTGCTGCTTGTGATACAGCGGCTGCTGGCCCTGCCTCCGGGGACTATAGAATAGTTGACTAACTGAGAAGAATTTATGAGGATACACGACTATTCAATTAACCGATATTTAACATCCCTGTTCTGTGCTGTTCTTTGTAACAGCGAACTCCCTCCTCCTCATCTCGTTAAACCAGTAACGTCCAGAGACACTGAGTGCCATACCTTGTGTATGCAAACCCTTTCAACCGCCCCACAGATCCCTTTTGTCACACCAAAGGACACAGCCTTTCAGTTGCAGAGTCAGAACAGACTCCAGGAGTTCCTTGCTGCTGGTCTTAACTACTAGAATCCAGTAAAAAGCAGCTCCCTTAATGGCTTATTCAATGGAAACCTCGTTATGAGGAGTTCTGCCGACTGTGTATTTGAAAGGAGACCATAGTGCGGAGGTCTGACAGTAGTTCATCAAAAGGAAATGTGTCCCGAGTACAACCAACATGCAATTGCAATGGGACCCCAGCAAAGAAAGGAGAAGAGAAATTTCACTCCAGGCCATTCTACCAGTAATGGAATAAGAGTGCTTCATTAAGCAAGATACGTTACACAATCCCAGTCTGGCTCAAGCCCTCAGACCCGGAGCAGGATCCCAAAAGAAAGATACTAGGTAAGTCAAGGAGCAATGGGCTTAAGTTGCAGCAAGACATTTGGAAATCCTTCCTAACCATGTGGGGAGCCAAGCACTGGAATACATTGCCTCCCTCACTGGGAATTGTTAAGAGCAGGTTAGACAAACACTGTCTGGGTTGGTCTAGGTCAGGGCTACTCAACACACGGCTCACGGGTGGGATCCTTTGAACATGGCCTCTACTGGGAAGATGCTCCACAATGGCGAGGCATCTCCCAGTGGGGTGAGCACTGAAAGACAGGCTGGCTGGAACAGATGGGTATAGGGTGTCAGCATTTCTAGCCCCCAGGGAGGAGAGGCCGGGAGTGCTGGGGCATTGGGGAAGTGCTGACTGATCAGCCTTGTGGGCAGAGCCTGAGAAGTACTGACTGGCTCACACTGGCCACTTTTGGGTCCGGCGCCATGGCTGGACAGCCCTGCCTCCATCCCGCACGGAGCGACAGCCCTGCCGGGAATCCAGGACGGGGTTCTCGGGCACCTATCCTTTTTTGCTTCTGGTGTCCAGCCTGACTTGCCCACCTCCCCGCCCGCTGCAGATTGGAGCGCTCTGGCTTGGCAACTTTTTCTGAGTAAAATCACTCCAAGAAACGCACAAGCTAAACACCCAAATCACTGGTATACAATTTTCTTTTAAAAAGTGATCATTGAAAGTGCTGTCATATGGGTGGAAATCGGGTAAATATAGCCTTTTATTACTATCCTCAGAACTGATTTAAATGGGGCCTGCTTGTTGTGTAGTTTTGCCTTAATCATATTCATGCCCATCAGTGTGAAAAGTTATTTGCGTGTATATTTGCATGTATATGCAACCACACTTAATTTGCGGCCCTGGCATGTGCTGAGAGTATCATTATGGTCCCCAGGACTTCCAAAGTTGAGTAGCCCTGGTCTAGGTGCTACTTAGTTCTGCCATGAGTGCAGGGAACTGGACCAGATGATCTCTTGACATCCCTTCCAATCCTCTGAGTCTGCTTCACCTATGGCAGACTCATCTTGTGACCTTGTGACCTTGAACTCTATGCGTCTGTGAGTCTATGACTCAAAGCAGGCCAAGCTTTCATGCAAAGCATAGGGCACAGTCTACTCCGTGTGGTCCCTCTCAGGGGCTCCTTGACTCTTGTTAAGTCTCTGACATTGTTTTCCTATATGATCCTGGAAGCTCAGTTGCATTCATTCCCAGCTCTGGTTGCTATGATAGCACAGAACAGCTTTCCTTCTCTCCCCTCCCCTCCACTCTTGGTTTTCGGCCAACATCTGATCTTTTGATTTGCCCTTTAAAAGCACTACACTACAACGCGCAAAAGCTAAGGAACAATAAAGAGAAATGATGGTATCGAACAGAAGGAAATTATTTCCTTAATAACTTCCCCAGGCTACTCTAGCAGCTTGTCCATGGGGAAGCTCTGTTAGGGTTGCCTTCTTCTCCTGGCTCTCTGAAATCATCTTCCTTTTGCCACAGAAGCTGCTGGTTGCTGAAGCCATCCAAGTGAAGCATCCAGTCCCCCTAGTACCATGGTCCCTGGGACTTCCGTGGTTATTGATCATTGGGGTGGAACACTCAGGATCCTCAGAGACAACATGAAGGCCAAGAAAGCTCAGATTTGCCTTTGCAAATCAAAGCCTTTAGTTTTGGTTTTGCACTAATAATTGTGAGTATGATCTGGGTTCAACTTTAACTCAATTGTCCATCTCTTCAGGCTTTGAAGAAAGTTGTGGATTTGATCCCATGTTTGTGACAGGTAAATCCAGGGTGGTTTGAAGAACCACATTTGTCAGAGGTTTTGGTTTTTGCAGAACTAAAAACCCAAGCTTGGTTAGATTTAAGGTTCGATTGCTGTGAACCATCTAACTGCCCATCTCTACAATAATCCTTTCTCTCAAGGTATTTGTATTTTTTGTTTGCTTTGTTTTAGTGAGTAGTTTAATGGATCCAAAATGCCCAACCTAGTCTTTTTACTCAATTACCACCACCCAGGAACTAAAGTACTGAAGGCAGAAAATATTTCATTCTATTTTAGGTACATAACTGGCTGTTGAGGCCTGTGCAAAGCATACCAAATATTAGAACACAAATACAAATGCTAGAACCTGTTCATATGTATCGTAACAATGTCTCTTGTGATGGCATTGGGTTCCTATGGGCACCGGCACTCACTAATCCAGGATTTTTAAGTCCATCTGAAAAGGAAAACTGTTCTCAATTTTGCTTAACCCAGCTATTTGCAAATATACTGTATATGAGACATTTTGAATGAGCTTGTTGGGAATCATCACTGGGAAGCAGATACCAGTTTCCAGCCCATTTTCCTAAGCATGATCTAATCATTCAAGCTCTGCTAGCAAGCCTAGAGGGCAGAGAATGTAGGTTCTGTTCTAGTACATTGATACAGTGTGGAGTCCTGTGGCACCTTAAAGACAAAGGCTATGTCTAGACTGCAAGCCTCTTCCGAAAAAAAGCATCTAGACTACAACCAGTACTTTTGAAAAAGCAAGCCACTTTTTCGAAAGAGAGCACCCAGGTAGTTATTCCTTGTAAAAAGGCGTTATTCCTTGTAAAACAAGGTTTTCCGCAGTCGAAAAAACTGCCACGTTCTTTGGATTTAATTTCAAAAGAATGCGGCAGCAGTCTAGATGCAGGTGACGTTTTTTTCGAAAAAAGGCCACATTTTTCAAAAAAACTCTGTAGTCTAGACACAACCTAAGGGTTCGAACTAGCGGGGTAATGTAGGCATACCGCACTTGCAAATGAAGCCCGGGATTTGAATTTCCCAGGCTTCATTTGCATAAGCGGGGAGCCGCTATTTTTAAAACCCCGCTGGTTCGAACCCCGTGCAGCGCGGCTACACGGGGCTCGAACTAGGTAGTTCGAACTAGGATTCCTATTCTGAACTACCGGTACACCTCATGGGCTCGAACTAGGTAGTTCGGAATAGGAATCCTAGTTCGAACTACCTAGTTCGAGCCCCGTGTAGCCACGCTGCACGGGGTTCGAACCAGCGGGGTTTTAAAAATGGCGGCTCCCCACTTATGCAAATGAAGCCCGGGAAATTCAAATCCCGGGCTTCATTTGCAAGTGCAGTATGCCTACATTACCCTCCTAGTTCGAACTAGGAGGGTAGTGTAGACATACCCTAAGAGATTTATTTGGGCATAAGCTTTTGTTTCCAAAACCACACTTCGTCAGATGCTGCAGAGCTCCCAGATACTGACAAAGTGGGTTTTTGCCCTTGAAAGTTTATGCTCCAATCAATCTGTTAGTCTTTAAGGTGCCACAGGGCCTCCTTGTTGTTTTTGTGGGTACAGACTAACATGGCTTCCCTCGCTGAGACTTGGTGTCACATATTGCCAAAGCAAGGAAGCCAATCTTTTTCACACTTGGGGGGCTAATGGCACCTGATTTTCAGAAGTGGTGAGCACCCACAAAATTCTGTATGTCATAGGAGTGGCAGGAGCACAGCCCTGCTAAAAAATCCCATCAATGTGTCGTGCCAAATCTGGGATGAGTCACGTGCTTCACCTTCTTTGAGAGCCCTAGCCTAGAAACCCATCACGTTTGAAAAATTTATCTTTTCCATTTCCCTGTCTTCCCATGTCTAAAATGGAGCTATTCAGACTTGTCCCCTTTCCAGGGGAGTTTATCATTGAAGCTTGCAAAGCACTTGGAAATTTAGAGCTGGAACATAATGCAGAAGTGAAAGAGTTAAAACCAAGTCTTCGTTTAATGCTGAATTGTGTCAACGATGATTTAATTGTGATTAGAACAGATTTGAAACATGGTCGCCACCGTGGGCACCACAGTCTTGCTTCCACAAATAGCATCACTTCTCAGCAAGATGCTGACCTTCTCTCACAAGGTCCAGGCGATGAAAGAAACCTTTCCTTCTTGCAGTAGACAGTTGTGCCACTTTTTCTTGCCCTCCGAACTTTCAGGGGGTTGGTCTGAGCAGAGTAGCTCCCTATTCCCTTTTAAATGAGTCTCTCTCCCTCTCTTCCCCATATCATTTCCTCTAATCATCAGCTATCTAATCAGAAAGGGCTTGGGAGAGCAGTAAAAACCGACATAAGATGTCAATGAATATTCATAACAAAAGCTTTTACTTGAGGAAAAACCCAGCCAATTTTCACTGCCAAGGGTGTAGCTTGTGATATGAAATTCAAATCAGAACTGAAACTGGGATTCTGTACAAGGAAGGTACTATGAGTTCTGAGCATCCACCAGAGTCATATTATTAAAAACTGTATTTTGTGCTGGAGTGTGGGTCTTATATTGCTCCCATCGCCATGGTCTCATGTTTTTGTGCCTCCTGCCCAGGGACATTGGTTCTCAATCTGGAAGCCACACGCCGGTGTTGGGGGTAGATAGCGTATTCCTAAGTGACAAGTAGGCCTCAAAAACTTAAACGACGAGTGGTCCTGTAGCACCTTAGAGACTGACAAAAAATGTATATACCCAGGGTCTCCAACCTTTTTAAGCACAAGATCACTTTTTGAATTTAAGTCGGTCCAGGATCTACCTCAAACCTAAATACCCCTGCCCCCACCCCTTCTCCAAGGCCCTGCCCCTTTGCTCAGGCACCCCTCGCTCTGTGAAGATGGGATACAGGAGAGAGGGACAGAGTGACATCAGCGCCCCCCTGCCTCTGTCTCCCCCACCCTGCACAACAAGCGAGAGGCTTCCATGGGGCACCTCTGAGGCTCTGGGCAAGAGTGGCAGGGCAGTGGCGGGAGGGGCAACTGAAGTGCTGGCACTTGATAGCCTCACAGCCAAACCAGTTAGGATCACCTGTCAGAGGCTGCAAGACCTACCGGTAGATCCTGATCGACTGGTTGGTGACTGCTGGTATATATGGTATCCTGAGCTTTCAACGGTCCAATCCACTTCTTCAGATGAGTGGAGCAAGAGGCAAAAAGTGTGCACAGAGTGTGCCTCTTTGCTCCATTCATCTGAAGATGTGGGTCATGCCCATGAAAGCTCATGATACTATTTATACATGTTTTGTTAGTCTCTAAGGGTACGTCTACACTACAAAGTTAATTCGAACTAACGGCTGTACGAATTAACTTTAATAGGGGCTACATATACAAACCGCTAGTACGAATTTAATCAAGCTAGCGGAGCGCTTAATTTGAACTAGGTAAACCTCATTCTACGAGGACTAACGCCTAGTTTGAATTAAGTAGTTCAAATTAAGGGCTCTGTAGCCACTTAATTCGAACTAGTTGGAGGCTAGCCCTTCCCAGCTTGCCCTGGTGGCCACTCTGGGCACAACCAGGGAAACTCTTCTGCCCCCCTCCCAGCCCAGGAGCCCTTAAAGGGGCACGGTCTGGCTACAGTGCTTGTGCCAGTTGCAAGCCTGCCAGCACCCAGGCAGCAGACCCTGCACCTGGCACAGCATGAGCCAGCCACCCGCTGCCACCCAGCCCTCCACCTCTTCCCAGGACCAGGCTGGCAGCTCACAGGCGCCTGCCCGGGGCCGCAAGAGGCGGGCGCCCGCCTGGTCTAGTGCAGAGATCGTGGACCGCATCGAAGTTTGGGAGTGGCCTCCAATGTCCACAATCTCCGTACTAGGCACAGGAAAGCGGCCGTCTATGGCAGGATAGCTGCCAGCCTGGCTACAAAAGGCCACATGCAAACCCAGGAGCAGGTTTGCATGAAAATCAAGTTGGTCCAGTGAGACCCCTGACCCTGAGCTTAGAACATAAGAACATAAGAATGGTTGTACTGGGTCAGACCAAAGGTCCATCTAGCCCAGTAGCCTGTCTGCCAACAGCGGCCAGCACCAGGTACCCCGGAGGGGATGGACCGAAGACAATGACCAAGTGATTTGTCTCGTGCCATCCATCTCCAGCCTTCCACAAACAGAGGCTAGGGACACCATTCCTACCCCCTGGCTAATAGCACTCCATGTACCCAACCTCCATGAATTTATCTAACTTCTCTTTAAACTCTGTTATAGTTCTAGCCTTCACAGCCTCCTGTGGCAAGGAGTTCCACAGGTTGACTATGTGCTGTGTGAAGAAGAACTTCCGCTTATTAGTTTTAAACCTGCTGCCCATTCATTTCATTTGGTGTCCTCTAGTCCTTCTATTATGGGAACTAATAAAGGACTTTTCTTTATTCACCCTCTCCACACCACCCATGATTTTATATACCTCTATCATATCCGCCCTCAGTCTCCTTGTTTCTAAGCTGAAAAGCTAATCAGCTGTTTGTCGGCTCAGTGTGATAGTCTGGACGCGCAGGTGTCGACATCAAAGGTATTTATCAACCACCCAGGTATGCCTCCTGGAATGAGGTATACCTGGGTGGTCGACAAATACCTTTGATGTTGACACCTGCGCATCCAGACTATCGCGCTGAGCCGACAAACAGCTGATCAGCTGTTTGTCGGCTCAGCGCGACAGCCATGTAAATTTAAATGAAGTGGCGATTATTTAAATCGCCGCTTCATTTTACTATGTCTGGTAGCCTAATCTACATGCCTCTGGCGACAGAGGCATGTAGTCTAGACGTACCCTGAGAGCTGTGCGCTCCCTCTGCATCCAATCAAAGTGCTCCTATGGTTTAATCAGTGCAGCCTGTAAATTCTAGGTACACAAGCGCAGGGAGCAAAACTACCCTATCTTGGGAGACCGTCTTGCTTATGACAATTTTGGGGTCTGCTGGGCAGAAGGAGGGTCCCTCATGTGGCCCACTGTCTAGCTTAGATTGCCCATCGCTGCCCTAGTCAGACATGTTCCATCCTGCAAAAAAACCTGAGAAGCCCTGTTCTACACAACACTTACTAGTTACCTCAGCTCTGCAAAACAGTTCAGTTAACAGAACTGCATTCGACCTAGTTTTGTGTGCTCTGAGTTGCCGTTCCAGCTCCCTAACCAAGAGACGCTGGCTGGTATGTAAAAGCAGGAGAGCCTGTGCTGTCTCACCTGGCAGCAGCAAACCAACCCCCATTTGCTTTGACTGTGACAACTTTTTGCCGCAGTATCTTTTGGGAGCAGAGGGAGCTCTCCTTTGTCAAACTGACTTAAGTTTTCTCATTAGATTTTTTTTTTTTGCATCTCTCTCTTCCTGGTCAGGGAAACCCAAGGATGATTTCTGGCTGTTGTAAATAGCTTTATGCTAAACCAAAACATATTGGCCAGCCCAGTGGTTTTGCTAGCCGCAGCTCCGTTCAGCATAGGTTTAGAAGTACACGCTGGGCCTCTGTTTCTCTCCTGGTGGAGCTTAGGCACACATACTTGAGGTCTGAGTGGAAGAGGATGGGAATGGAAGTTCTCCCTTAGCATTGCAGAGGTTGCCTCACCATCATGTCATCGTGTTAACTGGAGAAGAAGTGAAGAGCAACTTCTTTCACTGCAATGAAGCAGGAGTTTTAGGACTAGCAACAGGGGCTTTAAATAGTCTACTTAAAAAATAGCCACGATGTTATCAACATTACTGACAGATAAATTGTCACTTGTCTCTTCCAAGCTCTGCATCATGGGCTGCACAATAGAGGGCTGTGAATGATTGATGTGAGCATTGTGTACCACCCACCTTCTAACTGTTTGCAATTCAGTGAACTTCATGCTGATGGAGTTAATTGCAAAGAATTTTTTTCTGTTGGATGTTCACAGCACCTCAGACAAAAACAGAGTCTAAAGATAGACTCCTCTTCTTGCATGGATGGATAGATGCAGAGGGGAAGAAGAGGAGGAACAAATTATTTGAATTTAAACCAAAGACCTACAAATAATACCAGAAAAACCATGAAGAACCTCGGTACAGGGGTGATGGTCATGCTAGGCTGCAGTGTCATGTGATATCACAACTCAGCAATTCATTCTTGCCCATGGCCTTCCATGAAACAAACAAGCTCCCTCGTGTTTCTGAGCAATCAAGAAAGCAGGGGAAAAACAAGTTTTTTTAAAAAATCTTCGAGACGCTTTATTCATCACAATGGAGCCATAAAGAGCAAAAACAATTCACTGAAAGCATGTTCCATGGAAAACTTTCTTACAACTCAACTCATGCTAAATGTCTCCAGTAGTAACTTTAAAAGCAATAGGGAGCTGGGGTCTAGACTGGAATCGCTCTGTAGATTCATGTGCCAGAACGATACATACGTTTAACACACGAAACACAGCAAAGAGATAAAAGCAGATACTGAATGAAGCCAGACCAATTGTGGAATTTGGGATATGCAGTACCCTGAGATTATTGATCACTGATTCAAATCCAGACGGAAACATCTGACTGCTGTTCAAGATGTGGGAGATGAGTCATTGGGTTTGTTTCAGTTCCTAAGTGTGACTTGCAGAGGAGATCAATGACTAAATGGGGTTTGAGCCCATTACCTCTGCCATCTCCTGCAGGTAGCCTCTGTAGGTGCATTGGCGGATCACTGCAAAAGCAGGCCGGGATACTACTGTATGGACAAAAGAAGTGTCAGTTTTAAGTGCTGTTGCTTTTATGACAGATCACTTGATTGGTTAAAACAGAACAAGATGCTGGCAAGCGTTTTATAGGAAGACCTTAGGTGCCATGGGAAAAGCAGCCCTGTGCTGCGATTGGGGGAGGCTGCTACGCAGTGCGATACAATTCATAGCCGTAATTGAGCATACTCTGAACAGCCAATGCAGTGCAAGCTGTGTGTTAGGGTCAGAAGTGCCCAATTCAGAAGCAGTTTGGAATCCAGAGGGAAATAACCGCTTCTTCAAGCAAGCTGCCTTAATGCCCCCTTTAAGATGGAAAACTGCTGAAATCTCCCTGTCCATACAGTACATTCAAATGAGGTGAGACCTGCGCAGTCCTGTTCCATTCCTAATGAACGCATCCAATGCAACACCAAGATGGAACCTATTACCCTCTGAATACATTAGTGGAGCTGTTGACTCTGAGCACATGCTGTTTAACTGAGTAAGCATTAGCTACCTTCAGAAGATCTGAATAATACAAGAGCCTTTCAACAGCAGCTAAACCGGAAACAAACGGGGAATACAGTGGAGTGAACCAGACCTGGACCACAGATAACAACTGTTACCTGTAAACTCCTGCAAACAGAAACCACCACAAAGTTCAGTGTTCTTATAATGAAAGGGGCCTAGTGGACTAGTCGGGAGACCAAGGTTCTGCTATAAATCTGCTGTATGCTCTTGGCAAGTCACTTTACTTCTCTGTTGTCCCCTTCCCATTCTTCATCTCTTCAGTCTATTTAGACCAAGGGTAGGCAATAAAACAGAAGCGGTTCACCAGGGTTAGCTCCTGGTGGGTTGCTGCCACTGTATTTACCTGCACCTCCGCAGGTACGGGCGATTGCAGCTCCCATTGGCCAGGAATGGAGATCCACGGCCAACATGAGCTGTGATTCTCTGTACCTGTGGAGGCACAGGTAAATATGGCAGTGTAGAGGCCCACCAGGCGCTAACTCTGGTAGAGCGATTCCATCTCATTCCATTCCATCTCAAATACTAACTCAGGGTATTTGCCCACCTCTGAGTTAGATTATAATTTGCTTGGGAGCAAAGACTGTCTCTTAATCCAAGTAAAGCATAACAATGGGGGGCCCTGGTGCTGAGTCTCCTGGGTTTTGTATGTATTCTTGGCTTAACAACTCCCATTGTCTACACTTCAGATCCTCCCCAATCTATTCTGTTCAGGGATTCAGGCATTTCAGCTAGCAATGGGCAAAGCTCAAGATTCAAATAGTCAATCTGATAAAGCATCCAGAAGTTCAGGAGTGTTTACTAACAATGCAACCAAATTAGATCAATCTCTCAGGTCCATTCAGTGGGTCAGGAAATCTCAAGAGAGAATGGGTTTCTTACAAGATTTTCAGTACTATGATCCAGCTAGAAATAGTGTGAGAGCACCTATTATTTGTAGAATTTCCACACAAGTCATGTCAGAACCCAAAAGCATCAATCCATATGAAAATGAAGATACCAAGGGAAACAGATAACTAGACCTGTAGGACTTTTAGTTTATGTTCAATGCAAGTTTCTTATGAAGTATCTATCGAGGGTGTTCACCCATCTCTCAGCCTCCCCATCCTCTTGAGTCAAGTCCTTAAGTTTTAGAGGAGATGAAAGTCCTGTTGGCTTCAGCTAGGAGATGGGCTTCAGTAAACTTTTTATCTGCATTATGATTGGAGGATCAGAGCCTGTTTCAGCTAAATAAAAGAGTTAGCCACCGAAATCATACTGAAATTCCTTGGGAGTTTGCAGTCTAAGACTTTTCTGAAAATCTCTGCAATAAGCCTTCTTCTCTCGCCTTACTAAGAGGCTCCAATCCTTGGATCATTATTACTTTTTCTATCAGTCATGCTTTGTTCCCTTCTTTGCAGAAAGATTTTCTGACCAGTGAGGTGGCCAGGCCACAGGTATTTTATATGACTACTTGGGCAGCACTTAATGCTGCTAGCAGCTGGCCAGGAAGGTCTGCCAGTAGGTTTGGAATATTTTGCTACTTTCCCCAAGCAGTACTGATGGAACTTATATATAAATACCCCCTTTACAATTAGCTCAGAGCATATTTGCACCATTGCTGACCTGGCTTTGTCAAGAATTTGTAGTTTCTTTTGTGTTATGGAACAGACAACAAAGCAGTGTTGGAAATGGTTTTCCCATCCGCTCAGCGTTTTTGAGATTTAGAATCGTTGTCCATGTCCCAAAATGGGATGAAAAAATCAAAATCTCAAAAATTTCCCCTAGCAACCTATTCAGATTAGTTCAATCAAAATGTTTGATTGACCTTTTAAAAATATTTCAGCCTTTACAGTACAAGCTGTGTTATCCAGCACTTTAATATCCAGAAAACGTTGTTAACTGGCATCTGTCATAGATGGCAATACAATTCCTTCTTCAGTTAACTGGAAAAATTCCAATAGCCGATTGCCATCTGGCAGCATTTTTCAACATTTTCTGGCGCTTGTGGCAGTAAAGTTTGTTTGTGTCATGCTTCTGCATTTAATACTATTATTAGATATTATCTAACTCATCTGCAACTACAGCTAGTATATGGTGAAAAATTCATGAACCAATGATATATAGCTTGAGTAACCGGCACATTTGATTAACCGGCAACTACCATTCCCCCATGAATGTACTGTATTAGTATAAATGAGCTAACATTTCAAAACGAAAAGTCATTTTGAATCTAAAAACAAATCTTCTCATTTGAAACATATCAAGATGGGATGGAAATGGACAGCCCTTGGTGGGTACAGAACAGGTTAGGAACTATTTAGAAAAGCTAAACATACACAAATCCATGGGTCCGGACTTAATGCATCCGAAGGTACTGAGGGAGTTGGCAAATGTCATTGAGAAGCCTTTGGCCATTATCTTTGAAAAGTCATGGAGATCGGGAGAAATCCCGGATGATTGGAAAAAGGCAAATGTAGTGCCCATCTTCAAAAAAGGGAAGAAGGACAATCCAGGGAACTATAGGCCGGTCAGTCTGACCTCGGTTCCTGGAAAAATCATGGAAGGGATCCTTAAGGAATCCATTTTGAGGCACTTGGAAGAGAGGAAGGTGATTAGGAATAGTCAGCATGAATTCACAAAGGGCAAGTTGTGCCTGACCAGTCTGATTAGCTTCTATGCTGAGGTAACTGGCTCGGTGGACGTGGGAAAGTCAGTGGATGTGATATACCTTGACTTTAGCAAGGCTTTTGATACGGTCTCCCACAATATTCTTGCCAGCAAGTTAAAGGTATGTGGATTGGATAAATGGATGGTAAGATGGATAGAAAGCTGGCTAGAAGGCCGGGCCCAGCGGGTAGTGATCAACAGCTCGATGTCAGGATGGCGGTCGGTTTCTAGTGGAGTGCCCCAAGGTTCGGTTCTAGGACCGGGTTTGTTCAATATCTTTATTAATGACCTGGATGAGGAGATGGATTGCACCCTCAGCAAGTTTGCGGATGACACTAAGCTAGGGGGAGAGGTAAATACGCTTGAGGGCAGAGATGGGATCCAGAGTGACTTAGACAAATAGGAAGATTGGGCCACAAGAAATCTGATGAGATTCAACAAGGACAAGTGCAGAGTCCTGCACTTGGGACGGAAGAATCCCAAGCATAGTTACAAGCTGGGGACCAACTAGTTAAGTAGTAGTTCTGCAGAAAGGGACCTCGGGGTTACAGTGGATGAGAAGCTGGATATGAGTCAACAGTGCGCCCTTGTAGCCAAGAAAGTTAATGGCATATTAGGTTGCATTAAGAGGAGCATTGGCAGCAGATCCAGAGATGTCATTACAGGCAGTCCTCGAGTTACGCGGATCCGACTTATGTCGGATCCGCAGTTACGAACGGAGCTTTTCTCGCCCTGGAGGACGGGAGCGGCGGGACGCCCAGATGCGCCGCGGTCCGCCACCCCCGTCCTCCGGGGCGAGAAAAGCTGCTCCCCGTCTCCCTGGTCTGCAGGGAGATGGGGAGCAAAGCCTTGGAGCACGCCCGCAGCGGGACAGCCCGGGCGCGCTTGAGCTGTCCCCCTGCGGGCGTGCTCCGCGGCTTTGCTCCCCGTCTCCCGACCAGCAGACCAGGGAGATGGGGAGCAAAGCCTCGGAGCACGCCCGCAGTGGGACAGCCGCGGCACGCCTGGGCTGTCCCGCTGTGGGCGTGCTCCAAGGCTTTGCTCCCCGTCTCCCTGGTCTGCTGGGGGGGGGGTGCAGATAGTGCCCCCCCCCCCCAGCAGACCAGGCTTTTCTTGCCTACCCCTGGGGTAGAGCAGCTGGGGGCTGCCGGGTTGGTCCCGCAGCGGCGCTCCGGACCAACCCGGCAGCACCCCAGCTGCTCTGCCCCAGGCGTCCTGATTCAGACGCTGCTGGTCAGTTTCAGCAGCGGCTGAATCAGGACGCCTGGGGCAGAGCAGCTGGGGTGCTTCCGGGTTGCTCCAATAGCGCCGAGGAGCCGCGCTACTGGAGCAACCCAACAGCACCCCAGCTGCTCTGCCCCAGGCATCCCCAAGTCAGCCGCTGCTGAAACTGACCAGCGGCTGATTACAGGAAGCCCGAGGCAGAGTTGCTCTGCCCCAGGCTTCCTGGAATCAGCCGCTGATCAGTTTCAGCAGCAGCTGACTTGGGGACGCCTGGGTTTCTTAAGTTGAATCTGTATGTAAGTCAGAACTGGCGTCCAGATTCAGCCGCGGTTGAAACTGATCAGTTTCAGCAGCGGCTGACGCCAGTTCCGACTTACATACAGATTCAACTTAAGAACAAACCTACAGTCCCTATCTTGTACGTAACCCGGGGACAGCCTGTATTCGGCTTTGGTGAGGCCACATCTGGAGTATTGTGTCCAGTTCTGGGACCCCACTACAAAAAGGATGTGGACGCATTGGAGAGGGTCCAGAAGAGGGTAACCAAAATGATTAGGGGTCTGGAGCACATGACTTCTGAGGAGAGGCTGAGGGAGTTGGGTCTGTTTAGTCTGCAGAAGTGAAGAGCGAGGGGGTATTTGATAGCAGCCTTCAAATTTCTGAAGGGAGGTTCCAAAGAGGATGGAGAGAGGCTGTTCTCAGTAGTGACAGATAGCAGAACAAGGAGCAATGGTCTCAAGTTGTGGTGGGAGAGGTCCAGGCTGGATATTAGGAAAAACTATTTCACTAGGGCTGTGTCTACACTGCACCCCTTTTCCGGAAAAGGGATGCAGATTAGACAAGTCGCAATTGCAAATGAAGCGGGGATTTAAATTTTCCCCGCTTCATTTGTATAAACATGGCTGCTGCTTTTTTCCGGCTCGGGGCTTTGCTGGAAAAAAGCGCCAGTCTAGACAGGAATCTTTCGGAAAATAAAGCCTTTTCAGGAATAAGGGACCTTTTGGAAAAGGCTTTATTTTCCGAAAGATCCCCGTCTAGACTGGCGCTTTTTTCCAGCAAAGCCCCGAGCCGGAAAAAAGCAGCAGCCATGTTTATACAAATGAAGTGGGGAAAATTTAAATCCCTGCTTCTTTTGCAATTCCGACTTGTCTCATCTGCATCCTTTTCCGGAAAAGGGGTCCAGTGTGTAGACAGCCTAGGAGTGTAGTGAAGCACTGGAATGGGTTACCTAGAGAAGTAGTGGAGTCTCCATCCCTAGAGGTGTTTAAGTCTCGACTTGACAAAGCTCTGGGCGGGTTGATTTAGTTGGGATTGGTCCTGCCTAGAGCAGGGGGCTGGACTTGACCTTCTGAGGTCTCTTCCAGCTCTGTGGTTCTATGATTCTATGAAAATCGGATCTTCTGGCAATTTCAAATCTTTTTTCCCTCCCCTACCCTAAAATGTTTGGAATCAGGAGATTCATGGAAACTCACCCTTTCTTGTGAGCAGTTTCTGTTTTTTAAAATCAACATTTTCAGATGAAAAAAAGGTTAAATGGGAAAATTCCTGACCAGATGTAATGCACAACAAGAACATAGCCCAGTGAATAGTGTACCAGACTGGGAATCAAGAGATTTGAATTCTCACCTAGTTTTGCCAGTGACTGGGACAAATTTGTCTCGTTTCCCCCATACATAAAATGAAGATAATGCTATTTGCCCTTCTTTATAAATCGCTCAGCATGCTTTCCTCAGTGGGTGAAAAGTATGATATAGGAGGTAAGTATTACCCATGACAACCCATGATGTCAAGTATGGAATCACTACACAGAAATGTATTAACGAAGAAGAAATGAATAATTCTGTCAATTTAGGGGTTCACTTTCCCTGTTTGGCTGCATGGGCTTTCACATCTACCCCTGTATTGATTATCACTGGCTTATATTACAAGGTCAAGTGTGTTATGACAGTAGTTGGACTTGCTACAATATTGCATATCAGGAATTATTGACATAATGTTCAGAAGTCTAAGATTCAGCATGGCTAGCTGCTGTGCTCTTTAATGACATACTTAGCAATTCTTCTTTGACTGGTTGACGACTTTTTGTACACCAAGGCTGTGTCTAGACTGGCAAGTTTTTCCGCAAAATCAGCTGCTTTTGCGGAAAAACTTGCCAGCTGTCTACACTGGCCGCTTGAATTTCTGCAAGAACACTGACTTCCTACTGTAAGAAATCAGTGCTTCTTGCGGAAATACTATGCTACTGCCGTTCGGGCCAAAGCCCTCTTGCGCAAGAGGGCCAGTATAGACAGCACACTACTGTTTTGCGCAAAAAAGCCCCAATGGCTAAAATGGCGATCGGGGCTTTTTTGCGCAAAAGCGCATCTAGATTGGCACGGACGCTTTTCTGCAAAAATTGCTTTTGCGGAAAAACGTCCATGCCAATCTAGACGCTCTTTTCCTCAAATGCTTTTAACGGAAAACTTTTCCGTTAAAAGTATTTGCGGAAAATCATGCTAGTCTAGACGTAGCCCAAGTGCACCATATTTTAAAGCATACTTAAGCTCCTTTGTTTTCAATTTAAGTTTGTTTTAAATGAAAAAATCTTGGGTTTTACAAAAAATATTCATTTTTTCCAATTTTCACCTTACCTGTGGATCACTCAGATATAAAAAAAAGTGTTTTAATAGGAAAATATAATACATTGCATGAGATATATGGCTTATACTTCATGCAAAAAGCACCTGCAACTAGGAATTTTAAGAATATAGAGGCTGTAATGTTTTTCCTCAAAAGATGATTTTTCTGGTACCCACAAGCAACAGTGGGACAGACTCAGTGATATTTTAGGGCTTTTCTACCTCTACTGTGTCTCTTCACCCAATTAGTGTCATGTCACTTCCCTAGCTGCAGAAGCATGGTCTGTTCTCTCCGACTGCATCTGTTACGCTTAAACAAATCACGCGAGATGTAGTAATGTAAGGTAATACACGTCTACACTAGGGGAACAGCTCTAGACTTTTAACTCAGGTTACCTGACATCTAACATCCTAGTGCTGTTCTTTGAAGCACCTGCAATTTTGACCCATGTTAGCCAGTAGGTGGAAATCCTAGAGAGAAACCTAGGATTTACTTTGACCTGCTCACATTTAAACATAGAACTGTCTTGTCTTTACTAGGATTTTAACCTATTAGCTAACATATTGAAAACACATCTTTTCCCTAAGGAAGTCAAGGCTCCATAGTGCACATCTCCACAGCCGGGCTAACGCCGAAATAAGCGACGCAACTTGAGCTATGTCAATTGCATAGCTTAAGTCGAAATAGCTAATTTCAGCTTTTGGCCCTGTCTACAGAGCAGGAAGTCCGAGGCAGAGCACTCTTCCTCCAACTTCCCTTACTCCTCATAAAATGAGGGTGTGACAGGAAGTGCATACCCCGCACTAGAACAGGAGGGGTGAAAACCCAGTGGGCGGAGGAAGTCCTGCCCCTTCAGCCAGACTGGGCATGATCCAAGTGCTGGGGAAGCATAAAAAGACAAGAGAGCAGCTCATTCTGGGCTAGCCAGCAAAGGGGAAGGACCTCCAGCCAGAACTCTGGAGCTGCAACAGCCAGAGATTCAGAGGGTGGGAACTGAAGTTCCAGGGGACTGCTGCCATTCAGCCCCAGTGGAGCCCCAGGGAGAAGCCACTGCTGGGGAGCTAGGAGACCCAGCCGCTATCTGGAATAACGCGCAAACAGCACCAGTAGGAAGCGACCCAGGGAGGGTGCACGAGCGTCTTCTCCTGTCCAGGTACTCTCGGTGTGTGTTGGCTGGATTCCCCACTGAGGGAGTGGTAGACTCATCTACCACTCACAGGACCTGCTGGAGTAGGGTGGGCCCGGATCCCCCTACTAGGGCGCTAGTTCCCAATCCTACTGACCCTGGTAATTAGGCCATACGGACCTGAGACAAGGGCTGCCTACAGATTTTGGCTGGTAGGTCATACTGCCCTGTGATAAGGGCTACTAACTGACTCTGTGCTACCCTGAGACAGGGGCTCTTTACTGACTTTGGCTGGGGAGCCATACCCCTGTGATGAGGGCTGCTTACAGACTCTGGCCATTGGGCCATTCTGCCCTTTGAGCAGGACTGCCTATGGACTCTGTTACCCAGACACAAGGGGATATTTACAGACTAGAGCAGGGGTGGGCAACCCATTCCAGGCAAAGAGCCAAGATATCACCGGATCCAGCGCAAAGAGCTGGGACAAAGTTGTTGAGCAAAAAAAAAAAAAAAAAAAGGAATTTTCCTTTAAGAAAACGCCACAACAGGCTCGACACCATCTTTAATACTCTATCTTTAATGGCTACACTGGAGGGGTTACCTACCCTAGTGACCTCACTGAGCACAGGGGGCCGAGAGGAGAGGGCCATTTTCAGGGACGTGGGGGTGGCTTTACAAGTCATGGGGAGTGCTTCATGAGGGGACAAGGGAAGAGCGAGTTAGCCACAGCTGAGCTAGAGATGGCCGTCGACCCTGAGGCTGATCTTGCGATGTCCTCACCCCGGAATAGTCTCACTCCTGTGATGGGGTGTGCATATGCTGCCATAGAGGGTTACAGGAGTCAGAGTAAGAAGCCCTCCAGGTCACCATTATTTCTATGTTATGTTGGAATAACTGCTTGTAGTGTAGATGCAAACGATGTTATTTTGGAATAACATTGGTTATTCCAAAATAACACTGCTGTGTAGATGTACCCATAGTGAAATACTTGCTTATGCAGAGGACCAGTACATGTCCTGAGTACCACTTAAGCTCTCAGAATAAGACTTGTGCTTTTCTTCTAAAGAGGCTGATTTCACCCTGCGAGCATAAATTTATGACAGGGTCTGAAAAAGTGGTCTACTATGTAAATCCATTTTTGGCTACCCCTTCGCTCCTAGCTTGCCAGGTGTTCTCCATACCTGTGTCTGATAAGATGTGTAAATTTGTCTGTGTCAGTGATGACACAACTGGTAAAAACAGCTTTCAGCATGAATTTCATTTGTTAACAGAGCAACTACAGAAAAAAACAAACATGAAGATATTTGCGTGTGTGTGTGTGTTCATACACACATTAACAAACATCTGCTAATGATAAAAATGCTCCAAACAATTTTGACAAAGTGAAGAACTGGTCTGAAATCAACAAGATGAAATTCAATAGAAAGAAAACATCAAATGCACAACTAGGAAGTGAGGAATAAACTGGCCACTGTGGCGGTGCAGACACACCCCGTCACAGGAGTGAAGTTATTCTGGGTTGAGGACACAGCCTGATTGGCCACTGGGACATTGACCTTCTCTTTAGTCTGTAAATATCCCTGGTCTTGGAATAACACTGAATCTGTGAGTGGCCCTACTCACAGAGCACAGTGGTCTATTGGCCAAAGTCAGTGGGTCATCCTTGTCTCAGAGTAGTGCGGCTCAGTAGCCAAAGTCTAAGAGCAGCCCTTGCCCCAGGGCAGTATGGCCTAGTAGCCAGAGTTAGTCAGCTTGGGGGTTAGTGCCCAGTTGGGGGACCTGGTTCCACCCTGGTCCTGACCCAGGGCCCTGTGAGCAGCAGATCTATCTACCACTCTTTTGGCAGGGAATCTGGCTGAAACACACCGAGTGTACTGGGGGTAGAGAGGCTGCTCCTGCACGCTCCCTGGGTCGCTTCTTATCGGTGCTGCTGGGACCTTATCCCTCATGGTGGCTGGGTTTCTCAGTTCCCCAGCAGTGGCTTTTCCCTGAAGCTCCACTGGGTCCATATAGTGGCAGTCTCCTGGGCCTTTGGTTCCCACTGCCTGGGTTGCTGGTTGTTGTAGCTCAGGCTGGAGGTCCTTCTCCTCCACTGGCCAGCCAAGTCTGAGCTGCTTTCTGGCTTTTTTTGCTGTCCCAGCACTTGGAGCATGCCCAGTCTGGTTGAAGGGTGGGACTTCCACCGCCCACAGGGTTTTTACCCCTCCACATGGAAAAAACTCTGTAGTGTAGACATAGCCTGGGGCAGCCTGTTGGGTTGCTCCCAGGGTGGGCAGGACTTGAACCCACCATTGTGTGTTCTCTTGGGGTGTGTCTAGACTACATGCCTCCGTCGACGGAGGCATGTAGATTAGCCAAATCGGCAGAGGGAAATGAAGCCGCGATTAAATTAATCGCGGCTTCATTTAAATTTAAATGGCTGCCCCGCTCTGCCGATCAGCTGTTTGTTGGCAGATCGGGGCAGTCTGGACGTGACGCGCCGACAAAGAAGCCTTTCTTGATCGGCACAGGTAAACTTGGTTTCACTAGGCATACCTGTGCCGATCAAGAAAGGCTTCTTTGTCGGCGCGGCACGTCCAGACTGCCCCGATCTGCCGACAAACAGCTGATCGGCAGAGCGGGGCAGCCATTTAAATTTAAATGAAGCCGCGATTATTTTAATCGCGGCTTCATTTCCCTCTGCCGATCTGGCTAATCTACATGCCTCTGTCGACGGAGGCATGTAGTTTAGACGTACCCTTGGTGAATGCCCTATCCCCTGGGGTATGCACCCCCCATCACAGCCATGTAACGGATCTGGGGGCTATAGAGGATCACGAATTGAATGCAAGTCTGCAGCATGATACGCTTGCCAAAAAAGGGGGGCTAACATCATTCTGGAGTGTATTAATGAGAATAAGACAGTGTCACTCCAGATTTAAACCAGTGTAATTAAGATCCAATGTTAGCCCACTGTTCCTCTACTGAGAACATCTTCTATTCTCTTTAGCAGCAAATAGTACTGAGGGGAAAGATGTTCTTTCCTCCACAGCATCTCATGCCAGAAACTCAATGCAAGAGCATTTCTGGTGCTTACAATAATCAGGTTACATACAAATGACTTTATTATAGTGCAAATACACACCAATATTATACAGCTCACCAGCATGGCGATTCTGAAACAGCAAAGCCATACACAGGGGTATTTTTTCCTTAAATGTAAAGGGATGGGGGAAGATCTGTAATCATTTAACACACAGTCTGCACTATGTATGTTTTCAAATTCACCATTAAATGTGTCTTCTGGGAGATTGGACATGTATTTGAGGCTGTAGCAAGGAGTAGCTCTCCAGTGACATTCAACAGAATTTTGTATCAAAGCGGAATCCATCAGAGCACAATCCAGCTTTGCAAACGTGCGGGGAATGTCAATGCAAATAAATTACATTACTGCGGGATTATAGATAGGATAATGCATAAACAAGTGGTGATTATAATGCTATAATGCCATCAAGGGGAATCTGATAATACACCATCAAAACCCCGAGATGGAACTGGAGCTTTATAATAATCACCACTCTTCTTCCTTGTTCTGTTTAATATTTTGCACGCTGCTATTACAAGAGGGGATTGAAGTGTTTGCTATGGGAACTGCTGCAGTTCCCTGAGCCAAGTTCAATACCAAAACTGGGAGACAGGTGGGGATTGACCCTCTGTGGAGGATGGCAGATTGTGGTGGTTTAGAGAAGAGAGAGCTTTGCCTGCCCTTAGAGGAAAGGCCATCCTGCAAAGCAGAATAACTGGATGGGCCTATTTAATGCTGTTTCAAAGTGTGTCGCACCCTCTTCAAACGCGAGTCTGAACAAAGAAGAGCCGCCTGCTGCTGCCAGTGAGCAGAGAGGATCTGTTAGATCAGAAGTTGGTGATTTCTTGTTGGCCCTGAAGGTCCAAGGTTCAGACCCTGCTGGTGGCTCAGGTTGTGACCCGTACACTTTGTGTTGTATAAATACTTCCCCATTATGCTCTATGGCACCATTGAAAGAGCCGGGATGACAGGGGTCTCACAGTTTGGAGTGTTGTCCTACAAAGCTACGTTGGGGCTCAGACTTTGTGCGAGGCTATTTTCAAATCCACCGCTTTAGAATTGCAGAGAGACTTGCCAAAATTACGGTCCCATATGCCACGATGTAGGAAACGTTGGGCGTGGTCATTCTCCCAACCTCCACCCCATTGCCATTTGCAGGGGAGTTCCCTTTAGATGCTCCAGGGAGCTCCCTTGGGAGTCACACGCCACCCTGTTTTGTGTAATCACTTGAAAGACAATGGGAGCAAGATTTGGCCACAGAAGCAAATCAGTTGGTAGTAGTTCCAGGGAGCCTTTTGGTGCAGACTTCAGAGATTTCAGCTTTACCACGGTCACATGGTAAAGCTGCGAAACAGACTGGGCCTAAGTCCAATGCATTTGCAGGTGCAATTCAGTAGAATCACATCTGCTTGCCCAGATGTGAATGTGGCCATTTGTTTGCTGGATTTCCTTCGTTTTCTGAATCCTGGCCAGAGCAGCACTCTTGTGTCTTTGCAGCTGCTCCGACATCACCTTCAGCATGACTCCTGCTACAGGCTGGACCTCCCTGGTACAGCACCCTTGGGACCTGACCAGTCCTAAATGAGGGAATTTGCTGGACCAGGGGAGAGGGGTCTGCTGCCACCGACCTCCCAATCCCTCGGTCCTCTGCACCACTGGCTCCATTTCTGGCCCCCTGCCTCCAGCCAGCTATGCTGCCATCCTTGGCTGAGCTTGCCAGACACTGCCCCTCATCCCCCGCTGCAGAGCTCCCAGCTGCACCGCCAGCCTCCCCTGCTGTGGGGCTTCTGGCTATGCCACTGCCCCCCACGCCCTGTTGTGAGGTTCCTGGCTGTACTGCCAGACCCCCCTGCCCATGAATATCCGTGGTACTGTCGGACCACGGATGTCGCCAGTCAAGAGTCCCATTTTAGGGAGGTACAACCCTTTAGCTTTTGCCCTTCGTTCACCCCATGTGCCTTCAGCATTCGTTAGTCCTGACTGGTGGCAGTTAGAGGAGAGCTCGAAGCTGATCTTGAAAGGTGAAGGTTCTATGAGGACACAGTTCCCCAAATCTAGCTATTTATGAGAACCTCCCTCACAACCTTTCTGGCCCCTCCTACTTCCAGGTAGGGCGGGAATATCATACGGCCATCCCCTCTCAGGGCATTGTGGCACTTCCTGTTCCAGTCCAGTCCTGGTCATGAATTGGAAGCACAGAGGCTCCTGGGAATGAAGAACCCTGGAGAATAGTTAACCTATCAAATGGCTCAGCACAGGGTGCATGAAGCATTGCATGAGACAGGCCCAGCTCCCTGAATGGCGTGAGATTTGTGCTGCAAGGATCCATGCAAGTTTGTGTCACACTTATTTTTCCTTTCAAGAGAACACTGTCTTAGTCTTTTCCTTTCCTCCCCTCTCCTATTTCTTTCCCTGGATTAGTTTCTAGGATTTCTTTTTCTCACCCTTTGCTTCTTCAGCTCCTCACCCACTTTTTTCCTCCCTCCCACGCAAACAAAAATAACTACTCCAGTGAATATGCTGCATTCCGCCACTCATTGCAATGTCCCGATAAGATCCCGTCTGCATTCTGTGTGGGTATGTCTACACTTGCACCCTCTTTTGAGAGAGGGATGCATATGCAGCTGAGCAAAATTGCAAATGAAGCGCAGATTTGAATTTCCCATGCTTCATTTGCATAATCACGTTATGGAGCTATTTTGAAATAACAAATGCTGTGTAGACGCGGTTATTTTGAAAGAAAACCCTTCTTCTGAAATAACGGGTAAACCTCATTGCAGGAGGAATAAGAGTTATTTCAGAAGAAGGGTTTTCTTTTGAAATAACCGCGTCTACACAGTGTTTGTTATTTCGAAATAGCGCCATAATGCAAATATGCAAACGAAGCACAGGAAATTCAAATCTACGCTTCATTTGCAATGTCGCTCAGCTGCATTTGCATCCCTTTCTTGAAAGAGGGTGCAAGTGTAGACATACCCTGCTAGAGTAATGCTGTAGAGCTCCTTGAAATTATTCTAGATTCACACTGATGTGATTTGAAGACAGGATTTAGACAACACCCCTTTGCCGACTGCTCTCTGGTACTCTGGCTAATATTTTACATAAGACTCAATGAAATTTGGAATACAAAACCTGCAGAATTTGCAAACACACTGATGTATTGAATTGCCTCAGACTGCTAGGTCTTATTATATAGGCCTTGTCTAAATTTGTATTTTTATACTGGGTTATAGTCCTCATGCAGAAATACGGCCCTAGTGTAAAATAGCTGTTATTTACTGAGTAAGTGCCATTTTGCACTGCTACAGCACATCGGCGTAGCTATAACTAATTGAAATTCCTCTAGGCAGACCTTTAGGGTTAGGACCAAATTCTGTTCTCTGTTACATCAGTGAAATCCAGAGTGATTCCAGTGAGTTCACTCAGGCTGTGTCTAGACTACATGCCTCTGTCGGCAGAGGCATGTAGATTAGACACATAGGCAAAGGCAAATGAAGCCGCGATTTAAATGATCGCGGCTTCATTTACATTTACATGGCTGCCGCGCTGAGCTGACAAACAGCTGATCAGCTGTTTGTCGGCTCGCGCGCTAGTCTGGACGTTCCCCCTGTCGACATCAAAGCCCTTTGTCGGCAGCCCCGTTATTCCTCGTGGAATGAGGTTTACCGGGGCTGCCGACAAAGGGCTTTGATGTCGACAGGGGGAACGTCCAGACTAGCGCGCGAGCCGACAAACAGCTGATCAGCTGTTTGTCGGCTCAGCGCGGCAGCCATGTAAATGTAAATGAAGCCGCGATCATTTAAATCGCGGCTTCATTTGCCTTTGCCAAAAAAACAAATCTACATGCCTCTGTCGACAGAGGCATGTAGTTTAGACGTACCCTCACATTCCAGATTTACGTGGATTTATCAGCACAGAATACTGCCTCTGGACATTAAAGATGCTCTGAAGTTTTAGGTACAATGCATAGTAGAAGGAAGAGACCTACAAAAAGCACAAAGACTTTGCATTTATTGTAAGATGTTCCTAACTCAAAGACAGGTGTCAACCAGAATTTCAAGTATCAGAGGGGTAGCCGTGTTAGTCTGAATCTGCAAAAGCGACGAAGAGTCCTGTTGCACCTTATAGACTAACTGAAGTGTAGGAGCATAAGCTTTCGTGGGCAAAGACCCACTTCGTCAGATGCATGTCAGTTATGCATGTCAGAATTTCAGTTATCCTTGTAGATTCATAGGCTACAAAGCTAGAAGGGACCACAGTGATCACCTAATCTGACCTCCTGTACAACACCGGCTATAGAACTTCCCCAAAATTCTTAGAGAAGCTCTTTTAGAAAAACATCCAATTTTGATTTTAAAATTCTCCATGATGGAGAATCTACCACGGCCCTTGGTAAAAGTGCAGCTCTCAAAGTGCTTTTTGTTTTTCAGAGGAAGCTCAATATACTCCTTTTTTCACAAATGGGAAACTTAGCCACGGAGAAGGAAGGAAGTGACTTGACCAAGGTCACACATCAGATCCATGGCAGAGGCATGTCTTCTAATTCCTAGTCTGGTATCCTATCTACAAGACTGTGTGACAAGTTTCAGAGGGGTAGCTGAGTTACTCTGTATCTGCACAGGAGTCCTGTGACACCTTAAAGACTGAGGGTATGTCTACACTACCCCCCTAGTTCGAACTAGGGGGGGTAATGTAGTCATACGGAGTTGCAAATGAAGCCCGGGATTTGAATTTCCCAGGCTTCATTTGCATAAAGCCGGCCGGCACCATTTTTAAATGCCGGCTAGTTCGGACTCCGTGCCGCGCGGCTACATGTGGCACGGACTAGCTAGTTTGGATTAGGCTTCCTAATCCGAACTAGCTGTACACCTCGTGGAACTAGAGGGGTAGTGTAGATATACCCTAACAGATTTATTTGGGCATAAACTTTTATGGGTAAAAATCTCTTTGTCAGTCTTTAAGATGCCACAGGACTCCTCGTTGTTTTCCCTCTATGTGGTGGACCTCATCTTTATAATGGGCCAATCCTAAACCATGGATTCCAAACATGACCTGAACTTTGGGGAAATTCAGATTTGGATCTAAAACTTTGCAAAGTCTTTATTTAACTACTATTCTTTGAGATTTCATTTAATCCATCTACTCCCTCCAGACACTCTGTTCTGATAGAGAGCTCTCATAAGCATAAAACTTCTGGAAACTCTGATTCCCAACAAACAACACAGTAAGTTATCAGCATCATTTGATATATGTATGAAGACCACATTGTTTTAGGCACTGTGCAAACACATGGTGTGAGACCATCCCTGCCCCTAGGAGTCTGGAGCCTAAACAGAGGAGAAACTGAGGCACAGAGCAGGGAAGTGACACACAGAGGAGATCAGTTGCAGAACTGGGAGCAGAATCCAGGACTCCTGAGACCCCGTCTGGGGTTCTATCCACTTCCCTAGTGTTATCTTAGTTTTTGTCATTGTCCCCACATTTACTACCTTGCAAGCTTTTGGACCAAATTCCACCCCCATTTGCACACCTACTACCTGTAGTGTGGCAGAGAATCCAAGGGAATAATTAGGCTCCGTGGTTAGAGAAAGTGAACAGTAGATTCTCCCCAGTGAAAGCTACTGAAAAAGACTGTGGGTGAATTGATCAAACTGCTCCAGGGGAGAAAAACATGTTTTGAGGTGAGTAATGAAGACACCCAGATTTCCACGTCTTTCATCTTCAAGTCCCAAAGCTAATGCCAGGCCCTTATTGCAGTAAAAAATAACAGGTGCTTGTTTTTTTATTTCAGCAATTCAAAGGCAACTGCTGCTGTGTCCCCAGCCTTACATGCTGAAAAGAAATGGCTGGCTAGACATCCCTGTAAACATATATAATTCTTGGTTTAGATACTTCATAAATCATATTCTTTATCCCGGGGGCATTCTACCAGATTCCATTATTGCATTCTCATTGTAACAGGCCTCATCTCAATACAGCAGAGCGCACATTTTCCACAGCTTTCCATCACAACATAAAGAGTCAAGACGAAGAATCTGCATTTCAAATCGTTGTTTGTTGTTATGACAACATAGTGTGAATTTGTTCTAGGCAGAAGCTCTTGCCGCCTAAGACTCCAAAGCATTTTTTGAAGCTTTTATTCATAGAGTGGTTGTGAAAGACATTCTTATATATTTATATCTTAGAAAGGCAGCAACATTCCTAGGTTAGCTCAATAGGGTATAAATATCCTGAAAAAAACCACCACACACAACCCATCAGGGTACATAATTCCAGAGGAGAGGACCTGAACAGGCTACATGGTAACGTTTCCTTCTCACAAACTTTACTTAAAAATACAATCCAGTCAGCATGTCAAATGCTCAGTGAAACCTTACTAGTTCCTACTAGGGAGGTAAATATTGATTAAAACAGTTAACCGTTAAACAATTAGAATTATATTGTTTAACTGATTAACCATTGGTGGGCCCAGCTATGGTGAAGGGGTCTTACCAGGCACAGTGGCCAGGGCTGGCCTTACCATGAGGCCAACTGAGGTGGCCGCCTCAGGGGCCAGATTGGGGGGGGAGGGTGCCACTAGGACCCAGAGTGTAGAAAATTGTGTCTGCTGCTGGTGCATGTGTATTCTCTCTGCTCTAGATACACAGAGCTGGGGGAGTGCTGTGCTGGAGGAAGGAGGGCAGAATTGAGACCTTTCAAAGTTTTGGCCCAAGCGAGGGGGCGCGGGGGCATCATATAAGGTGCCAAAATGTTGTGGGCCGGTCCTGATGGTGGCGCCTCATCTGGAGCTGCTGTGGTGCAGCTAGGGCTGCCGCACAGCGGCCGGGGGCACCATAGTGAGGCCACAGTCCCACCTGCCCCTACTGGGGCTGCTGCAGCAAGGCCAGGTCCTGCTGGGGCTGCTGTAGTGTGGCCTGGGTCTTGCCTACCCTGCTGTAGCTGCTGTGACATGGCTGGGGACTGGATCCCACCACAGCTGCTGCCACATGGCCGGGGTTCCGCCTGCCACCTCTGGGACTCTCACAGCAGGGCAGGGGGCGCTGTAGCAAAGCCGAGGCTAGGGTCCCTCAACATGGCCGGTTCTGACAGCCAGCCAACAGGGCTGGCAGTCCATTTAACCAGTTACCCAGTATGCATTCTGGTAAGCCGATGCTTACCGGGTAACCGGTTAACCTTTTACATCCCTAGTTCCTACCAGTGTTTAAGGGCTAAAGGGTGTTATCTCAATGCAGGAGCAGTTTCTGACCCCCCCTTACTCATGCCAGAGAGAGCTATACTTCACAACTGGACTTTGCTGGGGCTATTAGCGGAGGAAGGGGATATTCAGTATAAGTCAAGGTCTCAGGGAGGGCTTGTCTACATAGCAAATTAAGGTGTGGTAAACTAGGGTGCCAGTCTACAGTGGTGCGTGGACTTGCTGTGCAGTAGTACAGGGAAAGTCACAGAGTGCAGCACTGGAAGTAACAGTTCACTAAGCTGCACTCCAGCTACATAGCGGACAGAGTTGATCGCATGACAAGCTGCCATAGGTTCATAGCTGTGAAGATAAGCCCTCAGCCTCTGAAGAACACAGGCCCACTTGCACACCTAAAATAGTAGGAGAAATATCTGACTGAGGCCAATACTTATAAAATTAAACCCCACACATTAGTAAGCCTAGCCCTAGATTTTAAATCCAGAATGGACATAAGAACGGCCATACTGGGTCAGACCAACAGTCCATTCTCATTTTCTAGCCTGACTTCAAGCATAACAACGGCAGAGTCTAAATTCCACCCAGTGATTCCTGCATCAAGCCCAACACTGGTTGAACTAGAGTACATATTTAGAAGGGCATCCAGCCTGACATAAAGTAGTCAAACAATGAAGAATTTACCACAGCCTTTTGATAAGATGATTCAATTAATAATTACCCTCACTGTAGAAAAAGTTCATCTTTTTCTAACACAATCCTCTCTAACTTCAACCTCCAATCAACAATGACCACCCCTACCTGCACCATCAAAGACTTTTGTGTGGACATTAAATGGGCCCTATAAGAGTCATATCCTCTTTTCAATGTGCAAATTACCTCACCTGTGTTAATTGAGCCTTGAATTATATAAATTGGAAGAGATTCTGAAAGCTAATTTATCTTTCGACCTCCTTGTTTATCTTCTGAGCTTCATACACCTTGGACAATGAATATAGGTTAGTGAAATCTGTTTCTAGTCAGCCTTGTTTTGTCTATCATGCACTGGCTAGGATGTTGCTGCAATATCTGGGCTGGAAACTTTGCAGGAAAATGTCAAGATCCAAATATCTCATTTTCTTGTATTTCAGGAAAATATATTTTATTTAATATGAGAGTAAACATATTTGGTGCCTAAATTGGCCCACAAGGTTTGATTTGTAACTTGAGAGTAGTGGGCAAGTTATATGGGCCCATGATGTCCAGGTACTAGGAATAATCTTTCTTAGAACCTGCACCCCCTTCTGCCTCCTAATTCCCTGCTCCAGTCCAGAGCCTGCACTCAACACCTAAATTCCCTCCCAGAGCCTGCACCCCTCTCCCACCCAAACTCCCCCTCAGCATCTTAGGCAGTTGATGGGCAGGGGCATGAGTTTGAGTCAGGGAGGGGTGCAGACTGTAGGCACTCTGGGATACACCAAAATTTCTGCAAACCTGCCACCCCTGAACCTGAAAATGTAGGAGCCTAATATATAATTATTATGTATATTGCTGTAGCCCCTAAAATCTCCAGTTGAGATTGTGGCTCCATTGTGGCCATAAGCGTGTCCATGCCCGTAATTAACCAAGACAAATATTGGGAGGGTTAAATAGAACAGAGGGAAGTGACCCGTGGGTGATCACACAGGTCAGTGGCAGAGCCAGGAGCAGAACCCAGACCGGGCATCCATCTCCAGGATTATGCTGGGCAACATACTGAGCAGTCTCTTCTCTTGTGCAAGTTGTGTTAGAGGACCATGACTTTTCCAGCCAAGTTTATGTCAAGGCGCTTCACAACATCCCTGAAATTAAGAGTCAATCCATCTGCAGTGAGTTGCTAACTAAATACACTGAAACACCAGCAAAGACAGATGTAACCCAAATGTAGAGGCTCATAGAGGTGGTAGGAATATTCCTGATGTTATCCTAGGCAATGAAATTTAAAGGCACCATGTCTTAATATTTTCATACCGCCATGTTTCATCCCTATTATTACGTATGAGCCCATAAAGACAGGAGGAAGGATCAAAGCTCCTTCCCAAAGCACTGGTTTTGAGCGAAGGCCACCCAAAAGTGTTTGAAAGGGCTCTTGACCCACATATATAATTTCATCTCTCAGCCTTTCCCGTCTGGGCTGGGTGAAAATTGAAAGATAAAAACCTGCTCTGCTTACATGTCAGAAAATCATTGGAGAACCTCAAAGGCCTGATCATCTACAAAAAAAGGAGCAGGATGGTCAAATGGAAGGACAGGTCAACATATGCTCCCTGGACAGGGTTTTCCAAAAACCCTACAGGAATTAGTGATTGGGACTTAAGTGCATCACTCTCTTCAGTAACTCCCAGCCTACACATGCATGCTACTGCCATTTGCTACCCACACCACTGCATCTGGTTTCTTTCCCTGACTTGGCAATGGAAAAGATTGCATTGATGCAGTGAGAACAGCACCAGCAGATGCCCTTTTTGCTGGATTGCTTCAGCCAGTGGCCAGAAACAGCCTTCAATATTAATCAAATAGCTGTTAGCAATTTGCAGGTCATGAAGGAATGAGAGAATGAGCCTCTAAAAACAGGGTCTTGGTTCATAACTGTTGAATGTGAAGTGATGATGAAGGGGAGCAATACTAAACACAGGTGTGCATGCAGATATGGGAGAACAGAATATTTCAGCTGAGTTTGAAGCACGGTTGCAAACCGAGGGCATCCTGGAAATCATGTCGGAGCGATTTCTTATGGCAACGCAAGATGCAAAGATCCAAATACACCAATGCCCTCCCAAAGCTTTAGACCTATTTGCCATGGAATTCTGTCCCAATTTCAGAGCCAATGGCCAGCCATTAATGTATCTGCTGTGGTGTAAAGCCCCAAGTGTAGACAGGGTAAACTTTTGTCCTGGGTAAGATAAGTTCCACTGGCACAAATCTCCACTTTCCTTGTGTGCAACTTGGAGTTTGCATGGACACTACTGGCCTTTGACTGCTGAAATCACTGCAGGTTCCTACTGTGGACAACGCCTAAGCCTGATGAAAAGGTACCAAACAATTCAGCACAGGACAAAGGCATTGTTCAGATAAATTGTTCAGAACAAACACCCTGGGAAAAATCTCATTGCTCCATTGACTTGAGTAACTGCCTTGATTTTCACTCATATTCAGCCATGGCAGCAGAGAGCTTTGGCTTTTCCATGACAAGCACCCAAAATTTCAGTGTGGACCCTGTTAGGGAAGAGCTTGGCCTACATAAGAATGGCCATAGTGGATCAGAGCAATAATCATCACGTGATCCCTTTCCTGTCCTCCATTGCCCTTGACAAAAAGAGTCTAGTGACACCATTCTTGCGTATTATGGCTAATAAGTATTGATGGACCTAACCTCCATGAGTGTATCTAGTTCTTTTTTGAACCCTGTTAAAGTCCTGGTCTTCACAACATCCTCTGGCAAGGAGTTCCACAGATTGACTGTGCATCGCGTGAAGAAAAACTTCCTTTTGTTTGTTTTAAACCTGCTCCCTATTGATTTCATTTGGTGACCCCTAGTACTTATGTTATGAGAACAAGTAAATAATTTTTCCTTATTCACTTTCTCCATACCTGTCATGATTTTATAGGCATCTATCATATTGCCTCTTAGTCTCCTCTTTTCTAAGATGAAAAGTCCCAGTCTTTTTAATCTCCTACATTCCAGGCGAGCCGCTGTGTTGCTGTCTCTGCTTCTCCTGTCCAGTCACTGCAATGAAATGATGTTTTTTGACAGAAAAATGCCCAGCTCTGTATCTGCTCTCCAGTCAGTATTATCAAAAGTTCATGTCCTACTGGCGCTTGGGCTTTTCAGTGCCCTGCATGCAGCTTTCAGACCTTGTGAGCCTGATCCTTGCAAGAAAGGTGAGGCCAAGCTCTGAGATGGAGTTATCATCACATGCGCTCCCTGTACTGCCCAGTAGATGCATATGTAACCCACACATCGAGGGCTGTGTCTACAGTGGCGGGTTCTTGCTCCAGAAATATGCAAATGAGGCTAAGCGTGGAATATCGCGGATCCTCATTTGCATATCTAATGAGCCACCATTTTTGCAGAAGAGGCTCTTGCGCCAGAAGGAGCTGTCTACACTGCCCCTTCTTGCACAAGAAAAACCCTCTTGTGCAATGCCGTTATTCCTGAAAATAATCAGCGTTATTTACTGAGCAATGAAAGTGGTACCTAGATCAGAGCAACAGTTAAGTTCAAGAGACCTCTACAGCACAGGATAGGAGCCTGCTGTTTTTCACCTCAGGGGGTAGAGACTCCTATACTAAGGTCCCAGGTTCAAATCTACCTGGTGGTGGTTACACATACACCTCCACCCAGTGCAGCACAGTCAAGACAGTGTGGAGAGATGTCTTGTGAACCAGCGGTTGGGAGCTCCCTGAATTATTTTCTCCATAGAGAGGATACAAGAAAGGACCTGCCAAGATCCCATTCTCCTTTTAAGTCACCGGTCGGGAGGGCCATAAAGGTGAAGTGGTGCAGGCAGCAGAGACTTTGTCTTCTCTTTGAGTAACCGGGGAAACTGAAAAGGGATCCATGATGTGCCCTCTCTCTCCTAGCATCCCGGAGAAGAGAGAATGGAGAATCACAACTTATAATCTTTCTTTTCACTGACCTTGCCCAACTCCTGTAGAGTTAACTCTTGCTTTGCACTACCAAGGGCAAGAGGACCCGCTGTGTAGGGTGGATGTTCCCAAGTCACAAGCACCAGCATGCTCCAGTGACGTCAACATCATGTTATCCTGATGCACCAAGGTAAGCTGAAATAAGGCTGCGTCACTGCCGACTGATGCCGACCAGTTAAGTAGTAGTTCTGCAGAAAAGGATCTGGGGGTTACAGTGGATGAGAAGCTGGATATAAGTCAACAATGTGCCTTGTAGCCAAGAAGGCTAACGGAATATTAGGTTGCATTAAGAGGAGCATTGCCAGCAGATCCAGAGATGTCATTATTCCCTTTATTTGGCATTGGTGAGGCCACATCTGGAGTACTGTGTCCAGTTCTGGGCCCCCCACTACAAAAAGGATGCGGACACATTGGAGAGGGTCCAGCGGAGGGCAACCAGAATGATTAGGGGTCTGGAGCATATGACTTATGAGGAGAGGCTGAGGGAGTTGGGTCTGTTTAGTCTGCAGAAGTGAAGAGTGAGGGGGGATTTGATAGCAGCTTTCAACTTCCTGAAGGGAGGTTCCAAAGAGGATGGAGAGAGGCTGTTCTCAGTAGTGACAGATGGGAGAACAAGGAGCAATGGTCTCAAGTTGTGGTGGGAGAGGTCCAGGTTGGATATTAGGAAAAACTATTTCACTAGGAGGGTAGTGAAGCACTGGAATGGGTTACCTAGGGAAGTAGTGGAGTCTCCATCCCTAGAGGTGTTTAAGTCTCGGCTTGACAAAGCCCTGGCCGGGTTGATTTAGATGGGATTGGTCCTGCCTAGAGCAGGGGGCTGGACCTGATGACCTTCTGAGGTCTCTTCCAGTTCTATGATTCTATGATAAGGGGATGGTTTGATGAGATAACATGATCTTGGTAACTAATTGACCATTCATTATCAGTGGGAAATAGGTCAATGGAGGGATGATAGGAGTTACTATAGAGAACTTTCTGGATGTCTGTCTGGTGAGTCTTGCCCACATGCTCAGGGTTTAGCTGATCGCCATATTTGGGGTCGGGAAGGAATTTTCCTTCAGGGTAGATTGGCAGAGACCCTGGAGGTTTTTCGCCTTCCTCTGTAGCACGGGGCACAGATCACAGCTGGAGGATTCTCTGCATCTTGGGGCCTTCAAAGTATTTGAAGGCTTCAATATCTGAGATATAGGTCAGAGGATTATTCTAAGAGGGGTGGGTGAGATTCTGTGGCCTGCACTGTGCAGGGGGTCAGACTAGATGATCATAATGGTCCCTTCTGACCTTAAAGTCTATGAGTCTATGAATCATGGCAACACCTTCCCAGAGGTCAGGTTTGTGTTAGTTATATAGCTCCGGTCAGGTACAAAGGGCTTCCAGCCTTTCCAGGTATAGCCCAGAGGCATGGAGACCACTGAGACAGGAAGGTGAAGTCAGCTCTGCAGCCTTAGCTAAGGTCCAGTTGGCTTATACTTTCCCTTCTCGGTGGTCTCGGTGCTTCTGGGTTACTCAGGGTGAGTCACCCCAGACATCAGTGAACAGAACAGAGAGGCCCGCCCTCTTCCGAATACATGCCTGTTTGGCCTACATTTATGTATTTTACATAAATAATGGTGCCACGCTCGGTCTGTGGATTCCCTTCACTTGCAATCACGGCAACAGCTCATTTGGAGGTGAGAGGCGCACAATTATTTTTCATCACATTCCTTGTGAACACGCAGCGGTCTGCCTTTATCTCTTTGTGGCATTCACAACGGGAGGAAGGCAAATATTAAACCAAGAAATACAAACACATCAAAATACTGGCCCACCCCTGCACATCCCTTGCCGGAAAGCCAGGATGATTGTGTGCAAAGAAGAGGGCTTTGTTCTGTTGCCTACAGTATGCGGCGAAAGGAACATCAGAAAGCACAAGGCAGGTAATCTGCAGAAGAACATAACCACAGCACTTCTTTGATCATTAAAATCCACACAACAAAGCCCCAGCTCTCATGACGCTGATAAAATAAATTTAAAACATTTGTATTTTCTCCTTCTTCTCTAAATTCCTATAGCTGAGAACCCATACATTGGACTGCATGGTTTATAATTAGAAGTAATATATTAACTCGAGGGTCTAAGACATGGCACAGTACTCGGTGGCCTTGTTTGTCCGTGCAAATACCTTGTTGCCACAATTCCTCTACCTCAGTGCACATGTTGTGCGCATGTCTGATGATCGATTGCCCAAGAAGATGCTCTATGGTGAATTACAACACGGCAAGCGATCTCCTGGAGGTCAAAAGAAGAGATTCAAAGACACCCTTAAGGCCTCCCTTAAGAACTGTAACATAGATCCTGGAAATTGGGAGAGTATTGTTGATGAACGTTTCGCCTGGCGCAGACGAATACATGATGTTGCAATAGCCCACGAACAAAAGAGACTGCGTTATGATGCAGAGAAACATCTTCTTCGCAAGTCCAGGGCTGGTATCTTCTCTTCCTCTGGTCGGCAGGCCCATCTTTCATGTCCCCACTGTAACTGTCAATTTCGGGCTCGGATTGGACTAATCAGCCATCTCTGAACCCACCCCCAACTAAACTGATGACACTGGGTGGTCCTCATCGACCTCGATGGAAGAACAGCAGCACCTCAGTGCAATATATAAACTGATTTCAAACACCAACATTCACGTGATTCTTTGTGCCCCCCCTACAATCTCAACAGGCTTATCCTTCCATGATAGAGACATCCCACAGCTGCTTGGGGTCTGAGGCTGCTGTGAGGAGGGTTCAAACACAGGCTCGTGGCCCATACAAACAAAACATTCCAAGTGAAGCTGAAGGCTTGAACGGATTGCTAACAAAAGCTGTTCCTTCTGATTCACAGGAGCCAATGGGATAGAAACCAGCTGGGTTCTGCACAGCGTAACAAGTAGCCTGAATTATGATACCACCTCCCCATTCTCTGCCTGCAAAGCTAGAAGAAGGCTGGTGGCCACATTCATAGAGATAGGCCCACTATGAAAAGTTTAGAGCCAGATTCACCACCTCCCTGCACATGGTTCAGAAGTAAGGTCTCGTGCAGTCCCATCTGTTCTGCTTTCGGAAGCTTGGGCTGGAGAGTGGCAGGGTTTTTCTTGTATTACCTGCCTGCAGGTCTTGAAACAGATGTTAACTTCTGAGAACCTCTGTCTAGAGCAGGAGCAGTAAAGCCTAGAGGAAAGTTAGCTGTGACTAGTCAGTGTCGCGTCTGCTGTACACCCCGCCGTGGCCCCGTCACATGGTGAAGAACACGGTGCAAAAAGACTGGGACTCTGGGAAATTGAAGGGGAGGAGATTTTGCTTTTTGGTAAAGCCAGTATTTCATGTGCTCCTTTCAGAGAAGCAATGTTGCTTTATAAAGAATTTTCTGACCTCCGCAGTTCTCTTGGATTTCTTGCAAGTGGTTTTCAGTGACAATGGAGTTTCAGAACCTGCCAGCTGAGCAGTGGGGCAGACAGCCACCAAGGGGGCCCAGGTAAGATATGGGGGCACAGACTCCAGGCCCCAGGAAGGGGCGGGACCTTGGATGGAAGGCGTAGAGGCAGCCAGCTCTACAGTGACAGTCCCCTCCCCAGTATTTAGAGCCTCCCGGAGTGCCCACCGTGGTGCTCTGGCAACGATTTAAAGGACCTATGTCTCTGGTCACCATAGCAGCAGCTGGGAGCCCTGGCCCCTTTAAACCGCTGGGCCCAGGACAATTCCCCACTTTGCCCCATCTCCCCATTGATGGGCCTGAACCTGAGTATTAAAATGCCCATTACGTTAGGGCAAAGACCAGTACAAAAATAATAATAAGGCCTTATTGAAACCTTGTCTTATTTATTGTCATGCATGTTATTGGACAGCAATGGTTCAGACAAACACTACAGAATTTTTCCTAAGCCAGTGATTTTCAAACTAATCAATGAAAAGACTAATATCTCAGCTTTCCCCAGGAGTGACTTTCTCATTTCTTGGCCCTGCCACCAGGAATTACGTTGTACTCCTCCCCATGCCCCCAGCAACCTTATCCCAAGTCCAGGGTCCTATCACAATTTTTGTGTGGGTAGATAAATAAGGCCTCATTTTCTAAGGTAATGAGCACCAGGTGCTCGGTCTCTTTGAAAAATCAGGCCCTACATAAATATGAGGAAAGCCTTTACATGCGAAAAATAACAACCCTGATTTCAAAGGCAAAAACTCGCCAAGTCTCAACATGGCTAAAGAAGCGCAGCTGTCGCTGGGACTCTTCCCCAGACGGAGCACTCACCTCAGTCTGACTGATACGCCAAAGGTCACTGAAAAGCTGCCTAATGAGAACAATTTTTGGACTCTGTCAACTTCGATCATTAGTGTGGTGTTTGCTGTTTACTGAAAGCTGGTAGAAGCAGAGTCCCTGTGTGGTGGGCACCGAGGGCTGCCTGACTAGAGTGCTTGGGGCATCTCTTTTTTTGCGTGGCTAACACCACATCGTGCCCTGGGGGGAGAGTGCACCAACACGCAAGGGAGTGCAATGTGGCTACACACAGCTCCAGAACCTTCCTTCACGTCTTTTGTGAAGTCTCCTAGGCATGACGTCAGTGTTCATCTGCGGAAATATCTTCCCAATGACTGGCGAGAAAAAGGAAATCTAAATGCCTCTTGGCTGTTCAGCTACACAGAGAGTTGAGTGGTTGATTAGTGAGCAGTCAAATACAGGCCATACATTTAATTTCTCTTTGGTTCACATGAGGGGCACCTGCCACTTATCCGGAACGTGCTTGGTTGCAGTGAGGGGAAAGCTTGTTTTTTTGCAGAGTCAAGCCTAGCTTTGATTCACCATAAGTTCTGTGCACACTGATTTCAGAAGCATCTCTTATATTATGGCTCCATGTCATTGTGTGCAACCCACACACCTAGGCTAGGTCTACACTGCAAAGATAAATCGGAAAAAGAAACGCAATTTGCGGTATGCAACTTTGCGTATCTTTTTCTGCTTTACTGTCGAAAGAGGCTTTTCCAAAATTTGGTGTCAAAAGTCCTCTTTCGACACATCCCTTCACATTTACAGGAACGGTGAAAGAGCGCATCTGCTTTTTTGAAAATTTTTCTGAAAAAGTGGATGCATTCCTTGGACACGGCATTGCTTTTCTGGAATACCTCCCTAGTGTGGTTCACTGTCCCATGCAGTAGTACTTAGACCACTTACAGCAACAGTTAAGAACAAGAGACCTCTACAGCCTAGGCTAAGAGCCAGCTCCGGTTTTTAGCTCAAGCAGTAGAGGCTCCTATGCTAAGCTCCAACGATCTCAGGTTCAAATCCACCCAATGGCGGTTATATGCGGTTACACACAAAAAGCTCAGGGATGAGTGAGAAAGATGCTGAATAGGCCTGGCAGGGTCCCTGCTGGTTTGTAATAGTTCACCATTTTCTGCAGCCCTATGCAGGGATCATCTTTTGGAAATATGGGGATTATCCCATGCTACCAGTTCCCTGCCATTGCAAAAGCAGGGGGTGAACCACAGTCCTTGTCATCTTCCGTACTTGCTTCTCTCTTAAAGGCCCCAGTGAGTAGGCATCCCTCACAGTGGGCTGAGCTGCTTGCAACTCCAACTAAAACCAAAGGGATGTTAAGGGTGCTGACTGCTTGACAGGATTGTGCCCACCCATAATAAAAATTCAGTGCGGGGCACAAGGAGTACTGGACATTGGACTGACAAAGGCAGGAAGGCATGGAAGATGGCTTGGCCTGAGTGCTGCAACAGGAAGAAGGCGATCAAAAAAATAAGGGGTAGTTGGTGGTAAATGACTGAGCTGCAGGAAAATTAAGCTTTGGTAGCTCATTAAAGTGACTGAGTACGGCGGAGAAGCCTGTAATTGTCTCTACCGCATTTTAGAAAACGGGGCTGGCATTAATCCATTGCCATCTGTCTTTATTTTGCTAACATACTTAATGGGAAGCCACACATTGATGGAAATGTATAAATAGTTTAAGAGCTCTATTACAGGTTAGCAAGATCGTCTTTGCTCTCTCTTCCTTCTCCTCATTCCTTCCAGATGGAGGATTTTACTGGTGCTGGATTCAGACACCCAACAACCAGCCTACATATTATGAGTTTGTAACCCATACACCTTCTGGGGATGGTGCACTGTCCCATCTAGTGGCACTGAGATCACTTAAAGAGAGAATAATGAATCTGCTCTATAGTGTTAGCCACTAGCCAGCTGGGTTTTGGCTCATGTACCAAGCACCTGAGGTCCAAGGTTTGATTCTCTCCTCAGATAACCTGTCAGTTCTTATCCATCTCCCCCTCCATTGAATTACCCCGCATAGTCAATTTCCATCACATAATCTATTTCCCATTTATGAAATACCTGAAAATGGAAATTAATCCTTACAGATGATGTCTACAAACCTGTCCTCTTTGCATCTTCTCATTGCTCACAATTTTTATATTCAGATAGTATTATGGAGGGATGAACTGGTCTGGCTAAAATCAGGGTATGTCTACACTGTAGAGTTTTTTTTTGAAAAACAGCTATGTTTCCGAAAAAAGTCACGTCCACACTGAAATCATGTTCTTTTGAAAGAAAATCGAAAGAACAGAGGGGTTTTCCCGACACTGGTAAACCTATTTCTACGAGGAAGAAGCCTTTTTCTGAAAGATCTCTTTAGGAAAAAGGCACGTGTGGACGGGGAAATGGGAGTTCCGTCCATAGCAATCACAGCTTGAATGTGAGATAGCGTCCATTCAGTTTGGACACTCTCTTTCGAAAAAGTAGATCGCTTTTTCGATGCACTTTTGCAGAGTGGACGCTCTCTTTCGGAAGAAGTTTTTTCGGAAGATCTCTTCCAGAAAAGCTTCTTCTGAAAGAAACCTGCAGTGTAGATGTAGCCTCAGAAAGATCACATCATCACCACAACTTCCCGGTTCCATTGAGAGATAAAATCTGAATTATCTAACAAACCAGAAATCACCAGAAATCCCATGAAGCAGCCTGTTCATAGGAGATTGCAAAACAGTCAGTTTTGCAAGTGGTTTCAGCTATTACCGATGTGGGGCAGTTAATTGAAACCTGAACTTTGAACCTCTAGCAGTTCATCTATCAGCAGGCAGAATGGCACAAAGACCTGTTGCAGCTGGAAGGCTGACTTTAGTAACCCTAAGGTGATTCGAAGTGTCAATCATTCACATTCAAGTTGCCCTTGTTAATTTCACCACAAGTCACTCTCCTGCTATCACATCCACTGCCTGCTAGTTATTTGAAGACTGTGCGACAAACATTTCTCCCTTTCTATGAAATGCTATCAGACTTTTCCATAAGGAAAACAGTTCAGAAGAATGAAAACTAGTCCAGATGCAACCCCCTAAACTATTTTGGAGGTTCAGTTAAGTGCCCCCGTTTATCCTGCCCAAGATCCATTCTGCCTTCTAGTCTTCCCTCCCCCCCTTTTGCTAATACCCGACAAAATTCCTAGCAGGGGGATTTGTGCTGGGTCAGCACATTTTCCCTTTTCTGACGTGAGCGGATGCTTTGTATTGCAGTAAAACACCACTAGTCCACCTATGTAAATAGGTAATACCATTATTCTTCTCACTAAGTACACCTGAGCCCAATGTTTGATGGTGTGCTTTTGATGGATTGCCTTGTGGGGAGTCAGGGTTATGGATGGAGTAAATAAATGTCTCAAAAGTACATTGAAGAAGCCATGCAGAAGAGAGGAAAGACCCTTTCATTTTTTCCTATTTCCTAGTCCTCACACATTATGTACCATGGCCACACCGTGAATCAAGGTCGGCCCTCTTTGTAGAGTCTCACCACCTGTCACCCTAGGACAGACATCAATGCCTGCAGTGGTGATAATGTGTCAAGACCATAATTGCCATGAAATAACCCTGATGATTTGGCAGCAACTACAAGGGACAGTAATTATACAGGAAACGGTATTAATTAGGAGGTAACTCAGATTCAAGCCACCATGTTATCTCCTGAGAAGCACTCAGCTAAAGCTGTGCTGGCATTAGCAACGTAGCTTTACAAGAAGAAAATCAAGGCAGCGTAGGCGTGAAGAGGGGTGGCCAATGAGATATTTTCAGAAGCATCTCAGGCTTTTTCTGCAGGTTTTACTGAGGGATGGACAATGAACGTGAGCATAGGTAAGAAGCACAGTGAGTGCAAGACACTTCAGTTCTACCCAAAGGCAAATGAGGGGAGGCCAATCCCAGGCAGGAGCATAATGGGATTTTATTTAATATAGAATTTTAGCCATAGGGATTTCTTGTGCAAGAAACCCCTGTTCCCGTCCACACTAGCCTTTTTGTGCAAGAACTCTTGCGCAAAAAGGCTTATTTCTTGTGGGGAGAGGAATAACTCTTGTGCAAAAAGTCCTTTCTTCTGACAATCTACTGTAAACTTTCTTGCGCAAGAACGGGCTTGTAGGGTGGATGCACCGCAAGTTTTTGCACAAAAACGGCCGTTCTTGCGCAAGAAGCCTGCAGTGTAGACATAGCCTATAGGTTTCCAAAGTAATCCCATTCTGTAGAGGCAGCAAGAGCCTGGAGAGGGAAGTGGACTGGGAGTCCAAAGATTTGAGATATATTCTTGGCTCTGCTACCGATATTCCGAGTGACTCTGGGTCACTTTACCTCCTTGTGCCTCTGTTTCTCCTCCGATTCTTTGTCTGCCTAATCTGTTTAGATTGCAAATGCTCTGGTACAGGGATTATGCCACAAGGTGTTTGCATAGCATCTCACAATGGGGCCCAGAACTCAGCTGGGGCATCTAAGAACTAGTATAACACTAAGGACACTTTTACAGAACCCCTATTAAGTTCCAAATGACTCTTACATAACGTCTGTCCTTATTAAAGATACCTGTGTCTGAAGGTTACATAGACTTTTTCGCTCCCTCAACCTCACTGTGGTACCGGTTTTCCTTGCGCTATCATGCCACAAAGAACTTGTAAATACTCTGCAAGGATGTAAACGTATTCATGTTGAAACAGACAAAGATCACACACTCCTCTTTGATCTATCTTATTCTCTTACTGCCAGTCTATGCATAGGGCTCCGCCTCTCTATTTCTGTAGTGCCCACTGCCACAGCTACTTTATAAATCTCTTGTAGTCAAGTTTAGCTTTATTATGACTCAGACCCTAGCAATAAATTTTCCCTCTGGTGTCTGCTGTTCCACAATGGCAGCCTATATCACCCTTTACAGGTAAATATAATAATGTAAGTATTTAGGTATCGCTAACGTTAAGTACCCCATGCTTACTAAGGAAATTAAAGAGCATACAATACATTTCTGATACTTCTGCTGGTCTTCCACAAGCAGCAGCTCTGCTATTAAATAGCAAAATCACATAATCCCTGCATCCTTCTCATAACTGATCTCTGTTTGGCATCTGCTTTGTGCCTTTGTTCCACTTCTTGTGCAGTGCTGTGAAATTTGACTCTGCTGTTGTATTTCTCTTGCCTGCCCTTTTGGATTCGCTGAGGGTTAGTGCGTGAAAAGGATGTTTTATTGCAATACTCCTTCCAGCCCTAAGAATTATTGGAGGAAAGTAATAAGGGAAGGTTTGAAAGAGCACAAGCCAAAGTGGACATAGAATGGAATTGACTTGACAAAAGCATGGAGGGACTTGATTTAGTGTGCAACTAGAAAGAATTTTGTGACCATTTCTCTGTGTGGAAATCTTTCCAATCTTCGCACTCACAGTGAAGTCTTAAAGGAAAAAGGGTGGTGCTGATCCATGTACAATTTGCGAAAATTTCCCTTCCTAGAAATGAAATGTGAATGTTTATTTCATTTTTCTCCCTTTACAGCAAGTTTGCTTCCATACTGGGGGAAAGAAGACGATGCTGCCAGTTACAGAACCCAGAGCCAGAAGTTTTCCCTAGGGATATAAGAGAGAGCATATCACCAGAATAGTCAGCTAACACATCCTTTAAATATTAATGGCAGGTTTAGCTTCTATTGCCCCAGCAAGACTAATTTGCCTGACAATTTTCTAAGCCCTCTTGTTAATAATGGATATGCTTTGCTCAGTGAAGTGTGTTGTTTTTTTTCTTCTTGGACTTCATGTACCTTAAGTTTGTTACAGCAAAGTTTGTGCTGGTACAGTGCATCCTGTGAATTTAGACTCCTGGGGAATGTATCAAATGCAAAGTGTACCTGAATTCTTGATATGATGTATTAGCCAACACTCTTCCTGTGGTTACAGGATTGCCAATTTTGGTTGAACATATTCTTAGAGGTGTCTTCACATGACAATCTTTAATTCAAGATCCATCTTTAGTTCCTGGAAACTCCAGGACAATCCTGGAGGGGTGACAACCCTCCTTGGTTATATGTAATTTCAGAATCAAGCTTTATGCTGCATGTCTTGTACAAGATGGTATTTTCTTTAAACATTTTAAGTGAATGTAGAGCTTGTGACAGGTCAAAAGCCACAGAGACAAATTTCTTAGGGATGGAAAAGAACCTTTAGAATCTAGTGACTAAAATCATCCACTCCATCTTCCTGGCAATGTAAAATATAGTTCCCTGATGGAGTGCGGATCTGATATTAAATGGATAGCACACCACTATGATTCAGGAAGCAGATAGGAGCATAGTTGTTGCTAGACCGGGTCAGACCCATGGTCTCTTTAATCCAGAGGCCAGAACGAGACGCTTGAGGGGATGCTGCAATTGAAATACGTGGAATAGTCTGCCAGCCGCAGTTCTCAGAGAGCGAGTCCCAGAGCTTGGATCAACTGACTTGGGCTTGCATAGCAGGTCTAAAGATAGCAGCATAGACTTTGGGCTTGGCCTGGAAGCTGGACTCTGAAACCTGGGTCAGCTGGCTGGCCTCTGAGACTCTCTGCCAAGAGCGTTATTCCCCCGTGTAGTTATATTCTTAGGTATTGGCTAACGCCCTGGTATAATAAGGGCTGGCCCAAGCCATTAATGCGCTCTGGGCCCTGGTAGCATGGTGCCGCCCCCAGGAGCGTGACGCATGCGTGGCCCCGCCCCCAGGCACGTGGCGCATGTGTGGCCCCACCCCTGGGTGCCCGGCACATGTGTGGCACTGCTTTGGGCGCGCAGAGCATGCACAGTGCTGCCCCCATCTGGCCCAGCAGTCTCGCGCAGCGCCCCCTACAATGGGGCGCCCCGGGCGGTAGCCCGGTCAGTCCGTAGCTTGGGTCGGCTCTGGGTTTAATACCCCTTCCAAAATGTTTATTGTCACTGATAGAGCAAGGTGAAATGATGAATGATTGTGACTAGCCACCATGATTGACAATGAATAGTCATTGGACCAGAGAAAGAATAGGAGACTATTTCTATAGCCAGATGATTAGGGCCGTCAGTTGGAATGGGGGAGACCCAAGTTCAAGCCATGCAGGAACGCTTTCATCATAATCAGGAAGCCTAACGTAATGAACATTATCGCTTTCATCTGGGGGCTTGAGATTTGCATTCCGTCAGATTTATGAAATGTCAAGCAAAAGTGGCTTTCTGAAATTTTGCATTTATCCAGCTAATGAAAAATCTTGCCTATGAAAGATTGTAAAAGGGGAGCAGGCACTCTGTAAAGCTGCTGTGGTTTCATTCACAGTGTCATTCATTCAAGTGTCATTCACAGAAAAGCAAGTACACTTTTCGTGAGAAAGCATTAACAATGGTTCTTTCACCCAGTCTACCTGTAGGTCTTGATTCCGAACATGTAGCCACAGACTCAGCTGTCTTTGGCATGACAAATTCCACATTCATCACACCTAGTGATTTCCCAACCTACCCTAAAATCTGTGATCACCAAGTTAGTCTAATCCACCAACCCAAGATGATCCAACCAAAATACTGGCCCGCATGTTTGAGTTGTTCATCAAAAAGGCAGAGAACAAATTGCAACAGGGAAAATGCAAGTGGGGGAAATAAACTGAAACACAGAAGAGATTTACTGGGATGAGACAGTGGAAAGCATATTAGATCGGAGTTTGTAACATGATATGGCTGTATAAAGGACCAGTGCAATTTGAGTTGCATAATAAGAAGAACTGATTACAAATCAAGGAGAAAACAGTCTCTTTCTTACATGGCTCAGCAGGAATCCCGCATGCCATATTGTGGCGCACCCTATTACACACAAGACACTGACAAAGTGAAAGGATTTCAGAGAAAAGCAACCAAAATAAGCTGTCGCTGTAGTTTTGTAAGAACGAAATGTGGCTAGCATAGCAAAGTGACACCAACAGAGACTATATAAGACTAAGGTTTGTCTACACTGCACACTTATTTCAAAATAAGCTATTCTGGAATAGTTATTCTGAAATAGCACATCTACACTGAAGGGAAGCCTCAAAATTAGTCCAGGGCAGGCTTTTCTAATGTAGACATGCTATCTCAATATAGAGCCCCAGGAGGCACTGAGGAGGAATAACTTAGAATGGTCCTGGTGAGGGGCTATTTTGAAGTAGCAGCACTGGAGCATCTACACACGCTTTATTTCAAAATAGCTATTTCGGAAGAGGGGTTATTCCTCATACAATGAGGTTTACAGATTTTGGACTAAGCTGTCTGCTATTTTGAATTCATTTTGAAATAACGGAATGGCCATGTAGACATTCACATTGCTATTTGGAAATAACGGTGCAGTGTAGATGCACACTAAGGCTGTGCCTAGACTGGCCAGTTTTTCCAGAAAATCAGCTGCTTTTCCGGAAAAACTTGCCAGCTGTCTACACTGGCCGCTTGAATTTCCGCAAAAGCACTGACTTCCTACTGTAAGAAATCAGTGCTTTTTGCGGAAATACTATGCTGCTCCCGTTCGGGCAAAAGTCCCTTTTGCGCAAAACTTTTTCACAAAAGGGCCAGTGTAGACAGCTGAGATTTGTTTTCCGCAAAAAAAGCCCCGATCGCGAAAATGGCGATCGGGGCTTTTTTGCGGAAAAGCGTGTCTAGACTGGCCAGGGACGCTTTTCCACAAAAAGTGCTTTTGCGGAATAGTGTTCATGCCAATCTAAAACTCTTTTCCGAAAATGGTTTTAACGGAAAACTTTTCTGTTAAAAGCATTTCCGGAAAATCATGCCAGTCTAGACGTAGCCTAAGTGTTGGAGGGATGTCAACACCAAACAGGCAGAGGAATTATGTAATGTACTGAATGGGGATATAGTGAAGAGTAAAGGGGCAAAAAGGGGACATTTAGGCTGAATATCAGGAACATCTTCCCAAGAAGGATACATATTAGACTCTTGAACAATAACCCAAGGGAAGCAGTGGAAACTCCATCTCTTCAGACTGTTCAAATATAAACTGGGACTAGAAAATGGTTGCAGAGAATGATCTTGGATTTCCAGGGAGATGGATTGAATCATCATCCATATATTTTCCATCATTATTTCTGTAATCCCAATTTATTAAGGCTAGAGTGGGGGACTGTAGCTGTCAGAATGAGCCCTCTTATCTTACATAGTTTCATAAATAGCTCCTCTTTTCTAGCAATATGGGACTAAGCCTCCAAACCATCTCCCCACTCGCTACAATCTAAATAGTTGCATGCTTTTTTGGAAAATGTAAATTGCAATGATCTTAAATTATTGTGTACTGGGAGCTGGGTATCAACATGAGAAGACTCCACATTTTAAACATACTTTTTACTAACAGAACTACTTCCTGACATACCACAAGTTCCAACTCGTATTCCAGCCATATACACACAGGCTGTCTTCCTAGTGCCTCCTACAAACTCTTCCTCCCACAAAATATACTCCCCTCCCCCCAAGTTCCAGATAGGTTGCTACAGAATCAAGCCAAAATATACCTCCACCCTCACCTCCACACTGGAATAACTCAGTAGGCAAAATTCAGGTGTGGACTGAGGACTGGCAGCTGTTCTTCCCAGTTGTCAGGTGGACAATACGCATAGCTGGGCCACAGAAGAACTACCTGATTGGCTAAGGCAGTCAGGTGGCTTGTTCTTAAGCCTAGCAGCTGTGGAGGATCAGCAGTTGGTCAACGTATACGACTGTAGATTTGGAGCTTCCCGGTGCTCACATCACTCCAAGCCCTGATCCTGCTTTGCTCCAGCCTAGATCTTGCCCTGAAGTCAGCCTTATTTCAGTTCGGTCCCGGCGCCTGCCTTCCCTCGCTTTGGGTAATCTGGTCTGACCCTCACCTCTGACTCCTGCTCTGAGTCTGCTTTGACCTTGGATTCTGGCATCTGGACTCTGAGCATGTGGCCTGATAAGCTACAACCCCGCTTCTGGAGACGGTGTCCATCCAATGTGCTACTTGCTGTTAGGACCCCAAACAACTATAACTGGTCTCAGGCGGCTTTCACTGCAGAAAGATAAATTTGGGGGCTTAATATCTATAAGTGTAATCATTATGTGGTTGAAATCCACTGTCTGGGACCCAGAAATTACTAGTTATCTCTGCAAGATACTTTGGAGCAACTATTGAGTTTTTTCTGGATGCACCAAGAGAGAGAAAATTCTCTAAACAATTGAAAATTGATTGTAAACCTTTTCTCTGTTTTCCCTTTTATAGAAAAATGTACTGACTGCCTAGAAAGAAGAAATTAAGCATGAGAAATGCTTTGGGATATACTGTGCTTATCCATAACCATTTTTCTTTATTGTTTAACAGAAACTATCCCTGAGTGGAGGAAGAAAACTAAATGTAGAGTCAGAACTACTTCTGCATGTAGCGAGCCTCTGCCATCCTCACTTCGGAAATCATTGGATGGAAGAGATGCAAACAGCAGCAAACCATGAAGAGAACCAATAAAAAGTCAAGGCCAAATCCTGATCCCACTGAAGTCATGACAAAAACTCCCATTCATTTCTTTAATACCAGGATTTGGCCTTAGCAGCTCAGACACCTGGACTGATACATCCTCACCTGCTGGGTACTTTAATCAGCGGCGGATTTAGGGCAGAGCGAGCGGGGCGGCTGCCCCGGGCCCTGCGCTTCCCGAGGCCCCATGCATGCGCCGTGTCAAAGGAGGAGCCCCACAAAATTTCGCTGCCCGGGGCCCCGCGGTGCTGCTCTGGGCCCTGTGGCACTCTCATCCGCCCCTGACTTTAATGACAACATATTACATTAATATCAATCCCAAAATCTACAAAATAGGTCACTGAGCTACGTCCAGCCTTCTCTGCCAACTTTCACCAACAACTTTTAAAACTCTTTTGCAAATCTCAATGAAGTCTGTCAGCATTCTTGGGAAGTGGGTGGGTCTTGCTGTTTCCATTCCATTGACAAAGCCCTGGCTGGGTTGATTTAGTTGGGATTGGTCCTTCTTAAGGCGGGGGCTGGACTCGATGACCTCCTGAGGTCTCTTCCAGTCCTAGGATTCTGTGATTCTCTGATTTCACAGATGGGGCACTGAGGCATGGAGTGACTTGCCCAAGATCACATAATGAAATTGTAGTATGTGCATCATGCCATTTAAAACCAAAACTAAATCTGTTCTCTTGTTTCAAAGGATACCAATGCCTGTGAGTAATGGATATTTTGCTGGCAGGCCAAGTAGGAACACTTGGGGAGACAGTCCACTGCTGACTGGAGTACCTCTACAAATATTATTCTGAGTTGCCTAGTATTTCTTCAAGATAGGAAATAAATGAACTTATTTGGAGGGCACTGTTTTATTATTGAGCATATAACAGTTGTAGCTTAAAATGTAAATTGCCTCCAAAATAAATGGGTCTTTGTGACATCATAATAAAAAGGATAATGGCCTTTTCCTGAAATACACATCTGCTCACAAAACCGTATGCTAGATCCTTGCAGCTGTTCACATTCAAAACTAAACATCTCCACATAATCTTTTACAATGGAAAGTTAACAACAAAACATAACGCAAATAAAAATCTTCATTGACGTGTTTTGGCACTAAATATGCTCTATGAAATGTAAGACTTTTAAATATTCTATTAAGAAATCAAATATGGAAAATGCTGCCTGAATTACCATGGGATGATTTTACTTGTGATGCACTATAAAAGGATTTGTGGCCTTAGTTAGAGGGTGGATGGAATAATTTATTTCAGGTAATTTACATGACAAACATCTTTTTCTGTTTGCAAATAGTCCCCAAATCTGCTGTGATTTTCTATTATCTATTTATTGGGCATAATACATTTGGGCATATAGATTTTTCATTTTCAAGATCATTACAAGTGGTTTACGTTGAGAATTTGGGATGGTTTGATTTGAATTAAATGCCTCAATTTTTGCCTGTGCTGCTTCTTGACCGGCGGGGCATAAACCGTACGTAGATTTCTGGTATGAATACTTATGATTAAAATTGGTTGAGATTTTTCGGATTTTAAATGTGTGATGAAAGATCATAAAAAATTAATTTTTCATTTAAAATTATGTCATTTAAACAAAATTACAAAAGCCATAATTATCTTCCATCAAGTAAGGACAAAGACAGATAACATAATAGATGACATTCAAAGGAAGGGCAAATAAAACAAGCCCTTGGCATAAGAAATCCACAAATGAACACCACAGTGAAGGAGAAAAATCTGGATCTTTGTAGACTGTCAGAACCTCTGGTTCTGTTCTTGACCAGACCCTGGAAATTCAGAAGTGTGTGAGAAGAGCAGTAGAAAATGCAGAAGAGATTAATATTGAGTGTGGTTTGGACATTCAAGGTTGCTCTGACTTCATCCGCTTGTCATTATGGTATCTTGCAAGCTGATAACTGCAGATCCACCAGCTCCTCCAGAAGCATGGCTCCAAACTCAACTGGAGAAGACACTGAATTTGCCATCTCCTGGCATTGGTCTGCTCTTATAGCTTGATAGGTTTATGAATGGGATTTCATGACAGGGTTGCTAGCAAGGGACTGGAATCAATTACTGAGGAGGGCTCTTCCAACCCTTCCTAACTGGCCTGAAATCCAATTGATCTCACCCCCTCACCCTCACCTTTGCCCCCGCCCCAAATAGAACTAAACCTTCTTGCAGTTAGAAACATTTTGAACACTTCCTAGTGAAACCATGGCATGGGATTTGTCTTCGATCAGAAACTGAAGGCAGTAACTGGTGTTCTAAGCCCATTTTTAAAGCAATATGCATACTAACAGGGCATATGTGGATGACTGGCAACAGTTACCACATTCGTGCTATTTATTGATTACTATGATGAAACATCATAATGCCCCTCTAAGTTAGGAGGTGGGGGGCTCTCATCTGTATTCTCTCCTAAAGAACTGAAACAACTTGGTTGGCTGGGAACATGGGCACTTCTAATCTATCCAAGATCGTGATTCCACTGAGACTATTTTCAGATATTTCCATGAGACAATGCTGCCCTCCCTCCTATGAAAGAAAATGGTGAGACACAAAATTGGAGCTGTGCTTTCCAGACGTCTTGAATTTGCAACCTCCTTCTCTCCTTACATGCGTTACAGGGTCTGAGAGTCCCTGAAAGTGATTGTGTTTATTGCAGGCTTGCTGCAAAATTATTTAAAATGTCCATGGAATTAAAGATATGCACTGGGAACTTCTGTGTACCTTTCCAAACAGTAATTTCCACTTCATTGCTTTGCTAGCTACACACAACTTTATGCTGAGCTCAGTGTGGCTGATCTACAAAATTTGATTTCTAGCAAGTGAGAGGGAAGTATTGAGCAGCGGAGAACCGTCTGCAAGTAAAAGGTAATTAGTTTTCCTTTCAACACAATCTGGGTAAAACTTGGTTATTCTCAAGGACTATGTCTACACTACAGAGAAGATTGAAGCTGCCCCTGTCAATCTTCCAGGGTTCAAATTAGCAGGTGTAGGGAAGACACATTAATTTGAACAGAAAGGGGCACTCCTATCGATGCTAGTAGTCCTGCTTCCATGAGGAGTAAGGGGAGTCGAAGGGAAGGTGTTCTCCCTTCAACTTCCTGCAATATGGACAGTAGGGACATAAATGACTAGTCGCCTACCTGAGAAGCCTATCAGAAAGAGGCAGCAAGGGAGGGGGAGCAGGAGCCAGTGCTGGGGGAAGCCAGCTTAAAAGCCAGTCCCACCCCAGCATCGTCTCCGCACGGGGACAGGGGAAGCAGAGGCGTAGCATGCGTGTGCACCTGACCGCTCTTAATACATTTAAAAAGCAGAGGTGCAGCGTGGGGACCAAGCGCAAGCTAGGAATCAGCTGTCCCAGCTCGCGCCGAGTCCCAGATACTGTGCCTCGGCTTTTAAAATGTATTAAGAACTGCCTGGCATGTGCACGCATGCATCACCCCGTTCTCAATGCAAAATGCAGGAAAGCTTTCTTTCAGTCTCTCAAAGGGATGAAAAGTGGCGACCCAAAGGTTAAAATATCAAAAATTCTGTTTGATTTTCCTGGCCATTAAAATTCATTTTAAGTCAGGGATAGAAGAACTCTTTTGGCTCAGGGCATAAACTAACCACTAACCGAGGGAAAGACACTTCCTTCTGGACCGAGTATTCCACTGATGGATTCTATGGTTTCTTGCATCTTCATCTGAAACCGATCATGGTTGGAGACATTGAATACTGCTCTAGGCAGACCACTGGTCTAATGTTACACAGCAATTCCTGTGTTACTTTGGAACTGCCGCTTAATAAAATTCCAAGCAGAGTATGGCTCTCTGTAGCTGCTCCAGCTACAGGAATTTAAGACTCTGCCTCTTGAGATAGCCGAGCCGGTTCTGTAGTCTCCACATGCTTTTAGACCCACAAGTCCTTGGTTCAAATCCCGCAGACAACCTGAGCAGTGGAAGTATCGTACTACATCCCAGGAGAGTCTACACAGCTCCTTCCCATCCCAGATTACTACTTCTGTCCCAGCAGGACTGTCTCTCAGTTTTGTGCACTTCAGACATTCAGTCTCATGAGTTGAGGACTAACCAGCAGGCACAAATGCAGCAGGATTGCCCATAGTTTATCTGTAAAATGGGGATCCCGATACTGACCATCTTCACAAAGTGCTTTGAGATCTCAGGAAGATAGGCTCTCTATAAGAGCGAGGTATTATCATTAAAAAGCCTTTGTGACACAGCTGTTCGGTTTGTGACTCTCACATCCACCTTCTGAAGCCCCAGAGAGAAAGTGAGGTGAGTTCAGATTGGGAAGTCACATCAGAGGAAAATAAAACTGTTCAGGAAAAAAAAAGATTCTGGTTTTAGGCCATTGTCCCTAGCAATGACTATAAATAAAGGATAAGACTTGCATTAAATATATACAATACGGAAAGAGGACGCTTTCTAAATGACAGGCTTACTAGCATTTTCAATGAGCCATCCATCAGTCCTTAAAGCCTCATGCAAGTGGCAAACTTGGGGAAAGTTCATTGAGACAACTTCTGTTTTCTGTATGGAGATGTAACTGTGGTGCACCACGCACTGGCACGGAATGTTCATTAACAAGAAACCAATTCTGATTGTGCAATATGTGATTGACAAGGGCAAAATGCCATTGCCACTCACCATTCCTGGCATCTAACAAGAAAAACTGCCCAGGAATCAATGGCAATTTGAAAGGAATGCAGCTCCTGTAGCTCACGCTGTTCATTTTCCGATCAAGTATATGCACATAATTAACCACTGCAGCACAGTCAGGCGAGGCTAGATCTGGAAATCAGTAAGCATGTAAATAAACATATTGGGGGTCTCCTATTGGGCTTCATGTTCTTTTCAGTGAAGTCCAGTTTCAGGTTAACAATTCAGGGCCAGAAAGAGCTTTACACAAAGGTGACTGAAGTCAATTAGACTTCTGTTACCTTGAATGAGCTTTGGATCAGGCTGTCGATGACTGCCATTTAGCACCTTCTATAATTAAGAGTGTGTCAGCATCTCATTAGTTTCTAGCTCAACCATTTTAATTTGTATCAAGCTGAGATCAGGCACACTGGTTCCCAGCCTTGATGAGAAAGAGGGAGTGAGAGTATGTGTGTGTGTGTGCGTGCGCGTGTGTAAAAAAATTGTGCTCAGAAAAATTGTGCTTGTATCAGTTTGGTCACCTAAGATTTCAAGATATGCAAAAAATTTCAGGCTCTGAAAGGCAATGTTAGTGAACAACCAAGCAATAAAGCCAGAATTCTTCCAATCACCTTATGTATTTACACACTGAGTCCTCTAAAAGTGGTCTACTCATATTGTTTGGCTTTAAATAAAAAGAAGTGGAGGCAATGGGCAAAATTAGTTTAGGCTTATGTTTGACTTCACTGAGCATCACGACTCATACTCCTCATCCAGAATTCTTCCTTTTAAAGTTGTCTAGTTGTGCAGTCATAATACCTTAGTCTCCTGATCAGATTCTGCCTTCTGCTGGAGGTGTCCAAAAATAGGTCACATGGAAACTATAAAGCAGAGTTCTTGAATGCCCATTTCACTGGCTAAGGCTATGACCTCCTAACCTATGGAAATCTTTCCATTGACTTCAGTAAGCACTAGATTAGGGCTTAAAAAATGGTAAAAACAAAAATACAATCAGGAGACAAATCAGTGTCTGTAAGCCATGCATTGTTCCCAATGGCTTTGATCCTGAAAACATTTATGCCCATAAATAACTTCATGCCCATGACTAGTCCTTTTAATCCTGTTGGAATTATTCACGGGTGCAAAGTGATTATGCTTACAGAATTGGGTCTGTGCATCCAAGTCGGGATTCCTCTTGTGGTGCTGTAACAATTTGTAAAATGCATCTCCCAGCTTATAGAATTCAGATTGACTTAAAATGCCGATGTAATTGACAAGGTAAAGTTCAACAATTCTTGCGCTAAGGGAAACAAAATGCCCAATCCTATAGTGCTTCTTGTTTTGCTTGTTTAGTTTAGTTGGCTCACTTGGGGCACGCAAGCAAGCGCTTTGTTTGGCTGCTGCTTGAGTTGCCTGGGGTTGTGATTAGCAGCATATCCTGGGATTTGTCTCTCTGCTCTTCACTGAATTTCGTTTTTGTTTTTTTTTACTGGAGAACTATGTTTGCCTGTGTCTGGTCTGCCTCTGTGGGACAGAAACGGGTGGTACATTTTCCGTGTGGCAGACAAGGGTGAGGAAGAGATTAACTGCAGAATTCTGCCCATTAAAGTTGTCTAGTTGTGCCATCATGATATCTTAGTCTCCTGAGATCTGCCAAGTCCCAGGGCTGGGGAAATATGTTATCAATTAAACAACCTCACGTGGATTCCAAAAGAAGTCATGTAGGGTGGGAACTATTTGTTTTTACTAGTGGTTTTTCCTCCAAATTTAACAATAATATGCCACACGATGCAAATGACATAGAAAGTCTGCACAAATCGATAAGGTCCCAAGTTACTTCTTTCAATCATGTAAGTATGGATCCTTGCCAGTTCTAAGCTGCTACTTAAGCTCTGACAGCACATCAAGGGCGTTAGGTTTGATGAAAGCTTTCATTTATGTTACAAGAGAGCTTGACTTGGATATAGCTAGGGAGAACTGTATGCCTGATCCATTACTTAAAGCTCCTGAACATAGAGCACACATCCTGTGACAGGACCTTATCCGAGACCATCAGCAAAAATAAGTTGTACCTCAGTATTTTATTTGTTCATGTTTCATATAACATTGAGTGGCATCGTGGATGTCAATGTTGGTAATGATTCTAAAAGATGATTTTTGGGGAGGAGGGTTTAGAAACATACAATTTTGACAGCAGGCACAATCCCAAACTTAAGCATCACAGTCACATGGGTTAGTCCTTTCGCCTGCACAAAGTCCTACTGAAGACATGGATGGGCCTGCAAGACTTGCTAAACTAAATTAAGGCCTTAAACTATGTTCTCCTAGTGAAAGAGAGCAGGTAGCTCAGAGAATTGGTAATTCACGAGGGATTCATTCACCTCCAACTTGCAGGTTCAAAGCCAGTCCATCTCGGAGGAAACAGATTTGTTACTATTTGATGATGGAAGCTCAAATGTCTGGATGAAATAAGCTTTGGGGGTTTGACTAGACAGGTGCCCACACTGCAAAAGCACTAGGAGGAACTAATGTGTTGGCAACCTTGGCAGAATCCCTCAACATAGAGCAGTGGTGCAGAGCCTTTTCCCCTCACCCCTGTTATGTGTACATCCAGCACCAAGACAGGAAAAGAAAAATACTGTCCGGCTCGAATCACAGTGCTGCGACCCTCCTGGAAAACAGCTATGGGTTGTGCACCGTTAACATAGAGCATGAGCTGTCTTATCAACTCCATACAGTAGTTCCTCTAGGACAGGATTGAGATTAGAGGCTTTAAAAAAATAAATTCATAAATTCCAACACCTTTTGAATATTTTGTATCAATCAGGGACTTTTTTAAATTCTCTGAATTTCCCTATGAATTTCAGGGCATCTTTGAAATCTCCTTATATTCATGAAGACCCACCATGCGATTATGCTGACCAACCAAGTTATAAAATGACACTATAAAGAAAAAACAACTCCAAACAAACAAAATCACCCCAAACCGTGTAGCTCTCTAATGTACAAGGAACAAAGACACATGCTACTTTGATTATCCAGTGTCTACTCCCATTAGTTTCCAGGCCATATTTTACTTTGCTGTGCCTAGCCTCATGTACTGTACATGCTCAACACATTCCCTCAGTTGGATGCACTCTTTGTTATTGCTAGCTGTTTCATGTTGCAAATGAATGTATTATTTAATCAAGGGGAAAGAGTAGATAACAGTGAGCTTTGAGCCTATAGTAGCTAACTGAAGAATCCGTTAAATAATACTGTATGATTCAAATCTTCACAAAAATCCCAGAGTGCCTCACCAAAAATCAGAAAGAGCAAATACATCAAAACATTATGCTAATCAGAGCAAGCTTAACATGTAAGTCTTCAGTTTAGGTCTTTTTTTTTAAGTCACTAATAGAAGTTTCTAACCTAACACATCCAGAGTAAGAACTCCAAAAGCAAAAGACAAAGTGTAATATACAAAATACCCAACATCCAAAATTTAACTCTGAGGGCTAACAGATTATACACCAAAGGCAGAAGAAATCCTATGAAATCTAAATTATACAAACATATGTGTAAGGTATGGTGCAAGAAAATTGACACATACCTTGAATGCAAATAACTTCACCTGATGTTTCACTGGAAAGGTGCCAAGTCCAGAGCCTTTCTGAGAACAGCTAGATGCAGTCCCTGATTTTCTAGTTAATTCTGCACCAGCCTGGGTTCCAGGAGAGTGTAAAGCAACTTAAACTGCCATCTGAGAATAATTTGCTCTCCCACTATCTGGGACTTTATATAAGTTCGGATTGTTAGAACAAAGTGCTTCCTACCTCACACTTTTCCATACTCCTACACTGGGACCAAGAGAGGAAATCACCCAAGACCCATCCATATGGCTTTTTGCCAGTGGAGAACTCCCTCAGCTGGCCAGAAATTATTGGATTTCAGCCCCTTTTAATCACTGGAGAAAATCTGTTCCCATTATACTTAGAATCCTTTTGTCATAGTGGTAATTATCTGTTTCCCTCTCCACCATATTAGTAATGTGCCCACCACTGCAGCATCTGGGCACTAACTAGAGAGGGTCTTGAACTGGAACTTTCAATTAAAGATTCCCAAGATTTTTTCTTTTTTAGGGAGGGAAACAGGGAGAAAAAGGTCTGGATTAAAATCCTTGGATTCAAACTAATTTATGCAGTTTTTGTTTCAGGCTTATTCAGAACCAGTTAAAATGTAGCCAAAAATATAGAAAAAAAAAAGAGAAAAACTAATGAGAAACAACTAATCTCTCAATTTCCCCAACATTCTGGCCAGCATCTTGTACAAACAGCTTGTGAGATTTCTTCTGTGTGGAAAACGAACCTAAACTCTCACCCAGCTTTGAATCTGAACTTCAGTCACCTAAATCTAATTGGGAACCGAACATTTCCCCTGGATCCATGTCTAGATGTGTTCAAGATCCCAAATGCAACATTTGGGAAGATCTCTAAGAAGAAAACTGAAGAATTGTGCCTGAAACACCAAAAAAGCATGGCTCCATGATTTGCTCTTCTCCTGGGAGAAGTAGCATCATGCTGTCCTTATGTTCTGATCATTTTGTCAATTTCTGATGACTGAACATGATGCTCACTGAAATCTACAGTATAATTCCTGTTCCCTCTCATGTTACTTCTCACCAGTGAAGGACCTATTATTGTGTCACAAAGGAAAAAAGAGAGAGAGAGAAACATAACAAGCCTACTACCAAGAAAAATTCAGTTTCATCATTACTAGACCCATGCTGTTTATGTTTCATCCAAGTTTTAATTTCATGAAAGCACAGCACTGCAATCTGCTTGGCTGGGATTCTTGGGAGAAGGCCCATAAATTAAGTATCATCCTCAAGTCCACAGACTGTAAGAATGAGCATTTTGATGGCAACCTTACAAGATTAGACAAATCTCATAGGCTGGAAAAAATATATACTCAAGATGATAAAAACCCTAATATGGAAGATGAACATGGAAAGCATTTTTTTTAAACTAAGGAAACTCCTAAGCAAAAAAAACAAAAACAAAAAACGTTGTTAATCTGGAGTTAAGCTTTAAAAAAATCTGTCAAGGCCTTAGCGGAGCAATATGACCTCCTCAATAATTAATTAAAGTAGCATTTAGAGCTCCCAAAGGAGACCAACTGAGCTCCACTGTACTAAGTGCCACGTATTCACATGAAAGAGAGAGCTCCAGGTCAAAGGACCTCGGCGGTCAAAATCAGGGTGGATGGTGAAACCAGGCGCATAGGCGTGAACGAACTTGTCCTAGATCCCCAGGCCTGTGCTTTATCCACTATTAAACACGTCCAGCTGTGAATTTTACTGCCTACAAGAACTGTGTGAAGTGTTACACATGTAAGAGTCTGGGCTAGTCTTCCTGCTGCAAAGAGTGACATTTATTCATGTGTAGGGCTAAGCGTGTGCCTAAGCACAAGTCTCAGCACTGTGTCTTCTGCACGAGGCTAAATTTCATCTAATGTGAAGATGATTTGTTAGGGGCATTTGTCTTCAAAGTCCATTCTGATGGCTTTATGCATAATCCTCTAGATCTTCTGCCTGCTTTTGGATGACATTAACATGGTGTTTGCTGCTTAGCATCACTCTGAAATGTTCTTCCTTATATTTTGAACCATCCCTGTTTCCGCCCTTCCAAACCCAATCTGTCTCTGCTGCAATTGTTGCTGCCAATTGGAGAAAAAGGCGAGTTTCTGCTCCCGCTTCCCAATTTCTTGATTGTCAGGGGCCTTTCATCTTTCCCCTCCTGGTGGGCAAAGCCTGTGATCTCGGTCTCCTCTCATGAAGACTTATCAGCTGCATTTGGCTGGGAGTTGGTGACAAGTACTTTAAACAACAAAATCTGTTATCTCTTATTCACTGTCCTCTGACTCATTGTAGAGAGGGAGATTTAAAGGAGCAGCTCTTGGAATAATTCAATATGAACCAGTCATAGGTTGGCCTGGGTTTGACAGGAACATCTTCTTCCTATGGTATATGAAAGGATGGCTTAATTCAGAGGATTCTTGGCTGTTCATCACCCGTTGGTCTCTCTGGTTATGTGGCAAGCATTGCACTTTATTTGCAGGCTGTGTTTTGGGTGTCAATCAGAACTGTTTGTATATTTGTAAAGCCCAATGCACATTTTTTGTTGTTGAGGGCGTGTTGAATTGGGCATTTTTCCTTTCTTTGTAGACAGGCTTGTATGAAAGCTCAGCCCTTGTTTTCTGCTGGAAAACCTCGAGTCCACCCCATTAGTACAGGGCGACTGCACTCGTATTTCCCCTCCATCGTTCACCAAAGGCACCTGCTCTCAGGAGTCCAGCCTCCTGGATCTTGTCTAGCCATAGGTATGGGAACTAAGGGTGCTGGTGGTGCCACGGTATCCCTGGGCTCTAAGCTTAGTGCCTGGGGTCCCAGCTGCTGGCGCTGCATGCCAGGGGCCCTGCTGCAAGCCCCAAGCCAAGGGGTCCTGGCTGCCATCCCCACACCCAGGGTCCCAGCTGCGACCCTGCATGCTGGGGGTGGGGGCTCTGCTGCCAGCCCCACATCCAGGGTCTTGGCTTCCAACCCATGCACCAGGCGGCTCTGCTGCTGGTCCCATGGCCACGGTCCTGGCTGCTTGATTCTGGCCTCAGCTGGGGGTGGGGAGGGATGGAGTAATGGGGCTTCACACATCCACTTTTGCACAACACTTCCATGCCACTGTTCCAGTCTGCCTCTCCCTTCTCACCAGGGGATTTCCAGGCTGCACTGTTCGCTGCCTAGGGATGTGAAGGATTAGTTGACCATCTGATAAGCAAATACTTATTGGATAGTCAACAGGATAGTCGACTGGTAGCTTTCTCCCCTCCCCTCCCTCCTCTTGCTGCTTCTATCAGAAAGAGGAGGGAGTACTTGAAAGTGGCAGCACTGCTTAAAGCCTGGGGCCAGACCCAAATGCCACATGCAGCCTGGGGCCAGCTGGGGTGTCCCCCGGCTGTGTGCGGTGTTTCAAAGTTCAGCACCGCGTGGACCCCAGGATCAGCTGTGGACTCCCCTGCTGACCCCGGGTTCCCCACGGCGTTTCAAAGCGGCAGCGCTGCACAGAGCCCGAGGTCAGTGGGGCAGTCCCCAGCTAACCCCAGGCTCATGCAGCGCTTTTGCGTTTGAAGTGTAGCAAAAGCCCCTAGGGTGGTGGCTACACTTCAAAGGCGGAGGCACCCTATCGACTAATCAAGTAGGGTGGGGACAGAGGTTTGGGGTGTGGTGCGATTACTTGGGGCAGCTCCCCGATTACCTGGGGCAGCTCCCTTTTGGTGATGCAGGCCCCGGGGAGGAGAGCGGGCAGGCGGCTCTGCACACTGCCCTGTGCTGGTCTGTAGGCACCGCCTCCTGCAGCTCCCACGTGCTGCGATTCCCAGCCTATGGGAACTGTGGGGGCGGAGCCTGCAGGTGAGGGAAGCGCGTGGAAGGAGGTTCAGGCACTGCAGCTTCAGGCCACCAGGGGGTGAGGGAGTAATGGGAGCACACAGAGCTTGCGTCTCCCCCTCTTCCATACAACACAGGGGTTGTAGAGGCTGCAACTTAGGCCCTGCAAAAAGAGCTGCTCTTGTGGCAGCCCAGAGAGATTTATTAGTGCCCTCGCTTAGCCTGGGGCCCTGGGTTGCAGACCTTAAAGCCCCCTTCTTAATCCAGCCTGGTGCTGGGTCTGGTAGAGGCAGGAAGAGGGTACCAGCCATTCTCTACAGCACCAGTGCCTGCACAGCCCAGGGGATTTCTGCCTGGGAATTAAGGTGCAACAATGCAGAAATCAGTGCTTGTTCCTGAACTGCCACATTGGCTTTGAGCAACGGCAACGTGGCTCTTCCTGGAGCCCTCTGGCCACAGAAGGGCCACCACCAGTGCAAGCTGAGAGGCAGATGGAGGTTGAAACACCCTAAAGCCAAAGCTACTTGTCAGCGGCAGGACAAGCTGTAATCAAAGCAACTGGTCACGCTATAGGGAGTCGGCAGCCAGAGCTGGGACGTTAGAGAAAAATGCATGAGTGTGATGCAACCTTCTCCCTTCCATCCGTCACCATGGACGTGTGGCAGACATGAGAAACGACACCTGGCACACAGGGAGGGAAAGGAGATGGGGAAAGGCAATGCAGACATTTATCAGCAAACTACTCCTAGCAGCACGCTCCTCGCACACACAATGCAGGAAGAGCTGCAGAAATCCAGGCCAGCATAAGGAACTCCATGAAAGTTGAATGCCTAAAGAGATGCCTTGGACAAAGCCCATACACCAGCCCTCTAACTATCTAGAATGGATCATTCTCTGCTTAGGCAGAGTTAGGCACATGCTACTGCAACCCACTGGTGAGGGTACATTACAGATCCTTTGTTGTTCCTGATCACAAAGGATATCAGGCTGTTACAGTCTTGGGTAGCTCTGGTTAAATGCCCTGTGTGTGCATCAAAGTACCTTGGAAGAGCATCCACCCCACCCATTATACTGCTTGCCTGGTTTACCTTCACTGTGTTTCTCAATAGAGTCCAGTGCTTCTATGTGTAATGGCATCCTGGGAGGGTGGGGAAAATGATTTTTTAGAGATGTGATTTTATAAGTTTCAGCAACACACTAATGATTTAAAAAAAATTAAACTAAGGTCCTGTTAACTAACACAGTAAATTCACAAACAGACAGCATAGACCTGGGGTTGGCAAATACTTGTTAAAAGGCTTCATTGCCACCTGACTGGCTCTTTCACAGGTTCACCCTTCTGCTCCTAGCTCTGGCCGGCTTTTTCACTTTAAAGTAACCAGATCCTCTCCAGAGGAAGCAGAGCCACAGACCAGGTATAGGAAGCAGTAAGTGGGTGGACTTTAAGACCCAGTGGTGCCCCAGATTTTCAAGTGTCCTGCGTATTCTACATATGGGTACAGATGGCACTGACCTCATGGTTTAAAATGAAACATGCTTAAACTCGCTAGCTCATTAAGGATTAGGTCCAGTTCTTCATTCGATTTCCTTTATTTCACGTTTGGAGCAGAATCTTGCCAATGAGCAGCAACACAAGGCACTCCGGTGTCCAGTGAAATCAGACTGCTACTGAACCGTTTTGTGATCTTGGCCAAATCACGTCTCTGCACCTAAGGTTCTACACCAAGGGGGGTCATGATACTAAGCTTTGTAGAACAATTTGAGGTATCTGGAGGGGAAGCTTGATAGCCAGGATCGGCCCTAGACGAGCTTCTGGCAACTGGCGCCCAAGGCGAAACGTGCAATCGGCGCCCCCACCTCCAAAGGCCTCAACAGCCGTTTATCTTGGCGCCCTCGGAGACCACATAGGTCGCCTGTATTGACAGGCCGCCACTGTTGATAGCAGTAGCATTATCAGGGAGCCCTGGACATGAAAGATCCAGACTAACACGGCTACTCCTCTGATACTGGGCATGAAAGTGCCATACAAACAGGCACCATCAATTTACAGGTGCATGCTCTAGCTCAGAAAGGTGAAGTGACAATCTAATGTCACACAGGTAGGCAGAAGCAAAGCAAGATATGGAATCCAGGTATCTGGACTCTCACGCTAGACACACCACTTCCTCCCATGTCTCTAAAAATCAACAAAACCATCAACTGTATTCACTTCCCTGAAAGGCTAATGTGGGACTACAATACAGGGGAGGAGGTCTCAATCTAACCCTTTCCAGCAAAAGGTATGAAATAAGTCATCTCTTCTTTACCTCCAGTGAGAATGAAATTCCATGGAGGACTTCATATGGCCCAACACTGGACTGGCCACTTGCACTGAAATATCCAGCTCTGGATCAATCATCTGCCCTGGCTTTCCATCTGCAGTATTACCAACCTCAAGCATTCACACATCTCCAATGTGGTTACACCATGGCTGTTAGCCACCTGAAATCATGGAAAAATTCTTAACTCCAAAGGAACTGCTAAAAAATCACTGGCATCGACATGATTGGAAACCTAGTTCACACGGCTCAGAATATTAATGAGGCTGTCAAAGTGCACATGGACATCACCAGGTGCCTTCTCGCCTTCTCCCATGTGTGGAAAGGATTAGTCAAACTGGAGGGCTGTGTCTACACTGGCATGAATTTCCGGAACTGCTTAAAACGGAATACTATTCCGTTTTCAGTTTTTCCAGAAAAGGAGCGTCTACATTGGCAGGCTGCTTTTTCGGAAAAGCCCTTTTTCCGGAAAAGCGTCTGTGGCCAATGTAGACGCGCTTTTCCAGAAAAGAGTCCCGATCGCCATTTTCACAATCGGGGCTTTTTTCCGGAAAAGACTACTGGGCTATCTACACTGGCCCTTTTCCGGAACAGTGTTCCGGAATAAGGACTTATGCCCGAGCGGGAGCAGAATAGTTTTTCCGGAATAGCGGCTGATTTTGTACAGTAGAGCGTCATTGCTTTTCCAGAAATTCAAGGGCCAGTGTAGACAGCTTGCAGCTTATTCCGGAAAAGCGGCTGATTTTCTGGAATAAGTGGCCCAGTGTAGATACAGCCGAGATGTTTAAACGTTCTCTGAACAAGAGCTGTCCGGCCACAAGTCAGCATGAGGAGGTGAGGCTGTTCCAATGATTCAGACACATGTATCCGCAGTGAAGAACACCATGGAACATCTGTTGATTTGCCAGCACCTTAAGGAAATCCTCATGGAAGATTTTGCCAGGGTTAGAGACTGGGTTGTTCCATGAGCTCAACCCTTGAAAAACTTACGATTGCAGTGAAGGACAGAAGAGGAGGGCACTAAAACATTTTGAGTCAGCTTCCTCCGAATCACAAGATTATTTTAAAATTATGAGATGTTTAAAATAATAAATTCTGAATTCTTTTTATTTGCTGTCTGGTGTGTGAGCCATTTGAGGTTGGATTTCCATGCTTTTCTCTGCAACCATGAGAATTAGAAACGTACCTTTAAAAAGAATACAGAAATTCTCATTTGATAGGTGCTGGCGCTATGACAGAATTACAATGAAATCACAAGAGCTGGCAGCACTGCAGCTAGGAGTGGCTGAACTATGAAGCGGTCAGGAGTTTGCCATGGATGTTAGATCCAAGTCAATGTGTTAGGGGAATCAACTCCCAGTGAGCCTGATTTCAGAGGTGCTGATATGCAGCTCCCTATCTATTTTAAGCAGACCTGTGGGTGTCCAACACTTCTGAAAATCAAGCAGAGGGTATCTAGCTTTGTGAGCAAAAATGAGAACCTTGGGATCCATCACCAAATTAAACTCCTGTCTGATTAATCTGTAAAATGCACTGATGCATCAGATGCACTGCCAGATTTCAGCAGAGGCATGTTACAAGACTATTAACAGCTATGTTTGTGTGCAAAACTGGCAGGTTGCTCATTAAAGTTGCCCTCAATGATCTGTCCAGAAAAAAATGTTATCCACTCAGGGCAAGGCAGAGATGTGAACCAGTTTCTTCTAGCTTCAGGAACAGATGTTGCTTGAGGAGACTTCTTCCAAGTTTTGTCCCTCATCACATACATTGTTCACATGGACTTTTAGCCAAATATCTGAAAGTGATACATTTCCTCCCTCCTCACTCCCTGGCAAAGCTGTGTTTGCAGGACTCGGTTGGGTATAATACAGATGAGTATGATTGATGCCAACATGATTAATGTATGTATGCAATGGTAGGCAATGGTGTTTTACCAACAACAGAGAGCAATTTGCATACCTTTTTCCGATACAAGTTTGTAGTCTAGACCTAGCCTAAGAGGTAAGTGGGTTTTTTTACTCTGCGTTAATTGATTGGCCATTTAATTAAAGGGAGTTAATACATTTGTTGAGGTTAATGTGAACACTCTCCAAATGTTTTTTCTTTACCCCAAATTTGCAAATCAGTTTACTCGAAGTAAAATGCTGATGAATGCAAAGAATTGCACTCTGGAAAATATAACCCCTACAAAATAATGGGGTCTAAATTACCCCTCAAAATCTCAAAAGGTACCACTCAAAAAACTTGAGTGAATTTGGAATCATCATGTATAGTTTTCTGAAAACAACTGCTCAGCGTGCAGAGGCAGCCAAAAAAGCTAACCGTGTTAGGAACCGTTGGGTAAGGAATCTGTCTATCTAGTAGAGATTTGTTGTCTGTCTGTGAGTCCATTTGTTCAAGAACTCCTCCTAAATGGTAAGAGCTTTTAGTGTACAGCTACCGCTAACCTAAACTCAGTGCACAGCTACCGTTAACCTAACTTAAAGCAAGGTCAGAGTTTAGTTGTGCCAGGAAAACAGGATGTGACTGGAATTTGATTGTTTTCAATAACATGAAAAGGGAGGGGGCTGATCAGAGAGATCTGATACTATATAGTGACCACTGGGGGCAGCGAGTGCGAGGGGAGAGCTATACTGCATAATGACCACCGGGGGCAGCTGCACCAGGAAGGGAATGGCTGGCTGGAGCCGGGACTTGCCATCAGACAACCCAGCCTCAAACCCTTCCCCCATAGTCTCCTGCCCCAGCACCAGATCAAGGAGAGGGGGAAGCCCCACCAGTCCCACTGCTGTGCACCCCCCCCCCATGCCCCGGGAGGTACCTACAGGACCTGTCAGCACAGCGCCCCACAAGAGCCATGGTTCCCTCCACCCCCCCAGGGATGGGCACCCCTGGACAGGATCTGGACAATGCCGGGTAAATCTTCTAGTAGGTAATAAGGTAGAAAATAGGATCATGCCACTAGACAAATCTATGGTATGCCCACATCTTGAACACTATGGCTATGTCTAGACTACATCCCTCTTTCAAAAGAGGGATGTAAATTAGGCAGATCGAAAGTGCAAATGAAGCAGGGATTTAAATATCCCGTGCTTCCTTTGCATAATTGTGTCACAGCCGTTTTTCGAAAAAGGAAACAAATGGTCTGGTAGCACTTTATAGACTAACAAAACATGTAGATGGTATCATGAGCTTTCGTGGGCACAGCCCACTCCTTCAGATGACCGGAGTTATGAGTAGGGGATATAAAAACTCAAAATAAATAGGAGATGGAAGAAAATAAATAGGAGGGGGGGAGGGGAGAAAAAGAAAAAAAGAAAAAAAAGGAAGGGGAGTGTGAAACAGGGCATCATTAAGTATCTGGAGAATGGGTACTTAAACCTAAGCAGATCAAAGTAAATAGATAGATGCTAAGACAGGAGGGATACCACTCACAGAGCTGTTAGCACCTTCAGTGGTTATGAAGTAGGTAGTGTCCTAGCCAGCCCATATCACGATTGAGTCCATTAGCATGTGAATTGAATTTGTAGATGACGTAAGATTCCAATGCTTCCCTATGTATTTGGCTTGTGGAGCTGACCTGTGCATAGCACAAACTGCGTACCTGGCTCACAATAATACATGCGCTTAATATAATAAGGTCTTCCAAGACTACTGCAGGAAATTGCCACATCTGCCAGTCTGAAGCGGTTTGTTAAGCCCTACTAACTTGAATGAGTTTTCCCAAAGCAATGGTACTTATTACTTGCTCTCAGCTGGCTGAGCTGCTAATGTGAGAAGTGACTCAACAGATCTGTAATGGGAAATAAAGTCTTTTAGCTCCAGGTCACCAGTTTAATTTTGTGACTGAATGTCATTATAATCTAGTACTGGTCAGGAGTTTTTCATCAAAACAGATTTGTTGAAACATAACTTTTCACAAGAAAGGGTCAGTTTCAATGAATTTTGTTTCAATTTTTTTTGAAGTTGTTGAAACAGACATTTTTGACCTTTGCAAAGTGAAATGAATTTGCAGTTCAAAATCACTCAATTTCAACATTTAAATTAATTTACAGAAAAAGTAATTACAGTTCAAACTAAATGTTTTGGAACGGTGAACATGAAGCATTTCAATGGACAGGAACTAGAGATGTTTTTTGGTGTATAAAAAATGTCACGATTTTGACATTTTGCCCTGATTTGAGATGGGGAAGTTTCACCAAAGTCTGAAGAGTATGCTCAGGCTGGGAAAACTATTTTCCACCCAGTTCTGTTGTAATCTGTGGAGTGGCAGGTGTGAAATCAGCAGGTGTTCTCTGTCTAGTCCTAAGCATCCATGTCACAAAACCCCACTATGACAAAGGTTAGTATTTGGGAATCCTGCTGATGGTCTCCGGAGAGCAGTCAGCCATTGAAGGGGAAACTGAGCAACAAAACCTTCCATTTCTCCAGGTCAGACCCCATGCAATACAGATAGCCTTACACTGCCACTGCCCATCAGTATCTGCTTGGTGGACAGAACACTTCCCATTGACAGACTGTGTGTGGCTCTCTCGCTGTACAACCAAGGGGCCTTTCCCTATGTTTGTTCCGGTGTCTGGACAGAGTTCTTAAAAGTGGCATCCTTTGACATCCTGGACTCCTCACTCTATGGTTTACTAGGCCCTATGGCCCCTCCCTCACCTGAGGGGGTGGGCCTTTGCTTGCTTTTATAAGCACTGCCTACCAATTCCACTTATCAAACAGGATGGCACCTTACACTTGCACTGAGTCTAAAGTTACGTCTACATATTATTCTGAAATAACAAAGAGTGTGTCTACGCTACAAGGCATTATTTTGAAATAATGTTGAGCTGGAGGACTTTTTACTCCGACTTCTGTAACCCTCAATTTACAAACAGTAAGGGAAGTCGAAGGAAGAATGTTCTTCTTTCGACTTCCTGTTGTGTAGACAGTGCCAAAAGCCGAGTTAAGCTATTACGACTTAAGCTACACAATTGACATAGCTCAAGTTGCATAGCTTAATTTGACTTTAGCCCTGCTGTGTAGACATATCCTAAATGAGTGGAGGTGGTGGGATAAAAATACATTTCTAGCTCTGGATTATTAGATTCAGAAATATTGCGTAGAGCTTCTACAGAATACTCATGTTCCATATGGTTCATATGTCGGTTCTAAATCATTAGTAGCTTTATTTACCAAATGGAAAGAAACAACCCACTCACCCTTAAAATTTAAAAGTAGCAGACAGGCATTTACTCAATACAGTTTAGTCCCAATGATTCAGAGGTAAACCCTGACCAATACTAAGAAATATAACGTTTAGGCGGAATAAAAAGCATTTCCCACCAGAATGTGTATCACACAGAAAATTGTAATGAAAATCCATTTCTGTAGTGATATTAACATAGTTCTATAAAGCATTGTAGTGGGGTGGAGTGGCCACCCACTGACCCAGAGGGGGAGGAGCCCTTCCTAGAGCTTTGATGGACAGCACCTGGCCCTAGCAACCCACCTGACCGAAGCCAGGAGGCGGGGCCAGGTATATAAAAGGCCTGCCGGAAAGGCAATTAGGCCCCAGCGACCGAAGGAGCCAGAAGCCTCCCCTGCGCACCCAAATGAGGAGCTGGACCCAGGGGAAGGCAAGGACTGGCCTGGGACACTGGGCCCACAACTGGACCACTGCTTGGAAGGACTGCTTACCTGGCCAGAGGTTCCAGAGCGATGGAGCCCAGAGGACCTGCACGGGGCTCAAGAACAGCCTGAGGGGGAGAGCGGAAAGAACCCAGGGGAAGCCAACCACAGTTTGGCAGGGCCAGAACCAGGTCAGCATGTTGCAGAACGGATCCCCGCTGACCCAGCCGCAGACTGTTCTGCTACTACTAGGGCCCTGGGCTGGGACGCGGTGGAGTGAGTGGGCCTGCATCCCCCCTGCCACCCCACTCTTGAGTGGCCGTCTCTCCCCTCGGCTGTTGCTGAAGAGCAGCCTGAACCTGCCAGACCCCCGCCTGAGCAAGAGGGCCTGACTGGGTTTATTACGACTGGGACTTGAGAACTGTTTATTTGTTTGCTTGCTGCCCTGCCCTGAACCAGGGCCTGAGCTCTGAATTGTTGGTGACCGCTGTCCCGCCCAGAATCAGGACCAGGCCTGAGAACTGTTTGCCTCTGACTGCTGTATAGGGCTGTAGACTACCTTTGAGCCAAAAGCCACAGCTAATTCCACACAAGAGACTTAGCAGGGGGTAGTGGGGTGGAGTAGCTACCCGCTGACCCAGAGGGGGAGGAGCCCCTCCCAGAACCCTAGAGGGCTACAAGAGGCACAGCCCCTATTCCAAAGATCTTCTGATTTAAATACAAGACCAACTCAAGGGTCCCATTTCATCACCTGCCCCTGGTTCTTTGCCTCAAATGACCTGCTAGTGTCCCTTCACGTCCAGAGGAGAAGGTGCCGTCTATGCTTTTCCCACGAAGACCTATTGCTAGATGTATTATTTCCCACACTAAGGAGCTATAGAGGAGAAAGTTGGTGATTTGGTGTCTCAATTGTAGGCAAGAATGTCATTTTACAATCTGCCTCAGGAACGCAGACAGAACAGAAGTCGGGAAGTCACAATCTGCCTCTTCTGTAGTCTGATCTGTCTGGATTCTTAGAATGTGCTCATCAGTGTGGTACGTGAGTGTCTTCCGGTAAAGCACTAGCAGGGTGACTAATGTCTGTTACCTATTTGTTCTCTCATCCTCTCCGCAGGGAGAGAAATATGCCTATATGAGCCAAACTGCCAGAGCACTAATTATTGTCACTATGTGGGGTCTGTGGCCGATACAAAACCTCTCAGAGTTATGAGACTCGTGGCCTGTTGGGTGAATCCCCCGCCTAGCTTTTGGTATTAGTGTTGTTGGGTACATCTCTACAAGAAACCCCCCAGGCCGAGAGCTGCAGAGCCTGGATCTGCAGGCTTGGGCTCACGGTGCAGGACTAATAATAACAGTGTGGACATTTGGGCTCAGACTGGAACCGAGTTGAGATTCTCCCCCCTCAATAGGGTCCAGAGCCCAACTCCAGCCTGAATGCTGACACAGCTATTTTTTGCCCCACATGCAGGGCTGGGTTTATGCCTCATGTGCTCTAGACACAGCATCTTTAGCGCTCCTCCTGTCTACAGCTGATCATTGTGTTTTCTGTAAAAAACTGGAACTTTTAACACACGTTTTTAGGCACCCTTCGAACACCAGTGGCCCTAGGAACATACCTTCTGTGCCTCACTGGAAATCTGCCTCTGCCCACAGACCCCTGTCAATTGACCCAGCTCCTGAGATGTGTTGCCATGGATATTTTAGTGCTGTGCAGATGTACTCTATGTTCATCCTTACTGAAGACTCCTGTACAGTGGAGTGGCCAGAAGTGTCCACTTGGGTGGGTCCCGACTTTGGATGGGTGAGCAAACCTGGGGGGGGGGGTGGAGTTTAAGCCCCAGGAGGAGCAGGCTGGAGCACTGGGCGGGCTGGCAGGGGCTGGGCCTGGATGCAAAGTGGGTGAAGCACAGCCCACTCAGGCCCACCCGTGGCTATCCCCTTGGAAGTGCCCCCACTGAAATACAGCAGCTGTCTGTTGATATCTGCCAGCATCCAGGAAAGGCCACCACCCAGGGGCAGCCATGGTGTAAAGGCAAACTGGCAGAACACTGCTATACGAAGAGGGGAGTTGGACTATCTGGAGAACGAAGAACAGTTTCCCTGCCTGCTATTGGATCGTGGGGCCCCGTAACCAAAGGCACCAATACACTGAGACTTTGTTTCTTCGGGTAAAAAACTGCTGCAGGCAGCCAACGTGAATATTCATAAATATTTCTCTGTGTCTCATTTTGCTGAGCCAGGTGTCAACGACCTGAAAGGACTTAAACAGCTATTTAATGAGCAGCACCAGGAGAAACCTGTGGAGTTAGAACAATGTCCGACAAGAACCTTTGAAAGCCCTCATGCGGCTGTATGCATTGGAGCGAGCTTTTCATTTCCCAAGAAGCAATGTATAAAGGGAAGGGTGTTCATTGCTTTTACCAGATTTTACCCTATAGCCTGCAGGTATTTCAGTGGAATCTACCCCCTGATATGACCCTTCAACAGGACAGCTACGCACTGATGACACTGAATATTGTTTAGACTAGAGTTACAGCTAAAAGAAAAGAAAACCTCCCTTATCTTGGGCATCGGGTATCTCTGACATCATTTTAAAGAAAACTCAGATGTAAGATCCAGCAGCATCTCTTGTTACCAGAAAATAACCGACCAGAGCTAACAATTCAATCCCCACAACAGTGGAACAAGAACACTCTTGGAAATCTGCTTGTGAGTGGTGTATCATTTCCTGGCATAGAGGAGAAAGGTACGGTACATCCTAATGGGAGACCTGGAGATGGCCTCAACTTCATTTTAATTTCCTTTATTAGTCCCCCTTCCCCTTGATATTCTGCAATGGAGTCATCTGCTGCCTTGGCCAGGTAGGTAGGGTTTCCATTGCAAAGTGTCAAACACTAGCCATTAGACAGGCAGCTGAGGGGTGCTCTCAGACAAGTGTAGTGCTTTTTTCCCCCGCACCGCTAGCCTGCAGGTTCAAATCCAGCTCCGTGTCAAATGTCAAAGCAGTTATTTAATTGCTCTTCAGTGGCCAGAGTTGCTGTTAAGAAGCATGTGGGGCACATGTGGGGCACTGTCGCCTTCAAGGGTCACAGTCCCATTGTGCTAGGTGCTGTACAAACATATGGGAAGATTCTCCCTGCACGGAGGCGTTTGCAATCTAAGAGAGGCAATGTTGCTTTTGCAGTCTCGGTGCTCTTCCTGCTAGATGAACAACAATGTGACAATACATTTGTCATGCTCGAAGGTGTCACAGGGCTCCTCCTTGGTTTTGCAGCTACAGACAAACAGGCCTACCACTCTGAGACTTGTCAACCTGACTGACTCCAACACTAATTTGCACCCTACTGGGGACGGCCAGCAGATACGTTAAGATGGAAATACTGAAGCCCCCTCTGCCCCTGCCAGGGAGGGTAGAGGCATAGAGGCGTGGGAAAAGCTTGCACTGATCTTGTCTGTTGTGTGGATAAATAAGGGACGTTGATGTCCTGCTTGGCCCCTGTTCTTATTTTTTTACTTAGGGAATGAGACACAAGAATTGAGAACCAAGCCTGCTTTGCCAGCATTGCAGCTGAAGAACATTAGCAAAGGCCATGGGATGAAGTTGGGAGTTAAAGCCTTCATCCCACAGACATGCACAAGCATAGGAATTATGTTGTTGAACTCCAGGGGGCAACTCACAGGAGGAATGCTAAGTATGCACACAACCGCCTGCAGGACCAGGATCTCTGGACACCAGCATGCCCAGGCAGAGCAAAGAAAGAGATGTAGGCAAGAGCATGACTCACAGCTGGCTTACAGGACAGAGGCTAACTGAGTGGGCTGGAAGTGTCTGTACTTAGCTTGTCAATGGGGTATTGAATGTAGGGAAAGCAAGTTTTATAATGGCCCATCCAGTTCAGTTCTTTGTTCAAGCCATGAGAGGCAGTGTCAGATTTGCATCTGAAGGCCAGTTCTGCACACACACACACACTCTCTCTCTCTGTAGTTGGCTTGTGAAATTCCTTTGTAGAAGAATGGCTACTTTTAAATCAATGATTGAGTGCCCAGGTAGGTTAAAATGGCCCCCTACAGGTATCTGTGTGTGTCACCATCTCTGACATCTGACCTGTGTCCATTTATCCTTTGTTGTAGAGATTATCCAGTTTGGCCAATGTACATAGCAAAGGGTCATTGCTGGCACTTAATGGCATAGATCCCAGTAGAGGATGTGCAGTTGTATGAGCCCCTGGTGTTGTGGCTTATGCGGTTAGATCCAGCGATAGTGTCACTAAAATATAGATGTGTGGACAGAGTTGGCAACAGGGTTTATTGCAGGGGTAGGTTCTCGGGTGCGTTTCTCTAAATTGTGATATGTGGCTTCTGGAAAGAATTTGCTTCAGATTAGGGGGTTGTCTGTAGGCACGGATTGGCCTGTCTCTCAAGGCCTGTGAGAGTGGAATGGATTTTGAAGTCTGGTTTAAATAAAATATCTTGAGAAGTTTTCACGGGTAGAATTCCATCCTCTTGCCCTGTCATGTGAGCCTGTGGCATTTACTTCGATTCGAAATAACACCAGAGGACAGAAGCTGTAGGATCAACACCACACTGGGCCGGAAAGTTGCTTCCAAGTCAGATGGCTGCAGTTTGCCTTGTAGCTGACTCACCCTATCTCTGTAGAAAGCAATTCCTCCAAGCTGCTGCTGATAAAATATGTGCACATTTGGATTGTGTTTGTCCTCCATATGCTGGAGTGAAGCAGGGAAGAGAGGGAGATATCAAGGGTTTTAGAATGACAGAAAAAACTCAACTGCGGGCTGTCAGTTTTCTACACAGCCTAGACTAGGAAGCAGCCCTGAACAGAGCAAAATGAAGAGATTGGTTCTCTCTCAGCTATTAAAAACAATCATTTTACATCTAGCATTCGGATTTCAAATGTGGCGTTTGGGGTGTTTGGATTTGGAATTTCTCTTTGGCCCATTATAAAAGAAAAAAGTCATTTAAATAAACAATTAAAATTCCGCAGTGATATGATGTTCTTTCTTGACAGAGGATGGCAATAGTTCCTAGTTCTTATATCACGTGTTTCATTAATAGAGCTCAAAGCACTTTTCAAAGGAGGCCATTATTATCATCTCCATTATACAGACATGCAGGGAGTGGAAATGACTTGCACATAAGGTCACAGAGGAGAAATGATGGCAGAGCTGAGACCAGAACCCACGTCTTCTCAGACCCTCCCTTAGGGCTTAGCTGCTGGGGGACGCTGCTATAGGTTGTCAGATCCCTTTGATCCTCACGGCACTGCATTAAGTCTTTCGAATAACACATTTTACTCTGCAATGGCATTATTCCACTTCTGACTTTGTGTAACAAGGAATCCCCCATCCACTGTTCTCAGTCACGCCACGATTTAACTTTTCTGTTGCTCTTCATACTTTCTGACCATGTTCTTTTAACCAAGATGGTGCAAAGTTACTTGCTAATTCTCCTGTCTGAGAAAGGGCTGCCATTTCTATAGCAACCACGAATAGCTGGCAAAACTCTGGAGGCTCACAGCTTACTGTATAACAAGATTGTGGAAGAAGAATCTTTTTTTCTAAAGCTTTCCCTAGCTTAATGATGGCAGCCAATTATTCTGATCCTAGTGAACAAAGCGTTTCAAGTTCAATGGCCAACATTTCTGGTGGCTTTTTATTTAGGTGCTGTGTTCAAAGGCTATGAAAATATGTTAGCTAACCACAGCACAGACACAGTTCATGCTACGAAAGCTGAAGCAGGCCGGTGTACGGTCTTGGGGTTAAAGCATTGCATTGGAAATCAAGAGGTCAGAGGTCCCTGCTTTCTTTTGTGATCTTGGGCAAATCTCAACCTCTCTGTGCTTCAGTTCCCAAGCTGTAAAACAGACAATACTCCCTTCCTCCCACCCTTATTTTATCCATTTAGATTGCAAAGCTCACAAGGGCAGGGGCTGTCTCTTAAGAATTTGTACAGCACCTAGCACTGTGGGGCTCACTCCTCTGATGCACCCCTTTGTGCTACAACAATATTCCTAGACTCATAGACTGTCATGTGAGCAAGGACCATCACGACCATCCAGTCTAATTTCCTGCACACTGCAGACCATAGAACCTCACCCTCACTCCTGTAACAACAGAGCCCTAACCTCTTGCTGAATTACTGAAGTCCGCAAATCATGATCTAGACGGTACTTGGTCCTGCCAGGAGGGCAGGGGACTGAACTCAATGACATCTTGAGGTCCCTTCCAGTTCTGATTTAAATCCTATTGCCTCTACATAAATCCATGGTATACCCGCATTGTGAATACTGTGTACAGATGTGGTTGCCTCATCTCAATAAATAAATAAATAAATAAATAAATAAATAAAAATATTGGCATTGGAAAAGGTTCAGAAAAGGGCAACAAAAATGATGAGGGGTTTGGAATGGTTGCCATATGAAGACAGATTAAAAAGACTGGGACTTTTAATCTTAGAAAAGGAGACACTAAATGGGGATATGATAGAGGTCCATAAAATCATGACAGTTATGGAAAAAGTGAATAAGGAAAAGTTATTTACATGTTCCCATAACATAAGGAGTAGGGGTCACCTAATGAAATGAATAGGTAGCCAAAGGAAGTTTTTTCTTCATGCAGCATGCAGTCAACCTGTGGAACTCCTTGCTATAGGATGTTATAAAGACCAGGACTTTAACAGGGTTCAAAAAAGAGCTAGACAGATTCATGGAGGTTAGGTCCATTAATACTTATTAGTCAGGATGTACAGGAATAGTGTTGCTAGCCTCTGTTTGTCAGAGGCTGGGAAAGGGTGACAGGAGAGGGATCAAACAATGATTACCTGGTATGTTTACTCCCTCTGGGGCATCTGGCATTGCCACTGTCAGAAGACAGGATATTGGGCTAGAGGGACTTTTGGCATGTCCCAATATGGCTGTTCTTATGTTCTTATGACTTCAAGTTACAGAGAAATCACCAGTTTAAATTTGCAAGTGACCTGTGCTGCATGCTGCAGAGGAAGTCAAAAAACAAACTAGCAAACTAGTTTACAAGGCCTGGTGGTTGCAAGTGATCCAAGACTCTACACATAGTATAGCACAGTATTTTCTTGTGCTCCCCTCCTAATTCCAATACAATTCAAGAGAGACCTTTTCCCAGGTTTGAGTTTTTCTATTTGAAAAATTAGAGAAGTTCCCTTTTCTAAATTAAGGCAACAAACCCCACTGATAATCAAGTCAGCCACTTTCCACACACTGTGAACTATACTACCAGCCTTAATTAGATCTTGAAGCCTAGCCATGAAAATTAGGACTTTTAATTTGTAAATTACAGTAACTTTCTAGCATTTATTAACCTAGCAGCTTCAAATTCAAGAGCTTCATGCCATAGGCTATTTCTACACTGCACATTCCAATAGTTTATTTTGAACTAGCACGTCTATACTGCGGGGAAGCCTCAAAATTAATCAGAGGTAGGCTTCCTTAATGTAGACATACTATCTCGATTTACAAGGAGGAATAACTTATAATGGCCCTGTTGACGGGCTATTTCAAAATAGCAGAAGTGGCGCATCCATACAGCCCCTATTCTGAAATAACTATTTCGGAATATGCATTATTCTTCAGAGAATAAGGTTTACAGAAGTTGGAATAAGCTGCCCGTTATTTCAAAATTATTTTGAAAAAACGGACTTGCCGTGTGGACGCTTGCCTAGTTATTTTGGTGTAACTTTGCTGTGTAGACACACGTCATAGTATATCGTGCTTTAAGTGAACAGTCCTGCAGATTTGGTAGTTTCCAGAAGTTTCTCAACCCTCCAGGAGAAATGTGAAGCAACTAATGGTATGTGGCTGCCTTGGATGTGGTTAGTGGTTCCCAAGATTATCTGATGTAAAATATCTAGTGATTGGGGCCCCACTACATACATAAGCACTTTAGTGCCAGTGATTTCAACAAAACTTCTCACTCCCTTAAACTTATGCACATGTTTCAGTGTCTTGCTAGGTCAGGGCCTAAATCACTTGGGCCCTTTCAAGTAAGAGTCAGGTTCAGATCTAAAGCTGGTCAGGATTGTTTGTTGGAATTGTTTCAAGTTCAATAAATTTCTGTCACATTACATTTTCTGTATTTCCTGGCAAGCTGTTTGGGCAGCTGGGTCTTTCAAGATTGTGCCTCGGGGCAGCTTTGCTATGCAGACTGCCCAGAAGCACGAGATCGCAGACTCCTGTGTCAGTTGGCTCTCTCAGTTGCTTGGCATGAGAACAGGAAGGCAACTGGTCCAAGAGTTTGGAAGCCCTGGAGTCCCCATCCTCAAAGCAATCTGCATGGTATGGCTGCCCCAGAGCCACAGACCCCAGGAGTTTTGGCAACTGTTGACTGAAGTTAACACTATCCTTGTCTGTTTCACTGCTCCTTACAAAAATTTCCTTGTCAATTTCAGTCATATGTTGCCAAAGCCGCAAGGAGAATATCTTGTTTCAGAAACCTCTTGAGTGGGTGTTTCCAAAACAAAAATTTCACATAACTTGCTATGGGGGAAAATTTCTCTCGAAAAAAATCAGTTTCAGTCTGATATTGATCAAAACCAAATTTTGAAATGTCAAAATTTCCTGGGAACTGGAAATCTTGTGTTTCAGCCAAATTTAATTAGTTGGCTAAAAAATGTGATTGGCCTGAAAGATTCACAAGTTCATGGATTATTCATTTCTTTATGTATACCCTGTGAATTAGAATCATTATAATTCACATACATGACATTGGCAAAGGTGGCAGAGAAAGGAGAATGCTCCGAAAAGCTGTGACCAAATATAGAACAGCATCATTTAAAAAAAAAAAAAAAAAAGCAATAAATTTAATCTGATGATAGAGTTTTCTTGGAGCCCAGATCCTGCTTGCTTGGTGGACAACTTTGACAACACAAAGAACAGCCAGATAGAACACCCACCTGACACATCAACATCAGTCATACATGATAAGAACAGGGCTTTTAAAATACAAGATATTGACCGATTGCTAGATATCAGCAGGTGTGTTTTCAGTTTCTGGTTTAAAGATTTTTCTAATTAGCTCCCAGGTGGGAGTCGCTTGAAAACTGACTCATTTCCCAAGAGAATAAAGGTTCTGTGTTATAGAGAAAGAGCTGGGAGAAAGGGCAAATTCCTGGTCCTTCCTGACTGATCACAATAACCTTCTGCTGGGAACCTCTTTTGCCTCTTTCCCATGGCCTGCATTGCCAGTGATATGATCTAGCTATTATGACTGCAAGTTCCAGGCTTCTATCCCAAGTGGGAACCAATATATTGTATAGTGTAGTCAGCAAATAGTGGAAGCTGGAAGATGACATGAGGAGAGAGGACATGGGGACAGTGGAACCCATATATATCTCATTGTGTAGAGGGAACAGTGTGTTGTGGCATTCAGGTAAGATGACTGGGGTACATCTTGACTCAGTGGAAGGAGGTGAAGAGGAGGAAGGCAAATCTATTATCAGAAAACGGTAAAGTGGCTGAGGCACTGAAGCACACTTGACTTCAGCATTCTAATAGTTACTTATCAGTGGTGTTACTGGGCTAGGTATCTGAGGCCATGTCTCCACTTAATGGAGGATTGACACTCATCAATTTCCCAGGGTTCAATTTAGCAGGTCTGGTAAAGACCCACTAAATCAAATGCTGAAGATGCCCCCATTGGTGCCAGTACTTCTTGCTTTTGCAAGGAGTAAGGAAAGTTGACAGGAGCATTTTTCCCATCAACCTCTCACTGTGGAGACGGTGCCAAGCTCGGCTTAAGATATGCCAACTCCAACTGCGTTATTTACATAACTGGAGTTGATTGCCTTAAGCCAATCTTCCCCACACATTGTAGACCTGGCCTGAGTCTCTGTCCATCACAAGTTACCCTACTGCCTGCTATTCTTCTGGGAGCACTTCACATGGATCAGAATGATACTGATTCAGTTCCTTTGGTTCAGTTTATTAACCAAGACTAGAGTCCCCATAGCTGTAAAAACTCATCTGTATTTATGAAGAAACAGACCACATTATCTTCAGCTTAATAGAATGTTTTATGCGGGACAAAACCCACCTTTAAGCACTCTCTTAAAAACCACAAATGCTCTCTGTGCTGTGGTGCTATGGACTCCATAATTATCCGAGAGTTTCCTACACTCTAAACATAAAGGGAAAATGCAGCAATTACCTTAAATGCTAATTTTCAGAGGAGCTCTGGCTCATACCCATAGATCATCCCTCCCCCTCAATTCAAACAGAACAGTGGTTGCTCCCACTCAGGGTTTAAATTGGAGTAGCTAACTCAGTGAGACAAAATACATACAGCTTGTTAGATTAATCCAGAGACTACAGCAGTAGGGAAAGTTTCTCAGTCACAGTGTTAAAATAGTACGTTAATGCCACTACAGTCCAACAGACTGACTGCTGGAGTAAAGATAATTCTGATGTTAGAAACTGCATGGTGCAACTAACTTGCAAGTGACCTGGAAGCAGACAGCGTGAAGGGGTCAATGTGGAGCTATGTTTTGTATTGATAGACTGAATAGTGCTGTTGATGATTTGTAGTCAACCCCACTAGGTTGTGCTATCTGGGCTTCAGCTGACACACACAAGGAGCAGCTCATTGTCCCTTTGCTCTTCAATAGTTTAAAGCTCCAATTCAGCAGAGTATTTAAGCACATGCTTAAGCTCCTTGCTGCTTCAGGGTGAAAATATGCTTAAAGTTAAGCATGTGCTTAAATGCTTTGTTGAATTTCGGACCTAGGTCAGTTCAAAGGGCTTGCTCCCCAGTTCTTCCTTCCTCCTCATGTCTGTTTTTGTCATATGCACTCTTCCCCAGATACTGAGTATCCTACAGCTCGTGAACAATCCCATTGACTGGAGAGAATCCCCTTTATGTTTCTTATCCAGGAGAGACCTCTTCTATGACCTTTTCTGTACAATCACAGGAAGTATTCCTCAGTACAAAGCCAGTCGAGTAAAAGCATGAGATTATACGTAGTCAATAAAAAAAGCCTTTAATGGTGGAAATCAAATATCTTTGCTCATTTTCATTGTGGCTCAGTCATCAACACATCATTTAATATTCTTTTTTGCATGCTAAAGCACATTTGAAATGTTGTGGGAATTATAATACCAGCTCTTAGAGATTTAATTTGTAGTTTCTCTTTATATAGATCATCCCAATTGTTAAATGGTTCTGAACCTGAAATATACTAGATATTTAAATCATACCAAGGATTACATATGCAGATAGCTGTGTACAGCACATGCACATAAACAAATGGATGCATAATTTAAAAATTACTTTACTAACCACTTTCCTGACTAAGGCGACCCCATGTTAGTACCTGCACGTTAGAACTATCATACCTTCCCCATGTTTCCAAATAGGAATGAGTATGTGGTTTCTCCTGGCTATATGGGGGCCAGAGAGCCTTATATAGGAAAGGAGATTCTTCCCTAGTGTAGAAAAGATTGGAATCGACTGCCTTCAATTACTAAAAGTTAATTTTTCAAAATGATTAATTTCCCTCACTATTATACTGTTTATTTATATTGTTCTTTGGTTCCAGCTGGGTTAATGGACAAGAAAACCACACTAGGGTTATGTCTAGACTGAAAGCCTCTTTCTAGACTACAACCAGTACTTTCAAAAAAGCAAGCCGCTTTTTTGAAAGAGAGCATCCAGGCAGCCTGGATGCTCTCTTTCAAAAAAGCACAGTTTGTATTACATAGAGCACTTTTGAAAAAAGAGCACTTTTGGAAAAAGGCGTTATTCCTCGTAAAACGAGGTTTTCCGTGGTTGAAAAAACTGCCACATTCTTTCAATTTACTTTCGAAAGAATGCAGCGGCAGTCTGCGCAGGGGAAGTGTTTTTGAAAAAAAGGCCCCTAGAGGTTGAACCAGAGAAGGACAGCAATTTAAATCAACCTCTCTATTCTGGCACTCTCTGGTCTGGCAACATCCATGGTCCGGCATGATTTTACTTAGCAGGGTGTCCATTTATCATGGGCGTGGCCGAGTTTCCTGTGATCCCATAAAGTTTGTTTACAGGCACCTGTCCTGACGGTCAGTGTTCTGTGCTGTTATTTAGCTATAATTTACCCCTTAAATGTACTGACAATGCTGCTAGACAATATTGACCTGGAAAATTCTCTGGTTCAGCACTGGTCAGGTCCCGAGGGTACCACATAAGAGAGGTTCAACCAATAGTCAGTTTCTACACACTTTCATGTGCAACTTCTAGATTCCAAATATTTCGGAGACTGATTTTGTATTGATCATAAATCACTATTTCCATTCCATAAAGGGAGAAATAATAGGACAGCTTTAGCATTAAGACTTTATACAAGCTGTCAATTCTTAAACCAAACCCTTAAATATTTACCTTGATTCTACCTCTTGAATTGTCTTTGAATCATATCTTGAAGCTGGTATACTAACAGGTTAAAATTGCATATAACTCTGAAGAGATTACCCATTTACTAATCACTTGGAGGTAAAAACCATGCAAGCTAACAGCTGACGCCTTGACGTCAGGCACCAAGTTGGTATCTCTTCCCACAGGCTACTCTTGTCTAACCTTTCAATAGCTAGCTGACTGTGGGACCAGAGAAGGACAGCAATATAAATCAGTGGCCCACTTTTTGTCTTCTTCCCCATAGCTTGTGCCCCTTTCCAACTCATCCCCATGACTTAGATAATCTTTCATAGAGTATTTGTCCATTTCCAGGGAAGAAGCATTTTCTATGGATTCAGAGTACAGGACTCGGTCCAGAATCAGATAAGCTATTCCTGACCCTGCTGTTGACCCGAGTGATCTTGGTCAAGTCTTTTAATCTCTCTGAACCTCAGTTTTCCCATCTGTAAAATAAGGACAGGAGTACTTCTGCACCTTCATAGAACACAAGGTGATATTAGGATGAAATTTGCTATATATATTATTTCCCTTCATGGCTTTCTATAAGTTATGGGTTGGAATAACAAATTACATATGGCTCTTATTTATAACTCTTCTCATTGTTTCAATTCTTTAATCTGCTCTGGATGAAATGAAAAGCAAAACAAACCTAAAATGCAATCTCAGTTCAGAGCTGAGCCTATTGTTTGCAGAGACAAGTCCAGAATCAGAACCATCTCTTCCCCAAGCAGAGCTCCTCTGAGTTTTGTTCTAAATCCAGATTCAGATCACAGTTTTACAGTTTGAGCCTATCTCCAGTGATGTTGCAGAGTTATCAAAGCAAATGAAATTAGGCTAATGTGTTTTTCAGCCATCAGTAACAGCTTAGTTTGCCCAATTATCTTGTCTAATTGCATTATGAATTGACAGATGAATTCATGACCCCTTGACATTTCAGTTTGCCACCTATAAATCTGTGAAACAGATCCCATGCTTATTTACTTCATTTGACTTGGATCTCATTTTGAGTCACTACAATAACAGATTTTTAAAAAAATTAACTGTTAATTATGTCACACCAAATTTATCTTCTCAGAGGCAAGGAAAAAAATTAAAAAAGGTTGGCACCTGGCAAATTCTGAAAGAGACAGAACAAGATAACAAAGCAGATCCTTCTACATTAGAAGGCAATAGGCTTTATATACTGAAATTGATATGTACCAGGACCATTCTGAGAAGAACCAAGCTGTCAATGGAAGAATTAACATCACAGCAGGGTTTCCAACCGTCAGTAAATTTATGGACAGTCTGTAAAAAATTAGCCGAAATTGGACATGTCCGTACAGTCCTTAAAAAAAATTTAAGTGCAATAAAATGTCAAAAAACAGCAATTATTCTATAGCAATTAAATTTCTTCTGTGCTGCTTCAGCCATTTTATTGTGGAGCAGTGGAAATTGGATGTATTAGTTGTTTATTTAGCTCATTGGAAAACTTCCAGGACCATGACTAACTAAATGAAAGTGAGTAAAATAGCATATTGTTCTCGTGATGTATGAATGACAACGATTACTTTTCACTTTTGGCCATTTATGTCGTCTTAATATAGTATAAAAATTATGTCTGTAAAAAACTTGGTCTGTCTGTAAATTTTTCCCATTTTGTCCATAAATGAAATTTTTGGGGGTTGGCAACCCTGCATTACAGCTACCTCTTTAGTATGAAATAAATAGAAAAAGCAACACAAGTCAGGTGAATTTAAAGAGGGAATGATATAACCAAGGAATCTCTAGAACATATTTCACCCAAAGATCCCACAGTCACTAACAAAGCTACTCATAACCCACTTTTAGGTCTGTATTTGGTCTGCTTAGCTGTTTATATGGCTCCCCATCAACAAAAGGTCTGAGTGCCTCCCCAATGTGAATTACCTAATTTTCCTTTGAGGCATGAAGTTTTGTTATTACCATTTTGCAGATGTGGGATGGAGGCACAGAGAGAATGAGAAGTCTGCTGAAGGTCACTCCAGACAGAACCACCCTTAGGATTTATGGGGCCCAAGCAGTACTGGTGCCCCTATGCCTGATGGCAGACAGGGGAGAGGATGGTTTTTTACGGATGTGGTTTTATAATCTTTGGCAACTCACTAATGACAGAGTTTTAAAGCAAATTTTAAACTAAGGTCCTGTCGACTAACATAGTAAATTCAGAAATTGACAGCATATAGCTGAAGTTGGCAAATGCCTATTAACTAGCTTCGTTATCACTGAAATGGCCATTAGATCTGCTCCGGAGGAAGCAAAGCCACAAAACAGGGATAGGAAGAGCAAGTGGGTGGACTTTAAGACTCAGTGGTGCTCCAAATTTTTGGCTGCCCTATGCAGTTGCATATTCTGTGTATGGATAATGACAGTCCTGACACCAGAAGCCTGTAGCTATGCCTGGAACAGAACCTAGATCTTCTGAATTCTAGTGCAGTGCCTTAATCACAGAAGCTATTCTCCCACTATTATAATCCCCCTTTTATCAATAGGCAAACAAAGAGGCAGAGAGCTTAAGCAACTAGTCACACAATTAGTCAGCAGTAAAGGAGTTCTGACTTTCAGAATGATCCCACTTCTAACCACTGGACAACAGTCCCGCAGAGTAATGTGAGAAAGCATATGGCCTTGTATTTTTTAAATAAGGCATAGGAAAGTCAAACTTCAAAAAGTGAGATAAAGTTTTATCTTAGCTAGCTATCACATTACTTAAACACAGCATGGCTGCTGGAAGTCATTCAAAGTCAAATATTGTAAGGAAACAATTAAGCTACAGAGAGCTATTGAAACACTACAAGGAAAAGAGAATTCACCAGGACCTTATCAGAATTTTTACAAGAAGTTCCCCAGATCTCTGTTGCCACTCTTTTCTCATCTTAGTACTAACTTATTAATTATTGCACAAGAAAGTTAATGCTGTAGGCACCAAAGCTTGAGGATATTGCAATAGTTTTGTAGCTGCTTTGATCTCTTTGGCAACCCACATCATAAGCAGAACGTACAGGATGTCTAGATAGAGATGCCTTTCATTCAGAAACTGAATACAGTTATGGTCCCTGTGACGGGGTTCCGCACCCCCTCACTGTAAGCTGCCTGAGTGTGGCTTGTTGGCGCACCCTGGCAGGCGAATGCTGAGCCTGCTGCACCTGCGCGGAAGCTACCCTCCCCAAACATGGCGGTATTAGAACCCTAGGGCCACCGCACATCCACTGTGTGGGGACACCGAGCCACGCAGAGTGGGGAGTTCAAAAGGGCAGGGAAGGAGGAGAACAGGGGGGAGAGCAGGGACTGGTTGTGCTTTCTCCTGCAGAAGGGCCAGAGGACACTGCTGTAGAGGAGGAGCTGGAAAGGCTGATAAGGTGCCGGAAGGCATCGACCAGAGGACGTGGGCCAACACGGACGGTTGTTGGCGACCAGGAACAAACTCGTGGTGACGTTGGGGATGGGGCATCCATGAAAAAGAGACACTATGCGGGGTGAGGATCCCCAAGGGGACAGTAGCAAGGCAAGGAGAAGGGGACTACCAGAGACCCCGAAACAGACCTTGCCACAGTCCCTGAAAGGCTATACCAAGAATGTGAGGGCTTATTCCATTACCACAAAGACACAGCAAAGGGCTCTGAACATGTATATGCTGAAACAAGTGAAACAAAGCAAGTATTCACAAGAACACAGCAACCTCAGGGGAATTGTCAGCAGCATTGTAAGGGCTCTTTCATGCTTTCAAAATGTTTGGGTTGATGCTCTATAATCTGCAGAGCATTGCCTTGTAACAATCATGTAGACACACCACTTAATCATAGAATACTAGAACTGGAAGGGACATTGAGAGGTCATCAAGTCCAGTCCCCTGTCCTCATGGCAGGGCCAAGCACCATGCAGATCATCCCTGAGAGATGTCTGTCTAACCTGCTCTTAAATATCTCCAGTGATAGAGATTCCACAACCTCCCTAGGCAATTTATTCCAGTGTTTAACCACCCTGACAGTTAGGAAGTTTTTCCTAATGTCCAGCCTAAATCTCTCTTGCTGCAACTTAAGCCCATTGCTTCTTGTCCTGTCTTCAGAGTCCAAGGAGAACAATTTTTCTCCCTCCTCCTAGTGACACCGTTTTAGGCATGTGAAAACTGCTATCATGCCCCCTCTCAGTCTTCTCTTTTCTAAACTAAAGAAGCCCAATTCCTTCAGCCTTGCCTCATAGCTCATGTTTTCTAGACCTTTAATCATTTTTGTTGCTCTTCTTTAGACCTTCTCCAATTTCTCCATATCTTTCTTGAAATGTGGTGCCCAGAATTGGACACAATACTCCAACTGAGGCCTAATCAGTGCAGAGTAGAATGGAATGACTTCTCGTGTCTTGCTCACAACACTCCTGTTAATGCATCAAAGAATCATGTTTGCTTTTTTTGCAACAGCATCACACTGTTGACTCATATTTAGCTTGTGATCCACTATGACCTCCATATCTCTTTATGAACTCCTTCCTAGACAGTCACTTCCCATTCTATATGTGTGAAACTGTTTGTCCCTTCCGACACAGAGTATTTTTCATTTGTCCTTATTAAACTTCACCTTTTTAGCTCAGACCATTTCTCTAGTTTCTCCAGATCATTTTGAATTATGACCCTATCCTCCAAAGCACTTGCAACCCCTCCCAGCTTGGTATCAAGTCCAAACTTAATAATCATTGCCATCATCTAAATTGTTGATGAAGATATTGAATAGAATTGGTCCCAAAACAGACCCCTGAGAAACCCCACTTGCTATGCCCTTCCAGGATGACTGTGAACAGTTAATAACTACTCTCTGAGAATGGTTATCTAGCCAGTTATGCACCCAAATTATAGAAGCCCTATCTAGGTTATATTTCCCTAGTTTATCGATAAGTAGGTCATGCGAGACCGTATCAAATGCCTTACTAAAGTCAGGTATGCCACATCCATCCCTTCTCCCTTATCCACAAGACTTATCCTATGAAAGAAAGCTATCAGATTGGTTTGACATGATTTGTTCTTTACAAATCCATGCTGGCTGTTCCCTATCACCTTATTATCTTCCAGTTGTTTGCAGATGAATTCCTTAATTACTTGCTCCATTACCTTCCCTGTTGGTCAAGGTGATGCTGAGCATTGATTCTTTAAGCAGAATACCTACCACAGGTCTGTCCTGCCTATAGCCACTACCTTGTTACTGCGAAGAGAAGAATATACCTTGGGTTCAACTACTGCAAATTATCAGCAAAGCTGAAAACGTTTGAGATACTATTATGGAAGAGTTACAGAATTTAACAGAGGTGAAATCAATAGGGTTCTGCAGAAATTATTCCAACCCCCATAGATTAATGGAGAATGGGATGCAATCCTCCTTTAAATTCTACAGGATGGTTAAAAAACACCATAGAAAGGTTATTATTTTATGTCCTATTCTGACAGATTTTTTCATAAGAGTGGTTTGATTTGGCAGCTGGTCCCTGTGTCTCAGGAAAGACCGCTGGTGGAAAGAATTTTTACCTTAATCCCTTTCAACCCCAAATCCCTGAATTGTTTCTCATTCACCCAAAGCCTTGACTCACCTGGCCTGGCATAAAAATCATCAAGCCTTCTTGGATTCCCCTTTCGTCATGACATTTGACCCCTTGCAACTCCTGAAGTGTATCACAGCATCCAAAGCCCTGCTGAGCTTCTCGTTTTAATCTGCCTGCAGGCCTCTCTCCAGGGGAGCCAATGGCCTCCGTGGGCACAACAGTCGGGGGCAGGGGAGGCTCTGCTTCACGCTTCCAGAAGGGGCCACCTGGAACGCAGCACTTCCCCCTCTCCCACCGCTGTGCTGCCTGAAGCCCACTGTGCAGCAGCCTTGCCTCCCCCGGCAGCCCTCAGAGCCACCCAGAGCATGCGCATGGCACTCCGGCGGCAATTTAAAAGGCTTGGGGCTCTGATGCTGTTTCTTACAAGGTACATGCAGCTTTAGGAACACATCCTGCTGCAGATCTGTGCGTGGAACTCCCAAGGCTGTCAGAATACTGGCCTTGCTAAGGGAAAGCTGCATACGCCTCTTGCCGTGCTGTTTTAGGGTTCTCCTCTATTGCTGCAGGAGCTTTTTGTGTAGAATATCACACAGACCTGCCTGGTAGGCCCTTGTTCACAACTCCTACTTTCTGCATGCATCGCCATGGCATCCAGGTGCCAAAGCTCTTCCGTTGTTCCACGGCTGGAGGCCCTAAGAGAGCTGTTACAGCGTTCATCGTGTTTTGTCTCAGAACAAACACAAAAATACCTGAAATCTGAGAGGCACCCTTCCTTCTCCACCGCTCTTCCCCATCTCTTTTCTGCTCATTGTCCAAGAGGAATACTGAAAATGCTTTCAGATTGTTAGTCCCACTGTTCCCATTGCTCTGTTTCCCTCCTTTTCACCTCATAGATATTATTATGGAAATGTAAACAGCAGCTAAAGATAAAGCCCTAGCTTTCAATGCTCCGCACATATGCTATCCTTTCGACGTTGCCTTTAACACATTCGTCACTGTAGCCTGAGTTTCATTCACCCACCCAAGAAAACAAACCCCAGTTCACAATGATTTGAGAGTAAATTTTGCTCATTTTACTCATGCAAGTATCACAACTAAAGTCAACTGGACTGGAGTAAGGGGCAACAGGCTCTGGTCAGCAGCCTGATCTGAGTGTTAACTTTAAAAGTAAGACACTGACTGGGCATTCAAGACTAGAACTGAGAAACATTTTTTTTTGTCCTGAGGAAAATTTCCATATATATATATATAAAAATTCCATTCCAAAAGAGGAGAAAAAGAGTTGAAATATTGAAAGATTTATGGAAAAGAAAATTCCACAGAAAAAGGTTCGGTTTTGGTCAGTTGAAACTTTTCATTTTGGCATTTTGGAAATGTTTTATTCTGATTTTTCTCTTTGCATTTTTTTAAATGACAAGTTGCTTAAATATCAAGCAAAGAATTATTTTGAACTGGAAAAGAAAATAAAACCGATTTTTTCCCCATTACAAATGGTCAAAATGGGATGTTTCAAAAGTTTCCATTCCTTCTTCCCTATGAATTGTTGGAGGTTGGCTTCCTCAACCATGGGATGCTATTCCAGGAAGGACTGCTAGGCAGAGATGGCGTTCACCTTTCGAGGAGGGGGAACCCCTATTTGGACACAGACTGTCTAACCTAATGAGGAGGGCTTTAAACTAAGTTCGACGGGGACAGGTGAACAAAGCCCATGGGTAAGGGGAGAACATGGAGACCTGGGAGATGGGTCGGAAATGGGAGGGAGCGTGGGCTATAATGGTAGAGAGAGAAGAGGGTCAGGGCAAAACTGGGAGACAAGATCAAATCAGTATCTTAGATGCCTATATACAAATACGAGAAGTATGGGTAATAAGCAGGAAGAACAGGAAGTGCTAATAAATAAGTACAATTATGACATTGTTGGCATCACAGAAACTTGGTGGGATAATACACATAATTGGAATGTTGGTATGAAAAGGTACACCTTGCTCAGGAAGGATAGACAGGGAAAAAAAGGAGGAGGTGTTGCCTTTTATATTAAAAATGTACACACTTGGACTGAGGTGGAGATGGACATAGGAAACCGAAGTGTTGAGAGTTTCTAGGTTAGGCTAAAAGGGGTAAAAAAACAAGGGTGATATCATACTAGGAGTCTACTACAGGCCACCTACCCAGGTGGAAGAGGTAGATGAGGCTTTTTTAAACAACTAAAAAAATTATCCAAAGTCCAAGATTTGGTGGTGATGGGGGACTTGAACTATCCAGATATATGTTGGGAAAATAGCACAGCAGGACACAGACTATTCAATAAGTTCTTGGACTGCATTGCTTGTATAAGCAAGGGCTGAACTGCTGCTTGCTATCAGCCAGCTAAAAGGAGGGGTGGGTGTGCTGGCTACAATTGTTTGGCTCTGCAAGATAATTAACTGTTAACTGTTGATATGTAAATACAGCTCATGCCAGGATGAGGAGAGAAAACGAGATGTGGCTATGTAAATCCCATTCAGCCAGGGTTGATGGAGGGTCAGTGTTGGAATGGAATGTGGAGAATTGTAAATAATTTGGGACTGTTGTGGGGGTCACTAATCATGCTACCCCTAAATGTGGGAACTGTAAAACATGCCACCAGTGCTTGCAGGAGAGACACCACCATTATGGTAAGAGGTCTCGGAGGAACAAGCCTCCCCCCTTCCAGAGTTGAGTGAACTGAGCTGGGGGGAAGGGTTAAAGGGCTGGAGTCAGCCTGCTTCACACCTGCCAGGTTTGAGCTGTAAGACTGGCCCAACCTGCCCCTTTCCCCCTTTGTTTTAAGGACAGAGCTAAAGCAGACTCCCTGAGGAGTCTTTTCTTTTGCTAGTCCAGTATAAGCTGGATTCCTTTGCCAGTCCAGCTGGTGGCTAAAGAGTTGAAATCATTGAGAGCTGAAATCACTGGTTTGGCTGAGAGCCAGACCCATTACAGCCAGTGAAGTGGTGGCGACCAGCAGAATGGCTGGTGAGATTCACTTGCTGGTGGCATAATGTGACCGGTAGGAGCAGGTGAGGAGCGGCGACCAGCAGCGTGGCGCAGTGACCAGTGGCATGGTGTGGAGTGGTGGCAAGCGAGGAGCTGCGACCAGTGGTGTGGCATGGAACGACGGCAGGTGAGGAGGGCAACCAGCAGCAGCAGCAGGCAAGGAGCAGTGGCAGGTGACAAGCGGAATGTCTGGTGGTGTGGGACGAGACAGCTGGTGGAGCGTGGCGGAGTATCATAAGGTGCCCCCTATATATCTCCCACCCCCATTTCCACCCAGGTTGGGGGGTTAAACCCTGCGGGTGAACTTTGGGACTCTAAGTGACACGGAATAGGGACAGAGACTTTTGGGGTGTCAGACTCTTTGGACTTCAGGTGATTCTTGGCTGGGGGGGCCTTAGCTCATGTTTGGGTTATGAACTCTGTTTGTGGTGTTTTCCCCAAGTTAATGCCGTATGACTTCTCTCTCTCTTTCATTAAACGTTTCTTTCCTACACTCAGACTCAGTGCTTGCAAGTGGGGAAGCATTGCCTCTCAGAGGCACCCACGGGTGTTTGAATTTCCCAGATTACTGGGTGGGGGCTCAAGCCAGTTCTGTGTGAGATGGACCCCAAGATATTGAACCCAGCCCTGGTTACTGCCATGCCTACCCGGCAGAAGGGTTACACTTGAAAAAGCTACCGGGGGAAGCTGTTCTAGATTTGAGTTTAACAAATAGGGAGGAACTGGCTGAGAATTTGAAAGTGGAAGGCAGCTTGAGTGAAAGTGATCATGAAATCATAGAGTTCACAATTCTAAGGAAGAGAAGACGGGAGAATAGCAAAATACAGACAATGGAAAAGGGCAAATATAGTGCCCATCTGTAAAAAGGGAAATAAGAACAACCCAGGAAACTACAGACCAGTTAGTTTAACTCTGTGCCAGGGAAGATAAAGGAACAAGTAATTAAGGAGATCATCTGCAAAAACTCGGAAGGTAGTAAGGTGATAGGGAACAGCCAGCATGGATTTGTAAAGAACAAATCATGTCAAACCAATCTGATAGCTTTCTTTGATAGGATAACGAGTCTTGTGGATAAGGGAGAAGCGGTGGATGTGGTATACCTGGACTTTAGTAAGGCATTTGATACGGTCTGGCATTATATTCTTATCGATAAACTAGGCAAATACAACTTAGATGGGGCTACTATAAGGTGGGTGCATAATTGGCTGGATAACCGTAATCAGAGAGTAGTTATTAATGGTTCTCAATACTGCTGGAAAGGTATAACAAGTGGGGTTCCTCTAGGGTCTGTTTTGGGATATTAGATATTGGCATAGAAAGTACGCTTATTAAGTTTGCAGGTGATACCAAGCTGGGAGGGGTTGCGACTTCTCTGGAGGATAGGGTCATAATTCAAAATGATCTGGACAAATTAGAGAAATGGTCTGAGGTAAGCGTGATGGAGTTTAATAAAGACAAATGCAAAGTGCTCCACTTAGGAAGGAACAATCAGTTTCACACATACAGAATGGGAAGCGACTGTCTAGGAAGGAGTATGGAAGAAAGGTATCTAGGGGTTATAGTGGACCACAAGCTGGATATGAGTCATCAGTGTGATGCTGTTGCAAAAAAAGCAAACATGATTCTGGGATGCATTAACAGGTGTGTTGTGAGCAAGACACGAGAAGTCATTCTTCCATTCTACTCTGCGCTGGTTAGGCCTCAGTTGGAGTATTGTGTCCAATTCTGGGCACCGCATTTCAAGAAAGATGTGGAGAAATTGGACAGGGTCCAGAGAAAAGCAACAAGAATGATTAAAGGTCTAGAGAACATGACCTATGAAGGAAGGCTGAAAGAATTGGGTTTGTTTAGTTTAGAAAAGAGAAGATTGAGGGGGGACATGATAGCAGTTTTCAGGTCTCTAAAAGAGTGTCATAAGGAGGAGGGAGAAAACTTGTTCATCTTGGCCTCTGAGGATAGAACAAGAAGCAATGGGCTTAAACTGCAGCAAGGGAGGTTTAGGTTGGACATTAGGAAAAAGTTCCTATCTGTCAGGGTGGTTAAACACTGGAATAAATTGCTCAGAGAGGTTGTGGAATCCCCATCTCTGGAGATATTTAAGAGTAGGTTAGATAAATGTCTATCAGGGATGGTCTAGACCAGTGTTTCTCAACCTTTTTTTGCTCATGGCCCCCTTCTGAGCCTCATTCATCATACGCCTGGCAGTTAAGTTTGGGTGGCCCCCTCAGAAACTTACTGTGGCCCCCTAATGGTAAGGCGTGGCCCCTGGAGAGCCATATGACCCACACGGAGAACCACTGCTTTAGACAGTACTTGGTCCTGCCATGAGGGCAGGGGACTGGACTCGATGACCTCTCAAGGTCCCTTCCAGTCCTAGTATTCTATGATTCTATGAACTGAGAAATTCATCAAAATGAGTATTCCACCCGAAAAAAGTTTATTTTTTTTTAATTCATGACCAGCCTGAAAATTTCCAGTTCCCTACAGATTTAGTCACAGAAAATGCTCACCTTTTCCTGACACTTGTGGATGCCTCTTGTAGCTCCCCATAGAAGACAATCCAAAAATCCCAACCATGGGGAGAGAGGCAAAGTAACATCTCGTCAGCAAAGTGTGTTCAGAATAATCAAGTATATCCATTTATTCGATAAGAATCTATTCATTACCCTTATCCAGCTAAAAGGAAAAATAGAATTGAAACCCAATCATGCTCTGTGACTAATATCAGAATGAAACTTTATGTTTCTAATTAGAGAACCAATGGCTCTTCAGGGTTTGAGGCAACAGATCAGATACAGAAGATGGTCAGCTCTAATTCTGCTCAGTAAGACGTCTATTTTTAAATCATGGTGTAATTAACCCATCAAATTATTGCTTTGCTCTTGCCATATCCCTCTACCAAAATGTCCTTTACCCTTCAGCAGGGTTTGGGGTTGCTGGGCACTACACCTTCAGATTTAAGGTGATGGTTTGCCTAACAAGGGCCTAATTCTCCTCTCAATTATGCTAGCTTTAGACTGGGGGTATGTCTACACTACCACCCTAGTTCGAACTAGGGTGGTAATGTAGGCAACCGGAGTTGCAAATGAAGCCCGGGATTTGAATTTCCCTGGCTTCATTTGCATATTGCCGGGCACCGCCATTTTTAAATGTCCGCTAGTGCGGACTCCGTGCCCCGCGGCTACACGCGACATGGACTAGGTAGTTCGGATTAGGCTTCCTCGTTCCACGAGGAGTAACAGTAGTTCGGAATAGGAAGCCTAATCTGAACTACCTAGTCCGTGCCTCGTGTAGCCGCGGGGCACGGAGTCCGCACTAGCGGACATTTAAAAATGGCGGCGCCCAGCAATATGCAAATGAAGCCCGGGAAATTCAAATCCCGGGCTTCATTTGCAACTCTGGTTGCCTACGTTACCACCCTAGTTTGAACTAGGGTGGTAGTGTAGACATACCCTGGGGTAGCTCCATTGACTGCAGTAGCATATTCACAGCAGTGAGCGACAGCACCAAATGATGAAATAAGCTATTTCGAAATAGCATCGAAATAAGATACGCAATTTGCGTAGCTCAAATTGCGTATCTTATTTCGAGTTATGGTGCAGTGTAGACATACCCTAAGTCACATAATATTTTCTTGTTCCCTGACTGCATTACAAACTTCTGTAATCAAATGTATATCAAATGAGTGCTGAAATTCATGAAACTTTCAGGATTTGTGGTCATTTTCACAAACACTAGGTGGCTAATTCTTGTGTTTACAAGTCATATGACCTCCATATGCAATGAGCAGAAATCAGCGTTTTTATTCATAATTATTTGAGTTATGTCAACAGCTGCAAAGTTGTGTAACCCACACACCTTCTGGGTGTAGTGTACTGTTCCAGGTAGTGGCTCTTAGACCACTTACAGAGAGAATGAATGGGTTTGCTCTACAGCCTTAGCTGAGAGCCAGCTGGCTTTTAACTCAAGCTGTAGAGGTTCATGCACTGAGCTACAGAGGTTCTAGGTTTACAGTTTCACCAATGCCCTAATAAAGTATTCAGGCACATTGTCATCATTCTTCAGACAAGACCAAACTCCCATAGGCTGTGTCTAGACTGGCAAGTTTTTCCGCAAAATCATCTGCTTTTGCGGAAAAACTTGCCAGCTGTCTACACTGGCCTCTTGAATTTCCACAAAAGCACTGATGATCTCATGTAAGATTGTCAGTGCTTCTTGCGGAAATACTATGCTGCTCCCGTTTGGGCAAAAGTCTTTTTCCGAAAAACTTTTGTGCAAAAGGGCCAGTGTAGACAGCAGAGATTTGTTTTCCGCAAAAAAGCCCCGATCGCGAAAATGGCGATCGGGGCTTTTTTGCGGAAAAGCGCGTCTAGATTGGCCACGGATGCTTTTCCGCAAAAAGTGCTTTTGTGGAAAAGCGTCCTGCCAATCTAGATGTGCTTTTCCGAAAATGCTTTTAATGGAAAACTTTTCCGTTAAAAGCATTTCCGGAAAATCATGCCAGTGTAGACGTAGCCATATACTTTACATACAAGAGGCATTAACTCTGGTAAGTTCAGTTCAGCTGGAGACAACATGCTTCACTTCGTTACTGTTTTGCCATTTTTTGCCCCGCGGGTGGTTTCTGATTGGAAGCAAGTGATTCTCCCTGATAGACACTGATCCTGCATTGTTTGTGTACCCCAAATGAAAAGAATGCAGGAACAGACTCAGATTTTTAGCAGAGCCAGTCAAACCTATAATGCATGAAGGTGAAAGGAGTCATAGAATCACAAGATCTTTCGCATCAAAATAGCTGTGATTTTAACCCAATCGGAGAAAAATCTGACATGTTGGAATGTCAAGGGTCAGTAATACACACACACACACACACACACACACACACACACACACACACACACATATATATGCTCGCACTCTCTCATGAGATTTTACATCAGCAGAACCTATCCCTGGTTTGGTCTAGCTGCTGAGATCCACCTTTTCAAATGTAGGCAAAGCAGTTTGGGGATATTTCAGCTTCTTTGAATTTTCAGAGGTGATGAGGACATGCGATGCCAGCTAAACTCATTCAGCCCCTCTGTCAATCGTGTCCAAGGGTAACTGAAATCAGGAACTCAAGAACCAGTGGTCACGTCTGAAAATTTAGCTGCAAGCTTTTCAAGGTTCATCCAAAGCACTGGAGGGTTCTACCTTACTCTGCAGTTCTACTTTCTTTCTCGTTACCCTGGGGAAAAAACCTGCAGCTTGTAACAAAACCTGAATCCATTTTGAGTTGTTTTGCCTGTAACAGGTGGCAGACCAGGGTCTGTACCGGGAAGGCCACCAGACTTGCCAGGCCCCTAGGCAAGGGGGGAGGGGCGGGACTGGCACCATGGTCCCGGTAGGGGTGGAGCCTCAGGCAGAAGGGGTGGGGCTGAGGCAATCAGTCCTTAGTGCTGCCTGGAGCACACTGCACTGGTCCTTCCATCTCCCAGCCCACCCAGAGTGTGCTGCGCAGCACTCCTGGGGTGATTTTAAGGGCCTGGGGCTCCAGTTGCTGCCGACGCTGCAGTACCAGCGGCTGGGAGCCCTGGGCCCTTTTGAATCACTGGGGCCCAGGGAAACTTCCCTTTAACCGCCTCCCCCTCCCTTTGGTGGGCCTGGTCTGTACACATCCTTCCATAAATAATAGGACCGTGGATAATATTTATATAAAAGCTGCAATATGTAAATCCTATTACCACTCCAACGCATTCCATCTCTTTTCAAAACTATTATCACTGCAAGAAGCACTTACAGACTTTCAGGAACACTTTTGTAATGAAGATACAAATTGCTAAAAGAAAACACTTAGATGCCAAAACCAAAATGCATTTCTATTATACATTTGTTTATAAAAAGCCGGCGAGAAGGAGCTTAGGTTTGCTGCTATTTAATTAAATAGCAACAAAGTACATTTTTCATTGTTGTTTTAGGAGTGGGGTTGTCAGAGAAGTATTTTTTGTGTATGGGTGTACGTGCAAAAGACACGACATAACAATATCTTCATCCAAAAATGTAACAAATTAAAAGATACACCATTAAATTCTCATGTAGAAACTTTTATTTTAATTTCTAGGACATTTCTAGAACATTCATTTCTAGAACTTTAAGAGCAGGTTAAATAGACATCTATCGGGGATGATCTGTTGGAGCTAGGTCCTGCCGTGAGGGCAGGGGATTGGACTTGATGACCTGTCAAGGTCCCTTCCAGTTCTAGTGTTCTATGATTTCTATAAATGGCTCAAGGGACTTCATATTATTTCCTATGGGGAACCAGGCATGTATCAAGATCATGAGTGGAAGTCACATGACTAAGATCTCACATACCACATCTCTTTCCCATGCCAAAACAAATGGTCACGTTGACAATTTCCTGCTAATGAAACATTTTATACATTTATTTTTAAACATACCTGATCAAAAGGGGGGAGGAGATTGTAAAATGTTTCTGATCTTTTTGAAAATGTTCCCTATTTTTAATATTTATGAAAATGTACTCAAAGTTTTTCTCATTTTTTTCTTTTGCCTAATGGGAGCTAGTGTTGTTATTTTAGCCAAAGTGTACTTAATAGAAGATAAAAAGGTACCACCAATGCCAGGATAGCTTGCATCAAACTGCAATTTCATACAGTTTAAAGTCAGAAGGGACCACCAGATCATCTATTCTGTCCTTCTTTATATCATGGGCCACCAATAGCACTCAGCTCCCACCCACTTAATCCAACAAACAAAATTAGATCCAACTTATATAGCCCTCTGGTGACTAAACTGGTATGTGACACAGGCAGAGAATAGAAAGGACCAAGATGCACCAATGCCCAAGGTCCATGCAATGGTAGGAAATTGATTGAGCAATCATCACCCCATGTTGCAAAGGAAGACAAAGAATCCCCAAAGTCACAGCCAGTTTGACCTCGGGGAAAAATTCCTTCTTAATCCCATATATGGCGAAAAAGACTTGTCCTCACTACCAGGGAAATTGGAGCTGCTGTAATTGATGCAGCAGGAGTTGATTTAGTAGGTCTACTAAAGAATCACTAAATCAATGGCTGAGTGCTCTCTGGTTGACTCTGGTACTCCACCTTGCCGAGAAAAATAAAGTAAATTGATCAGAAAGTGTCTCCTGTCAACTCAGATCAGTGAAGACACCAGAATAAGTCAACCTAAGCTATGTTGATTCCAGATACCCTATTCTCATTGCGGGAGTAGCCTAATTTAGGTGGATTTACTGTGGTAGTGAAGCCTTCAGTTATATTCTGAGCATGTGAGCAACAACCTGCCAGCCAAGCAATTCACTTCCTGATGTTGGTGTTTTACCCAATCAAGGGCTTCAGATGGTCAAAAATTTTCCAATAAACTATTTTCCCACCAGAAAAAGCTGATTAGACATAACTGAAACATTCCACAAGAACGTGTGGATTCCATCAAAACTTGATGTAAACCAGGTTGACCAGTCTGCCCATCTGCCAGCTACCAAAATGGATTGTTCCTTTTCATGGAAATTCTGTGATGTCAATATTTCGTTCCAATGAGAAGCAAAATGTCAGAAGCACAGAATTTTCTGCAAACTGGAAATTCCCTTTCCTAGACAACTCTCATTTCTATCTCAAAGCAATATGGGACCCCTAGTCATTTTGTACCACTGCATTCTGTCCTTGTGGATACAAGTGTCTATGCCCCAGAAAGGCAAGCAGAAGAACTAATGCTACATGCTCACCACTTTCAGATCCCTTAGTGCATTTATCTAACTACCGCCCACACCCTTCAAGTAACTAATGTAATCATAAGAGCTACATTTCCTCAGAACAGGGCTGCTTACTGTAGGACACAATTTGTACAGGTGAGATACCCCCCTTCTATTTTTACTGCTCCCAATGAATGAAGATTGACTTTTAGGTCCAATTTAGTGCTCAGCTGATCAGTCTTCACAAATTCTGCATAGCTTCAGATGAACCGACTACTTAGTATTCCCCAGTTCTCAATCCTGATGGTGCTTTGTGGATCTCCCCATTTTCTCTGTGGCAAAGCCTTTGATGCCATGCACTGTGCCTGAAATGCTGGCTGGTAGTCACTAAAGATGTTAAGTATCAGATAATTGACTAACCGAACAGTCGATGCATTTTGCCTCGACTATTCGATTAGTGGTCGATAGGGCGCCTCTGCCTTTGAAGTGTAGCAACAGCTCTAGGGCCGATGCTACATTTCAAAGGCAAAAGCGACACTTGGAGCTCCTTCTTCTCCTCTCCCTTCCCCCACATTTGCTGCCTCTTTCTGATAGAGGCAGCAAGGAGAGGGGGAAGCAATTAGTTGACTATACAGTCAACTATGCGATAAGCATTTGCTTCTTGGATAGCTGACTAGTCCTTCACATCTCTAGTAGTCACTTCATAAGCCCCATCAATATCCTTCCTTATTCCCCCAACTTAAACCTGTCCAACACATTATCAATAAACTACAGCCTATATTGGAACAGGATACCATACTCAAAGAGGCTCTGGGAGACAGACCCATAGTCTCCTATAGACAACCACCTAACCTCAAGATGATTCTTACCAACCACCACAGGACATACCACACTAATACCAACCCTGGTACCTTCCCTTGCAACAAACCCCGTTGCCAGCTTTGTCCACATATTCATTCTGCTGATACCATTATTGGACCTAACCAAGTGAGTTATAAGATCAAGAACACATATTCCTGCGCATCCAGAAATATAATCTATGCTATCATGTGCCGAAAGTGTCCGTCTGCTATGTACATTGGACAAACATCTCAGACACTTCGCCAAAGGATTAATGCCCACAAAACAGATATCAGACAAGATCACAAAGAGAAAACAGTTTCTTGCCACTTTAACCAGAAAGGACACTCTCTAAATGGCTTAGCCACCTGCATTCTGCTACAAAGACCTTTTACATCTGCACTTGAAAGGGAATCCTCTGAACTGTCATTCATGTTAAAATTCGACACTTACCACCAGGGACTTAACAAGACTTTGAACTTTCTCACCCATTACCAAGACAGTTTCCCCAATTATCACCTGTAATACCATTAACTCACAAACATCCCACTCTCCCTACCTTTAATATCAGCAATTCACAGACACTTACCTTCCTTCCTCCCCCTTCCCACCCCCCCGCATCCCCCTTCTGTTCTGCAATGTGATTTGTCCTTTTCATATTTGTTCATTTTTTTAATTGTATCCTTTGGTATATATGGTTGTGACTACTTTCTTCCACTATTTGATCTGAGGAAGTGGGTCTGGCCCACGAAAGCTCATCAGCTAATAAACCATCTTGTTAGTCTTTAAAGTGCTACATTGTCCTGCATTTTGCTTCCTTATTCAGACAGGCTGCTGCTGAGCAACACAAACAGTCTTCCTTCAAAGGATGAGCACAGGGCTGCTGCAGCCCTCCCTCCCAGCACTGGCTGGCTGAGACTCTGTTGCTTCCAGCATTCTGCCTGTCAAGACCATTTGGTTTGCAGCCAGCAATATGCGCACACAGCACTGATTCAGCTGAGTGAGAGTAACGTCCAGAGGCAGCTAGGGCACGCCTACAGTCTTTTTCTTGCAACTTCACCTACTTTGCCTTGCGTCCTGCTAGCTGCTGCCTCAGTTTCCCCTCCCCACTCAGACTTGGTCTCCCAACCTTCCCAAGAAGGACTCACTGCCAGGCCCAAGTCTTTCTTTTTTGGGGGGGAAGGTGCGGGAGGGGAGCAGAATTTTATTCCCCAAACAAAGACATTAGGGAAAAAGAATAATCACAAAACCCTGGGTGTCAGACCTTTGCAGCTTTCTCATAAGAACATAAGAATGGCTGTACTGGGTCAGACCAAAGGTCCATCTAGCCCAGTAGCCTGTCTGCTGACAGTGGCCAGCACCAAGTGCCCCAGAGAGGGTGGACTGAAGACAATGATCAAGCGATTTCTCTTATGCCATCCATCTCTAGCCTCTGACAAACAGAGGCCAGGAACACCATTCCGACCCCCTGGCTAATAGCCTTTTATGGACCTAACCTCCATGAATTTATCTAGCTTCTCTTTAAACTCTGTTATAGTTCTAGCCTTCACAGCCTCCTCTGGCAAGGAGTTCCACAGGTTGACTATGCGCTATGTGAAGGAGAACTTTCGCTTATTAGTTTTAAACCTGCTACCCATTAATTTCATTTGGTGACCTCTAGTCCTTATAGTATGGGAACTATTGAATAACTTTTCTTTATTCACCCTCTCCACACCACTCATGATTTTATAGACCTCTATCATGTCCCCCCTCAGTCTCCTCTTTTCCAAACTCTTTTCTCCTTCGTCTCTCAGAGTGCTTCTACATTTGAACTAAAAGGTGTGAATCCCAGCTCATATAGCTGTGCTCAAGCTATCCCCTAAAACAGCATTGTGTCTGAGTAGTCATTTAGGCAAGCCCCGCTAAGTACAATCCTGTCTGACCATGCATTGGCAGCTAGCCCACGCCACCCCCTACGCTACTGTGCTCACTCTATTTTGAGATGGTCGCTCAGGTGCATTTATGCAAGCAAGGAATCTCCTCTCCAAGCTCCCATGTAGATGCACTCTCAGTGCCAGGCCCACTGACGGGGGAGCAAATGAGGCAGTAGCCCCAGGACTTGGGAATTCAAAGAGGCCTGGGGCGCCAGCTGCCACTGCTATAGCGACAACGCCACCTGGAGTCCTTTCAGTTGCCACCGGAGCAACATGCTGTGCATTCTGGGTGGCTCGGGGAGTGGCCTAGGTAGGTGGAGGTGCCACACGGTGCGCTCCAGGCAGCGCTTGGTCCCACCCCTTCTGCCTGAGGCTCCGCCCCTTCCAAGATTGAGGACCTGGCCCCTCACACATCATGCCCAGGGGACTGCAGAGGCTGTTAGCTCCCTGGCTCAGAGCTAAAATGAGGACACAGCCTTCCCTTGTGTTCCCCTGCTTCAGGGACGCTTGCACAAGCCCACCTCTCTCCTATAGCTCCTCTATCAGCAGTTTGCCCTCTTTCTTCTGCAGCTTCTTCAGCTGAGCACTCTCAGCCTTTTAGAGTCATCACCTCATCCCTCCCACAGCTGGGTCTGATACCCACACGGGGAGTGGCTGTACCTAGTCCCTCTGAATTGTAAAGGGCAGGCCACACTTGTTTCCTGCTGATGTCCCATAGACTACTATGCAAAACTTAGTTTCTGCTGCTTAGATCCTTATATCCCATACTTAGTTCCTTCTAGCACATAGACCACCACATCTGAGCCGTCAGTTTCTTCTGTTTAGTTGCCAATATCCCAAATAGTCTATCATGTAGGACTTGTCAACCGTCTGCTATTTTTAGTTCCTATAGTGCAAATCTATTCTTAGGGATTTTCTAAAGGTTTTTTTAATACATCCGCTACTCCTGTTTTATGATACTCAGTTATGGACTAGGCTGCTGACTGTTAGTCTTATCTATTGCTTCGTATGTATCAAAACTTAGCCAAACTTAAAACACACACTACCTTGGTGTAGTCTTCATCTTATCTGTGTCTTCTCTGAAAACAGCCCATGTCCTTTTAATTTCAGTTCACAATATTGAAGGCGTGGATTTATCCTATACCTGCCTCTTTAGGATTTGTGAATGAATCAACAGGCTTTTGGCATCTGTGTAGGTATTCTATGGGGCCATCAGCCACCACTTCCTGGACATTTGTCAGTGGATTACTCCTGGATAGTCATTCTTGGGAGGGAATCTGTGCTCAGTCAAGATTTATTCACCACAAGCATAGTATAATATGCAAGAGTTCCACAGAAGGGGAGCGTTGTCAGGACCCTGGAATGCTACTTGCTTAATGGAATTGCAGCTGCCAACATATCTTTGGAACTTGAGGAAGTTTTAATTATCTCACTGTCAGTGTATCAATGAAACACTGCCTTTGATCATATTTTTTTCACAGGATGGCACAAATATCGCTGGGAAAAAAATCTCCAATTTACTGTTGATGGTTTCCATGGTCTACACAGAGTAAGAAGAGGCCCTTCATTTCCTTACGTTAACTTTGTTTGCTTTTCATGTAGCTTTTTGCATGTGGTAAGCAATTCCTGAGAGTGTATGGGAGGTGATTTTTGTTATATTGATATATATATATATTCTTTAGGGGCTTTTGAATATCTTGAGGCCGCATTTACAAGGCTGGAATAACAAAAAAATATAGCCTTCTCATCTTGCATTATGGACCTATAAATGAATCCCAAAGAAAACAAAAAACAAAAACCCTGCAAACTAAAACAAACTAAAAAATCATGAAGACCAAACACCAAAATGCAAAACAAGAGAACATAAAACTCAAAGAACTGGAATTTCCCACTTTTCTGGAGAACTTAGTGCATCTTAGTTATTTCTGGGGTAACCACAGTCCATCATGCAGCCCCAAAATTCTTAATGTTTGCTGGTGGCAGACCATCTGTTGGTAATTCCTGCCCCAAAACGTTCATGGACATATGTACTGATATTGGCAGCACTCTCAGCTTTGGTAAATAGCTTCCTGTTGCTTTTGGACACACTTTTCTAACTCTGGATGGAAGTTTGCTTTATATGGCAAATGTCTTGGTTATGCATTTGATTAATCAAGGCGAAAGATGGAGCTGTTTTCTTCACAAGCCTCTGGTGTAAAATGTCTACAGGGATTTCTTTGGGCTTTTATCTGTTGGGACTCAGCAAAAATCAATGGCTAGCAGCCAGGGTAGTCACCATTTTATTAGTTGAACATCCTGCTTGAAACAGAAATAGCTGCTGGATGACCATGGCCGAATCAGAGAAAATGCCAATTATAGACAAGGGGTAAAATTTTCAGAATTGCTAAGTTACTTAGAGGACTTACGTCTCATCTTTGAAAGTCTCAAAAGTCGCTTTGGAAAATAATATTTAAAAACCTCAGTCTCACAGGCATTTTGGAAACATTTACCCAAGTCCTTATTTTGCTCTTATTTTGACCATCAATGGGCTTAAATTGCAGCCAGAGAGATTTAGGTTGGACATTAGGAAAAGCTTCCTGTCAGGATAGTTAAAAACTGGAATAAATGGCCTAGGGAGGTTGTGGAATCTCCATCACTGGAGATATTTAAGAGCAGGTTAGATAGACATCTATCAGGGATGCTCTAGACAGTGCTTGATCCTGCCACGAGGGCAGGGGACTGGACTTGATGATCCCTCAAGGTCCTTTCCAAAGTGTTCTATGATCAACATAATCCACAATGCCTGTTGTTAAAATATCCCTTAGCAAAAGGAAAGGCCGTAAATCCACCTTCCCTGCATCATTCATTAGCTCCTTAGCAACGCCAGCATGAGTGAATCCAATGCACTGCACAAGCATCGCATGGTGAAAGATCCAACTCTCATATTTATTAGCGTTTGCAATATCCGCTTCCTGACAAAATGTGCTTCTTAATAAAGCGAAAGCAACTCAGGATGCCTGACATTTTATCATTTCTTCTCTGTGACCTTCATCTAACTTCTGCTTTCATACACAGGGCGGGAATGAGTTATTTTGATTAATAATGATTGCTTCCTTGTAAGACCCAGTAAATCAACTCAACTAAGAATCTCGCACTTTGACAGATTTAAAGGGAGTGCTGCCAGGTATTTTTATATGGACTTTATTCACTCTCAGTTGTGTGCGCTACTCTCAAACGTGCCACAATAAAATCTTTGTGCTAGCAGTCCCTCCTCCACACACACACACACACACACACACACTCCTCTTGCAAACATTGTATTTTTCATTGCTTTCAGTGGAGCCGATACATTAATATAGCTGTCGGTTTGATTTATTTCCTTGTTTGTGCAGAGTCATCACTGTTCTAGATACCCTAGCCATTAGGCTGCGTTGCTCTGGGGTGACTGACTGACTTAGGTAGTAGCAGTGCCCTCACGTCCTGGTGACCCCCCTCTGAGGACGGCGAGTGCGTACACCGCCACAGGCAGAAATACAGCCAATAAAACCAGAAGAAAACTGTAGAGAGGAACCCAGGCCTTGCCATACCTCAACTGGAGCAAAGAACAAGGTTCTGCTATAACTTCTTCATCTGGCTTTAGCTAAGGTCTGATAAGCTTGTTTAGTCTTGTGTGTGAAAGGGGATTCTTCGTCAGCACTGGTCCTTACCCTTCTTTCCACAGCTGTGCCATGTTGGAATGGTATCTCCCAAGCCTAATCCTACTGTGTGGAAGCTGAGTCATGGCACATAGATCTTTGTAAAAGTATGAGGGAAATTATTTCCACAGACGGAGACAAGTAATGCTGCCCTGCCTCACAGGGGTGTTGCGAGGATAAACACAGCAGAGACTGTGAGGAGCTCAGATACCATGTTAATGGAAGCTATCGAGATAAATGCTAGCAGAGCCTTAATCTCACAAATACAAAGACCCTTGTGCAACCCTTTCATCAAGGCCCTGCCCTCACTCACTCCATCTCCCCCCCCCCCATTGCTTGCTTTCCCTCCACCCTCACTCACTTTCATCTCTCTGGAGGAGGGTGCAGGAGAAGGTGCAGGGGTGGGGAGGGAGTATGGTTCAGGAGGGAGTGGGGGAAATGGGCTCTGGGAGGGAATTTGGATGAAGGGTTTGGGCTCTGGACTGAGGGTTTGGATGTGGGAGGAGTGAGGCATGTAGGCTTTGGGTGGGAGTCGGGTGCAGAAGGGGGTGAAGGGTGCAGTGCTTATCTCAGTTGGCTCCCAAAAGCAACCCACACATCCCCTCTGGCAGCAGCTCCTGGGGGAGGGGGGCAGAAAGTCTCCACATGCCACTGCCCACAGGCACTACCCTCACAGCTCCCATTGGCCACTGTTCCCAGCCAATGGGAGCTGCACAGTTGGCACTCGGGGTGAGTCAGTCCAAGGAGACTCCCTGCCCAGGGGCTGCAGGGATGGTGCCAGCTGCTTCCGAAAGTGGTGCAAAGCCAAGGCAGGTAACAGAGCAAGTCTTAGCTCTGGTGTGCTGACAGACTGTTAGCGCCCCCAGATCTCCCAGATTGACTGAAGTATCCTCCAGGAAATAGGGCGTGATTCCAGGAGACTCCTAACAAAACCATGAGGGATGGCAACCCTAGTCGCAAACCCCAGACCATAGGGCTCTTCGGCACTAGTACATTTCCCCGCTACAATCCAGTGGCCTACTAACCATTGCCAGAGCTAGAAGTTCAACTGCAACAGAGGACCCAGTCTTAGTTGGTGCCCCCCTGCAAGTGGAATTCTGTGGGTTCTATAGTTACCCCTTCTTCTATTGAAACCAAGCACAGGGACAGGAAGTTGCCCAGGCAACTGAAATTTCTCCTGATTAAGTCTGGTTCCCTTGCTCTTCCTGCTCCTATTCACTATTGCCTCATTCTGATCCTGCCTGCTTCCTGATACATGACTCTTGGCTTGCCCACTGGCCTGTCTCACACTTGGATATCTGCTTCGGACTACCTCCTGACTCCCACACCAGCCGCTAGGTCAGACCACCTACTTCCCCTACTAATGGCTAACGGGATAATACTTTGGCTGCAATGATATTTTTAAAGTAACAATACTAATACTTCAAAGCTTCTCGTGTCTTTACTAATTTCAAACCATGCAAGCTCAGAGGGATTTGGCTACTTTTACAACAACAGCTTTGCTTGGATGAAGCCTGTAATTCTACCCCTTGGAGACTATCCTGCCAAGGAACAGAAATGAATACTAAAGGATGACAATCAGTTTGATTTAGTTCTCCTGGACACAGGATGACCTAATCAGCTGGTGTAAAAATACAAAATATTGGGAGGGTTTTCCAAAGGGCTTTGTCATCCATATATAAATGAAAGAGATTCTAACAGTTTGTGTGCACAAAGCAAGACACCAGGAGCTTTGCTGCAGCCAGCATTTGCTTCAAGCCAATTTACTCCAAATTGTAAGAGTCCATCGAAAACAGCAACTGACTCATTGGCTAAAGGCACAGAACAAGTCTCTTTACACACATGATTTATAAAAACAAGCCCTTCTATTCCTCAAGCTTCTTGACTTACACCTATAACAACTTAAATACACCGTCATAAATTGACAGCAAACAAAGAAATCTCTCCCCCGTTCCCTCCCCCCAGCACTGGACAGACTTCTGACCTCCACTGAGGTGCCAGATTTTCAACCACGTTTCATTCATGTGTATGCAACTGTGTGTGTCCATACAGATTTGCACTTTAAAAAAAAATCACGATCATTGGTTCACTTACACTAACCTGCCCCAAATCCTCCTGTGCATGCAGGCAACAATGCTAAACACCATGCTGCATAAACACAAAGAAGCTAGGTTTGGAGAATTTGGTCCAAGGTACCTCTGAATAGGAAGTTAGCTTAAATCATTACAGCCCTGCAAATCTGCAGATATCCACTTTATATCTGCAGGTATTTGCATCTGTGATTGTGGATATCCGCAGCTCATTTTTATGGATATGGATGTGGATGCAAATACAAATTTTGTATCTAGAACCCGGCACATTTGCAGATACCCACTTTATATCCACGGGTGTGCGCATCTGCGGATATCAATGCAGATATCTGCAGCTCATTCTTGCAGATACAGATGTGGATACAAATTTTGTATCTGCGTAGGACTCTACAACTTATTTTTTGGTTAAAAATCTATTCCCAAGACATCAATGATCCTCAAACCCTGTGCTGAAACCCTTGGTTCCTCTCCTTAGAGAGACCCTTTTTGACCTCTTCATAGATGCTCGAATGGTAGCTGTTGCATAAAACAAGGGAATTCTGACATAGTGTCTCTGTGATGATGTACATGCATTAACAGGCTCAAGAAACGATTGACTGTCAACTGATCGGGAACTTTACACGTGGAGTACAAGTAAAACAGGATACCTCTTGTCACGAGTGCTTCCAGGGTGCTCTGCACCACAGGCCACTCCACATTTCTCAGAACTTCACAAACAGAAAGGAATCAAAACCTTCTGAGCTTGTTGTAGAAGTCGCTGAAAATAACCACCTTTCGCATTCTTCATGAACTGACTGCATTTAAAAATAGGGACAGGCCACCCACAGGTTCGACTGGCCCAAATGAAATCTTGACCTGGGTAGAGAAAGCCAGTAAGAGGACAATACAGCTCCACTGGGAGCTTGTTAATGGCATGAAAACCAAAAAGGAATCTCACATAAAGTGGGCAAATGATAAACGAGGCATATAAAAGATTAGCATAAGCACATAGGGACAAAATTAGAAAAAGCTGGGGCACAAAATCAGTTACACTTTGAAAAGGGACATAAAAGGCAATAAAGAGTGCTTTATATACATTAGGACAAGGGAGATGACAGCCTGCTTTCAGACCCTAGAAAAGGGGAGGGGGGCACAGCTCCATGCTCCCTGAAGGGCAGAGGGGTGGGGCTAGGGCAGCCAGCCCTCCATGCCGCCTGGAGCATGGTGCACTCTGCCCCGCAACCCTTAGAGCCGCACAAGGTGTGCCACATGGCACTCCAGCAACGAGGTTGGCACATGAGCAACAGCTCCCGCTGCGGGGTGGTGGAGCCCCAAGTCTTGCCGGTCAGATTAAGGCAAGCTGCTGGCCACATTCGTCCCACAAGCTCCGCCTGGCAGTGGGAGGAGCAGCTCTGCACTGCTGTGTCCCTTCCCCCAGCTGGGGGAACGGCAGGGTAGCTCTGTCCCTGTGCTGGCTTGCAGGCTCCACCCATATTGCTCCCAATGGCTGGGAATCTTGGCCAATGGGAGCAGTTGGGGGAAGTACCTGCAAGTAGAAGGTGGTGTGGAGCCACCTGTGCCCCCCTGGGAGCTGCACCAGGAAGGCACCCCAGTGCCCTGATCCCTTCAGCACCCAGCCTCCTGCCTCCTCTTGCTCAGACCTCCAACTCCAGCCCACTCCTGCACCCCCTCCCACCCAGATCCCAAACCCTCAGCCCCCTCTTCCATCCAAATCCCTAACCCCAGCCCCATTCAGCACCCTACCTCCTGCCCAGATCCTGTACATCCCCTCCCAGCACACTCCTAGGAGTCTTTTCCCACACACTGAACCTCTCATTTTTGTTCCCAACCCAGAGCTTAAGGGGCCCCACAAAATCTACTTGCTCTGTTCTATCTACAGACATGGCCTGGAAAGGAGAGTTGCTGCTGAGAAAATCTCTGATCAAAGGCGCTGTGTGCACCTTGACATGAATGGAGAACTCACAGGGACATCTCTCGAAGGAGAACAATTGTTCTACGCCCACTGCAGGTAGGACAAGAAGTAATGGACTTGATCTGCATCAAGGGAGATTTAGGTTAGATATTAGGGAAAAAATAATGATAAGGGTAGTTGAATTATGGAATAGATTTCCAGAGATGGTTGTGCAATCCCATTACTACAGGTTTTTAAGAAAAGATTGGACAAATACCTGTCAGAAATGGTCTAAGTTTACCTGTTCCTGCCTCCATGCACGGGGCTGGACTTGATTTCTCAGGGTCCCTTCCAACCCTACATTTCTATAACTATCATGTGGGAAAGAAGATGAAAAATTCATGCATTGTTTGAGAATTATGAGGACACCAAAAAGGAAGTTTTCTTCCACTGCTTGTGTATTCAGGTCAGTAAGTGGTGAAAGAGAAAATTATTTTGTATAACAAGCAATCACTGGTTTTGAATCTAAAAGGACTTGGATTTAACTTCAGGACTTTGTTAGCATAAACATTCAGAGGAGAGCAGAGAGGAATTTGATGTCTCTATTAAAGGGGCAGCTAAAAAGGATCTAAGCCACCATGTTTTATAAGGTTGATATGAAATATTCAAGAACTTTCACATAATCATGGCAGCTTTTATCAATATAAAACAGACATCAACCATGGATTTCCATTAGGGATATCTTAATGATACATTCAGCATACATTTTGTAGCCTAATTAACTATGGCCTAATTGTTAACAATGAGAAGAGTGTAGCACCAAGGTAACAAATGAAGCTAAAGATTTTTTTTTATGCTTTAGGACAAAACCAGATAGACAGAGAAAAAATTGCTTAGTTTCAGCAAGGCCTGGAAGGGAGATAAAAATGAGAGCAAAGGAAATGCATTCTAGAAAAACAGAAAAAATATTCCTCTTACAATCTCAAAAATGATGGAGTTTGGCACCATTTGGAAGAGAAAAAGTGATGAGCAGGAAACATTATATGGTGCATGTTTAGCATTGTGCTTCTGAATTCTATGGTTTAAAATGATTAAGGACAAGATATATAACAGCCTTGCAGGCCCATGCACTTAAAATAAATGAACCAACAGGGCAGATTTAAAATAGATATTCAATGTAAAGGTATAATAATAATAATAATAATAACAATAATAATAGCGAGAAAACTATTGAACAGTTAACAGCAGCTATTTTTTTAAAACCCACACCTTGTGCCAATGATGAAATTATCTTCAACCTTGTTTGATGGGCAGTGGTTACAATGGATTGAAACAGGAAAGGGAGATTGAAAAAGAGCGGGGAGCTGTGGGGAAAATTGCTCTCTCAAGAGAGAGAGCACTAAGATCTTTCCTTCTGCTTTAGCAGAGAAAGGGAAGCTGTCCAGGTCTAGTTGGCCTGATTTTATGGTCAAGAATAGAAGCTAACGATAAATTCTTCTCGATTCACCCACCCCTAGTGATTAGCATGCCCAGCTGCCAGCCTTTTGCAAGTTAATGTCTGAGAGTTGGTGCCCTTTTAACAATCTGCAGGAAAGAATACAGATTTGAAACCTAATTAAAAAAATAAAATCAGCTTTCCATAACGGCACGTACGATCTGTTTCCCTAAAGCGAAGTCTCTTGATGGCTTCTGAGGAGAATTTCTGGTGTGGACTGTAGCGTTACTCATTAACTCAAAGATGGCAAAAAGTATTTGCTTAAAGAGAAGTGAGAAAAAGTAGCAACAGGGCCTTAGTAGATCATAAGTCCTTTGCAAAGAAAGGGACTGCTGTTCCTTTTTTGCATATGAGAATCACACTAATGAACTCTTCTAACTGGCCTGTATGCCAATCGGTCTCCCTCTTTCCATTCAAATCCCTCCTTTTCCCTTCAAAGCCTTTGAAACAATTACGCAACAAACAGGCAATAATATTAAAACCTGAAGTGTTGGGACTAATCAATTTAACTCTCAAACTGTGAGTCCTTTGTCTTGTGCAGCAGTGGGCAATGACTAGCCCTCAGGCTGGCAGTGGTTCACCAGTATTAGCCGCTGCAGCTGTATTTACCTCCACCTCCACAGGTACAGGCACTTGCAGGTCTTGTTGGCTACATATCACTGTTCCTGGACAATGAGAGTTGCAGGAAGGGGTACCGACCGGAACACTGTTCCCCACAGCCCCCATTGGCCAGGAACAGTGCTCCGCAGCCTAGAGAAGCTGTTCCTGTGGAGGTGCAGGTAAATAAAGTCATGGTGATCCACGAGGGGTTAACCCTGGCGAACTACCTCCATCTTATTGCCCACGGTCTTGTGTTACTTGTTCATGATTGCCCTGTAAAGTCTCTCAGAAAAGAGTTTGTTCTACACTTGAACAATACACTTCCTATTTGTGTGGCACTAATGATACACTTTCTGGAGGCACCTATCAGGAAGGAGTCTAAGTCCCATTTTCAAACATGACTTAGGAAACTCAGGCTCACTGACAGTCAATGAAAGTCACTTTTGAAAATGGGAACCAGGGGCTTTTGAAAATTTTACCCTAAATAAATAGTGTGGCTCCAGTCCGTACATTTTTTGTTTTATAGACTCCTGTCTTCCTGTCTGATGTCATACTGAAGGCCTGATTTCAATTCCCATATCTGGATCTCAACTCAGATTTATTGGCTTCACAAAGTGTGACATGGTGGCCAACCCCCAAGCCAATTCCAAGACACATTTTGAGATTCTTTACTTATTTTTTCACATAGCCCCTTTTCACTTAGAGAAACTCTTATTGATGCCCATGTCCTAAGAATTTAACCCTTTCTGGATATGTACCATTGTTATAATAGAGGCTAGCCAGTACTTGAAAGGTCAGACATTTGGTTATTCAGTATGAGGTGAACTTCCTATTTTTTAGAAGAATACCTGCTGTTTGGTTCATAACTCAATACAGTTTTTTATTTCAGTGTTTACAAAGCAAATTACAGTATCCAGTGTTTCATAATTGATATCCACTGCACAGTGTCAGAGCAGGAGATTAAGGTACCTCTTCTACAAAAGTAGAACTAGTCCAAAATATAAACATGTCCACATAATCTTTCACTGACGTATTGCATTTCACAAACAAAAAAGCATGTTTTGCAAATTATTGTTGCAAAAATCTTCATGAAAATTTGGACTCTCTAGACAGAAGCTGTGGCTAATCCCATTTATTTTAGTAATTAAGTGAACAAACCTAAGCCTCATCTGCACTTACAGGGAGATCAGCACTGTGGGGATTGATCTACTGAGGTATTGATTTAGCGGGTCTAGTAAAGACCCACTAAATTGACCACTGATCATGTTCCTGTCATCTCTGGTACTCCACTGGATCAGGAAGAGTAAGGGGAGTCAATGGGAGAGTTTCTCCTGACCATCTCCTGCAAGTGGGAACACCAGGGAAACTCAAACTAAAGTACGTTGACTCTAGCTATTCTATTCACGTAGATGGAGTTGCATATCTTAGTTCCACATTGACCTCCAGTATACCTGGCCCTAGTGTGCCTATACTTTTAATTCTGTCACTGAACACTAAGATACCAGCAGGAGTTCATATTCCACAACAATCATCATGGAGACACTTGGGCTACATCTACAATGCACAATTATTTTGGAATAAGCTATTCCGGAATAGTTATTTAGAAATTGAGATAGCACATCTACATTAGAGGGAAGCCTCAAAATCGATTCGAGGCAGGCTTCCCTAATTTAGACATGCTATCTCAATTTAGAGCCCCAGGAAGAATAACTTAGAATGGCCCTATTAAGGGTCTATTTCAAAATAGCAGAAGTGGAATGTCTGTACATGTCTTATTTCGAAATAGCTATTTCAGAATAGGTGTTATTCTTTATAGAATGTGTAGAACTCAGAATAAACTTTCTGTTATTTCAAAATTATTTCAAAATAATGGAATTGCTGTGTAGACGCTTGCATAATTATTTTGGAATAACGGCCATTATTCCAAAATAACTTTGCTGTGTAGACATACCTTAGAACCTGACCTTAAAGTCATTGAAGTTGTACCAGAGATTCAAAAGAAGTGGGATCAAAGCTATAAAACGTGAATCATGATTGCTGGTTAACTGGGCCTAATCTATGCTCTTGGCTAATTTTAATGGAGCATCTATTTTGATTGATTTATGGAAGATGGAGATGTTAAGTGATGTCACTGATGTATACATGACATTGTTCAGAAGCATTGTGATGCAATTGTACATTATTGTTCACTATCCTACTTTCTAAAACACCTTTCATTTAAGGCTCTTTAAGTACATCTTCCCTGTGAAGAAAAGCTAAACTGAAGAAGAAAGACATTAAATGGATTTGTCAAAGGTCATACTGAAAATTAGTGACAGTCCATAATAATTCGTGAGTCTCCAATCCCTTACAAAATTCCCCACTTCTCCCCAAAAAGCAAATTGAAGGGATCCAGATGTTCAGCATCAGCACAAGTGTTTTTAGTCAAGATTTTAAAATGGGTGGGGGGTCTTTCAGTCATCAACTTGATCTCTTTGGAAGAGAGAATTCTAGTTCAGAAGGGAGCAAGAGCATGCCTGCCACAGCTCTGTGCAATTGAAAAGGGAGAAGGAGACATGTACATTGATACATAGGAAGTGGTTTTCCATCAGAGCAGTTTAGATTACAAAACTGAAGAAGTAAAACTACAGAAGATGGCAAACCAGCAGATTATTTTAGCGTATCTTTCAAATACCGGGAACAGACAGGCATTTTCTTTTTAATCTCTGCTCTTCTAGCAACATTTGCCTTCTAAATCATAATAGCATTTTTCTGCAAAATTACTCTTACCCCCTGCCTACGCACACCTAAGGCATAACCAAGAGAAGTAACTTCTAGTCAGTGCTGATACAAAGGGAAAGAATGCAAATGATTTCTTATATTGGTTAGGAGCTCTTCAAACCAAAGAGTCCCTCTTCCATCCCAAAGAGCCACTACATATTTTCATTATTATTATTTTATAGATTAACTGTTGTTTGCAAGTTTCAGTAATGCCTGCAGATGTGCTGAACTTTGAAGACCATTATGAAGAGGAAGCTAGCTGTTCTGAGCCTAATGTAAGTGGTTGCTTAGTGGTCTAGGTATTCTGTTTGTTGATTACATAGTACGAGGTCTCCATACCCCTGGAACAAACTAGTTTCAGTCTACAACCAGAGCAAGAAGAACAGATAAAAGTAAAGTATCAGAGGGGTAGCCGTGTTAGTCTGAATCTGCAAAAGCGGCGAGGAGTCCTGTGGCACCTTATAGACTAACTGAAGTGTTGGAGCATAAGCTTTCGTGGGCAAACACCCACTTCGTCAAAAGCTTATGCTCCAATACTTCAGTTAGTCTATAAGGTGCCACAGGACTCCTCGCCGCTTTTGCAGATAAAAGTAAACCTTCCTGTGAGAGCAGTGTGTGTTTGTCCTCTGGGGGACTGCGGCAACTCTGAGAACCACATAACTTCTTCCTCCACAGGTGAGCAGAATTTTTTGGCATTCAGGTCTTCGTTGTCTCTGTTGTGCACTGTGAAAGAACAATATGACGAAGACTCTGCACTGGGGTTCAGGCGATCTAGGTTCTAGCCTTAGGTGGCCCCAGTCCTGTGTGAATTTGGGCAAGACACATAATCTCTGTGCTTTGTTTCTGCACCAGTAAAATGAAGGCGGTACGTCGGTGAGCTTACAGGGGTATTTGGAAGGACAAATGGAATTATTTGTTATATTGGGTTATACTCACGTGCCGAGTGCTGCATAAACACAAAAGAAACCACTGGCCTTGCCTCAAGGAGAATTGACAGTGAGTTAAGAAAGACTGGGAGGTACTATGTTTATGCAAATATCTGGAAGTCGGGAGAGCTCATTAGGGGCACAGCCAGAAGTGCTGGCCAGCTCCTGGGGAAGATTTGTGAGAAGGCCTGGCCCAGGAGTAAGGATGCTTCTCTGGGACCCAAGAGAGCTGGGCTTAACTGCCTGCTCTACCCCAATCTTCCTGTATATTGTTGGGTGGGTCATTTAGCATCTCTATGGGTACGTCTAAACTACAGCATTAATTCAAGTTAACTTAATTCAAAATAGTTAATTCGAATTAGGGTAATTCGAAATAACACATCTATACACAAAAACTATTTCGAAATAGCGCTTTGCTATTTCGAAATAGCGCATCCACACTGAGTGGACCGTGAACCGAAGTTAAGGCTGGCAGGAACCAGAGCCGGCAGGGCATCAGGTTAGGACTTAGTGTGTGGGGCTGCTGCCTGAGGCTAACTGAGCTCTGTGCTTAAAGGGGCCCTACCCCCCACAACACACAGTTCTCAGGGTTCCCCGCTTGCTTGTCTACCTTGATGAGGGACATCAAAGCAGTCCTGTCTTGGAGTTCCCTGAGTTCCCGCACTCAGGACACCACAGCACTCGGCCACCTGGAGCCAGAGCTGCCCCTGGGCATGCTGGTGTGTCTCGTGGGGTCATTGCCATCAGCCCAGCTGCACTTGCTACAGACTGCCATCCAGGGGGGTCTATCGGGGCTCTCAGGATCCAGGAGGCCCTGCGGGAGAGCGTCCACCGCGAGGAGCCCTCAGAGCCACCCCAGTCCTCTCCACCAGGGGCTCATGCCCTATTCCTCCCTCACATCCTTCCACTTATCCCTCCCTAGCCCCCCTTCCTGATGTCAAACAAAAGACACGTATGTTCAAAAACAGAAACTGGGTTTATTGAACAAAACTGGGGCGGGAGGATGAACCTCTGGGGAGACTGGGAAAAGGAGGTGGGAGAGGGGAAAAGAGAGGGTGGAAGAGGGGAGGGGGAAGCCTGGGAGGAGGGAGCCAGAAGAGGGAAGCAAGGGGAAGAAGGGGGAAGGGAAGCTCAGGGCCTAGGGTTGGGGGTCTTGCCAGACCAACTTGATTTTCATGCAAACCTGCTTCTGGGTTCATGTGGCCTTTGGTGGCCAGGCTGGCAGCTATCCTGCCATAGACGGCCGCGTTCCTCCATCTAGTGTGGAGATCATGGACGTTGGGGGCATCCCCCCTAAACCTGAATAAGTCCCATGATCTCCACCCTGGACCAGGAAGGCGCCTGCCTTCTCCGGCTCCTGTCAGGCTCCTGGGAGCTGGCAGACTGTTCCTGGGGAGCGGTGGAGGTCTGGCTGCCAGTGGCTTGCTGGCTCATGTTTTGGGGCCACTGGATCAGGGGCCCCGGTGGCCACTGCTGGCTCTGGGCTGGCAGGCTTGGAGCTGGTACAGGCACTGTGGCCAGGGTCTACCTCTTTAATGGCTCTGGGGCTGGGAGAGAAGAGAGTAATTTTTCCTGGTTGTGCCCAGAATGGCCACCAGGGCTCCTTGGGAAGGTCTGGAGGCCCCCTATTTCGAATTAAGTGTCTACACAGCACTTAATTCAAAATAGCTATTTCGAATTTGGTGTTACTCCTTGTGGAATGAGGTTTACCAAATTCAAATTAAGCGCTCTGCTATTTTGAATTAATTTCAAAATAGCAGTTTGCATGTATAGACTCTATTTAAGTTAATTCAAAATAATGGCTGTTATTTCGAATTAACTTTGCAGTGTAGACATATGCTGTGTCTCAGTATTCCATCTGTAAAAGGGGGATAACAACCCCGCCCTCCCTCCTCCGGATATTGTGAGGACAAATCCATTAAAAAATGGTGAGGTGTTTAGATACTATGGTGACGGGAGTGAGATAATAGATTTGCCTGCTAGTCACTTATATATCTTGACTGGAAGGAATCTCTTCACATTTTTCCACTCTGCACCTTCCGAGGCCAAACTTTGCACAGGCTACGCAACTATACAGATTTCCAGAACTGGTTATTGACACACGACGCAACCTGAATTTATGCAACTTCTGTTTTAAATGGGTTCTGTCAAAGCATCATATATTTTGGAGGAGATAAGCAGGACAATGTCTTATCACTCCATGCAGTGTCACTCTTATCTCCCCAGTTATAGAGACTTTTCATACCAAAGTACCAAGCAGCGTTTGGAGAGAATAAAATAACGTCTCCTGAGCTTTCATTTCCTAGACTCATTTGGAAAGTGCGTTTGGAATACAGATTGGGAAGGATGGAAGTAAGCAGAATCGTGTGTTTCTGCTATCTGCTGCACAGTTACTGTTTTCTCTTCTTATTAAGTGAAAATCTGCATTGCTGATAAACTATGATAACAGATGCACTCCGGTTTCCCTAATAATTCCTTCCTCATCTAGGAAGAAACTTCTCATTTATCTCTCAAATGCCAATTAAGCCTTGTAGAGATTTCTTCCCTCTCTGTGAATAAATACAATTTTTCTCAGTAGATGCACGTAAATGACAATACTGCCCTGATCTTTTCTTTAATGTTTAACTGAATTTACTAGAAAGAGCTTAAAAATGATGGCACTAAAGAACAGAGTCCTCTCTTAGTAACATGTGAATTGTGTTTTCAGGTTTTTCTGCACTACCACAAAGGATAACGACTCACTCTTTTTGTATAATGGAAGCTGAGGTAATCACGTAACAGCTAGAGAGGCCTGGCTGGAAAACATGAATTCCACCTTCCAAAAAAAGGTTGCGATTTTGAAATTTGTTTTTGTTCGGATGTGGAATGAAACCGAAACCCTACAATATGGGGAAAAATATGGGAGATCAACTCTACACGAAGCAAGGAGTTAGGGCAGCTACCTGGGATGTGGAAGATGCTGTTTGAAGGCCCTGGTCTGCCTGTCGAAGAGAAAGAACTTGATACTGGGTCTAACAGACTGTACAAAGTGGAACAGCTCCACCAGGAGAGACTGGAGAGAGACTGACCTACGCCCTGGGGTTGAGGACACTTATCTAGGAGGTGGGAGAATCAGGCAGATCAGAGTGTGAATTTTCCACGCCCTTGTCAAGTCCCTATTCACCAGACTATTGACTCTGCTGGAATGCCATTTATTTGTGTAAGAACAACAAGAAGTCCTGTGGCACCTTATAGACTAACAGATATATTGGAGCATAAGCTTTCGTGGGCAAAGACCCACTTCCTCAGATGCATCTGATGAAGTGGGTCTTTGCCTATGAAAGCTTATGCTCCAATATATCTGTTAGTCTATAAGGTGCCACAGGACTCCTCGTTGTTCTTGCAGATTCAGACTAACAGGGCTACCTCTCTGATATTTTGTGTAGGAAATGCTGGTACATTCATCCAATCAGGAGCCAAAGTGATCGTGCGACTTATCTCGCCATTCAACACTCACGTCACTTACCTGGTTTACTGGGTGGGACCCTTGATTAGACCCACATAACAGCTTTAGAGTCAAAGGGGAGTATAAACACAGATAGGGTCCTCCTTGCCCTGAATGGTCCCTGTTGCCCATTGGCCAGCTAAATGGAAGCCAACTGGCTTCTCGCTGCCCACAAACGTTAATTTAAACTTTTGCCCAGGGTTTCTCAAGCCTTTTGGCCCAATGCATCTCATTCAGTCAGGGAATAGAAACCCCACCATGTGACTTAGCTAACCAAGCGACACCAAATGTCACCAGCAAATACCAAAATACTCACTGAGAGCCAGTTATTTCAATGCGGAGGTTTTAAAAGCACAAAAGAATGTGCTGAAAAACTTCAAATGAGAAGTAAAGACTGGGGCAGTGGAAAGAGCTAATTTCATGAGGTATGACATTTGTTGCCATTTATTCACCTGACTCCAGTCCCAGTTTCTTAAGTTAGGATCATTCTTTGGTTCTCTGGAGCTTGCACAAAGCACACCAACCCAATCCAATCTTATAGTGTCCAAAACAAGCTCTAATTCCGATCAAAGGGTAGAATTCCTCATTCTCTAGAGCAATGGTTTTCAAACCACAGGTCGCGACCCACTCCTGGGTCTTTGGAGTGTCAGGCACTGGGTCTCCTTGCTCCAGGGCGATCACTGAGGGTGCTGATTTTCCTGTCCTGGCTCTGAAGACTGCACTGTGCCCCAGAAGTAGCCAGCAGCAGGGCTATCTCCTAAGTAGGGAAGCGGGGGGAAGAACACAGAATGCACTGAGCTCCATGCACTGCCCCTGCCCTGAGCACTAGCTCCCCTCTTCCATTGGCTGGGAACCTGCTGTTGCTGCTTTTGGGGCACGCAGCATGGTCTGCAGTGCTAGGAAAGGCAGGGAGCTGCCTTTGGCCCCCTGCTGCACCGCTGACTGCCCTGAACTCTCCCTCACCCCCACACCACCGCGTAAGTTGACACTCTCATCCTCACTCCCACCCCAGAGCCCATATTTTAATCAAGTTATATTGGATCACAGGTATCAACGAAACTGGGTCATGAAAAAAAAGTTTGAAAAGTGCTGCTCTAGAGCCCAAAGAAAAAGGCAGAAGCTTCATATAAGTCCCTTTGATTCCTTCTTTCCTTGCTACCACTTGTTCCTCGTTGTTCCTTGTATAACGTCTCAAAGCAAAACGTCTTCTGAATGAGGAGATCACAGAGTTCAGAAATGAACGGAGCTGCTGTATTCATAGTGATATAAAAGAAAGGTCCCAGACTTCAACAGAGTTCAAGAAAGAACTAGATAAATTCACAGAGGGTCGGTCTATCAATGACTATTAGCCAGGATGGGTAGGAATGGTGTCTCTCGCCACTGTTTGTCAAAGGCTGGGAATGGGTGATGGGAGAGGGATTGTTTGATGATTCTCTGTTCTGTTCACTCCCTGTCGGGCATCTGGCATTGGCCGCTGTCAGAAGACGGGATATTGGGCTCGATGGATCTTTGGTCTGACCCAGTATGGCCATTTTTATGTTCAGGTCAGATTCAGAGAAGGATGATGCTGGGCTTAGTTGGTAGCTTGGGCTTTGGAAGACCAGGGATCAGTCCGACAGAGATCTTGTGTGACCTTATGCAAGTCACTTAATCTTTCTGTGCATCAGTTCTCCATCTGCACAAGGGGAATACTAATACTTCCCTCTCTCACAGGGGTGTTGTGAGGCTAAACACATTACACAGTTGTGAGGCTCTCAGGCTAAGATAATGGGGACAAAGTCAGTACCTACAATTAGTAGACAAAAGAAAAACTAAGAATACAAAAGTAGCTTCATTTTTTGGGAGACACTAATTTAGATAAAATGGGGACAGAAAATGTAACCATAAATAACTTAATAACTAGCAACTTATAAAGTCTTTGCAAAAAACACGAGTGAAAGCCCCCCTCGTAATGAAATCTTAGGACATTTTGCTGTTGGCTTCTTTGTGGCTGAGATTTCACCCATGGATTTGGTTCGTACAGAGTCAAGAATAAGCAGCCCTCGATTCCTCTTGTGTTTGTTCTTTGCAAGTATTCTGGACAACCAGTTGCCTGGCCAGAACTTTCACAGAAAAGGCTAATTTTATGCAATGGTGGAAAATGTTTGCAGATAATGAAGTTTGAAACTGTAACTCTCAAGCATTCTCAGTGGAAACCTGATTCTAAAAGTCATCCGGATACCATGGACCCAATTTTCCTCCACTCTATATCAGCTTGGTCCATTAGACCTGTGCTCCTGTCCTGAGGTAGTAATGTCCTCTTAGCATTCATTCAAATAACTGGTAAAAGAAAATCGAGCCCTCACATGCCCAAACAAAACAGCTAGAGTTTTGGTTGTTAAATACTTGCAACAAACTTCTTTTGACAGGGCTACAGACTGAGCAGCACACAAAGAAATTGCTTTGCAAATAATATTGATCAATGGACGCAACCTGTCATGCACTATTTGCAAATGTAAAAAGAGGTGAAGTTCGCTGAAAAATGATTCCATTCAAATCATTCACCCAACTTTGCTTAACACAACCCTGAGGCATAAATTCAGTACAGATTCAGAAGGCTTGCTTTGTGTACTTCTAAACTCAATGGGGGAATAAAATGGTTGCACATACATTTATCTTAGAAAGCCTCGGTTTCAAAGCAACCCAACTCCAACACCCAACCTGTGCCAGACAAGCCATAAGATCAGGAAAAATACTAATTCTTTCTTCATCAGGAGAGGTCTGGCAGCAGCCTACAATCCATCTCACTCAGAAGCTAATAGTAAGACAATTATTTTAAGGCCAGATGTGGCACTGATACAGACTGCTAAGTTCTCTCTCATTCTGCAGAAAGAGCTTCCTCCTTGAGTATGGGGCCGAGGTGTGAGTGTTTGTGAGAGAGGGTGGGATAAATTGAGATAGAAAACCAATTTATTTTCATGCAAACTAGATGCAAGTGTTTCTATTACTCCACGCTGCAACTATGTGACTATGCCTTGTTGATTGCAAGCTCCGTGGGAAAGGAATTGTCCCTTAGTATATGTATGCACTGTGTCTAACTAACTCAATGGGGTCCTGATCTCAGTTTTTGTGCCCCCCAGGTGCTGCCACAAAACAAACAGCAATAATGGTATTGTGCTGCAAAAATATGTCAAGAAGTGTATGGTAGCCACTTTGCGGCATACAGATCCCAACCGCCATCATGAAGCATCATTTATCTAGCCATTTCTACCATATCCATCGCCATGGCAATGGATGGAATTCACGTCCTTCTGCCTTGAAAATGTTCCCTTCCAGTTCAGCTAAAGGAGAATCTCAGCTGTTTGCAGTATAGGATTTATGACACACAGATAAGTACTTCTGATTTATCCATTATAGGACAGCGGTGCACAGTATACCCACGACAGCGTTTTAAAGACATTTCCCATTCTTGTCTGCAGCCTTCATTCCCTTATTAGCGTATCCTCCAGAGATGAGAGCTTTCTGGAAACCAAGAATAGTTAAGGCTGCTGGAGAGCATGAGCCCAAATATTGGTGGAAATGAGGCAATACTGGCTCCTCTAACTCTTCCAGATGGTACTTAGAAATCCTCCACTGGGTTCTTTAATGCTCTTCTTTCCTCCCTTGATTCACAGTATGAAATATTACACAATGTTCTATGCTGACCTTTCCTTCTTCTATCCTGGCGTTCTTGCTGAACCCTGTTGCTACTAGGGAAATAATAATGCCTTATACAAAGTGTGCCTTGTAAACTGTGCTCTTGGGCAACTGTTCTGGACAGATTCCAGTGCTGCCCAGCTGAGTAGCAGAGTGCCCACCGCTAGGTTTTAGGTTTCTACTGGTGGTGCACATTTGCACGTGCCTTGGTGTGCATAAAATTTATTCTTCATTGACGGAAAAGATTAGAGTGAACGTTGCTTTTACATCATGAACTCAAAGGCAGAGCTGGTAAGAGCATCTAGATCAGGATTTCCCAACCTATGGGTCGGGACCCAAATATGGGTCGCCATTACATTTCAAAAGGGTCGCCAAGTGTCTCCCCAGGTGGCTGTGTCCCCTCTCTTCCTCCCGTTTTTGAATTGCCTTGAGTCACCAAGTCTTCCTGAATTGTTAAAATGGGTCCCCATCTGGAAAAGGTTGGGAACCACTGATCTAGATGATCAGACTTCTGTCCCTACTTCCCAGTCTCCAATTCGACTAGCAAACACTTCCCCTGTTTTCCTGTCTCTTCTCACCCACCATTATGTCATGGCCCATCTGGAATCCCTTGTACCCTCTTAACTAGGGGGTATTATAACCAGCTTAGAAGGAGGAGCCACTGTACCAAAGAAGAACAAAAGAAAAAAAGCAGGTGAGAAACAATAAAAGCTACAGAAAACTGTCGTCACTGCTGATGTGTCTTCAATTTAATACATCACTGTCACTTCTCTAGAAACCACTGGGTATATAATTCTGCTCGCTTCCAAAGCCTTTACTCCCACCCTGAGCATTAGAAGCTAAGAAAATCCATCATTTACATTGCTGTAGTGTCCAAAGTGCATAAGAAGCTGCCAGGAGCAGAGTCCCTGCACCACTATCCCCAGTAGAAGCTCAGTCATCACTTATCCCAGATTTTTAAAAGAAAAGTTTCTGCCTGTTTCTCTTTGACAAGAAAATCAAAACCAGGAGGATCCAGAAAGAGAGAAAACAGTTTACTCCAGGGTCTGGCAGAACCTGGTTTGCATTGCTCATGCCTCTTGCTATCTGCACAGCAGCAATGCATTATTTTCCCCTGCTAACCCCTCCCTAGCCCAGATCTTACCAGGATTACCCTCTAGTGGGACAGCAGTTTCCCCGTACCCTCCTATATGGCACTCGCTCTAGCACAGAAGCACTACTTTCCAGAAGCTCAGCCCTGCCCTGGTGAATACAAGACATTCCCCACATTCCAAGTTGGTACCCATCTCTTTCCATGGAGCATGGTGTGGAACTGCAATGGTAGCATCAGCCATATTAAAAATAGTAACACGTACTATATAGCGTAGGCAAGAAATAAATTGAGACATAGAGTGATGAAGAGATGGCTAGTCCCTTAGTGACAAAATGCATCCTTGTGTTATAAGCCAGCTGAATTTAGAGTCTCTTGGTGGCACAGACAGTAGTGTTTTGTATGGATAAGCATTTAACAAATCCAAAATGTCTCTCTCTCTCACAAGTCCCTCTTGTGGGAGGGGCTGCGTTGAAGCTGGCTACCATACAGCACTGCTACAGCTGTAGTTAAATGACCACTGTGACCCTCAGATGACAATCCTGCCAAGGAATAACAATGAAAAATGTACAAAGACACACATTCTTACTGAGCTCTCTTGGTGGAAGCTAATCAAATGAGTTGGTGTCAAAAGGAATAAAATGTTGGATGAACTTTGTAGACAGCTCTGTCTGCTCTGGATAAATTACAGGAACTCTTTTTATGTACTGTAGACTCTCTGGGGTTGGAATTAAAGTGGGCAAGAGTACCGGGAGGGACAAATGGATTGATTAAAGTGGACTCCTACATCACAATAGGACAGCCGTTCTCAAACGGCTGATTACGTCACCAGGGTTGACATTAGACTTTCTGGGGCCCAGAGGCCAAAGTTTCTCCCAGTCTAGGGCAGAGGGATTCAGGCATCAACGACAGGGCTTGGGCAGGCTCAGACTTCAGTCCCCTTTCCTAGGGTTATGTACAGGTTGAACCTTTCTAGTCCAGCAATCTCTGGTCTGGGGACATTCATGGTCCAGCGCGATTTTAGTTAGCCAGATGTTTCCTTATCATGGGTGTAGCCAAGTTTCCTGTAGTTCCATAAAGTTTGTTTAGAGCCACCAGTCCTGGCTCTCAGTGTTCTATGCTGTTATTTAGCTCTAATTTACCCCTAAATGTCTTCTAAGAGCCCAGAAGTGTTGGTAGTACTGCTAGATAATATTGACCTCCCGTGGTTTGGCAAATTCTCTGGTTCAGCACCAGTCAGGTCCCATGGGTGCCGGACTAGAGAAGTTCAACCTGTAGTCATTTTTGTTGTCAAAAGGGTGTCATGATGCAATGAAATCTAAGAACTGCTGCAATAGAAAAAAAAATCATCAGATTTAGAGTCTGGTCCAGTGACTCTGGGGCTCAGTTATGTTAAGTCCCAAAGGCCTGGCCACAATTTAAAGCTGTTTTCCCTCAAGGGAGGAACAAGGGGAGATTACAACAGGTGTGAAAAGCAACCCTACCCCCTGAATGTGTAAAGGTAAATCCAATCTGGAACAGATAAAGGTGCTCAGAAGTGAAAGGGAGCTTTTATAGCTAAGCCCCCTCTTACGTAAGGCCTTACAGGCTATGTCTAGACTACATCCCTCTTTCGAAAGAGGGATGTAAATTAGACATATCAAAATTGCAAATGAAGCCGGGATTTGAATTTCCTGCACTTCATTTGCATAATGGTGACCGAGTGTTCTTTCAAAAATGGGTATTTTGAAAGTGAAACCGCCATCTAGACGCGGTTCTTTAAAAAAAAACCCTTTGTCAAAAGATCCTGTAAACCTCCTTTTTTGAGGAATATAGTATCTTTCGAAAAAGGGGTGTGTTTTTTTGAAAGAACCGCATCTAGACAGCAGTTTCACTTCAAAATATCCATTTTCGAAAGAACGCGTGGTGACCATTATGCAAATGAAGTGCAGGAAATTCAAATCCTGGCTTCATTTGCACTTTTGATATGTCTAATTCACATCCCTCTTTTGAAAGAGGAATGTAGTTTAGACGTGCCCATACAGTTTAGGGTAAACTACTGCTAAAGCAATTCTGTGCCTGGCCAATGATCCAAATTGCTTTAGCTTTAGTCCTATAAAAATCCAGATGAAAAAGGTTTTAGCTGGGGATTTGGAAAGTTGACTATGAGGGTTAGCCATGCAACTCCCATTAACCATGTGACTAAACTCTGCCATGGTATTGACAGACTCAACCTTAATATGCATGTGGAAAAAAAATCCACATTTAAACACTCATCACAGAAAGACTGACTTTTCCTTCATTGAAGATGACATTTTAAGCCAGTGGGGTGTGAGCTTTTTAGGCTTCAGACATGTCTGTTGTGCGGAAAGAATGAGTTATGCAAACCACCATTTTTTCCCCAATTTGAAGCAGGTCGGGAAAGTGACAGCTTTTCCAGTCTCACTTAACTGAAGAACTGATTCCATTCAAACTTTTTAGAAAACTTCACACACAGACTAAAGATGAGGCATGGAAAATGGCAATCTATGAAGAATGGGTCTGATTAAGTTCTGAGCAGCTAGCTGAGAAACAGAAGACAGAATCCAATTTTAACTCTAGAGATTCAAGGCAAAACTGTTACATCAGCTCTTATAAAAGTTATAAAGTACTTTGGAATCCTTGGATGAAAAGAACTATATACATTGCCAAGTTTCACCATTGGTGGGTGTCAAATAATATGTATTAAATAAATAGTACTGTGCTCCACGGCAGCGTACAACAGGCTTTTAAAAAGAGGACTTTGATCATCATTCATTATCAAGGATCTCATTCCCCAAATAAATTGGACTAGCAGAGGAAGACCACAAGCAATTTTCTCTCTCCCAGCTCAAAAAAAGAAGCTGAGGTTGGCAGGTGCACTTTTAGGGGAACGGTTTGCAAGCCTGGCTCTTATAACACGTTCTAATGATGCCACTAAGTACAACATGGCCATTGATGAAACTGGCTTGAACTGTGTCTTATAGCTGAGATATTCTTTTGTGCTCTGTTTCAGACTGGGACTAACAGGGATCATTAATATATGAACTGCTGGCTTGAAAGTGGCTTACAATATTTCTTTTTTATGAAAATGAGAAGACAAGATTCATGTAAAAATGTAATATATGTGGTGCAGCAAGCTTATTTTTCAAGTTTACTTCCAAATACACAATCATTTTGTCTTCACAGAAACAGATGTCTGTATTACTACACATGTGTAGATACATAAACACAATTGTACAACCAATATGGAGCAGCACCGTGGGTGATAGGAGTAAAATATTGCCAAAGCTAGGGAACTGTCATTCCTCAAACTGTGGCAATATTGTTCAAAACTACGTTGCAGGGAATTATTTCGATGATTGCCGTTGCCCTCAGAGATCTTTTGCATTCTGCCAATTTTCTCTCTTCCTTTTTAGAGAGTTGGTCAAAATAAAAATAAGGCTTTGAAATGCTAAAGAAAATGTCAGAATATCGCTTTTCATTGGGGAAAAAAAATTGTGGTGACATTTTTCTCAGTGTTTTTGATTCACTACCGAGCAGGACAGTATTCATGTTTAAAGGTCTACATTTTTTAGAGGAAAAAAAGCAACTTTTAAAAATAAATTTCTCCCTTTTTTTGGCCAGCATGTCTTTATATTTAAAGCTGCCTCGTGCCCCTCCCCCACTTCAATAGTGCACACATTAGGGAAAGGCTCTAAACCATTCAAATGCAGAATAGTCTTTGGTGGGGTCACGTTTTGACATCGCTGCCTCCAACCCTAGCAAGAGAAACCTTCATTTGGGAGCAGCCATGGTACATTCTCTACAGGAGCTCCTGAAAGCAATAGAGCCAGCCTTTCTAGCCACCATGGAGTCTGGGGTGCACTGTGGTTCCCTTCTGGCTTACGGACCTAGGAATCTGTGCACAGAATAGACAAACCTACTGTTCACTGCAGCAGGGAAAACGGAGTGTGGAACACTGAATACCTCTCAGCCAGAGTTGGCCTATGCCATCTCTCAGATCTATATTGTGACAGGTGGCCTTTGGTCCAGAGGCCCAGGACATGGGAGCTATTAGTGAGCCAGCAGTCACATTAGGGGGTACTGTTTGCTTATTGCAGACTAAAGCCATAGATACACTGAGCTCACTTTACAGCAAGAACACTATGTGTTGCACTGCATGATTGTTTTTAACCAATTGTGAGTCAGGACAAAACAAAGGGCATTTCTAAACTGTAGCCAACCTGTCTGCATTTCTAAAGCACTATCGCTGTAGGATCAAAGCATTTAATGCATAAATTAGGAAGCATCAAAAGGACCAAAATTCTATAATTTTCCTTTTTAAGTCATTTTCCAAGTTAAATGTGCCTATTCACCCTCCCCCACCCCAGTTCTAAAATATGTTTTCACAATTCTCAATATCAGGGAATCGGTACTGCATCTGTATGTGCATTTTTTTAAAGCACATTAGTGGGGGCAGTGAGTATTTTTGGAATCCAGGCATAGTAGGTTTGTTGAATTAAAGTCCAATTCCACCCGCGCTTTTAGTCCTATGGATACAAGTCTGACCCACTCCCACAAAGAGGTCATCAGAGTTAGTTCTGCAAACCATTCAAAGACGGACGTGCAGATGGTAGTAAGCATTTAACTGCTGAACAAAATCTTAGAACAGACCTTTGTAAAGAAAGTGAGAATTATTTTGAAAATGGTCAGCTGATAAAGAATCTGTGAGACAGGTTCTGCAACAGCTATATCAGTCATGAAAAAGTAGTAGGTGGGATACTGATCAATTAAAAGTAAGGAGGGACAAATGGAATGTTTCTGTTGCTAAAACTTAAGGGCTGTGTCTGGACTGCATCCCTTTTCCGTAAAAGGGATGCAAATTAGACACATCGCAATTGCAAATGAAGCAGGGATTTAAATCCCCCCCACTTCATTTGCATAAACATAGCTGCTGCTTTTTTCCGGCTCGGAGCTTTGCCGGAAAAAAGTGCCAGTCTAGACGCGGATCTTTCGGAAAATAAAGCCTTTTCCGAAAGATTCCTTATTCCTCTTACAATAAGGATGTCTAAAATAAGGAATAAGGGATCTTTCTGAAAAGGCTTTATTTTCCGAAAGATCCGCATCTAGACTGGCGCTTTTTTCCAGCAAAGCTCTGAGCCGGAAAAAAGCGGCAGCCATGTTTATGCAAATGAAGCGGGGGGATTTAAATCCCCGCTTCATTTGCAATTGCGATGTGTCTAATTTGCATCCCTTTTACGGAAAGGGGATGCAGTCTAGACACAGCCAAGGGCTTTTCCTCCCCTCTTTCAGAAATCATACTTTATGTGATACATAAGATACTGGCATCTGACTTAAGAAGCAAATTGAAACAGTCAAATATTTTTCAAAACATTATGGGCTGGATCCTCAGTCAATATGAGTTAAAGCGCTCTGGAGACATCAAAGGAACTGTGCTGATTTACACCAGCTGAAGAGTGAAGATCTGGCTCATTATTTAATGGAAAATAAAGCAGCACAATGTTGGAAGGCTACTACTATACACTTTGGCAAAAGGTATCAGCTCCCATTCAGGCAATGAAACGAAAGAGGCCAGATTTCCTAAGTACACCCCAGTATATCCCATGGATGACAATGGCTAATTCCCCCTCAATCTCCCATTGAGACACATAGATATTCCACCTTCCCCACACATACACACCTTAGCTGAGAATAATAGGAATGGATAATTGTTACATATTAGATCCTGGATCCATTAGCATGACCGACACATCATTGCTTTTTGTTTGAATATGAAGAGCATAACAACAGTCTAGCCTAGAAGCAAGAGAATCATGGGTAACCTCAGCACTGTCCACATCCATTCAGGTTCATGCAGCTCTGAGATCTATTGATGGACGGCCACAGAGAAGAGCAGGGCACTTTATGCTCGATGGCAATTCAAACAAAAATGTAAACTAAACCAGCTGGTATTTTGACCTCAGATTGTTTCTTAAGCCTTGCAGCTGCCTAGTGGGCAAGCAAGATGTGACCCCTTTTTTGTGCCTCTCCTGTTGCTTTTACATTTTATCTGTATTGTTTTGTTCATAGAACTTATAGCCTGGACACACCACAGCTATGTCTAGATTGCATCCCTTTTTCAGAAAAGGGATGCAAATTAGACGTATCGCAATTGCTAATGAAGCGGGAATTTAAATCTCCCCCGCTTCATTAGCATAAAAATGGCTGCCGCTTTTTTCGGCATGGAGCTTTGCCGGAAAAAAGTGCCAGTCTAGACGCTGATCTTTTGGAAAATAAAGCCTTTTCCGAAAGATCCCTTATTTTAAGAGGTTTCTTTTCTTTTCTTACTTGAGAATGACATTCACCCTCGCCTCCGCCCCCATGCAGAGGGCCAACATAAGCTCAATGCATCACGGAAGCCCTCAAGTTGGGCATAAGCTTTCCACTGACCCTGGGTGGGGGAATGAATTTCTCCCTTGAGTATTTGCATTTCTCGAACCTGCACAACCTTTACTCACGTAGGCAAACATAAAGTAGCCTGGGAGTAAGCAAACAGGAGGACTCCAATTCCATGAGAGTCACATACTCCATAAGATTACTAAAACCATTATTATTATTTAGGACAGTATTAAGAGCACAAGGGAAACTATTCTCCTGCATAGAAGAGATAGGAAGCATGGCAAGAGAGATATTGAATGATTTTGAATAATCTAAAAAGCAGGAAAGGAATCCTACCAAAAGTGGAAACTAGGTCAAGTTACAAAGGATGAATAGGAACAAATAACAAAAGTACGAAGGGGCAAAATGAAAGAAATAGAAATGAATGGAGATGCCTATCTCCTAGAACTGGAAGGGGACCTTGAAAGGTCATCAAGTCCAGTCCCCTACCTTCACAACAGGATCAAATACCATCCCTAACAGATTTTTGCCACAAATCCCTAAATGACCTCCTTAAGGATTAAACTCACAACCCTGAATTTAGCAGGTCAAAGCTCAAACCACTGAGCTATCCCTCCCCCTGAGAAAGTGCAAAGCACAAAAGGAGCTGATTGAGGAAATATCTGACCCATTATCTATTATCTTTGAAAAGTCATGGAAGATGGGAATGATTCCAGAATACTGGAAAAGGGCAAATGATGCATAAAAAGAGAAATAAGAACTACTTAGGAAACTTCAGACCAGTCAGCTTAACTTCTGTGACAGGAAAGATAATGGAGCAAATAATTAAGGAATCCAGCTGCAAAAATCGAGAAGATAATAAGATGATAATTAATAGTCAACAAGGATTTGTAAAGAACAAATCATGCCAAGCCAATGTGATAGCTTTCTTTGATAGAATAACAACCCTTGTGGATAAGGGGGAAGCAGTAGATGTGGTATACCTAGACTTTAGTAAGGCTTTTGATACGAGGCACTGTACATTAATCCAAAACTAAGGCTACGTCTAGATTGCATCCCTTTTTTGTAAAAGGGATGCAAATTAAACGTATCGTAATTGCCAATGAAGCGGAGATTTATCCCTCTTAAAATAAGGTATAAGGGATCTTTCGGAAAAGGCTTTATTTTCCGAAAGATCCGCGTCTAGACTGGCACTTTTTTTCGGCAAAGCTCCGTGCCGAAAAAAAGCGGCAGCCATTTTTATGCTAATGAAGCGGGGGAGATTTAAATCCCCGCTTCAATAACAACTGCGATACGTCTAATTTTCATCCCTTTTACAAAAAAGGGATGCAATCTAGACATAGCCTAACAGACAGTCCCCATTACTGTTCCTGTTTATATCTGTGATAGTAGCACACAGGGCTCTAATCAAGACTATAACAATGTCCATACTAGGACCAAAGCTCTATCCAGCCCAGTATCCTGTCTTCTGGCCACGGTCAAGACCTGGTGCCCCAGAGGGAATGAACAGAACAGGGAATCAATAAGTGATCCATCCCCTGTTGCCCATTACCCACTTTTGGCAAACAGAATGAGGACACCATTGTGCCGGGCACTATGCTGGCAGAGTAAAAAACCAACCAAACAGTTCTTGCCCCAAAGAGCTTATAGCCAAGGACAATCCAGTCAACTTGTTCCAAGATGGTTAGAGGCTCTGGACTTAAGCAACATTTGGCCTTTCAAGGTCAGGCATCTGGGAGTACAACTTTTTGTTTTACATGCGTATTTTCATCTGAGAAAATTATTAACCTATCTCTAGTCTAATTCCATGAACCTGAATGCATATTTTTAATGTGTTAGATAAACTGCCTTGGCAAATTGCTAGATTAGATCTAAGCCATGTGGCTCATCCTGCAGATCCAGGACGGGCAATAACCAGATAGTGGGCCAGGCGTGGTTCACCAGGGTTAGCCCTTGGTGGGCTGCCAGATGCTTTATTTACTTGAGTGTCTGCAGGTACAATTGCTTGCAGCTCCCATTGGCCATGATTCATTGTTCCAGGCCAATGGGATTTGTGGGAAGTGATGGCTCCCTCATTGGCCAGGAACAGCAAACCATGGCCACAGTAGCTATAACTGCGGACACTCAGGTGAATAAAGCATCTGGCAGCCCGTCGAGGGCTAACACTGGCAACTGCATCTGGCCTGCAGCTGGGGCCACTTATTGCCCACACCTGCTGCAGCCCTTATGTATCTTCTGTTCCATGCTGTGCAAATCCCTTCCAACATCGCTAGACAGAACAGAGTCTAGTAGAAATAACAGCTTAGGCAATGCTGATGGCTGGTTTAAAGTTTGACCGGGGAAGGCATAATAGATTCAAGTCACTCCTGACTTAGAAACAATAAATCCTGCTTAGGAAAATGTCAGAGCAAAAAAACACTGCCAGACTCTGAAATTCCACCTCTCAGGTTTATAAAACAACATACCCAGAGCAAACATCCCTTTCAAACATAATAGGGATGCCAGAAGTGATTGACAACAATGACAATCTATCATAGAAGGCCATATCTGTGAGATTCCATCTTGCATTGGGTAATCTAGCAGATATGAACTTGTTTATTCATTCCCTTACGATATGGAGGCTGAGATGTGTCATACAGGCAAGATGCAGATTTTTACTTATCCTGTTTTTATGTACCAGCACTGTAGGAGTGCATTACACTGCAGCTTTTTGTTCATATTACACTATTTCAATCTCCTGTTGGTTCCTTAAGGTCCACTAGCTAAAGTGATTATTTCTTAAGCACTGGTTAAGGGAACTTCGTTCCTATAAGTGCTTGGCTGTCAGCGTGGGCTGCTGAAATCCTCTATTTATCAGCAAAGCAAGTACCCAGAATAGGTAACTAAAAGCCATGCTTCCAACCTGACCTGAAGGAGGGAGTGGGAAGGTAGCTGACTTCTCTGCTGAGGCTGCCAGCTAGAGTGCCTGGTCAGAGAGTGGCAGTTTTTAATGGAAGTCTTTGTGCTGGTGAAATCCTGGCACTGGGATATGGATGGAGACCACCAGGGTTAAGACTGTAATGACTTTAGTCCCTACCTCCCCTAAGCTGAATTTGAGTCGACACTCCACCTACGATGCATTCCCAACCCCGGAACACTGTTAGCAGGGCAGACATGGGACTCCCGTCTTATCAGTGTGCTGAGCAGGCAAAAACCTCCTGCCAGCCTACACTGCAGCTGCTATTGCCTCTTCTGCGCCTGTCTAGCAAGTGCAACTTGAGTTGACATCAACTGAAATGTCCATAGGCAGGATGAGTGCAGAACATGCAAGGGGAAGCAAGAGATCCCTGTTGCAGATGGAGGAGGGTGGATTCCCCTTCAACCCCATCTCTGTGTTCTGCACTTATGCAAAGGTGACCTCCAAAACTGTAGGCTTTTCCTGAGATAACTTCCCTCATATTGCAGGGGAAATTGAGCAGAAAAGCCATGCCGAGCCTCCTTCCCTTCCCTGCTGCCACTTGACATTGCAGGCAGCTCCTCTTGTATTTAGTATGCTTTCCTGTTCTTGCCAGTTTGGCCTGCACTTTGAGTCATTAGACCGTATGGTCCCATTGGAGTCCCTCTCAGCACAGTGCAATTTGGGGAACGTTTGTGCAAAGTTTAACCCTGCTGCACACAATGCATCAGGCAGTTGGCAGAGGAGGTTATGCTGAGGTGAAGAGGAAAAGGACAAGTTATGCTAGATGAGTCTTCTGCAGGGACTGTACCTGGCACCTCTTGACCTCAAAACAGGAGCCTGGACTCTTGAGCGAAGGAATAAATGGAGATAATTTTCATACTTAAGGCTATGTCTTCATGTAGAATTCATCTTGCAACTTCTTTGCAACTTCATGTTGCAACTTCTTTGGAGGATAGGGACATAATTCAAAATGACCTTAGCAAGTTAGAGAAATGGTCAGAGGTAAACAGGATGAAGTTTAATAAAGAGAAATGCAAAGTGCTCCACTTAGGAAGGAACAATCAGTTCCATACATACAAGATGGGAAGCGACTGTCTAGGAAGGAGCATGGCGGAAAGGGATCTAGGGGTCATAGTGGACCACAAGTTGAATATGAGTCAACAGTGTGATGCTGTTGCAAAAAAAGCAAATCTGATTCTAGGTTGTATCAACAGGTGTGTTGTAAGCAAAACTCATGAAGTCATTCTGCTGCTCTACTCTGCACTAGTTAGGCCTCAGCTGGAGTACTGTGTCCAGTTCTGGGCGCCACATTTCAAGAAAGATGTGGAGAAATTGGAAAGGGTACAGAGAAGAGTGACAAAAATGATTAAAGGTTTAGAGAACATGACCTGTGAAGCCAGGCTTCATGAACTGGGCTTGTTTAGTTTGGAAAAAAGAAGATTAAGAGGGGACATGATAGCGGTTTTCAAATATCTAAAAGGGTGTCACAAGGAGGAAGGAGAAAATTTGTTCCTCTTGGTTTCTGAGGACAGGACAAGGAGTAATGGGCTTAAAGTGCAGTAAGGGAGGTTTAGATTGCACATTAGGAAAAAATTCCTAACTGTCAGGGTGGTCAAATATTGGAATAAATTGCCAAGGGAGGTGGTGGAATCTCCCTCTCTGGAGATATTTAAGAACAGGTTAGATAGACATCTGTCAGGGATGGTGTAGACAGAGCTTGGTCCTGCCTTGAGGGCGGGGGGCTGGACTCGATGACCTCTCGAGGTCCCTGCCAGTCCTATGATTCTATGATCTGAGCTCACATTTGGGGGTTGTTCCTAACCACTTCTCCTGTCCAGACGCACATAAGCCTCTGACCCAAGTTTGGTGCTTCCAGCCAGATGCTAGCTGTCCTAGCTGAAGTCTGAGAGGGTTTTCACATGGGCAGGTAATGCACTCACATTGCAATGAGGAGTTCACCCACAATTCTTCACTAAGCGGAAGATCAGCGCTGCCATTATTGAACTTTCAGGGTTCAATTTAGTGGGTCTAGTTTAAGACCCGCTGAATCAAACTCAGAGGGTGCCCCCGTTGGTGGCGGGCACTCCTGCTCCTGCCAGGAGTAAGGGAGGCCCCTGGGAGCATTTGCTTGAATCAGGGTACATCAACTCCAGCGACATAATTAACACACTGGAGTTGCATATCTTGAGTCGATCTTGACCTTTAGTGTAGACTTGGCCTGGGAAACAATCAGAGTGGCTCAGCTTACTATAGCACAAAGAATCAGGGGATGTTCTCCCAACCATCCTCGCGACCTTGGCATGGGTGACAGCTACACCAGTGAGAATACAGTAACTCAGGTAAGGACTTTGCAATGTGCCTGCTCAAACCTAGGTAAGGCCCAACTGGGTGCCCATCACCACATTAACTCTGCCAAGAAGACTTGCTTGTGGGTGCCTACATCACAAGTTGAGTATATCCCAGCTGCAGTTGCTCATTGGCACCTGCTGTTAGATTCTCCCTCCTGCTATCAGAATGGGTGAAGAGGCACAGGTCTCATGTTTCTGCATTTTGAGGAGGCTGGTTTCTCCACACTAACAGAATGGGGCAAAATCTCCTTTGATGCACTGTGGCTTTTGTCATTTCCCTTTATGAAGGCTGATAACCGGCTCCTGTTATTTCCTGTAAGCCCAATTAAAAAAAGCACCAGGTGGATTTTTGTCTTTTAGACTAGCCTTCACCTGACTGCAATTTCTCAAGTCCAAAGAGCCTTCCCCCACAATGCCGGACTGAGATTGTTTAGCTTTAAGAGACTCAAAAGTTGGTTGGCTACTAGCTAACAGCTACAGCCAGCCTTTTTGCTGTGACTGCTGACTCCTTTGTGAACCTAGAGTATGGGAGTTTGCTGCGTCCCTCTCCCTCTGACTGGGCTGGGCAGGACAGGGGGCAGATGGGCTGTGCTCTTTCCTCTCAGCCCCTGACAAGCAAGCAGCCCTGGTATGAATCTCAGAGCAGAGGCTTCTGTCCTCCATGCACCCCAGCCCTCACCTCTCCTCAAACACCCCAACCCTGACCATTACACCCCCCATGCATGGCCCTCTCCCCTGAGCCCTTCTTCACCCCCCAGTCCTGAATCCTGCACCCTTTACCAGTCCCTAACCCTGACTCCTGCACCTCCCACTCCCTCCTGAGCAAGCCCCCTGCCCTGAGCCCTTCCTCACCCCCAACCCTGACTTCTACACCTTCCACATCCCAATCCCTTCCCTGACCCTCGCCACACCCTGCCTTAGACTCCCTGCATTCGACCTCACGCTTAAATTTCCTACAGGTACTGTTGTATCACAACCACCCCTCCTCCTGCTCTGAGGGGCCCCCAGGCAGTGCAACAGAACCTTTAAGAAATAAAAGTTACTTTCACCTCTGCTTACATAGCACCTTTTACCACTGTATCTGAGCACTGCCCAGTCTTGAATATATTTATCCCAGCAAGGACAGCACTGTTATCTCTAAATTACTAGTGGGCAACGGAGAGAGACTCTAATGGGGAACTGAGGCACAGAGAGATTAAATGACTTGCCCAAGGTCACACAGAATATCTGTGCTGGCACATGGAATTGAAGTCCATGCCTTTCAAGTCCCAAGCTAGTGCCCAAGCAGCTGCCTCAGAGTTCCTCCCATCCTCATTGATTTCCACCTCTGCAATAGGGATGAGAGTACAGTATTCACTTTCCCCACTCTGTTTTGTCTGTTTACATGGTGGGTTTTTCAGGACAGGGGCATTGGTGAATGTTTTTTCTTCCTGGTAAGGAGGCCAACAGGGCACCCTGCAACTGTGGTTACTACATACTTTATATGCACATACTGGAAGTGATTTTCCTATTTATGTACTTCGCTGCCAACATCATGGTTTTTGATTCCCGACAGAGTGGCTGTTTGGTTTTAAGTCTTGGAAGTCGTCACCTCATCTGTTCCGTCCTTTTAATCATCATTGCTGCCTCCCACCTTGTCAGCCTTCCAACTTTCAGATCCAAGGCAAACCACGTCCAGTGCTGCCTGGGAAGCGTTCCAGATGTATTGTGAGGACACAGAAGCTCTTGACATTTTCCCCATTGTTATTAGCATTTCCTTAATCAGCCACAGTATCACAGGCAGCACTTAATATGCATTTAGGGCAAATGATAGGCAAGTAGCCAGTTCTCAGGTGCTGAAAAGAAGTTTCTGTTAAAGTGTCTTATTGGCAGGTCCCTTTCTTCTTCTTCTTCTTCTTCTTCTTCTTTTTTTTGGTTTTGTTTTGTTTTGACTGTATATGTATTTTATCTGCACTATGCAGATGTCACTAGAGCTCTTGCCTGTGCATACCTGGCTCCCACTGAAGCTTCCTTTAACTGCAATGGGAGCTGCATTTGTGCAACTAAGCGCAAATTTTAACCCTTAGCATCTTTCATTTCTCTTGTAGCAGGGTCCCCCTGTTTGGCTTCTAGGTGATATTTGCATAAGTTAAGGTAAGGAGCCCTAGGCATCAGAGGAAGTTCCTTTGCGAAAGGTGTGCAGCATTGCACTTGATAACTGAACCTTCAAGAAATAGCCCCAAATACAGTTTCATCCCATGATAACACATCGAGAACTCACTGCACGTGCTCCATCTTTTAGCCTCCCAGTAAGCTACCTTCTCCTAGCACAAGGCGGCGTTTACCAGTCCCACACAGCATTCTGGGAGTTGCAGTTCTGCTGGTGCATAATTAGCAGCAGGCATTTTTGAACCATCACAGCTGTGAAGCTGAATCTATCTTCAAAGGGATGAAATAAAGAAAGACATGGAACTTTTTTGACAGAGGCTTTCTTTTAGGACTCCCTGAATGGAGTCCTCACCATGTGTCTGGTTGTGTACAAAGGTTGTGTTCCCCTGTTGTTCCGATCCCTAGTAAAGTTTGTCCTTTCTACCACTACACTGCCTCAATCACTGAAACTGTGCGATGGCCATTTTTCATGGAGTCCTGTAAAATGTTAGATATGAAGACCCTCAGGCGGATCATCCATAATCCACACAGATGAGAGGGAGTGGCAGATGGCTGAGTTAGGGAGACTTGTGGGCTGGTGAAGGAGGATTTTTGCAGTTGGCGAATGGTTCTTTCTGAGGCCAGGGCTACACTGTGGGGGGAAGGTCGGCTTAAGGTACGCAACTCCAGCTACGTAAATGTCGTAGCTGGAGTCAATGCACCTTACGTAGAGCTTAGCGCCGTCTCCACAGTGGGAGGTCAATGGGAGAAATGCTGCCGTTGACTTCCCTTACTCCTTGTAACAGTGAGATATACTGACACTAATGGGGGCTCTCTCAGCATTCCACTTAGCGGGTCTTTACTAGACCCACTAAATTGAGCCCCAGAAGCATTTATCCTCTAGTAAGTGAAAACGTGGCTTGACTTGCCATTCCCTCCTCCCTTTACTCCAAGGATGGAGCATACCTAAAGCAATGGGGGTATACATGGCACATACCTGAATGCATAGTCCCGATTCTACTAGAAATGTATTCAGCACTAAAACTGGTGCATTATTGCTACCAGAGATTTCCAGCACTTCTTTTTTGTATAATGAAAGCTCGATTAGCTAAACTAATTATGACCAAAGGGTTTTGACAGAGACACAGAGAGGCAGAGATGTGTTTGCTCAGATAACCACCAGGTTCCAAATGAGAGACTATGGGAGTAATACATGAAAGGAGTTGGTTTTTCTATTTAAATTTCCCATTTAAGTACTTGTAAAAGCAAGTCACAGGAAACAGGTCCACAGAGAGCGCTCGAGTAAGTGAACAGTTTGGTTAACTGAGGTTTGGATAATCATGTTTGTACACTATCTGCAGCAATCCATGTAGGTATTCCCACCGGCAATACAGGGTTAGCCATGGAATAGTGATGAGAAAAAGGCTCAGCTGAGCGGATTTGCACATAATGCAGCTAATCCGTGCCGGAATAATTTCCTCCTCTTTTATTTTGCAAACAGCTCTGCATTTCCTTTTCTCATCCGGAGTTTCAAATGCGAGTTGCAGCCCCAGAATGCTCCCTTTCATTTCTGTTACTGGCAGTCACCAACTGGCCCAATTGAGCAAAGTTATCCATTGCCAGTCTGAGGAGAGGGGATGGTGAATAGGAGTGAAAGGATTTGCATAATGTGGGGTGCTTGCATTGCCTTTATTCTGAGTATCCTGTACGTACTAAAGGGGGAGATCAAATGTACATATTTTAAGAGCAGAGACCTTCTTAGTAGCAGACCCAGAATTTAGGATTGAGACAAAAGAGAAGGGAGGCTGTTATGTTTTCAAACAACCATCCAACACAGGATGACCTTTTAGTTTGTAAAGCTTGAAAGGGAGTCTAAAAAGGTATTGAATATTTTCAGAAGCTTCTTCTATTTAGCTGGAATCATCCTGGCACATGTTTACTGTATACAGACTTTCTGAGACATTTTTACATAGGAGTTGCAAAATTCCAACGAAATATCTGAAAAGCCACGAGATCCTGTACAAGCCACAGCTCAGAGCATAGCTACACCGAGCAATTACCAAGCAACTATATAGCTACACCGAACATGTTACCTGCCGGCCACCCTTAAACTGGCATTCAGCACAGATGTTTACTGACAAACTGATTTTCCCTTTCATGGGAGCAATGCTAGATTCCCATTGACAGGTTGATTACTCCATTTTCTTCTGTAACTTTAAAGTAATTTCCAATCCTAAATTCAACATGCTGGCTGTTACAATCCCAATAGTTTCTGAACCAAGATGTCCTTCTGCCTTGGCTGAGAATTTCAACAATCTAAGTCAGTATCAAACAAATGTAGGGAGCTATTGGATTTTCATAGCTTAAACCTGCTATAAAAACGAGGCACAATCTTTGGCTCTGTAAAATGTGCATTTCCAGGTGTCTTAATGGATTCAAGCTTATTGATTTCCTACCTGTGCATCTATTAAGAGGTGTCTCATCAACAACATGGAGTTTTTCAAAGACTCTTTTTCATTGGGCAAGAAAGTATCTTCATCCTCATCCAGCATTTTTGACTTGTTCACGATAAAATGCGAGATCTGGTCATTTAGGGTATGCAATGACTGCACAGCTGTGGGAAGAGAGAAAGAAAACAAAGAGCACTGAAACCATGCAGGCGGACTGGCTGGAATCACTGCCAACATCTGAAATGTCCAAAGGATGGGCGGATGTTATCATATTCTGGAGAACTAATTAACCAAGGGTTAAAACATACATATTAACAGTTGAGACAATAACATATTACATTAGATTAAATATTTTACTAAAGCAAGCAGATCCTACCACACCTTGACTGTATTTAGAGTCTATGGCTATGTCTCCACTCGCCGCACCAGAGAATAACTCCTTTTTGTGCTACAGCTTTTGCACAAAAAGGCATGTGTGGATGCTCTGCAGGGGTTTCTTGTGCAAAAAGAGCCTATCAGAAAAAGCATAGCTGCTCTGATGGCCATTCTGTTAATGCATGCAGTGTGGATGCTCTCTTGCACAAAAGCACATCGCTTTTGCAATGTGCTTTTGAGGTGTAAATGCTCTTTTGCGCAAGAAGTTTTCGCAGAAGATCTCTTCTGCAAAAAGCTTCTTGGCCAAAAACCCCGTAGCGTAGACAAAGCCATAATGTGCAAGATCCATTTCCCTGGCTGGTAGATACGCTAACACTGCGTGAGTGTATCTACTAGCCAGGCAGTACACAACTACACAATAGAGAGGAGGGGGCCAGGACTAGGCCAGGGCAGGATGGAATCCCCAGGGCCAGATTTGTCCATGAGCCCCGCCAGGATCGTGCGTGGGACGGGCAGCACCCTGGAATCTGCATGTGCCTGGCCAGGCCCACTCCCCACCAGCCAATTCTCCCCTCTCCCACTCTCCCCCCGCTTATACTGTTGGCCTTCACAACATCGGCTGGCAACGAGTTCCCTAGATTGATTCTGTTGTGTGAAGAAGTACTTCCTCATGTTTGTTTTAAACCTCTGACTTGTTAATTTCACTGAAAGCCTCCAAGTTCTTGTGTTATGTGGAAGGATAAATAACATTTCCTTATTCACTGTCTCCACAATGTTCAGGATTTTATAGACCTCTACCATAGCCTCCTGCAGTCATCTCTTTTCTAAGAACATTCTTTTTAATTACACCTCATGTAGAAGCTGTTTCATTTTGCTAATCATTTTCGCTGCCCTTCTCTGTACTCTTTCCAGTTCTAATGTTTCTTTTTTGAGTTGGGGTGACCAGAGCTGCACATAATATTCAAGGTGTAGGGATACCATGGATTCATGTTGTAGCAGTAAGATATTTTCTAATCAGTCTATCCCTTTCCTAATGGTGCCTAACATTCTCTCCACTTTTTTTTTTTTTGAGTGTTGCATATTGAGTACATGTTTTCCGAGACTATCCACAATGACTCAAAGATCTCTTTCTTCAATGGTCACAGCAAAGTTAGAAATTGTTATATCATTTGGAGTGCCACAGTTTAGAAAGAAATCACTGGAAACAGAGAGCTTGATCAGTTGCAAGTGTCCATTTATTTCATATCACAGAACTATCTAGAACCAGCCCAAACCAGCTGGGCTGACCCCTAGTGACCTAACTCAGTTACTATAACAACAAGATCTATATCTACAACCCCAATACTCAACAGAACTCATCACTTTGGATGCACAGTTAGTTATGGGGTAATTTCAGGGTTTGTGCTTGGTGTTGCACTGATAGCTCAGGAGAATGAAGTTCTCATCATCACAGAAGAGCTTTCCTCATCCTGCCCTGCCATTGTGACTCAACCCAGACCTGAAGGGACCTCTTCTAGAGGAGAAAAGGGAGTCAAGTGTGCTTCATTCACTCCTTGATTTCTCCGCTGAGAATGCTATCAGACAATGTGAAATGCGGCAGTGGCTTTTGTGATTGCTGGGCTGAGTCCAGTTCCCAATCTAGAGAGGAAAGTCTCCTTGTGCCATCACCAACTCCTAGACAGTCCTCTTCCCTGTCTGAACAGCCTCTTACAGCCAAACTTTTGCAGCATCAAAAACTCATTCTCTTAAGATTAAGAGTGTGACACCGCAGGCAAATAGGGTTGCCAGATAATTTCACAAAAAATACCGAACATGGAGGGAAAAAAATTGGTTGAGCAAAAAAAGGGGGACCAAAGTTGTTGAGCAAAAAAAAAACACTGCACCTTTAAATCCCCATGCTCTTCACTCCCAACATCTGAGAAAAACAGAAAATACTGGACATTTTACATGTCAGATATTTTCTTTTTCTTTTTTATCAAACAGAGGCTGCAAATACCGTGCTGTCCAGGCCAATACCAGACACCTAGCAACCCTACAAGCAAATGGGTTACAAAACAGGGTTTTTGCTCTGCATATGTTTAATTATTACCCACCTATTCTTGCATGAGTATGTAGTGCTTCATATGACAGAACAGGACAGCAGCATTCATAGGCTGGGAATGCCTAGTGGTAAGGGGCGACTGTGTTACAAAATAATATTTTTGGCTAATGTATTACACTAGCTTCTAGAGGCCCCGACTGAAAATGAGGAGTCTTTGTGCTGAACTTTATGACTATACATAAGAGAAAAGCTCAGCCGCCAATGGCTTACAAATCTAAATAAACCAGCCAGACAGCGGCACGCTATGAGCGTGAAGTGAGTGACTGGCACCAGGACACACAGCAGGGTAGTGTCAGCACTGTGATCAGACCCACTCACAGCGGGGCAAAGAGGGACAAATGCCCTGGGGCCCAGTGATTCAAAGGGGCCCATGGCTCCCAGGCCCTGGGGCAGCAGCTAGAGCCTCCCAGGCCTTTTAAATCACCACAGGAGTGCCACTCCACACAATGCAGGGGAGGGGGAGCAGCACTGTGGTTCAAATGGCACCCGAGGGCGGAGGAAGGGAGAGGGAATATATGGAAGGCCAGCAGCCCCACCCCCCACTAAGGCTCAGTACCAGGCCCCCTCACACCTTTCCTGGGGGTCCATAGAAGCTATCAGCTCCCCCTGACTACAATTAGAACCCAGATCAGCTGACTCCCAGGCCAGCTACCAATTCACTAGACCAGGCAGCCCAATGAGAGGACAACAAGGAGAAAGCGATATGAAAAAATAGGGAGTGTATGAGCTGTGGGAGGCAGAACCAGAGAGAGAAAACCAATAAAACTCTGTAAAATGTGCCTTTGTTTTTATATACTGAATACCAGGACATGAAATATTAATCTACCTTTAGCAATCTAGGGCCAAACCCAGATGAAGTATGTGGGGGAATTCTGCCCCTGCTCCTCTTCCATGTAAAAATACATCAGCTGCTACATGTTTGTGGTTCATCAAAGTCCCCAAGCAAATGCACTTTATGATCGTGTAAGTTATATGAACCATAATGAGATGAACTAATGATCAAATTTATCTCTGCATAATAAAAGCCTTTGTGTTTCCACCCACTGGAAAAATCTATGATGCAATTTGCACTTAAACCATCACAAGTTTTGAGTTTTCATCTTCACTGTAGGCCTGTCAAATAAATGAGCCTAAAATTATTCTTCAGTGTATCTTTTTCCCCCCCTAGTTTCAGGCAGTAAACCACTGCTAAGCTTCAGTTTATGGTAGCCTATTATTCCGAACTGTACTTTGGCTGTATTTAATGTATATTTGCCAGTCCTCATTTGCCAAGGTTGTTTATGAATTAGGAATTGTGTGTAGAGGTCTCTCATAATCTGATTTTAAAAGTGTTCGGCAATGAAATTAGAAAAGGAAATACTTCTTCAGACAGTGGGCACTCGATCTGTGGAACTTGCTGCCACGGGATGTTCTGAAGGCCGAGAATATAAATGGATTAAAAAAAGAATTAGATATGTTCATGGAGGACAGGCCCATCAATGGCTCTTAGACAAGATGGTATGGGATGTGACACCATGCTGCAAGTGTCCTAAGTCTCTCAATGCCAGCGGCTGAGCCTGGATAACAGGGGACATATCACTCAGCAACTTCTCTGCTCTGTTCATCCCCTCGGAAGCATCTGGCATGGCCACTGTCGGAAGATGGGATACTGAGTTAGACAGACCATTGGTCCGACCCAGTATGGCTGTTCTTATGAGTCACGTATATAAAGGGGTTGGGGTAGAGCATGGATGGGCAACTTAGGCTAGTGGGAGGGGCCTATGAGTGGTCCTCCATCTCAGTGGGCCACAGGATTGCCGTAATCAAGACCATCTCCCGGGATAGGGTAGTTTTGCTCACTGTGCTTGCGTACCTAGAATTTGCAGGGTGTGCCGACTGAACCATAGCAGCGCTTTGATTGGATGCAAAGGGAGCAGATGGCTCTCAATACATGTGTGCAATCAGCACGCACCTCACTTCACATGCCCTTGTGGGTCATGTTAATACTACTCGTAAGTAAAAAATGACATGGATGGAAACCTGCGGAATCGATCAACCTGTGCGTGAGCAATGGTAAACAAAATGTCTCATGGGCCACATATCAAATCCCAATGGGCCACGGGTGGCCCTCAGACCTCAGGTTCCCCACCACTGGGATAGAGTGATTGATATCCCGCACTTGGGGTGGATGAATCCCAAGCACTGCTGCATGCTGGGGACCAACTGACAGGACTATGCAGCACTTTAGGGTATGTCTAGACGACAGGGTTTTGTCGACAGAAGCTTTGTCGACAGATACTGTCGACAAAGCTTCTGTCGACAAAGAGCATCGAGACTACATCCAGTTCTGTCGACAAAGCAAGCCGCTTTGTCGACATAACAGTGTGGACGCAAAGGACAGTGTAGATGCAATAATGCCTTCTATCGACAGAACTCTGTCAACAAAAGGCATTATTCCTCATAGAATGAGGTTTACATACGTCGACAAAACTGCTGAGTTTTGTCGACGTTTATGTCGACATAACTCAAAGGCAGTGTGGACGCAGGTATAGTTTTGTCGACAAAAGTCCACTTTTGTCTACAAAACCCTGTAGTCTAGACACACCCTTAAAGACTAACAAGATGGTTTATTAGGTGATGAATAAACCATCTTGTTAGTCTTTCAAGTGCTGCATAGCCCTGTCTTTTGTTTCAGCAAGACCAAACTGACACAGCTACATCTCTATTACTGTAAATATGGACATAGCATTAGTTGCTTATATGGCTCCCATCCCCCTGGTATCTGAGACCTTGTCTATACTAACCCCCGCCAGTGATCTAAGCTGGCATACTTATGGCAGCGTGTTGCATGCTGTAAGTTCGGTGAGGGCTGCTTTCCCATTGTTGCCGGCTACTTTTCTTGTCCTGGTGGAGTATTGACATCAATGGGAGAGGGCTTGGGGATCGATTTATCATGGCTATGCTGACATGAAAAAGCGACAGCCAGTGGATCGATCGCCGCAGCGTCAATCCCTGGCAGTCCTGAAGAAAAAGACCTGGGGATTAGAGTGGATGAGAAGCTGGATATGAGTCAAGAAGTGTGCCCTTGTAGCCAAGAAGGCTAACAGCATACTCGGCTGCATTAGTAAGAACATTGTCAGCAGATCTGGGGAAGTGCTTATTCCTCTTTATTCAGCACTGGTAAGGCCACATCTGGAGTATTGCATCCAATTCTGGGCCCCCATTACAGAAAGGATATAGATGCATTGAAGAGTCCAGCGGAGGGCAACAAAAATAAGGAGAGGCCGAAGGATTTGGGCTTATTTAGTCTACAGAAGAGTGAAGGGGGATTTGATAGCAGCCTTCAACTACCTGAAGAGAGGTTCCAAAGAAGAAGGAGGCTGTTCTCAGTGGTAACAGATGACAGAATGAGGAGCAATGGTCTCACATTGCAATGTGGGAGGTCTAGGTCGGATATTAGGAAAAACTATTTCACTAGGAGGGTGGTGAAGCACTAGAATGGGTTACCTAGGGAGGTGGTAGAATCTCCATCCCTGGAGGTTTTTAAGTCCCGGCTTGACAAAGCCCTGGCTCGGATGATTTAGTTGGGATTGGTTCTGCTTTTAGCAGGGGGTTGGACTCGATGACCTCCTGAGGTCTCTTCCAACCCTAGGATTCTACGATAACATGAGCCAAAGCTTCTCCAGGGTCTAAGAGCTTCTAATGTATGTGAATGCATTGCTATGGCAATATAAATTGTTCTGGAACTGTGAAATATTATTTCCAATGTAATATTAAACGGGGGCAGGCAGCTGGATTAAAACTAAATTAAAATCATTTTTGAAGGTGAGAGACATTATGATTAAGTTTCCCATGGTCATAAGCCAAAGGAATTATTTAATACTGAAAATTCACATTTACATTTGAATGTTTTCCACCCCATCACCCAAGTCAAAAGCCATAATGGGAACAAAATGCACATTGGTTCTTCTGCATCTGATTGGAACCAGCTAAGGGGATGTGTTTGAGGTTCTGATAATTTAACCCAGCTGTGGCCCTAACCATCTCGCCACATTACTACAGGGGAAACAATTCCATGCTTTGTCTTTTGTGCATTAATAAAACTCTCAAAAATTTAGTGGCAGGGTGGGGCGGTGCCTCTAAAAGTGTGAAGAATCACCTTGATTCCCAAAGCATCCATGATGATCTTAACCTTTAAAAGTTCCTTCCAAGACTTGCATCTCTCTTAACTCACCCTAACCCATCCTCTCTTTCCTCTTCCTTCTTTGTACGAAATGCATGCTTGGGAACAAAGAGCCTTTGGAGGATGAGGCAGTAAGTATGGAGGATTTGATCTGAGTACTGGGGTACTAAGTGCCTTGTATTGGTTTAATAAATAATTGGCATTAAAGGCCTGAAGCATTGGATGGGCATATTTTAAATAATAATAATCAATAGTATGTCAGATCATGATTGGGGCCAAAAGCCAAATAATCTGTTCTGGCATTTACACATGCCCCTGTGTGCATTGGAATAGAATTTGGGGAGATTCAGCTATACAGGCAGCAGAATAGTATATATTCAATAAGGATTCCCATTCTTTGCTCTTATACCATGATAGGCCTTGCTAGTCTCCTACCCTGTGTGGGGACATAAGTAGGAAGGGGGATAAGGGATACAAGATGCCGCCCTCCCATACCACTTATCCTGGGCACAACGCAGCCTCTAGGACAGCACTTCTCCCTTACAGAATCAACGGTTCTATCCTGTAAGGCGCAGGACCACCTGCATACCCATAATCATGCACTGACGCACACAAACACATGCCATTCACATGCAGACACACACTGCATTCCTATAAAAGGGGAGTGGGGCCTCCAGGGCTTCTCCTCCTGGAGACAATGTCCTAAATAGCTCCTCACTCAGCTGTCCTTGGTTCTGCCAGACAGCCCCCTTGACCTTCACCCTTCCAGGCCTGGGCTGCAACTGAGCTGCCTCTGGTGCTGCAGGTTCTTATATAGTCCTTCCTGGCTCCCGGTTGATTGGTTGACTGTCCAAATCCGCGAGGAGGCAGCTTTGAATATCTCAGTCTAAGGGTACGTCTAGACTACCTGCCTCTGTCGCCAGAGGCATGTAGATTAGGCTACCAGACATAGGAAAATGAAGCGGCGATTTAAATAATCGCCGCTTCATTTAAATTTACATGGCTGCCGTGCTGAGCCGACAAACAGCTGATCAGCTGTTTGTCGGCTCAGCGCGATAGTCGACATCAAAGGCATTTGTCGACCACCCAGGTATGCCTCCTGGGATGAGGTATACCTGGGTGGTCGACAAATACCTTTGATGTCGACACCCACGCGTCCAGACTATCACGCTGAGCTGACAAACAGCTGATCAGCTATTTGTCGGCTCAGCGTGGCAGCCATGTAAATTTAAATGAAGCAGCAATTATTTAAATCGCCGCTTCATTTTCCTATGTCTGGTAGCCTAATCTACATGCCTCTGGCGACAGAGGCATGTAGTCTAGATGTACCCTTAGTGCTTACTGCTCTTTTGATGCAGAATCAACAAAGAGGAGCAGCAGAGAATAAGTAGCAAACTCCGTTCTGGAGCTATTGTGACATAAAAAGAAGTACATGAACTACTTAGAAAGTAAGTAGGAATGACATATTCATTTTAGCTGCTAACAGAGGGTTTGCCAAGTGGAAACGGATAAAATGAACAAGAGAAAAATACTATTACCGTTTTTATTTTATTTTGAAGGGGTTTTTTAGAACAATGGAAAGTCTCACTAACTATTATAAAAAGGAGTAGTGGAGTGGCATAGGGACTGGCAAACTTGTCTACTAGGCTATAGAGCCAGTTGTCTTTATGACCCCAATCATATAATTGGTTGCACTGCAGGCAGACTTCTGCCCCCACAAAGAGCTGATGATGAATCAGGGCCTAACTCACCAATTTAAATCTGACTTCAGACAATGGCGATTGCATTTCACCAATACTATACAACACAGTTCTGTAGAGCATTTCCGGCATAGTAATCCTGGCAACTTACCAGGGGTAAGGTTTGGCAACAAAAGTGCTATCAACATGCAAAAGTTGGCAGAAGTAAAAACCATTGCCTCCCATTGTCCATGTTTCATGGGTGCATTGCTAGCAGCCTGTCAACAGACAGAGCAAAGCAATGTGGATAATCATCCAGCAGTGCAGTGTTGTGGGGAGGCAGCGCTGATCCCTGCGCTTTTTAGGATTCTCTCTGAAATCCCCCACAGCATTCTCAGCTACTGGGAGCAACATCGTGAGTAGCTCTATGAGCTCTCCATGCTGAGGAACGTCAAAGCAGCAGAGCAGTCTCTCCAGCCTTCCCTCCTGCAGCAGACTACTGCTGCCTGCTGTTGTGTTTCTAGCAGGGCAGGACAAGAACATTCCAATTATTTGCTTTTTTTGTTTGTTCCCCAAACAGAGCAGCTCACTCAGTTATCACATACTTCCTGGAGCTTTGACAAGGAAGAGATGCATGGCTGCAGAGCAGCAGAGATCACAAAACACTGAGCAGAGCCATCAGGACAGGCATTGTGGGATACTGGCAGAAGTCAGCTCTCTCAACAAGAAAAACAACCGAGTCCACATTGGCTCTTTGTCGACAATGAAGGGAAGGGAAAAGGAAAAAGTCTCTTGCAGGGCTAGAAGTTTTTTGTCACCAAAACTGGATGCTCTCCTCCCCCCCCCCCCCCCGAACAAAAGTTGCATTATAGTGTGTACGCTTTCATTGTTTTGTCAGCAAAAGGCAGTTTTGAGTTATAAAACATGCTAGTGTGGACAAGGCCCAGGAAAGATTGTGCAAAATAGCCACAAAGCATTTGAAAAATTCAGTCCCAGGCTTGCAAACTGCAACAGATTTAGACCCAGCCAAAGGGATGGAGGGAGGGGAGAGAAGAGGCTTAGATTCTTTCAAAAGAATACTCTATTGATGAAGAACTGCCAAAATACCTTCCGTGGTTGTTTTTTTATGTGTTTGTTTGTTTTGCACTCATAGCCAGGGCTTTCACAACAGCTCAGAAGACTGCTAAGATTGTAACCTAAAGCTTCTATAGTACCAATTTGGAGAAAACGTTAGCTTTCTGAGATCAGAAGAGTCATATAGCTTGCTAGTATGTTTCTAGAGCTTGTTTTGTTATTCTGGGGCTTTGTCAGACAAGTTCTGGCTAGATAGAAAAGGTGATCAAGACACTTTAGAAGGTCTGCTGTTAGCCAGATGATATTGTTTTATTCATTGTATCAATATTTCATACACTTTTACGATTGAACTGAATAGATTAAGGCCCCAGAAGAAATACTGCCCCAAGCTCAGCCATTTTTTCAGTACCTCTTTCCAGTGAGTAATAACTAATAATAATGTTTAGCACTTTACACACACATTCTCGCTCTCTTTTATCACCATTTCTCAAAACACATTACAAGAGTGGGTCGTTATTCCTATGCTCACACATGCATATATTGGGAAATAACGTAATGGAGTGATGTGCTCATGGTCACTCTGGGAGATTGTGACTGAGCTGGGAAGGGAACCCAGATTTCTCCACACCCAGTTCTATGGCCTTAATCCCTCAGACCTCCTTAATTAATAAATACTACTGTGCACACAAGGAATCTTGGGACACAATTGACTGAGTCTCCCCTTCCTTTGGGTGGAGGCTGTCTGGTCAAACCATCAACTTCCAAATGTCCTAGGTAGCTGGAAAGAGAATCACACAAGGGCTTTAGAGATCTCCATTTTGTGGGTGGCCTAAAATAGGAAGCTGACGTGAATATGTAAGTTGCTGGACTAGCTACTAGCCTCTGTGGAGCAACCATTGTTGGAATAGGCAGGCAAGAGTCATGCAGGATAGCCATACTGCACAAGTCAGGGATGGGATGGATAATTAATGGAGATTGCCTATCTCCTAGAGCTGGAAGGGACCTTGAAAGGTCATTAAGTCCAGTCTGCTACCTTCACTGCAGGACCAAGTACCATCCCTGACAAATTTTTACCCCAAATGGCCTCCACAATGATTGAACTCTCAACCCTGGGTTTAGCAGGCCAATGCTCAAACCACTGAGCTATCCCTCCCCCCAAAGGTCAATAGGTGACCTTAGAGGAGACTGGAAAGTGGCTAAAACTCCCTCCAGCTCAGGAGACAGACATAGTATTGTAAGGCCCATGTAGTGAGTGTAGGCCCATGCAGGAGGAGTCTACCAGTAGGACAGAATGGCAATTTCCTGAGTTCTGAAAATCTTGGGAGATTTGCACCCTTTTGCAGTGGGACATGAGACCCTGGATGCTGTCAGGGTTCAGATAAAATCCAATCCCAGAATTCCCACTCTGGCAGCATCCACATCTGGACAGACCACATGAAGAAGGCCACTTGAACACCTTGCTCACCTCTGATTCACACTTGCTACTTTTGGGAGGGGTGTCCTCTTTTAGTTTCTGTCATGCCATCATGATATGGACCAGCTGAAGGTTCTGTGATTTGAATCACTGGAGAGACCTTTCCATTCATCCACTATTAAGTATCCCCATCAATGCCAAAAACAAAGAAACTCCCAATAGCTCCACTTATCAGCAATGAGCAAAGGCTCCTGAAGCATTGTGTGGTCTGAGGGAGGCATTAATACAGCTAATAATGGTAGAGGAACAGAAAAGTCAACAGGCAAGTGGCGTATTATAAAATTCACACTTGTTGGAGAGGAAATCAGTGCACCCTCTCCTTCATTTCTCTGTCATCCACCTCAGCAATCAGCAGGATTAGCATGAATTTTGCTCTAAATTACATACTCACCATGAAACCCATCCCACACCTTAAAGCTGAAAGGAGCAGTTTGTTGGTGTACACTAATCCAGGTCACTTCCTTTGATGATCCCAGTCAGAAGCAACAGACCTGAAATATTTCCCTGGAATTATGTGCTCGTCTGGATAGACAGAGGCTGTGCAAAGGAGAGCTCAGTTCTATTCCTCCTTGCGGCTGACACAGTGTGACATTTGGCAAAAGACTTCAGTGCCTTCAGGATACTGATTTTCCTTTGATCTAGGTATGAGAAAGCACTGCAAATGCTAGGCACTGGTCTTATCAGCACTGTGTCAGCACTTCACCCTTCTGAGGTAAAAAAGGGCTTTCAGGAACCATGCTGACAGGTGGAGAAACACCACGGAAGAAGCCAGCCCTGCCTGGAAACTGAGCAGACCAGTGTGGAGTGAGGCTGGGTTCTCTTCTGAGCCATCCAGGCCGCCTGTCCTCACAGACCCTTCCCCACCATGAAGCCAGCAAATGGAAGCCACTCTGAGTAGTATATGCCTGTGTATTTTTTCCCAGTTTTGTGTATTTCAGACTCTATGGTCTTACAGGCCCTAATCCAAAGCCCACTGAAGTCAGTGGACAGTCTAGAAAGCTGTATAAATAAAGCTTTAGGAATTTTTGACAAAACGTTTTTTCATCAGAAAATGCTAATTTGTCAAAACTAAACTTTTTGTGGGAAAGGGTCTCCCCCCCACACACACACACAAAATTTTGAATTTTTGTTCAAATGGTCAGAGAATATAAGAATTGCCACACTGGGTCAGACCAAAGATCCATCTAGTCCAGTAACCTGTCTGCCAATAGTGGCCAATGCCAGATGCCCCAGAGGGAGGGAACACAACAGGAAATCCTCACGTGATCCCTCTCCTGTCATCCATTTTCAGCCTCTGACAAACAGAGGCTAGGGACACCATTCCTATCTGTGATGGGGTTCTGCACCTGCGCCCTGTAAGCTGCCCGAGTGCAGCTTGTTGGCGCGCTCTGGCAGGCGAAGGCCACGCCTACCATGCCTGCACGGAAGCTTCCCTCCCTGAACACGGCAGCATTAGGACCCTGGGGCAGCTGCACGTCAGCAGCGGTGGGACACTGGGCCACACAGAGCGGGGAGTTCAAAAGGGCAGGGGAGGAGGAGGACAGAGTGGGAGAGCAGGGACTGGTTGTGCTCTCTCCCACAGAAGGGCCGGCAGACACCGCTGTAGCGGAGGAGCTGGAAGGACGGACACTGAGCTTCTCGGGCCAAGATGCTGGAGGGCCTCGATCGGAGGACATGGGCCAATGCAGATGGTTGGCAGGGACCCGGGGTGAACTAGGGGTGATGTTGGGGATGGGGCACCCATGAAGGAGAGACCTTGGGCAGGGTGAGGAACCCCAAGGGGGATGGCAGCAAGGCAAAGAAGAGGGGGATGACTGGAGACCCTTAAATGGACCTTGCCACACTACCCATCCTGGCTAATAGCCATTGATGGACCTAACCTCCATGAATCTATCTAGGTTTTTTTAAAACCCTGTTAAAGTCATAGTCTTCACAACATCCTCTGGCAAGGAGTTCCACAGGTTGACTGTGCACTGAGTGAAAAAAACCTTCTTTTTGTTTGTTTTAAACCTGCTGCCTATTAATTTCATTTGATGACCCCTCGTTCTTATATTGTGGGAATAAGTAAATAACTTTTCCTTATTCACTTTTTCCACACCAGTCATGATTTTATAGACCTCTATCCTATCCTCCCTTACTCTCTCCTTTTTTCTAAGCTGAAAAGTCCAAGTCTTTTTCATCTCTTTTCATATGGGACCTGTTCCAAACCCCTAATCATTTTTGTTGCCCTTTTCTGAACACAACAAATTTTAAAATATGACAATTTCCAGTTTTCCTATTAGAAATGAATGTTTTGAAATTAAAGCTAAATTATAGTAAAATATTTTTAATAAAGCTGGTTGAACTAGAAAGCAACTGTTTTCATTTAACATCAAGGAAAGTCTTCTTTTGTTTGTAGTGGGGGTGGGGTGCGGAGTTTTTGCAGATTCAGTCCATGAATTCTTTCAAGATTGTGACTTTTTGTCATGACTTGGGAAAAAATGTTGATATCTCAAAGATTTTCACAGAATAGGAAAATAGTTTCCCACCCAGATCTAATTTATAGTCCCCTTTCCTAATCCTCTTTTTCTTGCCTTCTCTATCTGTCTTCATTTCTTCTCCAGGTCTCTCTCCCATTAAATATAAAATCAGGCCTACTTGTTGGACTCCCGCTGGTCCACCCCACATTGGCTTTGAAACTGCACATCAAATAGCCACCCTGCCTCTGTGCAGTATATGTGAGGTTCTGCTATGGTTGCAGTGAGTTGAATATCTCTGCAAGGAAATCCCTGTCCCTCCTTGACTAGAACTGCATGAAACCCCACTACAATTAGATCAGAGTTTAATGCAGAATCAAGGATTTATTTTCTTTCTGCAAATTTTCCATCAGTTCTACTCATTACCCATTATATAAAGTACATGATTTTTTTGTGCTCACTTGGCAAATTCCTACACATCAGTTCATGCAGTCATTTGTTTAATTTGGTTCTGCACCATATCATCACAAGTTATGTATGCTTCACCAAACGGGGCTCCTTGGCTATTTATACCAAGACCATGGACAATGTGCTTTTCATTTCCTGACCGTAGTCTTCGGGACCCTTGCTAGTTCCTGTACTCATCCATCTTATAGTTTAAGTATTCTCTCTCTTTCCCTAGGCCCATTACTTTGGCTTTGTTCACACTTTTATAAATTAAGGTCTTTCGGCATTTCTATTATAAATCTTTATGAGTCCGACAGAAAAATTCACTCCAGTGAGGAGTGCAGCACAGAAGTGATTTTTTTTTCGTAATGAAATCTGAGGTGGGGAAATAAAATCCACATTGAACTTGTGTGCTGTTAGATAAGTTATCTATATTTTCTCAAAGAAAGCAGATTAAGCTTTGCTCCCCTTCCCACCTGCCAGCCCTGCATAATTCTTTGTTTTCTTACTTTTAAAAAAATAAATTCACTTGCATTGCATGGCCATTTTATTTTGTCTAGTGGATACTGGGCACAGCCACACACTGGACTTTCATGACCCCTTTCATGTAGCTATCACACGATTGTAAATGATGCACTGTGTCTTCCTTTTGTGGATCTTCCACATAAAGGGTATGTCTAAACTACATGGCTCTGTCGATGGAGCCATGTAGATTAGTTTACTTGAAAAAGGGAAATGAAGCGGTAATTTAAATAATGGCCGCTTAATTTAAATAAAAATGGCCGCCGCGCTGTGCCGATCAGCTGATTGTCGGCACAGAGCGGCAGTCTAGATGGGGATCTGCCAACCCCAGAACCCTTCGTCAGCAGATCCTTTATGCCTCATGAAACAAGGCTTACGGGATCTGCCGACGAAGGGTTCTGGGGTCGGCAGATCCCCGTCTAGACTGCCGCGCTGTGCCGACAATCAGCTGATCGGCACAGCGCGGCGGCCATTTTGATTTAAATAAAGCAGCGATTATTTAAATCACCACTTCATTTCCCTTTGCCGTCCTGCCTAATCTATATGGCTCCGTCGATGGAGCCATGCAGTCTAGACACACCCAAAGAGAACAGTCTGCTACTGCTGCCAGCTAGTGGAGTTATTCCTTTAGTTCAAGGGGTAGACGTCTGTGCTTTGGTGAAGAGAGTCCCAAGCTCAAACTTTGTTGTTTGGAACACTCTGCAGACAGAACAAATTGCCCACCCTCAGCCCCACACACGCCCTCTGTAAAGAGATTGTAAAATGGGAGCTAAGATGGGCTGATGGGTGTGCAGGAGAAAGGAGCCCTGTGTGGGGGGTACTAGCTTTGATGCTGCTTATATGGCAAATCGGAAACATTAGTAGCAGTGGGGAGGGGCCACATTTGCCCTCCACATGGAGGTTTAGGCCAGGGGTTCTCAAACTTTGTGATACCACAACCCTCTAAAATGCTAAATGAATTTGTGTGACCTCCCCACACTCACTGCCATGGGTCACTTCCTTCCCCCTTCTCACCAGACTCCTTGCCCTCCTGGGGTTCCTTCAAGGCGTTTGCGGTCCTCAACGCTCTTCCCCCCTGCAGGCTCCTTCCCCCATCTCTTTCTCCTCTGTGCCTCTTTTCCACTCTGCGTCCCTTTGGGGTTTTTTTCTCTCTTTCTCTCTCTCTCCTCTCCTCCTCCTCTGACCCCCACGTGCCCTTATTTACCTCTGGGTCCTCCGCCCCGACCCAATCCTCCAGCCCATTGCCTGAGGGACCCCGCCCTCTCCCAGCTGGGAAAGTGTTCGGTCACCCAGCAACCATGCCCAAGCTGGCCCCTTGCGCGTCCGCTCCTGCGCTGGCCTCACTCTCCCGCTGCCTTGCCTCCTCCTGTAGCTGAGCCGCGCTCCTGAAGTCCCGCAGCCCCGGCCACACTGCGCAGCTTGCTGGCGGCTACCTTCCGCCGCCCTGCCGCTCTTCACGGCCCAGGGGAGAGGTGTCGCAAGTGAAAAACCAAATCCAGCTGAGACCCCCCCTTCTAAGTTGCTCGCAACCCCCCTGGGGGTCATGACCCACAGTTTGAGAAATGCTGGTTTAGGCAATAGCAGAGCCACTGGCTACTCTCCAGTATGCACCCCCCAAAAAAGTTCTGCACCTACAAAGGAGAACGCAGCGCCATAGGGAACTGCTTGGGCCATGGTCCTGGCATTTTGCATGGGCTGCTGTCCAATGCAGTGGAATTACATTGGCTCTCTTTACAGCCTTTCACGCTCCCAGGGGAAACATCAGGCTTTGACTAAAGGTATGTCTGCCCTGGAACTTGAGGGTGTAATTCTCAGCTTGAGGAGAAACACTGCAACTAGCTCTAATTGTACTAGTGCACTAAAATTCCCAGTTCCAGTGTAGCCATACCTGTAGTCTCTTACCTCCCTTGAGAAAGGTGTTATTTTGTTAAGTTCCTGATAAGTTAGACACAGAGAGGGTATGTGATCTACATGGGTGGCAGGTGAAGGTCCAGATGGGGAAGGCAGCTGAAGTCCTCCCTTTGCTCCTAAAGCCACACCCCTTCCCTGAGACCACACCCTTTCACCACCTTTCCTCCTCCCAAACAAGTCTTGCCCACCCGCAAGGGCATGGCCACAGCCCCTCCTGGGTGGCTGGGCAGTGTAGGCAATTTTAGGAAGGCAATGCCTTCCCTTTCCTACATTACCCGGCACCCATGGTGTTCTACCCATGGGCACAGAAATTGGTGACTAAACAAAGACGAGAACCCAGAAGTCCCGACTTTCAGATCCCTGGGGAAATCACCAGACCACACTTTGCGCCGGCTTTGGTCTTAGGGGAGCCGCATGTTCATTCTTAGCAATGGCTCCAGTACCAGCTTCAGATGGCAAGTGACCAGCAAGCAAAAATATCAGTTGGAGACTGTGGCCCAATAGCTCCAGCATGGACTCTGATCCATTAAGCAAACATCTGTATGTGTCCCACGACAGGAGGCCTTACATAAATGCAGAAGAGCAAAATTCTCTCTTGACCTGCCCTCTGGATCTCTTTTCTGCAGGGCTAATCTGCATCACGTCACTCTGCACTCACACACACGGCAATTTCCCATTAATGTCAATGGAAGTTTGACTTACCGAACAAAGGCACAATAAGTCGTAGTGATGGGAGAGGGCAAGTTTGCCCTTAGGCTCGCTATAAAACAAAGAAGGCACCAGCAACTTTATTAAATACATCTGTTCTGGCCTGATCTCTCCCTAGAACTAAAGCTGCTAATCTGAATCCCATGTATTTTGCCCAAGGAGGAACCGGAGACAGCTAATTTGGGATCTGTTTGCACTGGAACAACTCCAAAATCCAGCTTTGACCTGGGAGGTTAGGCTCTGCTCTCAGTCTTACCAATGGGCATCCAAAGCAATTCCTTTTAAATCAATGGATTCATCCCAGATTATTTATTTCAACTGAGACAAGAATCTAACCTATGGATGTTCCAATTATAATTTGTTAATTCTATATGTCACCACCAAATTAAACTTTCCAGAAGTGAAAGTAAGCTACATTTCTTACAGGTATTGTTGTATCTCAAGCACATGGAGGGGATCTGGGCAGGGTGTTGGGGGGGATTGTGATACAACAGTACCTGTAAGACATTTAAGTGTGGAGTGCAGTGTGGGGGCTCAGGGCAAGGGGATGTGATGGATGAGAGTGGGCTCAGGATAGGGGTTGGGGGGGGAGTCAGGGTTTGGGTGAGTGAGGAGGGGCTCAGAGCAGAGGTGTAGGGGGCTCAGGGCAGGAGGCTGGGGTGTGAAGCGATGCTCAGGGCAGGAGCTGGTGTATGTGTGGATACAGAAAGTGCAGGGGGTAAGAGCGCTATTGAGGGGGGTAGGAGGCCTTGAGGCTCCCAAGATTCATATTAGGAGGTGGCTTGCTGTTCCCTTTTGTCACCCTCAGGAGAGCGAGAGGGAAGTTCATGGTGTGGGTCGCTCACTCTTCTGCCCCTCCCTTCCCTTCCCTAACCAGCAGAGAGAGGAGTGCACAGAGGCCGAGCTTTGCTCCCACTCCCTGAGGGGAAGGGGAACAGCAAGTGGTGTGTTGTATGAATCCTGGGGGGTGGGGAGTTTCAAGGTGCCCTGAGTGGGGTCTTGGGGCTGGAGCAGCCCCAAACTGGGGCGGGGGAGCACACACCCAGCTGGCCCCATTAACCCACCTGTCTGCTGCGTCGCAGGTAGCCCTGGGAGCCCAGTGGGGAGCCCCCCATGCCTCATCTTGCAGCTGAGTGCCCCAGCCAGCCACCGGCTTACTTTCACCTCTGTTTGAAACGCTGCTTGAAATTGTTTTAGCTTCCTTGGCGGTAACAGCAATTTCCTATTCCTCCCATGCTTGCTAATTCCATGTTTCCCGTGACCCTGGTATGTGCTGCTAAGGAATACCTGGTACATTGAGTCCGGGGGCTAGCTCCCGAGCTCATGTATCTGTGTGTGACTCCAGAGCAGTCATGGGCAAGTGAGCGGGCCGCATGAGTGGTCCTCCTCCCTCTCAGTGGGCCGCAAGATTAAAATCGGGTGTGTGCAGTCACCGCGAGCCCAAGAATGAGATTAAATACACCGCACTTCTTCTTTAGCAAGTCTTTTCAACACAGAGCGATCCATTATTGGGGGCAAATTAAATTGCCGGCAAAAGCAACATGAAGAAGCAGAGGGAGCGCCCGGCTATCACCGTGTTGTGTTCAAGCCTCATGTGCCTCACACGTACCCTGGCTTTAAATGTGTCACTTCTCATTTCACTGGGGGCTGCTCGACTTCCCCTCCACTTTGGGCCCCTCCCCTCCTCTGCCCCTTCCCTCAAATCCCCACCCGACCTCTCCCCTGCCTCCTCTCCTGAGCGCACCCCATCTCTTCTCCTTCCTGGCCCTTTCACCATTTCTGGGGCACCATGAATCAGTTGATTTGCACTCCACTAAGGGTCCAGCCGTACAAGCTCTGGGAGGGAGGGGAAGGAGCGGCAGACCCCCCGACAGTGGGAGGCAAAGGGGACAATTGCCCCTGGGCTGGTGATTCTAAAGGGCCTGGTGTTCCGGCAGCCACTGCTGCCACTACTGAGGCCCAGAGCCCTTTAAATCTCCGCCAGAGCATTCAACGGTCGCTCCAGGCAGCTCTAAGGGCTGGGGGGTGAGTGTTGCATCATGCTCCAGGAGGCGCTGAGGACTGAGGGGGAGCATTGTGGTGCACTCGCTGCCCTGGCCCTGCCCACATTCCCCAAGGCCCCGCCCCATCTGGGGTGCGGAGCCACTCTCCCACCTTGCCCAGGGGCCCCACATGGCTGTCGGTTCCCCTGAGGAGGAGCAGGGATGGGGTGATCCAGAGTGCTGGGATGGAGGGGGAGGAGTAGGTAAGTGCAAGGTCCCCAGCATGCAGAAGGCACAGTGGGAGAAGGCAAAGGAGGGTGCATGGGCCACACATAGAACCCCGATGGGCTTCAGGTTGCCTCCCCCCCCCCCCCAAGGAATGCTGCAGCTATCAGTAGAGGCTCTCTAGCTTTTCACCCATCAAACTGTGTACTGTGTCCAGTTCTGGGCGCCACATTTCAAGAAAGATGTGGAGAAATTGGAAGGGGTACAAAAAAGGGCGACAAGAATGATTAAAGGTCTAGAGAACATGACCTATGAAGCCAGGCTTCATGAACTGGGCTTGTTTAGTTTGAAAAAAAGAAGATTAAGGGGGGACATGATAGCGGTTTTCAAATATCTAAAAGGGTGTCACAAGGAGGAAGGAGAAAATTTGTTCCTCTTGGTTTCTGAGGACAGGACAAGGAGTAATGGGCTTAAAGTGCAGCAGGGGAGGTTTAGATTGGACATTAGGGAAAAATTCCTAACCGTCAGGGTGGTCAAATATTGGAATAAATTGCCAAGGGAGGTGGTGGAATCTCCCTCTCTGGAGATATTTAAGAACAGGTTAGATAGACATCTGTCAGGGATGGTGTAGACGGAGCTTGGTCCTGCCTTGAGGGCGGGGGGCTGGACTCGATGACCTCTCGAGGTCCCTTCCAGTCCTATTATTCTATGATTCTATGAAACTGAGATGAGAGTCTGACCCAGGCTGATTTCACAGGTGGATTCTGATATAGAAGATCTTCCTTGGAGCAGCTGGATTAAATTTCAGAGTGTTGAAACAGCACTTGCCATGCAGATACTGGGAACTGCACTGGAAATTAAAGCTGTTTGGGTATTTTTTTCATTGCTGAGCCTTTGTCCAGCAGGCAACAATTGATACATCCCACATATAATTATTCTGATATTACAGAGGCCCAATGTCATAGATGGCAACCCAGCTTCTAAAAGGGCTTCAGTCATCTGCAGAAGAACTTTACTGATTAGTATTTAAATACATGAAGAAGACCCTCCTGCCTGATGCACTCTCAAAATCTGAAGCGAGGAGAATGACAAGGCAAATTCTCCACTCCACCAGCATTAAATCTTCCCTTTTCTGCTGAACTGCACTTTACTAAACTGTGGGCAAATTGTTAGCTCCAGTAATGACCTACATAGAGAAACACATCCTTGGCCATAAATGCAATGAAGAAGGAATATTTGGCTTTGATCCCTAAACTGCAAATATATTACAGTTTCCATTGTAGACTTCTTGGTGTCGGGTTGAATAATACATCGGAAATACCACGAGCGAGACATTTAGCCTAATGGCATTTTAGTTACGGGAACCCCATCAGCTCCTAGAGCCCTCTCCAATTTTAATCTCAACATTTCTCAAATGCAAGAAGCAATTTAAACAGGTGAATGTACCACAGTGATTCTCCCTTAGCGGTTTGACATTACCTCGGAGATTGGAGAAAAAGATACATTTTCTAAGCTCTGGACTTTTTGCATTGCTCCTTCCATCAGAAGCGACACACTGCATCTCTTTAAATGAGGACAGCATGTCTGACACTAGAATCAGCAACAGGTCAGCAAAGTTGCTTTTTTTTTTCAGGGAGTCACACAGCATGAATCAAGAGACGAAGGACACACAGGGGAGAAAGGAAATTGCTTTCTGTCAGGGATAAAAAATATGCTCAGGCTAAAGACTACTTCAAGGAAAAGGTGGATCAGTGAAGTTAATCCAAAAGGACCTACTTTATACTCTTTTCAAACTGCTGCCCAGGTGAACAAAAAGTAAAATAAAGTGCAAGTAATATTGGGGTTATGAACCTCTTGAGGCAAGCCAACAATCAAAACTATCCTTAGAAGGTATGACCGAATAGCTGAGTCTAGTGGTTAGTGCGGGACGTGGTATCAGAACTTCTGAGTTCTCCACTTGGCTCTGCTCAAGGATATTGGACAAGGTTCTTAGGACAGACTTTTTACAATTACTAAGCATCCACAGGGCCAGATTTTCAAAAGATATCCACTCCTATTTGGGCACTCCACGTGCAGCGGAGCCGACAGCCTTCATGGTCCCCTGGACAAGGTGAGAGGTGGCCTAATTCCATGCTCCCAGAATGGGCAGGCTGAAGGAAGAAGGGGCAGGGCTGAGGGCAGCCCTCAGCACAGCCTGGAGCATGGTACGCGCCCCCCCCCCCCCCCCCCCGAGCTCAGCTCCAGCAGACATTTAAAGGGCCCGGGGCAATTGCCCTCTTTGCCTCCCCTACCCATTGTCAGCAGGCCTGGCCACATGGAGTGTTGACCTCCTTAGAAAATCCATCTTATTCTCCCTGGCTCTGTTTTCCCATTTGTAAAACAGGTGGAGTTACCTTCCATACACAGGTAATTAGGAGGCCTAACTAAATTGTGAGTGTAGACTGTTTTCAGAGCCCGAGATAAAATGTTCTTCATAGTATAAAGGCAAAATATTGTTATTTTAAACCGGTGTGAGCTGGATTGGATTTCTCCTGGGTTATTTATGCCAGGAGAAGTTTCATTAATCTCAAAGCCTTTTAGTAAATAAATACAATCCTCGCAAAAATTGAGATCAACCTTCTGGAGAAACCTGCTAGAATGTAATAGGGATGAAGCCAATAAGGCTTATTCAAATCCCCCTAAGAAATGCAATCCCACTCAAAAACATTTCTTAGGTCCATACACAGGAAGGCAACATCTACACATGAAACAGAACCATGACATCATCTCCCTCCTCTTCTGGACACTGTGGAGGCTTCTGCACACAGTCCATGGTCAGTGCTGGGGAAGAGGATGGAAACTGGGTGGGGAAGACACTAATGATAGATTTTCATCCCTAGCCACATCCTCTGACAAAACTTAGCCCCTTTCCTTTATAATCTTCTTAGCTCATATACACTATGAAATCATAGAGTTCACAATTCTAAGGAAGGGTAGAAGGGAGAACAGTAAAATAGAGACAGTGGATTTCAGGAAGGGGGATTTTGGTAATCTCAGAGAGCTCATAGGTAAGATCCCATGGGAATCAAGACTGAGGGGAAAAACAACTGAGGAGAGTTGGCAGTTTTTCAAAGGGATGTTATTAATGGCCCAAAAGCAAGCTATTCCGCTGCATAGGAAAGATATCGCCTTGGCTTAACCACCAGATCTTGCATGATCTAAAAATAAAAAAGGAGTCATATAAAAAATGGAAACTAGGACAAATTACAAAGGATGAATATAGGCAAACAACACGGGAATGCAGGGGCAAGATTATAAAGGCAAAGGCACAAAATGAGCTCAAACTAGCTGCGGGAATAAAGAGAAACAAGACTTTTTATAAATACATTGGAAGTAAGAGGAAGACCAAGGACAGGGTAGGCCCACTGGTCAGTGAGGAGGGAGAAACAGTAACAGGAAACTTGGAAATGGCAGAGATGCTTAATGACTTCTTTGTTTCGGTCTTCACCGAGAAGTCTGAAAGAATGCCTAGCATAGTGAGTGCTAGTGGGAAGGGGGACGGTTTAAAAGATAAAATAAAAAAAAAAACAAGTTAAAAATCATCTAGAAAAGTTAGATGCCTGCAAGTCACCAGGGCCTGATGAAATTCATCCTACAATACTCAAGGAGCTGATAGAGGAGGTATCTGAGCCTCTAGCCATCATCTCTGGAAAATCATGGGAGACAGGAGAGGTTCCAGAAGACTGGAAAAGGGCAAATATAGTGCCCATCTATAAAAAGGGAAATAAGAACAACCCAGGAAACTACAGACCAGTCAGTTTAACTTCTGTGCCAGGGAAGATAATGGAGCAAGTAATTAAGGAAATAATCTGCAAACACTTGGAAGGTGGCAAGGCGATAGGGAACAGCCAGCATAGATTTGTAAAGAACAAATCATGTCAAACCAATCTAATAGCTTTCTTTGATAGGATAACGAATCTTGTGGATAAGGGAGAAGCAGCAGATGTGGTATACCTGGACTTTAGTAAGGCATTTGATACTGTCTCACATGGTATTCTTATCAATAAACTAGGCAAATACAACTTAGATGGGGCTACTATAAGGTGGGTGCATAACTGGCTGGATAACCATACTCAGAGAGTAGTTATTAATGGTTCACAATCCTGCTGGAAAGGTATAACAAGTGGGGTTCCACAAGGGTCTGTTTTGGGACCGGTTCTGTTCAATATCATCATCAACTATTTAGATATTGGTATAGAAAGTACGCTTATTAAGTTTGTAGATGATACCAAGCTAGGGGGGGTTGCGACTGCTTTGGAGGATAGGGTCATAATTCAAAATGATCTGGACAAATTGGAGAAATGGTCTGGGGTAAACAGGATGAAGTTTAATAACGAAAAATGCAAAGTGCTCAACCTAGGAAGGAGTCACACATACAGAATGGGAAGTGACTGTTTAGGAAGGAGTATGGCAGAAAGGGATCTAGGGATTATAGTGGACCACAAGCTAAATATCAACAGTGTGATGCTGTTCCAAAAAGAGCAAACGTGATTCTGGGATTCATTAACAGGTGTGTTGTGAGCAAGACACGAGAAGTCATTCTTCCGCTCTACTCTGTGCTGGTTAGGCCTCAGTTAGAGTATTGTGTCCAGTTCTGGGCACTGCATTTCAAGAAAGATGTGGAGAAATTAGAGAGGGTCCAGAGAAGAGCAACAAGAATGATTAGAAGTCTAGAGAATATGACCTATGAAGGAAGGCTGAAAGAATTGGGTTTGTTTAGTTTAGAAAAGAGAAGACTGAGGGAGGACATGATAGCCATTTTCAGGTATCTAAAAGGGTGTCATGAGGAGGAAGGAGAAAACTTGTTCATCTTGGCCTCTGAGGATAGAACAAGAAGCAATGGGCTTAAACTGCAGCAAGGGAGGTTTAGGTTGGACATTAGGAAAAAGTTCCTAACTGTCAGGGTAGTCAAACACTGGAAGGGTAGTCTACACGCGGCAGAAAAGGGCAATTCCGAAATAAACCCCTTACTTTGAATTACCAGCTAAACCTCATAGAATGAATGAGGAATGGAATGAGGCTTAACTGGTCATTCGAAGTAAGGGGTTTATTTCAGAATCTTCCTTCTCTGCCGCGTATAGATGCGGGCAGTTCTTCCGGGCTAGTCAATTTCCAAAATGGCGACTGCCCGGGAACACGCTAATATTTAAATCCCGTGCTTCATTTGCAATTGCGGTCACCCTCATTAGCCTCTCTAGTTCAAACTAGGGGGGTAGTGTAGACATACTCTTAGCCTTTAAAGTGCCACAGAACTCCTGGTTCCTTTTGCTGAAACAGACTAAGATGACTACACCTTTAAAACTAATGTTCATGAATTTGTTATAATGTTCATGAATTTGTGATGAATCTGTGCCAGCTCAGATACTTGCTTCATCAGTCTCCTGCTTGACTCACAAGTGTTTCTAACAAGGGCACAATTTTTATAAGTAAAGAGTCTGTGAGGAATTTTTAGCCATTTATGTGAATTTTCCATTAATAACGTTGGTCAAAAATGTTGAGAGATTGTGTGGACTAATCAGGAGTAAGATGAGAAAAGGGAAGCAAGAGCTTGATTTCTGTGTCTCTTAGGGCTTGTCTCCACGTCAAGATCCATGCTGCAGAGATTGATCTCCCTGGATTCGATTTAGCAGGTCTAGTAAGGACCCGCTAAATCGGCCGCTGATGGTGCACTGTCAACTCCAGTACTCCACTGGGTTGCAAGGACTAAGGGTATGTCTACACTTGATTCCTCTTTTGAGGGAGGAATGCAAATGTAGACATCCAAAATCACAAATGAAGTGGGGATTTAAATATCCCGCACTTCATTTGCATAATCGCGGACTCCCGTTTTTCCTCAATAGCGCTATTTTGGGACATCAAACTCAGTCCCCGTGGGGTTATTTAGAGAGAAAACCCTTCCCTCAAAATAACCCTTAAACCTCATTTTTTGAGGAGTAAGGGTTATTTCAAGGGAAGAGTTTTCTCTTGAAATAATCCCACAGGGACCGAGTTTGATGTCCCGAAATAGCGCTATTGCAGAAAAGCGGCAGTCCGCGACAATGCAAATGAAGTGCAGGATATTTAAAACCCCACTTCATTTGTGATTTTGGATGTCTACATTTTCATTCCTCCCTCAAAGGAGGAATCAAGTGTAGACATACTCTAAGAGAAGTCAACAGGAGCGCTTCCCCCATTGATCTCTTGCAGTGAGGACTCAATGGAAATTCAACTTAAGGTACATCAACTCCAGCTATGCTATTCACATAGCTGGAGTTGTATATCTTACGTTGACTTTCTCCCCAACTGTAGACCTGGCTTCACTTTTCATTTATCAGTATGCAAAGGCAGAAATAAAATCTCCTGTGGTAGCAAATCTTAAAGCTTGGGTCAACTGACTCTTGCTTATGGAGCTGACACTATCACACTCATACAGCAGTGTAGACTTTCCTGTTCAGGGTAGTGCTTGGACTCAGAGGCTAGGTCTACACTATGGGAGAAAGTCAAACTAAGATACACAACTCCAGCTACGTGAATAGCGTAGCTGGAGTCGACATACCTTAGGTTGAATTTCTGCAGTGTACCCACATCCTCCCTTCAACTTCCCTTACTCCTCGTGACCCAGTGGAGTATTGGAATTGATGGGGATGCCATCAGTGTTCAATTTAGTGAGGCCTCACTATATCCACTAAATCAAAACCCAGGAGATCAATTTCTACAGCGTTGATCTCCCAGTAAGTGGATCCTTCTCTGAGACCCACCTCCCTTGCTGGGTCTCAGAGCCTGGTGTATGCCTCAGTTTCCCCATCTGCAGAGTGAAGATAATTCTTATTCACAAAGAAGTGTTGTGAGGATTATTTCTCTGTTTGTCCAGAGCTACAAAATATTTAGTGACTAAGTGTAATTCTAGCTGAACTGTTACCATGGATCCTTCACAGAATTATCTCTAAAACCCTGTGCAGAGAGAAAGTATATATTTATAATAATGAGGGGAAGAAAATGTCTGCAACTAATTAGAACTTTGAAGACTCATGTCATTTTATTATTGTTTTTTAATAAGGAAATGGACGATGTATCCTGGTTGCCTTATCATAGTGTGTTAGATGGGAACAGCTGATGATTTCCACAGTTCACTGAATTCCAGCAATCTTTGATAGTCTAAATATAGTTGTTTTCATAAACATTTCAAGCAGCTAACTAATTTTTATTCCATGGAGAGCTACATGCACTCAAACTGGAAAGATGTTAGATTTAACAAACTACTGAAGGCTTGCAAAGAGGGTAAGTCTCACAACCACAAGACAAGCTCATTTTAAATTTACAACTACTTAGTAGCACCTTCTAGAGGAGAAAAAGATATAGCTGCATGCACCATTGCAGCTGCTTTTTCCCTCTTTTCTTTTGGATAATCATTTATATGCCACTTCCTTGGCTAATTATGTAATGATTATTGTATTTTATAAACAATAACTACTTTATTTAGACAAGAAACCAATGATTATCCAATGCTATGTATGCAAATACTCAGAGATCATGACTCAGAGCCTCATTTGTTGTAGACTGACTTTAAGGAAACCTATGCCCATTTACATCAGGTGAGAATCTAGCTCTCATTTTCTATATATTTTTTTAAAATATAGAAAATGCAGATAAATACTTATCTAAGGATCTAGATATACACGATAAGGCTTAAGATTGTGACTTGGGAGATTTATGGTCAGCTCCTAGCTTCACTAACAACTTCCTTTGTGACTATTAGCAAATAACACAATGTCCATCTATGAAATGTGATTGATATCACTCTGCAAAATGCTCAGATACAATAGCTGTGGGGTTATATGGAATGACTAGACAGATATTGGTCTACTGGCCATGAGCCCAGCTTCCTCAAAGTTCCATCAGCAGTAGGATGGATAGAACCCACCTGCCAATATGGACCCCATACTGCCTCCCTGCATTCACCCACAGTCAGGAGAAGCATTTTAGGACTTGTGGCTATAGGGCAGTGATAGGCAACCTGTGACCTGAAGGCCACATATGGCCCATCAGGGTTCTATGTGAGCCCATTAGACATTTTGTTTACCGTTGCCCACGTGCGGAGTTGCCAGATTCCTCTGGTTTCCATACATATCATTTTTTCTATCAGTATTGCTAAACATTGACTATGAGAGCCATGCGCTCCCTCTGCATGCATTCAAAATATTGCTACGCTTCACTGGGCACACCCACAAATTCTAGGTAAGCAAGTGCAGTTAGCACAGCTACACTGCCCTGGAAGGCAGTCTTGGTTACAACAATGTTACGGCCCATGGAGATCAAGGAGGGCCATTCATGGGGCCCACTCACTAGCCTAGGTTGCCCATCGCTGGTATAGGGCACTTGGATTTGCTTTCTTTTGTCTAGCATCTCCCATTGCAAGTCATATGGTCTCACATCCAAATCTCTGGAATACACAGGCTGTTCCATGCTCCCAATGTCAGAGAACAAAGAGCAAAATGCAGGACAATGTAGCACTTTAAAGACTAACAAGATGGTTTATTAGATGATGAGATTTCGTGGGCCAGACCCACTTCCTCAGATCAAAAGAGAACACTTCTTGTAGGGAATCCCATCCGTCATGAACTTTTCTGGTTTGGGAGACGTGAAATGAGAGCAAAGCTAGACCCAACATGTTCTTCAACACCTCTGCAAAAGCCTGAGATGGAATTCTGTCACTCATGTATGTTTAGTGAGTAACAAATACCATCTTGCCAACCTTCAGGTGTTCAAATCTCATATGTTGGGCCCCTCAAAATCCTGAGATTGGGATACAATTAAGAGAGTTTAAAAATAAATTGCGGGGTTTCATCTGCTTTCCAATAGACTAGATTTCTGAGATTTTAGACTTTTTTTACCACGAGGGATAGGTTTATAAAATGAAAGATGAGATTCACATGTAATCATCTGATTTCAGATGCTTGGGTTTTAAGAAAAATGCCAAAAATGATGAGACATGATAAAATCATAGAACTGGCAGCACTGCAAATCTCTCATTTTAAATGTCTGTGCTGTTTTATACGTATACACACATATATAGCTGAAAAGAATGATGGAGACTTCTCTGGAAGACCTTTATTTAAGGTGATCTGCTGGTTAAAAATATATAAAGGAGAATTTAACATGATGTTATTTTCAGCTAGTGCAGATTTTTGTCTTTCTTTTTTTAAAAAGGCCTTTTTTCTCCCTAAAACTACCCATGCTTGGGATTATAAAAAGTTAAAACCCAGGCTCTATAAATGTACGACTTGATAAAACTCAAGGAGAAAGAACCAGTCGACTATAGCAGATCAAAGGGTCAAGTTTTATCAAACACTGGCTTGAAACCAGCCGTCTTAGATAAATTTGGGGAAAGTTTCATTCATCCTGTAGATAAAGGCGAAAACCACGACCACCCTAGATGATAAATCAGCACTGACACTACTAATAAAGAAATGTTCTGAACATCAGATCATTTGAAGTCTTGTCCTGTTAACTCCTTTAATATCACTCTTGATGCAAGCTCCGAATCACATTTTTGAGAGTATTTCTCTATATGCAGTACTGACATGGCCCCCACGACTAACATCTGAAGGCCTTGCCAATGTATTTATTCTCACACACATCCCGTGAGGTAGGCCAGTGCTTTATCCTCATATTACAGATGAGGAACTGAATCATAGAGAAGTGGCCTGGGCTACACCTAAAACTTAGGTTGACCTAGCTGCAGCGCTCAAGGTTGGGAAAGATTTCACACTGAGTGCTGTAGTGAGATTGATGTAACCCCTATGGTGACTATGACTCAGCGGATGAATGGACCCTTCCACTGCCCTACCTACCACCTGTTGGTACATTGGGTAGTCAGGGGAGCTGACAGGATTGCTGGGCCCATGAGCAATGTGGGGGAGGGCTAGCTTTGCGTGCCCAGAAGGGGCAGGGCCGACTCACCCCTCCCCCAAGCTCTCAGAGTCAGCCAAAGTGCATGTTGAGGCACTCCTGTGACAATTCTAAAGGTGCCCCAGGCTTTTTCAAATCACCGTCGGTGGGCCGGTCTATAGTTAATTGCTTCACCACTAAATAATTGTTCCCTATTAAATATAGTCACGCAACCAAATAATCAATAGCACTCAGGCTGACGGTGCCATAAGCCAATGACAATATAGTACAGAAATAAAAGAGGAGCCGTCTTGCATGGCATTGTTACATTCACTTGACCCGGAGCTGTGCTTCGACAGAAACACCCTTCAATGCCATCTTTTTATATCCCACCTGTTTGACAGTAAAAGGCACCTCTGAAATTAGATTTAAACCAATCTACTTTCTACCTTGTTCTTCTGGCACCTTGGTGTATCCCTTATCTCTTTGCTCTGAACACACACGTTCCAGGCACAGAGGGCCATGAAGGCATCTCCTACGTTTGGAGCAGGATAGAACAGTCACATATCTTGGCTCTTTCCTTCGGGTCCAATACTAGCCTGTGAGAGTCACATCCTACCTTTGAACTATCTCACCCATTACCAAGATAGTTTCCCCAATTATCACCTCTAATACCATTAACTCACAAACATCCCACTCTCCCTACCTCTAATATCATCAATTCACAGACACTTACCTTCCTTCCTTCCCCCCCCCCCCTGCATCCCCCTCCTGTTCTGCAATGTGATTTGTCCTTTTCATATTTGTTCATTTTTTTTAATTGTATCCTTTGGTATATATGGTTGTGACTACTTTCTTCCACTATTTGATCTGAGGAAGTGGGTCTGGCCCATGAAAGCTCATCATCTAATAAACCATCTTGTTAGTCTTTAAAGTGCTACATTGTCCTGCATTTTGCTTCAGCTACCCCAGACTAACACGGCTACATTTCTATCACATCCTACCTGTGACACTCGTAAAACACTGATATGTCCTGATTCTGACAAATGCCCTATCCGCTTAAGCCAAAGCTGGCTTCACCTCATGCAAAGTCTTATGGGAAACTTCTCATGGGCAGACAGAATTGTGTGGAGAGTATAATACAGTTAGTTAACATAATTTCCCAAAACTTACAGCAATGCTATGGCTAACACAGATGAGCTAATATGCCTCTCTGAGAGGTGGATCATCTACATTGATGGAAAACCCCTTCTGTCAATGCAAGAAACATCTGTACTACCACGTAACAGCACCGTAGCTGTGCCACTGTAGCAAGTAACTTGCCCAGGGTCACACACAGTGGCTACGTCTACACGGTAGCATTTTGTCAGCAGAGGAAATGCAAATGAAGTGCTCATTAGCATTTCTCACACTCTCATTTACATAGTCTCTTCCGATCCGTTTTGCGGAAGAGGTTTTTGCCGAAAAAACCGCAGTGTAGACGGGGTCATTTTGTTAAAAAAAAAAAAAAAACCCTTTGTGCAAGATCCCTTATCCCTCAAAAAAGAGGTATACAGGTGAGGCAGCGTGTTGGGGTTCCCCCACCTCCTGCACCCCAGTAATGGCACCACCAGCCAGTAGAACAGAGGGAGTTTATTGCTTCTCCAGGATACAGCACAGCAAAGATGTAATCCAGTTACAGGGCAGGCCTAGGATGCCTCAGCCCCCCTTGAGATGGAGGAGACTGGGCCACTAAATCCCAGCCCCTTGCTTAGGCTGTTTCCTTCATGATACCAGACAGAAACTAAAAACCGTCCCTTCCAGCCCTGCCCCCCAGCCAGGGGCTGGCCTCCCCTCCTTCCTTTGTTTCTCTCCCTGGGAAGCAACTGGTCCAACAGGTTGGGAGCCCCTTGCATAATGACTCATCCCCTGTCCTGCTGGGCCCTGCTACAAAGAGCAGCCAGCGGAGGTCACCCACAGCCCACTGCCCAGCATAGCAACCAGCAAGGTACCAACACTACATCACAACAGGTTCTTGCGCAAAAGGTTTTTTTTCCGCAAAATGGCCCCGTCCACACTGCATTTTTTTTTCACAAAAATCTCTTCTGCAAAATGGATCAGAAGAGACTATGCAAATTAGAGCATGCGATTTGCAAATGAGCACTTCACTTACATTTCCTCTGCCGACAAAATGCTACAGTGTAAATGTAGCTTGAGTGTGTAGCAGATCTTGGAAGTGAGCACAGCACAGACAAGCATCCTTGTCATTGGACAATGATGTCTCCCCTACTTTAAGACTGTGTGATGTACTGAGGGTGTAATATTAAAAGCCTAATAGCAGATGTGCCCCTGCTATGGCTTTACTATACCCTGGATGTATTTTTGGATCATCTGTATTAATTAAAACCTTGCCATTTATTTTTAATTAATCTGTGCTCAATAACCAGCAGTTGCCTGGCTCCTCAGAAGGAAACAGCAAGCCATACTTTGTGCTTAGATGCCAGCTTTCAGCCGGAAGGATCCAAAAAGGCATTCTACAGGGTTTGTAAAATTAAGCATCGCCCATCACTGAGAGGCAGAGCCACATGAGATGGCAACTGCTCAGTGACTGCACAACAGCATGGGACAGAAACTGAGAAAGAGCTTCCCCTCGGAACCACAGAAGGACTAGAAGGGAAGCAGAATCGAATTTACCAAAATGGAGTTAGGGGAAGAAGCTGGGGTTAAAATATTTTTTTTACGTTTGTAAAAAGCACCTGTGGTCACCACTGAAACTCACTGGGGTGTGTCACTGGTGAGTCTGGGAGACATGGGAACATGTGCACCACCCTCCTGCTCCCCTCTCAGGTTGGTGAGGGAGGTGGAAGGAATTGGTGCCCTTTCCCATCCCAGTGGCCCATGATGCAGGGCATCCACCCTGTCTTATCCCTAACCCCAGTGGGTGGGCAAGGGATGGACGGTCTCCACAGCATCTGTGTTTTAAGCCTGTCTCTCCTGCTCTTGCCACCATTGGCAGGTAGGGTGAAGATGGGCGGCTGATAGAAGTTGAGGCTGTTTGAATGTGCTGCTGGCTTGTAGCCATTCTGCCAGCCCCATGCTTTTCCCAATATGCCAATCACTTGGGAGCTATACTAAGCACCAGGCTTTACGTGGTATCTGAAAGGGATTTTTTTCCCATACGGCAAAATTGGCCAATAGCAAGGTGGGTGTGGGGTTTTCCACCTTCCAGATGGCATCCCAGATTTCCTTTACATCTGCTGCCACTTTGGGATTTCCTTTACATCCCTGCAACGCATGCCCCAGGCTGCCTGGGTCCCAACCATGACAGTGTATGTCTGGGGAGCACCCCTCATCTCCTCTCCTTCCTCTGGCCCGGGTGAGGAATGGGCTAGCGCTCTGGCTTCCCACCCATGGGTGGAGAAGAAGATTGCCTTCATATCTATCCTCAGCTTGATGGAACGTGGGGCCATTGGTGCCCAGTTGAGTTCTGGGCCATTGGTGCACAGTTGAGATCCCTGCCTGGTAGTTGGAGGAGTGCTTCCTCATTGGCGAAAAGTTTAATAGAAGCATAGTCTCCACATTTAGCCATGCTCAGTCTCTGTGTGTCTCATTGTTTCTGTGTCCGCACCAGCAAGTCATCAGGACCTTGATTTTGCTGTCGGTGTAGATATGTGTGTCTCCCCTGTGTAGCCTAGGCCTCTTCTGAAAGGCAGCAGCACAACAGTGCCTCTTGACATCATGCTGAAGAACAGGTTCTGTGCGGACTCAGAGGGAAGAGCACCTGAGGCTCCTAAAATTAATGTCCCCCCCATCAAGTAACCCTCAAATGTGGTCCTGCTTTGTTTCTGAGACCTGCCCTGCCTTCATCTTCCTCCCACCACCGGTGGGAGCCAATCAGCTGGCCCATCATCATGCTATCTGCCAACGGTAACAAGAGCAGGAGGGACAGGCTTAGGGCTGAGATGCTGTGGGGACAGCCCACTCTTTGCCCACCCCCAGGGGCTAAGGAGAAGATGCCCTGCATCATGGGCCATTCAAAAGGATGGGAGAGGGCCCCAATTCATTCCATCTCCCTCCCCAGCCTCAACTCAATATATATTGGAAGGCAGCACCAAGACTTGGGTGAATGCATAGAATCAAAGAGCAGAGTCACGCTAATCCACAGCAAGGCTCAAATATGACCCTACATACACCAACTCAAAGAAGTTTTGAATCTTGGTTCTGAAGGGCATACGGCCTGATCCACCTCCCTTTTGCACCAATGCACCTCCACCGACTCCAGCTTTGGGCCCCATTCCAAAAACCCTCCCTATTCAGGCCAATTTTAAAACATGTTTAAGTCTCACTGAAACTCATAAAAGACGGCTTAAAGCGAAGCACTGGCTGTCCTGAATATAGAGTGTTATAGGATGTGGATGGTGCTTGATCCCACCATGAGGGACTGGACTTGATGACCTGTCAAGGTCCCTTCCAGTTCTAGTGTTCTGTGGTACTATATGAAAAGGAGAATCAGGCGCACAGTTCCAAATTAAGGGGACTCACAGAAGATACACAATATTGGATTCATCTTTTTTACATGGAATAAAAATAACGTTGTAGAAATGAATCTATTCATACAACTAAAAGACATCGGACAGTCTGAACGGCACAATTATACCTTTGGCAGGAAAACACAGTCCCACTGATACTTGTTGAGGGTTTGTCATTTATTTTTATCAGTGTAAAGTTGCTAAAAAGAGAAAAGTACCTTTTTTCCCTAGTAGTATTTATTCCTAATTTTTTCAACTCTCTGTGTGCAAAAAAAGTGACATGATATTTTGCTTTGTTCATCTCTTTCTTGGAGATCAATTATACTATATCCACAATTCCAGATCATAATTAGAGAGGGTTTCCCGTACCACAGTATAGTAAGATAACAAAAGCAGCAGTTTTAGAAAAACCTTTTGGGTTTTCTACTGCTGGGTCTTATTGTGTATCCAGAATTCCTCCCAAATTGTCACAGGTTTAGGTCTACAGCATATGGGATTTCACTGTTGCTAAAAATAAATGGAAAATACAAGCTACAGTGAAAGAAATTATTCTTGCCATACTCCTTTGTATGCAGTATATCAAAGCTTTAGGTAAGAGATAAACAGTGCCCCTCAAACAAAGACATCTAAAGCTCCAACGTACTGTAAAATGGACAAGGGAAGATACTGGATTAACTACTCGTATCATAGCCAAAATGCTATTTCTTTTCTTCTCCTAAATAATGAGCCTTCAAGAATATCTCATGACTTTGCCAGGAGGTAGTGAGGTCGTGAATGATACTGGTTGAAAATTGGGTGTTGAAATGGTGTTGTGACGAAAAAATAATGTTCTCACCTAAACTGAAATGCTTCCAAAAATGTGTCAATTTTGAGGATATTTTCATCAGAAAAAAAACCAAAATGAAGATTTTGATAATGCAAAAATGTTTCATTTTGAAAATTTCAGAATGGAATGTTCTGATTTTTCATCTTGAAACCATTTTTCAAACTAAAATTCTCCCTCTTGCCTTGTGAGCTTCTTAGCTACCTGGAAGCAAAAAAGCAGTCGTATGGAAGACACCCGCTTCTTGCTGCTGCACATTTGATAAAGGATTAAACTAAAAGTATTCTATAAGACTTTGCAGGTCTGCAACATTATATAAGTATTTGCAGGATTTAAGGTGAACCAGGATGTGCTTAAAAAGAGCAATAGCCTTTTTGTTCATGGAAATTGCACTTTGTTCATTGAGGGTGTGTCTAGACTACAGGGTTTTATCGACAAAAGTGGACTTTTGTTGACAAAACTATACCTGTATCTACACTGCCGCTAAGTTCTGTCAACATAACGTCGACAGAATTCAGCAGTTTTGTCGATGGCTGTAAACCTCATTCTACGAGGAATAACGCCTTTTGTCAACAGAGTTCTGTCGACAGAAGACGTTATTGCATCTACACTGTCCTTTGCATCTACACTGTCATGTCGACCAAGTGGCTTGCTTTGCCGAAAGAACTGGATGTAGTCTAGATGCACTTTGTCGACAGCATCTGTCGACAAAACTTCTGTCAACAAAAGTCAGTAGTCTAGACGTACCCTTACTGTACTGAGCGCTATATAAATACATACAAACACATGGTGTCTGCTCCAAATTTCTCTATGAAGTTGGCTCAAAAACTATATAAAAAGACATCACTCTCAAATTCTATAGGTTTCCAAATCCCAATTAAAAGTGTCCATGGGATCTGGTTGTTTTCCTCCCTATTAAATTGTATAGGATCTTTCAATAAAGAGGACAGAAACATCTCATGTCTCTCTTTTCATAGGGCAGACATGCAGAAGAGTTTAAGATGACCAACAGGGAAGAAAACATTTGTTTTTTTTAATTTCCTCAGGTGCAGAACAGAGGCCTCTCTCAGTTTGATTCGCCTAATTCTTGCAATTTATCTCAGAACCCTGACATGTTGTGAAGCTTTACATATTATTTTGAGATAACCCACCCAGTCATAGTAAATATTCACTGGTGACATTTAGTTCAGCTATAGGTCACCAAAGGAGGATGGGGGAGGGGGAGAGAGAACCAAACATTATCTCTGAAATTGCTTTCACTTATAGCATATGCTATGAAACCCTTTCCTCATTTCATGTTCAGCCTTTGCACTGAAATTGTTCCATACCCAGCCCATGAACTGGAACTTGCCTAAAGTGCAGGAAAAACAACAACGCCCATTGTGAAACTTGAAATCTTTTCAAGTCACAGGAGGAGTTGGGGTGATCATTCCCAAGATGAGACTTCAGAGGACCAGCCTTCTGCAGGCAGAGCCAAGAAAGATTTGTGTTCTGGCATTTAAGAGCCGGATTTCCATTTTCGATAGCTAGCATTACATTGTGAAAAACAGATACACCAGCCAGGATCCCAGCCACGCATGTGGAAGGATTCAGCAATTCCAGTACTAGGCAGATGTCTGAAGCAGATAAAGCAGATCAGCAATAAAGAAGGGAAGGCAAGATACTCCCCTCCCAAATAAAAGGGAATGTGGGCTAAACAGAAAAAGCTTTGTGGTGAGTTTTGCAAAAGCACTAAGGGCATGTCTATACTTACATGAAGATCAACTCTCAATTTAGCAGGTCTAATATAGTCCTGTAAAGCAAACGTTAAGGGCAGCCCCCATTAGCACCTGGTACTCTTATTTCTGAGAGGACAAAGGGAAGCCAACAGGAGCACATGCTGTGGGGATGCCAACAAGCTGGGCTTAAGGTAAGCCAACTCCAGCTACAAATTCTACATAGCTGGAGTTGCATACCTTAAGCTGAGTAGTCAGGTCTATTGTAGACCTGGCCTTAGATTATTACAGCTGTCCCACTATAGTGCTCCAGTGTGGACACTATCTATGTCAATGGGAGAGAGTTTTGAATTGGCACGGGTAATCCAGCTCCCCAAGAGGGGGAGGAACTTTCCAGTTGGCCACACTGAGGGTCAGATCAGCATAGCTATATCTCCTATTCCGAACTACGAGGTTCCACGAGGTGTACCGGTAGTTCGGAATAGGAATCCTAGTTCGAACTACCTAGTTCGAGCCCCGTGTAGCCGCGCTGCACGGGGTTCGAACCAGCGGGGTTTTAAAAATGGCGGCTCCCCGCTTATGCAACTGAAGCCCGGGAAATTCAAATCCCGGGCTTCATTTGCAAGTGCGGTATGCCTACATTACCCCGCTAGTTCGAACTAGCGGGGTAGTGTAAACATACCCTCAGTGTTTAGTCAAATCTACTGTGAAAGTGGTCTTAAAATGAACAACATGTGCTAGGTCATCATTCAAGACTCCTATAACATGAAATATGTGGCAGAATGCAGGTAAAACAGCAGGAGGCATATAATTCTCCCACAAGTATTTGAGTTACAAATTTAATTAACTCATTATTTTTGAGGAGCATGAAAGCATGTCCTCTGATATGGTGACTGAAGCATGAAGAGCTAAATATTTAGCATAACTGGTACATAAATACTTTGCACAAAAATACCTTGCAAAGCCGACTATAAAAATACCATGGAAACGTGTGTTCTCGCTTTCAGGTGACATTGTGAACATGAAGTGGGAGGCATTATCTCCTGCAAATGTAAACAAACTTTTTTGTCTGGGCAATTGGCTGAACAAGAAGTAGCACTGAATGGACTTGTAGTCTCTACAGTTTAATATTGTTTAGTTTTTCTGTGCAGTTATGCAATAGTCTACATTTGTAATTTGCACTTTCACAATAAAGAGATTGCAGTACAGTACTCATGAGGTGAATTGAAAAATGTTATTTCTTGTGTTTATCATTTTAATAATCCAAATATTTGTAATTAAAAAATAAAGTGAGCACTGAACTCTTTGTATTCTGTGTTGTAATTGAAAATGTAGAAAAACATCCAAAAATCTAATATATATTTGAGAGAGTTTTTTTGTGAGTGAGTGAGTCTGTATGTGTGTCTGTCCATCCATTTGTTCAAAAACTCCTCCTAAATGGTAAGAGCTAGGACCATGAAATTCAGTATACAGCTTCCTCTTATCATAACTTAAAACAAGGTAAGGGCTTGGTTGTGCGGGGGGACGTGAGATGACGTACTCCCCCACACCCACCCACAATGAAAGGAGCTGACTGCCCCCCATCTCCCACTGGGACTGCCTTGAGCCTCCCAATCTCTAGGGATTCTTTAGGGAGGGTGGGGTGGAGCTGCAGCTCCTCCCCCGACTTGTACAGGAACATTACTGGCTGTTCCCCTTCATCAGAGAGCAAGGGGGAAGTGCACAGTTTGCTCCATTCCTCAATCTGGCTGGGGAGCATTGGGGAGCAGATGAATCTGGACTTGCCCCAGCCAGGCAACATGCACTCCTCCCCCAGCTGTGCCTGCTGGAGCTGCAGTGAGCAGGAGAGGTGCTTCTCACCTGGCCCAAGCTACAGTGAGAGAGGGCTGGGGTACCCCTGAGCAATGCTGGATAAATCTTCTAGTATTTACTAAATTTCAGTTAGTGTTCTATTGCTTAGCAATGCAATTAAAGCTGTGATGATTAATCACAATTTTTTAAATTGTGATTAATTTTTTTTTCATTAATTGCATGAATGAACTGCGATTCATCAACAGTCCTGGTCATTTTGTAAGGTTTGCAAACTTTACCACCTCACTGTTCATCTCTTTTCCCAGAACATTTATCATTCTGTTGAACAGCTCTGGTCCCAGTCCAGATCAACTGCAATATACCTCTTTCCCCTGAAAAACCTGACCATGTCTAACCTATCATATCAAACCAGCTCTGCTAGCTAGCAGACCACACCCTTTTGTGACCAACATTCTGTATTCTGAACCATGCATTTGTTCCAAAATTGCAAGCACGCTGAGTGCTGGGCTTTGATAAACCCCAGTCTGCAACTCTGGAGGTAACGGTCAGACAAACCAATGTGTGCCATTCCTACAGATCACACAGGCCTTGTTTGCTGCCACGATCAATCTTCCGGAGTTCAATTTAGTGAGTCTAGTTAAGACTCGCTAAATTGAACTCAGAGAGCACCCCACCAGCATTTGCTCCCATCGGCCTCCCGCTGTGAGGACGCCGTCAAGCTCAGCTTAAGGTAAGCTGACTCCACCTATGTATTCCACGTAGCTGGAGTTGCATTCCTTAAATTGAGCTGCCAGGTGGGGCAAAAGATCTATCTGGTTTCAAGATTAAACTAGATGGGTTTATGAAGGGGATGGTTTGATGAGATAACATGATCTTGGTAACTAATTGACCATTCATTATCAGTGGGAATAGGTCAATGGAGGGATGATAGGAGTTACTATAAAGAACTTTCTGGGTGTCTGGCTGATGAGTCTTGCCCACATGCTCAGGGTTTAGCTGATCGCCATATTTGGGGTCGGGAAGGAATTTTCCTCCAGGGTAGATTGGCAGAGGCCCTGGAGGTTTTTCGCCTTCCTCTGTAGCATGGGGTACAGATCACAGCTAGAGGATTCTCTGCATCTTGGGGTCTTCAAAGTATTTGAAGGCTTCAATATCTGAGATATAGGTGAGAGGATTATTCTAGGAGGGGTGGGTGAGATTCTGTGGCCTGCACTGTGCAGGGGGTCAGACTAGATGATCATAATGGTCCCTTCTGACCTTAAAGTCTATGAGTCTATGAGACCTGGCCATAGAGACCCAGAAGTTTCATTCAAAAAACTTTAATTGAACAAGATTTTCAAAAATGACTAATCAATCTGGGTGCCCAATCAAAGATACCTAGAAGACAACTCATTTTCAGGCACCAAACACCCGCGGTATTTTAGGCAGGGTAAAAACAGCTGGAGTTTAAGACTCCTGTTGTGGTCTTGAGTTTTCCCTATGTACCAAACTGCTCACCCTCTAGAGTCTTAATAAGAGCTATTTAAACTTTCATGGAGCCTTAGCACACTGCGGCACCTCAAGGCATTTAAACAACACCATTAACATTAAAAGTTAATCCATCCAGTTAATAACCCCATCAATCAACCTTAGCAGCAGCCTAATGAAACAGCCATTCTCTTCGACACAGACATTTTGATATATGTCAAGGTATCTTCTCATTTTGGCACCTGACTGACAGGGAGTGTCACCGGTAATTATAAAAAAAATCCATAATCCAACTTCATAAACCAACTGTGGTGTAATATTTATGCAGTGTTTTGAAGAAGTAGGACCTCACTATGATCTTGCAAACATCAGGTGAATGAAGGATGGCCAACAGAATTGCTGGGCCCCTAGACAAGATGGGAGAAATGGCTCCACGCTCCTGGAAGGGGCAGGACCTTGGGCAGAAGGAGCGGAGCAGAAGAAGCTATCCCTCAGCACTGCCTGGACTGAGCTGTGCTCCCCCCAGCTAGCCCTTAGCGCCACCCAGAGGGTGCTGCCCAGGGCTCTGGTAGCAATTTTAAGGGAGCCTTGGGTCCTTTTGAATCATGAGGCCCCAGCACAGGTGTCCCCCTTCATCCGCTCAGTCAGCAGACCTGGGTACGTGAGTAGATCATCTCTGTTGAACCCAATGTGTTACACAGGTGCCAAACCAGAGTGAGATCAGAATCAGACCCCTGGTATGCTATAGGAGTGTCATTACACTAATTATTAGGCTTGCCAATTAAAAAGCAGCAGCTGCAATAAATGTAGACACATGTAATTCCCTCCTCCCACACACAATCAGTTCTCAATAGCAAAATATGCAGAGATTGGGTAAAGAGGAACTATGCGGTGCAGTAGGCATGATTTCTGCTATAATTTAGACCCTTGTAATGCTGGAGGAACTTCATTGACTTGGATGATTTCTTCATGATTTACACTAATACCAGACAGCAATATTTGCCTGCCCTTCCCTTGACATCCTGCAATGACTCCAGGTGTACAGAAATGTGTAGCTCTTATGGGTCGTGTTAATAACTTAATTCACAGCTGTGTGTATCTTTCAGTTGGTTTATTTCAACAACTTGGGGCAAGCAAACAGGCATCTCTTGGGGAGAAAGTTGCTGGTACAGTTAAGCTAGGTCTACATTGCACACTTATTTCAAAATGACTCATGTTATTTCAAAATAATGGAGTGCGCATCTACACAGCAAGCCCGTTATTTCAAAATAATTTCAAAATACCGGTCTGTCTTACTCCGACTTCTGTAACCCTCATTTCACAAGGAGTAAAAAGTCAAAGAAAGAGTGTTCTTCCTTCGACTTCGTGCTGTGTAGACAGTGCCAAAAGCCGAGTTCAGCTACTTTGACTTCAGCTACTCAATTAACATAGCTGCAGTTGTGTATTGTAACTCGACTTTAGCCCACAGTGTAGATGTACCCTTAGAGGATAGCCAAGATTCCCCCCCCCCCCCCACACACACACTGTGATCTCTGGTTTTATTAATGGGAACTTCCTCTCTCCTTTAAAATTGCCTTTCATTCTTTAACTTGAAAAAAAATGGGTAGTCCCGTGGCACCTTAGAAACTAACAAATATATAGGATCATAAGTTTTCATGGATAAAACCCACTTCATCCGATGAGCTGGAGAGGAAAGTACAGAATCCAAGGTATACAACAGCGAAAGCAGTTACTTGTCAACTGTAGGACATGTGTAAATGAAGCTAATTAAATAGGCTGGATGTGTTCCATTCATAGCTATTGACGTGAAAATATGAATGTCAAAGGCAGGGGAAATTCCATTTGTAAAGTGTTAACCAGTTAATATCTTTATTCAAGCCCTAACTTGTTATTTCCTGCTCTTTGCTACTGCAGAGACAGAGAATGCTAGTAAAGCAGCACTGATACTGCAAACCACAGGCTTTTGGCGATTGCCATTTGGCAGCAGTGCAAGCACATAAGGGAGGAAGGAATAAACGCAAAGCCCAGCCTGGCACTTATTACTCAACTCTGCAAATAATCACTTGCATTCCTACATGCCAACTTTTTATATTTCTACAGAATCTTCCTCCCAGCAATCTCAAACCCCTTCACAGTTATCGACAACTTAGCCCTCAACGTCCAATTATCCCCATTTTACACAAAAGGAAAACAAACTCTGGAGCGGTTAGGTCACGTAACCACAGTTGCACAGCACATCTTTGTCAGAGCCAAGAATAGACATCAAATCTCTTTGCTCCCTGTCCTATGCCTTAACCCCCAGACCACTCTTCTTCCCTTCCAGTAAAGCTGTAGCTAGTCTGTCAGGAAACAGAAGTTTTCAAAGTTCACGCAATAAACATATTGTACCAACAGATGGTCCAGGCCTGCAGAACAGGGTCGGTTCACCACCAGTAATGTTAGAAAAACTCCAAGAACTCAGACCTCTGATTTCATGCACGGGGGTTTCAGCACCACACTTAAAAATCAGAAATAATAGATTTTATGATTCCCTACAGAGGCAACGTTCTCTTTCCTGAGGAGCTGCACTCATTTTATCCCATGTGCCATGAAAAGAACATTACTCAGTGCTACTTTCAAACTGCTGGCTTGCGCTTTTAAAATTGTCCTTCCCTCATAGCTTTTGCTAGACAGAGGGATGACATTTCTTAGTTGCAACCCACTTGTTTTCACGAAGAGGTTGCCTTCCAAAAAACTGCAGTATAGTAAATACATAATTGGCTGCAGAATTCTGCTGTTGCCAAGCAGCAGTTTAGCAATTTTGGTCACGAAAAATTCACCTTTAACAAACGGTATGTGTTTATAAAGCCATCCTTTTTTTTTTCATATTAAGACTGGCTTTGAGGACTCACACAAGACATGAGGAAAGTGCACCCTCATCTGGACAAGCTAGCAATAACGATACATGCACATAACTGTCAGAGAGACAGAGAGCATAGCAACTGGAAGAGAACACATTTATACAAACAAATTAAAGTTTCTGTGGTATATTAACTTTTTACTCATATCTAATGAAGCAGGAGAAAAAAGGAATGTGATAAACTACATGCGTCCAACCCATCTGATAAAGTGACTTTTACCCACAAAAGCTCATGATCCTATATATTTATTAGTCTCTAAGGTGGCACAGTACTACTAGCTGTTTTTAAAGTTACAGACTAACACACCTCCGCCCCTCTCCCCCCGACTTTTGATATGGGTTAGAATGTATTAATTCTTAAAGACCACACTTGAAGAGCAGGAGTCAAAAGTGACTGGATTCTGGGTGCCTCATTTTGTGGGGAGGCAACTTAAGAGACTTTAAAGATGCTCTATTTCCAGTGGGTTTCTGAAAATCTGTATTGGAAACCTGGATTCTTGTGATTTATTTCCCATGACTTGAGACTAGGAACTCAAGACAGAATTTTAAAGATTCTGGATAAGGTGACTCGAACAGGCACAGCAAATGAAAAAAAAACACAAAAACAAAAACAACACAAATCTGAATAATTCCTTTAGATTGTTTTAATACCCGGGCTAGCAAAAAAGCACATGCCAAAATCGTGAAGCAAAAAAACCAAAACGAGGAATAGCTGTAAATGGGAAGTCTTGAAGGTAGATTTTGACACCCGTTGTAATGAATAGGAGTGCTGACCAGCACCTGGTGACTAAGTAGTTAAACTCAGTTAGCTAGCAAGGGTCTTGGCAAGGGACCAGAAGAACCAATCGAGAGACAGTGCTGAAATATAGATACCTTTCTTTGTGTGGGAGAGTTAAACCAGGAGTTGAGACACACAACATGATTTAAACCCAGGCAGGACTACCATGCCTCCAAGGAATTCAGGGCATGGAAGTGGAGTGAACCAAGAGAAGATCATAAGTAAGTAAAGGGAAAAAGTGAATCTAATTGCCATCAGGGTATTTTCTTTATTTTGTGGTTTGGTTTGAACTGCTTGGTGTGAATCTATGCCTACACTCCCCATTTACCAACTCAGAATTGTTCCCAGAGATTGTCTCTGTGTTTTAATTTGTTTTCCTTAGCTGCTCTGTAACATCTTGTAACCAAGTATGCTTTATCAAATATTTGTTTTGTAATAAAAATCACTTGCTTAAGGTGATTCTTTGATTCTTGTGTCCTGGAGAGTAACAGAGGTCTGTGTGTATTTTTGCCTGCCTGGGGCTGTGTCCAGACTCAGGGGTTTTTTCGGGAAAAGTAGCCTTTTCCCGAAAAAACTTCCCCTGCGTCCAGACTCAAGCCGCGTTCTTTCGAAATTATTTCGAAAGAACGCGGCTTTTCTTTCGATGGCGGTAAACCTCGTTTCACGAGGAAGAACGCCTTCTTTCAAAAGTTCCTCTTTCGAAAGAAGGCGTTCTTCGATGTAAATAGGGCTTCCTCGAAAGAGAGCATCCAGACTCGCTGGGTGCTCTCTTTCGAAAAAGCGGATTGCTCTTTCGAAAGAAGCCTGCAGTCTAGACATAGCCTGAGACTGGTCGGTCAGCTACCGGAGATTGCAGCTTGTTTTTCTCTTTTCAAGCTCTTTTGGGGCAAAAGAGCTTGGGACAGCCCATGGGAGAATTCAAGTGTTCACCCCTGGTGTTAGGGATAAAATCACTTGATGATGGTTTTCCCTCACCCCCCAAAGTCAGTGAGTCTGTGACTCTGGGAGAGTTTTTGTAACCAGAGCCTGGAGAGGCAAGGTATATTTAAAGTCTTTGTAGGCCTCCACCTTCTGCACTTGAAGTGCCGGAGTGGGGTACTGCCCTGACACCTGTATTTAAAAAAAATCTTTCAAGCTCTCATTTTAGTGTGCAGTAGGAGTGAGCGAGACAAATACCATGCTGGGATTATTCTGTCAAAAGCAGAGAAGACAGGCCCTGCAGTTCAGCAGGTAGGTCAACAAACACCTGCATGGGAAAGTTCAGTTTGGGAATGACCCTGGGACCCTGTCCTTTGGGAGGCATGTGGATGCAATCTGCATAACTCTTTTTAACCCTGAAGCTGGTTATAAAGCTGCATTGCAACTTAAAAAGAAATCTTCCCCACAAGTCACAGGGCAAGTGCAGAATGGGGGAAACACAAAAGGATGTGACATAGGAAGGTTATATAAGGAGGAAGGAAACTCAGATTAAGGCGCTAGAAAAAACCTTGGCCTTCTTAATCACTACATTGTCTTGGGAAAGGAGGTTCTTGGTCAAAGATGGAAGAACAAGCAAACTCACTAGCAAGGGGGTGGTGCATCTTTTCAGACTGTTACAGAAAATCCTAGGAATAAATGATTGACAGCCCCCCTCCCCCTAAGCCTTGGGGACCAGATCCAGGCAAGCTGGGAGCTGCATCTGGCCTCTGGGTCTTGGTCTCTAAGCCAGGGGTAGGGAACCTAACAAAAATATATAGAATCGTGAGCTTTTGTGGGCAAACCCCACTTCATCAGATGAGGTGTATTTTGCCCATGAAAACTCATGATTCTATATATTTTTGTTAATCTCTAAGGTGCCACAGGACTAGTCTTTTTTTAAAATTACAGACTAATATGGCTACCTCTCTGAGATATTTTTAGCAAATTGTGATTTTGGGTGATGGACAGTATATGTTGGACATTACAGCACTGATATATAACATCTGCCACTTATCCCTTATAGAATAGTAATAGAGATGAAGCCGTGTTAGTCTGGTCTTGCTGAAACAAAAGATAGGACTATACAGCACTTTAAAGACTAACAAGATGGTTTATTAGGTGATGAGCTTTCATGGGCCAGACCCACTTCCTCAGATCAAACTGTGGAGGAAAATTGGCATGACCCTATATACCAAAGGGCATATTATATATTGATTGTATCTCTTTGGTATATAGGGTCATGCCAAATTTCTTCCACAATTTGATCTGAGGAAGTGGGTCTGGCCCACAAAAGCTCATCACCTAATAAACCATCTTGTTAGTCTTTAAAGTGCTGCAGAATCCTGTCTTTTATCCCTTATAGCACATTTTTACAACCATGGGACTTTAAACTGCAGCAGTGTTTCCTAATGGGTAAAGCGCTGGGCTAGGACTCCAACTAACTGTTTATTCTGTAACTTTCTGCTATCGGAATTCCTGCATTTCCGACTTGTCACTTTTTGAATTAGGATCCCGGGACTGGTGTGATCTGATATAGCCCTTCCTGTATTCCACTGGAAGCTTGATAGTGATATCTTCCCAAACCCCTCGCTTTCGAAAACAGTAGTTGTTTCTAAATAGTATGTTTCATGGGTAGTTTCTGCCCAGAGAAGAAACTGTGCAGAACTCTCAGGTGGGTTAGAGAAAGCATTTTTGAACGATGACATTTCGGGAAGTTAGTTTGAAAATCATTCAAACTTTGGGGGAGGGACTGCCAAGTTAAAAAAAATCTAACAAAAGACAAAAAGCCTCTTCCCTATCATCATGCACAGTTCTGAAATGCCATAAGTGTGGCTTGCTTGACATTCAGTGAAACTGTGCAAGCTTGTTCATCTCGCCTTGCCGCGGCCCCTCTTTTCGTCTACTGTGCCATAAAACATGTGAGACTATGCAGACTGATTGCTGTATTGTGAGGCCATAAGGCACAAATGAAACAAGTATAGCTTTGTATGTCTGAAAGGCAAAACAAGTTTCCAGGGTGGAAATGCCGCTCCCCAACTAAGCATAAATGCGCAGAGTTAGAGAATGCAAATCCACCTCCGTGCCATGAATACAATTGACATATATTTCATGCTGGGCTCAAAAGAAGGAATCTGGTTGTTTTAGGAAATTAGCACTAATATCTAAAAATAATGTATCCCCCACTATTACATTTTCCCCCTGGAAAAAAAAACAACATTCATGCATAAAAACAAAACACAATACCACGCCCCCTTGTCAGTGCTCATTGGCAAATGGAACCAGAACTGTTGCAAAAGCTAAGGTGACCACCCGGGACCATCCCCTATCATCTGGACTATACTACCTCTTTTTTCCTAAGTGCAAGGAAATATAACAATGTTTTGAGAGCAAATGATGATAAATATTTTTACTCTGTTTACCAAATTGCAATTCTCATGATATTTGCGGTTTGCCGGGAAGCCCAAGCTCCTAGAAACATGGAATGATCTGAGAATCTCAGCTTGCATTTTTTTTTTTTTAATTTCTTCTGGTTTTCGTGGCTGCAGAAAACAGCTTGCAAATGTGACACAAACATGAGCCTGAAGGCTCAGCAAGCAGAAGGTAAACACAATGAAACCAAAATGTATACTTTTTTTCAAAAGAAATCTCATGTTTTTGAATGTGGCTCTGCTACGTTATGAATACATTAGAATGCACACACCAGGATAGCTGTATACTTTATTTAACATATGTCTATACTTTACCAGTCTAGGTAGAAAATATTTACCACAATATTCCTCCAACGCCTATGCAGACTCATTTATGCTCCTAATAAATGACTTTTTATAAAATTTGCTGACTGTGAAGTTGCTCTCAGAGGAAACTGATGAATTAAGAACCAGGCAGGAGAAAGTGCTATGCATAAGATATGTCAAGACACTTTCAGCAAGGCAAAGCCACATCCATCATGGAACAAATGCAGGAGAGTATTTAACGGCGTATTGCAACTCCCTTTGGTTTGGCTAGCTGCACAGTGAGGCTGGAACAATTTGTATAGTGAGAGTGCTGAGAGCCATGGAACAGACTGTATTGTATACCTTGTACATAATGGAATCCGCTGCAAGCCAAGGGGTATAGTAGCGAACCCAACGCCCCTTAACTGAGCGCGTATGTATTTGCCTACATTTTCCAGTGGCGAGCGGGTGCTTTTCTTGTAATCCAAGTAGGAAGCCTGCACCAAGCAAAGACAACAGACCTGCCCCCAAGATAATTCAGCCCTCATTATTGACCAGACATTGCTTTTTCCAAAGTCAATGGGAGTTCTTCCATTAAGTTCAATGAAAGCAACATCTGGCCCCTTTCTGAAGAGAAAAATCAGTCACATCGCCTGCTTAACTGGGTCAATCGGCACTCGGAAGATATAGATAGTCATGGACAGTTTTTCCTGCTCTCCAAGCTGTATAACCTCCCAGCTGCAAAATCGTTCAGCTATGAATTTTGACCACACTGGGCTTTGGATGTGAGAATGCGCATGCCACCAGCAGCAACTATAATATACCAACAGGGCAGAGGGCTGGAGCAAGGCCCTTGAGTGTGAAATTAAACCAGAGTTTCATTAGAAAAAAAAACACATTTCTTTAATGGATTTTTTCAGCACTGATGAAAAGCACTAGACTGATCGCTTTAGAAAGGCCCGCTCTAGTTTCTGCCCTACAGACATGCATCGTAGCAACACAGCTAGAGCCGTGGTGGACCTGCCAGCACCCCCCCCCCCCCCCCCATGGTGGCTGAGCTCCCTACAAGGAAGATGTGTCTATCTCCGGTGTCCACTAAGGCTGGCTCTGACCTGCCAGCTAACAATCCCTTCTGGAGGCTCACTATGTGAATGCGACTGTCTCGTCAAATGGAAAGGGAAGAGTGTAATAGCAGGGTCAATTATACTCATGAATCACCACAGGGGAGCAGCAAGCACAGGGGACAGTTATGTCCCAGAATGACCACTGGGGGACAGCAAGCACCACACCCTTGGGGAACAGCCACCCCCCCGGGCTATGTGGCGCGCAACAGCCCGGGCCAGACCTGGGGAGCAGCCGCCAGTCGGGCCGCATGGTCCCTGCCAGCATAGGCTGCACCCAGGGAGAAGCCAACAAGCAGGGGAGAAGCAGACGGGCAGGCCACACAGAGTTTCCGCCACCTAGGCCAGCCACAGAAAGAGGCTGGACACTTCCCTGAGCCCCGCATCCCCTCTCCCAAGCCCCCCCACACCACCACCCCTGGCCTGTCTCCCACATCCCCACCTCCTGCACTGAGCCCCCACATCTCTCAGCCCCTTGCCCTGGCTCCTTTACCCCCCTCCTTGGCTTGAGCCCCCTTCCCACTGCCTCCCCGACTCCTGCATCCCCCACACACCTGCAGCCCCCTGCCGTGAGGGACCGGAGCAACATTGGAAAGTCTTCTAGTTAATTTATGAACATGGCTACTTATTCTTACTTAAGCGGAGAACACTTTTGGCGGTACACACATTCACATCTCCCTCTTGAATACAGCCTGTTGAGCTCTGTTTATGCGGAATCAGCTTCATTTTATGTCATATGGGGGAGACAGTGTGTGAGGCCTCGGCACCTATTCAGAACAAATGGCTCCTTGCTGCTAGCAAAAGCTTCCATTGCACTATGGTATTTGTTACCTGTAAAGAGCTGCTCGTTGCCCTAGATATCCCTCAATTATGAATGTAACTCCCTTAATAACGTGCATCGACTAATAGCTATGATAGGCAGAACTAAAGCAAATGCCTTACTTGCAAGCTGTCTTCTCTTGTTCAGCTACTGCAGCTGTATCGGCGGAAATTCTGCAGTGAGGATCAGAGCAAGTTCTACCCATCGTTTAAGCCCTTGGGATTTTTAATGGAACTTATGTGTTGCACAGGCCTCTTAATTCTGCACAGAGGTGACTTTCCCCCATCATACAACCCTTTCCCTTTCAGAAATGCCTATAATGCTTGGACCTGGCTTAACCAGCCCAAGCATCATAGAAGTTGAACAGGAATTTTCTAGACTTGCAGCTGTTTCTAATGGCTTTTCTTTAATGAAGTAGATGAGTCTATAGGCATACCTTTTTGGGGTCAGGTTTTAAGCCCTGAAAGAGCTAACATGCTGGAAAGAGATTTTATTGCTCTTCATAGCTGTATCAAGTTGAATGAACCACATTAGACTAAAGACTTCCCCTGAAAAGGAGAGGCGCTTAAGCTGTTAACACATCATTATGTTTCTGTTCATTAGCTTCTGCGGAAGCTGACATATGTTTCTAATGACAGTTCCAAAAAACAAAACACAAAAAAACCAACCAAACTCCATTCTATATTTTTAAGGACTTTTTCCTTTTTCCTAACTGCTGTGGTAATAAGGTGCAGAAATCTTGTCCTGAAGCTATAAGTAAGAGCTGCATCTCACTCCCGATTACAGATTTAATGGGAATATTTTCTTGGGAGTGCAGCAGCAAGTAAAACAAATCCTTTGTTAGCAGGCGGACAAACCATGGTAGTGTGTTTAGCAAATTGCAGAATGTGTTCAGTCAAAACTACCTGTCTGGTGCAATTTAAAGAATACACTCAATGTAGAGACACTGAGGTCTTCTTTGAAGAGCAGCTTTCTTAGAAAACCCACATAGTTGTTCCAGTAAAAGCTGTAGTGTAGACACAATTATACCAGTCTCAGCCCTTTTATACAGGTATAATTTCATTGATGGACTGCTTGATGATTACTGGTTCTGTTCATTCCCTCTGAAGTATCTAGTAATGGCCACTGTCAAAAGACAGAGTACTGGGTTACAATGACCTTTGGTCTGACCCAGTCTGTTCATTCTTATGTTCTTACAACATTGGGGAACAGGTCCACTTTTAGGGGTGGGTGATCAAGGTGGTTAGCCTGGGCACTGAATCAGTATTTAGGGAAGACACCGTCTCTCTCAGATGTGATGGGGGGAAGGCCTGGTTTCTCAGGGAATACCTTTTTCTGCTTGGGTAGGGGAGGAGGGCAGCAGGAGAGAAATCAGTCTCTCTCTCTCTAGATTTTAGGGGCTAAAATGTGGCAAATTTACTACCACTGAGTGATTTTCAGCCTGTGCAGAAAGCCAGCACAAGGTGCATACACTACTAAAGCTTCAAAAAATAAACTTTGCTTGTATCTCTGTGGTGCATCCATCTTGTGCTCGCTCTCCACACATGGATGAATTTCATCCACTGAGATACACTTTCACTGTCTGGCACCTTCTGCTAGAACTAGCTGCCTTGCCTTTAGTGGAGTTGAAGCTGGATTTACAGCATTGTGACAAACCTGCACGTGGCCTTTTTCTGGCAGTTAAGAGTAATCTATATCCCTGATGAGGAAAAATACAGGTTGAACTTCTCACATCTGGGCTTCTCTGATCTGGCAACATCCGTGGTCCAACAGGACCACGGATGTTGCTGGATCAAAGATCCCCAGAGCCTTGGAGAGGGAGCCAGTCAAGTGGCTGGGGAGCCATGGCTGGTCCTGCAGTAGATGGGCGCGTGGCAGCTGGGAAGCCCTAGACTCAAGAAGCCCTGGCCAGACCAGCAGCAGTGATGCCAGCCCAAGGAGCCCTACAACCTGATGGGAAGACCAGGAGGGGGGCTGGTGTCCAGTGAGGGAACACAGACCTTCTTTGGCCCAGCAAACTCCCTGGTTCTGGACCACACAGGTCCTCAAGGTGCCGGACCTGGGTCCAACCTGTAATCTGTAAAGACATTTGTTTCTTCTGTATTAGTTGCAAAATGAACTGACCATTGAAGGAAGAGCCCCTTGGAAGACGGCAGCAATCCAACGGTTCACTGGCTAGAAATAAATCTTTTGCTACAGTTTAAGGAGTTTTTGTAATGCGGAGCCAGACTCAACCAGGAGTGACTTGTGTTAACATGACCTAGTCCGTGGAAGATATATGGCAGTGCAAAGACCGACTCAGTCTGGAATGACATACTGCTTTTCCCTGCTTCTGCTTGTGTACCACAATTCTGTGAAATGGGGAAGCAACATTTTCAGTTGCGTTAATATGTCCCAGTGGGGGAATCATTTGATTAGCACACTCCAGCATGAGGCCTTGACCCAGCATCATGCATATGCTTCAGTCCATCTCTGTTCAGTAAAGCACTGAAAACACTGAGTTTTGAACTTTGCTGTACTGGACTCTGGATGGTGATAAATGAATCATTACTGAGAAAATGATCCAAACCAGGTCCGTAGCTGAGCAAGCAATCCCCACACTAGCTTTGAAGGGGAAAACTTCAGATCCTGAGTCACATCTGGAAAGAGGTGGCTCAGCATAAGTGAACCCAAAAGAAAAAACCAAGCTATTTGGCAGTTGATTTTCAGAGGGGATGAGCACTGGCAGCTCCCATTGACTTTAAATGGAGCTTGGTGCACTCAGCAACTCTCAGAGGGGTAGCCGTGTTAGTCTGAATCTGCAAAAGCGGCGAGGAGTCCTGTGGCACCTTATAGACTAACTGAAGTGTTGGAGCATAAGTTTAAGCTTATGCTCCAACACTTCAGTTAGTCTATAAGGTGCCACAGGACTCCTCAGCAACTCTGAAATCCTGTCTTGAGTAGTTTGATTCAATTCAAGGAAAGCAAGGATTAACTCGCTCCTTTCTGCGTCAAGTGAGCATCATACAATGGACGGTGTAATCAGGTGCAGCTGTTTAGCTGGACCATACATGATGAACTACGGTGGGGAATTGGGCAGACACTTTCCTATGAACCCAGTCCTCATTGGAATAAGAAAATGAACACTTGGCATTTTAGAGTAGGAGCTTTTCAGGGCAAGGGCTGTTCTTGTCTGCGTGGCATCTGTAATGTAGTGGGTGTGCTGTACACGCTTGTGGCCCTGGATCCGCTCTGGTTGGGCATTCACTGGTTGCTGTGCTGTGCTATGTGTGACCCCTGCTGGGGTGTGTGTGTGTGTGTGTGTGTGTGTGTGTGTGTGTGTGTGTGTGTGTGTGTGTGTGTGTGTGTGTGTGTGTGTGAGAGAGAGAGAGAGAGAGAGAGACACACCCAGTGGGGGATGGTCCCTGAGGGAAGGCACATAGGCATGGCCCAGCCACCTGACACCTGAGCTAAGTGGTGGAACCTGAAACAAAGCCAGGGGTGTGGTTGCCTGGGGGGCTGAGGGATGAGTTGCTGGGGGTGGGGCAGTGTGGGCAGAGGGAATCATGAAGGAAGCAGACTAAGTCTAGGACGGGGGGGGGGGGGGGCAGGGGCCTGTGAACCCCTTTCTCCCAAGAGGACTGGGCTGTCTGCCCTGACTCCTACGTCAATGTGGCGCCTATGCTGCGCGGTATCTCTGAGACACAAATAAACCTTCTAGTCTATGGCCCGGCTGAGAGTCACATCTGGCTGCGGACAGGGGTGCCGAGTCAGGGGCTCCCCAATGTGCTGTCACAGCATCTAGCACCTTGTGAGCACTGAGGAGAGAAAATAACAACAGAGCAAAGCACACAGACAGGCCCTGTGCAAGATTAATAACTAAATCAGGGGTGGGTAATCATTTTTGCAGGGGGGCCACAATGAATTTTGCTATGAGGTCACTGTCTGGCTCCCCCCAGAAGGGGAGGGGCCTGGGGCAGAAAGGTGCGGGGCTAGGGACTAGCATCCCCCTAAGAGTTGTCTGGGGCCAGGTACTGAATTAAACACACAGAAATGGGCTCCCAGTTCCAAGCCCCACAGCTCCTGCATTGCCTGGCAGCTGCTCAGTTTGCTGCGGCTGTTGAAAGGGTTCACAGCTCTAGCCCCTGCAAGAGTAGCACCATGTCTGGGAGCCAGGAGCCATTTAAATAGGATCCTGCTGCCTGAGTCACCGCCCGGAAATTCGGTTGTACGGGCAGCAGGATATAAATAGAAAGTGGCCAGATTCAATCTGCAGACAGGATGAAAGTGTTAGGTGGGCTGGATTCACACCCAGGCCGCATCGTGCCCAGCCCTGCACTAGGCAGTTATTTCCACTGTCAAGGTTGCTCTAACAAAACGGGAAAGGGGGACGACTTTTATTGAAACTGAAATAAGCAAATTTAGAAGTGAGAAAAGGAAATGCTTTTGGACATAATCCGCAATTTGCCTTTGGAACTCACCGCCACAAGTTTTGCCAAGAGCTTGGCAGAAGTGAGACGAGGATGGGACATTTAGATGGATAACAAAAATATCCAGAATAAATTGTGGGTTGTTTTTTGTGTTTTTTTTTTAAATTGAGAGTTTTCAGAGAACTACAATCCTTCACGTATCCGGTCAGAACACATCCTTGAACTAACAGGGATCTGGAAGAAAGGTTCTTTGGGATAGCTTATTCCGCAACTGCCTACTCCAGGACAGGATGCATAGTACCTTTCACTGGAGATAGGATACAGTAGTAAATGAACCATTGCTCTTATCTAGTTAGGAAAAAATCTATGTCCGTTAACCACTTCTACCAAAATCAGCTGTTCAGAAATGACTGACTCAAAAAGCATATTAAATATACTCTATTAAACACCTGTCCCAGCCAGGCTGGCTGATGGGCATTGAAGGGAGCAAAGGTGGCAGTTGCCTCATGGACCAGCAATTCAAAGAGGCCTGGGGATCCCAGCTGCTGCTACTGCAGCATTGACAGTGCCCGGAGCCATGGGCTCTTCAAACAGCTGCCGGAATGCCATGCAGCATGCTCCATGCAGTTCTGAGGACTGGAGAGGTAGGTGTGACATGCTACAAGAATCATGGAGGGCTGGATGTTCTGGCCATGCCGTTTCCACCTGAGGCCACAACCCCTTCTGGGAATGCAAAGCCCACACGCCTCCATCTTGCCCGAGGCCCGCGCAGGCTGTCCGCTCCTCTGGTCCCAGCAATCCATAGTTTGTTTCTCTTTCAAAATTACCGTCCAGCAACTCTTCTCTAAAACTCAGTTTGGACATCTTAGGTTAGGGATGGGGGCTTTTGTTGGTTCTGCATGACGCTTAGATTGCTTTATTGAAAACTGCTTCTGACTAAAAGTTTTCAAAAGAGGATGGTTGTGGATCCATGGAAGTCAGCAATATTGGCACAGTAATCTAGGGGAACATAAAACAGAAAGGCAACTTCACAATGAGGGCCTTTCTTCCCTCTCCTCCTCTAATCAGATGCAAAGATGACACAGATTGAGAGAGAGAGAGATTAATTATATGGTTAACCCAGCTTTATTCAAACTAGCCGTTCCTTTCTGCTGAGAAAGAGCAAACAAAGAAAAGTACCCTCAGCTTTCTTGAAAAAAAATTGTCTGTTTTCTCTCAGTAACTCCCACACATTGCTTTTCATGTTCCTCAAGTTTCTGTTTTTTTTTTTTTTTTTGATGGAGGAAATAATATACCGGGGATGAAAGAGCCACCCGTTTGGCTGAAAATCTAAGCATGTGGCTTTTCCCCTCCCCCATAGTCATCTTGCATCAAAGATCAAAAATAAAGAGAAAGCAATCACAAAGCCATTAAGCAAGCTGGAAATAACTTAGCCAAAAATAGATTGTGATCGGTTCTGCATGTAGGGGTAAATGCTTTAGTATGTTCAATAAATCAATTTAATAGTAGACAGATCAATGCTTTTATAGTTTAATTAAAGAAATAGCCACTGCCCCCATGGTACGGCATGGAGCAAAAACCCCACAATGGGCCAGATTCTCATCTCACTTACACTGGTGTAAATCAGGAGTAACTCCATACTAGTCAATGAGATCACGGGATAACTGAAAGAGAATGAGCCCAGATGTTTTCATCAAATATTTCCTACCATCACAATTACACCCTAAAAATCCTCAATGAATTATCAGTAAATGAACTTGTAAATGAAGGGTGCCTTCAACCCTCCACATCTCACAGTCTGATGTTGACTGCAGGATGGTCCTCGGTCTTTGCTTTCTTTGAGGAGTTTAAAGAAGTCTGTTTTAGGTCAGGTCTACATGCATCCTTATATCAGTATTACTACATTGCTCAGGGATGTGAAAAATCCACCCTCCTGAGCAACGCCCTTGGCCCCTACCGTAGACAGGGCTATCAATGGGAGGGCTTCTCCCATTGACTTAGCTACTATCTCCCCTGGAGGTGGATTAACTACACAGAGGGAAAAGCTCTCCTGTTGGCACAGTGGCATCTTTGCTAAAGTGCTAGTGCTGCACACTTGGATGGGGCAGCTGCGAGGATACAGCATTTGTAGTGTAGACCTGCCTGGAGACTGTTGCTGTCCTTCAGGAAGGGTTATCAAAATTAAAGGGACCACTGGGGGACAACCTAATACAAAGACTTTGCTCATTGCCCTTTACGCCCACAGACAGACTACTAGATCAAGGGCTTGTCCCATCAGCTTGAATTCTGGAACAAGGAAATAAAACCAGCTGACAAGAATATTTTACATCTCTTTTGCTCCTTGGACTCTCGCAGGGCTGGAGTTTTGATACAGTAATAAAAGATCCCCAGGATCAACCTGGATTAGCCTGAACAGACATTCAGTGCTGACAGTTTACTACAACTCGGTCGCCTTTTGAAACCACAGACTATAACTCATTTGTGTATACAGGCTTATCTGCATTAATCTTGTAATAACCCCAGGGCTCCAAAGGGTGGAGGTAGAGGGGGCAGAAGGGGGAGTTGCCCCAGGGCTCAGTAATTTAAAAAGGCCCAGCACTCTTAGCCACCATTGCTACTACCATGAGAGTAGTAATAGCTAGAGCCCCAGGATCTTTAAATTGCCACCGGTGCCCCAGACAATGCAAGCCAAGCAGCACCAAAGGGTTGGCTGGAAGAGGCTAGCCCCAGCTCTGCCTTTTTTGCAAGCCTGGAACTGCCCTCCACTTTGCCCAAGGGCCCAGCAATTCTGTCAGCAGCCCTGAATGACACTCTAATTTATTTTCTTAGTTAATAATTCCTTAGATAGTTTACTATAGGATTGGTACAGATACTCTGGCTCTGCTGTGAGATCTAAGGCTACGTCTAGACTACAAGCCTCTTTCAAAAGAGAACGTCTAGACTACAAGCAGATTTTTCGAAAAAGTGAGTCGCTTTTTCAAAAGAGAGTCTAGACGCTCTCTTTCGAAAAAGCACAATTTGCATTCAATAGCGCCTTTTTTCAAAAGAGTACTTTCGAAAAAAGGCGTTATTCCTCGTAACATGAGGTTTACTGCAATCAAAAAAACTGCCGCATTCTTTCAATTTACTTTTACAAAGAACATGGCTGCAGTCTAGACACAGGTGAAGTTTTTTCTAAAAAAGGCTACTGTAGTCTAGACACAGCCTAAGATACAAATAGACCAGTGGTAAGTGACTGGTCCTTTGGGACTGGGAATAACCTGAATATTTTGTTGATCTTTGATTATATATATAAATTGCAATCATCTGTCAGTAAGACCAGCTTGCTCGGGCAGCAAAATAGACAGGAATAACCAAGGGAACGATCTGTGACTCCATCATAAGCCTGTTATAGCTCGTTAGTAGTTCACACTTGTTATTGGGTTGGTAAGATTTAATTATAGAACACACCAGTTTAGAGTGTTTGCCCTGCTTCTTGACAGTCTGCACTGAGGTAGGCACCCGAAGGCTAGGTCTAAACTGCAGGTTCCTTTTGGAAGAAGCTTTTCTGAAAGAGATCTTCAAAAAAAATTCTTCCGAAAGAGAGCATCCACACTGCCAAAGCGAATCGAAAAAGCAATCTGCTTTTTCAACAGATAGTGTCCACACTGAACGGACGCTATCTTGCATTTAAGCTGTGGTTACTATGGACGGAGTGGCTACCAGGGCACCTGTGCTTTTTCATATTTCCTCTACTTTGGAAAGAACTCCCTCTTCCCTGTCCACACACACCTTTTTCCAAAAAAGAGCTCTTTCAGAAAGAGGCTTCTTCCTTGTAGAAAGAGGTTTGCCAATATTGGAAAAACTCCTCTGTTCTTTTGATTTATTTTGAAAGCACGCAATTGCAGTAGGGGTGTAAGTGAAGTTTTTTCAGAAAAATTGCAATTTTTCCGAAAAATCTCTGCTGTGTAGACATACCCTAAGTCATGAGCCAGTTCAGACTGCATGCCAGAGTGTAGTAAGGATTTTCCTAATATTAGGAAGTCAGTGATGTATTTTAATTTTAGGGAGACAAAGTAGATGAGGTAATAACTTTTGTTAGACCAGCTTATGTTGATGAGAAAGAAGATTTTGAGCTCCACATAGCTCTTTTTCAAGTCAAAGCAGCTTAATTTTGGAATAGAATAAGGGAGAGTAAAATGTGAAAATAAAACAATAGCAGCTAATCAGAGACCCTAATCAAAAGGTAAGTAGTAATAAGAAGAGCCAATCAGTGCTTCTCAAATTTTTAATTTTGAAAAAACAAAGAAACATTGTTGGAAAACATTCAACACTTTTCAGCTTGATTGAAAAGCTCTCAGAAATTTTGGCCTTTTTTTAAATTACAAAAAAAGAAATATAAAAAATTATGCAACACAAGTTGCTCTGTTTTCAACATCTAGCAGGCCTCGAAAAATATTCTATTATCTGGCAAACTAAAAGGGGCAAAATATAAAGCAATCAACAATGGCCACTTCTAACAAAAAAAAAGCCATTTCATCAACACCAATTACTATTGCAAAATCTTGCCCTAACCCAAGACACTAATATACACTATCTTAAATGTTACTGCTTTCCAAGTGCAGTGTGCTTAGTGCAGTAGGGAAAGTGCTCCTAGGATATACAGTATAAGGCAGCAGCGGGCCATAGCTGGGCTGCAAGCCAGATGCGATTCGCCGGAGTTAGCCCCTGGCAGACTGCCGCGGCTGTATTCACCTGCACCTCCACAGGTATGGGTGTTTGCAGCTCCCATTGGTCACTGATCACCGTTCCCAGCCAATGGGAGCTGTGGAAACCGATGTCCTGGTCTGTGCCACTTCCTGCAGCTCCCATTGGCTGGGAATGGTGATCCATGACCAATGGGAGCTGCAGAGGTGCAGGTAAATAAAGTAGTGGCAGCCCGCCAGGGGCTAACTCTGGTGAACCACCTCTGTCTTATTGCCCACTCCTGATAGAAGAGCATGTCTACAGGGTGTGGCAAGGTGCACTACTGCGGTGTGGTTTCTAAAATACACTAACCTGGTTGTCACTAATTTGTCCATGGAACCTTAGGGCAAGCACTACCCAGACCCAGTAATGCACAATATTTTAGTGCTAAAATAAATCACCTCCTCCCTGGGGTGTGCACAGGGCTTGAATCGGGCCCCGTGCTTAAAGGGGCCCTGTGCCCTGAACCCGGAAGTGTGCTGGGAGTGCCGCAGGAGATGTGAGTTGAGCGCAGGGTTTCCCTGCGCCGTGGGAGGGTGTGCGTTTTAGCTACCTCTGGGGCTTGGTGGGGGAGGTAGCTGGGGATTTTTTGTGTCTTTTTTTTTTTGCTCAGCCAAAATTTCTGGGCCCCTATTGAAACTTGTGTGGGTTTTTGGGGGGGTTTTTTGCTCAACCAATTGCTGCAAGGTCCTGTCGAAATTGTTCGAATTGTGCTCCGCACTTCCTAAAGCCGGCCCTGGGTGTGCACTCATGCTTCTGAAGGCCTACTCTTATACACTTGTATACCACCTTTAAAGGAAGGCTTTTAAAGCACTTTGGTAATAAATTAAGCCCCATCACAGCCTGTGAGAGAGGTAATGCTCATTTCACAGAAACAGATGACTTGTCTCAAAGTCACATGGTGAGTCATGGGCCAAAGTGGGGACAGAACTGAGAAGTCCTAACTACCAACCCACTGCGCTCACCACTAGTTCATGGCCCCCACAAGTGAACCCAGGTGTTCTAATTCCCAGTATGCTGCTCTAATCACTGATAAAGGGAATATATCAAAATCATGTGTGACCTAGTATCTGATCTGCATAAATGCAGCAAAAATTAAATGACTACATGCTCCTTTACTTCTGACCACACCAACAACTTGAATTAGACATAAAACTTTTGTCACTGTGTGTTTGATTTGCTGTTCTTCAGCATGTTTGTGAAATTAAAAAGACCATATGTATTGCTCATGTGTCTAAGTACACATATAGCTCAATACAAAGGAAAGCAGGTTCTGGGTTGTTGTTTTTTAAAATCTATTTTAAGTTATTTATATAGCACTCCTACTAGCGTATGTGAAGATGTTTATGTCTTAGTCGGTGGTAGATTGAAGGTGCTCCTGGGGTCACCGTCTGACAGATTCTCCTTCTGCAGGAGATAATCTTGCCCTTTGGATTGCTATATTTGGGACAGTCTCTTCTGTCTCCCTGACACTTGGAAGATAGAATTAATTTACTGGAAGGTAAGATGTGCTGCTAGCCACAGGTAGTGCAGCTTTCTTCCTTCTCACTGATTTTTTCCCCCTTCACGTATTGATTTGGTGTGCCCTTGCATGCTGCTGGCCCCGCAGAAGGAAAAGTCAGACAAATTCTCAGGAATCTTTCAAGCGTGAATTAGAGTCATGAACAGTTCGGAAACTCACAGCAGAAGGGGAAGCTGTGGAATTCAGATTGGTATGACCAATTTTCTTAAGAGGCTGAACTATCACTGAGCATGCTAATTCAGGGATGGGTCCTATTATAATCACCAGGGCCTATCGGGCCTAATTTAATTATTAGCCTACTGCTGAAATGTGGGTAAAGGTGCATGAATTGTCACAACAATCTGTTATTACAACTGTTTACGAAAAGATGCGAGAAGGAGACACAGTCTGAATTAATTGGAAGACAAATGAACTCCTGATACCCTTCCAGGACTGTGTTAAGATTATGACTGGTAAACCACAGAAATACAGGATGGGAAATCAATGAACACAATTGGTGTGTCCGCCATTAGGCATAATTGGCAGACAAAATAGAGAGAATGGATTATTCCACCTAGCAGTTTCTGGGTAGCCCTTAAAAAAAGACTTGGGAGGGGAGAAAAAGGAGAGTATTTTACCATCCTCACAGATGCAGCAGAATTGTTGCAGTGACATCAGACCTTGACATGGTCATCACCACATCAGCAAGGAGTCTCAACCTGCTTCATGTGAGATCCTGCTCTCTCTTCCCCTCTCCTGTGTGCTCCTTTCTGTCCCTGCCCCCTGCATCTTCCTCTTGTCCTATTTCTTTCTCAGCTTTTCACCTGATCCAAGGCACCGGCACAATGAGATGAGACAGACCATTCAATGCTCATGAGAAGGACCAGTGAAGGAGAAAGGCATGTCCAGACCAATCAGATTGGGTGCATTTACACTGCACCATTATTTTGAGATAATTAGTGTTATTTCGAAATAACAATGCGAGCGTCTACACAACCATTCCGTTATTTTGAAATAATTCCAAAATAACGGATGGCTTATTTCAAAATCTGTAAACCTCATTCTATGAGGAATAACGCCTATTCTGAACTAGCTATTTTGAAATAAGGCACGTGTAGATGCTCCACTGCTGCTGTTTCTAAATAGTCCCTCGCCAGGGCCATTCTAAATTATTCTTCCCTGGTGCCTCCTGAGGCTCTAAATCGAGACATGCATCTGACGAAGTGGGTCTTTGCCCACGAAAGCTTATGCTCCTACACTTCAGTTAGTCTATAAGGTGCCACAGGACTCCTCGTCGCTTAAATCGAGATAGTACGTCTACATTAGGGAAGCTTGCACCAGACTAATTTTGAGGCTTCTCTGCAGTGTAGATGTGCTATTTCGAAATAAGGTATTTTGAAATAACTGTTCTGGAATAGCTTATTTCAAAATAGCTGTGCAGTGTAGAAGTACCCATGATGCCCTGACTAGGGAAAGTGAGCCAGGGTCTAAAGCAGCAGCTGCCATGACCAGCCTGCTAAACCAAAGTATCCATTCACGACTCACCAGGCATGCCGTGTCCTGAGAACATCTACACAAATCATATGACCTCCATCTTTACTATCCTATCTCTTCTCTCTCTTCCATGTCTGTCTTTTGGGCTATAGCAGGGAAGTGACTGTTTCCAAAAAGGGACTTTAATAGGTTTTGATTGTGTTGTGCATAATCAATCAATTTCAGTTTCAATGCTTTTTCCTTTGTTTTGCTTCTTTTCCTTTTGTGTGTTTCAATGAACAAATTTCTAATCTTTGGCCTGAATTTTATAGTGTCCTTCCCATCGTATGAGCCAGCAGAAGTCTCTGTAGACCCAACCTCAAACCTTATTTAATACTGTTTCATATAGGATATTTTCAGGGTGATGAGAAACACTAGTGACTCTCTGGGCCCTTTATTCAATCTAAATTAACGTAGCAGGACAAGTGAAGAACTCTCTCACTTAAAGAGTGTTTGGATCTGGTTCACTTTAAAAAGCAGATACTGTAATTAGCTTTCCAAATGCCGCCTCTTTAAAAATGAGACCAACCAGATGCCCAGGGGTTTCTCTGAAAACAGCATTCTCAAGACCTTACACTTCTTTACAGTTTCATTGTATTCCTCCAAACCCCTAAGCGTAGCTTCATTTCCTAGCTATGGTAGGGGTTCCGCTGCAATGTAATGTACTACGCATGAGGTCTAGCTAGAACATTAAAATGCAATAATTCCATAGCCTTTGATTTATGATCCATTGCTTAGAGCAAAGCATCATGCATCTTATTTGTCTTTTCCCCCACAGCTACTCATTTGGCTGGAAGATTGAAGAACAGAAAAACTAGCCATGCTTACCTGAAAATTTCCTCTGTTCAAATAAAAGAGTTCATGGATGCTTGTTCAGGCACTGGCATGGGTCTATACTCTTCTCTCCCACCAAAGCTGATAAATTCCCCAGCTACGGATCATTTCAGTCTGCTTTTTCCCCATGCCTTTTTATGGCCATAGGCCTCAGCTCTTACTTTCAGTGTGAGTCAGGCAGCATAGAAGCTCTTCCCCTATATGCCCACTGCAGAACAATGGAAAATTCGGTGAAATCTGGGATTTCTATGGGTGGGTCAGATCTGTGGATCCTGTAGAGAGGAAATTTTCAAGTAAGCATGATTTTTCCCCCATTCTTCAGAGAGAGAAATTCTCTATACTTCAACCCTGGGATTTTTATGAGCAACCTTTTATGAGCAAGTTTTAGGTAGGGGAGATTCAATAGGATTAAGCAAAGAATGTCCTTGTCTACTCGGTTTACAAGAGTTCAGCGTTCTTCTGCTAACGCTGTATCTTCTGATGGTGATGAGTCTGATTTGTAGAACACAACAGATTTAGGATCTGACCACCAAGCTGGCCCCATTACAAATCTCTCTGCAAAATACCACTGCTTTTGAGGCAAGTGCTCTGGCTGATGGATGAACCCTCCCATTCTATCATGCACACTGCTGGAAGCTGAGGTTTTTGATTTTTTTTGTGCCCTTTTTAGAAAGGCAGCACAAGGGCAGACAACTCTGTGGATCTGCTGTAGCTTTACAGTGTGATGTAAATGTATTTTGATTGCTTTGCACATATACAACATGTGAACATTTTTCTTTGCAGTGTACTGGTTTAGAACAAATTAAGTACATCTCTTGTGCTCGGAGAAATGCAGGCTACACCTTAGAACGAAACTACACGGCAAGTGCTCTCCTCCTGAATCATGACACATTGTCTCTTACTGGATAACGATGCTAGTTCAGACAGGTTTGTTTTACTCTGTATCCCGGGCTCCCACCTAAATACTGGTCAAAAGAGCTCATTTGCGCATACCAGGAAGCACGTAGACGAGGATCTCTACAGAACGAGCTACCAGTCATAGAACAAGCTCAACATCTAAACCCAGAACAAGGCATCGTATTGTTGTACTGTACAAGTCTGCTATCGCTTTCGCTTGTTAGCGGAACTAGCTAATCAGAAAAATCCAACTAACGCCAGGCAAATAACGAACTGCTGTAAACCGAGTCAGCTGGATTAGGTGGAACCAAGGCTGCCAACAGCTGAAAATGATTTTTATGAACAATATAGAAAAAAAGGTCAAGTCCAGCCGCCAAACTGAGCTGGGCAGGTGGCTGGGGAAAAGGGAGAGTCTACCACACAGGCAACTGGGCCCACAGCACATTAGCCAGGCACAATCCTAGTCCTATTCCAGTCTCACCTGGCCCAAACTATCCCTTCCCCCCCCCCAAGGCCCTCCTCCCAACCTGGGAGGGGATGCCCAGAGCCGTTTGCTCAGCTGGGACCGGGGGCTGCCACCAGTGATTGCCCCACTGAGACATACTGGTCAGGACCCAGTGGGAGGCTGCTACACCTGGCCTGCTGTACCCCATCTGCTGTTCCTCCCACCCAAGCTTCAGGAAACCCAGCAGGTGTGTGTTTGCTGCACGTACACCCAACCAAAGGTGCTGCCGTGCTGATGCTAGTGATACCAAAGAAGAGCTCAAAGCCGGGGGGGGGGGGGGGGGTGAGAAGAGCCTCTCCTGCCAGCAAGCAGCAGGTCAGATGGAGCCCTAGCTAGCGGAATTTCCCTCTCCACCCCATCCCTGGGAATCCCTGGAGCTGCCGTGAAGCACAGATCTCACCCCGAAACCAAAGGGAAAGGGACTCCTCGGCTCCACGGCAAAGCTCAGGGTTTTTTTAAATGTCTTGACAGATTTTATGGACAGATCCAATTTCGCTCTTTTTTACGGACTGTCTGTGAATTTACTGACTGTTGGCAACACGAACACTTAATGCACCGTTTTTCTGGGCCTCGGACAGCCTAATATGGAAACGTGTAAATCAGATGCAAAGATGTAATGTGCTGGAGGTGTCCTGCTGCCTGATAAAAATTTAATCGTCTCTGGCCACGCTGACTCGCAGCTGAGAACAAATATGACATTGCACATGCTGCATGGATCAAAGGAGCGCTCGTCCAACGTGAACAGAGAGCAATTACTTGTACAGCTGATATTTCCATTAGGCAATTACCGAGCTGTTATTTACATTATACTCCAAAGCTATTTCTAGTTTATGGATGTCCATGATAAATTATGTAGGTTTTATTCTCAGTGTCCTTTTCTTCCTGCGACTTCTCACTAATCACCAATGCCCCAATCACCAATATTTTCCCAATCGCCATATAATTATGTATGTTAATTAACTGTATTATGACTGTAATTATAAAGGTCACTTGGGCATGACTCCAGCAGCCCAGAATGACACCACGAATGAGCCCTGCCTCAGTTTCCCTCACCTAGGGTACAAATAAGTCCAAGTTGGCTCTTCCAGTATTAAAGAGTGCCCTCTTCAGAAGGAATTCCTTGTGTATTTAACAGAAAAAGACAACAAAATTTAAAGGAAAGCTTCAGTCACTGACTCACCAGAAACTCGCACTCTCTGACTGTAGCCAGCCAGAGTAAGTCTAAGGTCTGACACTGGGTTCCCAAAGTACAAAGGACGCCACACAGGTATCTGTCAAGCACAGTTTATTTCTTGACAGCTAACAGCTATGCCCCATAGATGGAAGAACAATATAACAAAGCGGCGGCGTATCTTACATCCCTTCTGCAAGCCTGGGACCCCGGGTAGGCTGCGGACAAAGTGGGAGGTTGTCTCAGTTTCCGAGGCACTGGCATTCACAGCCCATCAGCGAAGTCCGATTTGCTAGGCTCTGAGGCAGCCTTAAATACAGTTTTCCTGCCTTGTTTGGCAGTATGGAAATTTCCATGGCTTACTCATTAGTGCTGATGTAAAGCTTAGCTGTTAGTTATCGATCTGGTTCTGATCTGGTTCTTCTTGTCCTTTGGCCCTGTTTACGTGATCAGTACTTTAGGGTAAACAGAGTTGTTTATGCGTTCTTGTCCTATAACTTTATCTTATACTTGTTCTTGCTATACTGGCAACAATGCTTATCTTAAGTGGCGTATGTTCCCAAAGACTTGCTTCTGGCTCATCAGATATAGGGAAAGGGGGGGAAGAATGCAGGCCTCACCACCCCTAAACTATCATGTACAAAGTTCTTCCGCAATTGACCACTACACTGACTTAATCAGTCCTAGGCCTTGTCCCTCTGGTGAGGGCAGCCACCTCTGCAGGTCCGTTTTTGTTGATGTGATGTTCCAGAAGCTGCAGGAAGACAGACCAGGTCTCTTTTCACTGCTGATCTGCTTTTAGCAACCGGAATAAGACCTCCGGTGTCAGTAGCTGCCCTCCATACTCCAACATGAGAGGGTTAACTTATCTTGGCTGAAGAAGTGACTGCATATTTGGGCTCTCTCTTTCTTTTTTTGTCCTTGATTGGAAGGGGGTTCAGTAGATCCCAGACAAGCCTCCCAGACAAGCAATGTTGCTACTCCCTCTCCCCATCTTAGGTGCCTATGAAGCTGCACCATCTTTTGCCTTAGTTTTGCCAATCTGGTTTTGGCCTGCTCCAGCCATAGAAGAGTCCTGATCTTCTGGGCACATCATGTTACAGAGGCCAGTCCCTCAGGCCTACAGATTCTCATAGACTTATAGACTTTAAGGTCAGAAGGGACCATTATGATCATCTAGTCTGACCCCCTGCACAGTGCAGGCCACAAAATCTCACCCACCCCTCCTAGAATAATCCTCTCACCTATATCTCAGATATTGAAGCCTTCAAATACTTTGAAGACCCCAAGATGCAGAGAATCCTCTAGCTGTGATCTGTACCCCATGCTACAGAGGAAGGCAAAAAACCTCCAGGGCCTCTGCCAATCTACCTTGGAGGAAAATTCCTTCCCGACCCCAAATATGGCGATCAGCCAAACCCTAAGCATGTGGGCAAGACTCATCAGCCAGACACCCAGAAAGTTCTCTATAGTAACTCCTATCATCCCTCCATTGACCTATTTCCCACTGATAATGAATGGTCAATTAGTTACCAAGATCCTGTTATCTCATCAAACCATCCCCTTCATAAACCCATCTAGTTTAATCTTGAAACCAGATAGATCTTTTGCCCCCACTACTTCCCTTGGAAGGCCGTTCCAGAACCTCACTCCTCTAATGGTTAGAAACCTTCGTCTAATCTCAAGTCTAAACTTCCTACTAGCCAGCTTATATCCATTTGTTCTTGTGTCCACATTGGTATTAAACTTAAATAATTCCTCTCCCTCCCTGGTATTTATCCCTCTAATATATTTAAAAAGTGCAATCATGTCCCCCCTCAGCCTTCTTTTGGTTAAAGTAAACAAGCCAAGCTCCCTGAGTCTCCTTTCATAAGACAGGTTTTCCATTCCTCGGATCATCCTAGTGGCCCTTCTTTGTACCTGTTCCAGTTTGAATTCATCCTTCTTAAACATGGGAGACCAGAACTGCACACAGTATTCCAAATGGGGTCTCACCAATGCCTTGTATAATGGCACTAACACCTCCTTATCCTTACTGGAAATACCTCGCCTAATACATCCCAAGATCGTATTAGCCTTTTTCACGGCCATGTCACAATGGCGGCTCATAGTCATTCTATAATCAACCAGGACTCCGAGGTCCTTCTCCTCCTCCGTTACTTCCAACTGATGTATCCCCAGCTTATAACTAAAATTCTTGTTATTAATCCCTAAATGCATAACCTTACACTTCTCACTATTAAATTTCATCCTATTGCTATCACTCCAATTTACAAGATCATCCAGATCTTCCTGTATGATAGCCCGAGCCTTTTCTGAATTGGCAATAGCTCCCAACTTTGTGTCATCTGCAAATTTTATTAGGACACTTCCACTTTTGGTGCCAAGATTCTTTACCAAAGTCCAGCAGAAATACCATAAAAATACCTCAAACCTTCAGCCCCTCTGATCTCCGCTTGCAGCCACCTCACCATGGGCATCATACTGCTGCACCGGACTGGCATACTTCTCCCCTTACTCAGAGGTTGAGATAAGGCCCCCATCCAGCCTTCCTGCTCATCCCTGGGGAAATCTGTCTGCTCTTTTCCCCTTTCTCTTTCTCAGCCTTCTCTTCAGGCTGCTGCCCAGAGGGAATTCCCCAGCTCCTTTCCTCACAGTCTCCTCTGTCTAACTGGGCACACCCACCTCATCTTGAGGGGAAGGATCAAACAGCTCTCCTCTCAGCTGGGCTTTATTTCTAATTAGGCCTGGTTTACCCTCTAAGGCTATGTCTAAACTACATTCCTCTTCCGAAAGAGGAATGTAAATGAGCCCAATTGAAAATGCAAATGAAGCGTGGATTTACAATTCTCACACTTCATTTGCATAATTGCATGTGTGCGCTTTTTCGAAAAAGGGTTTTTCGAAAAAGAAACCGCAATCTAGATGGGGCTTTTTCAGAAAAAAAAAAAAAAAACCCTTTTTCAAAAGAACCCGTACTCCTGAAAAAATGAGGTGTACGGGTTCTTTCAAGAAAGGTTTTTTGGGGGTTTTTTTTTTCCCCAAAAGAACCCCCTCTAGACTGTGGTTTCTTTTTCAAAAAATCCTTTTTTGAGAAAGTGCTCTCATGTGATTATGCAAATGAAGTGCGAGATTTGTAAATCCACGCTTCATTTTCATTTTCAATCAGGCTCATTTATATTTCTCTTTCAGAAGAAGAATGTAGTTTAGACATAGCCCTAGGTGCAGCCAACCTCAGGCCCATATTAACCCATTCACCGCTTGTGAGCAGTAAACACTCAAACACAACTTAGTATAAAAGCAAGGCCAGGATTTTCCTACCTATTGGAAACTATTTCCTGTCCTAAGATCACAGGAAAGGTTAAAAAAATTAGCACAGAGAAAAGGCCATGCTAAATCTGACTCTTGTTCCATCAACAAAAGCACTTCTACTACTTTCATATCAAACCAGACCATTGGCTTATTATTATCTTCTATTATTTATCAGGCATCTGGCTCCGTACATCACAACACAGATGTTATGGTTCATGCCCTGAAGAATTTTCAGAAGCCTGATTCCAAACTTCCACATGACTTCAAAGTGTTTTCGGCCAGGCCAAGTAGAAGAAAAAAGTGTTTCTTGAATATCATAGAATCATAGAATACTAGGACTGGAAGTGACCTCGAGAGGTCATCGAGTCCAGTCCCCTGCCCTCATGGCAGGACCAAATACTGTCTAGACCATCCCTGATAGACATATATTTGACACATTGCAAATTGAGGCCCAGATCTTGCAATGGGATATTCATGAGTAGCCCCTGAATGTGTGCAGAGCCCTACAGACCTCAATAGGATCTGCACAGCTGCAAGGATCTGCCCTCATGCAATTGCAGGATGGCTGTCACACCGCAGGGTAGCGATGGGATTATTCCCTTGTTGAGCTGTTGACCCTCCGGAAAAATATCAACATTCATCAAATGATGTAGATATTGGGATAGAGAGTACGCTTATTAAGTTTGCAGATGATACCAAACTGGGTGGAGTTGCAACTTCTTTGGAGGATAGAGACATAATTCAAAATGACCTTAGCAAGTTAGAGAAATGGTCAGAGGTAAACAGGATGAAGTTTAATAAAGAGAAATGCAAAGTGCTCCACTTAGGAAGGAACAATCAGTTCCATACATACAAGATGGGAAGCGACTGTCTAGGAAGGAGCATGGCGGAAAGGGATCTAGGGGTCATAGTGGACCACAAGTTGAATATAAGTCAACAGTGTGACGCTGCTGCAAAAAAGCAAATATGATTCTAGGTTGTATCAACAGGTGTGTTGTAAGCAAAACTCGTGAAGTCATTCTGCCGCTCTACTCTGCACTAGTTAGGCCTCAGCTGGAGTACTGTGTCCAGTTCTGGGCGCCACATTTCAAGAAAGATGTGGAGAAATTGGAAAGGGTACAGAGAAGAGCGACAAGAATGATTAAAGGTCTAGAGAACATGACCTATGAAGCCAGGCTTCATGAACTGGGCTTGTTTAGTTTGGAAAAAAGAAGATTAAGGGGGGACATGATAGCGGTTTTCAAATATCTAAAAGGGTATCACAAGGAGGAAGGAGAAAATTTGTTCCTCTTGGTTTCTGAGGACAGGACAAGGAGTAATGGGCTTAAAGTGCAGCAAGGGAGGTTTAGATTGGACATTAGGAAAAAATTCCTAACTGTCAGGGTGGTCAAATATTGGAATAAATTGCCAAGGGAGGTGGTGGAATCTCCCTCTCTGGAGATATTTAAGAACAGGTTAGATAGACATCTGTCAGGGATGGTGTAGACAGAGCTTGGTCCTGCCTTGAGGGCGGGGGGCTGGACTCGATGACCTCTCGAGGTCCCTTCCAGTCCTATGATATCTCACTCCTCTCACATCCCACCAGTGATAGAGGGACCTGGATGCTGCAAAAAACATTTGGCAAATTAAACATTAATTGGTAAACAGGGAAATGTAACAACTTCTATTTCAACCAACTCCTCAGTATAAACGATCATTAAATATGGCACCTCTCTTTCCAGCAGTTACTACTACACGATACTTTGGAGAAAGGCAAAACATCCTGCCTAAAGCATGAAGACAAGAATGTGCCGCTGAACATGCAGCAATCCGTTTATATTCAGATCACCCTGACCATAATGGCACTCATGTTTGGTACTGGGGGCTGTATTGTATGCAAAACATCCCGTCTGAGGGATATTGGATTCAGCTACATGGCTATAGCATGTAAATGAGCTATAGCAACTGAAGATATTCTTCTGTCATTGCAGTAAATCTACCCCTTCAAGAGGGGGGAACTAGGTTGACAGAAGAATTCTTCCATTGGCCTATTAGTGTCTACACAGGGCTTAGGTTGACTTAACTACATTTCTTGAGGGATGTGCATTGTTCACACACCTGACCAACATAGCTAGGCCAACCTAAATTTTGGAGGAATTCAGAAGGCACCTGAGCAACCTCATCCACACACCATAAACTTTCCCTTAAGGACAGATTTAATGAAGCACGTGGTCTGGTTACAATCACAGAAACGTAACCTTAGGCATTGCAGTCTGACTCTAGTGCTACCCCTTCCTTAATAACAACTACTAAACACAGCCTATTTACAAGCCTTGTATGATGGAACCTGATGCTCCAGTGAATGGAAATTATTTAGTTTGGTTAATAATTCAAGTACAGGATACTCCCAAATCACTAGAATTCCCCTCGCCCCATACACACTTTCTCCCCCAGGCAAGGTTTAATCTGTACATTTAATGAAAGGGAGATTTAGATCTTGATTCTGCAAAGCACTTAAGAATATGATTAACTTTAAACACATAGTTAAATCCATCCCGGTCTTTAGGGCAGTTTCTTTTCTCTGTGTTTGTACAGCACCTAGCGCAATGAGGTTGCGGCCCATTACTGGGACTCCCAGCTGCTATCGTAATACAAACAAACAAATCATTTTCAGTCACGCATGTGCTTAACTTTAGTTACATGAAGAGTCCTATTGATTTTGACAGGACTGAAACATGCATGTGTGCGTGTTTTGCTAAATAGAGGTGGGGTTAGTCACATATTAAAGTTAAGTATATTCTTCAGTTCTTTGCTGACTCTCTTCTGAGTGGGCAATTAGAAAGTCTTTTGCATATTGATTTCTCTAGGGCTGCGGTTGTCTGTAGAGTCCAGTAATTGCAAGTGGTCTATACATTTCAAACTCATTGAATCAATCTGCTGGTTAGATTTTTTATTTATTTATTTTAAAGTTTAGAACATTGGCATTTTTCAGATTGGTAGCCAAATGGTTCATATATCTAAAGTTTCCAGGATGCATATGGGACAAATTATAAGACTAATCTGTCTGGCAGCCCTTTCCAGATAGTATATTTTGGCATCATGATATTTTGAAAGCTTATATTATCTTGACTTTGAATTTGATGGTAGAGGTTTTAAATTATATTAAAACTCAACTTTGCACAATAATAAAATTGTAAGTATTTGATATACAATTGTAAGTATTTGATTACTATCTTAATTATATGTTTGCATATTGATATAAATGTTTAACTACCTAAATGGACCTGCTGTCCCTTAGAAGGCCATGATAAACAAAGCATACCTCATCACAAAGGTAGAAATGTAGCCGTGTTAGTCTGGTGCAGCTGAAACAAAAAACAGGACTGTGTAGCACTTTAAAGACTAACAAGATGGTTTAATAGGTGATGAGCTTTCGTGGTGGGTCTGGCCCATGAAAGCTCAACACCTATTAAACCATCTTGTTAGTCTTTAAAGTGCTACACAGTCCTGTTTTTTTGTTTCATCACAAAGGGGCATTCTTTATGAGTAGAAGTCTGAAGAAGTGGGCTGTGCCCACGAAAGCTCATGATACCATCTACATGTTTTGTTAGTCTATAAAGTGCTACCAGATTATTTGCTGTTTTTTTAAGTTTATCCTGTTCAGACTAACTTGGCTACCCACTGAAGCTTCTAAATTAATCATTGTATATGAAGAGCAGGATTCTGACAAAGCAGCAGCCCATGCTATTATTCAACCTTTGGCTTCAGCCTCCATTCTAAGGCCAGATCTACTCTAAAAAGTTAGGTCAACCTAGCTGTGTCACTCAGGGGTATGAAAAATACACACCCTTGAGAAACATAGTTAAAAATAGTCTAAGCCCCAGTGTAGAAAGACCTAATTCAAAGGAAGATGTCTTCCATTACCTTATCTACCGCCTATCAGAAAGATGGATTAATTATAATGACAGGAAAACCCCTCCTGTCACCACAGTGGTGCAGCAGCAACTCCACAGCTCTGCCATTTCTTGTGCAGACACAGCCTGAGGTTATGTCTATGCTGGCAATTGAATGACAGAACTTTTGTTGTTCAGAGGTGCTAAACTCCTCTCCCCCGGCTCCGAAAAACAAAAGCTTTGCCATGGCAAGGGCCAGTGTGAACAGTGCGCTGTTGGCAGGAGGGCCCTCCTAGCAACACCACAATCGCCGCTCGTTGGGGGTAGAGGTATTTTGTCAGCAAAAACCCAACAAACAGTGGCTACACTGCCCCATTTTAGTGACACCACTGTGGTGACAGTTGTGTCGCTAAAAGCTGTGCACTGTAGCCAAAGCCTAAAATACTGCCCTCAGCGTACCAAAACAAGCTTATTGATGTGAATTAACAGTAAAATTTAAATCTTAAGTTTGGCTCTGGTCAATTGCCCCTCAAATATTAGATATTAATGTCAGGTTTCAAGCCTTCAGTCCCTTCTCTTCATCCCATTGTTTTTAGATACTCTCTAGAAGAGCTCTATCACAAGGTATTCTATGATGCTGCAGCGTCCAACAATAAATAGTTCTTGACTTGACTGATTTGCATCCATGCTGAGCTGTTCTATTACTTAGAGGCTTTTAGCAGTCCTACACAGTATCAGGAGGCTACTTAATGAGCAAATTATTGATCCAGTATAGTTCTCCAGTGCAGAGCTAGGCCCGCGCAGATGCTGTTTGTACATAGGTCTAATTGGAAACTGAAGTTCAGCTGATTCATTTTTCTTGATTTTGAACCTACTTGAACACCATGGGTTCAAAAGTTCACTGGAAAGTTTTGGGGGTTGTACTCTGCTTAGGAGACTCTGTGGGGGACAGGATGAACACAAAAAATGGAAGAAAAATGTTAATGAGACAGAGTATTGGTAATATAATATACATGTATTGTATCAATGGTTTTCTTGGCAATCTTCTATTTTCAATACTAAGTCCAAAACAGACCGTTTTATTTTTAAGTTGAGTCATACATATGATTGGGGGTAGGGGCACAGTCTGGATTCTAACCAATTTTGCAAATTCCAAATCCTAGTTTGTAGATTTCACAAAACATCTACCACCAGAAAGTTAGTCCATCTTGATTCAAACCTTGTAATTTAGACCTTAGGCCTTTGGGCATTACTGGTGATGCAAAGGTAAAGCATGGACCACTAACACTACGATTTTCAAACTTCCGTAGAAGCGTGGTGTCACTTCTTTATCTGACATAGTACGTCAGTCCTCTAACCGTAACTTGGACACAGGAGTAGACCACATAAAAACAGCCAGACACACCCAAAAAGACACAGCGTATCAACAACTTCACTAACAATCAAATTTTCTCTTTGCCAGACAAAAGGACTCATCCAGAGTAGAAAGAGGTTTTCTATATCATAAAATCTGTCGGAAAAATGAGCGCTGTATCCCATTGACATTTTCTCTTACATCTCCAGGTTTGTGGTTTAATTTGGTAATATAAAAGGAATTGGATAGGGACTTTGAATTATGCCCCTATTTGTAGAAGAATAGTCAAAAGGATGGAAATGGATTAATTTTGTATAGGTGAAAGAGCAAAGTTTGTGCATGTATGATGGAAAGATCATTTGCTATTTAATCAGAACTAACTGAAAAGTTTTCTTTGAACTTTTTCCCCCCCAAAGAAAACTTATATTTTCAACTAAATTAAGATGTTGTTGGAAAGTATGTATTATTCTCAACATTTTTCAGTTTTCCATTAAAAAATCAAAACTAAAAGTGTTTGGTCAAAACCATTTCTTCCCCTGAGTTTTTGAGGAATTTTTTTCTGTTTTAATTTTTTGGCTTCTTAATGAAAATGCAATTTTTTTCTGAAAAAAAAAAAAACAAAACAAAAAAAAACAAACAATCCCAGCCAGTTCCACATTATTATTATTTTTCTTTTTTAATACAAGGTGCATACAAGTTCAGGCCACATCTGCACATTCCATTTCTGGATGCTTGCACTTTTGCCCGCATGAAAAAGAAAAAGGCATAGAAACACAAATGGAGGCCGCACTTCTGTATGGCTGCAACTTGTGCTCATCACCATTCAGAATACATTTTATACACCACAGCTCAGCACGTGCCAACTAAGATTTTCAGAGTCTCATATCTTGGTTAAGTTTGCACGGAAAGGTAAAAGGCTCATCTCTGATTCCTTTACCAACTGCTCCAATACATGGAGATGTTCGCAATGAAAAGATTCTAAGAATGTTATACAACATGGGCAAAAAAACCCAAAACCAGCCACACAAAACACACAACTATTCCCCCTAACATAGTTCCTGGAAATAGCTGAATAGTTTCAACTAAAACTTAAAAAAAGAAAAATTTAACCTGAGACATAACTGAGGCATAAGACAGTTAAGCCCCATGTCGGTCACAACTTTTTGTGGCAAAGCTGGGGCACAGGGTTTCTGACTGCCAGCCCACTGCTTTGACCATCAGACAGCACTGCCACCAGTACTGTGATCAGAAGTATGACTAGGACTTGCGCATACAACTTAGCAATTAAGAGAACTTTGAAGATAGGAGCTACTTGACCTGATTAACTGGGCTGGGGGGACAGCACATATATTAATACAAACAATGTTCTCCAACTACAGAATCACTATGTTGATTCTGGCTTCACTACACGCACCACATAATGCCTCATTCTAGGGTACCTCCATTAAACCGAGAACTAAAAGTGATTTTTGTGGGGCAAAAATTTATGTTAAAAATTAATTTAAGTTAATATCTGTGCTAATTGCCCCTTGCCCATCACTGGATCGATGGAGCATTAAGTGCCTATTTCTTAAGTTCTCAGTATTCAGAGGAGTGGGGTGTTGTTGTATTGTGCTGTGAGGTTTTCTTGCACACAAGCCTGGAAGAGGTTTGACAAAGAGAAGAAAATAAGTGGAACAGAAAACACAAGGGATAAACTGGTAATGAAAGATAAAGCAGGAAAACAATATTTAAAATGTATTGCTTTTCCATGGGGAAGTTATTCTACTAAAGGATCCTGTAAAGAGAGGTGAATTTTAATGCACAAATGCATTTATTCAATGAGTACAGTGTTTGTAAAATGCCTTAAATCTTGAAAAGTGCAAGCGACTGCACTTGCTATTTCAAAGTGTTATGGGACATGTTCCCATAACCTTTTCATTTTCTTCCCTTTGCTCCTGTTCTCCATTTTTCTACCACACCACCACTTATGCACTGCCAGAAACAGCAATGCCTCTAAAGGTCGCCCACTTGCATTGACCTGCTCCACAGAAGCAGCTTAGTCACAGGTCTTCCACCGGAAGCCACTCCCACAACACTCCTTAAAAGAGCAATAAGATAATCTATACCAGTGCATCTTTAGTGCACTCATCTGCACGGAATCAAGTCACAAACAAACACTATGTTAAAAATGATGACTACTTAGATATCCCTAACCATTCTTATTGGACCAATGGACACACTGCAGTGGGCAGAGAACACAGAATGGATACTTAACACAGAGCAATCCAATAGCCACACGAAAAGAACTAGAATTCCAATGAACAGTAAGCTCCACTGATGGCACGTACTATTGTACAATACAGTTACTACTGTTTTATTTAAAACCTGTTTCAGACTTTTAAGCTTCCCAATAATCTGTGCAATTATAACATCTAATTAGAAGGAAAAGAAATATTGAGATTCAAGTTGTAACAACAACAGGAGCATTTGCAAATATAGTACCTCTGGTTCAGATTAAAAGATACCTAGCTCCTTATATAATACAAATGTAAAGCTGAGTCATTTTTCTGGGCAATATACAGGGTAAAATCCGGTGGTAGTTAGAGGCCACAATGGAGAATGGAGCCCCACTGTGCTAGGCACGGCACATTATCCCAAGAAGAGTTCCCTTTCCAAGGAACTGCATTCCAAACAGATGCAGGGGGCGCAACTGAGCCATAGAAAGGGAAGGGATTTTCCCACGCCTACACAGGAAGTCTGTGGCAGAACAAGAAATGGAAAGATAGTGAAAATTAAACAACTATCTTCCATTTGTGCCTGTGTAAATCTGCTCTTAAGCCCAGTTCTCCCAATTTTCAGTCCAGGGCCCTAACCACAGGATCATGCCTCCTCTCAGCTAGAAACCCTATGAGTGTGCCATCTGATTAACTTGATATGTTTGGGAGCTTCAGGGGGTAGCTGAGTTAGTCTGTTACAGAAAAAAACAGCAAGTAAATGGTCTGGTAGCACTTTATAGACTAACAAAACATGTAGATGGTATCATGAGCTTTTGTGGGCACAGCCCACTTCTTCAGATGACTGGAGTTATGACTAGGGGATAAGAAAACTTGAAATAAATAGAAGAAGGGAAGGGGGGGAGAGAAAGATGCTTTATTGCCAGGTTGTGCTTCTTCAAACATAGCTGTGGGGTCAGATTTTCAAAAGCACGTAGTATTTACCTCATGAAGAGTTTGGTCAACAAGAGGCACTTCTGAAACCTCACCTACAATGAGGTGTTTGAAGAAGGGATTCATTTATGATGTTATGACAGGAATCACCCGATGGCACTGTTACAAGGTCTTCTTGTTCTTCCTTAGTGGGTGAGCAGCGCTCAGCCTTTGAAAAACTGCTGTGCTGTTGGTTTTAGGAAGCAATCTCTTATGCGGAGAACTGGTGCAAGCAGAAGATGGGTTTGCCTTGACGTCTTTCTAAGTCGAGTCAATTCTTAAGACAAACTTCCTCCCTGGGAACCTGGCATTGGTGTTCTGGCTGTGAATCGTGAAGGGAAGAATTGCTGCATTTTGTCTTTGACCACCTCCCAGGCCTGTGGAGGGAGAAAAGGGAAAAATTGCCCCACAGCCCAGTGATTCAAAGGGGACTGAGGCTCCCAGCTGCCCACTGCTACTACTGCGGCAGCATCTGGAGCCCTGAGCCCTTTAAATGGCCAGAAGAGCACTGCATGCTCCAGGCAGCTTTAAGTGGGAGGTTGGAGGGGGAGTTGGAGGGGGGTTGGTGCATTCAAGACAGCATGGAGAGCTGGCTGCCCCCAGCCCTACTCCTGCCATGTGAGGCTCTGCCCCTTCTGTGAGTGCAGAACCAGCCTTGCCCATCTTGTTCAGGGACCTGCAGAGGCTGTTGATGACCCTACCACCTCCATTTAACATCTAATATATGAATAAGTGACACCCAGAATATAGCCAGACTCTGCACCATGAATTTCTCCTCCAACAGGAAGCTAATGAGCAAGGCCTTGGACATCTATCACGCTTTTCAGGAGGTCAACAATATGTTTATATATTGCCTACAACAGAGCCCCACTCTAGTTTGCACATAAAGGCCATCACAACATAAATGCTAAAAAAAAAAGTTATTTCTTGACCAGTTGATATAACTGCACCCTTTTTTATTCTAAAAGAAGTCTGTTGTTGGGGGAAAAAACCGCTGCAAACATCAGGGCACAGTAGCAAACAATAAAAAAGTCTTCATTAAGGAAGAAATTAAAGCTAATTAGCCATCTGACATTCTCCTAGATTCCAAATGCTTTAAAACCGGGAGCATCTCGCCCTCACCTGGGGACTGGATTCATTCAGTTTGAGTTAGTATATCAAAAATGGTGTATTCTGTTTACAAATTCAAGGCAAAGCCCATTTGTCCATTATAGAGAATGGACCTACATTTAAATGGTATTCATCATGTATCTAATAACTCAGTCCAGTAATCAAAGTGGTAGAACTTAAGCAAGAGACTGGCTATGTTTGGTATTAATGCGGCCCCCTAGATTCATGATGCACATTATTCCTGAATGTTTGTAGAGCGAGGAGAAAGGGAGAATAAGTAAAATACTTCCATCTTCCAGCTGCCGTGAGCCAGGGAACAAGGTTAACTAGGAATTAATGGCTTTTAACGAGGTTTGCATTGTATTGAAAATTCAGACTCAGTGGTTCATAAATCTCAGGGAGAGAGACAAATCATCACAATAAAAGGGTTTTCACTGCATTATTAATTATTGATTATTATTAGATAATAATGCTTCTGAAAAGCCAGGTGAAGATTGTCAACTAAAGATTCCACTCCAAAAGTGACATGCTCATGGATTTTTAAAAAAAAATCACTGCAGGTAGAATGAATTGCTAAAGGCAGGGACATAATCCTGTAACTTTATTTTCATTGAGAGTTGTCAGTTCCAGTGACCTTGGTATCAAAAGTGGGAATACAATGTAGAAAACCCTATAAAATATAATGTAGAAAACCCTATAAAATATAACTACGCAATGAGTTTCTATGGCAACTTGATTCCAATATTTTTAAAGCTCACTGGAGAAGCCTTTCTCTCTCCATCCCCTCTCTTTCTCTGCTATTTATTGGTACCCTGGTCTCCTTACCCCATTCATATGAAGAAGTGGGTTGTGCCCACAAAAGCTCATGATACCATCTACATTTTTTGTTACTCTTTAAGGTGCATTGTTTTTTAAGTTTTTTTGGAAAAGCCTCATTGAAGTTGTACAGGATTGAATAAAATGAGTTGTGCAGAATGAAAATAAAAGGCATTTGCACACCTTTTAGTAGACAGGAGTAAGGCAAGTATGTAAAGAGGCTATTCTCTCACATGGGTAATTCTCTGTCTTTGGTAGGTCATTATAAAACATCTATCAAGCTCGTCTCTAAATATCCCCCAGCAAGTACAGGAGAGGATCTATTATCGGAGAGTGATGAGTTTCCTTCCAATATAGATTCTGAAGTTAAAATACAAAAAGAACAAGTTAAAAATGTACTTAGAAAAGGCAGACGTCTTAAAGTCACCAGGGCCTGATGAAATGCATCCTAGAATACTCAAGGAGCTGACTGAGGAAGTATCTGAGCCATTAGCTATTATGGGATGGAAGATGGGAGAGATACCGGAAGACTGGAAAAGGGAAAATATATGCCCAGCTATAAAAAGGGAAATAAGAACAACCCAGAAAACTAGAGACCAATCAGTTTAACTTCTGCGCCAGGTATGATAATGGAGCAAATAATTAAGGAATCCATCTGCAAACATCTAGAAGATAAGAAGGTGATAAGTAACAGTCAGCATGTAAAGAACAAAACACGTCAACCCAACCTGACAGCTTTCTCTGATAGGATAACAAGCCCTGTGGTATAGGGTGACACTATTGCAAAACAAGCAAACATCATTCTGGGACATATTAACAGGAGTGGTGTAAGCAAGACAAATAAATTCTTCCTCTCTATTGTGCACTGATTAGGGCTCAACTGGACTATTGTGTCCAGTTCTGGGCACTACATTTCAAGAAAGATGTGGCGAAATTGGAGAGGGTCCAGAAAGAGCAACAAAAAATATTAAAGGTCTAGAAAACATGGGAGGGAAAACTGCAAGAATTGGGGTTGTTTAGTTTGGAAAAGAGAAGACCGAGAGAAACATGATAGCAGCTTTCAAGTACTTAAAAGAGTGTTACAAGGAAGAGGGAGAAAAATTACTCTCTTTAACATCTGATGATAGGACAAGAAGCAATAGGCTTAAATTGCAGCAAAGGAGGTTTAAGTTGGACATTAGCAAGAACTTTCTAAGGCTATGTCTAGACTGCACTGCTTCCTGGAAAAGCAATGCTGCGACCAAGAAATGCATCCGCTTTTTCGGAAAAAATTTCAAAAAAGCAGACATGCTCTTTCGCCATCCCTGTAAACCTCATTTTATGAGAAATAAGGGATGTGTCGAAAGAGAACTTTTCCAAAATTTGGCACCATGTAGATGTGCCAAATTTTGGAAAAGCCTCTTTCGACAGTAAAGTAGAAAAAGATACGCAATTTGCAATGAGCAAATTGCGTATCTTTTTCCAATTTAACTCTGCAGTCTAGACATAGCCTAAGTGTCAGGGTGGTTAAACACTGGCATAAATTGCCTAGGGAGGCTGTGGATTCTCCATCACGGGAGACATTTAAGACCAGGTTAGATATTCCTGACAAATGTTTAATCTACATGTTTCTTGATCCAGCCATGCCTGAAAGGGACTGGATTTGATGACCTCTTGAGGTCCCTTCCAATTCTAGTAGTCTATGACTCTATGACAAGAAATTATACATCTGATTTGAGCCATCCTTACCCTATGCAGAATACCCTGTAAATTTGGGGCACCACTGGGTCTTAATGTCCACCTTTCTGCATCTTCCTATTACTGTTCTGTGGCTCTGCTTCCTCTGGAGAGGATCTAGTTAACTTAAAAGTGAAAAAGTCGGCCAGAGCCATGAGCAGAACATCAGACCTGTGAAAGAGCCATTTGCATGGTAGTGAAGCCATTTAACAGGCATTTGCCAACCCCAGATATACACTGTCAGTTTCTGAATTTACTGTGCTAGTTTATAGGACCTTCATTTAAATTTTATTTTAAAAATATTTCATTAGCGTGTTTGCTGAAGATTATAAAATCACACCTCTAAAAATCATCACCCTCTATCCCCTGGCTGCCATCAGACATAGGGACACCAGTTTAATAGTATTGCGTAGGGCCCCATAAATCAAGAAACTCACAAAGAAAGTTGATTATTGATGCAATTTCCATAACAGTCATTTTTAGTAGAGAATCAAGTAAGGAGGTGGAAAGAGGAAAAGGTGTGGAGAAGGCACACATGATGGAGTAATGCAATATATCACCTTGTGACTAATGCTTACAGAGTCCTGCCATTTAGAAAACATATATTCCCTCTTCAAAAAAAGACCAATATAGAAACAGTGATCTTTCTGCTCTCCTCATGCCTTCCACATAAAGAAGCACTTCCTGTAGGCTCCTAATCTCTAAGGGTACATCTAACTAGCTCGTTAGTTCAAGCTAGGTAGGGCAATGAGGGCAAGCGGAGTTGCAAATGAGGCCCGGGATTTAAATATCCTGGGCTTCATTTACATGTTCCCGGGTGCCGCCATTTTTAAATCCCCCTTAGTCCAAACTCCTCATTCCACGAGGAGTAACAGTAGTTCGAATTAGGTTCTTTAATTCGAATTACCTACTCCGTGCCGCGTGTAACTGCGGGCACGGAGTTTGGACTAAGGGGGTTTTAAAAATGGCGATGCCCGGGAACATGCAAATGAAGCCCGGGATAGTTAAATCCCAGGCTTCATTTGCAACTCCGCTTGCCCTAATTACCCTACCTAGCTCGAACTAATGAGCTAGTGTAGACGTACCCTAAATCAGTTTCTCTGCAATTAAAAATATGACGCAGAGGCTGGGTATAAAATACCCAGTTCATGTCAGCTCGGCCATTCACCACCTCCCCCTGACATGACTCTCCTTTTGTTTGAGCTGCTGCCCACACGTCTGTCCAAAGAAAGTACCCTGAGCTAAGCATGCTACATTTTAGGAAGGAGCAAGCCAGTCAGCACGTGATAGATCACCTTGAATCAAAGCCTTGTCTAGACAAAGATTTTCATTTTTATGAACTTTCAGAATTGAATTTCACAAATCCCTAGTGCTGGCTGAATCTTTAAGAGCAGAAAACAATGATGAATGAACACTGAGTACTTCTTATATCACCTGTCCAGCTGTAAGTCAAAAGATGTTCTTCGTTCACTGCAGTTCGGCTTCCCCCTTTTATTACCTTATTGCAAAGCAACGCTATCCCCCACGTTTGCTATGAGGAACTTAAGCCTTCTGCTTCCGAAGCAAGAAGACAGGGAGCAAACATGATGGTGCTAGTACTGGAGTAAATGCCTCTGAAAAGGGTAAACAGATGAAACCATAATGTGCTAAGCCCACACACAGCCTCACGAACAGCTTTGCTTTTGGCCTGCTCAACTGTATTATTTCTCCAGAAACTGAAACTGTTTCATTAGAGCTTAAATATCTGACCAGACAGCTGACTACAGACCTGTGAAAAGCAATTATTTTGGACACTGATTATTACCACTGTAGGCATCGTATACTTGTAAGCACAGATAGCTGGGAAAGACAGCAGCTGTATGCGGTGGACTGTGGTATCTAGTGGAATTAATTAATGTTGCATGGTGAGCGGGAAAAGAGAAACTAAGCAAACAGCCAGCTTAGCGTGCAAATGAATTGACATGAAATAAATTCATATGTTTAATTTAAACATGATTAATTTATTAAAGAAAAACAAGTCTGGGGACAGAGAGCTGGTGCATCTGTCTGATCACCCAGATCATCAAATCACCATGGAAACCTATTTGTTAACACTAGGCAAAACAGAAGGGGCGGCTAGTTGGCTGGGTTTTCTTTTTTAACCCACAAGAACAAAGATGAATGGGTCAAAAGGGTTCAAAATATTGAAATAAAAATGGGGCCAATTTGGAGGCAGAGATAGAGCTGTCTTTCATTTTTCTTTTTTGAAGGAGAGCATAAGAATGGCCACACTGGTTTGAACCCATGGCCCATGTAGCCTGTCTGCAAACAGTGGCCAGTGCCAGATGCTTCAGAGAGAATAAACTGAACAGAGCAATTATCAAGTGAGCCATCCCCTGTTGTCCAGTTCCAACTTCTGGCTATCAAAGAGGTAGGGACACCCTGACCATGCTAAAGCGGCGAGGAGTCCTATGGCACCTTATAGACTAACAGAATCAGGCTAACTACAAAAGCAGCATCTTCTCTCTTGGAATTCACACCTCCAGATCAGCTACTAGAAGTGGGCCTCATCCTCCTTGATTGGATCCACCTCGTCATCTCCAGCCTGATCCTGGCCTGCATATTTATACCTGCCTCTGGAAATTTCCACTACATGCATCTGACGAAGTAGGTCTTTGCCCACGAAAGCTTATGCTCCTACACTTCAGTTAGTCTATAAGGTGCCACAGGACTCCTCTCCACTTCTGCAGATTCAAACTAACACGGCTACCCCTCTGATACCTGACCATGTTGGCTATTAGCCATTGATGGGCTAATCCTTCATGAATGTCTCTAATTATTTTTTTTAACTCAGCTACAGCTTTGGCCTCTACAACATCACCTGGCCGCAAGTTCCATAAGAACTGCCCTATAATTCATTTTAAAATACATCTTAAGCTTGTGCTGCTTATACTGGTATAGTAATTATGAAAATAAATCAATGATCCATTAGACCAGTATTCCTATACATGCATGCTACCTTTGTGAATGGTAGATGTCAATTAAACATATTATAATGTGTGTTCTATGTATTGCCCCTTAAGTTTGTCAAGATCTCATGGTGTGTCTCCCTCCTCCAGCTGCCATTTTGTGTTCCGAGTTAATCTATTAGTTCAAGAGATAGAGGCCTGTGTTGAAGTTCCCAATTTCTGTTCCCCTGACAACCCAGCATGGTGTGGCCATTACAAAGGCTTAGAAGCTTACAGATGAGTGAGGTCGCAGACCAGATTTTGAGAAATGCTTGCCTAAAACATTTAAAATAAATATGCAGATCAGATACATCCAAGAATCATTAATAAATGTAATGAGCTATAGAAGGGGAAAATTCATGTTTTGCTTTGTGAGAAATACTACAGGTTTAACCACTGTGGCCCAGAACTCTCTGGCCCAGCAACAGACCACAGAAATAATGTCTGTATCCTGTCATTAAAATTTAGGACGCCTTGTCTACACTAAATGGAAGATTGATGATGCCATGATCGATCTTCTAGAGTTCAATTTAGCGAGTCTAGTTAAGACTTGCTAACGTGAACTCAAAGGGTACCCCTGCTGGCATTCAGTACTCCTGCCTTCCTCTATGGAGTCCCTACCAAACTCAGATTAAGGTAAACTGACTTCAGCTATGTATTGTACATAGCTGGAGTTGCATGCCTTAAGCCAAGCTGCTGTGTCTCACATTGAACTGGCCGGTTTAAAATAAGGTTGCGACTTCCATATGCAGATGCAGCTAGGCTATCGAAGTAACTTGCTCTTTTTCAAAGGACCATGCCATGCTGTCACCTGCATCTTCTAACACTGACAATAACCACAGTACTAGATGCACTGCCTTGCTTTTTCTGAGCACAATTAATTTTCATATAGATATAATTGTGTTTATGTGCTGTGCACGTACTCAGGATGCATTTTTCTGTTCTTTATTCAGAAAGGTTCAACCATTCATCTTTATGTCTTGTATAACTCACATGTAATTAAGCTCTAAATAGATATACGTGGGATTTTTAAAATTATAAATGAACATGTTAGAAAGTGCTTATGTTTTCTGGACAGACTGTTACCAGACAGATACTTACAATTTGATTTGCTACTTTTCACTGTAGACAGATGTGCAACAAGGGTATTATGCACTGGCAAATGCAGGTATTGGCAACCTGCTTTGGGTCTGCCTTTGCACATTGTATTCTATTTTAGACCTTAAACAGCCCTTCAAAATTGTAACAAGTTATTGTCTTTAAAAACCTCACACCATAAACTTTTTTCTTTTTAAAGTCTAAAAGATGAAGTGTTAAAATATAAGTGTCGTACAAAAAATGGTTATGGAATGCACCAGGTTTCTGTCAGACAGAGCAACAGGAAAGTCTGGCAAAGTCCTGTTTGAATAATGGATTTTTTAGTTCATTGGCAATTCCAAAAAAAACCCCTATTTTACGTCAGTATGAAAGATTGCATATCCCTGTTGACCAGTGCCACATGGTGTTTAAATACAATTAAAAGAAATTTTTAAACCAAAAATGTATTTCAAGTGAAAACATTGAATCGTTTCAGTGTGATTTTTCCCCCAACCCCTGGATTTTGGCAAAACATTTGGATTACTGAACTGGAATTTTGTACCTACACCGTCCCCCAGACTTCATAAGCAACACCTTTATATAAGCTAAGTGATGAAACTCACAGCAACTCACTTTGCCCTTCCAAGGGTGCTGGAATTAGGCATGTAGGGGGTTCGACAGCCTGGGCCAATCAGAGATGGACCAAGGAGAGCCATTTGGCCTAGGTCTCAAGTTCAATGGTGGCCTCGTATTTAGACACACATGAATTTTTTGGCATTTGATAGCATGTTGAAGCAGGTAAAGAACTATCACTGTTCAACTATGGCACAAGAGTGTTTGAATGGGCTTGCCATGCTCAATATCAGCTGTGACACTGCACAAAAGCTAGATTTTTCCTCAGTAATTAGTGCATTTGCACACACACACAAAAAGGTTAGAAATGCATTTATTAATTAAAAAATCAAATTATGTCTCTCTCTTTTTTTTTTTTTTTTTTTTTTTTGGTGCTTTATTTTGTTTTCATGTCATCTTTCTTTCATTTTTATTATGGCTAGAGGCCTCAAAAGCTAGAAGTGGCCTGGACCTCTCTGGACCTATGAGACCAAGTCTACACTAGACCCAGAAACTCAGCTTAATGTGCACAATTCCAGCTACCTAAAATACATAGCTGGAATCGGCTTACCTTAAGCAGAACTTGGCACCATCCCCACAGTGGAACACTGACAGGAACAAGCACTCCGAACGGCTTCCCTTACTTTTTGCAAGAGCAGGAGTACCAGCTGCAGGTGGAGGTGCCTTGTGAGTTCAATTTAGTGAGTGTTAAACTAGACTTGCTAAATCAAACTCTGGAAGATCAATCACAGCAGTGTTGATCTTCCACAGAGTGAAGATAAATCCTAAGGGGGCTTGGCTGTAGCACGCCCTAGCTTGAAGCACTTTCCATTATATGCAATGTTTACGGTTTGCCTGAACGACTCTCCGTATCCTAGCTATATAAATTATTCCAACACCGCTGTGCCCTTTCAGTTATGTGTGTTGCAATGAGACAGGCCTGTAAACACACATTGTTGTGAAATTACACTGAAAGGCAATTTAACCATTTTGTGTGTGAAAGCAATTAAAACTGAGACTGGATAGCCCCTAAAGCAGAGCATGCACCCCGTCAATATTATAAGACTTTTTTTTTAGCAAAACATTTTTTTTTTAAGAACCCAAACACTATTTCCAGAGTGAGTTATAAATGTATTTCCTTTTTTTTTTTTTCAATCTGTATATGTTAAGACACAGAACCGACTCATTTTGCAAACAGGCTGAAGAATTTGAGCAGAGAAGGATCAGAATTTAACTGCACCATTTTGAGGTTTGCCCACCATAAATAGTAAACAGGAACTACAGTGTGTGTTGGACTGAAAATAATTGCACTGAAGATAAAAAACTGTTAGATAACATGTGAGTCATACCAATATGAGCATTACCTGGCTCAGTCTTGTGGAGAGTTTTAACTAGTGAGACTAGGGAGGAGATATATCTGATATGCTAGTCTACAGAATAACTATTAAAGTTGCCCTTCTATTGTTTTCTTTGTCTCAAAACACAAGTGCTGGATTCTAATTGTGAAGAACGCCGATCACGCTGCTTGCTTACTTCAAGTTCTGATTTTCATTAGCCAAATAAGGTTTGTGATAGAAATTTTTGATTTTTAAGTTGAGCCGGTTTCATATTACTGGGAGATTCAAACGTTTAACACCCCAAATCAGCAAACTACCAAAGCACATGTTTAACTTCATGCACAATAAGTGCCACTGATGACATATGTGGGTAAAACTGAGCCCACATCCATGTATTTGCAGGATAAGTGACAAAACACTGGCAGCTGGAACAAGTCTCAAAGCAGAGTAAAGCAACTAATAATCTTCAAGCAGTCCTTAGAAGCCCTTCACACATATTGAAAGTCTTATATTTTTAAGATTTAAAATGAGCTCGCAAAAACTTCTCTCAGAGCATTTTTATTTTCTCAGAACTCCTCAACTAACTAAGCGGGTTTTTTTCCAGTGTAACATACACATTAAGTTCCAGCAGGGAAAATGTAATTATCATAATAAGATTTCTTAAAACTTGACTTTTATGTTATCGGCTGCATTAAAATTTAAATTCCAAGTCAGGAAAATAACTCTAAAAATGTGAGAAAATGTACAGCAAAATCAATATTATTAAGAGTGAAATGGACTGTACTAAAAGCAATCAAACCTCTCAGGATACAATGAAAAATATTGTAAAATTATAATAAATTACTCTCATTTTATCACTTGGTTAAATGGCAGAATATTAGTGTCACTGGAATGGCATTGCTTTCACCCAAGGAACACTTTACTACTTCAGCTATTATAAGAATCTGATTAGATTTGCATCAGTTTGACAATGTATCTGATTAACTCATAGGCTAGCTCATTATTTTATACATGCTTTCCACTTTTTAAACCACTTGTATGCTTTTTTCACCCCTCTGGTATAATTTATTATATAGACACTTGCCCACTGGTTCTTAATCTTCAGGTTGCTCCATCTCAGAACAAAACGTTGTATTTTCCTGGCTTTTTTATAGTGTTACAAAAGGAAACGTGAAAAACACATGGATGTGCCTATTTGATCTTTAAATGATCTCATTTATCCAAGACTGCACTACATACAATTTTGATGGTGTGTACTTAATATAGTGTTGTGAGCTCAGTGAAACCATATTATGAGTTATGTTAAAACTCCTTTGACATTGATAGGTATGAGTGCACCCTCCAGTTACTTTAACTGTAAAAAATAAGCCCATCCTAGAGCAAAAGGTGTGTGCAAACCTGCCTAGGAACTTTTGAGATGGGTATTGTTTTGGGTAAGAGTATATTTGGGAATGCCAATGAACACACACATATAGAGGTCATAGACACATACAGAGAGAGGCGGAGGAAAAGAGGCAAGAAAAGCCAAGGAGCAGAGACTTGTAAACATGGCATGCTCCTGGGAAAAGTTAGAGAGAGCACTTTGGGGACCAATATTGGCTAAAGAAGTTTGGGGAACCATATGCTGAGAAACTGCTTCTTTTTGCTCTTGGTTCCTTCTGTGTTCAGAGACATGAAACAAGATTGCATCAAAGAAATGCCTGACTATTACCAATTTCAGGTAAGAGTTGTTCCAAGACCCCAAACTAACTAGCCACTCAGGTCAAATGAAACAACAATAGCAATTCCAACATTTTACCAGGCTGCATTTTGGGAATGACAAAAATTAAGACTCATGAACAAGTGTTACGGATTTTTTTTCATAAAATCCCATATTTGGCAGCCTGTGATGTCACTGTGGGACTGGAGCACACAAAACCTACTTCCCTGAGAGGTCAGCGGTCACTGACCCAAAAACGGTTCTCCACCCCAGCTTTCCAGGATTGCAGCCTTAAAGGGTAGCTCTGTTAAATTTTGTCTACACTGCAGGGTTTTTGCGCAAGAAGCTTTTTGTGGAAGAGATTTTCCGCAAAAACTTTGTGCGCAAAAGCATGTCCACACCTCAAAAGCACATCACAAAAGCAATGTGCTTTTGCGCAAGAGAGCATCCACACTTCATGGACACTCTTACACAAGAAAGTTCTGATAGCCATTCACAGAATGGCCATCAGAGCATCTGTGCTTTTTGTGATCGGCTCTTTTTGCACAAGAAACCCCTGTTGAGCGTCCATACACACCTTTTTGCACAAGAACTCTTGTGCAAAAAGGAATTATGCCTCGTAGAAGGAGGTATACCTACGCTGCAAAAAGCCCTCTGTTGTGTTGATTGACTGTAGATTTTCTTGCACAAAAATGTGCTTGAGGTGTAGCCATAGCCTTAGAGTGCAGGTGCATTAAAAGCCAACCATTGACTCGATTCCAAGAATATAATAGAAATTCTTGAAATGCCTTCTAACGCTCTAGGGCTGTGTCCAGACTCAGGGATTTTTTCGGGAAAAGTAGCCTTTTTCCGAAAAAACTTCACCTGCGTATAGACTGCAGCCACGTTCTTTCAAAATTAAATCGAAAGAACGCGGCTTTTCTTTCGATGGCAGTAAACCTCATTTCACGAGGAAGAACGCCTTCTTTCGAAAGTGCTTCTTTCGAAAGAAGGCGTTCTTGAATGTAAATAGGGCTTCTTCGAAAGAGAGCATCCAGACTCACTGGGTGCTTTCTTTCGAAAAAGCGGCTTGCTCTTTCGAAAGTTCCGCGTGCAGTCTAGACGCTCTCTTTCGAAAGAGGCTTGCAGTCTAGACATAGCCTAGGCAACAACCTCTGGGGGCTTGCCTTCACATGCAGCACGTCATGGTTGCAGCAGTGCTGACTGAGCGTGGTGTATGAAGGCAGGCCCCAAGAGGTGGTAGTCATGTTGATGGGAAACAGCACTATGTCATCAGGTGGGCTTCTATATAGGGATCTGAGTCAGCATAACTACGTTGCTCAGGGGTATAGTTATACTGGCATGGGTCAGTAGTGTACACTTGGCCCAAGATTTGGCAATTTTCCAGCCTGTGCATTGGCAGTCACCTTTTGGACCATCTCTGGAGCTTTCACCACATTTTCTTTCAAATCTCATAAAGAAGAGATACAAATACAGGCTCTATTTCAAATTTCTAACAAGAGGCTACACAGTTCAGTGCATTTACAAACCAGCTAATGTCTTGAGGCTTTGGGGGGGGGGGAATTATTATAAAGTGTTGATTGTTATTATGAGTTGTCCTTTCTGTGGCTGTTTTCCCCTGATCCCACTTCTCCACTTGTTTGCCCCAAGGTATCTAGTTTCAGCTCTAGCAGGCCTTTGTACACGTGTTATTTGTTAGCCAATTTTGGCTTATTTTATAAGCCATGCTGTTATAGTTACTCATGTGTCAGGATTTCCAGGTGGAAAATAATCCAGGTTTCTTCTCATCCCAGGTGATGCCCTAGCCACTAGCCCATGCTGCCAGTCACCCTTGGAGTCACCCCAGGGCCCAATCCTATAATGAGCTCTATTCAAGCAAAGCTCTGCATCCATGAAGTGCTCATTGCAGGATCAGGCCCCAGATCTGTGTTCTGACCCCTTTCAAAGGTCCATCATTCTCACTCGCGGATCAGTTTATGGGCAAATAAAGAAAGAAATGAGAGAAGGTATCAATCATCTGGTTTTTTTAAACTGTCTCAGCAGAATGCACATCCCAAAATATGAATAGAAACACAACAGCTGACAGCCTCAAAAATCACCTGCATATTGTAAACAAACAGTTACAGTGGCAAAACTACTTATTCATCTCTTAGAAAAATAATCAGGGTGGCTTTGAATTTATGGCAACATTATTACTTACCTAATAGATAACAAAAGTCCTAAATGAACTTGGCTCCATGAAGGAGAAATCTTTCTCTAGATAAAATATTTGTGTAAGCCCCTTCTGTCTTGTATATAAAGAGGGGTTTTTTTTCTTGATAAAGTACTTATGTCTTGTTCCACGTCTTCCTTTTTTTGAAAGAACACATCAATTTCAACACACAGTGAGTAGGTTTCTTGTACTGAAATGATACAGAGGAAAACAGTATGAAGATGGCAGCATGGCATTTCTGGCCCTTTGGAAACTATTTATCCCTTTCGAATTCTGGGGATTGAATTCAACCATTAAGTCTTGTACTAGATAAAGTGTATCAAAGATAAAAAATACCTTTTACACTTTTCCTCTATAGCTGCTTTGTACATTACAGGCATTTATTGCATCAAAAAACTGCCATCCGATTTATTTAGTAAAATGAAACTTTACAGAGCATACCACAAAGGTCTGCTTAATTCATAGAAGATGTTCGGAAATGCCAACCTAGATCAGACATGGGATCTGGCTACTCTGCCAGTATCAGAGGAAGGTCAAAGAAACCCTCTGGTTTCAGAGGAAAGTTGAAGAAATCCTATGGTTGTCAGATTTGGGGTAGCCTGCCCATATGGAAAATTCCTTATTTTAGCTCTCTCACCCAGGGTCTGTCTTGTGCGCTGAAGCATGAGGGTTTGTATTCTTTCCAAAACCCTAGGGTTTATTTTGTTTTGTTTTTGTTCTATTGGTTTTTTATTGATGATTATTGCCATACCTCTGTTCTTGTTATCCATATAAAACAGAATGACCTTGATATCCATATGAATCCCATTGCCAGCTACCTGGTAATTATTGCCACAGAATGGCATGCTGTGATATTTTTAGTCAGGGATGCCCCTGTACACTTGCATGCAAAATGGTGTCCGTGCTCCCAGTATGCGGTGCAGCAAATTCCATTTTGTACAGGGGCCGTGCAGGGTGCTCCTGCAGACACTCTCAGTCCCGAGGTATGCACTGTATGCCTACAGTGACGGCTCTTCACTGCAAGTAGTGACAGGACAGTTACCTTGTGAATTATATATTATAGTCAATCCTAATAAAAATAATTATTGGCATCTGGCACTACCGCTGTCCTGGAATCCAATTCATGATTCCAGAAAGCTTCCATCAGGTACCAAGAAGAGTAAAGGAGCACTAAAAATCTTAGGGGAAGGGAGAGGTTATCTATGCTTTTCCCTCCTCTTCCTACTTTCTTCCTCCCTCCCCCCTTAAATTACACTCAGAATTAGTTTGGGCTTTGGGGTTAGACCTAAAAGGAGTCCTCCATCCCACCACAGGATTATATTTCACTACCTCTCACATCATTCTTGCTCTCCACGTCAGGGCAAGGATAGCTATTTGAGCAGCTTGTACAGGAGCTAGAAAAAGAGACACATAACTCTCTGCCAGTAATACTTGGGCAAGAGCTGAAATTCAGCAATGTGCTGTGGATTTTTGCAATGACTGTAGCCCAGAGATGCTGCTGGCCCTGGAGATAGCATCTTTTATAGCTGCACCTCTTCGCCAACCCATAATAAACTGGCAATAGTATTTGCACGAGGGAAGGACTGAATTTTTTCCCCCCTAAACTTCATCTGGCTGTAATTTTCCGTGCAGTAAGTGCCCCCCCCCCAAGCCTTTTAGCCACCTTACCAATAAACCTTTTCCCATTCAAGAATGCTTTACAGAATCAAAGAGGCCCTTATTCATATGAAGCTTCCAGCTCCACAGTGGAGAGCAGAAAGAGAATTCCATCTTACATAACTTCCCTTTGTGTTTGCTCCTTTCTCAAGTAACAGCCGCAGCAGAGCAACTGATAGGAGAACAGAGTACATTTACTTAAAGCAAACACTCCAGTTTTATCTACTGAGTAAAACCACAGCACTGTCTAGGATTCCTTGCCAGCCAAACCCCACAGGAACAGACCTCAAATCCTAAACAAACCAAGCAGAATTAAAACCATGTTTAGACACACAACACACTGAAGCAAAAGCCCTCCTAGCAACCCCAAGGTGATGGTAACCTACTCCAGAAGTACCACAGCAGTACAGAGTTACGAATTTCCTCCCACTCCTGTGAGTGTGTGTGGCTGGTCCGCTTCTGGGATGCATTTAATTGGTATAACTCCCATCTTCAGAGCCGTGGCCCTACAGCCCATGTTGAAGCAGCTCTTGCTGCCCCCACTTTAATTACCTCAGTGTCACCCAAGAGGACAATCTGCATAGTTCTTAAGCTGTAGACAAGCAGTCCCTAAAATACATGAAGTATTTATTCCTGCTCAATTGTCACCATTCCTGCATCCATGGGAGAAACTGTTCCATTTAAGGTACCTCTCTCCCGCCCATAGACAGCCTCAGAGTAATATACCCACCAAGCCCTGGGATTCTGTCAGTGGAAGACAGCTTCCCATTTCAGCCAAAGTTTGGCTCGGGTAGCTCCATCGTCAAGGTGCTGAATCAGCAAATCATCATTCCTGCAATGGGACCACCAGTGGATAAGATTGATGGGGGTTGGGCAGCTACACCTGCCTTTCTTGGGCCTTCATGCCACAGTCTTATTTCCACCAGCTAAACTACCCCGAGGGGGGGGGGACGCAGGAAGTCAATTATGAGCCAAAGCTTTGCCCCACTGAAGAGCTGCAACTCCCATTGATTTCAGTGGGGCTAGGATTTCAGCCTCTATGCTTCATGGAAGTGAAAGCAACCATGGCAGAAGAGTGAGCTGCCGCAAACTCCTCCTTCAAAGCTGCTTCAAAGAAACACCTTAGGGTATGTCTACACTACCACCCTAGTTCGAACTAGGGTGGTTAATGTAGTCATACGAACTTGCAAATGAAGCCCGGGATTTGAATTTCCCGGGCTTCATTTGCATATTGCCGGCTGCCGCCATTTTTAAATGTCCGCTAATGCGGACTCCGTGCCTGCGGCTACATGCGGCACGGACTAGATAGTGCGGACTAGGATTCCTTTGTGGAACGAGGTGTAACAATAGTTTGGAAAAGGAATCCTAGTCCACACTATCTAGTCCGTGCCACGTGTAGCCGCGGGCACGGAGTCCGCACTAGCGTACATTTAAAAATGGCGGCAGCCGGCAACATGCAAATGAAGCCCGGGAAATTCAAATCCCGGGCTTCATTTGCAAGTTCGTATGACTACATTAACCACCCTAGTTCGAACTAGGGTGGTAGTGTAGACATACCCTTATACAATAAAATTACATTGTGCATTCATTTGGTTCAGACAAACAGATAATCTGATGTTCTGACCTCTCTCAGGTCGCAAGACTTGAGTGATTTTGTCTCCTCTTTAAACACTATTACCTGGATGTGACATTCAGTCAAGATCACGTTGATGTGAGAGTATTCCCAACACAATTATAGAATCCTCTTATTCGGCTGCTCCACATGAATCAAGGATAATGACAAATCAGAGTGGCTGAAGCCTATTCTATACTTATTTAACCACCAGAAAAAACAATTACTTTGTTAAAAAAAATTCCATGATGATTCATTTCATCTAATTTCCCCCATGTCTATTTTTAAAAGTACCAGGAACCACATGCAACTCAATATGTTATTGCTTTAAAAAGTTTAGCTTCTTTTGGCATAAAAGACTAAACTGTTAACTCCTTATTTACCACACTTACACATCAATAAAATAGAGGCGTTGGCTGCATAATTAAGGCTGACTTGGGTTTTTCATAGGTTCAGAGATTCCAAAACCAGACAGGGCCATTGTGATCCTCAAATCTGACGTTCTGTACAATACAGGGCACAGTGTTTGCCCTAGAAAAGGGAATTCCACCTTCGTTATGAAAAATATTGGCCCCAAATTCTCACCACTTACTCTGAGCACAGACTGAATTTCCTAAGAGTTCGCAAGTACATATGTTAATTAATTAATGAGCTAAAAGTCATTAAAGAATGGGTTCTTTCCAGAGCCTAGCACTCATCATCTGACTCTCTTTTCTTGAATGAACTCAAGAGCAAAACAACATAGAATTTCATATGTAGGCTAAATAGAAGAAATTTGATAGTCATTAAGCTATTGTTTTATCTCAATGTTATGATTATATACTATAAATGAGGCCGTGTGTGTGTGTGTGTGTGTGAGAGAGAGAGAGAGAGAGAGAGAGAGAGAGAGAGAGAGAGAGAGAGAGAGAGAGAGACAGACGTTGTTGTATGCTCTGGAGATGGATATTAAAGACAGATGTGATCGTCTAGGATAATTTCAGTATTTTCATTTCTATTTATACCAAAACATGGTGTAAAATATTTACATACACTCTTCAAATCTGATGGGGATATCTGACAAATGCCAGAGAGGAGTAAAGCTTTTTGATTGTTTTCAACTGCTTTACTAAAGTAATACTGATCATTTCTGCATCGACAACTAACCTATTATTTTCTCAAGGCATTTACTATCAGGTTGCAGGTATTTCTCCTCAAACTGTGTTTAAATTCAGAAGTGTTTTTAAAAAATTAGATGGTGGAGATTGTTATATCGTGTGAAGTTCCACAGTTTAGGAAGAAATCAGTGGAAACCCAAAGAGCTTGAGCAGTTGCAACTGTCCATTTTATTTCATAACACAGAACTAGACCCAGCCCAAACCAGCTGGGATGACCCCTAGGGTATGTCTAGACTACATCCCTCTGGCGCCAGAGGGATGTAGTCTAGACATACCCCTAGTGACCTAACTCAGTTAGTATAACAACAAGAACTATATCTACAACCCAATACACAACAGAGATTTTATATGTATTCTCATTCAGCTTTCAGATAAAAAAATGCATAAGTTTACAAGCTAAAAGAACTTTTTCCTTTCAAGTTGCTTTTCTTTCTGGAAATACTGCAAGATAACAGCAGAAAATACTACAAGAATGCAACCTACATTCTTTCTGTCTCTTACCTAGTGATGAAACGTTCTATGCTATTAACTTAGCTGACTTCATAAACTAATGGTATGTTAGCCAGAAAGTCTCTTTCTTGCTGTCCCATAGCCTAGGGCATGCCTACACTAAAGGGAAGGTCAACTTAAGATACGCAAATCCAGCTATGTTAATTAGTCCAGTCAAATCCAGTCAACGTATCACACAGTGGAATGTCAACAGGAGTTGACCCTGACTCTTCATGAGGAGCAAGAGTACTGGCACCGATGGGGGTGCCCTTTTAGTTTGAATTAGTGGGTTTTAAAATTATAGAATCCTAGAACCCTACGGCTGGAAGAGACCTCATGAGGTCATTGAGTCCAGCCTCCCGCCCAAAGCAAGACCAATCCCAACTAAATAATCTCAGCCAGGGCTTTGTCAAGCCAGGACTTAAAAACTTCTAGGGATGGAGATTCCACCACCTCCCTAGGTAACCCACTGGACCCGTTAAATTGAACCCTGGTAGATTGACCAAGGCAGCGTCAATCTTTCCCATAGTATAGACATGGCCCTAGTGACTATGAAGTACCAACCAAAGCAGGCTCATACAGTTGGTAAACCAAGCAGATCTCTCTCAGAAACACACAGAAGAAGATGGTGTGTGGAATAAGGAAGTGCCTCAAACGTACAAGCACTTCACGATGTAAAGCCAAGATTCTTTGGTTCCCCATCAGACTGACTTTTAAAATTAAAAGATGAACACCAATGTGCACTTCATCCTAGCATGTCACAAAGTCATCTGTTATTGCTTGTAATAGCATACTGATCACAATATTTTCATTTATAGCCACGTGGATTTTCTCTGTACTTCTTACAGGTGTTCCATGCAATATAGGATTATTAAAAGGACCCTTAAAATAAAGTGCTACTACAGTGTGAAATATATGGCACCTTTAAAAGGAAATGAAAGTCAATCAGATTTGCAACCAGGAATTGCAACACTCTATATTTTATAATATAATAACTCTCTTACTAGGATATCTGGAGAGAATAATCTATGGGAGAATAATGTTTCTCCTTTGTGATTACATTACCATATGGAGTAATTTTTTCCTTGACATGAAGGTCAATTCATCTGATGAGCTTCTGAATGGAGTAGCAGGAGTTTGCTTCTTTGACAGCGAAGGACAAACTGAGTTATTAAAAGTGTTATATTACTGACCTTTATTAGTCAATTTCTCATTTGTTCCCCTGGAAGATCAAGACATGAATACATTTGAAAAGTCCCTCGGGAAAGATTAATACTACAGTGAATGGCAGTTATTCTGGATTCAAAAAATCATTCACAAAGATATTCCAGATCTCCATTCTTCCCCTAAATAATTATGTCTTTTATGAGGATAGGATTGTGGTATGTTCAGTATGTTTCTGGTGGTGAGAGATGGCACTCAGAAAGTCCAAGTTTGGGTCAGGTAAGCAATGAAAATTTCAAAAGTTGTCCAAATGATCTGGAGTCCTCGAGTCTGAAAACTCTTAATCTGGAAATCCAATCACCCTACCCCCCTGAACAAACATTTCTGAGACATTTCTGCTTCCTTCTTCACTCCAGAATGGCTGGAAATGCTACAAGAAGAACATTTCAATATTTTTTTCTGCTTGGGGTTGCACCATCTCTCTGTCAAAAGAGGTCAAAAAAGAGGGAAGAGTGGAGGTAAGGCAAAAAGTGAACATAACCTTCCCAGTAAATAGATTGTGTTGAGCTAGATTTGATTTTGCTGGCAAAGGGAGGAGGGCTCTCCATTTTAGTTGATTAAAAATAGAGAGAGAGAGGCAACATGGGCTAGAGAATTAAGCATAGATGGGGGAAGTCAAAAAATCTGTGGTCATGGGGAACATTTTCAAAGGCACAGATGGCAGCTTGGTACTTCACTCTCTCAGACTTTTCTCCTCCTTGTCTCATCTCTGCCACTGAGGTTTTGGGTGCATTATGTAGGCCAAAATGTTCAAACGTGGTGCCTAAAGATAGGCACATAGAAAACCAACCTGGTTTTTAGAAGTGCTGAGCAGCCATTGTTTCCACTGACTTCAGTGAGCATTCAAGACACGTAACATCTCTGAAAACCAGCCTCAGGGATGTAAGTGCTAAGGCAACAAAGTGTGAAAACCTCAGCCTAGACCTCTGTCCCAACTCCTATTCTGTTAAATGATAATACAGTAGTTACAACCCTCTCTCCCGCTCAGCAGTGTTATAAAGTTATTCATTCCTGGATGTAAAAGGGTTGGATAAGTGCTACAGGTTAATAGTATCATCCCTCACTTCTTTTTTGTGTGTTCCCTGTGCTGGGAGATGGATCAAGATTCAGGTGACCCAGTTCAATCTGAATTTTCCATCATGTGTAATATGAAAGCTTCTGCAGTTTTATGTCTCTGTGCTCAACCGTTTCTAACATAACACACATTTCTGACTCTATTTTAGGAAGAGCGGGAAAATAAGTAAAGAAAATGTTTTGTTCCAGTTCAGGTGTTTCAGAATGGGCTCGGGGCCGTCTGTAGCTGTATGTAGAATACACAGCTGTGTAGGGCACCAGCAAATTTGGGGCACCACTGTACCCTATGCTGTGTATGCCTAGCACTGGATGCAGGCAGTGCCAGCTCCAGCAGCCCCAATCCCCCGGCCGTCTAGCCCCTGCTCTGTCTCCTGGCCCTGATGGCCCAGTCCCCCCAGCCTCCTGCCCTCTGCACTGCCTCCTGGCCTCGGTGTCCCAATCCCCTGACCACCCGCTCCAACTGCCTCCCGGCCCCAGCAGCCCTGATCCCCCACCCCTCCACCCCCAGCTCTGGCTCCCAGCCCTAGCCCCCCTGCTCTACCTATTAGCATCTGTGGCCCCAATCCCCAACCCTCTGCTTCACCTCCTGGCCTGCAGCTCTGGCAGGCTACACCAGTCCCCCTTATTCCTGCTCCATCACCAGCCTCCCTGCCCTGGTCCTGCCCCCCAAAACTCCTGCCTCTGCAGCACTGGTCTTCCCCTTCCTCCTCCCCCTCCCGCCCCACCTATGCCAGGGAATGGCAGGGGGTGCAGGTGCTCCAAAACTGGATAAGAGTTTGCTAAACCCTCTGGTGTAAAAAGCTTTTCTACACAGAAAATAAATGAAATGAGATCTCAAGCTGCCTGATTTAAACATCCTCTTATCAAAATAGTCCTGCTATGTCTTTGTATTGAGAGAGCTTCCAAAGCCAGTGGGTCAGGCAATGCTAACCATAGTGCAATTATTCACTGGACTGGAAGATTCAAATACAAAAAAGATTACACTATGTGTCGGAAAACTCTCCCTCCCAGTTTGATTCTAACTCTCAGGAGGGAGAGAGTGCTGCTGAATAAAAGACGTCTTTCTGTTGCCTATTTTGCCAAGAAAAGGTTAACTGATGAACAAGTCACAGGAACAAAGCCACCACTATAAAAATTCTGTACTGACTCAGGTGACAAATCTGCATTGTGCCTATTGAACCTCCTAGCCTACCTCATGCTCTGAGGTGCCAAATTCTTAGCTGATTTCAAAGCAAGTTCCAATTTTGTGCCCACAAAACTGCACAGGCAAACGTCTGCCTATAACTTGCACACACAACTCTGTGCATGCCTCTTGGGTAGCTGAGCATGCAACTAACCCCTATACATGTGCATGAATCTCATGGAATGTGCATGAGTAATTGAATGTTCTGCAAGCACTCAAATATCCATTTCTGTGGACAAAACTCAGTGCCATGGCAGCAAATTTGATCCATGATCTCTGCTCAATTATAAAAATTGAAATCCAGATTTTAAGTGATCAGTTATTTAGCTCTTAAAGTTTTAAGGAGAAAGTTGTTCAGGAAAGATACAGAACTGAAAGTTCCAGATATCCAGAAAGTGGAGTGTGTTATCTTAAATTAAGAACTGAGAGGATTTAACAAAAAGAGAATATAATGGTTCAAAAGAACATTTATTTTGTTATTACTGTGTCCAAAGCAAGGTTCCTGTTACAGCTTATTGGAAACCTGCACAGATTTCTTGCCTCCTATGGTAATACTTTGGACAATAAATGCATTTTCAGACTCATTTTTAAAATATACAACACTTATTCTATTTTAACCTTGAGTAAATACAGCGTTCTACTCAATATGCTGACAGTCAGTTTCCAAACAATTTAGTCCATGAAGCGTGAGTAGGATTTAAGTTGTTCAAATTTGCCAAAAGTTTTAGGTCTTTTAATGGGAAGGATTTTCACAGCATTTGCTTCCATCATATCAATGAATTTTTACCTGTATTTGTTTAAAATAAAGTAGCTAAATGTTAATTAAATTAAAAGGCCCAATGAATAGTTGGAGGAAATTTAGCAAGGCTACATGATCGAAGATTCATGGCAACAATATTCAAAACCAGAGCGAATCTAGTTTTCTCTGTTCCTGGCCACATTAGAATAATTTGCACCAGTTGACCTATATACACCAATGCAAACCCTGGTACGCTGTATGTATGTAAAGTATGGCTTTCACCACTATAATTTTTTCCACAAGCCCCACTCTACATCCATGTACTTCATCTGTGTAATAGAGATGAGCTACATGGATGCAAGTGTGAATTTCTCCAAAGCAGAAAGAGCCATTCTTCCAGTGCTTTGGTTTTATATCCCCCTTGACAGATAACACCTCCCCTAGCTCAGTGCTCCATTACTATACCAACCCATTTCCCTGCCCTTCACTACATGATGGTCACCTATGACCCAATTATGCCCAGTGGCATAATTCCTCTGTGAAAAGCTCTGAGTCTTGCAGGATTGCCATCTTACTCAGTAACTTTCTGCCTCTATCAGGTGATAGGCTGTTTCAAGACACAAAAATAACCCTTTCACCTATTTTCAGATCTCCTTTTGAGGTTTTGACATGATATGAAAGATAAACGTAGAAGCCAGACATAAAACTGAAATACTCACTATATAAAACTCAGGCTACGATTTTTCAAAGGAGTCAGGCACTCAACTCCTATTGAATTTCTATAGAATTTGGGTCCCTAGTTCCCATCGTCAGCTTTGAAAATCCCAGCTCTTTTCATACATGGATGCAATATGACTAATTGTTTCTCCTTGTGCACTGCCTTAGCCACCAAACATAAACCTCTGTGACAGTCTGTACTCCTATGTTCACTCTTTTTACAATGCCATTACATTTTGCAGGAGCTATACTACTTAAGCAACCATTTGTAAACTCACTATTTGCTGAACCTTATTGTCCTGGTAAAATATATGTCACAATGTTATACGTAAAGATAGAAGATTCCACTGTATAATGTTACCAAGACATGACCCAACATGTTCTAGAGGGCAGCCATGCACAAAATTCCCCAGAGAGAAAAGACTAGGCAATGCATCAGCCAGGCATCAATGAGAACAAATTGACTACCCCTTGACTGAGTGGCCATTCATTAGCAGAAGAGGGTGTGGGTGAAAAAGATCTATTTAGGGCATATCTACATTGGGAAATTATTCCAAAATAACTCCTGAAATAACAAAATTGAAATAGTGTGTCTGCACTATGAGGGAACGTTGAAAGTAGTATGAGGCAGGCTCCATTAATGTGGATGAGCTACCTCAACTTAGAGCAGAGGTGGGCAATAATTTTTGCCTGGGAGCCCGTGTCAAAAATTTCTGAAGCAGCCCCGGGCCACCCAGGAAGGGGCAGGGCCTAAACAGGAAGGGGCGGGGCTACCTACCCCAGACCATGATTAGTCTGGGGATGGGGGAGCCCCTTTGCCCTTCCTTCCCACTAGGCACTCATGCCCTGGAAGAAGCTTGGCACTCTCCCCCACCCCCAAGCCAATCAGGGCCTGGGGGTAGGGGAGCATGGGAAGCCTCCTCCCAGCCTGCAAGGTGCACGTGGCACTTTGAGGTGCTGTGGGCTCCTCACAGGGTCAGGGCAGGGCAAAGGAAGCTTCATGCAGCTCTCCTGCTCCCAGACCCTGACTGGCCTGGGGAGTACACAAAGCCTCCTCTGCGCTCTATCCCCCCAACCCACCCTGTGAGCAGCACGTGGCACTTCAAAGTGCCACGTGCTCCTGGCAGGGTGGAAGGAGGCTTAGTGTGCTCTCCTGCCCCCAGGCCCCAATTGGCCTGGGGGCCAGGGAGCAGCAGGGCCTCCACAGGCTGAATCCACCTTCCCATTTCACGAGGCATACCAGAGTGGTCGACAAAGGCTTCCCTTGTCGACCGCGGCATGTCCAGACCGCCTCGCTGTGCCGCCAAACAGCTGATCAGCACAGCACAGTGGCCATTTTGATGTAAATAAAGCGGTGATTATTTAAATCGCCACTTCATTTTCCTATGTCTAGTAAACTCAGCTACATGGCTCCGTCGACGGTTGATGCCGGTAGTCTTGCTTCCATGAGGAGTAAGGGAAGTTGAAGGGAAGAGTGTTCTCCCTTCAACTTCCTGCAATGTGTACAGTGCCAAAAGTTGAGTTAAGGTACTTCAACTTCAGCTACGCAATTAACGGAGCTGAAGTTGTGCATCTTAATTTGACCTTATCCCATAGAGTAGACATACCTATGATGACAGAGATCTTTGTATTCACTTTGCTTGTTAAGTTAGGTGTTAGTTGCATTTTATCTTTCCTTGTAACCAATTCTGACTTGTATGCTTCATTACTTGTAGTTACTTAAAAATCAGTCTTTGTGTGGTTAATACATTTGTTTTGTTATTTTATCTAAACCAGGGTACTTGGATCGAAGAGTTTGAAGAATTCCATCTGAGAACAGCATTTGTGCAAATCATATTCTATTAATAAATGATGGATTCTATATGAACTTGTATTGACCAGGAGAGGGCTGGGCAGTACTAGATGGACATTTCAGGAGGAAAGCCAGGGACAGAGTTTCGTGGTGTTGCCCAGCAGTGTAATTCATGAGTGGCTGGCCATAGCACTCCTATACGCTAGCTGGGAGCAATTTGCATGCTGGAGGCTATGAAAGAAGAGCAGGATCGGTTGTTCCCACATACAAGGCACTCCTGGGGAACTGAGGGGACACAGCTGTCCATCAATCCAGACTGTACGTGGATGAAGTCACAACCACTACACAGGGATGTAAAAGACATAAGATGAATGCATGAGACAAGGAAGCTTTATGCGATGAACAGAAAAAGAACAGGGCTTTCATAACCAATAAATCCCACCAGCATCACTGAAAATTGGTAGAACGAGAAACAACACTAAGGGTATGTCTACACTACCACCCTAGTTCGAACTAGGGTGGTAATGTAGGCAACCGGAGTTGCAAATGAAGCCCGGGATTTGAATTTCCCGGGCTTCATTTGCATCTCGCCGGGCGCCACCATTTTTAAATGTCCGCTAGTGCGGACTCCGTGCCGCGCGGCTACACGCGGCATGGACTAGGCTACACGCGGCACGGAGTCCGCACTAGCGGACATTTAAAAATGGCGGCGCCTGGCGAGATGCAAATGAAGCCCAGGAAATTCAAATCCCGGGCTTCATTTGCAACTCTGGTTGCCTACATTACCACCCTAGCTTGAACTAGGGTGGTAGTGTAGACATACCCTAAGTCTTGTTTCTTCCTTCTCATCTACAGTGAGTTGTGGTTCCCCTGAATGGTTAATCCATATATGTCTTGGAGAACCACTTGTCAAGTTTGATCGCGTCCCCCACAGTCAGGTGATATTCTCTCAAACTGGATGCTTTCTAGCAAAGCTATTGATTTATTTTAATTACCTATCCATTTATTAAGCCTGCCAGCTTTAGAGTGTGTGGCCAGTGCTTGTCTTCAGACATATTATTGTTTACTTCAAATACTGCATTCCAGGCAGGTCATCTTTTTTACATTTAGTTCAGTTTATTACAAGAAGTATAAGATGCACAGCGCAGCATAATATACTTGAAGTCGTATTTTATGAACTAGGCAAATATATGCCCTAAAGGGAAGTATCTTGTAGTGGACACACATCTTTCCATGTAGTAAAACAAATGAAAGGACCCATTCATCTGCCTAACAACCCCCTCCAGCATCTAAGGAAGACTAGGATATTATGGGAGTGAAACTTTAACAAAAATGAGTTACAGTGTATTTATACCATTCCTCCATTTTGCTCTAATCTGTCATCGAGTTAGATTGATGTTGTGTCATATTCCATTCCTACAGCACGTTTGACATGAGAATGATTATACCTAAAGGCACACTGTTCTTTACAGTATTGACCTTTCGGTTGTTTGGCATTTTGATTGGCTGCCTGTTCTCACAAGTGGCACTGTAAACAGAAAGAACAGTGCACCAACAGGAGCAGAGAGGTCTGACTAGCCCATGGGATCACTAAAAATCACAGGCGAGGTGAGGCAATCAAACCCTAATGCCTCAGCCTTCGAATGGGAGGGGGAGGAGGAGAGGAGGGAATGTTAGCGTGAACAGAAAATGGCACACAAGGTGTCTTCATGAAGTACAGCTGCCTCACCTGCCTGGGAACACTGTACATGTCAACTCAACTTCATGGAGGTGACATTATCTGCAAACAAACAAGCTGGTCGGAGAAGTGTTACTTGGTGTTTTTCCACAGTAAAAAAATCTCTTTGTCTCATGTTGTCACCTTCAGATTCCTCACTACCAATTGAGACAATCTACTCTAGGACTATTCATTATTGACCTCCAACCAGAGGTCAAAAAGATCCCAGTGGTGGCCCTACATAGCTGAATATTCTGTGCATGGGTAGGGACGGCTATGCATATGATCAGTGTACAAGTCCAGATTTCCAAAAATCTTCTTTAGAGATGGACAGAAGCAGGCAATATTTTAGATGTCCAAGATCTTTTGGTAGAAATGTGATTCAAAACCAAGTTCCATGTTCTTTGAACCATCAAATGCCAGTGTGTGGGAAGCAATGGATACAAAAAAAAAGTGTGCCACTTTTGATCAGTTTAGCCTTGGGTTTGAAAATTCATACGGTCAAGCCCCACTCAATGTGCAGAAGCAGTCAAAAAAGCAAACAAACAATGTTAGGAATCATTTAAAAAGGGATAGAGAACAAGACAGATTTTTTTGTATTGCCATTATATAAATCCATGGTACACCCATATTTTGAATACAGCATACAGATATGGTCATCTCATCTAAAAAAGATATCTTGGCAATGGAAAAAGTTCAGAAAGGGCCAGCAAAAATTATTAGGTGTTTGGAACAGCTGCCATATGAGGACAGATTAAGAAGGTGTGACGGGGCCCCGCAACCCCGCACTAAAACCCCTGCGGCGAAAGCCCTATTCGGGCAGCGGGGGAGTGCGCACTGGCATTGTGCCGGCTGTACTCGTGCCGCGGACAAGTTGACCGCCTCAGCGGCAGCGGCACAGTCGCTGCGGGAGGGGTGGAGTCAGCTGGTGACGTCAGGAGCACGTCACCCTCCAGCGCCGGGCGCGGCGGGAGTTTTAAATGCTGCCCCGGGCGGGGCGAGAGTAAGCCCCTCTTGGCTGCGGAAAGCAGGACTTCGCGGACCGCCGGGGAGCAACGGGGTCCGGAAGGTCATCCGGAGAGACGAGCGGCGGACCCACGGAGGGCCAAGTAAGCCAGCAGCAGTGGAAGGGGGGGGACAGAACGGATAGGAAGTAGCCCAGGGGAGGGCCATACAAAAGCCCCTCACTTGGGCAGGTTTCGGGAGGACGCCCCTGCCAACCGAACCCGGACCAAAGCTGGTCCGTGTCCTTTAGGGCCCTGGGCTGGGGCCCGGGAGTGAGGGTGGGCCCGGGCCCCCCTCTCTCCTCCCTACCCTGTACCCCCTCTCGGCATAACTGAGAAAGAACAAAACCCCCCCGGAAGGGGTAAAGCCCAGGCTGTGTGGGCACTGTCGGAGGACAGTGGCCTGAATCAGATAGTATCACCGCCAGCAGAGCCAATTCCCCAAAGCTGACGACGAGCGACACTGTGGGGGCGGACGGAACCCCTACATAAGGTTAGAACTTTTCAGCTTGGAAAAGAGACAACTAAGTAGGGGAGATATAATAGAGGTCTATAAAATCATGACTGGAGTGGAGAAAGTTATTTATTTGTACCCATAACACAATAACTAGGGGTCACCAAATAACATTAATAAATAGCAGGTGTAAAACAAAAGGAAAACAAAAGCATTTCTTCACAAAACGCACAGTCAACCTGTGGAACTCCTTGCCAGAGACGGTTGTGAAGTCCAGGACTTTAACAGCACTAGATTCATGGAGGATAGGTCCATCAATGGCTATTAGGAATGGTATTCCTAGCCTCTATTTGTCAGAAGCAGGAAATGGGCAACAAGGAATGGATCACTTGAGGATTCCCTATTCGTTCATTCTCTCTGGGGCACCTGGCATCAGCCACTGTTGGAAGACAGGATACTGGGTTAGATGGACTTTTGGCCTGATCCAGTACGGCCATTTTTATGTTTTTGGACAGTAGTATGGGTTGGTTGCCACACTTCTAGAGTTTTTAAACTGATAATTATCCAAAAACATTTGGTTAAATTTGGTTTCATAAAACCACCATCACCTCATACCCCCTCCCCCCCTCCCTTGGGTTCACTTCCAACTGGAAAACCCTCGCTTAGTTGCAGCAAAGGCTGCTGGTGCGTTGTGTGAAAAAAGGAACTTGAAGCCCAGGAAGCACGGAACTCAAACAGAGGTCTGGTTACCAAGAGTGGAATCCTGGCCCGAGTGAAGCTAAGAACAATACCCAGCTTTTATCCAGAGCTTTTCACCAGTAGAGCTGAAGGAACTTCACGCTTTTCCATGGGTAAATTGAGGATAACTTAAAATGTTCAGCCTTCTCACATGTATCTTCAGATATACAGAATGGGAAGAGACCATCTAGGAAGGAGTACTGCAGAAAGAGATCTAGGGGTCATAGTGGACCGAAAGCTAAATATGAGTCAATAGTGTGATGCAATTGCAAAAAAAGCAAACGTGGTCCTGGGATGCATTATTATGAGCAAGACACAAGAAGCCATTCTTCCACTCTATTCCGTGCTGATTAGGCTTCAACTGGAGTATTGTGTCCAGTTCTGGGTTTCACATTTCAGGAAAGATGTGGAGAAATTGGAGAGGATCCAGAGAAAAGCAACAAAAATGATTAAAGGTCTAGAGAACATGACCTATGAGGGAAGACTGAAAAAACTGGGTTTGTTTAGTTTGGAAAAGATTGAGAGGGGACATGATAGCAATTTTCAAGTACCTAAAAGGGTGTCATAAGAAAGAGGGAGAAAAATAGTTCTTCTTGGCCTCTGATAAGACAAGAAGCAATGGGCTTAAATCACAACAAGGGAGATTTAGGTTGGACTTTAAGAAAAGCTTCTTAATTGTCACGGTGGTTAAACACTGGAATAAGTTGCCTAGGGGGACTGTGGAATCTCCATCACTGGAGATATTTAAGAACAGGTTGGATAGCCATCTGTCAGGGATGATCCAGATGGTGCTTGGTCCTGCTGTGAGGACAGAGGATGGGACTTGGTGACCTCTCGATGCCCCTTCCAGTTCTAGTATTCTATGATCTCCACAGGTTATTACAACACTTATTATGCTAGTTGATCTGATTAATAATATACTAGATTTTGAGATCAATTCCTGATAAGATTATCATTGAATTATGAGAATAAAGGTTGGCTGAAACTCCACTTAGTTACAAACTTCTTCTTTTTCTAGGAAAGCTAAGTGAAAATTGCCATATGCTTCAGTCACTGGATTATTTTAGGCCTGAGCTATTTCAGTCTTTCATAACACTGTACTTCCTTTAAGATACTGAGGCCAAGCTGATATTGATTTCTTTTTGGCACGCAAACTGTTTGCTTCCGACACTAGGACTTGGTGGCTATTTCGGTCACACCACCAAAAAGTCCATACAGAAGAGGCACAAAATGTAGTAGCATGATTAAGTGTGATGTGTTTAGGTCACATTTGAGACCACCTCACTGCTTGTTATAGGAAGCAGAATTAAAACATATTGCTCTAATCATTGCCGGGGGGTTTATTAAAGATGCCAGAGGCAGTAACATATGTCTGTTTAACTCTTAGAGTATTAAATTAAAGTGCATATTTTAAAACTAGAGCCAAACCTCTATAGAAGATGGAGCCAAGTATACAAATAAGACCCTTCGCTCATAGTAGAGGTTGAACCTCTCTAATCCAGTACTCTGGTCTTGTAACATCCATGGTCCAAAATGATTTTATCATGGGTGTGGCCAAGTTTCCCGCAGTCCCATAAAGTTTGTTTGCAGCCACCAGTCCTGGCTCTCAGTGTTCGGTGCTGTTGTTTAGCTCTAATTTACCCCTAAATATCTTGTAAGAGCCTAGTAAGCAGTGGAAGTGTTTGTAATGCTACTCGACAATATTGACCTCCTGTGGTTTGGCAAATTCGCTTGTCTGGCACCACTCAGGTCCCAAAGGTACTGCACTAGAGAGGTTCAACCTGCATATTGTAAATCTGTTGTGAGTCCCTGTTAAACCAAGGGCAGCAGCAGCAGCATGTGACACTCCAAAATTGCTCCAAGTAATTTTTTCTTTTTCATTCTGAATTTCATTGTTCAGCCTGTGAAGCTCAGACATAGGGATCTGTGAGAAGACTCAAACTCTATCTTCCCCCATTGCCTTATGTACCAGGGTTCCATTCACTGCAAGAGCAATTCCTCCTCAGCAAGTAAGTGGTAGAGAGGTGGCAGGCAACCTGTGGCCTGAGGGGGGAGGAGGAAGAACATGCTTCCCATCAGGGTTCTACGTGTGGCCCACGAGACATTTTGCTTGCTGTTACCCACGTGCAGTGTTGTCTGATTCTGCTGGTCTCTGCCCACGTAGTTTTTTTCCTACCGATATTACTAAAGTGACACACACACATAGCAAGGGCATGTGAAGCGAGGTGCATGCTGGTTACACACATTGACTGAGAGCCGTGCGCTCCCTCTGCATCCAGTCAAAGCACTGCCACAGTTCCATTGACGCATCCTGCAAGCACAGTGAGCAAAACTACCTTATTCTGGGAGACCATCTTGGCTACAACAATCATGTGGCCCACTCACTAGGGGTATGTCTACACTACCACCCTAGTTCGAACTAGGGTGGTTAATGTAGGCAACCGAAGTTGCAAATGAAGCCTGGGATTTGAATTTCCCGGGCTTCATTTGCATCTTGCTACACGCAGCACGTACTAGGTAGTTCCAATTAGGCTTCCTATTCCGAACTACTGGTACACCTTGTTCCACAAGGAGTAACGGTAGTTCAGAATAGGAAGCCTAATCCGAACTACCTACTCCGTGCCGCGTGTAGCCGCAGGCATGGAGTCCGAACTAGCGGGGATTTAAAAATGTTGGCGCCCGGCAAGATGCAAATGAAGCCCAGGAAATTCAAATCCCGGGCTCCATTTGCAACTTCGGTTGCCTACATTAACCACCCTAGTTCAAACTAGGGTGGTAGTGTAGACATACCCTAGCCTAGGTTGCACATTGCTGTAGTGGCTTTCTGTTCATTCAGCCATCCCCACCCAAGGTCACTCTGTCACTGCAGTGTTCTCTTTGCATCATTCACGGTGCTCTCTGCTCTCCACTCAGCCCTCGAGCTAGGTCACTATGTGATCCCCCTCTCCAGGAGATCAAAGTCTCTAGCTGTCCAGATTGCACCCCAAGCAGTCCAAAGCTGCTTCCCAAGGGCCTTCCAGTTATGCTCCCTCTATCCCAGGAAGCCTAGAACCAGTAGTCTAGGTCTTCACGGTCTCATTCCTTGTTCCTGTTTCTCTGAGCTTTTTCCGAGGCTGTGCTGTGCTGTGCTGTGCTGCCCACTAACTCCTTTAAAACTGACTCTTTTTGAGGCCTTATTCTCCCTACTTAGTTTGTTCCTCCCCATTATACTGCCTCCTGCAGCTGCTATTAACTTCCTCTCTATATTCTGGACCCAGGTTCCTTTCCAACGGGCTTCATCCCCAGTTAGTAGTTATAAATCCCAGGGGTGATTGTGAAGATTAATTGGCCACTTTATTTTCCAAAAGATCCCTGTCTAAACTGGCGCTTTTTTACGGCAAAGCCCCGAGCCGGAAAAAAGCGGCAGCCATGTTCATGCAAATGCAGCGGGGAAAATTTAAATCCCCGCTGCATTTGCAATTCCGACTTGTCTCATCTGCATCCCTTTTCCGGAAAAGGGGTGCAGTGTAGATACAGCCTATATATCTTCAGCCAGAAGAAAGAGCTTTGGCCCTATCCCACCTGTGCCACTGAAACAATAACCTAAAACTCAAACAGAGCAAATGATAAGGAAGCAGTAATCACAGAAATAGCAGCTAACTAAAAAACTCGCCACACCTTTACAGCAGCTATTGCAGAAGTGATACTAATATAAGTCACACCCCTCATTATGGAAGTAAGTGGTTATCATCACGATTGAAAAACACATATGCGAGCCTGTGTGAATCACCGCAGGTTTTCTGCCATAAGCACTAGGTTCAGCAATGCATCATAAAACATCCCAGTGCTGATTTTCCAACTGTTTAGCATCATTTTCATACCTTTCATGCAAGTAAGGTCCCTGCTGTCTCTTTGTGCATCTGAACATTGCATCAAATTAAATGCTCAGGACACATCTAAATTACACCCATTAAAAATGAAAGCTGGTGAGTATGATCTTCAAATATATACTCACTCAGACATTTTAGATGAATTTTGGAAGCAACTCTTCATAGGAGCTGATCTTAGGCCCTGATACTGCAAAGATGTGCACATGTGTTTATCTTTATGCATTCTCAAAGCTATACCTGTGCATATGTTTTGTTGTTGCTGGGTTATTTAAAGAATTGGGACCCAAGTTACCGGTGAATGAGAACCTACTCTGTCCTGTAGCTATACAGTAATTATCAGCAAAGGCTGGATGAATGGATTATTCACCATCATTTGCAACATATTAAAAAGCTGCAGCAGATGGGGTGATGTATTAAATACTCCCTTTGGTAATTCCTCGCAATAATCTTCACTGCAAATTAAGAAAAAAATCAATACCAGACCCAGTGCCGATCCCAAACTTTCTTACGACAAGCAGTTTTGTTCACAAGAGATTCTCAAGAGGCTCTAATCTATTGTGACAACATCGTGTGCAAAAGAGACCGGATGCGGAGATGTCTCTATAGCTGTTACCCAAGGTCTGACCATTGTATTTATTTACTTTTCCATACAAGCTGCCCTTGGAACAGCAGGAAGACTTGGGCCTGATTTTCAAACGTGAGGAACTACTGTGGGCTGTAATATTTTGGTCTAATTTCAGTTACTGGGTTTAGCATGCAGTGGGCGGGGGGTGGTCAGACTACAGGACCTGGAGATCCCTTCGGATTATAAGACTATGATCTGCAATTCTTATTGACCATTCCTAGCTAATGCCTTGCTAACCATTCTCTTCCTTTTATACCAAAGACACTCCTATTGACTTCAGTGGAATTTGTGGGTGCTCAGCATCTCAGGGAAGAAACAAACAAACCAACAGCCTGATTTTTTTATGTTACTATATTTTGGTTTGTCATGCTTCCCAGTTTTCAATACTTTTGTAGCTGACTCTGCATTGAGTTGAAATATTAAGACACAGGACAGCAGAAGTAGTTTTTGAACTACATATAAGTCCTAGACACTGGCAATGAAGCTGGCTGCACAACTGAGACTTCGGACTCTGGGGTACGGAATCTCTCTCTGTGTCAAAATACCTCTGTGGTCAAAATATCTGACTGGGAAACCTGTAACTAACATCATAATCCACTCATTGGTTCAGTGCATAAGGTTTAAAAACCACAAGCTCTGAGTAGATTTGAAATAGACTCAGATGAGCTCTTTGCTTTACAGTGTACTCTGCCTCCCTCTCCTGGCATCTTCCAGGTCATTATATAAACCAGGAAACCTCAGCCCTGGGCCAATACTCAGCATTACTGTCAGATCAGAACAACCACGAGCATATTGTCTGTGCGGTGGGCTTATTCACGGAGCTTAGGTCAGGGTTTTTACTAGCATTTCCCAGAATCTATGGGTAAAACATTGGAATGTCCCAGAGGAAATCCATTCTTTGTGGTTATTGTAGGCCCTGATCCTGCACTGTAACTCCCAGTGGTACCACTTCCCAGAGTCCCACTGCCTGCCCTCCCCACAGGCTCACAACCCACCATCCCCAGGGTCCTTGAGGCTCCCACTGCTGCTCAGGGAGGCTACACTGCTACAAGGGGTCCCACTGCCAGCCCAGAGCTCTGCTCCTGGCTTCGGCCCCGGGGTCTGCAGCCACCGCCATCTGTGACTAGTGTTGCCAAATCTCCTGGACTGGACATATCAGATGCCATTTGCAGCAATCACGCCCAGTCCAATGGAATTGGCAACCCTAGGTGTGACCTCAGCCTGGGGCTGTGAACAAGGTGGGGAGCACCGCTCAGCACCCTCCCTCTGAAAATATAATTCCAGCACCAGTGCATCTCCACAGCCTGCAGCAGCGAGCCTTCACGCCCAGTTTGACAGACTCAGGTTGGCGAGGCTTGCGCACCACACTAAAAACAGCTGTGTGGATGTTGCCGTTCAGGCTGCAGCTTGCGCTGTGAAGCCCAGAGAGGCTTTCAACCAGGGCTCAGAGGCATCCTGCTGCAGGCTGAGTACTGGGGGCTACTTCCTTCTGGGATCCCTTGCAAAATGAAATTATGCATTATTCATCTATTTGGCCACTGGGGGTCAGTATCACAGCACATGAAGCCAAAAGGATGGACGGACTGACCGGCAGACAGGAAGGAAGGAAGGTCGGTTCAAGTCATGGATATTGGCCATAGTGTTTAATTTGTGCCCTTGTTTGCCAGGCCTGAGCCTTGGCACCTTTAGGCCTGGCAGGTCATAACCTCGGCACCTCTGCCATGCTGCATCAGCGATGAATGTAAAAATTTGCCTGAGCCCCAGCACCAATTAAGCACAAGCCACACTCCTATACATATTTATGGGGAATGCCATCCCAGAGACAATGGCTGTCCTCTCAAACCCAAAGCTGAGTGAAAATTTGTTATTGAATAAAAATACCTACGCTATAATTATGACCTTTCCCATATTGACTTATCTATAGCTTTCTGCCCAAGGCACGGCAGATACCATTAAACTCATGTTTCAGGTTGAACAAAACATTTCCTGTGACCGGAAATGAAATTTTTCAGCTTTTTGTTTTGCAGAATTTTTTTAAAATATTTTTTGGTTCAACCTCCAATTTTTTTTTTAGTTTTTCAGATTTTCCAATAACCCCTTCTCCCCCCCAAAAATTGGTTATTTACTCAGCAATGCTCAGGACCTCTGGATCTAAAAGCACAAACCTCTACTCTACTGCCTGTTGCTAGCAGTACAGATTCGCATCCCCCACTCTATGCGGTCCCATGCCTAGATAGAACAGAGAGCTAGAAGCAGCAAGTGTGGGTTACAAAATGAAAAGGGGGGAGGTACACGGAAAGCAGACAGAGAGATGGAGGAGCCGTGTGGACTGAGCTCCAGATGGACATTTCCAGTCATTTTTCCTCTTTCACAAAAAGGCAGATGTGGGCAGTTTCTTGTACTGCCTTCCATCCCCTACTAACACTGTGTCTTAGGCACTAAGAGCTGGAGAGTGGGGGTTGGCAATGGACCTGCATATACCCTGAATAGTGCCAGATTTATGCACAAATTAAATAAGCTACAGTTTAGGGCCTCAGATTATAAGGGGCCTCTAAATACAAACAAAATACTAGATTTAGTTGCATCCTAGCCTATATACCCATAGATATGCAAATATTAAAAAACTTCATTGTTTCTATTTTCATTGTCCTTTCTGTTAGAATAATACACTTTTTTTGGTAATGCTCTTTAACTTGACATAGTTTAGGGCCTCAGCAGGTCTTAATCCAGCTCTGCCATCAGCCCCTCCTAAAACATCTTTAATGGCTATGAAGCATTTCCCTCAGAAATAGCTCAGACCAGATTTTAAATTGCCACTGCCCCCACAAACAAACAAAAAATCAAATCACAACATACACAAGTCAGAAACAGTGGGGTAAGGATAGAAGCCCTAGAACAGCATTTTCCAGCACTTTTATTGAATTGTGTCCCAAATCCTGACAGATCTCAACCATTGGACACTTCATTGATCATTTCTGACATAAGTCATGAAGAGCAACAGAGTTCTGGGGGTCTGAAAGAAAGGCCATGGCTAAAGCTCGGTTTTGTTTTTCCTTTGTATATATGATTTTATTTTAATCAGAGAACAAATAAACGAAGAACAATCTTTTGATTTTGGCTCTGCAACCAAATCCAGCAACTCACAAGCAGGACATAATGAAACAGCAGGAAAAAACACCATCACCACATCACACAATCCAAAATGGGTGGCAGCTGCTATTCCAGGTCCTAATCTTACAAACTTGGAAGGCTTTGTAATCATGAGGCTGACACTGCAGTGTTGCTACATCTCGCAATACTTGCTCTTTTTGGTAAATTAATTACTTTTATTACCGTTGCACCTGGGATCTCTACTCATGAACCCCATGATGCCAGCTGCTGTGCCATCACGGAACCCATCTTTTCCCCAAAAAGCATACAATCTAAGTGAAAAATCCAAGCTCAGGGAATCATTGTGATGAGAGGTGAAATTATTTTAAAAGAACAGATTCTAGCCTTCTCGATTGCAAAAATATCTTGAACACAGATCATTCTTAAAATTTCAATTTTTTGGCAGGACCTGTAATAGGGGTTTCTAAACCCATGGTGGTTTTGCAACCACAGAATTAACGTAGAAACTACCTGCATGTCCAGCCAGAGCTGACTGGCCGCTCCAGGGAAAAAGAACTATACAGAAGGAGAGTATGGTGGCTGCCGGAGGCAGAAGAGCTATGGAGAGATGTGTCTGGTGAGAAGCTGCTTGGGAAGCCAACACTCTGGCCGAAACAGAGCATGTGGCATGAAGGCAGATGCAACAGACTCAGTCTGGCCACCTGCACCATGCATCTCAGGCTGATGCCCTTGAAAGCATGAAGCTCAGTTTAGCTGGTAACCGAACGTGCCCACTGATCTGTGTTCCAGGTGCAAGAGAGGGAACAAAGGGAGAGCAGGATGAGGGAGCACTGGTGTGCAGGAATGGTTTGTGCAGGGCTGCCACGAATACCTGGATGGTGTTTGCTGTGCACATTATAGGCACACCCGGGACTCCAGATCCAGAATTTCTGATACTCAAATCAGTGCTCAGCCTATTAGGCTGCCCTGCCTTTTCATCCTCCAAAGAGCTGCCTCATGTAGATCATACTGGAAGCTGGGCCTTAGGCCAATCCTTAATTGGTCCTTTCTGTGTCATGTCTTATTCTGCATAAACTGCCACTACATTACTTGTCCACATCCACTGATCATCTGGACATAGCCATTTGACTTCCTTCTCCAAAGTACTCTGCCACAGTCCTGATGCCTTTCCCCTCCACATGGAAGATGATCTGAGTTTGGAAAAACGGTGAGCATCACCCGAAGGCAGAGTTTCCTAGAGAAATAAGGCAAATGCACAGCAAGGACTCCACCCTCATCTCCAGCTCAGCATCACATCCCTTGGAGTTTCTTCTGGGGTGACAATGTGATGTCATTAAAATGCATCATGATGCCCAGGGCTACGTACAAAAAGAGAATGGCTAATTCATGTTTATAGTTTACCAAACTAATCATACCCATGTATTCTGATCATTACTTAAGTGTCATAAAAATGTGTTGCCTGTTTTCTATTTCAGGGACTCATCATTTGTTTTGACTTTGATGTTCACTAATATTAACTGGCAAAATTAAATCGTTCCATCAGGAATGGAGATAAGTGATTTCCGTTAATAAGTCAGGATCAAACCAACCAGTTAGCAGTTTTTGCTCAGACGTTGCAACAAGGGGTTCTTCCTGGCAAGACAAAAGAGTCCATTTTACATTATTTAATCCATGCATAGGAAAACATCAGAAGCCTTCCTTTGGCATACCCCCCCTGCTGTGACTTATCTGGCCTTGAAAAAGCCATTGTGCAGATCAAAAATCCAGGAGCAAGTGGGTTCGAAATCAAATGGCATGAAATGCAATAGAGCTTTTTATCCTAACACGGTTTACAAACCAAGTGAGATAGGAAACTGCCAAAAAGCATGCCTCTCTGGCGTGGAATGGGGCAGCCACGTAAAATTACTCAGAAATACCTTACAGCAGTTGAATATGAGAAAGGGGAAACAACCTATCCAGTGGAAATAGCAAGGGCAAAGCTAGGTCAGCAGAATGTCAATGTCCATGTTACAGCTGAGCCTGGACAGAGAACTCTTCTGTCCTTGCGCTGTCTGGGTTAGGGCTGTGACTGCCTGTCTCCTGCGAGGTGGGATTTTCGTAAGTGCTAAGTTGGTTTTAGAGACGGTGGAGAGACTGGGGGGATGTACAGTGCTTTCATGGCTTATAGCAGCAGTAAAGGAGCCAGGGAGGAGAATTCCATGAGTGCAGGAGCAGTGGAGGACTGCTAGGAATGGCCCTACCATATCCCTGATCTCAGGTCCCAGCAAAAGGCAGAGATGAGAATGGGTCTGATGTACAGCGCGGTGCTTCCAGGAACCTGGGCCCACGCACAGCCTATAGCCAGCCACAGGGGGGCTGCCATAAACTAGGCCAGTGTTTCTCAACTGGTGGTACAAGTACCCTTAGGGGTACTCGAGAGAAGTCTGGGGTGCACATCAACACAACTGAAATTTTACACCCAAAAATTTCATCGCCTGCCCAGCTACGATTAAGTTGGTTAAACAAATGTGTTCCAATGGTAGAAAAAAAATTGTGTGTCTGAAAACTGTAGGTACTGGGGTACTTATAATTTTTTTAAAGGGGTACTTTATAAAAAAAAGGTTGAGAAACACTGAACTAGAGAACCTCAAAGGGAGACTCTAAATTATACCATGAGGAGGACCCATTCCAGCGCTCACATGCAGCCACAATCCGGGCAGTGCAAAAGTCATGTAACTCCCAAACTGCACCCTCTGTGCTGCCTTTCCCAGTTGGGAAAACTCAATATTCCTGTTTGAATTGGAATGAATCCTTCCCCCAGTTTTGTGTAGAGGAAGGAGGAGATGGGGGAAGTACTTTTCATCCACTGTAAACAGCAGCAGGCAGAGAAATCACAGCAGACTTTTCGCAGTACAAGACACCCCCCAGGCCCTGCTAGCAACCTCTGGGTATCATTGACTGTGGATTTACCAAAGTCATCTGCAACATAAAGGAGACAAAGCACTGATTTATTACTGCAGCCTTCCTGGTTGCAATGTGTAGGCATTAATAAAACAGATGTTCTCTGGGCACGGAAGAGCAGAAGAGAAATCGCCTACAGCTGCAGCTCACCCAACTAGCTCAGTAAAGGACAAACATGACAGTCAAGTGCCTGGTTCCTTAAAAACTTAAGTCTCTGACTTGTGTCTGGGAGAAAGGACAAGCACTTGTTGGATGTTGTTTGGCAGACACTTTCACTATTTCCCTCAGGATCGGAATGATGCGGGGTGAGTTGGTCACATCCCTTATGCTGGACAGCTCAGGAGAGAAGGAAGATGTTGCAGCATCGGAAGAAATGTGTCCGACTGAAAATCACCTTCGCAAAGCTACCATGAACAGCTGATACTTGCTGCATAGAGAGGGATCCATTTGCAGTGCACCAAAAGAAATCTTGGTCGTACGCAATCCAGCATCTATGACACACGTGCTTAAGCGCCATCTACTGGCACTGTGTTATCTATTTACAGTTCGATGCCGGCATCTCTTTTCACTGAGCCAGATATGGGCCCCTGCTATGGTCAATTTGTGACCCAGAGGATTAATTTGTTGTCAGTTTGTAGCACAAACCCTAAGGGCAGCTGAGCTGAGTTCTTGAGGTTTCCTATAGCACAAGGGAAGCCCAAGTGGAGTAGCAGCCATACTGTGGGTGCTTTGGCAAGCCCCTAGCGCAGGGGGGCATGTGTCCTAGGAATTACAGTTTAGTCAGGCCTCCTTCTGTTGGTACCAGTTAGCAGCTGGATACAAAAGGCACAGAGGCATGCTAGGAGGAGCACAGCATCTGTGCTATCATCTGAAATGAGAATTTGTCTTTACTGTACATCTCTCTCTCCACACCTCACGTCTATCCCCCCAAGAACCCCAGTTAGGAAAATATTTCTAATTCTTTCTTTCTTCCTTCCTTCCTTCTTAACCCTTCTCCACCCACCAGGCTACAATCTGCAGGAACACATCTGATGTTTGCTCATGTGTAAAAAATTCTCTCTGCTGGCCAATGATTTTAGCTACGCATCACAATCACCAGCTGCTTAACTCAAAAAGACCTCGGATAGAGAACAAACCTTTCTATTTTCTAGATCCCATTTCACCTGCTGAAAGTTACATTTATCAATATGCAGGACTTCTCATACAACTTTCTGCTGTTTTTTTAGGCTACTAGTTAATAGTTGTCTTACATTCACAGGCCAGCATATGAAAAATCTGTGACCCTCTAGACCCTGATGATGACTATGATCATTTGGAATTTCTTGCCAATAGTCAGAACAGAAAACAGAACCGTCAGCCCCCAGATGCAGTTAAGGGAGAACCTGGGATAGGAGCCTGTAGTGGATGCCACATGAACAGTTTTAATTCCATCCAGTAGAGGGCACAGCACTTTTGATCTGACTGAGAATGCAGGACCAGATACAAATAAGGGGAGGGAGGGTTTTTTTTTTTATCCTTAATAAAAGGTTTGATTCATACTGTAGTTGAGACAAGGGCTGCTGCTCTTCTTTTTTTCCTGCCCCCTCTTAAGCTCTTCTGCCATCCTGAGGCGGGAAATATTTTTCCCTCCCTTCAAGTCACCCAGGAGTGCCTCACCTGTCGGGTCCACTGTTGTTTACTGCCATCACAGAAGAGATCACTGTGTGCTCTGCTAGCCTAGGGTTGCTACCGGATACACCTGGCCAGGCCTGTCTCCGCCCAAAACTTGCGCCCTGAAAAACACTTGGATTTTGCATTTCCTTCCACGTCAAAAGATCGTTTTTCACTTTAGTAAAAATTTCACCTCTCTCTGACAACCACCACAATTCCACACATGGTGTAACACTAGATTCCCAGCTGGGATCCCCTGGATACCAAAGGGTATTTATGCTGCATCCGTCACTATGCAGTGAGACGCTCATAGTAGCATCCTTCCTTCTGATTCTTTTTGAATTTCTGAGGCTTGATGCACCATCAGGACAAACTCAGAGGATTCATCTGTCACAGGGCTGGGCAAAATGTGGCCTGGGGGCCAGATCTGGCCGCTTTGTGTTTATATCCTGCCACAGGATCCTATTTAAATGGCTCATGACTCCGAGTTGCGACACTATCCCGGCAGGGGCTGGCGTCACAAGCCCTTTAAATAGCTGCAGCAACCCGGGTTGGCTGCCAGGAAATGCAGTAGCAGCATGGCCGGGAGCTGTAAGCCATTTGCTGTGGTTTTAATTCAAAGCCTCTGGCCCCAGACAACTCTTGGAGGAGGCTGGTCCCCAGCCCCGCCCCTTCCGCCGCAAGCTGCACCTCTTCCGGAGGATGGAGCCAGCCCGTGACCATGTACCAAAATGTATTGAATGGCCCCCCTGAAAAAATTATTGCCCACCCCTCATCTGTCAGACATAGAAAACTTCAAAGGGCAGTGGAACTTAGTAAAAACCTCAGAGGGGTAGCCATGTTCGTTTGTAACTTTAAAAACAATGAGTAGCTCTGTGGCACCTTGGAGACTAACAAAAATAGATAGTATAACCAGTTAATGCATTACAAAGCCAAATTTCCCTGCCTTTCACATCCACATTTCCACATCAAAAGCTATGAATGAGAAACATTCAGCCCATTTAATTATCCTCATTAGCCCAGGTCCTAAAACCGACAAGTACTTTTTATATATGTCTTGCTTCTGTTATTTCCAGTCCAGCTCATCAGATGAAGTGGGTTTTACCCACAGAAGCTCATGATCCTATATATTTTTCGTTAGTCTCTAAGGTGCCACAGGACTATTCATTGCGAGTAAAAACCTGCCATTCAGTTCCAGCGAGATAAAGACAAGGCCCTAATTTTGCATTGTTGTACTAAACTATTTGCTGTCCTGGTTTCCTCAGTAGCTCATCAGCAGCTCAACTCCCCAGAACACACACAGAGCACCAACCTGATCCCTGGAGGGTTCAACATCATTGAGTGCATCTCTCCACACTTGTGCCCTTGCTTCAAATTTTCATGAAACCAACAAGCCGGCTTGGGGATAATCGTAGACTTAGCAGCCATGTGCAAATGAGCAAGACTGCTGCAATCAGCTTTATTTTAATTCAAGTCCATTTGCTGTATGCACACCCTCATACTTCATGTTTTCATGAGATCAGATGAATCAACTTATCATCATGAAAGATTAATAACTGAGTAATGTGCATAGAGAATCCAATACATTCAGTAGCAAAGAGTACCTTCCCAGGCATGCTCAGCTGTATCTTTCCCAAACTGATCCAAGCCAATTTTCTGATGACTTTACAATGACTTGTTGCTAAAAGGCGCTCTCACAAAAGGTTTGCAGAAATACTCTTGCAGAATAAACTGAGCCAGTTTTAACTATGTTGTACCTAGAGACACAAAATGATCAGCAGCTTCATATGTGGTGAAATTTACTATGGGACAGAAAGGATGCTCAAGATCTATGTGCCACTTAAGTATCACTCAAGGCTTTAATAGGGTTACACAACGGCATAGTGTCCTTGTGCATATGAGTTCCACACTTGATGCACAGATGACTTGTCTACAATGGAAACCTACTCTAGCTGTGGCCTGTAAGTCATTGTGAGCAGCATGTTTTCCAACCAACATGGGAAACGTTGCAATTGAGTTTTGTCGTTTAAAAACAAAACAAAACAAAACAGATCACAGAGGAGAAAGAAACCTGTCCCCACAGTGTATTTGTGAAGTATTCATCAAATTGCACATTTTTTCTCTCACTTGGAAACGGATGGATTCTTAGCCAAAAAGGATTCGTAGAGAAAACACATGATGACGTTGGAGATCATTTTGCTCATGTTGACGGAAATGAGAAAAATCCAAGGGTGCAAAACGGTGACTATTTCAAGCTAGCAGAAATTGTCACCACTTTCACGTTCTGTTCTTATTGCAATTCCTGGTCAAGTCTGCTGTTGCTGAAGTCCCTGGTTTCTTATGAGCCTGATCTTTCTGACTAGCTCCAGACCTGCCCAGATGTCTTCCGAAAGTGGAGTTTGTCAGATGTTTGTCAGAGTCTGTCTGCCAGATGTTGATTAAGGAATGAGGGTGTTGCATACAGGGACAGTGGGTTACTCACCCACGGATAGGGGAATATTTACCTGTCATAACTACAATGAAAATCTTCTGCTGGTGAATGTATCGTTGATGACATGTGACCTTGAGCAAGGCACCGTGTGTCTTAGTTCCCCATCTATAAAATTCAGATAACACTTCCCTATCTCAATGTTCCCCCTAATCTTTTCTATCCACGTGTGGATTTTTTCCATCCATGTGCAAAATAATTTGTGCACGCCAAGGCATGTACCACTGTGCACCACTCTCCCAGGGGTGTTGTGTGGATAAATACAGTAAACATTGTGACATGCTCAGGTACGGTACTGACCGGGGCCCTCTAAAGTACCTTATATAAATAATACATAAATGTTCGCTTATTATAGCCCCCCACTATTGGAAATGCAGAGAGGCACATGCACAGAGAGCTGTGTGACATTTATGCAGGCGCTATGTGTCTGTGATTCTACTCGAGCATCTGAAAAGGGTAAATTCCCATAACAGAACACTCTACTTGAAAAGGGTTTCACTTTATTCCCCCTCTTCTGCATGCACAACTCCTGCTAGGGTTAGTGGGAGCTGAGCCTGGAGTTTGAACGGAAATAAGATACTGCTTTAGTAAAGCCAGGCCTGCACTAGGGAAGAAAGTCGACTTAAGATACGCAAGTCCAGCTATGTGAATAGTGTAGTTGGAGTTAACTTACCTTAGGTCGAATTTCTACAGCATTCCCACTATGGGAGGTCCACGGGAGAAACTCTCTCATTGACTTCCCTTACTCCTCATGCCCCAGTGGAGTACTTGGGTTGATGGGGACACAATTAGTGGTCGATTTAGCAGGCCCTTAGAAGACCCGCTAAATCAAACCACGGGAGATCGATCTATAGGTAAGTGGAGACAAGCCCTAAGGTTCAGACCACTTAGATTTGCCTTCCACGCAGGTTTACTATCTCCAGGTCTTCCTTATTCCTTGCTGATGCATCTCCTGTGGCTGCCATACTGCTGTCTGGTCTGGAAGCAATTAATTCACATAACTGCAAACTAGATTTACAGCGGCATGAAAACAAAAATACAACCTACACTGCAGTGATTTGAGACTCCCCAGCTGAGCAGTAGTATCCCTCATTTTCAGGCCATTGTCTTGGCACACTATTATAATTTTAAACTAGGGCTGGCCTGTTCTCATGTTTACCATGTGTCTTCTGCCCTCTGGTCTTCAAAGGTCAGCCTCATCTACCTCATTACCAGCTTTACCAAAATCTTTTCCCACCTTCTTCCCATGCTGCTTCTCTCACACAGAGCATCCTGCCTGAACTAATCTGATGCCAGACTGTGGCCTCTAGGTGGGTGGTAACGTCTATATTAAATAATAATGGCTCTTGCCTTTTAGTGCTTCTTTGGGGGCTTAAACCTCTCTATCCATTGCGTCCCAGCTATTTTTTATGGTAGCTTAGGGCATCGCTGTCTTTCAGTTACAGCTGGGTTCTCATCCCAGCTTCCTCACTGCACTGCACTGTGAAATCAGCCAAGGCATTTTACCACTCTGCCTGTTTTCCTGCCCTTTTTCCTGGCTATTAAAGACTGTCAGGTCCAAAGGGAAGAGTGTTTCTTACTATGGGTCTGTACAGCACCTAGCACGAGACACCCAATATCAGCTGGAACCTCTTATCACTGCTGCAATACAAATAATAGCAGCACCAGGAGACCCAGGGATGGGAGGGATTGGTTTTGCAAACCAAAACATCATCAGCGATGCTGTAATTATGAAAACGCAGACATACCATCTGAAACGTTAATTCTGCATGAATGTGAAATCTGTCCTCCTGTAATGAAAGGCTCAGGCTGTGGAGGGCACTCAATCAACCCCAGCTCTGCATTGCTGAGAGATCCATTCCCGGAAAGCCAGGAGAACAGACTTCTGTTTGATCTCATTGCTGGTCATTTCACTCAGGCGTGGCCCATCGGCTGCACACCAAGTGCTGAACTATTTTGAGAAATCTTATCCTTGATGAGTGCAGATCAATTGTACCCACCTCAGAAGTGAAACATTCAGCTTTGATGCAAACCCATTACATCGCTGCCTTTTATGCTCTTTTATGTCAGAAGACGCTAAGCACCATCATAAACAACACTCTTGAGCACCATTAGGCTACTGGAGAAAGTTGGCCTAAGAGACGCAACCCCAGCCGGGAGAACAGCATAGCTGGAATCAATGTATCTTAAGCTAATTTTCTGCAAAGTCCCCACTGCAGGAAGCTGACAGAAAAAAAACTCTCCCACTGATTTTCCTTACTCCTCGCAACCCCGTGGAGTGCCAAGGTTGATGGGGATGCCATCGGCAGTTGATTTAGCGGGTCCTTACTAAACCCACTAAATTGAACTCTGATTGCTCTCTGGAGTGTCAATTTCTGGGTCAATGTAGAACAGGCCTTAATCTTCACTTAGCTGGAAAAGGATGAAATTTAGCTCCACTTCAGCTTTGAGTTAAAGGTGTAGAAAGTCACTGCACAGTGGATAATTAAACCCTGCTGCAAGAATACAGAAGGGATTAAAAAATAAAACACAACAGAGCAAGCTCTACTGATAACATCCTTCCTCGTCTCATTCATTATCACTGTTCTGAAATCTCACCAGTTTCCTTCAGCGTCCTGTTAAACACAGTGGATTCTTCATAAATTCTTTGTCACTTGCACAGTGCATTCCCTAGATCACAGATGCCATCAGTAAAGTCCTCCTAACCCAGCCTTTGGTCATAAGTAACGTATTAGAAGTAGCAAGTATCCCGCATAGAAGTGTAATGAGCTGTAGATAAGCATTGATTTGTGGTTCTGCTTAAAAGGAAACAGCAGAAACAATGTAAAAAACCCATCCCGCTTGGCTCAGCAGTGGCTGTTTTCCTTTATTAAACTCTCTCTCAATGTTATATTTTTTTCTCCTGCTTTCCTACAGTTTCTGAAGCTCCCTCTCAGATAGGGGAGGCCTTACTTTCAGAAATAGTGCCAATTATTTCAGTCAACAATAGATCATGGAGAAGTATATCATAACTCTATTAGGAAAAAAATTAGAAATGTTCATGACCAACTCCATTGTCTTCAAAATATTGGCCATTTTCAGTCTAGTCAACAATGTGGCCATACCACCACGGCCAGCCTTCAACCCATCTGTCTTCAAAGATGCGAAGGACTGAATGGGCCACAGAGCCAGACTACCTTCTCAGCCTTAGGCCTAGTCTACACTACCCTCCCTCAGTGTACTTACCCCAGTGTCTTTCACACATTAAGATCAGTGGTGGCTGCTCTCCTGTTGACTCCACCTACTCTTCTCGTCCTAGGGGAGTATCGGAGTTGACAGGAGAGCACTCGGAGGTTGACTTATCATGTCTAAGACACAATAAATCGACCGCTACAGCATCAATCGCTGCACCACCAATCTACCGTGTAGTGGAGACAAGTCCTTAGAGGACTTCAGAGCAGAGCTGAGGTACATGAACGAGGCAGCAGAGCCGATGCTTGCTCGGCTGCTACCCATGCTGTGCTTCTTCTTTGGATGAAAAAGGGATCCGCAGGGCTGTAAGTTCAGTCCCTTTCCTTGCACAAACACTATATTCACACCATTTTTTAAATAAATACTTGGCCATCTGCTGTAACAAATAAAAGGCACTTTCTTGACATCTGGGGTAACAGAGCTGTGTCGCCTTTTGTAACAGTAATGAGCCCATACAGAGGAGAACAGCTGTACCCTAAAGAGCTGAATTACCACATTGTAGAACCACCAACACAGAGAGCAACAAACCGTCCCTATAAGGGACACTTCCATTTCTAGTTCCCTGCTCAGTTTTCCGCTTGCTGCTTAAAACATGTTGGCCACCAGCATTCCTCTGATGCAGAAATGGAAGAGAAGATTCCTCCCCTTTCCCCCACTTTAAAAGAATTTGCTTCTTCAGTGATTTCCGCCTATGGATGTTCTGGGTACATAAAAGCCTCAAATATATCTAACTTCACTATGTCCATTCTGCTTTTGCTGGGCTGAGTGATTTCTACCCATTCTAAGTGATTTTGTTTGGATTGGTACTTGCAAGCAAACAGGGAGGAGGGAAACAAAACGCATCTGGAAGGAAAATACAGGACTATGTAGCACTTTAAAGACTAACAAGATGGTTTATTAGGTGATGAGCTTTCGTTGCACAGCTCTGTATTTGCACTGCCTCTGGAAAGGAGGGAATGGCTCCATCGAGGCATGCAGCTCAGAAGCACTAAGAACTGAATGCTTCTTATCATGCTCAAAATAGCCAGGATAGTGGGGAGGCTCAGCTCTCAAAATCTACCGTGTCGTTTCCTTGAGACTGAAATGAGTGAGTTAAGCACCTAAGAACAGGGCCAGCCTGACCAGATAGGTGATGTGGGTGGTAGATTAGGATGCCTGATTTTGAGGAACGTCAAATTAGATTAAAGTGAATTTTTTCTCTATTTAAAGAAGTGTATTAATATGTTATCTACTATATATTTGAGAGAGTTGTCTGCCTAGTTATCTGTCTGTCTGTTCAAGAGCTCCTCCTAAATGGTAAGATTTAAGACCACCCAATTCAATAGGCAGTTTCCTCTTACAACTTAAAGCAAGATCGAGATTTGGTTGTGCCAGGAAAATGGGATGTGCCTGGAATGGGATTGCTTCTCATAAAACCATACAGCAGAGAGAGAAAGAGAATCACCAGGCAGGTGAAAGGGGCTGGCTGGGGGGGCACGTCCCCATCTCCAGAACTGCCCCAGCCTTCTCACCCCCAGGTACCCTTTAGGGACTGTGGTGGTGGACCTCCTCCCCTCCCCCATTTTGTATGGGAACATTGCTGGCTGGGAGGGATTGCCTCACCCCCTGGCTACGGCAGCTCCGTGCTGGGGCCAGAAGAGGGGGCCCTACCCCCAGCTGCAGGGCCAGCCCAGAACATTTTGGCACCTGAGGCAGGGAGCTCAAATGACACTCACATGCTCCCTCACTTGGGCCAAAATTTTGAAAGGTCTCAGTTCTGCCCTCCTTCCTCCAGCACAGCACTCCACCAGCTCTGTGCATCTAGAGCAGAGAGAATACACATGCACCAGCAGCAGACACAATCTTCTACACTCTGGGTCCTAATTGCGCCCCCCCCCCCCCCGAGTCATAAGAACATAAGTCTGGCACCTGAGGCGGCCACCTCAGTTCGCCTCATGGTAAGGCCAGCCCTGCCCAGCTGCATCGGCTCCATGCTGGGGCCAGAGCAGAATCTACCTCTCCCACCCAGCCATAGCACCCAAAACAGAGTTGCCAGGGGACAGGTGGTCCTTCCATGGCCCCCACCCAGCCTAACCTGACCTGCCTCATCCAGGGGACATGCATCCAGCTAAGTCTGCTGGAGCTGCACTGGGCATAGAGAGGCGCTTCTCACCTGGCCCCAAGCTGCTGTGATGGGAGGAGGTTGGGGTGGTCCTCTCTCCCCAGGGCAGCCTGCACACCCCTCCTCCCCAACCCCACCCCAGAGCAATGATGTAAAAGGTACTATTGAGTTAAGGACCTGAGCAAGGTAAATCATCTAATCTCTTATCAACGAAGGTGTGGGCTATTGTATTTGTAAAGCAGAGCATGCTTGTTGAAGCCGGGTTGATTTAGTTGGGGTTGGTCCTGCCTTGGGCAGGGGGCTGGACTTGATGACCTCCTGAGGTCTCTTCCAGCTCTATGACATCTCAGAAGCGGCGTTACATTATTTGTTTCATATGGCGGAGCACAGCTGTGTATGTAAACACAGTTAAAATGTGTCACGGCCTAGCTGCAAAAGAGCGGCCCTTGCGTTTGCCACCTGCGGCCTGGCAGTTCAGTCACTCTCAGTAGCTTAGTGAAGGCTGAGCGGTGACCTGCAACAGCTGTTCTGCTGTCTTGCGAGCCACGTGCTCACAAGGAATTTGCATTGCGGTGGACTTGAAAAATGTGGTAAGATTGCAAAAGGAGATTGGTAAGATTCAGGGGGGTTGTTTTTACATTATCGACTTTGGCACGTGAATGGAACAAAGGTAAACTTCCACTCTAGACTTCCCCTTTTTCTCTATATTGAATGTGTGTGGGCGGGGTGTCAAAGCCATAGCACGCCTAAGGCGTCAAACCCTTGGGCCGGCCCCATCTTAGAACCTCTCTGAATCCAAGCCTGAACTCCCACTGGTGTCGGAGGCAAGACTCTCTGGGCAAGGTGGGGAGGGGCAGCTCGGTGCTCGTGGAAGGGGCGGAGCCTCAGGCAGCAGGGGCAGGGTCAGCGCACCCAGCACTGCCCAGACCATGCCCTCCCAGCACCATCCGGAGCACACTTTTCGGGGATCTACAGTTTGCCACGAGGGGGTCCAGCTGCAATTTAAAGGGCCCAGGGCTCTGGCTATTTGCAGTAGTGGTGGCAGCATTAGGAGCCCCTGGCCCCTTTGAATTGTTAGGCCCTGGGGCAGTTGCTCTCTTTGGCACCAGTTCCCTGGCTGTGGGCCTTATGGGGTTTAGTTAGGTGCCTAAATACCTTTATAAATCTGGCCCTGCAGTTTGAGCCACAACCCACTGAAACCCATCAAAACATTCCTATGGACTTGCAGCAAATCTCCTCTCCCTTCGTTTGCAGGCTCAGTTCCTCTCTGGACCAGCCATGAGAGTGGGCTGCAATGCTCCCCGTAAGCTGAGCCCTCAGGAAAGATTGAAATGCCACCCAGCTGATTAGCAGAGTGCCCACAGCTAGGTTTTGTTCCTATGGGTGGTGCACATTCACACATGCCTTGGTGCACGTCAAAAAGTTTATTCTGCACATAGATAAAAAAACCTCCACACATGGATGGGAAAGATGATGAGGAACACAGGTGGGCTGCGTAACACACTCCCTGAACACAAGTCTGCATGATGGATGGACAACATGCAAAGCTTTCCATAAACATTCAAAAGATTGCTGGTGTCTTGAAACTCTCTGGCCTGCTGGTTCATTCAAGTTACACAGAGATTTGATTTACTCATCCTCTAACTGATGGAGGAAAAAATGTTGGCAACGTAAAAATATTGCAGAATAATAAAACAGTGAGTCAAGGATGAATTAAGGAAAATGACAATTAAGCTAATGCAGGATGTATTTATGGAATCGTGAGTCAGAGTAACATACAGCAACCAATCTTGGAAAGTGCACTGACAAACTCCTTGGAATTAATTACACAAGAAACAGTGACTGCTCTTCGGGGGCCCAGTTCTGCAAACTACTAAAACCCCTCAACGCCAACTGAGAGCAAGGGGAAGGGAGAGCCCTCAGCACCTCACCCAGAAAAGAGAAGAGCTCCAGCTTCATCAGGCAGCACTCCGATCCCCGCAAATGTTACTTCATTGGCAGTTCCGAGGAGACCATTTTTTTTTAAATGGCTCTACTTAAAGTACCCATGGCTTGAGGGAGACTGTTTGATTTAGAGGACAGAGAACCATGTTGGGACTCATGAGAGCTGGGTTCTGTTCCTGGCTTGCTGGGTAAGCTTGAGCAAGTCACATTGCTGCTCTGTGCCTCAGTTACCTATCTGTAAAATGGGGATAGCAACCCTGCCATCCCTTGGGATCAACACATGAAAAGCATGGGGTCAGAGCTAGGTATGAAGTCAAGATGGTTTCTTATATGAGGCCCAGTGATGGGCAAACTTCTAAATAAGTGTATCTATTCCTATTTGGCCTAGAGCAGTGGTTCTCAAAGTGTAGTCCACGGATCACTAGTGGTCTGCGACCATCTTGCAGGTGAACCACAGGCTAGGGACTTCTTCCCCTCCCCCTCCCCCACACACAGCAGGGAGTCCATGCTGGTGTTCTACTCTGCCCCCCCCCCCCAACGAGGTTCTGGCTGCAGGGAGGGAGCCCCAAGCCTCTCCAACCAGATCCAGCTTGCAGGAAGAAGCAGCAGCTCCACGTGCTGCCACTTCTCCCCCCACCCCGCAAGCTGGGGGAACAGTAGAGCAGAAAATCACTCACTGGGAGGCTTTCCCTGCTGCTCCCATTGGGCAGAATCCCAGAGAACCTATCCTATTCTCTAGGCCAGTGGTTCTCAAACTTTTTGGCCCGTGGCCCACCCCGCTCAATGCAAACTTTCCCACGGATGACCAAATGGGTGCAGGCGGAGGGTCGGGGGGTGAGGGAGGGTGCAGGAAGGGGTCTGGCTGGGAGGCTGGGTGCAGGAGCAGGCTCGGGTGGGTGAGGGAAATGGTGTCTGGGTGTGAGGAGTATGGGGGGAGCTTATCTGGCTCCATGTACGCTGCCACTCCCAGGCACCAAACCCCACTGCTCCCATTGGCCCAACCGGGATTATTTCATTTCACTATGTCCAACTGGCTGCCTGCTATCATGCTTCCTCTGGAACAGGTTTCCCCCCTTTTTGTATACTGGGGACTGGCAAGCCCATTCACAAATTTCTGGCAAACTGGTAACATTTTATCTGCATATTTATTATGCAAATAATGAATAAGAAAATAAAATGTTGCCTGTCTGCCAAAAGCCCTGGACTCCAGAACCCCCCCAGTGCCAGGCCTAACCTCTAGAGCCCCCCCCCCACTACTAGCCACTGACCCCAGAGTCCCCTGCACCCAACCCCCTAGTGCCAGTCCCCCATCCCAAATACTTCAGTGCCAGTCTCCTGTTTCTAAAGCCCCACTGCACCCCAGCCCCCAGAGCCCTCCCCAGTGCTAGTCCCAAGTCTGCAATATTAGCCCCATCCCCAGAGGGGGCCCCCATGCCAGCCCTGCTCCCAGAATCCTAGTGCCAGCTTCCCACCCCAGATGCCCCACTGTCAGCCCCCTACCTCAGAGCCCTCTACCCCTTAGCTATCCCAAGAACTAGCTCTGTCTCCAAAGCCCTGCCCCAAGAACCCCCGGTGCCTGCCTCACCCCCTCACCTATCCCAGCACTGCCTCCCAGCCATCAGCTGAGTGTTGCGGCCCCAGTCGCAGCTGCTCTAAGGCTTCCATGCTGGGCACCACGCAGGAAAGCGCTCTTCCATGTCCGGGAAGAGACCCCGCCCCTGCCTGGCAGAGAGGTGGGGCAGGACACGGCTCTCCCAACAGCCGTGGATGGAGTGGTATATCCCAACCCCGGTCCCCAAAGCCACCACAACACCAACTCCCACAGCCTGCTGCCCTCTGGGAACCACAGCTCTGGAGTACCTGAGTTGAGGTTACCCACCCCCAAATGTAACTCACTGAATCCAGAAATCATGAGAATCGTCCTTCTGTTCAACTGTTCTGCCTCTAGGTTCTGTCCCTCATTGGCAGTTACTACACTGCTCTCAGCAGCATCAGTCAGAAGCTGTAGCCAATAGCCAGCCTTTATCCACCCCACTAATGTCCCCTCTAATCTTTTCTGTCCATGTGTGGAATAATTTTGAATACTGAGGCATGTGCAAATGTGCACCACTAGGAGATACAAAAACTCAGCGGTGGGCGCTCTGCTAATCAGTTGGGTGGCATCTGAATTTCTCTTGAATGGCTGCAAAAAACAGACAGCTTACAGCAACGGTCCTCCAAATTTTTGGCCCACAGCTCAGCCTGCTCAACTCAGACCCTTCCATGGACCACCAGCCAACTACCCATGATGATAAAATGGGTGAAGAAAGGGGTGAAAGCATGAGAGCTGAAGGTGGGGTCTGGATGGGAGGTTGGGTGAAGGAGCATGCAGACGGTTGGAGTCTGGGTGCAGGAGCAGGGTGGGGGTGAGGAGTCTGGGCATGAGGGGCACTTCTATGGCTCGGTGCCTCCCATCACTCCCAGGCACTGTTCCCGAGACCTCCCATTGGTCATCATAATGCCAGCCAATGAGAGCAGTAGAGAAAGCCTCCAGGTGAGCAGTTTCCTGTGCTGCCATTCCACCAGCTGGGGGGGAGGAGTAGTGCATGAAGCCACTTACTTCCCCTGCAAGCCGGATCAAGTTCACGGGGGGGAACGTGGGGTTGGAGCACGACGTCATGGACCACTAGCAGTCTATGGACCACACTGTGAGAACCGCTGGCTTCCAGGGAACACTGCTCCCCAGCCAGGTTATTACCCTTGATCACACCTCACAGTGCTGAGCATGGTAAAGGGTTGGAGAAGAACGGGTGTGATAGGCAGAGGACAGGAGGAGGAGGAGGAACAGAGCCTACGAGTGGGAAGCACAACACTGCAATGCTGGCCCCCCTTATTCTTCATGGATCCCTTTGGCAACTCAGAATTAATGCCCGCTTTCGAAACGATGGCTCCTCTGTCCAGCTCACCAGTAGATGATACAAACCTCCCTGCATCAGACATGCTGAACACCTGCGACACGGATAACGGATTACTTTGGGAAGCTGGAGCTCTTGCAGATTGAACTGGGAGTTACTTGAGCTGGGTTATAAAAGTGCCACATGCTTCTCCTCTCCCCACCCCCGTCCAATATTCTAAGGGAATATTTACTAATGCTAAATGCAAAGAAAACAGGTCACCTCCAGGAACAAAGCTAAGATCAGCTAGGTGGCAGCTGTACTGTCACCCATCATGAAAAGAGACATGCTCTTTTCAAAATAAAATTTCCTTGTAAATTTACAAGCAAGCAGCATTCCAGAGGTTTAAAAAACAGGTCCATTGCTGTAGTGCTTGCTCTAACAGATTTGGAGTACTGTCCCCTTATGACAATGAACTATTTAGACTAATGATGTAATTACCATGGTTCAGCCTAGGGAATTATGCAAATGTACAAAATGCATGCATAAATAATTAGCAGATTATGCAAAACCAGAAACGTTTTTAATTTTTAAAGTTTCATATAAAGCAAAATGAGGTGCAGCTGGGTAGCAAGGAGTTAATTTTTTTCCAATTAAATGTGCAGTGGTTAGAAGAAGATACTGCACAGCAAGATCAGGTGAGAGAAAGAGCAAAGAAAGAGGCCATGGAAGAAAGATGGTACAGTGATGAATGCATAACTTCGAGGACTCAGTCAGTTCAGGACTCAGCTCTGCCACAGACTGTGGACGAGTGGGGGGACCTTGAGACATTCACATAGGCTGTGTCTACACTGGGAAGGTTCGGCATCAAAAGTGCTCTTAACATGCAAAAGTCACCAAGAGAGAAAAAACAGTCAAACTGTTTTTTCTGCCTCCCATTGTTAACATTTCATGGCCACATTGCTAGCAGCCTGTCAACAGAGCAAAGCAATGTGGGTAAGCATCCCACAGTGCAGGGTTGTGGGAAGGCAGAGCTGATCCCTGTGCTTCTTGGAATTCTTTTGGAGTTCTCCCACAGCATATTCATTTGCTGGGAGCAGCATCTGAGTAGCTCTGTGAGCTCTCCACGCTGAAGAACATCAAAGCAGCAGAGCAGTCTCTCCAGCCCTGCCCCTGCAGCAGCAGATCAGAAGAATTCCAATTGTTTCCCCAAATGGAGCAGCTCACTCAGCTGTGTGATACTTCCCAGAGCTTTCAAAGGAGGGGGGAGGGGGAGATCATGCCTGCAGGGCAGCAGAGATCACAAAACACTGAGCAGAGCCATCATGGCAGGCATTGTGGGATACTGACAGAAGCCTGCTCTCATAACAAAAACAAACAGCAGAGTCTACAATTGACAGAGCCAGTATGAAGGGAGGGGGAAAACAAAAAGGTCTGTCACAGGACTGGAAGTTTTTTGTCCCCAAAACTTTTCTGGACAAAAATCACATTGCAGTGTAATCCCTCTCACTGTGTGGGCAACCAAAAGGCAGTTTCTGGCAACAAAACATGTCAGTGTAGACAAGGCCTAGGTCTGCCTGTAAAATGGGGTGTTGTGAGGAGAATAACACTTCAGGTATAGAGATGCGACACAGTGGTAACAGGGCCCAGTTAACTACCATATATATCGGGGTGGGCAATCATTTTTGCCTGGGGGCCACTTCAAAAATTCTTGAAGTAGCCCCAGGCTACCCCAGAAAGGGCAGTGCCTAAACAGGAAGGGATGGTGCCGAAAGAGGAAGGGGGAAGGCTACCCACCCCCAGACCGTGATTGGCCTGGGGGCAGGAGAGCATGCCAAAGGCTTCTCCGCTCCCCCCCTCCACACCCACACCCACTGCAAGCATTCCCACTTGCAGAGAACTTGAGAAGAGCGAATGGGAGGTGTACTGCCAAGTCTGTGATGTAAAGAGAGTGTGGTATTTCTGTAAGTGCATGCTCTGACATTTCAGATTAGGTCTGGACCTTTCATCATTTCAGCACATCCTATTGTTATGAAAAAAACTAAAATGTCATTAACCACAGTGATGTGATAGAGGAAGTCTAAAAGCTTTGCTGTTTAAATGTAGGTTCCCAGGGTCGGACTCTGCATCCCTACAAGTCCCAGTAAATTCAGGAGCGTATGGAGGTAACTGAAGGCAGAACTTGCCCCTCACGTTTCAAGGCACAACCATATCCAAGCAAACTACATATACTAATGAATTTGTCCTCATAACAGTGTGTGTGGAGAAGCAGTGCTATCATTCTCACCTTAGAGATGGGGAGCAGAGGTACAGAGAGGATAAGTGACTTGCTAAAGGTCATGCAGGAAGACTGTGGCAGGGCTTTGCAAGTTTTTCAGAGGAGTGGTAAACAAAGACATACAGCAAAATACATTAGGTAATAGTCATGGGCAAAAATTCTGCCCTCAGCTATGCCAGTAGCAACTGCTGCAAGCCACTTACAGTCAGGCAGATTAAATTAACATAGAATTTACCTCCCACCTGACAATAGCCCCTAGCTGGTCACAGGTTTCCCTGAACATCCATTTTCCATCTGCAGTCACATTTTGCACAGGTGAGACAGTATTTCCAAAGATTACATCTAGAAGGGCCTAGGTCAGAAAGTTTCAGAACTGGAGCTCAACTTTCCCAAACTTCTGCATTGTTTGGAAGAGAACTTTTGACTCCACCCTCACTGTAGTGTGAAGGTACAATATATATTATCATAGCCTTATCCAGCTGCCCAGCCAGCAACAATAAGATCCAGTGTCTTAGGGTTAGTGTATGGGCTACTGGATATTTTAAACAAGTCTAATTCCAGTTCTGAGAGGCCCTGACAATGAGCAGATATTCTCTTTCAGCACATGGTGATAGAGGCTTGTGCTTACAGAGCAACAGAATCAGAGCCCTATCATTACTGTCGCTGCAAAATTCTGAGTGGCCAAGGTACACAGTAGACCTTGCAAACCCAGGTAGCATTTGCTTGTGAATTATATTTGCTCTGGCTTCCTCCACATGCTCTTGCTAACCAGAGGCCCCTTTCTAAGCAGCCAATGGAGAAGACAGCTGATACAACTGCATTATTATATATAAAGCCAAAATCCACACTTGGTTTTGTGTGGTGGGCTAAAGAACATTGGCAATATTCATTATTACATTGCTCTTCATCTTCGCAGTGGTAGCACAGTATGTGCAATGTCTTACCCCCACCCTGCCCCCATTCATTATTAGTTTAAATCTTTAACACATTCCATTTCAAGTCAAACAAAAAATATTTAATTCTACCAAATCGAAGTGTGTCCTTTTCATTGTCTTGAATTTTTGGAACAAAACAAAACAGTCAAGGACATTTTGAAACTAAAAAGTAGTTTCCATCTGGAAATGAAAACTTTTTTTTTTAATTTGTGTTTCTCCATCGTTCCAAAAAAAACCCAAACAATTTAGTAAAACTGACAAATTCATGAAATCAGGGTTACTGATTTTGCATTTCTCTCACACACACACACACACACACACACACACACACACACACACACACACACACACACACACACAGAGAGAGAGAGAGAGAGAGAGAGAGAGAGATTGGCCAAAAGCTTTCACTCAGATTTACTCAGGGTTACAACTGAGGACAGACTATATCTAGGACAGCCAGTAAAAGAACACTTACATCTAGCTCTAGCCATGAAAGAAAAAGGAGTTTGTGGTGGAGGTACCAAACTGGATTTCACGACCTCTGCTATCGAACACTGGCTCTTCCACAAACCTATGTGACCTAGAGCAAGGTTCTTCATCTCTGTTTCAGTTACACTTTTTTAGAAATTAAGCTGCTGTTACTTGCTTTCTCCCATCCTTTGTCTGTTTTGTCCATTTGGAATGAAAAACCTACGGGGCAGGGACTGTTTTTAAGTGAGTGTTTATGTACAGCATTGAATCCAGTAGGGCTCTGATCTTGGCATCATTGATAATAGGAGCTGCAATATGCAAGGAAGATAAGTAAAGCTGCCTTGGAAAATTCCCTGACATTTGGTTTGAGAACCCAGCAATAACAAGCTAGAAAATGAAGCTCACCACGTCTTAATTTGATCTAGGTCACTTCCACAGATCCCCGGAAATCAGGCAGAATTTACCCTCTAAACAACAACTATGGTCCAAACATAACCGCTAATAGGAACTGGGGGGGCATAGTGAAGTCATCTCCTAGGGGGAAGAGCTATGTATCTGTGTTCTCTTCACTCCTAGACATTCACCACAAAAGGACTCCTGTTCAGTTGTCATAAAAGCAATTGTGAAATTGTCAGTGGGCCTTGGGTTCTTCTTTGCCATGCCAGCCTATTAATCCAGGAGGTTCTCAGACACAATTACAGAACATTAAGGTAGCTAAAGGCAGTGGGCCTATTTGTTCATAGCCATCGTCATGGGCAGTGGGGGAACCTAGAGCCGGGGGAGGCAGCCCCCCAGCCTTACCCCTGCCACCTGAGGCCCCGAGGGAGCCAAATGCCCCCCTCCACTGTAAGGGCAGACATCCGTTCCCCCAGAGGGTGGTGCATGGTCTCCCCGGCTCTGTAGCCTGAGAACATGAGGGAAGGGAGGGCAGGTGGCCTACCTTTCCAGCCTTCTCTGGCCCCAGAAGAGTACAGGGTGAGGGAAGAGTGGACAGTGTGCAACCCCAGCCTTCACGGGCCTTGACTGGAGCACTGAGAAGACAGGTGGGCCGGCCCCAGCCCCCAAACAGCTAGTGCCTTGGCTCCAGCCTCGGCAGGGCTCAATCCCAGACAGCAGTGAAGGAGGGCAGGGGCTGAGGGCAGAGTGTGGGCAGGGCTGGCCCGGCCCTTTAGGAAGGCATTGCCTTCCCTGCCTCTTATACCCACTGCCCGTGGCCGTGCACTTTGAGTAGCCGTTTGCACTTGTGCAGAGTGAAGGTGAAGCCCAATCAGCGGCCAGACTGGGAAGATTGTGGAGGGAACTGCATTTTACATAGCTGTACATGGCTCCACAAGGTGAAGGGCACCAGAGAATCACACTCGCCCTAGGGGAGTTGCAACTCAGTAAAATTCTTTGGAGCCAGGCCTTTTTGTGCGGTGTTTGTACAGCATCTAGCACAACAAGCTCCTGATCCGTGACCAGGACCCCAGGAAGAGTCACCTGGTCCTTTAAAGACCTGAACACCCAAAGGTTCACCCCACCACCTAGGTAGCAAGGTGCCACCTAGAGAGGCATCATGCTTCAATCAATGGGGTCCAACAGACTGGCGAGGCCGCTGGGCAAGGTTGGGGATGCCGGCTCCATGCTCCCGGAAGGGGTGGGTTGGAAAGGGCGGGGCTGGGGCAGCCAATATTCAGCCCCACCTGGACCCCTCCATGCCAGCCCTTAGAGCCATCCAGAGTGCACCACACGGAGATCTAGCAGCAATGTAAAGGACCCAGCTTCAGCCATCACTGTTGCCATGGTAGTGGTGGTAGCAGCCCTGAGCCCTTTTGAATTGCCAGGCCCCTCCCTGGTCAGCAGGCCTGGCTACAATAGTCACTCCCCAACACAGTATAAATCGATGTTCCCTGGCCAGCTACCCAGTCAGAAACAACTCGTTTCCTACCAAATTGACGAGGCAAATCGAGAAGCAGTGGAATTTCCACACCCGCCCTTGCCTGACTCATTGTTTCGGCAGTATTTGTTTTCATGACTTAGTACCCCGATGCGTTAGCATACACACCATTTACTGTTCAAAACCCAGTGGCAACCTCTCTGGGGCCCTCAGCCCTAGAGTGGCTGATCTCAATCCATGTTCATACAAACAGCACCATGCCCATCCTACATGATGGTTTCACATTTGTGACTGGAGTTAAGACACGGAAGGTGGGATTTTCAAAAGAAAATAAGAAATTGGACACTGGAATCCCTTCGACTGCTTTGAACAATCCCAGACTTTGGTAAGTCCTGGGTCTGGGGAGAAAATAATTTGCCAATTCATGGGCGACAAGTTAGGACCTTAAATATATACCCCTCCTACCTGCCTCCATCAGTTGACATTGCTGCCCAAAGACCTGTGAGAAGGTAACAGGGCCTGCAGCAGAGTTGGAGGTCGTTGGTGAAGTATCCATGGCTCTCTCAGGATCTTTTGTATTAGTCATGTGGCACAATCCAGAATCTTTGAAGAAGTTTCCCCCACGGTCACAGTACGAGAACCTGGATGGATCAGTGAAGATGAGCAGCACCTGGTTCGATACCTTGTTCTCCCCCCGGTTTCTAAAAAAAGCAACGCTGCCTCCTGTTTTCACTGGGGTGTCATTTGTATTCAGAATGGTCTTTCCTCAGGAGCTGCTGTACATGTTTTAACCAGTTCCGAGGGCCTCAGACAAAGCTGGCAGTTAATGACAGATATCCACTAGCCCCCACCTCTTCTTGGGGTAACAGCAGAAGTTGTAAGAAATGTGCAAGTTTCTCCCCAAAGCAGTCGTTTCTCCTCCTCGTGCTCCTTCAGTGTCTAAATGTCTGATTAGCTTACCCGTGAGCGTTGGCACAGTTCCACGCGAGGACCACAACGGGAGTTGTCCCAGTGGTTTAGAAACTGCGCTTGCCGGAGAGGATAAGCCCAAATAGTTTCCGAACGCCGGATGGAAACGCAAAGATCCGTGAATCCACTCCTGGCTGCAAGAACCAGTCGTCAGAAAGCTCTGTGTCTGTCCAGCTTCTAAGTCTGGGCTTCACAGCAGGCGATCACAGCCTGAAATATTCTTTTCAGCGGATCAAGCTGGTGCCAGAACTGTGCCTCAGGGAACCTGCCACCTGCAGCAGTCTACTGAAAATAGTCTCCTTCCTCTCCAAGGGGTCTGACTGAATTTCTCTCTCTGCTTCCCTTCCTGCCTGAATCCAGCAGCAGTCTGCAGCCTTTGCTGTCACCGGCTGGCTTGGCTCTTGGCGGTAGTCCTCCTTGGTTAATTCCTTCACTCCAGATCTGCGTCTCTCGTTTCCCCAGCCACATAGGCAAGTGGGAGGAGATTGGAGCCATCGTTAAATAACATTTCCTTTGACCTGCTGCAGTGTCCCCCCCTCCGTGCTGCGATGTAAAGGCTGGTTCCTTGGAGTCATTCTGGAAGCACAGAGAAGTGCTAACTCAGCCAAGCAGGAGAAAGCTGGTTGCTTTAACCCTCTCATGCCCATCTGCCATTGTCAGGGCTCCAAGAAGCCCAGGAGAAAGGGGGGAAAGATGGTGAGGGCTGGTGTGTACTGGAACGCGGGCTGTTGTGTCCCAACCAGGGTGGTAGCAGCTGCTGTCTCATAATTATTTCAATGTAAAGCAGCCCAGAAGGCCATTTCCATGGAAAAGGGACTGAGCGTTAACTCCCAGCAGCATCTGTGACAGCGGATTCATCTTTATTTTAAAAATTCCATCTGGCGAGGCAAAGGCGGCTAACTTCAGAAAGCGCTGCACGATTTTATCCTCAGTGAGTCATAGGCGCCGTCTTCAGGAATGCTGCGGAGAACAACCACCAGCAAAGCAAGATGAAAACAAAACCCTGCGATGTAAACAGGGCTATGCCACCACAACACATATTATGATGGTGATAAAAGTCCTCGGGCCAGGGTGAGCAGTGCAGCTAAAAGTTCATTTCTGGCTGGTTCCCACATGTTGTTTGAGAAGAGCACAAGGAATGTCTAAGGGTATGTCTAGACTGCACTCTAAAATCGAGATAAGATACGCAATTTGCATAGTGCAAATTGCGTATCTTATTTTGATAATATTTCGAAAGGCTATTTTGAAATTTGGTTCATCGACATGGTGCCAAATTTTGAAATAAAACACTACCTCGAGACATCCCCTATTCCTAGTAGAATGAGGTTTACAGGGATGCCAAAATAGTCTGTCTGTTATTTTGAAAATTATTTTGAAATAGCGAATGTGTTCCTTGGACTCAGGGTAGCTATTTTGATACCTCCAGTACCCCGAAATAGCCTTGCAGTCTAGACATACCCTAATTCACTACTAAACTTCATTGGCTCCCTATTATTGGGTCTGAGCACCTCCCAGCCTTTAAAACATTTCTCACAACACACCCATGAGAGAGAAAAGTATTTGTGCCCATTTTACAGATGGGCATTGAGAGACGGATAGTAAGTGACTTGCTTCCTAGCACACTGTAAATATGGGTCGGAGAGAAGGTACTGAACCTAGTTTTCCCCGCTCTCAACCCAGTGCCACCCTGAGGGTTGCCAGGTGTCCAGTTTGACAGGAAAGTCTGGTTGAAAAGGGAACCTGGCAGTACTGACCAGGCACCACAAGCCCAATTACTGCAGCCAGGAGGAAGAACCCAGACCTGACCCTGCTCAGCCAGGGGCTGTCTCCTATCCTCCTTGTCAGGCTGTAGCCACTCCCAGCCCAGCCCTCAAGCAAAGGGAGCCCAGCTGGGAGATAGTTGTGGGGACTAGGCCTTCTGGGATGCAGGTCTGCCAATTCTCAGAGCTCTACTCCCAAGAGACACTGTGGGCAACAGAGAGGAGCGTGGGCCTATCGCTCCTGGGAGCCAGCACCCTGCAGCTCCTCCTGGCCATGCAGCTGTACCGCCCCCAGCCCTGCGCCAGCGGGGCTGTGCAACCCTGAATAGGCGATGCTGCAGCTTGGGGGTGCATAGCAGGGCCTAGGGAAGGCAGAACACTGACACTCCCATGATGGAAATATCATACACTCTTGCAGGCTTGGCGTGTGGGGGCCTGGAAGTGAGTATGGGAACTAGAGAGACTGGAATAGCCACCCCAGGATATGGACAGGGAACAGGAGGGGTTGGAATGGGCCTGGAATCAGGTAGAAACCTGCTGAACCTTCCTTCGCTGCCGGGAAACAGAAGCCCCTTTTGCCCCTCCAACCCCCCAGAAGCTCAATACTTCCCCCATTATTCCCTCCTCCTTTACCTAATTAGGGTATTTCCTCGGACAGGCTCCAGTTAATTTAGTCCCTGCACCCATTGATCTTCTAAATTCCAACCTTGAATTTTCTCCTTGAAACAGACCAGAGTTAGGTATGTTCATGGGGAGACCTGTCAGTGGTGCTGCATTCAGAATGGTCGGACCAATGGTCCATCAAGTGGTGGAATGGACAGAGCATGCAATTGAGCGATCCATCCCATCATCCCAGCTTCCATCCCAGCTTCTGGCAGTCAGAGGGTTAGGAATATCAAGAACCTATTCATGGAGGAGAGGTCCATCAATGGCTGTTAGCCAGGATTGGCAGGGATATTGTCCCTAGCCTGTTTGCCAGAAGCTTGGAAGGAACAAGGGAGGGAATCACTTGATTCCCTGTTCCATTCATTTCCTCTGGGGCACCTGGCATGAGCCACTGTTGAAGACAGGATGCTGAGTTGAATGAGTTGTTGGTCTGACCCAATATGGCCATTTTAATGTTGCATCCCTGACCATCTTGACCAACAGCCATTGATAGATCTATCCTCCCTGAACATACCTAATTCTTTTTTTAACCTATTATACTTTGCCCCTCGCAGCATCCCCAAGCAAGGAGTTCCACAGGTTGTCTGTGCACAGAGGAGCCTTTTAGCTCTGTGACATCTTCCTCTTCCCATTTCCCTTTCATTCTTTATAACCATTGGCTTCCCTGTTAGCAAGCCCCATCAAAGCTGATGAAGAAGCAAAAGTTGGCTGGACCCATTCCCTGGTAAAGGGTGGGTTTAAGGTAAAGGCCGCAGTTGGGGTCCCATGGCAGACAGTGGAGTGAGTTTGTTTTGCTTTGATGTCAAAATGAGAAGGCTCAGTCCTAGCTATGTTTCCCCCTTGAAACTGGCTCAGGTGAAAGCATGTTACATTGATAAATGACTCCCGCAGTACAAAGGAACATTCCCCTTGCAATTAAGGGACAGGAGGGGGAAGCACATGAACTGGGTTCTATTTCCAGCTCTTTCCCAGGTTCATTGGTTAACCTTGGGTAAGTCACTTGACTTTTCTGTGCCTCAGTTTCCCTTTCTGCAAAACAGGAATAAAAGTGCTCAGACATACTCAAGGCTGTTGGGGGGGGGGGGACCAATTCATTAGTATGTATAAAAATGGCTTGACTACTTCACATGGCATGTGTTGGAGCAGTTCCAAGTACAGCTGGACAGGAAACCCCAAAGAAGCAAAAAAAAATTATTCACAATACAACCAAAAAGAGAAAAGCTTCCCCCAGCGGTGTTCCCTCTAAATGTGTATGTCCATGTGCGGAATGACTTTTGTTATGTGCACCAATACAGAGGTGATGTAGCACATAAAAGTCATTCCATGCATGGAGAGTGTGTAGGGGATAGAGCTGAGGGGGGGTGGTCTCTAAACAGGTGCTCCAGGAGTGGGAGGGGCCTTTGGCGTGGGGCTGGGGAATGAAGGGTTTGGGGTGTGAGAGGGAGCTCCAGGCTATGGCTTGCCCCTGAGACAAGGGGCTAGAATTTGGGGCTGCAGTCGGCCACCATGGCAGGTGAGATGGAGGACTGCGGATACCCCCGGAAATCGAGCAGTGAGCACTGCAGGAGGACAGTGTCCTGCAGAGAACACCGGGTTCCTGGGAGCGGCACGGGTCCAGAGCAGAGCATGGAGAGAGCACAGAGCAACGAGAGGCGAGACATGGGCCAGGAAAGGGGGCACCCATCTGAGGATTGAGCTACGTCCCACTATGACCAGCAGGACGCGCTGTGGGGGTGATGCACAACACCAGTGTTACATGCAGTCTGGCCCCAGTGGCCTAATAGACACAGCATTGGCTGCCCAAGCCAGAGATTGTGGGTTTGAATCCCACCTGGGGTGAAGAGTAGCCCTTGCTGGTTGAATGGAAAGCAGGGTACGTTCACTGCATCAGCTTCCTCCTTGGGCAGACATCAGGGATAAGCAGGGTCCCAAGGCAAAGCATCATAATTCAGAACAGCAGGGTAAGCTCATGCCAGGGCATTTCATTCTATAGCACCATATATTGCAGTGCTTGGCTGACTCTATTACTCCCTTTATGGGCTCCCACCATGACATTTCTGCAGCTATAGGTTTCATTACAGCTGCCTAAACTTTTCCCATTCCTGATAGCTCTAGGGTTCTGGTCTCAATTCTGTATAAACTTGGGGGGGTCCCCATCTTCCAATATCTTGTTTCCATCGCTGTACAGTGTGGGGATTAATGTCCTAGTCGTATTGAGGCTTAATTAGCATGTGCAAATCGGATCCAGAGCCCCACAGCACGCAATAACTTTAAGGGGTATTTACAGCCCTACTATAAAGGTGTAAATGTTTTGATTTTTTTTTTTAGTAGCGGGGGGGCCAAGTCTCTCGGCTGCTGATAGCATTCGTGTCAGGATCCTGCCAGTTGGTTATGCATGTTGAGGCTCTTCCCCACAACTTCACTGCCTGGAACCATAAACCAAAACAAAGAGCCTACTGCCTCAAATGGTAAAGTCTGCTCAAGGACCAAGGTGTAAATTTCACTGCTGGTTTTATTGGTATCTTGCGGACACTATAAAGCCTCTGTCAGAACCACTGTAACTGCTCAGAGTGCCTCTGCTAATGACTTGGTAGGTACTCTGAATTTAGGATGTGTTTGGCTTAATTCTGAATCTATTATTCAAAAGTTCAGCTCACATCAGACATTAATTAGGAGACTCTTTAGGGCTGCTCTGTGAAGTCAGTTCATTTGGAAAAAAAGGGGGGGGGCTGAAAATAAACTGTAGCATATGGGGGTGAGAGGAGAGAACTACAGAGAGAAATGAATTGGTGGGGAGAAGAAGAGAAAACACAGGTGTGGGGGATTTGAAAGACAGAGCAGTTACCTGCTCAGTTCATTAAAAGGCAGCAGTTCAGCTGTTTCTGTAACCAAAGTTAGGGAAAACATGTATTGTTTTACCCAGTGTTATATATATATCTGTGTGTGTCAGTGAGCTTTTCCTTGTCAGCTTTAGTGCCCATTATACTTTGGATCAGGGACTTCAGATTTGGTAGCAGGGTGGCATTTATGAAGGGCATGTGTCTTTTGCCTTCCCTGTGTAATTGTAACTCACCCCCTCTATGTGTATGCCTAAATGATACAGTCTTTAGCTATAGGGTAAAATACTTCCCTGCTTCAGGACCCTGCCTTATTCAGTGCAACAGACTAATTATGTATTTTTTAAGTGCCCTGGCACAATAAGGGTCTTTTATTATCCCCAGATATAGCTGGGGAGCTGAAGCTCAGAAGAGTTAAAGATCAGAACAGAGGAGCTGCCAGCCTCCCCAGCCCCCTGGGCAAGGTGGGTGAGGCTCAGGTCCATGCTCCTAGAAGGGGCAGGGCTGAAGTCAGAAGAGGGGGGCCTACAGCAGCCAGCTCTCAGCACACCACACAGCCCGCCCCCCCCCAACCAGCCCTCAGTACTGCCCAGCATCCCTCCATAAGATGGGGGTGAAACCCTTCTAAGGGCCTGGTCTCCCTATCCAGGGAGAGGCCATGTAGTGACCTGGGAAGGGTTAAGGGGGGGGGGGGGGGAGGAGGATGAACCTAAGTCCACTCATTACTCAGGGTCCCAGAGCTGGAACCCAGAGGCAGTAGCAACAGATGGGCGTTTGTTCTACTCCCAGTCTAGCAACTACTTCCCTGGACCAATTCCCCAAACAATCCCTCCCACAACCTTTGCTCTGGTACCTGAGCAGCCGATCCTGCTCCTCTGTAGCACTCTGCCTGACTTGCAGCTCCCAGCGCTCACCCTGACACTCGCAGAACTTTAGCCCCTACCCATGCCTCTGAGCCAACACACGAGGAGCCCTTTTAAACCAGTCCCAACTGGTTCTTGATTGGCCCCAGGTATTCAGATTAGCCTGACTCCCTTGGCTCTGGAAGGCTCCTAATTGCACCAGGTGTTCTAACTGATCTGATTGTCCAGACTCAGTCTGGAAAGTTCCTGGTTCTAAGCCAGCCCTTGCCTGTTTACCCAGGAAACAGAGACTTGATCAATCTAGGGATAACATACCTCCCTTTGACTATTTTTCTATAGGGAGCCACGGGGAGGAGGGGGACACAGACCTCCTCACGGAGCCTCTACATGTGCAGGCGGCGGAGTCCCCCTCAGTGTGCCAGAGGTTGGTCCTGGCAGAAGTCACCAGAGTCGGAGACCTCCTGGACTATGACTGGGGAGACTGGGTGGATCCTCAGGCGCTCGCTCAGTGCATGGGGCTCGCCACTCTACGTACTCCCCGGTGCGTACTTCAGGAGGTGAAGGACGCTTTGCCGCCCACTGCTCGGGTGTACCTAAACTGGGTCCTGTGAGAGGGTGCACCCCGCCACTTCTTGCCCCCGGCCCTCCTGATCTCTCCATCAGCCCCCAGCCCCGTGTACCTTCCCAACCGCCTCCCCCTCGTTACCCGAGCCGGCTGCACACACTGCAGCCGGTCCCCTTCTGAACTGCGCCAGTCACCTGTACACACTCGTGCTTCACACGCTTCATTTCCCCACCTTCATGTCCCGCCCAGACACCAAGTGGCAGGATCTCCTACCACCAATGGAGGGTGGGGAGCCCCGGTGGGCCAGCCTCTATTCAACCTTGGTTCCACGGCCCACTGGGGACATCAGCTGGAGAACCCTGCATGGTGCTGTGAGCACGGGTGTGTACGTGGCGCGATTCACCCCCGTTCCCGACACTTGCCCCTTCTGTGGTGTGAGGGAGACCCTGGAGCACGTCTACCTCGAGTGCACCTGGCTACAGCCCCTCTTTCGGCTCCTCCAGAACCCCTTGTTGAGGTTCTGGCTGCACTTTTCCCCTCAGCTGTTAATTTGTGCACACCCCATCTGTGGCCCCACAAAGTCACGGGATCTCCTGGTCAACCTCCTCCTGGCTATGGCCAAACTGGCAATTTACAAAACCAGAGGTTGGCCGAGGGAAGGGCCTACGACTATGGTGCCTATTTCCGTTCCTGCATCTGCTCACGTATCCGGACAGAGTTCCACTCGGCAGCGTCCGCTGGCTCCCTCGAGACCTTTGAGGGGCAGTGGGCGCTGTTCAGGGTTCTCTGCTCGGTGTCCCTGTCCGGTTTCCTTGTTTTAGCCCTTTGACCCTCACACCTGTCCCTGTTTTCTCTTTATTTGTCCCAAGTAATTGGTTGGTTTCCTGGGCTCTGTGGACCCTCCCGGTAGGCTGGGATGCGGTCCTTTAGATGTGGGAGAGCTGATACCCACCCACCTCCCAGACACCAAATAGAACTACTCTTCTATAGTGATCTGGCCTGATTCTGTCGCAGTACGTATGTGTATTAAAACTGCATGGACCCTAGTTCTGCTTTTTCCTAATTTTTGAGTCTTTGACTTTACAACCTTAATGCGCTTTTAATGTGGTATGAATATGTGTAGTTACATCTAGAACGTTCCCCCGCCATTTCACATGTTGTATATGGACACAGCATCCATGTGAGTGAACCAAGGTTCTGGGGCATATCTATCCCCACCCAATACATAGCACGGCCATTCTCAAATCTAGTTTTTGAAAAGAATTCCTTAAACCAGTTGCCCCCTGGGTAATAAGCACTTGCAAGTGTAGCCCTTCTGCCGGGTAGGCCTGGCAGGAACCAGGGCTGGGTTCAATATCTTGGGGTCAATCTCACAAAGAACCGGCTCGAGCCCCCACCCAGTGATCTGGGAAATTCACGCACCCCTGGGCGCCTCTGAGAGGCAATGCTTCCCCACTCGCAAGCACTGAGTCTGAGTGTAGGGAAAGAACATTTAATGAAACAGAGGAAGAATTCATACGGCATTAGCTTGGAGAAAACACCACAAACAGAGTTCATAACCCAAACATGAGCCCCCACCCCGGCCAAGATTCGCCCGAAGTCCACCGACTCCCCAAAAGTCTCTGTGCCACCCAGAGTCCCAAAGTTCACCCGCAGGGTTTCACCTCCCAACCTGGGTAGAAATGGGGGTGGGGAGATAGATAGGGGGCACCTTATACAAAACTCCGCTACGCTTCACCAGCTGTCTCGTCCCACACCTCTGGACGCTCCGCTGGGCACCTGTCGCCGCTTCTCGCCTGCTGCCGCTCCACGCCACGCCACTGGTCGCCGCTCCTCGCCTGCCGCTGCTCCATGCCACGCCGCTAATGGCCGCTCCTCGCCTGCCGCCGCTCCACGCCACGCCGCTAATGGCCGCTCCTCGCCTGCCGCCGCTCCACGCCACGCCGCTAATGGCCGCTCCTCGCCTGCCGCCGCTCCACGCCACGCCGCTAATGGCCGCTCCTCGCCACGCCGCTGATGGCTGCTCTTCGCCTGCCGCCGCACCACGCCACACCGCTAGTCGCCGCTCCTCACCTGCTGCCACTCTACTGGCTGCAGTAGGTCTGGCTCTCAGCCAAACCAGTGATTTCAGCTTAGTGATTTCAACTCTCAGCCAAACCAGTGATTTCAGCTCTCAAATGAATCCAGCTTTCACTGGACTAGCAAACAAAAAGACTCCTCAGGGAGTCTGCTTTAGGTCTGTCCTTAAAACAAAGGGGGAAAGGTGCAGGCTGGGCCAGTCTTATAGCTCACACCTGGTAGGTGTGAAGCAGGCTGACTCAAGTCCTTTAACCCTTTCCCCCAGCTCTGTTCACTCAACTCTGGAAGGAGGGAGGCTTGTTCTTCCGAGACCTCTTACCATGATGGTGGTGTCTCTCCTGCAAGCACTGGTGGCATGTTTGACAGTTCCCACATTTAGGGGTAGCATGATTAGTGACCCCCACAACAGTCCCAAATTATATACAATTCTCCACATTCCATTCCAACACTGACCCTCCATCAGCCCTGGCTGAATGGGATTTACATAGCCACACCTTGGATTCTCTCCTGAGCAGTGTTTACATGTCAACAGTTAACAGTTAATTACCTTGTAGAGCTAAACAACTGTAGTGGGCACACCCACCCCTCCTTTCAGCTGGCTGACAGCAAGCAGCAGTTCAGCCCCTGCTTACACAAGTGTTTACCAACAAGTTTTATATCAGCGATGGGCAACCAAGGCAGCAAGTGGGGTGCAGGAGTAGCCCTCCTTCAGCTCAGTGGGCTGCAAGATTGTGACCAAGATGGTCTTCCAGGACAGGGTAGTTTTCCCAACTCACCTCTAGAAAAAACATGGCCCAGGTCATCCTTACCCCCACCCTCCTTCAGCTGAAGGCAGCTCCCATCTCTTCCCTCCCGCACTGTGCCAAAAGACTGCTGCTTGCCACCTTCTGATGTGAACCCCAACAGAAATACGGAGAGGGGGATCTGTGACCTTGAGTACCCCCAACAGGTTGCCTTGTGAAGATGCAACTCCAGGTACCAGGAGAGGCGGATCCATTCTGGGGGCCCAGCCAAGCACAGAGAGCAGAGCCAAGGTATGGGGGGGTTGAGTTAGGTAGGGGAATCACACCCCCAGGCCTGTGAGAGAGAGGTGGGCGGGAATGTGTCTCACCTCTCCCCATGCAAACCTTAAAGATAAAAGCTACATGGTATTTTTTTTTAAAGGGGCTCAGGTAACTTTGAGTATTTGCACTGCATAGTTCTCATTGAACTTGCTTAAATATGATCACATTTACCATGAGTCCTGTATTCAACATAGGGAAATAAGAACAGCCGGACTGGATCAGACTGAAGGTCCATCTAGCCCAGGATCCTGTTTGCCAACAGTGGCCAATGCCAGATGCCCCAGAGGGAGTGAACAGAACAGGGAACCCTCAAGTGATCTCTCTCCTGTCATCCATTTCCAGCCTCTGACAGAGGCTAGGGATACCACGCCTACTCATCCTGGCTAATAGCCATTAATGGACCTAACCTCCATGAATTTGTCTAGTTCTTTTTTGAACCCTGTTAAAATCCTAATCTTTACAACATTCTGGCAATAAATTGCATGGGAGAAAAAAAAAAGGGGGGGGGGGGTATTCTATAGGGACAATTTTTCCAAGCACACCTCATAGTAGAGGTGGCTGTAGAAAGACAAGTATAGTTCATTTGAGGGGGAAGGTATTAATGTTTGCCTCACTGACAATCTCCCTGTTTTATAGCAATTTCACTAACAAGAAATGCACTGGCTTGAGCCAGATTAAATCATCGTTCAACCTGCTGCCTTTGCATGTAGCTATTTTTGCTATTAGAGCCCCAGTGCCTGACCTCAGATTTATGCTAGCCACATGGAAGGTTTATGGGAGTTCAGCTTTACGGGCATGACTAGAGGAAGATCAACAGCCATGATTAATGAACTTTGACTAATTGACTCTTTATTCAGAAAAGTGGATCTGCAAATGCCAAGGTTTTTCTTTCATTTCATAAGCAAATTGTTCATGCCCTAATGGGTTTTTACCGCCTCCGTATTTTCACCGTGCTCCCAAATGCTGATGGAGCTCTTCTGTGCGTACTGTGACAAGTTATTCCTCAAACAGTCACTATGTGAATTTCTTGCTCTTTCAGCCTGGTGGTTTTTGGGGACGAATCTACAGTCCTTGCAGCTGGCTTTGGGGTGGGCTGCTCATACAGGTGGTACGTCAATCCCAGCCCCCAACCCAGGAGCATCAGAAAAATCCACAGGATAATTTAAAGTGGCTGCTGTTTACTCGCCCAAGTGGGACACCTAGTTCTGTTCATCTGCTTAATCAATGAACAGTGGACTAAGGCCAGTAATTGAAAACCACAACACAGAGCAAAAGGGCCTTTGCTATAATGCGTCCATACACCATGCTTGAAAAAACCAGACCTGAGAGCACAACAGGCAGCAAACTATGAAGAGAACCAATGTATTCAGATAGCACATGGGGAACCAAAGCATCTCTTACTTTGGTTGAACAAACACAGCATAACTCAGTTTTCCCTAAGACAGTCTTTTCTCCATAAGGTTGTTTGGCTTTATTCCTTTTTAACAGGGTTTGTCCATGTGTCCACTGCTGAGCCCCTCTCAATTACAAGCAGACTATCCCCTTTGAGGGCAAAAGATGGTCCAGTGGTTAAGTGCAGCATGAGAGCTCTCAAGTCAGTTCCCTGCTCTGCCACAGACTTCCTGTGGGACCTTGGGCAAGTCACTTAGGCCCAGATCCTCAGAGGTATTTAGGCATTTCTCGCCCATTAATTTCAATGGAAGATAGGCACCAAATATCTTTGAGGATCAGGGCCTTTGCCTCTCTCCCATTTTGAAATGGAGACAGTATTTTCCTCTCTCACAGAGATGTTGTGAGGATAGCTCCATTAGCCAGGCCTGCCAACAGCAGTATGTGCGGGGTGGGGAAGGGCCAGTTGCTCTGGAGCCTGGCAATTCAAAAGGGCTCAGGGCTCCTAGCAATGTCTCTGGCTGGAGCCCTGGACTCTTTCAACCACTGCTGGAACCCCCTGCAGCCTGTTCCCAAGCAGTGTGTTCCAGGCAGTGCTGAGGGCTGGAGCAGGGTGCAACATACTCCAGCCAGTGCTAAGGACTGGCTGCCTTGGCCCCACTCCCTCTGCCTTCCGGGGGTGCAGAGCCACCCCCCACCTGGCCAAGGGGCCTGGTGAGTCTGCCAGCACCTCTGTACCTTAAAGAATGTGGGCTGCTCCAATAGTACGATGATAACCAGCTACATACCATAGGACAGTTATTTGTATTACAATAATACCCAGAGGCTATGAGATGCTCCAGGAAAAGTTCCCTATTGGGGCAGGTACTTTTTACACCCAGGGAAAAGATGGTTACTGCAAATCACCTGGGGCAATCAGACCCCAGAAATTAGAGACTGGTGCATTGGGAACAGAAACCAATTAAGTGACTTGCACAAGGTCACTGTGACAGAGCTGGGAACTAAACCCAGGTCTCGCAAATCTCAGTTTAGTGCCTTAACCTTAAAGCCATTACAGGCAGTCCCTGGGTTACGTACAAGATAGGGACTGTAGGTTTGTTCTTAAGTTGAATCTGTATGTAAGTCGCAACTGGCGTCCAGATTCAGCCACTGCTGAAACTGATCAGTTTCAACAGTGGCTGAATCTGGACACCAGTTCCGACTTACATACAGATTCAACTTAAGAACCCCAGGCGTCCCCAAGTCAGCTGCTGATTCCAGGAAGCCCGGGGCAGAGCAACTCTGCCTCGGGCTTCCTGTAGTCAGCCGCTGGTCAGTTTCAGCAGCGGCTGACTTGGGGACGCCTGGGGCAGAGCAGCTGGGATGCTGCTGGGTTGGTCCAGTAGCGCCAAGGAGCGGTGCTGCAGGACCAACCAGCAGTGCCCCACCTGCTCTACCACAGGCCCCGGGCTTTGCTCCACGTCTCCCTGGTCTGCTGGGGGGGGCACTAGCTGTGTCCCCACCCAGCAGACCAGGGAGATGCGGAGCAAAGCGGCGGAGGACCCGGGCCGGACCGCGGTGCTTCCAGATCAGCGCCGCGGTCCGGCCTGGGTCCTCCGCGGCTTTGCTCAGCATCTCCCTGGTCTGCAGACCAGGGAGATGCTGAGCAAAGCTGCGGAGGACCCGGGGCCGGACCCGCGGCACTTTCAGCTGATCTGGAAGCGCCGCGGGTCTGGCCCCGGGTCCTCCGCGGCTTTGCTCAGACCAGACTGCTTTTGCAGACCAGACCGCTTTTGCTCAGACCAGGGAGACGCTGAGCAAAGCCGCGGAGGACCCGGGGCCGGACCCGCGGCACTTCCAGATCAGCTGGAAGCGCCGCGGGTCCGGCCCGGGTCCTCCGCCGCTTTGCTCCCCGTCTCCCTGGTCTGCTGGCTCCCCCAGCAGACCAGGGAGACGGGGAGCAGCTTTTCTCGCCCCGGAGGAGGCGGGCGGCGGGACCAGGCGTCCCGCCGCTCCAGTCCTCCGGGGCGAGAAAATTCCTGTTCGTAACTGCGGATCCGACATAAGTCGGATCCGCGTAACTCGGGGACTGCCTGTACTGATTTTCCGGGGGAGCCCCCACATAGATTAGTAACTGCTGCTTGTGCTAGAATAAACTCTCTCACCCGCAATGGCACCTTCCACAAATTGTACACTTAAGGGGATGGGAGACTTGCTTTTTGCTGTTTGGAAGACTCCTCCACTCTTTTCATCTTTCAGAGAAGCCTGATAAATGGTGCCTCTTATCACAAGATCAAACCCGTCAGGATTGCCCTGGAAAGCTGCAGCACAAAGCTAAATCAGCTCCTCAGTCTCGTGGGGCACTTCGGGTAGAGTTTCTATTCTTGGCATGCTGTGAACCAAGCTAGAATGGGGGGGGGGGGGGGAGGAATGGGGAAGGGGCTGAGATCCTGCCTTGACGTGAAGAAAAAGCAGACAGAGGCAGACTTCCCTCAGCACCAGCAGTGGACAGCAGCCAAAGCACTTTGCTAATGCCAGTAGGTCCCTGTGGATTGAGTACTGCGAACAAAAGGGTGAGAGAAGTTGTGACGATCAAGCCTGAATGGAATGGGGTCGAACAGGACAGTGCTGCCAGGTACCAGTGAGGGTTAGACTAGGTTTTTCTGAATGATGAAGGCTATGCATCTGATGCAAGCAACTATTGATCTTTTCTGTACGGGAGAGCTACTTAACGCTATCCGGCACCTCACTCGTGTCTGTTTTACACGGAAGGCGCTCCATTACAACAGAAGGGGGCAGCAGCATGGGTAGCGGGTGAAGGCCAACCTGGGTAAGACAAGCCCCAGCCCCGCCCCTTCCACCCAAGGCCCCACCCCTGCCAACAAGCCCCATCCCCAGCCCAATCCTGGCAGCCCCAGTGATGGGTAGGAATTCATCGTGTGAGGCATTGTATTAAGAGCAGACAGCCCTTGCCTGATGGAACGTGCAGTCTCACCCAGTATTGACTCCGCTTCTGCTAAAGTCAAAGTGATTTTGGGATGCTCATTTTCACAGAGCAGAGTTAAGCCAACAGAGAGAGCTGGGAAAACCCCACTCTCCATGCGAGATTGCAGCCCTACAACATGAGGCACGGTGCCATTGGGAAGTTCAGGTAATGGCATGACAGAAACAGTCAAGTCTAGCAGTGCACTGATAAGCTCATCCACCACCAACCCACACAGTACCTGACTTAAAACACAAGCATGGCAGGCCCCAAGAAGAGACCGGACCAGACTACAAAGGGAAACCTCAGCACTGTCATTCATGCTTAAATTTGACACTTTACAAATGGGCCTTAAAGATGCTAACTACCTTACCCATTACAAAGATAGCTTCCCCAATTATCACCCCTAATATTATCTCATAGACACTAACCTCCCCCCCCCCCCCATCCCCCCTCTGTTCTAAAATCTGATTTGTCAATTTTATAAGTGTTCACTTTTTTTTTTGGTTGTATCCCTTTGGTATATATGGTCTTGCAAATTTTCTTCCACAATTTGATCTGAGGAAGTGGGTCTGGCCCATGAAAGCTCATCACCTAATAAACCATCTTGTTAGTCTTTAAAGTGCTGCCTGGTCCTGTCTTATGTTTCAGCAAGACCAGACTAACACGGCTACATCTCTATTACTGGTGTTAAGGTTGAGAGCTGCAGTTGCTCACCCCCTGTGGAAATCAGGCCATTACCAGCTTCCCTCTTCACAGCACATTCTTTCCTTGACATCTCTGCTCCCATGGCTTCTGGGAAAAAGGGCAGCTAGGCAATGGCTCAACCCAACGAGACATAAAAGCAATGCCGTCATCATCGAATTACAGAATATTGGAACTGGAAGGGACATTGAGAGGTCGTCAAGTCCAGTCCCCTGCCTCATGGCAGGACCAGGCACCAGATCATCCCTGATAAACGTCTATCCAACCTGCTCTTAAATATCTCCAATAATGGAGATTTCACAACCTCCTTAGTGAATTTATTCCTGTGTGTAACCTCCCGGACAGTCAGGAAGTTTTCGTTAATGTCCACACTAACTACATGCTGCAAACTTCTACCCAAAACAAAACATCCAGGAAACTAGATGGCACCCACACTTCTCCAGAGATCAAGTGTTCATGTTCACAAAGTGCCAGAAGAGTCACAATGAAAAATCTCTAAACTCCAGCGACATTCTGCCCTTCGATCATATTACTGAGGCTGCCTTGTTGTCCCATCCTGGAAACAGTCTCCTTAAGAAAAATCACAGTGCCAGCCAATCAACATAGCCACTACTAGCAAGTCACTTCTGACATGGACCTAAAAGAGAGGGGGGGAGGGGGCAGGAATCTAGAAGGCCTGACCAAGCAAAACTCAACTCAATGCTGAGTTTTAGATTTCCTGACCCTGCTGGACGGTGTCCATGTGAACTTTCACCTTGAATCCTCAGGCAAAGTCTAGTCATTAAAGCAGAATATTAATAAGATCAATGATTCTACTGCCAAATAGAGGTTCTTCCATTTCCACAGCTGCTCTGTGGGTCCTTGGTAGAGTACAGGTCATGATGGCTTCAGTGTGGATTAAGTGTTTGAGCCTGCTAAATTAACCCCTGGGGCAGGGATCATGTTATTGTATCCTTTCAGCACCTAGCACACTTGGGAGTCAATCTCCATTGGGGTTTCTGGTTGCTACAGTAAATTCAAACAATGAGCAGCATGCATATCACGATTGCTGTGCACCATATCCATTGCATTTGTACCAGTTTTATAAGCTATGGTACAGTGTCACAGGGCATCCGTTGTCCAAGGGCAGAGTTAAGCTCCAAGGCAGGTATTTTGCTCTTGGCCTCAGTACAAGTGTGTACAGGAAATCTATGCTCCTGGCTGTCATTGTTGTGTCCGTTCATGCGTGTAACAAAGGAAAGTGATGCCAAGTTCCATGCCCTATTGAAAGTGTATAGTTGCAGCATCCCAGAGCAGATGGAAGAATCCTGTTAGCTCCGGGGGGTCAAGGCAACATTGCCCATAAAGTATGTCTGCATGCACTTTGTCCAATTTGTTTTGAAGTCCAGACAGATGAAGCATCTAACATCTCCCTTGGGAAGAGAGGCCACAACCGCTGGCTCTGAAGCAAGAGAGCTTTCAACGTGTCCCTTACAGAAAAAGGCCAGGACTGGATCCAACAGACCTGCTACACTATCCCAGGCAGTTTGGTAACATTACATCCAAGTTAATACGGAAGGGGTGATTTAACAGAAAATGCAGCTATTTTGCCTTTAGAAGCAATCTGCCTGGAATGACTCACATCTCTGCTGACAAGGTCCTTAATACAATTTTATGCAGATGTAGCAACTTATTTTCCCTATGCTGATGCTTAGTGTGTCTGACAGGAAGTTCAGAAGTCTTGTGATGTGAAACTTTCTGCAAGATTGGCAAAGAACCTCTGAAGTGAATGAGGAATGGAAGCAAATCACACAAGACCAGGCCTTGATAAATACAATCCACGTGGTACCTGTTTTTTCCTTGGCTTTGTCTACGCTGCCATTTTTTGAGGCAGAAAATATGCCAATGAGGGACTCATCAGCATGAGTCGCGACATCATTAGCATATTTTCTGCCCATTCTTTTTTTCACAAGGGGTTTTTACGCAAAAAGAAGCAGGGTAGCCGCTTCCATTTTGCACAAAAAACCCTTTTGCTACAAGATCCTTATGCCTGACCTGGAGAGGCATACGGATCTTGCACAAATGGAAATGGCTACACTGCTTCTTTTTGCGCAGAAACCCCTTGCACAAAAAGAATCCGCATAAATTATGCTAATGATGTTGCGACTCATGCTAATGAGTCCCTCATTAGCATATTTTCTGCCACAAAAATTGGCAGAGTAGACATAGCCCCTATGTTTAATGACCTGAGTGGAGAAGCAAGCATATAGCAAAGAGCGTAATATTGAAGTCAAAGTGGGATGGCACAAATCAACATAGAAGGAGCTATCCTAGCAAGAAAATGGATTACTTTATTAGAACATGCTTTTTCCCTGTATAGATGACATCTCTGGAAGAATCCCTGCACGACTGTGAGTTTATCCAGCAATGCTCCCATATAGAGGAAGAAGATGCAGGAACAAAAGAAGAGTTTAAATAGAACAGAGAGGAATTAACTCAGGACTTTAACTGGAATTCACCAGCAGTGCATGGAAACAATCAATTGTGTCATTGCTGAAAGACTCCTAATGTGTTAAGGAATTTTTGCTGTTCCCTCAGTTTGCAGTAAGAAGCAAGTTCAAATGCAGAGGAGGAGAATTATTGCCCATTTAAAGATTATCTCCTGGGATTTAATTCATGTGCGCTAGAAATAGAGGTGTCATTCATGATTTGCAGTTTTGGAACAAAAGGAAGAGAAAAAATATAGCGAAGAGCCATTAGGAGAGTAGTTCTTGGCAGGGAGAATAATGAGTAGTTTGATGCCAGCAGCAGCATAATCCACATCAAGAAAATAACTGAAGTAATTTTTAAATGAAGCAACTCCTAGGAGAGAAACCCGAGACAAGTTTCAACCCCAGTGTTTGGTATTTGAATACTCCGGACATTCAGGAGAGAGGGTTTCAGGGTCAGCAAGTAGCTGGAGAATTCAGAGATGCGCTTGTCACATAAGGCAGACCTCTGAAGGCTGATCAAAACAGAAAGCTGCCTCCTGCAGCTAGATATAGTCTTTGTTTTCTGGATGCAAAGGTATAAGAGAAGAAGACTAGTAGAGATCACACCACACTCACTACTAGGAGGGAAAGGAACTTTGCTATGTAGGGATTTCGTAGGCTGACACATCAAGAGAAAGTTTCATTGTCATCTTCTTGGCCTTCTAAAGAAAGATACCAAAAGTACCTGTATGGCCCCCTCACTGGGGTTTCTGAACAGCTTACAGTCTGTTGCATTCATAGTCAACGCCCCTGTGAGCTAGGGGAGTGCTGCCTATCTGCAGAATGGGGCCAATCACAATTGGAGCTAGGTGTCCCCATTCCCAGTCTAACCCCTCTGACCGCCCTGCCCCATTCATGGTTTTCTGTTCAGTATCTAAGCACCAGTAGCTTCAGAGGGGTAGCCAAGTTAGTCTGTAACCGGAAAAACTTAAAAAACAACAAATAATCTAGTAGCACTTTAAAGACTAACAAAACATGTTGCTGGTATCATGAGCTTTCGTGGGCACAGCCCACTTCTTCTGATAACCCGTAGTTAGGGTGGACAGACTGTCCTAGAAGGAAGATGAACCTGTTGAACCAATCCCAGTATATAACAGGGCAAGCAAGTTTGGCAGATGAACCATCCCCGGTAGGACATTTGCCTTGCAACACAAATATAGTGTCATGCTGCCGGCTTGGGGAAGTTCTGCAGGATGGAAACCCAACTGGACAGGATAGGAAAGAGTTTAGAAACTTTAGGCTAGATTCTCCATTGCATTGCACTATACACAGCCATTTGCAGCTGCACAAAGCAAGGGCAAAGTAGGAGTGAATTGCTTCTACATCAGGATATGTGCAAGTGACTACACATTGTCCATGGCAGCAGAAAATCTGGCTCTTCTTAGGAAGAACGGTGCTGATTTCACTGCCCTGTAGTTCTTGGTTGAATGCCCTTCCTTCAGGAGGGTATTTCTTTCCCTTCCTGTTTGGGGAAAAAGGGGTAAGGAGTTAAGTGCTCACTTAGGGTACGTCTAGACTACAGGCTTTTGTCGACAGAAGTTTTGTCGACAGATACTGTCGACAAAGCTTCTGTCGACAAAGAGTGTCTAGACTACATTCAGTTCTGTCGACAAAGCAAGCTGCTTTGTCGACAAAACCCTGTATTCTAGACACAACCCTAGATGCAATAACACCTTCTGTCGACAACTCTGTCGACAAAAGGCGTTATGCCTCGTAAAATGAGGTTTACCAGCGTCGACAAAACTGCTGAGTTCTGTCGATGTTATGTCAACAGAACTCAGCGGTAGTGTAGACGCAGGTATAGTTTTGTCGACAAAAGTCCACTTTTGTCGACAAAACTCTGTAGTCGAGACACAGCCTTAGGGTACATCTAGACTGCATTGCTATTTCAGGATATTGGAAGTATCCCGAAATAGCAATGCCGCATCTTTAAACAATCTCACTATTTCCCGAAATAGCGGGCACGCTATTCTGGTGTCCCTGTAACCCTCATAGCTTATGCCAACAGAAGGGTGCTGTCGCACCCAAAGGTATGTCTACACAGCAGTCAGTTATTTCACTATAATGTCGAAATACTGTCAAGCTGGAGGACTTCTTACTCCAACTCCTGTAACTCTCATTGTATGAGGAGTAAGGGAAGTCGGCGAAAGAACGTTCTATTTTGAAATAAGTGCTGTGCAGACGCTCCCAATTTCGAAATAAGCAACACAATTGACATATCTCAAAATAAGCTATGCAAATTGAGCTAAGCCCTGCTGTGTAGATACACCCTCAACGATTCCAGGCTAATTGGTCTGTGGATTCTCAACCCTCCTATTTAGTCACACAGCCCTGAAAGATTAATGACAGGGGTTTTTCCTCCCTTTTTAATCACTTACTCTTGGTGCAAAACTAACTTTGATGGACCCGACCCTTTCGGCAAGAGATTCCAATTACAGATGAAAAGACAACACATGCTCTGCTTTTAAATAAAAGGATATCCCCAGCCCTCAGCCTCCACAAAGAGCATTTACCAAAGTCTTGTCAGGGCTCACTCCAAGAGAGATTCATGAGCCACCACATAAAGATACCACAGAGACAAGGAGACTCAGTAGAGCATCACAACCAATCCTATAGACTTGTACCTGGGAGGGAGAGGGAGGGGGATAATTTACCTCCGTCTCCAGAGGCAGCGGGCAGGTCTTCAGAGCCGTCTCACACTGGAGGGGAATCTTCCCCAGTTTCTAAAGCAGCTTAGCAGAGATTGAGTTTTAAATCTGAAGAGGCGCCACACAGTCTCCGGCTGCCTGCCTACTCCCACCGGCTCTGCTTTTCAGTAAACTGACCCATGCAGATGCTTTTCAGTAAACTGACCCATGCAGATGCTCACTTAGGGTACGTCTAGACTACAGGCTTTTGTCGACAGAAGTTTTGTCGACAGATACTGATTAATCACCTGCAGCCGAGCGCATGCCCTGGGTGCTCTGACTGGGAGGGACTCTCTCTAGGGCAGAGGGGCACACTTCAGTCTTCATGGGGCTGTTCAGTTAGGATCATAGACTCAGAGCTGGAAGAGACCTCAGGAGTTGATCAAGTCCAGCCCCCCGCCCAAGGCAGGACCAATCCCAACTAAATCAACCCAGCCAGGGCTTTATCAAGCCGAGACTTAAAAACCTCTAAGGATGGAGATTCCCCCACCTCCCTAGGGAACCCATTCCAGTGTTTCCTTACCCTCCTAGGGAAATAATTTTTCCTAATATCCAACCTAGACCCCCCCCCCCACACTGTAACTTGAGACCATTGTTCTTGGCCTCTCTACTGAGAGGGCCAGCTGTGGTGAGTTGTGTGCACGGGCTGCCGTCCTCTGAGAACTGAGATCACCCAGGTCCTGCTTGGTCCACCTAGGCCCCCAGCTCTCAGCTAGTTGTGACTTTTGGTCCCTGACCTATGACCTAGAGCAGGGGTGGGGAACTTAAGGCCCAGGGGCTAGATGCAGCCTCCCCCCCCCCCCCCCGCCTGAATTAAGCCCCCGAGATTCAGGGTTCCCCCCCTCCAGCAACAGAGAACCAGTGTTGGAACACCCCCACTTTGCTGCTGCACCCTATTATCCTCCCAGGCCCACAGAACCCCAACTTACTCTTGCATTCTCCCTCTTCCCCAGACCCCCGCAGCCCAAGATTGCTTCCTAGAAGCCTCCTTCCACACACTGAACCCTCATTTTTGGCCTCACCTCAGAGCCTAAGGGGGCCCACAAAATCTACTAGTCTGGGCCCCCCCCCAGGCTTTGGTGCGAGAGGGAAATGTGGGGAGTGTCTTTCTGCTTCTCAGTTGGGGGCCACATCTGTGAGGGGTTGAGGGTTTTTTTTGTTAGTTTGTTTTTTGCTTCTCATCTTCATGCAGCCACCAGCTGATTTTTCCGTTGGTGAGCATCTCCCGATCCAAAAAAGGTTCCCCACCCCGACCTAGAGGCAAAAGGCTCCCTTCCCTGGAAACAAGGAACTCACATTACTTCGTGCTTGACTCTTACACTATTTCTAGTCTGTCCCCTCAGTAACCTGCCTCATGTCTAATACGTGGTGACAAGCCGTTACGGGATCCCAGACACTTGCAAGTGTCATCTTTGTTTAATTTATTTAACCTTTGCATGTGCTGCTCTCAAGCCACAGCCAACAAGGAACATTGTCTGGGCACTGGCATCAAAGATTGTAATAGTTAAACCAGGTTTCTCCCCTCCCGGGCCTGAATTTCTCCTCTATTGCTATAGACACAGCTGAGATTAATTTTCCCCAAAGGGTTTGTTCACTGCCTGCTTCATCATCTCCAGCTTTTGTCCCCTGGATTTGGCAGCTGTTGCGTGATTGTGTGTTGTGCTACGAGAGCAGCTGCTGTAATATTTGGAGGGCCGCTCCCCTTATCTTTGTGGGGGTACTGCTCTTCCATAAGCCAAAGTACCAGTCCTGTCTTCATCCCTTTCAAAGGGGAGACTGCTTGGACAACAAATGACATCTCACAAACCAGCTAAACAGCTGCTCTCACACAGGTGTATGGTCAGAGAAGTCTGATTTTGACTATCAATCACCTAACTGAAACCATGTTAAAAAAAACACATTAAGGCTGCAAGAGAATACTATGAGCAAAAGAAAGCCCATTGACTTTGAAGCTGTCTGCCAAACAGGCTAACAATATTAACCAATAAGAAGATAAAGTGGTGACTTAAGTAAGAAGTCTTATGGGGCATGAAGGAGTTTTGAGATTTCAAAAAGGGGAACACCTGCAGTTTTTTAACCTTAAAACTACCCTCAGATACTCCCCATGGAATGGCTCATAATATCTGCTGTTATTCCTAGATTGACAGATGCTGCTGAAATACATACATTAATAAAGAGCACCCCCAACCCCCTTTAAAACTATAATAAACCTTGTAGGAGTTACAAGGAGGAGGCAGAAAAATTGTTCTTCCAGACCTCTGATGATAGGACAAGAAGCAATGGGCTTAAATTGCAGCAAGGAAGGTTTAGGTTGGCCATTAGGAAAAACTTCCTACATGCCAGGATGGTTAAATACTGATATAAATTGCCTAAGGAGGGTGCGGAATCTCCATCATTGGAGATATTTAAGAGCAGGTCAGACAAACATCTATCAGAGATGATCTACTACATGGTGCTTGGTCCCGCCGTGAAGGCAAGAGACTAGACTTGATGACCTCTTGATCTCCCTTCCAGTTCTAGTATTCTGTGATTCTATACAGACAGTTCCCCACAAGGAACAGCATAGAATCTCCTTTGCTCAACACTGAATGCAGTTGTTCTGCAACAGAGATGGAGGAACTCATTCAGGGAAATCTTCTCCAGACTTTACTCACCCTCATCCAGTTCTAGAGTAGAACTCTGACAGCACGTTCAGATGAGAAATGTTCTAGTAAAATCCTCCCCTACATCCCACCTCCCTTCTATCCATCCCTCTGAGTCCCAGCCTTGCGTATGTGGCCGGCAGACGGTCTTGGGCTAGGGAAGCTATGTCAGATTCTTCAGTGGCTTGGAGGGACTCCCCCAAACAGGGGACATAGATTGTCGCCTTGGCTCTTTCACGCATGGCCCCTCTGTTGAGATGTCCAGCAAAGGTTCCAGTTATAATGGTGTCTCTTCCATAATGCAGCCCCCTGTCTACTGAAAACTGGATAAGCACCAACAGTCCATTGTCCTGATTCCTGTAACAGGAACCTTTTCCCTGGCGTAGACTGTTCATTTGAGTTTTGCCTTGAGCTTAGCTGAAATCCCTCATACAAAGTCCATGAATAGGTCTGTTTCCCTGATAGCAAGTGCATGAGCTGCATAACGTAGGATAATAAGAGTTACCCGTGGTATGGGGGAGGGGGAAGATGTCATTGTGGAAACACTGGCAAGGCGAATGCATCATCACAGGCACTTTGTCATGTGCAAGCATCTAAGTACATTCCAGCAACCCCATCCCAGTTATTCTGGTGGCATTTACTCTGGACAGCTCCTTTTCGGCATGGGATTGGGATGCATGGATGAAAATATCTGAACATCATCATCATCAGCCATGGGATCAGCCGTGGCACCTGTCGGTGTCCGACGCCTCCCTCAATATTTCCTTCCATTTTTCCCTGTCCAGTGTGGCGTGGACAGCTGACCTCTAATTCTGTTCCTGACTATGTATACTGCGTTCGAGAGGAGTTGTTATAGAAAGATCCTGAGACTAGGATGGATGCAGAAGGTCACAAATGAGCAATTATATAGGAAGATACACCGAAAAAGAACCTACTGCAGAAGGTTCTACAATGGAAGTTACAGCTATTCGGGCATATCTGCAGAATGAACGATGAGCGAAAAGTTAAGACCTTGGTATTCGGCATAATGGATGGTCTGAATAGGCGAGGCAGACCCCACAGAGAATGGGTAGATGATATAGGAGACTGGTGCAGAGCTCGTCTACAGAAACTAAACCACTCCACACTGGACAGGGAAAGATGGAAGGGAATAGCGAAGGAGGCATCGGACACCAACGGACGTTGAGTCCATGGTTGTTGATGATGAGGAGGAAGAGGAGGAATAACCTTGGATTTCTTTCCCAGCCCTACTCCTCCCAGAGCGAGTGGTCTGAGGAACCATCCTCAAACATAGTTGCAGACACAGATTGTGCAGGCAGGGAGAACAGGCCAGCCTCAACTGGAGGGCGATCAAAGGAGAGAACAGTGAACTTGTATGACTAGATAAAGGAGGGTTTGGAAAGATCAAGAGCTGAAGTTCTCTATCCCACAAAGTGACCTCTGAAAGTGGGAAATGAGGACTCTTGGGGGACTCCAGCAGCGTGGAAGGAAACGTTTGGAGCACCGACAAGAGCAGGCCTAGTCTGCTCATTGAAACTGCTCTTTGTTAACAAACTTTCTAACCTCCCTTAGAGTCACTGTTGTTGGTCTGTGTCCAGACAACACATCATTAAAATGCTCCAGTTTATTTCATCTGGCTCATTTCTTTTCCTCAGAAAAGCTTTCTTCAGTGATTATTATTTGTACATACTGGGGTGATTCATAGTAGTCCCCGCCAAGACTGTTGTGTTGGGTGTGGTGTACAAACACATCATTAGCGATAACCCCTGCTCAAGAGCTCGTAGTCTAAATCAGAGAAAGGTTTGGAGGGGACACGGCAACGGGGAATCATTTGCCTCTGGTCAGAGCAAGAGCAAGGAACAGAATCCAGATCTCGTGAGCCCCCAGCTAGTAGGCCATCCACTAGGTTAGGCTGCTATAACTTCATATAGTGAGTGTCTGCACATACCTGCAAATGCAGAAATCTTTGCCCTCTGCAGGAGTAGAGAAAGCTGGTGGGATGTGGGTAGAGGGCCCCAAGAACACAGAGACTTGGGTGATATTTTGGTTTTGTCCAAAAAGATGGCAGATAATTGGTGACAAAGAGAGTACTCAGCTCTTCCTATTCAGCATTATTAGCAGGTATGGGACATTGACATCTGGTATTGCACTGGGAACATTCATTCATCTGCAATGATTTTCTCCCCTCTATTCTCCCACCTCCACATTTAAGTTCCAGCAGGTACCAATAAATGGCTTCTCCATTTCAACACTTTTTTTTGCATGGCTGTGAGTCCAAGCTGGTGGGTTGAAAGTGCTAGCAAGTCAGTCACACAACAGTGTGTCACAATAGTTTATTATTTTTTCTTTACATGGCAGAGTCTTCAAGTTTTCCAGAGCAATGTTCAGAACTCAAGCCTCACCCGGTAACACCGCATCTTCCCATTGTTATACTGAAATATGTATGTTAAAAACAAGTGTCACAAGAGTGCTTCAGAGCTACCAGTGTCAGCCTTGCAAATTTCTACATGCAAAACCTGAGGGTTTCTTTTTCTCTTTGGGTACGTCTACACTTGCTCCCTAGTTCGAACGAGGGATGCAAATGTAGGCGACCGAAATTGCTAAGGAAGCGGGGATTTAAATATCCCACATTTCATTAGCATGATCTCGCCGGCGCGTTACTCCACTCAACAGCTGTTGCAAAAGTGAAAGTGCACACCGGGACGCGTTAGTTCGAACTAACGTTACTCCTCATTTTTTGAGGAGCGCGCACTGTCCCGGAGCGCACTTTCACTTTCAAAACAGCTGTTGAGCGGAGTAACACGCCGGCGAGATCATGCTAATGAAACACAGGATATTTAAATCCCTGCTTCATTAGCAATTTGTTCAAACTAGGGAGCAAGTGTAGACGTACCCTTTGAATTTAAGAGAATTTGTGATTTTCTGCAGGGGTGGGGAGACGAAAGGCAAAATTTCACAAGTTTCACCAGCAGGCATAGTGGAGGTATGTTGAAAAATTGAAATTCTGCACTGGAAAACAACTGTGAATTTTCCTGAAGTTGCACAGGTGAAAATGACCCTGTCAACATATCGAAATGCTGTGTGTTTGAAACTAGTGTTGCGCAAAGATGGACTCCCTGCCTCAAAGAACCTTCTTTTCTTGCTTGAAGGATAACATTAGTGTGAACTAATGCTATAGCAAGTGTGTGCTGCAATCTTTGTGGAGTAACAAGATAGAAAACTTTAAAAATGGAGCATTTACAACAGGGACAAAGACATGCTTTTAAAATGGTAAATACATATTTACAGGTTTAAACCAAAATTGTTCTGGGGAAAATATTCATATATCACAGCATTTACATACTTCTCTCCTTGAGTTTCTTGAACAGTACCATTAATATCACTCTAAAAACCAAAGAAAAACTGCACAAAATTGAGCTCTAATAAGTGAAATGTCTGCCTTAAAGGCACAAAATGAAACAGAATCCAAGCCGGAATCTCCATTTTTAACATATTTTGCCCACTCTTAGATCCTGAGGGGAGGTCTCAAGATTCATTTATTTTAGGTATAGCCCAGGCTGCATCATGAGATATCTCTTAAGCAATAACCCTGAGTGATGAGTGATAATAAATCACTGCCAAACACACTCTTTAACTAAGTCTAACAAAACGGACTGGCAATTTTAGGGGTACTTCAAAGTGGTGCTTTAAAACACAGGCTATTTGTTAAAACTGTTCTTCTGTTTGTTGCTGGAATGTTAGGTGCTGTCAAAACATCCAGGAAGATCGTTTCCTAAGGAGCTCTAGTGCGAAGGTTCCTAGACAAATTCTGGATCATGAAAGAAAGGATGAAACAAGGACAGGTAAATGGTAACAAAGGGAATTTGCAGACTCTAGGACAGCAGAGTCTATTATGGAGATCTATGTGGACAACAGATACAATGGGGCAGACTCCTGAACAGATCTACAATGCATACATTTGTGTGTCTGTGCACTGAGATTTGCAAAGCCGCCCAGTGGCTTTGGATGTCCAGTTCCCATTCATTTTAATGGGTTCTAGACATCAAAATTGATTAAGCAGCTGTGAAACAATCCCAGCTGCCTTTTGTAATGATTATTAAGGGAATTTAGTGTCAGCAAAAGATATCAGAGGGGACAAGTGCTGGAGAATGAGATCCCTGTAGTACGGATGAGGTAGAAAACACCCAGCATCAGCAAAAGCTTTGTACGGTACCCAGTGCCCTCAACTTGGGTCCCTCCGCTGTGATCTGCAGGCACCACTTCGATAGAATGGGAGCTGGTTTCATTCTGTCTTTGGCATGTAGGAGGCTGCTTCTCCTCCATATGCCCCACCATGCCAAGTGCATGTGGAAAGCACTCTAGCCATGATGTGGAAAGCAGCCATGGGCGTCTGCACTTTCCCAATGACAAGCGGCTTTTTGACTGAATTTGTGAAAAATTCCAGTGAAAACTTTCACGTAATCGTGAAAACAAATCCATCTGTTGCCATGTTGATAAAATGAATATTTTTTATTTTTCTTGACTTGTTTAGAGGGCACAGGCAGCGTTAAAAGTACCTTACAATTTCTTAGGGTATGTCTAGACTACGGGCTTTTGTTGACAAAGCTTCTGTCGACAAAGGGCATCTAGACTACATCCAGTTCTGTCGACAAAGCAAGCTGCTTTGTTGACATGACAGTGTAGACACAAAGGACAGTGTAGATGCAATAACGCCTTCTGTCGACAGAACTCGGTCGTCAAAAGGCGTTATTCCTCGTAGAATGAGGTTTACAGCCATCGACAAAACTGCTGAGTTCTGTCAATGTTATATCGACTGAACTCAGCGGCAGTGTAGACACAGGTATAGTAATGGACAAAACCCTGTAGTCTAGACACACCCTTGGAGGGGCTGTCCTATTGCAACCCAGGTCCCTGCCAGTTCTTTAAATAGCTCCCTGCTGGCTTTTGCTCAGCCAGTTCTTGCTGGAGCGGTGTACTTGGCACACCTGCTTACTTTCACCTCCGGGCACAGGGGAGACATGGCTTGTGGGGTTTTTTTTATTGTTGTTGTTTTTAGTTTGTTTCCAAATTTGGCTGTTTGACAAAATCCTCCAACAACTTTTGGGGGGAAAAAAATAATTTTTTTAAATTTAGTATGAAAGCGGGGAAACATTCCCTCACAACTGCAGAGTGTAGCATCTGACGTCCAGAGTCTTTCAATGCAACTTGGGTACCTAATTCTCATTAGACTACTTTGAAAATCCCAGCCTCTCACACTATATCGGTGGGGCCCACAAATGTGCCTAATTACGGAGGAAAAGTAGGAGGAACCCTGCAACTGTATACTAGAAAGGTGAAGATTGTGGAAGCAAAGAGGGCACCTCTTGCCGTATGATAAACCCATGTGTGAACATGGCCCTTATGAGCAGGAGATAATCCATTGCTTTATTCAGTCTTCTCACTAACTGCAAGCAACATCTTGAAACATGGTCTTTCCAGGCTGTGGGCTGCCAGCATAGATCCTTCCTCTCTAAAGAGATCTAAGTTATGTAACTGAAGTTAACATATCTAGAACCACTTACCGTGGTGTCTACACCATGCTGTGTCAACAGGAGATGCTCTCCTACCAATTTACCTTTCTTTTCTTGGGTAGATGGAGTACAGCAGTCGAAGGGAGCGTGCTCTCCCATTGATTTAGCATGTCTTCACCAGACCTGCTAAATCAACACTGCTGCATCAACCAAAGCAGTACCAATTTAGACAGTAGTACAGACAAGGCATAAGTTTAACCAAAGAAGATTGGCTCTTATTGATGGTGACAACTACTACCCTCTCTGTATTGGAAGATGTTGCTTGGTACCATGCACTGTGATGGGCACTTCAGGAATGTTTGTAACACTGTAGAAGCTATTTTATGTTTAGCTAGAAGCCATCTTGTATATCAGAAACCATTTCAGCTTTTCTCTCAAGCACGTAGACCAGAGTGAACTTTCTGTCACCCCGTGAGAAGAGGCCTACAGAATGGGCTATTGGTATGTGTTAATTGGGCTGGTTGGGACAGGAGATGTACTCCCTCGTACCTGTCCGCCATCTTGTTGATAAGGCTTTGTTTTTCCAAATTTAATTGAGGATTTCTGTAATTGGATGCCCTGACATCAGACTGTTGGGCTAAGGGTATAAAGATACTAGGATTGATTGTATTAGCAGCCTTACTGGGCCCGGCTCTGCTGTGACCACGTTTGGCTCATGCTGTGCTTTATTAATTAATAAAGCTGTTTGTTAGCTGCCTAAACACAGAGGAGCGTGTTTTTGCTTCGACAACACTTAACCATGGCACCAGTGAATGTGCCAGGCTAGTGCCAAGTGCAAGGGAAGTGTTTTGCAAAACGAATGCTTTTTCCCTTAGAAAACTTGACTGACATCATCGCTGCGTTTCAGAGACCACTTTACAGGCAAGTTTCCAGGAGACTTGGGCCCTAACACCATCTAAAAGCAGTGGCATCACACCTTTGCAATGTTCTGACATCTTAAAGCATGACACAACCTCAACAGGCACGGGTACCCTCAGGTGTGAGAGATGAGCTCCTCAGCCAACTCAGAATCCTGGGTGGATTTTCCATGGTTGCCCAGTTCTATAAAGGGTACAGTCAAGTTGAAAGCTAAAACAATGTAACAGTCTTTTGAAAATGTAATTGCATAGTATGTCCAGTTCCTCTGTGTTCCAGCAAAAAGAGAATTGTCCAAATCTGTCTGCCCACCCTCCCAACATGGTCAAACAACCTACAATGCTCTCAGTGTTTTTCCATGAGGTTTCACTGGCTCTGGATGAATGGACTTCGCATTGCAGGGGTGGCTATGGAATCCTCCTCTCACCAGCTTCCATAGTTCATGGCTCGCTCTCTGCAAAGAAGGACAATATGACAACAAGGTGCCATTGCTTCTGGCACAGGAAAGCACCAGCCTCTCTTTCTCCTGGAGAAGTCCAGGTCTGACTTGAACCGGGAACGAACAGATTAGGATATCTAAAGATTACTTTGCCTCATCTTTTCAGTTCAGCATTGTCCGGTGACTGCAAATACTCAGGTACCTGCAATAAGGGTGGTCTCCTCAAAAAAGTCACCATTTACTCAAAGCGGTGTGTGAAAAGTCACAGTCTCCCCTATTCTTACAACAGGGAATAACAGAGGTAACTGTCCAATCAATGTTAACCTTTTACTACTCGCCAGACGATTTCTGGTAGTGCAGGGGCAGTTTGTTTTTTTATCCTCCTAACTTTCTCCCATAATACTAAATGTTCTCAGTATTTCATCTACAGTTTAGTTAACCAGCTATACATTTATTTCAGGGTTCAAGCCCCTGTGCTCATCCGGTGCCTTGATCTGCAACCATCTGCACACCTACTAAACTTTACTCACATGACTAGTAGTAACAATAATACTACGTCGCTCTTACGTAACACTTTTCATAATTGAGGAGGTCAATACCATTATTCCCATTTCACATGTGGTAAAACTGAGGCACGGAAAGATGAAGTGGCTTGCCTAAAGTCACTCAGCAGGCAGTGAGAGTGGTTAAACACAAGAATAAATTGCCTAGGGAAGTTGTGGAATCTCCATCATTGGAGATATTGAAAACCAGGTTCGACAGACATCTGTCAAGAAAGATCTAGATCAGGGGTGGACAATAAAACAGTAGCGGTTCACCGAGGTTAGCCCCTGGCAGGGCACCACCACTGTATTTACCTGCCCCTCCACAGGTATGAGCGACTGCAGTTCCCATTGGCTGCAGCCTGCCATTCCTGGCCAATGGGAGCCACGGGATGCAGCGTGGACCAGGAGACTGCTTCCCGCAGCTTTCATTGGCCAGGAGCGATGATCCAAGGCCAACGGGAACTGTAATTGTTCGTACTGGCAGAGGCACAGGTAGATATAGTGGTGATGGCCTGCCACAGGCTAATCCTGGGGAGATGAAGCTAGCCTACAGGCCAGAATTTGCCCACCCCGATCTAGATAGTGCCTGCTCCTTCTATTAGTGCAGGGGACTGGACTTGATGATCTCTCAAGGTCCCTTCCAGTTCTAGGAACCTATGAGTCTACCATGAAGCTGCGCTGATTGACACCAGTGGTTCCTGGGGCTCTAAGTCAAGGTAGGGAGTCCATATTAAGGGAGCCTGCCTTGGACTAATTTCGAGGCTTCCCTGTAGTATGGACCCACTATAGTTATTTTGTGAGTTATTTCAAAATCAGTTATTTCAAAATAAATTCCTACTGTAGACATGCCTTGTGACCTTTGGCAAGTCATGTGAGTCTCCGTGCCTCAGTTTCCCCATTCGGAATGGAGAACAACAATTTACTGCCTCACAGGCATTCTCTAGGACTTAATTAACATTTGTGAAGTGCTTTGACAATAGAGATCCACAGCACTGCTAAGAGCTGCATGGCCAAGGGGTTATCTCCTGGCCGTACCTGTTTTGGTTTGAGGTGCAGAAGAGTCTATTCCTTGAAGTGGGCCATAGTGCTGCTGGATTTCTTGCAGTGCCTGGTGCTGATGTTCTGAGATGAGGAGGGGGGACATCTAGAGGCCATGCGGAGTCTGTAACTGCAGAAAAGAGGCAGGAGAAAGGCTCTTACACACACATCATGTTTAGTACAAAAGCAGAGGCAGGCCCCATATCCCATAGGTGATCTTGGCTCAAATACTTATCCCAACCTGCTTGCCAGGCTGGTGGGCCTGTATCATGAAAGCCGGGTACCTTTCCTGGGTCTGATCCAAAGCTCACTGAAGTCAGTGGGAAATCTTCCATTGGCTTCAACAGACTTTGTATTTTATACACCCAGGCTGGAGATGCTGCAAAGATTGCTCCTGCAGTGGCCGGAGTGCCTTAGTTTGCTCCACAGAGATACTCCAGTCAATTAAGTGAAAAGTGAAAATACTCAGGAGAAAGTTGGAGGTGCCCTATTCATAAGCCCCCATCCCATCCCCAACCCCTAGTAGTATTCCCTGTATGCTGGATGCTTGTGCCACTGCTCAGGAGAGATTCAAATGCTACCAGTGGATCAGCAGAATGCCCACACCTAGGTTTTTGTTCCTACTGGTGGTGCATATTTACACATGCCTCAGTGTACAGAGAGAAATTTATTCTGCACATGTAGGGTACGTCTAGACTACATGCCTCTGTCGACGGAGGCATGTAGATTAGCCAGATCGGCAGAGGGAAATGAAGCCACGATTAAAATAATCGCGGCTTCATTTAAATTTAAATGGCTGCCCCGCTCTGCCGATCAGCTGTTTGTCGGCAGATCGGGGCAGTCTGGACGCGCCGCGCCGACAAAGAAGCCTTTCTTGATCAGCACAGGTATGCCTCGTGAAACCAGGTTTACCTGTGCCGATCAAGAAAGGCTTCTTTGTCGGCCCGTCGCGTCCAGACTGCCCCGATCTGCCGACAAACAGCTGATCGGCAGAGCGGGGCAGCCATTTAAATTTAAATGAAGCCGCGATTATTTTAATCGTGGCTTCATTTCCCTCTGCCGATCTGGCTAATCTACATGCCTCCGTCGACGGAGGCATGTAGTCTAGACACACCCGTATGGAAAAATCAGCACACAGATGGAAAATATTAGAGGGAACATTGCCTCTGGCCTCCGATAAGCATGTGGAGAACCCTCCAGGAAGGACAAACTGGTCATCAATAGTCAATGAGACTGTGATATGATTTATTGCAACAGGTCCCCAGTGCAGAATAATTGGCAGCCTCAGGGTCTATTTAGTTATGTTGCTAGAGCCCTGCGTGGATACAAAATTTGTATCTGCATCCACAAAAATTAGTTGTCCGCACCTTTATGGATATAAAGTGGATCTCTACAAACATTGCAGGGTTTTAGGTACAAAATGTGTATCCGCATCTGCATCTCTATTTCCCAAAATAAGAGATAGATATCCCCATCTGCAGATGCAGATACCCGCAGACATGAAGCAGAAAACCTCGGATTTGCAGGGCTCTATGACTACGTCTCGATTGCATTCCTCTGTTGACAGAGGGATGCAAATCAAGCACATCGAAATTGCTAATGAAGCCAGGATTTAAATATCCCGTGCCTCATTAGCATAAACATGGCCACCACTTTTTTCAAAACGGCGTTTTTTCAAAAAAACAGCAGTCTAGATGCGGATCTGTTGAAAATAAAGCCTTTTTTGACAGATCCTGTATTCCTCAAAAAATGAGGGCTACAGGATCTGTCGAAAAAAGCTTTATTTTCAACAGATCCGCGTCTAGACAGCCGTTTTTTGTTTTTGTTTTTTTTTCAAAAAAACTCTGTTTTGAAAAAAGAGGTGGCCATGTTTATGCTAACGAGGCATGGGATATTTAAATCCAGGCTTCATTAGCAATTTTGATGTGCCTAATCTTCATCTCTCTGTCGACACAGAGGTATAATCTAAACACACCCTATATGTTGCCGTTTCATTGTTTTGCATTTGAGTTGATGCAAAAGGAATGTAACAATGTATAGAGGACATCATACACTGTAACATGGCCAGGTGTGCCAAGAGGCCAATCTCTCAACAACACTCCTAAGGAACATATACCCCATCACCATGAAAGCAACTGCAATTGAGATTGTTGCACACGCAGATAACCAAAACCAGTGCTGCTAACTCTTACAATGTTACTGTAAGGTCTTTTATATTCAGTTTTACCTTCGGCCCCAGGTCTTGGGATCATGTAACTCCATACATTTTTAGTTTTCAAGGTTGCATTTAAAACCTAGCTGACTAGGTGAAAAGATCGCATAAAAGTCTAAAAGTCCAAAGGCAAGGATAAAAGACATTACACCTATTATTTTTTCTAAAAAAAATCCAGCTTAAAAGAAATATGCCATGATTTTTTAATATTTGTGGTTGCCAGTACTGCAGAACCAGCCATTTGCACAATTCTGTATCCTGTTTCCACACACACAGCTGTGGTAACTACCCAATAAATTGCACATGCAAAGTATTTGAAAGCATGACCAAAGAAAATGAACTCTACGTTATCAACTTACATTTCACCAGAAGGACCTCTTTCCAAAATACGTAGCTCCAGCATATTTTAGAGTTCAAAGGGAATTTTTGAAAAGGGACCTTTGACCCTAAGGTTAGTCCCCAACAGTAGGTTTTATATAAGAAAATGTTTCACAAACGCTGGAATCAAATTAACCTGGTTCAAAAAAAATTGTGACAATAGTTCATGAAATGTCATCATTTTTAAAATGCGAAGTTAGATAATTTTAAAAGAATTGAATCAGGCCTAATAAAAATATTTTCAGGGATATTTAAAAATAATCCATGAAATAGTTGCTGTGCATTTGAGTCTGCAGTGTTTACATACTAACATTGTTGCATTGAACTAGTTCATGAGAACTAGAAATTGAAAATGGTCAGAAGATGATGAATGCTCCACAGCGAAACAATGAGAATAGTGAAAAGTAAATAAAATTTTGAAAATTCTTTTGATTTTAAGCAATTTAAGATGTTGTCAGTAACACAGCTAAGAAAATTAGTTTGGTCTGGATTTTTTAGCTAAAAAAAAAAAAAGGGTCCAAGTGTTGATTAATACTTTGCAACTTTCAAAAGTCCTTTGCAAAATTAATAATAGTATTAGGCACATGCTCAAAGACCTTTGGGCACCTTAACACAAAGAACTGAAAATAAAATAATATAGGCAAGAACTGTGCCTCAAAAGATCCACCTCTTACCTCTCCCTCCAAAAAACCCAATCCCCCACATTAAAGTCAATACTTTTTTCTTTCATTTTAGCTAATAGGTCACTCACCTTATGTTTTGGGAGTAACAGAGAAAGTTTTTTTATATAAAGGCAGTCCCCAGATTACGTACAAGATAGGGACTGTAGGTTTGTTCTTAAGTTGAATTTGTATGTAAGTCGGAACTGGTACATATTGTAGGGGAAACTCTAGCCAAACATTTCTCCAGAGCTCAGTTTTATTCTCCCACACCTCACTTCCCTCAGTCCTTAATTCTCAAGCTGAGGTGTCTGCTGAGAAAAGCCGCTCCGCGTCTCCCTGGTCTGCTGGGGGGGGGGGGGGGCGCTAGCTTTGCATCTCCCTGGTCTGCTGGGGGGAAGCAGCTAGTGCGGGGTTGCTTCACCCCGTTTGTAAGTAGGGATCCGATGTAAGTCGGATCCATGTAACCCGGGGACTGCCTGTAGCCCAGACTGAGATTGAAAATTAATTCCAGAACATTTTTTCTTGTGTTTTCTACTCAGAATCACTGAAGCCACACGATAAACTAGACAGTTGCTTGTGCCAAAGGCGAGCATGTGCTGTTCGCCGAGAGAGTGCATCTGGAAAATGAGTCACTGTGCCATTACATTGGCAGTCCTCAGACTCCTGATGCATTGTCACTATGAAAGGTGTGTTCTTGCCCAGGCCCGACCTAAGAGTTTGCAGGACCCAAGGCGGCATATTGTGGTTGCCTGCACCGCGTGGCTGGGTGGCTCCTAGCCAGGGCAGTGAGCAAGCAGACAGGTGGGCCCTGAAGGCAACTGCCTTGCTCACCTTGTCCTAAGGCCGGGCCTGTTCTTGCCTCAAGTAAGCTAACGTGTGGTTAACTCATGAGGTCAAATCCTCTTAAAAACAAGGCAGTCTGTAAGACTAATGTGTGTTAGCAGGTTGAGGTAAACCCAAGATTCCCCCTTCGTCTACCTTGACCATTTAACGTGAAAACTACAACCGGTCTTGTTTTCACTAGAATTTTGCTCAAGAGCATGGCCCTTTTTTTTTTTTTTTTTTTTTTTTTTTTGGCTAGTGAACAAAAATAGCTGGATTCAGCTTACTTTGAGCTGCCGCAGCGTCTACACTGTGGGAGGCCGATGGAAACACAGGCTCCTGTTGGCTTCCCTTACTCCTTGCAGAATGAGTACTGGAAGCCGGTGGGGACTGACCTCGGTATTCTAGAGTCACTAAATCGAGCGGTAGAAGATTGGCCTCTGAAGGGACCTCCAGAGGGTCGATCTTCTTGATAGCGTAGACATACCCTAAGAGTCAGGTCAATAGAGCCTGATCCGGGGATGGGGTATGCAAAGGGTTTTTATACTCCCTGCTGCTTTGAGGGGAGGAGCTTATGCAAATTACCATCCTCCCTTCACTCCATGGACTCTTTTTCAGCTCCTGTTCTTCTCCTATCCTCCTAGGATGGCGAGGAAATGGGAACCTAGCTAGTTGCCAAGGAGGGACTGAGTTGAGGTGTGTAGGACCTGGTGGACTCTGCTAACCTCACCCTTCCACAACTGGCATGGAGCGTGGGGGAGGTTCTCGTCACCTCAGGTGGGCCTGGTGTCAGTCCACAGCTGACATCATTTCAGAGCTGAACCCCGCCCAGGCCCAGAGGAGCTGCCCCCAGAAAGAGAGGGTCCCACCTGCTCTGCTGCTGCCAATGAGGACACAGTTAGGCAGGGGTGCCCCAAAGGGATTGGCCACACCATCCTTGCTTACACTGGGCTGGGGGGACTCGCTGAGGGAGGGACTGAGTTGTAGTGTGTAGGAACGTGTGGACTTCTTGCTATCTCACCCTTCCACAACTGGCATGGAGCGCGGGGGTTTTCTCTGCCCCTCAGGTGGGCCTGGTCTCAGTCCATGCTTGACATCTGCATTTCAGAGCTGCCAGGCAAGATCAGACATGAACTTGCTGTCCCCCTTTGCTGAGAAGGGGCAGTCCTGTTTTGGGAATATTTACTACTGCTCTGTCCCATCCCCTGCAAAGCTTTTTTGTCCCTGCAAAGCTTTCCTCACACAGGTTGTGTCTGCACTGCAGTTCTTTCTCGGAAAAAGGTACGCAAATTGTGAACCGCAATTTGTGTACCTTTTCCCGATTCTTTTTTTGGAAGAGGCTTTTCTGACATTGGGCCCATCTACACAGGGCCAAATGTGGGGCCAACCTCCTCTTTCGGAAGAGCCCTTATTCCTCATAAAATGAGGAATACAGGGCTTCCAAAAGAATGCGCCCACTTTTTCAGAAACTGATCCGAAAAAGCAGATGCGTTCCCTGGATGCCACAGAGTTTTTCTGGGATACTCCAGTATCGTGGAAAAACTCTGTAGTGTAGACATAGCTTCAGTAGGACACAATGCAGTTTAAAGGGACAGTGCACAAATTGCATCGATCAGGAAATCTTCAATTGAGAGTAGTGGCATCATTATTATTTTGCTATAACCCCAGCACTGAAGTGGGGATTTTCAGATAGTCAGATGGGTGAGAATAAAGATGCTCCACCCCCATGTGAGAACGATGGAAAATAATTCACCAAACCATTACCTTAACGCTTGAAAGTGGCAGCAGTCAGTGACAAAGTGTTAAAAACAAGGCAACTCGTGTTTTTTAAACAACACAACAGGCCTGGGGCCTTTTCACAAGGGCACACCACTTTGAACTCTCTCAGTCCATGCGATATTTCTTGGGGGCAGTGCACAACCGCCTGTTCGGAGGAACGTGCTCTGACCTCTACTCAGAACAGCAGGCAGCTGCTATCCTGGGCAGCAAAAGTCCTGTTCAGAGTACAGAACAAACCCCCACAGGGTGGTGCCATTGCTTTCCCAGCAGGAGCGAAGGACCGGCAATGTCTGGAGCCGGGCAAGAGATGGCAGAGCGATCGGACACTGCTGTAGCAACTTCACGGATCAGGAATGAACTCAGTGACAAACTGACCCAGGGAATCCTGCCCCACATTCCACGGGAAGCCTCTCTGGGGCAGAAGTCTGATGCATTGGACCTGCCTGCAACAGCAACATAAGACTTTTCTGTTCCACTTGCATGTTTGCAATATTTACAACGTCTCAGAGGGGTAGCCATGTTAGTCTGTAACTTTAAAAACAACGAGTAGTCCTGTGGCACCTTAGAGACTAAGGGTGTGTCTAGACTACCTAGTTTTGTCGACAAAACAATACCAGCGTCTACACTACCACGGAGTTCTGTCAACATAACGTCGACAGAACTCCGCGGTTTTGTCGATGCTGGTATACCTCATTTTACGAGGCATAACACTTTCTGTCGACAGAACTCTGTCAACAGAAGGTGTTATTGCCTGTAACACTGCGTCCAGATTACGGAGTTCTGTCGACAAAGCGGCTTGCTTTGTCGACAGAACTCCATGTGTCTGGACGCAAATTGTCGACGGAAGTTTTGTCGACAGTATCTGTCGACAAAACTTCCGTCGACAAAACGCGGTAGTCTAGACGTACCCTAATATATATATACAGGGCTTGACAAACGGCAGAGAAACCTACTCGCCAGCCTCGCAGTGTGCATGCACAAGACCCGCACTTTTAAGTGTAAACAAAGCCACAATTATACTGATAGAAGAGGGGGTCATTTTGATATGGTTTCTTTTGGTAAACTCTTTCCGAAATGATTTAAGCTAAATTGTAATAAGTCACTCAGACTGAAATAGGAGAGTCTCCAGGGAGGTGCACCAGAATAACAAACTAGTTAGAAAAAAAACATGTCAATGAAACTTGTGCATCTTGCTCATGTAGACAAGGTCTAAGGCTCGCCTAGGAAGTTAGGAACACAGCTCCAGCAGGTGGGGGGGGGGGGGGGGGAGAGAGAGATCAGAATCTCCCGCAATGCTCTGAAATGCAGAGGTGAAGGATTTAAAAGCACTTGCCTTTCAGTGAAAAGAAACTCTCCCCAAAAGCTACTGCTCCAACCTCCCCAAATCTTGAACATTGGGGGTTCCAAGCAGCAGGATGTGTAATCTAGCTAGCCCATTAGGAAAAGTACATTAAACATGCACTCCCCTCCTTTACAAAGAGCACTTGGCATTTCTCATGCAGATTACATTGTCTTCCGCCACCCGGCCCAATTTACGTTCTTGAAAGGTGTTTGTCAGCTTCCCTCCCACCCCCGTTACCCCTTTAAGTCACAGAAGCATCAGCTCTGCAACCAGTGGGAGTGAAGCCCTGAGGCGATTTGTCACGATTGCTAGGTAGACTGGGATCCAAAAGGCTGAAAGATCCTGCTGAGATGCAATGAACAGGGAAGTATAAGCAACAAAATAACGCGTATCTGGCACAGAAAGAAGACAAAATGTAAAGGAAATGTGAGAATATTAGGGTTTAATATTTGACTTAATTGAAAAATATTTTTTCTTGGAGAGATTAAATTTCTAACCCCCTCTAATTTAACAGCTCCCTAATTTCTAACCCCCCCCCCCAATTTAACAAATATGTACATGCTCAGAAGTCTCTTTCTCCTCTACGCCCAGCCCACCACCCTTTGGTTTAGTTCTTTGCCCTCTGTGGTCATAATTTAAGACACACAAGCACATCAACTTCAGCAGATGCAGATTGACATCAATGGATTCAAACATCCTCTTTGGACAAGTGCACAGAGGTTCCCACAATTAACAGCAATGTCTCCAAACTAATTGTCAGCCTTCCTGGTTTGCAAAACAGGGCTGGTTAACCTCCTGAGAACAGGGATTTCAGTACGGCAAGCTTTGGGTTGGATATGAAACGCTGCAAGTACCTTGCATTCCTGAACACACTCTCTCAGCTGCATTTGAAACGCACTGCCAGGGATTCATACTGCAGGGATCAATCCACTGGCCATTGTATCTGCTTAGACATGATAAATCGATCTCCAAGCACTCTCCCATCCATGCTGGTACTCCACCAGGAAGAGAAGAGTAGCCAATGTTGACAGGACAGCAAACCCCACCCCCACCCCCACCCCCCCCACACACACCTTACCCCACACAAGATGCTGTGGTAAGTACATTGACTTCAGATATGATTTTTGCGTAGCTGAAATCACATAGATTGGATCGATGGCGATGGAGTTAGTGTAGATGAGGATGGAGAGTGAATACACAGAACAGCCACCAGGGGACAAGGAGAAAGATCAGCTAACATCAGTTATGTGAAAACCTTAAACAACAAATAGTGTGGTAGCACTTTAAAGACTAGCAACGTCTCAGACACTTTGCCAAAGGATCAATGCCCACAAAACAGATACTAGACAGGATCACAAAGAAAAAACAGTTTCTTGCCATTTCAACCAGAAAGGACATTGTCTCAACGACTTGATTACCTGCATCCTGCTTCAAAGGCCTTTTAAGACTGCACTTGAAAGAGAATCCTCTGAACTGTAATTCATGCTTAAATTCAACACTTTACACCTAAGCTTGAATAAAGATGCTAATTATCTTACCCATTACAAAGATAGCTTCCCCAATTATCACCTCTAATATCATTAGCTCACAGACATTTACCTCCCCCTTCTGTTCTGAAATTTGATTTGTCCTTTTCATATGTGTTCATTTTTTTAATTGTATCCTTTGGTATATATGGTTGTGACTATTTTCTTCCACTATTTGATCTGAGGAAGTGGGTCTGGCCCACAAAAGCTCATCACCTAATAAACCATCTTGTTAGTCTTTAAAGTGCTACATAGTCCTGTTTTTTGTTTCAGAACACGTAGATGGTATCATGAGTTACAATTAAAGTGCTACCAGACTATTTGTTGTTTTTTAAGTTTTTCCTGTTACAGACTAACTCGCCTACCCCCCTGAATACAGTTTTGCGGACTGTATTGTGGAGCAATGAACTTTTCAAAGTGAATTAGGGGTCTAGCGGATCAAAAGAAATTTGTTGACATTCTCTTAACATTTTACTCTAGATATATGATTTTGGGAATTGGAAAATTCTCAGTCCACTTAGGCTGTGTCTAGACTGCAGGGTTTTTTCGAAAAAAGTAGCCTTTTTTCGAAAAAATTTCACACCTGCGTCTAGACTACAGCCGCGTTTTCGAAATTAAATTGAAAGAACGCGGCTTTTCTTTCGACGGCGGTACTCCTCATTTCACGAGGAAGAACGCCTTTTTTCGAAAGTGCTCTTTGAAAAAAAGGCGTTCTTTAATGCAAACCGGGCTTTTTCAAAAGAGAGCATCCAGACTGCCTGGGTGCTCTCTTTCGAAAAAGCAGCTTGCTTTTTAGAAAGTGCTGCTTGCAGTCTAGACGCTCTTTTTCGAAAGAGGCTTTTTCTAGACGTAGCCTTACAAAAAAGGAGGAATTTAACATCTCACCCTGCTGTTCTTTTGAGAGTTTTCTGTGTTCAATTCAGATGCGAAGCAGGGAAGTTGGATCACACACATTGCTGGATTTGATTGTATGGGCACTGATCAAATGGACACTAAGGGCATAATCCAAATAATGTGATTTTACAGTCAGCTCTCTCAAACCATCAAAGCTAGAAAAAGTGGTTTTATCACAGATGCTGGGAATCCCAACTTTCTAGGCCTATGGAGGAGTTTCTAGCCAGGCTGATTTATGGGACGTCATGGTTGTGAGGTTGTACCCCCCAATTCTTTATGGAAATAAGCTTTTGAATATGAAGATACCTAACTCAGATATTCTTTATGCAAAATATTGCATGTAACCGATCATCGGAAAGCTTGTAATCCACTGAATGTGTCTGGTCTATTTTTGGGCATATATCGTGTCTGTGTTTGAAGTGAGAATTATGAAATGTAAATCTGTTTACAGATCTAGATCTTCTAAATGAGGGTCATTCGTGGTACTTAAGGAACTTAATGGCCCAGTATTTGGGACAATGAGCTGTGAATAGTCTTGCCTGGATTATGGTTGGTCCTACAAAGACATGTGACCAGGCCACCTGATGCTGGAAACCATTTTGGATGCTGTACTTTTCCATTCAAGACCAGAAAACGCTGAACTCAACACAAAGGATTCCCACCTTAGGCAAAATCTAGGGGATTTCTGTGACCAAACCTGTCACAATAGTAACGGCCACTGCTCCCTCAGGCAACCCCCCCCCCCCCCAAAATCAGGCCATTCCTGAGTCCGTTTTACTGTGTTGCTGGCCTCCTAACGGTGGCCTTTTCAAAAGTGATAGAAATGTAGCCGTGTTAGTAGTGCTGGCCCAACTCTGCTCCCAGTCCCACTCAAAACAATGATACATTTTCTACAGACTCCAGACATAGGATCAGTGTTAGGCCAGAGCAGAGACCCCCTGTAAACTTTACCCTTGGTTTAAAACCTGATGCAGCTCTTCTTGGGAATGGGGACCTGGATGGGTTAGAACAGAGGTTCCCAAACTGTGGTCCACGGACCACCAGTGATCCACAAGCTCCATTCAGGTGAACCACAGGTAGTTCCCTCAAAGGCAGGGATGGGCAACCATGAATTGTGGGTGGACCGCATGAGTGGCCATCCTTTCTCTCCATGGGCCACAGCAGTTCATAGGCCACTGGGGTTCCACCTGCAGCCTCATTGCCCTCCTGTCTGCCCCATGAGCCTCTTGTGCACTGGGGCACTGGAGCCCCACACTTACCTGCTCCTTCTCCTCCCTCCCAGTACTTTGAGTGCAGTGGGCTGAGGGGGGGAAATAAGAGGTCAGTGGGGGCAGTAGGATGAGAAGAAGGGTTGGGGGAATTTGAGACATAGGCGACTTTCCCCCATTTCAAGACTGCAGCTGCTGGAGAGAGACTGTCCTCCTTCCTCACCTCAGCTTTGTGGTTGTGGAGACACCCATCCCAACTCAGTGGCTGCCAAGATGGGGGGAGGAGAGACAGATCTCCCCAAACTACTGCTAAAACTTAATGGAAATCACATGTCTAGCTAACCAAGCAAACAACATTCGGAAAGATGATTAAGGGGCATGCTGAGATCCTCCACCATTTTTAAGTGGTCCACAAAAAAATAAAGTTTCCGAGATAGAAGGTGAACCCATAGAGCAAGTTGGCATCTGACATACCATTAACAATTACCACCAACGGGTTTTTTGTTTGTTTGTTTTAAAGCAAATGATGATTTCTGGGAGCCAGCGGCAGGCACCTAAAGGCTCCTGATGTTCAGAGAGTGGACGTTTCTGCAATTTCAGATCCCATCAAGGTATCTCAAAGGGAACTCCCAGAAATCACTGGTCACTTTGGGAAATCTTGACCTTGACCCATACAGTGCAATGAACTAGAGCGTGTCTCAGCCAGTCCTTGTAGCCGTTTTTAAGATGCACACTGTGTTCAGAGAGCCAAAAAGTGAAGAACACAGAGTTAAAATAAGTACTCAAATATATCTTTTGGGATGCCATAAAATCTAATCAGTTTGATAAAAGTCTTTCATGTGTGCTGAATTGCTCTCTTGATTGGAGGAACAAAACAAGCTCATTTCATATTAACAAAAGGCATATCGTAGATAGAAAAGACTTCATACCATTTTGATTTACTCTATATGCATATGCTCAGCCCAGCTGAATTATAAAAGAACACTAGAGAGAAGACCGTGCATTCATGCTGGGGACTAGCAGAACTGAAGTGGCTTGGCTCAATCCCACATAACTTAGCACATAATTTGTTTCAGACAACACACACACGGAAGAATCAGCACAGCAGAAAATGATGTGAGTGTAGTTGATTTAAAAGATGTTCTGGTTGATATGGCAATGAGTCGGTAATACTACAGGGGACTCAAGCATATGCAAATCCTATGCATACCTTGATTGAAGCTAGGACCAGCAAAACTAAGGGCATGTCTTCACTATCTGCTGGATCGATGGGCAAAGATCGATGCAGCAGGGGTTGATTTATCATGTCTAGCATAGATGTGATAAATTGACTGCAGAGCACTCTTCTGACTCTGGTATTGCACCAAAACAAGAAGCATAACCATAGATGATGGGAGAGTGCCAGCTGTCGACTTACTGCAGTGAAGATACTGCAATAAGCAGTTCTAGGTATATCGACTCAGCTACATTATTCATGTCGCTGAAGCTGTATAACTTAGATCGATGGTCCTCGGTAGTGTAGACAAGGCCTAAGATCATGAATTGAAGGGCTAAATGCCGTAGTTGGCAGACTTTGCAGACTGATGTCCTCTGGGCTCAGGCACAGAAGGGGTTTTATAACACAAACTCTATAATGGATTACACATCTAATTCACATTTGTGGGATCTGAAAATGGAATCCTAACAAGTGGTTGTGTGGCTTGGTGAAACAATGAGTCATTAATCTTCTCACTTTTTGCTAATTCCTCACACCCCAAAGAATTCCACAACCAAACCTGCGCCCAAGCCAAATGCAATGATCTATTCTCCCTCCGAGGCACAATCTGAACCCTGCAATTCACCGAAATAACAGCATCACTGCTACTCCAACTGAGACACGGGTTACACTTAAAAGTTTGGTCGACACAGTTGTGTCATGGGGAGCATCAGAGGATTCTTCTATTGACCTAGCTGCTTCTTCTCGGAGAGGTGGACCACCTTCAGCACTAGAAATACCCCTTCCCTTGTTGTACGCGATATCTAGCCTATGGCGCTACAGAGGTAAAGCTGCTGTTGTGTAGATATGACCTCAGTCAAACTCACAGGATGGATTTGCCTAGTCTGCACCAGTTCCTACAATGAAGCCCTACAAGGTGCCTACTACAGGCACCCCTCCAATGGACAGGATGTAGCCAGGCAACGGGGAGATGCACAGATTCAGCTCCTTCCAGAAGCAGCCTCCCATGGCAGCTCTTCCTAAGGAGCAAACGCTTTCTTCCCAGCAGATCCCTCTTGGGGAAAGCAACATCGAAAACACCAAGCCCTGCCTGGATGCGAGTTGCCCCTCCAGGGTATGGTAACTCTCACCTCTTTATCATGTATCTTGCTTGCACAGAGCCCCAGGACAAGAACAAGACAGGAAACGTATCCCATTCAAACTGCAGAGGAATTGGTGAAGAGTCTATGCGCTACCTTTAATTGGACTCTGGTCCCGAGATTAAGCTTCTTGCTCTTAAATGGCATAGGGTACTAGCAGCAAATGGGCAATCCCTCTGTTCTGCTACCTGTCAGAGAGGTGGCACAAAGCCATCTAGCATTCTGCCAGGGCACCGGGCCAAGAACGACTCTGAAAAATGGGTCAGCACCTGCAGAATCCACCAACCCCTTCTACCAGCTCCTCGGCAGTTCTCAGAGCCAAGGTGGGCGGGGGGAGAGAAGGGAGGGAGAGAGAGAGAGCGAGCAAGCGTAACTTAGCTTGCTTCATGTCCTTCTTTGACTTCAAGTAAGAAGTGACAAAACAAGCTGCAAGGTGACCTAGCAGGAGCTGGGAACAGCAGGGACAAATCAGTGCTGATAAATGTGAATTTCTACCCCCTGAGGAGTAATAGCATGGGGAGGGGGTATATGTCCCAGCTACCACATCTCTCAGAGGACGGTGATTTTATTGTCATTTTTATCTCTTTCTTATTATCCTAATATTGCTTTTTCGTGTAATGAGGCTATAAAGATACTTCAGGGAAGGTGGGAAAGGGGTTTTGGAAGGGGAGATGCACCCAAGAGGGATCTCTTGTCTTGGAGAGGTAGGAGGGTCCAAGGGATGGAAAACTGGACTGAAAATCAGGAGATCTGGCTCTGCCAAGGACCTGTTGTATGTCCTTGGACAAAATCACATCAGCTCTCTGCACCTTTTGTTTCCTGGCCCATGCTTTGTGTGTCTAAGAATCAGCTCCTTTGGAGAGTTTCCAGCACAGAGGGGCTCTGATCTAAGTGTGTCTGCACCAGTGTTCCCTCTAAACTGAACGCTTGGGCAGTCACCCAGGAGGAGAGACTCAAATGCTGCCCAACTGATTAGCAGAGCACCCACAGCTGGCAGCATGTCTCTACTAATAGTGCACATCTGTGCATGGTTTGGTGCATATAACATTTATTCTGCACACATAAAATTAGAGGGAACACTGCTCTGCATTGCCTTGATATTGATTACATGTGCACGCTTGTTCAAAGACTACAGCATGAAAGTCGCAAAATCTGGCACTCAAGTTAGGAAATGCCAGAATTAAGGTGGCCCATGCCATCTTAATTTGCTTTCTCCCCCTCCCCAGTGCACCTGCATTATGATACAGTCTTGAATTGCATGGTTACACACTTTTTTCCCTACAGGACGCTGCCACACAAGACACAGACTAGACTGGGTTTATTTAATGATTTCATTTAATGGACTCGTTATTTTCTTTTAAACCACTTTGTTAGCCACAGCCTGGCCCTGGGCCTTATTTATTCATGCAAACCCTGCTCTGGAGACAGACTTGTTAACTGCCTTTTGAATTGCTCTATGGGGCTCACCACTGTTGTATCTGAGTTCTTCACAAATGTTAATCAATCAGTCAATCTGCACGACAGCTAAGGAGGTAAGGAGCTATTATCTCCACTTTACACAGGAGGAAAGGAGGAAGCAAAGAAAAATTAAGGCCAAAAGATGCCATTACTTTTGGGAGCCCAATTTGAGACATAAGACCTGATTTTTCAGTTGTCTTAACATTACGATAGAGCTTTGTATTTTCCAGCATCGCTTCTACAGACTTTGTTACAGTGGTGGGCGCTCAACGTTTCTGGAAATGGGCTCCATGTCTCATTTCTGGGCATCCAGAAATGAGGAAAACAGAGAATTAGGTCTGGGCTACTCTAGAGTGGAAGATCGACTTAAGATACGCAGCTCCAGCTATTTTAATTGCGTAGCTGGAGTCGCTATATCTTAAATCACCATCCACACAGCGGGAAGTCGATGGGAGCAAATTCTACTGTCAGCTTCCCTCACTCCTCGTGAGGAACAGGACTACTGTCCCTGATGGGGGCGCCTTCCGAATTCAATGCAGCAGCTCTTCATTAGACCCGCTAAATCAAACCCCGGAGGCGATGTCTACACCACATCTCTCTTGCGCAAAAGCCTATGCAAATGAAGCACAGATTAACATATCGCATTTCATTTGCATAATTAATTAGGGGGCGTTTTTGCACAAGAGGCTTTTGCGCAAAAGGGAGCTCTGTAGATGGCTCCTTTTTGTGCAAAAACCCCTCTTGCACAAGAGCCCTTCTTCCGACAGCCTGGGAAACTGGGTATGCCACATTAACGATTCTGCTAAGCCAGGGACAGTGGTGTGGGGGCTGGGAGTGAAGGAGTTAATGATGGGGGTGCTAAGTTGGCACCTTGCTCCAAGGGGCACACGTTCTACAGCCCAGTGGCAGGGAAAAAATTGCAAGGGAAGTACATCTCTGTGCTGCCGTTCCCCCAGCTGGGGACAGGGAGAGTGGCAGTGTGCAGAGCCGCTTCCTCCTCCGTACCACAGATGTTCCCGGATTAGGGACACCAGAGTACGGAGGTTCGTGTGCTCCTAGTCCCACCCATAAGTGCTGACGCTGCAGGTGTTCCAGCCCTGGAGCACCCACAGTTATAAGACAAAGGATGTTTGGCAGCAGGCAGCTCCCTCCCTCCCCTTAGGGCCTTCTGCCCATCAGCCACCATGCCCATCAACTAATCACAGAATCATAGAGCTGGAAGAGACCTCAGAAGGCCATCAAGTCCAGCCCCCTGCTCTAGGCAGGACCAATCCCAACTAAATCAACCTGGCCAGGGCTTTGTCAAGCCAAGACTTAAACACTTCTAGGGATGGAGACTCCACTACTTCCCTAGGTAACCCATTCCAGTGCTTCACCACCCTCCTAGTGAAATAGTTTTTCCTAATATCCAACCTGGACCTCTCCCACCACAACTTGAGACCATTGCTCCTTGTTCTGCCTCTTGTCACTACTGAGAACAGCCTCTCTCCATCCTCTTTGGAACCTCCCTTCAGGAAGTTGAAGGCTGCTATCAAATCCCCCCTCACTCTTTGCTTCTGCAGACTAAACAGACCCAAGTCCCTCAGCCTCTCCTCATAAGTCATATGCTCCAGCCCCCTAATCCCCCGGCTCCAGGTCCTCCACAGGCTATACATCAGCTGTGGCGTGAAGGAGGCACTGAGAGGGATGGGGTATCCTCAGGGAGGGGGCAAAAAGGTGGGGTGAGGGCAGAGAAGTGGGACTATGGAGGGGAGGCTGGAGTGGGGCAGAAGGTGGGGAGTCAAGTGACAGAGAGGAAGACAGCACCAATGGCCCCTACCTATATTAATTAAATGCTTCACAACATAAGCATTCTGTGAATCCCTTGTTCACCTTACGGAGGGATCAGAATGGGACCTAGCCGAAGACCATGCTCCGCTTAGAATCACAGCCTATTGTCAGACACACATGCCAAGAAAACGAGCATTCTAGGAACAGACCGTCAGAAGATTCTAGCGCACGAAAGGATCATCTGCTCTGATTTCTGTCTAACACAGCTCGTAGCACTTTCCCCCACACGGACAGCTCCAGAAGTAAAGCCCATTTGCTTGTCGCATCATGATCCATTATTTAAATAATTACTAGCACATGCACCGAAACATGGTTTCTATCATTGCTAGAATCCCTTTAAAAAGATCTATTTCCTCTCATTTCACTTCAGATCATGTGCATTATCCCCTAGACAGTTTTATGAATAAATGCATGCAATTATTCCAGGAATTCTCTGAAATGACAAATCCATCTCCTTCCAGCTGAACTTGTATATTCATCTTTTCGAGAATCCAAATCATTTTACCAGCCGCTGGGATGATTTCTGATGAGTGCAACAACTGATAAGTCATCTCAGTGAAAAGGTTTTCTCCCGAAGATACCAAGGGTAATTAAATAACTTTACACTGATGTTATATCACACTGAATGTGCTCTCCATATGTAAGTCCAGATGTTTGGTGAAGTCCAGAAGAAATTCCCCTCTCCCTTGCCCCATGGACAAATTTAGGGGCAGTAAAATACGTTTCAAATTTAATCAATTAGAAGAAGTTCCTTGACATTGACAAATATTTCCAACTCAATGTGTCACCACTGAGGCTGTTCAATCCATATAAAAGTGAAATAGCCTAAATCTGGTGGCTTTCCAGGCTGGCTGCAAAAGGCATCTGTTGAACAGTGTTTTGAAGAGGGTCGAGACTGCTTCTCAGAATGATGAAAGGGGGAAAGGAGCGTGCTTCTTTTTTTTTTAAATGGACAGTAAGCTAGAAAGGATTCCTTTTCTACGTTCTTTAATGCTGTTGGTATTATGATCTAAGGCACTTACAGCAGAGATGGGGCACTATAAACAGGGCCCAACTAAACTCTCACCCACGAAAACGCATCATGGACCGTGAAATCTGGTCTTGTGTGTTTGTATGCTAGATTATCCTTATATCAAGAGGGAGACCAGAGTTTCTCAAACTGGGGATCCTGACCCCCAAAAGAGTTGCGGGGGGGGGGGTTAAAAGGTTATTTTAGGAGGGCTACAACATTGTCCCCTTGGTTCTGTGCTGCTTTCAGACCTGAACAGCTGGAGAGTGGTGGCTGCTGGCCAGGCACCCAGCTTTGAAGGCAGCATCCTGCCTGCGGCCATATCATGCCATCCTTACGTCAGCCATGGTGCTGGCGGCGGCAGCTCTGCCTTCAGAGCTGGATTCCTGGCCAGCAGCCGTTGCTTTCCATTGGCCCAGCTCTGAAGACAGAACCGCTGCCAGGCCTGAGGGGAGCAGTACTACAGCCCCCCTTCTCTAATAAATTTCTGACCCAACTCCTACCTACAACTTTGTGTGTCAGGATCCCTACAATTACACCACCCTGACATTTCAGGTTTAAATATCTAAACATTATGGCTTTTACAATTTTTAAAATCCTAGGACTGAACTAGACCCACATTGACTGTAAATTTGGTAGGGTCCTAGCTATGGGGTAGTAAAGGACCACAAAATCCACTAAAATCCTCTAGCAGGCTGCTGTATGCAGGGGGTGGGGGTGGATCTTCCCAGGGGGTGTGACCAGCTGGAATGGGGTTAGGTTGGGTCCTGCCTCTGAGGGGTGGAAGGGTCTGGAACAGGGTGGGTTGGAGAGCAAGGCCACCTCACACTCATTCTGCCATGGCAGCTCCTGTCCCACAGGACAGGGTCCGGCTCCCTGCTTCAGACAGTTGGCTCTCACCACAGCATCATGCAATGCTCATGTGTGCAGCCAGGAAACCCCTCCACTCTAACACCTCATCCCCTTCCTGGCCTTGATGCCACCAGCTCCCCTGCCCTGAGGCAGACCTGATGCAGCGAGCGGCTGGTTGCCCATCCTGATATGTATCTTTGTTAAAGATAAACAAAAAACATTTCAGCACCTTAATAGATCTGGCTAGTTTCAAAAGTGCTGAGCTTCTGCAGCCCCTTGGACACCAATGGCAAGGGCAGGTTCCCAGCCTTCTGTACAAGGGCGTAAATAAGGGTATGTCCACACTACAGAGTTTTGTCGGAAAAGCAGCCGTTTTTCTGACAAAACTTGAGGAATGTCCACACTGCAATCGCGTTTTTTCACACGTAAATCGAAAGAATGGAGGGGTTTTTCCAACAGTGGTAATCCGCATTCCAAGTGGAAGAAGCCTTTTTGCGAAAGCCATTTTGCACAAAGGCACGCGTGGCTTGGGAGGAGGGTTTTTTGAGGAAGAGGCCTTAAGGAAAAAGCACAGATGGCCTGGTGGCCACTCCATACAAAGTAAATCACAAGTCTATAGTTCCTGTGTTCTGGCCCCTCTGAAGGCTGCAGGCACCCCGGACAAGCCTTGTGCCCCGAAGCTGGCCAAAGAGCAGCATTTCACTGCACGGCTCACCCTACCACAGGTCTTGCAAGCCACGTCCAAACCTCAAGCCCCCCACAATTCCCCTGGCCCTCGCAGGGAGCAGCCCCAGGGGTCCCAGGACCCACCCAGGGGGATAAGGACGCGCTCTATCGTGGTCTGGCCCGAAGATCCACTCCCTCCTCGAACTGTGGGGTGAGGAGGAGACATTACTGGATCCCCGGGCCAAGCGCTGCAACGTGGACATTTATGACTGGATGGCCAAGTCCCTGGCAGAGCATGGACACCCACCCCAGGTGAAAGAGCTCTGCCAGGGAGTTGTCTGGGCCAGAGCGCGCAGCTCGCACTCAGGGGCAGGACCACACAAGAAGCGCCATGAGATCTTGGAGGGGGTGGGAAAATGTCTTCCCCACCCATCCTCATGGACTCTCAGCGGGAGGTCTCCACGGAGGAGCGGGAGGGCCCAGGCCAGCCAACCACAGCAATGGCAGAGGAGACGGGCACCATGACCCTCTCCTTGGAGCCAGTGCAAGTGAGCCAGGATGCCTCCGGATCTTCAGGTGAGTGCTCTCGCTTTCACATACAGGGGAGGCGGGCGCACAGAAGGCGAGGGGGTGAGTGTCACTAGTGCTGCTGGGGATGGACATCGTGCTGCAGTCCATGTACATGCAACCTCATACTGCATGTATGTGCGGGGCGCGCGCACACACACACAGGCGCGCACACACGGGCGCGCGCACACACAGGCGCGCACACACACACGGGCGCGCACACACACACACGCCTGAGTACCCGCTTGCAGGCTCGGGAGGCCACACACATCTGTTCCTGGGGGGTGGGGAGGGCAGGTAAGCAGGCTACCCACAAGGGCACAGGCATGACCCCACACAGACCAATGAGTGCCGCACACAGCACACGGGCATCCCTGCATGTGCGAGACAGCAGCTGCTCCCCCAGACAGCGCCGAGAGCTGCACCTGTGTGCGCGGACCCCAGGGAGGGCCAGGGTGCGCCCAGCTCTTCTGCCACCCACGAGGGGATCCCACTGTGGCTGGATACTTCCCTTGACAGCTTGTCCGTGGGCCAGAGGTGTGGGTGGGAAGCTGGCAGCACAGTCCTCTGGGAATATAAAGGCCCCTGTGAGGCATGGCCCGTTGTGCAGTCCACACGTGGCCTTGCACCTGGGCCATGAACTGTTGGTTGCTGCTCACAGAGGATGGCACGGCCTCAGGGTCAGTGTCTGCAGGGATGACTGACTGCCTCTCCCTCTTGTGTGTTCTCCCCAAGCCGGACCCGCTGGGACTGAGGGCCAAGCCACACCACCGCAGCAACCCGCGAGAGCCCAGGGGGCCCGAAGGCGCGTCCAAGTCCATGAAGACCTGATGCACTAGCACATCAGTGTCCTTCATAACATCCACCAGATCCCAGCGCACAAGGTCCGCACGGACTTGGAGTGGTGAGATTGCGCCTGGGACCAGTTGATGCAGCGGTGTGACGTGTGTGGTCATGTCCCACATGACAGTACACCCGCCTGATGTCGCTGCTCCTGGCTTCCACCCTCCTGTCCCCGCATGCCCATTCCCCATCTGCCTGCCCCCCCCCGCTATGCCGATGGCCCCTTCCCCCTGCCCGCCCGCTCCCACTCCCGCCCCCCTACTATGCTTCCTGGACCCACCTGACCGCAACTCCAACGAGGTCCCCACAGCCGAGGTAGCACATCAAACCGGCCCTCCCCCTCTCAGTTATGAGCCTCCCTTCCCCTGCCCACCTTTTCAGAATCTTTCATTAATACAGACTGCATTTTTTTTGAAAAACAAACAGGTGTGTTTATTGGGAGGTCAGGGAAAAAGCTAAGGGAGGGGTAGTGGTGGGGAAGGAATAGGGCTGTGAGACAGAGGCTCTGGGGAAAGTTACTGGGATCCTTGAGAGAACCCCTCCCTCAAGGCCTCCCGGATGCGCATCCCAGCCTGATGGGCCTGTCGGATGGCAGCTGTCCGCGGCTGCTGGAAGGCTTGCCCCTTGTGGCCAGCGTCTGCCTCTCCGCCCCCTCCCCCCCAGGAGGAAGTCCTCCCCCTTCCTCTCTAAAATGTTGTGGAGGACACAACATGCTGTCACCACCTCGGGGATGTTGAGCTCCTCCATGTTGAGGTGGGTTAGCAGGCACCAGAAACATGTGCTGAGGCGGTCCAAGGTGCACTCCACCTGGATCTGGGCTCGGTTCAGGGGGGCATTGAATTGGTCCCTGCTGGGATCCAGGTGGCTGGTTTCATCAGCCACAGCATCAGGGGGTAGGCCGCGTCCCCCACGATACACACTGGCATCTGTACATCCCCAACGGTGGGGGGGGGGGGGGGGGGGAAATATGCCCACTTTCAGCATGTAGTACAGACTAGAGTTTCTGAACACACGGGCATTTGGTAAAACGTCCCCGATGGTTGACCAGTGCCTGCACGCCGCTAAATAATCGAAAGAGCTACTTATGTATTGGGCCACTTGATGGTCTGGTGCTCGGTTCGAGATGTGGATCCCATCTATGGCTCTGCCATAGTTCGGGAACCCCACGGCAACAAATCCGGCCATGGTCACGTCTAGGTCTGCCAGACGGACGACCCTCAGCAGCAGGAGAGAGATGATGGCCCTCACAACCTGAGGAAGGAGACAAAAATACACAAAACGGAGAAAGATGCCTGAGCCCTTGGGAGGTGCCCACCCTGCTCTCCTTCCCTACCCCTCCAAACATCCCACGAGCCACCTCCTATGAGGTCACTCCCCCCAGCATCAGGGCTGTGTGAGGGCGGGATGGCACAAGCCCCCAGGAACAGAGCTCTCCCACCTCCACTTCACTCCCACAGTCCCCCTCTCCCAAGGGTCCCTCTTATGCAACACTCTCCCCACACCCCTGCAGGAACTGCAGCCTGAGAGCTCCTTACCTCCATGAGGAGGGCTCCAACAGTGGATTTCCCCATGCCGAACTGGTTGCCCGCTAACCAGTAGTTGTCGGGGGTGGAGAGCTTCCAGAGGGTGATGGTGACCCGCTTCTCCAGGGGGATGGAGGGCTGCATGTGGGTGTTGCGTCTCTGGAGGGCAGGGGCGAGCCAGGCACATAGCTCCAAAAAGATCAAAACTGCCGCATGCAGAAGGTCGAGCCAATGCTGGTCGTCCCACTGCTCCAGGACTAGCCGGTCCCACCAGGCCGATGCGCTTTTGTGTGTGGACCCTCTCTTTCGCAAGAAGTTTTTTCAGAAAATCTCTTCCGATAAAAGCTTCTTGCGCAAGAAGCCTGCAGTCTAGACGTAGCCAAAAAGAGTCTATTGATTAGTCTACACAAAAATTTTGCACCAATATTGTTAAATCAAGGCACCACCACACCATGGGCACAGTTGTGCTCAGACTGGGATTTACAAAGGAGTCTGAAGTCCCAGTGCACTTCAATGAAACAGGAGCACCTCATGCCTGAGGCTTGAAAACATTGGCCAAAATCTCCTAATAAAATACTGTACAACAAGCATTAATCTTCAATATGGGACACAGCGGGAATCCTAGTTATAAAGTAATGGATGGTTTTGTTTTACTATAAACACTAGGGCTCATTTTTTCAGCTGTACTATAAAATTTTATACCACTTCCCAAACTTTCAGTCTGATTCGTTATCCGATTCCCTCTGCATGTTGTAATTTACTTACCATGCAAAGGTCAGATCAGTAGCAGCTTCTGGTCATTAGTGAGATCTTGTTTAACCTAGTATCCCTAATGACCAGACCAGACCATGGTACCAGAAAGTCTTGCCAAGACTGCACAGAGAGTCAGTAACTTAGAACCTGGGATTAGAATCCAAGATCCCAGCTTCTAATCCATTGTTGTTTCAGGTTGGATGCTTTTAGCTTTTCCCCTTCAAGATCATTTTACAAGCTGATGGCCTGATTTTCACAGGCACTCACTGCTTCCAGCTCCTTTTGATTAACAGTTGTGGATGGCCCACACCCTTGGAAAACAGGCATGAATATATTTTAGGGACATATTTTTGTAACAGACCAGTCAGTGCAACAAAACCAAGTCTGCTCCCAGGACTGTAGGCTGAGAACTTGGTGCTCTATTTAACTGCATTGTACTGAGTATGTGGTGTGTATGTGTGTAGGGGGAGGGGAAACGGGGGCTCCAACAGAAATACAGGGAGGAAGGGCTGGCCCATGACTATCCCATTATCTTCTAGATAACTCAGTTAGCCCCATTGTGACCACTTTACTATATTTATCAAAGTACAATAGTTATTCCTCCAGGTGCGTACTGGTTTGTATGCCACCCAAACCGCTCAATGCAGCCCACAGCTCAGCAGACCCAGACTATTTAACTGATGCGAGCCTTTCATTGAGCAGCATCCACCTTCTACCATTGCTAGTGGTTAAAAGATTGTCATGTGACTCAGTCCCCCTCGTCACTTGAAGGTGGACTATGGCAGCGTAGTTGACTTGGGTTTGAATCAGCCACAAGAAAATTGCGGCTAACATGGAATATATTGGCATAATTTCCACCACCACAAGCTACCAAAAGCACAGTACCCTGGGGCCTCCCTCAGCCACTGAGATCTCACAAAATCCTCCTTTACAATTGTCCAAAGAGCAAAATGATCTGGCTAAGGATACTTAAAAGACCAAGACTACATCTGCACTCGCTTGATCAAGAAAACTTTTGTCATTCATGGGTGCTTACAAAACCCTCCCCCGTGAGTGACAAAATTTTGTGGCAGCAAGTGAAAGTGTGAACATTGCTTTGTTGTTCTCCTGTTGACAAAGCAAAGCCTGCTCACTGGGGTGGAAGCATTTGGTTGGCAAAAGTGCTGACACAAAGCGTTTACACACATTGTCTGTAAGGGTATGTCTACACTGCGGCGCTATTTCGGGATACTTCCAGTATCCTGAAACAGCGTAGTGTGTGTCTTGACAGGGCACCCGTTATTTTGAAATCTCTTTCAAAATAAGGGGCGTACTATTCCAACATCCCAGTACAGGATTAAGGAACTTGTTGGAATAGAGGTCTATTTTGAAATTTGGTGCTTTGTAGACAGTTATGAACATTTCAGAGTTACGAACAACCTCCTTTCCAGTCTTTATAGCACCTGAGCGTCTATATATCTGAAGATCAAAAGAGGAGGGCTAGAACTCGGATCTAATGAAAATTCACTTTTGAAAAAGTAATCTGGAATTTAACAGAATGGAGACCATCAAATATTTCATGAAGATTCATCAAAAATTTTAAAAAATAGGAAATTACTATTCACCTTTGTACTTTATGGTTAAAAAGAAAAATTATACATTAAAATTTTCCTTAATCATTTTTAAATCACCATGAGCTACTCATTTATTTTTACTACAATCACATTTTTATAATCTAATTAGACTACCAACTTTCAAACAAAGGTTCCTAATGGGAAAGGCTAACACAAAATATAGCAACAGAAACAGATATTAATATATTACAACTTAATTTCAGAATGAACACATCAGATGCATCACAGAAGACCCACTGGACTTTTCCAGACATTATGAGATTGTGGGGCAAAGCCAGGAAGGCAGGATATATCCCTTGGGCTACAGGGCTGGATTTCCAATTAGGCTCACTAGGCATGTGCCTAAGGGTGCCTTATTTCTCAAACTATGTGCAACATGAAGGTGAGCTGTAGGCAGGATGGGGTGGTGAAGATGCACAAGGGGGTGAAGATGCACAGGAGTGCGTCAGGCGTAAATCCGGCCCTGGTGGGCTGTCTGTGAAGCCAGTCAGCCAATGGGGCAAGTTTCGCTGAGGCGTGCTGCCACTGGGTAAAGAAGACATTTGCAACAGCTTTCTGAATTGGCTGGTGGAGTTCACAAAAAAATGTCAGAGACCGTACAAAAGCTAATCCATGGCCCTACCAGTACAACATTGTTCCCTATGCTACTAGTCCTAGTCTATGGGACTAATTTCTAATTCCTGCTAGTCTAGAAGGTAACAGTAGTTAAGAGGTGGAAAAGATCTAGCAGATCACTACCTCCATAGACGGGTAGATTATAGTGCCAATGTATGTACTAAATGTTAAGCTGATACCTTTCAACTGATCTTATCAACATGTGCAGTATATTCCATCAATAAAAATAAATTGCTTAAATGTTTTCATAGCCTGAGTTGGAATGTTTCAGCCAGTTTCACTGTTGCATCCATGTGCAAATCATAAAGTGATGGTTATATAAAGCCACAATGCAGTTAATTATGTAAATGGGTTGCAATGGTAAAATGTAAAATTCCTGATGTGAAAAAACAGCTGCTTTGATAAGCATGTTCTATTTACGGTCATCTCCTTTTGCACTAGTAATACTTCCTTGAAAATAAGATTTGGAAATGCAGATTTATACCATTTAGCATTTTTCCGTCTGTAAAATGTGTGTAAATTTGTGGAAGGTGCATTTGTGAAGGGTGCCAGATTGGGAGTCTGGCAGAGCAAATACATGATCACAGAACAGGTAAGCTGCAAGATATAATGGCAAAGGAAGAAAGCTTCTACCCCAACACTGAAACTTTGAGTAGTGATCAATTCATTGTTAGTTACTGCTGAAAATGATCATAAGGTGCCAATTTGTGGTGAACCACCACCACCACCAAAGTGGACTGAGCACTAAATCAGATCTGATGGTAATTTTCAGTGTGCCATGTAACTATGCACAAGTAGTAGACAGTTTTCAAATCAGAAAAGGCAGCAAAACCTATCCAATTTCAAATTTTTCATGTGCCACCGTCCAATTCACCTGAATACAGTTACACAAATCACTAATGTAATCAACACTAACAGTGAGTCTCTGCAGCATTCCAGTATCTAGACCACAGAAGGAATAAAGCAGGGGTGTCCAAACTTTTTTCAAAGAGGGCCAGATTTGAAGAAGTGAACATGCGTGAGGGCCGTCCCCGCACTCTCAGCCCCAAGGCGGAGGGCCCGCAGGGTCGGAGGCGGGCAGAGAGCGCAGGGCACGCCGGCCTCACGGCGACCCGGGGGCAGGGCGAACCCGTAGCCGAGCGGGGGAGCGGGGCTGCGGACGTGCCCTACAGGGCAGGCTCTAGGACCGCGGAGGCCATGGGCCGCGGCGGCGGCATGGCTGGAAGCAGCGCGCTGGGCGCGCCAGTTCAAAAGAGCGCTGGGGAACCAGGAGAGGGGGAAGGAAGCGGGGGCCGTATTAAACCAGAACACGGGCCGCAATTGGCCCGCGGGCCAGACTTTGGACATGCCTGGAATAAAGCAACAGTGCACAGCATTATGCCACATACAGAATGTCTTTAAATGGATCTGCTCGTCCAGTTTATTTGCCTCCATTAGTTTTTATGCATAAAACAATGTTCAAGGACAAAACCACCATAAGCATAGCCTCACTGTGACTGAGCATTAGATCATGGAGGGTCCTGCTTCTGTTACCAATTTTAAATGGTTAAAAGATTTGAGTACTGCTAAAGGCAATAGAGCTTGAGTATTTTAAACATGTTGAAAATGGGAAATGTTTCACGATTTTCTTCAGTATGCCAGTTGCTCTTTAGGGGCACCCCTAGCATGGGTAGCATGCCTACAAATACTTGCAGTGTGCTATTTACTTCAATACCAGGAAGTAAAGAATTGTTCAAGAATCTCATTCAAATAAGCAAAGGTATTTATTTGAATAAGCAGTCAGCACTAGTGAGGCAACATCTGGAATAGTGTGTCCAGTTCTGGACCCCCAATTACAGAAAGGATGTGGACGCATTGGAGAAAGTCCAACAGAGGGCAACCCAAATGATTAGGGGACTGGAGCACTTGACATGGGAGGAGAGGCTGAGGGATTTGGGCTTATTTAGTCTACAGAAGAATGAGGGGGGATTTGATAGCAGCCTTCAACTACCCGAAGGGGGTTTCAAAGAGGATTGAGTGAGGCTGTTCTCAGAGGTGACAGATGACAGAACAAGGAGCAACGGTCTTATGCTGCAGTGGGGGAGGTCTAGGTTGGATATTAGGAAAAACTATTTCACTAGGAGGGTGGTGAAGCACTGGAATGGGGTTACCTAGGCAGGTGATGGAATCTCCATTACTAGAGGTTTTTAAGTCCCGACTTGACAAAGCCCTGGCTGGGATGATTTAGTTGGGTTGGTCTTGCTTTAGGCAGGAGGTTGGACTTGATGACCTCCTGAGGTCTCTTCCAACTCTAGGATTCTATGTAACAGACTTCAGGTTTGGATAGTTCCCATCATTCAATGGCAAGTCTGTGTACACAGTGAAAGGAATCGTGGGAGAGTATCACATGATATCTTGACCTATGTTGTCATACACATTAACTTGTCCCTGAAGTGCTAATGATGAATATTCTAACATGTTTATGAATAAAGATTTACCTTAATACAGTTATAGTCTAAACCATGATAAAATTAAACTATTTAGTGTAATGCTTGAACAGGCAGGTCTTTAAAACAGAAAGCAATGCTACTGGCTTGGGTATGTCATAATTCCTTCTTGGTTTTGAATGTAACATTCTAAAAATACAAATTGTTCCATAAACCTTAACATGTATTTCTGTATGAAACAATTTAAGAAATTAGGAATATAAGCAGAGCATAAACTTAAAATATTCCATGTACAAAACACTTAAATTCCCACTTTCGAAAAATATCAAAAGATTACAGAGTGCTACTTAGTCTAATGCCCTTGCATCAGTAGTAGTATTTCACCATATTAATTTTACCCAAGCTAACAAAAGAAAATGCAGAAGAGTTTATCATATTTACTTTGCTTTTCCATATTATCTGAAGGATGCAAGCATACTTAATTCCTTCTAGATGTTTTTCTCATCATCCACATTTAGATACAAAAAGCAAGTTCTTCACAAGTTTTTAAAAAGCTAGCTTTATTGGTTACAGTTATATAAAATGTACCATGGTAGTCCCATCTAGCTGGTCATTAAGTGCTTGCAACAGCAGAAATATCTTATACATCTGAGAGATTCCCAAGGTTTATTTCATGCCGGAGGAAAAAAAAACCAAGCCACTCTTTATTTGCTTGCCTGCACTTCAAATATCTCCAACAATGCTACGTTTAAAAGCAAGGACAACCCCATTTGTATGTCAAATTGCAATTTTTAATGTTTTCATTAGAATAGTCTTTATAGCACTCTCCAAACAAAAGAAAATATAACTGAACAGCAAACTTTAATACAGGCACACTCTCCAGATTAACAACCCAAAACAAAAACAAAAAAATTAATGTAAAATGTAAATCACATATAATACAATTGAAGTGTCCAAAACAATTTAAATAATTTTAAATATTTTATTTTTTAAACTTGCTACAAATGCTTTATACAATATTTCAACATGAAGTCCCCATAACAGAAATGTAACAAAATGGGAATGATAATGAAAGTGGCACAAATTCACCAAACAAGTATTAAACTACAAATTTTAAGAGGTAGATTACTTGTTAAGTCGGGGGTGGGTGGAGAGGAGAGGGCGAGGATGCATAATGAAACTAGCTGCTTTCCATCAACTGAGTCATTAATCCGGCAGGGTATATAACGTATGAGAAACGATATTTCCACGAAAAAGCTCTTTATGAGCAGCAGGCCAATTTGTTGCTTTTAAGTTATAGAAAATGAGGTTTCAGACCTTTTACAGTAATTTTATTATACATTTATATTTCAAAATATACACCTACGCAGTCCCATTTCTGGCCTGTTTATTAATAAAATAGTACACAGTATCCAATTATACGGAATTCAGAAATGGGTGTGAGTATTTCATTTCTATAGGAAGAAAGTTTTATTTAAGTGTATAAATAGACTGGAAATTCATAAAAGTTCAAACCTGGTTTTTCCCACATCTATGCTGGGCATCTAAAAGACTTAAAAAAACAAAGCAAAAATAAAAGTGAGGGTAGAAGGAGAGGAGGAGGAAATTCTGTCATGCTAAGTTCCTCTCTACTAGTTAATTTAAAAGAAAAGCTTCAGGATACTCAATACATGACAAAAATACCTTGAGTACAGCAACATTTGTTGTCCCTGACTCTACAATGAACTACTGATAAAACAGGAACCTGCTTTGCAAAGTTTTAGCTGAAAATGTGTCTTTGCATGCTATTCATCAAGATATGGGCAAAACTAAAAATCAGACCTGTCAGTTCAATCAGAGCTGATTCTGCTCAGTTTAACCCACATTGCTTCTTTTATTTAGTTATTTATTAATAGTACCCTTCTCTTTGTATCTAAAACATCCTGGCCCAGTGTGCAAACCAGACACCAATGAAGAAAACATATGACTGACACTAAGTATTAGAAGCAAGAAGCCTGCAGGCAATCAGCTGCATTTTATGATTGTGAGTCAGTTTCAGCTGGTTTCGCAAGCTTGGTGGATTTCACATCCATTGTCGTAGTGCTTATCCTAAGACAGTTGAGCATGCAACAGCTCTACCTGGTCATATAGGGATTTTTGTTTTGTTTTTACAGAAGGTTCCTAGAAAATAAGAAACAAAAACTGAAGATAAATGACAAAAATAATAGTATAAACTGTTTATGAACTGAATATGCTTCCAAAGAAAAAACAAACCAAAGTGTGAGATATAGACTTAAAGACAAACAATTGCTAAGTGAAGCAGATGGTTTTGAAAAACACTGAAGATTTTCTGGAAAAAACCCTCAGAAATGTTTGTGTGCAGAACAGAATCAAAGTTTGCCAACTGATGCTGGTGTCATTCATATATTAGAGCAAGAAACCCTTGATCCTTGACATAAATATTAATGATAAGCAGGCAAATAAAATTCAGATTTAGGAATTTAAATGGCATATTTTTGAAAAAAAATAACTGCAAACTTCCTTTTTAGCTTAACAATCCTTAAGACCAGCCAGCAATGCAAACTACAATGGGAAATGTACGTTACTTGAGACAATGTCAAAGCCATCTCTACATAAATCCTTATTCACTCCATGAACACTTTGAAAACTTATTTGTATGCAATAATTCACAAAGGATCATTTTTTTTGTGTCCAATGTAGTATTAAATTGCTAATCTGGATACAAATATATACATCTTACTCCAAATTCTACTGATCTCCAGTATGTCTTATGCAAAATCCTCCGTTATTAAGAACAGTTTTATAGCCAGCTCTTCAAGAAAGCAACTGATTTTGAGGCAAGCAATGTGAACATACATGAGATAGAATTAGATCTAGCTGATTTCTTTTCCTCTTTGAGGATAATTTTCTGTATTCTTGTCTGACAAAAATACAAACCCTTTCTCTCTCCCCCTCTTTCTTGTGTATGGATTTCATTTGTTTATAGTTTAAAGAAACTGGAGTCTTTTTCCCCATTAGCCAACTGGAATGGTGTACCTTGTGTTGAAATCTGTACCTTTCAGACAAAAGTATTTCATCCAAGGATCATTAAAAATGAAAGGCCTGCACTGCAGGGTATATTGTTTAATCACAAACACTGTGCTGCAACCAGAAAAAAGAGAGACAGCTCTCTCTCCTATATGCATTTTGGAACAGTTAATTTGGAAAATAAGATCAGACATTTAAATCTCTCCCTCACATCTGATGTTTACTATAATTACCCAGGGAGGGATGCACTGAAAGAACTGAAGAAGTGCTGAGCAGAGAAACTCAGTGGCCTTGAGGTTGTAAGCATACCATCACATTACCCACTCCAGGATGGAAGTTGTCTGAACAGCATTAAAGGACAGGAGATCTCCAAAACTATGGCTATCCGAAGACACATAGGAATTCCCAATTATCTCAGAAGCACCTATGCAAATGGCTAGACTCTTGTGCATTTTGCCTAGGACCTTATGTATCTCCACATGACTGGGAGTCCACTAGATGCTGCACTGACCATACATCCTTGTCAATGTTCACATCACAACTCCTTAGAAGGGACAGAGGTGTGGACTGGAAAGCCAAAAGAATTTCTACCTGGGGTTTCCCCGCTGGCTTGCTGGCAGAAAATGCAGTGCACAGTGGGGATGACTGTTTTAGCCATTCTCCCCAAAAATCTTCTGAGGCTTCTGATATGTTTTGTGAAGGATAAGGGAGATAATGCTTCTGTTCAGGTTCAACATGCTAACAAACTCTGCACCTGATGACGTTTACTGATGGTAAAAAATGGAGATCTTTTTGCCCTTAATTATATACCGAAGCAAATAGTTAGCATTCTGACCCAGCAATTATATTGTTACTATCTCTGAATTTATTTATCATTATACTGCTTGGATTATTCTATATGTTATGACGGCAATATTTAAAAAGAATCGTGGATCCAAACTATTTAGGTAAATGGATGAGGAATTCAGTCACGATTCTCACCACAGAGAACCATTAGTATTAAATCTATGACTCCTGTGTTCGATTGCACATTATATGTTGTATTAAGGTCACGTTATCAAATGACATACAAATTCGGTTAAATTTAATTTACTGAAGGCACTGGTAATGTGCTGGCCAGACTTTCCAATTCAGCTTGCTTCATCTCTTTTATGGATATTTCATGATGTGATTTGACAAAATGCAGAGAAGAATGTACGTGTGCAACGTAGCTCAGCATGACTGAGCAACAGACCCTGCTGCAAGTTTTGCAAAACTCAACCTTATCTGAAAGTGGAGAAAGATTCTAAAAGACAAGAGAACTGGAAAGCCCGTCTGAAATTTGTTGCTGGTTTAGTCATACTTGAAGCTAAAAGCTTACCTGAAGTCTTTTAGTTCTTGTTTTGTACTGCTCTCTTCTCTCTTGTTTTCTATTGTGTCTGCATTAGCTGCCTGCTGTAAGCTCCGAGTGATAGGTCCTCCAACCCTCTCTCTAGATTTTACACTGAACCTATCTGCCTTTTTCTTGTTTGCCACAGCAGACTTACTTGGCAAAACGGCTTTATTCCTTTGTATTCTGACATGCAGCTTCCGGGATGTTTTGGTTGAGATTGCAGAATTATTCTTGGATACCACTTTTGTTTTTTTCTCCTCAATGAGAGTCATTTTGGCCACTCTTACAGGGCTGGAGTTCCTTAACACTGAAGAGGGATTTGGCTTTTTGGATCTAATTGGAGGTACAAATTTTACATTTTGCTTTGATTTGAAGGATGCAGTAGGCAGCTGAAGCTGAACAGGTCCTGAGGTTCGTGCTCTCGTCTTGCCCAAGTGAGCCTGCATACTTTGCATTTTGATCTCCGCATCTGCCGTTCGTCTGCGCTGGTTGTTGCCTTTATCGCCACTTGCGGGTGATGAGAAGCTCCCACTTTTTTTTGATGATTTTTTTTTAGAGGAAGGGGAGATGGGCTTTTTGGGACAGCTGTAAGATGCATGTTTGTTCAAACTGCCGATGTAAGTGAACTCTCTATTACAGTAGGGACAGATGTGAGAGTCTGACTCAGATGCACTATTTTTCAAGTCTGCCTTCTGCTGTGCAGATTTCTTTTTTTGCAAGATGGCTTTCTGGACAAGCTGATTTTTCTTCTTCAATGCATTTAGTTTTAGCTTATTAGATGACATTTTGCTAATCTCAACATTGAAATTAAGTCTTTTAGGTTGTCCCATTCGCCTGAAGGCATTTTTTTCAGTCCCAGATATAATGACCATGCCATTTTTAGGCTGCACTGTCTGTTTCAGAGGTACTGGATTTTTTTTGGGTGTGTATCTCTTTTTGTCGCTGGCAGAGGCACATGCCAAGATGTGCTTGTGTAATTCAGGCATGTTATCAACGCTTTTTCCACATTTTGTACAACGAATGGCTGTAGTAAAGGTCTGTGGAATATTATGGGTAGTGAAATTTGTAGCAGTAGCTCCAATGCCCATTGGATTTCGGTGGTGATATTGAAATGGAGGTGGCTTAAAGCTTGGATAGTGCTGATTGAGGCCCAAACGAACATCTGGATCTTTTGACTTTACTCCAGAAGCCATGATTTTTATGGTAGTATAAAGTTCTTCCGAGGAGTCATTTAGATCTTCATCCTCTTCTTCTTTTGAGGGTTCTAAGGAATCTCCTGGGAGGCTTTGCATATGTTCTGCATTTGCCTTACTGGGATCTGTAAAATTCTGGGGTCTTAGTGTCCCACTTTCAAACTCATGATGCGTGCACTCTTTGTCCGGATGGAGATCTTGCTGATGTTGTTGCAAATTGCACAAAAAGGCAAATTCCTTTTTACAGACCGAGCATACAAAGATATTTCCGACTCCATGAAGCAAAAAGCGATGTTCTGACAGACCAGTTTTCTCTCTAAATAGCTGTACGCAGAATTCACATTTGAAGGGCCATTCTTCAGCATGAACAGATAAATGCTTAGTTAGATCTTTAATAGAAAAAAAAGGTGATTCACAGACATTGCACACAAAGCTTTTACTGAATGTTTCCTGAACTACATCTGTTTCACTTGAAGTCTCTGGATCATCTTGTGACTTCGCATGCTCACTTTCCATTTCCTCTTGTTTAAAAACTATCAGGGGGAGAGTTCTTTCCAGATTATCAGCAGGGGAAACAACAGAAGAAACGACTGAAAGCGGAGGAGGAGAAGGAGATGAGGAAGAAGAAGAGGAGGAGGAAGAGGAAGAGGAACAGGAAGAGGAGGAGAAAGAAGAGGAAGAGGAAGAGGAAGAGGACGATGAGGAAGAGGAGGAGGAGGAGGCCGACGAGGAGGATGACAGGTTGGGAGGACCAGGTGAAGCAGTAGTAAAAAGTTCAACTGAAGGAACAGGAGATGGAGAGGGAGATACTGTAGGTGAAAGGATTGGAAGTGGGGACTGTGTGGCAGTGTTACAGAGTGGTGATGGGCATGAAGGAGTGGGAGTGTCACTGGCTGAAGCATCTGGGAGTGGTAAAGGAATAGTTGGAAGAAGTGGAGGGGGTGGTGTAGCAAGTGTTAACAAAGGAGGACAGGCTGGTGGAGAGGAAGGATTTGTTGGAGTTAAAAGAGGGGGCAGCTGACACGAGGAAACAGCAGATGTTTGAGGTAAAGGGGAAGCAGAGGAACTATGAGACGGGGACTCAACAGTAGGTGCAGACAGACCAGGATCAATATCAGGTTCTGGCTGGGGTAGTTCTGATGTTAATGGACTTGGGCTTCTATTCACATCTGGTGTGCTTTCTGTAGCTACATCCGTTCCATTATATTCATTCAGCAGAACTTTTTGTAACATGCATGTGGTTGGTTTCTTTTTTTTAATGCCACTACATGTTGGTTGAACTGAATTATTTTCTTTGTATTCCTTAACTTCAGTATCACTAAATGGCTTTTTATGCACACTTAGATCTAATACGGATTCCCAAGGAACCTGAGTTTGGCTTTTGACATCAGACCTTTGTTTTACACCACTAGATAAATCCAATGGCTGCTGGTTGCACACATTACCAAAAGTTGGAGTTGCTGTCCATTCCTTAGATATTTTATAGTCTTCAAAGCACAGAGGACTCACAGTCTCTTTTTCCTCCCTCCCACATAAGCTCCATGCAGGTGAGCTGCTGTGGCTTTCTAATTTTGGCATCTTTGAACCTAGAATGGCATCATTCCACATGGTTTTTCCATCACCTTGTTTGCCAAAGTCTCGAAGTGCTGGACTGTGCTGTGGAGAACTAGGAGGAGAGCTGGTTCTTCTTTTAAACCTACTAGATACTGAAGGCAAAATGGGTGAAGATGTAGCCAAAGGACCTAATTTAGGGATTTCACTTGCTGTGGCTGATGGAGTTATCTTAGTACTGTCCTGTGTCTGAAGAAGTTGTTTTAACTTGGACGACAAATAAACACTTTTTTCTTTATGAAAAGGTAAGTTCTCAGGGGTTGAAATGCTAAGAGGAAGATTTAATGAACATGAAGGGGTTATAGGTTCTGGATCTATTTCAGTTTTTATTTTAGGTAAAAGAGGAGGGCTGGCAGTTCTCCTCTTCTTGGATTCACTGCTTCCACTGCTAGAAGGCTCCTTAGGAAGATCAGTCATGTGTGTTTGTGCAGACTTTAAATTTTGAGAAATTTCCACTGTAACGGGAGTAAGTAAACAATTTAGTCCATAGAGGTCTGCAGAATTGGATTCCATCTCAATCACGTCACAATTGCTAGTACTACTGTTGGACTGAATTTTACCATCAATATAGTAATTTAAATTTTCTGAGATATTGCTAGAAATATCCATAATATAAATGTCATCAGCTTCACCATCCTCTTCTAATTCTGTACTTGCTATATACACACTCTGGGCTGGCTGGGCCTGCTCTGTTTGAAGTTGAGGTTCTTCAAGAATGAATCCTTTTCTCCTAACACCTTTAGGCATTAGATGACGCTCATGAACCCTACGCTGGTGCCTACGCATATTAGTATGAGTTCCAAAAACCTTTTTACAATATTTGCAAGGATGCAATTCTTTGGGTTCCTTGTTCTCCTCAGCAAGGGAAGAATTTGACATTTCTTGGGAGACCTTCTCGGAATCCAAGATAGTGAAGTCTTCCACAAGATTGGAAATGTTTGATTCATCTTTAAGACCATCATCTGTAAATGTCTGGGCATCAGCAACATCATCTGACTGCTGGGCTGAAGTTAGTGTTAAAAATGGTTTCCTTTTTGGCCCTGCTTCATGCCGCCGCTCATGCCTTCGCCGGTTAATTTGAGTGCCAAAAGCCTTTCCACAGTATCGACATTTGAAAGCATGATTGACAGCAGATATATGAATATGCATATGGCGTTCAAGTCCTTGCTTTGTTGTAAACTTCCTCTCACAATGCTGACATGGAAACATAAATGCTTCCTGGAGGTCACCATTGGATTCACCTTTTTCTTTAGGAATTTTCATAACCGGTGTCATCTCCAGGGAGTTCTCCGGAGATTCTTCTGATATGCTTTTTTGTTCCTCCACAGATTCTAGCTTTTCTTCATATACAGTTGTAGGCTCTTCTCCAGGATTTTCTTCAGGAAAATTAACATCTTCTACCTCCTCTTCCTCTTCATCCTCTTCCTCCTCCTCCTCCTCCTCCTCCAAATCATCTGATCCACAAGTTATTGCTCCCGGTTGGTCTTCGGGCATTGTTTGTGGCTCAGAGGAAAGATTGGGGATCATCAGTTTTGGAAGAACATCTTGATTTACCATCTCCTGAATCACAGCTGTTTGTTCCAGTGACAGCACAGCAGAAACAGATGGCTTTTCATCTTCCTCTTTACAGCCTAAGAAAGAAAAGGTAGAGAAAGAAAAGCATTAGGGAATTTAGTAAATTTTCCACAATATTATAATCCCTTTCTTTAGTCCTGTTTTCTGCCCACCATCCAACAGCACTCTCAATATTTATGAGCACTGGAATGCCACTGTTTTCTTTTCTTAAGCTGTTGTATTTAGAACAAAACTGTATTCACAAGTCTTCTGTCTGCAATTTTTGGCCAACATGTAGGGACTGCATTCAATTCACTGAGAAACTGAGAATTACTGCTAACACTGTGACCAGCTAAAACTCTTCCGAGAGAAAGAGAGAGAGAGAGGGTATTGGTACATTTCACTGTGTAAATCTCCATATTAAAACAAAAACCCTCAGAAGAAATTAATTGCTCTCCCTCACCATTTTTAAACTACAGAAACAAGACATTAAATTTGAACTCTGCCTGGACACACATCTGAAAAGTCAGTGAAATAAACTTCAGAGTTTGGCTGAAAACTAAAAACTTACTTTTAATCTTGTTTAGAATACATCAATCTGGGTTGGTTTGTTTTCTTAACACACCGTAAAACATCTTATAGGATCCAATTTGGTATTTTCCATTCCCTAAATTCTGTATCCTGAGTAGTTGTAGAATCCACACAGGCACAGCCTACTCTCTTCTGAATTAGACACACCATGAGCATCATTTGCTGATGTAAAGTGGCTTTGAAGGCCCCTCTCTGAGTGCCACTTTGATCTACCTGCCTTCAGACATCAATACATACTGCTGACAGGAAAGCAGCTATCCTGCTCATGATGTGCACTAGTACAGTGTGTGTCAACCTTTATTTATAAAGTAAAATACCCCCAGTACCTACAGTTTTCAGACACACAATTTTTTTTTCTACTGTTGCAATACATTTGTTTGAACAACTTCATCGTAGCCGGGTGGGCGATGACATTTTTGGGTGTAAAAAGTACAAAAATAATAAAGTGCTGTAAAATGTAAAACAAAAATTCAGTTTTCTCCAAATGTCAGTTGTGCTGACGTATCCCCCCAGATTTTTCTCGAGTACCCCTAAGGGTACTTGTATCACTGGTTGAGAAACACTGCACTAGCAGAGTATGTCAGCAGCAGCTAAAGCAAACATTCCTCCCCCATCTCCTATATATGTCTAGCTTGGGAATGCTGAGGTAATGGGGGCAGGTGTCAGATTCCCAGGATTACTATTTTCAGTGGGTTGGTCAAAGGGCAATTGGAGGAAAAGATCTTGAATGAAGCCAGTAGTTACATGCTGCTCTTACCTCCTTCAATTATACCTCCCACTGGTCCAACAACAAAGCCAGGAAAGACAGACTTTACATTCCTGATATTTCTAAACCAAAAAACAATCAGGAAAAAAGTCTTAAAGATCCTTCAGGCTTTTAATATGTATATCATAGAGAGAAAAAGGGCAGAAGCCAATTCCAAAAAATATGCTGTGCAGGTCACCCTTAAAATAGATTTTATCAATTGTTTTTGTGTTAGTATTTATAGAGGTGGTATTTTATTATGTTTGCATTATACACACTTTGTTTTATTCTGCTTTACAGCAACCCAAATGGCTGGTCAAAGGGCTAGAGCAGCCAGTAACTACAAAATAAAATTATTATACCATGACTCCCAAAGTACTGTGTCTTGATCCTATTTGTAAGTTTCAGAAGACTTAATAAAGAAATCCCTATTTACAGGCAGTCCCCGAGTTACGCGGATGCAACTTATGTCGGATCCGCACTTACGAACGGGGCTTTTCTCGCTCCGGAACTCGCCGACGGCAGGACCACCCAGATGCGCAGTGGTCCCGCCACTGCGTCCTCCGGGGCGAGAAAAGCTGCTCCGGGTGTCCCTGGTCTGCTGGGGGGATCCCCAGCAGACCAGGGAAACCCGGAGCAAAGCCGCAGAGGCGGGGGACCTACGCCTCTGTGGCTTTGCTTGGGGTGTCCCTGGTCTGCTGGGGACCCCCCCCCCAGCGGACCAGGGACACCCGGAGCAAAGCCTTGGAGGCGCGGGACCCCACTGCCTCTGCGGCTTTGCTCCGGGTCTCCCTGGTCTGCTGGGGGGGGGGGAGGGCGTGCAGCTGCCCCCCCCCCCCAGCAGACCAGGCTTTTGTTGTGGACGCCTGGGGTAGGAGCAGCTGGGGTGCTGCCGGGTTGGTCCTGGGGGGAACCTACCCGGCAGCGCCCCAGCTGTTCTGTCCCAGGCTCCAGATTCAGCCACTGTTGAAACTGATCAGTGGCTGATTCCAGGAAGCTGGGGGCAGAGCAACTCTGCCTCGGGCTTCCTGTAGTCAACCCCTGGTCAGTTTCAGCAGCAGCGGCTGAATCTGGAGCCAGTTCCGAGTTACGTACAAATTCAACTTAACAAACCTATAGTCCCTATCTTGTACGTAACCCGGGGACTGCCTGTATGTTCCAGCTGAGTGTTCAGAATGTTATGTTTAAATTCTGTACTAAGCTAACTCTTCTGCACTGTATAAGGTACGAACGTATGACATTTCTCTGAACATAAAACTAGTAACTTCCAAGTTATTTAACACTACAGGATAGCTGGGCATGCAGTATAAATGTTTGTATAGTGCTTTTTTCCTTAGCATTTAATGACACATATCCTCTAATTTAATAAGAAATTTTTTAAAAAAAATCATGAGATAACTGCAGAATCTTACCTTCTTTAGAGTCCCTCATATCTGTGGAAGTAAAATCCAAATCAGTTTTTCTCCGCTTTGTATCTATTGCCCTCTTTCCCTTGTTTTTACTCTCCTTCTTCTTCCCTGAAAAAAACAACAACGTGTCTATTGCTGCTCAACAATTTAAACGTTTTGAGTGACAAATTAAAAATCCAGACTTAGAAGAACTGCTGTTTTGTATAATTACTGCATTTTTCTGAGGAAAATAAATAGCACATTTTTGATTAAAAAAAGATAGCAACATTCAAAGGGTACACTAAGTGCATGAAAAAAAAGTTTGCTGAAGGGCAAAGCACAGAACCAAGGAAGAGAAGGTGATTTGCAAGAAATTAACAGTTCAGCAAACTGGATTTTGATATCTGTTCCGTTAGTATAATTGATAAAGCAATAAGACTGTAAATGCCTAGAGAAAAATTAAATGACCAGTACAAGGTAAGATGAGTTTGTCAGAAAAAAACCCAAGCTGAACGAGTTTTTTCACTTTACATAATGAGGATAAAGAAAATGCAGCGTACACAATGTAGCTCAATGAACTCATAGAGGTATCCAACATCATCATGGGTGGATTAGACAAGACTTCTATAAGGATGATACTATGCATAAATGGTATTCAAGCAAAGCTGTGTGAGGTAATATCTTTTACAAGGCCAACTTCCGTTAGTGAGAGACACAAGCTTTCAAGATCACATAGATCTTGCATAAACATTTCAGGTGTTTCTCTCACCAACAGAGGTTGCTTCAATAAGAAAGTATTACCTCAACCACCTCGATCCCAGGATATCAGAGACACAATGTGGCTAAAATGCCACTACACACATTAACGCTTAGTGTTAATGTGGGAAGTGCTGTCAACAGATACTCCACATGGGTTCCATATACTTACTTTAATGTAGGTTTTCAAAGTAATTCTACCCCTTTTCATTCATGATTAGGAAGAGGGGGATGCAACAAGTAGAAGGATCATAAATATTACAGAAGAAACAATTAAAATGCGTATGATTTGGGCCATCTGGAAAAAGATTAAATCTATTACATTCAATAAAGGTAACTATAAAGTGGTTTACATAAAGAATACCCAAATATAAAATTGGGTAATAGCTGTTAGCAAGTACAGAAAGACAGGAATGATGAACATAATATGCACAAATAATGAAATGGTAACAAAATCAGAAATGCTAAAGGAACACAACACAAAAGCAAATCAGGTAGCTAGACTGCTCCATCCAACATTGGTTAGGCCTTACTTGGGAATACTGCATGAAACTTTTGGGCAGCAATTTTGATACACTTGACAAAGTTAAGAGAACAGGAGTGGGAAGAGGGATTGTTTAGGAAGAAAGACCTTTCTTAAAAACTTAAGTACCAGATGTGCTTAGTGCAGATGAGAAGACAGACAATTCTCTAAAAAATAGCTCAAGTGAGATCACAAGGAATACAGAGAAATGCTATCCAAGAAGCTAGAGCAATTCAAAAAAAAAAAAAAAAAAAAAGTCAAACTTTGTAACTATAGACATTAAGCTGCTCTCCATTTGTGTGTATGCTATCCACAAAGGGAAGCTTGTGGAAGGTGAGGCTCAAATATAGAATCATAGAACACTAGGACAGGACCTCGAGAGGTCATCAAGTCCAGTCCCCTGTCAGAAGATTGTCAATTATTTGAGAGAGAGAGAGAGAGAGAGAGAGAGAGAGAGAGAGAGAGAGAGAGAGAGAGAGAGAGAGAGAGAGAGAGAGAGAGAGAGAGAGAGAGAGAGAGAGATGCAAAGAAACTTTATTTACAAATTGGCTTTGAGGATATTCTCTACTCTTCCTATATCTGTTTTCTCTTCATCCAATCCTATAATATTCAAAGGGGAAAGAGAGGGACTCTCACAGGTTTAGGCAGGGTAGAAATCTGTTTATTTACATCTTCATCCGTGGTAAACTTCCCAGCCTTGAAAAATCTCACACTTCTGATACATTGATACATGCTACATATTTCTCTAGCAGCTAATGGACTTGTGTACACATACAGTTATTCCATTATTGAAAAGCAGAGTAAGTGACAGGAAAAATGAACTCTTATTCCACAACGAGACTGCCAACATATGGAGTTATTCAGAACGAGCTAAATTACTTTAAATGCACACTCTACCTTAATCTGAATTAATTTTCAAAAACGCATACAAGTCCTAAACAAGAAATCTTTTCTGAAAATGTACATTTCTACCTAACCAGCTGCTGGAAAGGTACCTCTACAAGAGAAGTAATGCTTCCTCTACCAGGCCTCTGAGGCTAGGCCTACACCAGTGGTCTCCAACCTTTTCACACACAAGATCACTTTTTAAATGACAGAACAAGCCAAGATCTACCGCCCCACCCCTTCCTTGAAGCTCCGTCCTCTCTATTCTCCTCCTCTCCATCACTTGCTATCCCCAATCCTTATGCTGCTGCTTTCCCCCCCCCCCCCCCCCAATTCTTCTGTAGGAAGAGGTTTTTCCAACATTTGGCCTGTCTAGACTGGACCAAATGTCAGAAAAACCCCTTCTTTTGGAAGCCCCCTTATTCCTCATGGAAAGAGGAATATAGGGGTGACTGAAAGACCATGTTTGCTCTTCCACTAAAAGAAGTGGAAGAACAAATGCATACCTGGATGCAGAAGAGTTTTTCTGGGATATCTCCAGAATCCTGAAAAACTCCTGGGCTGTGTCTACACTGGCCACATAACCCGTAATAGCTACGGAAATGAGAGAAGTCAGAATAGGGAAATGCGCGGGGGATTTAAATATCCCCCGCAGGATTTAAATAAACATGGCCGCCTTTTTTTCCAGCTTGGGGAAAAGCCGGAAAAGAGCGTCCAGACTGGCACGATCCTCCAGAATAAAGCCCTATTCCGGAGGATCTCTTATTCCTACTTGCGCAGGGAAAGCCCGCACGTGCCTGCCCCGGGCCTGACTCACCCCTCCTGTGCGGTGCAGGGAAGTTGCCGTGCTCCTCCTCCTCCGGAGCTGATGCCCCCTCCCGCAGTACGCCCGGGAGAGCAGCCAGTGCACTTTCGGAATCACTGGAAGTGGCACTAAGCTGCGGGACTTCTGTCCATCTGCGGGAAGCCGACACTACCTCCATTTTCACTTTAGGTAGATAGTGGGGCTTCTCGGGAATGGAGGGAATGGGGGGGGGGGGGGAGGTGGGCCGGGCCGGGCGCCTTGATCGACTGGTCGAGGCCTTGCGATCGACTGACCTGTTGGTGACCACGGGCCTTCACTATCACAGTCAACCTAAGGTACACAACTCCAGCTCCATAAGCAATGTCAACTGCAGATGGGTCAATGGGAGAAACTCTCCCACAGCTTTATGTTACTCTTCTCATCAAGGGTAGAGTACTGGGGTCGACTGGAGAGCAATCCACACTCAATTTGGTGGGTCCCCACCGGAGCATTGGATCTTGGCGTGTCCATCCTGGCTGTAGCATAGATGCAGCCAAAGAGACAGACTTCTTCCTTCCAGCCAGATGTGAAATCTATTCTAGAATCCACTTCTGATTTAGAAACACACACTCTTATCTAACAAAACATTGGATTTGCCTTGTGTGAACTGTCTTGAATTTAAATGTCAGGTTATTCCTTTATTCTTAGAAGTATTTTGCACATCTTTCGCCAAAAGTTTTTCCTTTCCATTCCTACTGAAAATTTTAAAGCTTGCTAACCTTCCTATAGAAAAGTTTAAAGATCCAAGAAAGGTCAGCTTCAAACTAGAGAAAATAAGTTTTTATTTGGACACAATGCTGTATTAACTAATTTTGTATTTTCTCCCTCTTTTTTGACAAACTACAGTTTAATTAGCTGTTCACTGTTTCTCCAATTCTTTATATAGCTTTACCAATGTGTTTCATTCAATTTTTGGTCATTTTCTTGTTTTCTTTTTCTTTTGCCTTAACATATCTCCATCAGATCAAAAGATCACCATGTGTCACAATTTTTTTGCCATCTTTGGGTCATGCAATGCTTCCTCTCAAATGAGCCGCTTTGTGCCTCATCTTACACCCAAATACTGTAATATTTTGTCTTTAAGGACTTCCCTATCTTACTTAGAATTGTCTCAAAGGTAATCACTATCGAGTGCTGGGAAAATGCAGTTGCAGACGAGTCAGAAATTTCAGCATGCTTTCTGAAACTCAGATTGACCATAATGAGTTTCTGGGTGCATCTTTACCTGCCAAGCACCACAATTCAATATTATATGCAATTAGTCAGAACCTATGTTAAGCTTTGAAAGCAAATAAACCATGGCCATGATCTTTAATGCAACTGCCTACCTGTGTACACAAGGCTTCAGAGCTGTGCATATCCAAATATCTGTGCTAACCCACCTGTCATCCCTGCTGAAGCTTACAGCAAGAATAACTGATGCAACTGCATCTCTGGGACCAAAAGTAAAAAATGTCAGTATGTTCTTAAAGGCTCAAGTGTTCAATGTAATAGAGTCTAAGAACCATTGCACATACCAAATGTCAACATGTATCCTTTGGACAACAGCTGTAATGAGTTTTAAAGTGTCTGGGTTGAAACCCAAGAATAAAATGTTGAGAGCACATGCAAAATTCCACACATTCCGGGGAAGTGTGGTGAAGAGGAAAAGCGGGTTTCCTAATCCTTTGTTTCTCAATCAGTGGTACGAATACCCTTAGGGGTACTTGAGAGAAGTCTGGGGGGGGGGGGGGGGGAGCATGTCAACATTACTAAAATTTGGAGAAAACTGATTTTTTAATTTAAGTTTTACAGTGCTTTATTATTTTTGTACTTTAGACACCCAGAAATTTCACTGCCTGCCCATGATTAAATTGTTCAAGCAAATGTGTTGCAATGGTAGGAAAAATTGCGCATGTCTGAAATTGGGGGTACTTTGGTATTGGGGGTACTTTTTTTTTAAAGGGGTACTTTATAAAAAGGTTGAGAAACACTGTTCTAATCCATAGGCCAACAACATCTAGTGTTCTGAGGTCTTCTAAACCACAATATCTTCTTTTACACACAGAGGGAAAGTGCTCCACTCTAACAAAGGAAAATTTTCAGGACCTGAAATCTCTAGGAGCTTCATTTTCACAAAAAACATTGTGGTGACTGAACCACAACTTGCCTGCTCTCCAGACTGTGGTAGCTGGTGTTATAGTAGACAAACTATTTCTAGAACAGAATAGGTTGCTAAGCGCTTTTAAACTTATATTGCCTCCTCTATTGCTATTGTGATAAAACCTTTGAAATGGGAACACAATTCACTCTTCACTTCTGATGAGCTTAGAAATGCACTGTGATAATTAAGCAGCCAAGCAAAATATGTAGAAAACAATCACAATAGCTTTGCTTTTGTATTTTTAAGTGATAAAGAGAATGCAAACTTTCCTAAGTTTCATCCATGTATGCAATAACCTACCAAAAATACCATCCCCAAACTACCACTAGGACCTGAAAAATAAAAGAGCAGTCTTCATAACAGAAGTTATTTACTTAGGGCTAAAATTAATTTGTCATCTAATTGTACATGGATTACTAAAAATCCCTCTCAATACCTGGATGAAAAGAATATAATTCCCCAGTCCCCTTTTGACAGCCACCTGCTTTACCACCAAAAAAAACTAGCCGATACATTTGGAACTTTCAAATTCCTGGCCTTTAAATAAATACATGTGAGAAGAAGATTCATCTGGCACCTACTTGCCCTTTGTCAGAATAGCCAGAAAGCTGACTTTCATGCATATATAATTTTAGATCAGTCAGATTGATTTCCAAAGACTAATGGAAATATCTATTTGCTTTTCAACATTTTCTTCCACCTACAGCAGTTAGCACATCTTGCCTTTTTTTAGGTTCTGGTCTGTTTATAAAACAGTGTTCAAGCAAGAAACCCTTTGAGATTTGCAAGTCTTACCCAACACATTTTCAAGCAAAAGCAATATCCACAACTCTGATAAAAACGGATATCAATGATTTGTGACTCTTAATTTTCTTAAAAAGACTTCAAGACCAGCAGAAAACTACAGAGGGGAAAAACACAGTATTGAACCCAGTGGAAGCCTGAGAATAAGTACACACGTGCACTTACCATCAGGTTCCTGAAGGGTCCTACATGGCTGCTACTGCCAGCTGGATCCTCCACTTGGTCTAAACAAGAAAGATACAGGAATGAAACACAGGGAAAGTGAAATGGAAACAATGACTAAAGAATAAATGAAAGGTAGAACTAAATATATACGTATATACATAAAAAGAATTGCAAAAGGAGGATGCAAAAGAAAACGGAATGAAAGAAACAGATGGAGAGCAGCTACCTTGCCTACAGTGACAGAAGTCCAAAGGAGAATGGCCACAATTTGCATATTTTGATTTTCAGCGCCACGTTTGGTCAATATCAAATGTTTTTCCGTTCGCTCTCCTGCCCCATCTCACATTCTGAAGGCAATAGGGTGGATACACTGGCTGTTTCTCCACCATGACCACTGACAAAGGCACAAGAACTCGATTACTGACTTTCATCCAGATCCTCAGCTGATGATGATCAGTTTAGTTCCATTGATTTCAATGGACCTGGGCTGATTTACATTAGCTTAGGAGCTGTGTCTAGAGATCTGCAAATTGGTCTGTGTCAGATGAACTTCAAAAGTATTTAGCAATAAGTAGCAGTACCCTCTATTTGTCCCTGATGTAAGAGGCTGGCAATATTTTATAGCTCATACTAGGAGAAGAGTCTCAAAACATTCCACCAGTATTTATGCTGATTTGGACTTGAATATCTAAAAAGATGCTGTAAATTGCATCCTCTGATGATGGCTATTTTGGGGGGATATGGAAGCAGGCACATAGATGCCAAAGGGGATGGCAGAAAATCAAACTCCATCTTTTCCTCATTGCTGCAGATAAGTAAACGTTACCAGCTTTGCCAACGTGCTGCTGTCTAAAAGTAAAATAATAAGGCTTCAATGGGATGCAGTGTGCCATAACAAAATAAGTGAATCTCATACTTAATTCTTCTGACTCAAACAGTGCTCTGAGCATTGGTAAGTGCAGAACACACTTCTCTACACCAAGAACTAGGGATGTTAACTAGCGGTTAATTTACTAGTTGAGTAGTCGATGGAATTTCCATCGAGTACTCAACTAGTTGATGTACATTTCAAAGGATGAATACAGAAATGCCTAAGAGCCCCGTGGTGGGTCTTGTACATTTCAAAGGAGAAATGCAGAACTCCGCAAGCAATCCGGGGCCAGCCGGAAGTCCCACTGACTCCGGGCTGCATGAAGGCCAGCTCTGAAATGTACAAGATTCCTCAGCTGACCGCAGGTTCCGCGGGGCATTTCCCTAGAATCCGGGGTCAGCTGGGGGACTCCCCAGCTGATCCCAAGTTCCGCAGAAAAGCTGCATGAAGCCCAGGATCAGCTGAGAAATCCCCAGTTGACCCCAGGCTCTACGCAGTGCTCCCACTTTGAAATTCCGAGGCGATGTTTCAAAGGAGCAGTGCTGCACAGCTAATCCGGGCTCAGCATTTCAAAGTGACAGCACCACACAGCTGAGCCCGGATCAGCTGTGTGGTGCTGCTCCTTTGAAATGCCACATACAGCTGATCCAGGCTCAGCTGTGCAGCGCTGCTGCTTTGAAATGCTGAGACGGCATTTCAAAGGGGCAGCACCGCACAGCTGAGCTGTGGATCAGCTGTGCGGAGCTGCCTCTGAAGTACTCCATCTTTTCTCCCCTTTGCTGCCTCTAACAGCTAGAGGAAGCAAGGAAGGGGGGAAATCGACTAGTTGACTGACTATCTGATAAGCATCCCTACCAGGAACCAGGATAATATAAAAAGACCCCAAAAAACCCCACCCCACACACCCTGGTAATACAAGATAAAAAAAAAATCCCTGAAAAACTTTGAAACCAGCACATCTAATTGCAACTGGCTGTGTGTAGATACACACAACTAGAAAAACATTGTACACATATGTGCTTCTACTGATGCACACAATAAATGGCTACTGAAAAATCCAGCCATCCCTGAAAACCAAGGGAGAAGCTACTTTATGTGAAAAGGAACCTCGAGGAGAAATGACGACTATGGCCAAAGGGAAGAATTCACATTTCAGTTCACATACTCGACTACACCATGACTACTATGCTCAGTTCTCAATGTAAGATATTTATACTGTAAGTAACTGCAGACTGGACAGAAGAGGGGGGAATTTACTATTTGTAAATACTATGTTTCAAACTTCGTGTAAGTAGATATGGTAGGGATAACCTGCTATCCCCCACCCTAATTTACTCCCATGTGAATTGGTCACCCTTCTCCATACACACTAGAGAAGTATAAAATACAGGTGAGAACATGCTACAGTGCCAACTTCCACATTTTTAAAATTTTTGTGTAAACTGTAAGAAAGTTGCAAAGCATAACTATCTAGAATAGGGCCCTATGTGTTTAATAACTCAGGCAGACAGAATGGGGTAAAATTAAAATGATTACATGGAGAAACATAATAGCAGGAATCTGGCTCCTAGTCAGTTCTCCTCTGAATGCGGAAGGGCCTAAATAGCAGCTATGGTGCAGGATGAGGGAGGAAAACTGATTTATTGCCAAGAAAGAAAGAGGGAAAAAAATTCAACAGATGACAAAATGCCAGTTTGCAAAGATGCGAACACTTTAATACCATTTCCATCAACATGCATTTTCTTTTTGTTAACACTTTGGGTGTGTCTAGACTACATGCCTCCTTCGACGGAGGCATGTAGATTAGCCAGATCGGAAGAGGGAAATGAAGCCGCGATTAAAATAATCGCGGCTTCATTTAAATTTAAATGGCTGCCCCGATCTGCCGATCAGCTGTTTGTCGGCAGATCGGGGGAGTCTGGACGCGATGCCCCGACAAAGAAGCCTTTCTTCATCGACACAGGTAAGCCTCGTGAAACCAGGTTTACCTGTGTCGATGAAGAAAGGCTTCTTTGTCGGGGCATCGCGTCCAGACTCCCCCGATCTGCCGACAAACAGCTGATCGGCAGATCGGGGCAGCCATTTAAATTTAAATGAAGCCGCGATTATTTTAATCGCGGCTTCATTTCCCTCTTCCGATCTGGCTAATCTACATGCCTCCGTCGAAGGAGGCATGTAGTCTAGACACACCCTTTAAGAGTCTTGGCATTAGTTTTTTAAAACATCTTTAACATTACCCATATAACACCCCATGAAGAAATCCTGTTTACACAGCCTTTTATTACCATCTATCACAACACTTGCTCTCAACACTGAAACACTGCCGGAAAATTTTCAACTTCATGGAAATTTTGTGTATACTGTTCTCCACGTTATGAGTGGATTTTTGTATAACTGCGAGGACTACTAAAACCTGCTAACCCTCTTTCCTGATTCAACACTCAAGCCACAAGATTCTGCAGGTTGATACATTTAAAGCTTTAATCAGTAAGTTTTAACAAATTGCAGGTGTACTTTTTTTATTTTATAAAAAAGGCTACATGTATAAATAATCTGCAATGTTTTACATCTATCATCACAGGAAAATATTTTTGATAATTTAAGAACAATTCACATAAATGTAGCATCCAAGATCAAATATACAATGTTGCACCCACTTCTCAGTTCTGTTTAAAAGAAAACAAACCCCAAACAAACATGCTCTGAGAAGATGTCCAGAATTTCCTGTGCCCTGATGTAGGCCAGGTGATCCCACCCTACCATTTTGCCACACAGCAATTAGAGATCAGGTGCTAATTTACTCTGCTAAAAATTAGAAGCTACATGGCAAATGCTGAGAAAAAAAGAGGAGAGGGAAAATAGTGACATGGATAATGGGCAGAAAAAGATAAATAATGCTCCTAGATTAAGCAAAATAGAAAAATTAAAAAAAAATCTGCAAAAAAAATCTATAAACACTGTTTTAAATTAGGTCATTAGTGCTGAATATTGCTCATTCAGCTGTACAGACATTACAACAACATGCCAAAAACTTTTTCCCCGCTTGCATTGTTATTATATAGAGATTTATTTAAATCAGGGCAAGTTTCTTGAGAAGATGAACCATTCTAAAGTATATTTTTGGAAATTCATGTATAAACTACACACAAATTCTTCCGCTGAGTTGGGTGTCCCATATGAATGCAAAAGCTTCCACATTATAAAAGAAAAACTTGAAACTCAAGAGAAATATTGTTTGGGAACAAGCAGGGAAAGAGACTATATAACCTCATACGCAGGGCTCGACAAATCGCTGTTTCTACTCGCCCATGGCGAGTAGATTTCAGCCGGTCACCCCGTTCACCGGCAGTACACACGTGCGTAATGCGGGTCTTGCACATGCACAGTGCGGGGCTGGCGAGTAGATGTCGCCGCCGTTTGTCAAACCCTGCTCATATGATTCAGTAATTGATAGCCTCCCACACTCATATGGCCTATTTTCATTTAGCCTATAAGTGGCTTTCCATTCTGTACCTACAAGAAGGTAAGATGTAAACATGTGGCACACAACTGGTAAAACTTTCCATAAACAAAAATAATCCTCCAAAACATTGGCATGACAGGTGTTTGCTTATTTATAAACTAAAACAGGAAAGAAACCACTACTATGGAATTACACTAAAAATGCTAACCCTGTTCCACTTACACAAGCAAATACTACAAATGCCCACCACATATAGATAACAATAGAGAGATCAGGCGATCTACACATTTTTACAAAGTATATACAGCCTCTCCCCTAGTTACAACTACCTCCACTTATGACCAAAGTGGTCGTAAAAGCAGATCCGAGTTAAGAACTTACGATCAGCGCGGTTGCCATGTAACTCTATGGGATCCGAGTTACGAACACTTCAAGTTACGGACCAAGTGTTAGTCCGTAATTTGTTCGTAACTCGGAGAGCAGCTGTACTGACCAAAGCCCTAGTGTACATGCAGTTATACCAGCATAAATATGTTTTTGCCAGTAATAGCTTACTTGGCTGATTCAACTTGGCTGATTCAACTACCAGCAAAAACACATGGTTTGCATAAGATGCGCCTCCACTAGGTATACCTATTCCAACAAGTCTTTCGTAGCACCAACACAGCCAGAGTCTGTTGCTAAAGATGGTGTTGCCACCGCTGTTGCCATAATTTAAACGGGGACTCTGTTCCTTCTGTGTTCTGTTTCCTAATAGGTCCATGCCAATGTCAAAGAATCATTCAGGGTAAAAGTCTCAGATCTGTGTAGATCACTTTTTGAAGTCCAAAGAATGCCTAAAACAGCTGGACAATATACAGCCTTCTGTCCTCGAAGAAAGTGTCCCCCAAAACCAGATGATGTGGCATTGTCACGTACGAGGAAAAAAGAGATGCATAGATCTTTTGCTGCAATAACATTATATTGATATTAAGGATATTAAGTAGAAGGTAAATGACTAATCGCGTACTCAATACAATTTATATCAAGTTCACGATTAGTCCATAAGGTCCCGCTGCGAATCTGCAGTATAAATGTAGTAGGAGCTGAGTGTGGAGGCAGCGGGGGAGGGTGGAAAGGGAGTAAATAAAAGTAGTCAACTTGACTACCCGATAAGCCTAGGCGACTAATCAACTACTCTTTTAAATCCCTAATTGATATAAAGCCACAACTAATTTGTATAGATTTTATGCACTGATAGGCAAATAAGGAATTTTGGCACTGCTGATCTTCAAGCAGCAGTGTAAAAATATACACCGATATCTTTTTATACAGTTTAAGTCTGAGCTTTTCCTTGAGACTATAAGCCCATGCTGAGAATAAAGATCTTGGCACAACTTTTGGGAGCTGCTCAAACCACTTGGTACAGTGCCTATTTTATATACACAGGTAGAGAGGTTTCAGAGGAGTAGCCGTGTTGTTTTTCTTGACTAGGACTAACAAGCAGTCCGCTGGCACTTTATTAGGGTATTAGAGCATAAGCTTTCAGTTTTCATGAGCTACAACTCAGAATGACTAAAACATCCTGGCACGTGGAAATCCTAATTCAGGTCTGGCACAGTGTCCCTTCTTTATAAGCTGGCAATAGCCTTGAGTACAGTAGGAACTATACTTGTCTTTGCCCAGTGACTGCCTTTAACAAATCGGTCAAGTGTTACTGAGTTGCTCCTAAAGGGAGGTCCATTCAGCTCTATTAAAAAGAAAAGTCAGCTGTAAAAAGAAAAGAAAAAAATCCAAGACCTTTGATGATACGAATTGCTGGGCCCCAAAACTTAAGATGATGCACATGCCCAAGTTTTATAGGCATTGAATTTGCTAACGAAGACACTTTAACATCTTAACTTGACAATCTAAACACAGAAATACAAACACAAAAGCATAAATAAGAGACAAGTGTCTTCCACTACAGTGGCAGCTTACCAGCAAAAACTAATGTACTTTCACTGATCAATTTTTTTCTTGTACCACAAATCATCTCTTTCCTAGTCACATTTTTTAAATACATTATACTTTAGGTTCTTAGGTGGAGCCAAGAGGCAAAAGAAGAGGACAAGCACAATAGCGGTCAAAATAAGAAACAGAAACTTCATAGTAATTGTGCTGCTGTCAATCTGGGAATTTAAAATTTCTTTTCTAGTCCATGCTAAGCAAGCTAAATTACATATACACTGAACACTAGTTTCACATGCACAAGCCCCAGCAATTTTAACAACATACAATGAATGCAAATGAGAATTGCAACTATGATACTTAAAGTTTATAACAATGACTCGAGAGAATTGTGTCTTTTCTTAGAAGGATATTCCCCAAACTTCTGAACACTGGCTCTTACACCCACCAGATTAAATTAGTCAACTGTAATTACTTACTGAAGATTACAAAAGTATACTGGGAATCTCACAAACAAAAAAGAAACATTGCCCTGCAAAGACCTCACATTCTAACTATAAACACAAGACATGCAAATGAGGGCAAACAAAAAATGGGAAGGATAGGAGAAATGAAGCAGAAGGGTTACAAACACACTTACCTGTGTCTGTTGTGCACATTTTAAAATGCCTAAGGATATGGCGACACTAGGAATATAAAATCCTGTTTAATTGATTAAATGGTTAAATGCAGTGCTGACACTGTGCATAACCGATTAAAAGGGTGAGAGTGGGGCTGGAGCAGCCCTCCCATCTTCTGGGGTTGGGCTAGAGTGGACACTCCCACAGGCAAGGGCTACTCTAGCCCAACTGCTCTTGGCACCTCCCCCTCTGCCCTGCGGGGCTGCTGCTGCAGTTCCCAACCCCCACCCCCACCCATGGGGACTGCTGCTGTACCTCCCTGCTGGCTCCCAGCCCACGTTGGAGGAGGCGGTAGGGCTGAAACGGCACTCATCCCAGGGTTGGGCTGCAAGTGGAGGACTGCCATTTAACTAGGTACCTATTAACATTCCTAGTCTACGCTCCCAAATGTCATCATCAAAACCTATGGTTGACATCCAAAAAACGGACAAAATAAAAATCTCCAGAAGGTGTTCATAAGAACGGCCGTACTGGGTCAGACCAAAGCTCCATCTAGCCCAGTATCCTGTCTACCGACAGTGGCCAGCACCAGGTGCCCCAGAGAGGGTGGACCGAAGACAATGATCAAGCGATTTGTCTCCTGCCATCCCTCTCCAGCCTCTGACAAACAGAGGCCAAGGACACCATTTTATCCCCTGGCTAATAGCCTTTTATGGACCTAACCTCCATGAATTTATCCAGCTTCACTTTAAACTCTATTATAGTCCTAGCCTTCACCGGCTCCTCTGGCAAGGAGTTCCACAGGTTGACAACACGCTGTGTGAAGAAGAACTTCCTTTCATTAGTTTTAAACCTCCTACCCATTAATTTCATTTGGTGTCCTCTAGTTCTTCTATTAGGGGAACTAATAAATAACTTTTCTTTATCAGCCCTCTCCACAGCACTCATGATTTTATAGACCTCTATCCTATCCCTCCTCAGTCTCCTCTTTTCTAAACTGAAGAGTCCCAGTGGCTTTAACCTCTCCTCATATCGGACCCATTCCAAACCCCTAATCATTTTAGTTGCCCTTTTCTGAACCCTTTCCAAGGCCAAAATATCTTTTTTGAGGTGAGGAGACCACATCTGTACACAGTATTCAAGATGTGGGCGTACCATAGTTTTATACAGGGGCAGTAAGACATTCTGGGTCTTATTTTCTATCCCTTTCCTAATAATTCCTAACATCCTATTTGCCTTTTTGACCGCCGCTGCACACTGCATGGAAGTTTTCAGAGAACTGTCCACGATAACTCCAAGATCTCTTTCCTGATTTGTCGTAGCCAAATTAGCCCCCATCATACTGTACGTATAGTTGGGGTTATTTTTCCCCCGATGTGCATTACTTTACACTTATCCACATTAAATTTCATTTGCCATTTTGTTGCCCAATCACTCAGTTTGGTGAGATCTTCTTGGAGTCCCTCACAGTCTGCTTCTGTCTTGCTCCACGTCAACAAATTGTGTCCACATTGGGGCATCATCATCAACAGTGTGAGCAATGCACTGCAGGTATGAAGGCAGAGCTGATCTCAGGGCCTCTTGGGATTCCCCCATAGTTCCCACACAGTCTCTTCAACATCAGAGAGAGGCATCACAAGTAGCTCTGTGAACTCTCTGTGCTGAGGACTGTCGAAACAGCACAGCAGCCTGTTCCCTGCCCTCAAGCTCTGCAGCAGCCTGCCTGCTGCTGTGTACCTAGTGCAGGGAAGAACAGGAGCATTCCAATGATTTGCTCTTTCTTTGTCCTCCAAATGGAGCAGTTCACTCAGCTGTCAGACACTTCCCAGAGCTTTGAAAGGGGAGGGGTGCATGCTTGCAAGGAAGGAGAGATCAAAACTGAGCAAAGCCATCAGGGCAGGCATTGTGGGATATTGGTGGAAACCAGTTGTGTCTTCAAAAACAGCAGAGTCTACACTGGCTCTGTCAGCAATAAAGGGAAGGGAAAAGAAAAAAGTCTCTCAAAGGTGGAAGATTCTTGTTGCCGAAACTGGGTGTCCCTCTCCCCACAAAAGGGCCCTTGCAGTGTGTATGCTTTTGCTGCTTTGTCGGCAAAAGGCAGGTTTTGATGACAAAACTTCGTAGTGTAGACTAAGCTTTAGACGTGTCACAAAATGTTAGGTCTTCCATACACAGTAATGAGATCATAGTACAATCATGAATGCTTGATAAGACGTTTGCACATAAAAGCTGTGACAGAATTATGTGACTTAACGCAAGTTCAATACAAATACCACCTCTTCACTCGACACGTTAATGGCACCTTTCGCTATCTCATCTCAACACAAATTCCTGCAAGTGTACGTTAATCCCTATATGGGACAAATGAAATCAATACACATGTCTTGAGGGGATATAAAATGAGACTGTGACTTGCAACAGCACAAAGTAACATTGCCATTATACGAAGTTACACACAATCCTGGGAAAACTGTGCTTAGAATGTCAACAGGGTCCTCTGAACAGAATGTTTATGCTGAAGAGCTATAAAAAATTGAAAGAGGTCTACCTGCATCACAAAGAAATGAGATGGGAACATTCTGTGCCCTCTCGCTCTGTATTATTTATTTGTATACCACTGCCCCCATGACAGGAAGAGGAATAAAAACAAATACGTTCTGTTTGAGATACTGTACTCTCTACAGTGTCAATAGTTTAATTCATTAAATTTCATCATTTGGCTTTACTGACTAATCTGTACAAATGTACACACATTAATGTAGCCACTGAATACATGGGGCTTCGTTAACCACAATGATTTAAATGCTACAGATGTTATCTACTAATTATTCAAAACGGATCAAGGTCCCTCATCAAAGGCTCTTGTGTAAATTACATTGCCATGGGATAAGAGGGAAGGTCCTTTCTTGGATTGAGAACTGGTTAAAAGACAGGAAACGAAGGGTAGGAATAAATGGTAAATTTTCAGAATGGAAAGGGGTAACTAGTGGTGTCCCCCAAGAGTCAGTCCTGGGACCAATCCTTTTCAACTTATTCATAAATGATCTGGAGAAAGGGATAAGCAGTGAGGTGGTAAAGTTTGCGGATGATACCAAACTGTTTAGGATAGTCAAGACAGAAGCAGACTGTGAGGGACTCCAAGAAGATCTCACCAAACTGAGTGATTGGGTAACAAACTGGCAAATGAAATTTAATGTGGATAAGTGTAAAGTAATGCACATCGGGGAAAAATAACCCCAACTATAGGTACAGTATGATGGGGGCTAATTTGGCTACGACCAATCAGGAAAGAGATCTTGGAGTTATCGTGGACAGTTCTCTGAAAACTTCCATGCAGTGTGCAGCGGCGGTCAAAAAGGCAAATAGGATGTTAGGAATTATTAGGAAAGGGATAGAAAATAAGACCCAGAATGTCTTACTGCCCCTGTATAAAACTATGATTCGCCCACATCTTGAATACTGTGTACAGATGTGGTCTCCTCACCTCAAAAAAGTTATTTTGGCCTTGGAAAGGGTTCAGAAAAGGGCAACTAAAATGATTAGGGGTTTGGAATGGGTCCTATATGAGGAGAGGTTAAAGCCACTGGGACTCTTCAGTTTAGAAAAGAGGAGACTGAGGGGGGATATGATAAGAGGTATACAAAATCATGAGTGGTGTGGAGAGGGCGGATAAAGAAAAGTTATTTATTAGTTCCTCTAATAGACGAACTAGAGGACACCAAATGAAATTAATGGGCAGCAGGTTAAAAACTAATAAAAGAAAGTTCTTCTTCACACAGCTTGTAGTCAACCTGTGGAACTCCTTGCCAGAGAAGGCTGTGAAGACTAGGACTATAACAGAGTTTAAAGAGAAGCTAGATTATTTCATGGAGGGTAGGTCCATAAAAGGCTATTAGCCAGGGGATAGAATTGGTGTCCCTGGCCTCTGTTTGTCAGAGGCTGGAGAAAGATGGCAGGAGACAAATCGCTTGATCATTGTCTTCGGTCCACCCTCTCTGGGGCACCTGGTGCTGGCCACTGTTGGCGGACAGGATACTGGGCTGGGTGGACCTTTGGTCTGACCCCAGTACGGCCATTCTTATGTTCTTATGTAACACTTATGTGGTTTAATTTCCTGCTTATGTGTTTGTGAGACTTCTGAGAAGAAAAGTTCAGACTGATAGAATGTGATACCGGTGTGGGTGGACCTGTCCTTCCAGAGCAAATGAAAGGAATGTCCCAGGAAACACTAATGATTAAAGCTGCAAACAGTGGGAAAAAAAAGAAGCAACCACTCTTGTTACAATTAGATCATTAAAACAAAACATTCACATTGTACTGAAAAAGGTATTATGCAATGAGGGGAATGAACAGAAGAAAAATAAAATTGTGGGAGTAGGAGCAATGCTAAGTATCAAGAAGAAAAGAGAAACAGTTCCTAGGGGAACAGAGTCTTAGGGGAAACCATGGGCAGTTGCTTCAGAGTGAGCAGATATGGTATCAGTTCTCAACTCAGTAGGCTGTCAGATGAACCATTCATGTTCAAAAGCTTCAGGGGGTAGCTGAGTTAGTCTGTAACTGGAAAGCTTAACACACAAGGAATAGTCTTGCAGCGCCTTAAAGACTAACAAAACATGTAGACGGTATCAGTCTTTAAGGCACTGCAAGACCATTCCTTGTGTTTTAAGATGAACCATTAACAGTTTTTGCCTAACAGGAGTGTAATGTCTTTGGCAAACAATCATAGCAAACAAGCACCATCACAACTTTGTCTGAAGACTTTCTATGTACACTAACACACGGTATGCACACAAAACAATAAGACGTAAGCTCAGCAATGTGTTTATATCCTGATCTAAAGAGATGCATTCTTTTCTGCAACAAAATAGGTTTCCCAACTAAAAAAACAGGAAAAGGAATATATGGAGTATGGCCAAAATTTTCAAATAGAAGCTTAAAATTAGGTACCCGAGGGCAGGATTTTCAAAAAAGTGTTCTACTGACGTCAATGTTACTTGTGGGTCTAGTCACTTACGAGCACAGGAAAAGTCCAATTTTTGAACATTTTGGCATCTGTCAAAACAATTTCCTTCGGTTCTAAAGGTAACTTTAGGATATGAACAGGAATCAAGTGGTTTCTTCTGCAGATTCAAAGATACCTACCACCTTTTTTTGGTCTATATACAAACATGGTTTTCTTTACATAGCAAAGAAAATTACATTAATTGGTACACTAGATTATCGATTTTAAAAAAAGTTGTCACAATCAAATACCTCGGTATGTGTATGTTGATATTTTTTAATCACAAATATACTTTATGCTGTATAATTGATATATATGAATTGGATGCAAATAACTAAACTTATTAATTTTTTCTCTCAAACTAGAAGAGTATTTCCTACATCTACCTTGCCACTTAGGAAGTTAAAAGAGCACCACTTAAAACAAATAGTTAGTACTATCCAATTTCAAAAGTGCTGAAAATTTTTTCCAGGCATTACAAGCGAAGTACCTCCTATTCTTGCTAATACAGGTGGAACCTCCGTATCTGGGATTCGCTGGTCTGGCAATATCCATTGTCCAGCAGTATCATGGATGTTCCAGGACAAGAAAGTCCTGGTGGAGGGCTGGGGTTCCCGCAGCAGGGCTGCCCAGCAGGGCTGCCCAGCAGGGCCAGGTGTGCAGAGAGCTGGGTTGCAGCTGGGCTGCCAGGCATAGCAGGGAAGGTGGTGGGGGGACTGGCAGGGCAGCGAGGCTGGTGGTATGGGGGAGTCGGCTAGGAGGCCAGCAGCTGATCCAGGGCTGTGGGAAGCTGGTAGCAGGTGAGTCAGATATAACCTCCTCTGGTCCAGCAAAATCCCTCGGGTCCCAAGGGTGTCAGACCAGCGATGTCCAACCTGTAACATGGCTTCCCACAACAAGCTCCAGACAAATCTCAATAGATACCAACACTAAGCAACCACATATGAAGTGCACTTTTTCTTTGGTTACATTCCTTTAGATCAGTGTTTCTTAAACTTTTTAAGACCAAGGAACAGCAAACAATTTTTTTTTCTGAGGAACACCAAGGATTTTTTGTTGGGGGGAGGGGAGGGGTAAGGTTGGGGGAAGTTAGAGCAAAAAAGATCACCTGCCCCTTAAGGGTGGACATTTTGAATTCTGCTCTCTGTGGCACACCTCCAACTGCCTCGCAGCACATCGGTGTGCCACGGAACACAATTAAGAAACACTAATTTAGATTCTGTTTAGCTGACTAACAAAAAACTAAAAACGAAAAATGATTTTGGGAATATAAATACTTCAATGAGAATTCTAGAAGTAATTGCATTCTATACAGTCTGTCACTCTTACAATTATAGTTAGGAATTGTAACATGACCAAAATGGAGAAAAGAGTATTGTTCTAGAAGCTAAATCTGAAATATATCAAATATGAACGATTATTTTGATTCAGATACTTTTTTATTTTTCCATTCTTCCCCACTATCTAAAGTAGATGGTGGGGGGCTTTCTTCATCACATCTAGTCACTACAGATGTTAAATTGTTTGTAATAAAGTAACCAGGTAACCACTGACAACTTCAGTAGTTACACGCAGAGCAACAGGTGGCTCGCCGGGAGCTGGTGCATGTGAGGAACCGGATTGTAAGCTGACTCCCCGCGCATACCAGGAGCCTGCATGTAACTGAACATTAACCGATGAGCCCAGACTTATTGGTTAACTGTTTACATGGCTGTACTTTCACATCCCTACTAGTCACTGCTTTCAGATAATAAAACAAAAAGAGTATGCACTTCAGGTGGCACTATTTGCATCACAGAAACTTACCCTACAAAACTCTCATATAATATGCATTAAATGCCATTTGTTCAAAAATTAGTAGTGTTTCTCAGTTACCTATAATCTGAATAGGAATTTCATTAAGAAATGTTTGCCTTATACAGAGTAGTCTTCTTACTATATATTTTAGAAACTTTGTGCATCTGTGTGTGATTCTGTTTGTTCAAGAACAATAAAAGCTAAGACCACCAAATTTGGTATGCAGTTTCTTCGTATCATAACTTAAGCAAAGTAAGGGTTTGTTTATGTCAGGACAATGTGATGTGCCTGGAATACGACTGTTTTCCATAACATGGAAAGGGAAGGGTCTGATAGCAGGGACAGTTATGCTTTGAAATGACCACGGGGAGAGGGAGGGGAATGGCAGCAAGTGTGAGGGACAGTTTACTGCAGGATGACTACATGGGGGGAGGGGGGGAGCAGAATACCATGTCTGCATCTGTATCCAATGGCCGGCTTAGGACATGTTGCTGACTATGGGTAAGTACACCTCTTCTCCAAAGCCGGAACGATTTCCATTCCCATCGCAGATTAGCTCCCACGTGCTGCCTCACACTGCTGCCTCTGATACAGTGGCAGCAGCGGGCTCCTCAGGAGTGGGAACGGAGTGCAATGGCTGCCAGCCTCACCCCCCGGGGACTAAAGAATAGTTGAGTAACCAATAAGAATTCATGACCTTAATGATGAATTAGGAGGATGGATAATGGTTAATGACATTAGGGGGAGGGATAGCTCAGTGGTTTGAGCATTGGCCTGCTAAACCCAGGGTTGTGAGTTCAATCCTTGCGGAGGCAATTTAGGGATTTGGGGCACAAATTTGTCAGGGATAGTACTTGGTCCTGCTGTGAAGGCAGGGGACTGGACTTGATGACCTTTCAAGGTCTCTTCCAGTTCTAGGAGATAGTCAATTTAAATTAATGGAGATTGGCTATTCAATTAACAGATATTTAACATCCCTAATTAAGGCTGTAATACCGTCAATGCAGACCAAATGCTGATATCTTTAATGTACCCCCAAATGCTACTGGTGCTGCTACCTCTAAAAAAGGCTGCTTCCTGCATCTTCATGCCAATCGGAGGTCTTAAGGATTGGTGCACCGAGTCATCACTGCATCAAAGTCTAAAAGTGCAAAGTAGTCTATCCAAATGGTTTCATCCAAACAGGGGCTATGGCTTCACTTGGGGTACATCTAACACCACAGGCTTTTGTCAGCAGAGACTTTGTCAACAGATACCATCGACAAAGGCTCTGTCAAGAAAGAGCATCTAGACTACAGCCAGTTCTGTCAACAAAGCAAGCTGCTTTTTCAACAGAGTCTAGACGCTCTCTTCTGAAAAAGCAGTGTGGATGCAATAGCACCTTTTTTTGACATAACTCTCTCGAAAAAAGAAGTTATTCCTCATAGAATGAGGTTTACCGCTGTGAACAAAACTGCCACATTCTGTCAACTTACTGTCGACAGACCTTGGCGGTAGCGTAGACACAGCTATAGTTTTGTCGACAAAACCCTGTAGTCTAAACACACCCTTGGAGAACATAGATGCGCAATGCCTGCTATACCCAGGAAACAGAGCTGCCTTTGTATCTGGCTGGAGCACTGGAACTGTTGTCATAGGACAGGTTGGTTTTTCTATCAATCGCAAACAAAGTCTTTCAGAGCTGTTGAAAACAGACAATTACCTACTAGTGTTGAAACCCCCAGGTATTGCACCCCCTTCCTCTCAAGCGTGAAACTAGAAATACTCAAGAATTACCAAATATACTGATATTAAATTCATATTCAGCCAATTTGCCTTTTGTTAGTCATTTTATTACACTATTACATTTTATTTTACCCAAGTATTTCTGCCAGATCCAGGAAATGTTATTTGCCAAAAATGTTCTCTCCACCACCAAAATGGAATGTATGTTTGTATTTTCACCTACTTTTTCACTATACATTGCTAGTTTCCTACCATTATATCCTCTCCTCCACTTCCTTGTTTGTAAGCAGAATGAAAGTACAAGATCCTTAACTAAAAGTGCTCCCAAAAACTAGAAGAGACTGGAGACTACAATTTGTGTTTCATGGAAAACTGTGATAATAGAAAACGATTCAGTAAGCATGCTTACCAATGAAAATTATTTTTGTAACCATTTCCAACCAGATGTGCAACTCCTTTACATTCCCACTCAGAAATTCAAGAAATTAATCTGGATGGAATGATCAGCAATAATTTTTGCATCACATGGCATATAACTGCCTCACTGATATCTGCAAATTTTACTAATTTTAGAATACTGTGGTGTCAGTTTTGATTCATTATGCAAATCTATTTTATAACTATACATGCTGTTGTAATCTGTTGCTCAAGCCAGAAAGGGCTATTCATTCACTTCCCAGTTACAGTGCTTCCTCCCTCCTCCCACCTCCCTCTTGTGGCCTTTTGCTCTGCATCTAAGAATCTAACACCACATAACAGAAGTGACAATAATACAGATATTCTCACTGCAGAAATAAGTGTACATCCTTACAGCTAATATATGTCAAATGAAGTGTGGTAATATTTTCATAATCACATTTACCATGAAGAAAACCATTACATTTTCTAAAATCCTCTGAATAGAGATGATAAAAACTGGAGATTAAGCAACTATTTGAGCCCTCAGTGAGACATATAAAGCCTCAAAATAATGAAAGACAAATATATTGCAGCGTACAATGTTACATCCTGTACAAGATTTTTAGCATTTCACAAGGCAATACTGATGTAACACTATCCACTATTCAACTAGTATTGCAGGATAAAGAAAACTTTGCTAGGGCTCTTTAAATATTTTCCTTAACTTAGGTCGTAGTGAAAAAAGGTCAGTTAACTGCAATTTTCTAATCTAACAATACTCAAATATATAAGTAACAGCTACTTAACAGGAAGTCACTAATAAGGCTTTGCATTTGCACACATCAAAATTTTGATTCCTCGTGTCTATTAAACTTGCAGTCATCTTCCAACTCTATGATCAAGAGACGTAAGGGAAGGGTAATAAATTAGGCACTATGGAGGCCCATTACAGTAGACTTCTGATAATCTGGCACCTTTGGGACCCAGGGGGTGCCAGATTATCAGATATGCCAGAGTATCAGGAGGTACTCCGGTGGGGGCTGTGATGGGTCTGCTGGGACCCACACTGCGACCAGCCGGGAGGGGAGAAGGGGAGGTTGGCGAGGAACGGCCCGGCAAGGGGCAAACCTTCCGCCGTTTTGCAAAGAGGAGGGGGAAGCCCCGCACAGCTGCTGGTGACAGGCCAGCTGGGGCTGCAAGCGGCAGCAGAAGACTTAGGGAAGTGGCGGAGCAGAGCAGCTAGGGTGCTGCCAGGTTGGTCCTGCAGCGCCGCCCCTCATCAAAGCGGTGCTGCGGGACCAACCAGGCAGCACCCCAGCTGCTCTGCCGCTGCCGTTTGCCACCTGCCTGCAAGTGGCAGCGGACTTGGGAAAGCGGCGGAGCAGAGCAGCTGGGATGCTGCCGGGTTGGTCCCGCAGCACCGCCCCTCGCCTCACCCCCTCTTGCAGCCCCAGCTGGCCTATAGCAGGTGGCTGCGCAAGGCTTCTCCCACCTCCCTGCAAAACGGTGGAGGGTTCGCCCCTCGCTGCGGCATTCCCCGCTGACCCCCCGCCCTCCGGCTGGATGCAGTGTGGGTCCCAGAAGACCCGCCACAGGGGTATAATCCCCTTTTCCTCACCTCCCCTTCCCTTCCCAGCCCGTGAGCACGCATGGGGCTCACAAGAACTCCAATTGTCTGTCTGGCTGGAGCACTTCCGGGTTCCAGTTGGTGCCGGACTATCAGGATTGCCGGACCACAGGATGCTGGACAATTGGAGTTTTACTGTATTTTCAAGTGCAATATGCTCTCTGAAGGAATCATTTACATTCCCCTGCACATTCATGAAGGAGTACTGCTGATTTTCAAAATATTTCCCCCACTTTCTGTATAAAAGCAAAAACTTCATTCACGTCAAGGGCAGCCTCAATGAGCATTTTCCTGGAATAATATATGTTAGACCTTTATAAGACCAAAAATCTTACTGAGTTGCAGATCCAAAGAAGAACTATAGCCACAATGATTCAACTGCTCAGTCAGTGCCTTTCTTGCTTAGCAGAAGCAGCAATACATTTGACGTATTGGTTGACAGAACAAACAACAGAAGTTATTTAAGTTACAGTTTGCATCAAACCACAAGAGAGCAAACTAAACAGCTTGATATATTATTTACTGAGCCAAAAAAGTCACTAAAAATACACAAAACTACTATCAAAATGTCTTCAATTTTCTACCAGAAATTTTACAATTTCTAGCAGCTGGGGCACAAGTTTAATGACAGTCTAATTAGATAATTATTCATTTTAGTCAGCAATATATTTTGAGCAAATTAAACCTCTGATCATTATAAAGACTCTTTTTTGCATACACACTTATTTGGACGATTTAGGATATAGCCGTGAAAAGGACACAAATGATAGACATTAAAATGAACTTAGGGAAATGGTCACAGTATTTATTAAAGAATGAACAGGAAAAATCTCCTGAGATCTAGGACAGCAGAAATCATGGAAACTGACATTCCACAATTAAGAATGTGGTAACCACTGGGGCTAAGTCTACACTACAGCTTTTTCCAATTTTTTTTTCCAGAAGAGGCGTTTCTGAAATTTGGCCCATCTACAGTGGGCCAAGTTTCGGAAAAATGCCCCTCTTTTGGAAGATCCCTTTTGAATGAGGAAGACAGGGCTTCCAAAAAGAGCGCATGTGCACTTCCGCCAAAAAAAAAAAAAAAAAAAAAAGCGCAAGAGCAAACGCGTTCCCTGGATGCAGCGGAGTTTTTATCCCGGTAAACCTCCGCAGTGTAGACATACCCGAAATGTTTTAAAACAAATTTCAGCCATCATTTGCAATTCCTGATGAGACTATCGGAGTTCAAACACTGCATGTTTTACTTTACAACTTGAAATAAACCATTGTGAAGCAAGTCATTTAGAAAGTCAATTGTTTACCCTAAAATTGGCTGAATATAAGTGTGTTTAGCAGGTTTATCATTATAATGTTGAATATTATATCCCAATTTATACTCTTCTTTATAAGCTACATTTTATTAACCAGAGTGAATGAATACGTGTAACTTGGTTGCACCATTTAAGCATTTTTTTTAAACAAACCAAGTGCTTAAAACTTAAGATTCAGAAAAGATTTGTACTATTTCTGCTTCATAATTCTCATGTTAAATGGGCAAGAAAAACTCAATTTTATTGACTGGATAGTAAAAAAAAGCACTCTGCGGGGCTTAGAGTTTCAGATTGTGAAACTTATCAAAACATTATTAAGTTTAAGCCACTTTCAGAACCTCAAGATGTTTCCCTAAGAAAAAAATCTCATTGCATTTAAATGGAAGTTACATGTAACTAGGGCTTGATAGTCAAAGGGCGAGTGCCTATCTCCAGTCCCACTGAAAGTCAATGAGAGTTATTTCTCTTAGAAAACATCTCAGTGGTTAAAGCTCCGAAATTCTATGTTCATCATTTTCAAAATCTCTCTCAAATTTGAAAAAATAATCTGGTAAATGGTCATGTATACCTCTATTTCTATTAATTTTAATATCCTTTTCTCCAGCTAACCTTGTGAAATAATAAGAGAGCAAATATGATAAATATTTATTTTACACAATAGCTGCAATACAGCTACTATAAGAATATATTAAATGATAGTATTATTTTCTATTTTAAAATACATACATCTTAAACTATCAAATATTGCAGAGGAGCTTTATGCAGAGATGATTAACAACTAAATCAACTCACAAAAGTAACAACTTAGTGTCAAGCAGTCATGAGGGTGGGATTTGCAAAAGCACCCCATTGATTTAAATTACTTGGCTTCTTTTGACTATCCCAGCAAGAATAGCTAAAACACAATGGTGGACAAAGCCCTTCCTCGAGCAAAGGGAAATAATGGTATGGGTGGAGAGATTTAGATACTGAAACTTGAATATTAAGGAATGAATATCCAACACTCAATAGGAGACTCTTAATTCACTCAGCAAAAAGTTCTCAGTACCATATAAACTGGGTCAAATTCAATGGAAGCATATAACATCTAAATCAATGTAGTATAGGTGCTATAAACCAGCATAATATCTATAAAGGAAAGTCATAGCTGTCAATCTTAAAATTCATAAAATAAGAGTTGGGAAAATTAGCCTTTTGAAAAATTAGCTATCAATAGTCCATTTTAAAATGGAAGGTGAGTAATCGTGTGATGCCCCACAAGTTAGGACCAGTGAAATTCATTATCTATTCATGACCTGGAGCGGGTAGACAACAAAGTGGAAAAATTTGCTGATGACAATATTATGTAGTCTCAAACTTTAATATTATGTAGGTTAGTCAGGATTAGAGATGTTACAAGAAACTTATTGACTAGGCAAAACAGACATCGACTGATGAAATTCAAAAGGTAGGTAAAAGCAAAGTACGACAACTGAAAGGAACAATGCAAACCTACTCATACACATTGATGGATTCTACAAACTTAAACCAGTTTTAGTTGACTTAGTTAAAATCCCTGTATGTACACCTCCATTTGAGAGGCTTATTTTAAGTTTAATTTAAATCTGTGCTTTACTAACTTAAGCTACACCCTAGCACATCTGTGTCTCCATACAACTCTTCACACTGGTTTAATCAACTGGTTTCAAATTTACATATTATAACTGTGCATATAGTCAAATCCTTAGTGAAATATTTAAAAAAAACACCAAAAATGCCCTATGGAAATATTAAATGGAAATATTCTCAATGAACAAAAGATTGCAAGGAAGGTGTTGGATTACATTAAGGAACAAAATACTACTGAAAATATAGCATCAATATATAATTTGATAATATGCTCTCATTCTGGATATTGTCTCTCAAATCATTTAAAAAAATCAGCAGAAATAGAAGAGATCACTTAAAATGATTAGAAACATGGCAAGACATCCAGATGAGAACTGAAAATTATTTTAACTAGTTGATTTAAAGGGGAGGTGTGATGTGATGAAGGTAAATAAATTAAGAATACATATAAAGACAATCATGTGCTCCCTTCTGTATACCTCACATAATAAAAGAGCCAGGAAACACAGAATTAAACTCACAGACAACAAATACAAACCAGCCAAACAGATGGAAGGAATTACTTTAAACAAAATTAAATCTTACAAGAGGGGCAAATATATTTACGGACTTAAAATAAGGATTAGACATTTATTGTAACGAAATGATTTTTTTTCAATCAGTTAGAATAAATAATTAGTGGTGACCACTGTCTTCATTCTTTGGGACATATAAAGCTGCCACTAACTTCTCAAGGTTACAAAGAAACTTCTCCCTGCATATGTATTATTGCATAAGCATACAACTAATTCTGAAGCACCTGGTGCAAGTGTCAGTGACAGGATACTGGCTTAGGTGAACCATTGGTCTGACTTGGCAAGGCAATTACCATTAAATGACTCTGCAAAAACAAAAATTAGCAGGCTACCTTTCCATTCCATATATATCAGGGCAATTTCAAAGTCTATGTTTCTTATTTTGCACCCTATTTTTAAACATCTTACATTAGCAAACATCTAAATAGATAATTTCTCTCCAACTCATGGAAAAACTAAGCAAGGGAAGATCTTCATACAATGAAACTTTGCTGCACAAAACTGACTTTTTACTGGCTGTTTAGGAACGTATAGTTCACATCCTTATGGCTCAGAATCAAAGTAATGAAACATCTTTCACAAGTAAAAGACACAATTTTGAAAGAAGACTGGGTGAACTCAGAATTGGTATTGTAATACAGCATTCTGTTTTATTAAATAAAAATAACAAACCACTGTCAAGACCGAATAGAAATGGTATCCTCCTCCAACTCCCTGTCAAAACTCTATCAAGTGAAGCAATGGGACAACTTAGAAAAGTGAGTGGGCTGCATAGTGACTCTCCTTCTCAGTGGGTTGCAAGACTGTTGAGACCGGGATGGTCTCCAAGGACAGAATAGTTTTGCTATCTGCGCTTGCTTGCCTAGAATTTGTGTGGTGTGTCCATTGAACCGTAGCAGCACTTTGATTGGATGCAGAAGGAGCTCACGGCTCTCACAACATTGTGTGCAATCAGCGCGTACCTCACTTCACATGCCTGTGCTTTACGTGCATGTCACTTTTAGGGTCTCCCCCCCCCCCTTTACCAGTATTACTATGTGGATGGAAACAAGAGGAATTTGCCTGGGCAATGGTGAACAAAAGGTCTCACAGGCCACACAGAGCCCCAATGGGCTGCAGATTGCCCACCAAAGTATAGCAATATTCAAACAGCTGAATACTAACAAATGTAGTTATTTAAAGCCCAACTAGTAAATTATATTTAAATTCTCCTCCATTTAATATACATTTCATTTTACATTTGAAACTCAATTTTTAGAAAGTCCTCTCATCAAGTGTTTCTGGAGTTAGTGGGGTTTTTTTTAAAATATAAAAACATACCAAACATGGTACAGTTTTCAAGGTCACATTCTCCTTTATTCTTATTAAATTATTCCTTTAACTTCAAAGAGTAGCCCAAGGCCAGCATGGTGTCATCAGGTTCAAACTGTATATTTAACTGGTTCGCTAAGAAAAAATATTTTGAAACAAAACAAAAATGAAAAGACTTGTGACACCTAAGTTCTCTCATCAGCAGGAAGTTACGAGGTATCCTTATAAAGCACACCCATTTTGGCAACTTATTCCACCCTTCTTTAACATTATTTCTGCAACAGATCAAAACACAGCTATTTCTTTGGGGGGGTGGAGGGGGTTCTGACTTATTCCACCCTTCGTTAACATTAGTTCTGCAACAGATCAAAACACAGCTATTTCTTCGGGGGAGAGGGGGTTCTGTCCAGAGATGTTGATATTCCTTCCTATGTATCAAGTTTCTTATTAATCATGAAGGGAAAGTTAGAAATAATTATTTTTTTCTTTAATAAGGAAATACACACCATATTATTCTCAAGAGCTTCTATTCAGAGTACTAGAGTTATTGATTTAAAGTTCCGTGTGAGAAAAGTGTCTCTGAAAGAAACAATGCCTAATTGAAATACAACCACTTTTAGACAAAAAAAATAAAATCAATCCCTGGCCAATTTCTGTAGCTTTGCAATCTCATTTTTCCATTTCTCTCCTCGTTTCTGTGTGAAAGACCCAAGAGAAGAAGAGACTGAGTGTTCCTTTAGTGTCTCTGTAAGAATAAAACTGAACTTCATATGCAGCCATTAATAAAGATGCCATTATAACCAAGTATAATTGATCAGAGTTCGTTGTTAATTTACCCTTTCCAGATCCACATTAGCTCCAAAATGAATAGTATCCTTTAAGGAGAACTACTCTACCTTTCAGGCCCTCTCTGAACTGATCAGAACTACATTAGATATCAACAACGTTTATTATTTATATTGTGATAAAGCTACTTACGGTATCTGAGTTTTGACATGGATTTATCAGCAACAACATTGGAACTATATTATAAGATTATACTATGCACCAAACATCCCCATGATGATGTCAGTATGAGCTGATGGCATGACCAGAGCCTGTCTATACTCCTTTATGTGTTTTCACTGGGTCACATGACAGTTGATTTTTGTAATGCAGACAGAACCTAGAGTGTCATTATAGAATACTATTCACATTTCTTACTGCAAGAAAATAATGTGCTTGTCAAAATGTAGTCACATACTCTGTTCCAATCTACTAGCCTGGGTCTGCAAAGAGGGGAATGTTAGGGTATGTCTAGACTACATGTCTCTGCCAACAGAGACATGTAAATTAGACATTCTGACAGACAATGAAGCTGGAATTTAAATATCCCCCACTTCATTAGAATAAAAATGGCCACCTCGTTGTGCCGGCTCAGCTTTTTGTCGGCTCAAAGCGGCAGTCAAGACGGGGATCTGTTGACAAGGAAAGCCATTGTCAACCGATCCTGTAAACCTTGTTTCACGAGGCATAAGGGATCGGTCCACAAGGGGATCGGTCGGCAAGGAAAGTCTTTGTCAACCGATCCCTTATGCCTCGTGACACAAGGTTTACAGGATCAGTCGACAATGGCTTTCCTTGTCGACAGATCCCCGTCTTGACTGCCGCTTTGAGCTGACAAACAGCTGAGCCGCACAACGCAGTGGCCATTTTTATTCTAATGAAGCGGGGGATATTTAAATCCCTACTTCATTGACTATGTCGGTATGTCCAATTCACATGCCTCTGTCGGCAGAGACATGTAGTCTAGACATACCCTTAGGGACAGGCACGGAGTTTCCATGGAAGAAAGTAACTGAGTTTATTCCACTGGGATCTGGTGTCTGGATGAAGGGCTAAGTGAAACATAGCAGACACACAAATACTCCTGAAAAGCATAACAGAAGGAGAATCACCACCAGGACAAACAGAAGAAAAACAAACTAATAAAAAGTTATTCTTGAGGGGAATGTGAGAAACCATAATTTTATTTGGTTAAACTGAACCAAACTTTTCTCCTCTTGGTTCAAAGGTCATGGTGGTAGATATTCCTGATAGTTTTCTTCATTTAACATCACCTCAAAGCAGGATATTACATCAGATAATGGAATGTATCATAAGCATCCAGTTTTAAGAGTCTTATTCTGAGAAAAAAAATCTTCTGAAAACAAGGTGAACTATGAGTAAGTGTGAAAAACTAACGAAAAAGTTTAAAAGCCTTTGGTTCCACGAGAGGAGGTTTACTCACCAACATCCCTCACCCAACCCCCCCCCCCCACATCATTTTTAAAAATCTGCCTGATACAATAGTGAAATAAACATGTCTTCTCCAACCTCTCCATATAACAGTTATGTCTGTATTTAATTGTATACTGTCAATCCATTTTTTTTTATTTACCACTACTTATAATGTAACTGATTGCATCTCTTTTGCTTTTGGTATGATCTCTTACCCTGTCTGGCTACACTCCAGTTTCCTTTTCTTTACAAAGCCACAATGAAGTTTTTTCAGCACATCATTTTTTCCTTCTCTCACCCTTTTCTTTGCATTGACTTTTCTGCCACCTCCTTTGTATTTCTCTCCACTTGTTTCCACTCTCACTTCTCCCTTCTGTAACACTTTTTTTTTTAAACTCATCTCACACACACACTTTCACCTCCATGTTCCCATGCACCTATGTACAGGAGATGAACAATGTATCAGACAATATACACATGATTAAAGCTACACAACACACCAAAACCTGGTATAAAATATCCTTTTGGGAAACCAACGCTCACCCCCAGCATCTAGAAATGGGGAGATGCTATCTTTGACCCTTGATCAAGGCTCCACTTTTGTATTATTCATTAATTTTATTATTCTTAAAGTGTGCTGTGTAAAGGGGGAGAAAGGCAAACGTAAGATAGAGAGCGCAATTAAAGGCTATTCTACTCACCTGATGTAGTTGTGAACTTTTAACTTTCTTTAAAAAATTAAACACAACAAAAAAAGCCAATGTTAATGCTATTGTTTGGCTTCTACCAAACGTGGCTTAGGAAAGTCAAAACACACCTCACTTTAAAAATGTGATGGCTATATTATCACAACAGAAGAATAAAAAAAGTTATGCTTTTTTAGACTTATTCTAGTGAAAGTTTGGACTTACAGAATCAGCTAAAATATGCTTTTTAAGAAGATTTTTCTGCACGATGTAGCCTCACTGAAACAATCTTCTCATCTCCATGGTCTCAGCCCTACCTGCTACCTCTTTCAAATACAGACTTCTTACGTTGTCTTGTATGAAGATGAGGCTTCATTAGGCTCTGAGAAAAATCTTAGACACTACTTAAAGTTCAGACAAAGTTTTTCAGTTGCTCCTTTACTCTGAAATTCCCCCAAACCTAGATACACACTCCGCATCACTACAGTCTTTCCACATGCAAAGTTTCAAGCACATATAAAGAAATTACTGATTTTGAGGTCTTATTATGGAACTCTTCCTAGCAACTCCTAGGCTTATATGAAATGTGAAGAAAAACAGTCAATCATGCATTTCAATCTAAATCATACACTAGCTACTTGCACAGATACCAGATGATGTAAACTATTCCACAAATGGAGTTCTAAGAAGGATGAAAATACAAAGCTGAGTGGTATGATCAGAAGTGATGGGTGAAGAGGCTGTGTGACTATATTGAGTGAAGGTAGAATTCTGCAAGGCATAAAGAAAACCCAAGGGTGGCAAAAACAACAGGAAACAGCAGGATGAAGTGTGGGAGAATACCAGACAAACTCCAAGTTATGTTTTAAGAGGGATTATTATATTACTGCCATCAGTGATTGCTTGGAAACAAAGGTCAGACAGAGGGAGAATCAGTGGAGAACATCATCATTTCAATATTACTCTTTCCACCTATCTCAGTCTCTGCCTGCCATGCTTAATTGCCATCTAAACTTTGCAAAGCAAATAATTCCAAATGTCACACTAAATTTTTAAGATTAACAGAATCTTCTCAATACAAATTTAAGAGGATACAAAGGGTTTAGGAGGAAGCCACAATGGAATTTCTAATTTGGAAGAGATATTAATTTGTTAGCTATATATTACAATCACTTCTGAAATGATCAGTTGGTTAAATAAAATCCAAAGAATTGCTTATTGCAAATTGTTCAAAATCCAACAACTAGTTAAAGATTATACTTGCTTACTAAACGCATTACACTGGTTAAAACCTCAGGAGTATTTGAATGCAGACACACAAATACCTGTTACATTATTTTTAAAGTATTTTATTACGCAGATCTATAAAGAAAATTAAGACTGCAGTAGTTTTTAAAGTTTTAAACAGCCAAAATTTCTCTCTTGTAAAAAAGGCATATTTATTAAAGTAAACTGCTATTCATTCATAGCTATTTAAGCTGTATGTTCAATATTTCTTAAAAAACTACTGCTATATTTAAGACCTATGAAGGAGACAAAATCTGCATTTCAGAACACAAAATGTGATGTGCAGGTTAACTATCCTGGTCAGGTGTCTAATGAGAATTCAAATTTCACACTTCTGCGGAAACCAACAACTTCAGTAAAGTAGGAATTAACCTATAAAATTATTTGACATTTCTTCTTCCAGTTCTAATAACTACATTCAATATTCAATATACATACAAGTAGTATTTTTTAAACAACTACAGATAGAATTTTTTCCAAGTGGAAAGTTACTCTTTTTCCATCCTTGTTGAATTCACAAATGATTGATTGCAACTTCCTAAAATCTTCCATAAAAGTTCAACCTTTGGGTTAAGCTCAAGCTTAGATAAGAGAGAGAGCGCGAGGGGGGAGGTAGTTCTGGAACAGTTAAGATTGCAAAATTATAGTTGTTGCTCCCGACAAAAGCAAAATTACTATTACTTGCATGTAAATCTGCTTAAATACCAATACATAACAACACAGTATTACAAATACTAGTGTAAAAGACAGCATACACTTTTTCCTCCTCTAAAATTATTCCAATAAACTCTGTTTTTTAAAAAAAAGAGCAAGGAATAGATCTCACAAATGGTTTATCTAGTCCAGTATCCTGTCTTCTGACAGTGGCAGTTGTTTCAGGGAGAATAAACAGTACAAGGCAATTTCGAAAGATCCATAGCAATTTTGAGAGATTCACGCTCTGTTGTCCATTCTCAGCTTCTGACAGTCAGAGGGTTAGGAACACTCCTGCTCATTTTGGTTAACAGCCACTGATAGAGCTATCATGTACAAGTTTATTTAACAAACTTACTTTTTTGCCTTCACATCATTCCATAGCAATGAATGCCACAGGTTAACTAAGCACTGGGACTGCGTCAAGTACCTCCTTTTTTGTTTTAAGCTGCTTATTAATTTCACTGGGTAACCCTTAGTTCTGGGGGAGGGGAGGAGAGAACAAACAAACAACACACCCCTTTTCTTTTTCTCCAGCTCACTCAATTTTATCCCTCCTTAGTCATCTCTCTAAGACGATCAATCCTAATCTTTCCATATGGAAGCTGTTTCATACCCCCTAATTATTTTCATTGCTCTTCTCTACACCTTTTCCAATTCTAAGGATTTTTCTTTTAAGATGAAGTAACCAGAACTGCACACAATATTCAAGGTGAGAGCGCACTGTGGATTTATACAGTGACATAGTATTTTATTATTTTTCCCTTTACAAACATTTCCTAACATAGTTAGCTTTTTTGACTGCTACTGCATAATGAGCAGATATTTTCAGGGAGCTATCAAACATGCATCTGGATGTGCATATGCTATATCATTTAAAGCATGGATGATGAAGCCTTAATGGTGGGCAACTCTTTGCAACATATTTGTTCTACCTTTACCAATCAACTAGAGTAAAATTCCACCCAAACTATCCTTTACAAGCAGATGCATTTTTATTTTGTTTTGGTTTTTCAATAGATTGCTGTTTGGGTAATTTTTCATGTGCTTGGGGTAAAACAGAAATGATGTCCATTATGTGTTTATTATCTATAATTAAAAATTTGTCCAGAAATGAACCATTAATCCCAAACGGTTAGTATTACTGAGTAACAACAATTTCAAGAACCCTGAGATTAGCTTAGTGAAGACTTGTCCATAATTTTATTAACATACAATTTTAATACCATAAAGAATAATAATATTGGAAATGTTCCACTCCTTTCTTTTGTGATTAAAATAAAATCTCCAAGGTTGCCATTATTGCCTATTGTCTAAACAACACACACACCAAAATTGTATTTACTAACCAAAACTGTATTTACTAGGCTAATACACATTTATTAAAATGCATAAATCTGCCATTGATGGCCGTAAACAATTCTTACTTAGTATGTGCCAAGGAAATGTTTTACCATGTTATAATCAAAATTAGGGTATGAATTTTAGATTTGTTACATTGTTTATGGTTGCACTTTCATTTAATGCTTCTCCCCCAATCCTAAAATAAACTTGAATCAAGGACAAAATGTCATTTTCTAAAAGTCTTGCTCCTGCTTCCAATATGAGTTTTACTGTTAATTTCAGCACAAGCAGTACTGGGCCATAAATTTGTATTTAAAACGAGTATTCCCTATTTAAAAAAAAAAAAAAAATCACACTTTTTTTGTACAGATTAATTTAAAACACATTCAGAATCTTACAAAATATATATTCTTGAGACAAAAGTAGCAGCAACCTATGCCTAGTTTAATCACTGTATTACTGTATAGATTTACACATTCTTTAAACCTAAACTTTTTCAAAACTCTATCAGAAAGTATGATTTTGACTTAAAATAACTGAATCGAAACAACAGCTAACGTATAGCAGTGCTTCTCAATCTGGCTGCTGCAGGGGCACATTAACAGACAGGTTAGTATATTGTATTTACAAATGAAATAATTGCTTCACCTCCCTCCCCCTCCAATTATTCTCCTATCCTAAACTATGCAAATAATTAACTAAAATCAAGAATTCATATTCTCAGGCTGCACATTGTCATAAGGCAAAAAACTGCTACTGTTCGAAAAATTAAAACTTGTGAATCAATATATGCATTTTCACTCCTATTTCAGGACAGCTTTTTATAATTTGCAAAAGAAACATATTGCTCTGTGGACACTTTGCATAACTTTCTGCATGCAAATAATTTTAGCAGCAACCCCACTCTAGCAGAAAGAGGCTACTTAAAAAAAATACTGACCTAATCTTAAGTGTTGTGGTGCAAACAACTATTGCTATAATGATGTTAACTCATCAAGGAAATGAATATGTTAGGATCGTATTTTGGTAACACTGAATGTATCATCTCTCAAACCTCAATGGAATGCACAGGCCTGTAAAGAACTTCACTTCAAACTGTGGGCTTTAAATTAACTGTTGCTCTTCTTGCAAGTGTACACTGCTCTTCTTGGTTCCTGTCTGAATTCATCTAAGTGAGGCCTGCACTATCGTTACCTCAAACCATTCTAAACCATCAACTAGCCATTAAAAGCTGCACATGGGAAATATGCAAAAACAAGGAGAAGTTCTGTGGCACCTTATAGACTAACAGATTTATTGGAGCATAAGATTTGGTGGGCAAAGACTCACTTCGTCAGATGGGAAATATGGTTATTTAATACAATACCACGTTACAGCAGGAATGCAATCACAATAAGACCTATGTGCCAAAAATTTTTTTAAAAGATCAGATTTTATGTATTTTTGAAGATCACCATTTTTCCCTCAAGTTTTAATTTAAGAAAATCAGGACAAGTTAAAACATGAATATTTTAATCATCAGTCCAGGATTCCACCCCTTCTTCCGTGTTTTCTATTGTCTCTGTTCAGCGTGAGAAAGCAAGAAAGGCAACCCAAAGTAGCGAAGAACTCCGACGCGACTTTTTAAAAAGGAGAAAGTATGCAGCGCTGGCATGCCCGAAGAGGGAGGCATGTCCCTTTAACTCAGCGCTGCTTAGCTGAGCAGGCAGGAGAGTCTGGAAAAGGTCACCCAGACATACTTGCTCCTACAACGCCACTCCTCGCTGAAAAGTACTGCAGTGATTACTAATCGAGCAGGCAGGATCGGTAAAAGTTTGTAAGTTTCACTCCAGCTCCCGGCGCAAGTTTCTGGGTCGATCTGGAGCGATCTCCTCCTTTTCCAGGGCTCAGGGCATGGGGAGGAACGAGAGGCAAGCTCTTACCTTTCTTGGCTTTCGGGGAGTTCTTCTTGCTTCGGTTGCTGGCTCTCTCTTCCTCAATAGCAGCTGCTATCTCTGGGTTGTCTTCCCCATTGTACCACACTAACAGCTCTTCGCCCGGCTCAATTGGCTGGAGGAAAGCAAAGAGACAAATGCAACACCAATCAGAGGCAGGGTTGTTAGCAAAAGGCAGAGAAGCAGGCGCAGGGCCAGAGGGCGTGGAGCTTGCTGTGGGGATTGCAAACAGCTGTACTCTGCACTAAGAACATATTTCCTAACTGCCTGCCTAACCAAACAGGAAGAACTCTTTAACCCTTCCAGGCTGGGCTTGTGCAAGGCAGGCTCTGCTGCAGCACCGCAGAGCAACCGAGAGAGGAAGAAAAAAGGTTTTGCAGCAAATCCCTCTGCTGGAAGGAGGACTCAATGTGTCAAAGACAGTAGCACCGAGCCCTGGCTGAAGACACAAGTTGCAAAAAAGGAATCAACATGGAAAACTACTCCTCTTCTTTAAACCTCACGGAACCAATACAGTTCTCTGATCCCCCGGCAATGGATGCGGAAAATACTGCCTTTTGGAAGAAGATTGTAAAAGAGGGCTCTGCTCTTAAAAAGGAAGGTACGGCTTTAAAATGAGAGAGAGAGAGAGAGAGAGAGAGTGTAGGTAACAGAAGATCTTAAATTAAGATACAGTATGCAGATAGCCTGGTAAACCATATTTTCTTCCTAGCAGGGGAAATGCTGACACCTTGTTTCACGAGGTAATCTAGAAAGTATTTCCTCCCAATCTACTGTTTCTTATCAAACGAATTTTAAAATGTGTTTCAAAGTTCATGTTAAGCCAAGAAACTTTTACTGAGGACTAACTGTGCTTACATTTCTATGTATGAGTTGCATATAATTAGAGAGAGAAAATATTTGAAACATGTAATTTCGCAACTCTGGATTCACAAACTCTCTAACATATATTTTAAATTAAGCATATACTAAATATTTCCTTCATTTTAATAGTGCTAATTGAAACTATTTACACAACACAAACAACAGTCTTGTCTGCAATACAAAAAATAATAAGAAATATAGAAAACCATAGGGAACAGCCATCTATTGAAGTTAACAGTTTGGAACTTAAATTTAAGAATACATTTACAGGAAAAGTTTATGCAGAGGAAGGAAACAAGAGGAAAATGGAAGATAATTACTACAGATTTCAGAGCCCTCTGCTCCCTCCACCCCCAATTAAGCCCACAGATAGAATTATAGAACACTAGAACTGGAAGGGACCTTGAGAGGTCATGCAGTCCAGTCCTCTGCCCTCATGGCAGGACTCAGTACCAAAGAGAGAACTGTGCACCATTCCACATTTTTACTAAGAGTTTATGCAACACAAACTCAAAAAAGAAAAAGAGTGAAACAAGAAATTGAACTAAACACAAATCATTACAATTACGACTTTGGTATTTCAGTGCCATCACCATGCTGCTCATTATAATAATTTACTGATAATTGTATGTAGTCTTAACGAGAATAATCAGGATCATAATTTTTTAGTGACTCTCTTCAAAGGTTTTCCCAGCTTGAGCAGGGTAACAGGGAAATACCTCTGCATATATTTTTTCAAATTATCTCATAAGCATTTCTCTATTCAGAACAATTCTGCTTCAGTGTAGGAGTTAAATCCATTCATTAGTCCTTGATACAAATGCCTTTCCTGAAACCATCCTTTTCCATAGCTGAAGAATAATATGGTGCCAGAAATAATTTATAATTTTAAAGTAATTAGGTTAGAGCTAAGGGGATCTCAAGTTATTATTTTAAGTTTCAGCAGAGCCAAAGGAGGGGGAAATCCTATTATGCCCTCATACACTAGAAGAACTCAGTACATGCAAGGTTCCAGCTAGGCATCCATATTTTACTGTGATCAGATCTAACTTTTGGGGCTTGTAAAGACATTTGTTTATGCAGAATTTCCTGTTCTCCTCTAGTACAGTGCCAACCATGAGTTTACTCACAGTCCCCCATCCTGCTAAACTGATGAATGTGGTGTGATGATTTTGTGGAAATCATTTGCGAATAAAAGTCTCAGGAGTAGCAGTGTTAGTCTGTAACTAAAAAGCTTTGAACACAATAAATGCTCCTGTGGTACCTTAGAGACTAACAAATATAGATAGTATCATGAGCTTTTGAGGGCACAACCCAATTCAGCTTGTGCCCACAGATGAAGAAGTGGTTTGTGCCCACAAAAGCTTATGATACTATCTATATTTTTTGTTAGTCTAAGGCAGTGGTCTCCAAGCTTTTTAAGCACAAGATCACTTTTGTGAATTTAAGTACAATCCAGGATCTACCTCAAAGCCAAATACTCTTGCCAAGGGCTGGCCTTACCATGAGGTGAACTGAGACAACTGTCTCAGGTGCCAGACTGGGAGGAGAAGGAGGAGGTGTGCCACTAGGACCCAGAGTGTAGAAAACTGTGTCTGCTGCTGGCTCAAGCTAGGGGACATGGGGGCATCATTTGAGCTCCCCGCCTCAGGTGCCAAAATGTTGTGGGCCAGCCCTGCTCTTGCCGCACTTCCTTTGTGTGCCTTCTTCAAGGCCCTGCCCCTGCTCACTCCATCCTCCCTCCTTTCATCAGGCAGGAGGAGCGAGAGAGGGGGTGCAGCCTCTGGTTTGGGGTTAAGGGATTCGGACTGAGAGGGGCTGTGAGCTGAGCCGGGGCAGAGGTTGTGGTGCAGGAGCGGGTTCAGCGTACAGGCTCTGTAAGGGAGTCTGGGTCTATGGGGCTCAGAGCTAGGGGAGGGGCTTGGGACAGGAGAGGGTTTATGACTGGAGCAGGGGTTCAGGATGCAGTTTCCAGCTGGACACGGCTTATCACAGGTGGCTCCTGGGTGGTGGTGCAGTGGAGCTAAGGCAGGGTCACCTCTGCCTTGGCCCTGTACCAGTCAAAAGCAGCTAGCAAACTCCATCCCAAGTCCTGTTGTGCCCCCCTCCATTCTGTAGAGATAGAATACAAGGTGCAAGGGGGTTACCCTGACATCAGCACCCCCTCCTCTGTCCTGCACAGCAAGCGGGTGTGGGGAAGACAGCTCCAAGACAAATGGCAAGAGGTACACAGCAGTGGGGGGGGGGGCGGGGGGGGGAAGGGCAGCTGAAGTGCTGGCATGAGATAGGTGATCCTGACTGGTTTGGCCAAGAGGCTATCAGAGTCTCTAAGATCTACCAGTAGATCCTGATTTACTCTTTGGTGATCACTGCTCTATGGTACCATTTGTTGTTTAAGTTTTTTGGCGAACAATAGCGGGCTACACCCCCTGCTTGCTACGTTTGCCAACTCCCCTCTCTCTGTAAGTAAGTTTGTTTTCATACTTACAAACAGAATCTCTTGTCTACAAGATGTGACATGCACAGCTTAGCATTCATTAGTTGCAAAGTCTACTGACAATTCTTTTAACAATAAATGGGAATACTGTAACAATGTATAAAGGGTTTCAAGTTTTTTATATGAAGGGATTAGCTTCGCTTTATACATTGTGACATAGCTAATCATATATACGTAAAGTGTTAATATGGATAAGTATCATGATTTTTAAAATACGTACACTATTTTGAGAACTATAGTTTTTCTTAAGCTATCCGAGCCATTGTTTTCCCAATTTGCTAAATTCCAAAGCATATACATTTTTCAATTAAGTAAAAGGCTTATCAGCAAATCTATGTGTAAAACTGTAGTGACCATTATACTTTACACATTCACATAAGTAAAATGTAAGGCCAATGCCAACCAGATTAACCTGTATTAATATATATACCAGGTTTTAAGCAATGTAAGCAGCTACATAGAAATTTACACAAATGTAAACTGATTTAAAATATGTAGTTAAACAAGTGTAACTTTAAATATAATAGTGGCCTACAATTTTGGGTTCCATTCTTAGTTTTGGAGCCATGATGGAATAAGTGTTAGGTAAAATATTTGCTCAATGTCAGTGGGGTGGTGCTATGTGGCCAGTAATGAAGACAATGTTCCTGCTCCAATCTAAATAATCTACAATTGGGGGTTGACAACAAAGAGCAATACAAGTCAGTGCTGTGTTAAGCATGCAACTTGTAAGTTCCATGGCTGGCTGTCCATGGAACCCACCCCTAACCCACGCACACTTTTGAGTTTAGTGTTTGAGTTGCTAATCAGTAGCTAAATCAAGTCGTCTGACCCTGTCCTGCCAAATTAAGATGTGACCTGCCTTCATCAGTCCAACCTTATACAGTAGAACATTTCCCATATTAGCAATACTAATTAGAACAAGGGTTTTACTTTGAGGAAATCCACGGTCACTTGATTTTGATGTAGATTAAGATTACAACAATATCTAGAAAACAGGAGGCAAGGATCAGAAAACATTCCTGTATAAGAGTTTTCACTAAAAACAACATAAAAAAATCTAAAATTTATCTACTGGAGCTACTTTCTTAAATTTTGATGACAGCAAAAATTAATATTGTATTTTAAGAGTAAATGCATAATTCAGCAAGAAGCATGTGTACATTATAGTAGTGGTGGTTCTCATTACGTACAGGATATTGCAAAGTTTGAAAGTTACATGTAGAAAAAATACAGAAAGAACTTTGTTGTTTGTAAGTTCTTCATAAGAACAGAAAAGGATTGCAAAACACAACTTATATGAACAATGCACAGAAGCAAGGAAATTAAAAGTTAAACAAAGCAATCAAACAACACACCCCTTCTATTCCTTCCCAGAGAGGCATACACCTGAATTATTACTACAACTACCATAACACTAAGGACCACACATTGCAACCCAAATTCAGACTTCTTCACAATTGCTTTACTAACATATCTTTACTAAACACCTTTTCCCAAAACTATTAGATTTGATATTCAATAGGGTTGGGAGGAAAGAGTTTCCTAAAACTTTACATGTTAAGTATGACATCCCTAGCAGGGCAAAGTTAAGGTGATGCATTGTCTTCGGGCACATTCCCTTAACCAGTATTCCCTCTAATTTTTTTAATTCATGTGTGGATTTTTTTCCATCCATGTACAGGTATGCGCCAATGTGCACCATGGCAGAAACAACCTACCTGTGGGCTGATAAGCTGCATGACATTTGAAATCTCTCCTGAATGGCTGCACAAACACACAGCTTAGAGGGAACACTGCCCTTAACCTGTATAGTGTTCTCTTCTTAGCTGAAGACAACTAACTACATTAGTGGTTTTCAAGCTTTTTCATTTGCAGACCCCTAAAAGATTTGAAATTCTGTTTTGAGCCCTGTGGATCCTTGGAAGTCCATAGACCACAGGTTGAAAACCACTGCACCAGGTGAAAACAAAACTCCATTCACCCCTCCCCCCAAAGTATTAATATCCATTTAAATTGTAAAATAATCCATTGATTTACGTTTACTGTACAATTTAACCAAAAGATACATATTTGTTTTGTGTTTTTTAAACAGTTCTGGATTTACATTCTAGAACTGTGAAGATGAGAGATGATAGAAGTCATTTTCCAGCATTTACTATCATCTATCTTGTCTAATTAGACTGGAAATTCTTCAGGACAAAAACTGTCTCGTATGTGTTTATACAGTACCTAGCACAGTGTTATGAATTATTATTATTAAAGATGATTATTATAATGAAGCTTTTTGGGTGGAGGTGTTTGTATTTGTGTGTAGTGTTTACAAATGAAAATACAGTACCAAATTCCATTATTTGGTTTACTTTTGTGGCACCACAAATCAAGCTCTTAAGCTTATGTGTTGTACTTAAGGTACTATAAATAGAAAATCAGAGTAACTTTATAGAATGAGATCCTCCATGAACAAAATTTGTTTCACCAGAAGTTGTTCTCATTTTTTTTAATCAAGCTGATTTAGGAAATTTCTTCAAATTGAGTTTTCATTGCAAATTATTAGTTAATATTTGAAGACAAAGTGTTAAGTACCAAATTGTGTGAATTTTTCTCTGAAAGCTTTAATGTGAACTTTAACTCCCTTTATTAAATACAGTAATTTTTTTTAATTACTTTGATTTGGAAACCAATTAAAAATTTAAATTGTTGGGGTGAAGTGCCTCCCAGTTACATATGTGCACCTACACTAAACAGCCTACATTCCTCCTAGTTTTGTACTGCCTTATGAAAGGGTGGAAAAAGTTGTTCACTTTTTCTCATTTTAATATTCAATCCTAGATCTCATTAGAATGGAAAGTCCCCAAGGAGAAAATATGCTATTATCTAATAACAGAATAGGAAGAAGATGAAAGACCTACATAGCTCTGAGGCCCTATTCAACAAACATGCTCAGACAGACAAGACTTTGCTTATCTTGGCTTGATGTTTACAAAACCATTACAACAATGCGCCAATATTTTGAAATTAAGTTTTGAGTCAGACTAAAAATCCAGAAAACCATGGAAAAAACTTCAAAACTTGGGAATATTAAGTGGGAATAATATTTAGCCAGTTATGTACTACTATTTTGAATTCCAAAAACAATGAAGTAAAGATTATGTAAACTCACACCATCATTGCAAAATACTTTTCTAGAGTAATTATTTAATTTTGTTATTTCCAAGAATAAAATCTCCTTAGTTTTATACATCATCATCAATCATTGGGGTAGGGGCGCAAATTGTGTGCCTAGGTTAGTAAAATCTACACCACACACACAAAGCCCACCACATTTTGCAAAATTTCTAGGAGAAAAGAGAGCACACCCTTCCAAAGATTCATGAACCCATATTTACTGCAAGACCGCTCCATCTAATACCGAAAGTATTTCAGCACTCTTAATAAATTCATAGAACCAAGTTTCAAAGGTGTAGTAGCCGTGTTAATCTGTTTCAGCAAAAACAATGAGAAGTCCAGTGACACCTTAAAGACCAACGCATTTATTTGGACATAAGCTTTCATAGGATTGAGCCCACTTTATCAGATGTTTGAAGTTATGGGGCTCTTTTTTTTTTTTTTTTTTTTTTTAAATAAAACTAGTGGTACCATCCTCTTTAAATACAAGGACAAAGTAACTCCCCAAAAAGAGCTTGGATAACTGATCACTAGAGAAAATGTAAGCAAAAAGAAATGGGAATTAAATTTAAAGAGCATTTCATTAAGGAACATAAATCTGTATAATGCCGTTTTATGTATTTATTACATTACAAAATAACAACAACAACACATTGTCTGACACCAGAGTAGGGATGAACTGTACCTAATAGATCAAGGCACATTAAGAAAGAGGTAATTTCAGGCACAGTAAATGATGTGAAAAAAAGCTTTGCATTCAAGAAGATACATGAGTAGTTTTACTTTTTTCTAATTAATGTGTTACTTTCTACTTTAAAAAATAAATATAGATTTTCTATGTGATTGCTCACAGAAAAGATGATTTTTGAATGTTAAATAATTTAGTGCAGTGATATGACTGAGACTTCAAAAGGTTTGAAATGCTTTTCTATAGGATACTAAAGTCTCAAGGCTTTCTGCAGCTATATTTGCTTGCTTTTCTTTGCAGTACTATAACTTTGGGAATCTGGCTCTTACAATTGTGCAGTCTAACTATCACTGATTTAACCATTTTGGGTAATTGTACAATTCTACAAAATACTAGATCTTGTAATATTGTGGATCAGACAAGCTTCATTTAACACCTGTTTTATTTACCTTTACTGCTACATTGGTAATCTCTGTCCATTCCAAACAAAACATCAGATTAATTCAAATACTCATTATTTTTAGTGTACATTGTAATCTGTGCTAAGTGACTCTCAAATCTAAATTATATTAGGAAACTGACCCAATGTTGACAGTTGTAACAGTACTAAAACTGCTTAGCTTCAAGTATAAACGGAGATTAGAAAGATTGGAGTTTGCCCCTTGTCCTACTTCTCAAGAGGATCTATAGGAACAGGAAGAGCAAATGCTATTGAAACAAATGCTTTCAGATGTGTCTGTAAACATCAGCATAAACTTAGGTTTAATTATTTGTCAGTAAGGGAGGCAGCAGAGTAAGCTAAACCCTATATATTAGCTAGTCCCATTTATTGGGAAGTTCCAAAAGCAAGACATACATCTGGATTTAAAATGTGTATTAAGTGGACCTTGATTAAATCCTCCTCCAACGATGCATAACGGCCATGCTATCAGTTGTCTTTTTGCAAAATATTTTCTCCCCTCAATGAACAGTTATTGTGCAATAACATTGCAAGAATTCAACACAAAATTTTCAAAATCTGGATAGATTCATAGATTTCAAGACCAGAAAAAGATCATTGTGATCATCTGTTCTAATATCCATGTAACACAGAGAACAGAATTTCACAAAAATAATTCCTGACCTAGAGGATAACTTTTAGGGAAAACAAAACAATGTTGATTTAAAAATTATCTGTGATGGAGAATCCACCATGACCCTTGATAAATTGTTCCAATGGTCAAGTATTTTCCATCATCACAGATTAAGGTGTTGATTTCTTTTGCAAATAACACTCTGTATTTGGCACGGTTGAGTAAGAAGTTTGAAGCTAGGAAAAATGCATGAGCAACTACAATTTTTCTTGTGGATCTTCTTACATACAGTATATGTAAGCAATCAGAGCTCTGCTTTTTTTTTTTTAAAGTTGGGGATATGAAAGTTGTTAAAGCTTATGCATTATGAAATGAAAAAATGGAGGAGAAAAATACAAAATTTTCACAAACTGTTTAATGACAAAAAGACTAATAGGTACCATGGATTTCTTTTTACTGTCTGACAGAATCCATCTCAACCAGACAAGTTATGCTGAGTAATGATGTGTGTGCCTTGAGCATCCCTGGAAATTAAAAAAATAGTTATCACCAGCAGTGACTTGCTATAGCTCAATATTGACACTTGTGCTGTATCAAACCATTGACGAGCCCAAATACAAGTGTTCATACCTATCTCAGTTTGTACTAGTGGTTTGCAATTTTATTCACAGAGGGGGAAAAAAAGACACCTTGGACTGCTGGAACTGACATTTTAAGTACAATTTCTCATTGTTCAAGAATATGATTTCTAAGATGGGAAGTACAAAAATAAAACAGGGTTTTGAATGTAGAGGAAGAAATGGATATCAAAAAGTAATCTCAGATATTTCATGAATGGACAGAGCTACCTTTAAGGTTTTGTAGTAAATGGTCCTGTTGATCTCCAAAGGAAACAGATTTTGCTCCTTTCCTGAAAGAGCCCAGTTCACATATCGCAGCCAGTTTCCCTTCCTTGGATCAGTGGCATCAACACACATCCATCCCAAGTTTGGGTAATATACCTTAGAAGAAACAAAAGAATGAGTTACTGATGGCAAGTGAAGGTACAACTGCATGAGTTTTAAATACAGATGCTTAAATGCACAGGAATACATGTTCAATAATTTAGGACAGAAAGGCATTTCTTGGTTTTAAAGATTTATGAGAATGGTACAAAGTAAATATTTTATTGAAGTTTGTCAAACAGGATAATACCCCCTATCCATCCCTTAGAGCTTGGAAAATAGAAATCTGCAGATACTTTCCCTCAGTCTGTATAGAATTTGACTGATTTTTGAAGGGTGGGAAGATGGTTATACTCAATTGATTTTTGAATATTAAACGCTGATACCATCCTAAAAAAAACAAGGGATGAAATTCGGGCCCCACTAAAGTCAATGGCAAAACTCTCATTTACTACAGCGAAGCTAGGACTTTACTCTCAAGTCATTTGAAACTATTGGCTTAGGAAAAGGATCAGGAAGTATTATAAATTTGTAAGTCCTCTCAAATACAGAGGATATTGTTTCTCTCAGGTAACAGTGCTTGGAATACTGGACAAAGAACTAATAGCTTAATGGAGTTGGCATATTTTGGGCTTGATTTTTAGAAGGGACCTCTGATTTTCCACTTGCACATAACTCTCTTCGTGACTGTGCCTACATGCAGCTCTGTGGATGTAAAAATACTGCAAGTCACATTGGAAAACAAAACCTCTTACCTGTTCACGTCTATATTACACAACTGGGTCAATGCTGGCAGTCAGCACCAAATATATATTTTCTTTACATGCTAATGAAATAACTGTTCTTTTATATTATCAATATTTTGTGGATTTCCTCTCCCCCCAGAAGTGGAACAGGCAAGAGAACTACCAGCAGGTTAAATGTCCATTTATAAAGACTCTGTAGCCTTAATAAAAAACAGGACTGTGTAGCACTTTAAAGACTGACAAGATGGTTTATTGGGGGATGAGCTTTCGTGGGCCAGACCCACTTCCTCAGATCAAATAGTGGAAGAAAATTGTCACAACCATATATACTTTGGTATATATGGTTGTGACAATTTTCTTCCACTATTTGATCTGAGGAAGTGGGTCTGGCCCACGAAAGCTCATCCCCCAATAAACCATCTTGTCAGTCTTTAAAGTGCTACATAGTCCTGTTTTTTGTTTCAGCTACACCAGACTAACACGGCTACATTTCTATCTCTGTAGCCCTAGGAAGAGAGAACAGTATTTTTCACTCTGAAATTAAGAGATCAAAATTAATTTGATAAAGTCGCAAAAAGGTTATGTAATCATTGTGAGCATTATTATTTTGGTAATGAATTGAATATTACCATTTCAGTTAATGTGCTCATCTTTTCTTCCTAAAACAGGTTTCAGATTCCATTGCTGAAATGCTTCAGTGCTGAATTAATATAAAATCAAATACGATTTTATCATCACTGATCATGTATGAGCTTAATTAATGCCTTACTTTGATGAGAATAGATGCTATTTCTACCTAGGAGATTATCAGAAAATTGACAAGCACTATGTTGACATGCCTATGGTCATTGTTTCCTATGGATAAGACAGAGATAAGATGAAATACAGGCAGTCCCCGGGTTACGTACTTAGGTAGGTTTGTTCTTAAGTTGAATCTGTATGTAAGTCGGAACTGGCGTCCAGATTCAGCCGCTGCTGAAACTGATCAGTTTCAACAGCGGCTGAATCTGGACGCCAGTTCTGACTTACATACAGATTCAACTTAAGAACCCCAGGCATCCCCAAGTCAGCTGCTGCTGAAACTGATCAGCGGCTGATTCCAGGAAGCCCGGGGCAGGGGCTTCCTGTAGTCAGCCACTGGTCAGTTCCAGCAGCGGCTGACTCGGGGACGCCTGGGGCAGAGCAGCTGGGGTGCTGCTGGGTTGGTCCAGTAGCGCCGCCGCTCCTCGGCGCTACTGGACCAACCCAGCAGCACCCAAGCTGCTCTGCCCCAGGCGTCCTGATTCAGCCGCTGCTGAATCTGACCAGCAGTGGCTGAATCAGGACGCCTGGGGCAGAACAGCTGGGGTGCTGCCTGGTTGGTCCCGTAGTGCCCAGAGCGGCGCTACGGGACCAACTGGCAGCGCCCCAGCTGCTGTACCACAGGTGTCCGGAGCAAAGCCACAGAGCACGGGGGCAGCGGGACAGCCCAGACGCACCGTGGCTGTCCTGCAGCCCTCGGGCTCCGTGGCTTTGCTCTGCTTTGCTCCCGGTCCCCCTGGTCTGCAGACCAGGGGGACGGGGAGCAAAGCGGCGGAACACACGGGCAGCCGACAGCCCAGACGCGTCTGCGCTGTCCGCGTGCTCCGCGGCTTTGCTCTGCTTTGCCGTTCCCCTGGTCTGCAGACCAGAGGGACGGGGGGGGGGGCGCAAAGCAGAGCCAAGCCGCGGAGCGTGCGATCAGCTGAAAGCCCAGCTGGCCGGGCGCTCCGCGGCTTGGCTCTGCTTTGCCCCCCCTCCCCCGTCTCCCTGGTCTGCAGACCAGGGGGACGGGGGGGGACGGGGGCAAAGCAGAGCCAAGCCTCAGAGCGTGTGGGCAGCGGACAGCCCTGTCCGCTGCCCACGTGTTCCGCCGCTTTGCTTCCTCTCCCTGGTCTGCTGGAGACCAGGGAGAGGAACGGCCCCGTTCGTAACTGCGGATCCGACATAAGTGGGATCCGCGTAACTTGGGGACTGCCTGCACTTGGTTTGAGATAACCTTTTGATTAAAGTACAGACTGTAAATTCAAGAGTTAGCGGAAGTCTTATCTACAAGGAAAGTTACTCTAGAACAGTTGTTTCTGATTAACTCCAGACATGGATGCTCTTATTCCAGAATACGAATGCCTTATTACAAATTATCTTAATTCAATTTGGAAGCAGATTTAAGTAATTCAGAATAAGGCATTTTTGTTCCAGAATAAGAGCATTCACACATGGCATTCATCAGAAAATGTTAATCTATTTTAAATTCATGCCTTCCCTTATTTCATGGGTAGACAAATCCTAATACCTACTATTAAAATAAATTGAATAGAATTGGGCTTTTAATTGCCCACGTTGGTAATTAAAGATGCATTGTTTTGAAATTTAAAGTTCAATCATTTTATGTTAATTATCAATCTGGCAAGTCTTCAAGGAATAATTCTTTACATTATTTATTTAAAGTCACTTAACTGTTAGATCACTCTGCATTAACTTTTATTGTCCCCATTTGATGAATTGAAAAAAGTAATCACATAAAAAAATGAAAGTTAAAATAATTTACTTCTTTTGTTTCAGTGGATAAAGTACTTTCTTAACCTGTCATGGAAATTGTGTGTTTTTGCAAAATCTATCCAGCTTCAGGTTTGAAACGTTCGATATTCCCAATTGTCCAAATTATTTTCAAGTGGTTTGTAACTCCATTTAATTATCTTTAACATATCAAGACAGCTTGTAATAAATCAGTTAACCGACAAATGAGCTGTTTTCAGCCAAGATAAAATCATTTTTGTTTAAGATATGCTATCTGAATCTAACAGTAAATGTGATAGGCAAAGACAAAGCTCTATAAGTGTATCATGAGCTGTCATACATTCTTTCCAAGCCACACCAATAACCACTTCTGAGCCAGACACATCTTTCTTTCCTTATTTATAATTGTTTTTCCTACCTCAATACACATGCATAGTGGATCCTAGAGTGTAAGTACTGGCTGATCATATAGAAATTTTTGGGAAAAAAGTTTAGGCACATGCTACAAATAGAAAGAAAGTAAAAGTACAGATAGATTCTAGAAGATGGTTTAAACTTATATTAGCTTCTATTCTCAGTTCCATCTATGAATTGTAATGTAATTTATCCACACCCAAGCTCTCTCAGGCCCTATTTTTTTGCTTTATGTAGCACAGCGCAGTTCCCAGTACTAACAACAGTGCATAAGGTCAGATGACAATTGCAAAAATGCCTGCACCTGCGCTATTCAAGGAGCATTTTAAAATAGCTCTTTTTCGGAGGCTAGAGCTGTGGTGCCCCAGGAGATGGGGGACAACTTTGTTTAAATGTTTTTCTTTTGTTAAAGCCAGGGAATGTCTAGTATTCATTTGAACTAAACGAATGACCTGGGCCCTATATATAGCACAGGCCAGCTAAGTGATCCCTGGGTTTTTTTTAAATGACATTTATCTAGTGTAAACCAAACTATAAAAATTATTGTCCATATATAGCACAAATGATGATGTTATCTGGTAGTTATATATTCACTGCAACAGCACCTACATGTCTCAACCACAACAGGCACCATTAGGCTAGGCACTGCACAAGTACACAAGAGAAAAACCTGGCTTCAAAAAAAAAAAAAAGTATAGTGTATAAAAGACAAAGCAAAATAGATGAAGGGGGGAAGATATGGAATGGGGGTAAAACCAGTAATAGGTTGTAAGTAAATGTGTAAGTAATGAGCCAATGCTCTTCACCAGTCATTAATATTTCTAAATTAGCAACATGGCATCTTTTCTTCAGCTTCAAATATACTTTGGTTAGGGGAGATGCTATACAATGAAAAGACTTGGGGCTTAGCCTGAAACTTCAATTAGTATTTTTGCAAAGCCTGAATGATAAACCCAAAGCCAGACTTCACCCTTTTCCATTTTGCTTCATATCAAATCACTTGAATTATTTCTGATGTTTAGTTTAGAAACACTTGAAGTATACATTTGTTCCTTCCCAATATCTTTATTTGACAGTACACTCCAAAGTTCATTAAAACAGGGACCATTTACTAAAGTTTATTATTTGTGTGGTACTCACACCCATATGCACCTATTTCCCCTGTAGCTGGGGGGGGGGGTGGACTGGACCCCAACTCCACTGCTTCCCTCAAGCACATTCTATTCCTCTACCACCTGCCTGGAGCTTACTGAGCCCTGCAAATGAGCTGTTCACAGCACTCTGGAAAGAGCTGGTCAGCAGGGCCATCAATGGATGATAGGCGGAGCGAGGATGAGAGAAGACCGCGAGGGAGCTTAGTTTCCCCCCCCCCCCCCCCGCCATCAGTACTCCAGCCCAAGGAGCACCAACAGAGTCACCATCTACGCCCACATCATGCTGGTTTGTCACCAACTACAAGGTTGTCTTCATTGAGGGTAAAATCCAAGCAAAATCTTTCCAAAAATTTCTGCACATGTTAATTTTCTAGGTATCCCAACAGATAGAAAAAGAGTGAATTATTAAGTGTTCAGATTTCCTCCACTAAATTCTTGGAGTGTGCTTATCAGTGCACCAAACCCTTACATCTGTGAAAGTAAAACTCTTCCACTCAGCAGGACTGTAAAAAACAGTCTGTGAAGTTGAAATGGAAGAGCAACGTGACACTGTTAGGGAGAGCAATCCCAATATGGAAGATCTAACAGATATGGAAAGCATAGCCACACATACCAATTTTCACTGAACTGACTAAGTCTTGTCCACAGTGGGTAAGGAAACAGCATTGGCAACTCTAGGCTGCTGTGACTAAACAATTCCTGCTGATGGAATCTAGATGGCTCAGCACAACATGCCTCAAATTCTGGGCTCATCAGCAGATGGCATTACTATTCTAGAAAATCCATGGAAGAATGGCTAACATGCCTTTTAGCTGCCTTTTCCTTGAAAAAAGGAAAACATCTACCATCTTTATTCAGCCAGGCTCTGAGCATACAGACACAGAGCTACACCAGACATAGCTGGTACAGAAATACCCACTTTGCTGCAAAAGCTGGGTATTCTTTTTGCTAATTTTATTTTGATTTGTTTTTGGAAAACACAGCAACAGTCACCTTTCTTAAAGAGCCGGTTCTGAGCAGTGCACTCTTTCACAATTTACCTTGTTCTAGTTAAGATGCTAGAATGGTTTTCTGACGTGAGAGAATCGGTAAATATGAGTATAGGGGCCACGTGTTGCAGATTACAAATCTCTTTTTAGCCTGTATTTTTCAATTGCTAAATCAGTATTAAAGCAAGCTATAACTCTTAAAGACTGTCCCGGACCCTTTTAGTACCTGAATGGTAAAGTAGATCACTTTATATAAAGTAGTTAAAAAGTCACATTAATTCAAGATGTAATTGTCAAATAGAATTGGCAGTTTACTTGATATAAGATTTTTACTGCATGGACTTTCACTATGCTATACTGAGAAAAAAACCTGCAGCTAAGGTAAATAATTTACCTGACTGTACTTGTAGTAGATCTAAGGCTGAGATACATGAGGATACTACAATCCAGTGTAATGTCTAGGAGCACTTGATGATTTACCAGGCATTCTACTTGAATGATTCTTATTCTACTAGCTGTTCGTTTGCTTTTATGGGAAATTGCCATTCTAGGTGCATTTCTGTGCCAGGGTTCATCAGCTAGCTTGATATGTAAGTGTATGCATGTGTGTATACAGTTTGTTTTATTTTATTAGGCAGGGTGCCAATAGAGATTATTGATATCATTAAAATCTGTTTATCTTGAAATCTGTAAAATGTGCACGTCTTATCAAATAATGTGTTACTACCACTGTGATTCATCATTCTTCCCTATCTGTTTTAGTTTGTAGTACTCACATGTTGCAGTTTAAGCAATTAATAAACTCTTTAGGACAGTATTATGAACTGTCCCTTACCCGTTCTGTCTACAGCAGTTTCTTGCCAAAATAAAACTCAGTCATGAATAGTTATGAATTACAGGTTGAACCTCTTTAGTCAGGAACTCTCTGGTCTGATAGTATCCGTTATTTTAGCTAGCCAGATGTATACTTATGGATGTGGCTAAGTTTCCCGCAGTCCCATCGAGTTTGTTTACAGCCACCAATCCTGGCTTTCAGTGTTCTGTGCTGTTCTTTAGCTCTAATTTACCCCTACATGTCTTCTAAGCACCCAGTAAGCAATGGTAATGTTGCTAGAAAATACTGACTTCCCCTGGTTCGGCAGATTCTCTTGTTCAGACTAGAGAGGTTCAACCCGTACTTGAAAAAGGATCAAACCAAAGTGTTCCCTAAAATAATTTTAACATGCGTGAATGTTACAGCAAACAGAATGGTTTTTTAAGGGAGCTACAGTGCCTGTCTGGTAATTTCCCACCACTGAGTTACCTTCAGAAGGTTAAATATCTGCCTCTTATCGTGACATACTGGGGATGACTACAGATTTCCATATTGTATTTTAATGCTTTGTTCAGTCACCAAATTAGCTTTCCAATTTAAAAACACCATTAAACAGAAAAATCTCTTTTCTATTGTTCATTGTTTAATAAATTCTAAGCATTGTTTGAAAGACTGCAGCTGCATATTGTGCTGAAACTGCTCTTCCTACTTTCAAATTTGCCCATTAGTCTAATATGTCAAGGTAGCTTGTTTTATACTTTAAAACAAGGCTCAGCAACCGTTTCAAATCAGAGCCAAATGACATCAAAATTCTGAACAAGTGGTCAACAAAGGGTATAAGAATGCCCATTTCCATGACTGAAAATATACAACTTAATATTGATAATTGACATGGTGAACAACAACAAATTAATCATTGTATTCACAGGCTTTAGTAATGGGACTTCTGCTGCTGTTGGGGATGCAGTTTGTGGATGTGGAGGTGCACGAATCAGGGTTGGGATGTATGAGGAGTTCAGGGCAGGGGGTTGGGATGTGTGGGAAGTGTGGGAGGCAGCTCAGGATGCTGGGAAGTAAAGTAAAATGTGAGGGGAAGGAGGCGCTCTGGGGCTAGATTACTGTGGTGGCCTCCCCTCCTACACATGCCACAGCAGGAGGGGGGCCACAGTCAGCCCTTTCTGCAGCCAGATGGGGGCCGGATCGCAGGGCCTGCCCCATGATCAGGATCAGGCATAGGACCCTGTGGCCAAATGGGGTCTGGGTCCCCATTGGGGCCTTGTTTGCCAGGCTGCCGCAGCCAGAGCTCAAACTGGCCCACCACAGCTGTATTGTTGCAGCAGTTGTGGGGTCATCGTGTCTGGGCTGTGAGGTCTGCTCCTGGAGCATGGTGGCTGGGGATAGACTGCAACAGTCAGATGGAGGCTGGAGCCAACCTGTGGTGGCCAGACAGAGGCATCTTCCACCACCAACCCCTCTCGCTATCCCGGATGGGAGTGCCCATGTGTCCCCTACAGCACGCCCTCAGCTGGCCTTTTAAACAAGTCGAGTGCTCCAGCTAGCTCTTGATGCAGCCCACCGGGGCAACACTGCCTTACTTTACCTCTGGTTAAAGGTGAAAGACAAAAAAGAGACCATCTTGACATGAGTAATTATGTGTTTTAAAATGTTTTATTTTTCATTTTAAAAGTTGCATGTATTTTGGGAATGACAAAAGAGCCATATTTGGTTCTGGGTGTTCGACTGCCACTAGCACCTCTTGCCTGCCCCATTGACCAATTCTTCCCTTCCCTCCATCAAACAGCTGTTTCACAGCATTCAAGAACCTCTGTGAGGGAGGGAGAGGAGTGGGGACATGGCGCACTTTAGGGAAGAGGAAAGGAAGTGGTCAGGGGAAGAGGTGGAATGAGGGCAAGGCAGAGCAGGGGTGGGAAGAGATGCGAGTTTGGGGGCAAGAGTTATAGAATGGGGCCGGGGGAGTCCAGCACCCCTTGGCTAAAGAGGAAGTCAGTGCCTATACTTCTTACTACCTATTAATAGATCTATTACTAGTCCCTAAATTATCACTGTCATGAAGACAGAGGAATTTGAAGTGAAGATGACTTGTAGTCAGATTCACCCAAAATGGTGAAACCACCAACCATAGAAATATGCTCACTAAATATTCTATACACCATTACAGTATCTTCAAGCAAAAGTACTGTAAGATATATTACATGAAGATAGTCACATACACATCTGAGGTCTGTGCTTTAAGTTACATAAAATATAGTTTTCAAATTCATTCATATTTGTGTAATTATACAAATTATTTCTTACTACCAGGGGAGGTTGTGAGGGCCAAAACCAACAGGATGCAAAAATGAAATCCTTAGATAAACTGATGAAGAATAAGTGCATCAGTGGCTATTAGCCAAGATGCTCAGGGACACAACCCCATATTTTTGATGTCCCTTAGCCTCTGAATGCCAGATAGTAGGACTGCACAACATTATTTGCCCTGCTCTGTTAATCCCCTCTGAAATAACTGGCATCAGCTACCATTGGAAAATAGGATATTGGGCTAGATGTACCATTGGTCTGACCCTAGAAGTCCATTCTTATAGTCTCATAGTGTACATAGCTTGTGATGGGGCATTCTATATTCTTTGTGAAAATATGCTTGTGAATATGACATAACTGGAATATACTTTGAGAGATACTTCATGTGAGATATCATTGGAAAGGTTGTACTCTACCGAATATGATTATCCATTTGTATGCATGAATCATTCCTATATTTGAAATTAGAAATATGAAGTATAAACCTGTGTTACTAATGTAGTTGTGCTAATTATTACTAATGACCCTCATTCAAGGAACTTAATGGTCCAATACACAGGACAATGATCTATGAATAGATTTGTTTTTCCTCTAAGCCTGGGAGGAGGAGCTATTCATGGGTCTTAAGAGATGTGTCCATGTCACAAGATACTTGATACATCTTGGCTGCTGTATTTTTCCATAAGAGCAGAGGGAAAGTTTGCATTGAACAGAAAGGATTCCCCTCTTCTGCAAAACTTATTTGAAGGATGGGATGTGAGGTAATCTAGGTCATCAATAAGGTGACTGTTGGAAACACAAAAGGCTGAAACGGGGGGAGGGGGAAGAGGGGGGGGCGGGGAGGTACTGGAGCCAGGCTGGAAAGATGTCTAGTCTGTGAAGATTATTAGAACAACTTTTAGGGTAAGATATCACATATAACTAGTTTTTTTTAAAGTATATTAAGATTAACTTGCATGTTCTGTTTAATTTTGCTTAGTAACCTACTTTGTTCTGGGTGCTATCTTTTATACTTAAAATCAATTTTATTAATAAATCCAGTGCAAATAATTATTACCGGGGGAAGGGGCAGTTAGGATGCTGTGTACACAAGAGAAAATTAATTTCATGCGCTTGTACTGTACAGATCTCTATGCAGCATAAGACTGAGGGTTCAGCTCCCAGAAGGGCTACGTATTTCAGTACTGCGAAAAGATCTCACGCTGTGTTGTTTACAGTGTGTGTCCACAGCCTTAGAGGTCTTGCCCTGTCCCCATGTCTCTGCTGAAGCAGGTTGGAGAGCTGGGCTTTACAAAACAGGGTTACAGGGTGCCCAGGCTATAAGGGAAAACAGACTCAGGAGGGTCTCAACACATGAGGTAACAGTCCTGAGGGGGTCCTGACCTGTCACATAGCTACTCAGACTAATAGTCTGTAAAGCATTCTATGAAGTTTTTATCTGTAGATATTCTTCCATAACATAGCATTTGTGCAACAATATAATTTATTAGCAAGGAAAACAAAGTTTAAACATAATAAATCAAGTTATTCTGATTTTTACAAGACTGGAGTACTTTGATATTTTTCCTTCAAGTTGAGAGACTATGCTTGATTTCATTGTTTATTTTTTATAAAAGCAGTTCTTCAATTCTAAAATAATAAATTTCACATGTACAAATATTATAAATATTATAATTACTGGAACAGTAAAACATCATGTAACATTGTTGTATCCCATTTTAGCTGTGTATGCTGCAACTACTTAGAAAAAAGTATTAAACATCAAAGGTACATTTAAAAAATAAAAGTTTGTCTAAAATCATAATATTTTGTAGTTATGCTATTTTATTTACAGTGACAAATGCTTCCTCCTTTTCATGTATTTATATCATTTCAAAATAAATCTGATCATACTGCCTTGATATATGTTAAAATGGTTTTATTTATAGTCATAAGACCTCATCTACATTGGCTATTTCTGGGAACTTTCCCACCACTGTGGTTCCAACAACCATAGCATTGATGGAAGCACTGATTTAGTTGATCTAGATCTCTTCTGAGCAGAACTAGATAAGATGATGGGGAACACTACACAAGTGTTTACCAATATATGTATCCATAGCAGCAGATGCCAACACATGTGACTATAAAGCGGATATCCATGGATTTGTAGGGCTCTACTGATTTACAGTAGAACATTTTGTAGGAAGTTGGGGCCCAGTAGCAATGTTTAACATACTTCATGTTGTTTACAAAACATGCACTTAATACTTTATCAATGACAATAGCTGGGTTTTAACTGTGCAGTTTCAAACTATTGCACACACTGATCTGGAGTTCAAATAAGTATATTTTCTATAAAGGAAATAGTTCTGATTTAAATAATTATAGACAAGGATCAATAGCTACATGCATATATAAAACCATCTGAAAAAAATTAAAATGTCCAATACAAAATTATCACTTTAACAACTGGAAAAAGGTAGTAGCCAGCTATAATTCTTACCTCCCACATGTACACATTGCTCTTAACTTGGGATCTTTTTTTCTTGTCACCAACAAATGGTCCAAATTTTTTGCCTTTTAAAATTGACTTAGTTGCCCAGACACCTGAAAAATTAAAGCAGTAACTGTAATTAATCGGCTTTATTTCTGACAAGTAGGTTTCTTAAACACTTCAAATTTGGTAAGATTATTAAATACATGCCAACTAACTTCAGGGAGAATTTACAAAAAAAGATCTGCTGAATAAAAAGAATGGCAAATGAATTCCAGACCAGTTTCCTCACCCATGAAAGAACAACGTCTGTGTCACCCCAGAGTTCAACTCTGGAGACTGCTAACTGGTATGTCCTAACTGATCAGCTGCTGGGATGGTAAACAGGAAAAGGGGTGGTCTTATGAAAGAAATGAAGCAAAAGTGGTGATGTTCTGATTCCTCCTCTATTATCTCTATCTCATAAGTAACAGACAGAATTAAGTAATCTATTTCAGAAGGATGAAAAGTAGTATTTTTCTGAAAATTTTTGCTCTGAATCCTTTGAATCATGTCACCAGGTAAAAGCAATGAATCCCCATACTACAGTATGCAGGATTTTATGGTAAGTTTCTATAAAACTACTTAAACCCTTTTCTGCAGTGTTTTAGGGTGTGTCTAGACTACTGAGTTGTCAACAAAAGTGGACTTTTGTCGACAAAACTATACCTGCGTCTACACTACCACTGAGTTCTGTCGACATAATGTCGACAGAACTCAGCAGTTTTGTCGACGCTGGTAAACCTCATTTTACGAGGCATAACACCTTCTGTCGACAGAGTTCTGTCGACAGAAGGTGTTATTGCCTGTAGGGTTGTGTCTAGACTACAGGGTTTTGTCGACAAAGCAGCTTGCTTTGTCGACAGAACTGAATGTGTCTATGTTGACAGAAGTTTTGTCGACAGTATCTGTCGACAAAACTTCCATCGACAAAACCCTGTAGTCTAGACGTACCCTTAGTTAAGCACACTATTCAGATGACTGAATACCCCTGCAACAACTCTACAGTAGCAGACAAGTTCACAATAAAAACCAAATGCTGTTTGTGTTTCAAATATGTCAAATTCTGCATACAATTATACCCGTGAAAATCCAAAGCAACCACACTGACCTCAGTGGAGTGAACCTTGGATTTACACTATATTTCTAATGTGCACTGTATTTCTAATGAACAACTGATAAAAGGGAAAGGAAGATAACACTCCACTTAGTGCCATACACTGAATTTAGGCATTTTCCCATTTTATTTTGTATCCATTATCCCAGCCTTTATACAGGAAGGTATAGGTGACCTCTCCAATCCCTACTGTTTATCTGATCATATTCACAATACCCTACTACATTCATAGAACTGGAAGGGACACTGAGATATTATCTAGGCTAGTCCCCTGCACTCATGGCAGGACAAAGTTTTATCTGTCTGATAGACATTTGTCTTAACCTGTTCTTAGAAATCTCCAATGAAGCCATCAGTTATGCTACCTTGGGGAGTATGGATGTGTGTGTGTGAGAGACCACTGCTGCACCCCATAACAGGCCCCCTCTGTAATCCCAGAAGCTGCATCCTCAAGGGACAGAGCACCATGAGGGCAGAGGGAGGGATTTGGGGAACGAAAACAGATAGGTTCCTGTTCCTTGCCAGCTAGGACTCCCAGTCTGGATTATGTAACAGGTCTAGCTGGAGATGGCCCACGTGCTGGCAGTCTGAGACCCCAATATATAGTAAAGATCCATACTTCAGATATTAAATAGGGAGACATTGTTATCAAAGAACTTTTTAAATTATCCGAAGACTGTCCTAGGATAAAAATTTCATCTGCCTTACTAACAATAATGGAAGTCACAAATAAAATGGATACAGAAGTTCTAAGGTGGTATTTAGTAGTATATCTAAAGGGAAAATGTAATTAAGGTTTGTTAAAAATCTATGTTTGGCCCTTAACATAAACCTTAGCAGAACTTAGATCTTTTCAAAAGGCCTTATAATTTGACAGCTTTTCAGTGAAAGTAAAAATTCATTGTATATATACACACACATATAAAACTAATTATTCCAAACACTATTAGTTCTTAAAACCATCCATAATTCAACAGAATTAAAAGATAAGCTCCATTCACAGAAAATGAACTTCTGGTAGGCACATACCTATTGGTCTATAACAGGGGTGGCTAACCCGTTTCAGACAAAGAGCCACAATAGTACTGGAGACAGCGTGAAGAGCCAGGGCAAAGTTTTTGAACCAAAAAAAAGGGTAGAGCCATGAAGACCGGAGGAAAAGCCTGCGTTTTTTTTTTTTTCCACCACAACAGAGGCACCATGCTGAGGCATGGCTTTTCCCCCGGTCTTCGTGGCCCTACCCTTTTTTTTGGCTCCACAACTTTGCCCCGGCTCTTCACACGGTCTCCACTGCTATTGTGGCTCACAAAAAAAGCACTGGAAAGGGGTGAAAGGTGCAAGCTCAGGGAGGGAATTTGGGTGCAGGAGGAAGCAGAGAAGAGAAGATGCTGGTTCAGGGAGGAGGCTCCAGGCTGCAGAGTGGTCAGATGTAGGGTTGGGATGCTGAGCAAGCCGCAGGCTTGTGGCTGTGAGGATGCAGGAGTTTGGGCTAGGATGCATGAGAAGCTCAGGGCAGGGAGGCGGAGTATGATGGGCTCAGGACATAGATTTGCAGTGTGTGGATGCTGCAGGAGAGTTGTGGCAGAAGACCGGGGGTGGGGGGGAAGCAGGAGTTTGGGGATCTGAGAGGCTCAGGACAAGGGGTTACAGTATTTGATAGGTTCAAGTTTGTGGTCTGGGGGGTGTGTGTGTGTGTGCGCAGAGTGTTATGATGCTGCATCCAGATGGGGGCTAATTGGCCCAGCTTCATTTTTAAATAAAATACTATGTCAAACACAAAATGTTTCAGCGTTCACTTTATTTATGAGAGGGGCGGGGAACCTGTTTTGAGTCAGGGGTCACTGATCCACAGAAAAGTCAGTGAGGGCCACACAAGTGAGATGAAAAAAACAACCGCTCCAAAACCCCCCCAAGCCTCACTAATGTGGACCCACCTATGCTGGTGAGGTCAGGGGACAGGGTGGTGGGGTAGGGTACGCATGGGGGGTCTGGCTAGAAGGAGGGGTTAGAGACAGCTGGGGCCAGTACGGGGGGGGATCCCAGGTCTCAGGAAGCGCACTGTCTGCTCTTCCCCTCCCCTCTCCTCCCTCAGGCACCCTCCCTCCCCCACTCTAACCCAATCCCCCTCCCCTTCCTCAGAGCCAGGCCACACCCCCCTAACCCAATCTCTCCCCACCCCCGCCCCAGGTACCGGCCCCTCTCTATACCAATCTCCCTCCCCCTCCCAATCTAATCCTCACGTCCCGGAGGCGGAGCCGCCACTACAGCCATGCATCTCCCCTCAGGCGCTGGGGCATGTGCGCTGAGCAGCCAGCGTGCCATGCACACCCCTCCCCTCCACTAGAACCAGATCCCTCCCCTCCCACACTCACCTTATGCCCGGGTCCCAGAGCCCCTGCCACTGCCTGCGCTCAGCAGCCAGCTGCTAGCACGTGCAGGCTGGGACGCTGTGTGAGACCCGGCCTGCACATGCAGGATATTATGTAGTGCGCTGCGGGCTCTGAGCAGAACGGCATGGGCCGTAAGCACACATGCAGCTCACAGTGGCCCGGCCATGAGAGCGGCTGACCTGAGCGGTTCCGGGTTCCATGTCAGGAGCCACAATTTTTTTCTTGCGGCTCGCGGGCCTTGGGTTGGCCACCCCTGGTCTTCAAGATAAAACATTTTGATTTCTTTGAGAATTTGATACTTTTACAAAAAGTATTTTTAAAATACGTATCTCATTTTCAGTACTGGCAAATTTACCCAGCATTGCCTGAGTCCTTCAGGGCAGGGGGCTGGCAATGTGGGAGCTGCAGGAGGCAGGGCCTTGGAGATGTGGGGTTGGGGGCAGTGCAACACTGAGGAGGGGCTCAGGGTGGGGAGTCCCATCTGGCACCAGCCTTCTATTTCCCCCTAGCACCCTCCTGCTATCAGGAGCCTTTTTTCTCTCCCCCTCTCCCAGTGCTGTGGCCAAGAGCTGGGATTCAGGGAAAGGGTTTGGAATAGGGGGCTATGTGCCTGGTGTACTGACAGGCAAGATGGTGGAGCCCCAGCCCTGTTGGCCACTCACTTGGTGGTACGGATGCCCCCAATGGTCACTCTGAAGGATAGTTCTCCACGTCCAAAGAGCCAGTTACCTTATCATAGAAGCTAATCAGATTGGTCAGGCACGACTTGCCCTTTGTGAATCCATGCTGACTATCCCTAATCACCTACCTCTCGTCCAACTGTCTCAAAATGGATTCCTTAAGGATCCCTTCCATTATTTTTCCAGGAACCGAGGTAAGACTGACCAGTCTATAGTTCCCTGGATCGTACTTCTTTCCCCCCCCCCTTTTATTTTCCACTTCCCCTTTGCCCTCCCCCTTCTCTTCATGGAGTGTGTGCTGTGATTGGCAGGTGGAAGCTGTTGGCTTCTAATTAAAGTTTGAATTCTAGAAGCCTCTGTTGATTGGCTAAGCCTTGGTAGGAGGAGGGACTTTCAGGCACTCCAGGGCTTTATAAGGCAGTGGGCCAGTGACCAAGGAGCTTGCGAACAGGTGAGTGCTAACAGGGAGTTTAGAGAGGGAGTTGGGAAGGGGGCGAGGTTCTCTTGCCTTTCTTTTTAAATCCCTTCTCCAGGACAGCAGCGATGGATGGTGATAGGTCTGCTGTTGTTGTGCAGGTAACATGTGCCATGTTTGTCTTCCTCCCAGAAGAAAGAACAGATTTCATCTGCACGAAGTGCAAGCTGGTCAGCATTTTGGAAGAAAAAATTAGAGGACTGGAGGCCCAAGTGTCAACCCTACACTCAGAGAGGATGAAGACTTCCTTGATAGAAGGAAGTGTTTAATCCTTCAAGCATGGCAGGCGGAGGAGCCAGAGAGGGCAGTATGTGACCAGGAAGAGAACTGGCAGCATGTAACTTCTAGAAGGGGGAAAAGGCCATCATGGGAATCCCGCAATGTTATAGAGGTAAGTAATCGCTTTCAGGCTCTCTCCACAGGCTCTACAGTGCTGAATGCTTTGGAAGGGACCTCACAAGGAAGAAACCGGAAGGGAACACCATCTACTGGAAGGCATGGGATGCATAGTCCTAGGGATGGAGGTTCCACGGCCACCCCCCCAAAAAGAAAACGACCGGTGGTGGTGGTCGAGGACTCCCTCCCCTAAGAGGGACTGAGCCATCCATCTGCCGTCCGGACCTGGAATCTCGCATTCAGAATGTGACTGAGAGGCTTACCAAACTGATCAAACCTTTGGATCGCAACCCCTTCCTGCTTCTCCACGTGGGAGCTAATGATACGGCCAAGAATGACCTTGAGCGGGTTACTGTGGATTATGTAGCGCTGGGAAGAAGGATCCAAGAATTCGGAGCGCAAGAGGTGTTCTAGTCCATCCTTCCTGTTGAAGGGAAAGGACTGGGCAGGGATCGTCAAATTGAGGATGTAAATGCGTGGTTGTGCAGGTGGTGTCGCAGAGAGGGCTTTGGTTTCTTCGACCATGGGACACTGTTCCAGGCACAAGGATTGTTAGGAAGAGATGGGATCCACCTAACCAGGAGAAGAAGGAGCATCTTCGCAGGCAGGCTTGCAAACCTAGTGAGGAGGGCTTTAAACTAGGTTCGTCGGGGGACGGTGACCTAAACCCTGAGGGGAGTGGAAAAGTCAGATACTGGGAAGAAATGCAGAGAGGAATGAGCAAGAAAGGAGGACCCTTGATTCAAATGGAGAAGATAGGGCGATCAGCTGGTTACCTGAGGTGTTTGTACACTAATGCGAGAAGTCTGGGCAACGAACAGGAAGAACTAAAGGCCCCGGCCCAGTCCAAGAAATATGATTTAACTGGGATAACAGAGACTTGGTGGGATGACTCGCATGACTGGAGCGCTGTCATGGAAGGGTATAGACTGTTCAAGAAGAACAGGCAGGGGAGAAAAGGAGGAGTTGCACTATATGTAAGAGAGCACTATGATTGCTCTGAACTCCAGTATAAAGAGGGAGAAAAACCTGTTGAGAGTCTATGGGTTAAGTTTAAAGGAGCAAACAGCAGTAGTGATGTTGTGGTTGGTGTCTGCTACAGGCCACTGAATCAGGTGGATGAAGTAGATGAGGCTTTCTTTGGACAACGGAGAGAAGCTTCCAGATCGCAGGCCCTGGTTCTTGTGGGGGACTTTAATCACCCTGACATCTGTTGGGAAACCAACACGGCAGTACACAGGCAATCCAGGAAGTTTTTGGAGAATGTTGGGGATAACTTCTGACAAGTGCTGAAGGATCCGACCAGGGGCTATGCGCAGCTTGACCTTCTGCTCACAAACAGGGAGGAACTAATAGGGGAAGTGGAGGTGGGTGACAACCTGGGAAGCAGTGATCATGAGATAGTAGATTTTTAGGATCCTGACCAAAGGAAGACAAGAGAGTAGTAAAATACACACCTTGGACTTAAAAAAGCAGATTTTGACTCCCTCAGAGACCTGATGTGCAGAATCCCTTGGGATGCTAACATGAAGGAGAAAGGAGTCCAGGACTGGCAGTATTTTCAGGAAGTCTTCTTGAAGGCACAGAAAGAAGCCATCCCGACGCGTAGCAAGAGAGGCAAACATGGTAGGAGACCGGATTGGCTTACAGGGGAAATCCTTGGTGAACTTAAGCACAAAAAGGAAGCTTACAAGAAGTGGAAACTTGGACAAATGACCAGGGAGGAGTTTAAAGGTATAGCTTGAGAATGCCGGGGGGTTATCAGGAAGACGAAAGCGCAAATGGAATTGCGACTAGCTAAGGATGTGAAGGATAACAAGAAAGGTTTCTACAGGCATGTTAACAAGAAGAAGGTGATCCGAGAGGGTGTGCTGCCCCTACTGGATGAAGGAGGTAACCTAGTGACAGATGATGTGGGGAAAGCTGAAGTACTCAATGCTTTCTTTGCCACTGTATTCGCGGACAAGGTGGGCTCCCGGACTAATGCGCTAAGTGATGCAAGATGGGATGAAGATGGACAGCTCTTGGTGGGTAAAGAACAGGTTAGGAACTATTTAGAAAAGCTAAATGTACGTAAATCCATGGGTCCGGACTTAATGCATCTGAGGGTATTGAGGGAATTGGCAAATGTCATTGAGGAGCTTTTGGCCATTATCTTTGAAAAGTCGTGGAGGTCGGGAGAAATCCTGGATGACTGGAAAAAGGCAAATGTAGTGCAGGAAATGTAAATGTAATTTAGGAGGTATTCTTGAACAAATGGACTTGCAGACCGTCACACAGACGGACTCTTATGTATATAGGTAACACATCTAGAGCTATACAACCTTCCTAACCAATTAAAGTTTCTAAGCTCCCCTCATCCAACTTAACTCAGAGCATCACTTTTTTCTAATTAGACCTTGTTTACATTTTCAGCAATGTATTTCTTTGTATTAGATTGGAAAATCAAGAGTCTTCAACATTGATTCTAGTATTTTTCTATTAGTTATAAAAGTCCTCTCAAATACATTACAGATCAACAGGTTATTTATCAGTCCAAAGTTTTATTTATACTGCTGTAACACACTTTGTAGTCTTTATTAGGATCAGGGTAATATTGAAAGGCACTGTCCGTGATCCAAACAGCTTACAGTGTAACTGGTACTGAAGTCTTTGGTTTTGGATTACATTTCAAATTCTCGCTCAAGCTGCTACCTTTCTGTACAAAATTACCTACCCTATAGAACCGGAGTGGCAGTAAGCCAGACACAGTTCACTAGGGTTAGCCCTGGTGGGTTGCCACCACTTTATTGACCTGCGCCTCCACAGGTTCGGCTGTTTGAAGTTCCCATTTTCCGTGGATCACCATTTCCAGCCAATGAGAGCTGTGGGAAGCAGCACAGATTGGGACTTCCCACGGCTTCTATTGGCACAGATCTCTATTCTTGGTCAATAGGAGTTTCAAGAGGCCATACCTGTGGAGGGGCAGGTAAATAAAGCAGCAACGGCCTATCAGGTGCTAACCCTGGTGATCCATGTCTGACTGGTTTTTGCCCACCATTGCTATAGAACAAGCTCCATCAAAGCTCAATAAAAACATCACCTCTTTGAAAGGCATGAGGGCAAATATATGGTGAAATATTTCTATCAAATTTGTCCTCTCCCAAAACACTGTTTCTTCATAGTAACTGCTGCTGAATATCCAAGGAGACTGCATTTTTATGCCATATTATGGAAATATCTAGGACAAGGAAGTTAGTCTTGTGTGGTATTTTCCAGGGCTGTAGTGAGTCCTCCCTTGCAGGCTGAAGTCCAAGAGCTGGGGTGATGATCAGAGAAAAAGATGAGGATTTGGATGCAAACAACAAGAAGATGGATGCACAGAACTACCAGCAAAAAAACTGAGCTGTGAAAGTAGCAAACAAGCAGGAGTGAAGGAGAAACAGCCTAGGGATGTAACAATATTTCTTAATAAAGCCCAGATGCAGAAAGCTCAAAATAACTTTGATTCACATTCCGACATTCATTCGGTGCAGACAAGCATGGATTGTGGAAGAAGTGGAATGACAGCTCATTCTCACGCAAATCCTGCTAGCCAGTCCACTGTGGATCATAAGCTCAACAGAAGTTTACCTTTATGCTCCATCTGGGAATCAAATTGTCGCAATACAAGTGAAAAACTTATCTGAGTTACTATGTAAAAAACAGTTGTATAAGTAAAAGGTATCCAATAAGGTGACTGTGGAAAAGGGCTTACAAACAACAGGGATTCAAGAAAGACAAATCATAACTCAAGATTGCGAAGAATTTATCAGTGCAAGTTTGACTGGTGCAACACTAGATACCTATTAAACTTCACTTCTGATTTGATAAAACTAAGAAAACATATCTTAGGCTTTTTCCCATTACACACAATCACACTGCTACACAACTGCAGCATGTGTCCTTAAACATTTTCATAATTCACATTTTATTTTAACATCCCACCCCAAACACTCCACCATTTACACATTTAATTTTCTTCCCATTTGGTTTTCCTTTGAGGAATGTGGACGCTCATGCTGACTGCACCTTTATTTTGTTACTTTAATGCTTCACTTTCCATTGCTGCCAAAATGTGATATTTTTGTCTAATTTCTCCATTATCTTTTCACAGTTAGAGCACTTACCAAGCCGTGTCTTGTCAACAGCAGATGGGAAAAGCCTCACTTCCTCAGGAAGCCCTTTAAGCACATGTTCAGGTACATCAGCCAAGGTCTCAGCTGCTCCTGTAGATTCAGATGTGTTCTGTAAGCCAAAAAACAGAATGGCCATGACCATGATTAAAGACAAATATTTTAGCACAACAGATGATCAACCCATACATGCTACAAAAACTGGTGACAAAATAAAAGTGAAATTTTAATTTGGCATTTCAGCTGGGGACTCAACATTACAAGTGTCTTCTATATGAAGGCATTACAGGTTCTTTGTCCATCACACTTGTTTATACTTTTGCAGAGAGTTCTAAAATCATGTTTAAAAAAATCTCCTGCCTGTAGTGGTAAACGTAACCAATTGTTCCTTTGGGAATCCTTCTGTTTTGTTCCAGCTATTCTATGCTCATGTTTGATACCAACTCGATGCATGTATTTTGTCTGTGGTCAATATTTAGCAAGCAAATGTAGCTTAGCCATTTGCCACTTACTTCAGCATTGTGTTGTATTTAAAATTCTGAACATTCATCTGTTATATAGCTAAAAACATTTTATCTCATATGTACTTAAACTAGGTATACTAATGTCACTGAGTTACCTGATTAATATTCCTATTATAGTTATTAATAGTAACAGCAAAAAACAAAAGTTTTGTACTCTTTCTATGCGCCTTTGTATATTTCTTCCATTATCCAACTCATTTTTCAAGTATGTTTTTCATTCTTGTTCAACTAACATTAAGTATGTAAGTGTAAAAATTAATCCGGTAAAACTGGTCTAGAGCATAAATTACAAATCAATTTTAGTACATAATACAAGATACATCCATTATTTTAGCCTAAAATCTCTTAAACAAGAATGTTACTCAAATATTCTACACTGTAGAAACAAAATGTACAACGAACAATTCTAAATCCATAGGTATGCATAGGTGCTCACAGTTTTTACAACACCCTTTCGAAGGAAAGAATATTAGAAGAAGGTAACAACTAAAGTCTAGAGCAGAAGTGGGATCTGAACCCATATCTCCTAAGTCATAATCCACTGTTTTAGTCACAATACCACCTTCCCTATCAAAAGGTTTTTGGAAACCCTTTTGGGAAGTTTAGTTTACACTTTCTTAAGACCATTCAGTTCAATATAACATTCACTTCTCAATTCAAAGTGGCTTAGTCAAATTATTATGAAGAGATCTCAAACTGTAGGTAATTCCGCATATTCAACATGGTGCAATGTCTAGGCAGAAGTGGGCAACGTCACTTTTACTATGGCTACACTCAGTTCTTAGTTCATAACTTTTCAAAGTTGTGAACATTTAAAAGTGGTGTATAAAAGCCCTGACCCTGCAACAGACTTTAATGGCGAGCCCAGGAATCTATCAACACTCCATCAATGGCAGGATCAGAGCATGATTACAAATTTATGCAGCTTCCCATTGAGGTGCTAGAGTTACTCTAAGTCTGCTAAACAGTTTTTTGATTTAAAAAGGTGTACATTTTTCCAAAGTCTGCAAACTGGATGATAGCCGCACAACTTTCACTCATTTTAAAAAAAATAAATCCATCGATTCCATGGATATATCATCTGCAGGGTAATATTTTAACAAAGTTTAAGCATTAAAAATAACACTTTAGAGGGAAAATGCATACTTTATATATAGGAAGTGCTACAAATGATGTATTTAGAACCTGACAACCCTAAAAAATAAAATAAAAAAGACAGGAAGTTTAAGTTTTAGGGGGCTTTTCAAAGGTGTTTGGCTTTTACTTCAGATTGTGTCAAAGCTGTTAGCCAAGATGAGCATAAACAAAAAGATTCATGCCCCAAGTCAGAGAATATAAAGATTAGTAAATATTGATCCAGTGGTCTATTCTCCTTGACTATTTGACAAAGGACACTAACCAGGTTTTTAAAAGACGAAATGTGTGATTTAGTAGTGAAGTGCATTTTTTAAATATTTGACCTCTGACCAAAAAAGCTAATTGAGGAAGGCAAGCAAGTGCCTGTTAAGATTTAATCTTCAGCTGCAGCATATTTTAAGTTTAATATGACAGTTTTTAATATAAAACTTCACTTGGAAGCTCAATATTTTTATTTTGAGTTTTGACTATTTTAAAAAAGCTCACGTAGGAGTCTTGTTATACTGCAAGCTCTGCAAACAACTGTTTTCATCTGTACAAATGATACAGTGCCAGCATAAAATCAGCATAACTATGAAAGCTGTCAACTGTTGTTCATTAATTCAAATTAGTATCAGCAATTAGGGATGTAAAATCCTGTTTAAAAAGTTAACCAGTTAAACATTAAGTTTAACTGGTTAACTAGGATCCTGTGGATGGAGGGGGGGGCGCGTGGTGCAGTGGGCCCAGCAGATAGGAGCAGCCCCCCGCCTGCGGCACAATGCAAGTGGGCCCAGCCAAACTGCACCTGGTAACCAGTTAACCCTTTATATCCCTATCAGCAATACGGCCAGAAATGTTCTACATTACAACTGATGAAGGTAACTTAGGTACCTAAAAGACAATATAAACTTGAGAAAGTCACTGGACTAGAGGTATTGTAGACACTCGGACTCTGTATTAAAATTAATTCTGTCACCACTAAATTAGCCTTTCATTTACATAACTAGGGCTCGACAAACTATACAATCTACTCGCCCGTGGCAAGTAGATTTCAGCCGCACGTCCTGTTCATTTGCGGCACGCGCATGCGCAATGCAGCTCTTGTGCATGTGCAGTACAGGACTGGCGAGCGGTTTTCGCCGCCGTTTGTTAGGCCCTGTACATAACTACTCTCAAAGCACTGCAGAAACATCACTTCTTAGGCTATCTTGATTGCCTTAAAATACACGGAAATCTGTGCTTATGAAGAAGTGAACAGCAGCTCATCAGCTGATGTTGAGGAAAAATAGTTTTACTAACAGCAGAAGAGTTTTACAAAGGACTACTAGATCATCCTCAAATGTCTGGCTCGGAAGTCATCTATCATTATTGTAGAGACAGTGTAAATGAAAAACACTGCTAAAGAAAATATATCATTTTACTTTTGGTTACGGATTTACAAATAGCTGTCATAGCAGTACAATTAGCTTTTCAGTCCTGAGTTTTATGCTTAGGTTATAATCATAGTTTCTACTAAGGTGCATGGCTGCACCCAAAAAATTCTTCCCCCGCTCACCTTCTCTGTGGGGAGAAAAGGTAGGGGCGCAGCGGGAAACTGGCAGTGCTTCTGCCTTTGAAATGTAGCAAGAGCAGGCTCTTGTCAATCATGCAGACTCTTGCTACATTTCAAAAGCAAAGCACCTCAGGGAGCAAGGGGTAAGCAGGGGCTCAACCAGTTCCCAGCTGGCCCTGTGCTCCCACCAGCACTTTGCTTTTGAAATGTACAAGAGCCCTCCCTGGGCTCGTGTACATTTCCAAAGCATAGCCCGTGGGACTGTTTGAGCCCCCAGTGGCCTGGCGCTCTCATGGAGCTTCCACCTTTGAAATGTGACAAGAGCAGGCAGGGCTCTTGCTACATTTCAAAGGCAGAGGCACTCTTATTGACTAGTGATGCAAATTACATCGACTATTCGATTAGTTGATTAATCTAAATTTAACATCCTTGGTGAACACCATGTGAACTGAGGGCTCTTACCAGAAATGATCAATACTTAAGATAGGGTTTGAGACTAAAAGTAGTACAACACTTCTCAGTAATAGGCACATAGTATAATCAATCAGTATAAGCAGCATTTTCAACATTTTACATTATAACTGTTGCTCCAGTATAACTATACCACATTAATCACTGTTATATGTATTGTATAAAATCTTAGTTATCTCTATTTCAAACAAAACCGTCAATCAGTAGTTTTGGGATGTTGTGTACATTATACATATCAATTACATTCAATTAATCGGGTGGCACAAAAAAAAAAAAAAAAAGAAAAAAGAAATTATTTAGGAGACGCTTTGGGGAACATTGTTACAAATATTTGGAATCAACTATATAAAGAAATGAGCTAAAATTCAATGTGTAAGACCATGTTTTGACAGTTAATTGTCTTTTCATGCAGGACAGCTGTCAATCAACACTAAGCATTAATATATCAAAGAAAGGCCTGTACCATCCAGTTGTTTTAAACTTATTTTGACTCATCAGCAGTCACTAGATACTTCTCCAGTCGTTTAATATGCTGACTTTTTGTCACTTTTTTTTTTCCATTTCATACAAAAAATAGGCAGAGGCGCCCATCCTGCACCTTAGCACTCTTAGCACTAAAGTTACTTAAAAGTTCTTGTACAAGTTGAACCTGCCTTGTCCAGCACCTTCAGAATTTGCCAGACAAGGGGAGGTCAAGGCTCCCTACCCATAGGGTGTAGGGTTCTGCTCCCAGCTGGGGCTATGTTCTGTACTACCTGCCTCACTGAGTCCATTCATCCCTTCAGTCACATTGCACCAGGACCGGTCAGGGGCCAGCCACCCTGCCGCCTCCAGCCCCAGCCAGGGATGCGCACCCAGGTGCTAGCCAGTGCTGTGCTCCCCACTGCGCTGTCCCGCTGGGGCTGCATTCCCCACTGCACTTCTGAAACTGACCAGCTGGGACTCTACGGCCCAGCAATATCCATGGTCCAGCAGGACCATGGATGTTGCAGGACCAGTGAGTCCAGTATTTTAGAGATTCAACCTGCATCTTGAACCTGTGTGCACACGTTGATATATCCACACACACAGTATAAGCAAGATCTGCTGAAATCAGACAATTTTACTAATACACTGTTAACATCAATTGAATTCTGAACAATTAAAATAAAACCCCAATGTTAGATTTGTTGTTTCATTTAAAAGGCAGAAATGTCACAGTAAATATTTTCAGGTTTGCACAGAGAATCATTTTCTCTGTTCTGTGCAATGCTTCATGAAACTGTACAGCAACTATTTTCCAATGGCTGTTCTAATAATATTTTAAGTGATTCAACCAACAAGAGGGCTGAGGGCTCAGGGCCAAATCAATATTTTTATTTAAATGTATTAGTCTATATAGAAATGAAGACTTTAGCTCATCAGCACTTTTACAGGGAAAATTACTTACCTGTAAATGCAGGTCTCTGAAGGAAGGCTCCTCTGTAAATCTGTGCTCTGAGGGGCTCATGACCTTGAGAGATGGCAGGCTAGCACTGTATTGTTTAAAAGTCTCTTATAGTGAGGCAGTCCATACACATGCCTCATGCCCAGGGGGATGGATATATATATATAAAAATATATATAGCATCTATTAGCCATTAACTGCCAGTTCTTTTTCAACAGAACTTTTCTAAATACAGGCAGTCCCCGACTTATGCGGATCCGACTTATGTCAGATCCGCACTTACGAACGGGGCTTTTCTCGCCCCGGAGCTCACGGGCGGTGGGTCGCCACCCGTGTCCTCCGGGACGAGAAAAGCTTCTCCCGGTCTCCCTGGTCTGCTGGGGGGGTCCAGCAAAGCTGCTGGACCCCCCCCCCCCCAGCAGACCAGGGACACCCAAGCAAAGCCGCCCAGGCGGCGGGAGTCCCGCTGCCTGGGCAGCTTTGCTCGTTTGCCCCGGAGCAAAGCCGCCCAGGCAGCGGGACTCCCGCCACCTGGGCGGCTTTGCTCCTGTCCCCCTGGTCTGCTGGGGGGGTCCAGCGGCTTTGCTGGACCCCCCCCCCCCCCCAGCAGACCAGGGGGACAGGAGCAAAGCCGCGGAGCACGCCCACAGCGGGACAGCCCGGGCGCGCTTGGGCTGTCCCGCTGCGGGCATGCTCCGCGGCTTTGCTCTCTGTCTCCCTGGTCTGCAGGGAGACAGGGAGCAAAGCCTTGGAGCACGCCCGCAGCGGGACAGCCCGGGGCGCGTGGGCTGTCCCGCTGCGGGCGTGCTCCAAGGCTTTGCTCTCCGTCTCCCTGGTCTGCTGGGGGGGGGTGCAGCTAGTGCCCCCCCCAGCAGACCAGGCTTTTCTTGCCTACCCCTGGGGTAGAGCAGTTGGGGGCTGCCGGGTTGGTCCCGCAGCGCCGCTCCAGACCAACCCGGCAGCACCCCAGCTGCTCTGCCCCAGGCGTCCCCAAGTCAGCCGCTGCTGAAACTGACCAGCAGCTGACTACAGGAAGCCGGAGGCAGAGTTGCTCTGCCCCAGGCTTCCTGGAATCAGCCGCTGATCAGTTTCAGCAGCAGCTGACTTGGGGACACCTGGGTTTCTTAAGTTGAATCTGTATGTAAGTCAGAACTGGCATCCAGATTCAGCCGTGGTTGAAACTGATCAGTTTCAGCAGCGGCTGACGCCAGTTCCGACTTACATACAGATTCAACTTAAGAACAAACCTACAGTCCCTATCTTGTACGTAACCCGGGGACTGCCTGTACGAAAGGAATAACAAAAAACCTAACTCCCATGGGCAGCTAAGAGGGCAAATATGGATGTACAGAGGAGACAACCTTCAGAGAACTCCTATTACAGGTAAATATGGCAATTTCCTGTTCTTCAAAAGGTATATATTCTTCACAGAGCCTCATACTCAGGATTACAAAACCAGGGGAATCCATCTCCCGAACAGATTAGAAGCTTCAGACGGGCAGCTGAATTAGTCTGTTCAGGATAAACTTTAAAAAAAAAGTGTGCTAGCACTTTAAAGACTAACAAAATATGTAGATGGTATCAGCTTTCGTGGGTACAGCCCGCTTCAGATTAGGTTATTCAATGAAGGTGGAAAAGAATTACACAGAATGTATCAAAATATTAATTAAGTTGAACATATTAAACTATGTCACTAACAGAACACTAAGTAAACAAATATTCATCATCATGAAGTGATAACGAAGAACCTTTTTTAAAAATATAAACATAGGTTGGCAGAATTTAGCAGTCAGTTAAACAGTCTGAAAAACTCTCCATTCAGGATTACAGTATTAGCCCTATCAGTCTTCTTCAATACATGTATTAGGAAAAAAAATAGAAAACGTGCATTTTTTCTGTTAGCGATTACTGAATTGTACATAATTTTGAAGTATTGCTGGCTGTAGCAGCCCACAATGGCTACAACTATTTGACATTTCCTCTGAAGACATTAAGAACTTCCTTGGCCTTCTCCATCCTCCACCCCTATTTATGTACAAATATGGCACAAATATGCACATACCGGTAAGTGAGCTGAGAAAGCTTTACACAGTAAGCGGGAAAGCACCAACTTGTCATTTTTGCCTATTTTAGACATTTATAATATTTAACTTTCTAGCCCTTATATTTGTGATTTGCCAAATGTGAAAAAAGTGCTGTTTCTTGAGTTCAGCAAGACCATTTCAGTGCCTCTGTCACTATTACAGCATTCCCAAACATCAGCAGAGTAAAAATGACAATACAGTATAGTGCCGCAGTAAGTCTGGAATGACTTCAAACACATGTACTAGAACTATTTACAAAAGTAAGATATCCTAAACCTATGGACAGGGTAGAATCACAGGGAACCCCTGTTGTCATAAACAGCCAAGAGATCAGGAACTGGTAGAGACCACCATGCTTCCTAATCTCTAGCAGCTAGAAGTCTACAGAGGAAGAGAAGAGGTAATTTGCCTCTTTCAGCCGGCAGAGGCAGACAGGGATAATAGGAGATTCTATGACTTTTGGACACCTACCTAGCCTGAAACAAATATAGAAGCAGAAGGAACCTGAGTGGATAGAGCATGGTGACTGGAATTTCAGAACCTTTCTCCTTCCCTGTATCCGGGATGAGGTTGGGCTTCACACTAGGGCTTTACACCTGAACTTCATTAATGCCCCCCCCTTTTTTTTGTTTTAAATATTGACCTCTGGTTAACAAATGTCTTCTAGAATGACCAATTGCAAGATGGTAATTAGAATTATATAATTTTTAAGGTCTGCTACTTCCTAATACATCAGAGCCTAAAGATGTTTGCATACCAGAAAATATTCTCAATACTGCTCATTTAAAAAAATGTTAATCTTTATTTAATTACCTAATCTCTCATTACTTTCTTTAAAAATAAATAGTACAGAGTCAACTAGTTTGGACATAACCAGGGCTCGACAAATCCGCTCGCCCACTCGCCCGTGGCAAGTAGATTTTGGCAGCTGGCGAGCTGTAACGGGGCGGCGAGGGCGACCCGCCCTGCACTTCAATGGCGCCAAACCCCGTGCTGCACGGGCAGCGCAGCATTCTGACAGCGGACTGCACCGCTTGCTCCCATGCGGCCGCCCAGCTGAGCGGCGTGCAGGGGAGCCGAGTCCTGGAACAGGAGCCGGAAGCGGGGCCGCATGCGGGGCCGCACACGGGCGTAGGGCGGGGCCAGAGTGTGCGTGTGTCCCTGATGTCAGGAGGAGAGGCACTGGTGCAAGAGAGTGCCGCACTCAAAAGGAGAGCAACGGAGGAAGGGAGAGGAGAGTAACGGAGGGAAAGGGCAGAACAGAGGAGTGAGCTAGAAGACGGTAGTGGGCAGAGGAGTGAAGGGTGAGAGCGGAGGGAGACGGGAGACGGAGGAGGTCAGAAAAGGCAGGAGGGAGACAGGGAGCAGAGCAAAGAGCAGAGCGTGGGGGCAGAGGACGTGAAAGGAGAAGCAGAGGTAGGAAGCAGCCCAGGACGGGGCTCCTTAGTGTCTCCGCTCTGGGCTGCTTCCTACCTCCGCTTCTCCTTTCACGTCCTCTGTCCCCCCGCTCTGCTCTCTGCTCCACTCTCCGTCTCCCTCCTGCCTTCTCTGATCTCCTCTGACTCCCATCTCCCTCCGCTCTCCTCCGTTCTCACCCTTCACTCCTCCGCCCACCACCGTCTTCTAGCTCACTCCTCTGTTCTCCCTTCTCCCTGCATTACTCTCCTCCGTCTCTTCCCACCTCTCTTCCGCTTTCCTCTGCTCCCCCCTTTTGAACGCGGTGCTCTCCCCCTGACGTCAGGGACACATTCTGGTATTGCCCTAAGCCCGCGTGTGGCCCCGCCCCCGCTTCCCAGGACTCTGCCCCCCTGCATGCCGCTCAGCTGGGCGGCCGCATGGGAGCAAGCGTCACAGACCACTGTCAGAACGCTGTGCTCCCCGTCACAGAAGCAAACATGCCATCCTGGTCATCCCATTCTCCAGGTGGTGCGCACCTGCACGGTGGGGGTCACGTGGTGGGGTGGCGAGTCCCTTTTTTGTCCGGCGAGTAGGGTTTTCTATAATTTGTCGAGCCCTGGACATAACTGTATGCCATTTTACGATATTATCTACTTTGGCCTATCAGAAATTCTTCCCTTAATACTACCACTACACTTCAGCTTCAAAAACTTCAAAACTGTCCTAGCATGTAACAGAGCACGTAACCTCCATGTATTTGCAGGTATTAAAATATAAATCAGTACGTAAATCGAAGAGATTAGCATCTAAACGTCATTCAACATTGCCGTTTGAATTCCACCTCCACTGTACGAATGGAATTCACAAATGATTGTTCAAGAACATTGACAATGGTCAGGTTCATAACGAAGTAGATTTACACACCTCCAAAACGAACTCTTAATAAGTAACCACATATACTATTCAATACAAACAATGGACCAAATTTTGTTCTCAGCTAAATCAATGCAACCCCATTTATTTGCAGCATGAATGCAGTTGCACAAGCATAATTCAGAAATACTATGGTTTCAATCACTTCTCACTGACTTTGAAAAGCCACATTCAAATAACTTTTATAGCAAAAGAAAATAGTTTACCATAAGGATTTATAATAGTATCCTGAAATAGTGCTACAGTATAGACGTACCCTTAAAGTGCAGCCATAGCAGTTCTTTAAGGCAGCAGCATGGCCATAGCAGGAGCACAAGGAGAGAGATCTCCCAGCATTTTATGTAAACCACTTCCACAAGGAGAGTATCTAAAAGTGCTGGGAGCCCATTTACACTGGTGGTTTCGAGTGCTTAACTCGCTACACTTAGGGGGTGTTTTTTCACACCTCTGAGCCAGAAAAAACTGCAAGTAAAGTGATAATGTAGACTTAGCCTCTAAGAAAGTGAATGCATACAGCACAACTCTGCTTTTACTGGGGAGAGGGTGAATTAAGAATATGTCATTTGCTTACATCAGCAAATTATACTACCATCCTTATTGAAGTGACCACCCATACTAATATCCCAGAGAGCTACAGAATCCTAACAACTTCTCTACAGAATCCTAATGCAATAGCAGATACTAACTAAACAACAAAGCCGGATATGTGAATAAACATTATTCACCTAGAGTGCTTCATTAGGACACTGTGTATGCAGAAATTACAAATTGCTAGAAATGCAGACTGACTATCCCAAGAACCATTTTTCACAACTATTTTTTCAAAAAACAAGTTTGCTCTTTCAAGGGGAAAATTTCTAAGTAATTCAAGAATTATCTTCTCTAATTTTCCTTAACACAGATAAAGGGCACAACAAGTACTTATGAAATCATCTTCCTTGTTTACCACAATTATGTTATGGAACAATCCAAGAAATAAACATCTGATCAGGGACACTTGATGCCAAGTGGCAGAGGCACAGGGCTGTAAAGGGAGCCCATGGATCAGATAACTGCATAGCAGATCAATAAAGGGTGGTTTATGAATTCTCTACCAAGAGCCAAGTAACCTACTGGTAGTCAGAATCATTACAAAATGTGTGTACAAATAATATGTAAGTAGTTTTGTATCTATACTGAAAATTATGTTCTTAATAGGGTTGCCAGATGGTTTCAACAAAAATACTGGACACACTTGACATTACATTACAATCTACATTACATCCTATTTAGAAAATACCGGACATTTATATTTTCTCAATTTGTTTCCCGAACAGAAAGCTCAAATACTGGACTGTCCAGTTCAAAACTGGACACCTGGCAACCCTAGTTCTTAAGGTCTTGCAGTTCAGGGAAGTCACCAGGAGGTGACATAATTTGATGCTTCTTTTAGGCAGGTAATGACACCCTGACCATTTCTGTATGCCTCACAATGATGCCTGTTTATTTGCATATTAGCCAGATGTAAATAAAGCGATTGGAAGTCTACAGGAAGACACAGACAGCTGGTGAGGTGGGAGGAGGTGGTGTCCTCTTTATGAATAAAGACAAAGGATTGATCTGATACATCTGGAATACAAAGAGAAGACACAGAATCCTTCATCTGGGGCACAAACTGATAGCATGTTTGTCTCATGAAAGGAGGATCATAGCCAGGTTGGCTATAAAGAGCGAAAAGGATTCTACATGAGCAATACTCTACCAGACATGAATATCTTGTTAATTAATTCTAGGACCCACAATGTGTATGATGATCATTTTATAAATAGTATAAAATGCCAGTATTTGAATTGCTAAGCTTAGTGAAATCAGGTATATGTTTATTAAACAATCTAGAAACATATGTAAATGCAAATGTTAAATGGAGTGGTAATCTGAGATTGAACTGGCAAGCTTAGTTGTACAGTTTCTTTGGAATACTGTGAGTGTCCAATGGACAGGGACTGAACTCTCCAGGTTGAGGTGTGTGCCAATCACTAACAGAGAGTAGACAGCTGGACCTGCAAGCTCTGGGGAGTGCTTATGTTGCCCGTGATTGGTGGAGTCAGGGAGCTGACTCGTGGCAGGCATGGGCAAAGCTTCTTCAAGCTAAGGACGGGTAATAGCAAGGGTACCTCACACAACCCTGGGTACCTTCAGGAAGCATCTCGATGTCCCTCTGCATAAAACAAGCGAGGAAAACCTCACTTAGTCTAAGGGTCATTTAAGATAGAAACAATGAAAGTCATGAGAGCTGGACACCTGAAAGACATTTGGTATCAGAAATCAAAGATAGCTCTTGTAGATTTGGCACTACAATGTGTCAATAGAGAATGAAATCAAAGGCACTGTAAAAACAACAAACAAAAAAACAAAACACAGGGTTGATACTAAATACATACTTAATCTGACTGGCAACTAAATCATAATATGTATATATATATATGCTCTGTACACTTTGAAGATGAAATCTGAAACTGGGAGATGCCAAAAAAGATTTCAAGCTATAGAAAAACTAGAGTCAGGGATCTCTATTTCACTGATAAGCCCCCAAACACACACATCACTGCATAAATAATAGCAGCAGGCTGACATAATAATGATTGGGTTTTTTTTCATATACTGTGGAAAACCTATTTAACTCTTAAAATGGATCATGGTGGAAAAATGTGAGAAAGAAGCAGAACCACCACCTGCAACTACCAAAAACTAGAACGTAGAGGCTACAAAATCTTAGCAATTCCCAAAATGTACCAGAACAAGAACTAAACGAGAGATACTATTAAAACAACTAAAGAGCAATAAGCTAATCTTCTCTCATACTGCTGAGTGCTGGCTCCTGGCGATCAGGGAGGCAGGCTGCCAGTCCTGCTCCCAAGGAGCTGGCTGCACTGCGGGCTCTGAAATATAAGCTTTATACTGCAGAGCTCGCAGTGTGTAACCATGTAACCACTAAGATTTTTAACAGTTACATAGTTACCTAATAAACTGCTTTTTAACATCCCTATTTGCAATTATACCTGAAACCGTGATGTAGAACATCCCATACCTGACTGAAAAAGGACATTAGCAGAAGTGTTAATGCAAAAACAATAACTACCATATTATTTTACAGCTTGGACAGCTCCATTGGTAGAAATATTTTTATTTTACTGTTTATTATAAATCTATTTTTTGTTGTTGTTTCCACACAACATAACAGAAGGAGAGTAGCAGAAGGCAGCCAATCCCAGACTAGCCCCATGGGCCAATTCCACACTAATTAGTAATAATTAGTCCATTGTAATGGTAGTGGCCTGATGTTCTTCAGTGAAACAGCTTCTCTGTTCTATGTTGATAGAGGTAAATTAATTATATTATTCCTCAATGACATGTTTGGAACATGAGGGTGATAAAATCAGCCATTAGAAACTGTGAGCATCAAAGAAAAAGGAGATACAGAACTAAGTATTTTATGTCATTGTGCAACCAAGGCTGTTTCTGGACAGGGGAACAAGAAATATCTGTCCATGATCATTTTTCTCAGTAAACTAAAAAACTGATGACACTCCTTAACTATGATAGCCTATTCTTTCACTCAGAGTCAGAAGCTTTAGCAGCTCCACCCAAAGAGAAAATTTTGCAAGAATAAAAGGGAATGGTCATAAGTGTCCTTAAATAACCTAAGTGTGTGCACCAGGCAAACAAATACAATAGTCTTACTGATCATGTGTAAGTTCAGAATAAATAAAATCATTAGGACACACAAAAGCCTCATGTCAATACATCTGTATATCTAGTCAAGGAGAAATGCTTCTATTTCAATGTATGCTCTTTTTTTAAAAATAATACAAAAAATTAAGGATCTAAAACAGTTTGATGGTTTCTTCATGAATCAGTTTCAGTCTTCAAACTAGATCTGCTGATTGTGCTTTTGAAACTGGAAAAAAGAAGTCTACAATTTTCAAAATGTTCTTATAAGCAAGTAAAGTACCTTTGAAATGTACAAAGTGACGTGGGTCTCTTGAAAAGAGGCACCAGTACCTTATATCTGATTATATTTGGGCACCTGGCATTGACCCATGTCAAAAGACTGGATACTCGGCTAATGGACCTTTGGTCAGATCCAATACGGTTATTAACATGAGTTCACACAGGAAACCCAATTAAAATCAATAAAGTAAGATTAACTTCACATATGCCCACGCTGTGGATGGAAAAGGGCTAGGAGATATAATTAAATTAAAGGTTTTAAAGAACAGGACTAACATTTTGGTTTTCTAGTGGATCACTATTACTATTCTTGGTAATAATTAACTAGTTTAACATCTAGGCAAGGTACTTTGAAAGTCTTACATTTAAACTCACCTGATTCATTTTGAATTCCTGTTGTGTTCTGAAAAGATACACACAACAAAGAAACTCCTTTGATTACATGAGTCCTAAAAAGAAAAACAGACAATTGTAATACACGCCTACCTACAGTGGTTTGAAACTACACAAAGATCTGAAGAGTTCTATTTAAAAGGGGCTTACCAAAAAGAAGCTTATTACTTTGTACCAAATCTACTTCAGGCTATAAAACTGTCATTATAACTTATTCAAATTTAACTTTAAAACCCAAAAACTGACCTTTCTTCAGCATCTTTTAAAACCGATACACACTGTATTTGGTTGACTGGTATTGATTTATCAGTTTTTAAAAAAACTGAAGTCAGTTGATTTTGCAATACAAAACACTTCTGAAGAATTAGTCTAATTCAGTGATCTATTTTAAACTACACAGTCATAATGCTTGCCCCCACAGGTTTAAAGACATTTGAAAGGACTTTGCTGCATGATTCTTGTTGATAATGGAAACCGTGCAGCTAAATCTCAACTTACCACATCTAAAACAGAGAGGTTTTTACTTGAAATTCAGCCTACATTTCACTAACATGCTTATAGATATTCTTTTATTGCAGGGGTCTCAAACTCAATTTACCTTAAGGCCCATGCCAGTCGTCATATCCTCCCAGTGGACCAGCAGGCACCCAGGTGAGGTGTGTCCGTGCACTCCCTCAGCCCCGCCTACTGCCACAGGGCAATTTAACCCCCTTCTCTGGGGGCCCTTGGCACCACAACCATTAGCACAGCGGGGCTAGAGTGGCTTGCAGCTCCTAGCTCTGCACTACTGCCAGCACATCCCTGTGGACCAGGGGAAGTGTGTGTGCGCAGAGCCACCCTCAACCCCATGCTTTGGGAACCCCCGGAGCAACCACCCAAAACACCCTATAAACAGAATGGTCCCCCAAGACTCAGCTGCAGGCCCCAGGGCAGGCTGGGGAGGGAGGGTGGAGCCACAAGAAAGCGGAGCTGCCTTTGCTCTGCTTCGCCACCATCCCTCAGGCCAGCCCATGTTGGGACGGGGGCAGGGGCGCTGTGCTTCCTGCTGCTGTGGTGAAGCGGAGCAACCTGGGTGGCCTGGGAGACAGCGGTGGAGCAGAGGCTGCTGTATCGCTCTGCTTCCCCTCAGCTCCCATCACTGCAGTGAGTGCTGGAGGCCCCGACCCCTGGTGCCATCTCCTGCCAGCCCCCCCCCCCCCCAGTGACCTGAGGCCATATCCCTCAGGGGAGGGGGCCTTAAGGGGAAGGACATGATGGGAGGGAAGAGCAGGGGTGGGAAGAGGTAGGGTGGAGTAGGGGCTAGACTTGGGGGGGAGGAAAGGTACAAACAATACACCCAGGGACTCTCGTGCCAGCAGCCGTGTGCAGGCCAGATTGTAGAACTGTTGAGACCACAGATGGCCCACAGGCTGTGAGTTTGAGACCCCTGTTTTATTGCATACTAGCATTTAAAAAAAATAGATAAAGTGCCAGATTTGAAAAAGCTTGTTTCCATAAATATTACACAGCTTTAAATTAAATTTGGGGATCTAATGATGTGTGTCTACATTTACCAAGCAAACACTACACCTTTAGTATTTGCTGCTATTTATGTACAAGAAAGCATTATTGAAAGCTGAATTATAAACATAACACTAAAATTGTTTAGCACCAGGCAGTAACTTAAATATACTGTACCACATTATTTCTCTTGGAGATTAACTGGTGTCTACATGGTTAGTGTATTTTATGGAAGTATGGATTTTCCTTTATTTTCCTGGCTTCAGTTTCTTAAATAAGATAACAATTACTAATATACTACCAATGCATGTTTTCAAACAGTTGGGCTAAATAATGTTAAAATTGCAATTAAAATGTGTTCTAAGACAACACTCAGAGTAGGTTACCGATAATTCCTCACTTCTCTAAATTAGACCAAAATCGAAAAGTCTTATCACAATATAGCAGGTATTGTCATGTATGTGCCCATAATGATTTCTTAAGAACAGAGGATCACATCGCTCTCTATATATAAAATATTGTTTCTTGCAGGATGACAGAGTGATGTCATCTCGTCAATCTGGGTCCCGCCTCCCTCCCCCCTCCCCTTTCCCCAGTGCTCGGGAGTCGGTGCTTTGGAGGAGGGACCCAGGGCTGCCGCACTATGGCCTCGAGCCTCCCAAGCAGCCAGATGGAGAGAGCCCGGGACCTGGCAAGGTCTCAGCCCGACTCCCCTTCTTCCACCCTGGCAGCGAGGGGGCAGAGAGCCAGCGATAATGTGGCCAGGATGGGGGGGGGGGGAAGCGGGTAGAGCCGGGGCTTGCACAGCCTCGGCCCTGCCTGACAGCTGGGCGGGGGGGGGGGGGGGGGGGGAGAGAAGAGAGCCGGGGCCCTCCCCAGTGGCTGGGGGACATGGAGGGAGAGACATGGGGTTGGCATGGCCTCGGCACTGCCCAACAACCAGTAGGGGAGAGACAGGGCTGGCCGGGCCTCATACCCCTGGCAGCTGGGGGAGGGAAAGGGGGCAGGCCAGGGCTGCCACACCTCAGCCTGGCCCTCTCTGGTAGCTGGGGGGGGGGGGGCGTGGGCACGGAGTCACTACTGCCTACCTGCGGAGAGAGAGGCTGGCGAGCATAGCGAGCTGGGACACAGCCCCCTAGTAATATATAATGAATGGGGGGGGGGGTGGAACTTCCCTTGCAAAGGAACATAAGAACTAGGGGTCACCAAATAAATTAATAGGTAGTAGGTTTAAAACAAACAAAAGGAAGTTTTTCTTCATGTAGTGTACTGTCAATCTGTGGAACTCCTTGTCAGAAGATATTGTAAAGACCAGGACTTTAACAGTGTTCAAAAAAGAGCTAGATAGATTAATGGAGGTTAGGACCATCAATGGCTATTAGCCAGAATGGGTAGGAGTGGTATCCCTAGCCTCTGTCAGAGGCTGGGAATGGGTGATGGGAGACGGATTGTTTGATGATTCCCTGTTGTGTTCACTCCATCTGGGGCATCTAGCATTGGCCACTGTGAGAAGACAGGATACTGGGCTAGATGGACCTTTGGTCTGACCTACTATGGCCATTGTCATGTTCCTATGAGACCCTCCCATCGACCACCCCAGTGGGGATGCCGCAGTAAGTCAAGCTATGGTACATCGACCATTCACGCAGCTGGAGTTGTATACTTTAGTTCAACATTGATCCCTCGAGGATTCTCAAACTGGCCTCAGGGATTCTCAAACTTCATTTCCCCGCACTCCCCTTCGGGCAACAAAAATTACTACAGGACCCCAGGAGGGGGAAATCAAAGTTTGAGCCCACCTGAGCTCTACCACCGCAGGTCAGGTAGTGGGGGTCAAAATCTGAGCCCTGCAATCCTAGAATGGAGGGCCAAAGCCTAAGTCCAAGGACTTCATCCCCAAGAGGGAGACCTATAAACTGGATACCTGCCACTGTGAGCTGAAGATGTTGGGCTTTGGCCCCAGGAAGTGAGGCTAGGGCTTTGGTCCAGGGTACCAGCAAGTCGAACACTGCCTTCACGACCCACAGTTAGAGAACCTCTTTTCTATCAGGACAAAAAAGCTAGAAGTTTCTCCTTGGTTCTCATATACTAGCTTAAACAAAAGGAAAAACTATGTAGCACTTTAAAGACTAACAAGATGGTTTAATAGGTGATGAGCTTTCGTGGGCCAGACCCACTTCCTCAGATCATAGAAGTGGGTCTGGCCCACAAAAGCTCATCACCTATTAAACCATCTTGTTAGTCTTTAAAGTGCTACATAGTTTTTTCTTTTGTTTTAGCAAGATTAGACTAACACGGCTACTTCTCTATTACTATACTAGCTTAAAGTGGTGATGTTTATAGTATTCTCAATATAAACAAGTATTTAAATCCATATATAAAAGAATGATACTTTCAAGATATTGTTTATAAAACTAGATATTAAGAGAAATGTTTTATTAAACTTTTTAAAGAGCTATTTGTCTACTAGGGATATAAAAGTGTAACCACGTATATGGTTAACAGATGAGCCTGGGCTCATCAGTTAATATGCACATTTACACATGCCCTCTCCTCTTTCCCCTCTCCGGGTATGTCTATACTACACCCCTAGTTCGAACTAGCGGGGTAATGTAGGCATACCGCAATTGCAAATGAAGCCCGGGATTTGAATTTCCCGGGCTTCATTTGCATAAGCGGGGCACCGCCATTTTTAAATCCCCGCTCGTTCGAACCCCGTGCCGCGCGGCTACACGCGGCACGAACTAGGTAGTTCGAACTAGGAAGAATTTCTCTTCAATTCTTTTTCAGTTTTGTGTATTTGGTAATACTTTGATTAGGGAACAAGAGTATGTAATTAACTTATACTACAATTATTATATTAAAAAAATAAGCCTAGTTCGAACTACCTAGTTCGTGCCGCGTGTAGCCGCGCGACACGGGGTTCGAACGAGCGGGGATTTAAAAATGGCGGCGCCCCGCTTATGCAAATGAAGCCCGGGAAATTCAAATCCCGGGCTTCATTTGCAATTGCGGTATGCCTACATTACCCTGCTAGTTCGAACTAGGGGTGTAGTGTAGACATACTCCCTGTTCCCTTCCCCCTTCCCTCGCCCATGCTGCTGCCCCTATCAGAGGCAGCAGCACGGGTAGGAGCAGGTGGGAAATGCCTGCTCCCAGGTTCCCCACGCGCCCTGGCTCCTCTTCCCCATGCCACTGCCTCTGTATCAGTGGTTATACGATTACATAATTAAATGCATTTTAACATTCCTATTGTCTACACTACGTGGCAATCTCTCTAACAATATGAGGGTAAGACAGTGAACTTCAATATACCATACTTTTTTTTAAAAAAAATGAACAAACACGTAGAGTCGCAACTTGCTTCTTTAGAAACTGCTACCGAAGCAAAGTAAAAGTGTGCAGCGGAGGACCACACAGTGTGCAGCAGCGGTCAAAAAGGCAAATAGGATGCTAGGAATTAAGAAAGGGATAGAAAATAAGACCCAGAATATCTTACTGCCCCTGTAAAAAACTATGGTACGCCCACATCTTGAATACTGTTTACAGATGTGGTCTCCTCACCTCAAAAAAGATATTTTGGCCTTGGAATGGGTTCAAAAAAGGGCAACTAAAATGATTAGAGGTTTGGAATGGGTCCCATATGAAGACAGGTTAAAACGACTGCGACTTTTCAGTTTAGAAAAGAGGAGACTGAGGGGGGATATGATAGAGGTCTATAAAATCATGAGTGGTGTGGAGAGGGCCGATAAAGAAAAGTTATTTATTAGTTCCCAAAATAGAAGAACTAGAGGACACCAAATGAAATTAATGGGTAGCAGGTTAAAAACTAATAAAAGAAAGTTCTTCTTCACACAGCGTGTAGTCAGCCTGTGGAACTCCTTGCCAGAGGAGGCTGTGAAGGCTAGGACTATAACAGAGTTTAAAGAGAAGCTAGATAATTTCATGGAGACTAGGTCCATAAAAGGCTATTAGCCAGGGGATATAAATGGTGTCCCTGGCCTCTGTTTGTCAGATGCTGGAGAAGGATGGCAGGAGACAAATCGGTTGATCATTGTCCTCGGTCCACCCTCTCTGGGGCACCTGGTGTTGGCCACTGTCGGCAGACAGGCTACTGGGCTAGATGCACCTTTGGTCTGACCCAGTACAGCCATTCTTATGTTATGTTCTTATGTAAAGTACTAGGTACCTTCCAGGCAGAAAACTAGAAAATAAAATAAAATTAATTTTAAAGCATAAGTATGAAAAGATTTTGATTTTATAGTTACCTACTGAAACTTGGTGGTTAAATTTTTTAACTACTTTTGTTACATGAGATTTAAGAATTTCTCTTCAATTCTTTTTCAGTTTTGTGTATTTGGTAATACTTTGATTAGGGAACAAGAGTATGTAATTAACTTATACTACAATTATTATATTAAAAAAATAAGACTATTAAACTATAATATCCTATACATTCACTGGGATCCTTTACACCTACAGAAAGAACAGTATCCCGACACAAACAAGTTGGGTGGGTTTTTTTGTTTGTTTGTTTTTAACAGCAAGACTATAGAAGTTCAACTTCCACCAGGGAGCCAAAAAAGATTTTAAAATTAGAAAAACCTAAAAAAATGAAAGACTAAGATCCTGATTTAAGGATGTTAAATATCGACTAGTTGAATTGTCGATGAATTTTGCATTGATTATTCAATTAGTCGATAGGGCGTCTCTGCCTTTGAAGTATAGGAACAGCCCTAGGGCGACTAGTCCTTCACAACCCTATCCTGATTCTGCAAACACTTGTACATGTATGAATTTACTAAGTCTCACTCAATTGAAAGGGATTACTTATATGTAAGTTAGGCTATGTCTATGCCATATAGACTCTAGGGCTACGTCTACACTACGAGTTCTCTCTGCAAAAATATGCTAATGAGGTACTCATTTGCATGAGTCATGATCTCATTTGCATATTTTCTACCTATCTGGTTTTTTGTTAGGGTTATTGTGCAAAAACAAGCAGTGTGGATGTTTTCTTTTTGTGCAAAAGCTCCTTTTCCCGCAATATCCTTATGCCCCAAAAAAGGTTTACCGATCTTGTGAGAAAAGGGGCTTTTGCGCAAAAAGAAAACGGCCACACTGCTTGTTTTTGCGCAAAAACGGATCAGCAGAAAATATTCAAATGAGATTACGATTCATGCAAATGAGTTCCTCATTAGCATATATTTTGCAGAGAAAACTCAGAGTAGATGTTGTCTAAAGTAGGGGGTGTGAAAGGTTAACTGGTGATGCTTTCTGGTTCATCAGTGGTGACTGGAACAACTCCCTTCCTGTTGTTGGTAGGGGGCTGCTACAGCCCCACAGGGTCAGCCACAAACAGTGGCTGCTGTGGTGGGGGGATGGAGAAGAGCAGCCTCCCCTCCTGCCTTAAATGAGTTAACCAGTTAAATGTGAACTAAACTTCACATTTAGCCAGTTAACCAATTACACAATATTTTATATCCCTACTTTGGAGCAGCACAGCTTTACCACTGCAGCTGATGTAAGGTCTCCCATGTACCACTCTACGCTGGCAGGAGAGAGCTCTCATACAGGCATAACTAAGCCACCCCAAGGGAGCAGCAGTTAGGTTGGTGGGAGAGTTATGTTGACATGGCACAATCCATACTGACATTGTTGTCAGTGAAACTTATGTCAGTTGAGCAAGTGTTTTGTTTCTACCAGCAAAAGTGTTAGAGTAGACAAAGCCTTGTTCAATATATGGATATGTTCACAGGATCAGGACATAACTACGCAACCAGATAAAATTACTTTTATACCACATCTAGGATGAATTATTTGTGAATTTTAGTCCAAAAGTTAATACAAATTTTAAAATATAAAAGGAAATCACAACATCCTTAGCATGGAGTGGTTTCTTCTGTTGGGTTCAACAGTAACATACAGTTATATCCACCAGGTAAGCTTAGTCAATAACCCAGGCTAGAATATAATATTCAGACACCGTCTATACTACTGGAAATGAACAAAGTCTCAAGTGTCCATATAAATTATTGTACTCATTCTATGCCCGCTAATTCATGTTCACAAACATTCATTTCTGATAATACTATTTCTAGATGCTAGAATACATAATAATTAACAAACAGATCAGAATTTGGAAGGAGCTCCAGATTCCTTTACAATCAACAGCTCCTATTAAGCAATAATGTTCAGCACCCAGACAGTGTACTGAACAATCAGTGGCCATCTAGTTAATTTTCCAGGTGACTTAAATTACTTGCAAAGGAACCAAACCTGCCCCTTCCCCCCACTCCTTATACATTATCTTTTATTAATAAAAATGAAATTGTAACTTCCACAATGGGTTTAAGAGTCACTTTCAAGTTTTTAAAAATTTCATATTACCCTTTTGATGATGTTGATCAGCAGGTAGGATAACAGCAGCAGTCCAATCAAATCAAGAAAAGTTCAAATACATTGTAATTATGAAAGGTGAGGCTCATATAGGCCAGATACAAGAGTGATTCAAAGATGAATTCAAAGATTAAACTTTGTTAAATATCATTACTGATTAAACTATGAACTTAAAAAATATCTTTAGTTATATTTATTATAAGATAAACCGACAGCACCTGCTCAGTAGATTTCAGTCTTTCACCAAAACCAACTGATCAAATGTTGCTGGCAAACTGATAAATATGGAAAATATTTAAGGAAGCTGTAACCTGATCCAACGTAATAAATTGCTCAAACCAGAAGTGACATTCTATAACTTGTCCTTTAACATGTAATTCCTTAAATGTAGCATTCCATGTACTTTGACTAGCATTAAGCAATAAATGCAATGTCTTGCAGAAGAAAAGTGATAGAGATGCAGCCGTGTGCTACAAAGTTCTGTCTTGTTGCAGAAGAAAGGAAGCTGCTTCTACATGAAAACTAACACAAGAGAAACACAAGGCAGCATGGCTTAAGAATTGAATATCTTAGCCTTCTTCCAAATAAAAACACAAGAAAGAATTAAATACTGCAAAACAGCATGCCTAGACATTAACTGTGAAATGTACAGACCTTTTGTTATATTATGTATTTGCCTCGGTTCACCAGATGGCAAAAAAAGTCTACTAACACATACATGGATTATCTCCATTACATGGCAAGATATTAACAGCACAATAGACAATCTGAACACATTTATAATTGTTCTTTTTCCTTCTCCAGCCACTCATTTTTAAATTAACAATTTTCACATTCTTTAGCAGCTGCAATTACAACTGCTCTGAGTAAAAGTTATCATCTCTTCACTTTTCCAAGCAACATTGATAAAATGAATTAACTGTTAAAGACCGAAGAAATCACTATTTTCACACTAGGTTACGGCAATTCAACCCTATCTAATGCAGCCTGAGATTTTAAACCCAGTGCACTTGCAAGAGGAGCATCCCATTGCCATAAAACAATGCTGAGAGATCAAAGTCAACCAATTACACAATCACTTCCCAACTCACTTGGATAAATTATCAGCGCACTGTTAAAATGCCATAAAATTACTGTGCAACAGAAACATTTATTGTCAAATGATCACTATTGTGCAAAAAAGGCCTGATTATTACTGTTTCCACTGTGTTGACAGTAGAAACTAATACGATCCATCAGTATTTTCCATTATGGCCATATAACTGTGAAATGTTCTCGCCACTAGATCTAGGAAGAAGGTGTGAAGTCCCTTAATTTTTAAAAGCTATGTGAAAGGTGAACTGTAAAGAGAAACTTAGAATTGGGTTAAGCCTAGGTTTAAATGTTGAATGCTTCCAAAGTCCCCATTATATAGTTCAGCCCAAATTTCAATTCAGGCTCAATTCAGTTCTGAGTTTCTCTTTTCAGTTCACAGTTTAAACATTCTCAGAAGCATCATTTAAACTTTATACTCCCATCCATTTAGACTAAGGGGGAACAAAGGTCACAGAAAGATATACCAAAAAGAACTTGTGTGAGAAAGAATGTGAAACACTCATGCCCAAGCAATCATTTTCTTTTTAAAATAGCGGACTCAAATGCAAAAGAAGATTAAGTATGGTTAGGCCAAATTTTGCTCTCAGTTACAGCAGCATAAATAAATTCATTGAGTTATTCTAAATTTGCTCTGATGTAAGTGAGATCAGAATTTGACCCACTATTTGGAAACTGCAAGGACAACCAGCATCTCCTCTCCTCCTACACCAGACTTAACCATTTGTCCCTATGTTCAAGCCTCTTTAATTCTATGTCTGGTCCCATCTCTTCTTTCATTTCATCCTACACTACTCTCCTACACTCTTCTCTGCATCATGTCTAACTGCTCCCTTTATCTTTTACCCAGGCCACTCACAAAGCTTGAAACAGTTATCCCTTTGCCAACTGTGTGTTTAAAGAGGTGAATATTTATTTTAAGATCACAATATTTACAGCAATAAGCAAATAATGTAAAATCTGCTAAAACTACCACTCACATCTCTCACCCCAAAGGGTAAAATCCCATAATGCGCATGAAGGTATTCTGCTTCCCAGACAAAGGACCCACCAATCATGAATGCCAAGTATAAAACTTTTTGCCCTCTTTCTCCAAAGTGACAATTTCACATACCACTGAAGTAACCAACCTGAACTGCAAGCTCCTCAAGGCAGAGACTGTTCTCCTGTAAGAACAATGTCTTACAGGATGAGAAAGCTACACACATGTAAAAAAATAAATCACGATAATATGACTGAGTTGTGGAGTTCCTTCAACAACAAGCAGTTGTTTTTACAATTCAGGGGATTTCTGAACCATGCAATAATTAAGAAACTCCAAATGGAAGCCTACACTGCCTCAGTTGAGAAAACCCACTCCAACTGTTTTTTTAAAAATTGCTTAATTTGTACCTAGGTTTAGAGAGTTATTTTCCCCTAATACTCTATATGATAATTGTTTTGTTTAAAAAAAAAACCCTTATTTTTCAACTTTGTAGTTTTTCTTATTTGTTTATTCTTTTAAAATGAGTCATATTGGCTAGGTTTGCATTTTCAATAAAATGATGAAAAATAAACAAACTTCTGATGCTGTAACTGACTCAAAATTTGCAGTATTCTCAGATTCTGTTTTACATTTATTACTATCAGTTGCACATTAGGTATAATATTCTCTTCTTCCCACTCCCACAATGCAAACTAATGGGAAGAGCAGTGGTATGGGCAGTTGTGCCAACAACTCATTCACTGTTGCTAAATTTAAAAAAGGAAAAAAGTAGAAAACATTACTGTACAGTGTATACAATACCACCACTTTTTCCTCAGTAGGAGCATTGCATCCCCTGCACAGAGAAGGCAGACTAAGGCACCCGTATGTGGTTAAACATCAAAGAGAAAGTCTCAAATTAAGTAGTTTGAGCAAACAGGCCCTTTTTCTTCTGAGTGCGCATAATCTTTAAATAAGGTATGTTTCATGTTATTGCATGCTTCCGGAGCCAAACACCACAAAGCCAAGTTCTCCAAGACTAAATACATGTCTAGAAATTAGAGTTACAAATAGGATTCTTTTGGAGGGATGGTCGGGGTGCAAAGTTGCTTTATTTTTATTTATTTTATACAATGAAAACTGACAAGAAGTATTGGGGGGGGGACCCAGAAACCTGTAAAATTATCTGGATAAAAAATAAACTGTTCCCCCTAACCATTTCAAGGAAGAGGTAAATACAAATATTGAATGAACTACCGGGTGAATTAAACTAAAAGGCATTTTCACTGCAATTTCTGGATCCTCTACTGAAATGCTATTTTATAATACTGTTTAAACTCATTCCCTCAGGGAATTGTACTCTTATCCCTCCTACAGAAATACTATACTTAAGCCTATTTTTTCCCTCTCCCCCCCTCCCCCGGTGGAGAATACATCAGCACCAAATTTTTTTACTGTTGTTCTGTTTTGTTGTACCACCTGCAAAATACTAGGCTCTTTTCAAGCATGACACTTTGTAACCTCCTGGTAGGCAAATGATCAATCTAAAAAGTCAAGATAGCGGATGAGAGGGGAAATTGAGGCAATGGACAGAAAAGTAGTCAAGATCATGTTGATTTATATTTTCATGTATTTATCTGTTATATTTTATTTTAACGAATGCTTATTAATTCCTTGCCATTGCCCATTTGATCCAAGTTTGTGTTTGGCTTTAGCTCTTAGATTTCTAGTTTAATTGTAATTTAAAAGGCTACATAATAGCCATAAGTCCCCAATTATTCTGATTTCTTTCTGACCATTCTCTCCTTCAACTTCAGTTCCTCAACAAATTGTCAAGTCCCCTTTAAACAAAACACACCAAAAGCCAACAGATGGTGGTATCAGTTGGATACTTGCAGTAAGGAAATTACAGCCCCTATTATTTGGTCCTCTTAGGGAAAGATGCCTTTTTATAGTCACTCCCCAGGAACCAAAGGAGTAGGACTCATACCAAACTCCTCTCTATCAGCATGTTAAGGTAAGAGGCCCTGGCTCCTAAGGAGGTTGGCTACAAGAATACCTGCTTCATTGTTCTTTACCAAAACCAAAACAAAACCAGTAGATTCTGAACTTGGCGTGCAAACCTAAAAATAGTCTTCAGGCTTTTTATAAACAGTTTGGAGTATGTTTATAAAAGATACATCCCCTCCACCCCCCCACTCCCCGAGTTCCACCTGCAATACAAAGATACAATACATAGATCCTGACAGGTAAAATATTCCTGCATTCTCCAGGAATCACACTCATCAATACAACAACCTTTACATTTGTTTATAAAAAACAAAAACACCACAATGCACAGAACAGCCACCTAATTTAAAGCCAATAGTGCTGAGTACCAGTTGCTTGAAACCAAAACCTGCCACAAGACTCAATTCTACGAAATTACTAGGTCCCTTCGCTAGATCCAAAACTGACTGGTAAATAAACAGTTTTAAGTAAAACAAGACTTGCTGCATCTCATAACCTTGATTAGAATTTCAAAAAAAAATGCTTAGAAACATTCAGTCATAGTCAACAAGAAGTTATGTTTATTTTGAGGACATTCTTAGGGAAGAAAGCACTGCAGCAGCTCTGAAATAGAACACTGGCTTAATTTACAGACCAAATACCTTAGCCTTGTTCTGAATTCTACTTGCAAAGTTTATGATTAAAAGGTATTTCTTACTAAGAAAAAACTACACACCAGGGATGGAATAAAATTAACAAATAAAAGTCATCCAGATAAAAACTATATTTGCAGACTATTTTTCCTCTAGATTTTATAGTATTTTTGGCAACATTTCTATGTTTAAACTAAATAGGGTAAATTTTAATTACATAAGCAATATTAATAATCTGTGTGCATATGAAAACTCTTAAATTAAAAGGCTTCTACCCTCACTTTATAAATAGGAAAAACAGACAAAGATTAATCTCATTTAGTCATTGAAAACCAGGTGCAGTTTATATGACTTGCCCCTGCTCATACTGAAAATCAGCCACAAAAGATAAAAAGAACTCAAGTCAGTCTGATTTTCTTTCACTTGTGACCAGATTTTCATTAAGAAATGTTAACCCCACAATGCTTTTTTAACCCAGACCTTTTTAAAAAAATAGTAACAATTAACACTGTCCATGGGAGCTTAATTACAAAGACATTTTCAGTCATTCTAGACTACCAAAATAAAAGCTAAGTCAAGATGAGGTACAAAAGGCAATCAGTGATCCTACTGAAATCATAAGTAAGCATTGTTGCATCATTAACCATAGGGAGTGGGGTGGAACCTCAATTAGCACCAGTATATTAAGTAACCAACTGAACTGCTTTAACTTAAATAAATACTTAACAGATAAGTCTCAGAGTTAACCATCTATAAAAACCAACAAGGAATCCTGTGGCATCTTGAAGACTAACGTTTATTTGCATGCACTGATGAAGAGGTTTTGACCCACAAAAGCGTATGCCCAAATAAATCTGTTAGTCTTTAAGGTGGAACAGGACTCCTCGATGTTTAACAGATAACCAAGCTAAGAAGTCTTCAATGCAAAAATAAAACCATAGTTCCCCACATCCACACACCAAGTTCTGTACAGCAACTAATTTCTTATTGTATTGTAGACTAAGTAATAGGATATTCAGGGAGAAGTCAGAGGACAGTTACATAAGCAAGAGTCTGAAAACAGACTAATTGCACACATTTAAAGCTGTATTAACATTAGGTTTGATTACTACCCAAACAAGGTAACTGGGAGTTAAAGCTCTGCTTTCTTCCTGAACACCTGCATGGCAATCTACAAACAAGGACACATTCAATACACACCCACAATTGAGAGAAATGATTGAAAAGAACCAAAGCAGAAAGGTAACACTTAAGTGTTACAAAGAGAATGTTAGCACTTTGGGCTCATCTAGTCTATCATCAGAGGATCTCAAGAAACCAAAAAATGTTATAATCAGCAATTAATATTCAATACCTGTGACATAAGTAATATGACCACTTCAGACATTTCAACTCAGGCACACAGAAATTCAGTAATTTGTCCCTGTGTCACACAAAGACAGTAACAGAACGGGAAAGGACTTCAGCAATTCCAGCCCCTTACTTTATCATTCAGAAAACCATGTTCTCAATAGCACAAAACAAAAACCAAACCAAAAATCCTAAAGAATGTAACCACCACCCCAAACAGAATAAAAACTTCTCTTTGCTTCAAGAAGCCCATTTTTTAAAACATACAGTTCAGAAGAAATCTACAGGAACATGGTTAACTTAGAAATTACACTTCAGACTGAAAAATATACAATTGTTGCAAGTAGCATTTAAGTTGACCGAAAGATTAAAGTACAAATATTTTTTTTCCAGAATCAACATTATTGATTTTACAGAACATTATATATGGTCAGTGTCACTCTTTCCTTTATAAAGTTAATTAATCAGTTCTCTCCCTTTTGCTTCTGAGTCTTTCATGTAACAGGAAAAAAAAGTTAAAATATTTCAGAATCAAACTGGTATGGCAACTTTTTTATAATTATTAATTTTGAGTTAATGGCTGCCTTTTAAACAATCAAAGGCAGCACAAAATAAGCAGTAGTGCTGTAAGAATCCTCTAGTGTGCATCAAAGGCACACTTCAAAGCAGTTTTTAAATACTCTGTTGTAGGTAGGGCATCCAAAATTATTAGTACTGAATTGAAATAATACGCACAATACAAATAATGTTTTGGAAGGAAACCTATTGATAGTACCTAGAATTGTTTCTTCTCATACATTTAAGTTATATATGAATATTTTACCTGTCAGGGTCTACTCACAACATTGACTTTCTATATCTCATTGAAATATTTGTATCTCAACTATAATGAAGCACAAGAATAAAATGTTACTGGGCCGTAAACAATTTAGTAAAGCTTGTGAAAATGTGATCTAGCAGGGCACAACAGTGTTAAAATTACACATCTGAAAGCATTACATGCAATAGCAATGCTAATTCAACCAATATTTAAGTTAAATTTGAAGAAAAGGTCTGATGTGTAAATTTTGACAGAATTCACTTTTTCCAGCTGAGTTTATATACCCCTGGAAAGGGTATATAGACAGTGGTTCTCAATCCACTGTGGATCGCATATGCAGCTCCCTGTATTATGTGGGCAACATTTACCGTATATACATACAATCTGTATGGCCGCAATTGTGTGCTGATTGGGCCACAAGTGTCTTCAGTAGACAGATATATAGAAAGGCACAATATTTTACATCTATATCACTCCTCCTCATCCCCACGGATCCTAAGTGTTTCAGATAGTACTGTTCCTGAAATGCAGCCATTTCTGCAGAGGAGTTGTCGGTAATGGGCCTATCACATTCTGCACAACAGTACTAGGGAAAGGAAGGTTGGCAAAGGAACCTAAGACAAATATTTCTCTTACACGGAGTTAAAGGAGATCTTCACTGTATGTGAATTGCACACTTGATTTCAAAGGACAGAGTCGGGGACTAGGAGCATTAGCCTTTCATCAAGCATTTCAAATCGGAACAGCCCAGGAAGTTACTGAGAGAAATTTAGATTCACTTTCATTTACTGCTCTCTCTTTCACTTCCATTTTTTAAAAACTTAACACAAATGAATAGTCTAGCAGCACCTTAAAGACTAACAAAACATGTAGATGGTATAATGAGCTTTTGTGGGTTGTACACATGAAAGCTCATTACCATCTACATGTTTTGTTAGTTTTTAAGATGCTGCAAGACTATGCATTGTTTTTTAAGTTTGTACAGTTACAGACTAACTCGGTTACCTCTCTGAAGCTTTTGAACATGGATTCCATTTTTTAGGCAGGGGAAGATGCAGAAAGCCAAAAAAAGGAGTGTGCATAGATTTCTTATGTTCCATTGATGCATACATTGCACACACGTGCAGTCACTTGTTCCATACTTTTCAACAATAAAAACTCATACTAGTTTTGAAAACAAAAACCAGTCTTTCAATCTGAACAGTTCCTACTCCTGAAAAGGGAAGAATAGAATGTCCAGACTGACTCCTAAAAACTGTCACCCTCAGCTAAATACACTTAAATAGCAACCCCCATCTTTCACAACTGGCTCCCTGGAAAAAGGTTTTTTGTTTTCAGAACCCCCAAACCTGCAGCCACTGTACATCTACAGTTCCCTTTCTGAGGACTTATATCCTTCCATTATAGAAGATTTCAGAAAAAGATAAAATAAATGTGTTGTTTTACATCTCAAAATTGCCTACAATGTTGCTGAGCCTAAGTTTTGGCCACATATCTACAATAACTGCCAAGGGTTAGCAAGAGTTGCTCTGTTCCTTTCATTCTAAGAAATCCCAGGGACAATGCTGACCAGTAAGCTTAAAGCCTTACATTCAGGGCACACTTACTACTGTTCAGTGTGTGCCAGGCCTTTTGTTTCTTAAAAATCACCAACCTCTGCTGTCAGCTATTCCATTTGTAGTAGCAACAGAGGGAGTGCTAATGTTGATTAGCTGCCAGTGTTTTAACCACTGTCATCTCACCTGCACAGAGCAAGTCCAGAGAGTACAGGAGTTACACTGCTGACAGCCAGCCTATACTACTAGTGTTCGCACTTGTGGAGCTACACCACTGGTGGTGACAAATTCTTAATGAGAAACTCTGAAAACTAGACTTTCTAAAGAAGACTTTGCAAGGTACATGAAAAGGTTGGTATGACCTATTGATCCTTTTGGACATTGACAACACCTTGCTCTACCAACTCCATCTTCTCTGTTCCAGCTAGTGAGAGGGATAACTAGCCAAGATCTGGACTTGTAGGAAAGTTGCTGGCACAAGACAACAGAGAATGTTGGTAAATTGAGAGAACAAAGTGGAGAGATGGTAGCAGACCCACTGGGGGCAGGGAGACATGTCCTCTGTTTATTGCTCAAATTCAGAATATGGAAATTATTAAATCATCTGCTGCATGTGGATACTCAGAGCGTGACTGTGACAAAGACAGCTTTTTTCCAAGTGCAACTGATGGAAGGGTTTGATGTTTTCTTCATCCCTCAAGTCCTGCGTACACTCTATAGTTTTTAGATCATTTGGAAATGAGAAATCTCTCTCCCCACAGTGATACTCTTGCACCTTAAAGTAAGAACTCTCTGATTTGTGCCAGAGAGTCTGTTATAAGGTATTTTCAGGATATTTTCAGTAGGGATGCTGGCATGCTTACAGGGGTAACTGGTTAACTGGCAGCCCAGCCAATTTGGAGCAGCATCCCCACTCATAGCACACAGTGCGGCGGGCCACTCCAGCCTGGCTGGACTCTCCACCCACGGGATCTCAGTTAACCGTAGTGTTTCACCCATTAACTTTTTTAAACGGGATTTTACATTCTTAATTTTCAGTGAAAGTCTGTGTACATCTACACCACAGCAGCAGAGCTACAGTGCAGCAGTTATGCCATTGTAGCACCATAGTATAGCTATTTCCTGCTCCATTGGTGAACCCCTTCCACCTGTAGTTAATCCAAGTTTCCCAAAGGCAGTAGCTAAATTGATGGATCCAATCCAGCATCTTCTACAGTGGCAATCGGGTCAACCCAACTACATGTAAGGTTCAGTGTATCTTCATTCCCTGGCCTGACGAATCTAATTTTGATGAGCAACCCAGGTTTCTAACTCTGACATTCGTTTCTCGCTGGTCAAACAGAGCTTGGATTCTTGGTCTGTAGGCGAGCTGCAAGACTCCGTGAGAAGAGAGGGCAAACTCTAGCATATTGGAGGTGTGAATGAGAAGGTTTATTATTTCCCAAGTTCAGACTGGCCCGGTTGGGAATTGCATTGGGGACATTTTAGCCTTAGTGGGGGGCATTTTCCAATAGCTGCCCAAACCCCCAGACCTCTGCAAAAACATTAGCCCGCAAAGGAATTTTTAAACACACCTGGATGGATGCAGCCCCCCCCCTTGGCAACAAGGCTCGTGTGCTGCCCCCCAGGGGACGCTGCCTTCCAGCCCCCCGCCCGGGGGTGCCCCAGGAGCGCTGCTCGCCTCCTCCTTGCGGTGTGCAGCTGGGGGGGGCTGACCCCGCCCCCGCCAGAGCCCTCCATAGCCCACGGAGCCGGCCCCAGGCTGCCCCCGAGGGACCCACCTGACCGCCTGTCGCACGCAGGCCGTCCCCGGGCTCCCCACTAGGGGCCGTCCCCGCGCTCCGCTCGGGCGCCCCCAGCGGCCCTGTCCCGGGACCCCGCGCGCCCTGCCGCGGCCGTGTCCGCGGCTCCCGCCTACCTGCGGCGCCGACACCCCCTGCCCCCGCGGCCGGCCCGGCTCTAGGCGGCCCCGAGCGGCCCCAGGCTCCGGCACCAGCCGGACGCCATTTTGTCTCCGGCCTCGGAAGTGACGTCGAGACGAGGGGGGCTCGGAGGGGCCCCGAGCCCCAGCGGGGAGCCCCGAGCCGGAGCCCTGCTCTGGCCGCTCCCAAGCCCCGGCGGGTCACCCGAGCCGCCTCCGCCCCACGCGCCCCGAGCCCTCTCCCCGCCCCCCCACACCTGCCTCTCCCCGCCTCGCCCCTTCCCTCTCCCCGCCCTCCCACACCTGCCTCCCCGCCTCGCCCCTTCCCTCTGCCTGCCCCCCCACCTTCCTCTCCCCACTTCGCCCCTTCCCTCTGCCCGCCCCCCCACACCTGCCTCTCCCCGCCTCGCCCCTTACCGCTCCCCGCCCCCCCACACCTGCCTCTCCCCACTTCGCCCCTTACCGCTCCCCACCCCCCCCACACCTGCCTCTCCCCCGCTTCGCCCCTTCCCTCTCCCCGCCCCCCACACCTGCCTCTTCACTACTCGCCCCTGCCCCTTCCCCAACCCACAACCTGCTTCTGACCCTCCCACTCCCTCAAGCCGTTCTCTAAACCCCCAACTTGACTCTCCCGCCCCATACCTGCCTCTCCTCACTTCACCCATGCCCCTTCCCCAAACGACTTCTGCCCCTTCCGTCTGCCTGGACTCTCACACTTGCCTCGCCCCATTTCTCTCCTGCCCACTCCCCCTCTCCCAAGCCTTTCCCCTCCCCAAATCCTCAAAACTATCTCTGCCCCCTCTCCAAACCTCTCTTCCCACTTCCCAAACCCCTATACCTGCCTCTCCCCATCCCCTCCCCTCCCCAAACCTCTCTTCCCACTTCCCAAATCCCTATACCTGCCTCTCCCGGAACCTTTCTGCCTCTTCCCCACATTCCCCCCCAAGTCTCCTCCGCAAACTCCCATACCTGCCTCTCCCATGCCCATTCCCCCAAACCTGCCTCTTGCCCACTCCTTTCCAACCCCTCAAACTTGTCTGTGCCCCCTATTGCCCCAAACTCATTTTTGCCCTCACAACTCTTCCCAACACCTCCAACCTGCCTCTGTCCTCTCCCTACACCCCAAACCTAGCTCTGCCTCTTCCCCACTTCACCCAAACATACTCCTCAAACCTGCCTATGCTCCTTTCCCATTCCTTTGCAAACCCATCTTTGGCTACTCCCAATAACTCTTCCCTATTCCCCCAACACACCTTTTTCTCCTCTTGCTAAACCCTTCCCTGAGTCCCCCAACCCACTTCTGCCCCCTCCTTACTCAGTCTCAAATGCCTTCCCTACACCCTGTCTCTGTCCACTCTCTTCTCACCTCCCCAAACCTTCAACCCCCTTCTTTGCTGACTCCCTACTTGTTCCCAAACTCCCTAGAGCAGTGGTCACCAACGAGTAGATCCGTATCTACTGGTAGATCTTGGAGCCTCTGACAGGTGATCCTGACTGGTTCAGCCAAGAGGCTATCAAGTGCTAGCACATAGCTGCCTATCCCTGCACAGCTCCTGCCCTCTGCCTTGGAGCTGTCCCCTCAGGAGCCTCCTGCTTGCTGAGCAGAAGAGGGAAAGGAGGGTGCTGATGTCAAGGTGTCCCCTGACATCACTATTTCCACAGAACAGAGCAGGGACACAACAGGGCAAAAATTAAGATGTTTGTACACCAATGCGAGGAGCCTAAGTAACAAAAAGGAGGAACTAGAGCTATTGATCCAGGAAGTGAAACCAGATATTATAGGAATAACAGAAACATGGTGGAATACTAGGCATGACTGGAGTACAGGTATTGAAGGGTATGTGCTGTTTAGGAAAGACAGAAATAAGGGTAAAGGTGATGGAGTCGCATTGTATATCAAAGATGAGGTAGATTGTAAAGAAATAAAAAGTGATGGAATGGAGAAGACAGAGTCCGTTTGGGCAAAAATCACATTGGGGAAGAAAACTATCAGATCCTCCCCTGGGATAGTGCTTGGGGTGTGTTATAGACCACCAGGATCCAATTTGGATATGGATAGAGAACTCTTTAAAGTTTTTAATGAAGTAAATACTCATGGAAACTGTGTAATCATGGAAGATTTCAACTTTCTAGATATAGACTGGAGAAAAAGTGCTAGTAATAATAATAGGGCTCAGATTTTCCTAGATGTGATAGCTGATGAATTCCTTCATCAAGTAGTTGCTGAACCAACAAGGGGGGATGCTATTTTAGATTTGGTTTTGGTGAGTAGCAAGGACCTCATAGATGAAATGGTTGTAGGAGACAACCTTGGCTCGAGTGATCATGAGCTAATTCAGTTTAAATTAAATGGAAGGATAAACAAAAATAAATCTGAGACTAGGGTTTTTGATTTCAAAAGGGCTAACTTTAGTAAATTAAGGAAATTAGTTAGGGAAGTTGATTGGACTAAAGAAATTATAGATCTTAAAGTGGAGGAGGCCTGGAATTATTTTAAGTTAAAGTTGCAGAAGCTGTCAGAAGCCTGTATCCCTAGAAAAGCGAAAAAATTTATAGGCAGGTGTGTTAGACCAAGCTGGATGAGCAAGCATCTCAGAGAGGTGATTAAGAAAAAGCAGAAAGCATATAAGGAGTGGAAAATGGGAGGGATCAGTAAAGAAAGCTACCTTATTGAGGTTAGAGCATGTAGGGATAAAGTGAGAAAGGCTAAAAGTCAGGTAGAGTTGGACCTTGCAAAGGGAATTAAAACCAATAGTAAAAGGTTTTATAGCAATATAAATAGGAAAAAAACAAAAAAAGAAGAAGTAGAACCGCTAATTACTAAGGATGGAGTGGAGGTTAAGGATAATCTAGGAATGGCCCAATATTTGAACAAATACTTTGCTTCAGTCTTTAATGAGGCTAATGAAGAGCTTAGGGATAATGGTAAGTTAACAAATGGGACTAAAGATAAGGAGGTAGATATTACCATATCCGAGGTAAAAGCCAAACTTGAACAGCTTAATGGGAGTAAATCGGGGGGCCCAGATAATCTTCATCCAAGAATATTAAAGGAACTGGCACATGAACTTGCAAGTCCATTAGCAAACATTTTTAATAAATCTCTAAACTCAGGGGTTGTACCATTTGACTGGAGAATTGCTAATATAGTTCCGATTTTTAAGAAAGGGAAAAAAAGCGACCCGGGTAACTATAGGCCTGTTAGTTTGACATCTGTAGTATGTAAGATCCTGGAAAAAATTTTGAAGGAGAAAGTAGTTAGAGACATTGAGGCTAATGGCAATTGGGACAAATTACAACATGATTTTACAAAAGGTAGATCATGCCAAACCAACCTGATCTCCTTTTTTGAGAAAGTAACAGATTTTTTAGAGAAAGGAAATGCAGTGGATCTAATCTACCTCGACTTTAGTAAGGCATTTGATACAGTACCACATGGGGAATTATTGGTTAAATTGGAAGAGATAGGGATTAATATGAAAGTTGAGAGGTGGATAAGCAACTGGTTAAAGGGGAGACTACAGTGGGTCATACTGAAAGGTGAACTGTCAGGAAGGTTACTAGCGGAGTTCCTCAGGGATTAGTTTCGGGGCCAATTTTATTTAATCTTTTTATTGCTGATCTTGGCACCAAAAGTGGAAGTGTCCTAATAAAATTTGCAGATGACACAAAGTTGGGAGCTATTGCCAATTCAGAAAAGGATCGGGCTATCATACAGGAAGATCTGGATGATCTTGTAAATTGGAGTGATAGCAATAGGATGAAATTTAATAGTGAGAAGTGTAAGGTTATGCATTTAGGGATTAATAACAAGAATTTTAGTTATAAACTGGGGACACATCAGTTGGAAGTAACGGAGGAGGAGAAGGACCTCGGAGTCCTGGTTGATTATAGAATGACTATGAGCCGCCATTGTGACATGGCCGTGAAAAAGGCTAATACGATCTTGGGATGTATTAGGCGAGGTATTTCCAGTAGGGATAAGGAGGTGTTAGTGCCATTATACAAGGCATTGGTGAGACCCCATTTGGAATACTGTGTGCAGTTCTGGTCTCCCATGTTTAAGAAGGATGAATTCAAACTGGAACAGGTACAAAGAAGGGCCACTGCGATGATCCGAGGAATGGAGGGCCTGTCTTATGAGGGGAGACTCAGGGAGCTTGGCTTGTTTACTTTAACCAAAAGAAGGCTGAGGGGGGACATGATTGCACTTTTTAAATATATTAGAGGGATAAATACCAGGGAGGGAGAGGAATTATTTAAGTTTAATACCAATGTGGACACAAGAACAAATGGATATAAGCTGGCTAGTAGGAAGTTTAGACTTGAGATTAGACGAAGGTTTCTAACCATTAGAGGAGTGAGGTTCTGGAACGGCCTTCCAAGGGAAGTAGTGGGGGCAAAAGATCTATCTGGTTTCAAGATTAAACTAGATGGGTTTATGAAGGGGATGGTTTGATGAGATAACAGGATCTTGGTAACTAATTGACCATTCATTATCAGTGAGAAATAGGTCAATGGAGGGATGATAGGAGTTACTAGAGAGAACTTTCTGGGTGTCTGGCTGATGAGTCTTGCCCACATGCTCAGGGTTTAGCTGATCGCCATATTTGGGGTCGGGAAGGAATTTTCCTCTAGGGTAGATTGGCAGAGGCCCTGGAGGTTTTTCGCCTTCCTCTGTAGCATGGGGTACAGATCACAGCTAGAGGATTCTCTGCATCTTGGGGTCTTCAAAGTATTTGAAGGCTTCAATATCTGAGATATAGGTAAGAGGATTATTCTAGGAGGGGTGGGTGAGATTCTGTGGTCTGCACTGTGCAGGGGGTCAGACTAGATGATCATAATGGTCCCTTCTGACCTTAAAGTCTATGAGGGCTTGGGATGGAGGGAGTTTGCTGGCTGCTTTTGGGAGTGGTGCAGGCCTAGGGCCCCACTGCACCCCCACCTGAGGTCAGCAGGGCCCAGCCGGAGCCCACATCCCAAAACCCTACCCCAGTCATGAATCCCCTCATACACCTCAAGTCCCTGCCCTAGAGCTCTGAGCACCTCTGCATCCAAACGCCCTCCCAGAGCCTGCACCTAGCATCCCTCCTGCACCCCAACTGCCTGCCCCAAGCTCAGAGCCCCTCACACTCCATATCCCTTAATCCAAGACCAGAGTCTGCACCCCAGCCTGGTGAAAGTGAAGGAGGATGAGGGAGGAAGGGAGGATGGAGTGAGCAGGGATGGGGCCTCAGAGAACGGGCACAAAGGAGGTGGGACAAGGGTATTTGGGTCTACAGTAGCTCTTTGATTGCACTTAGTCAAAAAGTGATCTTGTGCTTAAAAAGCTTGGAGACCACTGCCCTAGTCTCCTCCCACACACATACACCTTGGTCCCCTTCCTTCATGATACAATACAGTTCCCTCAAAGTAGAGCGGGGGAAAAAGTGAAATTTTGTGATGAAAAAGGAGGACAGTTTCTTCAGCATTTAAACAATATAACTCCCATGTTATGACTTGTTCAAAAGGCCCCATTTCCCAGGACTCCCCAATTCTGACTCTGCTCACTCCTTCAAAATCCCTCCTGACAAATCCATTGCCAATGCTCATCTCCATAATTAACCGCCTCCATAGAAGAGCAGATTCTTCTCCTCTCAGCTTTTTCATGCTTCTCTCCCCTCAATAATTCAGCTTTTCAAACTGATAGAAGTCAGGGGCTGTCAGAAATTAATTGGAATGACTGGAGATGTTAAATGTCAGAGAAACAATTAGAGGACAAGTTTGGGAGACCCCTATTCTCAAAAATTAAGATTTGGCTGGTGTAAAATGGGAGAGTCAAGGTGAAAATCCTTACTTTTTGGAACCTAATGGGAAATTTTAGTGTCCTCTTGAAACAACAAACATATTGTGTCCTGTAACAACAAAAATGTCTTCTTACTGTAGCTTCTGAACAGGTATTTAATGAAAAAACGAAGTAGACTTATTTCTTGGGACATTTATGCATATATATCATCAAGTATAATAGGGACTTTGCATAGTCTGACTATAAGACTTTGAACTTGAAATTCTATATACATAGTATCCTGGATAAGACGAACCCTTCTAAGGGGAATTAGGTGGCTTGCGTTTCTTCCATCTTCTACAAAGGAGCTGAGAATGGAAATGGAAAATGGAAATGGATTCTTCTGTTGAACACAATTGGGGATGTGGAGGGCTGATACAACCAAACTGTTTATGGTTTAGAGATCTAAAATATAGAAGATTTTTTGTAGTTTGATTTCATTTTGTTTCATATTAAATTAAAAACTCCGGCTGTGTCTACACTGGGCCACTTATTCCGGAAAATCAGCCGCTTTTCCGGAATAAGCTGCGAGCTGTCTACACTGGCCCTTGAATTTCCGGAAAAGCAACGACGCTCTACTGTACAAAATCAGCCACTATTCCGGAAAAACTATTCTGCTCCCGCTCGGGCATAAGTCCTTATTCCGGAACATTGTTCTGGAAAAGGGCCAGTGTAGACAGCCCAGTAGCCTTTTCCAGAAAAAAGCCCCGATCGTGAAAATGGCGATTGGGGCTCTTTTCCGGAAAAGCGCATCTACATTGGCCACAGACGCTTTTCCGGAAAAGCAGCCTGCCAATGTAGATGCTCCTTTTCTGGAAAAACTGAAAACGGAATAGTATTCCGTTTTAAGCAGTTCCAGAAATTCATGCCAGTGTAGACACAGCCTCCTAGCTTATCCGTTTTTGCTCAAGTTAAAAAATAACCCATTTGATTTCTAGCACTTATGGTTGCAGACAACTGTAAAGAATTCAGAGTCTGAAGCATGTCTCTGCTCTCCTCCACAGCTTTGCCAGGCAATGCAACAGAGTGAAATTACCAGGACAAAAGGCAGATTCACAGCAGAGCCTCAGAAATCAGAACTCTACTGTCAGCAGTGAAACAATCAAGAATAATGTAAATTGCTCACTGCAGCTGCTTGTCACAACTATAGATCACCCAAACAGGTCCTGGAGTTACTCATAGAGGAAGTCCTAAGAACACAGAATTGGAGAAGGAGTAGAAAAACAACATCACCATTTCTCCCTCCCATTAACTAGGAATCACTGGGGGATGGAAAGCAGCAAAACCCCTTCCTCCATTTTTATAGCATGCAAGGATATATGGAGAGGCACAGAGCGGGAGAGAGTTTCAAATTTAACTCCTGCTATCCAGAGACTGATTCAGACATGAAGCCTTGAGCAATATTCAGGGACAGCACCCTATCAGAAATTGCAGGACCTTTCCCAGAAGTTGGATGGCAGGGTAGCTGCACAACTCACCAAAACAGTGCCTCCCTGCTCCTTACGGATGCGCTTTCTTCATTTACATTTGTAGTTACTTCGGGCTATCAGCTGTCTGGTACATTCAAAGACTGTACAGAACATACAAAGACAAATATTTTCAAAAAACATTCTAGATTAGTATAAGCTATCCTTCTATAAGTTACACCCTAAAAAGCTCTAGGGACAAGATAAGCTATATTCAGGTTTATAGTATCATAGAATCATAGAATAATAGGACTGGAAGGGACCTCGAGAGGTCATAGAGTCCAGCCCCCCGCCCTCAAGGCAGGACCAAGCTCCGTCTACACCATCCCTGACAGATGTCTATCTAACCTGTTCTTAAATATCTCCAGAGAGGGAGATTCCACCACCTCCCTTGGCAATTTATTCCAATATTTGACCACCCTGACAGTTAGGAATTTTTTCCTAATGTCCAATCTAAACCTTCCCTGCTGCACTTTAAGCCCATTACTCCTTGTCCTGTCCTCAGAAACCAGGAGGAACAAATTTTCTCCTTCCTCCTTGTGACACCCTTTTAGATATTTGAAAACCGCTATCATGTCCCCCCTTAATCTTCTTTTTTCCAAACTAAACAAGCCCAGTTCATGGATATTGGCTTCATAGGTCATGTTCTCCAGACCTTTAATCATTCTTGTAGCTTTTCTCTGTACCCTTCTCTGTACTTTCTTTCCGTGAAGTACTTTGGAAAGAAAGGGACTCTGTATAAATATAAATGTTTTACTACACTTGTTTCACTCTTTTTGCACACCACCTGGGATACACCAGCAGCAAACCACTAATGTGCACATGCTTAAACTGTTCTACCTTAGTATAGTGAATTAAATTAGTTGAAGCATAAATGAAAAATCTTGACATGCATCTATATTAGGGATTTGCACTGGTGCTACTAGATACATTTAATTACACTGATGCAAGATTTCTAATAAAAACCAAGCCTCAGATTTCATGAGAAACTGGAGACATTAGAAGGGATAAAGGCAAACAGGAAAGGAAAGAAACATGGCTAGCACACACAAATCACACCCACCTGCAAGAAGTTAATTTATAATTCAGGTTCCTTGAAGTAATTCCTAATCATCCTCATGCAAAATAAAACATTATCTTTACATATTGTACTTACTCATATGAAAGTGGCTTATTCATGCTTTAAAATATGTGCTGTCATAACAGTAGAATGCCCCACTTCATTTTTACTCATCTCTTATGCCTTTCATCACAGCTGTTAGCATTTTAGATTATGAACACCTTGCCTATTTATTCACCTGTAAAACATCATGGACAACTATAGCAAATACAAAATAATATTTTCCCATAGACTTTAAACCCTGTTAGTTTTTTTATTATGTTTTATTACCTGTGGAGCTGTGTTTTCTTACCCATTTGTAGGAAGAGAAGAAGGAAGTACTTTTTTCATATATAGGAACTGATTCAACTTTCCTTCCTTTTTAAGGGAGCTGCCCTCACTTTAGAAGCCCAATTTAAAGACCCAGATGGTAGCTTATTTGAGGATACTTGACTCAAGGTCATCATGGGAAATGTAGTTCTAAACTAGATGCTAAAGCTTGGGATATTGGCTTAAAGAAACAGGTGAGTTGGAATTCTGGGAAATTGTCTCCCTATAAAAGAACAAGAGCTCCATATGCATGTTTTAAAATAAAATATACTGGAGAAGTGGTCAGGTTTTGCTTAGTAGTGTCTTACTTTATAGAACAGCTTAGGAATATGTTTCTTTTAAAAAAGGAATTGACTTTATACTTGCATATAAAGCAATGACTTGCTATCATTTTTCTTTTACCCATTTAGCTATTTCATATTAGAAGTACTATGAAACTCTGTGTTTATATATAGATATATATATATAAATATAATCTTAAATCCAAATCACTTTTAGCATTACTTCTGAAGAAGAAAATACAACTTTGCTTTAACACTAAAGGGAACTTTACAAAAAAAATGTTATTTTAGGAAAGAGTTATAGAACACTAAAGTAGGCAACAGAGATCACATAAACAGGAAAAAAACTCAAATAATTCACTCCAAAGTTCTTAAAATTGTTAGTTGATAGAATTTTATTAACTGTTAGAAAAATAAACAAAGGTATGAGTTAGTGTTTTCAGCAAGAAATTGGAACCCAGGAACTGCCAAAATATATTTCCTTCTTTGGCTTGGGTAACTCATTTGACTTCTCTCTTTTAATTTCACTCTCCAAAATGAGAGACTATCACATAGCCTATATCCCAAGTTTGTTTTGAAGATTAAATTAGTTCATGTTTGTAAAGCACTTTGAAGATGTAAAGCACTAGGTATTATTAGCCCTTCAATACCTCTGCAGAACTGCAATAATCATTAATAGGGGTACAAGCACATTTTTAAGGGGAAGACAAAAAGAAAGGCTCTTTCAGTATAAAACTCTCTTCATTAGATGCTGTCACTTCATCAGCTCTGTAGATAATTAATACCTCCAGCAGGTTAACAATAGACTACTATAGTCTTACTCTTCCAATTAAACATTATTAAGAAGTTAGTATCATTGTGTAATCTGCTTGACAGTAGACATACCAATGTACTGCTAGGCTATCTTTTTGTCTCCAACCCATCTGTTCTCCATGATAATTGGGCATATAGTCTCATCTGTGCCTAATGTTTCCAGTTCATTTGAAAGGCCTTCACAGTCTTCAAAAAGTGAGAGAGAGAGCATTAGCCAAATCATGTCTAAGCTCAAATCTTTATTTAAAGCAAGTAAAATGTAATCAGTGCAGTTTCTAAACTGCTGTAAGGAAAACAACACAATTTTAAATTACTAAATCTATTTGTAGCCAAATTAATAACTTACTGTTTAAAACCAGATATGGTCTTAAACTGCAGATGCTGGAGCCAGATTTTAAAGAGCCTGAGGTTCTGTTATGTTCAGATCTAGGATTTTGTTGACTGATCCAAGTTCAAATTTTGATCAAATTCAAAAATGGGTTTGGATCCAGACATTTGGGTTTGCTCTTGGCCTAATGTTATTTAAATTGAAAATGACATTTTAAATTGAGATATGTAATGCATTTTATTAAGTAACAGAAGCAATGGTGAGCATTAGAAAAAAAGTATTCATTTCTTTCACTAACAAATTGAATGTTCATTTGTGACCAAGGGTCTTTATTACTGTTCTTGGAAGATTTGTTTTATTGCTGGAATCTTCATATTGCTAATTGAGTCATATGGGTGATTAGTGTAGTCTTGCCTTATTTTATCAGTAGTCCTGTTTAGGCAGATACCGTGTGTAACTGCTTGGCCTCAAGAATGAATTATGTCACAATTCCTTGCTTACCTCCTGCTTGTAACACGAGCAATGGGGAAGTAAGTTCATCTACCTAGCCAGCTACTGTAGCCAACAAACAAAATAAGGCAGTAGTAGAACCCATGTTCTGTTCTTTCAAAGTCTGTTTGCTCACATAAGGGAATATTGGGAGAGCAGGAATTGTGCTGTTAATCAGGTGTTCAGGTCCAGTCTCTTGATGGACCTAATAGGGTAGAACCTTACTTTATGCTCAGCCAAGAAAGAAAAGGGGACGGTCTATCCCAGTGCCAAAAACAAAGGAGATAAAAAATAACCTCCTCTCCACCGCTCTTGTGTCCTTGTTGAATGCTCCGCATGACTGAATTTTAATAAATATTTGGGACTCCCACTGAATGGAATTTACCCCCACGCTTTGCGGAAGGTCATGTTTTAAAGGGAGGGAGGAACTTGTTTTGATTTGGGTAACTACATGTGAAGCTCCAATATAAGTCACAGTCCATGTGAAAAATACAATGTAGAAGACCCACCCAAGCCTGAATGAACTTCCACAAGAACTAAGAATCCTCACAGACCTCACTACCTTCCTCTCCGAGTACATGGTGCATTTCTTTGCCTTTGACTTCTCAGGTATAAATAGAGCAGTGTGCGATTATACATAAAAGCCAAAACACTGCAGAACACACAGTTCCCCCCTGGGAAAAGGATGAGAGAATACACACAGGGTAGATGTTAATGCACTCCTGGATGGCATTCAGATACTTTAGTGATGAGTATAAAAACGTGCATAGATTAGAATAGAATAAATCCCATTTCAGGCCTGGAAATAAGTCATGCAGTTTTAAGCAGATGGAAACCCAGTACTTGCCTTAAATGTTCAACAAAATAAAAATACATGAAAAAGCAGTGATTTATATTATTGCATTTATTATAGGTAATCTTTCATGAAGTGACTTATGCACCCAAATTTTCCTTAGGGGTTGCTTTTGAACTGATTACTTTGTTTACTGTTATCCATGGTCTATGATTGGCCACATAGTATTTCTGCTGTTTTGATGACTGAAACTTTTTAAACAGAAAAACAAATGGTAAATTATGAGAAGCAAAGAATGACGAGTAACACACCTAGTACAAATGATTGAATGAGTGATCATTCATGCTAACATTTTTGTCACCTTTTGCTATTTGTGTATATTCACAATTATCCATTAGCCATCCAAATATTCAAAAACAATAATTTGACCCCAATTAACTGAACTCACTCCTTTTACCTGTGTAAATATTTACCTATTATTCTTAGAATTATTCAGACAGTTCTACTCCTTCATGTCTTAACATTACATACCATAGCAACAGGCAATTTTAAAAATACCCGAGATAGATAAATGGTGCTTTATCAGTCTATTGTTATGTGCATTAGATCATAGGAATTCTACCACTTTCAATGGGAAAAGAAAACCTTTAGTGACCTCACTATTGCAAAACTTTTCAGCCTGTATTCACATTTTCATTGTGTCATCCCATTACTCCTACTTACAGCTCGCTAGAGCCAAACCAATTCCTCCTTTGGTGTTCATATCCTTCAACTACTAATAGAAAGTTCTCATATTCTCTTATTAGTTTATATTTATATGTGGACTATAAATATGTGGATTTGGGGATTTTTTTCTAAATACCTCACTGGTGCAAATTTTCAAAAACTTCCCTAATGTAAATTTAATCTTTCCTTGTAGATCAGCCCCTTCATGGTTCTTTATTGATGTTTTCTGACTCCTCTCCAGGTTGCATAAATCTTTCTAATAATTGTTTGTACTTCCTGCTTCAACTGAGCAAACCATAAATACAAATAGATGTAGAAAGCAAGAAAATATTTGTGGGTTGCTGGCTGCTATTGAAAACAGTTTTTCATGTAAACAATTACGATGGCTGCATAAAATACATGGTAGGCTGCCATGTGTCCTCCTGATGACAACCATAGGTCCAATGCAGTTGCAATAGCTGGTGCTTTTCTCAGGTAGAATACTAGCTCTGCAGTCTCTGCTGACCTTGAAAGGGAAGAAATATCACCACTGGCGAAAAAAACCTTTGATGAGACTCAACTCCTCTTGCTGTTAAAGTCTTGCCTAGCATATGAAAAGGGGCTTCTAGGAACTCTGCAGTATGGACAGTACATTTTCAAAGTCATAGTCTCCAACATGAGAGACCCTTCATCAAAATTTAAAAGCTATATTTGTCTCTGGAAATAACAGAGGTTCATTTCATAACTGCAACAACAAAGATATTGAGGCTGGGTGAATGGAGTTCCTGCTGTGAACCAAGGCATCTGCAATTCAGACATGACATTACAGGTTTACTTACAGAGGACAAAAAATAGTAGAGGCCATACTTTCATCTGATGCATATCAATTTAATAGCAGCAGCCAGGTGCTTCTGCTTGCTTGAAGCCTACATTTATTGTGAGCTGCTAAAATATGTATAAGTGCAGCACAATTCCTTTATGCATTATCAGGGCCCTCAAGCTGTGATCATTTAAATGAGCAATATGAGATAATAAATGTCTTGTCACAACAAATCATGAAATCTTTCCTCAGAAGAGTGAGGAATTAAAAAAAGAGAGAGAGCAATTCAGACTCTCGGTACTGAGTGAGTCTCATGCTGACTGTGTGAAAGATGACAGGTCTGCAGCATTCAGGAAAGAACAAACAAACAAACCAAAATCAGGCAGTGAACATGATACCTTATTAACTCTGTCATTACAACTGAAAACAGAAGAGCTTCCAGTAGCAACCTCACGGTCTCATGAAACACTTAATCAGGATCTCTTCCCTCTGTGCTATTTTAATACAAGATTCAGTCTTTTGTATTTCTGTATTTCATGGTCCATCAATAATTCAGCTCTCAGTATTGTTTCTGAGGGGTTGATCATTCCACCATTTTGAACCAAACTGGGCTGCTTAACGTTGGCATATAATATGCCCAATTAGAGTCAGGATATGACTCTACTATGGGTGGATCAGTGCTGTGGCAATTGATTTACCTGGGGTCAATTTAGTGGGTCTAGTGAAGACCCAATAAATTGAGTGCTGATCACTCTCCCATCAACACTGGAACAAGATGAATAAGGGGAGTAAATGGGGTAGTTTTTTTTGTTGACACAATGTGGTATGAATCCTGCAGTAAATACATCTAAGCTATGTCAATTTGAGTTATGCTACTAATGTAATTCAGATTGTGTGGCTTAGATCGATTTTTCTACTTAGTGTAGACGTGTCTTTAGACTCTGTTGTCTGCTAGCCAGTTTGACTCCATTGGTTGGTTTTCTTGAGATAGTCACATGTTCGTTACCAGATGAAGTTATTTATGTGAATTTAGCTACTCACAAATACGAAATTCTGTCTCCTTTTTTCCTGCATTTTCAGTGTATGAAGATCTGCACCATCTGCTGGCAATCCTGCGGATGTACAATTCAATTTCCATTTTATTTCACTCAGTAAAGCCTCCAGATCTTTACCTGATTATGGGCACAGATTCATGTTGAATAGGCAAGCCATATTCATCTGTTTCATGATTTCAGGATTGTCAACTCCAAGCTTTCCAAGCTCATAAGTGGCCCTCCAAAGTCATGGTATTTTACAAAATAATAAATGTTGGTTTTGTTTTATTTTCCTTCTGGTCTTTGATTCCTTAGAGTTCCAGTTCTCAGTCTATAACCATGAGGGCTTATTTTTTACTATAAATGAAAGCTGCGATTATCATACAATTACCTGTCTCTCAGAGCTTGAGTGTTAAGAAAATCACCAAATAATCAAATTGTAAGAGTTAGCAACACTGCCATTTAATCCAAAGTGCCACACAGGGACACTCCTTTGTTAAAATTGTTCTCTTAGACTTTGTCTACACTTAAAACTTAGAGGCACAGCCACATGATTTTGACCCTATAAACCACTTTCATCAGAGGAGTAACTAACTGTACTGGGAGAGTGGCTTCCAGTGCTGTAGCACTGTCCACACTGGTGTTTTGCAGTGCAGTAACTTGTCAGTGTAGACAAGCCCTTAGTGAAATGAAAACCATTGTGCATTTCACTCGAGAAAGGAAAAATAAATGTAATATGGCTCTCTTATTTCTACACTGAGCTAGCATGGTTGTCTGCTTGCAAAAGTGGGCCAGCAGGTGTTGGCATCCAGGTGGGACATCAGAAAAAAAAAAGGCAGTTCCAAAACACTCTGAGGATTTTAAAGGAGGGGGCAGGTTGGGTAGTGGATTTCCAAATTATGACTGCAGTCACTGTCGCTTGGACAGGGACATTGTGTGACTGTTGGTGGAGGACTGTCAGAGGTGACAGAAGAAAAGCAGTGTCCATCATTTTGTTGGTGGAAATATGTCAGCTTTGGACTGAAGTCTTTCAAGGAGACAGTGTAATGAGGGGGACTGCATCTGTGGGAGACAAATTGCAGACAGACGCATGCAGAGCTGTCAACAAAATTTAGAGTTATTTTAGAAAAGTTTGTCATCTGTAGAACAGGCCTCGGTCTCCTCCCCCAAAGAGTAACTTGAATGAAGCACACAGACAACACAAAATCTTGTTGACTGTCATTGTTTTGAAATAACAATGCGAGCATCTATACAGCAATTTTGTTATTTTGAAATAAATTCAAAATCACGGAAGGCTTATTCTGACTTTTGTAAACTTCATTCCACAAGGAATAATACCTATTCCAAAATAGCTATTTCGAAATCATAATGTGGACACTCTACTGCTGCTATTTCAAAATTGCTCCTCCCCAAAGCCATTCAAACTAATTACTCTCCAGTACCTCCTGGGGCTCTAAAATGAGGTAGCATGTCCACATTAGGGAAGCCTGCCTTGGACAAATGTTGAGGTCTCCCTGTAGTGTAGACGTGCTATTTTGAAATAAGCTATTTCCGAGTATTTCTTCCGGAATAGCTTATTTTGAAATAAGTGTGCAGTATAGACATAGCCTGTAGTTTTAAAAAATATATGTTTAGTCCTGAGTTTCTGATTTCTGCAGCTCTTTTTATCAGCTCAATGAGAACTAGCAATGCCACCTGTCAGAATGAGCTTTTTATGGCATTAGAAATTTGTTTAGAAGGTAATTAAATTCAAACAAGTGTCTTAGATAGCATTGCAGGGTTTATTGTTTACTGGCTTACAAATAAAGCAGTGGTTTTGGTAAATGACCACTGAGAACACTCATCCTGAGATATGAAAGTCACCCTGGGTGCTTTTCTCATATGTCAACACCATACAAAGAATTTTGCATTCAGAACTTAGTTAACTATCGTATACACTGTATATGTTTCACACACAAGGGCAGAATCCAACCCACTCTCTCTTAAAGGAAGAAAATATCTCTCCCTCTCTGTTTTATCCATGCTTGCACACATCTGATATATGCAGTACAAGCAGGAATATTTGTTTTTTCTCAGAAGAGTTAGCAAATCTGACTCTAAATAAATACTGGAAGAAGACATGATGACTGAAAAGGTGACTTGTTTATATAATCATTTTTCTAACCATAATCAGATTTGAAGGATCCCTCCTCCCCATCATGTGTGTTACAGAAACTTCATATGAACAATGACTAATAAAACTGAGGCATACGAAATATGGATCACTTGAAAAGACTCTAGGAGTGATACGGCCTGAAGTAGACTTGAAAATAACTTGACTTGAGTTATACTGATATTGTGTAAGTTTTTGTTTTGCTAATCGGAGCAAGGTCCATATTATCAAACTTCTCTGTGCTACTCCAACTTGTTTTGGTAAACACAGGAGACAATATATTGGGTGTTGCTGTTATGGCTAATGCTAGCAATTTCTCAGGGTAACAGCAATAAAGACACATTGTTTGGAAAAAAGCACCAGGAGCGCTATTTTTCAGACTAGGTCTGAATTATATACATTATCTGCTTTCCAAATAGTACTTTTCTGAATGCTGGTGAGATGAAAGAATTCTCTGAATTGTGTAGATTGCTAGTGTCTAGTTCAAATGCTCTGGCTTGTACCCAGTTGACTCTGTTGAGACTATTGCTGAAAACTGAGCTATATCAATCACAAGAGAGCTGAAGAAGCAGCACACACCCTGGGTTTACCTACTTCCTAGGAAGGTGGTTCTCTTTAATTCAGCCAGCCTCAAAGGTCCTACACACCAGCCAAGCTGGGAGTGTCATCTATCTCATAGGCGCCTAGATATTAAAATTGATTTCCAGGGGTTCATTAAAGGAAACACTCTCAGTTCTGAACAGCAGTCAGGAAATCTGGACGACCCAAAGGACAACACCCACAGCAGTGCTTCTCAACTTGTTTATTATCATGGGCCATACATGCAACCCACAAAGTGCTATCTGGACTGCAGATCTGGAACTAGTGTCTCCCACTTAACGTCTACCTCACAAAAATGTTCCCTCTATTTTTTTCACTGCATGTGTGGGATAAATTTAATGTGCGCAGAGGCATATGCAGATGTGCACCACCAATAGAAACACATGCTGCCAGCTGGGGGTGCTCTGCCAATCAGCGGTGTGGCCCCTGACTCTCTCCTAGGTGGCCACTCAAGAGTCCAGCTTACAGGGAACAGTGCCCCACACACAAACTCCTATGTCCAGTGCCTCCGCCCAGAGACCCCCTTTTACAGGGGGGCCAGGAGCAGAGGACTGAGTGTGCGACAGGTGGCAGAGACCCTTTCCCTGGACTCCCCTACCCAGGGTGGGTGGCAGGTACATTTGCCCTGGACTTTGCTGCATTCCCGGACCCAGCTGTGCAGGGCTGTGCAGCAGCAGGAACCCCATACTCCGACTCTGATCCTGTCGTGTGAAGCTGGACAGCAGTCGGGAGCCCCAGAGCCGGCCACAGAACAGAGGAGCTGTTAGTACACAGCTGATCTGGGCAACAGCTGTCACATGCTGCGTGCTAATTGGGCTGTAGGCAGAAAACTGCTGGTTCTAAACTTATTGTCGCCACAAGGTCTTGCCTCAGTGGGGAAAGCGGCCGTAGCCAGCCAACCTTTGAATAAAGGTTTCAACGAAGACTCTACTAAATGTAACTTACAGATGGCAGAAGTGAAATTCTGACTTAAAAGCGAAGTGGATAAGGACTGAACCAAATTTTGATTCAATGAAATGGGTCTTTCTATTCAGCCAGAAAGATCCAGATGGAACAGGATTTAAGCATTTTGGTACCTAGCAGTTCAGACCTTTTCTTTACAGGAGGAAAATGAGACAATTTAATCTGAAATGAAAATTGTACTCTATTTCTCTCTACATTTTCTTTGGAGATGAAATAAAGATATAATTTGAATAAATATACCCATAGGCATCAGAATAAGCAAATGACTCATATGGGATTATTTTAAGAATTTTTCTTCCTTTTAATTTATTATATTTATTTCCTCTCCTTTTATTTGTCCATTTTAATAAACCTCCCCATGGAGACACATCATTGCTTGTATGAATGAATGGGAGACAGCGTGCAGCCTGCTCTCGGGAGTGAGTTAGTCTAGTGGGTTAAATAGAGATCAAAGAGATTGGACTCGGGGTTTTATTTTTGGCTCTGCCATTACTCATCTAAGGCCCATCTACACAGCAGGACTAAAGTTGAAATAAGCTGCGCAGCTTGAGCTACATCAATTGCGTAGCTTAAATCGAAATAGCTTAACCCGAGTTTTGGCACTATCTATCCAGCAGGAAGTCTGAGAAAGAGCACTCTTCCTCCGACTTCCCTTACTCCTCGTAAAATGAGGTCCACGAGTCCTCCAGCTCGACATTATTTCGGCATTATGTCAAAATAACTACTTATACTGTAGACGCGGACTATGTTATTCTGAAATAACACTGCTGTGTAGACCTAACCTTAGAGGCTTTAGACAATTTCCTTCATCTCTCTGTGTATCACTTATACCATTGGTGATATGGAGATAAAATCAGGGGTAGGAGAAATCAGTATTAATTGTTTTTTGGTAGACATTTGCACCTATTTGTTTCACTCAGATTTCAAGTTCCACAAATTGTTTTACATGTTAGATGTTAGTTTGTAAAATCCACTCCCACCTTAAACTGCCAAGCAAGGCTGCCACTTTTGGCAGCTCTGAGTTGTGTCGAGAAGACAAGATGAATAGGCATCAGGAGTACACAGATTTGTAATCTATTATATGAAGAGTATACACAAACTTATCAGGCCAGGCAGTGGCGATTGGTGCCTGCAGAGGAGAGGGCCACCTAGAGGGGCAGGGAGGTGAGATGTGAGGGGCACCCCATTTAGCAATTAAAATTTGGGGGGGCATAGGAGAGCAGTGCACCTCCTGTGTGCTACCATGAGTCATGCAGGCAGGGTCAATAGCAGCTGAGGATTATAGTTAGGTTCTTTATATGTCAATTCTTTTGGGCAGGGAGGGTCTCCTACGATATGTACAGCAGTTAGAACAATACGGCCCTAAATTCAGTTGTGGCCTCCGAGTGCTACTCTAACAGAAATAAATTGGCATTGGGATTGGCCGGGGGATCTTGCAGTTTCAGATGACGCACTCTATTAACCAGTCATGGTGAGAAGCCAGGCTAAACCATCAGCAGCCAAAAGGTGTAGCAGTGGCAGCAGGTGCCAAGTCTTTCTACTGAGTGATATCAGGGGGTGACTCAGGCTATGTCTACACTGGAAAGATTTGGCGACAAAAGTGCTGTCGACATGCAAAACCTGCCAAAAGTGAAAACCGGTCAAACTGGTTTTTCTGCCTCCCATTGTTGACATTTCATGGCCACCTTGCTAGTGCCCTGTCGACAGAGCAAAGCAATGTGGGTCAGCATCCCACAGTACAGTACTGTGGGAAGGCAGAGCTGATCCCTGTGCTTCTTGGGATTCCCTCGCAGCTCTGTGAGCTCTCCCTGATGAGGAATGTTGAAGCAACAAAGCCGTCTCTCCAACCCTCCCCCTGTAACCGCAGCCTGCCTGTGCAGGGCAAAACAGAAGCATTCCAATGATTTGTTCTTTGTTCCTCAAAAGGAGCATCTCGCTCAGCTATCAGATACTTCCTAGAGCTTTAAAAGGGAAGGGGCACATGCCTGCAAGGCAGCAGAGATCTCAAAACACTGAGCACAGCTATCAGGGCAGGCATTGTGGGATACTGGCGGAAGGCAGATTTCTTGACAAAACAAACAGCAGAGTCCACGCTGGCTCTTTCTCAACAATAAAGGGAGGGGAAAAGTCAAAAGTCTCCTACAGACCTGGAAGATTTTTGCCACCCAAACTGGGTGTTTTTCCTGACAAAAGTCGCATTGTAGTGTAGTGTAAGCACTCTCACTGTTTTGTCACCAAAAGATCGTTTTTGTCAACAAAATGTGCCAGTGTAGATAAAGCCCCTTATAAGAGCTTTGTGGCTGCCCTCTCCTAAAAACAACCAGGCATTGTGAGAGTTGGGGCAGGTACCAGGCGACAATGAGCTCACTCAGTGGGTTAATCACTAGTGATGTGACTGAGTCGTCTGAACCAACGTCCCACAATTGACTTGGCCATTGCCATCATAGAACACTAGAACTGGAAGGGACCTCGAGAGGTTATCGACTCCCCTGCCCTCATGGCAGGACCCCCTATCGTCTAGACCATCCCTGATAGATGTCTATCTAATCTGCTCTTAAGAGATGTCTATCTAACATCCTCCATCTCAAAGGAAGAGAGACCATTATAAAAATATGAAAGCAACGTGCCAAGTCCCTAAACTCTTGGCATGAAATAATTAAATACCCTTGTTGGGTAACAGCAGACTTGGATCGAAGCAGATTAAATATCACAGTGGATGGGAAAAACACAGGAGCCCTGTGTATACTACAGCTTCTTCCAGAGTTACTACACTTTAGGCTGCACCCATGCAGACTTATGATTCCAAAACATTCCAGTGTAGACACGACCTTTGATGCCTCTTTGTAGCCTTGATTTTAATAAAAATATCCTATATGTTTTAAAAGACAGGGCTGAGGCCAATATAGCGATACAAAATAGGAAGTTTTCCCTGTGGCAAACACATTCTCTATTTTTCTTGTAAAGAATAATGTCTCCATTAATTCTTGCCACTAGCTGGTGCTAGGATACAATTTACTAAGCATGACATTATAATGAAACATCTGCATGATTAGCCTGAAGTAGGGAATTCGTCCCTCCTAATACTCTGCCTGTGTGTCACTGTTTGTTATTCTCCATAGTTTGATTTATTGGTGTTTAAAACATTTTTGTGATTTCTGCCCTGTTCTTGTCATGCAGCACACCTGGTCTGCTTAGTATCTCAGGCAGTTTACTTGCACTGGTGTTTTCACAAAGAATTGCCTCCTTCCCCTCACTCACGCATACATTCTGTTATTGTTTTCTTCTGGGTTGCTTCCAAGATACCCACTGGCCCTGGGGAAGCAAGGAATTATTTTGTTAAACGTTACATCATTAACTAAAAGAACCCTCCCCTGAAATGCAGGTTTTGAAAGACTAAACTGCAGTGAGTGGGTTAAATATTTCCTAGAGCCAACCCCTCTAAGTCCCAATGAACAGATGGTATTTTTAATCTCCCCATGCATCACAGTTAATAGCTATGAATGTTTTCATGATCTCATTAACATTTTAGGTCCTACAAACAGCCATGTCCTACTGCCAAGGATAATTTCCATTGGGTGAATCTAGCTCTGGTCTAATTACAAAGTCTTGTGCTGCGGCTGAAACTAAAGGCTTTTCACTAGTAATACATGTGCTGTGGAATGACAAAAAGCTGTATAGTAAGAAGTGGTGGGTTTTTTTAATGTTTCTCAAACAATATAATACAAATATCCCATCAAGTTCCAAGGGTTTGTTTAGGCTAGGAAAGAAGACAGAGGTTAAATCTACATTGGCACTTTATGGTATTGTTATTTTCTGGCTCAGGAGTGTGAAAAAACACCCTTCCCTTGACAAGTGCAGCAAGTTACAGCATTGTAAAGTGCCAATGTGGACTGTTCCCAGAACTGTTAGCAACCCCCTACATGGATATAGTTTGACAGTATAGAGCGCTGGGAAAACTCTCCCTTCAGTACTCATCTTGTGGCCACACTTTCAGTTTAGTGTGCTGCCGTGGCAACATTGACACAGCTGCGCTTTAAACTGTTAAGTGTTGGCAAGCCCTAAGATTAATTGTTAAACTAAATCAAAGCAACCAGCATCTGCATACATTAGGGAAACAGTTGTATTCTCTAACCTCAAACTAATATCAACCTCTTTTGCTAATCTAAATAATCTCATTTGAAGTGGGTTGTGCCCACAAAAGTTCATGATACTATACCCATATTTTTGTTAGTTTCTAAGGTGCCACGGAACTATTCTTTTTTTAATAGTTGTTTTTAAAGTTGCAGGCTTACATGGGTACCCCTCTGTGACTAGATGATCTAAAGAAGAGCTAAAATCTAACAACCTGTAGCAATATAGCTTGAGACTCAGACCTTGTTTTCTCACTCAACAGTACAGAATACAGGCAGTCCCCAGGATATGTACAAGACAGGGACTGTAGGCTTGTTCTTAAGTTGAATTTGTATGTAAGTCGGAACTGGTACATATTGTAGGGGAAACTCTAGCCAAACATATCTCCAGAGCTCAGTTTTATTCTCCCACACCTCACTTCCCTCAGTCCTTTATTCTCAAGCTGAGATGTCTGCTGAGAAAAGCCGCTCCGCGTCTCCCTGGTCTGCTGGGGGGAAGCAGCTAGTGCGGGGTTGCCTCACCCCTTTTGTAAGTAGGGATCCGATGTAAGTCGGATCCATGTAACCCAGGGACTGCCTGTATAGAATCTAGGCCATCTGTGATTTGGCAAAATGTTACTAATTGCACTGTCAGAACACTGTGATTAAAGCTGCACCATGGCCAGGCTATCCCCAGTGTTCCGGAGGTTATAAGATGATAATCGTGTTTTTTCAGCAGCAACCTTCATGCCCATTATCCACAAAGATAAAATACTCTTCAGATCAATGTGTAAAGATTTGTAGTCAGATAAGAGTCTTCAGAATCCTGTGGAAATGTGTGTTACAACACATCGGCTCTGTCCTGGATGAAGTGTCTGGTGAGTTCACACGTGTGTGTGTGTGTGATTTCTATGTCTTATGAGTTAATTTTCCATTTGGAACAGAAACTGATGACACAGAGTCAGGTATTTTCTTAGTGTAAATTGTTTATTTACACATCTCAAAAAAGGTTGGCAACAAACTCCACAAGTAACCTTTGACACCTTGCCACTACCCTGCAATGTTCCCTCTAATTTTTTTCCATCTGTGTGCAGAATAAATGTTGTTATGTGCACCAAGGCATTGTGCATGTGTACCACCAGGAGGAACGAATGTTGCCAGCTGTGGGCACTGTGGGTGCTCTGCTAATCAGCTGGGAGGCATTTCAATATGTTCTGGGTAACTGCACAAGTGCTCAGCTTTCAGGGAACCCTGCACTCTGTCCCAAGAAGGCACTGCCTTGAGCATCTGTCTCCAGGATTCACAAAAGGTACTGTGTGCCCCTTTTCCTCCTTCGTGTCCTAAACTTTATCCCTAGGAAGCCTCTAGTCCCAAGTTCCATTTGAACCAGATATTTTGGACACAGTGTCTCCATTATTAATCCCCCATTTCGGTGCTATTGCTCTACAGACATGCCAAAAAAAAATGAAAAAGGCCTGGCAGCCCCATGAAGAAGAATGCCTTAATTCACACAATACTGTTAACCACATAGTGAGGGCAGTGTCTGTCTGGTATCTTTAATCCTTCCTATGAAGAGCTCCATCCTGGGTGCTTATGCATCAGTGAATCCAAATGGGAAACTCCTTGCCGTAGCATTGTATAGATTAGCATGGGTGCCCATAGAATCATTGCAACGTGCATTGTGGCTAAGGATAGACTGGAAATGAATCTTTGCAAAAATCCACCTACTGCCTCTTGTTGTGACTGTGACAATCAGGGTCCAGACAACCCGGGGAGGACAGGGCCTGAACCTCAAAGAATAAGCAATTGAATCAACTGATTGTATGAAATATTACTGGATTATGAAAGTGTACCAAGTAAGGTATTTTATGAAAGCCAGGGACTTGCTGGTGATTAACATCCTGACTCTTGAGATAAAACAATGAGTAATATAAGTAGAAGCAAAAAAACATTTTGGCACCCCTTACTAAGGGAACTTGGGTACAGCATCCTCTTAGCCCATGCAAGTTGGATCCCCTAGTCTGGAAGGCAAGGTAACCTGAGGCTAAAAAAAACCCTGCTTAACTGGACCTTTGATAACTCCATTCATCTGAAGAAGTGGGTGTTGCCCATGAAAGCTCATGATACCATTTACATGTTTCGTTAGTCTCTAAGGTGCTGCAAGACTTTTTGTTGTTTTTTTAAGTTTTTCCAGTTACAGACTAACTCGGCTACCCCTCTGATGCTTAGGCAAAGGTTGTTATGCGTAAAGATTGTTTTACTCATTACAAAGCTTGTTTTATTTTATTTTGTTTGTAACCACACTTCTCTCCCTTTCTCTTGCTTAGTAACACTTAAAATGGTTCTTTGTTAATAATTTTATAATAAAATATGAATACATTTATCTGAGCGCTGCTGTGCAGTAAAGTGAACTGTCAGTCTTCAGCTCACCTGTTGGGTTAGTGTGTGCTTTGTCTCTTTGGAGACAGTGACTAACTTGTGTGAGTATCCAATGAGAGGGATGCCAGAGAGACATCTGACATCTCAGGGGTTCACTGACTGTTACCTACAAGGTGTTGACTGGCAGAGTCTTGAAGAATTTTCTGGCAAAGCAAACAGGCTGGTATGTCAGGAAGCAAACACATACTGTAGCAGCAGCCAAACTCCCATGTTTGCTAAGGCTGAGGGGTAACACGGGTCACAGTTCTGAGGTGTGTGGACCTGAGGATCACAGCAACCCCTTTGGTATGAATGAGAATTCTGATGCAAATTGGAGTTGCATGTTCCTCCAAGAAGGAAGCCAATCTAAACTGTTGTGTTATGCCCAGATTGCATTTTTAGAATGCCTTTGGAACCTCCTCACATTCCTGTCTCCAGACGTACAAAGCACAGACCAGCAGACAGGAAACAAGGTGGAGCTCACAGTCCCATCTTTTTCTCCCAGGAGTGTACCTGACAGGATGGCCAGTTCTTCCCATTTCCTGGATGACACTTTGGGGGCAGGAAGGTGAAAAATATCCCCTGGCATTCAAAAAGCCATAGTGTCATTTGAGAATAGCGCTGATAGCAGGAAACTGAGTTGTTTCCGAGTTCGAGTGAGGTTTGGCGGAAGAAAGGTTTCCCAGGAATAAAACGTAGGCATCGAGACATGAGAAAATGGCTAGGATAAGGATCAGATGATTCCAGGGATGGGCCGGGGATTCAGGTCATGTCTGTGCTGCCAAGAAAAACCCACAGGATTGTCAGAACTCAGGTTTACTGGCTCCAGCTGTGGGGCTAAAAATAGCAGTGTAGATGTTCCTGCTTATCTGAGACCCGTTCCCTGTGCTGACCTTCAGACCCTGGGCTCCAGTCTCAGCGAGAATACCTACACTGCTGTTGCTAGCCCCAGACAGCAAGCCCTGCGAGCCCTGATCAATAGATGTACCTTAGACGCATTTACTTTTAGGCTGATGGTTTGAATTAGTTGCCGATCAGTTACCAGATGGCTCTTCAGTGTCCTATGAGCAATGACTATGGTGGACTCAGCCATCCAATGAGCAGATGTCCAGTTCCTGAAAATATTAGTGAATATCAAGTTCTGCTTAGGAAAGAAAGTGGGGTTGAGGGGGGAGGAGAGGGAAGGAAATCACCTAGAAAAATAAATGGCTGTGGGCCAAACTCCCGCTTGCTAGCATAAGGTTTCTTTCCCCCTAGTCCTTCCCCAGTGCTCCCTCCAAAAGGAGAAATAGCTTCTCTTTCCCTCAGATTTGTAGGAGTGCACTTCAGGGCTGCAGTGACTTTCCTGGTGCAGGTAAGGTTGCAGCTTTGCCTCCCCCCCCCCCTCCAACCTCCTTCTTGGCAGGATTGGGGCTGTCAAGGGGCTTGTCTCCCCCCAGCTTCTCCACTAAGTCAGTGTCCCTCTAGTAGGGTAAATACTGCTCTAGCAGCGCAGTCTCAAAGTCTATGCCCTCTAGCAGGGTAAATACGGCTTTTGAGGTCTAGCCGCCCGGAGAAGCCTTTCCTGGACCAGGGGGTGGTAGGGGAACCCAGACCCTCCCTCTCCACTGGGTCCCAGCCCAGGCCCACTCGGCAGGGAATCCGGCCAATACACGCCGAGCCGCTCTATCGGTCCTGTGCCCTGGGCTGCTTCCTACCACACCCTGGTACCCCTGTAGTCTCTGGCCTCCTGGACCTTACCGGGGCTGGCTTTGGGGCTGCGGGCGCTCCTGCCTCCCAGGGGGTGGTGGCTGCTGGCTCTGCTCCTGGGTCAGCCGTGGGCAGCAATTCGGGTCTCAGCTGCTGCAGAAACGCTGGCACGGCCTGGCAATTTTTTCCCTTGCAGCCTCCCTTGCTGCAGGACTCTCTTTGCTTTTATACCTTGGCTCTGTTGGGAGCATGCCCAACAGGGCCGGAGGGGCGGGGCCTTCTCAGCCAGCTGGGCCTGGGCTACTCCCTGACCTTCAGTGCAGGGCCTGTCCGCCCCGTCACAGGGGCCTTAGCTTGAGGTTATGCCAGGGGTTGGGGAGTCTACATCTTCACACCACAAAAGACCATCCCGTTGTAATACACGTAAGGATGGCCACGCTGGGTCCATCTAGCCTAGTATCCTGACTACTGACAAATGCGTCAAAGCCCATGAACAGAACAGATAATCATCAAGTGATCCATTCCCTGTCACCCAGTCTCAGCATCTGGCAATCCAAAGTTTAGGAACACCTGAGCATGAAGTTGCTTCTCTGACTATTTTGCCTGGTAGCCATCGATGGACTTATCCTCCTCCAAGAACATAGCTAATTCTTTTTTTAATCCAAGTATAGTTTTGGCCTTCACAACATCCCCTGACAATGAGTTCCACAGGTTGACTGTGCATTACATGAAGCATGTGCAGTCTTTTTTGTTTTAAACCTGCTGCCTATCAATTTCATCGGGTGACTCCAGTTTTTATGTTATATGAAGTGGTAGATAGCACTTCCCTATTGGCTTTCTCCCCATCATTCTTGATTTTATAGACCTGGCATGTGGCAAACTTGTGTTTCTTTTGTATAACGATTATAATTTAGTTATGAATTTTCTTGATGATGTGTGAGCTATAAAAGAATCCATTTCACTCTTTTAGCAGTGTTGGCTCTGCAGGGTTAACAGGTAGCACAAATTATTTGCTACAAACTCAGACTCTAAATGTATGGTGAGAAAAACTTAAAAAACAACAAATCGTCTAGTAGCACCTTTAAGGTGCTTCCTACCTTTAAGGTGCTACTAGACTATTTGTTGTTTTTTAAGTTTTCCCTGTTACAGACTAACTCTGCTACCCCTCTGAAGCTGTATGTAGAGAGAGAGAGAGCAGACCTCTTGGGTAAAAGGTAGCATTTTCACAGTCATTTTAAGAGAACTGTACTTTAGGCATGTGTGTGACTATCAAGTAAGAGTAGGAAGATACACAACATTATGTACAACATTGTATTCAGCCCTGGTAAAATCATTACTGACATGATGTGTCGAATTCTATTGCCTACACTTATAAAAGGATGTCAGAAAGAGCCATCAGAATCCTCTGAGGTCTAGAAAATGTGCCTTACAGTAAGAGAGACAATTTATTTAGCTCAGTGGTCCCCAACCTTTTGGGGCTGCCAGGCACCCAGGGGCGGGGTCGCTCACGTGCCATGCGTCCGGGGGCGGGGCCACACATGCACCTCGCACCCGGGGCCAGCACCGCACATGTGCTGCACACCCGGAGCAGGGACTGCCCATGCGCCGGGCGCCCGGGGCCAGCACTAGCATGTGCTGTGCACCCAAGGCAGGGGCCGCCCATGCGCCAGGCGCCCGGGCCGGCACCGCACATGTGCCATGGGCCCAGGGGCGGGGACAGCCCAGATTGTTCCACAGGTGCACTTAAATGCCCCGATGGACGCTATGGCGCCCACAGGCACCGCATTGAGGACCACTGATTTAGCTTATCAGAGATAAGGTTAAGTAGTAACTTGATCACAGTGGGTAGGTACATATATGGGGGGAACGATTTGTAAGACTCTTTCGTCAATAAAAAAAGGCGTAACAAGATCCAATAGCTGGAAACAGAAACTAGGCAAAGTCAAACAGCGAGGTAATTAACCACTGGTAGAAATTATCAAGGGAGTGCAGGCCTGCTGATGTGGAGGGCAGGGATGGGGCAAAGAGGGCAGTTGCCCTTGGGCCTCACAATTCAAAGGGGCCTGGGGCTCCCGGCCACCACCACTGCAGCTCTGAGGGCTGGGGGGGTTGGCATGGAGGACTAGCTGCCCCACCCCTACCCTTTCCACTTGAAGTTCCACCCCTTCCAGGAGCTCAGACACGCCCCCTCCCCCTCCCCCACACACTTTGCTCAGGGGCCCGTGAAGGCTGTCAGAGCATGTGGTGGTTGTGGCTTATCCATAACTTGATTCTTTAAAATAAGATTTTTTGAGGGAAAATATATGTTCTAGTTTAAACAGAAATAGTGGTCTCAATGCTGGAATCCCTGTGTAAATATCCCAGAATGAGTTATGCTTGAGGTTAGATTTGATAGTTGTAACGGTCCTGTGTGGCCTAAATAGCTGTGAATCTGTGTGCATGTACAAATAATATACAGCTGCAACCTTAAAAAGGTCTGTGTAGAGATGAGGAGGCTCTGACAATCGACTTCTTGAGAATCTGGCATTTCTTTTTCCAGCAGTCTAGTCCTCAACTGAAATTTCATAAATGACTTTTCATGCACAAATCTGAGCAAGCGTTTCCAAGAGGTTTACTTGTCACAGTGTCTCCTTCTTCCTCTTTTGAAGCAAGTGCCCCTGCTAAAAGGTTTTAAGGGGGAAAAGGGAGTTCTTTCTACATGACTGAGCTTCTGAGTGAAGATTAAGGCTTCATGTGTGATCATCTAAAGGTGAATGATTCAATATAAAAATAAGCTTGTCTGTTGTCTGCACTGTGGAAGACTGTGTGAGGCTGCAAAAGCCACTACTGTACTGATGAAATGTCTGTGGCTTCTATGTCCTTGCATGGCCTTACAAAATGTGCAAGCCCAGAGGTATTTGCTGCTGAATTAGGGTCTTAACGCGGGTGGATTTAGTGAAGGAGGGCTAGCGTTCTGCCTTCATATCTCATTCTTGACCCGCAACACCTTCTCTGGGTCCAGAACTCTAGCCAGCGAGCACAAACATTATGCTTGTGTCCGGTGGTACGTCTGTGATGTAGACACATAGGGTACGTCTAAACTACATGCCTCCGTCGACGGAGGCATGTAGATTAGACAGATCGGCAGAGGGAAATGAAGCCGCGATTAAAATAATCGTGGCTTCATTTAAATTTAAATGGCTGCCCCGCTCTGCCGATCAGCTGTTTGTTGGCAGATCGGGGCAGTCTGGATGCGCCGCGTCGACAAAGAAGCCTTTCTTGATCGGCACAGGTATGCCTCGTGAAACCAGGTTTACCTGTGCCGATCAAGAAAGGCTTCTTTGTCGACGCGGCGCGTCCAGACTGCCCCGATCTGCCGACAAACAGCTGATCGGCAGAGCGGGGCAGCCATTTAAATTTAAATGAAGCCGCGATTATTTTAATCGCGGCTTCATTTCCCTCTGCCGATCTGTCTAATCTACATGCCTCCGTCGACGGAGGCATGTAGTTTAGACGTACCCATACACACCAAAACATAGCATCCCTAGTGATTGAAGAAAGCTTTGAACAGGGGTGAAAGATCAGGATGCATCGTGCCTTTGCCTTGTAACCCATGTGTATTGATTTATAGGGAGGCACTATGTCTGGATTCTCTTTGAGGCATTAAAAATCTTAACCCTGATGTAAGCCATAAATGTTCCTAAGATTTTTGCACTTTTCCCCTAATGGTAGCTGCGATCTCATTTTGCTTTAACACCTGAAACTTCCCAGTCAGGTCTGAGTGGTGGTGTACCTGAATTTTCTATTGCTATCAGCAGCTATACTTTGATTTGATAAGCGGTGGGACATTTTTAATTATATCCTTCTTGGCATGTGAACATATCACAGTTCATTGTTTCCATAAGCTGATGATACTGTTAGGGTTGCCGAATACTTTCACACAAATAATCCCAAACATGGCAGGAAAAAAAATTGGTTGAGAAAAAGAAGGGGGGGGGGGGACGACCAAATTTCTTGAGCAAAAAAAAAAAGGGTCACTAGCTCCCCATGCTCCCCGCTCCCCCCGCCTCCACCAGACGTGGCAGGGGAAGAATGTCCCCATCAGTCTTCTGTCTGTGAAAAGCAGAAAATAGGTCAGGGGAAAAGTTATTAAGCAAAAAAAGGGTCACCTGCCCCTTTAAGGCAGCCATTTTGAACTCTGTTGTTCTCCGTGGCACACCTCCAACTGCCGTGGAACACAGTTTAAGAAACACTGATTCACAGCGTTTGGTCTGGAGTTGTGAATATCCAGAGAGGGGAAATTGCCTTTGTAATGCACTAACCAGCTGAGATCCTTATTCAATCCTAAATTGACAGTTTTGAATTTGCAAATGAATTCCAATTCAGCTGTCTCTCTCAGTCTCAGATGCTGACTTGTCCAAAATGTTAGCGATTTTACTGCCTACAGTATGAGATTTTGGTCCAAGAAGAATGTGGGCCCAATCTACTGATCCCCTTAGAGATAAAATGGTGAAAAATTCAGCCTAGCAGCTGAACTAGTGCTTTGCATAAGTCCATAGACCCATAAGTAATAGTTCTATATAGGATATAATAGCAGTATTGCCTTTTCTAGGGGGGTTTGAACCATCCTATTCAGTTTAATAGAGAATTTTTTGCTGGCTGCACAATTCTATAAGGTAAAGCCTCCCCGAGCCAAAGGCTCCTTGGGCTGATATGACAGAGGGACATGAGTTTTCATGGCCAGTGGCACACATGGGAGTGATATGGCTAGAACCATGTCCCACCACACTGGAGATGGTGATCCGAGACCCAAACCAGCAATCCTCAGCGGTGTAACTGAGATCCTGAACAACCCAACCACCCCCGCCCCCCACAAGTCTGTCGAACGGTTACAACTCACTGCCTTGGGGATCTCATGCTGCGGAACACAGTTTAAGAAACACTGGTCTACACAGCAAAAGTGCAACGAAAAAGCGATGTGCTTTTTCGAAAGATAGCGTCCACATTCATTGGACACTCTCTCGCATGTAAGTTGAGATTACTGTGGACATAGTGGCCACCAGGGCACCCGTGCTTTTTCCTGGAGACCTCTTCTTTCGAAAAAACACTCTCTTCCACATAACCACACACGCCTTTTTCTGAAACAGATTTTTTAGAAAAAGGCTTTTTCCTCATAGAAAGAAGTTTACTGCTGTCGGAAAAACCCCTCCATTCTTCCGACTTTCTGTCGAAAGAACGCAATTGCAGTGTGGACGTAAGTATTCTTTTTCTGGAAAAACTCTGCAGTGTAGACATACCCAGAGACACTTCTCTTGGAGCCCTGCCACAGCGGGTTGCCGGTTGCCCCACAAGGAGGACTTGAGGACTGGCACTGGCCCTAAGGTAAATTTAGTTTGAGACCCCTTCCCTAACGATTGACTGGGCCAGCTGTGTGTCATGTTTTTTTACTATTATTTAATCATTTAATCCCTGCACTGCACCTGTCTGTGACAGCAAATTAAAAAAACAAAAACCACCACACAATCTAAAGCAGGGGGTCTCCAACCTTTTAAAGGATGAGATCACTTTTTGAATTTAAGTGCAATCCAGGATCTACATCAAAACCTTTCCCCCACCTCCTTCATGCCCCTTCTCAAGGCCCCGCCCCTGCTCACTCCATCCTCCCTCCCTCCCGCATCCTTCTTCCCTTTCATCAGGCAGGGGCAGAGGGTTGGAGTGCAGGATCTGGTCCTGGGCTAAGGGACTTTGGAGTGTGAGAAGGGCTCTGAGCTGAGCCTGGGGCAGGAGTTGGGGTGCAGGAGGGGATTCAGGGTAAGGCTCAGTAAAGGAGTTTGGGTCTAGGAGGGCTGGGTAGGGGCTTGGGGTGTAGGAGTGGGTACATGGCTGGGACAGGGATTCAGGAGGAAGACTCCAGCTGGACACTGCTACCTCGGATGGGTCCTGTGTGGTGGTGTAGTGGGTCTAAGGCAGGCTCCCCACTGCCCTGGCCCTGCACCACTCTCAAAAGCAGCCAGCAAACTCCATCCCAAGTCCTGTTGTGTCTCCCACCCCCATTCTGTAGAGATAGAATACAGGGTGGGAGAGGGGGACAGCTCTAAGGCAAAGGGCAAGAGATGTGCAGCAGTAGGGGGAGGGCCAGCTGAAGTGCTGGCACTTGATAGCCTCTTGGCCAAACCAGTCATGATCACCTGTCAGAGGCTCTAAGATCTACCAGTAGATCCCAGTCTATTGGTTGGTGACCACTGGTCTAAAGAACACAGGAACGGACCACGGACAATGCATCAGGGAATGAATTCAACATCTTGATCAGATTATTCTGATTGCACGTTTTTTCAAGTTTGTAAGAAATCCACAAGAAAAACAAAACAAGCTTGCGAGGGACTCCTCAAACAAGCCCTGAAAAGATTACTGGGCAGAACTGCCATTCACCAGTCTGTTATTCTAGTCTTTTGGCACCACAGTAACTGACCACGTAACCAGGAGACAAATAGCAAAAATCGAGTTCCTTCTCCTTGGATGCCACGCCTGGATTCTTTTAAGCTAAAGTCTTGCAAACTGGCCATTTGGAAACCGCTGAGGAACATGAATATTATGACCATAATGATGCAAAACCCAGAGGTGATGAGTTCGCCCCTAGAGAATGACTCCGATAGCAGTTTATTAGCCATTGGAGACTTCAAAAACAATAAAGGCTCATGAAAAAGAACAGGAAAAGAAGAGCTGAACATTCCCCTAACACAGCTTTTGTTCCAGCATCTATTAACTTGGTGTCATCCAATAAATCTAAAACTTTTTGCTGAGAGTATTAAGAATTGCTGCAAGGAACAAAAGCATATGGGATTATTTATTTTTGTTTACTATAGATGCATCATATTATAGTAGGACCTTCTTATTTTCCATCTACCAATACTGAGTGATAAATACAGCTCAACAACAGAAAAGTAGCCTGATTATAACCAGAATCTGACTAATAAAGAAGAACACAAAAGGCCCTGGGAAAACTATGTATCTTGGCATATAAAATGCTGTTAGCCTTGCCTCCCAGCTCATTTCTGGGGAAGATCTAAGAAAGCACCTCTGTAGTTTTTGTTTAGTTTTGGGAGGTTTTATTTTAGCTTTTTTGGGGATGTAGTTTATAAATGTTTGCAGAGTACACACACAAAGAGTCGTCCATGGAAATCTAGCAGAGAGACAAAGTCTATCCGAAAGGTCATATGGCCTCCAAGTGAATACATGTTTGCAACCTGACTCTGATAAAAACATGTAGTTTGGCTTGGGGCTGAAAAGGGGTCTCTTGTCAATCAGTCCATGCTATAAAACATGTAGGATTTATGGGACATTAAGTAAGTCTGGGTGGGTAAGGGTGAGTCATTCTAAAATAGCATAACCCACCTAATTTGATACAATAGTTAAACTCTTGCCCACTGGACAGTCCTTACGGGAAAGAATCAATGGACACAAATCCGATATCCACAAAAAAACATACAGAAACCTATTGGGAAACACTTTAATCTACCCGGTCACACTTTAAAAGATCTCCAAGTGGCTGTCTTGTTACAGACCAATTCTACAAGCCAAATACACAGAGAAGGGTTGGAATTACAATTCATCCACAAATTTAATTCTCATATCTATGGTCTCAATCGAGATAATGGATGGCTGGGACATTATCAGCCAAACAAACAATGAAGGTGCCAACACTCTTTGGGTGTGTCTAGACTACATGCCTCCTTCGACGGAGGCATGTAGATTAGTGAGATCGGAAGAGGGAAATGAAGCCGCGATTAAAATAATCGCGGCTTCATTTAAATTTAAATGGCTGCCCCGATCTGCCGATCAGCTGTTTGTCGGCAGATCGGGGGAGTCTGGACGCGATGCCCCGACAAAGAAGCCTTTCTTCATCGACACAGGTAAACCTGGTTTCACGAGGCTTACCTGTGTCGATGAAGAAAGGCTTCTTTGTCGGGGCATCGCGTCCAGACTCCCCCGATCTGCCGACAAACAGCTGATCGGCAGATCGGGGCAGCCATTTAAATTTAAATGAAGCCGCGATTATTTTAATCGCGGCTTCATTTCCCTCTTCCGATCTCGCTAATCTACATGCCTCCGTCGAAGGAGGCATGTAGTCTAGACACACCCTTTGTCTATGTAGATTCTTCTGTTAGTACACTTCCTCTCTAATTGCTATCCTATGATCCTTATCTGCTTCTTTTAATAACCAATTTTTAGGTACTTATAGATTACCAGTTTTGCTTGCTTGGTTTTCCCTTTGATATTTACATACCCTCTGTTTCTTGTTTCATGTCCGTTTCTATTTTTTTCCTTCCCCCCTCTCTCTTCTTCCCTATTTCTTTTGGGTCTGGATATCCTAAACTCAAAACTCTGGTCATCTGAAGAAGTGGGCTGTGCCCACGAAAGCTCATGATGCCATCTACATGTTTTGTTAGTCTATAAAGTGCTACCAGACTATTTGTTGTTTTTTTAAGTTTATCCTGTACAGACTAACTTGGCTACCCCCTGAACCGTAAGAGTCTGATGTTGCTTAGAGAAGGAATCAGAAGGAAAAGCTTAAGGGTTAGACAATACTACTCTCCAAAACCTGTTGATGTTTAATGTTTAAACAAAATGCGCCTGCATCCCTTTGCAGGCTGCCCACAGGATTCATGACCAATGTTCCCTCTAATTTTTCCACTGACATGTGGAATACATTTTGTTACATGCACCGAGGCATGTGTGGATGTGCACCACCAGTGGAATCATATGCTGCTGTCTGTGGGCAGCTCTGAGCACTCTGTTAGTCAGAGCAGTGGCTTTTGAATTCACCTGGGTAGCCACTCAAGCATTCAGCTTACAGGGAACACTGCAGCAATAGGGAATCTACAGCCAGTAGGTTCAGCCTCAAAAGTGAGTGTCTAACAGGGAGCTGGTTCAGCTCCTCTGGAAAATGAACAGTTTTAGCTACCCTTCCCCAAGAGAGACACAGGGAAGTGAAATTACACCCCTTTGTGCCCTCTGGAGTGAATTTGACCCAGTATTAAATAGCAAAGATCTGAATTTAAATAGGATGGAAACTGACTTACAGTCTATGGGCTGGATCAAACTTGCATTCTTTGTGTATCCAAAATTCCCTGTTTCATCTGTGACAGCTTTTGCTGCCCAAGGGATGCCTGACGGGGCCTGCTGACCCTAGGGCACTGTTGTTGCATGCAATGTAGATGCTTAGCAAGGAAGCTCTGAATGGGTGCCAGTTAGTATGTCTTTTTAAGGCTACAGCTACACTGCCGTTTTTTTTGCGGAAGAGGATATGCAAATCGTGCTCGCATTTGCATAGCTTCTTCCAATTCTTTTTGCGGAAGATGGTTTTGCCAATAAAAAGCCCTGGGTAGATGGGGCCAGTTGTTGGGAAAAAAACCCTCTTTCGCAAGACCATGTAAACCTCATTTTTGAGGACTAAGGGATCTTGCGAAAAAGAGGTGGGGTTTTTTTTCCGACAAATGGCCCCATCTACACGGGGCCTTTTATTGGCAAAACCTCTTCTGCAAAAAGGATCGGCAGAACATCTACAAATGAGAGCGCAATTTGCATATCTTCTGCCAAAAAAACCCCACAGGCTACGTCTAGACTGGCATGATTTTCCAGAAATGCTTTTAATGGAAAAGTTTTCCGTTAAAAGCATTTTCGGAAAAGAGCGTCTAGATTGGCACGGACGCTTTTCCGCAAAAGCACTTTTTGTGGAAAAGCGTCAGTGGCCAAGCTAGACGCGCTTTTGCACAAAAAAACCCTGATCGCCATTTTCACAATCGGGGCTTTTTTGCGCAAAACAAATCTCAGCTGTCTACACTGGCCCTTTTGCGCAAAAGTTTTGCGCAAAAGGGACTTTTGCCCGAACGGGAGCAGCACAGTATTTCCACAAAAAGCACTGATTTCTTACAGTAGGAAGTCAGTGCTTTTGCGGAAATTCAAGCATCCAGTGTAGACAGTTGGCAAGTTTTTCCGGAAAAACTGGCCAGTCTAGACACAGCCACAGTGTAGACATAGCCTCATATTTCTGGCCCTTTGTTATTAAATATCTATACACTGTGCTGGCAGGTTGCTTTGCAACGAAGGCAAAGAAAAGGGTCCCTACGACTAAGACAAGCAATATGCAGAGCATACATTTCTGCAGCACATCTCCAAAAACAACTGGATTGTGCAGAGCTGCAGGTACTACTGGGGAGGCTCATTGTGCGTGTGTAACTCTCGCCCGATTACCTTTTGCCCAGCTGAATTCCCCCCGTGGCTCCAAATAAAGGAGTCAGTCCTCACTTCCTGTTCCCAAGAAGTGGCATCGTGTTGCTGGCTCACCCTGTTCTACTGGACTGTGACTGTATTTCAGAGACTGGTGAAGGGATCACTGCCAAAAGCCTAGTGGTCAGAGCTGGCTACCTAACTCTGGGGCACCTGTCTTGCATTTTGGGCATTGGCAGCGTGACCCACCCTTTTTGGGGAGGCTAGCCCCAGCCCTGCTTTTTCTACATCAGACCCCACCTCCTCTGGAGCCCTGACCACAGCCCCAGGCCACCCTCGTGCCCCCAGCCCTGGAGCACTGGGTGGTATGAGCACTGGCCCCAGCCGCACTGAGTCCCAGGCTGCAGACTGGCCTGCCTTAGCCTTAGCCCCAGCCTGGGCCAGGGTGGAAAAATGGGAAGTAGGAGGGGGACTCAGGCTGAATGTAGGCGAGGCCATGTCGGGCTCTTTGAGGAGGCTCAGCTTCCCGGGGCCTGTGATACCTGCTGCCCATGGTTTGGGGTGCTAATATTGGTGCTTTGGATGTGACTTTCCAAGGTGCTGAGTACGCCACAGCTCCGGCTGATGTCAACCGGACTTGTAGGAGTCGAGTGCCTTTGCTGCCTAATGGCTGATGTGAGCACTGGCTGTGGGAATGAGCGTTCTAACTTAGGCGCCTATGTCGGCAAACTGAGACTGCGTAGACCATGAAGAGCATTGGAATCTTTTAGGAGGCAAAATATGGCATAAATGCAAAAGATGACATCCTTGTTACCTTATTATTAAAAAGGCATGAAGCATGGGCCCGTTGGCTCTTTTAGAGCACTTTGGAAGTGTTGATAAAAATGGAATTTCAACCAAAAAGAGAAACTTTAATTTTTATTCTCTTACCCCTCTTCTTCCTCCTCCCCCCTTTTTTTCTTTTTCTTTTTCTTTAAAACATCTCCAGTTCTTAGGTTGCAGGAGGATAAAAGGTTCTTGCTCATTTGTTGTTGTTGAATTCTCCTGTTTCTATTGATGCTTTCTGGAATTCATCAATCATTCTTACCAACTGCTTTCTAGAAACAGAATATGCACCTTTGAAAATGTATGGCATTCGCGGGGCTCCTTGCCTGTTAAGACACTTGCCAAATGAGCATTTACAGGAGTCTGAAAAACTACCCTCTCCAGCCTGGAGAAGTCTAACAAGCTACTTGATTGAATGGGGACCTTTGTGTCTTCCCCCAACTGTTTGTTGCTGAGCAGGGGGCTGTGGATTTGGTCTGACGCCTAAATCCACAAGGCCCAGACAAAGAGACACATGGCTAGTGTGATGCTGGGTTTATTTATACATAAATGGCTCCATGCTACAGCTGCAAGGAATGTACACAGCAGTAATTCACATTTCTTATGACGGCACCTCGTGTCAAGTTACATACCCACCACTGCTTTCTGCATCCTGCTAATAACTATGGGTGACCACTAACAACAGCTATCAGTGACGAGATGCTCATGCTGATGGAGAAACTAATATTTAATCTACTTTATTTGAGAAGATTATAAATAATTATGCCACTATACAGGCAGTCCCCGGGTTACATGAATCCGACTTACATCGGATCCCTACTTACAAACGGGGTGAGGCAACCCCGCACTAGCTGCTTCCCCCCAGCAGACCAGGGAGACGCGAAGCTAGCGCGCCCCTCCCCCCCCCCAGCAGACCAGGGAGACGCGGAGCGGCTTTTCTCAGCAGACACCTCAGCTTGAGAATAAAGGACTGAGGGAAGTGAGGTGTGGGAGAATAAAACTGAGCTCTGGAGAAATGTTTGGCTAGAGTTTCCCCTACAATATGTACCAGTTCCGACTTACATACAAATTCAACTTAAGAACAAACCTACAGTCCCTATCTTGTATGTAACCCGGGGACTGCCTGTATTCAGAAATGATACTGAGGGCCAGCTGTGATAGTTACTGAGTTAGTCATAGAAGTTCGCTGTTATTTTCAATGCAGCTTTTTGGATGGTCTAAGAGGTTAGATGTTGAGTGAGTTTCCACTGAGTTAACATTGAAGTGGGTTTCCACACAGTGTACATTGCTCACTTCAGGATTTTTGGCATATTCAGGTTACCCTATTTCCTTTGCCATTAGTTGCAGTGTATATGCACCATCTTAAAGGCCATACTACATAAACACATGTAATGAAAAGTCATTACTTCATCTGTGAAGTAATGTGGCTTAGATGTTACTAGACTGACTCTTACAGACTCCTAGGGTACATCTACACTGTGATGCTACTTTGGGATATTTCTGATATCCCAAAATAGCTATTCCACATCTTTTGAGCAAGCCCGTTATTTCAAAATATAATGGGTTTGCTATTCCGACATCCCTGTAAACCTTGTTCCATGAGGAGTACAGGATGTTTCAGATTAGTGGTTTATTTTGAAATTAAAATAAGCTATTTCAAAATTAACTCGAAATAAGCTATATAGTTTGCATAGCTCAAATTGTGTAGCTTTTTCAAGGTACGGGTGCAGTGTAGATGCATCCCTAGAGTTGTAGTTGTAGCTGTGTCACTGACTTACCTTGTGACTCTGGGAAGTCATTTAACCTCTCTGCCTCACTTTCTCCATCTGTGAAATGGGGATAATACTTATTTCATAGGGCTGATGTATAATTAAGATTTTTGAAAACCTAATATGAAAGGTGCTGTTGATGTGAAAATACAGCCTACCCATTTCAACATACTAAGATAATACGCAGGGGTAAATAGCTTCAAATGGTACATATCCATGTTTTATTGGCAAACAATGAATTTTTATTTTGATTGTAATTGTTAGTCTATGTCTACACTGGCAGCTTCTTGCGGAAGAACAGCTGTTCTTCTGCAAAAACTTGCCGGCAGTCTACACTGCACATGGCAAGATGCCACAAGAGAGCATCTACATGGCAGTGTAGATGCTCTCTTGTGGAAGAGTTTTTGCACAAGAACTCTTCCGCAAAAGTGTTCTTGTGCAAGAAGCTTCCAATGTAGATGTAGCAAGTGTAAAAGAGTTGCACACTTTTAAAAATTAGAGGGTGCCTTATGAGTTTTTCTGATTGGTACAATACAGGGTTTTATTTTGTTTTGCTTTGATGTCTCACCATATCTCCAGCAACTAATTTTAAGTTATTACAGTGAAAATATGGCCAATGGCAGAAATATTTTCTACTTATTGTACTGTTATTTCTGCAGCATTTACACAGTAACAATTGTCTTTATTGTCCATTGCATTATCTTCCTCCCACACACCCATAGACAGAGGTGACAGAATTTTGTGGAGGTCCAGTGACATCTGTTTTTCTCACAGGAAACCTGGTCTCTGCTTGTCCATTGTTAGTGAAAGCCACACTCACGACCCAGCGCCAAGTTGCAAAGGGAGCATTACAGCTGTGAACTTGACTGGGAATTGGGGGTGTTGGCCTGACAATAGTAAGTGTTGAAATATTAAATGGCATGCTTTGTTAATCCTGATGTGGCCAAAAAGTCATGGCAGGGCAGTAGTTATTCCCGGTGTACTCTTGGATACAGGAATCCAGCTGAGCTGGGGTCCAATCCTGTAAGAAATTTTGCACATGTTGAACTAATCCAGTTTGTTGTATTAGGGACCAGATCAGGATTTCAACAGACCAGCCTAGAACAATGTGAGGCTCCCCCTGAACAAGAAGCAACGCATGTCCCCATCTGCTTACTGTTGGTGGATGAACGAGCCCAATCCAACTCTCATTGCAGTCAATGGGCATTGGATCAAGGTCTAACATGCACTAGCTGATGAACCTCACAATAAGCCCACAGTCGGGAAATGGGATGCATCACGGACCATATCTCTTAGTGCATCTCTGTGTCTTAGGGAAGGATTCTACCTGGTTCCATGCAACATACCAAGATGCTCCCTCTGTCATTACTCTTTACATCAACCTTATATGTCCATTGCAGGGCAGGATTTAGGCTTCTGTGGGTGAAACAGTAATGCTAATTACACTAAAATCACGATACGTATTTATGAAGCTATTATGAGCTGAGTTAAACCTGGTTACAGATTGAGTTACAACTTCATTGAAACTGATGTGTGATCTTCACTTAAGATTTCACCAAGAGACAATTAAGGGGCCCTTCCTAAAGTAAGACATAAGAGAGTGTGAGCAGAAACTAGCATATGGATGGTGTGTTCCACTGGGTATTGGTGTGTGTGGGTATAAAAAGACTAGTGGGGTAAGGAAGAGAGCAGACAAGAAACAGATTCAAAGGAAGTAAGACGGCAGCAGCCAATAAGCACAGCATGACCTGGGAAGAAGCCAAGATTAAGATCCTGAGTCGGAGATGCTGGGTGAAAGAAGCTCGGGATGTAGGCAAAGAAGCTATCCCCTGGTTTGTGTTCCTCCTGCATTCAGAGAAGCAGGACTTTGTACTTTTCTTTGAAATAAATAAGGTTACATCAAAGAAAATACAAGACTCCATCATCAGTTTTTACTCCCAATCAGAACATCCCTGAGACCTAGAATTTTGATTAGCTAGAAACAGCCCTATTTATAGTGCCAAATTCAAGGCTCACTGAACCATAATATAGCCCTATAGAAAGGCCATAAAAGCCTCCCAGGGAACTCAGGTAGTGTAAGAACAACATAGGGCCAGATAACATCTGCTGCTAATTTATGCTGTAACTTACGTTGGGGGAATGGCCCTTGTGAGCAGCCCAGAATCAAAAAGTTCAAAGCACAAAGCAGAAGACAAACACTTCTCTCCAACACAGATCTAACCCACAGGCCTGTGCTGCCTAGAATCATGAAATTCCTCGCAGGATTTCAGGCACAGTGAATGCTGTTGAAAACCAATGGGTTCCTATGAAAAAAACACATGCCTCAGAAGAGCACGTTCACTGTGTGAAGCTGCCCACCAGTTCACTGCCTCTCTGTTTGTCTCTTTCAAATGTCTCTACAATTGTCAGTTCTGAACAGTAGTACAGAGATGTTATCCTCGGGTTGGAAAAAAAGGACTGTTTGTGTTACTTGTGGGGAGCACTTCTGTTGCAAACCAAATAAACAATCAGAAAAAATACTGCAATTTACTATGATCAGTTCACAGCCACCACTTGGCCTAATCACAAATTGGTGCCATGAACCAGGAACTGACTAGCAGCTGAATATGGAACGATTTAAAAGTAGACTGGTTGTGTTACTAAGTATGCCCCGGAAGGAGGATGGATTAGAGAGCTAATAAATAAGTTCCATTTCTAATTTGCTATTCTACTGATACCATGCACATGTGTGTATATATATAAATATACTTTTAAATCATTCCATATATATATGGATATATATATATCCATAGTCTAAATTTGCAGACTAAGAATTGTGTGTTTGTCTGGCTTAGAATTTAACACGAGAAACAAAGAATAGATGAGACAGACCAGGCCAGAGAAACGGAAATGCATTGTACATGAAGCACAGTCTTACATGGAAGAAATGTTTGTGATTCATTTGGAACCACTTTTGTGCTATTGACAGTAGAGTGAGGTACATGAATGGCAGTAAAAAAAAGTTGCAAATCACTTTGTTCCAACTTTACTACTACTTCTTTTTTTAGTTGTGCTAAATGCATTCTTTGCAAATGAAGGAAATGACAAACTGAAGGATTTTTCCTCTTTCAAATAATGTATTTAATTTGTACCCATTTAGAAAGTTGCAAAGATTATTATAACTGTAAGTGAGACTTCAATTTCAAATGTATTATGATCTTTTAAAATCAATTTTCCTCTTCATCTATTTTTTTTTTTTACCCACAAAACAAGCTTCTCTCTGTTTCTGTTTTAAATAGCTGGTTATAATCTCAAAGTGTTTCTATTTTACTGTGTACAAAAGACAGGTAGTATGGCAAAAAAACACCTTGACTTAACCAGGAGGTCTTGAATAATCTAAAAATAAAAAGGGACCTACAAAAGGTGGAAACTAGGTCAAATTACAAAAGATGAATATAAACAAATGACACAAGTATGTAGGGGCAACATTAGAAAGGCAAAGGTACAAAATGAGTTCAATCTAGCTAGAGACATAAAGGATACCAAGAAAACAATCTACAAATATATTAGAAGGAAGAGGAAGACCAAGGACAGGGCAGGATTGTTGATGAAGAGGGAGAAACAATAACAGAAAACATGGAAATAGCAAGGCTGTGGAATGACTTCTTTGTTTTGGTTTTCTCCATTAGTGGAGATTTTTAAGAGTAGGTTTGACACACACACCTATCAGGGATGATCTGGATCTTAGTCTATGACATTAGGTAAGGTACTGAGAGTACTTCCTGTCAGATAACAAGCCCCTGCATTGCCTGCTATTTTCAGTTTGTGTGAGATCCTAACAGAATACAACAGAGTGAAGTCATGTTTTCCTCCCACAATAAGTTTGTTTCTCTAAACTGAAGTTCACTGTAGCAGGAGATTGGGATGGATTTTGTTTTGCAGTCTGCTGAGTATTGAACCAACGAAAGAAGTCATCTGGTTTGCCACCTGGAGCAAACTTATCTTCTTTCATTGATGAAGGGTTCTTAATGCCAAAGAGTGTGTCTACACTGCAGGGTGTTTTTTTTTTTTGAAAAATGGCCGTTTTTCTGAAAAAAAGTTCACTTATGTCCACACTGCAATTGCGTTCTTAAGGAAAAAAATCGAAAGAACAGAGGGGTTTTTCCGACCTCTTTCTATGAGGAAGAAGCCTTTTTTCCAAAAAAGCTCTTTCGGAAAAGGGCATGTGTGGATGGGGAAGAGGGAGTTCTTTTGAAAAAGAGGAAAAAGCACAGGTGTCCTGGTGGCCACTCCATCCATAGCAATCACAGCTTAAATGTGAGATAGCGTCCATTCAGTGTGAATGCTATCTTTCAAAAAAACAGATTGCTTTTTCGATGCGCTTTTGCTGTGTAGACACTCTCTTTTGGAAGAAGTTTTTTCGGAAGATCTCTTCCAGAAAAGCTTCTTCCAAAAGAAGCCTGCAGTCTAGATGTAGCCAAAGTGTTCACACTTTCAAAAAACCTTAGACGACTATTGTATTACAGGAATTATGGTTGCACTGCCTTTACCCCAAGCACAGATTTCCACACAGGAAAAATCTTCAGCTAAATGGATAGTTCAGCTTCAGGGTCCCTTTGTGCCCCTGGAGCAGCATATAGGGATCTTTGTAAAAGGCCATGTCTGGACCCAAATCCAGGGCTGGCCTTACTATGAGGCGAACTGAGGCAGCCGTCTCAGGTGCCAGACTGTTCGGGGAAGGGGAGTGCCACTATGACCCAGAGTGTAGAAAATAGTGTCTGCTGCTGGTGCATGTGTATTCTCTCTGCTCTAGAGGCACAGAGATGGTGGAGTGCTGTGTTGGAGGAAGGAGGGCACAAGAGACATAACAGGCAGGCAGGAGAAAAGAGGGCATGGGGGCATCATTTGAGCTCCCCACCTCACGTGCCAAAATGTTGTGGGCTGGCCCTGCCCGAATCTGTGAACTTCAGCCAATGGGAGATGTACGCACTTGCTCTAGGAACCAGTTTGTCCCCTGTCTTATGTGCTATTTTATTAAACACAGGGAGATCAGAGTGTATACAATCTAAGTGCTTTAATAGAGTTAGTTTGAGAGGCAGCCATTTGAGATGAAGTTACTGTAAGTGATCTGAGGGTAGTGTCCATGACACAGTCCCTGCTCACTGCCAGTGAAAATGTGGTGCTGTCATTCAAACACCCATTTGTGGACCTTTCCTTACATTCACTGATTTTACAGAGGAAATTAAAAGGGGGATTTAAAGAGGAAACTTTATGACTAGAGGTATTCAGGCAAAAATAAAAACTGTGTTCAGATGCCTATATGAAATAGGGAACTGGTGCAGAAGAAAACTTCTTTTGGTGTAGGCAGAAAAATCTGAAGCAGAGAAATAGAAATATCCTTTTCTGAGCTCCTCCTGCCAGGGGCTGAGCATCCTCCACTCCAGCTGACATCACACGGATTTTAGGGTTCCCGGGGCTCAGTCGCAGAGAGTGAAATTTATCCCCTTTCAGAGAGTCACTGCAAAAGCGTATGTACCACATCAATCCTGAAGTAGCATGTAAGTGGTGCTCGGTCGTTGTGTCGATTTCAGCTCTTTCAGAGTAGATCTGTACTCTGGCCCTCATTCTGATCTCATTTAAACTATGTGCTCATTTAAACTGTGGCTTACCTACTATGGAGATTGAGGTTGAGAGAGAGGCACAGGAAAGAATTTATTTTCTTTTTTTGGCAACTGCAAGGCAGCGGCAGCAAACTGAACTGGTGCAGAGGAAACTGGCGGAATCTGCACTATTCCCTGTAATGACTGAATAATTCATAACTCCAGATGGCATCCATTTGATCGCTGATCACACGCACCAAGCAGGGGAGTTTCTAGTACAGCCATAAGATGTTTTTCAGAATCTCACATAATTTACTCTTTGTATTATCATAAGCACAGTAAGAAAATCATTGTCTTTGCTGCTTTCACATGGATTCACACACAGTTCAGCAACTTCATGCAGGTCATGTACATTAAAATCAGATAGGACAGTCATGTCCCTGAGATTCACAAACAGGTACATAATCATCCTTTTAAAAATATCAATAATACATATGGATCTCCCCTCCTCCTCTCAAGATATGGATAGTAAATTAGCTCCATACAACATACAACTATGCAGAGAAATAAACAAAACAAAGGGATATTAGTGGGAACTGATGAAATACAAACAACTTATTGCTAAATTATTCAGAAAGACAATGCCTGTTCCTGAGCTGAGTCACACAGGATGGGAATTCTGTAGAAATGTTGATCTCAAGGCATATTTTCTTTTCAATGCACATTTTTGAGTTTCACTTATCCCACTGCACCCAGAAAAAGAATTTACGGCTCTTAAGATTTAAAAGACAATTAAAGGCTACGTTGTCAGAACTGTTCAAAACAATTGGACAAAATCTTATGAGTACTCTTACTGAAGGATTTGATCTGACGAAGTGGGTCTGGCCCACGAAAGCTCATCATCTAATAAACCATCTTGTTAGTCTTTAAAGTTCTACATAGTCCTGTATTTTGTTTCAGCTACACCAGACTAACACGGCTACATTTCTATCCCTACTGAAGGTAGTGAGACTATGTATGCAAATGAGACTGTATCTGCATACCAGCATCACTATAATTTAATGATTTTAGTTAAACTGATGTGGCCTGTTGGGGTAAAACCCTTGTCCCACTTAAGTCAACAGGAGTTTTGCCATACTTAGCCAGAGCCAGGATTTTACCACTTGTGGTTTAAAAATGCTCTATAGCAACTTAATTTGATACGGAATGTTCTCTAGCTAAATTGATACACACTAAGTTTAAATTATATTTCAGAGTGTCCACATGTGTTTAGTACAATGACTTGACTGAATTTTCTATCAAACTAATTTTAATTAACCTGTGCAACTTTGTGTGTAGACAAAATTTAAGTCAAATTACATTAGGCCAGAAGTGAAGTATAAATGTACTATTTTTTTCTGAAATGCATTCCATAGCTATAGAAAATTATTCTTGTACATTACAACAGATTAATATTAGGGTGTCAACACTATGATAGTTGTTACATTACACAGCAGTAATCCTTAATTCACAACAAATGAACAGCAATAAATCAGTCTTTTGCTTATCACCGTCCTATGCAGGCAACTGTAAATTACACCTTGTCCATCACAGAAACAGCTCATTTTAAATGGACAGCTCTTGACTGTATTTTATGAAAGCAGTTTTCTAAAATTGAGCCAGGAAGGCATATTACAATTTTATTTTAAGGCAGGCTCCTCAGGCATTACTGATATTGTGGTAACCTTAGGAAGGCCAGCACAAAGCCTACATATCAATTAAGTCTCACTTAAGTCTTCAAAGTAGGCCTTAAAATGAGACTTGTGGCAACAGGCCTTGAGCTAACATGGTTTACAGGGGTGAAGTTTGTCCTTTATAATTAGTTGTTGCTAAAGAAGTGAATGTTACATTCCTGTTTTGACATTACAAAGGTCTTCTAAGTGGCTGTGGAAGCAAACAGATTTAAAGATATGGGTCCAAGCCAAAGCCCTATATTCAGACATGTCTGAATTCTGAGATTTTTTAAAAAAATCCTAGGTCTTGCAAATTGCACTCCCATTTATAAATGGGCCAGAGCAAAATCCTTTATCAAAACATCCCAACCTCCAAGATCCATATTTGATTTTGTTTCCAGTTTGGGCCCTTCTCTAGACAGCACAAGTTCAGGTTCAGGAAACACAGGGCTGAACATGAGGGAGGACATAATAAAATGCCCTAAACTTGAAGTACACTAAATAATATCTCATTCATCTCCTAGCCTTTCTATACTTTATAGGGTCATCATAGTTAGGAGATGCCCAGATTCACTGATTCTCAAATTCGAGTTTTGCACCACAAACAGTTTCTAAATTATTTTTTCTCACAAGGGTGTCTAGACTGGAACAAGTTTTTAAATAAACTTCATTTTTTAACTTAAAGAATGTGCCAAAGTCTGTAAAAGACAAAAAGAATCCAGGAAAAGAGGCAATATCAGAAGGAGGAAAGAGCCAGATAGGTAAGCATTTAAGTGGTTTTGTATGTGCTATAAAAGAAAATAAAAACCAACTGTTGCAAATTCTGACACAAGATGCACCACAACTTTTATTTCCAAGGCTCAGCTATATAGGATAGATCATGGCGGACAAAGGAAATGGAAGAGTAAATCTGGAAAAGGTAACATGTTTAGTCCACTCTGCAGAAGTGGATTTCAGTGAAGGTCCTCTAAATGTTTGAGAACAGGCACTCTGAAAACATAATATTTTGCAGCCATTTGGCACTTAAAGCCTTTTATTTCGAAATCTCAATCCCAGCCTGTCCCCTGCATCATGTATGCCATGGTAAAAACTATGCTGTGTCCAGAGAAGTGGTACACCTCATCAGAATGTGCACTGATCTGATGTTACCCAGGGTGTGGCCAAACTCAGCCTGCCATTGTAGTTAAAAAGAAAAAGTAAAAAAAAAAAGGAAAAAAAAGAATGCCATTTACTGATTCAATCATCAGCTACGCATCCAACTCTGGTTGCATAGTAAGTTACAGGGACCCATCAAAAGTGGGTTTATTCCTAGCACCCCTTCAGTTGGGACATGTATTTCCATTCCCGCACATCACCACAACAAAGACAGGAAGGAGGTCTTTGGCACAACAGTCAAAGAGATGAGTAAGAAGACCAGTTCCAGCTGGGCCCATTATGCTTTGCTGCATAAAAGTGCAGCATTCTCATAAGAATGACTTAAGTACCAGGACATGAGTCTAATTTGCTTACATAATTTAAATACAGTTGTCTCCTTCAGAAGTCAATTCTTAATTGTTAGGATGAAATTACTTTCTTGCCTTGTTAAACAAATACAGATTCAATAGATCAATATCCTACAAGGACTGGTGGTTTTAAACATCTTTAGCACTGAAGCATACACTAGACTTTCTGACTTCACCAAAGGCTTATAACAGAAAAGAATCTGGATACAATGTGAGAGAACCATTTTTTCCTGGCATGGTTTAACATCTACCTATAATTGTATGTATATTATCTATAAAGCACCTTTCAGATGCACATGGCTTTGCTTGTTTTTCTTTTCTATAGCATGTTTTTTTTTCATTCCCCTTTAAATACGTTTGATTAGCGAAGTCCTATGAATTGTTGCACTTCTGATAAGTCTGATAAATATCTCTCTGGAAAGCTGTATGGGATCCCCATGGATCTGGAGTTCTGCATTCATGATTTCCATGGATCATCTTCTCACAGCGATTCAGGAACACAGTCTCTAGCAATTGTATAATAGGAAGCACTTTTATTTTCTGGCTTAAAACAACATGATTTCTTTCTTCATTTATTTTTAGGGCCTGTGAAAACAAACGGAAAAATGGGGTGACGTTAAATCATTTTGGCTCCCAGAGTAAGAAAAATATAATCATTGTCTTCACTCTTGTCATCTCTCGCCTCTTCCTCCCAGCTTTTCCCGCTGCCTCTTTCCTCCCCTCCCCAGTTCATATTTTCCTGTTGCCAGTGCCTGTCTAGCACAGGTGCAGCTTGCTTCTGCTGCCCATTTACCAGAGTAATGTGAAGGGCATTTGCCAAATACAGTATTCAATACATTTTTATTTCTTTACGTTTTGCAAAGTACTCATGGACCGGTCTTGCTGCTCTTAAATCTGGTCAATATTAGAATATATTTGAAGAATGTCAGAAGTGAACCGATAACAGTCTCAGCAGTATCCAGTGGTGTTTCTCAGATTTCCTGCTTCAGAATCAGTCACTCTAATATTCTGAGGTGAAACTCCCCCCAGCAAAATGCCACTTACGTCCTTCTTAAACCCAAGTATGAAATGTGCTGTTCTAAAGTTGAGGGCGGGGAATTTTCATAAGTGTTGAAATGATAACAGCACAAGGGAGGCCCTTTTGAAAATATCATCCTCTGTCTCCTTAGAAGGCCTTGTCATTGTAATGTCTGACCACTTTGCCAACACTGAACACACGCAAACACGTATTCAACCAAACCATTGCAGACCGGATTTGAAACTATGCAGATGGGCGAGTGGGTTTTAAAGGGGGCAAGGATTCAGCTCTGACAAAAATTGAACTGAATGCCTGATATTCATGGCATTTGCAGTTTCATCCCCTCACTTTCACCAGCTCTACTATTGATCATCCCATTGTAGCGACAGTATCTCCCTGTAGCATTATCTCTCCCAATGGTAAGTTGGGGGCAGAGATTTGAAAGAAAACACTAGTCAGTAGAAAGTTGAGTGGCACACCCAAAGCGTAGCAAGGGGAAGCATTTCCATTTGAAGCTAGCCGTGTGTGGAAGCTAGTCTTCCAAAAGCTGGAAGGAGGCAGATGGCTACTAGTCCTGGACATTCTGAAGAGCTTCTGGAAGCTTGGAACAACTGTTCCACATATTGTCTCATACCAGTTACATGGTAGGTGACAAGACAATATTTTAAGTACTTTAAAAACAGTCTGGCAGTTAATTAGTGATGGGCTAGGATACTGGTGGGCTATGTCTAGACTGGCCCCTAATTCCGGAAAAGTCATGCAAAGCAGGTAAGTCAGAATAGGGAAATCCGCGGGGGATTTAAATATCCCCCGCGGGATTTAAATAAACATATCTGCCGCTTTTTTTCCGGCTTGGGGAGAAGCCAGAAAAAAGCGTCTAGACTGGCGCGATCCTCCGGAATAAAGCCCTTTTCCGGAGGATCTCTTATTCCTACTTGAAAGTTCCAGTAGACTTGAAAGTAGGAATAAGAGATCCTCCGGAAAAGGGCTTTATTCCGGAGGATCGCACCAGTCTAGACGCTTTTTTCCGGCTTCTCCCCAAGCCGGAAAAAAAGCGGCGGACATGTTTATTTAAATCCCCCACGGATTTCCCTATTCTGACTTACCTGCTTTGCATGACTTTTCCGGAATTAGGGGCCAGTCTAGATGTAGCCATGGTGAAAAGCGAGCATAGACTCTATTGACAATGTATAGAGAAATATTGTTTCCTTGTTTCTACTGGAACAGAAATTGAACATGAAAAGGATCAGTTTGCATTGGGCACACATCCATTTCACTACAAACTTACTTGCTGGATAAATTAAACTGGAAACAATAACAATAATTAGGATGTTGAGCACTCTCTCCATGGAGAATTTAAACTTGCATTACACACTATAAAGCAAAACCTCTCTCTCTCTCTGCAGCCATACAGGGGAGAGGAAGTACAGATTCCCAGACAGAAAGTTGTAATATAAAGCTCCACTGCAGTCATTACTTAGGAGGACTTGGCGAGAGATGCAGGGGCACTTGGAGGCAAAGGGACCAGGCTTATGTGACTACATGGATCCACTAGCCATTCTTGCTAGCACATGGACTGTGGACTGTGAGGAGAGGCTAAAGTGACTGGGACTTTTCAGTTTGGAAAAGAGGAGACTGAGGGGGGATATGACAGAGGTCTATAAAATCATGAGTGGTGTGGACAGGGTGAATAAAGAAGAGTTATTCATTAGTTCCCATAATATAAAGACTAGAGGACATCAAATTAATGGGTAGCAGGTTTAAAACTAATAAGCGAAAGTTCTTCTTCACACAGCGCATAGTCAACCTGTGGAACTCCTTGCCAGAGGAAGCTGTGAAGGCTAGAACTATAATAGAGTTTAAAGAGAAGCTAGATAAATTCATGGAGGTTAGGTCCATAAAGGGCTATTATCCAGGGGGAAGGAATGGTGTTCCTGGCCTATGTTTGTCAGAGGCTGGAAATGGATGGCACGAGACAAATTGCTTGATCATTGTCTTCGGTCCACCCCCTCCAGGGCACCTGGTGCTGGCCACTGTCGGCAGACAGGCTACTGGGCTAGATGGACCTTTGGTCTGACCCAGTACAGCCATTCTTATGTTCTTATGACTGTTCTGCATACTTGAGATTGCAGTAATAGCTGTGGAGCTGCTCCTCAGGACGTGTGTGTGTGAGAGAGAGAGAGAGAGGGAGAGAGAGGAATGGAGGGATTTGCATTCAGTTGGTTAAATGGAATACAGGGTGGGTGACAGAATTGCTGAGCCCCTGAGCAAGATGGAGGGCATGGCCTCTGGCAGAAGGGGTGGAGCTAAGACTAGCCTCCCCCTGCCAGCCCTTTGGCACCACCGGAGCACCATGTGCCACTCCAGCGGCGATTTAAAGGGCTTGACACTCCAGCTGCTGCTTGTAGTAGTTCAGGACAGTGATACAGTAAATTCAGGATTCACTGGTGTGGCATCCTGACAGGTCTCCTGCTTGGTCAGTGATGGTAAACATTCGGCTGCATGCGTTTTCATAGGCTCCCTCAGTATATCGTGCCAGCTCTGTGCCGGTAGCTAGCATAGTAGATTTCACGAGAGTCCACAAAGACCACAGACTCAGATAACATATGAAGGCACCCGAGTCAGTTTTATTGTCAAATGAAATACATTAATAATTGTTGGTAGCAGGGGCAGATGACTGTTTTGTGGGGCCCCGGGCAGCATAATTTTGCGGGGCCCCCCCCTTTGCCACGGCGCATGCACAGTGATGCCATGCGCATGCGTGGTGGCGCCACGGCGCATGCGCGGGGCTTTCTGAAGCGCAGGGCTCGGGGCAGCCGCCCCGTTCGCCCTGCCCTATATCCGCCCCTGGTTGGTTGCCAGATGCTCCGAGCCCCTATATATTTGTACCCGGGACAACGGACATGGCTCAGTCAATAGTATGGATTTTGCTCTCACCCAATAGGCCGGCCAAAGAATTAAGTCGAGGTACCCCAATATTTATAAACAGAAATGAACAATCTATGATGCACACCGTACGTATCCTCTTAACGCACTAATGACACGTTTGGTAGCTCCCATTGTACTTGCCTCCAAAGCACTCACTACCCGTTGTTATGCTTTCACTCTTGCTCTTTCAAACTGTTTTATCATGTACTCAGCTAGTTGCCCTTGTACTGTCCTAGTGGCATGTATTTATGTACGTCATGTGCTTCTGCCCATGCTAGCAGATCTAGTGCTGAGAAATGCTGACTTGCAGGCAAATTTTTGCTTTTAACACAGCCTGTCTATTGCTCATAGTATAACTCTTACTTACTTTGGTTCAAGCACCAGGCCCAGGCTTTAGGCTCTTTCTTTCTCCTGCATTCTGCTGCTTTTTTTTTTTCTGGGGAGGATGTTTCCCCATTGTCCCGGAAAAGCATAATGCATGGACTGAAGGTGACCCAGTGGGCTAAACACTGTTATGTGGACACCTTACTTGGCTATTCCCTCGTAGGACTGATAGACAGATTTTATTTGCCAGTTGTGTTAAGTGTTTGATTTTATTGCGTTTTATGTTTTGCAATTAGCCTCCCCTCCCCTCTGTATTTTGCCAATTGTGTTTTAAATTTAGTGCCGCAATAGGAGCACACTTCTATTAGGGCTGTTACTGTTCAGTTGTCCTACTACACCGCCACTACCACAATAGCGGCAGCAGCAGCTGCGAGCCCCAAGCTCTTTGGAATTGTTGGGCTCCAAAGCAACTGCTCCACTTGTCCCCTCTCTCCTGCCAGTGGGCCTGGTGAAATAGGTATGGTTAGTACGAGGGATGTTAAATATCAGTTAATTGAATAGTCAATTAACCTCATGAATTCTTATCAATTACTTGACTATTCTATCGTCCCTGGGGGTGGAGCCAGCAGCCAGTGCGCTCCAGCCTCACGCCCAAAGAGCCCCCTGCCACTCCGTGCTCCTGCCTCTGTATCAGAGGCAGCAGCGCGGGGTGCCAGGCAGGAGCTGGTCCATGACGGGAGACAGTTTAAAAACCAGCTCCCCTGGCAGACCGGTTGCCTGAATCTTACAATGAGCCTTGACTAGCTTTTCAACAGCTCTGGGTTGATTTATGATTTTTGATGAAACCCATCTAGATACTAGTGGGGCTTAGCTGAAGTTTACTTGGACTTTTGGGCTTGCTTGAATCAAAACCCAAGTAAAATATGGAAAGGCTGGAGGAATGAATTCATTATTTTCTGGAATACGGCATGCCAGTCATAAAATAGGACAAATAAAATCAAACACGAAAAAATAAGGTGTTTTTGTTTGTTGTTTGGGAAGGCCAGCTTTTCAAAGAGTTAATGTGCAACGGTGTGCTTAATTTGCACATGCCGTTACCTTAGTCTGTATATGCATCAAAATAGGTATTTGCACCTGCACCTATCAGGTCAGAGTAAGCAGCCATGATCATTTCATGCATAAACTCTCTGGCCACGAATCTATTAGGCTCAGCATCAATTCTTTCAGTAGAGATACCTTTAAAATTAGCCTAAATTTTTTTAAAAAATTAATTATAGTATTAAAATTAGATCATAGAATCATACAATACTGGAACTGGAAGGGACCTCGAGAGGTCATCAAGTCCAGTCCCCTGCCCTCACTGCAGGACCAAGCACCATCTAGATCAGAAGTGGTCAGAAGGGCCTCCGCAGGCCGGATCCGCCCACCAAGCGGGTTGATCTGGCCCACAGAGACCCTGCTGCTCCCTCGCCCCTGGAGCCAATTAGGACCTAGGAGCGAGGGAGCATGTGAAGCTTCCTCCCGACCTGTGAGCAGCACGCAGCATTTTGAAGCGTCGCGCGCTGCTCGCAGGGCGGGAGGAGACGTCACACGGTCCTCTGCCACCAAGCCCTGATTGGCCTGGGGGAGGAGGAGCGTGCAAACTATCCTTCCCCCTCACCATCCCCTGCCCTGCGAGGAGCACACAGCACTTCAAAGTGCCGTACGCTCGCACAGGGCAGGAGCATGGAGAGGGAAGCTTCGCACGCTCCCTCCACCCCCAGGCCAATCAGGATTTGAGGGCGGGGACCACATGACATCTCCTCCTGCCCTGCGAGCAGCGTATGGCACTTTGAAGTGCCACGTGCTCCTTCCAGGGCGGGGGTAGGGCAGGAGGAGGCTTCGCATGCTCCCTCCACCCCCCAGCCAATCAGGGCCTGGGAACGGGGGATTATGTGAAGGCTCTTCCCGCCCTGCCAGGGGCATGGGTGCCTAGTGGGAAGGAGGGGGCAAAGGGGCTCCCCCACCCCCAGACCAATTATGGTCTGGGGGCGGGGAAGCCCAGGAGCATTATAGCCCCACCCCTTCTGGATTAGGCCCTGCCCCTTCCGGGTCGGCCCTGGGCCAGTTCGAAATTTTTTGAAGTGGTTCCCAGCCAAAAATTATTGCCCACTTCTGGTCTAGTCCATCCCTGACAGATGTCTATCTAACCTGCTCTTAAATATCTCGAATAATGGAGATTCCACAACCTCCCTGGGCAATTCAATCTAGTGTTTAACCACCCCGACAGGTAGGAAGTTTTTCCTAATGTCCAACCTAAACCTCCTTTGCTGCAATTTAAGCCCATTGCTTCTTGTCCTATCATCAGAGGCCAAGGAGCACAAATTTTCCCCCTCCTTCCTGCAACACCCTTTTAGATACTTGAAAACTGCTATCATAATTTAATGAAATTGAAAAAAAAATAAACTAAAGGGAAACAGCTCTTTAGGTCCCCCTGTCTTATGTTCTCATAAACATTGAAGGCAAGAGACAGAACTAGATCCTCAGTTGGTAGGAATTGGAACTCTGCCGGTCGACACCAGCTTCGAATCTGGTCTAGGGTGTATACCCGCATGAGACAGGTGACTGCCACATGATGATGCACTGAGGGAAACCTGTACTGAAGAGTTATTAAACAGAAAGAAGACTCCCTCCATCTGATTTTAAGTCTGGGGTGTCTGCTCCAACAGCCATGAGTGACAGCATCAGTTTACCATTCCCTAAAGGCTCCTTGGCTTGGGACAGACTGTCAAAAGAAGCAGGTCAATGAACGAGAACATTTTCTTGTCTCTGTTCATCCCAGCCTGACTGTGTCACTACTGAATAAATTATTCAGGACTATAGATGACCCAGTTGGAGGAGTGGAGAAAAGATACTAACACACCCTCCCTCGGCACCATCAGTAAAGAAATAAATTATTCAAACGACAGCATAGCAGTTTTCAATTAAATCTCAAGGAAAAAACTTACTAGCTGTAAGAACAGTAGGAGAAGGGAACAGATGGCCTAGAGAGGTTGTGGAAACTCCTTGGTTGGAGACTTTCAAAAGGAGGCTGGAGAGCCATCTACCTCGGATGGGTTAGACACAACAAATTCTGCATCTTAGGAGGGGTTGGTCCCTTCGAGCCCTATGAGTCTATGATTTAACATCTGGAAGTGGATGCTGATGAAACTTTTTTACAGCTTGGGTATTTCTCTCCCCTCTCCCTTCCTCACTTCCGTTTTCCATCCAGGACTGGAGAGAGAAGCACCACCACCAAATGCCATGATAACGGACAGTCCTAAACGACGTTTGGCTCGGTCCAAACGTGGAATTGCTAAAAATAGGAAGGCCTGTTCCTGTGAAATTTCCAGTCTCTCCTGGTGTTTGGATAAATTACTTGCATGTTTGGCTGCTTCTCTGGAATAATGTCTCCCGCAGGCAAACCTTGGGCTCCATCCCACAACCTTTGAAATCAAGGCAAAGACTGCATTGGATGTGGAATCAAACGCCTTATGAAGTTGGTCCGTCACTGAAACTGGGGCTATAGCAGCCTCTAGCCATACACCTGCCTAGTAATTTACTTACGAATACCTGCCCGACATTTTCCTCACGACGGCAATGATGATTCCAGCCACGATGCCCACTGCAATGATGATTCCAGCAATGATTCCAACCAGTGCCAATGCTGACAGGCCCTCTGAGCAGGGAAACGAATAGGATGTTAGCGTGTATAGCCGCGGGGCAGGCTAGTGACGGGTACTGATACTCAGCAATGAAATGGAATTATGTTTGCCACTGTCCATTCCTTGGGAATCTTCCCTGAACCTTATGAACTTTAAAACGTGTCATGTAGGTTTAGAGCAGGCGTCTCAAACTCACAGACCACAGGCCAACTGCATCCTGAGCAGTTCCACAATCCGGCCTGCACAGGGCTGCTGGCATGTGAGACCCTGCAGCCCTGGGGGGTGTCCTGTATCCTTCCCCCAAGTCCAGTCCCTGCTACATCCTTGCCCCACCTCTGCCTGCCCCTGCTCTGCCCTCTCCCTCCTTCCCCTCCCTCAAGCCCTGTCTCTTGAGGGAAGCAGCCTTGGGAATTACTTGGGGGGGGGGGGTCTTAAGAAGGGCGGCAACAGGGATTCCCCCCTGTCTCCACTCACTGAAGTGGCGGGAGCTGCAAAGATGCAGCAGCCTCTCCCCTCTCCACCACCATCACCCAGCCCAGTCTGATCATGCTGCTTTACTGCGGTGGCCAGGGCCCCACCTGACCATGGGGAAGCACCCTGTCCATAGGACAAGTTGGGGTGGCTGCCAAGAAACCCCCAAAAGTGTGTGGCCTGGGGTGGCTGCACTGAACCATCCTGTGGATGGGACAGCTCTGCACACACCACCCCAGGCCACAAGAACAAATGCTGGCTTGGAGCCGGAAGCTGCTCTAGCCCCACTGCGCTGCCAATGGTAGCACCAGGACCTGGGGGGGAGGAGGGCTTTACATCCCGGGAAGTGGCAGGAGACACATGGAGGAACACACAGAGATCTTCCCTCCCCCACCCTCGCCAATGAGGAGTGCCCGCTGGGCCACTAGGAGGATTTGAGCATAGACACTGGATCTAAGATTTATCTTAGTTTAAGACTCCTGCTTTAGAGAGACATGACAGGTCCCATGTCTTGTACTGGACCAAACGCTACTGGTGACAGTGCTTAATGTGTGCCAAGACTGAGCCCTGGAACCTCTAGGTTGGAAGTTCATAGCTCCAGTCCCTCCCCGCTTGCCACATCAGATATAAAAGTAAAACCAATGGCTTGAGCCCCAACACCTCATTCATTACCAATTATGCCCAGCTTGGTGAAAGAGACACACTTCTGAGCTTACACGGTGTCCTTTATGCATAGCTCCAAAGCGTGTTTCTTTCGCCCACAGATGTTGGTCCAGGAGGAGATTTTATTTCACCCACCTGGTCTCTCTAGTGTCTTGAGATTAAAATGGTGACAACAATACTGCAAACCATTTGAAAATAAGTCATTTAAGTTTAGTAGTTTCCTTGCTAACTTTCTTTGGGCCCAAGTTTCTCCATTTACTTCAATGGGCTTTTGAGACAGGACCTTGAAAGCCTTTTAAAGTTCATGGCTGTACAACATCTTGGATTTAAATACATCTACTCCTTTTACAGCCAATTTGGTTACTTACCTTTCTCCTCTGTAGTCTCTGGCTCCTCTCCCACTTCGTCTGAAAAGAAAGCCAAAATAACTCGTTAATGTGGTGAGTGTTATGTCTTCCTACCATGATGTCACTCGGTCGGGGAGGCTATAAAAATTCAGTACAACGGTCTGAGAAGGAAACCACAGCAGGTGTGTGCAGTTTAATAGGGTGTTAAATGGGAAGTGTGTGAGTGTAAACAGAGAGCACACAGAGAAGGTAGAGTTGTGACAGGACTGAGCATCACAGACTGAAATAAAGGCTCATGTCTCCACTTCAAAATGCTACAGCAGCACAGTTGCAGTGTAGCACTTCAATGTAGATACTCCACCTCCCCTCAGAGGAGGCTGACTGAATTCTTCCAAGGCCAGGTCTCCACTGGTGGAGAAAATTGGTGCAAGATATGCAACTCCGGCTAAGTGAATTGCATAGCTGGTGTCAATGTACCTTGCACCAATTCTCTTGGGTGGCCTCACAGTGGGAGGTTGATAGGAGAAATGCTCCCGTCGACCTCCCTTACTCCTCACGGCAGCAAAGAGTACTTGTGCCGACGGGGGCACCCTCAGTGTTCGATTTAGTGTGTCTTTACTAGACCCACTAAATTGAACCCTGGAAGATCAATTGCCAGAGCGTTGATCCTCTGGCAAGTGGAGACATGGCCTGAGTCTAGACTGGGGTTAGGTGAGTTTGACTATATTGCGCTGGGGTGTGGATTTTTTTCACCCCTAGGTAAGCCTAACTTTTGAGTGTAGGCCAGCCCAAAGACAAATTGAAATCTAAAGGTCTCAGAGGGGTAGCCGTGTTAGTCGGTAGCTTTAAAAATAATGAGTAGTGATCCTGATCTTGCACTGGTGTGAATCAGGATCAACATAATTGAAATCAATAGAGTTAAAACCACTGTAAATTAGACTTCAAAGATAACCTTAACTCTGGCATTTCCTAATTTGGGGGGACTTGACTCTGCAACTTTAATGTTCTTTTGACAAAACGGGTTGTATTATAAATCACAGCACTATCTCAGTTAACCTAACTGCAGAGCAGCACCTGCCTGGTTAAAATCAGGACAACAAACAAGTAGGGAAGGGGATCAGTTTTCCAGATATTAACACCATGGTAGTTTCCTTAGTTTGTCATTTTGTTTCCTACATTGGATCCGTAAGAGGGCTAGTCCAGCTTAGTGTTGTTTGAGGCTTGAGACCAGAGACATTAGTCTTCCATTATTTGTTTTAGATTTTGCTGTAGATTTATGTCTAACCAGAAAGGAAGACAAGTTTGTTTTGGATGCCAAGAGCTTGTCTGACCTCAACATATCTTTTACACTATCTGCACTCCATGGTGCCCACACCCCTCCTCCGGAGTTTGTACCGCACAGCGTGTTACTGGCTTTCAATCTGACAGTGCCACAGGAGGATGCTTTGTGACATAAAGCCAATGTTTTAAGAAAAATGTGTCATTTTTAGGATGGCTTTGTTTGTCTTTGGCAGAGAAAGGAATAAAGCAGGAAGATATTTTTGCTCTTTGGCACAGACTGGGTACTGATGGCAGGGACAAGCCCAGCATACCCATAGTATTTTCTAGTGCTTATAAAACTGTATGAGCTTTTCCTTCTGACAATTCCTGAGCATTTAATCGGCCCTCTTAGCCTTAACATGAGAAGTATGGATAAAAATAGCGTAATGCCGAGATAACCCATTGGTGACCACTGTTCCCTGTAAGCTGAACGCTTGGGTGGCCACCCAGGTGGAATTCAAATGCTGCCGAGTGGATTAGCAAAGTGCCCATAGTCCCCACAGCATGTGTTGGTACTGGTGGTGCACATCCAGACACGCGTTGGTGCACATAACAAAATGTATTCTGCACTTGGATGGAAAAAATTAGAAGGAACATTGTGGGTGACTGTTCAAAGCCCTGAATACCAGTTTCATGGCACCTTTAGGACAGCCATGAGCAACCTGTAACCCAAGGGCTGCATACGGCCAATTCGGGTTCTGTGTGTGCTCCACGAGACATTTTGTTTACCCACATGAAGCGTTGCCAGATTCTGTTGTGGGTTTTTTTTTTTTTTTTTTTTACTATGGGTATTACTAAAGTGACACACCCTTAAAGCAAAGACACGTGAAGCGAGGTGCATGCTGATTGCACACAACATTGTGAGATTCATGCGCTCCTTCTGCATCCAATCAAAGTGCTGCTACAGTTGAATGGGCATACTCCACACATTTCTGGGTACGCAAGTGCAGTGAGAAAAACTACCCTATTCTTGGAGCATGTGTTGGTTATGACAATCTTGTAGCTCACTGAGGCTGTCTAGCCTGCAAGCTTCTTGCGCAAGAAACATTTTGCAGAAGAGATCTTCTTGCAAAAACTTCTTGCGCAAGAGAGAGCATCCACACTACAAAAGCGCATCGAAAAAGAGATGGGCTTTCGCGCAAGAAAGCGTCCAGACTGCACGGACACTCTTTCGAAAGAAAGCGCTGAGTGCTAACCACAGAATAGGCACCAGGGCACCTTTGCTTTTTTCGATAGGGGTTTTTTGTGCAAAAAGAGGCAGTTCCCCGTCCACATACACCTTTTTGCACAAGATTGCTTGTGCAAAAAGGAGTTATTCCTCGTAGAAAGAGGAACAACTCTTGCGCAAAAACTTCTCCGTTCTGTCAATTTACTTGAGCAAAAATGTGCTTGAGGTGTGGATGCTCATGAGTTTTTGTGCAAAACCAGACGTTTTTGCACAAAAACTCTGCAGTTTAGCCGTAGCCTGAGATGGAGGGCCACTCATGTGGCCCACTCACTAGCCTAGGTTACCCCTCACTGCTTTAGGACATTGCCTATAAAGATGCTCCCTGTGGAGGGATGCAAATGGGTGAGCCAGGAAGTGCATTTCTCTTTGGGATGTACCCAACAGGAGCTGGGCAAGGGGTGGTGGGGAAAAGAGGAGGGGAGAAACAATCCCTACTCCCCAGGAGCTTGGAAAGAGAAACCCTCCCCATTCTCTCTCCGCTGCTAAGAGACGGGGGGATCTCCTTCCTCTGTGTCCCAATGAGGTGAGGGGGGGAGAGAAAGGGGAGATCTCTCTTTTCTCAATGGACAAGAGAGATGGGAAAAGCTAACAGGCTGTTTCATCATCAAATGGAGTCGGAAATGCCTCATTGTTGAGTACAGACCCAGAGCCACAGTGCAGTTTCAGGGTACTACGCTGCAGTTAATAGGTGGGTCTTACACTGCACCTGATGAAAGAATGATTCTTTGGATACTAAGCTCTAATTTAAGGAAGGGGTCTCTCTTTTATGTGACAGCCGCAATTGCCTGCAAAGGGCTTGCAGCTGTAATAAGGAAGAATGGTATGTGATTAAAGCACTGGCTAGGGTCTCAGGAGAGCTAGGTTGTATTCCTGGTTCTGCCACTGACACCCTGCATGACCTTGGCCAAGTCATGGCACTTCTTTATGCCTCAGTTTCCCCATCTCTGAAATGGGGCTAATAGTACCCACCTTGCAATGGGGTGGTGTATATTGGTTAATGGTAAGCACTGTAAAATTCTTGACTAGAAATATTTAGTGAGCTTTTCTGTGCATAGTACAACTATTATGTAATGCAACTGGTTGTGGGGAAAGAACTTTTATTTTGAAGACTGGAGGATTTGTAGTACAAATGGTGTTCTGACATGAATGATAGAAAGTCTTAGTGTAGCCATTGACGTACACAGTCTTGTACTTGCAGGTTTTCGTACTTGACTGATGCCAAATTTTTTTCCCTCTTTCAATAATTAAAAAGTGCTTAATCAAAAGGTAGAACATTGATGGTTTGGTGGCTTGTTGAACGCCCATGCTTTGGGACTCCAGAAAGTTGAGGCTAGAAAAATTTGGTCACTACCTACTCATTCCAAGTACTCATTTGCCTGCATCCATGATCCACCCCATCATCTGCTACAATTTGGCATGAATGATTGTTACTCTGTACTTAATAAAGAACCAAACCTGAACTCACAAGCATGAGACAGACTGGAACTGCTAGGCATTGCCAGAGCTTGTGGAAAAGTTAGTCCAGTGGCTGTGCAGTCGCTTTCTCTAGCCAATGTTATTGACCTGGGTAGCAACCAGAAATAGATGGAACACAATTGCTGTTTTTTTCCTAAAGGAATGTGATCTGAAATCACCCACCTGTATTTTAGAAAGTGAGTCTGAAACTCTCTCTAACTTTCAGAACTGGTTAATGCTGCTTCTGTTACAGGCAGTCCCCGGGTTACGTACAAGATAGGGACTGTAGGTTTGTTCTTAAGTTGAATTTGTATGTAAGTTGGAACTGGTACATATTGTAGGGGAAACTCTAGCCAAACATTTCTCCAGAGCTCAGTTTTATTCTCCCACACCTCACTTCCCTCAGTCCTTTATTCTCAAGCTGAGGTGTCTGCTGAGAAAAGCCGCTCCGCGTCTCCCTGGTCTGCTGGGGGGAAGCAGCTAGTGTGGGGTTGCCTCACCCCGTTTGTAAGTAGGGATCCGATGTAAGTCGGATCCATGTAACCCGGGAACTGCCTGTATTTAATAATGAACAAAGTCAAGGGATGCCCAGACTGGCAGCAGAGAGAAAGACTCAGCTAATGAGACAGAAGAACATACATTTTTAAACTAATGTGTTTGATCTTCTGTCCAGGGATTTGAAACTGCTGAAGCAGACAGAAGCAGAGAGAGAAACCAGCAACAAAAGAGGGAAATTTTGTTTGAGGCCTCTAGTTAACTGAATGTCTTATTATTTAGCAGGAGCTGGAGCCAATTTCAACAGCCAGGTAGAACAGGAAGTGACCCGGGGCAGGGACATTTCCAATAACTGCTCACATGAGTAATAGCAGTTTGGGAGGTAGAGAGCTGCAGGAAAACAGAGCCCAGGGCTGGGTTGTTTCAGACAACTCCGGAACTATTTCATGCTGAGGCTAGACAAGTGCCATCCCAGTTCCGCTTTGACTTTCCATTTTGAAACAAAACTCACTTGCCCCAAACACAACTCAGCGAGAACCCCTGGAATTCATGGGATTTCAATGCAGAGCCATGACAGGGCCCAGCATCACTTTGACAGGTTCCTGAACCTCAGTGGACTTTTCAGTATCCTGACTGGCCTGAGTTCTGAGTGTGTAATGAAAACCCAGGGGAGTGTCGTGCCATTTTGGGTTTCACCACAAACATTCCACACAGCTTCAGTTATCAACTTCTAAGCCCAGAAGAGCAGTGATTTGGATGGCTGTTCAGTGGCTGAATTGTTGTTGTTGGTTTCACTATTTTCTCCTACACACTGGCATCATTCTTAGACCTGGTCTACACTAGATTTGGCTGCTTGGCTTAAGGTACATAACTCCAGCTATGTAAAATATGCAGCTGGAGTCAGCTAACCTTAAGCCAAGCTTGGCAGCATCCCCATAACAGAAGGCTAATGGAAGCTCCCATTGGCTTCCCTTACTCCTCATGAAAGCAAGAGTTCCAGACACTGGCGGGGGCACCCTCTGAGTTCAATTTAGTTAGTCTTAACTAGACTCACTAAATCAAACACCAGAAGATCGATCATGGCAGCAGCAATTTTCCGTTTAGTGTAGACAAGGCCTTAGTCTATTTCTAGACTATGACCGTGAGCTAGAGGGTGATTCCCCGTCTCATGTACACACATACATAGCAGTATAGCTCTGGTTGCATGGATAGTGGCAGCACAGACATGGCTGAGCTGTGTTGGGTATAAAATTTCCTGAAACTGGTGGATATGAACTCTGGCATGGATCAGATGGGCCTCCATTGTTACTTTCATAGCTAAACGGCTATTAATAAGCATGTTAGCTTGATGAGAGATGGAGTGAGTATGTGTACATGAGCAGCCGAATCACACCCCGAGACTGTAGTGCAGACACAGACTTAACTATTTCCCATCTGTCTCTAAGTTACATCTACTCACTGCACTAACCTACGCCTGACATTGGTAACGTCAGCACTCACAGAACCAATGTAATTGGAGAAGAGGGAACTATGTTCTTTTCTGCCTTGCACACTTTGATCCTACCCCTACAACATCCTCGGAATCTCTTTGTTGATGATGGCTGATGGTGTTGTACAGAGCCAAGAGAACAGAGATCAAACTTTTAGATGCCCGACTCCATGTGCAGAACAACCACTTATAAAAAAGTAGATTCCATTCGTCAACACAGCATCTCCCATTAGCCACTGAGACACGGTCAATGTGGAAACCCACAATGTGCTATTTAATTATCTTCAATCATATGTATTTGTAATAGACTAAGATGTCCTGGTGGAGGATGAGGGGTGCTTGTTCACCCTTCCTGTCTAGTGGTGCACACACAATAGAATGCGTTCCACTCAGTTTTCATCTGATGGTGCGTGAACATTTTGCTTCCATCCACAGACAATTGTCTAATCCTTCTCTCACTTATACCACAGCAAATTATGAATAACTCCATGGAAGTCAAAAAAAGAGAGGTCCTGTAGCACCTTAGGACATATCTACACTAGGAAATCATTTCAATATAGCTAAATTCGAAATAATAACTCCCGAAATAACAACATTGAAATAGCGTGTCCTCACTACGGGGAAGCCTCAAAATTAGTCCGAGGCAGGCTCCGTTATTGTGGATGTGCTACCTCGACCTAGAGCCCCAGGAATCACTGGGGAATAATTACTTCAAATCACTCAGGGGAGTAGTTATTTCAAAATAGCAGCACCAGAGCGTCCACACTCCCACTATTTAGAAATAGCTATTTTGAAATAAGCATTATTCCTCATGGAAAGCAGGCGTACAGTTTTCGAAATAACCAGCCCAGTTTTTTTAAATAATGGGCTTGGTAGCATGGACGCTCTGCTTATTATTTCAAAATAAGGGCGGTTATTTCAAAATAACTCCCTAATGTAGACCAGGGCTGAGAGACTAAGAAAAATATAGATGGTATCATGAGCTTCCGTGGGCACAACCCACTTCTTCAGATGAGTGGAGCAAAAGGGCTCCATAGAAGTCAAGAACAACACACTCGTGTGAAACCACAGGAGAATCAGACCATTATGCTCATGTTTTTACTATCTTAGCCTCATGCTGTCTGAGCTAGACAAAAATACTGGTGGTGGTTTAGAGCGGTCTTCTAGGAACTGAGCTTAGATGGCAAAGCTCATGTCACACAGACCATTTGAAGTCTGTCTCTCTTGGACTGGGCTGGATTTGAGCTGGCAATGTTCTGGTGCGGTGAGTTATTTTTAGGTTCCTCACTTCTGTACACACATTTTGTTACTAAGTTAGGATGTTAAATGATTCTTAAAGCATAGCTGACAGCAATTTCATCGTTGAGAATTGTTCAGACATGGTAGGCACATTTTCAAGGGCGTGTGCTTAGTAAGTGCTGGCTGCGTCAGAGTCAGAGATGTCATTTGCATAGTCTATTAAAACTAAAAATCACAAGTAAAGGCTTCTAACCTTCAGAATTCTCCACCACATCCGGATCAGTAGAGATCTCGTCGTCTTCGTTAGTGGCAACTGCACTTTCTGTGGTCATTAGATCTTCTAAGGGGAGCAAGTCTGTTATGTTATGCAGTCTTGTGGGCAACTGGGAGGAGTGAATATAAAAAGAGAAAGACAGAGTAAGACCCAATATCTTTAAAATTGATATATAAAGGCAGACCCTTAGTTTCCTTGCCTTCATAAAGTCCAGTGTCTGCTCTTTTTTATTTACTGCTGCAGCACAGAGGGAGTGAAAAGGTACCTTATCTCCTCCCCTACTGGGAATTGCCCTAGTTTGAGCGAGTCTCCCATGGGCATATATAAAACATAGCAGTCTCTTATGTCATTGCTTGCAGATCCTCCTATGCGTTGGGGTTGATGAGGACGTAGCATGACCATGCTGAAGTCCAGCAGTCCTTAGGCTACTCTAAGCTACCCCAGGAGTGGGGCAGAAGCATCTTCATGATTAGGAAGCCACAATCTTTTATCCCCAGCCCAGGATAAGCTAGAATCAAGCCCTATGTCTCTCTCTCTTTCTCCGTCACACACACACACACACACACACACACACACAATCCCACCAATAAAAGAAAAATGTGTGAGACAAAGACTGAGAAGAAATGGCCCTGTTTGCCCACCATGGGTGTTTTACAAGTTTTAATAATAAAAAGAGGAAAGCCTCTATTTGACTGTTTGGATTTGCCATGTGAACAACATATGTTGAATTACTGATTGGTCGTAAGCTATGTCCACCATGCGGCTTAGCTTTTAGGAATGCAGCTGTGGTGAGAGGGGAGAGTATTTTCTGTATAGAGCACAATATGCCAGTTCATCTGTTTCTAAAGGGAAAAATTAAATTGAGAGAGTTGTTCATTGTCACTCATTTAACTGTGCTACGAAGGAACTCCCCTTTCCCTGTCTCTGTATCGACAATGTTTTGCTCTGAGTGACTGATAGCAAGCAGTTTTAATTTTCATTTGCATCGACTGTTGTCCCTTGATAGATGCAACTGAAAATTAAAACTGCTGGCCGCAGCAAGCACTAACAGTCAAACATTCTCAATGCAGAGGCAAGGAAAGGGGAGTTGTACCCAGTCTCGTAGAAATTTACAAAATGTGTCCATTGTGTTACATGAGTTCCACCAACACCAATGGAGGCACATCAGAGTAGAACTGCTGTGCATAGCAGGCTCTGATTAGTCTGTGCAATTCAGCAAGGGATACAATTATTTTCAGCTTCCTCTCCCTCCACCAAAACTTTTGCAAAGCAAAAAAATAAAAACCACCTGCTCTTTTTGAAACAAATTATCACTCATTGCCATGTAGCTTAATGGTTCAAGTCACAAGCTCGAACTTTGCTAAAAAGACAAAGCAAGGAGACAACACAAGGAACCCTGTGTCAGCTAGGTCTGAAGAGCCTTATATTAAGAGACACCCACCAGAGTTGGCCTTTCTTCAAGCTCTGAGTCGTTCCTGTCTTTGAAATCGTTTGATACTGTTTCATCCTCCAGTGGAACTGTGCTTGCTGAAAAAAACCCACACACAGAAAATGAGTTAGAGATTCAGTTGATGGTCACTTATTATGATTAAATTGACATTCTGCAAATTAAGTATATTCAACATGAGATAGCTTACCTCCACTGCCGTGTCTACCTATTGGTATGTATATGTCTGCACTAATACATTAGCAATATACTCTGGTTTATCCTTGTGGATTAGCTCCTTCGTTTGTATTAAGTACCTCAGGCAAGAGCTCAGATATCCTTCATTTACAAAGTTTGAAATCTGTCTAGGTTTTGGCCAGAAGTGCTGAGTCCACCAGGTTCTATGAACAGAACTCGTGAGACTTGCCTTCAAATGGAAGAAGCAGCATTTTGCTTTATAAATAAATCCCTGGATGCTGAAACAATATTCCCCTGTGATAGACTTAATGTAACAATGAGTAGCCGCTGTGTTGTACCATTGGAATTCATCGGATAGAGCACTGAACTGTGAAGAGGCTTCAGAGGAATAGGTCTGGCAAGGTTTTGCACTTCACTACTAAGGACAATGCAAAGACAAGTCCCTAGAGGCAAGTTTAATTTCTTGGGGTACATCTAGACTACATGCCTCTGTCGCCAGAGGCATGTAGATTAGGCTACCAGGCATAGGAAAATGAAGCGGCGATTATTTAAATCGCCGCTTCATTTAAATTTACATGGCTGCCACGCTGAGCCGATCAGCTGTTTGTCAGCTCAGCGCGGTAGTCTGGACGCGCGGGTGTCGACATCAAAGGCATTTGTCGACTACCCAGGTATGCCATGTAAATTTAAATGAAGTGGCGATTTAAATAATCGCCGCTTCATTTTCCTATGCCTGGTAGCCTAATCTACATGTCTCTGGCGACAGAGACATGTAGTCTAGACGTACCCTTAGAGTGCATCTACACATTAGGGCTTAGCTTGAAATAAACTACACAAATTGAGCTATGTCAATTGTGTAGCTTATTTTGAAATAGCTTATTTCGAAATTGGGAGTGTCTACACAGCACTTATTTCGAAATAAAGCACTCTTCCTCCAACTTCCCTTACTCCTCGTACAATGCGGGTTACCGGAGTCGGAGTAAGAAATCCTCCAACTTGACAGTATTTCGACATTATTTCGAAGTAACTGCCTGCTGTGTAGATGTGGACTAAGTTATTTTGAAATAATTTTAGTTATTTTGAAATAGTGTTGCTGTGTAGACGTACTTAGATCTTAGTTCATCCCATGCTTTTAAGTACTTTGAGCTACTCACATTCTCCAGCATTGCTTATCAGCTGCCATGTGACCCGAGTCCTCCTCTTTCAAATTGAATGTTTCTATGTTGTTATGATTGTACACTTCCAAGTCATCCTAGATCTACCCCTCTTTCTTGTTGGATTTTCTGGCTTCCAATGGAGAGCCATAATCAGCAGTCGGTTATGATCGATTCTTTACACATGCTAGGCATTGATATCTTCTCTTGCAAATAATTTGCCATAGTGACCTCCCTTGAGACATTTTTCTGACCTCATCATTTGTTTTTCTTTCCTCATAGTTTACTCCTAATATTCTCCTCGAGCTCTTATGATGAAAGACATCTAACTTCTGAGCATCTGTTTTCTGAAGTTGTTAGGTTTAATTGAATATAGTTTAATTCCAAATTAAGATCAGATTGCCTGTTACCAAGACTAGCATTCTTATAACACTTGATGAAGATACTCAATGTGCATCTGGCCTTTGTAAAAAATTTCTTCGTGTGCTGTGGAGCAATCTCCACATTCCTCACTGATTTCCATATCCAGTTTTTGTTTGCTTGAATATAAACTGTACTTTGTTATATCCCTCAGTGCTTTTATTAGAAATTTCTCTATCAAGAAATAATTTCATGAAGATGCTTGCCTTCACTCTTTAATTAAACCACAGTGTAATACCACAACAGTCAGAGGCTAAGTATCTGTGTGTCACTGTACACATGTCCAATCAGCTTAACATCTGATTTTGTACAGTGTGACAGGGCGCCTGCCCTGCACTGGCCCTTTAAGACCAGGACTCAGGCCCTGAGCCAGGGCTAGAAAGAAAGAGGCCAGCTGGAGCTGTTTGGGCCAGGGAGAGCCCAGCTGGCAACTATCTAGGGCAGTACAATTGGCTTGTGGAAGCCAGCTGAAGCCGTTAGGGCTAGTGAGAGCCCAGCAGGCAGCTATACAGAGAAGCCCGGTTGGCTTGGAGAGCCCAGCTGAAGCTGTTAGGGCAAGTGAAAGCCCAGCTGACGACTATAAATAGAGAAGCACAGTTTGCTTAAGGGGGATCCAGTGGAGGGCTGACTGCAGAGGAAGTAGGAGCTCCTTGGAGGGGGGGAGATAAGCTGGAGAGGACTAGCAAAGGCTGGAGGAGGGCCAGCCAAAACTCCCCCTGGCTAGGGGCTGGAAACAAAGCCCCTGGCTTGCGGGCAGATCATGAGGCCGACTAGATAAGCTGAGCCGTTGAGACAAATGCCTATGATGAGCAACCCCAAACAGACTGTAACTGGCCCTGCGAGGGGCTATATGAGGACAGTCAGGGGGCACTGAGGCACACTGGGGGTGTGCACCCCTGACATACAGAAAGCAAAATAATGGATCAGTCCTGTAAGATACTGAGCAATCCCATCTCCTCCTGAAGTTCTCAGCTCAAGGCTTTGAATATCAGCAATATTCAGTACTTCAGGCCTTTCTGATGCAAAGAAAAACTCGGTGAAATTCTGAGCCCCCATTGATGAAGAGAAGTTAGCGAGAATGGTGCAGGTGCTAAATGAGGAAGGGAAGCAGTATGGACTGATTATGAATATTGTTAAATAAGCGTTATTCCCCAAAGAAAGCAGGAGCACAGATTTTGAAATAACCAGCCCCTTATTTCAAAATAACGGGCTTCGTAGTGTGGAAATGCCACACAATATTTTGAAATAACTCCCTAGTGTAAACTAGGGCATAGTGGCTACTACTTTAGAACTGGTTGGACACCATGGATGAACCTTGCCAAGGAGCTAAAAAATCTGAAAACCATCTCTGATTATATTAACCAGTGTATTCTGAACAATCAGTATCTTATTGTTTGCTTCCCTTATTGGCTAGTTTCTATTCCACAGTATTCCTGCAATACTGAATAGAATGGTTTTATTCAGCACCTTTCATTTCCCAGTTAGGGATGAAAGCAAGTAGTTGAGTAGTCAACCAACTACTTGACCACTCGCATTTCGCCCCCTTCCCTTGTTAACAGCCAATTCTCCTCAGCACCATCTCCACAGTGCCACCATTCCCCCTCGGGCTGGGGGAGGCAGCAGCATGGGCGGAGAAGAGCAGGGGAGGCTGAGGTGAAGCAGCCTCTTCCCATAGCAGGCCCAGGTTCACCACAGGCAGTAGCCTGGGCTGGCTGCAAACAAAGGCTGCTATGGCAGCAGCCCCTGTCTGCAAGGGGTCCTAGCTCCCTGCTGGGACCCCCCACGGACAGGGGCTACTAGACCATGCGTGACCTTGGACTTAGCAAGCCTGGCTCAGTTCTGGCTCATGCCGGGTCCAGGACCTACCCCTGCTGCAACTCTGCAGTTTAAATGTAATAGGAGCTGGGCTACATGATTAGCGAAATCTATCAACTACGTGATTAGCAAATTACCCGCCTCTTAACATCCCTAGTCCCAGTATGATTGATAAAGTGACAAGTGACATATCTGTGATGCTACGCAGTGAATGCATGTGAACAAAAAGAGCAGCTATTCATAGGGCCCACTAGCAAGAAGGGCTTGCCATGTAGTTTTAATATTTAATTTAAAGGAAATAAAATGTTAAATGAGCAGTCTGTGTTATTAAACACTTTTTATCTGCACCGATTATGACTGGATTATCTTAGTAGTGTCCTCATCTCGTGTGCCTGACACTACAGAATTATTGCTTTATTCTCTCTCTCCCATGACATGGTTTTATAGAAGAGTTGATTTAATGCTACTTTTCTTTATTACATTGTGTATACACATATAGTGCCTTGACAACCAGGAGGATTTATTCCAAGGTGTTGAAATTTGAGAATCTAAAGCTAGGTTTCTAAATCCAGATTTAAGTACCTATAGGAGTTTCTGTGTAGACACCTCAATAGAGATTTAAGTGCCTAAATACAGACCCACAGATACTATTTAGGTGCCTGAATATGGGTTTAGGATTGTACCATTAGACACAGTTTTGAACGCTTTGACCTCAACTCCCCTATAAATGCCCAGCAAGTATAGTGGGGATGTAGCCATGCAAACTTCCCCTAGTGAGACAAACTAAAGGTCCTGCTTATCAGAAAGTTCTGAGCACCCATCGGCTAAAAATCGGGCCCCTTTCTGATGTTTCATTTTGCACACCTGAAAGTTGAGGCAACTAAAACCACTAGTCACAGTTGGAAGAATGGAACCTGAAAAATGGACCACCAATTAGTGCTGATTGGTCTCTCTGCTGAGCCAGTTAATATGCGCGTGAATTGCAGTAGGTTTCCAGGCTGTGGATTGTCATCCACTGGGAAATGGATCAGAATCAGAGGCAATTTCACACAGACCCCAAGCCACCATCCAAGGTAACAGTTTTCAGTCACTGTAAGGGTGAATTTGAACATGCATCTTACATATGAAAGGCTGCATAGCCCATTATCGACCCCCTCAATTATCCTTTCCCCATTTGCTTTGTTCTAAATGGAAGAATTGTTAACCTCTGGAGGTCTATTTGCTCTGAATGAGTAAAGGATTGCTTAATATGGGCCTGGCTCCTTGGCAGGTGGGATTGGGGCTAAAGGCATGTACCTCAACTACATGAACTAAAAGCAAAGTGGCTCTCAGCTAAGACTATAGAGCAGACTCCTTCTCCCTTTCCTAGTGGTCTCAGTGCTACTGCATTACACTTGTTTCTAGTGAGCCATGGTATTAGGAAACACTGTATATTATTATTTATAGTGTGATATCAACTCCACCAATCAAAGATCAGGGCTCTATTGTAGAAGACACTGTATTCCCATAACAAAAAAAAGTTACCCCAGGGGGTTTATAAACTTTTAATATTCATGTGTAGGAAAAAAGAAAAAGGATTTTTACCTTATCTAAATAATATTCAAAAAAATTAAGTGTTTGATTATTTTCCCTTCTATTATTGAAGAGGTTCTAAACAAGCAAATACTTACACATAATAAATGTTTCCCTGGAGCAGTTCTAAACCATAAAATATTTAATAAAGGCATCTTTTTTAGATCTGAAATGCCTACCAAATATCAAATATTTGAAAAGAAAAATCAGTGACTGAACAGAAGAAGTCTGAGTACAGTTACAGCAGAAAATACTTTGTTTTGTGCTCTATCTGGTTTTACAAAGGAATACGTTTAAATTACAGTATTTACATTGTGATGCTTTGTGTAACCCAAAAAAAATCTGCTTGAGAATTCAACACCACAAATTGTGTGGATTAGTTAAAATGATACTCCCAGTCCTGAGTGAAAAACCATCCCTTATTACTAGTCACAGAATCAGCACAGATGGAGAAAGCGAATTAATGGAAGAACCCTCCCCCCATTTAAAAAAATCTAATTACAGCATGAGCAGTGTGATGGCTTTCCAAGTGCTGAAGAATTACTTGATACTATCGGTACCTAAGGAAACAATGCCGCAGAACAAAGAGAGAATCACGTGAGCCTCAACAAGGAGAGACATGAAGGGTAGTGAAATAATCCAACTTCAATGCCAAAGGCAGTGTAGGAGATTGGTCTTTGAATCTTTGTGCTAGAGATTTATATAATGCAAAACCTTAAAAGATAAAGAGGTGACTTGATCATGATGTGTAAATACCACAGAGAGAAAATATCAAATATTAAAGGACATTTTAATCTAGCAAAAAAAAAATTCTTAGGAACAAGAACCAATCCCTGAAAACTAAAGCCAGATTAATTCAAATTAGAAATGATGAGTAATTTTGTAACAGTGAATGTTATCTGCCATTAAAACAAACTGCCAGGAGAAGTGGGGGATTCTTTATGTCTTGGGGTATGTCTAGACTGCATCCCTCTGTCGGCAGAGGGATGCAGATTAGGCAGGTCGACACTGTAAATGAGGTAAGGATTTAAATATCCCGTGCCTAATTTGCATTAAAATGGCCGTCACATTTTGCTGACTCAGCACTTTGTCGGCAAAAAGCGGCAGTCTAGAGGGAGATATGTTGAGAAAGAAAGCCTATTTCGACAGATCCCTCATGCCTCCTGCAAGGAGGTTTACAGGATCTGTCGAAAAAGGCTTTCTTTATCGACAGATCCCCCTCTAGACTGTCGCTTTCTGCCGACAAAGTGCTGAGTCGGCAAAACGTGGCAGCCATTTTTATGCTAATTAGGCACGGGATTTTTAAATCCCTGACTCATTAGCAATGTTGATCTGCCTAATCTGCATTCCTCTGCCCTCAGAGGGATGCAGTCTAGACATACCCTTGATGTCTTCAAATCAAGGCTGGATGCCTTTCTGGCAGGTAATGAAACATTAGGCTCAATACATTAGAAGCTGAGTGAAATCCTCTGGCCTGTGTTATCCTATAAAGGAATCAGACTAGATGATCTAATGGTTTCTTCTGGCCTTAAAATCTACTATTCATTTTTGGGCTTCAAAGGGGTTTGTAAACCCTCACTAGTTTTCTGACCCCCAAAAAACCGAGGTTTGTCAACTCTTCTTCCCAGTTTGTCAACTCTTCTTCTCAATACACAGTGACCCAAGTAGTTAAATGCCTTTCTTGCACATACACTACTATATTCAAGGAATGTACTCCATCTGAGTCAGGGAAGAGGAACCCTGGAATCCCAGCCCCACTGAAGTCAATGAGACTTTTTCAATTGTCTACAATGGGACCAGGGTGTCACCACTGGAGAAAATTTGTGTAATGGGTGCAGTCCAGTATTTATGAGTCTCTCTTCAGTAATAAAAGCGGTGTTGAAGGTTCAGTGCTTGCAAGTGCTCTTGGAGTAATGAACCAGAATATGTGGTCTGGCACTAGCAAGTAATCTTCTGATTGCAAACCAATGCGAGCACATAGTAGCGGAAAAAATGTTCTTGGAAAAGGAATCTGATTTTGCCTTCGAGCTTTCCAAAGTTTAAAATATTATTTGAACAAATCTGGGGAGAAAATTGTCTTGCTAGTGAGTGAAATTCACCCCATACAAGTGTTCAACACAACATCACTCCAGACTTTAAAAGGGGCTTAATTGGGACTTGAGTGGTGCATGGGCATGGTCCATTACTGACTGCGTGTACAGATGTAAATTTCATCCAAGCTATCCACATTTTAGAGGGAACCACTGCAGAAAGCAGCAGTTCAGTTTGATATCTGCTTCCATTATTATTTCTAAGCAGTTTGCAAACATAAACATTCCTCTTTGGACCCATGACTCCCTCCTCCCATTGCCTCATCGCTTATCATTGTTTTTTCAGTTGTCGATGGATGCAGATGTGGATTAATCCATGCATTTTGCATTGCCAAATTCTAACTGGGGCCACTGCAGCTCACAGCCTCCTTTCCCCCCCCCCCCCCCCCCCCCCCCCCCCCCCGCAGCTATCAGGTTGCAACTTCTCACACCAGGACAAGACAGAAAGTCTTTGAAAGCTCAATATCGCTTTGAAAATATTTCAAATGTTTAGCCCACTTATGAAAAGATGAGCTCACAGCTCACTGTTTATCATGGTGTGACAGCCTACCATAAAAGTCTCTTACAGGGTACTTTCAAAGTAGGCCTGCTCTGTAGGTCAACAGAATGAGCCAGAGATGCAGGACCATTGTCACTTGGTATGTCTCTCAGGTGTCTCCAAGATCAACAAAGATGCTTTTGAAGACAGAAGATATCAAAGCCATCTTTTGACGTTCCCTGCAGCTTGAGTGAAGGAAACCTCTGTGTGCAAAGCCAGCACACAGCTTATGCCTCACCTCAGCTCTCAAAAGAGTGTTTAAGTAGGATATTAATGCTTACTTGACCTTGGGCTGCCTCTCTTCAGAGGGTGAGTTTCATTCCCTGTGAGTAATGGGAATATTGAGGTAAAAGCTGTTAGTGAATCCACCTTAAAAAAAAATTGGAAGACTTTTTCATGTTTTTTAATATGTCCAAGTACAGAATTTACCATCTGAAAAAGAAGCATTCTGTAATGTACTGGCAGAACAGGTTTTGCATCTGCCTTGCAAGGATTTATTCACATCATACACTGATATCATAAAATGCGAGACTGCATATGGGCAGCTATAGATAAAGGTGAATGCGCTTCTTTGAAACAATTTACCTAGGTCACTCAGAAAACAGTGAGTGGGTCACTGCACCTCGGAATTCACATTTATTGATTGAAATTGACACTCAGTACCTAGTGGAAACAAAATACAGGACTATGTAGCACTTTAAAGACTAACAAGATGGTTTATTAGATGATGAGCTTTCATGGGCCAGACCCACTTCCTCAGATCAAATAGTGGAAGAAAATAGTCACAGCCATATATACCTAGTGGCTCAGGCAAAGTCTACACTGGGCAGGTTAGACGACAAAAATGCGGTGGACATGCAAAAGTCGGTAAAAGTGAAAACCCGTTAAACTGGGTTTTCTGCCTCCCATTGTCGACATTTCATGGGCACATAGCTAGCTCCCCTGTTGACAAATACAGCAAAGCCACGACCGGCTGACAACATTTTGGCACCTGAGGCGGGGAGCTCAAATGACGCCCCCCTGCCCCCTCGGTTGGGCAAAAACTTTGAAAGGTCTCAATACTGCCTCCTTCCTGTTCCACTCCTCTCATGGGACTGCTCTGCTCCCTACCCCAATAAAGGAGAACTAATAGCAGCAAACACAATTTTCTACACTCTGGGTCCTAGTGGCGCCCCCACCTCTTCCCCCCCCCCACAGTCTGGCACCTGAGGCAGCTGCCTCAGTTCACCTCATGGTAACGCCAGCCCTGAGCAAAGCATTGTGGGTAAGCATCCCTCAGTGCAGTGTTGTGGGAAGGCAGAGCTGATCCCTGTGCTTCTTGCGATTCTCTGCGAGTTCTCCCGAAGCAGTCAGCTGTGGGAGCAGCTGTCCGTGCTGAGCAGTGTCAGAGCAGCACAGCAGTCCCTCCAGTCTGCGCTCCTAGCAGAGCAGAACAGGGGCATTTCAATGATTTGCTCTTTTTGGTTTGTTCCCCAAAGGGAGCAGCTCATGCACCTGCCAGATATCTCCTGGAGCTTTGAAAGGGGAGAAGCCCAAAACACTGAGCACAGCCATCAAGGCAGGCATTGTGGGATACTGGTTGAAGCCACTCTCAACAAAACAAACAGCAGAGTCCACACCAGCTCTTTGTCGACAATAAAGGGAGGGGAGAAGACAAAAGTCTCTCGTGGGGCTGGAAGATTTTTATCACCAAAAGCTGCATTGTAGTGTGTACGGTCTTACTGTTTTGTCAACAAAAAGCAGGTTTTTGGGCAACAAAACATGCCAGTGTAGACAGGGCCTAACTATCAGGATTGAAAAGCACCAGAGGAAAGTAACTTGCATTTTAAGTGTTATTGAACCAGTGAGCATGTCTCAGGGTGTGTCTAAACTACATGGCTCCATCGATGGAGCCATGTAGATTAGGCTGATCGGCAGAGGGAAATGAAGCCGCGATTTAAATAATTGTGGCTTCATTTAAATTTAAATGGCTGCTGCGCTGAGCCGACAAACAGCTGATCAGCTGTTTGTCGGCTCAGCGTGCTAGTCTGGACGCTCCCGCGCCGACCTGAAAGCCCTTTATCAACCTCCCCGTTATGCCTCGTAGGATGAGGTTTACCGGGGAGGTCAATAAAGGGCTTTCATGTCGACAGGGGAGCGCTCAGACTAGCGCGCTGAGCCAACAAACAGCTGGTCAGATGTTTGTCGGCTCAGCGCGGCAGCCATTTAAATTTAAATGAAGATGCGATTATTTAAATCGCGGCTTCATTTCCCTTTGCCAAACAAACAAATCTACATGGCTCCGTCGACGGAGCCATGTAGTCTAGACTTACCCTCAGAGGCCAACATGGATTGATAAAGATAATGAGGATTGTGTCAAAATTTGGGAGTCAAATTCAAACCTAATGAAAATGGCTACCGCTCCCTTGATTTCAATCCAAGTTGCACTTGCTTGTATGGAGTCTGTATATGGATCTGTAGCTGTCTTGCATACAGAGCCATGAGATTTCAGACTAGGTTGGATACTTGTCTACATGAATGTTCCTTAGCAGATCAGAAACTCACTGTCAGTTTGGGTAGGCGATGCCAGAAGCACATATTTGTTTTACAGTAAAACCTGTGTTATCCGGCATGCTCAGGGATTAGGGTGTTCCGGTTACCTAAAAATGCCGGTTATTGGAGGGTCCCATCAATCTAAGAAAAACCAATGGACAATAATAGTAAAACTACCGTTTTTAATATTGGTAGTTTTGTAATGTGAGACAGTTGGTCTCACATTTCTATTTTGAGTTAAAGATTATTAGTACTTCTTAAATAAAAAATTGTTAAGCCAATCATGGTAAACCAAGCCAGGCCTGTGCACCTGAAGATGCGACAGTATTGTGGCTGGTGACAATGCTAGTTAACAAAGTTTTCTGGTTAACAGAGTGCCGGATAATAAAGGTTTCACTGTATAATGAATATGATATTCAATCTATCAGAATAAGTAATAGCTTGGTACCTACAAATAACTAGACAGGTATTTCACTGACATCCCCATGCAATTTCTACTGATACTGAGATTTGCAGCCATTGTGCTCTGGTGTTGCCAACACACCATGCTTCAATTAGAAGCTGATTGTAGCAGTACGTTTCTTAGGGATGTCTCATATACTGTACGATGTGTCATGCCATTCCCATTACAGCGGTAATAGCCAGGAGGTAGGCAACATATCAGCACACCAACACTGCTGTCATCACTATCTGTAATGCACCTCATTTTGAGTATTGCCCCAAATCTATATTTGTAAAGTTAAAGAGTGTCTATAAATTACCGAAGTCCTATGAAAATAATTCTGTCTCTGATAATAATAATTCTATCTTTCTCCTCACCTAGTATCTGGGAACTGATCTACCACCTAAGAATAATTTCTATGCCTACTCAGTTTTGTAACTCAAAGTAACGTGCATTGATCATGTACTTCATGTATTCCCATCAAGCTACAGGATTTCACAGCAGGCAACAGTGAGATATGCACACCACATGTCATCAAACAGTGCACAGATTTTCATGAAAGCCAAGGGACAGCCATCTACACATGTGACCCTAAGCTTGGAGGGAACCTGGCTTCTTTCCATCTCCAAAGTAGTTTGAAGAACATTATTTTCAACTACACCTGTGCAAAACTCTTCAGTTTCCTTGATTTTTGGTGTTGGTGACTCTTCACAACCCTGTGGTTTAGCCCTGGATGCCAAGTGACCACCTGCTCCACAACTTCCATGGTCTTGAATTTCATCCAGCACATAAAGTTTTTGTTGTTATTCAAAAAACTGCCACTTTTAGATCTTGAAAATCCGATTTAAGAAGCCAGTAGAAGTGGCAAAACTGGCAGATTACCCCATTAGTTGCTGAGTCATATGGTGGTGGAGCTAAACTCCCCTGGTTTTTGCTCCTGGAAGGAAAAACTTTATGGGCAATAAAAGTTTTATTTGAAAAAAATCTAGCCGGATGCAACTACGGGTTCTCAGCCAAACCTAGCAGCAAAGGAACCTGTCCATGATTCCAAGATGGGAAGCAGAATAATCACCATGGTGGGCCGTGCTCCAAAATGTTGCTTGCATAGTGTGGAGCCACCTTCTGCTCTTCGTTACTTGCATAGAACTATAGCCAGAGTTAGGCCTTGCATCTCTACTTAGTACTCCATGCACTTAATGTAAAAGAGCAAAGCTGGCATGCCACTTCTTGTATTAAAATGGTTATTACAGGGTATATTAAGTTTTATGAATGTACCTGTTCATTTTTAGCTTACTCTGTGTCATTGTGTGGCATGACATCTAGGCTATTAAGGAAGAGGAAACACCTCTCCACTTAACAGAGCTGCTTGAGAACTGGGCTGTACTATAAAAATCTAGAGTGGAATTTGTTCTACAATATGGTTAATATCATCTTTACTGTTGGCCACGTTTTAGTAGGGACAGATTCTCTGCTGGCTTAATTATCTCCATTATGCCAGTAGACAATTTTGGTGCTTACGGTTTCCTCTAGATTTTAGGAGCCAATTCATTTCTTATTTAAAATGTTCTTTACCAGAGGACTAAGTCTCGGAGGCATCAGAGATGGAAGTTTGAGAGAAGCCACCATCAGTAATGTGGGATCAGAAAGCTAGACCAAGCAAAATCTATTTGTGTCTAATAATACCCTAATGGTGTGGTGGTGGAATATTCACATAGGCCAATGAGATAGCTCAGGAAATATCATACCCACTATTATGGGCTGATTGCTTTTTGTTTCAATTGGAGCCAAAGCAACAGTTCCCCATCATGTCATCTTATAATTAAATACCATGTGAGGGCTTACTTTGCAGACCCTGCAGTTTCTGATTGCTACCACAGATTTAGTTCATGCTGAAAAAAATGGAACTTTAAATTTGATTAACTGTATGCAAACCTCAAAAGAAGTCTTAGGTAAGTACTTGGAAGGGAGACTTCTCGGGAGCATCAAGGAACTAGTAAATGGAATTTGTGACTCTGTAGGTGACCACTTTTCCCTTAGATTAATGAACTGACAGAAGCACTGCCGCCAGCATAGTATTGAGGGCTGCTGCAGATAACTCTTACTGGATGAGATATAAAAAAACCTGTCACTTGAGTGCCTATGACTACATTACATAAAGAAACATACAGAAACCTGTTGGGGAACACTTTAATCTTCCTAATCACTGTTTAAAAGATCTTCAAGTGGCTGTCTTGTCAGAAACCAATTCTACTAGCCAGATACACAGAGAAGCATTGGAATTAGAGTTCATCCTCAAATTTAATTCGCATGCTAATGGACTCAATCATGATGAAGGATGGTTGGGACACTATCTACCTAACAGTCAATGAAGGTGCAAACAACTCTTTGTGTAGATTCCTATGTCAGGAAGGATACAATCAATTGACTTTGAGACTTATCTGCTTCATTTTAACTACCCAATCTTCAGATACTTACTGATTCCCTCTACCTTCCTGATTTTCTATACCCTCTGCTCTCTGTCTACCACCCTCCTCCTTTTTTCCCTCCCTTCTCTCCCCCTGACTCCCACCCTTCTCTCCTATTTATTTTGGGTCTGCACATCCTAAACTCAAAACACTGGTTATCCGAAGAAGTGGGCTTTGCCCATGAAAGCTCATGATACCATCTACACGTTTTGTTAGTCTATAAAGTGCGATCAGATCATTTGTTGTTTATGACTACATTGTTTGTAGCAGGTTTTCCCAAAGTGTGCTCAATGACAGTTGTATGACCCTGTTATTTTCTTACTAATTTTCAGATAGTTTTGTTGAAAAAAATGATAAGAAATATACAAGAAATAAAAACAGAATTCCAAAATTGTGTCTATTTGGGTACCTATTGAATTAAAAATCATGATATTATGAGGGCTCCATCAAATTTTCAGGACCCCATAGGTGCTCCACGGCTGATAAAATTTGGGAAACCCTGGTTTGTAGGAATAGGTGTATTAACCCAAATGCCCAGGCCAGATTCCACCTCAAGTAATCATCAGATTATCAGATTATCTTAAAAATCAGGTCTTTTGAAAAATACTACATTTGGAGATCTTTTTATTTACCTTCTGGATTTTCTCTGCAACTAGGAAATTACTTTTTTAAAACACAGCTGAAGTTTTCACACACGACTCCAGCAGCTCAAGTTTTATTAACAACATTATCTGAATGAGGAGGGGAAGGCTGGGTACGACTCACAGTGGAAGTCTGTCAGTCTCTCACATCCTGAGGACCAGGTAACAGCTTGGGCCCAGGAACCAGGACAGTGGAGTAAGTGGGGCTGCCTAGAGGGCTGAGACCAGTTGCTGGGTGTGAGAGTTTAGTTTTCAGCCTGCTTAGGAAGGAGGGAGTCTAGCTGGCTTGAGGGGCCGGGCAAAGGCCCTTATCCCCAAGATGGATTTACTGACTGCTCCTGATTCCTGTAACACGTCTGTGCTATGTTGTGTCCCTGTCAACAAATAAACCTTCTGTTCTACTTGCTGGCTGAAAGTCACGTCTGGCTGTGGAGGGAGGCGCAGGACCCGGTGACTCCCCCATACTCCATGATAGCTTTCCAATACTGATTTGAGTTTTGCTCATATAAAAGGATGCCAGCACAATTAAGTAATATTCTAATTGGGAATATAGATGCCAGGGGAAATGACCAGAGTTCTGGAGAAGTACTATCATATAAATGACCAGTAGCCATACATATGAAGAGAAACCATAAGGGGGAAAAATGACTCTTTATTATTCAGAGCTTACATTCTGCTGCTATTTTATTTTGCAGCAGGAAACCTGCCATCGAGCTAAAGATGTGAGGATATGGTTGGCTATTCCACCACTTGTCCATGGGTAGCAGGCAAAGTTTCCTCTCATTTTTTCCATCCACGTGCGGCACACATTTTTAAGGTGCACCAGGGCTGTATCTAAATTACAATCCTCTTGCAGAGGAGGAAATGTAAATGGAGCACTCTGGAAGAATGGCTCTTGCGCAAAAGGGATCCGAGGAGGGAATGCAAATGAGAGTGTGACATATGCAAATGAGCGCTCCATTTGCATTTCCTTTTCCACAAGAGGTTCGTAGTTTAGATGTAGCCTAAGATACATGCAGATGTGCACCACCAGTAGAAACACATGCTGCCAGCTGTGGGTGCTGTGCTAATCAGTTGGGCAGAGTTTGAATTTCTCCTGGGTGGCTACCCAAGTGCTCCGCTTACAAAGACCACTGGTGGCGGGTATTTTAGGCAGTGGGAGGCATTGCCTTTCCAAACTACCTCACCTAGCTCCACCCATGCTCTGGCTCCCCCAGATCCCCTCCTCTCTTAGGGTGCCAGAGGCTGGGGCAGGAGGGCTGGGGGGGTGGTCTTACTGATCAAGGGTGAGGGCCCCAGCCTCCCCATGCCATGCCTGCCAGCGGCTCTTCAGAAATTTGGGGCTGGAGCAGGCTTTCCAGAGCACCATGGCAGGCTTGGACCGTGCTGCCCGCTGGCTCTCCAGAGCTCTGGGGCAGGCTGGGACCAGGCTACTCACCGGCTGTCTGGAGCTCCAGGACCGGCGGGACTGGGGGGACTATCCAGGGCAGGGAGAGGGGCAAGGGCCAGTGACCTCATTGAGTGGGGCTGGACAGGGGCCTGCAGCAGCCACCGGAGCGGACTGGGCTCTGATAGGGGTGGAAAGGGTGTGGCTGGGGGGCTTGCCCCTCATGGCCTGGGGTCACCCAGGCCTATGCACCTGCCATTGCAGGATAATTCTATAGTTAGAGATGGAAAAAGGCCTCTAAGGTCATCTGAGCTTTACGCCTTCATTCATGCCTGAGTCTCCCATGTTTGTCCATTAAGTCTCTGCCTTCAGCATTGCTGTCCCATGAATGTATCATCTGACCTAGCATCTACTGGTGCCCTACAACTGGCATTTAGCTAAGCTGCTACTGTTGCTGTCCCTGCATTAGGTGCACCTTCTGTGGACCTAGTAGATTTTGTAGGCCCAGCATTCTTTTCCTTCAAATATCTGAGGCTCCAGAAGAGCCAGGAATCATTGCTTTCTGGGGCTTTAGCAGTTCCCAAAGACTGCAGATATCAGGGTCCAGAGTGAGTGTGAAACTATGTTGGTTCAGCCTCTTATAGATAAGTACCTGGAATCTGAAGCTACAGTCCAGTAACAGGTTGTGCTTAGCCATGCACTTCAGGAGTGCCAAGCCGAGATATTCCCAGGGATCGGAATTTGACAAGTCTATAAGCAAACAGTACAAATGCAAGCAGTGTCCAGCTTCTCTGACAGTGCATGCAGCCCACGGCCCATCTCATGGAAGAAGGTAGACAGAATCCATGTACAAGTCAAGTAGAATACAGAATGTGAAAAAAAAGAAAACAAAGGCCAGGAAGAGACATTGGTGTCGCAACACAAGAAGCCGTTCCTGGAACTGCCTCCTTCCCAAATATCTCATTCAACAAAGCACTTAAAAATGCATGTGCCTAACTTTAAGCACAAGCATTAAGCTCTTTGCTGAGTCAGCAACTCAACGCTCATCTTTATTGGTTTCTCTGAACATACACTTAACGCCAGACACTTGAAACAGGACTTGAATTTGGTTTTCACAAAGATTTCTTACTATTCATTATGGGTATGTCTACACTACCCCGCTAGTTCGAACTAGCGGGGTAATGTAGGCATACCGCACTTGCAAATGAAGCCCGGGATTTGAATTTCCCGGGCTTCATTTGCATAAGCCGGGTGCCGCCATTTTTAAATCCCTGCTCGTTCGAACCCCGTGCCGCGCAGCTACACGCGGCACAAACTAGGTAGTTCGAACTAGGCTTCCTAGTTCGAACTACCGTTACTCCTCACGAGGAGTAACAGTAGTTTGAACTAGGAAGCCTAGTTCGAACTACCTAGTTCGTGCTGCGTGTAGCCGCGCGGCACGGGGTTCGAATGAGCAGGGATTTAAAAATGGCAGCACCCGGCTTATGCAAATGAAACCCGGGAAATTCAAATCCCGGGCTTCATTTGCAAGTGCGGTATGCCTACATTCCCCTCCTAGTTCGAACTAGGAGGGTAGTGTAGACATACCCTTAGTACCTCTCCGCACAGTCAGCAAGACACAATCAGTCTCACACATCTAGGCCTGGTCTACACTAAAAGGGAAGGTCAAATTAAGATACGCAACTCCAGTTACGTAAATTACGTAGCTGGAATCAACGTATCTTAAATCACTGTCCATACAGTAGGAGGTCCATGGGAGCAAACGCTCCTGTCAGCTTCCCTTACCCCTCGTGAGGAGCAGGAGTCCCGCACCGACGGGAGAGCCCACTCAGTTTGAATTACTGGGTCTTCACTAGACACACTAAATCAAACCCTGGAAGATCAACCACGGCAACATCTATCTTCCACGTAGTGTAGACATGACCCTACTGTCTAGTAGCTGGATGGGTTTCCTAGTCATGGAAGCCTTTCTGGCATGCATTCAACATGAAATTCTCCCCCTGCAGAAGGCTAGCACAAGGCCTACATGCTTGTGACGTCCTTGTAGGAAGGTATGAGTGAGGCGGAAGTGGTGGCCAGCACTTTTGCCCTCAGAAAGTCTTTTGAATGTAATTTTGTTGTGGTGGTTGTTAGCATCAGGAAGGCTCTCCGGGTATCGGTGAGATGAAAAAGCAAAAGGCAGTGTAAAGCAGAACAATCCAGAGTCTGATTTCATTGTTGCTGTTCCCTCAGAGGCCCTGTGGCCAGACATCTGAGGCATCGTGTTCAAAATAAATTGTAACGGTTTGTTACGGGGTTTCTCATTTGTTTCCCTTTTGTGAGACCTGCTCCCCTCCTCCTCTTTCTTCCCAACCCTCTGTCTTCTTGCGAAACATTGGGCATGGAGCCGTGTTCCAAACAGCTGCCAAGCGCTCTGCAGCTGCATTAACTCCGTGTGCGTGACTCTGTGTGTGTAAACATCAGAGGGTCTTTTACATCCTGCCTGACTGCAGCCTGGATCTGGGACGCAAGGGATCCCTGGGGCATGACAGCCTCCAGGGTTCATCTCCCAGTCACTGACCAGGCCCAGACAAAAAACAAATCCACAAAACCAATGTGCAGCTGAGATGCACCCGATGTTTTGTTTGGGCACCCAGTTGTCATTGCTGTGGTGTCTGAGTGTGGGGCTTGCTTAAAACAATGCCCCGAGGAGGAAATCCACTGAATGCCTGAGCTGAAGTCCAGCAACCCGTTTGCTCTGGACCGAGCTTTTTGTAATTGTTTATAATGATCTGGTGGGACTATATTTTTCTCTCTTGGATATGTAGCCAGGGTGCTGGCCAGCTGTTTATCTTTACTGATAAATTATTAGGACCAGATTCTCAGCTAGTGAAAATCAATGGATCCATTAGAATGAGGTGGGACCCCTAAGGCCTGGCCCCCGAGGCTCAGGGCTCCCTCCCAGCACAGGGGAGCCTGTGCTGGCATTCTAGCCCCCCGCCAGGCTGGAGCACACACAGTCTACTAGACTGGGTCCCCGCGAGGCTCTGGTGTATGAGGGGAATGTGAGGAGTGGGGTTCTCCTGCTCAGCCAAAAGGCTACATCAGTGAGAGTTTTTTTCTCACTTGTGTGCAGCCCCCAAGTGATTTCTGTGGGTCAGCGACCCTCAACTCTAAATAGATTCCTGACCCCTGCACTATAACTACGCTGTTTACATCAGCGCAGGATCTAACCTTTGTCAATTGCCTAGCTGATTTCGAAATAGCTTTTTTCCAAAATCGGGAGCATCTACACAGCACTTGTTTCAAAATAGAGCACTCTTCCTCCGACTTCCCTTACTCCTCGTACAATGAGGATTACAGGAGTCAGAGGAAGAAGTCCTCCAGCTTGACACTATTTTGACACTATTTTGAAATAACTGCCTGCTGTGTAGACGAGGACTAAGTTATTTCGGAATTGCACTAGTTATTTTGAAAATAGTGTTGCTGTGTAGACGTACCCTTGGAGAATTTGATGGGAGAACAAAGTAAACAATGTCCATTCTCTGCAATGATGACTGATATCTACAGGGAGACTATATTTGAAATGGGAATTTTTTTCCTGATACCAATTCCATGTCTACACTACCCAGAAGATTGACACTGCCGTGGTTGATGTTCCAGGGTTCGATTGAGCAGCTCTAGTGAAGACCCACTAATTCAAACTCAGAGGGTGCCACCGTCGGTGCCAGTTCTCCTGCACCTCACGAGGAGTAAGAGAAGCCAAAGGGAATGTTTGTTCCTGTCGACCTCCCGCTGTGTGGATGGAGATTTAAGATATGTCGACTCCAGCTGTGTAATTAATAAGCCTGCCTGAGCACCCTAATGCACTGCTGGGAGCCATCTGTGATAAGCACCTCCCAGCCAGAGCCTGTACCTCACACCCACTCCTGCACCCCAACCCACTGCCCCAGGTCAGAAGAACCCCCTCTTACATGCAATCTCCCTTCCAGACTCTACCCGCTCCCCCCCCCCCCCCCCATTAATGTAGGAAAATACAGTAGTTGTCTGTGACAACTTGCCAAAATTCATAGCATGGCCCCCTGGTGAAAATTATTGGCCTAGAGTGTCTATGGGCAGAGATGGTTCTGACTCACAGTGCCCTAGTACACTGTGCGCACATCTGGCTTTTGCTGAGACTCAGAGACTTACTGCCACAGCTGCTTCTCTGGTAGAGTAGATCGTATGGGATACCAGGACAGAAGAGGAGAATATTGTCGGTAGCAGAACATGTCTTAGGTTGAGTATATGGGACATTTAGCAGCTTGGGGAGAAAGATCATGTAAGAATCTTTGTCCCAAACTCAGACCAAACCTGCCCTTCCAAATTCTGTCTAGGTCCAGAAGTGGAAGGACCAAAAATGCCACTAAGGGCATGTCTCCCCTAGGAAATTATTTAGAAATAATATCTCCCGAAATAACAGTGTCGAAATAGTGTGTCCCCACTACGGGGGAACCTCGAAATTAGTCAGAGGCAGGCTCCACTCTACTCAACTTAGAGCCCCAGGAAGCACTGGGGAGTAATTATTTCAAATTACTCAGGGGAGTTGTCATTTCAAAATAGCAGCGTCGGAGTGTCCACACTCCCGCTATTTCGAAATAACTATTTCAAAATTAGCATTATTCCCTGAGGAAAGCAGGAGTCCAGATTTCAGATAACCAGCCCACTATTTTGAAATAACGGGCTTGGTAGTGTGGACGCTCCACGTATCATTTTGAAATAAGGGGAGTTATTTCGAAATAACTCCTTCATGTAGTCCAGGGCTCAGAGACAACGCCAAGTTTATTTCTAGCCTAATTAGAGGCAACCAGTGCCAGACATTTGACAAGGAAGCCCCTTTCCACAAAACCTCCAGCCAGTTTTGCAAGCCCACAGCTCATATAATTTAGGTCAGAATAGGTATGGTTTGACCCAATTCTGCCTAACACAGTGAAAAAAATCACCTGAATCTCCATTGGCCAAGGAAATTGTATTCGTCCTGTGAGATTTATTAATCTGGGGACTTTTCTGACCCATAGTAACTACTGGGCACAAGGTAGATGACACAGTGGTACAAGTGCCCATCTGACTCTTGTTTGCTCTACACTATACACAGATTCAACCAACATCGTTGCGGCACCCACTGGGAATTATCTGAAAAATCCTTAACCCAAAATACAGACAGATCAGCCTATTAAAGAGATCCCCAGCTTTTAGTACGGTTCTGTGAACCAACTTCTAACCACAGTCCCCGCAGTTCAGCTCTATCCATGCTGCCTAGGAAAACTGTAATAGCACGTTGCCAGCCAAAGCTGTGTTTAAACAAGTTGCTGGCTAAGGCCGTTTTAGTTCTGTGACTCTTGTGGTAAAGATGGGCCCAATACCCACTCTGTCATAGTCACATGCCTTACCTCACTGCTCAGAGAAAGTAGGTTTAAAAAAAAAAACAGCTAAAAAAAGCCCTCTTTTGGCTGCACTTCTGACATAAAAAACAAACTGGTCACCATAATTACATATAGCAATTACTTATCTCCCTGCCTCACTTTTCACAGCTGGAAACGGATGCATTTAAAATGGGGGAGCAGTTCAGGGAAGACTCACCATTTCTCTGCAGCGTGCATAGTCATTGATAGCAGTGAAAAGTATCAAACCACTATAAAATGATGCTAAATCAGAAAGGGTATGTCTACACTACCCCGCTAGTTCGAACTAGCGGGGTAATGTATGCATACCAAAGGTGCAAATGAAGCCCGGGATTTGAATTTCCCGGGCTTTATTTGCATAAGCCGGCCGGCGCCATTTTTAAATGCCGGTTTGTTCGCACCCCGTGCCGCGCGGCTACACGCGGCACGGGCTACATAGTTCGAACTAGCAAGCCATTCCGAACTATCCACGAGGCGTACAGATAGTTCGGAATGGCTTGCTAGTTCGAACTATCTAGCCCGTGCCGTGTGTAGCCGCGCGGCACGGGGTTCGAACAAGCCGGCATTTAAAAATGGCGCCGGCCGGCTTATGCAAATAAAGCCCGGGAAATTCAAATCCCGGGCTTCATTTGCACCTTCGGTATGCATACATTACCCCGCTAGTTCGAACTAGCGGGGTAGTGTAGACATACCCAAAAAAAGGCTATGTCTACACTACAGAGTTTTTTTGGAAAAAACTCGTGCAGCATCCACACCTCAAGTGTGTTTTTGCGCAAAAAAAATCAAAAGAACAGAGGGGTTTTTTTTCCAGCGTAGGTATTCCTCATTCTACAAGGAAAAACGCCTTTTTGTGAAAGAACTCTTTCACAAAAAGGTGTGTGTAGATGGGAAAGAAGGGTTTTTTGCACAAAAAGAGGAAAAAGCACAGGTGCCCTGGTGGCTATTCTTTGCATAGCAATCAGAGCTTACTTTCGAGACAGCGTCCATGCAGTCTGGACGCTCTCTTTCGCAAAAGCACATCACTTTTTCGATGTGCTTTTGCAGTGTGGACATGCAGAAGATCTCTTCCGATAAAAGCTTCTTGTGCAAGAAGCCTGCAGTATAGACGTAGCCATACTGTTTGACACTGTGCACTGATGTTAGTGACTATAGAAGGAGGTGCAAGGTAATGAAGATTTGAGCCAAATGTACTTAAGTGGGTGAACATGAAAATTTGGGGTACGATTTACACATTGTATACAAATATTATCCTGTGATATGCAGAAATCTATTGGCAAAACCCTGCTTTCTTATACCATTGCAGTCCCATTGATGTGAATTACCTATTGGCCAGATTCTGATTTGATTTATATTCATTAGCACATTACTCAGTGAATGGTTCTGCCAGTTTCAATGTGTCTCATCATGGACTACAAGCACTACTGAGTGTAAATGAATCAGATCCATTTCTATACATTTTAGCTGGATAAAAACCGAAGACCCTTTAGAATGCAGAGTATCTCATACTTCTAGTACATAACATTCAAAAGACATATTGTTTGCTCAGTGGGAGTGCATTTTGGAGGCACAGAGTCTAGTGGCTGAACCTATCTTAATAATTTTTGCCATTTCATAAATTTCCTCAAGAACTGTCACAATACTTGAATATATGGAAATAAAACAAACATACTTGTAGTGAAGTCAGCCTTAGCAAATGCCCTTTGAAAGTGAAGTAATGCAAAAGTCCTCTGTTGCTACAGTGCACTGAACTATACAAAGCAATCTTCTTACAAAGAATTTGTTCTTTAAATGAAATGACTTTGGAATCAGAGGTTCCTCTGTTTAATTTCAGTTACACTAAATTATTGCTTTCAGCATCTGCTTGCACATAGAAGACAGTAAAACTGGAGACATTTCCAAGAGCTGTTGAGGTAATGCTTTTACTGAATGCTTATAATAGTTCCCACTCCCTTACATTCCTGGTGAAATGGTAACATGCACAAAGACTGTTTTTGAATACTCAGTAAGACTTTACCCGCTTGAAAACTTTGACACGTTTCTCTCCTGACAACACATTAGACGCTCACCAGTGGCTTTAAGAATTCAAACCGGAGAGCTTAATAAACAACACAGAGCAGTCCTGCTGCAAAGGAGTAAGAAAAACACAATCTGTGTTAATTACAGCAAATTATTGGAAATGATAGGATTCTTCTTACCTTCTTCAGCAAATGCCCTGATGGCCACACTCCCTAAGAGGAAGATGAAGAGTTGAGTCTGAATAAACATCGTTGATAGTTCTGTTAGAGGATAGGTTTCTTGTCCTAGGTTCAAACTATTCCAAATTCTGATTCTTTTACAGACAGAGTGGAGGGAAATTTGAAATCGCAGGCAGAAATCACTGGAAAAACGTTGGGGGTCCAAATATTCCTTTGACTGTAGCAGCTAGAAGGGTAGCTTTTCCCAGGGTGATAACTATATTGCTAAAGAAAACTAACAGAGTGGAGTCAGCATTTTTTTTAACTCAGGGATGGGAGGCTATCTAAGGTGGTCTTGAAAAAAAGAGTCAGGCCCGCCCTCTGCACTCTGTTTGGCCAGCACTAAAATGATGAACTCAGCTCAGGTTTAAAGTTACAGGATCTGCATAAGATTTTTAGAAGATGCCTGAGACAGTTATATTTAGTGAAGGGGGAGGGGAATTCAGGCAGGGAGTTTCCTCCTTTCTATAAAGTCCCCTTTCAAAAATATTTAAGGAGCAAGAGGAAAGCATATTTTTTCCTGTTTTTTCCAGCACTAAACCAATGTTTTCTTCACTTCACAGTAAGGTGTGTGTGTGTGTGTGTGTGTGTGTGTGTGTGTGCGCGTGCATGCACGCACGTGTGCATACACTCAAGGATAATGAAATTATTGTGGAACAGAGGGTTTAATGCCGCTAAGAAACACAGCGTCTGATTTTTTGTGTGTGTGTGTGTGTGTCCTGAAGTGACATCTTCACGTCAACAAGCACTAGCAAGCACTGATAGCACTCTGCTTTCTGAGACCTTGGGTAAGCAATTTAATTTTAGCCTCAGTTTACTCATCTGTACCTTCTACAGAAGGGTGTTATGAAGCTTAAGTCAGACAGAGCAACCAACTGACATCTCTGCTTCCCCAGGATAGTGGAGTCCCTTGGTCCTCCCTTCTCAAGGTCCATCTGAGCCCCTCTCACCCTGTCTAGGAACAACATGCTCTGCACTCCAGCTGGTGCCTCCACCTAGTGGCTGGGTGTACAAAGGCCTGTCAGCTGATGACCACTTGGATATCCCTTAAGTGGGACAGTAAAACAAACCCCACAGAGCACTCAATGGGTCTTCTTTCCCCAGACAGAACAAGGGGTAAATGGAAAGGAGCTGGAACCAGGCAAGGGTTGCCCCAACCAGTCTTGTGAACGTTCAGTAGGAAAGCGTTAGGCCGGACGAGGGCAGTGGGATTGGAGCGTGGGGTATAGAGATGGTATTTGTGTCTGGGCAGCTGACAGCTCTCATGCCAGCAGGATGGCCACCAAAGCAGGACGAAGCCTTGGCTCACAGTGCCTGGTTGGCTGGTTTGCAGCCTCTACAACTGCGCTGTTGCCAGCTCTTGCAATTTTTCCAAGTGCCATGGGATTCTGGAGCCCGTTCGGCATTGATCTGAGATGTTTCAACCCTCAAGTGAATTTCGGGGGAAGCCCCTCTCATTGCTGCCTGCTTCTCTCGCCGGCCGCCTGGAAAAGAGCTGCTAATTGGGCCCGCCGCAGGACACAGACAGAGCTCTCTTTCCACCTCCCTAACAGCCCAATGCCATACTCACAAGAGGGGAGCAAAAAGACCCCAGCCCCTATCAGTTTCTGGGCTTCTCCCTGCCCTCCTCTGAGGAACAAGATGGCTCCTTTGCCCTCCCCCACCTTTGCCGGAACACCCAGCCTGGGAAGGGATTGAGGAGGGTGACTTCCTAGCAGCAGCTCCCGTACAGCCCGGAAGGGGGAAAAGAGAATCCTGCTGCAGCCCTCCCAGACACCTCCTCCCCCCACTCTGGCTGGGTGAAGAACTCCTGGAGAAGCAGAGGTGAGACTGGAGGAGGGGGGCAAAATTGATCTGGGGCCCCGGGGTGAGGGTGAACTGATGTGGGGCCAAAACTGGGAGTGGAGGGAGCAGGATTAATTGCTGGGTAGGGATGGGCAGACATGGGATGAGAGAGCCAATGGCAGGACCAAAATCCCCTTCCACAGTAAATCCAGGAGTGTGGGCAACACGAATGGTCCCACACCTCTACCCTGGGGATGTGAAGCTGCACCGCTGAAGTCCTCAGACGACGCGGGCACACACATGAATTAAAGAAGGCTCACAACCCCCGTAAGTAGTAGGTGCAGATGAGTAAACTGAAGCTAAATTTGAGCGTGTATATAAAGCCCTGCAAATGAAAGGTGCTATAAACAGAATTCTTTCGGGTGCTTTTTCAAACAAATACGCTACACTTGTGGGTTGCCAGAGAGCTGGCTGGCTGGAGGCCGCATGCTTCACAACAGCTTAAGTCAGTCTTGGATATGGCATCGGGAAGATGTTCCCCTTCCTAGGGGAACACAAATCTCAGCTGGGAAATGGATTTACAGTGAGGTTGTTTGTTGAACCTACTGATATTTTAACACGCTCAGCTCTTATATATTTATCCATTTCTTTATGTATTTATTTGTAGCTGCTTTTATTTAAAAGATTATGATTATATTCTATTTGCAATTTCCCCAGGTGCTATTTTTACCGATTAAAAGCTCATGTGTGTCCCATCTGCACAATGTACTGTTAAATCCAAGGACGGCCCGTGAGCCTAGGCGAGCAAGGCAGCTGCCTAGGGCACCGCTGGCCCGGGCACCCAATGATGATGTCATGGCCATTGACAGCCGTTCAGGCAGGGGCACCGATTGTGCCGCCCCGCCTAGAGCGTCAGCTGCTGCAGCCTGCCTCGGGCCGCTCTTGGTTAAATCATTTATTTACTCCATAGAAAACGATATACGATGACTTCTGGTACCATACTTCAGAATTACTGCTGTCTTGATTTCAGTGCCATTCATTGATTCAATGCACTAACTGGGCTTTGGAGAACACGATGGCCATCTTTAATAAGGACATAAGAACATACGAATGGCCATACTGGGTCAGATCAAAGGTCCATCCAGCCCAGTACCCTGTCTGCCGACAGTGGCCAATGCCAAGTGTCCCAGAGGGAGTGAACCGAACAGGTAATGATCAAGCGATCTCTCTTCTGTCATTCATCTCCACCCTCTGACAAACAGAGGCTAGGGACACCATTCCTTACCCATACTGGCTAATAGTCATTTATGGACTTAACCTCCATGAATTTATCTAGTTCTCTTTTAAACCCTGTTCTAGTCCTAGCCTTCACAATCTCCTCAGGCAAGGAGTTCCACAGATTGACTATGCGCTGTGTGAAGAAGAACTTCCTTTTATTTGTTTTATACAAATGCTGCCCATTAGTTTCATTTGGTGGCCCCTAGTTCTTATATTATGGGAACAAGTAAATAACTTTTCCTTATTCACCTTTTCCCCACCACTCATGATTTTATAGACCTCTCTCATATCCCCCCTTAGTTTCCTCTTTTCCAAGCTGAAAAATCCCAGTCTCTTTAATCTCGCCTCATATGGGATCCATTCCAAACCCCTCATCATTTTAGTTGCCCTTCTCTGTACCTTTTCTAATGCCAGTGTATCTTTTTTGAGATGAGGAGACCACATCTGTAATGAAAGGCAACAAATGGAAAGGTTCCCCTTGTTTTGCCCACAGACCAATGTGCTGTAACATCCTATCTAGGGATTGTTTCCAAAGGGCAGGACTTCTAGAAGTGAGAAGCTGGATTCATTATTGGCATAAGTGACTTCAATAGGATGATCCTCTTATTCCAGTGATGAATTTGGCCTGATGTCTCAGTACTTGTCATTCCGTTCTTTCCACAATGACACATCTTCTTCCAGCAATTCTGTATTCCGTGCCAAAGGTTTAGCTATACCAGTAAATTAGGTGCCGATAGCCACCTACTCCTTGTTGAATCTCAGATCACTAGAAGATTAGAATTAAACACTAAGGCTCAATGTTAATTTAAGAGTTAGCAGCTTTTCTTGACTGTAGCCTGATTGGATTATTGTTTTCATAGAACTAACTCAACACATATATCCATGTATGATGTTTCAGCATGTCTGAGTGTCCTATAAAACCTAGGATGAATTATTCAGAGGTTCAGCTGGTCAGAAATTTCTCAGTAGAATTGCCCCATGAGGGCAGAGGCCTGGACTTGGTGGTCTCTGGAGGTCCCTGCTAGTTCTAGTGTTCTATGAAACTTTCACAGGAATGTGTCAATTTTGGTGAAATTTCAGTTTAACAAAAAAACTCCAAACAATGTATTTAGACCATCTCAGAACAGAGTGACTAGATTTTTGTTTCAAAATGACTTATAGTCTATATTAGTGTATCAAATGTAATATCAGATTGCAATTTAAAAAGCCAGAATTGGAATAAGATATTTTGATTGACTGGAGACAAAAAATATTTGAAAATGTTGTGACCTAGAAGAATTTGAAATATTTTGCTTTTGCTTTTGTTCTGATTTGTAATAAAGAAAAAAAAAGAAATGTCAGTATTTTCTGTGGGACAGAAATTCTGGACTGTTAACAGCTCAATTCAGGTTCTAGTTCTATTTTGGGCCTTCAAAAATTGTGATCAGGCAAACTGAGAGGGTGTTTCCAGGACATTCATCTTGTTTTCACCCTTGACCAATGAACCTATTTATAGAGAGAACTTTTCATGGTTAGAGTCTAATTTGTTCTCAGATGCATGGCTGTGTGTCTCTTGTTGGCTCTAGAAGGAGGGTTTGTGGTTTGCTGGCTTAAATAACTTAGTTCTTTAAAGTTTATTTAATTGCATTTGATAGATCAGAAAGTGTCTCAGATTGGGCTTTCAAGAAATAAAAGTTTCCAAAGATCATGACGACTTTTGAACATTTTTTCCTAAGCTTATTATGATATGCACCAATTTCTTCTGCCCAATAACTCAGGCAGTTCCAGCCAATTCCAATTTAGAGGATTCTAACTACTTGTCTAGTAAGAATTTTATGAAGTCAGCCTCGAACCAGAGCAAAGAAGGGACTAGAACCCAGATCTTTTAATGCTAAGGCCTGTATGCTAAACTGTGAAGTATGCTGTCTCCCTTAGCAGTCATTTTAGACAGCACTGACTAGTGGGATCCAGTCAGTTGTTAGCTAGGATTTACATTATTTCTCTGGTGTTTCATTTGGGGGGGGGTGCATGGCACCCCTGCATAATGGTTATGAAAATTGTTGGTTCATGTCCAAGGGAGAAAATAGAAGGAGAGGTTCCTAAGAAAAATGTAAATTAAGGAATGTAGGATTTGGGGCCATTTTAGGACCCTGGGGATGCAAAAACAAATAAATAGAACCCCAAAACCTCAACCCAAATCACAGTTTTTAAAAATAGTCTCCAGAAAGGGAATCTCTTTATATATAGGCATTCACCTGGGATAGGAGATTAGAAACTAGATAAATGTAGGGTTGCCAGGTGTCCAGTTTTGAACCGGACAGTCCAGTATTTGAGCTTTCTGTTTGGGAAACAATTTGAGAAAATATAAATGTCCAGTATTTTCTAAATAAGATGTAATGTAGATTGTGATGTAATGTCAAGTGTGTCTGGTATTTTTGCTGAAATCATCTGGCAACCCTAGATAAATGTCTAAATTCCTCCCTGGTACAACTCCACTGAAGTCAGAGCTCTTTGTGAAAACATTATTTCACCACATATTGTTTTGTAAAAATAAAGAGAAATAATGTTTTCTTGGTGGACACTGAATTGCTGGGAGTAAGGAACTTCAGTTCATCCTTAAATCAGCTCCTAATTCAACAGTTCAACCCTGTTCAGCAAAGCACTGAACATGATTTCAGGGGATAAGTGTAACACCTTCAGCTGGAGCCAAACCTGGGCCCTCTGGAGCTTAGGGCACGAATTGCTACAGCTTGAGCTAATGCCAGAAGGTTTTAAATACTGCTAGTGGGACAGTGCATCACACCCAGCAAGTGTGTGGGTTACCTAAGCCCATTCTTAAATTTAAGCATGTGGGTATGTGCTTTGCTGAAAGGGACTTAGGTATGTGCATCAATGTTTTGTTGAACTAGGGACTTCCACTACAGATGAGTGCTAAGGCTGTCCTCATTAAGAACACTCCACTAAAGTTTTACCAGCCAGGGTCCTCAGACTGGAGTGTGAGTGGGTGGATCACTCTTTAAAACTGTCTGGTTTTGCACACAGGTGTGGTGTGATGTTTGAAAGACCCTGCGTTAGGAGAGGAGGGAGACAGGGCTTTCAACACAAGCAGCTCTTTCGTTTTCATTTCAAAATCTCTTCTTTCCTTCTGACCCGATCCGATCCGTCATTTACACAGCCTCCTGGGAAGCCAGGTTATCTCTCTGATTTAATGAGAGCTCAGGGTGAGTGATACAGGAGGTGCAGAGAGCTCATCCAGCAAAGTTTAAAATGCCTTGGCAACAAAAACATTCTGAAATCTGGGATCATTTGTTTGTTCTTCTGAATTATGGGGTGTTGCAAGAAGGACCTTATCCAATGACCTCCAATGACGGAAAGAGTCAGGGCTTAAAATCCGGCCGTCAGATCCTATTTTTCACAGAGGTGTTTCCAACTCTGCAGATGGCTAAGGGCTTGGCCCCAGATGAATCAGCGTGTGTCTGCTGGGCAGGAATGGATGATCATGACACGGGGCCAGTTCAGGCAGCCAGAATCCGGCTGTCACCCATGGAGCACAGAGGCCTCGTCAGGGGCTTTTGCATACAGTCTTGAAGGGGTGCAGCCAGTGGGTCTGTGGCTGGACTTGCCATCAATGTTTTGGCCTTGCTGGACTGTCTTTTACTTCCAATTCCCTTGTAAGTTTACTTGGCTGCTTTTTTTTTCAACTCCCTGATGTAAGCTCTAGTGTGGTTTTGATTTGTGCTGTTGCAACTGGCATCTGCCACCCCAGAGGTGGGTGATGAGATGAATAATTGCTGTACAGCAATGTCTTGATTTATATCCACTGAAAGAATCCAGACCTAGTGGCACAAAATCCAGACTCTGCTGCACAAGGACCATCCATAACCCTTACTCTGCCAGGGATCCTATGCAGCCCACGAAGTGGGCAATGGTATCAGGGAAACATGCTGATTTTAGCCTCCCTGGATCACTTCCAGGGGAGGCTGCTTTGGAGCATCAGGTATAGCTTCCATTTCTTTGTGCAGAAATCTCAAATGGTACCCAGCAGAACTGCCCTCCTGCCTTCTCTCTGGGATGGTTTCCACCTGCATTACAGCTGCTTCTGTCAGTACAAAGTGATGCAGGTGGTGAATGAAGCCCTAAGCTTTTAGAGCAATATTATCTGAAGCAGCCCCCAATTCTGCATGTCTCTATTTTGGGGTGACCATGGCCCTGAGATTCAGAGGAGTTGATTTTGTTTGCAGATGTGGGTGATCAGCACCTCCGCAAATGAGAGCCTCAAACTGGACCTCCCAAATCAGAGGCTGCTGGTGAATCTTCTGGGACATCATGGTTCCGTCCCGGCTCAAGATGCTATAAATAAATACAAAGAATGGCATGCATGTTTTATTCCCATTGTCAACTAGCTGCCTTCAGTGTAAAGGAAGAGATCTTCCTGCTTATGACTTTAAAGATGTTTGCTAAGGGGCTAAACTAGAGAAAAGGTGACCAGTGTGAAAAATTGGGATGGGGTGGGGACAATAGGGCCCTAAGTAACACAAATTGGGAAATCTGACCACCCTAGTTGGAGGGGAGGTTCTGTGTAAGAAACTATTTTGAAAAGTCAGACAGGGACATTTGTAGAGTGGGTCTGATTTCCTGTGAGATGATTGCACTGAAGCAAAATTGCCATTTTGAATGAAACCTTGTAGCTGTCATTCCGGGTCTCTTCTTCTTTCAGCGCCTAAGCCATTTACTCAGTGGCTGCAGATCTGAATCAGGGGTTTTCATAGTTCAATACCTGCCAAAGGGGTGGTTTTGGCTGTAGTGGGAAAACAGGAAATGACTTGAAAATTAATAAAGCTTGAAGAAAACAGCTTTTATGTTTCTGACCCACTTTTGCAAGGCCCACAGCTGCCCCAGGATACAGAAACAGGAAATTTGGCAACAGAAAAAGACAAGTTCGTTCTAGTTATAGAGCAGCATTGCAAAGGACAACAAAATTGTGGCTTCAGCAGCTCTTTTCTAGGATACATTCTTGTGCTGGGGAATGGGAGATTCTATAAATTGGAGTTAGAGTTGCCAGATGGTTTAACCAAAAATACCCCTCTCCCCCCCCCCCCCAAAAAAAAACACCAGGGAAAAAATTCTGTTGAGAAAACAAAGGAGGAGACCAAAGTTGTTAAGCAAAAAATAGAAAGAAAGAAAGAAAGAAAGAAAGAAAGAAAGAAAGAAAGAAAGAAAGAAAGAAAGAAAGAAAGAAAGAAAGAAAGAAAGAACATGGCCCCGTTAAGAAATGCTTTTGAGGCTTTTTGGCCCTAACAGGCTGCCGGCCGCCATCTTGTCTCTCTGCTTAGGGCCAGACAGCTACCCTGCAAAACCAGGAAAGCACCTGGGATTTTCGCCTCCTGTCCGGGAAAAAATCAGAAAATACTGGACATTTTAGGTGTTCGATATTTTCTGAAATTTTTTACCCGACAGGAGATGAAAATACCGGACTGTCTGGATCAATACTGGACACCTGGCAACCCTAATTGGGGTTTCTGGAGAAGCTCTTTAAAAGCAGAGAGTCCTAATTGCACTGCGGCTAATTCTGCAGAAAGAGAAATTCTAGCAGTCGTTGGGGTTGCACTGTAAACAGAAAGGTGTTATAAGAAATCAGGGGAAGTGAAAAGGATGAATCCTTCGTTGATTTACACCTGTTCAATTTCAGCCCATCAGGGCTGAATGTTTCACATTCAGAAACTTGCCGCAATAATTCTGTACCTGTTCCTTTTCCTGGAAAAATTAATGCAATATTCATGGTAGTACATTTAGATGGAACTTGGAACAGGTAATACTGTCAATACAGGCTCTCAGTCTGGAGTATATCTTCCAGGAAGCACTCTGATTATGTGCAAGATTATGGTGCATCCTGGGACATGTAGTTTGGCCCAGGAGCATGACCCAAAGGTGAATATTGAGGCAGGCGGCAACCAAATGGCAAGCCAGACAGATGCAGTTTAAGGTTGAGCTGACCCCAAAAGAAGCATGTTTGTTCAATTTGATAATCTGAAACACTTTGATTCAGGTCCACCTGACTTAAAATGAAATATTGTTTTGATTTTCCCATCAGAAATGTGCGATTGTCAGCCAAAGGTTTTCAGTTTTTCCATGGAATTAGAAATGACCCGTTTTCAAAACAGCTCTCTGGGTTGGGAAGATCAAAAGTGTAAATGGGTTCAAAACAGAATCAGATAATTAATGTAGGGGAGATTTATCCATGGCTATTAGCCAAGACAGTCAGAGACACCTGTGTTCCGAGTGTCCTTAGCCACTGAGAGCCAGAAGCTGGGAGTGGATAACAATGGGACAGATCACTTGATGATTGTCTGTTCTAGTTATACCCTTTGAAGCATCTGCCATTGGCCACCATCAGAAGACAAGACACTGGGCTAGATGAACCACCGGTCTGACCCAGTATGGCTGTTCTTATGTAAGCATGTCAATCCAAAAGATTTTCCCTCACGCATTTCCGTTTGTAGTTTAATAGTCACTTTGCCATAAAGACTCAAAGCTGATACCAACTTGTGACCAACAAACATGACCTCTTGAATATGAAGTCAGATTTGGAGCAAGTAAACATAAAGGGAGCTAGCTACTTTGAAATGTGAAATCTGCCCAAAGGCTTGGATGGGTGTCTCTTAATCGGGGCACTGACAGCCTCCTGGGGCAAGGTGTGTGTGGGGGGCAGGGGTTGGTTCCTGCTTCTGGAAGGAGTGTTCCTTGCGGTGAAAGGGGTGGAACAGGAGGCAACCAGCTCTCAGCACCACCCGGAGCACACCTTTCCAACCCATGGGAAGCCCTCAGCACCACTCACAGCACACCAGGCTGGCCTACAGACAGACCTCACCACCACCCGGAGCACACCATGTCAGCCCATGGAAAGCCCTCAGCACCACCCACGGCACACCATGCCAGCCCACAGGCAGCCCTCAGTGCCACCAGGAGCACACCATGCCAGCCCATGGGCAGCCCTCAGTACCACCCACAGCACACCATACTGGCCCACTAAAAGCCCTCAGTGTGCTGTGGATGTGGTTCTCCACCCTCCCTTTAGCGCTGCCTGGAGTGGGGAGCTGCCAGGAGCAAAGATGGCAGCTGAGAGTCCTGCTCCCCAACAAATTGCTGGTCCCTGGGGCACCTGCCTCCTTTGGCCCCTCCCTTGCAGCAGGCCTGCTCTTGATTCTTCTATTCACTCATGTCCATAAACCTGTATATTATGCGGACAAGTAAACAATTATGAATCAAATATCCTTCCTTGAGCATTAATACTCATGACCATAAAATAATAATTCACACCTGTCAGCCCAGTTGAAAGAGTTTATTAAATAAGAAAAGTGAATCAGAGCTTGACCATGGAGATCTAAAAATTAGAAAAGTCAATCCTATCTTACTTCTCTACAATTCCTAACTTATTCCTCAGTTTTCGAGGTTTGGGACCACCTCCTCAGTTAATCTAAATCAGCACGGCCTCCTTGAAGTCAATGCAGCTATCCAAATCTCCACCAGCTGGCCCATGATGCATAGAATAAACAAAAAATGAGTATAGGTAAGGATTTTGTAGGGGGCGATGCTCACCTCAAACCCAGTGCCAGGATAACTGAGGTGTTCAGGCTGCGCAATTCTGCAGTCTAATATGGCAGTGAAGACATACCCTGAGGGAGAGTGTGTGTCTCTGTGTGGCATGTTTCCAAACAACATGGGTATAACGTCAAGCCAACTGAAGGCTGTTTTTAGATTCCTTTATTGTTACATAAGAATATAAAAGAAGATATAAAATCGTAAGCCAAGGTGTAGACGTAAAAGGTGTAGATGTAAAACTTTTCCGTTAAAAGCATTTTCGGAAAATCATGCCAGTGTAGACGTAGCCGTAGAGATAGGATCTCTTTGACTAAGCCTTTTTAGGAAGATGGGTTGATCCACAGCAGTAGACCCTATCAGTTTTTCCAGTCCAGTACCCTGCTACAACTGTGGTTAAAATCTGATATTTAAGGGAAAAATTATATTGTACCAAGCCAGTCATGAAATGGTGTACTGAGGGATAAGAAAGGATCAGTTGTGACAATTAGCTTCTACCCTCGGGCATGAGATGCAATTACCCGTTGTTAAGGCAATCCAGTTCAAATTCTTCACCAAGAGTCCCACTAGCTACCCTATATAATATAACTGTAATTTGTTTCCCCTAATTTCCTTTTTACTTTAACAGAGAAAATAAAACAGAGTTTATGAGAATGTTTATTCTGCTTTCTTAGGCCACGACAATACTACACGATAAATTTGATTTAAGATGTGCAAATCCAGCTGTGAGAATGGGGAGGTCAATGGGAAAACTCTCCTGTGGACGTCCTTTAACCCCCGTGACCCCGAGGGGCACTAGGGTTGAGGAGGAAACCATCAGAGTTCAATTTAATGGTCCTTACTAGACCTGGTAAATCGAACCCTGGAAGAACGATCTCCAGAACATCCATCTTCCCATTAGTATAGACAAAGCCTGAGGGTTTATTGCATTAGTCTCACTGAAATTAATGGGATGGTGTATGGTAACAACTGTTTGCAGGAGTGAGGACTTGCTGCTTACGATGTACAGTAATGGATTTTGGAAAGAACATTTTTTCTGGATAAAGTGGCAAAGTTTACCAGTAGTTAGCTTTACATTGCATACAATAGTGTGACTCAGAATTAAATATGGAATGCTCACTCTTTATTTTACTTTGCTAATTTTAAATCTGTGGATGACCACCGTGTATTTAACCAAAAATTACAGTGTTGACATAGGTTCTCTTAGGGCATGGATGGTTATTTAACTAGGGTAGTTAAATATGGAAAGCAATATAGCAAGGGAACAAAAAAAGAAGAAGCCGGACACACCTCCTCCGATCTCTCATGTATAGAGTGGATCTGTGTGAGCGTGCTCTTGTTTTCATGTGTTTTGAATCCTAAAGTGAGTAGAAAATGTTAAAGCAAAGGTCTGTCGTTAGGACTTTTGGCATCTTCCTTCTTGTTATTAATTTGGATGAGTGCTGCCAGTGTACAGACAGAGATTATAATTTACAGAGGCAAATAGGAAACCACTCGGATATAAATCACTGGGGTTGAAATTCAACCCTGTGCAGAGTCAGCACAAGGCATAGGCACCATTTAATTTCTACTGCTTCCTCTGCATAGGCCCTTTCTGTTTCTTCTGAGCGGGATAGAACTCATGCAGGTTCACTAGAGGATGGTGCATAGTGGCACAGCTGATTTCTTTTTGTAAGTAAACTCTTTGGGCAGATGAAGTGGGGGGGAGGGGGTGAAATTATGGCCACAGGGAGGCAATAGCAAAACTCCCATTGACTTCAACCTGGTGTTTCTAAGGAGATGGTGGATTCTTCTCCTTCCAGGATACAGAGAATATTCCAGGGGTAAAGGATGTCATAGAAGAAGGGGCAAAGATGAACAGCAATAAAGGAAGCATCTAGGAGTAAAAGGTAGCTGGAACAAATGCGAGAGGGCAGGAAGACATGACGGACAAAATGTACGTAAGACCAGAGAGCTGCAAAGCTTTGAAAGTAAAGGTGCCACAGATTGGTAATTCCTGGGTCTTCTCCTGGTTCTGCAACACATCCCATGACAGTACCATACAACATGACTCTGCTCCGCATTTCTAAACAATTTTAAAATAAAAACTCTGGTCATCTGAAGAAGTGGGCTGTGCCCAAGAAAGCTCACAATACCATCTACATGTTTTGTTAGTCTTTTTATTGTTTTTTAAGTTTACCCTGTACAAATTAACTCGGCGACCCCCTGAAACTTTTAAAATGATGGAGCAACATTAGAGCTTAAGTTAAAATCTTGCTGTGACCACTAGAGGGAGTTGCTTGTTTACTGATCCTGCATTTTTTAACATCCAGTCACTATTTATTTGCTTGATTCCACCGTCTCCGCAACCCCCACCCAGAAACTCTAGCGGACAAAATACACTCTAAACAAACTAGACTCGTGGACTGCAGCGTCTGTGCCACATCTTCAAACACCAATGTTCCCCCTGCTCCCCGGGATATATTTTCGAATGGGGATGAAATATCACATGCCTTAGTGAGAAGTAGATAAAAGGCAACATATTTTTTCTGATATGACAACTGCAGTTAGTAGAAATCTGAGGATTTTTTTAGAGGTGAAGCACGCCTCAAATCAAACCAAAACCAGTCTGAAAACTGGAAAATTATGAAGGAAAAACCACAAATATTTGCAAGATCCAGATGCAGTCACAAATGATATGTCCCGCTTTCTAATCACACTGAATAAAATTTTAATTTAATACAGGCTTGCTTCCGTCCATGAGCACTAGCTTTTTGTCTGGGAAATGATATTCAAATCAGATTTCCCCCCCAAATACTTCATTTTAATGGGGTTTGTGAATGCTTTATTTTTCTGATTTGGACTTTACTTTTCTCTTGAAATGTAATTTGATTTGATTTTTTTCCAACTAAAACAAGAGGAGAGAAAAAAAATCCATGTGCAGCATAATAAGTAATCAGATGTCATCATCTAATGAATATTCAGAAGGGGCCAGGTGAAAGTTAAAAGTCAGGGCCTGATTTGTCACCACTTTACACCTTCTGTCATCTGCACCTGTAGAACATGAGTGCAAAGTCAGCGTGAAATGCTACCATTTCTGTTTGTTGCATTTGACATCCACTTAGCACTCTCAGAAGATGCAGAACAGCAGAGACTAATGTGGAGGGTAGACGTGGGGTGGCACAATTAAGACTCGATGGAATAGTCACCGAGCGTGACCTTTTCTTTGCATTAGTAAAGTATTTTGCTTTGATCATTTAATATGATAATATCTTGTCAGCAGTAACTTGAGGGAGGGATGGGAACACAGTTCAAAGGCAGGATTTCTATCGCCGTGGGGTAAGTTAAGTCAAGCTTTACATTAGTGGATAATGCTTTGTGCTCTGCTCTGTATTTACAAGCCAGACCTGTCTTGCATAAACCAATTCAAGGACACTGAGGAGAGCCAGTCAGCTGCTTCCTTTGAGAGCTGTGCTGCTTTAATTGCCCTTGCCGCACAAAATTGGCTTCAGATCCAGGCACTGTTGCAATGAGAAAATGTAAATATTTGAGTCTATGAATTTCAAAATGGAAATCGTGATGGGTTTGTTGGATAAGTACATGAAAATAGGTTTCATTTAAACTTAAGACTCAGTTCTGTTCTACATCAATTGCCTATTTCCTGCTGAGAGCTATGGGGCAGATGGGCAAGATTGGGCCCTTTAGTCTATTAATAATAATACTTAGCTATTTTAAGGCATTTTTCCATCCGTAAGCCTCCAAAAACTGTACAAAGACCTTTGTGATTCACATTGTATGTTCTGGCAACCTGAGGCAAAGAAAAGTGAAGTAACTTGCTCAGACTCACACAGATGGTCTTTGGGAGAGCTGGGACTACCACCTAAGTTTCTAGACTCCCAGTCTAGGGCCCTCTCTACTAGATTACACTGTCTTCCTGCTATGTTATTCTATTAGATGCTAGCCAATTAGCCAGTCATAAGACGGGATTTTCAGGTCTTCTCTCCTGAGCTCTCTCGCTCTGTCTCTGTCTCTCTCTCTCTCTCTCTCTCCTCCTACTGCCTCCCCGCTCTCTCTCAGCTCTCCTCCTCCTCCTGCCTCTCTCTCCCCTCCATCTCTCCCCGCCCCCTTTCCCCTTCCTCTTCCCCTTCCCTCCCGCCGTGGCACTTGGCTGAGTACTGCCTGCTCAGCCGGGCTGCCGCAAGGGAGGGGGCGGGATGGTGACGTACACAGCCAGAAAGCATCCCCAAACATAAGCGGACCCCAAAGAGCCACTTGCTGCTGCTTGCTCCCCCACCGGGGCCCAGCTGAGCGGCACAGCGCTCAGCCAAACCGCCAGGGAGGGAGGGGAAGGGTGGTGGGGCGCTGATGTACATGGCCAGGGGGCGTGGCCGTGTACGTCAGTGTTACAGACTCACAGACAATGGGTTACTATATATATGATTAGTGGTGGACTAAGGACTTTTTGTTTACTGGACTGTAAATCTCTCCTTGGTATCAGTTCAGTAAAGTGAATGAAGGGATCATGAGTCATATATTTGTAGGCGTAGGCATCTGTACAGCATGTGCAACACAAGTGATGTGGACAATTTTTAATTGCCTGGAGGGAATGTATTATTTATAACAATAATAATTTCAATTCCCATTATATACTACTGTTATGGGTCCTTCCCCAACCTGGGGTCGGCCCGCCGTCTAGGTCCTCTTTCCTCAGGCCCGTAAGTCTTTCTCCCCTTTAAGTGGCTAGCATTGTTCCGGCACTGGCCATGAGGGAAGGGGGACCTGGGCCCGCCCTCTCTCCAGGTCCCAGCCCAGGACCCTAAGAACAGGTGTCACCGATGCCCTGCTCGACCGGGGGGGGGAGGGTCAATGCCGCAACTCCCCATCCCTCGGGTCCTCCTTGGTTCCATCCTGGGCTGCTTCCTTCCCTCGGGCCGTCCGCCATCTGGCTCTCCCAAATCCTGGGTCCTGCAGTTGTTCCTACCTGGTCTGGGTGGGCCGGTGCCGCCTTTCTGCCGGACTCTCCCGGCCCTCTGGTCCACCAGGCGTTCTGGCCCCCGCATCACCCCCGAGTCTGCTGGTCCCTCTGATAGGGCCGCAAGCCCGAATGGGTTGGCGCCGACAATCAAAGGCACCTCTCTGGCCTTGGTCGTGGTTCCCCCCCTTCCGAGGCGTGAAGCCTCCCTTTTTAAAGCCGGCACCCATTTCCTGGGATGCCGGCACATGCACTCCACAGCCCCTCCTCCCCTCCTTTGGCACGCCCGCCGGGAAAACTCTGGCACCTGCACAGGCGGCCACCGCCGAGCAGGCTCGGTAGAGCTGCTTGTGTCCCGTGCCGCTGGGGCCATCCTGCACCCGAGCGCAGGGCACGGGGCTTGCCTCTCCAGCCCCCGCCACCGCGTCACAACTACCTTTCATATGAATAAACAGAAAATGGATTGTCTGCTCTAAAGACGAGAACCCTGTGCAATTTGTCTGTCTTGCAGGTCACCTGGCACACTTGTGGACCCTGTAAAATAAAATAAAAATTCACAACTTAGAGCCCATAACACAGGTAACAGAAGTAGTTTTATTTCCCTTGTAAAAAAGGGGAAACTGAGGCACAGAGTTGATCTGATTTGTAAACAGGAGGAATGGCAAAATATTTTTTTTAAATTGTTGATTCTTGGTGGTTTGGCTTCTGACCATGTGTCAGGAAATGTTAACCTGTGTACTGATGATAGGAAGTGTTCCTTCCAAAATTATAAAACCATGTGCTTGCAGAAGTCCCAGTGGCTTCCTCAGGAATTTTGGGATGCATTCTTTGAAGCTGGGGAAGTGACCCTATCTCACTGACCGCACTGGAACTGCCACCATGGGAGCAGGGGCAGGCTATAAGTCACCCTCATATCCTACAGCTCTTTAGATTTGTGCAGCCTACACAGGTCATTCTCCATCCGAAAAAAGAAATCTGGTATCAGCGGAGATCCTGGAGAACTTCCAAATTTAGCATTCAGCAATCTGATTGATTCCCTCTGCATTTGTCCTCTATTGCCTGTCTGCCCGAGTAGTCAATTTTTCAAAAACTGGCAGGCTGTGCCAAGATAACACATTTGAAGAGCAGTTCCAGATTAAAAATAATAAAAAAAAACTCCCATAGAGGAATGAACAAATTCTGCTCTGCTAAGTGATGCTAGTCAATCATAGGATCAATAGCAATGTTCAGGTGAACCATTATACAAACTGGACAAAACCTGGAAAAAAGATCAGTTGGCCCCTCTTGAATGTGCATGTTAACATTTGCGCTTTATAGATCTGATGATTTTTTTCAAGAGAAGAAAATTCTGGATGCACTTATAGTGGCTGATTCCCTCTACTCAAAAATTAAAGCAATTAGAACATGTCTCTGCAGGTTGATTTGAAATCATGCCCTTTTCACCCAATGTGACATTACCCAGGGTATAATCTGGACCAATGAACAGCTGTGTTCCCTCAGGGTATGTCTACACTACCCCGCTAGTTCAAACTAGCGGGGTAATGTATGCATACCGAACTTGCTAATGAAGCCCGGGATTTGAATTTCCCGGGCTTCATTAGCATAAAGCCAGCTCCGCCATTTTTAAAAGCCGGCTAGTACGAACCCCATGCCGCGCGGCTACACGCGGCACGGGCTAGATAGTTCGAACTACGTAGCCATTCCGATCTATCTGTACAACTCAAGCCATAGAGTTTGTGACAATATGTAACAAGGCACAAAAGTCAAAGTTGGTTACAAAAAAATAAAAGTAAAATGGAGCAATCACTGGTTGCTTTAGAAACTGTAGGCTGAAGCATATATGTTTCAGAGGGTATGTCTAGACTACATGGCTCTGTCAACAGAGCCATGTAGATTAGGTTTCTAGACATAGGAAAATGAAGTGGCGATTTAAATAATCACCGCTTCATTTACATCAAAATGGCTGCCGTGCTGTGCCGATCAGCTGTTTGGCGGCACAGTGCGGTAGTCTGGACACTCCACAAGACATAATGGGGCGGTCGACAAGGGCTTCCCTTGTCGACCACAGAGCGTCCAAACTACTGCGCTGTGCTGCCAAACAGCTGATCAGCACAGCACGGCAGCCATTTTGATGTAAATGAAGCGGTGATTATTTAAATCGCCACTTCATTTTCCTATGTCTAGAAACCTAATCTACATGGCTCTGTCGACAGAGCCATGTAGTCTAGACATACCCAGAGAGTTTGAGGACTACTACTTTTTTCTTACAAAGAGCCAAATAATAATTCTTTGCCACCATTAGTTAAGATCTTGTCAAATCCGACTAGCCAAATGGGGTCAGGTGGAGTCAGTACTTGATTAGGTGATGATTTCCTCTGGGCTTGGTGGGTGTTCAACCCCCTGCTCCATCCCAGACTGCACCCTCACCCAACCCCTGCCCCCAAATCCTCATACTCACCCCTCTGTGTGCTTCATCCCCACTTCTCCTTCTTCCTACCAGAGCCTCTTACATGCCTCAAAATTGCAGTGGGTGATAGTGCTGGGAAGAGGTGGGTGGTAAGCACCCACTAAATTTTTTATGTGGGTGTTCCAGCCTATGAATACTTGGACGGAGGCTGTCAAGAAACACCCCAGAGAAGTGCTTGTTTATCGGTAGATAGCATTCCATCTGGGTCAGTATGTCCCAGACGTGTGCTAATGCTCACTGCGCTATTGGAGATGCTCTCTTGAAACATGCAGAGCTGAAAGCACTCTTAGTAGGGAAGTGGCACATTTCAAGTTTGTGCAGAGTAGAGGCTGCTTTAGAAGTAAGCATCTATGAGCATGACTTCAGTAGGGCTTTGCCCAGGTTCAGGGATCAAATGCAGCATCAAATGCAGCACAAGGACCTAAGTAACTAAGTTTCAGTGTCTGTTTGCAGTGTTGTCTTAGCTGTGCCAGTTCCAGAATAAGAGAGATGAGGTAATATCTTTTAATGGACCAAAAAAACAAACAAAAAAACTTCATTTGCTCCATACTTGGGAGAGAATCCCAGAAAGAACATATGAAGAAGGTACCTGAAAACTATACTGTAGAAACTGCCAACCCAGGAGAAAGATCTTTACTTTAATGAACTTTCTTCAGGGTGGAAATTTGGAGTTTTGCCACTGAATATTTTGCCCTTTGAAAAGATAATCATGAACAGCAACATTTGTCCCTCCTTTAAAAAAAAAACAAGGCAACAATAAAAAGGCATAAAAGGAGTAAATCCAGATACAACTAAAGACATAGAGATGAACACTCTAGAACTCCCCCCTACAATCTATTGGTTTTGGTAATGTATGATACCACCAAGTACTAACACAATACTACTGGTGAGTACTAGTACAATACCATAAAATACCAATATACAAGTTGTACCTCCGTAAACCAGGACTCTTTGGTCCAGTAACACCCATGGTCCGGGACCACAGATGTTCCTGGGCCAGAGAGCCCTGGTGACGAGGAGTTAGGCAGCAGAAGGGCTGGCAGCTGGGAGCCTTGCCCCGTGGGGCCAGTAGCAGCTCGGCAGTGGAGCCCGGGTGGGGTCTGTGCCAGCCTAGTAGGGGAGATGGGGCCGCAGCAGCCCTGCAGCCCAGCAGGGCAGTCACTGGGGGACTGGCTGGACTGTAAGTGTAGCTGGCGGCAGACTGGAGGGCCAGTGGTAAGGAAACTCCCCATGTCCCGCAAATCCCTTCTTTTAGGACTTGTCAGGTTCCAAGGCTGCCAGACCAGGGATGTTCAATCTGTAGTACTATGTAATGGCACAGTAACATCAAGTAGATTAGTATAGTACTTCTGAAAAATTTTAGAGGAGCACTGCTAAAAAGTATGAAATAGTGTCACCAAGTGCATGTGTAGTATCACTGTGTGGGTCCAGTGTAAAATCACCGAGTACACGAGTGCTTCTGCTGATGGCTAGCTAGTGGGGTAAGCACTGTACGTAACAATTATGAAAACTGGCAATTTTAACAGTTAGAAGTGGGCAGCAAAATGTTTTAAAAGGCAAATCCAGAGGAAGGATTAGAACACCAAGTATTCCCTGTTTGAGGGTTCTGGCACTGGCTGATGTAATTTCTCTTGACATTTCACCCATCTTATTAAGAAGGCGAGTGAAATGTCAGAAAACATCAAGTCAAAATATGGTGCGTTCCCTGAGGAATGCTATATTTTTGTGGAGCCAGAGAAACTTGTTCAGAACATAGAAAGATCATCTTTATGAACATGGCAGTGTGAGCGATACAGCATGCCAGGCACAGGACAGCATATACATTTCAAACTAACCCAGCGAATAGTAACTGAACTAATGAATTGATGTGGTCCTCACCCAGCGCATATTGAAGCCCGTGTCCCTATACCGGCTATAGTCCCTTTGGCTTCCATAAAACTCTACTCATGTGAGTAAAGGTTGTATGTGCAATTATGTAATTAGAGGAGCAAGTCCTATGCAGACCCAAGCGAACACAATGAAAGCTTTGTTATCTGGCACTCATGGGGAATAAGGGTTGCTGGTTAATTGAATGTGCTGGATAACAAAGCTTATTGCGCCACCCTACCCCCTACTGGCAGATCTGGCTCCCAACAACTCAAGGCAGGCTGAGGAAGAAGGAGGCACCTGCTGATGATGTCAACCAGAAATGCCAGCTGTCAGAAGCCCCACAATGGCCAGCTGGACTGGCAGGAGTCCTGGCACGTGAGCCTGAAGACCCAACAGTATTGTGGCTTTCTGGTTAACAGAGTGCCAGATAACAAAATTTTCACTATAATTGATTTGTTTGGTTTGGTGGCTCACAATAATTTAGTTTGTTTCAAAGTGAACCCATTTCCTCCCCCCTCCCCCATTTTTTTAACCGAAAAACTGAAATCTTTGTGTAGCTCAAACAAATCATCATTTTAAAAGGAAATGTAGATTCAAAATGACATTTTGAAACAAAACAGTTTGTTCTGAAACAAAATGTCAAAATGGTTCATTTGAAAGCATTTTGACTTTTTAGGAATTTCCTCCTGCTTTTTATTTGGCTGAAATGATTTTCTGAATTCAGCCAGAATTAGCCAATAGTTTCAGTTGCTCTGAAACTTGGTTTTTCAATTAATTTTACTAGTTGGCCCAAAATTACCCTATGAATGATCCATCACTCAAAAAATTTGACACCCTTAGGGCCCTGATGTAGCGTGCAGGAAGAAATAGTGCAAAAAGAGGCCAGTGCTGAAAAAGACATGATCCTGGAAGTTCACCTCTGGTTAGTGGTCCCAGATCCTCTGATCAGATCAGTCCAGCCGTAATCACCATGGTGATGGTGGGGAGGGGGAATTCATCCCTGTGTACAATGCACAGGCCTAGCCATCACTTAACTCCCACTAATGCTGTAAAAACAGGGTTTTTACAGGGTTGAATTTCATCCGCTGATCCCCAACACCTTTATGCAGCCATTTTGTTTTGGTCTCTGGTCATTGTGTATGTATGAAAGACTCAGGGGTTTTACACATTTAGAAAAGTCTTAGTACAGCGATGGGAAACCTAGGCTAGTGAGTGGGCTGTATGAGTGACTCCTCCTTCATCTCAGTGGGCCACAAGATTGTCATAACCAAGACAGTCTCCTCGGGTAGAGTAGTTTTGCTCCATGTACTTGCATGCCTACAATTTGCAGGACATGCCAATTGAACCGTAGCAGCACTTTGATTGGATGCAGAAGGAGCGCACAGCTCTCACAGCAATGTTGTGTTCTATCATCATGCACCTCACTCTATGGGTACGTCTAGACTACATGGCTCCGTCGACGGAGCCATGTAGATTTGTTGTTTTGGCAAAGGCAAATGAAGCCGCGATTTAAATGATCGCGGCTTCATTTACATTTACATGGCTGCCGCGCTGAGCCGACAAACAGCTGATCAGCTGTTTGTCGGCTCGCGCGCTAGTCTGGACGTTCCCCCTGTCGACATCAAAGCCCTTTGTCGGCAGCCCCATTATTCCTCGTGGAATGAGGTTTACCGGGGCTGCCGACAAAGGGCTTTGATGTTGACAGGGGGAACGTCCAGACTAGCGCGCGAGCCGACAAACAGCTGATCAGCTGTTTGTCGGCTCAGCGCGGCAGCCATGTAAATGAAGCCGCAATCATTTAAATCGCGGCTTCATTTGCCTTTGCCTATGTGTCTAATCTACATGCCTCTGCCGACAGGCATGTAGTGTAGACACAGCCCATGTGCTCTTGCTTTATGGCTGTGTCACTTCAGTAACAGTCAGAGGAAAAAAATAAGTGGACAAAAAGCAGTGGAATTTGCAACCCTGTGCATGGGCAGTGGTAAACAAAATGTCTCACAGGCCACACATTGAACCTGTGGACTGCAGGTTGCTCATTATGCTTTATGAAAACACTGGCGAAGATATTTTTTAAAAATTCTCTAAGTACAGGCAGTCCCCGGGTTACGTACAAGATAGGGACTGTAGGTTTGTTCTTAAGTTGAATTTGTATGTAAGTTGGAACTGGTACATATTGTAGGGGAAACTCTAGCCAAACATTTCTCCAGAGCTCAGTTTTATTCTCCCACACCTCACTTCCCTCAGTCCTTTATTCTCAAGCTGAGGTGTCTGCTGAGAAAAGCCGCTCCGCGTCTCCCTGGTCTGCTGGGGGGAGGGGCGCTAGCTTTGCATCTCCCTGGTCTGCTGGGGGGAAGCAGCTAGTGTGGGGTTGCCTCACCCCGTTTGTAAGTAGGGATCTGATAAAAGTCGGATCCATGTAACCCAGGGACTGCCTGTACCATGAAAGAATTTGAAGAGTCAGATGATAGACAGACCATGTAGGCTCAGACATGTATGGGTTAATTGCCGACCAATTATGGCTCTCGGAAGCCAGAAATTCCAGCAAGAAAGAGGGGTAGACCTAGGATGACTTAGGAAATTCAGAAGTTTCACTGGAAAAAGAAAATCACCCCTTGAGAGGCATACAGCTCATATCCGTGATGCTTTTGTGGTGAGGTGCAAGAGAAGACACGTTCTTGCTGAATACAAAGTTTGTAGCCTCCAGAGGCTATCCCATAGTGCCTAGGTGACCTCTCTGATCAGCACCTCCTCTGTTCTGAGGCCAGGTAAACAGATGTCCCTCTCCTCCCCTAGGTAAAGGCCTGAGAACTTTGAAACTCCTTTTCCTATTTTCTTGGCAAGTATTCACTTATCATCAGGCCAGATGACAATGCTTACTCCAGGGAGCAAACGATTCCCTGCTTGCAACAATGCTGAGCGACTGGAGCTGACCAGTGTTTGGGGAAAGGGAGCTCTGCTAGGAGCCAGGATGCCCCCTGATCATTCCTCTGCTTTCCCATGAGAGCTGCACTGTCGGAGAGGACACAGTGCTCCTCGGCAAAGGAAATGCTGCATATGTAAACACAATCCGAGGCAAGAGGGCTTTTTCCCGAGCGGGAGCGTGAAAGTATTTGCACAAGAAGCATTGATTTTGTACATTACAAAGTCAGTGCTCTTGCACCAATTCAAGGGGCCAATGTAGACAGCTGGCAAGTTGCTCCAAAATCTTGCCAGTCAAGACGCACCCAGCAAGTATAGATGTAGCCTAAGCCACCCCCTTTCAAGGGAGTGGACTTACTACAACTGCAGAAAAACCCCTTCTGTCACAGTAGTGTGTGTCCACGCTGCCACTGGGCCACTGTAGCTCTTGTAGTGTAGATATAGCCTCGGTGAAGCTTGTAAAGCATCTCTGGGTGGATAACGCTGGAGAAACACAAGATGACCTCTCATTACGTCTCTCGGCCGTGTCATGCACGGAATCCCCATTGACACAAAAAGGCTTTGTGCACAAGGAACTAATGAAGAGTACGTGGTAGGGAGCTGTACGGTGGATAGCAGAAGAGACTCAAGCTCACGATTGCTTTGTTTGTTTCTATTTGCTGGAAGAACCAATCTAGTTTCTTGTGATTGTGATTAGGTTGTACCACATCAAATAAGACGATGTCACAGCAAAATGGGGCAGATCAGAAGGTCTTGTCTAAAATGAAACCCTTTTCTTGTAGTAGAACGAAGTGCCCAGGAACAGCTAAAAAGACTTTGGCTACCCAGTAATTTTCCCGTGTCCTCATTTTGCCTGTAAAGAATTTTTTTTCTAGCTGGGTATATAACGTGCACACACGTGCACAAATGCACTACCTTAGTGCACCGTCTCCTTCAGTCCCCAAAATACATTTCAGTCCATTAAAATTACAGCAGTAACAGCAAAGTGAATTCAAGCCCTTCGGAAATAAACGGGAGCCTCTCTCTCAGAGCTATGCTGACTTAAAAGACTGTCCATCCCTGGTGATCACAAAGTATAACGGGCTTGCATCGAACTCCAGCAATCACAACAGCCGCAATCTTTCCCTAGCTCCGGATCTGACAAGCAGGCCACACCGCCACCATTGTGCGTTCCCGCGCCCCGTGTCATTTGCTCAAGGTGTTTGTGCAACTGGATCTGCATCACTGTGGATCCACTAGCCACTGGTTGAGTCTGCCTCCGACATTATCCTCTCAATAGGGATTTCCAGGGCCAGGAAAAAGCTCACTTTGCATGAACAGAACCTGCCACATGGGTGCACTGCCCCTCTTCCCAACCTCTTTTTCAGCCATCAAAATTGGTTACACTTCTGCACATGCTTCAAGTCCCATGTTCTCCCATAAGCATTTATGGTGGGGGCAGTGAGCACTGGAGAAGTCTATTTTCTATGGGGAGTTCTACAGTGGGAAGGGTTAGCTGCCTCATTCCTTGGGATAGGATGAGCAACCTGTCCTGTTCCTGTTTTGTGGATGAAACTGAATGTTCCTGTTAAATATTAGACTGACAGAGTGCATCTACACAGCACCCTAAACTTGAAATAAGATACGCAATTTATGCTACACCAATTGCATATCTTCTTTTGAATCTATTTCAAAATAGTGTATTTTGAAATTTGGCGCGTCTACACAGTGCCAGATTTCAATATAACATGCTATTGTGGGCCATCCCTTATCCCTCGTGCAACGAGGTTTACCAGGATGGCGATATAGCACACCCGTTATTTTGAAAAATATTTTGAAATAATGGGTGGCTTGTGTAGACATGGGGTAGCTATTTTGGTATACCTCAGAGAAGAAGAGAAAGCACAGGTGCCATGGTGGCCACTGCATCCATAGAAATCATAGCTTAAATGCGAGATAGCATCCATTCAGCGTGGACGCTATCTTTCAAAAAAGCAATCTGCTTTTTTGATGCACTTTTGCTGTGTGGACACTGTCTTTCAAAAGCAGCTTGCAGTCTAGATGTACCCTCAGAAACTAACAAAAATATATAGTTTCGTAGGTAACACCCACTTCATCATATTTATATTGTTCAATATCTTCATCGATGATTTAGATATTGGCATAGAAAGTACACTTATTATGTTTGCAGATGATACCAAGCTGGGAGGGGTTGCAACTAATCTGGAGGATAGGGTCATAATTCAAAATGATCTGGACAAATTGGAGAAATGGTCTGAGGTAAACAGGATAAAGTTTAATAAAGACAAACGCAAAGTGTTCCACTTAGGAGGGAACAATCGGTTTCACATATACAGAATAGGAAGCGACTGTCTAGGAAGGAGTACAGCAGAAAGCGATCTAGGGGTTATAGTGGACCACAAACTGAATATGAGTCAGCAGTGTGATGCTGTTGCAAAAAAAGCAAACATGGTTCTTGGATGCATTAACAGGTGTGTTGTGAGCAAGACACGAGAAGTCATTCTTCCGCTCTACTCTTCACAGGTTAGGCCTCAATTGGAGTATTGTGTCCAGTTCTGGGCACCGCATTTCAAGAAGGATGTGGAGAAATTGGAGAGGGTCCAGAGAAGAGCAACAAGAATGATTAAAGGTCTGGAGAACATGACCTATGAAGGAAGACTGAAAGAATTGGGTTTGTTTAGTTTAGAAAAGAGAAGATTGAGGGGGGACATGAGAGCAGTTTTCAGGTCTCTAAAAGGGTGTCATAAGGAGGAGGGAGAAAACTTGTTCATCTTGGCCTCTGAGGATAGAACAAGAAGCAATGGGCTTAAACTGCAGCAAGGGAGGTTTGGACATTAGGAAAAAGTTCCTAACCGTCAGGGTAGTCAAACACTGGAATAAATTGCCCAGGGAGGTTGTGGAATCTCCGTCTGTGGAGATATTTAAGAGTAGGTTAGATAAATGTCTTTCAGGGATGGTCTAGACAGTATTTGGTCCTGCCACGAGGGCAGGGGGCTGGACTCGATGAACTCTCGAGGTCCCTTCCAGTCCTAGTATTCTATGATTCTATGATCAGCGGTTGTTTTTAAAGTTATTGACTAACACGGCTACCCCGTCTGAGACTTTGTGGAAAGTGTTCACCCACAGGTGACAGCATGTTTTTTCTCCGTTATTTTCCTGTGTGAATTCATTCCTGAGTGCAGTGATTATTTGGCTTACTCTCATCATTGTTATTGGGGGCATTTTAGTGGATGCTCAATGTTATCAGGGCACCTCCAGCATGGGATGGATGTCTTTTAACAAAAAAACACCTGTCCATAAATCAAAATAAATCAATACATAAGCAGCTGAGCAAAAGGGCTCCAGTCTGGGTTTGTTTTTGTCCCCATGGAGTCAGGGCTCAGGGGCCTATCTAGAATATTACATAAATTGCTCACAGGTGACAAAATGAGATAGTCCCTTGAACAACACAAATTCACCTCCCAGTTCTTTCAGATTCATTTCTTGTTTTCCTTTCTCCAAGAGCGTGGGGAAAGAGGGTGGTTGATGTTGTTGGAGGGGGGGCTGGTTTGGGTTTTTTGGTTGTTTTTAGCTGCCTCTGCTTCCCAGAACATATCCAATTTGTTATACTCTATTACTCTCAGCTTGGCCAGATTGCAGAGTGACACGGTCAGACTCTGACTGTGTCTATAAAGTGTTTTGAGATGACTCTCGACAGAAAGGTTAGGCAGAATGAATGTGCAAGGGCAGAGGTTATGCTTGGAAAGAATCAATTGTACAAAGTCCTTCAAATCCTGTTACTTGGTGCAGACATGACATATTTATATTGGCAACAGTGGGCTCAGATTACCTTTCATTTAACTTTCAACTAAAGCAGCAAGAAACTCTGTGGTTTTGGTACCTAGAGGTTGAGTCAAACTTTTTTTTTCCATTTTGCTTTTCATCAGTGCTCTCCATTTGAATTTCACTTTGAGTTTCAGGTTCAGACAAGTGTCAGCGCTTAAAACAACACTCGACCCAAGCTGCTGCTTAGAAACCAACCAGAGTCAAATGCTTCCCAGTGAAAATAATAAATCACATTGGGCTTACTCACAAATTTATTTCCACCAAGCTCAGGCCCCAGGTTTTCTTCAGGCCTTTCAAATCTTTATCAGCCCTTCAGTGAACCTGACTAGCAATTTGGAGTTTGCAAAGGGACCAAAAATGGGACTGTCAAAGTTTCACAGAGCTTTCATTTTAACTTTAAACAGCAGACAAGATAGCCAGTGCTTAGCTGCAAGCTATTTTTTAGATGGTCAGCCCTTTGAGATTGGTTTCCTTCTAGGTACAGCAAAATTCTGGCTGGCATCTTTAGGTGCTACTGCACTATAAAATATAATAATGGAAATTGACTTGAAATAAACAGATGTATCCATATACATAGACTTCACGGATGAATATAATTGAGATGTTCGGAGGTGAATGTTTGTTAACAGTGAACAGAAAAATGTCATTTGTTACTTTAAAAGAAGCCAACCCATGTTGGAAACAGCTATCTCTGTAAAGCACTTGGGCATCTTTAGATAGAAATCAACTCGAATAGGCAGAGAGATGAGTTATAAAGTGAGCTATTCTTAGAGCTCTTGCAACTTGTTGGCAGATGTTTTGATGTGCAGGGGACTGAGGGTATGTCTAGACTGTGAGCGTCTTTTGAAAGAAGCTTTTTTGGAAGAGACCTTCCAAAAAAAAACTTCTTCCGAAAGAGAGCGTCCACTCTTCAAAAGCACATCGAAAAAGCGATCTGCTTTTTCGAAAGATAGCGTCCACACTCATTGGATGCTCTCTCGCATGTAAGCTATGATTACTATGGACAAAGTGGCCACGAGGGCACCTGTGCTTTTTCCTGGAGGCCTCTTATTTCGAAAAAACTCCCTCTTCTGCCTCCACACCCACCTTTTTCCGAAAGAGCTCTTTCAGAAAAGGCATTCTTCCTCGTAGAATGAGGTTTACCCATGTCAGAAAAAAACCCTCTGTTCTTTTGATTTTCTTTCTAAAGAACACAATAGCAGTGTGGATGTAAGTGACTTTTTGGGGGGAAAACTGCCGTTTTTCCAAAAAAACCCTGCAGTCTAGACACACCCTGAGTGTATAATTCTGGACAAGCGTGAGATAGATTTGCCTTACGATGTGTCAGGTCTAGTTTGGAGAAATTGAGTCAGATGAAATAGAACCCCCTTCCCACCTGAACCTTTTGGTTGTTTTGAGAGCTTGAGTCCTACCCCCCTAACTTTTTTGAAGGTTCTAAAATATTTAGTGTCCTCCTCTCCCATTGTTCTCCATACCTCCAGGTTTTTTTCCAGGACTACATGGGGATGCACCATGATCTTCCAAGAAAGGCTCTTTTTGCCATATACCCAGCTTGAGCAGATGCAATGTGATGCAAATCTCATGCAAAGGCCTCTTCTTGTGGGGCATCCTGGATTGTAGGTGTGGTCCAAACTGTGTCCAAACCAATCCTGGAGGTGAGTGATCCTTCTAAACTGGAATTCTTAAATGTTCTCAGAGTGGAAAGCAGCTTTAATGGTGAGTGTTTCATAGATACCTTCCCTCTCCCGTGCTCTCATGCAGGTCCTCTCCTCTTTCAGTCCATGTTACAGAGCATTTCTGAGGCAACTGCATGGAAAAGTAACAATGGGAAGTATGTCATGTGGTTTTGGCTGTCTTCAAATGCACTTGAGTAACAGGAAATAAACCCATCAGCTTTTTCCGTCCACCACATCTTGAGACCCAGGATTTTAAAGTTCATGCAGCGTTTGGGGATCTCATGCCGGATTTTTCATTTAACTGATTTAAGGAACTCCCCGTAACCAGAGATAGAACTGTTCACTCATCACAGTGGAGTGGGGACACACATGCAATCCTGTTAGACAACAAGACAGTGCTTCCCATAAGTGGGTGAGTTAACACTTTTAGTTGCCTTTAATTCCCCCGGAAACCCCAGTAAAACTCGGCCAGAGTGCCAAATTATCTGCTATTGCATGGGTCAGAGGCTGCCTGTTGTGTACCAACACCTCTTCGGAGGGGAGAAACCACTTACAAGACCCTTGGTCCATGAATGGTTGTGTTGTATTTAAAGGACTTGCGAATAACACAGTCACCACATGCCTGTCTAACCCACATTCCCGGTAGAGCAGATGATGGAATCATTCTGATGCAGATCACTGGACTCGTTTAGTTGCTAAACTGCAGTGTCTAAAGTTTTCAGATGCAATCATTGCCACTGTGAAGTTGATGAAGGCTGAGCTGTTTCATCTCCCCGTGGAGCAGCATTAGCAGCGATGAAGAACTCTGGGCAGGTAGAACACAAGCTTCAGTTCCCTTCACAGTTCCTGATATTCCTTAGGAATTATAGAAGACAAAGAAATTTCCCTTTCATGCTTTCTAAGCTGTAAGATCAAAAGAAAAATGCCCAGTGGTGTCCATACTAACACTGAACATCCCTAGCCAGAACCGCTGCAACTCTTTGTCACTGGAAGCAAGAATCTGCCTTAAAATGGTAGGTGACTGTATAAGACATTTTCAGAGGTGCTGAGCATTTACAAATACCATTAATTCAGCATTGAATTAATTCCTTGATTTAAGTTACATTCTTAACTTTGCCCATCCAAGTCAGAACATTTGAACTCCAGCACACATGGCTGACGGATGATCATGAAGTGGAAGGGAGTTTGTGATCCTTAAATGCACCAAGTACAGCAGCCCCAGGGCCCGACCCATACCTTAGCCCAGTAAAGCAAAAGCCAGGAATAACTACATCCTTTGAAAAGATTGCTCCATTAACTTTTCATAGACTTCAGTTAGGATGGGCAGCTCCCGGCTTCAGTACATAATGGTCTCTTGATTGAAATAGTTCTGTCCCGCAGGCGTTTCAAAGACATGGCTGCACCTGCGCTTCTAGTTTCTGACTTACTGAAATGGTTTGGTTCTATCCTATAACTTTCTAGGCATCATTGCTTGTCGAGGGCAGTGAAGTGGGAGGCACACAGGTAATGTGTCACCTTCCCCTGGCATGCAGAATGCACCCCTTTCTCTCTGGTGGGTAGTGAAGGAAGGGAGTAACCTTGGTAGTGCCCAAATGGATAGTTTGCTATTGATTTTAGGAGGGAGGAGATATGACAGGGAGGGTGATCGGCAGCAGCATACCACTCCAAGACTGATCAACTGACAGAATAGGATAGAGCATTGGGAGAGAATGCTGCAAACCGTCCCTTGCACGGAAAGCAGATTTGCACTCAGGTCCTTGTACAAGGCCTCCCCTTGTGCCAAGCCTGTGCAAGTGGAAGGTGAGGAGAGCTCCTTGTTCCTTTATTTTGTCCACCTGGGAATTAGGCACAATGTCCCCCTTAGTTATTTTGGAATACTTGCGTGGGACAATGCTTCTTTATCAGAGGCTGGTGTGCTTTACAATGGCTAATTATATCATTGTCGTGCTTAGAGGTCCCAGTCAGGGATCAGAATCCCATTGATCTAGGTGTTATGCAAATGAGTAAAACAATGAGCTCAGAGAGCTCAAAGTATAGGACTTTGACAAGGAAACTGACTGTGGTAGCCTCTAGACACACTGCAAACCCCATTTTCCCCACTTGACATTGGGGAGTGTGGGAGTGGGTGTCATGGCTAGAAGCTGAAAGAAGATTTGGGGCAGGAGGTGTCTCACCATGTGGTGAAGAGGAGCAGCTTTGGACATGGTTCTCATTGGAAAATAGGTAATTTCCATCTGTTTATTTGTTTGTTTCAAAATAGGATGAATGGAAATTTGGCCCTGGAAATGTGAGATTTCTGTTTGCTTGTTGGGAGGTACTTAGTGGGCATGAGTGAAATTGAAAATATAACTGAACCCACTACACTCAGAAAAATCCTGGAATAGTAATTGATAGACCAATTTTATTTCCTAGCTTTTTGGCTTCTGGGGCCAAAGGAAAGGTGCTGAGGTTTTACTTTACCCAGCATCAGATACCTCTACATTTACCTAAAATCTCCAAATCTGCCCTGTGACTTCCAAACCTAAGCCCGCCTGTCCTAATTACTGGAAGAAATGCCCAAGAGTTTTTTAACTACTCGTGCTGGGGCTAAGGGAAACCTAGCAGGAGCGCTACTCCTTCATTTCAGTGACTGGAGTTGCATTGTTTTGCAGTTGGCCTGAATTTTGGCTCCTGTACTTGTACAGCTGGCAGGGACAGAACAGCTATAGTATAGAGGAAAACTTTATTCAGCCATTCTGCATAAGTCTGTAAGTGTGATCCAGTCTGTGCATAGTCCCCATCGCTGGAGGAATTATCCATAGGCAGCTTAGCTATTTTAGTCTGCCTTTTCCTGATTATAGCTCCTCAAAAATAGCCAGTTGAAAAGGACACAATTAAATCCTATCATTTCATTTTGTAGTTTGTTTTTGGAAGGGAGAAGGAAGAAACAGAGCTCAGAATATAAACTGCACATTAGAATCAGTACTAGGTATAATATAGTGATATATTTAACTATATAATGGCCAGTGACATGTAGGTCACAAGAGGGTGCTATATACTTATACAGAAAGCTGACTGGACTCACTGTAAATAGCACAGAGCAGGCTAGGTCTGTGTAATACAAATAGAGAACCAGACCAGTTACTCTGTCTTACTGGATTACTAGATAATTCTGCTACATCTCTGTCCTCGTACTAGGTTTCTGTAGTGGCGTAGCAAGGGGTGGCAGAGAGGGGCAGTTGCCCCCAGGCGCCATGCTAGGGGGGTGCCAATTTAGTCCCTCTCTACTCCCCCTGTCATCTCTTGGCTCGCCTGCTCCTCCTCCATCTGCTGCTGCCAGCTGGAGCCTCCTCCCTGCCTCTCTACCCCCAGCCCAATCCTCTCCATCTCTGCCAGCCGGCTAGTGTGTGCAGGGGCCCAGCCCCAAACTGGAGGGGACGGGGGAAGACACAGTACAAGCTCCCTCCCCCACCCAGGGTCGGGCTCAGCTGTGCGCCAGGTTTGGGGCCCTGCCACACGGCGATGGCCGGGGGGGTCACAAATTTTGCCTTCGCCCCCAGGTGCATAACACCTTCGCTATGCCTCTGGCTTTGTGGGACTGTTTTTTGGGGGGGGGGGGGAACATGAATGCCGAATGAAGTTTCAAAAGGAGGTGGGAGAGAGACTTCCAGTTCCAAGAGAGATGGGAAAGAGCCATCCAAACAAGTGATAGCCAAGGAAAGAGCAGAGCAAAGCAACAGAAAGAAGAGACACAGAAATGTCAAGACAGATTAAAAACAGGTCAGGAGGAAAACAGTAGAAATCAAGGACAGTAGAGGAGAGATCCCCGACTAGGGCGTAAGAAACAAAACAGCTGCTCCTCTATGGCCAAAGAGCAACTTTGTTATCCACAACCCGTGTTTGGATTGGCTGTAAGCTCCTTGGGGCAGAGGCTGTGTACTACATACTCACACCACACAGGGCCAGGCATTCTCCTGTCTGCCACAACATCACTGCAGTCTCTCGGCTCCCTGCCTTCCTCTGCATGTCTTGGACATGGAGTCTGCCTTCAAGCCACACGGAAACCTCATACCACCTTTACATGCATGAGGCACAAGATGACAAGCTAAGGACATCTTTAGCCACTGGCAGCCTCTTCTATCTTAAGGAAAGGAAGTGCTCCTTGTACTGACCACAGGCTTGCTGACAGTGGGAAGTGGGAAGCGAGCAGTTGTCCTGGGGCCCGGCAATTCAAAAGGAGCCCCGAGCCCGTTAAATTGCTGCTGGAGCGCCAGGTGGTATGCTCCAGGTGGCACCAAAAGACTGGCAGAGGGGAAGCTAGCTCCCAGCCCCACCCCTACCGCCTAGGGCCCAGCAATTCAGATGGCACCTAGCAGGCAAGAGAAGTGAATTCTGTTCCTATTTCTGCTGATAACATAATCTTTGGCAATTCAAGGGTTAATGTCTCCACGTTTCCCCTTCAATAGTATTGAGCTTTCTTTTGAATGAAAAGCATTATGACCGAGATTCTGCACTATGCACGTCAATATTGACATCAGTGGCTATAGGAAAAACCTCTATGTAAATTAAATGAATTATTATTACTTATTTACTTACAGAGACTTACATGACCAGGCATTGGGTCGGCTCTGTCTTGTGCTTGAAGGAAGCAGGAACAGCATCAGCTCTTACCTATTCACTAGGCTAAAGACAGAGAGGAACCTGTAACCCCAATGAGACTACATTCTGGGAGCAATTGTTTTCAAGTGGACCACAAGCTAAATATGAATCTGCAGTAGATTCTGGGAGGCATTAACAGGCGTGTTGTGAGCAAGACACGAGAAGTCATTCTTCTGCTTTACTGTGTGCTGATTAGGCCTCAGCCGGAGTATTGTGTCCAGTTCTGGGCACCACATTTCAAGAAAGACGTGGAGTCAAGAAAGACAGACAGACGCCTGTTCAGCCTCTGAGATTATGGACTCAATAGTGTTAGAGCAGTATTTAGATATCCTGCCAACAACTATGCAAACTTGGGTGCGCTGGCAGAACCCCGTTTCCCTGGCTGCAGTGGTCCAGAGCTCCGAGGATTTCCTGCTCGCAGCTGATCCTACTAATCCCACCAGGCCTCACTTGGAGGGCGGGCTGCCCCCTGGTGCGAAGAACGCCCCCGGGGCACAGAAAGAAGTATCTAAGCAACGATCGAGTGCTACCCCGCGCATGACCGCTCGGGAGCATCATACCTCGCCGAGGCCCTTTTCTCCCCAACCATCACCAAGTCCAGTTCCAGGGGGTCAAAAGGGGCTGAGTCAGATGGGTCCCACTCTGGGACCATTAATGTGCTTCCGCTGCGGGAAGCCTGGAAATTATAGCAGGTCATGCTCCATCATGGAGTGTGACTTTTTGGACTGTGGGGTTGCTGAGATGAGTGGTGGTTTGGACCCAGGGACTGACCAGCAGCGTAAGGCTTATGTGGTACTAGTCACCGTAGAGGGTCGCAAGGTACTGGGATTAATAGACTCAGGGTGCTCCCAGACCCTGGTTAGGGAGTCAGTGCTGGACCTTAGCACCCTCCTGTATGATAGATCTCTAAAGGTGACGTGCGTGCATGGGGATGTGCATCCCTAGCCTACTGCCTGGGTCCAAGTGAAGGTGAAGGCTTGTGAGACAAAAATCAGGGTGGGTATAGCCAAGTGCCTTCTCTGGCATGTCATAATTGTCTGGGACTGGCAACAGTTCCCCTCATTGCTCCCCTCACCAGACAGGGCTTCCCCTCCCGAGGAATCAGCCCCACAGTCGTTGTGGGAACTGTTTCCCATAGTGCAGCGGTTCTCAAGCTTTTGGGACTCTGGAGCCCTTTACATGCATAAAAATGTACACGGAGCCCCAGCGGTCCACTGCTTGTATGTGTTGTACTTATGCAGAGCCCCAGCGGTCCACTGATTGTATGTGTTGTACCTATCGATGTTTCCAGTTTGTCAACCTCACGGAGCCCCTGGAGATGTCTTGCAGAGCCCTGGGGTCCCATGGAGCACAGTTTGAGAAACACTGCGCGTAGTGGATTCTGACCTGTGTGAAGGACCTCCATCCCCTGAGATGCCAAGGAAGTCCCGTCGGGCCCGATGGAAGGAGGGTAGGGCTTGGCTCCAGACCCATCTGGTGGGGGAGATTGTCCCCGTTGAGGAACTGTCGCAGGCAGGAGATGCCTCCTCCTCCGAAGAGGGTACCCCAACAGTCCCTGGGCATCCCTCGCAAGAGGGCCTCCTCCTGGAGATGGATTTACAATATTTAACTAGCTCATATGATTTTATCCAAGGGCAAAAGGATGATGAAACTCTGAGGAAGGCATACTCTCAGATCGCAGTTACTGATGTGGTCATTATCCTGGAGACCCTGTCCTCCCAGTTTCCCCACTTCGAACTCCAAAAGGACCTGCTTTATCGAGTAGACAAGGAACTCGCTACTGGGGAAGGCAGATGCCAGCTCTTGGTACCTCTAGTGCTCCGATGCCCCGACTTCTCCCAACCATTCATCTTGCATACGGATGCTTCAACAGTCGGTTTGGGGGCAGTGTTGTCCCAGAATTTCCAGGGAGTGGAACATCCTATCCTGTACCTAAGCAAAAAACTGCACCTCCGGGAAACCAAATATTCGACAGTGGAATGAGAATGTCTAGCTATTCGCAGGGCAGTGGTAGCATTGCGCTACTACCGATTGGGAGCCCCATTTCACCTCATCACGGACCATGCACCATTAAAATGGCTGCAAGAGATGAACGACACAAATCCCTGAATAACATGGTGGTATCTCGCACTGCAGCCGTATGCCTTGACGGTGGAGCACCGACCAGACTCCCACCATAGGAATGCAGACTTCTTCTCCAGGGCAGTTGCAGAGGTGGTTTGTGGGGATACCCCACCCGAACCTCTCTGAGGGGGGAGGAGTGTGATGAGGTGGACAGAGCCCCATCATCCACTGGACGCCGTTCAGCACCCTGGCCAGCAGCAGGGACAGTGGAGAGGGCCTCCAAGCAGGGCAGAAGGGCAGCCAGCCCTGCAGCCAATCAGAGTTCGGCAGCCTGGTATATAAGGAGCTGCTGAGTAACAGTCAGTTAGTTCCTTCCTGGAGCTCAATGTGGTCAGAACTCTGGGCTGGCTGGGAGCATCAGCACTTGGGCCAGCTCTGAATGGGAGCTGGACCTTTTTAATGAACCAAGGCTAGATCCTACAACATGGAAGAACCCCGGGCAAGGGGGGAACCCTGGACCTTGACCACCAGTTAGACTGTATCTCACCCCGAGTGGGAGAGGTCATTGTTGTGAGCCCCCTTGTAGCCGCTAAGGGGTGCTCGCTGACAGGACTGAACCTGTTAGAGTGTGTCACAAGGAGGAGGGAGAAAAATTGTTCTCCTTGACCTCTGATGAAAGGACAAGGAGCAATGGCCTGGGTAGGTTTAGGTTGAACATTAGGACAAACTTCCTAATTGGCAGGATGGTTAAACACTGGAATGAATTGCTTTGGGAGGTTATGGAATCTCCATCATTGGAGATATTAAGAGCAGGTTAGATAGACATCTATCAGGGATGGTCTAGATCAGGGGTGTCCAAACTTTTTTCAAAGAGGGCCAGATTTGATGAAGTGAACATGCGTGAGGGCCGACCATTTTGCCTGACATTCTTTGAACCATTAAAATTAAATGCAAATTAACTATTTTATGCAAAGTTTATTGCAAACGGCAAACGACATAACACCAACTATACATGTTGTGTCCAAATATATTTATAACTGATTTAGACCAACTGACATTAACTGAGATTTTACAATGTATTCATCTCAATTGGAAAAAAAACTTGCCTACACTAATGTGAAGGGTGAAACTGAGATCTGGACTGCAGTACATAGGCTAGGTCTGGTTCAAAGGCAGTCCCTGATCTCAGCAGCTGCGGAGTCCGTCCCTGCACTCTCAGCCCCAAGGTAGAGGGCTTGCAGGGTCAGAGGCGGGTGGAGAGCGCAGGGCACGCTGGCCTCACGGCGGCCCGGGGGCAGGGCGAACCCGTAGCCAAGCGGGGGAGCGGGGCTGCGGACGTGCCCTACACGGAGGACTTTAGGACCGCAGCGGCCGCCATGGACGGCGGCGGCGCGGCCGGAAGCGGCGCCAGTCAGAGGAGCGCCGGGGAGCCAGGGGAGGGGGAGGAAGCGGGGGCTGTCCCTGCACTCTCAGCCCCAAAGCGGAGTGCAGGGGCAGGGTTTGGGACCGCCGCGGCGGCGGCGGCCCGAAGCGGCGCGCTGAGCGCGCCAGTTAAAAAAAGCACCGGGGAGCCGGGAGAAGTGGGGGGCCGTATTAAATCCGACCGCGGGCCACATTTGGCCCGTGGGCCGGACTTTGGACATGCCTGGTCTAGATGGTTTGTGGTCCTGCTGTGAGTGCAGGGGACTTGATGATCTCTCAAGGTCCCTTTCAGTTCTAGGATTCTATGATTCTGTCATTCTAAGACTGGACCTTTAAAGGTTAAAAGCCTGCAATTCTGCACAAAAAATATCCGTTCTAGTTCTTTCATGATGTTGACTGTGGATGAAGTCCAGGCCAGAAGGGATATGTGTTCTGTGGCAAGTTAGCAGCTGTCTCTGTGTGTTAATTTACTTATGGAATTTTTAAAGTCATGGTTATAAGAGTTTGTTGGACTTCTCTCTGTTTTAGGCCCACATGCAGGAAGTAAGTGGGGAAATCAGCCCCAGCCTGGGCTGGCCAGAGCAGGCTTACTTGGTACACCATCCACTCCAGCTTACGTCATGAAATGGATTTTAACTTTTTACCCATGGCAACTCATCACCTAATACATGTGTTAGTCCCTAAGGTGCCACAGGACTGCTCGTTGATTTCAAAGGGGGAGGGCGTGTGCCTTCCACTTCTTGGGGCCACCAGTATTGCCCCTCGTCAGGCTGGAGCAGCCCAGAAGAATGCCTTAATGTGTGTCCCTGATGTAATATTCGCTGGGCAGTTTGCAATGAGGAATAGCCGGAGTAGTGGGATATCCGACTCATGCCTCCTTTCTCCCATGCCCACTCTTCCTGCACCTGACACACCTCCTGTATGGATGCACATGGGGATTGGTGTAGCACTTCCTGAATTGTCTTTGCGCCCGCAGGAAAAGTCCCCTTGCTGGGATATTCTCAAGGGAGGGGGACTTCATGGCTGTTCTGCAACCCCATTTACACTGGCTATTTTTGCTTATCAGGATTACTTAACCAGGATGAATTCTCTTCTTAGTGCCTTACCCTGGCCTCCTTCAAATTCCTGCTGTAAACATCCTTTCCTTCACTTTCTCTGCACTGGTGTGCTCTATTCTGGTGCTGCACGCTCACCGCAACAGCTAGAAAACAATCAGAGCTAGCAAACGTGATATGAAACAAGACAAATCCCCAGTGAAGGTCAGTGCACCCCTGTGATCCATTTGTCATCATAAACACCTTGCCTCAGACCCGAAAGCACCACTACGGTGCAGTATCATCTAGCCAGAGTGAGAGGGAGCATCACTGCACCTGGCCATGCCTGTCTAACTTTCTTATGCCAACCCCAGTGAGACGTGGCATAATAACGCACAATGCGGTAAAGCAGGGCACTCCGTCTAAAAGAGCAGAGTGTGTGGAGCAGCCCCAATTTCAGGCAGTCCTACGTGGAGACATCTTCTTAAATTAAAGGCCAACGGGCTGTCTATTTCTAAGGGGCAAATAGCATAGACCTGGCAAATGCAGATGCTGCTCCCTTCACCGTTCCTAAACTCTGCTTTCCCTAGTCAGATGTAGCTCTAAGCATGGTCACATGTACAGGCTTGTTTAGAGAGAAAGGCACGTGGGCAGCCTGTGTAAAGTAACAGGGACTCCAGACACATTTCTGTAATCCACTATCTATTTGAAAGGGTCTGTCCATCTGTCGGTCTGTTTGTTCAAAAACTCCTAAACAGTAAGAGCTAGGACCACCAAATTCAGTACACAGCTTCCTCTTCCACCCTATAAAGCAAGGTCAGGGATTGGTTGTGCCAGGGAAATGGGATGTGCCTAGAATGGGATTGTGTCTCATAAAACCGTACAGAAAAGAGACTGAATCACCAGGCCGGTGAAAGGGTCTGGCTGGGGACGTGCCCCCATCTCTGGGGCTGCCCAGCTCCAAGTCTCCCACCCCTCAGGCTGTCTTTAGAGATAGTGGAGGAGGAGGGGACTGAAGCTCCCCTCTTCGATTCATATGGGAACATTTCTGGCTGTTCCCCTTTCTCAGGGAGTGAGGGGTAAGTGCACAGTTTGCTGCATTCCTCACTCTGGCTGGGGAGTGCAGAGGGCAGGCAAACCTGGACCTGCCTCACCTGGGGGACATGCACCCTTCCCCGGCTGTGTCTGCTGCAGCTGTGCCCCAGCTGTGCCCACTGTGCTTCTCACCTGGCCCCAAGCTGCTGTGGTTAAAGAGGGCTGAGGTAGGCCACCTGCATACTGAACCGCTCATCTTCGGCCCTACCTCAGAGCCAAGATTTAACCCAAGTGGACATTTTCATTTTCTTTTCCAAAAACAAATATGAATTGGGTTAAGGACCTGAGCGACACTGGGGACATTTTCTAGTGTGATGATAAACCAATGTTGCCAGCTCCCCTGGGAGTTTAGGGGGAGCTACTCAGAGGCAAAACTGGGTAAGCTTCCCAGTTCTGCTCTCTCTTCAATGGGAGCTAGGTGCCTAATGACCCATTGTGGTGTTGGTACATCTCTCCCTTTGCTCTCACACTGCTGATCCAGTGTTGGGGCCACCAGTCTGGCACTCAGCTCCCAGCAGCCGGAGGCAGGGCTATGTCCCACCGTGAGCGCTACTGGGGCTAGTGGCAGGAAGACACCAATGCTTCCATACAAAGGCATGCCTGCTGGGGGTGGGGAGCATGGCAGAGAGCTCAAAACCCCTGCAGCCTGATCTTCAGCTGATGTAAATCCATGTAGCTGCAGGACCTCCAGTTTACTCCAGTAGAGAACGGGACCCATATAAGCCAGGCTTGTGTCTGGCCTCCTGGGAACATGAGCAGTGCGAAAAGTACCAGCAGAGGATCATAAAAAAGTAGCATGTAAAATGCCTAATAGATCAAATGCCCCTGAGTTATGGGCCTATTCCCTTTGGGGAATGTAGGTCCTTTAACTGACATTACACTTGAGCCCAAGCATAAGAAGCCAGTGCTTTCCGGAAGGGTGCCCAGTTCGACCTCAGCTGAAAAGCTGGTCTGTGTCCTGGAAAAGAAAGGAGAACTCAGCAGTTGTCCAGGTTGGCTTCTTCCCCCTGCCCTCCCTGGCTGGTTTGGGGGCTCTGAACACTTAGAACTGGGGGGAGGAGAGGGCAGCCGGTGGAGGGGGGAACTAAAACTACTGGCTTCCTCAGCTTTCCCTGCCCGCTAACCAGGAACTAGTTAAACTTTCGCTGCGCCTTGCAGAGCCGCACAAGGGCTTTGGCTGGAAGAAGCAGGCTGCAGCCTTTGCAAGATCAGCCCTTCGCCCTGTCCTCCCCCCTTGCTCCGGCGTTATACATCCCCCAGCTTGTAGATCCTCCCCTTGCTCCCCTCCCCCAGCCTCCCCTCCCCTTTCCTCCCCAGCCTGCTGCTATCTGAGCTAGGATGGTACGTGATCTCTTGGAGACCAGCACACGCGCGCCAATACGCACACGCCCCGGCGGGCACTGCTACCCCGCGGAGCAACATGTCTTTCTCCTAGCAGCGGTGCCCCTCACAGCCTGCCAGTCCTTGACGATGTGGCCATGCTTTCCTCTCTGCCTCCTGCTTTCCCTCTCGCTGCTCCTGCCCCCGGGGCATCTCTGCCCCCCTCTCTGTAGCTGCCTGGACTACCACACCATAGACTGCCGGGACCAAGGGCTGCCCAGTGTCCCGAACCCCTTCCCGCTGGACGTGCGGAAACTCCTGGTGGCTGACAACAACATCCAGGCAATCCCGGCGGATTTTTTTATCTTTTATGGCGACCTGGTGTACCTGGACTTCAGGAATAACTCCATCGCCGCCTTGGAGGGCGGCACGTTCAGCAGCTCCGCCAAGCTGGTGTTCTTGGACCTCAGCTACAATAATTTAACCCAGCTGGAGGCCGGGATATTCAGGTCGGCGGAGAAGCTGATCAAACTGAGCCTCGGGAACAATCGCCTGGTGGAGGTGGACGAGGCTGCGTTTGAGAACCTGGAGCAGCTGCAGGTGTTGGAGCTGAACGACAACAACTTGCAGAGCCTCAGCGTGGCGGCCCTGGAGGCGCTGCCCGCCCTCCGGACCATCCGCCTGGAGGGCAACCCCTGGGTCTGCGACTGTGACTTTGCCAACCTCTTCAGCTGGATCCAAGAGAACGCCTCCAAGCTCCAGAAAGGTACAGCTAGCTGCAGGACTGGCAAGGGGCAGCCTGTGTGTGTGTGTGTGTGTGACACGTGTGTGTGTGTGTGTGACACACACACTCTTTCAGGTAGTGTGTGAGACAGGTGCACTCTTCCAGTCAGCTTGTGTGTGTGCGCATGTGTGAGACGTGCACTTTTCCAACCAGCGTTTGTGTGTGTGAGAGACAGGTACCCTCTTCCAGGCAGCATGTGTGTGTGTGTGTGTGTGTGACACGTGCACTCTTCCAGGCAGCTTGTGTGTGTGCACATGTGTGTGAGACGTGCACTTTTCCTGGCAGCGTTTGTGTGTGTGAGAGACACGTGCCCTCTTCCAGGCAGTGTGTGTGTGTGTGTGTGTGTGACACGTGCACTCTTCCAGGCAGCTTGTGTGTGTGCGTGTGTGTGACACGTGCACTCTTCCAGGCAGCCTGTGTGTGTGTTTCTGTGTGTGTGAAACACGTGTACTCTTTTAGGCAGTGTGTGTGAGTGTGAGACACACACTCTTGCAGGTAGCTTGTGAGTGTGTGAGACATGTGCACTCTTCCAGTCAGCTTGTGTGTGTGCATGTGTGTGTGACGTGTACTTTTCCAGGCAGCGTTTGTGTGTGTGACACATGCCCTCTTCCAGGCAGCTTGTGTGTGTGTGTGTGTGTGAGTGTGTGAGACACGCACTCTTTTAGGCTGTGTGTGAGTGTGTGAGATGCACTCTTTTAGGCTGCGTGTGAGTGTGAGACACATGCACTCTTCTAGTCAGTTTGTGTGTGAGACAGGTGTGTGTGTGTGACAGAGAGAGAGAGATGCGCACTTTTCCTGCTAATCAGCTTGTCCGTCCAGTGACCTTTTAGTACTAACATCCTCCTCCCAGGAAATGGGATATTTGGGCCCTGTGATGAAACCTCTCCAGGTGGAGAAGAGCCTTTTCAAACCAGGTGGCCGCACCCTGATTCTCTTCCAGGCTTTAGTTTCTATTAAGTAAATGCATAGATTGCCTTTAATAAGCCCTTGGAATGGCTGACTGTTTGTGCCAGCACACGGGGGAACTTGATTTTACCCTGCCTCGATTTTCTAGGAAGCAGCCCCGAGAGCTCGAGCTGCCAAATCTGGAATTACCCGACATGGCAAAGCACTTAGTCCTGGGGTTTGGCTGGTTATTTTCAGATGCACTTTGAAATGATATTAAAGGTGCCATGTGCAGGAATCCAGACATGCCCTGCCCAGCCCAAGGCTCTTCATAATCTGACAAGCTTTAGCTGGAGATCAACCACAGGTCAGGGTTCCCAACAAGCACCGGGGTGAGAAACTCCTGCCATTAACCCCCTCAGAGGCCCATGGGTACCAAACAGCCAGGAGTGGACGTGGTGATGGGGCTACTGGAGGGCACACAAGGTAACACCCCTCATGAGATCACTGCTGCCTAGTCTGCTTCTGAGCTAAGCTGTGTTTGGCTGGGGTTGGGGGGAGGGAGGGGGATAAAAGGCTGAGGTTTGATCACCAGGGAGAACAGGAGGTGGAGAAAGGAAGAAGCCATTCTCTAAAGAGCATCTCTGGGTATTTCCTGCAGTGTCGGAGGCAGAGGGAGAAAAACACTGAATGAGCCAAGAAAACAATATCAGGAGCTTTTCCCTCCTGTTTGTCACTAGAGGCTGTCACACTTGTGTGAGCTCTCCTTGTGCCCGTCCCCTTGGGGGGCACGTCTGATACATGAATTTGCTTTGCCCTAGATGCTCAAGGATGTCATGAGACCTATTAGAGATGGATGAAGTGATTGGGGGAGAAAAATGTTCGTCTCCCCACCCCTGCTGGGCGGGAGCCTAATCTCGACCAGCTTCCCCCAGCAAGTCTGAGCCAGCTTGAGTCTGTCTTGGACTCAGAGCTGTGTGTTGGCCCACCTCCCCTGAAGCATGTGAGCCCATCTCTTCCCCTTATCCAGGGCAAACCTCCAGTCGGCGGCCCCTCTGTGTTCCAGCTGAACCTTCTTCCATTTCCCCTACCTGCTCGTCTGAACAGTGTGCCGAACCTTTAACTGATTGAAGATTCTGATCATTCCTCCCTTCCTCCATACACAACACTTCATCTGAGCCAGCAATTTATCCCTCATTTCCTCCCCATTTACTTAGTCAATCTTTTATCCATCCCCCCTTAACCCAAACCAATCTGTTCCACCTTCAAAAATATCCTAATAATGACACTCTCTTTTCCCCAATTTGCATCCCCTTTCAGCATAGCTACTTTCACCCTCCCATTGCTTTTATGCCTGTTCCTAAGTGTGCCTGTGTTTCTTAGATCTGCAAATCCCTAGAGATCAAGTTTTCTTACAGGCTTTCCCCATATTTACTGGGGTCAGCCAGGCTAGAAACACCTTGGCAGCGTGTTTTGTTTCAGCCATTTCCAACCCCAGATGAACCCAAGAATATCTATACATTTGTTCGGAGGTTCAGAAGGAGTTAAGAGGGAAATCATCTGTAAGTCTCAGACTCTGGGCAAAAGTAAAAGAGGTAAATAACTACGGTAACATGGTAGGGAGCTGCCAAATCAGAAAGAGCAGGTAGAGGAGACATTTCTAGAACAAATAACAGACAAATCCAAAACACAAGATTTAGAAGTAACGGAGGACGTTAGCTATCCAGATATCTGTTGGAAAAGTAATATAGTACACTCCAAAATTCCCAGTAAGTTGTTGGCATGTATTGGGGACAATTTTTTTGTTTCTAAAAGTGGAGGAAGTAACCAGAGGATGGCCATTTTGGACTAGATTCTGACCGACAAGGATGAATTGGTGGTGAATCTGAAGGTGGAAGGAATTTTGGGTCAAAGTGATCATGCTGAAATCATAGGCGCGGGGAGTAGGATGCGAGGGGGGCTGTGACAGCACCTCCAGGTTTGGCTTCTTGGTGCCCATAGGTTGGCCATGTTTCCGACCTGCTGTCAGCTCTGCTAGCCCTGCGTCCTGGCCTCCAGGTGGCCCCACCCATCCCAGGGTCCCACCACCAGCCAGCCTCAAGGTCCAGGCCACTGGCCCTGGAATCTCCGCTGCCACATGGGGTTCCACAGCCAGCCAGGCTCTGCTCCTCACCTGAGCTCTGCAGCCACTTCCAGCTGTGGCTAGATTTGCAATTCCCCTGGACCAGACACATCAGACTGAAGCTATTTGTTATTTGCGTCAATGGCATCCGATCTGGGAGAGTTGGCAGCCCTACGTGTGACCCCAACTTGGGGTGGTGAGGTGAACAGAGATAAGGGGGGCACAGCTCAGCACCCCCACCCTAAAATAGTTCCAGCACGACTGTATGACTTGATAGATTTCATTACTCTAAGGCAAGGTGTGATCATCAGAATAAGGGTAATGCAGCTCCTAAAAAGCTGACTTTAACAAACTAAGAGAACTGGGAAATAAGATCCCATGGGGGGGGGAAATCTACAGGAAAATGGAATTCAGGAGACTTGGGAGTCTTTCACACAGATGGTATTAAAAGCCAAACTGCCAACTAGTCCAAAGTGAAGGAAAGAAAGGAAGAATAATGAAAAATATGGCTCCATCTTTAATGGCCTGAAAATCAAGAAGGTATTCTACAAAAAGTGGAAACAGGGACAGATTGCTAGGGAGGAGTTCAAAAAATAGCACAAGCACGTAGGGACAATATTAGAAAGGTAAGGCAGAGTGTGACTTACACCTTGCAAGGAACATAAAAGAGTAGGAGGTTCTATAAATACATTAGGAGCTAGAGAAAAAAAGGAAAGGATCTGTCCTCTTCTTAAGGGGGGCAAAAATTAGTAATTGATGACATCAAGAGGGTTGAGGTATTTAGTGCCTATTTTGCTTCAGTTTTCACTACAATGGTAAATTGTGACCAGGGATTTCAACAATTTCCACCCCAATATCAATCTCAAACTGGACCAGTCCAGACAAGAGATCCCGTTCTTGAAAGCTACAGTACAATTAAATGATGGTCACATAAACACCACTGTACAAGGGTGGTCCTTCGCCCCCCCCCCTTTATACGTCCTTCAGTTTGGCTTTGTGACCCGAATAAATAGGTTCAAGCCTAGCCACGCCCCTTTGTCCGGTGTGTGCGTCTAAATTCGGGTCTACCACCCTTCTTTTCCTCTGGTCTATGGGATGCGGGGTAGGGGGGCCCAAGACTGCCCTCTCTTATGGGCCCCAGACCAGGGCCCTAAGGACAGGCTCTCGTAGTGTCCTGTCCGGCTGGTGGGGTTAATACCCGAAACTCCTCAGCCCACCTGCAAGTCCTCAAATGCCTTGCCCTGGGATGCTTCCTATCCCGCTAGCCGCGGTGGCGCTCTCCTTCCCTTGCTCTCCTCCTCTTCTCCAGACTCACCTCTCGCTTTCCAGACTCTCCTCTTGCTCCCCAGCCTCTCCAGGCTCTCCTTTCTTTTCCCAGTCTCTCCAGGCTCTCCTCTCACTCCCCCCAACCTCTCCAGGCTCTCCTTTTCATCCCCTCCTGGAGTCGTTCTCCCTGACATCACCCACTGACCCCGGGGTTGGGGTGTTCTGACACCTCCGACGTAGCCCGGAGCGTGGGATTCCCCCCGGCGTCCGGCCCCCGCGTCCATCAGCTGGGCCGTGGCCACCGAACAGCACGCAAGGGGCCTGTGTTTTCCGGCTCACCCCGAGGAACTCATACACCACCATGGGAGTAGTGCAGGGCGGCTCGGCCCCAGCTGAACGAGGCAGCTCCGACCCGTCACAACCACCCTATACCAGAAACCTACTGACTGCTATTCTTACCTACATGCCTGTAGCTTCCATGCAGGACACATCACATGATCCATTGACTACAGCCAATCCCTAAGATACAACCGGATTTGCTCCAATCCCACAGACAGAAACAAACACCTACAAGATCTTTATCGGGCATTCTTAAAACTTAAATACTCACCTGGGGCAGTGAGGAAACAGTGACAGAGCCAGACAAGTACCCAGAAATCAGGTACTTCAAGACAGGCAAACAAGGAAAATAACAGAACACCACTGGTCATCACCTTCAGCCCCCAGTTTAAATCCCTCCAGCGTATCATTGACAATCTACTGTTTATCCTGGAAAACAATCCCTCATTCTCACAGGCCTTAGGAGAGAGGCCAGTCCTTGCCTACAGACAGTCCCCCAACCTGAAGTAAATACTTAGCAGCAGTCACACACAACACCATTGATACATTTACCCAGGAACCTACGCCTACAACAAACTCCATCGCCAACTCTGTCCACACGTCTGTGTAAGCGACTCCATCAAAAGATCTAACCATATAAACCACAACATCAGGTGTGCATACACCTGTACATCCACTAACATGATATATGCCAGCAATGCCCTCTGCCATGTATATTGGGCAAACCAACAGTCTCTCCACCAAAGGATAACTGGACACAAATCAGACATCAGGAATGGTAACACATATAAAGCTGTACGGGAACATTTTAATTCTGTGGAGATCATGAATTTAAAAGTATCCATCCATTAACAAAATAGTTTTATCACCTGATTACAGAGGGAGACAACTGAACTGTAGTTCATTTACAAGTTCAACACTATCAACTTAGATTTGAATAAAGATCTTAACTGGTTAGCACACTACAAAGGCAATTTTTCCAACCTTTGATATTTCCATATCACATGCTATGAATGAGACACACCCAGCCTGACTTAATTAACTTCATTAACATTGGTCCTACAATTGCCAGGTAACTTCTTTTACTATTATATATACCATAGATTCTGTAATTTCTACTCCAACTCATCTGATGAAGTGGGTTTTATCCACAAAAACTCATGACCTAATACATTTGTTAGTGTCTAAGATGCCACAGGACTGCTTGTTGTTTTTAAAGATACCTAACATAATTAATATTAACAAGAGGGAAGGAAGAAAGCCAAAATAGTGAAAAAACAGGCAAAAGAATATGTTAGATGTAGTCAAGTCAGCAAGAGCTGATGAAATTTATCATAGGTTACTTAAGGGACTAGCTGAAGAAAGTTTGAAGCCATTTGCATTTATCTTTGAGAACTCAGGGACTGTGGGCTAAGTAGGGCAGCCAATGTTATGCCTGGAAACAGTCTAGAGAGGAAAGACAGGGACAAATTGTGCAGGTTTCAAGATAAAGATCTGAGCTCAGCACCATGCTTTCCCTTTTCACGTCTATAGCAATTCCAGCGTTTGACTATCACAATACATGTGAATTGGGAAAGCTGAAATACGTGGAACTGGGAAATTTAAGGGTGGAAGGACTGATTCATTGGTTCCCTGTGCCCCTTTGCACCATCTCTAATGCCCCATTCAGTGCATTGGGCCCTTGGCAGGCTCACAGCTGGTTCAGGACATCAGGGTGGATAGGAGGAAGACTGAGCATGCCAGGAGAGGCAGAAAGCAGACTCCTGCTATTCTGTAGCCACTGTAACACCCCAGAACTGCAGCATTCAGACACTACTGTGAAATATGGCCCCTGCAAGGATTAGAGACAGGTGGAGGAAACAGAAAATAAGTGGCTGGAAGAGAGAAACTTCAGGACAGAGTCAGATGCTGTAAATTTGTCTTGATCGTGAGCTTAAAATAAGAAAATGCAGTTTAATGTGCCCCGTCTCTTCTGTATAACAGAGAATGAGACAAACTGGAGATGAGTATTGAATCTACCAACCAGTGGAGCCAACAGACCCGTCAGGCCCCAGGGCAAGATTGGAGAGGTGGCTCCACTCCTCTGAAGGGGTGGAGACTCAGGTAGAAGGGGCAGGGCGGTATCTCACGTCCCCCAGGCATCCCTCAGTGCTGACCACCATGTGCCATGCCTATCCCTGTCAGCCCTCCGTGTTGCCTGGAGCATGCTGGGCAGCACTCCGGCCACCACTGCTGTGGCAGTAGCAGCAGCAGTAGCCAGGAGCCCTGGGTCCTTGTGAACCACCAGGCCCTGGGGCAATTGGACTTGGCTCCCCTCCCCACCTTAAAATGGGATCCTGGTCCAAAAATGCCTTGGGTTTTGACCTGACAAAATAGATACCCAGCTGATGGACGTTGAACCCCTGGTGGATGAAGTTTGAAAAAAAATCAAACCACCAGTGTAGTTCATCTGAATAGATATCCCATTCTGCTGCAGCAGACACGGGCCAGTCCCCAGCACAATTCATCCCAAATGCCCTCTGTCCCCCTACACTCCAAATGCTTGGATCAGTCGGTGACTTGGATGTGAACCACAATTCAACCCATGACGTCTTGCAAGACCTGCCTTCATTGCGCCTGGTTTCTAATCAGCAGGGCAGCTACTGAAAAAGGCTGGTGATGTTACTATTTCTGCTGGTTTGTTTCTGTTTGTCCGGAAAGTCTCTTCCCAGCTGAGCTGCTGCTGCCTAGCTCGCTCTGTTGCTTCACACAAACAGCAGGCATTGGATTCCTTGCACAGATCTTAGCCTTTCTGCGCCCCAACCTTTAATTCTAAAGAAAACTTTACTCTTCTTCTCACACCCTTAATTGCAGGCAGACTTGCAATTTATTGCACTCAAAAGTTTTGCACTCAAAGCTGTTGGCTTGACCAATGTTACAGAAGACGAGTTCTTTTTAAAATACATAAAAATGTTGAATTTTCATCACAATCCAGAACAAATGTCTAGGTTGTTTTCTGATCTAAATTGTTTCACTTTTAGTGAAGGCAGAATTTGTGCAGTGCATCAGGCTGCCCAAAGAAGTGAAGATCCCTGTAATAATGATATTTTGATTGTAGATAAGCGGGGAGCTCAACATTTTTTTGACCTTCCCAACATGCTAGAAAAAACTCCATGGCCCAGCTATGCCACCACAACTACTTTTCTGTATATAAAAGCCGGGGCCAGGTAAGGGATAACAAGCAGGGGAAGTGTCCGGGGTTGCCCCGTGGAGATACATTGCAGGGTTTTGGCTTTCTGCCTTGGTCCCTAGTGAGTCTAATATGGGCTCTGCTTGGTGGTCCCCCTGAAACCTGCTGGGAGCCCCCCTGGGAGCCACAGACTCCTGGTTGAGAACCACTGGTATGGGCGGAACCTCTGTAAACCGGGATTCTCTGGTCCGGCAACATCCATGATCCACTAGGACTCCAGATGTTCCTGGTCCAGAGAGCCCCAAAAGCCAGGAGTCCAGTGGCAGGAGGAATGGCAGCTGGGAGCCCTGTCAAGGCTGGGAGCTCAGCCTGGCTGATGACTGGAGTTTTGCCGGAGCAACAGCAGCAGGGTCAGTGGCCAATAGCAGGGCTGTGAGCCCTGCAGGGATGATGGCAGAGGAGCCAGTGGCAGTGGGGCTGTTAGCCCAGCCGGGCCAGCATTGACCTCCTCTGGTCTGGCAAACTCCCTTGTTCAGGACCAGTCATGTTCCCAGGGTGCCCGCCAAGGGAGGTCCAACCTGTATCTGGCATCTCTTCTCTGAAAAGATGCAAAAAGTGCTTTCCAAACTATGGATGGAATTCATTCCGATATATACATTTGGTGCAGTCTCTGCACCGGGGGTGAATTTCATTGTATATATTCATGTGGCACCACTGAATTGCAACAGCCAGGTGGGTGACGGGTGCACAGAATGCTAAGAATAGTAAGGGGAGGAAACCAGGGCCAATGTCTGCTTTAAGAAATCTTCCATGAGATCCTTTAGAACCTCCACAAAGTCCTTCTTATTAAAGGTTCCATTTGAAAGATTCCCCCAGGCACTCACCCATAGGCTATGTCTTCACTGCATGCTTATTTCTAAATAACTCAGGTTATTTTAGTAACAGAGTGTGTGTCTACACAGCAAGCCCATTATTTTGAAATAATGGGCTTCCTATTCCGACTTCTCTACCTCTCATTTCCCAAGGAGTAAGGGAAGTCGAAGGAAGAGTGTAGGCAGCGCCTAAAACCGAGTTCAGATACTTCAACTTCAGCTGCGCAATTAACATAGCTGAAGTTGCGTAGCTTAACTCAACTTTAGCCCACCGTGATAGTGAATGCCTGGAACTCTACACGAAAGAAGGGCTGAGTTGGCTTTGCCAGGATTTGACTCCGTTGTTTGCAGGAGTCAAGCACATTCACATTTAGGCTTATACCATTGTGGCATTCCCCCTGCTTCGTTCTGTTGACTCCATAACACATTGCTGGGTTTTACTGGAGGTAATTGACAAGGTCCACATTCACCAAAATGGAGACTTTCAGAGGAAAGAAGCTCTCATGGGCTCCTTTAAGGAACCTGATAGAAGGAGGGTAAGACATGTGTGACAGGTTGAACCTCTCTAGTCTAGCACCATAGGGACTTGACCAGAGCAGAACCAGAGATTTTGCCAGACCACGGGAGGTCAATATTGTCTATCAGTATTACCAACTCTGCCACTGCTCTCTGGGCTGTTAGAAGACATTTAGGGACAAATTAGAGCTAAATAACACCACAAAACACTGAGAGCCAGAAACTGTAAACAAACTCTATGGGTCTGCAGGAAGCTTGGTCATATCCATGATAAGTGGATGTCCAGCTAACTAAAATCGTGCCAGACCATGGAGGTTGCCGGACCAGAGTGCCAGACGAGAGAGGTGATAGAAATGTAGCCATGTTAGTCTGGTGTAGCTGAAACAAAAAACAGGACTATGTAGCACTTTAAAGACTAACAAGATGGTTTATTAGATGATGAGCTTTCGTGGGCCAGACCCACTTCCTCAGATCAAATAGTGGAAGAAAATTGTCACAACCATATATACCAAAGGATACAATTTAAAAAATGAACACATATGAAAAGGACAAATCAAATTTCAGAACAGAAGGGGGATGGGGGGAAGGTAAATGTCTGTGAGGTAATGATATTAGAGGTGATAATTGGGGAAGCTATCTTTGTAATGGGTAAGATAACTAGATCCTTTGTTCAGACTCAGGTGTAAAGTGTCGAATTTTAGCATTAATAACAGTTCTGAGGATTCTCTTTCAAGTGCAGTCTTAAAAGGCTTTTGAAGCAGGATGCAGGTAATTAAGTCGTTGAGACAATGTCCTTTCTGGTTGAAATGGCAAGAAACTGTTTTTTCTTTGTGATCCTGTCTAATATCTGTTTTGTGGGCATTGATCCTTTGACGAAGTGTCTGAGACGTATGTCCAATGTACATAGCAGACGGACTAGAGAGGTTCAACCTGTATTTAAAAAGTGAGAGCTAATGCAGGGCATTTGGAGGATTGGTGTGAATAACTTTGAGGCCCATTCACTCCATCCAAGTCCATTGGGTCTGCAGAACTGGTCTAGGTCTTGGATGAAACCATGACCCAACAGAAGTCGAAGTCCAGGATTTCATCCATCGTCTCGTCAGATTTCTGGTACTTGCTGCTTCATGAAGAGCTAGCAATGTCATTAAAATGCAACCCTGTTGCTCCTGCTGTCTGCAACAACCTTCCTGTATCTCCAGCCCTCATCTGCTCACTCTCTCTTTCTCTCTCTCTCTCTCTCTCTCTCTCTCTCTCTCTCTCTCTCTCTTGCTCATTCTCATCTCAGCTGGAAATGCATGTTTCCTCCCTGGCCTAACTATCTTAATTTCACTCTTCCAGTGCTATTATTTACTGCTGCAGACCCCGATGCTGCAATTTGCGGCTTATAGGTGCACCATGAACTGTAGGATCAGGGCCCAACTTTGCCATTTTATCATTTAACCCTGAGCATGCAGCTTGGAAGGAAGATGCTATTTTAAAAATTAAACGCTGTAAAAGGACCCCGTTGAGTCTCCCCTCGCAGGTGCCAAAGCTGGATTCAGATGTAACACAGGTACTGACGGGAATTCAAGTCGCCTGGGGTGCCCATATTTAATTAAGTGCTTTGTACAGGTCTCTATTGCTATTTTATTCCTTGCATGGACATGCCTTGGGTAGCTGTGAGCGTGACCTTGTTTACTAATGGCTAATGCATTTTTAACATGACTTTTAATTAGAGTTTAAGTTGCCCTTGAAGTGTGACTGTGGTGTCTCCTTTCTGTCATCTTGCCCTCTTTCCACCCCACCTCCAGCTAGTGTCTTAGGAACAAGCTTTTTCAGGAAGGATGAGGACGCAGCTGTGCTACATTGGTCTCACAAAGAGCAGCCATCGTGTCATTGAAACCAGTGTCAACCACACAGGCATTCCCCTCCTGTTGCTATTCAATGCACATCCCAATTAACCCCCCCCCCCTACACTTGACAGGAACAAAAGGCTTTGATGGTCTTATTTGCTGGCCTGCTGCAGCTGTAGAACTATGTGAAGGATTTGTATCCATTTCAGCCAGGGCTGGGGAACCTGTTTTGGGCCACGGGCCGCAGACCCACCAAAAAATCAGTGGGGGGGGCTGCACAAAAGTGAGAAGCAAAAAACCCCCAAACAAACCCTCACTGACGTGGTCCCCAACTGAGGAGAAAGACACCCCCCCACATTCCCCTAGCACAGCAGAGCGTGGGGGGTCCAGACGAGTAGATTTTGTATGCTCCAGCCCCAGGCAGAGCACCATCACGGTCTCCCCAATAATGGGAGAGGGCAGCCCTGAGCCTCAGGGGCTGGATCCAGGCAAGCCGGGGGCTGCATCTGGCACCTGGGACTGAGGTTCCCCACCCCTGATTTAAGCAGAAGGTGGAGACTACGAATGGTGTCTAATAAAGCAATATGGTATGATATAATCCATGGGATGCGCCTCCTCCTTTTCTGGTCGAGGTTGCCCACTATGCTTGCCATTTACAAGGTTCCTACCAGAGATGCCATGGTTATAAATGTAGGAAATCAATGATCTGGGATTTAGGGAGTGCTAGGGCAGCTAGAGAACTGGTTTTCACTTTGCACCATTCATCACTGTTTTCAACATGGTTTAACGGCACAGTGGGTTCAATGACGGTGCTGCCTACACTAGTGCTTCTATGCAGGCCTGCCACGGGGGGAGGAAAAGAGCAAAGAGAACAATTGCCCCAAGGCCCAGCGATTCTAAAGGGTCCCTTATATGGCCACCACAATGCATCCCTTCCCGGTGCACTCTAAACAGCTCTAAGGGCTGTGGGGGAGCTGGAGAAGTGTTGTAGTCAGTTTAGCTACCTCCCCGATATAGAACGCTTAGAGATGAGCTGCCCAACAGAACTGGGGAGAAGTCTAGGAATGAGCGAGGGAGAAGAAGAGTGACGGTGCATAACAGGTGCAGCTGAGATTATGGGCAAGCTTTCTGGAGTGAGGAAGTAGAAATTAAATTGAATGCAGTAGCAGGAAACCAACGCGGGCTTCCGGGGTGGAGGAGGTGGTTGGAGTAATGGAAAAGAATGACTTTAGGAACAGAGTTTTTTTGTGCACTGGGGAGAGGTCAAAGGGGAAGGTTACAATGGGCGAGAGTCCAGAGATGATGGAGTCATGCTATGGAGTCTAAAATGGTATGTTTTAATGTGTCTGTATTCTATTCACATGGGTTCTTACTGCCAGCAGACATGACATCGGTGGCTCTAAAGAACTCGGTGAAAATGGTAAATGTTAATTTCAAAAGGTGTCCAATAAGTAAAGGCAGAAGTTCCATTTAAATGTCTAGGCAGCTGGAAAGTTAGTCAAACTAGTGAACTTTCTGTCACTCCTATCTTCTGGCTGTTAGTATCTGTGTGTGTTTATCGGTTATACACACTAGGCTGCTTTTCCACTGTGTGCTTGCATAGAATTAGAACAAGCTTCCACTGAAAAGGCAGGAGATTAACTGCCAATGTTCCATCTGATTTTTTCCTCACATGTGGAATAAATTTTACCATGTGCACTGAGGTATGTGAGGATGTGCACCACCAGTAGAAACACATACCACTGGCTGTGGGTGCTCTGTCAATAACTGGGTAGCTTTTGAATTTCTCCCGAGTGGCCACCCAAGTACACAGTTACGGGAAACACTGCTAGGGTATGTCTAGACGATGGAGCCATGTAGATTTGTTGTTTTGGAAAAGGGAAATGAAGCCGCGATTTAAATGATCGCGGCTTCATTTACATTTACATGGCTGCCGCGCTGAGCCGACAAACAGCTGATCAGCTGTTTGTCGGCTCGCGCGCTAGTCTGGACGTTCCCCCTGTCGACATCAAAGCCCTTTGTTGGCAGCCCCGGTAAACCTCATTCCAAGAGGAATAACAGGGCTGCCGACAAAGGGCTTTGATGTCGACAGGGAACGTCCAGACTAGCACGCGAGCCGACAAACAGCTGATCAGCTGTTTGTCGGCTCAGCGCGGCAGCCATGTAAATGTAAATGAAGCCGCGATCATTTAAATCGCGGCTTCATTTCCCTTTACCTATGTGTCTAATCTACATGCCTCTGCCGACAGAGGCATGTAGTCTAGACACAGCCCTAAAGTCCATTTCTATAGCACAGTTTTTCATTGGGTATCAGTGCATATGCTGGCACATCTGACACATCATTAGTTTAGTACATAATATACAAGGCCAGAAATGGAAATAAAAGCTCTGAGACATCGCATACATTCAGTAGCTTTTAGTCTGTTCATGCAGAATCTCCTAACAGAAGTAAGATTCCTCCACAAGAGCCCTGCAGTGGTTTCTATATGTATGCTGAATCCTGCTCATTTGCAGAAAAATAATTGGTCACTGGCTCCTTTGGCTTCTTTTGTTCCTTGTTTTTAGGGTTTTCAGGAGAATTTTGGTAATTGCTATTTTACAAAATCACTCTGGCCGAAAGTTTTGGGCTGAATCAAAAGTATATTTAGAATCCAGACCCAGTTGTTCGATTTCCAAAGGTGATGAACACAATCAGATCTAACTGAAGGTAAACTGAAGTGAGTGCGAATTGTGAACACTCACCTGCTTTAAAAAAATAATCTTTTTATCTGAAGTCGGTTCCTTACTGCATACATCCAGATTTGATTTTGTTTGTTTGTTTTTTGCTTTTCTTTTTTGGTAGCCATAGGCAAGAGCTGAATGGCATTTCAAATTTCCTTAGAGCAGAACTCCTCCTTGGGACTTATTAATACATCAGTGCCAGTGTAAAAGCAGAAGAAACAGATATATAACTAAAGGCAAAATACCATACAAGGAATATAATGCCACATTTAAATAATTTCAAGTCACTTAAACCTCTCTAACATCAGCAAACAGCTACAATTTGACAAATATAATTTCCCATTTTTCTAGACAAGTCGGTGTGGAATATTCAAATGCTCTTCCTAACTCCCTCATGCAGGTTAAAATACAGCTGAGGGAAATATTTGCAGTAACTAATACATTTAGTTCCACTTTCTGCAGGCTAATTGCCTGCCACCATACGTAGGTTTTACAAATATATCAGTTATTCAATGGATAATTTACATTGACTTTTAACTAAGGCAACTGTAACTTTCTGGTATTAGGCAATTATAAATGTTAGTAGAAGTTGTCGTAAATAATTAAATTATGGTAATATCTGGAGGACCGAAGTGGGATTTGTGGAGAGTACTGTATTAAAAAAAGAGGCAATCCCTAACCTAGAAGGAAAACAGACTAAAGCAGTGGGGGGCAATCTAAGCAAGTGAGCAGGCCACATGAGTGGCCTTCCTTCATCTCAGTGGGCCGCAAGATTGTCATAATCGAGATGGTCTCCCGGGATAAGCTAATTTTGCTCACTGCGCTTGCACACCTAGAATTTGCCAGCTGAATCACAACAGCACTTTGATTGGATGCAGAGGGAGTGCATGGCTCTCACATTCAATGTTGTGTGCAACCTGCATGCACCTCACTCCATGCGCCTTTGCTTTAAGCACATGCCACTTTAGTAATACTGGTAGGAATTATGCAGACAAAACCAGCAAAATCTGGCAACCCTGCACATGGGCAATGGTAAATAAAATGTCTCATGAGCCACACATAGAACCCCGAAGGGCTGCACATGGCCCTAGGACCACAGGTTACTCTCCACTGGACTAAAGTGATTGGATTGCGATACAAAAGGGCTTCAAAATATTCCTAATAAAAGGTATAACTAATACGAATATTTCTTACAACATCCCAAGGATTGGGAATAAGCATGGACAGCCTGTACTCAGAAGGTCCTTTAAAGCGGAGTCCAGTTAACCTGAGGCCAGGTGTGCTATTTGTTGCTTATCTTGAGCCACAGGAACATAAATGCAAATCAGAGGTTACCATCCAATATATCATCACAGGTTGCAGACATCTGGGGAACTATTTACTTCAGAGCCAAGAGGAGGCGATTTCAAAACAGTCAATAAGCCAGATGGGATGTAGCTAGAAACTTGTTTGGCTAAAGAGCACCAAGGACAAACATGATTGAATGACAGATCTTGAAGGCTGAAGAATTCCTACACAGCTCAAATGGACTGGGGTGTTTTGTGCCCTGTTGGGGTGGGGTAGGACAGCAGGGTCACATCCCTTTGGGTGGCCCAGTGTTTCTAATAGAGCTGGTTTTCTACATTTTTCCCTGAAACTTTCTTCCTTTTTTCTTCCCACTCCCACTCTCCAGATTAATTTTTTTCCAGACTGTATCCATTTTCAAATCACTAAGCATGCACACAATCCTGCTGCTCTCCCACCTCCCTATGGGTACGTCTAGACTGCAGGCTTCTTTCGAAAGAGAGCGTCCACACAGCAAAAGCGCATCCAAAAAGCAATCTGCTTTTTCAAAAGACAGCATCCACACTGAATGGACGCTATCTTGCATTTGAGTTGTGATTACTATGGACGGAGTGGCCACCACGGCACCTGTGCTTTTTTTTGGAGGCCTCTTCTTTCAAAAAATCGCCCTCTTCCATGTCCACACACGTCTTTTTCCGAAAGAGCTCTTTTGGGAAAGGCGTTCTTCTTTGTAGAATGAGATTTACCAATGTCAGAAAAAACCTGCGTTCTTTCAATTTTCTTTCAAAAGAACGCAATAGCAGTGTGGACATAAGTGAAGTTTTTTCAGAAAAACGGCCATTTTCCCAAAAAGCCCTGTAATCTAGATGCATCCTATTTAGGTATGAATTAGCCACAGTGGGAGTGTTTATACCTGATAGAGCTTTACCCCACTGCAGCCAAAACAACTAGCAAGACTCCTTAACATTTCCCTCTGTGTTGTGCGACCCATCCCAATGTCACATTCTTCTACCCCTGAACAAGGAACTTTATGAAAATAAGTACAACTTTTGCTTGGAGCCTTCACACAGCACTTTCTGCTATTTAAAGAAACAGTAAATGTATCCTGATGAATATCAGCATGGTTCTAGCTCCATCAGTTCCAAGCTTTCCACTTTATTTAGACTGTCAGCTCTTTAAGACACAGGCAAACCTTGTCAGTCATTATATGTAGAAAAAGTGTAGACACAGTCCTTAGCTACCGCTCAGTGCCTGATCTCTGCCTCGGGTTCTAAGAGTTGCCATAATAACGAGAACAAGAAAAAAGAGGCTGCTTGCAACATTAGTACATCTGTCTTTCTGCAAATGACACAACAGAAAGATACAGACTGTGCGACCTTGGGACAGCTGGAGTTTAAAAGATAAAGTGTGACCCCTGGCCAAAATAACATAAGTGACATATTTATAACTCTTGTTATTTCAATTACAGATTTGGGTTTGGTATGAAGAAGCGGCTCTTCTGAACACTGGGTAGGAGCAAGATGATTTTTATAACTATCATCTTTCTTAGCTCCAACTAATATTTAAACTGCAAATGTCCATAGCCCCCGTGAGACATTTTTTGATGGGAAAGCCAGGTGGAATTTTCAAAGGGGTGAAATCAACAGCATTCTAGAGAAATTACTCGGTAAATACCCTATAGAAATTAAAGTACATGAGATCCTCACGCCAGTGAGTTGTAACCATTTGACAGATTTGTGTGAGGGGTGGCTGGGTTATTCAGGATCTTAGTTACGTTGCTGAGGATTGCTGGTTTGAGTCTCAGCGTGGATCACCATCTCCAGTGTGGTGGGACATGGTGCTAGCCATATCACTCCTACGTGTGCCACTGGTCGTGAAAACTCATGTCCCTTTGTCATGACCCAATGAGCCTTTGGGAGACTTTACCTTATAACATTGTGCAGCAGGGATAAAATTCTCTATTAAACTGAATAGGATGGTTCAAAAACCCCTAGAAAAGGTAATACTGCTATTATATCCTATTTGGAACTATTCCTTATGGGACTGTGGACTTACAGAAAGCACCCGTTCAGCTGCAAGGCTAAATTTTTCACCATTAACAGGGTTTTATTTCCAAGGGAATCAGGGGACCACATTCTTCTTGGACCAAAATCTCATGCTGCAGGCAGTAAAATCACTAACAACTTGAACAAGTCAGCATCTGAGACTGAGAGAGACAGCTGAATTAGAACTCATTTGCAAATTCAAAACTGTCAATTTAGAATTGAATAAGGATCTCAACTGGTTAATGCATTACAAAGGCAATTTCCCCTCTTTGCATATTCACATCTCCAGATCAAATGCTGTGAATGACTTAGTTGCACACTGACTTGATTAGCTTCATTAATACATGCAACTTCTTCCTTATATATACCCCTACTTCTATAACTTCCGCTCCAGTTCATCTGATGAAGTGGGTTTTCCCCACGAAAACTTATGCCTGAATAAATCTGTTAGTCTCGAGGGTGCCACAGAACTCCTGGGGTACATCTACACAGCAGGGCTTAACTTGAAATAAGCTACGCAAATTGAGCCACGTCAATTGCATAGCTCATTTCAAATTAGCTTATTTCAAAATTGGGAGCATCTACATAGCACTTACACAAAATAGAGGACTCTTCTTCTGACTCCCCTTACTCCTTGTACAATGAGGGTTACAGGAGTTGGAGTAGGAAGTCCTCCAGCCTGACAGTATTTCAACATTATTTCGAAATAACTGCCCGCTGTATAGACATACCCCTATTGACCATGCAGTTATTTGTGCTATGTCTACACTATGAGTTTTCTCAGCAAAAAATATGCTAATTATGAGTCACAATCTCAATTGCATATTTTCTGCCGATCCATTTTTGCGCTAGGGGTTTTTGTGCAAAAACGAGCAATGTGTATGTTTCCTTTTTGCCCCTAAGCCCCCTTTTCCACACGATCCTTATGCCCTAAAATTGAGGTATACCGATCTCGCAGAAAAAGGGGATTTTGCACAAAAAGAAAATGTCCACACTGCTTGTTTTCGTGCAAAAGCCCCTAGCGCAAAAACAGATCTGCAGAAAATATGCAAATGAAATTGCGACTCAGGCAAATGAGTCCCTCATTAGCATATTGTTTGCCGAGAACACTCGGGATGTGTCTAGACTGGCAAGTTTTTCCGCAAAATCATCTGATTTTTGCGGAAAAACTTGCCAGCTGTCTACACTGGCCACTTGAATTTCCGGAAAAGCACTGATGAGCTTATGTAAAATCATCAGTGCTTTTCCGGAAATACTATGCTGCTCCCGTTCGGGCAAAAGTCTTTTTCCGAAAGACTTTTGCACAAAAGGGCCAGTGTAGATAGCATAGTACTGTTTTCCGCAAAAAAAGCCCTGATCGCGAAAATGGCGATCGGGGCTTTTTTGCGGAAAACCGTGTCTAGATTGGCATGGATGCTTTTTCGCAAAAAGTGCTTACGTGGAAAAGCATCCTGCCAATCTAGATGCGATTTTTCCGAAAATGCTTTTAACGGAAAACTTTTCCGTTAAAAGCATTTTCGGAAAATCGTGCCAGTGTAGACGTAGCCTTGTAGTGTAGACGTAGCCTGACTCTAGGCTTACCATTTGTGTCAAGCAGCATGACATAACTGGGACCTGCTCTGTGTCAGGTTTCAGACAGCAGTGAAGGACTGCAGTGATGCATGTTCTGTAGGGCTCCAGAGCACAAACAATGTTATTTGCGCATCCGTGCACTCATTCTGCCCACTTCTGTACAGTTTGTCTTCTGACAAGAGTGCGGCGATTTGTGAGGACACTCAAAATGGTTTTTATTACTCACCAGAGAGAAGATCCTATCTCCCATCTGGTGGCAGAAAGACCTAGTCTAAACAAGCAAGACTGGAGCTTCTTATTATGCAACCACATCAGTAATTCTAGCTGTGCGTTACTTGACCATCTGTTATCTAACGTACTGTGTTCAGACCCCTCCGTTGCCTCGGGAATCATGCCTAGGAAACAGTCTAGGCTAGTGGTTTTCAAACGAGGGGTTGTTGCCTATCAGGCATTGGGTCTCGTTGTTGCAGGATGATCTGTAGGGATGTTAAGAAGTGGCCAGCGGTAGGTCCGGCTCCTGGGGGAGGGGGGGGGCAGAGAGCGCATAGGGCTCCACACACTGCCCCTCCCATGAGCACTAGCTCTGCACTCCCATTGGCTGGGTCATCTGCTGCTGTTTGTTCTGGGGCGCAGCATGGTCTGCCAGGAAGGCAGGAAGCTTCTGTAGCACCCCCCTGCACTGCTGATGAAGAGCCACTTGGGGTAAGTCCCTCCTGCACCAGCCCTGATCCCCACCCAAGCCAGAGCCCCCACCTACAGCCCAAAGCTCCTCTTCAGCCCCATCTCAGAGCCCCCACTCTAGACACATTATGTTGGGTCATAGTACTGGTAGGCCCCGTCCCTCTCTGGAGATACAAAAGCTGGAGGAGCAGCCAGCCAGAGACCCCCCTCCGTGGGTGCTGCATGGCAGGCTCCCGTCATGGGGCCTCAGGCTCCGTTCCTTGGCCACACATGGCAGGCTCTGGCCCCAAACTCATACTTCCCATCACGGTTGGCCTCTTCCTTCCTCTATCCCTACCTCCCTACCCAGGGCTTAATTTGTCCCCAGGCTTGCTGGGGCTACGTCAGTCTGCTGCGAAAAGTGATATTGGTATGCTAATACATTTCACAGCAGACTGAGTAGCTTGCAAGTCTTTAAAAAAGCAACCAGCGAAGGAAAGGAAACCAGAAAAAAGACAAGAGGGATTTGTGTTTCTGTTCTGCTTAGGCCTAGTTAAGAATAGAAACCACTATACGTTATTTGTAATACGGAGTCTAAAAAAAAATCTGCATAAATAAATGGCAGTGATTTGGACATGAACCTAGGAATGTATTTGTTTTTCAAGTACAGGCAGTCCCCGGGTTACATGGATCCGACTTACAAACAGGGTGAGGTAACCCCGCACTAGCTGCTTCCCCCCAGCAGACCAGGGAGACGCGAAGCTAGCGCCCCCCCCCCCCCCCCCCCCCAGCAGACAAGGGAGACGCGGAGCGGCTTTTCTCAGCAGACACCTCAGCTTGAGAATAAAGGACTGAGGGAAGTGAGGTGTGGGAGAATAAAACTGAGCTCTGGGGAAATGTTTGGCTAGAGTTTCCCCTACAACATGTACCAGTTCCGACTTACATACAAATTCAACTTAAGAACAAACCTACAGTCCCTATCTTGTACATAACCCGGGGACTGCCTGTATTTGAAGAGAAAATGTCAGAGTAGCCACCAGCCAGAGGCCACCAAAACATTTTGATGTGAAAATCCCTGCTCTGAATCACATTCCATGGAGGCGGGGGCCTTTCCCGCATCTCCTATAGACCATGATGCAGTCCTATCCTTTGACTTGCATGACAGTCCTTGGGGCAGATCTGTCTGGGTGCTTACCCCAGTGCAGATACAGAAAGGCGTCAGCTTGCTACCTTCCCAGCTCAGAGGGTGAAGCCTGATCTCGCCCCCTGTTGCAATGACCGCAGTCTTCGACCACTGGAGCAGGGATGAAGAAACATAAGGGCTCAGGTCTATGCCCCCTCTCTCTTTGGGCCTACCCATAGCATCCCTCCTGTGCAGGTCCATTGTGGAGGCAGCACAGAGCTGGTGGACCAGACTCTATCTTGGGAGGCTGCTGTACTAAGGGGGTACACTGGGGGCAGGGGCACTTATAGCCTCCATGGGCCCCTGGGTAAGATGGGCGGGGGCTTGCTCTGCACTCCCAGAAGGGGTAGGGCCATGGGTGGAAGGGGCAGGGAGCCAGGGCAGCCAACCAATAGCACTGACCCCACCCCCCAGCTCTCAGAACTCCACAGAGCACGTGGTACGGTACTCCACCAGTGATTTAAAGGGCCCAGAGCTCAGTTTTTGTACCAACGAACATGCTGAAATTCCTGCCAAGTGATTTTTTTTTTAGGCCTTCAGAAAGGCGACTGTGTCTTCCTGACTGAAGCTTCTGGCTCTACTGAACAAATATTAAACATGAAGATTAAATAAAAGGTGCTAGGATTCTCCGTCAAGTCTACAGTACTTTGCAATGCTTATTGGCAAGAGCTTGTCATTGTAGGCTCTGGGATTTGTAGACATTGAAGTGAAAAGGGCCTTATCTAAAACAAATCCCAGATCCCTGTGTGCTGCCTTTGCTAGAATGGCTTGGTAGATTAATAACTGTGTGACCCATTATCAGCTATAATACATCAGTAAGGGTTAAATCGTCCCTACTGCTTTTCACAGCAGAGAGGCGGAAAGAAGCAAACACTCACAGACAAGTAAGCAATCCATCTGTCATAGGATGAAGGGCTGAGTTTAATGTCGTCATTCTTCTGTCCCGCTGACCCTGGAAGGTGGAGAGGAGATGAATCCGTTTGGGAAACCACTCTGTACAACATCCGCCATGTGGATCTAGATGTAAGACAGGCCTGCTCCTGGAATGCAGAACATCAGTACTTCCAATATAGTGGACTAAAGTGTCATGATGGTGAGGATGACACCTTTCAGTAGTATGGAGGGTGTGCCACAAAGCTATGGAAGAAAGGAAAGGAAAATGGATATGGTCCACAGATCTAACAACATGCATCATAGGTTGCCCAAGTAGGGCAGCACTTCCAGTGAGCATTCAGTGGGTGTGATGCAATGTGTATTTTCAACCTGTGCTTCGCAGACCCATGGGGGACCCTGGACTATGCCTACGATTTTCAAAGGGGCTCTGCAAATAAAAAAGTCAAAACCCTCTTCTGTACTTTTATCTTGGAACCAGTGTGTCACTTTGGAAGGAGATGCCCCACGTGCCACTGGAAATATTGCTATCATTGTTACTGCTGTTATGAATAAAGGACCAGATCCAAAGCCCCATGAAGTGAACAGGAAAACTCCCCTTCACTTTAATGGGCTTTGGAATAGGCTCACAATGCAGAAAATTAAAGCTAATTCACCAGTTTGAATGGAACAATACATGGTCTCCCTCTCCCACCTCCACTGACCCCAGCTCCCCAAGTATTGCGGTCTCATTAGCTTATTGCCAAAACAGCTTTTCCGGGCTGTTTTTTTCCCCTCCTGTCTCACCGAGAAGGAGAAACATACACAGCACGGATGAGCCACAGCTGGGAGCTAGCAAGGCCTCTTTTGTCACAGGCCGAGCTTTGCCCGGTGGCATCTATTAGTCTCTATGACTAAGAACTCTGTGAAAACTCCGGGCTAAACTAGCACGTTGGAGTGTGTGAGAATCTAGCAAGTAGAAAATTCCAATCTCATCTGGTTTGTTTGAGAGCGTGACCTAGATTCCAGGACTCACGGCTACACAAAAAGGAGCACTTTGTGTGTGTCTGTGTCTGCCTGTGTCTGTGTGTGTTGTTTTATAATCAAGCTCTCCATCACTGCAACATACTCTAGTTCACGCAGCAGGAAATATTCCCCAGGGCTTAGTACAAGGCAAACGGTCTTGTGCCTGCTTGACATCCTGATTTAAGGTGAAGACTGGAATGTCACATAGGGAAAAGAACAGAACTGGCATATTCCCTCTGGACCTGATCCTGCCCCCACTGAGGTCAACGGCAAAACTACTATTGACATCAGGTCTGCAGGACTGGGCTCTCATCTTTTGCTAGTACCACACAAAGAAAATTGGCCTCTGAGATCCAGCTGCACCACCACGCTCAGTTAGTTCCAGGCTCGGGGATATCTCTTTCCCCTGATCCTCTCCATTTTTTCCTGTTCTTTTTCTCTTTCTTGTAATGCAAGCAAATACAGTGTGTATCTTGGCTCCAATATGCCTGGGCACGGAGTAGACCCGCTGATGGCAGAGAAAAGGGGGCCGAGGGCAAAGAGTAAAGTTGCCCTTGGCCCTTTAAATCTCCATGGGCGCGCCGCTTGGTCTGTGCAGCTCTGAGGACTGGGGAAGGCATGTCACATTCCGGGCAGTGCCAAGGGCTGGTTTCCCCCAGTCCTGCCCCTTCCTGGAGCGCAGAGCCAGCCCCTCCCACCTTGTCCAGGGGTTAGGGTTGCCAGATGTCCGGTATTGACCCGGACAGTCGGTATTTTTGCCTCCTGTCCAGTAAAAAAAATTTCAGAAAATACCGGACACTTAAAATGTCTGGTATTTTTTAATATTTTTCCCGGCCAGGAGGCAAAAATCCCGGGTGCTTACTTGGTTCCACAGGGGAGCTGTCTGGCCCGGAGCAGGAAGACAGGATGGGGGACAGCTGCCAGCAGCCTGTTAGGGCCAAAAAGCCTCAAAGGCATTTCTTAAAGGGGCTGTGCTGGGTTTTTATTATTATTATTATTGCTTAATAATGCTTAGGATCCTTTTTCTCTCTCTCTTTTTTTTTGCTCAACAACTTTGGCCTCCTCCCTTTTTTCTAAACAGAATTTTTTTCCCCTGTGTTTTTTTTTTGGGAGGGGAGGAGGTTCGGTATTTTTGGTTAACCATTTGGCAACCCTACCAGGGCCCATGGAGGGGTCAGCTCCCCTGTCCCCAGTGAACTCCCCCTTAGTACAGCAGCCTCCCATGACAGAGTCTGCTCTGCCAGCTCTGTGCTGCCTCCACGATGGACCACTATGTCGGCACCCTGGCGTGGAGGCTACCTTGTGCCACTACAGCACCCACCATCACCAGAATGCTGGTGGGATCTAGACAGCAAAGGATTCCTCCTGTACAGTCACTGCTACATGCTGGGCCATGGGGAGCAGCCGGGATGGACTTACATCAGGCTGGTCTCTGGTTGCCGGAAAACAAGCAGACACCTGGCAACTCTACTTGTGCTGAGTACAACTCAGCTGAACCAGAAAACAAGAGCTCTTTTTATTAAAGTGTCATTTCCCATAACACTATTTCTCCCTCACATCCCCCTTTTTTTGGACCAGTTCACTATGGCTACATCTACACTGGCATGATTTTCCGGAAATGCTTTTAACGGAAAAGTTTTCCGTTAAAAGCATGTTTGGAAAAGCACGTCTAGATTGGCAGGACGCTTTTCTGCAAAAGCACTTTTTGCGGAAAAGCGTCCGTGGCCAATCTAGACGCGCTTTTCCACAAAAAAGCCCCAATCGCCATTTTCGCAATCGGGGCTTTTTTGCGGAAAACAAATCTCTGCTGTCTACACTGGCCCTTTTGCGCAAAAGTTTTTCGGAAAAAGAATTTTGCCCGAACGGGAACAGCATAGTATTTTCGTAAAAGCACTGACAATCTTACATGAGATCGTCAGTGCTTTTGCGGAAATTCAAGCGGCCAGTATAGACAGCTGGCAAGTTTTTCTGGAAAAGCGGCTGCTTTTCCGGAAAAAGTGGCCAGTCTAGACACAGCCTATGTGTAACTGGAAAGGAAAGTTTTCACTCTGTTGTCTGTGAGCTGTCCCCTTAAATATATTGGCGTCCCCTTGCCTACTGCATGGGTAGCTGCTGTTTTGAATTTAGTCCAGATGATGAATGTGACAGAGGGCAGGACTGTGTTCTTTCTCTCCTGGGAGATTTATGACTGTTCTTTCTTTTATTCTACCTTTTGTTCTTTGTTTGAGAGAAATGCTGCCTGTGTGACCAGGGCGTGACAGGCAGGAGTGCAGGTGACAAACAGGAATAAATATTCATTGACTCCACTAGCTGTACTGTTGCAATCTAGGCCAAGAAATACATGCCTTGAATTCTTTTATATGAGCAAACATAACTGTTTGGAACTAGTTTCTCTGAATGATATTCACAAGCCAAATATAGCTATGGAGGCTGATAGGGGGTCAGCCCAAACTAGAACATCGGATCTGACCAACTTTGAAGAAGTTTGGCTGTAGCTGCGTATCCCAACAGTATGATTCTCATACGTGTGTGTATGTGCTAAGAATGATCATTATAACACCACTCATTTCATGGCACAAGCGATGGTGCTTTTGCTAAGGGTGTACTGTAAAATGAAAACCGGGCACGCAGCCTTACAAGTTTAAAAAATAACACACTATCAACTCGTTTTGACCTAACAGGTTATATTGGGTCTTGACCCTTGCTGCTGGTGTCAATGGGATTGCGATGATGTTAGATTGTCTGCTCTGTAGGGTGGGGTCTGACACTTATTCCATGTTTGAACTTATACAATGGAGCCCTGATTCTGATTCGGGGCCTGTCGGCACTTTGGACGTACAGTCAGTCAGTGCAGAATTGGATTCCACGCAGAGGCCACTGGTGAGGGGAAACTTGGGGGGCCACTGGCCACCCTTCCCTGCTCCTGCTCTTCCCTCTCCCCATCTCCTCCCCATCCTTGCTCCACCCCCACCCCTTCCCCCAACGGAGGCAGCCCGGGGGACTAGAAGGGCCAGAGGCCAGTGCTGGCTGCAGGGGTCCATCCCCCGCACACTCACCAGCAGTGATGGGGGAAGTGGAGCAACATGGCTCCAGCTTGCTCTGCTCCTCTGGCCATGTTGCTCCGCTTCCCACAGGTGAGTGGGGGCTGGGTCCTGCCCCTGTGCTGGAGGGGTGCACTGGGAGAGCAGAGTGAGCTGGGGCTGACTTGCTCTGCATCCCCCGCCACTGTTGGTGAGTGCCGGGGGGCGGAGTCCTGCTGTGGGCACCAGTCTCCCCCTCCCCTTTAGCCCTCCCACTGGCTGCTGGCCTGTCCCTCCCTCCCACAGCATCTGGGGGCACACGGCCTCTTGTGCCCACCACATGTCACCCATGGATGAAATTCAGCCCTGCGCAGAGCCTCAGCGCAAAGCTCATCAGTCACTTAATTTGCATTTAAGCCCAGGCAGAGCAGAGGTCTGGTGCTTGTGAAACGCTGGCAGAGTCCAGTCATCCAAGGGTGGGATGGAACCTGGGGCTTCCAGGGTTTAGTGTATGAGCCTCCACCAGAGGAGCTAAAAGCCACGTGTGTCTGAGCTGAGGCCGGGTCAGACTTGTCAAGCTCAGCATGGTGTAGGGCAGGGGTGGGCAATAATGTTTTGCTGGGGGCCGCTTCAGAAATTTTTGAAGTGGCCAGAGCCTCACCCAACGGGGCAGGGCCTCAAGCAGAAGGGGCAGGACCAGGATACTTCCCTGCTTCCCCACCCACAGACCATGACCGGTCTGTGGGTGGGGGATCCCCTTTGCCCCGCCCCCGGTTTTCCTAGGCATCCATGCCCCTGGCAGTGGGAGGAGACTTCGCATGCTCCCCCTTCTGCCCCCAGGCCAAGGCCAGGAGCCTGTGGTGCTTCTAAGTGCCACACTCCTTGCAGGGCAGGGTGGAAGAAACTTTGCATGCTCCCCACCCCAGGCCCTAATTGGGCTGAGGACAGGGGAGCAGCAGGGCCTCTGCAGGCTGGATCAACTCACTTGGCAGGCCTGATTTAGCCATTGGAGGCCCTTTTACCCACTCCTGGTCTAGGGGGTGCCATGGAGGGGGCAGAGCAGTGCACCAAACAGGATAGGTTGCCAGTAGCACTGGAACTATTTTTAGAGTGGGGGTCCTGATGTGCACCCCAGAACCTTTTTGCACCCATCACTGCCCCAGGCTGGGGTCACACCTAGAGTTGCACAATCTCCAGTAATGGCATCTGGTCCAGGATAGTTGGATACCCTGCCACAGCTAGAGGTGGCTGCAGAGCCCTGGGCTGGCAGCAGGACCTGGCGTGGCAGTGCAGCTTCTAGGTCCAGTGGCCTGGCCTCCACAGATGGTAGGCAGGCAGCAGGATCTCAAGCAGAAGCTGGCAGGGCCAGTGGGACCCGGGAGGGGCTGCCTGGATGCTGGAACTCAGGGCTGGTGGGAACCCGGAGGGGCCACTTGGAGGCCAGGACATTGGGCTGGTGGAGCGGGTAAGGGGTCTGTCCTTGGGGCATGAGATAGCCAGGGTGATAATTGTGGCTGATAATTTAACGCAACCAGACTAACTTTGAATTTGCAGTGAAATGCGCAATAGCTCAGAGGCCCAGCATCCCAATTCGCCATTGCTTTGCTGCAACACCCGCGATGAGCCTGCCGTGTTGTTCAAAGATGCTCTCCGGCACGCTTTGTCATTTCAGAAAGTTTCTTCCTCTCCCTTTTTCATTTCCTGGCCATGTCCCTTCATGAGTCATGACTTGATTCTTTCGCCTCAGTGTGATGCAGCAGCCAAGACATTTTTAAAGCCTGGATTTTTCTCAAAGGTTCAGATGATGAAAGTCTGGTTTTTCAGCACAGCTAGCCCAGTCGGGTCCCTTTGATGTTACAGAATAGAATTGTAGCAGCCTGACATGAAGCGTTTTTCAGGAAATAGCCCAACAGCAAGGAAATGTCTCAAAGGCAGAAGGAAAGAAACTTGGTTTTGGGAGAATAACAACTGTGAGATCCTCTTTGCAAGCTACCTGAAAATCAGGCAGGGCCCAACACAGGACAATGGGAGCAGGGCTCCAGGCCCAGACGGTGGATAGTGAATACTCATAGGGTTGCCAGTTGTCCGGTATTGACCCAGACAGTACTGTATTTTCGCCCACTGTCCAGTAAAAAAAATCAGAAAATACCAGACACCTAAAATGTCCGGTATTTTCTGATTCTTTTCCCAGGCAGGAGGTGAAAATACTGGACACCTGGCAACCCTATGACACAACCCAGCCCCCGGGCCCCTACCTCCAGACTCCCTGCTTACCAGGTTCCACAGGGAAGCTGCGTTTTGGCTTAATAAATAAAATAAAATGGCCACCAGAAAAAAGCCTAAAGACCAAGGGTCATAGTGCCTTCCCTGGGTCATAGTGCTCAACCGCTCCCCTGTTCCTATCCCTATTCTAACTCTGCACTCACTCTTAAAGGGGCCATGTTGTTTTAATGCATAATGCGTTAAATGCAGATTTTAGGGCTTTAAAATCTGATAGAATGGAGCGTATGATTTAAAATTTAGGACTTAACCTCCCTGGCTCTACATTTTTGCTTTAATTTTCCTTCATCATTTTTGCTTCTTTCCCAGGGATCTTGGAAGGAGAAAAGCTCCTCTTCCCATCTCATTTTGCTTTTCATCATTGTTACCACTGGATAAATAACTGGGGGTATGTCTACACTACCACCCTAGTTCGAACTAGGGTGGTTAATGTAGGCAACCGGAATTGCAAATGAAGCCCGGGATTTGAATTTCCCGGGTTTCATTTGCATGTTGCCGGGCGCTGCCATTCCTATTCCGAACTACCTGTACTCCTCGTGGAACAAGGTGTAAAGGTAGTTCGGAATAGGAAGCCAAATCCGAACTACCTAGTCCATGCCGCGTGTAGCCACGGGCGCAGAGTCCGAACTAGCCGGCATTTAAAAATGGTGGCGCCCGGCAACATGCAAATGAAACCCGGGAAATTCAAATCCCGGGCTTCATTTGCAACTCCGGTTGCCTACATTAACCACCCTAGTTCGAACTAGGGTGGTAGTGTAGACATACCCTAGGTTAGAATGGCTGTCCCAAGGTCATCACTAAGGGCAAATGCTAGATCCAATGCAAAGCTCCAGTGAACACTGGAAAGGTGTCCAGAGGATACAGAAAACTCCCCTGAAAGCTATTGAGAGTCAGTTCCTTCCTCCAACCTCCTCCAGCTAGTCATAGGAATTATAATGAAATTATGCCCTCCTCCCACTATCTGAGTGCACTGATCCATCCCCCTGGCTACACAAACTTAAGGGAATATTGATGAACTTGGTTAAATCTGGAGCAACCCCAACTTCTCAGAGAACATCGGAAACCTTTGGCTTCCTCAGCTTCCAGAGGATGCCAGCCAGCAAAGTAGACACGATGGTTTCAAACGATCCACATAGCCAACCAGCCTGCTTAGCCATCTAACAGACATTTCCACTGCCCTCCAGCCTTAGAACACAGACCACAACTTCTCACTGCCAATTTGCCACGTGGAAATTGCTCAGTAGCTTCCTCTGCCACACACAGCCCTGGGCACTCTGCCTGGAGTGCTCATTTGCTAGCATGCTTTGAGAGGCTGGTTGGCAGGTCTGTGTTGTGCTGTGGGTGAGAGGAACGTGGGGCATGGGGAAGATGACAGAACTTTGGGAGAAATAAGCAGGATTATGCCGAGAGGTTTAGGAGCCAGAATTTGGTAAACTTGGGTTGTAACACTGTAGGATCGAAAAGAGTGAAAAATTGAGCCTGTGGTGGTCCTTACCTAACCGCATCCCAAAAGAGATAACGAATATGTAACAGCTAGGCTGGGTCCAGACTGTCACATCCTGATTCAAACATCTCCATCTCCAATGCTGCCTTGTTGAAACAACGACATTAATATGCAGCGGGAACTGTGTTTATGCAGCCATGGACAGTCCTGCCCCAGAAACACACCTTGAACGGTGACAGGTGCCTGTCCAGCTATTCTGTGTTCCCCAGCTTACAAAGGGAAGAAGGTATCAATTAGATCAGTAGCAACTCCCAGGCTATTAATACACATTTCTCATGTAGTACATTCTGATCCCCTTTACATTTCTAGCCTCAATAAACAAGTAAGGTGCCTCTACACTGCACCTGGAGTTCGAAATAAGCTACACAAGTTGAGCTATGTAAATTGCATAGCTTCTTTCAAATTACTTTTGCAATAGCTTCTTTCAAAATTGGGCGCTGTCTACACAGCACTTATTTCAAAATAAATCACTGTTCCAAAATGCCCCTTACTCCTCGTGGAGTTTACAGGAATGTTGGAATAATGAGCCCGTTGTATTTCAAAATAACAGGTGCACTCAAAAGATGCGGCATAGCTACTTCAGAACACCTCTGGTATCTCAAAATAGTGCTGCAGTGTAGCCGTAGCCGTAGAATCCATCACACTAATAATTCATGAAGTGTTCACTCACTTTACCCGTCAGTCCATCAGTGCATTTCCTTGGCACCATGAGAAATATTCTGTCTAGTTTGTTTGATACAGACAGGACACCAGCAAAAGGAATTTCCTCCTTGCAGAGCAAACTGTATTCAGACTTGTTTCTGAATTTAGATTTCCTAATTTCATTGTAAAGAAACCAGACTTTTACACAGCACCAGGCTGTTCTCAATACTGCATGGAAAAATCATATTTTATAACAAAGTGTAAAGGAGAAGGTGAAAGCTGATCACAGAGTTAATCAAGCATTGGTTGAGCCCAAGCAGTTATTTTGATCCGAAGGAAAAACATCACTACCATTTTATCCAGACGGGGTGGGGGATGAGGTGAGAGATGAACGTTCATGACAACAGCACCAAGGGGAGTCAATCTTTTCCCTTTATTCAGCACTGGTGAGGCCACATCTGGAGTATTGTGTCCAGTTCTGGGCCTCCCACTACAGAAAGGATGTGGATGCATTGCAGAGGATCCAGCAGAGGGCAACCAAAATGATTAGGGGGCTGGAGCACAAGACCTACGAGGAGAAGCTGAAGGATTTGGGCTTATTTAGTCTGCAGAAGAGAAGAGCGAGGGGGGATTTTATAGCATCCTCAACTTCCTAAAGGGAGTTTCCAAAGAGGATGGAGAGAGGCTGTTCTCAGTAGTGACGGTTGGCAGAACAAGGAGCAATGATCTAAAGTTACAGTGGGGGAGTTTTAGGTTGGATATTAGGAAAAACTATTTCACGAGGAGGGTGGTGAAGCACTGGAATGGGTTACCTAGGGAGGTGGTGGAATCTCCATCCCTACAGGTTTTTAAGTCCCGGTTTGACAAAGCCCTGGCTGGGATGATTTAGTTGGGATTGGTCCTGCTTTGGGCAGGAGGCTGGATTCGATGACCTCCTGAGGTCTCTTCCAACCTTAGGATTCTATGATTCTATGATTTATGATTCTAACAGCAGCAAGGGGAGTGCATCTCTCTGCAAGTCCTTGGCTTAAAGAAACAATGATCAGTTTCAATCAAGATCATTACAAAGGGTGAAATGTGCCCATGTGCAAAGGGCAGCACAAGACCGATGCATTATTCAAGCCTCATTTTAACCCTCAAAATGAAGAGTAATTGGGTTTTAGCACAACACTGGTAACCCTCTCTGCAGAGAGGAATTTTACCCAAAGTAACCTCCTGGGTGGTTTTTGTTGTTGCAAGTGGGGGAGGGGGGAATAATCCCACAGGAGAATGCACAGGTATTGTTGGGAGGTATATGAAAATACTATGATGTGAAGTTGAAGGCTTCCATTTAAGAAGCTGATTTATTTTTATAGGTTATAGTGAAAAATACATGAAAAATACCCCAAACAGACAGCCCTGAAGACTGAAGTGCTGTTGTTATTTACAGAACATGTCTATTGCAGGCTTTCCCACCCAGACTCACTCATGTGTCTCAAACCTGCTCTGATGGGATAAAGAGGAGAGCATAGCTCAGTCCACAAACCCATTCCACTCTTGCCTTCTTTCTGAGGTCAGCACTAATGCTATATTTTGGGGTTGTGCCAGCAAGGCCCCTCTGCTATTGGAGAACCAGACACAATAGAATAAATGGACACAAATCAAACATTAAGAATGGCAACATTCAAAAACCAGTGTGGGAGCACCTTACCTTCCCTGGACACACAGCATATGTCTAGACTACATGCCTCTGTCACTAGAGGCATGTAGATTAGGCTACCCGGCACAGGAAAATGAAGCGGTGATTTAAATAATCACCACTTCATTTAAATTAAAATGGGTGCCGCGCTGAGACGATCAGCTGTTTGTCGGCTCAGTGCGCTAGTCTGGGCACTCCACGGTCGACATCAAAGGCATTTGTCGACCGCCCTGGTAAACCTCGTCCCACGAGGCATAGTGGGGCAGTCGACAAATGCCTCTGATGTCGACCGCAGAGCATCCAGACTAGTGCACTGAGACGACAAACAGCTGATCGTCTCAGCGCGGCAGCCATTTTAATTTAAATGAAGCGGTGATTATTTAAATTGCCACTTCATTTCCTATGCCGGGTAGCCTAATCTACATGCCTCTGTTGCCAGAGGCATGTAGTCTAGACATACCCACAGTTACTGACTTGCAAGTTGCCATTCTTAGGCCAAAAAAAGTCAAAAAAAGGCTGTAGCACAAAACTGCTGAGCTGGAATTCATATGCGAACTTGACACCATCAGAAAGGGTCTGAATAGAGACATGGAATGGCTCTCTGATTACAATAAGTAATTCCCCCTTCAGATACTCTCTCCTCATCACTATTGTGGGTGAGCCACATCTACCCTGACTTAATAAGCACTAGTGTTATACTCCCATCCCCATATTCTTGCCTTTCCTTCATGTCAAGCATCTGAGGAAGTGAGCTGTAATTCAACAAAGCTTGTGCCCTAATACATTTGTTAGTCTTTAAGGTGCCACCAGAATCCTTGTTTCTGTTGACACTTGTCCAGATACCCCCCAAACTTATTTTGTATCGGTTGTGTAATAACAATCAACCAGAGATACCAACTTTTAGTTACTGCCTTCCTGGCCCGAATGCAAACTTAGAAACTTAACGGTGATCCTCAGACAAATCCCGCCATGTCTGGGTCCCAGCTGTAATCAGGCAAAGGGTTGAGTGGTGCTCTTCTCACCGCCTTTGTTTTTTTCTTTGCAGGTCTCCATGAACTTCAGTGCTCCCTGCCTGTGGAAAACAGAAGAATCTTTCTGGATGAATTATCCGAGGTCAGCTTTAGTGAATGCAAATTTAGCTTGTCGTTAACGGACCTTTTTATCATCATCTTCTCTGGAGTGGCGGTCTCCATCGCTGCCATTTTGTCCAGCTTCCTCTTGGCGGCACTGGTGCACTGCTTCCAGAGATGCGCTCCTAGTAAAGACGATGACGACGATGAAGACGACAGTGAGGACTGAACTTTTCCCTGTATTTAAATGTCCCTTGTGGATCAATTGCTGGATCCACAGCCAATGTCAAAGAAGAAGAAAGAAAAGTGAACGTAGATCTCTCAGCCCAGGGTCTGTTTCTGTGAAGCTCAATCGAACATTGCATTAAAAGTCAGGGTGGGGGTAGGAGAGGAATAAAGAGGGGAAGGATATCAAAAGAAACCCCTGTGTTTGAACAAGATTGTCCTCATGATAGCCCATAATAGATTGTTCTAATTGCACGCTAAAAATGACACACTATAAGCAGCCTAGGTATAGAGCTTTCCATTGGAAATACAGAAACAATTTCAGGCTGTCTCCTTCCTCTCCCTGGGAAGGGGGAGAGTCAGACAACCTAACCCCACTTCCCAAGTGACAAAATTCAAATTTAAAATGGTTCACAGAGCTATAAAAAACATTCTCGGAAGTTTCACGTTTTCTTGACACACAGTCTCTCTGTCAATTCCTCCTGCAAGTCCACGGCCCATATCATGAGGCACATTCAAGCAAAGAAATATTTTAAATAAGCCAATAGTGTTCTAGATCTCAACAACAACAAAACCCCTCTCAAGCATTTGCTGCAGTCCAGAAATTTCCTGCAGCCCAGCACACGTTGGTCAGGGTATAAATAATGATAGATTTTCTCTTCCGTTTCAGGTGCAATGAAGCAAAGACAACCCTTTGCTCTATAATGCTGGGTACCAGGATCTTTATCTTAGTGTATGGCTCAAATCCTGGGACAATATTGTCCATCCCGGGCCACTTGCACAACTTCACTGTACTGATATACGCTGGTGCATTCATTCTGCTTCAATGTAAACAGAGCTTCTTGACCCCCAAGTTCATGATGATGAGACCTGAGCATGAAGCAAAATGCTGCATTTGAAAACCCCCAATGTTGGAGTGATTTCTCCTGAGTTGGCATTTTTAAATGGGTTCCCCTTGGATGAACTGGGAAAACCCCAGGCTCAGGGCATTTGCAGTCAGGGTCACTTCAAGGCCATGCCTGGTAAGAGGTGGGTTCCGAGTAGGAGCGTACAGAGTTCCCATTCTGAAACAGAAAACAAGCCACTAAAACGCTCATACTTAGTGCGATGATTTACTCTCGGGAAGTGGAGAAATAATTGGATCTGGATTTCGATTACCCACAATACTGGGGAGTTTGTCCTGGAGGTTTTCACTCGGCCCTGTCTTAAGATGAGGCCAAGGGTAAAACAGGGCTCTGAACCGGGGTTCAGATCACAAATCCCCATGTGCATTTAGTCGCTGATGCACGGCAGGACTCAAATATGTGCCGAAGCCCCTGTGATTTCAGCAGGATTGAGGCACATGCTTTACGTGCTGTCCTGACTAAGGATGGTTTGATGAATCAGGGGGTGCTCATAGGAGAGATGGCTTCTTGCCCCCTGCCTAGCAGAGAACAGTCATCCCAACAGCTTTGTCACTGGATAGGAGGACTGTGTTGCATTTTCATGAGGCAGGAATTGCTGGGGAGTTTGTTCGGACAAACAGAGGCCTGGGCTTCCTCCTTTTCTTGTGGTGCTCGATCCCCACTCAGACCCAGCTCCCACCCCTATTCTACCCCTTTGCATAAAACCCTTCCCCAACCTGCCCCTTCTCCTGAGTGTGTCCCATCCCTGCTCCTCCTCCCAGTGCCTCCTGCACACAGTGGAACAGTTGTTGCCAGTGCATAGGAGCTGCTGGAACGGGGGTGGGGAAGTTGATTGGCAGGGCTGCTAGTGGACAGGAAGTGTGGGAGAGGGGGGAGGAGCTGGCTGCCGGTAGAGGGTAAGCACCCACTAATTTTTTTCACAGAGTGAGGATTTCTGCAAACAAATCATTGATATTGAATAAATAGACATAATGAAACATGTCACTGTCATGCATGGAACTGGGATGAGAGATCAGAAGGAGAACTGAGGCTCGTCTCCTACTCTTGCTCTGGCAGCGTGACATAACCACGGAAAATTATTGGCCAATAAGGCCCTGGTCTTGCAAGCAGATGCAGGAAGGCCGATCCTTGCGTCCATGCACCTCTTACTGACTTCAGTTGAACTTCAAAAAGGAGCAGGAGTCTACTTGCAGAATCTGGCTCTTAATTATTGTTTTGAAATGCTAAGGGCTACATTCCACTCATGGTTACACTGGTACCAATCCAGAATTACACCAGTGAAATCAATGGAGTTAATCCAGATTGGCATCAGTGTAAACAAGCGGAATCTGGCTGTAGGATATATCAATTCTGGCTGTACTATAGATCTTGTAAAAACTTGATTTCCTCTATACAAGGGCAGATATTTTTGTTAAAAAGATAAACGAACATTTATTATAGGAGATTTTTGGAATAGTGCTGGACAGTTTTTTTGGACAAGTATATTTTTAAAAAATTTGTCATGGAAATATTTTTTTAAAAGTGTGCATACTTGAAAATATTATTTAAAAAGCTGCAAAGACTGAAAATAGTACCAAAAAAAGTCAAAAACAAACAAAAAAAAGTAAAAGCAAGCCAAGAATTATGCTCTGTGGTAGAAGACTCGGATGTAACCATCGCATCTAATTACTGTAAAAACCGGTATTGTCTCTGTAAAACTTTTTTTTGCTATGATATTGCTTTGCACAATTAATGTAGATTGATTTTATGGCAATCACCCAAATCCCTTGTATCTATAGTGTATGCTCATTGCTCAGGCAGATGGGAGTGAAAATTAATTTGCCTATTTGACAGGTCATCATGGGTCAGTGGATAGGGAACAAGACTGGGACTCAAACGACCTGTACTTGGTTTCCAACTCTACCATGGGCCTATTGTGTGACCTTTGGCAGGTCACTTTCCATCTCTGTGCCTCAATTTCCCTTTCAGTACAAGGGGGATTAATACTTTCTTATCTTTACGAAGTGCTCTGAGATCTGTGGGTGAAAAGCATTCTGTTGGAGCTAAGTATTATTATTACATAAGCTGGAGCACAAAGATATCTAGTAGGTCTAATTCTGATTTTACATCAGTATAATTCCATTGATCTCTATGGAGTTAACTTCTTATGTACACCACAGCAAGATCCGAATAAAGCCTAATGTAATTCAGTTTGTCATTGCACCCTCTCTCTCCAGCTTCTTCAGTGTGATGCAATGCTACAGTGATACTCATGAGACTACTCTTTCTGGAAATACCCTGGAACACAATTAAATGGTTCAGTCAAAGGATATGCTGCATCCATGCTCTTTTACTCTATTCTCTTTCAAGAAACTGAAATGACATGATTTTCACTATGTAGTGCCATGGTTACAAATAACACAAATATATTTCTAATGAATACATTGCTGCTGTTGTGTATTTGTATCTGAGAATGAAATCCTTCCCCTGCATACAAACCCCTAATTCTGTTTTTACTAAAAAGATACTTTCTACAATGTGATTGAAAATACACAGCTCCTTTGCCTGACTCACCTAGTGAATGGAAAAGGTTCCATTTGCACTATACACCGATATGTTATACATAGTTTTATAATTTATGCTAGATAAAGCTAGATAGATTCATGGAGGATAGGTCCATCTAGGGCTAATAACCAGGATCGGAAGGAAAGGTGTCCCTAGCTTCTGTTTCTCTGGAAAAGGGAGACAAGGGAGGATTACCTGTCGTGATCTCTCCCTCTGGGGCATCTGACAGGATGCGGGGCTAGATGGACCTTTGGTCTGACCCAGTATGGCTGTTCTTATGTTCTTAATAAGAGTTGGGCAAAGAGTTTTTAGAGAAATCTAAACTAAGGGGAATACTTTTCTGCTTTCAAGTTTTATTATGGCTCCAAAACTTGGGCCAGATTCACCAAATGGTTTGTTCTGGCAAATTTTCAAGTAAACCTTTACTAGGTTATGGGGAGAAATGTAAAAAGACTTAAAAAGACTGGGACTTTTCAGCTTAGAAAATAGGAGACTAGGGGGGAATATGATCGAGGTCTATAGAATCATGACTGGTATGGAGAAAGTGAATAAGGAAAAGTTATTTACACAATATAAGAACTAGGCGTCACCAAATGAAATTAATAGGCAGCAGGTTTAAAACGAACAAAAGGAAGTTTTTCTTCACTCAGTGCACAGTCAACCCTGTGGAACTCCTTGCCAAAGGATGCGGTGAAGACTAGGACTTTAACAGGGTTCAAACAAGAGCTAGATCAATTCATGGAGGTTAGGTCCATCAATGGCTATTAGCCAGGATGGATAGGAATGGTGTCCCTAGCCTCTGTCTGTCTGTAAATGGGTGACAAGAGAGGGATCATGTGAGGATTACCTGTCGTGTTCCCTCCCTCTGGAGCAACTGGTATTGGCCACTGTTGGCAGGGCAGGCAGAATACTGGGCTAGATGGACCATTGGTCTAACCCAGCATGGCCATTCTTATGTTAAATCTTATGGGGATAATCTTGTTTTCCTGTTTGTGCAGTGCCTAGCTTAGCAGGATCCTTGTCCATGATGCACTCACGGTAGGATCAAGCACCCTCTAGCTCATCCCTGACAGATGTTTGTCTAACCTGTCCTTAAAAATCTCCAGTGTGGAGATTCTACCACTTCCCTGGGCAATTTATTCCAGTGTTTAACCATCTTGACTATTAAGGATGTTTTTCCTAATGTCCAGCCTAAACCTCCCTTGCTGCAGTTTAAGCCCATTGCTTTTTGTCCTGTCCTCAGAGATCATTTTAACAATACAATTCTAGGGAGACATTTATGGTTTTGCTTCAATGTCATGAGAAGCACAGCAATTTTGAGTGCTTTTTTACCTAAACTAGGCAAGACTCTGGCTATTTTGATGGGGTTCTGATTTGAAATTCCAGGTTCATTCTAACTTGTTATAGATGGCTTTGCAAAATAAAGATCTGAATTTAGAATGCTTCCAGGCTTAGGACTGCTGGCATTTGAAGATTTTGGTTCCACCCATTGCAAAGATAGAAGTCTTTTGATTAGGGTCTAAATGCTCCTTGAAACTCAGGGGATGAGACCCAAGCCAAGCTGAAACCCAGAATAGTTTGCAAACCCATTGCCAACTGAATGGTGGAGTTTGGCAAAGTTCTGTTTATAACAGTCGCAGTCTCGTGTTTAAATGACTTTTGCAAAATATGTTATCTTCAAGATCAGAGCACTTCATTATAGAATGCTGCTGAATAATATGTCGTACATCAGTATTATACTCAACTTGGAATCATTTTTGAATTGTGTACATGAGCACTCAAGTGCCATTAAAATGGATTTCAATCATTTTTACTTGTTATTTAATGTATCGGAACTTAGATTTATTTCTCACTGGGTTGTTTATTATTGTTATTTAAGATCAGTAGTGAAAGGAATGTTGGTCTTGAGCAATGTTCCCTCTCATCTTTACCACCCATGTGAGGATTTTTCAACCCATGTGCAGAATAAAATTTGTTTGTGCATCGAGGCATGTGTGAATGTGCACCACCAGTAGGGAAAAAAGACACTAGCTGTGAGTACTCTGCTAATCAGCTGCGTAGCATTTGAATCTCTCCTGAGTGGCTTACATGGTCTGGAGCTAAAGCACTAGGCTGGAATAGCAAAGACCTGGGTTCAGCTCTGCCACATGCTTCACAGTGAGCAAATCAATTACTCTCTCTGTGCCTTGGGTCTCCACTTATAAAATGCAGGTCATCAAATTTCCTTGGTTGTTCTTGTTTGTGTAGACCATGAACTTGGAGCCGGGACTATCTATTAGTGTGTGTTTGTACTGTGCCTGGCACATTGGGACCCCTACTTCAATTGGGCGCTGCGATAATATTAATAGTAATAATAATAACAATAACTCTCGGCTTTCACGGGTGAGGCCCAAAGGGAGGCCTTATCCCCAGTGCTGCATGCAATAGCAATGCTCCTGCTGGCATGGTTGCTCCATGAGACCTATTGTGGGTACCATATCAGCAAAGAAAGGGTAGCACCCAGTTAACTATTCGTTATACATGGATGATCTGAATCTACAGGTTGGACCTCCCTAGTCTGGTACCCTCAGGACCTGTGCGGTCCCAAAGGAGGGTTTTTGCCGGACCAGGGGAGGTAAAGCCTCAGGTTCTCCCAGGGCTCCCCTCCTGGCCACTAGCTCAGCCTGTGTGCTGCTCTCAGCCACACGGACTCATTTCCTGGCTGGTGGGGCTCCCAACCCCCGACTGGCAGAGCTCCACTTCCAGCCGGTGGGGCTGCCTGCCCTTGGGTGGTGGAGCTTCACTCACAGGCACTGGGGATCCTCACTGGGCTCCCTGCTCTCTGACTGGCCTGCTGCCATCCCAACTGAGCTCCCAGCCACTGGCAACCTCTGAGGCTGAGGTTCTCTGATCCAGCAACATCTGTGGTCCAGCCAAACCACAGATGTTGCCGAACCAGAGATCCTGGACCAGAGAGTTTCAGCTTGTATATGGACAATCCCAAAAGGAGATGCAGAAACTGACAATGTGGCTGATGTATTTGGTGAAGACATAAAGCTAGGAGCTAACCTGGTTAAACACGCATCCACTTCTGTAAAGAAGGGCAAACTGGTACACAGGGGCAGATGACCGTTTTGCGGGGCCCCGGGCAGCATAATTCTGCGGGTCCCCCCTTTGCCACGGTGCATGCACAGTGACACCATGCGCATGCACAGCAGCGCCATGGCACATGTGCGGGGCTTTCTGAAGCGCGGGGCCTGGAGCGGCCGCCCCATTCGCCCTGCCCTATATCCACCCCTGCTGGTACACATGGATGGCAAACAAGCTAACGAAGGTGCTATCAAAGATATATCTCAGCATAATCTCTACAAATACTTCGGAATCAGGGAACTGTGTGAGTTATGACGTCAGGCAGTCAAAGAAGAAGTGAGGGGGGAAAATAGTCCAGCCAAATAAGAACCACTCTAAGGACAAAACTCAACTAGAAAAAGTTGATCTGAGCCTGTAGCATTTGGATGATATCGCTATGGGCATGATCAAATAGAATCAAGGAGAGAAGAAAAGAAATTGATGTCCAACCAAGAAAGCTCCTGGCAATGCATAAAGTAATGAGTATCAGTCAAGATGTGGACAGGATGAATATCTAACACTGTGATGAAAGAAAAGGTCTGCTACCTCTGGAAGAACCAAGGGACGATGAAGAGCATAATACACGAATATACGGAGCCAGCCAGCCAAAGTATAAGATCATCTGGTCAGTACAACAAGTGATGACAGTGCATCCCAGCCCAAGACTGCACAAAAGAAAGGAGAAAACAAATTGCCAAAGACTCAAAAAACGTCCACGGAGATCAGTGCACAGACAGTGGTGGAGAGAGAGCAAACCCATTAGTGATCCAAAATGATCGTGCTCGTAGGAGGAGGGAGTCAGAGAACCTCATCGCGAGTGCACAAGAGCAGTCCCTTCAGCTTAATGACATTCTAAACAAAAGTAATTGACAGCGCTGCTCCCTGCACTGCGGAATGTGTTCGGGAAAGGAAGAGATGGTGGAGCCAGAGCCGAGAGCCTGTAAGAGCCTGGCTGGGAGAGAATATCTGAACAGACACAATGAGGTCACCCAATGTCTGCAGTGGAGTGTCTGTGGCAAGTACACATTTAAATGAACCATGCAGTGTTATGACCACCTAACTGAAAGCGCCCTAGGAAAGAAGAGGCCAAAAGTTTATAGGATCTGCCAATTGTCATAGACTGAATGGTGCTGTCAAACAGGCTGGACAAGTGGTTGTAGAAATGAAGAAAAAAACCCAGACCATGTTATTTGATCCTGAAATCCCAGCTGACAGAAACATTTAAAAAAAATCCCAGGCGAAGATAGTGCAGTATGAAGAAGTCTGCCACCAAGTGGAATGATTATAGAAAACTAGAATCAAGGCCATTCCAGTAACTGTTGGGAGCCATCGGAGTGATCCCTATAGATACAGGTGAGCTGCTCAAGAACTATTCGGGAGTGCAAGACGGCAGGATCGGTGGCCTCCAGAAAACAACGTGCTTAGATGCCATGAGAATTTTAAGGAAAGCCCAAGAGGATGGGCACATCTCAGCAGCTAAAATGCAAGAATTCTGTGAACGGTTTAACAAAACTCCTGACTACTCAAGCCAATTCATGATCAGGATTTATTGGTGACTCACAGGGATAAATTTTAGACAGTAGAAATCCCCTTTTTATGCTCAGAGAGCTTGAACTTTGTGAAGGTTATTTGCTTTAAAATGTCTACAATGTAATACACAAGGATAACATTTGTAATAATACTGCCGACACATGCAGTCACAATCAGAACAGGGTTTTGTTGGGCAAGGGGGTAAACATTTATGAAGACTTGGTCCCTGCCCAAAGATCTTATGAAAACAAGGAGCAGGTGGATAGAGTTACAATCAAATATGTACAGATCTATGTGTGTATTATATTAAAAAGCTGGTAAAGTATGCAAAACCCAATGTGAAATGCATGTTAATGTCTTGCACCACATATATTGACAAAGATAAATGTGTGTACAGTTGCATTTTCCTCCTATTAATTAGAAATCCCCACCCATAATACACACGGTACCTAGAAGGAGAGATACATGATACAGCAGTACAGCAGCCATCTGGGACTGACAGTCTGTCTTGAGCTCTTCACAGACTTGCAGCAGGAATTTGGACAAATCATTGAGCCTCCCTGTCCCTCAGTTTCCCCACCTGCAGATTGGATGACAATTAATTCCCTACCTCAAAGTGAGGTTGCAAGACTTAACAAAACGTTTGTGAATCACTTTAGAACTCTTGGATGGGAGATGCTGCGAAAGTCCAAAGCATCCCATTCTTATTAGCACCTCTCCCCTTTTCAGAACCATTTGTGCTGTACTAATTGCCAGCCAATTACTCTGATTTATTCCCCATAATTGAAATGACTGATTACGCTCTCTATGCCATACTAAAGCAATGAAGCGGGGACTAGCTGCTCATTAGTCAGTGGAGACGGCAGGCATTTGAAAGTGGGTAGCAAAAACTCTACTCTACAGCCGCAGGGAAAGATGATGGGACCTAGTCTATTGTCAATGACTCCGGTGTCAACCTGGAGTAACTCCATTGATTGTGGTAGGTGTCGTTTGTAGTATCAGGGCACCTCAGGTGTCAGTGAGCTGCTTTTACTGAACAGCTACGTCCACGCCATATTGCCTGAAACTGGATTGACTCAGAGAACCCCTGAGCTCTGTCTGTCTGCCTCTGTCTTTCTCTAGCCTCTTTCCTGTTAGATACCCATAGGATCCACAAGATGGTGCTGTGCCACAGTAGAGATGCTCTGATTTACTCCTGTGACCATAAGGAGGCAGTACTAGCTCCGTAGGGCCCAATTTTTCATCTGAGCCCCAGTTTTCACCCTGCAGAACACACGGGAGAGCCAGCCACCAAATCAGGTTTTCTGGGTCCTGTGTAGATACTGGAGATAAGAAGGAGGCCAGGGCCAATTGATGCCATGCCTCTGCTAGGCATTGGGACTCCTCCTCTTTCCTTCCCTCCTCTTCCCTGCCCTTCATGTCCCGGGTAGTACAGCTGCAGGGGAGTCTCACAACTAGCAGAGGGAATCCCACCATTAAGAGTATGACCACGATTAAAGAGAGACTAGTGTCTTTCTACTCCCAGCTCTATATGGCTGGGAGGGTCTGGCTAATCCCATCCCTTCTGTGCAGAAGTGGGATATTTCCCTCTAGAGAGGAGATGATTGGGCACTCTCTTCTCAGTTCCACTGGTGTTAATCTTGAGTTAAACCCTATTCAAATAAAGGTTTGTCATCAATACAGAGGAGAGAGTTCATTTTAACTCCCTACGCAACCAATTCAAAACAAAGAAAACACAAGACTCTTTACTGGTAGCTTATTAAAAGCACTTGCTCAATAGCAAAGCAGGAGCATCCTCCTAATTTACAATTCCCCTTGTAAAAATGGCTTTGGGTTTGCTGTAATGTCTCCTGCTGTCACCCTGAAAGAAGCAAATGTTTTACCTGCTTCAAGGGAAGAAGAGATACTTTGTGTGACCTAGATAAAATGCGGCAAAGTGAAAGAGCCAGGAAGCAGCTGTTAAATTGCCTGAGGTTGTATCTCCTTGACGAAATGCTGGAACGCCATGGGGCTGTGCCTTTAAAGGTCTAAAATGTTGTGCAGGGAAGCACATCTTGGAGAAATGGGCACTGGATTTTTAGAAATATGCACCTTCGACTTAGAAAATATTGAAGTAAAACGCCGTCTGGAATGACGATATGGGCCTACCATTTCATCCTCAAGCAGCCAAAGCTTTTTTGAGCCCACTGTGTCCTTGCTGTGGATTATATTCAATTAGAATATGAATGGGCCAGTTTTTGGAGCAATAAAAACATATATTGGGAAAGCAAGTCAAGTGGATGGTGCTGGGAACCGGTCAATGGCAACACAGAAGCACAGTCCAATTGAAGCTAAGGGTAAGTAGGCCCTAGGTTGCCAGTTTGAGTCCCTCTCAGGACCCACTTTGTAATAACAAAATGTGCTAATCCTATAGGCAGCAGACGGAATGGCCTAACTTGCCAGTGATCAACTAGCCATGCAAATGATTCTGATGTGTGCCAAGTGAACCCTCCAATTTAGTTCTCCCACAATTCTGTGACTTTTGTCATCAGTCCAATCCACATGCAAATTGCCCTCGCCAATGGCTGGTATTAGTGCTGAAGCACAATCCCATGCTTGCGATGTCTACCTGCAGCTTCTCCTCTTCGCCATCGGATGTGGCTGGCTGAGAACATCTGGCTTTATCTGTGAGTTCACTTGAGTTTGCAGGAGCCTGCATTACTGAATCTGACCTTGTGCACCGTTCCCAGGGAGAGACCCAGCACCAAGAAGGAGCACATCGAAATCAAATCAACTAATGAATGGAGTCTCTTGGTAGAAGCAGCGGCATATAAACTGGTCTTCGCTACAGCAGAGTATCCTGAAATTAAGGCAGGTCATATGTGTGTTATAGTTCAAATTTCAGTAATGAGACCCAATGAGATCTATACCACCCAACCTAATGTAAAGAGTTTTCTTTTCCTATCGTGGAGTAGCTGATACCATTAGCATTTGCATCTAACACAAATACAAAAGGCTGCGTATGTGTGAAGCACAGAGTGTAAGAATTCTAACCTATATGTTAGCTACTCAAGTGATATGTGCACTGAAGCTTTTGCCAGACCTTCCTGTCCATGAATAATACAGAGTCTTGGTCTGATGGGAAAAGAGAAAATCATAGACACCAGTACAACAGATTACAAAAACAGGAGGTTCTGTGTTTATGGCAAGGCAAATATAAAGGAAAAATAAGAGCATGCCCAGAGGGACAAATGAAATCATGAAATGTACTAGGCCCCAAGCTGCTGGAATCAAACAGACACAAGTGCTAGGAGTGAAAGAAAAAAAAATATTTCCCCTAATTTTTCCATCTGGATTAGACTCTTCAAATACAGTGCTGCCGCTGTTTTTCCATTAAAAGCATTTGCGGAAAAGAGCATCTAGATTGGCACGGACGCTTTTCCGCAAAAGCACTTTTTGCGGAAAAGCGTCCATGCCAATCTAGACACGGTTTTGCGCAAGAAAGCCCCGATCGCCATTTTCGCCATCAGGGCTTTTTTGCGCAAAACAGTTTTTAGCTATCTACACTGGCCCTCTTGTGCAAAAACATTTCCGGAAAAGGGCTTTTGCCCGAATGGGAACGTCAAAGCATTTGCGCAAGAAGCACTGATTTCGGACAGTAGAACGTCAGTGCTTTTGTACAAAATCAAATGGCCAGTGTAGACAGCTGGCAAGTTTTTGCGCAAAAGCATCCGCTTTTGTGGAAAAACTTGCCAGTCTAGACACAGCCATTGGATTCAAGCTTTTTGACAGCAACAGCCTGCGAGAAAGCCCTTCCCTGTGACAAGACTGAAGGGTTAAATTGTGGTTGGAGTTTGTCTTGGCTCGTGTGCACTTTCACCCAGAGCTTGCTCCCAGCCACCTGCCCTGGGAAGCCATGTGGAAAGGTGTAACATTGTGTTAGCAGTGCATAATGTGCTTTTTCTCAGGCTGTCAGAAACATCTGAGGAAACATTGCAGAACAAGCTTTACTTTCAGCATCGTGGGAAGCGGAAAGTTTGCCGGAACAAAGGGGATGAACTGGGCGACGTGAGCTGCTACCGTTTGGTAGATTCAAGGTTGTCTCACAGGGCAGCATTTTGCTTGATTGGGGAGCCTCCTTCCTTGCACCTCCTGCTATTGGCGTTCCTGTATCAGCTCATGCATCCAGGCAGAGTTCTTCTGGCCCCTCGCTCCGTGAGGCTGTTGGCACGTGTCCATCATGCCCTCAGGAGGGGTGTCTCTGTGCACTGCCCCTGCTCTGAGCACCCTGTCACAATGGGAAGTGTAGAAGCCATGTCTGTGGTCAGCAGCACACAGAGACCTCCCCTGCGCCCCACCCCCACCCCCTGGCAGCCCTTCATGCATAGGAGACACTGCCGGTGGGGGCTGCCCAGATAATCACCATACCCTTCATGCCCGTGCTCCACCCCATCCCAGACCCTGTCTCCCCACCCCTCCTCCCATCCCCAAACTCCTTTCCACACCCACCCTCCCCCACACCACCTCCCATTCCCAAACTTCCCCCCAGAGTCTGCACCCCAATCACCAGCTCCAACCCAGAGCCTGCACTCAAACTCCATCCCAGAGCCCACACCCATTCCCCACCCAAACTCTCTCTCAGAGCCTCAAGCAAGTGAGGAGCGGGGGAAGGGAGGCAGGCGTTTCATAGGGGAAGGGAGGGGCTCTAAAATGGGGCAAGGTTTTGGGGTGAGGGGTGCACGCTCTGGGAGGATGGGGGAGGGGTGCCGACTCTGCGTATTCTGGGCACCACCAACATTTCTGCATGTCTGCCACTCCTGCTCTGTAATGGCTGTACAAAAATCCCAGATCTGAGCAATCCAGAAATCCATTGGACCTGAAGGCTGCTCTCAGTTGCACCTATAGGTCCCAAGACCCATTCTGCCAACCAGGAATCACTGAGGTATAAAGATATCTCATCCACCCTCTTTAGCGGCCAGGAGCAGGGTTACTAGCATAGGAACTGCTAGGGCACCTGGACATCACTCAGAGATTCCCCGGTCAGCAGGATTGGCTAGCTAAGCCTGTGCATTGAGAAAAACCGCCCAATGGTATGAGAGCTTACAGTCAGTTGGTACAACTGGATACCGACCATAACGTTTCAGGTATATCTGACACTGGGTGGAAGGTTCATTGGTATTCTAATAGAGGGTTTGCGGGTATTTTCTTTCTTTTTAGTGGATCATTGGTGAAAAGCTTTGCAAAAGAAATCAGGCTGAGTCCGCAAAGCCTTAAACAGGGAATGAAATGACTATATGCACAATCGATTTTTGCCTACTAATTCCCCCCACATTGAGTAACTCTGTCGTTCTCTCCAGAGTAGATTAGGTCACACAATCTGTGATAGGTTAAAGTATTATTACTCTTTATCCTTTGAAGATCTGGCTTCAAACATGGATTTAAGTCACAGAAGAAAATGACCAGAAAAAAATCCCTTAAGGTCATTTAGATCAGCAGAGCAGACTCAAGTTGAGACTTTTTAATAATGTACTTGAAGGGCTGGGGGAATACCTTTGTAACTCGTTCAGTCTCTCATATAACGATGAGTTTAGATGGATTTTGAAAACATCTTTGTTACTTAAAATGCTGAACCGGCCTTCTGAGCCATCAATCTGTCCAGAAATACATAAAATTTTCCCATTTTCTTGCAGTAGGGCACTAGAAGTCAGCACAGTAACTGCATAATTAAAATCCATAGGGAAAGTCATATAAAACATTTAAATATTACTCTTTTTTCTAGAGGTGCTCACGTCGTACTAGGGCATCAGGCAAGAAGGTATGAAACCACGGTCCCTGCCCCAAGGAGCTTGCCGTCTATTACCCGTGTGAATCTATTTTTAAGCAATTACTGAATGTCAGTTTATTTCCATGAAAGGTTATAATGCTACAGTATTAATTTTCAAGTTATCTAATTTCTTATTGATTCATTATTTATACTGGAGACAGGAGAAACAATAGAATGTTTGGATTTCTGTATTGAATATTATCTTTTACACCTAAATCAATGTCTATAAAAGAAGGTGCTCTATTTTTGTTATGTAAATTATTATTAAAGGTGTACAATACTTAGCCCTTAGTGCACCTATAGGGCTTTCCGTCCATAGATCTCAAGCACTTTAAAAAGGCAAATACCATACACATATTATCCCCATTTTACAGATGGGAAAACCGAGACACAAAGCGACTAAAGGCCAAGCATTTCAAATCTGGCTAGTCTTGTTGAATACCCTGATTTTTGGATGCATCTCAGCTTGGGTATACAAATATTCAGGCCTCCAAAATCAGAAGCCACCTCTGAAAAATAGGACCAAAGCGATGTCTCCCATCAGAGCGAAGTCAGCCATCAGAGCAGTGGCAGAGCTAAGATTAGAAGCCAGGTGTCTTGACTCCTAATTCGTCTACCTGTCCATGCTGTCTTCCTATTCAAGATGTGACTTTTTCAGTGTAATTCACCCTTCAGTTTTCATGATCACTATACTCACACCTTTTGTTTTTAAAAAGTACATTGCATCTTTAAAAAGGGAAGGGACACAGTGTTACTTTGCAGTGAACTGGATTAATTGTTTTCTTCTTCCAGCATATCCTAAGTGACATTCTACTTTTTTACCTTGGCTGACAACTTGCTTGGCAAATGTGGCAAGAAAAGTGATAACTAAAACAGAGAGCCAAAAATGTTTTAGCATCATATAACGTGGTGTCAGAAATTCTCACAATCCAATTGCCTAATGCAATTTCAAGGCTGTTGTTAGAGAGGGTCTGAACTTAATAAACATTGTTCATAACTGTAAAAAAAATCTTTTAAGCTGACCTGCAAGATAAAGCTCTTGTTGGGATTACTGTACTCAGTCTGGAATGGCTTAAAAAAGAAAGCAGTTAATAGAACATACCCCCCTGAAAGATTGGCTTATAAATGAAAGACTTTAAATCATAGTCTGATGACCACAAAACTATGACAGTTCAAGAACATGACTAAAACATTTAACACGATATAATTAATGTCTCCTCCTAAGAGCACAATACAGTTTGAACTGACAGCTTTTTACTGTTTCCAGAAGAAAATCTAACATGGGTGCTGGTTTCTTTGTAATGTTGCAAGGTGCACACATTACTTACTGAAGTTTGAGTGTGTGTGTGTGTGCATGTCTTTGTGTGTGTAACTGGATATGCAGGAGAAAACGAATAATTAATTGGTTTCTATTAAGAACATACATAAGAGCATAAGAACGGCCAAACTGGGTCAGGCCAAAGGTCCATCTAGTCTAGTATTCTGTCTTTCAACAGTGGCCAATGCCAGAAGCCCCAGAGGGAGTGAACGAAGCAGGGAATCATCAAGCAATCCCTCTCCCGTCATCCATTTCCAGCCTCTGACAAACAGAGACTAGGGACACCATTCTTACCCATCCTGGCTAATAAGTATAGATGGATGAATTTAGTTAGTTCTTTTTTGAACCCTGGTCTTCACAGCATCATCTGGCAAGGAGTTCCACAGGTTGACTGTGTGCCGTGTAAAGAAAAAATTTCTTTTGTTTGTTTTAAACCTGCTACCTATTAATTTCATTTGATGACCCCTAGCTAAACTTCAAAAAGGACCTTTTAAAAATTACTGAAGACTGATATCACCTGTGGGGCCTCATACTAAAATAAATACAGGACCAATTCTTCAGCCCATAGAAGCAAAAAAAAAGTGGATGCAGTGACTTCAGCAGTACAGAACTAAGCTGGTTTATCCCAAAGAGGACATAGGATGGAAAATGTAAACCCTTATGTAGCTTGGGAACTTTTGTACGTGCAGATTTTGATGCAGGAAGGAAATGAATGGCCCACAGCATGAACCTTACACAATGAAGGACTGCCATGAATATCTGATTCTGAATTGGGCATGGTTTCACCCTCTTGTTTATGATGTTGAGTAGCTCTACTTAGAGGCTTCCTATTCTGCACAAACATGAGAATCACTGATCCATACAGAGGCTCAATGGGATTAAAATGAATTCAGTGGAGTCCATGCAAGCAAGATGGGGCCCTATTAATCTAAACTCAACAACAGTCTTGCTTTAGCTGCCAACAAATCCTTGAGTCATCGCCATATCCAGCTTGTTATCCACCTCTCATCATCCCTGCTCCTCTACGTACCTTGTCCTGGTTTGACAACGGATTTATCCTGAGTGTCTTTCACCACCACCTCGCCAGCTATCTGCTGCGCCAGGTAGTCTGACATGGCAAGAGTCATTCTGTCAGTTATGTTGCCAACTTTCACATGCGGTAAAGAAGCGCCCCACTTCACAATAAGCCAAATGCAAACTAATCCTGTTGCAAAACGAGGCCAAAACCAGCCAGACCCTAAAAGAACCCCAGCGCTTTATGTGGCTGCATCACCCTGGGGTGCAACCTGGGTTCTGTGGCTGTAGGGGGCTCACTGTGCACCCCTAAACTCTTTCCTCTTGCTCCAGATTCTTGGGAGCCAAATGCAAAAAAAGAAAACAAGAAGCCAAACAAGCCACAAGCTGGGACTCTGGGAGGCCTCTCGATTGTTTCGCTGACTGTGAAGGGAACCCAGCTTGTGTTTCAAGGGATTCTCGATGGTTCCTCGACTTCTGAGGCCTTCTGCAGAGGCTTTTTGTGGAAATGAGCCAAGCAGCAAGTGGGGCTGATTTTGCAAATGTATTAAGGATGCACTCAAAACAAAAGCTTTGTGTGGAGAGGACTTTTCCCCGGCCTCCCGTTCGAGCCCCACCTTTATCACCTGATCCAAACTGCCAGCTCTGAACCTCTTGGCATTCAGGATCTGGAGCCAGATGAGGATTTTACATTGCAGGCCTTTCTCTAACCTAAGCCATAACTGTGGGGTGGGTCTGATCCATTGGGGAAAGGCCATATAAGCAAAGCAAAGGGTAGCAATAGTGCAGGAGAGGCCTGATCTAAGCCCATTGACACCTATGAAAAGATTCCCATGCCTTAGGTGGCTGTAGCGAGCTAGCTAAATCTTTTCTCTGTGCCCCATAATGTGTACAGAGAGGGAAAGTGGATAATTGTTTCCAGTTTTGCTCCTATTTTCTTTTATGGCAAATTCCTTGGGATATGAAACAAAAAATAGGTCTATGTAGCACTTTAAAGACTAACAAGATGGTTTATTAGGTGATGAGCTTTCGTGGGCCAAACCCACTTCCTCAGATCAAATAGTGGAAGAAAGTGGTCACAACCATATATACCAAAGGATACAATTTTAAAAATGAACACATATGAAAAGGATAAATCAAATTTCAGAACAGAAGAGGGATGCGGGGGGGAGGTAAATGTCTGTGAGCTAATGATATTAGAGGTGATAGCTCACAGACATTTACCTCCCCCCCATCCATCCCCCTTCTGTTCTGAAATTTGATCTGTCCTTTTCATATGTGTTCATTTTTTTAATTGTATCCTTTGGTATCTATGGTTGTGACAATTTTCTTCCACTATTTGATCTGAGGAAGTGGGTCTGGCCCACGAAAGCTCATCACCTAATAAACCATCTTGTTAGTCTTTAAAGTACTACATAGTCCTGTTTTTTGTTTCAGCTACACCAGACGAACACAGCTACATTTCTATCACTATCCTTGGGATATGTATTACTGAACATATGCACCAAACTTTAGCATGATTGAATCTCAGCCAACTCACAGACAGACGAGACACTAATCCAGCCACGTGATGCATTAGGTTATGGGACTGCCCCACCTCTGTGACGTATGAAAGAGGGAGATGTTCCTCTGTAGAGCTGATCTCGGATTAAAACAAAATGCAGAAGATAATTGTTTTGTCTGGCCTAATCTCTCTGCCATCCTGATTTAATTTATTACTTCTCTGAATGTTTCATCAGAGGGTTTTGGGCTTTTTTTGAGGGATTTTTTAAGGATCTGTGATTTGATAGGTGGATGTGAAAATGGTTTGTCGCTAAGAGGGCATTTCTTTGATCTCATTTTCACTAAAGGCAATGGGGCTATCAGAAAACACATATTACATCTGGGCTACATCTAGACTGGCATGATTTTCCGCAAATGCTTTTAACGGAAAAGTTTACTGTTAAAAGCATTTGTGGAAAAGAGCATCTAGATTGGCACAGACACTTTTCCCAAAAAGCACTTTTTGTGGAAAAGTGTCCGTGCCAATCTAGACACACTTTTGCACAAAAAAGCCCCGATCGCCATTTTAGCCATCGGGGCTTTTTTGCACGAAACAGTACTGTGCTGTCTACACTGGCCCTCTTGCGCAAATGATTTGCGCAAGAGGGCTTTTGCCCAAACAGGAGCAGCATAGTATTTCCGCAAGAAGCACTGATTTCTTACAGTAGGAAGTCAGTGTTCTTGTGGAAATTCAAGCGGCCAGTGTAGACAGCTGGCAAGTTTTTCCACAAAAGCAGCTGATTTTGTGGAAAAACTTGCCAGTCTAGACACAGCCCTTGTGTCGAAGGCTAAGAAATAAGGATACTGAGGCATGAAGCTCCGCCTGTGTCCACCTAAGGTCACTGTAATGGGGGTGCGCTCTCCACACTCGTCTTGAAATGCTGCATGAGGCCAGGTTGGAAGCAGCTAATTTGGTGGGACTTGGGTAAAGCCAAGTATCTGGCTGCAGGCAGAGGGCTACCGCTGGAAAAGGTGCTGCTACCAGCAAGTGAAGCCCTTGCCTGTCACCCAGCAAGACTATGACAGAGATGGGAATAAGTCTGGGAGTTCTGACTTGCTTTTTCTGTTTGCTTTGCTTGACCATCATTCCTCCTTCAGGGCCTGTTCCACAGCTCGATGAAACTGTGGCAAGACTCCTATTCACATCAATGGATTTTGGGCCAGGAACGTAGCTGTTAGTGTCCTGGGATGCTTCTAAGGAGGTGGGAGTTATTAACAGCTCCTTGGCTCATGTGGGGAAAGTTTGCTGTTCGGTGACACATCTGTGCTCCGGCTGGGTGCAAGTGTAAGCAGGGGCAGGGTCCCGCTACTGAGGAGAACTTTCCTGGCTCCTACCCCGGTGAAATGGGCTGGCGAAAGGATCTGAGTCTCTGTCTCTGGAATGCCAGGACAGGTCACACCCTGTTCCTCGGAGATCCGAGGCCTCCTCCTCAGGCCCTGGCTGTGCTGCAGGTCAGACACTTGCGCTGGGTGGCAGGACCCTTCTCCCCAGGGTTTGTTCCCCTCCCCTCCCCCCCGTCTGGCCTGCCAGGCCTCTTGGCTGGTGGAGTCGCCCTGCGCTGGGCTTCTCCCCAGAGTGTCCCCTGCTGCTCTCCGCACCCAGCTCCACTCTCTGCTGCTCTACCTCCAGCTTCCGGGGGCATCTCTGGCCCCTCTGGCTCCGTGGCTGCAGCCCTGATCCCAGCATGGATCTGCCTCTGGGCTGTCTCTTGGTCACTACCCTCAGGGCCGCATTGCGGGCTCTCTGACTGCAGCTCTCTCTCCATGAATCTGCTTCTGGGCTGTGTCTCTGGCTCTCTGGCCACCGTGAGTCTCCTCCCCAGCTCAGTTCGGGGCCCTGCTCTCCCCTTAGTTCAGCCCCATTCAGTCTGACCCAGGTAATTCCAGCTCACAGGAAGGATAGGACTTCCTCCGCCCTCCTCACTCCCTCATTAGCCTGCCCATCCTGTCAATCAGGCTGACCTGGAGCATTGTTCCCACTGTTCCTTGGCATTGCCACTCTCAGGGTCCTGGCTTCTCATTGAGCATCCCCTTTCTCTTTCCCCCTAGTGCTGTTTTTTGGAGAGGGGAGCTACTCTGCACAAAATGATTTCCCTGCCTCCTGCACGTCAGATGAATAAGATTTAAAATGACCAAGATATTAAACCTCCAAAATAAGGGTTTCTAATATAACACCGTCAGAACTCTAAGAGCAGCAGCTGTTGTGTCTGACAGCTGCTGACTAGACCTACTCACCTAGCAGAATCCCACATACAGGTGACATCCAGACTGCAGGCTTCTTTTGGAAGGAGCTTTTTTCGAAAGAGCGTCCACACTGCAAACGTGCATTGAAAAAGCAATCTGTTTTTTCGAAAGAGAGCATCCAGATTGAATGGACACCCTCTCACAAGTAAGCTGTGATTGTTATGGACAGAATGGCCACCAGGGCACCTGTGCTTTTTCCTTTTTCCTCTTCTTCTGAAAGAACTCCCTCTTCCCCTTCCATGCCTTTTTTCCGAAAGAGCTCTTTTGCAAAAAGGCTTCTTCCTTGTAGAATGCGGATCAACAATGCTGGAAAAACCCCTCAGTTCTTTCAATTTTCTTGTGGAAGAACGCAATTGCAGTGTGGACATTCCTAAAATTTTGTCGGAAAAACAGTTGTTTTTCCGGCAAAACTCTGTAATGTAGACATACCCACAGAGACTGGGTTTGCTGCGTGTGTAGCCTGCCTTCTAACCAGGACCAGAGCCTCAGCAAAGTCTACTCTACAGACCCATATCGATATAACCACGTCACTCAGGGAGAGGAGGTGAAAAATCCACCTCCTCCCCAAGTGACATCAATATACTGACCCCCTTGCGCATGCAGAAAGCGGTATGTTGGTGGGAGGGCTTCTCCTATGGACACAGCTAGGGCTGGAGACAGATTTCTCTGGACCCTGGGCCATGTGGGGGAAGGGACTTGGCTCAGAGCCCCAAGAAGGGGAGGGGCCTCAGGTGGAAGGGGCGGGGCCTCACCCAGCCAGCTCTCAATGCCGCCTGGAACTCTGGCGGCGATTTAAAGGGCCCAAGGCTCCAACCGCCATTGCTGCAATGCTAGCCCAGAGCCCCAGCCCCTTTTAAATCTCCGGGCCCTGGGGCAACTGCTTCCTTTCCCCCACCCATCAGTGGCCCTGGGCTCAGCTATTGCTTCGTGGGGAGGCAGATTCACTACGCCAACAGGAGAAGCTCCGCTGCCGGCACTAGAGTATCTTCACTAAAGCACTCCAGCTGCAATGTCATCTACTCCCTCAGGTCTGGGAGAGCTGGCAACCCTAGCCCCTCACTGCAGCTGGGCCAGGGGGTGTAAGGGATCCTGGACAGTCCCCCTATGACCAGAACAACAGTGTCTGCATTGTCAGGCCTCATCGCCTGGTCCAAAGTACAGATCTCTAACAAAGCAGCCCCTAGGCTTGTCTCAAGTCTGGTGCACGTAAGCATGCAGCCAAGGCGGGGCAAGCTTTGAGAGGCAGGAATGCTTGCACACTCATGCGGAGACTGCACAGTACTGCGAAACCAGACCAAAAAGACCAGAAACAACCTGGCACTGGTACCTCCCATTTTTGAGACGTGAAAAATTCCAGATACAGCCATAAAACTGTTAATTAAGCGCTTTTGCAATATCCTGAACAGCGAAATGTACCCTAAATATTGCTATAATAGGTACCTTACGCAATTTGTAGTTGATTGGTAGATATTATTAGAATGGCCAAGTCGAGTATAAATATAGGAGTAGAAAACCTACTCAGTAGGAGGGATTGGGTAAGGTGTCCCCACTACCTTACTCACTGCAACAAGAAGGTGAACCCGTTCCTACGGCCCGATGCATTGTGGATGCTTCTGTGTGTGGGGAAAGAAAGAGGCCATGACCTCCCGTTTGACAATCGTAAGGGTATTAGCATTGGAATTGCATGTGATTTACAAAAATAAGTATGTGTATATTCATATTCTTAAAATTGAGTATCTTGTGTATTGTCCTAGGTGTAGGTGGTGCTATTATATTGTCAGTGCTAACTATCCCGTGTACTGGAATAGATCTGTGTAACCTTGCCTTGCTTTCCTTTACTATTCTGTGCCCAATAAACTAAAAACAGTTTATCTGAAGTGTTTACTGGCTCCTCTCATATCTAAAAATCGAACCACACAACCCGGGGGAACCCAGGTGGCTTCAGAGCCTCCAGGGCCACTGACCTGGACCCTAGGACCAGCAGGGTTAGCGGGCTATGGCACCCGCAGGCAATAAGACCACAAGAGTCACCAGAGCCCATAGGCCGACAGGTGGAGGGACCCCAGGTAGTGGCGAAGCCAGTGGGGCCAGTGGCACCCTGAAGGGGTTACCCAGATGCTGGGGTCTGTGGCTAGTGAAGCTGTCAGGTGGCCAGCCCCGGTGCAGAGAGGCTGGGTTCAAAACTGAGGGTGCTGCAGCATCCCCCACACCCTACTCCCTGCGTCTATGGGGCTGAACTGGAAATGGCTCCATGAGGTCCCAAATCAGCAGCACACACTTAACGGTAAGCATGTGCGTATGGGCTTTGCTGAATAGAGATGAACTGAAGTGCAGCTGGAAGTGGAGCATGTTCTCAAGGGCTTTGCTGCCTCAGGACCTGGATGTTTCACAGCAGCACCAGCAAGCAGGAACTTTTGACCTCTATTTTCAAAGATGCCAGACTGACATCCGTGGAGGGGGAAGTCCTCTCTATGCACAGCACACGTTGCAGGCAGAGAATAAACACTCTTGGTCCCTACTGATCTAGGTCAGTGACTATATCCCAGTCCCAAGGGCTATCCCATTCACCTACCGATAGCCATCAAAGGGGAAAAATGCCAAATACCAGTCCCCAAATCATTTTCACAAGACAACTGAGTAACTCTCATTCTCTAGTGTGGTCCACTACTCAATTCCTGGGTTCTTTTCCCAGCATTGCAGCTGACTGTGGGCCCCTCACTTAACCTTTCCATGGTGCATTTTAACCACCTGTACAGTGGCTATTTTACTACTTGCCTACTTGGCACAAGCATAGTGGGTTCATTTTTAATTAAACGCTGTAAGGTGCATTGAGCTGTCTCTGTGGAAGCGGCCCTTTTACCGTGCTGCAAAATATTTTCTCTGCCCTCTCTCCAGCACCAGAGATGGTGCACCCTTTCTTTGTTCACGTCTATATTCTTCCTTTCGCCGACTAATGTGCTAAACTCTGTCCACACTGTAAGAAACAGAGAAGAGAAAAGAAGGCATACAGAAGGCTGGGGAAGGAAGTTGTGCTGGGAAGGAGTCGGAGCTCTCTGACCGTCTAGGGTTCCTTCCTCTCTATTAATTATGCATGTGGAGGAACTTGTTAGTGCGATTCTCAAAACATGTTGACACAACCCGATGATCTCTGTCTTGGCATGCATTCCTTTGAATTCATTTAACTCCAGAGCCAGCAAGACCACCTAGCTGAAGGCATCTCTATAAACAACCATGACAGGTAGGCTGCCATTCGCAACACAGACTTCCTGTGTCGGCGAGAGGGAACAGGAAGTAATGTTACACCTTAACAGAGAGCTCATTATGAATAATTTCTGTGAAGCAGCCTGGAATTACATTTCAGACTGATTGTTCATGTAACCTGACTAGCAGCCCTCCTGGGTGTTGTTTTCCCCGAAGGAAATTAGAAATGGATTGTAACTGTATTTAATTGTACTCAAGAAGTAATTGAATTATGTGGAGGGTCAAACAATTATTATTTAAATGTAATAGTCACGAAGCTGGAGCCTGGTTTATGACCAAACAAATTGCCAGTTATACGTAATATGCTGTTCAAAGCTTGCCTAAAGTCACTAAAAAAACCCAGCTTTGGCATCCATAATCATGTACACAATTACTGTGTATTTTACTGCGTACAGAACTCAGTGTGATGTTTCAAGTGCAGTTTTCCAATGAAAAGCAACTACACACACAAGATTGCGAAGTTTCGTCTTTATCGCTTCTCAGACCACTACCAAGTACAAGGATATTTTTCCCACACTGACAACTCTGCAAAATCACCTGGGATCAGAGGATGAAACTGGGGGAGGGAGGTTTCTTCCCTGTCCTTTTCTCTCCCCTCCACTCCCCTCCCACACACATGATCAACAGAATAAAGAAAGGTTCTATACTAGGCCCTCCGTTAGCCATGTGCTACCCTTGTATCTTCAAACCATTCAAACAACACCTATATTTGTATTATCTTGCATACATGCCCAGATAAGAATCAGGGAGCATTGTGTTAGGTGCGGTACAGACAGGAAGAAGACTCTATCCCTGCCCGACTATTGTCACGGTTACTGTCACCACACAGAGCCGGTCTGACTGAGCACGGAGAGGACGGGGGTTTCTGAAGTGTTTGTACAGTACTGTCACTTTCACAATCAAGAACCTCACTTTACAGCAATTATGTTGCCACCTCGTTGGCAAGAAAGCAGAAGTTCCTCGAAATCACGACTAAGCAGGAACTGCATGGAGACTGTGCTTGGTTGGCTAACGCCCGGCTATAATATGGAGTCATTATCCAGGGTGAGAATCATTAATCCGCTCTAGCACAGGGACCATCTTTTTTTTCTGTGTGGACACAGCCTATCACTTAGGACTCCTAAATACTGCACTAGCAAGAGCGCCTAGGGGCTACAGTAACACACATAATAATCAAGTATCAGACATGCATCTGACATGCATCTGACGAAGTGGGTCTTTGCCCACGAAAGCTTATGCTCCTACACTTCAGTTAGTCTATAAGGTGCCACAGGACTCCTCGTCGCTTTTACACATAATAATCAAATTCTCATAATAATTATGAGAAGGATTTGCATTACCCTTTGCAAAGGTACCTGGAGAATTTGGCCTTTGGATACACTCATTCTGCAGTGAGCAAAGAATGCTGGCGGGAAATACGGCCAAAAGCATGACTGCCATTACAAAATGCCTCTATCGGACTGTGTGAGTGCAGACTCCTGCTAGCACTGCCTAATTTTTGAAAACCAGATCACCCTCCTCCCTGTTCCACCTCTTACTCCAAAGATGCAGGTAGGTGGAGGCCTTGGCTGAGCAGGGATTGGCGCAGGTTGATAGCTGCGGCCTCCCCACCTTTGGACTTTCAGGTCCGGTCAGAACATCTGACCAGACACTTCCGGGTTCCCTTTTCACTTGGACTTTCCAGTAGAAAACCAGAGACCTGGCAAGCCTAACTCCTGCTAATGTATTCCCAGTGAGGTGCCCATACAGGGATTTAATGAGCACAAATGGTGCCTTGTTACAATTTATAAAACGGATGTTTAAAAATATCCCTGGTGAAAACTTCCAAAACTAACTTCCAATTCTCCTTAAAGGGTTTGATCTTCAGGAAGGACCGAGCTTCTCTCTGGCAACCCGGAGCCTGGAAGGAAAGTCAAGGGAGACGTCCAGAACCACGAGTCACACATGAAATTCTTGGTTCCCGTTTTTCAAATAAAAAAATCGAGACAACATATTCTGGATAAAAATTAATTCCTAAAGGGGAAACTAAAAACTGAAACACTGGAGGTATCACTAATTTTTTTTATTCCGTTTTGGTTTGTTTTTTTAACAGATCTCGGTTTTCCCGTTCTTTTCACAGCTGGCTCCGCAACGACCTCTATAATGCATATAGCTCAGACCTATGACAGGTGACTCCATAGCTGCTGACCCCTTAAACGACTTCCTTGTCACACAAATCCATTCAATGCATGTCCCACAGCCACATGTGGCTCTTCAGATGTTCCTATGCAGCTCATTGCATAGGCATCACCTCTGAGGCTGGAGCTACAGATCCTAACTTTCCAGTGTGCAGGAACGTGCTCGCTGCTCAACCTCTGGCTCTGCCTGAGGCCTGACCTTAACTCCACCTCTTCCACCCAAGACTCCTTCTCGTGTCCCTTCTCCCCCCTCTTTTCCCCCAGAACCTCCTGCATGCCGTGAACCAGATGATCAAAGCAGGCAGGAGGCGTGGGAAGAGAGGGGGTGATTGGTTGGGATGCCAGGGGACGAGAAGCACTAGAGAATTGAAGATGAATAAAAAAAAAACCCAAAACTTTAAGCAATTAACCCTGTAGCTTTATGTTTCTTGGACAGAGTGGATCAAATTAGCTTCCTCAAACATACCCTGTTTCTATTAGCACAATCTTCTGCCTATAAATAGGCAGAGATTTTTTAAAAGTTGTTCATTAAAAATTCTCCGGCAAACTATGGAACATGGATCAATCGTTGGGACGGTTCTGAGCTGCTGGACATTCAAGTAAGGTGGCATTTATTGGAGCTGTGTGTTTGGTCACCTAAGTCACATGGTGGCATTCTGTTCCTGGAGTGGATGACAGAAACTTTATAAACAGGAGGGAAGACTGAACAAATCATTGGGGCTTGGTTTCTCTCCAGGGAGCGGGGGGATGTGAGAAGACAGCAGGACAGAAGTGAGGCTAGGGAATTCTGGGACATTTCAGTCTTTGCTTTCTTCTTTCCTGCCAGAAGGAGCATTCAGTCTTGGTATGTGAATCCCAAATTGAAATAGAAGGGTTTGAGGAAGAGATAGAGCAAGAGAACTGATTGAGCAAGAGAACTGTTCAGGGGAATGTTTGCAAAAAAGAGAATAAAAGAAAACGAAAACGAAAAGGAAAACGAAAAGGAAAAAAAGAGCATAAATGTGGTAAAACTGACTAGCTAGTTAGGTTAGCTTTTGGGGAAATTCTCCTATTATTTGCCCTTCCTGAAAGCATTATAGAAAGCAGTGTGCTGACAGAAATCAGCGTTCATTTAGCCCCACCATTCTTTTGGAACCCCAACCAAAATCTTAGCTCACATGGAGGCAGCAAATAAGCTGCTCACTATATAGAGTTTTCTCTTAAGACTTTGGTGGGCCATACCACCACACTGCCTCCCACAAAAGAAAATCGTATGGAGCTTCTTCTGAATTGCTTTCTTGGGCCACTTGTTGCCTCTGTTGAAGAAGGACATTGTGGGCTCCATGAACTCTGCGATGATACAGGGTTGTCTCAAGTGGGACTGTGCTGACTGGATTTCCCTTGCTGGCTGCTGCTCTTGGAATCTCCCTTAAAGACAAGGACTGTGACAGATGGAGGGAGCGCTGCCCAGAATCAAAACGTACTCCCTTTGATAGTATTTTCTTACAAAGGTCACCATCGAAGCAAAACATTCCATTGACCCAAAATGGCTGTCACTCCTCCTTCTGCCAGAATGTTGTTTTGTGAACTATTTTTTTTTAATGTCCACCCTTGGTTTTGATTTGGGACAAATCGTTTTGAGTTGTCTCCCACCTTTCTGAGGGACGGAAAACCCCCACTTCCCAGCAGCTGTCCTCCGTGTTCTCCCCGGCTTACGGGAGGACTGCTCTGAGGCTCCAGGGGTGGCAGTCTACCTCTCTGAACAGTAGATGCTGAATCACTTCTGCTTAAAAAGCACAGAGATTGACTCAGACAGCCTCTTAACACAGTCACCCTTCAGGACCACCTTTCAAGGCTTGGAGGGCAACATGTGGTTAAACATTCCTAGTTTGAGAGCCAGTCAGACATTCAGAACTGGCAGGCTACAAGCTAGGATATAATAAAACTATCCCTTTAATGCAGTAAACCCACTTTTACAGCAAGTGAAAAAACAGGACACCTTTTTTCCAGGAAGTAGCATAGTCAGGTATAAAAAGCCGGTAACATCAGGACATCGGGTCACCTTGTTTGCAGGGCACAAAGGAGGGTCTTGCTAGCTGTGTGAGGGAGAAAAGAGTCCCAGCCCTTTGAAAGACAAAGGCTTAGTGTCTGTTACTTCTCTCTTTCACACACACACAGGCCCTGGGCTCTGGTTTTCCTCTGAAGGACACAGCAGCTGAGTGATTTTCACATGACACCAATGACAAGAGCAGGATAAGCCTATTTCCGAGAGTGTGGCAAATTACTATGATGAAAGCCCAGGACATTCGATGGCAGAGTGACTTTCAGGAGGGATTGCGCATAGCAAGGGGCACAGGGAGACGCGATGTCAGCAGTAGCAATGTTTACTCATTAGAAAGGAATATCCAGAGCTCTCAGCTTCAGAAAGCTTTGGAGCTTTCCAATTTATAAAATAGTTTGGCAGGTCTACATCTCAGCTGGGCATTTTTCTTCTCTGCAGGGAAAACCAGAATCTATTAAGCACTGGCAAAAAAATCTCTAATTTTCTTGAGACTGACTTACAGTGCTTGTATGTGGAAAGGGTTGGCTAGAGAATTATTCCAAAGAAGCTAACAAACTGAGGCCCTCTCCCCAACCGATATGTGTGTGTAATTTACTATTATTATTGTGACTGTTATTTTATTACTTCGATAGCCCTGAGAAGTCCCAGTCCAGGATCACAGCCTGACTGTGCTAGACTTTGTACAGACAAAGTAACAAGACAATCCTTGCCCCAGGACACTCACCGCCTAGGATTATAACAAGAATGCAACAGGCAGAAAAAACAAACAATTCAGTGGATGAGAACCAGGGACAGTAACAGAAGCAAAATAAGGAGCAGCCATAACTCACCACTTGTTGGGCCATATTCAACACCCAAGAGGGTTCTGGGCTCTATATAGAATGTAGAACTGGGAAGACACAGTCCCTTCCCTCGAGATCTCACTCTCGTTTTAGATGTGATGCAACAAGTGAAACTAAATGACAGAGAGGGGCAGTATAACTGAGAGGGACTCACTATGGTGCCTCCTGCTGGCCATCCTGGGAATTAGCTCAGTTCACGGTATACCTTCCTCCACTTGTGTCTCACCCACTGTCACTTCTTCTCCACTCCTGGGACTCGCGCTGTTCCCTGGTTCATGGCATCCTCTTCCAGGCTTGGCCCTTTGGCTGAACCCCGCTTCCAGGGGAACTGGAAGTCTCTAATCCATTCACTTGCTGCTGTAGCCTACTGCAGCCTTCAGTTTAGCCCCTCATCTCAGGGGCAAAGTACAACTCAAATACTGGCCACTCCCCTCCGTGGCAAGTGGAGGAAAATGGAAGCTGGTCCACCCGCTATTCCAGGCCCCAACCCAGGAACCTTATAGACAGAAACCACATCCTGCCCCTCTTCCAACTCCCACCATCTGTTTCACTTCCCCATAGCCCCAGAGCCCTCCCAGCACTTTGTATAGAGGCCTCGGTCTGGCAGTCCTCAGGCAGGAGCTCCCTTTTGGCCCTTGACCCTGCCCAGCACTTCTCTATCTAAGATACTCCTCTAAGGCATCCAGCTCCTCTCCTTTGCACTCCAGGGAGAGACTGCATCTGCTCTGTTGAGCAGCCCCTCTTTATATGGCCCTTCCTGACCCTTATTGGCTCCTGCAGCAAGCTTTCTCCTGATTGGCTCTCTACAATCTCTCCTCCCATTGTTTGACTTTTGTGCAACCTCCCTCAGAGCTACTTTAATCCTCAACTACTTGGGTGGGACAGTTGCCCCACCCAACTGTAAAATCATGCAGTTGGTCATTAGGCAGTGGCACAGGGCAGGTGATTTTTATATTTTATTATATAAACAATAGCTATAGTAATTGCCTCTTTCTCGGTACCACTACTTTTCACCTGTGGTAATTCCAGGTAAATCCAGAGTGGAGTTTCTTGCCTGTGCTAAATGAATTTGTACTCTCCCGCCATCTCTTAGCCAAAAAATATAAGCAATCCATAGTTATTAACAAGCTTGTAGTACTTTGCCTAAGAGATGGGGTCCTGGTTAGCGCTAGTCAGTTCAGACAAGTATATTCTGCCTCCATAATTCTATGCATATGACAGTCAGCAATGCTGGTCAGCAAATAGTGGAAAGTGCTTATAAAATAGCTGGTATGATCCACCCGGAAGTGATACAGAAAATGTGCCCAGTGTAAATGTGAGTTTGGGTCACTGCTGTGGAAAAGGTGCTCTCAAGATGTAAAACACTATGGCTGTGTCTAGACTGGCCAGTTTTTCCGGAAAATCAGCCGCTTTTCCGGAAAAACTTGCCAGCTGTCTACACTGGCCGCTTGAATTTCCGCAAAAGCACTGACTTCCTACTGTAAGAAATCAGTGCTTTTTGCGGAAATACTATGCTGCTCCCATTCGGGCAAATGTCCCTTTTGCGCAAAAGTTTTGCGCAAAAGGGCCAGTGTAGTCAGCTGAGATTTGTTTTCTGCAAAAAAGCCCCGATCGCGAAAATGGCGATCGGGGCTTTTTTGCGGAAAAGCGCATCTAGATTGGCCACGGACGCTTTTCCGCAAAAAGTGCTTTTGCGGAAAAGCGTCCGTGCCAATCTAGACGCTCTGTTCCGAAAATGCTTTTAAAGGAAAACTTTTCCGTTAAAAGTATTTCCATAAAATCATGCCAGTCTAGACACAGCCTATTACTATTCTCTGGCCTCCCTGATCCTGTCTCCTTCAAGTGCTGGGTTATTGAAGCAAGTGACTTTAGTGGTGGATATGTTCATTTGTAAAGGACAAGAAATAAACCCCTCAGGGCTCCTCTGTTGCTCATTGGCTGCAGCTGCTAAGTATCTGCTACTTTACTCCATTAGCCTCTTCCACCTTTGCTTAAGCAAACATGTCGCATTACAGCAGGTCACGGCAGGTAAGGTTGCATTGTATGACAAATTCCAAAGAAAGCCTCGTCAGGGTTTCCTAGTGTGCATATCCGCTGCAGCTGGCCTTTGAATGCCTTGGCTGCCCTCACATGTACAGACACCATTGTTCAGAGCTAGCCCTGCTACTCTCACGCGGGTTGTCATTCATCACATCTCAGAACACCAGCAACAAGAACAGGGGCTGATGTACAATTGGCCTTTTGCAACCTGCACGGTACCCTACTGCTTCTGAAGTCTGTAAATGACCTTTCTATCTCTCCTCAACACACACACTCACATTCACACGCACGCACGCACGCACAATTCTGCAGCCGGATGCCTCCATTGCTTTGTACTGAATGTCACACTCTTATAATTTACCAATGTTTCATTTTCTCCGAATTTTTCATGCCCACTTCAGGGCATTATGAAGCCCAGATACTTGCACCCTCTTGTTCCTCTCATGCAGCCACCAGGCTGGCCAACCCTACCCCTCTATTCAATACCATTGTTTCTTGTGAACATGCAAAGTTCATTGGGAAAAAGGGGTTTGAATTTGCATTTTCCCCAAACATTTTGCAATGAGCATCTCTGTTCAGGTTAAACATTTCTCACAGATGGGTTATTTTTAATTATACTGAACTGAGACAGTTTTACAGAAAGCATCTGTGCCGAATAACCAAGGCTTCCTCAAAACAAGGGTGTATCATTTCTTCTGGCCAAACACCATTGCTTTGGGTCTCCTGGGAGAAATGATTTGTGTGTCCACCTGCTTCCTAAGGACAATAGCCCACATCACCAAAAAAGCAACATCAGAGTGAGCACTGGTTAACAACCTGGTCAGTTATCTCAGCCTTGATCGGGGGTCACATTCAAAACTTAGTCTAGGGAAAGACTCTATTCTACAACGTATTTCCTGCACTTGGTGATTCTGAACACTATTCAGGAAAGCTCTTAAGCACTTACTTAACTTCAAGCATGTGCTTAAACCCCATTGACTTTAGTGAAAAGGCTTCCTGAACTGGGATGGTGTCCCAAATTGTTGCCTCCAAGACTTTCATGCTGAGAAACTCATTGAGGTGAGCGGTGACTTCATTATTTTCATATTTTCCAGGGTTGTGAGTTCTATCCTTGAGGGAGCCATTTAGGGATCTGGGGCAAATCTGTCAGGGATGGTACTTGGTCCTGCCGCGAGGGCAGGGGACTGGACTCGATGACCTCTCAAGGTCCCTTCCAGTTCTATGAGATAGGTATATCTCCATATTAAATTTAATTTTAATTTAATAATTCCCGAGACTAGGTTTTTCTACAAAGCTTCACTTTTAAAACCCACTTGGAACTGAAGAGGAAAGAATCACCAAAGAAATTCAAAGAGACTCCCTTTTCCCCCATATATTTGATTTTTCAGAGCAGTATGGGTTCAGAAACTTGTGGCGTATGAACAGAACTTCACCTCATGGTAGCATGGAAGTTGCTGTACATGCAAATCATGTCGCCTCTCCATTATTATTTCACAAGGTACATCATGTCATGGTGGAATCACATGTTTGGAAGCAGCGGCGGATTTCAGGCAGGGCGAGCGGGGCGGCTGCCCTGGGCCCCGCGCTTCCCGAGGCCCTGCACATGCGCCTTGGCACTACGGCGCATGCGCTCTGTCAAAGCGGGGGGGGGGGCCACGAAATTTTGCTGCCCTGGGCCCCGCGGCACTCTCATCCGCCCCTGTTTGGAAGCACACTGCATGACTATGATGCTGCACAAATAGGAATTGGTGAGCCTTACAACACCTACAGTTGAATTACTCTAGGTTGCCCAGTGTATCCAAAGTACATCCAGAATAGATCCCAAAATCTTAACCATCAACCCCTCAGTCTAACTGTTGAGAAATTCCTGTGGCACATATAACCTCTTTTTTTGGGAGGGGGCAGCTTCCTCAGTGCTGTGCTCTATACAGCCAAGCCTGAATGTTTCTGGCTGTGTCCCCTGAAATGCTCAGAAGCTGAGAGTCCTCTAGTCATGCTGATGCATTTGTCAGGCATACCACGTTCCTTTGGAATTTGTGACTTCAGTGTGCTCATGCAAATGGTTCTATGGCGATGCTTCAGCACAATTTACCTGGCTCTTTTTTGCTCGTTAGAGCTACGGGTGGCTTTCAGCATGCATACGAGCGTATTTTGCTGCTCTTCCTGCAAGGGTGAGCTCCCAGTGCTGCAGTTTCATTTGCATGGAGCGGACAGCATGCTGCCCCTTAGTCTATCCTGTTAAAGTCATTGAAAGCTGTGATCTCAACAGGGCTGACTAGCTAAGTTGGGCCTGGCTTCACCTTTATTTGGCTAAGAAACCTAAGGAAAGTGCAGAGCACAGCAGGCAGTGATATTCCTGACTCAGTAGATGGCGCTCTTTCCTCTGCCGCCATTCTTACTCACGCTGTTGTATAAGGGCTTGTCTTCACTTACCTTGAAATCAACACTCTGCAGATTGATCTCTTGGGGTTTGATTTATCAGGTCTAGGAAGGACCTGCTAAATCAACTGCTGATGGTGCCCCCATCAACTCCAGGACTCCACCAGGTTGCAAGGAGTAAGGGAAATTGTTGGAGGTGTTTCTCCTGTCAACCTCTCACAATGGGGATGCCACAGAAATTTGACTTAATGTGTGTCATCTCCAGCTACGCTATTCTCATAGCTGGAGCTGTGTGTCTTAGACCAGGTCTACATTACCAGAGAAAGTTGACCTAAGTGGCACTCTCTCATCTACCATTTGAGTAAGAGGTGCTACATCTTGACTCCAAACTAGACAGATCCTGATCGCTTGTGGATCTGAAAGCACCACTGCAATCTCTGCAAAAGGCCAGAGATTAACTTTAGTATTGTGTGGCCAGGTGTCAATTTAGGCAATACTTAATATGTTCTTATGTACAATTCCCTTTAGCAGTTTCGGCTGAATCCAGTATTCTTTCTGACTACCTGGCGTGTTATTGCTCTTCCCTGGCTTAATAATAAACGGCATTTGTCTGACACCTTTCATCCCCAGGACTTCAAAGTGCTTTACAGTCTTTTAGAAATGCAGCCTCCTCTGGGGTGGAACATGGTTATTTTTTATTAGCGTTTATTGCTATTGCAATATGGCCTAGGAATCTCCATCAAACAGCTAAGGTCTCTTGTGCTATGTGCCATGCAGACAAATAACAATGTCCACTGAGCACACACTGGAAGTCAGAAACTTGTTGGGAAAGTTCTATGAATGGGCCTTGCCTGCCTTGGACAGCACCTTTCTTGGTGAGCAGGCCCATTAAGGTACTACAAAAGGCAGCAGAAATAAGCTGCAATGTAATTCTGTAAACAGGAATAATATCTTGCATTTTCAGGCCGAAAGCTCATTTGATTTATGCATGGCCTACTTAGCCCTTTCATCACCCCTACTATTCCACATGTGCTGGAGGTATTATTATGCCCGTATTGGCATGCCTGCTCCCATTGAGTTCAGTGGAGGGAGGATTAGGCCCTTTATCAATTGATAAAATAAGTCCACATCTACACTTTGAGCTGGGGTGTGATTCCCAGCTTGAGGAGACATTACCCATGCTAGCTCTGACTGAGCTTGAGTGCTAAAATACAGCGTAGTTATAGGTGTGGGAGCAGCTAGCTGCCTGAGTATATGCCTATTCAAGGTGCTAAACATGTATGTGGAGCTGCTAGCCCAAGGGTGGCCAATAAAAAGTCGGTGGTCCACCAGGGTTAGTTTCTGTCAGGCCCCATTACTGTTTTTACCTTAGCCTCTAGAGCAGGGGTGTCCAAACTTTTTTCAAAGAGGGCCAGATTTGAAGAAGTGAACATGCGTGAGGGCCATCCCCGCACTCTCAGCCCCAAGGCGGAGGGCCCGCAGGGTCGGAGGTGGGCGGAGAGCGCAGGGCACGCCGGCCTCACGGCGGCCTGGGGGCAGGGCGAACCCGCAGCTGAGCGGGGGAGCGGGGCTGCGGACGTGCCCTACAGGGCAGGCTCTAGGACCGCGGAGGCCATGGGCGGCGGCGGCACGGCCGCAAGCGGCGCACTGGGCGCGACAAGATGGTTTATTAGATGTTGAGCTTTCGTGGGCCAGACCCGAAGTTCAAAAGAGCGCCGGGGAGCCAGGAGAGGGGGAGGAAGCGGGGGCCATATTAAATCGGAACACGGGCTGCAATTGGCCCGCGGGCTGGACTTTGGACATGCCTGCTCTAGAGGTATCGGCAATCACAGCTCTCATCCAGCCAATAGGAAGTGCTGTCCTGGGTCGTACCTCTTCTCACCGCTCCCATTGGCCAGCAACGGTGATTTGCGGCCGATGAGAGCAGTGATCAACAATACCTGTGGAGGTGCAGGTAAATATAGAGGTGTGGGCCCACCAGGAACTGTTGGAAACCAAAAATGTAGACACTGTGTAGATTCAAGCAGGAGGGTTTATTACGCGCAGCACTGGCAGTGCCACCTTGCCACTTGGGCTCAGCGAAAACTGATTATAATAGATTATATAGGGAGCCAATGGGTGGAGAGAAGTGACAAGATGGGAGTTCCCAAGCCCCTGATTAGGTTCTGGCAGCAAGACATATGAGCACGGTAAACCAATAGTCTAAGAGATTATATAGTAGCTCTGCCCATAGCTCAGATTAATATATTTGCTAAAACACAAATATTCCCCCCCCTTTCACTTCCCCCACCCCAGGAATTGCCTTACAATGCATATGCTACATTCCAATTGGATTCCATAGGAGTGGTGACGGTGCTCTCCCGACAGGTGCAGGGTGCGGTTCATAGGTATTTGTCTAGGGGTATAAAGCAAAAAGACAATATCAGGTATACAGCAAAGTAATGGTTATAACATCATTCTGGTGTATCTGTGAGCCTGGATTGTTAGGGAGGGAGGGTGTCGTCTCTTTAGGGTGTGTCTAGACTACATGCCTCCGTTGACGGAGGCATGTAGATTAGACAGATCGGCAAAGGGAAATGAAGCCGCGATTTAAATAATTGCGGCTTCATTTAAATTTAAATGGCTGCCCCGCTCTGTTGATCAGCTGTTTGTCGGCAGATCGGGGCAGTCTGGACGCGCCGCTATCGACAAGGAAGCCTTCGTCGATCGGCACAGGTAAACCTGGTTTCACGAGGCATACCTGCGCCGATCGACAAAGGCTTCCTTGTCGACAGCGGCGCGTCCAGACTGCCCCGATCTGCTGACAAACAGCTGATAGGCAGAGCGGGGCAGCCTTTTAAATTTAAATGAAGCCGCAATTATTTAAATCGCGGCTTCATTTCCCTTTGCCGATCTGTCTAATCTACATGCCTCCGTCGACAGAGGCATGTTGCCTAGACACATCCTTAGGGTACGTCTAGACTTCAGGGTTTTGTCGACTGAAGTTTTGTCAACAGATACTGTTGACAAAGCTAATGTCAACAAAGAGCATCTAGACTACATCCAGTTCTGTCGACAAAGCAAGCTGCTTTGTCGACATAACAGTGTGGACACAAAGGACAGTGTAGTTGCAATAATGCCTTCTATCGACAGAACTCTGTCAACAAAAGGCATTATTCCTCGTAGAATGAGGTTTACATACGTTGACAAAACTACTGAGTTTTGTCGACGTTATGTCGACATAACTCAAAGGCAGTGTGGACGCAGGTATAGTTTTGTCAACAAAAGTCCACTTTTGTCAACAAAACCCTGTAGTCTAGTCACACCCATAGTGATGGGCTAGGCCCTTCCCTGAATCTGTGGTTGGCCTTGGGAAGGCAGCTGTTGTTTCTTTCCCATGGCGGATGGCAGACTATAAGGGCCTCCTTTCAGGGCTTTAGCCTTGTCTGTGTGTATGAAACTCATAAGGATGTTCAAATTATGGCCACCCGCCTAGTGTTATGCTACTCTGGCTCCTTCCCCTGTGATACACAGGCAAAGCTGTTTTTCTGTATTATTCCTAGGGCCCGTGGTCTGTTGGCTAGGCCTTATGCCTCTGCCTCAGCTTAGCCAGAGACCATAGTTCAGAGTCTTACCTATATATCAATGGGCTATTTGCTATTCTATCCCTACAGGGACTAACACTGGTGGACTGGATCCAGCCTGCAGGCTGATATTTGCCCACCCATGCTGGCATGGCTGCCCTTATATTTAGCATGCAAGTTCAGTCAGAGCATGCAAGTGTATGTCTGCTGGAGGGGAAATCCCCTCCCCTCCTTCCCTGCTTGGACTGTAAGACATATCCTAGGCACAGAGTCAAGGTGATTTTTGAAGAGCCCGTCAGGAGCTGAGTTCTGATCACAATCTTGTTCTTCAACCACTTGATCAAATTCTACTTTGCACAAAACTCTGACGTATAATAAATGATTCCGCTGGATTCTTCAGGCAGCATTGTCATCCTCCACCTGTTAGCCTGATTAACAGGCTTCTTTTTCCGCATGCTGCTCACTCTGTACAAAGAGGGCTCACTATTTTCTATTTATAGGGGTTAGATTGCAAAGGCACCTCAGTCAGCAGCACGTACGTCCCATGATCAGGAAACTGCTCCAGGCGAAAATATGTTCTAATTAATACCAAAGGAGAGACACATTCTTTTTCTTTTTTCACAGCTGCTAATGAACAAAATCAAAATAGCATCCCCCAGAATGCTGGTGGCAGCTCAGAGGTGTTAAAAGTTCAAGCTTAAAACCAAACAAACATGAAAATATCAGCCCTTTTTGCAGAGAGAAATGCCAAAAATGCCCAGGAGGCTCGAAATGGCCTTTATATATATATATATAAATTGCAGAACATTGGTTGGCACCACAAAACTAAAATATTGGGCCGTCAAGCTGCTAAGTTGCAATAAGTGCTTTTTTAAAGAGTGGAGGTAGCACTGGTTTGTGGGTCTCATTTGACAACTGGGGAGGCCAAAGTCATCCACTTCTGCCCTGAGCTAGGACAGCATTCATGGCTGAACAGCAAGCATGTTCCGAGTCTATTAGAATGCAAAAGCAAAATGATGCATTTATCAGATGGAGGGCAAACATAGCAGCTCTTAAATGAATTCTTTTTAACATGGCCGCAGACTGAAATCAATGTGACTTGCCCTGTTGTCACACACATCTAGTTCTCCACACTCACTGTTGAGCTACTAAGACTACTTTATGCTATATTGTTCTAGGCCTAATTGTCCTAGGGTATGTCTAGACTGCATCCCTCTGTCGGCAGAGGGATGCAGATTAGGCAGGTCGACATTGCAAATGAAGCAGGGATTAAAATATCCCGTGCCTAATTTGCATAAAAATGGCCGCCGTTTTTGCCGACTCAGCACTTTTCGGCAAAAAGGGACAGTCTCGAGGGGGATCCGTTGAGAAAGAAAGCCTTTTTCGACAGATCCCTTATGCCTCCTGCAAGGAGGTTTACAGGATCTGTCGAAAAAGGCTTTCTTTCTCGACAGATTCCTCTCTGGCAAAGTGATGAGTCAGCAAAATGGTGGCCTTTTTATGCAAATTAGGCATGGGATATTTAAATTCCCGCTTCATTTGCAATGTCGACCTGCCTAATCTGCATCCCCCTGCCGACAGAGGGATGCAGTCTAGACATACCCCTAGAGTCTGTGTGCTGGATGGCATTTTATCTGCCATCTCATATCTATTGTGCTGCTTTAGTTGGATTGCCTGGGCTACCCTGGTAACCAAGCCTCTCACTGTTCAAAACTGTTTAAAGAGTGTTAAACAAAGTTCAAAGTTTGGAGATTTGCTTAGCACCAGAACCAGCACACCATTAAAAATATTTTGAAATCTTTTATTAAAGATAAAGAAAAGAAGGAAAAACAATGAAAACATCCCTTGTTCCCCATCGTTGTTCAGCAGGAGAGATGTTTTGAAAGGAAAAACCCCATGGTTGACAGGTTTTTTTACTGGTAATAACTAACCTTTTGAGGAAAAGGCTTGAGCTGCAGTTGTAGTTAAGGTCTGGCCCCATTCCCTAAGAAGACAAAACCCAGGAAACACATGAAAGGAACTAGAGACCAACAAAGAGAGAAAATGCAGCTTCTAGCTCTGGGGTTGATAATGACTTGCAGCCTCAGTAGAAGAAAAAAACCACAGACCCAGCACTCGGAGAGCTGGGAAATTTGTATCTGCATTGAGCTGTTCAGGACATTACTTTTAGCTGCCCCCTTCTGGTCACAGGACTACAGAAGTGTTGCAAAATATGCAGTGTGGGCTGGCTAAGATAGACTCTTACCAGAAAGAAAAAGGAGAGGGATGGGAAAGAGAAGAAACCAGACAGGGAAGGAAAAAGGCACACAGTGCGGTGTCCCAGATTGGGGACCAGTTTCCCCTGGTGGAGGTGGAGATGTCACCTAGCTCCCCATGCTTGGTCAGGACATCTTTCGGGATTGAGATGAATGAGGCCTGGGAGAGGGCAGGATGGCAGCCATGATGGTGACGCTTGCTGAAGTAGCCAATCTTCCCCTCCAGTCTCTGTCTTTGAAGACTGCAAAAGGGAAAGGTGGGTGGCTGTGACGGGGCGTCTGCCCCACACTTGCTCTGTGTTAAATCCAGCCCAGGGAGAGGGCTGCGGGTGGGGAACAAGCAGCTAAGGCAGATACATCCTATTAGGGCCCAGCTGAGGCTGTATAAATAAGGGCTCCTGGAGGGGTAGAGACTCTCACTCTTGCTCCAGCCATGGAGCAGGAGGGATCTGGCTACCACAGAAACTTGAGGCTTTCTGATTTCAAGCTGGACCAGAAAAACATGGGCAGAGCTGAGGAAGCTCTGGCCAGACAAGCTCCTAGGCTGCAGGGCCTGAACCTAGGGTTGCCAGATGTTCAGTATTGATCTGGACAGTCCGGTATTTTCGCCTCCTGTCTGGTAAAAAAAATTCAGAAAATACTGGACACCTAAAATGTCTGGTATTTTCTGAATTTTTCCCAGCCAGGAGGCAAAAATCCCAGGTGTTTACCTAGTTCCGCAGGGGAGCTGTCCGGCTGGCACAAGAAGACAAGATGGCAGACGGCCACTGGCAGTATGTTTTTTGTTTTGTTTTGTTTTGTTTTGTTTTTTGTTTTTTTGCTTATCAACTTTGTTTTTCTCAACAGAAATTTTTCCACTGTGGGTTTTTTGGGGCGGTGGGGGAGTGTTTTCTGTTTTTGGTTAAATCATCTAGCAACCTTACCTGAAGCAAGGCCTGAGGATACCAAGGCCGCAGAGAAGCAGCCAGGGCAGTAGATTGCAGCAGGTCCAGTGGCCATTTCAGACTGCAGTTTGCCCCTGAAGTGAGGGGCTAGATGACGCCTGGCAGTGGGTCACGGAGGCAAGGTGGGTGTAGGAGGTTCAGGGTTCCCTGAGGGGGAGGACTCCAGAGTGTGTGGGGGAGGTGGACACTGTGGCAGAGCAGTACCCAGAAGGAAGGGCACAGCCAGTGTTGTCTTTGAGTCATCATTGTCAAGCCCAAGTCGAGTCTCAAGTCACCACAGTTCAAGTCTCAAGTTGAGTCTCGTGTCCCTAAAGTCACTTTCGAGTCAAGTCCCAAGTCAAGTCTCAAGTCTTAATTTAAAAAATGTCAGGTCACTTTTGTACAAGCCATCAATATCGGCATTTTCGGACAATTTTTTCACCAAGTCGATTTAACAAAATTAGCAAGTCTCAAGTCGAGTCTCAAGTCACAAGCAATGAAACCGAGTTGAGTCTCAAGTCAAGTTACCTAGGCGACTTAAGTCGGACTCAAGTTCAAGTCGCGGGACTCGAGTCAACAACTCTGGGCACAGCAGTGCAGGGAGGGACAAAGTGGTGGATTAAAAAAAGTAACCGCAGGCAAGACACTGGCCAGAAGGGGGCACTCCAGGGCTGAAGAGCTAATTCCCAAGGCTGTGTCCAGACTCCATGCCTCCGTCGACGGAGGCATGTAGATTAGCCAGATCGGAAGAGGGAAATGAAGCCGCGATTAAAATAATCGCGGCTTCATTTAAATTTAAATGGCTGCCCCGATCTGCCGATCAGCTGTTTGTCGGCAGATCGGGAGAGTCTGGACGCGATGCCCCGACAAAGAAGCCTTTCTTCATCGACACAGGTAAGCCTCGTGAAACCAGGCTTACCTGTGTCGATGAAGAAAGGCTTCTTTGTCGGGGCATCGCGTCCAGACTCTCCCGATCTGCCGACAAACAGCTGATCGGCAGATCGGGGCAGCCATTTAAATTTAAATGAAGCCGCGATTATTTTAATCGCGGCTTCATTTCCCTCTTCCGATCTGGCTAATCTACATGCCTCCGTCGACGGAGGCATGGAGTCTGGACACAGCCCAAGTGACTAGCAGCGGGCGCAATGGTGGTGAGTCACATCGCCATGTGACAGTGGCAAGCCCATTCCCCTAATTATTTTGTCCATTGACAAAGCTAATATAAAGCTAATGTTTGTACTAACCCAGTCTTTCATCTCCTTTTCACTCCTTCCCCCACCGCCCTTTGCTGTTATCGGCTATTGTGACGTCTAATGAACTTGCACATGCTACTTAAAGTTGAGGTCACCATTCAAGTAAAATTGTGGGCCCAATTGTTACAACATCCACCACCTCAAACACTCCTCTTGCTGGCCTAGGAGAAAGACAGGGTACTTCCCATGTAACAAAAGACAGTCCTGCATTAAAGTGCATGTTTAAAAGCTTGGGCGTCACACGATGTTTGAACCCATGAGGTAGTTTTGAGGTTCATCAAACTCTCTTAGCAACAGTCCCCAAGAGGGACCTGTGCTGGGATGTAGTATGTGTGGCTTTTTCAAGCTGGTCTTCAACAACTCTGAAAATGTCGGATAATAAGAATTGGCACTCTGTATTACTGAGCCTACGTCTCCATTCAATGAGTGAACCGGGCTTGGCAAACTCCGGCAAAATTGAACACACGGGTTCTGGAAAAGCATTTAAACCACTCACACTGTGCCCCCAGCACAGTGTTAGCAGCGAGGGAACATAAATACCCAGAACGCCTGCTTCAAGCGATAACCCTTGAAAAGTCGCCGGTGCAGATGATCAGAGTCGGAACCTAGGGCAATCTGTGACCGTGTGTGTACAGAGACGACCAGCTAGCCACATACAGGTGCAAAAAAATCCCACAAATCTCCATCTCCCAAGCTAAAGGAGCATCAATTGCCCTAGCTCAGCTAGTAGAGGGAGTCTGTTAGAGGCCGTATGTAGTGAACTGAGAGACAATACTGCATCAGCCCCTCCCCCTAGGGGCAGTCATGTGAGTACAAGCGAGTACAGGCATTGCACTAATCTAGAAGCAATGCTCGCCTTCCTGAAGCAGGTGCATGGGGGGGGGGCACGAGCCTCCATGCCGCATCCGTGTTGGAGGCACATGTGCGGCAATGATTGGACAGTGTTGGCTCTGTTGGAGCCCCCAGGGAACACCAGCAATGTCCCTTTTGGGGACCCCTTACGCATGCTCCAGCCCAAATGTGTCCATGGACTTAAAAGCTACACTCAGGTCCATGTTGTCTTTAATTTAAGCACCAACTAATTCGGCCGGGAGAGAGGAACAGCTTGTAATATTTACCTGACAGTCATCCAGGCCCACTCCCCCAAATATGCAGCCCCTTCAATTAGACCCAAAATATCACCTGCGGCACCAGCCTAAATTACATATTTACCCAATGAACAAGAACAGCTCTGAAGCTGAAAAGGGCATGTTTACGCAGCCAGCTCGCACTTCTTTTTTGATAGACTCAGCTGGTCTGTCCAAACATATTTTTAAAACCCTGGCAGTGTATTTAGGCTGCCCCAGTTTGGGAACTTTCTGGCCCAGGGACTAACTTTCTGGTGTTTGCACATGGCCTCACACTAGTTGGGTGGGGACATTAGGTGAGACTGCATAGAAAGAGTGAAAATAAATTAACAATAAAGAGCAGTTCTGCTACACAGTAAATACACCACGTGAATTTTCCTCACAGAGAATAATATTTGGCCTCAACCAATCCAGTACGTTATTTATATCTGTCAACCGCCCCCATACTCTGGGTTATTGAAGAATAGAACCTGGGATCTTTAACACCAGAATCACAAGCCTCTAGGGCATGAACTGAAGGAATAACTCATTACCTGGTGTGAGTAGTGGGTTCTAATGCTACCTGTTGAGTACACCTGCCATGGCCCCATTTGACCAGCTGTTATGTATAGAATATATATATATATAATTTGTATATATATTTGTATTGTGTTTTTAAAAATGGTGTAAGGTGCCTCAAATATTTTAAATAGAGAGGTGGGGTAAAAATATTTTAAATAAATAAATTATATATATATATATATATATATATATACAGGGCTCGATGACCACGGCAAAAACCTACTCGCCAGCCCTGCACCGCGTATACGCCAGACCCGCACTGCACATGCGCTCACTGCCGGTGAACGGGGCGACCAGCTGAAATCTACTCACCACATGCGAGTAGATAAGCGGATTTGTCGAGCCTTGTGTGTGTGTGTGTGTGTGTGTGTGTATGTATATGTATATGTATATGTATATGTATATATATATATATATATATAATGTCTATCCTACAGCAAATCCTCAATAACCCCAAGTTGTTCATTTGTGACATGTTTTCCATGCACTCATCTTTTTCGGCCTGTGTTGCTCTTAAATTGAGGGAAAACAAAAAAGAACAAAAGTAAAGCCTGAATAAGAGAGAGAACACAGTGTGTCTCTCCTTTGGAACATGCAATATCAACTCAGTTTCACTAAATAACAGCTACCTCAATAACCTGGCAAGTTTCTTTGCAAAGTACATTTCTACTATTGGTTAAATAAACTTTTGAGCATTTCCACTGCTGCATACTAGATTTTGGGTTATATTGTAAATGCTTAATCAAGGGAAGCAGTTAGTTGTTCAAGTAGATTGATTGCAAGGGGGCTATTTGAGGGAGTGCTTATCCATGTAAGTGAAGGTTGCACAATGAGTTTAGGGTGCAGGTGATATTTTACTAAAGCTTTTATGAAAGCTTAGTTACTGCTGATATTAAGAGAACTTGTGACGGGGTATTATCCTGTACATGAGTACCAAAAACTGACTCTTATTTAAACAAATAAAAACAAATGAAAGGGGCAATGACCAAATGTGGAATGCCAGCTCACAACAGCACTGCCTCCTCCCTCTGCATGGATTGTGCCAATGTACCCCCATCAAAGTACTAGAAATCCAGCAAAACTTATCAGGCTGGTTGGACACTGCACCCCTATTGAAGTACAAAAGTGTCTATGGGAAAAGAAAAATCAGTTTCTAACAGACTCTTTCTATGGTACTACTGTAAGTGTTTCAGTAAGAAGCAAGGAGAACTTCATATGTATTTAAATACAGAGGGCAACATGGTCAGACATGGAAAGCCAAAGCTTAAGTGGTCTAATTTCTCAGGCGTACCGAAATCAAAGAAAGCTTTGCGATTGCTCTGCATTGGGCACCCTGCCAGCCTGTGCTTGGCCTATTGCTCAGATAGAGAAGTCAGTGGGAGTGGCACATGTTAAGGGCAGAATCTGGCTGTGTCCCCATATAAAGGTGTTTGGCGCTGTGTAGAGAGGAGATTTGCCTTTGGATGCTCTTTTCAGAAACTTACATGGAATATTTATAGCTTCCAGGAGACTTCCTGACCATACTAAGAACCTCCTGTCAATTGCCTGTTTCTCTTTGGGCATTTCTCTGAAATCCCGTCCTTTTTTTCTCTTTAACCACCTTCATCTCCCAGCCGGCATACAAAATCCCTCTTACTGCTGAGCCTGCCAGCCTGCATAATGGTTCCTTCAGCAGCTCCAACACCCCCTGAGAGTCTCAGTGCAAAGAAGTCAGCTTTATATTTGCACAGCTCATCTGGGCTGACACCAGGCTCCTTGGAGGCAAGAAGCGTGCCCACTTAGAGTGGTGTGTATCCATCTGCACCTGCTGTGCATCTCTCTGGGGTCCCCGCAATTCAAGGGGGAGCCGGATTTCACTGTGCAAAGCCCCATTGTCCTTCTGTAATGAGGAGTGGCATTCCCGAGGGAGGGGTTTGGGATTCGCGAGGGAAATACAACTACAGACGCTGTTATAGAATAGACGGCAGGGGAAGGGGAACTGGGGGAACCATTATAAATCAAATCGCAGCCACATCTCGTGCACGGGATGCAAAGAGCCTTCCATTCCCCTCCCCCGCATACCAGGAGCCAGCTGACGTGTCTCCACTCTGTATCAGCACTGCAAGCCGCACTCAGCTAAGAGATGGCCCAGGGGCTGTGCTCCCCAGGAATTCAGGGGAGCCTCTCGCCTTCTAGGCCCACTCAGGACAGTGCCTCTCTAACACAGGCCCTAAGCATCTTGCTGTGACCCAGCGTGTAGGAGTCACGGTCGCCCTTTTCTTTTCTGAATGCTCCTGGTTAAATCTACAGCCTCACCCTGCAGGCACGGCCCGGATGCAAGAGTAGCATGATTGCACATGGGCAGTGTTTTGAAGCGACGGTCAGTTTTTCCAACAGCTGCCTGTGCTGCATGAAAACAGTCCCTTTCCACCTTATCCCTTGGGAGGAGGGTTACCAGATGGTTTAAAAAAAATACCGTACACACTTGATCTCAGATGGCGGGTTCAGGGGAACTGGCCGGGAGGGGAGTGGGGCTGGCTGGGAGGAGGTCAGGGGGAGTGGGGCTGGCTGGGGGAGGGGGAGTGGAAGGGAGGAGAACCGGGCCCCGGGGAGTGGGGCTGACCCGGGCGCATGCAGATCCCAGGGTGCTGCCCGTCCCACGCACGGTGCCAGCAGAGCGCATGGGCAAGTCTGGCCCCGGGGATTCCATCCCAGCCCCGGTCCCATCCTCACCTCTCTATTGTGTAGTTGCGTACTGCCTGGCTGGTAGACACGCACATGCAGTGTGAGCATGTCTACCAGCCAGGCAGTACGCAACTACCTATGGATACTCATGATAATAATAAAAACGTAATTAGAAAATACCAGACATTTATATGTCTGGTAGTTTCTCAATTTTTTTCCCTGACAGAAAGCTCAAATACCGGACTGTCCAGTTCAAAACTGGACACCTGGCAACTGTACTTGGGAGTGGGGATGCAGGTGCAGATTATTGGGGGAAGGGGAGGTGAAGAGGCAGCTAAGTGGAGAAGCAATGATACCTTGGTAGCCCTAGACGGGAAAGGAGGCGGCATATTTCCTAACAGACTTTATTAAAATCTGACATTCAGTCCCTCTGAAAGAATTAGTTCCCTTCCAGCAGGGGAGCTGACAGACACACCAGGCTTCTGGGCAAGGTGAGGGGCTGCTCTGTGCTCCCATAAGGGGAGGGGCCTCCGGTGGAAGGGATGGGTCTGGGCAGCAGGTGCACCAAACACACCTAGCCCTTGGCACTTCCCAGAGCATGGTACCACCCTTCCCCCCAGCCCATAGAGCTGCTCAGAGCACACCACGCAGCACTCCAGCAGCAATTTAAAGGACCCGGGGCTCCAAGCACCACCACAGTTGCCAGGCCCAGGGGCTGTTGCCCCCTATTCCCCCTTCCCCGCGTCAGCAGGCCTGCCTTTCAGCCTTTGTCACTTGAAGAGCAGGGAGCATTTATCTAGCCTCGCCATGATCCAAAGAATCCTATGTGGTTTCTCTCCTACCATCTTGCATTTCCCTGGTTCCCCTCTCCCTGTGAGTGTCTATGTCAGTGTTTCTTAAACTGTATATCGCACACCGGTGTGTTGCGAGACAGTCGGAGGTGTGCAGCAGAGAACAACAGAGTTCAAAATGGCCACCCTTAAAGGGGCAGGCAACCTGTTTTGTTTTGGTTTTTTTGCTCAATAACTTCCCCCTCAACCCTTTTTTTTCTCAACAAAAAATCCTTGATGTTCCTCATTAAAAAAAAAAGTATTGTCTGGTGTTCCTCGGTCTGAAAAAGTTTAAGAAACACTGGTCTATGTCTTTATAACAATAGCCAGACTAACACAGCTCCGTCACGGAGACTTTATCTCTGAATAAATTCTCTCTCCTGGGTTTGTTTTTGATAATCCCACGAGAGACCACTGAGTGCAGCGGGCCCACTCTCAGAAATATAAATAACATAGAAATCATTGCCCTCTTTTTTGTGTGATAAATTCCTCTCTCTCCCCATTGTCCTGAATACAGCTTGGCAAAGTGGTCATGGCTGTTTACCAGCCCAGACCACCCGGTTACATGGCTTCTGGAGGATGAGTGTTGATAATGACCTAAACAAAAGATGTTTGTACTTTATTTTAGGTGCTTTCTCTGCAGGCCAGTGGAGGCTGGCTGCAATCTACAAATAAGCAGGCAAAACTGATACCCAAAGGTGAGCTTGGAGCCAAGTTACAGCAGCTGTAAGGATTGTACCATTATCTGACTTGAACGGGAGTAGACAAAGCTGAGCCTGAAGAGGTCTGGGCATGGGGCAGTACAGACTGGGCACATTTCCGTTCCACGGTGGAACAACACCGAAACCTTTTGAATGTTTTCACACCATGGAATTGTGTGACCTGTTCCCTTCTGCTCGGGAAGAGCACAGTTTTTTGATTTGTCTCTTCCTCTCTCTCTCTCTGGACAGAAGTGACCAGAAGGCCCTGAACTGCAAAGGCCTCCTTTGTTGAACTTGACACATCTGAGTGAAAAAAATTGTCCCTGAAGCAGTGAATTTCACTGGCAATCAACTCAAAGACTCTAAGGTCAGAAGGAACCATCAGGATCATATAGTCTGCCCTCCTGCACTTTGAAGGCCACAGAACTTTACCCACCTACTCCTATAATAGACCCATAACCTCTGGAGATGCATTATGTTCTGACCAGTTCAAATTATTATTATTATTATTAATAATAATAGTAATCATAATTATTAATAATAATAATAGTTTGTGTTCTACAGAAATTTCTGTTCAAGTCTCTGAAGGTGATTTCCACACATTAATAATTTCACACAACACCTTAGTGAGATAAGATAAATACTGCAACCTTATTTAAAAGCATCGGGTGCAGGCTGCAAAATTTGGATCTGCTTTTTAAAGGCCTCAGAATTCATGGGTATTTGACTCCAGGGATCTGTTTCAAGCCTATCTCTATTTTTAGACTTTCTGTTCTTGGGGGTTTTTTCTATCTGAAGACTTTGGGGACTTTTCAGTTGTAAAAGTTTCAGCATTCAGCCAAGTTCAAATCCTCATTGTGAGAAGAGGGGGGCATTGTGCTAGGTATTTTTTTTTTAGTTAATCTGGCTAATGAGTGAACGTTGCTGTACTCATATATTTGTCTGTAATAAATAAAAGGAAAGCTACAAGGATTAACCTCTGTATTCGGTAACCCTCCGCCCTCACTGAATTCACTGCTCCAGGAAGACAGATCAGGTGTTTAATTATCTCAAACAAATGCCATTTAAATCAGAATCAATTCCATTATCTGTAATAATGTCTCCAGACTGTCCTTTCCCTTTACCCATAGAATGCCTTGTAAATCCTTTTTCACAAGTTTATGGTGAACTATCTTCTCTCTCCCTTTTTCCATGGCACCTGTCAAAATATTAGCTGCTTTGCATGCTAAAAGAGCAGTGATAAAATTACATCCTCTTAACTCTCTTCTGTGGAATGAATATGGTCTTTTTTAATTTCTGGAGGTAAGGGGGTGTTGTGGTTCATTGTGTTAGACACATTAAGGTGAGGAAATTACTTAAATGTTTTCCCTTCCAACAGTGTAGAAACCAAAAACAACTGGACACAGCATCACCATTTGCCCCATTGCATGAAAGATGAGGGTATGTTAATTAGAGGGGTAGGATTCCGTGGTGTCTTTTATATGTGCCTGGCCTCACTCAACACATTGACTACCAATGTAATATAAGACCCTGGCCCTGCAAACTCTTATGCACATACAGGCAGTCCCCGGGTTACGTACAAGATAGGGACTGTAGGTTTGTTCTTAAGTTGAATATGTATGTAAGTCAGAACTGGTACATATTGTAGGGGAAACTCTAGCCAAACATTTCTCCAGAGCTCAGTTCTATTCTCCCACACCTCACTTCCCTCAGTCCTTTATTCTCAAGCTGAGGTGTCTGCTGAGAAAAGCTGCTCCGCGTCTCCCTGGTCTGCTGGGGGGGGCGCTAGCTTCGCATCTCCCTGGTCTGCTGGGGGGAAGCAGCTAGTGCAGGGTTGCCTTACCCCGTTTGTAAGTAGGGATCCGATGTAAGTCGGATCCATGTAACCCGGGGACTGCCTGTACTTAACTTCACTTGTGAGTACAGAATGACTCTTATGCATAAGAGTTCGTTGGATCAGGACCTAAAATTGCAACGGAACCCTACTGAATATGGAGGCAAAGGAAAAAGAGGAAAAGATACTGCACTGACTAACCCTGACAACAGCCCTGCATTCAGCCCAAATCTCCTGCATTTGCTTTGGAACTGCCTGGAATTGTCTCAATGTGGGTCGCTCATGCTGTATCCATGCAAAAAACTAGTCCCTGGACTCACAGTACGGTGGTCTCTGTAATCGTGCAGCATAGATTAGTTGAGCTCTGAGGAATGTGATTGAGATAATTGAGCGTTCCTTCAGTGTTGGCTCTGAGCTGTTCAGTCTCAGCCTGATTCTGTCGCCCCTGCTGACATTAAGTTGTTCCATGGGGCCTGATGCAGGGACATTAATGGAAATCTCACCCTCTGCAATCATCCTGGCTGAGGATGGCAGAAATGGGCCAACCCATTCTTTGCCAAAGATGGAACAATCCTGATTTTGACGCTTTCACAGAAGGAGTTCAGCCCAAGCCGAGAATTTTGAGGTTTTCTGCAAAGTCTCGGTTAAACAGCTGTGGCACCCGTTTGGTGCTTTGCATTGTTAAAATTAAAAGGAAACAGCTGAGAATGTATGTTATAAAAGCAAATATTTTGCTGCTGGCTATCATCAACAGCAACTAGCACCTCCTGATAATTTGCAGCATATTTCACTTGTAAGCAGATTACTTTGAAGACACATCCAGTCCGCCAGCATAATTTGGTTTTTTGGGGGTTTTCTGGTTATACTAGGGATGTTAAATATCGTTTAATTGAATAGTCGAGTAACCTCATGAATTCTTATTGGTTAGTCGACTATAGGGGTGGGGTTGGAAGCTAGTGCACTCCAGCCCCACTCCCGAGGAGTTCCCTGCCACTCCGCACGGGGTGCCAGGCAGGAGCTGGTCTGCAAGGAGAGCCAGTTTAAAAAACAGCTCGCAGACCGGCCGCCTCTCACCCTGGCTGCTGCCTCTGATACAGAGGCAGCAGTGCAGGGTGGCAGCAACCCCTCTCTGGGGGGGGAGGGAGTGTCATCCATAGGTTATACACTTTGGCTGTGTCTAGACTGCATCCCTTTTCCGTAAAAGGGATACAGATTAGACACATCGCAATTGCAAATGAAGCGGGGATTTAAATCCCCCCTGCTTCATTCGCATAAACATGGCTGCCGCTTTTTTCCAGCTCGGAGCTTTGCCGGAAAAAAGCACCAGTCTAGACGGGGATCTTTCGGAAAATAAAGCCTTTTCCGAAAGATCCCTTATTCCTTATATAAGGGGGCGGTGCTTGGGAGCATCAGGGGACACAGAGCCATGTGTGTTCCCAAGGAGCTGGAGCTGTGCCCCCATCTCCCAGACCACGCCTCCCCACCCCACTCCTGCACTCCCCTCCCACTCAGACCTCTCATACCCACCCTGCTCCTGCACCCTACTTCTGGCCCAGCTCTCTCAGTTCCAGCCCACTCCTGCACTCTCCCTCCTGCCCAGACCTCACACCCCAAGTCTTCTTCCTGGCAACCCCCTCACTGAAACCTTGTTTTTGTCCCCACCCAAGACCCTGGGAAGAGACACAAAATCTACTATCCTGCCTGCCCTCACTCCCCAGCTCTGGCATGTGAAGGGAATATGGGGAGCATCTTTTGTCTTAGTTTAGAAAAGAGGAGACTGAGAGGGGACATGATGGCAGTTTTCAAGTATCTAAAAGGGTGTCACAAGGAGGAGGGAGAAAAAAATTTCTAGTTGGCCTCTGAGGATACGACAAGAAGCAATGGGCATATACTGCGGCAAGGGAGGTTTAGGCTGGACATTAGGAAAAACTGCCTAACTGTCAAGGTGGTTAAACACTGGAATAAATTCCTAAGGCGGTTGTAGAATCTCCATCATTGGAGATATTTAAGAACAGGTTAGACAGATACCGGTCAGGGATCATCTAGACCATAGGTTCCCAAACTGAGGTGCCTGCCCCCCTGGGGGGGGGGCGTGAAGAAATTCCAGGGGGGGCATGAGGCAACCCAGCCCCTCCTCCTTCCACTCCCCACCATCAATACCCCCTGCCCAAGAAAGAGCCTGGTCCATCCAGTAAAAAAATTCAGAGGAGGATGGAGCATCTCTGGTAGACTTCAAAATGGCTGCTTTAAAAGGGCAACCTTTTTTTTTTTTTGCTCAAGTTTTGCTGCTATTTTTTGGGTGTGGGGCATGAGGGTCTCTCAAAAATCAAAATGGGGGTGTGATGCTGAAAAGTGCTTGGTCCTGCCATGAGGGCAGGGGACTGGACTCGATGACCTCTTGAGGTTCTTTCCAGGTCTAGGATTCTATGATTCTCAGTCAGGAGTCACATCAGTGAGGAGGTTTTTTTAAATTTGCTTCTCACTTTTGTGCAGCCCTGACTGATTTCTCTGCAGGTCAGTGGCCCCCAACCCCAAAATGATTCCCTACCCCTGATTTATTGAGACCTTCTAGCTCAGAGGGATTTCATTAGCAATGCTGCTATCTGATCCCTGGATGTATGACTTGTGCTGAACCCCCTTGTCTGATGTATGGCTCTGTAATCCCGTGGCATGCACACAGATTAGCCAATATGCATTTTACCATTAGATGTCACCCTTGCTCTACACAGATGAGGCTAAAATATTAGTGCATGTATATCAGTCATTCAGCTGGCTCAGAAACTGATCTGGGCTTGAAATCACATTCAACCAGAAAAAACAAAACTCTATCTTAGAATGGGTAACATTCAGCCCTTTGTATAGGCCCTGCCCAAATCTTAGCACCTCTCATGTTGTCCTAAAGCCTAGATCCTGCAAACACTTGGGCACAGACTTGTTCTCTCCCTCTAGGGCATCTGGTATTGGCCACTGTCGGCAGACAGGATACTGGGCTAGCTGGACCTTTGGTCTGATCCAGTATGGCCGTTCTTATGTTCTTAAGTTCACATGCTTAACTTTAAGCACATGAATACTTTTTTGAGCCCTTCAGCTTCACACTTTAGAGTTTTTGGCCAGAGACACACGGGCTAGAAATTGATTTTTTTTTTTTTAATGAAAGCTCAGGCTCTCATATGGTCACATGACTCCAGGTGCGGGGGCGTTAAGGAAAAACACCAACTATCATAAGATTCACAATAAAATTGCAGGAATTGGTTATACAGTGTTTCATGGACTTACCATCTCAGCAGTTAGATGACCCCGGTGGACTCTTCTAACCCCATCACATCCGACCAGTTCTGAAGCATTAGCCACTATAATGGATACTGCATAGAGAACTAGCCACATTAATCTGTAAATGTAAATAATTTTTATGAGACAACTAGCCACACTCAACTGGCCAAATAACCACATATGGCTAGTGCCTAGTGTGTTAGACACCATGGTTCTAATCCTGTTTCTACTCGTGTGATTAAAGTTAAGCCCATCTATGTTCCTAGGATCAGGGCCTTATTGTGAGACAGAAAATGAAAATGAGTTTTAAAGTAATGGAATTTGCTGCAAGATATCAGCTTTACCAGACACACTGGGTCGTTAAAGTACAAGCCAGTGTTCAGAACGCCTGGGTTCCCAGACTGACTGATGGTTTGCACTTGTGCGAGTTACTTGCAGCTTAGCAGTCCTACCTGCAAAATGAGAATCATTATAACCTGTGTGCCATGGTTTTATGCAAAATTATGCAAAATTTTATGCAAAATTAAAGTGCTAGGGAACCCTTTCCTGAAAAGGTGTAAAAACACTTTTAATTATCAGCATTGTTACCCATTATGAGAATCCGACTTGCTTCATCAGCTCATAGTAAGTCAAGCAAGATAGAATACTAGAACTAGAAGGGAGCTGCAGAGGCCATCAAGTCCAGTCCCCTGCCTTCATGACAGGACCAAGCACTATCTAGATCATCCCTGATAGATGTCTATCTAACCTGTTTTTAAATGTCTCCAATGATGGAGATTCCACAACCTCCCTAGGCAATTTATTTCAATGTTTAACCACCCTGACAGGAAGATTTTCCTAATGTTCAACCTAAACCTCCCCTGCTGCAGTTTAAGCCCATTGCTTCTTGTTCTATCATCAAGGGTCAAGGAGAATAATTTTCTCCCTTCTCTTTGTAACACCCTTTTAGGTACTTGAAAACTGTTGTCATGTCCCCTCTCAGCTTTCTCTTTTCGAAACTAAACAAACCCAGTTCTTTCAGTCTTCCCTCATAGATCATGTTCTCTAGACCTTTAATCATTGTGTTGCTCTTCTCTGGACCCTCTCTAATTTCTCCACATTTTTCTTGAAATGTGGAGATTTTTTTCATCTCATTTAGGATATCAATTCAAACCTCATGCTGAAATTCAAAGGGAAATAGTGAGGCTCATATATATCTTCTTACTGCCTATTTTAGAAATGGGCATCTATCTATCTGTCTGTCTACCTCTGAGTCCATTTGTTCCAGAACTCTTCCTAAACGGTAAGAACTAGGACCACCAAATTTGGTATGCAGCTTCCTGTTATGATAACTTAAAGCTGGGTAGGGCTTTGGTTGTGCCAGGACAATGGAATATGCCTGGCATTCAATTGTTTCTCATAAAATGGAAAGGGGGGAGGGTCTGAGAGGAGGGACAGTTATACTGTAGAATGACCACAAGGAGTAGCAAGGGGCCAGAGACAGGGACTAGGACAGATATAACACCATTGGGCCAGCAGGGGACAGGGATGGAGAAAGGGACAACTATCTATTATTTTTTCAGGGAGTTTATCTGTTTGTGTTTCTGTCCCCTAGCTGGGGGACATGTATCCCTCTCCCAGTGGTGCCCGCTGCAGTTGCCATAGAGAGGCACTTCTCCCCTGGCCCCAAGCTGCTGTGGTGAGAGAGGGCTGGCGTTGCCCTTTCTCCACAGGGCAGCCTGCACACTGCACCCCTCATCCCCACCCCCACCCCAGAACAATGAGTTAAATGAAGAAAAAAAAATGAATTGAGGCAAGTACTTAAGCTACATCAGATCAATTTTCTTTATTTAATAAAACAATGCAATGGGTGGTGTGGACAGGTGTTCTTCTCCTTAGTGTTGTCATACAGCTGCCCTGTGTTTGTCGTACGCAACTCCCTAACACTGGTGGTTCCATGTACACCATACGGAGTGAGATTTTAGGAGCGCTATCCAGAAGAGACATGATCCAATCACCACTGAGGTCCATGGGGAGACCCACAGGAAGTAGTACATCAGACTCCACTAGGCCAGGTTTAATAGAGAAAATTCATAAAATCCATTCAGTCACTTTTAGGTACTACAACTGCATTTAAAATATGTTAGTGTACCATATACCTCTCCAGTGGGCTATTTGATTTTTGCAGTGTATGATAGCAATGGCAAAAAAACCCCAATGTAATAAATGAGGTCCTCCAGAGATAGGATACCTTAGCATGGAAGGATGGGTAAATAATTGATTGGCAACCCTAATGGATGGGTTCAAGACAGGTAGCTGGCTTTATTTAAAAGCTTATTCTAGCATTTCACGTTGCTAATTCATTGGTGGGTCCCAGTTAGACAGCAGCTTGTGTCTGAACTGAACCTGAGCATGGAATAAGTCAGGGCTGGGCAAGATTTGGCCTGGAGGCCAGATCTGGCCCGGCTAACACTTTGACCCGGCCCGTGGACTATATCTGGCTGCTTCCTATTTATATCCTGTTGCCCATGCCACCAAATTTCTGGCAGGGCCAGAGCTGTGAGCCCTTTAAATAGCTGCAGCAACCCTGGGCGGCTGCCAGGCAATGCAGTAGTGGTAAAGACATGAGCTGCGAGTCCTTTGCTGTGTTTTTAATTCAAAGTCTCCAGCCACAAACAACATGGGGAATGGGGCGATAGTCCCCAGTCCCACACCTGCCACCCCAGGCTCCGCCCCTTCCAGAGGGTGAAGCCAGCCCGTAGCCATGTACCAAAATTCAAATGGCCCTCTTGCAAAAATTATTGCCCACCCCTGGGCTAAGGTCTGTCCTCAGGGGCAAATGTGATTTAAATGTGTATCTGTGGAATGACAAGAGTTTGGATTATATCATTCGTCTGCCTGCAGCTCATTCCCAGACTTACCGGCAACTGAAAACAGAAGCAAGGTGCCTGTGTAGCAGTGTACAGGCCTCTGCGCGTTATGTCTTTTAGGTTTACGGTGTGTGTTAACTGAAGGCCAGGCAACATGACTTACTCCGCAGCTTATCTCTGCATGTCATGGGACATTTAGTAAGCTAAAGCCAAGGGCACATAAAGGTTTGCTTGCATATTGTACTGAGAGCAACCTTGGTTCTCCTTGTGCCCAGCTGTCTCACATGTTTAAATATTTGCAGGAGAGCGGGGGTGAGAAACACCAGATTTCTTGCCAGTTTCTTGGAAGCGAAGCACAGAAAGCAGGGCAAGCCAAGGAGAGACACGCACGTCCTATAAGGAGCACCCATGCTGCACAGTGCGTTTCTATTGCAGCCACTCCAATAACTGGTCTGGAGACTGTGGCACAGTGTGTTTATACACTCAATGTGCTTTCTTGGGGGGAGCTTAGGCCATTGGTCTGTGCCAGGATCTACACACCTCTGAATTTTGAGGGACTTCTGATGTGGTGGCTTGGACCCATCGCTTGTAGTGACTTGGGGCCCTTCTTTTCTGTGCATCCCCTCATGCTCCTGGAAGAAATGGTAGTAGGAGAGCTTGGAGACCACATCTAAAGGCCTTTTTGCTCACCTCCCTGTGCCCCTCCAAAACCAATAGCTATTATTTAACCACGTCTCCCTCCCCCACTACACAAATGTAAACTTCAGATGTAAACCTTGATCATTCTCTAACAAAGGAAAATGAGAAGTTGGATTCCAAATTTGGACCCTGATTCTAATGGTGTAGCTGACCTACTTTTCTATATAGGGCCAATCCAGTATCCCTAAACTCTGAGGCTATGTCTAGATTGTCCCCTCTTGCACAAGAAAATATGCAAATGAGGCAACGTGGTGAATATTGTCACACCTCATTTGCATACTTAATGAGCCGCCATTTTGCGCAAGGAGCTTTTGCGCAAAAAAACCCTCTTGCGCAAGAGCCGCTCTGAAACTTTTTTCAGGCAGAATGGCTCTTGCACAAGAGGGGGCTTTTGAGCAAAAAGGAGTTGAGTAGATGGCTCCTTTTTGTGCAAAAGCCCCTTGTGTAAAAATGGCGGCTCATTAAATGTGCAAATGAGGTGCAACGATATTCACCGCTTCACCCCATTTGCATATTTTCTTGCTCAAGATGAGGTGGTCTAGAAGTAGCCTATGGTTTCGAAACCTGGATTAGGATTTTGCTATATAGGCCTATTTTTAAGGTAAAAGTAAAAATTAAATGGGGAAAAACATGCACACATAGGGTACATCTACACTGCAGTCTTATTTTGAAATAAACTATTCTGGAATAATTATTCGGAAATAGTTTATTTCAAAATAAAGCGTCTACACTGCAGAGAAGCCTCAAAAGTAGTCCGAGTCAGGCTTCCCTAATATAGACGTGCTATTTCAATTTAGAGTCCCAGGAAGCACTGAGGAGGAATAACTTAAAATGGCCCTGGTGCAGGGCTATTTCGAAATAGCAGTAGTGGAGTGTCTGTACATGCCCTGTTTCAAAATATCTATTTCAAAATAGGCGTTATTCCTCATGGAATGAGGTTTACAAAAATAATCTGTTCACTATTTCAAAATAATGGAATAACTGTGTAGATGCTCACTTTGTTATTTCGGAATAATGCTAGTTATTCCAAAATAATGGTGCAATGTAGATGTACCCATGCAAACCTGCTTTAAAAATATTCCAGTAAAATAAAACAGCCCCATTAATTATTCTTATTCTCATTCTCATTATTAAATATTTATTTCACAATCTGTAACAGCCAGCCCTCTAATCTTAGATGAGCAGTAGCGAGAAATGGACACACACTATATGAAATTATTATCCTTGTGAAACCTGTCCATGCCTGAGTTTATTACAATACTGATATAGTTTGTCATGTCAGTGAAGTTATTGATATTGAAATTTCCATACAGCCAATTACTAAAACATACTTAAAGTATCACCTTTTAAAGGAGAAAGCTTTTTCCTCCCTCTCTGGTTTTCTCCTTATTGTCAAATTTGTTTTTGTTGCCTGTGAAAACAGAGCTGGAAGCATTGATTTATTTTTGCTTTTAAAAAGTGACTCAGTTTCTTTTTATGCAAACAAACAAAAACCTACATGCACACAATTTATATGAACTGTGTAAATCAGTTTAGAGACACTGTGATGGGGCATCTGTCCCACACTGGCCCTTTAAGGGTAAAAACTCAGCTCTGGGAGATGGTTGGAGGGGTGGAGCTGTGGAGCCAATTAGGTATTAGCCAATTAGGACCCAGATGAGGGCAGTATAAATAAAGGCTCCTGGAGGAAGGAAAGACTCAGACTCATTCTTGCTTCAGTTGGGGAGCAGGGGGACCTAAGGTGCCAGGGACACTCCAGGCTTCCTGGATTAGAGCAGGGCTGGGGAAAGGCTGGGGAAGCTCCGACCAGGCAAGCTCCCAGGCTGCAGGGCCTGAAGCAAGGCCTGACACTTCTAGGGCTGCAGAAAGGCAGCCAGGGTTGGCAAAGGCAGCAGGTCTACACCCCTTTGCCAATGATGAGAGGCCATTTCAGACTGCAATTTGCCCCTGTGACAGGAGCTCAATGAAGACTGGCAGGGGGTCACTGAGACAAGGTGGGTATAGGGAGTGAGGGGTTTACAGAGGGGGAGGACCCCTGAGTGTGGGGGCACTGCAGCAGGGCATATAAAATGTCCATTATTTCTGTTTTTCTTGGATGGAAGACGGGTGGGGACATTCTCCCCCTGCCACGTCTAGTGGGGGCAGGGGAGAACAGGGAATATTTAAAGGTGCAGTGACTTTTTTTTTTTTTTTTTTGCTCTACAAGTTTGGTCCCCTGTTTTGTTCGTTTCTTATTGCTCCACCAATCTTTTTCCTGCCATGTTTGGGGTGGGATTTTGTTTTGTTTTGTTTTTGTTTTGTTTAAATATCTGGCAACCCTACATAACACTGAGGTGCAGAAAAAGAGGTAACAGCGGGCGAGACACCAGCTGAAAGGGGGCACTCCAGAGCTGACAGATTCTGCACACTTTGTTTAGAATGAGTAGCACCTTACTTGACAATGGGGCGATGGGCATGACTTAGAATTAGATTTTCACCTTTACTCACATTGGCAAGCACTTATTTACACAAGTAATTGTGTAGCTGTGCGTTTGCAAGGGGGCAATCTGGCTTTAATCGATCAATTTGAATTCATGGTGTAAAGGGCTGTACAAAATGTAATCAAAACAGATCTGACGAAAGGTTAGTCAAATCCCATGTATCCTGAAAGACAACATGTTATCTGCCCAAATCATTTTACTCCACCATTAACAACTGAGAAGAATTCCTGCTAAGCATGAGTCAAACTCACTAGAAATTGCAAACCGATTTGAGCATAATCAAATCCCCCCAACATCTCACTAGCCTGTCGATTCCTGTGTTTTGATCTTTTTGCATGTATGTACCTTTCGGGATGAGGATTTCAAAGTAATTATTGAACATTCTCCAGCTAAGTTTTGCCCACCCCCACAGATAAAACAAAAGTATGTTAAATAGGTGGATGTCATGGAAGTAGCATATATTTTGTCTATTGCACTCATGTTGTATATTCACCCGAATAGAAGTGTCTTCATATGTAATGTGTGCAAATATATAAGGTAGCCTCATCATATATGGAATATGTATCCTACTGTTTCTTCCACCAGGGAGAGGCACAGTCACCCCTTGGATAAGGTCACTTGCTCAGTAGAGACAGTGCATGACGGTGACTGTTGTAATTGGGTAGACCCAGGTGATGCAAGAAGGTGAATTCTGAGCCATTCACAGCAGCACAGGAAGATCACGCGGGTGTCAGATTCAAGTGGGAAACAAAGTCCACCTTGAGATGTTGCCATTGGTCAAAGTCAGAGCTGGGAATGTCACCCAATCGCCCTACAGTCCCGTGCTTTTCTCCAACCAATAGGCAGCACTCCATTTATATAACCTAATTCCTATTTCTGCCAATAGCACATGGACCAAAATAGTCTTGGTGTTTGGGCAACATGCTGTATTTGAATAGAAGTCAGAGTGTTGCAATAAGCACTCTACAGTGCGGCACCCAGGGCCACCGTGTCTCTGATGGGCTGCTCGGGAGCTTGATGGCATGCTGGTGCTCCATCACATTCCAGACTTGCACTGAGGTTGTGGGGAAGACGCTGCCCATCGCAGGGGGATAGGTGGTAATTTGTGACCGGACGTCGACGTACGGCAAAAGCAGAAACTGGGGGCTTTTTATAAGAAACAGTGTAAACACTGTTCATCACTCCAGCCTCTTTTTGGGTCCATTTTTTCATTAGTTGCTCAAAAAGGCCATAGTTGGTGGGTGGTTCTGGAACAGAAAATGATTAAATGTCATAAATTGCAGCAAGGGAGGTTTAGGTTGGACATTAGGAAAAACTTCCTGCCTGTCAGGGTGGTTAAACACTGGAATAAACTGCCTAGGGAGGTTGTAGAATCTCCATCACTGGAGATATTTAAGAGCAGGTTAAACAGACATCTATCAGGGATGATCTAGATAGTTCTTGGTCCTATTGTGAAGGCAGGGAACTGGACTTGAAGACCTCTCAAGGTCTCTTCCAGTTCTAGTGTTCTATGATTCTATAGTGGTAGAAACAAATTCGCTAGGCTTTTCTATTACATAGGACACCTGGGGTAAATTCAGAATTTTGTGACAACAGCAAAGACACAATGCAGACCCTCTTCCTCTAAATCCAGAGACTTTTCCTCCTCGACTGGAAGGAGGAGCACTGCTAAGTGTCGACAGCGTAGGAACTATGACACACAGGTGAGCAGTTGCAAGCCCATCCAGTAGAGAGCAGTGGTATACATGCACACCCTCTCCTACATAGAGAAGTTAGTGGAATTGCAGTTAACATTTAAATCCATAGTTCACAATATTTTTGGGTAACTGAACCTATTTACAAGAATATGGATAACATTTTCTAAAGCTCCTAGCTGACTTAGGAGACAAAGTGACACTTAATGAGACTTAGGCTTCTAAGGTCCAGAGCCTCAAAAGTATGTAACCACCTAATGCCCATTCCTACATCAAAATGGCGTGTAAGCATTTGAGTCACTTAGGCCAGGTCTACACTAAAGGGGAAAGGTTGAATCAAGATATGCAACTCCAGCTACATTAATTACATAGCTGGGGTCAACGTACCTTGATTGAAGTCTCCCTGCCATCCTCACAGAGGAAGGCCAATGAAGCAAATGCTCCCATCAGGTTCCATTACTCATCACAGATGCAGGAGTACCAGCAGCTGATGGTAGTGTCCTCTGATTTCAATTTAGAGGGTCTTAACCAGACCCACTAAATCAAACTGCAGAAGATCAATCTTCCCCAGAGGGTAGACATGTCCTTAGAGACTTTTGAAAACATTGCCTGGAGAATACAAGTGTATTAAGCAGGTGCCTATTCAATGCTAAGCACTTAAACTCAGAATGAAGCCGGGGTACTTCAGCCCCCAAATTCAGGAATTTCCTGATTTTTCTAACCGCTTGATAAGACTTTGATGACTTTATGCTTATGCAATGGGAAATGAACAGAAAGCCCATCTTATCTTATCTGTTCATAACAGTACTCAGTCTGAGGCACTTCCAGTCTTCAAAGAATCTTACAAACAATAGGTCAGATTCTTCTAGCAGGTAGATTGTTTTCATTGGGAGTTGTACTGTTGCCCATGGGAGGCCCATTAATTAAACTTTACTGCTCTCCTCTGTGGTGAATACAGGCAGTCCCCGGGTTACGTACAAGATAGGGACTGAAGGTTTGTTCTTAAGTTGAATTTGTATGTAAGTTGGAACTGGTACATATTGTAGGGGAAACTCTAGCCAAACATTTCCCCAGAGCTCAGTTTTATTCTCCCACACCTCACTTCCCTCAGTCCTTTATTCTCAAGCTGAGGTGTCTGCTGAGAAAAGCCGCTCCGCGTCTCCCTGGTCTGCTGGGTCCGGCGCTAGCTGCGCGTCTCCCTGGTCTGCTAGGGGGAAAAGCAGCTAGTGCGGGGTTGCCTCACCCCGTTTGTAAGTAGGGATCCGATGTAAGTCGGATCCATGTAACCCGGGGACTGCCTGTACATATTATTATTATTTTCCATTTTACAGATGGGAAAGCTAAGGCACAGAGTGACCAGCCTAAGGGATACAGCAAGCCATTTGGAGGAGCAAGATGACCGCTAGCCCACACTGTTTCCCTGGGAGTGACAACCAGGATAATACTAAAAAAGTACCGAAAATAGGGAAATCTGATTTCTCTGGCAGCCAGGCTAGCTTATGTCGATTCCATCTGCGGACCGGAGGCAATGCAGGATTATAGCCATGTCTGTTGTAATGATCGTCATACTGATTGACTAAATTTCGGTTACTCGGTTCTTCATGATGCGTTAACAGGTGCTGCTTTGGCAGGCCCTGTAAAGAGAGGGGCAGGAAACCGTATTGCATATACCCGGGCAGAGCATTTCAAAGGTGCTGGAAACTTTTAGGTCAGATTGCACCTCTGACAAAAATGGGTCAGACCTCAATCCCCAATACACCCCTGCTCTTGCCCTCGTGCATATTTAGCAGCTTTGCACACAACCTGCATTCCGGCATTTGCAAGAGCAAAGGCGTATTCCACTTTTTTTAAAAAACCCTGATCCTCATATGCTATGTAAGTATTTACTACAGGTGAGAACACCCAGAGGCACATATGTGGAGGAAATAATCAAAGGGTCTGAGGATGGAGGGATTTTGCAGAAAGAGAAGGTGGTGTTTGGGGAGAATCCAAACATTTAGGAGTGTCTGGGTTCCATTTTGTGCGCAATCCTTCCCTGTTTCACGTGGGTGCGTCTTGGCGAGAAGAAGACACAGAGAGCCTCTTGCATAAGCACTTCTGTGATGCGGCAGCGTGAGAACTGCTCCAAACACTGTGTGTGGGGGGGGTGCCCTCCTTAGGGAGTATGTCCTATCCCCCCTGCACACATGCTGGGGATAACAACAGGAACTGGGGGAAGCAACAAGAAACACTATGGGATGTGTGTTGTCCCTTTTTGGCAAGCCAGCATGCAGGATGGCGCTGGGGGCCTTCACTTGGTCACTATCACTTCTCCTGGATATGTGGACACACACACATCTGGGCAGGATTTCAATCTTAAATTTAATGCAGGTTGGACCTCTATAATCTGGACTGGGCCAGAAGTGCACCTGGGCAGTGGGCTCTGCAGCCACCATGCCTCTTCCTAAAAGTGTTTCCTCCCCGCCCCCAAGTCCCTGCTTGGTCAATAACAGCTCCTCTTCTGCCACTGGAGCAGAGCCCCATAGTTGGCAGCAGCAGAAGGGCCAGGCCAGTCCCAAGCATGCAGGACTAGGGAGATACAACCTGTACGCGCCTGTTCTGATTGCTGACATTTACCCTATTCAATCTGAGGTCTTGTGGATGTAGCCACTTAGGGTGTGTCTAAACTACATGGCAGCGTCGACAGAGTAAACTAGTTTACCCAACATAGTCAATGAAGCGGGGATTTAAATAATCCCCGCTTCATTAAAATAAAAATGGCCGCCGCGCTGTGCCGATAATCCGGCACAGCGCGGCAGTCTAAATGCGGATCGGTCGACAAGGGAAGCCTTTGTCGACTGCGCCTGTAAACCTCGTTTCATGAGACATAAGGGAGCGGTTGACAAAGATTTCCCTTGTCGACTGATCCACGTCTAGACTGCTGCGCTGTGCCGGATCAGCTGATTGTCGGCACAGTGTGGTGGCCATTTTTATTTTAAGGAAGGGGGGATTATTTAAATCCCGCTTCATTGACTATGTCGGGTAAACTAGTTTACATGGCTCCGTCAATGGAGCCATGTAGTCTAGACCAGTGTTTCTCAACCTTTTTTTGCTCATGGCCCCCTTCTGAGCCTCGTTTACCTCTGTGGCCCCGCTCATAGCCCCTGTTAGTTGGAAAAAAAGGTACATAATTTACCTAATGTTCCATTTTTTCCATGTGGCCCCCTAGAGGTAGGGTGTGGCCCTTGGGAAGCCATATGGCCCACGGTTGAGAACCCACTGGTCTAGACATACCCTTAGTGCACAGCAAGCCGGGGTGTAAATGGACAGCCCTCTAGTCAACCTATGGAACTCCTTGCCACAAGATGTTGTAAAGGCCAGAAAGTTAACAGGTTCAAAAAAGAGCTACATAATTCATGGAGGATAGATCCATTAATGGCTAATAGCCAGGATGGGTAGGAATAGTGTCCCTAGCCTCTGTTTGTCGGAGGCTGAAAATGGATGATAGGAAAGGGATCATGTGATGAATTCCTGTTTTGTTCCCTCCCTCTGGAGGCACCTGGCATTGGCCATGGTTGCAAGACAGGATACTGGGCTAGATGGACCTTTGGGCTGACCCAGCATAGCCGTTCTTATGGTGTTTCAAACAGCAGATAAAAGCATACCACAGGCCTTTCATGGGAACAGAGTCCTTGAGGCTTTTCAGCTTACATCAGGCTGGTGCACTGTGGATTCCCACTTCCATTTGCCATGCACTAAATCTCTGTACAATCAAGCCCTGAGATAATTTTTTTTACTTACATCAAGTTTCTTCATAATGGATCTCCTCACTGTTTGATCTGTTCTGCAGTCAGGGAAGTGAATAAAGTCAGTCCCATAGACGCTGTTGCTGGGTTTCCCAAGATCTTTTATAAACTAAAAGAGATCCAAAAGGAGACACTTGCTATGTGTACAGGACCTAACCACATAAGCCACCACATGAGAGGCTCATACAACTGCACATCCTCTGCTGTGAACTGTGCCATCAAGTGCCAGCAATGTCCCTCTGCGATGTATATTGGCCAAACTGGACAGTCTCTATGACAAAGGATTAATGGACACAAATCAGATATTTGCAATGGTAACACAGAGAAACCAGTAGGTGAACATTGCAACCTGCCTGGGCACTCATTAATGGACTTAAAAGTAGCCATTTTTCTACAGCAGAATTTCACAAGCTAACAAGAGAGACAGAGGCTATGTCTAGACTGCAAGCCTCTTTCGAAAGAGGCTTTTTCGAAAGTATCTTTTGTAAAAGCCTCTTTCGAAAAAGAGCATCTAGACTACAACCATCACTTCCAAAAAAGCCAGACTCATTTTCAAAAGAGAGCACTCAGGCAGTCTGGATGCTCTCTTTCGAAAAAGCACAGTTTGCATTCCATAGCGCCTTTTGTCGAAAGAGCACTTTCAAAAATAGGCGTTATTCTTTGTAAAACTAGGTTTTCCATGGTCGAAAAAACTGCTGCATTCTTTCGATTTACTGTCGAAAGAACGTGGCAGCAGTCTAGATGCAGGTCAAGATTTTTCAAAAAAAGGCTACTGTTTTCGAAAAATCCCTGTAATCTAGATGCACCCTCTGGGGGAGAGAGAGAGAGGGGGGGAGAGAGAGGGGGGGGAGAGAGAGAGAGAGAGAGAGAGAGAGAGAGAAATTGACTTTCTTATGAAAATTTGACACCTTCTCACTTGGGCTGAACAAAGATTTGAACTGGTTAACATATTCTAACATCAGCTTTCCTTACATTCCGCATGCTATTGACATCCAAAGCTAAGCATGGGACACTTGAAGCCCACTCAGTTAGTCTCATTAGCACCAGGGCTACAACTGGCAGGTCATTTTTTTTCTTTCTTCTCTTCCATCTTATTCTGAGGTTATGTCTACACTGCCGAGCTTTTGCACAAAAATGGCCATTTTTGCGCAAAAACTCGCGGAGCGTCTGCACCTCAAGTGCGTTTTTGCGCAAGAAAATGTACAGTGAATCGGCAGAACAGAGGGGGTTTTGCAGTGTAGGTATTCCTCTTTCTACGAGGAATAACTCCTTTTTGCACAAGAGCTCTTGTGCAAAAAGGTGTGTGTGGATGGGAAACAGGGTTTTTTTGCACAAAAACAGCCTATAGAAAGAAGTACAGGTGCCTTGGTGGCCATTCTTGTTAATAGCAATCAGAGCTCTCTTGTGAGAGAGCATCCGTGCAGTCTGGACGCTTTCTTGCGCAAAAACGCATCGCTTTTCTGATGCACTTTTGTAGTGTGGACGTGCTCTTGCGCAAGAAGTTTTTACGGAAGATCTCTTCTGCAAAAAGCTTCTTGCGGAAGAAGCCTGCAGTCTAGACATAGCCTGAGGGTCCCCCCACTTTTTTCCCCTGAAGATCATCTCATCTGAAGAAGTGGGTTTTGCCCACGAAAACTCATGATACTCTGCATATATTTTTGTTAGACTCTAGAGTGCCACAGGACTACTGGTTGGTTTTTTTTTTTTAATTTTACATAGTGATTATTCACACTGAAACTACCAAACCAGTTGTTGGATCTTAAGCAAAAACATTCTTCATCAGGAGTGATTTTCAAAGTTCAGTGTTTTTTGTATGGGGACCACTCCCCGTAAACATATAGGCTACATCTAGACTGGCATGATTTTCCGCAAATGCTTTTAATGGAAAAGTTTTTCCGTGAAACGCATTTGCGGAAAAGAGCGTCTAGATTGGCACGAACAAAACACAGGACTATGCAGCACTTTAAAGACTAACAAGATGGTTTATTAGGCGATGAGCTTTCGTGGGCCAGACCCACTTCCTCAGATCAAATAGTGGAAGAAAATTGTCACAACCATATATACCAAAGGATACAATTAAAAAAATGAACACGTGAAAAGGACAAATCAAATTTCAGAACAGAAGGGAGATGAGGGGGGAAGATAAATGTCTGTGAGCTAACGATATTAGAGGTGATAATTGGGGAAGCTATCTTTGTAATGGGTAAGATAATTAATGTCGTTGTTTAAACCTAAGGGTAAAGTGTCGAATTTAAGCATGAATGACAGTTCAGAGGATTCTCTTTGAAGTGTGGTCTGAAAAGGTCTTTGAAGCAGGATGCAGGTAATCAAGTCGTTGAGACAATGTCCTTTCTGGTTCAAATGGCAAGAAACTGTTTTTTCTTTGTGATCCTGTCTAATATCTGTTTTGTGGGCATTGATCCTTTGGCAAAGCACTTTTTGCGGAAAAGCATCCGTGCCAATCTAAACGCAGTTTTGCGCAAGAAAGCCCCGATCACCATTTTCGTCATCAGGGCTTTTTTGCGCAAAACAGTTTTTAGCTGTCTACACTAGCCCTCATGCGCAAAAACATTTCGGAAAAGGGATTTTGCTCGAACGGGAACGTCAAAGCATTTGCGCAAGAAGCACTGATTTCGGACAGTAGAACGTCAGTGCTTTTGTGCAAAATCAAGCAGCCAGTGTAGACAGCTGGCAAGTTTTTGCGCAAAAGCACCTGCTTTTGCGGAAAAACTTGCCAGTCTAGATGAAGCCATACTCTTTGCTTACAGTGATATAAGTGGGGATCGTGATGCTTAATTTGGCTATCTACAAATACAGCAGGGCAAAACACACACTAACTAAAAAGGAAGTGGTCTTGGGAGAAGTACCCTGGGATAGTTAATGGCCCAAAAATTTCACTTTATGTGTTGTCTGTAAGGACCTCTGTATCTACTAACCCATGGTCTCATGCTTGGGCATTACTTCAATACTGGCTTACTGGGAAGAGTGCCTCAGCCTGACCAGAATGAATGGAAGCAGGCCAGTGAATTTTGTGGTCAAGACACCCAATGTTCCACCTTTGATCCTTTTCTGGGATCAACTTGAATCCAAACTCCTCTAAAGTTTGAAGATTACTTAACTCCATAGCATCAGGTATATTTCTATATTTCCCTTTTCTTTATCCCTTCTTACCCTTTTCCTCTCTTCCAACCAGTTTCCAACGAGCACTTTTGTAGAGTACTTCGGTTTTATTTTCCAGCTGGGAAGATACCATTCCTGTACATCCTTTGGAGATGTAAGCATGCTTCTTAGCATCAGCAGCACCTCTTCCCCTCCACTCCTGTAGAATTGGTGACTCCTCTGCCCTTCCCTTCCCCTTCTGGAAGGTGAATGAGACTTCTGCGTTCATGCAGCGATGACCAGGCAGAACGAGATCTATGAGTCCCTCTGATTGTGTGTGTAGCAAGGCAGTTAATGTGTGGAACTCCCCTGCCTTGGAATCTCCATTGTTTGCTATCCCCATGGCGATTGTCAATGGTTGCAAACACTCTCTAAGCAACAGTGGATCCTCCTGTTAAGCAACAAAGAGGCTTCTGCAGCATTGAATCATAGAACACTAGAACTGGAAAGGACCTCGAGAGGTCGTCCAGTCCCCTGCCCTCATGGCAGAACCAAGCACCATCAAGATCATCCCTGATAAATGTCTATCTAATCTGCTCTTAAATATCTCCAGAGATGGAGATTCCACAACCTCCCAAGGCAATTTAGTCCAGTGTTTAAGCTTCCTGAGAGTTAGAAAATTTTTCCTAATGTCCAACCAAACCCTCCTTTGTTTGTTGTCTTATCATCAGAGGCCAAGGAGAACAATTTTTCTCTCGCCTTTTTGTAACACCCTTTTAGATACTTGAAAACTGCTATCATGTCTTCTCTTTTCTAAACTAAACAAGCCCAATTCTTTCAGTCTTCCCTCATGTCATGTTTTCTAGAGCTCTAAACATTTTTGTTGCTCTTCTCTGGACCTTCTCCAATTTCTCCACATCTTCCTTGAGTAGAGCAGAAGAGTGATTTCTCATGTCTTGCTCAGAACACTCCTGTTAATGCATCCCAGAATCATGTTTGCTTTTTTTGCAACAGCATCACACCGTTGACTCATATTTAGCTTGTGATCCATTATGTACACTTCCTAGACAGTCGCTTCCCATTTTGTATGTGTGAAACTGATTGTTCTTTCCTAAGTAGAATACTTTGAATTTTTCCTTATTAAACTTCATCCTATTTACCTCAGACCATTTCTCTAGTTTGTCCAGATCATTTTGAATTATGACCCTATTCTCCAAAGCACTTGCAACCCCTCCTAGCTTGGTATCATCTGCAAACTTAATAAGCGTCCTCTCTATGCCAATATCTAAATTGTTGATGAAGTTTTTGAACAGAACCAGTCCCAAAACAGACCCCTGCAGAACCCCACCTGTTATGCTCTTCTAGCATGACTGGGAACCATTAATAACTACTCTCTGAGAACAATTATCCAGCCAGTTATGCACCCACCTTATAGTAGCCCCATCTAGGTTGTATTTCCCTAGTTTATTGATAAGAATGTCATGTGAGGCCGTATGAAATGCTTTGCTAAAGTCTCAGTATACCATGTTCACTGCTTCTCCCTATCCACAAGACTTATTATCCTATCAAAGAAAGCTATCAGATTGGTTTCAAGATAAATGGAATTTTGTTTCTGACTTCAAGGGGAGCAGGATTGGATCTTTACACTGCTCATGAGGTAATCTAAAAAAAGGTAGTCCAACAGTGCTTACATAGATGGAGTAGGAAGGACATAATTACTGGATTGGAAATGTGAATAGGGCAATGAGGATTGCTTTAAGGAATGCATATAGAATTTAATAAGGATGCAGCCACTAGGGTTGCTATAGAAATTAAGCAGGGTTCTGTAGAAATTACTCTGGAAATAAAAAAAAAATCCTTTTGACGGTTTTTTGTATCCTTCTTATAAAATTCGATATCAGGGATATAATGAACTAAATTCTTTAGGCTGCTCCCACCAAAGATATATATCATATAGAATTTTTCAATAAGGAGGAACATCTTCGACTCATAGAAGTGAAAGAGAAAACAATGCACGTAAATCATCAAGAATGTTTCACTGTAACAGAAGATTTTAGTTCCTTAACAGAACATGAGATTAAACTGATACAACACTGGATCTTATTCAAAACTGGCAGACTATTGGACCATTTGCTGTTTATTAAGTTTATCCTGGTAGAGTATTGTTAAATAGAAGAGCAAAAACCTCTCTGATGTCTCTCTAGATGGATGTAGCAAAGATATTTACTTCATGGCCTCATGATTTTAGTGGGTACATTAGATGGACAACAATTATCTTTTTTCATGTTTTACTCTATTTAAAAGTGCACTACACTGGGCAAAAGTAAAAGATGTGTTCATAAGATGTTTGGTTAGTCGTTGTTTAATGTAATACAAATAATATTCTGAACTGCGGTGAAAAATATTCCATGGTCCATAGTAAATTTGCAGAACACAAAAGTCCAAGTACTTTAAAAAGGATTTAATTACTGCAACTGCATGCAAGTTGGACGCTTACCAGAAGTATTGCAGTGCACAGACCTTGCATCATAATGTTGTGCTGTAGGTGGTGTGTACCTACTTACACAAATATTTGCACACATGTATATGCACACATGCACGCAAAACACACACGCACACACCATATCTCTCCATGAAAGGATCAGCAACCAGGCCTTAATTGAATCCAATGGGTCAAACCAGAAAATCAGTTCAAATAGTATTCTTTAATATTTACTGATATTTAGAAAGACACCAGCTTGCCGCATGATGCAAAGAAATCATTACAAATAGGTAGATGTGCAATCAGCACTCCAACCAGCAACAGAAGAGACATCACACAAGCCTGTGAACTTCATCAGCAGTGGAAACCATGTCAAAGCAGCCCATCATGTGATATCAAATACTGTTCCTATAAAGCTCTTCCCAGACTTTGGGGCCTACATGGAGACCAGAGGAAACAGAAGACCCAGTATTTGAGAAGCTGTTTTTTTATAAGCTTCTGAGAAAGCTTACAATGCTGTCCAGTCCCTTTTTTCCAGCTGGAAATGACAACCCTCCATGACCAAACAGGCTTATGACTCCATGGAATCCATTCTCAATGTGGTACCAGGTCACCGGAACACCGCTGTCTTCTAATCTCTTCTTGTATAACAGGCCATCATCCCTAAGCACGTCATACTCACAGGTCAAGATGAACGACGCCGGGAGCTGGTGAACCACAGCCTCCTCCGCTAAAAGTGGGGAAAAGGATGGCTCACAGAGACCTTTAACTGCCTCATAAACCTCCAGGGAGCATCCGATGGGCACCTTTGGTTTGTACCCTCTGACCTTAAATTCCTTGGGGATATTGTCTGCGCTTAGCCATTTCCTAAACTTCAATTTTACGTCTACGGGAAGATGGGAACCTTCCAGGACATCTTCCAAAAAGGATGCATCACCCGTCAGGTACTGCAGAACATAGAAAGCTGCACGTTCCCTAAACAAGATGGGGACTCCACGGTTTTGCTGATATGATGGTAAATTGAAGTCAATTGCCTGAAGGCATGGATAGATCAAGAGCTGAGCATGTACCTTCGGAAGGTCTGCACTAGTCACGAGGGTTTGGCAAACAGCAGCAGCAAGATTGCCTCCTGCACTGTCCCCCGCAAGGATAATACAGGCAGGATCCACTCCATAGTCTTCTGCCATCTTCATAAAGTGTGTGGAAGCAGCCAGACAGTCCTCATACTGTGCTGGGTACGTGTGCTCGGGAGCCAGACGATACCTGGAAAAAAATCATTATTATTTGTTGGACATTTATTTGCTACAGACTCCTCCACTTTTAGTCCTCCTGTTATCTGGCAACCATGGACATCGATATTACCTCATATACATTCACCTGTCCTCCAAGCATTACTAGATTTTCAAATCACAGGTAAACTGTTACCAGCAGGGCAAAATGCTGTGGATTGTCTTCTGGTAAAGGCGTTAGAATGAAACTGAGGAGAGCTGCATTGAATTTGCAGCTCTGCCACAGATTCCCTGTGGGACCTTGACTTAGTCATTTAATATTTTTTAAAATACTGTTTCTTGTCTGTATAATGGAGATTAATTATACTTTGGAATATACTTTGGCATTGGAAAAGGTTCAGAAAAGGGCAAAAAAAATTATTAGGGGTTTGGAACAGGTCCCAAATTAAGAGAGATTAAAAAGACTTGAACTTTTCAGCTTAGAAAAGAGGAGACTAAGGGGGGGGGGGATATGATAGAGGTCTATAAAATCATGACTGGTATGGAAAAAGTGAATAAGGAAAAGATATACTGGCACTGGAAAATATCCCACAATATAAGAACTAGGGGTCACCAAATGAAATTAATAGGCAGCAGGTTTAAAACAAACAAAATGAAGATTTTCTTCACCCAGTACACAGTCAACCTGTGGAACTCCTTGCCAGAGGATGCAGTGAAGGCTAGAACTTTAACAGGGTTCAAAAAAGAGCTAGATAGATGCATAGATGTTAGGTCCTTCAATGGCTAGTAGCCAGGATGGGTAGGAATGGTATCCCTAGCCTGAGTGACTGGGGAGGGATCATGTGAGGATTACGTGTTGTAATCTCTCTCTATGGGGCATATGGTATTGGCCACTGTCGGCAGACAGATCACTGGGCTAGATGGACCTTTGATCTGACCCAGTATGGCCGTTCTTATATTCTTATGCTCTTATACTTGTTTTGTCTGTATTATTTGCTTGGGCCGTGTCCAGACTCAGGGGTTTTTTCGGGAAAAGTAGCCTTTTCCTGAAAAAACTTCCCCTGCGTCCAGACTCAAGCCGCGTTCTATCGAAATTATTTCGAAAGAACGCGGCTTTTCTTTCGATGCGGTAAACCTCATTTCACGAGGAAGAACGCCTTCTTTCGAAAGTTCCTCTTTCGAAAGAAGGCGTTCTTCAGTGTAAAGAGGCCGTCTTCGAAAGAGAGCATCCAGACTCGCTGGGTGCTCTCTTTCGAAAAAGCGGATTTCTCTTTCAAAAGATCCGCCTGCAGTCTAGACGCGATCTTTCGAAAGAGGCTCTTTCGAAAGATGCTTTCGAAAGAGCTTCTTTCGAAAGAAGCCTGCAGTCTAGACATAGCCTTAGATTGTAAGGTCTTTGGGCCAGAGACAGACTCTGACTATGTGTTTATATAGTGATCAGCATCATGCAACCCCAGTCTTGGTTGATGCCTGTAATGACAATACCTACCTGTTCTAAGTAGTACAGTTCTAAAACAACTATATTTTTACTATTGGTGGTATGGACATATATATATTTCTTATTTATTTCTTACTCAGGCAAAATTCCCATTGACCTCTAGGCTTCAATGGGAGTTTGACCGAAGACAAACTAAGATGAAGATGTATCTCAATATCTGAGAACTCTGTTAATGACGGGATGCAAGGCAGATTGTTTTTATGAAAAGGATCTGTTAATTTTTTTTCTATTTTTTTTTCCAGCAGACAGCAAACTCGTCTCATACACAACACTCTATTCTGTCTAGCTCAGCACAAAAGCCATGAAAAGCTGCAAAAACATATAAACAAACATGAGTGTCTTGCGGAGCCACCTGGTTTCTTGAAAATATAGTTCTTTGAGAAGGGGGACACTCTAAATGCAATGCAGCTCTATAGTGGCTATCAAAATGCCAAGCAATGAGTTCCTATATAATAGGACTTGGATGAAGCTCACTTACTCAACGGACACAACCACCGATTCACTTTCTCCAGCGATGTAGCGGCACACAGTTTCATAGCTATCTGGAAAACAAATGTTCATTGGTGTCTTGCCAGAACTGTAAGAAGATCCAGTTCTATACACTGTTATCTCGCCCCTACATTTAAGGAAAATAACAATTTTCTCCTTTCACCCATCTAATTCCCACTCTTCTCCCCGACCCCAGTTCATTTTTCATTTTGTCCCCTTCGTCCCCTTCATGGCCTTTGCTCATCATGGTCTCACACTTCATTCCAGCTGCCCCGATGTCTGGAATAGTCAAAACGTGCCAGCATATGTGATGCAGTAGTAAAGACTCAACCCTCAAACCTCCCCCCAAATTTCAGGCCCAAACCAACTTCCCTTTGAGGTTTCTAAAAAGAGAGTGAGTTTTTGTCTTTAATTCTCCATCGTAATTTTTTTCTGTTAAATATCTTACCAATGCTGCCAAACATCCAGCCTCCTCCATGAAAGTAGATGACCCCTCTCCTTCGGCCAGCAGAAGGTGCTCGAGGCTGGTAAAGACGCACTGGCACTCTCCCAAACTGCAGGTCCTTGATGAAGAGCTTGGGATCCTCTCCTAATTTCTTTCCCTGGCGCATATAGCGGACAAAGCCAACTTGACTGCATAGGCCCAGCCTCTCCAAAATCTTCCCCTGTTGAGAGTGAAAGACTCCAGGATTAGCATCAATACAACACCATTCTCCCCAGTATGAAGAAAGTGTGTGAGATAGGTTGCCTGGTAGGTGTGAGTTGTGCTCTCTGTGATATTATATGATTAAAATGATCTCTACTCTACTCTACTCTACTCTACTCTACTCTGTGCTGATTAGGCCTTAAAGGTCTAGAGAACATGACCTATGAAGGAAGACTAAAAGAATTGGGCTTGTTTGGAAAGGAGAAGACCAAGCGAGGACATGATAGCGGTTTTCAGATATCTAAAAGGGTGTCACAAGGAAGAGGGAGTTAAATTGTTCTCCCAAGCCTCTGAGGACAGGACAAGAAGCAATGGGCTTAACCTGCAACAAGGGAGATTTAGGCTGGACATTAGGAAAAACTTCCTAACTGTCAGGGTGGATAAACACTGGAATAAGTTGTGGAATCTCCATCTCTGGAGATATTTAAGAGCACGTTAGACAGACGTCTAACAGAGATGGTCTAGACAGTACTGGGTCCTGCAACGAGGGCAGGGGACTGGACTCGATGACCTCTCAAGGTCCCTTCCAGTTCTAGTGTTCTATGAGTCTATGAAAACACGACCATGGAGATCTTTGTTGCAACTGATGTTATATATTTGCAACAAGTGTTGCACAAAATATGGCGTGTAGGGTGTCTATGGAAAGGTTATGATTTGCTGAATATGATTATGCTATTTGTATGCAAGTATTATTTTTGTATTTGAAGATATGGCTATTGTCTGGGTGCCTGTTTTTCAAATGATCGGCCGTTTTGATAAGATCCATAAGGTATTGAGACAGCACATTGTGAAGGGACTATTCAACTTGAATGGCCCATCAAGAAACACTTAAATCACAACGGAGCATGGAAGATACCCCTCTGCACCTAATGGGCTTTCCTGGAAATACTCAAACTTGAATGTGCGTCATGTGACTTATGTGACTTGCCAGTGTGATTCCATACTTCCTCGTTACCTGTAATTGTCCATAAGCTGTGCTGAGGGCTTGGTCTGGAACAATGGTTTTCCATCTCCATGGCAGAAGCTATAAAAGACCCCCATGGTACCGCTTTCTTACTCCAGCCTCTTTTCTGCTCAAACCTCTGAAGTGCGGGCTTTTTCATTAGTCCCATGCCCTTTACTGGCGAATTCAGTTGCCATAAGCTATTGAGTCCTTGTTCATTCTGCTATGAGTGCCAATTAGTCATCTGAACCATAGGGTCACCCATAAAAAAGTTGTCTTAGTAAAGTGTTTCTCAAGCAGTGGTACAAGTACCCTTAAGGGTACTAGAAAGAAGTCTGGGGGGATACGTCAACACAACTGAAATTTGGAGACGTATGTGGTGAACAACAGAGAAAGAACTGGATTTTCGAGTTTGGGAAGCCGGAAAATCCAGAACCCAGTTGTTAAAAATTCAGAGTGACTCATCACATGCTTGTCATGAATTGTAAGCATGAAATTGTGTTATAGGATTACATGCTGGTGGGGCTATCGCAACTCTGGATAGTCCCAGCTGAGAAACCAATATGTCTTTGTATTGTTTTATTTTAAAGTAATTGGAAGGGTTTAAATACCAGGATTTAAATATACACTGAGTGATGCAGCCACTTTCTATTTAAAGTGATTCCATCACTATCACATATCTTGACTGGACCAGGAATGTGTCCAATCACCAAGGTTTGCTGTCTGCAGAGTTCCCCATAAGCCACGCAGTGGAGAGGTTACTGCTAGAGAGCAGTGGATAGACGTAGGTTCCTCTGCCTGGGAGCTGCCCTCCACTGCTCTTTCACCCTCTCCCTCCTTTCTTTTCATTGCTGCCACCAGCTGCTGAATGGGTGAAGTGCTCCTGAATTGTCCCTTCAGAAGCAAGCAGGAAAGCACGTGTGAGCCTGATGCGGCCTGCAGGCATGGCCAACCATACACCTGCAGGGGCTCAGGGGAGAGACTAAGGCCAAGGTCTACACTGGCAAGTTACTGCCCTTTAAATCAGCCCCCAGCGCTGTAACGTTCGCAGTGTCTACACTGGCCTCCAGCACTGTTCCCACAAGGCCTGGTCTGGCCTCTCTGGTCATCTGTTCGAACTCCACTGCCCTGCTCAGGTGACCAAGACCCACCCTTGCGTTCTTTTTGAAATTTGAAAGTCTCCTTCCTGTTTGCCCGGTGACCCGTGGTTTGTTCTCAGCGCATCTTTCCAGCTGGCCGTGCCTGCTCCACACATCAGGGGATCCCTGGCTTGGAGCCATGCCAAGGTACTGGACCTCCTCAGCATTTGGGGAGAGGAGAAAGGTCAGTCTCAGCTGTGCACCAGCCGTAGGAATTACAATGTCTATGGGTAGATTTCTGGTTGCATGACCAAAAGGGACCAGGACTGGGATTCACTGCAGTTTAGGGTCAGACTGAAGGAGCTGTGAAACACCTATCACAAAGTGTGGGGAGGAAACCTCTGCTCTGATGCTGTGCCCGCGACCTGCAGTACTCCAAGGATCTGGATGATATACTTGGAGGTGACCTCACCTTTGCACAAAAGACCCTAGCTACGTCTACATTGGCCCCTTTTCCGAAAGGGGCATGCTAATTTTACAGGTCGTAATAGGGAAATCCGCGGGGGATTTAAATATCCCCCGCAGCATTTAAATAAAAATGTCCGCCGCTTTTTTCCGGCTTTTAGAAAAGCCGGAAAAGAGTGTCTACACTGGCCCCGATCCTCCGGAAAAAAGCCCTTCAAAGTAGGAATAAGAGATCCTCCGGAAAAGGGCTTTCTTCCGGAGGATCAGGGCCAGTGTAGATGCTCTTTTCCGGCTTTTCTAAAAGCCGGAAAAAAGCGGCGGACATTTTTATTTAAATGCCGCGGGGGATATTTAAATCCCCTGCAGATTTCCCTATTACGACCTGTAAAATTAGCATGCCCCTTTCGGAAAAGGGGCCAATGCAGACGTAGCCCACGTGTTTACCTCAGGATCTCAAGGGGCATCCAGCAATGGACTGAACCAGGAGGAAGTTGTGGCTGAGTGCTCAGGAGGGAGAGGGACCCAGAGCCAGAGAAGTACTCAGCATCTGTAGAGGAGATGTTCTGTACCCCCGAAGAAGCGAGTCACTCGCCGCCCTCACAGGCTGTGGATGGTGCGACTGTAAAGTGATTGGGAACGCTCTCAAGTAGCTTTCCGGGAGCAGGAGTATTGCAGAAAGGAGTCTGAGCTCTGTGTGATGCTGCTAGCACAGAGGGTCCGTCAGAAGGCATTTTGGTAATCTCCTCACAGACCTCATTGAAAGCTTCATACAGCTGCTGTGTCACCCTTCTCCTCAGAGTGGCTGGCAGAGCAAAGGTGGTATTCAACCCCTGGAGGCTGGCATTCCCTCACCTCTGTGCCATCATCGGGGGCAGGGCAGAACCATCACTGTGCCAAGACAAGCCGTGTATGGTGTCAGAGGGAACCTGCTGTCAAGTATAAGACCCTCCTTTGCTTCCCTCATCACCCCAGGCAACAAAATGTCTTCCAGGGTGAACAAGCCTGTGGGAATGAGTGGCGTAAGGAGAGGGGCTCACCCTACCTCCCTTACCTGCTCACACATTGGAGTTTGGCCAAAATCTGAGCCCCACCACCCAAGGCCGTGGGCCCATCACTCGAGGCCCCCTGTGGCATGAGGAAACTGCCCTGTTTGCTACCCCTCCGCCACCCAACACCAACCCTGCTTGCAGGCAAAGGGCTTCTGGCAGACAGGACTCTTCCACGCACTGCTGAGCATGCACAAGGTGCAAGCCTGCTACAATACCTCTTTGTAGGGTGCATTTTACCCCTCTCCACACAACCGGCCAGCTCATAGAGGGGGCAGAGCCATGGCTCTGGCTCCCACCTGCCCCCTTCCATGAGCCACGTGGGGGAGTAGGGCTGGAGTGACACTGCTCTCTCTAGAGTGGTGGGGCTGCAGTTCTGCCTGGCCCTGTGGCCAGCTCTGGGTGTAGTCCGGAGCAAGGAAAGGTTCCTCCCGTTGCCCGAAGAGAAGTTGTGATTTGGTTTTGCAGATACGGACTGGCACGGCTACCCCTCTGAGATAACACACGGTGGTTTTCTCAGAGCCCCCGCTTCTGGCATTCTGTGATTTCAGGAGAATCTCAGCCTCTCTTCAAGTTTCTAGCTGTCATGGTTGCAGACAGAATTGTGAACGTGGCCCTAGTGCAGCCTGCAGGCTCAGGATCTGGGCGGGAAATAAAAGCAGCCCAATATTTGTCATCTTTACATTTTAAAAATTCTCAGGATTTTTACGGCCTGATTCATAATTTCTGAATCCTTTGGGGTTGGCAACATGGCTAGATACCCCCTGAAGAGCCAAGCAGAACCTGACTGTACATGTACAAAGGTAAAAAGTCTGACAGAGATGTCACAAAACAATTTCCTAAGTACAGCCAGAAAGCACAAAAATAGCATCAAGCCTTCCCCACTAGTAAATGCAGCTGGCAGGGCTCCCATGTCCAGCATTTGCATTATGCTTAGCGACATTTATTCCCTCACCTAAGCACCCACCCCCCCCATCAGAATCCTTAATATCAGACAAGGTAAACTCACCAGAACTGCTGTTCCAATCAAAATGCTGTGAAGCAGTCGGAGCTTTACAGGCTGGTCCACGCCAGGAGGGATTTCTGAGTTGGAGAGATCAAAATAAATTGTTCCCACGACTAACAATATGAAAGCAGCAATGAAAACTGCCAGGACTAACACCAGCAGCACATAAGCAAACGCCATTTCAGGCCGAGGTAGCCAGGGATCTGACTTTCTCCTGATTCCTCAGTGCTCTTTGATTTGTTACTTCCTGATTCTGGAGCACCTCTGCAATCTGGCTGCACTAGGGTGAATTTTTCTCTTCCTCTGTTACAGCTGCTGCACAGGGTTAGTTAGCAAATACTGCAGAGTCATCAAGCTCAGAACTGTAATAACTCCAGGAGTGTCACAGCTCTGTGTACGCCAGCAGCTCTGCCAATGAGGCGTCAGAACACTCCAAAACATTGTACAAGTTGCCAGCTGTTAATAGGCAGAAACTGCACTGACTCTTGCATTGACTGCAGGACGGAGAAAGGATGTGGACTATGGCAACCTATGTCTGTAGTTCAGTCTCATGTCTCCATAACAGAGTCAGAGCCTGTTCATAGGTGGTATTTATCTAGGTCTGTGTAATGAACCTGAAGTTCAAGTTTGTGGTATGCAAATGCATTTAGCAGCAGACAGCGAAAATTGCAGTAGTGAAGGCTGTACTGTACTGTACTGTACTGCATGGGGTCTGCACCTACTATTTATTTGTCTCAAAGTGCACTGGTTCTCCTTGTGCCCAGCTGTCTCACATGTTTAAACATATTTGCAGGAGAGCGGGGGTGAGAAACACCAGATTTCTTGCCAGTTTCTTGGAAGCAAAGCATAGAAAGCAGGGCAAGCCAAGGGGAGACACGCACATCCTATTAAGTAGCACCCATGCTGCACAGTGCGTTTCTATTGCAGCCACTCCAATAACTGGTCCGGAGATTGTGGCACAGTGTTTATACTCTCAATGTGCTTTCTTGGGGGGAGCTTAGGTTACTGGTCTGTGCAAGGATCTACACACCTCTGAATTTTGAGGGACTTCTGATGTGGTGGCTTGGACCCATCGCTTGTAGTGACTTGGGGCCCTTCTTTTCTGTGCATCCTCTCATGCTCCTGGAAGAAACGGTAGTAGGAGAGCTTGGAGACCACATCTAAAGGCCTTTTTGCTCACCTCCCTGTGCCCCTCCAAAACCAATAGCTATTATTTAACCACGTCTCCCTTCTCCACTACACAAATGTAAACTTCAGATGTAAACTTTGATCATCCCCTAACAAAGGAAAATGAGAAATTGGATTCCAAATCTGGACCCTGATTCTAATATTGTAGCTGACCTACTTTTTTATATGGGGCCAATCCAGTATCCCTAAACTCTGAGGCTACGTCTAGACTGCCCCCTCTTGTGCAAAAAAATATGCAAATGAGGCAAAGCGGTGAATATCGCCATGCCTCATTTGCATACTTAATGAGCCACCATTTTGCGCAAGAGGTTTTCCGCAAACAACCCCTCTTAAGCAAAAGCCGCTCTGCTGTTTTTATTCAGGCAGAATGGCTCTTGCGCAAGAGGGGAGTTTTGAGCAAAAAGGAGCTGAGTAGATGGCTCCTTTTTGTGCAAAAGCGCCTTGAACAAAAATGGTGGCTCTTTAAATATGCAAATGAGGTGCAACGATATTCACTGCTTCACTCCATTTGCATATTTTCTTGCACAAGAGGGGGCAGTCTAGACGTAGCCTGAGGTTTCGAAACCTGGATTAGGATTTTGCTATATAGGCCTATTTTTAAGGTAAAAATAAAAATTAAATGGGGAAAAACATGCACACATATGGTATGTTTACACTGCAGTCTTATTTTGAAATAAACTATTCTGGAATAATTATTCTGAAATAGCTTATTTCAAAATAAAGCGTCTACACTGCAGGGAAGCCTCAAAAGTAGTCCGAGTCAGGCTTCCCTAATGTAGATGTTCTCTTTCAATGTAGAGCCCCAGGAGATACTGAGGAGGAATAACTTAAAATGGCCCTGGTGCAGCACTATTTCGAAATAGCAGTAGTGGAGCATCTGCACTTGCCCTATTTCAAAATAGCTATTTCAAAATAGGCGTTATTCCTCATGGAATGAGTTTACAAAAGTCGGAATAAGCCGTCCATTATTTCAAAATTATTTCAAAATAATGGAATAACTGTGTAGATGCTTACTTTGTTATTTCAGAATAACGCTAGTTATTCTGAAATAACGGTGCAGTGTAGACATACCCATGCAGACCTGCTTTAAAAATATGCCAGTAAAATAAAACAGCCCCATTAATTATTTTTATTCTCATTCTCATTATTAAATATTTATTTCATGGTGTAACAGCCAGCCCTCTAATCTTAGATAAGCAGTAGTGAGAAATGGACACACACTATATGAAATTTTTACCCTTGTGAAGCCTGTCCTGGATAGAGATGCCTGAGTTTATTACAAAATACAGGACTATGTAGCACTTTAAAGACTAACAACATGGTTTATTAGGTGATGAGCTTTCGTGGGCCAGACCCACTTCCTCAGATCAAATAGTGGAAGAAAATAGTCACAACCATATATACCAAAGGATACAATTAAAAAAATAAGTGAACACATATGAAAAGGACAAATCACATTTCAGAACAGAAGGGAGATGCAGGGGGGGGAGGGAGGAAGGTAAATGTCTGTGAGTTAATGATATTAGAGGTGATAATTGGGGAAGCTATCTTTGTAATGGGTAAGATAGTTAATGTCTTTCTTGAGACCGACACATAGAGTGTCGAATTTTAGCATGAATGAGTTTATTACAATACTCATAGTTTGTTGTGTCAGTGAAGTTTTTGATATTGAAATTTCCATACAGCCAATTACTAAAACATTCTTAAATCTTCACCTTTTAAAGGAGAAAGCTGTTTTCTCCCTCACTGGTTTTCTCCTTACTGTTGTCAAATTTACTTTTGTTGCCTGTGAAAACAGAGCTGGAAGCATTGATTTATTTTTGCTTTCAAAAAGTGTCTCAGTTTCTTTTTATGCAAACAAACAAAAATGTACATGCACACAATGTATAGGAACTTTGTAAATCAGTTTAGAGACATTGTGATGCGGCATCTATCCCACACTGGCCCTTTAAGGGTAAAAACTCAGCTCTGGGAGAAGGTTGGAGGGGTGGAGCCAATTAGGACCCAGATGAGGGCAGTATAAATAAAGGTTCCTGGCAACCCTATGTAACACTGAGGTGCAGGAAAAATAGGTAAGAGAGAGCGAGACACCACCTGAAAGGGATAGAAATGTAGCCCTGTTAGATTCTGCACACTTTGTTTACAATGAGCAGCACCTTACTTGACACTGGGATGATGGGCATGACTTAGAATTAGATTTTCACCCTTACTCACATTGGCAAACACTCCACCATTAACAACTGAGAAGAATTCCTGCTAAGCATGAGTCAAACTCACTAGGAATTACAAACCAATTTGAGCACAATCAAATCCCCTCAACATCTCACTAGCCTGTCGATTCCTGTGTTTTGGTCTTTTTGCATGTATGTACCTTTCAATATGAGGATTTCAAAGCAATTCCTGAACATTCTTCAGCTTAGCTTTGCCCATCCCCACAGATAAAACAAAAATATGTTAAATAGGTCGATGCCATGCAAGTAGCATATATTTTGTCTATTGCACTCATGTTGTGTATTCACCCGAATAGAAGTGTCATATATTACAGTCTTCATATGTAATGAGTGTACATATATAAGGTAGCCTCATCATATATGGCATATGTATCCTTCTGCTTCTTTCCACCAGGGAGAGGCACACAAGTGCCATGGTCACCCCTTGGATAAGGTCACTTGCTCAGTAGAGACAGTGCATGACGGTGACTGTTGTAAGTGGGTAGACCCAGCTGATGCAAAAAGATGAACTCTGAGCCATTCACTCACCTGTTCGCAAGCTCCTTGGTCACTTGCCCACTGCTTTATAAAGCCCTGGACTGCCTGAAAGGCCTTCCCCCTCCAAGGCTCAGCCAATCAGCAGAGGCTTCTAGAATTCAAACTTTAATTAGAAGCCAACAGTTTCCACCTGCCACTCACAGCACACACTCCATGAAGGAGAGGGGAAGAGGAAAGGAGAAATGGGGGGAAAAAAGACATATCATTAGAGACTTTTGAAAATTTTGCTTGGCAAATACAAGTCTATTAAGCAGGTGCCTATTCAACGCTAAGCACTTAAACTCAGAATGAAGCCGGGGTACTTCAGCCCCCAAATTCAGGAATTTCCTGATTTTTCTAACCGCTTGATAAGACTTTGATGACTTTATGCTTATGCAATGGGAAATGAACAGAAAGCCCATCTTAATTTATCTGTTCATAACAGTACTCAGTCTGAGGCACTTCCAGTCTTCAAAGAATCTTACAAACAATAGGTCATATTCTTCTAGCAGGTGGATTGTTTTCATTAGGAGTTGTACTGTTGCCCATGGGAGGCCCATTAATTAAACTTTACTGCTCTCCTCTGTGGTGAATACATATTATTATTATTTTCCATTTTACAGATGGGAAAGCTAAGGCACAGAGTGACCAGCCTAAGGGATACAGCAAGCCATTTGGAGGAGCAAGATGACCACTAGCCCACACTGTCTCCCTGTGAGTGACAACCAGAATAATACTAAAAAAGTACCGAAAACAGGGAAATCTGATTTCTCTGGCAGCAAGGCTAGCTTATGTCGATTCCATCTGCGGACCGGAGGCAATGCAGGATTATAGCCATGTCTGTTGTAATGATCGTCATACTGATTGACTAAATTTCGGTTACTCGATTCTTCATGATGCGTTAACAGGTGCTGCTTTGGCAGGCCCTGTAAAGAGAGGGGCTGGAAACCGTATTGCATATACCCGGGCAGAGCATTTCAAAGGTGCTGGAAACTTTTAGGTCAGATTGCACCTCTGGCAAAAATGGGTCAGACCCCGATCCCCAACGCACCCCTGATTTGCCCTCGTGCATATTTAGCAGCATTGCACACAACCCACATTCAGGCATTTGCAAGAGCAAAGGCGTATTCCAATTTTTTTTAAAACCCTAATCCTCATGTGCTATGTAAGTATTTACTACAGATGATAACACCAATGGGTACGTATATGGAGGAAATAATCAAAGGGTCTGAGGATGGAGGGATTTTGCAGAAAGAGAAGGTGGTGTTCGGGGAGAATCCAAACATTTAGGAGTGTCTAGGTTCCATTTTGTGCACAATTCTTCCCTGTTTCATGTGGGTGCGTCTCGGCGAGAAGAAGACACAGAGAGCCTCTTGCATAAGCACTTCTGTGATGCGGCAGTGTGAGAACTGCTCCAAACACTGTGGGGGAGGGGGTGCCCTCCTTAGGGAGTATGTCCTATCCCCCCTGCACACATGTCTATGTTTCACGAGGCATAAGGGAGCGGTCAACAAAGGCTTCCCTTGTCGACCGATCCACGTCTACACTGCCACGCTGTGCCGGATCAGCTGATTCTCGGCACAGCGTGGCGGCCATTTTTATATTAATGAAGCAGGGATTATTTAGATCAGTGTTTCTCAACCTTTTTTTGCTCATGGCCCCCTTCTGAGCCTAAATTTAAAAGGATTTAATTACTGCAGCTGGATGTAAGTTGGACGCTTACCAGAAGTACTGCAGTGCATAGACCTTGCATCATAATGTTGTGGTGTAGGTGGTATGTACCTACTTACACAAATATTTGCATGCACATTTATATGCACACATGCACGCAAAACACACGCACACACCATATCTCTCCATGAAAGGATCAGCAACCAGGCCTTAATTGAATCCAATGGGTCAAACCAGAAAATCAGTTCAAATAGTATTCTTTAATATTTACTGATATTTAGAAAGACACCAGCTTGCCGCATGATGCAAAGAAATCGTTACAAATAGGTAGATGTGCAATCAGCACTCCAACCAGCAACAGAAGAGACATCACACAAGCCTGTGAACTTCATCAGCAGGGAAACCATGTCAAAGCAGCCCATCATGTGAAATCAAATACTGTTCCTATAGAGCTCTTCCCAGACTTTGGGGTCTACATGGAGACCAGAGGAAACAGAAGACCCAGTATTTGAAAAACTGGTTTTTTATAAGCTTCTGAGAAAGCTTACAATGCTGTCCAGTCCCTTTTTTCCAGCTGGAAATGACAACCCTCCATGACCAAACAGGCTTATGACTCCATGGAATCCATTCTCAATGTGGTACCAGGTCACCGGAACACCGCTGTCTTCTAATCTCTTCTTGTATAACAGGCCATCATCCCTAAGCACGTCATACTCACAGGTCAAGATGAACGACGCCGGGAGCTGGCGAACCACAGCCTCCTCCGCTAAAAGTGGGGAAAAGGCTGGCTCACAGAGACCTTTAACTGCCTCATAAACCTCAAGGGAGCATCCGATGGGCACCTTTGGTTTGAACCCTCTGACCTTAAATTCCTTGGGGATATTGTCTGCGCTTAGCCATTTCCTAAACTTCAATTTTACGTCTACGGGAAGATGGGAACCTTCCAGGACATCTTCCAAAAACGATGAATCGCCCCTCAGGTACTGCAGAACGTAGAAAGCTGTCTGTTCCCTAAACAAGATGGGGACTCTACAGTTTTGCTGATATGATGGTAAATTGAAGTCCATTGCCTGAAGGCATGGATAGATCAAGAGCTGAGCATGTACCTTTGGAAGGTCTGGACTAGTCACGAGGGTTTGACAAACAGCAGCAGCAAGATTGCCTCCTGCACTGTCCCCCGCAAGGATAATACAGGCAGGATCCACTCCATAGTCTTCTGCCATCTTCATAAAGTGTGTGGAAGCAGCCAGACAGTCCTCATACTGTGCTGGGTACGTGTGCTCGGGAGCCAGACGATACCTGGAAAAAATCATTATTATTTGTTGGACATTTATTTGCTACAGACTCCTCCACTTTTAGTCCTCCTGTTATCTGGCAACCATGGACATCGATATTACCTCATACACATTCACCTGTCCTCCAAGCATTACTAGATTTGCAAATCACAGGTAAACTGTTACCAGCAGGGCAAAATGCTGTGGATTGTCTTCTGGTAAAGGCGTTAGAATGAAACTGAGGAGAGCTGCATTGAATTTGCAGCTCTGCCACAGATTCCCTGTGGGACCTTGACTTTAATCTTTTTTTAAATACTGTTTCTTGTCTGTATAATGGAGATTAATTATACTTTGAAATATACTTTGGCATTGGAAAAGGTTCAGAAAAGGGCAACAAAAATGATTAGGGGTTTGGAACAGGTCTCCCCCTTAGTGGCCTGTTTCTCTGGAGGTGAGTGACTGGGGACGGACCACGTGAGGATTACCTGTTGTGATCCCTCCTTCTGGGGAATCTGGTATTGGCCACTGTTGGCAGACAGGTCACTGGGGTAGATGGACTTTTGGTCTGACCCAGTACGGACGTTCTTATATTCTTATGCTCTTACACTTGTTTTGTCTGTATTATCTGCTTAGATTGTAAGGTCTTTGGGCCAGAGACAGACTTTGACTATGTGTTTATATAATGATCAGCATCATGCAACCCGTCTTGGTTGATGCCTGTAATGACAATACCTACCTCTTCTAAGTAGTACAGTTCTAAAACAACTATATTTTTACTATTGGTGCTATGGACATATAAATATTTCTTGTTTATTTCTTACTCAGGCGAAATTCCCATTGACCTCTAGGCTTCAATGGGAGTTTGACTAAAGACAAACTAAGATGAAGATAGAAATGTAGCCGTGTTAGTCTAGGGTAGTTGAAACAAAATACGGGACTATGTAGCACTTTAAAGACTAACAAGATGGTTTATTAGATGATGAGCTTTCGTGGGCCAGACCCACTTCCTCAGATCAATATGTGGATGAAAATAGTCACAACCATATATACCAAAGGATACTGTTAAAAAAATGAACACATATGAAAAGGACAAATCAAATTTCAGAACAAAAGGGGAATGCAGGGGGGGGGGGGGAAGGTAAATGTCTGTGAGCTAATGATATTAGAGGTGATAATTGGGGAAGCTATCTTTGTACAGTAATGGGTAAGATAACTAGAGTCTTTGTTAAGATCCCGACGTAAAGTGTCGAATTTTAGCATGAATAACAGTTCAGAGGATTCTCTTTCAAGTGCAGTTTTAAAAGGCTTTTGAAGCAGGATGCAGATAATTAAGTCATTGAGACAATGTCCTTTCTGGTTGAAATGGCAAGAAACTGTTTTTTCTTTGTGGTCCTGTCTAATATCTGTTTTGTGGGCATTGATCCTTTGGCGAAGTGTCTGAGACGTTTGTCCAATGTACATAGCAGACGGACACTTTCGGCACATGATAGTATAAATTATATTTCTGGATGTGCAGGAATATGTGTTCTTGATCTTATAACTCACTCCATTATTGGATCTAACCAAGTGAGTTATACGATCAATTCAGCTCTATAGTGGCTATCAAAATGCCAAGCAATGAGTTCCTATATAATAGGACTTGGATGAAGCTCACTTACTCAACGGACACAACCACCGATTCACTTTCTGCAGCGATGTAGCGGCACACAGTTTCATAGGTATCTGGAAAACAAATGTTTTCATTGGTGTCTTGCCAGCACTGTAAGGAGAACCAGTTCTATACCCTGTTATCTCGCTTCTGCATTTAAGGAAAATAACAATTTTCTCCCACTCTTCTCCCCCACCCCAGTTCATTTTTCATTTTATCCCCTTCGTCCCCTTCATGGCCATTGCTCATCACAGTCTCACACCGCATTCCAGCTGCCCCAATGTCTGGAATAGTCAAAACATGCCAGCATAGGCGGTGTAGTTGTCAGTAAAGACTCAACCCTCAAAATTCCCCCCAAATCTCAGGCCCAAACCAACTTCCTTTGAGGTTTCTAAAAAGAGAGTGAGTTTTTGTCTTTAATTCTCTATCGTAATTTTTTTCTGTTAAATATCTTACCAATGCTGCCAAACATCCAGCCTCCTCCATGAAAGTAGATGACCCCTCTCCTTCGGCCAACAGAAGGTGCTCGAGGCTGGTAAAGCCGCACTGGCACTCTCCCAAACTGCAGGTCCTTGATGAAGAGCTTGGGATCCTCTCCTAATTTCTTTCCCTGGTACATATAGCTGAAGAAGCCAACTTGACTGCATAGGCCCAGCCTCTCCAAAATCTTCCCCTGTTAAGAGTGAAATAATCCAGGATTAGCATCAATACAACACCATTCTCCCCAGTATGAAGAAAGTGTGTGAGATAGGTTGCCTGGTAGGTTTGAGTTGTGCTCTCTGTGATATTATATGATTACAAGAATCTCTACTCTACTCTACTCTACTCTACTCTACTCTACTCTGTGCTGATTAGGCCTCAGTTGGAGTTTTGTGTCCAGTTCTGGGCACCATATTTCAAGAAAGATGTGGACAAATTGGAGAAGATCCAGAGAAGAGGAACAAGAATGATTACAGGTCTAGAGAACATGACCGATGAAGGAAGGCTGAAAGAATTGGGCTTGTTTAGTTTGGAAAGGAGAAGACCGAGGGAGGCCATGATAGCGGTTTTGAGATATGAAAAAGGGTGTCACAAGGAGGAGGGAAGAAAATTGTTCTCCTTAGCCTCTGAGGACAGGACAAGAAGCAATGGGCTTAAACTGCGGCAAGGGAGGTTTAGGCTGGACATTAGGAAAAACTTCCTAACTGTCAGGGTGGATAAACACTGGAATAAGTTGTGAAATCTCCATCTCTGGAGATATTTAAGAGCACGTTAGACAGATGTCTAACAGAGATGGTCTAGACAGTACTGGGTCCTGCAATGAGGGCAGGGGACTGGACTCGATGACCTCTCAAGGTCCCTTCCAATTCTAGTGTTCTATGATTCTATGAAAACACGACCATGGAGATCATTGTTGCAACCGATGTTATATATTTGCAACAAGTGTTGCACAAAATATGGCGTGTAGGGTGTCTATGGAAAGGTTATGATTTGCTGAATATGATTATGCTATTTGTATGCAAGTATTATTTTTGTATTTGAAGATATGGCTATTGTCTGGGTGCCTGTTTTTCAAATGATCGGCCGTTTTGATAAGATCCATGAGGTATTGAGACAGCACATTCTGACGGGACTATTCAACTTGAATGGCCCATCAAGAAACACTTAAATCACAATGGAGCATGGAAGATACCCCTCTGCACCTAATGGGCTTTCCTGGGAATACTCAAACTTGAATATCAGAGGGGCAGCCGTGTTAGTCTGAATCTGCAAAAGCGACGAGGAGTCCTGTGGCACCTTATAGACTAACTGAAGTGTAGGAGCATAAGCTTTCGTGGGCAAAGACCCACTTCGTCAGATGCATGTAGTGGAAATTTCCAGAGGCAGGAATAAATATGCAGGCCAGGATCAGGCTGGAGATGACCAGGTGGATCCAATCAAGGAGGATGAGGCCCACTTCTAGCAGCTGATCTGGAGGTGTGAATTCCAAGAGAACAGAAGCTGCTTTTGTAGTTAGCAAGCCATTCACAGTCTTTGTTTAATCCAGAGTTGATTGTGTCAAACTTAAAGATGAACTGTAGCTCAGCAGTTTCTCTTTGAAGTCTGGTCCTGAAGTTTTTTTGCTGCAGGATGGCTACTTTTAGATCTGCAATAGTGTGTCCAGGAAGATTGAAGTGTTCCCCTACAGGTTTTTGTATGTTGCCATTCCTAATATCAGATTTGTGTCCATTGATTCTTTTACGTAGGGACTGTCCTGTTTGGCCGATGTATATAGCAGTGGGGCATTGTTGGCACATGATGGCATATATTACGTTGGTGGATGTGCAGGAGAATGTACCAGTGACAGTATGGCTGATCTGGTTAGGTCCTGTGATGGTGTTGCTGGTGTATATATGTGGGCAGAGTTGGCACCGAGGTTTGTTGCAAGTATCCGTGCCCAGAGCCACGGTCTTACAGAGCAGGAGACAAGGGATGCCCTGCGCACTCCCCTCAGCCCCAGTACCACGTCAGTTTCCCACTCCAAACGGACTGGCAAGTGAGTGACAGGTGTCTGGAGTGGCCAGCTTCCGCAGCGTGATCGCCCCACGCTTCTCTACAGGCAGGGCAGCTCTCATTCCGTGTCCATCCGCCATGGGGGTGGGAGCAGCTCAGTGCTCAGTCCCTTCAAAGTGCCTTTCCTCGTCCAAAAGTTCTGCAGCCACCACTTGTCCTCCCAGCCTTGCATGGTGGTATGGTCCCACCACGCTGCGTTCATTTCCGGAGCCCAAAAGCAGCACTCCACTGCGGTCAGCCCCTCCATGACAGCCACAAGCAATCTCCTGTCCTATGAACGCTGCACAGGCAGGTGTGACCTGTCAGCATGTCCGTCAGCCGCTGGGGATCTGTTCCCGCGCACCGGGGAGGCAGAGCACACAGCACAGAAGCCATTGAAAGATGGCACCAAATGCAGCCAGAAGTGCAAGGGTGGCTGGGGCGTGAAGTGACACACTACAGGGCATTGGGACAGGATCCAGGATGACCCGTGCCTCCCCACACATCTCCGTGGCAGAAGAGGAAGAGGTGCTCTGCGGGATAGCGGCCCAGAATGCACCGCTCCCAAAGGCGCTGCAAGTACCATGAGTATTGCAACACTAATGCACTGGTGGGTGACAGGGTGGACACCCAATAGCATTATCACTAATAGCTTTGTGAGCGGTGCTGTAACTGCCAGCACTGTGCATTGGCCAGCGTAGACATGGCCTAAGGAGAGGGACTCACCCTACCTCCCTTACCTGCTCACACATTGGAGTTCGGCCAAAATCTGAGCCCCACCACCCAAGGCCTTAGGCCCATCACTCGAGGCCCCCTGTGGCATGAGGAAACTGCCCTGTTTGCTACTCCCCCGCTCCCCAACACCAGCCCTGCTTGCAAGCAAAGGGCTTCTGGCAGACAGGACTCTTCCACGCACTCCTGAGCATGCACAAGGTGCAAGCCTGCTACGATACCTCTTTGTGGGGTGCATTTTATCCCTCTCCACACAACCGGCCAGCTCATAGAGGGGGCAGAGCCATGGCTCTGGCTCCCACCTGCCCCCTTCCATGAGCCACGTGGGGGAGTAGGGCTGGAGTGACCCTGCTCTCTCTAGAGTGGTGGGGCTGCAGTTCTGCCTGGCCCTGTGGCCATCTATGGGTGTAGACCAGAGCAAGGAAAGGTTCCTCCCGTTGCCGGACGAAACGTTGTGATTTGGTTTTGCAGATACGGACTGGCACGGCTTCCCCTCTGAGATAACACACGGTGGTTTTCTCAGAGCCCCCGCTTCTGGCATTCTGTGATTTCAGGAGAATCTCAGCCTCTCTTCAAGTTTCTAGCTGTCATGGTTGCAGAGAGAATTGTGAACATGGCTCTAGTGCAGCCTGCAGGCTCAGGATCCTGGGGGAAATAAAAGCAGCCCAATATTTATCATTTTTATGTTTAAAACATTCTCGGGATTTGTATGGACTGATTCATAATTTCTGAATCCTTTGGGGTTGGCAACACGGCTAGATACCCCCTGAAGAGCCAAGCAGAACCTGACTGTACGTGTACAAAGGTAAAAAGTCTGACAGAGACATCACAAAACAATTTCCTCAGTACAGCCAGAAAGCACAAAAATAGCATCAAGCCTTCCCCACTAGTAAATGCAGCTGGCAGGGCTCCTATGTCCAGCATTTGCATTATGCTTAGTGACATTTATCCCCTCACCTAAGCACTCCCCCCCCCCATCAGAATCCTTAGTATCAGACAAGGTAAACTCACCAGAACCGCTGTTCCAGTCAAAATGCTGTGAAGCAGTCGGAGCTTTACAGGCTGGTCCACGCCAGGAGGGATTTCTGAGTTGGAGAGAGCAAAATAAATTGTCCCCACGACTAACAATATGAAAGCAGCAATGAAAACTGCCAGGACTAACATCAGCAGCGCATAAGCAAACGCCATTTCAGGCCCTGGTAGCCAGAGATCTGACTTTCTCCTGATTCCTCAGTGCTCTTTGATTTGTTACTTCCTGATTCTGGAGCACGTCTGCAATCTGGCTGCACTAGGGTGAATTTTTCTCTTCCTCTGTTACAGCTGCTGCACGGGGTCAGTTAGCAAATACTGCAGAGTCATCAAGCTCAGAATTGTAATAACTCCAGGAGTGTCACAGCTCTGTGTACGCCAGCAGCTCTGCCAATGAGGCATCAGAACACTCCAAAACATTGTACAAGTTGTACATTGTACAAGTTACTCCTGCATTGACTTCAGGACGGAGAAAGGATGTGGACTATGACAACCTATGTCTGTAGTTCAGTCTCATGTCTCCATGACAGTGTTGCAGCCTGTTCATAGGTGGTATTTATCTAGGTCTGTGTAACGAACTCGAAGTTCAAATTTGTGGTATGCAAATGCATTTAGCAGCAGACAGTGGAAACTGCAGTAGTGAAGGCTGTACTGTACACTGCATGGGGTCTGCACCCACTATTTATTTGTCTCAAAGTAAACTGGGATGGTGCCATTATTTTAAAAAAATTCAAAATGGCCCCTTTAGAAAGGCATTATCCACTGGTACCAAAAAAAGAGAAGGCAATCCTATTTTAAAGTGTGAGTTGAGAGAAGCACCCCAAATGTTAGACATGCATCAGGTAATAGGAACTTATTTTGGAGGTAGTTCTATCATGCCTGCATTTGTGGTACCGCTCAGCCATGTGATGAGTGTTTCTAACTCTCGTGATTTTATCACAGACATCTCATTTTGTGGGGGAGAGGGAAGGTTCTTAACGACCCAGCTCTGGGAATGCTGGAATATATCAGTCTGCCCCAGACTGGCCTAAAAAGGGTTAAATCCAGCCCTGGGAGAGGGCTGGGGCTGTGGTGCAAGCAGCTGTAGAAGATAGCAGCCAATTAGGGCCCAGCTAAGGGCTGTATAAATAGAGGCTCCTGAGCAACCTCACTCTTACTCCAGCTGTGGAGCAGGAGCAACTTAGCTACCAGGGAAGCAAGAGGCTTCCTGATACAGAGCAGAGCAGAGCTGGGGAAAGGCAGGCAGAGCTGAGGAGCTCTGGCCAGGCAAACTCTCAGGCTGAGGCCTAGCTGTGAAGGCCTGAGGCTACTAGGGCTGCAGGGAGGCAGCCAGGATAGAAAAAGGCAGCAGGTCCATACCCTTTTCGGAAAGCTCTGCAGTCTAGACATAGCCTTAGGCTGTGTCTACACTGGCGTGATCTTGCCTTAGGCTGTGTCTACACTGGCGTGATCTTGCCTTAGGCTGTGTCTACGCTGGCACGATCTTGCACAAAAGTGGCCGCTCTTGCGCAAAAACTTGCTGCCTGTCTACACTGGCTGCATGTTCTTGCGCAAGTAAACTGACGTCCTAATGTATGAAATCAGGGCTTCTTGCGCCAGAACTCTGACGCTCCCGCTCAGGAATAAGCTCTTTTGCGCAACTGTTCTTGCGCAAGAGGCCAGTGTAGACAGGCAACATGAATTTCTTGCTCAAAAAAGCCCTGTAGTTAAAATCGCCATCAGAGCTTTCTTGCGCAAGAGAACATCTACACTGGCATGGATGCCCTTGCGCAAAAGCACATGCCAGTATAGACGCTCTCTTCTGGAAGAGTTTTTGCACAAGAACTCTTCCACAAAAGAATTCTTGCACAAGAAGCTGCCAGTGTAGACGTAGCCATGAGAGAACAATCAGAAACAACAACTTGACTGTAACCTTTTGAGGCTGCTATTAGGCTGTGAATATTGAGTTCAAAGCAGATGCCATAAGACACACGTGTTGTCAAAGCCATATGATATTTCTCAATATGGCCTCTGCTTCCATATACCATTCTGATAAGCCATATGCAAATCTGCATGAACATGCACATCAAACCTAAATCTTTGTTGTGGGCTCGCACCAGACTAAGCTATGGAAAAGGCAAAATCTTTTTGAATATGAAGGCATGCTAGCCCATACAAACCAGGGTTTGTTTAAGTTTGCAAGCTTCCGTGGCTCTTTCCCTTAAGGACTCAATTCATTTTTTCCTTTTAATTTCCACATCCCTCCATGGTATTGCTGCAACTTGTCTCTTGGATTTGGTATCTCTCTTTTCCTCTTCCACACTCCCTATTTTTTTCTACAGTTTTTTTTCTTCCTGTATTTCCACACTCACCGCTGTGGGTACAAGAGTCCTAATTTCTGCAGCTTTTGACAGCTTGACCAGACGCCCTACATTTGGTTGCCTCTGTAATTCTCTGTCGTATTTTGAAACTCAGCTGAATACATATTGTTTCCATTTTAGCAGCATTTTATTTCTCCTGGACCCTGCTCTTATTTAGTTCTGTACCTGCACCATTTATGGAAACCCTTAAGTATTTTGGAGACACACATTCTATAAATACTAGGCAGTTCATTTTCAAAGTTGCTGAGCACTTGGTCTCTCATTGAAAGTACAGATTGAATCTCTCTAGTCCGGCAACGTCTGGACCTGACTGGTGCCAAATCGGAGAATTTGCCAAAACACAGGAGGTCAATATTGTCTAGCAGCATTACCAACACTTCCACTGCTTACTGGGTTCTTAGAAGACATTTAAGGGTAAATTAGAGCTAAATTACAGTTCAGAACACTGAGGCTACGTCTAGACTGGCATGATTTTCTGGAAATGCTTTTGACGGAAAAGTTTTCCGTTAAAAGCATTTTCGGAAAAGAGCGTCTAGATTGGCACGGACGCTTTTCCGCAAAAGCACTTTTTGTGGAAAAGCGTCCGTGGCCAATCTAGACACGCTTTTGTACAAAAAAGCCCCGATGGCCATTTTCACGATTGGGGCTTTTTTGCGCAAAACAAATCTCAGCTGTCTACACTGGCCCTTTTGCGCAAAAGGGACTTTTACCCGAACGGGAGAAGCATAGTATTTCTGCAAAAAGCACTGATTTCTTACAGTAGGAAGTCAGTGCTTTTGCGGAAATTCAAGCGGCCAGTGTAGACAGCTGGCAAGTTTTTCCAGAAAAGCAGCTGATTTTCCGGAAAAACTAACCAGTCTAGACACAGCCTGAGAGTCGGATCTGGTGGCTGTAAACAAATTTTATGGGGCCGCAAGAAATTTGGTCACATCCATGATAATCAAACATGCGGCTAACTAAAATCGTGCCGGACCACGGATGTTGCTGGATCAGAGAGTGCCAGACCAGACAGGATCAACCTGTAGCAGGAATTCAGCATCTCCAAAATGAGGGCCAGTATGAAACTGGCATGAATTATTTAGCTATAAAAAGTAATTTTAAAAGCAAACTATGACATGACTGTATAGTCCCACTCTCCATCCTATAGGCAGAGCTCAACTAGAAGGATGCCAACTAGAGCTCCTGGGGAAAGGGGGAGATTTCCCCATCAGTGAAAATTTTGATGAAAATGGAGGGGCAAGGGGAATCCTTTCTTTTTTTCTTTTCTTTTTTTTAACATGTTTTGTTGGAAATTTAAACTTTTGGTTGAAAACCAGAAACTTCACTTTTCTGATGAAAACTGACAATTTTTCAAGAAAGCCGTCACTCTGAGAAAAATGTGAGCAAAAATCCAATTTTCATCACAAATAAATGTAGATGGAAAATTTTTACCAGCCCTAGTTTAAAGTTACTGTGCTGCTCCTGTTTCTTTTTATTTGGTTCCTCAGTGACACCTGCTGGCCAAATATACACATAACAAGTTGGGTTTCTTTGAATCCTGCCCCCACATTTCTTGAGGCCTCCTCATATAAAGTTTAAAATTGAACATGGGATTCATCTATATACCTTGTATAAGAGCAATGGTGGAGGTTGAGGTTTCTGTCTGCTATTTAATCCTTGTCAGGTCTATATAAGATTTTTAATTTAGTATCTGCATGTTTTCTGTGGTAATACTTTTTACTGTGTACTGATATTGTAATTTCTGTCTGGGGGGGTCACAATTTTATAGGTGGAAACCGAAAGGTGTAAAATACTCCATATTTTAAAGAATACAAATCTTAAACCAAAACAAAAAGTTCCTACTTATTGTGAAATAACAGGCTGCTTTAAACACATGGAATAGCTATTTTAGTAGCTCCGCAGTGTAGCCTAATGGACCGTGTTTAATATATAAAGAGTACAATGTAAATGTGGCAGGTTTGATATAGTATAAAAGCTTTATTGATGCTCATCTGCATAACTCACTTTTCTCTTTGCCATTTGTGATTAAGCAACGATCCCAATCTCAAAGTAATATAACTTCACCTTTCTTTATTCCAACCAAGTGTATGCGTTTGCGTAATACATGCAATATAAAAATAGGGCTATAGGGTGTCTACAGTGCAAGCTGCATTAGTCTGATCTGTCACTAAATCGTACTTTTATCACAGGGGTCTCCAACCTTTTTAAGCACAAGATCACTTTTTGAATTTAAGTGCAATCCAAGATCTACCTCAAATATAAATACCCTTGCCCTGCCTCCTTCCTGCCCCTTCTCAGAGGCCCCACCCCTTGTGATGGTGCAGTCGGGGTTCCCCTGATCCTGCACCCCCGTAGCAGCCAGAACAGTCTCCACCATCCAGCAGAGTAGAGAGGGGTTTATTGAGTTTCCAGAATACAGCACAGCATAGAAGTGATGTGGCAATAGGAGGGGGACTAGGATGCCCCAGAACTCTTAAGACGGGGTGCCTGAGCCCCTAGTCTCCAAGCCCCCTCCCTAGGCTGTCTCCATCATGTTTCCCGCCCGAGACTGACCCTCCCTCCCAACACTCACTTCCCTAGTTCCCTCGCTGCCCCAACTCATCTGACCCATTGAGCCTTTGTCTACATGACTTAGACAGCCCACCTGCTGGGCAGTGCTCACAGGCAGAGGCCAGTAGGGGTCATTCACAGCCTACAGCCCAAGCACAGCAACCGGCAAGGTACTGACACTACAACACAACATGTGGGTGAGTCAGTGGGAATCACACCTCACAACGCAGAGGGACACAGGGATAGAAAGCAGACAGCACCCCCACTAGGCCACACCCCTGCTCACTCCGTCCTCCCTATCTCGCCCATCCTCACTCACTTTCATCAGGCTGAGCAGAGGTTTAGGGTGCAGGCTCTGGTCTTGGATTAAGGGATCTGGAGTGTGAGAGAGGCTCTGAGCTGAGCCTGGGGCAGGCAGTTGGGAGGTAGGAGGGGCTCTAGGTGCAGGCTCTGGGATGGTGTTTGGATGCAGGGGGGCTTGAGATGCAGGAGGGGGTTCATGACTGGGGTAGGAGTTTGGAATGTGGGCTCCAGCTTACTTCAGATGGCTCCTGGGTGGTAGTGCAGTGGGGTTAAGGCAGGCTCACCCCTGCCCTGGCCCTGGACCTGGACCACTTCCTAAAGCAATCAGCAAACTCCATCCCAAATCCTGTTGTGCCCCCTCTGTGCTTTGTGGAGAAAGGAGAGAGTGGGACAGGAGGCACCCTGACGTCAGCGCCCCTCTTCTCCCTCCCCTACCCTGCACAGAAAGTAGGAGAGTCCCCGGGGGAGGGGCAGCTCCAAGGCAAAGGGCAGGAGATGAGCAGCAGTAGGGGGAAGGGCAGCTTAAAGTGCCGGCCCTTGATAGCCTCTTGGCCAAACCAGTCAGAGGCTCCAAGATCTACCAGTAGATCCCGATCGACTGGTTGGTGACCACTGTTCTATCAGTTTCTGGGATTGTTGCTTATGATAGGTTTCACTGTGGTAAAATGCCTGTAATTGTCAACACACGCTCTGTCTCGGTGCATGTACAAGTGCAGATGTGGGCATTTAACTTCACTGCATTAGAGCTGAATAAGATTTTTTTTTTCAGTGAAATGTTTCTGTCAGAAAGTAAATTGGTCAAAACCTGAAAGTGTTTGTGGGAAAGGGTCCATCATGAGGAATTTCTCAACTCAAAAAGAGTTGAAAAAAGCCTTTCAAAATTAAACAAAAAATTTTGGTTTCCCCGTTCGAAATGACTTCTTATTTTTCTCTTACGTATTTGACCAGGAAGTGGTTTATGGAAGCAGGTGTGTTAGAATTCCATTTGGCTTGCTATAATGTGGATGGGCCATAAGCATGATGTGATATTTTTAACTTTTAACATAAAAACATTGAAAGCAGTGTTTTAAATATTATGTGTCTAGTGTTTGAGAAGGGCATTAAAAAAATCGAAATAAACTCTAAAATCTGCCTCTAATCTTTACCGTTAAGAATTAATTTCAGCTGGTATAAGTTCATATTCCAGCAGTTTGAAGAATGTTGAAGTATTTTTTTACAGGTCCTACTTCCATCCTATTAGTCAAAAATAAGTTGAATCCCTGCTTTGAAACCAAGTCAACTGTCCAGAAAAGCCATCATAACTAACAGGGAGTGATAAAACCAAAGCTTTAGTGGCTGGTCAATTTCAGGAGGCAGTTCTGATTTGAAGAGCTAATAACAAATTGCCCAAATGAACAAGACCAGTAGCAGAAAGGGAGAAATCCAAACCAGTCCTATTAATGTCAAAGGAGCACAAACAAACCCCATTACACTTGAATGAGGGTCATGCACTCAGAGAAGCGATTCTGATTTGAGTCTCCCAGTACTAATTTCTCTGGTGTTGCTGAAGTTTCCTCACAAGTGAGTAAGCAACACAAGACATCCTTTTGACACACAGCACAAAATACATAATCGGATTAAGGTTGCAATATTAATAATACCCTCCATCCTCCTCCCATGAAGGATAATGATGACTCCTACCACACCCAGACAAAGAATTATCAGCCGAAGAAGCTAGAATCTGACAGTCTGACTCAGGTGTAATTTTGGTGCGACTGACTCTTGGATGTTCCAAAAGCTCAGTATTTATGCTGATAAGAGTGGTAGATACTTCTCTAGAGTAAAATCAGCGCCTTGATTCTCCTCAAAAACGTTGTTTATGTTTAATTGTCATATTGATGACGATCAAAATCATCAAGCTTTTGATACGGTCTCCCACAATATTCTTGCCAGTAAGCTAAGGGAATGTGGATTGGATAAATGGACTGTAAGTTGGATAGAAAGCTGGCTAGAAGGTCGGGCCCAGCGGGTAGTGATCAACGACTCGATGTCAGGTTGGCGGTCAGTTTCTAGCGGAGTGCCCCAAGGATTGGTTCTAGGACTAGTTTTGTTCAACATCTTTATTAATGACCCGGATGAGGGGATGGATTGCACCCTCAACAAGTTCGCAGATGACACTAAGCTAGGGGGAGAGGTAGATATGCTGGAGGGCAGGGATAGGGTCCAGAGTGACCTAGACAAATTGGAGGATTGGACCAAAAGGACAAGTGTAGAGGTTCAATAAGGACAAGTGTAGGGTCCTGCACTTGGGATGGAAGAATCCCAAACATTGTTACAGGCTGGGGACCGAATGGCTAAGTAGCAGTTCTGCAGAAAAGGACTTGGGGATTACAGTGGACGAGATGCTGGATATGAGTCAACAGTGTGCCCTTGTAGCCAAGAAGGCTAATGGCATATTAGGTTGCATTAAGAGGAGCATTGGCAGCAGATCAAGAGAAGTGATTATTCCCCTTTATTCGGCTCTGGTGAGGCCACATCTGGAGTATTCGTCCAGTTCTGGGCTTCCCACTACAGGAAGGATGTGGACACATTGGAGAGGGTCCAGTGGAGGGCAACCAAAATGATTAGGGGGCTGGAGCATATGACCTACGAGGAGAGGCTGAGGGATTTGGGTTTGTTTAGTCTGCAGAAGAGAAAAGTGAGGGGGGATTTGATAGCAGCCTTTAACTTCCTGAAGGGAGGTTCCAAAGAGGCTGGAGAAGGGCTGTTCACAGTAGTGACAGATGGCAGAATGAGGAGCAATGGTCTCAAGTTACAGTGGGGAAGGTCCAGGTTGGATATTAGGAAAAACTATTTCACTAGGCGGATGGTGAAGCACTGGAATGGGTTACCTAGGGAAGTAGTGGAGTCTCCATCCCTAGAGGTGTTTAAGTCTCAGCTTGACAAAGCCCTGGCCGGGTTGATTTAGTTGGGATTGGTCCTACCTTGGGCAGGGGGCTGGACTTGATGACCTCCTGAGGTCTCTTCCAGCTCTATGGTTCTATTATATTTATCAGTAAATATGAATAAAGTACACAGGCATGTAGTCAGAATTTTTCTGGATGGTGCTATCAACATGTAGAGCACAGTTATGCAGTCTGTTGTTTGTCATGTGCTTCTACAAGAAATATACAGGGTATTCCATATAGTTTTGTTGCACTTAACCTGTCAGCATGGAGGCACATTGCAGTGAGAGGCAGCAAGCGGGGGAGCATGTAACAGACAAGAAGTAATTAGACGCTATCTGGCACCAGCTCGCACTCACCAGCCATTACTGCTCGCAGCTCACAGTCAGTACTGCCTGGAAACAGGATGAGGCCCTGCTGGCCAAGTGCTGGCACGCAGCAGGAGCCGTGCTCATGGGCCAGCAGGGGGAGCGGCGGGCCCATGCGCTGCAGCTTTACCTTGCCCCCAGCTTTGCACACCTTCTGCCATCATCGGTCACTGTATCCCTCCCATCACTGATGGACCAGCGGCTGGGAAACATGGATCTGGCCAGCAGCAGGACCTGCCAGTACTAATGAGGGGGAGACAGATTATGGGACATCTGCAGGAGGATTTAAATAAGAGCCTATCCCTTTAAAAATGGGACGTCTGTGGCTACTAGTGCTGCTACTCCTTGCTGTTGATTGGGAAGGTTGATTGGGAGGGGTCAGCTGTTCTACCAGTACCTGAACCAGACCAGTCAAGGATCATGAGCTAACCTTGTCCCACCCCAGTTGGGCCCTAGGTACATGCCTAGGTGGACTCTACCTTCATCAGGCCTTGGAGAAGAATCAGTGGCAACAGTAGATGATGAAGACATTGAGGCTTTGCCAAAGAAAAAAAGTGAAAAGGCTTTGTCAGCTGAAGGCCAGGGGAGGTTGTGGGGCTCAGCATGAGCAGCATCTTCTGCAAAAAAAAAAAAAAAAAAAAAAAACAAGGCAAGGGCTAACATTTGCTTTTGCCGAGGCTGTTAGTCATGGCGGATACAACGACATTTCAAGACATATTGCTAAGGAGAAACAAGCGTGTTGTGCCAAGGCTGCAAAGCAGTCCAAATCTTTGGTAGCTTGTTTTCCATCTGCTGGGTCAAAAATGAGTGTGAGTGTAACCAAAGCTGAAGTTTTATTTATAGGGTTACTTCTGGAGCATAATGTTCCTCTTGCTAGCAGTGATCATCAGAGAAATGTTCCTAGACTCCAGAATTACTGAGCGCTGTGTGTGCACTTTCTCAAACATGATCCATATTATATCAGGGACTCTCTCACCAAAAGTACTTAAAAGTGGGCAACATTTGATTGGAAGTCTACAAACAGTATTTTGACATTGGATGCTAGTTTGAACAAGTTTGAAAGTATTTTCCAATCTTGGTTGTGTATGAACATCCAGAAATTGGCCTTGGAGTTACTGAGATCTTAGATATGGTTTCTTGCACATCAAATACATCTCCAGGAATGTAACCAACACTGTGTTGACAAATTGAAATGACTGTGTTGTGTATTCAGTGCACAATGCTGGCAAAAATGCAGGACAAACACAATATATTGTCTCCAATTAAAATGAAGCAAATAACAAACTAAGGACTACGTTGTCTCTGCTATCCCATGTACTGGATGGCACAGCACATGTTGGAATCATTACAGATGAATGCTAAGCATTCAATCATTAATATTTACTACCACTTTCAGAGAAGTGTCAAGAGAGTGGCATCACTGAATGAATACATTGCATTTTGCAATGCCACTGTGAAGAAAATTGTGTTGAATATGAAAATGCACTGCCTGAGAAATCTATTGAATGGACTTCGGTTACTTGATGGAAAAGACTGAAAATGAAATTGGTTATTCTCCTTCCACTGTACATGTGGTGCACCCACATACTGCACTTGGACCATGGCTAGAAACATTGCTTCAAATTACCCTGTGGCCAATAAAAGGTTGTCACTTAACATGGTCCTGCAGTGACATCTGGTGGCTGCATCTGGTGAATTCCAAAAGTTCAGGGAACTTCCTAGATATCCTACTGTTGGTGAAATTTGGAAACACCATAAGTGAGCAATAAGGGACAGAGAGAGCCCCTGGCAACTGGTTACACAGAGCCAGCAGCTTCAACCACCTGTGCGATTGTCTACAGGTGAAATCTGCAAAATCTTCTACAGACCGGGGTCTTTTGGAACCAATTGTCCTTCCCTTTACTAAAGTTTTCAAGGATATAAAAAGAGAAAACTGGGTCCAAATACCTTTGAATTCCTTCTTACCCCTGAGAGTATGACAAGCTCAGGTCCCATGCAGTATCGTCAATGCTTCCCTCATGGTTTTATTCTTCTTTCTTTTCAGAGCCGTGTTTTCTTTTAATTGACTAGCTCATCCGTTTTTAGAGGTTTCTTTACTGAAAAGAACAAAGTGGTAGCTGTGCAGCATAGGAAACATCTGGACCTGCATGGATGGGAAGGACAGCCTCAACTTGTGACCTAAGCTTGGCAATCTATACATCCAGCATCAACTTTAGAGATCCACTGGATTCAATGGCTCATTTCCTGGTTTATGTGGTGACCAGATCACCATTCTTAACCCACTGGCTGAATCCCGAGCCAAAGTTTTGACATACTAGAATACTAGAATTCTAGAAGGTTTGAGAAACTAGAATTCTAAAATACTAGAGCAAAAAGGGACTTCGAGAGGTCATCTAGTCCAGTCCCCTGCCTTCACAGCAGGACCAAGCACCTCCTTCTAGATCATCCCCGATAGATGTCAGCTTAACCTCCTCTTAAATAACTCCAGTGTTGGTCAGAGCACCACATTTCCCAGCTCTGTTTCGGCTAACCTAATCTGACCCCTGAGCTTCCACACTATTGATAAAGCACAGAGCTCCCTGCGTCATTCGGGGTTGATTTAGTTTGGTGCTGAGGTTCTGGAACTGTAGATGCAACACCGAAGTATCTGTATCAGCCTGCTTCGGTGTCAGCTTTTCAGCACCATCCACTCTTGTGAGCTGCAAATGGCTAAGTCAAGTGTCAAAGTTCAGGCACCTTAGATTTTCTTAGCAGCCTAGTACTGAGGATGTTGCACCCCAGGTTCAGTGGAATGGTATACAGATGGGTCTCTGTCAGACGTAGAGGACTCAGACATTGTCTGACGTATCAAGGTTGTCATCCTGTTGCTGAGAAACTGGCCCAATTTGCTCTGTTTGGAGATGGCACCAGAGTCCCCTGATCCTCCAGAGTCTGCGTTGGCACCTCTAAAAATTCTGGGACAGGGATCCAGGTTTATTGTACCAAACACTTAGTCCATGTGAAAACTACACAAATGTGTTGTCTGTTGATGGCTCACTCCAGGATAAATGACTGAGCAGCATTGCATTTTGGGACTCACTCCCCGCCTCCCACCCCCCATCCCCCTGCCCAAGACTTGAACACAAATCTAGATAGTCTTTAAGCTGTACTTTCCCTACTTTGGTTTGTGTCACTTTCCTCTTGTGGTGTATTGTGTTGAGTATCTGGTCACCATTAACCTGTGATTATTTCAGTTCACAGGGTCAAGTTCTCTGCTCCCACATCAATCAGTAGAGACTTTGCCCTGTCGTGTGTAGGAATAAAGCTTCAACTGGTATAAAGCACAGCAATCCATCAGGTTTGCAGTGCAAATAAGCTGTCATGAATGCATTGGCCTCTCTGGAGCTCCGTTCTTTGTTGTAGCTCCCGGTGTATTCAGAGTTGAGTCAAGGTCTCCGTCAGAATATTCAAAGACCTGGCCCATAGCAGTGACCAACGAGGTCACCTTTCTCCATAATCATGACCGTCTCTAAAATCTACAATGGATGGTTACAGTACAACAGTTGACCTACACTGGGAGGCTCATAAATGCAGAAATTGGACCTAAAACTAATATAGAAACTAGTCTATAGAAGTTGCTTCCATAAGACATCAGAATGGTTGCAGTCTTCACCCCCTTCAGAACTAAAGGAGCAAAACTCTTTTTTTAACAAATGTGGCTTTCCCTCAGCCATTTCTTTAAACAAACACCCACACACAAAGCATTCACTCACTAGCGGGGGGGGGGGGCATCAAAGAACAAAAACCTATAAATGAATCAAGCTTTTTCTCCTGCAGAGTAGGAAGGAAAAGAGAGGTAGGTTGTTTTTGCTGGTTTTGGAAGGTGCTTGGATCCTACAGCAATAGGAAACATAACTTTTTAGATAGATAGCTCTTCAGTTTAAATACATTAAACAGGTGGAAGCAACTTCTTTTCATCTCTAAGAACTAATGCTGAGATGGTTCCATATCACTTTGACTCATATCCCAGATACCTTTGGGTATGTCTACACTACCCTGCTAGTTCGAACTAGCGGGGTAATGTAGGCATACCGCACTTACAAATGAAGCCCGGGATTTGAATTTCCCGGGCTTCATTTGCATAAGCGAGGAGCCGCCATTTTTAAAACCCCGCTGGTTCGAACCCCGTGCAGCGCGCTACACGGGGCTCGAACTAGGTAGTTCGGACTAGGATTCCTATTCCGAACTACCGGTACACCTCGTGGAAATTCAAATCCCGGGCTTCATTTGCAAGTGCGGTATGCCTACATTACCCTCCTAGTTCGAACTAGGAGGGTAGTGTAGACATACCCTTTGACTCCAACCAAAGGGAAATCCTTGTTTCAAATCAGGTAAATTTGCCAGATCAGATGATATAGACAACAGCCAATGAAAGATGTTGAACTTCAGAAACTCAGCAACCCCAGGGTTGGTTTCTGATTGAAAGAGATCATAATGAACTGTCCACATCATCAATAAGAGAAAGCAAGCAAAATATCTACTGTTGACATCAATCATGAATAAGACAACTCAATTTCACTTTGCTGAGAAGAATGGAGTCAGGCAACAGACTTTGATTTGATTTTCCCAGCACTAAGACTTCATAATTGTCTCAACAATTAAATCAATTTAGGCATGGTATTAAAAATTCCCTCCCTCTTGTTCTCCTAGATGTGCTTATAAGGCTCTGAAAATGTATACTAGTCATATTCTATGTAGAATCATAGGGTTGAAAGAGACCTCAGGAGGTCATGAAGTCCAACCCCCTGCTCAAAGCAGGACCAATCCCAACTAAATCATCCCAGCCAAGGCTTTGTCAAGCCAGACCTAAAAAACTGTAGGGATGGAGATTCCATCACCTCTGTAGGAAACCCATTCCAGTGCTTCCCCCTTCCCCCAGTGAAATAGTTTTTCTTAATATCCAACCTAGACCTCCCACACTGCAACTTTAAACTTTGCTCCTCGTTCTGTCATCTGTCACCACTGAAAGAAGTTTAATTCCAGCCTCTTTAGATCCACCCCTTTCAGATAGTTGAAGGCTGCTATCAAATCCACCCTCACACTTCTGGAGACTAAATAAGCCCAAATCCCTCAGTCGCTCCTCGTAGGTCATGTGCTCCAGCCCCCTAATCATTTTTGTTGCCTACCACTGGACTCTCTCACATCCTGTGAACACGTCCACATCTTTAATCGGAGGGGACGGGTGGCAGCAGAACTGGACGCAGTACTCCAGTTGCGGCCTCACCAGTGCTGAATAAAGAGGAATAATCACTGAATCTGAACACAGGTATTAATTAGAAATGGAGGAAATTTGCATACTGGATCTTTTAGGCTGTGTCTAGACTGGCCAGTTTTTCCGGAAAATCAGCCGCTTTTCCGGAAAAACTTGCCAGCTGTCTACACTGGCCGCTTGAATTTCCGCAAAAGCACTGACTTCCTACTGTAAGAAATCAGTGCTTTTTGCGGAAATACTATGCTGCTCCCGTTCGGGCAAAAGTCTTTTTCCGAAAGACTTTTGCGCAAAAGGGCCAGTGTAGACAGCAGAGATTTATTTTCCGCAAAAAAGCCCCGATCGCGAAAATGGCGATCGGGGCTTTTTTGCGGAGAAGCGCGTCTAGATTGGCCACGGACGCTTTTCCGCAAAAAGTGCTTTTGCGGAAAAGCGTCCTGCCAATCTAGACGCTCTTTTCCGAAAATGCTTTTAACAGCAAACTTTTCCGTTAAAAGCATTTCCAGAAAATCATGCCAGTGTAGACGTAGCCTTTTTGTTTTATTTTTCTTTGACATTGTAACCTTCTATCTTTTTATACCCTATCATTACAGTATATCGGGGTTGCTTAGTATTCTGTATGAATTCTCATAAGCAGTCTTGCAAGACAACAAAGACTTCTCTCTTTCCTCTGGTAGCAGGAATGTTAAATCAATGCCTTTTAATAGCGAGTAAGAGCCCACTGTACATTCATATTGTAAAAAGATGGATCCTTCCCTAAAGCGCTCACTATGCTAAGCAATTTGGGGTCATTAGAATCTCAGTAATTAAATGTAATAATCCGTGTGTCAATAGTTTTGTTTAACTGATACTTATTGAGTCAACAAAACTGCAGCAATCACTGTGAGATGCTAGCCTCCAGGAATTGTGTCCACATGCCTCCTGACATAACACATGCAAACCTGCTCTCTAATTTGCACTGTAAGAGTCTGGTCTAAAATTAGAACAATCTGGGGCCTAGGATTCATAGATTCTATTCCCAGTTTAAAAGGAAGAAGATCTCTGTCTTAGAAGAGGACAACTGGATTTAACCCTCGTATTGCAGAGAGAGAAGTTCCTGTGATGTGAGAGCGAAACCACGAGTCTTGCCCATATTTTCCCCTCTCACCATGAGGGTGAGAATAAAACCCAGGAGTCGCAATACCCAAGAGTCTTTGCTTTAACCCTTTGACCACACTCCCCATCCCTTTTCCTGAGGGCAGGAGGAGGTGTGGGGGGGGGGGGCAGTATGCTTTTGGAAAATTTGGACAGCTAAACATAGTGAAATTTCATCACAGCTGTTCCTCTGCCTCCTTCCTTTCCAAAGAAGGAGGACAGAGGAAAAAAAATTCTCCTCAACCTTCGAGCATAGGGCAAGTGTGACAGGATGCACCGGCCCCGCACTGTACATCAGCCTGTGGGCGGGGCCCAGCTGGCTGAGCGCGCCCCTCCCCCACAGCCTTGCTGGGCATGCTCCCTGGTCAGCAGCCCTATAAAAGCCCCTGAGACATCTCACTCAAGGCTAACAGCCAAAGGGGAAGGACCTGCAGAGCCAGCTACAGTCAGAGGAGCCCACGCAGCCTGAACCGACGCCGCAGCTGCTACGGCCCCAGCAGCAACTGCCACCACCACCACAGCAAGGAGATAGGCAGGGGCAGCTCGTCCATATAGGCGAACTAGGTGTCGCTTAGGGAGCCAAGTTCAATGGGGCACCAAATGGTGGCGCAATATCATTGAGGGGTTTGGAGGTGGGGGGTGCCGATTGCATGGTTTTCCTAGGGTGCCAGTTGCTGGCAGCTAGTCTAGGGCCACCCCTGGAGATAGGAACCCCGGGGCGGGGAATGGCAGTCCCCAAGTGCCATCGGCAGGTTGAAGGGAGAAACCGCTTGCTGAGCAGGCAGTGGACTGAGCCACTGACAATAAGGCCCTGGACTGGGACCCGGTGGAGTAGGAGGGCCTGGGTCCCCCTCCCTCCCTCTGCAGCGCTCTGGAGCAGAGAAAGGTCCAAAAGTCTAAGGACTATGCCGCAGGGCCGTATTTACCCCAAGAGGGGGAGCCTTATAAAAACTGTGTCGCAGGGCCAGATTGACAGAGACAGAGGGGCGGCGGTTATGCAGATGTCAGCCGTTGAGCCAGGTGGACCCTGACAGGCGGACTCACAGGGGAGTATAACAGAAAGACCCCCGACGGAGGGGCCGCCGCCGCAATAGTAAGACACAATTGGTTTCAATTGCTGCAAGGGAAGTTTAATTTGGAGATTAGGAAAAACTTGCCCAGGAAAGCTGTCATCACTGGAGATTTCTACGAGCAGATTAAACAGACATCTGTCTAGATAATACTTACTGCTGTCATGAATGCGGAGGACTAGGGGTGATGACCTCTCGAGGTCCCTTCCAGTCCTACAAGTCTATGAGGATCAGCTCAAGTGCACTGGTAAGGTCAGCGGGGGCTGCTCTCCCATCGAGACCGGCTACTCTTTTCATCCTCAATAGGAGACCACTCGGAGATTGATTTATCCCATTTAAGCAGGCACAATAACCCGATGGCCAGTGGATCGATCGCTGCAGCGTTGATCTCTGAGTGAAGTGGAGGTGTGACAGACCGGGCCGGGTCTGGGCACAGCTGAGGGCGTCCGCTCAAGGCAAATTGCTCAAATTCGGGGCTCCTTAGAGCCCCCAGACTGGTGACCTTTCCAAACAGGCCTCAAACCAGTCCCACAGAGCGCTTCAGCTGCCTGCCTGAAGCCTCACGAGCAAAATCCCTCCGACACCCCAGCAATATCCATGCCCCAGATGGCCCCGGGCCTCATACACAGGTGAGGGATCTTAAAACCCAATCTCACCTACCCCGAACAAGTTCTGTCCGGTCCCAAAAAACCAGCCACAGATCCCAGGCCAATTTACTCTCTGGATCTTTCCCACAAATCACGCTGAGCCAATCCTTTAGAATCTACAATCTAAAGGTTTAATACTACAAGAAAGAAAAGCATGAGAGTAAGGTTGTTAAAGAATCATACATTACATGCATCGAATCTCCCAGTTCTCGATGCAGGTTCTAGCAGAGATGTTATAGCTGCTGGTTTAAAAATCCTTGTTGTACATCCTATGGCAGGATGGGTCCACAGTTCTTCCCGACTCGTGATTCCCTGCGAGGCCGCATCTGGGGTCAGCAGCAGATCTGAAGACCACATGGAGTTGGCCACATGGCCTACTTATACCCCCTCCTGGCTTCTTCCAAGCTGGAGAGAGTCACCTGACCAGTGGCCAGGTGCGTCTTTGGCCTTCAGAGGCCCATTGTTCCCTGGAGCTTTGCTCATTAACACCCCTAGCCCATTACTCAAGCAAATTCAGAGAGACTTCCAGTCTCCATACAGCGGCAAGGAGTCCTGTGGCACCTTAGGGTATGTCTACACTACAAAGTTAATTCAAACTAATGGAGCGCTTAGTTCGACCTAGGTAAACCTCATTTTACGAGGATTAAGCCTAGTTCGAACTAGCTAGTTCAAATTAAGGGGTGTGTAGCCCCTTAATTCAAACTAGTGGGAGGCTAGCCCTCCCCAGCTTTCCCTGGTGGCCACTCTGGCCAACACCAGGGAAACTCTATTGCCCCCCTCCCGGCCCCGGACCCCTTAAAGGGGCACGGGCTGGCTATGGTGCCCGTGCCAGGTGCAAGCCTGCCAGCACCCAGCTAGCAGACCCTGCACCTGGCACGGCTCAAGCCACCCACCCGATGCCCCCCAGCCATCCCCCCCCCCAGGCTGGCGGCTCCCGGGAGCTTGCCCGGGACCGCAAGAGGCGGGCACCCGCCTGGGCTAGTGCGGACATCGTGGACCTCGTCCACGACCTCCGCACTAGGCACAGAAAAGTGGCCGTCTAGGGCAAGAGAGCTGCCAGCCTGGCCACCCAGGAGCAGGCTGAACCAACAAGGGGGGATGCTATTTTAGATTTGGTTTTGGTGAGTAGCGAGGACCTCATAGATGAAATGATTGTAGGAGACAACCTTGGCTCGAGTGATCATGAGCTAATTCAGTTTAAATTAAATGGAAGGATAAACGAAAATAAATCTGAGACTAGGGTTTTTGATTTCAAAAGGGCTAACTTTAGTAAATTAAGGAAATTTGTTAGGGAAGTTGATTGAACTAAAGAAATTATGGATCTTAAAGTGGAGGAGGCCTGGAATTATTTTAAGTTAAAGTTGCAGAAGCTGTCAGAAGCCTGTATCCCGAGAAAAGGGAAAAAATTTATAGGCAGGTGTGTTAGACCAAGCTAGATGAGCAAGCATCTTAGAGAGGTGATTAAGAAAAAGCAGAAAGCATATAAGGAGTGGAAAATGGGAGGGATCAGTAAAGAAAGCTACCTTATTGAGGTTAGAGCATGTAGGGATAAAGTGAGAAAGGCTAAAAGTCAGGTAGAGTTGGACCTTGCAAAGGGAATTAAAACCAATAGCAAAAGGTTTTATAGCCATATAAATAGGAAAAAAATAAAAAAAGAAGAAGTAGGACCACTAATTACTAAGGATGGAGTGGAGGTTAAGGATAATCTAGGAATGGCCCAATATTTGAACAAATACTTTGCTTCAGTCTTTAATGAGGCTAATGAAGAGCTTAGGGATAATAGTAAGTTAACAAATGGGACTGAGGATAAGGAGGTAGATATTACCATATCCGAGGTAAAAGACAAACTTGAACAGCTTAATGGGAGTAAATCGGGGGGCCCAGATGGTCTTCATCCAAGAATATTAAAGGAACTGGCACATGAACTTGCAAGTCCATTAGCAAACATTTTTAATAAATCTCTAAACTCAGGGGTTGTACCATTTGACTGGAGAATTGCTAATATAGTTCCGATTTTTAAGAAAGGGAAAAAAAGCGACCCGGGTAACTATAGGCCTGTTAGTTTGACATCTGTAGTATGTAAGATCCTGGAAAAAATTTTGAAGGAGAAAATAGTTAGAGACATTGAGGCTAATGGCAATTGGGACAAGTTACAACATGGTTTTACAAAAGGTAGATCGTGCCAAACCAATCTGATCTCCTTTTTTGAGAAAGTAACAGATTTTTTAGATAAAGGAAATGCAGTGGATCTAATCTACCTCGACTTTAGTAAGGCATTTGATGCAGTACCACATGGGGAATTATTGGTTAAATTGGAAAAGATAGGGATTAATATGAAAGTTGAGAGGTGGATAAGCAACTGGTTAAAGGGGAGACTACAGTGGGTCATACTGAAAGGTGAACTGTCAGGTTGGAGGAAGGTTACTAGCGGAGTTCCTCAGGGATCAGTTTTGGGGCCAATTTTATTTAATCTTTTTATTGCTGATCTTGGCACCAAAAGTGGAAGTGTCCTAATAAAATTTGCAGATGACACAAAGTTGGGAGCTATTGCCAATTCAGAAAAGGATCGGGATATCATACAGGAAGAGCTGGATGATCTTGTAAATTGGAGTGATAGCAATAGGATGAAATTTAATAGTGAGAAGTGTAAGGTTATGCATTTAGGGATTAATAACAAGCATTTTAGTTATAAGCTGGGGACACATCAGTTGGAAGTAACGGAGGAGGAGAAGGACCTCGGAGTCCTGATTGATTATAGAATGACTATGAGCCGCCATTGTGACATGGCCGTGAAAAAGGCTAATACGATCTTGGGATGTATTAGGCGAGGTATTTCCAGTAGGGATAAGGAGGTGTTAGTGCCATTATACAAGGCATTGGTGAGACCCCATTTGGAATACTGTGTGCAGTTCTGGTCTCCCATGTTTAAGAAGGATGAATTCAAACTGGAACAGGTACAAAGAAGGGCCACTGGGATGATCCGAGGAATGGAGGGCCTGTCTTATGAAAGGAGACTCAAGGAGCTTGGCTTGTTTACTTTAACCAAAAGAAGGCTGAGGGGGGACATGATTGCACTTTTTAAATATATTAGAGGGATAAATACCAGGGAGGGAGAGGAATTATTTAAGTTTAATACCAATGTGGACACAAGAACAAATGGTTATAAGCTGGCTAGTAGGAAGTTTAGACTTGAGATTAGACGAAGGTTTCTAACCATTAGAGGAGTGAAGTTCTGGAACGGCCTTCCAAGGGAAGTAGTGGGGGCAAAAGATCTATCTGGTTTCAAGATTAAACTAGATGGGTTTATGAAGGGGATGGTTTGATGAGATAACAGGATCTTGGTATCTAGTTGACCATTCATTATCAGTGGGAAATAGGTCAATGGAGGGATGATAGGAGTTACTATAGAGAACTTTCTGGGGGTCTGGCTGATGAGTCTTGCACACATGCTCAGGGTTTAGCTGATCGCCATATTTGGGGTCGGGAAGGAATTTTCCTCCAGCGTAGATTGGCAGAGGCCCTGGAGGTTTTTCGCCTTCCTCTGTAGCATGGGGTACAGATCACAGCTGGAGGATTCTCTGCATCTTGGGGTCTTCAAAGTATTTGAGGGCTTCAATATCTGAGATATAGGTGAGAGGATTATTCTAGGAGGGGTGAGTGAGATTTTGTGGCCTGCACTGTGCAGGGGGTCAGACTAGATGATCATAATGGTCCCTTCTGACCTTGGAGTCTATGAGTCTATGAGGTGTGCATGAAAATCAAGGTGGTCCACTGAGACCCCCGACCCTGAGCCCTGAGCTTACAATGGAATAAGAGATCCTCCGGAATAGGGCTTTATTCCGGAGGATCGGGCCAGTCTAGACGCTTTTTTCCAGCTTTTCCCCAAGCCGGAAAAAAGCGGTGGCCATGTTTATTTAAATCCCGCGGGGGATATTTAAATCCCCCACGGATTTCCCTATTCTGAAGTTTGAAATTAACATGCCTCTTCCGGAGAAGGGGCCAATGTAGACGTAGCCCTAGTGTATCTTGGGATATTTCTGGATTTTTCAAGAGCTCTCCCCATATTTGCTCCATCCATCTAGCCTTCGACTTTCCTATAGTTTGAGTAGGTAGCAAGAAATACAAATGTATATCTAGGTTTGATAGCCAATACATGGACGTCGCAGTGAGCTGGTGAATGTCCTTCATGGCCCCTGCAAAAGAACAAAGGGGACACGTAGACGCAATGTGCTCTATTGTTTGTGCCTGGTGACCAGGCACCTCCGCCTACTAAAAATAACACCTTCTTGTTTATCCATCATTACCTCCTAGTTATAGACCATTGGAGGCCCATTTAAATGTTGGCGACTCCTTTGTCCCAGGTCTCTCTCTACCTGGCATGGTGCAAGTGTTCACAGATCCATTCTTTCATCAGAAATTGCTTTCTGCTTTGGATAACACAGGCCTAGAATCCATAGTGCCAAGTCCTCTTTAGAGTGGCTGATCAACAAACACATTCATGGGAAATAAACATTTATTTAAAAAAAATACTGTTTTTGAAAGTGAGTAAACATCTCTAACGTAGGGCTTTTTAATACAGAAGTTTAGAATCAAACAATTTTACTTTATGCAACATCTCTGTGGAGCATACAATGTGATTATTGCTCTTAAGAAGCACTGTAACCCCGGTTCCTACCTCCTGGCACAAGGTTGTTGCATTTACCTTTGAGACTCATAACAGCATGTAGCTCCTGATCGAATATTGTTCGTATTTTATGACTTTCTAACTAGGGCCCTGCACAGATATAAAATTTGCATCTGCATCCAGATGCCCAAAAATGAGCTCTGGCTATTCGCAGATATAAAGCAGATGTCCACAGATTTGCAGAGTACCAGGCACAAAATTTGGATCTGCATCTGGATTTGCCAAAGTGAGCCACCGGGTGTAAGGCAGATATCTGCAGATTTGCAAGGCTCTGTTTATAACTGGCGCTGCTCTGCTCTCCACAACTTGATCCCTTCTTTTCTTCCTTTTTCCTTCCACAGTCTTCTCTTTCTGGCATCCAGCCCTTCTATTCCGTTGTCTGTGCCCGACAGCATTTGCCCTGTATTCAGCCTCCATCAGATTTAGGCCTTTCCGTTCCCAGCTCCAGATTCAACCCCTCACGAGTCACAGGTTCACTTACCCTGCTCCCCCACCTTTACCTCCAGATTCAGCCCAAGTTGCATTGTCTGTTTATTTTCCCAGCCCTAGTGTTTTCTCTCATCACCTGGGTGCACTAATCGCTCCCTGGAAGACCATCTGATCAATGGATCAATGGACCAGCTGATCAAACCATCCTAAAAAGCTGAAGCAGGGGAGACGGGGATACTTAAGCTCCTTTAACTGTGCTTTTCACTAGCAGACAAACCGTGGGGGGAGGAAAAATGAGGGGGCAGTTCCAATGCAAGAATTCAGAGCTGCCCAACAAAATAATTGAAATCTGAGAGTTTCCTGAAACTTCTGTGGCTGCTCAGAGCCATCCCTTTGGGGAAGGAATTCAAGACTCCCAGCTCTGAAGAACAGGACTAGGGGGACTGTTTTTATTGGGAGGGGTTATAAGCCTTTTATAAAGTTTACCACACTGCCCATTGCTCTCTTTCCACATGGAAAGGAAACAACTCCATAATCAATTAGAAATAGCATGCCGTGGAATCCATTCTCTGCATGGTACCAGGTCACTGGAACACCATTGTCCTCCAGTCTTTTCTTGTACAACAGTCCATCATCCCTGACCACATCATACTCACAGGTCAAGATGAACGCCTCAGGGAGCTGGCACACAATGGCATCTTCTGCTAAAAGTGGGAAAAAGGTCATCTCGAAAGCTTGTTTGGCCATCGTGTGAAGTTCTTCTGAGTAGGAAGAGGGGACATGTAGTTTGTAGCCTCTGGTCTTAAATTCCACAGGAATATTGTCTGGACTTAGCCATTTCCCAAACTTCAGTTTCAAATCCTTGGGCACATGGGAACCTTCTAGGATGCCTTTCATCAGTGACAAGTCCTTGTTGAGATACTGTAGACCAAGAGCGACGGCCCGATTCCTTAACAAGAGAGGGACTGAACCATTTTGCTGATAAGAAGGCAAATTAAAGTCCAACGCTTGGAGAAATGGATAGAGCATGATTTGGGCTCGTGGCTTTGGCAAGTCTGTTCTACTCACAAGTGCCTGGCACACCGCTGCAGTGAGTGTGCCTCCACTGCTGTCACCACAGATGATGATACGGGCAGAATCCACCCCATAGTCTTCCGCTGTCATCATAAAGTGTCTGGCAGTAGCAAGACAGTCCCAGAACTGGGTCGGATATGGGTGCTCAGGAGCCAAACGATACCTAAAATATCAATGTTTTAATGTCATCAGGGCTACGAGTGATGTCAATTTCTACTTCAAATAACTTTTAAAAGTTAAATATATGTGTATTATTATTATTATAGTTATTGTGTGGTTTTTTAAAAAAAAAAAATCTGCTTTGTAAAATAGCTCCTGGAGTTACCCATCCTTTTTTATTATGTTTTAGACAATTGTGAACATGTCATCTGACTCTCTGTGGTATGGAGTATGTACCAGTCATTAGCCTGTCTGCTTTCTGGTTTCCAAGTATGTATGTGAGAATAGAGATTTATAAAATAAACACTGGAAGTGATAAAGATTTACTGTTATTTTGTGTCAGGACTTATTTATAAAGGGAGCCAATGAGAGTTTGGGACTCTGCATGATAGTTAGCTCAATTCTAATAGCCTGGAATTTAGGTACCAGGTACAGGCAGCCCCTGACTTGCGACACGATCGTTTCCTGGGGAAACGTCGCAAGTCGGGGGCGTTGTAACTCGAACCCGCATTTACAATAGGCACCATGCGCCATTGTAAATACGGGCTGAGGACCAAAGTCGGGGGGTTTTGGCCCCTTCCGCACTTACAAAAATAGTCATAAGTGCGGGGGGATCGCAACTCGGGCTGCTGTAAGGCAAGGGTTTCCTGTAGTATATTTTTTTAGTATAATTCAAGGAAAACAAATTTTTATCCCAAAATCTTTACTCCTAAAAAAAGTATATATGGTTTCCTTTAAAGAAACATACAATAACAGGAAACAAACACTAATCCACAAATGCACCACACATGGAGGCACTGTAAAAAAATTTTGCAATTTTTTAACAGCACCACTAAAATGGATGGTTGAAATATACAGAAATATATTTGTCGTGGATATGCCTTTTTTGTTAGCAACTTATGATTCACTCTCAATTAACCAAAGGTCTCAGGACACTGAAAACATTTGTTAACTAGGGAAGCTAGTCAGATAGTCTATTGAGTCAAGGGAAATTACGTTTTGAAATGAATGAGGAAACTCCCTGTGATCCATAACAGGGTCGTATGCTTTGACTTTAACATTTAGAGGAACTAGCAGGGAGCTTTTTAAAAGTAGGTTCTTTCTATAAACGGTTTAACAGGCAAGGGACAGCAGATGGCTCTTCAGAATATGTAGCACAGTTCCTGGAGGACCAGGAACATTTATTCCAGGGTGCTGCAAATGGCTTCCTCTTACAGCCCTTCGTATCAGCTCTTAACAGAGATCAGGCCCACCAACGTGAGGCTGGGGAGAGGAGTAGCAAAGCCCAGCAATTCTGATCAGACCTACCCAGAAACACTCCATAGTGTTTCCAAAAAGCCTCCCTTCCCTCCAGTCAACAGACCCTTGTATATTTTCCCCTTGCTCCTAATTCTGCTATACTCTCTGTAGAGATACTATGGCATGCTTTGCAAAGGATTATGGGAGGGGCTTGAAGACTCATTTGCCAGAATTGCTCCCCTTCTTCTAGATCACAGTGTCATACAGCTATGAAGCCTAGAAGAATCCAAGCTGGCAAGGAGGAGCTTATGAAATTCATCCTAGGGTACTAAAGGAACAACCTGAAACAATCTTGGAACCACTAGGAGTTATCTTTGAGAGCTCATGGAGGACAAATGAGGTCCCAGAGGAATGAAGAAAGCAAATATGGTACCTAGCTTTAAAAAGGGGGACAAGGAGTCCCTAATGAATTATAGACCGGTCAGACTAACTTCAAATACCTGGACCGATACTGGAACAAATGACTAAACAATTTGTGAGCACCTAGAAGGGAATAAAAAGAAAGTTTGGGAATGGCCAGAATGTATTTGTCAAAGACAAATCATGCCAAACCCTTCTAATTTCTTTCTTTGACCAGGGAACTGGCCAGGGAATGTGGTATGTGGTAGATGTGATATATCTTGATTTTAAAAAAGCTTTTGACACCATTGCATATTCTCATACACTATGGAAATTTGATCTAGACTAAATTATTATAAGCTGTGTGCACAACTGGTTGAAAGACTACTCAAAAAATAGCTATCCATGCCTCGCTGTCAGACTGGGAGGGAGTATCTAGAGGGGTCCAGCATCAGTCAATATTATCACAAATGACTCTATGTAACAAAGTGGAGAGTGCGCTTATAAAATTTACAGAAGTATCAAGCTTGGCAGGGTTGCAAGCACTTTGGAAGAAAGAGTTCAAAATGACCTTGACAAATTGAAGAATTGGTCTGAATTCAACAAGATGAAAATCACTAATGATGCATGCAAAGTACTTCACCGAAGAAGGAAAGATCAAATGCACATCTCCAAAATGGGGCGCATTTGGCTAGGTGGTGGTAACACTACGAAGGCTGGATGTTATAGTGGCTCACAGATTGAATGAGAATCCACAACATGATGCAGTTGTGAAAAAGCCTAACATCATTCTGGACTGTTGTATGTAAGATAAGGAAAGTGATTGTCCTGCACTACTCTGCCCTGGAGAGGTCTCTCTTGGAGTAGTGAGTCCAATTCTGGGCACCACACCTGAGGAAAGATGTTGACAAATTGGAGAGAATCCACAGAAAAGCAACCAAAACGATAAATGGTGTAGAAAATAGGAACCGGTGACAGGTTAAGAAAACTAGTCAAGTTGAGACCTGAGAGAATAAGACTAGGAAGGGGACCTGGTAAGTCTTCAGATGTGTTTGGGATTGTTATAAACAAGATGGCAAGCAACTGTTCTGTGTCCACTGAAAGTATGACAAGACACAATGGGTGGAATTTGCACCAAGGTAGACTTAGGTAAATTGAGTTGAGACCCCTGGTGTCAACTAAGGGCCAGTGCCAGTCTTCAAATTGTCCTCATGGGCCAGAGGGCATCCCTCTCTGGCTGGGCTCTAGGGAGCGGGGAGGAAGGTGTCTCCACACATTCCCCACCCCACTCATGTGTCTTCCAGCCCTGCCTGCTGGCCCATGAGATCCCCCACCCATCCGTCCTCTAGCACCGCCTGTTGTATCTGAGGGATTTAACTGGTGCCACCTTCGGTAGCGCAGCGGGGCTAGAGCAGCTAAGAACAAATTGGCCAAACATCTGTCAGGGATGGTCTTGGTTAACTTAGCCCACCCTCCAGGCAGAGTGACTTTTCAAGGCCTCTTCTAGCCCTACATTTCTATGATTCTATTATTCTGTACCTAATGCACAGCCATCCTAAGGGCGGAGCTGGCTGTGCCATGACAAGTGAGAGTAAGGTATGTCCAGTCCCCTTCCTCTGACATTAGAGGGGTTGGGATTTGACCCAATATCTATACAAATGACGCTTTTCGTTAAAATATCTGAAGGCTGTTTTCTGTGTTTGCTCTGTCCTTCTAGGCTCTAGAACAGACTTATTGCTGGTCTTCTCCAAAGAACTCAACAAGAGGGCAGAGTAGAGAATGCAACTCTATCAGTCAAAAAGTTGCTTGTGTTGAGCCACTTTCTGAAAGAGCAGACGGCTGTAGGAGGGTGTGTCATAGACATATTGCTGGTCACCAACTCATTGTAAATGGTTCCCACATAATGCATCTGAAATAAGAGCACTTACCCAACACACACAACCACTGAGTCACTTTCACGGGCAATAAATCGGCAGACTCTTTCATACATTCCTGCAACACAGAAATTCTCAATGGAGTTGTATTAATGTCTTCAGCATATTCGGTTCTGTATCCTTGCAAATTAGAAAATTCAGATTGTCATTACTTTTTGATGAGTGACTCATAATTCAATATGAGAATTCGGGTGGCTTACGTGACTTAGAATCTTACCCATCCCTGGTTTACTAATGCAAGAAAAATCTTAGGGCTTGTCCCCGCTACGCTGGGGATCAACGCTATAGCGATCAACGTAATACTTTGCAGAGGATTATGGGAGGGACTTGAATTTTCCTAAGCCGGGGAAATGTGATATCTTCTTTCACACGGAGAGGGAACTGCCTCAAACCTCACCCTTTTCTATTGCAAGAGCAAGATGCATTTTTAAACCTTGTCTCTACCAGTATAAACACACAGCCAGTGCATAAATAAAATAATGATTATCTTAATTTTTTTAAATTGCTCATGCAGCTTTTCTCCTAAGGGCAGGAAGACTCACACATGACAGATCCCAGTAACATTGTGTAATACACTGCTGAAAGGTACTTAGATTGCTACAGCAAAAGATTAAAAACAGAACAGAACACAGTAAAAATGAAGAATGGGAGAGGAAAGGAAACTTACAAGGGAAAGAGTAGAGAGGCACGCTGTAAATGAGTCAATGAGTGTGGAATATAGAATGAATGATGAGGCAGAAAGGAAAGCGATGCATGAGTGAAATGGTAACTGGAATGGTAAGGTAAAGATATAGAAAGAGAAAGAGAAAAAGGGAGTGCAAGAGATTGATTTTTAAACCTGAGTTCAGGCCCTCATGTGTTCCACATATGGAAAACAAATGAGAAGGAACATTGGGAGCCACTTCCATGAAGTTGTCCAGGTTGAATCTCTCTAGTCCAACACCCTCAGGACCTGACTGGCACCGAACCAGAGAATTTACCAAACCACAGGAGGCCAATATTGTCTAGCAGCATTACTAGCACTTTCATTGCTTACTGGGCTCTTAGAAGACATTTAGGGGTAAATAAGAGCTAAAGAACAGCACAGAACACTGAGAGCCAGGACTGATGGCTGTAAACAAACTTTATGAGATCACGGGAAACTTGGCCACATCCATGATAAGTGGACACCCAGCTAACTAAAATCATGCTGGATCATGGATGTTGCAGGACCAGAGGGTACCAGATTAGAGAGGTTCAACATGTACAAAGTATCTTTTCCAACACTAAGGGTATGTCTAGACTACATGGATCCGTCGACTTCATTTACATCAAAATGGCCACTGCGCTGCGCTGTGCCGATTAGCTGTTTGGCGGCACAGCGTGATAGTCTGGACGCGCCACGGTCGGCAAGAGAAGCCCTTGTCGACCGCTCCGTTATGCCTCGTGAAAAGAGGTTTACTGGAGCAGTCGACAAAGGCTTCCCTTGTCAACCACGGCGTGTCCAGACTACCGTGCTGTGCCTCCAGACAGCTGATTGGCACCGCACAGTGGCCATTTTGATGTAAATGAAGCGGCGATTATTTAAATCGCTGCTTCATTTTCCTATGTCTAGTCAACTCATCTACATGGCTCTGTCAACAGAGCCATGTAGTCTAGACATACCCTAAAGGTGGTGTTCAGAATAAACCAGGCCATTATTCCAGAAGCCATAAGATCTTAACACAGATTTTAGGAAAAGTCTTCGCTGTCTATTTGCCAGGAACAAAAGAGAGATGGTGGAATAGTGCAAATTGGATATTGGAATGGAAGATTGTGCAACTGAGATGCACCTTTCAGGATCTGGGCAGCTTTGCTAGCCAAATCCTTTGAGGCACCACCTGCTACAGTGTTTAAAACTTGCACCAAGGATGCATATAATAACAAAATGGACTGCCCTTGCCAAAGGAGTTATTATAGTTCATAGGAATAATAGACTTCTAGTAAGGAAAGTTGTAAAGCGACTAGCTGTTTTAATACCTCCTTTTGCAGACATTACTACTTCTGATTAAATACATGGTGGCAGGGGCAGAGTTTCAATTGAGTGGCTGAACTGAAAAAGCCAAAAAATATTGGTTTTGTTTTTTTAATGATTAGGGGGCTTTGTTTAGCTTTTGGGTATCTTTATCCTTTTTGTATTATTTAAATATAGCTAAATTTCTAATCAAAACTGTTTCAAAACCAAAGGTCTAAACAATTCGTTTATAAACCATTGGAACAAAAGTTGACTTAAAAACCCACCTTTTTGGCAGAAACTATTCATTAAATTCACCAAGCCTCCAATTTTCCTGTGTCCAGTATCACCAATTAAAGGGAAAATTTGTGTATGGTCAGAGAACAGAAATCCAAGGATAAGTACAAATTTCCACAGAAGGAAAGACTTAGCAGCAAAATACCAGCTAGCCAAATTAAAAATATGCAACATTTAAGTTTAGTCGTTTTTAAATAAATAGTGGTAGTAGTTCTTAATCATTTAAGAAATATCATAATAGAAAGAACTAGATAATGCTTCATATTTATCATATGTCTTAGTTTCTTTAAATTTCTTACTAATGCTTCCAATCTGGCCAATGCCTCCGTGTAAGTAAAGGACTCCTGTCCTTAAGCCAGCAGATGGCATTTTTGGCTGGTAAACCCTTACTGACACATTGGCAAACTCCAAGTCCTTGATGAAGAGCTTAGTATTCTTCCATGGCGGTATTCCATACAAGAAGGTCCTGATGAGGTAAACCTCCTTGCAGATGCCCAGTTTCTCAAAAATCCTTCCCTGTTTATAGTAAGGAAGAGACCAAAAATTAGTGTACTGTTTCCTGTCAGTGTGCCTCAACTCTACCCTGGAGGATGAATGGGAAATTGCCTGCATAACTAATTCAAACTTCAGTGCCGGTGGGGCGGCGATCTAAGGAGCCCATTGTAAGGCCAACCTGGTCACTTCTTCATTCTGAAGTAGATTCAGATGACCAACTTGTTTTGTATTTGCTATCAATTATCCTTGAGTTCATTGCAACTTTTTGATTACTGGCTTTGAGTTTGTTACCAACAGCAAAGTTGAGTCATGACTGTTCAGGAACCCAAGATAGCCAGTTTAGAACTAGCTGCAGTCATGCCTTGTGAAAACCATAGGAGCTACAATATGATCGAGACAAGAGGGGAGTTTTCTAACGTTGTGTTAGATAACTTCAGGCTCATCAAGGCTAATCACAGCTCAAATTTCTACATACATTAGAAAAAACCCTACCTCACATTGCTCTGCAGGGCCCCAGATGCCTACCTCACAAGTGAGTGTTTTTCCTGGCCCAGATCTTGTTCTGGTTCTCAATGATGCTTGATTAACCCAGCAGGTTGCATAGGTAGCAAGTAATACCTGTGGTTCTGGACTGGTCTAACTCTTTGCATCCTGGGTGTATTTGACCCCCATCTAGCCTGATTGTCCTAATCTGCTCCTACTCAAGGTGGTGCTGCTGAGATTTTTGCTGGCAATGCAACTGATGACAATCTTTGAGATTATTAAACACCCTTCCTTACTCCTCTCTGAGTTTTGGGGGGTGTGCTCTTTCTGCGGTCATGAGATTTTTTGTGGGGGTAAGTAGATAACCCAGTGTCACCTTTTTGTCAATTTTGTCACTGTAAACGCTGACCCACTATAACGCAGCCTGTAATGGAGTCACATTCACCACTCATAAGCATCCCCTGGCTCAGTGCATGTGTCTGCTACTCGCTGCTCCTATTTGTGGTCGCTCTTTGCTGACTCAGTCCTCTGGTCGAGTCACACACAGTCTACGTTACATAAAAACATAGCAAACCCCTTCCAGGGTACCAATCCAACAGGAACCTCTGTCAGTGTCCTCAGTACCATCTCTCTCAAGCTGTGCCAGCTCTGGCAGAGAGCAGTGCCTCAGGGCTTCCTCCCTGGCAACGTCTTCTCCCTCTTAGGCCTTTCCAGCCACAGATCCCAAGCTGGGCTGCTGTAGTTCAGTGTTAGGGTTACCAGGTGGCTTCAAACAAAATACCAGACACACTTGATCTCAGATGTGGGGCGGGGGAGGGGGGAGGGGAAAGCAGCTGACGGGAAGTAGGGCTGGCGGAGGGGGGGAATTGGGGCCAGCAGGGCTGGCCGGGGAAGATCATGGGAGGGGACCAGCCGGGAGGAAGTAGGTCTGGCCGGGAAGGGATCGCGGGGAGCGGGAAGCAGGGCTGGTCAGGGGGAGCGGGGCTGTCCAGGGGATATCGGGGGGCACTGACTGACAGGAAGCAGGGCTGTCCAGGAGGGGGCTGTGGGAAGCGGGGCTCGCTGGGGGGAAAGTGGGGGGAGAGAATCAGCCGGTGGGGAGTGGGACTGACCCGGGCGCATGCAGATCCCGGGGCACTGCCCATCCCGCCGAAGCACGAGCAAGTCAGGCCCCAGGGATTCCCTCCCACCCCGGCCCCACCCCCGCCCCCACTGCCCGCTTGTGTAGTTGTGTACTGCCTGGCTGGTAGACACGCTCACACAGCGTGAGTGTGTCTATCAGCCAAGCAGTTCGCAACTACGTACTGACACACCTAATAATAAAAAAAGTACCTAATTAGAAAATACCGAACATTTTATACGTCTGGTATTTTCTTCATTTTTTCCCAGACAGAAACCTCAAATACCGGACTGTCCAGTTCAAAACCAGACACCTGGCAACCCTATCAGTGTTACCTTCGGGGGGGGGGGGGGGGGGCTCAGTCAATTCCCACTGTAGCTAATGTGGGTCTAGGGCAGGGGTGGGGAACGTTTTTTGGGTCAGGGGGCCACTGACCCACAGGAAAATCAGTTGGGGGCCGCACACAAGTGAGAAGCCAAAAAAAACCCCAACCCTCACTGAGATGACCCCCAACTGAGAAGGAAAAAGACACTCCCCACATTTCCCTCACACACCAGAGCCTCCAGAGGGTCAGACTAGTAGGTTTTGGGCACTCCAGTCCTGTGGAGGGATTGTGAGGCGGGGAGCCCCAAGCTCCAAGGGCTGAATCCAGGCAAGCCAGGAGCCGCATGCAGCCCCTGGGCCTTCGGTTCCCCACCTCGGTCTAGGGGGCCCCAGGCCCACCCACTACTCCAGTTAAAATATATCCATACTCCATATCATTGACTTTTCCCCCTCATGGGGGAGCTGACCTGGAAAGCCACAAAATCTGCAACTGCTTGGCAATGAAGTGACTCTGGCATTAGAAGAGGGACATCAGTATTGGAAGAAGGGGAAACAAACCTGATTTACTTCTAACAGTGTGTTAAGGGCTGTAGTCACAAAGCCTTTTACGCTTTGGGTATGTCTAGACTACGTGGCTCCGTCGACGGAGCCATGTCAACCAGTTTACCCAGCATAGGTAAAGAAGCGGGCATTTAAATAATCCCCGCTTTGTTAAAATAAACATGGCCGCCATGCTGTGCCGAAGATCAGCTGATCCGGCACAGCGTGGCAGTCTAGACGTAGATCTGTCGGCTGGGGAAGCCTTTGCCGACCGATCCCTTATGCCTTGTGAAACGAGGTTTACAGGATCGGTCGGCAAAGGCTTCCCAGCCAACAGATCTGCCTGTAGACTGCCGCGCTGTGCCGGATCAGCTGATCGTCGGCACAGCGTGGTGGCCATGTTTATTTTAATGAAGTGGGGATTATTTAAATCCCCGCTTCTTTGCCTATGCCGGGTAAACTAGATTACATGGCTCCATCAACGGAGCCATGTAGTCTAGACATACCCTTTAACAACAACTTTATTAAACCAACAAGCTCATGAAGGTATTTAGTGTCAGAGGGGTAGCCGTGTTACTCTGAATCTGCAGAAGTGGAGAGGAGTCCTGTGGCACCTTATAGACTAACTGAAGATGCATCTGACGAAGTGGGTCTTTGCCCACGAAAGCTTATGCTCCTACACTTCAGTTAGTCTATAAGGTGCCACAGGACTCCTCGCCGCTTATGAAGGTATTTGTATACGTAAATAGACAGTGTGCTTTAAATTAACTCCCCACCTGCACAATTCACATCTCCTAACAAAACAACAATAGCAAAGAAGTAAAACACAGAGCTACCTTCCAATTTGTTCCATCTACTTCTCCGCTTGCTAATATATAATTTGTCACTACCATACTTAGCTGTAACCCACAAGGATGCCAGCCTCTGAGTCTGAAATGTTGCAATCAGTGTAACACAGAGATTCCAGAGAAAAGCTATAATCAATTCTCAAAGCATGATCTAAAATATTGATAGCTGTTTGCAAACGGCCTGTCTTCATCAATATATTCCTAAATTAGTAACTCATGAGCTTGGCATTGTTTTGAATGTCTCATCTGTGCAACACCTTTTCAAAAAACACGTGCAATATGCCGGTGTAGCTCAGAACAGCAATCTCATTATTGCCAATATATATGTCAATGGGAGGTGTATTCTCAGATTTCCTAAGATTAGCAAGGTAGCATTATTAAGTGGAGTAACAAGTCAACTGTGACTTCATTTCACACATTTGTCTTGCTCAAGGATTCCTCCCACAATCAACACAAATGGTATAGCATGCAATCGACAGTAGATGCTCAAGCTGAAAAACAATGAAAAACAGATCCCCCTGGCAGCAAGCAGTATTGAAGGTGTCATTAAGGATGTAAACAGGTAACCGTTTAAACGGTTCACCAATAAGCATCAGTATAAAGTGATACTGCAGAGCCCTCAGTGAAATCAGCTCCCTGGAAGTGAGGCTGGCAGCCCGGAGCCAACTTTATCCTGCAGAGCTTGCAGCCTGTGTAACCGCTAGGATTTTTAACAGTTACATGGTGTGGCGAGGCAGGGTGCCGAGGTGACCCCTCCGTAGGGCCGCGCAGGGCCGCTGTCCCACCCCCTAGATGTCCCTCACCCGAGGTCCCAGTCCCTTGTGCTCCCCAAACACCCGGTGTCCTGCCCCGAGTCCAGCAGTATCGGTCCACCACTCGGTGTGGTTCACTGGCGTCTGCGCCGGCGAGGAAGGGTAGGGGGGCTCGGGCCTGCACTCACTCCGAGCCCCGACCCAGGGCCCTAAGGTCTGGGGGACGCCGCCCCCAGCCCTGGTTGGTGGGGGAGAGGATCCAGTACCCTGCCCTGGGTCGCTTCCTCCCTCCCTCGAGGTGTCGCCGTGGCGGCGGGGTCTCTCGGATCTCCGCAGCCGGGGTCCGACGAGCCTCTGCCTGGCTTCCCTCCATCTGGTCGCTCTCCTCCCTTCACTCCGGCGGCCGCGCTCCTTTTGAGCGTCCCGCCGAGATGACGTCTCCTGCCGCGGGGCGGGGCCACCTCCCCGGCCAGGTGGAGTCATCCCGCCGGGCGCCGGCGCAGTCCGGGGTGGTGGGGCTGCGGGGGCGTCCTGTCTATCCGGCCCAGCCGAGGTCGCGGCGCGACTGGGCGCCGCTCGTGGGCGTCCGTCCTCGGCCCCGCCGGCGGCGGAGCAAGCCGCACAGGGCAAAAACCAGCACGGTGCCGCCGCTTCTTCCCAGCACGCTGGGGACGGCGCTTGGTTCATGCGGGGCTCGGGAGCTGCCCCGTCACACATGGTTACATTTAAAGCCGATTTTTTACATCCCTAGTTTGCATCCCTGGGGAGGAGGTGTTAGGGTCAGTGTACCCTGTAAGCTGAGCACTTGGGCAGCTGCCCAGGAGATATTCAAATGCCTCCCACTGACACAGCATGGTAGTGTACATCTGCACATGTCTTGGTGCACATAACAATATTTATTCCACACATGCGTGGAAAATAATTAGAACATTGTTTATGGTTGAGCTTTGTAGTTTGTGGTGTACATTAGCTCTAATGGTAAGATGTATATCTGTGGGTGAAAGATAGAGAATATGTACTCTTAGGTCATTTAACTTTTTATTTCCTTGCTTTTTGTAGAACCATAGATTAGAATTGAAAGAGACCTCAGGAGGTCATCTCGTCCAATCCCCTGCTCAAAGCAGGACCAACCCCAACTAAATCATCCCAGCTGAACTTTGTCAAGCCTCGCCTTAAAAACCTCTAAGAATAGAAATTTCACCACCTCCCTAGGTGCGTCACCATTCTCCTAGTCAAATAGTTTTTCCTAATATCCAACCTAGACCTCTCCCATTGCTTGTGTGGTTTGGGTCTTTGTTAAGGCATGTGTGGGTGGCAACCTCTGCTCTTTCACACACACAAAAGAGGTTGTGTACAAATTTCCTAGGTTTTTGAAATGTCAAGCTGTTGATGCCATGCTTGCATATTGGGGGGAGTAGGTAGGACTCAGAGTTTCGGGGATAGTGGTAGATAGGGGAGTAGAAGTTGGATGGTGCTACGGGCAGCGGCCTAGAAAAGGATTAAGAAAGGAGAGGTGTGTGCATGTAGACCATCTAATTGTGTTGAGGAAGGGGGCAGAGCTGTCCTGGCATGGCTAAGGATCCTTCTCACTGAGTTACAGACCCAGAGTCCCCCTCCCCCACTCCATACATTCCCCTCCACTGATCCGCATCCCTCTTCTTACCAGGGGTATCCAGTTGTTGCCTGGGCAGCACATGGCTGTAGAGGGACTGTGGTGGGAGTTATGCAGCTGTAAGGAGACCTGGAAGAGGGGCAGGGCTGAGGAAAAGGCTGAGCAGAAGTTGCTCATGGCAGGGGAAGCCCGTGCAAACTCTTAGCCCTGTTGAGCTCGTGTTTTTTCTCCAGACTAATGGTTCCCAAACATTAATCTGATGTTTCCATCCATCACTGGAACCACATGCTTCCCATCCCATGTGACCCTGCTGCACCCGGACCAACTGCAACAGAGGGAACAATACAGGGAATATTTTAAAGAATATTTTCAAAATTAGAAAGTGGCTAGTCTGAGAGATGGGAACGAGCGAAGTCTGGTGCTTTTGAGAGCTGTGTCCCTTAGCTTAGAAAGGGTCAGAAAAAGGTGAGGCTCCCCAAGACAAATTTCTTAAACAGACTGTTAAAAATTAATTTTAGGGCCCGTCTGCACTTCAGGCTAACCGTGTGATTCCCAGAACCTGGAGACGTCCTCTTGCTAGCTCTCCTCGAGCAAATGCACTAAAACTACAGAGGCTAGGCTAGCCAGCCCAAGAACGGGCCAAAGGTAGGTACCCATCTTGTAGCTGGTGCCTGTGCCTCTCTGTTCTCTCTGTAGCATGCTCGCTAGAGATCTAGAGCGCATCTTGTCTCCTCCGCTGGGAATCCGGCTCCCCAGCTTGAAGTGTCGATTTACCCTGAGGTTATGAACTAATTAAGGATTCCTCCCCTCAGAAAACTCAATGCTGACTCAGATTACGGGCTGTGAATCTGGCAAAGATCCCCTGTATTTTTCACACGCTCTCACCCCAAAAGAGGTGTTTGAATCCCAGCTTCAAAAACCCAACATAAGCCCAACTGCAGAGTCACAGCCAGTGGCGTGGGAATATTTTTAAGAGCGGGGGTGCTGACATACCCCTGTCCCCGCCCCCACCAGCCCTAGTGTGGGGAGCCAGCTGGGACCAGAGGCACAGGGCTGGCAGCAGAGCTCCCCCCTATACCCCGGTGCCCAGGGCTGGCAGCTAGGACCCCAGGCCCAGAGCCAGCAGCAGAGCCCCAAGTGTGTGGGGCAGCAACTGGATACCCAGGCTCAGGGTGGCAGCAGAACCCCTGGAGTGCAGGGCAGCAGCTGGGTCCCCAGGCGAGGGCTGGTAGCAGAGCCTCCAGCATGGAGGAAGGCAGCAAGGACCCTGGGTACTAGGCCAGGATCCTGGGAGTGCTGCAGTACCACACATACTTCTAGTTCCCGCACCTATGGTCATAGCCAGAAACTCCCTACAGCTTTTCAGGAGAACGCTCATAGTAGCAGGATTCAGACCATGCCGAGATGCTAAGCTGATGTAAATTTCAATCATGCCTCATTTTAATACCTCTCTCTCTCTCTCTCTCTCTCTCTCTCTTACACACACACCTTCCTTCCAAACTTAAGAACTGCAGGTTAAGCCTCCCCTCCTTGAACTTTTTCCACTGTATTTACATAAGCAACACGTTTCACAGCACTACCCAGCGCTTCTACTTAGCATAGAGTTTATTTCTCTTTATGCTATTTTAGAAAGGCTTTTGCCTAAACACCTATTAACTCATTCTCCCTTGCAACTGTCCAGGAGTGATGTTGCATGGTGCTTTCTTCTCTGTACCGCCAAGAACTAATCCCGTTGACAAGGACACTTGTGCCAGCTCTTTATAATATATTTAAACATTGACTCTTACAAAATTCACCTCTGTCTCTGGAAACCCAACTCAAACCTGATTTTCAAACAAAGTTCACTCACCAGACCAAATACCAAGTTCACGATGTAATGAACAATGTACAGCTTTATGGGCTGATCCACTCCTTGAGGGATTTCAGCTTTTGGATGTTCATAGTAAAATGCCAATGCCACCAACGAGAGAAAAGCAATGATACAAATTCCTAATGCAAATTCCATTTCACGGTGCTGGGAAGAACGGAACTAGGAACCGACTGTTCTTTTGCAGCTGTGTCACCACATCTAAAATCTCCAGTTGTGTTGTTAAAAAATCCCTCCACACCCCATCCTCCTACTCCTGGAAATACTCACAGGTACATGAAGATCTGACTGCACAGGAAGTAATAATTAACAAAGGGGGAGGCTTGCATAAACGACTGTTTCATATTTGTGAATACAATGGCAACACACTCTATCTGTGTGTTTTCATACCCTGCTCATCATTATGGGCTTTGTGACAAGATACATTAGTTCTAACAAGAGACCTGAGATTTCTCTTCTCTCTCATATTGAAGTAGTAGGATGTGTCAGGACATCATGTCATGGATCTTGCATTTCTGCTCCTCTCTTCACACTCCCAGTCTGGGCAGCTTGCAGTCTGATCGATTTCTTATATGTTTTGCAACAATTTTATGGGAAAGCCAAGACCTGTTCTGTTTTCCTCAGATACAATTAAGCTTCTGTTATTCTCCCACTCCTACTGGAAGTTGTTGTATAGCTGCCTTCAAGAGCCCTCACTATGGTTATGTCTAGACTACATCCCTCTGGCACCAGAGGGATGTTAATTAGACATACTGAAATTGCTAATGAAACGGGGATTTAAATATCAAAGAGGTTTACAGGATCGGTCGGAAAAGGCTTTCCTTGTCTAGACTGCCACGTTTTGCCAGCAAATTGCCACGTCGGCAAAAAGCAGAAGCCATTTTTATTCTAATGAAGCGTGGGATATTTAAATCCCTGCTTCATTAGCAATTTTGGTATGTCTAATTTACATCCCTCTGTCACCAGTGGGATGTAGTCTAGACATACCCTATGAGCTACCTCCTTAACCGTTTTCTCTTCTCCATTTGTGCAACCAGACCCTACTCCACCAAGGATGCCAAGCATTTGCCAACGTCTCCCACCAATTTCTCTTTATCTTCTTCCATGCTGCCCAATTCATGTGAAACCCTGTTTTTAAGCTTCTGGCCTTAAATCTCCTCCTTGACAACCACATCTGCTGTGGTGCCCATAAGTAATGATCCAGCTGTTGTTGGCTATATCTGGTGACATTTGGAGGTACTTCACTCATCCTTTTAAAATAACACCCCAAAAGGCAGGCAGGCGGGTAGGTAGATAGATATGGATATAGATATACAGCTATTGAAAAGTGTATCTGCTTTCCCACTCCCTCACCCCTATGTACACCTCTTTGTGTGTTGAGACAAGTGAGCTCATTCTGAAGGGGTATGTCTAGACTGACAAGATTTTGCACAAAAGCGGCTGCTTTTGTGCAAAAAATTGCCAGCTGTCTACACTGGCCACTTGAATTTGTGCAAGAGCACTGACATTCTAATGTAAGAATTCAGTGCTTCTTGCACAAATACTTTGACGCTCCCGCTCAGGGATAAGCCCTCTTGCACAAGAATACTTGCGCAAGAGGGCCAGTGTAGACAGGCACCTTAATTTTTTGCTAAAATGGCCATTGGAGCTTTCTTGCACAAAAGTGCGTCTATACTGGGCACGGATGCTTTTGCGCAAAGGCACTTTTTGCACAAAAGCCTCCGTGCCAATCTAGATGCTCTTTTGCGGAAAAGCTTTTAATGGCAAAACTTTTCCATTAAAAGTATTTCCGCAAAATCATGCCAGTCTAGACGCAGCCAAGGTGTTTGAACGATACCTGTTTTAATGGAGTCCTGAGACTGATGGGCATCTGTATACTATTATCAGATAAATGTTATAAGGATGTAAAAATGAACAGGCCGGGTCAGACCAAATCTAGGCTAATATCCTGTTAGTGCCAGATGCATGTGAAGGAATGAACAGGACAATTACTGAGTGATACATCTTCTGCCACCCAGTCCCAGCTTTTGGCACTCAGAGATTTAGGGTGTTGCAGCCCGGACTATCTTGGCTAATAGCCACTGGTGGTCTCATCTACCGTGAACTTCTCTAATTCTTTTTTGAACTCACTTATATTTTTGGCCTCCACAGCATCCCCTGGCAATGAGTTCCACAAGTTGTATGAAGAAATAATGTGTTTTAAACCTTCTGCTCATCAATTTCATGGAGATCTCTGGTTCTTGTGTTATGTGACAGGGTAAATAACACATTTGTACTCAATTTCTCTAGCCCATTCCTGATTTCATAGACCACAATCATATCTCCTCTTAATAGTCTCCGTCTTTCAAACCTTTTCTCCTATGAAACTTGTGCCACACCCCAATCATTTCGGTTGCCCTTCTCTGTACTTTGTCCAGTTCTGATATATGATTTTTGAGATGCAGCAACCAGAGCCTGAAGCAGTATTCAAAGTGTGGGCGTATCATGGATTTACAGAATGGCATAATGATAGTTATTATAGTTTGATTATCTCGCCCATTCCGAATGGTTACTTCCCAGCCAATGGGAGCAGTCGTGGTGGTGTTTGCAGGTGAGGCAAAGTACAGATGGGTTTCCCAGCATTTGCAGCTGCTGCTCCAGCCCAGGCAGGGGGCAAACAGCAGCCCGCGAAGCCTGTCCTCCCACCCACCCCCCACGTCAGGCAAAGCTGAAGGCAAGGGTGGGCATTAGTGGTGCAGACCAGAGCAATTGAATCACTGGGCCCCAGGAGCAACTACCCCCCTTGTGTCTCCCTCCCCCGTCAGTAAGCTCTGCAGCCGATGCAGACGCTGATAAACTGGTTCCTGAATGCACACCCCAGGAAGGGGAGCTTGCCCGAGGGAGATACCGGTACAGCTCAGGGCTAAATGAATGCGGAGTCTGCTGCCGTAGACATTGCCCCAGTCTGGGAAGAGGCACCATCACCTCCTCCTCCTCCTGCTCTTCCTCCTCCAGCTGCACCCAGGTTGCTGCTGAGCTGGAAGATATAATGGCCCCGGGTCCAGGAGAGGGCCTGCCAGGACAGCTCCCTACACTGGCAACCAAAACCGCTCACACAGGGCTCCTTTGAGCATACAGGAAGGGAATGAAGCACCTGAGCAGGGCGACTGGTGAGGAAGGACATGGGGGGGGGGGGAACTCCAGCCACATAACTACCCCCCACGTGACACCTCCCCACACCACTAGGGAAGGGCCAGGACGACACCCCCTCTGCCCTAGACCCCACCCCGCCTCTTCACACCCTGACTCCACCCCACACCTGCTTCACCCCGCCCTGCCTCTTCCTCCAAGCCCCCACATTGCGGCCTGAGGGTCTAGTGGGGGGGCCAGCAGGGAGGGAGATCAAGCAACACAGCCCCAGCCCACTCCTCCTAGTTGTGAGCCAGTGAGTGCAGGGAGCGGTCCCACCCCTCCCCTGAGTGACACAGCCACATTGCCTCCCCCCCACACCAGTGCCAGTGATTGTGGGGGGGGGGCAACCCCTGCTTTAGGCACCAGGCTGCCCCCTTTCTCCTCTCTCTCCCCCCTGCTAGTCTCCCAGTCCACCCAGAGGCCTGGCCCCTTGCCCCTTCCACCCAGGGCATTGGGAAGGGATCACATGGTCCCTCCACACACGACAATCCCTGAAGCCAAATAAGTGTCCAGCCCCCCAAACTCTACACAGGAGATGTCTCCAGCTCTCCACTGAACAATTTTCCACCCCTATTCCCCTCTCTTCTGTCTGGTGGAGGAGGAAAGGAAGGCAAAGGGATGGCTTCAGAGAAAGCGATCTTTGTTCAGAGCAGACCCATTGTCTCTTGATTTACAGTTCCTCCTTAAGTTTTCAAGTTCATGTTCCATTTGCCACTTTCACGTCAAGGACGCAATAACATTTATTGACCACGGAGCCTCTTTCTTGCATATGACAAATGTGAAACCTTTTCAGGTCTGGAATTGGGCTCCATGATTCGGAGCACATGAATGTGACTAGTGTAACTGTCTGGTGCCATCACACTGCAAACCTATTTCTGTCCCTCTGTGACGGGGTGGACCAGCCCCGCACTGGGAAAGCTGAGCCTAACCAGGCTCACCTGTAGGGCTGGCAGATAGTTTAACCAAAAATACCGAACACCCTCCCCTCCCCCCCCCCCCAAAAAAAATGGGAAAAAAATTCTGTTGAGGAAAAAAAAGGGGGAGAACAAAGTGGAAAAATAAAAAAATCAGCACGGCCCCTTTAAAAGGAGGCGGCCATCTTGTTTTTCTGTTCCAGCCACAAGACAAGCCCCTACGGAACCAGGTAAGCGGAGGGGGTGAGCCTCCAATGGGGGAGCCCGGGGGACCTGGCGGGGTTGCTGGGCCCAGTTGCTGAGTGTGTCCGTAGGGTTGCCAGGTGTCTGGTATTTTCGCCTCCTGTCAGGGGAAAAAAACAGAAAATACCGGACATTTTAGGTATCTGGTATTTTTTGAATTTTTTTATTGGACAGGAAGCAAAAATGCCAGACTGTCTGGTCAATACTGGACACCTGGCAACCCTATTCACCTGGCTGAAGAAACCCTTCGCCCGCAGCCCTGCTGGGCATGCTCAGACTACAGCCCAGGTATAAAAGCCTGGAGGGAGGCTCAGTCTGGGCTGGCTGCTGAGGAGGAAGGACATACTGACCGAGCTCCTTCAGGGGAACCACCTGAGGGGACAGACCAGGAGGCCAGCCAGCAGGGACCAGCCAGAGAGGCTTCCAGCCAGGAGGAGGAGGAGGAGCAGCAGCAGCAGACGGACACCACAGCAGAGGCCAGCCAGCAGAGATCAGACACTGAAGGGCCTGGCTTGGGGGACACAGGTGGGGAAGACACTGGCAATCCTGGAAAGGATAGAAAGTAGCCCAGGGCGGGGAACTGGAATCCCCGAGAGCTTAGTGTGTTTTGGGTGGACTCCCTGTTGAGCTAGTGGTGGGACACGCTCACCACTGACAAGGCCCTGGGCTAGGACCCGAAGGAGAGGGAGGGCCTGGGCCCCCCTACCCCACCTAATTATCCCCCAAGAGGGACACGACCCCTGGACTACTGATTTGGCCACTAGACCACATTGACTCAGTAAAGGGGCATTGCTGGAGACTCTGGCTGCATTGCCCTGGGCAAGGAACAAGGGAACCACCCCGTGGCACCCTCCCACATCCACTTACACCCCATCCCGGTCCATAGCAATCTGAATTCCAAAGAATACATGTGAGGGAAAAGGAAAATACATTGTAATGTGCTTAGAAAGCCTGGGTAGTTTTAAAAGCAGCAGAAGTCACACCAGAGAATTGGATCGATAAACACCTTCTATGGCTGGTTTGCATACAGAACAGGAACACACAATCGAAGTAGCCAAGTCATCTGCTGCTGAACAGGGACTTGAAATGGTCCCTCCTGCCCCAGCTCCTCAAAACCTTGACTAGTTCCAGCTTTGGGTGTAGAGATGCGTACCAGCTGCTAAGTTCCCTTAGCTTTGCCCACAGTGAACGGTGAAATGAAAGAATCCTTCCCCTTCCCTTAAGGAACTATTGATGAGGGTTTTTAAACTGAGTGCCCCCCGATGACCTAGTCTTGCAACAGGAGGTCGTAGGAGCGCAAAAGCATTGCACAATGATCATAACACACCTCAGTCGGCACCTTCCGCGGCACCACCGCACCCCTACGCTGTTAACCCGGTTGAGGCACACTTCCTGGATACTACAGAGCAAATAAATGATGGTCACGTAAACACTGCCCTGTATCAGAAACCTACTGATCCCTATACTTACCTACATGGCTCCAGCTTTCCTCCAGAACAATCCATTGTCTATAGCAGGGGTGGGCAAAAGGGCATCTGCAGGCTGGATCCAGCCTGCCAAGCGGGTGGATCTGGCCCGCAGAGACCCTGCTGCTCCCCTGCCCCCAAGCCAATAAGGGCCTGGGGGCAGGGGAGTGCCCGAAGCATTCTCCGCTCTGCCCCTACCCTGTGAGCAGCACGTGGTGCTCTGGAAGCACTGCACACTGCGCGCAGGGCTGGGGTGGGGAAGCGGAGGAGGCTTCCTGGAGCCTGGGGGTGGGGGAGCTGCATGAAGCTTCCTTCGCCCTGCCCCAGCCCTGCGAGTAGCCCACAACACTTCAGAGTGCCACATGCTCCTCGCAGGGTGGGAGGAGGCTTCCCACACTCCCCTGCTCTCAGGCCCTGACTGGCCTACGGGTGGGGGAGCATGTCAAGCCTCTTCCAGGGCACGGATGCCTAGTTGGAAGGGGGGGGGAAAGGGGCTCCCCCACCCCCAGACTAATGATGGTCTGGGGGTGAAGTAGCCCTGCCTTGTCCTGTTTAGACCCCACCCCTTCCAGGGTGGCCAGGGCTACTTCAAAAATTTTTGAAGTGGCCCCCGGGCAAAAATTATTGCCTACCCCTGGTCTATAGCCAGGCCCTAAGATACAACCGCATTTGCTCCAACCCCTCAGACAGAGGCAAACACCCACAGGCTCTCTATCAAGCATTCCTAAAACTGCAGTTCCCACCTGGGGCTGAAGAAACAGATTGACAGAGCCAGGCAGGTACCCAGAAGTCAACTATTACAGGACAGACCCCACAAAGAAAGCAAAATAACAACACTGGTCATTACCTACAGCCCCCAGCTAAAACCTCTCCAGCACATCATCAAGGACCAATAATCTATCCTAGATGATGATCCCTCACTCTCACAGACCTTGTGAGGAAGGCCAGTCCTCGCTTGCAGACAGCACCCCAATCTGAAGCAACTACTCACCAGCAACACAGCACACCACAGAAACCCTAACCCAAAACCAATCCCTGCGCCAAACCCCGTTGCAAACTCTGTCCACATATCTACCCACGTGACACTGTCATAGGACTGCACCACATTAGCCATGCCATCAAGGTGTTGGTTCATCTTCGCATCCTCTAATGTGAGAGATGTTTATCATGTGCCACCAATGCTCCTCTGCCATGTATACTGACCAAACCGAATTGTCTCTGCAGAAAAGAATAACTAGGTACAAATTAGACATTTAAGAATGGTAACATTCAAAACCCAGTAGACGAGCACTACAACCTCCCTGGACATTCAGGAACAGACTTGACAGTTGCCATATTTGAGCCAAAAAACCCTTTAAAAACAGATTTCTGTGTGAAACTGCAGAGCTGGAATTCATATGCAAACTTGACACTATTCAGTCTGGGTCTGAATAGAGGATTGGAATGGCTGATTCACAACAGAAAGTCATTTTTTTCCCCTCCTTTCAGTATTCTCACCTTATCAACTATTGGGAGTGAGCCACATCCTGCCTGACTGAACGGGCCACGTTAGCACTCGTCCTCCACACCATAATGTAACACTCCCATCTTTTGCGTGTGTAAGTATCCCTGCCAAACTGAAGATTCCACTTCATCCATCTGATGAAGTGAACTCCAGCCCACAAAAGCTTATGCTCAAATAAATGTGTTAGTCTTTAAGGTGCCAGAGGACTCCTTGTTTTTGCTGAGATAGACGAACATAGCTATCCCTCTGAAACTTGTGATAATTGTCTGTGGTTGATGGATAGTCACAGGAATGAATGGCTAAGGGGAAACAAAACCCTCACAAAATCAGGTAGCACTACAGGTATGTGTCAGTGTTCCTTCTTGAGCATTTTCCAGCATCTGTACAGCATGGTAAGGTGTCTCTGAGCACCAGTGGCACTGGAACTATTTCTGGGATGGGTTTTGACCTGTTTAGATCAGGTTGCCAGCTCTCCCAGGCTGGACAGACTGGACTCCATTGCTGCAAATGCTCCAAGCCCTGTTGTGCCCCCTCTCTGCTTTGTGGAGAAAGGATACAGAACGAGAGGGGGCATTTTGACATCAGCACCCTTCCTTTCCCTCCTCTGCCTTGTATAGAAAGCTGGAGGCTCCTCAGGGGGAGGGGCAGCTCCAAGGCAAAGGGCAGGAGATGAGCAGCAGTGGGGCAGGGGGGGGGCAGCTGAAGTGCTGGTACTTGATAGCATCTTGGCCAAACCAGTCAGGATCACCTATCAGAGGCTCCAAGATCTACCAGAAGATCCCGATCTATTGGTTGGTGACCACTGATGTAATCTCACCACCCTGTAATGGTTCTCCTGTGCCAGAATTGACGATCCACCTATGGGCATAACATGGCCATGCCAGAAGTCACCATATTTGTCCGATGGAACCCAAATGCCTTGTCATTCAGCCTCACCGCCAGCCACCTTTGGCATGCTGGACAGTTCTTCCCAGATTCCATCAGCATCTCCATCGATTCTACTGCATAAACATTTGTCTCACAGTAAGAAGCAGCAACAGCACTAAGCCATGATCCCCACAGTTTGGCAGAAGGGAAAGGTGAGCAGGAACAGCCATTAGAGAAAATATGAAGGCAGGAGACAGTACCAACCACACACAACAAGGTGGATCCTAAAGCATCTCCTGTTGCACACACAACCCTGGGATACCGGCCCAGAATGTCGGCACTAATGTTGCATAACAAAAGCTGCAGTGTGGACACATGTAAGCATGTATATATAGCGTTTATGGAGAATCAGCAAAGGTACAGGAACTTGCACAAGTATGTACCCAAAGAATCCCAAGCACTGTTACAGGCTGGGAACCAATTGGCTAGGTAGCAGTTCAGCAGAAAAGGACCTGGGGATCACAATGGATGAGAAGCTGGATATGAGCCGACAGTGTGCCCTTGTAGCCAAGGAGGCTAACGGCATATTAGGGTACATTAGAAGGAGCATTGCCAGCAGATCTAGAAAAGTGATTATTCCCTTTTATTCGGCTCTAGTGAGGCCACATCTGGAGTATTGTGTCCAGTTCTGGGGCCCCCACTACAGAAAGGATGTGGACACATTGGAGAGAGTCCAGCGGAGGGCAACCAAAATGATTAGAGGGCTGAAGCACATGACCTATGAGGAGAGGCTGAGGGATTTGGGTTTATTTAGTCTGCAGAAGAGAAGAGTGAGGGTGGGGGAGTTGTTAGCAGCCTTCAACTTCCTGAAGGGAGGTTCCAAGGAGGATGGAGAGAGGCTGTTCACGGTGGTGATGGATGCAGAACAAGGAGCAATGGGCTCAAGTTACAGTGGGAGAGGTCTAGGTTGGATATTAGGAAAAACTATTTCACGAGGAGGGTGGTGAAGCACTGGAATGGGTTAATAGGGAGGTGGTGGAATCTCCATCCTTAGAGGTTTTTAAGTGCCGGCTTGACAAAGCCCTGGCTGGGATGATTTAGTTGGGGTTGGTCCTGCTTTGGGCAGGGGGCTGGACTCGGTGACCTCCTGAAGTCTCTTCCAGCCCTAGGATTCTAGGATTCTAACTACCAAAGAAGATACACAAGTATAGACATAGCAAAGTTTTTCTCTTCCATCAACACTGTAACACTCTACACCCTGGGGGAGTGCCCTAAAAGCTCTGTAGTCATCGTTTGTATATAATTTTGATACTTCATACTAATGAATACCATGTGAGGTATCATGGGAAAAGTTATGATCTGCTGAAAGCCACTGTTCTATCTAAATATGTATATCATTAATGCATACGAAATTATGAGATTGTTGTATGGTTGTCCCTGTAATGTGCTGTGAGCTGGGGTATTGCCTAGGTGATGTTAGATCCCCAGAGACAAGGACAAGGGAGATAACCAACATCCAGGTGGGTGTCAAACAACCTTCAAGAGCCATTGTCCAGCAAGGGGGTTATAATTCAGGGACTTGCACAAGACCACACCAGAGGAATTGCTCAGCCTTGCTTGGTGACTCAGCAATGCTGACCTGGACTTATGTTCTCAAAGCACATGGACAAAAGGTGCAAAACAGAAAACAATGGTTCCATGCTTGGCCTTTTCTTCTCCCCCCACCTACACTGCAGGCAACAAGGAAGCTCAAAAGACTGAAGTTTCCAACAGAGGAGACTGTCCCAGGTTTCAAGGGTGAAACCTGTGTATTATGAACTATAACATCAAGTGGGTAAGAAGATTGCTTGATCTAAAACAAGGACATCTCCACTTTCTGGAGGCAAGCAGTAATCCCATGTCTGAATTAAACAAAGGCTTTGATGTCACAAAATTACTTCACCCTCATCAGAAGCTTAACTTGTGACTAATCCTATGGTTACTCAAGACTGTGTTCTTAAAGGAAGCAGCTTAGTATTTACCTCCCTTATATACACATCCTACCAACGTTCCAAGATACCCATGTATTTCTACTACCCCACCTTGCCCTCTGAGAGACCCATGTATGTCCACAAGTTAGTATCAGTGTCTGCCTAGAACTCCAGATCAGATTCTCAGTTATTTTAGCTACTTAGCCCAGATGCAGTGTAGCTAGGATAGCATGGGGAGCAGCCAAGGAGGCACAGCTGAGTTGTGCCAAGTGTGTACCCGTCAATTTCAGGCATCTTTTTACTCCTCATTATTTACCACTCCTCCAATTTGTGTCCTCTGCAAACTTTAACTAATCAGCTGGTTGGCATTTGAATGTCTCCTGAGCAGCCACTCAAGTGCAAAGTTTCCAGGGAACACTGCCAGGCAGCCGTCAGCGCTGCCCAGAGCAAGCCGTGCGGGGCTCCAGCAGTGATTTAAAGGACCTGGGACAGCGGCAGCTAGCAGCCCAGGTCCCTTTCAGATTGCTGAGCCTGCAGTTGCCCACTTTGCCCCTCCCCACATTGGTGGGCCTGTACGCAGTCATGATAAATGCTGCAGTAGGCTGATCACACCCTGTCCCGCTTCCTTCTATACCAAAGCAGCCTTGATCAATACCAAAACGTCTCAGAGCCTAGAAGAAATAAAGAAATGGACGAACAACCATTGACTCAGAAGTAATCCAGGGAAGAAAGAATCGATGCTCTTCGGAAGAGAGGGAGAATCTGAGAATTTGCCAAGACTGCATCCACAGCTGAGGCCAGCCAAACATCTAGCCTCAAGATTAGGATAGTTTCCTCGCTACTCCTGAACATGCAGCTTGAATCAGAGCAGAGCACTTTTTGCCAGATTCTATCCTTCCTCTTCTTGCTACTCTGATCCATTCATTCATTGTCTTCATGTTAGACTACAACTAGCCTTGGAAGGGTGTTTATCAGTAAATGTCGGTGAATGTTGATTTCACCGTACACACACAAACCGACAAACATTATTTCCATTGCTAATAATCAAAGCTTACAGAGAGACAAAGTAGGAAAATGTTGCTTGAGAACTGAGTTTGCTACAAGGATATTTGCTTAGTATATTTTGATACGTGATATGGACAACTTCTAATTTAAAAGTTGTACAGCTGCAACTTCTGGAATCTATTATCATGAACTAATTATTGTTTGACCCTCCCATGATTTCCTGCAACTGTGAAAATTAAAAGAAAAAAGAAATCTGCTGAGCTTAATTATAGCTCTGTCTGGGTACAAAAATAACCAGCACCTGCAAGCTGTAAATTGCTTACTTCACAGACATGCTCCTTGAGCAACAAAGACCTGCAGGAATCAGCAGCCCCACACACTCTGCTGGCTACATGTTTATTTCCAAGACAAATTTAAATCTTTGATCAGAATACACCAGGCATCTACCTCAACAGGTCCAGGTTCTTTCAGAAACGATCTACCCGGATATGACCCTACAACATAACTATGCAGCACAATGACATGACACGAAGACAGGACCCAGAACGTTTGGAGCAGCAAACCCTAACTATGGGATATCGGAGGGGGTCATATTGAGGTGGAGCCTAATGTTGTTCAGTTCAATTCTTCTATAAGGTCATGCTCCCCAGGAGCAGTCCAGAGTAATGAACTTGGTTTGGGGACAACTAGAAGAAAGGACAAAAGTGATGTAAGTAAGGAAAGAAGGGAAGGTTAAAAGTAGGGTTCAGGAGAATGAGATAACTTAGTGTCTTTGAGAATACTCAATATCAGTGCTGCCAACTCTCAAGATTTTATCGGCATCTTATCATATTTAGCATTTTCCTTAGAATCATAGAGCTGGAAGGAGTGGTTTTATTCAACATTTTTATTAATGACCTGGATGGGGGGGATAGACTGCACCCTCAGCAAATTTGCAGATGACACTAAGCTAGGGGGAGAGGTAGATACACTGAAGGGCACGGGGTACAGAGTGACCTAGACAGATTAGAGGATTGGGCCAAAAGAAATCTGATGAGGTTGGACAAGAATAAGTGAAGAGTCCTGCACTTGGGACAAAAGAATCCCAAGCATTGTTACAGGCTGGGGACCAAATGGCTAAATAGCAGTTCTGCAGAAAAGGACCTGGGGTTCACAGTGGATGAGAAGCTGGATATGAATCAACAGTGTGCCCTTGTAGCCAAAAAGGCTAATGGCATATTAGGTTGCATTAGGAGGAGCATTTCCAGCAGATCTAGAGAAGTGGTCATGGTCCGGTTGCTTAAAGGCCTAGTCCCTGGCAGTATGCAACTGCATGAGTATCTCAGCTTGCATTTTTAAAAGGAAGTTTCTAGGACCCAGAGGTGTGAAGAAAAGCTTGAAAGCATGAAGCAAAAACACACCAATGGCTCAGACAGCAAATAAAACAAATGTAATTTTTAATTATGGTTTTTCAGCCCAATCTCAGGATTTGGGGGCTTGATTCATGATTTTGAAGGGTTGGAATGAGCAGTACTGAAATACTACCTTAAATTACTATCCAGCACTTTAGTACCTTAGTGAAAGGTATTTTAGGAATACCTGAGAGAAAGAGAGTAAATCAATTAGATGACAGTGGCTGTTAATAGCCCTAAAGACTGATGGGCAATCCAGACAGGAGAGAAAGAATCTGACATTTCACTGTAAGGTTATATTACAAGCGAGATGTATGATTCACCTCCTCGCAATGCAAGTGTGTACGAGTGGGGGTGCCAGCCCTACCCAGTCAGACGCGTGCTTAGCTGCCCCCACTCGTGTTCCCCCCACCTGAGGTAGGTCCTCAGTACTCTTCATTGGCTCTCCCCCGTCGTCGAGCGCTTGGTTCGATCGTTATTGCCGGGACGTGGGGATAGTGGGGCCCAGACCCGCCCTCTCTCGTGGGCCCCAGCCCAGGGCCCTAAGGACAGGTTCGCTGGAACCTGCCCAGCTGACGGGGCTAATGCCCGCAACTCGCCAGCTCACCAGCTCCAAGCCCCGTCCTGGGCTACTTCCTACCCCACAGTCTCTCTCTGGTCCTACTGCCATCCCTGTGGGATCGGCTCCCGCAGTGTGACTCCCTTCCCGGGTGTTTCCTCTCCCGGGCGTCCTTCCTCCCGGGTGTCCTCCTTCCTCCCCGGGCGTCCTCCTTCCTCCCTGGGCATCCTCTTTCCTCCTTCCCTTGGGCTGGCTCCCCTCCGGGTTTAAATGCCGCGCCGGCGTCCTCCCGGCGTGATGTCACCTGCCGCGCACGTTGCGGCCGATGTGTAGCTCTGCCCGGCCTCGGCGCACTGGCTGGCGCTCTGCTCTGGCCCCTCCCCCGCCTCTCAGCTGAGAGGCGGCGGCAGTCCAGAGGCCGCACGCCTCCCACGCTTCCCAGGCTGCCCCCAGGAGCGCTAGCGTGACCACGGGGTCAGTGCGGGGTGAGTCTGCCTCCGCGGGGTGGAGGCCGCCCGTCCCGTCACAAAGTGTAAATAGCAGAGTAGCCACAATGGCACGGACAGAGGCAGTAGTAACATGGCTGAGCCAAGCTAAGTATGTATTCAGTGATTCAAAATTATATAGAATCCTAAGGTTGGAAGAGACCTCAGGAGGCATCGAGTCCAGCGCCCTGCCCAGAGCAGGACCAACCCCAAATAAATCATCCCAGCCAGGGCTTTGTCAAGCCAGCACTTAAAAACCTCTAAGGATGGAGATTCCACCACTTCCCTAGGGAACCCATCCCAGTGCTTCTCCCTCCTTCCCCCTCCCCCAGTGAAATAGTTTTTCCTAATATCCAACCTAGACCTCCCCCAGTGTACTGAGACCATTGCTCCTTGTTCTGCCATCTGCAACTACTGAGAACAGCCTTTCTCCATCCTTGGAACCTCCCTTCAGGAAGTTGAAGGCTGCTATCAAAACCCCTCTCGCTCTTCTCTTCTGCAGACGAAATAAACTCAAATCCATCAGCCTCTCCTCATAGGTTATGTGCTTCAGCCCCCTAATCATTTTGGTTGCCCTCTGCTGGACTCTCTGCAATGCGTCCACATCTTTTCTATAGTGGGGGGCCCAGAACTGGACACAATACTCCAGATGTGGCCTCACCAGTGCTGTATAAATGGGAATAATCACTTCTCTAGATTTGCTGGCAATGCTCCTCCTAATGCACCCTAATATGCCATTAGCCTTCTTGGCTACAAGGATACAGTTGACTCATATCCAGCTTCTCATCCACTGTGAACCCCAGGTCCTTTTCTGCTGAACAGCTACTTAGCCATTTGGTCCCCAGCCTGTAACAATGCTTGGGATTCTTCTGTCCCAAGTGCAGGACTCTTCACTTGTTCTTGTTGAACCTCATCAGATTTCTTTTCACCCAATCCTCCAATTTGTCTAAGTCACTCTGCACTATATCCCTACCCTACAATGTATCTTGCTCTCCCCCTCACTTAGTGTAGGGTCATTCTATGGATCACTTCCCCCCACTGCAGTATATGTATATTACGCTTCTTGATAATTTAAGAACTTTAATCTAACTTTGGACAAAAAGCTGTTTATACATTCAGAATGATGGACCCAATTTTCCTGACTAAGAAGGTCTAAAACCTCATACACCTGAAACCTCTCTGGTGGCATGTATTGGGGAGTAGCCCTTTAAGCTAAAGTGAAGTAGTTTTGCCACAAGGGGAGAGAAGAGTGCCAGAATCTGAATACCTCCAGCCAGTCAACAGAATGCAATTAACATCAGACCAGCATTACTAAATGTCTGGGGTGCTGATTCCAATTAGCACATGGAATAACAAAATAAAGAGCATAGCTATATAAGACAAGTATGCCTGGTTTGGCCACATGAAGCATGCCAGAAAAGCATGTTCCTACTGGGAAAGCCAAGAGGCTTAGGAAGCAAGATGTAATTGTCTCATTACAGAGAGAAATTGCCCTGGAGACATTGCACAAAGTTGGGTTTTGGATCGTCCCATGCAATCCAGACTTTTGCAGCTCCTGATTCTCTTCTGTTCTGCTGCCCCTTCGCTGCTGCGCCTTCACTCCAGGGGAAGTTTGTCCACACAATGCCAGCATCTTAGATTCTGGAGCAGGCTCACACAGCCACAGGGACATTGGAAAATATCCCAGAGGACCTCTGGTCCCAGTTATGCACAGACAGGTTTTAGCCACAAAATTCCTATTAAAAGAGAAGCCTGTTTCTTTAAGCTGACACACCAGTCAGAACTTATTTCTGTCTGGCTGACTCCCTATAGCTTGGAAACTGATGGCACCAGCCCCAGTGAAGCACGCCCAGAATGCACCGGGTGTTGCAGTCACTGTCCTCATGTGAGGTGTTGTCAGTGAGGGTATGTCTACACTACCCCCCTAGTTCGAACTAGGGGGGTAATGTATGCATACCGAACTTGCTAATGAAGCCCAGGATTTGAATTTCCCGGGCTTCATTAGCATAAAGCCGGCGCCGCCATTTTTAAAAGCCGGCTAGTGCGAACCCCGTGCCGCGCGGCTACAAGCGGCACGGACTAGATAGTTCGGATTAGGCTTCTAATCCGAACTATCTGTATGCCTCGTGGACAAAAAACAAACATGGCCAGAAGCCTGACAATCCTGCGCATGAGCAACAGTAAACAAAGTATCTAGTGGGCTACACACAGAAGCCTGATGGACCACATGTGGTTGTCCAACGCTGGGATAAAGACATAGAACTCTAAAGAGGGTGAATTTTTGCGATTGACATCCATGTACTCTAATAACGGCGTAGGGGTTGAAATATAAAATAGAAATCCAACGTTGAAATGCAGGGCCTAAACCAAATGTAACTTTAAGAACAGCAGTTTTTCCTCTGACAAAAGTTTGTTGTGCATCTGTTGGCAAACCTAGAACGGGTCTCACTGGCAGAGCCTGTGAAGATCAGGTCTAAAACTCTGTGAACACTAAATAATAGCTGCCTACTGAATACAGACCTCATGTGGTCTTTGAAAAAAAGCACTTAGCTATATTAACAATCTATTTGCTAGGAGTAAAGCATAAACTTTTTCACTTTCATGAAATAAGGAGAGGAGTCTATAAAACACACAGTTGGATGAGCTTTTCGCAGATTTTGGTGTGACTACAACCTGTGCTTCTCTCCAAGTATCTGAGAGCTTACTGTTATTTCATTTCATGTTAGCCATGCCCTTAAAAAAAATAATAGAATTCTGGAGCAAGTCTGTCAGGGCCAGTGAATTTACCATTTTTAAAGAACTTAATAACTTCCAGGACTTTTCCTGGTTTAATATCTCCCTCCTGGATTTCTAGATCTTGGTGTTCTAATTTTAGTATCACCAGGAGGGGTAGCCGAGTTAGTCTGTAACAGGAAAAACTTAAAAAACAACAAATAGTCTGGTAACACTTTAAAGACTAACAAAACACGTAGATGGTAGCATGAGTTTCCGTGGGCACAGCCCACTTCTTGGCTGTGTCTACACTGGCCACATCACCTGTAATAGCTATGGAATTGAGAGAAGTCAGAATAGGGAAATGCGTGGGGGATTTAAATATCCCCCGCGGGATTTAAATAAACATGGCCACCGCTTTTTTCCGCCTTGGGGAAAAGCCGGAAAAGAGCGTCCAGACTGGCGCGATCCTCCGGAATAAAGCCCTATTCCGGAGGATCTCTTATTCCTACTTGCAAGAGAAATCCTACTTGCAAGTAGGAATAAGAGATCCTCCGGAATAGGGCTTTATTCCGGAGGATCGCGCCAGTCTGGACGCTCTTTTCCGGCTTTTCCCCAAGGCGGAAAAAAGCGGCGGCCATGTTTATTTAAATCCCGCAGGGGATATTTAAATCCCCTGCGCATTTCCCTATTCTGACTTCTCTTATTTCCATAGCTATGGGTTATGTGGCCAGTGTAGACACAGCCCTTCAGATTACTTTAGTATATTAGCTTTTAGCTAAATATTCCTTGATCAGGAGTGGTCGACTTGATAGTCCTTTATGGTCAACTGACTCTAGCAGGGGAGCTGCGGGAAATGGCAGACCAGCCCACACCACTTCTCGCAGCTCCCATTGGCTGGGAATAGTGAACCATGGCCAATGGGAGCTGTGAGCAGCCATCTCTGTGGACACTCTGGTAAATAAAGCATTTGGCAGCCTACCGGGGCTAAACCTGGCAAACTACATCTGGCCTGTGGGCCACTTATTGCCCACTCCTGCTACAGCATTGGTTCTACAGCTGTCCCATTGTAGCAGCCGTACAATGAGATTGCTGAATTTGGGTTTCATCATTTTTTTCACTGCCTAACTTAAGATACCAAGAGCCTGCTGTTCCAAATTATGGAATGTTCCTAGTGACGTCAGTTGAATTTTCGGTATGCACCACTGTTAGAAATCAAAGTTAGATATAAAGTTTGGCACCTTTGATGGATTCTTCTGGAATTGAAAAACCTTTACTGCTGTTTTCCCATCTGTGATGTGGTACAGAGGATATGTTCACTGTTCTGTGAAGTGTTTTGAGATCATCAGATAAATGCACTATATGGATATTATCATTTTCCTCCCAAACGGTTGCAGAACTGAGCCTTTACTTTTCTTTGCTCAACATGTACACTGTGTTCCTTTCCAGACCCATGAAAGAGCAAGTTTCTCAAATAAAAGAAAAAAATATACTGAATAGGAAAGTAAAAACCTCACACTTTTTCTTTCTTTCATGGGCATGTATGTAGTAGTTTTAAACTTTTCAGATTGGCACATTGTATCACTTGGTATGGGAGCTCTACCAAGTAAACTCAAGAGCAGAATTTGACTCTCTTATTATTTTTATACTAATTATGATAGGGGACTTGTTCCAAGCCGGCAGCCCCCTGCACCCATCTGGAACATGTTGTAATAGCGGGGCTTATATTTTCTGGCATGCTTGAGCCATTTAAATTGCTCTCTAGCATATTAAGTAGTATCTAAACTCTAGTAATAAATTTCAGATTAATTCCGTTATTACTCTAGATTTACACTGCTGTAATTCCAAGCAGATTGTGGCCCATCATCCATTCTGTCATTCTGCCTGCTTCCTTAAGATGTGCCAGACATTTAATTGGAGGCTAGTAAGACAAGAATCCCCATGTGGTTCCAGTGACACTAGGAAAAAGGTCAGACAGAAAGATACATGCCAACAACCCTTATGTAAGCCAAAGATTTTTTTTTTCTTGGAAACTTCTGGAATCAGTTCATTGCTTCAGGCTGCATGCTGCTGAAATATATCACACAGCAAGGAATTATAAAAGAGCCTCTTTCAACTTGAGTATGTGACGCTGCTTGTTCAGCTCTGCTAGCTGGTCAATCATGTGGGAAAATTTGGACCTGTGGCGCATTCTGGTGCCCTTTCTGATCTTTCTTTCCCCCTGACAAACCAGTTCATTGATTGGCTCTTCTGTCTGTTTATTTAGGGAGAATTAGGATAGCCCACAGTTGTGCCTACTAGTGTAAACAAACACCAGGAGGTTAATTTCAGAAGGGCAGCACCTGCTGTAAATCATCTACTGGCTACAGCTAATATAGCTCCTAGCTGACCAGTGAGTTTGCCAGAGGTAGCGTTCAACTGCAGAAGTTCTCCCTTCCTGTCTTCTAGTACAAAAATAATCCACGTTGTAACTGTCCTATGAGACAGACATAATGGCTGCATGTCAGCAGGTTCTAAGGGCAAATCAGCTCTGTTCTTCTAAGCTTAAAAACACTAAGGCTACATCTATACTGCGCATTTTTGTGCAAGAAGATATGCAAATGAGGCATGGTGATGAATATCTCCGCACCTCATTTGCATACCTAATGAACCGCCATTTTTGCGGAAGGGGCTTTTGCACAAGAAGGAGCTGTCTACACTGCTCCTTCTTGCACAAAAAAACCCTCTTGCGCAGGAGCCGTTCTGCCGCTTATTTTCAGGAAGAACGGCTCCTGCGCAAAAGAGGTTTTTTGTGCAAGAAGGAGCAGTGTAGACAGCTCCTTCTTGCGCAAAAGCCCCTTCCGCAAAATGGCGGCTCATTAGGTATGCAAGTGAGGCACGGTGATGTTCATCGCCGCGCCTCATTTGCATATCTCCTTGCGCAACAATGCGCAGTGTAGACATAGCCTAAGCCTTTGTCTACACTGCAGGGTTTTTGCTTAAGAAGCTTTTTGCGGAAGAGAGCGTCCACACTGCCATGGACACTCTTGCACAAGAAAGTTCTGATGGCCATTCACAGAACGGCCATCAGAGCACCTGTGCTTTTTGTGCTCTTTTTGCACAAGAACCTCCTGTTGAGCATCCACACTCACCTGTTTGCACAAGAACTCTTGCGCAAAAAGGAGTTATTCCTTGTGAGGAGAGGAATAACTCTACCTGCAAAAGCCCTCTGTCCTGTCGATTTACTGTATTGTTTTTGTGCAAAAACACACTTGCGGTGAGGATGCTCCACGGGTTTTTGCGCAAAAACCCTGTAGTGTAGACATAGCCTAAGTGTCTTGTTCTGAAAAGTTTGGATTCTCATCTGAACTCCTCAGAACCTACTGTAATTGCTCGTCTCCCTCCACCTAGCCCAGGGGTGGGGAACCATTTTTAGGTGGAGGGCCACAGACCCACAGAAAAATCAGTCAGGGGCCACATACAAGTGGGAAGCAAAAAAACCCCAAAGCAAATCCTCACTGATGTGGCCCCTGACTGAGAAAGAGCTAAAGGCACTCCCCACATTCTCCTCACACACCAGAGCCTAGGGGAGCCCAAGCTAGTAGATGTTGTGTACTCCAGCCCCATGGGGAAGTGGCAAGTAGGTCGGGGGCTAGAGTACCAGGGCGGGCCCCCCCCAATAATGGGGGGAGACCTTGAGCTTCAAGGGCCAGATCTAGGCAATCTGGGACTGCATCCAGCCTATGGCCTTAGGTTCTCCTCCCCTGACCTAGCCCAACTAGATCCTTCCACTGGCCCTATTTTTCCCCTTTCCTGGCAGCCCCTAAGTAGAGCTGGGCCAGAATTTTTTGACAAAACAGGTTTTTGCTTAAAGTGTTAATTCATCAAAACCAAAATGTTACCTAGCGATGCCCTGAGGTGGGGACTCCAGAGTCCATGTGGAATTCCTGGGGCTGAGGTCCCCCAGGCCATGGAACCAAGACCCAGAAAGTCCTAGAAGATGAGGTTTTCTGGTCTTTTAGGCTCCCCGCTCCATGTGGGGAGGTGTAGCAGCGGGGGAGGAGGGCTCCACAAGCTGCCTCAGGAAGCTGGGGCAGCATGACGAGTCTCCAGGAGTTGAGACAGCTGGCAGCTCTCTTTAAAAACAAAACCAAACCCAAGCACTTCCGTTTTTCCAGAAACAGGTGGGAGGGGTCAGAACTTCCTTTTCCCTTTTTCTTTTTTCTTTTTTTTCCAGAACTTCCTTTCCTTGGGAAATTTCAAAATTTCTAGTTTACATTCCAGTTTGCAATAAAACTTTATTCAAAATGTGGGAATTTTCTGAAGAACAAATTCTGGGTTACCACCAACTCTCCTAACTCCGATTTCCCAAAGATTTTTTCACTCGTTCTACTAATTGGTTCTTTAGCTCCAAGCTATTCTTTTCGACTGACCCTAACAGGCAAGCCACCCACTGACCATATTCCCATGAGTGGGAGTTCAAATCTGGCAGCCCCCCCTTCAGGGTTCAGATCCACTGCTCTGTTTTAATTTTTTTGAAAGCTACCAGGCCTGCAGGATGGCCTTCCCTGGATGCACTGCCTCTAGAAAAGCTGAGGAGCTTTTGAGAGCTGAAGGCTTCTTGCCAGCCTTGTAGAGAGCTGGGCGCTGCACCAATATCTAGATGGCAATGGAATTTCACGTGTGACTTTCACTGACGGAGGCTACCACAGCTGCTGGCGTGTAAAAAATGACCAATACTCTTCATAACCTCAGACCAAGAGGGGGTGCGACCAGCGAGTGTTTTTGCCCGAGAAGCAGGACAAAGGCTGGAGGGAGGGGAAGACTGGCACCAGGCAGTTGTGAGTGGGTGAGTCTTGTCTAGTGTGAGGCACAGGAAAAGAGTCAAGCCCCTCGCTCTGGCCTCTCCTATACCCAAGATGGTTTTGACTGACTGTCCCTGTTTTCTGGCTGACAAGTCTGTTCTACACTGTGTCCTTGTAGAATAATAAACCCTTTTGTTCTACCCACTGGCAGAGAGTCGGGTTGCAGGGCCCTCTGACACACCCACACTGTGCTGACAAACCAGAGCCAATTTAAGGGACCCTCAAAACTAACTGGGCGCCAAAAGCCCCAGTTCTGAGGAGAAGAGGTACAGCAATTTGGAAGATAGTTCTAAACTGAGCATGAGCCTATGCAGTCTGCTGGGTGCTTTGATCAGCCCTCTAGTAAACAGCAATGGCAAACAATGTGCTCTCCAGAATCCCATTTAGAAAGCAGACTAGCAAAACTACTCCTTCTTCCTCGCCACCATGTGATGAGAGAGCTGGGAATAGAAGGCTGGGGAGCATCTTTGAAAACAGCTTTATCAGTGGTCCCCAAAATCCTGAAGTTGGTCTTGTCTGCCCCTTCTGACTTCAGATTTCTTCTCTCTGTACAGCTCTTTCCCTCCTCTTGTATTCCCCAGACTACATCTAGACTGCTTTCCTCTTCCCAAAGAGGAAATGCAAATGAGGAAAGAGGAAATTCAAATGAAGTGCTAATTAGCATTTTCTCATGCTTCATTTGCATATCCTCTTCCGATCCTTTTTTCGGAAGAGGTTTTTTCGAAAAAAAAAAGCAGTCTAGATGGGGGGTTTTGCGCAAAAAAACCCTTTTTTGAAAGAACCCTTCTTCCTCAAAAAAAGGAGGTTTACAGGGTTCTTTCAAAAAACAGGCATTTTGCACAACCCCTCCCCCCCGACTGCTCTTTTTTCAAAAAAAAACCTCTTCCGAAAAACAGATCAGAAGAGGATATGCAAATGAAGCGTAAGAAAATGTTAATCAGTGCTTTCTTTGCATTTCCTCTTTCCTCATTTGCATTTCCTCTTTCCTCATTTGCATTTCCTCTTTCGGAAGAGGAAAGCAGTCTAGACGTAGCCCCAAAGATGACTTGTCATGCAGGAAGAAGCTCTTGGAGAAGCTGAGGAGAATCTTGGACTGGAGATGTGCAGACAGGAGGAAAAAGTAGGTCACTGCTAGCCCCGAAACACAAACAGATCACGAACACTTGCACGGTATGATTCCTCTGAAAGAAGCACACTGTTCAAAAGGGCTTAGGAAAGGGAATTTTTGTCTTACAATCTTTTCCCTTAGATTAGTCTGCAAATTTCGGGTGCCAAATGGTCATTAAAGGAATTAGCCTATGTAAGTTCCATTTGTCAAATCCATGTTACAGTGTTTAATAGGATTTATTTTCAGGGTCACAGAACAAAGCAAACTATTGCTTTCTAAATTGTGAGGGCCTTTCCAAAAGAAGAAAGTATCAGCTTCCTCTTCCTGCCTTAATACTTCCTGGCAACGTTCCCTCTAATCTTTTCCATTCGTGTGCAGGTTTTTTCCATCCATGTGTGGAAGAAAAATGTTATGTGCACCAAGGTAGGTGTGAATGTGCACCACCAACAGAAACACAAAACCTAGCTGTGGACGTCTGAATTTCTTCTGAGCAGCTGCACAAGGGAGTTTACAGGGAAAACTGCCTAATTCCTGACTCCATGCCTTTAAGAAACACCAGGAAGCATTCAGTCAAATACAGGATTAGATTCCAGTTTTGGTTTTATTGGAGTAAGGCTATTCAAATTACTGTAATTCAGAGTTAAACCAAAGTAAAAAATCTTAGGGGTAGCTGTGTTAGTCTGTAACTTTAAAAACGAGTAGTCCTGTGGCACCTTAGAGGCTAATCAAAATGTATAGAATCATGACCTTTTGTGGGTAAAACCCACTTTATCAGCTGAATTGCAGGGAAAAGAACAGAAACCAAGAGATATATATAACAGCAGAAGAAGCATCTGTCAATTGTAGGACTTGGGTTAATGAGGCTAATTTAGTGGGCTGGATGTGTCCCATACATAGCTTTTCGTGTGGAAATGCAGATGTTAAAGGTGGGAGAAATTGGAAAATTAATTATCAAATTACAGAGAGAGTCTGCAGAATTGGAATTCATCTATAGATTTGACACCGTACCGTGGGCTTGAACAAATACATTAACTGATTGGCACATTATAAAGCTATAGTCAGGCACCCTGCATGATGTAAAAAGCTGATGCTACTTGTCATAAGAGTTTTCCATTTTGTAACAGCTCTGTTCTGTGTTCAAAGGATTTTTTTCAGATCTGCTGACACCACAGGATTTGATCATGTATAGTTGTTTTAAAATAATGCTTCTAAAGGAAAACTCTCAAAGTGAACTGAAAATGCTGCAAATGCAGAGAAGCTCTCCCTCTTCTGATTGTGCTTCTCTATTTCTCTGAGGAGTCCAGTGGCACCTTAAAGCCTAGCAATTTTATTAGTGCATAAGCTTTCATGAGTTGAAACTCACTTCCTCAAATGTCTGAAGTGAAAGAATCATGAGTCTCACTAACGCTATGTTTAGACTGCAAGCTTTTTTCAGAAGAAGCTTTTCCAGAAGAGATCTTCTGGAAAAGCTTATTTCGAAAGAGAGCATCCACATTGATTGAACGTTATTTCGCATTTAAGTTGTGATTAGTCTGGATGGAGTGGCCACCAGGGCACCTGTGTTATTTTCTGGAGGCCTCTTCTTTCGAAAGAACTCCCTCTTCTGCATCCACACACGCCTATTTCCGAAAAAGCTTTTTCAGAAAAAGGCTTCTTCCTCATATAATGAGGTTTACTGCCATCAGAAAAATGCCTCCATTCTTTCGACTTTCTGTTGAAGGAACTCAATGGTGGTGTGGACACAAGTATTGTTTTTCTGGAAAAACATCCGTTTTTCTGGAAAACCACTGCAGTGTTGACGCACCCTAAGTAAGTTGCAACTCATGAAAGCTTATGCGCAAATAAAACTGTTAGTCTTCAACATATCACTGGTCTCCTTGCTGTTTTTGCTGAAACAGACTAACACGGCTACCTATATGAAACCTGTTTCTCTGAGAAAGTTTTGGGTATTTTTCAAAACGCTATGCCTGTCTTAGGCCCCACTGAAAACAAAGGGGCTATACATAAGTGCATGGTTCCACTCACATATATGTAGCTACAGGATCCTGACTAAGTCAGCCTAACTTGAGTGAAAACAGTCACACTGCAAAATAATGCTGCAACGTTATTACATTAATAGTTGACAATCAGCACTAACTTGACTTGTAGCCTGTGACCCCTTAGAGGTCAGCCAGCTTGAATTCAAAGCCCCACCACACTTAAGTGTTTTTGTGTGGGTACAGGAATCCAGATATAACTAGTGTTGTGCCCCGACTCATGTTAACACAGCTGTAAAGACAAGCCCTAAGTATCAACCACAGAACTGTTTACTATGTTCCAATCATTTACACCTGTGTAAACTCACTGAGCTCAATTTGGATAGACTAGTATAACTGAGGGGGATAATTTAGCCTGTAGAATGTTTATTGCGGATGATGATGGTGCAGAAAGAAACAGCTCCTCTTGACCATTTGAACCCCCTGTTGATTTTTGCAAGACTAGCTGTTGGGAGTAAAAAAAAAATCATTTGTAAAATAGGGAAGTGTGATGTGCAGTCACTGAAAGACAATAGCATAGAATCTTAGAATACCAATTTCAGTCACCTTTTGGAACAGAATTGTATTTCAAAAAATACTGTTGCGTTAAAAATTACATTTAGAATTTTCTATAACATCCTAGATTTTAAAATGGAAAAAAAATACAATCTAATATGTCTCTCCTCATTTCTTCATTGTTTTACTTTTTGCACTACTGTACATCAATTCTGGAGAAATCAGGCAAGTTGCTTAATTTTTTTTTTAAATCTCCTTGCTTCACTTTCTAAAAGCAGTTGTGTTTGTGTTGCAGATGCTACAAGGGGACCTTACACTCATACAAAGCATAATCCAAGTTTTCATTGAGATCAAAAAAGAAATTATGAAAACACTTCCATTTAAATATCTAAAACTGTTTGCTGGCTTTTAGTGGGTGGGTGGGTTGGTTGGGTTTTGATTTTTGTTTTTACTCCAAATCAAACCTTTGGGCTTAATTTTAATAGCTTAAAAAACAAATCATAAAATAGTACTTTACTATTCATCCAGTATTCCCTAGTACATTCAAACTGTAAACACATATGTGATATAAATATTCACAAGAGTAGTTCTGTTGACATCAAAGGAGGGCATATATTGTAAATCAGAGCTGAATTCAGCCCTTTGACTCAAATGGCATGAATAACATCAGCAGATGTTTTCATCTCATTGATTTTTTTAAACTTTTTTTAAACACATACCGCTGGATCCATAGCAATATACAGAGAGAATTCAATATAAATATAATAAATTACACAGAAAGTCCTCCTCGCTTGAATAAACTGCCATTTATTTTCCCTTCATTTTTAGAACTGCGCCTTATTTCCATACCAGGAGGTGGCTACATTTGTTACCAACTCAGAGACTGAGTCCTCCTTGTTCAAAACCAGACACTAGACCTTCTGTGTAATTTCTTCTCCCCCTCCAGAACTGTTGGACTCAGACGAAAATTGCAATGCCAGGTGGCCTCCAGCAGCTCCCTTTCTAAATATCGCTGTAATAGCACAGAGATGCTAAATACTGCCGAGTAGCAAAGGAAGCGCTCTGAACTGAGGCTGGTTTCCACAGTTCACTTTTCCACAGTTTGAAAGTTTAGAATTTATTCTCTCAAAAATGACCTTTCCTGGGGGCACTGTGGCAGCCAGATGGTCTACTTCAAGGGTTTGTAGTATGAAGGCTTCTCTTTAAATTCTACATTCTTTCTGAGGGAAAATGTGGTCTCATGGACCAAAAACAGGGCTAAGCGTCAAGAGAGCTGGGTTCCAGTCCTGGTAGACCATGACCAGGAAGCAAGTCCCATAGTCAAAATGTTCAACTGTGGCTGCCTCAAGTCAAATTAGATACTGAATCCACATTTAAGCAGGTATAGCCAAGGAATCTTCTTTTCAGAGCTGATGAGCACCAAGTTTCCATTGGTGTAAATCCGCTTGTGAGGATTATACTGTCCAAAACACAAAAGGGTATGTCTACACAGCATTCTGGAGCACACTACTCAGCCCAGGATGACAAACCAAAGGCTAACACTACTGCTCTAAAAATTGCTGTAGAGACCGGTGGTTTACAAACCGCCAGTCCAGACCCAGGACAGGTTGAACCTCTCTAATCCAGAACTCTCTCATCCGGCAACATACATGGTCAGGCATGATTTTAGTTAGCTGAATGTCCACTTTTCATGGGTGTGGCCAAGTTTCCCGTGGTCCCATAAAGTTTGTTTAGAGCCACCAGTCCTGGCTCTCAGTGTTCTGTGCTCTTATTTAGCTCTAATTTACCCTAAATGTCTTCTAAGAGCCCAGTAAGCAGTGGAAGTGTTGGCAATGCTGCTAGACAATATCGATCCGTCGTGGTCCGGAAAATTCTCAGGTTTGGAACTGGTCAGGTCCCAAGAGTGCCAGGCTAGAGAGGTTCAACTTGTATGAGGCTGTGAAATGTCAGCACTACCCCAAGCATTGTTACAGGCTGGGGACCAACTGGCTAAGTAGCAGTTCTGTAGAAAAGGACCTGGAGGTTACAGTGGATGAGAAGCTAGATATGAGTCAACAGTGCGCCCTTGTAGCCAAGAACGCTAATGGCATACTAGGTTGCATTAAGAGGGGCATTGCCAGTCGATCCAGAGATGTGATTATTCCTCTTTACTCAGCTCTGGTGAGGCCACATCTGGAGTATTGTGTCCAGTTCTGGGCCCCCAATTACAGGAAGGCTGTGAATGCATTGGAAAGGGTCCAGCGGAGGGCAACCAAAATGATTAGGGGGCTGGAGCATATGACCTACGAGAGGCTGAGGGAGTTGGGTCTATTTAGTCTGCAGAAGAGAAGAGTGAGGGGGGATTTGATAGCAGCCTTCAACTTCCTGAAAGGAGGTTCCAAAGAGGCTGGAGAAAGGCTGTTCACGGTGGTGATGGATGGCAGAACAAGGAACAATGGTCTCAAGTTGTGGTGGGAGAGATCCAGGTTGGATATTAGGAAAAACTATTTCACTAGGAGGATGGTGAAGCACTGGAATGGGTTACCTAGGGAAGTAGTGGAGTCTCCATCCCTAGAGGTGTTTAAGTCCCAGCTTGACAAAGCCCTGGCTGGGTTGATTTAATTGGGATTGGTCCTGCCTTGGGCTGGGGGCTGGACTTGGTGGCCTTCTAAGGTCTCTTCCAGCTCTGTGGTTCTATGATTCTATGACACTGGGTCTTGTTGCTGCAAGGGGATCAAGTGACCAGTGGAGGTGCTAAAGCAGCTACCTGCCTGTCCTGGCACTTCAGACTGCATTGTGCCCCTGCAGTGGCTGGCTCCTGGCGGGGAGGAAAGGGGGCACACAGAGCTCCACACACTGCCCATCCCCTGAGCACTAGCTCAACACTCCCATTGGCTGGGAACCTGCTGCCGGCTGCTTCTGGGGTGCAGCATGGTCTGTGGTGCCAAGAGAGGCAGGGAGCTGCCTTAGCACCCTCCATGCATGGCTGACTGGGAGCCGCTCAAGGTAAGCCCCTCCTGCCACAGCCCTGTCACCCCCAAAGTGGAGCCCCCTCCTACACTCCAAAGCTCTGATCCTCAGCCCCACTCTGGTGCCCACACTCTAGTCAAAAACTGTGTTGGGTCGTGGGCACCAACAATTTTCTTCAACTGGGTCATGAGAAAAAAAGTTTGAAAACTAGTGGTATAGACAGTGCTTTGAAGTTGCAGGTAGAAATTCTGAAGCCCATCTCCATCCTAGAGGGACTCAACCACAATGCCATGCAGCCCTACTTAGGGCGACACATGAGCCTACACCCCAGTGATTTTTTGCTGAGCTTTAGGCACCCTGTGATTTCAGTGCTTTTGGAAAATCTAACCTAACTACTTAAGTACAGATTTTTTTAAAGCCAGACCACTTCAAAGTTATTCAAACTGACAATGTTCCCTTAATAAATCTCAGAGGGGGAGCCATGTTAGTCTATATCTGCAAGGAGTCCTGTGGCATCGTTGAGACTAACAGATTTATTGGGGCATAAGCTTTTGAAGGTAAAACCCACTTCATCAGATGAATTGGAGTGGAAGTTACAGAAGCAGGGGTATATATATTGTGTTAATGAGGCTAATCAAATCAGGGTGGAAGTGGCTCATTCACAGCATTTCTGAAGGTGTCCTCTAACAGTTCAAAATGCATGGCTCCAGAATAAGGATGTTAAGTATTGTGTAATTGACTAATTGAATAGTGGATGCATTTTTGCATGATTAGTCGATAGGGTGGCTCTGCCCCTTTGAAATGCCACTGTGGTGTTTCAAAGTGGCAGCGCTACACAGAGCAGCTGACCCCAGGCTCCGTGCGATGCTGCTGCTTTGAAGCACCCACCATTTGCTGCCTCTGTCTCGGGAGTATGCAACCTTTTTGCATTCGTGACCCCCGGACTCAATAAAAGGGGTCTGGAAAAATTTTCGTTGAGCAAAAAAACAACAAAAAAAGGGCAGCCCCTTTAATTGCCACTCCACTCCTGCCAATCCCCCCCGCCCCTGCTGCATGTACGGGCATGGAGCCGGGAACAGAAAATACCAGCCAGCCCAGATCAAAGCACTACAACCCCCCCCCCCCCCCAGAGGACAGCCACAACCCGCACGGGTTGCGCACCACTGCTCTATCTGATAGAGGCAGCAAGGGGGGGGAGGGAAGCAACTAGTCGACTATCTTGTCGAGTATCCAATAAGCATTTGCTTATCGGATCGTCGACTAGTCCTTAACATCCCTGCTCCAGATCAGTCATTTCCATTAGCTTCTTTGACCACTAGATGGCTTCCCACTATAGCAAATAAAGAAAAATGAACCTCATATGAATTCATTGGTGGATGTAGTTTGGTAAAACCTTTACTTTTACCTTTTTCATCCCGGATTTACACAAAATATGCAATTATAAAATTTTAAAAAGCAGCGTTTTCCAAGGTAATGAAATCAAAGACACCATTGGTAAAAATAGCAGAGTGGGGAATGGCATCCTTCCTTTTAAGTTTTACATGAATGTAACCAATCTTCTTAGCTGTGTCTACTTAGAAAATGTGCAAGCAGACCCTCCGCAAGAGAATTCACACCGATGAGCAGCCCAGGCAAGTAAGTGGGCTGCCGGAGTGGCTGTCCTTCATCTCAGTGGCCCACAAGATTGTCATAACCAAGACAGTCTCCCAGTAGAGGGTAGTTTTGCTCACTGCGCCTGCGTATCTAGAATTTGCGGGGTGGGGCCGACTGAACCGTAGCCGCGCTTTGACTGGACGCAGAGGGAACACACGGCTCTCACAGCCAGTGCTGTATGCAATCAGCACGCACCTCGCTTCACATGGCTGTGCTTTACATGCGTGTCACTTTAGTAACACTGGTAGGAATAAAAAAACGACGCGGATGGGACCCAGCAGAGCCATGAGCCATGGTAAAGAAAATGTCTCCCAGGCCATACGCAGAACCCTGATGGACCGCAGGTTGCCTACCACTGGTTTACACCATGGAACGGAACATATAACAAACCCTTGCTTAACCCATGCAAAACAACCAAATCACGCGACCTGATTACAACACATTTGTCCCTTCACCCAGTTACAACATGGCTTTATGGTGCTGATGTGACCTATATGTGTTGTAATCTTGTCATGTACTTGTGCTAAAGCCAAGGATAAATGAATGGGCAGAGTTTCAGAGGAGCACAGCTCCCTTTTTTTGGCACCTAAATGAAGTGGCCGAAAGCGACTTCCTTTGAGGCAAGCAGTCTCCCTGGCTCTTTTAATACCTGACTTCTGTATCGCCCCCCAAGGGACCAGTAATCCATAACACCTGTGATGTGAACATTGGTTGACTAGGAACTGGATTCAATCTTCCAAATTAATTCCACACAGGCCATGAAGCAACCCAAAAAACGCTAACACATTTCAGGCATTAACTGCCTTGATTTAAATCAGGAACTGTCCTCTTACCAATTACTCTGCTACCCCGCATTAAGCTGAAACTCTTAGGAATAGAGGAGTCCCATAACTGACCCTTAACCCCAATTTCTCTTGCTTTTGTTGGGCTGGAGGAAACTCACTGCATGTTATCTGAAATGTATTCACGTGGAGGAGGAGGTTTAGCTGGCTCTCTCTGTTACAATGCTCTTCAGTTACAGCTGCTTTTGCAAGCCCAACGTGGCATGCAGCAAGTCTTGGCTTGCAGACTGCAACCCAGAGAGTGTCTGTTTCAGATTGTGTGTGAGTTTATGTGCAGTGGCTCAGAGATAGCTCTGGGGGAGGGGAGAGCCAAAGCCAGCCACTCAGAAACAGTAGTAAAATCTCCCCAACACTTTAACTGTCAATCAGGCTCAATGGGGTATAAAACCTCCCCGGCGCTGCAGCTGTGATAGGCAGAGCGCGCAATGGGGAGAAATGAATAAAAACCCCGAGCTGAACCGGTGCCCAGCATAATTCCCCGTCTGTGATCACAGATACTCCAAGTGAAAGAAACAGGAGAGGGGGGCGAGCGAGGCACTTAATCAGCGCTGCCTTTTGCAGCAGGCTCGGAGGAGACTGTCTATAGATATTTATATATTTAAAAAAAAAAACCAGCAACCACCTTACACTGAATAGACCCTTTCTTAAAAGGAAAGTCCTGGCAAGCCTTAAGCAATTTCCTGAGTTTAAGAATAGACATGGGCTGCGCTGCAGGCTGAAATTTGGAGACCCGGGCTGCTGCTTCATTCCCCCCCCCTTTCCAAATATAAAACCCTGCCATTTGGAAACTGGATTTTAATTTTGCACTTTTAAACTGCAGGGTTTGGCTGGTTTTACTTTTTTTTTCTCTTCCAGGCCCTCTGCTCGCTCTTTTCAACTTAAACAAACTCTCTGTCCTCCTCCAGTAGAAACACATTTTACCTGCATGTGACAATCCCAAAGGAAACTGAGCAACGAAGAGAGGGGAAGCAACTTATCTTTTGCACAATTTCATTCCTCCCCCCCCCTTTTTTTTGGCTTGGGGGGGAAGAAGGATCTTTCTCGGCCAAGGTTTTCTTTCCCCCGGGTTTTTGGAAGGGGGTTGAAGACTGTTCCCCCTGCTGGGGGGGGAGCAAGAAGGGGTGTTGCCCTAAAGCCTCTTGGTGCGGTGTGGAGAAGAGCCGCGTGGGGGGTGGTTTGGGGTTTCCTGCCCTGCCTGGAGCAAGAGGATGGTGTGGAAATGGCTGGGCGCGCTGCTGCTTTTCCCGGTGCAGATGGTCTATTTGGTGATCAAAGCTGCCGTGTGCGTGCTGCTGCCGGCCAGGCTGCGGGACTTGTCCCGGGAGAACGTGCTGATCACCGGAGGGGGCAGAGGCATCGGGCGCCACCTGGCCCGGGAGTTTGCGAAACGAGGAGCCAGAAAGGTGAGGACTGAGCTGGGGGAGGGGGGGGAGCAGCTCGTGCCCTCCTCTGCCCCCCGCCACCTGCTGCTGCTACCAGCTCTCTCTGGGAGCACCAGAGCCCCCCAAAGCCGCCCACCCCCGGGCTTGTGCGGGGATATCAGGGCGGTTCAGCGGGGGGGCTGCTAGGCAAAGCCCCTGTCATCCCAGCCCTGCTGCGTCCTCCGAGCCGGTCTGAACCCGGGTGCGGGTTTTGCCTGGGGGGCAGGACTGGAGTTGCAGGCTCCGTCTACACGGCTGGGGCTTCGAGCGCGCTTTGGAGGGGTGGGCGCCCGCTGCCTGATAGGGAGGGGACAGGGCTGCCCTCCGCGCAGGTGTCCCCCCCATTTACCGGGGTGCTGGGACTTTAGGGGGGCTTAGCCGGGAAACAGGACTCTGGCTGGATTCCTAAGCCAGAGGGGCACGGGCAGTTCTGCTGGGGGGGGGGGTCAGGTTGAGTCCGCCCTGGTGGCTTCCCACGGGTGTGAAAGTCAATTCTTGAACAGCCTGTTGCGCGGGTTGCTCCCCGAATCCATGGAGGGGGCTGAGTTGGGGGGGGAGGAAGAGGGTCAGAGTCTAACCTGCGATGCGATGCAGCGGGGGGGCTGGAACAAGGGGCGGGAGGGTGTTGAGAGCCATTGAACCAAACTGCGAACCCTGCCTATGATGGAAACCACTTCAAGTCGCTCCTCGATCCAGCTCCCATGCCCGGGGAAAAGGCTAAGAGAGTTCCCCAGAGCAATCACCCAGGAACCTCAGTTTTATGGGGCCTGGTGATAGCAAAGGCGGGACCCCGGAAAGCAAACAGGACACCATTAGCTTTCCTCTTTAGCTGCTGGGAAGGGGGTGGTGGGAACCCCCTAACGTCAGCTCCTGGGAGACAGTCACATAGTGCAGGGAGGAAATACCTGTTTAAAAGAAGCCCTCTTATGAGACTTGCCGGGGTCTTTGTGAGCATTTGCCAGGATTTCATTGTTTGCCCATTAGAGTTGTGCATGGAATTGAGCGTTATCTGCGTTTAGCTTTGAGGGGCGTGAGGTTTACGGTATGGACAGCTTTGGGGGTTGTATGTGTTTGCATTTACACACAGCCCTGAGATTTACAATTCCTTGGAGGCTGAACATACAAGTCATTGAACTTTGGACCTAGACAATTTGCTGACAGTGTCCTTTCATCATCTATTAAAATACCATGATTCCTTACTCATTTTGTCAGCCTGGTGGCTAAGTCTGGCTGCGCTATGAAAGTCCCACCATTTCTGTAACTAGTTTTAGTAGCTGTTTAGCAGCAGCCCTGCCCAGACAGAACAATGGTAATTAGTCCCCATAAAACAATAGACTTGGGTAGGAAGGAGGGGGAGCTGTTTTCACCTAGGATGTCCAGTTCAAATATAATTGGCATCTGTTTCACATTCTTATATTATGTCATATTGAGAGTCATAAAATGTCTCCAAGAGAGAGGTAAACCTAACTATAGAAGGTGGTAAAGTATTGGAGAGTTTGGTATTTTCTTGTGTTCTATGAATATATATTACTGTTATTGTGGATGTGTTACCACAGGGTCTCAGTGAGTATGTTCTGGCTTTGCTCTCTGTTTCTATCTTCTGGCTATCATCTGTCTTCACTGAGAACCTATGGTGGTTTTCACCATTTCTATCACATTAAGTCTGATAGAAATGCACCGAGTACAATTTGGCCCCATCCTATAACAGATGGTGGTATGTATATAAAGCTGGAATTCTTGGACTGAAATTTGACTGATGAACCCAACAGTATTCCTCCCTCTGTGTTTGTTTAGAGAGAGTTTTCATAGCTTCAACCGGCTTGCCCTGAGATTTAGCTGATTTCCCTTTTACTTCAAAATCTGATTTCCTCATAGTGATAGAAATGTAGCCGTGTTAGTCTGGGGTAGTTGAAGCAAAATGCAGGACAATGTAGCACTTTAAAGACTAACAAGATGGTTTATTAGATGATGAGCTTTCGTGGGCCAGACCCACTTCCTCAGATCAAATAGTGGAAGAAAGTAGTCACAACCATATATACCAAAGGATACAATTAAAAAAAATATATATTTGTTCATTTTTTTAATTGTATCCTTTGGTATATATGGTTGTGACTACTTTCTTCCACTATTTGATCTGAGGAAGTGGGTCTGGCCCACGAAAGCTCATCATCTAATAAACCATCTTGTTAGTCTTTAAAGTGCTACATTGTCCTGCATTTTGATTTCCTCATGTGATGCAGTGTCTTTGTAAAGGCTGCAACCCATCTCTAAATTAAGCAATCTCGCTTGTGTTTCAGTTGTCTACTGGAAGAATTACAAAAAGTTTTTTTTAAATTGCATATTCTAGTATGGTGCTGAGACAGGCAGGAGTTAAATATCTATTTTCATGCTTTTTCTCTCCCATTAGAGTTAATTATTTCAGGTAATTGTGTGTATTCTGAAACTATCATAATTGAGTTTTCCATTGCTGATCCTGCACAGTACATTTAGGAGTGTGGGTTTTACCAACTCAGGCTCTCATCCCTTGTAAAATGTGAAGGTCACAAACATTGCTGGGTGATGGGGAAAGGAAGTGAACATTAAAAGTAAGATTCTAATTTTGGATGCACAGTACACCTGGGAAGAGCTTTCGCTGCGCTTGCGCACACAGGCATAGTAGTGGAGTTTTGGAGGTAGGCGGCGATATACAACCATATATTTGAGATTCAAATCTTCCTTCAGATGAGTTAGTTGTTGTTGTTAGAGTGTGAAGTTGCACCTGATCATTAAATGGGGAATCCTAGATCTGGAAGAGACCTTGAGAAGTCATCAAGCCCTCACGGCAGGTCCATGCACCATCTTGATCAATGATTGTCTCACCTGTTTTTAGATATCTCCAGTGTTGGAGATTCCACAACCTCCCTAGGCAATTTATTCCAGTCCTTAGCCACCCGGACAGGAAGTTTTCCTCTATTATCCAACCTAAGATCATCTGAGATTCTACCCCACTTATCACAGCCTGTTTTTTAAGCCAGATGCAAGAGATGCATAAATTCTAGACCAGTTCTATGTGGAACGGCGAGAGAATATCGTACGTGCTGGTTCTTGCTGAGAATCGGTTTTAAAATATCACAGATGATGAAGATTCTTCACTGTTACAATGTGAGATATTTTCAGCAAAGGTTGCAAAAGATGTCAGCAAATAAGGAGAGGGAGCGAATGAGTACAGTATTGAGAAAAGAACTGGATTGACAGTCTGGAGACTGATATCCCACATTGACAGGACATCAGCATCGTGAACAATGGTCGTGTGCAAGTTCCTTTCTGCAAGCTGCCCTGACAAATATGATCTGGAGGTACCATCTCAAAGAGAGAGTGTTTCCCCTCTAGGGGTACTTGGATTTCCACCTTTATTCGTTCATTGGCGTCTGTTGCAATTGCCCACTGGGCTTGCAGTCCTGGTTTGAGTTATGTGACACTTGTCATGTAAAGCAGCGGTTCCCAACCACTGGGCCGATGCCGGGCCTTGGACCTCTGGCTGCCGGGCCGCGGTGGGGCTGGGGTACACTGCTCTCACTGCGGCTGTTGGAAGAGGTACCTCCTGCCTCACCTCTCAGCCAACCAGTTCCAGGCAGGGGCGGGGTCTCCTCCCTGCTGCAGAAGAGCACTTCTCTGCGTGGCAGGAGGGCCGCTCTTCTGCGGCTGGGAGGAGAGCATGCCCCTACCCAGTGCTCACTGGCTGAGAGGCAGGGCAGGACACGCCTCTCCTAACAGCGGGGCTGGGTGGTGTACCCGACCTCCAGAGCCACCGCAATGTGGGCAGCAGTGATGGGCTAGGTGAGGGAGGATGGGGGCTGGCACTGGGGGCTCCAGGAATGGGGCTAGTGCTGAGGGGGCTCTGGAGGCTGAGCTAGTAGTATGGGGGCTATGAGAGCAGAGCTGGGGCTGGATGGAAAGCACTGGGGACAGGGCTAGTATTGGGGGCTGGCACTAGGGGAGGCTCTGGTGGGTTTGGTTATACAGGCAGTCCCCGAGTTACGATCCGCAGTTACGAACGGGACTTTTCTCGCCCCAGAGGACTGGAGCGGTGGGACGCCCAGATGCGCTGCAGTCCCGCCGCCCCCGTCCTCCGGGGCGAGAAAAGCTGCTCCACGTCTCCCTGGTCTGCTGGGGGGGAGCCCCCCCCCAGCAGACCAGGGAGACCGGGAGCAAAGCCTTGGAGCACGCCCACAGCAGGACAGCCCGGGCGCGCCTGGGCTGTCCCGCTGCGGGCGTGCTCCAAGGCTTTGCTCCCCATCTCCCTGGTCAGCAGACCAGGGAGACGGAGCAAAGCCATGGAGGACACAGGCGGTCCCGCCACCCGCGTCTCCCTGGTCTGCTGGGGGGGGTGCAGCTAGTGCCCCCCCCCAGCAGACCAGGCTTTTCTTGCCTACGCCTGGGGTAGAACAGCTGGGGGCTGCCGGGTTGGTTCCACAGCACCGCTCCTCGGTGCTACTGTACCAACCCGGCAGCACCCCAGCTGCTCTGCCCCAGGCGTCCTGATTCAGCCACTGCTGGTCAGTTTCAGCAGCGGCTGAATCAGGACGCCTGGGGCAGAGCAGATGGGGTGCTGCTGGGTTGCTCCAGTAGCGCCGAGGATTGGCGCTACTGGAGCAACCCAGCAGCATCCCAGCTGCTCTGCCCCAGGCGTCCCCAAGTCAGCCGCTGCTGAAACTGACCAGGGGCTGACTACAGGAAGCCCGAGGCAGAGTTGCTCTGCCGTGGGCTTCCTGGAATCAGCTGCTGATCAGTTTCAGCAGCAGCTGACTTGGGGACGCCTGGGTTTCTTAAGTTGAATCTGTATGTAAGTCAGAACTGGCGTCCAGATTCAGCCGCTGTTGAAACTGATCAGTTTCAGCAGTGGCTGACGCCAGTTCCGACTTACATACAGATTCAACTTAAGAACAAACCTACAGTCCCTATCTTGTACGTAACCCGGGGACTGCCTGTAGTGGGGCTCTGGAAACAGGAGGCTGGTACTGGGGGGGTCTGGTGAGGGTGGCTCTAAGGGACAGGGGGCAGACATGGAGGCGTTCTGCATGTGGGGCTGGCCCTGAGGGGCTCTGAGGGTGGGAGGCTGACAGTGGGGGTGTTGGATGCAGGGTACTCTGGGGTCAGTGGCTGGCACTGGAGGGGTAGTGGAGGGGTGGGGGGCTCTAGGGGTTAGGCCTGGCACTGCGTACTCTGAGGACTAGGCTTTTGGTGAACTGGTAATGTTTTATTTCCATATTCATTAGCATAATGAATATGCGAATATGCAAATAAAATATTGCCCATCGGCCAAAAGTTTGGGAATGGATTTGCCGGTCCCTGGTATCAAAAAGGTTGGGAACCACTGATCTAGCACTTTGGACTGTCACCACCAGCAACCATCAGACAGTTAGAGATCTGGGTTATTACTAGACCCTGGATGAATTCGTGTCAACAATACAGGCAGTCCCCGGGTTACGTACAAGATAGGGACTGTAGGTTTGTTCTTAAGTTGAATTTGTATGTAAGTCGGAGCTGGTACATATTGTAGGGGAAACTCTAGCCAAACATTTCTCCAGAGCTCAGTTTTATTCTCCCACACCTCACTTCCCTCAGTCCTTTATTCTCAAGCTGAGGTGTCTGCTGAGAAAAGCCGCTCTGCGTCTCCCTGGTCTGCTGGGGGGAAGCAGCTAGTGTGGGGTTGCCTCTCCCCATTTGTAAGTAGGGATCTGATGTAAGTCGGATCCATGTAACCCAGGGACTGCCTGTATACCATACAAATGAAACGATTTATAGCCCATTACTTTTGGTCTGTGTCTCTTCGACGTCTCTAGAATAAAGGTTTTCAAAACCTATGTTTCCATAAGTATCTGGATGGGTGCAAAGGGGTTTAAGAGTGAAAGATGTTTTTGTTCACTTCTCCCAGGAGAGCTCCTATCTTCTACTACAGGAAACCCCAGTCTTACGACAGCCTGAGTTGTGACCTCCCGCACTTACAACCTTTTTAAAAAGTGTGGAAGGGGCTGAAACCCCTCAACTTACATCCTCGGCCTGCGTTTATGATGGCGCACGGCGCCTATCGTAAATGCGGGTTCAAGTTATGATGCCCCCGACTTCCAACGCTTCCCTAGGAACCAATCACATTGCAAGTTGGGGGCCGCCTGTATATATGTTTAGAGAGTTTGTCTGTCTGTTTCATCTGAAATTCCTGCTAAATGGTAAAAGCTAGGCCCACAAATTCGATATACAGCTTCCTCTAATCATAACTTAAAATGGGATGTGCCTGGAATGGGATTGTTTCTCATAAAACCAAACCGAAAAGAGACAGATTCACCAAATCAAGTACAGTCCTCAAAACTGACAGAACTGAGCAACTGTTGAAAGAGACTGAACCAAGATGAGCCAGAAAAATAGGATAACCTGGAATAGGATTGCTTCTCAATAAACCTTACAGAAAAGAGATAAAATAGAGAAATTTGGAGTATTGCTCTGTTTTGGCACAGCTAAATCAATGTTTAAGGTTTGAAAACTAGAAGAAAATGATACTGAAAATCACATTGACTATAGCTCTTTTTTGTTAAAACACGGTGAGTGATAAGAATTTTTAGGGATGAAGAAAAAATATCTTGATGGAATTCCCATTTTAAAAAATTTACCAAAAAAAATTAAATGGAAAATTTTTAATAATCCCATTTTTTAGGAAATCCTAAATAAAAGTTAACATCATCAAAATAACATTGCATTTTTTAAAAAATACAGTCATTTAAATAAAGCAGGTACATTTTCCTTTAATTTAAAAAAAACCCTTGAGTTAAGGACCCAAACAACACTGGGTACATTTCCTAGTTAGTATATAAAAATACAGTTATTTCCAGAAAAAACAGTGTGTATTCATGTTTCATCTAGGTGAATAATAACCAACTGTATTTGAATATATACTTGTGAATTTCCCCTGGAAGGATTCAAATGCTCTGATTCAAAGTAAACATTATCCCACCTCCACACTTCCCCACCCCCAGTGATGTGTCCAATTTAAAAAATTGCGAAAATCAGCTCAATCACATTTGGGGCTTAAGTTCCTACTGTTCACGTCCCAAAAAAAGCGAGCAGGACTGATTTTCATTGCTTTGGTTGATGATTGATTGAGTGACTGGACAATCCAAAAGGCTCAGTATGGTGTTGTCTGTAACCACTACAACTTTTTACTCCAGCTTTATGTTAATTCACCATTAGCTCACTGTGAGGCCTGCTGTCTTGTGCCATAAGCTCACACATAAGTTGTGTAGTGGGACACGTAGCTTGTCGTCATGGGCCGTTAGCCAACAGAACAGCAGAACAAAGACCCTTTTATAATCAATTTTCCTGTTGGGTGTATGATGGTGTGTCTTTATGTGGCCCTGTTAGGAAAACACAGTTGTGATTCACCAGTACTCATTTCCCTAATGGTGTTTTGTAAGAGAAGCGTTATTGACTTAACACTGGAAATTTGGAACCCTAGAGTCCTGACCAAGAAAGCAGATTGTTTGAAATCAGTTTCAGAGGAGTAGCCGTGTTAGTCTGTTTCAGTAAAAAAACAAGCAGTCATGTGGCACCTGGAGGACAAACACATTTATTTCGGCATAAGCTTTCATGGGCTAGAGCCCATTATGTCAGATGCATGAACTGACAAAGTTGGCTCCAGCCCATGAAAGTTTATGTCCAAACAAATGTGTTAGTCTTGTGGGTGCCACAGGACTCTTTGTTTTTATGAAATCAGTGACTGTAGAAGGAAAGCTGAATGACTGAGTATATTCATTCATTGATGTTTACAGTTGGAGGGTACTTGGATACTCTTGTCTAACTTGCCACATCCTGCAGGCTTTTCTATGATAACTAGCCAATTAGCCTGTCATAAGATGGGATTTTCAGGTCTCTCCTCCACGTCGGTCTTCTCTCCTGAGTCTCCGGTCTCTCGCTCCGTCCGTCTCTCTCTCCTCCTCCTACTGCCTTCTCCTCTCTTTCAGCTCTCCTCTGCCTCCTGCCTCTCTCTCTGTCTCTCTCTTTCTCTTCTCCTCCCCCTCTCACTCGGGGGACCGCGGAGCCCAAATGGCCGTTTGGGCTCCGCACTTCTCGTACTGCATGAGGAGCACGGAGCCCAAACAGTTGCTTGCACCACTTGCTCCCCCGCGGCGGCCTGGCTGAGCAGCTCAGAAGTCAGCCGAGCGCCACGGCGGGAGGCGAAGGGGGGCAGGGCAGTGACGTTCACGGCCAAGGGGTGGGGCCTGGAGCTGCTGTCACGCCGCACATCACTGCCCCGCCCCGCCGCCTTCACCTCCCGCCATGACGCCCGGCTGACTTCTGCGCCACTCAGCCGGGCCGCCATAGGAGAGCAAGCAGAGCGAGTGGCCGTTGGGGGCCCACACTCCCCATGTAGCACAGGCCGCCCAGAGGGAACAGCCAGCATTTCAGGCAACAGCGCCACCCAGAGGGAACAGCCAGCATTTCAGCGTTACAGACTCTCAGACACTGGGCTACTTATATATATGACTAGTGTGGTCAAAAATCTGACCCAATTTTTTTTTTTGTATTAATAATCGCAAATGATGGGGTCTTGGTTGCCACATCAAACCATCTGTTCCATTGTCTGATCATCTTTTCTTTTAAGGCAATTTTCTTGATGTCTCACTTTTCTGCTTCTAATTTGTATTTACTTTGTTGATAGTTTGTTTATTTAGACTAAGCCATGACTAAACAAAGACTATTTCTGACCAAAGCCTTCCTGAAATGCTTGTCATTACCGGAATGTAATAAAGCTAACAACAAATCCTATCTAATTACTTCATAGAGATGGATTCAAGCCACACATCCCTTGCTCCAACCTCTGGAGTGAACTTTAAGTTCAAAACATGCTGTCTGAATTTTGCATTGCATCTTGGGCTGTCCTCTACTGGAAGCTGGACAAAATTTCATTGGGCTCTGCATTGATGTGCATGAAATTTGGGTTAAAAAATTATCCTTGGGCATTTCCCAAAGCATTCTTACAGGTGACCTTAATTATAGCAATGTTCTTTCTCCTATTGCCTTTTTTTTCCATTCCATCTCCCCTTTCTTAGTGAATCTGTTTGAAGTAGTATTCATTATTTCTTCGGGAACCTTTGTAGGTCTCTTCTTCCTTTCTGTCTCCAGCTGTGCGGGTGTCCCCTGTTGGCAACAGAATGGTCCAATGGTGCCTTTTTAAAGGGAAATGTTGCTCTTAGCATTAGAGAGATTCCCAGGGCAGCGTTGAGCTTGGGTAAAGGACGTGTAACCCACATGCCTTCTGGGCGTGTTGTACTGTTCTACCTGGTGGCACTTAGACCACTTTAAGAGAGGAAAAAATGAGTCTGTTCTACAGCTGGTTTGTAGCTTGCGCAGCTCCCAGGTTTGGTTCTGCCTGTTGGCGTCACAAGCGGGGGCTCAGCTGGTATGTCTCCGAACCTTGGGATGCACTTACTCAGCTAGGGAAAGTAAGTAACCCCCCACCCACCCACCGGATGTGGTATAGCATCCCCTGTAGTTGCACTTGGACCACTTACAGAGAGGAAAGAATGAGTTTCCTCTGCAGCAGGGCTACTCAACTTTGGAAGCCCCCGGGGGCCACAGTGATACTCACAGCACATGCTGTGGGCCACAACTTAAGTGCGGTTGCATATACATATGTATATGCAAATAGCTTCTTAGACACAATGCCCTGGTGCTCCCAGCACCTCCTCCCTGGAGACTAGAAACGCCAACAACCTATACCCATCTGTTCCGGCCAGCCCATCTGCTTGTGTCTTTCAATGCTCACCTGTCTAGGAGATCCCTCGCCGTTGTGGAGCACGTTCACAGTGGAGGCCATGTTCAAAGGATCCCACCCACGGGCCAAGTGTTGAGCCCTGCATAAACCCAAACCGCACTGCAGGCTACAAACAAATGGGCCGCGGGCCACATGCTGCCCTCGGGCCACGTGTTAAAGGTGTACAGACTTAGCTGAGAGCCAGCTGACTTTTAGCTCAAGCAGCAGAGGCTGATGCACTAAGCTCCAGTGGTCCCAGATACAGTTCTGCCTGTTTGCCTTACACAAGGCTGATGCAACACACCTCCCCCAAGATGTTGAACACCCGCAATACCATCAGCTTCAGTGGGTGTTATGGGCACTCTCCACTCATCTGTGCATTGAAATGTCTCTCCATTGGCCTGTTAACACCTTGTAGATGGCTACTTTGCTGCTTGAGCAGAGACTCAAAGGAACTTAAAGGGGTTTACTTGTTTGTGGTCTGAAAACAAGGCAGGCAGACTGGACAGAAAGGAGCCAGAACTCTATGGCAAGAATCTCTTATTACCAATAAAAACGACAAAGGGAGAATTCCCCTGGCAGGCTGAGTATGTGTTGTTTTATGGTCATGACCTCACTCTGTCAGCACTGACTCTAGACAATTATGTCACTAAGTCTGCAACATGCTATTAACCCAGATGACGACATGGTGGGCAGCTGTAAAATGCCGCCGTGATAATAACACAGTAATTATTTTGGGATGGTGAACAAAATTCCTTGCAAGTAAGTTTTGCTTTGAAAACTGGACCAGGCTTTTGAGTTGGCTCCTACTTCCTCCACCTCTAAAGGCTTCGGGTTTTTTTCCTTTCCCCACCTAAAACCATGTGGCTTTACACAGTCTTTATTCAAGCAAAATTTCCAGCGTCAAAGCCTAAAGTTCTTACGAACGGAGCCAGACTTCCATTGGGTCAGATCCTAATTGGTTGATGAGTACTTGGCACTCCCATTTAAATCAGTGCCCCCAAAGGAGAGTTCATTACAGGCAGTCCCCGGGTTATGTACAAGATAGGGACAATAGGTTTGTTCTTAAGTTGAATTTGTATGTAAGTCGGAACTGGTTCCAGATTCAGCCGCTGCTGAAACTGATCAGCGGCTGACTACAGGAAGTTCTAGGCAGAGTTGCTCTGCCCCCGGCTTCCTGGAATCAGCCACTGATCAGTTTCAACAGCGGCTGAATCTGGACTCCTGGGACAGAACAGCTGGGGCGCTGCCGGGTAGGTCCCCACAGGACCAACCCGGCAGCACACCAGCTGCTCTACCCCAGGCATCCCACAACAAAAGCCTGGTCTGCTGGAGGGGGGCGCACTAGCTGCGCCTCCTCCCCTCCCCAGCAGACTAGGGAGACCCGAGCAAAGCCACGGAGGCGGCGGGACCCCGCTGCCCGTGCGGCTTTGCTCCTTTGCCCCAGAGCAAAGCCGCACAGGCGGCGGGGTCCCCCACCTCTGTGGCTTTGCTCCTGTCTCCGTGCTGTGCACAGCAGGGAGACAGGAGCAAAGCCGCAGAGGCGGGGGACCCCGCCGCCTATGCAGCTTTGCTCCGGGGCAAAGGAGCAAAGCCGCACGGGCAGCGGGGTCCCGCCGCCTGTGCGGCTTTGCTCTGGTCTCCCTGCTGTGCTGGGGAGTCCCCCCCAGCACACCAGGGAGACCCGGAGCAGCTTTTCTCACCCTGGAGGACGCGGTGGCGGGACCGCTGCGCTCTGGGCGGTCCCGCCGCCCGCGAGCTCCGGGGCGAGAAAAGCCCCGTTCGTAAGTGCGGATCCGACGTCAGTCGGGGACTGCCTGTACTCAGTTTTAGCTCAGGGCTTACTAAGGGTAAGTCTGCACTCTGCAGCTTTTTGCAAGCAGGGTGCTCCTGCCTGCAAGGCAGCATTCACGCTTTCACTTGCCCTGGCAAAACTTTTGTCATTGGTGGGGGAGGAGAGAGCATTTAAGTACCTGTGAATGACACACACACAAAAGTTTTCTTGATCAAGCACAAGTGTAGACTAGGGATGTAAAATCCCATTTAATTTGATACCTGTTTAAAGGTTAAGTTTAACCAGTTAAAAGATTAAAAGGTGGCAGGGGGCCTGGAGTGCCCACTCCTCCCTCCCTGCCCCCCCTCCCTCCCATCGGCTTGGGCTGCTTCTGGCCCCCCATGGAGCTAGCACAGCCGCTGCAATTTCCAGGAGTGGTTGCTACATGGCGAAGGCGCAGGGGCAGCTCCCCAGGTGCTGGTTAACTGCTACCCGGTAAGTGTCCCCCGTTAAAGGGGATGCTCATGGAGTAGCCAGTTAACCATTTATCTGTTAACATCCCTAGTGTAGACTTAGCCTTAGTCCTTATTCAAACACGGTTCCATGGAAGTCAGTGAGAACAAGGTCAGAGGAAGGACTCAGGTTTCCACCCAAGCTGCAGACTCTGAATACTTCTCATGACTCGCATTGAGAGTTTTGATACACTTCTGTATTTGAGTGTGACACCCATGGCAGCACTGCTTGAAGACAGACTGAATTAAAAATGGTGTAAAGTCTTAGGCTACGTCTACACTGGCATGAATTTCCGAAAATGCTTTTAATGGAAAAGTTTTCCGTTAAAAGCATTTTCGGAAAAGCATGTCTAGATTGGCATGGACGCTTTTCCGGAAAAGCACTTCTTGTGGAAAAGCGTCCGTGGCCAATCTAGACGCGCTTTTCCGCAAAAAAGCCCCGATCGCCATTTTCGCGATTGGGGCTTTTTTGCAGAAAACAGAACTATGCTGTCTACACTGGCCCTTTTGGGCAAAAGACTTTCGGAAAAAGACTTTTGCCCAAACAGGAGCAGCATAGTTTTTCCGGAAAAGCACTGATGATTTTACATTAGATCGTCAGTGCTTTTCCGGAAATTCAAGCGGCCAGTGTAGACAGCTGGCAAGTTTTTCCAGAAAATCAGATGATTTTCCCGAAAAACTTGCCAGTGTAGACACAGCCTTAAGGATTTGGTCCATGGAGCCCATTGCAGGTTAAATAAAAAGCTCTGAAATGAGTTCTGCTTGAAATAGAATCTACAGTAATCATGTGGTTTGTATCTCTGAGCCCGGGAATGTTTCACTTAATCAAGTTGAGGTGTTGTTTTCACTTTTCTATATGTCTGTGCAGGTAGTTGCATACGTTTTTGAGGAGTTTTTGCCCAGTGCTAGATATTAAATGAACAGCTGCATTATGGCAACAGGTGGACTTACAAATGATGCTGAAGCCGTGAAATGAACTGAGCTAGGAAAGGTGAAGAAACACCCCACTGCTCTGATGGGGCCTTTTTACAGAGAGACTCAACAGTCCATTTCGGAATGTGCTGCAGAAACCTCTTTGAGTGTCCTGCTAGTTCGTGTTTGGAAAATCTCTTCTGCGTAAAGCACCTGCCCCCCAGACACTTCCTATAGGAATTTAAATCTGGCACGTGAGGCCATAGGGGAGACACCTGTGGGGCAGTCATGTTCTTCGGAGGAAGACCTTTCTAATGCCACGTGATGACAAAGGAGTGACATTTGTGGTATGGTGGGTTTTGACTCTCATGGGTATGATCCCATATTGGGTATGGGAATGGGCATGATCCCATATTAGCAGGCAGCGCTGTGCTGTCCATAGAATTTGAGGCAGCTGCCCCAGACCCTGCACTCTGGGGGGCCCCACAAAGGCTGCCTCAACTGTCCTATGAACAGAGCCCAGGGCAGCTCAGGGGATTGCCTGGCAGGAGGAGCATGAGGTAGCAGCAGGATTCGCCCACTCCTGGAGCAACCCGGGAGCAACCCGGCACCTACACTGCTCTGCCCTGCCACCCTCTCCCAGCCCTCGGAGTCGGCTCTCAACTTCACCATGGCAGCAGGAAGCAGAGCACCCCAGCCCCAGGGCACTCACTTCCTGCCACCACAGCGAAGCGGAGCGCAGTGGGCTGGGGTGGGGGGGTGGAGCGGAGCAGGCTGGCGGGTCACTCCCACTTTCATGATGGATATGGAAGTGGGGGCCAATCCCTGCAGCTGCCCTGCTCCAGGCCTCCTGGTAATCCCTCAGCTTGCCTTGCTCACGGAAGAGGGGAGAGCAGGAGTGGGATGGGTCAGGCTGGGGATAGAGTGGGGTTGGGGCTTGGATCCACAGCAGGGGGGATACCCTAGACCCCATGCCTGGGGAGGGGGTTACTCCAGGTCCCATACCCCCCATGCATGGCCCTGTTGGCAGGGCTGATAGCATACCCAAAATAAACTCATTTTATTGCCTTTTGTGTCAAACTAGATTGTAAAGTCTTCAGGGCAGGAACTATACACATCACAATACAAGGAAGAAACCGGACTCTAGTATGTAGTTTGATTCTCAGTGTAAATAGGCTTATTTACTTCCAAACAATGAAAATCCTGGACTTAAGAACAGGTGAATTCCAGTATAAGGATAAGAGATGGTTTCCTATCCAAGGACCTGCAGAACAGAGGAGTTGACCATAATTCACCATTGTATTTGTTTTAGGCCAGGTGATCTGACACAATGCAAACATAAATCCTTTAAGCACATGGTTTACCCAAGACACTGACACGCTCCCAATTGCCTTTTTCCTGGGTCAGTGGTGGCAGGCAAAAAGTATAGTGCAAATAAGCATTCAATTGGCTTTGTGCACCATGTTTTGAACGCTCAGTATAAAGCTAACAGATTATAGTGTTTGGGGTTTGGATCAAAATAATAGTAAAACCTTGGGAGGAGGGTGCTGCTGGAAAGTGGAGTGTGGCTACTGTTTGCCAACAGGCTACTGGGGTGAGAGTTGCTGGATTCGGACTGTGGCTGTACATAGACACTCAGGGTGTGACCTGCTGTTCGGCTGTTTGTGAGGAAGGCAGTTTGGGTGCTACAGCAGCAAAGTATCGTGAGGCACCCAGAGAAGGGGTGACACCATCCCTCACTGCTCTGGAATGTCCTAGCAGGTTAAAGCCTTTAAACTTGTGAGTGGTTCTAGGTTAATGCAGGTAGGAGCTCTCTGCTCCAGGACTTTCTGGTCCAGGACTCTCTAGTCCAGGAGCCCTGGCAGCTGGAAGCAGGGGCTGGGTGGGAGTACGGCAGCAGAATGGCCAGTGGTCGGGAGTGCAGCTGAGGCCGGCGGCCAGGGCCAGGAGCATCGCTGGGGCTGATGGCCAGGACCAGCAGCTCAGAGTGTGGTTGGAACTGGCAGCCAGGACTGGGGGCTGCAGCCAAGAGTGTGGCCAGGGACCAAGAGCATTGCCAAGGCTGGGGACTTGGAACACGGCTCGGGCCAGTGGCTGGGGCCAGAGCGGGGAGGAAAGCCAGGAGGGTTTCCTGGCAGCTGGAAAGCTGGCAGGCCTCCCGCCCCGGGAGAGCCTGAAGGCCTATGGCAGGGGACCAGAATTGACTTTCCCAGGTCCACAAAATTCTCTCATTAGGGGCCAGTCAGGTCCCAAGGGTGCTGGAGCAGGGAGGTCCAATATGCAGTGAATAAAAATCAGTTTCCCAGTGGCCGATGTGGGATGAATTGGTAGGACTCAGTCAAGCTCCTAGTAGCTGTTTGTCCACATCATACAAAATGCCCCGGCAGCCTGGAACTCTTGCTGAAAGCCTAACCTGTGAGAATGAGGCGTGATTGTGTCTGATTTCCCTGTCTGGGTCAACTGGCATGGTTAATTCACGTTGTCCGGGTAGCAGAGGGGGAGACTGCCCAGACTGTACATCCTCCCTGGCTAAAGAGAGGACTTTGCTTCCCAGGGCTGTTATTTGGGAGCATTTCAGCAACAATGAAGGCTTTAAAACGGCGGGGAGGAATGAAGTCTCATTCATAGCAGGTGTATCAATCAAACTCGATTTGAAATGGTGATTGGCGAACACTGAAGAATCAGCAATAATCTATATTCCTATTGGTTAAAAGAGACAAGTAGCCAGCATTAGTTCTAGAGATTGATTTCTAGCAGCTGTCCAGACGCACATGTTGTGTTACATGTCTCTTGTACCATTCTAAAGTGATGAATACACACAATTATATTTGGCCAATAAGGCTTTTCATAACGATACAATTAGGATTCTTTCTTGCCTCTCTTTTCCCATCCCTTTCTATCCATTGTGCTTACATTTTGCATACCTGTTCTCACAATGACTGTACAACCGACCTATAAGGTGTAGAAGCTAAAGATAGGGCTGGTGAACACTTTCTGCATTTTGAATTTTCTATGAGCATTTCCATGAAAATTATTTTTTTGACAGCAACAAAAATGAAACATTTAATGGAAAATGTTCAGGATGTCTCCACGAACTCTGAGCTCTGGCCCGCAATAGCTGATGCCCAAATAAAATTGCTAGTCTTTCAGATGCCATGGGACTCCTTGTTTTTGCTGAAAAAGATTTACTGGGCTACTCCTCTGAAACTTGAGCGCATTGTAACATCCAATCCAGAATTTCCTCGTGTGTGGAGGATTGAGTGATTATTTTGCCCCCTAAATCCCCTGTCAATGATTTCATCAAACAATTAACCTTCCTTACTGGCTGCTTTGACCTACAGCATCTCAGAGTGAATCGACCCCTTTATACAGACTCTGGAAAGGCAGCCTCTCTATAAGGATTATGTAATCACAGCAATGTTATTTAACTCTGTCCTGCTGGCAGCTAACGTTCCTGTTGATTCATAAATTTAAATATGGGCCAGAACCTATGATCCCAGTCCTGGGAATAGATGGCATTTATTCTTCTGAGCTGGACTGAGGCCAAGACTAGCAGCTTGAATAAAATGCTGAAAGACAAAGTCTCTAGCTGGCAAGTACAACCAGAAATGCCAGGCAGCCAAACTTTGGGCCCAGGGCTGGACTGAGCCATTCCGGCGCCCCAGGCAGACAGGTTAATTGTGCCTTGGGTTGGAGGAGGGCACATGCGCGGCCCCACCCCCGCCCGGCGCGTGGGGGGGGGGGTGCACGCAGCTGGTGATGGCAGGACGCATGTGCCTCTGGCTCGGTCCAGCCCAGCTACCACCGCTGGCGCGCAGCTCTGGGCCGAGCCTGGGCATGAAGGGCCCTGCTGCCGTGGGGGGAAGGGCGCTGCTGGCCGACGCTGCAGGGTGGCCACTGGAAGCTGCTGCAGCCCACAATCTGGGAGCCAGGCGCACGGCGCCTGATGGCAGCTATAAGGGGCGCTGCATGCCCCCCATAGGTTGGCATCAGGTGCCCCCCATAGGTTGGCACCCTGGGCACTCCAATCCTAGCCCATGCCTTAATCCGGCCCTGTTTGGGCCCTTGTGTGAAGCAGATCTGTGGCTGTGGCCTTCTTCAGTTTCTCTTTCGAGAGAGACTGGGCATTTGCCACCCAACACGATGATGCCAGGAGATAAATAGTGATGTCATGGTGGGGAAGGTCACATAGCAGCCTGGTTGTGTCCTGCCACCCCCTCGTATCACAGTGACATAACAATGTCAAGTTTTATCCCACCTCAGCAGCGCTGTTGTGAGGGGAAATCATGTGTTTCAGAAATGTCAATGAGCTGCAGCTCCACACGGTGAAACTGGATGTCGCTGTACAATTTGAGATGCTTGACAATGCTATCGGCAACCTTGGGGTAGGTTTTAACGAAGATGGTTTTGATTTGAGCGTTGGGCCTTTTTTAATGGGATCAGCCATTCCTGTCCCACTTGTGGGGTGCCATCAACCGGAAAGACTTGAAACCTTACCTCAGTCTGTGTACGTTGCTGAGTCCTGGGGCAGGCTAGGAAAAAGTTGACTCAGATTGGGAGACCTGTTTCCCTCTGAAGTACTTAAAATATGTCCATGGCTTTTACTGCCCTATAAAATGAGTTAGACATGCAGTTGAACTAATGCCTAATTAGTCTGGCATAGGAATTTGCTTTAGGAGAGAAATGCAGTCCGGGCTTAAGGACAAAGGATTGCAACTGAAAAGTCCAGAAGGGATAAAGAGTTTAATATACCTTGGTTGTTGGTTTTGTTCTTCCTTTCGATGTGGATGCTTGGAAGAAGAAGATACCCAGACTGCGTGGTGCTGAACCCAAATGGCCTTGGTAGTGCTTCAGGGAAGGAAGAGGGGTGGGGTGACTTGAAAACACTAATGTAATTGTGGAAGGCAGGATCGAAAAACTCAGCCTTTTAAAATTCTGAATAAAGCCAAGTTAAGTTTCTTGTGTTCCCCGGCATGGCAATTCTGTCCCTCCTCACCTTTCTGTGCTTCTTTATTGCCGTGTCACCCCTGCAGGAATTCAGCAGCTTCTGACCACCCATTACTCTGTTTCTTTCACATACCCCTCACACATGGAACTATTCCCTGAATTAATCCATAATGCCTCTCTTTTCTCCTTAAGTTGCGCCTTAGGGCTTGTGTCTGCTGTGATATCTTCAAAAAAAATTTAACCAGCTCATGACAGAGAAGGTGGGTACCCAAACCAAACAATCTGTCAAATGATTGAGAACCAGCAAGTTGTGCACATGGGTTGTTCTGTGACATATTACAAACATATTACATTCCTTGCATAGGTGCCAGAACTAGAGGTATAGGGGGCAGGATGATGTAGTTTGTAGCAATTTCCTTTATAGGCAGGGTTTACTGTTTGGTTCAATGGCTCTTAGAACCCCCATAATACAAATTCCAGCCTCCTGGTTCCTGCCTCCCCCTTCCTTTCTTCCCTCACCCTGGTTGTTACACTTGCTCGTTGTGACTTGTCCAAAACTAGCTGGTAAGTACATCAGGGCCAGGCGATGGGGGGGGGAGGTCAACATTTTAAATAATAGGACCCTGCAGTTGGGCTCTTGAATTGATATGTAGGAATGTAAATAAGTTGCCTGGATTTTCAAAATGGCCAAGTACCCATTGGCTCCTCTTGATCTTTCTTCTGTATGTGTGTGCAGGACCTGGCACAATGGGACTCCAATCCTGAGCAGAGCATTTGGGGGACACTGCGATACAACTAATAATAATGAACAGTAGTAACAATAGGCCTGAGTAAAGTCTGTCGATAGACTCCAGACTCAGATACTTAGTGTACTCAAAAAGAGAGCTTACTCAAAGACGGCACTGCATGAACCAAGGGCAATTTGACATGTTCATGACCAAAGAATTTAGTCTTTTACCATATCCCTGTGAGGCAGGGAAAGTATTGTTATAGGATGAAGAAACTGAGGCACAGGGTCTGATGAAAGCCACAGAGGCACTTATTTTCATTGCAGGGATTAAAAGAAGAAGAAAAAGAGCTAGACGTGTTTATAACAGGTTGAACCCCTTCTGGTCTGGCACCCTTGGGACCTGACCAGTCCCAACTGATATTTGCCGGACCAGGTTGATCCCTCCACTCCAGGCTATCAACCCCCACTACCCCAACTTGCTGCTGGTCCCCAGCCCTTTGGGGTTCTTCAAGTCTTCCCTGGTCTGGAAAAGCTCCTGGTCCCAGTTCACTGGTTTTTCCCAGTAAATGGTCCAGCCCCAGAGCACACACAGGGTCACCAACAATGCCAGACCAGGTGTGTTGCCGGACTAGGGGAGTTATGCTCTCCAAAATTTGACATTCAAATGACAAGTCTGCTTCGTCTTAGGTCAGCCCTTTGAAACTCTGGCCAGTGCTTTCTGTCAGAAGGTTGATCTGTTTAAAATTTGTAAAATCTCACGATTAGTATCAGGTTGGCTTTATTGTAAATCTTTCACTTGTATTTCCAGGCTGAAGTAAACATACAAGTGTAATCATTTTGGCTTTGAGTTTGGAGGGCACGTTTAGGCAGAAGAGGCCAAACTGATAGGGCTAAATCCTAAAAGCCAAGGAAGAACAACAGTGTCAGAACTGACTACTGGGAGAACAAATATGGATTTATACCTTAGTGCATGGCTGGAATATAAAGCAGAAGTTATTGGAGGGATGTTCTTACTCTGACTCGGCCTCTCCTCCTCAAAGCATCGTGTCAACACGTTGAAGATTCAGAAAAGTCAGACCCGGGCAGTGCCAGATCCATTGGCTGATAACACTGACGCCAGCAGACAAGGGTCAAAGCCATGTAGTTTGACCTTTGTTCCAGCAGGGATTAAATTGATTCTAATTAATAGCCATCTCTTCTCAAGAGTCTCAAAACTATCCTCGCAGAATTTGTAATGAATTTAAATTGTACCTTCTCATAGGTTGGCTCTGAATAACGCCTAATTAATGAAGGGTCCTGCTACCTTAATTATAGTTATTGACTGTTGTACAACCACATGCTAACCTGTTTTGGTTAACTGAGAGATTCGTGCTCTGTCTGAGCACTTGTAGCAAGAAAAAGGCATTTTAGAGATACTCGTAGTGACACAAGTGCCGCTCTGCAGAATTTGGCTCTCCTCCTGTAAACTGGAGCATTTAAAGAGGGGAGGTAGATGGAGTGGATGTTAATATGGTGGTGTGCTTTGTGGTGGTATGAACTTACTTGTTCAGAAATGGCTTTGCATTGTAACAGCCCTGTTGGTAAAAATCCCCTTTCTAAGGGAACGGGTTCAGAGAAAGGAGGGGCTGTATAAAGCTTCATGAAGCACTGTTTCAGTTTCAGACTTGACCTGGATGAAACAACCTACCTAGGGATGTGAAGGTAGTAGTTCAGTGTCCATGGCCCATTCACTCTATAGGAGAGGATATTTAGTGTTAGTAGCTAATTTGATTATAGGCACATCTTCCCGTTAGGTACAGGACAGTAACCACTTCACTACCAGCTGAATACCAGCATCAAATGGTTACAACTTTCAAATCTTAGCAAAATTAGATTTCAGTACTTACTAGGAAATCCTTCCTCAGCAATAAAATACAGTCTTGCCAACCCCTGCTATTTAGAAAACATGCATCAGTCCTTGTGATGGGGCATCTGCCCCACACTGGCCCTTTAAGGGGTTAAACTCCAGTCTGCGCAAAGGCTGGAGGGGTGGAGCTACCAGCTGTGGCTGTTATGAGCCAGTCAGGACTCAGCTGAGGGCAGTATAAATAAAGGCTCCTGGAGGGGTGGAAACAAACTTGCTCTTGTTGTGGAGCAGAAGGGACCTGGCTGCTAGGGAAGCTAAAGGCTTCCTGACTCAGAGCAGGGCTGGGGAAGCTCTGGCCAGGCGAGCTCCCAGGCTGCAGGGCCTGAAGCAAGGCCTGAGACTGCTAGAGCTGCAGAGAGGCAGCCAGGGTAGGCAAAGGCAGCAGTACCAAACCCAGGACTGATGCCGGCAGAACCCCACTATAAATCTTCTCCCAATTTTACATCAAACCATTCATAACTGCTCTTTTAGTGCAGCCTTTCAGCCAGTTAGACATGCATCTTAGAGTAATTTAATCAAGACCACATTTTCCCAGTTTGCTTATGAGAATGTCATCTGGGACAGCATCAGAACCTTTAGCACAATCAAGATCAATCATGCTTACTGCTTTCCCTGTATCCAATAGGCCAGTAACCTTGTCAAAGAATGAAACTGAGTTGGCTTAACATGATTTGTTCTTTTTTAATCCATGCTGGCTGCTTCTTTTAAGCATATAATCCTCTAAAGTGCTTACAAACTGATTATTCAATAATTTGTTCTAGTACCTTTCTGGGTATCTACATTAGTCAACTAGTCTATAATTCCCTGGGCATTCGTTGTTTCTCTTTTTAAAGACAGGCATTATGTTTACCTTGTTCCAATCCTCTTGGACTTCACCTATTCCCCACAAGTTCCCAAAGATAATGGCTACCAATTCTGAGATTGCTTCAGCTAGCTCCTAAAGCATCTTAGAATGAATTTCATCAGACCCTGCCAATTTAATTGCATCTCACTTACCTAAATAGTAATTTAAACTGTTCTTTCCTGTATTGGCTTGTGTTCCTTCTCCCTTGTCGTTAATAGTGGGTTGAATATCTGGTCACATTCGTCTTTTTAATGAAGACTGAAGTGACGTAGGCACTGAACACCTATGTCTTCTCGATGTCATCAGTTGCTAGCTCTCCTTCTCCATTAAGCAGAGCACCTACCCTTTCCTATGTCTTTCTCCTGCTTCTAATGTATTTAAAGAACCTCTTCTTATTGACATTTATGTCCCTTGCTAGGTGTAATTCATTTTGTTCCTTAAACAAAATACAGGACTATGTAGCACTTTAAAGACTAACAAGATGGTTTATTAGATGATGAGCTTTTGTGGGCCAGACCCACTTCCTCAGATCAAATAGTGGAAGAAAATAGTCACAACCCCATATACCAAAGGATACAATTAAAAAAGTGAACACACATGAAAAGGACAAATCACATTTCAGAACAGAAGGGGGATGCATGTTCTGTTCTGTTCTGAAATGTGATTTGTCCTTTTCATATGTGTTCACTTTTTTTAATTGTATCCTTTGGTATATATGGTTGTGACTATTTTCTTCCACTATTTGATCTGAGGAAGTGGGTCTGGCCCACGAAAGCTCATCATCTAATAAACCATCTTGTTAGTCTTTAAAGTGCTACATAGTCCTGTATTTTGTTTCAGCTACACCAGACTAACACGGCTACATTTCTATCACTGTTTTGTTCCTTAGACTGCCTGATTTTTGTCCCTACGTGATTGTGCTAGTCTTTTGTATTCTTCCTTAGCAATTTGTTATAGGGTTTTGTTACTCTTTTAAGATTAAAGCACAGCCACGGCAGCACTGTAAAGTGAAAGCGCGGCTACTTCAGGAGCGCTGGGAGAGAGCTGCCCCGACACTCCCTATACACCACTTCCACAAGGGCAGTAGCTAACAGTTCTAGGAGCATGTTTACAGTAGTGCTTTATAGCACTGTAACTTGCTGCGCTTTGCGTGGGGGTGTTTTTTCATACCCCTGAGCCAGAATGTTGCAGCGTAGTAAAGTGGCCATAGTAGACTTAGCCTCTGTTTCAGCTTTTTGTAGGTTTTCTTCTTCGCTTTTTCAGGTTCTTAAACAGCTCCTGATGGGGCTGTCTTAGTCCTGTACCTCTTCTTTTATCTTCTCATCAGGATAGTTTGCAGTAGTGCCTTTTAAAAGTGATGCCTGCAGAAACCATCAGCTCTCCTGAACTCGGCTTTTCCTTAGATTTCTTTCTGATGAGACTTTACCTACCAGTCTGCTAATGTCTGCTTCTTTGGAAACATTGCCAGACTCCAGATAAAATCATGAGGTTTGGCAACATAGAGTATAAAGAGGGTGCACTATTCACCTTTCCCTCCACTTAGAAGGAATGGGCAGTTCTGTCACTAACGCTCAATAACAAAAACCAGACAATCAGACCTTTCCAGCTTGAAGATTAAATTGGTGTTTTTCTTGGAGCTGTGATTTTTAACCTCCTTGCTAATAGTAAACAGAGATGCCAACCCCTGTGATTAGACTATTCACTGACATGAGATTTGGCTGTCTTGAACTTTGGGTAGGGAATGGGGAATATGGAGATCCAGTTTTAGCAACTTGGAACTGCGCTGACTATGACCCGAGTACCTTTCCAGTACAGTCACTTAATGGAAGGAACTAAACGCCAGGTTATTGCCCGAAATGGTGACTTCATGCTTCCCAGTGAAATGCTGAATGGAGACCCCTCCCCTTGCAGGCAAAGAAATAGTCAATATTTCACAGCGGCTCTCTTGGTATAAATATTTCTTTCTCCGTGCTGCAGTAACTAGCTCCTGCCACACTGAAGTAAGGGCATTTCCAAGAACTTCGTGAAACTAAGGAGCACCTCTGAGCCAAGTTGCTCAATTTAAGATTGCAGGATGTGATGTCCATACAAAATTGCACAACCTCTTTTCCTTGCTCTTTTATTTGAATCCTGACACATCAGAGATCATCCTGTGTGTTGCATATGCTTAGGGACTGTGGTTTGGAGCAAATCAGAAGTTTGCCTCCTTAGAAGCAAACTGTTAGACTATCAAAGGGGCTCTGTGGGGTTTCAGGTCCTTGAGTTCCATGTGTAACCGTTGCAGACTGGTGTTTGACACCTTTGGCTCTGTGCAGAGAAGTGGGGAGGGAGGGCAAGTTGGCACCTTGCATCTCATTTACAGCCCAGGGTTCATCAGCAGGTCAGCCAGCTCCTCATGACATCATTACACTTGTTTACCACTCATACAGAGGAAGTGCTGTACTGGGCTTTGACCACCATCAGCATCTCTTTTTTTTTTTCCAACCCCAGAAGTTTTTTTTTTTGCAGAACCAGAAGCAGAGTAAGGAAGTGTCTTAACACCGAGGGGATTTAAGTATCTGTTCCTAATTAGGAGTTCAAAGGAAAAACAAGAGTCAGAAAATTCCTAGCATTCATAATGTAATATTTCAAGAGCAGTATTCCATATGGCCATTGAAATCCCAGGTGCCAGAATCACATGTCAGCTTTGCAGTGTAAATCCAGAGGAACTTTGCTGAGGACGTGAAATTTATTCTAGTGTCACAGCCCTAATGGTTAAAATCAGAGTGGAAGCGGTTAACAAAGTTTAACATAAGATTTTGTGTTCTTAATTCACATATTTAGGACAATTTAGGCTACTAAAACCATATTTAAACTCCTCACGGTCCGAATGGCAAAGACGATGAACATCCAGAACAGGGATGGGCAACCAAAGCCAGTGAGTGCACCGCACGAGTGGCCCTCTTTCATTCAGTGGGCTGCAAGTTTGAAATCGGGCATGTACACTAACCGTGACCTCAAGAATCAGATTAAATCCACTAATACACAGCACATTCCAAAACAAGCATGTGCACCTATTAATAGAATTGTCATCAATTTCAAATAATAAAAATAGAAACATTTACACCAGCTCTGCCGTACATCACACTCAGTACGACTTCTGGCTGGATCTGTCCTCCCCGAGCTTTCTTAGGTGAGGCATAAGGGATGTGCAGATGCTTTGCAATTCAGCGCTGAGACTTCCATCCATTAAATCCCTGCCCGGCTTCTTGGAACCCTAATTAGTCGTATGTGGCTCACGGGCCGCAGATGGCTCACCACTGATCCAGGATTTCCCACTGAATTTGATGGGAATAGCTGGCGCTCATTCCTATTGAAAATCTAATTTCAGACAAAGTTCAGCGAGTGAATAGATTGTGTTGGATGTTAGTAAGTAAGGGTTAGACTCTTAAAAAGCAATTTAGTATGTGCCCACCCCATGTATGCTCACACCCTCGTTCATGGGCCGATATCCCCTCTGGAGATCTGTCCCTCTATGCCAAAACTGCTTAAACTGGAGAAGCAAAAATAATTGTTCTGCTCTGGTGGTGCTAACTTCATTTTCTCTTAAAGTAAATGGGTGTCACTGAGAGCAGAATCCAGCTATGTCTGTAGACAGGGCCTCGGTGGGCGTATGTCTAGAGTACATGCCTCTATCGCCAGAGGCATGTAAATTAGACTTCCTGACATAGTCAGCGAAGCTGGGATTTAAATATCTCCGGCTTCATTAAAATAAAAATGGCCACCCTGCTGTGCCAGCTCAGCTGATCGTTGGCACAGCGCGGCAGTCAAGACACGGATCGGTCTACAGGGGAAGCCTTTGTTGACTGCTCCCTTATGCCTCATGAAACAGGAGCAGTTGACAAAGGTGTTCCCTGTCGACCGATCCGTGTCTTCACTGCCGCGCTGTGCCGACGATCAGCTGAGCTGGCACAGCGCGTCAGCCATTTTTATTTTAATGAAGCCGGGGATATTTAAATCCCGGCTTCACTATGGCTGTGTCTAGACTGGCAAGTTTTTCCGCAAAATCATCTGATTTTTGCAGAAAAACTTGCCAACTGTCTACACTGGCCGCTTGAATTTCCGCAAGAACACTAACAATCTCATATAAGATTGTCAGTGTTCTTGTGGAAATACTGTGCTGCTCCCGTTCGGGCAAAAGCCCTCTTGCGCAAATCATTTGCGCAAGAGGGCCAGTGTAGACAGCACAGTACTGTTTTGCGCAAAAAAGCCCCGATGGCTAAAATGGCGATCGGGGCTTTTTTGCGCAAAACCACATCTAGACTGGCCATGGACACTTTTCTGCAAAAAGTGCTTTTGCGGAAAAGCGTCCTGCCAATCCAGTCGTGCTTTTCCGAAAATGCTTTTAAAAAACTTTTCCATTAAAAACATTTCCGGAAAATCCTGCCAATGTAGACGTAGCCTGACTGTCAGGTAGTCTAATTTACATGCCTCTGGCAACAGAGGCATGTAGTCTAGACATATCCTGTGAGATCCTGGCAGTGCGGCTTCTAAGGAGCTCCTCTCTGATATGGAGTTGGGGGAATGGAGTAAACCTATCCCAGAGCCCATGCTGAGCTCAGGGCCTCCAGACCAACTCTCCTAGGCTGGGAGCTGGGTTCTGCGTTGATCCTGGAGCATCGGCAGCATTTGTGTTCTGCAGGCAGCAGGCAAATCACCACCCCTAACAAACTGATCAGTGGTTTCACTCTGCCCGTGGTTCCTGGTGGACTTGTTCCTCCCCACTTAACCCCCTCTGTGTGCTTTGCTGTGGGGGAGGGCAGTCCTGCCCCATGTAATGCTCTGACTTCTGCCCCTTTCACTTGTCTGTTGTGCTAATTGCAGTGGAATAAGTGAGCCCAGAGACTTAAAGGCATCAACATGATTGTGTCACTATACAAAACTAAAGAAAACACTGAGTAGCCCTGGGACACCATAGCCCTGGAGTTATTTCGAAATAACCCCCCTTATTTTGAAATAATAAGTGGAGCATCCTCACTACCAAGCCCGTTATTTCAAAATAGTGGGCCGGTTACAGTAGACTTCCGATAATCTGGAACCTATGGGACCTAGGTGGTGCCGGATTATCAGATATGCTGGACTATCAGGAGGTACTATAAGATGGTTATATATATATATATATATATATGTGTGTGTGTGTATATATATATATATACACTGTATACATTATATACTGTATATAAAGTGTTCTTAACCCTTTTTATTGTACATACAGTATACTGTAATGTTTTAGTTCTTTTTAAGCCTTTTTTACCCTTTTTGCTCAGTTCAGCTGCTGCCGCTGTTACCTTGTGACTCATTTTTTGCCGAAGCTCGCTCACTAGGCTCTTGCCATTTTGATGCCGGACTATCAGGAGTGCCGGACTATTGGAGTTTTACTGTATTTCGAAATCTGTACTCCTGCTTTCCTGGGTGAAATAGTTACCGTGTTTTAGCGTATATAACCCGCACTCGTGTATAACCCGCAGTCCTTCTTGGCTGTGTAAAAAAAAAAAAAAATTAGATTACCCGTGGATGTGTATAACCCGTGGGTTCTATAGGCTAATTCACAGTAATTGCACATACCAGGGGGGAACAGAGAGTCCTGCACAGGCAAGCTGGCTGGCCTGCAGGAGGGGAGCCGCACTCGCACCCAAGCCCCGTGCAGCCGCAGCCAGGTGCAACCCACCTTCCTCTGGGTGGAGGAACGGAGAGCACAGCGCAGACGTGCTAGAAGCTCGTCAGGCCCTCCCTGCAGCGGAGCGGAGCTGACCAATTCTAATGGGTAAAAATAAACTTGTATACCCCGCGGGAGGGGCAGAGTTTGTAAAAACATGTATACTCTAATTTACGGTATTTAGAAATAGTTACTTCGAAATAGCAGTAGTGTGGATGCTCCGCTGCTGCTATTTCAAAACAATTACTCCCCAGAGTGATTTGAAATAATTACTCCCCAGCACTTCCTGGGGCTGTAAGTCAAGGTAGCCCGTCCACATTAAGGGAGCCTGCCTCAAACTAATTTTGAGGCTCCCTCATAGTGGGGACACGCTATTTCAATTTTATTATTTTGGGAGTTTAGTTATTTTGAAATAATTTCCAAGTGTAGACATGCCCTTAGAGACTAACAAAGCTACCCCCCAAGACTGCAGAACAAAAGAGTTAAACTTGGTTTGGCATTTCAGCTGCCGAGAGATCATCCAGTTTTGTCCCAAGTCTGCAACTACCATTAAGAATCTTATGAATCTTGTATTAAAGATGCGGAAAAACAGTTCATTTGAAACGTGAAGTATTAAGTCGGGTTTGTATTTAACACCATTGCTTATTCCCTTTCACTTTAGCCATCGAGAAATATTTTCAAAGCAGCCCTCCTGTGTGAGAGTCTTTACTAGGGTAATAACTGTCCATGTTGGAGGGAAAAGAGAAGTTAGTTGTGTGGTTTGGAGCTGTTGCTAAAGTTGGATTCAGCTTCCTTGAAGACAGAGCAAAACAAACCCACGCTAGCGGGGAGAAAACAGCAATGCTAGGAAAAGCAACTGTTATCTTGGGTGTTGACTTTCACTGCAGACTCTCTGCTGGAGAAACAAGGGCCTAGTGGCTAGTCTTATCAACTGCTGCACTAGCAAACTTGTACCTATATCAGACTGTTCAGGGCATTGCTGTTAACTGGCTTGATGAATGGGGGGGGGGGGGGAGAAGGGGTTCATAGCAATGTTGCAAAAGATGATAGGGATGTAAAATCCTGTTTAAAATGTTAACCAGTTAAACTTATACGTACATGCGCTTAGAGACTAACAAAGTTACAGACTAACATGGCTACCCCCCAAGACTGCAAAACGAAAGAGTTAAACATGGTTTGGAGTTTCAGCTGCTGGAGTAGATGGTAGGGGGGTACTCCGGCCAGGGCACATCACATGGTGCCACAGGCAATAGGATTGCCAGATGGTTTATCCAAAAATACCGAACACCCTCCTCTTCTCCCCCCCCCCCAAAGAAAAAACCACTGGGGAAAAACTTCTGTTGAGGAGGGGAAAAAAAGGACCCTGAGAGTTAAGCAAAAACAAATTTTTTTTTAAAAAAAAAACAGCATGTCCCCTTTAAGAAATGCTTTTGAGGCTTTTTGGCCCTAGCAGGCTGCCAGCGGCCATCCATCACCTTGTCTTCCTGCTCCGAGCCAGACAGCTCCCCTGCAGAACCTAGTAATCACCTGGTATTTTTGCCTCCTAGCCAGGAAAAAATCAGAAAATACTGGACATTTTTGGTGTCCAGTATTTTCTGAATTTTATTTTACTGGACAGGAGGCGAAAATACCGGACTGTCTGGGTCAATACCGGACTGTCTGGGTCAATACCAGACACCTGGCAACCCTAATAGGCAGAGGGGTGCTCTGGCCCAGCTGGACTGGAGCACCCCTCGCCTGCAGTGCAGCATGGTGGGCCTGACCAGGCTGGAGCGCACCCACCTGCCATGCACTGGGCCTGATCGGGCTGCTCTGACCACGCCAGGCATCAGTTAACCAGTTACCCCTGTAAGCATGCCAGTAAGGCAGTGTTGACTGGTTGCCCTACATCCCCAGAAGCTGCAACCTTGGACAGCTAAGCCAGTCTCTTATTAAATTAAAGGGAATAGGAAAGAGAATGAATAAGGTGGGTAAGGAGGAGGACAGGTTAAGGAGGGAAGGAGAACTGGAACCCCGGTGTCACGTTCCTGGAAGCAGTCAGGAGTTAGCCAAAGGAGAGGGAATGGTGATGTCATCAGTTCTCTCTCCAGCATAGTCTGGCCAGGGCATTTCACAAGATCAGAATGAGGGGCCCTGCTGGTGCCTTGGATCCTGGGGTTCCAGTAGGTGGGTGGGGGTGGCAGCCATGATACTAAAACTCACTCCTTCTAGTTCACCTGTCCCCCCGTGTTTTGATCCCCCCCATATGAGCGGAATTCAGGACCCCATAAAGGTGTGATGGGCAAAATAGAGCATAGGTCATTAGTTTGTCCATAATGAGACCTACGTTCTAGTCTAGTTGACTAGTCGCTTCCCTCCCCTTGCTGCCTCTATCAGAAAGAGGCAGCCGGAGGGGCATAGAAGAGGAGGAGGTACTCCAAAGCAGCAGTGCCACATGGAGCCTGTGGCCAGATCCCGGGGTCTGTACAGCACTGTTGCTTTGAAACGCCGCGTGCGCCCAAAGCTAGCTGGGGTGTCAATTGGTTGATATTTAACATACCTACGATATTCCAAAATCTCTGTTTGTGTCTTAATTTCCACTTGTAATCTCTTGTTCTTTGCCAGTCATGATTTCAACAGAGTCCTTGGATGGTGTTGGTAGACCATTCCAGTCTTTGTCTCCTTTTTGTATGTTTTCCTATCACCAAGTATTGCTATAGATGATTGTAACTAGGGATGTAAAATCCCAGTTAAAATGTTAACCAGTTAAATGGAATGTAAAACATACCAGTTAATTGGGATCCTGCAGGCAGGGGACTGCCGGGCCACTGGTTAACTGGTTACCTGTTAACATCCTTAATTGTAACATGTTGTGTATTTACACCCACTTTGCAATAATTGCAGAAGTCCTGCTAAAGCACAGTTATCATAATGCACCCTGCTAAAGTCGATGGACTAAATTCTGCTCCTAGCTACACCAGTGTGAAATCAGAGCATCTCCCATTATATCTGGAGTTACACCAGTGCAAAGCTAAAGTAAGTGAGTGTGTGTGCCCAGATGGATGCGTAGAGTGTAAATCAGGGCATAATTAGGCACTACTCTTTGATACCCCCCTTCCTGAAAATAAGTCCACTTCAAAATAATTTAGCATTCCCTCAACAGCCTCATGGATAAATGCTCTCTTTGAGAAAAAACTGTCTTCCTACACATTGTGGGCCCTAGTGGAATGTAAGCATACAATAAGTAACTGATCACAGTGGTGGAAATCTATTCCCCCTAAAATTTCCTGTTTTGTATTGTTTGAGGCCATTGCTCTTTCTTATACTTTCCTTTCCTTTGAGACCTTAAATCTTCTTTTTTTCCCTTGTCATTCCCTCTCCTGCTTTTATAAATGGTTTTCATAGCCCTCCTGGTCTTCCTCTGAGCTGTATAAATTCCTTTTGGCTCTCCTCATAGGTCAGAGCCTCTAATCCATTTATTGTTTTGTCTCTCTTCTTTGGATTCTCCCACTGTGACAGTGCAATAAAATGCAAAATCCCTTGGATGCATCATGACAATACATGGCATCAGTGCTATGTAAGTCCCAGCACCAGTTCACCGAACAGCATTCATCGATCTACTGTGAAAGTTTAGATTCATCCTAGTGGGGGTTAATCCATCTGCCTTTCTTAATGTATCTCCTGGTTGGTGTATAGTTCTTATTATAAAACTCTTCCCCAATTTCTCCATATTGCCCACAAACAAATAAATAAAGCATTGTTAAAATATCAATACATTTTTAATTTAAAACAGCTTTAAATTAGAATTTTCTTCATTTTAAGTTAACATCATTTTTCGGTCTTTATATTGTAGTCAACATACATTTTGAGTGGTGAGCATTACATCTTGAATTAAAGGGTCTAATCTGGAGAGGTTCTGAATATTTCCTGGGAAGGACTTAAGGCCACCTCTACATTGGACCTGGAAAGTCGGCTTAAGGTACTCCACTCTAGCTACGTAAAATACATAGCTGGAGTCAGCTTAATTTTAACCAAAGCTTGGCGGTGTCCCCACAGCTTTTGCTCCCATAAGTTTCCCTTACTTTTTGGGACTGCGTGGAGTACAGACACCAGCCGGAGCTGAGTCTATACAAATGTAGAAAGAGCATCTTTACGCCACATCTAGTGATTTTATTAAATGATGTGAAATCTCTTGATAACGCATATTTCACAAACTTGTCAGGCCTGCTAAATCGAACACCAGAACATCAATCTCCAACAAGGCACGTGAAGACGTGCCCTAAATGTCGTCATCTCGTCCCTCAAGCCCAAATCAATAACACTGTCAGGTGACAGAAATAATAGTATGTGACTTCTGTGACCAGTCATGACTAACCTTTGAATTTCACATTTCCCTTCACCCTAACGATTGGTGCCATCACAGAATAAACAGGCAACCTAAACTCAGCCTTTTCTTGCTTTATAAAAATAAATGATCTAACCCTTAATGTCAGTGTAATTTTTTGTTGTTGCAGATAATCTATAAGCCTGTTGCACCTCATGTTTTAACCTGTTTTGTGTTATGTTCTGTGGACTCATATTACCCTGGGGAATATGTGCAGTGCCCAATAACAAGACTAACAACACTGAATTCTGAAAATGTGTGAAAAGTGGCACTGCTCAGGATATTGATATTGGATCAAATCTTTTCCCCAAAGTAGACCCAGTAACTTTTAACATTTTAGTTTTTTGTTCGTTGGCTTTTCTCTCCTCCCTGTCTGCTACCATAGTGTTTTCTGCACCTGCATATTTATTACCTCACGATTTCATGATATCTCTAGACATTTTTATATGAATGTGGGCACGTGGCCTGTCTTTCCAAGTGGATTGGAAAGTGGATTGGAAAGACTGTAGCATTGCAGTTTTATTTCTTTTTAAAAAAAAACTATTTATTTAACCAGATTAACAGGTTTGCAGTATCATTGCCTTGAAAATATCAGAGACAATACAATAATCAATTTGTCGAGCTCTGACAATAATCATCATAACAGTGAGTTTTTTGTTTAAAGAAACTCCAGTAAAATAATCATCAGATATATCTATTTATCAAGGCATTACAAATGTAGAGAGAGCATCTTTACGCCACATCTAGTGATTTTATTAAATGGTGTGAAATCTCTTGATTACGCATATTTCACAAACTTGTCAGGCCTATCAAATACTAACAGTAAAAAAAAATTAGGACATAAATAGCTGTTATTTTCCTGAGATGGAACATTGTCTTTCTGTCACGAGGCATTTTCAAAGCTGCACTTAAAATACATGCATTTTTTCAATGAACACACACACACACACCCTCCCTCCCTTTTGCCTGTCTCCTGTTGCAGGCAGAGAATATTCCTCCACCGCTTTGGGCGCTTTAATTTCAGAGGGCAGAGACAAGTTCTAGCACATTGTGTGGCAGAAACTGTTAAAAAGCTGTCATTTCTTTTCCCCAACAAATGCCTCCATGAACCTTGGGAGTTTGACAGCTTGTGGCCACTTGGTGCTTTTGTTGGAACCGTGCACTCCAGTTGACCCTGTCCCAGCGTTAATAGGATTGTAAAGGCTGACTCCTGCATGACCTCTCCTTGCAAACAACCCACCCTTCCTTTTCCTCCACTCCTCGATACAACAGAGCTGAGAAGTGTTGCTCCCCCCTGCAATCTGCAGTTGCAGTTTACTGTTACAGACAAAAGCGACTGGAAAAACCACTAAAGAGAAATCAGCATGGGGCCACCTGTTCTCACATACTCCTGATTGTGAGAACAGAGGGCATTTGTTCACCTAAGTGGAGGGAAATTATCTTAAATTCCTGTATGCGAGCAGAAGATCAAAATGCTCCTTCCAGGATCGCAAGAAATACCGTGATTGACCAGGTGATGTAGTTTTAATGGGAGCAGGTCTCTGCATGCTGCTCATAGATTTTCCCTGTCGGGAAAAGAGGGGTAAATTTGAGTTCTGGTTTGCGTTTACATGAATAGCATAACAATGCCTATGAGTGATTTTTTACTTGGGGGGGGGGGGGGTTGGTAAGTTAAAATTCACAATAGAAACGCCAGAATTCTAAGTCTAGTCTTAAAAATTGGGAATCGTGTGTTCAAATAGCTTTAATAAATGTTCGTTTCCACACGTGTTGGGGCTATTGGTTATTAGATGGGGGTCGAGAGGTCTGCCCGCTGCCAGGTGTTCCAATAGATGCAGACGATTAACCGATTCACGAGGAGGAATGAAACAGGAGCACACCCCGTTTATTTTATTCACGTGACTGGGAATTACTGGGGCTGAGTCTCAGGTTTGGTCAAGTTGCCCTGAGAACAGGACCCAATGACGCTTCAGGTGGCTTTTGAGGCGCTGTCCCTCCTAAGGTAGAGCAGCCTCAAATGTCAGTTTAGCAACCTTATAGTGGTCTCCTTGTGCCCTTCTCTCCCTGGGCACTCTGGATGTTATGGGGGGAGGCCGGAGAGCCACCTCCATACCAACAGAGAGGATAGGTCCATCAATGGCTATTAGCGAGGATGGGCAGGGATGGTGCCCTTAATCTCTGTTTGTCAGAAGCTGTGAATGGATGACGGGGTGGGATCATTGATGATTCCCTGTTCTGTTCATTTCCTCTGAGAGCACCTGGCATTGGCCGACAGGACTCTGGGCTAGATGGACCTTTGGTCTGACCCATTATGGCCATTCTTATGTTAACCAGGGATTTCCCACAGACTGCTGAATTTCCAGCTGGCTCTGGGCCCTCTGTGCTTTACAAGGCCAGGTTCTAAGGACAGTCCCCGGTATGCAGTTTGCCTGGGGGTCAGGTCCATAGGAGTGTAAATCACCAACACTCCACAAGAAGTCAATGGAGAAATACCAGTTTACTCCAGCAAAGGATCTGACCTTTGGCCTCTGCCTCAGAGAGGATGGAAACGTTAAGTATGTGTGATGTGCATACACCAGCTGGAGGGAAGAAAGGTTTGTGATGGGCGGAGGAAAGAAGATGACTGCCTTGGTGGTGCCTGGCGATGGATTGCAACTGTGCTGCTGGAGTGCACCGGATGCTTTGGCGATGAAGGGTGGCCAGTGCAGAGAACAAAAGGTGTTTGATTTTGTACTTTCCCGTCTGAAAGGAGAAGAAACTGGCAAGAATGAGAACTTCAGAGAAGACATCTCCAAGTAAAAGCCAGAGAGAGTCCTCCTGGATCAACATGAACTCAGCACTTTCTTAAGATACTGTGGACTGCTCTTCTGCTCAGATCAGTTCAAATATCGATGGGCTCAGTAGCTCAAACGGAACACTAGATTCTGATTTCACTTAGGGCCTGGTTGGGCTCCCATTGACGTCAATGGCAAAATGATCATTAACCTCACCAGGAGCAAGATCAGATCTTTACTCCTATGCTGTAAATCCAGCATATCTCTGCTCTCATCAGTAGTTATGCTGCATTTACTCCATCGTAAACAAAAGCGCCTACTGGCCTTGTGAGTACAGAAGGCTGTCCTTTTTATTGCAGTCAGATGTGGTCTTTTCTTGACCTTTAGTCTTCATAGCTCAGCAAATGGTCCCCACCCAACATAACAGCAGGGCCTGGCTCTGTAGCAGGCAGAAAAATGGTGCACGGTGGACCAGCTTCAGGGCGAGGTATAAAACATTTGTGCCGGCTCTGTTTCTATGCTCCTCCAACACTCCAACAATAAATCTGTGGTTTTGCTAGTGTTAGATTTTGCAGGTGTGGCTCAGTTTACTCCTTGGATGGAATAAAGCATGATGGGCTGGGATTACCAAAAGAAACCTAGAGCCCCCAAAGTCTGTTGTAGTTCAATGGGCATTTAGTAGCTTAGTCTTTTTTGAAAGACTCATGATACCATCTACATGTTTTGTTAGTCTATAAAGTGCTACCAGACCATTTGTTGTTTTTTTCTGTACGGACTAACTCGGCAACCCCCTGAAATCTCCAACCAGTGTTTCATTTCTTGTATATTTCCTTCCATAACTCTGGCTCTGTTTTTCTTTCTCAATTTAGCAACAGCTCAAAATGTTGGGCCTGACTCTGCTCGTTCAAAACGGTGTAAATCCAGAGTAACCCCACTGATGTCAATTGAGTGAGCCCAGCATCAAAATATGGATATATGAGAACAGAGTCAGGTCCTTTACTGGCAGCAAGTCCTCATTGAAGCAACACCTTCATGGGGGTGTTCCCAGGAGAATGTAGCAGGCCTCTTTTTGATATTTAGGCCAAGTCTACGCTAGACCTGGAAGGCTGGGTTTAGGTACGCAACTCCAGCTACATAAAATAAGTTGCTGGATTGGACATGCCTTAAGCTGAGCTTGGCGCCTCTTCACAGAGGGAGGTTGATGGGAGCAAACGCTCCCATCAGCTTCTCTTACTCTTTGCAACTGCCAGGAGCACTGGTATCGACCGGAGCTGCCTTCAGCATTCAATTTAGCCAGTCTCAACTAGACCCGCTAAATTGAACACCAGAAGATTGACCTCCAGCTCAGCAAGTGAAGATGTGGCCTTTAATTCAACAATACTTAGCTTCCCCCAGGCTTGAACATGACCAGCGTAACATGTTCTGACATATAACTTCCCTTAGCTTGACAGAAGCGAGCATGTTAGGTCGAGCTCGCTAACATGATCCAGTATCCTACTTTTTAAAAAATCCTGGTCTAAAAAAGCGTATGTGTAAAATGGCTCATTCGGGGCTATTACCCTCGCCAATACCCACATTTGTCCCTTTCAACCCCACCTCCTGCACTTTTGATTACTTCCCAATATAGGCAGTGACGGAATTTTGCCATGGGCCTGCACTGTTTGCAAATATGAGTTCTGGAACAATTTGTATCGAGGGGGATGCTACGAACCATAAAACAAGACTGTAAACCCTGTTAATGATGGAAACGGCTGCAAACCAGGGAATGCCACACGCCCCTAGCAAGCCTAGTTCCAGCACCTTTGCTTACAGTTCATACAGATTTCACCTGGGGGCTGGGTTAAATATTTTGACCTACTCCCCCACATCATGAAGTATGGGATTTTTTCCCTTTCTAAAGCAAAGGTTGACTTGTCTCTCTGAACCGACCACACCTTCCACTCTACCTCTTATCTCATCTTTAGCATGCCTCTCCTGTAAACTACTTCTGAACAAACTTGTCTGCATTTACCCAGGGGGCAAGGGAGTGGAAGGGGTGGGGGAGAAAATCCATATAACATGCAAAGCAAAAGAGGGTATTGTTTTTCAGGCTGTAGGGCCTAAGCACCCTGGGCCCAGGATGTAGAAAAACCTTTTGGCCTCTTTGGGAGGCTAATTCTAAGGTATGTGTGGCAGGGCTCTGCAGATATCCTGGGATAAGGATGAAATACTTCTCTGGATTATCTGCACTTTATCCTTCCTAAAACCATGCAGGATCTTTCAGTACTGGGCACACAAAGGCTCTCTGTTTAAACATGGGTAACAGCCTGGGCACTTGCAAATGCCAGCTCAAACAGAGCGACTTTTGTTTCTCTGGCAGAGGAAGAAGGTTGAGAGAGGCCGCAATGTGTTATTCTACTCTCCTGGAATATCTCTGGTGAGCTGTGCCTAGGAGAATGTTGTGGTTTCTTTTGATTGGTGAGGATAACAGTAATGAGCTCAAGGTGAGAAGGGCTCTCTGATAGCTTTATACAAGCACCTTCATCCCAGAGTGTCTTCAAACTGATACACAAACTTCCTCCACCCTGAAATGTTGCCTGTTTTCAGGAAGGAACTCTGGTCTGTTAACCCTTGTTTAAGAGGTTGCTGTGATGGTCTATTACAGTGTTTCCCAAATGGCATACCGGGGAACCCTGGGGTTCCGTGAAGTGAAAATAAGGGTTCCGCGAGAAAATTCCATTACAATAACATTATTATTAAAATAATAATAATAATAATAATAAATATTAAGCATTTATGAATTTTATTGAAACCAATTTTCATTTGTGTTGATCTCATGACCTTGTTTAGCATTTGTTTATTATTATCCTTACTTATTTGTGCTCTACTTTTTCAGCTCCATATATAAGACTGTTATTAGGGGTTCCACAAAATTATTTTGAGTTTAAAAGGGTTCCGTGGCCAAATAAAATTGGGAAACACTGGTCTATTAAAACATCCCCTGATGAATAAAGAGTGGGTAGAGGAGACATTCTTTTTCAAACTCTTCCCGCCCTTACTTAGCAAACTGTTAGCTTCTGTGATGGGTAAAGCCTGGTTAGCACAATTTGTTGCGTTTGTGGAATGTGGGGGCCCAGTTCATCACTGATGATGTCATAAAAGGATGACAGTCAGGCAGCGGCGGATTTACGGCAGGGCGAGCAGGGCGGCTGCCCCGGGCCCCGCGCTTTCCAAGGCCCCGCTTGCGCCGTGTCAAAGGGCAGGCCCCATGAAATTTCGCTGCCCGGGGCCCCGCGGCACTCTCACCCGCCCCTGCAGTCAGGCCCGACTGCAAAAAGCAGTTGCCCCAGCACCCGCCAATTCAAAAGAGCGTGGGAGGGCCTGGCCACAGCTATCATCATAGCAGCAGCAGAGGCTGGAGTCCCGGGACCTTAAATTGTCACCGGAGCACCGCACAGCACGTTCTGGGCAGCTCTGAGGGCTGACTGGGGGGAAGGGGCCCTGCCACCAGCATGGAGCCAACCTTGCCCAGGAGCCCAGCAAGTCTGTCGCCCCCCCCCTCCCCCCCCAGTGATAGTTCTCTGCTGTTGTCCCAGGTTATGTCAGTAATGCAACTGAGTTGTAGATTAAAAAGCTTTGAAAATGCTCTCATATGACTGCAAAAAACACTCCTAGAAGTTTAAAGGTCTGGGATTATTGGTCTAACCGGCAGACACTACAGACCTACCTGCAGAGTATCTATCTCTCTCTCTCTCTCTCTCTCTCTCTCTCTCTCTCGCCTATAAAAAGCACCTTTTTCAGGCCCACTTCTTCAGTCCTGTAAAATCATGTGCTCCTCTTACTCTGTTTTCTGCTTTTTGGCCTCCCCTGGACACCCTTATGACATCCCTCCTGATGGGCCATATGCAGCCCGCGTTGTTCTACGGTCGGTTACAACAGTCTCCAGCTGCCTTTCTCATTGATACAGAGGTGCAGTCAAAACTTGTGTGGAGCAAATCATTTGGGGGACTTCACAGGCAGGACTGTGTACGCAGGATGGTGCAGCTGAAATCCGCACTGATGTATACAAAGCAATGGCTCTATCTCATGCTAGGGAAGCCAGCAGCCTAAGGAAAAATAGGATTTAAGTCTGGAAGGGGGGCATTTTCCACTCCTGGCAAATAGCCAGCACAGTCCTGGATTGGACATGTTAGAGCAGTGTTTCTCAAACATTTTTTTTTATAAAGTACCACTTTTAAAAACAATTATAAGTACCTCCAGTCCCTACAGTTTTCAGACATGCAACATTTGTTTCTACCAACGCAACACATTTGTTTAAACAATTTAATAGTAGCCAGGCGTGCGATGAAATTTTTGGGTGCAAAATGTACAAAAATAATAAAGTGCTGTGAAACTTAAAACAAAAATTCAATTTTCTCCAAATTGCAGTTGTGTTAGCTTTCCGCCCCCCAGACTTCTCTCGGCCTAAGGGTACTCGTACCACTGGTTGAGAAACACTGCGTTAGAGCTTTCTTGCATCCCTGGGGACAGGTCTCGTTAGCACCCTAATGCTCAGAGTTAAAGATTCCTAAGAGTCCAGTGCTGTCTGCCGAGCCTGCGGGAATGATTCTCCCCAGGCCAGATAAGGAGCTGGGTGATTTGCCAAAGAAAGGAAGATAAAGCGATAGGGCTTGTCTTACAAACCAAACTTGAGGACGAGTCCTGGGGGTCACAGCCCTTCGCTACTTTCAAAGTTAATTAACAGAAAGCCGGATGAAGTTCCTCTGCCATCATAAATCTCCCAATATTTCACGTGTCCACTAGCAGGAAGAATACCTCTACCCGCCAGTAGCCTAAGCGATTGCTTTCACATTCCACCTGCCTCTCTGACTGCCAACCACTGGGGTCACCCAGAGGTAACAACAGGGCAGGAAGCCTCTGTGAGCAGCCCTGCCGCAGCGGGGATTAACCGCCTCACTGGGCTGCTGCCCTCAACAATTTTCTGGTCAGTAATTTTTTGAAAGGAGAGTGTGTCTAGTGCTATAGGGAGGGGGCGGGAATGGGTGGAGGAGAAGCCATGGGGGCTGGATTCTTTCCAGGGTGGGAAACCATCTGTCCAATAACTTCTTCGTGATGGAGATTAAATTTTCCTTCCCTCCTCCCCCTGCTCCAGACCCATGAATGGATGGCTGTGCGACATCCTGACACACCATGTAATAAGGAACAGTGTCTCTCTGTCTCCTCCACTCTACTACATTTCTCTTCCTACAACAGGAATTCCTTGTATCATGAGGATTCCCGTCTCTCTCTCTCTCTCTCTCTCTCTCATTTCACTGCCAATTTAGTAACCCGTTTAGGACAAAATGCTTAAATTTTACTACTGGGGCCCAAACCTGATCCAAAAGCATCAGAAATTTGGGGCATTCAAAGTCCAAATCCCCCTCTCTCTGTTTTGCAAATGCCTCCTATCTTTAAAATGAGCCATTTCCTGAACCCTGAAGCCAGACACCTCTCAAGTTTGGGGTGCTTAAAAGCTACATGCATGCTCTTTTCAGTAAGATAAAGTGAACTGACCTCTCTCTGGGCAGACTCTAAGCATAACGTGCGACCCTACTGATTTGAATGCCATATCTGAAGAGGTGTCAGAGTTGTATTTAGTCATCCAGGCCTGGTCTACACTAGATAAGGAAGGTCAGTTTAAGGTACACAATTCCGGCTATGCACAATGGGTAACTGGAGTCAGCTTATCTTAAACCGAGTTGTGGCGGCATCCACACTGCAGGGGCAAACATTCCCATTAGCTTCCCTTACTCCTCACAGAAGGAGGAGTTCTGGATACTGGCGGGAGCTGCCTCAACGTTCGATTTTAGGGGTCTATACTAGACCCACTAAATCGAACACCAGAAGATCGACCTCCTGAGTGTCAATCTTCCAGTAAGTATAGACATGGATGGCCCTCTAGACTTGCAAGACCTAGGATCTGCAAAACACAGGTAAGGGATCTTCTATTGAACAGAGAGCCCAGAAAAGGTGTCACAGTCATATAAACCAGGTCTATATTTCAGAAGGTTTTCTACTGACATTAGCAAATTGCCTGGAAATTAAGGCTAAAAGCCTTTCCTCTTGTGAGCCCCATTTTCCAATCCTATGCAGAATAACCCACTTAGGTGGAGCTTTTGGCCCTGAGAATTTCTTCTCTTCTCTGTTTTTAATCCTGGTTATGGATGTAGCTTTAGCTGTGTTGGCCCCTTAATCATGAACAGTAATTTGCATTAAGAGTGTTATCTTCTGTGGGGATTTCTGTGTGGTGAAAACTGCATTTGTGAGCATAAACAACCTACAGTACAAATATTCTCTTCTTTTTCCAACTCTGCCTATTGGCTCTCGGGGAAGTCAATGTCATTTAAGTCTGTAGGGACACATGCTGTCCTGTAATTTCCCTTTTGTAAAATGACACTTTTCCGGTTGCTTACAGTGATGTGGAGGTTGAGAAGTTTATTTGTAACTCTTAGAGAGCAGAGGAGGTGGATTGGTTCACAGAATTCGGGCAAACAGAAATACTCCCCAAGAGGTTTACAGAAAGGGGAAATTTAGGGTGTATTTTGGGGGGGGAAAATCTGCCTGGCTGTCAGATCTGTTAGGGTGTGGACTTAATGCTCCATAGGAAGTGGTGGCAGCTCCATCGTTCATTCCAGAGATTTTAAAACTAGACTGTGCCTCACTGGGAAACGGGCTGCAGGGCTGTGTTCTAAATGGAAGATGATGAACTTTTAGGGCCTTTCTGTTTTTAACTTCTGTGCTGCCGTTGAAATAAGGAACATGCTGGCTAGGGATGTAGAATTTTGATTATTTGGCTAATCGAATTATCGATGCAATTTGCATCGACTGTTCGATTAGTCGATAAGGGTGCCTCCACCTTTGAAGTGGCCCCAGTTGGCCCCAGGCTGCACACAGCATTTCAAAGCGGCAGCGCCACATGGAGCCTGGGGTCTGGCCCCAGGCTACACACGGTGCTGCCGCTTCGAAACACCCCCTCCTCTTCCTGCCCCCCTTGCTGCCTCTTTCTGATAGAAGCAGCAAGGGGGGGGAGAACGACTAGTCAGCAAGCCTGTTGACTAGTCATTCACATCCCTAATGCTGGCCCCAGGTTTGTCCAGTTCTGCGTTGGACAGTCTGAATTTCTTAATCTGGTTGCCATTAAGAATTGTTGTCATTCTTGTGACAGGAAGCTTGCTAACTTGAGTGTTGCTCTCAGCTTGTTAAATAAGTGCTGAGGGTATTAATTGCCAAATAAATAAAGGTAACAATAGAGGTTTCTGACATAAAAAGCCCTTGTTGAAGTGTGTTTAGTGTCCCCACAGCCCCATTGTAGGGAATGATCTGTTATACAGAGCATATGTCATTAGCAGATGCAATGTCCCCAGGAGCAAGTCGGAGACAAAGTTGGTTTAGGAGGAATCTTAGGGCCTGAACCTGTTGCAAAAATCCTATTGAACTCATGAAATGGTGAGTGTCCTTGTTCTTGTGGCTTTACCTGAAAACCACAACATTGTTTTATAATAAGCTTCTTGCTTTATTTCGTCCTCTTTTATATGGTATTGGCTCCTCTTCCTCCATCCTCTTGAAAGGAGAATTCACCTTGAGTAGTGGCTTTCAAACTTTGTAGGCTGTGTACTTCTTTCTAATCAATGTAGCCAACCACAAACCCCCATCTGCAATAAGGTCACAATATGCCTATGATTAGATTGCCAAGTCTTGCTGAATAAAATGCGGCCTCAGCAATGTTCTCTATAGGCTGTGCACTTGTGCAACCGCTCAGGAGAGATTCAGATGCTGCCCCGTTGATTAGCAGAGCACCCACAGCCCAGCTTTGTTTCTGTTGGTGGTGCACATTTGTACATGCCTCGGTGCACATAAAAATGTATTCCACTCATGGATGGAAAAAATCCACACACGGATGGAAAAGATTAGAGAGAACATTGGTCATCGGCCATTCTAAGATTTTTCTCATATCTCCCCTAACGGGAGCTTGTCTATCCCAGTTGGAAAACCACTGACCTAAAATCATAGTCGATAATTCTAAATGGTTACTTCTCATGTATTGACTAAACTGTATTTTATCTTCCTAGGGAGCAGAAGCTATAACAAAGTGTAGCAGACAGTGTGTGACAAGCAGTAAGCTGCAGTGTGTACATAGTGAGAGAGAGTGTGTCAGTGTTTTTAGGGTTAAATTTAATCCACTTCCCTGAGTTCCACCCCGTGTCTGCATGACAAAATTAGGATTAGAGCTGAGAAATTGTGCTTGTTTTGATTGTTTTAATTGCCCATGTGCCTGGCTTATTTAATGATCGCATTATGCCTCTGGCCAATCATGCAGTCCAGAGCTCAGATTTTCAGTGCAGGCTGTTGCCCAGCTTGCAAATAAAAAGCCTTCACCTAGACCTTGCACATCAGTCACCGTCACAAGGGAACCACTTTACTCTGGCTGCCACCAGGACCACCGAAGTTCCCTAGACCCATGTGTTCCATAAATATTTTTGTTTAAAAACCAGTGTGGCCCTAAATGGAACAATGTGACAGAACTGGCCCTGCGCATGCAATTAATGATCCGTGTCAAACTGTTCCAGTTAGAAACAGGTTTTTAATTGCTGTAGATTCAGAACAGGAAACCTTTTACATTAGCAACTGTTTCTTGCGGCAGATCATCCTGTGGGGTCGAACCGAGAAGTGCCTGAAGGAGACCACAGAAGAGATCAGGATGATGGGGACCGAGTGCCATTACTTCATTTGTGACGTAGGAAATCGAGAGGAAGTCTATCAGCAGGCCAAAGCTGTCCGGGAAAAGGTTGGTCTGTGTGGTAGAGCCAGTGATGGGCAGAGCTTAGAAAATCTCTCAACCAATGGCAAGTAGGGAAATGTTCTCTGGCAAATTAAGAAAGAAGGGAAGCTAGACCGTCTGCATCTCGCTATGTCTCGAGGATCTGTCCCTTTCTGTTTCTTGCTCTTACCGTTGTGGCCTACAGAGCTTCATTCTCCAGTGCTTTGCAACCTTGCATTGACATTTATACCTGGGTAAAGCAGGCATGAAGTGCTTCCAACTCAGAAATCTCTACCCACTATCACCGCTTAGTGCCCAATTGACACCAATTTTGTATAGAGGAAACATTTACACAAATGTAAAGCAGCGGAGAATCACTCCTGGTAGATTCATGTGCTGGATCTTGTCATCATATCAAGAAGCTGAGTATGGAAGGATTAGTGATAAATGTGAAAAAGCAAATATCCCATCATAGGTTCAGTCTCTGTTCTCTTGGGGATATTATAGGACTGAGACTGAATTATGAAATCACATGTAAGAAAATCCTATAATCGAAGTCCAACAGTGGCAATTGGCTGTTGATTTGGGGGGTAACTTCTTTGAACTACACATCTCACACTAGTCCTCCTCACACTCCTGTCCGTCTCCTCAGCTGCCTTTCTCCTTTTGAGCATCTCTTAATAGGGATAACTTTTTTACATATCTTTGCCTTTGTTTCAAAGCTGTGTCGAACTTCATTATTAGCCAAATGATATGCTGTGCAACTGCTTGGAAAGAAGAACTGAGAGGACCTCATCTGTGCAAATGTTAAGTACCTGGGTACCTTTTAGAATATTGCAGTAAGCAAAAAGATCACAAGCCCCTTGATGCCAGGAACTGAGAAACGGCTAAGGAGTCACACTGAAGTCGAAGGACTAAGTGAATGCTGTACTTGTGAAAAGAGCTGTTCACGGTAACCTATCAGCTGCCCCCTTTGTCCTTCTGCAGGTGGGTGATATCACCATCCTCGTGAACAATGCTGCCGTCGTTCATGGTAAGAGCTTGATGGACAGCGATGACGATGCTCTACTCAAATCACAACATATAAATACCCTGGGACAGTTCTGGGTAAGATAAGCTCCTGTATCCAGCGAATTCAGACTTGGAAATGAGAGTGACAAATTACAGCCAGTAAACACTTGGCTGCTCTTAGACTTTTCTAAACATTGTTTGGTAAGATCAGCCTGACATGAAAACGAGCCAGGAAAAACAATGTGAAAGGCAAAGGCCAGAGGAGAGAAGTCTGAGGAAAAAATTGAGTTTGACAGATTCCCTCAAATTGATTTCAGTTACTTCTTCTAAAATATCATATTAAAGGCTTCCAGTAATTATAAAGTCTCTGATGCTCTTTTAAACCCACCCTGTGACTTACAAGAAAAACTCAGATTTCCTTTGAGAAATCCCAGGCGCACAGAAGAGTTTCTTTGCTTGGCGCACATCTGGAACATGAGAGAAACACAACCAGATGCATGGCTGCACTATTCAAGGAAGAGAGCTTGCGTGAAACTCATTGTTTCCAATTAGCTCAATTAAAAATAATGTATTTGTACTGTTCCTCTCACTGTTGAAGTCTTTATCCTACACAATGTGCACCTGAGCTTGAATGGAGCATGATCTTTATGGCCTTTCATTTTGTGCATGGCTTAATGTTGTGATAACAAAGGTTTGGTGGTGGTCGTCAGAAGTCAGATTAACTGAGGCGTTTTGGAAACACTCACAGAGCAGCCAGGCTTCCTTCAATGTCAAACTGAGCCTGAATCATGAGGTTTGAATGTACTTATTAGGGATGTGAAAGTGTAATCGGTTAACTGGTAAGCCTCACCCTTAACAGGTGGGGCTTACCCATTAAGGTTAACTGGTGGGGGCGGGAGTGGTCCCCCCTCACCCTCTCTTAATTGGTTAACAATATATTTAACCCCGTTAGCCAATTAAATGGGATTTTACATCCCTAGTAGTTACTTTGTGTACCCCAGCATAATTATGTCACTAGGTTTGTTTTCTCAGTGGCAATAATTTCTGTTGTATCTCTGCTTAATGAAGGGTTTCTTTGGTTTTTTTTCCCCTCTTCAGACCACCAAGGCCTTCCTGCCACGGATGCTGGAGCTGCAGAATGGGCACATTGTTTGCTTGAACTCTGTCTTGGCCTTGTCGGCCATCCCTGGTGCCATTGACTATTGCACCTCCAAAGCCTCTTCCTTTGCCTTTATGGAAAGCCTGACCTTGGGCTTGCTGGACTGCCCCGGAGTGAATGCTACAACAGTCCTGCCATTCCACACCAGCACAGAGATGTTTCAGGGCATGAGAATAAGGTCAGTCTTGGGGGGCTGGAGTAAAACAGCTCATTGAAATAAATCGACTCAACCCGTTTGTCAGTTTGGTGTTTTGTTTTGTTTTTTTAAAGAGAATTTGATGTTCTGATCTGTCTGCCTGGGGGGATGTGATGCCCCATCAAGTTTTGCCCTGTTCAGTTCCTTTTTTTTTTTTTTGCTCAACAAGTTTTGCTGGTATTTGCGGGGGGAGAGGGAGGGCATGAGGGTTTTTCAAAAATCAAAAAGGGGGGCGTGATGCCAAAAAGTTTAGGAACCACTGCTCTAGGGGTATGTCTACACTGCAACACTCTTTAGAAATAACTAGCGCTATTCCAAAATAACTTAGTCCATGTCTACACAGCAGGCAGTTATTTCAAAATAGTGTCAAAATACGGTCAAGCTGGAGGACTTCTTACTCCAACTCCTGAAACCCGTATTGTACGAGTTGTAAGGGAAGTCGGAGGAAGAGTGCTCTATTTTGAAATAAGTGCTGTGTAGACGCTCCCTATTTCGAAATAAGATACGCCATTGACATAGCTCCGTTTGCGTAGCTTATCTTGAGTTAAGCTCTGCAGTGTAGACTCACTCTAGGCCTCCAGAAATCATCAAACTGGTTCTTCTGATTTGCTGGCATGCTCCCAACATGCACAGTTCAACTTGCCTTTTCTATGTGAGGGTGTCTTTTGTCAGTGTTTCTAGAGAAAGAAATTAGAAGTGACTTTGCATGGGGAGCCAGCTATAGATGTCAGAGCAGAGGAATCAAACAGGTGGTTGAGGTTGTTCAAAGGGGAGATTAGTCTTACCAATTACTTGGGAATCCACAAGATAAGTTCCTAGTTCCTTTTGTATTCCTACTGAAGGACTCAATGAATGGGAGAATGTTCCACCAGCTGTGGTAAGAACAGCACTGGACTCTCCCCTGCTCCTGAAAAATTAACCATGTTCAAAGGGCTGAGGACTGGCCAAATTAGCCCTTTACCGGGGTGCATCTGCATCTCTTGAGAAGTACCACTCACAGAGTTAGTGCATCGTCGGCCTGGGTGAATGGTGCACTGTGGTGTTGCACTTGGCACTTGGAAATCCATGTTCCTGCCAATAATTTTTAAAAAAAGGCAGGAGAGCGGAAGAAGCAGGAGTGGCCTCTTTTACAATGCAGCAGATGTTCTCCTCACCCTTGGGGCCACCCCAGCTTTGCTGGTTTGGCTAGTAAGTAATAGGACCATGAGAAGTCTTGTGGCACCTTACAGACTTAACAGATATATTGGGGCATAAGCTTTCGTGGGCAAAGACCCACTTCGTCAGATGCATGTGACAAAGTGGGTCTTTGCCCATGAAAGCTTATGCCCCAATATATCTGTTAGTCTATAAGGTGCCACAGGACTTCTTGTTGTTCTTGCAGATTCAGACTAACACGGCTACCCCTCTGATAATAGAACCAGGGTCTCATCTTCGCTCTGCTCCTCCTTGCCCGTTGTGTAGGTGGTCGAATGCCAGCAGCAATTCAAAGAACCCAAGCACCTGGCTTGTGCTGCATCCTAATCAGGTAATGCATTTACTTTGTCATTTCTTCACTCAGGTTCCCCAATCTATTCCCCCCCCTGAAGCCGGAGACTGTGGCCAGGAGAACAGTAGAAGCTGTTCAGCTGAACCAAGCCTTCCTCCTCCTTCCGTGGACAATGCATGTACTTGTCATTTTGAAAAGGTAAATATTTCACTCTTCTGTGGCTGCCTCACCCACTCCTCTTTTATCCTTTGGGCAGGGGTGGGAGGCAATTCCATTTTCTGTCTGCTAAACTGAATCAGTTTGGCAGTCGCATGATACAATAGTTACCTAGGGCGAGATTGTCCCCTCCTACAGAAACCAGAAGGCATCAAGGATGGGAGAACATTTCGCCAGGTTCCCTTTGTATCGTTGTCCTAATCTTGTTTCATCGGATTAACTTCCCCCTCCTGTTCCCTAATGTGGAAGCAGATTCAGCCCTGAAAACTAGTGGGACCCTGAGATCTGTTTCCAAGAAATGTCTGCCTTTTTAAAATCAAATAGACAAATGTATTAATTAGTGAGGCCCTCCGCAGGCTCCAGGAACTGTAAAACATGTATCAAATGTTAATCTTCTAACTCTAGAGACCACTATTTCTGTAAAGCTTTGAGAGCGTACAAATGTAAACTAAATTAATTATTTGTATGTGATCGCTTTTTTTTAAGGGAACTTTTAACTGCTTGCAGAAAGTGAATCCTAGTCTCTCGCTCTCTGAAATAATTAGGAAAAGCATATTTTGAATGTATTGTCTGTGAGCATGGTTATCAGCAATCCTCTTAAAAATATAGCTCATCCAATCAGAGAATTGAAACAATGCCATGTGACTGACGTGACCAATTGCAACTAAATGACACACATCCCAGATTTCAGCTAGGAAATCAAAAATGTTAAATAGCTTTCCAAATAAACACGAGAAAATCTTCATCAATTCATAGATGCTTTACAACCAGAAAAAAAGATTATTTGTGATGAATTATTCACTTACCACAGTAGACAACAGGAAAGTAGCACTTCATTTGGGATCATGTGATTAAAAAGGTAAATATTTAAGCAGAGAGATAGCAAGATACATATGCAGTTGATCAATATTATAAATCTTGAGAATTTATATTGAACAGATTCTTGTAATTTTAGAGACATTGCATAGACACAGGAAATAGGAGTATGGAGGCGTACTAAAGCACCTCCCAGATTTTGTGACCCATATTGGGGTTCCAGCCACCAGTCCACATTTGGGGTGTCAACCACTAGCTCCATGGAGTCCCAGCCACTGGTCCCGCAAGCTCTGCTGTCAGCTGCTAGGAGCTCCACTGTTGCCTAGGGTCTCAGCAGTTCTGCTTGGGTCCCCAACCATCAGCCCCACACTTGGGTTACCCAGTCACCTCCAGCTGTGGTGCCAGCCTGGGTCAGTAAGGGGCATGGACGGGGGAAGGTATGGAGGGGGGTTGCCATTTAGCACCCTCACTCTAAAAAAGTTCCCGTACTTCTGAGGCATAGGTTGATGCCTTCTTGATTTGTTCTAACAGGGCCTGTCTAACAAGCTGTCTCTTAGGCCACACAGGAGATCAATCTTCTGGTGTTCAATTTAGTGGGTCTAGTTAAGACCTTGTAAATTGAACGCCGAGGGCAGCTCTGGGTGGCGCTGGTACTCTCAGCAGTTGCTAGGGTAAAAGAAGCCAGTGGGAGTGTTTGTTTCCATTGTCCTTCCTCTGTGAAGACAGCGCCAAGCTCGGTTTAAAGTAAGCAAACTCCAGCTATGTATTTTACGTCGCTGTAGTTGCATACCTTAACCTGACCTTTCAGGTCGAGTGTAGACCTGGCCTCAGTAGGAAGAGTCTTTATAGCACTTTCTCCTTTAGGGCAAGTCCTGTCAGGTTCTGATCACTGCAGGCCCCACTGAAGTTATTGGAAACTGCCACTTGCAAGTCTGGACCTTTGGTATTTCTGACAGAACGATTACTGCCTCCTGCCATGTAGCCACCCAGTTTTTTGTGTCTGTGTGTTTGCATGTCTTCGCATTAGAACAGATGAAAAGGTTGTATGGTGTGCTTACTTCCTTTCCCTTTGCTTCCTCCGCAGCATTCTCCCTCAGTCAGCACTTGAAGAAATCCACAAATTTTCTGGAAGCTACACTTGCATGAACACGTTTAAAGGGAGAACATAGACCTGGTCGTAATTAGACTCATTCTAAAGTGAAGCCAACACAGGCAGCAACATCCTGGCAAGATTGTGAATCAACGGTCTTGGCTTTCAGCCTGCCCTGCTCACATGACTTGTGCTGCTCTCGGGCAACACATTTCTTGCTGGTCATATCCATAGCAACACGACCTTTGCACAGGACTGCCCAGCTTGACTGGACTTTTGGGAAGAACGACAAAAAAATTGGAGATGTTTGTACAATGTTTTAATTCTTTAGAGTCTGATTGTTAAATCTGCTCATAGTTTTAAGATGTAATTGTTTTAGGCTGTTCCGAGCAGGGAGCCGCACAATGCTCCCCACTCTGGGAAGAGCAGCTAGTGTTAATTTCAGTTCTGCATTTTTGAATGAGAAATGTTTTTTTAAATGGCTTTGCAGGGTTACTAGCTAAGGTTGTTTAGTGGGACCCCACTGCTAGGGTGGCTATGCTTTGCAGCCTTTGGAGCAGATTGTTCCTCAAAGTCCTTTTGTGTCTTTGGAATGGGGCAAACAGCTGGTCTTCTCAAGAGCCACCCAAGAAGCCCTCTGTGTCAAGGACAGAGCTAGCCATAGCAAGTCTTTACTTCTGCCTGTTGAAAGGCTGAAGTGGGAGGCTCAGACAGATGAGCGAATAAGTGTATTTCATGAGATGGACAATCGGAATAGCAGAATATCTCGTCTGCCACTGAAATCATATATGGAAAGTAATTGTCTTTCTGAATACTTTTGTTCATTTATGGTGAAATATAATTTCCTTTTAGCAATAATCCCTACATTTCCATTCATTTTAGCTAGTGTTGGCTTGGAAATGAACAAACTTTAGGGCCTTCCTTAGAATACCCCTGTTCACACAAGCAGTCCTCCACTTACCAGGAGATCAACACTGCAGAGATCCATCTCCCTGGTCTAGTAAGGACGTGCTAAATCGACCACTGATGGCACCCCTGTTTACCCTGATACTCCACCGGGTCACAAGGAGTAAGGGAAGTCAATGGGAGAGTTTCTCCCGTGGACTTCCCACAATGGGGATACTGCAGAAATTCACCCTAAGGTATGTTGACTCCAGCTACGCTGTTCATGTAGCAGGAATTGTGTATCTGAGGCCAACTTCTTCCCCGGGGTAGACTTGGGCTTTGACATGCCAATTCAAAGAGGGGGTAAAAGAGGCATTTCACAGAATGTAGTGAGCCCCCCATCCCTGCCCGCAGATGGATTTGCTCCTTCTCCGCATGCTAAGTGCTGCCTGTTACTTTCTAAATAGGATGCCACCCGAGATTCTCCCTCACACACACCCCCTTAGCTCTCTCCTCCCCTCCGGGTCTCTGAGTGGACAGCAGGTCAAACAGCAGTCACAGTGGGGGAGAGGTATGCAGCAAACAGAAAATAACGAGGAAAACATTGGCTTCTCTCTTCAGAATTAGTTGGGCAAGAGGCCTCCCTCTGGTGCTAAGAGAAGGAATGTTTTTATGAACACTTCTATGAAATAGTTCTTCGTTGGTCTGGATGCATTCTGAAGACTTTTGTTTTACTGAAGATCCCTCTGCAATGCGTGTTGAGGTTGTCTGTCCTCTCAAACATAAGGTTGGCATTGGGGAAGCTGGAGGCACGGCTGATGTAGGCATGCTTTGTAGAAGCCTTCAGGCTTTCTCAAAAGAATGTCTGCCTTTCAACTTATTTTAATATTGGTTTTCCTCGCACTCTCCACCCGCCCCACTCCTCACCCCACCCTTATTTTTAAAAATCCCTATATCACTATTGCACATTTCAGTGCCACCATCTTGTAGCCAGATGTCAAGAGAGAGGGTCTGGAATAAATCGAAGACAGAGGTTCTATATTTATGAGCCTGTCGGAGAAGGAGTCTAGAAGAGGCTGCGGGAACAGGTCATAGAAGTTTCCTCTGAAATTAGCAACGCACTTTCAGGTTTTGTCTACTTGTTCCAACTTGTGACCCAATAGAAAGGATGCACATTGTATTTTTTTTCCCTGTGGAGAAGGCTGCTGCTCCCCTGTTAGAATTAGATTGCTAGGAAAACTTTACATGTTCTGGGAGTTGTTCTGTCCTGACGTAAAGCCTGCGGAGTGCCAGGAGTTTAAGTGAGGGCAAATGTCAGTGTTGTCAAAGGCTGGTATTTGCAGGGGATAATTTGCGAAGCAAGTGAATGGGGGATGTGAGTGCCCCTCCCCCGCCCTCGGCAAGCAAGGCCAGTGATATTCGCCACTTTACATTTTTTAATGAAAATCCACACCAGTGAGTGCAACCTGGTGCACTTGGGAGACAAACAAATTGCCCTCTTCGCACGTATCCTTTATGAGGAGCTGGTTTAGAAGAATGCAGAGGGTGACCTCCCTGCACAATGAAGTCCTGTACCCATATTCCTCTCCAAGTTAAGCATTGAGGGAGCCTATTTGCATAACTCAGTTGGGACAGTAGAGCCGGCCTGGGAGACCCTTTTATACTTCTCTGAACTGTGGTAATCAGTGGGGGTGGGAGTGACTAGATCTAGTTTACAAGCCTTTCAGATTGCTCCCAGTACACCGCCACATTCAGATACTAACATAGTGTTCCCCTTTCCAAATGTCAAAAAGCAACAGGCCACATGCAGGCTCTGCTTGAGAGGTGCTTTGACATTAGTGGGGACACACCGGTGGGAATGTGGCCCAATGTTGTTTTTCTTCCTTTGAAATCCAGCCGCTTTTCTGCCTGCAAAAGGATACAGGGCAGCCTCGGATCAGCCACTTTGTATTCTTTGCATACCAGCACTGGCTTTAATAAACTGATTCAAGGTGATATATATTGTTGCTCTTTGGCTGAGCCTGTCATAAGCTTTTGGCCTCCGGTAAGAGGTTGCCAGCTTCACCAGGCAAACAGCAGCACAGAAAGCAGTCTCTTTACAGCCACATTCTGCATCTTGCTAAGACCCACACATCTGGGTATTTCAGCCTTACCGCACTGCTGGCTCTAGCCCCAAGCTGCAAGAAGTCACTGGCAGTGGGAAATACCCTGCCCCCTCTGGCATTCCCTCAAGTTTATCTGTCTCCCCAGGGTTATCCTGGGCTCTTTTGAAGGAGGCTTTCTCCACTTTTTCCAATTCCAAACTCATATTTCACCTCTAGGATGTCTCCAGCTAACTCCCAGACCCGCATGTCCCTTTTGGGGGGATTGCCCCCTCTGACACCACCTAGGGTTGTCACCTCTGAGGTACAAAACACTGAAACCTGAAGCCACCTCAAAATAGGAATGAGCCTAGACGAACTGGAGAGATGGCAAACCCCATGGTCCATTTCCCTTTTGCCTGAAGGCTTCAGGGAGCGAGGTAGGCCGAGAGAGGCAAAAGGAAAGATCTGTGTCTCCTTGTCTAGCTCCCACTAGGAAAAACAGGGAAAAAATTCTGTTGAAGGGGCAAAAAGGGAGACCAAAGTTGTTGAGCAAAAGGAAAAAAAAGTCTCCAAGGACTTAAGCCAAAAAAAAATGTTTTTTAAATAAAACAGCATTAAAATAGCATGTCCCCTTTAAGTGCAGGGATAGGAACAGGGGAGCACTAAGACCCAGGGGAAGCATTGCTTTCCCTAGGTCTTTTAGCCAGCAGCCATTTTGTGCTGGCAGCCTTGTGAACCAGGTAAGCAGAGAGGCTGGGGGTGTTGGGGGCCAGAGGGGAGTTTGGGGGAAGGGGAGGCTGGGCACTGAGTGTTTGTAGGGTTGCCAGGTGCCCGGCATTTTCGCCTCCTGGCCTGGACTATCCGGGTGAATACCAGACACTTGGCAACCCTAGCCCCCACCCGCAGGAGGGGAATGATGCCATGAGGGCACCGTGCCAGATGAAGGAGTGGGCCTGTGTCTCTAGAGCCTGCACCAGCAGCCACGTTCCTGAGCATGGATTTGGTTGCCTCCTCCCCACAGGCAGGAGATGGAACGCACAGGACCAGCATGGCTGCTATCAGCACTACATAGTGCTGTGCTTTTGGGCCCAGCTCCCTCCTCCTCCTTCCACCTCTACAGCAAGCCACCCTACTCAAGTAACTCCTATTCATATCTCAGACAGAGACCTCCAAGGAGAACACAGCCCCAACTGGCCCATGTGGATACAATAGAAAGGGATAGAGCCTCCTGGGCATCCATTCTGCATTCTCACAGTCCTTCCCTGAGAGACGAATGGGGACGTTGCTGGCTGCTCCCCTTTGTCAGGGGGCAATGGGGAAGTGCACCGTTTGCTGCTTTCCCCCTCTGTCGGGGGAGCACGAGGGGCAGATGAACCTGCTCCAGCAGGAGCTGCAGTGGCCATGGGAAGGTGCTTCTCACCTGGCCCCAAGCTGCTGCAGTGAGAGGAGGCTGCGGTACGCAGCCTGCAATACTGAACCTCTCCTCCCTAGCCCCACCCCAGAGTCAAGATTTAAATGAAGCATGGATGTTTTCATGTTATTTTTCAAAAAACAAAAATTAATTCAGTTAAAGACCCATGCTGGGTAAATCTAATAATACATATATAATTTTAAAAACCCAGACATAACTGATAGACTCTTTCAGGCAGATAAGTCAGAACTAGGCTTAAGCAGTCTTCTGCAGCTCTAGACAAGCTATAATTATTTATCCTTCTTTATGGGGGGGATATGATAGAGGGCTATAAAATCATGACTGGTGTGGAAAAAGTGAATAAGGAAAAGTTATTTATTTGTTCCCATAACATAAGAACTAGGGGTCACCAAATGAAGTTAATAGGTAGTAGGTTTTAAACAAAAGGAAGTTTTCTTCATGCCGCATTCAGTTAACCTATGGAACTCCTGGCCAGAGGATGTTGTAAAGACCAGGACTTAATAGCTTTCAAAAAAGAGCTTTATAAATTCATGGAGGTTAGGTCTATCAATACTGTGTCCCTAGCCTCTGTTTTGTCAGAGGCTAGAAATGGGTGACAGGAGAAGGATCACTTGATTACCTGTTCTGTGTTCTCCCTCTGGGGCATCTGGCATTGGCCCTGTCAGCAGACAGGACACTGGGCTAGATGAACCTTTGGTCTGACCCAGTATGGCCATTCTAAAATCCAAATCCACACTCATGGTCTCTGGGATGATATCATCATAGAAGATCTCCTGCCACACACAAAGACTGAAACCCTCATCTACTGCTCTAGTCGCCTTACCCTAAATATCATGCTCTTACCTCCAGCTACCTCTGCAAGCTGCCACATGTCCTAATGGCCTGTTTACTGCTCCCAGTTGCCCCTACAGGTTGCTCTGTCTTGATGCCATTTTCACCTTCTTCCTGCAGCCGATGGCTGGGGGGTGACAAGATGAAGAATCACTCAGATGTGTAAGAACAAGCAAGGAAGTACTGGGCTTCTTCACCCAACATTTACTTATATCTAGCATCCCTGGTCTCCACTTTATAAGGCCGTACGGCTCCTTAACCGTGTCCAAATTCAAGCGGGCATCACTCCCAAAGATGAACTTCCATCATAGTCAGGGATTCAACATTTCTCACTTGGAGAACTACACATATTGGTCTTCTCACTGTACAGGCATGTTTCAGACAGCCAGGGCACGGATGCTGTCAGTCAGCATAACCTAACAGAAATAAAATATGAATAAAAGCAATATTTGTCACTTGACACCATCCACATGCAATGCTTGCATGGATGGCCGGTGTTGCAAGTATGATCCCTCTCCGTCTAAAAACCACGTCGACTGCAGGGTTGGAAAAGCTATTGGGACAGCAAAGATACATGGGGCCTTTGTTATTGAGACCAGATGCTCAGACAAATCAGTTCCCAGCTTTTAGTGCTACAGTGGGAAGCTTTATGGAAAGCTGAGGCTATTCAGAGACTCATTGGAAAAGTAGATTTATAATCCTGGCTCCTGCCAGACACTGCAGAAGAGAGTAAAGATCACATAGCACGTCCCTGAGGCATAACAAGGGAGATTACCACTTCGCAAGTGGTAGCTGGAACAAATCCAGAATGTTGAGGCAAGGTCAGTAGTTGGCCTCAGACGCCTCAGAGCTTCTTGCATGGTTCCAAACCAGCCCTATGCGGAGTTAGACCCTCCCCCACACCAGTCAGTTCCAGACAGCTCTGGAAATTCCAGAGGAGGTACCCTATGGAGCTGTGCAAGAATCACAGGCACAATTTTGTCCCGTTCCCAAATTCACAAAGCCAGTGGAATTGCCAAGACATCCATCTACTTCAAAGCAGTGTGATCTTACCCGTTCCTCAGCAAAGACGGCTCTCGGTCTTACTTTTAGCATCGGATAATCAGGAACACAGATAGCAGAGTTCTGTCTGAAACACCAGAACAAATTCCTAGCAGAGACTCATCTCCGTGTCCCTGTTTTTCAGACAATTCTCACACTCTGTAAGAGATGGTAGGTTTTTTTCTTTAACTTCAATCATTACCATTTGACATGACCGGGCTCTCTTCCAGACTCATGTCAGTATTAATATTGGCTTTACAGAAGAAGGAAATTCAAGTCTACCTGTTCTTCAAATATTCTGTGCTTGAGGCTCTGTACACGGAGACTATGTCTACTCTGGAACTGATGCATTATAAGGCCTCTCATTCCGCACTCTGAGGTCGCTCAAAATAAATTTGCGCAAATGGAAGTCAACCACAGGAAAAAATTCCCTGCTTTAAGTTGTTTTGCTATAAGTCCAAGCTTTTTGGAATGTATCTTGGACTTATAGTGAGGACGGCCTGTAATATTTTTTATGATAATCTGGCTGAAGAGGGTTATGGTTATCAGGTTCAATTAACCTAGCACTGAACTGTTTAATGACTCTACTTCACAAGAGATTCCTGTGGCGGAAAACAACCATCCCTCCAACAGCCGGCAAATTCAAAACAGTTACTTGGACAAACCACTTATTACCGTCCTGGAGCTTAGAAAGAATCAACATGGAACTGCTTCTACTGGCTGAAGATAAAGTCCAGGGTTTATCAGCCACATCAAACAGTGACACACAGTCGTGAATACCACTCAGGTGGGTGTGTGAGCGTGTCCAAGCAACAGTTCACGTCGTTGTAGTACAACGTTTGTGGAATGTTCAAGCAGAGGTGGGAGTACGACGGTGCGGCGCTCGGGTAAGAGCTGGCTGGGGCACTCTGCTGCACGAGGACATGAGGCATGCTCCCTGACAGGCTCCCAGGTCTCCTGTAGGCCGCCCTGCTCAGTAGCAGGCAGATGAAAGGGGCTGGCTGCGGGGTGCCCCACACTGGTCCGGGACTGTCCCTACCCACAGGCCCCTCCCCCATGACTTCCTTTAGGGAGGGCAGAAGAGGCCAAAGCCCCCCCCCCGGCCCGTCCTACTGTAGCTGTGTATTGCCCCCTTCCATAATTATCAGGGAGTGAGAGGACTGCATGCAGAGTCCCTGCATCCCCCTCCCTCTTGGGTCACTCACTCCTCTTCCCCCTCCCTGCACTACCCATGTGAGCTTGCCTCTCACTCCCTGACAGGGATGGAAGAGAACAGCAAGTCACAAGCAGTGTCAGTAGGAAGTGGGGGGCTTCAGCCCCCCTGCCCACCCTAAAGTGCACCTGCGCCTCCCTGTGTTCACCTGTGCCTCCCCACATGTGAACACCCTGCCCTGAGCCCCCCACATCTCCGGCCCCCTGCCCCGATTCCTGCACCCCCCACACACCACAATGTTCTGCCCTGAGACCCTCCTCACAACCCCCAACTCCCTGCCCGGAGCCCCCTGCACTCCACCCCACACTTCAGTTTCTTACAGGTACTGCCATATTGCATCTCACTGAATCAGAGGGTTGGAAGAGATCTCAGAAGGTCATTGAGTCTAAAAGCAGGACCAACCCCAACCAAATCATCCCAGCCAGGGCTTTGTCAAGCCAGGACTTAAACACCTCTAGGGATGGAGATTCTACCACCTCCCTAGTTAACTCATTTCACCGCTTCACCACCCTTCTAGTGAAAAAGTTTTCCCTAATATCCAACTTAGACCTCCCCTACTGCAACTTGAGACCATTGCTCCTTGTTCTGTCACGACTGAGAACAGCCTCTCTCCATCCTCTTTGGAACCTCCCTTCAGGTAGTTGAAGGCTGCTATCAACCCCCTCTCCCTCCCTCCCCACTCTTCTCTTCTGCAGATTAAAGAAGCCCAAATTCTTCAGCTTCTCCTCATAGGTCATGTGCTCCAGCCTCCTAATCATTTTGGTCACCCTCCACTGGACCCTCTCCAATGCGTCCACATCCTTTTTGTAAAGGGGGGCCCAGAATTGGATGCAATACTCCAGATGTGACCTCACCAGGAGAATAATCATTTTCCTAGATCTGCTGGCAATGTTCCTACTAATGCAACCTAATATGCCGTTAGCCTTCTTGGCTACCAGGGCACACTGTTGACTCATATCCAGCTTCTCATCCACTGAAATCCCCAGGTCCTTTTCTGCTGAACTGCTACTTAGCCAGTTGGCCCCCAGCCTGTAGCAGTGATTGGAATTTTTCCATCTCAAGTGCAGGACTCTGCACTTGTCCTTGTTGAACCTCATCAGATTTCTTTTGGCCTAATCCTCCAATTTGTCCAGGACCCTATCTCTATCCAGCATATCTACCTCTCCCCCTAGCTTAGTATCATCTGCGAACTTGCTGAGGGCATGTCTACACTAGGGAATTCTTTCAAATAGCTTATTTTGAAATAACTCCCGAAATAACTATTTTGAAATAAGCTTATTCCCCAAGGAAAGGAGGAGGTATAATTTCAAAATAACGGGCTTGGTAGTGTGGACGTTCTGTTTGTTATTTTGAAATAACTCCCACATGTAGACCTGGGCTGTGGGTCCACTTGATACCAACTACCAACCAGACATTGAGTCGTTGACAGGGGCGACCTGTCCATATAGGCGAACTAAGCGGTCACCTAGAGCGCCAAGTTAAATGGGGCGCTAAATGGTGGCGCAATATTATTGAGGCATTTGGAGCTGGGGGGCGCCGATTGCATGGTTCACCTAGGGCACCAGTTGCTGGTAGCTAATCTAGGGCCACCGCTGGTCATTGATCAATACCCATTGAGCCTGATGATCTAGCCAGCTTTCTATTCATCTTACAGTGCATTTAGCCAGTCCATACTTTGTTAACTTGCTGGCAAGAATACTGTGGGAAACCATATCAAAAGCATTCCTAAAGTCAAGGTATATCACGTCTACTGCCTTTCCCATATCCACAGAGCCATTTACCTTGTCATAGAAGGCAATCGGGTTGGTCAGGTGTGACATGGTCTTGGTCAATCCATGTTGACAATTCCTGGTCATTTCCCCTCTTCCAAGTGCTTCCCCAACCTCCTCCCCGGAGCCCCCTGGTTGTGGGGGGGCGGGCAATACAACAGTACCCATAAGAAATTTAAATTACTTTCACCCCAACAATTCAAGAAAATGAAAGTTTTGGGCAGACCCCAACATTAAATTTTGAGACAGCTACCCATGATGTTGTAACAAATGTTGTCAGACCCGTCATACATAGACTTCCTGAGAACCATGATCTCCAGTCAGATAAGTTTATAAAGTTGGGAGCTTTGCCTGAAGAGGCCCTGTATTTTTCATTTCATTTACACAAGTCGCCCTCACTGTCATGGCAGTCATTCCCAAAGTAACTACATGGAATATCCATCCTTCTGTCAAGCATCAACACCTAATCCATGGCGCATTGGCAATCTCTGGGCAGACAGTTATGTCTCCTGCAATGTGATCTGCTAGGCACCTGTTTGGTCATCGGTACATAATTCACCTCAATCTACATTTTGGTCATCCAATCTTTAGCTAGGGCTTCTGTCAAAAATGGAGGAGGTTAGCTAGTCTCCTCCATAACCTCATTGTTCAGGAGACGATATTAGAGGATATATAAAATGAGATTCCCCTGGAATGGAATTATGGACCTTACACAATGAAAAATAGGAAAAATTGATCTGTGCATACCTGAAAAATTGCTGCTTTGCTTCATAAGGTCGACAGATTTGGTGACCTATCAGGTGATCCAGAATGGAAAGGACATTAACTTCCAAAGATACAGTTTAATTTCATCAGAGGAAATTAGCACTGTAGTCGGAGAAATTATTCTGCTTTTTCTTCAAAGGGTGATTAAGATCATCTGCATTTTAGGAAAGTAGAAGGGAATCATTGTGGTTGTGAAAGTTGTTGCAATAGGAAGGAACTTCATAGGATGAGGCATTCCCATGCTGCCTGGAATTGGCAGGTCTGGTTGTATCCCCAAGCTGCAAGCAGCCTGGAGTACTTCCTGTCATGGATCTGTAGGCCACATTATTTGGCCACATTACGTATACCCATTGTTAAACATGGGTAAATTTCCCTATTGTTAACTTAAAACCTTTAAAACACGTTGCCATTTAAGGCTATGTGATCTATTGTAATTTTTGCTTTGTTATAAGAAAATTTTAAACACTCACCTCACTGTTCTAATTCTCTCACAGTCTGGCTGGGTGAATGGGGCTGGGTCACTACCCCTCTTGGTTACCTCAGTTTCCGGCTTCAGATGCAATCCCTACCTGCTCCACATCAGCATGGTGCTAACTTTTTAGCTGAATCCCTATCTGATACCAGTGTTTGCCCACTCTGTGAATTTCTCCTGCAAGGACTTGATCTTAGACACGTGTCCCCAAAAACAGGAACTTTGCTTTGACTAAGCCAATAAGAGCCATGCTGAGCCAGGCCTCCCTCTTTGCAGGTTTGACAGCAGCAACCCTATGATTTTGTGACAGACACCTTGGCTACTTCCCCACCCCACCTGGTTTCAGAATGTTTTCCCCTTCATTTTTTCTTCTTGCAAAGGGCTGTAATTGGAGTGCCTCTGAGTCAGCATGCTGTGTAAGCAGATTATCCTTCGCCTCACCTTCCCCCGAGGCGGCCTCACACCTGTGTACACACCTTCTCATGTGCTAACATTACAGCCCACTTTAAATATCTTTAGGTTTGAAGAGTGCGACTAAGGAGGCACAAAAGCCTGAAGACCTAGTCCTGCTTCTGCCTCCTTGTGGTGAGCAGCTGCTCATCTCTTCCAACTTGGGTCTGCCCTGGGAAGATTGTTACTCAGAAAAACATGGGCTAAACTGGCAGACGGATTATTTCAGAGGGAAATCACGCTGCCAAAAGTGATGGAGCCAGAGGCATGATAAAGCAAGAGTACATTTAGCATCCACAGCCTTTTGTATATCAGCACGAAAGTGGAAAGATATAACCAGTCAAACACATGAACCCTCTCTGCACTCAGAAGACTGGACATGTGGTAGGATAGGCCTGGCAGAATATTACGTGAAGTACTAGCTATACTCGGATGTAAGGGCTCCTTTGCTAACTTAGTAATAAGAGATGTAGGGTCTGCAAATAAATTACCTGAGGCTGCAGGCAGCACATGAGTTTGGGGTAAAATCTGAAACATTTTGGGATTTGTGAAGGAGAAACTGATGATGCACGAAAGTGGGTTGAGAAAACTGGTACATGAGAGAGTCTTTTCACAGCACAAGGTGAGTTCCATGTGTCTGACCCAAAGCCTGCGCTGGACAACTTCACTACAGCGAGGGGAACTGCTGGAAGTGAGCCATTAATTTTGTAATTTAAACGCTTTTCTGTGCATATGAATGGTTTTTAAACAGACGCCAGGAGGCTTTTTTCAATTATTTGACAGACACTTTATGTCTTAAACATTCCTCAGTGAATCAATCAGTTGTGTTCAAATTGATTGCCGTGACTTTTGGTTTGGGTGTGTGCAATACAGGAATGTGAATAAATATTCATCCTGTCGGGAGGCTGTTTCTGCTCCTTGCTGCTCATTGTGGAACAGAATTCAGTTTTGTTGAGGTTTTTTGAAGCAAGATCCGTCTACATCTACATCTATGAAAGAATTGTTACTATAGCTGCTTGGCCAGAGAAGGCCAGTCAGTTACGTACTCAGATGTCGTGATGGGGTGTGTATGTGTGTGTGTGTTTGCATGCATACATGCGTGACTCAATCCTTTTTAGGCAGCAACCATGGCTTACATGCTGGTCTTAATGTTCACAACAAAGTTCATTATATGTGGGTTGATATGTGGGTTCATGTTCATTGTTTCTGTGATGCTCAGCATTGCAATGGCTAAGTTGTTTGGTGGCTCCCACCCCAGTTTCTTGGCCAACACTAACAGTCCCACAGGCAAGTATGCTACCAGCCGAGCAACCAAAATATTAAAAATCGTTAACATGTGGAACCTATTAAAACATTTAGAAGGCATTTGTGTCCATTGTTTCATTTGAAATATAAAGGTTATAAAACTTAATGACCATATGACAAGGAAACTATATGAAACACTCAGAGATTTACTGAGGAACTGTTATGATCTTTAGGCACGTAGCCTGAAAATTGCTTAACGATAGGCAACCCAACCTCTGGACTGAGGACTGGGATTTTTCTGGCCGTTTCTTATTTTGACCTTGCCGACTGGTATTCAGTTACCACAGCAGCACCGAAGTAAAACAGAAACACAGCTTGTATCTTCTTTCAAGTATTTATTTCCTTTGTCCTGTTAACATCCAGTTCTGAAAGGAATTGTAAGGATTTTAAAGAAAAGAAAATACCAACATGATGGCTTAATTTCGCACAGCGAGCGCAGCACAAATGAACAGCAAACACAAAGCAAGGAAAAATGCAAACAAAAGTTCAACAGAAAAGCATGGTGCGGGCCAAAGCAAACATTTCCATAACAAAATCCTGAGTCTTTGCATTTCTGGGTCAGCTTAGCACAGCAGCTATTCTTGCTCTCTCTCTCTCTTCCTCTTTCCTTGCACTTAATGCCTCATGTCAGTGGGCTAGAAGCGACACGTAATAGGGCCAGGATGTCAAAAGTCTCTTCTTGGTGTTAACTAAAAGTGTAGATCAGTTGCAGGTATGGCATTGAGTAGACAACTGTAGTGCAGTGGATTGAACACAAGGGTGGGAGTGAAGAAAGCCAGGGTGCTGTTCCCACACTGAGTGACACTGGGCAAGACTCAAAAGGGGTGTGTGCCTCAGTTTCCCTGTCTATAAAATGTGAGCTATAATGCTCAACTACCTTGGTAGAGTGCTTTCTGATTTGAGGGTGGAACGCAATATCCATCTACATCTATGAAGAATTGTTACGATTGCTGCTTGGCCAGAGAAGGCCAATCAATTATGTACTCAGATGTCATGATGGTGGAGATGGTGCGTGTGCGTGTATGTGTGTTTGCAGACAGCAGCCATGGCTTACATACTGGTCTTAATGTTCACAACAAAGTTCATCATATATGGATTGACACCAACTGAGGTGCATTGTCAGTGCAGTGCTGCTAGTCACTTGACTACAACCATTGCACAAGCCTCCTGCTGATATATTTCAAAAGTATGCTTCTGGGCAATAAGTACATGACCAATGCTCATAACTTCAAATACAGAAATGATACATGCATACAAGCAGTAGAAACAGCATCAGTGAATCATAAGCTTTTCACTGACATCTTACTTGTCCCACTTTGTACAAAATTTGGTGCAAATACATGACAGTGGGTGCAACAATGATTTGTATGGTCATAGCACAAACCAGTAACATCTTTTGCTTCACACAGAATATTTGGAGGTGATGGTGCCCATCTTATAACTTTTAGCCCAGGGACATGGGAAACCCAAGTTCAATTCCCCCCTCTCTGACAGAAGCAAGAGAAGAATTTAAACCTGTAAGCTATGTAATAGCCTGGTGTAAGCCTTCTCAATCCCTCCTATTGAAGCTGTTACAGGCTGGATAAATAATGAAAGCGTAATTGGAACATGGGACTGGATCGAGGGTCGCCTGGATTCCAAACACAATGGAAATTGACTGGACGGCAATACTCTTGGATTGTCTCATTGTTCAACATCTTTATTAATGACCTGGATGAGGGGATGGATTGCACCTTCAGCAAGTTTGCAGATGACACTAAGCTAGGGGGTGAGGTAGATATGCTCCAGGGCAGGGATAGGGTCCAGGGTGACCTAGACAGATTAGAGGATTGGGCCAAAAGAAATCTGATGAGGTTCAACAAGGACAAGTGCAGAGTCCTGCACTTGTGACGGAAGTAGGGCCGACTCTACATGCGCGGGGCCCCAGACGTCATGACACATGTGCTGTGCCCCGCATGCATGTGTGGCCCCTGGGTGCACGGCACATGCGTCGCTTCCCTGGGTGCGGGGCCCCCTCAGGTGTGGGGCCCCACGCCGGTGAATTGGCTGACTCGGCCTAAGGCCGGCCCTGGATGGAAGAATCCCAAGCATTGTTACAGGCTGGGGACCGACTGGCTAAGTAGCAGTTCAGCAGAAAAGGACCTGGGGATTGCAGTGGATGAGAAGCTGGGTATGAGTCAACAGTGTGTCCTTGTAGCCAAGAAGGCTAATCACATATTAAGTTGCATTAGGAGGAGCATTGCCAGCATATCTAGAGAAGTGATTATTCCCCTTTATTCAGCACTGGTGAGGCCACATCTGGAGTATTGTGTCCAGTTCTGGGCCCCGGACTATAGAAAGGATGTGGGCTCATTGGAGAGGGTCCAGCGGAGGGTGACCAAAATGATTAGGGGGCTGGAGCACATAACCTATGAGGAGAGAATGAGAGATCTGGGTTTGTTTAGTCTGCAGAAGAGAAGAGTGAGGGGGGATTTGATAGCAGCCTTCAACTTCCTGAAGGGAGGTTCCAAAGAGGATGGAGAGAGGCTGTTCTCAGTAGTGACGGATGGCAGAACAAGGAGCAATGGTCTCAAGTTACAGTGGGGGAGGTCTAGGTTGGATATTAGGAAAAACTATTTCGTAGGAGGGTGGGGAAGCACTGGGATGGGTTAATAGGGAGGTGGTGGAATCTCCATCCTTAGAGGTTTTTAAGTCTTCGGTTGACAAAGCCCTGGCTGGGTTGATTTAGTTGCAGTTGGTCCTGCTTGAGCAGGGGCTGGACTTGATGACCTCCTGAGGTCTCTTCCAGCCCTAGGATTCTATGATTGGTTTGGTCACTATTTTTGACAATCGCTTAAGCTTCCCCATCCCCCACATCTGTAAAATGGATCTAATATTGGTTGAACCTCTCTGGTCCGGTAACATCCCTGTTCTGGCAGGACCATGGATGTTGCTGGATGAAAGAGCCCCTGGACCAGAGAACTCAGGCAGGTGGAAGTCCAGTGGCCAGGGGCCGGCAGCCAGCAGTGGAACAGGGAGCCAGTAGCTGGGGCTGGCAGTGGAGTTGGAAGCCCAATGGCCCAGGGGCAGGGAGTTTGGTGGCTGGGGTTGGCAGCAGAGCCCAGCAGGCAGGAGGGGAACCTATCTGACTGAGTCTGTTGGTGGATCCTGGGAGAGCTGGGAGTCCATCAGCAGAGGGACCGGAATTAACTTCCCCTGGTCTGGCAAACTCCCTCCCTCAGGACTGGTCAGGGAGGTTCCAATGCCCATTTCAAAGAGAGAGCAGCAAGATTAACAAACATGCTTTGGGATGAAAGCTACATTAAATGGAAGTTACACCTACTATTATAGTAGGCTGGCAGGATGGAGGAAAAAGTTATCTTGAGGAGGGGGGAAGGCAGGGCTGAGATGTTTAGTGGTGTGTCCTCTGATTGCGTCATTCGCTTGCATTTTTAACGTTCAGTGACACGTTTTTCTCAACACTTCTTTGCAGTTTCCCTGCCATGGAGCCGTGCGAGGCCACAGTTGAGAGGGGCTCAGGCTTGTTCTGTGAAACGTTCCCAGGCAGGGAATCAGCTATTCCATCACAGGCCTGTTGTGGCTTGTGTGGGAACGTGGGTGTGATGAGGGCGGAAAAGGGAGGTGTCACCAACGACAGTGACCACATCAGAGCTATTTCACTGTGTGCTTCCAGACATGTCACGCCTTGCGGCATGGCCACGGCATGGGGTGAGCCTGAGAAGCCAGCTAAATATTTGGCTTAGACCACAAGGAGTTTCCATGTACTTTAAAGCTGTCACACCGATGTCTGACTTTTTTTTTTTTTAATATATATATATAACTTAAGTCCCTGCAAGCTGTCTCCTCCCTTTTCTGTTCATTTCTATCCACTCCAGCATGAATCAAGAAGCAGGGAAGAACCCAGCATGCCCTTGGGCAGGCCAGCAGGCGCCGGGGACACATTGCTCTGTACTGGAGCCTGAGGTAGGCTGACATGAATCATTTGAGTTCCCCCAGAGCAAGTGTTTCTCACTGACTGGGTTTGGGGACTAGCCCTAGTTCCTGACATCTCTCTGACACCATTTAGAAGGGCAGCAAGCCCCAGGCTGCCTGAATATGTAGCTTTGGGATGAAAAATCACTCTTTGGGGGAAAAGTGATAGAAATGTAGCCGCATTAGTCTGGTGTAGCTGAAGCAAAATACAGGACTATGTAGCACTTTAAAGACTAACAAGATGGTTTATTAGGTGATGAGCTTTCGTGGGCCAGACCCACTTCCTCCGATCAAATAGTGGAAGAAAATAGTCACAACCGTATATACCAAAGGATACAATTAAAAAAAAAAAAGAACACCTCCCCCCGCATCCCCCTTCTGTTCTGAAATTTGATTTGTCCTTTTCATATGTGTTCAGACACAAGGGTGGGGCCAGGATAGCCAACCCCCAGTGCAGCCTGGAGCGCACCATGCCCCTTCCCCTCCCAGCTCTCCGAGCTGTCTGGAGCACACTGTGTGGTGCTCCAGCAGCAATTTCATAGGCCCTTTAGCCCAGAGCAATTGCCCCTTTGCCCTCTCCTGTCACCAGGCCTGTGTAAATAGCTTAGCCTGCAAGTGCCACCAGGATCTGGGGTTGGCTTCTTTCCCTCCCCTCAAAGTATCAGCAGCAAAACTTTGTGCCCTCCCTCCTGTCCCTCCCCCCGCCCCGCCTCTGCCTCATTCGGGTAGGGGGGTGCCCATTTTGGCTGGCCCTATTCCCGGAGGTTTCATCACATGAGGTGAGCCTTCAGCCAAGAGCAGTCTGTCACGCTGGCAGGGTTGGCAGCCTTACTTGTGTATCCCTGTGTGGGGTGTCTGGGAGCAATGGAGGAGCCCTGGAGGGTGCTCCGGCACCAGCTCTGCCCCATCCTGCCATGCAGTGTGCTCCCCGCATAAGCCTCCCCTTCTCCCCACCCTCGTAGCACAGTGAAACTACATCCCTCCTGCCGTTCCTGGGGCACTCCCTCTCTATGCAGTAAGACCACCGCACGGGAGAGGTCCTTTGCAGCTACTGGGGGCAGCTGCTGGAACATGAGGGAAGCCAGTCGGGACCATGTGTGTGTGGAGGGGAAGGAGGCACTGCAGATGCCTATCAAAATGGGCACCCATGGACAAAAAATTCCATTAGACTCCCCGAGATGCGTACGCAGAAGAACACCTCCTTGGCGGAGTCATGAGAGGGGACAGGGTGGAGCTGGGTGCCATGCAGCTGAGTGTTTGGCTGCAGTAACAAGGCGAATGTTGCTGCAGGTGGAGCTATTATGTTTGTTCCTGAGGTTAAGGCAGCCCCCAAATAATTCCAGGCGATAAGTTCTTCCTCTAGTGCCTGGCTGCCTGGCCCAACCCTCTGCTCCCTTCAGGGAGAAGGGGAGGAGATGTCTTTGGCTGACATGAGCCTGCTGGAGAGGGGTGAGAAGAAGAGGGTCTCCGGGGCTGGGTTCAGAGCAAGGTTAGCCAAATATCAGATAAATTAAGCCAGGGAAACAGACAGCTCAGCACGCGGTGAACTTTTCACCCAGCTAACCTGTTCCTCACCCGACCCCGCACAGGTGGAGTGCAACTGGAGTAGACCACAGCTCTTATTCCCACCGCCTTCCGCTACCCTAGCACCAGGCAAGGGCCAGAGATGAGAACAGCAGAGGGGGTTGCATTATAGGCACACGTCGAGGTTAGCACCGCTAATTTCAGAGGAAGGACTGCTGAGTCGCACTGGTGCATGGACAGAAAGGAGAAAGGTTTTGTTACTTCTGGCTGTAGCCCACCTGAACTTGGAAGAAACTCCATGCTGGAGAGGCCAAGGAAAGAAGGACAGGGGTTAAACATGGGCTATTGTGAATCTTTTATGAGACGCCCTCAGGGTCTGATGGGAATCCCGTGAATACGGATGTTTCTTCTAGGGATGTAAGGGCTTAACTAGTTAACCAATAAGCTGATGCTTATCGGTTACAACTCTGCATAGGCCGGCAGCCCCAGGAACCCCACAGAGCCGGCAGCTGGCAACCCCACCGTTTAACAGTTTAATAGAATTTTGATTGGTTACATGATGAATATTTTTATTCATTTTTGACATTCTCAATTTCTTCTTCATTGACCTTTTCAGCATTGGCAGGGCTACTAAATACAAATAATTGCTGACAGATGGGGAGAGAACATTACATTTATGTTAGCCGTTAAGTTTAATTTTCTTTTACTGTGTAAACTATCGATCTGTCTATCTATGTATCTATCGGGCCCATCTCTGGTCTCATGCAGATTAATGTAAATTAGAGAGAGAGCCTTGTTAGATCTGGCATGGTGCCCCACTTTGTATCTGACTAAATGTTCAATTTCCATTCCTAAAGGGCTACTCCCTTGCTTGCTTGGGAAGCCAGGCCCATAGGCCTGACACAGAAACCTGGCATTTCTAGTGGCTGCACAGAGCACACATTTGCAACCCAAAAAGAAACATTTTGGTGAAATGCAGATACTCCCTTCCCAGTAACTCAGGAGGCAAGTGGCTGCAACTTATAGCAGCTGTGCCCGCAGGCTGGGAAACTAACTAGAGCCCTGCAAATCTGTGGTGATCCGCTTTATATCTGCTGGTATCTGCATCTGCAGCTCATTACTGCGGATACAGATGCAGATATGTATACAGATTTTGTATCTGCACAGGGCTCTACTAATAACAGCAACTGCTTATTGCAATTGCACTTCTCCCTTCAGCTTGTCCAACGACAAATACATTTGGCAATTAACTTCATCGAAGTAACACTGAATTTTTGAAAAATACAATCATTTAAATAAAGCAAGTACTTTTCCCCTTTATTTTACACCCCTTCCCCCCCCAATGTAATTGAGTTAAGGACCTGAGCAACGCCCAGGAAATCTAGAACTACTAAAAAAAGTTCTTCCCTGCCACACAGAGCCTTCAGCCCAAATATTTTTTTATTAAATGAACAACCTCTTTGTTGGCTTTGATGGAGGGGGCACGTGGTGTAATGGTTTCAGTTAAGAATCAGGCCAAATTAGCCCCTAGTGTAACTCCACTGATTTAACCCAATCCATCAAGCCCAAGGGTTCGGTTTCATTCCTACCCTTTCAAGTGACTCACTGCTCGGAGGCTGATCAGTTAACTTTACAGGGCCTGTTTTACCCACCTGTAAATCAGGAATGATCTTATTGGTGGGGCAGAGGGAAGAAGAATACTGTTTAGAGGCTGTGATTCTCTGAGACCCTACAATGAAACACAGTGCAGCATATTCTTACTTCAGACCTTGCAGTGAGGTAGCAGCATGGGATATAGAGTTTGCTCACCGTGTGACCTCTATCCCAGGATAACAGCATAGCAAGTCTGTATTATCCCATTTTAACGAGAACCCCGCCTCCTAGTCCTGCACTGGCTGCTAATCCTTATTTGGGGGTGAAAAACCCAATGCACCATATGCTGGCCCAGCAGAATGTGCACACAGGCAAAACACCGGCGTGGCTGACTCCTATAGTCTTTGAACTTTAAGCGGTGTTGGAAAAGCAGGCAACAGGAATTTATGGCGCCTTTTGTGCGGGGAGTAAAGTTGGCACTGCAACACCTACTTCATCAGCTGCAGGGCAGTTGAGAAGAAAAACCAGAAATAACCTTTGGAACATTTTTTTTTATACCACTGCAGCCCCCTGGAAAATGAACGCTAGTAATTCCTGAGTTGATGGCAACAGGGAACATTGAGAAAACCCGGGAATCAGCAAATCCATTGTGTTGTGCTGACAGAAAGATACTGTTACAACACACTTTAGCTGCCAACTTGCTGCAGTCACTCAATCCATCATGGAGGGCTGCTGCATCACAAGGCAGTGAAACTCAGCCTGGCGTGTTATTTTAGTCTTACATGGACTGTGAGATAAACGGGGCATGAACCAGCCCCCTGGCAGGGGGTCGACCCCTAGCGCCCTCATTAAAGTGCCAATCAAAAAGAGTAATGGAACAGGGGAATGGAAAGCTGGCTTCTCTGGCCTGTTATTGCTTGCAGCCCTAGCAAGCCAATGGAAACAGCTCTCTTTGGGGGACAAACCAGACTTCCAAAACGCCCTCCCCTCATCCTCACTTGTCTCTCAACAGGCAAATGTCACCTCGTGTCTAGTGCTGGAAGCCTCTTTGCTTATCAGTCACGAGCTGCAGCCGCATGCAAAAGCATTTGGTTCTGCTGATGGAAGTCCAAAGAAGGGCTTGAATGGGCAGGTCTCTGGCCCTCAGCTCCTTGAAATACACAGTGCTGTGTGGTCTGTTGGCCTATTACACGTACAATATTAAGAGCAAAAGGCCGGGTGAAGTCCTCCCAGTGCTTTCTGTGTTGGTGCCAGAATGACTATGAAAGCAGCGTTCGCTGTGTCTTCCTTCAACTTCCACTAGACCTGCAGCAAACCACTACTAGGCCCTTATGGTACCCTACATTCTGAAACCATCTACAGCCCTGCCACACTCCCGGTACTGAGCTTCTCACTAATGGTGCGGCCGTATCAACTCAGGACAGCCTGGGAAGTGCCTGGCTGGCTATGAACGGCTGAGTGAGCCCACAAAACGTGATGACTTAGAACTGCTGAAAAATAAATTCTGCTTTTCACTGAAAGATGGGAGTGTGACAACAGTGCTAATTAAATCAGAATGGATTTGGCTAATTTCCAACTGTGGTGAGAAGGTAAGAGTACCAGACTAGATATTTTCTTTCTTTCTTTCTTTCTTTCTTTCTTTCTTTCTTTCTTTACAACAGAGTTTTCATTTCTTGACTTTTTCCTGATTTTTCTCAGCTTTTTCTAGTCATTTTCGACTTCCTTGAAAAAAAGTCCAGAAAACATCAAGAACAATCATTTATTTCATTCCTGGCATTTTCCTGTCTTTCTTCTTGACATTTTTCTTGACTTCTCCCTCAACATTTTCCTGACTTTTTCCTTAAGTTTTCCCCTACATTTTTCCCATTTTTTTCTCAACTTTTCCCCAGCTTGTTTCTTCACTTTTTGTCAACACTTTTCTCAACTTTTTCTTGGACTTTTCCTATCTTTTTCCCGACTTTTTTCTCAACTTATTCCTTGACTTTCGCTCAACTTATACACAACTTTTTCTTCAACATTTCCTGACTTTTTTACTCAAGTTTTTCTTTAACGTTTTTCAACATTTTTTCTCAACTTTTCTTGGACTTTTTCCCACCATTTTCCCACCTTTTGCTTCACTTTTTTCTTAACTTTTTTTGGACATTTTCTTAACTTCTTCTTGGACTTTTCTCCACCTTTTTCCTGGCTTTATTCTTGACTTTTTCCTCCAGTTTTCTAGATTTTCTCCCCCAGCTTTTACCCATCATTTCCCCAATTTTGTTATTGACATTTTAAAACTTTTTGTCAACACTTTTCTTAAATTTTTGTTAGACTTTTAACCATCTTTTTCTGGCTTTTTTTTCAACATTTTTCTAAACTTTTTCTTGGACTATTTCCCACCTTTTTTAGACTTTTTCCTGACAATTTCCTGACTTTATCTTGACTTTTTTCAACAATTTTCTCAATTTATTTGTACTTTTTGCACCTTTTCCCCCGATTTTTTCTTTGCTTATCCTCAATAGTTTTCTTATATATTTCCTTGACAATTTCCTGACTTTCTCACCTTTTTTCTCAACTTTTGCCTGACAATTTCCTGACTTTTTCTTAGCTTTTATCTTGACTTTTTTCATTTTTTCTGACAATTTCCCGGCTTTCTTCTTGACGTTTTTCTCTACTTTTTAAAAAATTTTCCCAACACTTTTCTTGAATTTTTCTTTAATTTTTCCCACCTTTTCCCCTTCTTGACTTTTTCTTTGACTTTTTCCCATCTTTTTCTATAATTTTTTCTTGACTTTATCCTGATTTTTCTGGACTTTTTGTTTGACATTTCCTCAACTTTTCTCTCAACTTTTCTTAATGTTTCTCAACATTTTACTTGACTTTTTCTTGGACTTTTCCCCAACTAATTTCATTACTTTTTTCCCATCTTTTTCCTCATTTTGTTTCTAGACTTTTTCCTGAGAATTTCCCCCACTTTATCGAGACTTTTTTCAGAATGTTTTTTCTCAACTTTTTCCTGGCAATTTCCCAACTTTTTCTCAACTTTATGCTCTATTTGTTTCTTGACTTTTTTCAATATTTTCCTTTACTTTTTCCCACCTTTTCCTCAATTTTTTATCTTTTTTCTTGACATTTTTTCTCGACTTTTTCCCATCTATTTTCTTGACTTATTTCAACAATAGTCTCGACTTTTTCTTGGACTTTCTTTCCTTTGTGTCACTTTTTCTTGATTTCTTCTTGATATTTTTCTCATCTTTTTTCTTAACTTTTTTCCAGATTTTTCCTGATAATTTCCTGCTTTTTCTCAACTTTTCTCTTGACATTTTGGGTTTTTTTAACTTTTTTCTTGACTTTCTCCCATCTTTTTTCATTACTTTTTTCTCTATTTTTTTTTTGACATTTATTGGAATTTTCCCACTTTTCCTGCCAACTTTTTTCTCTATGTTTTTTTTTACTTTTACTTGCCCCTTTTAACTGTTTTCCATTTTTCCTAACTTTTTTCTTGACTTTATTTGTTGACTTTTTTCAACATTTTTCTTGACTTTCTATATTTTTCTTTTTACCTCGACTTTTCCCATATTTTTTCTCAACTTTATTCCCAACTTCTCCCTGAATTTTTCCTCAACATTTCCCCTACATTTTTCTCTCCTTTTAAATATTTGGAAAAAAAAATTCTCGAATTTTTGTTCCCGACTTTTTCTCCACTTTTTTTTTACTTTTTCATTATATTTCTCTACTTTGCCCACCATTTCCTGACTTTTTTCTTTACATTTTTCTTGACTTTTTACCAGACTTTTTCCTGATAATTTCCTGACTTTTTCTCAACTTTTGTCAATGCTTTTTTGTTTTTTTCTGCCAATTTCCTGACTTTTCCCCAGATTTTTTCCCAACAATTTCCTGACTTTTTCTATATATTTTTCTTGACTTTATCCTGAGTTTTACCCAACTTCTCCCCGACTTTTTCCTTAGCATTTCCCTGACTTTTTTCTTGACTTTTAAAAACCTTTTGTCAACATTTTTCTTGACTTTTTCTTAGACTTTTACCCATCTTTTCCTGACTTTTTTCTCAACATGTTTTTGACGTTTTTCTCAACTTTTTTTCTTGGACTTCTTCCCACCTTTTCCTGACTCATTTCTTGAATTTTTTTCCCATCTTTTTTTTTCATCTTGTTTCTAGACTTTTTCCTGACAATTTCCCAACTTTATCTTGACTTTTTTTCAGAATGTTTTAATCAACACTTTTGCTGACTTTCTTTTCACCTTTTTCCTGACCATTTCCTGACTTTTTCTCTAAGTTTTGCTCATTTCTTGACTTTTTTCAATATTTTCCTTAACTTTTACTTTGACTTTTTCCCATCTTTTTATTATTTTTTTCCGACCTTTTTTATCAATTTTTTTATCTTTTATTTTGACATTTTCCTGACTTTTCCTGACAATTTCACAATTTTTCCTCGACTTTTTCTTGATGTTTTTCTTGACTTTTTCTTAACCATTTTCTGGACTTTTTTCTTAACTTATTTTCCCCCCAATATTTTTCCTGACTGCTTCCTAACATTTTCCTCAACATGCCCCCTTTTTTTCTCAACTTGTTCTCAACATTTTTCTCAACTTTTGCATTGACTTTTTTCTGATAATTTCCCGACTTGTTCCTCGACATTTTCTCAACATTTTTCTCAACTTTTTCTTGGAGTTTTCACCAACTTATTCCAGACTTTTTTCTCAACCTTTTTCTTGACTTTTTTCCTGACAATTTCCCAAATTTTTCCCCACATTTTTGGTCAGCTTTTTTTAACATTTTCTCAACATTTTGTTAGATTTTCCCCATCTTTTTTCCCAACATTGTTCTCGACTTTTCCAGATTTTTTTCAACTTCTTCCTGACTTTTTACTTGACATTTCCCTATTTTCTCAACTTTTTCTTTAACATTTTCTCCACTTTTCATTGGACTTTTCTCCACCTTTTTCTTTATTTTTTCTCAACTTTTTTCTTGCCTTTTTTCCTCACTCTTTTCCCACTTTTTGTCAACTTTTTCTCAATTTCTTTTCTCAATGATTTTGTTTGTTTCGTGACATTTTCCAGACTTTTTTTCTCAACTTTTTTTTTTTACATTTTTCTCGACTTTTTCCTGGACTTTCTCCCAGTTTTTTCTTGACTTCTTTCTCCACTTTTTTCAAAAAATTTTCCCCCCCAATTCTCCTCAAAATTTCCCCTACTTTTTTCTACTTTTTATCACCTTTTTTCAACATTTTTCTTGCCTTTTTCTTGGACTTTCCCGCTCCCTTTTCCTGACTTTTTTCTCGATTTTTTCCTGGATTTTTTTTCCTGATAATTTTCCCAACTGCTCCCTTTTTCTTCTACATTTCCCCCACTTTTCTTGACTTATTCTTGGACATTTTCCCACCTGTTCATGGCTTTTTTCCCAACTTTTTCCTCCACTTTTCCCTGTTTTTTCCCAACTTTTTTCTTGACTTTTTTCTGTTTTTTTTCTTTTCCATAGACTTTTCCCCTACTTTTTTGTCAACATTTTTCTCAACTGTTCTTTGGACATTTTTCTCATCTTTTTCTGGACTTCTTTCTCCATTTTTTTCCTGATTTTTCTCCCAACTTTCCCCACAGCTTTTTCCTGATAATTTCCTGACTTTTTTCTCGACTTTTTTCTCACCTTTTTTGACAATTTTCTTGACTATTTTTTATCTTTTCCTACCTTTTTCCCCAAGTTTTTTCTTGAGTCTCTCAATAAGTTTTCTCATATTTTTTCTTGACTTTTTCTCAACTTTCGTCTTGTCATACAGAAAAAAAAAAAGTCAAGACGAAAGTTGAGAAAAAGTCAAGAAAAAATATGAGAAAACTTATTGAGAGACTCAAGAAAAAACTTGGGGAAAAAGGTAGGAAAAGATAAAAAATAGTCAAGAAAATTGTCAAAAAAGGTGAGAAAAAAGTCGAGAAAAAAGTCAGGAAAAAGTAAAAAAAAAAGTTTAGAAGTGTCAGGAAATGTGGAGAAAACGTTGAGTAAAAAGTCAGGAAAAAGTGGGAACATGCCAAGAAATGTCAAAAAAAGGTTAAGAAAGTTGGTAAATTGTCAGGAAACTGTCAGGAAAATGTTGAGAAAAAAGTTGACAACTCTTAGCTCAACTTTTTTTGTGTGTTTTTTTTCTGACTTTTTCCCAGACTTTTTTCTTGACAATTTCCTGACTTGTCATACAGAAAAAAAAAAAGTCAAGTCAGGAAATTGTCAAGAAAAAAGTCTGGGAAAAAGTCAGAAAAAAAACACACAAAAAAAGTTGAGCTAAGAGTTGTCAACTTTTTTCTCAACATTTTCCTGACAGTTTCCTGACAATTTACCAACTTTCTTAACCTTTTTTTGACATTTCTTGGCATGTTCCCACTTTTTCCTGACTTTTTACTCAACGTTTTCTCCACATTTCCTGACACTTCTAAACTTTTTTTTTTACTTTTTCCTGACTTTTTTCTCAACTTAGTCAACTTTTTTCAACATTTTTCTTGACTTTTTCTCCTTCTTTCTTTTTCCACAATATTTCTCCTACTTTTTTCTTTACTTTTTTCAACACTTTTCTTGAATATTTCTTTGACTTTTCTCACTTTTTCCTGACTTTTTTTCAACTTTCTTCTTGACATTTTTTACATATTTTTCGGGTTTTTCTTGGACTTTCGCCCACCTTTTCCCTAACATTTTTATCAACTCTCTTTTTCTCTGACTTTTTCCCACTTTTTCCAGACTTTTTTGTTGACTTTTCCCCAGACTTTTTCCTGACAATGGTCTGACTTTTTTTGTTGACTTTTTCCTGACTTTTCCTGCCTTTTTTCTCAACTTTTTTTGTTGACTTTTCTCAAATTTTTCTCAACTTTTTTTTACCTTTTTCTCACATTTTTCTTGGACTTTCCCCTGCTTTTTCCCTGAATTTTTCCTCTCCTTTTTCCTCCAGATTTTTTCCCTCATCTTCGTCCCAACTTTTTCCTCAACATTTGCCCTACCTTTTTCTCAACATTTTTCTCAAATTTTTCTTGGACTTTTCCCCACCTTTTTTCTGAATTTTTCTTGAATTTTTTGCTCAGCTTTTTTATTAACTTGTTCCTTTTTTTCTCAACTGTTTTTGTCATTTTTCTTGACTTTTTCATGGACTTTAACTTAACCTTTCCCCTACTTGCTGTAGCCCCATTGCACGGTAGGGGCCCTACCGTGTTTTAAATCATTCAGGGTTGGCAGGGGGCAGGGAACACAGAGGGCAGCAAGTGGCTTTTCCTGCAGCCCAGCCCCAAAGCAGGAGTATGCCTAGTGCTGGGGTACCACGGGCCCATAGACCGCGCCACCTATGCTGGCTGAAAGGTGCAATTCCAGTGAACCTGAGGTGAAAATGGGAACTTGCCTCCTTTGTACACATCTGCCCGAGGTGTGACTGACAGAGCGAGTAAGACTGAGTCTGCCAACTTTTCCTGTCTGTCTTGTTTCTCCTGTGACTCCTAGTCACCAAAGCTCTGCTCTTCCCTGGTGCAGCAGGAACCCGGCGGACTTCCTACCACGAGGCAAAGGCAGGAAGTGCTCAGCATTTGGTAGGACGGGTGCCGACATTTCTAGGGATGTCAGTCTTCTGTACCCGCAAAGCTTTTTATTCTCCTCCTCTAGGGACATTTGAAGAGGAGCGAGAACAAACCTTTTAGCACAGGCAAATCCAGCTACAGAGGCCTTCTGCCTCCCCCCGCTCCCCCTGCCCAATTAGGCGCAAAGTTTCCGCTACCCTGTCCCCGCCCTGCAAGGAACACAGCGTTTAGAAGAGGGAGCATTGCCCCCCTCCCCCACTCCTGGCATTGGCCTGAGGACAGAAGGGGGAGCGCGAAGTCTCCTCCCACTGCCAGGGGCATGGGCGCCTAGGGAAACTCAGGAGGGGAGGGGGGGAGACGTTCCCACATCCACAGACTGATCATGGTTTGTGGGTGGGGAAGTATCCTGGCCCCGCCCCTTCAGCTTGAGGCCCTGCCCCTTCTGGTGTGGCCCGGGGCCACTTCAAATATTTCTGAAGTGGCCCCCAGCCAAAAAATATTGCCCACCCCTGTTTTAGCAAGTTGGCTGGGGCCTGTCAGCTCTCTGAGCTGGCACGTGACAGACGACATTCGGAAACGTACAGATCATGGTTTGACTGTAACTGGTTTTCCAGACCATGCCTCTGAATTTTGTGTCAGTTGCAGTGAATGAATCAAATGGGGGGCGGAGAAAGGCCTAGAGCCTGTATTAATGTGGCATGTCACACACTCAGCAAGCTGGAAGGCTGCAAGCAAAGTGAAGCCCAGACAACTATGAAATAGCACCGGCCAAATGGAGGTGGCCTTGTTTTAGGCTGGGATTCAAGCGTTTTTACTAAGATCATGTTTGCTGCCAACTTTGTCAACCCTACAATAGGCCACATGCTTCATCAGTAAAAGCAATCTGGACAGCAGGGAAGTAATAAAAAGATCATTAAAAAAATGGAGCAAAGGAATGAAAATTGGAATGTATGGTTCATGCCGCCTGGATGGGATCTATGAAGAGAATTAGCAAATTAAGAATTTTTTGTTGCGTCCGGTGGCAATCAAAAGGTACCAGAGGCTTAGAAATGAGGAAATTAGGTACAGGCTAAACGTCCCGGCTGTGTCTAGACTGCAACCCTTTTCTGTAAAATCCCCCCCCCCCCCGCTTCATTTGCATAAACATGGCTGCCTCTTTTTTCCGGCTCGGAGCTTTGCTGGAAAAAAGCGCCAGTCTAGACGTGGATCTTTCGGAAAATAAAGCCTTTTCCGAAAGATCCCTTATTCCTCTTAAAATAAGGAATAAGGGATCTTTCAGAAAAGGCTTTATTTGCCGAAAGATCCTTGTTTAGACTGGCGCTTTTTTCCAGCAAACCTCCGAGCCGGAAAAAAGCGGCAGCCATGTTTATGCAAATGAAGCGAGGGTGGGGGGGGATTTAAATCCCTGTTTCATTTGCAATTGCGATGTGTCTAATTTGCATCCCTTTTACAGAAAAGGGATGCAGTCTAGACACAGCCTCCTGGTCTGGCACCCTCAGGACCGGTATGGTTCTGAACAAGGGATTTTGCCGGACCTGGGGAGGTCAGGCATCCAGGCTTTCCTGGGCTCTCCTCCCTGAGAACCTGGAGGCCTGACTTCCTCTGACCCACCTGCCTGGCTCTGCTGCCCCCAGCCTGCTCCCAACCCCAGCCCCATATTCACAGCAGCTCTCTACCCCCAGGTCACTGCCCCAGCCACTCCCAACCTCTGTGGCCGGAGCTCTCTGGTCTAGCAACATCTGTGTTCCCGACTGACCACGGATGTTGCCGGCCCATGGAGTCCCTGTGAAGAGCAGGTCAACCTGTATTAATCGTCAAAGACACAAGGGTGATCCTGATCATTACTTACTCTCTTCTAGCCTAGGAAAAATAACTGAACAAGCAAGAACAGCATTACTGGACTATCATTCCTTAGGCGTGTGAATGGTTACAATCATAGAACACTAGCACGGGAAGGGACCTCGAGCGGACATCAAGTTCAGTCCCCTGCCTTCACGGCAGGACCAAGCACTTAACGCTTGCAAGCGGTTCAATTGTTGTCTAGATTAGCAGCTGAACGTTAAGCAAGAGATTGAGCAGATTTGACTTTGAAACGGTGAGTCACACAAGCATTCTGTAGTAACTAACAGGCAACTGCAAAGTGAACACCCCCCCCCCTCTTACATGAAGAGGCGTAATTTGGTCATCCCCAGCCAGCTGAAAAATTTGGATCCCAGTTCACATTTTCATATCTCAGCCAACCCCTCTTTAATGTTCAGGGCTTGTTTGTTTTTTAAACACACTGTTGTAGGTCAAACATCGGTTTTTTTTCTCTTTTAAATCACAATTATCCTGGTATAACAAAACTCAGCACTGTCCTTTTCTATTGAGTCTACCAGCTTTAGCTCTGAAATGCGGCGCCTCGCTTCTCTATCAATCATCAAGGACGGCTTTCCGTTGCAAAGCACTCAGACTGAAACTATTTCGTTAGCAACAAATGCAGCTTGTGCTGGTTCAGCAAAGCCATTGACAAAGGCACTCGCTTTCAGAGCAAGCTTTTTTCCTTCCGTTTCAAGCTGCACCTGGTAAAGTGAAGTAGTTGTCTCTTCCCCTATTTCTTTAGAAAAGTAAACAGTGCGCATAACATCAGTGAGTGAGGAAGTGTGTGTGTGTGTGTGTGAGCGACATCACACTACAGCCAGTATAGGCTGATCATTCCGATGTGGAAGAGGGAGGGTGAAAAGGGGGAGAATGTTGTGGGCAGACATTGGCAAACACTAACCTGTCTAGTGAATGCACTGACTCGTGATCCCAGAGGGGAGACAGGATGTGTGATGGAAGCTAGTGTTAGAACAAACGGGTTTCTAATACACATGTAACTGCTCTCCCATCCGCCTGTGGAGCACTGCTGCACAACTGAGGAGATCTAGTGGCTAAAAGGAGCCTGGTTTCTAGGGATGCCCTTGATTCCAGAAGAGCTGGACCAAGACAGTGCACTGGCTTCTGGTTCTCAGTTTACCCATCTAAAAATGGGCATAGCAGTTCTCATGCACACAGATGGGCCGCCATGTTGCTTTCTTAATGGCTAGCAAGGGCCTTGGCAGCGTGTGTGCTAGAGGTACAGGACAGGGTTGCTCAGGGCTGGACTGAGCAGCCAGGCGATTTACAGCGATGTCTCCATGGGTTCAGCGTCATGTGGATGGGGGCTGCCTGTGTATTTGCGATTACGAAGTGATTTCTGGGCTGGAGGAAACTGAATATTTTGATGTGGCTGGTTTCCCCCATCACGAAGGAGACTTCTCCTTGATCGTGTCCCGCTGAACGTGGGGTTCCAATGAGGAGGTGCTGTGCAGCTGCTTCCCAGCTCCTGTCTGCTGGACGCTCTACAAGGCCAGGTTGGCTGCTCCCTCCCCACTCTCCTGGGCCCCCACCGAGCCTACCAAAGGGGGCCATGCCTTGTCATACCCCTCGCTGCTCCGCGCATGCCTCAGAGCCCGGTGGGACGGAAGAGTCACCAACGTTGCTGGTGGGACCTCGCTACTGGGGAGCAAAGTCTAACCCCCCGTTTACCTGGCTTAGGGTCGGTAGGCTCAGCAAATAGAACTTTGAGTTGTCTGCGCTCCACCCCCTCAGACCAGGGCAGCCCCCTCAATGTCAGCGAGCTGTCGCCTGTAGCTTGGAACCGCCGGCAAACGAGTGTTCCCAGCGGGCCGGGAAGTAACAGACTCCAGCTCTGGCGCCTGGGGGTGCTTGGCCCCAGAACAGCAGAGTGCCAGCTGGACAGCATGCCCCTCCCACTCATGAAGCCCCTCCCCCAGGTGAGCTGCCAGTCCCAGCGATGCGGGCAGGGGAGCTGAAGAAGCCCCGGGGTGCACTGCGGACACAGCCTGTCTGCCCCAGCCTCCAGGGTGCTACAGGCAGACCGTGGGTTGGGCCTCCTCAGGCACTTTGGAAAGGCCACACCTTCTGAGCCTATGATACCCACCGCCCATGCTGGTGAGTGACTCTGGCTTGCACAGTCGCTGCCCACAAGGTGTGTAAAAGGGATCCGTTCAAAATCGGCCATTAGACCCCAGTATCACCCGCCTTCCAGGGCCAGCAGGGAATGGGGGTTTCCCAAAGCGTTGTCTTGGTGGCCAGTTTTTGGTGCAAAAAGCTCTTTGTGACCACAACGTTCCGGGGCCACATGTTGCTGTGTGCTCAGCCTCTGGAAACAATTGTTCTATCGCGTCTCTGCTCAGGCCTTGTCCTTTGCGTGACCCCTCCATTTACCCAAAGTATAAACGCACATGAAAGCTGTTTACTTCTCTCATGGCCTTTCAGGGCTTTTGAGTCAGCCCAGAAAAAGCAGGAGGTGCAAGATTATTCTTATCCTCCGCGAGCATGGTTTGTGCTGGGCTCAGGCCCTGGGGTGCCAGTTTCCAAAGGGAGCCATCTGCCACTAGAGCCAAAGCGCACAAGGTGAAGCCATAACGGCATCCCAGGCCATGAATAGAATGGAAGCGGCATTTCTTCTGTAAGCAGAGCCAGTTCCAAGATTATTTTTACTTCTCTATGAATGCGAGTGCTGTAATCACACCGAGGTAAAGGGCTACATTATTCAGGGCTCGTCAGTTGTTAATGTGTTACGTACCGAAACGCCTTTGGCAAACCTCCTCTCCGATCACTAATGCTACAATCTGGCGCTATCCACCACCGTGAAACCCAGCCATGGGGTAGAGAACGAACATGGATCAGAACAGATCTGCTGCTTTATTTATGGCTCCACTCCCAAGTTTGGCAGCTATGAGTTACATTAGCTTAAGAACGTAAGCACGGCCGTACTGGGTCAGACCAATAGTCCATCTATCCCAGTATCCTGTCTTCCGACAGTGGCCAATGCCAGGTGCCCCAGAGGGAGTGAACAGAACAGGAAGCAGCAAGCGATCCCTCTCCTGTCATCCATTTCCAGCCTCTGACAAACAGAGGCTAGGGACACCATTCCTGCCCGTCTTGGCTAATAGCCATTGACCGAACCTCAATGCATTTACCTAGTAAGTCAGCACCTCTTTGCTAGGGTGCATACATAGGGTTGCCAGATGGTTGAAATAAAAATACCGAACACCCCCCCCCCCCAAAAACAGGAAAAAATTCTGTTGAAGGGGAGAAAAAAAGGGGGGCGACCAAAGTTGTTGAGGGAAAAAAAGGCCCCAAGGACTTATTAAGCCAACCCCCCCCCCAAAAAAAACCAGCATTAAAACAGCATGTCCCCTGTCAAAGTGAGTGTAGGGAACAGAGGAGTAGTTGAGCATTGCTTCCCCTAGGACTTTTGACCTGCATCCATTTTGTGCCAGAAGCCTTGGGGCACCAGGTAAGCATGGGGGCTGAGGTCAGGGGACGTTGGGGGATGAAGGGTGTTTGGGGGCGGCCGGGCACTGAGTAGGGTTGCCAGGTGCCCGGCATTTTCACCTCCTGGCTGGGGAAAAATTTAGACAATACCGGACATCTCAGGTGTCCGGTATTCTCTGAATTTTTTTACTGGACAGGAGGCGAAAATACCGGCCTCTCTGGGTGAATACCGGACACCTGGCAACCCGATGCATACACCCTGGGCTGCTCACCACAAATCGTTGCGTGGCAGGAAAGATATGCTGCACCCTGGTAGCAATCCCAGACTGCCGTGCTCCGCCGGTCAGTGCAATGCCATGTGGACATTTTCACAATGCCTTGGGGATGCCAGCACGTCACCCAAGGATTTCTGGGAATGGGAGCGGGGGGGTCACGTTCTCATCATGCCACTTTCTCCATCCCTCACACTCATTCCAGCCCACGGTTTTCATGCTCTTTAAAAAATCCCCCTGTCCTACTTGAGAAAGAAGGTGTCTTTGTGGACTCATGGGGGGGAAGCTGTGGGATGGTGGTGGAGGACTGTCAGCCCTCAGGCCTGCCGATGGTGGGGGCGGGGAAATAGGGCCACAGCCCCGGGGCCAGGTTATTCAAAAAGGCCTGGGGCTCCTGCGGCAGCAGCAGGGGGTGACGCTCCAGGCCCTTTAAATAGCCACTGGAGCCCGGCGTGGCGTGCTCTGGACAGCGCTGGATGGCGGTGAGGGCTGGCAGCTCGGGCCCTGCCCCTTCCGCCTGAGGCCTCACTCCTTCTGGGAGCATGGAGCCGGCCTCCCCCCACCTTGCCCAAGGACCCCGCGTGTCTGTTGGCTCACCTGTCAGACCCTGAGGGGCTGAACCTACATCCTCACTGCAAAGCCAGTGGGTTACCAGCCCGAATGGGCTTGAGCACAGAGCCCCAAACAAGTCAGCTATGCTGGGCTGAAAGTACAACTAACCTGGGGCTGGAGGTTTGCATCTGTGGCCAGGAACAGCCTGGGATAGCTGCAGTGAAGACACACCCTATGCTCATGGGGGAAGGCGCTGGCCTAGCCCACTCTGGAAGTCTTGGCCACGGAGCTGCCTTTGTTGACCTGCGAAAGAACTGCACCTTTGTGGCTCATCACAATTTTGTCGCTGTTCTCCTGCCAAACAAAATCTAGCCCCTGGAGGTTTTCTTTTCAAGGTGGAATAAACACTTTTCTGTAACCCGAATACTTGTTTGTCCCCTTACAGTTGTCAGTCACCGTTTCCCCTGTGTACGCCAGAGCGCCCTCCAAGTGAGTTGCTAAGGAGCAATTTCCCACAGAACAAAGTGTCCTTTTCAAGCCTCTTTCTAATAGCGGTAGCCTACAAGTTCATTATTAGCGTAGGCCATAGAAAGGAAACAGCCAGGGTGCTCTATGAGGCAGATAAAATTTTGTTCCACATGAGGGAGGAATATTTCAGTAGGAGTTTTATATTAAAGGGCAAGGCAGTTCCTTAAAAGGGTGAGGATCACATGGTTTACACAGCATAGAACCAAATATTTATTTTAGTTTCTCAGAATTATTTTGAAATAACGTGACTTGTACACAGTTGCAATTATAAATGTCCTCCGACTGCTGCAGCGTTCGCTGCTCAAATGGGTTTTTAAAAAGGAAGCTGTTCTAGATGGGCAGAGAACACGTTGTCCAATTTTCAACTGAAAACAGAAAACATCTAAGTACCAGAGCATCTTTCGTGGTAGCAGATCGCTGTTTGGTTAGTGGGTTTATACGACGGTTAAAGCCAATATGGCATTTGCATCTTTGTTAAATGCTTTTTACCCCCCTCCAAATCACATTGTTTCAGGCAGTTATGAAGTCATTGTTGGTTTGCTCCTCAAACTGATCAAATTATAATATGACCATTAAAAACCATTGTGGATACCACTGCTATAGGGTTGCAACAAATCTTGTGTGCCCACACGGCTAGAAAGAGTTAAGCACTCCCAGGCCAAATGAAGGAACCTGCAGAGGCATGTGAGAAAAAAATGAAAAAGGTAATTAAGGCCATTCAGAGCAAGTTAGGTTAGAAGTTTGTGCGTTGCTAGAAATTAGAGGCAATACTAGTTACATGGTATGTGTGTTTGCTACAGAGAGGTCTGGTCTGTAATTGTTGAGTCAGAGATCAAAAGGGAATATTAACATTTAGCTGAACTGTGGGTGAAATAATTTCATTGCAGAGATGTCTGTTTAGTGGATACATTTCTTTATGTCAATTCTTATGATGTTTGGGAAGCAAGTTACGTCAAAAGCCAGCTATATAAAAGGCCTTATGGTCCTGACCCTGTGTCTCTCAGATTTGCTTGGTTATGTAGGGCAAAAGCTGTGATCCCTAAGAAATGAGACCCCAGGGTATCCTGGTGTCCCTATAACGGGCACTGAGTTAATATCTCAGAGCTGCTTAAGGCAGGGGTCTCCAACTCAATTTACCTTAGGTCCAGTGCCAATCTTCAAATCCTCCTAGCAGGCACCCGCCTCTGGCAGGGCTCACAGAGGACAGAGATCTCCACACATTCCTCCCCCCCCCCCCATACTGTGTCTCTCTGACATCACCTGTGTGCTCCTCCCCGCATGGCCCCCGGCCGATTTAAAAAGCCCAGAAGACCCTTGCCGCCGCCACCTGCAGTAGTGTAATGGGGCTGCTGGCTGCTAGCTCTGCACCACTGCTGGTACAACCCTGTGGACCAGGGGCACTGTTCCCTCTAATCTGTTCCATTCGTGTGCAGAATAAATTTTGTGCACTAAAGCATGTGCGGATGTGCACCACCACTAGAAATATATGGGGCTGGCTATGGGCTCTGTGGGCACTCTGCTAATCAGCGGTGTGGCACCTGAATCTCTCCTGGGCAGCAGCCAAAGCGCTCAGCTTACAGGGAACACTGCCCAGGGGAGGTGTGTGCACAGCCCTCCCCTCCATAGGATGGTTTGGAGCGGCCTCCCCAGTCTCCATGCATTGGCTGGGCTCTGCAGCGGCTGCCCCTACTGTCCAATGGATGGGACCCCCATGCCCAGGTTAGCCTGCGGGGCCTTGGGTGGGCTGGGGCCAACAGCAGGAGTTGGGCTTCCCTGCGAACGCCTCAGGCCCAGCTCACAGTGAGGCGGAGCGACCGGGCTGGCTTGTGAGATGGCCGTGGAGAACAGCAGGCTGCTGTGTTGCTCCGTTTTTCCCGCCACTCTCGCCGCTACAGCCCAGCCCCTGCTGCCGCCCCACGCCAGCCCCCCCCCCCCCCCGTCATCCCAAGGCCACATCCTTTGAGGCAGGCGGCTTGAACGAAGGGGTGCAATAGGAGGCAGAGGGTGGGGCAGGAGCTGGGCTTGGGGGAGAGGTACAGCAACTCTCAGGCCAGGTCTGCAGCTGCCTATTTGTTTGCGTCCCGCCGTGCAGTTTGGGCTTATGGGGGGCTCAACACACAGCCCGTGGGTGGGAGCCAAAACAAAAAAGCAGTCACTAGAACGGTCTTCTTTTGACATGCGTTTTAGTTGTTAAATTCCTGGCCTGTCATTGCTCATTAAAAGTGCTGTCAGACGGGTGGAAATCGGGTAACTATTGCAGTGTGTTAATATCAGCAGAACTGACTTAAATGGGGCCTGCGTGTTGTGTAGTCTTGCCTTAATCTTTGTATTCACGCCTGTTGGTGTGAAAGAAGCTAGTTGCATATATTTGCATATATATGCAACAACACTTAAGTTGCAGCCCCTCAGCACGTGCTGAGAGTATCATTGTGGCCCCCGGGGCTTCCAAAGTTGAGTAGCCCTGGTCTCGAGACTGGTGCCCGCTCACCCTGCTGCAGGGCAGGGGAAGAGTCCTGAGCCTCTTGTGTCAGATGAAGACAAGCAGGCGGCCAGATTGAGCTCACAGGCCATCCCATCCCTGTCTCACCCAACACACCCCACTCTTTTTCCTACTACATTTTAGTGTGGTTGAGCAGTGTGCATCTAAGGTTCAGCAATGGACCTGGGCTAGGGCACAGGACTGCTGCATAGAGCAAAACGTGCCTGAGTTCCCCGACCCTGAGCCACCTCCAGCACCCTCAATGCCTCCCTGACTGTCTGCCTCAAAGCAGTTTGTCCTCAATTACATACTTGACTCAGCAGGGTCCCGCCAGAGTACCCCCTTGCTACAATCCTGTTTTGTGAGGCTAACACAAAGGAAAAGCTAGTGTCACCCACCATGTATCCTTCACAAGCTTTTGGAGTTTCTCTCAGATTAGAGGCTCTGTCCATTAGATTTATTTACACCACTGAAGATTTACCCTGTGTTGCTTGGATCAAGTCTTTTTTTTTTTTTTGAAAATAAGATGTCCAAGCTTCATTTGAATCATTGCTCCGGGGTGTGGCTGGGGAGGAGGGGTTCAGGATCCAGGCAGCCGCAGGGAGAGGGGGCAACCCCAGCCCTCTCTCACTGCAGGTTTGTCTGCCCCTTGCACTCCCCAGCCAGAGCAAGGAATGTAGCAAACTGCACACTTCCCCCTCGCTCCCTAATGAAGGGGAACCACCAGCAATGTCCCCACACGAATCAGGGAGAGGGGGAGGGAAGGCTTCAGCCCTTCCCAAGAGCATCTCGGAGGCTTAGGGCTGGGGCAGTTTTGGCTTGTGGGGTGAGGTCGGCACCCCCACCCGCCAACCCCTTTCACCTTCCTGGTGATTCTATTTTCTGTATGGTTTTATGAGATGCAATCCCCTTCCAGGCACATCCCACTTTCCAGATACAACCAAACCTTGACCTTGCTTTAAGTTAGAAGAGGCAGATTTCTGATTTTGGTGGTTCTAAATCTTACCATTTAGGAATTCTTGGACAGACACAGACTCTCAAATATATAGTAGAAGATTAAGGATCTGGGTCAAGAGAGGTTAAACTACATTTATAGGCAAAGCCCATCACTTAAAGCCTGAACATGCTCTCAGCGTTGTCACTGGCTACACTGCTCACTCTGCCATCGCTAGCAGCACAGCAGGAGGGGGCTGCTAAGCTATTTGTTCTGTAGTCGATAAATATTGTAAGGTGGAAGATTTTCCTCTTGGTGCTCAGGCTCAGATGATAGCATTTACTCTTTGTAGGATTAAAGAAACAGCGCCTCGGTCCGCCTTGTTTGCTTACAGCTCAATTAAAATGTTATGAATCTTCTCAGGATGGCAAAGAAGAAAACTGCACTTATTCTCTTCCCCTGCAGAAAGTTATTTTTGAATCGGGCTCTTGGAATCTGAGAGCTGTTAGTAATAGGTTAGACGTGCCAGTAACAATAGGAAGCACACAGCCAGAGTTCATACTGAAATAATACAAAAATAGTTGGGTTATGGTGACAAACTTCATGTCATTCACTTTCTTCTTTAAAGCCTTTTAAGATACATATTTTAAAGTTCAAACTCAAACCACTGAGTGCAAGAATGTTAAGTGAGGTAAATTTTTGCCTTCAGTTGTGCATGGGTCACTCCCTTTACAAACATAAGGGTCCAATTTGGCCTAGTAAAAGGAACTTTCTTCACTGTTCCAGTGGAGTGAAGCTATAGGTTTTAGAGTGGTTTAAAGCTAAAATCAGTCCATTGTGTTCATGTCCTGTTGGTGGGTTACAATTTTCAAAGGCCTTGTCTACACTGGTGAGTTTTGTCACCAAAAAACCCTTTTTGGCGACAAACCCCAGAGAATGTTTGAATTGCAACGTGACAAAAGTCGTGAAAAATGCCCAGTTTTGGCAACAAAAAACTTCCACCTCCAAAAGGTGTCTCTTTCCCTTCCTTTACCGTTGACAATCATATAGTATGAACTACATACAGTAGGGTATTTTAATTGAGTTTTTTGAACTCCAGCATGTTTCCCCACAATGCCCGATTAGCCACTCTGGCCAGCACTTTGAACTCTGCTGCTCTGCAGCCATGTGAACAGGTAAAGAGATGCGCTCCTCTCACCTACAAACCCCAGGAACTTTATTTCCTGCTGTTGAATTCATTGTGTAGTGGTCCTCAACGCGTGTTTTCAGGGAAACCAGGGTGGTTGTCACTCAAGATGCTCTCCTGTCTGGAGCACCCCAGAGCTTTTGGAGTTTATCAGTGTGTGGGGTGAAGAACTAGTGCAGTCAATACATGATCCATAGAGACTGGGACATGTATGGTCACATTTCTCAAGCCCTGTGTGCAAAGGGGTACTATCAAGACACTCTATAATGAATGCAAAGCCAAGATGAAGGAACTCCAGCAGGTGTAGCAGAAGGCAAAGGAAGCAAACTGCTGGATGAAATGGGGGGGGGGGGGGAGACACACCAAAAGAGAATAGACTTGATTTGGTGAGTTTGTCTCGTCTGTTTGGTTTTATGAGAAGCAATTCCATTCCAGGTGCATCCCATTTTCCTGGCACAACTAACCCCTCCTTATGTTGCTTTAAGTTATGATAAGAGGAAGCCGTATGCCAAATTTGGTGGTCCTCGCTCCTACTGTTTAGGAGTACTTGATCAAACAGACAAACTCTCTAAAATATATAGTAGATTTTAGATTGTATGTGACCCAATATGAACATTAGCTGCTTCCCCCAAAATCCTTCCAGCATGAATAGTGCAACAAATATGAAGTGCAACAAATATGAAGTGTATATGGCATAGTAGCAGTGAGTCCTAAGCAATATTGAGCCAATGCACAGGCTGAACTGCTAAAACTTACTGGAAGTGAAGCATTAAGTTGGTTTCGTTTTGTGGAATGGATATTTATGGATTTTAAATTCTAACCACTTATACCCAACACATCAGCTGATCATCACAACTTCTTCTTTATGCAGTGAATCTTTGCATTTCACTTGCTACCAGCATTAAATTGTTTTATTCTTGCCTGAAATTTAAAAATATTCTTACAGTGTGCCTTTATTTAAAAACTCAAGAAGTGAAATCAAGAGTAACACTTAAATGAGCTGCTAATTTCTAATTAAAAGTTTACAAAAAGAATGCATGTTGGGAAAACCTGCAAGATGTTACTCAGGAGTTTTGTGGAAATCGCATATCCAGTGATGAGAAACACACAATAGATGCCATGTTACAGGCGGAACATCACTGCAATTGTAAACCACTTTCAGAGAGACAAAGAGAACAGAACCATTAAAAAGAGTAAAACAGCGGGATATTCCTTATATCTTTTAATTGAAAAAAACTTACAAAATAAGACTTAACTCCATTACAGTCAGCTTTTCTAGCTTCATCTTTCCTCCAAGGCTATGAGATCACACTCTGTTTTCAGTAAAGGAACACTGCCAAGGTTGAGAAGTCTAAATTTGACAAAGTACTTCTGTCTCTCAATACTGTATCTGTTCAAAATGTCTAATTAGGAGGTGCATTTTTTTAAGATCCCAAAGCAAATGATGCAGTGATTTTTAAATCAACCCAAACCTGTGCCGGCAGTCTTAACACTTATGAGAAACCCTACAATAACAAACTAACTTATTAAACCACACTTATTAAATCAAAAGGTGGTGAAGGAATGGTGTATGAAACCAGTAAATTAAGATTTCAAGTTTTGTCCATTTTAAATTATCTTGCCCATGTCCCCTTCAACTGGATTATATCGGTTTATAATATAGCTCTGAACAGGGTGTGGTTATTTTTCTGAAAACTAAAACTCAATCATTTTGCAAAAAATGATCTCTCTAGTACTTAAAAAAGCTGTTAAACTAACCAGTAAGCCCCACCACTCTACTCCAGTAAACAGATTCACAAAAGCATTATGAATCTGGTATAAAAAAGGCAGTGAACCTCTGGCAGAGTGCTTTACGCATGTGCTTTGAGTTGCACCCAGAGTCCTGAAAATCAAATAAGTGCACCCTTATGAAGAGATTCTTGAACCACGCACAATGCAGGTCGTCTGTGTATGGGATCCCAACACCACAGAAGACAAATGAATGTCTTTATATTACATCTACATTCCTCCAGTATTTAGAACAGCTTTCTAGAGAGAATGTGCCATTTCAAATAGTGCAATATGACTCAATATAACTTTGCTTTCATTTCTTTACATTAAACAGACCTTTATACAGACCCACAAAACTATTTTATACTTCCTTATTTACAAAACACAGTTGTACATATATACAGGTTATCAAAATACAGAACCTCCCCCATAACATTTCAAATTTGTCTGTTATTCAACTAATCACTTGTATTTTTTTCTCAAACTAAATAATCCCATACAGCAAATACTCTAAGTGCATTGGTTTCCGGTGCAGTGTGTTCTTCAATTGCAGAATACACTTTCCCCAACCCAAATTTTGTTCTTTCATTTGAGTTTGGAGCTAGAATACCCTTACTCCTTGGATCAGTACTTGCTATGGTGTTAGGGAAATCCAGTCTGGCAGTAAGTTGGGTAGTTTCAGGAGTCCAGCTCCAATTGTTCTTGGTTTTCACTGAGTCTTAACATAAGTTGTTGCTCATAATAAAGGCTCTTTGCATAGTTTATTTCTTGAGATAACTTTATTGCTAGGACTTCAGACTTCACATGAACCTGCACAAATAAAAGATTGTTATACATACAAAGATATTAGAGTAGTGGGAAAATTTAATACCACTGTGAAGAGAAATAAAAATATCCACTTAAAGTAACTACCTTCAAACTACTAGTTAGATAGCTAATAACTACTATCAAATTAGGTATCTAACTGCAATGACCAAGCAGGTTACGTAACGCTAGGTAGGACTGCCTCTTAAAATCACTGGAGTCAACAGTCACCACGGGCCACTGGGCAAGGTGGAGGCTCTGCATTTTTGTTGGGGGAGGGGCCAAAGGCAGATGGGGTGGAGAGAAGACAGCTCTGTCTGGAGTGTGATTTCCTCCCGTCAGCCCTTAGTGCTGCCAGCGCTCCAGCAGTGATTTCAAGGGCCTGGGGTTGCAATCACTGCAGCAGGTAGCCAGAGCCTTGGGCCCCTTTGAATTGCTGGGCCCTGGAGCAACTGCCTCCTTTGTACACCCTGCCCCCTTGTCGGCAGACCGGTGTTGAGCAGAAAACTAGGAACTGAAACTCCATTTTGGTTCCCAGGTGTACTAGTTACTCAGCATTTTCCTGTCTCTCAATAGAGATTTCTTTACCTAGCTCCGCACCGTGGTTGAGTGAATTAATATCTGAGATACTCTGACAATCAGCATTTTAAGGATGTACATGGGACCTGGCTCAAAGCGACAGACAGATTTTCACTGGAGAGAGATAGGGATGTAAGCGACGAGTCACTTCTCCCCCTCCCCTTGCTTAAAAGCCGGTTCCCCCCAGTACTGTCTTCATGAGGGGGAGGGGAAGCAGAGGGATAGTGGGGACTGGGCGCGAGCCAGGAATAATCTGATTCCAGGCTAGCACCCAGTGTTAGATGCTGCACCTCGGCTTTTTAAATGGATTAAGAGCCTGCCAGCTCTTAATACATTTAAAAGGCTGGTGCGCAGCAGGCAGGATCCGGCTCACGCCAGGACAGCTGATTCCCGGCTCACGCCAGGTCTCCTTACTGTGCTTCTACTTTTGAAATGTATTAAGAGCCTGCCTGCTCTTTATACATTTAAAAGGCAAAGCCGCAGCAAGCTTAGCTCCTAGGGCCAGGAGCAGCTCCCCCACTTACTAATGGGCTAGTTGATTAAATTAAAATTAACACCCCTAGAGGGAGAGAGATGGGCCAGTCAGTTTACCCAGTCTTGTCTATTTAGAATGTAAGTGTTTTGGGGCAGGGGCAGGCTCTTATGGTGCACTCATCTCTGCTCACGTCTCTAGTGCTTCTGAAATACTTGCATCAATAAGTGCATAAACTCCAGTTGTACTAGAGCTGAGCACTGACTCTGCTCGTTTTGATCCATCTACAAAGATTAATTTTACTATACACGTGGAATCAGGAGACTGGAATGAATATTTAGCTACAACACGGTGAGAAAGTGCAGACATAACACTGTAAAAGTAAAGCAACCTAGGTAAGGCTTCGCAGTGAGGTGTTTTTTTTTTTTTTATCATCAGATCCCGCCCCTACTATCATCATCTTGGGTAACGTCCCGCCTCTCATTCGGACTGGATTTCTAGTCTTTAGGAAGTGGAACAATCTCCATGTCTGTCAGCGATACCTTGTTGGATTTCCCTTGATCTTTCTCCTGAGCTTAAAGAACAAAAGTACCTGGATCGCTTCTGTGCCCAGGCTCCCTCACAGCTGGGCGAAACACTGTAATACAGGCAGTCCCCGGGTTACGTACAAGATAGGGACTGTAGGTTTGTTCTTAAGTTGAATTTGTATGTAAGTCGGAACTGGTACATATTGTAGGGGAAACTCTAGCCAAACATTTCTCCAGAGCTCAGTTTTATTCTCCCACACCTCACTTCCCTCAGTCCTTTATTCTCAAGCTGAGGTGTCTGCTGAGAAAAGCCACTCCGCGTCTCCCTGGTCTGCTGGGGGGGGGGGGGGGGCACTAGCTTCGCGTCTCCCTGGTCTGCTGGGGGGAAGCAGCAAGTGCGGGGTTGCCTCACCCCGTTTGTAAGTAGGGATCCGATGTAAGTCGGATCCATGTAACCCGGGGACTGCCTGTAGACTAAGGCAGAGATGGGCAGCCACAAAGCGAGTGGGCCGCATGAGTGGTCATCCTTCACCTTAGTGGGCCACAGCAGCCTGCGGCCTGCTGGGGTTCCACCTGTGGCTCCCCTGTCCATCCTCCGCTGCCACGCAGCAATGACGACAAAGCATACAACTATTGCAATATAGCAAACAAAACACACAAATGGAAAAGTCAGTCCTGGATCCTTACCATAGGTTTCTGCTGTGATGGGCCTGGTATTGCTACACCGCTACTTGTATTCACAGCTTTCTTTGTCAGTTGTACATAGACCTTCCCGTGGTCCTTTGAAATGAGGCAGTGGTAGAGATCATCATACTTGACTTCCAAGAAGATGGCTTCTTTGTCTACATAATCCCCATTCTTCAGGAAATAAACAGCTTTGGATGAAATGACAACACAATAGCTGTCTGTGTTCTCCACTGCTATGAAACTGCAAAACCAGACAGATAAGTCAGTGTCGTTAGGCATCCTACGATTTGTAAAACACTGAGCTGGGAGGGAGACTGTTCTATTTTTGTACAGGTTGCAGCTGCGAAGCCCTGTGGCCGGGGACCTGTGTGCAGTCCCGAGGCTGGCTGCTGGGGCCGAGTGCGCAGTCTGGCGGCTGTAGGGCTCTGCAGCCATCTTGCCTCTTCCCATGAGTACCCCCCTGTCAATGCCAGCTGCTCTGCCGCCACCGGAGCAGCAGCTGGCAGCAGCAGAGGGGCTGGCATTGACCTTTCCTGGTCCAGCAAATTCCCTGGTTCAGGCCCAGATCAGGGTCTGAGGATGTCCTACCAGGGAGGTTCAACCTGTACCTGCTGCTCCCTCTGTGACCTTTGCAAATCCATCAGCAAAATGAACTGCCTCATGTATAGTGCTATGACTTTAGGGTACTTATTAGTTCATCAAAAATAAACTGAAGCGTATTCCAAACCATCACTCTTGCACAATAAGTAAAATATTAAATGCCCATTTTGCAGCCTTATCAGTTACCACCTTTGGATATCAGGGCTACAAATTAGGCAGAATCACAAGATTAACTCTAGATCAAAAAACACTGATATACTATGGTCTCACTCAAAAACCAAAGAAAGACAGAGAGTTAGAAGTGATAAGGAATAGAAGAAGATAGCAGGACAGTGAGGCTGAAGTGCATAACATACAACATCTTACTGCCCGAACTATTGGCAAGGGGTGTGATTTTTTAAATATTTATGTCAGTGGGGGGGGGAGAAGAAAATGGAGAGATGCAATCACCCCATGGCATTTGTGGCTGGGAGCATTCTGTTAATAACTATGGTTGAGTGAGGGGGACAGACTGTGTCATTTCCCTACATTTCAAATCACACAAGAAATTTCCCCAGCAGAGAGGCGGTGGCGTGTTTTTTGTTTGTTTTAGAGCCAATTTTATTTCCGACAAATACTTTAAATGTCACTATCATCTCGCATGATACATTACAAACTACAGTGCTTCGCTTTTCTTCCTTAAAACAGACCACCAGAAAGAAATCCCCCCAACATTTACCTGCTGCCTGACCAGTAGCTAGAGAAGAGAAATTAGCTGTTTAACATCAGGGGTGAAAGGTTAAACAGCAAGCAGGAGGGTTCCCCAGAGAGATTAGTTAGTTTGAGTGATGAATACAGGAGGGAGTATTGGGTGAATTAAGGCGATTTAGAGAATTATAATGTCTGAAAAGATCGATTTAACCACAATAAGAATTCAAGAGTGAAATGTTTTATATTTACCCACCATTTCAAGTCACCAAATAAGCCTGAATACTAATGGGGTATTTTGCAAACTTATATATGGGTTTAATTCCTCTAAGGTGCACCATTAAGTATAAGTGCTAAATGGTATTTTTAGAGCTATCAGTAAACCACTAGTGTATGAACATGCCTGTAGGAAGGAGATTCTACTCCTTTAGATCCATTAGGATGCATTTTGTTGCTATGCAAACTAATTTTTAATTAGCATTCTCACGCCATTAGTTTAAAATCTCCCTACTCCAAATGTTCAGAGCTTGAGAGGCTGATTGCAACTTTTCAGAGGTATGTTGCTATTTGCATGAAACTGACCACTTGATGCTACCTGCCCTAGTGTTTTCTGCAAGGCATCATTTCTGTAGATCCACACAGTGTGCCCACACATGAAAACCACAGGATTAGCCTGCTGCTGTCACGTCTCAAAGGCAAGCAGGTGATATGTCCAAAACAGCTGCAACAGTCCATGGATCTAGCTCACAGGTATGAGACACACAGTACTTTATATCTCTGCCAAAGGATACTTGAATTTCTAATAAATGCCATCAGTAGAGCTGGCTGAATATTTTTGCATCAGAAAATGCCAATTCACTGGAATTAAAACGTTTTGCAGGAGCATGTTAATTTTGATGACCTTGTCATGGGGCCCTGCCTGCCACTCAGTATGGCTCCCCTGGCTCCTTAGCCGCTCATCCGACAGGTTGACACACAGCCAGGAACCAGGGTGGATTATTCCCAGCCTGGCTGGCTCTCCAGCAAGTGCTCTTGGTGGCTAGGGAGTCAAACAGCTGTTGGGGGGGAAGGGATTGTGATTTCCCCCCTACTACAGAAAAAGAAATTCGAAATTTCAGAATCTGTCTTGGAATGGACAATCCAGTTACTAATCAGCTTTAGTTACTGGCTGCAAAACTTTCATCAGCTCTACCACATAAGAAGCATTGTGTGCAATATACCAATCTACATCTGACTGAACCACTGGTTGTAAAAGAGGATTTTAATGCCAAAACAACCAGCAGACTAAGTTAATCAGACTTCTCCTCATCCCTCAATAAAACGACTAGGGCTGCTTTAGGATAACACAAACAATACCACCATAGCTTTCTGATTGAAAGACTCACCCCAATAATCTTCTACAAATCTTTTCTATTAATAGCTTGCTCTAGGGAGGGCTCTTCTGCTTTGTACACTTACCCTTTGTCTCTTCCCCTTATGCCGCTGTCTCCTAGTCATGGCAATTCACAGAGCCTCTTGTCATTGTAAACCCGGATTATATGACTAAGAAGAAGTCTCACCACAACTTTTCTTTTGGACTTTTTTTCTTCCAGTGATTAAAATGCTGTTAATGTTCAAACCCTACATGCATATTTATCTAGTCTACTGTTTAGATTACACATGTACTATTTAGTATATAGCTCAAGACCTTTGTAATTAGTCTGATTAAAATAAAGGTTGTCAAATTAAATCCATCTTGCTTTAGTTCCCCTCACACATAGTCTATGTAATAAGTACACACTGCATTCTTAACACTCTTGGCTTGACAAACTTTTGTAAAAAAACAACTGTCTCCCTTGATCTAGTGTATGTTTCTGTTCCCAGGGCCTGACTGATAAAATTCTTCTCAAATGCTTGTTTAACTTACTATTTCTAGTTAGCACTCCCAATTTCATTTATGTGCTACACTACTATACTGTTAAACAACAGTGGCGCTCTCAGCCTACAACATTTAACCCTTAATATATCATTTCTTAAGAAGGTACCACACCTAATACAGTAAAGTTGTCACATTTTCTGAGAAATGTGAACCGCTGGGAATTTTTATATTAGAGACTTAAAAATGTTGCTAGAGACTGGCAGAACACTAATTTCTCCTTATGACAAACCACTGACACAAAACAGATACCATGTTTTATACCCATTTTAGAGACAGATAAATTGAGGCACAGTGAGGTGTGCTGGCTTTGATCAAATTTAGTCTATGAGCCACATTTTTGAATGATGGTCCACAGAGAATTTAATGGCCAAATTGTTCTGGTTTTTCTTGTTCTCCCCGCTGCTAAACTGCATTTAAAAAAACTAATAGACACCCAAGTTCCAAGCAGTATTTTTCTAAGTAAGTAATTGCCACAGGGAAATTACGGAATTTCAAATGGGAAAGGAGGTGGGCTGCATAATTGCAAAGGCAAGAGGAGATAATCATGAGACAATCCCTGTTAACATGTGGCCCAGCCTGTGAGAAACTATTATAGTCCCATTTCTACTATATATAAAAGCTACATAATTACATAGAATGCTAACGCTATATACTGAGACACAAGGATGTACTACATTTATCAGTTTATCTTGATTAAAATCACCCCATAAAAAAAAATCCCACCAGATTTCAAGACTATATAAAGTAAAACAGAGAGAGTAAAAGGAAATTATTTTTCTTGCTGTAGTTTACTGAATATTTAAGCCCGGATCTTCAGATATGCCCAGCATCAGAAGCTCTCTTAAATTCATTCAGTTTCTAAGGGCCCAGCACGTTAGAATATTGTTTAATTAATGTCTATTATGCTTTTTACAAGAGGCTACATTAATCCTTATCAATTTTCCTTCAAAGTGTCAAGGCTGTATTTTGAGGAATAGAGTTCTGAAAACGCAGGGTACTGATTTCCCGGTGAAACACTGACATTGTAACAAATTTGCAGTTAAACCTTGCATTTTGTTCTAAGTTTGAGTCACACATCATTACTCATTTTCTTTTGCCAACAACATACATCCTCTCTTCTGTGCTTAAAGTTTCAACAGAAAAGCTGAAAACTAAGACATTAGTTTTGCTTTTTTCCATAGTCCTACCTTTCTATTATTAAAAAAAAATAAAATTAATAAAATAAAATGAAAAACTTAATGAAACATGATCCAGTAGAACAAAGTAGAAGCAATCAGATCTCTGGAGAATTTGTGGGGTTTTAACTACATCAGGAAGTAATTACACAATATTTTCCAGAAGTGAAAAAGTGAGTCTAACTGGAAAAAAATGTGGAAACATTTAGTTAGAACAGTAGAGCAAGGTATTATAGCCCCCTTTTATGGATTCAACTTTGAAGGAAAATATGCAAATAATCAGGTCTTTAAATCTGTTTTTAATTACAATACTAGGATACAATACTAGGGGGCTCAATTTTGTACTGGTTTTCCACGACAAGAGATACAGTTTTCTTATTGAGTGATATTCCTGTTGGTGAAAAGTCACAGTGAACGAGCAATACAACAGCTTAAGCTCTATTAGACATTTTGTTAAATTCACTGATATACTTACTAATTTAGATGCATTCATAAAAGTCTTATTTGGAAAAATCAGAACATAAATATTTTAATTCTCAGGACTCAAGTTTTACCCAATTTCTAATTTAGCAGAAGCCAGGTTGGGGCTGGGTTCACAGAATGTGTGTATGTTTCACTGCAGCAGCAGAACTTTCAACCAGAGACACAGTCATCTCTAATGCACAACCAACAACCCTGGTGTGCACACAGTTCCTGTAGAGTAGCTGCCCCATTTCGTAGACCCCTCACTGAATTGTAGTACCAAGAAAGCAAAAATGGAGAGGACAGAGAAGGTCACGGTACCACCAAATTAGATACACTGAGGCACAAGGCCAAATCTCAAGTGATATAATTTCTCTATAACTCTCCTTTTTGGAATATGTTACTTTTTTTTCCCTATCAAAGCAAAATGAGAGTAATAATACGCAATTAAACAAAACTTCTACATCTTTTAGAAACTTAACAGCTCTGACTACTACTTTTGTAAATGTGTGGAGAGAGACTGACCACGCAATTCAGGAAAGGACTGGGCATCAACAGACATGGGTTCTAATCTTGGCTCTGCCAAAGACTGCGAGTGTGTCCTTTGACTAATCACTTAATATTTTATTGCCTCAATTTACCTTACCAGCGAAACAGAAATCATAACTGATTAAATTATAAGGATATTTGTGAGGCGACACCAAATTATATTTGCAAAATACCTGAAAGGGAGGGGATGAGAGAAGTTACCAAGCCTCAAAATATCCTTCAGTGAATTAAAACCAAGAGAAATAGATTATATGGATTAAAAAAAAAAGATTTTAGTCGCTATCACAAAAGAAACAATCTATTTTCATATAACAATTATATTGTAACACAGCAGTTGCCAGGTTAGTACTTACAATTCATCTTGGATGTTGTCTGTCAGCCTGAATAGCCGTTCTTGTCCTTCTGCCTGGCTTTCTGAATACCGGGGCAAGAGTCCTTGAGGACCTCGACAACAGCGTGGCTTCCTCACTCTCTCAGCTTGTGTCCTATATACAACACGCACATTAACTGATTTAATGAGACTTAAGTTTTCTTTGGTAACTTTACTCAGTATAAGTATTTATATTACAAGCAAGGTTTAGCATGAAAAAGCCCATTAAATTATCAGATCTCTACTGATATCTGGACAATAATGTGTTATTTGGAGGTCTCTCTAGTAGACCCAGATCTCTATATACTTCTTTTTGTAATTCTCATTTGAAATCTTGTCTGAAATTGAAAAGAAAGCAGGTGAAATTGTCATGGAAAAACACTGTGAAGCCCAATGGCCTGTGAATTTTTAATAAAAATATGTATTTAATCTATACCACAAAGATTTTTACCATTTTTTTTCAGAAATAGGAATCCATATCTGGTATATCCAGACAGTTATTGTATTTGTTGTGGAACACTGCATGTCGATGGACAAGATGGCAATAGGTTGAAAAGTAAGCAGCACTCACAAGTACGAGGCACACGTTAATGGTCTATCCACCAGTACTTTCTTCAGTACTACTAAGTACCATTACTTTTAAAAAAAAAATCATGAATGCTTTTGAAAGTGTGGACACTACCAACATGTGGAGAACTGTGTGGCAGGACACCTACTTCTGCCTCAGTCTTTGCCTCTTCCCAGTACCACCACTTTGAGACTGCTGTCTACTGTTCAGATCTCTCTTTCAAGCTAGAAATATTAATTTTTCAAGGGGCTGCTTTTAGCCAAAAGCAGTACTTTTGGTTATTGGACACTACTTCTCCTTTAATGTTCACTACAGACACTGCAGAATGAACTGCTGTTGTCCTTTTGATCTAACAAGGGGGAAAATCCCACAAAACAACTAGTTTACTTTTTAAGCTGCTTGGCAACAGCACACAAGAGTACTTGCCCTCTGAGTTTTGCTTATTGCAGATGTTTTCTCTGGAGTCTTGTTACTTCTTTAGTGCTTTTTCTTTTCATCAACCCTATCCCTATATACACGTACACAAACTCACAAACTCTGCTTTCCTCTGAATTTTTGGCAACCCTGCACACTAACGCTAATCATGGCAAATCACACATTTACTGCCTCTGCTCTCCTTGGCTACAGCTACTATACTCAGAAAAGTTATCTTCTATATGTCCCTCATGTGCTGCCTTTGACTTGATTCACGCTTTATTTGCCATAACTGTTTGTTTATTGAGTCACTTATTTATCTTCTTACTATATATTTGGGGGTGTGTGTGTGTGTGTGTGTGTGTGTGTGTGTTTGTGTTTGAGAAGTCCTCCTAAATAGTAAGAGCTAGGACCACCAAATTTGGTAGGCAGCTTCCTCTCATCATAACTTAAAGCAAGGTCAGGGTTCAGTTGTGCCAGAATAATGGGATGTGCGTGGAATTCAATTATTTCTCATAAATGGAAAGAAAGGAGGTCTATAGTAGGAGGGAGTTATATAGCAGAATGACCACAGGGTAGCAGCAAGGAGTTAACAATGGGGACCAGGTAGCAGAGGAGGATAACTACCTACTATACTGTTTGCCTATCTGTTTATACTTCAACTGGAGACATACACCCCTCCCCAGTCTTTTTCCACTACTGCTATCGTAGCTATGGGCAGGTGCTTCTCACCTGGCCCCAAGCTGCTGTGGGGAGAGGGCTGCGGGTGTCCTCTCTCCCCGAGGCAGCCTGCATGCTGGACCGTTTATCTCAGGCCTCACCCCAGAACAATGATTTAAATATAAAACTTATTTGAATTAAGGAGCTGAACAACGCTGGGTAAATCTAGTGGTAACTAAATTCTCTTTAAGCACTTTGACTGTTGACTCCCTTTTTCCAGTATTCTTGTGATCTTGGCCATCTGACCTAACTTCTGCCCCTCAGTTTTCCCAGTAGAGCAGGAACAATACAACTTCATATAAGTATAGTAGTCTTAATCATTAAGTACTTCTGATCTCTGGATGAAGTCTGCATGCAAGAAGTGCAAATCACCACCAACTTCTAAATACTATTTGTGTTTTTCTTAAGGAAAATGCAAAATGTTTAAAGGCTATAGAAAAACACTTTCTACAGAAAGCAGAGTCCCACCCTATCTTTTTTGTGGTGATCTGGAAGCCTATTTTCGCCACCTCCATCTAAAGCACAGGTCATCAATCAGTTGATCATGATCTACCAGTCGATCACAGAGGCACTACCAGCTGATCACGACACAGTGTTCCCAGCCGTCTTGCTCCCCCTCACCTGCAATAAGGAGCCCGTGCTGGCGCGACAGCCTCCTGCCCCTTGCAAAATTGGAGCCTAAGCCAGCTTCCTGAAAGCAGAGGAGGGAAGAGTCCCCCAGCTCCATGCCAGATCTGGCTTCTCAGGAAGCATCCACATGCTGCTCCTCCCCTTCCCACAGCAGCACACGCACTTTCTTGTCTTGCCTTCCTTCCCTTGTGCACCAGGGAGGCAGGGTCGGGTGAGGGGAAGGATTTAAGATGGCAGCAGAGGAGCCAGAGTGGCTGGATTTCTTAAAGGAGCCACATGAGCATTTCTTCCAGCACTGCCTGCAGATCCTTGCCGAGAGATACTCATCCCTGGAGACCCCCGGGTCTGCCCCTTCCCCTCTGGACAGACCCTGCTCCTGCCTCCTCTCCCCTGGCCAGACACCCACCAGCACTCTACTCCTGCCTACTCTCCCCATGCCAGACATCCACCATCACCCTGTCCCTGCCTTCTCACCTCTTGCCGGATACTCACCAGCACCCTGTTCCTGCCCCAGCCCCCTGGCCAGATACCTACCTACAGCTTGCTCCTGTATCCTACTTCCCACCCAGATTCTGCACCCCCATCCCTATCCTATTCCCTGGCAGTTCTGTCCTGCACACTGGATCCCTCAGTTTTGGCCCCACCCCAGAGCCTAGGGGGGCCCACAAAATCCACTAGCCCTGGAACCCCAGAAGAGTTAATCTGGCCTGAGGTCATAAACCTCAGTCCTACCTATCTTCCTGCTCCAAACCCACCATGGGGCTGGAGTGCCATGGGAGTGAGGTGTCTCAGTTGGGGCCACATCAGTGAGGGTTGGGGTTTTTTGGAGGAGTTGGTTTTTTACATCTCACTTATGTGGTCCCTGACTGATTTTTCTGTGGCTCAGTGGCCCCGGACCCAAAAAATGTTCCTTGACCCTCGCATAAATAAAGACAATGTTGAAACGTTTTGTGTTGGACATGTTATTTTATTTAAAAATTAAGCCCGGCGGCCAACAAGAGCCCAATTGGGGCCAAGTCCCCAGCTGGCCACAGCATCATAACACCCATGCATCCTCCCCCCACATACCCCAACCGTGATCCCATCATACACCTGAACCCCCTGCCGGGCCCCCCACATTCTCAAACTCCTGCACTCCCCACATCCACAACACTTCTGTACTACTCACAGGTTGCAAATCTGTGCCCTGAGCCCATCATACACCCACCCCCCTGCCCTGAGCCCCTCATACACTCCAACCCAAACTCCTGCACCCTGATATCCACAAGTCTGCAGTTTGCTCAGCAACCCAACCCTCTACCTGACCCCAACACTCTCCAGCCTGGAGTCCCCGCTCTTTCTCCACCTCCTCCTGAATCCAAATTCCCTCCCAGAGTTTGCACCTCTTGCCCCTTCAGACACTCACAATTCCTCATTCCCACCCCAGAGCCCGCACCTCCTGTCTTAACCCAGTGAGAGTGAGTAAGGGTTGAGGAGAGCAAATGATGGAGAGGAGGGGAATGGAGAGAGTAGGGCCTCAAGGAAGAGGTGGGGTCTTGGGTAAGGGTAGATCTTGGCTGGCCCTGACTTTTAAAAAGTTATTTTGGGTGTAAAAAGGTTGGAGACCACTGATCTAAAGAAATATTTCCAACACATCACTGGACAATGCAGTGACCTTCAGGATCCCCCCTGCCAATCTCACAAGAGGAAGGCCTCTTTGTGGACCCCTCCTGATGGTTGTAATGACAGTTTGGACTTCTACAACGATTGCTTCCATAAATGTACACAGGCTGACATTGTTAAACATGTGACATACAACCTCAGCCATGCAGAACTCAATGCTATACATAGCCTCAAAAACAATTCTATCATCATTCAAGAGGCTGACAAAAGGGGTGTTGTAGTCATCATGAACAGAACAGATCATGAACAGGAGGCTGACAAACAACTCACCAACACTAGATTCTACAGGCTTCTTTCCTCTGATCCGACTAAAGAATACCAAAAGAAACTACACCATCTGCTCATGAAACACCCTGCCCCAACATGGGACCAAACATCCCCTACAAATCCTATACAAACATCCCCCACATCTCTGACTAGGGGTCTTCTATCTACTACCCAACATCCATCCACAAACCTGGAAATTGTGGACACCCCATTGTCTCAGGCATTAGCACACTTAAGAAGGATTATCCAGTTATGTTGACTCTCTCCTCAGACCCTATGTTACCAACACTCCTACTTATCTTCAAGACACCACCGACTTCCTGATATAAGTAATCTCCCTGAAAACACCATCCTGGCCACCATGGATGGAGAAGTTCTTTACACCAACATTCCCCACAATGATGGATTACTGGCTATCAGGAACATTATCCCTGATGACACCTCCACACACCTGGTGACCGAGCTTTGTGACTTTGTCCTCACCCACAACTATTTCCAATTTGGGGACAATTTATATCTTCAAAGCACAGCTGTAGACACCCGCATGGCCACACAATACACCAACATCTTTATGGCTGACCTCAAACAACATTTCCTCACTCTTGTCCCCAGCACCTTTACTCTATTTATGCTACATTGATGATACCTTTATCATATGGACCTACGGGATAGAGACCCTTGAAGAATTCCACAAGGATTTTAGGCCCAACCACCAAAACAACAGAACACCGCTGGTCATCACCTACAGGCCCCAACTTAAAAGTGCATCATTGACAATCTGCAACCTATCCTGGAAAATGATCCCTCATTCTCAGAGGCCTTGGGGGACAGGCCAATCCTTGCCTACAATCACCTAACCTGAAATAAATTCTTTTCAGCAACCACACATCACGCCTCAAACATACTCACCAGGAACTTACCCCGGCAATAAACTCCATTGCCAACTCTGTCCACATATCTATACAAGCGACATCATCACAGGACCTAACCATGTAAACCACCACATCAGAGGCTCGTAAAACTGCACATCTTCTAATGCAGAGGTGGGGAACCTAAGGCCCAGGCATCGGATCCAGTCCCTGAGGCTTGGGGCTCCCCCCCCCAAGTATTGGGGAGCCTGCGCTGGTGCTCCAGCCCCCCTGCTGTGCTCTCCAAGGCTCTGGTGTGCGTAGGGGAATGTGGGGTGTGTGTGTGTGTGTGTGTTTTCTCCTTAGTCAAGGACCACACAAGTGAGGGTTTTGAGGGTTTTTTTTTTTTTTTTTTTGCTTCTCAGTTGTATGCAGCCCCCTGACTGATTTTTCTGTGGGTCAGCTGCTCCTAAACCAAAAAAGGTTCCTCACCCCTGCTCTAATGTGATACATGCCATCAAGTGCCAGCAATGCCCCTCTGCCATGTATACTGGCCAAACTGAACAGTCTCGGTGACAAAGGATTGATGGACATAAATTTAATATTCTAAATAGTAAAACAGAAACCTGTTGGGGAACATTTTAATTTGCCTGGACACTCACAAATGGATCTAAAAGTGGCCATTCTCTTACAAAATAATTTGAGGAACCAACTAGAGAAACTGAGGAACTGACCTTCATATGCAAATTTGACACATTTAGCCAAGGAATGAACAAAGACATTTCTTGGATGGGTTGTTATATTCAACATATGTCATATTCCAAATGACACCAAAAGCTAAGTATCAGACACTTAGAGCCCACTCTATTAGCCTCATTTAGCACAGACACTTTAATTGACAATTTCTATTCTCTTCCTCTTCTCCCCTCTTTTTCTGCTTTACATTTGACAGTCTGTGCTTCTTGCTCCATATTTGTCATCTGAAGAAGTGGGTTGTGCCCATTAAAGCTTGTGATAGTATATATATTTGTTGTTAGTCTCTAAGGTGCCACAGGACTACTCGTTTAAGCTTCTTCTTTTTTTTTTTTTTTTTTTTTTAAAGTTACAGACTAACATGGCTACCCCTGAGACTTTCCTTCTTGCTGTTAATGCCATCTCTTTGTCACATGCACTCCAAAGAAAAGCAGCATGCCTGCATATCCCACATTTAGGAGAGCAGAGCAACAGAGAAATTACTGCTTCTGGACAACCTCTACTGGCTCTTAAATTTTTCTGAGGCACCTAGATACTGTAGCGACAAGTGATTCAGAAATGCTCATGCAGTGACAGATTTAAGGAGTGACTGGCTTAATCTTAACAAAAGGTTTAAACTTAAACTACAGGTCAATAATTAACTTTCCAGTGAAAGACTGTTCCATTATGCATTAGGGAAAGTTAAATGAATAATGGAGCATTAATCTACCTGCCATGGAGTGGGCAGCGAAGTGTCCAATAATTTTCAATACAGAATATTCTTCCAGTAACACTCAAACATGTCATTTTATTAATATTAACGTCGACTTCTCTTCTGCAGCACAGCATCCAAAGGCACCTAAAAGGTGGCATGAGAGACTGCGGCCTTCAAATCAGAACTATTTTGTAGAAATCTGGAAACTAGCACTCTCTAATGTCCTAAGTCTTGCCTAGGAGCAGGTCAAAGAAACAGAAGAAAAGTGCTAGGCACTGCAATGTGTTTCTGAAAGACTCTTGGCAATTTATGAGTTAGTCTGGAAGAAATTAAGAGTTCACTGCATCTACTAAGCTGATTCATTTACTGTTCCTCATTACTCTTTGGTCCTCAGATGTTAAACCTGGTGATAAAAGGTAATTCTCCTCTCAGTAGTAAGGAGGTCAGATGCCTTTTAATTAAATGCCACTTAATATTAACACAAATTGTGCTGACTGTCTTAGTCCATCAGCCCTGGGCAAACTGGTTTGCTCGGTCTGGACAGCTAAAAACATTCCACGCTCCTTGGATTTTTGGTTTTTTTTTTTAATCTACAATTTGTTCTGCCGTCTCAAGTTACGTTCTGTAAATAAAAAGCACCAATGATGAAATACAAAAACCTGAACATCTATAAAGCAGAATGAATGGTGGTGTGCCCACATCTGTGTTACATTAAACGTGCACTCAACAGATTCACTGATTCTTTTTTAATAAGCACACAAAGGCAATACAAGACAGAAATGCCCTTATGTCTACTAGTCACAGCAGGAGAGGGCACTACTCAATGGAGACACAAAGAGATTGTGAATGGTGTCAGAAGGTTGAGGCGCACAGTACAGTGCTTCACTGTTCAGACAACACACAACACTGGAGATTCTTATTTCCATTTGCTATCTGCATATTGAAAAAACATAACTGTGTAAATTGGTTGTGTTTTTTTGTTTTGTTTTTTTTAAACACAACCTGCAATATTTCAGAGAGCCGGACAAAATGGCTTCACATTTTTAAAAAAGGTATAGTGAGCAAACAGAGCAGTGGCTCAGGTGAGGCAGCAAGGCATACACACATCTCATTGGTAAGGGCCATTTAAGAGCTCAGGGATAAACAGCAGAGCTTGGTTTACAACCATATCTAGTGGGTTGCGAAACAAAAATCAGGAAGAGACCCATCATAGTTCAGTATTTCTACAGATTATATTTTCTTACCCTCTGTGCCATGTAATACCCTATTATCACCTCCATAATATTTAAATTATATATGGCTAAATTCTGCCCTTGGACACAGACATAACAACCATTAAAGTCAATAGAAGTTGCACACACATATGATGGCAAAATTTGCAATATATTATTTAAAGGGGTCTATGCAATATTTTCCTGTAGGCTTATTCAAACTAGTGTGGAATTATAAATCTTAAAAAGATTGGAAAATATCATTGGTAAATAAAAATAAATGAATAGAGAAGTCCCTGCAAATAAAATCTCTGTGGAATTTAGTCTTTGCCAAATTACACATAAATGAAACTTTTCTCATGTTTTTTCGATTGCACCTTTCCATTACCTCATCACTAAATCAAGAGTCATTATTTGAAGTATCACAGGAGTTGTAAGAATATACAATTCCACCTCTTTTCATCATAAGAAGGAAACAGAACACTGCATTGTATCATGTGGTGTTGCTAAGAAACAAAAGCTTGAGATATTTTTTTAAAAGTGTCTTCCCAGTAAGAAAGCTGCCACTCTTGCTACATATTGCCCCATTTAAAAAACTAAAAGGCATTCAACACAACTTTACATCAACAGATCTTAAGCTTTTCCTTTGTATACAGAAATATTCTGATCTGGTTCAATAGTAATAAAAAACAGAAAAGAAAAAAAGGATGTGTGAACAACCCAGGACCTATGTTCATTTGAATTTAAAGAGATCCAAAAAATGCTCTCCGATTACTACTTTCACTGATCTTAAAAACATTTGTGATTTAGTGTCTGAAATAAACACAAATACTGTATGTTTAAGCAAAGTACAGTACACAGTACTTAAGATGCTATTGCATCAAGTCTTTTGCAAGAATTAACATCTAAATATTTTTAAGATGACCGTTCCTCTTGGAGGACACAAATGAATGTTACACATTTCCAGAGCACTTCACTACAGTTCTCAAAGGAACACAATAAAATCATGAATAAACATAACATTGTTTTCTACAGGACCAGACACCCAAATCCCAGAACATGAGCTGAGACACTCTGGTACTTAGAACATGACACTATATACAGGCAGTCCCCGGGTTACATGGATCCGACTTATATAAGACCCCTACTTACAAACGGGGTGAGGCAACCCTGCACTAGCTGCTTCCCCGCAGCAGACCAGGGAGACGCGGAGCGGCTTTTCTCAGCAGACACCTCAGCTTGAGAATAAAGGACTGAGGTAAGTGAGGTGTGGGAGAATAAAACTGAGCTCTGGAGAAATGTTTGGCTAGAGTTTCCCCTACAATATGTACCACTTCCGACTTACATACAAATTCAACTTAAGAACAAACCTACAGTCCCTATCTTGTACGTAACCCGGGGACTGCCTGTATAGCATTTGATCCAGAGTCAGAAGGGGATGTGTACACACTGGGCAGTTAGCCACAAACTCATCTAGATAAACTGCTCTGGATGTTACAGAAAGCTAAAAATGGACATACCACCAAACCCTATTCAGCCCTACTCCTCCTCCTCCTTACCAAATCCTTCCCCACAATGCTTAGAATAAGACCCTGACTCCCTTCCAGCTGACAAATACTTCTACATAAATCAGAGACAAACACCTAAAAAAAATCTCTTTGAAGCTATCAAGTTCTTCACCATTCCCACTAATAATAAATTTCCTCAGCCAGATCTATTCTTTGCTGACAACATACAACTGCAAACAAGTGTCACCAATGCCAGTATTAAGGAAGCTATTTCAGTTTTCCAATTTAACAGCCTACTCACTATACCCTATTAAAACAGTAACTTACTGGTGCTGGTAGAGTTAAAGCTCTGTCAAGGTTTCCTTTGTAAATCCTGTTTTTCACGTCTGTATAAAATTCATCTGTAAGAAGTCTGCCCTAGGCTGTAACTTGGCATGCAAAGTTTTAGCCTGGGAACAATTCTTTTTTCCCCTCCTTTAAATCATTATAAAACATCAATTTAAACAAAGGAAATTTGGCAGGTAATCAGTCCATGAAACAATTCAATCACTGCTGGAAGAGAATACTGTACCAAATTTGTTGATCTACTTAGCTATGGAAAGCATTTGGTATGTATAACATATTTACTACTTTTTCTACAGAGGTTTTACTGTACACAATACATAGTGACCTGAGCACAAGATTGAAAGCTGTGATGCGAACTCCATCTGCAGCTTTGGGAAAGTCACTTCCTTCCATATCTCTTATTTCTCTACTGCGTAAAATGGGGATAATTTCTTACCTGCATCTCAGATCAGTGCTGGGTGAATGAAATGTATAAGGTCCACTGAAAAGTGCTAAACTGGTGGAGATGAGAGATTAGTGCAAAAACCTCCCTTATTTCATATAGGCAGTAATAACTTGATACCATGCTTTGCATGTGTCAAAGATTAATTCAAATGTGAGATAAAAGGCTGGACAAGAGCTTGAGCTATCTGTATAGCTGTATTTTAGGGCACATCTGAATGACGAGCTAGCTTGTGGCAAGCTACTATGCTTCAATGTGCCGCCATTGTGCCCTGAAAGTTGGGGGCTGCCCTACTGCAGTTTGAAACAGCAGTATACAAAGTGCACTAGGGAACTTTTACTGTGCACCAATAGGATCACATCAGCTTGCTGCACACTAACTCATCATTTAGACCAGTGTTTTTCAACCAGTGGTATGAGTACCCTTAGGAGTACTCGAGAGAAGTCGGGGGGGAGGGAGGGGGATGTCAACACCTGAAATTTGGAGAAAGCTGAATTTTTGTTTTAAGTTTTACAGCACTTTATTATTTGTGTACTTTTTACACCCAAAAATTCCATTGCCCACCTGGCTACGAATAAGTTGTTTAAACAAATGTGTTGCAATGGTAGAAAAAATTGTGTGTGTTTGAAAACTGTAGACACTCAGGATACTTTTTTTTTTTTTTAAGGGGTACTTTATTAAAAAAAAAAAAAAGGTTGAGAAACACTGATTTAGACAACTGTCAAAAAAAGTTAGACATAGCTTGGATGTGAGGGCCTGCCCTTGAGAAAAGTTCCAGTTGAAGTACACCCAGGTGACAAGTCTGAGTGACAGAGGGGATGGTGACTTTATCCACAGTGAATAAGAAAGGAGCTATCAGGGAGGGCCTGGGCTTGATGAGGAGCACTGAATTTGTGTTTGTGAATGAGGTTACCCAGAGATGAATTGCAAAGGGAGATGAGAAAGGGACGAAGTACGAAGCTCTGTGGAACCCTCGGAGAAAATAAAAAGATGATCCCCTTAAGGACATATTGAATGATGAAGGGATTGGAGAGACAGAAGAAGAACCAGGAAAGGGCAGAGTCATGGAAGTCAAGGAAGAGTAAAATTTCAAGAAGAGCATGCTTGACAGCATCAAAGGTGACTGACTGGTCAATGAAGATCCTGTATGGGTTCTGAGCTTTCAGCTAGCAAAAGGTCATTAAAGACCTTGACAACAGAGGAGTGCAGTGCAAGGGGTGGAACCTAGACTGGAGGGAGTCAGGAGAAGAGAAACTCCAGAGAGAAAGAATCAATATCTTATGAACCATGTCTGATTTCAAACAGCCTTGCTCAAATTTAATGTTCCTGGTTGGATGTAACTACTCTGATGAGTCTCTTTCCTACTCATCTGATGAAGTAGGTCTTAACCACGAAAGTTCACAATATTATATATTTGTTAGTCTCTAAGGGTACATCTATACTACGGGACAAGGTCGAATTCAGATATGCAACTTCAGCTTTGTTAATTGTGTAGCTGAAGTCAAAGAACCTTAACTCAACTTTTGGCCCTGTCCACACTGCAGAAAATCGAAGGGAGAACACTCTTCTTCAACTTCCCTTACTCCTAGTGGAAGCAGGACTACCGACATCGACTGGAGTGCCCCCCTCAGTCTGAATTAGCTGTCTTAACTAGACTAGCTAATTTGAACCCTGGAAGATCGACAGCAGCAGCTTCAATCTACTCTGTAGTGTAGATGTACGTACACTAAGGTGCCACAGGACTACTCGTTATTTTTACTCTGGTGAAGTTTGTCTTACAGTTTTCAAGGTCAGTTATAGCTGCCTCCTGTCCAATTTTGGAGTCAGAGGATATAAACCCCAACAAGAAGCAGAGAAGATGATTATATGAACTCCTGCAAATAAACTGATGAGTTATCACAGATCTACAATGTAACTCATTCACCAGTTTAGGGACACAGATGCCTTTAAAGTTTTCTACAAATACACATGAAATCCAATGTGGACTTAGCACTAAAATAGTTAGTTTGTTTATTTAGTTACCTGAGTGAACTAACAAATAGAACATTAAAAAAAAACCAGCATAAAATCACATGCAGGCAGACAGCTCCCTACTGACCACACGCTGAAGGAGGTTCATGTGCGTTGTTTATTCCAGCAAAGGCATGGAATGCATTGCACTTGTGAAATGTGCTCCCAATATGCTAGTTTCAGGCAAAAACATGCAAGGTAAACAATGCCTAAGGCTAAAGTCAAATCACTTCCCCTTACAGTCAAATCACTCCTGCTTTGAGGAACCTACTCGCTCAGATGCAGAAGACCTTTATCTGACCCCATATGCTTTTTGAAGAACTGTCGTATTCTGGGGAAGCAACTGTTTATTAAAGAGGCTGCTCTTCCCAGCTCTTCAAAGATGTAGCCATTACACCACTTTTTTTTAAAAATCTAAAATCAGATTGGAAACGAGCCTGGTGTGTTTTAGTGCAGGCACCATGTAAAATCTCCTGACTTTATACTACAGGCAGTCCCCGGGTTACGTACAAGATAGGGACTGTAGGTTTGTTCTTAAGTTGAATCTGTATGTAAGTCGGAACTGTCGTCCAGATTCAGCTGCTGCTGAAACTGACCTCCAGTTCTGACTTACATACAGAATCAACTTAAGAACCCCAAGCGTCCCCAAGTCAGCTGCTGCTGAAACTGATCAGCAGCTGATTCCAGGAAGCCGGGGCAGAGCAACTCTGCCTTGGGCTTCCTGTAGTCAGCGCTGGTCAGTTTCAGCAGCGGCTAAATCAGGACGCCTGGGGCAGAGCAGCTGGGGTGCTGCTGGGTTGGACCAGTAGCGCCCAGAGCGGCGCTGCGGGACCAACCGGCAGCACCCCAGCTGCTCTGCCACAGGCGTCCGGAGAAAAGCCTAGTCTGCTGGGGGGGGGGGGGGTGTACTAGCTGCACCCCCCCCCCCCCACCCCAGCAGACCAGGAAGACACGGGCGGCGGACCGAGACGCACCACGGTCCCGCTGCCTGGGTCCTCCGCGGCTTTGCTCCCAGTCTCCCTGGTCTGCTGGTCTCCATAAGTCGGATCCGCGTAAGTCGGGGACTGCCTGTACATTTACTTGGCCCTCTATTCGATCTCTTATAAGTATTAATTTTGCCTTTATAAATGTAAAGCAGATCCTCAGGGCCAAATTTCCAAAATAGGAAAGCAACATGTCTGTCCACAAAGATGGATGCCCCTGTGGCACCCACACCAGAACTCATACTTGTACAATCTACGTGCTTGTCTACACTGGCCAGTTACTGTGCTGTAACTTTCCCACTTTGGGATGTGAAGCTCCCTCCCCTGAGCGCAGTAAGTTGCAGTGCTGTAAAGCCCCTGAGTGGATATTGCTATAGCGCAAGCGGTGCGATTTGCTACTCCCCTTGTTGAGGTGGTTTACCAGGGTGCTAGGAGAGCTTCTGCAGTAACCTCACTACTAGGTTTAAGTGCTGCCACAGCACTTCAAAGCTTTAGTGAAGGGGTGGGGAACCTCAGTCCCGGCTTGCCTGGATCCGGCCCCTAAGGCTCAGGGCTGCTCCCCAGAACTGGGGAGCTCACACTGGCGTTCCAGACCCACACTGACCCACCGAGCACACAAAATCTACTAGGCTTGGGTCCCCTAGATTCTGGTTTGTAAGGGGCAGAGTCTCTCTCGGTCAGAGGCCACATCAGTGAGGGTCCCCAACTGATTTTTCAGCCTTCGACTGATTTTTCTGTAGGTCAGTGGCCCCCAACCCAAAAAAGGTTCCCCACCCCTGCTTTAACATGTCGATAAAGCTTAAGTAAAATTTACATTTGCTTACTGGATGACTATGTGCCTTACTGCCTGGATGCATTTGCAATTACCTAATTCGCACACTATTTATGTGCATGCATACACACCCAGTTTGACTAATTAGTTCCATGGTATTAGTGTATCTGTTATTTTCAACAGATTCAACATTTTAAAAACCCTTAATAAATGAAAAATACACTATTGCCTTTATTAGCTTCCAGTTTCAGCCTGGATAGCTGATGTCACAGTAGTTGTTCCATTAGGATATTTTTTTAAATGCTGAAAAACTCTTTCACACACACCAATTTTAAAAAAAGTCAGATGGACTTTGACAATTACCTTGTCCAAATACATCACTGATTTGTGCTGCCCAAGAAAACAACTCCCCTCTCACCTTTGACTGCAAAGAACTGCAGTCTCACTCTCAAATGTTGGTTAAAACAAACCGCACATAGCCCTAATTCTTAGTAGGATGAGTCACTAACTCACTGCTATCTTGTATGCAAGTATAAGGCTTTACTGTTAACTACCAACATTAAGAAAAGGATTAGAACTTATTTGAATAAAATGTGCTGCAGTTGCCTTAGCTAAGATAAAAATCACAAGGCATGTGCTTCAGGGCAGGAGTGGATAACCTGAAGTCAGACAAAATCCCACTCCATAGCAGAAGTATTTCACAATTAGGTGCCATGTGGGAATGTTGCATTTTACTCCTGAAGCCCCAAGAATTCAGTGCTTCAGAGGCAGGATGCTGGACTAGGTGGAGAATTCATCTTTTGTAGTATGACAATTGATACAGTGCTCACCAGGGGGAGTTGGTGCAGCTGAGAGAGGCAGGCCCACTTACAGCCCTGCCCCCTCTGCTGAGGCGCCACGGGGAGGGCGAGCACGCGTGCACCCCCCCGCCCCCAGTCTCCCCGGCCCCTGGAGCACCAGGGGAGGGAGGGTGCGTGGCAAGACTCCCACCTCCTCAGAGCACCGGAGGAAGGAAGAGGGCGCATGGAATGTCTCCCATTCCCTGGCCCTCAGAGTATTGGAGGAGGGAGGCGAACGCGTGGTGGTTCTCCTACCTGCCTGGCCCAGAGCACTAGGGAAGGGAGAAGAGTACATAGCATGGCCCCAGCCCAGAGCACAGGGGAGGGAGGAGGTAGTATGGCTCCAGCCTCCCCAGCCAGGAGCACTGAGAGGACAGGTGCTGGGGGCAGCAACACTATGCCCCCAGAATCTGCAGTAGGCATCCTGAGGGCGAAGTGTGGGTAGGGCCATGCCTGGCAGCTTCCCCCACCTAGGCTACCGGAAACCTATGGTGCTCACCATTAAAAAGTTAGACTGTATCAAGACTAGCCACTTTTAATGACAATTATGATGTGATTGTAGTCAAGCTTCCTACTTTGGACAAGAAGAAACTTTTGAGAAAGTAAGCTAATCAATGGGTCTAAAACCAGAACACAGGGCTAACTAGTAAACTGCATATCATTCAGAGACCCCCCAAAATGGATGACTTCGATAAAATATAATGGTATTTTTCTCCAGGCCCTGCTGTACACATTTTTAAATGTGTTACAGATGATATACAGTGATGAGAGCTATATAAAACTCGAAGATATCTAAACAGAAAAGAGCATAGATATTAAATATGTTGGCTGTGAGACTTAAAATTTACTGTTGCAAGGAACATTTTAAATCAGCTAGTAGTTGTGATTTACAATAGGGGCCTCTATATGTTTACAGCAGCATCAGGCAGAAAAATTACTTATAAAATACACCAGCACTTATACTAGATGAGGTGAGATCAGGATAAGAAATAGCTCTGTCTGCATGAAATAACCTGCATGCCAACCTAGAAAACAGTATAAATTTTACCTATTTTTCTCAAATCACTTTATAAATCTGCTCCGTATTAGAGATCAGACACCCATTTTTAAAAAGAAAATGGAAAGTTTACATTTTTAATAGCAATGTGACTATTTTGAATAGCAGCAGTATATATTACAAGCAGTGTGAGAGGGTTAAATAGGACAGCCTCAACTCTTTATAAACTTTTGCCCTCTGGATATGTACTCATTGGCTGCCGTACAAGACTTGAGCTGTATTACACGCCTTAACGATATGGTTCAACTGTCGGTCAGGCTCGGGGCCTGGCAGTGGGCCAGACCGCAATCAATGGGACACAAACCTCCCCCTTTCAGATCATCACGAAGGCTCATATTATCTCCTTTTTGTCGTGCTGGTTAAATTTATGGAGCAGAACCCCAAAGCTGCATTCCTTGGCTTGGGCCGGCCCACGCGGGCCTCCCTTTGTTTGGTACTGTAAGCAAGGCGTGCTTTGGAGGATTGCAGGGTTGTTAGTTCAGGCACTGACTGTTTGCTCATGACTGAAATGAAAAGAGTTCAATGGAAGGGCAAAAGGACAGCACAAGTGTAAAACCCTATCCCAGCAAGCCCTGGGATCTCATATACAGACTCTGGACTAGTACTAAACATAAAAACTTACTGTTTGCGACAAAATGAAAAATCTCAGCCGAGTAACCACTAAACAGAATAATCAATAAGTTTGCACAATATTTTGCCAAACTGTCACTTAACTTTAACCAAAGTTATATTACTGCACATGGAGGAATTTGAATTCTTCAGTATAATGTGCTAATTAGCATGACTATGATCTTTAAAGCATTGCTCTGATTTATTTTTTAAAGTATGAACACGAACCCAATGAAGGGCAAACATTGCCATTTGCCCAATAACACTATTAATAGGTTAAAAATCACCTCTGAAAGCTGTGAAAGAGTTCCAGAGAACATGATGTGATGATCTCTATGCCCATCTCTGTAGAAATTATACTTGTACAAATTGAATCTCTCTAGTCCAGCACTCTCTGGTCTGGCAACATCCATGGTCCGACATGACTGTAGTTAGCTGGATGCCCTGGGCAAGTGCGGCCAAGTTTACTACAGTCCCATAAAGTTTGTTTACAGCCACCAGTCCTGGCTCTCAGTGTTCTGTGCTGTAATGTAGCTCTAATTTATCTCTAAACGTCTTCTAAGCACCCAATATGCAGTGGCAGTGTTGGTAATGCTGCTAGACAATATTGACCTCCCGTGGTTCAACAAATTCTCTGGTTCAGCACCAGTCAGGTCCTGAGGAAGCCGAACTAGAGAGGTTCAAACTGTAATATTATTTGACATGGCTGGCAAGTAGAGGGCACCCAATCTTTTTATTTATGTGAAGTAATAAAATCAATATGAAATTGCCAGATGATAAAGGAGAATTACTTGGGAATTTTTTCTTAATGTGAGGAACTCGGGCTCTGTTCAGCTGCATTTGTGCCATTCATCATCTTAATTTCATGATCAATACAAAAAACCCTAAGAGCTCATCAGGAGTTAGGCCAGAAAGACTGTTTCACTGGACCACAGCTAACACCTCAAAAGCAATAAAACATTTTCTTTACAAACATTTTTCTTTACCATGGACCGGACCCTGCCCCCAGCAGAGCTGGACACCCCATGGTTACCCACCTGCCCCCAACTCACCCATATCCTTGAACCCCAGCCATCCTGACCCCAGCCCATGTTGGCAATCCAGCATTGCGCCCCCTGCAAAATTGGAGTCAGCGCCGGCTTCCTGAGGGGAGAAGGGTGGTGGTGGGGGGGGGGGGAATCCTGAGGCTCTGTGCCGCATCCGGCTTCTGGGGAAGCACATGCACACTGCTCCCTCTCCTTTCCTCCCCACAGGAAAAGCCAGAGCACAGCCCAGAAGAGGAGACCAAACAGGGCACGTGGTGGAGAGAGCCACTCTGCCCCCTGGGAGAGCAGCATGGCCCAGGGCAGGAGGGTTAAATCCTGGAGCACCACTTCAGAAAGGTTACTGACTCCTGTGCTACAAAATAAAATCAGGTTATACAAAACATATGCCACTAAGTTCTATGGATAGTGTATCTAAATTGATAGTTATCTTTCTACACGCACTGAACATGAAGGCTAAAAGGTAAACACAGTGGCTTACTATACTGATTACAAGAGGATAATGGGGCTTGGCTTTGACGTATGCTAAATATTTCCAGAGCTCCAACAGATTTATAGTGGTCTTCTGGTCATTGAGCAGGGGAGAACAAAACAGAAAGGAAAAGCGTGCCTGGATACTCTCAGATGCTTCAAGTAAAAGCTTTATTATTGCTGGAGTTAAAAGATACTTCCTGATAAAGGGTATGAGGTGAAATGTATGGAAGAGCCTTTAAGATGCTCACAATCAACCTGAAACAAAATCATTCAAGTGGAAGTGAATGAAAAAGAAAAGTGGAAGCTATAGCTCCAAATACTCTCTCAGAAGCAAAAATGTAAAAGCAAGAAAACACAGACCTCTTAGTGTCCCTTTTTGTGACTTATGGAGACAGAGTTCAAAGTGGCTCACATGTGTCCCATATATTTTACCTATCTCCTATCTATATCAATTGAATGCAATATATCTGAAAGCTATTTGCATATTTTCTACAATTTTTAAAACACTTTTATTGGTACAAGATTAGTAAAACTAACTTCAAGAAGTTACCCTAGACGTACTGTACCAGACTTGCACTCCTTGGCACAGAAAGAAGATATTTCTGGACATTAGGTCATAAAGCCACTGGTTAATTGCTTTTGTGCTTTTTTAGTTTTTTAATTTTATAAACTGAAAATACTAGGCAGGGGGTTGAATGTTATAAAAACCATTGGATATGCAGTAAATGTTTTTAATTCTGGAGATTCAGTCTGACTGATTTAATGCAGTCTGAGGATTTTTCCTGGTACATTCCAGCAGACGTCTGTTTTGAATAAAGCTTTTGTTTATTCCTCGGGTGTAGACACTAAGTTATTTGGCCTGATTCTAAGAAATAAGTAGATTTGTGAATGGAAATTGTGAATACTTTATTCCATGATCCTTGCTGATTTTTAGTGAATTCTGCTGATGTTGATGTATGCACAAACATAGCTTCCATTCCAAACTATCTACGGTACCTTTCTAAGAGATATTCTCCCTCTGTTGGTATCCCACCCTTTTGTAAATATTTTTGTTTCAAGATTATTATTTAGATACAGTGGCATCGTGAATCTAAAGGACTTCCATGGGAAAAAAGGATAAAAAAAGAACTCTAATGTTTGGACAAACACCAGGAAAGAGGTGTATACAGTACATAAGGGATTACTTTGCTAAGACCTTCTAGTGTCTAAATATATTTGATAAAAATTCAGGACAAAATGCAAGACTTTGGAAATGTGCAAATCTATCTTTATTTTCTTGTTGTCCCATTTGCTACCTTTAGTTTTCTAGCATTCTGTTGGCAATGCCTTGATCCTACTGATTTGAAATGGCAGCTAATTGTGTATCATGATAAAGTTTGTCTTAGAATCATCTCCACCATGTTAACATTAATTTCACTCGAAATTGGTTAAGTAGAAAATAGTGAACATAGCCATCCTGTATACTAAACACAAAATCATCTGTGTTAGGTCTGGTGTACATACAAAGTTGCACTGGTTTAAATAAAGATGTCATTTTAACCAAGTTTAAAACAAGTACCACTTTATGAGTGGACATATATCAGTTTAAACTTATAACCTGCCTAAAAGCTGTTGGTAGATTTACAGGAGTCAACTAAACCAATACAACCAGTTTCATATTGATATGACTCCATACACAAAAATTGCACTAATTTATCTAAACTGAAACAAGTTAAACTGGCACAACTTATATGTAGCCCAAGTCCTTGGTTACAAAGTGATACAAAAAATTAAACTTGTAATGTGAATCCATTGTTCTTAGGTCTACATTAAACAGTTGTTGTCAATTCTTAATATTAGTGAAATATTTTTGTTAATTTAACCATAAAAATTAATTGCAAGGAAAAGCAGAACTTTTGGTCAGGCCTAATTTTTAGTTCCATCTTCTAAGAGAACTTATTTCAGATAGTGATATTAAATGTATATATTTTATATACAATCTATTTATTGTGTTAATCTATTGAGAGCCAATAACTTCAGATCCCAATATATATTAAATACAAATAGGACTCTACTATATACATTTGGAATCGGAACTGCAGTTGAGATAATTTAGTATGAACACCATTTTCAAATTTGAAAATTTATTAAACTTTTATTAAAAATTCATTTTGTGATCTTAAGTTACACACTGTTAATTATGAAGAATTCACATAACTGGTTTAGCTAATGAGGTAATAGAATCCATAAAAGCTGATAAAGGGTGTTGGCTATCTTTTTCAAAATTGTTTAGGTAACTGATTTAAGTTTTTCTGATAGAAGGGATCAGGCCTATATGAAATTATTACTAATTATGTATTAAATATGAAAGGGTTAAACTGGTTAGAGTAGGTCAATGAATATTGTTCAAGTATTCCCAATCCCAGTAAGTTAAAAGAACAATTAACTGTCAGGCTTACTGAAAATATAACCACTTAATAAACTTTTTCAGAAAAGACACTGCCTTTAAAAGCTGATTATTCTAAGATAGATGGTTTAGCTACAAAAGTAAGGCAACTTCAGTCATTGAATGGTAATTTGTTTAGTCCCATTTTGGTAACAAATGGCACTATGCCTGCATGCTGCAGATGCTGAACCCTGAAGGCATTTGCCACATAACTTTTACCAGCAAATCTTGGTTCAAGGGCAGGTTTCAATATGTGGGACTCTTGGCTGAACTCTGCTTGAACCCAGAGGCATATCACTTACAACAGACGCTAACAATAATGCTCTGATCACCTGCTTAAGACAAACGGGTTCAAAGCGAGTTCATGTCCCCACACACCTTTTTCAATTCAGTTCTTGTACACAATGATATTAAGCTTAAAATAGCTTCTGTTCAGAACCCAGGAGTGGCCTGGGTACTCTCTTATGTAACATGGGAATTTTAGGAGTTTTGTCTGATGCCATTTCATCAGTCAATGATGCATGCCTTAAATTAAACCCACTCTTGAAATAGGGAAAAAAATCACAGTAAAAATTAATCTTTTCACAACTAATTGCAGCTACTCTATAAATGGGGGGGGGGGGGGGAGGGGAACTGAAGTATAGAGAATGACTGCAAATTTCACATCCTGAACCTTCACTAACCTCCCCCTCCTTCCAGTGTTTTGAATTTTAAATTTGTTCTATTTGTATTCAGCCATTCTCCTTTCTTTTTTTCCAGGGCAGGTAAGATAAGATTTTAGTGCTAAATTCCATTGGTCTTGTTCCTTTTGCTATGAGGTACTGAAGACTGATCTCCCCGCTCTCAAATGTTAAGATAAGAAAACTTTGAACAGCCTTAGTTCTAAACTATAAAATGAACATCAGTACTAAGAATTTCAAGGCTTCCTTGAAATATCTTTTAAAGTTAAATAAGTGGTAACAGAGAAAGCACCTCATCACTAATGGACTATATGCTTCCTCTCTCATGTTGCAGCCTTGGATTAAGAAGAGCCATCTACAAAAAACATCTTTAAAATGTATAAAGAGGTGAGCGAGAAGGTGACATATGGGTGGTTTGCTGGTGGAATGGAAAGGTTTTTTAAACAACCACCACCAAAACGCCAAACAAAAAAAAACCTGGGACCAGTGTGACTTTCACTTGGAATTTCTAATTGTTCCCCATAAATAAATGCTTACGTCTTCAATGCTATCTGAAACTGTCGAATAACGAGTTCTATCAGATTATGGAATAGTTTATCCAGGGTAAATGCTGGAAGCCCTGATTAGCTATGTATAATTAGATTGGAAAAGCAGTAGAAAACAAGACCAGAAAGAATAAACTTTCATTGTAGGAAGGCACCAGAACAGGGATGGGGAACCTTTTTTGGGTCAGGGCCATTGACCCCCCCCCCCAAAAAAAAAAAAAAAAAAAAAAAAGTCAGGAGATGCACACAAGTGAAAAGCAAAAAGCAAAAGTAAAACAAAAAAAAGCCCACCCCAAAATAGAACAAACCCTCACAGACATGGCCCCTGACTGAGAAGCAGGACGCTTCCCACATTGCCCTTGCACACCGGAGCTTAGGGGAACTCTGGCTAGTAGATGTTGTGTGTTCCAGCACTGTGGTGGGGCAGTGGGAGCCTGGAGTGCCAGCATGGGCTCCCCAGTTCTGGGGGGGAGGAAGCCCTGAGCCTGGTGGGCCAGATCCAAGCAAGCCCTGAGCTTGGGGGGCAAGATCCAGTGAGGCTTCCTAACACTGCACTAGAAGAACACTACCTGTGGTTCATTCTCTCTCTCTCTCTCTCTCTCTCTTTTTTTTTTTTTTTTTTGAGGACCACCTGAAAACTGCAGAGTGTCTCAACAGACCACAGTGATATTTCCAAATGTTTCTCCCCCTCTCTGGAGACGGGGCTGGAAAGGAGGGAGTCTCTCCCCCTCTCTGGGGACCTGAGCTGAGAAGGAGAGAGGGGTGCCTTTCCCTCTCCCCCACCATAGTAACCAGAGGCTAGGAAGGAGGGTAGTGTCTCCCTAGGAGCTGCAGTATTGGAGCTGGGAAAAAATGCTTCTTCTTGTGGCCCCCTTGGCCCTGCATATCTCAAATACCCCCATCCCCTCTTCTTACCCCACTACACCTCACCTATCTCCTATTGTCCCACCTCATCCCTCTACCCCCTCCCACCGACCCTTTATTCTCTCCAAGGCCACGCCCTTATCTTACATGTGCATCTTGTCCAGGATCCAGGCACCTAATTAGTGGAGCCAAGATTGCTTGGCTCCACTAATTAAGTGGGCAGCCCTTCATTCTCTTCCCTGGTACACACCTCAGAGAGGACTATCCTCAGAGGACCTGAATGGAGCTCACGGACCACAGTCTGAGAACCTCTGATCTCCACAATTTCTGTTTTCAAAACAGAATATATTTTCTAAAGAGAGCATAACTGATGCTTATTCACACGTTGATGTTTCTCAAACATAGAAGTGAAATTCCAACAGGAGTGGATGTGGCCTAATAACTGAGGCTCCTGAAAAAGCAAGTTCTTAAACCATACAGGATTCACATTTTGGTTAGCTTTTTCAGTAGGTACAAATAAGTTTCCTATTTGACACTTCAGGAATGTAAACAGATCATGAATAATGGGATTTTATTAGCAATATATTGCCAGGGAAAGAAACTAACTACAGAAAAATTGTCTACCTGATAGGAGGCAGTAACTTGCAACATTCCTATTCAGAAAAGTCTCTTCCAATGTTTGCACATATATATTAGTGGGAAACAGAAGATGGAGGACCAATGAATTCAAGGTCATATTCCCTGAAAAGATACAAGTGCTCTTTCATGAACTATCAAAGCTACCCTGAGTACTTATTTCTCCTAAAAAATGTATAAGTGCAAACTGCATAGTTATGGGGTTCTGAAGACCCCTTGGACTTCCTCTTTGAGCACATTCCCCACAGATATCAGGACTCCACTTATCAGGACTTATCAGGATCTATCAGGACTCCACTGATGGATCAAAGTAAGGATGTTAAATAGTTAACTGAATAGTCACTTAACCTCATGAATTCTTATCCATTACTCAATTATTCTATATTCCCAGGATTGGGGTCAGCAGTCTGTGCGCTGGTTTAAAAACCAGCTACCCTCATGGACCGGCTGCCTGTTGCCCCACACTGTCGCCTCTGATACAGAGGCAGCAGCACAGGGTGGCAGCAGCCTCTGTCCGGGGAGGGGCGGGATCTGAGTGTAAGCCAGATCTAAGCCAGCTGCTGGCCACCTTGCTAAAAAATTTACTGATGGAAGAGAGGGGGGAGAGGAAATGTGTGTAGTGTATAGCATTAGCCTATCAGCTTTTGCTTATTGGTTAATTGACTATACTATTACATCCCTAGATCATAGGAAATCCCAACTTCAGACACAACAGTTGTCTGTCGGTCCACTTCATGAACTCTCCCCCACTGCTTGAGGGACTGTCCTTTTAAACTACTTAGGGTCTCTGTGCTTCTCAGCTTCCCCACCCTGGCCCTTGTTGCGCAAGACCCGTCGGTGAGTTCCACATTGGGTCACAGGCACAACATCAAAGACTCTAGCATTGCCCCTTAAGTTTTGTTAGATATAGGGGCTCTCAAGTAATTGTTTCCTGCTTGTTTTCCCAATAGTCTGCTATTAAACAGCTTACCTAACATTTATACTGTAAATACACAAATAACCAAATTAGCAAACAATGTTCATAACTTATCACAGAGCAGCTACAGAACCATCACAAACCACAAAGAGTATGTCTAGACTACATGCCTCTGCCAACAGAGGCATGTAAAATAGGCTACCTGACAGTCAATGAAGAGGGGATTTAAATATCCCCAGCTTCATTAAAATAAAAATGGCCACCGCGCTATGCCGGATTAGCTGATCGTCAGCACAGCGCATGAGTCAAGACACGGATCGGTCAACAAGGGAAGCCTTTGTCTACCGCTCCCTTATGCCTCGTGAAACAAGGTTTACAGGAGCAGCCGACAAAGGCTTCCCTTGTCGACCGATCCGCGTCTTGATTTGTGCGCTGTGCCGACAATCAGCTGAGCCGTCACAGCGCGGCGGCCATTTTTATTTTAATGATGCCGGGGATATTTAAATCCCCGCTTCACTGACTATGTCGAGTAGCCTATTTTACATGCCTCTGTCAGCAGAGGCATGTAATCTAGACGTACCCAAAGAGAATTATCTTTTTTCCTCCACATGATTAAAACCGACATCAGTCACCAAATGCGAGTACATTCTCAATGAAATCACAAAGCCACCATCAACTTTAATGGCTATGTAGTTTTTTACAACTACTCCTATTAGAATGCATGCAAATAGTTAGTAAACACCTTCTTAGGCATACATTACTCAGAAATGAACTACCTGATGCACTGGAGAAATGCATAAAAAGATCAACATAAAAATAGCCATAATGGGCCAGACAAAAGCTCCATCTAGCAAGGTATCCTGTTTTCTGACAGCGGACAATGTCAGATGCTCCATAGAGAATGAAGAGAACAAGTAACCATCAAGTGATTCATCCCCTATCACCCAATCCCAGCCCTGACAAACAAGCTAGGGACACCATCTGTGTCCATCTTGGCTAATAGCCATTAATGGATTGATCCTCCATGAATTTAACCAGTTCTATTTTAAACCCTGTTAAAGTCCTGGCCTTCACAGTATCCTCTGGCAGGGAGTGCCACGAGGTAACTGCGCTGTGTGAAGAAGCCCTTCTTTTTGTTTGTTGCTTGCTGCCTATTAATTTCATTTGGTGACCCCTAGTTCTTGTGGTATGGGAGGGAGTAAATAACTTTTTAATCATTTATTTTCTCCACATCAGTCATGATTTTATAGATCTCGATCATATCACCCCTTAGTCATCTCTTTTCTAAGCTGAAAAGTCCCAGTCTTATTAATCTCTCCTCATATGGCAGCTGATTCATACCCCTAATAGTGTTGAGCATGCCAGGGATGAAAATCAAAAAGGAATGCTGGCACAGAGCTGGGTGTGGAATGTGCCTCAGCTGCCTTAGCCCTTCCCACTGGAGCCTCGGAGATCTACTGGACAACATTTCTATGAGATAGCGATGAAGAGGGTGGGTAGTAGGAATGTGCAGAGAATCACCTCAAGGTAACTCCACTTATTAGTAAGTAACCTTCGTTTCTTGAGTGGGCTTGGCACTTTCCCACTGTTGGCATGGAGTGTTATCCACACTGTCCCAGGATGGACTAAGGAGTCCTTGCTGAATGCAACAGACTTTCCATCACATCTTGCAGTTAAATCTAAAGAATAATATTTAATAAAAGAATGCAGTGCACTTCAAGTTGCAACTCAATACATTTCAGCTATAACTCACTCATTCTAGGGCATGCCCCTGAAGTCAAATTAGCCATTATGGAACAAGCCCCACATCCAACAGCTATAAGAATATTTGTTAACTTATTATACTTCAATACCGAGGCTGATCCACTTACACAGATGTTGGGCAGCGGTGTTATCTCCTTTGTGGCTATCCTTATAGTCAATTAAATGTTAATGTAATTTTGTGTATTCACTTCATCTACTTGGTTAGAGAGTTAACACCTTTTCGAAATCTAATTTATGCCATATCTAGGGAAAAATAACCCAAAATACAGATATTTATTGACTAGGAGAAATCTGTAAAGTGGGCAAGACAATCTTCCACCATAACTCTCTGGATAAGCCTGATTTGCTCCCACAGGCAATGCACATCAAGATCAGGGAGTTGATAGTCTGTTTTCATACAGTACTTATGAGATGCTAATTATAATTCAAGGAGAAGTTACACTAGAGTTAATTGAAAGATAAGTAATAAAAGCGATGAGGGAGTTTGTATAGCAGACCATAGAAGAGGAGTTTAAACCTCAAAATCTAGCCTAACGCTGGTGGAGATGTGAATATCAATGAGGGACATCAATTGTTTTGAGCAGCCCAACAGGGTATCACAAGAAATAATGGAAATAAATTTGCACAAAGAAAAGATGCTGAGCACACTAAGGCCTTAAACAGGAATGTCATCAAATTGAGTGTAAGTCTCTAATGCATTAACTTTTGAATGTTGTCTCTGATCAATTCTGAAATTTCAGGGAATGCTTTAGGCATCAAAGACCAAAGCCATAATGATAGCGGGGGAACTCTGAAAACCAAACAGGGAAAAGATGACTGACAGCTTCAAGCATTTCTGCAACTACAGATCAGTTTGGTGATGGGTGCCCATTAATGCAGTGATTCCTAAACTATTTTGCTCCTATCTCTCCCTTACTTGCACCCCTCAGTAGCCATGCTTGGGAGCTGAGGCTACAGCTGCAGTCAGGCCTGGGAGGGGAGCCATGACCAGGAGCAGGGCCACGGTCGGGTCAAATCTGCAGCTGGGGATTCAACCAGGAGCAGAGATGGAGGCTGAGTCTGGGTCTGGAGTGGAACAAGGGGCAGAGTGGGGCTGGGAGGGGCTCTCTTCACACTCTGATGGAACTGTCTCGGGTCCCACTGCGCCCCTCCAAATGAGCCTTTGTGCCCCTTTAGGAGAGGTGCACCCACAATTTGGGGAAGACTCCATTAATGCATTCCAGCATAGCAATATCCCTGAGCATCATCAAAAGAATATAACATGTTGATACGCTGAATGACTTACTTTTCACATAGATAATGGTGGGGAGGGGAAGGAGGAATACAGAGGCATTGGAAGAATGGGGAATGGAAACCTGCATGCAGCCCCTTGCACTGAGAGTGAAAAGGGGAATGGCAGATCCTGATATGGGAAGAAGGATCCATAATGCCCCTGGCACAGGGGCGGAACTGGGGGAAGAGGGGAATAATGGTGCGCAGAGCCTCTGCCATGTAGGGGAAGAAATGGAGGATAGCTAAAGAAGGACTGGAGTGGGTGCAGAACTCTGGCAGGAGAGAGCCTGTGGGAATCTAATACTGGGGTAGGAGGGCACACAGAGCCCTTGCCATGGGTGGGGGAGTGGAAATGGGGTGGACAGAATTCCTGAAAGTATGGAGATTGGGGAAAGATGCACAGAATCCCTAAAATAGAGAGGGATGGAAAGGAGGCACACATGGAGGCTTGTGAAGGGTGGAATGGGAGAATGCTCAGAGCCTCTGGTGTGAATGAGCGGGCTCTATAGAAGCTATGAAGTATGTGTCACTAGTTAGACTGATTATGAGAAAATGTATCTTAAAGGTCTGTTAACCTGAAAGGAACACAGAGGAACGAAATCCCATAGACTGAGTCATTTACAAATTACACTGATAAAGCAGTCAGGAATACAATGCAAGCAACAGTTCCTCATTGACACAAGAGATTGGGCGTTAGCTGATAAATCTGTTTCACATCTAGTTTCTAGGTGAACTTTTTGGAGGAGTTTAAAAAAGCAGAGGATTGATAAAATCTTGTAGAAGGACCTGAACTAAAGCCTATTGATACCAATGGGGGAAAACTGCAGTTGATTTCAATGGGCTTTGAATCAGGCCAAGGTCAGGGAAGGATTTTCAAGCATAATGACCTACAGCCCCATGAGAATTCTCCAACTGGAGTTATGTTAAAACTGAAACATTCCCACAGGATTAAAAGACATAATTAAGAAGAAACAAGTTTGGTTGGTTTAGAGGTAAACAAGTTTATCCTGGGCTCAGTCAGGATAAAGGCAGAATCCCAATCAAAATTACTTATTTCAGGGACAAATGCCCTAGAGCACGGGTAGGGAACCTTTTTTAGAACAGGGCCACTAACCCACAGAAAAATCAGTCAGGGGCCACACAAAAGTGAGAAGCCCCTGACTGAGAAGGATAAAGACACTCCCCACATTTCTCTTGCACACCAGACACTGGGGGGCCCAAGCTAATAGATTTTGTGTGCTCCAGCACTGCAGGTAGGGGGCTGGGGCATCCAGTGCAGGCTCTCCAGTGCTGAGCCAGGGGAGCAGATCCAGGGTCCTGAGATACCCCGTCCCTGCCCTAGTGAGTGAATACTCTGAACAGTAACTCTTGAGAGTTAATAATTAAGCCGGTGAAAACACTCATGACAATTTTAGATTAAAACAAGGGGCACATGGAGACACTCCTGATAGAAACTTAAAGGAGCCCTCCCTTTCCCACAGACTTTATACACCAAGAGGCATTACACACATTACTCTTCCTGCTCCCATCCATTTCTACTCCCATGTACTCTTTTAGTTCTGCTGCTGTTGCACTATGAAAAATTGCAGGGATGAACAATAAGATTGAAACATCAGAGATAACTACTCTCTCTTCTCCTATGCCTCTTGATTTTTAGTTCACTTGAATGCTACAATCCTATTCACTGATATAAAAAGAGGTAGCAGAGCAGGCAAAGACACACAAAACATTTTTAAGATCATTTGGTCACTCAAGACCAAGATCTTACTTCACACCTACAGGGCATTGGTTTTAAGATTACCAAAAGGAGAATTACCAGTCCATGACTCTCTTCTGGGATAGAAATATATTTTTAAGAAGCCAATACATATGCACAGGAGAATTTTCTACATACATTAAGTCTAGCCACAAATAAAGTTTGCCTAAATATATTCGGACAAATCTGTTAGAACTGGGTATCCCTTGAAGAAGATCTTTGCTTCTAAAGACATTTCAAAAAGTAAATTCTCCATTTTCAGTCTCATGTTGCTGATATTAAAAAACAACAGTTCCATAATAACTAAGGAAAAGTCTCTGGCCAAAATTAAGCTGCTCTGGCAGAAGTCTGCATGAAAACCACAACGGCAATTTCCTGTACTGCATTTGGTTATGGTATACAAAGGGGTTTCAAATTAGGATCTCCAAAAGTCGACAGGCACATATGCCATATTATTAAAAGCTTTCTGAATATATCAATTCAATGACAAGATAGTTTTCTTGTTTTGCATCAGTCTTCCAGCCTTTTGGCAGGATGCAACACAAATGTGGAAACAATCAGAACTGCTGTATGTGACACTGCAGTTCTTACAAGAAGTAAAATATCAAATCACATACATTAGTTGATAATAAATTCAATGTATGCTGCATGGTCAAGGCACATTTTCTTTTAAAGTCTTCCCAGGGCGCCGACGTTTTAAAAAAAATTAAGCCAGCTGTCCTTCCTTGTTACAGAAAAACAAAATTAATGTTAAATTTATCTCCAACAAAACAATATCTTGTTTTTCTTTACAAATTAAATGAATTTATGCTTCAGAAGTTCAGACAGTTTGTGCAATTATAGGGTTTCTTTCTTCTGAAGAAGTTCATCCAGAGGTCAGGCTTTTCAAATGCAACCTGTTAAAAGTACATGAAACATTTTTAAACTGGCACCATATGCTATAAAACCACCACTTATCCCAGCCTCCATGGTTTGGCTCCATGCTTCAACCACAGTTTATGCTAGTTGGGTGTGTCACAACATAGATTAATGGACTTTAAAGCCTAAAGGGACCCATTATGATCAGCTAGTCTAACCACCTGCATAACATGATCATGGAACTTCATCCAGTAATTTCTGTTTGGAACTCAATAACTTTTGCTAGAGCTGGAGCTTGTATTCCATGCAAACTTGATTAAAGATTGAGTGATAGAGAGAGACTCTACCATCTCCACTGTAAACTGTTCCAATGGTTAATTACCCACACTATTAAAAACATGCATCTTATTTCCAGTTTGAATTTTTTAGCTTCAACTTCTAGCCACTAGATTTTATATGCTAGGATAAAGAGCCCTTCTAGTACCTCATTCCTCTGAGGTACTTACTATGGCCCCAGTGAAGAACAAAAACAGCCAGCATTACTTTAGGGCTGTAATTAGGGTTGCCAGGTAGTTGAAACAAAAATACCAAACACTCTCCCCCCCCAAAATGAGAAAAAATTCTGTTGAAGGGAAAAAAGGGGGGGAGGGGAGACCAAAGTTGTTGAGCAAGACTTTTATTTATATTAAAATAAAACAGCATGAACAGCATGTCCCCTTTGAGAGTGAGTGCAGGGATAGGAACAAGGGAGTGGTTGAACACTAAGACCCAGGGGAGTCACTGCTTTCCCTTGATCTTTTTGCTGGCAGCCATGCAGAACCAGGTAAGCATGAGGTTTGGGGGCTGGAGGGGGGGGGGGGGGAAGGGAGGCCAGGCGCTGAGTGTTTGTAGGGTTGCCAGGTGCCCGGCATTTTCACCTCCTGGACCGGGGGGGGGGGGGGGTGTCAGAAAATACCGGACATCTTAGGTGTCTGGTATTTTCAGAATTTTTTTTTACCGGAAAGGAGGCGAAAATGCCGGACTGTCTGGGTGAATACCAGACACCTGCCAACCCTAGCTGTAATACTCAGACCTCAGTGGTTCAAAAATTAGGGAGGTAAGCAACTAGTCAACTACCCAATAAGCAGAGGATTATCGGGTAGTTCAGTCACTACCTGACTAGTTGCTTCCCCCCCGCCCTTGTTGCCTCCATATCAGAGGCAGCAAGGGGGACACAGGAGCCGGTGCTGGGGGAGTCATGTTAAAAGCTGGTTCCTCCCAGCACTGTCTCCGTGGGGGATTTGGGGTAGGCGGGAGCAGGGAGGCAGAGGCGCAGAGGGGAAACAACTCGAATGGGGACTCAAGCAGTTCCCGCTCGTGATGGGTCCCGGCAGCTTTTGAAATGAAGCAGGAGCCCTCTGGGCAGGCGGCTTCAAAGGCAGAAGCGCCACAGATCCCTGCTGCGCTTCTGCCTTTGAAATGCAGTAAGAGCTGCGGGTAGCTCTTACTACATTTAAAAGGCAGAGGTGCAATCAAGATAGTGAGCGCTCCACCTCCCCTTTAGCGACTAATGGAGTAGTCATTGGAAATTCCATCTACTACTTGATTAACTGATTAATCAAAATGTAACATCCCTATCAAGAATCAAAATTAGTATGTCAATTTTAATCAAGAGTCGCCATAGCCTGAATTAATTATTTACCATATAATAATTGACCAAGTATTATTATATCAGCTAAAATTGGTGATAACATGGTAAAAGCATCCTGACTTCTTAATAATTAAATCATGCTGTGTTTTAATATCATTGGCATGAGAAGTAATTCTTCCCCTCTACTCTGCACTGAGTAGGCCTCAATTGGAATACTGTGTCCAGTTCTGGGCACCACATTTCAGGAAAGATGGGGACAAATTGGAGAAGATCCAGAGAAGAGCAACAAAAATTATTTAAGGTCTAGAAAACACGGCTTATGAGGGAAGACTGAAAGAACTGGGTGTTTGGAAAAGAGAAGACAGAGAGGTCTTGCAGCTTGCAAGCACCTAAAGTGTGTTACAAGGAGGAGGGAGAAGAGTTATTCTCCTTAACCCCTGATGGTAGGACAAGAAGCAGTGGGCTTAAATTTCAGCAAGGGAGGTTTAGGTTCGACTTTAGAAAAAACTACCTAATTGTCAAGATGGTTAAGCACTGAAATAAATTGCCCATGAAGGTTGTGGAATCACCATCATTGGAGATATTTAAGAGCAGGTTAGACAAATATCTGTCAGGGTTGATCTAGCTGGTACTTGGTCCTGACGTGAGGGCAAGAGACTTGATGATCTCTCGAGGTCCCTTCCAGTTCTAGTATTCTATGATTCTATGTGCTACAAAGATCCACAAGAGACATTATACCGTGGCTTGCGACCCTCAGTCTGAGTGTCTCTACTTTAGGGGTTCGGAAATGGAATGTCCTCCCACTGTTAATACTTGGTAGATTTAACACTTCAAATTTATCTCCTTTTGTGCAGATCTTTTGGTAATTTACAGTGATGTATCACACCTCATTTTTTAACAGAAGAGGAAATGTAATGCCCGACACACTCAAATACCTACCAACACACAACTGACTTTGAGGTAGGTTGAGACAACATTAAGATCACTACAGGAAATTCCAGCCTTAAAAGCAGTTCTCACAAAGAATGTACTATAACCATGCAGGCCACAAAATGTATTCTTCAAAACTTCACTTCTTAATGTACATTCATTAATTACATTTGTCTCCATCCCGGTTAGCTCTCATTGCCATATTTTGTTAGCATTCATAATTTTATGGTTCTCCCACACACTTGCAACAACACAAACCTGACGAATAGCTTCCAAATTTTGCATAGCTCCATGTATGACATTATATGCAAAATTATTTAACGAGCTAATTCACATATAACACTACATTTTATTTTAATAAACTGTTTGGATTTAGTAGTGGTGAAGATGACACATTCTTTAGTGACTGTCAGGTCAATAAATGGCAACCCCTTCCTGCCAAATATTCGAGAGTCAGGCTGAGCTATGAGCAGGCTTGACAGAGCTGCTAAATGTTTGCATGATAACAGTCAGCCCCAGGCTCTACTGAATGTATTATTCTTAACATGGACAAAGGGAAAAGTATAATTAAAGTGTATGATAGCCGGCTATGCAACTGGAAATCTAAAAGACTAGACTGGATGTTCCAAAAGACAGGAAACTAAGTTCTTTTAAAAACAGTGTAAATACTTAACTACAAAATAATCTCTCTCTATATAATTTTTTTTCCTGCAGGATGACATAGTGACATCATCATATCGCAGCGCCCATAGGCTGGGGAGTAGGTATGGGAGAGTAAAGCCCGGCCTCCAGCCCCGCCCCTTCTACCCAAGGTCCTGTCCTTGGAGCCAAGCCCCACCCACTGCCAGCCCAGCCCTCTCTAGGAGCCATGTGGAGAGCTGGGACTGGTGCGCTGCAGCCTTGGCCTGGTCCTCCCCAGCCACTAGGGGCAGAGCCAGGGCTGGCGTGGCCTTGGCCAGGTGAGCAGGGTGGGGGAAGGGGGGATTGGAGGGGAGAGGGCTGGAGCTGGTGTGGCTGGGGTTGGGGTGGGAGAAAGAGCTGGGGCTGGCATGACTGGACCCTCCCGGGTAGCCAGGGGGAGAGCCGGAGTTGCCTACTCCCAGAGAGAGGGGGGTTGGCAAGCATAGTAAGGAGGGGGCACAGCCCCCTAATAATAATAAAATAATCTCAAAGTTCAAATATATGATTGCAATGTGACTGCAACATGTATGTTTAACAGACTCAACAATCTAATAGTCTATCAATACTATAATGCATCATTTTCTCATCCTCACTATATCTTGATGATCTAGGTATTGTACACCAATTCTCCAAACGAGGAAACTGGGACCAAAGTTTAAGTAACATGCCTAAGGCCACAGGAGTGTGAAAAGACAGAGTTTGAGATTACTGGGTCTGTATGTGCTCAGAATAGTGCAAATAGAGTTATAAAAATTATGTACAACAATAAAGTCTACATTAAAATCCTGAGCAGAGAAGTTTATTATAAATTAATATGTGTGGGTGAATGAACTATGCAAGTATGCTTCTGAGCTTTCCCATCTAGAGTTTTGCACCATTAAAGTGTCCAGGAAAAGACAGAGATTTTCAATCTTGGAGTAAGGTAGGTAATTTTTAGAAGAAAATATTTTATATTTGAGTATAATGCAAACCTAAAAATGTTAAACACATTCCCTAATACAAACATCTAAACATTTAAATGCATCCATATGGAAAAAAGAATTGGCTTCTCGTTTGCTGTCAAGTGGAACAAACATTCTGCTTCAGACCAAAGTGTGGAATATTTCATATAATGTGGAACTTGAAAAATAAGCACGCAACTCAGGTGGAAGCGTGACTCTCTGGTGAAACAGAATTATACCCTGTTTACCTAGGGGACCTGTATACCACTGTTTTTGAGGATTAATGACTTGTGTAAGGCTAATGATTTTAATGCCTACTTTTATTTTTGAAAGTTATATTAAGCACGCATAAACATACACATTAAAAAGTAAGATTTGCAATATCCAAAATGACAGAAAAGGAAATGTAAAATAATTGCCTTCAAAATACTTATTTCCTAGTCTTCTATTTTTCCAACATGTACACTTGATATCTAGCAGTTTCCGTTACATCAGTCATGGTAATTTATTGCCTAAATGGCAAAAGGAAAAAAGTATGTCTTATTTCTAGCAATGATATTAATCTTCCATGACCAAGAAATGTGTATTCTTTTTCCATCAATCTAATAGACAATTAATTTTGCACTTTCATAACTATATTAAAAATACTTGTTTTAATTTCTCAAGAACTGGTAAAAGCTTTACATAAGCTGCACTATAATGAGTAATGTGTTGTTTTAGGCTTCTGAGCATTAGAGAGTATTCAGAGTTCAGCCAAACAGAAGGAAAAAGACATCAATTGGAATACTTTTTTTTTTCCCCTGTAGTGGAGTCTTAGCTATACTTATGAGGGTTGCAGTATGTTTCAGTTGGTTTTCAGAATATTTTGTAGCCATAAGCAGCAATCATAAACCAATAATCTAGTACCCACTGGGAGGTGGCCATTTCCATTATAGCAAATTTTAATTCTTAAATTTCTCTCTTAAATCTGCAAACAAAAGCCCATCTGCCTTGAAATTAGGGTTATGTTTGGAGTTGAGGTAGTCTTTTCTGCCAAATGGGAATTCGGTTGCACAAAGCATTCATGAATGACACCCAAAAAAGGGAGGCACAAGGAGTCCAAAAAGAATTCTAATGACTTTTTATAACCAGTAGCAATAATTTGGACAAGAAGAGGGCTATATTAATTCTACCCCTATAACAATGCTCTGCAAACAAATCTGAAACTCAGCTCCCTTATCTGTCAATACCACAAACATTAGAATGCTTTATTCTTGATCATGCACTTGTACCAACTGCAACCTCCTTTACTGTCAGACATACCTGACAGAAAATTCCCTACTACACTAAAAGCATACTGAAGACATAACTACCCACTCCTACATTACAAAAGGTAACAATAGATCGAAGTGTTAAAAATGTTCCTTTAGCCATAAGAGCAATTCACCTTATACACTTAAGTATCAGTTACTGAGATTCCACCACTTAGTAGTGGATTTTTCTAAGTATCTGGCCGTGTGTGCTCTCTTCTCTGTATCTGACAACAGAATGGGATCTCAGCACAGGAATAGCATCAATCACACACCGAGTCCATCCAGGACAGTAAACTTACTTGAATTCATACCTTGCAAGATTAAACAACACTAATCAGATCATCTTGAGCATTTTTATTTCTGTATACTTCTTAACTTAGAACAGTCTACTTCACACAGCACATGAATGGCAGAAAATGCAACCAGAGCCAGCATTTTCAGTTTAGAACACAATGTCATTTTGATTCCAAAGTACACATAGCTGAACAGTTAATGCAGATGCAACGGGGGGAGGGGGGGGATATTGGTACACAACAGTCAAAACAAGTCCAGATCCTTTATTGTTCTTGTTCCTATCCTCCAAAGGTAAAGTTGCCAACCCTCTAGGATTCTCCGGGAATCTTCAGGAATTCAAGATTAATATTTAATTAAAAATTATGTCTTGTTATGAAACCTCCAGGAACATAGCCAACCAAAATTGGCTCTGTCCAAAGGACAATTCAGTTGTGTAATTATATAAGAATCAGAGAGAAAGTGGGGTGTGGGATTCCTCTTAATTTGTAAGATCTATACATCTGTAATTAAAATCTTTTGGTGAAAAACAAGTACAACCACACCTATGTAAAGAGGATTCCTAAATTAATTATTAGAAATATTTTTTCTCTTTAAGAAAGGTTTTATAGGTCAAAGGATTTCACTAGATAGTTGCAACAGTATAAGATTTCTATGTACTGGACACATTTTTGTCCTGAACTATATTTAGTTGCCTTATTTACTATGCAACTAGAATAAGAATATTTTTTCTTTAATTTGTCAAGGATTGAAAATTGTATGAAAATGAACATCACCTCATAGTGCCCTCGGTTCATGGCAAACAAAAGTTATTCCAAATTCAAGGGCAGTTTAGCTCTGGTTCAACTCCTAGAAATGTCCTCAGTCAACAGCCATCACTAGGAGGGCACTGCACTACACAGGCATATGGCAGGCAGATAAAACTTGCTCTTTTCTTACTTGCTATTGAGTTTCAAATCTGTCATGCAACTGGTAATACTGTAAATAGGTTAGAAATTCATGAATGCAGTTTTTACTTCAATTTAATACACTCATTTTATGAATGGGAGCACCATGATACACACATTCTAATAAAACAGTGTAATCTTTAAAATAATTTCTTTAAAAAAAAAGTACAGTATAACCAGAGTGTTTTTAAATGAAACTATTTAGGATAACATCAGTTATTTTGCATTCATGTTTCCTAACCTTCTACATGATAGATACTTTATTCCAAGATTTCAACCATACTCCATATGTCTTTTCTTTAAAACCCTCTTTACTTATCCAAACTTATGATCCTTGACATTTCAATTGTTCAAATGGAACAAAGTCCCAAGTGAATATAAATATAGCTGCTCCAATCCCCTCAAACATACTCATTTAATCATAGCTTGAATTTATTATTACATCAGGTGCAGGTAAAATGTCGACCTTATTATACCGATATTCGCCATTATCAACAAAAGGTGGGCTAACTGAATTGAGTCTTAACGTCAATTCTCTTTATATTTATATTTCACTCATTAGCAGTTAAAAAGGCTGGTGCATTTGGAACATTTCCTATTTTCAGAATAAAATAAGTCTAGTTTTGCATTCTTATGAATTTCCTGCATCTCACTCACACTTCATCAAGCTTATTGTTCCTTACTGAAATAGTGATGGCAGACATCAGGATTCTGAGTGTGGCATAATAAAACACAGGAAATGTAAAAAACAAATGGAAAGACTAAAAAAATTCTGAAAAAAAAAATCCCAATATAAATATTCCTGGATTTTAACCCTTTTGTTGTGCAGGATATTGCACAACAGACCGAGTTCCTAAGGTCTACAATAACCCAGCACAATATTAACACAAAGAAACTGAATGCCACAACCACCAGAAATAAAATGTTTATTGTCTTAGCTCCAGTCCATTCGAACTCTCCTGCTCTTTCCCCTTTTCCTCGTTTGGTTTGCCGTGCTTATTTTTTATCGGTTTAACAACATTTCATTTATCTTAAACATGTTTAATATAACTTAACATACAAGCCACAGAACACACAGAGAAAGGCCTAGTGTCTGCACAACAGAGGGCATGCACAGCCCCTGCCAAAGGAGTAGCAGGGGTGGCCAACCCGCGACTCTTTACTTAAAGAAATACAGCTCTTGGTAGTTCTGAGCCGCATGCCCAGAATGCTCAAGGTTGGCCGCCATGCGCACGCGCCCAAGTGCCTGGAGGGAGAAGCGTGTGGCGGCGACTCCGGGACCCAGATATTGGGTTAGAGCCGAGGAGGGATTGGAGGGGGAGGGAGGAAGATACCTGGCTCTGGGGGAGGGCAAGGGCATTGGGTTAGAGCGGGGGGGAGGAGTGAAACAGGCACTTGTGCTAATTTACTTTTCAGTTCAGTTTAATTTTAAAAAACTCACAGGACATAATAGAGCAGTAGTGTTAAATTTTAAATACATGGTGGGGGTGCTTTTTTTTTTTTAGTGTGAGAATATTACTGTATTTTTAAAGTTTTTTTTTTTAATTTGATGTTTGTTCCTTATCAAGTTCTCTGAAGATCTATAGCCTGGCTGTGAATTTTTTTAAGTGATTAGAGACTTTTGTATTGGTTTTTATCCGAAATGTCCTGTAATGTTATTTTTATCACTACATTTTGTGTAATCTATCTATCTATCGATTGATATATAAAAATAAATATATAATACGTGGCTCTTCGCACTCTATCCACAGCTATTTTGGCTCTTCATCTCTAACTGGTTGGCCACCCCTGGAGTAAAGGTAGAATCTTGGAACGGAGCGAAAAGAATGGAGGGCACACAAACATAGAACCCTTGCTTTGGCAGTAGGGTAAGACATTGTGAGGCACAGAGTCCCTGGTTTGGAGCAGAGGGGAATCAGGGTGCACTCTGAGTCCCTGGATTAGGGAAGAAAGTAGGAATGGAGAGCATGGCTGATGGCAGACAGAATTGCTGGTAGAAGGGGAGAATGAAGAATCCTGATATGCAAAGAGAAGCTAGGGGAGATGTAGCTGGGCTCTTGGGTTGAGGGTATCTGGGCTGGGGGTTGTCCGTGTCTGGGCTCTGGAGTTAGCGGCTGCAGGTATCTGGGCTGGGGTGATACCCCATGGTTGGCCTCCATGGCTGCTGATGTCTGAGACCAAAGGGTCAGAGTTTTCCCCCAAGACATGGCACATGTGACAAGCCCAGACTGAAGTGCCCGGCAACAGTGTAACAGAGAAATAGGAACTGGGTTGTCTCAGAGGTTTCTTAAATTCTCTGGCAGAATGATTTTTCTTGTGTCTATTGTTACAGACATACTTGTTAACAGATACTTTGAAATAAAGTACCAAAACAATTGAAACTGGTTTGATTATATAGTATTCTTTTGACAAACAAAATATGCCTACTGTAAAATTTTAAAATATTTTGCACGGAATTTTTAATTTTTTGGCACAGAATTCCCCCCAGGAGTAACATCTGCAAATGCGCAAATATACATACATATTCTTAGTAAAAACTGATTTCTCAAAAGAAAAATTGAAAGGATGTCTAACTTTTCAACTTGTGTGAAAGTCCTGTTTTCCTATACATTTTTAATGGAAGGCTTAAAAAAAATGTTTAGTCTCATTCTCTATCTGGATGCCAAAGGTGGCAATTTCTTATTATATTTAAGTTTCTTCCCCTGATTTATTCAAATAATGTAGTAATTGGAATCTTCTATTTTACACTGTAGCTTTTCTGTACCAATTTTACTAGTTCACAAGGCCAAATTTAAATTAACTTGAGGTATAACTAATAATACACAACTGGTTTTACAAAATTACAGTTCCTTTAGGCTCAGAAACTAATCAATTCTAAAATTGCAGAAGGCACTGCAATATGGATTTGAAGACATTTTATTGATTAGAATGTAAGTGTTCACTCACCTGGGGCCACTAAGAGTTGCAGTGTCTCTCACTGCCTGCGCCGTCTCAGAAGCAAAATCTAGAGCGCCAGCCATTGGTTTGGTTACTGTGCCAACCAGCCCTTTCCCAAGGCCTGATATGAAACCACTGACTCCTCCTTCAGTTTTGACACCTTCTACTGTCGAGGTGATTACACTTGTTAATCCACCAATGATACCTAACAAAGATAACAAAAACTCTTTAAGTGGGCCAACAGTTTTGTCACTAAAAAGAAAACAGGATGTTATTACAGCTAACAATGTTAAATGATTTACTTCTGCTGAAAGTTCTTGATAGAAGGAAAACATACTATCTACTAAACACAGCCCATTAAAAATTTCAATGACGAATAGATGTTTTGTTATTAATCTCATAGTAGTCTTATATTTGCACAAAACATTGTATCCCAAAGCTACACATTACAGAAAACTCCTGTCTACTTTTTAAGTGAAACTACCTCCAAACTGCGACAAGGATTTAGTAGAGTACAAAATATTACACTACAGCTTAAGACAGGAAATGAAAAATACAATGTTCAGTTGGAAATACAAAAAAGGATGAATGGGACAGGCACGTCATTCTTGAAAAATGTTAATGTCCAACAAATAACTATTCTTCTGTAGCTTCAGGGGGTAGCCAAGATAGTCTGTATAGGAAAACACAACAAATGGTCTGGTAGCACTTTATAGACTAACAAAACATGTAGATGGTATCATGAGCTTTCGTGGGCACAGCCCACTTCTTCAGATGACCAGAGTTTAGAGTTTAGGATGTGCAGACCCAAGGATTTTACACCATAGCCGGAAGACAGTAAACAGTGATGTTGAAGGTCTGAACAGTATTGTTGGTGCATGAGTTCTGGAGTTGAGAAGAACATAGGATATGCTAAATTTAATCGTTTCATTTAGGTAACTTTGGGATACAGTCGAGAATTTGGGAAAACTCCTATAAATTCAACAGACAGAATTTAATAGTTAACTGCTTCTTTGAAGAAATGGAAATTTGGAAACATTAAAAACAAAAAAGATTCAAGATCAAGAAGCCAATTTACTTATAAAATAGCATGATGAATGCTTGTGACTTTTCATTAACCCTAATCATATTTCAGATTTCACGTGTTATTTGCAACATCATTTGTACCTTATTTTAGAACACACGAATGTTCTATAACTGGAATAACCAAATGTGATCCATTTAGAACTTTATTGAAAACTTTTTTTATCCCTGCACTTTAGTTAACTACAAGAGTTAAGATATGGAAACAACTTACAGAAATTAACCTTTCCCATTTTTGGGCCATTATTTATCTCAAGTGATGGGGCTTCAACTAACTAGAAAACTATTTTATTCTAATATTGGGGAATGAGTAAATTTCCCTAAGTACAAGACTTTTTGGTAATCATACAAACTGCATCTGAAATTGCACCAGTTTACTGAAGGTGCAATTTTAAACAAACTTAATTAAACTGATACAAAATACAGTGTGAATATTCAAATGATTTAAACCTGGCTTACATTGATTAAGTGTAATTCAGCAGAGAATCGACTCAAACTATACTGACATTAACCTCAATCAAATTGTCTTCTGTGCCAGTTTAAATAAACAGTTTTTTTAAGACAACTGAAAGTTGAACAGATACAACTTTGAATATAGACAGTCTAAGTCCCGAGTTGTGCAAAAAACCTGAGGTCCATGGGAAATTGAGTGCAAGCAGGGGAAGCTAAAAACAAAACACTTATTCATTCATTTTTACCACTGTCTGAATATTATCTTATTATTTGTCACTCACAAAGAGACTGACTGTAAGTATATTTATTAACTTATATGGAAATTAGAAATGTTGTTGCTCTCTTTCCGAAATTTAATTTAATTTCGATTTCCAGTAGAACAATTAAATAAGACCTATTCTCAAATCTAGGTGCATTTGCCAAAATTAAAAACACGATCAAATTAAAATGAAAGCCACCAATTACTCTATCACCTTCAGCCACATTTAACTAGCCAGCGTGGAGTGGTGTAAATTGAACAGCGTTTTTTTTCTGAATCCTATCATTTTGGAACCACAATGACAAAAAAAGCAACTGATGTTACAATAATGTAATCTACAGATGCTCAAATTACCATGAGCAAGTCCATGGATCCCAGCTATGAAATGTTCTCCACTGGTTGCACCATGGTATCGAATGTACTCTCGTTCAGTTTGATGTCGGTTATCCATCGTCTTTCCCAAACCATCTGATAAAGTCCCAGCAAACTACATTAAGAAAAACAATTGGAAAAAATTTAAGAAATAAAGAAACGAATTCTAAATTATCAAGATTTGTTGCAACAAACTCTGTGTTTAGTTTTTAAACACTGATTTATGTAACTCCTTTTTATTGCTTTACTTTACAAATTATTATAGTATTAAAGATAACAATGTATCTAGTTCTTAATACCTGAATGTCATACCTACATGGCAGCATGAAGAGAGACATCTTTGTGGTATGAAGACATGCATCTACAGTCTAATTCCATGATCACTGTCTTATATTTAGAAATGCCTTGTTTGCATTAGTATTTTGCTGAAGATTGCCTCACTATTATAGTCCACTGGAAGTAGCATTAGTGTAAGGCCAGCCACTTGCATTATAAAATATTATTTAGCCCACAGCAGTTAAAACATCACTACCTATTCCATACTAGAGCTTCTACCGTTGCACCCATCAGTGGATTTGCATCAGTGGTGGGAAGTTTTAAGAAAAGTATTATTGTAATGGTTTGGAACTAGAGGAAAATGTTAATAGTACGATAACGTGCATCAATTGTACATATTTCTACAACTTATATTTGATTTTGTTAAGTGTTTCAGTATCTGGGCACTTTTAAAACAAACATTTACAGAAGTCATCCAGTTTTTCTCCTTTGAAATGCTAAATGACGTAAGATCCAATCTTGCTCCTATCAAAGCCAACAGAGTTTTGCCATGGAGCTGAACAAAAGCACAGCTGAATCTTATAAAAAGATGTTTTATAAGACGGTTACACTGTCTTTTTACACAGAAAGCAAAATTGGTCAACCTATTTTTCCCCAGCCAAATGTACTAACTCAACTTTGCTTTATATGTAAACCAAACTGAGCTTTATTGCATATAAAGTAAATTAGTCATTGCAATCAAAACACATTCAACAATACAGAGCCAACTTGTACTCTGGTCAAATGTATGTTTGCTAGCACAAATCAGGGTTCTCATTTATAAGCACAAACTCTCATGCTTTTAGCTAGTGTTATAAACTTTATATGTTTTATCAGAAAATGACGAGAAAGCACATGAACCTTTTTTGTCAATATTCAATTTGAAAAGTTCTAAAGGGACAGTAAATAAGAAACCACATCTATGCCTAATATAGCAAAGTCAAAACAAAACTGCTACAGATGATTAACTTTATTGTGAAACATCTCCAAAAACAAGTAGTTAAATGCCAGTGACCTAAGTGTAACCTTTTGGAAAACTCATTGGAATGTTATTTAGATATAAAATTATCCTTTTGCAGAGATATGTGAAAACCTTCAAGGCAAATGCTCCTGCCACGAGATCCAGAAATATGCTTGTGCTCGTAGGACTTTACATTTTGTAGCAAGTTAAGACGACCTTTAAATACCTTTTAAAACGTGGTTTTTAAGTGGATCTATATTATAGCCGGTGAGGTAGCAACCAGCAGATTGCCACTGGTGATGTTGGAATGTCAACAGTGGACATGGCAGACCTAGCCTACTCCTTGCTCATGAAGTTATATGCTGGTCACCCTGAAAGCGCCAAGGAAAGATTCAATGACTAGACCCAACAGATTCAGAATGACTGCTATCTGTGCTTTTGGGCTGTAGCAGTGCTTGCACAGCGTCTTCTCTCTACAGTCCCAGGAGATCCAATATCTCCTATCTACTCCAAGCCGGAGCACAACTCAGAGCATGTAGCCAGCAAGGTCAGTTGTGCAGTTGCACACAACAATGGAGAACTGTTGGGTGTGCTTGCCAAACAGGACAATCAGGAAAAGGTATTTTCAAAATGATCTGCCTGACACAATAACCCAATTTTTTCCCTTCTATTTATGTCTAGAATAGTGAGGCATGCAAGGCACTACATTTATGTCTAGAGCCCTGCAAATCTGCAAATAGCCACTATATATCCATGGATGTAGATATTCATGCCTCATTTTTGTGGATACAGATGCAGGCGCCAATACAAATTCTGTGTCTAGAACCCTGCAAATCTGCAAATATTTGTAGATCATATCTGCCAATGCAAATGTGGATACCAATTCTGTATCCGCACAGGGCTTTACTTACCTCTGCAATGTTTTTGAAAGTTGTTTTCCTAGCTACATGATTACTGGACCACAGCTTCTCCTTTCTTGCTAAGAAATGCAAACTGTTCAGAGCATCTTGCATTGTCTCAACAAGATGATTTCATCATATACATGAAAATTAAATCCCATGACTGTTCTTGTGACTTGGCTATTTGGACACAAAACAGAGTACACAGTTCATTGGCAACCGTTCATTTTGATATTAGAAGAGTTACCATAAGGATTTAAGTCTCATGAAATATGGGGTTGAGCAAGCAGATTTTCTGTTGGCTTTAGATTTTCAGCCCCAATGGAAAAATGTGACAGATCCTGAAAGAGTTGTCAAGAACTGACCTTGAATGACAAATTAGTTAGCTTGGTTGTGATGGTTGGTGAGCCAATCTGAGCAAGGTAAATTGTAAATTATTAATGAAATGCCTGGTCTTTCACCACAGTTTTCTTGGGAAAAATTGTTGCCCATTCCATACTTTCCACTATCACAATAATAATTTTTCTGTGTAAATTAGGCTTATTTGTTCTCTCCTCACATTTACCTCCTCTGATGAAAGGAGTCCACCATCTGTGTTAGTCAATAACAATTCCTGTTTGTTTTCTTAAGTAAAGCCACACAAAGAAAGATTCATATATGGTACCAGTTAAAAGTTCATCTTGTCATCATATGGCAATTTTAATACTTTCTCCATGAAGAAAGAAAAGCACAGTTAAACAGGAACACTTTGGTTTGTGTGTTGTAGCAAACAGCACCAAGGGCCCATTTTAGAAAGACAGACATTTGTTCCATGGCTAGACCATAAACATGTCATGCAACACAAAATGTTTTTTCCTTGATGTCCTGCCTCAAGTAACGTGATAAAATTCTACAAGGTCAGAACTGAGCGCACATGAGCACGACAGTACTGTTACTCAAGATGTACTCAGTTTTGCAGATAGAGGACTCTGATTTCCATGTCTGCCAATCCAACACCCTCTTATGACTACATACACCAATACATTTTGGCAGGCAGGGTGCCAAAATGATCTGAAACAGTGAAGTCGCCACTTATGCAAACACCAACATGTAGCTAATTTGAGAAACTCCTGGTGAAGACAAGGCAGTTTGTTGTTTTCACATGAGCTGGAGTGTTCAAGTAAAGCCCTCATAAGCTTTTACATGACCAGATAATTTGTGTGAAACCTACAAAATGCCTTGTTTTCACCAGGCTTTTCCCTTACGTTAACAACACACTTTTTTTTTTCCAATGAAGACAAGGCCTTAATTACAAAAGTATTAGAAAGCGTAATGTAGACCTAACGAGGGATGTAAAATCCCAGTTAATCAATTAACGTAACGTATAACCAGTTATCTGACTACAGCGGGATCTGAGCTGGGGACTGCTCCAGCCCAGCTGCAGGAGCCCCAGCCTGCAAGGCTACAATGCCCGACCCAAACAGGGACAGGCTGCCGGCTCTCAGCCCTGCACTGGAGCAACCCCTGACTGCAGGGTGTCTGGGCTCACTGTCAACAGGGAGCCCAGGGCCAGCCTCAGACAGGGGCTGCTTCAGATGAGAGCAACCCCTTTCTTAGCGGGCTCTCTGTAGCTCTGAAGCAGCCCCTGTTCATAGCAAGTGGGGAGCTGCTCCAGCCCCAACCAGTTAACGGGTTAACCTTTCACATCCTTAGATCTAACCAAATACATAACTTGATTAACATCCTAAACAAATCCAGAATACCAGTCATTTTCTTTTAAACCCTTTCCCTTCCACATGTCTTTCATACACATCTATCCCCAATCTGAAATGGTTTTCAACTGTGTCTCAGGCAACATGGTTGTTCCTGCTCCCTGACAAAAAAATAAAAGTTTCCAACACACTACACCCCATCCACTCAGGCCAGTATAACAATCCTACTTTTTTAAGAACTGATTTGTACCTGGTTTAAAAAGAATGCTGCAAGGGGAACTCCAAGGAAGTCCACATAAAAAGAAAAGAAAAAAGAAAACCTGGCTGCCTCACTTTTTGATGCCACCCTCTTTTTAAAATGATGGGAAATTGCCATTAATACACAAATGATGGCTTAGTGCACTGTTAATCTAGCCACCCAGAAAATAGCCTCCAGCTAACAAACAATAGCAACAAAAGCATGACCCATCCTTAACCGTCTAATTTTCTCAAAGAGGTGTGAGGTGTTAACTTAAAAGCTAGTCAGGATCATTTAAATGTTAATGTTACTAAGTACAGAAATATAAGGAATAAACAAACATGCAGCTGGAATCAAGGCACTTCTTAGAACAAAACTTGCTATCTTCCATCCCTAATTTTTCCTGACTAGGCTCTTTGCCTATACCTTATAAAAAAAAAAGGATGTATTATTCTAGCTTTGTTTTACTGATCCTTCTTGATAGTTCCCAAACTCCCCTTTTGTTATAGTGACTTGTAACACAGCACCTCAACACCTGCTCAGAGTGGATCAATGCCTTCTTTAGCAATAATAATCAACAGGTATGGCATGCTGTTGAATGAAGAAGCCTGCACCTTTACCACTTCAGACTCAAAAGTGTCAGTATGCACTGCTTAGCTTCTTATAAATCTAAGAATGCCCAAGTCCAGATAAAGCTTGAATCGGTAAAGCGGATATTGGCAAATTTGCAGGGTTCTAGATACAAAATTTGTATCTGCAAACATGAGCTGCAGATATTAATGGATTTGCAGAGATCTATAGATCTCTCAGATCACTAATTAGATGTCAGAATAGTAGGACTGGGATTTAGAGGTCATTTTGTTCTGACTACTGTACCCATGGCAGGCCTATGTATTATCTGATCATTCCTGACAGGTGATTGTCTAACCTGCATCTCAAATGATGGAGAGTCTACAACTTCCATAGGCAATTTATTTCAGTGCATAAGTAAACGGAGAGAAAGTTTTTTCTTAATGTCGAATCTAAACCTCTGTTATAAGAAACAATTACATTGTAGCGCAATCCTCACCGGTTAACAAGAATAATTTTTCTCCCTCCTCCTTGTAACAACCTTTTATGCATTAGAAAACTGCTATGTCCCCTCCAGCCTTCTCTTTGCCTGACTAAACAAACCTAATTTTTCAATCTTTCCTCATAGGTCATGTTTCTAGACCTTTAATTATTTTTGTTGCTCTCCTTTGGAGCTGCTCCAATTTGTTCACATCTTTCCTAAAATGTGGTGCTCAGAACTCCAGTTGAGTACAGTGGAGTATAGCACAGAGTACATCAGAATTACTTTTCATGTTTTACTTACAACACTCCTGCTAATACATTCCGAAAAGTTTTTTTATTTTTTTTGAAAATCTCACACTGTTAACTCATACTTAACTCTGCCAATATATCTACACCATCACAGGACCTAATCAGATCAGCCACACCATCACTGGTGCATTCACCTGCACATCTACCAATGTAATATATGCCATCATATGCCAATAATGCCCCTCTGCTATATACATCGGCCAAACCGGACAGTCCCTACGTAAAATAAATAGACACAAATCAGATATTAGGAATGGCAATATACAAAAACCTGTAGGAGAACACTTCAGTCTCTCTAGACACACAATAGATGATCTACAGGTAGCCATCCTGCAGCAAAAAAAAGTCAAGACCAGGCTTTAAAGAGAAACTGCTGAGCTACAGTTCATCTGTAAGTTTGACATCATCAGCTCATGTAATCAAAGACTGTGAATGGCTAGCTAACTACAAAAGCAGCTTCTCCTTTCTTGGTATTCACACCTCCAGATCAGCTGCTAGAAGTGGGCCTCATCCTCCCTGATTCTGGCCTGCATATTTATACCTGCCTCTAGATATTTCCACTACATGCATCTGACGAAGTGGGTCTTTGCCCACGAAAGCTTATCCTCCAATAAATCTGTTAGTCTATAAGGTGCTACAGGACTCCTTGTCACTTTTGCAGATCCAGACTAACACAGCTACCCCTCTGATACTTCCTATTTAACTTGTAATTCACTATGAGCCCAGGTCCCTTTCTGCCAGTGCACCTGAATAGACAGTCATTTTGTGCAGCTGATTTGGTCATTCCTTCCTAAATGGAGTACTTTGCATTTATCTTTATTAAATTTAATCTTATTTCAGACTATTTCTCCAGTTTGTCCACATCATTTTGATTTTATCCCTATCCTCCAAAGAAAGCACTTGCAGCCTCTCCCAGGCTAATATCATCCGCAAACTTTATAACTGCACTCTATATGCCATGATCTAAATCGCTACTGAAAGTATTGAACAAAACCAGATCCAGGGAATCATTAAAATGACTGAAAAAAAAAGTTCAAGCATATCTGAGAATACAACTAGGGATGTTAAAATATGTTTATTTAGGTAAAAGCGTAACCACTGAACTGGTGTGTGCAGGGAGCCAGCTTGCCAGCTGCTTCCTTCCCCCACACTGCTACCTCTGTATCAGAGACAGAAGCTCGAGCAGGCAGGTAGTAACCCCGGGAGCCGGTGCTCACGGGGAGCTTGGTTAAGAGTTGGTTCCCGCCTCCCCTCCATGCTGCTGCCTCTGTATGGGGGGAAGGGGGAGGCTGGCGGCAAGGCAGCTCTGTGAGAGCTGGTATGCATCAAGGAGCCATGCATACTGGCTCCCGCCTATCCCCTCCTTCTGCCTCTGATACAATCAGGGGCAGCCCGTCCATATAAGCAAACTAGGTGGTCACCTAGGACGCCAAGTTAAATGGGGCGCCAAATGGTGGCGTAATATCACTGAGGGGTTTGGAGGCGGGAGTGCCGATTACATGGTTTGCCTAGGGAGCCAGTTGCTGGCAGCTAGTCTAGGGCCACCCCTGAATACAAAACAGGCAGAAGCACGAGGGGAGGGGAAGGGAAGTGGCTGTGTGTAACCAAATACATTTTTACACTTTCACATCCCTAAATGTAACAACTGATCCTTTACCTTGTTCCCCAGGACCAGACAAAGACAGACTCAATTAATTTTGGAAGTTTTGCAAACTCTCCCCTGCAAACTCCTGCATATTCTTCCTCCCAATTCTCACCTGCATTCATTAATTTTACTTCTGAATCAGTGGTTCTCAAATTTCTTGGCCCATGAACTACCGGGCTCAATGTAAACCTTTCCACAGACCACAGGCTGCTAATAGAAACTCACCGTTAATTGTGACCAAGCCATTTTGCTAGTGCTGCAGCTAGGGAGACAGGCTTAATTTAAATTATTAAACAAATTAAGTACTTTAACTTTCTCGTGCTAGTTGATCAAACCTCATTTTAAATAAAATAAAATATTAATTTGTGTCCAACACAAAAGATTTCAATGTTTTCTTATTTGTGGCAGGTGTGGGGAACTTTTTTGTGTCAGGGGCCACTGACACAGAAAAATCAGTTGGAGACCACACAAGTGAGAAGCAAAAAAACTCCTGCAAAACCCCCCAGCCCTCACTGATGTGGCCCTCCACTGAGAAACCTCACTCCTCTGGCACTCCAGCCCCCACAGGGTGAGGAGAAGGGACAGGGAGGATAGAGATTCAGGGCTTCTCATAGGTCAGATTTACTTTTCTGGGGTTTCAGAGTTAGTGGATTTTATGCACCCCCTTAGGCTCTGGGGTGGGGACAAAAATGAGGGGGTTACTATGCAGGACAGGGCTGCCAGTGAGTGGGATAGGGATGGGGTGCAGGCTCTGGGAAGGAGGTGGGGTACAGAAGGGGGTGAGGGTGCAAGGTCTGGGTGGGTGAGAGCTAGGGTGCAGAAGCAGGCTGGGAGTGAGGTGTCTGGCCAGGGTGAGTGAGCAGGAGCAAGGCAGGATGCAAGGAGCAACCGTGGATGCAGGAGCAGGGGGGAAGTAGGCATCTGGTCGGGGGGAGGGTGCCTGGCCAGTAAGGAAGGTGCAAGAACAGGGTGGGTGTAGGGTGTCTGGCCAGGGGCATTAAGATGGGGGCAGGGAGTGCCTGAGGACAGAGTGGCTATGGGGTTCAGGAAGATGGGGGAAAGGGTACTTCTGCAAACAGAGCTAGGGTCAAGGTGGCTCAGGGGGTTCAGGGAAATGGAGTGGCAGGGAGGCTGGGCATGGCACAGCAAGGTGGGCGTGAGCAAGTAGGTGACCCCAGGTTGTCCAGCACTACAAGGAATGGGGTCCTGCAGGGATTCAGTCCATGGTAACCTCAGCTTGGCCCCACCCCCAGGCCAGAGTGGGTGGAAAGCTCCTAAGGGCCCTAGGAATCCATCTCCCTCCTGCATATGGAGGGTCCTCAGTCCCACATCGCCTCCTCTCACCGTTACTGGGTGTGGCGCAGCGCGACCTGCTGTGGGAAAGGGGGGAGCAGCCGCTCCCGCAGCCACTCCCGCACCCGAGGGCCCGCCCTGCTGAGCCTAACCTGGGGGGGTGGGTGGGTGTGTGTGTGTGTGTGTGTGTGTGTGTGTGTGTGTGTGTGAGTGAGAGCTTTCTTCGCCTTCCCACCTGTCAGCTGGTCCTGCAACCTTGTGGCTGTGCACCAACTGCGGGCTCCCCACCTGGGAGGCGGCCACAGATCACTAGTGTGCACCACCTCCCAGGTGGAGAGGCCCTCTTGCTTTAAGATACAAGAGGAAGCTGTATACCAAATTTAGCAGTCTTAGCTCTTACCATTTAGGAGCAGTTCGTAGACAGAAACTCTATCAAATAGACTAGACTAAGTTATCCCACAGAAACCTGCATCTAGAGCAACTCCAGTCATGTAAAAGTGAAAAACCATACGCAGTCTCTTTGTAAATTAAAGCTCATGCCAAGTCATAAAGCTTACCTGACTCGGAAGGAACTGCAAAGAAAATGGAAAAGGAGTTAATCTGAAATATCTGTACGGAATGTTCCCACCAATCACACTGCGTGAGGCATTCTGCACAGAAATCACTTTAAAGTACACTTTTAAAATGTCTTTTTATCCTCTGTAAATCCTTTTGGCACTTCCTGATTCACGAAGAGGTCAGAGACAGACATCACATACCTAAGATTCATTGTAATTTATATTCGGCACGAAATGTTACAGAATAATGCACTCAGGGTACCATTAGCAAACCAAGACACAAAAAAGTGGATGGGGGAATTAAATAAAAGTCAGTTATAACTTATTCTGTGTGAATGCTCCCCAACCTTGAAAACATACACATATCCCAGTTGGTGAGACTGTTTCATATGGAAATCTCAGTATTACTCAATGTTCAATGTTGTTTTGTAATGCACCCTTGAAAGACATCTGATTCTCTCATCATGTTTGACAATAAACACTGTGGCATAAACTTAAAACCCAATGAGATCTGGAATCTTATTTTTCACTAATGTAGGCTCTGTACACTGCTTTGGTAGAAGCCAGTCTGAGCAGGGATTTCTCTCAAAGAATACAAGCCAGTATCTTATACTGACTAGCTTCACAGACACACTCTATTCAGATTTTATGTTTTTTAAAGTTACCCCTATCCATACTGACTGGGGATACTATGCTAGAAACAACCATGTTTAAGCGAGGTGCTATTATTATAAACATGATGTTTCATCTTGGTGAGGATACAGTAATCCTGCAACCAAGATGACATATAGGCTCCCCAATATTGTACAGAATGCTCTGAAATGCTGCTCTTGCAACTTTATCTTCTCAAGTTCTTAACATCGCGTTTGTGACGTTCAGAATTTGGTTTCAAATTTAAACAGTGGGGTCTTAAGGACTAGAAGAGAAGAAAGTTTCAAGCATGCAAATTCAATGACACAGACAAGAATAAATGAAGTACCAAGAAAACAGGAAAAATCAAGTGTAAACTAAACCTCTCGTGTTATCTCTGACTCCCTCACACTTTTGGATTTTGAAATAGGAAAATCCTGATCATGGTGTGTCAGAGTGCTTAGTAATTAGGTGCAGAGGAAGAGCTACTCATTACAGGAAGCAAGGCATCCACGAGCAGCAAACTGAGACATAGAAAACCCATTAACAGGTAGGTACCAGCTTCCTCTGGAGAGGCTAGTGTTAAGATTTCCCCTTCCTCCCCAATCCCTTTCAAAGCTCCAGGAAGTATCTAACAACTGAGTGAACTGCTCTGCTATGGGAACAAACAAAAAGAGCAAATCATTGGAATACTCCAGCCCTGCCCTGCTAGAAACACAGCAGCAGGCAGATGGCTGCTGCTGCCGGGGGAAGGCTGGAGAGACTGCTCTGCTGCTTTGACATTCCTCAGCACAGGAAGCTCACAGAGCTATTCAGGATGCTCCTTGCAGCAGCTGAATGTGCTGTGAGAGAACTCAGAGAATCCCAAGAAGTGCAGGGATCATCTCTGCCTCCCCATCATATTGCTCTATGGGATGCTTACTGCTCTCTGTCTCAAACAAACGAGCTAGCAACATGGACATGAAATGTTGACAATGGGAGGCAGTAAAGTCACTTTTGCCAACTCTTGCATGGCAACAGCACTTTTGTCGCCAAGCCTTCCTTCCTTTCGAAGGCCTGGTCTATACCACAGAGGAAGGTTGAATTAGGATATGCAATTCCATCTACATTAATTATGTAGCTGGAGTCAACTTATCTTAAATTGAGTTTCTGTGCCATTAATCCAAAGGGAGGCCAATGGGAGCAAACTTTCCCATTGGCTTCCCTTACTCCTTGTCAGAAGCAGGAGTACTGGTGCTGACAGGGGTGCCCGCTGAATTTGATTTAGTGGGTCTTCACTAGACCCATTAAATCAAACCCCGGACGGAAGACTGACCTCGGTAGCATCCATCTTCTGCATAGTGAAGATGTAATCCAAGTGTTTTTGATAAATTTCACATCCACCCATAGCTTGGGCTTGAAAGGATCTAGTACCTCAGTTTAAATGAGCCAAAGGTTCAAATGTACCAGATGTATATAGATGTTTTTAAAAAAGTTATTTTAGCTTGCACAGTACAATATCGGGATAAGTTATGCTTGATCATCCAAAAAGTACAGGTAGAACCCTCTGTCATCTGGCACCCTTGGAACCTAACTGGTGCCGAACTGGAGAATTTGTCAAACCATGGGAGATTAATATTGTTTAGCAGCATTACCAACACTTCCACTGCTTATTGGGCTCTTAGAAGACATTTAGGGATCAATTAGAGCTACGTAACAGCACAGAACACTGAGAGCCAGGACTGGTGGCTGTAAACAAACTTTATGGGACTGCAGAAAATTGACCACACCCATAATAAGTGGACATTTAGCTAAGTAAAATCATGTTGGAACACAGATAATACTGAACCAGAGAGAGCTGGACTAGGAGAGGGTCAACCGGTAGTAGGAATTATTGTTTATAAGAAACATGTCAATAAGATTTGTTTTTATAACGTATACTTTACTAAGAGTCATATTAATAACACTTGGAATGAGTTTTTTTACAAGTTTCCCATCGAAAATATATGCTGTAATGATATTGTTCAGACAAAGTCTCTAATAATGATTAATGTAACGGATAATGTAACAGGTTTCAGTTAACAGACGTCATTCTCCTGAAATTATTTGCCCTGTTTTTAATCAAGCTATTTCTACAATCAGTACATTGAGGGCTTTCACTAATCAATTTAGTATTTACTACGAAAGAAAAATTGTCATTTAGTTGGTTACAAAAAGGTGTTATAACTAGTTTAATTTCTTACACTGAAAGCATCATTTATTCATTTTACCATATATGGCTATTCCTTAAACACACTGCAAAATCTTGTTTAATGAACTTGCTGCTGTAGCTAAGAACAAATGACATGCACCAGAGTCAGTGTTAGCAAAAAGAAAGGGAACTCAGGTTTAACACTGGAAATCTATGCTGAACTTATGCTGTTGTACTAAGCTACTAATAAGCACATACAACAAGGAAGATGACAGAGTTATAAGTCATCTAGGCACAATGAGTAAATTAAGAAATGTGTAGTCAATCATAGAATCACAGAATACTAGGACTGGAAGGGACCTCAATAGGTCATCAAGTCCAGTCCCTTGCCCTCATAGCAGGACCAAATACTGTCTTCTAGACCATCCCTGATAGACATTTATCTAACCTACTCTTAAATATCTCCAGAGATGGGGATTCCACAACCTCCCTGGGCAATTTATTCCAGTGTTTGACTACCCTGACAGTTAGGAACTTTTTCCTAATGTCCAACCTAAACCTCCCTTGCTGCAGTTTAAGCCCATTGCTTTTTGTTCTATCCTCAGAGACCAAGATGAACAAGTTTTCTCCCTCCTCCTTATGACACCCTTTTAGATACCTGAAAACTGCTATCATGTCCCCCCTCAATCTTCTCTTTTCTAAACTAAACAAACCCAATTCTTTCAGCCTTCCTTCATAGGTCATGTTCTCTAGACCTTTAATCATTCTTGTTGCTCTTCTCTGGACCCTGTCCAATTTTTCCACATCTTTCTTGAAATGCGGTGCCCAGAACTGGACACAATACTCCAACTGAGGCCTAATCAGCGTAGAGCGGAAGAATGACTTCTCGTGTCTTGCTCACCACACACCTGGTAATGCATCCCAGAATCATATTTGCTTTTTTTGCAACAGCATCACACTGCTGACTCATATTCATCTTGTGGTCCACTATAACCCCTAGATCCCTTTCTGCCGGACTCCTTCCTAGACAGTCGTTTCCCATTCTGTATGTGTGAAACTGATTGTTCCCTCTTAAGTGGAGCACTTTGCATTTGTCTTTATTAAACTTCATCCCGTTTACCTTAGACCATTTCTCCAATTTGTCCAGATCATTTTGAATTATGACCCTATCCTCCAAAGCAGTCGCAACCCCTCCCAGCTTGGTATCATCCTATACTATAGATTTCCTTGCTTTACTGTGATGTCACAGATTAGAATTTAACAAATTTCTGTATCTTGGGGGGTGAAAATTACTACATTTCTTATGGGTACTATCTTACTGTAAAACCCCTGGTTGGGAGGAGAGGCCCTCAGGATAGGATGTTGGGGCATTGCTATACAACAGAACCTGTAAGAAATGTAAGTGTGGGGTGGAGTGTGGGGGAGGGGGGTCTCATAGCAGAGGGTGGGTATGTGAGGGGGTGCAGGAGTCAGGATGGGGACTGGAGGCATGCCTTCTACAACATGCTCCCCAGCTGGCCTCTTTAACCTGGCTGGCTGCCGACCGCAGCCAGTGTCAGGATAGAGGAGCCGGGTTGGGAGCACGCCATGCCTCCTCTTGCAGAGCTGTGTGCCAGCGCTGGCCAGCTCCTTCTTACTGCAGCAGCGCGCTGCCTTGCTTGGACCTCTGATTAGAGCATAGAAAACCTCTAATAGAAACATATTGGAAATCTCTCACACAACAGACATTGCTTTTTACTGTGTAAATGCATATTTACCTAGCTTTTTAAAAACGTGCATTGTTATTATATGGAACGTATAAATACTACATACTAAAACCATTTTAAAAACATTTAGCAGAAAGACAAGAAGCCATTTCCCCCACTCATATTTTCCCCATTTTTCCACACAGTCAACTATATGTTAATTTGAGCCTGAAATATGAATAAAAATACCTGTGCTCTTTGAAAATTTACTGTACAGAAGCGTCAGCAGCTACTTCTTCAAATTAAAAGCCTTACTCTTGTTTCTCAAAGTATTTGAAATGGCAAGACCATATTACTTGTCATTAAAAACGCCCCAAAAACGTATATAGCTGTTTTGGGAGTTCAAATGTAAAAGAATTTTAAAAATTCAGTTAATATATATTCTCTCTTAGAAAGCATAAAACATACCAAACTCATTTAAAAAAACTATAGGCCTAGAAGAAAAAATATGAGAGAAACTATGGGCCATAGTGGTCAGACCAAAGGTCTATGTAGCCCAGAACCCTGTCTGCTGACAGTAGCCAATGATAGGTTCCCCCAGAAGGAATTAACAGAACAGGTAATCATCCAGTGTTCCCACCTGTCACCCATTCCCAGCATCTCACAAACAGAGGCCAGGGACGACATTCCTACCCATCCTGGCTAATAGCCGTTGATGGACCGGTCCTCAATTAATTTAGCTAGCTCTTTACTGAATCCTGTTAAAGTCCTGGCCTTCATAACATTCTCTGGCAAGGAGTTCCAAAGGCTGACTGTGTGTTGCATGAACACACCCTTCCGTTTGTTTGTTTTAAACCTGCTGCCTATTAATTTCATTTGGTGACTCCTAGTTCTTTGTTATGGGAACAAATAAATAACTTTTCCTTATTTGCTTTCTCCACACCTGTTATGATATTACAGACCTCTATCATATCCCCCTTTACTCTCCTCTTTCCTAAGCTGAAAAGCTCCAGTCTTTTGAATCTCTCTTCATATGGCACCATTCCAAACTCCTCATCATTTTTGTTGCCCTTTCCTGAACTTTTTCCAACGCTAAGTTGTCAATTTTTGAGACGAAGCGATCACATCTGTACACAGTATTCAAGATGCGAGCATACCATGGATTTATATAGACGAAATAAGATATTCTCTGTCTTATTCTCTTTCCTTTTTAAATGATTCTTAACATTCTACTTGCTTTTTTGGCTGCTGCCACACACTGAGTGGATGTTTTCAGAGAACTATCCACAATGACTCCAAGATCTCTCTCGAGTCGTAATAGCTAATTTAGTCCCCATCATTTTGTCGGTATAGTTGGGATTATGTTTTCCAATATTCATTACTTTGCTTAAATTAGGTAGCACTATACTGAAAGTCTACAAATGCTGAAATCAGGGAGGTGTCAACATACAGAATGCACATAGATTCTGACTCCTTTCTCCCCTTAGTTATTTATCAATAGAAGAACAAAAAAGAAACCAGTTTCATTTAACACTGAACAAACATAATACCTTTTTGGAGATTCTGGTGATTATGTCATATAATCAAGGTAAAGGACCTTTAATTAGCTCACATCCCATCGTTAACTAAGCTTCGAAATACATCCTGACAACGGCATGTTGGCTGGGTAATCTGTGAAGCCCCCTGATGAGTTGTCTGTATGGATGCCTGATTAGCTGGGTATCCCAGGGGAGCCCCCACTGTTTTTATCTCCACAGATGCCTGATGAGTTGGGTAGCTTCCCCCAAGGACCTCCTGTGAAGCAGCACCAGCAGGTGCCCATTGGCAATAGTTTTGTGTTACAGGGCTGAATGAGTGATCCCTGCAGGAACTGCCAGCTGTTTTCACATACACAGAAGGCAGTCAAAAGTCCACAGCATGAACTTGGAATGACCCCAACTGCAGAGTCACTGGCGGGTTCATCTAGAGGGCAGCTATGCTTTATTAAACAACTAATACTCTTAACAGATAACTTTCAAAAGAAGAAAATATTAACTCTTTCAAATCTTCTATAAGGGTTTTTTTATATCGTTTAATGCCATGTATTCTAAACTCTATAGTACTTTTAAAGACCCTTTCTAGTTCGAGTTAACATGTAATAAAAATATCTTGACATGATGCAAATTTAATTTTTCAAAATAATTTGACAGGTCTGTTAAACATTTTCCCAATATTCTTTGATTTAATTTTAATGGGCGGGAGGAGGGGACATCAGACAATTATTTCATGACAGTAGACTCAGAGATCAAAAAGTGAAAGCTGTATAATCCTTAAAATCCAAATAATCAACACCTCATGTCAAAACATACAAAGTAAATATCTTTAAATCAACACAGGTAAGTTCTTAAGCAGCATTTTTCCGTGTGTGTGTGTGTGTGTGTGTGTGTGTGTGTGTGTGTGTGTGTGTGTGTGTGTGTGTGTGTGTGTGTGTGTGTGTGTATATATATATAAAGTGATGGATTTTTTGGTGTGGATTTGTATGTGTTTGTGGTGAATTTTTTGGTGTGGATTTGTATGTGTTTGTGGTGAAATATACACGTACTGACATTAAGCCTAACTCAATTAAATTTTGTTTTTTGGAAAAATAAAATGAAAATGTACATGCTTCATCTGAATCATTATTCTGGAGTGGGGTTAGGGATGAGAGGTTCACTATGCATGCTGCCCTGGGAGAGAGGACTAGCTCTTACCATTTAGGAGGAGTTCTTGAACCGTCAGACAAATTCTCAGATATATAGTATATCTTAGATGGTGAAAAATAAAAGTATATTGTTTTGTTCATCTGTACAGTTTGTTTACCCTCTGCACTTCATTATGCTTAGATAATGAAATGAGATTAGTCTCTTTCATTTTCTGTTTCTAGTCAATTTCACTTTCTTGGCTGGGACCCTATTATCAAGATCATTTTGTAATAAACTGCTGCAGAATGTTTAGACAACTTTTGTTTTCTTAAATGAAGAATCTTTTCCTTTCTGTAGGGCTTTAAATTTTAAATGAAACCTAAATGTGTGGTCAAAAATAGCTGGTAGCATCTCTTTAAAAACAAATAAACTTGTATATTTCATCTTCGATTCAAAAATAAAACACTTTTATTAGCCAATAGTCTTCATTCTCATTAAGGCTTTTTTATATGTATATGAAATTTTCCACAAAGCTTTCTATATTGTCTGTATCCAAGCAATAGTTGGGAGGCCTGTTTAGGCCGACATGGAACAATTAAAATCTGACTCATTCCAACTCACGAACACTTGAGACTCTCCCCTTTTCACCTATGAAAGACTAAAAATGAGAACTTTGAATAATGCTTGCTTAAAAGGACACCAGCAACTTCGACATTACACTTCAGTATATTTTAACCTACTATATATTTATACAACGCCTAAAATTACTGCAACCAAAAGATAATAGGGAAAACTGTTTTTTCCTCTAAGTCTGTTGGTTTATTTTGTGTATTTGGCATCACTTTATATGTATTACATTTAACTGTAGAGAGGAAATAGTAAGTTTCCTCCACTTTGAGACAGACACACAGCAAAACAGGATGGAAAAAGACTATGAAAAATAGTAATAATGGCTTATACAATATCAAACTGGTGAAGGTGCTAAAGCAGGTGCAGTTGCTGAAGTTCTTTAACTTGGTTTGTGAAACTGTTTAGATCAGTGGTTTTCAAACTAGTTTTCTCACAATCCAGTTGAAGTAAAATTGTTGATTCCTGTAACCCAGCATAATTATATCTATTTTACTAGAAAGCAGGCTCCAGGGTGGGGCTGAGGGAGATGAGGGGTTTGGGGAGAGGGAAGGTGTGCGGAGTGAAGGCTTTACACCTAGGGGTGTAGGCTCTCAGGTGGGGCCAGAGATGAGCAATTTGGGGTGAAGGCTGGGGGGAATGGGTCAGAGGGTTTCAGTATGTGGTGAGGGACTCTGGACTATGGCATGAGTACAAGGGGTGCAAGCTCTTTCTGGGGGTGCAGGCTATGGGATGAAGCTGGGAATGAGATTTTTGGGGGGCAGGAGGGGTTTCCAGGTTTGGAGGGGCTCAGGCTGGGACAGGAGATTGTTGGGGCACAGGCTTACCTCTGGCAGCTCTCGGTCAATGATGAAGTGGGATGGTAAGGCAGGCTTCCTGCCTGTCCTGGCACAATGGACCACTGGAAGCTGTTCCAACCCCTGGAAGCTGTTCCAACCCCAAGCTCTGGCTCCGCACTCCCATTGGCCAGTTCCTAGTTCGTCTCTAGGCATTGCTGAGCACAAATGGACGGAGCTCATTTGGTGCTTGTTTTGAAATGGGACTGGATTCATTTTCTTGCTTGTTTTGCTTTTTTATCTTGGGAGAGTTGGCTACTCTCCTCCATATAGGGCTGGACCTGCTACTGGCCACTACCAGCATAGGCAGGAAGCTGGCACTACAGATGTTAGGAAGTGAGTAATCGGGTACATGATTAGTCGATAAGGGAGGAAAAGCCTCAGTCCTGACTCATGCCGGGTCTGGGAGCTACCCCCCAGTGGCTCTGCAGTTTAAATGTAGTAAGAGCCGGGTGCTAGGACCCCACCCCCACAACCCCGATAGGGGTTTCTGCTGGAGCAGCCTGTGTACATGGCCAGGCTGCCACAGACAGGGGCTGCTTCGTGGCAGCAGCCCTGTCTGTGATTCCCCCACGGATGGGGCTGCTGCACAAAGCAACTCCTGGGCGCAGTAAGCCTGGGCCCACTGCAGGCAGAGGCTGCTTCATGGCAGCTTCCCATTACCCCACTCCTGCACTGCTGCCTCTGATAGAGGCAGCAGCACGGGAGGGAAGGAGAAGGGAGGAAGGCAACACCATGGAGACGGTGCTGGAGGAAACCAGCTTTTAAGCCAGTTTCCCCAAGCTCCTGCTTCCCCCGCTCCTTGCTCCCACTGATGCAGAAGCAGCAAGTGGGGGAGGGGGGAATGCGAGTGGTCAACTTGTGGCCTAGGTGTATTGGTTAGTCAACTACTCGCTTACATCCCTACTTAACACCCCAGCTGGTATCCTTACCACCCTATAGCAACGCAACCAAGTGCCTGTCTTTCCATGACCAACATGTACCTTGAAAATTACTGGTCTGGATCACAAGTTGACAACACAGTTTAAAATTCACTAAATAGTCAAGCTATTTATTATTTAGCACTTGGTGAACTGATGTCTTTTGCCTACCACATAATTTTTCTTGGAAAAAGCTCAGTATAAAGCTGCCAAATACATGTCAGTTTGCTTGTGAACGCTTACTTATGAAAGAGACACCAAGTCCAGATCAAACAGTTCTTTCAACAGAGCACGTCATCAATTTCATTTGGACTCACAGGAAAGGTAAAGCAGAACACCAGTATGCATGTAGCATAATTTAACAAAACAAATTCACTTGTGTAATGGCATTTTCCCTTCGACATGAGTGTGGATAAAACAGGGACTGCAAGGGCCTATTTATTTATTTATTTTCTTTAATGATACATGAGGATTTAAGTAGTGAGGGTGGGGAATAGGAGAAGAAACAAAGATCCTTTAAACAATGATCCTTTAAAAAACTCTTAGGCTTGTCTTACCTTTCCACAGTTTTATACCAGCTTTCCTCAAAATACAGTGGTAATGGAGACAGATCTTTCTGAACATATGAAGGAGGGGTGAAATTTCACATCACTTGAGACATCACCCCATTTGTCAGTGGAATCACTGCCTACGAAAAAGTGGCACTTTCCTATTACACTGCCATCAAGGACCTAAGTGGCCTGCTTCTACAACCTTTCCCCAGTTTGGGGAATAACAGAATGAAAACTAAACCCAAGCTTCCTGTGTACTCTTTCTTTATATACACTGATTCTTATACCCATTGTACCTGATCAATTTTCACTACTGCATTAAGCAACCTGACTATACATCTTGTTTGTCTGCACAGTACTCAATCAATCACCAATTCTGATTATTTATTTGGCCAGAAAGTTAATCTATAATTTTTCATTTGGCTTCACAGTAGCTGCAATAACTCCTATCATGGTCCTCAAATCCAACTTCTGTTGATTTCTGATGCACCAAAAGCAGATGTGTGTTGTCATATCTCTTTATGCTAAAATGAAACTCAACTGGCAAGAAGCTGCCAGCGTCAGCTGGATCTACTCTTTAATCCAGTTTCAGAGATGTTATAAACTATGCTTATATGGAAAATCTTCAAAAGCTTAATCACTGAAAATAAGTACTATTTAAAACTGAAGAAAATGATTACAGCACAGAAGACTGCATTAGCTACGTTGTTGGCACACCATTAAGAATACTGAAGGCTTCTTGCACGTTAGACTATGCAACATAATGTTAAATTCTGGAAATTAAAAAAAAAACCAGTTCGCACTCATGGTAATGAATGTTGAAACCTGGACTTCATATTCAGCTCACTACTCAAAAGGGCACCTACTAGTTTGGCAGGGCAAAACTCCAAATGAATTAGGCATCCACAGCCTGTTCTCATTTTGCCTATTTGAAGCTAAACCAGCTGTCACATCCAAACAGCTGAGTGATGCTCTCACGGAGTGTGAGGGAGTGACCGGGCCCTACACCCCCATCCACAGCCAGGTGTGAGACTCAGCCAGCAGGTAGAACAGAAAGTTTATTGGTTCAAAGGGATACAGTGTAGAACAGACTTGTTAACAGAGGAACCAGGAGCTATCAGTACAATCCATCTTGGGGACAGAAGGGCATGGCTCTAGGCCTCCTTCCTGTCTCCGCCCGCCTCCCCCCCCCCCCCAATCCAGTTAGACTCCCTGCATCCAAAGCCAGCAAAGACTAACTCACACATTCAGCAACCGCCTGAGCCCTGCAGGCAACCCCGCCTCCTTCTTTGTCCAGCTTCCTGGGGCAAAAGGTGTTACCCGACTGCATCTCCCACCTAGGCTCAGGTTACAAGAGAGTCTGAGCCATTGTATACGTGCTGGGCAGGGCTGGGCAGCCTGGGGCAGTCTCCCCTCAGTGAGAGTCACACCCAAAGCTCCCATCCCCAGCTAGGCACCAGTGCAGTGCCCAGGGAAACTGAGGCAGTGCACACACAAATACACACATTTACAACACAGCAGCCCAGGATAGTAGGAATCACATACAACACAACAAAGCGAATAGAGTGAATACAATCCCCACTTCATCACAGATGCCATGTGCCACAAACTGGAGACACAACAATAAAATGAATCAATAATACAGATCATACCATATCATCGTCTAATTAGCTCCACATATACACAAAAGAAGAAAGGTGACAAAAGCTTCTGAACCTCTTCTGAACATCGAGTGTGAAGGTCCTTGATAATGAGAAATCTCCCATCACTACTGAATAAAATTTAACATAGTGGCTACATCTAAACTACACCCCTCTGTCGGCAGAGGATTGTAAATTAGATGCATCGGAAGTGCAAATGAAGCGGGGATTTAAATATCCCGTGTTTCATTTGCATAATCGCATTCTGGTGTGGTTTTGAACAAGTGCCATTTTGAAACTGAACCTGCGGTTTAGATGCGGTTTTTCCGACAACTGGGTGATTTGCACTTCCGATGCGTCTAATTTACATCCATCTGCCGACAGAGAGGTATAAGATAGACATGGCCAATATGACTTTCATTTCAGCCCCTTACAATTCCACTCTGACAAAATGATCCTGGAGTTGCTCACATACAACACTTCCTGTGTTATGGGTGCATTAACTATCTTAGCTTCTGAATATAAGTATTTCAAATGAGAATGGGAGAAGCAAAATTTTAACTTGCTGTTTAATTTATAGGTAGCTACTCACACCTTGGTCGTACTCTTAGATTGCGGCAACCTCCTTCTTTCTGGGGTACATGACTCTCTCCTTAGAGAGAGGGACTAGTTGATTACATCCCTATTACAGATTCTTTAAGTACCAAAGTTCAGGAAGTAAATTGCCTTTTTATATATACATATAAAGTAAGATGGCTATTAGCAAATTGCTCATAAGCAATCACTGTCCACTGTTCACACAATGAAATGTTCTAAAGCTTTAATCTGCTTCATGGACACTGCATAAATGATAGTTCCAAATGCTGCTAATCAAATCTTGTTTATATTTAGTTTGCACAGGAAGCAACGAGTAGTCCATGAAGCAGCCATGGGGAACCTCAGGCCCCAGGGGCCAGATGCGTTCCCCAGCTTGCCTGGATCTGGCCCCCTGAGACTCAAGGTCCCTCCAGCATTGGGGAGTCTGTGGTGGCACTCCAGCCCCCGCGCTGCCTCATCGCGGAACGGGAGCACATGAACTTAACTAGGCTGGGCCTCCATAGGTCCTAGTGTGGGAGGGGAACGTGGGAAGTGTTTTCCCCTTCTCAGTCGGGGGGGGGGGGGGGGGCGCACACCAATGAGGGATTTTTTGCTTCTCACTTGTGTGCGGGCCCCCAACCCCCACCCCTGCCATTAAGTCCGTCCGTTTATAAACTGCTTTGTCATACCTCTGAATTCTCCCTGATTTTATACAAAATAAATTCTTCTTTACCTGGATTTTTTGTTTCATTTTACTTCTTGCTACCAGAGTTAGGAAACTAAGAGCTAGTGCAAAAAGTACATCTACAAAAAGTACACCAGCTGGCAAATGATTAAGGAATCAAAATAAAACTTCCTTCAGAAAACATCAACCTTAACCACAAAAACAAAACTTGCTTTTACAAGGTTATCCTTTTATGTTGCTTAGATTTATAGCTTCCAGAATGTTTATGATACCATTGCAAAAACTTACGATTTTCTTCCTTTGATTTAAATGTTTTAATATTATGCTGACAGATAATAACAAAAGACTTTTTCTACTACAAAAGGAATCATTACAATGGATCTAGTTTTCATTTGAAGTGAAGCTAAGATCTTAACCTTCTGCCATAAACAGGTTAAAAGTCTGGGACATGACCAAGTCTTTATAGAGCACATTCAAATTGTCTGTACTACAGATTTGTAGCCAGTTAAAGAGCAGTCCTTTTATAACTGAGCCTCCTGACATGGTTGTATTTGTCATGCAGACAGTCCCCGACAGGCCATTCTTGGGTCTGGATGTCTGTAAAGCACAGTATACAGAGGGCTCAAACCTTTTACTTCCTTATTTAAATCCAGTAATAATGGCTGTCTTACAGGGGTTCTCAAACTTCATTGCATTGCAATCTCCTGATGACAAAATTATTACATGCAGAGCGTTTTTTGTTAAAAAAATTAAAAAGGTGCCAGTATTCCAGGGGAAAAGTTGTTGAGTTCTGAGTGGAAGTGTTGGTACTGCGTCTGGAGGTGCTGGTACTGCATACCAGGCAGTACCATCACAAAAAAAGAACAGATTACATGATCCCAGAAGGGGGTTAGGGGGAGTTGGGGAAGAGACAAAGCTGAAATCCAATGGCTTCAGGCAGGGGGGCCTGTAACTTGAGCTCAGTTGCCCACAGCTGAAGTGTTTGGGTTTGGATTCACAGCCTGGGGAGATGTGCTGGTGCTAGCTGTACTCTAACTAGCATGCCAAAAAGAAGAGAAAGGACATGGGCTCAGTGTTAGCTGCACAAGCAATATATACAGGGAGGTCAGGCGGACTTGTGCAGCCCATGCCATGGCATCTTGTCCTCTGTTTTTAAGCAAGCTAGCTTGAGCACAACTAGCTGGGGTACAGCTACATGAGCTGCTGTTTACACCAGGGCATAGGGGCTTGAGGGACTGCAGTCCAAGGCCCTGCAAAAAGACCTCTGGAGTGCCAAAAGTGCAGATCTTGTTGCAGGGTCCCCACCTGCAGCCACTAAAGCCCCTGCATTCCAACTCTGCCTAGAAAGGGGTTTGGGGGGAGGGGAGAGTGAGAAACATGGCTCCGTGCACTACCTCCCCCGACTGGGCTGGAACTAAAAATGAAGATAAGCTCTGTCCCTGCGCTTTCCTCAGCTGGGTGCTCCACCCCCACCATGAATCATAGCCAATGGAAGCTGTTGGAGGTGGTGCCCAAAGGCGAGTGTAGGGAAGCACACAGAGCCAGCGCCGCCTCCTCTCCCCAGGGCCTGTGCCATCAAAGGAGCACCGCTCCAGTAAGCACCCCAAACCCCAACTCTTGCCTCAACTCCGGCACTCTGAACCCCTCCTTTTTAGCTCCACCCCAGAGCCCATGGGGCCACATGAAATCTAATAGCCCCAGATCCTAAGGAGAGTTAATCCAGCTCTGTACAGCCATAGAATGGATTCCCATAAGGATTGCAAATCGTAGACAAATCACGTACAGTGTCTGAAAAGCTGATTCTCACATAAAATAGCACAAAGCAATTACAAAGTACATTAAACTTGTGAATCATTTTACACTAGGAATTGTATTGCCTTAGCACAATATTTATTTATTAGTAATGAAACAGACTTTCAGTCAGAAAAGGGCACAGAATCAATACAGGGCTTTAATTATTTTGGTATTTAGCTTAGCATCTAACATGCATTTCTGACTGAGAAGTCTCTGAAAGGATAATAATTTTAGATAAGGCAGATAAAAAAAAGTTTTCATGGCAAGAATTTAAGTCATTTCTGTGCATATGGCCACTGTAGGAGCCTCTATGCAGAGGGAATCAAATTCCCTCAGGTGCCTATATTTAGGATCAAAGTACTTTTTAAAATATAAAAGTTTTAGTCTCCAAGGGATAAAAAATTACAAAACTGTCTGAAATGAACTTTATTTAACCTAAGAGTTTGTGCCAACTTAAATACACAACTTCTTTCAGGCAGGAGAAGGCATTTACTCACTGCGTATTCTGAGATGCATGGAGAAGCCATTATAGAAATAATCAACAGTACTGTAATACAGAAAAGCCTTAAAATGACAAAAACAGACAACTAATAAACAGCTTACATTTCAGTTCATGCAGGCACTCTCTCTGTATATATTTCTTTTAAAGTGATCATTAAAGTTTAGCCTCACTTATTTATTTGAACAAAACAGATCTATTCCTATTTACAGCCTCCAACTCCAAATCTAATATAAATGTTATTAAGAGATCTTATAAGATACCAGGTAACTGAAAAACAAATACAATTTGGGAAAGATATTCCAGCCATCTTTGGCTAGTAATTACTAGATGTGAAGGATAGTTCATCAAGTTTTGGCTGTACTGTCAACTCCACAGCATTGGCTGAATCAATAAAAAGACACAATTTCTGGCACCACTGAACCAGGTGAAAATGTTTGTCATGAAAGCAGACACTAATTAATCATACTGTCTCTACAGATGGCACCAATGGAGCAAGATGAACATGATCTATTGGCCAGATTACGTTTTCTGCTGAACAGTTATGGTCAGATTCACATTTTTTCTCTTTATACTTAGCAAAAATTAAAAATGTACCAACGTGGCATACAGCAAGATACATATTTTAAAGAGAAAGACAGATTTACTTAATTTTACTCATTGCAGCTGTTTCACAAGTTATATTTGAAATCCAAGTTTTAAGCTACATTGGCATTCTAGGGTTAGATCTTCAGTACAAATAGTTTGGAAGGAGCCTTCACCTCCATCACAAGAGTCTTGCTCACCCATGCCCCATAAGCAGGAGGATTATCACTCTGCTGAGAGAAGCCCTTTTAGGGAAGGAGACTATTGGCTGGTCAATTTACATTCAGTTACAATGGGAATTTGGTATTTAACTGCCCTCTATGTCTTTGAAAATCTCCTGAACAGAAACTTTAGTTGCAAATGACTCTGAAGTTCAAAGAATGACCTTGCCCTTGTGAAAAATGCAGTAAGGCTTGTGCATTTAAAGACGGAGATTTATGAAACTTTCACTGCAGATGTGATTGCAACCAGGAAGCAAATATATACGGAAAGGAAATACGGTAGAAATAGATATCAATGGTTGGAACGGATGGGTCCTGAGAACATGCAGCACTGTGAGCACAGAATATAGGTGTACTTGTTCACCTGGACAACTCTAAGGAACTTCAGTACCAATCAGCCCATATTTGTGACATTGGTAATGCCTGGATATAGATGATGTGATGGGAGGTCTTAGCTGCTGGTTTAGATTGTTTTGTATGAAACATACAGGAGATGGAACACTCAATATTGATTCTCCCATCTTCACACCAGTATGAGGTTTTGTCCGTAATTTTATGGAGGCCCAAGGGTTGGAAAGGTTGCTGGGGGCAAGTGGGGTATTTATCATTTACATATACACACTGAAGCAGTGTTGATCTTGGTTAACCCTTGCAGCTACTCAACAGACAAGGTGTAAAGACTCAAATAACCTGATCTAGGATACAACTGCTAATTCTGAAGATTCTGTTTACTAAGAAGACTATTAAAGAGATCTCTGGCAGTTCTACTAGGTATGAAAACCCTGGTCCCGATTTATCTGTTATTAGAATGCCCAATACTACTCCAGTTTTGAGCTTTTAAACTGCTCTTCCTATTAGTCGGAGAAAACAAAGTGTATAAAAGGTAGATCTGGGCACATCTAAGCCACAGTCCATGCTCCTATTGATCTACCGTCTGCTTCCCTAGTGAAGTACAGCCTTCTTAAAATTTCTACTGGATGCGAACATCTCCACCTGCAGTAAGATAGGTCCCTGAATAACAGCTGCAATATTACTTGGTCCAGAGACTGCACAGCATTGTCTCTCTGCTTTAGCTCCTTTTATGTGGAGTACTCTGATTGAAACAAAGTAATGTTTTGTCCAGGACAGCATCCATAAGCTCTCAGGTCAACTTTTTGAGTTCCCTTTTCTGGTTTACATATGCTGCAGCTGTCTGGTCGCCGAACTGGCTCAGGGAGTGCTCTTTCCTCAAGTGATCAGTGAAGTCTTGAAGGGCCAACCTAATTACTTATCTCTAGCAAAAGTTGACATTTTGAAGCCTCTCCTACCTTGACTATGTTCCGTGTGTGCCCTCAATGTGCTTCTCATATTTAAATGCTGGTGCCTGTGGCTAGGCTAGGGCTTTGGGGACCAGATTGTGAAAGGAGAATTGTTACATAAGACAGTGGATCCCTCTTGAATGGTATTTTCACATTCCTTTGTTTCCTTTGGAAATTAATCTATTGTCATAAGACTCTCTGAAACTCTCACACATATTGTTTTTAGGATTGGTGTAATCTCAGTACAGGACATTAGAAGACACAGAAGCTGCAGGCAAAGAAGGATTGATATCACTCAGCTCCATGATACTTGGAAATTAGAAACTGAATCATATCGATTTTTTTCCTGAGTCAGAAAGACTATGGCACTTCTTGTGTCTGTCTCAATCCCAGGTGAATGATTTTCCAAAATAGAATTAGGTCTATTAAAAATCTTTGTGCTTGAAGCATGGACTATATATCCTCATATCAACTGAGACTGGATATTTCATATGCCTTATAACTAACGATCTATTTTATCTCATACACATCGTGAATGAGAAGTTGGCAAACAGCAGTTTTTTGTAAGAAACATAGGTCACTTTTCTAAGGAAAATCGTGAATATTGTACTTGCATTTCCAAATAATGTTAATAAGTTTTAGATAAGAATTACAAATAAATAATATAAACTAATTATGCTCTAGCTTTCTTCAGATTTGGAAACAAAAGTAGCTTAATATGATCTATATATCTTTAATGCCCCTTGCCTCTTTGCTGTCACTCATTAAGTAAAGAAGAAGAAAAGGATTGTCTCTCATCGTCCTATCACAGGTAACCTATGTTTGGGATTTTCCTAAGAAAAGAGCACAGGGATAATTCTGGGAGTTTACCGTACTTTGCCCCTCTGAAAGATGCTCTGTATATTCTGTGCTCAGTGCAGCTGTTCTGGTACAGTAATTACAGCCTCTCCAGCAGGAGTAGTCCATTTGGATTTTTGTCAAGGTCCTAATTTCTAAAGCGAAGTATAGTTCATGTCCAGACTCCAGAGAAGAAAATAAACAACAAGAACAAGAAAGAGACTGATTTCATGGTTCATTCAAAAGCATCTGATAGTCCAGATTTAGCCTGTGGTCCACCTATTGACTATCCTTGCCAGTGTAAACTGATTGGAGGTAATAATAGTATGCAGTAGTTGGCAATCAAAAAAGCAAGCTTCCACAACCAGAGGAAAAAGTGTAAACTCTAAACTACCATAGACACAATATACGAATACTTTCTTTCCCACAAACAGAAGTGTTATTACTTGTTTAATGTCTTTCTTAAGCCTTGAACAAACAACTACCGTTCACCATGTGATAAGCCTTTTATGACTGGGGTGTGTTTCTCTGTAGAGGCCTTAATTCTATCCACCCACAAAGACAAAAGAGTAACATTACAAAAACATGCAAAAGCACTGATATTCAGACTGTTAAGCCCATTATCTAAATTCCCATGTAAGTTCTCATTCAGTTCTATTTTAGACCATCTTGTTCCCAAACTGATAGAATACATCTTTAGAATCCACCATGTTCTGTGATGGAAATGTTTTATACCAGGGGTGGCCAACCCATTAAACAAAGAGAGCTAAAACAGTGGTGGAAAAAAATGTGAAGAGCCGCACCAGAATTTTTATTTTTTAGCAATTTTTGTTGAGGAAAAAAAAGGACCCCCTTTAAAAGAAAAGACAAGGCTTTTTGGCCACATCAGGCTCCCGTTTTGAATTGCCACACCAGACGGCTCCCCTACCTCGGTGAGCACAGGGACCACTTCTAGGGGCGCAGGGGCAGCTTTGCGAGCCATACTTTGGTGGGGGGAGGGAGGGACGAGCCGCATGTGGCTCGCAAGCCGCAGGCTGGCCACCCCTGTTTTATACATTCTTAAATAGGGTACTCTTTCTACATCAGAAAGTTCTCATGGGAGGGAGATATTATTCCAACTTTACTTTACATATAAAAAACTGAGGTAGAGGTTATTTGCCCAAGACAACAAAGGGAATCAGTGCCAAAGCCAAGGTGTGCTTTTACAGTGCTAGCACAGTGATACTCAGAAATGTTGCTCGGGAGCTGCAAGTGGCTCTTGAATGTGTTTCCTGTGGCTTTTGGCAGCACCTGATATTAAAACACCATTGATTTATTTTTAATTATTAACCAATCATGTTTTTATTATGTTGTTAACCAATTGTAGTTGAAAAATACTACTTGATCAGTCATTTTGCCGTGAGAACTATATAGAGAGTATTTACAAATACTATATATTTTAGAGTTTGTCTGTCTGTTTGATCAAGAACTCTTAAACAGTAAGAGCTAGGTCCACCAAGTTCAGTATACAGCTTCCTCTTCTCATAATTTAAAGCAACATAAGGTTTTAGTTGTGCCCAGAAAATGGGATTGCTTCTCATAAAACCAAATAGAAAATAGACAGAATCACCAAATCAAGTATAGTCCTCAAAATTGACATAACTAAGTAAATGTTGAAGGAAACTGAACCATGGTGAGTGAGAAACATATGATGCACCTGGAATAGAACTGCTTCTCAAGAAAGCTTACAGAAAAGAGATAAAATGGAGGAATTTGTAGTGCTCTGTTTTGGAACAGACACATCAATGCTTAAAATGTTTGAAAACTAGAAGACAATGTTATTGGAAACCAAACTGATTATAGCCCTTTTTTGTTAAAACATAGGAAACGATAAGAGTTTATAATAATGAAGAGAAAAATACAATTGATTGAATTCACATTTTAAAAAAATGAAATGGACAAATTTTAACAATCCCCATTTTTAAGCAATTCAAAATAAAAATTAACCATCAAAACAACACTATTTTTGAAAAATAGAATAATTTAAATTAACATTTTCCTTTTATTTTTAAAAAAAGTTAATTGAGTTAAGGACCTAAGGACCTATAATTTTCCAGAGAGAGAGAGAGAGAGAGAGAGAGAGAGAGACAGAGACACTGATAGTGAAAGTATACAAATGATTTTTTTCATGCCACTCTGGCTTTTTTGGGTAATGTTAGTCACTAATTTGGGTCATGAACCATTGAGATCTGAGTATTGGTAGTCTAACACAATGGCCTCAGGGTTTATTATTGGAAGCTACCACAATACAAAAAATAAAATAAAATAATTCAAGGTGTTCCTGGCTCTAAGTCCTGTGCAGAGACTATTTCTCTCTCTCAGGCACAAACAAATTAACAAGATTCTAGAAAAAGTTACAGCACTAGTGCTCCTAATCAACTTACCTCCACTCTCTTTGGGACAAAATCATTTGCACCATAGTACATGGTGGTGTAATAGGATTATTTATTAGCTAAATTTAAATAAAAAGTCAGAAAACTAGAAAGCAATGCCTGGATAGTAGCACAAACTTTTTTTTTCTTTAAATGACTAATTTTCAAAACAAGCAAACGAAGTTTAAAAACTGGTAAAATAAAATGTGTTATTCTATTTCACAGAAAAACTATCATTCAAAGTAGTGCAAGGAAATCCCTCAACCTCAGACACACAATAATCTGCATATTCACATCATCTTAATTGATTAAATTCCAAGTAAAAAATTAAACCTGAATATCCAAAAGCCCTATACACATCCTAACATTTCAGCAGGACAACAACAGTTAATCCACAGTTCTGTTCTATGCACGCTCATGTTTTAACTATGATGGAGAATTATTGTATCATTAATTGGGGCCCTGAACTTGCAAACACATATGTAAGTGAGTAACTCTAAGCACCTGAGTAATTCCATTGACTTTAGTAGGGCTTCTCATATGCTTAAAGTTAACTGTATACAAAAATATTTGCTAGGCCTGCACCCCAAACACAGTTTTTATTCCACAAGTAAGAACTATTGAATTTAAAATTCAAGAAAGATCTGTTTATAATTAGTTCTAATGTATCTATGAATATGCAACTTGTCTTTTTAGTGGGGTAATTTGCACTTTGTCCACAGATTTTTTCATGTGATAACAATTACCTTGGCAGCAGAGTCGGATACTCCATGTGTGACATTTCTTATAAGGCCACCAACATTTCCATATTTTATTAGCCCTGTAACACCTTCTGAAACATCGTTCAGGAGACCCATCGGGTTGCCAAGGAAATCCACTGAACCCAGAATCCTTGCTGCCTGACTAAGCAGCTCCTATAAAATAGTTAAATTAAAAACATTATCTACACATCTGATTTCATGGTCAGCAGGGATAATAGCATTTTAAAAACTACAACATGTTAACATTTGACCCCTGGAAAGAACAAAAAGATGTGAAAGTCAAAACATTATAATGAGAGACATGATTAACAATATTTGTACTTTAAAATACAATTTTCTAATTGGTAAAAATATCTAATAGGATATCTGTCTATCAAGCTGTGTCTGTAGACCAATTTGAAAAATGGGAACACAATTTTACTCTTTTACACTCAAGAGACCAATTCTCCTCAAAGTAAAAAGTACAGGCAGTCCCTGGGTTACGTACAAGATAGGGACTGTAGGTTTGTTCTTAAGTTGAATCTGTATGTAAGTCGGAACTGGTGTCCAGATTCAGCCGCTGCTGAAACTGACCGCCAGTTCTGACTTACATACAGATTCAACTTAAGAACCCCAAGCTTCCCCAAGTCAGCTGCTGCTGAAACTGATCAGCGCTGATTCCAGGAAGCCTGGGGCAGAGCAACTCTGCCTCGGGCTTCCTGTAGTCAGCGCTGGTCAGTTTCAGCAGCGGCTGACTTGGGGACGCCTGGGGCAGAGCAGCTGGAGTGCTGCTGGGTTGCTCCAGTAGCACCGCTCCTCGGCGCTACTGGACCAACCCAGCAGCACCCCAGCTGCTCTGCCCCAGGCGTCCTGATTCAGCCACTGCTGAAACTGACCAGCAGCGGCTGAATCAGGACCTGGGGCAGAGCAGCTAGGGTGCTGCCGGGTTGGTCCAGTAGTGCCCAGAGCGGCGCTGCAGGATCAATAGGCAGCGCCCCAGCTGCTCTGCTCCAGGGTCCAAAACAAAAGCCTGGTCTGCTGGGGGGGGGGGGGGGGCACACTAGCCGCGCCCCCCTCCCCCCCCCCCCCCCGCAGACCAGGGACACCGGGAGCAGAGCCGCAGCAGCAGCGGGGTGCCGCGCCCCCCCGCGGCTGCGGCTTCAGTCCCGGTGCCTGTGGTCTGCTGGGGACGGTCCCCAGCAGACCACAGGCACCGGGACTGAAGCGGCAGCAGCGGCGGTTCCCCGCCCGGTGCCCCTGGTCTGCTGGAGATGGTCTCCAGCAGACCAGGGGCACGAGAGCAGCTTACGAACGGGGCTCTCTCGCCCCGGAGCTCGCAGGTAGCAATCCGCTACCTCGACCTCCGGGGCGAGAAAGCCCCGTTCATAAGTGCAGATCCAACATAAGTCGGATTCGCGTAAGTCGGGGACTGCCTGTATATCAGAACATTAAAGATGGAGGAGGCAAAAGTTAATGATTTCGACAGAGCTAGAAAGTTTGATGCCAGAGGAATATCTGGCCCCTAACATCAAATATATATATAGATAAATAAAAGAGAGAGAGAGAGAGAGAGAGAGAGAGAGAGAGAGAGAGAGAGCGCACACAAGCATAATATGCTTAAGCACTACATATTTACGCATTACAATAGAGAAAGAAATGTACTATTTTGTAAATTTGATAAAGAGCTCCTAAAACAGAAAAGTTTTAAACTTTTTGTGGATGCCACAGTATGATTTATCTGACACTCACCTCTTGAAAATGCTTAAGGATATCATTAATGATAAACTCCTTTGTTTCATATGGGTGGACCCTAGTGAATGGATCCAGGATAATCACTGCATCTTCAAATCGGATTAGAGGAAATCCCAGTGTGCTTTTCAGTGCCTAATTAAATGAAAAACTGGAATTATGACTTCTGTTACACTTTACTTCCCATTCATATTTGAACTAACTGATTTCCGATCAGGCAACAAATGAAATTTATCTAACAGCTATAAAAACTAGTTCCTGACATGTAAATGGAACACAGTGTACTGGCATCTACCCAAAGCCCTATTATCTGAACCTATGCATTATCCAATTCCTTTTATTGCTGGGGGGACAAGGAAAGGATTTAGATAAAGTGAAGGTTTGGATAATAAAGAAGAGCTCCCCAGTCACAGCTGTGGGGACGAGGATGCTACTGGAGAGGCCATCCTGCTCCTGAATGGCTCAAGCAGGAGCACAAGGAGCCCTCTGCAGCCCTGCTGTCATAGGACTGAGTGAGCTAGAGCTGCAGAGGGTTTCCTGTGCTGCTGTAGGGCAGGTGACACTGGATCTCTACAGGCACAAGGTGCACAGGAGGCTGTGGTCCTGGCGGGCAGAGTAGAGAACAGAAGTCTCTGTTCTTTCCGAATTGCAGCCTCCCCCAGCACCTTCTGCATGCAAGGATCTACTGTCAGCAATCCTAGTGGCAGTGCAAGGAGCTCTCTGCAGTCCCACTTAGATTACATTGGAATGAATGAGCAGAGCAGAGACCTTCCTTCCCCCAAGTTGGAGTTCTAGCAGGGGAAAGATGAACCCCAGGTGCAGGGAGGAGGTGCCCTGCTGCTGAGTGGCTCTTAACCTCTCAACTACCTTAATTCCTGATTATTCAGATAAAATGAGTCTCCCCTCCCCCCCTGCATGTTATTTGGATACCTAGAAGCATAAAGTAATCACACTGTAATTATGGAAATAATTTTGGTCATTTCTAATTGTTTGAACCCTATTTGCCCACTGCATAGAATAATATCAAGTGTACCTCCTAATAAATGTTAGTGTATTTAATATTATTCTATGCAGTGGAAAATAGGGTTCAAAAAAGTAGAATAAATCTGTTAGTCTCTAAGGTGCCACAGGACTCCTAGTTGTTTTTGCAGATACAGAAAACAGGGTCACCCCTCTGAGACTTAGGATGAAGTGATATTACCTACACAATTTCCTAGAGTCCACAGGTATTAACATACCTCAGTCTGTTCTCTCATCATCTTTGTTTAGTGGAATTTACGTAGAATTTACTTTTTCAAATTAACTTTGTGAAGGAAATGAGGTGGGTGAGGTAATGTCTTTTATTGGACCAACTTCTGTTGATGGAAGAGCCAAGTTTTTGAGTTTCAAAGAACTCTTCTTTGCGAAAAGGTAACCAGAGCGTTAAGTTAAATACAAGGTGGGGCATTAACCCACGTTGCAAGCCACCAGTTAAAATGAAGTGGGGAATGAACACAAAGGAAAGCGCACAGCAGCGGGGCCAGCTGCCAGGACTCCGCAGCAGTGGGACCAGCTATGGTGGTGAAGCCAGCTGCGGGATCAGCAGCCTGGACTCCCGGCAGCTGGGAGCCTGTGGAGGAAGGGCTGGCTGCAGCGGTGGGGCTGGATGCTAGGATCCCAGGAGGGGGTCGGCTGCCAGACCCAGGAAAGGGGCAGAGCCTGGAGTGAGGTGCGATGATCCTTCCCTAATCCTCTAAAACATTTAACTATGTAACTGATAAAATTTTGATTGATTACAGTGTTAATGTTTTCTATATTTTTTACATTCCTAGTGGTAGTACAGACATGAGCTAAGTCTCTATTTAAAGAATAAAAGTTTAATGGTCTGTACATTCACAAGTTGGCCAAGAGACTGAGGCGAGCAGCACTGCTCATCTTCATAGAATCATAGATCTGGAAGAGACCGCAGGAGGTCATCAAGTCCAGTCCCCTGCCCAAGGCAGGACCAATCTCAACTAAATCAACCCAGCCAAGGTTGTGTCAAGCCAAGACTTAAAAACCTCTAGGAATGGAGAGTTCACCACCTCCCTAGATAACCCATTCCAGTACTTCATCACCTTCCCAGTGAAATAGTTTTTCCTAATATCCAACCTAGACCACCTCCACTGTAAATTGAGACCATTGCTCCTTGTTCTGCCATCCATCACTACTGTGAACAGCCTCTCTCTATCATCTTTGGAATCTCTCTTCAGGAAGTTGAAGGCTGCTATCAAATCCCCCCTCACTCTTCTCTTCTGCAGACTAAACAAACCCAGATCTCTCATTCTCTCCTCATAGGTCATGTGTTCCAGCCCCCTAATCATATTGGTTGCCCTCTGCTGGACCCTCTCCATCTTGGACATCATCGATGAGAAAGTAAGATTGAAACGGACAATTCTCTTTATGAACAGCTATCCACTGAATCATTCATTAGGGCTAGCACACTGACAATATGGAGTTCAGAATCTGCAAGTGTGCCAGTTTGACAGTATTAAAAAGTCCAATACGTGATTTCTGATCTCAGAACTAACACTTAATTGATGTTGCATTCATAGAACTCTAAGGCCTTGTCTACATTAAACCCTCTTGTTGATCTCATCTATGCAATTTCAGCTGCACAAATAGCATAGCTGATGTCAACGTGCTTACCGTGGTGTCTTGTATGTGGGAGCAATCCTCACATCAACTCTGGCTACTTTTCTCATCCTGGTGGAGTACCAGAGTTGATGGGAGAGCACTCAGAGATTGATTTATCAAGTCTAAGCAGACATGATAAATTGACCACTGGTGGATTGATCATTGCAGTGTCTATCCACCATGTAGTGAAGACGAGCCTTGAAACTTACTCTTAGATAAATAAAGCTTTGGCAGAAACTTTTCTATCTGTGAAGAGTAATAAATTTTGGCAGAACTTTTTCTGTTAATGAACAGTAGCTCTAAACTATATATGGCTGGGGTGAGTGATAGCATTAGTGATGTTACTGCTATCAGTGTCCCAACATATTATATCTAGAAGAGAGGGGGATTACATGAAACCAGTGTCACTGTGTCTCCAATAGTGATTGTTGGCCAAAAGACGAGCATGTTATAGTCTTCTGTCTTATATTTTAATATAAGCATAATAATTTTGGAAAAGTCAATTTAGGAAAATAAATTTAAAAAAAGACGGTGATGGTGACATTTAGATTGAAAAACATCTGTTGTATATTGAAAATGTTTACCTTTTGTCTCATTTTATCAAGAACACTAAAACTAAGAAAATGTAGAAAGGCAATGAAGACTAAATTTCCTTTTTATTTCAGTCTGTAAGTGACATCTGTTGCTGAAGCATTTACTAACTTCAAAATTCAAACCAAACACCTAATCCATTGAGACTCTTTAGGTATTAACAAACCTTTGGCATTTGTGTTATATCTTTCTACATTAATCTTTGTTACACCCATTGGTAAAATGTAAAATTAAATCAGGTAAAGTGAGTTACTCTGCCATCTGCAGGCCACTAAATTATGTTACAAAGCTAGTATAAGGGTTTGTGTATGTGCTTCGGGGGGACAGAATTAGGAAATATTCAATATCATACAGCCACTGAATAACTAAATAAATACAATAGTGTACAACCCTGTCACTTATTTACAGAAGTATCAAGCTGTTTACTGTCCATGATCATTAGATGTTACATAAAGCAGGTGTGTTGATATAACTAACTAATAAAAATGATAATCTATCTGCACGGACATTGACAAAAATTCATCCCCAAGCCTTAAAAACAATTGAGGAGGTAGGGAAAATATCTACCCATACAGCATAAATTTACTTAGATATAAACAGTATTGCAAGTTCTCTCTTTTTCTCCCAATCTATTCTGTACAAGACACAATTGACTGGAACTCCCTTCTCTGAAAAGTTCATACATGTTACTTTCCCACTAACTGTTTTTATAAAGGGGAAAAAAAGGTTGCATGCCCAGTTTTCTCTTGAGACACTGCTCATAGCTGCTGGGATGTCAGAGTCAACAATACCAGTTTCTTTCCATTAAAAACAAGGCAAGAGACCAGCAAAAGTATTTAAGATTTGTGAAAACACATTTCGTGTTCTAGCTAAATATTGTCTTTGTTTGATAAAGTGCGTATCTCTAAAACAACTTGTGTTACTAACTAGCCTGGCTAGTCAGGCAGTCCTACACACACTACCACTTCCCTCAAGCTGATCTGGATGAGGAGCATTCTTCTTGTGCCAATGCAAAAACAAAACATCCTTTCCTTTTGAATCCCTTGTTAAACCACAAAGAATAACAAAAACCTATGCTTAATTTGTCCTTGTTCTTGGCATATGTGCTAAAAACCATCAGAGTTTGAGGGGATGAAACTCATTTCATTCCCTATAACTAAGAGGTCCCCAGGGTTCTATGGCACCACCTAACATACCACCACCACCACCACCACAAAAAAAAAAAAAAAAAAAACACACACACACACACACACACACACACACACACACACGTTTACAATGTATTGTTTAGCATTGTTTGTATTAGTGGGGTCATTTATTATTTAATTTTATTGTGTGTCCACTTAAAAACAGTCAATTTTGAATTTATTTGTCACTGATGTTATTTTCATAGCACTAGCAATTTATTTTTTGCATTGCTGACATTTTTACCAAACACTATGTTGGGCTATTTTGTTTTACCCAGATTGTATGAACTTCCACCCCTTGCTTTAATTTTATGATGAACACAAAAAAGGGTTAACAGTGGAAAGTTTTGGTCCCAGAAAAATTAATAGGCTTTAGGCCTCTCATCATTTCAGGCAGACGGTAAAGCCGGTCAGGGAATGACAATATTCTGTTTCATGACAACTTCCAAGGTTTTGAAATGTATTTTTATTGTGCACTGGTTTTTGCAAAATGAAATTGTGATCTCTCCATCTGCATTTTCCCTGTATGCTTTGGTTGACAAAATGGCAATTTTGGACCAAAAAAAAAAAAAAAAAAAGTAAAGTGCACGACCAGCTCTAGCAACCAGTTCTCCGACACATCTATGAATTCTCATGTTACAATTACCCTCTAGTGGTCCTCCTATACTTATTGATAGCCTGCTCCATACAACCGAGGAGCTTACTTCGTCACCTGCTCTCTCCTTCTACTGTCCCCATTCCCTCCAAACACTCCTTCCTTTCTTGCCATTGCTTTAGAAAGTGACAGTAGCATGACATTCTCCATAAATCATTAAGAGGCCACTCTGAATTAAAGAATCCTTGCAGTCAGAGGTAGCGTTACCCCACTTAACACTGATTCTATAATTAAAGTCAATGGGGTCCCTCCCATCAGTGTAACAGCAGAATTCAGCTCTGAGAACCAAAAAGCGCCTACAGGCAGCTGAGCTCCTGCATGCTTACTTTCCCTTCTACTGGAAATGTTCTGCCTTCTGCACTAACAAAAAGTATACAAGTTTCTTGAAGCAGACACTGCAAAATGCTTAGCAGGAAAAAGGCACAACTGACAGATCAAAATACCTCCAGAGCAATACAGGTCAGATGACCTTGGAGTCTGCCTCATACTGGAGCAACTACCTTACTCTAAATTAAAGATCACAGACCGAATCATTATTAGCAATGTTGCAGTAAGCAAAAGATGAACTACAAGAAACTTTCAGAGGTTCATATGGATGTAATTATGGCTGCCACAAAGATCCACTGCTCGTTTCATGATTTTCCTCAGGACTTCAAAGAATGTAAGAGCAGATTGCATGGCAAGAAATTCAGACTGGCTTGAGATTCCAGACCATGAGAATACTATGTAAGTAGATTCCTAAAACTTCTCTTGGATTCAACTCTCTGGATTTGATAAGTGCCAGGTCAATGAAGAACTGCATGAAAAGGAAATCTGAGCAATTTTAATCATTTGTCCAGTAAGGGAGGAGTCTGAAAGGGAAGAACTATCTGAAATCCCATGTACTGATGAATTCCTATTCCTATTGATGAACTGGCATTTCCTAGTTACACTCCAAACTTAAAGCATCAGGACTCATACAGATGTTAAGAACTAGTTACTACCTGTACTAAAATTTCCTTTTCATATCAGATGGCAAATTAATTGCTTTGGTTGTACATCATCTTATCTCTAGAAGACTCCAATGGTTTTATGGACCAGCATGTCATAGGCCTCCAGGAGAGAGAGAGAGAAAACTGCTTCAAAATCCTCTGTTATATATTGTAACTGAATGTACTTTCATAAATCACCTGCTGTGAAATAAAAGCACTAGCTTTAAATTCTAGTATTCTGGTCTTACTTGTGTGGGACTCATCTAAGGCTCTGGTTTATCTATTTTTAGTTACCCTGTATTATTGCTTTTTAGTTTTTGAGTGCATGAGAGAGAAAAAAATTAATTAATATTCCCCACTCCCCCACTATTATACAGTATTTCACTCGGCAGATGTTATCCACTCAGCCCCAGTTACATCAGTTGCCATTGCCTGATCCCAGTGTTGTCTTCAAGTCGTCATTGTCAAGTCCAAGTCGAGTCTCAAGTCCCTAAAGTCACTTTCGAGTCAAGTCCCAAGTCGAGTCTCAAGTCTTAATTTAAAAAATGTCAAGTCACTTTTGTACAAGCCATCAATAGCGGCATTTTTGGACAATTTTTTCACCAAGTCGATTCAACAAAATTAGCAAGTCTCAAGTCAAGTCACGAACAATGAACCTGAGTCGAGTCTCAAGTCGAGTCACCTGGGCGACTTAAGTCGGACTCGAGTTCAAGTAGTGGGACTCGAGTCAACAACTCTGCCTGATCCCTATCATCTTGTTTTAACTACTGATGACAACAATTCCTTTAAATGAGTGCAGTAAGTATTTTCTCTTGATAATATAGCAAAGAAGGCATGCCTGCGCTTCTTATAATAACCGGGGAGTTTTAAACCTCTAGCCATAAACTGTTGCATCAAGAAGTTAACATGTGGTGTTGAAGCAAGGAGCCTCTGAATCTACTCCTATAAGAAAGCTTGTACAACATGTTGTAACACAGGAAGATGCTACGTAAGTGAAAAAAGAGAGCATCAAGTCAAAAATGCACCCAACTTTCTCTCTCATAATAAATCCCGCCACTTAAAGTAAATCTAATCAGTGCACCAGCTTACCTTGAGGTCTGAAGGCAGTTTATTGGAAGTGAAGACACTCAACTTCATCAGTGGCACACTGATTTTAAGATTTTCAAAGTAGTATCGCTTCTGCGCCCCATCTTGATCAGTGGTCTTTTCATGGAGGTTTCCATCATATTTTTCAACTTCTGCTAGGAAAGCATAACATAGGAATAAAAATTAGCTAATTATGAAGGTATACAAAACTATGAATGGCTGAAGATTATGAAGGGATTCAGTTTGTAATGTTTGAATGAGGAATTTCCTATATGTGATGGCAGTTCAACTTAGAGAGTTCAGTTGGACTCATCGCTACTCAATAAACCTGCTTTTGACATGGGAGAAGCCACATTGGTTTATTCAGTGTTTTCATCTCAAACCATGATTCCTTACTTATAGCTAGTTAATACATATTATGCCACCCTGACACCTAACTTGTGACCTCATACCTTAGCCTTCAGTCAGTATGTTTGCTTTTACTTCTAGCTTAGATAAACTGAGGGAGACAAAGTAGTACACAAATACCTTCTAACTACACAACCTTCACTGATTTTGAGTTGTGGTTTCAAAGGGAACTACATTTAGGAGAGCAAATATGAAATCTGGCAGTAAAATAAATGGATATTTTTTTTTGCTTCCTTACCTCTAGGTTTGAAATAATATACTAAGTGGACAAGCATAGCAGGCTACTTGACATAAGTTTAGGTTTCTTACCCCAACTAGAATGAAAATTGAGGAAATCCCTAGGAAAAGAATTAAAATCTTTCATACAAATAGCAATTTTTCCAGTTTAGCCAAAAGAATAACCATTGCCAGAGTATGTTGAACGGGTAAAGAAATAATTTTCTATTTAAAAATCCCCATATATGAATAAATTGGAGAATAAATAGTGGTAGCTACAGGCTGATATATTCATTAATTTTCCAATTTTGCTTATTGCATTTTATTTTAATTTCATTATCACAGAATCTAAGGACTGGTCTCCATTATGCCACCTAATTCTCCGACTTCCTCGATGAGCCCTGAGATCACTGTACAGACTGCAATCCTGCCAACATTACCACCGTATTTTCTGCCGGGAAAGTAGTTCTGAACAGAAAATATCTGCAGCTAGCTCACTTTTCAGTAGCACTCTCACCAGATCCAGAGTGTACTGCTGATTTCATTAATCAGTGAATGTAGTATATGTGTTACCACAGTAAAGGAGGACACTCTACACATTCAGAGACTCATAGAAAGGTAGACCTTGGAGGGACCTCGAGTAGTCATTAAGCCCAGTCCCTTAAGCTGAAGCAGGACCAAGTAAACAAAGATAAACATATTTAAACTTCTGTAATTACTGCACACACGGATTTTTGACAAGGGTTCCCATTGTTTCAAATGACTTGTTTAAACTTAAGGATAAGATCATCTCAAATATTGTAGTATTTAACACGAAACAGTTAACCACAAGATGCTTTCTACCTCAAAGGACAATACCTAGTGTAGCCTGCAAAAAAAGGTAACTATTGATTAAAATATATGCCATTTTAGTATTCAGGCACAGAACATTTTTTTCAAGCATTAAGCAGTATGCACAGCAGTCTACTAGTGCCCAACATAACATGGGCAAGTGAGACTTGAAAAAAAAAAATCTGTCTCAGAAGCCGATCAGCATGCCATACCATATAGCTCTAACGTAACGTTGGAATTCAGACTTGGGAATGCACCATTCTTACCAATGGAATGTTTTGACTAAGTAAAGAACAATTCAGAGAACATCACACACAAAAAGGGGGGGGGGGGGGATAATTTATAATAAATTCAAATATGCTGCTGGCAGTAGAGACATGTAACTTTATGATTCCCCTGTAATACTCAAGAGATAATATTCATAGCACAGAAGTTTCTCTCCCTCAATGATGTGTGATGTTTATTCAATGAACAGAAATAACACTAATATTTGCTTAAAGCATACATAAATGTACTTGATTGGGTAACTGATTCAACTTATTTCTTTTGTCTGGATCTTGCTCTAACTTCCCTTATAGATAAATCAACAGTTCTCTATCACTACTTGAATTCAACAAATACTGATTCACCTATTATTACTATCTAGAAAATGAGGAAGGATTAGAAGGAAAATTTAAATAAAATGGCCTCTCAGGAAGAGCAGAGTTAAATGGATCCTAGAGGAAAATGAAAATAATTCAAAACCCCTGAGAACATATACCACCTGATTCGAATGATTAGCAAAGTCAAGGTGACCCATGGAACTCCAGCCAATATTACACAGCTTGTTTAAAGCATCATACAAGTAAAAACATTCCAAAAATAATAAAAAAAAACCTTTAAAAATCAATTTAAAAAACAACAACAACAAAATTAAGCAACTCCAGCAAGAAACAGGCTTCCTTTTCATTGATAATCTTGCTCCCGATTTCAGTTACATTTATTATCTCAATGGTGAATTCTGAGACAGATTGCAGTGAAATTGGTTACTTTGGAAAAAGACTTTCCTTTTTGCTCTGAATTTCTAAAGTACAGGCAGTCCCCGGGTTACGTACAAGATAGGGACTATAGGTTTGTTCTTAAGTTGAATTTGTATGCAAGTCGGAACTGGTACATATTGTAGGGGAAACTCTAGCCAAACATTTCTCCAGAGCTCAGTTTTATTCTCCCACACCTCTCTTCCCTCAGTCCTTTATTCTGAAGCTGAAGTGTCTGCTGAGAAAAGCTGCTCCGCGTCTCCCTGGTCTGCTGGGGGGAAGCAACTAGTGTGGGGTTGCCGCACCCCGTTTGTAAGTAGGGATCCGATGTAAGTCGGATCCGTGTAACCCGGGGACTGCCTATACATAGACAACTGCAATATGTGAATACCAAGCAAGCTGAAAAATGAACTGTAGAGACTTTTTGTTCCCCTTTATAGATTCCTTACAATGAATCAAGATGATCGAAAAGATTTTTGTTTTTACCAAACTGAAATAATATTTCACATCTGGAGTACCAGGTTCTCGCTTCCCTCTTATTTCTGGAGGGCACAGACAAGCTGTTTGGAGGACCTTGACCCTCGTATAAAATGAGGAAGTAAGTGTAGCTTGCATCCTCTTTTTTCAAGCTCAAATTGAAGTAAAAAAGGATACAATTTCCTTCTTCGCATCTCTCCCTTCAGTTTGGGAAGACAGGAGGCAAGAAACAGCACAGGTTACCGCCCTCATGTGACTATTAGAACCTCTAAAGATCTTGTTGAGGCCTCCAGCAAAGAGAACAATTTTCAGTATTTTAAATACAAATGATATAATTGCATCTCTTTCTTTCTTTTTAGAGTCCATGAGACCATCATAAATCATAAAAGCATTTCTACGTCAGAAACATTCAAGTTAAGCCATATTTTGCCTGCATGGCACAACAGTCTTTCAGTGAGGTCTAGTTGATCTATTTAAGCCAAGAAGCAATACTAGGACACAACAAAAGAGCAAAAGCAATGCAGTAATCAAAGAGGAAGGACAGTCCAATTGTTAGGGTATTAGCTTGAGATCTGGGAGACTAAGTTTTAATTCTCTATTCTGTCAGAGCATTCCTATATGACCTCAGGCAAAGTCATTTGTCTTTTTGAGCCTGAGTTCCCCAACTGTAAATGGGGGATAACAGCACTGCTTATTGTTACCCCAAAAATATTCTCACTGGAGACTACCTAGGGTTACACTAGCATGGGTTTATTTCCACTACATAAAACTGAAGAGGAGAAAGTAGCCACCAAAGGTTTAAGCTAAAGAAGATAGATATCTCTCTCTCTCTCTCTCTCTCTCTCACACACACACACACACACACACACACCCCCCTCCATTCATTCACACCCATTCTCACACACACACACACACACACACCCCCACACCCACCCCTCCATTCATTCACACCCATTCATTCCTGCCCTCAGGCAATCACATACTTACACAGACATATAGGTTGCAGAAGGAGCCAAGGCATGTGGATCCTGGAGGGTCTGTCTGCTCATCATGGCTAGGGAAGCTGGTCAGGAGAGACACACACTGGAAAGGAGCTTCTCAGGAGCAGGGGAAGGAAAAAGAGAGAGTCTCACATGTGCTCCTTCTCTTTATATAGTGTCTGAATGGCTCCTGCGACTCATTCACCTTGTCATCAGGGAGCATGCCCAGACTTCCCTTTATCCAGCAGAGAGCATGCCCAGACTGTGATGACTCACTGCCATGTGGTCCATTGTTCCAAGCCTTCTTCAAACACACTCACACTCTCTCTCCATTCACTCAGGGGAGAATGCAGCTTAGTGAAAGTTACAAGCAAGGTGGCTGCATGTTACAAAGATTACAAAGTTGCAGTTTACAGTAAGTTTGAGAGTTACACAGATTACAAAGATTGACAAGGATCACAATAAGTTGCCGTTTAAAATCTTAGACCGTACAACTTGATATAGCTTTAGAAAATCCATGTATATAAATCTAGTGAGCTCAGGCGGAGGCTTTTTTATGCAACACTTACCTCACAGGCAGAAATACATTAAAAATTGTGCAACACTCAGATCCTAAAATGCGCTTTTCTACATTTGAAAATTTACACAAATGGCTTATCCGAAAAAGCTGCTTTGATAGGGTTGTATAATTTATCCCCAATTAACTATTGCCAAATAATTACTCCAGAACTGCTATTTCAGCAAATTTCCAAATGTTAAGGCTCAAAATAGATACATCCCTCTCTAATCCTTGAATGATGCTAAAACAGTTCAAGGTTTGTTTTGCTTCAACTAAGAGCAAGAAACGTTTTTATTACACTTAGGGTGTGTCTAGACTACATGCCTCCGTCGACGGAGGCATGTAGATTAGACAGATCGGCAGAGGGAAATGAAGCCGCGATTAAAATAATCGCGGCTTCATTTAAATTTAAATGGCTGCCCCGCTCTGCCGATCAACTGTTTGTCGGCAGATGGGGGCAGTCTGGACGCGCCGCGTCGACAAAGAAGCCTTTCTTGATCGGCACAGGTATGCCTCGTGAAACCAGGTTTACCTGTGTCGATCAAGAAAGGCTTCTTTGTCGACGCGGTGCGTCCAGACTGCCCCGATCTGCCGACAAACAGCTGATCGGCAGAGCGGGGCAGCCATTTAAATTTAAATGAAGCCGCAATTATTTTAATCGCGGCTTCATTTCCCTCTGCCGATCTGTCTAATCTACATGCCTCTGTCGACGGAGGCATGTAGTTTAGACGTACCCTTAGAGTCAAGGGTATGGGTGTCACAAGTTAGGCAGTAAAAAAGTTTTCTGAATTAATCAGGAGGCATTGTCAAACGAAAAATGAATAGAGAGCCAATCTTTAATCTTGAATTTATTTAATAAACAAATCTACCAAACCAAGTAGTTGGTTACATAACTTTTCTTTTATCCTAGTTCAGCTGACGCCAGATACAGGAATTGAAGAGGAATATTAAACTTCTTCCCATAGGGACTCAGCTTAATGATACACTGGATAATAAAATGTTCTATGAGTCATTTCCCAAATCTTGGAACAAACACTTTACAGTATGTAAGCTGCTATTGACTTATCTTAGCTTTCCAGCTTTTATAGTGGGACATTCCAGGTTGTCAAACACTTTCAAATTTACAGTGAAAATTGCCAGGAAATTTGAACTTATTTTGTATGAACGTAAGAGTGATACAACAAAATCTGCATACTGTAGAACTGAGCTTTTAAAACTTTATACTGTACCTGATTCTGACTGGTCATAGCCAAAGAAACTCAATAGTTTCAGGAGCAGTTTCTCCTCAATTTGGACTGTGAACTTCCGAGCAGTGATCATCAGATGCTACAGAGAGAAACACTTATTTAAATTTACAGCATGAACAACAGCATTTTTCTCCATCTACCCTTATTAACAAAGAAAATCTAATGTAATTTGACAGTTCTTTTCATTCATAGGCTTTCATAATAGGATTCCCACTGTCAAAATGTCGTGGGCCCTTCCTCCTCTTATATTTACAAGAAATCTGCAGGGAAATCTATTTGTTTAGTTCCTGTAACTATCTATGCTTAATTAGTAAGTATTAAAATTGCAGAGTTATTACCAAGGGACTCTGACACTGCGATCAGCTGTTTTTCAAATAATGTCAAATTTAATACAGGCTTACTTTGAAGATTTAAGTTTCATACTAGACCTTAAAAAACCTGCCGAGAGTTGTCACTGCTGTGTAGACTAAGATTAGTAAATACTGTAATATGTAACTGTTAACATTTGTAGTTATGCTTCTAAATTTTGGTTGATACTACAAAGTGTCAACTTTTCATCACAAGGACCAAGGGAAAAAATTCACCTTATATAACGTTATGTACAGCATAGTACAGTTGATTCTGCACATTATGGTAGGATGAGTCTCTCAATTATCCAAGGCTATCAGTTAGTGGCTTGAAGACTAGATTCTGGAGTTAAAGCACAAAGGGCTCATCTAGACTACGCGGAACAGTCGTGCAGAATTTGCATATCTTCTTCTAATCACACTTTTGAAAGCTGAAAGTAGTTTAGATGCAGCTTTTTCTGCAACCTCCCTTCGTCGAAAAGCTGCGTAAACCTCATTTTTTGAGGAAGAGAGGCTTTTCGACAAAGGGGGGAGAGGGGGTTCGTCAAAAAAGCTGTCTCTAAACTACCTGTGGAATTTGCATATCCTCTTTTGACTCTTCCTCATAGTCTAGATGAGCCCTAAATGTTTGGACCAATTTGACACTGTCTACAATTCTATGCACTGTTATATGTAATATTCTTCAAGTGACTAATTAAATTAAGGATCTTATTGTCATTCTTGATGGAATTTAAAGATCATCAACTTTTTTTTGGAGAAGAACAGAGGATAACTTTAAGGTCCTGGCCAATATTCTCTCCCTTAATAAATCAAGTTCTTAACATTTAAGGGAGAACTGTTAAAAGTTACATGGCTCCCACATTTGCCCACAAAGTCACGACACTGTCATCAATCACAATGTACTTTAAGATACTTAGCGTCTCGAAAGTATGAATGAGCGCTACAAACAAATAGTACATCTACATATCTGATTTAATTTAAACTGCTTACTGCTTAAAAACTAGGAACAGCTAAAGACAAACTTAATAAAAACAATGACATTTTAATGTTACTGTCAAACAGGATTACCTTGTATATATCAGTTAGTGCATTCTTACTGGGAAATTTCACTGCATTTAATTGCACTGCAGGGCCTGTTTCAATTGCTTCATTTTCACTGATTTTGGGGGTCAGAAAGAGCATGAAAGGCTGGGTGGTGCCAATGAGCTGGTTATCCACCTGTAGAATTAACAAGAAAACAGTATAACGTGATACTTCTTTAGCACAGATAATGAAATTTAAGCTCTCTCTCTTTAAATTGGAAGAAACATTTGCAAAAGGGGAGGGGTTGTTTATGTCTTGTGAACAGCAGACACATAGAACACACTATGCACGCTATGAGGGGAGCAAGGCTGGAGCAGAGGGAAGATGTAACGGGGGAAACAATTTGCAGAAGCTGCACTTTCCCTTATGCCCCACTTCTTTGCCTCCCTTCCCAATTAGCTATTTGGCTGCATTTTTACCTTTTCACCTTTTCTGCATTACTCCCCCAAAACCATTCCATTCCCAAACTCACTCTTGTACCCCACCCCACAGCCTCTCCTGACGCCAAAATCCCTTCCAGACCCCTCATCATCCCATCCTGCACCCCACCTTCCACCTTGATCCTGAATCCCTATCCCACTTGATGGCAGTCCTGCCCCTCATTTTTGTTCCCACCCCAGAGCCTAAGGGACTCTACAAAATCCACTAACTCTGGCCTATGGAAGCCCTGAACATCAGTCCTCCCTGTCCCTTCCCTTTGGCTGGAACGCCAAAAGAGTAAGGTGTCTCAGCTGGGGGTTTTGGGAGGAGTGGTCTTACTTTTCACTTGTATGTGGTCCCCAGTTAATTTTTCTGCGGGTCAGTAACCCCCAACCCAAAAAAAGGCTTCTCACCCCTGCCATAAATAAATAAAACATTGAAATCTTGTGTTGGACATAATGTTTTACTTTATTTTAAATGAAGTTTGATAAACTAACATGAGAAAGTTCATCTGTTTAATAATTTAAATTAAACCATTCTCCCTAGCTGCAGCCCTAGCAAAATGGTTTGGATGTAATTATGCAATGAATGGTGAGTTTCCATTTGTAACAGGTATTATGCAGAAAGGTTTGGAGAGAGCGGGGACCTCAAGAAAGGGGTGGGGTCTCAGGGAAGGATGGGGGGGATGCTGGCTTGCTCTGACATTTAAAAAGTGATCTTGGATGTAAAAAGGCTGGAGACCACTGAGCAAGAGAATGTTTGATGGTAATGGCCAGCAACTGAGTTTTAATCCAGATCAGGGGTGGGAAATAATTTTTGTAGGGGGTCCACTTCACCAATGTCGATAGTGGTTGCGGGCCAGTTTCGGAAAGGGTGGGGCCTCAGCCAGAAGGGGTGGTTCCCTCTAGGCGCCTTATATGGGGAGAGTAGACTTCGCATGCTCCTCTGTGGAGTGGGAAAGCACACGAGGTCTCTCCCCATTGCCTCCCCATCCAGCCAGGGCACACAACTCCTAGAGGGAGCTGCTGGCCGTTCTGAACAGCAGATTCTCCAGAGGCCAGGGGACAGCAGAGTGGGCTGGATGAAACTGCTTGGCAGGACAGATCTGGCCCATGGGCCATATATTGCCCACCCCGATCCAGATTAATCACCAGACTAATATGCACTCAGTTTGCTTCTTGCCAGAAGAGATCTGCCATCAGCTGCAATTTGCAAAATGAACCACCAAGACAATGTCATCAACACATTCAAGATCTCAAAGCAGAAGCTATTCAGTTCAATGCTGTCAACAGCAGATTTCTAGAGCTTATCCATCAATCAACCCTGACTTTGAATGACAGAGAGAATACAGCTTTGCTGAACTACTACGGAGACAGAAACAATGCCCTGTATCTGCCATTGACTCGAATGCAGCTTTCCCTTCCATTACAGAACTCTTCTATCAATTACACTATCTTCCCAGGACCACCAGGATGCTTCATTGGATCATAGAAACTTGTGCACTGCACTGAAGTCTAGAAAAAGTGCTCTTAGCAAAATTCAGACATCTTCTCAAAATGCTGTCTCAAGGTGAAGGAAGAGCTGGTTGACCGTAGAGCAACAAGGTCTAAAGCCACACTTACAGCCCAGCCTTCATTCTTTTATAACAAAAATTAATGGGAAGAATAACATTTAAAAGACATCCCCAGATGAGTTCTTTTTACTTAATCCTAATCACACGAGGATTGAAATTTCATGCAGTGTTCTTTATAGCCATACATGGTACATATAAAAAAAAATCCAAAAGTTCCTTCTTAGACGAATAGCATACTGAATGCCATGAGTCCTCAGTCTTCTTTTAGGGCCCAAACCTGCCAGATGTTAAGGGCACTCAGCCACATCTGAAAAGTGCTTAACACTTCAGTGGATTCCACAAAGCAGCCAAGTGGCAGCCAACTACTCAACTATCAGACACAATAAACATGGCTCCACAGACAAAGCTTTGATGCCCAGATAATGAATACAGAGCACTAGCACAAAAAGAGCTACGGTTAGTCTGGCAAAAGACCTTAGCACAGTTACTGTCAAAGACATGCACATACGAAACAAATGATAAAACCACTGTTCTGCAGCGCGTTGTTTTTATACTTAAAAAAAAAAATTGTACATTTTTATCTGTATGGAGGCAGAGTTAAAGCAGAGTAGGTACCTTGTTTGAGGAGTGTAACTTTACCTCTATTTCATGGCTTTCTTTGGTTTGCATTTTTAAATCTAATATTTCTGAAAGATAATAAGCACTCAGTCTTAACTTTACCCTTTCAAATCCTTAAAAATCTGAGTGTGGGAATATATATACAATATTGGAAAGGTACTGGCTATCTTGACTGTAATTCCCAAGATCGAGAGGTTTACCAAGCTTTTACTTGTTTGATTTTGCATAGTAACGGGACATTTTGATCAGAATATCAGAGCAAAATTCTGCTCTTATAAGAAGGTGACCATACCATCTTTATGTTCATATGCTGTAGACCAGACCTGGACTTTTATTGTTTCATCTGAAACATCATCTGTCCCTTTGCATTATAAAACACATTATATATCACTACTTTATTACATATGGACATGCAAATACCTACTGCATCCTTAAATGGGTTATGAAAATAAATTCACACATTTATTTCAAAAATAGTTACCTGTACATCCTGTATACTGAGCTCAAGCACCTGACTGGATGATAACTGTGTGTAGTGAACATTAATTCCAGTGAGGCTTGCGAACACCAGCTCTTCAGGGACTTTATTAACTAAAGATAATCCTATTCCACCTTCTAATTTCACTAGCACCTGAAAACACAAAAATAATTGTATATAACAAGCTTGCAAGACAAACTGAATTGTTACTTTAAATATAGTTTAAAATCTGAGGTTGAGACATGGAAAATCAACAGAGTAAGAGATCTGAAGAATAGTGATGTAGATTTATACAGGACAACCTTGTACACATCTGTCCTTTATGGCAAAAAAAATAAAGGCCTACCATGTTTTTTTTTCTTACTTCCAATTCCTGATCTGTGTCTGGATTTTTTAACTTGCGCAAATCTTGTTCCGTAACTGGAAGTTCACTGCCTTCACATGATAAACGATCATTTCTGCGCTGGTTAAAATCTGTTATCTAAAAAAATAAACTGATAAGCATTTTTTTATTTATGTTAGGGATGTTAAATGTTGGTTAATTGAATAATTGAGTAACCTCATGAATTCTTGTTGGTTACTCAACTATTCAACCACTGTGCTCCGGCCCCACTCCTGAGGAGGCAGCAGCGTGGGGTCTAGGCAAGAGCTGGTCTGCGAGGGCCAGCTGGCTACCTGTAGTTCTGCACTGCTGCCTCTGATACAGAGGCAGTAACACTGGGTGGCAGCAGCCCCTGTCAGGAGGGACTGAGCTCCTGGGCCCAAAATGAACCAGGAGTGAGCCAGGCTGCCTGCCTGCCCACCTGGCTCCTAATACACTTTAAATACAGTGCCACAGCAGTGGTAGGTCCCAGACCCGTCACAAACCAGGACTGAGCTGGGCTGCTAGCCAGCCTGCTAAAAATGTACTGGGGTGGGTGGGTGGGTGCGCGCGCGCGCGTGTGTGTGAATAGTATACAGCATTAACCTGTAAGCTTTTAATTGGTTAATCAACTACACTATTACATCCCTAATTTTATGTATAGAAGAAAAATCAAGTATATTCTATCCCACATGGTAGGACACTAGCTTTAACTAAAAATACAATGGCAACATCTCTGATGAAATCTGAAACCAATTCTACATATTATATGAGATTTTTCTTAATTACAAATTAAGACAATGCTTTTCTAACTTTCTTTTACTTAATAATTTACAACTGCACTGTTAAAAATGTCCAAACAGAACAGAAACTAATGAGACAGTGTTCAAAATGTATTAATTTTCACCTGAAGAACTCGAGTTGGTCCATCTGGAACAACTCTGACTGCCAGTACTCCTGACCCAGGCCTCATCTTCTGGTTTACAAACTGCTGTTCAGGTGGAATGGGCCCCAAAAACTCTACAGACATATCAGGACCAAGAACCACCTCAGCCCCATCACGTAAACCTGATATTCCTCCTTTTGCCTAAAAAAAATAAAATAAAATAAAACATTAAAAGCACAAAGCAGAAACACTGAAATGGTACAGAAGAGTAAAGATAATGTTGTTTGAATATATTAATTTAAAAAATGTATTGCAAAAGCACTTCTCTTTTATAGCTTACATTACTTCAGTCCACATACTGAACATGTATTTAATTTTTCTCTCTCTATATTTATGCAGCTGGAGAAAAGAATCCACAGAATCTGTATTCTGTAAAGGGTCAGAAAATTTCTTGGATCTATTTTCTAATCTTTTATAATATATCCAGAGTTAAGCCAAAAATACTGTGGCCTTTGTTAAAAAAAGACTGCTCCTTAATAGTGGAACCTCAATTTCTTTGGCTGCTTTAATCTGACAAGAAAGGAACGTGCTACCACCACTAATTTGCAGCTCATGTTGGCTTGTCCACTATTAGAGATTGTCCTAGCTTCTGTTTCCTTAGTCCATACATAAGCTACAAAGGAATTCCCATGTGCTCATATACATGCCATGTAGGTTGCATGCAACTTGCATGTATATATTACAAGCATGCCATAAGTGCACACGCAAAGCCAATATAACATTGTGGAAATAATGATTTAGAAAAAAAATACTGCTCCTATTTAAAAAAAAATGGTTTTGAATAAGTATTCTTGGGTAGCAAACTTGCACAAGTTTCAGTGTAATAAAATATCCTTATTCATGGTTGATTTATAAGAAAAGTGCATGTAAAATGAATGGCAAAGGGGGTGGTCTAGAGAGCCTTCTAACCAAAGATGGATTAATAATGACAGAAAATCATCATAAACTCCTTGATGGCAAAGTGAAACCAATTTGACGGCCTCAGTAATTCCCAATGAACACACATCCACACCATAAATACATCAGATCAACACAGAATGGCATCCTTGGTGGCTGTCTCAACCTACAGGCTAAGAAGTGAATAAACGCTAAAACTGAACTATGGTTTCAGCTCAAGAAAAATCTCTTAAGATTAGGCTTGAAACGCATTGGCAGAAGCAACATGGGTGCATTTCACTACCACTATCCTTTTTCAATCTCTACTGGAGACTGAAGTCCTCTATCTCCAAGATTCTCAATCCTGCACCTTCTATAAGCACAGCATCTACATAAGCTTCATCAGAACATAAATGCACTCTTAGAAGGACATTGTGAAACACCATAAAATATTTCCCACAACCTGTATCCTGTTTGTAACAAAAGAGATTTGTCTCAAGCTTCAAAATGGATCTTAACAGAGATTTCCTCCTCCATTGCATAGATATGCTGTTTTGTTATTATAAGATTAGTCATCAGCATGGCAGAGCTGCAGGAATTTTGTTTTGTTTTTAATTAATATACATTTAAGCAATTATTTTAGAAAAAACAGCACACGAAAATGACATGCAATTTATAAACAAGAAAAAAGGTCAGGTCAAATATAGGACTCTCAAATGCTGACAGTTTCCCTTTAACCTTTGATTTCTGAGGACTGATGCTATTATCCTGTAACTTACATATCCATTCCTGATACATTATATGAATCAGTCTTTGATTGAAGAGCTCACATAGCAAACAACACAGTCCCTCTTTACACCAAATCAAGACTGATTTCTACTGGCATAGCTTGCACAACTCATTGTTTTTCAATGTTATTCTATTATAAAATGTCAATTTATCACATTCATATTTATCACAAAAAACAAACCCTGTTGTCTACTGCAAGAGGAAGTAGATGTACACAGAATATACCTTCCAACAAACTTTGTAAATCAGATAAAGATAAACATGATTAAACCAGAAAGATATAAAATACATAGTAATAACTACAACAGATCACCATAAATATCAACATTCTTTAACTTTCAGGGCCAGAGTTTCTCTACGATGCACCACATTTTTTTAGCACTTGCATGCAGGTATCAGAATTTATCAGATGTATATGCATGTGTTAGTTGCATGAAAAGTACATGTACAAGTGTCATGCAGAGCTTAATGAAGAATGCATGACTAAACAAGATTGAGGCATGAAAGTTATATATCCGATTGTCAGAAATGTGAGCACACACAACTCCAACTGACAACAGTGAGTTGCACATGCTCTGCATCTCCGAAAATGAGACCCTTAAGCCAAAATTTTCAGATTTAGGTGCCTTAAGTTAGATGTCTAAATCCCTATTACCATCTAAAACGTTGGTCTGATTTTTAGCAGTAATGTGCAATTCTGGCTTATATTAATTTTTAGTAGACTAATTGCCTAACTGTGGCATCTAAGACTGAAAAATCTGGTCCCAGTTTTCCAGTGTTTAATTGATTTTTACCCATAGGAATACATGCAGATAATTAAAGCCCTTTCTTAAAATTATAATCAGGTGAATTGCTAGTTGAATCTTTGGTCTTTTAAATAAAAGATATAATACCAATAGCCCACCTGATCTGAACCTCACACACCTCAGTCAGCAAAAAGTTAGGAGTAGAAATATTAATACTGACCTGTACAACAAGGCCATGCATTCCACAAGTTAATTTGCCATCTTGAAAACTCCATGTCTGAGTAGTACTGCGCCGTCGATCTGGCTTTCTCAGCATTAGGGGCTCATACCTGAATCAAGCAAGTGACAGACTGAAAGTTTTTACTTTTAGATTCCATTGTTGAGAAGTTTTAATTAGTCTCACACACCTATTTTGTTCTATTTTTAAAAGTATAATATCTATTTGCTCTTGTAGCATTGCTCCTAAATAATACGTGTGAGATACAAAAGAGATTCAAAAGGGTGATAAAGCAATGGCAGGTTATGAATACAATCACTGATTCTTCAAGCCATCCAGTAATCTAATGTGGGTAATTTAAACATCTTAGACTATTTAACTTTTAATAGCTGTACTTTTAAAAAATTTAGTAAAGATTAGAATCTATAGCAATTAAACAGAAATGATGCATGGCGAACCTGTTATCTGTGACTGCAGCCAGGCCTGCAATATCTAAGATCATGGATGATTCAACCACTCGAGGTGAAGATGACTTATTGGGGTTATGAGGAACTGAGGAGCCTTCATGGCAAAGCATGCCGGTGCCAGTCATTCTCCAAAGTTGGGATCGTTTCCCTGGTTCCTATAGCATATGCATAAAAGATGATCATAAAAAACAGACCAAACAACATATATTTATATTCAATTACTGAGTTCAGTAAGTGATGGTATTTTGAATGATTTTTACATATCCATATTTACAGCACCGATTCAAAATTAGGGATGTAAAATCCTGCGTAACTGTAAAATGAGTAATCCCGTGGCACTTTAGAGACTAACAAAAATATACAGAGTATCATGAGCGTTTGTGGGCAAAACCTACTTCTTCAGATGAGCTTGAAAGAAGAAAAAAAGTGGTTACACTTCACGTTTAACCAGTTAACCAATTAAGGGGGTACCACTCCACCCAGCCACTCCAGCCCACCTGGAGCAGCCCCTGCCTGCAACACACCCAGGCTCACCATGGAAAGGGGCTGTTCTGGATCAGACCCCTGTCCATAACAGGTGAGGAGCTGCTCCAGCGCCTACCCATTAACATTAAGGGTGATGCTTACTGGTTAATCTTTCACATCCCTATTGCTAATAGTATATATCAGTGGTCCCCAACGCGGTGCCCACGGGTGCCATGGCGCCCGCCGGGGCATTTGTGTGCACCCGCCGACAATCTGGGCCAGCCCCACCCCCGGCGCACAGGAGGCGCCGGCCCCAGGCGCGCGACACACACCAGCGCCGGGTGCGCGGCGCTCGGGCGGCCCCAGCCCCGAGGCACATGCGGGCGCTCGGGCGCGCGGTGCTCGAGCGGCGCCAGTGCCGGCCCCAGGCGCGTGGCTCGGGCGGCAGTGCCGGCCCCGGGCCCACGGCACAAAGCGCTCGGGCGGCCCCGGCCCTAGGGCACACGCCGGCGCCGGGTGCAAGGGCATCCAAGTCCCCTGGCGTGCCCCCAGACACGCGGCCCTGCCCCCGGGCGCCCGGGAGCCTCTAAAGGTTGGGGACCACTGGTATATATTAAAGCCTACTGCAATTATCAAAATCTGCTTATTGATCTTTGATATCAAATGTGCATAAATCCCATACATATTGGAAACTCTGAGGATATTAAGTTACATAAACAAACATTATTCAATAATGCTCTATTTACATACATTTCTTTGTTTCTTAAAAAAATGGTAAAGAACTAATTGGCTCATTTGCCTTTTTTTTTTTTTTTTTTTTTTAACAACAAAAGGACTTCTTGTCTGCAACTTCAGCACCACCTCTAACTTTTCTCTTGGTCTGCTATACACTTTATAACCCTAAGGTACCTCATCTCTAATGTTTCTTTCTACTTTTATTCTGATTACTCTCTTCCCTTTCTCCAACTCTGACCTTCATAATTTCTTCCCCATTAGTGCATGAAGCTTCTTGAACTTTCTTCAACAAAAGATACTAGTTTCTTTTCTTAAAATATTCATCTTTTTTCTGTCCTGTCCACACTACCCTTTTAATTTCCAAACTTGACTTCCCAGTATCCTCTGCTCTTCTATGCTTTTCTCAGAGAAAAGCTCTTTGTAAAATCCGTATCTAAATCTGTTACTATCCACTGCATTCTTCCTTTGATCTATCAGTCTGCAATATCTTTCTTTAAATCCTCATTGGATCTTTGCAAATATTGTATTGTTGATATCCAACAACCTCCTCTCTAGTCCTACAGTGTATACATGTGATCACCTCACTTAGTCTTTATTGGCCCGTGTCAATTCCCTTCTCCCAATGAATACAACTTCATATCCACCAACTGGTTTCAACCCTTTCCACAGCTTTTGCTCCACTCACTCTCTGTACCTTCCACAAACTATTCTCCCGACTCCCTGTTGTACCGTTCATCCTGCTGGGTCTGAGCTACTCTGAGCTCTTCCGCCTTCACTATTAAATAATAATACAAAACTTCTACATAAGTGCTAAGTATTATTACTATCATACTGAAAGTATCTTTAATGATTTATTTTGCCTACAACAGATTCTCTGTTCCATCTTACAGAGGCTATTAACCTTTATAAATCCAAATCTAACACATTTCCTTTATTTCCTTCTCCCAGATCCCTTCAGCTCTTACCCTGTGTCTCACTCTTTCGAGTCAGTCTGTTATGGTATAGACGTTGCATTCTTTTTAACAGAATTAAATACAGAACTAAAACAAAATATATTTGGCTTATATCCGTTTCTAAAGAGTATGTAATGCTAGGAGAAGGGTGGGCAATAAAACAGCAGCAGTTCACCAGGATTAGTCCCTAGTGGGCTGCTGTCATTATATTCACTCTGTTCTGTTGTATGTGAGATCCACTGTCCTGTAGTAACATCAGGTGTGCCTCAGTTTCCCTGGGCACTGCACAATATCTTGATGATAATGGGAATTTTGGTGTGATAGTCTCCCTCATGTACACAATAGCTGATGTTTTCTGTAACCCAAGCCTGAGAGGAGGGTGTAACCAAGTGACACCTTTTCACCCAGGGAAGCTGGACAAAGGCCTGAGGCAGGGCTGGCTGCAGGGTGATCACAGATCCCTTTGGCTGGGAACAGTGAACTGCAGCCAATGCGAACTGGAATTCCCTGTACCAGAGAAGCAAGTAAATATGGCAGTATGGGAGCCTGCAAAGGGCTAACCCTGATGGACTGGATCTGTCCCATGTGCTGATATTGGTCCACCCATGTGCTAGGACCATACAGCAACAACATTCCTAGCACAATACTATTTTTGAAGCCTCGCTGATTTTCATACCTTTTTCTTTAGTATGACTCTGTGTGTCTTTGGAGAAACATCCAGGACAAGCTCTGCACAAGCAGCATCTTTATTTGAAGCAACTGGCCTTCCTGTCCCCTGTTGCAATCTAGAAGTTCAAGAAAATCCAACACATATTCAGATACATTGCTATATAGAGTTGCGGTCTCTTTTGAAGACTGAATCAGAACCATACCCAGCTACTAAAAGGACAATTTATGCTTGACCTTCACAACACATTATACAAATATAAGTCAGGTTATAATTACACAATTTCCCCTCATTTTTGGAATCACTGGGATAAACCATCAGCATTGTATTTATATTATTAAAAGTGTTGTGTTTTCAGGATTAGTAATGGAAGCTAAATGTCAAACTCAGAGTTCAATTTGACAGCTAATTTTTTCATTGCTTACACCAGTGTTTCCCAACCAGCGTTCCATGGGACCCTAGGGTTCCGCAGACCATTGTCAGGGGTTCCACAAGAAATCGTGGAATAAATAAATTAAATTTGTTTTCTTACAATATAAGCTGGCATCTCTCTCTCTCTCTCTAATGGCTCTTACAAATAAAATTTCTTGACAATAATTTAGCAGTAATTGAATTGCGCTCCCCGCTGTCAACTTTTTCTGGCCAAGCAAACGTTTTCATAGGTAGGGGTTCCTCAGGATATGAAAAATTATTTTAGGGGTTCCTCCATGGGAAAAAGGTTATGAATCACTGGCTTAGACCAATATTGTAAAGTTAGACTTAGTGTTTTCATCACAAATTATCTTAAATGTTCTATAATTCAGTTACACAAGTGTATGTGGACTGAAATATGGCAAGTAAGTTACAAGTAACTTGCCCTGTGGCAGTGCTGTGAACCACCAAGGGTAAGATCAAGTTCTGGATACATGTCCTGATTTTCCATTTCCTTGTATGGCAAATACTGGGATAACTATGGGTGCAGCAATTTAAATTCCTAAGAGAAATAAATAATGCTAAGCTCTTCATCTTTCAACAATTAGTTGTACAGAGAAACCATATCCAGAAGAACTGGCAGACAACGTGCTTTGTACATGCACATGCAAAAACCTTAAAAGTGCATTTAATCTTTAATTTGTATTTCAACTAATCTTACTTCAGTCTCGAATCGGCAGCAGATCAATAATAAGCAAATGTACATGTAGTGACACGAAGATATTATAAAAACGCCTCAATCAAAAATCAACTTCCCTCATTAGGAGGCATTCAGTGGGACTCAGTTCAACTGGAGATATCACAAAGAGCAGATGAAGATACCAGGTACTCATCTCACCTGTCTCAGAAATCATAAGAACAGCCGTACTGGGTCAGACCAAAGGTGCATCTAGCCCAGTAGACTGTCTGCCGACAGTTGCCAGCACCAGGTGCCCCAGAGAGGGTGGACCGAAGACAATGATCAAGCCATTTGTCTCCTGCCATCCTTCTCCAGCTTCTGACAAACAGAGGCCAGGGACACCATTTCTATCCCCTTGCTAATAGCCTTTTATGGACCTAATCTCCATGAAATGATCTAGCTTCTCTTTAAACTCTGTTATAGTCCTAGCCTTCACAGCCTCCTGCAGCAAGGAGTTCCACAGGTTGGCTACACGCTGTGTGAAGAAGAACTTTCTTTTATTAGTTTTAACCTGCTACCAATTAACTTCATTTGGTGTCCTCTAGCTCTTCTATTATGGGAACTAATAAATAACTTTTCTTTATCCGCCCTCTCCACACCACTCATGATTTTATAAACCTCTATCATATCCCCCCCCAGTCTCCTCTTTTATAAACTGAAAAGTCCCAGTCGCTTTAACCTCTCTTCATATGGGACCCATTCCAAACCCCCAGTCATTTTAGTTGCCCAATCCAAAGCCAAAGTATCTTTTCTGAACCCTTTCCAAGGCCAAAGTATCTTTTTTGAGGTGAGGAGACCACATCTGTACACAGTATTCAAGATGTGGGCGTACCATAGTTTTATACAGGGGCAGTAAGATATTCTGTGTCTTATTTTCTATCCCTTTCTTAATAATTCCTAGCATCCTATTTGCCTTTTTGACCACCGCTGCACAGTGTGTGGAAGTTTTCAGAGAACTATCCACGATAACTCCAAGATCTCTTTCCTGATTTGTCGTAGCCAAATTAGCCCTCATCATACTGTACGTATAGTTGGGGTTATTTTCCCCCCATTACTTTACACTTATCCACATTAAATTTCATTTGCCATTTTGTTGCCCGATCACTCAGTTTGGTGAGATCTTGTTGGAGTCCCTCACAGTCTAGGATAGTCAAGACAGAAGCAAACAGTTTGGTATCATCTGCAAACTTTACCACCTCACTGCTTACCGTTTTCTCCAGATCATTTGTGAATAAGTTGAAAAGGACTGGTCCCAGGACTGACCCCAGGACTGACCCTTGGGGAACACCACTAGTTACCCCTCTCCATTCCGAAAATTTACCATTTATTCCTACCCTTCGTTTCCTGTCTTTTAACCAGTTCTCAATCCAAGAAAGGACCTTCCCTCTTATCCCATGGCCATGTAATTTACACAAGAGCCTTTGGTGAGGAACATTGTCAAAGGCTTTCTGAAAATCTAAGTATATTATATCTATTGGATCCCCCTTGTCTGCATGTTTGTTAACCCCTTCAAAGAACTCTAATAGATTAGTAAGACATGATTTCCCCTTACAGAAGCCATGTTCTTCTACATGCCTCACAATTTTATTCTTTACTATTGTTTCAACTAATTTGCCCAGTACTGAAGTTAGACTTACCGGTCTGTAACTGCCAGGATTGCCTCGAGAGCCCTTTTTAAACATTGGTGTCACGTTGGCTTCCAGTCATTAGGTAAGGAAACCGATTTAAAGGATAGGTTACAAACCACAGATAATAGTTTAGCAATTTCCCATTTGAGTTCTTTTAGAACCCTTGGATGAATGCCATCCGGTCCCGGAGATTTGTTAACATTAAGTTTTTCTATTTGTTCCAAAACCTCCTCTAATGACACTTCAATCCGGGACAGTTCCTCAGATTCATCACCCACAAAGGACGGTGCAGATTTGGGAATCTCCCTAACGTCCTCAGCCATGAAGACTGAAGCAAAGAAATCATTTAGTTTATCCGCAATGGCTTTATCGTCCTTGATTGCTCCTTTTATATCTCGATCGTCTAGGGGACCCACAGGTTTTTTAGCAGCCTTCCTTCTTCTAATGTACTTAAACATTTTGTTATTTCTTTGAGAGTTTTTGGCTAGCTGTTTCTCAAAATCTTTTTTTGCTTTTCTTATTACGTTTTTACACTTGATTTGATAGTGTTTATGTTCCTTTCTATTTAATCAATCCCTTGTCTTCATTTTCCCCACTATTACTAACCTTTCCCCGACCCATGTTTTCCACCATGGCCTAATTTGGTAAGAATCAGATTTTTCCTTTCACTACTGCTCTAGCTGATAATACTATAACTCTGTCTTTGCAGCACCAGAAAAGCCTCAATACTCAAATATTAATGACAGCTCAATACTCAAATATTAATAACCTTAATGAGGCTAAAAGAACTGGAAGACGAGTACTCATTAAAAGTAGAGATTCATTCTGTAAGAAATTCATGCAGTACACCAGCTGCTCTTCAAATTTAAGTGCTATAATAACTTGACTGGCAAGCTGCAAAAGTACAGAAATGAATTAAGTAACACAAGGCCATGTCAGATATTCATCATATTACCAAGTTTACAGATAAGTACACTGAAACACAGAGAGGCTAAGTTATTTGCACAGGGTCTCAGAAAAAGTCAGCGGCAGAGCAAGAAATACAACCCTGGAATATTGACTCCCCTTCTTCTATCTAACAGACTCTTCTAGTTGACTCTGTAGCCATCGTAAGTGTAACAATATGTGATATCCTTACACAGGTAAGTACAGTATAACAGGAAGTTTTTTCAAAATAGCTTTAATTAATGTCTGAATATTCACCATTTGCTTTCAAAAGCTATTTTCAAGAGAATATAAAAAAGCGTTACCCTGAGAAAGTATACGTAGCAGCAATATAGATGAAGTTTTCATAATAAAGCTGTTTGCTGTCTTGAAAGTCATTCATGCTGCAGGTAATTTCTGAGGAGCCTGCCCCTTTCACTGAAAGCATGATAAAAGGTGGGAGGGTAGGTTCATCCCATGCATAATCCAAAGAGGTCATTGGCTTCACTTCAGTGCAGAGTCTAGGCTCTGCAACACCATGCTGAGTAAAAACAACTGGGACCTACAATAATGAAAGAAGATTTTAGAAAATGTTACTCATATGTGATTCAGCAGGCAGATGCTATTGCCAGTGTAGCTCAGAGTTGTGATTGTCTAGCTTTTCAGCACATTAGTTGTAATTTTTGGCATATGTTATTTCCCTGAATGGACTAAAATTTATTCCACAGCATTTCAATTCTTGCTTCTTATGGCTTAAGAGTATAAAGTGTCTTTCATTCAAAGTTCTCAATGCTTTCAATCTGCTGGGAAATTTTATTTTATATATAATCAAACTGAGGTATAGCTAAATTAGATGTATCCTACAATAATTGAGCATCAAAGCATGGAAAGAACTCAGTAAATCTGAATCAGTCTCCCAATCATAGATCAGAACTTGTTTTTACAAGTGCTGATATGGAACTTACTGTAATTCTCCAAGTAATACCTCACTTTAGGCACCTTCAGTGGATAATGTGGAGGACTGAGAATCAGGTTTAGACTCTATTCCCACTAATGTATGTTATTAATGTGTTATATAACGTAGGCCGAGTTATAAGTCATCTACACCTCAGTTTCCTCATCTATGAGGGTTAATGATACTGATCCACCTTTGTAAAAAAGCTTTGAAATCTTTACATGAAAAATGTGTGTGTTAAGTATAATAATTTAATATGATGATGCTCTCTTATAAGAAGCTCACTAAGAACTTACTCTGAAAACTAAACAGCTTTTAATGCTTAAATACACAAATGCTTCTCCTTATTTAATTTTTTTTTTTTATCACTTCACTGGGCAAACAGGTGCAGCTCTTTTACAGGCTAGCTGGGAATACATTGAGTACACACGATTACAATTGTTTTTACTTTTCAATATATCTATAGTTCTTTACCTTGGAAAAATTGTCTATGCGAAAAGGAGGAGGTAACTGATCAGTGTCACCAAATGAGATGCGGTATGTAGCTCCTCGAAGGGTAATTTCAACTCTTAAAAAGTAACATTTCCCAAGAGTATCCCTGGAAAACAAAACAGCACAATATACTTAAAGCATTCATAAATGTGTGCTATTAACTAGTCTCTATGTCAGCATTCTGTAACCAATGATGCAATTAGTTAAACAAGTTCTGGAACAGCTTAGGCATATATTAAAATAAGGTCGAAAAATAATGTAATCTAATCCTGCTAAATAGCTTGACTGAACAGGATTTCGCCAAGATAGATGCACTCATTCATTATTTATTTTATGCAATTCTGTTTGAGTTCTTAATTTGTGCTCGTGACATGTGCAAACTGAATCATCTCCATGCTGATAAAATCCTTGGACTTTAAACACATTATTATAATATTAACTTTGTAAAAAGCATGTCGATTTCATAGCAAACAGCAAATGTGCACAAGAATTCATAGTTCTTTTAATTAAGATTCTTAAGAGAGTCAGAAAGTATCTGCTTTTCCACAGCAAACTAAAAGAAAAAGAGGTCAAACAAAAGAGAATTAGATACTGTATAAGATCTGTGTTAGTGTAGTCACAAGTTTAGGTATTTGCCGCCATCGGACATTAAAGACTTTAAAAATATATTATCCATGTACAGTAAGTACCTCATATTGATATGGAAGGAGCTATTTTTGTTGACTTCAAAACCCCCAGACCAAATGCAGTTGGGAACATTCATTAGCCGTACACATAATAATTGATCATAATCATTACGTGGCCAATGAAACACAACACTGGAACCAGGAAGAGTAGAGATATAGCCATCAGGATTGGAGATGCCCTAATAAGAGAAATACAGATGGTATCACCACCACCATCTTAAAAACAATAGACAACAACCAATCTATATAGACTATGAAATTTGAATGAAGCAATTTTTTTTACATACAATGAATAGTAGCAATTGGATATTCATGAAAAGTTATTCTCATAATCAAGCTATAACAGCAGTTTATATTGTCACGCCAACTTTGATCCTGAAGCAACTCCAAATAATTTACAATTATACACACACACACACACACACACACACACACACACACAATTCTTGAATGGAGGGGAAAAGAACCTACTGCCACAGAATATGTTGCACAATGGTACGAAGAGGGGATATTTTTGGGCAAAACAAAAACCCCTATTATTTTAAAGAGAATCACGGGATCTTTAATGTGCACACAAATGAACTCTTTTCCAAAGGCCTGACCCAGCAGCCTTACAAAAAACTCACACATCTAATTCAGCACAGCAGAATCAACACTATTGAGAGTTTACATTATATTAATTATACCTTTCCTCCTTCCCAGAGAAACTGCTATGAAAAATGTTTATACTGTTAAAAAATATTACTTATTCGCCAGTAGAAATATCTTACCTGACCTCTGGCAAATTCCCGTTGAGCAAAGGCAAGCTTGTGTGTTGATTTATTATCTAACAGGTAACGGGGTGCAAATGTTACCATGCAAGTGTCAATATAACGACCTCTCCCCTTCTTAATATCAATACCTAATAATAAAAAATAAATAGTCTTTTAAAAATAAAAATATTTACTGTTTCAAAATATTTAAGAAATGTAAACTTAAAATAACATTTCTCAGATTCAATGCATACATTCTACAGCTTGCGCATATTTTAAAACAGAACAGCAAATGAAACCTGGTTTATACAATGCCATCTGCTATACTTTTTTATTGCCTATAAAGTGGATTGCAGTAGTTGGCAATCTAGTCTTCTCAGCATTACGGATGGCATAAAAATAGCTTGTTCTTCTTCCACTTCAAAAGAACAGTCCAAACCATCTTCAGTTAAAATCTGAGGGATGTGAAGAGTCACCATGAGCTACTCAATTTATGAAAACCAGATACATAAACACTTATAATCAAATACCAATTCAATAGAACATTCTGAAAGTTTTGGGACTGGTTCTGTTCAATATCTTCATCAACGAGTTAGATGATGGCATAGAGCAGGGCTACTCAACATGCGGGCCCATTTGTTTGCAGCCCACGGTGCAGTTCGGGCTTACATGGGGCTCAACATGCATCCCACAGGTGGGATACTTTGAACATGGCCTTTACTCCACAACAGTGAGACGTCTCCCAGGTGGGGTTAGCACTGAAAGATGCAAGTGGACAGGCTGGCTGGAACAGACACGTACAGGGTGTCAGCATTTCTAGCCCAAAAAGAGGAGTTGCCAGGAGCACTGGGCATTGTCTCAAAGAAGCTATTTGTATATATATTTGCATGTATTTGCAACCACACTTAAGTTGTGGCCTTCAGCATATGCTGTGAATATCATTGTGGCCCCCAGGACTTCCAAAGTTGAGAGGTCCTGCCTTAAAGGATTTGGGTAAAGGGCAGTGAGTAAAGGCAATGCTTAACAACAAAAACAAAACAAAAAGCAAAAAAAAGCGCTAAAATAAAATTTTCATTCAAAAAATTCAGTGGGTTGGCTTGGCCATTGTGCACAAAAACCATGAGACACTATATTCAAATTGCAGGTTACCGAATTCTAATCCACTTAGTGCACGAAAGAGAGGGAGGCCCAGTCTATCCATCCGCCCTCCCTTGAACTTTTCTTTCAAAGAGCTGTTTTAGTGACTTTCTTTCCACCCAAGGTTCCTCCCCATTTATTTGAGAAGGTCAGAATGCCTTTAGGAAAAAGTGCAGAATTAGATGAACATAAGAAAGGAGAAACACCCTGGAAACAAACATGGAGTAAAGGTATGAAGTGGGGGGCAGGGGGGGAGGAGGAGGAAGAAGGGAGACAGAAGACAGATCTAGAAACAAAAACACCTAAATACTCAACATGAAAACACACAAGCAACGTATGAGCTAGAAGCTACAGTACAGAGACATTCAAAAGAAAGTCCAAATGGTGCTTTGAAAACTACTATATACATGTAAACATAGACAGTCTGCAAGGATAGCTTGCAAACAGAGTCCATAAAAACCTCAAAGAGCTCTGAGGAAATACAAAATAAAAATAGCTTAGATAACTCATGCTCTCATTGCTTGGAGAGCACATTTTAAATACTACCGTTTCTTTTTAAATATTCTGTCACCTGATTTGACAGCATATATTTATAATCATGTTAACAACAATATTCATATGACATTTCCAAGTCACTTTAAGACACTAAAAAAAACCCTACACATGGGCAAATCCTGTTTTTGTACTAAGAACCTAAATATCCAATGAATCTAAAATGTTAGCTATTTACTTAGGCCATAGATGTAAAACTGACAGTGGTACATTTACAGATTCAATTATAATTTGTAATAGCTTGTTTTGACATCAAGGCATTTGTTTCATGCCTTTGTAGTTAATATGGTAGCAAGATTCCTACAACGCATCAGTGGAAAAGGCCCAAATCAAGTAAGATTAACATTTTAAGTCTAGGAATGTGTTATTTGCAATGCAATGCTACTACCATTATAAAATAGCCAAACACAGTGTTGCTCCCTGATCTTTTAAAGACAAATGCTTTGGGAAAAAGTTCTGGCTTATGTTTTTCATTAGTTGATTCCTGAACAGACCCTCCCTTGTGAATATGTGACCTGTGCTGGCTTGCTTCCCAAGCTGTGCCAAATGTAGAGGAGGTAAAAGTCTTTTAATGAAAAGGAAAACCACCTCACGGCAAATTTTAGAGTCAGATCAAAATAGGTTATTATTACACTCAGTGTCGGCAAGGTTTATGTGGCCACTCAGATTGCATTTTGGTGTGCTGCAGTCTGTCCATACTAGAAACTTTGATGTCATAATGGAGATCTCCTCAATCCATGTGGCGTATGAGATGGAACAGACCCGGAAGACATTACTTTAGTTCTACATTCTTAACAAAAGGTCAGAAGTTGAGCTGTATTTGGTAGGATTTGGAGTGTTTCCGAGCAACACCTATTAACAGAAATGAATACAATAAAGTTGCTGGGACTGTGAAATTTAGAAAGAGGCTAGTCAGAATTGATCTTTACAGGGGGAGGGGAAAAAAAATAAAATCAAGAAAACCAAATGTTTCCACTAATTATAAATAATGAAGTAGGAGCCCTAGGCCAAGAGAAAGAGTTAAATAAAATTTATCTTCACTCACTATGAAAGCATCCTTAGTCTGCTAAAGGAAAGGCAAGATGGAGACCTTACATTCACTATAGAATGTTCGATATCTATAAAACTAATCTAGTCCACTGACAAATTTAAGCAGTTTAAATTCTGTTCAAAAGTGGGACTGGAGTATCTGACTATTCATTTTTACAAATTAACAACAGAGCACATACTTGTATGTCTTCAGACAAGGACGTTTTTCAGATAGGTTACATGGGAATTAACCAGAAAAGAGACTGTAAAGAAAAATGGAAGCTGCTGGGTTTTGTGTTCATTACAAGTAACACCATTTAACATTTTAAAGCACTTATCCCTTAAAAGTGTTGTAAGAATAAAGAGGGTAAAGTGCAGTAGGTGTTATTCTAACTTTTTAGATAGGGAAACTCTGGAAGATTTTAGGGTATTAGTCAAGCCCCTAGAAGATATCCATGTAAAAGTTAGGATTAGAACACACGAATTCCAGGTTACTGTGTTCAGATCACACCACTTTGTTATTGTATTGACCTTCTCTAGTTAAAGATTTGTGCCATAAGTATATAATGAGTACAGGCAGTCCCCGGGTTACGTACAAGATAGGGACTGTAGGTTTGTTCTTAAGTTGAATCTGTATGTAAGTCGGAACTGGCGTCCAGATTCAGCCGCTGCTGAAACTGACCGCCAGTTCTGACTTACATACAGAATCAACTTAAGAACCCCAAGCGTCCCCAAGTCAGCTGCTGCTGAAATTGATCAGCAGCTGATTCCAGGAAGCCCGGGGCAGAGCAACTCTGCCTCGGGCTTCCTGTAGTCAGCGCTGGTCAGTTTCAGCAGCGGCTAAATCAGGACGCCTGGGGCAGAGCAGCTGGGGTGCTGCTGGGTTGCTCCAGTAGCGCCGCTCCTCGGCACTTCTGGACCAACCCAGCAGCACCCCATCTGCTCTGCCTCAGGCGTCCTGATTCAGCCGCTGCTCAAACTGACCAGCAGCGGCTGAATCAGGACCAGAGCAGCTGGGGTGCTGCTGGGTTGGACCAGTAGCGCCCAGAGCGGCGCTGCGGGACCAACCGGCAGCACCCCAGCTGCTCTGCCACAGGCGTCCGGAGAAAAGCCTAGTCTGCTGGGGTGGGGGGGGGTGGGGCGTACTAGCTGCGCCCCCCCCCGCCCACCCCAGCAGACCAGGAAGACACGGGCGGCGGACCGAGACGCACCGCGGTCCCGCCGCCTGGGTCCTCCGCGGCTTTGCTCCCCGTCTCCCTGGTCTGCTGGAGACCAGCAGACCAGGGAGACGGGGAGCAAAGCCTCTGAGGATGCCGGCAGCGGGACAGCCGTGGGGCGTCTGGGCTGTCCCGCTGCCAGCTTCCCCGCGGCTTTGCAAAGCCGCGGGTGGGGGGGCTCGGGCAGCTCAGGCGCCCCTGGGCTGCCCGAGCCCCTCCGCGGCTTTGCTCTGCGTCTTCCTGGTCTGCAGACCAGGGAGACGCAGAGAAAGCCCCAGAGTACACGGGCGGCAGAACCGCGAGGTCCCACAGTCTGTGTACTCTGGGGCAGCCCCGTTCGTAACTGCGGATCCGACATAAGTCGGATCCACGTAAGTCGGGGACTGCCTGTATAGTAGCCTAAATTTGTGTCTATCACAAGAGCACTGCATAATTTACTAGAAAAACCTTCACACAGCAATTCCCATTAGGAAGTTTTTCTTTCGATAATGCAGTTTTAAATGAAGTTAACTGTAAGGAAGCTTGCTCCCCAAAAGGCTTTATATTCACTGCAATATTTGAAAGACTGAGAGTAGATCTGTGTGGTTCTGTATGAAGAGGTATAGGAAAGAAATTTATTTCTTACCATTATATGGAGACAAATGGTGGCTGCACTGTTTCCATAATATTTAACAAATAGATCCATGATTACATACCAATGTTATAAATCAGGCCAGGTCGGTTTCCTGGCTGGATCACTTTAAGGGCTCGGACACCGCTGCCTCCATCCAGTGAGAATCCCTGACACCAGCAGGGCATAGCTTCAGGGTGGATTCCTTTCCCAATTCGCATTGTACAGCTAAGGATAGCGAAAGAACATGTTGATTTATTTATCTAAATGAAGAGTTACGTTTCAGAACAATACTTTGGTGGTTTTTACACTGAACCCAGATATTTAAACTATGCACAGTAACAGACACATTAAAAACCATACACAAATTCTCTTTTCTTGTAATAACATTACAAATTTTATCCAATATTCTTTAAGAATCTTGCAAACATCTATGAAAACTCAATGGCTATAGGAGATAAACTAGGAAAGATAGGAAAGATTCTGTTGCTTACATTTTACTTCAAAAAAATTTAAAGTAAAATGTATGCAACTATAAACAATTTTCAAATCACATTTTTCGAAAAAGTAGTAACCAACTAGTATTTTTACCTTGTTTCCATTTTTTTCATGATGAGCCAGTTAAACTTTTTAATAGTCAACAAGTCAACAATAACAACAACAATCTCTACCACAACTACAAAGGCCTTGTATAGCTCTTTTTATTAGTGGCCAAAGCACTTGAAGGAGCTGTCATTAGCTCAATAAAATGTTGCAAATTCAAACTATTTTTCTTCCTGAGATTAGGTTCAACTTTGTATTAGAGAAGTCCAGTTTCTCAGATCACATCACAAAAAAATCACCACTGCAAGTGGCAGTATCCATTATCTTTCTGACAATCTCAGCAGAACAGTCTAGGGATGAAAAAACCTTGGAGAAAATGTTTCCTTTATCAAACTGGAAAGAAAAAGGTCATGATTTTTTTCAATATATATTTTCACCAATTATTAAAAATAAATGGTCTTTAAAGAGTGAACCGTATTTCCAGAGCAAAATCCATTAAGAAATTGCCTGATAGGCTGCTCTATTTGTAGCATTCTTTGCAATCATATCTGGAGCTCAACGATTAGTTGATACATGCAATAGCAGATTCTGCCAAAGAACAACTATGTATAACTATGCAGGAAGGCTGTGCAGGGATCAGCTTCATGATGTATGAGAATTAAATGGCTCCAAAATCCTGCCATTCCCTTGTGTATCGGAAACATAGCAGTTCTGCTGCAGGCAGTACCTAACTGATATATGAAACAGGTGATTTGGGGCAGTTTTAGAGGCTGATAGAATCATAGAATACTAGGACTGGGAGGGACCTCGAGAGGTCATCGAGTCCAGTCCCCTGCCCTCATGGTATTATGATAGATACGCTCAGAACAAGAAGGCAAAGGGGGGAAGGGGAAATCAGCACAGAACTAAGCTACGAGTCACTGAAGCAATAATAAGCTACTACAAATGACAGAGACTCCACTATTTCCCTTTTCTGCGTTTAAAGATTTTTCAATAGATGTATATTTTTATAACTGTGTGTGTGTTTACATCATTTAAAATTATCTCTGCTTTTTGAAAAGTTTAATTAATTTGTTAAATTCAAATACAAAAAGGTAGAATTGTTTTAAATACACTTTTTGAGTAACTGTTTGGTTTTTATCCAAGATTCCTATTATTTTGGGGGTTTTTTACGCTAGTCAAATTATTTTAGTTGTAGTAAGGACATTATCAGAATAAGCAGTCTGGTATATGTCCTCAGGAAAGAGAGACTTTGGATTTTCTTGCTCTACCAAGTTATGGGGAAAAAAGCATGATTTCCATATATGTAAAATAAAGCCACGGCAGACTGCATTTATAATACAACTAGCCAACCAAATGATTTGTTTTCAGTATCAAATGTCTAAATAGGGAGTAAGCTCATATCTCAAACTCAATACTTTATCAGATCATCCTGCCTATGAAGGATTTTTCCTACAGGATATTCGCACTTAAATACCAGCTGCTGATCCTTTCACTAATTATTTTAATTCTCTGTAAGCATTTTCCCTTCCCATCAAATTACTTACAAGTTTGGCTGTTCTTTGTCAGCGTAACAGAAGAGAAGTGGGCTCAGGCTTCTAGCAAGCTCATGTTCTTCAAACTGTCCTGCTGCATCTGTCTTCGCATTGTCCTGTCTGAAGATCAGTGGTAACCCTTTAAGAAAAAAAGAATCATAAATGAAACTTTAATTTACACTTAAATTTCAAACAAAAAATACTTCATCCAGGACCAGGGCTAATATTATTAATTTTGAAAGTAGGAACGATAATAGCAATTTTAACGTTTAAAGAACAATTTGAAATGTTTATGTAATATGTAACCCACTGATCAGCACATTGTATATTTCACTCTGTCTGATTGACAGAGGTTATGAGATTGTTACAACGCCAAGCTACACAGCCTGGATTTTTAGTTCAATCTGAAGAGTGTGATGCTTTCAACTTTGGAGTTCTCTGCTTCATACGTTTGTGTATTAGTGCCATCTGGGCCATCACAATACAATTACTGCTTTAGAATTCAGTTACTTAATGCAGATTCTTCTGTATTTGAAAAACAAATTCTAATATTTTATTTTGATTTATACAGAGCTAACCAAGCTTTTAGGTACTTTATTACATTTAAAAATGCATAACTGAGGTTTTCTAAATCTTCATTGTAACAATTCATTTATTTAATTGTGTATAAGACCTTCACAATAAGTATGGATATTTACTATTTGTTGCAGCCTATTTTTTGCAACTTCATTTTCTTTAATCCATTTTCAAAAGTTACATATGGTTGCACAGCAAATCAACACTAAATGGAATCCTCATTTCCAGGTGAATTAAACATACCTGTTTTGTTCTTTAGCCAATATGGTGCAGAAATGAATATTTTAAGAGACCCTTCAGCTCGACATACAATCCTTATGGTTAGATTTAGTTGTCGCTTGTTGGCATCATACAATCGCATTCGAACAACATAATTTTGTGTCCCAGGAGGAATCAACAGCTCCTTGCACAGTGGGAAATTTTCCAGAGATACCCCTAAAAAACAAACACACACAAAAACAAGTTTTCCTGACTGTTCTGAGAAAGTCAAGTCTTCCTGGAATATTTCATACAGCTTTCACTAATTTTACTTCCTTTTAAAACTACCGGTTTTAACTTTCACATGAGCTAAGACGTTACAATTGTCCCAGTCCTCAAATTAAATCTCATACGATAATATATTCACTTAGAATATTTTCCCAGCTTAGCCACTGTTGAGAAAAATAATTCTGTCATAGCTATCTTCCTTCAATATCAGTATTTCTAATGCACTTTCCCAAGCACAGACGAAAATTTAAAACTAAGATGTTTGTTAATAATTATTTTAAAAAATAAAGCAATTTCTTGTGGCAATAAAAGTAGCTGATGAGAAATTTCACAAGAACATGAGCACCTGAAATGGAGAGACTCGATGAGCTACGAATACAACTCGAGAAGAGCTCTCTCATACCAGCCTGCTGTGCATTAATTATCTGTGTGGATCCTGAACCTTTTAGAGCACAGCCATAAGGTCCACATAGCCAGTTAAGGTGCAGCAGCTAGTATGAGGTAGATTTAGAACAAGTTTTTGTACCGCCAAGCCCTCATAGTACATTAACATCAGAAACTGGCCTAACTGGGAAACTTAACATGTTATACATTTATTGTGTTGCAATTTTGTGATTTTATTGCAAGTTTTACAATATTAGGTATTTTTCTTTGAAACCCAACTCCTGCAATGAAGTGATTTTGTGAGAGAGATGGCTTTAATTAAGGGGGGGAAGGAATAAGTTTCTAGTCCTAATGGTTACATTAAAAAAAAAAGGTCTTGTGACGTGAGTATATTCCATAAGTGTACCATAAAGGCTCAGAAACCAGAAAATATAGAACCGCCCCCCCCCCCCCAAATAATTTCTTTTAAAACTAATCTCCTGATGGGGGAGGGGGGTGAGGGAGAGACGACTGGCTCATGATTTTTTAATTCTTAGGTTGCCAATACTGCAAATATAAGGAAAAGAATGTTTGGGAAATTTTACACACATTTGCACCTCTAGTGCCATTAGCTCACAGACATTTATCTTCCTCCCTTCCTCCCCCCCCCCCCCCCCGCATCCCCCTTCTGTTCTGAAATTTGATTTGTCCTTTTCATGTGTGTTCATTTTTTTAAATTTTATCCTTTGGTATATATGGTTGTGACTATTTTCTTCCACTATTTGATCTGAGGAAGTGGGTCTGGCCCACGAAAGCTCATCGTCTAATAAACCATCTTGTTAGTCTTTAAAGTGCTACATAGTCCTGTATTTTGTTTCAGCTACACCAGACTAACACGGCTACATTTCTATCACTATTACACACACATACACTTTGTGCTTCACATGGCATTTGTCTCTGATCTTTCATGACAAGCCCCCTCCTGACTAAATTCTGTACAGGATATCCAGTAAGAAAGATGCATTTTTCTTTTCAGTTTAGAGTTCAATAAGACATGTTAAAGTAGAGAAGGACATGTGAGTAGAGAACGACAAACATATTTTGCTATAAAGACTGGACAAGGAGAAGCTATTGACTCATTAAAGACACCATTTCTTTCAACTGTTGTATCTCAAGGTCAAGGCTGAGCTTGCACATCGAAGTCTGCTCTGCACCTCTGGAAATTTCAGCATCAGTTTCCTCCTGCTCCCAAAATTTGTCCAAGACCTCCATAGTTTGTTGGCCTGAAATAGTCACTTCCACATCGGAAGATTAATGTGGCAACCAAATGAATCTGATAATTTCTCCCCTTTGAGTTGCGTATGCACGCAAAGCCTTCAACCCACCTACTAATGAGCGGTACACTGATCATGCCAGCTACTCAAATCCTTCCAAATCCTTTTGATAACAAAAGCCTTTAATGTTATGTCTACTCAACTCGTCACCAGTGGCTAGCCTGTGTCAGCCAACTTAGGGTACATCTAAACTACAAGCTCCTGTTGACAAAGAGTGTCTAGACTACATCCAGTTCTGTCGACAAAGCAAGTCGCTTTGTCAACATGACAGTGTAGATGCAATAACACCTTCTGTCGACAGAACTCTGTCGACAAAAGGCATTATTCCTCGTAGAATGAGGTTTACCGCTGTCGACAAAACTGCAGAGTTCTGTCGACGTTATGTCGACAGAACTCAGCAGTAGTGTAGACGCAGGTATAATTTTGTCGACAGAAGGCCACTTTTTTGGACAAAACCCTGTGGTCTAGACACACCCTTCGGCTTGGGTTGCAGAACTGCTGTATTGTAGGTATGTAAAAATGAAATATTAACCGTGTAAGCAATCAGAATTCTATCCATTCCATGGTTAGCCATGAGGCAGCCAGCCACCCCCGCCTGGGTCCATGCAGAGTTTTACCATTAACGGTAACAAATAAGCATAAGCCTCTTACAGCCCTCCTGCATTGTTGAGCAACATTCCAGGCTCAGGATGGAGACTGAACTGTGGAACTCTCAAAACTTACAGGGCACTAAAGTGTGGAATGCAGCACAGCAGTGAAACAACCCCCCAGACTTAGCCCAAGTCATCGGCACAGTCCAGCTGTGGGTGTCTAGCTGCTGTGTAGATATATCCTAATACTTCAAGCTATTGCACAGAGGGTATAAGAAAGCCCACAGTTATTTTACACTGGACTTGACAAAATGTAGGCATGTCCATGACAAAATACCATTTTGAATCTGACAAATTAAACTACTACAGCTTTTTTTTTGGCATCATTTCCTTTGTGCATTGGGAGCAAAAGGTAAGAGGTGAAAAGGGAAACAAATCAGATTTTTATCATTTTCAGATAATTCATTTTTCTAATTGATGTGTGTTTGATGAATATTTGCATAAGAAATGCAACAGCCCAATGAAAACATCACATTAAAAAGCTTATTTTTCTTTTTGTTGCCACAGACAACAAAACATGCAGTTATTCTGAGCTTCTCTTAAAGTAGCAGCAAATAACAATGCCCCTGTAATACTTTACCAAGCTCAATGTTCTGAGATGTATCAGCCGTATGCAACGCTGCCTCTTTGCCAGGTTTTAGTGTCCCGTTAATTGGCATCCCTTTAACATAAAATTCGAGTTCACAAGGTAGCAAGTTACAGATTACCACAGTTGGCAAGAGATAAATGGTATGCCCAGGCTGTCTGAAAATCTGTTTAGCGCTGTCAGAAAATATGTTTGAGGGCATGTAATCTGGATAATTCTCTTTCTTTATAGCCACACAAAACCTATGAAGAAAGACAGATTTGTGTGAAAAAAGAGCAATGGATTGAATGGAATAGTTGTATTTTGGCTCTCCAAGCACAAGACTGAATCTCATGCCATAGTGCAATTTACACAATTCATAACCTGTATAGCATTTAGAATTTATTCTCCATAATAAACATTTTAATTTGATTATAAAAATATTCCAATATTTTGCACTTATATTGCCTCTCATCAGATACTCTCAAAACAGTTTACAATTACACCTCAAAACAAGTCTGAACTTCCACAATTATAGCAGAATCCTTCTTAATCTACAAATCTGATCATCCTCACAAAAAAATGTCTACACTTCTTAACACATATTCGATAGCAAAGTGTAGTATATAAAGAGATCACAAAGTATTAAACTTTTACTTTTAAAAATATACTAGTGGGCTGTGCCCCATACTTGCTATGCTTGCCAACCCCTACCTCTCATGGCCAGAGAACGTGAAAGATGATGACATGATTCTGTCGCACGGCAGGAAAAAAAATGTATATATAGAGAGAGTGATTACAGTGCATATACTGGTATGCTATGAAATACTGACTACTGAAAACTACATTATTCCTGTGAAATAAATTAAAATTACATTCTATAATGCAACTGTATTTTTGTTTTTCGCCTTTTCCCCACTCTACCCACTAAATCATACTGTCTTTTGGGATTTAAATTAGATACTCAAATGAGGAAGTAAAATAACACTTCTTCAGGTAACACGCTGTTAGAAGTACTCATATCTTTTAATCAGTTAACCGGTTAAAGAATTTTTTTTTAACAATTTGCCAATTAAATGCGATGTCACATCCCTACTCAAAACAGTATATATTTTAAAAAACGGAACTAAAAATTGATGGTCTGATGAAATGACAACCATTCGCTAAGCAAAGGTGATTTCCTTCAACTGTTCTTAGGAATGTCACATATAAAGCCTAGAGAGACAAGGTGGGTGATGTAATATCCTGAAATATCATTCAGTGTTCATTATGTGTTGACACGGGGATTAACATAGCGTACTTAATATTTTGGACAATGTACTTGGATCATAGGCAACAATCCTGCACTGGCAGGACAGCAGACTAGGTAACCTAGCAGGCTATTCCCATCTCTAATTTCTCATATTTTATTAATTAATAAGGTTAATAAGAGTCACTTCACACTTTTGTTATAGAGATGGTCAAAAGCAGACATAAGAACCATTTTGCTCTTCCGAAAGAAATGTTAAAAAAAGCCCTTTACTGGTTTATGGTTTCTAATAAGATTCTGTATCCTTCTTTGATGTCAGCAAAGGAAACAGTCACAGCCAAGCTAATGCCAATGTCTGTTTCCTGCTCCTGTAGTGGCAGTTTATTGAAATAAATTAGGAGGATAATTTGTAGCTCCCTACCTTTTCATATCTAGCTACATCCTGTGGGATGGATTGGGAATAGAAACCTGATCCTTTTCCTTCCAGTCATCATGGAAGTGCCCCATTTCCTATTTTTAAATACCCTGAGGATTTGACCTCATTTCAGGAGGAGGGATAGCTCAGTGGTTTGAGCATTGGCCTGCTAAACCCAGGGATGTTAGCTCAATCCTTGAGGGGGCCATTTACAGATCTGGGGCAAAAATCTGTCAGGGATTTACTTGGATCTACTTGGTCCTGCCATGAGGGCAGGGGGGTGGACTTGATGACCTCTCAAGGTCCCTTCCAGCTTTATGAGATGGGATAATAATAATATATGGAGATATACCTATCTAATCTTCCTTGTATAACTACAATAGTGTCACATGGAAACACTTCCTATTATTCTTAAGGCGTCAAACAAAAACAAAACATAACCAAGGTTTATCTCCAAATAACCGGTTTCCCATTCCTCTTTACTTCTTTTCACATTAATTCCCTTACCAAGAATTGTTAAAAGTTATAGCAAAATATTTAGCCTTGTAAGGTCTTAATTACCTGAAAAATCGGCTGTTTTCAGATTCCATTGAATGGCACTCTCGTTTGCTGCTACATGTCTCTGCTGCCTTCTGCACGTTAGTCCAATGAATGGGAGTCTTACAGAAAAAGACTCCCATTCCTTTTGGCCTGGCCTGCAATCGCCAAGATGTAAGGTGTAATGGAATAGCAAAGGAATCCCCTGGCATTACTGCTGGAAGCACTACAGGTTCTGCAACCAAATCACAAAGGAAAACACATACTTCAGGTTGGGTCATTTGGTCAAACTAGAAATAATTTCTTCAGTTACAGACTTTGTACCACACAATTAAGAAAAGCAGCAGCAACTTTCCCATGATATGTAGTTCATCCAGTTCAAATGCCAAACTGTTGGTTAAAGTGCTCCCAGGCCCACTTATGGAGGGCTGGGTGCAAAGGGAGAAGCTGCCCCAGGACCTTGCAGTTCAAAGGGGTATGGGGCTCCCAGTCGCTGTCGCTGCTACTGCACTGAGGACTGAGGGGAGGGATATGCCATGCTCCAGGCAGTGAGGAGGGCTGTCTGCCCCCGGTCCTGCCACTTACTCCTGAGGTTCCCCATCTGGGAACACAGAGCTGGGCCCCTCTCCACCTTGCCAAAGCGCCTGCAGAGGCTGTCGGCTCCCCTAAGTGTTCCTAACAGTGAGGCAACAGCAAGAAACCAGTGGGCTGAATTCCATATAAAATGGAAATGGATAAAAAATTAGCTGGAGTTCTAACTTTGTCTCTCTGGCTGCCTGGGTTAAAAGTTCCATTTTAAGTGGGTGTGGAAAGAAAAGTTACTCATCTATTACTAGAGTTCTTCCAGCAAATTGTCAAAACAGATCCACACAGAGCCAAAGATCAAAACTCTCTGCCAAGTTCCTGGTTAGAAATGAAGTACTTGTGTCCTCAATCCGAGGCATATTCTATACATGGACTCATTAAGAGGTGTGGCCCTCCTCGTAGCCTCATCTCCTCCAGTTCATGTAAAATGCAAACTGAAACTCCCTTTGGTTCCTGCAGTTTAGCTTACAGACCATTTCACCCCTAATTAGGGCTATCTTGTCAGCACAAGCAGAGTTGAAATTTGTAAGATTTACCATCTCCCCCTTTTTCTCAGCTCTTCCATCCCCCTCTAGAAACAAATTCAGAGGTTTTTCAGAACTTTGGTTTCAGGAATCAGACTTCATTGGGGTAATCAGTTCTTCTGCCATTATGGTCAACATAAAGATAATTTGGTTTAAAAATGTTCAAGAGTATGGATAAGAGGCCACTATATCACTCCCTCAGAGCTGCATGAAACACTTGAAAGTACAGATTTCATTTCTTTGCTAGTACTAGCATTTGCCTTGCTCAGGTGAAAGAAGACTATCACATAACTTTTAAAGAAAAAGAAGCAGTCGCCTCTCTCGAATGACACAAATATACTGCAATGCATTTGTTTGACTATGATGATGAAAATCTTAGAAGTTGGGTAAATAATTTATTGTAGGAAACAGCTTATGTAATCTTGATTTTAAGCAAAGAAAAGAATGTCTGAGGGCAGGTAAACAATGCACAATACTTTACACATTCCTTTCTTCTGCTTGGAAAGAAGAAGAGAAAAGAATGTCACACTAACTTTAGAAGAGCGTAACACAAAACTCTTGTTGTTGCTTCAGATTTTATGTTTCTCCAAAAGAAATATCTCTACTTCCTTCTATATGTGTAATTTTTTTGATGGCTTCTTCTAGACATGCATTTTCACTAATGAACAGGACAAGAAAAAATTTGAGACAACCAAAATTGGGGCCATCATAAATGGTTCTCATGGTAAGGATTTTCTCACTCATATGTTGCAGGACAGTGTGGCGACAATGTTCTCAGACTTACTGTCAGGCGCTGAAGGGCTATCCAGTCTTAATTCCATTGGTATTTCCAGCCTATTTTTCACAATCAATGCAGAGCGCACAGTTATCACCTTCCGAGCACTTCCTTCCATGGTAACATCAAATACCACCCGAACTGGAGGCAATGAAGAAAACTGCAAAGCCGTTTAAAAAGTTTAGGTATCAGAAAATGAAATGATATCTAGCAAAGGAATGCCCAAACTTTGCTTGTGAGTAACAGGTGCCATACCTAATTTATACATTTCATATTTAAAAAATACTCATATTTATGTGTACTTATATTATCTTTGATAAACAACAACATTATTTGGCCTTGACAAACTAAAAGAAAAAGGGAATGAAAATAAAACCACAAGGAACCCTCTAGAAAGCAATAGCAGATTTCTCCTGCTTAAAAAAAAAAAGCTCTTTATGGACTGCAATAGGAAAGTAGCATCCTGGGCATTCCAGAGCTAAGGTGTTAGAAGCATTTTATTAGTATGTTTCATGTTTTAAAAAAAATTCAGAATAGCCTGTAATAAGTCAAGGTTCTGTTTGGTCTCATTTTCCTTAGTACTTCTCACTGCTTTCAATCATTGCCCTCTGCACACACAGCCAGTAAATATCTTTAGATATCTACAGTGACACATTGCTTTTCAATATATACACAATGTACTATCACAAAATCCTTAGTGACACTATAAACTTTAAAACAATTAATTTTTCCCTTCACACTACAGAAACAAAAAATCCATACTATATATGGACCTAAAGAAAAACTGCTACAGTATTATTTTAAGATACTGTATCCAAAACATGCTGACAATGTACTCGTATTTGAGTGAGAACGGACTGTCGGTCCAGGATTTTAAACTTCCATTAATTTTATTAAAACAAAGTAAAAAAACAAACCTAACACAATGAAATGCACATAGTTTTGCTGAAACTTGCCAGGAGCATATTCAGCATTCTGCAAGTCTAAGATCAGAAGGAAAACACAGAAGTATTTTATTTTTTTAAACGTAGCCCCCATTCTGGGAAGAAAGTTCACAAGAAGGTTTTATTTAAAACAACCGAGACACCTCAACTAAACTCACCACCCAACTAAAGCTACTCAAAATACTAACCTCAGTTATGGGGTTAGTAATTTACTCAAAATTTGCCATTTCAAAACATCATGTCCTTAAAGAAGAATTCTAAAGATTATGAAGAGAAAGATTAATATAATCTTTCTAACATGTTATGTAATAGTATTTTTATTTATTCTTAAAAGTTTTGCTCTTAAATATTTCTGGTGAACTTTGCACTCAGTTCAGGTGAAAGACAAATAGTTCTGCATTTAACCTCATGCTCCCAGCATTGCTGACGACAAGAACAGCAGGATAAAATGAGCAATGCCAAGATCTCTTAGCTTCACAGTTTAGGATTGTTGTTTTTAAACTGCAACAACAATAAAAAAAAATTCTGGCAGGCAGAAATTAACACATCTTTTTCCTAGAATTAGTGGCTCTCTATCCAAGAGTCTTTCAAAGATAGCGTTTGGGGAAACAGTGCTCTTCTATCAAAATACAGTTTGCCATTGTGCCGATTAATTTTTAGATAATCGAGCCATCATAGGTCTTTTGTGGTTATGGCACTTGCTATTATCAATGTTCCCTTCTGTTGCAGGTAGCTAAAATGCCAAACTTTAGCTCCACAGGATATGATCATCAAAGGACATGTTCCAAAACTCACTGTAAAGCCATTGAAAATTTCCACTAATGGGATTTAGATTGGGCCCTAAGGAAGTAAAAGTGTCAAGGGGAATTTCCATTCAGTTTGCTTATGCCTCAGTTTTCTCCCAAATCTAATTTTGTACCCTAAATGTCACACTTTTAAAGAGAATTTTATGGTGTGAAGATGTGTCCAGAATCAGTGTCTACTGAGACCAGACCATCAACTCTGTGGGTGAAGGGCCCTTTTTGCACAATACCTAGAACAATCTAAGGGTGGGACCTTTAGGAGTTACCACAATACAAATAAATAAATAGGTTAGAGACAGAGAAAGAGGAACTTGTCACATCAAGTGGCTTTTCTTATATTTCCATTGTCTAATGGTAAACATGTCAAGCAGTGCCAGCTTGTAAAAGATTTGTTTTCTTTTTTTGTCTGGTGCTGATTAAGGTGCCAAAGTAGATGATAACAGAGCTGAGAAGACAGATTGCAATGGTTCTTAAAACCTTTGATGATTAGTAATGGCTCTGGAACAGCCTTCCAAGAAAAGCAGTGAGGGCAAAAATCCTAACTGGCTTCAAGACTGATCTTGATAAGTTTATAGAAGGGATGACATGATGAGACTTTTTACAATGGCATGTAGCCAATCTGTGACTGCAAGCAACAAGTATCAATGACTGGTGATGGGATACTAGATGGCAAGGGCTCTGAGTTACTACAGAGAATTCCCTCTCAGGTATCTAGCTACTGGGTCTTGCATACATGCCCAGTACTTAAGTGATCACCATATCTGGGGTTGGGGAGGAATTTTCTATTACTATTGGAGTGATGTTCAAGATGCTCCCTAACCCACTATAATGCTATTTCACTAGCTTAGTGGACTGTCTGCCAACACAAAAAAGGATGGAAGTTACAATTATACAAACACTTGTGGTATTTGGGAGAGCTGATGTTGGTGATTCTCCATTTGAATGTGGAAGAATGATGAACAGCTTTGATTGGTTTCCTAAATTATTATTACATAACTATTATTGTTGTACACACCTCCAGTACTTGAGAAATGAAATTATTTATAAATAATCCAGTGTGCAAATAGATCATTCCACCTGGTGGTGCCTGAGGTGATAGAGAAGCAGCAATATGTGATGCTATTGCAAAAATTAGTATGAAATGAGGCGAATCACACACAAGAGTAAGGGTCTTCAGATGTAAGAAGGAGGAAATCAGTTGCAATTGCAATCACAGTGTTAAGAAGGAGGAAATCAGTTGCAATTCTTTGGGGGAGCTCTTATTTTTGAGACAGAAAAGGGAAAACAAAACTTTCCCTGTAGAGAAAACAATGGAAGAATGGAAGTAAGCACACATTAGGTTCAAGGGAATGCTACCCTCACCAGGACCTCTCACTACACCCCCAACGGAGTCTGATTGACTCTACGCCTGGAACCCCTCCTCCGCAATGAGCACCTACCTGGACCCCCTGCAGATAGTTATGTGAGCTACCTGCATCCAGAATGCCCCACACCTGGGTCCTTCCACACTAAATCCTTCCATACTTGCATGCTGCTAAGCTGAGCATGTCTGCCCACATCTGGTGTAGAAGGGCAGGGCCCAAGAGTGTTTCTGGAGCTTGGTCCTTCCACTGTCAGTCTCACTACTGATTCCCTGTCCTCAGTAGGGAGGCTGTACGGTCATCTCTCACCTCTGAGTAGCCAGTGACACGGTGCTCCTTATTGCCATGCTGGAGCTTCCATGTTTTTATTATTGATAAACAAAATTTGCAGGATTTTAAAATTTTGTGTGCAGAATTTTTATAGTTTAAGAACTCCTGCAGGAGTAACACTAACTTCCATAATCAGATAAGCATCACTACATGGATACAGCATGCACTAAAGTCTATCAAACGTTTTATAAAGAGAGAATAATCATTACGATGTTTACAGAATTAAACTTCTTTAATTAATATATGTCTAAAGGAATAAGTAAAAACAATGTACTCACATAGACATGGGGATGTATTATATTTGTTCTACTGATGGGGCTCCCAACCTAACGAAGAATAAAGTAAAATTTATTAATCAAAGCATCTTGTAAACTGCTAGTGTCAGTTCTAACAAACCTCACTGCTCTTCTTTGTGAGAAGCAAAGCAAAACTGTAGTAAATGGTCTTCCAGATACTCTCCAGAGCTTTGGAGAAGTGTCAAGATTAGCTACAAAAAGTAACACATGATTATTTCCTGTATTTTGTAATTCTATTGTTTTGTAGAAAAGAAAAGGGAGGAGCTGCCAGAAAAATGTGACAGTATAAGAAATATACACACAGTAATCTCAACAACAGAGTCGCAGTCTTGCACTCCCTGGTCCAGCAACTTCCATGGTCCAATATGATTTAGTTAGCTGGATGTCCACTTATCATGAATGTGGCCAAGTTTCCTGCAGTCTCATAAAAGTTTGCTGTCAGCCACCACTCCTGGTTCTCAAGTGTTCTGTGCTGTTATTTAGCTCTAATTTACTCCTAAATGTCTTTTAAGAGCCCAGTAAACAATAGAGGTGTTGGTAATGCTGCTAGACAATAATGACCTTCTACGATTCGGCAAATTCTCTGGTTCGGCACCAGTCAAGGTCCTGAGGGTGCCGGATTAGAGAGGTTCAACCTCTTTATATGATATGCAAATCTTAGGACTGCTGAAAATATTTTACAACCCCTTCACCCCAGAACTCCTCTTGAATAGTGATTGGCCCTCTCAATAATTTTATAAAATTACAGCTTAGTTCTGCATGACGTCAAGAGACCATCAACTCTTCATTTCACTGATGGCTCAGCAACTTGCAGCCTGGGGCCTTGGAGTCTCATTACTTACTCCTTGTACCTACAGGATTACTTTGGCATTGATGCTGAGGCCTAATGGCAGTCTGTGGGCTGGCCCAATTAAATTTTTGTATTCACAAAAGATTTTTGTCAAAGCAACCACACCCCAGTGCAACCACAGAATTATATACAATTATCAATATAGTTTATCTTCAATCAATTAACTATGGAAAGTAGACCTAAAAAGCCTGCAATAGAGCAATAGGACACAGGAGCAATATTATTGTGATTCATAATTTTAATAATGGATCCATGACACTATAACGAATCCAATATTTCTGTCTTTCTGAGCTTTGATTCTCTGTTGAGCAGAGGCTAACTTGGATAGTTATCATATGTATGTTATTTTTGCAGCTGGTAACTGACCCAAGATCACTAAACACTCATTTTGAGCTGACTGAAGAGAAAGAAGGTTCCATAAGTGAATAGCTACTGCTTTATCAATAAAATTTTGAAGAAAAGATTTCCCAAGTCAACATTTTGGAAAGACATCATTGAAATATATTCAGAATCAGAACTTACAGTAGAAGACGATGTGTTCTTGTCAGGTGCTGCATATCGGAAAAAGGTTCCAACTTTGTCTACTGACACTGGACTAACTTGTTCCCAGCCATTTACTCTCACTTGAAGCTGATGAATTCTTAGATCATGTGTGTGCCTGTTAGTTCAGATAAGTCAAATTAAGGCATCATCCATTTCATTAAGACACCATCTCACAAAGGTAAGCCAAAACAATAATTAGAACCAGTATAGTCTGGATTCATCTGTCGCATTAAGGGATTATTAGTGCTCGACTACTCAAATGTAAAAATATAGTTTTCTATTTCAAGAGTAAATTAAAAAGCACATTTTTTTTAAAGAGGTAATATCCAATGTCAGCTCATACAAACTATGCAAATACAACTACAGCCCACATGCAGTGTATGGAAAACAAAAAATAAACTTGTTAAATACTTGTTAGTATCCTCTGGTTTTAAATTCAACTGTTAGCCAACATACATTCTTCACAGAATAAGGCAGTCAAGCAAACTGACAATCTTTTCTCCCAAGTTTTTCTAGAAATACAAGAAATACCACTTTTACAAAATCAAAATGAGTAAAATAACGTATAGAAATAATTCTGTAGTGGTCAAATCCTGACCTCAAATACACAACTTCCACTGATATCCTTATGAATAGGTTGCTTGTCTAACAGAATTTAGCTGCAGATACTATACATGTTTTCAAGTACGTGAAAAATCAAGGGAAGATTTTAAGATCGCCAAGCATTTAAAAACAAAATTCTACTGGACACCATTCCTAAAAGTTTGTTCTCATGAAAGTGTGCACAAATTCCAAAAGAAAACTGATAGTTTGCTTTTTTACCTGTGTCTTAGTTTCCCTCTGGCTTCAAATTCAAATGGAATCTCCTCACTAGTGAGAACTTCTCGCCACTCACTGACATTGTGCGCATCATCAAGAAACGTTCCATTTTCCTCAGAAATGACACCTGGACTCCCACTGTGAGATAGCGCTGCACTGTAAAAAGAATTACATTAGACTAAAACTTCTATATATTTGTACATATTCCTGAACAAAAAGCCAATTTAGCAACACAATATGGTAAAAACTAGCATAGGAGAGAAAACTAAGAACTCTGAAAAAAAATTGTCTAATATAAAAGGTCTCTAAAAGGTTTAACCAGAAAAAATCAAATGTACTGGCAACTATGGGAATGCTTCAGTGCTCAAAAGGTGGTCATGATTAGACCAATTTTTTTTGTTTTAAGATCCAATATGAATAAAAGTGGGGTTTTTTCCTTTTTCGTCCCCTTTTTATAATTTTTTTTCCAAAATGTCATTATGCTTCCTCATAGCTTAATCTCACAAATTTTTGAATTAAAAAAATTCAACAGAAAACAAATCTACTCTTATCCTTTTTCACAGCATCTGCATGGCAAATATTGTTACAATGACACTAGAACAGTTCTTTACCGGGTAGGTGTAGTAGTTAGGGTAGCAAACCACAGAGTACATCCTGTGTGATTCCGCAGCGCAAATGGTACAAAGGGTTGTCTGCGTTTTGGGGTCTTCATTTCAGCTATAAAAGAATAAAAGAGGTTTGTTTATTAAATGTAACTCACAGAAACATGTTAGGTGTTGATGAAAATTAGTGGAGATGCCTTAGTTACAAAAAATCAAAGAGTCTAGAGAATCAACACACACACACACACACACACACACACACACACACACACACACAGTGAAAAAGAAAAAAAATAGAAATCAAAAACATAATAGATATATAAAAGAACTTTTACATACACACTTAGAAGCATATATTTAATAGTTAAGTCAAATGTCCGCTCTGAAACTAAAGGCCTATATTCACAGGACAGGTATACAGTGAACAAAAAAAGATTTTCCCCTTCACAGTCTTATCAATCTGCATGAGCCCCAAATGTTCAGTGATGATGATTATTTTGTTGATAGATTTCCATCTACAAACTGGACTGAGTTCACCAACACATTTCTTATACTGGAAACTCCTGCATTACAATGGCCCAACTTGCAACTCCCCGCACTTACAATCATTTTTGTAAGTGCAGAAGGGCCCGAAAAACCCTGACTTATGTCCTTGGCCGGCATTTACAATGGTGCACGGCGCCTACTGTTAATGAGGGTTCGAGTTACGACGCCCCCAACTTGCGACGCTTCCCCAGGAACCAATCGCATCGCAAGTCAGGGGCCGCCTGTATGCCCAGCCACTCGTGACATGGGAACCACATACTGTTACTACAGTTTGAATCTCTCTAATACGGCAACCTGAGAACTTGACCTGCGCACAATCAGAGAATTTGTTGAACCACGGAAGGTCAGTATTATCTAGCAGCATTACCATCACTTCCACTGCTTACTGGGCTCTTAGAAGACATTTAGGGATAAATTAGAGCTAAACAACAGCACAGAATGCTGTAAACAAACTTCATGGGGCTGCAATTAACTCAGCCACACTCATGGTAAGTGGATATCTGATTATCTAAAATCATGCCAGACCACAGATATTGCTGGACCACAGAGTTCCAGATGAGAGGTTCAAGTTGTACTAATCTGAGCTAGATTTAAACCATCAGCTAAAGAAGAGAAGTTGTACATTACTCACTACAGACCATTGAGCCATCCAGTATCCACCTAAATGTTATTTTTTATCATTAAAATAACAGCAAGTCAGAAATAGATTTCCTGCATAGCTTAAGGTCATTTTAGATCATAAAGTAAACAAAATCAACCTGAAAGCATCTCAATTAAAAACCAGAAATGTTAAAATGTAGAAAGCTACAAAAACATTGAATAATGAAGTTCATCTATCATATGTGACCTTTTTAATATAATAGAGTATATCAAGAATGTTTCTCTAACAAGAGCAGATGGTACCCTGCTATTTCCTATACCATTGTACTCTGTCAGTTAAGTCTATTGTCATAACAGGATATTGGTTCTGACTGACAAAAACAAATGGTCTACTTCAAAGGGCTATTTTATTTTTGTAAAAGAAAAGTGACTGCTCACTATACCCAATCATCAGGAAAACAACACCAGAACAAAATGTTTTTAAAAAATATAAAGGGAATGAAGCCTGGCATATTGCTCAGAAAAAAAGCACAATATTTAACTGTTGCCTTTCACTGCCAGAGGATTCAGAAGTAACAACATAGAAATTTAATATTATAATTGACTATAATTAATCTTTTTTCAAATATAAATGACTGTTTCTAATGGTAAATCATTGCCTTTATTTTAAGATGAAAATCCAAGTAAGTACAGGTATGTCCATAATTCAACAGTTCTCATATTCTGATGACTTATTCTCCAACCACCACAATAATTACTAAGTTTAGCAGGAGTTATTTGTATCTTGAAGCAAGTCTGGGGTGGTCAATAAGCAACCCATAGGCTAAACATGGTTCACCGGGATTAGCTGTTGGTGGGCCATCAGACACTTTATTTATCTGCGCATCTACAGTTAGGGCAACTCATGGCTTACATTGTCTGCAAATTGCTGTTTCCAGCCAATGGGAGCTACAGGAAGTGATGCAGACTAGGACATTGCTTCTCACAGCTCCCATTGGCCAGGAACAGTGATTTGCAGCCAATGAGAGCTATGAGCAGCATTACCTGCAGACCTTAAGGTAGATAAAGCACAAACCGTTACGAAGCACATCCAGCCCTCAGGCTATTTATTGCCAATCCCTGCTCTATATTTTCTATAGCTATTGGGGCAGACCCCCAGCAGGTGCAAGTTGTCATAGCTCAAATGACTTTAATAAAGCTGTAAAAGCTACTTAGAATTTGTCCCATGAAATACAGAAATTTATCAGTGGATAACTCATAGAATATAACAGCCAAGGGTTTAGTACTATGCAGGTTGTTCAGCTACTTACTCATACTAATAAAATAAGTTTTCTTCGCTTGCTGTCACCCTGACACACACCTTATCTTATTTACTCTGACACTTTTATACGTTCTTATGGCAATATAAATGCTGAAAATATATAGAATTAAAAGTGAAAGCACTTAAAAACATCACAAAGCTTCTGAACAAAGTAATTAGGACTGCCTACCAATAATAAAAACTTTACAGTGGTCTACACCTACAAACATACCAACAAGTTGCCAAAACAGTATATTCTTTAATATATTACTGATCATCAGATTCAACATTATTCCAAACAGTGAATGGAAAAGAAGGCCTGTATTCTTAATAAGATCAGCTATGACTTAAAACTAATTCCATTGAAATTGATTATAACATTTCCAGTCATTACAAAGACAGGAAGATTAAGTCATTCCAGATTAAAAAAATTCTTCTACCAATAGCAGGTTCACAATAATCTTTCTAACTAATTCAGTAAAATATAACTGCTTCCAGTTACATAGGATTACAGAGCAGAAGAAAAACGAGCATTTTTAATTTAGACTTAATCAGTTGTTGATTTATAATTTCAAGAGCAATTGCAAAATAAATTTTTGGACCGTGTCAACAATTTTATGGCATGATGACTTTCAAAATAGAACATGCTGTAAGGATTGTAGCTTCTCAAACTGATGATTCAAAATATCGGAAATCACAACTCAGAAGGACTTTTTTGCATCAGTTGCATGTTTTTTCTTTTATTTCCACTCTCATTAAAGTAATTAAAGTAAAAGTGTAAAATATTGCAATTTGGCAATTCAGTAATCAAATTTTGGAGGAACACAGAAGTTCTTATTTAGGCAAGGTTTTCAATTGTATATACAATATTCGGACTGTATCTGCATCTCATTTTAGTACAAAAACTTATTAAAGGATATAAGCAAACTAAGTGATTATTCTTCTTTATTCAGCTCTGGTGAGGCCACATCTGAAGTATTGTGCCCAGTTTTGGGCCCCCAACTACAGGAAGGATGTGGACACATTGGAGAGGGTCCAGCGGAAGGTGACCAAAATGATTAGGGGGCTGGAGCATGTGACCTAGGAGATGAGGCTGAGAGATTTGGGTTTGTTTGGTCTACAGAAGAGAAGAGTGAGGGGGGATTTGATAGCAGCCTTTAACTTCCTGAAGGAAGGTTCCAAAGAAGCTGGAGAAAGGCTGTTCACAGTAGTGATGGATGGCAGAACAAGGAGCAATGGTCTCAAGTTGCAGTGGGAGAGGTCTAGGTTGGATACTAGGAAATACTATTTCACTAGGCGGGTGATGAAGCACTGGAATGGGTTACCTAAGGAAGCGGTGGAATCTCCATCCCTAGAGGTTTTTAAGTCTCGGCTTGACAAAGCCCTGGTTGGGTTGATTTAGTTGGGATCGGTCCTGCCTTGGGCAGGCGGCTGGACTTGACGACCTCCTGAGGTCTCTTCCAGCTCTATGATTCTATAATGTATTCAAGAAATTAAATCCCCATATAGTTTCAAAATTTTTAACTTTTCTTTGAGCCTATCAACTATCTATGCACCAAGTATACACTTTTATGAAATGAGAGATAAAATAACTTCAAATGCAGTTTTATTACAAGCTTTTCCCCCAATAATTTGTTAGCCTTTTCACATGGGAAATGACTTCTGGCAAACATGTTGTTTAATGTTCCATAATGGCTCAATTGAAAATAACTTGTTATTTTAAACAGAAAATCTGTAAAAGAGCAGTCCTGTGCCATCTAGAGACTAACAAATATATTAACTTCTCATTGCCTTTAAAGTTAGGCTATGTCTAGACTACACTGAAGTTTTGAAAGAATATGCAAATTCTTTGGAAATTGGCATATCTTCTTCCGATCTCGCTTTCGAAAGTGAAAGCAGTTGGGACGCGTTTTTTCCACAAACGCCTCCTTTTTTCAAAAACCGTGAAAACTTCATTTTTTTGAGGAAGAGCAGCTTTTCGAAAAAGGGGAGGTTGACAAAAAACACATCGACTACTTTTGAAAGTGAGATTGGAAGAAGATATGCAAATTCCCGCTCAATTTGCATATCCTCTTTCATAGACTACTTCAGCGTAGTCTAGAAGAGCCCTTACAGACTAATACGGTTACCACTCTGAGGCTATGTCTACACAGCTTCCCTCTTCCACAAAAGTCTATGCAATGAAGCACAGGAAAAATGAGGAAGAACAGCTCTTGCGCAAGAGGGGGGTTTTGCGCAAAAAGGCGCTGTGTAGACGGTACCTTTTTGCACAAAAACAGCTCCTAATTAATTATACAAATGAAGCGCAGCAATATGCTAATCCATACTTCATTTGCATACACCTCTGCAGAAGAGGAAAGCTGTACAAACGTAGCCTGGGCCTTTTTGGCAAAAAGACAGTAGAAGTTAATCATGTAACAAATAAATTAACATTTCAATTATTAAAAATGTTTTACTTTCTGATGCTCATTGAAAATCAATATGTTTTTCAAATCATCCTAATTTTTATTACCTGGATATATAAACTGATTACAGCAGGGCTATCCAGATTATCTTGGTGTGTAAATATTTAGAGGACTTGCCTATCCACAGAGACATTTCTACCAAACTTCTACTCTACTGCCTAGAAAATGGATTCAAAGCAGGATATGATTCCTCTTTCATTCCCTCAAGGAGATAGCTTTCCTAGATAGGACGACTGCTCTACTTCCCTTCCTGCTGACAGATCCAGAAAACACACAAGAGATATTCGCCAAGCATACATCCTGGATTTTCCAGCACAGTACCGATTTCAAATATTCTGTTCTGTTGTTCACCTAAATCATCAATATATTCTGGAAATTCCATTATTTCAGCAAACAATTCAGCAGAGGGGGAAGCGGGATGCGGGAGAAGGAGAGAAAGCCCCGAGGCTCCCCACCAGCCCCAGCTTGCAGGGAAGAAGCAGAGCTAGAAGTGTCTGTCGCACTGCCACTCTTCCTCCTCTTTCCTTGGCTGGAAGAACAGCAGTGTAGGGACGTGTTTTCTGGAGGCTTTTCCTGCTGCTCTGGAATCTGGCCAATAGATATAGTAGGAGGCGGTGCCTGGGGAGCTGCATGAAAGCTGCTCATGCCCAGACCCAGCACCCCCGGCCGACTCACTCACCACACTGCTGAGACCCTATACCCACTCACTCACTGCCTCCACTGACACCCCACACCACTAGCCCACTCACCACCAACTCGACCGAGATCCCACACTCCCAGCCAACCCACTCACCACCCTGCCAACACCCCAGACACCCAGCCCGCTCACTCACTGCCTCCACCGAGACTCTGCACCACCAATCCACCTACTCATCACCCTGCTAACACCCCGCATGCCCAGCCTGCTGACTCACCACCCTGTGATTTAATTTTTATACTTTTGTAAGACTTGTCATATAAATAAATTCACAAACCAGAAAAAAATCCTTTTCAGATCATGTGTCCTGATCCTGAGTTCAGAAAATATGGTTACTGTAAGATATATGGGGTGCATGACAACTTACATGTATGGCATTTGTTAGCTTTTTATGTATAGGAATTAGAGGTTTGATTTATAGGCAAGTGACATATACAATACAGTATTTATTGTACAAGACATTTCCTGGAAAAAGCAAAGCATTCTCTCTCTCTGCAGTACAGTACCTCTAGTATAGATATGATGTTCTAGGTTAGTCAGACTGGCTGTACTCCTAGTTCTAAGGTAGACAAGGGGAAGGCCTGGCAGACAGGAAAGACAAAGTTAGCAGGTAAGGATAAATGCAGATATACAGGCAGATGCTTCTGTATTATGCATACAAGAATAAGGAGAGTTACACAGATTGTTGGAATCATGCAATCAGTGAATGGGCACTATTTCGTAGTGCTAAACTAGAATTTGAGAATTTCTATTTCTTCAGTAAAAAAGTTCCAAACACTACAGGGAAGAGAAGGGCAAGTCAGGAACTACCAAATACAATGCTCACTCAGAATTAAGTGGAACTTTCAAAGCAAAACGTTTAGCCAGGTTTATTCTAGTTTCATTCAAAAATGCAGTTGGTTAACTTTAATATTGCCTCGTTGATGTGAGAGATATGGAGTTGAATCAGGGAAAGCTTTAATGTTTATTTCTCAATAAATTTAAAAAAACCAAGACAAATAGATCTGACAATCATACTTTCTCTTTGATGGGGATATTTTATTATTCCTATTCAATGTGTACTGTTAATTAAAACTAATACAGTCAGGCCATGAAAGAAACCTGTAAACCTTGCTCAGATATTAAATTAATTGGCTCTCGATTAAATATGCTACAATACCCAAGCAACTTTTTTTTTTTTTTTTAATTACTAGACCAGGAGATGTATTGTTTTAAAAAGTCATGTTTCTACAAGAGCTCACTATATAGCAGACAAATGGCATTTGTATTTCAAACTAACCATTTGCCTTGACAGTGCTGCAGCTCAAAGAACTGACAATCCAAGGATTTCAGAACTATCTGAAATTCTATGGTCTATTAATGGGGGAAGGGAGGAAGGCGGCAAACTTATCTTCTATACTCTTGAGCAAATGATGGCTCATAGGTGAATTAGGGCAGCCCAGCGTGAGTGGGACAGACCAGTTTTTCTTTTTTACACTGATTCCTGAAATAATCTCAGAATCCCGTGGAAAAGATATAAAATACCAAACAGCTGCTTTTTGTTGTTGTTCTTTTTTCCCCCTATTCTAATGTTTTAGCTGTAAAAGTCAAATGAACACAGTAACTTTGCATCTAAGGAAGAAAGAAATTGGGTTCAAACATTCAAGGTGTAAAGAATTTTTAGTTGGCATACAAGAATTTTAGTTGGCATACAGGTTTGCTGAATGTAGGAGACATTTCTGAAGCTCTCACTGGAAATGTGCAGTCAAGACAAAACACTGAATTCTCCAAAGAAACTAGAAAAACTGCTAAGATCACATTAGGTCATGTGGCAAGTCAGCTGTCCATCAAAAAGTTCTCCAGTTCTCAACAGTGTTAAAGGAAGTAGCTTTGGTACAAAGATGACAAGATCTCATTAACACTACCCCATAGCAAGCCTAAATGGCAATATGAGGCCACGTCTCCACTTACCGGAGGATAGATGCTCTGGTGTTGAATCTTCTATGGTTCAAATTGGCACGTCCAGTAAAGATCTGCTAAATTGAACACTGAGGGCACCTCCGTCAGTGCAGGTACTCCTCACCATTGCAAGGAGTAAGGGAAGTGGATGGGAGCAAGTCTCAGATTGAATGTACTGCTACCGTTACACTCAGCCTATTTGGTCTTTTATACAATAGTGCTGTAATATAGTTTGCCATTCAGGCTGTGTCTAGACTACATGGCTCCATCGATGGAGCCATGCAGATTAGACAGATAGGCAAAGGCAAATGAAGCCACGATTTAAATGATCGTGGCTTCATTTAAATTTACATGGCTGCCACGCTGAGCCGACAAACAGCTGATCAGCTGTTTGTCGGCTCAGCGTGCTAGTCTGGACGCTCCCCTGCCGACATCAAAGCCCTTTGTCGGCAGCCCCGGTAAACCTCATCCCACGAGGTTTACCGGGGCTGCCGACAAAGGGCTTTGATGTCGGCAGGGGAGCGTCCAGACTAGCACCCTGAGCCGACAAACAGCTGATCAGCTGTTTGTCGGCTCAGCGCGGCAGCCATGTAAATTTAAATGAAGCCGCGATCATTTAAATCGCGGCTTCATTTGCCTTTGCCAAAAAAACAAATCTACATGGCTCTGTCGACGGAGCTATGTAGTTTAGACGTACCCTCACTGAAAGCATCTGACGGACATAAGGATGTAAAATTAGCAGTGCATATTCTTAATTCAAAGCCAAGCAGCCTAAAACAGAAAATGCTCCTAAAGGGATTATTGTAGTATAATAGAAACAAATTTATTCTTGCCCTGAATTCCTTAAAATGCATGGTGTGCTCATAAATACCAGACTTTGAACTTGTATCATGAGCAAAATAGTTGCATATGTCAGGACTTCCAGACAAAGAAATACATGATTAACAAATGTCATACTCTGTCCAAAGGATGGTGGGTCCACAGAAGATCCCATCCAGTCTTCTGATTTGACTGTGTCCACTTTCTCCTGTTTACAGTAATCTGCCATCCATGACTTTTTGGTACTAGTGTACTGTTCTAGAGGGATATAAACAAAAAAGATCATAAGAATAAGGATAACTGCTAAATGTCTGTTCAGTAACAGCTGAAGTAAGTACCAGTTACATGAAATGTACGTTAAAGTCATAGGGCTAATATTACTCTTCCATATTGTAGTGGCTAATAATTTATTTCATCAACTAGTTACAATAGGCTACTTTCATTGTTTACTTTCATGCCACAGCTCACAAAAAAATCACAGCAGTCTTCTCCAAACAACTGCCCTCAGCTACATTCTTGTACTGAGCTTATGTACAATATCTTCCTAAGACTGTTGTTGTGACACTTTGATAACATTTCTACCATTTATTGCCTTAAAATGTTCTTGGGGGGGAATGTCACAGTTTCAGAGGAAAATCATCTTATTTACTACAACCATTTCCGGCACAGTTTGTAATGGTTTTGAAAGTACCACATAAGATTATGGCTCTCTTTCATATGATATAAACATTCACAGGGGCGACTCAAAGTAATATTTATAATTATAACAGTCTGCTGTCAATGACAAGTTTTAATAGACTGCCCTGAAAAAAAAAAGTGTGGACTGAGATGATTCCCCCCGCACTAGTCCCCCAAACACTGCCCCCCTTGACTCTGCCAGCACCACTTGGAGCCGGACAATATAAAAAAATACTTGATTCCTTAGGATGGCAATTTAAGACGACAATAATGCTTGGTCCTTATTGCAATCAAGCCTAAATTAAGCCAAATGTCCTTAGCTGGCTCAATAAACTCATGAATGAAAGATGGCTAAATGCAAACATGACATTTTGTTGTTCACAGTTTATTCCTGTGTTGTTGTACCATGGATACCTGTAACCTCAATCAGACCAGCCACCTGTCACGTACTTATGCAAAAAAAGACAAAGGAAAATACTCTGACTAGGAGAACCCATATCTTAAATGTCAGGTGACAGTGAAATGGGACATTTTAGATTACTCAAGCCAGAAGTCACTCTTAGGTTTTAAAGTGGAATTAAAGACGTAAGAGCTTGATGACTTAGTCTTCCCATAAGAATATCAATACCACCATTACTGGACTAAATGAGGAGTCATCATATATCAGCTTGCTGAAAATTAGTAAGTTTTAAAATAATGTTAAATTCTTTAAATGTGGGAAGTTTTGTGAAAACCTGCTTTATATTAAAAATAAGTTATTGCTAGCAAACTAATTAAAGAGAAATCAGATGACCAAAGTAAGAATACCTTCTATGCTGTAAAATATATCCTTAAAAACTCTTCATACTTTCAACAACTCTAATAAAAATACAGAATATCTGAATCAGCACTTGCCTATAACAATCTGAAGAATCTAAAGAAACTTATGCCAAGGCTTATGACAGAGGATACTGACAGAATTCAGTTAACAATGTCTAATATCAGTACCATGTGCTATCCTGGATAATATTCTATGAATTTTCTCATACGCACCAGTTAATACAGAGGTAATATTGATATCGAGACGATGTTTAGCCTTTGCTTCCACCTTCAGGCGAGAAGGGTGGAGGCGGCTGGATGCCTGTTTTTGCCAGGAGACTGAACAGGGCCATGGCTCAATAAATGGCTCCCAGCCTAAGAGAACATAAAAAATTTGATTAGACAAACATCGAAACATGTCGAAAAACTGCTTACATACATAAGTTTCCAGTAATCTTGGTGAAAAGGCCTCTACTTTCAACCACTGTTCAAGATGGACTTTTATAATTGAACAGTCGAGCAATTTTCCAGGTTGTATGAAGTTATTCAAATAGGAACCATGACAAATATATCCTGAAATTCTTATCTAGTCATCAAGATCTTAGAAGAAACTACAACCTCAAATGAAAACCAATTAGTGGTATGATTGAGTAATATTTATTTGTATAATTAAGCAGAATTTCACAAAATTGCAGAGAATATGGCTGTGAACTGATATCTACTACATAGCATCATGAAACAAGAAGATTTGAAATACATCCCAAACCAGGAAAGAAATTACTCATTCTGTCTAGCCAGCATAGCAAATTACTTCATCATTGACAAATTATTCCTGAAGATGTCTTCATTGTCAACACTTAATTCAATTTTTAATGTAAATTTTAGAAACATTGTTAACTACCATAAAACTAGTGGTTGATTTATACTCTGACCCAGGAGATTTTTTACACTTTTTAAAAAATCTTATCAAACATAATTACGATGTTCTCACTGTCCACATACAAGGAAAAGAGAATTCGAGGTCTATCAGTTATAAATATGTTGTATTTAAAATTTAATTAAATGCCCTCTTTATGGTTCTCATATTACAAGAAACGTTAGAGTAGGTTGTAACAAGAGAATGAAATATCAGAAAGAAGTATAAAATAACAAGAAATATATATTTTTAGTGTGTGATTAATAATACAAGTAAGGATTTTAAAAATATTTTATTTTAATGTTGACAGTGTATAAATTTATTTTTCATCAAGTGTATTTAAGGAAATCCCTTTGTTCCAGCTGCACACAATTTGCTGACACAGCAGTCCTTCCCACCCCTTACATAAAATTTATATTGAGTGAACTCCAGACAGCTAAAGTATGCAAGACTGCTTTCCAACTCTTATAACAATGTATGCATTTTGTATTTACCCGAAAGCTCACGGTTATAATAATCTCCAGAGAGTGTAAAATGAGCATAGCCTTCAGGGCTGGCTCTCACATGCTGGAGAAAATTCAAACCTGTAACGAAAGTAAACATTGTACTAATAGAAGAAAAATATGATTGGATCCTTAATTTAAAGTTGCATTAATAAACAAACAACGAAGAGTTTTATTAAAAAAAAAAAACCCTGAACAATACAAGCAAAACCACCACACTCTACAATATTCTTTAAATCAAAGTAATATACAGGTAATTAAGGTATACAGTATAGCCACACCCCAGAGCTCACATCAGGACTGGGGCCCTATTATCCTATGTGCTGTAAAAACCCAAGTGGACACAGCCTCAGCCCCAGACAGCTTGTAATCTGCTTCTGAAACCACCACCTCCCATCCCAGAAATAGCAGGAAATGCTCATGATTGTGATAAGTTTCTCAGGCCATGTTTATATTTACTCACAATCAATGCTCCAGAGGTCGATCTTCTGGCGTTCGATTTAGCGTGCCTAGCAAGGACCCACTAAACTGAACGCTGAGGGTGCACCCGTCAATGTTGGTACTCCTACTCCCCACAAGGAGTAAAGGAAGTCGATGGGAGCATTTCTCCCATCAACCCTTCCTCCCCGTCACCAGTATCTGAATTGAAGTAAGTCCACTCCAACTATGCAATTAACATTACTAGTCTCAGCTATACTTTATTCTAATAGCAGCCTTATCAATCGGATGTCATTAAGAGTCCACAATTTTCACAGAATAATCTGATGTAAAAAAATTTGCCAAACAAAACAAAAAAGTGACAAGGATCACTTCTCTACATATACAGCAGAAGGCATAAAAAAAATTCCAGTATATAGTCACACAAGTTCTGAATCGGTGCCAAACAGCACAGCTAAGTGTCAGGACTTAAACAGTAGTTCTAAAATTCTGTACCTTGAAAACTAACAAGACTGGAATAAATCTTAGCTTGAAAAAAATATTTACATCTGATTACCATCTTTTTGCAATAAAAACTCAACACCATTGCTAAATACGATCCACAAGTAGTTAAAATACAAGAATTAAAGTGGTGTAAAACATTCATCTCAGTCTTTTGCATCCTATGAAATAGTTGGTGCTGGAATCCTGTTATAGTTGAAGTGGAGGGGGACGCAGGGAAACAGACGTCAGCAGGATAGAATTTCAAGGTCCAATACCTCAAACTGCAAAAGCTAGTAAGAAACATTTCAAGAGATCAGCACAAATACTACCAGGACCAATAAACTTTCCAAGCTTTGTCCTGGACAATGGTCAGAAAGAAAGTAAATGTCATGAGTGCTGCGAGGTAATCTGTCAAAGATATAGTTATAGGTATCTTTAATGTAGGAAATGTTCCTTTCTTTTGCTCTGTGTGATATCTATGCATAAAATACTTGGGCTACGTCTAGACTGGCATGATTTTCCACAAAAGCTTTTAGTGGAAAAGTTTTTCTGTTAAAAGCATTTGCGGAAAAGAGCCTCTAGATTGGCACGGACGCTTTTCCGCAAAAGCACTTTTTGCGCAAAAGCATCCGTGCCAATCTAGATGTGGTTTTGCGCAAGAAAGCCCCTATCGCCATTTTGGCGATCGGGGCTTTTTTGTGCAAAACAATACCGTGTTGTCTACACTGGCCCTCTTGGCTTTTGCCCGAACGGGAGCAGCATAGCATTTCCATAAGAACACTGACAATCTTACATGAGATCGTCAGTGTTCTTGCGGAAATTCAAGCGGCCAGTGTAGACAGCTGGCAAGGTTTTCTGCAAAAGCAGGTGCTTTTGCGGAAAAACTTGTCAGTCTAGACACAGCCTTGGAGTCACATTTGCTTGAGGTCAAGATAGACAGTTATTTAGCTTCCTTCCTTAATAAAAAGGCATAATTATCTACTCCTTAATGAAACATTGCCTCCCACAACCTTCAGTCAGATTTTATAGCCCAGGTTACACTATTAAATTTCATACTGAAACCATTTTGATTACTTTTCTTTTTCAACAGTAGTCTCTCTCTAGTTAAAAAAAAAATCTATTCTATCTCAAAGGAAGCATTTTGAAATCAGAAGTCATTGACTAACATCAGAAGGGAACAATGGGTTATCTAATGTGATCTGTCTATCACAGAATGCCACCTCTGCTGAAGCACCCAGACATTAAACCTAACCACTGAAATTAGACCAAAGCATTGCAACCAACATAAGACTAGACTATGATATGCACTGGGCACAGAATAGGACAGACCAAAGGACAACAGTGACTGAGGCCTCAGATTTTACACACCCACACACACACACCCACACACACACACCTACCCCCTCACCCGGGAAATTTTTCCTAATCCCACATATGGCAATCAGTTACATTTTAAGAATGAAGAAAAACCAGCCAGCTAAGAACCTGCAAGACAAAATGTTCAATGCCATCCCAGAGCCCTGGTCCACCCCATTAATTAGGACAGAGATTTACAAAAAAGCAGTACATATTGGGGAAAAGAAGACAAAGGGAATTTCTTCCTGACACCTGCAGGTGGCCATCTGTAACCCTGAAGCATTAGCGTTTCAGAACATGTGATGAACTGGATGTGAGCGCCAGGCCTGCTAAAGTCCTTGCCGCTACCCTCACAAGCGCCTCTCTCATACAATCCTACTTACATTTATCCAGCTCTTTCTTAAAGCAAATTAAGTTGATTGCCAGCACACAACTCATGTTGTCCTTGATTTATTCATGACTAGTTTATCCATTTGTTCTTGTGCCGATACTGTCCTTCAGTTTATACAGTTCTTCACAATTCCATGTACTTCCAGAGAACAACAACATCCCCTCTCAGCTTTCTTTCTGCAAGGCTAATCAAGCCACGCTCTTCCAGTCTCTAATCATAAGAGAGGGCCTCCATTTGCCTGAGCATCCTAATAGCTCTTCTCTGCACAGGTTCCATCTTGCATGAACATGAGTGACCAGAACGGCATACTGAATGCCAAATGAGATCCTATCAGGGCCTTGTACAAAGGTAATAACACTTCTATATCACAACTGAAAATACTTCGCCTCATGCATGCTAGGATTGCACTTGCTTGTTCCATAATCACATAACATTGGTGGCTCAGCAATCACAGGACTATTACCAACACACTGAGTCCACAGCTTGTAGCAGAAATTTTTATTAGGCTCTAAGACCATCATCTTGCACTCCGTATCAGAGTCGGCCCAAGCTACGGGCTGACCGGGCTACCGCCCGGGGTGCCCCATTGTGGGGGGCACCGCGCGGGGCTGCTGGGATGTGTGGGGCTGGGACCGCACATGTGCCACATGCCTGGGGTCCGGAGGCACCACGCACCCGGCGGGAGACCACACATGTGCCATACTCCCGGGGCACACAAATGGCTCGGGCGGGCCCTGCTCCATACTACTGAATTCCACTGTGGTCAAAGTCATCCAGATGTTCCTGCATAACATTCTGATCCTCTTCTGTATTGACAATCCCTCCCTACTTTGTTTCATCAGCAAATTTTATTAGCATGCCTACCCTTTGTACTAAGGTCATTAATAAAAATAAGGAATAAGAACGATCAAGACTGATACTTGAGAAACTCTACTAGTAACCACCCTCCAGTTTATTCTTCAGCACAAACCACTGCCTTCTCCCCTTTAGCCAGGCCCTTATGTATCTTACAGTTTTTGTTCTGTTCCCCACCCTCTCTATTTTAATTAATAGTTTCCATTGTGGTATCTTGTCAAATTCTTTACCGAAGTCCAAATATACTAAATCACTGCACTTCCCTTAGCTAAAAAAAAATCAGCTATTTTCTCAAACAAGGAAATCAAGCTAGGATTATATGATCTTTGGTAAACCCCATCTTGCATTACATATCCTCTACCATTTAATTATCCTTTCCATCACAATTTATTCTAAAGAACTGCATATGACAGTGGTGAGACTAAAAGGTTTGCAAATGCCAAGATCTTTTTTCCTCTTTCTAAAACCTAGGCACAACATTCGCTATTCTCCAGTCATACGATTACACCTTGCTACCAGACTAGCAATCTCATGAGCCAGTTCTTTCAATACTCTTAGATGGAAATCATCCAGTCCCACTAAGGTGAATGCATTAAGCTCTTTACATTTTTCTTCCACTTCAGCTGTAGTAATATTATTTCCTAGATATTCATTTCTATCAGCTCTACTGCCTTCATGCACTGCTCCATGTTATCATTCCTGCTGAAATCTGAAACAAAGCATTAATTTGGTATTGGGGACATACCTAGATTATCTTTAATTCTCTTTTCCATCCACGCTCCTGAGTGGTTCCACCTCATCCTTCCTTATTTTCTTTTTATTTTCAGACCTAAAAAACCTCATTATTTTATTTTAATTTCTTTGGCAAGACTTAATTCAGCTTGACTTTTGAAAAGTCTCTCTTTATTCCTCCATTGTCTCATCTCCATGATGTAAGATCTCTTTGATGATCAACCCTTTTTCTCTTCCCTCTAGTCTCTCTGCTTATTTCCAAGAAAGGAGGATGGGTGCAGCGCTTTGCTATGATTTTGTTCAGTTCTTAACAAAGCAGAGCACTGATCTCAATTAGTACTTTTATGCTCTATCACAATACAAGCAGCAACATTACCGCTATTCAATTTTATAGTCATTTTATCAATCAATATCTTATTTTTGTGCTAGGCATTCACACAATTGTTTACATATATTTCTTTGTGGAACTCATATACACAAACAATTTCAAACATTTTATCTGGACCTAAAAAAGGGGAACTCAAGCTATGAACATAGGCCCAGAAGAATTCTTCAAATTAAGGAAGCGATTAGAGGACAAATAAGAAAAATACTCACGTGAAAAAGTTAACTCAGCTAGGGGAACATCACAGTCCATACAGTCATCAATGAAGCAAATGCATATGCTTTCTGCTTTAATCTCCACTCCAGAGATCAACTGAACCGGCACAGTCGCCTGGCTACCTCGACCTCCAGAGGCTAATGACTGTGAATTCAAAGGTTCAGCATTCTTAAATAACCAGCTTGCTGCTTTTTTCAACTGGCCTTAAAAGAAACAAGCAAACAATCCAGTAATTTGTTATGAACATTATTTCAATCATTCATACAAAATAACCCAGAAAAGTAATCAAATGAATCCCCAACAAAAACAAAAAGTTATAGCAAAGTGGTATAAGGTTTGTTTTATTTAAGGAAAACAAGGAAATTAAGGTTAGGAAATATAATGGAATACTCCTTTATCAATAGAAAGTAATCTCTTAAGGTTGCAAACTGAGAAGCAACAAAGTATTTGCTGGATTAAAATCTGAGTGACTATAAAAAGAGAAGGTAAAATGACAATGGTAAAAAAAACCAAAAGAGAATCTTGTGCCTTAATTTGATTTTGTTTCTAGATATTATGTGTAAAAAGGAGTACAGAGGCAAACTATGCAACAAGAAAAGCATGAAGATTAGTGTGTGTAACGGGAAACATAAGGTGAAAGTGAGAAACACATGCAGCATAGAAACTGATGCGAATTTCTAGATTTAAAAAAGAATGTTAGGATGAATTAGGATAAAAATACTTGATTCATGTAACAACTACAGGGGAACTGCAATCTTGCTAATTGATAAGTTTAAATAAATAAAATACAGCATTATGGTGATGTAAGTGAGGTAAATCATTAACACACAGACACTTAAAAAAGAAGAATATTTAGGAGACAGGGAATAACCAACAACAAGATAATATTTAAAGAACATAATATGAATATTTAAAGGATGTAGCTATGTATTTTTTGATGGCTGGATGATAGAACACACTATTTTCCATTTTGTCGCTGTTTCAAGAGACTGCTAGTATGTCTATTTGATGTATTAAAAACCAGACTCTAATTTACAAAACTAAAATTGCAAATGACGGAAAAATTATTTGGAATTACCTTGGCAAATCAAAAGAGCTTTACGACAATCATCCATACTAAATCCCAGGTCCTGAAGTCGAGCTAGTTGTACTTCTGTAATTAAAGAAACATTTAGCCACTCTTTTGCCCCCATATGAATTAGTTGCTTTATTTTTATAAAAATGGAATGTACTATTGTTTAAAAAATTAGTTTTTCTCCATAAGTGGACCCATTCTGAAAGTATAAAAGATTGCTACTTAAAGAACAGCTAAAATACATTAACATTCAGAGATGCTTTAGGCCAAACATTCTATTTTGTTAAATATTAATCTGTTAGAACACAAGCTAGATATCAGTTCCAGAAGGTAACTTTAGTGTATGCAATTTAATACTGTACTAATACTGTACTAATAATTCTTGGATTCATACATCAAATCCTTCAATGTTGTGGAGGCATTCCTCATCCCTCCATTATGCCTAAGAACTGCAGTACAGAAGACAGAGCCTATTTCACTCGTGAATGAGTATTTCCTTGATTTCATAAAGTTGTGCTCCTAACTACACTTTAAACAAACTTTTTACAAAGACAGTAAAGTGTTGTTAGAGGAAAGGGAGACACCGATGATGATTGTTTTACATTATAAGTCTCAATAGAAACTATTTAAAAGCATTGTATTCCTCTGCAGTGATTGCAACCTAAGCATTACTGCATTCTGCTAAAGAAGGAAGGCAAATACTTTTTAAAATTGACTGAAAGCTAACACTGACTAGTCTACTTTCATATTGCAAGCAGAATAACAGAGTTTCATCACTATTTGATGGCATCCATCACCATATCAGATTTTATATAATCAAGCTACAGCCATCTGTTTTGTTAAAAATTACATCTGGCTTTACTCTGCAGAAGCCTCCTTAAGGCATGGAAAATGGCTTTAGTCTAATAGTTGAATGCATACCAAGAACTGGATCCAATATGTGTTTAGATACGTCTCTGTTTTCAGATGTTGATGAGATTTCATTTTCCCAAGATAAATTGGAAAGATTATTAGCAGCAGTCTCGGTATCCAAGACACAGGACTCAGGCACAGCAGCACCGGTCTGCCCAGGGATGGACTTTGCAATGGCCAAAAACAGCTGCACATCATTATAGGATAGTCTGATGTCCAGGGCTTGTAACTGAATCTAAAAGAAATTTACAAAATCCAATATGATTAAAGTGTCAAACAGACATTTTTTCTTTCATTTCCATTTTGTATGCAATACATTAGGGCAACACACTGCCAGAATAAAGGAAACCGTATCACAATGAGACATTTACATTGTTTCAAAGCCATCATACTAAAAATGCCGTTTCTCTCATTAACCAATTATGCGGAAATTTTAAATATCCTAAATGCCAACAACTGCAGGATAAACCATCTCGACATGTCCTAGAACCTTAGCTATTAGTAAGTTCCTATCCAGAAAAAGGATTAACCAAAATCCCCAATCAGGAAAGGTATTTTTGTTTTGATTTTAAAGGGGGAGGAGGACTAAATGTATTTCCTATAAGCAAATGTTAATAAGATGACTTACTAATTTTGTTTGTAATTACTTCTTTTACTAAACTTATGGACAAGACTCAAAAGTTACCTTGTGGCATCACTTGCTTTTTGTCGTAAGTTACTTTTCCCTATTATTTCTGTAAAATAAATGTATTGAATTCCGCTAAAAATTCCAGCAGAAATCACTCTATGCTTACTACTAAAAACATGTTTCCTGCTTTTCTGCCTCTTCGTTTTATTTTGGAAAACAATTTTGTCTTATTCTTTTCTTACGTATGTGACAAAGCACTATTCTGAATTTCCAAATGTGATGAACTTGTGGAATGTATTCTAGACTATTATGACAATGAACAATTTTTTTTCAGTCACTTTCTTTGATCTTACCTCTAGAATTGGTGGGAAATCTTCACTATTGAATGCATCCAACAAGCCTGAGCCCCTAGGATAAGACGAATTCCCAACAAGTTCCATTTGAATATATACAGGATCAATGATAGACAGTGCTGTGTCCTGCTCATTTCCCAGTCGGCAAGAAAAAACCTAAATGAGTGAAAATCAAAATGCATTGATAAACCGAGCAAAATTTCGCATGAGCTCTTACAGCTTCCAGAATGAAGCTCTCAACTCCCCTTTGTAGGGGTAAGGGTACCCGCAGGGAGGGAACAAGAGATACATTAAATAAACCAAAAATGGTTTTAATCAAGCCTATTTTTAAGGATCTTTCCCCTTTTACTTTCATTCTTAAATTGACGAACCCCATTTCATGGAGAGACTATGTAAACAGAGCTCAAGATGATTATTATTTTAAATATTTTGTCTGAATTCAGGGCTTAAAGAAGGCTGTTTCGTCTAGATATAGAAGTTATCTGTTATTCACAAGCCATGAGCTATAGGAACCATTTTGGGGAACAAGGGGTGGGGATTGGAGGAAGTTAGGCAAGAAATTGACTCTGTATTCATAGCCCATTCAACCATTGGTCTCTGTTGAAAATATCAACTAACTAGCCAATTAATATAAAATGTAGTGGTGATTTTTTTTCCACATAGGCATTTACCTATTACAAGGTAGACTGAAACCAAAAAATTTTAAGTACGCAACCAAAAACCATTAGGTAACTAACACACTCTCCTCACGTGACCTGGATTTGAACTGGTGACCTAGACAAGAAAGGCTCTTATATCACCCAACAGTATAATAAGAGCATTTTAATCAGAGTATCATAACAAAAGAAGCCATTAGACTGGGAATTAGGAAAGTTTTGCGAATCTAAAGGGAATCTCAAATATTTTATCAAATAGAATTTCTAGATCTTATTGACAGGAATTTAATATATAATATTTTAAAAGAGGATTCACAGATTTGGAACCCTAACTGTATCTGAAGAATCAAAACTCAGTTCAACTAGCTTCAAACCAAAAGCTTGTATTTTATTCTGTAGTCAACAGTTGGAATCGGTGCTATTGAAAGATTATCAACATCCCCCCCACATCTCCAAAGCTCGTATGAAAATTAAATATATGCAAACTGAACGTAAGAGTTCCCTACTGCACACTATATATAAGAGTTTAGAAGATAAAATTTCCATAGGTATATATTAACAAAGTTTGACATAAAAATCAAAGACATACATTGTCGCTAAACACCTGAAAAAGTATTTGAGCAATACCATTGCAGACAACAGTTGTTTGCAAATTCAAGTTTAAAGGTTAGGCCATCGAGAAGATGTGCCTGATAGTTTGAGTTTCTAGCCAAGTATTTTAATACTATAGTACAAGCAGTGTGGAAATGGCCTTTATACTGTAATGGGTTGAAAGCACTTGATAAGGAAATTAATAAGTTATGGTAGCAAAGCACTCCAGAAACAATTTTTAATGTATTCTATTTATCATTGCATTTCAGTCAAAGCTTTTACTAGTAAAACATCTTAGTTACTTAATCCAACATTACAATAAATGCTTATAAAATGCAAATAGTTTCATCTTACCTCAATATCAGACAAACTACCAGAGAAAGGTCGATCCACCAATTTGGGCTTGTATGTAAGGACAGTGGTTCCTTTCAGAATAATTGCATTGGTATCAAAACTAGACATGTCTTCAACTACCACAAATTCAGTACCTGACCAAAATAAATGACACACAATTAACTGTGAAATCCCCTGGCACTTGACTTGATTCTGCTTCATTATTATTCTGTGGAATTTAATGTAACAGCTCCTAAAAGCAAACAGTCTAATCTAATTTGTATAAGCATTAAAAGTATGTATTTACCTGTTACATTAATCTTGACTTCCAGTTGTTTTTCAGTAGTCACCTGGAGAGAAGAACGTTTTGTAACTATTCCACTTTTCACTGTTTTAGGAACTACAGTTGTTTCACTGCTATAAGTGCGTTGTCGAGCAGAAATCAGATTATCCTGCTTTTTAACATCACTGGGAGTATGTAGAAAGTCATGAACAAGCAGCAGCCAGTCAAATATTAAAAATACACGAAGGTTGTTCAGAACAACTGTGAAACAGGAGGAATCCTTAGTGGATCTAATTTACAAAAAAAAAGAAGACGACCATGTATCATATCAATATCATATGCTAAAAAAAATGTTCTTTACTTCTGGCATCTGATTTTCCACCTTAAAATTAATTTTTATATTAAGGTTAAAAAATATCAAGTGAACAGGTAATATAGTGGATTTTATGTGAATGTAATTTGCTTACATGCAGTTTTCTGAAACTATTAGAGATTTTTAAAAGGTCTATTTTTTACATCAGTTTGTGTTTGGGCTTATTCAAAAATAAAAAATGTTTATAACAAAATAAACAATGAACAATGGTATAATTAGGAGGCTTAAATTAATCATAAATTTACTTATATAACCATCTTTACTACAATGAAAATATTTGTGACAAAGTCAACTTTTAAATTTTAAATTTTATTTTTGACATCTGTTCAGTATTATTGCTGATGTATTGTGTGTGACGTTTAAACCAGGCTCAGTGCCTCTTAAAAAAGATTAAAAATACAATATGTCTCCTCTAACATTTTGACCACATTTTGTACCACAAGGAGCTTCTCTATCATTCAGGAAAAATGCTATCCTAACTGAACTTTTTAGCACCACACATTTTGAATACCCCTTCCGAAGGGACAGAAAATTTGACTTAATCTGGAACTCAATTATATCTAGTCATGTTAAATGGAAAATATTTCAGTTGTTTAAATACCCATGAATCTATTTTATATCTGATGCATTCTAAACTGTACAGTCCCTAAAGAAACATAATTCCTTAGTAATAAGTGACATGTATGCCCAGCCTTTAACAATAAAATCCTTTAACCCTCCTTGACTCTCTGGGATATTTCCTAAAGCAAGAGCCAGGGTAAAACTATTGCTTAATCCTACAAAATCTTTTATCTAGTGCCAAGGAGATATTCCGCAATGAAAAAGCATAGAACAGATAGTATATGGATAGTGCAAATTACTGAAATGATTAGTAACTATATTTCATATGATGTGATCAACAAAGCTAAAATCTTTAAATGCTCAATCTGACTTGCCATATAAATACGAGGATCAGTCACAATCATTTCATTTGATTACTTCAAGCACTATTTTTAAAAATCTCTAGTATAACCGTAATAATTGTTGTTGCTAAGTATCTGTAGCTATTCTGAGTTCAAATAGTACGCAGACATCTTCCAGGGGTACATCAACTCATTTGTCTAATTTTCCAAACTACATAAAAAGAACTAATCAAGTCAGTTCAAACCACAATTCCATACAGTGACTAGTTTAGACTGTTCTATAATCTATACACTGAAATAGAAGTACAATATTTATATTTCAATTCATTTATTTTATAATTATATGATAAAAATGAGGAAGGAAGCAATTTTACAGTAAAAGTGTGCTTTGACTCTTTGCTATTTTTAAGTCTGATTTTGTAAGCAAGTAGTTTTAAGCGAGGTGAAACTTGGGGAGGAGGGTGTAAGAAAGACAAATCAGCCTCCTGAACAGGGTACAGAAGCCAAGAAAGATTGAGAGCCACTGTAATAGACTAAGCTGTCAAATATTCCTGAACCACATTTTCTACAGTTACAGTTTAACATATTCATTGAACCTATATAACAAATACTTAGGATTACTCAGATACCGGTTATAGACTTATAAGGTAGAGGCCTACAAAAAGATTATGGATCATGAACTGGAATGAAATATACTACAAAAACTGGTATTAGTCTGTGTTCTCTAGTGATTTTCATCAAAAAAAGCTCAGAGCATTTTACAAATATTAAGTGAGTTCCACAAGACCCATCTGAGATATCACACTGATTTTACAAAGTGTGAAAGAGAGGCCAGGCCAAATGACTCTCTCAATTCAGTCAGTGAGTTTATGCCAGGACTTGGAATACATCACAAGAGCCTTACTTCACTTTCCCATCCTTTAACCAACTAGACAACACACATCCCCTAATAAAATATAATTAAAAATATCAGATTTTAACACTAAATATTGTTATGTGCAAAACAGATATCATTTTCTTACATGGTTACATTATCATAAGGTACCTTATATGTCAAACATTTAACTAGAACTACACAAATCTCAAATTTCTAGTGCTTTCAAGCATTCCAAGAGTATTTGATGAGCAAGACAAACAAAGGAAACAATGCCCACTTACACTGAGGAAGCATGGGGATTTACTGTTAAAATATGTTATGTAGATGAGGCACCATTTCTGGATTTAACATCCCAAAAATGAAAAGAGCGACATCTACTGGAATGTTATTTTAACTGCAAATACATAAATCCTTTGAGTAAAAATTCCATAATTTAAATACATACTTATAAATATGTATCTGTATAGCTAATAAAGATTTCATTTACAGGCAGGTAATTTAAAAAAACCCTACAAAATGTAAGGGTAAAGAAGAGTTTATTTTGAAGAAGAAATACCAACATTCGCTAATTATAAAACCCACTTCACCTTTAACTGTCCCTTGAAATGTGATAACCATTTATGCTAAACAATCTGTTCTTTTTTTATCTTTAGCTGTGACACTCTTAGGTTTCCCAAACTCAAAAAAGAGCTCTGTGTGAGCTCAATAGCTTTTCTCTCTCACCAACAGAAATTGGTCCAATAAAGTATATTACCTTACCCACCTTGTCTCTCTTGTTGACTGACAACTACGGTAATGCTGCGCATGTACAAATATTCATTCATATGCCAATGTGTTATTTAAAAAAGAGCTCCTGGATTCACCCACCTGAAATGCAATTCAATCTGTATTGCTCCTTTAGTACTACTATTCTTTGATGACTGAAAGATGCAGTTGAACACATTAGGCATGCCTAAAGTTGTCTTCTGTCCAGCATAACGAGTGTCGAATGCCATCATAGAATGTGAAACCAAGTTAACAGATTTTGTCTCATTTGAGAAACTCTCAAAAAGCAACTTGGATTTCTTAAAGTCAAACCTGGTAGATTAAAATAAAAAAAAAAATCTGTTACAAGATTCTTCCAACGTATACTCATAAAAAAACCCCCACTACTGGATCTTAAGTGTCCATGCAATGCAGACAGGACCTCTGTTTTTAAGGATTATCCTGAAAATCCTTTCATTCCAAAACTGCATGGAATCCCATCGGTCTTGGAAGGATAAAAGGCTGAGTCAACCCACCTGCAACTTGAGCCCTTGGTTTTCCATGCAAAGCTCAACTATTAAGTGACTGTTCTTATTACAAATTACAACTTAGAAGAGGAGAGGAAATTAAGGGGCTTAGAGTAATACAATACTCTCCCATCAAATCATCTAATACAGACTTCATCCATCTTATCCATTCTGTGCAAATATTTAAGTATCAATTTGAATGATAAATCAGCATAATTTATTTTCTTTATATAATAATATTAAGAAAAGTATTATACTTCGTAAGCATTAATTTAGACAAAAAGCAGTTGTCAAAATCATACCTGGCTAATGAGCTGAGTCCATCCTTTCCTTTTGGATCAACCAGTTCCAGACTCACATTAACCATGTCAATAAGAAAAGACATAGATGTATACACTTCTCCACTCAACACAGTCTGCAAATGAAAAATAAGATTTCCTATAAAACACCTTGATTATTTCAGATCCTTGATTTAAGAATTTTCTAACGACCAAGTAAGCAAACATTTATGAGGTCATATACAGAATTTTCCTCAATTAAATTTGATTAACATATTTCAGAAAAATAAACTTTTAAAATAATTGTAATCTCAACCAAGAAAAATGAAATTCAGTTCCACAGTAATGTTAAAAAAATAAATTTCATTTATTTTATTTTATTTTTATTTTTTTTAAATCTCCAAGCCTGTTTAAAGCCACTGCTATCCACGGACAATTACTACTGTTCATAATCTCTTTTCAAAACAATTTCTGATGCAAGCAGTGACAATAGAAAATTATGATACAAAATTACAAATAGGCTCCTCTTTATTCCTCTGATTGTTCCTGAGACAACACAGAATTCCCCAAACACAATGAGTTCATTTACTAGAACCTTTATTACCAGTGAAACAGTGTCATTTAACAAAACCTAGACAGGACTTATTTGTGCATGTTTTTAAGCTAGCAGAACTCAAAGTTTCTCTCACATGAATTCTTGGATCCTGCAGATCATAAGGTCGCATAAACTCTTCTATAGGTTCCCCAAGGTTACTCTCCAATAGTCCTCGAATAAGTTTATATTTACTCAGATCCAGAGAGCAATGGACTGATGACAGATTGCCATGAATTGATATGTTTGGAACTGCGTGACTTATCTCCCTATAACAGAGAAAGAAACAATGTCATAAAACCTTCAATTGGAGTGCTTATGCATGGGAAAACAATGAATTGCAGCATCTTTCATCTACATATAGGTTTCAATGGTATCTGGCAAGTATTCTTTCATTCAAGACATGGTACCAATTTAAGTGACAAATCACAGGCTCATTGCTGCATTTTAAGGTAAATTTTTTAAAAGCACCGAAGGGACTGAAGTGCTAACATCTCACTGAAAGCCACGTGGGTGCTTTTGAAATTTTTACTCTAAGCCTAAAAATGTCCAAAAGTTCTTGACTACTTTCTAGATAAATATGAATTATAGAAAATGCTTACAGTGTTTTTATTTTTTACACTTTATTTTGCACTTTGTTTAGTGCTTTATACATTGGCCGACTTCCATGGTTTTGGGTGGGATTTGCTAAGGGTCTTGAGCAGTGTTCCCTTTAAGGTGTGCACCTGCACGGCCGCACACAAAACATTCTAAGCCCACCCACCTCCACTGCAGAGCCGCACAGCAGCACTCATCTTCCTGCTGGCTGTTCCAATGGCTGGGTCTGTCGCTGGGGGTTGGAGCCTCACCCGCGTGGTGGGCAGGCAAGCGGCTGCCACCAGGGGTTGGGGCCTTAGCCGTATGGTGAGCGGCTGCTGCTCGGGGTTGGGCCACATGGCAGGCGGGTGGCTGCCAGCGGGGGTTGAGGCCACAACCACAAGGAAGGCGGGCAGCTGCTCCAGAGGCCAGGACTGTGTAGCTCAGATACTGGTGAGGGAGGAGGAAGGAAGCTGGGTAGCCCCCTCAGAAAGACACCAGTAAAGTGTGTCCAACAATGAGTATACACTCGACTGGCCACATGCAGATTTTTCAAGACTGGGTTGTTGGTCTTGTTAGTCAGTTATACAGGAGTGTGGGCAAGGGCGGACCTAGACTAGCTGCCAGCTACTGGCACCCTAGGTGAACCATGCAATTGGCGCCCCCACCTCCAAACCCCTCAATGATATTGCGCCACCATTTGGCACCCCATTTAACTTGGCGCCCTAGGCAACCGCCTAGTTCACCTATATGGATGGGCCACCCCTGAATGTGGGGCATTTTACAGATACATGCATCATAAGTAGGAACCTTTGGAATGCCATATACGTGCAGGATCTGCAAACACAGATCAGATGGCTGGGTTGGCGGGGGCCAATGGCCCAGTCTGTCAGTATATGTTAACTAGCATTCTGGTAAGTCACATGAACAGCTCCATTACATTAAACACTATTCACTGCAATAGGCACAGCACCTGTTGTCTACAACTCACAATATTTAAGAATAACTGAGGTTGTAGTGTGCCTGTATACCTAGAGGTGCAATCTCTAGGAGGGAATTTGGGTGCAGGAGAAAGTAGAGAAGAAGAGGATGCTGGCTCAGGGAGGGGGCTCCAGGCTGGAGAGTGTTGGGGTGAGATGTAGGGTTGGGGTGCTGAGCAAGCCACAGGCTTGTGGCTGTGAGGATGCAGGAGTTTGGGCTGGGGTGTATGAGGGGCTCAGGGCAGGGAGGCTGGGTGTATGATGGGCTTTTTTCAAGTACATGTAAAAACTATAGTATGAAGTGCCTCATATTTACTTAAAAACTCCTTAGCTGTGTAACATAGGTAGCAATATTTCAAAAATATCAGTAAAAATGGGGGGAGACTAAACTGTGTATTCCACTGTGGAGTTAACATTATATATTAAACCACAGTATAGAGTGTGAAATTATCCAGATAATTGTGGCTCACTTGTCTAAGTTTCTCTCTACTTGCAGCTTTAATCCAAAAGGTTCCGTTAAGAGACTTCCTCCTGTCTGCCTCACAAAGTAGGAAGGGAAGTTCAGATCTGCACTGGTGTTCTCTTTTCCCTTAGAATATTCTCCAGAGTATCTCTCTGCAGCAAAGATGTCCATGTTCTGCAGATCAACCACAATGCAGTCTAACAGGCAGATATGATCCTCTGGAAGATACACAAGATTCAGATATCAATAAGATTAAGCATTCTGAACCAGGGGAGTTGACCACCATGCTGGGTCCCTGGAAAAGGTGTCACACGGTCATCTTCTCCCCAGCCTTTACAGCTATCCAATACATAGCACTTGTGCGATGATTTAAAGAGCCCAGAGCTCCAGGTTCCACCTCTGTCACAGTAGCAACAGTGGCAGCCAGGAGCCCTGGGCTCTTCAAAATCATTGGATCCTGGGGCAGTTGCCCCCCTCTGCACCTCTCCCCCACCGTCAATGGGCCTGTTCTAAACTAATGAAACCACCTACAGAAGAAAGTTGACTTTATTATGGAAATAATTCTCTTCTGTTTATGTTCTGCTGCTGCTGCACTCATCACTGTGGTATCTGATACACATATGCATTAACTCATACGATCAATTCCTCAATTATGTGAGCACAGAATGTGTCATGGAATCCATGTCATGCAGCAGAACTGTGCTACAAAATTTAAACTTTCATGTTCAGGCAAAAGTTATATTTCTAATCCTTGTTAGGGATGTTAAATTTAGATTAACTAACTAATCAAACAGTCAATGGGATTTCCATCAACCATTTGATTGGTCTATAAGGGCGCCTCCACCTTTGAACTGTAGCAATAGCCTTCTGGGCTTTTGCTACAGTTCAAAAGCGGAAGCCCCATAGGGTGCATGGAGCCAGCAGGGAATTGGCCCTGTGCTCCCTGCAGCACCTGAACATTTGAAATTTACAAGAACCCCAGTGAGGCTCTTGTACATTTCAAAAGCAGAAGCCCTGGAGGGAGCGGGGGCCAATGCGGGACTCCCCAATCCCTGTGGTGCCTCAGCCTATGAAATATACAAGAGCCCCAGTGGGGATCTTGTATATTTCAAAAGGAAGCCTAGCAGTGAGTTCAAGGGGCGACTCCCCGCTGGCCCCGCGCTCCTTACAGCACACAACTCAGCCTTTGAAATGTACAAGAGCCCTCGTGGGGCTCAAGTGCATTTCAAAAGCAGAATCACAGCAGAAGTGGCAGGAGCAGAGACTGCTTCAGCTCCCGCTCACACCATTTCCCACCGTGCCTCTACCTCCCCTGCCTCGCACGGAGATGGTGCTGGGGGGCACTGGCTTTTAAGCCAGATCCCCCCCAGCACCAGCTCTTGCTGAACCCCTTGCTGTCTCTCTCGGATAGAGGCAGCAAGGGGCAGGGGGGAGGGAGGAATCGACTAGTTGCTTCACTAGTGACTAGTTGCTTATGTCCTTAATCTTTGTGGTTGCAAACATAACCTTAAAAATGTGAATGGTGTAGTAACATCTCTCTGAGTTTGCAGAGTGAAAACGGCAACAACAAATTCCGAAAGTTAAAGATAAACACAAAAATCTCACCATTGTTAATTACATTACTGCTGATCACTGAAAGCCCAATCTAATTCCTACTGATTTCAGTGAGAGCTGGATTAGACACATGCTCACATATATAAACTGCTTATTACTCATTCCCAGAAACAAGAATTCCAAATGTTGACTGCTCTGCTATCCAAATCTTCAGCTTCTTCCTTCCTCTATAAGGAAGTTATGCAAGAAAATAAGGAACATAGGACCTAATATACCGAACACGTTGGTAGTTTCCATATTTCATTAAAATTTCATTTTTTTTTTAAATCTTAAAAATGAAACCTTAGATTTTGAAGTTCAATTCTGTGGACAAGCAGTGTATAGGGAAATCTAGCTAGGTTTTTATCACCATGGCATGCATGGTCTCTCTCTTCTGTTATCTATGGTGTTATGAAATTTAATTACAACTGTTCAAAAAGGAAGGACACATTCCTACACCCTCCATATGAATAGTAAAATGAGGGAAAGTTAAGTAGGCTGCCCTATTATCTCTCACATACCTGGATTGTCAGAGATTTGTGTAAGAGGTGATTTTGGTGGTTGTCCTTGCTGTTTAGTCAATGTACTCAATCCAGACTCGCTTTTCAGATTCATATTAGTTCCAGAAGATGATCTCATGAATAACCCTTCTGTCGGGCTCATAACCCCCTTAAATTCATCTGAACTTGTTGTTTTCTTTATGCTATGTTTTGGGGTTCCCAGCGGTGAAGAAAATGGAACAGAATCCTGTTAGTGAAAGGAATACGGTGATTTATATTAGAGATTGCACTTCTCATTTTAAAATAGATTAATACATGGAGTATCGATGAAGTAATTTTCTAAAAACTAAGAAAAGTGGAAAAAGTAGTATAACCACTAACCATAAACAAAATGATCTATTTGAAAAACAAAACAAAATGTCACTCCAAATTGTGGCTCTCCTTAAATATTAGAACAATTCCAAAATGAAGTCATATAATCACATATGAAATTTTTGTCCCTGTTTTTAAATTACTCATAAATTTTCACTAGAATAAGATTTACAGTCTAATACATTTAGAAAATAGGAGTGAAAAGTCTACATAGACTTTTTTTAAACTTTCAGAAAAATATTTCATTAAAATTATTAATTAAAGGGGTAATATATTAGATATTTCTGATATAACTGCAAGTGTCAGATTTCATACATTTTATGATCCATTTGTGCTAATTATTTTCAGGCCTTTGAACACTTGGGTAAAAAGTTTTCAATGGTGCCTTTCCATATACTCTAGGCACCTTATGCATGACATAAAATGCACCCCAAGTGCAGCAGAACTATTTCTTTAACTCTCCATTAGTCCACAACATAAAAACCCATATCTCTTTTCCTTAAATCATTTCCCACCTTTACATTTACAATTCCACAGAAAGAAGAGGAGCTTTGTTTATGATTAGTATTACACCTTTTCTTCACTTAGATTTTAACAGTTTTGTGCACTAAAGTTTTCCATCTTCAAAACACAATATCTAAACATCAGAAGATTGCAAAGGACCTACTATTTTGCTTTTTAATTTTCTGGGATTTCTGAACAGTGGGAAAGGAACTAAAAATACGTTAATGTCTTGGGATCTATTTACTACCTCCCCCCATTAATGCTCATATACCTCTCACTGAGCACTTCTGGGGGGTTATACACCTTCTTTATAATCCAAACCCAATTCAAAGTTACCTTTATGGATTTGGGTTTTTTTTTTTTTAAACACACCCATTAGATTAAACTACATTTCATCTAGCTGTGCACTAATTACAACCTACTTTTCTCATTTGCTTCAGCAATCTTGTATTTCTCACTTTCCTACCCCTACTACTAGAATTTGTTCTTTCAATTTTGTGCTGTGCTTGAGATGCTTCAGAATGGCACCCCACTCATGAGCAATTAGTAATTTCCATGTCTTTAAATTTTCCCTCAAATGCTTCCTTTTAGTTTTAAATTTTTCTAGTTGTAAAGTTTAAGGTTTCTTTATATGCAACTTTTATCATATTCCTATCTAGTTAAAGAGCATGCAACCCAAAAATCACACCCATAAATTTATAAATTTATATTTAAAAATCCAAACATGGTCATCTTCAGGCATGTATGAAAAACTTAAAGGAGAAATAAGTGTAAGAACACAGCAAAATAAACTGAAATCCAACACTTATGGAATTCTACAAAATCACTGCAAAAAATTCACTTTTTAATATATAAAGTAACATTTTTATATTACGTGCATGAATGCTGAATTCCACAATGATCTTTTTTCTTTAAATGAACACCCAACACCTCTGAAAAGATATATTAATACCTCACATAAAATGGAATCTTCGTATGCACTGCCTTGCAAAATCAAATCCTCAGAAATAAATGAGTAAAAGAAAAAATTCAATTAAAGACCCCAAATGACACACACATCTTGTATTATTCAACATTTACTAATACAATTGCTTATGCCAAGACTTAAAGTGATTGATATTCATACATTTTCTCCCTGATTGCCAAATATTAATGTAAATACCATTTTAATCTATCAATGCAGCAACATTGCAGGGTGTCAATTCACCATTAGAATTCCATTATCACCTTGTAATAAACACACTTCACACTTTTAAGCACAGGTTGGCAGGAGTGTACTAGCAATCAAAATAAGCACAGGAAATAGGTTGAGAACAGCACTCCCCATGACGTCATCGCTGCGTACCCCTCAAACTCCGCCCCGTGTCATGTCCAGCATGCGGCACAAGCGGCGGGTCAGGCTCTGCGTGCCGCATAAAGCATGGACACGAAGCCACTCGGAGTGAGGGGCAACGGTGTGCGGACACGACGGCCCACTGGATGATGGCACATCGGGAAATTCCCAGTATCCAGCTGGGCCAGTCTGCCCCTGCAGGTTGGACTTCGCTGGTCCGGCACCCTCAGTACCTCATTGATCCTGCAAGAGTAGATTTGCTGGACCAGGGAAGGTTCCTTCCCTCGTGGTGATGCTGCCACTAAGCTAGGGCTGCTGTCTCAGACTCTGGCCCTCCTACTGCCAGGGCCAAAGTTCTGCAGTTGGGGCAGAGCTCCACAGTCACCTGGCTCTGCAGCTGAGGTAGAGCTCCGCAGGTGTCTGGCTCCACAGCTAGGACCAGAGCACTGCAGCCAGGGTGGGGGGATGGGACTGGAACTCTGTATTTCTCTATCCTTCCCCCCTCCCTTCTCTCTCCTCCTGAGTCTCTGGTGCCCCTTACAGCACTCCTGCCTCACCGCCAGACCTGCCTCTTCCTGGGCTCTGGGGTCCAGGAACATCCCATGGTCCATGCCAGGCCATGGATGTTGCCAGACCATGGAGTCCTGGTTAAGGGAGGTACAACCTGAAACTGATCCCAAACCTACCTTGCAGGTAAAGGTGGAATAGGAAGGTTCCATACAAATTCCACATATTACACTGTTCCTCTTCTCATTATCAGGATCACTTAATTTTGCTTGGTTTTGTTATGGGGAAAGGGAGGAAGGAGAAAATGCATCACACCACTTCTGCTCTAAAACTCCTCTCTTATCAAGAACATTCTAGCTATTCTTAAAGATCTGGCCCTACTTGACTTTACTGACCCAATGGGAATTTTATCTGGCTTTTGACAGCTGGTTCAAATCCTGAGATTAGAGACAAATTATTGGAAGAGCACTGGCAGTCAGGCAAAGGAACTGAAAGACTTTTTGTACATCTCATTCAATATTATGAAACCATTTTATTAGCAGCAAGACAGATGAGACTGTAATGCAAAATAATATAGAAAGATGGGATAAACTTGTTAAGAAATGGGAACCCACAAAATCATTACACTGACCTTTACGAGAAAAATATACTATCAGCTAAAGCAGTGTTTCTCAAAGTGGGCTGCAGGTGGCTTTGGGAAGTTGCTAGGGGGGCTGCGGTCCACTGAGAAACACTGGATTAAAATACTATATTCCATTGTATCCTCTAAAGTGTGTGGTGATGTAATAGCCTATGGGCATAGAGAAGAAAAGAAAATTCTCTGGACACTTTGAATGACATTTAATGACATAAAATAGATGCATTAAAAAAAAAAAAAAGATCAATACAGGCTGAACCTCTCTAGTCCAGCACACACTGGTCTGGCAACATCTACGGTATGGCATGATTTTAGTTACCTCAATGTCTGCTTATCAAGAGCATGGCCAAGTTTCCCAGAGTCCCATAAAGTTTATTTACAGCCACCAGTCCTGGCTCTCAGGATTCTGTGCAGTTATTCAGCTCTAATTTACCTTTACATAAGAACTCAGCAAGCAGTGGAGATGCTGGCAATGCTGATAAGTGTAAGCATATTTGTTATGCTTGATCTATGTATTTCCTTGTGTTGATACAGTTAATTGTTGTGAAGAGAGCTGATAAAGCCTTGGCTAAGCGTAGGCTTATATATGGCATACCAGTACCGTAATACATTATTAAGCAGCATTGTTCTGTTTATTTGCTAGGGTGAAATAAAAAGGGGGAGAAAAAAAAAAGAGACCCATTCACTACAATATTGACTTCCTGTGGTTCAGTACCGATCAGGTCTTGAGGGTGCCAGACTAGAGAGGCTCAACCTGTAAGGAATATTCTTTCAATTCAGAAAGATAATATACACAATTGTCCTTACCTTGTCTTTTAACGAGAAGGTACCTGGTGTGTCTGCAAAGAGAAACTTGTTCTTAACTTTCAATTTCCCAAGATTAGCCACAATAAGATGGTTAGACTTGGAACTTTCAGGGATAAGCAGAACAGGAGCACCAGCTTCAATGTCAAGAAAAACTCGAGAGGCTCGCTGTGCCTGATTTCTCACCTGGTGGAATAAAAATCCAATTTAAAATATAATTTACCACAGAATAATTTACCAGAAGGCAAACATTTTTGATAATCCTGTAACATCACTAATCATTTTTGTAACCTCACTAATCATTTTTGTAACCTCTCTGTATATAAGCTTTTCAAAGGGAAAATTTATTTTCTAGTGCGTTTAATATCTGATATGAAATTGCTTTCTCCTCTTACTGCACTTAGCCATTTTATTATTAAAATACATTCATAGGCAGTCCAATTAAATTTTTGCTATGTTACTGACAAATGTTGATAAGTAGCATGTTTATATTACACCTGGAAACTATATATAGATGGATTGAAACCTGAGAAATTCTAAAATTTCTCCCCACCTACAATAGCAAATTCTTGTTTCAGCTATACAGAAACAGATGACTTGTTTGGAAAGAAAGGGCTGATGAATATTGTGAAAACAAGCCAGAAGTCGTGGAAGAAGAGTAAAGTATAAAATATTTTACTGTCCCAGCCAAACTCAATTACATATTAAGATGGTAAACTGAAGTAAAACTGAACTATTAAAAATATCAAAATTTCAAGTTAGCTACAAAATTGTTATTTACGTTCATCCTAGATTGAAAGGAAGTAAATAATCACATCTGTAAATCATTACAGCTAACAATATTTTTCATCAGCTCTCTTAGTGAAAACAGATCAGGCTGAAATTTGAAAAGCAAATGAAAGAGAGGGTTTTGACTGTCTACATCAAATCAGCAAAATTAAACTAAGTAGGATTAAGAATTCCTGAAAGAATCAGGCATTCTTTGCAACAGAGAGAAGAACCAATCTAAATTCAGAAAACAGGAAATTGGAGCCAGCATTTACTGTTTCACCTTCAGAGTTTACCTTACAGTCAGATAAAAGCACAATATAATCAATTCCCACAGGCCAGTGAAAAGCAAATGAATTGTATGTAATCTCTCTTCATTTCCTGACACAAATAATCTCCACAAAAATGTATAAACATGGCAAAGAAGAAGCCATAAAAAATTCTTTATACAAAATCCAACATCTCAAATATCTGTCATTATCAAAAGATATGCCATGAAAATGGCTGTTTCTTCCAACAGAACCCCAAGATGTTTCTACATTTTGACACTTTCAGAATACAAATATTTCTATTACATTTCTGAAAAAAATTATATTACTAAAATAATGTTCAATCACCTAATAAATACTACTCAAAAACAGGAAGAATTAACTTGTAGAGTAAGAACAGTTTAGGATTTCAGATATTACAAACGGAAAAAATCAATTAGATCATCATATCCATTCTCCTGCAGAAAGGGGATACAGTTTCCTTGTAAATTCACCAATTAGAACTTCTACAAGAGATTTATAATTTTATTTTTTTATAATACAGGTGTGACACACAGGATAACTGTTAAAAGACTGATTGAACTTCATTTATTGGCCCTGGTTGCATTGCAAAAAATTATATGCTACCATAATCACAGAGATAAGTATACACTTACCCGTGCACATTTAAAATGTAATTTTTTGGGGAAAAAAAATCAGAAGTGATTTCCAGTAAATTTGATCCCTCATAACATCTCATATGCTAGCAATGTTATGCATCTCGTATAATATAAAGAAATCAGACCTCATTACAGCCTAATACTTCTCAAGTTTCTGTGAGATGATGTGGTAAAACAAATGAATGACATATTTCAAAGCCAGGAATGTCTACACTATACTAAGAAAAATGTTGGGGGAAAAAACAAACATACTGTTTGTCCTTCAATTGCTGCTCTCTGGCGCCCTAGGACATCCTGAAGCTGAGTGAAATGTTGGATGAAAGATACCACTTCTGCCTGAAAGCGCTGAGTATGCACATACTGAACTGATGCCATCCGCAAGCTGACACGAATATCACACTCTCTTTGTAGCAAAGGGTCAGGTCGCCCATACCTGTGATAAAAAAAATAATTGAATAAAAAATTAAAAACCTCTACACAATTTCAAGTTCACTTACACCTGAACAGCAACATTTGCAAATTGTTACAATAAAAAGTGATCATTTTAATAATTGTAACAATACCTTACACTTGTTCAACTAAAAACTGAACTTACAGCACAATTTGAAAGAATAAGTTCTTAACTAAATCCTAAATTACTATGCACTCATATATATACCACTGTGATTAAATCAAGCTATCAGAAAAAAAATGAAATTCTGAATTTTGACTTATCTTTAACTTAGTAGGTCATGCCTATATTTTGCAAATATCCAGAACAGTGATATTTTATCTCTCTAACACTGTCATAAGTGGCAGTAAAAGAACATTCAACTCTGAATGTCAATGTGTTCTATTAGTTTAAGTTGATCTTCATGCTAACAAAACAATTTTGCAAGTGACAGAATAATGAAGACAAGACATTTAACTTCAAAACATTTGAATACATAGAACAAAATGTCATTTAAATTGAGCACAACTGCTGTAGGACAATGTTGAAAAGGCCTAACTCTAAAAGTGAGACAAGTGGAAACAAGTTTACTGTAGTTCACAGATGGTACCAAAGGTATCATTTGTACTGAATGGGAAGCTTTGAGGACACAATAAAACTCCAAACGTCATTAGTAGGGCTCGCCAAACCGTGGTGAGCCCCGCTCTCCAGCCGTGCTGTCCGGTGATCTGTGCATGCGCAGATCACCCAAACCCGGCTCTTGTGGGTTTCAATCTACTCGCCACGAGCGAGTAGATTGTATTATTTGTCGAGCCCTAGTCATTAGAATAGTTCAGATTTTTAATCATAACACTAGCTGATCCCCTTGAGGGGTCCAAAGATTGCTGGCAGTATAACATTGAAGGAAGTCCCCTCTCTACTCTGCACACATCCTCCCTTCCTTGCTCTTTCTGTATACAAGCAGTCCCCGAGTTACGCGGATCCGACTTACATCGGATCCGCAGATACGAACGGGGATTTTCTCGCCCCGGAGGACTGGAGCGGCGGGACGCCTGGTCCTGCCGCCCGCCTCCTCCGGGGCGAGAAAAGCTGCTCCCCGTCTCCCTGGTCTGCTGCGGGAGCCAGCAGACCAGGGAGACGGGGAGCAAAGCGGCGCAGGACCCGGGGGCCAGACCCGCGGCCGCTTCCAGATCAGCTGGAAGCGCCGCGGGTCCGGCCCCGGGTCCTGCGCGGCTTTGCTCCGCGTCTCTCTGGTCTGCAGACCAGGGAGACGCTGAGCAAAGCGGCGCAGGACCCGGCCGGACCTACGGCGCTTCCAGCTGATCTGGAAGCGCTGCGGGTCCGGCCCCGGGTCCTGCGCCGCTTTGCTCAGCGTCTCTCGAGTCTGCAGACCAGGGAGACACTGAGCAAAGCCACGCAGGACCCGGCTGGACCCGCAGCGCTTCCAGCTGATCTGGAAGCGGCCGCGGGTCCGGCCCGGGTCCTCCGCCGCTTTGCTTCGCGTCTCTCTGGTCTGCTGGGGGGGACGCAGCTAGTGTCCCCCTCAGCAGACCAGGGAGATGTGGAGCAAAGCCTGGGGCCTGTGGTAGAGCAGGTGGGGCGCTGCCGGTTGGTCCCGCAGCACCGCTCCTTGGCGCTACTGGACCAACCCAGCAGCACCCCAGCTACTCTGCCCCAGGCGTCCTGATTTAGCCGCTGCTGAAACTGACCAGCGGCTGACTACAGGAAGCCCGAGGCAGAGTTGCTCTGCCCCGGGCTTCCTGGAATCAGCTGCTGATCAGTTTCAGCAGCAGCTGACTTGGGGGCGCCTGGGGTTCTTAAGTTGAATCTGTATGTAAGTCAGAACTGGTGTCCAGATTCAGCGGCTGAATCTGGATGCCAATTCCGACTTACATACAGATTCAACTTAAGAACAAACCTACAGTCCCTACCTTGTACGTAACCCGGGGACTGCCTGTATATACACTCTGTAGCCTGCCACTATGAAAAATATGCCACTGCTTCCATAAACACACAGCCCTAGGCCACTAAAGACGACCATGGAGTTATGTGCATATACTTTTTCTGGGTCTGATGCCAACTTCCTTAAAATGAGACTTTTGCCTCTATGTTAATGGGAGCTTTTTCTTTGCAAAGAACTCAGGATGAGGTCTTTACTGTGTTTATCTACACAACATGCTTCTTTCTAAAGTTTTAAAGTTAACTTTTGCTCTAATAATAATAAACTCTTTGTTTAACAATAGTATCAAGTAACTCAAAACAGTTAAGTTAAAAAAACAAGGTGCTATTTTATTTAGAACAGATCAAACTTGTTTTTGTTTTTCAAATCACTCTTGGCAGAACCATAAACAACTTTTCTAAAAAATGCCTTCCCAGGTATATGTTGATTAATTAAAATTACCAATCAAATTCCTAAAAAAAGTATACAATAGATACAACAGTAGATTTTTTACATCACAGCTTTCAAGATAGAACAGTTTATAAGCTAAACATTCTGTTGTTTTGTTGTTGCTTTAATATCCTGTTAAACACTGTTCAACAAGAAAATGTTCAATTTCTTACTTGTAAATTTGGAAAATGAGTGCCTCTTCACCACTTGTAGTGAACCGTTCTCTATAAAACTCTCCATGAGAGGTAAGATCACTTAGGGACAGGCTTCCAATGCTTCCCTGTAGGGCTAAGTCTCCATCTACAAAACAAGAAAAGGCCATTATCTACCTTCGAGAATATTAATATTAATTAACTGTCTGAAATAAATCCCTTGTCATTGCATGATACAATTACCTTTACTAGGACAACCTAGACTTTAACAGACTATTGAAAAAACAAAGAAATAGGAAAACACAAAATACCACATTCCAAAAATCAAAGCAAATAATTTCCATAAGTAAAATAAAGAGGCTGTGCTAAATAGTTTATGTTGGCAAAAATGTTTGCATATATAGACTAACCATTTCATTTCATGTGTGTGGGGTTCCCTCTAAAGATGTGAAAGGTGAACCGGTTAGCTTCATCCTTACTGTTTCCAGTTAACTGGTGGGGCTGCTGTGGTCCCATGGCTGAAGCATCCCCATCTGTGGCGGGCCCTGGCTCCTGGATCAGCTGCCACCCCCACCTGTTCTCCTTTACTCGGCTAACTGGTTAAACACTATGTTTAACTGGTTAACCAGTTAAATGGGATTTTACATCCCTAAACCCGAGGCCTAAAAACTGACTAGTACGTATACATTCTGAAAACTAAACATTTTATAGATATGAAAATCTCTCTCATTGAGAAAAATCAATGTCACTTTTTATAAAACAAAACAAAAAAGATTAAAAAACGAAACCAATTAAGGTCCTAGCTGAATTGAGCATAAAGGTTTAAGTGTTCAGCATGCTACAAGGGCGCAAAAGTTGCAAAAAGAGGTTGTTGTGAGATTAATCCTCTAAACCGAGTACCCTATTCTTCACAACATGCTGGAAATTCTCTTTAAGATACACATTTGGATGGAATTAATATAAGACTGGAAAAGAATGGCTTCATGACTGTTTAAACAGAATAGTTATGCATAACTGTCTTTCACCATTGTAAAGGTTTACAAAAAACTAGACATGGCAGGATATAAAACGCCATTTACAGAAAATGAACTGGTTCTATATATTTATGGCACCTCCAACTACTCAGAGTTACCTAATCTATACAACCCTGGCTTTGAGCACAGCTTAAAGTGAATATATTTTTCAAAGTATTATGAGGGTATTCCTATTTCAGTGTTTACAAGGAACACCATAAGATACAGTATAAGTCATATGTGTGGAAAAACACTGGAAGCTATCAATACCAATTAACTACTGAAAGTCTGCATTCAAACTTGCCTGACCTGACAAGCAAAAAACGCCCAGTAAAGGAAAACCAGTTCAAGACGCTATTTCAAGTCCGTGAATTTTCCTCATTCTAAACTATATGCATTTTTAAATGTTAACTACCACCTATACTCACCTGTCATTTCCAGGTACGTGACAAGTTTTGACACATTAGCTTTAGCCAGCTCACTGGTCGCCTTATTCAATACTAAGGATAGGGAATGAACCTAGTCAAGCAAAAAAAAAAACAAGAGAGTGATATTATGTAATATGATCATAACTGGAACCAACTCTGAACTGACTAGAAAAGGGGGAAGTAAAGCCCCTCTTTCATTGAAAAACAAAAAACCCTCAATTTTAAAAGAAAACTTTTGCCATTAATACCCATATCATGCCCTCCACACAAGACTATCTAACTTGCCTGCCTTTCTGATGATCCAAGCCCCACGTTGGAATCCCTTATCACTCATTTTGTCATTGCATAAAGTTCAAGGGTTTTGTTCTTATTCACATGGTCCTTCACAGCTCTGCCCATCCTTCCACATCTGCTAGTCTCCTACTGCATTTTCCACTCTTCCAATAGCAGCCTTAACTATCCATTTCTCCCACAGTTGCCTTTGTGTTTCCCTCCAAGTATCCATTATACATGGAACAGCCAAGTGAACTAGCCAAGTTCACAACTCGATTCTCCTCCATATGCCATTTCAAGACACACTTCTACTATGACTCCTAAATGAACTCAGTCCACTAACAAAGGGCATATTGGGAGGCATGTCTCATCCTTTTGAGTAGAGATTTATTTACATTAAAAAAAACTCAAGTTACTCAGAACCCCTCAAGGACTTACTACAATTAATTTCATCCTCCTTCCCCTTCCCTCTTAATGTTTGTGCCTTGTCACAATTACATTGCAAGATCCCTGGGGAAACAACTGTATTCCTATGTGTCAGTGCCTAGCATAATGAATCGCCAATTTTGACCAGGACCTTTGGGACCTAAATGGGTGCAACTACCACCTAATTAGTCTTATAAGACTCATTTGGGGGTCTCAACACCACCGACTGCAAGTCATAGGGGGCTTGTTGAGCACCATAAGGATCTTAAGGATCTGCATCATAAGGATCTTAAGATTTTTAATTGACCGCTCACACTAGCTCTACAATTGTGGGCTCCAGTGAGCATTGAGGACCATAGCTTAACCACCCAAATCTTCTTTAGAAGGGTTCTTCAGAGATTTCCCACACACTCACCCCTCAAAATTTTAGGACACTCGTGGTTGCCCTCTTAATCCCTAAACCAGGCAAGCCTCCTGACACTTGGCAGGGGCCTCAAACTTAAGTGGAGCATATAAACCTCAAGAAGGTTATGGTGTCATCACTATAAGGATGTTTTGGGGGCCCAACAAAGCCAATTTCTCCCTAGAAGACTCATGAGGCTTGGTCATCTATGGCATGGGAGGATGACCCTAATTAGGAGTCAAATAAATTCTGACAAGCATAATAAAATATCCGAGATGCCTGGGGGTGATAAGATTTTGGGGTTCCAATTAGCCAGATAAAATCAGAAGGGAGCAAGAAGTCTTCCTAGTCTGCTCCCTAAGGATTGCGGAGGTGGCAACAGTATTGGGGCTCTGACTACTCTCCTACCGCACAACAGATGACAGTCTCTGTCCTCCTCAAATTATCATAGAACAGACAAACCCAGTATTCCAAAACACTGGCTAGCCAAGACTTTCCTCTAAAAATCAAATCTGTTCGCTTACCCCAAATACAACATCTTTGCAAAATGAGGGTTTAATAATAATCAAATTACAATTTATATGTAGTTCCCTCTAAAGACTTTGGAATAATTGAGATTTACTGCAATACTGTGCATAGTATACATATGAATGATCACCACTGTAAATATAAAATGTTAAATTAAAAACACACTATTTCCATAAAGCAATGCCTTATGGAGACAAACATGGTAAACCCCCAGCACCTCTATTTCTAGTACCTTAAGTTTCAACTTAGTGTTTACAGGATCCTCAACTTCAGAAGTCGGTAAGACATTTGTTTCTGATTTAACCATCTGCTGAATATCCTCAGGTTGTTGCTTCATAGCATGGTTGTCAGCAGTGGAGCCAATCCCAAAAAAATCCAATATCACCACCCAGGTTTGCAATGTTATTAAAACGTCAAGGCAATTGAAGTCAACATCCACGCTACGGTTAATTTTGTTATAGCAAGAAGAAAATTCAGAATGTTTCTTGTCCACTAGGAATATATTGATATGAACCAATGAATCATCAAAGTTATTTTTTCCAGAAGGGGCCTTCGACTTGCTTAATGTTGGAGAAGGAGGTGGGGTAAAAGGATATTCAGAATCAGCATCTTCTTTTTGTGCCTTACGGGAGGCACAAATTGGTCTTTGGTATAACTGAAAAACATTTGGTGCTTCTTCCATGTGGGAAGGGAGGGAACGTGGCATGTCTGGATACTCCACATTGGATACTGATGGGCAAGATTGGGAAAGATATTCCTTGTGCACTAAACTGGAGGGTTTGGGTGCACCCCGGGATACCATGAGGTTCTTGTGCATGGAATCTGGACTTTTTTCCAACAGGTCTTCCATCAACAGAGAACGCAAGGTAATCTGAACAGATAAAGTATGTGGATGATCCTTAGTGAATTCAACATCAAAGTCCTGAAACTTTAAGCTGACCAGACCTTGTGCTCCAAGTGTAAGATCTCCACATAACTGAACCTGGAGTTCTGAAATATGAAAGTTTGCTTGAATGTGGGTAAAAGATTTTGTTTCTCTAACAGGAATCGACTTGTTTGGAACAGCAGAAAAGCTGGAATGGCTGAACAATCCATTCTCCTTCCGTTCATTCGAGAACTCTGATCCTACACTACGAAGTAATGCTGAAGGAGAACTAGGATAAGTTGAAGATGTAGAACTGGATACAAATTTATTCAAATCTTCATCGTAAATTAAGTTGTCAAGGGTTTGCAAAACTTGCTCATACACATGTTTTGCTAGCACCACCTGCATTTAAAAACAGTCATCAATATTTTCCATATTCAGCAAGTGTGTAAAATATCTCCATACTTTCTTAATGTTAAAATTTGTTATAGTACTTTAGGCCCCAACAACTGACTTTCATTAAAATTCTGAAAACATCTTGTAGAAAATCTTGAAAAGCATTCTATTCATTATCAAGACTGCTTATCTGCTTAAGTGTATCTGCTTTGCTTCCTTCTACGCACCACCTCCATCCACCATTGTTATTTGATTTAAGAACATTCAAAACAAAAAGGCATATAAATTCTTAACATTTCATCTTTCTACAGTTTCTTCCCATAAAATTATACTCCTCTGTCACACCATCATAATTTCCACAGCAACTAATCAATATCACAGGTAAAGGATTAGCCTTTAAAGAAAACACTGGCTCAATTTATGGTGAATATTTGAAATACACAACAGTCTGTTTCAAACTGAAGGGAGGGTAGGTCTGACTAGAGAAATCCTGCATACAGCATAGAAGCTAGTACAGAAATTGAACTGTTCCACAAATTCAAGATTTCAATATCTGCAGTCGCACTAAGCTTGCATTGGAAATGCTAAATTAAAAATCGGGGGATTCAATCACAATGAGAAAGATACAACATTTTTGATCAATGATAACTTTGTGTTCGTTATAGAAACTATGAGATTTTCTAAATGCCATGTCATAACATAGTTTTAACAGAATTTGTTTTTAATTAAGGTTGGTAAAAATTACCAGAAGGACAGCTCTGAAGAGTTAATTCCTTTTTACCACAGCAGTAATGCACCCAGGCAGTGGCAGTACAGGCAGTCCCCGGGTTACGTACAAGATAGGGACTGTAGATTTGTTCTTAAGTTGAATCTGTATGTAAGTCGCAACTGGCGTCCAGATTCAGCCGCTGCTGAAACTGACCAGCAGCTGACTACAGGAAGCCCGAGGCAGAGTTGCTCTGCCCCGGGCTTCCTGGAATCAGCCTCTGATCAGTTTCAACAGGCTGAATCTGGACGCCAGTTCCGACTTACATACAGATTCAACTTAAGAACCCCAGGCGTCCCCAAGTCAGCTGCTGCTGAAACTGATCAGTGGCTGATTCCAGGAAGCCCGGGGCACAGCAACCCTGCCTTGGGCTTCCTGTAGTCAGCGCTGGTCAGTTTCAGCAGCGGCTGACTTGGGGACGCCTGGGGCAGAGCAGCTGGGGTGCTGCCGGGTTGGTCCAGTAGCGCGCAGAGCGGCGCTGCGGGACCAACCGGCAGTGCCCCAGCTGCTCTACCACAGGCATCCGGAGAAAAGCTTGGACTGCTGGGGGGAGCGGGTACTAGCTGCGCCCCCCTCTCCCCCCTCCGAGCAGACCAGGGAGATGCGAGCGAGGGACCGAGACGCACTGCGGTCCCGCCGCCTGGGTCCTCCGCGTATTTGCTCCGCGTCTCCCTGGTCTGTTGGTCTCCAGTATACCAGGGAGACGGGGAGCAAAGCCTCTGAGGACACTGGCAGCGGGACAGCCACGGCGCGTCTGGGCTGTCCGCTGCCCAGGTGCTCCCCATCTCCCTGGTCTGTGGAGACGTGGAGCAAAGCCGCGGAGCATGCGGGCAGCGAACAGCCCAGACGCGCCGCGGCTGTCCCGCTGCCGGCGTCCTCAGAGGCTTTGCTTCCCGTCTCCCTGGTCTGCTGGTCTCCAGCAGACCAGGGAGACGGGCAGCAAACCCCGTTCGTAACTGCGGGTCCGACGTAAGTCGGATCCACGTAACTCGGGGACTGCCTGTATATGCTTCCCACCCGAAAAATACCTTGACTTTGGGGAAACGATATGGGATGAAAGGATACTTTCTAGTGTCCTTCAATCCTTAACCTTTACTGAGATTCCTAACAAGCATGCCAATTAGGACAACTGTAGTGGGTGTTCTGGTGATGTAGCTGGAGGATGACTAGGAATGAGACAGCATCAACATATTTCAGGCAGACTACCAAAATGCTTTATGATACTAACTTCTGGACAGCATCGTCCTGGGTTAGATTTAGACTGGAAATCTGGAGGAAGAAAGCTCTGTATTCCATTTTTCAGTACCCTAAACAACTCAGTCCCTTACACTGTTCTTCTATATAATCAAAAAAGTCGCTCAGCAAAAAAATGGCTAACATAGATTTATACTGGTAAATATTAAAGTATCATACCTGAAGGGGATTGACAAATTTCCCCTCAATTCTCATAATGCTTGATATTCCAAGGTCTTCATTGCTCAAAGGGAATGTCAACTCTAAATCTCTGTCTACTGGGATCTTTTCCAATTTAAATTGGATAGTGGTGTTGTTCAGAATGTGAAAAGCTGTTATTAAAAGAACAACATACATTTTTATGCCCAACATCTACATTATTAAATACTAACCAGATCATACCAAAATATAACAGTTAAAATAAAATTTAAAAAATCTCACCACCCACCGAATACATGATTAACCTGGAGACTAAAACTGACTGAATAAGCACACCGCGGAAAAGACAACATAATTCTACTTTTGCTGATCTAATTGTGAATCTTTAGTTGTACTAAAACATATTTAAAAACTGTAGCTCTGATTATATTTTAGCAAGGCTGTGCATGGGTGCAACTACTGAATTTTCAGATTAGTATTGCAAAATCTGGATACAAATTATTTGTCCACATTGTAATTAAATTTCCAAACAGCACATTTTAGGAAAAGTCCCTCCCTCCCTCCCTTTAAAAAAAAAACAAACAAAAAAAAAAAAGACTGATTTATTCAAATACACCCCATGCTAATAATACGTTCCAGGCAAAAAGAAGAGATCAGAGTTTTTCATGGTACTTACCATGACCTTTATGTAATGACTCAAAAAAATCATGACGAGTAAAGTTGGATTCCTCTTGGCTAGTAACACTGCCACTACCTGAAGGAGAGTGCACCCCATGAGTCATCTCACATGTAGGCTCTTTCCTGACCATAAACTGGTTGCTATTTAAAGAATACATTTTAATATCTTTAATTTCAACTTGCAGTCTGTCACTTCTAGACTCGTCATCTCCTGGCACAAAATTTTGAATAGATATTTGCCCTAGATGTCCTACAAGCAGTTCAGGGCTACCTGGCTTGCGAGGTATTGATACAATTGGCGACTCAACATTTACATTTAAGATAAGTTTAATGGTATCAATTTTGAGAGATGATGATCCAAACCCATCTTCCTCATTATCTTCTAAATTGAAAAGATCTCTTGACCGTGGTGTTGTGTCAAAGAGAGAAACCATTTCACTGTACTCAGCAGTTTTAGTTGCCAGAACAGAGGTAACTTTTGTGGCTGCTGTCTTCAGCATGCTGCAGAAATTCTCTTCCAATTCATCCATGGATAAAGTTAGTTCTTTCAGAAATTTAGCTGAGTGGTTGTAATGTAAAGAAGCCATTTTGAGATTCAGGGAACATTCTTCTTTTGATTGCTCTGTGAAATTGAAGCTTAAAGCATCCGAGAGGCTACTTTCATCTTCAGGCCTGGCAAACATAGATTCAAAGTAGCCAGTATCACTGATGAGATTTTCATACCTTGCTGTATTCCCTATGCTGACAACATACTGGCTCTTAATGTTATCTTGTGTCAGATCCATAAGGCGCAAGCAGCCAAGAGAGCCGTTTACTTCCAACTTGCTACACATAGAGACATTAACTCTGGTGCCGCCAATGCTTGCTGTTGCAATTTTCCTGCCATATTTTTCTCCGTTTGCCATTCCAACTGTCCTAAGGAGGAGTATATTTAGCCAGTGAATGTCCACTTCTACATCTATATTTCGTGCATAGGTAGACTGAAAGGTTTCCTGCCCCCTGAAATTTCTTTCCAAGTCAGTCATTAAAGGTTGAGGGCTAGATTCTTCTTTTTCCTTTGGGAAAGATTTCTGGAGAAACCCAATCAGCTCAACAATTGTCTCTGGGTTAAGAATGATATCCAAATTGTTCACCTGCACGGATATCACTTGGACTGTGCTATCTAAATTCATTGATGGACATTCTGCACTCACAAACTGATATTCCAATTTAATCAGAGATTCTTGATCTTTTGCGTAATTACCAGATGAAGTATTTGAGGATGCAGCACATTTCTCTGTCAAATTGGCCACATTAATTGGATAGGCTTCATTTGGTCCACAAATAGGAGACTGTGCCCTATCATCTTGAAGACTTCCTGTCGGAACATCAAAACTAAGATTCTTGTGAGAAGCCATCAGAAGATCAAAATCGGAGCCATATGTTTGCATAGTGTCAACCAGTAGCAAACCATGAACAGTTAGTGACACTTCTACATCATAAGGCCTCTTCACAAAATGGGCATTGGTGCCAAAAACCTTAAGTACAGAGATATAGCGCCCATTGCTTTCAACACCTAACTGCATACAGTTAACTTTAAATTCAGCTAAAAGAAGTTGAGACTCTACAAGAACCTCTCTAGTATGCTGTTCAACCATCATAACGCTCTGTGTTAAATTCATTACAGAATCATGCAAACTTCCGTGCTGGTCCACCTCTGTGAAAATCTTCTCTTTCCCTATATGCAACACATCTGCAGACTTAGTTTCAGATGTACTCATCCTTGCAAAACAGTTCTTCAAAGCTGATATTTTATCCTCATTGATATGTATTTTCAAGTCTGGTAAATTCCCAGACAGGACAGCCCCTGGGTATTTTGGATCAGATGTGTATATCAGTCTGCGCTCCAACTGCAAATGAACATTAAATTTTTCTACCACGTGAGTTGGACCCACAACACTATCCTGAACATGTTTCCAGTTATCCTTCACTCGACCAACCATAATCTGAAGATCCATAAATGACAATGTGTATCTTTCATACATTTTTTTACTCATTAAGTGTGCTTGTAGTTGCTCTTCACTGATCTCTATTCCAGCCAATTCAGAAGTTTTGATTCCACAACTTGTGGTGGACTCAGAAGGTGGCGTATTGGGAGGAGTTGCTAGGGGTGTTTTATATTCATCATCACTCAGTTCATTGACCTCTGACAATAAACCATCAATACTCTTCATTTTAGACTCATCTGCAAATTAAGAAGGAGGGATTTATCAAACTCACACATTCTTTTCCTTTGGTTACTTATAAAACACTGACCTTATTCTGTATTTTGATTTTAAACAAAGGTTAAGAAATTGTCAGGGGAAATACTCTGTCACTTAGCACTAGTTTTGATAAAAGAAGAAAGCAAAAAGAAAAGTTACCACTCTTTCTTATAGGTGGTACAAAAGTGACACACATAACATATTAAAATTCAATTTAAAAAAAATTAAAGTTCTGTGATTTTGTGTTATTCAATTATATATTACAATTACATTATTTTACTATTACTGAAGGAGATTAGAGGAAAACATTTTTCACTTTATTGAACTGATGTATCTGACAATGCTTCTGGCCACTGAAGTAAGCCAATTTACTTCAGCAGGATCAACCCATTTGTACCAAATCAACTTTACTATCCATAGACAAGAATCAGTAAAGGCAATTAATCTGGCAAATTTCCACCTTTGATACCTTGAAAGGAGAGAAAAATCATGTCATTCAAAAGAATCTAATTCCTTTATAAACTTACTAGGGAACCCAAGTGGATGTTCTGGAAATAGCTTACACAGCATTTGCCCAGCTCAATCTAACAACATAGGTTTTTGATTCCGGACATACAACACTCTGGTCATTAGAAGAAGTGGGCTGTGCCCACAAAAGCTCATGAGACTATTTTGTTAGTCTTCAAAGTGCTACCATACTATTTGTTGTTTAAGTTGATAACATAGCAGTTACTAAAAAAAGCTGTGAAGATCTTGCAGAAATTGGTTTGTCGATATGCTAGAAAGAGGTAGAATGATATCTCTAAGGTATCATTGAGGGTGAAATTCTGTCAAGGCAGAAGTCCCATTAACTTCAGTGGGACCAGAATTATACCCCAGGGCTGCAGAGTTTATCAGTCTCATGCTATTTTCTACTGAGCAGACATTAAAACTTGGTCTTTTTATGGCCACATGGCTTCATTTTCAAAAATGAACAGTAAAGAGAGGAATCCAATGTAATAACAGTTATTTATTAGCTAGACAGTATTTTAAGCAACTCTGGTTCACATAACTTAATTTTTTTATAGTGTTTGAGCTCCTTTTTTATTTTTTGTACATTACTACTGGCACTATGAGTTAAGCTTAATTATAAAATAAATTGTTTTATTTATTGGATACTAAACAAGAAAATACATTTTCTCCCACTCTTCCTAGATTAGCCCTAGGGTAGTGTCACAGGGCTCCACATTTTGGAGAACATCCTCAAAACATGCTTTCTCTGAGACAGCCATTTCAGAAGATTCTAGACATATCTCTGTTTCTAAGCCTTTTTTCCTCCAATTCCCTGTGATAAGCACTCCCAGTTTCCCAAATGTGCCAGACACACAGGTTACAGATCTGAACAGCCCTATTCAGTCTTCAGATGGTAGGGGGCGTCCCTAGCCTCGTAGGGTGAATCCCGGAAAGATATGGTTGGCTCTGCCTGGCAGGGGAGGAAATAGCTCTCCACTGGGAATGGCAGTGCAGGGCAACTCTGTCCCCTGTGCTGGCTTTCAGCCCTACCCTGTTCCCATTGGCAGGGAATCCCAGCCAATGGAAGAAGATTGGGCAGTGCCCACTACTGCAGGTTGGGGAAAAGGCACAGGTAGCTCTGCATCTTCCCCCCGAAGCTGCACCAGATAGGTGGAAGGTGCCCACAAACTCTGTGCCTCCCACCCAAACCTGCTCCTGCATCCTCCCTCCTGCCCAGACCTCCAAACCCAGCCCACTTCTGCACCTTCCCTCCCGTCCAGAACCCAAACCCCCTGCCCTGTCCTGCGCCCTTCTTCCTGACCAGACCTTGCAGCACCACCATGCTCCCTGGTAGCCCCCTCCCACACACTGAACCTCGCATTTTTAAGACCAAACCAGAGCCTAGTGGGGCTCCACAAAATCCACAAGCCCCAAACCTCCAGAAGAGTTCAACTGGCCCTGGGGGATAGCCCTAAGCCAGGGGTAAAAAACCCTTCTTGGGTCAGGGGCCGCTGACCCACAGAAAAATCAGTCAGGGGCTGCACACAAGTGAGAGGAAAAGTGAGAAGCCCCTGACTGAGAAGACGACAACGACACTCCCCACATTTTCCTTGCACACGAGAGCCTAGAGGGGGCCAGACTAGTAGATTTTGTGTGTTCCAGTCCTGTGAGTGAGTGGCAGGGGGGTTGAAGCACCAGCATGGGCTCCCCAATGATGAGCCTTGGGGGCTGGATTCAGGCAAGCCGGGGATTGCAGTCAGCCCCCGGGATCTGGGGTCCCCACCCCTACCCTAAGCCTTGCCCCCAACGAGGCTGGAGTGCAAGCTGCAAAGTAAATGAGTGTGGCTCCTTTTTTTTCCTGCTTATTAGTGGAGGGCCAAATCTAAGAGACTTTTTTTTTTTTTTTTTTTTTGCTTTTCACTTACATGTGGCTCCCCCGACTGACCGAAAAAAGGTCTCCCACACCCCCAACCCTGGACTAAAGTCTATCACCCTACCTTTAAAAAAATCTCAATAAATATGCTGTTAATACTAGTAAAACTGTATGTGTGTCCAGGCAAAGAATGCTAGAATAGAACAAATATGTTTCTACCTTATATAGACAGACAGTACAGTTTATTTCCAGGCCATACCTTGGGAATTGGTAAGTAATATTCTCCCCAGATCCAGTACTACTAACACTGGGTCCACAAATCTGAAATCATCAGGGAAGATCACCTGAGGGGCAGAGATATTGAGGTACACTGTCCAACGTTTGCTGTCTTCCTGAAAATAAAATAAAATAAAATGAAATACAGTAAAAGCATACTCCAATAGGAATATTTTCCTTCTCATTACAAAACCAATGCAAGAATCAATCCTACACAAATTATAAATCTCAAATAGCAAATTTCCAATGATATTAGGTTACGTGGGTAAGCATAACATGAATTTGATGTTTTATGAAAAAATATCAGAGCCCACTTATTTTCTTCTCAAAGAAAAGAGCCTTAGAAACGTATCACATGTAAATTACTAATACTATTACCCTTTAATTATAAGAAAGGCAAAGAAGTTTCTGAGAATGGGTGAAACAACAAACTTAGGAAACATCCTTTAAGTGAGTCATATGATATAGTAGCTTTGATGAAAGTACAGACTGCTATTGCATATTAGAGCCAGTGAGGAGGTAGTATGAAATCATCTCACAAGCTCAAGAACAGGACAGAACTGCTCAGCCACTCACTACTTTTGTGTTTGTTTGCGTTGAAAAATTGGATTTCTTCACTGCAGGATGACTACTACATACATTTTTCAAAAAAGAGCAACACCCAACAGCTTCTACTGATTTCAACGGGAACTTGAAATCTGGGGATCTCCGAGGAGCCTTTCAGTGTTTCAGCAACCAAAATCAAAGGCAAGGAAACAAAACTCAATGCAATTTTTAGAGAAGAAAAAAAAAAAAAAAAAAAAAAAAAAAACTTACAATGAAATCTCCCACTAGTAAACGATCAATCGTTTGCCTGATTTCAGCCTTTGTCTGCATTTTAAGTTTGTTGTACTGTCTTCTAGCCGCTTCAGCCACTCTCACCTCCAGCTCAGACTGATATCCAAAACCTGCACAAAAGATTCAAATCTGAATATGTATAATTTTGTTCACGTATGGCCAAGTCAAGGAGAAGCAGTGAGAACCTTTGTATTTATTGACTGTGATTTATAAAACATTAAAAATATAAGCTAGAGTTATAATTTTTTCATCTTTAACAGATTAAACAAAAGCCAGGAAAGCGCATGAAAATAGATAGCCAAAGATTGTATCTATAACCTGGAGTGACTGTTGCCAATAACAGCCAAAAAAACACTAACTGTACTGCAAATGATTACTTACCAGAAACAGAGCTTTTAAGCAAACAAAGGATTTCTAAATTCTTTTTTGAACTTTATGACTGGTCACACCTTCCATTTCAATTTCCTGAACAAAACCTGACTGAAAGTACTTAGGGGAATTTATAAGAGGGGCAACGAGGCAGCCAAAATCCTTCCTAACTATATCCCTGTCCCTTGAGGAATATTCGGATCTTGTGAAAAGGAAGGAAAACTATTTCTGTACTAGGCTTGTCCCACATCTTGCTGCTATCAAACTATTAGTATTCAAATACTAAGGACTCAAAAAGAATAATTTATTGTTCCTTATTCACATCCTTTCCGCCCCCAGAAGCAAACATGCACAGCTGAAGTTTTAATGGCAGCTGACACAAAGTTCAAACTCAGGCCTTAAGTCCTCCTGTCAAGCAAGGGTTACAAAAGTCCTTATGGAAGGGACATAAAAACTGTAAAAAGGAAGACACTCCCTGACCAAGTCAGGACTGGCAAAGACAGATTTGAAAAAGGGACAGATTGTGACAATGTAGCATCTTCAAGAGGTGTAAATTAAAGGTGGATGTGTAGAGGAATATCCTGAAGGTACACTTTCTTTGCAACAGAAATCAAGGGAAGTTCCACACTATTTCTTTATTTGTATTTACAATGGGAACTTTTATTGCTGCTTTACTAAATATGAGAAATCAATCAAATTTGAGAAAATAAAGAAGACATGAAAAAAATATAAAACAAAAAAGGTTAACCTGAGGTATGAACCCTTCCCTTGTAGAAGAAATCGGCTACTTTCTTAATGGCTTGTGGATTGTAAATAATATTTAGAGGTCTGGTACTGACTTCCAGGCGTCTCTCAAAATTGCTGCGGGCTGGGTTTCTCTCATACAGCATCTCAAATACTGGTGCATCGGGGTCTGCATCTGAATCAAAAGAACAAAAAAAAAATCTAACAAATATCTTTAAAGGAAAAGTTGGTGTGGAGTAGTAAAATATTTTTTTATTTGCATTTTGGGTTTAATATTTGATGAACAATTACACCATATCATTTGAAAATTTTAAATTACAATGGATATGCTCATGTTGGTACACCAAAAGCAGTTCAATTTAAAAAGAAACAGTAATAGATTTTAGAGCCAAAGGGGATAATCAAGACTGTCTACCCATTGCAGGTCCCAGAATGTCATCCACCCACTCATGTAATAGACCATTTCTGGAGTCCTCTAATCATGATTTAAAGACTTAAAGTTACAGACAATCCACTTACATGAAACAGAACTGTACCCTATACTGCAGAGGAAGGCAAAAACCTTCCAGGGTCTCTGTCAATTTGACTTGGGGGGAAATTCCTTCCTGACCCTTCCTGGCAGTGTGCATCTATAATTAAACAACTGGGAGCCTAAAATTAGGTTTCTAACTCAAGCAGCAATCTCATTTCCAAAGAGGCAGAATCTCTGCAGTTCCTATTGAGTTCAATTTATCAACATTAGGCCATTTATTTAAAGTTTAACCACACAGTCTTGCAAATCTGCTCTGCAGAGGTGGATCTCTGAGCCCATGCAAAGCCCCACTGACTTCCAATAAGCGTCACTATGCAAGTTAAGAGTTCAAGCATGGATTTAAAATCCTAATGTTAGGCACCAGGTTTTGAAATTGTTTAGCTTACTTATTTCACTAATAGTATTTTTTTAAATGTATAAGATGCTTGCATATTCAGATCAGGCATAAAAATGAAACTATTACCAGTGCTCTGATTAGTCATTTCTGAAGACGAAGTTTGGAAACCAAAGGAAGAGACACAGCCAACCTCTTTTTGCTAATTAGAACACACAAAAAAAGAAAATAAGCGTATAGAAAAAAAAGTTATTTAGTGTAACTACACAAATAAAGTAATGTTTTTCCTTACAGACACTTTTATAATGCAAGTGAAATCAGAATATGATAGATAAAAGACTTCAAGTCTTCATAGCTAAAACAAAATCAAATCTTTCATCCCCCTCTTGTAGAAACACTTACATTCTTCAGTGATAATACCAGAAGAAAAGTTCCTAGATTCCAGGTTTGTAATCTAAAACTAGCTGCAAATGAAGGAAGGCCTCCATAGGAACCCAGGTTTTTCAGGGGCAGGGGAAATGATTTGAGAAATAAAGCAAGAATTAACTCTCTAGCTAATTAAGCAGCAGCACTCATTGTTCCAAAGCTAAATTCAGTCCAATAATAGGCTCTGAATAATTATATTAATCCTGAAATGGCAACAGTATTGTATCAAGATGCAACTGCATTCTTTTACTTACAGGATTAGGAAAGACAAGAACAGGAAATATAGTCCCTTCTGTTGCTAAATCTCGCAGAAAGAGTCCACCCAGTTGAACTTTAAGAAGAGAAGAATTTCTGCGAGGAAGGGATTCTGCTAAGATCTTCACACCTGTAGAATAAAGACATAAGTGACTGTACTGCATTCTAGAAAGAATAAATGAATTTATAGATCACAGACAAGTGTCATCTAACATGTTCATAAACAAGCTAAGAAACAGGAGAAAAGCTGAGACTGATTTTTTAAGACTGCCAGTGTAGCATAACTGACCAGTTTTACATTGCTAAGGAACTTCAAATTGAAGAGTTAAAGCTCTTGTACTAGAAGGGTTTGGTTTTTTTGGTTTTTTGTGCAAGTAATATCCTTTGAAGTGTGTATACATATTTGCATCAAACAGTTGAAAAATGAATTTTGGGACAGGTTTCTAACAGCACCTGTTGCACATTCATTTCTGTGGATTTATTATAAATAAATGGACACACTAGGTCACATCAAAGATCCATCTAGCCCAGTATCCTGTTTTCCAAAAATCAATGCCAGGTGCTTTAAAGAGAATAACCAGAATAGATAATCATCAAGTAACCCATCCGGTTGCCATTCTTAGCTACTGGCAGGACTGAGGTTCAGGGCTTCCCATAGGCCAGATTTACTTTTCTGGGGTTCTGGAGTTAGTGGATTTTATGGACCCCCTTAGGCTCTCGGGTGGGGACAAAAATGAGAGTTCAATGAGCAGGACAGGGCTGCCAGTGAGTGTTATAGGAACGGGGTGCAAGATCTGGGAGGAAAGTGGAGTACAGAAGGGGGAGAGATTGTGAGGTCTGGGTGGGAAGTAGGGTGCAGAAGCAGGCTGGGAGTAGGGTGTTTGGCCAGGAGAAGGGAGCAGGAGCAGGGAAGTGCAGAGTGTAGCCAGGACGGAGGGTGTAAGGAGCAATGATAGATGCAGGAACAGGGTGCAGATAGATATCTGGCCAGGAGCAGGGAGTCTAGCCGGGAGTTAGGGAATACCTGGGGATAAAGCTGGGGGGCAGAGTGGCTGAGGGGTTTCAGGGAGATGGGGGACAGGGTACTCCTGGGAATAGGGCTGGGGCCCAGGGAAGAATCATTGTTATTATGGTGACAGAGCTTGGCAAGGCCTAGGCAAGACAAACACCCAGCAGCGGGGGCAGGACATTTCTATGGAGCAGGGCGGGGTGGCACTCCTCCACCTGTAGCTCCGCAGCCTGCAGCGGTGGGGAGTTTACTTGCTTCACCACCACCAGCCCCCACACACCCTCCAAGCAGCTGCAGCCTTGCAGCTGGGCACCAACCGCAAAGCTCCAGAGGCAGCATGGGCTCCCTGCTGCGTGAGGGAGTGGGGGGTACCGGGCTCAAGCACTTTGAGAACCATTGAATTAAAGAGAGCTCTGGAACAACTCATCCCCGCAGGAAAACTGGGGCTGCTCCAGGCATCCATAGCAAGCCTGTGGGCTGGAGCAGCCCCCCGACTCACAGCAGGCGGGGAGCAGCTCCAGCCTCCACCAGTTAACTGGTCCCAGCAAGCATCACTGGTTAAGGGTGACGTTTACCATTTAACCTTTCACATCCCCAGTGGTCAGAGGCATCTAGTTTGTATTAACAATGTCTGCACTAGTAAAAATATGCAGGAAAGAGTCAAATGTTACTAACATTTGTAGTAGGAAAAGAGCCTGAGATATAAGCCCTTGTATCAGGAGGCCTGATATGAAGTGTCTGAGTTAAGTAATGGACAAATTTCAGCAATTACATGTTTACATAAACACATGTTAATATCCCTAATAAAAACTTTGGTGCTACTACTACAGTATTTTATGGATATCTATGAACACAGCAGAACTGTAAGTTCATACATCTCTTCACCTAATGAAGTCAGGGTATGTCTACATTGTTTTTTTCACATCCCTGACCAACAAAACACCCCGACCAACAAAAGTTTCACCAACAAAAGGACAAATATGGACAATGCTATTGCAGTGAGAAATGCTCTCCTGCTGACACAGGTACCGCCACTTGTTTCGGAGTGTTTTAATAAAGCAAGCAAAAAAGTTCTCCACCGCCAGCATAAAGCCATTACATGGGAGACCTTAGAGCACAACAGTAAAGCTGTGCTGCTGTAAGATCTGCAGTGTAGACACAGCCTAAATGTATGGTCATCTCCTGTTCCTTTGCTGACCACTTTAATAATGTTTGTTTTATTATCACTTACTTATCTGAACTAAAGGACTAAATACCAGAAAAGAATTTATTTATAAAGTGACTGTGAAACTGTTCAAATAATTGAAAGTAAAAAGATTTATCATCACTCTATACACAATAAAACAAATGAAAGTTCAATCAATTGCTGTTGTAGTCACAGTCTCAATTATCTACTTCAATCCTAATATAATTAAAATAGCAACATATAAACAAATGAAACACAGCCTTCCCAAGGGAAGTGAAGTCTTGATCTGAATTGTTTCCATACCGTTCCATGACATTAGCTCAGCCACGAGCAACTGCAATGTTTAAAGCGGGCAAAGCTCTTGTCTTATTTTAGGTCTGCATTTGAAATATAGTATGTTACCTGAAAATTCCAGCTGCATGAAAGCACTTTCAGTTGTACAGGGAGTCCTCTTCTCCTTATGCAACAAGGTGACAGTACCACCATGCAACTGGAGATTTAATTTAGCAAACACATGATCTCTCTTAGTAAATGTGTTCATATTGGAGGCATCTGCAGCTGGATCAAAAAATTCATCAGCACCTAGTTTACAAAACGAGAACAAGGTGAATTTAACAAACAAGCTACATGACAGCTAGTGAGCCAAGACCTGAGATTTAGTTTTCAGTAAATGACAAAGATGACCCCATCACCAGACGGGGCAGGGAGGAATGAACAAGTAGAAAAAAAATGGTATTCCTGGCTCAATCAGAACTCAGGGGTTTATTGCAGGAGAGACACAGTTATTACTACAGATTGGACCTCTTTGGTCCGGCACCCTCGGGACCTTACCAGGTCCTGAATGAGGGAATTTGCCAGCCATGGGGAAGTCCCCCTCTACCAGCCCCCCAACCCACCTCTCCTCCCCTCCCCACTGCCAGCAATAGCCACCTCCCTGTGGGGCTGCTGTGGTCCCAGCAGCCCGGACTGCCGCATCCCCGGCCCCGCTACTGGGGCTAGCAGGACTGCCGCATCCCCAGCGCTGCTACTCGGGCTAGTGGAGCTGCTGCATCCCCAGCTATGCCTCCACTACCACAGTTGCTATGTCCCCAGCCCTGCTACGGGGTTTGCCGTGGCTGCCACATCCCTGACTCCAACCCCGCTACTGGGGCTACTGCAGCCCCAGCTGTGCTATTAGGGCTCCAGCCCAGGTCCCAGCCCCAGCAGCTCCAAGCTGCCAGTCCTCTTGGCACTGGGGCTCCCAGCCAGGACTCCCTGGTCCAGGAACATCTGTGGTCCAGCAGCCAGATGAGGAGGTCCCAGTTTTTGGAGGTCCAACTTATATAAACAATTAAAACAGTGCAGACAGCTGTAGTTTTTATGCTACTTTAGAAGTTAGCAATCAATTCTATCAGAAAACAACAAATTTTAATTTAATTATAGCAATTAAAATAATTTTTAAATGTTTCTCCTTTATAGATATTTATTTAGAAATGTAAAGTCTACAGCTCTCTTAGTGATGGGAATTATAAGAATTATTTCTGTTCATCAAGTACCTAACTACGGGTACATCTACACTGTAAAAAAAAAAAAAAAAAAAAAAAAAAGCCTCAGAGCCTGGGTATACTGCTTTAGGTTCATGGGGCATGTGCTACTGGACTAAAAATAGCAATGTATAGGTTCCTACTCAGAGTGGATCCTAGCCTCAGAGATCCACCTTCCCAACCCAGTTGCAACCCAAGCAGTCTACACAATTTTTAGTCCCACAGCATAAGCCCAAGTTGACACAGACTCTGAAACTCGCTGGTACTTTTTTTTTTAAATGTAAATATATTCCCTAAATGATCATTTTTCAGATAAAATATCATCATACCCCGTATGTCTTCAGGACTCCACTGTTCTTGTGTTTCTGGTAGAAGTCCTTCAAAAGGTTCACCTTCATATGTTTCCTGAGAGTATCCATACCAGCCTCCCCACCCAGGAAACCATGACTGAAGATACTGCAGCATCCCACTGCCACTGCTACATTCAGGATCTGTAGGAGAAACTCCAGGGGACTCAGAGAAAGGCTCTTTAACACTCTGTCCCAAATAAACAAAAACACACAGATATTAGGACAAATAAATGAAACACTTTTTCCTAAAACTCCAGAAATATACGGTTTCTTACTATGATTCCATCTACTACTTGCTTAATAAATATTCTTAAGCATAATTATCATGCAATGCTATTTTCACTTATCAAATATAATACTGTGTTATCTGAATGGGCTATTACCAGAATCTTGTTTTATACATTCTAAACTTATTAATACAGTTAGCTACTAGCTATAGGCATACGTAGGACTTAACATTTCTGGACTTACACACATCAGTTCCTAATTTTTCTTACTTAGATACTCTATCAACCTAACAGTTACCAGAATCTTTTGTTATGCACAATCTACCATAAGTCAATCCACAATTATTTACCTTTAACAGAACTCTAACCCAGGGTTACAAACAGTGGTTTACATTACATTTTATGAAATGGTGCTTCAAGTGGGGATGTGAATACGTATCCGTGTACATGGTTAACTGATGAGACTGGGCTCATCAGTTGACCCCCACAGTTACACTCAGTCTCCTCCCCGCTCCTACTGCTTCTGGTAGTGGGCAGAGGCAGCCAGTGGGGAGGTGGGAACCAGTACGAGCGAGATGCCAGCTTAAAGCTGGCTCTCCATGAGCACCAGCTCCCCCCTGCCTCCTGTGTGTAAACATATAATGGCTAAAGAAAAGAAATGTCAACGGTTACACATTTACAAAAACAAACAAATTTTAACAACCTTCGTTTAAAGGGTCAATATTTGTATAATTATAAAAGGACCAACTCTTCAGAAAATTCCATTATATGTTTGAGTCTAAATTCTCCCTTTTAATATTAAAGAGGAAGAGGAGTTGCTAGTACAGAGGCTGATGTTATCATTTAAGATTGTCAACATATGGCTGGGGAAGGGAGTTTGCTGCCTAAGCACCCTAATAACAGCACTCACTATATCATTGTTGAAGAATGTGAGTATGGATTCTGATTTTAGCACTAGCATCACACTACTTAGCAGGAATATACAGTACATGCTACAATACTTTTTACAACAATGAAAATACAACTACTCGCAATACTGCACCTTTAAGATCTAAATATTAGCCAGCATATAGAAAGTTACTCACCTCAGCTACTTCATGGAATTTCTCATAAACAATCTCACGTAAAATCTTCATCTCCTCAAATGTCTGCTCTTCTTCAATACGATGCATTTCCTCCTGAAGTGGCAAAAAGGTTTATACTCTTCAAAAATGTACACTCTTAGATGGAGATTCTTTCAAACATCTCGGACTGAGCAGCACAAATGCCCTGATTATCATTGGGACGTGCCCTCCTAAATCCTGTAGGTCAATTTGAAAATCTCTAGAGAAGGAACTGGCGCACAGCCATGCAATGAAAATCCAAGGCAATTTGCTCATTTAATATACAATTAAACTGAATGCAAATATGGATCTATGCTACAGGTACATAAGAGCCAAAATTGGAATTCAACTTACAAGTATGGACAAAGAAAGCTATGGAAATATTTCATAGAATCATAGGACTGGAAGGGACCTCGAGAGGTCATCGAGTACAGTCCCCCACCCTCAAGGCAGGACCAAGCTCTGTCTACACCATCCCTGACAGATGTCTATCTAACCTGTTCTTAAATATCTCCAGAGAGGGAGATTCCACCACCTCCCTTGGCAATTTATTCCAATATTTGACCACCCTGACAGTTAGGAACTTTTTCCTAATGTCCAATCTAAACCTCCCTTGCTGCACTTTAAGCCCATTACTCCTTGTCCTGTCCTCAGAAACCAAGAGGAACACATTTTCTCCTTCCTCCTTGTGACACCCTTTTAGATATTTGAAAACCACTATCATGTCCCCCCTTAATCTTCTTTTTTCCAAACTAAACAAGCCCAGTTCATGAAGCCTGGCTTCATAGGTCATGTTCTCTAGACCTTTAATCATTCTTGTAGCTCTTCTCTGTACCCTTTCCAATTTCTCCACATCTTTCTTGAAATGTGGCGCCCAGAACTGGACACAGTACTCCAGCTGAGGCCTAACTAGTGCAGAGTAGAGTGGCAGAATGACTTCACGAGTTTTGCTTACAACACACCTGTTGATACAACCTAGAATCAGATTTGCTTTTTTTGCAACAGCATCACACTGTTGACTCATATTCAACTTGTGGTCCACTATGACCCCTAGATCCCTTTCCGCCATGCTCCTTCCTAGACAGTCGCTTCCCATCTTGTATGTATGGAACTGATTGTTCCTTCCTAAGTGGAGCACTTTGCATTTCTCTTTATTAAACTTCATCCTGTTTACCTCTGACCATTTCTCTAACTTGCTAAGGTCATTTTGAATTATGTCCCTATCCTCCAAAGAAGTTGCAACCCCACCCAGTTTGGTATCATCTGCAAACTTAATAAGCGTACTCTCTATCCCAATATCTACATCATTGATGAAGATATTGAACAGTACGGGTCCCAAAACAGACCCTTGCGGAACTCCACTTGTTATCCCTTTCCAGCAAGATTTAGCACCGTTAACATTTTCTGTGAAGAGAATTCATTTTTTGAAACCAAATGCATCAGACACAGTGTACTTGGCAGACCTGCTCAATTCTTGCATGGTAAGCAAGAACGTCAATCAATGGTCTACAGCATAGAGTATATGAGTGATGGTGGGGAGCATCCCACAAGGGGACTTGCAACCCTAGAATAAAAAACGGATGTTTCTTGGAGCTTGAGGGAGCCTATTAATAGCAAATATATAAACCACCAGATGGTTTACAATGCCAGAAAAAGTCTTGCCTATTAAATAATGTTCCCAAATTTTGTGACTGGGTATATAGATGCGCAAATCCAATTTCAAAAGAAGCTATTTGATATTACACTAAGTAAAATATTACATAATCAAATATACATTTTTCAAATTTACATTAAAGAAGTTATTTTGGTTACAAAGTCCAACCGTAAATGTGCACGGAATGAGGAATGAGTCTGGACAAACTGCTATCATGGAATTCAAGATAATATCAAACTGCATGGCTACGTCTACACTGTGCATTGTTGTGGAAGATATGTGAATGAGGCATAGCGATGAATATCGCCGCGCCTCATCTGCATACCTAATGCGCCGTCATTTTGCAGAAGGGGCTTTTGTGTAAGAAGGAACTATCAACACAGCTCCTTCTTGCGCAAAAACCTCCTCTTGCACAGGAGCCGTTATTGCTGCTTATTTTCAGGAAGACTGTCTCATGCGCCTCATCTGCATACCTAATGAGCCACCATTTTGCAGAAGGCGCTTTTGTGAAAGAAGGAGCTGTCTACGCTGCTCTTTCTTGCACAAAAAACCCCTCTTGGGCAAAAGCCGTTCTTCCTGAAAATAAGTGGCATAACGGCTCCTGCGCAAGAGGAGGGTTTTGCACAAGAAAGAGCAGTGTAGATAGCTCCTTCTTACACAAAAGCCCCTTCCGCAAAATGGCAGCTCATTAGGTATGCAAATGAGGCGCACCGATATTCATCGCCGCACCACATTTGCATATCTTCTTGTGCAACAATGCACCGTGTAGATGTAACCCGATAAACATAAGGAACCAAAATGTAGGCTGTATCGGCAACCTTATATCTGACATTCCAAGTGCTTTATTTTGCAACCTAAACATTCCTTTAACTGAGTTTTTGTATGAAATTTCCTACATGAGTTTAATAAAAGTTTTTAAAACATTCTGTGAATTACCACTAACAACCCACCCAAAATGCATCATCAGCAAGGTTTCATCCCTGAACCTTCAGTCCTGTGGCACAGCTTGAGCTAAGGAGTAACTACATTAGCTAGTTGTAGGGGATGGTAATCCTAGCAACATAGCCTCATAAACAAGAGGGGAGGAGGAGACAATGGAACTACTTAGGCTCTCCCCGCCCACCTGATCAGCCCCAGTACATGGCCCAACCCAAGTCACTCCCAGAAGCTAGAGCAGTGGTCTCCAACCTTTTTAAGCATGAGATCACTTTTTGAATTTAAGTGCAATCCAAAATCTACCTTAAATGTAAATACCCTTGCCCCGCCTCCATCCCACCCCTTCTCCAAGGCTCCACCTCAGCTCACTCCATCCTCCCTCTTCCCTCTCTTGCCCATCCGCACTCACTTTCATCACACTGGGCAGAGGGTTGGGGTGCAGGCTCTGGTCTTGGATTAAGGGATCTGGAGTGTGAGAGGGGCTCTGAGCTGCTCTTAGGGCAGACAGATGGGATATAGGAGGGGGTTCCAGGTGCAGGCTCTGGGACCACGTTTAGATGCAGGGGTGCCTGGCGTGCAGGAGGGGGTTCATGACTGGCGTGCAGGAGGGGGTTCAGGATGTGGGTTCCAGCGGGGCACTGCATACCTCATGTGGCTCCTGGCTGGTGGTGCAGTGGGATTAAGGCAGGCTCACCTCTGCCCTGGCCCTGCACCACTCCCTAAAATAGCCAGAAAACTCCATCCCAAGTCCTGTTGTGCCCACTCTCTGCTCTGTGAAGATAGAACACAGAGTGGGAGGGGCCACCTTGACATCAGCACCCCTCCTCACCCCCACCTGGCCTGCATGGAAAGCAGGAGGCTTCCAAGGGGGAGGGGCAGATCCAAGACTAATGGCAGGAGATGCACAGCAGTGGGAGGAGCAGCAGCTGAAGTGCAGGCACTTGATAGCCATGTGGCCAAACCTGTCAGAGGCTCCAAGATCTACCAGTAGATCCCGATCTACTGGTTGGTGACCACTGAGCTAGAGGAATGCCTGCCTCATGCTAAAGATGGGCCATTGGGGCCTTGTGCCAGATAAGGGAAGTCCAGGTCAGCTCTCTCCTGCTCCACTACAATAGCTCTGGAGCTCCCGGGTGTGCACAGTATGTGCTGCTGTTCTGGCAGCAGCATAGGCCTGGCTCTTTAGAATGTTTGTGTTCAATTACTTGGACATGCTGCAAATCACAAGGCAAATGGCAATTTTCAAAAGTTTATAGCTCAGCCAAACCTAACTCAAATTTCACAGAACAAGAAAAAGGCATGTCTCTAGCTACAGGGCTCCCTCCCAGGGGAATTTTGAAGGTCTGTGTTAGAGATTAAAAAAAAATTTTTTTTTTAAAATCACAAGAATCTTATATATAAAGGAAAGTGCTAAGAAATCTAAATATAGGAGTCACCATCAGCACCCTCAATAACCAGGCTTGTAAAACTTTTGAAAACATGAGCACACTTGTATGTTCCTTGCTCATATGAATCATCCCTCTTTACTAATGCAAATAAGAAATACATGAGAATAAAGGTCAAAAGGTCTGAATGTCTCGTCAGGAGCACCATAATTTTCACAATGCAAACTGCAGGAAAACAATAGCATGTCTGTCTTCTTGTTGAAAACCAAATCTTGAAAGAACTATCTTAAACATAAACATTTTTTGTCCTACGCTTCCCACTTCATAGCATGGAAGGCTTGGGACACTATCTAGTCTTGCATTTTAAAGACTTTCAAGTCTGTGTAAAAGTTTCATTCTTCATCTATGAAGAGACCAGCATGAATAATTAGTGAAAAAGCACCACCGATAACTGTGAGAAATAAGTAATGGTAGAAGCAGATTATTTTTTTTACAATACAAAGAGATTTTGTAAATTTGTTGCTACACAACAGATTTTTAGCAAATTTAAAATAATTCTACAGTTAAAACAGATAAATTTTACAATAAGAACATAAGCAAGACACATTTAGTTTCATTTCAAAAAGATCCTGGGGTGTCTTATATTGAGATATTATCTATACGGGCAGTCCCCGGGTTACGTACAAGATAGGGACTGTAGGTTTGTTCTTAAGTTGAATTTGTATGTAAGTCGGAACTGGCATCCAGATTCAGCCGCTGCTGAAACTGGCCAGCGGCTGACTACAGGAAGCCCGAGGCAGAGTTGCTCTGCCCCGGGCTTCCTGGAATCAGCCGCTGATCAGTTTCAACAGCGGCTGAATCTGGACGCCTGGGACAGACCAGCTGGGGCGCTGCCGGGTAGGTCCCCGCAGCGCCACACCTCGGCGCTGCAGGGACCAACCCGGCAGCACCCCACCTGCTCTACCCCAGGTGTCCCCAAGTCAGCTGCTGCTAAAACTGATCAGGGGCTGATTCCAGGAAGCCCGGGGCAGAGCAACTCTGCCTCGGGCTTCCTGAATTCAGCCGCTGGTCAGTTTCAGCAGCGGCTGACTTGGGGATGCCTGGGGCAGAGCAGCTGGGGTGCTGCCGGGTTGGTCCAGTAGCACCGAGGAGCGGCGCTGCGGGACCAACCCGGCAGCGCCCCAGCTGCTCTACCCCAGGCGTCGGCGAGAAAAGCCTGGTCTGCTGGGGGGGGGGGGGGCACACTAGCTGCGCCTCCCCCCCCACAGCAGACCAGGGAGATGCGGAACAGCTTTTCTCGCCCCGGAGGACGCAGGCCCCGTTCGTAAGTACGGATCCGACGTAAGTCGCATCCGCGTAACTCGGGGACTGCCTGTACTGTACAGTGCTTGCAAATATCAATACCTGTTCTGCAGTAGATAGCGGGATGCCTTTTAACCTACTGTAATACATATCTGTGTAAGACACAGCATCTTGGGCCCGGCGGAATGCAAAGTCCCATGTAGAACGTTGCCTCTGTTCTCTGATCTCTGATAGATTAGCATTCAAAGCAAAGATCCACCATTCTCGGCAGCTAAAACATGACAAACAAATATATTTCCAGTTAGCTTATTTTCAAGTCAGGGAAGGGTGGGTGAGAAAAAAAAAAAAAAGAGACACACTAGCCTAATAAGGTATTGGAATAAATGGACACCACAGTCTTAATGGCACGTTAATCAGCATGTCCTAATATTACAGTAAAAAATGCTATCTTCTTTTCATCAGCTTCTGATACTTTTACTCTTGATACAGACATGTTAATGGAGGGTATGGGGTTCCCCAGCTGCTTCAACAACAAAAAAAGCCAACTCATTTCATAGAGGCAAGGGCAAAATTCCCATATTGTTTTCATTGATTCTTGTAATTTGTGACAGAAGCACTTAGAACCTTGGATCACTGCAACTTTTATTTTAGGTATCAATCCAAATTAATTAAATATACGGCAACTAGGGCCTGCTCACTACACTTGCGAACTCCCCTCTCTCTATGGGTCGGTGCCTGGCCAGGACAGAGGGGGCAAGAGCGGACTGGGAGTAGGTGTCTGGCCAGCGGGAGGAGGCAGGAGTGGGCTGGAGATGTGGGGTCTCAGCAGAAGCGGTGAGGGGGCTGAGGTTGGGTTTGGATGGCGGTGGGGAAGCGAGATGGGGTGGGGGTTGAGCTTGGATGGTGGAGGGGACCCAACAACGCTGGAGAGAGGGGGGCTCAGACAGCAGAGGGACCCAGGGGCAGGAGGGGTCATGCTCAGATGTTAGAGGGCACCCAGCCCCAGCAGCTCCTCCCTGGCGGTGCAGCCCCCCACAACATGAAGTGGGAGCCAGAGCAGCCCATGACATGAGGGAACGGCACTGAGGCTGGCCATAGCAGCGGCTGAGGATGAGGGCAGAGGCGGGTGGCATTGGCGTCATGGGGATGCAGATGACATGATGATGTCACTCTGTCATCCTGAAGGAATTTTTTTTTTTTTTTAATATATAGAGAGAAACATAAATCACCTAGTAGAACACAGAGTATTAGAACTAGAATATAATTTAAATATATTTCTAAATTCAGTGTACTACATAATCACTAATTAACATAAGAACGGCCGTACTGAGTCAGACCAAAGGTCCATCTAGCCCAGTATCCTGTCTGCCGACAGTGGCCAGCACCAGGTGCCCCAGAGAGGGTGGACCAAAGACAATGATCAAGCCATTTGTCTCCTGCCATCCCTCTCCAGCCTCTGACAAACAGAGGCCAAGGACACCATTTTATCCGCTGGCTAATAGCCTTTTATGGACCTAACCTCCATAAAATTATCTAGCTTCTCTTTAAACTCTGTTATAGTCCTAGCCTTCACAGCCTTTATGATTTTTTCTCCTACTTTTGGACTAAATAGTGTTGTTTAGATATGTGAAAAATAAACATATGAACACCCAAAAGGATATTTTTATATCATTACATAAAAATATAAGCAAAAAAACCCTTACTTGCCAGCTACCATAACCTTTGGTTTCCATTTTCTGAATTTTAGCTGTCTCTCTTTTCGATCCAACTCCTTTAAGAACTCCATAATTTGCTGATACTGTATCTTTTATTAGAATAGCATAAATAAAACAGTGTTAGTATATTCTGTTAAATTATCAGAGCAATTTTTCATGTATCTGCACAATGATATAATCAATTTTACATTCTGTGGGTCAAATGAACATCTAAACCATGGTCTGGAGAAGCACTTCACTGAACTCATTTTACCTGTGAAAGTTTTAATGGTATTGTCTCAAGCTGGATATCACACTCAAGCCGTGGTGTCTGTCGTGACCTTAAAGGTTCCTTAGAACAATTTCTCCTGAGAAGAGCTGAAGTACATACAGGCTCCATAATGTAATTATGATCACGGCTCTCCATACTTTTATCCATTGCATCCTGTGAGTTACAAGCAAATTCAATCCATCATTACATAAAACACACTCCCCATTTATTTAAATGACTTTATCTGCTAATAAGGATTCTATTAAGTGTTGGGATGCCATCTGCTTTAACCAAGTTTTCTCCTAATGAAATTGTTTTTATATAAACAAGATTATCTTTGTGATATTTGGGGAAATTACTTATACATGTCATGGCTCTGCAAGGTACTTCACAAATGACAATACTTTGCATTTCTATAATGTCTTCTGAGGCTCTCAAAGCATTTTATAAAAATGGATGAAATTAGTCTCATAACACTCCTACGGAGGTAAGAAATTATCATCCCTATTTGATAGATAAATACACTTGGACACAAAAAAATGAAATGATATACCCAAGATCATACAGAAGTTGGGGTAAATGCTTTTCCCATTCTTCAGGCAAAGCCATACATTGCCCAGTAATTAAAAAGAAAAACCCCACCTCTGTGCCTTAGCATCCACTATCTAAAACACCTATCCTGCAGTAAGATCCACTCAGGTACACTCTTAAATCCTGAATGGACTCCCATGGAATTCAGTGCAACTCCATATAGAGAAAAGATCCAATAGCAACACTGAGGCCTTCATTAGATCAAGAACACATCATTACAAATGAAGAGGTGGAACAAAGAGCCCAGAAAACACAATGAGAGGAAAACTGCACTTACAGAGTGTAATATGATAGCATATTATCTAAGCGGATTAATTTTACTTGTTTAATAGTTAGGATATTTTCATTTAATATTTAAAAGCTGAATTACTATTCTACAGTCTATAGTTGTAGTACCATTGGTAGTAGGGATGTGAATGGCTAATGGTTAACTAGTTACCCAGGAGCAGTCTGCCTTCAAGGGCACAGGGCTGCTCCAGCCCCGTCCTTCTCCAGCGTGGGGCTGGCAGCTGGGGCCAGGAGCTGGCAGCTAGCCTCAGGCGGGACTGGGAACAAGAGCCCCATGGGCTGAAGGCTGCTCCAGCCAGGCTGAAACAGTCCCCCGCCTGGGATTCCACTTAGTCGGTTAAAGAGACATTTAACTGGTTAACTAATAAATCAGGATTTTGCCTCCTTATTTGGCAGGTCTCATGGAAGCAGCATGGTTTAAGGAGGGCTTTTAAAGAAGAGCAGTTAAACATCAACATCAAGTAGTTTGTTCATCGTTCAGTTTTTACTTGGTCCCATATTAATTTTTCCATTACATCATGAATCCACAGCTTCAGTTGATCCAAATATTCCTAGACCCAAAGACACTATAACATTTACTTTGTATTATATTACACACTGGTGGCAGAACATGACAGTCAGAGTTCCCCCTGCATATGCAAGTAAACATTGCGCCTTCAAAATATTCATCTCATACCTGTAGCTCACCAAGAGGCAGGTCTCCCAATAAAGTGCAATAAGTATCCCAATAAATACTGAAGTCAGCAACATCCAGCTGCTTTTTCCGCATCAGCTTCTCTACCTTAAGTGAAAAATTTGAATTCAGTCACAATGCAAAGAAAATGTGACAAATTATTTTAAATTTGACTATATTGTGATCACTGTTAAATATTCAGAGTGTAACACGCAGCTGTTTTTTACTTAAGAATTATTGTAGATATCATGCTTAACAATAATTCTTAACAGTTATCTACAATAATTATTTTGCTTTATAAAACAATATTTGCAGGAATTATATAATAGCAACTTCTGTATTGCATATGAAACACAGGAAAAAAAAGTGCTACATAGTTCTGTCATTTGTTTCAGCTAGACCAGACTAACACGGCTGCATCTCTAGGAAAAATTTACATCATTCCCATAAGAAAGTGACATCATATCTTAGCTGGGATGGTTTCTTCATGCAGTGCTAACTTTGACCTATACTCACAGGCACATTTACAGCATTTTGCATGGATACGTTTTTGATGCACACTCCAAAGGCAAATGGCTGTGAAGGATTTGTGATGCCATCCTCAAATCGCAGATGGACATCTTGAATTTTTAACTGAGGAGACAGCAAAAAGTGACCGAGTAAAATTAGATGGTATTATGCTTGAAACAGGTACACTGTACTTCAATCTTGACAAATATATCATGTATCATAATATTATACTCCAAGAAACAAACAAAATGTATTTAAATAGGTATTCTGTGATGAGATCCGCCTGCCACTTCCTGACTGCACTCCCATGGGCTCCACTCCATATTTCTTCCTCAGACCAGAAAGAACAATTTATCTCTCTAGATGTTAAATCTTGAATAGACTCCCACTGAATTCAGTGCAATTCCATAAAGATATAAAATTCAATAGCCACACTGAGGCTTATTAACAACATCTGTGAAAATGGAAAAGCAGGCTATTTTTTCCTCTGCTACTTTGCCACTGCTCTTGCTTGCAGGCCACAAATGCTCTATTCATACAGAAACTCATGTTGCTCATCAATATAGACCAGTAATGCAGGCTAATGCTGCTTTAGCAGATTGTGAAGTGGTGAAATGAATTAATTTTACATGTGGCAGAAGTCTCATAATGGTTGTGGAACCAATTACATTTTACTGTTATATTGTACAGTAAAGCATGACATTCAGCCCAAGATCTCCCATCTAGAATATCTAACTTCCTTTTATAACTGTTATCTCAGTTTTGCGTTGCAACTAGTGAGATAGGGGGTAAGCATAAGTACATGGAGTCGATCTCTCAACACAGAGTTAGCATGGACTATCTCTTCTATATATAGGTGAAGTAAGAGGACAAATTAATGTACATTGTAGCTAGCATAAACAGACTTCAGAAGATATTGAAGGGAGAACTGATTTTTTTTTGTTCCTGCAGACATAGGTTTGTTAATAATGCAGATGTCCTGGTAGATTTTAATTAGCAAACATTTAGCTAGGAATAAGTGAATATCATTAGTGTTATCATCACTTTAACAGAGAAAAGTAAGAGAGCCCATACTCCAGAATTTTGAGAGAGTTGGCAACTAAGGAGTAAAATTTTTTACTCAGTGCCTATCCAATATTGCTAGATTAACACTGCATATACAATTTATTTGTGGTTGTTAAACAATCTTTCAGGCAGCATCAAGTTTCATGCATCACAAGTAAAATTAAGCAAAGGTCTAAGAACCAAAATATCAGAAGTGTGTTTACATTTTCTTCTTTATATACTTCAGTGCTACTCTCAGATCCTAGGACACAAACACCAACAACGCTGCAAGCAACTATGGAAGATAATGAATTTTGCCATTTAAAATGGAAACTTCATAACACAAAGAAGGAAGTCAAACTTAACAGCAACATCTACTTCCTGAGCAAATGTGAGGAACAAAACACAGAAGTTGATCCAGTACAAGCTATTAACTCACCAAACATGTCACATTCAAAACATTATACATAAATCTGTGTGTGTGTGTAGTACATTGTAACTTTTAAAACTGGAAAAATTATGTTAAATTGGGAGGCCCCCCTTATTATGGTAAGGAGAATCATCGTCCATTGACCCCTACAAAGCAAGAAAGCTTCTCCTAGGCTTTAGAATGTGAAAGATCTATCCTCCCCATAAACCCCTCACTTTGCAAATTCTGTCTTGGTTCAGAGTTTAGAGGAAAAAGGATTCTAGCTCTGAAAGGGGTCTCTCTTTACTATGCAATCACCTTCATTTTACACATGTTGAGCGTCCTCAAAAACAAACAAGAAGCACATTATATACAAACCACAAATATTATTCAGTAAATACAATGAAAGGTTGTGGGTCCCATTAGACTTACTTCAATGTTCTCTACAATTCTTGTGACTACAGATGCAGTAACTGAATACCAGTAAGATTCTCCTTTCTGCTGTCGTTCTTTCTGAAAGAGAGAGAACAGCCATTTTGTTAAAGATAATATATTCCCTTTAAATACAAGGTCTGGAAAATAAATGTTAACGTTTACTCAGCTGGGTGAGGGGAACTATATAATGTAGGAGATTACAAGTCAAACACTATGTTAGAAGGGACTGTCATGTTAAAACTTCCATTTAACAAGCAATGACTTCCTTGTGTTACCAAAAGTTTAGATTATAATAAAGAACTTTTAAATGCAGATTGACTTTTTTACCATGTAGTTACAATGATTAAATTAAGTGCACAAAGTAAGCGAGTTAGTTTTATGTTCTGATTCTGATCCGTTAGCATTATGTTTGCATTGCAAACACTGGTATGGGAATGTTTACTTCTGAACAGTGATAGAAATGTAGCCGTGTTAGCCTGATGCAGCTGAAACAAAAAACAGGACTATGTAGCACTTTAAAGACTAACAAGATAGTTTAATAGGTGATGAGCTTTCGTGGGCCAGACCCGCTTCCTCAGGTCAAATAGTGGAAGAAAATTGTCACAACCATATATACACCAAAGGATACAATTAAAAAAGAATGAACTCATATGAAAAGAACAAATCAAATTTCAGAACAGAAGGAGGATGGGGGGGAAGAGGGGGAGGTAAATGTCTGTGAGCTAATGATATTAGAGGTGATAACTGGGGAAGCTATCTTTGTAATGGGTAAGATGGTCAATTTCCATGAAAGTAGCCTATTTTCAGGACATTTTAAAACAACCACTATAGGCTGAACCTCTCTAGTCCATCACTCTCAAATCCGGCAACATCCATGGTCCACCATGATTTTAATTAGCCGTATGTCCACTTATCATGGGTATGGCTAAGTTTCCCGCAGTCCTGTAAAGTTTGTTTACAGCCACCAGTCGTGGCTCTCAGCGTTCTGTGCTTTTATTTAGCTCTAATTTACACCAAAATGTCTTCTAAGAGCCCAGAAAGCAGTGGAAGTGTTGGTATTGCTGAATTCTCTGGTTTGGCACCAGTCAGGTCCCAAGGGTGCCAAAATAGAGCGGTTCAACCTGTATTAGCTTTGGTAATGTTTTTTGAAAAAACACAATTTAGGGCATGAAATACATGACAATTATTTGGAAAATGGAAGAGCATCAGAAGAAGTATTGAAATTCAAAAATCTATTCAAAATAGGTCATTTGTTAATGTTATACGAAGTGCGTATGTAGACACCTGTTAAAATTAAAAGTATATAAGTACCTCCCAATTTAATATAATAAGTTACACATTAGACATGTAAGGATAGGTAACAGATGCTTTTCTTTATCAGTATAATTAGGAGTTGTCTAGTTGTCCCCTTTGGGAGTAGAAGGTTATAAATTATCTTACAACTGCACTTAATATTAAACTATTAGTAGTGAGGATATAAGACAAAATATTGATCGCAAGAAATGTATTAGAAAATAATTAGAGATAGTGACTGGTTACTGGATATTTAAAAAAGGACTCTAGAGGTGATCCTGCCAATTACAGACTGGTAAGTCTAACATCAGTACTGGGCAAGTTAGTTGAAACTATAGTAAAGAAAAAAATTGTCAGACATACAGATGATCATAATTTGTTGGGGAAAGGTAACCCGGTTTCTGAAAGGGAAATCATGCCTCACTGATCTACTAGAGTTCTTTGAGGGAGTCAAAAAACATGTGGACAAGGGGGATCCAGTGGATATAGTGTATTTAGATTTCCAGAAAGCGTACAGATGTGGTCACTTCATCTCAAAAAGATATACTGGCATTGGAAAAGATTCAGAAAAGGGCAACAAAAATGATTCGGGGTTTGGAACGGGTCCCATACAAAGAGATTAAAAAGACTTCGACTTTTCAGCTTAGAAAAGAGGAGACTAAGGGGGGGGGGGGAGGGTTATGAGAGAGGTATATAAAATCATGAGTGGGGAGGAGAAAGTGAATAAGGAAAAATTATTTTACCGGTTCCCATAATCAAAGAACTAGGAGTCAAATTAAATTAATAGGTAGCAGGTTTAAAACAAACCAAAAGAAGTGTTTCTTCACGCAGCGCACAGTCAACTTATGGAACTCCTTGCCTGAGGAGGTTGTGAAGGCTAGGACTATAACAGGGGTTAAAAGAGAACTAGATAAATGTATGGCTATTAGCCAGTATGGGTAAGGAATGGTGTCCCTAGCCTCTGTTTGTCAGAGGGTAGAGATGGATGACAGGAGAGGGATCACTTGATGATTACCTGTTCTCTTCACTCCCTTTGGGGCATTTCGCATTGGCCACTCTTGGAAGACAAGGGCTAAGATGGACCTTTATATGACCCAGTATGGGTGTTCTTATGTTCTTATTTGATTTACTATTATTTTGGGGTTAAAGTATCAGCGGTGGGAGTGCTAACTCTTATTTTGGTATGGGTAGAACCTCCCCGGTCCGGCATCCTCAAGACCTGACTGGTCTTGAACAAGGGAATTTGCTAGACCAGGGACAATGTACATTTCATAGTAAAAAAAAAAAAAAAATACATAAGCCTAGAGTTGCTAAGCTTATCAAGCTTCCTAAGGTAAACCACATTAAATGATCAAAGGAGATTCTCCAGATACCTGAAGCACACCATGAATCCTTCCATCTGATCTGTGTTGAGAATTAATTAGCTCTGACACATTAATTAGCTCTGAAACATTGGCCAGGTGCCAATACAGTGCTAAAATAAAATTGCTGTGATCTGAAGTGATGATAAAAGAGGTCTGGGTCTCCTCAGCCTACTGTGGAAGCCAAAAGCCATGCTGCAGATCAAATCAAGACTCTGTCTCTGGGATATTGACTCAAAAATAAGTTACGCTGTTCGGATGATTTCAGTGTGATCAGTCCTGCCGACAGGATGGTGAGGGGGGTGCTACTATGGCAACAGCATTGCTTGGAGCCACGAGCCCTTTAAATTACTGCCTGGAGCACTGCGTGGCATGCTCTGCATGGCTCTTAGGACTGGGGGAGGGGGTACATTCAGGGTGGCACTGATAACTGGCTGCCTCTGGCCCCACTTCTTCCAAGAGTCCAGCGCTACCTGCCCCCTTGCCCAAGGGCATGGCGCAGCTGTCAGCTCCCCTGAATGTGATCAATCTTCGTAATGGCAAAACTGCTGTAACAGCAATACAATATCAACTCCTTTACATTCAAGGATAAGTCCTATGATACTCACTTTCCATTTTTCTTCCAGTGCTAAAAGAAGAGCTTTCTTGTGTTCTCTTTCTAGCAGTTTCTCCCTTTCTTCATCAAAATCTTCTTGCTTCTCTGGTGCACCAATTACGTGAAGTTTTGAGATCGATATTACCCAGGGATCCACATGAGGGCGATAAAAAGGTATCTGGAGAGTTATTTTGCCAATGAAACCTACAATCACCAAGATGAAACATTGTTAGAATCCTGCACAGATACATTGTTTTACTCTATGTAAAGTGAGAAAGAGAAAGGATATCATCTTTGCAATGTTAACATAGCATTTGATCAACATATATTCAGATTACATTAAGAATTTGATACTTAGATGCAAGCTCTTATTTTAAGTTCAGTTCCAGTTATGACTTATGATTAAAAGATAACTTATAAGTCACTGAAATGCTTCATACTTGTAGCAGAAACTAACAAAACGAATAATTTCCATAGAGAACACCTGTCACATACAAAAGCACAAAGACATACCTGCTTTTACTTCAAATGGCAACTCCAATTCCTTCAAGGCATCTTTCTTTAAAGGTAAGTTTTCCAATTCAACAGCACCTGTAGGAGGAAAAGAAATAACAGTCTGCTGTGCAAAATTAAATCGAAGTCTGCTTGGTTGAAGATTATGAACTTAAATTCCAGTAACAAGTGTTTTCTTTACAACTAATAAAAATGAGTAGCATAAAAATTCTATTTCACAAGGCAAAAGAAATTATTTTAAAGAACGAAATGGTTATGTGTAATATTTTGTAATGATTTTAAAATTATATCTGCTTGAGTTATTTGATATGGTCACAACATATGTTTCAAGATACTTCATCTGAACTTCTCCAACAGCAAAGCATCTGGAAGGCAATTGAAAAAAGTGTATGTTCTCTGGAAATTACAAATATACATATATATCCACATACACACACATACACACGATAATTTAAACAAAATACACACATTTTCAAAACAAACAGATATTCTGATAATATGTAAAAAAGAAATAGTATTGTTGTTCTAAAATGTCCTCTTCTAAAACTTCAAATAGGATAACAAGCCAATTAATGGAGATTGATTTTTTAGTTTTTGTAAAGATACCTAAAGTTATAAATGAAATTTAATGTGAATAAGTGTAAGGTAATGCACATTGAAAAAAATAACCCCAGTTATACATACAACATGATGAAGGCTAATTTAGCTACAACTAATCAGAAAACAGATCTTGGAGTCATCGTAGATAGTTCCCTGAAAACATTCACGCAGTATGCAGCAGCAGTCAAAAAAAGCAAACAGGAAGTTAGGAAACATTAAAAAAGGGATAGAGAATAAGACAGAAAATATCTTAATGCCCTTATATAAATCCATGGTACATCTACATCTTGAATACTGCATACAAATATCAAAAGAGATATACTGGCATTAGAAAAGGTTCAGAGAAGGGCAACTATAATTATCAGTGGTTTGGAACGGGCCCCATATGAGGAGAGATTAAAGAGACTAGAACTTTTCAGTTTGGAAAAGAGGAGAGTACAGGGGGATATGAGAGAGGTCTATAAAATCATGAGTGGTGTGGGGAAAGTGAATAAGGAAAAGTTATTTACTTGTTGCCATAATATAAGAACTAGGGACCACCAAATGAAATTAATGGGCAACATGGTTTAAAACAAATAAAAAAAAGTTTTTCTTCACACAGCGTACAGTCCACCTGTGGAACTCCTTGCCTGAGGAGGTTGTGAAGGCTAGGACTAGAACAGGGGTTAAAAGAGAACTAGATAGCCATTAATGGACTTAACCTCCATGAATTTATTAGCCAGTATGGGTAAGGAATGGTGTTCCCAGCCTCTGTTTGTCAGAGGGTGGAGACGGATGGCAGGAAAGAGATCACTTGATCATTACCTGTTCGGTTCATTCCCTCTAAGGCATTTTGCCTGGCCCACTCTTGGAAGACAAGATACTGTGTTAAAACAGACCTTTGTATGACTCTGTATGGGTGTTCTTATGTTCTTATTTGATTTACTATTATTTTGGGGTTAAAGTATCAGAGGTGGGAGTGCTAACTCTTATTTTGGCATGGGTAGAACCTCCCCGGTCCGGCATCCTCAAGACCTGACTGGTCTTGAACAAGGGAATTTGCTAGACCAGGGACAATGTACATTTCATAGTTAATAGCATGGGTCCTTAGCTTACATTCATTATTTAGAAAAAACTATTTTGAAGCTCGAAGTAATTTAAACTGAGTGAGGAATACAAGACTGGGCCCTTAACAGAAAACATGGCCTCATACTGAAAAACTTGGGGTCAAATCTCATAATCCATTAAATGCCTGCAACTCTCATTGATATTAGTAGGTACTGCAGAATATAAACCTGGGGTTTTGTTAGGAGACAAATAATTACAGGAGATGTCTCTCTAACACACCCACACCAACACATCTGAAAAGGGAAATTCTCCATGGGTTTCAATGGAAGACCCTAAGAATCTAATCTTAGCTTCTATTCTTCAAAAGGTCAGGAAATCATAGAATAGTAGAACTGGAAGGGACATTGATAGGTCATCAAGTCCAGTCACCTGTCCTCACAGCAGGACCAAGCACCAATTAGATCAGAGGTGGGAAATAATTTTTGAGAGGGGGCCACTCCAAGATTTTGGAAAGTGGTTGAGGACCGCACTCTTCCATGATATTAATGGAGTAGGTGCGGGGTCTGGAATGGAGGTTGGGTGCAGAAGGGAGTTTGGGGTAAAATACTGGGATCAGTAGGGAGACTGGAGTCTGTGATCTAGGGCAAGGGACTGGAGTGCAGAGGTTTGGGATGTGACCTATGGTAGGAGGGGATTGTGATCTGGGGAAGGAGATTGGGGTGCCAGATCTGGGAGGGGCTGTGGGTGTAAGAGGGGGACAGAGAGTTTGGGTAAGTTGAGTGGGGGGGCGAGAGAGGGCAGAGTTGGGGCAAGAAAGAGCTTGCCTGTCTGCAGAGCTTAAAATGTTTTCCAACCAACCGGCCAGCCAATGGGAATGTGCTGGAGGTGGCTCCCAAAACTTCCCCCCGCCCCTCCAGTTTTAAAACAGAAACGGAGCCCTGCCAGCTGCATTTCTGCACAGTGCATGGAGCTTCAGGGCAAGCTAGGGAACCTGCCTGGGGCTCCTTGCTGCCCTCCACGGGCCAGAACTGGTGGATGGAGGGCTGGATCCAAACCATGGGCCCAGGTCTGATATATATCATCCCTGATAGATGCCTATCTAACCTGCTCTTAAAGATCTCCAATGATAGAGATTCCACAACCTCCCTAGGCAATTTATTCCAGTGCTTAATCACCCTGACAGTTAGGAATTTTCTCCTAATGTCCAACCTAAGCCTGCCTTGCTGCAATTTGTACCCATTCCTTCTTGTCCCATCATCAGAGGTCAATGAGAACAATTTTTCTCCCTCCTCCTTGTAACACATCATGTCCCCTCTCCATCTTCCCTTTTCTAAACTAAAAAAAACTGAAGTGAGTTGTACCCACAAAAGCACGATACCATCTACATGTTTTGATAGTCTTTAAGGTGCTGCTAGACTATTCATTGTGTTTTAAGTTTTTTCAGTTCTTTCAGTCTTCCCTCATAGATCATGTTTTCTAGACCTTTAATCATTTGTGTTGCTCATCTGGATTTTCTCCAATTTCTCCAAGTCTTTCTTTAAATGTGGTGGCCAAAAAGAGAGACAATACTCCAACTGAGGCCTAATCAGTGCAGAGTACAGCAGAAGAATTACTTCTCATGTCTTGCTCACAACACTCCTGTTAATGCATCCCACAATCATATTTGCTTTTCTTGCCACAATGTCACACAGTTGAATCATATTTAGCTTCTGGTGCACTATGATCCCTAGATCCTTTTCTGCAGTACTCCTTCCTAGACAGTTACTTCCCGTTCTGTAAGTGTGAAACTGATTGTTCCTTCCTAAGCGGAGTAGGAACTTCACATAACTAGTTTTTATGTAGAAGCAACTCAACTAGTTGCTTCCCCCCTTGCTGCCTCTATCACAGAGAGGCAGTGTGAAGTAGTGGGAGAGCGGTTACATTCATTCATTCACTCTTGGCTGTAGTGTGTGTGTACATGTATCTCAGTTTTCCCTTCCCTGTAGCACTCTGCATGGGGGGGGGGGGAGGCTGGGCATGACTCACTCTAGATGTGTATTGGGCCAGAGACAAGAGATAACAACTCCTGGCCCGGAAGGGAGACAGGATAGGAAGAGCTGCACCAAGCTGAGGGAGAATCAGAGATTACTAGGACTGGAAGGGACCTCGAGAGGTCATCGAATCCAGTCCCTTCCCCTCATGGCAAGACCCAGTACTGTCTAGAGCATCCCTGATAGACATTTATCTAACCTGCTCTCAAATATCTCCAGAGATGGAGATTCCACAACCTCCCTAGGCAATTTATTCCAATGTTTAACCACCCTGACAGTTAGGAACTTTTTCCTAATGTCCAACCTAAACCTCCCCTGCTGCAATTTAAGCCCATTGCTTTTTGTTCTAGCCTCAGAGGCCAGGAAGAACAATTTTTCTCCCTCCTCCTTGTGACACCCTTTTAGATACCTGAAAACTATCATCATGTCCCCTCTCAATCTTCTCTTTTCCAAACTAAACAAGCCCAATTCTTTCAGTCTTCCTTCAAAGGTCATGTTCTCTAGACATTTAATCATTCTTGTTGCTATTCTCTGGACCTTCTCCAATTTCTCCACATCTTTCTTGAAATGCAGTGCCCAGAACTGGACACAATTCTCCAGCTGAGGCCTAACCAGCACAGAGTAGAGTGGAAGAATGACTTCTTGTATCTTGCTCACAACACACCTGTTAATGCATCCTAGAATCATGTTTGATTTTTTTACAACAGCATCACACTGTTGACTCTCATTTAGCTTGTGGTCCACTATAACCCCCAGATCCCTTTCTGCCGTACTCCTTCCTAGACAGTCACTTCCCATACTGTATGTGTGAAGCTGATTGTTCCTTCCTAAGTGGAGCACTTTGCATTTGTCTTTACTAAACTTCATCCTGTTTGCCTCATGACCATTTCTCCAATTTGTCCAGATCATTTTGAATTATGACACTGTCCTCCAAAGTAGTTGCAACTCCTCCCAACTTGGTATCATCTGCAAACTTAATAAGCATATTCTCTATGCCGATATTTAAATTGTTGATGAAGATATTGAACAGAATTGGTCCCAAAACCGACCCCTGAAGAATCCCACTTGTTATACCTTTCCAGCAGGATTGTGAACTGTTAATAACTACACACTGAGAACAGTTATGCAGCCAGTTATGCACCCACCTTATAGTAGCCCCATCTAAGTTGTATTTGCCTAGTTTATTGGTAAGAATATCATGCGAGACCGTATCAAATGCCTTACTAAAATCTAGATATACCATGTCTACCGCTTCTCCCTTATCCACAAGACTCGTTATCCTAACAAAGAAAGCCATCAGATTGGTTTGACATGATTTGTTCTTTATAAATCAATGCTGGCTGTTCCCTATCCAAGTGTTTGCAGATGATTTCCTTAATTACTTGCTCCATTATCAGTCAGTCTCAGCTGGGCTAGGATGAGAGATGAAGCAGGAAAAGGGGGATGAAGGGTCCGGTAGCTCCTTCCCCACAAGAGGAATAATGCTGCCTGCTCTCAGGGCCTGTGTTCACATCAATCCTATGCTACGCCGCGTCCCTGTGAGCCAATAAAACCTTCTGTTCTACCTGCTGGCTGACAGTCACATCTGGCTGCGGATGGAGGTGCAGGTTCAAGGACCCCCGACACTCTACGACAGGCAGCAAGAGGAGGGGAAAGCAGGAGGCAGTGCTGGGGGGAGCCAGCTTAATATCTGGTTCCCCCCAGCACTGTCTCCATGGGGGGAGAGGCAGAGGGCAGCAGGGAACTGGCTCAAGCGGGAAACACTGGACTGCTGCTCCTCTCCCTTTGAAATATACAAGAGCTGCAGGAGCCCTCTAAGTCTCCCCCCGTGAAACACACAGGAGCCACGGATGGCTCTTTTACATTTCAAAGGGAAAGAGGCAGTGGGGATAGCGAGTGCCTCCCTTACTGACTAGTCAATGGAAATTTCATCAACTGCTCAATTAACTGATTAATCCAAATTTAGCATCCCTAATAGAGACATTAGATATAGTGTAACTGAATAGTCATATAGCTGCATGAAATCTTATTGGTTACATGACGATTCGATAATCCCTGAGGGCAGGGCCAACAACCAGTATGCTCCTGGCCCCACTCCCAGGAAACCTTCTGCCATCCAGTGCTGCCAATTCTCTTTAAGCCGGCTCCCCACAGCACTGGCTCCTGACTGCCCTCGGGCGCTTCCTCTATAGGAGGCAGAGGGGGGCAGGGGCAGGTGGGTCTGCGAAGCCAGCACATATGGAGAGTCAAAAGCTGACTCCCCATGCATATTGGCTCCAGACTACCCCCAACCCCCACCCTCCGTGTTGCTGCCTCTCTATCAGAGGCAGCAGCACGGGGGGAGGAGAGGACCAGCAGATCTGGTACTCATAGGGATCCTGCTTAAAGCCAGGTCCTCATGGGCTCAGCTCCTGCTCCCCACTACTTGCTGCCTCTGATACAGAGGCAGAAGGGGAGAGGAGTGCATGTAGTCAATAAAATTAACTAATAAGTCAAGGCTTATTGGTTAATTGTGTAGTGATCTACATGTTGACATCCCTATTTTTCACCCTTCAGTTCTATCCTGAGAATAAACATACAATTCAAGGCTGGGCCAACCAAGACTCAAAAAGAACTTAATTCTACACACTGAGTCAAATAAAATTCCATCCTAGAACTAATTCTTTAAATAACCAACAGTCAAAACTGGCTCCTTATAATACAAAAAAAAATCTCTTCTCCAAACACGAGAGCATGAGGGACTGCACTGCATAACTCAGCCAAGACTTTTTTTAAAAAAAATATCATGAGTTATTGCCCCAGTTTTCATGAGTGAGTCAGTGAGGCAAATAGATCATCACAATTAGCTGCTATACACATTCTCTAGTGTGAGAAGAGATTGCTCAAACACGAATACATAAATTACTGTTGCAACTACATATTGAAAACTACAGCAACTATTAAGCTGCTTATATTCCATCCAAACTTGTCCCCAAATCTCTCCCCTCATTCACCTTGAACATGCTATCAAAAGCATCCCTATACCCTTGATACAGTTTTCTAGTTAACATTCGCCAAGCACTATTTCTCACCTTCAAAAGTTCCTTGAAAGCCTCATTCCACAGAGCACTTCAAAAAAAGATCACATGCCACTGTTTGTTTTACTGATTTGCAAAAAATACATGAAACTCTCACGTCATCAGCTGGACTCATGTATGCTCTTTGATATATATTTTGTAAAAAATTCCTTAAATATTTTACTAAGTATCTGAAGAAAACAATGATTTCCCGAAACATTTGCCATTTGTTATTAAAGGGAACACCAGTTTAAAATATAATATTTACATTGGAAGATGTATGTTCTACTGTTGAAAGCAACCCCTATGATTACTATAACAAATAGACTGAACAAAATATTTCCTTCTATTTTGTCAGTTTCTTTACTTCACACCCGTGCGCGTACACACACAACGCTGTCAAGCACCGTTCATCGATGGTCAACATTTGCAAGGCTCTGAAAGAGATTCCTTACTAGTAACAGCAGCAGCAAAACTGAAAATGAAACAAAAAGAGGCAACAGACAAGCATATACGCACGTAGAAAAGTGTGTGCCTGAGCACATTTTGAGTTGTTGCTCTTGGGGTGTGCTCAGAAGACCCTTCAAATCAAGACTAATGTAGAACAAAAAATCCATATCAATTTCAAAAACAAAACACACGAAAAGGCTGCATTATCAGAAATGAATTTTTTTCATTAGTCTATTTTAAAAAAAAAAAAAAAATCAAGCTTGCACTAAGCCTGTAAGGAGCACCTCTGCAGGGAAAGCAGGAAGTTTTGCTATTTTTGTTTTAATTTATTACTACAATACAAGAACATAAATGCTAATCCAGTTGCTAATCCAGTGATGGGCAACCTAGGCTAGTGAGTGAGCTGCGTGAGTGGCCCTCCATCTCGGTGTGCTGTAAGACTGTTGCAACCAAGACAGTCTCCCAGAATGCAGTAGTTTTACTAACTGAGCTGGCGCACCTTTAATTTGCAGGGTGTGCAGACTGAACTGTAGCAGCACTTTGGATGCACAGTCAATGTGGTGTGCAATCAACACGCATCTCACTTCACAAGCCCTTGCTTTACAGATGTGTAATCTCTATCTTATTTATATATAAAATTTTTTCCTGCTGGCCAATAGAGTGACATCATTATGTTATCTGCGTTCTCATGACACTGATGCTATCGGCTCAGGTGCTTTCTGTGGCCAGCCTCAGCGCTGTCCTCTCTGGGCTGCTCCAGCTCTGGCTCCTGCTTTATGCCCCTGGGGTCTCTGCCACTGGGGAGGAGCTGCTGGGGCTGGGTCCCCTCCGCAATACAAGCCCCATCTCAGGCCGCACCGGGTCCCCCCATCACCACCTGCGCCCGACTCCAGTCCCCTCATCCCTTCTGCCAAGATTCCACACTCCCAGCCCACTCCTGCCCCCTTTCTCTCTGGCCAGACACCTACCCCCCAGCCTGCTCCTGCACCCACCCCCTGGCTAGACACCTACCGCCGGGGGGGGGGGCGTTGATAAGCGTAGCAAGCAGGGCAGCAGCCCCCTAATACTGATAGAAAAAAACAACACAGATAGAAACCAGCAGAATCAGGCAACCCTGCCTTGGGCAACAGTAAACAAACCGTCTTGCGAACCACAGATAGAACCCCAATGGGCCAGACGTGGTCCACCTTCTGCAGCTTGCCCACCACTATGCTAGTAGCAGTCAGTAAGACAAATGTAAAATATATTCAGTACATGTATTGCAACTTTTAATCAGCACAAAAATAATTCTATCAATATAATTCTTGAAATATAAAACAGGGATAGAACAAACAATGCTAATAACCCTACCTTTCAGAAGAGCTACTGAGAGTTGGTCTGTGTTGAGGTTATTGACATATTTGCCCAAATAGGTGTTGAGGACCCAGGCTACCAGTCCCTCCAACATGATTGTTTGCTGGGATGGGTGACTAAGAGTCTGTTGTCATTCTCTGTTCCATAGTTTAGTTGTACTCTGTTTTAAATGGAAAAGGAGAAACTTCAGTGATATACTATACCAGTTCCCAAAACATTCCAGAAAAACTGTGACAACTGAAAACATTTTTCACTTCAATCATCTCATCCCAAAGGCACTTGAAAATTAATAAGTACAGGTTGAACCTCCCTAGTCCAGCACCCTCCGGACTTGACCACTGCCAAACCAGAGAATTTGTTGAACCACAGTAGGTCAATATTGGCTAGCAGCATTACCAACACAACTGCTTACTGGCATTTCAGTTGGGAAGACATTTAGGTGTAAATTAGAGCTAACTGAGAGCACAGAAAACTGAGAGCCAGGACTGGTGGCTATGAACAAATATTACGGGACCGCAGGAAACTTGGCCATAGCCATGGTAAGTGGACATCTGGCTAACTAACATCATGCCAGACCATGGATGTTGCCAGATGAGAAAGTGCCAGACTAGAGAAGTTCAAGATGTATACAAGATGTTGTCCTAGAGTAGCTGCTTACAAAATATAAGAATTTTGCTACGCACAGCTAGTTTTAATTACCCTGATAATCCCAGGTCAGAGTATAATGCAATGAAGTTACTATTTATGCTGATTTTATTTATACAACATTATGGGAGTTAATACCACCTCACCTGCTCCAATTTTTATTAAGGTATACTATACTACATTTTTAAAACCTTTTCCTCACTGAGACTTGTAGTGCTTTAATGATTAAACACACCTTAGTGAATAAAGCACTGGACCACAACTCAGGAAACATGGGTTCTATTCACATCACTGCCACTAACTAGCCTGCTGGGTGACCGTGAGCAAATCACTTCACTTCTCTGAGCCTTGGCTTCCCCTACTGCAAAATGAGGATAATGGTACTGACCTGTCTCGTACAGCGCTCTGAAATTTAATGATCAAAGCCTTATATAAGATATTATTATTGAAGTGTAACTTCTACTTATAGAATCATCATACAAAAATTAATCTTTGCATCCTTCATACTGAAGCACTGTCCTACTTTGAAGCAATATCAGACAAGGTGCCACATTGTCCTCTCTGTCTTCACAGGAGGAGATGAAAAACAAGCAGTTCTGGATGCAGATTAATGTATTGCCTCTGTAGCCTTGCACCTCTTCCTCAAATCCCATAAGAAACCCATATACAACTACTCCATAATAGAAATGTAAGCGACTAATCATCTAGTCGACAATCTAATAAGCAAAAGCTTATCAGATACTTGACACGTTAATCAACTAGTCGCTCCCCACCCTTCACCCTGCCCATCAGAAAGAGGTGACGAGGGAGTGCTTGGGGGGAGCTAGCTTAAAAGCCAGTTTCCCCCAGCTTCAGCTACGTGGGAGGGAGCAGGGGCGCAGCGACAGCGTTCCACCTTTGAAACATACAAGAGTCCCTCACTAGGGCCCTGCTGGGGCTCTTGTGCATTTCAAAGACTTAAGAGTCCCCCACTAGCCCTGGGCTCCATGCGGCATTTCAATCTTTGAAATGCACAAGAGCCCCTGCTGGGGCTCTTGTATGTTTCAAAGGTAGAACACCAGCTGTCACTTCCGCTTGAAATGTAGCAACAGCTGGGTGGGCTCTTGCTACATTTCAAAGCAGACATGCCCTAATCGATTAATCAAACAGTTGATAGAAATTCCATCGACTATTCGATTAGTTGATTAATATAATTTTAACATCCCTACTTCATAAGATCTGGGCTCTCTGACTTTGGAAACTGTAGTTGAGTGGAGGATAGCCACGCTCTGGTAATGTTCTCTCCTCAGTTTTTATGTACAGTTTCATACCGTGTTTATCATTGCTATGTGAGTACGTACACTCAGAAATACAAACCCCAAAACTTATTTTAATTCACATTAGTGCTGATCTTGTCAATAGTACTTGCTTTCCTCACCCCATTCTGAGTATGACTCACTAAACATGATTGCCAGGAGCGGCAGCTAGCAGGGGAAATCCTTGCAGCACCACTCCTTGAATGGCTGGAAATGGCTGAGGGAAGCCAATCCCCTTGTTCTGTGGCTCTCAGGAACTCTACAGATCAGGTTTTCTAGGAAAAGAAGAGAGCAAACTTCCAGCCTTTTCCATTATAGAGAGAGAGAGAAACTCAAACTTCCTAAAATAAAAGTGTACTGGAAATACCGTAAGTGAAAACTGATATATTTCCTGTCCTCTAAAAGCTAATTACTTTTGCAGAAGGCAATTTAGCTGCAGAACTTACACAAAATGTGGGTAATATCGTAACGTGACTCTTGTACATTCCAAAGGGAGAGGAGCAGCAGTGGGACCGGTACGAGCAGGAATATTCCAATCCCCACTCACACCATTTCCCCGTTGCCTCCTACTTTCCCCGCTCTCTGCAGAGATGGTGCTGGGGTGGGGGAACCAGCTTTTAAGCCGGTTCCCCACAGCACCAGCTTGTGCTCCCCCTCCCCTTGCAGCCTCTCTCATCGAGGCAGCAAGGGGGGGAGCAACTAGTCGAGTTCCTACTCGACTACCTGATAAGCATCTGCTTAACAGTCGATTAGTCGCTTTCATCCCTACCTCACACCCAGTGAAATAAATGGATACAATGAACCAGCAGCGATCTACCTGTGTGGATCAGCTTCCAGGACAGGGTTTAATTCGATTTCTTTGTGGGCACTCTTACAAAACAAGTTACTTAGTTTTAATTTCTTGTCTCCCCCAATTCACTAAACTCAGACTATACTGACAGCTTAACGTGACCTTACATTATTTAAAGGGATACTGTCAAGATGCTGAAGCTAAAATGCACATTTTGACAGTGAGCACACTTCCAATCTTTTATCCTCACAATCTTTAGCAGCCATTTCTATTTCAATCCATGCTGCTGCCAGAAAATACTGTAATTTATGTTTTACAACCATGTCACTGAAGTCAGCTGCAGAACTATCATTAACTTCAACATGAGCTTGACTAAACCCTTCAATAAACATTGGTAAACAAAGTATGAATACACTATATGGTGTGAAAAATGCTGTATATACCCATTGTTTATTAATTGGGTATCTGGGCATGCATAATTTTCCCCAAGGCAACATGAATAATATTTTTCAAATATGGAGTTGTAAGTGGTGAAAAGTGAAAAAGATGCTTGTTTATATAATGTAGGACAATAAAAGGAAATTATTAATTTGAGGACCATATTTTAATTCATATATTAAAATTCAGGTTTTTTCCATAGGTAATATAAGTTTTACTTGACTCATAGTTGAAACATTAATGTTCACATTTTTAAAAATGTCACTGAAAGTTTTCTTCTATTAAACCCCACCCTCCAAACGTTCAATTTCTCTTCAACATTAAAAGACACAGAATTGTTCTAAGGCCAAAAAGTGAAAATGACTAGAACTAAGTTAACACAACCAGATTAAAATAATGCTAAGAAACGTAAACCATTAAAACAAAAAAAATTAAAAGTCAAGTTCATTATTTAAAATTATCTGATCTTAGGTTCCATTGGCAATGCTAGCTGCACTCAACAAACTAAAGTCTTGTCTTTCAAACAGAAGACTGGCATTCACACTTTTACTTACTATTGAAATTGCAGTTGTGACTAACAAAGTAAAAGTTTTAAGCATCATATATGCAAGATCCCTATCCCTCCCACTCCATCCTTCAAAGGGAATTGTAGAGGCAAAATTAAGATAAAAACCTAGAGACAGTGTTGTGATGGACTGAATAAGTTACCAAAAAACAGGATTATGTGAGACAAGGAAAAGACATACTTCCTCATATCATCATACATACTTAACAAAAGTAAGCTCTGACCTTAATTTAAACTAACTTGGGGATATATACCATCTTACTCAAAAAATACTAAAGAAAAATGAGTAAACATTTATCAGGAAGGGCTGGAGAAGTCAGTAATGTATTAAAAAAGGATGGGAGGATCTTGCCAATAAATCTCCTATACCTCATGACTCTCTGGAGAGAAGGGGACTTTTAAAATCAGTGTCATAAGCCCTGCACGATATGATTACAAGTGGTGACTACTCTGGTAAAGGCAGGACAACAGGAAGGGCAGTCTTAGTCAGGGTCAACGTAAGGGAGTGCTGGGGAACCAAATACCTTGCTAGACTCTGGCTATACAATACAAGAGAATGGCAGGTAGGGTCACTGTTTGGGGAAGAAGCAGAAATAAACCCCTAGGGGAAAAAATGGGTCCAACTGGCACGAGATAGAGAAAGGTCACCTTGCTAAGATTACAGCACAGGCTGCCCCAGGAGGCTGGGGTTACATGATCACTCTAAGACTGCCTAGGTGTGCCAGGGAAGCGCTGCCGAAGCCAGACAGCTATAGGAATGGTGTAACAGGAGGCAGGTGCCAGGGCCCTAGCAAGGGAGTCAAAAAACTTACAGCCAGGGCCAGACCCTGGGAGGGAACCTCACTCTGAGGGCCAGGCCCCTAGGGGAGCCAAGAGAGCTCGGGGGTCACTGTCTGAGGACCAGGCCCCTAAGGGAGGCAGGCAGGGGACCGAGCTGGGGGGGTCACTGTCAGAGCCAGGCCCCTAGGGGAGCCGGGGGGCGGACCCCGGGCTGGGGGGGGGTCACTGTCTGAGGGCCAGGCCCCTAGGGGAGCCGGGGGGGGGGACCGGGCTGGGGGGGTCACTGTCAGAACCAGGCCCCTAGGGGAGCCGGGGGGCGGACCCCGGGCTGGTGGGGGTCACTGTCAGAGCCAGGCCCCTAGGGGAGCCGGGGGGGGGACCGGGCGGGGGGGGTCACTGTCAGAGCCAGGCCCCTAGGGGAGCCGGGGGGGACCGGGCGGGGGGGGGGGGTCACTGTCAGAGCCAGGCCCCTAGGGGAGCCGGGGGGAACCGGGCGGGGGGGTCACTGTCAGAGCCAGGCCCCTAGGGGAGCCGGGGGGGGGACCGGGCGGGGGGGGTCACTGTCAGAGCCAGGCCCCTAGGGGAGCCGGGGGGGGGACCGGGCGGGGGGGGGGTCACTGTCAGAGCCAGGCCCCTAGGGGAGCCGGGGGGGGGACCGGGCGGGGGGGGGTCACTGTCAGAGCCAGGCCCCTAGGGGAGCCGGGGGGGACCGGGCGGGGGGGGGGGGTCACTGTCAGAGCCAGGCCCCTAGGGGAGCCGGGGGGGACCGGGCGGGGGGGGGGGTCACTGTCAGAGCCAGGCCCCTAGGGGAGCCGGGGGGGACCGGGCGGGGGGTCGCTCTCTGAGGGCCAGGAGCCCAGGCGGCGGCCCGCCCCCAGAGCCGTTACCGGCACCGCCCCCCTCGGGTACCTGCCTCGCTCCCTGGCCCCTCAATGGCGCTTGCTTGGATCAGGGCCTGCGAGTGAGCCGGAGCCGGCGTTAATCGAGCCGCAGCTGACCAATGGGGGGAGGGGCACTGCCTGTAGAGCGCCGAGCAATCGATGGAACCAATCTGCGCGGCGAGGGGGCGATTGTTTTCTTCCTCATGAGCCCGGCGAGGCCCCTGGGAGGGAACGCCCCGCCCCGCGCGCCGCGCGCCGCGCCCCGCCCCCGCAGGGAGCGGGCGGAGCCGTGGCGCCGCTGCTGCCACCACGCGCTCAGACGTCATAGCCCAGGCACCCGCCCCTCTGCCCCCAGCGTCACACTGGTTCCAAAACCACGAGGCTACGTCTACACAGGCATGGTTTTCCGTTAAAAGCATTTGCGGAAAAGAGCGTCTAGATTGGCACGGGTGCTTTTCCGCAAAAGCATCCCTGGCCAGTCTAGCAAGGAAATTTACAGTAGGGCGTGGTAAGAGAGGGCTTCTTGCACAAGAGCTACTCTCCTTTTTATCAGGCGTAAGCCCTCTTGTGCAAGAGGGCAGTGTGGATACTCAGCAGGGATTTCTTGCGCAAGAAGGCCCTATGGCTAAAATGGCCATCAGAGCTTTCTTGTGCCAGAGAGCGTCCATATTGCCATGGGCGCTCTTGCACAAAAGCACAGCTTGCCCATGGCAGTGTGGACGTTTGCTTGCACAAGACATCTTACACAAGAACCCTTGCGCAAGATGTTCTTGTGCAAGAAGCCTCCAGTGTAGACATCGCCCTAGGATTACCAACCATCCCAGATTGGCCTGGGATTTCCCTCCATCTGCATCAATTTCCTTGTGACTATTGAAAGCAATCCTAGAGTTATAATAGAAGTTGTAATAGATCAGGGGTCTCCAACCTTTTTAAGCATGAGATCGCTTTTTGAATTTAAATTCAATCCAGGATCTACTTCAGACCCAAACAACCTTGCCCCGCCTCCTTCCCACCCTGCTCACTCCATCCTCCCTCTCCCCTCCCATCTTCACTCACTTTTATCAAGCTGGGGGGCAGATGCTGATCTTGGGTTAAAGGATTTGGAGTGCAAGAGTGCTTCTGAGCTGAACCTGGGGCAGGGAGTTGGGGTGCAGGCTCTGGGAGGGAGTTTGGATGCAGGGGGACTTAGGGCTAGGGCAGGGATTTGGGGTGCAGGAGAGGTTCAGGACTGGGGCTGGAGTTCAGAATGCAGGCCCCAGCTGGGTATCGCTTACCACAGGAGGGTTCTGGGTGGTGGTGCAGTGGGGCTAAGGCAGGATCACCCCTACCCTGGCCCTGCACCACTCCCCAAAACAGCCAGCAAACTCTCCATCCCTGACCCCCAGGCTCTGTGAAGATGGGGTACCAGGTAGGGGAGGGGCAGCTTGACATTAGCACATCCCCGCCTCTTTTTCCTGTGCCATGCACAGCAAGCAGGAGCCTCCCAGGGATGGGGGGCAGCTGAAGTGCTAGCACTGGATAGCCTCCTGGCCAAACCTGTCAGGATCCCCTGTGCAAAGTTCCAAGATCTACCAGTAGATCCCAATCTACTGGTTGGTGACCACTGTAATAGATACTTTAAAAAAAGATATTACATCAGATGGTGGGAGAGTGAGGGGCAGAAATCTCCTGGAATAGCTTCAGTGAGAGTAGGCACCCCTAGCACACACTAAGTGTGCACTAGAGGCATAGACCCACATCATATGAGTTGTATACCATTGGGTATGTAATAGATGGTCATCAATAAGTGTACCAGTGGAAACAATTCTATTTCAAGAACAAAGACTAGCTATAGAACAGGGGGTGGAGAACCTTTTTAGGTCAGGGGCTGCACATAAGTGAGAAGCAAAAACAAAAAACTCCACATCTAATTGACATAGCCCTCAACTGAGAATAGGGTTACCAGATGGTTTAAAAAAAATTACGGGACACGCTTGAGCTCAGATCCAGGGGAGGTGGGGGGGGGGGGAGAACCAGACCAGCCAGGAGGGGAGTGGGGCTGGCCAGGAGAGATTGGGGGGGGGGGGGGGGAGGAGGGCTAACCGACCAGCAGGAAGCAGGGCTGGCTGGGAGGCGGTTGGGGGGGAACAGGGCTGGCCGGGAGAGATGGGGGGGGGGGAGGACTGACCACAGGGAAGCAGGGCTGGCCAGGTGCGGGACTGACCGGGGGGAACCCACTGCCGGGAAGCAGGGCTGGCTGGGGGGGCATTGGGGAGAGCGGGGCTGGCCAGAGGGGAACCGGCTGGTGGGGAGCAGGGCTGGCCCGGGCGCACGCAGATCCCGAGGTGCTGCCTGTCCCGTGCACAGTCCCGGTGGGGTGTACAGGTGAGTCTGGCCTCAGAGATTCCATCCTACCCCCCCACCCCCACCCCACTGCATACTGGCTGGCTGGTAGACACATGCAGTGTGAGCATGTTTATCAGCCAGGCAGTAAGCAGCTACGTACTGATACTCATGATGACAATAAAACTTAATTAGAAAATACCAGACATTTATGTCTGGTATTTTCTCAATTTGTTTCCCAGAAAGAAAGCTCAAATACCAGACTGTCTGGTTCAAAACCAGACACCTGGCAACCCTAACTGAGAAGACGACACTCCCCACACTACTCTCACACACAAGAGCCTAGGGGGGCTAACGTAGTAGAGTTTGAATGCTCCAGCCACAAGGTGGGGCTGGAGCATCAGCACGGGCTCCCTAAAGCTAGGGGCAGGGGTGCTCAGACTTAGGGGCCAGATCCAGGCAATCCAGGGGCCATATCTGGCACCCAGGCCTGAGGTTTCCCACCCCTGCTATAGAAAATGCAGAGTATTTGCAAGGGAGGCTATGACACAATTTAAAAATAGGGTGTGAAACTGTTGTTTTGCTTTAAAATATGTTTTCAGTACAATCAAATGTTTCTTAATAACACTTGATTTGATAATGGTCATGAGCCAACAGATGCTGTAGAAGGCACATATTTTAGACACAATACATGTGTTTCCTGAAGGCAACAAGTGAAACCAAAAGTTAATATCTGATCATGATTGAAACACTACTTTAGCATGGCTTCATCGTCCTCCAAGCAGACACTAATGGTATGAGTCACTGCCAGCTGAGGACAACAGACTCCCACTACCTTCAATAGGACTGCACATGAGCCTCAGTCAGGCCATTTTGTTCAGCACTTTGCAGGACTGAACCTTAAAAGTAACCCATAGCATCAATAGTAACTCCTGCAACAAAGTTACCATTCAGATAAAACACACGAAGAAGTCACTCTTTGAGACACTCCAAAGTAATTTATATGTAAATGAATCCTAAAGGGTGCATTAAATATTTCAGGTAACTTTTTGTAATAATTCCTTGTGGCTATGTTGGGACAATTTTCTGTGTATCAGGGTTGTGAGAGACAAAAAATGGAATTCAGGTTCTTCAGCCTGTAAAACCACAGATATCTCCCAGGGTACATTTACACTGCACAGCTATTTCAGGATAACTGAAATAGCTACCCCACATCTACATAAGCCACCCATCATTTTGAAATATTTTTCAAAATAACGGGCATGCTATTCTGGCATCCCAGTAACCCTCGTTCCACAAGGATTAAGGGATGTCTTGAAATAGCATGAAACAAAAGACAGAACAATGTAGTATGTTATTTTGAAATTTGGTGCTGTGTAGACATGTCAAATTTCAAATTAGATGCAAAATATGATACGCAATTTGTGTAGCGCAAATTGCATATTTTATTTCAAGTTTAAGGTGCTGTGGAGATACCACCCCCACATAAGATAAAAGGAGATTCTCCACTAGCTGTCAAGTAGCATAAGGGTTCATAGCCTCTTTGTAGCAAGTCACCAAGGTTCGCCTGTAACAAATACTTATATTATGGCCTGTTTATATGCAGTACAGGACATGGGGATTTTCTGTGCACCACTCCATGTTTTTTTTATATATATATATATATATATATATATATATATATATATATATATATATATATATATATATATATATATATATAAATCACTAAACTCCATAAATCCTGCAATAAGTTCCATACATCCACCACTGAAGTTAAAGGAATGGGGGTCTAGACTATATGGCTCCGTCAACGGAGCCATGTACAATAGTTTATTCGGCATAGTCAAAGAAGCGGGGATTTAAATAATCCCTGCTTCATTGAAATAAAAATGGCCCCCATGCTGTGCTGACGATCAGCTGATCCGGCACAGTGTAGCAGTCTAGACGCAGCGTGGTCGACAAAGGAAGCTTTTGTTGACCGCTCCAGTAAACCTCGTTTCACGTCTAGACTGCCGCGCTGTGCAGGATCAGCTGATCGTCGGCACAGCGTGGGAGCCATTTTTATTTTAATGAAGTGGGGAATATTTAAATCCCCGCTTCCTTGACTATGTCGAATAAAATATTTTACATGGCTCCGTCGACGGAGCCATGTAGTCTAGATGTAGCCTCGGGCACAGAGCAGACTGCAGGATCATGGCTTTCCTCATCTCTGAAACTCAAGATGAACGGCTTTTTACAACATCATATTTAATTTTTAACTAGCAACACGATTTAGAAAGTGGTAGATGAGGCTGAAATTGGCCAAACTGGCTTTAATTAAGCAATAGTGATAAAAAGAGCCAAAAGTAATGTTTTGTACACAGAAATTAAGGAAATCCAAATGAAATGAACAAGTGATCATTTAAAAAAATAAAATAAAAACCCTAAGAAAATAAAGGAATTTTTATTTAATGGAAATGACAGCAGAGTCCAAGTCAGACATAAGGGGATATAAAAATAAATTTTTGCTTTTTAGACAGCTTTGACATTATTTACATGAATTCCCAGAATTTTTCCTTCTACCATGCAACTGTACAATATGAAGCACCCAGAAAATTAATCAGCATGGCTGAACCCCAATTTTTCCTTTGGGCTGCTGTTCAACATGGACTCAGTTCCTGAAAGTGATGAGCAACAGATGAATATGTCCAGAACATTGCTGGAAACAACCTATCTAAGCATATAACAAGTCCTATATAAACATAAATTCTGCGGTTTCAGATTAATTTCAGCATTTCCATATGTTGACATTTCAGAACATGTTCCCAAGTGTAAGAAAATATAGTTCCGCAATGTTTCGCCTCTAAACTCCACAGCCACAAAGGATAATCCTCAAACTTTAGGTGAAGACATCAAGTGTACTTGCTTGCTCTTCAGCCGTTGTTGGTTCATTCACAAAAAGGCATTCTTCGTCAGCCTAAAGCTTCTGGAATAAATTCTGCATTCAGTTACTGTTGAGCAGCTCCAATAAGTTTCCAGGAGTTTTAGTAAGGACAGAATTCAGACCTCCATCTGACTTAGCCTGAATGTGAATCAGGCACTTTGTAATAAATTTGTTTGAAGGAACACTTTGTTTGAAGTTGCTGGTTAAATCACACATGTACAAAATTATGGGAAGTACAATCCCAAATATTGTGCTTCAAAAACAGACTTCCATCACCTGTGCTAAAGAAAAGTCTCCATTCATTGTCAGTAGGAGTACATCGTCTTTGTAGATTAGTTACTAGAGGGCAAATATTATCACAAACATCTGATTTTGTGGTTGAGGTTTCATTCAATTCAGCTTTTTACAGTGTTTACTTAAGCAATCACCAACAGAGCCCTTTTCATGAGGTCAACCAGGATGAGTGGTATGAGACACATATTTATCTGCAGGGCTTGACAAGCGGTGGCAAGCCCCGCTGATCACGCTGTGGCGCCGTGCCGGGCTAACGTAATTGTCAAGCCCTATTTATCTGGGTCTTATTACTATTAATTGAAATGCACAGGAAAATACTTGGCACACACAGGGTATATCTACATCTACACTAATTCAAAATAACATATCTACACACAAACTATTTCAAAATAGCACATCCACATTGAGTGGACCCTGAACCAAAGTTAAGGCTGGTTGGAACCAGTGCCGGCAGGGCATCAGGTTAGGACTTAGCCTCAGGCAGCAGCACCACGCACTAACTGAGCTCTGTGCTTAAAGGGATCCTACCCTCACCCTGGACAGACAGTTCTCAGAGTTCCCCACTTGCTTGTCTACCTCGATGAGGGACAGCAAAGCAGTCCTGACTTGGAGTGCCCTAAGTGCCCGCACTCGGGACACCACAGCACTCGGCCGCATGGAGCCAGAGCTGCCCCGGGCATGCCGGTGTGTCTTGTGCGGTCGTTGCCATCAGCCCAGCTGCACTTGCTGCAGGCTGCCATCCAGGGGGTCCATCGGGGGGCTGTCAGGATCCAGGAGACTCTGCGGGAGAGCATCCACCCCAAGGAGCCCTCAGAGCTTCCCCGGTCCTCCCCACTGGGGGCTCGTGCCCCATTCCTCCCTCAAATCCTTTCACTTACGCCTCCCTAGCCCCCCTTCCTGAGGTCAAACAAAAGACACATATGTTCAAAAATAGAAACTGGGTTTACTGAACAAAACTCGGAGGGGATGAATTTCTGGGGAGACTGGGAAAAGGAGGTGGGAGAAGGGAAGAGAGGGGGTGGGAGAGGGTAGGGGGAAACCTCGGAGGAGGGAGCTGGAAGGGGGAAGCAAGGGGAAGAAGGGGGAGGGGAAGCTCAGGGCCCAGGGTTGGGGGTCTCACCAAACCAACTTGATTGTCATGTAAACCTGTCCTGGGTTCGCATGTGGCCTTTGGTGGCCAGGCTGGCAGCTATCCTGCCACAGATGGCCACATTCCTCCATCTAGTGTGGAGATCATGGACGTTGGGGGGGGAACCCCCCAAACCTGAATAAGGTCCATGATCTCCACCCTGGACCAGGAATGCACCCGCCTTCTCCTGGGGAGTGGTGGAGGGCTGGCTGCCAGTGGCTTGCTGGCTCATGTTTTGGGGCCACTGGGTCGGGGCCCCAGTGGCCACTGTGTCAGGGGCCCCTGTGGCCACTGTTGGCTCTGGGCTGGCAGGCTTGGAGCTGGCACAGGCACTGTGGCCAGGGTCTACCCCTTTAATGGCTCCTGGGCTGGGGGAGAGGAGAGTAAGGTTTCCTGGTTGTGTCCAGAGTGGCCACCAGGGCTCCCTGGGAAGGGCTGGAGGCCCCCTATTTCGAATTAAGTGTCTACACAGCACTTAATTCAAAATAGCTATTTCGAATTTGGTGTTACTCCTCGTAAAATGAGGTTTACCAAATTCGAATTAAGCGCTCTGCTATTTCGAATTTATTTTGAAATAGCGGTTTACAGGTATAGACACTATTAAAGTTAATCTGAAATAACAGCTGTTATTTTGAATTAACTCTGCAGTGTAGACATACCTACAGTTCTCGGACAGGACTCAAGAAAGGAGATCAGAATCAGCTAACAGCCTTAAATCAACCATGGAACAATGACAGCTCTAAATTGACAGTTACCTACTTCAGTGTAACAAGTTCTACTTAATATACATTTTTTTAAAAAATATGTACAGTTGTTACAAAAATAAGTGCATTTTTACTCTTGTTGGATAAAATGGTTGTCATCTATAAAAACTCACATAGAAGATTTTACCCTCCAAGCCACATCAATCTTAGAGAACAGATATGTTTTCATAGTATGAGAGAGAGAGAAACAGCAGCAAAAATATCAAGGACAGAAGATCTAAAGCATATAACCCTTTCTAAAAAGTGCATATTTTGAAAGGTGAGTAGATCAGATGTGAAATGGTATCATTTGAGGCCATAAAAAACATGACTAAATCAACAGCCTTAGAAGGCAAGTCATCAACTCATTTCTCATGGAATACTTGTCTTAGTCCAGTTTTTAGTCGATGGAATGTCTGAATCAAAAAAATCCCATCATTATCCTTAAATGACATCCTGGAGGCAGACTCAGTAGACAGTATGAACGAACAAGCAAGAAGACTGAATACACTTCCTTTTCGCTGAAGAGGAGATATTTCTAGACCAGAATCAAGCCACATGGTAAGGCATGACAGAAGCAAATTTGCATATGACAATAAACAAACTACTAAATTGAAAAAGAAAAAGAAAGCTTTAAAAAAATAACATTGGCTTTGCAAAGGTCCTCCTTCAGCTTTTCAAGCTGTTACACATCAGTGGGCTAAAATGTTTTTAAAAGGCTCTGCATCTCTCCATATCTACACATCAGAGATTTCAAGTCCCTATAAGAATGCTATTCTTAACAGATGGTTTATTTTAGTAGATCCAAGCTTATCAGTCAATATCTGATCTGTCATCTTCTTCAGATAGTTTTCATCCCCACATCTTGAACACTCAGAGGAAATAGCTTTCCTTCTGAAAACAGTAAGTTTGGAGGTAAACTATCCGCAGCTTCCACTGAGATTTGAATCTCTGATTCTCTTTTCAAGGGGTTTTCTTCTTTAGAAAGTGGAATTTCTTCCTCTGTTGGAGTGCAGCAGGGAACATTTTCATAATCCGTGGTGGTTGAAGTCATCTGCTCTGGAAATTGTGGGTTGTGATTTGAATTACACACATTAACAATACAAGTAACATTCACCTGCGTTCCTCCATTAGCAGAGTGTTCTGTGAAACCAACAGAAAAACAAATAAAAAAGTGGAAGAGTGAAATCTACAGCAAGATGATAATAATTCATTACATTGGATTAAAAAAATAAGAAAAACCTATAAGCTTTAAAACAATGTAGATGAAAAATAGGCAGATAGCTTCCTTCTCTTACTACAGGCAAAGCTAGTAGCACCACCTAGGGCAGTGTTTCTCAACCAGTGGTACGAGTACCCTTAGGAGTACTCCAGAGAAGTCTGAGGGGGTAAGTCAACAACTGAAATTTGGAGAAAACTTGATTTTTGTTTTAAGTTTCATAGTGTTTTATTATTTTTGTGCTTTTTACACCCAAAAATTTAATCGCCCGCCCGGCTACGATTAAGTTGTTTAGACAAATGTGTTACACAAAATTTTATCTACCATTGCATCTGAAAACTGAAAGTAGGGACTGGAGGTACTTTTTTTTTTTAAAGGGGGTACTTTATAAAAAAAAAGGTTGAGAAACACTGACCTAGAGGATATTTACACAGCAATCACATACACAAAGCTGGTCCATACCAGCTGAATCAGATGGGCAGGGCTCAGGCTAAGGGTCTCTTAGGGTACATCTATTCAGCAGGGCTAAAGCCTAAATAAGCCCGCAACTTGAGCTACGTCAATTGCATAGTTTAAGTTGAAATAATGCAAAAAGCTGAAATACGCTATCTACACAGCAAGAAGTCCAAGAAAGAGCACTCTTCCTTCGACTTCCCTTACTTCTCACAAAATCCTTTAGCTCGACATTATTTTGACATTATGTCAAAATAACTGCTTGTAATGTAGACGCGGACTACTGACATTATTCTGAAATAACACTACTGTGTAGACTTAGCTTGTAGTATAGATGTTCAGGCTTGACCTGAGTTCTGGGACCCTCCCACCTTTCAGAGTTCTGCATATCAAGCTGTAGCCCAAACCTGAATATCTATACAGCAATTCAACAGCCCCTAAGCCCAAATCAGATGGCATGGAGGATCAGCCACTGCAATTAAACACCTGTTTACCCCTAGAATGAGCATTACCAAAGCACTTCCCATTATAGCTACATCTAGACTGCAGCGCTTTTCCGGGATACCAGAGGTATCCCGGAAAAGTAGTGTCACGTCCAAGGAATGCATCCACTTTTCTGAAGAAAAAAAAAAAAAGGACGCATTCTTTCGCCATCCCTGTAAACCTCATTTTACAAGGAAGAAGAGATGGCTCGAAAGGGAAAGTTTTTCCAAAATTTTGCACCGTGTAGGCGCACCAAATTTTGGAAAACCCTGTTCCAACAGAAAAGCGGAAAAAGAGACGCAAATTGCAGTTTGCAATTTGGGTATCTTTTTCCAACTTTTCTTTGTAATGTAGACATAGGCTATAAGATCCTGTTTTCAGCTGCTTATAGCTTTGGCAAACTTTAACTCTGTGAAAAAAATGTCCATGCCTCGGGCTGAATTTTTTGGGAATATGTCAACTAAAGCATTTCAGCTGTTTCCAATAATTAGGTTAGGGAAACCTTAAATTCAGCACAAGCAACCTTAATTCTGAAATGTCCTAACTATTGAGGGCTTGCCCTTGCAATCGTAATGTTTTTTTAATACTGATTCTTTGCCTGTAATTCATAAAGATACAGTGCTGGGATAACATATATAACGATACTCAGATAATTTTTTCCTTACTCCTCATCTCATTGCCTACATTCTCCCCAGTTTTTTTGCTTTATTGCTCCCTTGTATGCTTCTCCTACTTTCAGTTTAATAGGGATGTAAAAAGTTGTTTAAAAATGTAACTGTGTAGCCACTAAAAATCCTAGCTTTATACTGCAGAGCTACTCAGGCTTTGTACTGTAGAGAAGGCAGGGAGTTACTACAACCCCTACTGCTTAACCAGAACTGGTAGAACCCATTAAGGGTGAAGCTTACAATTAACCAGTTAATCATTTACATCCCTACTATAATCATGCTGCCCCCTTTGCCTGTGTTTTTCTGTAAGGAGTTAACACAGGGGTGGGCAATAATTTTTGCCTGGGGGCCACTTCAAAATTTTTTGAAGTAGCCCCAAGCCATCCCAGAAGGGGCAGGGCCTAAACAGAAAGGGGTGGGGGAGCCCCTTTGCCCCCCCTCGCTTCCCACTAGACACCCATGCCCTGAAAGAGGCTTGGCTCGCTCCCCCACCCCCAAGCCAATCAGCCACTAGGGGCGGGCGAGCGCAGGAAGCCTCCTCCCACTCTGCGAGGAGCCCGTGACACTTCCAAGGAAGCTTCATGCAGCTCTCCTGCCCCCAGGCCCTGATTGGCCTGGGGTGGGGGAGCGCATGAGACCTCCTCCAGTCTCCCCTGGGCCCAGCGAGCAGCACGTGGTGCTTCAAAGCACCATGTCCTCCTGGCAGGGTGGGAGGAACACGCAAAGCCTTCTCCGCTCTGCCCCCACCCTGCTCGCAGCGTGAGGCGCTTTGAAGCGAGCGTGTTCAGGGAGACAGTGTGTTCATGTACACTCTTTGTCAGTAAACAGGACTGCACCAAAGCAAAAGCTGACTCTCGTAATCAATTTCTCTTCCTAACAGAAACCACCCTGCCCAAACGCTGACTAACTGCTCAGGCCAAAGAAGCAACAACCTACAACATTCTATCCACACTCATCAAGCGTCTCTAGTCCCCCAGTGTATTTCTTCAAGCAGGCCACTGATGGGGGGAGAAGGGGGAAGAGAGAGACAAAGGAGGCAGTTGCCCCAGGGCCCGATGGTTTAAAAAGGGCTCCATGCCTTAAGGGCTGGCTGAGGAAAATGCAGTGCAGTCTAGGCAGCACTGAGAGCTGGCTGCCCCTAGCCCACGCCTTCTTCCCTAGGCCTCACCCCTTCCTGGGGCCCAGAGCCAAGTCCCCCGCATTGCCCAGCGCTCAGTGAAGTCTGTCCCCAGCCCGTTCTTCAAGCAATCACTTCTCCCTCCTTCTAATCAACTTTTTCCATATACTCCCCACTCTTGTATCTGAAAATTCTAGTTACATGTATAGCACTCTCTACGTGGAAAAGCAGATTACCAGATGGCTCTCGAGGGCTCTGGTGTTCATCATTTGATAGACTCTTACCTGAGCTTGCAGAATTGGGTCTGGCTCCATTGTGATGACTGCAGCCTTCTGAGATTATACATCTCTGCTGAGTCCTCTCTGTTTCTTTCTTTTCCGTGTTTATCACACTTATACCATTCATTCTTGCAGCTGCATTGTCCAAAGAACTGCTGCTTGACCCAGGAGTTTCTAAGAGAAGCTGATGCTCCTGATGAGGACCGCCGGAGATCTGTGCTCCTGTATCTCGTTGCTTCTTGTCAAGCTGCTTCTGAAAACACAAGAAGGGTTGGGATGGTTACAGTAAGTGGCAAAAGGTCAAATTCTGTGAAACTTTTAAGAAAGGAAAAAAAAACTAGGCTGAAATAAAGCTTCACTTCAATTTTCACCAGGTGATTGTCTGACCCCTTCTGTCCTACATCTGTACTTATGGCTCTGAAGAAACCTTTAGTGGTCCCCTTAAGATCCCACTGATATACTGGCCACTATGGGCCCAATGCAAACTAGTGCATCGGAGGCTCTAGCTTATGCAGGGGGCAACGCACTCCCCTTTATCTCTCCCGTTATACTTTTCAGCTATTTGTATTATATTTTTAATAGATATTGAATTAATTTATAAACATGAATTAATGAAATGGGGAAGGGGGGGGAGAAGGAAGAAACTGATATTCACCAAATCTGCAGCTTCAATTGGACAGGAACCAAGCCACGTTGCAAACGAGAAAAGAAAAGTTAAAATTAAAAACAAAACCACCAACTACAATCAATTACAAAACAGCTTCACTTTAACTAAATGGGAGATGTTCCCTGCAAGAGGTCTGCACTTTGTTTTGTGCTTGTATCATCTGTCGGTGGAGCAGACCTGGTTGCGTACCCTGTTTTAAAACGTTATCAAACATTTACTTTATATTCACTCTGCAATGTGCCAAGGTCTGGAACAGGTGTAGTGAACAAAGAAGATTCTCATTATTTAATTCAATTAATTCATCAGCACTCTCTCCAGTTGTGCAGAAAGGACAAAGAGTTAAGATTGGAAATCACAATCATGGCCATAATAATTAAGTAAAATCACACTAATTAATCATGTGGAGTAATTACATCATGAAACACAAAATACTTTACAAAGTGCAGCAGGAGCTTTTGTTGCACAGGTGCTTGATTTCACTACAAAGCTGGAGCCTTAAATGATCGTGTACCAGACAGGAAAAATTACATGAGGCCTCAGCAGAGCACAGGTCTCACGCCAGCCTTCCATGCAGGAAGGCATTTCACCCCAATGCATACCGCATATTGTGGATAGAAGACTGGTATTTGCATTAGGGAGGTTAAAATGTGGGTAATTGTGTAAGCGTGTAACTGCTGAAAAAAACAGCAGTTATACGTACTTGCAACAACAACCGGCTCCCAGGGAGCCAGTGAGCACCAGAAGCAAGCTTTTAAGCCAGCTTCCAGCATGCACTGGCTCTCGCCTGCAGCCCCACTCCTGGGGAGCCAGATACTACCCTGTGCTGCTGCCTCGGATACAGAAGCAGCAGCAAGGGGTGGCAGCTAGCTTCCCAGGAGCAGGGCAGGAGTCCGCTGTAACTGTCAACATTAAAACAATAAGCTCAGGCTTATGGGTTAACCATTTACCCTGTTATATGCTCACATGCCTAATTTGTATATCTAACTTTATTATTGATTTAATTTCATCTGTGTTATTCTCAATCCACAAATCTTACCTTTTCTTCTAGAAAGAATAAAACAGGCAACCACTGCCAATACAATGAGTACGAGAAATGTGACTCCTGCAATTATACCTACAGAAAACGAGAGAAAAGATGCTTGGGTAAAAACTGATGCGTGTGGGTTTTTTTAATATTCTTCTTTGCTATAAATGCTAAATATCACACCCGTCAGTTGTGCATCTAAGTTGAATAGTGAGCATTGGCTTTAGCTGATTGCGGGGGGACAACAGACTTGCCAGGCCCCTGGGCAAAGTGAGGGGGGCTAACTCTCTGAAGAGGTGAGGCCTCGGGTGGAAGGAGACGGGATGGAGGCAGCCAAGCCTTAGTATCGCTCAGACCACACCACACTGCCTCCCTCCCCCTCCACAGCCCTCAGAGCTACCTGGAGCGTACCATAAGGGGCTCCTATGGCAATTTAAAGAGCCCAAGGCTCTAGGGTTGCCAGGTGTCTGGTATTGAACTGGACAGCCCAATATTTGCGCCTTCCATCTGGTAAAAAATTTCAGAAAATACCGGACACAATCTAAAATGTCCGGTATTTTCTATTTTTCCTGCAGCCCTGTGGGTGCCTGACAGAAGGCTGCTTGAGACATACGGCACGTTTCAGCTCCTCCCCCCCCCTTTTCTTTTGCTCAACAGAATTTTTTCCCGGGGCGGTTTTTTTTTGGGGGGGGGGGGGTTCAGTATTTTTCGTGAAATCATCTGGCAACCCTACAAGGCTCTGGCCACCACCACTGCCACAGAGCTCGCAGCTGGGAGTCCTGGGTCCTTTAAATTACCAGGCCTCGGGGTAATTACCACCTTCGCCCCAACCTATCAGCGGTCTGGCTGATCAATATACAAGATCCTATTTTGACCTCACTTGCCTAGTTTTGAAAAATGAGGGATGGCTTTTGGCCTACACTCCACCCACCAGAGAGCCACAATGGGCCAGGAGGAGAATTCCCCGGATGCAAGAAAAACATAGGGCTGACATAAGCAATCCTACATTGTCCCCTATACCTTTTATGCTGAGGCCTATGTATACGTCAGGAGCAGCAGAAAGCTCATTGCGTTCAGTACTATGGAGATTCTGGGCTACTTCCCCAACAGCCTGGGTCAGATTGCCCTACATTAGAAAGACTCCCAGGAGTAGCTCAGACTCTAGGCCTCAGATGCTTGGCTCACTCTTCTTGGGCTGCCTCTCCCATGAGAGGCAGCACATAAGCTGGTACTGGGCCCCAGAAGAAATTTGCCAAGATCACAATGGAGCTTCAATATCCGTGAACTGGGCAAATATTTTTGGGGGGAAGAAAAAAAAAAAAAGTACAAACCAGTCAAAACCCTTGTGAACTCATCAGATGGAATGCAACTGTGGTGAGTCAGCATTTGCAAACAGTGTCATAACCGACCAGGAAAGAAACAACTATGCGACACCTCACGCCCTTAGCAGAAAAAAAGTGAATTTAATCAACAGCTCACCAATGGTCTCAGACACAGCTGAAAAGCTACTCCCAACAGGATTGGTTCTTATTTCTTGAATGCTAGAGGTAATGCTTTGTGCAGGAAGCTGGCTAGTGCTGGGTGCGGTGGCAGGAGGAGATGTTACTATGACAGGGACATACACCTCTAAGTCCATGCAGATCGTGTCCCCTGTGGCGTTTCCTTGAACAGACACCGACTGACAGCTGCAAGAAACCAGAGGAGGGTTTAAAAACAAAAAACAACCTTCAGATACAATTACAGGCTGAGGTCTCGTTAGATGAAAAAGGCTAAATTGGCAACTTACACTCTGTGTGGTTTGCAGGGAGCAGTTGAGGATTCCACATCTGAAAAAGTGCCAGGGGGACATGGAGAACACTCGGTATTCGTGCTGTCTGTCCCTTTAAATAAATATTTTAAAATGATTCCAGTTATTCACTTGTTGTGAAACACCCAAATTAATCATGAAGTTCTAGGTGATTCACACCGGTCCTGGAAATGTTATGGAGACAATAAACCAAAGAGCAACCATCCTTGCTAAGGGTAGAGTCCTTGTGACAGAAGGAAAGATTAATTGGGCTGTTATCTCTATGCCCTTGAGGGCTACAGGATTTTTCAAATGGTTACTTGGAAATCAACTGGAACAGTTAAAACATGGCATTAAAAGCCAAATCCTGCAGTCTTTGCCCATCCTTAATCAGGCAAAACTCCTATTCCAGTCAATGGGAGTTACCTGAGTCACAGCTGCAGGGTTGAGTGACCGTAAAAAATTCCCCTCCCCCCAGCAAACTCTGGGTGTGATGCTTTTTTCTTCACATCAGTATATTCACCACCATTCTGCGACCAATCAAGATAGGCATAAAGTTCAAGATACCATCTAAACCAGTGGTCCCCAACGCGGTGCCCGCGGGCACCATTGCGCCCACCAGGCCACTTCTGTGCGCCCGCCGAGTGAACAGGGCCAGCCCCGCCTCTGGACGCACAGTGTTTGGGCGGCCCTGGTCCCGGGCACGCGGCCCAGGGGCGGCGCCGGCCACCGGGCACGCGACCCAGGGGCGGCACCAGCCCTGTCCTCGGGTGTGCGGTGCACGGGTTGTTCCAGCGCACGGGCAGCCCCACCCCTGGGTGCGCAGCACAGGAGCAGAGCCGGCGCCAGCCCTGGGAGTGTAGCACATGGGTGGCATCAGCACCGGGCTCACGCCGTATAGGTGGCCCAGACCCCAGGTACATGCACGGCCCCGCCACCAGATGCTCGGCGAGTGAGCAGCCCCGCCCCCGGGCACCTGGCAGCACCAAAAGGCTTGGGGCCACTGATCTAAACCCTGATGCCATCCAAGTAACGTTTGGTCAGCAGGAATGACTGGAACAGGAGGCGGCATACTTCAGAAGGAAAGACGGGGATCATAAAGGAAAGATTACAGAATGAAAAGAAAGCCATGTAATACAAAGCTGCCAGGGAACACACAATTTAAGAATCACGTGCTACGTCCCATACCCTCACTTTAAGGACACTTAGCCCTAAGAAATACACAGCAGACTCCAAAGGCACAATAGTGCAAGCCACTATTAAAAAAAGAACTAATGTCTCTACTCCAGACACATGAAAATTTCGATCAGTAAGGATGAAATTCATCCCTGTGTAACGACAGCACAAGGCTCACAGATCACTTAATTCAAAATAGAACTTTCAATCTCCAGTGTGGTTTTAGGGGCCCTGTGTTGGTGGATGTGTCATCTCTCAGCCTGGGTTCATTAAAGATCCCATGGAAACTGTGACAAGTGTAGTGTGTTAATTCTTGAGTCCTAGCCAATTTACTTCTCAAGAATTACAGTTTGCTCATCTGAAATTTCCCCTGAAGTTTTATTGCGTTAGGAATTCTTCGTTCTCTGTCCTGAACCAGAGTGTAGTGTTGCTTTGCAGATACCATGGTAATATGCACTTCATAAATACATGTAATATCAATTGTGATCTTCCACCCAAGACGTGGCTGTATTTGACTAGTGGGTGTGTGGAAACAATATTGTCCTTTTTACTCTGTCCTTACTCAGGGAAAAAAAAAACCATCTTAAAAAACAATGAATAATCTAGTAGCATCTTAAAAAGACTAACAAAACATGTAGATGGTATCACGAGCTTAACCCACTTCTTCAGATGACTGGAGTATTAAAAGTCCAAGTCCAGCTTTTTGCCCACAAAAGCTCGTGATACCGTCTCTATGTTTTGTTAGTCTTTAAGGTGCTACTAGATTATTCTTTGTTTTTTAAGTATTTCCAGTTACAGACTAACTCAGCTACCCCTCTGAAGCTCTTACTCAGAAAAAAAACTCCCACTGAGAACAGAACTATAAAAATAAATCCACAATTTATTAGCAATCAGCAGAGCCTGATAAGTGCATTGGGACTTTCGACTGAATGGCCCTCTATAAATACAATCAAAAATGTACCCAAAACCCCCTGATGCCGTGTTGGGACGCTGCCCTTCAAGAAAGTCCATGTTTACGTCAACAGAAGGGCATTTGGTAACTGCTTCTTGCTCCTGGCAAGCTGTTAAGAAAAGAACTAGTGAAAAAAATGACTGACCCACACACAGGATCATTTAGCACTGAAACATCACATTGAGAAACTTGCTGAAGCAGAGGGACATCAAAGGGAAGGCAATTTAATGAGCACTTTGTCCCAACCTTGTAGCTCTCCTACATGTATTTGTATGTAGCTATGTTAAATAATTAAAGATAGGAGCTGATTAATACTCCTGATTTACTTATTTATAACAAAAATAGAAATTAACGGGCAGAACAGTCAGCTGAGCCCCAGGTAGAGTGTTGATGAAAGGTCTATTCACTGTGATTCATCTCCAAGAGCTGTTGTTGCTGACTAAACAGAATGAATAGTTTAAAGAAACAGACCAAGTCAAGAGTTGCTTAAAATAGACAAGGCCCTAATTCTCCTCCTGTTGTATAATAAGATTCTTGCACTGAAGTCAATGGAAGTGAGAGCAGAATCTGGCTTTATCCTGGGGAGATAATGACCCCAGTCACGCTGCCCATCTAACATTGGGAATAGAGTCCTGAATCGATGGTAACGACATGTTCTCTCTTGCGATTCTGGGGGTGAAATCTTAGTGCCATTGAAGCTCTGGCATAGCTCTCATTGACAACATGGAGGCCAGGATTTCACCCTGTGTCTTTAAAAAGAGTCTTCATTTTCTTAGGGCTCTTTGATGCTCTACCTATTTTGAGAGTCTGACGCCATCTTGAGACAGCTACACGGTCATAGGCTCCATGGAAAATGTGGGGTGAAAAACTTATGTGCAAAGGGCCAGCGCAAGATTTCTTCTGCAGAATCTATTTTGAGAGCGCATATGGGATCTGAACAGCAGAAGGGCCTCGTGCTGTCATTCACACATACGGAGCAAATTGTAAAATGGAGCTAAATAATAAAACAAGAGAGGCTCGGAGTGGAGACAGACATGGAGGGCTTTACTGAAACAGGCATCTGTGGCAAGATAGGAACCCTACATTCCCTCCATCACCACCCTTGTCAACTCTATTGTGACTCTTACTGATGTATTTGGTGCATCGATATTGTTATGATGAGCACACTAGAAATACCTAGAAAAATAATTTAGGAGACCAGAGGAAAACATTTTTGTAATCTATAGCGTCCAAGATAGATCAGCAATTATTTTTATGGGCAGGCAAATAGCGAAAACTCTCACACTTCATCCAGTCATTCTTTGCACAAGGAACCTGCTCACTCAGACATAATATTCACCTGGTTTGGAAACTCCATAGCCTTTAGCACATGTTTTGTGTGCTCTACAGAACAGGCAGCGCCCTTGAGAGGGTTTCAAACCTGAAGCACAGTAGGAGTTGGCTGAGCAGCTACAGATTCGGTCCTGCGTCCGGGTGCATTCTTGAGTCTGCACTAGTCCTAATTCGAAAAACAAGAAAGCAAGTTTTAAGGAACAATGAAAGTGACAGTCCTCACTGTTGCACTATTAGTACATGATGGAAGTGAAGGTCAGTTCTTTTGCAGCATGTGTCACTAGACTGCTCAGATTCCTTTTTCGAAAAAAAGCTTTTGCAATGGGTTTTGCATATATGTGGGCATATTCTCTGAAAAGTGATGTCTTTTGTACCAGCCCAATTAGCATCTGCAAAATTTACACTTAAATCTGGGTCCACGCAGTTGAAATGCAGTCCTAAATCTAAGCTCTCGTGTCTCTGACTATTATGTTTTCAATACAAAAAGAGAACAGGAGCCAGAAGAGCTGCAAATATACCTCACAGGGAGAGAAAAATATACCAGTTTATAATAGAGTGTTCTGAAGGGGTGCCCCTAGAATTTTGGTACACAGAGCTGAACCCTTCACTTCCTTCCCCTTCCTGGTCACAGCTAACCATCTCCTTTCTCCTGGCTGGCTCTCCTGTGCAGGCTCTCATCCTGTGCAGCTCCCCATAGTTATAGCAGGTCCTGAGGGCTCAACAGCTGCTGGAAGTGGGGTGAAGCTGGACAGCTGCCCAGGGAGGAGTCCTTGTGTAGGGGCTGGCCTCACAGCAGCAGCAAGGAGAAGCTCTGGCTGCCCCACAGCCCTCTCAGATGGGGAGATGGCACATGGCCCCACACCCATCCTGACCAGCACTGTGACCCCGGTGCACTAGGTTGCAATGCCACGCTCTCCGTTTTGGCTCCACCCATCATGATGGGGCCAAACCTTCATTGGCAGTGCTGTTCCTCCCATTGCTACCGACGGGCAGCTGGGGTGGGAGTGGGGCGCAAAAGGGAGTGAGGGGTGCCTTGCAACCTACCACATGGGGGTCACAGAGCTGCTTAAGAAGGATCCACTCAAACCCTACTGTGGCACCAACACTCTCCCATAGAGACCAGCCTGGCCTCACCATGCTTCCAGCAGCCCGAGCCCTGGGCACTTCTAACAACGATCAGTGTAATGTGCATTCAGCTGAGAGTCCTGGTGGTGCTTTGGTCCTATGGACATCAGATCAGGCCAGGGGTTGCCCACCCTGTCCAAGGGTCAAACTGGCAACCTGCCAGGATCAAAGGACTATGCTTCATTTACATAACATGGAGCAAATTGCAAGTGCCTTTCTCTTTTAGTATGGAGATGACTATGTGGACTGCAGCTTCCAAAACACGATCCTGCATCTGCATGCAGGTGGATCGCAAAGCAGCCTGCATACCCTCCATCTCTACTGGTGTGCCCATCGGGATGGTATCTGAGACTATGCTGGACCTGGAGCATTGCAGGATAATCCATCTATTCTACAGTGAAGGTGAACCTCAGAGGCTGTGTCCAGACTCAGGGTTTTTTTCGGGAAAAGTAGCCTTTTTCCGAAAAAACTTCACCTGCGTCTAGACTGCAGCCGCGTTCTTTCGAAATTAAATCGAAAGAACGCGGCTTTTCTTTCGACGGCGGTAAACCTCATTTCACGAGGAAGAACGCCTTCTTTCGAAAGTGCTTCTTTCGAAAGAAGGCGTTCTTGAATGTAAATAGGGCTTCTTCGAAAGAGAGCATCCAGACTCACTGGGTGCTTTCTTTCGAAAAAGCGGCTTGCTCTTTTGAAAGTTCCGCGTGCAGTCTAGACGCTCTCTTCCGAAAGAGGCTCTTTCGAAAGTATCTTTCGAAAGAGCCTCTTTCGAAAGAGGCTTGCAGTCTAGACATAGCCAGAGAGTGCAGGGGGAAGACGGGTGAGCCAGCCGCTGCTCCCGCATGGTGTCATGTCCCCCCAACAGATCCACGGCACTGCGTCCCTAAGAGACAAGGTGCCATGAAGGAGGAGAGAGCAGGGGGGTGCTGAAGAAGGGCAGAGCTTGGGGGCCTATAAGAGACCAAATCCACCCACCACAGCCTGCTAGGACTTCCAGATAAGATCACGTAATTGCTCGGGCCACAGATGGCCCGTGGGCTAGGAGTTTGAGACCCCTCATTTAGAAGACAGAAAAAAAAAAACCCCACAACCAATCCAGACCTAGGGGTAGATTATTAGCATCATTCCACACAATCAATTCCCTCTGGATTGTACTATTCATCCAGAATGAACTTCACTTTTGTGAAGATGCCCGGTGTAAGGCCCACGCACCTCTGCTGTCTTCACAACAGAGCTGAAGTGGGACTTAAGCAGTGTGCGGGCATCTTTGCCTAGCGCTCTCAACACAGAGGTGAGTTTCACACTAGAATAAAATTCAGATCTGTCTTTTCATTCTCCACGTGACAAAGACAAAACAGAGCTCGGGAAGGGATACCCATCCCAGACAGTGACTTAGGCATACCAGCTCCGCAGGGTGACGAGCATCCCAAGCAGCGTCGAGCTTTGTTCCAGATCGCCGTGTACATGTTATTTGGGCAAGGTTCACATTGTGTGTTGGTACTGCTATTGCAGCTGTGAAGCATATGGAAACCTACAAAACAAACAATGAAAATGTCTGCTTGGAATGACTCAGTAGGAATTGCAGCTAGTAAGTTTCGTTCAGAGCCGTGGGACTGATTTCCCTTCATCATCATCCTGTTTGCTCACAGATTAAAAGAAACACCAAGAAGTTTTGATAACCACAACACAGATGTTAAAACAATGGTGAGACTGAAACATTAAAGGATTCAAGCAAAGAATTGCCACAGCAACCTCAACTCCTCATCCTCTGGTTCGTAAATATTGCAATATAAATATTGCGCCAAATTCTGACTTAAGATACTTCTTAATTGTGTATGGCACTTGGATACCAAGCTGATAAGCATCTTAGAATTACCACGGACTCACGGATAGATGTACTCAAGGCCCATTGGATTTAAGTAGGAGTTGCAAACATGGACGCAAGGGCAGAGTTTGATGATCTGAGCTGCGTAATAAAAATATTCAGCACCTATCAGCATCTTCCTTGCCAGGAAGATCTCAAAGCACCTTACGAACATGCAGGCACGGATTTAGCAAAGAACAAAAACAAAAGCATTCAGAGTGAGTGTGAGCAAAAGGATCACAGACCAGCAGTCTTCTCAGCCATAGCATGGCAGCCATGTGAGACAGGGGGAAAAACTTGCTGGAATATTTGGTGATACTGGACTTTTGAAAGGAGACCCAGTACAAATAACCCTAAGAGACAATGCTGAACCATAGCCCATCTATTATATATTTGAGTGTCTGTCTGTCTGTCCATCCATCCAAGAACTCTTAAACCAGGGATGAAGAACTTGCGGCCCAGGGGCCGGATCTGGCCCCCAGCTTCCCTGGAACCAGTCCCCAGAATTAGGGAACTGGTGCTTCATCCCTGTGGCCCCTCTCCCACCACCACTCCACTCCTGCACCCTATCGCCCTCCCAGATCCACCCACTCTCAACCCACTCCTGCAGTCTGTGGCGCCAGGACAGGCAGGGAGCGGCCTTAGCATCCCCACTGGTCACCTGATCTCCCGGCAGCATGGAGACCCAGGGTCTGATATTCCACAAGTCAATGCTGGGTCACAACCCGTAGTTTGAAAACCCCTGCGCTACACTCTATTGTACCTGCCTGGGCACTCACAAATGGATTTACAACCATAACATGAACGTTTTGTTCAGAGTCACAAACCACCTCCATTCTTGAAGGGCCTGGAACTCTGAGATTCTTCTGAATGCCACACACAGTGCCACCTAGTAGCCATTCTTTTACAAAGTAACTGCAGGAACCAACTGCAGAGAGAGACTGCGCAACTGGCCTTCATGTGCAAATTTGACACCATTACTCAGGGACTTAAAGACATGAACTGGATGGGCCGTTATATTCAACACCCAAGCGATATCAAAAGCTAAGTATCCGACACTTATAGTTCACTCTATTAGCCTCATTTAGCATAGGCACTATAATTGACTGGGTTATTTTTTTCTCCCCCCACCCCTTTTTCTGCTTTAAATGTTGGGATTTCTGTGTCTTTTGTTCCACTCATCTGAAGAAGTGGATTGTCCCCACGAAAGCTCATGATTATATATATTAGTCTCTAAGGTTCTACAGGACCACTCTAATATTGTACTAGTCAGACACTAGGTGGCACTGTGTGTGGCATTCAGTAGAATCTCAGAATTCTAGGCCCCTCAAGAATGGAGGTGGTTCGTGACTCTGAACAAAACGTTAATGTTACGGTTGTTCTTTCAGAAGTTCACAACTGAGAACTGATCACTGACTTAATACAGCTTTGAAACTTTACGATGCAGAAGAAAAGGGCTGCTTTTAACCTTAATTTAAATGAAACGAGCACAGAAACTTCCCTGTCACATCTCTCTTTTTTTGTTTTTAAACTTGCCCTTTATTTTGTTTAGTAATGTTTGTTGCACACTGTACTGTATTTGCTTTTTTTGGTCTCTACTGCTGCTGGACTGCACACTTTTACTTTCAAAGAAGGGGTGTGGTTGACGAGTCCGTTTGTAAAGCTGGAGTGTTAGTAACTCTGAGATTCTCTTGTACCTTATTTCAGCCCTACGGGCAGAGCATTGAAGAATTGTATATTAAAATGCACCTGCTGTGTATCGCTCACAAAGAAGCTCTGTAGCCAGTCCATATCTGGTATCGGAGCATGATATACAGGAACATGTTGGAGGAGGTGCTTGCCCAATGAAAGGAGCACTGAAGCACAGCCAAGAAACCTTTCATAGCTAACTGCGGCCCCAATTTTGAGCATCTCTATTTTTGCGATTATTGATGTACTGGAGATACAGGGAACCATGAAGCTAGGCCCTGGCAGATAACCCAGATAACATGAGAAATTATTTCCAAATATATTGTTTTCAAATATATTTTTTCTACAATTTCTAATTCTGCATCCATACATCCTGTTAATGATTTAGACTCTTAGGTCCACATTTTTAAAAGTTATTTAGGCCCTGTTGTGCTCAGCATTATAACACCACACTCACTGAGGAGTCCAAATCTCATTGACAATTTAGATTCCTAACTGCCTAAATTCCCCTTGAAAAATGATACTGAGGCTCCTAAGCTTTGCAATGCTAATGGCAGCACTTAAATATCTTTCAAATATTTTTTTTAAATAAATCAGCAAGAAATAGCCTTCCGTTCAACTTGACAGATATTGACAACTACAGAGACTTTCAGTTTCCTATGCACTGGTCCAAATCCTGGGCTTGTTATTGTGAACTATAATAAAGGGGAGAGGGCGACATTAGAGCTTAATCACTACTTCTAGAGCGTGAGAGTTTAATTATGAATCATGACTCTTGCCTCCACAGGAACACAGGAAACCCAAAAGATGTATCTTGACATTTCTGGTCAATTCGAACAGCTTAGGCTGCTTTAACACATGCTTGTTTCCTGCTTAATCATCCAAATCTCTGAGACAGGAACTTTGCACTCAGAGGCAAAGAGTATTTGCTCAGCATGTTGTGAGGCAAATGCCAGGGGTGTAAAATAGTTTTGGTGGCTTTGCTCTTTCATGACAATGAACCCACAAAACTGCTGCTCTCTTTGGGCTTTATATCTGTATTACCAAAATTCTTGGTAGACAGTCACAATAACAAGCAACTACATGGCTTGGCCTGTAACAAAATAAAACAAAAACAAACAAACGCTTTCTTTGCTCAGTAACTGCTTACCAACAAGATGTTACTATTAAGAAGTCATTGGAGCAAGGGAGACAACAGCCGCGCTGGGTCCCTGGCAAAGTGGGAGAGTGCCGGAGCAGACAGCCCACAGTGCCACTGGGAGTGTACTGCCCCCCCCCCACCAGCCCTCAGTGCTGCCTGGAGCGCGCCACACTGCCCGCCCCCCAGCCCTTAGAGCTGCCCAGAATGTGCTACACAGTGCTCCAGTGGTGATTTTAAGGGGCCCAGGGCTCCAGGCACTGCCACAGTTGTGGTGGCCAGCAGCCCCGGATCCTTTAGAACGTTTCTCAACCAGTGGCACGAGTAGCCTTAGGGATACTCGAGAGAAATTTGGGGAGGGGAGGTGTACATCAGCACATCTGAAATTTGAAGAAAACTGAATTTTTGTCTTAAGTTTTACAGCACTTTATTGTTTTTTGTACTTTTTACACCCAAAAATTTCATCGCCCACCCAGCTACAATTAAGTTGTTTAAACAAATGTGTTGCAATAGTAGAAAAAAAAATTGTGTGTCTGAAAACTGTAGGTTTTAAAAAAAAATTATATAAAAAAAGTTTGAGAAACACTGCTTTAGAATCTCTGGGCCCCAAGGCAACTGCCCTCTTTGCTCCAGCCTATTGGCTGGCCTGCATTGGAACACGGGTAGGCCTGGTTTGTCATAAGTAACATGCTTCATTTCTTAGCGGGCATAACTGGGAAGGTGAAAAGAAGGTGAAGTTGTAATTAGGGACATGGAAAACAGTATGCTGGAGTCAGACTGTCTGAGCTAGATAAGAAAAGCAACACTACCCTGATGCTAACTAGGGACTGTGGACAAAATAAACCTGGGAAGTAAAGATAAGGTTCCAGTGAAAAACCCATGGACAGACAAAAGCCAATCAAAAAATGCATATTGTATAACAAATGCAATGAACTATATATATTCAATCATAAGCCTCTTTGTTCATAAGCCAATTCCACCCCCATTCCAAGTTAAAAAAAAAGAATTGTAAAAATCTCAATGACCCATTCATAAGCCAACTCTATATCAGCAGTTTGCAAACTTCTGGTCCCCACTCATCAGTGTAAGCCGCTGACACGTCGGGATGTTTTCTTTACCTGGATTGTCTGCAGACACAGAGTCTCTCAGCTCCCATTGGCTGCTGGTCACTATTCCAAGCCAATGGGAGCTGCAAGAAGCAGTATGGGCCAGCGGACGTCAACTTCCCGCCCCTCCCGTTGACCTGAAATGGTGAACAGCAGCCACTGGGAGCTCAGGGGCTCCATGTCTGCAGGTACTTAAAACATCCAGGCACAATAAATAAGATAAAAAATCCAGAACTGAGCTGAGTAGAGAACTGGATGAAGTATTCTCACAGAACTGGACGAGGTATTCTGGACAGGCTGAGTGGAAAAAGTCTTGGCGGGAACACCTACAATAGGAAATGCCATGTACTCTAGAATTCTGTCTTTGAAAGCGGTCAGTGCTTCATAGGGAAAAGGCAACTAACTCCATAATGAATAACTAGAAAATAACCGAATCTGCCCAGAGATAGACTGTAGCTAATCATGCTGTGTAAATACTAAAGTGATTAATAGTATACTTTAGTATAGTATATTAAAGGGATATTTGCAATTACTGGGTTTGGGCTGATATTGGCTAATAATGTTAAATTGGGGCAAGGATTTGGTTTTGGTGGCTTAATTCATTCTATACGTCATATTCCTTGAATAAAAATACATTTTTGCAAATATTTTAATAAAAAGATTATGCACAGAAAACTGGCAGGTGAAGCTGCTTCTGTTCACTTTTAAGATCCTCGCAAATTCCCAACACACCCCAAACCTCACGATGAAACAGCCAAAGCTGCTAAGCTGCAGCTAGCTAGGAGCCAAACCATGCCAGATAATACTCAGGGCCCAGCCTCATCCAAATGTTCAGCAAGTTAGGTGAACCTTTTGGCAAACTCTGTCCAGCTTTATAACAAACTAACTCAGGTGATTAACTACATGCCCTGTGGTAAATTTCTCTCTCATTCCCAGTATCACTCACGCAACGTCTTAGGGCTGCAAGTATATTAAAGCAATAAAAATCAACAGATCCTCGGTCTGTCTCAATGATACAGGCATATCACATTTATCCAGAAAACAGGTGAATTTCGCCTTACAAGGAATGGTCATAATAAACAACCTAAATTCGTTACCTGGACGGCACTTGCTGCAACACTTATTTACGTTTTCATCAAAGTATTCCGAGTGTTCATCTTTGCACTTGTTGGTCTGTGGCGTATAAGGTAACGAATAGTCCTAGGAAAAAGAAAGGAAAAATTGTCAGGTGCAAGTGTTGTTGGTGTGTTTGGGTTTTTTTAACAAAGAAAAAATAAGTTAGCAGTTGTTTTGAGACAGGAAATATTTCACTGTAGGTGTGAACAGACCCTCAACTCCTAAGTGGGTTTTTTTAGTTGCAAGCTCAGTGCGAATAAATGATAAAAAGTAGAAATTGAAGAGTTAGTGCTACAGAATCAACATATTAACAGCAGACTGAAAAGCAAGCTAGCTGCAGTGTACATGACCTAGTAGACAGAGGAAGCTGAGCCGAGCTCTGTTTGTGGAGTAGCATGGGCCAAAGTCTGCAACCAGGGCAGAAGCTTATCCTGTGTTCTAGCTGCAGCTGATGCAAGTTGTAGTTCTTGAAGAGAACGTAACTTGAGTGATTTCAGGCATGTTTATGTATCTGGATCTGTGTCCTCTTTATCCTTTGCCCAGGTGTATACTAATATAACTTGCTTTCTTCTATGGGTTGCTCCAAAGGTAACACAGATTGAACCGCTTTAGTCCAGAACCCTCGGAAGCTGACCAGCGCCAAACCAGAGAATTTGCCAAGCCATGGGAGGTCAATGTTGTCTGACAGCATTACCAGCACTTCCATTGCTTACTGGGCTCTTATAAGCATCAGGGGGTAGCCAAGTTAGTCTATAACTGGAAAAACAAACAATGAACAGTCTAGCAGCTACTCTTCAGATTAATGGAGTATTAAAAGTCTAGTTCCAAAATAAATAGGGACTGGGGGGGGGGGGGCAGAGGGAAGGGGGGGGGGAGAATAGTGAATTCGAGCATTCCTGTTATGGGAAGCTGACAGAGAAGGTGAAAATTGTTCTTAAGTACCCATTGTTTGGGTAAGTCATTAGGATGTGGAAGGTAGTGTACTAGCCAGGTAATGTCTTTATTCATACCTTTGTGTAGGTATGAATAAAGAGTTGCCAGATGGTTTAACCAAAAATACCAACCCCTTCTCCCTTCTCCCCACCCCCAAAAAAAAAAACAGGGGAAAAAATTCTGTTGAGTGGGGAAAAAAGGGGGGGGGGGGGGGGACCAAAGCAAAATAAATAAATAAACAAACAAACAGCATTAAAACAGCACAACCCCTTTCAGAGCGCGTGCAGAGTCAGAATAGGGATAGGAATAGGGGAATGGTTGAGCACTAAGACCCAGGGAAGGCATTGCTTCCCCTTGGTCTTTAGGCTTTTTGCTGGTGGCCATTTTGTTTTCTTGATCAAGCCAGAATGCAGCTTCCCTGCAGAACCAGGTAAGCAAGGTGTCCGGGGGCGGGAGGGCTGAGGGGGTGTCAGGAGCTCGGGCTGGGGAAGGCTGGGGGCTGGGCCCAGTTGTCGAGTGTCCGGGGGCGGGAGGACTGAGGGGGTGTCAGGAGCCCGGGCAGGGGAAGGCCGGGGGCTGGGCCCAGTTGTCAAGTGTCCGGGGGCGGGAGGGTTGAGGGGGTGTCAGGAGCCCGGGCGGGGGAAGGCTGGGGGCTAGGCCCAGTTGTCGAGTGTATCGTAGGGTTGTCAGGTGTCCGGTATTTTCACCTTCTGGCCAGGGGGGAAAAAATTCAGAAAATACCGGACATTTTAGGTGTCCAGTATTTTCCTGAATTTTTTTTTTTTTTAAACCAGACAGGAGGCGAAAATACCAGACACCTGGCAACCCTACCTTTCTGATGGGTCCCAAACTTGTACATTAAGTTAAGTTCCAATGTTTCCCTGTGTATTTGGCTTGTGGAATTGGCCTGAGACAACACAGTGACTTGGAGATCCATTAATGAGTGCCCGGGCAGATGAAAGTGTTCTCCAACAGATTTCTGTGTGTTGCCTTTTCGGATATCTGATTTGTGTCCATTAATTCTTTCCCGCAGAGACTGTCCAGATTTGCCAATATACACGACAGAGGGGCACTGCTGGCATTTCATGGCATAAACCACATTAGTGGATGTGCAGTTAAATGAGCCTTTGATGTGGTTGGTCCAGTGATGAAATCGTTTGTGTAGAACCATGAACAAAGTTGGCACTGGGGCTGATTGCAAGGGTGGGTTCCTGGATGATTATGATGGAGGTGTGCTGCGTGGTCACTGGAAAAAATTTGTTTGCAGTTAGGAGGTTGTCTGTAGGCGAGGATTGGCCTTTCCCCCCCTAAGGCCTGTAAGAGTGAGGGGTCATTTTCCAGGATAGGTTGTAGATTGATAACACATTGGAGGGGTTTAAGCTGTGGACTGTAGGTGATGACAAGTAGAATTCTGTTGTTTTCTCTTCTTGGCCTGTCTTGAAGTAGTTCATGTCTGGGTACTCGTCTGGTTCTGTTTTTTCACTTCTCTGGGTGGGTATTTCAGTTTTAAGAATGCTCCATAACTATATAGATTCTGTAGGTGTTTGTTTCTCATCTGGTTGTATCTTAGGGTGTGTCTAGACTACATGGGGAAGCCTTTGTCGACCACTCCTGTAAAACTTGTTTCACGAGGTATAAGGGAACGGTCGACAAAGGCTTCCCTTGTCGACCGATCCGTGTCTAGACTGCCGCGCTGTGCCGGATCAGCTGATTGTCAGCACAGCGCGGCGGCCATTTTTATTTTAATGAAGCGGGGATTATTTAAATCTCCACTTCATTGACTATGTCGGGTAAACTATTTTACATGGCTCTGTCAACGGAGCCATGTAGTCTAGACACACCCTTAGGGCTTGGCTATAAACAGTAGATAGATACATTTCTCAATGATGGAAACTAGAGGCATGAAGGTAAGTGTAGCGGTCTGTAGGTATCCAGTATAAGGTGGTGGAAATGTGTCCGTCATGTAATTGTACTGTAGTGTCAAGGAAGTGGATCTCTCATGTGGACTGATCTGGGCTGAGGTTGATGGTGGGGTGGAAGTTGTTGAAATCCCTGTGCAATTCTCAGGAGTTTCTTTCCCCTAGGTCCATATGATGAAGAAGTCATCAATGTATCGCACAGAGTAAGGGTGCTGAAGGGTGAGAGCTGAGGAAACGTTGTTGAAGGTCAGCCATAAAGATGTTGGCATATTGTGGGGCCATGCAGGGGGTCATGGCTGTGCTGCTGACTTGAAGATACAAATTGTCTCCGAATCGGAAGTACTTGTGAGTGAGGACAAAACTGCGGAGTTCTGTAACCAAGTGTACAGTGGTGTCATCAGGGATGGTGGTCCTGATAGATAGCCTGTAATCCATCTTCATGTGGAATGTTGGTGTAAAGAGCTTCTTAGTCCATGGTGGCCAGCATGGTGTTTTCAGGAAGATTACTGATGTTCTGTTGTTTCCTCAGGAAGTCAGTGGTGTCTTGAAGATAGCTAGGTATGCTGGCAACAAAGGGTCTGAGGAGAGAGTCAATATAGCCAGATAATCCTGTTGTAAGTGTGCCAATGCTTGAGATGATGGGTTGTCCGTGATTTCCAGATTTGTGTATCTTGGGAAACAGATATAAAGCTCCTGGTCAGGGATGGGGGGGTATTTGTGTAAATTTGGTCCTGAGCAGTATTAGGGAGCTTCATTAGCAGGTGATTTAGTTTTTGTTTGAGGTTTTTTTTGGTATTCTTTAGTCAGTGGAATCAGAGGAGAGAAGCTTATAGAATCTGGTATTGGTGAGCTGTCTGGTCACCTCCTGTTCATAATCTGTTCTGCTCATGATGACTGCCACACCCCCTTTGTCAGTCTCTGATTATAACATTAGAATTGTTTTTGAGGCTGTGTATAGCACTGTGTTCTGCATGACTGAGGTTATGTGTTATATGTTGTTGTTTGCTGACAATGTCAGCCCATGCACGTTTGTGGAAGCAATCAATATAGAAGTCAAGACTCTCGTTACGACTGTTAGTGAGGTCCACATAGAAGCCTTCCTGTTGTGGGATTGGCAGGGGGAGCTGCACGATCAGTGTGTTGTACATTGGTGTATTGGAAATATTCCTTTAGGTGGAGGTGGCGAAAGTAGACCTCGAGATCTCCACAGAACTGAATCATATTCGTGGAGGTAGTTGGGCAGAACATCAGAGGTTCATTTAAATGCACGTCCACTAATGTGGTCTATGCCATCAAATGCCAACAATGCCCCACTGCCATGTATATTGGCCCAACTGGACAGTCTCTACGGAAAAGAATTAATGGACACAAATCAGGTATCTGAAAAGGCAACACACAGAAACTTGGAGAACACTTTAACCTGCCTGAGCACTCATTAATGGATCTCCAAGTCACTGTGTTGTCTCAGGCCAATTCCACAAGCCAAATACACCGGGAAGCATTGAAACTTAACTTCATGTACAAGTTTGGGATCCATCACAAAGGTAAGAATAAAGAAATTACCTGGCTAGCACACTACCTTCCACATCCTAACCAAACAAACAATGGGTACTTAAGAACAATGTTCACCTTCTCTATCAGCTTCGTGTAACATGAACACTCTAATTCACTATTTCCCCTCCTTGCTTCCCCCATCCCCTTATTTATTTTAGAACTGGACTTTTAATACTCCATTCATCTGAAGAGGTGGGTTGTACCCACGAAAGCTCATGAGCTCTTATTAGACATTTAGGGGTAAATTAGAGCTATATAACAGTACAGAACACTGAAAGCCAGGACTCATGGCTGTAAAAAAATTAACTGGAAACAGAAATATAAAACTACCACAAACACTGAGAAAGTTTGAAATCTGACCTCAGTCCAGTTCTAGACATGATGGCTTGTTCTCATCTTGTCTTTAAGATAAATCAATATGACCTTTTGCAGACATCCACAAAACCCTAAGGTACAAATCAAGACTTTTTGTTTGTTTGTTTTTACAAAATATATTTTAGGGGTTCTTTCCATTTGCCTTCTGATTACTAAGCCTTAGCCTGCATTTGCTTTATATTATTTAACTATCTCTGTATCTAAGAAGGTTGAATTTAAAAATGAGATCTGAGAGTCACATGTAGTCTCTTGATTCCAGTAACTGAGAAAAAGCACCAAACATGACTGGCAATAAAAATTGTGTTGTTAATGCTGCATAATCAAAAGGTGAACATGTTTTGCATCATGTTACTTTTCTAACATTATCACCAGGCTGCTGTTGGACACTCAACAAACCCACAGTACATTTATAGATGGAAAGGAAAAGGGCCTTCTTCCTACATTTTCATGATAACTTCGCATTTACCAAGACGCAACAGTTTATAGACTTCTTACTTTCTGGCGATAAAAATCACAACACAAAAAAATACATTGGGCAGCGTGTAAGCCACAGCTCTGAAATTTTTTTCCCCTTGTAATTTCATAGCACCACAAACAACGTGATCATCCACATTACTGGTCAAAAATCCCCAGCCCATCAAAATCAGCTACGATCAAAATGATCTTGACTGCAACTCAGGGAATAAAATCTACCCCCAAGCAGTAGGTCCTAAGCACCAGCTGTAACATGGTTCTAATCTTTAAAAGTGACTACATGACAATGATAGAAATGTAGCCGTGTTCGTCTGGTGTAGCTGAATCAAAAAACAGGACTGTGTAGCACTTTAAAGACTAACAAGATGGTTTATTAGGTGATGAGCTTTCGTGGGCCAGACCCACTTCCTCAGATCAAATAGTGGAAGAAAACTGTCACAGCCATATATACCAAAGGATACAATTTTAAAAAAATGAACACATATGAAAAGGACAAATCAAATTTCAGAACAGAAGGAGGATGGGGGGGAAGGTAAATGTCTGTGAGCTAATGATATTAGAGGTGATAATTGGGGAAGCTATCTTTGTAATGGGTAAGGTAATTAGATTCTTTATTCAAACTCAGGTGTAAAGTGTCGAATTTAGGCATGAATGACAGTTCAGAGGATTCTCTTTCAAGCGCATTCTTGGACCTTGTTACTCAGCAGTTCTTCCCCTTTGCCCCCCAGTGTGTAGTCAGAGTCAGATCTCCCAACTTCATTAAAAAAAAAAAAGTATGATTTTACATGTCATTCCTATCAGCAGGTGAAAGTAACTTATATTTCTTACAGGTACTGCCCTAATGTAACCCCCTGGGAGGGGGGCAAGGGTTGGGAGGAGCTGGGAGTGCGATAGGACGGTACCTGTAAGAAATGTAAGTGTAAGATAGAGTGCAAGGAGTTCAAGGCAGGGGCACAAGACAGGGTTGGGGATGTGGGAGGATGCAGGAGACAGGGCAGAAGGTTGTGAGGTGGAAGAGAGTCTCAGGGCTGGGGGAAGAAGCTCAGAGCTGGCAGTGTAGCCACCTCGCTGCCCGGACACCTGAGCACCAGGGCTGGAGCCTAGGTGCGCTGTGGCCACACCGCCCAGCATGCCAGCAGTGTCCAGAGCCCCACCCCCAGCCGGCCAGTCTCTTGGGCATGCCAGCTTATTTTCACTTTTGCCTATCAGGCTTTGTGAACCATTACTGCAGGGGGGAGAGGGAGATGGATCATGCTCTCACTCACACATTGACAGAATTAGCAATGGGCCAGCTCCAGCACCACTTAAAATGGACAAAAATCTTACCATCCATTTCCAACAGACGCTGGATGACACCTTAACATTTCTCTCCTCGGCAGTCCTGAATGACACCCAAGCAACTCACACATCATCCCCCCCCTCCCCCAGCAAAGAACCTGTGCCATCCAACCCATGCTGCCAGATGAAAGCGGGAAGGGGTTTTATCATTGTCAGTAACTTCCAAGACCATTAACAATGAGAAGTCCTATGGCGCCTTCTAAACTATTGAAGGCTTCAATATCTGAGACATAGGTGAGAAGATTATTCTAGGAGGGGTGGGTGAGATTCTGCGGCCTGCACTGTGCAGGGGGTCAGACTAGATGATCATAATGGTCCCTTCTGACCTTAAAGTCTATGAGTCTATGAGTAAACTAACAGATTTATTGAAGCATAAGCTTTTGTGGGCAAAGACCCACATCCATTGTTTATGCAGATTCAGAGTAACACAGCTACCCCTCTGATACTTTCTAAGACCATTGTGGACTTCGGAGACCTTTCTGTTTAAAACCTGCTTAAAATAAAACTCAGAAATGATGCCTCTTGCAACAGTGATGCTTCTTCTAATGCAAAGTGGCTGGCTACAAATCTTTCTTTTTTAAAATCCATATATCTGGCAGGTCAGATGAATACAGCACAATCACAAAACACTTTTGGACCAGCTCTTTAACAGGTATAAATTGGCATGGGTCAATTACTTGGACTGATAAACGTCTGAAAATCTTGCTCTTTGTTCTCAAAGCAACAACAACAAAAAGTTCAATGTGCCTTTAACAATACTAATAAAGCAAAGCTTTTTGTCAGCAGAAAGAGTGTAGGAGTTTCCTGATACATTAAAAGGGCACAGCTCAGAAAGTACTTAAAGTTGATTAACTCAATACAGTGCAAAAAGTCACTCCAAGAAACTCAGAAACCTCATTAGAGCAATTGTTATTGTAAGACTGATATAAACTTGGAGACAGTACCTTAAAACATGGATAAAAAGAGAAATCAAAACAGGAACAAGCTGTTTGTATACTGGCAATGAGAATATCCTTCCTCCTTGCCAAAAAAAAAAAAAAATGTTCATATTCTATTGTGTCTCTTCTTCAGTGGCTTAGATAGCCACTTCCCACTTTCATTTAAAGGGAAACCCATTGTTTTTCTTCCAGCAAGTAGAAACAGTCTGTCCTTATTTTTAGCAGTATTTGAGAATGGCGGTTGGAAAATCCACTCAGCCTGGGTCAAGATTCAGCCTGTGCCTGGAACTGAGCGGATTTACCCTTCAGGGCAGCGGTCTCCAACCTTTTTAAGCACGAGATCACTTTTTGAATTTAAGTGCAATCTAAGTTCTACCTCAAACCCAAATACCTTTGCCCTGCCTCCTTTGTGCCTCTTCTGAGGCCCCGCCCCTGCTCACCCCATCCTCCCTCCCTCCCTGCTCCTTCCTCACTTTCACCAGGCAGGGGCAGAGGGTTGGGGTGCAGGTTATGCTCTTGGATTAAGGGATTTGGAGTGCGAGAGGGGCTCTGAGCTGAGCTTGGGGCAGGCAGTTGGGGATCCCGAGTATAGGCTCTGGAAGGGTGTTTGGATGCAGGAGTCCTCAGAACTAGGGCAGGAGCTCGCAGTGCAGGAGGGGGTTCATGACTAGGGTAGGGTTTCAGGATGTGGGCTCCAGTTGGCCCCAACTTACCTTAGGTGGCTCCTGGGTGGTGGTGCAGTGGGGCTAAGGCAGGCTCACCCTTGCCTTGGACCTGCCCTCTCAAAAGCAGCCAGCAAACTCCCTCCCAAGTCCTGCTGTGCCACCCGCCCTGCTCTGTGGCAATAGGATATGGGGGGGGGGGGCACCTTGACATCAGCACCCCCCCTGCCCTGCCTTGCCCTGCCAAGCAAGCAGGGCTACCGGGGGTGGGAGAGCCAGCTCCAAGGCAAAGGGCAGGAGATGCACAGCAGTAGGGGGAAGGGCAGCTGAAGTGCTGGCATTTGCTAGCCTCTTGGCCAAACCAGTCCAGGATCACCTGTCGGAGGCTCCAAGATCTACCGGTAGATCCCGATCAACTGGTTGGTGACCACTGGCCCAGGGCCTCCTTAAAGAGAAGCACCCGCAATCTGTTCTGCCATAGACACCCTCCCCAGCCCCCCACAGGGAGGGCTCACTGATTCCAGCCTCCCCAGCCCCAGCATGGCTGAAGCCTGGGAGCCATGCTGAAGCCGGGGGCGGAGCATGGGTGGGGCCATACCTGGTGGTGTGGGAAGGCATTGCCATCCTCCACCTCTTATAGCTGCCGCCCCTACATTCCGCTCCTCCTTGGCAGAGCAGTCCAGCAGATGGAACATCCGGAAAAAGAGTGGCCCGCCCGAGCACTTCCCACGCCTACGGCCACATGGTCGTCCAATACTCGCACATCTCATCATTCCCAGCGTCTTTTTTCTTCAGCTCCATCATAACGTGGAACCAAGCTTACTCCCTATCTGTGCCGATCACTGAACGATAAACGTCACCAGACAATTATCAAGACATTAAGGCAGGGCCACTCAACTTTGGAAGCCCCGGGGGCCACAATGACACTCACAGCACGTGCCGAGGGCCACAGCTTAAGTGTGGTTGCATGTACATGCAGATAGCTTCTTTCACACAATGCCCCGGCACCTCCTCCCTGGGGGCTAGAAATGCCGACATCCTGTACCCTCCTGTTCCAGCCAGCCCATCTGCTTGCATCTTTCAATGTGCACCCTGCCTGGGAGACGCCTTGTTGTTGTAGAGCATGTTCCCAATGGAGGCCATGTCCAAAGGATCCCACTCGCGGGCCATATGTTGAGCCCCATGTAAACCCAAAGTGCACCAACAGGCTGCGGGCCGCGTGTTGAGTAGTCCTGCATTAAGGGCTTGTCTACATGGGGGTTTTGAATGATACAAATAACAGTTAATCCACTTCTAAAATGTGAGCCCTACCCATGATGCAATGCAACACAGCACATTAACTCTGGACTTAAAACGAAACCTCACGTCCTCTTGTAGAGTGAACTTCGCTTGCTGAGAACCGAATTAGTCTGCACAGTTGCTCATGTGTAATCAACCGCCGGCATCACTGCAGCATGCCTCTGATGGCAATCCCACCCTGCTTTGTGGTCAACCTGTTTACCTCCGGGGCCCTCCCCTGCTCTGGTGTCAAGTGACAAAACCTCCCCCCTTTAAAAGCTGGTGCACCGCCAGATTTTGCCCATTTGCTCCTGGATTCAAGTATATCAGCTTCCTTCTGATACTACAATAATTCTACCCCACCTCATGCCTCAAGCAGCTGTGCAAATATCCTGGAGGCTCATCACCATCTGGGAAGAAGTGCTTGGCGTAGGAAGCTCTTTTGGCCAGCCACCAGCATAAAAACCGCTTTGTAGACATTGCAAGGCAAAGGCCCATGATGTGATACCCCAGGTCTTGAACCCAGACCTGGGAGTCCCAATACAGCTGCTGCACCACCCAAAGCCTACTGCAATTTGGTGGGCTCAGAAGCTACTAGGATTATAGCCCAAGACAAGGCACCACCCATGGGAGCTCTGATTGGAGGATGACCCAGCTCCACCAATCGGTCCAATCATACTATTTAAGCCAGGAGAAGACACAGGGAGTTTGTTTGAACAACAAGGTAGTCCCGTTATGGCGGCACTAGATCCTGCTTGTGCCTGCCTCCTGCACCCATCCCTGTTCCTGATTCTCTTTCTGCTACTTGCCCCTAATTCTGCTCCTCTTCCCTCCATGCTCCTGGTTCCATGCTGGTTCTTGGCCATTCCCTCCAGCCCTTCCACCTTCCCTCCAACCTTTAGTGGCCTCTCCTGGCTTTGACCCCAGCGTCCGGCTTATGATCCTGACTCTGGCTTGGCCCTTGGCTCTAGCCTTTGGCATCTAACCTTAGCTTTGACCCATCATTTCAATTCCTGGCTCTGACTGTGGCGTGATCCCTCACTCCGCTAACTGGCAGGTAACTCGCCACCCCAGAAACCCCGTGGGCAACAAGAGGAAAAGCGAAGGTATATACCCACCTCTGACTAACTCCCTTAGCTGTTCTCCCATGCCCTGCACTTTCAGTTTTGCCAGCACTATTTTTAATGTTTTTCCACAGTTGGGGGCTGGTACCATTGATTGTTAAATATATTTTCAAGAAACAGTAGTTGTAATATTGGTTCAATTAAAAAAAAAAAAACTTTGTGATTTTTTTACTTGACTGTTGGTTGGCTCATAATGAAACCAGTTTAAATTCCATCCATTGTAACTCAACACTGCACTGAAGCCTTCACATAAAGGAGGGTGTGGGGGTGAGGGGGAAATCACAGGCAGGTTCCTACTGCTACCACCATAAGTAGTGGATGGAGTGCAGCGTCAACACAAGCACCTCGCTCCACATGCTAACAGCTGGATGCAAAGCTGCACATTTTCAGGCATGAGACTCAAGAATGACAGGCATCCCTAACAACATCCCCTGGGTGTTTCCATTTTCCGTGGGAAGCCTCGGTGGCTGCTCGAACTGTTGCGCAAGCGTCTGCACCGTGGCCTCCCACTCATCAAGCAGGGTCTCTCCCTTAATCTCACAAATTCTGTGCAGAATGCAACATGCTGCTATAAATGGAAGGCACTTTTTTTTTCCCCCCAGCTGTTTTTTTTAACCTATTCCACCTTTCCCGCTGGCTAAATGTGCTCTCCACTTCCATTCGGCATCTGTCCAAAAGGCCTCTGAATAGCTTTGTTAACCAGAGGAACACGATAAACATCGGAGAAACCACCATTAATACCCATAATGTTCCTGGGAGGTAAAAGTTCTCTCTCCATTAATGCAAATACAGCTGAGCGCTGGAAGATCCTGTCATCACACGCCCTTCCTGGCCACCCTGCATTTATGTTTGTAAACTTGTCATGGCCGTCAGCAGCCCTTCGGCCACTAGGAAAATGCCCCTTTCTGTGCCCTGGTACAGGGGGGAATTGGTAGAACCTAATATAGTTTGGGAAACCCCCGTTGTGCAAAATCTATTATCTGAGCACCACTGAGCTTTGTAATCTGGTGCAACAGTATCTTTTCCAAGACATGAAACGCCGGTATGACAGCAGCCCCACCAGTCAATCTTCCCACACCAAACTGGTTGACCACATGGCTATTTCCCAGATGACAATGGTAAGGTATGGGGGAGAGCATATTGGTAGGCTACTCTGCCGTCAATTGAGCCCATATCTTTAAAAAAAAAAATCCATCTTGAAATTCTCTCGCTACTGATGGTCACCCCAGGCCTACAGAAAAAGCCTTTCCCACCTATCCAAGCTGGGCTCCGGAGTCCAGAAATGGTGCTGCATAGGGTGTAGCTGATCCAGAAACCAAACTTTTAGTGCCTACTGCTTGGTGTCCTCTTCCTCCTCACTCCCATCCTGCTGCCCCCACTGTTGAATCTCCTCCAGCTGCTAGAGGGGTTGCTGCCTCCGCTGCCACATTAATTGTTTGGCAATGCAACAGGCGGTCTCTGAAAGCCAAATTCATCCAGCTTTGAGTGCTGAAATACACCCCCCAGCAGACTATTTGTGATTATAGCAGAGCAGAGCTTTTCTGAGTCCACGCTGGCAGACCACATTTCAAAAATAGTGCTAGCTAGTGTGGGTGGGGGAGGGCGCAGGGACATGAGAGTTCTCAAAAATTTGAAGCAGCCTGGTTTCCCACAATTCACAGCAAAAGCAATCCCGGGCTGTCCACTGCTGTGCGAAGCACCACACCTTCTAAGAATGCAACACCCTCGGTTCACAGCAAGCCACCGCTGCGCAGATACAGGATTCAAATTGAGAAACGGAGCAGAAGTTCTATGCGCGTTGTGACAGGGTCAGTCCCACTCCTGGGCCCGACCCCTGTTCAGGCCACTATCCCACAGTTTAGGGGCCGCAGTACACGACTCACTCGCCTGTTAGCCTATAAAGTGCCACCAGACCATTTGTTGGTTTTTTCCGCCTTGCTTTGGCCTTCTGTCCCACAACAAAACAACAGAGTAATGGAGTCTTCAGACACGGCCTGCCCACGTCCCTCACTGCCCCCTGCAGCCTTTAGCAAGGCTGACACTGTTCTGCTTGGCTCTTCTGGTCTCCTTATCAGTTGTTTGTCTTTCTCCACCTCCACTCCAACTCCTTCTCAACTCTCTCCCCCTCCTACCTCCCTAGGGAAGGCTTTTAAAGAGGCCCAATGGCAGCCTGATTCAGCTCACCTGGCCCTTAATTAATTTGAAGCCACCCTGTCTCAGCTGCTCCTAATTAGCCAGGGCAGTTGCTGCTGCTCTTGTAAGAGCTGCCTCTCTCCATTTCTACCAAGCCTTTTAACCTTCCCTGTTACAGCATGCGACTGGTGCAGTACACCTAGAGCACTTCACCAGGCGTGGCGCCACAAGCTTCCCATTCACACGCACACACGTGTGCAGACAAGCCCCCGGAATGGAGAAATCCCAGTGCCAAGCTGACCACAGTGGTTCACTGCCATCTGGCACAGCAGCTGGTAGAGGTGGCAAAAGGCATTGTAACATCCTGGCACGGCCACTTCCACAGAACACTCAGAAACACTAAGGCTATGTCTACACTGGCGCGATCTTGCGCCAGAGATATGCAAATGAGGCTAAGTGTGGAATATCGCTGAGCCTCGTTTGCATATCTAATGAGCCGCCATTTTAGCAGAAGAGGCTCTTGCACGAGAAGGAGCTGTCTACACTGCCCCTTCTTGCGCAAGAAAAACCCTCTTGCACAATGCCGTTATTCCTGAAAATAATCAGCGTAGCGGCATTGCACAAGAGGGTTTTTCTTGCGCAAGAAGGGGCCAGTGTAGACAGCTCCTTCTGGTGTGAGAGCCTCTTCCGCAAAATGACAGCTCTTTAGATACGCAAATGAGGCTCGGAGATATTCCACGCTTAGCCTCATTTGCATATCTCTGGCGCAAGATCGCGGCATAGAAAGGGACGCACAGGCATTCTATGGAACACTGCCTGGAGACGGCGCTGGTGTTCCACATCCCTGAACAACGCGGTATCCCTACACAGGAATATGCGAGCCACTGGAAGAACTTTCTCTGTCAAGAGAAAGCAGGGCTGAGCCGTCCCTTTCTGCCAAACGTAAGCTTTCACTTCAAAGGAAAGTGTCTAAGACGCATGGTGGCTGTGAGGAAAATCTACTGAATGTAAACCAACAGCACAGTGCCTTCCTGCTCTTCAAAATCTTGTGGACCTTGCGGTGGTTGTGAAACTAACCAGAATCAGGATACTTCCAATCTGTCACTTCTTGAAACATGGGGGCGGGGGACCCAAAACCAGATGGTGAAGGGGGGACACAGTAGCATAGTTTCCATCGCCAGACAAGCACGCACCAACACAGCTTACATCAGACAGGCTTCTGGGGGAAGGGCTGACTAGCACAGACCACTCCACACCCTCCATGCTCCAGAACAGGATGGAGACAACCGACAGGAAGCCTCTTCTCCTTTTCAGTAGCCCCAGAACCCTACACCCCAGAGGCTGATACAAAATATAAGTGTTCTTCAGCAGAACCCTGGTAGGAATTTCACTATCTCAGAAGCTAAAATTGCTGGGCTTTTCACCAGGATATTGCCCCTGCGCCTTATCTCTCATTGTTTCTGGATGATGAGTTCAGTCAGGCCTGAATGCTGGGTGCATAGAATATTTTTCAAGCTTTGAGGCCTACCCTGGGGATGAGAACAAAGCTGGTTTTAAAGTCAAAACATACCCTCTATAACGGGCTCCAAAAGCCAGAATACTCTGCAAGTCCAGGGCATGTTCCCTTCACTGAGCGTGGGGATTTTGCAGCAGACGGTGCAGCCCTTTTCCCTGGCAGGAGGTCGGATTAATTCTTGTTTATAATTTTTCTCATTTATATAAAAAGTAAAAAGAAAAGTTTTCAAAAAGTCTAGGTTCAGTGATCACAGTTAATGCTGGGCTTGCTACAGTAATCTCACAGGAAGAGTAACAAGTAATAGAAAAACCACAGCATTTGCAAATGTGAGCTGACAGCTCTTCTGCTGCAAAAACTAACAAAAGGAAAATAATTCTCTGAAGGCTCTGTGACTGGCCGGGCAGTTTTTAGTTGAAGCTCTGAGCTTGATTATTAAGAGGAGGCCGATCAACATGGTCTGAAACTGGAAATGGGCAGCTACTGCACTTGAACTGTGATTCAAACACAGCTAAGGAACTTTTTAAATCTTAAACCTTCACTTTGAAAACACAGAGAGAGAGAGAAATAAAACAAACCACATCACAAATTATCCGGCTGATGAAGCCTTCTGGCAAGACACATTCTGATCTCATGTTCAGATGTTGCAAAGACTGTCCTGGCTGCGTTGAAGAGGAAAACATGGTGCTCGGTGGGTTCGGTTCACAGGCGCTTTTCAGAAATTTGGCTTGACTGATACAATCACACCCAGTTTATCTGATTGTGGCGACTGTTGCTGACGTAGACTTAATTGACAATTTCTTATCTGTTAAGCTACAATGAATTACAGGAAAGAAAAAAAAAAAAGATCTAAATACTTGGGACTTCAATTCTTGGCTGAATACAGTGGGCCAGATTCTAATCTCATTGGTGAAATTTCCATGGAGTTCATTCTTCTTTACACTGGAGTAAGATGGAATATAATCAAGAACAGTCAGATCTGCTGTGTAAGGTCAAAATTAGGCCACTCACTTGATGCACAGCTGTGCTGCAGCTAGCTTACTTGGCCACAGGATGATTCCCCTTCTCCCACCCATCCCCCCTATGCCAGAGGCCACGAAGGGACGGGTGCAGAAGCTGTTATGCCAAGGGAATCCTCAGACATTTGACCGCTCTGCACTGCGATAGTGACAGGACACAGGTGCAGCAAGGGCCAGGCCCAACATTTTTCAATTTGCCACTCAATTTTTGTGTAACTCGTCTCTCCCTCCGCTTTAATTTTTATCTCTAATGATTGCACCTAACTCGTATTGAGAAAAGAAACTCTTGAAAAAGAATGCTGTAAATTTGAAACTCTTGTATGGGCTGGTGTGACTCATAATACCACTCAGGAATAAAATCTGATCCCAGATTAAAGTCTGGGTTACAAATTAAGCATCACCCGGACTAACAAATTGGCACAAGACAAGTGTGAGAAGAACCTTGTGTGTTGAATACTTTGTGTCAACTTTAGAACGCACAGCCCCATTTGAGGAGGATAGGACTTTTAAGAGATTTGTACAAACAAAATGGAAACATTTGAATGACGCCCATGGAAGCAAAACTCAGTTCCCAAGAGCAGATAGAGACACTTACACAAGAGATTTTGATTCAGCCTTAGCTGCTTTCTACCCACAATCTCTCTACATTAGTGCAATATATTTTGGCATATTGCAATAGTGCTGAGAAATCTGCAGGACAAAAGGGAACAAGGCTAGTACGCAGGGCAGAACAGAGATGGGAAACAGAAGGCAATACCCAGGACATGAGGCAATGCACAAGAGGTTACATCCAAGAAGTCAGTGACCAAGGATTCTATCCCCATTCAGTTAAAAATGCAAATACTTACAGTGCATTCTGCTGGGGGTATTACAGACTCCCAGCAACCTGATAACTTAATCCAGTGGTCTCCAACCTTTTTACACCCAAGATCACTTTTTTAAGTCTCAGAACAGGTGAAGATCTACTGCCCCGCCCCTTCCTTGAAGCCCCGCCTACATTACATGAGGAAATCTAATGTAAATGTACTGCGCAGGTGCGCAGTTCAGAGAGGGCTCAAGAGCTACTCTTAGAGCCCCTGAGATCTACCGGTAGATCGCGATCTACTGGTTGGTGACCACGGACTTAATCCATCACATGTTTATGAGGAAGCTAGCAGAGCCTCTGTAACAAACCAGGGCTGCAGCTGATAGCTCATCAAAAATCAACACACCTGTGCTCAGAGAGCCCCAGAATGGAACCAACCCCTGGTCCCTTCTCCTCCCCCTTTGGGTGGTTAGCACCCCAGAGAGGATCAATAAGTACAGACCATCTCTGAATTCCATATCGTGCAGGGACTTTAACTGCACCTGACCTCTGTGCTGGACTCTATGGTAGGAGACTCTCCCAGACCCACCCCACACACAATCCAGACCCTAATGTTTGTATTAGAGATGGGCCTGGTTTGTAAAGTTCAAATCCAAATTTGGAGTCACACTTTCCCAAAGCGTGAGGGACTTGGGACCGAGGCACTGAGTTGGCTCCATCAGGCGGATCAGTTCAGAGCTCAGTGCTCCCTGTAAGCAGAGCATTTGGGCGGCCACCCAGGAGAGATTCAACTGCCAACCAGCTGATTAGCAGAGCGCCCACAGTGCCTACAACTGGCAGCGTGTGTTCACTGGTGGTGCACACCCCCACATGCCTCCGTGCACATAACAAAATGTATTCCGCACAGTGATAGAAACATTTAGAGGGAACATTGAAAAGAATCCTCCCTAGCATTCATGGCAATTTGCCCCCAGGCCACTCCCAGGTTTGCACAGTGCTGTGACAATGTGATATACTCTTAAGGTACTAGTAGGATTGCCAGGTGTAGAATTCACCCAGACAGTCCAGTATTTTCACGCCCTGTCCGGTAAAAAAAAATCATAGAATACCGAACACCTAAAATGTCCGGTATTTTCTGATTTTTTCCCCGGCCAGGAGGCAAAAATGCTGGGCACCTGGCAACCCTACAAACACTCAGCGCCCAGCCTCGCCCCCGAGCTCCGCTCCCGGCTCCCAGCTCCCATACTTACCTGGTTCCGCAAGGCTTTCGACCAATGCTTCCCCTGGGTCTTAGACCAACTTTTCCCCTGTTCCTATCCCTGCACTCACTCTTAATATTTTGCTTAATAAGTCTTGGGGTACTTTTCTTTTGCTCAACAACTTGGGTCTACCCCCCCCCCTTTTTTTCCCCCTTAAACAGAATTTTTTCCTGGTGTTTTTTGTGGGGGGGGTGTTCAGTATTTTTGTTTCAACCATCTGGCAACCCTAGGTACTGGGTAATTATTAGTAGGATGTTGACTTTCTCAAGCCTGCCCTACAGGCAAGTCCCTTTTTGCATGGATCTCTGGTTCTGCTGTAACCTAGGAACTTCTACATTGCAGCCTTTTGTGTTACTACACAGAACTAACAGCTAACATTTCACTAAAATGCCTTCTCCAAATTCAAGTTGTCAGGTGGAGGATTTTCAACAGGAACTCCCTCCTGTTTGTAAACCACAATTAAGTCACCTAATATTCTTACATCAGAGCCTGTTGCTATGGAAAAGACTGTGGTTCAGAGACGTAGTTTGTTCTGCAACAAGATCTACTGCAAGAGGGGAAAATATAGAGCTTTATTTAGAATACCTTAGCTAGTAATCTGGAGGCCAAATCCTGCCAGGGTCAAAACCTGTCCTCAGATAGTGGCAACTCTCACTGAAGTCAAGGGGTACCTGAGATCTGAACCATACCCTAAGAGAGACGCTCAAATTATTGAACTCTTCACAATCACTTACTGCCAACACTGCTCTAAGTTTGTGAATCCACTGTATGAATAGATCACCCATCCTGTACTCTCTAGGGGTAAAGAGCACCCAAACTACTTAATGTGAATCTTTTGCACAAAGGTGAAATTCACCCTATAAGCAAGGAGCTTTGCATATTCTAATAGCAATAGTACACCTCTCCTTCCCCAATCATCACTCCCAAAACTCCATCATCTGGCGGATTTTCTTCCTTATCATTATGGCTTTTCTTCTTCGATGTTACCCAGGGAGCCAACAGAATTGCCGAGCCCCAGGGCAAGGTGGGAGGAGGCCCGTCTCTGTGCTCCTGAAAGGGGTGGGGCCTCAGTTGAAAGGGTTGGGGGCAGACCATGTCACACCCTCCACCAGCCTTTGGGGCCACCTGGAGTGTTGGTAGCGATGTAAAGGGGTTAGGGCTCCGGCCACCACCTCTGCCACAGTACTGGTGGCAGCCAGGAGCTGTGGGCCCTTTTGAATCACCATGCCCCTGGGTACTTGTCCCCTTCCCTCTGCCCCATCAGCAAATCTGTTCTTATCTCAGGGTTTTATACCATCACCACAGTATCTGAGCGCAGTTTTCCCATGATAAACTGGGGAAGCAGGAAATTTTATGATGCACAGAACCCTTTCATAATGCACATCAACAACATACGTGTCCAAAAATATCTGGCCCACACTCTAGCTTATAGGTATCATACTGAGATAAATCTGATGTTACCCAAATGGGTGAAGCTAGTCTGAATTCACATTATCATACACAGTATCTGATCCCAGTCAATAATACTTATTAATCCTATGAGCCACCTGATTTTCTTCATTGTGTGTTGTCCATTCCTGAATCTAGTCTGGTTGAGTCATTGGATGATATCTGTTCCCAAATCTGGTCTGTAATATCAGATCCAGAGACGGATGCATAAGACACCACAGCTGTCAGTGGCTTCCTGATTTATTGCTGATCGTTAACTTTGGTTTATTTTTCATGATACATCTGCCAATACCAAAACTCAACAATATGGTGAGGGTGAGAATCATACTTATCAGATTTTAGTCACATATCCTGTTCATTTTCTATGATCTTGCTCTGCTCTTATAATCGCATATAAGACTTATAGTGCTTTGAGCCATACGTACATAAAAAATTGTCTGTGCAGGCTCACAATATATATTAACAACACCGATGTGGAACTTTGTAAGAATAGTTATGAAACTGTATTATTTTTCCTCCAGTCCTGGCACAGGTGGGCACCTTTATGTGCTGATATAATACTCAATATCACTAAATAGGCCCTGATCTACACTACAAACTTATGTTGGAGTAACTATGTCACTTGGGGTGGAAAATCCACATCTCTGAATGTTGCAATGGTAACAACTAAATCCAGAGTATATCAACAGATGGGCTTTCCCTGTCCGCATAGCTACCACTTCTTGGGGAGGCAGAGTATCTACGCCAGTGGGAAAATCTCTCTTCATCTTCACTAAGTGTTGCAGCAGTATCAGAAGTATAGTCAAGCCCTGAATAATCAACCCCATCAAGTTTTCTTCTATTATTTAATATTTTACACTATATGGATAGTGTCCAGAGGCCTGGATCAAGATCTAGAATCCAAGATGACAGGAGCTATACAAACACATACGAAGACATGGTCCCTAATCCTAAAAATCGTACCACGTAAGAAGACAAGGAGCATGTGAAAAGAGGGTTTTAAGAGGGTGTAGATATTAACGTAGTTGCCATTTTCTGCAGAATAAGGGAGAAGGAAGAATCAGAGATGATCACCAAAGTAAAAGGCCTGCAGCCCATGGATAACAGTGGCAGACAAGAAAGTTGGATTTGGAGAAAGTTCCAGAGGGGAAAAAACCAAGGGAAGTAGGTTTGCCCATATTAAGTATAAACTGATTTTGAGACATCCAGGAAGAGGTTTCAGACACAGGCAGAGATGTAAGACTGGAAGGGTAGAGGAGGAGTGGGAGTGGAGAAGACGACACAGCCAAGTCATCAGCACAAAGATAGCAGACGAAATCATGTGGCAGGACAAGGTCACCCAGAAAGAGGGCGTAAAAGGAGAAGTTCTTGTTGTATAAAATTAAGAGGAAACCTTCATAAAGGCTTCTTGTAATGTGGCATTTGGGGGATTTTTAATATAAAATTTCCTGGTTCTCCAGTGCTTGTGTCTTTTAAACTACAATGTCCAATTTAGATTTTCTCCCTTTAAGGTATGCAGATATATTTACAACCTTAACTCCAATTTAATATAATTTGGGCAGTGACTCATACAATGAGCATTCGTGCCATTATCTTCCATCACTGCCTGCTCTCCTTCCTCTTGCCTTTTCTGAGTGCTTCTTCTGAGGCTGCAGCTTCTCTGTGTAATACGCACACCCCTGGTGTCAACAGGGGAAATAAAGAGGAAATAATACAAGAAGAGATGGGCCGAAAGCAAAACCCAGATCATAATGGTCCCATCCTTTGGGGAAAATGGGATCTGGATCGGAATTTTGTAGCTGCTTCTCTCTACACTGCAATTAGACAGCCACAGCTGGCCTGCACCAGTTGTTCAAGCAAAGAGACTCAGGCCAAGGGGGTGTTTAATTGTGGTACAAGCTGCAGCCCACGCTCTGGAACTCCCCCAACCATGCAGGGTCCTACAGCCCGGGTTCCATGCCAAGCTGGCACATCTGCACCATAATGAAGCACCCCTTAGCCCAAGCCTCATGAGCCTGGGTAGCTGGCATGAGCCAACTGCAGCTCTTAATTGTAGACGGAGCTTGGTCCTGTAGATGGTGTAGACGGAGCTTTGTCCTGCCTTGAGGGCAGGGGGCTGGACTCGATGACCTCTTGAGGTCCCTTCCAGTCCTATTATTCTATGATTCTATGAATTGTAGTCTAGACATGCCAAACTCTAACCCTCTGTTCATGGACTTGGGGAAAACAGAGATGGCTCCGAACTTGGCAACGTGGGCCCATCTCCAGATGCAAAGAATTCCGAAAATGATGCTACACAAGGAACTGAACTAGCAAAAGGCCTGGTATACTCCACATCACTGTTCCCTCTAAGCTGTGCCTGGGCGACAGCACAGTTTCCCAGATGATTCAGCAACCCTGCCCAGTCAGAGGCTCAGGGCTCCATGCATGGAGCTGACTGACTAGGCAGGGCTGAATAATCACCTGGGAAGCTGTACTGCCCCACAGCTTAGAGGGAACACTGCTCCACATGCCCATACCTGCCACTGGAAAAAAATAACTCTGGACCAAACAAACGGCAAACATCAGAGGGACATGTTTGGCCAGTATGTTGAAAACAGATCACAGAGTTAGAAGAGCCTGGCTGTTCCATCCTCTTCTATTTTTCTTAGTAGGGATGTAAGCAACTAGTTGACTATCCAATAAGCAAAAGTTTATCAGATAGTCGACTAGTCCCTCAACTAATTACTTCCTCCCCATTTGCTGCCTCTATCAGAGGCAGCAAGGGGTGGAAAGCAGGAGCCAGTGCTGGGGGGGAACAAGCTTCAAAGCTGGTTCCCCCCAGCATTGTCTCTGCAGGGGGGCAGGAGCGGCAAGGGGTAGCGAGGACTGGGTGCAAGCTGGGAATCAGCTGATTCCCAGCTCATGCCCAGTCCCAGATGCTGCGCCTCTGCTTTTTAAATGTATTAAGAGCCTGCCAGCTCTTAATACATTTAAAAGGCAGAGCCACAGCGGGGTTACCTCCCAGGGCGGGAGCTTTCCTGCTGTGGCTCCTCACGCTTAATGACTAATTGACTAGTTGAGGGAAAATCCATCAACTAGTCCATTAGTTGATTAAACTAAATTTAACATCCCTAGTTCTTACAGTTAGGAAGTTTTCCCTTAGGAAGTTTTCCCTTCTCTGTTGCAGATCAAACTCATTGTCTCTTGTCCTAGCCTCTGGCATGATCCTCCTGTGATTATTTACCCTGTGGCAAAAATGGCTTTGCACAGCTCTATTTATGGGCTCTTAGACAGAGAACTCCTTCGCTATTGCGGCACAAATGAAAACGTGTGCAACACACTAACCTTGGTACACAGCCCCTAGATCTAGCAGTGAGACAAGAAGGAGAAATCAGCACTTATCCTGAGCCTTTTGCACTGAATTTTTAACCCCCTCTCCCCACTCCCATCTGCTCTGGCCTTGGATCATGACCACCATGCATCCTGCTAAGAGCTAGATGGAACCCTCTTGGAAACCAGTGATCACTTCCAGGATTGGTCACGAGGGGGAGAGATCAGAGACTTTCAGATTGTGAAATGAAAGCTGTGCCCTTGTGGCTTCTGAAACCACTTCTATTAAAGACGCCAAAATATTCTGGGTGACTGAAATGTTCTAAATGGCAAGATTTAGGCTCAGTTCCGGTGGGTAAGTGCAGATTTCAAGAAGAATCATTCAAGTAACCCAGACTGAATGAGAAAAGCAAAACAAGAAAAAGTGTGTCACTTAAGCGCCCGTTTCCCCTCACTGAGCCCTCCTGCCAGCAAAGAAAATGCTGAGTTTTCAGTAGACCCACTATGCGCCAGTTCTTTGAACTGATCACTTTTTGCAGCAATGAGCAGGACATCTCTTTTTCCACAGCATGATGATGTCTTTGGTGTTTCTGAAGCTACCATCTTGTTGGGGTTTTTTTAAGTCTGCAAATGATTTTATTTTTTCGCTGGTGAAGGATGCAAGATTCACAGCCCCCCAAGACCAAATACTCCTATCTGTCAACAGAATGGGTACAGCATGGGCAGTGGGAATGAAAGCTGCTCCAGTTCTCTGCCATCAGTGTGGGACCACATAGGACCGAGAGAGGAGTTTGCTGTTCACAACCCAGTCAACCTTTGGCTTATCTGAGGCTGCCCGGAAGGGGCACAAACAAGATTAATTGTGATGGTTTTGGTGATGAGATGCACCACAAGACTAAGATCCTGCAAAGTAGACAAACTGGCAACCAAATGCTAACAGCTTTCAGTCCCTACTTACTAAACTGTTACCAATCCATCAAGGTAATGCGTAACTCCAGGCATAATATACCCGCTCACATCTTGATTGTCTGGTCACATGTAGCTTTTCATCCTGTAAAGCCTACATTCATATAAATGCATTCATACATTCCTCATCCGATCAAAGCTTCCCCTGCATGGAAAGTATTTTAGATCTTGAAATAAATAAGACAAATGTACTTATCAGCATGATGGAGGTAAATTATGAATGTCCAATCCTGAACCTATTAAGATATCACCCAAGATGCCTTAGCCTACCCTACATAGATATTTTAAATGTGTGAGCTAGAGATCACTAAAACTATTACAAAATCACTTCTTCCTAAGTATCAGAAAAGTGAATGACACCTCAGACAGTTGCTCATTATTGTACTGTGCATACAGATCATTGTCAATGTCCCATGGACTTACCCAGACCCCTGAATGTCTCACTTTCATGGTGGCCTTGTTTTCCAGATCCCTCCCCTACTATATACATTTGCTTGGAAGCTATTTTCAGCTCTTTGAATATATCAATTTTACTGGTGTTATTTTTTCCATATTCCTAGTCTACTAGCATCATTCTGGTCTCCAGACTTCCACCTCTGCTATAAATAAGCATCAAAGAGCTGAATCTTGGAATCTCTGCACAAACCTTCCCTATCTCCGTACAAACCTTCCCTGAAACGATCTCTCTAAATCAGTGATGCTCAGACTGCAGCACACAAGTGGCTTTTTAACGTGTCTCTTGTCGCTTTGCACAGCACCTGATATTAAAACATGGGTGTGATTTCATTATTAACCACTCTGTCATTCACCAATCAGGATGCATTTACTATGTTATTAACAAACTAAGTTAACAAGTTGCTCTAAGTTAACTTATTTGCTGTGAGAATCACACACACAAACAAATTATTTCCCAGTCATGCTGTTTAAATAGGAAAAGTGCTAAAGTAAATGAAGCAATGTACAGGCAGTCCCCGGGTTACGCGGATCCGACTTGTGTCGGATCCATACTTACGAACGGGGCAGAGCAACTCTGCCTCGGGCTTCCTGCAGTCAGCCGCTGGTCAGTTTCAGCAGCGGCTGAATCTGGATGCCAGTTCCGACTTACATACAAATTCAACTTAAGAACAAACCTACAGTCCCTATCTTGTACGTAACCCGGGGACTGCCTGTATTCACACTGCTACAGCTCATTTGGGTAGGAGTCATCTGAAGAAGTGGGCTGTGCCCACGAAAGCTCACAATACCATATACATGTTTTGTTAGTCTATAAAGTGCTACCAGATCATTTGTTGTTTTTTTCTGTACAGACTAACTTGGCTACCGAAGCTTGCTAATTTGGAGTGATTGCTAATTTGGCTTCTGAACCACTGAGGTCTGAGGAAAACTGTTCGAAAGTATGCCATCTCCCTTGCAATAGTATCACAGCACATCCAGAAATATAATTTATGCTATCATGTGCCGAAAGTGTCTGTCTGCTATGTACATTGGACAAATGTCTCAGACACTTCGCCAAAGGATCAATGCCCACAAAACAGATATTAGACAGGATCACAAAGAAAAAACAGTTTCTTGCCATTTCAACCAGAAAGGACATTGTCTCAACGACCTAATCACCTGCATCCTGCTCCAAAGACCTTTTAAATCTGCACTTGAAAGGGAATCCTCTGAACTGTCATTCATGCTAAAATTCAACACTTTACGCCTGGGTCTCAACAAACACTCTAGTTATCTTACCCATTACAAAGATAGCTTCCCCAATTATCACCTCTAATATCATTAGCTCACAGACATTTACCTCCCCCCCCCCGCATCCCCCTTCTGTTCTGAAATTTGATTTATCCTTTTCATATGTGTTCAATTTTTTTTAAATTTTATCCTTTGGTATATATGGTTGTGACTATTTTCTTCCACTATTTGATCTGAGGAAGCGGGTCTGGCCCACGAAAGCTCATCACCTAATAAACCATCTTGTTAGTCTTTAAAGTGCTACATAGTCCTGTATTTTGCTTCATCATTTGTATAGTATTTCTCCTTGCTAAAATCCACTCCAGGAAGTAATCAATACTGTGTGTAAACACAACATTCCAAGTCAAAAAGGCAATCCCAAAGTTTCTTGCTTGAATTGCTATGTGCTGTGTTAGACAGAAGCTTAGTTGGCAGGTTGACATAGAATTGGTCTGTCTGGTCTAAATCAAAGGACTTCTCTGTCTATATAAGGGCAGATTTTAAACAGTCTCATACAGTACAACCAAATGCTCCTGTTTAATACACAGAGTAAATGTTGGAATTACAGTTCATCTGCAAGTTCAATTCTCATGCTTTTGGACTCAATCGGGATGAGGGGTGGCAGGACCATTACCAACCCAAAATTCAATGAAGGTGCAAACAGCTCTTTGTGTAGATTCCTGTGTTAGTAACCCCCCTATCTATTGACTTCGATCCTTATCTGCTTTGTTTTAACTGGCCAGTCCTTCCGGAGTTTACTGACGACCCTTCTGCCTTCCTGTTTTTCCCTTTCATTTTTTCATAACCTCTGCTCCTTGTTTCTGGCCTCCTCTCCTTTTTTTCTTCCCTCTTCTCTCCTATTTATTATGGGTCTGCTCATCATAAACTCGAAACTCCAGTCATCTGAAGAAGTGGGCTGCCCCCAGGAAAGCTCAGGATACTAGCTACATGTTTTGTTAGTCTATAAAGTGCTACCAGACCAGCTTTTGTTTTTTTAAGTTTACAGAGTAAATAATGTGCATTCTGACCTTGCCAGGGTTCACTCAGTCTCTGCGAACTAAGCGAACAACCTACAGAAGTGCATAGAGCACTAACCCTGATTCTGCAAAAAGCGGTTAAAACCACTGCCATTTGTAAATCTGCAAAGGATTTAAAGGCTAGGATTTAAGGGTCTGCAGAGCTCCAGGCCACAAACAGATGCAGTGAAAGGCAGTTTGAGAATTACAAGTAGTCATACCAGTAGAACAATGAGCAATTTATTATCGCTCTCATTTAGAGAACTGGCAGACCAGCCAGCCCTCTTTGCACTCAGGGGGGAGTGCAGGAAGGGGGGGGAACAGACTCTTATTTTACATGCGTACAGCACGCAGCCCAGAGCGGCCTCTGAGCCATACTGCAGTGCACCTTATCCATGCAATACTCATTAGCGGGGGAAACTCACACTTTGAAGAGGGGGGCACTTTTGGGCCACGGATTAAGGCATCCAGATGCAGAATCCGGGCTCCCGGGAGGCCTTCCCACGGCTGGAAAGTGGGCCCGAGGGGGTGAAGCAAGGGGAGAGGAGACGGTGCAAGAAGCCCTAAGGCGCAGAGGGTTAACAGAGACCCCCCCCCCCGGGGGAGAGGGGCTGCCCCGTGCAGAGGGATGGGGGAGAGTGCAGACTCGGCTGCTGCGGGGCGTGCGACGGGCGCCTAGCCCGCTCGGTTCCCAGCAGCCGCCCGCTCTGACTCAGGGGCAATTGACCGGCAAGGGCTGGAGCCCAGCCGGGCTCGGCTCCGGCGCGGGGCCCCCGGGTGCAGGGTCCGGATCGGGCCGGCGCTCACCCACCTTGCCCGGCAGCGAGCCCCCCACGTGCAGCAGCAGCGCGGCCACCAGCCAGCCGGGTCCCATCCTGCAGCCCCGCCGGTGCGTCTCAGCCCGACCCCGCGGCGCCGCGACTGTGGCGCCCGCCCGGACTGGGGAGGCAGCCGAAGGGGCGGAGCGGACGGGCCTGGGACATCCCCCCCCAGCCGAGCCGAGCGGAAGCAGGCGGCCGGCGCTGCCTTCCTGCCCGCTTGCCGGCGGGCTCCTTGCCGGGAGCAGGGGGCCGAGCAGCTGCGGGGAAAGCCCCCCCCCCCCTTTGCCCTCCAGCTCTCCTTGCCTCGCTGGCTGTGGGTCCGCGCAGCCCCCCACCGTGGGCAGGATGGGGGAGGGAGCGCAAATATCCCCGGGGGGCTGGAGGGATCCGAAGCCACAAAGTTTTTCTGGAGCCTTGCCCCCAAAGTTCGGGCCCAGTGGGTCACTTTCGGCTTGGGGTCGGGCAGGGTGAACTGGGGCCCTCAGCGAGAATATTTTTGCCTCCTGCTTAAAAACCACCGATTGCATTGTTTCCACCAACTCCACCCGTCCCACGCCAGGCGCGCTCCATCCCACGCCAGGGGTTCAAAGGCCGTCATGAACGGAGCTGATTGCTGTTTGGGGGCGAGAATGCTCAGGGGAGGCCCTTCCACCTGCTTGGGGCCCCACGCCATTGCTTACTAGCTGTGGTCTAGGCTACCAACTTACCGGGGCAGAACTACTGTTTGCTTAGTGATACTGAGTGGACCAAACTCCTGGTATAGACAGTGTTACATCAAGGGGAAAACTGTCCCTTTGATACAGCCCTCAAGGAGGTGGATTAACTACACGGATGGGAGACCTGCTCCCCTTGGAGTAGGATCCATTTTCACTAAGCACCGCAGTGGTGCAGCTGCACTGCTGTAAGTGTAGACAAGCCCTTAGTCTGTTTGTATCTTACATGGCGACCTGTCCAACAGGAATGTGATGGATTAAACAGATTCCTCCAGGGCAGATGACACAACTTTTCTCTTCCTGCCTTCCGCCCATGCCCTGCAGTACCACCTAGCGGCACCTGTCCGATTGGAATCTATTCCCGGAGGCTTTGGGTACACTTGGGAAGTGCAGCCTGTTAGAAAACACGTTACTTGGCTCCCTCGGTGTTAAGCGTGATCTTGTCTTTCGTGTAAAGAAAGTTGTGTTTAAGAACAGGCCCACTGATTGTGATGAAGCCTAGGGTATCTTTCCAAGGTTAACTATGTATGACCAGCTAACTGATTTAAAACATGATACTATAAACATGAATTAGTACCTAGTGTAGACAGGGGAAAGGCATGTTTAAAATCATGTTAGCTGATTTTAGCTGATTTAAAATCATGTTAGCCCAGGTCCTCTCTGGCGTTAACTGTGACAAAGTATCAAGATTGCTGGGTGGAAGTGGGAAAAACTGACCAGCTAAGTTTTTAAACATTCGTCGTCCCTTCCTGCACTCGCGACTGGTGTATTTGACAGCAAGATACAGTTTCCTACTGGAGGCACTAGGGCTATAAAATCCCGGTTAGGTGGTTGACCAGTTAAGCAAAGTGTTGTACCAGTTAACAGTAGCAAAGTTGTCACTCCAGCTCAGCCAGGCTGGAGCAGCCCCCTGCCCACAGCCTAGTGGACCCGACTGGTCTAGATCACCCACCTCCAGCTGGGCTGAAACATCCCCCTCCAACCAGGCTGGGCCAAGCTTGCTGTACCATCCAGACCAGGCTGAGCCCACCACACTGCGGTGCAGGTGGGGGTATGGTTGCTCCAGCCAGGCCCACCAGTTAACTGATTATCCAGGCATGCTTACCGGGTAACAGCTTAACCTTTCACATTCCTAGACATCGCCTATAATAAAAATTTCGTTGTCTGAATTTACTCTTTGTAGCAAAAATGAATCATATTTTATGGGCCAAACACTACTCTCCTTGCTCATGTGACTATTTCCACTGGCTGCAAGTCACCTATTGATAAGGGAGAGAAGGTGAGATGTGCCATAAATAGTATCTGGAGAGATTAAGGTAACACAGGAAGGAACTACACAGATGAGTAGAGTGGGAATGGAAATGGTGTCCATGTGAGAATTTCTCCAGCCGTGTGGTCACTTTCTTGTTTCCCTTCATTATTTTTCTCTGATCTGCTATTTTGCCTGTGTTAACACTCCAGCTTTTTCCAATCCCTTCTACAGCTTCATGCTCCGTCAGATATGCTTTCTAACCTCATGGTGGGGGAGGGGGGAAATAGGAATCGCACCCTAAACAACCCAGAGTCACTGTACAGATACCTGTGAAATTGCTCCAGTTGTTGATCGCAGGCTAATACATTAGCCCCCTCCATACATTTCAGTGAACTCAACATGCAGGCAGAATGCCTTAACCTACGATGTAATCTCACACTCCATGAAGGCTACATTTGAATCACACTTCTGAACTCATTGGAGTTCCTGGATTCCAGCCTGCCTTACTTCAAAACTCCTATCTCAGGGGAGTGGGCACAGCTGCTGCTATGGGAGGAAGAACAGGAGACCCTAGCATGGGGGGAGGGCATATACAGAATCTTTGACAAGGAGGCTGTCACATAAAAAGTCATGTGAGGCCTGCAGCTCAGCAGGCTAGGATGGAATTTTCCATCCTTGTAGTATACAGTTTAGCATAGCTTGGGACCCTGTAAGCGCAAACAGAAACTGGGCTTTATCGGCTTTAACCCATGCCTTGAGCTGGGAAACTACTGATCAGTAAACAAGTTTGACCTAGGTCTCAGCTCATGAAAGTGATAAGAACGTTGTTGAGCCAGGTACATGCACACCTGGTAAACAACTGGGCTACGTCTAGACTGGCATGATTTTCCGGAAATGCTTTTAATGGAAAAGTTTTCTGTTAAAAGCATTCTAGGAAAAGAGCATCTAGATTGGCACAGACACTTTTCCGCAAAAGCACTTTTAGCGATCGGGGCTTTTTTGCGCAAAACAAATCTCAGCTGTCTACACTGGCCCTTTTGCCCGAACGGGAGCAGCATAGTATTTCTGCAAAAAGCACTGATTTCTTACAGTAGGAAGTCAGTGCTTTTGCGGAAATTCAAGCTGCCAGTGTAGACAGCTGGCAAGTTTATCCGGAAAAGCGGCTGATTTTCCAGAAAAACTGGCCAGTCTAGACACAGCCCTGTAGTGTAGGGAGTCCTGTGCCCGGTGAGTCTCACTAGGGACCTAGAACTCAGAGGGTGCCCTGAATTCCCCAGCTGGAGCCACGTCCACTAAGGCCTGGTGCAAAGTGACAGGAAAGGGACACCCCACAGCCTGAAGGGACGTTAGCATTTCTAAGTTCCTGTTACTCTCTTATGCATTGCTCTGCCTGTGCTTATTGCTGTGTCACTTTGCACTCTGGCAACCCTAAGAACCAGTAGCAGGGGGAGATTGTGAAGAGTTGCAGGGAGTCCCTGAAATAGAAGAGAATGGGAGAGTGATTCCCAGGGAACTTAATGGGAGATGCAAGAGGCCCCTACTTTATGTGATAGTCTAGGCCTACACAAACTCCTGAGTGTGCAGATCCCTAGTAAGATCAACTAAGGGCCTGATCCAAAGCTGAGTGCAGTCAATAGAAAAAAGCCCATTGACTGCAGTGCCCTTTGTCCTTTCTCCAGCTCACCCAAATTAAAATAAAACACCACATGAGACAGGGCCCTCTTTGATCTGTGAATTGCATTTCCCATTGATGAGGGGACCTCAAGTTGGTAAACTGTTTTCTTAAATATTAAAATCATTTCATCTTTGAAACAGGAAAAACACCAACCCTTTGGTTCCCTGGGACTGATCTGATTGTATAAAGTGCCCTGTAATTATGTAAAGTTGCATCAATACTATCAAAAAGGAAACAAGTATGCCCACAGGCTAAGCCAGGTTTAATTTTTTCATTACAAACATTAGCAAAATAGTAATTTTTAACCAACTACACAATATCTAGCAAGATTAAAAAAATGCATTTGATCCCTCCAGAAAACTGTTGCATTAACAAGATTAATATAGACACAGGGCATGCGCCTAGAACACTAATCCACGATTGTGGAAAACCCTTACACTCACAGTCACATGAGAACTGTTATTCAGAAGCGCGTCGGTGTTCAAAGCTGAAAGTGTCATTTCTCCATTAGCCATGCTGAGCCCTGGGAAACAATGCGGCACCAGTGGTGGAAGTGAAGAAAGTCTAGGCAGTGCAGGTCCTTTGGGGTTTCACTTCCTTCTTGCATCTTAGTTTAATGACAGCATTAGAGAGTTGACCTTCTGCTGCACAATATCAAGAAGTTCTAGCAGAAATGTTATTTCTGTCTGCGTCCGTCTTCACCACGTGCAACTGCACTGAGAATAATAGGGACCACAGATGGTCATCTGTTAGATTTTAGGAACTGCGGGTCTTCTGCATGTAACAAACAAGCACTGCACAGAATGCACACACGAGGTTTCTTTCACTCTGCAGAGGAGCCGAAGACGCATGCAGCGACAATAGCAACTGGCATCGAGCAGCTGAAAAATGGAAAGGAGAATTCAAGGAGGAATGAGTGAAGGGCTGCCCATGATGGACTTAGCACCATTTTGTGAATGGATTAGAGGCAGCACATCGGGATGCTGGGCGTGTCCGGCTTGTTCCACCTTACTGCATCCTCAGAAAGCTTGTGGTCCCAACCATTACATCCATTGCACAGGTAGCGTGAGGCTTAACCAGTGTTTGTAAAGTGCACTGAGAAGCTCAGATAAAAGACAAATTGAAAATGAACACAAGAACATGCTTAATTGGCAATAGAAGCGGTGCCAGGGCTCAAGCAAATTTTGTTCTTTCATAACTGACACAGCAAGCTCAGAAGTCACAGGCACATCAATGCTTGGCAGTTCAGAGACAAGGGCTCAGCCCTGGCACAAATTAAGTCCTGCATAAGGAAGTGCTTCATACAATGCACAGTGAGCCTGGGGAATGCATTGCAAAGGGGTGTTGTAAAGGCCAAAAGTATAACAACATTCAAAAATAATTGCATAACTTCATGGGGGATAGGTCCATAAATGGCTATTAGGAGTTGTCTACACTAGATGGTGGATTTACGACCGGAGGTCAATTTGTCATGTCTGCTCAGACACAATAAATCAAACTCCGAGTGCTCTCTCATCAACTCTGGTACTCCACCAGAATGAGAAGAGTACTCTGAGTCAACGGGAGAGCAGTCCCTGCTGGACTTACTCTATGAAAGATACCACGGTAAGTACATCTAACTTCAGATACACTATTTGCATAGCTGAAGTTGCATAGATTAGATCGATGGAAGGGGAATGGATAGTGTAGACAAGACATCAGTCAAGATGGTCAGGGATGCCAACCCCATGTTCTTGGTGTCCCTAAACCTCCAACTTCCATAAGATGGGACTGGATAACAGGGGATGAATTATTTGAAATTATCCTGTTCATCCCCTCTGAAGCGTCTGGCACTGGCATTCTCAGAGACAGGATACTGGAATAGTTGGATTATTAGTCTAATGCAGGATGACTGTTCTTATGAATGCACTAGAGAAGCAAAATTATCCATCACTATATTCTATCCAATATAAAAATGACTAAGCAGGTGGTTCCTCTTTTTTTTAAACCTATTAAGAAAGACTTTGTAATGTAGCTCATTTTCCATAATTGTGAGAAAGCGCAGTCAGCACGGATGTGTTCAATTTACAGTTATAGAATTAGCAGCATGAGAAGTTAGCATCTTGCATAATTTGACCACAAAAACCAGATTTAAAAAAAAATATATGTAAATAAGCGCTTCCTAGATTATCATGTGCACTTCTTCCAAAAGTAGCAGAAATTAACATGCTTTTAGGAAACGAGTAATGTAGCCTTTAAAAAAAAATCCTTGTTTCCCTTTGGAAAAAAATCAGTTCATTTCTGTTGTTTTCCTTATAAAACCATATCCACATTCACCGGATATTTGTGATTTGTTTAATTCAGACTCCAAAGCAAAATTCATTTTCTGTACAACATCTAAACATTCAAAACCTTTCATCTTTTACTGGAGGAGGCCATTATATAGCAGCACTGCCAATCCCAAAAATCAAAACTCTTGAGTCTGTGAATTCAAAGAAATATGGTCCTCTTTTCTAGATACATTTGGATAAATCAGATATAGAGAAGTCTCAAAGAATGCCAGACCTCCGTTCCAACTCCCCTCCTTCCTATTCATGTATGCCTTCACCTATATGAGTGCTAGCATGTTATGTGTATCTAGTAGTGCCTGGTTTTGTATTGTCTGACCTTGCAGCTTTGACGGGTCATAAAACTTCTTAATTGCATTGAAGAGCCTGTGAAGCATGCAGCATTAGAAATATATACAAGGTGTAAGTCATTTACTTTTTCAGTTTTCCATATCATACCATTAAAAAAAAAGTTAATCATGGAAGTCATCTTTGATTCCAGCTTCAAAGTATTCATGAGATTGTCTTAAAACTCAGGAATAAATGTTGGGTTGTTTTATTTGCACTTTAGTTTCTGAATCTTGAGGGCACAAGTGGGTCACGTTTCCAAGCTTTTCTCTACAACCATCAGGACCAGTAATTTTTATTTAAAAAAAAAAAAAAAAAAAAAAGCTGAGATTTGTGTGTGATCACATGACTCCAGGAGCTGGAACTTTCAGAAAAAACATAGTGTTGTGGGAATAGCAATACAATCCCAAGAGTTGACAACAACGAAGTAGGAAGTAACAACACAACTACAGAGAGATGACTTAGAGGTGGGGCCCAATCTTCAGGCTTTGGGTCCTGATTTGAATGTTCACAATGGAGCTGCTTGGAAATAGATTTTAATCCATTCAGTTATGAAGGTAGGTGCAGTGGCAGGGTTTGGAGCAAGATCCAAAAGTCTGCAGAATTATGGAGTGTTCGGACCTGGGCTTTTGATTCAGTCCCATCTGTAACTTCATGTTCGGAGAAAGAAGAGAGAAATATTTAATGAGATCCATAAAAGTGTAAAGACTTCTTGTCACTACTGGCAATTCTCTTCGTTTCCTAGATTAAATCAATTCTAGGACACCAGGCATCAAAGGGCTACTAAGACCCCCAACCATCCTTCCACCATCTGAGACAACAAGGTATTAATGGCTTCCAAATGTACTGGGGATCATTAGTACAAGCATTAGGCTTCAACATCAGCTCTGCAACGCATCACTTCTCAGTGGCCGTGGTAGGGTGATGGAATTCCTTGCCCTCCTCCTCCACCGGAATCGTTACATCACTTCCTGGAAAGGATTCAGTCTCCTGCTGCGGATAGTGTATTGCAAGTTCTTTATCCTCCAGGTTCTCTTGGGCTTCGGCATCATAGTCACATCCTCTAATAGCACAATTCTTGCTGACAGGCACTTCTGAAATGGATCCCACAATCACAGTGTCGGCTTTCATGATGTATATTTTATCTGTGGGAAGAAGCAGATAGGAATCAGTCCTGAGCAATAACAACTTCTTTCTGATTCTGGCCAGAGAAAGTTCCCTTTGTGGCAAAGCTTAGATACATAGCTGAGATTTCCCAAAATTCAGAGCTGTGCAGATCTAGCCTATCATCTCTCTATAATAGTTACAGCTGTGCTGGTCTTTGGAATATGTCCCTCTAGTTATGAATAGTAAGTATTGGATAGTCATAAGGCACCTTCCATTTGGAATCTAAGTATGCAACACAGTGATCCAAAGAGAAAGACAGTGAATGAAAGAGAGGAGGATTCAAGAGAGAGCCCTGCACATTTTATACAATAACAATTAAAAAAACATTGGACCATATAGAGCAATAGGGTCCCTTTGTTCACTTCTCCTCCAGTCTCATCTGTGGTTACTGACCGCCTTTCCCTTCCCCCAGCAACGTAAACTGTTCTTCAAGTTCTTCTCTAACAGAAAGGAAGATGGGTTTGCTGCTTTACATTGAAAAGAGCTCTTCTGCAAAGGGCCAGAGAAATTAATAAAGCCAATTACCAGCATGCAGGAGTCTTTTACAACCCCAAGGCGTACACTCTATGGCTATGTCTACACTGGGAGCATCTTGCGCAAGGGTTCTTGTGCAAGAAGTCTTGCGCAAGAAAACGTCCATGCTGCCATGTGCGAGCTGTGCTTTTGTGCAAGAGCGCCCATGGCAGTGTAGATGCTCTCTTGCGCAAGAAAGCTCTGATGGCCATTTTAGCCATAGGGCTTTCTTGTGCAAGAAATCCCTGCCAAGTGTCCACACTGCCCTCTTGCGCAAGAGCTCCTGCGCAAGAGGGCTTACACCTGTTAAAAAAGAGCATAGCTCTTGCGCAAGAAGCCCTCTCTAACCACACCGGAATGTAAATTTCCTTGCGCAAGAGCAGGCGGGCAGTGTGGATGCTCTGCGGATTCTTGTGCAAGAACGGCCATACTTGCACACGAAGCCACAAGTGTAGACATAGCCTATGTGTTTTTTGCTTTAATCTACAGCGATGCATTGCCTTTTGGCTGCCTTTGAGCAAAGTTTTCAATGGACAGGAAACTCAGCTATAACCTGAGGGGTAACAGAGCTGGGTTTTTAGGACTTTCATGGGACTGGGTTTCAGGGGTCCGGCAATGCAGGAGCAGCTACATCAGATAGGGTATTTTAGGACAGATGTGTAGGTCATGAACAGAGAATCCAACGATGTTCCCCCTAATATTTTCCATCCACATGCAGAATAAATTTTGTGGCATGTGTGAATGTGCACCACAAGTTAAAAAACACATTCTGCCAGCTGTGGGCATTCTGCTAATCAGCTGGGCAGCATTTGAGTCTCTCCTGAGTGGTTACCCAAGCACTCAGCTTACAGGGAATACTGGTGTACAACACATTCAACCTGACCCTGATGACAAAGGTAATTCAAGGTCTTCCTTAGGATTTTAATGGCCCATACTCCCTGCCGGAGGTCACTGTCATTTAATGGTGTGATGGGTGTGGGGTACCTGAGAATGACAGGCTTTACAGACTTACACATCATTATTGTTACAAGTCCATCACTCACAAGGTAAGAGGGTCCTGGTGCATTTGCAGGACCTAGGGTTGCAAAGTGTCCGGTATTGACTCCCCCCCTTTTATTTTCCTCAACAGAATTTTTTCCCCGGTGGGTTTTTTTTGGGGGGGGAAGGGGGTGTTCGGTATTTTTGGTTAAACCATCTGGCAACCCTAGCAGGACCTATGAAAAACACTTAGTCCTGAAGGATCAGCACTAATGACACGAGTTAGCCCAGACTGGGAGCTGATTTCCATAGAATACTGTAACATGACTTGGCCCCCACACGCTACTGGAATAAGTGAGTTCTGTAAAATAGGCCAGATGGCCAAGTTCTCTTGGGAATATTAATTCAGAATTGTTTGCAGAACACTAAAAGGATGCTATCCAGGCAAACAGTTTGAAAACTGTAACATAAACCAGGCCTGCATTTCAACAATAGCTTTTCCTGGTGGAACATGGTGCAGAGGCCTCTGTTCCAAAAACCTCACTGCCATGACCACAATGTGCCCTCTAATCAATGCCACTGAAAAATGTTTCTCAGCATTTGCACCAGGCATGAAGACAGCATGGGTTACATCCCTCCCAGAATCTGCCACACCCCACATCTCCTCACTTTGCATATTATCTGACAACCAGGCTTTGAAATGATACCCGTCACTAATAAAGATTCTTTTTTATTACACATGCTTAAACAAATAGAGACACTCTCACACCAAAACATTTCATAATATCAGTCTTCAAATCTATTCTGCATCATTCGTCTCTCTCTGGAGTTGAGAACAAATTCAAATGGTGATTTGTCCTTCCTTCAGATACAGACCAGATCTCAGCTGAGGTAAATTTGCTTAGGGATGGTGGAGTTCTGCCAATTTATACCAGCAGACAGAAGATCTGGACCATCACTCAAGATTTTCTGGAGAAGGGAGGAGTCCCTCTCCTGCCTCAAGCATCTTGCTGTCCTGCCTCACCCTTGCAGAAACTGCCGGTGAATCATCTCACCGGGAAAATTATTATCGTGACTTTATAAAATAGTTTGCCAGGCCAGAGAAGAGTCACAATAAATATTGTCTGCAGTTATTAAATCTTCGCCCACTGTATTGCTTAATCCAACCCAGGGCGTGCACCCAGCTGCACAGGAAATGACCTTTTGCTCATTTTCCCCTTTGCTCTGCCTCAGCTCTTGATTTTGCTTTAAGCAGTTTTCTTTGGCAGCAGCCTCTCCGGGTCAGGGTTCTGTGCTGCCTGCCTGTGCTCTAAGTTGATCATTCAAGGAAATGTTTGTCGCCCAAGTCATGCAACTGACAGTAAATGAAAACTTTAAAAAGATGTTAGTTAATTATACAAATAAACGTGGGGCCCATTTTACATGGAGCAGGAAGGAATGCTGCCTTTGCCCCAGATGGCCACTTCAGCTAGCAGACACAGCCCAGTACATACCGGCTCTTTCTTTGCAGGCAGTCGGCAAGGAGAGAGAGAGCAGCACAGGGAGTTGGGGGGAAGACGGGAAAGGCCTGGGAACTCATGGAAATACATCCCCTGGAGCTGCCCACTCATCTTCCCAAGCAGCCTTCTCTCCCCCTACCCTGGGATTTGTGACTCGGTTCGTTACAAAATTGTCCACACACGTGAGGTGGCCCCGGACTGAGAAGGGCATTCTCCACATTCTCCTCACACATCAGAAATGGGGGGTGGGCAGCCTAGTACATGTTGTGTGCTCCAGCCCCCTAGGGACACAACGCAGGCTCCTCAATGCTAGGGGGGAGCCCCAAACTTCGTAGGCTGGGGGCTGCATCTGACCCCCGGACTGGAGTTTTCCCACCCCTGGATTAAGGTAAAAGAATTATGATAGAGGTTCCTTAAGCCCCCTAATAAAGTCACAGGTTGGCATGGCAACTAGCTGAAAGATTCTAGAAATGGGAAGAAATTGTTGTGGTTGAAATCAACCGAGTGCCCTTTGATTGGTTCATGTTAATGAGATCGGGCTGCCACACTCTCTTGAGTTTTGTTTATATGGGGGTCCACTCATCCGCTGGGAGTAGTGGGATGGGTGGACTCAAAGGAGAGAGCTTTACCATCATGGCCGCCTCCTCTGATGCTAGAATCCCCACTGGATCTTTGTTATTCTGATCCTAAAAGGCATGCAGGCCAGGCCAGAGTGGGGATCAGGCAGTCTGATCTGGCCACCTCTGTCCACCGGCCCAATCCTGATCGCCATCTGGGTTGTAAGCCTTTGAGTTCCTCCTGTCACCCACCTCCTCAGAGTTCATTTTCATTCTATCACCTTTTCCTCCTCTTTCCTCTCTCCCCACTGTCTGCCCCTCTCTTTTCCTGCCTTCTGTTTAGTAGGAGTCTCGCACAGCGTGCCAAGACAACTCCACCTTTGCAGCACTGCTGCAAGCCTGTGGTTAGACAAGCCGATGGGAAATAGCCAACAATAACTTGAGTTGGCCAGCTCTCAAACTATAGACTAACTTGCTACTAAACCAAGTCTTGTGGTCTCACTGGGCAGTTTGCTCAAGGTACGCTGTGTCCTCTGTCTACACAGAGCTGGGACAGCACACAGGTAAAAGAAAAAAACCCCACACATGCAGCTGAACATCTAACAGAAACCGCTCCCACTATTCTACGAATGCACCCGAGACTCACCGATTCGGTTATTAGTGTGGTCTCTCACGCGGGAATCAGCAGGGTGGTCTGTGGTGTTCCCTGTGCTCTGGATCAGGTCAGTCAGACTTGAGTCAGGACTGGGATTTTTTTCTGTGCGGGAGACCAAGTTGTTGTTGGTTTCTACCACAGGGGTTCTGTTTATTAACACCCTCTCTTCTGCCCTCTCTTCTGACTCTTTGTCAGCTTTCAGCATACTGAACCTTTTCTGTTGACAGAAAGAGGGGAGATGCACAGGGCAGTGAACTTACAGCTTACACAACGGGACACACAAGGAGGTAGCACAACAGTTTTGGAAGCACCCATGTCCCTCCAAATCACTGAGAATAAGTCATATTTACCAGATATTTTCCAGCACTGTAGGTAAAACTTTCAAAAAGACCCAAGTAACTTCAGAGCTTAAGTTCCTTTGAATTAGGCACCTAAGTCCCTTAGGGCCTGATTTACAAAGATACATAAGTGACTAATGATGCACAGAGGTGTCTACTATTAGACATGTAGCCGTGTTAGTCTGGTCTTGCTGAAACAAAAGACAGGACTATGCAGCACTTTAAAGACTAACAAGATGGTTTATTAGGTGATGAGCTTTCGTGGGCCAGACCCACTTCCTCTGATCAAATTGTGGAAGAAAATTGGCATGATGACCATATATACCAAAGGGATACAATCAAAAAAAGTGAACACACACACACACACACACACACACACAGTCAATTTTATATGTGTTCACTTATAAACACAGGTCAGTAAGGATCCTGGGGAGCTACTTGATACTGTCCTGTGTGGTCATTGGCAACCGCGCTCCGGACCTTTACTCTAAGCATACCATTGTTGCTGCTCTACATGGTCCTATGGCATTTTCATACAAGTAGCATCCATGGCCAAGACTGTCCTCTCCCCACTGGCGGTACTGCATGCTGTGCACCAGTGGTTGCTGTATCCTGGAGGTAGCTAGACTTTCGCAGTGGCATGTACAATGAGCAAAGCAGTAGGGGCATGTTGTACGTGCAATAAACAGAACTCCCAGGGAGAACTTTGGTTTAACAAATGCAGGCAGGCAGAATTGGGCAGGTGTTAAAACCATTCTTGCTCTGTATTTAGTACTGAGCAATGCAAATAGTACTGCATGATGTTGTATGGCCGGTGATCAAGGGGCAATGAATGTCAAAGGAATCAAATGCACATACATCTAATTTCTTGCAAGGAGTTCTTGCCCTCTGGTGGAGGGTCAAGCAAGTGCAAGATCTGAACGGGTGTTTCAACATGGCTTGAACTGTAATTTCAACACAGAGTCACTGCAATTCTGTCTCAGAAGAGCGCCCCCCCTCCCCTCCACCCTGGGGTTAATGATAAGTTATGTAAAGCTATAATCCAATTAACCAAAGCCGCAGCGCTGGTCACAAAGCCAAATTCTGCTGATGGTTCCTAGGTGGGCTGCCATTTTCACATGATTAGATCAGCAAAAGCAACGCAAAGGGGTTCAAGTGTGAAGTTCCCAGCACTTCATGTGCATCTGACTCATTTTCTATGAAAGTAAGATAGGCAGAAATGGGCCATGAAATATGAAAATGATGGTGACGTTTGTAAAAGCAGGTTCCTTTACAATCGGGGATTTAAAAGAAATGGACAGATGAAATGAAATGCTATTAAAAATAAAGAACGCGGTTTAAAGACCTAGATCAATAGCAGGCCATACCTATAGGCTTCAGAGATTACAAACAAATACATTTAAAACAAAAGACATTGACTTCAATGGAGCCATGACAATTGACAGCAGCATCTACACCAGGGGTGGGCAAATACTGGCCCATGGGTCAGATCCGATCTGCCAGGGTTAGCCTCGGTGGGTTCCCACATCACCATATTTACCAGCATCTCTGCAGGTACAGGGAATCACAGCTCCCATTGGCCGTAGAGCATCGTTCCCAGCCAATGGGAGCTACGATCACTCGTACCTGCAGGAGCACAGAAAAATATAGCTGCTGCAGCCCACCAAGGCTAACCCTGCTGAACCATCACCATTTTATTGCCCACTCCGATTTACATTCTAATGTTACTGTGTTTATTGATGTTTGACTTGCTCATTTCCAGTCCAGGATATTCTTACTTTGTCTTTACTATTGTTTTGTATTAACTGGCAATATCCCCACCCTGAGGATAGAGGTAATTGTTTCCAGAGGGTAATACTATATTGTATGTATCTGTATTGTTACAGATTTGCATTGTTACACCCATCAGTCTGTATTGTTACACCAGGTCTATCACACCCAGGCAAACAATAGCTCTCACACCCAAGACAAGTGCTCTTGGCCACACCTGCAGAGAAGGGAAGGGTGCACAAGAGGGGCAAGTGAAAGAGGAGGTTTAACGCCAATGACTTCATTGTGGGGGACAGGACAAAGCTGCAAAGTTCATATCCAAACTGCTCCCAAACTATCAGGCAGGTTGGCAGCTGTGATTCTGGTGCCTGGCACAAGCTAAGGGCAACAGATTGAACCCTGCACCCCTCATGAAAGCAAAACTCCTGTTCACTGCATAACTTCAATGGGAATTTTGCCAGTGTCAGGATTCCAAGATCAGGCCCAAGATATAAAAAGAACAAGTGATGGTATGTCCCCCATGTGCATCTACCTCAGAGGTTACAGTGCAAAGGAGTAAACTGAAGGGTAGGTCTATACTTAAAATGCGGCATCAGTGTAACATTGTCTGGAAATGGGTGACAGGGGAGGAATCATGTGAGGATTACCTGTTGTGTTCCCTTCCTCTGGGACATCTGGTATAGGCCACTGTCGGCAGACAGGATACTGGGCTAGATGGACCTTTGGTCTGACCCAATATGGCCAATCTTATGTTCTTAGCTGTGTCGCTGTAGCACCTTGGTCAAAATGCTACTACACCAATGGGTGAGCTTTTCCTGTCCACGTAGTTAATCCACCTCCATGAGAGGCGGTAGCTGTGGCAGTGAGAGAAACTCTCCCATAGATGGAGCACTGTCTATGCTACAGGGAGAGTTAGGTTGGTATAAAGTTCAGTCAGGGTGTGGATTTTTTTCCATCGATACAGGCCTGTAGGGTAGACCTAGCCTGAGAATGTTATAACTGATGGTTTAAACGTACCTAAATGAATGAATGAATTTTGTAACATGAGACCTTTTAAAAAAATAGATCCTGCCTGCTCTGCATGCAGACCACTCATTATTTTACCCCTCTGAGGGATAACAGGAGTGACTGGGGGCGGGGGAGGGGGTCAATTTCATACTTACTGCGCAGTTCTTCATCAGATCAGAACCTACAAAGAGAAAAAAAATTGATCGTGGGTGAGTTTATATTAATTTTAACAGCCACAAAAAGAATATCAATGTTTCATCTTGCATTTATACCGCACCCTTCACCCTGATGGATTTTCAGTTATTTTACCAGCTGGCATACCTTTTACAATCCTTCCATCCCTACAACACAGACACCAGTGAATGCAGCTGCTGTTAAACGCTGCACAGCAACAGTACTAATACTTTCCGCTGAGTATTAAAGAAGAAACCCATATTCAATGAAGAATGAATCACGGTAGATGTTAGTCCCATTGATTCATGCACTGCTGAAGGTTTTTAGACATTAAGGCAGGAATGGGGAACATTTTTTCTGCTTCTGTGTCATCTGAAGAAGTGGGTTGAACCCACAAAAGCTCATGATACCATCTACATGTTTTGTTAGTCTCTAAGGCAGTGTTTTCCAATTTTATTTGGTCACGGAACCCTTTTAAATTTGAAAGAATTTTGCGGAACCCCTAATAACAGTCTTATCTACGGAGCTGAAAAAGTAGACCACAAATAAGTAAGGATAATAATAAATACATGCTAAACAAGATCATGAGATTAACATTTAGTTTAATGGCATGAATTTAAAAACAAAAATAACATTAATAAATATTAATTACTATTTTTTAATCATAAAATGTTGTTGTAATGGAATTTTCTCACAGAACCCTTATTTTCACTTTGTGAAACCCCGGGGTTCCACGGAACACCATTTGGGAAACACTGCTCTAAGAGTATGTCTAGACTACATGCCTCCGCTGACAGAGGCATGTAAAATAGGCTACCCAACATAGTCAATGAAGCGGGGATTTAAATATCCCCGGCTTCATTAAAATGAAAATGGCCGCTGCGCTGTGCCGGCTCAACTGATTGTCGGCACAGCACGGCAGTCAAGACGCAGATTGGTCGACAGGGGAAGCCTTTGCTGACCGCTCCTCTAAACCTTGTTCAACGAGGCATAAGGGAGCGGGTAACAATCCGCATCTTGACTGCCACGCTCCGCTGACAATCAGCTGAGCCGGCACAGCGCAAAGGCCATTTTTATTTTAATGAAGCCGGGGATATTTAAATCCCCGCTTCATTGACTATGTTGGGTAGCCTATTTTACATGCCTCTGTCGGCAGAGGCATGTAATCTAGACATACCCTAAGATGCTACCAGACTATTTGTTGTTTTTTACTTTTTTTTTTTTTTTCTGTTGAGAGTGACTGACCCACAGAAGAATCAGTCGGGGGCCACACATTGACATGGCCTCTGATTGGGAAACAGAAAGACATTCCCCACATTCCCCTTGCACACCACTGTCTGGGGGGGCCGGGCTAGTAGATTGTGTGTGCTCCAGCCCCAATGCTGGGGGGGAGCTCCGAGCCTCGGGGGCCGGATCCAAGCAAGGCACAGGCCTGATAGAACAGAATAGTCAATTGAAATTGAAAGGGGAGGTTAGCTGGACACAATGTAATTGATGCTGGCAGGCCAGACACCAGTCCTTATCCAAGGTACAGGCCTCAAATAAGAACTGACAGTCTCATAGTTGAAGACCAGACCAGGTCACCTGTATGTTAGTTTTGCTCAAAACAGGTATTCGTCTCACAAGAATGTATTTTGTGTTTAAAAAAAAATCTAATGATAAGTAAACTGTGGCCTGAATTAATCCTCACTTCTATTGTCTGTGTTCCAGGCTGCACAAGAATACATCTGTTGTGCTTTATAACTTTATAAAGGTTTGCCCTGAACTTGTGAACTCAAGTATGGGAACCATTCCCACTGCCCGTCAAAAAAGATAATGTCAGATGGGTCATCAAGAATCACGGCAATACAAAGAACCGATAACTGGCCCTATCTACCCGGGACATGCTATGTGCAAGGAAACCGATACTTTGGGCTTGAAAGCTGAATGAGGGAAACGAAACAAAGCTATAGAGAAGTTTTCCATCTTTTTGGCTGTTTGCACTCAGAAGGATCAGAGACTTTCAGCTGAAACTAGAAATCCCCCGGGGTAGTCTCCTGAGTCTGCCCTGAAATACACTTGGAATTAACTGATACTTATAGATTATGTGTTTTTCCTGTTACATTCCAGCTCAGCTTTCCCCTTGATATTTTTAAACCCACTACCTCTTCTTATTTCCCCCTCCCTTCTTCTCCTATTTATTTTAGTTCTGGACATCCGACATTCTGGTAGGGTTGCCAGATGGTTAATCCAAAAATACCGAACACTCTCCCCTCTAAAAAAAAACCCACTGGGGAAAGAAGTATGTGGAGGGGAAAAAAAGGGGAAGACCAGAGTTGTTCAGCAAAAAAAAACCAAAAACAAACCAGCATTAAAACAGCTTTAAGTGCCTGCAGAGTCAAAATAGGGATAGCAAGAGGGGAGAAGTTGAGCACTAAGACCCAGGGAAGGCTTCAGTTCTTTAGGCTTTTTGCTGGTGGCCATTTTGTTTTCTTCATGGAGCCAGAATGCATCTTCCCTGCAGAATCAGGTAAGCAGGGGGTCCGGGCCTCGGACCTAGTTGCTGAGTGTGTGTAGGGTTGCCAGGTGTCCAATATTTTCACCTCCTGGCTGGGAAAAATATCAGAAAATACTGGACATTTTAGGTGTCCCATATTTTCTGAATTTTTTTACCAGACAGGAGGCAAAAATACCGGACTGTTCGGGTCAATACTGGACACCTGGCAACACTCTGGTCATCTGAAGAAGTAGGTTGTGCCTACAAAAGCTCATGATACAATCTACATATTTTGTTAGTCTTTAAAGTGCTACCAGACTATTTGTTATTTTTTAAGTTTATCACTACAACTCTATCACTCTTAGGATTTTGATGGAAACCTATTTGTGTTGCTAAGTTTGCTTGCTTTAACCCATTAATAACTCTCCATTCCTTTTCCTAGTTCATAAACCTTTAGCTAGGTTATTACAGTACTGGCTACAGGCTCTGTCTTTGGTGTGAGATATAGCACTAATTGATCTGAGGGAAGGTGACTAGTCTCTTGTGACTGGAAGCAACCTGAATATAGTGTGTTTTTTGGTGTAAGGGATCGTGTATCACAAAATCCAGTTTGTCTGGCTAGCATGACAGACTGCAGAGTCAAAGGCAGTGTGGGCAATCATTTTTTATGGGAGGGCACTCTGAGAATTTAGTAAGTGGGTTTGGGAAAGAGGTGGGGTGCAGAAGGGAGCTTGGGGTAGGCGATTGGGGTGCAGGAGGGAATGTGGGGTCTGGGAGGGAGTTGGGTCACAGCCCACTCCTTCACTCCACGTTCCATCTAGTTTCCTCCATCCATGTGCAGAATACATTTTGTTATATACACTGACGCATGTGCAGATGTGTACCACCAGTAGAAAAAGCATATGCTCCCGGCTATGGGCGCCCTGCTAATCAGCTGAACAGCAACTGAATCTCTCCTGGATGGCCACCCAAGCACACAGCTTACAGGGAACACTGGTTATGACCTGGGGCAGTTGATTGTGGTGCAGGATCTGGGAAGAAGTATGGGAGCGGGAGAGGATTTTGACCTGGAGGAGGGATGTAGAAGGAGCTCAAAACGGCTTATGATCTGGGGCCTGGGTGCAGCAGGGTGTCCGGGGGTTGGGTTGTTGCCTAGGGCAGGAGAGATGTGACAGAGTGGAGCGTGAGAGGCAGTGTAGGGTCTGGGAAGGAATATGGGTGCAGGAGAGGAGTCTCTCCTGTAGGAGGGGGATGCCAGTTGGAGGCACTTGCTAGGAGGTGCTTACCTTAAGTGGCTCCCAGCCAGCAGAACCCTCGGGCAGTCTTCCTGCTTGCCCCACCCCTGAACGCCACTCAAATCGGCCGGCTGTGGGAGCCATGTGCTCTCTGCGTGTCGTGCCCCCTCGACGGGGGGCCTTCCGTGTGCTGTCTGTGCCACAAGCACAGCCCAGGTAGCTCCCATTGGCTGATTTCTGGCCCACGGGCTGCGAGATTGTGCTGGGAGCTAGGACAGCACATTAATCCCTCCCCAGGGGCATGTGGGGTGCAGAGAGCACGTGGCTCCTGCAGCTGGCCGCTTTGAGCTTTGTGCAGAGGTGGGGCAGGCAAGGGGCCTGCCTGAAGCGCGTGCTGGGCTGGGGAACGGTGACAGGCAAGAGGTGCTGGTTTGGCGGGAGGGATAGCTCAGTGGTTTGAGCATCAGCCTGCCTAAATCTAAGGCTGTGAGTTGAATCCTTGCGGGGGCCATTTAGTGATCTGAGGCAAATCTGTCAGGGAAAGGAACAGCCTGAGGCAATGATTGGTTCCCCGGCCTGTCTGGCCATCAAGGGCTGTGATGTAATCACGGGGTGCCCTGTGATGTCATCATCATTGGGTGCCCAGGCCAGCAGTGCCCTAGGCAACTGCCTAGTTTGCCTAAGCTCCTGGGCTGCCCCTGGTCAGGGATGGTACTTGCCACAAGGGCAGGGAGCTGGACTTGATGACCTCTCAAGGTTCCTTCCAGCTCTATGAGATAGACCAGGGGCTGGCAAAATGGAGATGTACCTAAGGGGACTGTCTGTCACTCTGTGGTAAGGGTGGTACGGTGATCAAGGGTATTACCAGCTTGGTGAAGTGCACTTCTAAAATGCCTTTTTTCCCCCAGAAGTTCCCTAAAAGTGGGGGGACCACCTACTCCCAAATTGTGGCCCCGCCTCCTGTGCCACCCTTCCCTCCCCAAACCCCACTCCTCTTCTCTTCCTCCCTTCCATCATTCGAGGCCCTGGACTGTTCTGGCATCCCTGTTTAGAACACACCACCAGTTAGGAGTGTCCACTCTGGTGTTGCTGGTAGGATTGCCAAGTGTCCAGTTTTCACACAGAGTGTTCATTATTTGGGTCCCCTGTCCGGTAAAAAAAACAGAAAATACCGGACATGTGAAATGTCCAGTAGTTCCTGTTTCCCTTAGGCGGAAACCTGGAGTGGATAGTTCTCTCCTGCTGTGGGTGGCAGGGGGCAGTGAAGTGAGGAGCGCAGGGCCATTTAAAGTCATGGCACCTTTTTTTTTTTTTTTTTTGCTTAACAACTTTGGTCTCCTCCCTTTTTTTTTTCCTGGTGTGTTTTTTTTTGGGGGGGGGGGGGAGGGAAGGAAGGGGAGTGTTCGGTATTTTTTGTTAAACCATCTGGCAACCCTAGCTGCTGGTCTGCCTGAGATCAGCACTCACAGTCCAGGCAGCAGGCCAACAATTGCTTAGGTTGGCGTTTGGTTGGGGCACTATGGTTCACACCCCCTGTAACACATGCCACAAGGCCTCTAACACGCAAGAGCCTTGGTTTTAGGTCAGCACGTCTGCAGCGGTGGGCCCACTGACTCTGCAAGGGCATCCATTCTGATGGAAGAGCGCCACCTGTTGAACTGTTTTATTAGTGCTGGGGAGAGCAATGCGATGTGTGTTCGCCGACACCTTTCATCTGATAACGTGAAAACATTTCTCACGTTGATTCTCCCAATCAACACACACGCTCGGATTGAAATTCAGCTCGAAAACCTTTGGAGACAGGCTGGAGCCGTCTTTCTGGTCTGTCCGTCACCTACCTTGATGTGCCGAACTGAGTCTACATGTAGTGACTGGATACAGACCAGGAGCTGAGAAAATAAAGAGAGACCATGTTCAGCACAAACTGGGACCCACGGAGGACTGGATAAGAATGACTCTTTCCCCTCTCTCCGCTTGGGGCTATTTCAGCGGACACACTCCCTGCTCAAAACGCACAGCAGATGACACTATTCTGTGCGGAGGAGAGATACTTTTTGTTACTCTTTCTCCCATAGCCCACGGATATTCCCAGATCCTTTTTGTTACTCTTTCTCCATTTATTTCGGGGCAGCACCATCTCTTTCGTCTGCCATGAGAATTCAACCATTTAAAATCCAGAGTTCAGGATCTCAGCTCTTCCCACCCGTGCGGTGGCCATCCAGAACGCCTGGGACAACAGCCAGTCCCCAGGTGACACATACCAGCCTGAAATGCACAGCTACAGGGCTCAGGAAACTCACTCTTTCCATCTGGGGTGAAGATCCACCTCTTGCAAACCTTCCTTTGCCAAACCACCAGCATACCAGCGAACAGCACAACCATGCAGAGAATCACCACTCCCCAGAGAACAAAGCTCCCATCACCTGCAACACAGAGCGGGCAGAGGCATATTTGATAGCGAGGATTTTTTTTCAAGGGGGGGAGGGGTCCATACGCAGGGAAAGAGAGGGAGAGACGGCCCTGCCCACAGACCCAAGCCTGCCTTTGCATGCTGCATTCACCATGCGCTTTATCAGCGCTGTTACCTTTCTTGGTCGTCTTTTCTAAAGCGATATCCGAGGCCGGGGGAGTGCCAGCTGCGTGTTTGGTATCCGTTCCCCCCACAGTTCCCCCAGCAGTCGAGTTGGCGTCGCCAGAGGCCATGTCACTCATGAGCATACTGGCCTGGGTCATGGGCTCTGTGGCAGGGTGGGGACGCCAGCCTCCCACTGTGGGCTGCTCGCTCGGGAGCGGTGCTTTTGCCATATTGGAAAGCGCTGGCTCGCGGCTGGATTTCGCAGACCACGTGGTGGGGGCGAGGGGGGTCGGAGACGGGTCCACGCAGATTTGGTCGTGTGTGGCGTTTCCGCTGCCCACTGCGATCTTGTTTAGCTTGGCACAGCTGGGTAGGGGAAGGAGAACACGGAGGTTAAGGCACGTGGAGGAAAACGCACCCGGACTCCTTTGGGAAATGGAAAATAGCACGGGGGCAGCAGGCATGAGGCAGGGGAAGGCACCGGCCTTTCCAAACTGCCAGGCACGGCCCCACCCACACTCCCTCCCCCTGCTTCAGCACGGCTGCCTCCGCGCGTCAGCTGTGCTAAGGCTGGGACCCCGCGTCGCCTGCCTTCCTGTGCTCCAGGGCCAGGAAGTCTGGGGCCATGCCCCCCACTTCCCATGTGCCGGGGCTGGGGAGGCTGGGACTACGAGCTGCCCATCCTCCCATGCTCTGGGGCTGGGAGACTCACATGGAGGGCTGGAGTCCTGCTCCTGCACGGGGGAGGTTTGTGGCGGAGGTGGCGGAGCTGAAGACCTGCCTTGCAGTGGGGGGGAGAAGGAGGCTGGACCCCTGCAGGTAGCAGGGCCTCAGGTGGAAGAGGTGAGGCTGGGGAGTTGCCTCCCCCAGCCCTTGGTTCACCCACCTCCCATGGAAAATTAAGTTACCTGAGCGATCACATCCCCTTGCTTATTTTTGTGCCAGCATAGCCAGATGCCCTTAACTAGAAGCTCTTCCATTCCCTTGACTCCTCCCCCAGCCCTAAAGGATCTCTTTAAGCCAGAAGTGCAAATCTAACCCATGTGAGCTCAAGGTTAGGCAAGAGGGCTTCATCCAGCTCCACTCAACACCTCCCTCCCCCAAAGCAACATCGTCTGGGGCAAATAGAGAGACAGGGAAATCTCTGTTACTTGAGCCCTGGGTTGGATGTCTCTAGTTTGTCCCAGAAAAGCAACAACTTCCTTCCAGCTCTGGCTCTAGCTTTAAACAGCTAGGGGTGCCAGGTGTCTGGTATTGGCCCGGACAGTCCGGTATTTGCGGCTTCTGTCCGGTAAAAAACCCCCAGAAAAATATAAAATGTGGGGTATTTTCTGTTTTTCTCGGACAGAAGGCCACTTGGGACATTCTTCCCCTGCCGTGTCTGGGGTGGGGTGGGAGGAGCATGGGGATTTAAAGGCATCGTGACTGGTTGGTTTTTTTTTGTGCAGCTGGGTTTTTTTTTTGCTCAACCAATTTTTTCCCCTGCCATGTTCGGTACTTTTTGTAAAACTATCTGGCAACCCTATAAACAACCAGTCAGAAACCTGAGCTTACTCTGTGTGGGGCTTGCAGGGCTCGGTGCTGGAGTACTGATCAGAGAAGGTACCCCAAGAGCATTCCTCACAGGAGACATCAACTTTCGAGGTGCCTGCGGGGAAAAAAATAAGTGATCATTGAGCAGTACGGGACAGAGGAAGCCGCAGCATCAGCGCCGCCCCATGGCCGCAGACAGAGGAGACTGGCTAACAGGGGTCGGATGCCTACCTCTAACTAGGACTCCAAATCCTGGCTGGCAGACCGTGTGGGACACACATCGTGCACAGCTGTTGAGAACGGCCACCTTACAGAACATCCCCGCTCGGCACTCGCACACCCTGCTGGTATCAGAGGAGCAAGGTACCTTCTCCACAAGGTCGTATTCTGTAGGAGAAGAAAGGGGGAGTGAGAAAAAAATTAGCATGAAGGAGACACAGGCAGAAGAGACGAGTTGGGCAGCTCTGGTCCAAGAGTCCGGGCAAGCAGGGTGGGACACAGGATCACAAGTGCCCTGTTCACCAGCAACTTATGTCACAACCTCAGGAGCAATCTGCAGACCAATGGGCTTGAGACTTATCAATCAAGCTGGGATCAGGCGGGGTCAATAGCTGGATGGGAGACTTCTAAGGAAATGCCACGTCCCATAGGAAATGGCTTTGTAGTGTGGCAGGAGGCATTCCCCTCTCTAAGAACTGAGCCAGTGCCGGGGGCCAGTCTACAGCTGATATGCCAAGTTCTGAATGAACGGCTGTTACTACTGGGTCCCAACCGCATGTGGGCTGTCAAGATCTCACTACACATTTCCAAGATCAAGATGTTAACTCTCCCACCCTAGCCAAATCTTAGGCTCTGAATTGAGGTTGGTCCTCTAAATTCTCCAGGCAGCTTCACTTAAACTTGGTGCTAACCTCCCTGTTCTAACCTGGGCTATGTCTACACTCGCGGCTTCTTGCGCGAGTAATATGCAAATGAGGCTAAGTGTGGAATATCGCTGAGCCTCATTTGCATACCTAATGAGCCACCTTTTTTTTCCAGAAGAGGCTCTTGTGCAAGAAGGAACGTCTACATTGCCCCTTCTTGCACAAGAAAAACCCTCTTGCGCAATGCTGTTACACCTATTACTTGAACGGCATTGTGCAAGAGGGTTTTTCTTGCGCAAGAAGCGGCAGTGTAGATGCTCCTTCTTGCGCAAGAGCCTCTTCTGAAAAAAAGGTGGCTCATTAGGTATGCAAATGAGGCTCGGCGATATTCCACACAGCCTCATTTGCATATTACTCGTGCAAGAAGCCGCGAGTGTAAACATAGCTTTGGTGTTTAGTGTTCTTGTGCATTATTAAGCAACTTGCTGCATCAGCCCAGAGGTTGCTGCAATCCTGGTAGTAAAGCTGTTCAGTGTCTGCAAAACTCTGGGTCCATCGGGGTGAAAGACATGAGAGATGGGCCCATACCAGAATCCCAGATCCAGACTGCAGGAGAACTAAGATGCAAATCTGAATTTCAGACCCAAATTAGCCTGGTTCGTTCTTCTCTCTAATGTTAGGTCATGTGGTGGGACTACTTTTCAAAAGGGGGCACTTTAACAGAACATCCAAGTCAAGTATTGGAGAGATGTAAGAGCAGCTTAGTTAAACATCTGACACGGATGATCTAGATGGTGCTTGGTCCTGCCGTGAGGGCAGGGACTGGACTTGATGACCTCTCAAGGTCCCTTCCAGTCCTAATAGTCTATGATTTTATGCTCAATCAAGCGCACGAAGTAGGAATGGGCACGTCTGGCTATTCCACTCTCCAAGAGCCTAATTCAAATACCACCAAAGTCAGTAGGAGTCTTTCCATTGACTCCAGTGGGATTTGGACCAGGGCCCATAGGCAGCCTTTGGAAGTCCTCTTGACACGCCCCTTTCACATAATGGGGAGACTAGAGATGTAAGCAATGAATTGACTAGTCAACTATCCAATAAGCAAAAGATTATCAGATACTCGACACGAGTCGACTAGTTGCTTCTTCCCCTCCCCTATCAGAAAGAGGCAACAAGGGGGGGAAGAGGAAGTAGTGTTGGGAGGGGGAGGCTTAAAAGCCTGTCTCCCCCCAGCTCCAGCTCCATGCAAGGGGGCAGGAGTGCAGCGGTGGTGTTCCACCTTTGAAATGTACAAGAGTCCCTGCTGGAGCTCTTGTACATTTCAAAGCGGAAGCGCTGGATCGGGGCCAGCACTGGCCCAAGGCTCCATGCGGCATTTAAATGCACTTCTGCCTTTGAAATGTAGCAACAGCTGGGCAGGCTCTTGCTACATTTCAAAGCAGAAGTGCCCTTATCGACTAATCCAATGATTCATCTAATTTTAACATTGCTCACTGCAGGGCCCAATAACTTGAAAAGTGGCCCACCTCACACGGACTCAGGACACTTTCAGACAGGCAGCGGAAAGGCAGGAAACCAAGATACAGTGAAACCCAGAGACAGTCTCGGCATGAAATAGGTGCAGGGGAAAAGCAAAGCAAATACCTGGTTTGCACGACACGCACGCATCGCAGCGAGGCCTCTTGTGCTCCCTGTTCAGGAAGTACTCGGGCTCACATTGGCTGCAGTCCCTGCGTGGATCTGTGGGACACGCTTTCCTTTTATGGTCATCTGACAGAGAGACAGCAAAATCAATAGGAAGTCTCTTACCAAGGCTCTGAGAGAAGCAGAGGGAGAGAACCAATCTGTCAAAAGCTGTGCCTGCCCTGCAGTGCCCTCTTCTGGCCAAGTGTAGCTCAGCCGTGCCATGCCTCAGTTTCCCTTTCCGGTAGGCTTTTCTCTTCTCCTAATACCCTGGTTTATTATCCTAAACTGTTCCCATCACAATAAAGTCCTCAGAGTCCAATTTCATCCTCCCCAGCTCTACCTGCCTGGAGTCTTTGAGTCCCTAGTAGACGGTCTTCTGCTGCAGCCCCCAGATCTCCTCCTTGGAGCAGGGGGAGTAATTAAGGCCCAATGTAAATCCTCACCTAGCTCCTTTCCCCAGTCAATCCCTCTAGGACTGCGGAGGGGAAGACAATAGGCCACTTCAGAAATTTTTGAAGTGGCCCTAGCCACCTTGGAAGGGGCGGAGCCTCAGGTGGAAGGGGCGGGGCTAGGATACTTACATGCTTCCCCACCCACAGACCGTGATTGGTCTAGGAGTGGGGGAGCACTCAAAGTCTTTGCCCCCTTCCCCTCCAGAGAGAACCGCCAGCTTTTCTGAACAGCTGGCGGTTCCCTCTAGGTACCCGTGCCCCCAGGTCAGTCGGGGCCTAGGGAGGGAGAGCATGCGAAGTCTCTTGCTCCCTGCCCCCGCCCTGCAAAAGAGCCCCCCCGCTTAGAGTCAGCCGCCAGCTGAGCAGCAGCTGGCGGTTGACTTTAAGTGTTGAGCCCCTTGCAGGATGGGAGGAGACTTCACACACCTCTTCTCCCCTCTTCCCCCCCCCCCAGTTCCCAAGCCCTGATTGGCCTGGGGAGGGGGGGAGCAGCAGGGCCTCCACGGGCCGGATCAACTCACTTGGCAGTCCAGATCCGGCCCACGGAGGCCCTTTGGCCCATCCCTGCTGTAGGAGGATTCTGCAGGCAAACCTCCTCCAGCCGCTGTCTCCACACCTTTTGAGGGCAGAGCTAGAGTGCCCGGATTAGCTAGGAAAGGAATCCTGCCCTGCCCTGTACAAGGCTCCTGGTCCCAGGCCTTAAAGAAACAGCATCCTGGGTTTTCCCTCAAGCCTTAACTATCCCCATTCCTCTCTCCCCATACCTAGCTCTGTCTTCTCTAGCTCTTCATCCACTCTTGCAAAGAACCAGGACTTAAAGGGACACATCACAGAAGAGGTGTGGGTTAACCACTAGTGCTTACTACCCTTTAGGGAACAGTCACCCTGTTCTATGTCCCAAGACTGTCCACGCACTCACCTCCCACACAACACTAGGATGGAGCTTAGCTCTGCACCTGTCCCCCAGGGCTGGAGACATGCTACTGCAGGAACCAGCCTAGGGCCGTTACCTCAGCATGCCGTGGGGTGTTAAAAATGAGAAGACAGAGTGGGCTGGCAGCGTCATACGGCCTCGCTGGCTCTTTCGGGGCAATGGTAACAATACCCCAGGCCGGGGCTACACTTTTGCTGCCCTAGAAATCTGCTCCCCTCTCAAACGCTGTGCAGAGGGGTGTGACAGGGCACCCCCGCCCCACACTGAAGCCAGGGGAATGGCCTTGGCCCAGCTGGCCAAGAAGCCCCACCCCCACAGCCCTGCTGGGCATGCTCCCACTGGAGACAAACTATAAGAGCCTCTGGAGCAGTTCAGTTGGGGCGGACCGTCGGGGGGAAGGAGCTCAGGCCCGCACTCCAGAGCAGCTGCCTCAGAGACAGCAGCAGCAGCCTCGGCTGCAGTAGCAGCATCCTCAGCAGCCCCAGCAACAGCCCGGCCAGGGAGACCGTCCCGGAGGGCCTGACCTGCCGAGCAACGCCCCAAGAGCGGAGCAGCACGTCAGGAACGGTAGGAAGTGGCCCAGGAAGGAGGTTTATCCTCCAGGAGCTCGGCGTGTTCCGGCCGGCATCCCTGCCAAGCAGGCAGCAGAATCCTCCACTGGCAACAGGGACCCGGTGGAGCGGGAGGGCCTGGGTCCACCTTGCTCCCCACCCCACAACAGACCAGCTCTCTAGGAGTCGGGAGGGTGACCTGCGGACTAGGCCTCAGGGCCGTATACCCTGCTAGAGGGAACTGTGCTTTGAACTAGGCCTGTCAGCTGCATATAGCCTGATAGAGGGACATAGGTTTGCCAGATGCTTTCACCAAAAATCCTGAACATGGCAGGAAAAAAGCTTGGTTGAGGGAAAAAAAAAAAAAAAAAAAAGGTCGTTGCACCTTTAAGAATCCCCGCATTCCTCACTTCGCCCGCACTAGTTGCGGCAGAGGAACAATTTCCGCGCTGGCCATTCGTCCAAGAAAAACAGAAACTACCAGACATTTTACATGTCTGGTATTTTCTGGGTTTTTTTACTGGACAGGAGCTACAAATAACAGACTGGGTGAAAACTGGACACCTGGCAACCCTAGAGGGACATTTGGTACGAACTGAGCCTACGGGCCATGTTTGCCCTGGGAAAGGGGACAGTGACCCAAACTCTGGGGACTTCTGGCCCGTCGAGGGGGCATGCCCCGCGACAAGGGGAACTTGGAGAGGAGCGCTCCACTCTCACATGTGTGGAAGGAGGCCCGATTGGAGTCTCTCTAGGGCAGCTGCTGTGGGGAGCAGAGGTGAGCTAGAGGCACTTCTAAAAAGGTCAATATCCTAAGCAGCCTGTGTGGTGTAACAACGGCCCTGACTATGCCCTGAGATTAGAAGGGCTGCCCAACGCTTGACCGCAGGAGCAGCTGGGAAGTGGGTAACCACTACCACAGAGGAGACACAGTGATGCAGTGGCACACGCACGGTGAGAAATCCAAGCCACGGCCTGGGCCAAAGAGAGGGAGCCTTCAGAGAGGAGAGAAAGACTGCAGGAGAACAGCCCATCTCTCTCTGCAGCGCGCACCCCCTGGGCTAACAACGCGGAGAAAAACAGCCCACTTGCTACACCTCCTGGCAAGCACCGGGTGGGCGGTGCAGCTGATAGCATCAGTGCTATACTTAGCCAGGAGATGTCTGGTGGCATTTAATCAGTCACCCAGGTGGCTCTCACCTCCCACTGTCTGAGGCCAGTCTCACTCGGGTGCACCACCGCAATGCCCATGCTCAGGCCTGCAACGTGACCCTTTAAAAAAAAAAAAAAGCTCTTTTCTGTAGTGACCAGCTGTGCCAGGAATTCAGGCTGAAATAACGTAGCCCTGGCTCAGCCAGCCAGCTGCCCATGAAATCAACACTGCTCTGGGATTCTGCTCAGAGGCACGATGCTCTCGTATAGTGCAGCTCCCGGTCAGTAGTGCAGCAGGGGTGCTAAGGCAGCTTCTTGCCTCTCCTGGCACCACAGACCATGCTGCACCCTAGAAGCAGCCAGCAGCAGGCTCCCAGCCAATGGGAGCGCGGAGCTAGCGCTCAGGGCAGGAGCCAGGCCTGCTGCCGGCCACTTCTAGGGCACAGAGCAGTCTGAAGTGCCAGGACAGGCAGGGAGCTACCTTAGCACCCCCACTGGTCACCTGATCCCCCTACAGCAAGGAGATCCAGTGCCTGATATTCCAAGACTCCGTCGCGACCTGCAGTTTGAAAACCACTGACCTAGCAGACAGGTTCTGGGATGTACATATGGGGCGGAAGTTGGGAGACAGGGATTGGTAGCTGATGCTGATGGTGGTGGAGAATTGGGATGAGAGTGAGGAGCTGAGAGAGGACTGTACATGCTACTTGAATTCTGGCATTTCCTAACTTTTGAGGGTTTGACTTTGCAACCCAAATATCCTTTCAGGGTCATTTTGGCTATATGTAGGGTAAACTGAGGCAGCCCTAAATGTGCTAGTAGGCCTCTAAACAGCATAACTCCATTCTAGGATTAAGGCCTGGGAACACCAGTCAGGATAAGAACTGCAGACAGTAAAAGACCCTAGGCACCATAGCAATCACGTTCTAAAACACTTGGACAGGGTCTCAGTTGGTAATGTAACACATTTTGCTTAAGATAACATTCATAAAATTTGCTTAAACTGTCTTGCTTCACTCCTAGATAATAAGCCTGAGAACCAAGCGCTGCACCAACTTAAGGCCATACCCGCCTGCTATAGCAACATCATCTATGCAGACTAAAATGTTATTACTGTTTTGCTGACATGTTTTGGCATTTGAACAATAACCACCTGTATATTAATTAACGAGCTGTTACTTTGCAATGGGCGGAGATATTATGTAATCTTTAGTAGTTCTATTGGCTTATGTGCTCATTTCGTCTTGCTGCTAGACCTATCAAATCATTTTTCCTCCGTCCACCTGCTGACTATATAACCTATTGTATAGTGTTAATTAACCAGTGTTCACCAGGGTAACCCCTGCATGTCACTCCATCAGCTGGTGTAATAAATCCTCCGCTTGTTTTCACCTGCATCCAGAGTGTCCTGGTTTATTTCCAACACTATATTAATATAGAGTCTTTGTCCATGGCCTGTTCCCCTCTCTGATCCTTTTTTACACTATTCTCCCTCTACATTCCCACCTCCCTTTTCTTCTCTCTCCCTCTCTGCTCCTCTTTAACCTCCCTCCTTCCTTAAACAGAAGAGCAAGCCAACATCCATCAGGTACAAATCAAATTGAACAGCCCCCAGATCTGTAAAATAAACTAGCCCCTCTGAAGCTAGACTGACAGACACCAAATGAGGCTCAAAGAATCATAGCGCAAGGGTCACTAGTCTGAAGCCTTGCCAAGATGCAGGGTTTGTTGCATCTAAACTATCCAAGACAGTTGAGTAGGTTCCAAAGTGGGTAAAAGCAGCTTCTTTGGCCCTAATTTCTTGTTTTAATGCTGGGGTGGGGAACCCTGTTTGGGTCAGGGGCTGCTGACTCACGGAAAACAAAACCCTGTCAAATCCAGGGGCTGACGTGGCCCCTGACTGAGAAGGAGAAAGACACTCCCCACGTTCCCCTCGCACGCCAGAGCCGAGGAGTCCCAGGCTAGTAGATTGTGTGTGCACCAGCCCCGCAGGGGAGCGCAAGTGGGGAGCTGCAGCCCCAGTGCGGGCTCTCCAGTGCTGGGGGGGAGCCCTGAGCCTCAGAGGCTAGATTCAGGCTCAGTCCCCGGCCTTCGGTACCCTACCCCTGTTTTAATGGAAGCAGTTCCTCCTATTCCTAATGTATAACATCTTGGCTGGTCTCACACAGGTGGCTAGCTCCTGAGCCCTTTGGCATCGTCGTGACATCACCGGGTCACAGCACAGGAAGTCCTGCCATTGACCCAATCCAACTTCATGCAAATGCTTCCCGGCGAGCCCAGTGCCCCCGTGCACTAACCAATAAATGTCACAAATTTCCTTTTGAGAAAAAAAAGAAACATTTTTGCACAGAGGGAAATACCACTCAATGCCCTGCCCACTGAAATATTCTGGCCAATGAAGCGAGCTTCAGGCATTTCCAGGACTCGGTCTCTCTAAGCCATTTCCTGTTTCTGACCACAAGGTTCGTTACTCTTCATGAGTCACAGCTGGCTTCCGAGCGGTCTGCTGCTTGAGCTGAAAACAGGCTGCCCACCTCCCTGTACCCTGGAGCACTTTCTGAACGGTTTTGACTCTGAAGAAAGTGACAGAGTTTCCCGTCTAGTGTTTTCTGTTTTTATGGCCTGTGATCAGATGCAAATTTAGCGTCATGGTTTTACTGGACAGTTTGAAATGTTGCAGAAGCAAATAGTTGGGTCCCATTGTCATACAGCGCAAAACACCAGCAACTCACTACGGCAGTGTTTTACACTTCCCCTTTGCACGGGTGTAAATGACAGCGCAAAGTGCAGGACAGGGCAGAGTCAAGCTCAGTGGCATGCAAATTAAGGTCCCAATCATGAAAGGTCCTGAGCACCTCCAGTGAGGTGCTGAGGGCCTTCAATAGCGGGTGGCATAGCTCCTCAGCAGACCAAGTCCTCAGAGTATGTTTACAACATGGCGACGATGTTGGCATAGCTACATCATTGTTGTGGCGCTGGCATAAGCCCGTAGTAAAGACCTGATGGAAGGGATTGTTGCATTGACATAGGAGCTAAGGTTGCCAACTTTCTATTGGCACAAAACTGAACACGCTAGCCTCGCCCCTTCCCTAAGCCCCACCCTTACTCACTATATTCCCTCTCCCTCTGCAGCTCACTCTCCTCCACCCTCACTTTCACTGGGGGGCGTGGGGGCACTGGAGTGTGGAAGGGGGTGAAGGCTCTAAATAGGGGTTGGGGCTCCGGGTGCAGAAGGGGGCTCCGGGCTGGGGCAGGTAGTTGGGGTGTGGAAGGCAGTGAGGAGTCCATCGGGGGGGGGGGGGGGATGTACTCTAGAGTGGAGATGGGGATGGAGGGTTTGGGATGAAGGAGGGGGTCTAGGCTGGGGCCAAGGGATTTGGAATGCAGGAGGTGGCTGTGGGTTGAGGCAGGGAGTTGGGGTGCAGAAGGGGGTGAGGGCTCTGGCGTGGGACCAGGGAGCAGCAGTTCAGGGTGTGGAAGGGGCCTCTGCTGTGGTAAGAGATTGAGGTGCAGAGGAGTTAAGGTTCTGGGCTGGGGGTGCAGGCTCTGGGATATAAGAGTGAGCTCCAGGTTCGGGGAGAGGCTCAGGCCTGGGTCCTGTGTTGCAGGAGAGGGCTCTGGGCTTGGGGGGGGGGGGGGGGTGGGTCTTATGTGTAGGGCAGGGGGTTGGAGCTCAGACTTACCCTGAGTGGCTCCTGGTCAGCTGCACTAAGTCAGGCTACCTGCCTGTGCCGGGACACCACGCTATGTCCCAGAAGGGACCAGCAGGTCCAGCTCCTAGGTGGGGCAGGACAGGGTTCTGCCGCACGGCATGTTCACTGCTCTCCCACAAGCACCACCCCCTGCTGCTACTGACCGGGAACCGGCCAATGGGACTGTGGAGCCAGTGCTCAGGGTGGGGTGGGGGGAGAGGAGAAGCATGCAGAGCCCTGGGCCCCCTTCCTTAAGAGCTAGACCTGCTGGCCACTTCCAGAAGCAGCGTGGTGTGCCAATACAGGCAGTAGCCTATCTCGGGTCCACAGCGCCGCCAACTCAACTTTTAATGGCCAAGGCCCCTTTTTGTTACAGTCAAAAACCAGACACCCGGTCACCCTAATAGGAACGTTGTCTCCCTGCACAAGGATAGCGAAGTCAACGGAAACGTTCTGCTGTCAGCACAGCTGGGCCTATGCCGGGGGTTAGGTCTGCACAGCTCCGTTGATTGGGGAGGGGGGATTTACACACACACACACACACACACACACACCACCACAACTGATGTAGCTACGCCGACCTAAATTTTAAGTGTAGACCAGGACTTAATGTCTGTCCTGCACGGACAGAACCATCAATAGCTAAAAACGAGCCGCAGGACAGGCTCTTCATATTAAAATCACAAGAACAGTCACACTGGGTCAGACCAAAGGTCTCTCTAGCCCAGAATCTTTTCTGCCGACAGTGGCTAATGCCAGGTGCCGCAGAGGGAATGAACAGAACAGGGAACCATCAACGGATCTCTTCCTTGTCGTCTATTCCCCACTTCTGGCAAACAGAGGCTAGGGACACCATTCCTGGCTGTCCTGGCTAGTAGCCAGTGATGGACCTATCCTCCATGAATGTATTTAGCTCTTTTTTGAACCCTGTTAAAGTCCTGCTCTTCACAACCTCCTCTGGCAAGGAGTTCCACAGGTTGACTGTGCACTGCATGAAGAAAAACTTTATAGTGTTTGTTTTGAACCTGCTACCTATTAATTTCATTTGGTGACTCCTAGTTCTTATATTAAGGGAGCACGTGAATAACTTTTCCTTAGTCACTTTTCCCACACCAGTCATGATTTTATAGCAGTGGTCCCCAATCCTTTGGGGCGTGCACCGGGCGCCTGGAGGCAGAGCCATGCATCCGGGGGCGGGGCCATGCATATGCCACACGTCTGGGGGTGGGGCCATGTGTGCGTTGCGAGCAAGGCCGGCTCTAGGTTTTTTTACTGTCCCTAGCAAAAAACAATTTTGTCCACACACTGCCCCCCTCCCACACCTTGCACACTACTGCAGGACAGGCACTGAGGAGAAAAGCATCCCTTTCACCTTGTAGCTCTTTGACTCCCACCATGCCCTCCAGCCAAATCCAGCCTACGTCTTGTCTCCCCTCCACACACATCCCAACCCCCCCCCCCACACACACTCAGTTTCCATCTTCTCTCCCCTCCCAGGCAAACTCTACCCCTCAGTGACTGGACGCAGTCTGCCCCCCCTTCTATCCTCCACATGATCCACCCTGCGCCCTCTCTTCCCTCCCAGCCAAACCCAATCACTCCTCTCCCCTTCCCTCCCCACTGGACCCAGTCCGCACCCCTCTCCCACTTCCCCCCACTGACCGAACTCCGTCTCCTTTCCTGCCCCCCACCAAACCCTCACGTCCCCTCCTCCCAGCACGTGCACAAACATTGGCGCACCCTGAGGAAGGGGTGAAAGTGGCACAGGTCCCCCTGCGGATGCGCGTGGACACAGCCGGGAAACAAAGGGCAAGGCCAGGGACACCTCTCCCCCCCTCCTCCCAAATCTCTGAGCCGGGGCAGGTGAGGCCCCGTCCAGCAGTTCCTTACCGCCAGACCTACCACATGAGGCTGCTGCGCCCCCCTGCACATTGGGCTGAGCTGGCTGGTGCCAGTCAGAGGAGTGCAAATTATCCCCAGGCGCCAGAGTCTGCTTCATGGATGGGAGGCTCCTTTGGGCATTTCCCGCTCTGCTGCTGGTGGGTGCTGGGCACCGGAAGCTGTGCTGGGAAGGTGACTGGAGCGGCGCGTGGCCAGTGCTCCTGCCGGGGCTGCCCCGCCACGACGCCCTCTCGCGCTCACTAGAGGGCGCACTTTTCTCCCTGGTGCCGGCGGAAGGCAGCCCCGGAACCATGATGTCATGGCGCCTCAGCCAATCACAGCAGGGCTCACTGCTGGCCCATCGCTTGCTCCGCTGCCCCGCCCGTTGCCTTGGGCGGGCACAGGGAGGCCTGCGTCAGGCAGTAAGGGTTAGGAATTCAGGAGTTCTCCGGCCAGTGTCTCTCAGGGGCGGCCGGAATGCGGCCCCTGGCCATGTGCCACACCAAGCATGTGCTTGGTTTGCTGGTGCCTAGAGCCGGCACCTGGCGGGTGCACATAAGTGCCCCGGCGGGCACCATGGCACCCGCAGGCACCACGTTGGGGACCACTGTTTTATAGATTTCTATCATATCCCCCCTTACATCATTAGGAAGGTATCTGCCCCCAGACCTGTTGCTCATTCATAAAACTGTGTGCTGCACCCTTATGCAGTGAACAGAAAGAACTACCCTGCCAACACACATATACATATTCCCTAGGGCATTTATCACCAGTAAGATGTGCCGTAACATGTGCCTATTAATTGTTACTGAGGTACAAATATACTGACCTGAGGGACATCGGTAGCAGCAGCTTTTTAAAGTTTCATCATAGAACCAGTTATTTAGCACATCACAGGAGCGGGCTGAGGTAATCAACATCTAGAAAATCAAAAAGACCAAAGACAGCATTAAAACTCCAAAACAGAGGCATACAATGCAGCATACTTAGTCATTATTCAATAGGCACCCAATACAAGACACAGAAGAGCCCATCTTCATGCAGCTCTTTTCTGTGAATGAGGAGAGGATGTGAGTGTAGGAACAGGATGCTGCATAGCAACCCACCCATTTGCCATTTCAGTGCTCAAAAACCAAACCCTTCTTGCTTTCAGCGACAAACAACTGCAGTAATGGTCATAGGTGCAGGAAGTCGAGGTGCAGGGGCATTTCAGCACCCCCCCCCGGTTTTGTACCCACCTTCAACAGCCCCAGGTTCTGGCCTCTGGGTGGCCCCTGTGGGTCCCACCATCCTACGATCTCACGGGCGCTGCCAACTCTTGGGGCCTCGTCACCCATTGCTCCTGTCTCTGCGGGCTCCACAGCCCACTGGCCCTGCCAGCCCCAGCATCCAGGCCACCAGCTCAGAAGGTTCCTCTGCTGTCTGGGGTCCTGCCGTCGGCCTGGGGCTCTGCTTCTGCCCTCAACCCAGGGATCAGCAGCTGCCCCCAGCTTGGGATGGCAAAGGACTAGAGTTGTCCAAGGACTGGACTTGACACCATCACCGGGAATGGCTTCCGGTCGTCCAGTCCAGCAGATTAGGCAACTGGCAGAGGCTGTTCCAGCGCCTTTGGTAATGCCTTGGCATGACCCCCTCCCTGCTCCAAACCAGGACTTTGGAATAACCAAAGTAGAATCCCTAAGGAACACATATCCAGTTTTAGATGTGGCATTCACTAGACTTTGGGGCCTAGTCAGTGCTCTGTAGTGATCCAGCCAGAATGGACATGATAAATAAAATAAACTTTTTACATTAATAATCAGAGTATTATTTCAAGGCACCTGGTGACCTGGGCCACTCACAAAAGACACGTGCCATCTTTGTCAAGGGTCCTTGAAATTCATTTTTAACACTTCTGCTGTTTCATTAAGCCCCTGGTGGGTCCAGCAGCCTCCTCTCCTGTATATCAACATAGTAAATACATACCTGCGTACCACTGCTTAACTGGATATAATCCAGCCCACAGACCTGCTTGAGGTTCAATTGTTTTGCTGGTAACGTGGGAGGAGAACCCATGCTGGCATCAGTGGTAGTTTGGGCCGAGGAGGGAGCCCATAAACCCTTACACCCATGCCAAGTTCCACTGACTTGAGCAAAACTTCTCTTGTGCGTAGAAGGTTTTCAGGAGCAGCCTCTGCTCTGGCCTTCGTAAAAAGACACAGTTGTGAATTGCCTCAAGATGCAGATAAGCCAGAAGGCAGCCGCTCCTTGTGCACCAGCACCTGGCTTGGGGCAAAGTGACGCAGAGGCTGGGAAATTTCACTCCTACAGAGCTTTTGATGAGATTGTTTGAACTTGGCATTCCCCCTTCTTCCCCTGCCCCTCCCCGACTATGGTGATCTGAATTCCATTTCAGCAACAGGTGGAAAGTGCACAATCATCTAAAACAGGAACTTGTCTGAGAAAAAGATGGAACAGGCAAATCCACAATAGACTGCGCTGCTTGGCAGTGGTTGGCGAGGTAACAAGGACTTCAGGAAATCTACAGTGTATCAACATCTCCTTGGCTTCCGTGGGAGAATTTTCTCCCGTCCTTCGACATAGAATCATAGAACTGGAAGAGACCTCAGAAGGTCATCAAGTCCAGCCCCCTGCTCTAGGCAGGACCAATTCCAACTAAATCAACCCGGCCAGGGCTTTGTCAAGCCGAGACTTAAACACCTCTAGGGATGGAGACTCCACTACTTCCCTAGGTAACCCATTCCAGTGCTTCACCACCCTCCTAGTGAAATAGTTTTTCCTAATATCCAACCTGGACCTCTCCCACCACAACTTGAGACCATTGCTCCTTGTTCTGCCATCTGTCACTACTGAGAATAGCCTCTCTCCATCCTCTTTGGAACCTCCCTTCAGAAAGTTGAAGGCTGCTATCAAATCACTCTTCGCTTCTGCAGACTAAACAGACCCAAGTCCCTCAGCCTCTCCTCATAAGTCATATGCTCCAGCCCCCTAATCATTTTGGTTGCCCTCCGCTGGACCCTCTCCAATGCGTCCACATCCTTTTTGTAGTGGGGGGCCCAGAACTGGACACAATACTCCAGATGCGGCCTCACCAAAGCTGAATAAAGGGGAATGATGACATCTCTTGATCTGCTGGCAATGCTCCTCTTAATGCAACCTAATATGCCGTTAGCCTTCTTGGCTACAAGGGCACACTGTTGACTCATAACCAGCTTCTCATCCACTGTAACCCCCAGGTCCTTTTCTGCAGAACTGCTACTTAACCGGTTGGTCCCCAGCTTGTAACAATGCTTGGGATTCTTCCATCCCAAGTGCAGGACTCTTCACTTGTCCTTGTTGAACCTCATCAGATTTCTTGTGGCCCAATCCTCCATCACACTTCACCCTTCTCCAGTGCCTGCTGTAGACAGTGCAGAGGGCTTTACCACTGACCTCGCGCCCATAAGAATGGCCACACTGGTTCAGACCAAAGCTCCATCTAGATTAGTATCCTGTCTGCCGACAGCGACTAATGCCAGGTGCTCCAGAAGGAATGGACAGAACAGGTAACCTTCAAGTGATTCATCCCCGTCACCCAGTCCCAGCTTCTGATAGAGGCTAGGGACACCATTCCTGCCCATCCTGGCTAATAGCCGTTGATAGACCTATCCTCCATGAATGTATCTAGCTCTTTTTTGAATGATGTTAGTGTCTTGGATTTCACAATATCCTCTGTCAAGGAGTTCCACAGGTTGACTATGCGTTGTGTGAAGAAATCCTTCCTTTTGTTTTGTTTTAAACCTGCTACCTATTGATTTCCTTTGGTGACCCCTGGTTCTTGTGTCATCTTCTGAAGCTCAATATCTCTTTTCTACAGATTAGGAACCCAGTGTCCTAGGTCAGGCAGCAGGAACAATAGGGAAGCCTAGAAGGGTCTGTCTACAGTGCAATTAAAAACCCATGGCTGACCCAAGGCAGGTGACTCGGGCTCAAGTGGCCTGGGCTAAGGGGCTGTTTAATGCCAGTGTAGATGTGTAAATGATACCTGGTCTCGGAGAGGGTCACAGAGCTCAGGTAGCAGCCCAAATGGATGGACTGCAGTTAACGCAGCCCCATAGCCTCAGTCCCAAGAGTCTGAGTCACCCAGCCAAGGGTGGCTAATTGCAGTGTAAACACGTCCCCTGGAATGAAACCCAGGAGCTGTCAGTCAAATGGCAAATCAGTAGGAGAATTGGAAATAGAATCTCTCTAACCACTTGTACATGCTACCATCTAGAGAAGGAGGGGGCAATCATTTTGTGTGGGGGGGGGCAAGAATGTGGTAAGCGGTCAAGGGCCGCACTCTTCCATGATACTAATGGAGAGGGTGTGGGGCCTGGTTGGAGTTTGGGTGAAGAGGGGGTTGTGACCTGGGGCAGAGGATTGAGGTATGGGTGCAAGAGGGGGAGCAGAGGCTTTGGGTTATGTGGGGTAGAGCAGCAGGAGTGGAGGGCAGAAGAGCGGGGCTGGGGTGCCAGAATCAGGGTCTGGCCAGGAGACACTTACCTGGGCGACTCCCAGCCAGCAACCCAGCAAATTCCTTGCCTTCCATGCCCTGGCAGGCAGCTCAGAGCAGCTGGCTGCAGGGCCATGTGCGTCCGAAAAGCTGTGAGCCTGAGGGGCGGGGATACAGGAGCCAATGGGAGCTGCAAGATTGGGGCAGGGTGTGGGGGCAGCACGTGAAACCTATTCCCACCTCCTCTAAGCTAAAGCTGCTCACAGACAAACCGGGCCCCGCAAGTGGCTTTTCTGAGGCGGGTACCTTATCCATGTGTGGGGGTGGGGCATGTGTGGGGGCGGGGCAGGCAGGAAACCTGACTGAGGCGCCCATTGTGCCCATGGGCTAGATTCAGCAGCTTGGCAGGCTGTATTTTGCCTGGCCCTGATCTAGACACAGTAATAGAACCAAGAATCCTGCTCTAAATACTAGGCCTTAGGAAAAACAACTTCCCTTATTTTTTTTCTAGCCTGTCACATAAGGAAACCACAGGTGTCAAACTGACCCAAGAGGCTGCCTCAACTCATAGAAAGTGGCAGTAGGGTCTCCTTGCCTATCCATCAGGAGTACCTTAGCCTCAGAAGGGCTGGCTAGCTATTTTAAGCAGTGATAAAAAGTCTCAGAGGCGTAGCCATGTAAGTTTGTAGCTTTCAGCAGTGATGACAGTCACATTTCAGGTGGAAGATCACTTAGGGGTCACTCTAGTGTATTAACTAAGACAGGGCTACTATAAGGTGGGTGCATAACTGGTTATATAACCGTTCCCAGAGAGTAGTTATCAGTGGTTCACAGTCATGCTGGAAGGGCATAACGAGTGAGGTTCTACAAGGATCAGTTTTGGGACCAGTTCTGTTCAATAGCTTCATCAACCATTTAGATGATGGCACAGGGACTACGCTTACTAAGTTTGCAGATGATACCAAGTTGAGAGGGTGCAATTGGTTGGAGGATAGTATTGTAATTCAAAATGATCTAGACAAACTGGAGAAATGGTCAGGTAAAAAGGATGAAGCTCAATAAGGATAAATGCAAACTACTCCACTCAGGGAGGAACAACCCGTTTCACACATTCAGAATGGGACGCGACTGTCTAGGAAGGAGTACTGCAGAAAGGGATCGAGGGGTCATAGTGGAACACAAGCTAAATATGAGTCAACAGTGTGACACTGTGGCAAGAAAAGCAAACATGAGTGTGGGATGCATTAACAGGAGTGTTGTAAGAAAGACATTAAAGTAATTCTGCTCTACTCTGTGCTGATTAGGCCTCAACTGGAGTATTGTGTCCAGTTCTGAGCATCATATTTCAAGAAAGATGTGGACAATTTGGACACAGTCCAAAGAAGAGCAACAAAGATGATTAAAGGGCTAGAAAAACATGACTTACAAGAGAAGACTGAAAGAACTGGGATTGTTGAGTCCGGAAAAGAGAAGACTGAGAGGGGACATGAGAACAGCTTTCAAGTACATAAAAGGTTGTTGCAAGGAGGAGGGAGAAAAATTATTCTCCTTAACCTATGAGGATAGGACAAGAAGCAATGGCATGGTAGGTTTAGGCTGGACATTGGGAAAAACTTCCTAACTATCAGGGTAGTTAATCACTGGAATAAAGTGCCCACCATTGGAGATTTCTAAGAGCAGATTAGACAAACATCTAATGGTCTAGATGGAGGTAGGTCTTGCTATGAGTGCAAGAGATTGGACTTGATGACGTCTCAAGGTTCCTTCCAGTTCCAGGATTCTATGATTTTGCTGTGAAGTGGATTAGAATGGAGCCCAGTTTTTCTACCCCATTTTTAAAAGACAAATGAAAAAAAATCTACAGTTGGTGGCTGTATCTAAGTCCTGCTAGACTGGCTGTGTGTGTAAATTCTCTGGAAAGTCGCTGATGAGGGCGGCGTTTCTATTCTTTCCTGGTTCTCTGATGAGATCTGACTTTGGGCTGCAAGTGACGTTCAGCATAAGATCAAGCTGAGCAATGTCCCTTGAAATGATGCATGCCACACGCACCCTCTTCCATTGAATTTCCTCGGAAGAGTGCAGGAGATTTTCCTAACTTAATTAAAGAAGAAGATTTTTACAAAGCATAAAATATTGAGCATACAAGAGTAGAGTTTACTCTTTGTGTACCGATCTCATAGAACTGGAAGGTACCTTGAAAGGTCATTGAGTCCAGTCCCCTGCCCTCACGGCAGAGCCAAGTACCATCCCTGACAGATTTGCCCCAGATCCATAAACGGCCTCCTCAAGAATTGAGCTCATAGCCCCAAGTTTAGCAGGCCAATGCTCAAAGCACTGAGCTATACAAGTATGAACTCATTCTTGAGTTACATCTGGGTGCCGGTGAGCTGAATCTGGACCACTGTCTAATAACTAATATATTATTGCCCATCTGCAAACAAATGTGAATCCACAAAATGGTCTGGTAGCACTTTATAGACTAACAAAACATGTCGATGTTATCATGAGCTTTTGTGGGCACAGCCCACTTCTTCAGCTAATATCTTTATGGCTAACCTAGAACAACGTTTCCTCAACTCCCGACCCCTTTTACTCCTTCTCTACTTACGCTACATCGATGACATCTTTATGATCTGGACGCATGGCCAAGAAACACTGGAGACATTCCACAGAGATTTCAACAACCTACACCCCACCATCAACCTCAGCCTGGACCATTCTACACGAGAGATCCATTTCCTGGACACCACAGTACAAATCAGCAATGGAAAATTAGACACCACTCTCTACAGACAACCCACTGACTCATACAGTTACCTACATGCTTCCAGCTCCCATCCAGAACACACCATACGATCCATCATCTATAGCCAAGCCCTTCGATACAACCGCATCTGCTCTAATCCCACTGACAGAGACCAGAAACTTCAGGATCTCTACCAAGCATTTATAAACCTCAACTACCCACCCGGAGAAATAAAAAAGCAAATTGAAAGAGCCAGACGAATACCTAGAAACCATCTACTTCAAGACAGACCCAAGAAAACCAACAATAGAACACCACTTGTCATCACCTACAGCCCCCAACTTAACCTGTCCAACACATTATCAATAAACTACAGCCTATACTGGAACAGGATACTAAACTCCGAGAGGCTCTGGGAGACAGACCCATAGTCTCCTATAGACAACCACCTAACCTCAAGATGATTCTTACCAACAACCACAGGACATACCACACTAATACCAACCCTGGTACCTTCCCTTGCAACAAACCCCGCTGCCAGCTTTGTCCACATATTCACTCTGCTGATACCTTTATTGGACCTAACCAAGTGAGTTATTAGATCAAGAACACATATTCCTGCGCATCCAGAAATATAATTTATGCTATCATGTGCCGAAAATGTCCATTTGCTATGTACATTGGACAAACATCTTAGACACTTCGCCAAAGGATCAATGCCCACAAAACAGATATTAGACAGGATCACAAAGAAAAAACAGTTTCTTGCCATTTCAACCAGAAAGGACATTGTCTCAACGACTTAATTACCTGCATCCTGCTTCAAAAGCCTTTTAAGACTACACTTGAAAGAGAATCCTCTGAACTGTTATTCATGCTTAAATTCGACACTTTACACCTGAGTCTGAATAAACAATCTAATTATCTTACCCATTATAAAGATAGCTTCCCCAATTATCACCTCTAATATCATTAGCTCACAGACATTTACCTTCCCTCCCCCCATCCCCTTTCTGTTCTGAAATTTGATTTGTCCTTTTCATATGTGTTCATTTTTTTAAAAATTGTATCCTTTGGTATATATGGTTGTGACTATTTTCTTCCACTATTTGATCTGAGGAAGTGGGTCTGGCCCACGAAAGCTCATCACCTAATAAACCATCTTGTTAGTCTTTAAAGTGCTACATAGTCCTGTATTTTGTTTCAGCTACACCAGACTAACTACTTCAGACGACCGGAGTTTTTGTGAATCCATTACTTAATACATCGTCTTTCCAGTAGAGGGCAGCGGCCTGCCAGCTTACTGCTTTTTTGCTGCATAAAAGCCACAACTTCCCAGCATGATCCACTGTCAAGTCCAGGTCTGAAAATGACACAGCATAACAACATGCACTCCGCCCACCCTCACCACCCACGATAATAAACTTTACTCATTGTCGTCTAAGCAGCTGCCAAAATTGTGCTGAGTCTGCAGAAAAAACATTGTGAAATGTGGTTTTTTTTTTTTAAAGGCCAAGCAGGGTTTCTCAACCATATAAGCTCTTTTTCTGCTGACCCACCATCCCTATTTCTAGGCTTTACACCAAGCATCACTGACGGTTTGCCACTTACGCTATTTCTCGAGAATAATCTTTACTCATCAGGCTCGTTCAGTGGCAGTGGGCATCACAGTACTAACTCAGGCACTGCCTGGCTCCATCAGCAGCAGTCAGCCTCCCATTTTCATTCCCTCAGCTATCCATTCCTATTTCAACCCATACACAGCACTGCTGCATCGTAGAGTTCTGTTATGTATGTCAGACAGAACAACGACCCTTGAGAAGCGATAAACGGGACTCTAGTCCAGGCCATGCATTTTGCCGCACATACCCAGTACCTGTAGCAGCAGCAAACGATTAATGCCAGATCAAGGCAGAAAAGCAGTTATATAAGCAATACCAGCAGCAGGGAAATGATGTGGGCTTCACTTTTTAACGTGTGCCAGGTTTTTGGAAACCTCCGTTTCAGAATTTCACACTTCCGTTCTCAAAAACGTACCGTGACAACCACAAAGCCATGTGGGCCGAAGGCAAGTGTGTGTCCAAAACCGAACAGCGTGTCTGGTAAGGAGTGGTGTGAAGTGCTGTGGTAGTGCACATTAAAAGTTAGGAGGCCAGCGAGATACTTGTACGAACTGAATGCTTCGGGGAGGACGTGGCTGAAAGTTACACACGGGAAAGTGAGTCTGCAGGCAGCAAGGATGATGTAATGTACACCTCCTTCTTCTTGCCTCTGAGGATGTAATTCACAGCACAACATGAATTAGAGCCAATGCACAGAGGGGATATTGAAATGGGTCAAAGTTATATCTTGGTAAGTGGGTTTGAGAGGGTCTAAACTTATGTAACACACTCAGGAAGGGTATGTCTACACTACAAAGTTAATTTGAAATAACAGTAGTTATTCTGAATTAACTTTAATAACATCTACACAGGCAAACCGCATTTTGAAATAAATTCGAAATAGTGGAGCCCTTATTTTGAATTTGGTAAACCTCATTCAACAAGGAGTAATGCCAAATTCAAAATAGCTATTTTGAATTAAGTGCTGTGACACTTAATTTGAAATAGGGGGCCTCCAGCCCTTCCCAGAGAGCCCTGGTGGCCATTCTGGGCACAACCAGGAAAGCTTACTCTCCTCTCCCCCAGCCCTGGAGACATTAAAGGGGTAGATCCTGGCCACAGTGCCTGTGCCAGCTCCAAGCCTGCCAGCCCAGAGCCAGCAATGACCATCCTGACCCAGTGGCCCCAAAACATGATCCAGCAAGCCACTGGCAGCCAGCCCTCTACTGCTCCCCAGGAACAGTCTGCCAGCTCCCAGGAGCCTGACAGGGGCTGCAGAAGGCGGGCACCTTCCTGGTCCAGGGTGGAGATCATGGATCTTACTCAGGTTTGGGAGGGATGCCCCCAACGTCCATGATCTCAGCCCTAGACGGAGGAATGCGGCCGTCTATGGCAGGATAGCTGCCAGCCTGGCCACCAAAGGCCACATGCGAACCCAGGAGCAGGTTTGCATGAAGGTCAGGTTGGTCCAGTGAGACCCCCAACCTTCCCCTTCCCCCTTCTTCCCCTTGCTTCCCCCTTCCAGCTCCCTCCTCCCAGGTTTCCTCCTCCCCTCTCCCACCCTCTTTCTTCCCCTCTTCCCTCCTCCTTTTCCCAGTCTCCCCAGAAGTCCATCCCCCCCAGTTTTGTTCAATAAACCCAGTTTCTATTTTTGAACATACGTGTCTTTTATTTGACATCAGGAAGGGGGGTTAGGGAGGGGTAAGTGGAAGGATGTGAGGGAGGAATGAGGCACGAGCCCCTGGTGGGGAGGACTCGGGAGGCTCTGAGGGGTGGACGCTCTCCTTCAAGGCCTCCTGGATCCTGACATTCCCCCCGATGGACCCCCCGGATGGCAGCCTGCAGCAAGTGCAGCCGGGCTGATGGCAACGACCCCACGAGCCACATCGGCGTGTCCAGAGGCAGCTCTAGCTCCATGTGGCTGAGTGCTGTGATGTCCCAAGTGCGGGCACTCAGGGTACTCCAAGACAGGACTGCTTTGCTGTCCCTTATCGAGGTAGACAAGCAAGTGGGGAACTCTGAGAACTGTCTGTCCGGGGTATGGGTAGGGTCCCTTTAAGCACGGAGTTCAGTTAGCCTCAGGCAGCAGCTCCACACACTAAGTCCCAACCTGATGCCCTGTCGGCACTGGTTCTGGCCAGCCTTAACTTTGGTTCAGGGTCCACTCAGTGTGGAAGCGCTATTTCGAAATAGTTTTTATGTACTGATGTGTTAATTTCGAAGTAGCTTATTTTGAATTAACTATTTTGAATTAAGTGAATTAGAAAGAGTGCTGTAGTGTAGACATACCTGAACAGAGGGTGTGAGTTATCCCATCTTAATGTCCTTAAAACACCCTTACCCATGTGTCACTTTCAATCACCTGTGAATCTGCTTTGATCATGGCCCAGGATCTACAATGAAGGATTGGTTGATTTGATTTTTTAAATGAATCCAGAGTTTTCAATCAGGGTGAAGGACTTAGAAATAAATGATCACCGAGATAAGACAATAGATTGATCACAGAGATAAGACAATGAAGCTAAATTACTTTGCCTAGCCAGTTTAAAGGGAAGCAAGTCTCTGAGGAATATAAAGACAAAGACCATAAAGAATTAACGAAGTTATTTGGGCATAAGCTTTTGTGGGCTGGAAGCCTCTTTGTCAGATGCATGAAATGGAAACTTCAGTTTGGGAGGGATATAAACACATGCAAAAATGTGTGAAGGGTTATATACACATGTGCAAAGATATTTACACATGCAAAGATACTATGCAGAGGAACAGTGCTGAGGAGGTCAATTCAGTCACGGTGGATGTGGCTCATTCCCCGCAGTTGACGAGAAGGTGTGAATACCAAAAGAGGTAGGGCCGGCCCATAACATTTTGTCACCTGAGGCGGGGAGCTCAAATGACGCCCCCATGCCCCCTTGTTTGGGCCAAAACTTTGAAAGGTCTCAATTCTGCCGTCTTCCTGTTCTACACCTCTCGTGGTACTGCAGAGAGAATACACATGCACCAGCAGCAGACACAATTTTCTACACTCTGGGTCCTAGTGGCGCCCCACCAAAATCTGGCCACCTCAGTTCACCTCATGGTAAGGCCAGCCCTGAAAAGAGGGGGAAATTACTTTTTGTAGGCGGGTTCTCTACATAGTGTGTAACACACCCATCTTTGCATGTGTATTTATCCCTGCCAAACTGAAATTTCCATTTGATGCATCTGACGAAGTGGGCTCCAGCCCACAAAAGCTTTTGCCCACATAAATGTGTTCATCTTTAAGATGCCACAGGACTCCTGGTTGTTTTTGCTGAAACAGATTAACCCAGCTACTCCTCTGAAACTAGGCAGAGTGCAAAGGAGGCAGGATCTAAGGTGCTGCTAGAAATTCTCTCTCTCAGTCAGTGATCCTTAGACCTCAGTGGTTCAGGAGCCATTATAGTTCTTTTCATTTCACAGTAGTTTTCATTTGCATACAAGCCTCAGTCTGAGTATCACTATGCTAGGTACAAAGACCCAAACCTTTTAGTCTGTATAGTTTGAAACACGGTACAGAAACCTGCCAAGACACTGCAACATCTGCTGAAGGAACAGAGCAAAAATTTCCTGGTGCTAACATAGAATCCAAGGGTCGGAAGAGAGAGACCTCAGGAAGTCATCAAGTCCAACTCCCCTGCTAAAAGCAGGACCAACCCCGACTTCACCACCCTCCTAGTGAACTAGTTTTTCCTAATAGCCAACCTAGACCTCCCTCACTGTAATTCGAGACCATTGTTCCTGGTTCTATCATCTGTCACCACTGAGAGCAGTTTAACTCTATCTTCTTGGAATCCCCCTTCAGGTAGTTAAAGGCTGCTATCAAATCTCCCTTCACTCTTCTCTTCTGCAGACTAAACAAACCCAAATCCCTCAGCATAGGTCATGTGCTCCAGCCCCCTCATTATTTTGGGTGCCCTCCGCTGGACCCTCCCCAATGTGTCCACATCCTTTCTATCGTGGGGGGCCCAGAACTGGACACAGCACTCCACATGTGGCCTCACCAGAGCCAAATAAAGGGGAATAATGACATCTCTGGATCTGCTGGCAATGCTCCTCTTAATGCAACTTAATATGCCATTAGGCTTCTTGGCTACAAGGACACAATGTTGACTCATATCCAGTGTCTCATTTGCTGCAATCCCCAAGTCCTTTTCTGCCAAATAGCTGCTTAGCTAGTCAGTTCCCAGCCTGTAACAATGCTTGGGATTCTTCCATCCTGATTGCAGGACTCTGCACTTATCCTTGTTAAACCTCGTGAGATTTCTTTTGGCCCAATTCTCCAATTTATCTACCTCTCCCCCTAACTTAGTGTCATCTGCGAACTTGCTGAAGGTGCAAGTCGCAGATGTTAATGCAGTGTCTGTACTTACCTATGACGTTTCCAAAACTGTAAACTGAATACACTGACTCCTCAAATTAAATCAAGACCAGGGTTTAAATTTCTGCTTTCAAAGCAAAAGTAGAGGCCAGACTTCCACTAACATCAGCAGAAGATGTGTTCCCCCATTAGAGGGCAGAATTCATCATACTTTATTTCTTAGCCATCCTCATCCCTCCAGGTGCCATTCTCAGACCTGTGCTGAAGCAATTCTGCCTTTAATTTACATTTTCACTAGGACCGGTCAAAGATTTACCATCAAGTCTTAATTTTGGCCAAAAATTGGGTTTTCACCTGAACTAAATGTTTATAGAAAGTGACTGCTGTATCAAAAACCAGTTGATTTTTGTTGCTGTTTTCAAAAACCTAAACATAAAAAATTATCTGAAAAAAAAACCAAAAAAACCCTAAACCCAAATGACAAGGGACCTTTCAGTTTGCTGAGGAAAGGTCAAAATTCTCCAACATACAAACATGGACAACAAATGATGGAGTTTGGGTTGTTGTTTTTTTAATTTGTCAAAATTTCTTCAGAGAAAGTAACAATTCCAAGCAGCTATCATTTTTACCATCCTTTTGTGAGAACTTATACATGGAAAAGAGAGAGAGGTCTCACAATATGGGTAGGACAATTCATCTCCTCACTGCAGCTCAGAAAATGCAAGTTAAAGAGAATCGCCTTTCTGCCTTTTCTAATCCAAACTGTTTTACAAATCATGGGTGTGTTTTTTTGCGGAAGGTTCGGTTTCAGTGCTAATTCTTTGCTCTCATGCAGTACTTCTCACCCGTGGCTCTCAAAGCATTGTATGTCAGTAATTTAGTGTCATTTTATAAGAGGGGAAACTGAGGCACAGAGCTGCGCAAGCTGATGGAGCCAGGTGTGTGAACCAGATTTCCTGATTCCTAACCCCAGGATCTGCCCACTGCAGCACAATGCCCATTAGAAAACATCACATAGGGCGGTGTGCTGGGAATTCTCTCTTTTAGCTAACCCCCATCAAAAAAAACCCCTAAATTCTAGTACAAATATAATTATGGGACATCAGGCCCCCTGACAGGGGAGACAAAGAGGGCCACTGCTCTGGGGCCTGGTGATGCAAAAGGGCCCAGTGCCCCTTGCTATCACTGCTGCAACCACGGCAGTAGCAGCCAGATCCCTGGGCCCTTTAAATCGTAGGTGGTGCGGCATGCTGTGTGGCCCACTCCTGGCAGCACTAACGGCTGCTATGGGGAGGTGCAGCGCTCTGTGGAAAGCACCAAGGGCTGCCTAGCTCCAGCCCCGCCCCTTCCTCCTGAGGCCCTTCCCCTCCTGGGGGCACAGAGCAGTTTCCCCCCTCCCCGACCTTGCCCGGGGGCCTGGCAGGGCGGTCGGCCCCACTGAGTGCTTTCTTTCATGGGCTTCCTTGATTTGACTATTATGTTGGATGCTATTGGGACTGTCCCTCTAAAAATCCAAACCTCTGATCACCCTACCATAGTGCATTACAGCGGAGACCCCAGCCTGCATGGGCCACTGGGCGGGGGGGAATGGCTCCGCCCTCCCAGAAGGGGTGGGGCTTTGGTGAGTAGGAGCTGTCTGAAGAGCTGCACGGCACACAAGGAGCAGTGCCCCAGTGAGGGTTGCCAGGGGTCTGGTTTTGGCCCGGACAGTCTGTTATTTCTGGCCCCCGTCCGGTAAAAAAAAAAAAACAACCAGAAAACACATTTCACATATCCGGTATTTTCTGTTTTTCTTGGACAGAAGAACAGTGGGGGCATTGTTCCCCTGCTGCATAGCGTGGGCAGGGGGAAGCGAGGAGTGCGGGGAGTCTTAAAGGCACAGCGATCTTTTGTTTGTTCTCCCATTGGGGATTTTTTTCCTTTTTGCTCAACCAAGTTTTTTTAGGGCAACTAGCTCCCCTTTGTCCCCCACCTTGGTGGGCCTGGTCCATTATATGCAAAGAGTCCAATGATGCGGTTTCCCAAGGGTGGTTTTCCAGAGACTATCCCCCAACACTTATTTTTGCCCCTTTATCCTGAAGGCCTCATGGCCGCCGCTCATTTTCTGATGATAGAAGACTGGCCAGTGCTGCCGGAGGAACCATCCAGCACAGTCCCAGGGAGGATGGGACAGCAAAGCATTTCCTCATATACTGTCCCCACCTCTGCTTTCCGGAGGGGAAATGTCACATGCCTGACCCTGAATCATGAAATGTTTGCCATGCAGATCCAGAAGGATTTCTTTAGAAGAGAACAGGGATTGTACAGGGCTGGCCACAAATCTCTCGGCTTCCAGAGAAGCACAACCAAGGTTATGAAAGCAGCGCTGAGTGACTTCTAAGGAAAGTAACTTTGTCAAAGGCCACCTCTGTTCTCATTGGCAAGCACGAGTGTTTTGCATGCTTGCAGCTTACATACTGCTGTCAGAATTTGGGGGAAATCCCTGTCCAGATTATGAGCAGGACATTCTAACACTGCAAAAGGACATTCCACAAGTCAGTTTCAAAGCCAGTCATTTGGGGCAAGAGGAAAAAAGGGGGGAATGTGCAGCCTAGCAGTTCCGACAGGCAGCTGGACTTCTCTGGCTCCTTCGTGTGCCATCTACCTGGATGTTACCTTCACCATGCGATATGTGAGGGTACAATGGAGCCCATGATTTCTATCCTCTAAGTTCTATTTCTGCCTATTTTATTTATGTTTTAATATTTTTAAAAGGATGTTCTTAAATGTAAATTGGATGTCTATTTAATTTAAATGCATTTTTCTTGATAACAATAAACCTATTTAAATTTGAAAATAGGACAAACCTATGTTAAGGCCTAAACATCTAAAGTCATTTCAATTACATTTAGGTAACAAATAAATATTCCAACAGCCCTCAGGCACGGCCAAAGTTTTTAAAGAAAGTCAGACAGTGAACTGGGGGAACTCACTGGCAAATTATTGGAACGAGAGTTTACTGAAGTGCTAAACCAGTGGTCCCCAACCTTTCGTGGCTGCCGGGTGCCCAGGGGCGGGGCCGCTCACATGCCGGGCATCCGGGGGCGGGGCCACTCACGCGCCGTGTGCCCAGGGGTGGGGGCTGCCCACACACCCTGAGCCCAGGGCTGGCACCACACATGTACCACGTGCCCGGGGCAGGGGCCGCCCATGCGCCACATGCCCAGGGCCCGCACCACGCACGTGCCATGCACCAGGAGCGGGGCAGGGCCAGCCCAGATGTTTCGGCGGGCGCACATAAATGCCCCAGCGGGCGCCATGGCGCCCGCAGGCACCGCATTGGGGACCACTGTGCTATACCAGCAGCTGTACCCTGCATTAGCCTTTTAACTGTTGGTACAGGTTGGACCTCCCAAAATCAGGACTCTCTGCTCCAGCAACATCCGTGTCTCACAGGCCCATGGATGTTCCTGGACTGGGGAGTGCTGGCTGGGAGCCGCAGTGGCAAGAGGACAGGTGGCTGGGAACCCAGTGGGGTTGAGATCAGGGCTAGAGCTCTGGTATCACATCCAGGGCCGCATCAGCTGTGGCAGCCCTGGTAGCAGGGTCGGGGCTGCTGCAGCCACGGCTGTGGAAGCAAGGCAGGCGGAGTAGCTGGGGCTGGCAGCGAGGACGGGCGGTGGGCTGGGGAATCGATAGCAAGGGACCTCATCTGCTCTAGCAAATGGCTTTGTTCAAGACCGGTCAGGTCCCAAGGGTGCTGGACCAGAGAGGTCCAATCTGTACAGAGAGAATTTTCATCATTTCTGTTTATTCAACTAGTTTGTGCAAAGTTCAGAAATCGATTGGGAGACGGAAAAAAAAACAAGGAAAGCTATTTTTCTTTTTCCAATATATGAATAAAAATTAAGTGTGGGTGGATGAACTCTACTAGTTCTACATTTGGAAGGACATGGTGATCAGAAACTATGAGTTCAGTTCACTATATAATACTTAATTTGTTGTTTTGAAGTACTTAGTTTCCTTTCTTAGGTACCCAGCACAAAGGTAGTGGTTATATTAATAATTCCTTTTAAAATGTCTTTTTGAGCATTTTTAATTAAATTCTCACTTCCATCCAAATGCAGCTTGTGACACAACTTGCCATTTAAAAATTAATCATTGCCTATGAAACAAGAAATATATCATCTACCGTTTTCTAACATAATAAAAAAGGAAAAATTCAGAATCTGAATAAATATTTGTTAAAGCATATAATTACTTAAATAAATACAGTGTATCCTCCTGCAAAATGAAAAGTAACACCAAACTACACCAACCCGTAAGAACGGACCTTTCTTCATGAAAATAACCTAAAAGTACAAATCATAGACCACTAGAACTGGAAGGGACCTCGAATCCAGTCCCCCTCCCTCACGGCAGGACCATGCAAAACAAGATTAAAATCAAAGCTTTAAACCAAAGTTTCCTGTTTCATTATTTAAATCATCATAACCCACCCACCTTCCTCCACCCTCCCCCCCCCCCCCCCCGTGATTTTAAATCACTGTTCTCAATGGCATGCAAAATTGTTTTGTGCAGTGGCAGGCTATCAAAATGTGGGAGTGGAGGGAAAAGGAAGTGATTTAAATCAATCCACCTTCCTGGCTCTACCACTGTGTGGCCATCGGTGACTTACTTACGAGCTTTGTGTTTCTGTTTACCAATCAGAAGAGAGATCTCTTATTATTTGTATGGTGGTAGAACCTAGAAGTTCCAGACACAGATGAGGCACCGAGTGGAGGGAACCACACAGGGAATCCAGGCACAGAGTGGAGGGAATCACAAGGCGACCCTTGACGTGCAAGCTAGGGCCCTGTTTGTACAAAAGCTAAAGACAAATGATTCCTGTAGTGTAGGGGGAAGAGTGACAGTCCAAAGAAAAACCCACTTTACCCAACTTCTAAGGAACCCATTTGAGGACAGGATCTCAACACAAAAAAATAATATCTAATGGCCTTCTAGATGTAAAGGGTCCAAACACTGAGCAAATGTGCATCTTGTAAAATAGTTAGTAAGAAACTTGGGAAATGCAGTCGATCTAGTACACTTGGATTGCAGCAAAGCATTGGACATGGTAGCTGGCACCTAGGAAACTTTCCTAAGTTAGAGAAGATGGAGATAGGTATAAGAATGGCAAAGAGGGTAAGAAACTGGTTAAAGGGGAGAAGACGCTGGGTTTTGCAGAAAGATAAGTTACCAGCTGGAAGGGAGGTTACTAGTGGAATTCCTCAAGAACTAGTTTTGGGGCTGTCATATCACTGCAGCACCTTCTGCTGGTCAGAAATTAGCTCAGCTCACTGCTGAAGCGCCCCCTTCTGGCCAGAGTCTCACCTGCTGTTACTTTTTTGTCTGTTAATGACTCTGCTGCTTTCTGTTAGGACCCGTGTGCCTCCCAGAACGCAGACCTCTTCCCTCAGGGTACTGTCTTGCCACAGTGCCCCTATACTGTTGGGTCCTCCCACTCAGGGAATCACCAAACTTCTATACCCATCTTGCCTCAGTGACTCAACTATCAGTCACCAGCTAGACTCATACCTCAGGGGAAACTACAGTCTAAAATTGCCAGTCATCATAGGCAAGAGGGTATAGATCTGCTGCCTTCTGCACCCAACTGCCTCCCTGCAGCCCTAGTACTCCTGGGGACCCTGTCACTGGGCCTCAGTCTAGGACTTCTCTGGGAGCTCCCCTGGCTCACCCTGCCTTCCCCCAACACTGCTCTGTCCACGGTACCCCCATTAGCAGGCAGCTAGGTCCCTTTCCCTCTAGAGCTGGAGCAAGAGTATGTTCTGTTTGGCCAGCCATCTCTTTTATACAGCCCTCCTGGGCTCTGATTGGCTGCCACAAATGCTCTCTTGATTGGCTCCTAGCCACAGCCTTCTCCCAGGGCTGCTTTAACCCTTTTTATTCTGGAGCAGAGTGACCACCCTCCTACAGAGACCAGCCTTATTCAGTACTTTTATTAATGATCTTGGTACAAGAAGTAAGTGCGCACTAGCGAAATTTGCTGATGACACAGTGGAGGATCAGAATATTACACTGGGTGATCTGGGTGGTGGTCATGACAAAACTGGGATACAATTCAACAGTACAATGTGTAAAGCAGTGGTCTCCAATCTTTTTAAGCATGAGAAATTCAAAAAGTGAAGTGCAGTCCAAGATCTACCTCAAATATAAATACTCTTGCCCCGCCTCCCTCCCACCCCTTCTCTGAGGTCCCACCCCTGTTCACTCCATCCTCCCTCTCTTGCCCATCCTCACTCACTTTCACCAGACGCGGCAGAGGGTTGGGGTGCAGGCTTTTGTCTTGGATTAAGGGATCTGAAGTGTGAGAGGGGCTCTGAGCTGAGCTTGGGGCAGGCAGTTGGGAGGTAGGAGGAATTCTAGGTGCAGGCTCTGAGACGGTGTTTGGATGAGGGGTGCTAGGGGTACAAGAGGGGATTCATGACTGGGGTAGGAGTTCGGAATGTGGGCCCCAGCTTGGCACTGCTTACCCCAGGTGGCTCCTGGGTGGTGGTCCAGGTGGGCTAAGGCAGGCTCACCCCTGCACCACTCTCAAAAGCAGCCAGCAAACTCCCTCCCAAATCCTGTTATGCCCCCTCTGGCTTTGTGTAGATAGGGATACAGAATAGGAGGGGGCATCTTGACATCAGCGCCCCTCATCTCCCTCCCCTCCCCTGCTCAGAAAATAGAAGGGTCCCCAGGGGGAGGGGCATGTCGAAGGCACAGGGCAGGAGATGAGCAGCAGTAGGAGGAGGGGCAGCTGAAGTGCTGGCACTTGATAGCCTCTTGGCCAAACAAGTCAAGATCACCTGCCAAAGGCTCCAAGATCTACCAGTAGGTCCCAATCAATTGGTTGGTGACCACTGGTGTAAGGTCATGCACCTACGGTCTAGCAAGGAGAATTTCTGCTACAAGCAGTCGGCTCATCAGCTGGGAGCGAGAGAGTAGGAGAGACTGACCCAGGTGTGCACTTTGATCACAGGGGGTACGTCTAGACTACATCCCTCTGTCGCCAGAGGGCTGTAAATTAGACATACCAAAATTGCTAATGGAGCAGGGATTTAAATATCGCACGCTTAATTAGAATAAAAATGGCTGCCTCTTTTTGCCGACAACAAGCAGCAGTCTAGACGGGGATCGGTCAACAAGGAAAGCCTTTTCCAACCGATCCTGTAAACTTCGTTGCATAAGGCAAAAGGGATCGGTCGGAAAAGGCTTTCCTCGTTGAGCGATCCCCATCTATACTGCTGCTTGTTGCTGCCAAAGTTCCACATCGGCAAAACGCGGTGGCCATTTTTATTCTAACGAAGCGCGGGATATTTAAATCCCTGCTTCATTAGCAATTTCGGTATGTCTAATTTACAGCCCTCTGGTGACAGAGAGATGTAGTCTAGACATACCCAGGATGACTACTCACCACCAATGCGATGCTGCTGTGAAAATAGCAAATGCAAACCTCAGCTGTATCAGGCAAAGCATTTCTAGCAGAGATAGGAAAGTGTGCATGCCATCGTACAAGATACTGGGAGGCCTTCCCATGGAAAACTGTGCACAATTCTGGTCCCCCATGTCCAAGAAAGAGGTACTGAAACTGGAACAAGTGCAGAGAAGAGCTACTAGGGGAATGGGGGGTCTCTTCTATAAGTGGGGACAGGAAGGGCGTGGTGCGTTTAGCTTAGCGCAAGGAAGCCAGAGAGGGGATCTGATAGCTCTCTAGAAATACATCCAGTGGTAAACACTAGGGGCAGTGAAGCTATTTAAGGACAATGTTGGCACACAAATAAATGGGGATCAACTGGCCATGAACAAACTGTAAGCTGGAAATTGGAAGGTTTCTAACCAACAGGAGAGTAAGTCCTGGAACAGCCATCCAATAGAAGTTGCAGGGCAATCAACATAATTATCTCTAAGAGCAAGCTAGACACATTGATGAGAGGATTCCACTTTGTTGCTTGTGACCAGGGCTGACGATGCTCAGCAGCCCTGAGAGTCCCTCCTGGTTCACATCAGATATCCCTAAAATCTCATGCTTCAGTCACCTCCTGGTTCACCTGGGTGTCTCTCAATTAATTCTCTGCCTTGCAGGGGCCTCCGGCACTTCAGTCCCTCCTATTCTCTGCCGGTGTCATATCTGGGCAGAGTTCCAATGGGCAGCGTCCGCTGGCTCTCTCGAGACCTTTGAGGGGCAGTGGGTGCTGTCTAGGGTTCTCTGCTCAGTATCCCCATCCGGTTCCCTCGTTTTAACCCTTTGACCCTCACACCCGTACCTGTTCTTCCATTATTTTTCCTCAGTAATTAGTTGGTTTTTCCAGGTTCTGTTGACCCTCCCTGCAGGCTGGGGGGAGGTCTTTTAGATGTGGGCGGGCTAACGCCCGCCGACCTCCTGGACACCAAATAGTCTGCCTGTGTCATGCTCCAGATCAGTCTCTTGTGGGCTGCAATACTTTGGTCCAATGTCATTGGCCTGTGATAGAGGGAGGTTGGATGGGATGGTTGGCTCATTCCTTAAAGTCAATGGCTTGGCTAAGCAGGGTAGGAGGGTTTCATTACAGCCCAAGTAGACGGCAGTTCATCTGGAGATTTTGGTCAAGTCCCATCGCTCAGTGGGGGAAACGGATAAGGACACAGACCTCCTTTGTATGGCATTTTGAGAGCTACAGATGAAAAACACTTTCGATGAACTAATTATTACGGGGTGGGGGTGGGGGAGACAATCAGATTCTGTTCTGAGATGGGTTTCATCCTGACCTGACTCATTGTTATTAATATCACTAATAACAGATTATTTCAGAACGAACATGAGCTCATTTAATAAAGATGCTTTGTTAGCCAAGAAACGAAGGGAAGGATTTGACTTGGCCAGACCCATTGCTCATAGTTAGCTCTTGAAATGAAGTGAAGGGGGCGGGGCAGAGGGGAAATCTAAGGAGTCAGCCAAATACTAAAAACCTCAAAACTACCTCCTTCTTACAAAACAGTGGCTGGACCTCCCCTTCAGACACTCATGCTACACTAAAGCTTCTGTTTAGGGGACCACTAAAAAAACCCAAGACTGTGAAAACATTTGGGGGAACCCCTCCACCTCTCACCTAACTTGGATTCTTCATTTTTCATGGACCCAATGATCTTTGCAGAGTTAGGTTGTTATTAGTCACCTGGAGAAGATTCACTTCGTACTTTTTACCCCTTGTTGCTTACGCCATAAGGTGTGACCATGGTTGGAGAACTTTCACCTCTGCCCTACTCTCTCCTTCTCTTCTGCAAAAGTCTAGACACACTGAAGAATGCAGTGTCATATAATTGGTATTCATTTACAACACCGCATGTGTGTTGGCTTTATCGGGGAAACCTCTTGTGAGCTTCAAAAGTCAAATTCAGCTGTTTCCCTCAACTGTGAAAGATAGAGAATGAAAACATGATAACCTCAAAAACTCTTTTAATCTTCAGTGTCTCTCTCTCCTTTCATCTTTTGACTGGGTTTCCTTCCCCCTTTGTCATCTCTGAAACTCAAAGGGGAGACAAATTGAACTCAGCATCTTTGGTCACGCGAATGCAAAAAGCGGTTTCAATTCTGGTGGGCAAGTCATTGTCAGTTGGAACCATCCCCCAAGCTTGGGTAAGACAGCTGTTCCTGAAGGCAAAGAACAAGGGGAGGTTTAAATTGTACATTTCCCCCTGCCAAAGGCCAGCCACTTCAAATGAAAAAGCTTCAGTTTTACCTCAGTGACTTGGCTTACCAGACTGACCAACTCTGAAAGGGAAAATGTATTAAGATATACAAATATTCTTCAGTCGCAGTCTCGGGTTAAACACAACTAACGCCAACTGCTGTAGGCTGTCCACATGAGAATTAACAATTGTATTAGTCATTGCATAGTAATTGTAGTAGAGCCTGATTAAAACTTCACTTGTCCCTGGGCCTTTTGTTTCTCAGAAGCTGAGAACAGGCAACAAGGGAGGGATCACTTGTTAATTCCCTGTTCTGTTCATTCCCTCTGGGGCACCTGGCACTGGCCGCAGTCAGAAGACAGCATCCTGGGCTAGATGGACCTTTGGTCTGCCCCAGTCTGGTTGTTCTCATATTAAGCATAGACATGGCACCAGTCAAAAGCTGGGAGGAGTGTGGATAGTAGCTCCTCCTTACCCCCAGATGTGATTGTGATTGAGGTGAAGGTGTTTTTTCCCCCCTCGCTGTGGGCTAGCAGACAACACATTGGACTGGACTCTGCTAATGGACCACTGAGCACTGTGCTTAGGGCCCCATCCTGCTCTGACTGTAGTCAAAGAAAGTTTTATCACTTCAGTGGGAGCTGGCGGGGGAGGTTGACAGAATTGCTGGGCCCCAGTACAAGATGGTTGGGAGATGGGAGTGGGGGTTGGCTTCACATTCCCAGAAGGGGCAGGGCCCAGCCAGCCCTCAGAGCTACCCAGAGCACATCGTGCAGCACTCCAGTGGCCATTTAAAGGGCTGGGGCTCTGGCCATTGCAGTAGCAATGGCACCAGCTGGGAACATAAGAATGGCCGTACTGGGTCAGACCAAAGGTCCATCTAGCCCAGCATCCTGTCTGCCGACAGTGGCCAGCACCAGGTGCCCCAGAGAGGGTAGACCGAAGACAATGATCAAGCAATTTGTCTCCTGCCATCCTTCTCCAGCCTCTGACAAACAGAGGCCAGGGACACCAATTCTATCCCCTGGCTAATAGCCTTTTATGGACCTAACCTCCATGAATTTATCTAGCTTCTCTTTAAACTCTGTTATAGTCCTAGCCTTCACAGCCTCCTGCAGCAAGGAGTTCCACAGGTTGACTACATGCTGTGTGAAGAAGAACCTTCTTTTATTAGTTTTAAACCTCCTACCTGCTACCCATTAATTTCATTTGGTGTCCTCTAGTTCTTCTATTATGGGAACTAATAAATAACTTTTCTTTATCCGCCCTCTCCACACCACTCATGATTTTATAGACCTCTATCATATCCCCCCTCAGTCTCCTCTTTTCTAAACTGAAGAGTCCCAGTCACTTTAACCTCTCCTCATATGGGACCCATTCCAAACCCCTAATCATTTTAGTTGCCCTTTTCTGAACCCTTTCCAAGGCCAAAATATCTTTTTTGAGGTGAGGAGACCACATCTGTACACAGTATTCAAGATGTGGGTGTACCATAGTTTTATACAGGGGCAGTAAGATATTCTGGGTCTTATTTTCTATCCCTTTCCTAATAATTCCCAGCATCCTATTTGCCTTTTTGACCGCCGCTGCACACTGTGTGGAAGTTTTCAGAGAACTATCCCCGATAACTCCAAGATCTCTTTCCTGATTTGCCGTAGCCAAATTAGCCCCCATCATACTGTACCTATAGTTGGGATTATTTTTCCCGATGTGCATTACTTTACACTTATCCACATTAAACTTCATTTGCCATTTTGTTGCCCAATCACTCAGTTTGGTGAGATCTTTTTGGAGTCCCTCACAGTCTGCTTCTGTCTTGACTATCGTAAACAGTTTGGTATCATCCGCAAACTTTACCACCTCACTGCTTACCCCTTTCTCCAGATCATTTATGAATAAGTTGAAAAGGATTGGTCCCAGGACTGACCCTTGGGGGACACCACTAGTTACCCCTCTCCAATCTGAAAATTTACCATTTATTCCCACCTTTTGTTTCCTGTCTTTTAACCAGTTCTCAATCCAAGAAAGGACCTTCCCTCTTATCCCATGGCCTTGTAATTTACACAAGAGCCTTTGGTGAGGTCCTTTTGAATTTCTGGGCCCTGGCGCAGTTGCCTCCTTTGTCCCCCACCCCCTCTCCTCGGTGGAGCGGGTGGGAGCAAGATGAAGCCCCAGAGGCACAACAGAACCCACAATCCCAAAGTAATGTGCAACTATCTTGAATATTAGTGGGTGCGCAGAACTCAAAGGTTCCTCTGGGCTATAGGTCTGCTGGATTTCTCAGATCAGTTCTGTTTACTGAAGCTAGATCCTATTTTAAACTGCTCCCCCCCTCTCCGAACCAGTTTTTCCCTTGCTACAGCTCGTAATAAAACTCTGGCTACTTGTTGCTTAAACACAATGCAGAGTGAAGGCTTGTTTTCTTCCACATAAAAAACACCAAATGAAATAAAACAAAGGAAAGCAACTCAAATGCACAAATATAAAATGGGGCACAATGGGGGAGGCAGCAGTACTCCAGAAAAGGATTCAAGGGCTACAGACTGAATCTGAGTCAGTGGTGCTACTGTGAAAAAGGCAAAGGCCATTCTGGGACGGGTTGTTACACATGAGACATGGGAAGAAATTGTTCCACCCTGCTCGGCAGCAGTGAGCAACGTTCCTTCTAATTTTTCCCATCTGTGTGCAGAATAAATGTTGTGACATGAGCCGAGGCATGGGCAGATGTGCACCTCCAGTAGAAACACATGCTGCCAGGGGTAGGCAGCTGAGGGTGTGTGGCTAATCAGCTGGGTGGCGTTTGACTCTCTCCAGAACAGTGGAGGCAAGTGCTCAGCTCACAGGAAACACTGGTGGGTGGTGAGGCCTTGGCTAGGGTACTGCCTCCAATTTGGGGCACCACTCGAGAAGCAAGATGCGAACAAGCAAGCCTGCTGATTGGGGCAGGGGGAGGGAGCAATTGCTCCGGGGCCTGGCTGAAACAAAAGGCAGAACTATGCAGCACTTTAAAGACTAACAAGATAGTTTATTAGGTGATGAGCTCTCGTGGGCCAGACCCTTCCGGGGCCTAGTGAGTCTAAAAGGCTTGAGTGAGTGGCAGCGGTGGCAACTGGAGCACCAAGCCCTTTAGAATCGCTGCTGCATGGTGCTCTCCAAAGTCCTGCACTGTGCAGTCTTGCCAGCTCTGATGGGAGGGGCGGGCAGAGAGTGGGCCAGCCAGGTGGTGTTGGAGGCTAGCTGTTCCAGCCCCACCTCAGGTCTCAGCTGGCTGTTCCCGGCCCCTGTTGCCCAGAACCCTACAAGCCTGTTGGCTCCCCTGTGAACAAACTGAGGAGTCCAGAGGAGAACAACAAAAATGATAAATGGTTTCGAAAACTCGGCTCTATAAAAGGAAAGGTTAAAGGAACTGGGCAGATTTAATAATAGAAGTCTCCGAGGACGTAACGGTTTTCAAATACATAAAAAGTGGTCATAAAAAGGACAGCGATCAACTGTTCTCCATGTCCACCAAAAGCAGGAAAAGTAGTAAAGGGCTTAATCAGCAACAAGGGAGATTTAGGTTAGTATGACACAGAAGTTCACTCCTCAGCATCAGTCATACTAGCACACTATCATCATAATAGAGACCCACAAGGTGGCGCGCAATACATCAGTGGAAAGCTAGTATCTCACTGATCACTAATATTCTTGTGCGGTATTATATCTGCAACTTTTTGTCTACACATGTGCTAGAATTGTAGTCCTAAAGTGTGTGTGGCAAGAAATTCACAGGCCCATGCATGGGGGGTGCAAAAGGTGTGAAAACATGCCCTAGAGTCCCCAAAGTTAGCATGCTCCAGCCAGCTGGGGAAAGCAGGAGTGGCATGCTACCCAAGCCTCCCTCCCTTGTGCTCTGGCGGGTTGGAGGGAAGGTTGGGGCTGATTTCCCTGCTTACTTAGATGATCATAATGGTTGCTTCTGACCTTAAAGTCTATGAGACCACGGTGGGGACATTCACTTCACACCCTTGCAATCCATATTTACAGAAAAAAAAGCATCCATCCCAGACATTCCTGCATAGGGCCCTGTTCATTAGAGAAAGGAATGTGTCTTGGTCATCCGGTAAAGATGAAGATGGTTAATCTATACAAAAAGGTAAACAAAGCCCTCAGCCTAGGGAATGGGAGACAGCCCCTAAAATTTTAATTTGGAGGTCTGTACCTCAAATTATAAACAACTGAGTTAATGGATACTACTACAAAAGCATGTCAAGTAAGATCTCACGACAGCCCGGGGCATGCTGGTGCACTATAGTTACAGGAGGACTTATGGATACTTACTGATGTTGTGCTTTAAAGTCTGTAACCAAACAGAGGGGCTATGTTTACACTGGCAGCTTCTTGTGCAAAAACTCTTCCACAAGAGAGCATCTACACTGCCATGTGCTTTTGCACAAGAGCATCCATGGCAGTGTAGTGCTCTCTTGCGCAAAAAAGCTCTGATGGCCATTTTAACCATAGGGGCTTCTTGTGCAAGAAATTCATGTTGCCTGTCTACACTGCCCTCTTGTGGAAGAGCTCTTGCACAAGAGGGCTTATTCCTCATGGGGAGAGGAATAACTCTTCTGGAAGAAGCCCTGTTTTACAACGCTATACTGTAAATTTACTTCTGGAAGAACACTCGTGCAGTGTAGACAGCTGGCAAGTTTTTGTGGAAGAACAGCTGTTCTTCTGCAAGAAACTGCCAGTGTAGATGTAGCCAGGGAGAAACAAATGGAATCAAAACAACAGCAGTCCCATTTACATCTGAAAAAACATGAGAGTGGGAGGCACAGCAGGAGACCTTCCTGCCTTGGGCAAAAGGGTGAGTGAACTTTGGGAAGACAGCCTAGCATCTGTATCTTAGCAGGAGAGGCTGGGCTGACTCCAAAGAATAAACGTCAAAGATTTATTAGACTATAAAAAGAAAGGGAAAGGCCCCATAGTTATCCATCACGTAGAAGATTAAAGGGGCCAGAGCTCTTAAAGTCATAGAATGTTGGGTTCTTTAACCAGGGAGGCTCAAGTCTCCGGGAACTGAACCCAGCTGAGAAACCTGCTTAAGTAAAGATTGTAACTTGCTAAAATTAACGTTTCGTCTTTGAAGTATATTTTTGCTTTTGTTTCTTTGTAACCCCTTCTATCTTTACTCTGAAGGTTTGGGATCACTCGACTGTATGATTTTCTGTTAAATACGCCTATTCTGCTTCTATTATAAACTAATTCAGGGCTGCAATTGACATGAGAGAGGTAGCCGTGTTATTATTCCTGCTAAAACAGACTGAGAAGTCCAGTGGCACCTAAAAAGCTAACATTTATTTGGGCATAAGCTTTCGTGGGCTGGAGCCCACATCAGATGTTCCAGCCCACAAAAGCTTATGCTCAAATAAATCTGTTAGCTTTTAAGGCACCACAGGACTCCCTGTTGTTTCTGAATGAAGAGAGTTTGTCAAGCCCCAGTTAAATTACCAGCCTGCAGCATATCATCTCTTTAAAGCAGCAATGAACGTAATAACCTCTGAGTGTTCAAAGAGAGGGCTGGCCACGGCCAGGCGATGCCTCTGGGGGAATTCAGGAGCTGGACTTCAGTGTTTATTATCTGCAAGGTAAACACTGGACTGGTAGAGTTGTGAAGAGTGTGCTGGCAAGGAGCTGTCTTGGAGATTATCGGTAGCAAAACTCTCCCGTGCTGCAGGTGGAGAGGTAACACAGTGACTCAGTTCTGGGAGCCCCAGTAGCCTGGCATGCTGGCAGCTGGTCTGAAGGAAATCCAGAATGAAGTGGTGGTAGGGTTTTCAGAGTGACAATAACTGGATGGTGGAAACCAGGGTGTGAGTAGATGGCTGGTAGTCGGGCTGCTGGTGTCAGGGCTGCATAGCATTTAAGGCACAGAATCGCAGGGCAAGAGTGACACAGCCCCCTTCTAATTTGGGTTCAGCCCCACAGCTGGCTATTAAGACAAACTTGGTAGTTGTGAGGATAGTTCGTTCCCTAAGCAGGCTGTGGAATCTCTTGTACTGGAGGTTCAGAATTAGACAAACACTTGGCAGGGGGGTTTATTTAATCCTTCCTCAGCCTGGGGGAATGGATTTCAGCTCCCTTCCAGCCCTACATGTTTCTGACTCTATGACCAAGAACACATCTTTAACAAGGGCACAGTGAACCTTTTGACTATCGTGTGGATACGCTGGTTTTAGAGCACCCCGCTTTGCTCCTCGTCTTCACTCTGCTAGTGCTCACAGGCATGAGAGCTACTCCCATGTAATGCACGGTCATTACAGAGGTAACACTGATCTCAGGGTCATGCCACAATTCAGTCAGCCTCAGACAACTCATTCGTTAATATTCATTTGAGCTCAGAGAGAAAAAAAAGTGGTGAATCACAACGAGACAAGAAAGTCAGTTTGCTATAGATGAGTTGTACATCAGGAAAAATAGTACATTACAGTAAAAAAAAAAAAAAAAAAAAAAAAAAAAAGGGTTCTTCTACCAGCAGGAGCTCCTCTGGAACTGACTAATGCAACAGCAAAACAGTTGCCTCCTCTTCGAGCGCCTACTGAAATGCTGAGAATACCGAATAGAAAACCGCCCAAGTCTAAGAGTGGGGCCAGAGACACTTAGTCTGTCTGATGGAGGATAGCATATGGAAAGGAGAGTCAGTACTGTTCATTTTTTACATTCAATTAACTGAAGAGCAGAAAAATAGTTTAAATATAAGTAGTAGGATATGAATGGTCAGACACTAAACAGGACCAGATTCTTTCCAATCGCTCTTAAGAATGACAAGAGGAGACATTGGCTGTGTCTACACTGGGCCACTTATTCCGGAAAATCAGTCGCTTTTCCAGAATAAGCTGCGAGCTGTCTACACTGGCCCTTGAATTTCCGGAAAAGCAACGCTGCTCTACTGTACAAAATCAGCCGCTATTCTGGAAAAACTATTCTGCTCCCGCTCGGGCATAAGTCCTTATTCCGGAACACTGTTCCAGAAAAGGGCCAGTGTAGACAGCCCAGTAGTCTTTTCCGGAAAAAAGCCCCGATCGCGAAAATGGCAATCGGGGCTCTTTTCCGGAAAAATGCGCCTACATTGGCCACAGACGCTTTTCCAGAAAAAGGGCTTTTCCAGAAAAGCAGCCTGCCAATGTAGACGCTCCTTTTCCGGAAAGACTGAAAACGGAATAGTATTCCGTTTTAAGCATTTCCGGAAATTCATGCCAGTGTAGACACAGCCAAACAGTTAAAAAAAAAAAGTCCATGGACCAAAGCAAACAGGCCTGGTCTACACTACAGAGGAATGTTGAATTAAGATCCGCAACTCCAGCTGCATTAATTACTCATAGACTCATAGACTTTAAGGTCAGAAGGGACCATTATGATCATCTAGTCTGACCCCCTGCACAGTGCAGGCCACAGAATTACGTAGCTAGAGTTGCGTAGCTGGAGTCGATACATCTTACATCACGTTTCCGCACCATCCACACAGCGGGAGGCCTATGGGAACATCCCTCACAAAAGGAAGAGAACCAGAGGCTGCCCTCATGTTTGATTTACAGGTCTATACTAGACCTGCTAAATCCAATGCCAGAAGATCAACCTCTGGAGCATTCCTCTGCTAGTGTAGACATGGCCTCAGAGACTATGTGACTCCAGGTTTTAACAGGAATGGGATAAATAATGGCTAACATTAATCTGATTATTGATACTCACGATTAGAAAAGCAAATGCACTCTCTTGCAATAACACAACAATTTTGCACTGATCTAGCGCCTCTCCCCCCAAATGATCATATAGACCATCCGGTCAGTCCTACAATCGCCTTACTCAGGTGAGTCATTCCAAAGACTGCCCATGTCCATTGGGGTTGTAGGATCTATACATGTATAGGACTCTTTCTACCTTAAGGATGGGAATCAGCCAGGTCATAAAGGCACAGCACAAGGCAGGAGTGTGGGAGGGGAAATTACAGTCCAGGGCAAACCCCTATTCTCATCAAAAGCGCCATGAGGATCTTCTAGTGTCAGTGCAGAACAGGCAGGATTCAATGTCCTTAAATTTCTGATCCAGAAGACCCACAAGTTTTAGATCTGGTTTCGATTTCTATTTTTAAAAAAATCTCCAAGCACAAGGCTCTGCTGAACAAGCCCTCCGTAATGTGTAAGTAATGTATAGACACCGTACACATGCAAATGACTCATTAACATGGAAGCATTTGGATTTTGTGATTTCCATTGCCTGGGGAAATCTTGAGGATGTCAGCACAAGGTCCGGATTCCAGCATACAATCACTCATATGCTTGGCTTCTCTGAGGCCAGGCATTTGATCAGCCTCCAGGGCATGGCTCTCCTGCATTAGAGGCCTTACAAGCCTGCATAGGAACAAGGCAATTACTGGGAACTGCACTACAAACTGTACCACTGTTATTCCAGGATGATACAGCGCCTAGGACCTATGTTAAGGGAGCACAGAGTCTGGGTTTCCTGGGTTGAAATCAGTAGCCATAACAGCAAGTTCTTACATCAAAGATGAGTTAGGAAAGAGTAGTGGCTGCCATCTATTTTAATTTAATTCAATTCAGAACCCACATCCCATTCATGAATGAGTTTCTGCAGATGGGGTGGGTGGTGTAACAAAGAACATTTTTTTCTTTTTACACCTTTCACTTTAGGAGATGCAAGTCAAGCCCTAACCAGCTTGCTTGTAAATGAGCCTTGCCCAGACAGGTTTTCCAAACTCTGGATAAAGGGTGAACCACAGGGCTTGCTTGCTATCAATGTAAACAGCACCGGGGGCCAACTTGCATCCACAGAACAGCTGGTGCCCACCAGCTCAGCTCCGAAAACATTTGCAGCCTTAGGTTAGTAATCGGAAAAGAGGAGACAACCAGAAATCAGGTTCAGGGCTGGGGTCCCTCCTCTCTGTCAGGGCTGGGGATGGATTCCCTGTTCTGTTCACTCCCTCTAGGGCACCTGGCATTGGTCCCTGTCGGAGAACAGGAGGGGACACTGGGCTAAGTGGACTTTTGGCTTGACCCACTCTGGCTGTTCTTCTGATCCTTTGCTCCTAGTTTGCCAGCTCTCTGGGGCGGGGGTCCCCTGCTTCTCTCTGACTCCTTCCTTTCCAAGGGGTAGCTCCCCACCCCCTCAGCCCAACGCTGGGAAGCAGGGGAGGGTCATGAAGCCCCTGGCACGAGGGGGGAAGTTCTGTGACCCCCCCCCCTTTTGCAGGGCACAGGTTCTTCAAGCCAAAGTTTGGGCTGGGTAATCCGCGCCCCCTGGTACGTGGGGCGCCCCAGCACTGGGTACCAAGGAGACAGCTGCTTGCCTGGCCGGAATCCCGCAGCCCCTGCACTCTGGCAGCAGCTCCCCTTAGGGGCGCCCCTACTCCCCCCCACACACACACCTGCCGGCCCCTAGCTCCAGAGCCGGCAGGAGCCGCCGCGCTGCCAGCCCCGCTGCCTTACCTGCGCGGGCGCCGCCTGGGTCCGCTGGAGCAGCAGCAGCAGGAGCAGCAGCAGCCCCCGGGCCGCCATCTGCCCGGCAGGACTTAGCGCATCCCTCGCGGCGCCAGGGCAAGGAGGAGGGGCGCCCGGCGCGCAGCAGCAGGTCCGCACGCTCCGGCGCCCGTGGAGATGTTCTGGCTCCGGAGCGGGGGCGGCGGAATCCGAAACCCCGCAATCATCAAGAGAAAGAGCGGCCGGGGTTTGACAGGGCGGGTCGTAGCCCAGCCCCCTGCAGCCCGCGCCCCGGGGCTATCCCGGAGCCAGGAACCCCGCGGACTTCGCTCCTTGGCCCGAGACCGCGCGGGCTCCCCCCGCCCCGCTCCCGGAGTCGGGAGTAAAGAACGTAGCCCCCCCCCCCCACCGCACCCCTTATCTGGCCAGCGTGCGGGGCGAGCCTGAATCCCCGCAAACTCCAACTGTCCCCCCCCGGAGATAGGGTGCCCTAAGCGGCTCCCCCCGAAAATCTGGGGCTTGACTGTCTCCCCCCCCCCGAGATAGGGTGTCCTAAGCGGCTCCCCCCCAAAAATCTGGGGGCTTGACTGTCCCCCCCCCCGGAGATAGGGTGCCCTAAGCGGCTCCCCCCCGAAAATCTGGGGGCTTGACTGTCCCCCCCCGGAGATAGGGTGCCCTAAGCGGCTCCCCCCGAAAATCTGGGGGCTTGACTGTCCCCCCCCCCCGGAGATAGGGTACCCTAAGCGGCTCCCCCCCGAAAATCTGGGGGCTTGACTGTCCCCCCCCGGAGATAGGGTACCCTAAGCGGCTCCCCCCCGAAAATCTGGGGGCTTGACTGTCCCCCCCCGGAGATAGGGTGCCCTAAGCGGCTCCCCCCGAAAATCTGGGGGCTTGACTGTCCCCCCCCCCGGAGATAGGGTGCCCTAAGCGGCTCCCCCCGAAAATCTGGGGGCTTGACTGTCTCCCCCCCCGAGATAGGGTGCCCTAAGCGGCTCCCCCCCAAAAAAATCTGGGGGCTTGAAGACTGACCCCGGAGGGGCTGGGGTCCCCCCTCCCCCGCCACACGCTCAGCGCTTGTTTCGTTCACACCCCGCTGAGGTCTGGGCGTGGATCTCAGCTGGATTCGGAGCAGGTCTCTGCCCCCCCCCCCATTGACTTCGGCCGCCCTCCACTGCCTTGGGGCTGACCCCGCTGGGAGGCCCCTCCGAAAACGGTTCTGAAAACAGCCTCTCGAGGAGGGACTGAGCGGGTAAAACACGCAGCCCGAGCCACGCCGCTGAGAACCGGGACGCGGCAGTTTCATGACGGCGCTTTTCTCTCTCTCGGGGGCGCCTGTGCTTTCTGATGAGCAAGAGGTCGCCCCGGGAGGAGGGCAGGGCAGTCCGCCTGGCTCGCCTCAAACAACCCCCGGACTTACCCGACATTTCACTCCCCCTGCAGCACAGGCAGCGTGCAAAATGCTCCCTATTTCACCCCCGACGGCGTCTTTATTAACGAGCTAGGATTGCTCTTCCCTGCACCCCCTCCCCCCAATCACATAGGTACCCACTTGGCACACCCCAGCCATGCCCTTGGATGGGTGGGTGCAGGACTGGGACCTCGCTTGCAAAATTAAGTTCTGATTTTAACAGACAGATTTACCTTGGACACCAGTTTATTGCCACATAAACCCAAACCTACATTAAACATTGGTCCCTAATTGCCAGAGGTGCTGAACACCCAGCCCATGAGCACTGGAGTTGTAGAGTTCACTGTTACATGCCGGCATATTATTTAGTGTTACAAATAGCTCCGCGGCTGCAGCCTCAGTTGTAAACTTACAGAGCACAAAGTGGCTGTGGGAAGCAGGTGTTTGTGGTTTTGGGGACTGCTAAGTGGTTGGGTGGGATAGTGTGTGTGTATATTTAGAGAGAGAGCGTGCACCTTGTTAAAATTACTCGCTGGAAAATGTATTTAAATGTTATGGTATGTTACATGGGTTCTTGGTTCATTGATTTTTATTTTAAATAACCACCCCTAGAATCAGTGCTGGATTGGGTTATTTTTGAACTTGGATTTTGAACTTTAATCAACAGCAATGCAAAAGCAGCAGAATTTGGGGATAGGAGATCTGTTTTATTAGATATCCATTGTAATAGATCGCTGTATTATGTAATGCAGACCCTATTTCACACAATAGACACTAACAGTGATCAGTGACCATTTCAGTTTTGATTTGTTTTTACTGACCTAGCACTGCCTTTGCTTAACTTTTCCTGCACAACTGGACTTGCTGAAATAAAGGTAGCTAGGTAACTAAAAACCCTCCAAGACCCCAGTATGTGAGTGCTACTAGAACTTGTTTCCTGTTAGACAAGTGCTTAAGTCTCTCCAATATGAGGAATGTGATTTAAATCAAATCTTCACTGAATGTGACTTGTCAGTATCAAAACAAAACAAAACAAAACCCTGAAGTGGCCACTGATCACTATTACCATCTATTGTGTGAGATGGAGTCTGCCAGAAATAATACAGCTATCCATTCTTAAAATGGGTATTCCAGCCCTCATGTTTTAAATAAACACGGTAGATTCAGCCTGCACATGTTTTGATTTTATTCAAAGTGAATTACCAGGGACTTTCTGAAAGGAGCCATACCAGGAACTACAACACCCACCTCTGCTTCAGCAAAATACAATTATTTTTCTCAAACTGTTCCGTTCATTTCCTAGATCAATGGTCTCCAACCTTTGCAAGCATGAGGTCACTTTCTGAATGTAAGTGCAATCCAGGATCTACCTCAAACCCAAATACCCTGCCTCCTCCGTGCCCCTTCTCCGAGGCCCCACCCCTCCTCACTCTGTCCTCTGGCAGGGGCAGAGGGTTGGGGCACAGGCTCTGGTCTTGGGCTAAGGGATTTGGAGTGTGAGGGGGCTCTGAGCTGAGCCTGGAGCAGTGGCTTGGGTGCAGGAGAGGGTACATGACGGGGGCAGAGGATCAGAGCTGGCACTAGCTGGACACTGCTTACCCCAGGTGGCTCCCCGGTGGTGGTCCAGGGAGGCTAAGGCAGGCTCACCCCTGCCCCATGGCCCTGCACCACTCTCAAAAGCAGCCAGCAAACTCCCTCCATCCCAAGCCTTGTTGTGGCCCCTCCCCTGTTCTGTGGAGAATAAAATACAGGGTGGGAGAGGGGGCACCCTGACATCAGTGCCCCCTCCTTTTCCCCTCCCTGCTCTGTGATGCAAGCAGGATGCTCCCAGGGAAGGGCAGCTCCAAGGCAAAGGGCAGGAGATGCGCAGCAGCATGGAGAGCTGTGCTTGAGAGCCTCTTGGCCAAACCAGTCAGGATCACCTGTCACAGGCTCCAAGCTCTACCAAGATCCTGAGCGACTGGTTGGTGGCCCCTGTCCTAGATAATAATCCCTTGCCGTGCACACAAAAGCAGATTTTAAGGACAAATGATTTTTCCAGTGCCCCATTCTCCATAAAAAATTGTACCTAATAGACAGAAACCACAAAACCTTAATAGGGCAATATTGTATGGTTTATAATTCTCATTTCATTGTGTATGTCCCGCTATGTAAATACTTGAAGTCAAAGGTACTATACAGGAGTGCAAAGGTACTTAAATGTGTATGTATATTCAGCAAAACAGCTTTGGTAATTATCAATGCTATTAGCACAGCTCTGAGATGCACTTTCTGGCAGCAGCATGAGTGAGAAAACATTGTCAAATGGGTACAAAGAAGGGATCATTCTATCAAATGAGACCATTTAAAGTGCTGTCTTTGGAAAACTGGAGTTCAGTGTCTTTCACCCCTCCTGCTTAAGGCATTTGTTGTGCATCCATTTTTGTCAGCAGGAGTGTTGCCAAAAATGTCTATTGATAGAAGATCAGCCCCAAAGGACCTAATCTTTGACTCTCTCTCACAGAAGAAATAGCAAATGATTTCAAAGAAGCCTCTTGCTGGAAGTCAGGGCTACACTACATGCAGGCTGCAGAATCAGGTCCTAACAGAATATTCACTGAATACATTTGCAAGTCAAGGATTCTGGTGTCTGCAGTAATACTCAAGAAAAGTATTTACAGTTGAAAATCATTCACCAAGAATTCCTTGTTGCCAGCCCCCTTCCCAGTTTTACCAGAGAAGAGTTTCCAACCTGAGCACTTGAAGGATCACACTGAAGGATCAAGCTGAAAAGAAATTCATAGACATAGAGAACCCATGCCTGTTGGAGCAGGTCGCATCTAGGCCAGTGTTTCTTAAACTTTTTAAGACTGAGGAACACTGAACAACATTTTTTTTTGCCTGAGGAACACCAAAGATTTTTTGTTGACCAAAAAAAAAGGGGGGGGGGGGAAAAACAGGGACAAGGGGATAATTATTGAGGGGAAAAAAAAGGGTCAGGGGAAAGTTACTGAGCAAAAAAAAAAAAAAAAAAAAAAGTAAAAAGGTCGCCTGCACCTTTAAGGGTGGCCATTTTGAATTGTTGTTCACCATGGCACACCTCCGACTGCCTCATGGCACACCTGTGTGTCCCGGAACACAGTTTAAGAAACACCGATCTAGGCTATAGCATGGCAAGTGTGGATAGCGTGTTGGCAAGCAAAGACTAGATGTTTAAAGTTTAGATGCCTAATGATGTAGCTAGGCACCTAGTGGGATTTTCAAAAGTAGGGTGTTTAGCTGTTCCTTTAGGCACCTCAATACTTTTAAAAATCTGCCCCCCAAGCAACTGCATTTTGCACTAACTGCAGTTTCCAAATGATTAGAAGTTGCCATTCCCTGTAGAATAGTCGCATTGCCAACAGCTGGCCTAGGTCAGTTTGCAAGGCCAATAATTCCAGGAACGGCATGCTGCATGGTCAGTGTTTCTTGTCTCCACTTTGTAATGAGGTGTACGGAGATGTTGTATTTACTCTTCATTTTAATTGTTCAATAGTTTGTTTCAGTGCAGCCCAGTGTTCAAATCATTTGCTGTATGTTAAATATTTTCAGGTCCACATGATCTGTGGAGTACTGTTAATTCCTCCAATTTCACCATAGCACATGTGTTTATTTCTCTTCTTTTATTTCAGCACTGTTCCCACATTTGTTTATTTTTATTATGTCATGCTAGCTGTTTTCCAGTGTCTCAAACAATAAGCTCCTCTTGATTTAATATTGGTCACATGAAGACTTGGCTATTTCTGCATATGTTAGTTATGTGTTGGCTAACCTAGATCTTTGGCACACAAATTATGCAATTTTCCATTGAACTTTTAAGACCTGAAACTGCATTTCCTTTTACACCCAGGACTCCCACTTTGGTCACAGAAAGGTGAGGGTTTGGGTTGTGTAAAAAGTGTTGGGTTGGATTTTTATGGACATGAAATGAAAGTTGAATGCTGCAGTCTCGGATCTATACCAATGCTCTTGAGAATTAATTAATCCAATACAAAAAATCAGGGGTCACTCAAGAGAATTAATAAGCAGCAGGCTTAAAAAAAAAACCAAGAGAAAATACTTTGTCACACTATGCACTGCCAAGTTGTGAAACACATTGCCATAGAATGCTGTGATGGCCAAAATTATAAAAGGGTTTAAAAAGTGCTAGATAAATTCCTGGAGGATAGATCCATCAATGGCTATTAGTCAAGATGGTCAAGGATGTAACCCCATGCTTGGAGTGAACCCAAACCTCTAGCTGCCAGCAACTGGGAGGGGAACACATCAGTGGATCGCTCTAAAATTACCCAGTTTTCTACACTCCCTGGGTATGTCTAGACTACATGGCTCTGTCGACGGATCCATGTAGATGAGGTTTCTAAACACAGGGAAATGAAGCAGTGATTTAAATAATCACCATTTCTTTTATATCAAAATGGCTGCCGTGCTGTGCCGATCAGCTGTTTGGCAGCACAGCACAGTAGTCTGGACGCTCTGTGGTCGACAAGGGAAGCCCTTGTCGACCGCCTCGTGATGCCTCATGGAATGGGCTTCTCTTGTTGACCGCGGAGCATCCAGACTACCGTGCTGTGCTGCCAAACAGCTGATCGGCACAGTGTGGCAGCCATTTTGATGTAAATTAAGCAACGATTATTTAAATCGCCGCTTCATTTCCCTGTCTAGAAACCTCATCTACATGGCTCTGTCGACAGAGCCATGTAGTCTAGACATACCCATTCTGTCTGGTACTGATCATGGTTAGAGATAAAATACCAAGCTACATGGATCATTGGTATAACCCAGTATGGTTATTCTTATGTAATTAACTTTCCCTTTTGTTTCTTTTCCCTATATTTAACCTCTAAGAATTAAAACAGGAAGTCCTAGGAAAATACTAAGTATTTGTTGTGGACTTACATGCAACATGCAATAGTATGGAGGGAAAGTCCCAAATTATTTCAGCACTTGCAGTTCCAACTATAATATACAGGCAGTCCCTGGGTTACGTACAAGATAGGAACTGTAGGTTTGTTCTTAAGTTGAATTTGTATGTAAGTCGGAACTGGTACATGTTGTAGGGGAAACTCTAGCCAAACATTTCTCCAGAGCTCAGTTTTATTCTCCCACACCTCACTTCCCTCAGTCCTTTATTCTCAAGCTGAGGTGTCTGCTGAGAAAAGCCACTCTGCGTCTCCCTGGTCTGCTGGGGGGGGGGGGGCGCTAGCTTCGCGTATCCCTAGTCTGCTGGGGGGAAGCAGCTAGTGCGGGGTTGCCTCATCCTGTTTGTAAGTAGGGATCTGATGTAAGTTGAATCCGTGTAACCCGGGGACTGCCTGTACTTCCTCATATTGAGGAGTGGATCTATAATAACAATGGGAGGGATCAGCATCTCTAATAGTATATGAGGTTTCACAGTCCATATTTGCAATCTAAAGAAAAAGAACACAGGAAAACAGAATAGACTGTCTGATTTAAGTGGGGAAGGGATTTTGTCTCAATCAGCTGTGCTACTGAGGAACAATAATTTAAGTGCAGTGTTTGTGTGGGAAATTAGTGACCAGAAACAGGAAGCTGTTTCACCTTGGGCCAGTGACTCCAACTGATCATTTATTTTTCTTAATGGAGGAAGAAATTGGCCCATTATGGGATTTACATATTGGTTGCTCCTATCATGAAGTTACTTTTTTCTCCAAGACTCCACTTAATCTGTTACTAAGTTTTCCTGTAAGTTACAAGCAAGCCGTATTGCCATATCCAGGAGCCCCAAAACCACGATTCAGGATCCAGTAAATTGTAGGTTTCGCTTTAAGATCATAAGATTTTAAAATATTTCCTTTCTGGTTTCTGAGGCTTGAGGGTGCACATTTTCTCCTCTGCAGCCAGGAGAGCTTTTATTTATTTTCTCCAAAATAAAAGTTGAGTGTCACATCATCACATGACTCCCAGTACTGGGGCTTTTACAAAAACAGTATTGTGGACACCCGCGATTGCAATAATAAATAAGGTAGACATGGATCCAAATGAAAAAAAACTTGCATGTGAACTCTTCTCACTAGCAGGCACTGTCTCTGAATGAGCATCCAAACTTTCTGGAACAGTTCAGATTTGGTCCATTATGGGGAAAGATTTAGCAATATTGAACTGATCCAGTGGTTTTGGTTCTGTCTCAGCAGATGGAGGTCTCAGGCATAAAGCAGTTTTATGCAAGTGAGCGTTTAGCTAGAATTTAATGTAAAAACGCGTGTTTACATTTTGTTTGTAGAGATTTTCCTCAATAGGAAATTTTCTTCATGGAACTATGGAACGTTTCCTTCTGCCAGCAGAGTTTTTGCATTCCCACCACAAAAAATTCCTCAACTCACCTTTTCTTCTTCTGATGACCAATGTTCATCTGTTCTCCATTCCCTATAGATCTAATCCAAAGCCCACTGAAGTCAATGGAAAGTCTCCCATTGGAATCAGACTCTATAACTAGTCTGCAAAAATATACAGGCAGTCCCCGGGTTACGTACAAGATAGGGACTGTAGGTTTGTTCTTAAGTTGTATCTGTATGTAAGTCGGAACTGGCGTCCAGATTCAGCCGCTGCTGAAACTGATCAGCGGCTGATTCCAGGAAGACCGGGGCAGGGCTTCCTGTAGTCAGCTGCTGGTCAGTTTCAGCAGCGGCTGACTTGGGGACACCTGGGGCAGAGCAGCTGGGGTGCTGCTGAGTTGGTCCAGTAGCACCGCCGCTCCTCGGCGCTACTGGACCAACCCAGCAGCACCCAAGCTGCTCTGCCACAGGCGCCCTGATTCAGCCACTGCTGAAACTGACCAGCAGCGGCTGAATCAGGACGCCTGGGGAGGAGCAGCTGGGGTGCTGCCGGGTTGGTCCAGTAGCGCCCAGAGTGGCGCTGCGGGACCAACCGGCAGCACCCCAACTGCTGTAACACAGGCGTCCGGAGCAAAGCCGCGGAGCACGGGGGCAGCGGGACAGCCCAGATGCGCCGTGGCTGTCCTGCTGCCCTCGGGCTCCGCGGCTTTGCTCTGCTTTGCTCCCCCTCTCCCTGGTCTGCAGACCAGGGAGACGGGGAGCAAAGCAGAGCAAAGCCAAGGAGCACGTGGGCAGTGGACAGCCCAGACGCGTCTGGGCTGTCCGCTGCCTGCGTGCTCCGCCGCTTTGCTTCCTCTCCCTGGTCTGCTGGAGACCAGGGAGATGGCCCCGTTCGTAACTGCGGATCCGACGTAAGTCGGATCCGCGTAACTCGGGGACTGCCTGTATAGACTGGAGGGGCAGCTTGAAAGCCAGCCCTGACTGGAAAGGCCTGGCTGCAGTCACAGGTTACATATTCAACAAGAGTCATGCTTAATTAGTCCGAGGAATATTTTTTGGAATGGGCAGGGAGAGCTTTGGAGAACAGTTAACACCAAGGAAAAGAAATCGTCATGTTTGGCTTTAACTTTAACGTGAATACAGGCCTTACTTATATCTGGGCACCCTTTAAACATACCCAAATTGTCATCAGTTGTCATCAGTCACTTTCTCCTAATCTTGCTACTGACTTCATAGGCTGAACTTCAATAGGCTGTTGTAATTTGGCCATCTGAAAGCAGCAACGTTGCTTTGCATGTACAAACAGTTGCTATCATTAGAGGGCCAAAGTTTCTACAGATGCAAATCCACTGACATCAGCAGAGATTTTGACCCATTGTTTTAATGGCTGCTAGTAAGCCTGACAATATGTATATTTTATTTGCTTGATTCATTCATCATTTTAATTCCAATGAAAACAAAAGCAGTCATAAAAATATATCAGACTGTTCCATCTGAATCAAAAGTCTCAGAGGCCTGGAGTCACTGTGTTAATCTGTAACTTTAAAAAAAACAACAAGTGGTCCTGGAGCACCTTAGAGACTAACAAAAATATAAATAGTATCATGAGCTAAGAAGTGGGTTGTGCCCACAAAACCCTCTGAATCAGTTAGGGCTTAATTTAAAAATAAATATCAGTTACAAAATGTTGTCATTTACAAAGACTTGACTTAAGTAGGGAAGTCTTTGAATGCTATTTTTGGCCTCTTAACTAATAATCTTATCTTAGCTGTGGAGATGAAATTACCCTAATATTAAGAAAGAAGCAGCGATGGGATAGATTTTTTTTTCTTTCTGAGCACACTAACATCAAAACCAAAAATGCTTTCTGAGTCACAGTGGAAAATGAGAAAGCTGACAGAGTACTCAGGGGTGCTGTCAGGAAAGAGTGTGTTAGGCTTCCATGAAAGACACAACCAACATGTTGCTGAATTACTACCCTGAGAGGCTGGCTCAGAGACAGGCAACCTCAGAAGTAAGATCATAGCATAGCTGATGCTTTCGGTAAGCCTCATGCTCCCCCTGACCAGACAGAGTCTCTGGAGGAGAGCAATAGATTTACATTTTGCAGTCTCTACTAGGACCGTTTCTGATGCCGCTTTTTTCTTTGCATGCCATGATGCTGCTGTGCCAACTCTTCTGATTAATTGCCTGGCGTTAAGGGTTCAGGGAGAAAATAACGTGACACTGTCACGGCCAATGCAGTGAGCCAATCAATCCAGATGATCAAACAGTGAAGAAGGATGTTTGCTTAAGGCTGCGCTGCCGGCCTTGCTTCCCATTAAGTTCCTCGTGCACTGGCCTCGCCTACGACCCTTCATGCAATCTCATGCCTGTACAAGAGCCTTCTCTGCAGCTTCGTATTTCTGGAACAGCCGACCTGTGTCCATCTTATTAAAAAAACCCTCCGCTGAAACAGTTCATTTCGGTTTTATTTTTTACTAGAAGATTTGCCTGGCATTACTCAGGTCCTTAACTCAATTAATTTTTGTTTTTTTGGAAAATAAAATGGAAATGTCCATGCTTCATTTAAATAATTGCTGTGAGGTGAGGCTAGGGATGAGGGGTTCAGTATGCAGGCTTCCCTGGGAAGAGAGGACAGCTCCAGCCCTCTGTCACGGCAGCAGCTTGGGGCCAGGTGAGAAGTGCTTCTCTATGGCCACTGTAGCTCCTGCGGGCACAGCTGGGGGAGGGGTGCATGTCCCCCAGCTGTGGCAGGTCTAGGTTTGCCTGCCCCTTTGCGCTCCCCAGCCAGAGTGAGGAATGCAGCAAACTGTGCACTTTCTCCTCGCTCCTGAGGAAGGGAAACAACCCGAAATGTCCCCGTACAAATATGGGGTAGGAGCTTCAGCAGCCCCCCCCCCATCCTCCATAAAGGGCGCCTGGAGGGTGGGAGGCCTGGGGCAGTCCTGGATGCGGGGAGCGGTGTGCCCCCATGTAGCCCCTTTCACCTGCCTGGCGATTCTGTCTCCTTCCTGGATGCTTTTATGAGAAGCAATCCCATCCCAGGCACACCCAGTTTCCCTGGCACAACCCAAACCTTGCTTCAAGTTGTGAGAAGAGGAAGTTGTAGACCGAATTTGGTGGTCCGAGTTCTGACCGTTTAGGAGGAGTTCTTGCACAGACAAACTCACTCAAATATATAGTAGATGATGTCGCTGCGACACTGCCCTGATCACAAAGCCCAAGGGGATCAGTGGAAACCCATTGGTTCTGAGAAAGGAACTGTAAAAGGCAGGAAATAAAGCATACGCTTGCCTTTCACTGGCAAGTTTCCAAAGGCACCATGTTTTAATAGAAGGTGACCAAGAAGGGTAATTAGTATTGAGAACACCATGATGTCCATTTCCAGGAAGCTACTCCTGGATCCAGCTGGAGCTAGAGTCAGGGCTCTCTATTCAGAGCTTGTTCAATCTCTGTCCCAGTTAAGGCAGAGAGAACCTGTTCCTAGGGCAGAGGTGGGCAAATACCAGCCTGCAGACCTGATCAGGTTCCCCAGGGTTATGCCCTTGCGGGCCACCGCTTTGCTTATCTGTCTTCGCAGGTATGGGTGACTGCAGCTCCCTTTGGCCTTGGATCGCTGTTCCCAGCCAATGGGAGCATTCTCCTGGTCTGCACCGCTTCCTACATTTCCCATTGGCTGGGAATGGCACTTGGCAGCCAATGGGAACTAGAGTCCCCTGTGCCTGCGGAGGCTCAGGTAAACAGAGCGGGAGCGGCCCGCCGGGGGCTTACCCTGATGAACTGCTGCCATTTTACTGCCCACCCCATCGTAGGGTCTATCCTGGCTCAAGGAATAATCTGGATCTAGCTAGAGGTTGGGAGACTCAGGTTCAGTTCCTTGCTTCGTCAGTTGACTGTGGGGACTGCACAATCAAGTTGCCTTGGTTCCCCATCTATAAAAAGAGGGATAATACTTTCCAAACACACAGGGCTGCTATGAAGTCAAATATATCAATGACTGCAGTGCTCGGATATGGTGATGGACACCACATAAGTACCTCATTGGATACTCTTGGTAAAACAGATCAGTAGGTCTCTTCTGATTAGAGAAAGTGTGAGGGGGGTCACTCACCACCATAGCGGGGGTCCGTTGTCTGTCCCCGGAATCAGTCCATTCCGCCCGCACGGGCCTCCGCTCACGTGGCATTTCCCCTCTGGAATCCTCCAATCACGTCGTTCTCTTCGCCACACTGCCCTCCGGCAGTGCCCAAGTCACTCGCTCTGAGCCCCCCTTCCGGGGGTTGGTGTCTCTCCAGCAGGCCTTGCCGCAGGCCTAGCAGGCTGGCCGGTTGGCTGTCCGAGCGCCTGGCCCAGCCTGGCTCTCTAGCCCTGCCCTAGCTCCAGGGAGCGTCCTGCTCCCTCGGCCGCCAGGCTCACACTACCTTTGCTGAAGCAGCCCTTCTCTTTTATAGCTCCCAGCTGGGCCTTAATTGGCCAACGCCACCCAGCTGGGCTGAACTCCCCGGCCCTGCTCCAGGCTGGGGTTTGGCTCTTAAAGGGGCCAGTACAGGGCAGCTGCCCTGCTACAGAAAGCAAAAGCCTGCTGTAGGAACCTACCCAGTACAGGAATAAAAACTAGTTTGAATCTCTGGCTTAGTCTACACCAGGGGTCTCCAAACTTTTCAGCCCGAGGGCCGCATTAACTATCAAACAGCAGTTCGGGGGCCGACTACACACTTGAGGTCCAAATAAAAAACAATCAAAACATGGATGTTGTTTTTAATTATTTATTTAATATTATTTTATTCAGTTATTATTTAATAACACATTCATACACTACACATGAACACCTGTATTAGTGTGAATGGTGAAATTGTTTCCTGGATGCCAAAATAGCAGACATTTCTGGCTTTAGATTTGTTGTCCCTAACATCAACAGTGACCTGAGATTATCATCGGACAAGTTTGTTCTCAAATTGTTCTTCACGTATTTCATTCTTGAAAACGTTTGTTCACACAGGTATGTTGTTCCAAAGATTGAAAGGTACCTTGATGCAAAAGTTTTGACATTAGGAAAGTCTTCCTTGGGCAAAAACTGGTAAAAACCCACCAGTCCTATTTTGAACTTGTCCCTAAGGAGGTCATTTGCTTGCAACTCAATGACTTCCAGCTGCAGTTCATCTGGGCAACTGGCCACATCTGCTTCAAATGGGTTTTGAAACAATCTCACTTCTTCTGCCTTTGAATCCAAAAAGGTCTCCACGGGCTGGATGAGAGGGCCTCGCGGGCCGCATCCGGCCCCCGGGCCGTAGTTTGGAGACCCCTGGTCTACACTAATCCCCCACCCCTGCCATTGAGTTAATCTACATACTTTCAGATACGCAAAGAGCATAGCTGAAGTCAACGGACTCACTGTTGTGACTTGTGTGTGGTAAGGTTGGCAGTGGCTGCTCTCCTGTTGATGCTGGCTAGTCCTCCCGTCTGGGCGGAGTACTGGCATCGACAGGAGAGTGCTCAGAGACCCATTTATTACACCTAAATCAATGGTTGGTGGATCAATCACTGCAGCGTCAATCCCAGTGTAGTAGAGACAAGCCCGCTATGTCAGACAAATTTTCTGCACACTGAGGGTGCGTCTAAACTACATGGCTCCGTCGACAGAGCCATGTAGATGAGGCAGGACGACAAAGGGAAATGAAGCGGCGATTTACTTAGGCTTACAGGATCTGCCGATGAAGGGTTCTGGGGTCAGCAGATCCCCATCTAGACTGCCGTGCTGTGCTGACAAACAGCTGATCGGCACGGCGCGGCGGCCATTTTGATTTAAATGAAGCGGCGATTATTTAAATCGCCGCTTCATTTCCCAATTTTGAGTAAACTAATCTACATGACTCGTCGACAGAGCCATGTAGTTTAGACGTACCCTGAGGTAGACAGTTTAGGACTAATATGGTCCATCAAATGTGCATTATTCCACCAGATGTAAATCCAGTCCTTATATGGTTGTGCGCTGGGTTGGTAGCTTGTCTATTGTTAAGGCTTCATAATACTTCCCCAGTCTTGTTTTCAGTTGCTTATCATTGCCCAGCTTTAACTGGGTAGACATTTTCTACATTATCTGCCACAGAGTGATTTTTTTCCAGGAAATTTCAGCCTAAACAGTTGTGCTATTTCTGAGAATGAGGACAGATAAAAATACAGGTTAGCCAATGATCAATTTTTTAACAGTTCCAGCCCTCACATACTTTGCAGCATGTCCTTGAAGTTTGATAGCGGGGTGACCCTTGTGTCAGGGATGTGCCTTTTACTGGCCCTATCCAAAACCAGTCAAGTTACACACCTTTGGAAAATTACAGGCTGCATATGCTCAGTAGAGACTTCTCGGAAGATTCCATCCACAGTGAGCAAGCTCCATCCCCTAGCAGCTCATGGGTGTGTGGTTGGACGGCACCATGTCAAGCACTTTTTCAATGTGGAGTACTTGACTTGGCAAATTCAGTAATGTTCTTGTAACTTTTTTTGTGTGCAGGCAATGTATGCATAGCTCTAGCTCAGACTCTTAGGGTTCTATGGGAGGACTGTGAGACATTTTGTTGACCATGCGCAGTTGCCAAATTCTGCCGGTTTCCATCCACGCAGTGTTTTTCCTACTAGTAGTTCTAAAGCGACATGCACGTAGAGCAAGGGGTGCATGCTGATTGCACACAACATGGACTGTAAGAGCCATGCGCTCCCTCTGCATGCAAAGAACACACTGCTACAGTGCAATCAGCACACCCTGCACATTCTAGGAACGCAAGCCGAGTTAGAAAAAATGGCCTTCTCCTGGGACACTGTCTTGATTCCGACAATCCTGCGGCCCACCGAGAAGGAGGGCCACTCGTGTGGCCCACTCACTAGCCTGGGTTGTCCATCTCTGCTCTAGCTCCTTAATTAAAACTGAAATCCATCTCCCCCTCGTTTAAACCTAAGTCTTCCAAGTCGGTTCTAGTTTTCACTCACAGCCTTCAGAGGATGCTGCTCTTCCATCAGGAACCAGAATCAAACTGGTAGGCAAACACAGGACTTTGAAGACATCAAACAAATTACACGCTGCAAACCATGTTAGGAGCTTTTAAGTAAATAAGTTCTGGGAAAGCTGCCATGGGGGAATGGATCAGCTGCACAGCCCTCCATTTTATTGTCCATGTCATTTAACAAAGATCTAGGGCCAGATACTTTGCTGGAGTAAATTCATACAGCTTCACTGAAAGAGTGGAGGCCATTCTAACATATAGGTTAAATCTCTCCAGTCAGACACCCTCAGGACCTGACCGGTACTGAATCAGAGAATTTGCTGATTCAGGTCAATATTGTCTAGCAGCATTAGCGACACTGTCACTGCTCACTGGGCTTTTAGAAGACATTGAGGGGTAAATTAGAGCTAAAGAACAGCACAGAACAGTGAGAGCCAGGACTGGTGGCTGTAAACAAACTTTATGGGACTGCGGGAAAATCAGCCAGACCCATGACAAATAGTCATTTGGCTAATTAAAATCATGCCAAACCACGGATGTTGCTGGACCACAGAGTGCCGGAGTAGGGAGGTTCAACCTGTATACCAGCAAGTGTTTAACCACTAAAATTCACCTGTCAATCAATAGGCAGTTTCAGACTATATGAAGCTGGGGTTTCAGGATGAGAAATTACAGACCCAGAAATACTCCGGCAATCTCCATTAGCTATTGTTTGGGCAGCCCCTTGAGTACGTTAAGCGCTAACCAATTGTTACTTGTTGCAAACGAAGCAGGCTCCAGCTGCCTACATGTCTGGGAAGCAAAACAGGGAAATAGAGAAAGTACCAAGAGTTCCAATTCTGTTTCCATTCAGCATGAAAAATACACACCCGCATTTTGGGGAAGGCCAGTCTTGCAGCTAAAGCACAGGACCAGGAGTGGTGAGGACTCCTGCTCACTCTGACAGCCCCATGGTACGGAACCTCCGGCAAGTCACTTCTCCTCTCTGTACTTGGTTCCTCAACAGCAGGCAGACCCCCCGCAACCTTGACAGCTGCTCTTTCTTAGACTGTTCCTAATCCACAGTGGCCAACTACTTTACCAGAATCAAACTGATTGATCTGCTCTTATAGAGCAACCGCGCTAGGTCCTTGAGGAAGCCTTTTAAAAAAGCTTCACCCACGGCCAAGCTGGGCCCCGTATGTTGCCCCCATTCTGCCTCACCAGAAGGCTGTGAGGGGAGCCAACCCTTAAATTCCTGTGTTAAGCAACCCAGAGTCTAAACGGAGTATAGGCGCTGCTATTATCTCCTGGCCCACCAATGGAGAGGGGACAAAAGGGGGAAGTTCCCTCCCCCCAATGATTCAGCAGTGACAGCAGCTGGGAGCCCTGAGCCCTTTAAATTGGCATGGCATGCTCTGGGAAGTGCTGAGGGCTGCTGCTTCCCGCCCCCCGCTCCTTCCAGGAGCCAGGAACTGGCTCCCTCTGCGTTGCCCAGGCGCCTGGCAAGTCAGTCAGCTCCCCTGGCTGTCTCGGGGCCTCTTGACATGCCGTTGGGGTTCAGATCTCCCAAGAGCTCAGCTGACACAGCCCAGTCCCTGAAACCAGTGTTAAAATCTCTCCTCTTCCCAAGTAGCTTAAACATACCCTCTTCCAGAACTCCACACAAAGGCATGAGTTTCTGACTAACCAACACAAGGGGAACTGGACAGACAGAGACTATCAATAGAAATTGGGGCTAGTAATAACTGATAGGGGTGTGATCATACCCCAAAAGGTGTGTAAGGCACTTCCAGACCCTCAGGTGAAAGGAACTACTGACCTGCAAAGTACTGTTATATGAAATAGCTAAAGGCCTGTGACTGATCTCATCAGCTCTTTAGGAAAGATCTACCTTTTGTCAGACAAGCTAAGTTCCTCCTGTGCCGACTGATGAGAACAGAAAAATCGAATGTTGGATTCTCCTCCCTCACGCCCATGTAAGTCAGGAGTTTCTACTGAAATCAACCAGGAGGAGTGGAGAATCAGCCCCCTAGCCTTCTGACAAAGCAAGCAGCATCCGCTGTTAGCCAGGAAATGGGCTGAATGGAGGGTTTTAGCGACAGGTTTCTCTCCGGCTTTCGAGTTGCTGCGCAATTCAAACGTGGAGAGCTGCATTCTAGCAGCGATTCTGCAGCAGCGTCTCCAAAGATGAAAGCTGCCCCCCAAATCAAAGTTGGTAAATCATTCCAAAAGCAAGGACTGGCCGGGGTCGGAGGGGGAGCTGGCTGAAACCTATCAAAGGGACTGTGTGTGGTTGTGACAGTCATTTCCTGACGGGTTCGTTACTACATAACACGAGTAGCCCAGCTCTGCACACTCATTCATGGTGCTACTACGAGGAACGCATTGCTAGCGGGAAAGCTTCACGATGAAACGACTCTCAAAATAGCTTACGATAATTACGGAGGCAGGCGGCAGGTACAAGCAGACAGACACAGTAAACCTGCTGGCAGTTTCTCATGATGGAAGGAACAAACTACGACTGCGGACATGCAGACAGCCCATGGTATAGTTCCTTAGACCTTCATCATTGAACAGTCCTAAAAAAGCCCTACAATCGTATTACAGGAGAACTTAGTTCGCTATTACATTTGCCAGGGTCAGCCACCAGCACATGTAGCTGCAGTCACACACGCTGAGCCAACGTGTACCACGTGGGATAAAAGGAAAGCTAAATGCAGAGGAAGTCCAGGATGTTGGTCTTTGCCCTGGGAGTCCAGGCAAAGTGATGGAATTGACAAGCAGGTGCAGTAACATCTTCCAATTCCTCAAAATGCGTGCAATATTTTTTTAGTTCACAGTGGCAAAATCCTGACACCTGTTCAGTGCCCCTTGCTTTCTCCCTCCATGCTGTGTAGACCTGCGTAGCTTTTACATTTGGTCCCTCATGGCAGTGTGTATCTGCCCAGAAAGGACAAAGGCACAGGAGCCAAGATCTAGGTGGACACACGGGGGCCTCGTTCTGGGCAGACTGTCCATTTGCAAATCCTACGTGATTTTATGGACCGAAACCTCATCTTATTCCTCAGAAGTGGGTGTCAAACACAACCCCACAACAGAAAAATTCCTAGATACCTCTGCTCTTTGAAACATACCTCTCCCCAAAGGAGTCTAAAGCAGCAACAACTGTAGCTACTGTTGGACAATATTCGTTCTCCAAAACCTGCTTAGAGCAAAGAATGTTCTGGCTTAAGAGAATTACCAAGTGTTTCACAAGATACACACAAGCATTCAGAGCAGAAGGACATCCTGGTGACCCGCTCAAAGTCGCCTGAGTCATGTGTTTGTTTAGCAATGTTGCCTGCATCATGAGTTTGCTTAGCCATGTTGTCACATCATGCAGGAAAGCCCGGGACATTTTTTGAAAATGTGGCCTGAAATCCAATTACAACAAAACGATTGTCACTTTTCTAACCCTAGTTCTCAGCAAGCATGACCAGACTTTTATAATTCTCTCTCCCCCTCCAGGCATGGCACTAACATTTGAAGAAACTCAACCAGGATTTGTGTAAGCACTGGAATCTCATACGTGATCAGCATCCAGGCCTCTCAACACTCACCCTTTCTGACCTCACTGGAGTGGTTGTGAGACACCACATAAGAAGGGAACACTCATTTCCCTTCGCTGCAAGCCACAAGATTTGCTGGCGCGAGCTGTTCACTGGTGATTGAACACTGGAGTGTGGTTATGATCAGAAGAGCAACTGTGTAAAAACAATACTGTCCTACAAGAAGATCAGTCCCCCCTGTGCAAGTTCAGATACAGATCTCCTTACAAAAATCATTTTTCAATTTTTTTCAAGCCTTCTTTACCCTTGAAAGTCAACGCTGCTGTCGAAAAGGAGGCTAAGGGTCTTCTGGCTCATGCATCAACGTCAGTGCAGTTCCAGCAGAAGAATCTTTGCAAGCAGAATTGGCAGAAGTGGCCATTAGAAACAAAATCATTCTAATACATGGAAACAGAACACACTGGATTCAGCAAGACCAAGAGTCACTTTTCAGAGCAGGACCAACTATAAAATCATGCAGGCATCAGTGAGGCTCATGTTGGAACACACAAATTAGGGATGTTAAAATGTGTTTAATCACGTAAACGTGTGACACCGGTTATATGGTTACATGCCAGGAGCCAGTGTGCTGGGGAGCTGGCTTTTAAGCTGCTTCCCACTGGTCGTCCCCCCTCCCCCCCCACAGCTGCCTCTGACAGAGAGGAAGCAGTGCAGGGGTGAGGGAGCCATTGCTGTACCAGTCATGTACCAAAAAATCATCTGGTCACTCCCAGTGTTAATACACAATCAGATGTCACATGCTATGGGAAAGACGCATGCTCACACTTAAAGCAGAAACCTCAGATAGTTCCTTAAACCAATATGGAGAGAGAGCAAACCAAAGAACCAAGGGTATGTCTACACTACAAAGTTAATTCGAACTAACGGACGTTAGTTCAAATTAACTTTGATAGGCGCTACACTAGCGCTCCGCTAGTTCGAACTTAATTCAAACTTGCGGAGCGCTTAGTTCGAAGTAGGTAAACCTCATTCTACGAGGACTAAGCCTAGTTCGAACTTACTAGTTCGAATTAAGGGGTGTGTAGCCCCTTAATTCGAACTAGTGGGAGGCTAGCCCTCCCCAGCTTTCCCTGGTGGCCACTCTGGCCAACACCAGGGAAACTCTACTGCCCCCCTCCCGGCCTTGGACCCCTTAAAGCAGACCCAGCACCTGGCACGGCTCGAGCCAGCCACCCGATGCCCCCCAGCCCTCCCCCGCTTCCCGGGACCAGGCTGGCGGTTCCCGGGAGCTTGCCCGGAACCGCAAGAGGCGGGCGCCCGCCTGGGCTAGTGCGGACATCGTGGACCTCGTCCACGACCTCCACACTAGGCACAGGAAAGTGGCCGTCTAGGGCAGGAGAGCTGCCAGCCTGGCCACCCAGGAGCAGGTGTGCATGAAAATCAAGGTGGTCCACTGAGACCCCCGACCCTGAGCTTACAATGGCCGTACTGGGTCAGACCAAAGGTCCATCTAGCCCAGTAGCCTGTCTGCCGACAGTGGCCAACCCTAGGGACCCTGGAGGGGATGGACCGAAGACAGTGACCAAGCCATTTGTCTCGTGCCATCCCTCTCCAGCCTTCCACAAACTTTGGGCACGGACACCACTCCTACCCCCTGGCTAATACCACTCCATGGACCCAGCCTCCATGACTTGATCTCACTTCCCTTTAAACTCTGTTCTAGTTCTAGCCTTCACATCCTCCTGCAGCAAGGAGTTCCACAGGTTGACTCTTTGCTTTATGAAGAACAACTTTCTGTTACTAGTTTGAAGCCTGCTACCCATTCCTTTCCTTTGGTGTCCTCTAGTCCTTCTATTATGGGAACTAATGAAGAACTTTTCTTGATGCACCCTCTCTACCCCACTCATGCTTTTATAGACCTCTATCCTATCCCTCCTCAGTCTCCTCTTTTCTAAACTGAAAAGTCCCAGTCTCTTTAGCCTCTCTTCATATGGGACCTGTTCCAAACCTCTGATCATTGTAGTTGCCCTCCCCTCTCCCACCCTCTCTCTTCCCCTCTCCCACCTCCTTTTCCCAGTCTCCCCGAGTTTTGTTCAATAAAGAGAGATTCTATTTTTGACCACACGTTTTCTTTATTTTGTACATCAGGAAGGGGGGCTAGGGAAGGGTAAGTGGAAGGAGGTGAGGGAGGAATGGGGCACGAGCCCCCGATGGGGAGGACTGGGCTGGCTCTGCGGGCTTCTGGGGGTGGAAGCTCTCCTGCAGCCCCCCAATTGCCCCCTCTCCCCTGATGGCAGCCTGCGGCAAGTGCAGCCGGGCTGATGGCCGAGTGCTGTGATGTGCCCAGTGTGGGTACTCCGGGCAATCCAAGCCAGGACTGCTTTGCAAGCGGGGCACCCCTGAGAACTGTCTGTCCGGGGTGGGGGTCGGGTCCCTTTAAGCACAGCCCTCGGCTAGCCTGAGGCAGCAGCTCCGCGCTCTAAGTCCTCATCTGATGCCCTGCCGGCACTGCTTCCGGCCATCCTTAACCCCGGTTCAGGGTCCACTTAATGTGGACATGCTAGTTCGAATTAGCAAAACGCTAATTCGAACTAGTTTTTTAGTCTGGATCCGTTAGTTCGAATTAGCTTGGTTCGAATTAACTAATTCGAACTAAGTTAGTTCGAATTAGCACTGTAGTGTAGACATACCCCAATGGATTAACACATTAATAGAATGGGAAAAAATAGTGGCTCAAGGAGGGTGGAGAGCAGCAAGCAGGGGCTAAGGGAGGGATCATAGTGGGGGTAGGAAGACGTGAGGGAGGGCGGGGCCTTGGGGAAGGGGGTGGTGTCAAGGCCAGGTCTTGTGGGAAGGGGCTGAGTGAAGGCTGGGGCCTCAGGTGGGGCGATGTTGGAGCACCCCCAAGGAAAAATAAAAGCTGGCACCTATGTGCAAAGGTAAAGTTTGCCAGAGCTGACTGCAAAGGGAATGGGGCTAGCGGATCAGAAACCTCATGAAGAACTAGGCTCAAAAGAAAGTAAAAGATTGTGCCCTCTGTGGAAAGCTTAGCTCCCAAATGCACGCAAAGGCCCTGCAAGCCTAAGAATGGGGACACGAACTGGAGGCCAGGGTTGCAAAGCCTGGAGGATTCTGGGACTAAAGCCGAAAAAACAAAGTAAGTCTCCTATGAAGACTCACTACAGCTGGGCCTTTGGCCCTGAGGTTTTTTATATACGGGAGCTGCACGAGATGGGGAAAGGAAAAGTGAGCTTTCCAAAGAGGGTTACGTCTCCATTAAACTTTATTCAAACCCAGCCGCTGTGGCTGTCAGCTGCCGTGGCGTTCTTAGTCATTCAATGCTGCCCTTAGTCCCCCAGCCTGGATTCTCTAGTCCAGTTCAAGCGGTCGCTCCAGCAGAGCGTATTCCTTCCGCGGCTTCTCGTCATGTGCTCTGCAGCCCTCCTCGTCAAGCCATCCGTGTGCCTGTCCGGTCTGTCACGGCAGAGGAGAGCCCGAGCACCAGCAAGTTACACATCACTGCCTGCTATGCATTACTTCTCACCGGTGTCATCCACAACCGGGAGACTCTCATACGATGCAAAGTCACTGGCGCTCGCGGTAGGTGGATTAGTGTTGCTGGGCTTTGAAATGGAGAGATGTTCGAATTCGGGCAAGAAGCCCGATATCCTCGGGCTGCCTGGACACTCCTCGGGCTTGCACATGATGCAGTCCTGCAAGGAGCAGGCCTTTTCCTCCCAGAATTCACTAGCCTTAAGGTTCACTGTGATGTTTTCAGCCGAAACCACAAAGTGCCGTATTCGCGCCTGTTTGTGTAACTCGCACATGCAGACCCAGGGCTGCCAACTGTTCCAGTGGAAAAGCTGATCCCCTGTGGAGAGTCAAATCAGACACATGGGCAGAGAGGACAGGAAACAGAGCCATTTGAAGATAGGCAAAGTGCTAACAAACTTTGGGAGGGGGAAGCATCGTAAATGGCAGACGATCCTGGGAGAGCAGCGATAGGCTACACATCTGGTATGATGATATGCTTCTGGGAGTCAGTGGCACAGCTCCCACTGATTGCAGTGAATGCAGGAATGGGCACTTTTGCTCAGAAGGGCAGTACTTAGAACTGGGAAGAAAGAGACAAGAGGGTTTTGAAATATGTAATTGAGATAATGTCTTAATGCGGCAAGTACACTCGCCTTGTGAGAGCGTATTTGCAGGCCAGGTCTACACTAGACCTGGCAGCTTGGCTTAAGGTACACAATGTAGCATACGCAGCTGAAGTCGGTTTACCTTAAACCAAGCTTGGCAACGTCCCCACAACAGAAGGCGGACACCAGCTTTCCTTTCCTCACAAAAGCAGGAGTACCAGACACCAGTGGGGGCACCTTCTGAGTTTGATTTAGCGAGTCTTAACTAGAGTCACTAAATCAAACTCTGGAAGATCGATCATAGCAAGGTCGATATCCTTGCAGAGTGAAGACAAGGCCTCAGACAGCTAGTGGATTGGATTGGGCATGTTGATCACTACTTATTATACTGCAACAGGATTGAATCAGGTTGCGTGAAAAGGGCCAAAGAACTTTGTGATGACAAAAATGGTAAAAGGCGAAAGCCGGGTAGATGGAAAATGTCTGTCAGATCAGGCAGTAAAACTTTCTGCCACTTTGCCTCATCTCTGATCTGGAGTGATTACCTCACAGCGGTGGCCACTCTGCTAAGACTACGCACAGAGTTTAACTGGGATGGTCATCTTGGTGATGTTGTCACACCTCCTTCCGGAACTGGTCTGAGGCCCATTGACTTGCTTCATGACCTCACCCAACAGCCATGGGATGGTAACATCTTTCACAGACCTGGACTACATTCGAGTTAGTCACCTAGATATACCTAGAGGGTCTGTAGTCAGTTTCTAATCCCCAGTGCCATACAGGCCCTGACTAGAGCATCAGTTGGACACTAATGATCAAATAAAATCACCTTCCACCTGACTTTGCTGGAACTTGTAAGCTCTTTGAGACTGGGAATATTCTGTTCTTGTACAGTGTTTAGCCCACTGAGGTTCTGGTCCATGAGCAGAGTTTGTAGGCACAATTCAAATATCAATAGTCACAATTACCTACAGTCTGTTGTATGCTGGCACCACTAACACACTCTAGCAACCATAGCTCAAAGCTCAGGAAGAGCAACATATTCAGTCCCTCTTCCATGCAGGTTAGTGCAGGACAAATACTCTGGCTGGATCATAAAATCCCTGATGCACAGAGTCCACCTGGACGTGTTGGAACCTAGTAGGGGATATTTACTTGCTCCCATAGCAACATCACAAAAGGCCATCAAACAGCTGCCATTCTATAGAACACATGTGCCAGCTAACGTCTTCGGAACTCCCTGTGCCTGGCTTCCTTTCAGTTCGGAAGAGCCCAGCTCTATGTACCAGGGAACATGGTCAAGTGTATTTTGGGAAGCTGGCTTCCCTTTCATGGCGTCCAGTACAGGATGCTGATATGCAGCAGGACACTAACAGAATCCCTTGGTCTCCCAGACATAGCTGGTTGCCAGATGGAGCCAAAGAGTTCACTCATCTATTTAAAAAGGCAGCATGGTCTGTAGGAATGAATGAGCATAGTCCTGGGAGCCAGGCAACCTAAGTTGTAATCCTCGTTCTGCCACTGATGTGCTCTGTGGCCTTGCAGAAGTTACTTAACCTTCCTTGGCTTCCGCTTTCCCCATTAGACATATGGGGATAAGGTATGTGGATGGAGGTTTAACAGAAGCAGAGTTACACGGACATGGTGTAGATGTGGTGGTGTGTGGAATGGACCAGTGGAGGGGTAACACTATATACATTGCAGAGAGGAACTGGGAAAGGATTTATGATTTGATGGCTTGGTGGTGAAAAGGTTTTAAGGAGTCTCTCCTATAATAAGCTCTCCTAATCAAGTTTTACTGCTGTATTTTGTACTCATCTGTGGGGTAGTTCTAGTTTCTGTAATCCAAAAATGGAAAGAACTTCACGCTTTGCATTATATTTGATATATGGGACAGTGACCCTCTCTCGCACTGCATTCAGATTGAGGCAATGAAACTAAAGTGATTGGTTGCACTTTCCATTTCAAGTCAGTTTAATTTTCTATTTCTCATCTAGTCGCCCAACACAACCACATCTAAACTTCCAACACTAGAGAGGAATGAATGCTTCACATTAAAAAAACGTTAAACATTAATATTATTACATGCGTAGCCTTGCAAAATTAATGTCTGCTTTTTAGAAAAATTCACAACCTATATTTTGTACCTGTAGTAAGTTCTGTAACATTAACAGACAATAAGCCCAACACATCTCTTGTTGTAAACCCAAAGAAGTCAATGGTGTTGTGCTAGGGATATTAACTGTTACCAAGTTACTTGGTAAGCATTACCCTTAATGAGTGATGCTTAACAGGTAATGGTTAACCAGTACCTGGGGAGCAGCCCCTTACCCATGGCTCTCCATGGGGCTGCTGCTTCCGGTTAACTAATTAAATGGGATTTTACATCCCTATGTTACACCTTAGGGATAAATTTGGAGCAAGGTTTCTAAGTACTCTTCTGTGTTAAGAAGACTTAACTACAATCTGTAGAATTCCTACATTTCAGGTGTTATAGGAGAAAATATAAAACTCCTTTCTTGTTTTCAAAAGAAAAAATAAAAGCACACCACAAAACACACAATTATTTCAATGCAATTAAAAATTCTATGAGCAGGTTGTCAAGATGCCTTCCCAGCCTTTTACAATCAGAGGCAAACAAAACTTCAGAACATTCTAAGGCATTCTGTGGCCTTGTGATTCACAAAACACCTTTTTCTTGGCTAATCATTCCCCCCCTCTCCAGCAGGTCTATGTTAACTACGATTCACCAATTCCTTTGTTGAAAGATAATGTGCAAATCGAAATACGTGTTTCTAACTGGAACTAAAACACAGTCATTCTTGCGTAACGTAAGAAGTTGAGTCCCAAGCCTCCTGGAAGCATGAAATTGAGCATCTTTGCATACCTCATGCTGTGCCATGCAGCTCAGAGTCCTAACTCCTTGTTCAGAGAGTCAGAATCCTGGGTTTGATGAGTCAGCCTTAGTGCTCTTATGTGCTGAATGGATGAACTCTCTCTATATGTCTACTGCCTCATCCCCTATGGCTGTTCTGTTACAGGGATCAGTACTAGTCATCCTGTTTTCTTCAGCCTACCAGATGTCTCTTACCGCAACTGACCATGTACAGTCAACGTTCGCTGTACATTCAATTTATACCCCTGGTTGGGAAAGTACAAATATGCACACAACTGCAGGGACTGCGTGCATAAATGGCCAGTTAGATGCAAAACTTTCCGCAACTGGCTAATTGCAACTTGTGTGATTCTAATGGATTTTTGTGAGGGCATTTGCACTCGCAGGGCTCAGAAAAATCTCTCCTCTAAAGGCTCGTTTTCAGGCAAACACCGTCATTTCTGCTCATTCCCAATATCCCACACGGCGCCTGGGGAGGTAATCAGGTCCGCAGCTCACATGGTTGAGACAATAGGACTTTAATTCAGAGTTGCTCTGTAGTATAGTGACTGGTCTCGAGCTCTCTGCTGAGCATGGCTAAGTCTGAAATGAGCTGAGCGGGACAGATTTAAGAGCTGGTCCGTCCTGGTTCCTCCTGATATCCGGGACGCCAAGGTCTAGAACCAAAACAAAGACTCAATCAACCTATAAAACCAAACAACCCACTCCCCCATCTCGGGACCACACAGAAAGCCTTACAACACACTTTTGGCGCAGTACCATGTCTCCTATCTCCATTAACCCTTTCGCTGCAACCATATGCTGCAGCATTGCAGCATCCCCATTAGAAGGCTGATGTTCTCAGCTCCACATGCAGCAAGTGGGGAAACTGAGCCCAGTGCGTGCTCGGCTTCCTGTTCAACTGTCAGTGCACTACTCTCCTTCCCAAAGCACACGCAAGATGCTGGGCCCTTGAAAACAGGGCAAGTGTGACTCCAAAGAGCCTGTTCTTACCGGGTGAGATGGGTCAGTGGGTTTTTGTTCCAGTGAAGTTCGCAGATCCAGACTACTAAGTGTGGGGCTGGTGGAGGGGACGACGTTCTCCCAGCCGGCCAGGCAGTGCTGCGGGGAGAGGTTCTTCCTGTGAATGCCTTCTCTGCCAGTGTACACCCCACCCCCAGAAAAGCCACGGCCCAGTCCCTCCAAAAGGAGGCCTCAAGAGACTGTTTAATTCATTTCTTTAAGAGCTTTATGGTCACAAAGAGGGGACCGATGAGAACTTTGCAGATGCTCTAAAGTGCTGTGGCCAAACTTGCTCTCTCTTTCCCCGCCTTCACTGACTTCCAGCCATTTCCAAAAGCAGTTTAAAAATCAATTAAATCAAAATAATTAGATTTTAAAAAATTTGAATTAAATACACCTCCCCCCAATTAAAGCTAATTAAAATTAAATTTGAAATTAGAACAAACTATGTTTAGGCCTAACTTTACTAGACTCTTAACATCTTTTACATTAAATACAAGTAATAACAGTCATACAGTATATGTTGACTTCTAAAGTTTTAAAGAAAGTCAAAACCCAGAACTGATGGAAGTTACTGGCTAAGTGCTTAGTCAGAATTCATTGAAATGGTAAACCAGATTTTAACTGCAGGAGCCTATTCTGCAACTAGACAGAGAATTTTCTTCATTGCAGTTTAGTCAACTAGTTCAGTTCAAAGCTGAGAAACGCACTACGAGTCAGAAAACAGGCAAGTTTATTCCCACCCTCTTTTCCAATCAATAGATAAAAAACAGGTGTGAAATCATAGTATCATAGTATACTAGGACTGGAAGGGACCTTGAGAGATCATCGAGTCCAGTCCCCTGCCCTCATAGCAGGACCAAATACTGTCTTCTAGACCATCCCTGATAGACATTTATCTAATCTACTCTTAAATATCTCCACAGATGGAGATTCCACAACCTCCCTGGGCAATTTATTCCAGTGTTTGACTACCCTGACAGTTGGGAACTTTTTCCTAATGTCCAACCTAAATCTCCCTTGCTGCAGTTTAAGAATGGTGAAATCTACTAGTTCTAAGATCTTTAAGGACATGGTGACCAGAAACAATCTGTTGAATTCACTACTATAGGTAGTACTTCCTTTGTTTAATAAATCAGTTAGTTTTAAAACACAAAACGTTTTGATGACCTCAGTTAATGTTTTCTTATGCATCCAGCATGCTTACTTTAAAAAAAAAAAAAAACATTTTAAGATGCTGGGTTTGGGCACTTTTAATTGTGTTCCAACTTCCATCCAAATGCAGCTTGTGGCAAAAAATGCAATTAAAAATGTATTGTCTACTAAATAAGAAATGCTTCATAAATGTGATGCATCATAATAAAACATAATGCATCATAATAAAATGTAATAAATTGCATTATTTTCTAACAATAAAAAAGTAGCCAAATTAAGAATCTCAATAAATGAATGTTAAGCTATAGAATTTCTTGGTTAGCAAAAAAGAAGAAGTACCAAGCAATCACACCCAACATTTCTGTACGGAAATAAGTAAAAGTACAAACACAAAGAAGATTAAAATGTATTATTTAAATCAAGGTTTCCTTTTTGCTGTTTGAAACCAAATATCAAATCAAAGGGGGTTGCAATGAGAGAAAAGATGGGTGAGATAAAAACCTGCTTGCTCTTTTATGGTGGGATCCACATGGGAGCAACCACACTGTGTACAACACATAGTTGCAAGATATGTCATCAGCTTCCTGAGTTCTGTGAACTCAATGCACTGGCCTCATCTCCATTTACCCACTCAGCTCCTCCACACTGAATCTAGGCTGGAGCTATAAAAATAATCTGGCATTAAAAATTAAAGTTTCAGGTTGTATCCTAAGAGCTACCATATATACTCGACCATAAGCCCATTTGTTCATAAGCTGACCCCACAAGTTAAAAAAAATGGTAAAAATCACAATGAACCATTCAACAGCTGACTCTATATTGGCAGTTTACAAACTTCCAGTCCCAGCTTGTCAGCATAAGCCACTGGCACATCGGAACGTTTTGTTTACCTGAAACATCTGCAGGCACGAAGACTCTCAGCTCCCATTGATTGCTGTTTGCAGTTCACACCCAATGGGAGCTGCGGGAAGCAGCGTGGTCCTAGGGATGTGCTAGCTGCTGCTTGCTGCCACTCCCGTTGACCTGGAATGGTGAACAGCATCCACTGAGAGCTCAGGGGCTCCGTGCCTGCAGACATTCCAGGTACATAAAACATTCCGGCATGTCAGCAGTTTGCCCTGCCGGACTGGGAACTGAAGTTGGCCGACCACTGCCCCTCACACCAAGTTAAAAAAAAATTGGTAAAATGCAACGACCCATTCATAAACCAACTGCTGCTATGTACTGCATGATTTTTTACCAAAAACATTAGGCTTAGGATTGAGTATATATGGTACTTTTAAAGTTTTCAGGGGATTGACAAGCCAAAAGAACATTTGTGTTGTATCAAACTGTTTTGCTTGATCCAAAACATAACATTTCCTTCCAATTTAGAAAGGTTTTTTTTTTAATCAAATTGAAAGAAATTTCAAATTAAGTTGTTTTGAACTGAAAAAAAGTCAGAATGTTTCCTTAAGAAATGGTCAAAACTAAATGTTTCTATTTTCCTGGAAAACAATATTTTACAGTTTGGTTTATTTTACTGAGACAGATTAGTGAAATTGACTTGAATTTACAAAATGTTTCAGTCAATGTGAATAGCCCAGCAGCCTGGGCGCCGGGAGCCTGAGTCAGCTGGTATGGCCAGTCGTGGGACTTTATTTGATTTGTAGACATACCCTGCGTCACCTTGTCTTTATAAACGCCTACCTTCTTTGCTCTAGGGTTTTGGCCCACAATCTGCCCATTCATTCTGCCTGTCTCCTTTTACTTTCTGTTCACTGCATTTTACTGGCAAAAGCTATTTGCCATTTGCAAACAGTAAAGACACCATCTGTTTTTCTCTTTCTGCTGCGCTCTTTTGCCCTGTCTGTCTGTAGGAGAGTTGCTGAACCAGCTCTTCCGGCATCTGCTCTCTGTGTTCACCGCTTGGACACGCACACTATTCAGAGGATTGTATGAATTATGTTGTGTTACAGAGGGGCATGAGCTGCAGAGGCTGCACCTAGGTTGGGCTCTTCCTGACTCTCACAATAATTTGGCTAGCCTCCAAGCCTACCTCTGAACTGCCCCATAGTCTGCGGGTGTTCAGCTTTGGCATCTGAGCGGAAACTCATCCCTAGCATTTCTACATCAAGGCTCTTGGTCCTCTACTTTTGGGAACATGCTGGTATTACCATTCACCTGGTGACGATGCAGCCTCCTGCCTAACAGTCACATGGGAAGGTGGAAACCTACCGAGGGTAAAGCCAGATTGTCCGTTGGTTCAAAGCTCTTCCTGCGATGGATTCTGAACTTATAGGCAGGCAGGAGGGTGGACCTGGGAATGCTGACCCTGCAACCAACCAGAGGAAGTAACTGCACAGGTCCACCAGAAGAGAATCTCAGAGAAGGAGGCATCTGCACTCCTCCTTCCACCACTGGAGTCTTAGGGCCCCATCCAACGCCTACTCAAGTCAATGGGCTGGATAAGATCCTTGGGGCTGGAGCTGTACATCCAAAGTCTGGACTAAATGCAGCCCTGAGGTAAGAGGGTACATCTGCCTTAGGCTCTATATGGGAGCTGCTCCTGCTTACAACAAAGCTGAATAGGACCCTTTTCAAAGCCCGGACCTCCCTCTACACCAGGGTTAGCAAACTTTTTGGCCTGCGGATATGGAAATGGCCTGGTGGGCCATGAATGATGACAAAATTGCAGCTGCGCTGTTGGAGGGGGGGAGGGTTCTGACTGAGGGGGTGGGCGCTGGGGTAGGGCTGGGGATGAGAGATTTGGGGAGTGGGAGGTGGCTCCAAATTGGGATCGAGGGCAGGAGCGGGATCAGAATTGGGGAAGGGAGTCAGGCAAATGTGGAGTCAGGCAAGCCCCCAGTTCTGCTCCCCAGCAGAAGCTCCAGGCCAGGTGAGGATGACTAACAAACCAGTTGCTGCCCACGGGCCACAGTTTTCCCACTCCTGTTCTGCACTAAGACAGCAACTTTATAAGGAGGCACTTCAAAGGGGCCTCCTCCCACATGCTGAGCTCTCGCTTTTTCTGCCCCGATGGCTTCCTGCAATACAGGCGATGAGCACCGCAGAGCCCGTCTGTACAGACCTGACGTAGGCTGGTTCTTCCAGTGTCTCTGGAGGCCTTCGGGCTCGCGGGGTCTTGCACACGGGGCAGGCAGACCCAGAATCCACAGGGATGGTAAAGAGGCGCCTATTTAACCGATAGCAATAAACACCTGCCACACAGAGGAGAGAGCATCGTGTCACTCATAGCCGGCAGCTTCTCCTCAGAGCCTGGCTTTCAAGCACACCAGGCACCATACACACTATATAGCAGGGCTACTCAACTTTGGAAGCCCTGGGGCCACAATGATACTCACAGCACATGCTGAGGGCCGCAACTTAATGTGGTTGCATGTACATGCAAATATAAATGCAAATAGCTTCTTTCACACTGACAGGCATGAATTCAAAGATTAAGGCAAGACTACACAACACGCAGGCCCCATTTAAGTCAGTTCTGCTGATATTAATAAAATGCAATAGTTACCCAATTTCCTCCCATATGACACCACTTTTAATGAGCAACAACAGTCCAAGCATTTAACGACTAAAAAATGTAATATCAACCCAAACTGCACAGTAAACCCAAACCGCACCGCGGGCCACAAACAAACAGGCAGCAGTTGGCCCACGGGCCGCATGTTGAGTAGCCCTCCTATACAAAGGGCTGCTTTTCTCCCAAAGTACTTTGTACATGTTACTTTCCCTCCTCTTCAACTATTTCCTGAAAACAGACACAGATGTAACTGAACTCAAAGCACAGTGGGTCAGGGCAATTACAGAGAACTCTGCAGAGACAGAGTCCGTGTGAAAGAGATTCAACAAAAGGACTCCTGCTGAGGCAAGACAGTCGTTGAACTGTAAATTCCTCCCAGGCCTTTTCAAAAAGGCTCTCTTCAGGGGTTTCCCAAAAAGAAAGTCACAGGGCACAGAAACTAGATTGGGACGGCATCTCATCTTACACTGATGGGAACTGGAAATGCAATCTGCTTCTTGCGAAGGAGCCAAGGAATCTGATGCCTCGAGCCTAGGGAAATAAAGATTCAGTCACAGCTGTGCACTGTGAAAACAGCAATATCCCCCTAGTTGGGGGGCAGAAGCGACTGAGGAAAGGGAGCTGAGGTAAGGGGGCACTAGCCACGAGACCCTGCCCCCCCCGCCTGCGAAAGAGCCAGAACAACCTCCCTCTACCTCAGGCCCTGCCCCCTCCCTGCTTTGCCCTCTCCCCATCCTTGCTCCACCTGCTGCCCATTTCTGCTCTGCCCACTTCCCTGAGCAATGTGGCCTGGGGGACTAACAGGGTCAGGGGCTGCCCCAGGAGAAGCAGAGCAACCACCCCAGCTGGCTGTGCTCTGCGGGGTAGGCTGCAGGTGAGTGCAGGCCAGTCTTGCACCCCCCCAGAGCAACGCGGCTAGAGGAGCACAGTGAACTGTGGTCGAGTTGCTCCGTTCGCTGTAGTAAGACGAAGGCCTGAGACATAAGCCCACGTATCACAGGCCAGCTATGAGGCCTGAAGCCTAGACAGCAATGGGCAAGACTTTGCTAATATAAAGCAGAGTTAAGCTGGGAGCAAGAGGCAGGCCATGCTCACAGAACTTGGCACGAACAAGGCTGGTATTACAAAAACAATCGTATCTAAGAGGTACTAGGCACAGGCTGTAAACACATTCCAGAGGGGTCAAAACAGAACACGGTGTTAGGAAACATCTTGACACCAACCTCCTCCCCATAGGTAACAAGAGCATACCGGCCTAGGTTCAGGACCGGCTCTAAACTGACAGCACGATAGATACTAATTGAACCTCTCTTATATGAGATAAGGGGAGGTAACTAAGTAACCGGAGGAGGCAACCTGATACGTCAGGAGTGATGTATAACTTCTTTATACCTGTCTATAAAAGTGCACCCCGAAGAGGTGTCTTTGTCCAGCCAAGGGGGCAACAGCAGAATCCCTACATTGACTGAGCTGAGTCCATTGTCGGGGGTACATATGCAAAGACTCGCCATTGCACCACTGACAACTACTATCGTATTTCGTTTGGCAATAAACCTGGCTGGGTGCCTTCGATCCTTATCTGATTTTGTGCTCCCTAGGGGCTCTCTCGGAGTCTGCTGTGTTGACTAACTGTGTATGGTCAACACAGTGAATAGGGCAGCAAACGCAGCCAAACCGTTATCATCAGAAACGGAGCAGGAGATGCCACACCAGTGAACCCTGACTACTACACTTGCTTTGGGCATCAGGCCCCTCCTCGCTAGTTTTTCCGCCAGCTGCTGACTGGCCCCTCCAGTCCATGCCGAGGAGGGGCATGTGACCCTTCATGCCCCGACATGTTGCCTATGTTGGGGGAGGAGTCTCTTGCTGTCTAGACTTCCCTTTAGACTGGCTTGGTGAGGAAATCATCCGTCAAGTATCCGTCATGCTTACATCAAGAAGTGAAAGGGCTGTTCCAAGAGCAAATGCCCATCCCTGGATAGAGGATGACAGGGACAGACCTTGATGACAGGGACTAGTTCAGAAACCCATTTAATTGCTCCCCCACCTGATGTTCCTGGTTTCTTGACCATGTAGGACTGGTACAGTTCACCCTCTGCCCTAGGCTTTCATTCAATAGCAAACATCTCCCCGTAAAGAAAGCAAACACTCAGGCCAGTTCTACGCTAAGCGGGAAGGTTGAATTAAGATATACAACTCCAGCAACACTAATTACGTACCTTAACTTGAGTTTCCCCGCTGTCCCCATAGCGGGAGGCCGACGGGAGCAAATGCTCCCATAGGCTTCCCTTACTCCTTGCAGGAGCAGGAGCACCAGCCACCAACGGAGGCACCCTCTGAGTTTGATCAAGTGGGTCTTTACTAGACCCACTAACTCAAACTCTAAGATGGATCACGGCAGCATTGATCTTCCCTGGAGGAAAGACATGGCCTCAGTGGCCTGCTGATAGGCTGGATGAGCCACCCCGGACCATTCTCACCTGTGCTTTTTTTGTAAGAAAAAAGGTGCCCAGGGGAAAGCTGTTGAGCATCTCCTCCCCCACAAAAAAAGTGGCTCCTTTAAGAACCGCGTGTCCTGAGTGGGCTTCTGTCGGGAGCCAAGCCGCCCCAGGAAAATGCCGGTGAAGTCTCCTCTGACAAAAGGTGCCGGTATGCCCGAGGGGAATGTCGTTCATTTCCTGTATGCTGGGAAAACAGGTGTCGGTACACCGGACCGGGGCGTACCATCACTAAAAAAGCACTGATTCTCACAGTCACTTATTCCAGACAGGAGATAGCAAACCCTCCCACCAGTTCTTCCCTTGTTCCTGGCACAGCTCATTGTCACCTTAGTCCCCCTCCTTACCCCAGGTCTTGCTCATGGACACATGCTTCCTTGTTCACCTGCCGGAACTCCCTGAGTTCGGAAAAGTACTGCTCCGATTTCTCAGACAGCGATGAGTCCGTGTCCAGCAGCCCTGGGAACAGTAAGCAGAGAAGGCAATTCAAAGGTGGAATTACATCGGGTGACAAAACAAAGCTTATCTAACCCAGGTGCGGAGTGCCAAACAGGGCGACTAGTCAGAGCAGCAGATACGGCCAACTGCGGAGAATCTGGCTCTGTTGAAGGAACGACACCTGGCAGCATCACTGATCCAGAGAGCCCAGCCTAGAAACGATCTCTCCTCCTCATTTCCTTCGTTCTTCTTCTGCAACTCTGTGCCCCACTCGAATTCTCTCAGCCCCACAGCAGCTGTACTGATTCCCGGCCAGTCTCCTCACGCCGTTCCAGGAAAGCACAAGTCATTTCTGCACCGACTGTGGAACTGTGTCTGCTTGGTAAAGCTGCAACTCTTGTGCTGAGGACAATAGCCAGCTTGCAGCTTGCCACAACAGCTCACCACACCCTGGCTCTAAAGCACACCAAAGCTCCAGGCCTGGGCCTGCACCTCGGACAGTACCCTTTGGCACATGAGAGGTGAGTTGGGGTTTTGCCCCTGGCGTTACCCAATCACCCCAGTGATTACACAGATGGGGAATGGGGAAGGAACGGGAGGTTGGGGCTCACCTGCAATCCAGTCGTAGCCCAAGAAAGGACGCACTGACCAGCTAGTGGCAGGGATGGTGTATTCCTCAGGGTCTGACAGAAAAGTCACACGGCTGGCTTCCTTCTGGGGAGAAATGAGTTCACGGTTCACCAAAAGCTCCTTATACAGCTACAAGGGACTGTGCTCCTCAAAGGGATGTATCTGCTAGCTGCACCACGAGGGGCAGCTGTGGTCTAGTGACCTGGGCTGGGAAATCTGGGCTCTAGTCTCAGTTCTTCCAGCAAGTCACTGCATATGGCTTTGGGTGAGTCTCTTGGCCTTCTCTGCCTCTGTTCCCCCACCTGCAAAATGGAGACCTGTGGCCACGGCTACTCAAGTCAGAGCCACTATTAGGGATGTAAAATCCTATTTAATCAATTAACTGCTTAACTGGGATTTTGTGGGGGAGGGGACACTCCAGCACAGCTAGGCCTGCTGCGCTACAGTCTGCCCCAGTCTGGCTGGGCCAAGCCTGTTGCGCCCTGCCGTGCTGACAACACTACAACGGGCTGCCCGGAGGTGCCTATCAGGATGACTGCAACGATTTGTGCCAGACATATTCTCTGTGCTTATGGAGACAAGTTGGACAAGGAGGTGACCCGCCCTGACCCACCCCTCCCCGCCCCTTTGAGGGAAGCCAGTAACTGTGCCATACAAGCCACCTGTCCCATATGTCCATGGTGAGGGCTTGGCTCTCACTGCACAGAGAAAGGGGGAAGGTGAGATGCCAGGGGCCCAGGCTCAACTACTAGGAATGGAAAAATTTGGACTCTGGTATTTATTTCCCCTCCACCTGGTTTGATGCCCTTACCTTGGGTTCTTTACCCTGAGGTGTTAGCAGGATTGATTTGGGAGTCTGGGGGTCTCTAATAGCCGCTCGCCGCCGGCTGTTCCCTTCCGTTGGGGTCCTGCCCGGCACTGACTTTGCCTCAGCCCTTGGCTTGCCCCTCTGCTGGGGACTGTGGAGGAAGGTAGATTGCTTTCTGCTCTCTCTGTGTTTCACAAGGATGGATTCTTCCTCTGGCCTTCTCAAGCCATTGCTGCTTCTAGCCATTCTGGAGGTTTCTCTGGCGGTGGCAGCTACTGGTGTGAAGCTTCGTTCTGCCTTAGGGGAGCCCAGCTCCGGCCCAGCTCGGAGGTGCAGCATCCCTCTCCTCTCCCTGCTGCATGCTGTGGGTTTCAATGGTGAACGAAGGGCTGCCCTGGCTGTGCTGGCTCCGGGTTCCACAGAGGTTAACCCCGCAGGGTCCGCTGCGCCCTTCGTAGCGTGGACGTGATTCTCCTTCTGCAACAAGCACAGAGCCCCACACATCACACAGAGACCGCTCAGGAATTAGCTCCATAACTCAATGGCAGCTCAGCCTCTTGTAATATTCTATGCTCGTCCTCCCTGCCACGCTACCGTCCTACCGAGGCTTCTGGAGGGAGCAGGGGAAGGCCTCATGTTGTGCTTAAGCCACATCTGCTCACTGCAGGGAGTGGGTGCAAATAGGCTACATCACAGGTGAGAATCGCTGCAACAGGTGGCCTCTGAGGTGGAGGGGAATTAGAGGATAGTGATATAAAACACCCCTCCTCCCACCAGGGATGTGAACCTGTATCCAAGTACATGGTTCATCAATGAGCCTGGGCTCATTGGTTAACCTTCTCAGTTACATGCAGCACCCTTACCCCGCCTCTGTATCCTACAGAGACAGCAGTGTGTGGGGGAGGGGTGGAAGGCAGGCGGGAGTTGTTACACACAGGGAGCCAGCTTTTAAACTGTCTCCTTGTGTGTGCCAGCTCCGGCGGAGCCGCTCCCCTCCCCCAGGCTGCTGCTTCCTAGGGAGGCAGCAGTACTGGTGTGGGGAGGCAAGAGCCCAGCTTAAAAGCTAGCTCCCCCTGCGCATCAGCTCTTGCTTCCCCCCACACATATGTAAATACGTAACTGCTGAAAAATTCAGCAGTTACACGTTTACACAAATAAACATATTTTAACATCCCTACCTCAGCTGGAGATACCACGTAACAGATGCTGCCTAGCTAGGCCCTGCATTCTCTCCCATCTTGAGCCTCATGGGACAGAGAGATGGAGCCTTTGCTAGACAGACATACTTCTGCAGTGGACACCACGGCCACTGGAGCACACCACAAGCCCCAGGAATATACACTTCAACCACTCAGCGAATCTCTCGGCAGTACTGCTGCTGCTTCCCATGGTGCCCATTTGCTTCCCCGCCCCGTGCCTGGTGGACCTCAGCATTTCCAGCCCCAAGCCTGTGGGTATGGCAGGTGTGAAGAATGCCTTTTATATTAGGAAACCTCAGCTCCAAGGCATGGCACAGTTAAAGAGGAAAATGCATTTGTGCTACAGCATCCCTGCTCCTTTGCACTACTCTTATCTGCTCTGCCCAGCCCAGCCCAGCCCAGCACATACCCCTCTCTTAGGAAGAGGAACAGATCTCTCTGCGAACGTTGTTCTTTTGGAAAGCGAGGTTGCTGATAGCAGCTTGCGAGGAAGTGCTTTCTTGATTTCTTCCTGCTTCGCCTTGAGCCTTTCTAGAAGGTCTTGGTTTGCATGACGCAGTCTCTCCAGTTGCTCTGACTCCATCTTCTGTACGACAGTCCCTGCTAGGGCCAGAGAAGGTTGCATAACTGTGGGCACTCCACAAAGGAACAGCATGGGAAGAGCCAGACGATTGAGACGCTTACAAGTGCTGGAGGGTTTTCTGACAGTTGGACTGAGACTCCCTGTGAAAAAGCACTCTAAGGCTTTGTCTATACCGCCACAGGCTGTACTTCAGCCATATGAATAACATAGCAGAAGTTACTGTACTTAGATCTGCTTGCCGCGGAACCTTCACAGTGGTATTTCGACAGCTGATACTCTCCCGTTCACTCCGCCTACTCTTCTCATTTTGGTGGAACACTGGAGTCAACGGAGAGCACCTGGCGTTTGCTGCCCATTGATCCAGACTGGAGTGAAGACATGCCCTAAAAACAGGCACCATTTTACATCTCCACCCCCTGCCTCCAGGAAGTTATCAAGTACTTTAGGCCCCAAATCTGGGTGCTGTTAATAAAAAAGAAATTATAAAATCTAACAGAAGAAATAAACCATCATGATTTAAAACAAACAAATATTTAAATGGAGTTCGGTTTAAATAACACGGCATGAGAATGTGAAAACCAGTTAAACCGATTAGCCTAAACGCCTAAGCACAAAGCCCTGGAGCCTGATTTTTAGAGGGGTGGAGCACTTAGATAACTTTGGCCTAGGGTTTTAAAATATTTTTTGGTTTCATCATCACTATTGTAATAATTCCTAGAAATGCACACACTCTAACGACTGTACACACAGCAATCAGCCCTCAGAAGACCCTGGAGAAATATGTAGGTCAGTACTGTCACGCATGTTTTACAGATGAACTAACTAGAGCAGAAAGAGAGGAAATGACTTGGCCAAAGCCAGAATGTGAATCAGTGACTCAAACAGGGCAAGAACTGACAGCTAGTCTTATGCTTTAATGGCTAGACCACGCTGCCTCTGTCAGCAGTGATACAGGTGAAGGTAGGTAAACAACACAAACTTGCTGTGACAGTATGTCTGCCTCATTACCCAGCATGCTGGGCCGCAAGCCAGAGAAAAGGGATTTCAAAATCTAGCTCAGCCCCCTGCACTGAGGCAGGACTAAGTATTATCCAGACAGTCCCTGACTGGTGTACATCTAGCAGGTTCTTCAAAACCTCCAAGACGACAGATTCCACAGCCTCCCCTAGGTAATTTGTTCCACTGAACTACCCTTATACAGGTTGAAGCTCCCTCATCCAGCACCACTGGGACCTGACCAGTCCCAGATGAGGGATCTTACTGGACCAGGGGAGGGGATATCTGCCCTCCTGCTACTGTCTCCCCAGCCCTGGACCCACTGAAGGCCCCACTGGTCCCCATCCGCCCTTGCCTGCACTCCGGCTGCCCAACATGTTCCAGCTAGGCTGCCAGAGGGGCTAGGAGCTGCTCTGTGGGGCTGCCTGACAGGTCCCGGAGCACTCCAGCGAGGTTGTGCAGCATGCTCCAGCACTCTGGGCTTCAGGCTCCATTGAGGCTCCTGGCTCTGCCAGGCAGCCCTGCTGCAGCATGCCGGGCTTCCGGCCCCCTGCCCCGGGCAGTCCAGCTGGAGTACACTGCACAGCGTGACTGGGGCGCTTCGGGCTCCACTGGGGCACGTTAGGCTCCTGGTCCCACTGGGCAGTCCCTGTGAGCAGTCCCGCTGCGGCGCAGGGGCACGGCCAGCAGTGGGGAACTAAGCTCCTGGCCCTGCTAGCAGCTTGCTGCCAGCAGCCCTGCCAGTCTGCAGGGCTCCTAAGCACCAGCGCTTCACCAGGACTCTCTGGTCTTGGGACACCCATGGTCTTCCTGGACCAGGGGATGTTGCCGGACAAGAGAGTACTCGTTTACAGAGGTTCAACCTGTATTTTGGAAATACTTCCCAATGTCTATCCTAAATATCCCCTGCTGCAATTTAAGTCCATTACTTCATATCTTGTTCTCAGAGGATAAGGAGAACAATTTATAGCCCTCCTCCTCAGAATAAAATTTGACTTATCATTTGCCTGTCAGTCTTTCTTCCAGACTAAACAAATCCAAGTTTTTCAGTCTTTCCTTATAGGTCATGTTTTTTATACCTTTCATCATTGTTGTAGCTCTCCAATGTGACAGTATCTTGCCCGAAGCATGGCGCCCATAACTGGGCACAGTACTCCAAGGCTACGTCTACACTACCGGGTTTTGCCAGCAGAGAGTATGCTAATGAAGTGCTCAGTAGCATTTGTCATGCTGTCATTAGCATATTCTCTGCCCAAGGCTTTTTGCGCAAGATCCTTATGCCTCAAAAAAGGAGGTATACAGATCTTGCACAAAAGGGAGTTTTTCTACAAAAACGGATCCGTCTACACTGCTTTTGTGCAAAAACCTCTTGAGCAAAAAGCCTCGGGCAGATAATATGCAAATGACAGCGTGACAAATGCTAATGAGTGTTTCATTAGCATACTCTCTGCTGGCAAAACCCGGTAGTGTAGATGTAGCCCAACAGAAGCCATGCCAGGTCCTGAGTAGAGAGGAAGAATTACTTCCCATCTCTTGTTTACAAGACTCCTGCTAATACATCCCAGAATGTCATTCACTTTTTTTTTTTTTTGGCAATTTCATAACATACAGTATGGTCTATACTACGTTCAATTTGTGATCCACTCCCCTCGATCCTTCCTGGGCAGGCATTTCCAATTTTGTATTTGCGCAACTGATTACTTCTTCCTGAGTAGTACTTTGTGTTTGGCCTTATTGAATTCCACCCTATTTTTATTTCAGACTATTTCTCCAGTTTGTCAAGATCATTTTTGAATTCTAACCCCATCCTTCAAAGTGTTTGCAACCCCTCCCATCTTGGTGTCCTCTGCAAATTTTGTAAGTCTATTCAAGTCATTAATGAAAATATTGACAAGCACCAGACCAAGGACAAATTCCTGCAGGGCCCCTCCCTCTTGACATGCCCTTCAAGTTTGACACTGAACCATCAGTTAAAACAACAACAGAGCATGGCTTTCCACTCAGTTGTGCCTTAGGGATGTTTACATTTATTCCTGTAAACGTGTTTACACGCAACTGGGCAAGCAGGAGCTGGTGCTCATGGAAAGCCAGCTTTTAAGCCAGCTCCCCCTGCTCGCACCAACTCCTGCCTGCCTCCCCCACCCCCTGCACTGGAGCCTCTGATAAAGGCAGCAGAATGGGGGGCAGGCAGGTCTGTGGGAACTGGCACGCATGGCGAGCCATCTTAAAAGCTGTCTCCCTATGTGCACCAGCTCCCATCTGCCCCCTCTCCGCTACTTCCTCTGATACTGAGGCAGCAGCACGGGGAGTGGGGGGAGTGGGCTCGGCAGGAGCTGGAATGCACAGGGGGCTGGCCTGAAATAATATGGCCTGAAATAATATACGCCCTTCCCTCCTGCACTGCTGACTCTCCATCAGAGGTTATATGAGACAATATCAAAAGCCTTACCAAAGCAGAGATATGCAATATCTACTGCTTCTCCACCAGGCTCATTAGCCTGTCAAAGGGAGCCAGTAAGTTGGTTTGACATGATTTGTTTTAGACAAATTAATGGTGCGTGTTACTTATCACTTTATTCCTTCTAGCTACATACAAATAGAGAGTTTATTTGCTCCATTATCTTTCCAGTTAAGATGACTGTTCTATAACTCCCCTAGTTCTCCTTATTCCACTTTTTAAGACAGGTACTATGTTTGCTCTTCTCCAGTCTAATCACTAATAGCTCAGAGACCTCTTCAGTCCATTCCTTAAGTATTCATCAGGCCCACACTAACTGAAGACATCTGTCTTGTCTAAGTCATTCTTAACTTCTTTTAGCCTCAGATCCTACCCTATTTACCCCTGATTTTTAGTTAGTAGGACCACTGCTAACCTTTTTGGTGAAAACGGAACTAAACAAGCCATTTAACACCTGGACCATTGCTGCATGACCTGTATTGTCCCTCCCTTCCCACTGAATAAAAATTTGCCCTGTCCTTGATCCTCCTTTTGCTCCTCTTATATTCATAAAATGTTTTCCTGCTACCCTTTTTTGCTTCTGTTGTTTATAGTCATCCTTCATAACCTGACCCACTTTCCACTTTTGGTATGACTCTTTTTTGAGTTTCAGGTCATTGAAGAGTTCCTGGTTAAGCCAAGATGGTGTTTCACCTTATTTCCTACTTCCCCTATGCATTAGGACGGGTTTCTCTTGTCAGCTTTAATAAAGTCTCTTTGAAAAACTAGCAATACTCCAGGGCTCTTTTCTCCCTAGGGGCTACGTCTACACTGGCCAGTCTTGCATAAGACCATATGCCAGGGGTTCCCTAACTTTTAAACATGGGGACCAGTAAATCCATTCACGAGCTTTTGGAGGACTAGTGACATTCATTTGCATATTTGCATATTCATTAACCAAATGATGAATATGCAAATACGTTGGTTTTGGTCCTCCCAAAGCCCCCAGGGCCAGCTTTAGCAAAGCTTTTGATACGGCCACCCACAACATTCTTACCAGCAAGTTAAGGGAATATGGATTGGAAACATGGACTGTAATCCAATAAAACCCTGCACCACCACATCGTGTATTGAAAAGGGGCTCATTTATTTTCAGAAAGCTGACACCATCTTTGGAATTTTTTATCCATATTCTCATTCCGGATGGTGAATGCACCAGGTTCTCTCCATTCTGACACATTGTAGTGCCTTTAAACCTCACTGTCAGCAGTGGGGATATTTAAAAAGCACTGCTTTTACATTTGTATTCAGGATCTGCATGCACCCTGAACTGTCCTGCTCCCCGCTGGCCGATTCTCTCCCCCCTCCCTCTCCCCGGGCCAGCCCCGCTGTCCCCACCAGCTGATTCTCTCCCGATCTCTCCTGGTAAGCTTGCTGCCCCTGCCAGCCCTGCTTCCGCCAGCCGGTTCCCCAGCCAGCCCTGCGATCTCCCCCAGCCAGCCTCACTGCCCCTGCCAGCCGGTTCCCCCCCTTGCAATCTCTCCTGGCCAGCCCCACTGCTCCCACCCCCCGGACAACCCTACTTCTGCCGGCCGATTCCCCTCCTTATCTCCCCTGGGCAGCTCCACTGCCCTGACCCTGCTTCCCATATCCAACCCCTCCTCCCGCCTCCACAGCCAGCAATAAGAGCTCACCTGGTAACCCTCACTATGCTTCTGCCGGAAGCCTGAAACATATGGCTGCATCCGCCCAGCGCAGCAGAGGGCTTGGGGAACCCGGCGCTGCACAGGCAGTCCGGGAGCCTGGAACACCCTGACAGCTACGCTGAGGCCCGGTATTTTTTTCCCGCAGCCTGGTACCAGTTTGGGAAACGCTGCCATATGCAAAGGAGGCGTGGCAATAAATATCACCACACCTCATTTGCATACTTAATGAATCACCATTTTTGCGCAAGGGGCTTTTGCGCAAGAAGGAGCAGTCTACACTGCTCCTTCTTGCGCAAAAACTCCCTCTTGCGCAAGAGCTGATCTGCCGCTTATTTTCAGGCAGAATGGCTCTTGTGCAAGAGGGGGTTTTTGCACAAGAAGGAGCAGTGTAGACTGCTCCTTCTTGCTCAAAAATGGTGGTTCATTAAGTATGCAAATGAGGCGCAGTGATATTCATCACTGCGCCTCATTTGCATATATTCTTGCATAACAATGGCCAGTGTAGACGTAGCCCCTTAGTTTTGCTTCCCTTAAGATCTTACCTAACAATTCTGAGTTTGCTAAAGTCTGCCTTTTCAAAGTCCATTGTCTTTATTCCTCTGCTTTCCCTCCTGCCATTTCTAAGACTCGTGAATACAACCATTTCATGATACTTTCAACCAAAGCAGCCTTTCACCTTCAAATTCTCAACCAGTTCCTTCCTATGTGTCAGAAAGTAATCCAGAACAGCTTGTCATGGTACTTCCTTTCTCCATCTTCAGTAATAAAAACTGCTCAAGAGAGTTAAGTCCAAAGAAGAGCTTCAAAAGGATCTCCCAAAACTAGGTGACAGGGCAACAAAATGGCAGATGAATTTTCATGTTGAAAAATGCAAAGTAATGCATATTGGAAAACATAATCCCAACTATAACATAATCCCAACTATATGTATAAAGTGATGGTGACTAAATTAACTGTTACTACTCAAGACAGACATCTTGGAATCACTGGATAGTTCTCTGAAAACATCCACTCAGTGTGCAGCAGCAGTCAAAAAAGCAAACGTTAGGATTCATTAAGAAAGGGATAGATAAAACAGAGAATATTTTATTGCTTCTACCTAAATCCATGGAACACACACATCTTGAATACTGCATATAGATGTGGTCACTTATCTCAAAAAAGATATCTTTGCATTGAAAAAATGTTCAGAAAAGGGCAAAATATAATTAGGGGTTTGGAACATTTCCCATATGAGGAGAGATTAATAAGTCTGGGACTTTCAACTTAGAAAAGAGAAAGCTACGGAGGTTATGATAGAGGAGTATGGAGAAAGAGAAATGTTATTTATTTGTTCCCATAACATATGACCTATGAGGAAAGATTGAGGGATTTGGGTTTGTTTAGTCTGCAGAAGAGAAGAGTGAGGGGGGATTTGATAGCAGCCATCAACTTCCTGAAGAGAGGTTCCAAAGAGGATGGAGAAAGGCTGTTCACAATAGTGATGGATGGCAGAATAAGGAGCAAGTCTCAAGTTGCAGTGGGGGAGGTCTAGGTTGGATATTAGGAAAAACTATTTCTCTAGGAGGGTGGTGAAGCACTGGAGTGGGTTACCTAGGGAGGTGGTGGAATCTCCATCCGTAGAGGTGTTTAAGTCTCGGCTTGACAAGCCCTGGCTGGGTTGATTTAGTTGGGATTGGTCCTGCCTTGGGCAGGGGGCTGGACTTGCTGACCTCCTGAGGTCTCTTTTAGCTCTAATGAGTCTATGGGTGCGTCTAGACTGGCAAAAACTTGCCAGCTGTCTACATCGGCCACTTGAATTTGTGCAAGAGCACTGACTTTGTAATGTACAAAATAAGTGCTTCTTACGCAAATACTTTCACGCTCCCGCTTGGGAAAAAGCCCTCTTGCGCAAGAATACTTGTGCAAGAAGGCCAGTGTACACAGGGAGAACTGTTTTGCACAAAAAAGCCCCAATGGCTAAAATAGCGATCGGGGCTTTCTTGCACAAAATCTCATCTAGCTTGGCCACGGATGCTTTAGCACAAAAGCACTGTTTGTGCAGAAGCACCCTTGCCAATATAGACGTTCTTTTGCGGAAATATTTTTAACAGAAAAACTTTTCCGTTAAAAGTATTTCTGCAAAATCATGCCAGTCTAGAGGCAGCCTATGGCTACGTCTACACTGGCACCCTTTTCCGGAAATGCTTAAAAACAGAACAGTTTTCCGTTATAAGTATTTCCGGAAAAAGCGCGTCTACATCGGCAGGATGCTTATCCGGAAAAGCACTTTTCCCGGAAAAGCGTCCCTGCCAGTGTAGACGCGCTTTTCCGCAAAAAAGTCCCATTCATCATTTTCGCAATCGGGGCTTTTTTGCGGAAAAGAAATCTGTGCTATCTACACTGGCCCTTTTCTGGAACAGTTTTCTGGAAAAGGACTTTTGCCCGAACGGGAGCAGCATAGTTTTTCCGGAAAAGCACTGATGATGTTACAGTAGCTCGTCAGTGCTTTTCCAGAAATTCAAGGGGCCAGTGTAGACAGCTGGCAAGTTATTCTGGAAAAGCGGCTGATTTTCCGGAATAAGTGGCCAGTGTAGACACAGTTTCCATGCGCCTGTTACCATGGCGGCGGAACACATGACACAGCTCACGTCCCCGCACATTCCGCTCCACCAGCAGCAGACAGCCCCGGCCCCAGAGGCCAGGCCCCCTCACCCGGGGGGCGAAGCAGCCTCCCTCCCCCCCCCAGCGCGGGGCAGGCCCCAGGCCCCGCCTGTCAGACGGCAGGAGACTCGTTCTCCTGCTGGTGGGGGGCTGCTGGGCTCCTCCCCCCCCCACGGGTCCGCGGGGCTGCCTACCCCAGGGGGCTCTGCAGCCTCCATGTTCCGACGGCAGGGTGTCCCCTGGAATCCCAGCCCCGCCCCTGCCGCTCCCCGCCCCCTGCCGGGGATTCCCCCCGCCGGGCCCGCCCGCGCGCACTCACCCTCCCGTCGGTTTGCTGGTGTGTAACAAAAAAAAAAAAAAAAAACCACCCACGCGCCACCAGCAGCCGCCTGCTGATTGGTCCCTGCGGCTGCTCCCCCAGCATGCAACGCACCAACGGCCCGGAACGCTGTGTGAAAGGGGCCCGCGGGCGGCTGGGCGGGAACGCGTGAGCAGTGCTGCCCCTCCCCCACCCTCACTGCTCGGCCTAAGGGCCCTCTGGCAGCGGGGGCTGAGGGACGAAATCCTCCAGCTGCGGGGTTCCCCCCCCCCCTGCCGCCACTGGCTGCCTCCCCCCGAGAGCTGGGCGGGGCGGACGGGAAGTAGCCGGGCTGAGGAGGGATGACGTTTGCTCACACCTGCCTCGCTGGGCTGGTCTCGGAGCGGCGCTGCCGTTGCCAGGGCAACAAGGGGGGGGGCTCTTTAAACCAGGGTTGCCAACACCATGGCACGAGACCAAACCGGCTGCCCCCAGCTCGCCCCCCCCCCCCACACGCTCGTTTTCACTGTGCGGGGATATGGAGTTGCGGTGTGAGAGCAGGCTCGGGATTGGGGCTGGGGAGGGGGCTCCAGCTGGGGGCTCTGGGGTGCAGGCTGTGGGTGGGTGGCACTTAGGGGGCTCAAGCTGGGGGGTGCAGAGGGACTACAGCAGGTTCCCTGTCAGCTCTGGCTGTGCTGCTTCCAGCCCGTGCAGGGCCTAGCCGGACACACAACTAGGCAGCTCTGCTCCCTGGATCCTGCTCCTGGGTACAGAATTCAGGGGCAGCTCCTAGACTAGCTGCCAGCAACTGGCGCCCTAGGCGAACCCTGCAATCGGCACCCCCCCCCAACCCCCTCAATGATATTGCATCACTGTTGGGTGCCCCATTGAACTTAGCGACGAGGAGTCCTGGGGCACCTTATAGACTAACTGAAGTGTAGGAGCATAAGCTTTCGTGGGCAAAGACCCACTTCGCCAGATGCATGAGACGAAGTGGGTCTTTGCCCACGAAAGCTTATGCTCCTCCACTTCAGTTAGTCTATAAGGTGCCACAGGACTCCTTGCCGCTTTTGCAGATTCAGACTAACATGGCTACCCCTCTGACCATTGAACTTAGCACCCTAGTTCGCTGCCCCTGGTACAGATGCCATCCTCCACAATTGCCCCTGGCTAATGGAAGCTGCAGAACCAGCGGGGACAGCATGTAGAGCTTCCCTGATCACCACTGGGCCTATGGGCTGCAGTAACATGGCAGCTACTTCCAAGAGCTGCTCAGAATCAAGGCAAGCTGGAAGCTTACCTTAGTCCTGTTGTGCCAGCAAGTGAACTTCTAGGACTCAAGCCACTACGGTCCCTTTTCAACCAGGCATTGCAGTCAAACACCAGATGTGTGGCTAATTATTAATAGGGTAATGTAGGACAATCCTGGACAGCTATGTTCTATTCACAAAGTATCACCCAAATCAGGTCAGTGGAACAGTGCAGGGGTATGAACAAGATAGTCAAGGCTAACAGTGCCACAAGACAACTATGCCTCATACATTTGAAGGTATCTTATTAGTTATCAGAATGACCTTCATAGCTGCACTTACGTTTCACAAATCTAGACAGTTCAAGGGCTCAGATTCTTTCCAGAGTCACTCATGTTGTATCCTCAGACAAGTCGCGCTGGCCCTGATTTTTCAGAAGTGCTAAGAATTCTCAATCTCCATCTATATGTGGATTTTTTCTATGTATATGCAGGAAACATTTATGTGCACGCACTGATCATGTGCAAATGGCACCACCAGGAGAAAGAAAACCTATCTGTAGGTACTCTGCTAATCAGCAAGGTTGCATTTGAATCACTCCAGAACAGTGGCAAAAGTGCCCAGCTTCCAGGGAACAAGTGCTAAGCACCCACCACTCTAACAATAAGCACTACAATTGGTTGAGCATTCCTTGAAATCTGGATGTCAGTATGTAAAATGTATTGCCTGATCACAGATTATTCTGACAATAAAATGCAGGACTACGTAGCACTTTAAAGACTAACAAGATGGTTTATTAGATGATGAGCTTTCGTGGGCCAGACCCACTTCCTCAGTTCAAATAGAGGAAGAAAATAGTCATAACCATATATACCAAAGGATACAATTTAAAAAAATGAACACATATGAAAGGACAAATCACATATCAGAACAGAAGCGGGATGCGCGGGGGCGGGGGGAAAGGAAGGTAAATGTCTGAGTTAATGATATTAGAGGTGGGGAAAGATAGATGTCTGTGAGCTAATGGTATTAGAGGTGATAATTGGGGAAGCTATCTTTGTAATGGGTAAGGTAGTTGGTGTCTTTGTTCAATTCCCCCCAGAGTGTGTCAAATTTTAGCATGAATGACAGTTCAGAGGATTCCCTTTCAAGTGGAGATTTAAAAGGTCTTAGTACCAGAATGCAGGTGGTTAAGTCGTTGAGACAGTGGCCTTTCTGGTTGAAATGGCAAGAAACTTTTTTCTTTGTGATCCTGTCTGATATCTGTTTTGTGGGCATTGATCCTTTGTCGAAGTGTCTGAGACGTTTGTCCAATGTACATAGCAGACTGACACTTTCGGCACATGATAGCATAAATTATATTTCTGGATGCGCAGGAATATGTGTTCTTGATCTTATAACTCACTTGGTTAGGTCCAATAATGGTATCAGCAGAGTGAATATGTGGACAAAGCTGGCAGCGGGGTTTGTTGCAAGGGAAGGTACCAGGGTTGGTATTAGTGTGGTATGTCCTGTCGTTGTTGGTAAGAATCATCTTGAGGTTAGGTGGTTGTCTGTAGGAGACTATGGGTCTGTCTCCCAGAGCCTCTCGGAGTTTGGTATCCTGTTCCAGTATAGGCTGTAGTTTATTGATAATGTGTTGGACAGGTTTAAGTTGGGGGTTGTAGGTGATGACAAGTGGTGTTCTATTGTTAGTTTTCTTGGGTCTGTCTTGAAGTAGATGGTTTCTAGGTATTCATCTGGCTCTTTCAATTTGCTTTTTTATTTCTCCAGGTGGGTAGTTGAGGTTTATAAATGCTTGGTAGAGATCCTGAAGCTTCTGGTCTCTGTCAGTGGGATTAGAGCAGATGCGGTTGTATCTAAGGGCTTGGCTACAGACGATGGATCGTATGGTGTGTTCTGGGTGGCAGCTGGAAGCATGTAGGTAACTGAGTCAGTGGGTTGTCTGTAGAGAGTGGTGTCTAATTTTCCATTGTTGATTTGTACTGTGGTGTCCAGGAAATGGACCTCTCGTGTAGAATGGTCCAGGCTGAGGTTGATGGTGGGGTGTAGGTTGTTGAAATCTCTGTGGAATATCTCCAGTGTTTCTTGGCCATGCGTCCAGATCATAAAGATGTCATCGATGTAGCGTAAGTAGAGAAGGGGTAAAAGGGGACAGGAGTTGAGGAAACGTTGTTCTAGGTCAGCCATAAAGATGTTAGCATACTGTGGGGCCATGCGTGTACCCATGGCTGTGCCGCTGATCTGGAGGTATAAGTTGTTCTCAAACTGGAAATAATTCTGACAATGTGAGGCTTAACCTTCATACAACGTTTGTCAATCACTAATAGTTGAGGCTATCTTCTCAAGAAATCACTGAGTCAGTTCCTGTTTCTCAGACTCAAATCCCAACCCTTCAGATAACATGTTCTCTCACTGTCAGACTTATTAAGTTTTTACTATGAAGAAGTACAGTGGGTACACCCAAGTGGTTGACAATTTTATATTGACAAAGCCCTTTATTTACAATGGATGAGTAAGAGCTATTCACTATTACTCCAAAGCATGTTTTCTTCAGAATTTACTGAACTAGCTCATGAAGATTTATCATCAAGATATGCAGGACTGACAAGCAGAATGTTTTTCCATTTCATTTTTATTTTGGTTACCAATTTTAACCGCATTGATACGGGAATAATTCATGCAAATCTATCACCTTAAATACAGCCAAGAGATAATTCACTTAAGAGGATTTTGAAGTGCTCCATAACTTAAAAACAAACAAACCAACCAACCACCACCCAAGGAAAAAAAAGTAAATGAGCAGCAATAAAATAAAGTGCATGTAGCCAAACTTCTTTAATAGGAACCTGGAGAAGTCTGTTCTTGCAATCCTTTGCTCTCATATACAAAAGAGTTGATCACTCTCCATAGGAGTCAGAGGCTGTTTCCTTAGTATATTGCAAGTATGAATGCTTCCACCAGTCTGTATTAAAGGAGTTCAGTTGTATTTTGCTTTTGTTTTAGATTAATTAAATTAATTGGCAATTATGTTCAACTTTGATTCTGTTAATATAACTTGCATAAGGCAATCTCCAGACTCAAGTGGCTACGGTTAGATACTCACTCCTAAGAACATTTCTCTGCTTGAATTAGCAATTTTGGTTTAAAAAAGGTTCAGGTAATTCTTACCCTTCTTGCCCTACAAACCAGGTTTCATTGTCACAGTGAGAATGCCCAAATCACCAAAATCTCTGAAGAAAGCATCAGCAATATCAAGCTCAATAGCAAAACATCCTGTTCTGCTTTTCCCCAGCCTCTAACAGGGGGTTCAAAGACCATAGTATAGTGTCTGATTTAAAGCCTATGCCACTTTTCATATTTCATCTTTGAGTCTGCACAAAGACCTGGCCACATGAACAGTGCACACCTTGGAAAGTCGTATCAGCACTTCTCAGTGTCTGCATGTAGCACATTATCATCTTTCCTGCATTTAAGAAACAATATCCTATTGCAGCAGGGATTTGCCTCTGATTCATCAGCAAAGCGTATAATTTTCTGTAATACTGGATTAGCAGCTGGCAGCCTGAAGGTTGGAGTTCATCAACTGAACATGCTGACGGAGCCTCTGCTCACATATACACCAACATACTGTCATGGATAAATCATTGTCAGAGGCTAGAGTTCAGTCTCTTTGCCTCTTCAGTCTTGACCTCAGGAACAAATTACTGTGGTGGCAACTGTGTTATTGTGTACATACATTCTTTGTAAAACAAGACAATTATTCCCACTCCTCAAAAGCTACTTAAGAGCCATCAATCAGATGGCCATAACCTTCTAATTTGAGCAGGATTCCAACCAACTAGCTATAAACAAAAGGTTTCTTTATCACATTACAAACCCCCTGGCAGAATCAATTCCCCTCCTTTCTATGCCAAAATGCAACTAACTAGCTTCCTGTTAATACACTGGAAAATCCCAAATCCTAGTGTTTTGAGGGTAAAATAACGTAAGTAGCTTAATGCTACTTCACTATTTATTCTCCTACCGACATCAGATAACATCTTCCTCCTCCTTTCTGGGCTTCTATATGAAGCAAGTATGTTGGATATAGGCACAAGAGTATCAACATCGACACATGAACAAGAAACCATTCTAAAGTCTGGTAATACCATTTTCAAGTATCATTGTCAACAAGTCCCCTTCAGGCTTTCTAATCTCAGCTGGGACTTCCTGAGAGTTATCCTGTAGTTTCTGCAGTGTTTGAGGCCAAATAGATCTACACAGTCACTGGACGGGAGACTCCACAATGGAGTACAATGCAGAGACTCCAATCCACCTCTGACTTCTGGAGATATGCCAAAGGAAAAAGCAAAGCCTCATCACTATATTTTGTGGCTAAGTATCTTCCGCAGCTGAAGAAAGCTTCCCAAGAAATGGGGAACCTTATCCTGCCACTACTGAAATCAATGGAAGTTTAACCTCCAGTTTCAATTGTAACAGGGTCAGGCCCACACTAATTCCTAAATATGTTTGGAATTAAACCGCATTTAGGGCAAACCCCCAAATCAAATCAAATCTATTTATTTAAAAAAGCATCAAAAAGTTATGCTGGCCCATTTCTTTGCTGGCATGGCATTTCCTCCCAGTACACCTCTCCTGGGCTCCACATGAGCTGCATTGGATAACCTCATCTGCATTCTGTTGTACAACCCGAAACTGAACCACAATACTGCACAGTGACATCCTACAGAAGCGCTACATGAAGCAAAATCTCCTACATTTTATAATCTACCCTGTCCTAGAGGCCATCTAGTGACAATGGAAATCCAGAAGATTGCATTCCAAAACCGGCATCTTAAAAAACACATTTCCCTACATACTTCATAAAGTAGCTATTCACACACTGCCAACTAGCCTGTCTCAGATCCTGCTTATCTACCTCAGAAAGATATCAATTTATCAAGTCACCAAATGCAACTGCTATTTTCACTGACTCCGCAACTTAGCAATGACAGCCAGTTTTGCCTCTGAAGTTACATGGGACTAGGCAAAAAGTTTTCTTAAACTGAAGAGCTTTGAGAAGGAATGTGCCCCAAACCCATAGAGATCAGGAGAAGCCCCAACCAAAAAAATATTTGTTTTCTGCTCCAGGATCTAAACATTTGACCCTTCTCTATGGAAAAAGCAAAAAAGAGCAGTGAGTCTCTCCCCCATAATATTGTAGTTGAAAAATGAGAAGAGTGGACAGGTCTCTGTATGGATGGTTAGTGTTATCTGCACCTGTAGATGCATGTGGGAGGAAGGAAAGGTCTGCGTTTAAATTAATAACTGCTTTTCAGACACATCTGATCTTGTGGCTTTGTACATCAAAGAATTATCAAGATCCATCTTTACATATTAAGGTTATAATTCATCAAGGGGAAAGCTTTGTTAGAATAAATCTGAACTGGATAAACTTTGGTGACTAGTAAGTTAAAAACAAAACACCAAAACCCCTGACAACTACCGTATTTCATTCTGCATGAAGCAGAAATTCCTCCTGGAAGTAGTCTAATCTCCTGGCAGGCAAGAAAAAAGATATACACAACGTGTGTGGAGAGGTTGGACATGATACAGGGAAGCAGAATCCCACTGTTCACATGATGACAGATCACACAACCACTCGTTTGTGCACGTGTTCCTTAGAGAGTCCATCATCCACCATGTTCTTTGCAGCGGTTGAGAGTGTACTGAAGTGAAATGTTTTGCCTTCCCACATTATCTGCTTTGCTGCAGGTATTGATGCGTGAACATGTTGAGTTCGCTGTCCAGCCAGCCTGCTTTATTCCTGCAAGAAAAAAGTCTCTGTTAGGCCTATACATTAAAGTTAATCATCATTCACTGCTCACTCTAGTGGCAAAGAACGGAGAGAGCAGACACAGAGTCCCATGACTAGATGCCTCTACTCCAGGTCAAGGAGCTTGCATAAACAATGGTCTATAAGTTTTGGGGGTTCAAACCAAACCTAGTTGCAAGTTGAAAGTGATCTCATTCTTTGTAGGAGTGAAACATTTAAAAGGAGTTCCTTGCCCATCTGGAATGGAGGTGAACAGCAAAGAAACTCACATGCCCTGCAATGATGAGAGGAAAAGGCCAAAAAGGTCATTTGTCTCATCTTAGGAAATGAGACTGGTTGTGAAAAACCATGTAGGACCCATAGTTTTCTTGGGTCTGTGATCCTGACCCAATCTAGAGTCAGGAGGAAAAAAATAGCCAAGTCCCAGATATCTGGCAATGCAGAAAAATCAGTTTTTTCTATAGAAGGAGGAATGGGCTGAAGATAAGTACGTGTCTGCTACCAAAGCTCCAGAAATATCCTGGAACTCTCTCTTCTTACAGGCTGGGTGAGGGGAATGCCATCTATACAAAAGGACGTGCAACAGATACACTGCATCTGTGGGTAGAAAACTCATCACCAATCCCTTGATTGCGATCGACTTGCTGATCATGGAGACTCCCCCAGTTGATCACAATCTCTGTCAGGAAAGTAGGCTTGCTGATAAGCAGAGCTCCACAGCCAGCTGCAGCATGTGTTCAAGTGCCCTTCCCCCCTCCCCACGTGTTGCTCCCTCTTACAGCTGCTCCTGGGTGGCTGGCTGTGCACAGCAGGAAGGAAGAGGAAGGACTGATGTCAGAGTGTCCCTCTGTACCTCACTCTCCATAGAGCAGGGAAGAGGGAGGCCAGCTTGACTAGCTTGATCTCAGAGCACTCAAGTGTGAGAGATTGTCTGCATTTCCTAAATCTAAGTTTTCTTCAGCTGCCAACTTTCACAGACTCTTCTCTCATATGTGTGCGTTTATACACACATTCTCTCTTGCTCTTCCCCTCCCTCCCTCTGCAAAGCAGGGGACAGGAGACACAGCCTGGGTCAGGACAAAAGGACTGGAAGCTGCTATGGTCTGAGGTCTACACTGAATGGTGAGCGCCAGAGGCAGTGTGTACTGTTTGAGATTTCCATGGCAGCTAGCACTTGTTTGCTCTCTCTCACATTCTCACCCACACACAATATCTAGGTTATACACAGTCTCTTTCACATTCACCTCCCAACACGTACTTGTTGACTGATCTATGAATTTCATTTTAATTTTTATTTCTCTTACACTTAAATGTAATTGAGTAGTGAGTTCTAACAAGCCTAACCTGTCCTGACTGGAGTTATTATCCATATTGGCATTTTATATTTTATTTATACATATCATTTCTTGGTTTTGTTTCCACTGGTGGTTCCCATTGGTTGGGAAGGGGGAAGTTCCCCCTCCCAGAGCCAGCACCCTATGCTCACTCCTGCACCTTCTGTCCCAGAACAGACCCTCCTCTCAGAGTAAGTATCCCCTCCTATGCTCCTGCTGCCCCGCCCAGAGCCCCTCCTATACCCAAATTCCCTCCTAGAGCTTGCCCCCTCACACCCTCACCCCCAGCTCAGAGCCCATACATCCTCCTGAACCCCAACCTCTTGCCTCAGCCTGGTGAACATGAGAGTGGGGGACCACGAGTAACGGGGGACAGGGGAATAGAGTGGGGGCGGGTCCTCAGGAAAGAGGCAGGGTAGACCCTTGGTTGCCCTTAAATTCAAAAAAGCAATCCTGAGCACAAAAAGGTTCCACTCACGTAGAAGATCTGGTCCCTTAGCTCATTGGCTACTTGGAAGATACAGAGATCAATAACCATGTTAACCTGACTTCAAGCAGGGGCAAGTGCATGTTACAGTCTGTAAGGCACATCCTGTCCTGAACAGTCCAGAGAAATCTCTACATTAAATGTAATTGTGACTCCACTAAAGGCAGCATAGTGTGCAGACAGTTCTCCATTAATTTGCTGTCAGGAAGTAAAGATCTCACCTAAGCAGTTTTGCTTTGCTCTGCAATGAGTCCAAGATTTCAATTTTTTTATTCATGGCAGTAATTTCCTGCTCAAGATTCTCCCGTGTGACGTCCACCTGCTGACACAAGTGAGCAAATGTTCCAGCAAGCTCCCTAGAAAAACAGAGAGAGGCAGGAAAGCGGAGAGCTCAGACTCAGAAGATACTTACACTGTGCAATGATTTCATTATCCCACCTCCAGAAAGCCTAGCCTGATACTCTCTTCCCATTTCAGCGTTAGAACGTTGCAGTCATTGGGCAACAGGGAATTTACTGCATGTTCTGAACAGTAGCACAGGAACCTCAGAATTTTATGTTCTCAACAATCCTGAAGAGTTCATGCTTCTGTTTAAAAACACCCTGTTACTATGACAACAGGTGCTTTAGAAACACATGTGAAAGTTTCAATGCTTGCTTGTCCATCGCTGACAATTTTAGACCTGGAGCTTAGACTATGTACAGACCTATCATGTGAGGATAAACAGCTGGCATTATATGGCTCAGTGGAGAGTACCTTCAAAAACAATGTTGTTTAGAAGAGATTAGTTGAATTGAGACAACTCACTGTTGGACTTGGTGGCTGCAGTTGGAGCCTGTGTAGCTGACAATGAGCTGCAGTTTCTCACTTGCGTACTCCACAAACTGGCGCTTGAAGGCTCTCTCCTTTGCTTTCATAGTCCAAGTGAGGCGCTCATATACATAAAGGAGTCCATAAAGGCCAAAAGAGAGAGCAATCAGTCTCCAACCCACAGCCTTCCAGACCTGTAATAAGCACAGCAGAAAGGTAGCAAAACTGAGCAGCCAAGAACAATGCTAACTTCTTACAGTGGAACAGAAAGCATTGTACATTTGTTCCAAGTGCAGGGCACTGAGCCATGAATGTTCAAGTTTTAATCCTGACTTAAAGGGAAAGGGAAATCACCTCTCTTCTGCTGGTTTCCAACCTGTCAAGCATATTGTGAGGACTAATATGCATAAAACACTGGAACAAGGTCTGTAAGTGTGCATCTAGACAGCACCCTTCTGTTGGAATAAGCTACGCAATTTGTGCTATGCAAATTGCATAGCTTATTCCAAGTCAAAGTCAAGAGAGCTTATTTTGAAATTTGGTGCTGTCTACATAGTGCCGAATTTCAAAATAAGGCACTATTCCAACAAAACCCTTTTACAGCACGTCTGCTATTTCAGGATACTCCCGGTATCCTGTCTTCTGACAGTGGCCAATGCCAGGTGCCCCAGAAGGACTGAACAGAACAAGGATTCATCAAGTGATCCCTCTCCTGTCAGCCTCTTCTTGTCAGGGGCTGGAAAAGGCTAGAGACACCATTCCTACCCATCCTGGCTAAGTATTCATGGGCCTGTTCTCCATGAATATATCTAGTTCCTTTTTGGTTTTATATAGAGGCAATAAAAAAGCAAATAGAATGTTAGGAATCTTTAAAAAAGGGATAGAGAATAAGACTGAAAATATTTTGACTGTTGCTGCACATTGAGTGGATGATCCACAATGATTCCAAGATCTCTCTCTCGAGTGGTTATAGCTAAATTAGTCCCCATAATTTTTTATGTACAGTTGGGATTATTTTTCCACTGTGCATTACTTTGCATTTACCAACATTAAAAATCATTTGCCATTTTGTTGCTCAATCACCTAGTTTTGTGAGATCTTTTGGAAGCTCTTCACAGTCTGCTTTGTTTTTAGCCATCTTGAATAGTCTAGTATCATCTGCAAATTTTGCCACCTCACTGTTTAACCTATTTATAAATGATATGAAGAAAGGGGTAAATAGGATTGGTCCCAGTACGAACCCTTGGGGGGACACCACTAGTGACCTCTCTCCATTCTGAAAATAGACCATTTATTCCTAGACATAAGAACAGAAGAATGACCATACTGGGTCAGACCAAAGATCCATCCAACCCAGTATCCTGTCTGTCAGCAGTGGCCAATGCCAGGTGCCCCAGAGGGAGTGAACAGGCAATGATCAAGCGATCTCTCTCCTGCCATCCATCTCCACCCTCTGACAAACAGAGGCTAGGGACACCATTCCTTACCCATCCTGGCTAACAGCCATTAACGGACTTAACCTCCATAAATTTATCTAGTTTTCTTTTAAAACCTGTTATAGTTCTAGCCTTCACAACCTCCGCAGGCAAGGAGTTCCACAGGTTGACTGTGCGCTGTGTGAAGAACTTCCTTTTATTTGTTTTAAACCTGCTGCCCATTAATTTCATTTGGTGTCCTCTAGTCCTTATATTATGGGAACAAGTAAATAACTTTTCCTTATTCACTTTCTCCACACCACTCATGATTTTATAGACCTCTCTCATATCCCCCTTTAGTCTCCTCTTTTCCAAACTGAAAAGTCCTTGTCTCTTTAATCTCTCCTCGTATGGGACCCGTTCCAAACCCCCTAACTTTACTTTGGTGAGGGACTTTGTTAAAGATTTTCTGGAAATTTAAGTACATCTCGTGATTTCTTATATTTTGGATGCCCAGCCTGAGGCATCCAGAGCTTATTTTTGAAGGTGCTAAGCACCTACAACTTCCAGTCACTGGGAGTTGGGGAGCACTCAGCACCTCTGGGGGAAAGAAGTAAGCCCAAAATGTCTGAAGTTGCGAATTCTAAAAATTAAAGTATACAAAATCACAGGCTGATTGTAAAAATTTCAGCCTCTACCTCCCTCTTAGTTTCTTCGTCAGTGAAACAGAAATACTTATGGTACCTGCCCCCCAGACTGAGAAGTGTTGTAAATATGTTTGTAAATGCTTTCAAAGTGCTATTTTCTTTTTCTTAACCTTGAGTCCATCTCCAAAATTCAAGTGCAATAAGCTCAGGAGCTCTTCCCCTTTTAATGCTCCTTGGGATGGGACACTCACCCTGTGCTCCAAGATGGATGAATACACCATCAGTTACTCACTGAAGCCTGGAGTCTAAATACTTTCCAAATCAACAGCACAATTACCACTGTACCAACAACTGTTCATTGGAGATTTTCAACCCACCACTCCACCAACGACAAGGATCCCCATGGAAGTTCTGGAAGTCAGTGATGCCAATCCAGTCACCATGGACACCATCAGCTCTTCTTGGGTCATAGAGCTCTGAGGTAAGGGAGGCAGACTAGGATTTGCTGGGGTTAAAGGTAAAGGTCGTTGCACCTAATCAGAATGGAGGGGGGAAAAAAACACAGATAAAAGGAGAATGCAAGTCATAGCTGTTTCTTTCAAAGCTTTGAGAGCCACTGAAGTTTTCAGTGAAACCCAGTATCTAATTAGAGGTTGTACCTGGTCATTATAGCCCATCAAGGCCCGGCGACTATTCTTTGGTCCCAAAAACCTATTCACAAGCATCGTCCAACCAAGAGAAAAATGGAATTCAACATCCTCCTGGAAGTCAGCACAAAGCTTGTCACAGTTCAGATCATAGCTGAGCATGAAGCACTGCCGAGGGATCAGCATGTCTATTTGACCCCGTAGAGAGACCGGCAGTAGGGGCTTTAAACCATCTGCACAGAAGAGAAACGGGAGAGGATGGGAGATAATGTCAGTATAACTGAGAAGGATGAATGGGGCCATCTGGAATCAGGCTTTCAGTTCTGTGGTCACCTTGTTTATCAGTTTGTTTCTCTTTTAAAAAAAACTACTTCCTCACCTAACCCAGACCAACTGGTAGGATCTGAAATGTATTATGGCCAAATATGGCATCAAGGTCCCCAGAACAGCCAGTCACTCTCCAACTTTCCATTTCATAGACCACTAAGAGATCTTTCTATGGACCCTTCCCTTGTGCCTCCCCCTACCCCCCACAGTTAACTAGACGGATCTATCGACCACAGCAGCCCAAAAATGTAATACAGCAGCTGCTAGAGGCATTGTTGACCCCCTCCATCATAAGTTAGCACGTGCTCCGACATTAGAAGCTGCAAATGCATCAAGTCTCCACCGTTTGGTTTTATTTAAAACAAATGGCCACTATTTGCCTTGACCACTCTAAACCCTGAACTAGGTTTTATAAAATAATTTTGAAACTACTTCAAGAAAAAGTATGGTTCCTGACAGCTGTGGGCGGGAAGTTTGTTAGAGCAACTGGCAAAACTCCCCTGCAGTGGGACTAATTGAAAATACTGTAAGTTACGCATGTCAGTCTCAAACATTTTTGCTGTAACACGGAGAAGATTCCTATGCCTGCCATGAGGTCTCATCCTGAGCATCAAGATCTGCAAGCTTTTTACCTAGCACCACTGTATTCTCATAGCATAAACCTCATTAAACGTCCTATTGTTTTTGAAATGTTTAGAACAAACTGCTCTCAGGCAGAAGAGGTGGGTGTGAAGTTTCAATCTAGAATGAGTTTCATGACATGGAAACCCCCTGAAACAGGTATTTACAAAGGGCCATGTAGACATTCTGAATTACAGTCTCATTAAACAAGGCACTATTACTTGAGAAGTTGCCACTAATTTATCAGCCCTCACAACTAATCTAAACCTACACGGACACAGTTGCCATGCTGGACTTATTCACGTTTGTCTGTAGCAAGAGCTGGTTCTTTACACTCTGTACTGACCTATCATTTCTTGTTGCATGGTTTGGAGGGAAGCAGTAATGGCATTAGAACAGCGATCAGACATGTTGCGGCCTAGCCCCTCCTCAATGTGTCGATGCAGTTCCTGAAACAAACACAAAACAAAGGCTGGCATTGAAGCAAATCCAGACACAACATGTATTACTTTCCTAACTCCTCATTAACAGCAAGAACTGGAATCTCCCTAAACAGGAAATTCTTCAAAATAAGAAATCGTTTCCCGAAATAGGAAACAGATTCTGTCCGCCCCCAATCCCTTCTGCTGTTAAAGTTAGTTCAGTATTGCCCTACTGGGAAATGATGTGGTCAAGAAGAGCAGAAATGACCATATGCCCTCTGGTTTGGGGAAAATGACAAGTTTTAATCTACCCCTTACTACGTTCAAAAAGATACTAGGTAATTAGTGCCTACGTAATTAATATCATGTCCTGCAATTAAATAGTATGTATTATGAGTCTGTTACAACTAGGTTTGTCTGGAAAACCCCTGCTCTTTTCTTGGGATGTAATGAAACTCTCAAAGCATAAAAGAGACAAATATGAACAAACAATTTCCGTACTACAAAAGAACTGTGCCTACACCTTCTGCATTTGAAAGTTTGGGTTTTTCAACAGCTGGTGCAATTACTGAGTTATCAGAGCAAGAACCAAATTGCTTGGATAGTTGGCCCAATATATTAAAAGCCAGTGTTTGTTACTCACATTCTTGTAAACTTTGAGAACAACTGGAGATGGATGGAAATCCATTTGGTAGTCATCTACCAGCACTGAGAGCCGCCTGATCTCTTCCGCCATTGCATTTGACACCTGAAAAAGCAACCATGTACTGTGCATACAGGGTTCTCTGGAACGTTAACAGAGAAAACTCAAGACTATTCCAAGGATAGCTGAAAAAGCTAGTGGAAAAATTGATTTGCTCATAAGCATTAACACAGAGATAAGCCAGTTACTCTGACAGCTATAAATTCTCCATTATGTACTTTCTAGCATAAGGGACTACAACCTATGGCTCAGTATGAAACCCAAAATAGCTTGTCATTCCTGAAAGAGATGCAACCCGCAGGATTTGGTGGTGATGGGGGACTTCAACTATCCAGACATCTGTTGAGAAACTAACACAGCGGGGAACAGACTATCCAATAAGTGCTTGGACTGCATTGGAGACAACTTTTTATATTTCAGAAGGTTGAAAAAGCTGTTGGGGGGAAGCTATTCTAGATTTGATCCTAACAAATAGGGAGGAGCTGATTGAGAATTTGAAAGTGGAAGGCAGCTTGGGTGAAAGTGATCGTGAAATCATAGAGTTCATGATTCCAAGGAATGGTAGAAGAGAGAAAAGCAAAATACAGACAATGGATTTCAGAAAAGCAGATTTTGGTAAGCTCAGAGAGCTGGTAGGTAAGGTCCCATAGGAAGCAAGACTAAGGGAGAGTTGGCAGTTTTTCAAAGGGATGTTATTAAGGGCCCAAAAGCAAGCTATTCCACTGAGTAGGAAAGAATGAAAGTATGGCAAAAGACCGCCGTGGCTTAACCAGGAGATCTTGCATGATCTAAAAATAAAAAAGGAGTCATATAAAAAGTGGAAACTAGGACAAATAACAAAGGATGAATATAAGTGAACAATACAGGTATGCAGGGGCAAGATTAGAAAGGCAAAGGCACAAAACGACCTAGAACTAACTACAGACAAAGGGTAAGAAGACGACTTTCTATAAATATATTAGAAGCAAGAGGAAGACCAATGACAGGGTAGGCCCATTGCTCAGTTAGGAGGGAGAAACAGTAACTAGAAATTTGGAAATGGCAGAGGTGCTTAATGACTTCTTTGTTTTGGTCTTCACCAAGAAGTCTGATGATGAAGGAATGCCTAACAGAGAATACTAGTGGGAATGGGGTAGGTTTAGAAGATAAAATTAAAAAAGAACAAGTTAAAAAATCATTTATAAAAGTTAGATGTCTGCAAGTCACCAGGGCCTAATGAAATGCATCCTAGAATACTCAAGGAGCTGATAGAGGAGATATCTGAGCCTTTAGCTATCATCTTTGAAAAATCATGGAAGATGGGAGAGATTCCAGAAAACTGGAAAAGGGCAAATATAGCGCTCATCTATAAAAAGGGAAATAAGAACAAACCAGGAAACTACAGACCAGTCAGATTAAACTTCTGTGCCAAAAAAGATAATGAAGTAATTAAGGAATTCATCTGCGAACACCGGGACGATAATAGGGTGAAAGGTAACAGCTAGCATGAATTTATAAAGAGCGGATCATGTCAAACCAATCTGATAGCTTTCTTTGATAGGATAACGAATCTTGTGAATAAGGGAGGATGTGGTATACCTAGACTTTAGTAAGGCATTTGATATGGTCTTGCATGATCTCCTTATCAATAAATTAGGCAGTGGGATCTGAGGAAAGTGGCCTGTAGAAGTTGGTATTGGAGAGTTGTCTGGCAACTTCCTTTTGATAGTCAGACCTGTTCATGACTACAACAGCAGCTCCTTTGCCAGCCTCTTTGATTGTAACATCAGAGTTGTTTGAGGCTGTGGAAGGCATTGCATTCTGCACGATCAAGGTTGAGGCAAGCGATGCTGTTTTTCCACAATTTCTGCCTGTGCACATCGGCAGAAGCATTCTATGTGTAGGTCCAGACTGTCATTTCAACCCTCAGGAGGAGTTCATGTGGAGTTCTTCTTCTTGTGCTGTTGGTGGGAGGGTATCTGTGTGTCAGTGCGCTGTTCAGTGTTGTGTTGAAAGTATTCTTTGAGTCGGAGACAGCGAAAGTAGGTGTTCAGATCACCGCAGAACTGTATCTTCCTCAGCTCTCATCCACTAATGCCCCGTCTCTACCTATGCTACATTGATGACATCTTCATCATCTGGACCCATGGGAAGGAGATTCTGGAAGAATTCCACCACTATTTCAACAGCTTCCACCTCACCATCAACCTCAGCCTGGACTAGCCTACACAAGAGATCCACTTCCTGGACACCATGGTGCAAATAAGAGATGGTCACAAACACCACCCTATACCGGAAACCTACAGACCGCTATGCCTACCTTCATGCCTCCAGCTTCTAACCCGGACACACCACATGATCCACTGTCTACAGCCAAGCACTAAGGTACAACCGCATCTGCTCCAACCCCCTCAGAAAGAGACCAACAGCTACAAGATCTTTACCAAGCATTCTTGAAACTACGATACCCGCAGGAGGAAGTGAGGATTCAGATTAACAGAGCCAGACATGTACCCAGAAGCCTCCTACTACAAGAGAAGCCCAAGAAAGAAACCAACAGAACGCCACTGGCCATCACCTACAGTCTTCAGCTAAAACCTCTCCAACGCATCATCAGTGATCTACAACCCATCCTAGACTATGATCCCTTGCTTTCACAGGCCTTGGGAGGTAGGCCAGTCCTCGCCCACAGACAAACCGCCAACCTGAAGCAAATTCTCATCAGCAACTATACACCGCACCACAGTAACTCTACCTCAGGACCAATCCATGCAACAAACCTCAGTGTCAACTCTGCCCTCATATCTACACCAGCAACACCATCACAGGACCTAACCAGATCAGCCATACCATCACTGGTTCATTCACCTGCACATTTACCAATATAATATATGCCATCATGTACCAGCAATGCCCCTCTGCTACACACATCGGCCAAGCTGAACAGTCCCTACGTAAAAGAATAAATGGATACAAATCAGATATTAGGAATGGCAATATACAAAAACCTGTAGGAGAACACGTCAATCTCCCTGGACACACAGTAGCAGATTTAAAAGGTAGCTATCCTGCAGTTAAAAAAAAAAAAAAAAAATCAAGGCCAGACTTGAAAGAGAAACTGCTGAGCTACAGTTCATCTGCAAATTTGACACCATCAGCTTAAGATTAAACAAAAACTGTGAATGGCTAGCCAAGTACAAAAGCAGTTTCTCCACTCTTGGTGTTCACACCTGCACATCAGCTGCTAGAAGTGAGCCTCACCTCCCTGAATGAATTAACTTAGTTATCTCTAGCTTTATTCTGGCCTGCATATTTATACCTGCCTCTGGAAATTTCCACTACATGCATTTGACGAAGTGGGTTTTGCCCACGAAAGTTTATGCTCCAATACATCTGTTAGTGTATAAGGTGCCACAGGACTCCTTGACACGTTCTCAAAAAGTTGTTATAAATGGTTCACAATCCTGCTGGAAGGGCATAATAAGTGTGGTTCCGCAGGGGTCTGTTTTGGGACAGGCTCTGTTCAATATCTTCATCAACGATTTAGATATTGGCATAGAGAGTACGCTTATTAAGTTTGCAGATGATACCAAGCTGGGAGGGGTTGCAACTGCTTTGGAGGATAGGGTCATAATTCAAAATGATCCGGATAAACTGGAGAAATGGTCTGAGATAAATAGGATGAAGTTTAATGAGGACAAACGCAAAGTACTCCACTTAGAAAGTAACAATCCGTTTCACACATACAGAATGGGAGGCGACTGTCTAGGAAGGAGTACTGCACAAAGGGACCTCGGGGTCAGAGTTGACCACAAGCTAAATATGAATCAACAGTGTAACACTGTTGCTTTTTTAAAAAAAAAAAAAAAAAGCAGCGAGCAAACATGATTCTGGGATGCAGTAACAGGAGTGTTGTGAGCAAGACACGAGAAGTCATTCTTCCGCTCTACTCTGCGCTGATTAGGCCTCAATAGGAGTATTGTGTCCAGTTCTGGGCACCACATTTCAAGAAAGATGTGGAGAAATTGGAGAAGGTCCAGAGAAGAGCAACAAGAATGATTAAAGGTCTAGAGAACATGACTTATGAAGGAAGACTGAAAGAATTAGTTTGAAAGGAGAAGACTGAGAAGGGACATGATAGCAGTTTTCAAGTATCTAAAAGGGTGTCAAAAGGAAGAGGGAGAAAAATCGTTCTCCTTGGCCTCTGAGAATAGGCCAAGAAGCAATAGGCTTAAACTGCAGCAGGGGAGGTTTAGGCTGGACATTAGGAAAAACTTCCTAACAGTCAGAGTGGTTAAACACTAGAATAAATTTCCTGGGAAGGTTGTGGAATCTCCATCTTTGAAGATATTTAAGAGCAGGTTAGATAGACGTCTATCAGGGATGGTCTAATCTGGACAGTATTGGGTCCTGCCGTGAGGGCAGGGGACTACACTCGACCTCTCAAGCTCCCTTCCAATTCTAGTGTTCTAGAATTCTATTAAATTAAAGCGAAAAATTAATTCAAAATTTTAGAAACACATAATTACTCATGTAGCTTGAATGCATGCATGAACCTGAATTTGACCAGTTATGATGTAAGCCTTAAAGAAATGTGCGAAAAGACGCAGCAGCAGCAATCACATTAAATAAAGTCGGTGAGTACAATGTTCCATTTACGCTATTATTAATCATGTCAATTCTCAATAATATTAAATGTATATTTTCAGCCATGCAATTGGACATTCTTATACAGTTCTTTGTTGGCCACTTGTTCTGAATTTTGATGTAGTTTGGCTCTTTGGTTTGAAAGGTGGCCGACCTGTTCTAGAAGAATCGTTGTAGCTTCAATGCTTATTCAGCCTGTTGTGTTCCCAGCTCCTTATCTGCCTCCCGTCTGTCTTCCAGTCAGCCCTTTACATCTCTCCTTTCATCCCTCTGATTGGCCTCTAGACCAAGAAAGCATCTGTTCCTTACCTGTCTCTCCACTTCTTCTGTGATCTGTTTTATTTTCCCCTTGTAGTCTTGAGTGAGCAGCTCCAGTTGTTTGTCAATAAAACCCAAGCGTTCCTGTCGTTCCTCTCGCATCTCCAGGCAATAAACCCTGAGGAAAGAAGATGCCCATCACAAAGCAGCATCAGCACATCTCTGATCTGCAAGCTAAATGGAATCTTTGAGTTAAAACATCTGGAGGGAGCAGAAATTCTCTTTCCCAGGGACAGGCAGTAATAATATCCAAGACATACTACACACAACTGGCATGCTGAAGAGATAGGTTTCTCCACAATAATACATTAGACACAGGAGTAGTAGTCTGTGTCCTCCTGTCCCCAAAAGTTTTGTATGCCGTATTGTGATTTTAAAAGCAAAGGCCTAAAACTCATGTTTCCCAGACTCCCTCCTTCCCAGATATATTCAGTGCAACCGTCAGTCTTGTGTGCACCGCATCTCTGCAGCTGCTCACCTCTGCTCCTGGGCAGCAATATGCAAAGAGTCCATGATTAGGCGAACATCTTCTGCAATCTGCTTGGCTCTCACGGTGTGCTGCTCAAACTTTGTTTTCACTGCAGACTGCGAGATACATTCCTGTGCACACAGAAGCAGCCATCAGCAGAGACTAAGGATATTAAATTGCACTTAATCAACTAATCGAGTAGTCGATGGAATTTCCATCCACTACTCAAGTAGTCGATAAGGGGAGAAACTGCAGAGCCGCAGCGGTGTTAGCTCCCATCCCCAGGAGCTAACTCTGCTATAGCTCTGCCTTTTAAATGCAGTAAGAGTTGGGTGTACTACATTTAAGAGGCAGAGGTGCAGCACAGGATCCCATGGCTCTTACTATATTTAAAAAGCAGAGGTGCAGCGTCTGGGACTGGACATGAGCCAGGACAGCTGAGTTCCAGCTCACGCCTGGTCCCTTGCTGTGCCTCTGCATCCCTGTGGCGATGGTGCTGGGGGAACCGGCTTTTAAGCTGGCTACCCCCAGCACTGTCTCTGCTCCCCCCACCCTTGCTGCCTCTTTCAGAGGCAGCAAAGATGGGGGGAGGGGGAGAGAAGAGAAACAACTAGTTGAGTAGTGACGTGACTACCCAATAAACCTAGGCTTATCGGGTAGTCGACTACTCAACCAGTCTCTTACATCCCTTGCAGAGACCAGGGGCATTAAACATAGAACATCATTCCTACACCATTTATCATCAAAACACAGCATTAGCTCAAAGTTACAGGCTCCATTCTCCCCATCCTCACCCCTCCCTCAGAGGACTCTCTCTCTAACAGAAGCTTGGTAATGAATGATGATGTTTACCTCAAATCTTCTCTCGAAGTTTTGAAACTCAAACATTCTTACTTGAAATCCTTCTGCCAATGCTCCACCTAGGAGGACACACAGTCACCAGGGCACATTTACAGAAAGCAAACAGAGAATTTGAAGGACCCAAAAGAAAAGCAGAAAACTCTGGAGAGCTGGTTCTAGTAGCCTGCCAGATATCTTCTTGTTTAATTTTGGCTTCTTTTCTCTCCCCTAGTTTCTAGTGAAATCACCAATTCATTATTTGGGATAAGATAATCTCTGCCTTTCCACACAAATGTAATCAAAGACAGCTGGCAGTTCTCCTACCTCCTTCTGGCATCCCTTGAGCTTTCTGGATCCTGGCATTGAGCACTTCCTTCGCTGATACAAAGAAGATGCGGTCTCCAGCCTGTGCCCTATCCACCACACCCAGCTCATCCACTAGAAAACTGGTGCAGCGCTCCATGTGCTGTCGACGGACCTGAAGGATAAACCCATCCGTATTGTTTTAAAGTTGGTTTTCCCTTTGATATTTACATACCCTCTGCTTCTTGTTTCCTGCCCCCTTCCATTTTTTTCCCTTTCCCCCGCTCACCCTTCTTCCCCATTTATTTTGGGTCTGGACATCCTAAACTCAAAACTCCGGTCATCTGAAGAAGTGGGTGGTGCCCACGAAAGCTCATGATACCACCTACATGTTTTGTTCATCTATGAAGTACTACCAGACTATTTGTTGGTTTTTTTTAAAGTTTATCCTGTACAGACAAACTTGGCTACCACCTGAAGCTTAATAATCTACATCATTGCAATTAACTGGATCAGGCAACCAATGCCCTCTGTAGGTGCTATATAGCAACACAAGTTTACAATAAAATCAATTTGCTCATTTTAGTTCCTTTGAAGGTCTCAAAGCACATTTCACACACTAAGCTTCCTAAAGCCGCTGTGGCATAATTAAATAAAGTTAACCCACATTCACAAATACATAAACATAGGATGTAGACATATAGTGACCTTTCCCTGACCCCCCAAAAATGTCAGTGACAACAGGAACTCAGAAGTTCTGCATACCAGATCCTTGCTCTAACCATTAGACCATACTTTCTTCAGCCCCTTTTTTCCAAATGACTCCTTATTATGATGAGTAAAGTTCAAACTGCAAGAGAATCATCACCCATTACCACTAGTTGTTCCACTCAAAGAGTGTCTATTGTATATGAGAGCACCAATTTAAATGTGGCACAAACCTCTTCCATGTATTCAGGTTCTGAAGCTGATGCATCCCAGCGGTTATTCAGGATAAAAATGTTGGGGCGAGATAGACGCTCATTCACTTTGTGGAAGAACTGCTTCTCCTAAACAAACAAATCACACATCAATATGCAAAATGCAAAGCGTTTACCCCAAACCTGCAAGCATTTACAAGTGGAATTTGAGTTACCGTTTGCATCAGTGTGGACTCAGAGTTTGCCACCAACACAAATACATCTGCATCCAGACAAAACTTGTCAATCCAGCTGTCTAGCTCTGTGGTTACATCAATGCCGGGGCTACAGGTAACAGGAAAACAGATGTCACTAGAGCTATGAAACTTCAAAAATACCATTAGTCCGAATTTCTCCTAAGAAGAAAGAAGCACATTGCGTTTTCTTAAGAAAGATGTTTTCAAAGGGCGTAGGTGCTTAGTGCAGCTAATGTTCACACTGTGTTACTTAGTTCAGGAAATGAAAGGAATTAAAAGTGACACTCCATCTGCATTTCTCAGTTCTGCTTCCAGGTCCCTTCATGGCAGAGGCTCTATGGAAAAAGTGAAGTCTCTCACCTGTCCATAAGCACCAGATCATCCTTTAGAAGAGGACATTTGGAATTGGGCCACATTACACTGACCAGGCTGCCAGCATTCAAAAGTTCGTTTTGATGGAGAGCATGAGCCAGCTGGTTGACTGTCTGTCAAATGGAACGAAGGGAGAAAAGTATGCCAGGAGTATCTTACTACATATTTTAGAAATGTGCATCTGTCTGTTTGCCTGGGAGACCAATTCTACTAGAACTCCTACTATATGCTAAGAGCTAGAACCACGAAATTTGGTAGGCAGTTTCCTTTTATCATAACTTAAAGCAAAGCCAGGGTTTGTTTGTGCAAAGAAAAAAAAAGGGATGCATCTGGAATTAGACTGTTTCCACAAAATGGAAAGGAAGGGATCTGGTAGGAGGGAATTAGACCAGACCACAAAATGATCACAGGGGAGCAGCAAGGGGTCAGAGATGGGGACAAGGACAGCTAACACCCAATTGGGCCAGCAGGGGGCAGGAGTGGCAAAAGGGATAGCTATCTACAGTAAACTTCCAATAAACTGGCACCTATAGGACCAAGAGGGTGCTGGATAATCAGATATGCCGGACTATGGGAAGGGGAAGGCTATGAGGGGTCTGGGGTGGGGGGGGATGCCACCCCAGACCCCTCATAGCCCCCTCTTCCGATAGTCCGGCTCTGACCCAGGCATCCCTGATTCAGCTGCTGCTGGTCAGTTTCAGCAGCGGCTGAATCGGGGACCCCTGCAGCAGAGTAGCTGGAGTGCTGCCGGGTTGGTCTGGTAGTGCCGACCCTTGGTGCGGCGAGACCAACCCGGCAGCACCCCAGCTGCTCTGCTTCAGGTGTCCCCAAGTCAGCCGCTGCTGATGGTGATCAGCGGCTGTCTCCAGGAAGCCCGAGGCAGAGCTGCTCTGCCTCAGGCTTTCTGGAGTCAACCGCTGGTCAGTTTCAGCAGCGGCTGAATCAGGACGCCTGGGGCAGAGCAGCTGGGGAGCTGCCGGGTTGGTCCCACAGCGCCGAGGATCAGTGCTACGGGACCTACCCAGCAGCACTCCAGCTGCTCTGCTCCCGACTTCCCCGATTTAGCCGCTGGTCAGTTTTAGCAGCAGCTGAATCAGGGAAGCTGGGGGCAGAGCAGCTCCAATGGTCCGGAGCACTTCCGGGTTCCTGATGGTGCCGGACCATCAGGAGTGCTGGACCATCAGAGTTTTACTGTACAATGTATTTCAGAGAGTTGGTCTGTCCGTGCGTGTGTCTGTCCACCAGCTGTGCCAACTGCTGTGGACATGGACAGACACTCCTAACCTGGCCTCAAGCTGCCGCAGTGAAAGAGGGCTGGGGTTGTCCTCTCTCCCCAGGCAGCCTGCATACTGAACCCCTCCTAGAATCATAGCACATTAGAACTGGAAGGGACCTTGAGAGGTCATTGAGTCCAGTCCCTCTGCTCTCATGGCAGGACCAAGCATCTTGAGCCTCACTCTAGAACACTGATTTAAATGAAGAAAACCAAAACTTATTTGAGTTAAGGACCCAAGCAACTCTTCTAGCGTTAAATCTTTTAGTATTAAATATCTGATAAAATATTCTAGCAGTTCTCTCCCCACCCTGAAATATTCACAGACAAGAAAAAGTCAAGACCTAAATGAGAGTCATTTTCTTCCTTGTCTGAAAAGGGGTTTCCCCATAAAACTGCCCAAAAGTTCTCCATCTATCGGGAACCACTCAAGGGCAGGATTCCTCTCACACACTTCTAAGATTAACCCTTATCAGAGACATTTCTTTTCTGAAAGTCTATAAGGTTAGGACAAAGCCCATTTTCTCTTTTATATACTAATTAGGAACTTACCTTGACACTCCTCTTCTCCTCAGAGCCTTCAGTAAGTAGGAAGGCATCCTGACCCTCCGTCCCCTCCACACGCAGGAAACAGTTAGTGGTGTGTCCAATCCCGGAGGGAAGGACTTTATCCCACAGCATAGCATTTATCACTGTGCTTTTTCCATTGCTCGTCCTGGGGTTAAATGCAGAATGGTTCACTAGGGCATCAAAGACACAGCTGTGCTCTTTGCATACTATAGCCACTCAAATCTCATGTCCCAACCAGCTCCAGAAAGTGGTAAGTCATATATTAGAACCATTCTATCAGTATAGGAACACTGAAATACCTACCACACAAGAGCCCTCCTAACATGGATGTTTTGTTAAGCATAGCCAATTCTATCTTCTCTGATCAAACAAGCCATACGATAATGCAGTTGTGTTGGTATATCTCAGTGTATAACTGAGGCTTCTGCTGGCACATATATGTTGATTAGAGGCCACACCTCATCACACTGTCAGAACTGTGTTAGAAGCAGCTGCTCAATGTAAACATGACTGTAGCGTATTAGCTGCCATATGCAACAGGTTGATGAATCAGTTTACTTTATTTTCTTCTTTTAAAATTTCTTCTAATCACAGTGAAAGATTTGAAGCACAAGTGAGAGAATACCATGGATGATCAGGCTTTTACATTTCAGAGTCTGGATAGTTTGTGCTCCTATAAATACTTTTCATTGGCCAATCCTAAAGATCTCAGTTGCTTCATCAAGAAGAGTCCAGAAAACACAAGTATGTGACTTACCTGCCAAAAAAAGCCACTTTCATGTGTCGCCGTGCCAGCACCTCACTAATGCCACTGACTTTTGACAGGTATCCTTTGACTTCCAATACCTGCTCTTCTGTGGTGACAGGGTCAAGTTCCACATTTCTGTGTGTTTCTAAAATGCAAATAAACCACACATACAAATCTCAAAAGTAATTTTCTCAACAGCAACTGGTCAAAATAAATCCAAATGAATCTAATCTAAGTCTCTGGAATATAGTTATATATTTGTGTGGCAATCAGACCCTGCTTGTTTGAAGGCCACACAAGTATACCTTGTCTATACCCTGAAGTCAGGCTGTTAAAACAGTGCCCCTCTCTCAACTGCTATTTCTGTTGTAGCCAATATTTCACAAACACACACCCTGGAAGATGCTTAAGTAGATTGCTGTACATTTATTAATCTGTTAATGCAGAAATTGCCATATGTGACATTCATATTTTGCCAGCAATGAGATGTCAGGACCATAAGAATCAAAGGATTAAAGACAGGCTACTTTTTTTTGTCCTGTGTACAAGACTAATTTCCTTGAATTGTTTTTTAATATCAGCTCAATTATAACTATAATCGGAGATCAACTTTAACATTCAGAAACCTGTACCTTCATCCAAATGTAATGCAACTTCATCTCTTTTATATGTACACAGGTCTAATGATCACATTTAATCTAGCGTTTTTGTATGTTGTACTGAAATAAACAAAGCATTACTGTACACATGATGGCGCGTTACTCAGGGATACAACTTACCTTCCAGGAATGTGGCACTCTCCTGAATATATGCGGCCAACTGTTCAAAGATGCCGTTTATTTTCTTCTTGGCAGTGACAAAATGTTTGAGTGGAGAAGCATTTACCTCGGCCATGTGTCTTTTATCCTTCTTCACAGCTACTATGGATTTGGAGCAAGTGAACAGCAGGGACATTGCGCTGTGAGGGAAAAAATTTAATACTATACAATTCCTTAAAACACTAATTCCTGCCCACCTGAAGTTCATCTTGTTACAAAGAGTCTATAAATTTCACAGACATAAGTGCCTGAGTAAACAGATCAATGTGACTCAGACTGGTTACTGCAGTCCAGATTTTTTGTATGGACAATTTAAATTTTAAAATCTAAATTTGATTGAAATTTTTGTTTCATGTGATATTTAAAGCATCAGCCTACAGTCACTGAGAAACTCACCCAGATTGTTCCGTAATGTAATCAGCTACATCCATCTACTCTGAGAAAAGATAAGCATACTTACATATTATGGCAGCTATAGAATCATAGATTCACCAGGGCCTGATAAAAGGCATCCTAGAATACTCAAGGAGCTGATATCTGAGCCTCTAGCTATCATCTTTGGAAAATCACAGAAGACAGGAGAGATTCCAGAAGACTGGAAAAGGGCAAATATAGTGCCCATTTATAAAAAGGGAAATAAGAACAACCCAGGAAACTACAGACCAGTTAGTTTAACTTCTGTGCCAGAGAAGATAATGGAGCAAGTAATTAAGGAAATCATCTGTAAGCACTTGGAAGGTGGCAAGGTGATAGGAAACAGCCAGCATGAATTTGTAAAGAACAAATCATGTCAAATTAATCTGATGGCTTTCTTTGATAGGATAACGAATCTTGTGGATAAGAGAGAAGCGGTGGATGTGATATACCTAGATTTTAGTAAGGCGTTTGATACGGTCTCGCATGATATTCTTATCAATAAACTAGGCAAATACAACTTAGATGGGGTTACTATAAGGTGGGTGCATAACCGTACTCAGAGAGTAGTTATTAATGGTTCACAATCCTGCTGGAAAGGTAAAACAAGTGGTGTTTTGCAGGGGTCTGTTTTGGGACTGGCTCTGTTCAATATCTTCATCAACGATTTAGATATTGGCATAGAAAGTACGTTTATTTATTAAGTTTGCAGATGATACCAAGCTGGGAGGGGTTGCGACTGCTCTGTAGGATAGGGTCATAATTCAAAATGATCTGGACAAATTGGAGAAAGGGTCTGAGGTAAACAGGATGAGGTTTAATAAAGACAAATGCAAAATGCTCCACTTAAGAAGGAACAATCAGTTTCACACATACAGAATGGGAAGCGACTGTCTAGGAAGGAGTATGGCAGAAAGAGATCTAGGGGTTATGGTGGACCACAAGCTGAATATGAATCAGCAGTGTGATGGCAAAGAAACAAACATGATTCTGGGATGCATTAACAGGAGTGTTGTGAGCAAAACACGAGAAGTCATTCTGCTCTACTGTGCAATGGTTAGGCCTCAGTTGGAGTATTGTGTCCAGTTCTGGGCACCACATTTCAAGAAAGATGTGGAGAAATTGGAGAGGGTCCAGAGAAGAGCAACAAGAACGATTAAAGGTCTAGAGAACATGACCTATGAAGGAAGGCTGAAAGAATTGGGTTTGTTTAGTTTAGAAAAGTGAAGATTGAGGGGGGGACATGAGAGCAGTTTTCAGGTATCTAAACAGGTGTCATAAGGAGGAGGGAGAAAACTTGTTCATCTTGGCCTCTGAGGATAGAACAAGAAGCAATGGGCTTAAACTGCAGCAAGGGAGGTTTAGGTTAGGAACTTTTTCCTAATGTCTAATTGTCTGGGTAGTCAAACACTGGAATAAATTGCCCAGGGAGGTTGTGGAATCCCCATCTCTGGAGATATTTAAGAGTAGGTTAGATAAATGTCTATCAGGGATCGTCTAGACAGTATTTGGTCCTGCCATGAAGGCAGGGGACTGGACTTGATGACCTCTCGAGGTCCCTTCCAGTCCTAGTATTCTAGGATTCTATAGCTGCCATTACCATAGTATCTTAAGACAGGGCGGGGAGAGATGCAGCCCAGGGGCCAGATCAGAGGCAGCAATGTGAGGCGGCAGGGGTCAGTCCTCAAGAGGAGCTGGTTCCTGAACAGACTCCCCTTGCGGACCAGCTGCCACCTGCTCTGATACAGAGGCAGCAGTGCAGGGTGGCAGGGGAGTTCCCAGGAGCGGAGCTAGGAGCACACTGGCTGCTGCCCCTGCCCCTGGGGACTACTGAATAGTCATGTAATAGCAAAGTTTTGATGCAGCTACACGACTATTCCATTACCCGATATCTAACATCCCTAATTTCTAGAAGTGCTATTAAACAGACATCTCAAAAAAGTCCCTTCAACAGCTACCCTAGAGCCCCCTGCAACTGTGTTGCAATATGAAAAAGTCCTTCTGATGTGCCCTTATGGAAAGAGTATAGCCAGTCCCCAAGTTACAAACACCTCGATTTACGAATGTTTGAATTTACGACCAACCTCATATACAGCCAGTCCCCGAGTTACAAACAAAATCCGCACTTACGAACAGCGTGGCCTCACGTAAGTGAATGTAATCTGATTTATGAACAGATCGAGTTATGACCTAGTGTTTGGTACGTAACTCGTTCATAAGTCAGGGACCAGCTGTACCCCTTTTTGATTAACTGTGACGGAGCATGTAGCCCACTAAGGGTACGTCTACACAGCAACGTTATTTTGGAATAAATGACGTTGTTCCAAAATAACATAGTGCAAGTCTACAGTACAAGCCTTTATTTTGAAATAATGTTGAGCTGGAGGACTTCTTACTCCGACTCATGGTAACCCTCAATTCACAAGTAAGGGAAGTTGAAGAAAGTGTTTTTCCTTCAACTTCCTGCTATGTAAACAGCACCAAAAGCCAAATTAAGCTATTTCAACTTAAGCTACACAACTGACATAGCTGAAGTTGCATAGCTTAATTTGACTTTAGGCCTGCTGTGCAGATGTACCCTAAAATAGCTCATGCATAGATGCCCATAGTGATGCCCTCCCATCCTCCCTTTTATGAACAGACCTTCCCAACCCAGTGACACTGCCCCTTCTAGAGGAAGAGGGAGGTGCTGCAAGCCTAGCTTACTTTTAGGATGAGCCTTAAGTTTTCACAAGCCAGGCATGGTCCGCTCCCTCTGTCCTGAGTGCCAATGACTGCTTTCCACTCTGGAGGGAGCAGCTCCTGCGTTGATCGTGGATTCAGCCTGACCCGTCACAGGAGGAGCAAGATCAGATGGTGCACAGAGATCGGTGAGACTTTGGTGCGATTGGCCGTAGGGACAGGCAGCCCAGGGTCTTCCACACTAGGGATGTAAAATCCCATGTAAATGGTTAACCAGTTAAACTATAGGTTTAACTGGTTAACTGCCCACTGTGTTGCAGGCAGGCAGCCACTGGAGCAGCCTGTCATCCACAGTGCAGTAGGCTCTGCTAGGGAGACCCAGGGAGAGGGCGGCTCCAGCTGGCCAGGTGCCAGTTAACTGGTTACCCCGTAAGCATGCTGGTAAAGCAATGCTTACTGGTTAACCCTTTACACATCCCTATTGCACAAAACAGGACCATCTGTAGGGGGCTGCTGGGCCTGGGACAACATCCTCCATGCCAGAACCTGACTCTTCCCCACTCCACCGCTCCCCCAAACCTCCTCCCATTAGCAATGCCTTCCAGGGGACTAGCAGGGAGCCTGGTGCCAGCAGCAAGATTTGAGCCAGCCTCTGCAGAGTGACTCAACCCTAGCCCACTCCGTGGGGTCTCAGACACATTGCTCTGCTTCCCGCCACCAACAAGTGGGGTGCAGTTCCATTTCAGAGTGCTGGGGCCTGGTCACTCCACTTCCTCCTACTGCCAGTGAAGGCGGGAGTGGGCCCAATCCTTGCATCACCAGGCCCACAGCTAATCCCTCAGGCTGCCGTGGAGCAGTGGCCCGAAACCAAGCAATGAATTGGATGGCTCTGCACGTGAGTGTGCACAGTATGGATGTGGGCATGACATAGCCTGCCTCCAACACCCTCCCCAGGCATAACACTCTGTGCATGCCCAGACACCCTGACTCAGTCTTGAAGCTAGGAGCATGCACACCCTTCCCTTCCCTCATGCTCTATTTACAGTATCCACACCCTGAGCTCACATGGCAGCAACACATGCATTAGCATGCATACCCTGACCCCACCCTGCAGCATGCATACCAAGCACACATGCGATGCACACGTGTGTGTGCACACCCTAACCCTGACCCGCCTCAGCGCCCTGCCCACATTGTGCATGTCTTGAGCCCGCATGCCGCGCTCACGAGTATACACAGCCTCGGGCTAACAATTTTGGTGGGCGCTATTCCTGGAGGTTTCCTCACATGGGAGGGCTGCCAACCTTAACCCTGACCCCGCCCTCCCCCGTGCCCTGAACGCAGTGTGCACACTGAGCCCGCGTGCCATGCACAAGTGTGAGCGTGCACAAGTGTGAGCGTGCACGCCCTGCACCGCCCCCCTCCCGCCTAGAACACCAGGGGGCTCGCGCGCGCTGGGGGGGGGGGGAGGGAGGGATTCGGCGCCGGCAGCTGCTTCCCGTGGGGGGCGTGTCCATGCGGCCCCGCTCCCCGAGCTCAGCCTGCTGCCGTTACTCGCTCCCCACCCCCAGTCCACTCCCCCTCGGGGGGGGGGGGCCCGGCCACCGCCCGGCTTTTCCCCGCCTCTCACCTTCACCTTCTCTCCCGCACAGCCGCCATGACACCCAAGCATCGTCATCGGAGGGCGCCGCGCTACGTGCGTCATTACACCGGCGACAGGCGGGAACCCAACGGCCACTGCCTCTTGGGGCGTGCACTCCGAGACCGGCTTGCCCCAGGGCATCATGGGAGGGGTAGTCCAGGCACGCCCCCGTTCCCAAAGCCTCATGGGTAGTGTCGTTTGGAGGCACTGGCCATAGTCCAATGCCTCATGGGAGTTGTAGTCCTGAGAGGTTTAACCTCCTGGCTCTTTGATCTGGTGAGCGCAGCAGCCTCATTGCTGCAGCCCCAGGGGCCCTGTGCTGCTGGGCAGACAGGGCCATTGTGCCAGCTTGAGGGAGCTACACCCACTGTCCTGGGCAGGATCCAGCCCAGCCAGTGTCCCCCACTGCTGTGCCAGCTCCGCTCCTCCATCAAACTGCAGCTGAAGTGCACCAAGACCAGCTGGTGGTGGGCAGGGTCCACATGTGGAGGCGCAGCCGAGCAGCCAGCTGGGGACACTGGACACTTCTGCTGTAGTCCTGAGAGGTGAAAGATAGGGATGTAAGAGTGTAGCTGTTTCATCGGGTATTTGGCCACACGGTTACAAATGTCCCATGATGCTGCCTCTGTACCGGCGGTTACAGAGTTAGCCAATTACATGCATTTTAACATTCCTAGCGAAAGAGGAACCTGAATGGGCCTGGCTGAAGAAGAAACTCTGGCTACAATAAGTAGAGAAGAGGTCCTTTTGGAAATGTGGTTTTCCCTCTGCTTCTCACCAGGACCAGCCCTTCCACCTTCAGCACCAGCATTTTATTTTATTTATTGTATTAAACAAAATGTCTAAGCCTCCACTAACCTAGGAACCCAGTGGCTGAAAGCCCAATGCCAGTCACCCCAACCACTGGGAAGGGCTCACTTAAAACCCCTCTAATTACTCTCTTAGGTAGTCATAACATATGAACACCTCGGCTGTGTCTAGACTGGCAAGTTTTTCCGCAAAAGCAGCTACTTGCCAGAGGATGTTGTGAAGACTAGGACATTAACAGGGTTAATAAAGGAACTAGATAAATTCATGGAGGTTAGGTCTATCAATAGCTATTAGTCAGGATGGGTAGGAATGGTGTCCCTAGCCTCTGTTTGTCAGAGGCTGGAAATGGATGACAGGGGAGGGATCACTTGATAATTACTTGTTCTGTTCACTCCCTCTGGGGCATCTGGCATTGGCCATTGTTGGAAAACAGGATATTGGGCTAGTTGGACCTTAGGACTGACCCAGTATGGCCATTCTTGTGTTCATGGACAACTTAACTGCCCTGCTTTCTACTCCTGAATGCTGGCCCTAACTTTTATATGAAAAACAAAAACAAAATAGTGTTGTGGCACTTGTGGACCTTGGAGTTTTTATAGGTTGTTGGGCAGAGCCACAGAAAGGAAAAATTTGAGAGTCTCATACCTACTGAACCAGTTACTGTAGATAACTTGGTAGATCCTCAGTATATCAGGGCCATGTGCACTGTCATTAATTTTATAAAGCCTGCCTCTCCCATACGTTTTAAATAAACATATTAAAGAATCGAGTTATTGCACATCTTTTTGTTATGTTTTAATGTAAAACTTGCTGCTTAAAACTGTACATCTTTTGTACCATGAATCCTCTTTACCGATCCCAGGCCATTCTTTAGGCAGAGTTGAAAACAACAAATAAGTGGATAAATCTGATGAACAAATACATACACCTCTTCAACATCTTCTCACTAACGATTGGCCTGCACTAGCCATTCATTTGGTGGCAACAAGCAATTACCTTGATTCAGATTTTCATTAAAAACAGAAACAAGCTTTGCTCTTTTTAGCTGATTGTCGGCGCATGGATTTCTCTCCCTTCTCTGTTGACGCGTTTGTGAACATGCATGCACGTGGGCTCAGACAGGAAAAGGTCAGTGTCCCCTACTTCTGTCCTAGGTTTACTAATTAAAGTTCAATGCCAAAATACACATCTATCAACCCCAGTTGTGAAGTGATCCTTCCATTGGTCTGTAACCGCTTGGTATCAGAGGCAGTAGATTCCTCTACCTGGCAATTTTAAACAGAGGGCAGAGTTGCTCTAGATCAGCAGTTTTCAAACTTTTTTTCTCATGACCCATTTGAAGAAAACTGTTGATGCCCGCGACCTAACATCATTTGACTACAGTGTGGGCTTCAGGGTGGAGCTGCAGATGAGAGCTTTGGGTTGTTGGAGGGGCTCCAGCTTTGGGGGCATCAAGACTGGGGCAAGAGGGGCTTACCCTGAGCAGCTCCCGCTAAGGTAGCTTCTTGCTCTCCTGGCACTGCAGACCATGCTGCACCCCAGAAAGAGCCAGCAGCAGGTTCCCAGTTAATGGGAGTGCAGAGCTAGTGCTCAGGGCAGGGGTAGTGCACGGAGCCCTGTGTGCTGTCCTCCCCACACACCTAGGAGCTGGATCTACTGCTGGCTGTTTCCAGGGTGCATTGGAGTCTGCAGTGCCAGGACAGGCAGATAGCTTTTGCACAAAATCTTTCCACCTGTCTACACTGGCTGCGAGTACTTGCGCAAGAACACTGACGTTCTAATGTATAAAATCAGTGCTTCTTGCGCAAATACTCTGACGCTCCCGCTCAGGGATAAGCCCTCTTGCACAACAGTTCTTGCGCAAGGGGCCAGTGTAGACAGGCAACGTTAATTTCTTGAGCAAGAAAGCCCGATGGCTAAAATGGCCATTGGAGCTTTCTTGCGCAAGAGAGTGTCTACACTGGCATGGATGCTTTTGCTCAAAAGCACATCTCTTGCTCAAAGGCACATGCTAGTGTAGATGCTCTCTTGTGCAAATACTTGAACGCAAAAACTCTTGCATTACAAGTATTAGCGCAAAATCTTGCCAATGTAGATGTAGCCTAGGAGTTTAGGTCAAATTTAGCCACATAAGGTTGATTTTCTAAACTATGAGTCCACACTACTAAGCCCGTTCTGTCGGTGCTAAGAACAGCTAAAGTTGATTTTGGTACTCCTGCTTTCCACTAGTGCATTAAGCAACATGACTCACACCTATCCTATGCTTGCTCTCTCATCTCCCAGGGAGAAGTGTGTACAGGACAGTGTTTTGGAATTTCTTTTAATAACGATCAGTAATTATCTCTTTTAGGGCTGAGCCAATTCAGTCTCCATGGCCAATTCTGTCTAGTTACAAGGGACTGGTCAGTAGTAGCGGCAGCAGCTGGGAGCTCTGGGCCCAAGGGAAATTGCCCACTTTTGCCTCCCTCCCTATGGATGGGCCTGGATGTAAATAGAGATGGGCTTGCTGCTGCTTGGTGAAGGGGCTTGTGGGGAGGAAAAAGAAGAGACCTGCTCCCCAAAGAGCTGTATATTCAGTCCAAGCAAGTAGTCCAGTAAGCCATGGAAGATAGCAAAGAAGTAAATGGCACTTCCAAGCACAGATGAATATCGGAAATGAAGGCACAAAGAATCTCTCTCCAAAATCTAGAATTACACTCCTACTTATTATCTGCAGTGCTAGAGGAGGCGATCTTCCAACAGTGGAGTCAAACCGTCATTAAAAAATAATCAGTATCCAAATAACTTTGATGGATGCCTTGGAGACTCAGCAGCGTTCCCTACTCCCACTCTCAGTCAGCAGTGAGCGATGCTGGCAAAAAGTCCTTCTCGTGACGCTTGGCCCTAGGGGTCGAGAAAGGACACTGCGATGTACCGGGTCCCTTTTGTGGTTGGAAGGCCCTCGTGATAATGAGTCAGGCGTCCCGGGTGCAGGAGGGTCCAACCCTTCCGAGGAGCTCGAATGGAGCAGTTGTAGCGCAGAAACCGGCAGCCTCCTCCCTGCATGAAAGAAAACGAAACAGGCATCGGGCCAATGCCAACAGAGAAAGGATCCCTTGTATTATCTCAATAGTATCCTATTTCCCAGAGTCCCTCAGGATGGGTTGGTGGAACATGCTACCACCAATCTATCTCATGAGCAAATCCTGACATTCAACCCCAGTCACTGATTATGGTCCTTTGGCATCAAGGTGCCAGAGATGGAGGAGGAAGAACTCCAGATGCCTCGAATGAGCTGGGAGGTGCCCCAGGTACAGGAAAGAGAAAAAGACCCTGGTAGAGTTGTCAGCTCTCCCAACTAGACAGACTGGACACCATTTGTAGCAATGGCATCTCGTCAATCTGGTTGGAAGAGTTAGCAACCCTAGATCCCGGTTTGGTCTGGGAGACGCCCAGAACGATCTTGCAAGCACTTACCTCGTAATCTATTCCTACCCGGTTCAGGGCAATGTTGATGGTGAAGGTAGAAGCATCATGGTGAGGCACTAAGGAGGGCTGCTCATCGGGTTTGTAACGAACGACAAAGGCCAGCTCAAATTGTGTCTGTGCAAGAGAAGAGAGACATAAACAGATAGTGCCACAGCACCAAGGGGGCATTCAGTTCTATAGGGTGGTGTGAACATAGATGTAACTGGGGTAAAATACCCCTTAATGAAGGGAGAAGGGTCGTGGTAATTAAGGGACATGTTCTTGTTAGGAAGTATGGTGCATACCTGGATAACATGCTCCAGGGTCATTTTCTCCATTATGGCACATACTTTGGTACAGGTGGTATCACCTCTCTGTGGCCACAGTCATGCAAGACGCAAAGCACTCAAATCCCACTGACCAAGAATGTTTGATGCCTACCTGTGTATAGTATCCTGGGTACAATTTCTCTGTGATGGGAGCAATATAGTCCAGGAGGAACTTGTACCATTCTCTCTCAAAGCCAATTTGGTTCATGTGGATGTCAATGGTTGGGACATTTTCATAACCCCCTAGTAGCCTGCTGTCCTGGAACAGAACCATAAAATATATTGGAGACAAATATCTTAGAGCGTAAGCAACGTTCCCTCTAATCTTTTCCATCTATGTGTGATTTTTCCATCTATGTGCAGAATAAATTTTGCTATATGCACTAAGACATGTGCAGATGTGCACCACCAGAAGAAACACAAACCTAGCTGTGAGCGCTCTATTATTCAGCAAGGAGGCACTGGGATGTCTCCTGAGCGGCCGCACAAGCACACAGCTTACAGGGAACACTGATGATAAATATGGAAAAGAGTTTGATGGTAGCCCACAAACATAATGATCATCTATAGGGCTTTTCAGTGTTGTAACACAGGGAAAGATCATTCACATTTTACAGAAGGGAAGAAAAGGCACAGTGGAGGCTTTAGGCCAAGTTTTCCAAAGCGGTTACTGATTCGTGGTTACCCAACTTCCACAACCTCTTGGCCCTAATCCTCAGAAGCGCCGAGCACGACAATGCTCCAGGGAAAGTCAGTGGAGGTTGTAGGTGCTCAGGGCCTGTAAAAAAGAGGCCTAACGGGTCTCAGATTGATTTTCTGAGTTTCCAGCGACCATGTTTGAATATCCAAGATCACACAGTGAGTCAAAAGTAGCATTCAGAACAGAACTCAGGAGTACTGATTCCAGTGCTCTGCTTTAACCACAGGATGAAAACTCCCTCCTGTAGCAGGCCACAGCTATCACCAAGCACTCAGTGTAGGTGATGGGAACTGTAGCTTTGGAAGCTATAACTTTTTCTTACCGTGTTACCTCCCTTGGACCACTGGCCAAAGTGCTCCATTTCCTCCACCAACTCATCACAGGCGACGTCAGTGAAAATAGGGAACCAGTACACATCGGGGCAGGGCTGGAGATAGAACACATGAGGATTCAGACAAAAATGAGACTAACAGAGACAAACAAAGGGGGAAAGTTACACGGGGAAAGGGAGTTCTTTCATTTTGCATGACAGAGCATCACACGGATGTTGGTTTCCCTTTTTTAAGGGGATGGGTAAGTCTTTTTTTTTAAGAAAAAAAATCACCAGTGTGTTACATAATTTATGAATGGTCCCTTGCCAGACAAGAAAAAGACAAAGTCAAGTGGAGGGAGAGAGGGCTTATTGAATGAATCACAAAGATACAGTCGCACTCACTGGAAAAACAGCTAAAACCTGAAGGGTACGTCTAGACTACAGGCTTTTGTCGACAGAGGCTTTGTTGACAGATACTGTTGACAAAGCCTCTGTCGAAAAAGAGCGTCTAGACTACCGCCAGTTCTGTCGAAAAAACAAGCCGCTTTTTTGACAGAGAATCTAGATGCTCTCTTTTGAAAAAGCACAGTGTGGATGCAACAGCGCCTTTTTTCGATATAACTCGAAAAAAGGCGTTATTCCTCGTAGAACGAGGTTTACCGCTGTCGACAAAACGGCCGCGTTCTGTCGACAGAACTCGGTGGTAGCGTAGATGCAGGTATAGTTTGGTTGACAAAAGTCCACTTTTGTTGACAAAACCCTGTAGTCTAGACACACCCTAGAACTCTGAATCCTGCCTTCAGATTCACATGCCTTGCTCCTAGTAAAATTAAGGGACCTGGACAGGTGCCTCTAGGGCAGGGATTTGTCCCTAAGAATACTTTGAAAGAATGACAGATTGAATTCCCTCTGGATTGGGTATTCTTTTAGGCAGCGCTGTCTCCTGTAAGCTACCTATTTCTGAGGGCAACAGGCTGAAATAATGTGATAGTGGCATGTCATCCTCTCCTCTGCTGAGATAAGAGCAGCATTTCTTACCGTCTCCACCAATTTCTCTTTCAGAGCTCGTGTGTAGTTTTCATGGATGTACTTTTCTTTCCAGTCCTGCGGTTAGAAAAAGACAAGCAACATGGTCACTTCTGTGGCACATGGCTAAGGATGTGGTAGCAGGCCGGGCCTTAGCACCACCTTCTCTCTCCTGAGGAAAGGGGAAGTGGAACAGTTAACAATCACTCAGCAATTTCTCAGCTTTGAAGCTCTGGGGCCCAGATGAGTTTCTGAGTGAAATGTTTTGCCCTCAGCCCTGCAGCGAGGGGGCCAGAGAATCCCATCTGAGGGACATCACAGAGCAGAGTTTGGATTTTCCCCTCAGACACAGCTAGCAGCGGCATATCTAGAGAGGCCGGGGACCATATAGCACAGCGACAAGGCTGCTCAGCCCTCAGAACCCCTCACCTCAGGGTTGCTGAAGATCTGCCAGAGGTCATTGTGGAGATGAGTCGTCTGATAATTCTCCAGGGAGAGTGTGTGGCCAAAGTGGTGCTGGTTTGTCACAAACATGAACACCCCCTGCAGAATGGAGGGAAACTATCAGGCTGCAATTATCCACTGTGGGAGCTGGTTCCCACTGGCTGTGGCTCCATGCCCACTGCCCATCCACCTCCCTCTCTAATCTTCACACTGGGCATCTCCCTCCCAATGGACCTTTCTTGTTAAATCCAGACTCACCCAGGATGCAGAGAAGTCTAAAGAGCCATCGCGAGGGCCAGCCGTGGAGGCAGAACCTCTGTGTGTTTCATCAGCAGGATAAAATTGCTCACAAAGGCTCACTCTGCCTTTGGCTACGCAGATGTAGCTACTGCTGGAACTGCACGAGTGGATCATACGCTGTCACTGAATGTACTGCCTATTTCTCAGATTCCCACCCAGACTATATGTGCTTCAGGGAAGGCATGTAGGCTTAGTTGATGCCAGTTTATTTCTTTCTACCTAGATATGCACAGTTGTAATAGGTGTCCTGAAATCTGCCTGCAGAGTTCTCCACATTTGCTCCCTGCAGCTGGCTCCCTGTACTGACCTGATCCCGGACATTATGGCAGAAAGCCATGTCTGCATCTAGTTTGCCATGGTGGAAGAGGTCTCTCTGCTTGAGCTGGGATCTCAGAGCACTGCCTTTTACGAGATAGATGCTGGAAACGTAGGGAACATTCCAAACCCCACTGCAAAATGGAGAGAAAAAGATTTAGACACCAAGGCTACATCTAGACTGCAAGCCTCTTTCAAAAGAGGCTTTTTCGAGAGAGACTTTTGAAAAAGCCTCTTTTGAAAAAGAGCATCTAGACTATAACCAGTACTTTCGAAAAAGCAAGCCCTTTTTTTTTTTAAAGAGAGCACCCAGGCAGTCTGGATGCTCTCTTTCGAAAAAGCACAGTTTGCATTACATAGCGCCTTTTTTCGAAAGAGCACTTTTGAAAAAAGGCATTCTTCCTCGTAAAACGAGGTTTTCCGCAGTCGAAAAAACTGCCACATTCTTTCGATTTACTTTCGAAAGAACGCGACGGTAGTCTAGACACAGGGGACGTTTTTTTGAAAAAAGGCCACTTTTCTTTTAAAAACCCTGTAGTCTAGACACACCCCAAGCAGAACCAGAACAAAGTTTACAGGATTGCGCCCCAAAGGACTAAGGGCTAGATTTAATTGTGAACATATTTTGGAAAGAGGGAAGAAAACAAAACATTGCTGTGCTTATGAATTGATTTAGTCACAAAGTTTTAAGGGTCAGACTCAAGCCCCCAAAGCAACCAAACACATTGTTTTATAGCAAACCTAGGGAGGAGCAAATCAGGAATGCAAGCTGTTCCAGTAATCAGCTGTTAGGGTACGTCTAGATTACAGGCTTTTGTCAACAGAAGTTTTGTCGACAGATACTGTCGACAAAGCTTCTGTCGACACAGCGTCTAGACTACATCCAGTTCTGTCGACAAAGCAAGCCGCTTTGTCGACACGACAGTGTAGACGCAAAGGACAGTGTAGATGCAATAACACTTTCTGTTGACAGAACTCTGTCGACAAAAAGTGTTATTCCTCAGAGAATGAGGTTTACAGCTGTCGACAAAACTGCTGAGTTCTGTCAATGTTATGTCGAGAACTCAGCGGCAGTGTAGTTTTGTCGACAAAAGTCCAATTTTATCGACAAAACCCTGTAGTCTAGACACACCCTGAGAGATATCTCCAGTGTCTTCCCCCAAAGCTGCACAGAGACCTTTACAAACGCTAGTTAAAGAAGAATGACAACCCGCCAGTCCCTCACTGCAGGATAGTTCAACATCACATTATCTTTCCTTAGCAGATGGAGGAAACAAAGCCCAAGAATGGATGAAGTGATTTTACCATACAGTGAATTTACCATACAATGATTTAGAAACAAAACTGACTCCAAGTCCCCCACTCTGGTCACAGACCTTACTCCCTCTATTGCATGCCGCATGTAGAGGACAAGTATATAAAATAACTCCTGCCTGAAAGGAGAGCTATTCCTTTCCTCCTTTAAACACACCGATGGTTTAAAAGTCTCAGAAGTGTAACCGCTCATAGGAGCAGGGTCTATCAGCATCGACCAGAGCGCCCGCTCAGTTCGAATTAATGTGTCTTCACCAGACTAGGGATGTAATGGTGTAGTCTATTAAGTGATTAACCAATAAGCAAAAGCTTATAGGTTAATGCTATAGACTACATGCATTCCCCCTCCTCCCACCACATTTTTTAGCAGGCTGGCCAATAGCCAAGCTCAGTTTTGGCTCATGCAGGGTCTGGGTCTTACCTGCTGTGGCTCTGCATTAGAAGTGTATTAGGAGCCAGGCAGGCAGGCAGCCCGGCTCAATTCCGGCTCATGCCAGATCCAGGAGCTCAGCCCCTCCCCTGGCCAGGGGCTGCTGCCACCCTGCACTGCTGCCACTGTATGAAAGGCAGGAGCGCAAGGTGACAAGTAGCCAGTCTGCGACAGGAGCTGGTTTTTAAACTGTCTCCCTTTGCGGACCAGCTCCTGCCTGGCACCCCACGCTGCTGCCTCTGATACAGGGGTGGGGCTGGAGCGCACTGGCTTCCAGCCTCACCCCTAAGGACCATAGAATAGTCAACTAACCAATAAGAATTTACGAGGTTAATCACCTATTTGATTAACCGATATTTAACATCCCTACAGTAGACCTGCTAATTCAAACCCCAGAAGATCAACTGCGGCAGCTTCAATTTTCTCTGTAGTGCAGACATGGCCTTAGAAAAGAAGAAAAAATATTTGTATAGTATTATGAGCTTTTGTGGGCAAAACCCACTTCTCCTGATGAGAGGATCATGAGTGGAAAAGTGGATCTTGTTTTTCCACTCAAGATCATCTCAACTGAACAAGTGGGTTTTGTTCATATGAAAGCTCATGATACTACACACTGACGGTTTGGTACTCTTGATCCCAATTGGCTTTTTTATTCAGCTTTGGGGGCTACATGTTTTCTATCCACTGAGTGTCTATTCAGTGAGCCTTGTATTTAGAGCATTATGACAATACTCACACCCTCCGTCCTTGAACAATATCCACGTAATCCTCTGACCGGGCATAGTACCCATCAGGACTCAGTGCACCCCAGAAATTCGACCACAGCTTTCCTTGCCGGCTCACCAGTGGGGTAATTACCAACCTGCAGGCACAAGAGGGAGAGAAGATCGGAGGGCAGGATGCTGCCAGGGAGAAAAGGGGAAAGATCCCCACAAGAGCCCAAGAGTCCAGTTTTACCTTCACTGACACAGATGCTACCCCCACTGAAACCTGTGTCTTAAAAGTGAGGGCAAACTTGGACCCTAAGCTTGTATCTACACATATCCAGCAGTCAGGCTTTTCTGAATGTGATCTAAGGCGTTCTAACAGGGTTCTTTTTGAAAATGTTTATTTTTGAGGAGAGGGGGTGGGGGAATTATTTCAGTAACATGACTTATGTTTCTCTACTGTGTAACCAGGTCCCTAAGGCCGAAACCTCAGCTAAATCTCCAAGCCAGAGAGGGTAGGTCTACACTACCCCGCTAGTTCGAACTAGGAGGGTAATGTAGGCATACCGCACTTGCAAATGAAGCCCGGGATTTGAATTTCCCGGGCTTCATTTGCATAAGCGGGGCGCCGCCATTTTTAAAACCCCGCTCGTTTGAACCCCGTGCACCGCGGCTACACGGGGCACGAACTAGGTAGTTCGAACTAGGCTTCCTAGTTTGAACTACCGTTACTCCTCGTGGAATGAGGAAACTCCCTGGGTCAGATGCTCAGCTGTTGAAAGTTTGTGTAGCATCAGGGAAATCAATGGAGCTATGGCAATTTACACCAGTCAAGGATTCTTGGATCTTACACTCACCTTTAGGGAGGGGGAAAAAAGAACACGGACTGAAACCTGGATATAGATCCAGATTTCCCAATGAATCCCTCCCTTTATAATGGGCTGAACCAAAACCTACAGCTGAATGTACTTCCTGGGATGTCTGAAAGGTAAATCCAAATCCAGACCTCAACTATGTCTGATTTGGAAAAAAATTATTCTGATTCTGGCCTTTCTGTTCCTAATAATGTAAGTTTTGCTCCTAAGAGATGAGTAAAACTAGGGATAGATTCCATCTAGGACCTATTGCATTTGAATCCAATAATTCAGGGAGAGGATAGAAAGTGTTGGATAAATGGCTCCGGTTTAGGTCCACCTCTACTAGAGAAAAATCTTAAGTTTCATTTCTGGCAACGTTCTCTCTTCTCAGCCCCTTATACATTTCCCAGGAAAGAAGCAGCCCCCTATCTTTGTTCCCGACCTGAAACCTGCCGAGTAAAGGTTGCTCAGACTCACTTGTTTTGTTCAATCAGGCTCTGCAAAACCTTCGAGTTGTTCAGAACCACTTCGGCGTCCAGGCTGAAGTAGTATTCACAGTCAGGATCCTGTCTGCACAAATCCCTGCAGCCAGAGAGCCCACAGGTCAGAGAAAGAACAGAAACAGGGCAGCAGGGATGACCTTTGCTTTGTGGTCGGGAATGGGGGAGGGGGGGTTTCTTGTGGGATGCGGGTGTTTATTCTTTACAGCTTGGGTGCAGAGAGGGAAGAGAGGGTTAAAACCCCATGCCACGGCAAAGGAGTAGCAAGTGGCTGGTTCCTCATGGCATGGAGGAATGGGGCCTAACCCAGGGGATGATGTTGTCTCCATCAGGAAGGTGCACAAGGAGGGAATGAGCAAAGGGAGCCATTGCTTTGGAAATTGAGAGCTGACTGCACCTGAGGCTAGAGAATCTCAAAGACCTCTGGAAGAAGAGGCCTTATTGTTTCTGTTTGGACCCAGCCCTTGGACGGCTGTTTACTTTTCCTAGCCTGGTGTTAGCCTGTGTCACTTGGACATACGCATGGGCTAAGTCCATGCCTGCCACGGACAGGTCACAGGCTAGTGGCAGGAAGACGGGAAACAAGGGTGCAACATGGACAGAGATTGTTCTGAAGGACAGAGGTTGTTCCTGGCAGAGGATCTGAGCACGCCTTTGGCAACGAGGGCATCCAAGTGTGTTCTTAATGCCACTACTCCACATAAGTTGCGTCTAACAAGCATGAATAAGGGGAAACGGAAGGGGAGTGGTTTTGGGTGATGAACAATGAACCAGCCATTGTTCTTACACAGCTCCAAAGTAGACATCTACAAAGGAAGCTTTTACTGATCTGCTTACAGAGGTCTGTTATGTTGGACACAACAAACCTATTCCTCGTGCTCCTGGGCCTAGACAGAGAGTGGGGTGGTCTCCAGTATCCCTAGAACTTGACCTCTCTCAACGTCCATTTCACTTACATGCCCATGTTCCGTGCATCAGCGTTCTCCACATGATTTTCTGGCCCAATCACTTTGACCGTGTGATATTCTTTGCCATGCTCCTTCACAAACGTGTCCACCCGGGACAGGTGATGTTGCTCCTGCACAAAACAGGATATGACAGAGTGAAGAGAAGTTGTATGAGCTGCACACAGACTGCCTGGACTCAGCTAAGGCTAGACTCGCCAGCCGCCCCACTCCGGAAACGCCACAGCTGGTGAATTGCACCTAGCCTCAATGCCATGTCTTTATGGCTGATGGTAATTGATGCAAAGGCTTCTAGGAGAACAAAACATGAGTTGTACCCGACTTCCAGATTCTGGCCATATGAGGAAGTCGCAAAGACTTCTGGGATCTGGGACGAGGCAAAGCCATCATTCACATAATAAAACAAAGAGACAAAGCAGGTGAGGTTCTATCTGTTATGGTTGGTCTAACAAAAGTCAGGACCTCACCCATCTTGTGTCTCTAGTATCCTGGAACCAACACGGCTATAACAACACTGCATACAACAATCCAAGGCAGATGGGACTCACATGATTGTGAATGAAGAGCTGCGTGCGCTTCTTTGGGTACTGGAGGTTCTGAAGCCGCAGGAAGAACTGGGAGAGAAACGGAGTGGGCTGCTCAATGAAAATTCCAATCAGAACCAATGGCAATGCATCGTCCTGCGGGCAACAAGAGGGTGAGATGCATGAGGGCAGCTCTCCAGCTCCAGAAACATGGCTATTCTCACACCATCTCCAGGGTAACCCAAGAACACGATGGAGGAGGAGTTCTCTTGTCAGCACCAGGCCTCTGCCACTCTAAGTAAGCCTCAGCCCTTACCTTGAACCCTGTGAGACTTCTCAGGCCTTCATCACACACAGTGCAGCCCGTCTCAAATGTCCAGACCCGAGGAATATAGTTTCCCAGGTAGTTCAGCTGCAGCTGCAAAGGGAAATCCCTCACGTGCTTAGTTACAAGGCAGGAGAACCTCACCCCACCTCCTGTTATTCAGTCAGGTTCCATCACCAGCTCACCTCCCGTCTCTCCCTGGGAGAAGGGGTTGGAAAAGGAGACAAGCCCGAGTGCTAATTTTACCCCCGGTGGAGGATACTGATGTGCTAGGACAGTGGTCCCCAACCATTTGGGGTTGCCGGGCACCAGGGGGCGTGGCCGTTCGCCTGCCGGGCGCCCAGGGGGCGGGGCCCCCCCAAACGGCCCCCCCCATAGCCGCATTCCCGGGGCTGGGGCTGGGGCCGGTGCTCTCTCCCCCCCCTCACCCAAGCGACGCGCGCCCGGGGCCGGCGCTGGCGCTCCCCCCCCCCCAAGCGCCGCACGCCCGGGGCCGGCGCTCTCTCCCTCCCTCCCCCATGCGCCGCGGGGGGGTCAATCCGTGGTGCCCCCGGGGCCAGCGCTCACCGTGCACCACGCGCCCGGCTCCGGCACCGCGCATGCGCCATGTGCCCAGGCCAGCCCTGAGCACTTGGCGGGCGCAGACAAATGCCCCCGCGGGCACCATGGCGCCCACAGGCACCGTGTTGGGGACCACGGTGCTAGGATAATGTGTTAGGGTGACAGCTCGGCCAGTCTTTGGCACAACTTGGCCAGTCTTTGGTATCAGGGTGTTGAGACTGGCAAGAAGGGGTCTAATGGTGGCCAGTATTGTGATGTGGATAGCTGGCCACTAGGAACTGGACTGATTCCACCCTGGCCAGTCCTTCCTCAGGCAGGGATGCTGTCAGTCACTGCAGAACTCCGCCTTGATTTGCCCCCGTGGCTGAGAAATAAAGAGCGCTGTCTTGTCGCCATGGCAATGGGCCATCCACTCCCATCCCCCCACACTTATGAATTTATGCGGATTTCCCAGCATTCCCTAGACAGCCGCTTCAAGTCTGTAGAGGCTATTTGTCGTGGTTTCATGCCCAACCTTCCCTTTCAAGGCTCCTGCTTACCTTGGTGGGTCCGTTGCCATGAATCAGGACTGGGAGGGTGTCATACATGACATTCCTTGCTCTCACACGTGCATTTTCAAACTTCAGAACCACCTCATCTAGGAATCACAGCACAGCAATGTTATCTGCAGGATGCTTTGGCAGCAATTTGGCAACACAATGCCGCAGCCCTGGGAAGACGGGGGAGTGGGACTAAAAAAAACAAACTACTAGTATTTGTGAGGCACAGACCATCCACAGAGGGAGAGGAACTGTTCATGGTGGCCCAGAGGAGTACATAAGAATGGCCATACGGGGTCAGACCAAAGGTCCCTCTAGCCCTGTATCCTGTCTGCCAACAGTGGCCTATGCCAGATGCCCCACAGGGAGGGAACACAACAGATAATCATCATGTGAACCCTCTCCTGTCTTCCATTTCCAGACAAACAGAGGCTAGGGACAGTATTCTGACCCAGCCTGGCTAATAGCCATTGATAGACCTAACCTCCATTAATTTATCTAGCTCTTTTTTGAACCGTGTAAAAATCCGAGTCTTCCCAACATCCTCTGGCAAGGAGTTCCAAAGGTTGTGTGTGTGCTGTATGAAGAAAAACTTTCTTTTGTTTGTTTTAAACCTGCTATCTATTAATTTCATTTGGTGACCCCTGGTTCTTATATTATAGGAACAAGTAAATAACTTTTCCTTATTCACTTTTTCCACATCAGTCATGATTTTATAGACCTCTAGCATATCCCTCCTAGTCTCCTCTTTTCTAAGCTGTTAAAGTCCAAGTCTTTTTAATCTCTCTTCATATGGACCCGTTCCACCCTAATCATTTTTGTTGCCCTTCTCTGAACCTCTTCCACTGCCAATCTGTCTTTTTTGAGATGAGGCCGCCACATCTGTACGCAGTATTCAAGATGTGGGCGTATCATGGTTTTATGTAGAGGCAATAAGATATTCTCTGTCTTATTCTCTATCCCTTTTTTAATGATCTCTAACATTCTGTTTGCCTTTTTGACTGTTGCTGCACACTGAGTGGATGTTTTCTGAGAACTATCTCCACAATGACGGCAAGAATTCGGGTAGCTTTGGAGGGATGAGATGGACCTTAAGAAAGGATCAGTGAAGGGCTGGAGAGACATCTAACAAACTGTAGGGAAGTCTCCCAAGGGGAGCTGGTAACGCCTCACTGACTGCACCCTTTAAAACCAGAATAGCAAAGACTATGTGATGAGGAACAATTCTGCACCAGCAAGAGGGGGGGGAGGATCCAGTCAAAAGCAGCTTTTCTACCTCTGAATTCTGCGCTCCCCTAGTGGCAGCATTGCTCAGCACAGCTCTGAGGGCTGGGGGGGGGGGGGAAGAGGGCCCAGCACCGTGCTTCAGGCAGCACCAAGGGCTGACTGCTCTCAGTCCCGCCCCTTCCACCCTCAGCTCTGCCCCTTGCAGGGAGGGGAGTCGAACCCCCCCAACTCCTTTCCTCCAGGCCTGCAGTGTCTGTCAGCCCCGCTGCTGCAGACTGACCAGCCAAAGGGTCCGTGTAACTCAGCCATGCAAAAAAGGGCTAGTTCAGGCCCAAAATCCTAACACCCACTGTAGTGAGAGCCCTCACCCCTGCAATCCCCCCTGGTGGCCCACTGCAGTGTTGCCATTGTATCTCTGCCTCGCTTTCCCCAAATGAGGGTTTTAATAAGTCCACTGAGGCTTGTATCGTGAGCAGTGCCCCTTTGGAAGTCTAGCTTGTTCTCTCCCCACGGCAGAACACTGCACAAAAATGCAGCCCCCCTGGCTGGAAGAAGGAGGGTCTGAGTTAACTTTAATCTGTCACCACCCAGTGATGTCCAAAGCCCCTTACCACGAGGCCTTCATGACCTGCAGCCCAGTTCTGGAGTCATGGGAGTTCTGGCTGTAGCAGACAAAGAGTCTCTTTTCCTGTGTCAAGGTTTCCACAGAGGCCAAACCACAAAGACCCTTCCTCAGGACACGATTCCTCTAATCGAGGTTCCTGCTTTTGCCTGGTAGAATCGCCTCAAAGCCAGGCTTCTCTGAGATCTACCAGTCACAGGTCGCTCTCCCATCAGCAGCATTCGCTGTGGATGTCCTTGGCTGGTGAGTCCCTCTCATGAGGTTCCCCCCAAGAATCCTTCCCTTCCCAAGGGATCCTGTTCATTCAGCCCTGCCTCAATGGGAGGGAGATACTTCACTGGCTTACCTAGGTCCCAGCTAAACCTGAGCTGCCCCAGTCCCCCCTCAGACGCAGGCTGGACTCCTGATCCTTAGAGGACCAGCCACCTTTAGATTCCCACCGTTACCCAGATAAGAATGGGACCCCCAACCCGCACGATGATAATTGCCTAACTAATTAAAATAAGCAGGAGAAGATAAACTAAAACAAATACAAATATTTCTCCACCCTGGGAAAACAAGGGGATACAGCTTTCCAAAGTTGGATAACCGACTGGCCAAAAGCATGGTATGAATGAGTGAGTCCCCGCGCCTGGCGTCCAAATGGGTCTCCTCGGCCCCCCACCCCACATTTCCCACCATTGAACTGAATGTTCTTCGATTGAGCAGGTGGCCCCTGGCCCTGCCCAGGCTCCAGGTGGGTTGTGTGTTGCTACCTCCCTACCAGTTTTCACGCCCCCACGCTAGTGTAATTTGATAGGCACGGAGATCAAAGGGAGAGAAGGTGTGGCAGGAAAATCCCCACCTGCAGTCCTAAGTGTGGAGCTTGGCAGTAAGAACTAGGCTGGGACCCTATGGGGATTGTATATCAATTCCAGGGGTCTGGGAAGAGGCTTTTCACAGAAAAATACTTTGGGGATGGATTCTGGAATTTAACCACGACAGCTGCAGCAGGATGTTATTTCTAGCTGCTTTTGCCCTCTCCCCATCTCACCTAATGCTCCATTCAGGTTCTGGAAGATCCGGCATCTCTGATCTAGGGTGATGTTGATATTTTCCTTTAAAAGAATGAAATAAAGAACCTCATTTAGAAGACACAGAGGCAAACAGATGGGTCTTGCCAGCTCTCCCACCCCTCTTATTGCCCCTCCCTTCACTGCAGAAAACACTATAAACCCAGCTTCTCTTATTTTCCAAATCTTCCATGGATTTGTCCCAACCTCCAGACTTAGGGCAGGTCCTTAGCTGCTAGAAATCAGATTAATTCCATTAACTTTAGCTCTCCAGGGCCTGGTCCTTACTAAACCAAGCAGATTGGCTTCAGGTATAGAACTCTAGGAATGCAAAATGCGTAGCTGGAGTCAGCTTACCTTAAGCTGAGCTGTGGCAGCATCCACACAGTAGGAGACCAATGAGAGAACACTCTATATTAGACGTGCTACATCCAATGCTAGACGACTGACCTCTAGAGGGTCAAACTTCTCGCTAGTGCAGACATGCCCTAGTAGTCTTGATCCTGCTACCTCTTATCATCTGGCACAAGCTGATGTCTGACCCTTTCCCAGTCTCACCAGTGCCAGCGCAAGAGCCCTGTTCACTCTGTCTCCTGATACCTGGAACAGCCTTCTCCACCTGCAGTGGCTGTTTTGTCTCTTTTCAGATCCCATATGAAAGTAATAACTCTCCTTGCCTAGGCCTCTTCATGTTTCCCTCCGTGGCCTACTGCTGATCTATTTCTCCCACTTTTGAATACAGCTTGCATGAAAGACCATGTGCTACATACAGTTGTAGTGTATCATCCGATCACTAGCATGTCCCACAGGCTCCAAAAGCTGAAAGAATCCTGTGATCCCCAGTTCTACCTGAACCTTAGCAGTTCTCCCTTTCCTAAAATACCACCCCCATGACCTAGCTCTAACATGGTGTTTTTCAGCATTAGATCTCAAAGTAGGGATGTAAGCGACTAGTCGAGTCACTACTTGACTACTCCTTTCCCCCCACCTTGCTGCCTCTGTATCAGAGGCAGCAAGACAGGGGGAAGCAGGAGCCAGTGCTGGGGTGGAGCCAGCTTAAAAGATGGTTCCCCCTAGCACCGTCTCCATGGTGCAGGGGTGCAGGGGGGCGGGGGCAGGCGGGCGGGAGGGAGGGCAGGGGAGGCAGAGACATAATGGTTTGGGACCCGGTGGGAACCGGGACTGCCCAGTTCCAGCTTGTGCTGGGTCCCTGACCCACCCCCGCTGCGGCTCTGCAGTTTAAATGTAGTAGAAGCAGGCTGCCTGCACTCTGGCTCCTACTACATTTAAAATACAAAGCTACAGCGGGGCCCCTTATCAACTAATTGTGTAGTCAATACAAATTGTATCAACTACATGCTTAGTCAATTACCCGCTTCTTAACATCCTTATCTCAAAGGGCTCTCCAGAGGTGGTCAGTTTCACTAGCCCCATTTTACCGAATAAAGTTTTTATATTAAATTAAGCAAAACCAGAGAACCTGAACAGCTTCAAGCTTCACAGGACATGAAAAGAAGTCAGATAATCACTCTGTTGGAAATATGCCTGCCTGCCTGCCTAACAGTATGTAACTATAACTCTGTTGCATCTGACAAAGTGGTTTGTACCCACAAAAGCTTATGCCCAAAAAATTATAGACTAACAAGGTTACCCGTCTAAGACCAAAAAAATCTGTTAATCTTTAAGGTGCCACAAGACTTCACAGATCAGTCTGTATCTGCTATATTTTTGCAGATATAGACTAACAAGGCTACTCCTCCAAGTATGTAACTTGTCATAATATAGCCAGAAGTGCAGGTAGGGCATACATATTGTTCCAGTAAATTTCTAGCTTCCATCTATATTGCAGTGATACATGGCTTAAGATTAGGTGGCAGAGGTTGTATTTATACCAGGCTGCTTCAAACCACACTGCACTTGGATTTGTCAGTCCTACTCAAACCCAGGTCTGACTTAACAATTCACTGCCCCTCCACACATCATGTAAAATACAGTAGAATAAGGTGCAGAGAGGACGAATGGATGGAACAGATTTTGACAGCCATGTCTACAGAATTATTCCAAACCTCTGGTTTGACTTTGTGCCAGGACTTCAGTGGAGATTATTAAAAAGAAGCTATCATGTGGATCGGATTCAGACCTGGAGATAAACAAGGGGCAACTCCATTGGCTTCTCTTGCCTTTTTTTATTTCTCTCAGCTTGGCTACTAAAAACAAGTGCTTTCACTTTCGCTTTTCTTTATAGTCACACGTTTCACTTCTTGGTTTCCATGCTCTTGCACAACCCTGCAATGTTTGGGTCATGAGCACTCTCCTAGGAGAATGGTTATCGGTTCGAAGAGAATAAGCCTTTTATATGTTATGACAGTACTGCCGTTGGTATTAAGTGACATGGACCCTTGTTTTAAAAACACCACCTTCTAGGTCAAATTGATATGGCAGCGATCCTTTACAGACCAAAATCGCAAGGACGGTACAGTGGATGCATCTACAAGGATGCACAGCCGCATAAAAAAAATGGGTAACTGTACACATAGCAACATTTCCATGTGCCAAGGCCAGTGTAATCATTACTGGAGCATGAAAGAGACACCCAGGGGACCATCCAAAGAAGAAGGAAAAGGGCAAACACAGGAAAAAACAGCTGGGACCATCGGCTCCTAAGTGGTCAGCCTCCTTTGCAGCCAGCTGGGATGTTGAATGGGGGCTGGGTAGGCTCAGCACCAGCAAGTGTGGATGAAACAGAAATGGTAAAAATGAAGAACACGCTGCAGGTCCCACAAAGGGTGCAGGATACCAAGGATCACTGGCACGGGCCAGAGGTAGCACCCAACCCCTCCTAAACTCCAACCCTTACTCCCACATACCCTTTTTTCTGGATCCAAGAAGATATTGGTGTAAAAGAGCTGGTCGCTATCACTGTCAAGTCCCTTCCAATCCTCCACAAGCTTGTTTAGGTTAGGAGCATAACCTATGAAACCTGGGGGAACAAGGCAAAGGATGAAGGGAGTCGGTGTCTCAATCCAGCCAGCCTGGAAGGGAAAATTCTCAGGGATTCATATATGGACAATGTCTCAGCCCCCTGTATGTTCCAAGGGGACATATTCACAGTCTGAATCCCTTGCCTTGCACTGTAGCACAGATCGCACAGTTTCCAATCGCTGGCTACGTCTACACTGGCCCCAAATTCCGGAAAAGGGATGCAAATCAGGTAAGTCAGCATAGGAAAATCCGTGGGGGATTTAAATATCCCCCGCGGATTTAAATAAACATGTCCGCCGCTTTTTTCCCGGCTTGGGGAAAAGCCGGAAAAAAGCGTCTAGACTGGCCTGATCCTCTGGAATAAAGCCCTTTTCCGGAGGATCTCTTATTCCTACCTGAAAGTAGGAATAAGAGATCCTCCGGAAAAGAGCTTTATTCCGGAGGATCGGTCCAGTCTAGATGCTTTTTTTTCCGGCTTTTCACTCTCCTCTGCCATGGATCATCACTGGGGACAGAAGCCTGACTCTTCAGCATCCGATACACAGAGACATGGAACGTGAGCTAAAGGAGCAGAGCCGCTCGCTAAGAGTAAGTTGCCGGTTCTTATCCTCTACGTGGGCTGCAGTCACCGGAGGGAACCATGTTTGCCAGTGTACGTGCTATGAACGTGGTCTCCGTTCCCTCCTACAGGCTGAACCTCCCTTGCCCGGCACTCTCAAGACTGGAGTGGTCTCGAACAAGGGAATTTGCCTGACCAGCAGGGGTCAGGCATCCAGGCTCTCCCAGGGCTCCCCTCCTGGCAGCTGTCCCAGGAGACCCTGGAGACCTGACCTCCTCCAGCCCACCTGCCTGGGTCTGCTGCCCCCAGCCTACTCGTGGGGCTCTTCTCTCTGCCCCCAGAGCAGCAGCTGCTCCCAGGGGTTCCCTGGCCCCGCACGTGGTGGCAGCAGCTGCTCCCGGAGGTTCCCTGGCCCCGCAGCTGCTCTTGAGGGTTCCTGGACCCCGTTAGCTGCAGTGGCAGCAGCTACGCCTGGGGAATTCCCCAGCCCTGCTCGCTGCGGCAGTTGCTCCCAGGAATTCCCCAGTCCTGCTCGCTGCAGTGGCAGCAGCTACGCCCGGGGAATTCCCCGGCCCTGCTTGCTGCGGCAGTTGCTCCCGGGGGATTCCCCGGCCCTGCTCGCTGCAGTTGCTCCTGGGGGTTCCCCTTCCCCCCGTGCGGTGGCAACAGCTCGTTGCAGCAGCAGCTGCTCCTAGGACACTCTGCCCCCAAGTCACTGCCGCTGCAGGCTGCCCGTGACCAAACCGGCTCCGCTCCCAGCCGTTCTCAACCTCCGAGGCTGGGGCTCTCTGGTCTAGCAACATCTGTGATCCTGCCGGACCCTGGACGTTGCTGGACCAGAGAGTCCCGGACGAGAGAGGTTCAACCTGTAATACTTTTCCGACCCGACCGCCCCCGCTCACGTTCTTCTCCAAAGCCCCCCTGCAATGGTAACACACAGCTGGGAGATGCTGAGCTGCCTCTTACCTCCGGAACCTAGGAAGCGCTTCCCATCTCGCACCTGCGGGTACTTGGCTTCCAGCTTCCGGTCAGGGTAGACAAAGGTCTCTGCTGAGAAAACCACCTTGCTCTTGGCCTGTTTGAACTTCTTCAGCAGCTCTGCGGGGCCCGAGGCAAAGAGCACGTCATAGCTACCGGAGGAACAGCAGACCGAGGAGAACAGAAAGGAACGGAGTCAAGAGAACAGTGTGAGAAACAGCAGATGGGCTAGGAGTCCCTTGCTTTTAACCTCGCACTACAACATTACAATCCCTGCAGTCACAAGAGACCTTGGTACGGTACAATCATAGCCCCATGGAATCCCCAGCACTGGGGCTACATCTACACTGGCATGATTTTCCGAAAATGCTTTTAATGGAAAAGATTTCCGTTAAAAACATTTTCGGAAAAGCGCGTGTAGCTTGGCAGGACGCTTTTCCGGAAAAGCACTTTTTCCGGAAAAGAGTCCGTGGCCAATCTAGATGCGCTTTTCCACAAAAAAGCCCTGATTGTCATTTTTGCGATCGGGGCTTTTTTGAGGAAAACACTACTGTGCTGTCTACACTGGCCCTTTTCCGGAACAGTTTTCCGGAAAAAGACTTTTGCCCGAACGGGAGCAGCATAGTTTTTCCGGAAAAGCACTGATGATTTTACATTAGATCGTCAGTGCTTTTCCGGAAATTCAAGCAGCCAGTGTAGACAGCTGGCAAGTTTTTCCAGAAAAGCGGCTGATTTTCCGGAATAACTTGCCAGTCTAGACACAGCCTGGGGGTTTTAAGAACAGGTTGGACAAACCCCATCAGGGACAGTCTAGATTTACAGGCAGGGGGCTGGACACGGTGACTTCTCGAGATCTCGTCTCGTCCTACTTTTCGATGGTTGGGCGGAATACGGTACTTGTTCCAAACTCACCTATTGTGGATGACTAAAATGCTCAGCTCTCAGGTGGGTTGTTCCTTACATCCCTTAACAGCCAGGGGATTTACTTCTCCAGAGCTTTCCCTCCGTGTCTTTGGAGTCTGCAGCAGACCCCACATATTCAGCCCTCTCTTCTTTCTCCTCACAGCCGACTAGTCCTTAGCTACTCGCCTGGACATCTGCACCCCCTCACCCAGCAGACAGCTCCACTGGTAAAGGCCAGGCCAGAATGGCAGACTTGCCCACTGAACTCTTGGGGGCCAAACTCAGCCTGGCGTAAGTAGGCGGAACTCTATCAACCTTACACAAGAGTTGGATTTGGCCCATCGCACTGGGAGCTTCCCAGTATTTAACATCAGCAACCCGTCTGGTACAGGGAATCCCAGTGAACAGGAGTCAGGAGGCCTGGACACATCTTCCCCAACCAGCCTCCCGCAGGGTTAATGACCCACTGTTAAGAACCTGCCTCACGGCTCAACTCACAGCAATCCCCTTCGGCCCCACCTACCTCTCTGTGAAGAGGATGATCAAGTCCTCCTTGTCCTCATGCTGCTTCAAAGCTGACTTCAAGAGACGGACCTTCTGCCCACCTCCTGCTGCCTTCTTGTCATCCTCCCCATGCCACTCCTCCTCCAGCCCCAGCACCTAACGGGTTACAAGGTATCTTTTGACAAAGGGTTCCCCCTACTCACGCAAGGGCCTGTTTTCTCAGCATGAGTCAGTGTAAGAAATGGTGTGGGAGAGCCAGGGCTGGCTCGAGCCATTCCTGCGCCCCGGGCAGCAGGCGCGCGACCCCGCCCCTGGGCGCATGGCACATGCACAGCCCCGCCCTCCGGCACGCTGCGCCCCTTACAGCTGCAATTGGGCTGCGCAGTGCCTGATTGCAGCTCTAAGGGGCGCTGCACAGCCACCGGTCCTGGGCGCGCGGCTCCTGATTGCAGCTCTAAGGGGCGCTGCACGGCCCCCGATGCGTAGCGCCTGACTGCAGCTCTAAGGGGCGCTGCACGGCCCCCGATGCGTAGCATCTGACTGCAGCTCTAAGGGGCGCTGCACGGCCCCCGATGCGTAGCGCCTGACTGCAGCTCTAAGGGGCGCTGCACGGCCCCCGATGCGTAGCGTCTGACTGCAGCTCTAAGGGGCGCTGCACGGCCCCCGATGCGTAGCGCCTGACTGCAGCTCTAAGGGGCGCTGCGCGGCCCCCGATGCGTAGCGCCTGACTGCAGCTCTAAGGGGCGCTGCGCGGCCCCCGATGCGTAGCGCCTGACTGCAGCTCTAAGGGGCGCTGCACGGCCCCCGATGCGTAGCGTCTGATTGCAGCTCTAAGGGGCGCTGCGCGGCCCCGATGTGTAGCGCCTGATTGCAGCTCTAAGGGGCGCTGCACGGCCCCCGATGTGTAGCGCCTGATTGCAGCTCTAAGGGGCGCTGCACGGCCCCCGATGTGTAGCGCCTGATTGCAGCTCTAAGGGGCGCTGCGCGGCCCCCGATGTGTAGCGCCTGATTGCAGCTCTAAGGGGCGCTGCGCGGCCCCCGATGCGTAGCGCCTGACTGCAGCTCTAAGGGGCGCTGCACGGCCCCCGATGCGTAGCGTCTGATTGCAGCTCTAAGGGGCGCTGCGCGGCCCCGATGTGTAGCGTCTGATTGCAGCTCTAAGGGGCGCTGCGCGGCCCCCGATGCATAGCGTCTGATTGCAGCTCTAAGGGGCGCTGCGCGGCCCCGATGTGTAGCGCCTGATTGCAGCTCTAAGGGGCGCTGCGCGGCCCCCAGTCCCAGGCGCACGGCGCCTGATTGCAGCTCTAAGGAGAGCCGTGCGGCTGGGTGCACGGTACCTCTTACAGCTGCCATCAGGCATAGGTTGGTGCCCCGGGCACCTGCCCGGCTAGCTCCCCCCTTAATCCAGCCCTGGGGAGAGCCAGTTGCCAGAGAAATTCACAGCTACTTCACTGTTAGCCTCTGGTGAGACTCAAGGCAAGGAGCAATAGCAATGTGGGGTGTGGAGAAGCTCTGTTACACCCACCCTGGCCTCTCCCAATGGGCTGGTGCAGGTTGACACACAAGTACTGCATGCCATCCTCTGCCACGGGGCATCACCATGAGCCAAGGTGCAGGAGAGATGGTGGCGAAGAGCTTTCACGGGTGCCTCTCTGCTGAGGCCCTGGGGGCAATGATCAGGGAAAGAGACTGGCTCTCTCTCGTGGGTTTTGAGCAACTGCACCGTGCTGCTGCATCACAGCAGCCATGGAAACTTTCGGATGGAAACGTCGCGTCACGGGCATTCCTGGGGAGCAGCTCACAGACCCGCCCTCTCTCATTCCAGGCCCTCCCTGGAATGAGCTGTCTATGACCCTACGTGGACATTCCCCCGGTTTCCTCCCTCTCAGGATAATGGTCTCCACCGTCCCCTTTCACTGCCCACCGAAGGCTGCGGGGCTTCACCTGCACTTTGTAGTTGAACAACTGGGCTGATCTTTTGAAGCGTTTGAATCCCTCCGTCTCCTTGGTGGCCACAGTAAGAACCAGCAGGTTTTCTGGAGGCAGAAGAAAGCACAAGGTAAAGCTCCATCCTTATCTGTTGCACAGTTTGCCATTCCTTCTTCGACAAAGAAGCTTCACTATTAGGCCAGGTCTGCACTGCAGGGGGGAGGGAAATGTCAGCTTAAGGTACACAACTTCACCTATAACAGAGGTAAATAACATAGCTGGAGTTGAGGTACCTTAAGGAGCTTGGCGCTGTCTCCACAGCAGGAGGTTGATGGGAGAAACTCTTCCACTGACTTCTCTTACTCCGCGCAACAGCAAGGAGTGCCGGTGCCAAAGGGGGCACGCTCAGCATTCGATTTAGCAGGTCTTTACTAGACCCGCTAAATCCACTGCTGGAAGATCGACCGCCGCAGCACTGATCCTCCGGTAAACGGAGACACAGCCTATGAAACAGGGTCAAGGCGGAACTGCCAGCCTCAAGGCCCCGACTGACTTCAGGAAGGTAGGCAGTGTGGCAGTCGAGGCACAGATGACACTGCAGCTGGGAGCGAGCCTCTTGCCCACCTAGACAGATTCGCTCTAGCAGGAGTTGAGCTAGCACATAAAAAACAGCAATCTGAGTGCCGAGGCTCAGACTCTAACTCCCGAGCAATGGAGCCAACGGACTTGCTGGGCCACTGGGCAAGGTGTTTGGGGGCGGGGGAGAGCAGCTCCATGCTCCCAGAAGGGGTGGAGCCTCAGGCAGAAGGGGTGGGGCTGCCAACCCTTAGCACTGCCCGGAGCGCACTGCCCCACCCACCCCCGTCAGCCCTTAGAGCCAACCGGAGCACTCTGCACAGCACCGCAGCGGCGATTTAAAGGGCCTGGGGGTCTGGCCAGCACTGCTGCTGCAGCCTGTTGGCGGGTCTGCCCCTAGGCGTAAGAGCTCAGCTGCAGCCTACGCTGCTACATCCACACAGCTAGAGCTAGCTCAGCCTGTCTCCCTGGGTTGGGAGGCCTGCTCCCAGCTGCAGTGTAGACACACCCCACAGAGGTTAAGTGACTTTTCCAAGGCCATGTGGCAAGTTAGCCACAGAACCCGACAGAGTCCTGATGTTGTCACTAACCACCCAGTATGACTGCTCCAGACAGCCGCTGCTTCTCAAGTGTGGCAACGCAGTCCTATAAAGCGCAGGCGAAAGCAATGTCTAACCGGAATAGAGAGCCAAATGACTGCAACAGCAAAGTCACGCCTTGCCACAGACTCTCAGGCTACATCTAAACTACAAGTTTTTGCAGCAGAAAATATGCTAACGAGGGAGACATTCGCATAAGTTGCACTCTCATTTGCATATTTTCTGCCAATCCGTTTTTGCGCAAAAACAAGCAGAGCAGTGTGGATGTTTCCTTTTTGTGCAAAAACCCCTTTTTCCGCAAGATCGGTAAACCTCCTTTTTTGCGGCATAAGGATCTTGCGCCAAAAGGGGGTTTTGCGCAAAAAGGAAACGCCCTCCCTGCTTGTTTTTGCATAAAAACCCCGAGCGAAAAAACAGATCTGCAGAAAATATGCAAATGAGATCACAACCTATGCTAATGAGTCCCTTATTAGCATATTTTCTGCCGGAAGAACTGGCAGTGACGATGTATCCTCAGCTCCTAAGTGTGGACCAAATTCTGTAAAATCCCATTAAGTGGTTAACCAGTTCCACATATTGTTAACCAATTAAAGGGGAAGGTGGGCAGGAGGGGGCATGCTCACCTCTGGGCTGGGGCAGCCCCCTGCCTGCAGTCGCCCCCCGCCCCTCGCCTCAGGTAGTGGCTGCACTGGCCAGGCTGGGGTGGGCCAGGGTGCATCACAGGCAGGAGCTGCTCTGGCATCCCAGCTGAAGCAGCTCCTGTCAGTGGCGCTCCCCCCCCCCCCACGGGGCTAAGGCAGCTCCCTGCCTGCGGCAAGTGGAGAGCTGCTCCAGCCCCCATTAGTTAACCAATTAATGAACCGGTTAAACATTCCCATCCCTAGCATGTACTGCTCTACTCTTTTTCAATGTGGGTGCTGTGTTCCTGTCCCTGGGAAAAGATCGGCCCCGAGATTTGATTCACAGCCCCCTGGTGAACGCTGGGCTGTAGGCCAGCAATGCTGGAAAGCCATCCCGGGAGTGGACCACAGCAGCTCAAGATGCCCACCCATAGCACTGCACAGCTGGAGGAACCAGCTAGCGGAAGCCTGTAAATGAGTGGAGCCAGCCAGAGACAGAGCACGGCTAAGGAGCCCTCTGCGAATACCAGCGAAAGCAGAGTAGTTGCATTGCCTTTACCCTGGTACAGCTCCGGTCAGAATCTGGCCCTGCATGGAGATAACTATATTTGACTGCACAGCTTGTGAGACATACACAGACAGGGGGGCCGGAACAGTTTGTACAGTGGGGATGCTGAGAGCCACTGGCCATCACCTACAGTCCTCAGCTAAAACCTCTCCAACGCATTATCAGTGATCTACAACGCATCCCTCACTTTCACAGGCCTTGGGAGGCAGGCCAGTTCTCACCCAGGGTATGTCTACACTACCCCGCTAGTTCGAACTAGCGGGGTAATGTAGGCATACCGCACTTGCAAATGAAGCCCGGGATTTGAATTTCCCGGGCTTCATTTGCATAAGCGGGGAGCCGCCATTTTTAAATCCCCGCGGGTTCGAACCCCGTGCAGCGCGGCTACACCTCGTCCCCGTGGAACGAGGTGTACCGGTAGTTCGGAATAGGCATCCTAGTCCGAACTACCTAGTTCGAGCCCCGTGTAGCCGTGCTGCACAGGGTTCGAACCAGCGGGGATTTAAATATGGCGGCTCCCCGCTTATGCAAATGAAACCCGGGAAATTCAAATCCCGGGCTTCATTTGCAAGTGCGGTATGCCTACATTACCCCGCTAGTTCGAACTAGGAGGGTAGTGTAGACATACCCCCACAGACATATTCTCACCAGCAACTACACACCGCACCACAGGAACTCTAACTCAGGAACCAATCCATGCAACAAACCTCGGTGCCAACTCTGTCCACGTATCTACACCAGCAACACCATCACAGGGCCTAACCAGATCAGCCACACCATCACTGGTGCATTCACCTGCACATCTACCAATATAATATATGCCAGTGGTCCCCAACATTTTGGGGCTGCCGGGCGCCTGGGGATGGGGCCGCTCACGCGCTGCGTGTACGGGGGCGGGGCCGCTCACAGGCCACGTGACTGGGGGCGGGGCCAAGCATGCGCCGCATGACCGGGTCCGGCACCGGCATGTGCTGCGACCCTGGGCAGGGGCTGCCCAGGCGCTGTGCGCCCTGGGGCCGGCACCGGCATGTGCCGCGCACCCGGGGCCAGGGCCGGTACCGACATGCACCGCACTTCCAGGGCCGGCACCGGCATGCCCCACGCACCCGGGCCGGCATCGGCATGCGCCGCGCACCCGGGGCCAGCACTGGAATGCGCCACGCACCCGGGGCCGGCACTGGAATGCGCCGCACACCCGGGGCCAGCACTGGAATGTGCCACGCACCCGGGGCCGGCACTGGAATGCGCCGCACACCCGGGGCCAGGGCCGGCACCGGCATGCGCCATGACCCCGGGGCAGGGGCTGCCCATGCACCCGGGGCTGGCACCTGCCGCATGCCCGGGGGTGGGGCCAGCCCAGATTGCTCCAAGGGCACACATAAGTGGCCCGGCGGGCGCCATGGCGCCCACGGGCACTGCGTTGGGGACCACTGATATACGCCATCATGTGCCAATAATGCCCCTCTGCTACATACATCGGCCAAACTGGACAGTCCCTACGTAAAAGAACAAATGGACACAAATCAGATATTAGGAATGGTAATATACAGAAACCTGGAGGGGAACACTTCAATCTTCCTGGACACACAGTTGCAGATCTAAAGGTAGCCATCCTGCAGCAAAAACACTTCAAGACCAGACTTCAAAGAGAAACTGCTGAGCTACAGTTCATTTGCAAGTTTGACACCATCAGCTCAGGATTAAACAAAGACTGTGAATGGCTCGCTAACTACAAAAGCCGCTTCTCCTCTCTTGGTATTCACACCTCCACATCAGCTGCTAGAAGTGGGCCTCATCCTCCCTGATTGAATTAACCTCGTTAATTCTAGCCTGATTCCAGCCTGCATATTTATACCTGCCTCTGGATATTTCCACTCCATGCATCTGACGAAGTGGGTCTTTGTCCACGAAAGCTCATGCTCCGATACATCTGTTAGTCTATAAGGTGCTACAGGACTCCTTGTCGCTTGAACCAAACCGTAAACCTTTATGATGGAAACCACTTCTAGCCAGGGGATGCTGTCCCCCCGCCAGCCCGTAAGTCCAGCAGCCGTTACACAAAGAATATACAACTTACTGTGGGTTACTCTGTTAACATAGAACATAAGTCTCACTTGGCTCATACAGAGTTTAAAGAAAATGAAACATGACAGTAAAAAATAACCCTGCTATTCAGTGGAAGTGTTGAAACTGAGCCACTTAGTTTAAGTGCTCCCCTGCACCATTCCCCTCTCTCACCAGCAAGCATTTACCCCACTGTGAGGAACTGAATTTGGCCAGGTAGTGGTTATTTTTCTCTTGGAAGCGCCTGTGATTTTCTATTGTGTCCTGGATCTGTATTCCAGATGTCTACTATATATAATGTGGATTTATTCTGTCACAGCCGCCTTCCAAGATTCTCTCCCTACTGCTCTAGATTGTTTCTCTTCCAATTTCTTACAGCAGGAGGCCACATTCTGATGTACATTTTCAGCGTCTGCTCCTCCGTAGGCAGGCAAAACTCTCAGTGACTTTGATGAGAGCTTTGTCCAAGGAAACGTGGAGTGAGAATTTGAGGGTTGGACCCACAATTCCTTTGATGTAACGGAAAGCTCTACTTTTTGACAGGTTTTCCTGTTAACTTTTTCACCTGGATAGGAATGTGCATGGGTTCTGGCAGTAGTGTTTAAACGGGGTACTTGGCCATTTGAATGGAACACTGGAAAATTCCAAGAATGACTGATTGCACGCAGGAGCATTTTCTTGGCTCTAACTAGCTTATCGGGTGACAATGGAGGAGTGAATTTCCTAATTGATACAACAGATGTGCGTCCCCAATACATCTGCATAGATTTCCTGGGCACAGGGAGCCCAATACTTCTGGATGCAGGAGAATAGCAGGATCTCTGAATAGATCTGTTAGACCACTGAGCGTGACAATGGTGAAGGGCTGATAGTTACCCATAGCAATTATCTGTCAGAATTTTTGTGGTATGAATCTATAGCACAGTTGCAGAGAGAGATCTGGGTAGCAGGATAGCGAGGGTAGAGATAAGTTTGGGATTCCCAGCTGAGGAAGAGAAGGGGTTTTAAATGATTCTTTATTCCCATCACGAGAATATGGAGAGAGTTTACAGGTCAATAAGCAGGGGTCGCAGAACCGCGGCGAGCCCCGCTTGCCAGCCGCGCTATCCAGCGATCTGCACATGCGCAGATTGTTATGCGCATGTGCAGATCGCCTGAACCCGGCTATTCTGGGTTACACTCTACTCACCACGGGTAAGTAGATTGTATAATTTGTCGAGCCCTGTCAATAAGAGACTATCAACTTGGATTTAAGTATACAGATTGGACTTCTCTGGTCTGGCACCCTAACCCTGACCAATCTCAAATGAGGGCATTTGTTGGACCCAGGGAGGTAAATTCTGGCCCCAGCTGGACCAAGGATGTCGCCACACTAGAGAGTCCCGGACTCGAGAGGTTCAATCTGTATTTTGTTAGAGATAAGGAGGGTGAGATAATATCCTTTATTGAACCATTATTGTTGGTGAAAAAGACAATGTTTAAAGCTCCACCGAGCTCTTCTTTGGGCACGGGCTATTTGTTAGGCCTTCAGGTACCCCAATGATGAGCATGAGCCAGATGGATGGACAGACAGAGGGGAAGAGAGACAGATGGACACAGCTATAAAGGAATTGGAAAGGAACGAGCAGTTATTTAACCAGGATACATGGGGCCCTAATTACACTCCGGCCCTTGCTGTTCTGTCCAGCCAGAAGATGTAAACAGCTCAGGAGAGTATGCACTTCCCCAGGGGATATCTAAACCAGCCAGGCCCCAGTCACGTGGCAGCATGCAGAGCTCAGGCATTCCTAGGAAATGGGAGTCCGACTGCTGATGAGAAGGGATGCAAATGTGGCACACCAGGCAGGGGGCTGGAAGACAGACAGTAAATTCCAGCCCCTGCTGAGAGCGCTGAAGATGTAAATGAACTGTATAAGATGAAATGATTGATAGACGCCCAGGGCCATGGTATTCCAGCTTGAATTCTCTCCAGGGACTGAACAAAACCAAACAAAGAAGGAATTCATTTTCACGCCAGCTTCCGAAGACGTTCAACAAACTGTTTACCCTCCTTCCACGTGACTTGCAGACTAGGTTTGCTGCACCAGGTGGCCCTTCTGGGAGTGTGGGCTCCAGCCGGATGATCCCGGTGACATATTTTGGAGAGAAAAAGAGCTCACTGTGTGCAGCATAGAAATTAATTAGAGTGAGAAAAAGCCCAAGCCGAGCCACAATCCTCCCCACTGGACAGAATTCCTCAACAAAGATTCCCCTTTGTTATTGATCAGGAGGGGAGGAAGGATTTTGAGAGACACAGGGCCGGAGAGAGCGACGTCCGCCATGCCGGAGGAGCAGAGGGTGGGGCGGGCATGAGGGAACCCCCGAATGCTGCTGCAGGGGGTGGGCCAGACGTGGGGGAACGTCCAGGCGCCCCGGCAAAGGGCGTGAAGAAACGCCCAAACGCCGCTGCCAGGGGCGGGCCGGACGTGGGGGAACGTCCAGGCGCCCCGGCGAAGGGCGCGAAGAAACGCCCAAACGCCGCTGCCACGGGCGGGCCGGATGTGGGGGAATGTCAGGGCACCCAGGCAAAGGGCGTGACGGAACGCTCAGCTGCCACAGAGAAGGGTGGGGCAGAATGCCCAGACACGGCCGGAAGGAGCGGGGTGAGCAGAGAGAGGGCCCTTCAAGAGGGCACCAGCAGAATGCCTGGGGTGAGGCGGGAGGAAGCTGGACCGGCTAGGAGCGAGCCGGGAAGCAGCTGCGCGGGAGCAGGCAAAGGCGAGGAGCCCACGGTGAGACTCCAGAAGGGCGCGATGGAGGGAAAGGAAGTAGACCAGGACAGGGCCAGGAGCTATTGGCCCACGGGCTGGCGAGCTGAGGGCGACAGCCCCGTCAGCCAGGACAGGGATGAAGGGTCCCTGTAGCCTTAGGGTCCTGGGCTGAGACTCGGAGAGAGTGAGGGCCCGAGTCTCCCTTCCCCACCAAGAGAACCCCAGCCCCCACTAAATCCGGATCCCCAGTCATAAGCGACGCAGGTGGGACTTGGCAGTAGGGGTGTCGTGAAGCCCGTAAAAAGGGGGTACCTTCCCAGCCGGTCTGACTTGGCTGGGGACCCCACAGAGAGGGCGAGAGTAAAGAGGTGGTCGGGGGCATCCGGAGTAAGGGCGAGAGGCCCACAACCCCCTTACAACCACAAACATAGTTCCTAACCCTCCACGAGTGACTGTCCCAGCTCAAATGGATTGAGCAATGTCCTTTGCCCTTCAGGATCATTAGTCCAACAATGTAAGGGTTCCGTTCATTTACCCAAACTTTCTCCGTACCCCACTTTAAACACCCCACGTACAGCTCTGTCCAGTCAGTGCAGACCCTGACACATCACCCTGATGACTCCATTGAGCCTGAGGCCATGCCACCTTTGTGCTGCTCCTATGGTCTGCTGGCAACACCTGCTGCCACTCCTACCAGCCACCCGCCAGTTGTTCCTGACAGCTGCCGCTCCTGCCGGCCGCCCACTGATCGTTCCCGCCAGCCGCCTGCCGCCGCTCCTGCCGGCCGCCCACCAGGGAAAGGTCGTTCCCACCAGCCGCTCCGCTGGGCGCCTGCTGCCCGTTCCCGCCAGCTGCTCCGCTGGCTGCCTGCCGCTGCTCCTGCTGGCCGGCTGCCGGTCGTTTCCACCAGCCGCTCCGCTGGCCACCCGCTGCCGCTCCTGCCAGCCACCCGCCAGTCGTTCCCACCAGCCGCTCTGCTGGCCGCCCACCGGTCAATCCCACCAGCCGCTCCGCTGGCCACCTGCCGCCACTCCTACCAGCTGCCTGCCGGTCGCTCCCGCCAGCAATCTTGCTGGCTGCAATGGGTCTGGCTTCAGGCCAAATCAGTAACTTCAGCTTTTAGTGATTTCAACTCTTTAGCCACCACCTAGACTGGCAAAAGATTCCAGCTTCCACTGGACTAGCAAAAAGACTCCTGATGGAGTCTGCTTGAGGCCTATCCTTAAAACAAGGGGGAAAAAGGCAGGTTGAACCAATCTTACAGCTCATGCCTGGCAGACATGACACAGGCTCACTCAAGCTCTTTCCCCCCAACTCCATTCACTCAATTCTGGAAGGAGGAGGCTTGTTCATCTGAGGCCTCTTACAATGATGGTGTCTCTACTGCAAGCACTGGTGTCATATTTTACAGTTCCTACATTTAGGGGTAGCATGATTTGTGACCCCCTCAACAGCCCAAATCAGTTACAATCCATCACATTCCACTCTAACAACCGATCTTCAGCCCTGGCTGAATTGGATTTACGTAACCACACCTTGGATTCCTTCTCCATCCGGGCATGAGCTGTATTTACATATCAACACTTAACAGTTAATTATCTTGCAGAGCCAACCAATTTGAGTGAGCATACCCACCCCCAGGCAGCTCTCTCCTTTTGGCTGGCTGATAGCAAGCAGTAGTTCAGCCCCTGCTTACACACCCATGAGGCATTTTTGCAGTCCACTCCTGCCAGTTTTAAGGCTGAGCTGTGCAGCTACCAGCCACCTTCCCCTTTTATCTCTTCCTTCCTCAAACGTACTGCAGCAAGTGAATGTTCCCTTCCTAAGCCCCAGTCATAGCCCTTCTCTTTTCTTCCCGTTTGCTCTATAAGGGTAGGTCTACACTACCACCCTAGTTCGAACTAGGGTGGTTAATGTAGGCAACCGGAGTTGCAAATGAAGCCCGGGATTTGAATTTCCCGGGCTTCATTTGCATCTCGCCGAGTGCTGCCATTTTTAAATGTCCGCTAGTGCGGACTCCGTGCCGCGCGGCTACATGCGGCACGGACTAGGTAGTTCGGACTAGGCTTCCTATTCCGAACTACCATTACTCCTCGTGGAGTACCGAGTCCGTGCCGCGTGTAGCCGCGCGGCACGGAGTCTGCACTAGCGGACATTTAAAAATGGCAGCGCCCGGCAATATGCAAATGAAGCCCAGGAAATTCAAATCCCAGGCTTCATTTGCAACTCCAGTTGTCTACATTACCACCCTAGTTCGAACTAGGTAGTGTAGACATACCCTAAGAGTGGTGGGCCACATGCAGCCCATCAGAGTTCTTTGTGTGGCCCACCAGACATTTTGTTTGCTGTTGCAAATTTATCATTACTACAGAGCAGGAGTGAATTACTAAAGTGACATGCACGTAGAGCAAGGGCACATGAAGTTGAGGTGCATGCCGATGGCGCACAACATTGATTGTGAGAGCCGTGTCTCCAATCGAAGCACCACTATGGTTCAATCGGCACATGCGTCAAGTTCTAGGTACACAAGCTAGCGATGTACGAGTTTAACTGGTTAATGGATAAGCATTAGCTTATCAGATTAGCTTACTGGCTACGCTCCCGGCCACTGCAGGCAGCCTGCGGGTCCAGTGGTGGCCAAGAGCCTGCAATTAGGCAGTGGCTGGGAGCCAGCAGCAACCCGCAGCCCGTGGGGCAAACCAGCCTGCACAGCGTTTAACCATGTAACCGACTGAATTTCAATGGGTTACACAGTTCGTGGGCTTTTTACGTTTTTATATCCCAACACAAGCACAGTTCGCAAAACTACCCTGTCCTGGGAGACCGTCTTGGTTACGAGAATCTTGCAACCCACTGAGATAAAGAAGGGCCACTCATTAGCGTAGATTGCCCAGCACTGTTCTATAATCTAAAAAGCCTTTCGCCGTGTTTCCCAATCGCTCTTCTCTTTCATCATCTTCATCGTTTCAAACCCTAACTCCTTTCTTCACACGTAAATCACTCAGGGTCAGATCCCCACGTAGCGGTCAATGGAACTGTGTCATTTTACACCATCGTTCTAAAGCCCTTGCGCGGAGGGTAATCACGGTGGAAGCATTCAAAAGCAGATTTACTCTTTCGCATCCTCAGTTTTTGCATTCAAAAACACTGACTCCTTTCTGCAAAGCAGAGTCAGCCAGAGTCAACAGCACTGAGGGCTATTCGGGACAACCAGAAACCTGAGAAGTTATTTGTATAACCATGGGGTGCAGTAGCAGCCTGGATCAACAGATCAGACACAGGACTGGGGATTCTAGGAGACCTGGATTCTGCCTCCCATTGACCTGCTCTGTAACATTAGCAATCACATCACTCTCTGGGCCTCTGTTTTCCCATCTGTAAAATGGGTATATGACACTTACCAACTCTTCTAAAGCTTTGGCGCACTGTGGGTGAAAAGAGCTATGTAAGGCAAAATATCATTACAGAGATGTAACTTTTAGATCAATAATAAATGCAAACGGCAATACTGTCAGGGTGGACTTAAGTTTCTCCACCTAAGTTAGCATTTGCTTGCTGAAGGAGATCAGCAGCAATGAACTTAAAGCCACGTATCTTTTTCCTAGTCCTCTAGGGAGAGGGCAGCTGCAACTACATTTTAAAATACAATGGGCTGCCTTTAGTCTCAAACTGCATTTTGGAAAGCATTACTGTAAAGCGTCCTAAGAAAATACTTAGGAATACCTGGAGGCAATTAGTAAAATTGATGCCTGATTCGACATCTGAGAATTGACTTGCCATATTAAGTTTACTTGTAGCGCACCTTCTCTTTAGTAGACAAGCCCAACAAATAATATACAACTAGTATCTAGTGCTCACAGAAACATGAGTCTCCAGCTGCTTTACAGCAGAGGACAGGGAGCATGATTCTGTTACAGGTGTTCAAGCTGAGGTTCAGAGAGGGTGGCAGATTTTTCTTAAGACGCCACAGAAAGTCAATGGCTGGATGGAAAGAGAACTCATTCCAAGCCCTTTGCTCTATCCAACACACCACACTGATTCCTGCATTAGGAATGTAAGCGATTAGTCGACTATCCGATAAGCAAAAGCTTACTGGATAGTCAACTAGTCCCTCAACTAGTTGCTTTCCCCCTTGCTGCCTGTATCACAGGTAGCAAGGGTGGGGAGCAGGAGGGGGTGCTGAGGGGAGCTGGCTTAAAAGCTAGTCTCCCTCTTCCCCCCCCCCCCCCCCCCCGCCCCCAGCACTGTCTCTGTAGGGGGCAGGGGAGCAGAAGGGCAGCCAGGACAGGGCGCAAGCTGGGCCAGTCCCAGACACTGTGCTTCTACTTTTTAAATGTATTAAGAGCCTTGTCAGCTCTTAATACATTTAAAAATCAGAAGCACCGTGGGAGGAGGGGGGAACCTGGCTCGAGCCAAGACAGGGGATTCCTGGCTCACTCTGGGTCCCTGCACTGCGCACCAGCTTTTAAAATGTATTAAGAGCTCTTAATACATTAAAAAGGCTAAAGCACAGCAGAAGGAACCCAGCACTAGCTGGGATAGCTGATTCCCGGCTCACGCCAGGTCCCCCCTGCTGTGCACCAGTGTTTTAAGTGTATTAAGAGACTGTCAGCTCTTAATACATTTAAAAGGCTAAAGGGCAGCAGGAGGGATCCCCAGCTGATTCCCAGACCAGGAGCTAACCTGCCCTGCAGCTCCCTCACTTATCAATTAATCCATCAGCTAGTCGATTAGTTGATTAAACTAAATTTAACATCACTATCCTGCATACAGCCCAAATTTCTGTTCCTGGTGAGCCCGACTCGTTAATAAAATCAGTGAGAATCTGGAGTGCACAAGGAACGCAGGATGTGACTCAAAATTTGCGTTGGTATTCTTACCCTAATCCTTGTCTAAGGAGTCACCTACATATCAAAATCGTGGTGCTTTAATAGTTCGTGCCTTATGCTTGCACAGTTAACATAGTACACCGCACGCAGATGTGCAGTTACACAAGTAAAAAGGTGCTTACAGCAATATAACTTATTCCCACTAATTCAGCGGAATAAACTATACTGGAACCAAGGCACTTTATTACCTGTACAATTGGGTCTGCCCTGGGGGTTGTACTAATGTATCTATTTTTGTAAAAAATAAAATAAAATCACGCTCTTAACTGAAATAGTTAAATCAGTACAAAATCTGTGCAGAGAGCTGGCCTAACTCTTCAGACACTCACCACCCACTCTCTTAGCCTCATTTAGCACAGACACTTTTTTTCTCCTCCCTCTTTCCCCTCTTTTTCTGCTTTTTATTTGTCCCTCTGTGCCCCTTGCTCCATTCATCTGTCATCTGAAGAAGTGAATTGTGCCCACAAAAGCTCATGATACCATCTATATTTTTGTTTGTCTCTATGGTGCTACAGGACCACTTGTTTTTTAAGCGTTTTTTTTTTTTAAGTTACAGACTAACATGGCTACCCCTCTGAGTCTTTTTAATAGGTTCACACTTTCAGAGCTGAGACAGAGCCTTTCCCAGCTAGGCTCCCAGTTCAAATCCAGACTGAGAGCAGTGATCCAAAGACATCACCATCTGGTGGCTGTCCGATGTGAAATGAACTGGCAGTCTCAATTAGGGATGTGAAAGGTTAACCAGTTAACCCTTAATGGGTGTTGCTTACTGGTTCCGGTTAACTGGTGGGGGCTGGAGCAGGGGGTTGCTCCAGCCCCACGGGTCTACTGTAGATAGGGGCTGCTCTGGGCATCCAGAGGCGCGCCTGTCCATGGCGGCCTACACACAGTGGGAGCGTGGTCGCCCAGCCTAGCTGTGGCTGGAGAAGGGAGGGGAACAATGCTTCAGCCAAGCTGGACTGCAGTTCCCCCCCTTAACTGGTTAACAGGTCAAACTTAACGTTTAACTGGTTACCCGATTAAACAGGATTTTACATCCCTAGTCTCAGTCCATAGCCTCGGGGACAATCTAGAAAATTAAATAAGGAATTTCCTGCTAACTCCCCCCTCAGTGTTTGACCTTCATTAATTTCAGCTTCTGCCCTCCTGTTTAGAACTGGTCTTGTATTTTTTGCCAAAACTTTTTTTTCTCTCAAAAGAAGGCTTATCTGTAAAAATCAAACTATTCGTGGAACAGGTCAGTCTTCACAAACCTCCCATTTCAAAACATTTTGGGAAGGTAAAAGTTTGGACATTGTCAACACATCACTTTTTGACGTTTTCAGATTAGAAAGTTTCATTCTGGAGGGTCAACGTAAATATTTGTTTTGAAAATTTAGAAAATTTCCACAAAAAGAGTTAAAAAAATAAAGAGGTTGATTTTTTTTTTAATTATCTAACCCGAATGTTTCTATCAATCAAAACTGATCATTTTTAAGTGTTTTCATTTTCAGGGTTTTGACTTTTCATCCTGATTCTGGTTGGAGAAATTTGTGGAATCCTGAAAATTCCCTATTCCTGATTTTGAACTTGTGCCCTTCATTTTTGCAGTTATATGAGACTAAATCACATTGCCTCTTAATTGCCAATTCTTTGGCGAAAATAAATGTAATTATCCAGACTGCTCTTCAGAGTTGTAAGGCAAGAGACTCTATGATCCCTGTATTCATCTTCAGTATCTTTTCCAAATCTTCTGCATTTAACAAACTACATTAGAGGTTCCCTCACCAGTCATACCTATAGGGATAAAATGATGGTATCTTCTGATTGTTCCAAACCTCAGATAATCACATGGGCACCACATGGCTCCAACTCACTTCACAGATCCCTGTTCAGGTGCACCATAGGGCTACGTCTACACTGGCATGATTTTCCGGAAATGCTTTTAACGGAAAAGCTTTCCGTTAAAAGCATTTTCGGAAAAGCGCATCTAGATTGGCAGGACGCTTTTCCGCAAAAGCACTTTTTGCGGAAAAGCGTCTGTGGCCAATCTAGATGCGCTTTTCCGCAAAAAAGCCCCGATCGCCATTTTCGCGATCGGGACTTTTTTGCGGAAAACAAATCTCTGCTGTCTACACTGGCCCTTTTGCGCAAAAGTTTTTTGGAAAAAGACTTTTGCCCGAACGGGAGCAGCATAGTATTTCCGCAAAAGCACTGACAAACTTACATGAGATTGTCAGTGCTTTTGCGGAAATTCAAGTGGCCAGTGTAGACAGCTGGCAAGTTTTTCCAGAAAAGCAGCTGCTTTTCCGGAAAAAGTGGCCAGTCTAGACACAGCCTAGAAGTATAACAGGCTGACCACAGGGTGTGTGATGTAACAGAGCTCAGTGCCTGAGCCATGGGCCCTTCGCTCAGACTGGGTGGTACCTGAAGCTCATGTTACTCATTCTGGGCTGTGAACACTGACTGCAGGCTGGGTGCTGCCTGGGAGCTCGGATCTGTCTGCACAGGAATGCTAGCCCCAGGCTGGCAGTGCCCAAACCTCTTTACATAGGGGCCCCTGGGCCAAGCAGGTGGTGCCCAGCTCTCTCTGGGTAGGGGCCCTGGCCCAGGCTGGCGGTGCCCAAACCTCTCTACATATGGGCCCGTGGGCCAAGCAGGCAGTGCCCAGATCTCTCGGGGCAGGGGTCCCTGGGCCAGGCTGGGGGTGCCCAGATCTTTCTGGGTAGGGACCCTGGTCCAGGCTGGGGATGCCCAGATCTCTCTGGGTAGGGACCCTGGTCCAGGCTGGGGTTGCCCAGATCTTTCTGGGTAGGGACCCTGGTCCAGGCTGGGGATGCCCAGATCTCTCTGGGTAGGGACCCTGGTCCAGGCTGGGGGTGCCCAGATCTCTCTGGGTAGGGACCCTGGTCCAGGCTGGCGATGCCCAGATCTCTCTTGGCAGGGACCCTGGCCCAGGCTGGCGGTGCCCAGATCTCTCTGGGCAGGGGCCCTGGGCCAGGCTGGCGGTGCCCAGATCTCTCTGGGCAGGGGCCCTGGCCCAGGCTGGGGGTGCCCAGATCTCTCTGGGTAGGGACCCTGGCCCAGGCTGGCGGTGCCCAGATCTCTCTGGGCAGGGGCCCTGGGCCAGGCTGGCGGTGCCCAGATCTCTCTGGGTAGGGACCCTGGCCCAGGCTGGCGGTGCCCAGATCTCTCTGGGTAGGGACCCTGGCCCAGGCTGGCGGTGCCCAGATCTCTCTTGGCAGGGACCCTGGCCCAGGCTGGCGGTGCCCAGATCTCTCTGGGTAGGGACCCTGGCCCAGGCTGGCGGTGCCCAGATCTCTCTGGGCAGGGACCCTGGCCCAGGCTGGCGGTGCCCAGATCTCTCTGGGCAGGGACGCTGGCCCAGACTGGCGGTGCCCAGATCTCTCTGGGCAGGGACCCTGGCCCAGGCTGGCGATGCCCAGATCTCTTTGGGCAGGGACCCTGGCCCAGGCTGGCGGTGCCCAGATCTCTCTGGGTAGGGACCCTGGCCCAGGCTGGCGGTGCCCAGATCTCTCTGGGCAGGGGCCCTGGCCCAGGCTGGGGGTGCCCAGATCTCTCTGGGCAGGGACCCTGGCCCAGGCTGGCGGTGCCCAGATCTCTCTTGGCAGGGACCCTGGCCCAGGCTGGCGGTGCCCAGATCTCTCTTGGCAGGGACCCTGGCCCAGGCTGGCGGTGCCCAGATCTCTCTTGGCAGGGACCCTGGCCCAGGCTGGCGGTGCCCAGATCTCTCTGGGTAGGGGCCCTGGCCCAGGCTGGGGGTGCCCAGATCTCTCTGGGTAGGGACCCTGGGCCAGGCTGGCGATGCCCAGATCTCTCTGGGTAGGGACCCTGGCCCAGGCTGGCGGTGCCCAGATCTCTCTGGGTAGGGGCCCTGGCCCAGGCTGGCGGTGCCCAGATCTCTCTGGGCAGGGGCCCTGGGCCAGGCTGGCGGTGCCCAGATCTCTCTGGGCAGGGGCCCTGGCCCAGGCTGGGGGTGCCCAGATCTCTCTGGGTAGGGACCCTGGCCCAGGCTGGCGGTGCCCAGATCTCTCTGGGCAGGGGCCCTGGGCCAGGCTGGCGGTGCCCAGATCTCTCTGGGTAGGGACCCTGGCCCAGGCTGGCGGTGCCCAGATCTCTCTGGGTAGGGACCCTGGCCCAGGCTGGCGGTGCCCAGATCTCTCTTGGCAGGGACCCTGGCCCAGGCTGGCGGTGCCCAGATCTCTCTGGGTAGGGACCCTGGCCCAGGCTGGCGGTGCCCAGATCTCTCTGGGCAGGGACCCTGGCCCAGGCTGGCGGTGCCCAGATCTCTCTGGGCAGGGACGCTGGCCCAGACTGGCGGTGCCCAGATCTCTCTGGGCAGGGACCCTGGCCCAGGCTGGCGGTGCCCAGATCTCTTTGGGCAGGGACCCTGGCCCAGGCTGGCGGTGCCCAGATCTCTCTGGGCAGGGACCCTGGCCTAGGCTGGCGGTGCCCAGATCTCTCTGGGCAGGGACCCTGGTCCAGGCTGGCGGTGCCCAGATCTCTCTGGGCAGGGACCCTGGCCCAGGCTGGCGGTGCCCAGATCTCTCTGGGCAGGGACCCTGGCCCAGGCTGGCGGTGCCCAGATCTCTCTGGGCAGGGGCCCTGGCCCAGGCTGGGGGTGCCCAGATCTCTCTGGGCAGGGACCCTGGCCCAGGCTGGCGGTGCCCAGATCTCTCTTGGCAGGGACCCTGGCCCAGGCTGGCGGTGCCCAGATCTCTCTTGGCAGGGACCCTGGCCCAGGCTGGCGGTGCCCAGATCTCTCTGGGTAGGGGCCCTGGCCCAGGCTGGGGGTGCCCAGATCTCTCTGGGTAGGGACCCTGGGCCAGGCTGGCGATGCCCAGATCTCTCTGGGTAGGGACCCTGGCCCAGGCTGGCGGTGCCCAGATCTCTCTGGGTAGGGGCCCTGGCCCAGGCTGGCGGTGCCCAGATCTCTCTGGGTAGGGACCCTGGGCCAGGCTGGCGGTGCCCAGATCTCTCTGGGTAGGGGCCCTGGCCCAGGCTGGCGGTGCCCAGATCTCTCTGGGTAGGGACCCTGGCCCAGGCTGGCGGTGCCCAGATCTCTCTGGGTAGGGGCCCTGGCCCAGGCTGGCGGTGCCCAGATCTCTCTGGGTAGGGACCCTGGCCCAGGCTGGCGGTGCCCAGATCTCTCTGGGTAGGGGCCCTGGCCCAGGCTGGCGGTGCCCAGATCTCTCTGGGCAGGGGCCCTGGTCCAGGCTGGCGGTGCCCAGATCTCTCTGGGTAGGGGCCCTGGCCCAGGCTGGCGGTGCCCAGATCTCTCTGGGCAGGGGCCCTGGCCCAGGCTGGCGGTGCCCAGATCTCTCTGGGTAGGGACCCTGGCCCGGGCTGGCGGTGCCCAGATCTCTCTGGGCAGGGGCCCTGGCCCAGGCTGGCGGTGCCCAGATCTCTCTTGGCAGGGACCCTGGCCCAGGCTGGCGGTGCCCAGATCTCTCTGGGTAGGGGCCCTGGTCCAGGCTGGCGGTGCCCAGATCTCTCTGGGTAGGGGCCCTGGCCCAGGCTGGCGGTGCCCAGATCTCTCTGGGTAGGGGCCCTGGCCCAGGCTGGCGGTGCCTGGGAGCTGCGCCCCCCTCTTACCCTCCTGCTTGGAACCGCTGCTCCCCTCCGCCATCAGCAGCGTGAGGAGCAGCCCGGGCAGCAGCAGCAGTTGGGGCACCATGGGGGCGGCTTCTGGCGCTCCTGGGCTCCCCGAGTCGGCGCTGCCTGCAGCCGGACGCTCCGGGGACCGGGACAGCGGGGCGCGCACTCCGGCAACTCCCGGCGCTGCGAGGTTCTCGCTGCCACGCACTAAACACGCCCCTTCGGGGGGCTCCGCCCTGCAGCCCCGGCGCGGCCCCTTCCCTCCTGCCCGGGCGCTGCAGCCTGGGAGAAGGGCCGAGCGCACGGAGAGCTGGGGACCAGCCTGGGGACCATGGCCCGGGCTGAGGTGGGGGCCCGGGCTGGGGACGGGTAATTCCGCGCGGCAGGAGGCTCTGGGGTCCCTGCTCTCCATACACAATAAAGTCTCCCCGGCTTGTTCTGCAGCAGAGGGAAGTTTGCTGGGATCTGGGATCTGCACTGAGACCAGACAGCAAGTGTTCAAACAAGACAGGGGGGTGGGGGACAGACCCCCTAGAAGACAAAGCTCCCACTACTGGGACTGCCCCTATGAAATCCGGACATGTGGTCACCTTCGGGGGCTTCAGTCCCTCTCCCTGAGCAGGTGAGTGGAGGACTGCGCACCGCGCGCCTGAGCCTGCACCCCTGCAAGTTTTCGTCTTTACTTTTTAGGCAACAGGATCAGACATTGGTCCTCCAGGCTGCGGTCATCCTATCCCCACCCCAATTTCAGGGGGACTTTATGGGGCACACCTTGTTAAGTCTTGTGGGAAATGTAGGCACATGCCACACGGAGATCGTATATATTACTACTTAGAAATGAATAAATGGGCAAAGCACAGATCCCAACTTTGCCAAAGTGCCAGGGGGCAGGAGTCTTCAGAAGAATGCCAGGTTTTGCTTTGGAACCCCCTGGCTACGTCTAGACGGGCATGATTTTCCGCAAATGCTTTTAACGGAAAAGTTTTCTGTTAAAAGCATTTTCGGAACAGAGCATCTAGACTGGCACAGACACTTTTCCGCAAAAGCACTTTTTGCGGAAAAGCATCCGTGGCCAATCTAGACGCGCTTTTCCACAAAAAAGCCCCGATCGCCATTTTCGTGATCGGGGCTTTTTTGCGCAAAACAAATCTCAGCTGTCTACACTGGCCCTTTTGCGCAAAAGTTTTGCGCAAAAGGGACTTTTGCCCGAATGGGAGCAGCATAGTATTTCCACAAAAAGCACTGATTTCTTACAGTAGGAAGTCAGTGCTTTTGCAGAAATTCAAGCGGCCAGTGTAGACAGATGGCAAGTTTTTCCAGAAAAGCAGCTGATTTTCCAGAAAAACTGGCCAGTCTAGACACAGCCCCTCTGTTGTGATTGTGAGGGTGCGGCAGGGAGGAAGTAGTAATAACCAACACCAAAGATGTGCAGAAGTTTCAGGGGGTTAGCCAAGTTCATCTGTACAGGATAAACTTAAAAAACAACAAATGGTCGGGTAGCACTTTATAGACCAGTGGTCCCCAACATGGTGCCCGCCGGGGCATTTATGTGCGTCCACCTAGTCGGGGTTGTGACGCGGGATGGATGGGGGAGGACGGGTTGCATGCGCTGCGGGGCCGAACTCACGCTGTGACATGGGGAAGTGCATGGGGAAGCGCCGGCGGCGGAAGAACCTGCTGAGGAGCGCAGTGGGGAAGCTGCAGGAACAGGGTGGCCGATCCAGAGCAGTGAAATGGCCATGGTGGGGGGTCCAACGCAGGCGCACTTGGCATGGGGCCAGCCAACACAGCAGGATGACGTCACCCACTGGTGTGGCGCCGGCCACACAAAAAGGTTGGGGACCACTGTTATAGACTAACAAAACATGTATCTGGGATAAAGGATCTTTCGGAAAAGGCTTTATTTTCCGCAAGATCAGCGTCTAGACTGGCGCTTTTTTCCGGCAAAGCTCCGTGCCGAAAAAAAGCGGCAGCCATTTTTATGCTAATGAAGCGGGGGAGATTTAAATCCCCACTTCATTAGCAATTGCGATACTCTAATTTACATCCCTTTTACGAAAAAGGGTTGTAGTCTAGACATAGCCACATGGTTTCCATTGTCAGCATCCCCACTATAAAAACTGTTCCGCCCTCCGTGTGTGCATTAGAACCCAAGTGAAGCATTTGTAATGAAGATGAGGGAAATGAAACATTTAGTCATTAAAGAAAAAACATTTAAAATGGCCATACGAGGTCAGACCAAAGATCCATCTTGTGCAGTATCCCATCTTCTCACAGTGGCCAATTCCAGGTGCCCCAGAGGGAATGAACAGAAAAGGGAATCATCAAGTGATCCCTCCCCTGTCACCCAGCTTCTGACAACCAGACGCTAGGAACACCATTCCTACCGATCCTAGCTAATAGCCATTGATAGACTTACCCTCCGTAAATTTATCTAGTTCTTTTTTGAATGTTGTTCTAGTCTTGGACTTCACAATATTCTCTGGCAAGGAGTTCCACAGGTTGTCATCATTGTCAAAAATGAGGCTCTAAAAGTGTGAGGAACACTTCCTCACCAGACTATCTAATGCATGTGATCATAAGTGCTGAAACTACTGCTGCTGCATCCCCTGACTTGAAGTGGTTTCCCATATATACAGGGTTTATAGTTTGCTTCAGTGGGTTTCAGCATACCCCATCCCCAACAATACAATCTCAGAATTAAAAATACCAGAGTTAGGAACTGAGCAGTCAACTACACACGTCATTTGGAACCAGAAATACACAATCAGGGATCACGCACACACGCAAAAGCAGCAGAGTACAGTGTTAGATAAACTATTACTTTTTAAAAGGTAAGCAACCCTTTTTTCTTGGGCATAATAAAGTTTCAAAGCTGTAGTGAGTCAATGTTCATTTGTAAACTTTTCAAACAACCATAATGTTTTGTTCAGTTATGTACATTTCAGTGTTACAGTGTTCCCAAGGTGTTTGTAACCCTATTCTACTGTTTACAAATTGCTCCAGCATTCCTGCATGTGGTTTGCACATTTGCACAGACATTATATATGAGAAAGTAGCAGCAGAAAGAGATTACACATAGCTTTGGAATTTTGGGATCATTATTAAACTTTTCCCTTCCACCTGTCGGTTCACATTAGTCATCTCTTACCAGCATAGTACAAAATCTGTTATAATACCATACATAGACACATGGTATGTTTCAGCTACCATTTATTGCTCATTTATTACTTACATTTATTTTTCTGTTTATCATTAAGAATCTGTTTAGATCATTTTTGTTTTATGTAAGTTTTATGTATTTCCCCCCTTGCAGTCCTGCTTAGTTTTGTAACATGGCAGCTTTATGCATTTAATTTTATTACTGATGTAATAAAATATATTTATTTGAAAGGAATGAGGCTTGGGCAGGGGTATGGTCCTTTTTGCAAGATACTGAATATTTGTCCCTTTAGGAGATGAAGAAAAATGTAGTCTAAAAACAGTTTGCACTGAGTAGAACCATCTCTGATACTAACTTGCTATGTGCCTGGAGCAAGTTATTAAATGATATGTATTTAATACTATATATTTAAATACTATGTATTAATTATTATTATTTCAGTAGATCATATAGGCTCCATTAGGGTAGGTACTTTATAAACATATAACAAAGAGGCAATTCCTCCCCCCAAATGCTGACATCAACTGCGAGACAGTACTGGCCAGTATTTTTAAGTAGTTTGCCTCAGCATCCCCATTGGTCAGATGGAAACAATAATACTTACCTGGCAGGTTGGTTATGTGGATTAACTATTTATTGGTTTTAAAACATTCTGAAGATAGAAAATGGACACCATTGTCCTGATATAAAATGAGAAAACTTAATTCATATGGGTGCAAATCCTCAGAAGCCGATGGAGCTGTCTCTCTAGCCAAGATGGAATTTGGCCCGTGGACTGTAAGGGTATGTCTACACAGTAACATTATTTTGAAATAACTAATGTAATTTGAAATAACTTAGTCTGAGTCTACACAGCAGGCAGTTATTTTGAAATAGTGTCAAAATACTGTCAAACTGGAGGACCTTTTACTCCAACTCCTGTAATGCTCATTGTACGAGGAGTAAGGGAAATTGGAGGAAAAGTGCTCTATTTCGAAATAAGTGCTGTGTAGATGCTCCCAATTTCTAAATAAACTATTGTTTAAATAAGCTACGCAATTAACGTAGCTCAATTTGTGTAGCTTATTTCAAGTTAAGCCCTGCAGTGCAGATGCACCCAAATGTGAGGATAGAAATTAGGTCAGGGTAGAGAAAATAGCAGTGGATAGATCAACAGGGGAACATATAGAAATCAGGGGCATAGAACAGGAGATGGTGTAGCACACACAGTAGGATAGAAAAAGGTGCAGTTAGCATCAAAGAAATGGGGAGAGCTTTATTGAGTATAGGGATCAAGTGTCAGAAACTGTATAGTGTATGTCAGGATATTAGCATCAGAATAATTGGCCAGATGCTGATTTCTTCCTGATCAGAAAACTCACAACTGTAAATGAGAAAAGAAACTCACTCTGCGATGCAGAATCCTGTGGTCCAATCCTGCTAATGGAATTTTAGTTCCCTAAGGCCTATGGGTCTCTGAGGGGGGAAAGCTAAGAAGCAAGATCTTGAAAAAAAAAAAAAGATATCTTGAGATGCAGAGTCTGTGCTTTTATAGTTAGTTAGGACATTCAGTTTTGCTTTATGTAAGAATACTAGCAACCCTGACACCTCAACAAAGAGCCAAAAATCAAATTTTGTTTGTGCAACTGAAGTAAATGCCCAAGTGTTTTTAGATCATCATTGATACCACTCTCTGGACCTAGAGAAGGGATTTTCTTGAGATAGCTGAGTGAACAGAAAATTCTTCAGTGTAAAATAATGTCTCAAAGGTAGCAATATGTTGGGATATGGACTTTCCCTGGAGAGGTAATTTCAGGGAACCTGTCTCTTCAAACCTGCCTGGTCTCATTCATTTTATTTTTAAGGAAGATTCTTTTCCTTGAGAGTTAGCTGAACCAAAACCTTGGATGCAAATCCCAAACAGCTGAACTCCATAAATGCCCCCCCTACCTACACATGACCTTTAAGAGTTATTGTGCTGTAAATACCGAATAAACAATAATAAAAATCTCTGTAACACGGTGGCTGATGCCAGATGTGAGCATGCCAAACACTGGGAAAATTTGGATCTGGATTTCAAACTTCTACAGTAAGTTTAAATATCTCCATTCTAAGAAGAGACATTTCTCCATGCATTTAAAACCTGACTTCGTCCTTGTTTAAAATTTCCCCTTATTCAAACTGTCCCAGTTTGGAAGCCTTGCCTGCATTTTGCAGTTATACCAAGGGAGGTATATATCTTTCCTGCTTCTACATTTGTCTTCCTCTTTGCTCTTCTGTTGGAATTTGCTGCCTGTCTTTTTAAACAGCAAGAGCTGCCAATGCAGATGTTCCAGTGAGTACGTGCAACACGTGCTTCATGTGAAGTATCATCTTGCCAACAATTTAAAGTAACAGAACTCAGTTTTAATAGGTCCTTAACCAAATGAGTGGATACTCTGAATGAAAATCGTGGCCCTATTGAAATCCAAGGGAGTTTTACCACTGACTTGATCGTACTGGGATTTTTCATCCCGTTTTTTGAAATGATAGTGGTGCCATAAAGTCAGTAAATTTTACAGGGATAAAACCAAGAAAATTTCCTCCACACTTTCCCCTTACTAAACTATTCCCCGGGATCTAAATACAGGCAGTCCCCGACTTACGCGGATCCGACTTATGTCGGATCCGCAGTTACGAACAGGGCTGCCCCGGAGTACACGGACTGCGGGACCTCGCGGTCCCGCCGCCCGTGTACTCCGGGCGAGAAAAGCTGCTGCTCCGCGTCTCCCTGGTCTGCAGGGTTCCCTGGTCTCCCTGGTCTGAAGACGCGCCTGGGCTGCCTTGCTGCCCGAGGCCCCCCCCCCTCCCCCCGACGGCTTTGCAAAGCCTCGGGGAAGCCGGCAGCGGGACAGCCCAGATGCCCCGCAGCTGTCCCGCTGCCGGCGTCCTCAGAGGCTTTGCTCCCCTCTCCCTGGTCTGCTGGTCTCCAGCAGACAAGGGAGACTGGGAGCAAAGCTGCGGAGGACCCAGGCGGCGGGACCGCGGTGCGTCTCAGTCCGCCGCCCGCGTCTTCCTGGTCTGCTGGGGGGGGGGGGGGGCGCAGCTAGTACGCCCCCCGCAGCAGACTAGGCTTTTCTCCGGACGCCTGTGGCAGAGCAGCTGGGGCGCTGCCGGTTGGTCCCGCAGCGCCGCTCTGGGCGCTACTGGACCAACCCAGCAGCACCCCAGCTGCTCTGCCTCAGGCGTCCTGATTTAGCCGCTGCTGAAACTGACCAGCGCTGACTACAGGAAGCCCGAGGCAGAGTTGCTCTGCCCCGGGCTTCCTGGAATCAGCTGCTGATCAGTTTCAGCAGCAGCTGACTTGGGGATGCTTGGGGTTCTTAAGTTGATTCTGTATGTAAGTCAGAACTGGCGGTCAGTTTCAGCAGCGGCTGAATCTGGACGCCAGTTCCGACTTACATACAGATTCAACTTAAGAACAAACCTACAGTCCCTATCTTGTACGTAACCTGGGGACTGCCTGTAGTTAATTTCCCTTCCAGTGAAAAAATTTTCCTACCCCATTATATTTCTCTGTGATTTGAAAACTATATTGCAAAGCACAATTTACATTGGCGCCATCTATAGTTTCAGACATAGTGTAAAGCTTATTTCTTTTTCCATTCACTCAACTGTGTGGGCAAATATTTAAACCTAACAGAAGAGAATCCAGCTTTTTTCTACCTTAGTTATGCATGTTCTGCTGGCATAACAGGAATAAAATATAGTTAAAAACTTGCATTATGAGATAAAATTGATTTTCTCAGTAATGTCAGCAGAGTTAAGGAAGCAAAATACAATTCTCTGCATTAAAATGTGGTAATGACTCCTGAGCTAACAAATTGACTGGTACAAAAGGTACCATGAATTCTTGACATGGTCAAGAATATGGTTCGGTCTCAAAAGACAGTATTTTCAATAGCACAGCACCCTCCATGTTGGGGCATAGAGGGTGTGGCTAGACAACGGGGATTTTTTGAAAAAAGTGTCCTTTTTAAAAAAACTCTTTACCTGCGTCTAGACTGCAGCCGTGTTCTTTTGAAAGTAAATCAAAAGAACGCGGCAAATTTTTCAACCATGGAAAACCTCGTTTTATGAGGAATAAAGCCTTTTTTCGAAAGTGCTCTTTTGAAAAAAGGTGCTATGTAATGCAAACTGTGCTTTTTCGAAAGAGAGCATCCAGACTGCCTGGGTGCTCTTTTGATAAAGTGGCTTGCTTTTTTGAAAGTACTGGTTGTAGTCTAGATGCCCTTTTCCAAAAGAGGTTTTTTTCAAAAGATACTTTTGAAAAAGCCTCTTTTGAAAGAGGCTTGCAGTCTAGACCTAGCCAGAGAGTCTATCTACACTGGCAAGTTACTGTGCTGAAACTTGCTGTGCTTAGGATGGTGATTTTTTATGCCCTTGAGTAGAGCCCTGCAAATCTACAGATATCCGCTTTGTATCGGTGCAGATATCTGCATTTGCAGATGTCAGTGCAGATATCCACAGCTCATTTTTGTAGCTACAAATTTTTTGTCTGTGCAGGGCTCTACTCCTGAGTGAGAAAGTTTCAGCCCAGTAACTTGCCAGTGTAAACAAGCCTTTATCACTTAAACCCCTTTCTGCAACAACTAGACATTCTCTGGCGTAGCCTTGTCCAAGTAATAACGGAATCTCAAAAAAGAACTGCCAGGTCAATTTTAAATTTATACGCAAAACAATTCTTTTTGCCTTGAGACAGGTTTAAAATCTCCAGAAATTACAAGAAAGGTATTTATAGAGCAACTTAAAATCAAATGAATGAGATTATTTTATGTGGCTAATTTGAGCCAGCTGCTTAAATATCAAATTTTAGACCAGTGTGATGCAAAATGGATGAGATCTAAACATCTGAAAAGAGAGATTTATAAGAAGCTGATGGTATAGCAAACCTACTCGAGGTAATGCTCCATCTATAGTGTAGTACCCACTTTGTACTATAAAAAACCTATTGCCAAGTCAGACTATTTTTTCAATTAGACCCTGGAAGGCTGCCTGATTTTGGTATTTGTCTACCAAGTGGTAGCCAGACAATAGAACAGATTTTATCAATTACTAATGATCCAATTCACTGAATGGAATTGCTGTGTGTGGCTCTTGCTTATTACCACAGTAGAGATTTGAAACAAGCCCTTTATGTGGAAGGCTTATAGTGCTGGAAGTTGCTCTTTGCATATCTTAACTAGTGGTGCAACCACATTTAAAAAAAATTGAGATGTGAGAGAAGGAGAGTAGACATTCAAAAGTCCTTTAGCTACAGTAAAGTTGAGGGGCTCATGTCCCTAGACCTCTCCAGTGTTTGCATCTATGTCTTACACTTTAAAACATGAGTGTATTTTGAACATATCACTGAAACATAACAAGACAAATTGGAACTTGGAACAGTTTCTAATTGCTCAGTTGTGTCTCACTGAGTTTCAAAGCACACCCCCAGACAGAAGATCTACTCTTCATTTTTATCTCTGCCACATTCTGTTTGATGATATCTGCCTGTACCAGAAGAGTAACAGCTAGAAAGTTTTATCTAGCAAGAAAAATCTAACAAGGAAATCACAGCTGGGGGCAACAAGTGCTCAAGTCTGATTCTCAGAAAGAACTGATTCCAAAACAACCTTTATACTGTAACTAATCATGGACTTCCTATGAATCATGTAACCTAGCAGGGCCACAAAACCCTGGTACTGCCTGCAGATAGCTGGAGACAGAGATACACCCAAAGATCTAACATTGGTCCCAGCAGCAGAAAGCCTGGTATTCCACTGGCCCCCATCAGCATATTTTGAGCTAATCACAAGGGCTACGTCTAGACTGGCATGATTTTCCGCAAATGCTTTTAACGGAAAAGTTTTCCATTAAAAGCATTTTCGGAAAAGAGCGTCTAGATTGGCACGGACGCTTTTCCGCAAAAGCACTTTTTGCGGAAAAGCGTCCGTGGCTAATCTAGACGCGCTTTTGCGCAAAAAAGCCCCGATCGCCATTTTCGCGATCAGGGCTTTTGGCAGAAAACAAATCTCAGCTGTCTACACTGGCCCTTTTGCGCAAAAGTTTTGCGCAAAAGGGACTTTTGCCCGAATGGGAGCAGCATAGTATTTCCGCAAGAAGCACTGATTTCTTACAGTAGGAAGTCAGTGCTTTTGCGGAAATTCAAGCGGCCAGTGTAGCCAGCTGGCAAGTTTTTCCTCAAAAGCAGATGATTTTCCGGAAAAACTGGCCAGTCTAGACACAGCCAAGCAGTTCAAAGTCTAGCACTGCTCTCTCTAGTTACACAGTCACATCCTGGGCACTGTCTTTCAGCCCAATAACCACCATCTGAGCAGAGTACAGTGTGGTACGCCCACACTAAGACTTTTGAGTTCTCTGCACAGATGCACCCTAGCATAGCTCCCCCCAGCAACCACCATCACACAGAGCCAGGCACTGGCCTCTTACATGAAACATACACTCAGCCTGGCACTGTGCCCCCATCCCACCCCACCCAGCTGGTACTGCCCCTGCCTTCTCTCACATCCCCACACACACACAGTTTGGCATTGGTCTATCCCATCCCCACAGCCTAGCACTGTGTCGCCCAGCCTGGCACTGCCTCCATGCCATCCCCCCAGCCGGGCACTGCCTCCATCCCATTCCCCCAGCCGGGCACTGCCTCCATCCCATTCCCCCAGCCTGGCACTGCCTCCATCTCATCCCCCCAGCCTGGCACTGCCTCCATCTCATCCCCCCAGCCTGGCACTGCCTCCATCTCATCCCCACAGCCTGGCACTGCCTCCATCCCATCCCCCCAGCCTGGCACTGCCTCCATCCCATCCCCCCAGCCTGGCACTGCCTCCATCTCATCCCCACAGCCTGGCACTGCCTCCATCCCATCCCCCCAGCCTGGTACTGCCTCCATCCCATCCCCCCAGCCTGGCACTGCCTCCATCCCATCCCCCCAGCCTGGCACTGCCTCCATCTCATCCCCCCAGCCTGGCACTGCCTCCATCCCATCCCCCCAGCCTGGCACTGCCTCCATCCCATCCCCCCAGCCTGGCACTGCCTCCATCCCATCCCCCCAGCCTGGCACTGCCTCCATCCCATCCCCCCAGCCTGGCACTAGCCGCCTGCCCCGACACGACACCACACTCACAATGCCCCCCCGCGCCCCGCCCCCAAGGGTTAAGCCAGGCCCTGCCTGTCGTAAAGTGTCGTGCGCGGGGGCAGGCTTCCTTTTCCGGCCGCGGCGGCGCTTTGCGGCAGTTGGGGGCGGGCGGAAAGGGGCGCTGGTCTGAGGGGGTCGGCGGCCGAGCCGGGGACGAGGTGCAGGCCCGGGCATGAGGGCCCCGCGGCGGGGGGGCTGGTAGAGCCAGGCCGGGGACAGGCCCCAGGCGACTCCAGGCCTCTCCGGGCGCCCCCCGCTCCCCGCCCCCCATGTGGCTGCAGCAGCGGCTCAAGGGGCTCCCCGGGCTGCTCTCCAGCAGCTGGGCCCGGCGCCTCCTGGCGCTGCTCGGCTTCCTGCTCGTCGCCTACTGGTACCTGGGCAGCGTCCGGCTCCGCTTGCCCTGGGCCGGCGGGGAGCCGCGGGGCGGGGCGGCCGGGCTCTGCCTGCAGGCCGAGACGCGGGCCTGGCCGGGGCTGGAGGAGCGCGGCGATGCCCTGAGGCTGCGCCTCCCCGGGGACGGCGGCCGGGAGGCTGCGGGGGGGCCCCCGGCCCTGGTGAGCAACGGCTTCCTCCTGCTGGACGTCGCCGCCAACCGGCTCTGGGTGTCGGCCGGGGCCTCCGCGGCCGGCCCGGCTCACGCCACCGACTACCCGGCGCTGGTGGAGCTCAGGGCGCTGAGCGGGCAAGCTGAGGCCCGGGCCGCGGCTGTGGTGCTGAGGGACGGGGCGCTGCGGCGGGTGCGGTGCATCCAGAGCGGGCAGGGCGCGGCTGCCCAGCAACCCCCCGCCCGCGACTGCGTGACGCTCCGGGAGGAGCTGCTGGCTCACCGCAGCCGGCCCCATCTCTACCTGCAGCGGATCCACATCTCCAACCCCACCGAGAGGGTCACGGCCTTCGAGGCCTCCTCCCCGTCGTCGTCCTCTTCCCTAGCAGTCAAGTTTGCCACCAGTCTGGAGAAGGTGGGGGACCGGCAGTTCCTGCTGTCCTCTGGCCGGGTGCTGCTTGCTGGCAGCTCCAAGGTGGTGCTGGTAGTGGTGGCTGCCAAGAAACTGGTGAACCGGGTGCAGGTGGCACCCAAGTCTCAATTCCATGAGACGCTGCTGTCTGTGGTGTACACTTCTGAGCCCATAGAAACCTCCAGGCTGGAGGAAACCTTCAGCAAGCTGCGGGAGTTGGCTAAGAAGGAGATGCTGGTGGTGATGCAGCTGGGGGTTGAGGACCTGTTCCAGGAGCACCAGCAGACTTGGTCTGATTTGTTTATTTCAGGTAAGGAGAGCTAGAGTCACTTGAAAACCAAATAGTAAGAGCACTTCCTTGTATTAACGGGGAGCCCCACCCACAGTATTCACTTATATGAAGCATTGCAGCTCACATGAAATTTAATCTTCCCTGTAAGACAGTTAAAGGGACAGGAGGTATGTCTTGGGTTCCTAATGCTTTTTTGCTTAAAGAACTTCCAAGATAGCTTAGTACTCTCCTTAACTTCAGTTTCTTTGAGACATGGTTTCTGATTTCTATTCATTGCTCTGCATTTGCCACTGATTTACTATGTAGTCTAAGACAGTGTTTCTCAACTGTGGTACTCAAAAGAGATCTGGGGGGTACGTCAACACAACTGAAAAAACTGAATGTGTTAAGTTTTATTATTTTTGTACTTTTTACATCCAAAAAGTTCATTGCCCACCCGGCTACAATTAAGCTGTTTAAACAAATATGTTACAATGGTAGAAAAAAAATTGTGTGTCTGAAAACTGCTAGTACCGGGGGTACTTTTTTTTTTTAAAGGGGTACTTTATAAAAAAAAAGTTGAGAAACACTGGTCTAAGGCAAGTCAGAGGCCAAAATTAAGTAGCCTCTGATCCTGACCAGACAATTTGAGAAACATTCATTTTTTTAGGAGTGCTTATCACACACATGTGGGGCTCAATACTAAGACACTCTCACTTAATAGGACTGGAAGAGACCTTAAGAGATCATCACATCCAGTCCTGTGTGCTGAAACAGAACCAAATATATCTATACTATTCCTTATAACAGACTTTAACATTATCTGAAGATTTGTCAAGTTTTCCTCCCCAACCTTTTTTCCCCAAGACTAAACATACCCATTTCCCCCCTTTCCTCAGAGGTAATCTGTTGTTAAAAGATGGAAATCAATTTTTGGGATTAGTAGGATGAGGCTACAGCATATATAAATAAATCTGGTAATTTTTGAAAGGCATGGAAAATCCAACTACATTAATAAGGAAGTTAGTCATTGTTACACATACATCCACAGTCCCCACATACATCCACAGTGTCAGAGCAGCAGAAGTTCCATTACTTTAACTAGAGAGAATTTAATAGCGGACATTCCTGAGAGCCCCTTGGTTTCTCCAGGAACAAGTTAATAGTCCTGTACTTCTTTATATTGAGGAGGGTAGGTTAACACTAGTTAATGTCAGTTATGGCAATGCACTGGAACTGAAGTAGCTTTGATGTGTCTGCAAGTGTTATAAAGGTGTACAGTTCTAGGAAAAGGAAGTATGTTAATCTTCTTTCACATGATATGTATCTTGCCCATTAAAACATCTTCTGGATTGAAACTTAGTACATGAGCCACATAGCAATTTTTTACATGATAAAAATGCAACTTTTCCAGTTTTGATTCATCATAATGGGATATAATTAGATTCCCGGAAATGTTCTGTTCACTTGAGTATTTTCAAAACAAAATGGAAGATCGAGTTAGAAATGGTTGAGTGCTAGCAGCCAAGCGGAAGTGTCTTCACGCAGTTGTTCCTTATCACCCTCATGCCAACATCTGTGTAGCTGTTGGCACAAGTGTCTGCAAATCTCAATTTCCTGTTTTCTCTGCTATTTCAGCACTTAATATCACACCTATCAGTCACCCTGAGTGATTTTTTTTTTCTGTATTGCAGGGGTTGAAATGAGAAAGATTACAGATTCCCATACACCATCCAGCAAGACCGTTAACATGACTCTCTACTATGTCCTGTCCTGCATGCCAGCTCCTCTGCTGGATCCACTCATTAGTGGTGAGGACAGAGAAAAAATGGAAGCCAACTTGAACTATGCTGACCACTGCTTCAGTGGCCATGCAACCATGCATGCAGAGAACCTATGGCCCGAGAAGCTATCTAGTGTCCCTCAGATCCTGCAGCTTTCAGACTTGTGGAAGCTGACTCTCCAGAAACGGGGATGCAAGAGCCTGGTGGCAGCTGGGGTCCAGGGACTTATGCAGGGGATGGTGCTCAGCTTTGGAGGTCTGCAGTTCACAGAAAACCATCTCCAGTTTCAGGCTGACCCTGATGTGCTCCACAACAGCTATTCCTTGCGTGGAATCCACTATAACAAGGACTTGATTAACCTAGCTGTTCTGCTAGATGCTGAAGGAAAGCCCTTCCTGCATGTGTCTGTGAAGTTCCAGGACAAACCAGTCAGGCTATATGCCTGCGAGGCAGGCTGCTTGAATGAGCCTGTGGAGTTGACCTCTGAGGTGCGAGGTCACACTTTCCCTGTCATGGTGACTCAGCCTATCACACCTTTACTTTATATATCTACAGACCTGACCCATCTGCAGGACCTGAGACACACGCTGCATCTGAAAGCTATCCTGGCCCATGAGGAGCACATGGCCAAGCAGTACCCAGGTTTACCCTTTCTGTTCTGGTTCAGCGTGGCCTCCTTAATCACACTTTTCCACCTGTTTCTGTTCAAACTCATCTACAATGAATACTGTGGGCCAGGAGCCAAGCCACTCTTCAGGAGTAAGGTATAAAGCTGTCCCTCTTGACTGCTTTCTTGGGAGCCAAGTCATCAGCCTAGTTTTCTGTCAACTGTTCCTAGGGAGGTTCTCTCTGCTTGTGGAAGTTTCTTCAAACATGTGATGTATGTGTACGCTTGCACTGGAAAGGTGACTTTCTTCTGGTACGACAGTAGGATTAGGGCAAGGAGATTGCAAAAATAGGGCTCACTCAACCATTAACAAAATAAATCTATTGTTATTCCTTGTCAAAACCTTTGGATGGCTGCAGTTTAATACAGACACAGTCTTTCACTGCAGTAATTTGGAGGTTTATTTGTACTACCACCACAATTGCAGCAGTTACACCAGATGGTGTTTGTACAGGAGTGGAATGCTAACTTTATCCATGAAGCACTCATTCCTGCTGTTGTGTGCATTGCTTGCACAGTTGGCTGCTGTGTGTGAATTGTGTAGTATGGAAATTCACATCAATAGCAAGCTCCTGTCCTGTCCAGATATTTGTTGGGTCTGTGGATAAATATTCTGGACTTGTAGTCACTATGTGGTTCTTACTGAATGTCATCTTTACCAGCCTCAGTTTAGATAAGCGTTAAACCTTTATTACTTCTCCTGCTATCTAGAATAAATATACAGCCATCCTGAAGGTAGGAGTTTTCTTTCCTGAAAGCTGGGGATTTGGCCCCAAGATTTGGTGTACCTCCCCACTGCATAAGGGTTTTGATTACTTGTTTTATTAAGCCCAGGAAGGCTTAGCATAGTCAACAATAGAAGAGATGGAAACTTAGTACAAAAGAAAGACTAGAAAACTGACTCTTCTGCTCTTAGTGCCAATATTTTCTAGTTGCACCTTACTGACATGGAGAGAAGATGAAAATTAGACTGACTTGCTGTGTGAGCCAAGTGCATTGCTCCAAACATGTCCATAGGATCAACTGTAAGACTTAAGTGCGGAATTGTCTTGTTTATTAATAAACAGTCGCCAGATAGGCGTGCTCAGGGGAAACGTTCTGGCTTCAGATTGTTCTGCTTTTACTAAATCAGAAAAGCAAATTGAATGAAGGGTAGCTGAGGCTGGACTAGACACTGGACTTAATTAACGTTCACCAAATACAAGCGGGTTAGAGAAGGAATTCCAAGGAGACTCTCGTATGCAAGTAACTTACTGGCACCTTTACTGCTTTTGGGAGACTGACCTTGAGTGATGCTGAACACTTGCAATCCCATTTGGAATTGAAGGTGCTTGAGCAGCACTTGTGGCTAGACTCCAGCTAGGCATAGGAAGATGCAGATTTAATGTATAAATCAAAGAAATCTGCAGACAGTTGCATTCTTTCTCCAGGCATTATCCTGAAATCAGGATTGAAATACTAATGCACAGGGAAAAGTGCTCAGGAAGTCATTTGTATTCTGGTGTTTGCTACTGCATCTGGAATTCAAATTGTCTCATGACCCTTCTTACTGCTGTCTGTATCTCTCTCTGCCTATGCTACTGGAGGATCGGGGAAACTCACCTTCTGCCTTTTACATAATGGATTGTGTTCACCATAACAGCTTATTAGCACTGACGCTGAGAAACTGCATAGCCATAGACTTGGAGCTGAGTAAGCATCTGTTTCTTGCATTGGAGCACTTTGCTTTGCAAGGAGTCGTGCAATGTACAGCAGATAAGCTCATTCAATTTCCTGGACTAGAGCCAGCTACAATAAAGATGAGACAGAGCCTTTGTGTTCTAACGGCATCTCAGTGCCACAGACAAAGTTGCAGTGAAATCTGTTGCTGACATTTCTGTAGCTGTAAGCGAGATAACACCTTGTTTTATTAATTGCATAGGAAGATCCCAGTGTCTGAGCAAGTGAACTTACAGTCCTGCTTTCAGCCTCCATTTGCACAAGACAGCTAATGCCCGAAAGTTCTGCAGCTGAGAACAAGGACCTTCCGAAAGCAACAACCTTTTTGTGCCTTGTTAAGAGGGGAATCTGTGACTTGGAAAGTTTATGGTTATTCAAGGGTTTACATTATAAGCTCATGTATCACTGGGGTGTCTTTTTGCCGTGTAACATTCAGTTCCATAAGATTAATCCATTTGATGAGGAATACTTGAAAATATAATGAGTCCTTTGATACTTTGATTTTTTTTTTAATTTTACAGGAAAATAAAGAATGAACATTCCCTACAGAGTTAACTTAACTAGAAAACTCTTGAATTCACTGTCACTACTCCTTTCTAGTATGCATTTTAATTTATTGCACTGTGGGGCGGGGGTGGGAGAGGATGTTAATTTCACATTAAACTTTGATAGCAAATAACTCACAGACTGTATATATGTGTTGGTAATAGGTTTCGCTCAGCCTCTGTGATTGTAGAGCACAAAATATTCAGTTTAATGAAGTGATTTCTGAGTTAAGTTTGGAAATTTCCTGTTCTGAGCATAATGAGACTTTGTGTGTTGGTATGTTCCGGCTACTGGGGAGGTGTGCTACTTTGTAGTGATTTGAAGATTGTTTGGTTTTAAAATACCAAAGTTGTTGTTTTTAAATAAATACTTTTCAGTCTATAGCTGTAATGCTTTTTTCCCCTCCTTGGGTTATAAAGAAAAAGCAGCACCTTTTGCAAACTGAGTTACAGCCAGAACGAAGTACACTACTGAAACGGGTTTGGATTGAAGGGGTAAAATAATTAGGAAAAAAAAATTGTGGGGGGAAAAGAGGCAAAAATTCCTTAAAGGAGCACTTGTGATCCAGCTCTCTCTTACACATTGTTCATTTGAGAATCTCTAAATCTGAATAAAATTCAGCTTTTGCTTACACAATAGCTAGATGTTGTGATGCAGGAAAAGTACAGATAATAAGTAAGCTAAAAACTGATCCCTTTAACTCACTCCAGAAGACTTGTCCCTTGAAGTAATATTTATTCATTTTACATTCTGTTTTAAGGTTGAGATTTTCAAAGCTGTCTAGGGAAGTTCAACATCTTCCATTAGTCTGAGGTATCACGACTAGGGATGTCTATGTGTAGTAGACTATACAATTAACCGATAAGCCTAGACTATTGGTTAATTTTGTTGACTACATGCATTTCTCTCCCTCTCCTATCATCTTTAAAGCTGGTTCCCTTCAGCACTGGCTCAGAGATCCTGCCTGCACACCCCCGCCCCCCCCATCCACTGCTGTCAGAGGCAGCAGTGTGGGGGCAAGGCAGGGGAGGCTGCCATGAAGCAGCCTCTGTCCATCAGGCAGGGGGTCCAAGCTCCCAGTGGACAGAGGCCAACTCAGGCCACCCACAGACAGGGGCGGCTGCCAGGGCAGCTCCCACCCACCCCTGCAACAGCCTCTGTCCGCAGGGAGCTTGGACCCCAAGAATAGGAGCTGCTGTCACCTTGTGCTGCTGCTTCTGTCCAAGAGGCGGATGGTCTGCTTGGGGAGCTGGTTTTTAAATTAGCTCCCCTTTTGGCACCCTGTGCTGCTACCTCTGATAGAGAGGCAGCAGCATGGAATGGCAGGGGGCTCCCTGGGATTGGGGCTGGCCCCACTCCTGGGGACTACAGCATAGCTGAGTAACCTATAAGAAGTCATACAGTTACTCAACTATTCAATTAACAGATCTAACATCCCTAATCTGCACATTTAAAATTATCGGGAAAATCTTAACCTGTGTTTTAAAATCAATATTGTAAACAACCAGCTTATGTATGTGAAGCAAGGTCATGTCCCCAAGTCTCCTCAGTTATCTAAACGTATTCAGTGTTCCTGGTACCGTTTATATAAGGTAGGCAAAACAGTGAGAAGACCTGCTTATTTCACATTCCCCGCCACCCCCATCTCCCAAAGATTATTTCAAGCCACAGTCGGCAAAACATCTTAGGGCAGTGGAGTGCAAAAGAAGGGAATAAGAACAGCATAGTTACTGGACGTAAGCTAACACCACATCAAAGACTAGTGCTTCCAGGAAAACTTTAACAGGATTTGATCTGAAGGATTGATCAGTGGTTTATTTGTTCAGCAGCAGCACCTTCTTTCCTTTCATAGTATTGAAGAGAACAAGATGCTTCTTAATGGCCGGGAAACATAAGAATGGCCAGACTAGGTCAGACCAAAGGTCCATCCAGCCCAGTAGCCTGCCTGCCCACTGTCCAATGCCAGATGCCCCAGAGGGAGTGAACACAACAGCTAATCACCACATGATCCCTCTCGTCACCCATTTCCAGACAAATAGAGGCTAGGGACACCATTCCTACCTATCCTGGCTAATAGCCATTAATGGACCTAACCTCCGTGAATTTCTCTAGCTCTTTTTTGAACCCTGTATGGCTATGTTTACACTGGCAGGTTCCTGTACAAGAACAGCTGTTCCTGCACAAGAACCCACAGACTGTCCACACGGCCTGCCCACTCTTGTGCAAGATGATTTACAGTAAAGCGTGGGAAGAGAGGGCTTCTTACGCAAGAACTATGCTCTTTTCTAACAAGTGTAAGCTCTCTTGTGCAAGGGGGCAGTGTGGATGCACGGCAGGGGTTTCCTGGGCAAGAAACCCCTATGACGGAAATGGCCATCAGCAGGTCTCGACAAATTATGCAAAACCCTACTTGCCAGACAAAAAAGGGACTCGCCACCCCTCCTCCCCAAAAAAGTGTTTTTAAATGGCATAAATTCCTAATAAGAACAACAGTAATTACTAAGTTATTAATAAATATTCATAAATATCGCCCAAGTTATTAATAAATATCTTATAAACCTCTACCTTTTCCCTCTGCTGCCATGTCTCCTCCCCTTGCTCCATCAGCTCCCCTGGTGCCTGCTGCCCCCCAACCCCTCACCCTCCTCTGCTGTCCTGACTCCTGCCCTTCTTGTGCCCTCCCCCTTCCTGAGACCTGCCCCCCTCCACCAGCCCTTCTCTCCCCCCCCCGTGCCTACTCCTCCAGTACCCCCATTCTGATCATGTGAGCTACCCCTCCTCATCCCCTCTCCTAACACCTCCCTCTACACACTTGCCCTGACTCCTGTGGTGCTGGTCCCTCCCCTGCAGGTGTCTGCCCTTCTGCTTCACCCCCAGAATCTCCTGGCACTTGCACCTTCTGGTGCCTCCACCTTCCCTCACTGCCGCTGCCCCCTTTTTCCCTGATGCCCACTCCCTCACCATCCTCTGCCCCCATTCCCCTCATGCCCCTGTGCCCTCACAGATACTTTGCTCCATCCCCACCTTCCTCATGCCTGCCCCTTCTTTCAAGCCTCCTCCCAGCACCTCCCCCTCCCCACGCCCTTATCCTCTCCTCTCCCAGCATCACCCTGTCCCCCCTCCCACTGACACCTCCCCTCCTGCCCCTTTTCCTCATTGTCTCCACTTGGCCCCTTGGCATTTGTCTCTCCTCCACCCTGTCCCTTGGTGCCTTCCCCTTTCTTCTTCTGCACTGCCCCCTTCCCTCAGCACAAGCCCCTTTCCTCTATTTTCCCCCCTTCCCCTCCTCTACCTGGCTTCTGCTTTCCAGTTTGCGGGGCTGCCGGAGCCTTTTTGAATCCGGCGGTCACCGGCCGTGATGTCACGAGGCCACATCACGCCAGCGTCCTGGTGTCTGCTGGCATCCCGCCCTCTGGCTTGTGCCCCGCCTCCTCGCGCCGGAGCTGCACGCAGGCAGCCCGGCGGTAAGAATTGCCTCACTTCTCCCTCCCCGGCAGCACTCCGCTTCTCCACCCCAGCCGGCGGATGGGGCCACGCCGCCTGTAGTGCACACGTCTATGTCTGTAGCTACTCACCAGCTGGTAATATCTACTCGCCGTGGGCAAGCGTATTTGTCGAGCCCTGGCCATCAGAACTTTCTTGCACAAGAAAGCATCCACACTGCCATGGATGCTGTTGTGCAAAAGCACATGGCAGTGTGGACGTGTTCTTGTGCAAGAATGCTTGCACAGGAACTCTTGCGCAAGATGTTCTTGTGCAAGAACCTGCCAGTGTAGACATGGCCTTAAAGTTCTGGTCTTCACAACCTTCTCTGGCAAGGAGTTCCACAGGTTGACTGCACTGTGTGAAGAAAAACTTCCTTTTGTTTGTTTAAAACCTGTTACCTATTAATTTCATTTGGTGACCCTCTGGTCCCTATATTATGGGAACAAGTAAATAACTTTTCCTTATTCACTTTTTCCATACCAGTCATGATTTTATTGACCTTGATCATATCCCCACCCCCCATAGTCTCCTCTTTTCTAAGCTGAAAAGTCCATGTCTTTTAAATCTCTCTTCATATGGGTCCTGTTCCAAACCCCCTCATCATATTGTTGCCCTTCTTTGAACCTTTTCCAATGCCAATATATCTTTTTTGAGATGAGGCAACCACATCCGTTCGCAGTATTCAAGATGTGAGTGTACTATGGTTTTACATAGAGGCAGTAAGATATTCTGTCTTATTCTCTATCCCTTTTTTAATGATTCCCAACATTCTCTTTGGTTTTTCTACTGCTGCTGCACACTGAATGGAAAGCTGACTCCTCCTTTACTACTAAAAGATCAGGGCAATTCATGGTCAGGCATTTCTTGGTGTTAAATACTTTGTTCTGGAAATTAAGCATGAGACTGGTAATTGCCAAGGAATTTCTGGTGCAAATAAATTGTATTCAGAGCTGAATGTCTACGTGACTCCACAGTCACCCGGGCAGCTCCACACTCCACCCCATCTCCTCTCCCTGCCACAGCCAGGGGTGGGGCAGCTGCTACGCTGGCTGGTGCCAGGGAGGAGGCAGCAGCAGCGGTCCCTCCTCCTCACCTGCTGATGAGATGCCCTGAAGCTGCTCCTCAGATCCCAGCCCCCTTTGCTCCCTCAGAGGCAGCCAGTAAGAGTCGGCTGGGTGGAGAGACCCAGCTCTGTGGCTGGCAGACACCTCCAGGAACATAGACTGCAGGGGGGTCTTTCCAGGACACAGCTCCTAATACCCCTCTCCTTACACCCTGAACCACCCCCCGTCTGCACACAGTTACCCCCAGCCTGCATTCAGCCCAGCTGCCCCCACCCTGCACTCACAGGCAGCCCCTCCCTACACATAGGCCCAGCTACCCCCCCTTTAATTCTGTCATTTCCTCGCTTTTCAGTGCTTAACTTTGGAAATGCAGCTCGTTTTTTCCATGTGCATCACAACGGCCTTCGCCATGGTCCCCCGGCCACAGATGCAGTGAGAGCCTGAGGCTCTTGGAGTCCTGTTATCTGCTTGTGTTATATATGAAATGATTGCTCAAGGCCTATAAAAATTGGTGTTCCCTGTTAGTTGCCGTCCATCCAGTATACTGCACCAGAGAGCAGCTGTGGGTCAGGGTAGGGGGATGTAAAGCAGAGGGGAGATGAACTAGAAAATTATAGGAACTGGACAGAAAAAAAAAAGCAAACACATAGGCCACTTATTGGCTAAGCTTTTGAACATAACACTTAAGGGTGTAAGAGTGTAACCGTTTAAACATAAGCTTCAGGGGGTAGCCGAGTTAGTCTGTACAGAAAAACAACAAATGGCCTGGTAGCACTTTATAGACTAACAAAACATGTAGATGGTATCATGAGCTTTCATGGGCACAGCCCACTTCTTCAGATGACCGGAGTTTTGAGTTTAGGATGTGCAGACCCAAAATAAATAGGAGAGAAGGGTAGGGGGAAAGGAAAAAAAAGGAGGAGGGGTGGGAGACAGGGAATAAAAATCAGGAAGGTAGAGGAAATCAGTAAGTATCTGTATGTACCCAGTCTTTGGATAGTTACTGATTCCCTCTACCTTCCTGATTTTCTATACCCTCTGCTTCATCTCCCACCCTCTCCTTCCCCGCCCCCCATTTATTTTGGGTCTGCACATCCTAAACTCGAAAGCTCATGATACCACCTACATGTTTTGTTAGTCTGTAAAGTGCTACCAGACTATTTGTTGTTTAAACATAATAAGCACAAACGTATCAGTTTCCATTTCAGTTACATGCCAGCGCCTGCTCTCGGGGAGCTAGCTCCAGCCCCAATCTGCAGGCTCTGCAGTATAAAGCTTATACTGCAGAGCCGGCACTGAAGCCGGCTCCTATCACATACTGACTTCCAGCTCCAGGCCCCACTCCTGGGGAGCTGGCTGCACAGTGGGCTCTGCAGTATAAAACTTTTATATAAAGCTTTACACTGCAGCACCCACAGCACAGGTAACCATGTAACCGCTAGGATTTTTAACAGTTACATGGTTGCATTTTAAACCAGTTTTTTACATCCTAATACCAGTCTATTGAGAAGGGAGCAGGGAATAGCCAACTTCAATAGTCAAATAAGCATCAACGTCAGAACATCTAGTCTGAAACTATTCACCAAAGTGTTAGACGTCAGTAGCTTATTCAGCATCTGTTCCCATGAGCAGCCCCCTACATCCTCCTCATGGGTCTCAGTAGGCAGAGTCAATGGTAACGTTGCTCCTAAAAGACCAAAATGCCGGGGTGGTGGGTAACAGAATGGAGCCACAAGCCTTTCTGCACGATCCTGAGCCTGTTGCAGAGGTCCAAGTGGTGTTCCCTGTAAGCTGTAAACCTGTCTGGCCACCCAGGAAAGATTCAAATGCCATTCAGCTGATTAGCAGAGCACCCACAGCAGGCACCATGTGTTTCCACTAGTAGGGCACATCTGCACATGCTTTGGTGCATGTAACAAAATTTATTCTGCACATAAATGGAAAAATTAGAGGGAGCATTGGTCACTAGGTGCTCAGGACAGTTGTGGGTTAGGGGAGTCATTCCCCTGCTTCCTATGTGAAGGTGTATAAAAACTGACATGACGACTTTCAGGAAAGCTGAAATACCATTCTCTGGCCCTAATGAAAGACAGACAGGATTTGCACGTGTATCTTATTCTTTCCATCTCAATGGGTTGCACCCTTTTGCCTTTGATTTTGAGTAGCTTATTTTCCTACTGCAGTTTGTGGAAAAACCTGATCTCAGTACTAACTATTTTATGTTTTTGCTCCCCCAGGAGCGATTGCGCTAATAAGGAGACAGCAAGTGGCCAACATTATAAAACTCTTCCCATCGTAAGAACTGAGTATAGGATAAAAGAAATTGGTTCTTAAGTCTTATTGGAACCTGAAGACACAAAGGCCAGCTCTGCTCTGTCTTTTTCTGAAGTTCCATGATCAGCTTTGGGTCTGTGCCGCAGCTGGAATGAGAGGATGGGATGAAAGGATTCTAATGAAGATGACATGAGCCTATAGCAACCATCTGTGAATTGGATCCTTGATCATCATTGGCCTCAGCTGCAGTCTGGAGCTTTTGGCCTCTCCACCAATGAACATCAAAAGAGTTTCGGGGGCACAATTATTCCAGGGAAGCTACTGCAGCTCAGTTAGACGTGCTCCCATGCATATTGATGACGAGACTCGGAAAGAGTTAGGCGAGCTGTCAGCACCAGTCACAGGAGGGAGAAAACAAAAGGCTGTCAGGGGGTTTGCATTCACAAGACATTGTGAGCTACCTGTCCCCTTTGTCTGAAAATGTCCATGCTATTCTATTACACAGTAAAACAACAGAGCCAGTGTTACCTTAGGAAACAATAGCAACTACACAGGCCCCTGATGCTCTCTGCAATGGTGAGCGTGCACACAATTTCGCCAGAGAAAATGTGCGTCATGAATCCAGTGCCAGTTTCAAGAACTCCTTGGAGTCTTTTAAAACACCCAGGCTATGTCTACACTCATGGCTTCTTGCGTGAGAAATATGCAAATGAAGCTAAGTGTGGAATATCACCGAGCCTCATTTGCATACCTAATGAGCTGCCATTTTTGCAGAAGAGGCTCTTGTGCCAGAAGGAGCTGTCTACACTGCCCCTTCTTGCACAAGAAAAACCCTCTCGCGCAATGCCTTTATACCTGAAAATAATCAGCGTAGCAGCATTGTGCAAGAGGGTTTTTCTTGTGCAAGAAGGGGCCAGTGTAGACAGCTCCTTCTGGCGCAAGAGCCTCTTCTGCAAAAATGGCGGCTCATTAGGTATGCAAATGAGGCTCGGCGATATTCCACGCTTAGCCTCATTTGCATATTTCTCATGCAAGAAGCCACGACTGTAGACATAGCCCCAGAGGAGAGTCTTGCAGAACATCTTTGGCAGAGTTAGTTCACTAGCCAGCAGTGGTACCACTAACCTATCTGAGCTGGAGACAGATTGAGAAAGAGACCCAAATTCCCTTCTTGGTTACACTGGAAACTCTGGAGTAACTCCACAGGAATCCCAGGGCTATAAATCTAGAGCGATCACAGAAGAATTTGGCATGTAGATGATTTAAGCTTCAAGTGTTAATTGATTGTCTGATTTACTTCATGGGAAGTTGTCTGAGTAAGGAATGTAGGAGCCAGCTCCAAATAGATATAATTATTAATTTGCTTGGGTTCCTCCTTGAAATGCCTTGCAAGCCCTTGCCTAATTTTTCTAGTCATCGCAGATCAGAAGGGTTTCACACTGTTCCTATTCCTGGAGCCTGTTTTTGAATGGAATGTGATGGACTCTCAGACCAGTTGGGTCTGCAACATATCCACTTACAGGCTGATGAAAGAGAAAGGGCCTTTCTGGTTCCGTGTGTGTTCTGGTAGGGTAACTAATTTAGCAAGAGTTCAGAAGGATACCCGAGTCAGATGACACAACTACCCTTACAGAGGTCAGCCCCTTTGCAGCAATCCAGCTGTTTTGAAAATGAGCAACTTGCCCAAGACAGACATTGGTGAAATCACTCGTTATGTTGCATGAGTGTAGAACAGCGGTTCTCAAACTTTTTGGGCTCAAACTTTTTGGGATAGGGTCCTTTACATGCGTAAAAATGTACGCAGAGCCCCAGCGGTCCACTGATTGTATGTGTTGTACCTATCGATGTTTCCAGTTTGTCAACCTCACGGAGCCCCTGGAGGTGTCTTGTGGAGCCCTGGGGCACCGCGGACCATAGTTTGAGAAACACTGGTGTAGAAAAAGGGATAAATCAAAGTGTGATCATTAAGCAGCCATGGAAAGGACATGACATCATAACCCGGGGGGGGGGGGGCAATAATTTTGGAAGTGGGGGAGGTCACTTTACAAATTTCAGAAGTGGCCATGAGCCGACCCAGAAGGGGTGGGGTCTGGGGAAGAAGGGGCGGGGTTAAGAGCTGCCCTACCAGGAACTTTGCTTGGCCTGGGGTCCCTCTCCCCTGACTTCTGGACAATGGAAGGGACCTGGAGCAGATGGGAGGGTGCCGGGGGCAGGTGTCCTCCCAGAGCTGTCTGGGATGGAGGCTTAGAATTCACATAACAGCTGGCAGCTCCTGGCCCCCACTGCTAACCTGTTGTGTGGCAGCTGCCCGGAAGGTACAAGCCCTTTGAATAGAAGCGGCTGAAAGGGCTCCCGCCTCTCAGGCCATAGGCCAGTGGGACTGAGAGCTGCAAGCCCTTTCAATTGCTTCTGTTTAAAGGGCTTGCACCTGCCGGGTGACTGTCAGGCAATGCAGCTACCCAGCTGCCATGAGCCATTTAAATAGCTGAAAGGGCTTGCATGACTCCAGCTCCCTAGCAATGCGCTAGAGCTGCGAGCCCTTTTAACTGTTCCTATTTAAAGGGCTCTCATGTTCCCCGTGGCTGCCAAGCAACAGGTTGCCCATCAGGCGCGGGAGAAGGCACAAGCCCTTTAAATAGAAGCAATTAAACAGGTTTGCATGTCTCCGGCTCCCAGGCCATGTGCTAGGGGGTAGGGCCTGGAACTGCCTCATGAACTGGATCTCACCCGCTGAGAGGCTTTTGCTCACCCCTGACATAACCCTTGCCTGGTCTTCCCAGCACCAGCTGTTAAATCACATCAGTCAGAAAGAGATGCCGGTGAGTCAAAGACACATGATGGAGTCATTGAAAATAGTCCCGCGTGTGTGAGAAATCTAGTGCTGAGAGTGCAAAGAGCCAGGAGCCTGAGTTCCATTCCCAGGTAGTTTCTTTTCCTCTCTGATTCATAGATGGACAACAGAAAACCAGACAGCTTGCAGGGATGTGGGGAAGCTCAGCTATAGGTGTCTCTGTGCTAGAAAACAAGGGTTCACAAGTTTTTTCCCTTTCTGATCCCCTTCCCTCCAACATGCTATAAAAACTCCAAATCCCACCTGGGCCACAACAACCAGACTGGCTTACGAGGGAAATCCTTGGTGAGCTTAAACACAAAAAGGAAGCTTATAAGAAGTGGAAACTTGGACAGGTGACTAGGGAGGAGTATAAATATATTGCTCGAGAATGCAGGGGAGTAATCAGGAAGGCAAAAGTGCAATTGGAATTGCAGCTAGCAAGGGATGTGAAGGGTAACAAGAAAGGTTTCTACAGGCATGTTAGCAATAAGAGGGTGCTCAGGGAGGTTGTGGGGCCCTTACTGGAAGAGGGAGGTAACCTAGTGGCAGATGACATGGGAAAAGCTGAAGTACTCAATGCTTTTTTTGCCTCTGTCTTCACAGACAGGATCAGCTCCCAGACTACTGCACTAGGCAAGAGTATGGGAAGGAGGTGGGCAGTCCTTGGTAGAGAAAGAACTATTAGAAAAGCTAGACATACACAAATCCATGGGTCTGGAATTAATGCCTCTGAGGGTACTGAGGGAGTTGGTAAATGTCATTGCAGAGCCTTTGGCCATTATCTTTCAAAATTCATGGAGGTCAGGAGAGGTCCCAGATGATTGGAAAAAGGCAAATGTAGTGCCCATCTTTAAAAAAGGGAAGGAGGACAATCTAGGGAACTACAGACCAGTCAGCCTTACCTCAGTCCCTGGAAAAATGATGGTGGAGATCCTCAAGGAACCCATTTTGAAGCACTTGGAAGAGGGGAAGTGATCAAGAATAGTCAACGGATTCACAGGGCAAGTCATGCCTGACTAACCTGATTAGCTTCTTTGATGAGGTAACGGGCTCTGTGGACATGGGGAAGTCAGTGGATGTGATATATCTTGACTTTAGCAAAGCTTTTGATATGGTCTCCTACAATATTCTTGCCAGCAAGTGATGGAAGTATGGATTGGATAAATGGATTGTAAGGTGGATAGGAAGCTGGCTAGATTGTCAGGCCCAGCGGGTAGTGATCAACGGCTCGATGTCTGGTTGGTGGTCGGTTTCAAGCGGAGTGCCCCAAGGATCAGTTCTAGGGCTGGTTTGTTCATCTTTATTAATGACCTAGATGAGTGGATGGATTGCACCCTCATCAAGTTTGCAGATGATGCTAAGCTAGGTGACAACATAGATATGAGGGCAGGAATAGGGTCCAGAGTGACCTAGACAAATTGGAGGATGGGGTGAAAAGAAATCTGATGAGGTTCAACAAGGACAAGTACAGAGTCCTGCACTTGGGACAGAAGAATCCCAAGCATTGTTACAGGCTGGGGATCGACTAGCTAAGTAGCAGTTCAGAAGAAAAGGGCCTGGGGGTTACAGTGGATGAGAAGCTGGATAGGAGTCAACTGTGGGCCCTTGTAGCCAAGAAGGCTAATGGCATATTAGGGTGCATTAGGAGAAGCATTGCCAGCAGATCTAGAGCAGCGATTATTCCACTGTATGTGGCACCGCTGAGACCACATCTGGAGTATTTCATCCAGTTCTGGGCCCTCCATTACAGAAAGGATGTGGGTTCATTGGAGAGGGTCCAGTGGAGGGCAACCAAAATGATTAGGAGGCTGGAGCATGTGACTTATGAGGAGAGGCTGAGATATTTGGGCTTATTTAGTCTGCAAAAGAGAAGAGTGAGGGGGGATTTGATAGAAGCCTTTAACTACCTGAAGGGAGATTCCAAAGAGGATGGAGAGAGGCTGTTCTCAGTGGTGATGGATGCAGAACAAAGAGCAATGGGCTCAAGTTGCAGTGGGGGAGGTCTAGGTTGGATATTAGGAAAAACGATTCCCCTAGGAGGGTGGAGAAGCACTGGGCTGGGTTCCCTAGGGAGGTGGTGGAATCTCCATCCTTAGAGGTTTTAAACTCCCAGCTTAACAAAGCCCTGGCTGGGATGACTGTTAGGGTTGGTCCTGCTTTAGGCAAGGGGCTGGATTCGATGACCTCCTGAGGTCTCTTCCAGCCCTAGGATTCTAAATGTTTTTCTGCATATAAAAACCAGGGCAAGCATTAGGGGGTAACAAGGAAGGTGTCTGCCCAGGGCCTCACGTCACAGGGGGCACTGTGAAGCTACGTTTCTAAGGATTCCGTTTCAGCCTCAGGTAAAAGGGCTCAGGGCTTTCTATCATTGGCCCTAGCAAGTCTAATGCTGGCCCTACCTGGTGGCCTCCCTAAAACCTGCTCACAGCCTCTCAGCAGCCCCCAGATCTTTTGCTGAGAACTGTCATAGTCAGAATTCACTGTTGTGGTGTCCTGACAAGTCTCCTGCTCTGTCAGTGATAATCATTCAGCTGCATGCATGTGCACCTCCTGTGTATTGTGTTGACTTTGCCAATAGTGTAAAACACTGACTAATTGGTAATAGGCCCTCACCTCGCTACAAGAACCACTGCCATAAATAAGATCATTCCCTTCCCCAATAGCTTACAATCAAAGTGATCATCCATGTTGGTAAATGTTCACATCAGTTAATATTAGTGAAGTAAATAGGCCATTGTGAAAAGGACATTTTCTGTCCACAAAAATTGCATTCTGTGTTCTACCCAGATAAAAACATCACCCCAGCAAATGATTCACTCTCCTTTGGTGCCATTCTCTGTTAATTCACAAATTCATTCAGTGTGATATTTTCCCTTCTACATGCAGACAGAGAGACAGATACAGTCCCTGCCTCAGATTTTATAATCCAAAAAGATAAACAAAAATAGCTCCAGCATTTCATGCCCCCTCCCCCCACCAAATCTGCTATCCATGTAGCATGGGGACAATACTAGTGTCTGAAACAAGACAAGATTTTGATTTTTGGACACTTATTTCACAGACAGCCTTGTGATTCCCACTGGTGGCTTATCCACACTGCCTCTCTTGTAGGAACTATTCTCTCCTGCTTCCCAGAAGCCAACAGCCTCTTTGTTCTGCAGGATAAGCCAGCAAGGCGAATATCAGACCCACTCTTTATTAACAGAGATTAGCACTGCAGGATTGGTAAAACAGCCTCGGTGAATATAGTGACTATAAAGTCACTGAATCAGCACTTTCTTGGGTGATGCATTTACATGGGTAGAATACAGATGTTAAGGGCTTATCCCTTTACCCTCCCACTCCCCTCATCCTTCTCACATGAACAGAGAACAGCAATACCCAATGTCCGGAGATGCAAATAATTATATGTTTATTGGCATTAGCTTCCAGCCAACATGAATCCAATTTCCTTTTTGCCTCCCTCCCCCACACTTACTATATAAACTGGGAGCAAACAGCAATTGGGAAGTAATATTTTCCACAATTAATCTTAATACAGAAAGGAGAAAGCAACAGTCTCAGTCCACATATCCCCATTGCAGGGTGAATGGAGAAATAGGCATCAGGCCTTATTTCCCCAATCCTGGCACAATGCCGATTAAAGGTTAATTCACCAGATAAGTGTTAAAATGAAGCCTCTCCTTCCCCTGCAAAAAGAGAGAGAGAGAGAGAGAGAGAGATGGGGAGACCATTTTTTCCTCAGACCATGCTTCTGAAATTTTAGCTTGGCTTTCTAATGTTGAGGCAATTTATACTTAGGTATGAGACATGCTTTCTGATCCATATTTCTTTGAGTTAAAGGTCCAGGCTTTTCACACTAAAATGCTTTTAAATATCAGTGGGTTGTAAACCTGAGTTGTCATCACCTTTTCTCTGCAAATTATATATTGCTGAAACCACCAGTGCACACAGGAAACCAAAGTTTAAGGGCTGAATTTTCAGGAATGCTAAATGCAGTCAGCTCATCCATTCATTTTCACTGTAAGTGCTCAGCATTTCTGAAAAGCAGGGCATAAAACCAAGGAGGAGGCATGGTCTAGTCTAGTGGCTAAAGTGCTAACACTGTGAGACCCAAGTGCAAATCCTTGCTCTGCCACAGACTTCTTGTATGACCTTGGACTGGTCATTTAGTCTGTCTACTTCCTTCTCTCTTCAATTAGGATATTTGCACTTCACTCCTTCATGGGGGTGTTTATGGTGAAGTAAAGGTTGCAAAGTCAGGTTTGGCAAGGGGGTTGTCTAAGATGGATAGAAACCAGACAGCAAAATCATCGCAAGCCATCCCCAGAACGACACAACAAACAACAAATTGTCATTTTCTGTTTGATCCAACACATCACTGAAGGGATCCCCTCAGGGGACAAGCTCTTAGGAGAACAAGGACTCAAGTCACAGGGATGTGCAGAGATGGTGGTGGGGGAGTGGTTGGCTAAGTTTTGAAGACATTGACCAGCTATCTGTTGCCCAGCAGGGTTTGTTTGCAGCTCCCAGTGGCCCTTACCACCTCTCTCCACCTGTAAGAGAGTGTGCATGGCGGGGCTCTGTGATGACTGTGATCCCCTGGAACATACGTGCAGGGGGGATGAATGGTTGGGAGTTGTTGGTGGTGCCTAAGGCCTCCATTAAAACCTAAAAGTGCTCCTTGCTTACCAAAAAGGAGTCTGAGGTGGTGATGAGCAGTGTGCAGAAGGAGACACTGCTTAACTGCAGCTGAGATAGGGGAAGAGGTTGGGGCCCAAATCCCACCACAGCAGAAAGGAGAAATGTAAACTTAATAGAAGCCAACTGAAGACAAACTATCCACGTTCTCATCCTTACAGTGTGGAGAAAGTGAATGAAGAGTTCCCGTAACATAATAACTAGGAGTCACCAAAGGAAATTAAGAGATAGCAGGTTTTAAAACAAACAAAGGAGGTATTTCTTCACACAAAGCACATAGTTAACCTGTGGAACTCCTTGCCAGAGGATGCCGTGAAGGCCAAGACTATCATAGAATCATAGAATACTAGGACTGGAAGGGACCTGGAGAGGTCATCGAGTCCAGTCCCCTGCCCTCATGGCAGGAACAGAGTTTAAAAAAAGAACTAGATACATTCATGGAGCATGGGTCTATCAATGCCTATTAACCTGAAGGGGCAGGTATGGTGTCTCTAGCTTCTGCCTGGGAAAGGGTGGCAAGGGATGGGTCATTTGAAGGTCACCTCTTCTGTTGGTTCCTAATGGGGCACCTGGCATTGGCCACTATCAGAGGACAGAAGAAGGGGCTAGATGGACCATTGTCTGACCCAGTGTGGCTGTTCTCAAGTCCTACTAAGAATATACTTTATTGCTCTCCAAGCTATAGGATACTATGCAGCTTCATTCACCATTGCCAATGGCAGATGCTTTTGAACAGACCCCAGCACCTTCTTATTTACTTATGATCTTTTTTATGAGTTTCTGTAGTCTGGGCCTTGACGATACCTTGCCCCGGAAATGTGGACCTTGACAAAAAGGAATAGCTCTACAGCAGGGGTAGTAAACCCATTCCCCTGCCAGCTCAGGCCTGCTCCAGTTATGGCGTTTCAGCACCAAGGACAGGGAGGGGGTGGACTCTCCATCCCTGGAGGTTTGTAAGTTCAGGTCTGACAAAGCCCTGGCTGGGTTGATTTAGTCAGGATTGGTCCTGCCTTGGGCAAGGGGCTGGACTTGACCTCCTGAGCTCTCTGCCAGCTCTGGGATTCTAGGATTCCTGCCCAGGACCCTCTAGCCGTCTCAGCCCCCCTAGCTGGAGCAAGGCAGCTGCTCGGAACTCCACAGCGCAGGGGTCAGTCCGGATCAACTGGGTGGGATTCACACCAGAGTCGGAGGAGCGCTGCGCAAAATCGGAGTCACCTCTACGCCGCCCGGCTGCGTAAAGACGCCCCGGAGACCAGCCAGCCGCCTGCTTCTGCCTGGCTGCTTGTCCTGATGCCATGAAGGATGTAGGGCCCAAGACAGACCTCGGGAAACTATTGATCCTGGTTTATCGTAGCCTTTGACCCTGGCTTCCCCGGGCCAACCCGGCCCTTCCAGGCTGGCGGAAGAGTGCGCCAAGCCCCGGGGGTCCCGCAATGATCTCCGGGGGCGGAGAAGGGGCCTCCCTTGCTCTTGTCTGGCAGCGCCTCTCCCCCCCGGGCTGGGCGGCTCCGCGCCTCACGCCCACGGGGCTAGGACCCTCCGGGCCTTTCTGCCCAGGATAAAAGAGGCCGGGGAAGCTCAGGCCGCAGCTCGCTCTGCCCCTTCGCTCCTGGGCTGCGGGTGCCTCCGAGCCGGCTCCCATGTCGGGGGCAGGCCGCGGGGACCGCTCCCTCGCCGCTCCCCTGGGGGGCAAACCGAGCGAGAGCCGGATGAAGGCGGCCGCCGGGGCGCAGAAGGGAAGGATCCCGGAGCCAGGGGAGTCCGGCCTCTGCGAAGCCGGCAGGTGGGTTCGGGAAGGGGAAAGGGGCCGGGGCTAGGGGCGTTGGGGGGGGGGCTGAATGTGAGCTGGGGGGCAGGGCTGGGAATGGGGGGGGGGCTGCAGCCAGGGGCTTTAGTCCTTTGTAGGGGAGCAGGAGGTTTGGACAGTTACACCGGGGAGGGAGACGTCGTACCCCGGTTGCACGGGACGGGACTTCCCCACGACAGCAGGCTGACCCCGGCTCCGGGGCTTCCCAGCTCCGGGGCAGCAGCGCGGTGCTTCGTACTGACAGCCCAGGATCCTGGGACCCTTTTCTACTCGCACCCCTTCCCGGCCCTCGGGTTTCGGACTCCGCCGAGCTCCGAGCGGCCGGCTCCACCCGGGCCAGAGACCGGCTCTCCAGGTGGGAGCAGCGCAGGGGGGACACGTTGGAAGTGGGGGGGGGCAGGCCCCGAATTTCATTCCGGGAGGGAGGGACCCGCCTGGCCTGCAAGTGCAGAAGCGGGGGAGGGGGGGGGGCACAGTCCGGCGGCTGCGGAGACACCGCCTTGTTTGTGCGTTTGTTCGGGGTATTCCCGGGTAACGCGGCCAACGACCGGCAGCGCTAGGAGCGGGGGATCGCGGCCCCGCAGCCCTCTAACCCCGGGGGAAAGCCAGCACCCGAAGAAGGGGGCGGGGGAGAAGGGGCTCCCAGAGCGGGCTGCTGGAAATAACCCCCCGAGGATCGAAACGCGGGGGCCCGATCCTGTTGCACGTGGCAACATCCCCCCCCCCCCCGACTTCAGTGAACAAAGTTCGAGCCAGTTTCCCTCCGGCAGCGAATGCTCTTGAAGCCGGGGGGCTTGGGGGGACTTGCAGCCCCCCGCGAGGCTACCAAACGCGTGTTGCACGCCGTGACTAGGGCCCTCGGAGCACGGCCCGTGCGGCTAGAGGGAAGTCTGCGCCAACCTGAGAGCACCACGCTGGAAACCTCCAGCTAAGATCTTACACATTCTCCTGCCTGATTCCAGACGCGCCTCAGACTGCGTGGTCGTTACATGTGCACTAACCCCTCATGACACTGATAACCGGAACGACACATTGGGGGGTTTATTCAGCCTTCTCCGTGGTAGTTTTGCCTACTGGCTCATTTGCACAAAGAAGGCTCCTATCAAAATCAGAAGCTGCGGTAAAATGAATGTAGACCTGAGGCTTGGGCATATGGAAATATTTGTAAAGGCTCGGGACAGTTTAAGACGCAGGATTGAAGATCTAGTTCTGGGTGGTTGCTTTTTAACAGCAGTGTGAGAAGAGTTAATCATGTTAATTAGGTAAAACATCTAGCGGCAATTCAAACCGTTGCATCTTAAAAAAAAAAAGAAGTGTTCCATTTACACACACACACACACACACACACACACACACACACACACACACACATCATGAGCTTTCCTGTGCACAACCCATTTCTTCAGGAGTGGAGCAAAAAGGAGAGACGACCCCCACCCCCAAATTTAAAGCAGAAAACGAAGGCACCTTTGCAAGCGCAGCTGAGTAAAACACAAAACAAGCCCATCACCTTTAGCTTTGAGCTGACTTAAAACCAAATCTGTCTGCAATGACCTTTGTGTGCTGAAAAGCCGGCAGTATAAAGGAAAATCAACGTTTTATTTTTCCTCCTAACACTCACTGATCGTTCCAAGAGATGTCAATGAAAGGGAGGAGGGGAGTCGTTTATATATAAGCAGCCATGAGAGAAAACTAAAAAGGGACTAATTGGGATTATAAAGCCCTTTAGCTCGGGAATCCATCTATCTAGGGGTATGCTGGGAGAAGTATTTTCTCGGTGTTTTAACCTCCTTTATATTGGCTTGGTAAATGGCAGTAATAAGGTGCAACATTATCTGGCTATTTTTTATCCTTAAGGACAGTTTTTTTTCCTTCTTTATAGTAATGAAAGCCAGAGACATCAGGAGATGTTTTTCATCTGCCTGAGATGTGCCTATGCTGAGAAATACTATGTTTTAGACTAATCTTTCTGGTAGAAATCCAATACCATCCATCCAGTACAATAGGAAATCAGAGAACTTTGGCAAGTGGACATTCTTAAATGCACATTTACTGCATGCCACAAACGGAGCAAAGAAGCAGAACTGAACAAGTGGTGGTCTCATTGGAACAAACATGAAACTTTCCAGCTCCTCTGTATCAAAGGTTTGATCCCCTAGAAGAACCTGGCAAAGCTCCTCCCATTGACATCCATGGTGGACAGTCCCCGACTTGCTTCTCAAAGCCATTAAAGTAACAGATGACAGGCTACTGGATCTGAAAAAACACCTGTTCCATATTACAGATCTTTCTGCCATAGAAATAACTGAGCATGGATTAGCCCAAAAGCATAGATGAGACTGGCACAATATTTACACAAATACTAGTTTTGAAAATAAAAGCAATACAATCTGGTACATGTATTCCCCAGCATGTGAACCGGTGAGACCCTCATCCAATGGTCTAAACCAGCGGTTCCCAAACTTTTCAGCATCATGCCCCCTTTTTGATTTGAGAAACCCTCATGCCCCCCTCACAAAAAAAATAGCAGCAAAACTTGGGGTGGGATTGATGGGGGGGGTATGGGGCTGGATCACCTCATTCCCTCCCTGGAAGTTCTTCATGCCCCCCCCCCCAGAGGGGCATGCCCCCCAGTGTGGGAACCCCGGTCTAAAGTTTTCACAAATTCTAGCACAAATTGTTCTACAGCTGAAAATTCATACAAGAAAATTGCCTCTCTTTTCACATGTTTCAGCCAGAGCTAGATCCAAAGCATCTTCTCATGGACGTCAATGGGACTTTGATCAGGCCACCAAAGGAAGAGCACAACCAAATACCCTGTGACTTAGGTGTCCAATCCTAGAATACAGGAGGCCAGGAAGTCTCTAGCTATGCGTTCTGTGCAGCACTGAGCAGGCTGTGAGTGGTAAACAATTTCCCTGCCTTTCCATTGTAAGCAGCCTTCTGGAGAGAGGCAAGATAAAAGAAATAAAACCAATTTTAATACCCTTTGAAAAAAAATACTCAGATGATGCACATCTCTTTGTGCTTTACATCCAAGCAAGGCTGTCCTTAGGGTTTATGGGGGTCCACGCAGTACTATTCAACTGGCTCGCCTATGCCTGACGGCAGGTGCAAGGGACGACCGTTTTTTAGAAATGTGATTTTATAATCTTCAGCCACACACAGACACACAGACACACAGACACAGACACACAGACACGGAATATTTTTAAAAGACATATTGAAACTAAGGTCCTGCTGACTACCCCAGTCAATTCAGAAACGGACAGGATATGCCTCGGCTTGGCAAATGCCTGTTCAATGGCTTCATTACTGCTTGAATGGCTCTGTCAGACTCAGTGCTCTGCTAATAGCTCTGGCAGGCTTTTTATCTTTTAAAGAAACTAGATCCTCGCTGGTGGAAGCAGAGCCACAGAACAGGGATAGGAAGAGACAAGTGGGTGGACATTAAGACCCCCACCCCAAGTTTTCAGGTGCCCTACACAGCTGTGTATTCTGTGCAGGTAGGGGCGGCTCATGACTATAGGCTGACTCGGCCGTCGACTAGGGCGCCGCCTTCAACGGGGTGCCCGAGGAGGACGTCACAGGGTGCCTGATGATGACATCACTCCATTGACGGCTGTGCAGGCGGGGGCGCTGATCGCACGTTCTGCCTGGGGTGCCAGCTGCCGCAGCCCGCTCTTGTGGGCAGGGTGGTTGTGGAATCTGGGGCAACTCCTCAGTGCCCTAGGCGTGGGGTCCAGGGCAACCCCCTGCTGCAGGATGGGCCTGCGCCATCCCTTCCCCCATACCTGCCTCTGTTCTGCCCCACCAGCCCCTTTCCACTCCTGCTCCTCTCCCTTCCCCTGAGCAACATGAGCTGGGGGAAATCAGGGGACCTGGCATGGGGATTAAACAGGGGTCAGGCCCCCCCTGCACTCACCACAGGAGCTGGAGCAGCTCAGCAGCCTGCTTCACTCTGCCCCACCACCTTCTCCCAGGCTGCTGTGCCCCACTTCTCCATGGCAGTGGGAAGCAGGGCACCAGCCGCCCTGGAACCCATCCATAGGACGGTTGAGGCAGCCATCATGGCCCCCTCCCCCCCCCAAAACCCAGGGTCTGGGATAGCCAACCCCAACTATCCTACGGTCGGGACAGCTCGGATTCTGTGTATGGGTGAGGGCAGCTCTGCATGCAAGTGCTGAAGAATTTCCAGTTCTGTTAGTGTATTTGTAGTGGGTATTGTCCCACTGAGCCAGTTCCTTCTCTCTCCTAGGTGTTCTCCCAACTCAAATGCTGGCAGCAGCAGAACAGTCCAGAGGATTTTGACAGCGTGCCTGGTCTCCCTGTTTACCCTCCTAGGTGCCATCTCTCTTGATTTAAGCAGCAGCTTTGAAATGTGGAGAAACACAGAGAAGGCCCTTCAGGAACTTTCCTCCTGCGAGAACCTCTTGGCTATTCACCTTATAGGTCTCCTCCAGGAAGAAAGACATGCCTGTGGCTGGGACCAACCAACTAGGAGGAATGGCTCGTGGCTTGCTCAGCTACTGGAAAGGTTAAACCTTCTCTGCCAAGAGTCTGAAGAGCCCTTATACAGCAAGAACCACCAGTGCAAGGAAGAGAAAGGATCTGCCTGCGCGATTTACATCACGAACGTGCAACAAAGATTTAACAGCTCTTGGGATGTTGAGCCTAGCGTGTTGTTGTCTGGAGCTATCTCAGAATTGCTGGAGGGTTTTGATAGCCCCAACGAGGACCTCAAAGCAGCGAGATCGAACCCCGACTGGGCAGATGCGATGTCCCTTAGACTCCTACTTAGAATAAAGGAAGCCATCCTACAAATTCATGAGATGCCCAATGTAACACTACCACCAAGAAGCCTGCAATTAGCATGGCAGCCAATCACCATCCTTCTGAACTTTGCCATCTTCGCATCCAAGAACGTACAGACATGCTGGATGGAGAACGTGAACCTGTCCCGCTATTTCACTCACTATGAAGGGATTTCTCTTTTCATCCCCTTCCTGGGTTCATCCCCAGTAATTCCCAGCAGCAGCCTGGCCAAGGAACTCAGTTATGTGCAGAGCTGCTTGTTACAGAAAGGGTATGAAAAACTCCATATGAAGTCTAAAGAAATCCTCTCTCTGATTAGCCTTAAAATCACACTCTTGGTGATAGCCTGCCTCATCTACCCCATTGTCCTGGTGTCCTTTAAGCAAATGACAGATTGGATCCAGAATTATGCCAGGAACCTTAAGGAAAGGACAGAAGACTTGAAGAAGGAGAGGCGGCTGGCAGAGGACCTCCTGCACCAGATGTTGCCAAAATCTGTGGCCAAGCAGCTGAGGAAACACAAACATGTTCAGGCAGAAAACTATGACCAGGTAAGTGACGGAATTTGGAGTGTGAATGGCATGTTCGTGGCAGCCTGGATAGAAAAGTGTTATGGAACTGACTTTACTTAAAGGAGTCTCTGGCTGGGGTGAGATTCTGCATCCTCTGTTAACAGTGGCTGGCAACCCTGCCATTCAGTATACGTGTTCAGCACTGATCTGCAGGATCAGATGGTGCAAAAAGAAAGGCTGGGTGTTCAAAGTTCAGCAGTAACTATCAAAGGCCCTGCCTTGAAAAGCGTTCTGTTTGGGCATGGGGGGGGGGGGGAGGACTCACCATTGGGGCGTCTCCTGCTGGTAGCTCCAGGAAATTAGTCCTTCCTCAGTAGGGTGCCTCCTTCAGGCTGGTGTCTCCCCCATCCACGCTCTTGCTCTAGACCCATATCACTCCCCAATCACAGCATCTTCAGGACATTGCTCTCTGGCAGTCTCTCTAGAGTGGTCTTATCCGCCTTCCGGGGGTCGTAGCAGCCGTCCTTGGTCTAGAGCCAGCCATGGTGGCTGACTGCAGCCTCAGTCTTGCCCTTCACTTCCTGGGCAAGCCACAGTCCTCCCGGGCCACACATCAATGGTGGCTAGACGCAGTGTAAGAGGGAGGGACCCAGACCTTCTTACTATTCTGGGTCCCAACCCAGGGACCCTCTGGCAGTAGCCTTGCCCTGCCCTTGTCTACTCCCTTTTACTACCTCTTGTTCCCCAGGCCACTTCCTTTGTGACCCTTTGCACCCTCCGGGCAAGGCCAGCAGCCTGGCCAGTATCAAGATGAAGCCTCCCTCTCTAGCCCACATGAGCTTTCTCTGCTCTGCTCTGCTCTTTGGACAGTGCTTCCCCAGAAAACAGGCTCTGCACCTTCCCTAGTCAAGGCCTAACTGGCTTGCTCTGCTGGGCCCCTCCTTATATACAGGGCTGCCCCAGCAAGCCACACCCTGACTGGCTACTTAAAAGCCTCTCCCTAATTGGCCAGGGCTGTGCACAGGCTCCCTCCTTCCTGCTTTCCCCACTTCCAGCCAGTTGCTCCACAGGACTTAAGGGATCACTCACTTGGGTCGGCTTGCAGGATGAAGTCCTAGGTCAATAAGAGCAGGAGTCGAACTGCCCATTTCCAAGATGAAGAGACCCTCCAAGACAGAATGGGTCAAATTCTGCCCTTAATCACATCTCTGTAGCTGCACATCAGTGGGGTTGCGTTGATATCACTGACGTCAGAATCTGGACCGGTACCTTTGATAGAGGGACAGCCATGCCAGACTACTTAGTTGCTATTGCACTGAAGTCAATAGAGTTATAGGGCTATAACCAAGGACCAAATCTGGACAGAATCCGCTTTCTCTGTAACATCAGAGTTCTGTTGCTAATTGTGCATTGATGCAGCTGGCTGAGGGCCGGAGCAGAGAGAACAGCACAGACATAATTTGCTTTGATTATGTTCTTAATAATCTCTTAGCCAAATGACGCTCAGCGCTATCTCATTCCATCCTTCTTAGTCATTTCCCCCAACCAGTTTTTGTTGCTCTTCTCTGAGCTTTGTCCAGTTTGTCAAAATGTCAAGGAGAACTGCTGAGGACTTCCCCTACCTCATGCATGTGGCTTTCTAAACAAAGCCAACTAGAGGGACATTTATACTTTATGGGCTCTGCAGAAAGCACACAACAAAAATAGCCACCCTGCAGAAATCCTGTTTACTGTGTGTTCCTTTACTTGCAGCCAAGACGCACAAAACCCGAATATTTGCATTTAATTTCTTGGTGTCATTACCCAAATAATAACCTATAATTAGACAATTACACATAATTAACCATAGCAGTTCCATCAAAAGCAGCTAAACCAAGACAGAGGGGGTTTAAAATAAACCATCTGGCATTATAATTGCTACTCACATAAAACAACAGCAGCAACAAAAAAGCCCAACTCATCAATTGCAATTTAAGGAACTGACACAGATCAGGCACTATCACAAGATAGTGAATTATTTGTCGAGGCCACAAACACATGTCAATTCTGAAGGGTTGTTTTCAAAATGTATCTTCCCTTCTGTGTAAATTCTGTGATTAGCAAGACTAGGAAAAACAGACTTTGTGTGAAGGGGGAAAAGTGCCCAGTTAGTAATATTTCCTAATGTGAAAAAATACAATAATGAGATTTTATTTCTGAATCTGTGCTGATTCTTGAACATGGTCTTCATCACAATTTGAATAATGGGGTGGGGGGAGGCTCCGGTTGTGGAAGGAGCCTGCTCCTGGAGATGGATCCTTAGTACATCTTGTTTTAAAACTTCCTGCTAGTTAGCACAAGTAATTTAAGTTGATACAAATGAAGAATCTTGGGAATCAATTACCCCATCTGGCGTCCCCCTTTCCAGGCAGGCAGTTCTATTAAAATCCTTGAAATAAGGGCTGCAGTGCTGTATATTGTGAGTGTGGTCCTTCACACTGAGGTGCATTTCACTCAGCAGGGCTGTGTCTAGACTGGCAAGTTTTTCCGCAAAATCATCTGGTTTTGCGGAAAAACTTGCCAGCTGTCTACACTGGCCGCTTGAATTTCCGGAAAAGCACTGACGATCTCATGTAAGATCGTCAGTGCTTTTCCGGAAATACTGTGCTGCTCCCGTTCGGGCAAAAGTCTTTTTCCGAAAGACTTTTGCACAAAAGGGCCAGTGTAGACAGCACAGTACTGTTTTCCGCAAAAAAGCCCCGATGGCAAAAATGGCGATCGGGGCTTTTTTGCGAAAAACCACATCTAGATTGGCCACGGACGCTTTTCCGCAAAAAGTGCTTTTGCGGAAAAGCATCCTGCCAATCTAGACGCGCTTTTCCGAAAATGCTTTTAACAGAAAAGTTTTCCGATAAAAGCATTTTCAGAAAATCATGCCAGTGTAGACGTAGCCCAGGAGTTTCAGCACCTTTGTTCAGCATTAGGCTTGGGAAAATTTGTGTCTGGATCCCAGAACTATTATTCTGGTAAACTGACGCCATATTACTTCCAGCAGCACTACCTAACTGAATGGGGAATTGCAGGATCAGGTCCTTGTTTGTAGTTTTTAATCAACGTAAGACACACAAAAACTTCAAAAGCTTCACCACCTTCCCTGGCAACCTTAGCTTCACGCCACCCATCTCTCTCTGCCAGGTGACTATCTTCTTCTCTGACATCGTGGGGTTCACTAGCATCGCTGCCTCCTGCACCCCCCTGCAAGTTGTGGAGATGCTAAACAACCTCTACAACTGCTTCGACACCAGGATTGAGTCCTATGATGTTTACAAGGTGAGTGAAGTTCTCTGCTGGGGAGTGGAAGGGGCACTATGGACCTTCTCAGTCGCGGTCTTGAGAGGGGGGTCAGGTGCTTTTCCAGCTACCTGGTTGTAACAAATGCTGCTGCTACTTCAGCTAATTCTCCCTCACTGGAGCCTTCTGCACCTGTGCCTAGACTATTGGGCTATGTCTACACTGGCATGATTTTCCGAAAATGCTTTTAAGGGAAAAGTTTTCCGTTAAAAGCATTTTCGGAAAAGCACGTCTAGATTGGCAAGGATGCTTTTCCGCAAAAGCACTTTTTGCAGAAAAGTGTCCATGGCCAATCTAGACGCGCTTTTGCGCAAAAAAGCCCCGATCGCCATTTTCGCGATCGGGGCTTTTTTGCGGATAACAGCACTGTGCTGTTTACACTGGCCCTCTTGCGCAAATGATTTGCGCAAGAGGGCTTTTGCCCGAACGGGAGCAGCACAGTATTTCCGCAAGAAGCACTGATTTCTTACATGAGATCGTCAGTGTTCTTGCGGAAATTCAAGCGGCCAGTGTAGACAGCTGGCAAGTTTTTCCGCAAAATCATCTGATTTTGCAGAAAAACTTGCCAGTCTAGACACAGCCTTGTGGTAGAGTGGCCAACTCTCCCGGATGGGATAGACCGGATGCCATTGCAGTGAGTGGAGCCTGCCTGGTCTGTCCGGCTGGGAGAGCTATCAGCCCTGTGTGGTGCAGATGGGAGAAGCCCTGTGTAAATTAATGGGAGTAGCAGATGTCAAAATGTAATGAGTGTGACTCGGCCACTAGACCAACTCTCCTCTCCATGAGGAGGCTCCGTGATTCAGCTCACACTCGTCCTAACCCATAGGACGCCCCGAGCCTCTGAGGGACAATTTAAGGGTACATCTACACTAGCCCCCTAGATTGATCTAGGGAGGCTAATGAGGGCAACCGGAACTGCAAATCAAGCCCAGGATTTAAATATCCCACGCTTGATTTGCATGTTCCCAGCCGGTCGGCATTTTAGAAATTGACTAGCCCGAAGTAACTGCCCGTGTCTACATGCAGCAGTGAAACAGGATCCCGATTTAAAGCCCTAACTCGAATTAGCTGGTATTCCTCCTGCAATGAGGTTTACCAGCTAATTCGAATTAGGGGCTTTAAATCGGAATCCCGTTTCACTGCCGCGTGTAGACGTGGGCAGTTACTTCGGGCTAGTCAATTTCTAAAATGGCGACCGGCTGGGAACATGCAAATCAAGCGCGGGATATTTAAATCCCGGGCTTGATTTGAAATTCCGGTCGCCCTCATTAGCCTCCCTAGATCGATCTAGGGGTCTAGTGTAGACGTACCCTCATACATGATCTCTAGAGCAAAGCTCTAATATGAAGATAGGATTGCAGACAAAGGGAACAGCCACTTCCAGAACCCAACGAACACATTTGGGTACATACCAGGCTCCTTCAGTCTGTACAGGGATCCCAACTCTCACCCAAGGCCCATGGGGCATTTTTTTCTTTCCCTCACAAGCAGCCAGGCCTCTCATAAACTTCTGATTCGACAACATGGATCATGTGCCCTGATCAAGCCAGGTTCAGCAAGACAGCCACAGGCGTCCTGACCAACTGGCAGGGATGCCAACAGAGCAGATTAGGGGCTGGCAATTGGGAATTGAACCCTTAATCTGCTAGCTTGGCTGGGAGCTGTAGCTTTGATTCTTTATTCCAGGGGCTCTCAACCTTTCCCGACAGCTGTACCCCTTTGAGGAGTCTGATTCATCTTGTGTACCCCCAACTTTCACCTCACTGAGAAACCACTAGCTTATAAAATCAGACATAAAAATACAAGAAAAGTGTCACAAAACATACAGCACATGGCTACTGGAAAACTGCTCATGTTCTCATTTTTACCATATAATCTATTTATATATTTTAGGAATGTGCATCTGTCTGTGTGTGTGTCTGTCTTGGAGTCCATTTGTTCAAGAACTCCTCCTAAATGGGAAAAGCTAGGACCACCATATGTGGGATACAGTTTCCTCTTCTTCTTACTTAAAGCAAGGTCAGGGATTGGTTGTGGCAGGAAAACGGGAGGTGCCTGGAATGGGAATGTTTCCCATCACATGGAAAGGGAGGAGCGGTTCCGAGGAGGCTATACACACAGTGACCACTCGGGGGCAGTGCGCACCTGGGAGAGCTGTAATGCAGAATGACTACTGAGGGCAGCTGCACCACCAAGAGAGTGGCCAGCTGGGGCTGGGTTTTGCCTGCCCCCACAGCAGTTCCCCATGGCGGGAGGGTGAGGCAGAGTGGGGGGGCACGCAGCCTCATGGGCAGGCAGATGGGGGCATGGAGGAGAAGGTGAGGAGCTTGCGCAGTCTAGTGTTCCCCGCGAAGGTGGAGGCTGCACCCACGGGTGGGAGGCTGGATTTCCCCAGCACTTCTGGGAAGGGCGTATGCAGGGTGGAGCCGGGACATGGTGCTGGGTGAGAAGGGCGGGCCCGTGGGAGGCGGGTTGCAGCTTCCCAGCCATTGTCCACCCCGTGCCCTCTGTCTGGCCTGGCTGTGGCCATGGGCGCATTGGCGCCTGCACAAGCCTGGCTACACGGAGTCCGCCCCATCGAGGGAGCTGCGGGCCCTCCCTGCTCTGGTCCTGGCCCCACAGGAGTCCCCTGTAGGGTTGCCACTATTGGTTCTGCTCATGAGATACTCGGCTGGGGGGTGAAAATAACACATTTCTTACACTGAGAAATGTAAGTGTTGGGGGGGGGCTCAGGACAGGGGGCCGGGAATATGGGGGGGGTGCAGGAGTCAGAGCTGGAGTGTATGAGGGGCCTGGGGCAAGGAGCTGGGGTGGGGGCAGGAGGCAGGGCAGAGGGTATGGGGTTTGGCAGACTGGTAACATTGTATTTTCATATTAATGAATATGCAACTATGCAAATACAATGTTACCAGTCCACCAAAAGTTTGTGTTTGCTGGTCTGCAGTATAAAAACAGTTGGGGACCACTGTGCCACCCGACCTGGTAAGTGAAGTCCTGCCCCAAACCTCCTGGGAGCAGTGAGGGGAGAGGGAGAAAGTCCCTCCCCCCCAGACTGGGAGGGGGAAGGAGGAGAAAGACCCCAGCGACCATGCCTGCCTTGGGAGGGGGGAAGAAGAAAGCTCCTGATGGGCTCCCAGGAGGGAGAAATCCCTACCACCTCCTGCCCCAGGAGAGCATGGGGGCCACCAGCTCTCCCCTTCCTGAGCTGGGGGCAGCGGGAAAGGAGACCACTCCCATTAACCCCCCCAGACCAGAACCAGGGGGGAAGGAGACAGCTCCTGCTGGCTCACAGGGACAAGCTGGTGGGCAGGGTGTGTGGCCCGCCGCGCCCCCCATGTCCTTTTCCGGAGTGACACCAGCAGCCATCCCCAACTCCTGCCATGAGCTGTGCCTTCTCCCAACCCGCTGCCCTGATTCCTGCACCCCCACCCCCTGCTCTGAGCCCCTCCTCACCCCCACCCTGACTCCTGCCCTGCACCCCCTGGCTTCCTGCCCTGAGCCCCCCACATCCTAAGGCCCTGCCCTGACTCCTACACCCTTCACACTGCCAGCCCCCTGCCCTGAAGGTCCCTGGCAATGCTGGGTAAGTCTTCTAGTTATAAAATCCATGGAGTGGAAGATAAACAGGACTTACACTTCAGAGGAGAGGACATAGAGCAGTATAAAAAAGTCATTGCATGACATTTGCATGTGGACTGACTTGGCTAGTGCTTTGCACGTAGCTTGTTGTGAAACCAGCACATCTCTAGAGAGTCCATGTGCCCCCGGGAAGACCTCTGAGCATCCCCCTGGTTGAGAACCACGGCTTTATTTCACACGCTGAGGACCAGAGCCTGTTCCAGTGCCATTGCCTCGGATAACGGGGCTCCCCTGCAGGCGGATAAGTAATCCAAGGAGTCTCCATACCTCTGCAGCATGAGAGAACATGCCTGGCAGGACAGGGTGTGATTCTAATACACCCTCCTGGAGCAAATATCCTGCCAGGTGATGAGCGGGTGGGGGCCACAGCAGCCTGTTTTTTCCTGATCCCTGAATCAAAAGCCCACGTGTCCTTTTGAGAGGGAGGTTTGCTTGGCCGGCACCAGGAGTTCAAGGCGGCGTGTCCCTCCCACCAGGTGGAGACCATTGGCGATGCCTACATGGTAGCAAGTGGCCTGCCGGAGCGGAACGGCGAGAAGCATGCCGATGAGATTGCCAAAATGGCGCTGGACTTGGTGACTGCGGTCCGACAGGTCCTGATCCCCCACATGCCAACAGGCAGGCTCCAGATGAGGGCCGGCATCCACACAGGTGCGCAGATGAGTACCAGAAAACGACGTCAGGAGAGAGGTGGCAGGCGAGTGCTTTGAGGTCGGGGTGGGGACAGGAGTTGGGGCTTCTGGGATGCACTTCCAGAGCCACCTCTAATTCCCTGTACAATCCTGAGGTGCTCATGACTCTGGGCCTCAGTGACTCCATCTGCCAAGTAAGGAGAACGATTCTTGCCAATCCCACGGCGGTGCTGTGAAGCTAAAGCAATATTGGCGAAGTGCTTTGAGGTACTCCAGTGTCAAGTGCCGCAGCGGTACAAAGCATTAATCGCGAGACATGTCCCGAAGCCCTTGCACAAGTAACACGCTGAGGGCCTGCACGTCCCACTAACTTCAGAGGGCCAGATGATATGCTTAAGAGGGGACTAATGCTGGCACCTGCATCTCACTTTTCTGTGGCATTTTTGCAGGTCCCTGCGTGGCTGGCGTTGTTGGGTACAAAATGCCCCGTTATTGCCTCTTCGGGGACACCGTGAACACAGCGTCTCGCATGGAGTCCACCAGCCTGCGTAAGTACCTCAGGGGCTTCCCATTCCCCCTTGGACCGGTCTCTCCCTGCGCTCTTTCAACAAAATACCCTTATGCCAGTGCCTCAGGCAGGCTCAGGCCATGACGACTCCCCAGAAAAACCCAACGTACCAGTCACCCCCATGGCCCACCTCAGCCCAGCAGCAAGGGGGACATGTGCAAGTGACTGAGCTTTCTCTGGGGCCGGCGAGTGAGCTCCCGGAGGCTCAAAGAACCATTCCAGGCATCTTCACTTTGCATTCCAAGGGCCAGGTGAAACGCTGCCTCTCGTCTCCCGTTTTCCCATTGGAGAGGCAAGGGGAAAAGAGAGACAATGTCACCTAAGAAATGCTAGTGTCACTTTGGGAAGGTGCTCAGATATGACGGCGAGGAGGGAGACACACGAACCAGACCAGAATATGACCCATAGCAGAGAAGGGCAGTAGCCCGAGGCAAGCTCAGCATCTGTTTATAAGGCAAGGCAGGGACCATGGTATGAAGGAAACAGGTACCTTGGAAATACCGTAAATACATGAGTTCTGGCAATGCAGCTTCTTCCTCCTCTCATTGTGCTGTGCATTAGTGGGTGCCACCGCCTGGCTCTCAGTATCTGGTTTTGCGCTCTCTGTCCTCCACAATTCTCCTTCAATCCGCCATCTTCCAAGGCAAGCTACAAGCCTTAGCTACACATCGCTACAGAGCAGTCCTTACCCAGATGCAGAATACGCAGTTGTGTGGGGAACCCAAACATCTGGGGCCCCACTGGGTCTTAATGTCCACTCCCCTGCCTCTTCCTCTCTCTGTGCTGTGGCTCTGCTTCCTCTGGAGAGGAGCGAGTTCATTTTAAAACGACAAAGCCAGCCAGAGCGATTAGCAGAAAACCGAACCCGTGAAAGAGCCATTCAAGTGGGCATGAAGCCACCGAACAGGCATTTGCTCCCCCCACGTATAGACTGTCAGTTTCTGAATGTACTGTGCTCGTCAACACGACCTTCGTTTCAAATTCGCTTTAAAACTCTGTCATTAGTGGGGTGCTGAAGATCATAAAATCACATCTCTAAAAAATCATCACTCCCCTGTTGGGCTTAGGGCACCCGTTAATAGTACTGAGTAGGGCCCCAAAAACTCATAGGATGGCTAAATCCCATGCTGTGCTGAAAAGATTGGGCCAGCTGACATTGAGGCAGGGGGGAAGTTGCTGCTACGGGGTGGTGCGGCACTCGGCACTGCTAATGCTCTGTCCTGAACTGTAGCTCAGAAGATACACATCAGCTCCGCTACGTACCATGCGCTGCTCATAGACGACGCCTATGAAATCGAGCTGAGAGGGGAAATTGATATCAAGGTAACGGGTTCCTGGGGTTCCACAGGAATAAAGCAGTTGAATAGGACAAGGATTGGGAAGAGATGGAAAATTGATCTTCTCCCCCACCCCAAGCCCCGTCACCTCACGTTGGGATTGTTTGGGACCTCACAATTTAAACAGGGTTGGGCCTGGTGGATGATGGGATTGGAGATCATGAGGGAAAAGTCAGCCGGACGGAAGGAGGTGTAATGATTTAGCAGGGGGCATTCAGCCTTCTGAAGCATTCTCGAGGCCCTGGTGTTGCTCTGCTGTCATTCCAAGAAGACAGGGCTACTCAACAAGCGGCCCTCGGGCGTCATGCGGCCCACGGTGTGGTTTGGGTTTACACGGGGCTCAACAGATGGCCTGCGAGTGGAAGCCTTTGAACGTGGCCTCCACTAGGAACACCTTCCATGACGGCGAGACATCTCCCAGGCGGGGTGAGCACTGAAAGAGGCAAGCGGACAGGCTAGCTAGAAAAGACGGGAGCAAGGTGTTGGCATTTCTAGCCCTAGGGAGGAAGTGCCGGGAGTGCTGTGTGAAAGACGCAAATTGCAGAGGGTGTGTTTACACAGCAAAGTTATTTCAAAATAACAGCCGTTATTTCAAAATAACTTTCCCAGCATCTACACACACCAACTGCTATTTCGAAATTAATTCGAAATAGCGGAGGACTTATTTCGAAATTGGTAAACCTCATTCCGTGAGGAATAGCGCCAATTTTTGAAATTGCTGTTTCGAAACAAGTGCTGTCTGGATGCTTATTTCGAAATAGGGGGCTTCCAGCCCTTCCCAGGGTGCCCTGCTGGCTGCCCGGGCCACAAGGTAACTTCTGACCTGATGCCCTGCCTGAACCAGTTTCAGCTGGTCTTAAATGCGATTCAGCATCCAATCAGTGTGGATGTGCTATTTCAAAATAGCAAAAAGCTATTTTGAAATGCATTTTGTGTGTAGATGCATTATTTCAAAATAAGATAATTCGAAATAACTATTTCGAAATTAGATATTTCAAAATAACGCTGTAGTGTAGACATACCCATATATTTGCCTATACATTTGCATGTATATGCAACCACACTTAAGTTGCGGCCCTTGGCATGTGCTGTGGGTATCACTGTGGCCCCTGAGGCTTCCAAAGCCTAGTAGCCCTGCAATAAGACATGACACCGAAAGGTTCTTGCCCTTCTTCCCGCATGATCACGTCCTGACACTTTTCACACAAGAGTCGGGCTCCTTGCTGCGGTTTTCAGGCCCTATTCCCACAGCTGACCCAAGCTTCCCCTGCCAAATGTGGCAGTTCACATCTTGTGTGTTGCCCTGTGATGTTAAAGGTGTGCGCTATTAAACACACTTGCTGACCCATGTGGCTTCCTTGGCATGGATGGGGTGGATGTGATCCCCGCAGATACAGCTAGTGGAGTAAACAGAAGAGCCTCATCGATACGCTGAATGATGCTGCCAGTTCTCTGCCAGGACCAATCCAGTGTCCCCATGCCGAAGCCATCTCAGCAGCGCGGCACTGCTGTTTCCTTTAGCCCAGAAGAGATCTAAAGCTGCACCTTGCTGGAAGCTGGGTGTCAACTCACAGGAGCAGGGCCCAACAGGGTTGTGAATTTGCTTCAAGACAGAGTTGATTAGGGATAGATAGTTGCTTTTATTAATCTTACTACATTACTACTATTACAGGCTTAATACTGCCAGCTGGTCACACAGTTACTCCAAGGTAATACGCCAAGTATAGGCAGAGCCATGCGTAAAAGAGTAACAGGCATTTGGAAATGCTTACGCCTCTTCTGCCACAGGGTGTGTGTCTAAACTACACCCCTCTGCCTACAGAGGGATGTAGATTAGGCACATCGCTATGGCAAATGAAGTGGGGATTTAAATATCCCGCGCTTCATTTGAATAGAAATGGTCACCGCTTTTCGCCGACGCGGCACTTTGCCGGCAAAAAGCGGCAGTCTAAATGGAGATCAGTCGACAAGGAAAGCCTTTTCCGACCGATCCTGTAAACCTCGTTGCACGAGGTGTAAGAGATCGGTCGGAAAAGGCTTTCCTTGTCTACCGATCCCCGTCTACGGGGCAAAGTGCCACGTCGGCAAAAAGCAATGGCTATTTCTATTGAAATGAAGTGTGGGATATTTAAATCCACACTTCATTTGCAATAGCGATGTGCCTAATCTACATCCCTCTGTTGGCAGAGGGGTGTAGTTTAAACACACCCGGGGAGTCCCGAACCTGTAAGGCCTCACACCAAGGCTGTGGCAGACGTGGTTCCAGCTAGGGGAATCCGGGGCACCCCTGAGGCTGCAAGTCCTCAGTCAGACTCAATGGGTCTGAGACTCCCTACACTAGTTATACTACAGTTGCTTACTGGGTGTGCACGTACCTGGCTCAACAACGTTCTTATCACTTTCATGACCTGAGACCAAGGCCAAACTTGTTTACTGCTCAGTAGTTTCCCAGCTCAAGGCATGGGTTAAAGCTGATAACGCCCAGCTGCTGTTTGGGTTTGTAGGGTCCCAGGCTATGCTAAGCTGGGTACAGCAGGGATGGAAATTTCCATCCGAGGCCTGCTAAGCTGCAGGACCCACATATGACTTTTATGTGACACTGGGCAAATGAGAGACATTTCCCTTCTGCTCTGGAGTATTGTTTCCAGTTCTGAGCCCCCCACTATAGAAAGGATGTGGACGCATTGGAGAGGGTCCAGCGGAGGGCAACCAAAATGATTAGGGGGCTGGAGCACATGACCCATGAGGAGAGACTGAGGGATTTGGGTTTGTTTAGTCTGCAGAAGAGAAGAGTGAGGGGGATTTGATAGCAGCCTTCAACTTCCTGAAGGGAGGTTCCAAAGAGGATGGAAAGAGGCTGGTCTCAGTGGTGATGGATGGCAGAACAAGGAGCAATGGTCTCAAGTTGCAGTGGGGGAGGTCTAGGTTGGCTATTAGGAAAAACTATTTCACTAGGCGGATGGTGAAGCACTGGAATGGGTTCCCTAGGGAGGGGGTGGAATCTCCATCCCTAGAGGTTTTTAAGTCCCAGCTTGACAAAGCCCTGGCTGGGTTGATTTAGTTGGGGTTGGTCCTGCCTTGGGCAGGGGGCTGGACTCAATGACTCCTGAGGTCTCTTCCAGCCCTAGGATTCTAGGATTCTGTGCTCTCGATATAAGCACCCCAAGTCTGTGCGGAGTATGGGCTCTTGCCATGGGCACTGCTCATTTTCCCGGAGAAGACGGTAGTAGAAAGTGCATGCACTCCCCCCACCCCACCGCCACAGTCCTAATAGTGCCAGTCCATGTGCTGACCACACACGATAGACACGATCACTTCCCTGTTCTGTTTGCAGCCAGTGGCGATAGGTTTTGTTCTGCTCTCTCCTCGTTTTTGCCCAGGGCAAAGGCAAAATGAACACCTATTGGCTCCTCGGCAACAAGAACTACAGCGTCCAAAACGACAGCCTGGTCTGCCACTGGAATCCAGCCATATCCAGGAAAAAGAAGATGGCAAACAGTCTGATGTCTGCCCAACAAGTAAGGGGCTGAGTGTCCTGAGCAGTGGGAGGGCCTCTAATGGAGATCGGCTGAGATAGTTGGGGAATTTGGATCTTTTTCTGTTATTGCGGTGTGTAGACGTAACCCCAGTGCAGGAGCGGACTGGCCCGGCGGGATACCGGGAATTTCCCGGTGGGCTGTTGTGTCCGCACGCTGTTGCCCGCACTCCAAGCAGCTCCGCATCCGCGCTGTATGCGGCACGCAGAGCCTGAGCCGCTGCCTGCGCCACATGTCGGACATGACACAGGGGGCGGGGCTTGAGGGGCATGTGGGGTGACGTCACGGGGAGGGACGTTCTCAACCCATTTCCCGGGCCTATTTTGATTGCCAATATGCTCCTGCCCCCGTGTTCCTTCCTTTGTGTTTGATAGTCTAGTACAGGTACCATGGGCGCCGTACTGAGTGAGAGGAGCACCACAGCATCTCAGGATGGGTTGGGCTCAGCCAGCCACACCAGAGTAAACTCCGACCTGGCTTGGACAGCTGGCAGTTCTCTCAGCGATGCAGAGCCAGAGCCAAAGAACCGATCTCAACACAGCTACCAAGAGAGCTTCAAGAATAATCTTGTTCCACCGGGCACTCCAGTGTCTGGGTCAGGGGACAACGGTGCCAGTCTGGAGCAAGGGGAATACCACGGAGACTATGGGAGTGGATTGCTGGGGAAAAATGGGTTTCTCCCAGGGTTTGTGGATGGGATGTGACAGGATGGAATGTGGCCTGTGAGAAGGGACTGGACTTTCCCATGGCATCCAGATAACAAGGGGAGCCATCCCAGGTCTAGGGTTTAAAACTGGATTAGAGCTAGGGAAAGTGATTTTTCTGCAATCCAGCACCTATCATGATGCTACAGCTGGGACCTCCTCACCAACAGGAGAGAGAGAGAGAGAGAGAGAGAGAGAGAGATTCATATTAGGTTATGTCTACACTACTTTTTTTGGTAGAAGAGGCAATGGGAAAGAGCCGGGAAGCGTCGCTGCTGCAGGGAGTTAAGGAAAAGGAGAGGTACACTCCCGTCATCCTACATTTGCATCACATAGCCATGGCCAAGAAAGACACTAGAATGAAAGAGGCGTATTTCCATCTTCCCTGACGCATTGTGCATGCTGATTTTCTATGGGTCCTCCTAGCCACGTTTCTTGACTGGGGATATAGTCTGCTTTGGTACACTAGAGCAACACCAGAATGATGTGACTGAAGTGAAAGGAGTTACACCGAGGCTATGTCTACACTACGGTTGTTGTTTTTTGCGGAAGAGGCAATGCAAATGAAGCGCTCATTAGCATTTTCTCACACTTCGTTTGCATAATCTCTTCTGATGCTTTTTGCACAAGAGGTTTTTGCGCAAAAACTAGCAGTGTAGATGGATCCATTTTGTGCAAAAAAAAACCCTTTTGCGCAAGATCCTTTTGCCTCCAAAAAGAAGGTCTACAGATCTTGCACAAAAGGGTTTTCATGGATTGAAAAGGGATCCGTACGCTCAAAAAGGTTGGGAACCACTGATCTCTCCCTTTTCTATTCACTTCTTTGACTGCCGCTGCACATTGAGTGGCTGTTTTCAAGAATTCTAAGATCTCTCTCTCGAGTGGTAAGAGCTAATTTAGACCCCATCATTTTTTATGTATGGTTGGGATTCTGTTTTCTTTCCAATGTGCATTACTTTGCATTTATCAACATTGAATTTCATCTGCCATTTTGTTGCCCAGTCACCCAGTTTTGAGAAATCGTTTTGTAGATCTTGGCAGTTTGTTCGGGACTTCACTATCTTGAGTAGTTTTATATCATCTGCAAATTTCGCCATCTCTGTTTACCCCTTTTCCCAGATCATTTACGACTCTATCGAACAGTTCCAGTCCTGGTACCAACCCACGGGAACACCACTGTTTAACCTCTCTTTATTCTGAAAAATGACCATTTATTCCTACCCTTTGTTTCTTATCTTTTAGCCAGTTACTGATCCATGAGCAGACCTTCCCTCTTCTCCCATGACCGCTTAGTCTGCTTAAGAGAATTTGGTGAAGGACTTTGTCAAAGGCTTTCTGAAAGTCCAAGTCCCCAATATCAAATCTTGTCCACATGTTTGTTGGCCCCCACAAAGAATTCTAATAGATAGGTCAGGTGCAGTGGAGCTGACAACCTCGCCAGGCCCCTGGGTAAGATGGGGGGGGGGGGAGACTGGCTCTGCATTGGAAGGGGAGGGGCCTCAGGTGAAAGGTGAGGCTGGGGCAGCCACAGTGCACCCCCCCCCCCCCAGCCCTTCGAACTGCCTGGAGCGTGCCTCATGCTGCTCCAGCAGGGATTTAAAGGACTCTGGGCTTCGGGCACCACTGCTGCCATGGTAGCAGCAGTGGCTGAGAACTCCAGGCCCTTTGAATCAGCAGGCCCAGGGCAGTTGCCCCCTCATAGGTGGGCATGGTGAGTCGGATTGTCTTTTACAAAAGCTGTGCCTGACTCTTCACCAATATAGCATGTTCCTCTGAGCATTCGACAGCCCTGTCCTTTACTAGCGTGTGAACCAATTTACCTGGTCCTGACGTTAGGCTTACCGGCCTATAATTTCAAGGGTCATCTCTGGAGCTCTTTTAAAAACATCCTTGTTCCATGAGCTATCCTCAGGCTTCTGGTACAAAGGCTGGTTTAAGGCCTAGGTTACTTACCGCAGTTAGCAGTTCTGCAATTTTAAATCCTTCAGAAACTCTTAGGGGCAATACCAGCCGGTCCTGATGACTGATCACTGTTCCATTGACCAGTGTATTCCAAAACCACATGAGCGAGCACATCCCCCCCTTGCCCTCCCCGCCCCCCAGGTTGGTGCACAACATGGACACTGCAAGGATGGAATCCTTCCGCCAGGTGTCAGCCAGTGCTCAGCAGCTGTGAGGCTGCTTCTGGGTAAAGCAGGAGAGGAGGGAACAGGAAGGACACTGCAGGAAAGCCAGCACTTTGCAGCCCAAGAACACTAAGGCACTAAGCAAAGCAGCCCTAAAAGGAGAGGGGGAGGAGGGGAGGCAGCTGTTTGTGCAGGGCGGCAGGAGCAGCGCGTTCTCAGTGATTATGAAAATCCTGGGTCCAGATCAGAAAAGGGATTTGCATGGGAAAGGAGCCTGTTCAGATCTTCAGCCGCTTCAGAGGGGATGTTCCTTGAGAAAGCAGCCCGGACTTCATGATGACAGGCAGTATCATTAGTGCAGCCTGTGCTGGTTCAGCCATTGTCTGCTCCTGCTCCTATGGGGAGCATCCTTCTGTGCACTTGGTCTGTGCTGCCCCATAGCTGAATCATAGCTCCAGGTGATTTGGGGGATGCTTGGGCCTGAAATGGCCAGCTTGGGGCTGTGTAGAGGCAGGCTGGGTCCTCCCTTGTCTGGGCAATATGGGACTGAGGAGGAGGGACACTCAGCTCAACTGGAGAGCCCTCTTTTGCCTGCATTATGATCCAGTGGGAACCAGGCCTGCGACCCTGCCATGACTGGACCAAGACCAATGTTCTCTCTAATCTTTTCCATCCACGTGTGGATTTTTTCAATATATGTACAGAATAAATTTTGTTATGTGCACCAAGGCGTGTGTGAATGTGCACCACCGGGAGAAACACAAACCTAGCTGTCAGCACTCTGCTAATCAGCTGGGAGGCACTAGAATCTCTCCTGAGTGGACGCCCAAGCGCACAGCTTACAGGGAACACTGACCAAGGCCCAGGCTCTCTGGGCTGGGGCAAAATCTGTGGTTGAAATTAGAGACCCAAAAGGGTGAGAGGCACAGACAGCTTTCTCCTCTGGCTAGCTACGTGCAGGATGCAAGGAGTGAGAATCTCTGAAGCATCTGAGGAAATGAGTTGTAGCTCACGAAACCTTATGCTCTAATGTCCTAATAAACTCATTAGTCTTTCAAGTGCCACCAGTCTCCTTGTTATTTTGACTAACTACCAGTCTCTGAGCATCTCTGCGTCCTGGATGAAGAGTTTTATGCAAGGCCCCTGACAGGGCAAACATTGTTTGGAACTCAGATCCAAATTTCTGTGGCCCTCAATCAGCACTATAAGTTAATGCAAATCTCCTGCTGGCTCCTACAAGAGGGCCGCTAGATAGAAAATCATCAATATTTCACTTGTCGGGACATGGCAGGCTGGGGTCTTAGTTGTATTTCATCCAGTTCTTCCCCCACCCCCATTCAGGGGCGGCCTGTGTGTATAGGCCGACTCGGCCGTTGCCTAGGGTGCCACGCTCAAAGGGGCGCCCAACGATGACATCATGCCATTGAGGGCTGTGGAGGCGGGCGCGCCAATCGCGCATTCCGCCTGGGGTGCCAGCTGCCGCCAGCCCGCCTCGGGCCGCCCGTGCCCCCATTACAGAAAGGATGTGGACGCATTGGGGAAAATCCAGCAGAAGGCAACAAAAATGATGAGGGGGTTGGAGTACATAACTTATGAGGAGAAGCTGAGGGATTTGGGCTTATTTAGACTACAGAAGAGAAGAGTGTGGGGGGGGGGGGACTTGATAGCAGCCTTTTTGATAACTACCTGAAGGGGGGGCTCTAAAGAGGATGGAGAGAGGCTGTTCTCAGAGGTGACAGAACAAGGAGCAATGGGCTCAAGTTGCAGTGGGGGAGGTGTAAGTTGGATATTAGGAAAAACTCTTTCCCTAGGAGGGTGGGGAAGCACTGGAAGAGGTTACTTAGGGAGGGGGTGGAATCTCCATCCCTAGAGGTTTTTAAGTCCCGGCTTGACAAAGCCCTGGCTGGAATGATTGAGTTGGGATTGGTCCTGCCACCATGCACCATCTGCACTACTGCTGTTGCTGAAAACCGTGGAAGCCAGGACCCTGAGTAGCCACCTTCTGGGTGGAAGGGAACCCCTGCATCAGCTTTGGAGACCCCGCCAGCTTGTTCTCGTGTGCCAGCAGTTTTCTAACAAGTTTGGGGGAGGTCTCGTGCAGCCACATCGCAGAGCGCCCAGGAGATGTCACTAACGGCTCAGCCAAGGCGCCCTGCTCTGTGTGTGAGCAGCACTAACCATCCAGCAAAGCAGAGGAGGCGACCCAACGAGTGATTTCAGAGCAGGCTGCTGTCAGCTACATGGGAACCTTCTGAAAGCAAAAGCAGTTTCCTTTTGCCAGCTGCTGAAAGCAAAAGGGGAAGAAAGGGGCCGTAGCGCATAAATCCCCTTAGCAAGGAGGAGCAAGAATGAAGTTGCAAACTTCCTCTGTTCAAAACCCCTGAGCCAATCCCTAGAACATCACAACTGGTTACAAATATTATTCTTGAAATTAATACATTTTGGGGCCACTATTATTTGCCCTCTGGTTTTTGATCACTTAGGGGTCATGTTTTCTCTGCACACACAAGGGCTGGCAATGTTACTTTAAAAAAAAAAAGAAAAGAGAGAACACAGATTCCCATGACAATAACACGATTCAGGGAAGAATTAGATGAGTTCATGAGGCTAGGTCCATCAATGGCTATTAGCGGGGATGGATAGGGATGGTGCCCCTGGCCTCTGTCGACAGAGCCATGTAAAATAGTTTACTCAGCATAGTCAAAGAAGCGGGGATTTAAATAATGCCTGCTTCATTACAATAAAAATGGCCACCACGCTGTGCCGACAATCAGCTGATCCAGCACAGCGTGGCAGTCTAGACACGGCGTGGTCGACAAGGGAAGCCTTTGTCGACCGCTCCGCTATGCCTCGTGAAACGAGATTTACTGGAGTGGTCGACAAAGGCTTCCCTTGTTGACGGTGCCGTGTCTAGACTGCAGTGCTGTGCTGGATCAGCTGATTCTCGGCACAGCACGGCGGCCATTTTTATTTTAATGAAGCAGGGATTATTTAAATCCCCGCTTCTTTGACTATGCTGAGTAAACTATTTTACATGGCTCCGTCGACGGAGCCTTGTAGTCTAGACGTACCCAAAGAGGCCACAAGCGAGCAGAGTTTGGTGGCACATAGTGGGTAAGAGAGAGTCACAGCTAGAGGCCCGATTTTTCCCTCCTGGATTCAACATGGGAGTTGCATGAGTGTGCTTAAGTGCCCCCTGCATGACTAAGGACCCAATCCTGTAGTCCTTACTTACGCCACATAGTGAAAGAGTTTTGCGTCAGTCAGGAGAGCAGGATCCGGTCCTAACTCTGGTTTTAATACCACTGACAGAGTGAGCTACACGCCCATGGATTGTGACTCTCTTCTGCACATTGCAGGGCCAGGCATTTCTGTGAGCTAGATGGGAAATCTTGCAGAGTCAGACACACACACTCCAGTGGAGACTTTACATTGGTGCTTTCTTGGTGGTTGTTTTTTTCTGACTCCAAAATAAAAAGCACCAAGACTGAAAGTGGACTGAGAACACACTACAAAGTCATCTGCTGGGAAATAGGAAATGCCACAAGAGTGGCACAGAGAGACACGGAATTGTGGTAGCTTCAGAGACAATCCCATACCAGCTCAAAGAGAACACCAGGAATGGGTTGGTCCCTCTCCCTGGAGCTATGCAACACAGCGGGAAGGATGTGGTAGGTGTCAGTATTGCTCTGCTATTACGTACTGTTGGTTTATTCAGCCTGTGGTTTGCTATGAGGTTACAAGTGGTTAAAACCAACAGGAAAGCAGACAAACTTTTCCAAGTGCCATCTCCTCCAGCTGTCAGATACTTAAAAGACAACTTAAGAGAACAACCACAGTGAATTCTGTCCCCGACCCTGCTCCCCTCTTCCCCCCAGGGCACAGGGGGAGGAAAGGGACATTTAAGGAGGGCAAGTCAAACAAAGGAGCTTGAAGGGGGAGAAAAAAAGGCAACCCTAGAAGAGCAGGAAAGAGAGAGCGGGAGGGAGGCAGAGGCTCCAGAGGCTCAGATGGTCGCCCTCTGCCCCAGAAGTGGGTGTGTGGGTAAGCTGGGCTTAGCTGAGTTTTAGGTAAGAGAGCTATACCTCTAGCCTCTTTGTGGTGTTAATACCTCTTTGCTCATGGTATGGTAGGGGAGCAATATTTCCTAATAGAGAGAGCACTGGTCTGGGATTCTGCAGAGCTGTGTTCTGTGCCGGGCTTTGTCACTAGCCTGCTGGGTGACTTTGGGCAGGTCATGTCACTGCTCTATGCCTCAGTTTCCCCATCTGTGAAATGGGGATAGCGATAGCGCTTCCCCCCACTTTGCGAGCTGCTCACGAAAAGCACCCTGCAAGAGCTAGATATTACAAGAGCAAGGCTAGTTTAGGTCCCTGTGTTCACATCCATACACCTCTCCAACATGGTCTGAGCCAGGCCTGCTGAGCAATCAGTTGGTACCAGGGTGCTGCAGTCCAGGACCCCAGTCTAGAGAGCGGGCAGATCAGGGGACAGGTGAAAACAAAAGACCTGTCACCTGGAGAGGTGCACTTGGACACTACAGAGGGCTCACAGGTGTGGATTGCTCTGAATCGCGCCAGGGAGTTACCAGGAAGCTAAGGGGGGGAGGGGGGTGATTGTCCATGCAACATAAATCTGAGTGAACAGCAATATTTCTGTGATAGCCATCCAGATTTCCCCTCCCACACCGTTGTGCAGTGTTCTAAACACAAATTGTTCTGCTGGGTGCTGCCCTCCAGAGGCACGGTGTGTACAGAGCTGGTGATGCACGGTACTGGATCAGGGTGGTACTGTAGCATCCTATGCCAAACAGCTACAGCACCTCCAGGATGCTGCTCAAAAGCCAACCCCTCCACTTCCCAAACTGGGAATGTCCGTCACCTGGAGCGGTAACGGACATGAGATCCAACCCCAGTGATCACACCGTTCCGCCATTCTCCCAGGTCTGCTCCCTGCCTTCCACCAGCAACCCGCCCTCTCCTCACCCACCCCCTTGCTTTGGGAGAAGAGACCTCGCTGCTTATACCAGCCTGGCAGCTGTGCCTGGCCCGCAGAGCAAGCAGCTGATCCCAGCGTGATCCCTCAAGGTTTTCTGGCTGGGTTGGGGTAGGTCATCCAGCATGAATGGGTGCTGACATCATTCCCCCTCCTGTGCTAGGCTTGCTCCTTGCTGGCCTTATTGAGTCTGATAACAGGAGGCATCTGTGGAACAACATCCCAGAATTCCTGCCTGGCTCCAAGTGGTAATGAAACCATTTAACAGGCATTTGCCAGCTCCAGGCATATCCTGTCAGTTTCTGCATTTACTGTGGTAGTCAACAGGACCTTAGATTCAAATTTGTTTTAAACTATTTCGTTAGTGTGTTGCTGAAGATTATATAAAATCACATCTCTAACAAATTGTCATCCCCCTTGGCTACCACTGGGCAGAGGGGCACCTGTTTAATAGTACTGCTTAGCACCCCAGAAATCCTAAGGAAGTCTCTGGGAATAGAACCCAGCAGACCTGGATTCTATGCCCAGCTCCTCCACTAATGTGCTCTGTGACCTTAGTCAAGTCACTTAATCAACCACCCCAAGCCTGTCTCATCTGCCAAATGAAGGTAACACCACAGTCCTTCCTCTTAGGGGTGTCGAGAGGCTTACGTGAGCAGTCAGTATGTTTAGGTCTTGGCTAAGCAATGGCCAATGGTGCAGACCACAGCAGCCTGCAAAGCCAATGCAATAACAGACAATCCCAGAGACCCTGGCAGCCCTAGAGCTGTTGTTCCCCCAGCCTGTTTTCAGTGCTGCTTACAAAGGACCCCGAGCAGCAGGCAGCGTGGCACACTGAGGGAGATCAAGGGTCCTTTTCCCATTTGCTGTTCATGCATCAGGGCATGCTGCCTTGAGGGCAGCAGGGAGTCTATTAGCTGATCAACTGACTGGCACAAGGGGCTGGTTAATTAGCGGCTCTGAAAGATGGACAGGAGCCAGAGCAGGGGACCCCACGCAGAGGGAAATGGCACAAAGACAACGAACCCGGAAACCCCCTCGGTTCCCATTTGAAGAGCTCTGTGGAACACAGCACTTTCCATTGGCTCCACCAAGACGCGCTGCTAATTAAAAGCTGGGCCTTTGTCCTCCAGTGCCTTGGACTATTCATCTGAGCTTGAGCAGAGCTTGGATTCGCAGGCAATGGAAAGAGCCAAGTGTAGGAACTTGAAAAAAAAAACTTTAATGGAGTTGGTATCCCTCCCCCCAGCCCAACACAGTCCTGCCTAGCTATTATGCAGCACTTTTTATCCAGAGACCTTGACGTGGCTTATAAAGGAGATGAGTCTCATTATCTCCATTTTACAGATGGCAACTGAGGGGTGAAGTGACTGGCCCCAGGTCACTGGCTGAACAGTGCATAAAACGCTGGCTTCTTGCATCTCCATTCAGGGCTCTAGCTCCACGGAAGGAAAGACAACCTCGCAGTTAGGGCACTAGTTTAGGACCTGGGAGGCCACAATTCAAGTCCCTGCTCTGCCACAGACTTATGTGATGTCAGGCAAGTCACTTAGTCCCTCTATGCCTCAGTTCTTCACCTGTACAATGGGACTAGTGGCCCTGCCACACAGAGGAGGATTACTACAGTAAAGACTGTGGTGCTCAGTTACTATGGTAACAGCGGCCAGAGGAATGCCTAAGACAGGCTGGTTCTAATAAATCATGAGGTGAATTCCTGCCATCCTTCTGTTCGGGAGGGGGCTTCCTGGGAGGAGTTATTCCAGGCAGGGCTTTAAGTTCTCTTCTGTCTTGCTTTAGGAGAGCTGCTAGGTGCTGAGGTTTTTGGAAAATCTACATCCCTGTGTTTAAACTTCCAGGGGGCGGAATTGTGTTTAGGCTACAAAGTTTGGACCCAACTCTGGGTTCAAACTTCTTCAGAGTTGGGGTGTTCAAATCTAGTGGTTTGAGCTCAATTCTACTCGGAAATAAGCCCTCCCCCTGTTCCTCTCTGGCACATTTCTCTGTCAGGACTGGCCTAGACTTAAAGTTTTGCCAGCATAGCTGTGGTGGGTAGAAGCGTGATTATTTTCACACCCCTAACTGAAATATCCATGCTGGCGAATGCCCTCGTAAAGGTGCATTTACATCTGCAAAGAATTCAATAGGGTTTTTTTGTAATTAAATGAAGCCCTTGCACCTCTTTCATTACAATTGTTGTATGCTAGACCAGCAAAAGAAATCTTTGTCAGTCTAAGCCATGTTTTGCTCAGCTAGCTGGTCTGGCAAGATCTTTGAGTTATAAAACAGCTCCTTCCTTTTGGTTTAGACTTGTATCACTTGTAATGCCCCACGACTTAAGTTTCTATCTTTCCAGCACCTTTTTACACCTGTCTAGTTCAGGCAAGCCCTTAAAGGCGGTGTCATTTCCCCATTAGACAGGATCACAAAGAAAAAACAGTTTCTTGCCATTTCAACCAGAAAGAACATTGTCTCAATGACCTGATTACCTGCATCCTGCTTCAAAGACCTTTTAAGACTCCACTTGAAAGAGAATCCTCTGAACTGTCATTCATGCTTAAATTCGACACTTTACGCCTGAGTTTGAATAAAGAATCTAATTACCTTACCCATTACAAAGATAGCTTCCCCAATTATCACCTCTAATATCATTAGCTCACAGACATTTACCTTCCCCCCCCATCCCCCTTCTGTTCTGAAATTTGATTTGTCCTTTTCATATGTGTTCATTTTTTTTTAAATTGTATCCTTTGGTATATTTGGTTGTGACAATTTTCTTCCACTATTTGATCTGAGGAAGTGGGTCTGGCTCATGAAAGCTCATCACCTAATAAATCATCTTGTTAGTCTTTAAAGTGCTACATAGTCCTGTTTTTTGATTCAGCTACACCAGATTAACACAGCTACATTTCTATCATTTCCCCAAGGCACTGCTGAAATACCAGCAGGCAGATTCCTGTAGTTCAAATTTTCACGGATTGAGACTTTGGATGTGAATTTTAAGAGCCAAGGTCTTTGTTTTTCACCTCCCAGGAGCACACACAAGTCAGGAGAGAATCATTTTCTATTTCAAGAATGTGTTACTTGCAACAAGGCTAAAATTAGACACCTGGTTCCTAAAAAGACCCTGGGGAACAACAAAGATTTGGCAAGAGGCTCTTCAGTTGGGAATGTGACACAGGAAGCGGCCTTATGGTGGCCAGTGGTGATGTCATCAGGCCTGCCCAATGGGGATGCTCACTGGTGAGGAGTCATGGGAAACTCCCAGAGAAAGCACTGGAACATGTTCAAGCCACTCTGTATCTGCAGGCGGCTGAGTGCAGAGCAGGGTGTGAGGCGCAAGTGTCGACAGGCCCCCTCCTTTAATGTTACCAGATAAGGGAAACGGCCGCAGAGAGAGAACTGCCATTCTTGCACTATTAGTGAGGAGCCCTTCAGCATAATCTCTGCCCCTCTCTTCCTGCCACTGCTCCCATGTCCCTGCTCCAGGAATTCCTGTCTCCATACTTTCTACCTTCCACAAATGGCTTGCAAGCCCAGCTCCCCAGCAGCCTCGATGGTGAGGCTGCTAGGAATAAATCATCCAGAACTGGGACTGGCATTTCAGTAGTGGGCTGAATGAAGGGTTTTGCTTTGAAGTGAAATTAAGAGCGACCCAATTAAACTGTCTGATGTGAACCCTCTTAGGCCTGAGCCTAGCAGGGGTCTATTTTGGGTTGAAAAATACAGTAGCAAGATGTTCTGCCGCTCTCCACAGGCCCCTCATTTGCCTTGTTTCGTGATTAAAATGCACAACCATTAATTGCTCCCCATAACTCCCAGGTGAGGTAGGTAAGTAGATAAGGATTAGCCCATGTTACAGATGAAGTCCTGGAGGCAGAGAAGGAAAATGAGCTATCCAGGACACAGAGGGCAATTAGGAGCTTGTCTATGTGGGCACACCCCATACAATTAATCCAAATTAACTTGTGGTGCGCATTTGAAATGAACTGAAATTCATTATGAATTAAACTAAGCCAAATTAAAGCCACTTTAATTCTGACCAGTGTCCATGCAGGGATTTCACATGGTTTAAACTAATCCATTTCAAATTCACACCTTTGGTTGATGTGGATTCATTTTTGGAGGTATCCTCATGTAGCCAAGCTCCATATAAAAGTCAGGAGTTTCCAGCTGTCACTCACTCACCCTCATCACACTGTGGAGTAACAGACCCATAAGCATATGATGTTCTAACACAGGGGTCTCCAGCCTTTTAAAGTATGAGATCACTTTTTGAATTTAAGTGCAATCCAGGATCCACCTCAAACCCAAATACTCTTGCCCCACCTCCTTTGTGACCCTTCTCCAAGGCCCCACCTCTGCTCACTGCATCCCTTCTTCCTCCCCCATCCTTCCTCCCTTTCATCAGGGAGGGGCAGAGGGTTGGGGTGAGAAGGGAGTTTGAGTTCAGGGGGTTCAGGGTTAGAGAAGGGGTTAGGGCACAGGAGAGGTACATGACTAGGACAGGGATTCGGGATACAGGCTCCAGGTGAATACTGCTTGCCACAGGTGGTTCCTCTGTGGTGGTGCAGTGGGGCTAAGGAAGGCTCAACCCCTGCACCACTCTCAAAAGCAGCCTACAAACTCCCTCTGTTTGTGGAGATAGAATGCAGGGTGGGAGAAGGAAACAGCTCCAAGGCAAAGGGCAGGAGATGTGCAGCAGCGGGGAGAGGGGGCAGTTGAAGTGCTGCACTTGATAGCCTCTTGGCCAAACCAGTCATGATCACCTGTCAGAGGCTCTAAGATCTACTGGTAGATCCTGATCTACTGGTTGGTGACCACTGTTCTAACAGAACAAACCTCTCAAACTGCCAAGACCTGAGAATGGGGACACACAGAAGGACAATACAAGACATTAGGGGAAAAGAGCAATGCAGAGTCATACACCTGCATTTGGGAGAATAGAGAAGAATTTGTGATTATCCTAGGAAGGAGACAGCACCAGGTTTGCTAAGATGGAGCTCAAGTTGGACCTGTAATGAGGGATGCCGCGAGGTGTGAGAAAAATGTTGTGATTGGCTGATACGATCAAGGCCACAACAAACTACATTGCTCCTAAGTGGTTTGAAAGCCAAATGCTTTGGAACCTATTGAGCAGAATCTCAGGAATATTTTATTTTATTTTACAATCTTGGTTTCTCTCAGGGTCTGATTTCTTCCTGATTTACATCTTCCTTATTCCAATGAGATACTCATGATTTATACCAGTGGGAGGAGACTTGGGGCTGACAGGGGAGTGGTCAAGCGACCTGGTTTTCTAAATGACTTTAAAGATCCATTTATGATTAGATGCTCAGAAGTAATTTGCATTGCAAAATCAATTTATTTTTGAGCAAAAATATCCATGCCCACATTGTGGGGTTTCCCCTGAATGTCAATGTTTTCACATTTCCCTCCCTCCCTACCACAAACAAACAACCAGCTTTAGTTATGCCAAAGCATGTACCATCTTCTTAACTGATATTTATAAGGTCTGTGAGTTTTCTGCACGTGTCTAGAGGTGAGGGGCTCCATGCTAAACACCACCTCCCAAATGTGCTTGAATTTGACAAACGTTAAATCTGGATCTCCTTAGTCATGTATTCATTGTTTTATATTCACAGCTCTGACTCTCAAACAGACCTGAAGTATCAGATATCCAATTTTTATCCTAAATTGAACACTGCCACTCATATCAAACTGTCCCTCTGCCTGAAAATATCACCGGGGCCAAAAAAATGGTTCTGTACACCAAAGCGTCAAAGATTTCCATGTACCATGACACTTGCAATAGGAATCTGACCTAGATAGACATAAAGAATGTTGCTATATCAGGCTCCTTCTCTCACTGGCCTCAGAGCTCATATTTTGGTACCTCTTGGTCATTTCCTGGTCTGCCTGAGAGATAATGATGTCATGGCTCCTGCTGGTCTTCACACATCAACACCAGGCCAAAAAATGTCTTATCCCAAGGGAAGCAAGATGATGAAAAAACAAAACAGGAAACCCATTGGTCAAGCGAGGCAGCAGCTATGTAAAGAATTCCAGATGGATGACAGAGGCTGAGAACATGCCCTGCCTCAGAGGTTCTCTGGGCTCATGGCTTCCTAGGCTGGGTGGACAAAGAGAGGCCAGCACAGCGCTACACTTTCCAGTGAAACACAGGTGAGGGTTTAAGGCTTAGAACGCTATTCTCCAATTTCCACAAGGACTTTCATGCAGTTTCATGGTGATGGTGACAGCCCTGCTTGCTTTGCTGGTCATGGAGCCCTTCCAAAGGGTAGGTGCTCTAGTGAGCACTGAATGGGAGGTCCAGAGACCTAAGGATCTTGCAGGATGTGATCTCTATAAATGCTTCCTAAAGAAGATTCGAACAGTTCAACTTGAAGGGCTCTGATTTACAGAACGGGTGGAGGCACCAGTCCTACTTGAAACCTCGGCCTCTACAATTACTGTCCTCTTGATCTCATTCTTCCCCTACCAGCATAGGCCCATCATGCGTGGTACCCCCTGTGCACAGAAGAACTGGCCAATGACTATTTCCTTCTCCTCCTTTTATGCCTTCCAAAGCCATGTTTTCATGCTGGTCCTTCTTCATGAAGGATCTAGCTTGTGCCTTCCAGCTGTGGGGTCCTCAATGCAGGGACTTTGTGCACTGTAAATGCAGCATCTCTGAAACATAGCCATCACATGGCCTTCAACACAGTAAAAATAACCCCAGCTGTAACCAGTGTGCTACACAGAACCGTGTAGAGTGATTGGGCAAGGACTGTTCTGTCTTTGTATGGTGGTTAGCACAATGCGGAGACCTTCGCTACGTTCGCCGTGCAAATCAAAATAAACGTATGGCCCTGCAGTTTTGTTTCCGTCATTTTAAGGAGTTACCATGTTGTGAGCTGGGACGGCTGCCATATGCAATAGAGAAAAAACATGGTCTGTGCTCTTTTGTGAGTAACCCTGTAACTCCCTGCTGCGCTCAGTCTAAGACCGGTCTACACATTGTTTTTGCAGCAGTATAACGGGTTCAAATAAGACCATGATTGTTTATTCAATTAGTTATCAGGTACAGCCCCTAATCTGGATGCATTTATACCAGTATAAAGGTGCCAAAGGGCTTGTCTTCATGGGGAGCTAGTCCACAACAAGATTGTCCCCACTGGGAGTTAATCAGGAATAGCTATTGCACTTTTAATTCACACCTTACCTTATTCCAAATTAATTTCTCTGTATAGACAAGCCTTAGAGACATTTACTCCTGTAATGGCTAACTGACTCCATATTCGGGAGTTGAACCGTTTTAACTATGCTAATATAGCTGAAGCAGACACAAACTTTAAGGTGTGGTCTACATGGAAAAGTTAGGTCTAATTATAACCTTCCAGCCAGAAGTTTCCCAAATCCCAGCTTCCCCACTTCCAAGGTGGACCGGGACCTGCTGGTCACTTCTCATTAGATACAGATTTTAGCCACCAGGTGTGGAGCAACACCCAAAGGCCAAGAGCAGTGATCCTGGTCTGAAGCAGCCTTCATTTCTCTACATGCTCAAACAAATCCAGCAGCAGCAGCACCCCTGTTCTCAAGCACCACTGGCTAGGTCATGCTGGACGGGCATGACAAGTGGGGTTCCACAGCGGTCTGTTTTGGGACCAGTTCTGTTCAATATCTTTATCAACGATTTAGATATTGGCATAGAGAGGATGCTTATTAAGTTTGCAGATGATACCAAGCTGGAAGGGGTTGCAAGTGCTTTGGAGGATAGGGTCATAATTCAAATAGATCTGGACAAAGTGGAGAAATGGTCTCCAGTAAATAGGATGAAGTTTAATGAGGAAAAATGCAAAGTACTCAACTTAGGAAGGAACAATCCATTTCACACACACAGAATGGGAAGCGACTGTCTAGGAAGGAGTACTGCAGAAAGGGATCTAGGGGTCATAGTGGACCACAAGCTAAATATGAGTCAGCAGTGTGATACTGTTGCATAAAAAGCAAACATGATTCTGAGATGCATTAAGAGGAGTGTTGTGAGTAAGTCACGAGAAGTCATTCTTCCATTCTAATCTGCACTGATTAGGCCACAGTTGGAGTACTAGGTCTAGTTCTGGGCACCGCATTTTAAGAAAGATGTGGAGAAATTGGAGAAGGTCCAGAGAAGAGCAACAAAAATGATTAAAGGTCTAGAAAACGTGAGCTATGAGGGAAGACTGAAGAAATTGGGCTATGAGAGAAGACTGAGAGGGAATATGATAGTGGTTTTCAGGTATCTGAAAGGGTGCCACAGGGAGGAGGAGGGAAAATTGTTCTCCTTGGCCTCCAATGTTAGGACAAGAAGCAATGGACTTTAACTGCAGCAAGGGAGGTTTAGGTTGGACATTAGGAAAAACTTTCTACCCATCAGGGTGGTTAAACCCTGGAATAAATTGCCTAGGGAGGTTGTGGAATCCCCATCATTGAAGATATTTAAGAGCAGGTTAGACAGACACCTGTCAGGGATGATTCAGATCAGGGCTACTCAACTTTGGAAGCCCCGGGGGCCACAATGATACTCACAGCACATGCCGAGGGCGGCAACTGAAGTGTGGTTGCGTATACATGCAAATATGTGCAAATAGCTTCTTTCACATTGACAGGCATGACTACAAAGCACTTCCCACAGTGCCCCGGAACTCCCAGCACCTCCTCCCTGGGGGCTAGAGACACCCTGTTCCAGCCTGCCCGTCCGCTTGTGTTTTTCAATGCTCACCCCGCCTGGGAGACGCCTCGCCGTTATGGAGGGTGTTTCCAGTGGAGGCTATGTTCAAAAGATCCCACCGGGCCATGTATTGAGCCCCGTGTAAACCCAAACCGCACCTCAGGTCATAAACAAACAGACCTGCCCTCGGCCGCGTGTTGAGTAGCTAGGGGCAGCCTGTGATTATAGGCAGACTCAGCTGTCGCCTAGGGCATCGCCTTCAACTGGGCTCCCAGGGCACCCCATGATGATGTCACGCCATTGACAGCCGTGCAGGCGGGGGCGCCGATCGGATCGCGTGTTACGCCTGGGGCGCCAGCTGGTGCAGCCCGCCTCAGGCCGCCCCTGTGAGTAGCGCTGATCTAGATGGTGCTTGGTCCTGCCGTGAGGGCAGGGGACTGGACTTGATGGCCTCTCCAGGTCCCTTCCAGTTCTAGTGTTCTATGATTCTACGTCAGTCAGGGCTATGAAAAAAAAAAAGCACTTTGCCTAGCATACCTCTCCAGACTGAACCCCCTGTGTCAATGGAAGAATGCCTCTGCCAACTTAGCTAACTTCTTACAGAGACTGAAAATCCCCTTCTCTTGCCGGTGCAGTCTCCGGGGTGCAGACCCCACCTAAGTAAATCAAGTGGAAAGGACAGGATTGCTGAACACCCTGCTCTTCCAAACGCTCTTCCCAGCCAGCCAGCCAAGGTAGGTGTCCCAAGGGATGCTGCTGGGCACAGATCACACGCCAGGTTGGATGGGAAAGGTCCACCCAACGAGCTGCCCCATGCAGCCACCTCAATGTCACCCCAAGGACACAAGCCGTGCCATCCAGGCACCTGTGGGAGAGGAGCACGAAAGGTCTGCCACCGCCTGGGCTGTGGGGCTAGTGACTATTGGGAAATGCAGAGCCGTGGGGTGCTGAATGCGACAGGGAAGGTGCGACCGCGGCGCTGACAGCTGGGTTTATCTAAAGCATGAGCACAGGCTCCGGCCCTGTAGCCTGAGCACCTTATCGGAGCTCCCGAAGTGTGAGTTTTTGAAACTCCACTCGCTCCTCTGCCAGTGCTGACAAGCGACGGCTAAAATATCCTGCCCCGCTGGCTTGGGCACACAATACCCTGCGCCTCATAAGGACGTGGCTATTTCCAGGGGCTTGGCTCACACAGCGAGTCTTTTCTGGGAAAGCCGAGGCGAGCTGTCAAAGGAAGAACAGCAGCGTGATAGTCAGCCAGGGCAGCAGCCGCTTGCTAATAAAGGGAAGATGAATTAGATCCGTCAACAGCAATATTCCTCCCTCCACACTGGGGAGGCCTTGGCCTCTCAGCTCAGCCACATGTCACCGTCTGCTGGTTTCACTGCCGGAGCCCAGCCACAGCTATGTGCATCCTACTGCACTGCAAAGGTCTCCCTGGTTTAGCGCAACTGCTACCATAGGTCTTGTTTGCACTGGCACCTGTGGTCACCCAAACCTGCCTTATGGCGACAAAGCAGTAAGAGCGTTTATGCTACAGTGCGACTCAGGTCGAGAAAAACATCCCATTTTGGCAGCAAAAAAACATCCACCTCGTGGGAGATTGTAAGAGTCCTTGTTCAGTCCCGAGTCCCTGCCCAGTGCTCGGGCCTGTACGTCCTAGCCTGGCGGCCACTTTAAGACCAGGGCCGGAAGGCGGGCCAACAACCAACCTACCAATTCCCCACTGTCAAAATGGCAGCCCGGTGCTTGGTTCAGGGCGGGGTAGACAAACAAACAGTTTCTGTAGCACAAGTGGAAAGGGGGAGACGGCCACCCAAATGCGGAGGTGGCAAGGGGGATGTGGAGCCTCCCTAATCCACCGCATCCTGGCCCAAGGCCCTAGCAGTGGCAGCCTTGCAGCCACTGGGGGCAGCAGGGGATCCACACGGAAGCCAGCTTAAAGGGTGATCAGATCCGCCTGATCATCCGTTGCTTCCCCTGGGCCACTTCCAGACTCCCCCTCTGGTTGTACCTGTTCCCCTAGTCGGGGCGGGTCCCCAGGGTCTGTACGGTCCACATCTAGATGTAGGGAGAAGAGGGTCGTCGTCTCCTCCTCTTCTGGGCTGGGGCCTGGTGGCCCAGGCCAGTCGTTCGCCTCAGCTGGCTCCTCAGCCTTCTCAGCATTGGCTTCCACTCCCTCCAACAGCCGGCCCCCTACTGAGCGTTTGGGCCTAGCTTTTATACTTCCTGCCCCTCCCCCAGCTGCTGAGGACTTAAAGGGGCACGCTCCATCTCAGCCCATCCGGGCTCAGAGAGGGGTTCTCCCTCTTCAGGGTCAGTGAGCGGCCATTCCTGCTCACTACAGAGACTTTTGTCTTTTCCCCTCCCTTTATTGTCGACAAAGAGCCAGTGTGGACTCTACTGTTTGTTTTGTCAAGGAGAACTGGCTTTCACCAGTCTCCCACAATGCCTGTCCTGATGGCCCTGCTCAGTGTTTTGTGATCTCTGCTGCCCTTCAGGCATGGGCCCCTCCGCACTGAAGTTCCAGGAAGTATCTGACAGCTGAGTGCGCAGCTCTGTTTGGGAAAAAAACAAAGAGCAAATCATTGAATGCTCTTGTCCTGCCCTGCTAGGAACACAGTGGCAGGCAGACGGCTGGTGCTACAGAGGAGAGCTAGAGAGTGCTGCTTTGACATTCCTCAGCACGGAGAGCTCACAGAGCTAGGAAAGAGTCCCAAGAAGTGCAAGGATCAGCTCTGCCTTCCCACAACACGCACTATGGGATGCTTACCCACAATGCTTTGCTCTGATCTGTCAAAAGGATACTGGCAATGTGGCCATGAAATTTCAACAACGGGAGGCAATAAAACCGGTTTAACCGGTTTTCACTTTTGGCGACTTTTGCATGTCGACAGCACTTTTGCTGCCAAACCTTTCCATGTAGACATAATCATGTATATGGAGGTTCTGCCAAAATGCATGTGTGCACGTGTACAGAGGTACATTGTCTTTCCACCACAAAAATACTTCTGGTCTCCCTAGCCTAGGAGGTGCTTTTGTTCTCCAGTGACAGACATGCCTGTATTCACTCTAGCATCCACACCTACAATTACACACACTTACCTACATCCACGCATGCACGCAACCCACCAGCTTGGGCTGTGTCAAACTGATTCGGTCAGGGGGCTATATTACATTTTAAGGGGCGGCCCAGGGCTGCAAAAGCAGGTCACATACTGTATCTCTATCAAGCCTGATAGTGGAAAGATTGAGGGTAGTTATGTTGTAATTAAACATTTAGTTAAATATTTAATCAAGTTACTCTTAGGTTTCTCTTAGGAGAGGAAATCAAGGCAGCAATGTTTTGGACTGGTACTATTTCTGCACTTTGCTTATTTAGCTATTTGTATAAATTGCATGCTCAGTTATGGTGACCAATGCAGCACATAACAGTAGGCTCAAAGTGTGTGAAAGCAGAGTGTCACTTAGCACATCATCATTCCGCTTCAGAGTCAACGCCCCAATCGGGTCAGTAGGGAGAGTACACATCCCACAACACCATGGTTCACCTGAGTAGCACAGGGGGCTTTTCCATCGCAGACGTTAAAGTTAGAAATATTTCTTTCTAACAAAAGGGAACTTGAATTTTGCAGAACTGCCGTGGTTTGAGGATTCAGCTCTTAGGTTATGTTTACACTACAAGGTTTTTGCACAAAAACCAGCAGAGCGTTCACACCTCGGCTACGTCTACACTGGCCCCTTTTCCGGAAGGGGCATGTAAATTTCACTAGTCGTCGTAGGGAAATCCACGGGGGATTTAAATATCCCCCGCGGCATTTAAATAAAAATGTCCGCCGCTTTTTTCCGGCTTTTAAAAAAGCCGGAAAAGAGCGTCTAGACTGGCCCCGATCCTCCGGAAAAAGTGCCCTTTTTCAAAGTAGGAATAAGAGCCTCCAGAAAAGGGCACTTTTTCCGGAGGATCGGGGCCAGTCTAGACGCTCTTTTCCGGCTTTTTTAAAAGCCGGAAAAAAGCGGCGGACATTTTTATTTAAATGCCGCGGGGGATATTTAAATCCCCCGCGGATTTCCCTACGACGACTAGTGAAATTTACATGCCCCTTCCGGAAAAGGGGCCAGTGTAGACGTAGCCCTCAAGTGCATTTTTGTGCCAAAAAAAATACTGTAAATTGACAGGACAGAGGGCTTTTGCCTGTAGTTATTCCTCTCCCCACGAGGCATAACTCCTTTTTGCGCTACAGCGCTTGCACAAAAAGGCATGTGTGGATGCTCTGCAGGGGTTTCTTGCACAAAAAGAGCCTATCAGAAAAAGCACATCTGTGAATGGCCATTAGAACTTTCGTGCGGCTGCTCTCTTGCACAAAAGCGCATTGCTTTTGCCATGCACTTTTGAGGTGTGGACATGCTTTTACGCAAGAAGTTTTTGCAGAAGATCTCTTCCGCAAAAAGCTTCTTGCACAAAAACCTTGCAGTGTAGACAAAGCCTCAGTCTTGATCTTAGCCACCTGCTTAAAGCAACACCCACAGCCACACCGAACACAGCAGCAGCCATGCAGACGGACTCCCACATTCCTGCACAGGACAGCGGAGACTTGTGCCTGCCTCATTGCAGAAAGAATATTTGGTCGTTAATGACAGTGTTTGGGCCATGTTCTTAGATCAAAGATTACAGAGGCTGTTTTATCAAAACCACTCCGTGTCTGTAGGTTTGCTTTTATTTCAGGGCCTACTAAGGAGGAACTTTGAGCCATGTTCTCTGTTTGCCAGCAGAGGTCAGCCCACACCTCTTTAAGGACAGAGGATTCCAGGCCGGGTCCAACAGAGGCAGTTGGACTGTGAGTACTTGAGAGCAGGCTGTGGAAAGCTTTGCTCCCATGGGAGTGCCCTGATCCGTTTGCTAAAGAAGCCCCTCTCCTAGCTCCAACCAGATGGAAATCTTCTGCACAGCAAAGGCTTCTCACCCTCCACTGAGCTCAGAGCTTTCCTCCTGCTCCCATTGAGGGATGTGAGCCGGGCCCACCCCAGGCTGGGTTCTTTTAGCTGCTACAGGCTACATTGAAAACACACTTAGATGTAACAGTTTCAAGAGTCTGGGGCCGCATCCCTGCTTCCCATGAAGCCGACTGTGATCAGTCAACCCTGGGGCCAGATAAATATCCCAGAGGGTACCTACCAGATCACAAGCCCACAGATACCTGGGTAAAAAATGGGGCGAACTGGCACAAGATCATCCTTCCAGCTTCTAAGGATTAGTGTAAAAGCCAGTGGGAGACGGGTGACTGGCTGGCAGCTGTAGTGCCCTTACGAGCTGCCTTAGGATTGTACAAGCTATATGAGGGGTGGAGGGAAACATGTAAACCAGGTGTCCTGGGCGAATTGCAAAGTGGCAAATTATAACCTGCCAGCCTGGAAGTTCCCCAGATCCTGGCTCCTCAAGATGCACCAGGACTGGCTGGCCACCTTCTCACTAGGGGTACGTCTAAACTACATGCCTCTGTCGGCAGAGGCATGTAGATTTGTTTGTTCAGAAAAGGCAAATGAAGCCGCGATTTAAATGATCGCGGCTTCATTTACATTTACATGGCTGCCGCGCTGAGCCGACAAACAGCTGATCAGCTGTTTGTCGACTCGCGCGCTAGTCTAGACGTTCCCCCTGTCAACATCAAAGCCCTTTGTCTGCAGCCCCGGTAAACCTCATTCCATTTAAATCGCGGCTTCATTTGCCTTTGCTGATCTGTCTAATCTACATGCCTCTGCCGACAGAGGCATGTAGTCTAGACACAGCCTAGATGTGGACCTTAGCCACAAGGTTTGGAGCCACCCTTGGATTTTCCCCAAGGGTCAGACAGGGAATCATGGGGGTGCTGCTGCTGGATGTGTTTGTGCAGGTGGAGAAATGCAGCTGACCCAGACCCACACCCCAGATTGGATCTGCACAAACAAACCCAGCAGCAGCAGCACCCCCACTCTCTAGCGCCGCCGGCTCCCCGTTGATTCCGGGATCTAGGGCACAACTCTTTCTAAATGCCCCCAGGATTTGTTCCAACAGACCCTCTTCCATTCTCACGCCCATCCAGCCGGGGACTCCTTGCACACCGGATTGCAACTTGCTGGTCTAACAGCCACTCCTTCCCTGCCGCACCCGCTCTCCCACGGAGAGCTACCTTCCCTCCTTTGCTTTACCCTCTTCCCTGCTAGCATTTATCCTGCAACTGGATTATTTGATGCCCTCTTCCCGGAGCACTCCAGGGTACCACTTGCTGAGCTCAACACGAGGCAGCTGGACTGTGAGTCCTTGGGGACCAACTGAAATATTCATTTGACTGGAGATGTCAAAAGGATTTAGACGGAAGTTTTAAGCCCAAGTTTGGCTAGTATGGGACTGACCCAGGGGCCTTCGCTGAGTCGCTATCACTTCCTAAAGGACCAGTCTATGTAAGGTGTGGGCTCTTTACTCCTGGGCATTCACTCACCCTAACCAGCATTTGCATCAAATCGGTCCAAGTGTCAGCCAAATCCCAGCACATAACAAGCAGAGGAGCCAGACTCTGATCCCAGTTACACCAGCATGGCTGAGGAGTAACTCCATTAGTGCCCATGCACTCACTCTGAATTCGCACCAGCCTGGCTGGGATCAGGATCTGGCTCAAGGCTTCTACCAGCAAGAGGAGAGAGTCGCAGATGCTCTGGACTTTTGCAGCTTCATTCCTTAATCCAGGCTCCCCGCTGCGCTTCCTGAGTGTCAGCAGAATGTGATAAATGCATCTGACAAACCTCATAGGAACCTTCATCATCAAAGCTCGTCACTCCAGAAGAACCTCTGACCTGCTGTTAAATGCCAGGCTGGCAGCCTCCTCCCCCTTCCCCAGCTGGTCTTGGAAGGAAACGCACCAGGGATATCAGTGAATGTGAATGACGGCAGGGCAGGAGGCAAAGTGAAGTCTATGGACACCGGGGAGAAGCATTAATCTCTCTTGACCCCTGTTGTTTGCACCCTGCCATTCCAGAGCAATCCCTGAAGGGGGAGGCCTTTTAACACAGATAGTCTTTCCAAGATTAATGATGTTTCAGAGCTCAGACAGTATTATCTGCATTCCCTAATGCGAAGATAGCTACCCATCCATCTTTGCAACTGTCACTGAGTCCCAGCATTTCCCATTCCTTGCTGGCAATGGTCCCTCTAATTTTTTTCCATCCGTGTGTGGAATAATTTTGTTGCATGCACCAAAGCATATGTGGATGTGCACCACCACTAGAAACACACACTGCCGGCTGTGGATGCTTTGCTAATTGGCTAGGTGGCATTTGAATCTCTAATGGGGGGCTGCCCATGCGCTTAGCTTACAGGGAGCACTGCTCGATGCGACTGTGATACTTCAGCTTGTGCAAACACCCTGACAGACTGTACAGAAGAGACAGAGCTGCCTGACACCCCCGCTCTGGCCCGCTCCAGTCAGTCTCTACCGTGGCTCTCATGAGAACAATACATGCCAGTCTAAGGGGTGCTCTGTGCTTTCAGCAGGAGGGATTATTAACCACGGAGGAGGGGGGCTGGAGCAGCTCCACTCAAGTAATAGGAATTACTTCCTGTTTACACAGCAGGGACCTGGACCAGACTGGAAGCGAGAGAACAGCATTAGCAGAGCCAGTATTTTTGCAGGGCAAAGCAGAATTGACAGCGATAGAGGAACCCCCTATTGTCTCAGGCCAATGAGCCGTCTAGGTCAGGGGCTTGTCTCTGAAAGTGGCCAGGACTAGCTGCGTCAGTGGAAGGTGCATGAAACTCTGCCCTAGGCAGCTGTGGGAGAAAACCTGCCCCTGTGGAAAGTCCCTTCCTACCCCCCGGTCCCTTAGAGGCAGGTTTGAGCTCTGCTGTGGAGGACTTGTGATTCCTGAACTCCTGGCCAAGCTCTGCTCCCAGGTACACTGGGGTGGATCTGACTGGGCCAGGGAGCTGAGGATAGTCTTGGCTCTTCCTTTGAGGGAGAACAGTGACACCCGGCAGGCGTCCCACTTGGACACGTCTGGGCTGTCAGCATGGAACAAAAGGGGAAGGCAACTAAATGACGGGGGGGGGAGGGAGAAGAGGGAGGGAGGTGAGTGCCTGCCGCTGGGTCATTGCCAGAGGAGCACAGCATGTGATGCTGTGCACTGATCCCGGGCACAGCCTTGCCACCAAACAGCTGGAGGTGGCAGGCAGGTGAATGCTCAGATACCCAAGCAAAATGTTAACGGCTAATAAGGGGCCCCTTGGGCCAGCTTCCATCGGGGACCTGGTGCTCCTGCCTTGATGGAAATGCTGCACACACGTCACTGCCCTTTAAGCTGGCTGCCGGGAGCAGGAAGCGCAGGCAAGACCCATCTGGAGGAGGCTGCAGGGGTCAGCGAGCTAGCAGCGAGTTGGGGAATGAAGAAATTGCCTCATTGCTCAAATGGGACCGAAATGCATTAGCCCAGCACGACGGAGCATGCTGCAGGCTTCCAGCCTTAGATCCTAGCTTCCTCCCAGCTAGACCCTTCGCGGCTGGAGCAGAAATGCAAGAGAAGGCGCTTTACTAATAATTACACTTTTGCCTGGTCAACGGCACCTGTCATACGAGGATCTCAGAGCACTGTAAGCGTTATCACACTGCTGCAAGGTAGGCCAGGGCCATCACCCCCATTTCATGGATGGGAAAGCAGAGGCACCAAGGAGCTAAGTGTGATGATGCAGTCGGGGTTTCCCCGTTCCTGCACCCCTGTAGCCGCAAAAACAGACTACGCCCGCCGGTAGAATAGAGGGGTTTTATTGCTTCTCCAGGATACAGCACAGCCTAGCCATGATGGCTGTGTCTAGACTGGCCAGTTTTTCCGGAAAATCAGCTGCTTTTCCGGAAAAACTTGCCAGCTGTCTACACTGGCCGCTTGAATTTCCGCAAAAGCACTGACTTCCTACTGTAAGAAATCAGTGCTTCTTGCGGAAATACTATTCAGCTCCCATTCAGGCAAAAGTGTAGACAGCTCAGATTTGTTTTCCGCAAACAAGCCCCGATCGCGAAAATGGCGATCGGGGCTTTTTTGTGCAAAAGCGCATCTAGATTGGCCACGGACGCTTTTCCGCAAGAAGTGCTTTTGAAGAAAAGCATCCTGCCAATCTAGACGCTCTGTTCCGAAAATGCTTTTAACGGAAAACTTTTCCATTAAAAGCATTTCCGGAAAATCATGCCAGTGTAGACGCAGCCAATGTGTTTACAGAAGTCTGGGCCAGGATACTTCAGATCCCTTGAGATGGGGTCCCTAGGCCCCTGGATTCCAGCCCGCTCCTCAGACTGGTTCCTCCATGATTCCAGCCCCAGACTGACTCTTCCCCCAACCCCTCAGTTCCTTTGTTCAGCCTCTTCCCTTAACTTGTAGAACTGGTTTTAGCCACTGCCCTGGGGCGGTACGGCACCCCCTGCTGGGCTGTGCTTACAGACAGCTGCCAGTGGGGGTCCCCCACAGCCCACAGCCCAAGCATAGCAACCAGCAAGGAACTTACACTACACCACACTAAGTGACTTGCCCAAGGCCACATGACAGATCTGTAGCAGAACTGGGACTAAACTTCACAGGTGCCAGCTCCCAATGCTTTGCTTTAACATCTGGGCAGTGGAGTCTCCATCTGCAACAAGGGCAGGGCAACTTGTGGCTGTGATAAGTGGCCGGGTGACCTGCTCTGCCTCAGTTTATCTTCTGGGGTCCACCACTCTTCCGATTCTGCTGGATTAGAAATTCGGCTTCCGGGAGCCTGGTTTATAGACCCTCGTGGGCCAGAGGTTGGCCTCGCACAGGCAGAAACTCATTTCAGTTTTCAGAGACCAAGGGCCACTTCAGGGGTTACTCAAGAGCCAGTGAACAAAGTGGCTATGGGGCAGTCTAAGCCGAGGGCCAGCAGCAACCAGAGCATTCATGTCTCCGCACACCTGGCTCTCTCTGTCTTGCGGGTAGGCTTGCCAGGTGTCTGGTTTTGGCTGGACAGTCTGGTATTTGCAGTCTCTGTCTGGTAAAAAAAAAAAAAAACCCAGAAAATAACAGACATGTAAAATGTCTGGTATTTTCTGTTCTTCTCAGATGGAAGGCCACTTGGGACATTCTTCCCCTGCCGCATCTGGTGGGAGCAGTGGGATTTAAAGGTGCAGTGTCACTTTTTTTTTTTTTTTTGCTCAACCAATTTTTCCTCACTATCGTCAGTATTTTCTGTGAAAGTATCTGGCAACCCTACTTGGGTGTATGTGCAGATTCTCCCCGAGAGTACTGTGTTCTGGGTGCGACTGTCACACACAGAAAGACCATACCAGACAGTCTTGCCCAAATCCAGCCCCCCGCCAGGATTCGATCGTGCTCTGTACAGATGTGGCTGGCACAGAGGAGCAGCAGCAAATGCTGCTTTGCCCCTGTGTGGCTGACTCACTCCTTTTAGGAGCCCATGGGGGGGGGCAGGCATTGCAGTGATCTGGGAAGTAATCTGGGAGAGACATGATGGCAGTGCAGGCCAATCTGCATTTCTCCACCCAGAAAGTGGCAGACGGTGCCACTTCCTAGCTCATCTCCAAAATTGTTTCTTGGCCCCCAGCTATCTCCCAGCCCCCTTTTTCCTCCCTAGGACTGCAGCTTTGGGAAGAAGCTTTCATCTTCTGACTGGATGGAGCCCAGTGACATTTCTTACAGCTGTTGCGACTATTAAACCCCAGCTTTCCAGTGCTAATCAAGACCCAGCGGAGGGAACGTGGGCTGGACAATGCAGGAGAAACAGGAGATATTTATCAAGTGGCTTCTCCTTCTAATCACTTAGCTAGGGACACGGATGCTGCCTGGATGGAGCCAGCTTGCCTCTCACTGCTGAACCCCAGGTCTCCAGGTAATTTACTTCCCAGCCACCATCCCAGAGCTCATTAGCCACTGGTGGGCTGACTGGCTAATGGAGCCGAGCCCTGCCAGAGGCTGGCCGCAGGAGCATGGGCAGGAGAAGCGCCTGGCTTCACCGAAAGGTCCAACTGCGCTATGTAAGCCAGTGAGTGACACAAGAACATCTGTGCAGCCTGGTGAGCTCTTGGCTGCTACATCCCACCCTGCCTTTCTGGCCTGACTCCTGAGATCTGCTGATCTGACTTGTCCCTCATTGCTACTGTGCTGGTTGCTGGGTTCCTGAGGCCAACCCAGTGCCAGCTCTTGGCCTTGAACTTTGGTTCTGACCCTCAGCTCTGCTTCCTGGCACCTGCTCTCACCCCATAGGACTGACAGACCACGTCCTGCTCCCTAAGGGTATGTCTAGGCTACCCAATGCAGTCAATGAAGCCGGGATTTAAATATCCCCGGCTTCATTAAAATAAAAATGGCCGCCATGCTGTGCTGGCTCAGCTGATCGTCGGCACAGTGCGCAAGTCGAGACACTGATCGGTCAACAGGGGAAGCCTTTGTTGACCACTCCCTTATGCCTCGTGAATACAGCATCTTGCCCCAGGGGGCCCATTTCCAGCCTAACAGAGGCTAGGGACATTGTTCCTACCCATCCTGGCTAATAAGTATTTATGTACATGTCCTCCATGAATGTATCTAGTTCTTTTTTGAACCCTGTTTAAGTCCTGGTCTTCACATCACAACATCCACTAGCAAAATTCTAAAGCAGGATTTAAAGCCACATAAGGGTCACAAGTTTCATAGAGCTTCAGGGAGTAGCCTTAATCCAGTGGTCTCCAACCTTTTTACACTCAAGATCACTTTTTAAAGTCTCAGAACAGGCGAAGATCTACCACCCCGCCCCTTCCCTGAAGCCCCGCCCTCTCCATTCTCCTGTTCATCACTTGCTATCCCCAGCCATTATATTCTCTGTTAAACAGTTTATTTTTAAATTATGCAATATATAAAATTAAAATCACGTTTATAGTTGGTCTGTTTTTAACTCATGCTATTTAAATGTCAAATGAAGCATTTACAATTATACATTTTGTTCTCTGCTATTTTGTAAATCTAAAATCAAGAATTGATAATTATATATTTTTTCTTCCAATAACAAAGTCTCAGTGTGACACCTGTGACTGAACAGTATCTGCCAGCGTCTTGAAGTCTGGGTTGTAGTCTGAGATTGCTAGTCGTATACAGTCCATCAGACGGGCATCTGTGATCCTGCGCTCAGCCTGGGAAGCTTGCTCCAGCACAGCTGGAGCTAGAAGCAGCCTCCCTGGGCTGAGCGCAGGGCAGCCGGGCTGGAGGGAAGAGAAGTGGTTGCCTGGCCAGCTGAAAGCCACAGTCAGCTTGCTGGGGTGTTTCAGCCCTCCTGACCTCCCAGCTCCCACCATTCCTCGCAGCTACTCACCTGTGTTGTTGCTCGGTGAGTAGCTGCTCCTCAAATGAGGAAATCTAATGTAAATGTACTGCGCAGGTGCGCAGTTCAGAGAGGGCTCAAGAGCTATGCTTAGAGCCCCTGAGATGTACTGGTAGATCGCGATCTACTGGTTGGTGACCACGGCCCTTAGTCTGTCACAGAAAAAAAAAAAGAAATGGTCTGGTAGCACTTTATAGACTAACAAAACATGTAGATAGTATCATGAACTTTCGTGGGCACAGCCCACTTCTTCAGATGACTGGAGTTATGAGTTTGGGACGTGTACACCCGAAATAAATAGGAGAGGGGAAGGGGAGGTGGGAGGGAAGAAAAAAGGACCCGGGTGGGGGACAGGGCATCAGTAAGTATCTGACGATTGGCTAGTTAAACCGAAGCAGATAAAAATCAAAGTCAATAGATAGATTCCCATGTCAGGAAGGATACAACACAGAGAGCTGTTTGCACCTTCAATGGTTGTTAAATTGGTAATGTCCCAACCAACTTTCATCACGATTGAGTCCATTAGCATGTGAATTGAATTTGCGGATGAACTCTAATTCCAATGCTTCCCTGTGGATCTGGCTTGTAGAACTGGTTTGTGACAAGACAGCTACTTGGAGATCTTTCAAAGTGTGATTTGGAAGGTTGAAGTGTTCTCCAGGGCTGTGTCCAGACTGAGGGGTTTTTTCGGGAAAAGTAGCCTTTTTCCGAAAAAACTTCACCTGCGTCTAGACTGCAGCCGCGTTCTTTCAAAATTAAATTGAAAGAATGCGGCTTTTCTTTCGACGGCGGTAAACCTCATTGCACGAGGAAGAACGCCTTCTTTCGAAAGTGCTCTTTCGAAAGAAGGCGTTCTTGAATGTAAATAGGACTTCTTCAAAAGAGAGCATCCAGACTCACTGGGTGCTTTCTTTCGAAAAAGTGGCTTGCTTTTTCGAAAGTTCCGCATGCAGTCTAGACGCTCTCTTTCGAAAGAGGCTCTTTCGAAAGTATCTTTCGAAAGAGCCTCTTTCGAAAGAGGCTTGCAGTCTAGACATAGCCCAGGAGGCTTCTGTATGTTTCCTTTGCGTAGATCTGATTTGTGTCCATTGATTTTTTCCCGCAGAGACTGTCCAGTTTGTCCAATATATATAGCAGTGGGGCACTGCTGGCATTTGATGGCATAGATCACATTAATGGATGTGCAGTCAAATGACCTTTTGATTTGATAGCTTATGTTGTTGGCTCCAGTGATGAATTCGCCAGTATAAATATGTGGGCAGAGTTGGCATCTTTTTTGGTTGCAAGTGTGGAAGATAACGAGCCTTTACTCTGCGTTGTGTTTAAGCAACAAGTTGCCAGAGGCAGTTTATTCGAGCAATATTGCAAGGGAAGACAGCATAAGCGGATCTTCAAATACAAAACAATTAAGAGCCAATATATAGACCTTTTTGTTACATATAACATTAAACAATTACTTCCCTGCCCACTTAGTTCCCATCGGACACTGTTTTATCTTACGGTTCTTACTGAGGTAAGCATTCCACTCTTATCTTGGAGAGAGAGACAGAGAGGCGAACACAGCGTCTCTTCTAGCTCTCACGTTAGCAGGAGTCAGAGTGAACCAGACTCTTGCTCTGCTACTGACAAACCCTGAAATGGCCACCCAAATCTCCTTTCCCTTAGTCCTGCTTCCTGGAGGCTTATGATGTGGTTGTGTAGCATGGTTACCAGAAAGAATTTGTTTCTGGTTAGGGGATTGTCTGTAAGCAAGACGTTTCACAGAGGTAGCTGAGTTAGTCTGTAACACGAAAAGCTTAAAAAACAACAAATAGTCTGGTAGCACTTTAAAGACTAACAAAACATGTAGATGGTATTGTGCGCTTTCATGGGCACAGCCCACTTCTTCAGATGCCCAAAGTGTTGCATGTCCAGAACGGTTATTTTGACCTTATGATCTATAGATACATACAGACATAAGGCCAGTCAAACTCCCCCTTGCCTTTCCAGCAAATGAGAACCAGGTTATGAGCAGGCGAAATGACATCTGACTGTCAATCTTTATTTATTTACTAAAGGTGCTCAGATCCAATCTCAAATCCTCCAGAAGGCAAATTTTCTTGTCCCATTCTTTGCCAGTGCAAATGTTGTGGCTTTAATGATTTCTCCTCTCAATAGGGCTCAGATTAAATGTGGTTGTATCAACAAAGCAGCCCAGAGATCTAATAACATCCATCTTCTCACTCTGTCATAAGGGGATGCTTATAACCCATCTCCTTGAAATGCCCATTCCCAGAGAGGCCTTTAACCATTGTGTTATCAATTGGTTTCACAGAGGAATAAACAGCGAAAACGATGCATGCATTCACACACATACAGGGAAATTCCTTTCACACATCCAGCGCCAATGCGAATCTCAATCTTGATGAAATTAGGCCTAATAAAAAGCCAGATGGCTCATCATTTCCATTTGATCCAGAAGACTTCTGCTTAATGGCCCAAACGCTCTGCACCACACGTGGGGAATAGATCTTTGTGTGGGATAAAGACCTATTATTCCTCTTCCAGGGAAATTCATATTCAGTGAGCCCAAATTGCAGGCCCCAAGAGTGGAGAAGTGGCTGATTAAATCATGCTTTCTCTAATCAGATATAAAGATTAATCTGGAGGGGTGGAGGGTGTCAAAAGTCAGTGGAAAACATTCCAGAAAATGAGAATGACCTTGGCTTGGAGTTGTTTATCAATTGCAGCACCATGGTATCTGAGCCCCTACTATTGGTTCTTTACAGTGGAAAGACCCCCTAAAAAACCTGTTACCAAAGAGCCAGTCCAGCTCCAACATCTGGACGGACGCCGAGGCTTCATGCCATCTCCACTGCTATTCCCCTAGACTGACGTCTCGTGTTACCAAAGGGACAGCCCTTCCCGTTATGCAGAAGAGCTCCCAATAACGGGAACCACCCGCAGAGTTCGCACATTACTGATGAGCATGCTGAACAGTCAGGGCATGAGCTCACCCGGCATTAACACTGAGACCATGGTGACTCCGTGTTGCCTGTGGGGCTCCCGTTCCCTTGAGCCCCGGCGGGGCGCCTGGGCAGGGCTGGGTGGGGTTCCGTAGCAGAAGCCGTGCCAACACTGGGTGGAATGGTGTAGCTGGGGTGTTGAGAATCACCCCACAACCCTGCTGCTCTCTCCTGACAGGTTTTGCTGGTCACATGATGCCGCTGACAGCGCCCCCATTGGTGGGCTTGATCTTGCCCTGCGCATGTGAGAGAGGGTCACTTGGACCAGGCCAGAGGATGTCGTGTTCAGGAGTCTTTACGCAGGGGGAGCTCTCGCTCGCCCTGGGGCTGGGTCCAGCCTCTGGAAGAGGAGAAGTGCGCCGAGCTGTAGCGCACGGGGAGCTCGCCCCCCGGCTGGGAAACGGGACGTAAATGCACAACCACCTTCGTGTGCTGGTTGACCCCAACCTCCCGGCCAGACTGTGGCTGGCTCTCCCAGCCTCCCAAAGCCAAGAGCCAAGGCCTTGCCCAGCTGGGGCCAGAGCCACCATTTCCTGCGAATGCTTCTGACCATGCAGCTTCGCTATGGGGGGAGCTCCCTGCAGACCCAGGGAGAAGAGCGAATGCTGCTGCTGGGCCAGAGCGGCCGCTCCTGCCTGCCCTCCCGGGCAGAGTCTGCATTTGCAGCAAAGCCCCAGACAGCTGGGCACCCAAGGCCCAGTCCTGCTTGTAACCCCATGCTGCACGTAGGCCTGAGAGACGGGAAAAGGCGACAGGTGGGAAAAGGAAAGAGAAGATGCTCCCAGACACCCCTGAAGCCAGGCCAGGGGTGCAATTCAATCTGCGAGAAGGGGAGGAGGGAGCCACTTGCAAGGCCCCCGTCTGGAGCTCAGGGTGAACCCCTACAAAGGGGGGTTGGTTCAGGCATGTCCCCGATTTCAAAGCAATGCTCTTCATGGGAAAAGTACACTTCAGAAGACACCCAGGCCAATGCTGTCCCGCTAGACATTCCGGGAGGAAGAGATTTTCTTCACTCTTCATGCACAAGACACCAGGGCAGAGGCGGGGAACCTTTTTTGGGGGTCAGGGGCCACTAACCCACAGAAAAAATCATTCGGGGGCCACACACAAGTGAGAAGCCCCTGACTGAGAAGGAAAAAGACACTCCCCATATTCCCAGAGCCTAGAGGGACCCAGGCTTGTAGATTTTGTGTGCTCCAGCCCAGTGGTGGGTGACGGGGGGTGGAAGCACCAGCTTGGGCTCCCCAGTGCGGGGGGGGAGGGGAAGGGATTCCTGAGCCTCCGGGGCTGGATCCAGGCAAGCTGGTGGATGCATTTAGCCCCTGGGCTTGAGGTTCCCCACCCCTGCACTAGGGAATTCCCTCGGCATTTAAATCAGGTTCTAACTTCACTCCTCAGCCTCCAAGCCAGCGAGAACATACATGGCAACAATTGCAGCTTTCTGAGCCCACTGGTCACATCTGCAAGACTTAGAATTCTCTTGCACGCTCCAGACCGCACCCTCTCCCCTCCTCTCACCAGGTACCAGTGCAATTAAGAGAACACACTCTTCTCTAGCATGCATGTTTATGGGATCTGCAGGGCTCCCCGGCAAGTGCTGTTCCGCAATGACAGAGCAGCTGTGTGTATGGGAGGGGGATGCTCTGCAGACCCTGCCTCTTCCTCGATTGCTCTACAGGAGCACAGAAAAGCAGGTAGCAGGGTGAGTGACGCAGTCAGGCAACCCTGAGCAAAACACACGGACACAGGTGGCCTCAGAAGAGCAGGCTGCAGATGAACAATGACAGGATGGGGCTGCCGTACAGCTCAAGGAGAGCAAAATGCTCTTCTCCTTGCCAGCCAAAGAGAGAGTTAAGTTCTCTCCTTTCCATGGGCTACTGAAAGCCGATCAGAACCTCTCCAACCAATCGTGGCTGTGGCAGGAGCTCAGAGGTGGCCCGAGACGGGTGGAGGGGAGGTATAAAGGCTGGTCACCAGAGACTCAGAGTGACATTGCAACAGGAGAGACTGGAAGGGAAGAGGAGCCAGAGACGCACTGTCACCCGGGGAGACACCGCAACACGACGATGAACCCGAAGCTTATTTTCTCCGGTGGATTTCTGATGCTGCTTCTCCTCAGCCAGGACCAAGCAAGAGCTAAACCCATCTCCAGTTTACAGGTAAGAGAGCAGCTGCTCGTTTCAACATCGGGTGGCTGATGATGCCTTGCAAATGAGAATTACTTGCTCCAAAGCTTCAGACTCAATATGGCTCTTCTTAGCCCTCTCTGGCTGCTGGAAGACGCCCTAGGGCTCAGGACATCAGGGTCACCAAGCGGGCAGACAGAGGTTATTAATGGAGCAAAAGCAAAACTATTCCTTGACTGATTTCTGTCTCAAGGGGCTTCAGATAGTTGGAGGCCAAGTGCTGTTTGTTCCCTCAGCGGGAGGGAGGCTGCAAAGTTTAGGGGCAGTCTGGGATTGGGTGAAGTTATGAAACTTCAGAGGGAAGGAAGCTGCATGTTCTTACCCAGAGCAGGATTTTAATAGGATTCAAAAAAGAGCTACCTACATTCATGGAGGGCAGGTCCATCACTGGCTAGTAGCCACGATGGGCAGGGATGGTGGCCCTGGCCTCTGTCTGTCAGGAGCTGGGAATGGGCGACAGGGGAGGGATCACTTGATTCCCTGCTCTGTTCATTCCCCCTGGGGGCACCTGGCATTGGCCACTGTGGGAGCACAGGATACTGGGCTAGATGGACCTTTTGTCTGACCCAGTGTGGCCGTTCTTCTGAGCCTGGCTGCCCTCCCATCTGGAGCTCTGACCCAGGCACTAGCAAGCTCATCCCTTCAGTTCCTAAGCTGCCTTGGTGTTTAGCAGGAGTCTCTGGTTCAGGCAACATGATATTAAACAAGCAGGGGAATCGTCTCGCAACAGAACGGCAAAGGATTCAGTCTCTTGCTTGAGAACCTGGGAGAGAGGCGGAATCCTCAGCTTTTAATAAAAAAGCATTTTAAGTATCTCTGGTAGGAAGAATTTCTCCTAATTATCCCATCAGCAGCCCAACATCCCTATATACACCATGTAACCCTGCAGTCCCCGCAGAGCAAATCCTTCCAGCATCAGGCTAGCCTCTCCCCAGCCACTCCACCACCTCCATCCTTTTCCTACTCTTCCTTTAGTCCCCCCCAAGCCTCTTCGTTTACCATCCCAGGCACCAGGCTCTCAGCTTTAGGAGAGCCTCTTCTTACACCCCTCAATTTCCATGATCACGTCAAACTAAGATCGCAGCAGTCTATGCATTGGCGACCCAGCGCGCTACGGAAAATGGAGTCACTGGGACAGTGAAGAAGCAAGATCATTACTTGGCTGACGTGCTAGCACATTTTCTTGTCTACACCAAGCATCCAATGGGGTCTTTCCAAATTAGCAGCGATGTCAATAATCAACGGAGTCGCTGAACCACCATCCCTCCTCCTCTCTCCCCATTGTCTTTCAGAGCCTGTCCAGATTGCTAGAGGAGGAGCAGGAGCATCCCCTGGCCTCAGAGGAGATGGACCAGGAGCGAGAAGACATGATCCCCGCAGGTGCCTTCGACCTACAGGATTCCGAGCTCCAATGGGCCCGACACTCCAGGGACCAGCCCGAGGGGGGCCCCGTGAGCGACAGTACTTTCCAGAGGCTCTTCAGCGATCTCCTGGGTTCATCCAGGAGATACAGAGGCAGGAGCAAAAAGGGCCTGTCCAGGGGCTGTTTTGGTGTCAAGCTGGACCGAATTGGCTCCTTGAGCGGACTGGGATGCTAACTGTTCATGAGGGTAAGAGGAGACTGTGTGTGTGTGTGTGTGTGTGTGTGTGTGTGAGAGAGAGAGAGAGAGGAGACTGTGTGTGTGTGTGTGTGTGTGTGTGTGTGTGTGTGTGTGTGTGTGTGTGTGTCTGTCTGGCAGGGGTAGGAAAACACAGAGGAGGAAGAATTTAAGGCTGAAATGGAAAGAAAAGAGCCGTATAGCCCTTACCATCCCTCCTTCCCTCAGGATCAGCTTCACCCTCGTGCAACTACACGGACGTCCCCGGCACCGCCTACACATTTGGCTCATTCATCTCACCCCCCACCCCCACACTTTCCTCTTCACCTCCTCCGCCTTCTCCAAATCAGCTGCCTGTGGTTTGTCCTGCCTCAGAGCAGGGTAAGCAAGCAGAACCGGGCCCTAGAAGAGGGAAATTAATTAGCTCCCATTGGTGAGACTTTACTGCTTTCCTCTCTGTCACTTATTTCTGTTTCCTTGGCAGGACTAAGATTTTCAGGACCTGGAGGACCCACTGCCTTTCCATGAGATGTCCAACTCAAATTGTTCCCACTCCCTTGTTGACGTTGCCTGGAAGGAGTTCCTCCAGTGCCATCCCACACTGTCGAAACGGGCCATTGTAGGTATCACTGTATAAACTTAGCCAGACTGTTCTCTCTTTCGTTTATCTATCTTGTTTATAGGCCATATGTATGAAAATGCTCTCCCAGAGCTGTCCTCATTGTGCTGAAAATACATCAGTTTTCAACAGTTGTTGAATTTATTTCAAACCTCCCCTCTGATTTTCTTCCTCATCCATCATTCCTGAGGACAAAGGGTTGCCCTGATTTACATCTGATCTAATAAATATGAACTATTCCAATTCATCTGAATGCTGGTCAATGGCTAACATGCATGTCCTGAGAGGCTGTCTGAAGAAAAAGGGCATTACTTAAGAAAAGCAGCTTAGGGAGAAAGAAAAGCCCAAGAGAACACAGCGTAGCTAGGAACATAAGAATAGCCATACTGGAGCAGAGCAAAGGTCCATCTAGCCCAGTATCCTGTTTTACAACAGTGGCCAAATGCCAGGTGCCCCAGAGCAAGTGAACAGGATAGATAATCACCATATGATCCCTTTCCTATCACCCATTCCCAGTCTCTAACAAACAGAGGGAAAGAGACACCCTTCCTACCCATTCTGGTTAATAAATACTGATGAACCTTATCTTTCATGAATTTATCTAGCTCTTTTTGAACCCTGCTAAAGTCCTGCCCTTCACAACATCCTCTTGCAAGGAGTTCCACAGGTTGACTGTGCATAGTGTGCGTAGCTGACGTAACAGCCCTCAGCAGGGGTCAAACCCTCACCCTGTAGCACCAAAGCATTTGTCTCTATCACTTGAGATAAAGGGGTAACTTCATGAATTTGCAGCAGTGGTAGGGTGTTATTCTCAATGTGGCCCAGCAGCTAGAAGGGGATGACACACACTTCACAAGCCAGATACAGTGAGCTGAGGCCCTTGTGCGTACCATTCTAAGGAAGTTTTCACCTTGTTAAGCACCACAAAGTCCCAGCTGAAGTGCTTGTGGGAGGTTTGCATGTCTAAGGCTCAGTCTTGTCTAGAAAAACATTGTCCTCCTTGAAGGGAAGCTCATGGCAAACCCTACTCCCTCTTATGCACGGATCACTTGGGACACAGGCTATTTTTCTGACAAAAGTCAAGGTTATGTCCAAAATTACCCAGGTCAGCTCTTTGCAACAAAGAGTTTAGCCACTGATCCTACCCCTGTTTTCCTGTGTCTCAAGCTACATCCACACTACAGCCTGTGTACCAACCTCCTCAGCCACGTAAGTTACGCCGTCATAAGCGCTCACGTGCAGAGCTCTGTGTTGGCAGAAGAGCTTCTCCCCCTGACACAGCTTGTGCTGCGTGCGGAGGTGGTTTTATCATGCCATCGGGAGCGCTCTCTCCTGTCGGCACAGAGCATCGTCACCAGACGTGCGGCACCCACACAGCTGCAGCGCGGTAACTGCAGGCCTGGCCCCAGACTGGTTCACGGTTGCTTGATGTGTGTGAACGTAATTCGGTCCAAAGGCTGCTCACTGAGGAGCGGAGTGGGCAGCCCCGACGCAGGGGAGCAGTGCCACTGACATCATTATGAGGACTGTTCAGATAGGAACAGGGGTCAGGTTATTGGGCACAGACGGTCGGCTGCCTGCCAGGATAGTCCAGCAGATTTTCAGTGCAGATCCCCCCTTGGCTGGACTGCGTATGTAAGCCCCACTGTGGTGCTTCCCTTCCCTGATTGCAAGAGTTGCATTCTTAAAAGCAGGTGTCCAGTGACAACTCTTCCAATCACTGATCTGAAATTTACTTACTGTCCTGAGCAAACACTCTGCCTGGAAACTGGCTCTCCACAGCATTCCCGGGAAGAACACCCAACAGGGGTGCACAGACACCCTCAAAACCAAATCACCAACAACTGGGCACTGACAACCCCAGTGGAAGTCAAGGGAAGCTGTGAGCACAGCTATTTCCTGCCAACAGGGATCTTGCACCTGTCAAATAGCTGCAGCTGGCGAGTATGGCTGCATGTCAGTCTCAGGTGTGAGCGGAGCTCATGTAGACGTAATCCAGCTAGTCTGGGTACCCCAGAGCACTGAAGCTGCAGCAACAGGACTTCAATATGGGCCGTTCAAGCCCTGCAGAACCCTGGGTAGTTACTCGAGCATCTAGCCCAGGCTGTTGCAGCTTGAGGCTTCACTGCTCCAATATCCTAGGACTTGGAGCAAAGCTAGCTCAGCTATGTTCGGATCTGGCTACCTGAGCTGCAGGGCAGACACACGTGTTGTTCCTAGACCTGCTCTTATCCATGGTGTGTCTAGGGGAGCCCATCCTCCAAGCCTTCCGTGGCTTTGTTGACTTCTTTAGCGCTCCTGTGAAATCCAGAAGAGTTCTGGAGGATTTACTCCAGTACACATCAGAGACATGTGCCACTCAGCCAGCAGCATTGCCCCAGCTGGAAACCAGTGTAAAGCAAGTGCAGATTCCTACCTTGTATATTTTCAAGTACACTTCTGCATGCAAACACACTCCCCAGGGGAATGCTGCAAACTCATGTTCACAGTTCCATGGAAACTATCAGAACCCCCTGAGGGGAGGGGACGAATTACTCGCCAGCAGAGGTGTCCTTTTCTCTCTCACTTGTGGTTCCACTTTATCCTTTATAAATCCTTTTAACATTTAGAAGTCACCATCTGTTTATTCGCTCCTGCTACTCCTTTATCTCCCTTTCATTTCCCTTTTATCCCTGGTTCTGTCAAGTTCCTTATTCTCCACATTTCAAGAGAGAAAACAAAACAACCACCCCCCCAAAACACTATTTTCTCCTCAAAGCAGACACACAAGCTTAGTGGATTGATCTCAAGCAGCCAATGAACTGACGATCTCACAGCCCAGGAGTGGGAAAGTCCAACAGTCATTCCTGAAGGTAGCTGTCTTAGCATTCACCATATATTCTATGTAAGGGTATGTCTACACTTGCACCCTTTTTTGAGAGAGGGATGCAAATGAAGACAATTGAAATCGCAAATGAAGCTGGGATTTAAATATCCCACACTTCATTTGCATATTCGTATTATGTCGCTATTTCGAAAAAAGAAACGCAGTCTAGAAGCAGTTATTTCGAAAGAAAACCCTTCTCTCAAAATAACCCGTATTCCTCATACGAGGTTTACCAGTTATTTCAAGAGAAGGGTTTTCTCTCAAAATAACCGCGTCTTAACAGTGTCTGTTATTTTGAAATAGCGCTATTTCGAAATGGTGCCATAATGTGAATATGCAAATGAAGCGCGGGATATTTAAATCCCGGCTTCATTTGCAATTTCGAATGTCTTCATTTGCATCCCTCTCTCGAAAGAGGGTGCAAGTGTAGACATACCCTAAGAGACCAACTTTGTTTTTCATTCTGAAAAATTAATCAGCTGTTATCACCGAGAATGAACAAAACGGTCTCTTTGCTTAGGCACACAGGGCCAGGTTAAGACCTTTAGAGGCCCTAAGGACTGAAAAGATTATGGTGCCCTTCATATGTAATTCAAAATAAAAACAATGCTATACTGTAAAATCTCAGGTTTTTTTGGTGCCTCTGCTTTGCTGGTGCCATAAGTACATGCTTAGTCTGCCTATTGGGTAATCCAGCCCTGGTGAGTCTACAGGATCTTAGTTTAAAATTTGCTTTAAAATTATATCATTAGGTGTTGCTGAAAATCATAAAATTAAATTTTTTAAAAAATTGCCCCTCCATTCCGACTGCCATCAGGAATAGGGGCATCCATTTCATAGTACTGCATAGCCCGCACCCCATACATCCAAAGGACAGCCCTACTCTATAGGCTTATTTCCTGAACATCCTCTGCCAGTCTCTGGTCTCCATTTCACTGGTGTACACCCAGGGTCAGTGAAGTTACTCCAGATTCACACTTTTGTAATGGGGATGAGAATCTAGATCGCTGTGGTTTAGGACTAGGAACGGCCCACTTTTGAACAGAATCCTACAGAAGGTAAACAAGGGCGTACCTGAAATGGACAAGAACTCCAATTCTACAGAGGATGCTGTGATGCCAGCTAAACCTATTACCCAGGCATTTTGTGTCATCCTTTTAAAATGTTGTTTTTCAAAATGTCATGAGAACAATTTACATCACATCAAAGGTTCTCTAATTAAATCCCAAGGACTCACGCTGGATGTGTTTGCCTTTTAGGTAACTTGCTTATTACGAGGAGTATTTAAAATGTTCCCAGCTAACCTTAATTTAGTCTCCTAGCAAGCTAAATGGGGGAAAAGCTCATTGTTCCAGAAGCATTGTTGTTTCAGTCTGGCTGGAGCAGACTGAACAAAGCAGCACAGCATGGATTTACATACAGAAGGTATGAAAGCAGGTGAGAAGACCAGAAGTGCCTTTTCCTCTTCCTTAATGACCAAAACCACATTCTGTCGAATGCTAGGAATGGAGTACAATGACCTCTGACCTCGAAAGCCTCGAGGTGTCATCTCACTCAACATGTTGAGAGAGATGATCAGAACCTCCCAGCATGCAGCTTGTGTGCAAGTCAGTTCTGCTTATTTCATTGTCATAGGGCTAAATCCCTTTTCAGGCAACATTCCTGTGGTACTCCTGCTCCAAAGGCCACTGAATTCAGCAGAAAGATTCCTGACTTCAGTAGGCTTTCGATCCAGCACTGGGGGATGTATTATTACCATGGCACCGTCAGGACCCCAGCAGAGATCAGGACCAACATTCCCTTCAATCTTTTCTGTCCAACTGCAGAATAAATTTTATGTGCACTGGGGCATGTGCGAATGTGCACCACCACTTGAATTATTCCTAAGTGGCTGCACAAGTGCCCAGCTTACAGGGAGCACTGATCAGGGCCCAACACTGTACAGAGTTTGCAGGCTAAATAGACAAGACAGAAAGGTTGGGAGGGGGAAAAGGGGAAGTGACTTTCCCATGGTCACTTGGCAAGCCTGTGGCAGAGCCAGAAACAGAAACCAAGATTCCCAATGGCTAGGCCAGTGCCCTCACCACTGGAGAACGCACCCTCTGTGTCGTGTATTGGCCTTAGGACTACGTGAAAATTGACTGAGACCCTCAGGGTTTACAGTCATAGCGTTTGAGGCCAGAAGGGACTATTAGCACATCCTGTAGGACCTTCTGTCTATCACAGGCCACCCACACTACTCAGTATTCTCCTGCTAACCCACCCCCTGAAATTAGACCAAAGAGTTCCAGCCTTTTTGGCACCACCGCCGAGCCCGGCTCTTCCCCAGTCAACATCTTATCTCCAGCCTTGGCCATCCCTGATGCTTCAGAGGCTGGAGATTTGTCCCAGCACCAATGAAATGACACCCTTTCACACATGGTCATTTGTAGATGGGTTTGTTTGGCTGTGGTGGATAAGAAATAGTAGCAAGGCCTTGCAAAAGGTGGGCCATCCATTACCGTAACCAGTTCAATGACACAAGTGCTTGTGGCCTAGAGAGTCTCAAACTAATGCTTAATAAGGTGACCTCGTCCTCCGAGCATGACAGGTGGGCGGTCCATGAAGGATGATCTTGCCTAAGGATTGTCTCTCATTGGAAGACAAGTGTGCAGGGTGGGGGGCGTGTATGGACCGCCCCATGTACAGGCAAGTGGGAGGAGATCTGGCAAGTGAATGGTGACCGGCCTGCACTCATCACTCACATAATGGCTAGTTTGTCAGGGTACATCTACCCTACCCTGCTAGATCGATCTAGGGAGGCTAATGAGGGAGACCGGAATTGCAAATCAAGCCTGGAATTTAAATATCGTGCACTTGTTTAGCATATCCCCAGCCGGTTACCATTTTTAGAAATTGACTAGCCCGAAGTAACTGTCCACGTCTACACGCGGCAGTGAAATGGGATTCTGGATTAAAGCCCTAAATCGAATTAGGGGGTATTCCTCGTGGAATGAGGTTTACCACCTAATTCGATTTAGGGGCTTTATTCCGGAATCCCGTTTCACTGCCACTTGTAGATGCGGGCAGTTATTTCGGGCTAGTCAATTTCTAAAATGGTGACCGGCCGGGAACATGCAAATCAAGAGCGGGATATTTAAATCCCGGGCTTGATTTGCAATTCCGGTAGCTCTCATTAGCCTCCCTAGATCGATCTAGGGGGCTAGTGTAGACGTACCCACTGAGTCACTGGGGAATAACTATTTTGCAATGAGTTGTTAAACTGGCACTGCTGGTACTAGGCAAACAGTCTAATGAAATTGTAGTGCATCTGAAACGGAGATTAATTAGTGTGCACACAAAGCCACGGAGACCATCCTCCTGAGTCTTGGGAAAAGCAGCATTTTAAGGTGGAGAGGGGGAAATAGGCGTGTCCTAGCAAATTGTGAGGCTCAGTCAGATCCCACAGCACCAAAAAGCCTGGAGTTAGACACATTTAAAAATGCACAGAAATGGGGACGTGCTGCTGAGTCCCTGTCTGTGTTGAGAATTTGCCCTGATCTTAGCCATAGATGACCAGCAAATAGGGACATCCTTAGGGTTTAGGGGACCCTACACAGTGCTATGAAACTAGTGGCCCTAGGGTGGCCCAATACCTGACAGCAGCCTGGGGGATGATGATTTTTAGAGATGTGATTTTATGATCTTCAGCAACACACTAATGACAGTTTTAAAGGAAATTGTAAATGAAGGTCCTGTTGGTTACCACCGTAAAACTGACAGTATATATCTGGGGCTGGCAAAGAACATAAGAATGGCCATACTAATAGTCCATCCAGCCCAGTATCCTGTCTGCTAACAGTGGCCAATGCCAGATGCCCCAGAGGGAGGGAACACAACAGGTAATCCTCATGTGATCCCTCTCCTGCTGTCACCCATTTACAGACAAACAGGCTAGGGACACCACTCCTACCCATCCTGGCTCATAGCCATTGATGGGCCTACCGTCCATGAATCTATCTAGCTCTTTTTTGAACCCTGTTAAAGCCCTAACCTTCACCACATCCTCTGGCAAGGAGTTCCATAGATTGACTGTGCACTGAGTGAAGAAAAACTTCCTTTTGTTTGTTTTAAACCTGCTGCCCATTAATTCCATTTGGCAACCTTTAGTTCTTATATTGTGGGAATAAGTAAATCACTTTACCTTATTCACATTTTCCACACCAGTCATGATTTTACAGACCTCTATCATATCCCTCCCTGAGGCTGTGTCTAAACTACATGGCTCCGTCGACAGAGCCATGTAGATTAGGGTTATAGGCAAAGGGAAATGAAGCGGCGATTTAAATAATCGCCACTTCATTTAAATTTACATGGCTGCCGCGCTGAGCCGACAAACAGCTGATCAGCTGTTTGTCCGCTCAGCGCGCTAGTCTGGACGCTCCCCTGCCGACATCAAAGCCCTTTGTCGGCAGCCCCGTTATTCCTCGTGGGATGAGGTTTACTGGGGCTGCCGAGAAAGGGCTTTGATGTTGGCAGGGGAACGTCCAGACTAGCTCGCTGAGTGGACAAACAGCTGATCAGCTGTTTGTCGGCTCAGCGCGGCAGCCATGTAAATTTAAATGAAGCAGCGATTATTTAAATCGCCGCTTCATTTCCCTTTGCCTATAACCCTAATCTACATGGCTCCGTCGACGGAGCCGTTGACGGAGCCATGTAGTTTAGATGTATCCTGAGTGTCCTCTTTTCTAAGCTGAAAATTCTCAGTCTTTTTAATCTCTCTTCATATTGGACCCATTCCAAACCCTTCATCCTTGTTGTTGCCCTCTTCTGAAATACCTGTTAAATGGCTTTGTTACACTTGCATGGCTCTTTCACAGGTTAGATGTTCTGCAAATGGCTCTGGCAGGATTTGTCATTTAAGTTAACTAGATCCTCTCCGGAGGAAGCAGAGTCACAGAACAAGGATAGGAAGAGGTGGACGAATGGACATTAAGACCCAATGGTGCCCCAAATTTCTGGGCACCCTGCACAGCTGCATATTTTGTGTATGGGTTAGGATGGCCTTGACATAGCTGTCCTGGTGAAAAATCTACATATAGACTAGGAGCTATGATTTGTACCAGAGCAGTTAACCCCAATTTGAAGCAGGGGTAAACTCCCTGGGTGTGAATCACTTCTTTCCATGTCTACACTTGGGGTTTACATTAATGGAGCTACCCCAGTTCCTGATCATCCGTGGCTGAGATCAGTGCAAATTTGAGCATACAAGGTGGCAGTCCCTTGAAACAGACTGTTACGCAGACACCCCTGGGCGGCATGTAATAGGGTGCACCCCTGCCCAGAGAAAGCTGGCAATGCACTAGCAGAAAAGTAGCGTAAACTGGTAGCTAATGCCACTGCTGGCTGGCACCTCTAGTGGCAGAGTAAACAACCCCAATAGCCCCCAGACCAGAACCTGCCAACCCCCCACTCCACTGTCAGTGGCACAGGGGCTGCAGGTGGGGAGAGACCTTGGCAGGGAGATTTCCCTAACACCTGTCTGTGGTCACAGATCCAAACTAAGGCAACACCCAACAGGGTGCAATCTGCTGCCAGTGGAGAGACACCAGTTCCCAACCCTCCCTGCACCCCTACTGCTCCCCCCACCCCGAGACAGGAGGCTGAAGCCTGGCCCAACAGGGGTTGATTTCCCTTCCTAGGGGCTGAGCAATGGGGCAGGAGGATGAGCTCAAAGCACTGAAGGGACCCCAGTCCACTCCACCAAGCGACTGCTAGGAACGGGGGTAATTTCCTTCCTAGGGAGGGACACACCAAGGAGGCCTTTGGAAGGGGCTTGGATGCTTTATGTTGCTCCAGTGAGGGGACTCACAGCACCAACCTCCCCTCCCTCACTCTCTGAGAGGCCAACTTCAGCGCCACTGTCTGGAACCAGCTCCCTTCTCAGGGCTGAGAGCCAGAATCCGAGTGCTCTTTGCCAGCACCTGGCAGGAAGCAGCCAGGAGGTGCCGGGGGATATAAAGGAAGCCCAAAGCCCCAGCCAAAGCGCACAGGTCTCCAGGCAATGCCAGAGCCAGCCAGGATGAAAGGCACCGTGCTGGGCTGCAGGGCCTCTGTGCTCCTTGTCGCTCTGTGGGGGCCGGCAGGCGGACACCCGCTGCCCAGGAAATACACCAGCCAGCAGCTCCAGGCCCTGCAGGTGAGGAGAGGCAGAACAACATGGCTGCAGCTAGCCTGGGGGGAGGGGAGCTGGGGCTCTGTGCACAGGGGCCGTTGCTAGCACTGCTCACCCAGGGAGGATCCCTTCTGAGCAGGGTGATTGTCAGAGAGAGGAGCAGTCCACAGCTGCACACACACCCACGCCCCACCAGCGATACAGTCACACACTCCCATGCCCTGCCCCGCGCACCCGGAGTGCCTTTCCCCTCTTGTTCTGGGGCAGAGATGGGGAACCTAAGGCCCAGGGGCTGGTGCAGTCCCCAGCTTGCCTGGCTCCAGTCCCCGATGCTTAGGGCTCCCCACTCAGCATTGGGGAGCCTGAACTGGTGCACTGCCCCCCCCCCCCCCGCATCCTCTCCTGGCAGGACTGGAGCACACAAAATCTGCTAGTCTGCCCCCACCCCAGGCTCTGATGTGGGAGGGGAATGTGGGGAGTGTCTGTCTCCTCAGTCTGGGTCCATGTCAGTGAGAGGGTTGGGTGATTTTTCTGTGGGTCAATGACCCCCAACCCCAAAAAAGGTTCCAGCACCTGTTCTAGAGCCTCCTGGAGCTGCAGAAGGAGCAAAGTCAGGGGGAGGAAGAGGAGCCCCTGGGGCTGGACTACAGAGGCAAGACCACAACCCCAGCTGGGTCTTAGCTGAGCCAGACAGCAGCCCCGTTCCCCATTCCCAGCCTCCTATGCCTCAGGGGTGGTGGAGAGCCACTGGAGGAAGCTTGTGGCTTCTCCCAGGAGGACGAGGCATTTCTCCAGGTGCTTTGGGACCAGGCTGGTAGGTCTCAGTACAACCTTAGCCTGCCCTCAGCCCAGGTTCTGCCCCATAGACCCTGGCACACGAAGGCTGGTGGCGCTCACCATGTGGCCAGGGATGGCCAATAGCTCCACAAGACCCTCCTCATCCCCTGCCTTGGGGGATGGACCTTAGCTTCCCTTTGGAGTCTCTAGCAGAAAGGCCAAGCAGAAGGACTTACCAGGGGGTACCTACAGCTCCGTTGTATTAGCCACGGACCAAGCAGAGAACAGGCCGGCAGCCTCGGGGCAAGCCAAAAAGCGAAGCTGAACATCTGAGTGGCACCCTCACAGTCTTTCCCCCTTGGTTTTAGGTTTCTGGAAGAGGAGGCTGAGGAGCTGAGTCTAGAGTTTCCCCCCAGCCTCTCTCCTGTTGTTGGGACCTCTCTTGTATGGCCTGGCAGCTTGGCTGGAAGTGACCCCTCGGGAGCGTGCCAGGCCGAGGGGCGGTCTGGTGGATGGATTCGTGCGGGGCAGGACTGGCAGCTAGCAGCACATCAGCTGGGACGAGAGCTGAAATCTCCCCTCTCAAGCCTGGGTGGGGTCATGGGGCATCTCCAATAAATAGTTTGTATAAATCGCTCATGTTGCCCCGCAGGCCCCCAAGGAGCGAGTCCCTTCTGCCCTGGAACCAGTGCCCTGCCCAAGCTCTGTGCCCCGGCCGCGTCTCACCTCGCTTGCTCACGTGGGCTAGCCTGGGACCCTGGGGGGAACTCGCCCTGAGCGTTCCTGCATTGCACCAGGGTCCCATCCTGCCTTCATTTCCCGGGGGGACTGACTCGGGGGGCTCCTAAGCCCACCCCGGATTGACACTGCGGCAAGTGAGTATCTTGGGGGGCAAACTCCTCCCCCTTTCTCACTGCCCAAGTCCCCCCCCGCATTGCCCCTTGGCGGAGTAGACCCGGTTCCACTGGCGCATGGCGGGCTCTGGGTTTACACAGGCTGGCTGAAGAGCGCGGGTGCGAGAGCCAGCACAGCCTGGCACAACATCCTCCGGGCCACGGGGTTCTGCCCCGCAGCGCTTTCCGCAGGAGCCGCAGCGGCCAGAGGGAGGGGGCTCCCTGCAGGAGGAGGGGAGGAGAGGGGGCAGGAGGGGATCCGCCCGGGATGCCTGTCCCAGGAGGGGCGGAGAGTGCAGGGGACCCGCCGGGGCCGGGGCAGATGGAGGGATCAGTGCGGGGCTGGGCGGAAACTCCTCTAGGAGCGCGCCGCGGGCCTTGGCTCCGCAGGGCTCCCCCGCTTCAGCACCTCGGACAGCAGCCGGCGTGCGCGCGTCGTGGTACCCGCTAGGGGTCCCTCGGGCCCCGTCCTGCTCCCCGCGGCCCGGCTCTCTGGCCGGCTGAGCGACCCGCGCCAGATCCGCCCGTGCCCGGCCTGGGAGCGCGGCTCCCGCGGAAGGACTCGGCCAGGCGCGCCCGGGCGCGGGGTGTATTGACCCCCGAGGGAGCCTTTTCCCCTCCACCCCAGCCTTGGGTGGAGTGAGGGACGGGACGGATCGTCCCCCATGGCCCCCGGCTGGGCCTGGAGCCCTCTAGCAGGGTCACAGCCGGGCTGAGCCTCCCGCACAGCGCGGGGAGGTGCCCAGAGCGCGGACGGCGGACCCATGGCGGAGCTGGGCGCACGCACAGGGTGCCAGACTCGGGTTGAAGAGATTTCCCCGTCCGCTCCCCCGGAAGAAGGCGCCCCACCCCACTTCCTTGCAGTGTCTGCACGGACCGGTGCACGTAGCAGGGGCTGGGACTGCTGCGGGGGACGTAGGGTGGAAAGGCAGCGGTTCCTTGGACGACTGGGGAGGGTCCCGTGAACTCACACCCCAGGGACCTTCCGCCGGGCCGCAGCCCTGGGCGAATCGGTGTCGCAGGGCGGCCAAGATGGGGAGCAGGAATCAGATACCCGGGCTGGGGGGAAGGAGGGGAGAAGAGCCCCCCGGGGCGGCTTCCCAGCGATGAACACCTAGAATTTCTCCTATGCGGGGAGGGGGCGCCTGCCAACGCCCTGCTACCGCGGGGCTGCCTGGCTGGGGGTGGGGGCAGCGCCCCTGCAATGAGCCACCTGCCGCTTTGGGGTTCACAGCCTGCCTCCTCCAGAAATTCCGAGTCTCGCCCAGCGGCTGGATTAAGCACGGACCAAGTTCGGCAGCTCCTTGCATTCCCCCCCCCCCCCAATTGGTTTTAGTCACCCCCGGAGGGCCAGGAAAGGCACAATAGGGACCTATGAATCCAGTAGCTACCCACGCACTCAGGAATACTAATGACTCATTCACACACACACACACACACACACACACACACGTGCACACACAAAGCCCCTTAAAAGAGCATGATACAAAGTTGCCAAGTCAAGCCCTCGGGAGTGTTTCATTTGCTCCCCGAGTTGGACGCGAGTCCCGAAGGAGGGAGCTATCATGGATAAGGGAGCTGAAAACTGCCCTGGCAAACAGGAATCTGCCCCTGCCTCTGATTTCCTAGGCCATGTTGGGAAAGTCACTTAAGAAAAAAAAAATCACCTTTTTCACAAGTAGTTGCTAATTATGGGCTTCTACTTTTCTGGAGGCCAATCCCGTGAGGCGGAGGTAAGTGCACAGCTGCTCCTAAAGTCAGAAAGCTGTGCTTTGAACATGTAAGGTGCCATAGAAGGCCATTACTAGGGCCCCTTGTTTTCAGTTTTTATTTTATTTAATCCCTCCCACAAACCCATCCCAGGAACTTATCAGTTATTTCCACAAGAACAGATGAAAATCAGTAAAAAATAAAAACCTATTTTTCTGGGTAAATATCAAAGTTTGTCAGGGAAAATATTCAGTAGATTAATACTTGTATTTAATCATTCAGTGTGGTTTGCTGCAGAACTAAAACCTACCTCAAAACACAATGCACCCTTGGAGTTTCAGAAAACACCACATCTCTAATTTCCAAGTAAAGTTTTCATTTGAATAAACAGTTTACTGTTGTAGACTCATTAGCCTATACATATTTACATATAATATCCAGATCACACCATTTGCTGCACACACACTCCATCCTTTTCTCCTGTTTTTGTTTTTTTTAAAAGCTTTCAAATACATCCTTATATTCTGAAACATTCAGATAGATCATTTTCATCCCATGTTTGGGTGTGAAATCTTTAAACCGTTATCTGCTAAGAGCTTGAAGTGGGTACGTGCTGACTGTCAGATTCATCATTACGTTCAGATGTGCATGCACTTCAGAGCTTGCATGCATGCCTGTTTATTTATTGTGTGCATCTTCTAGAAGTAAGGCTGTGTATTAGTCAACAGGCAGCTTTGCATCTACACACAGACTGGTTTACTATAGTAACATATCTTATGCAGTGTATTGTATTTTCCTAATAAAGCAAGTTATTTTTATATATTTGAATGATGGGGAAGTAGGGTGAAAAATTGGAGGAAGAATAACTTTGTAAAACCTGGGAAATTTCCACTAAAAACAGGTTTAACCTGACGACGAATGGGGGTTATATAAGAGAATCAGGTCCCAAATTGGGCACCCAGAATTAGTGGATACTTTTGATCATCTCTCTGCTTCAGCTTCTGCACCCATAAACCAGGAATAATACCCCTTCAATTCAAAATAAATGCATTAACATTTGTGACGCACTCAGATACCATGGTGATGAGTGTCACAGAAAAGCCCAGGAGGGCATTAATAATTCTTCAGAGCAGGGTTTGAATTATGTGCAGCAAATAAGGCCCAGGGCCATGCAGTGAACAATGAGAAGAAAACCAACCTCTTGAATAGCTGCTCATTAATTGTGCACTCTCCCTCCTGTGCACAGAATGAGGAAGAGGGTTTGTGAGAGATGGTGAACTGGTATCTGAGGGTGTAATTAAAGATTAGCATAAAGCACATGCATGCCAGGGCTCACTTAAAATTGCACAGTTCCCCTTCATTTTGGCATTTCCTAACTTTTGAGAGTTTGGTTTTTCAGCTTTAATGAAGTTATATATATATTACACACACACTTATACACAAAGTGTGTGCATATATACAAATACATTATACACATGACTATAGTGAAAATTATGTATAGATTTATAAATATATACATAATGTGTGGGGAGAGTCTTTTCAATAACTGAGTTGGCTTTTTGATAAAACAATTTGTTTTAGATTAGGCTGGGAAATCCAGCTCCCTCAGGAATCAATTCCTCTGCTTCAGCTTTGCTGTTCTAGCCAGTGCTGTCTTCACGTTGTCGTTGTCAAGTCCAAGTCGAGTCTCAAGTCACTACAGTTCAAGCCTCAAGTTGAGTCTCGCGTCCCTAAAGTCACTTTTGAGTCAAGTCCCAAGTCGAGTCTCAAGTCTTAGTTTAAAAAAATGTCAAGTCACTTTTGTACAAGCCATCGAAATAGGCATTTTTGGACAATTTTTTCACCAAGTCGATTTAACAAAATTAGCAAGTCTCAAGTCGAGTCTCAAGTCACAAACAATGAACCTGAGTCGAGTCTCAAGTCAAGTCACCTAGGCGACTTAAGTCGGACTCGAGTTCAAGTCATGGGACTCGAGTCAACAACTCTGGTTCTAGCCAGGAAGATCATAAGAATGGCCATACTGGGTCAGACCATAGGTCCATCTAGCCCAGTAGCCTTTATGCCGACAGTGGCCAGTGCCAGATGCCCCAGAAGGGGTGGACCGAAGACAATAATCAAGCGATTTGTCTTGTGCCATCCGTCTCCAGCCTCTGACAAACAGAGGCCAGGGACACCATTTCTATTCCCTGGCTAATAGCCTTTTATGGACCTAACCTCTATGAAATTATCGAGCTTCTCTTTAAACTCTGTATTGGCATAGCCTTCACAGCCTCCTCTGGCAAGGAGTTCCACAGGTTGACTACACGCTGTGTGAAGAAGAACTTTCTTTTATTAGTTTTAAACCTGCTATCCATTAATTTCATTTGGTGACCTCTAGTTCTTCTATTATGGGAACTAATAAATAACTTTTCTTTATTCGCCCTCTCCACACCACTCGTGATTTTATAGACCTCTATCATATCCCCCCCTTTTCTAAACTGAAAAGTCCCAGTCACTTTAGCCTCTCTTCATAGGGGACCCATTCCAAACCCCTAATCATTTTAGTTGCCCTTTTCTGAATCCTTTCCAAGGCCAAAATATCTTTTTTGAGGTGAGGAGACCACATCTGTACACAGTATTCAAGATGTGGGCGAATCATAGTTTTATACAGGGGCAGTAAGATATTCTGGGTCTTATTTTCTATCCCTTTCTTAATAATTCCTAGCATCCTATTTGAATTTTTGACCGCCGCTGCACACTGTGTGGAAGTTTTCAGAGAACTATCCATGATAACTCCAAGATCTCTTTCCTGATTTGTCATAGCCAAAGTAGCTCCCATCATACTGTACGTATAGTTGGGGTTATTTTTTCCAATGTGCATTACTTTACACTTATCCACATTAAATTTCATTTGTCATTTTGTTGCCCAATCACTCAGTTTGGTGAGGTCTTTTTGAAGTTCTTCACAGTCTGCTTCTGTCTTGAGTATCCTAAACAGTTTAGTGTCATCTGCAAACTTTACCACCTCACTGCTTACCCCTTTCTCCAGAACATTTATGAATAAGTTGAGCAGGATTGGTCCCAGGACTAACCCTTTGGGGACACCACTAGTTACCCCTCTCCATTCTGAAAATTTACCATTTATTCCTACCCTTTGTTTCCTGTCTTGTAGCCAGTTCTCAATCCATGAAAGGACCTTCCCTCTATCCCATGACAATGTAATTTACACAAGAGCCTTTAGTGAGGGACCTTGTCAAAGGCTTTCTGAAAATCTAAGTATACTATATCTACTGGATCCCCCTTGTCTGCATGTTTGTTAACCCCTTCAAAGAACTAATAGATTAGTAAGACATGATTTCCCTTTACAGAAAAGGGATCCAAAGAGAAGGTTCTGTTTCCAAGCTTAGATCTCACCTGCAACATCTATCAATTGAGTCATTGTTACGGGCTCTTGTGTTACATCTACAAGCAGGGGCAGATATAGAGCAGGGCGAGCGGGGCGGCCGCCCCGGGCCCCACGCTTCAAGAAGCCCCGCGCATGCACCGTGGCGCCACCGCGCATGCGCTGTGTTAAAGGGGGAGCCCCACAAAATTGTGCTGCCCTGGGCCCCGCAAAATCCTCATCTGCCTCTGTGTACAAGGCTGAAGAGTGAATTCATGATGGATCAATATTTTCCAAAGGCATCGGATGTGATAACTGTTAAGCACTTGGGCTTTTAATTCAGATTGAAAATTTCAGATCTTTAAGAAAAAACACCCCAAATGTGTTATACCACACACGTGCTTGTGGGTGCATCCCACACATTTTCATAGGGCCAGAATCTGATGCCCTTACTCACACTGAGCAGCCATCTGTCACTGTTACACCGAAGTCAGCATGACTGCTTGTGGAATGAGGTGCTATTCTGCACATGGGCATTAGACTCTGGCTCTCAGAGATGATTCCTGAACTTTTGGTTGTTTATCATGCCTTCGCCAAAGTCATTGAGGACCAAACCCTGCAATTCGCGTTTAGACAAAACAAGCATTGACCTTAATATATTCTACACTTACACACGCACACCCTTATAGTTAGGCTGGTAGCCTGATTTCCAAAATGTGCTGAATATCCACAATTGCCACTGAAGTCACGGGGCTGAGGAGGTACTCAGAACCTTTGAAGAGTCACCCTGAAGGTCCATTTGGGTTGCAATGGACGGGAGAGGGCAAAAAAAGAGACTTAGGGTCCCTTTGTGCAAACACACACGAAGACAATTCCTATAGTGCTATTGCCTCCTAACCCTATGAGAAGAGACTAGCCCCAGGTCTGGATGTTCAGCACATGCCATGGTATGCAGCTGCCGCACATATTCCATATATAGAAGGGAAGCCGGTGTTCAGCACTTCCCATTTACTTTTAGGAGATTTGCCTTCTCCAGATTCTACCTCCCCAAAGGCAGGGCCTGGGATCTTTTCCATTCCCCGAACAAGGTGATTTCCCTCTTAATTAAGAGGTGTTCAGAGCAGTTTCAGGGTTGTTCTCCCCTCCGCCTCTCTCCCCCCCATCACCATGAATTTGATCACAGGGGTCTCATACAAAATTGTTAAGATTTCCAAGTGGACTATGTAATCTCTGTGCCTGGTATCAAGGCGGGGGGAGGTGGGGTGGGGAAAGAGTGACATGAAATCACTGACTTGTGACATACATTCCTCAGCGGCAGCAGCTGCCTCCTAATGACAGCTAATAAAGGGAATCTTCTCCTGACAGAGCTGCATGCCTGCCATGGGACTGGAATGTGCCCCAGATAAATCCACAGATAACCTAGGGAGCAGGGATCACACCCAAATGGTATAAAAGACCAGCCGGGGAGGGAGCGCACAGGACAAGGAAGAGAGACTTGAAGGGACATCTCCAAAGAAGCTTGAACTTTCCCATCGGCCAAACTGATCCAGAGGGATGGACACTAAAGGTTCATTTGCCTGCGGGTTCCTGTTGCTGCTGCTCCTTCAGTTCCAGTCCAGCCGAACCAACCCTCTCGCTGGGCTCAGCCCGGCCAAAGAACTGGCCAGCATGGAGGTGAGAACATTGTTAGATTTCATAGGGTTCAGTGGTGTGCAGACAGCATCTTTCTCTAGGGCAGTAGTGTAGCTAGCGAAGACTCACAGGGCCCATGGTGAGCCAGCCAAATTCATATGGTTTGTACAGTCAACGGCAAAGCCATAGGCAGACAGGGTTCCTATTTCAGAGAACCCAGCAGCCTGGAGGGAGCAATTCCTTCAGCTAGTGGGTTGAGCTGATGATCTTTGGCGGTAGCAGGGATGAAGAGGGACTCAAGGCTGCAGAACCTCTCCCTCTTCAATGCAGAAACTGCCTTTCCTTAAGGCTTGATTAGAACTTAGGGACCTTCCTTGAGGGAGAATTATAAAGGGATCCGTGTAGCTTTACAAGAGGACATAATGCATTTTTAAGAGGAGGTCCCTCATCCAATTTCTCTCGCTAAGCTGCACGGAAGATGAGAGCACGCGGATGCACATTTGGGAAACACGAGGAAAGAATCCGAGTCTGCCTGGGCAGGGGAGAGGGGTGGAGGGTAGGAATTTTTGGAAGATCATTCATTTTCTTTAAGAAATGTGTGTGATCACATAGCTGGACTCCCTCAGGAAAAAACCAAAAACCCAGAGCTGGGAAATCATCACGCACCCAAGGGATTCATAGCATCCATTGTCATAGCAGCCAACATTCAGGTTCGGACATGCATGACAAAGGATCCCAGTGACTTTAATAGGATTCTGCATGTGATTTAAAGTAAGCGTACGCTTAAGTGCTTGGCTGGACTGGGATTGGCATGAGCAGCCCCATGCAGGACCAAGCCCTTAAATAACAAGCCCCCTAAAAGTATTACAACAGCCTCTCATAATAAAACAGGCACAAGTTGAGTCAAACTGTTAAATTTGGGGCGGGAGAGGCCAGCCGGTCCCACAGTCCCCCCAGGCTGGGTGGCGATGGGGTGACTGCTGGTAGCACAGATTGAGCTGATAGGAGGAAAGGGAAAATCCACCGGGATGGGAGTTTCAGCCTGTGCCCTTCTGTTGCAGGCTCTGTTGGAGAGGCTGGAGGACAAGTTCTCCTTGATGGAAGCCCTGGGGTCCAACCCCGATCTGCAGGAGCCCGACACTCAGCAAGAGATCCCACCAGAACTCATGGATGAGAGCAATGACCAGCAGCCCGAGCCCAGGCTGGCTCCCAGCGCCCCTCTGTCTTATAGGGACCCCTTCCTCAAGCGACTGAGGGGGCTGCAAGCTCCCAAGATGATGAGAGAATCAGGCTGCTTTGGGAGGAGAATTGACCGGATCGGCTCGCTGAGCGGGATGGGCTGCAATGGTGAGTCCCTCCTCCTTCCTAATGTACCATTCTTATTGATGTGTGTTGCCATAGCACCTAGACGCCCCAGGCACAGAGCAGCACCCCCTGTGCTAGGCTCTGTATAACCATGATCTCTGGAATGCGCTTCCAGACTAAAGCCCTGTCCTGTCAAACCACCCCGTCCCTCTGCCCATTCCCATGCCTTCCTGCCCACTGCACACTCACTCCTTGTGCCCTCGCCTCTTCCCGTCCTTGGGCCTTTTACCATCTACCCCTATGTCATACACACACCCCTTGCACCAGGCTTCCTTCTCCAAATCCACCCTCGACACCCACCTCACCCTCCTTCTCCAGGCCTGTGCCCTGTCCAGCCTTCATCGCAGCGCATTGAAAGTGTCCGCTCTGTGCAGTAAGGACCTTCAGGTCTATGGCTGGGACCCAGTCAGCTGGGAGTACAAGGGGCCAGGTGTAGGATCTAAGCCCGTTTTTGCAAGTCACCATGCAAATGAGTTGCTCCTATATATATTTATTTTAATAGTGGTATTAATTGCCTGGACACCAGACTGCTAGGCATAGCATAAAAATCTGCACTGAGAGCTGCTTCTGCTGCCAAGACATCTTTTAAAGAAATGATGTGCCTTAGCTTGGGCCTCAAATTTGGCTTTTGCTTAAGACAAGGAACACATTTAAAATGAAAATGTTTTAGTGGCATTAGTCTAGAGGAGTCTCCATATACATAGGCTGTGTCTACATTGGCACCCTTTTCCGGAAAAGGAATGCTAATGAGACCAGTCAGAATTGCAAATGCTCTGGGGATTTAAATTTTCCCCGCAGCATTTGCATGAGTATGGCTGCCGCTTTTTTCCAGCTTGGGGCTTTGCCGGAGAAAAGTGCCAGTCTAGACAGGGATCTTTCGGAAAATAAACCCTTTTCCTGATTTCAAGAAGGAATAAAGGATCTTCTGGAAAAGGGTTTATTTTCCGAAAGATCCCTGTCTAGACTGGCGCTTTTCTCTGGCAAAGCCCCGAGCTGGAAAAAAGCGGCAGCCATGTTCATGCAAATGCCGCGGGGAAAATTTAAATCCCCGCAGAATTTGCAATTCCGACTGGTCTCATTAGCATCCCTTTTCCAGAAAAGGGTGCCAATGTAGACACAGCCGTAGTGTTTGGTTTGGGTTTAATTTAATTTGGTAACCACTCATTGCTGCATTAGGCTAGGTCTGTTTTCATCGACCTGTCTGAGCGAAGAACAAAAAGTAAACCCAGCCACAAAGATGGGGAGAAGTGATTCAAATGATGTCCACACTACAGACTTGGGCTGCTATGGCTGTGTTGCTCAGGGCATGACCAGCTGATTTGTACCTACAAAAGGTCCTGCTATGAATGCAGTTTTTTTTCAGGACGGGGGGAGAGGGGGCAGGTTGGAATAAGTTATGCCTTCAAAAGTCCAGCTTTGCTGCTATAGCTTCTTCCATGCTAGGAGCTCTTTACTGGGACAGGAGGATACCAGTATAGTGTACAAATGAAACACTCCTGGAGGAAGTGGCCTCGGATTTCAGAGCCAGATCCTCAGGTGGTATAAACGGTCTTCACGGTCTTCAGTAGAGCTTTGCTGATTCACAATAGCCCTCATTTTAATAATCTGCAGTGATTATTACAAATAACAAAATACATTTTTTTAAAGTTTATTTTATTCTGGGTTCCCGTTTTTTTCCCCACTCTGGCCCATCTGAAGAAGTGATTTTGCTCACAAAAGCTCATGATACTATATATATTTTTGTTAGTCTCTAAACTGCCACAGGAATACTTGTTTTTAAAAGATACAAACTAACACAGCTACCCCTCTGAGACTATTTTAGGATAGCCAGGCTTGCAAGACTGATTATTTTTAAAGAGTTTCAACTGATAATATCAATGTTTATTTTTAAGCATTTTTATCCTTTAAATTTTCAGTTGCAGGAAATTAGCCAGGGAACGGGGCAGCCAATTATTTATGCCGCAAATGTTGACACGCCAACAGCTACAGTTTTATGAGTCAGGAACACAAGCTGTTAACAGGACATGTCAACACATAGCAAGTAAATAATCTTAAATCAAGCTGTAGTACGTTCTCAAGCCGCATCAGACCTTGCTAAGCTGTATATTTTTTCCTTTGTGTGCATACAGTGAAATTGACATCTACTGACATTTACCGATAAACACCTCATTCTCCCAAGCCTAGTTATAATTTTTAAGCTAACCATGTCCTTTAAAAGCAACCCTGGTAATGATTTCTGACCACAGAGAGGTGTTTTTCTTTAGCCTCCCCCTCCCCTTTCTCCAGACTATTTATATTAACCCAGGATTTAACAATATTGCTCAGCTTTCATATTCTGTAGTGATTTTCATCTGTAGATCTCAATGTGCTTTATAATAGATTATAAAATCTCATTCTAGTACCACGGGTTAATTTGAGGGACAGCAAGGGAAATGGTTTGTCAAAGATTGCCCCACAAAACCACCTTCTGCGTTTTAATAAAGGATGCTCCTTTCTTAGGAATTTGATTTTCAAAGCCTAGATCTAGGGTGAGAATGAAGATGGCAAACACTAAAAGACATAAGAGCAAAGTGCATTCGAGGTCTCTGCCTTTTCTTGCCATAACTCCTATTTCATGACTTGCTTGCAGGTTCCAGGAAGAATTAAGGCAACTCTGCAGAGCTCTGAAGAAATGTGTTACAGCGCTGATTCCTCCCAGGATGCTTTACATGTGCTTTCTAAACTCTTTCATGGAAAAAGTTATTCCTATTTATTTTTATTTATTTATTTATTTATTTGATGTTTTATAAGAACATTTCTTACTTTAGCTTCAAACAAATCATGTTTAAATAAAACTAACACATTAGTCTTTTATGCTGAATTTTTTCCCCCTCTGTCTGTTGCATTAAAAATCCCTGTACGTCCCTGAATTCAAATGCCTACATTTTATTAGGTGCACTTGCTACTATGGTTTGGAGATTCAAAAGCAGCATGCTTGGCAGAGATGGGACAGAGATTTGTCTATCACTAGGAGCCAGTTTCTAATATATTTTGGAGCCATGCAGGGTGGGTAAATTGCATGTGTTTAACTGCAGAGGCCAAATGAATGCCCTGAGCACTTAGGGAGAAATCCATCATCAGTTGCTTTTAGATTCACAGCCCAAGTGTCGCATTTGCAACATTCCCATATCTGGGGTGAGGCAGGACACCTTGGCATTTGGGATTCTACTGCAGAGTTTCCAGGATCTGGGGAAGCAGGGGGAGGGGGGGGGGGGGAGGGAAGGTTTCTGAACTCCGCAGATTTGATTACCATGATTCTGTAGCAAATTCTGTTTAACATTCCCCAGCTTCCATTGACATCCCTTCGCCCTTAATCACTGCCACCTGCATGCTGTGGGCTTGATCCTGATTTCATTTACACTCATGTAATGGCTGATGTCAATGGATTTAACTCCTGATTTACAGTCACGATCCAAAACAGGCCCCAGAACAAACTATTTAAAAAGAAAGCTATGTGTTAGACTCCGTGTTGTATTATCTAACATTAGACACCTAAGTCCATGTCTAGGCACCTAAATCAAGCCCATAGGCTAAATAAGTAGCCTGATTTGTTAAAGTGCCTAATGGACTAGAGAAGCAATGGATTCCAGGCACTTTGGGAAATCAAGTTACTCATTTGGGTGCTTAACTTTGGGAACCAATTTCTGAAAATCTCAGGCCCAGAATCTTTTCTTCACTGCACACCCAAGCACAGGTCTGGAGAGCAGAAGAGCAAGGTATCTGTCGCCGCACCGGTGCCAAAATGAATGTGTCCCAACAGCAATGTTCCCTCTCCATCCATGTGTGGATTTTTCTATCCATATGCAGAATAAATTTTTCTATGTGCACCAAGGCATATGTAAATCTGCACTGTCGGCCCTCTTCTAATCAGCTGGGTGGCACATGAATTGCTCCTGAACAGCTGCACAAGCACTCTGCTTACAGGGACCACTGCAGCAAGTCTAACCACAGTCTCAAACATGCTAGTGGAAAACAGGAGTAACCCCAATGACAGTGACAGTTACACTGCGGCAAGTCAAGTTGCCCAGGAATTACAATTGCTCCCACTGAGATTACAGAGTTGCTTTGTCTCTCACTTCCCTGCGAGGTGCTTTTCCTGATGCACTCCCTCATGCCCCTTCTCAGCGTGAGAGTTTCGCACACCTTCAGCATGGCAGCTCTGTAGGAGTCACGCTGCTCAGCTGTCTGCTCTCCCAATGTGTAACTGATGCCCTTTCTATTGCTGCTTACATTGCCACAAAGACTGCTGTGGGACTTCCCCCTTGTAAGAGTCACGAGGCCGAATGCAGCTGGGGGTAAGATCAGTAATACGCTGCCCCAATGGGGCACAGCCCCAGTTCAACAACCCTAGACTCCAGAGTGATGTGACGGAAAGGACGGCTTCTTCCCACTACAATCTAAGTGGGTAACACATCACCACCCACACCAGGCCACCAACAGCAAAGACACAACACCACAATGATACAGCATCAAACCAGGGCTTGCTGTCCATACAAGGGTCCACAAGTAGTTGCGGCAGTTATTTTGCAGTAGCTCTGAAGAGCTGTGGGTTGGGAAATTCATTTCCTTTCTATTAAACAAAGGAGGTTTCACACTTTTCCTCCTGAACTGATAAAAAAAAATAATAATGGAGATTGCCTGTCTCATAGAGCTGGAAGGGACCTTGAAAGGTCATTGAGTCCAGTCCCCTGCCTTCACAGCAGGACCGAGTACCATCCCTGGCAAATTTTTGCCCCAAATCCCTAAATGGCCTCCACAAGGATTGAACTCACAACCCTAGGTTTAGCAGGCCAATGCTCAAACCACTGAGCTATCCCACTCCCTGTCCCCTGATATCTAACCGAGTGCTACACAGTGTCTGGCAACTCACTAAAAATAGTTGTGTAGCTGCAGTAGCTGGGACTAGCCACTCCCGTATGTACTCGGGGGGAGGGGAGGGTCAAGTGGTTACCCCAAGCCCTCATGCTGCAGCCAAAATGCCATTTTGGGCATGCTGAGCCAAGCGAGCACCACTATAAACCTGTACTGGGACACACACTCTTGGCTGCTAGGTAGACATATCCCTCGCTGATGTGAATAGCCCTCTGTTTACCCAGAGAAAGTGGTATCTGCTATCTAATTCCCATGATAACTGGATCTCTCACCTGAGTGTTTCTTTGTCCTGATGAGAGTCAGGAAGCAAGCACTGCTCTATGTTCTAATCCTTGGTGTTCACACCAATTGTGAGAGGCTTTTTCCAATTGTACCTACTCTTGTGACACTACTTCCGGAGTCCTATGGGTGGGGAACAGTCAACCCTGCTGCAATAAATACTTAAAGAGGTAAGATGGGATGGTAGGACCTGGGATTTTTATAATGGGCTGCTGAGTTCTGTTTCTATATCTAGAACAATAGTTCAGACTCCACACAGGGCAGATGAAATAGATGCTATAAGCACATAACCTATCCAGTGATTTGCACAAAGTGAGCTGTTGTTCTTCACACAAAGCACAGTCAACCTGTGGAACTCCTTGCCAGAAGATGTTGTGAGGTCCAAGACTATAACAAGATTAAAAAAAGAATGAGATAAATTCATGGAGGATAAGTCCATCAATGGCTATTAGCCAGAATAGGCATAGATGGTGTCCCCAGCTTGTTTGTCAGAAGCTGGGAAAAGGTGACGGGATGGATCACTTGATGATTATATGCTCTGTTCATTCCTTCTAGGACACCTGGCATTGGCCACTGTTGGAAGACAGGATACTGAGCCTGATGGACCTTTGGTCTGACCCAGTGTGGCCATTCTTATGTTCTCAATTTATTTCCTAACTAAGCAATGCATCACAAAAAGCACGAGCACAATTACCAGCCAGCTTTAAAGCATGGGGATTTCTCTTTACTCAACTACAGCCACATCTACATAACAAGCGCTACTACAGCATAGCTATGGCACAATAATTGTAGCCTAAATGCGTCCTAGAGTAACCGAAGGTGTTTTTCCCATTGCGATAGGGTAATCCACCTCCCTGACCAACTATCATTAGGTCAACAAACTTAGCCATCTCTGCAACAGGGATTAGGTTGGCATAGTTTACAGCTGTCTGTTGGGGAGGGGGGTATTTTGCACACCCAAGTGCCATAACAATGGTAACCCAACTTAAGTGTAAACCAGGCTTAGGTGATACTTATTTGGGTTTAAAGTCATGCTAGAATAATAGTATCCAATGATTGCCTGGGGTTGAGAGATATGGGACAGAGAATTCAGACCACTGCCAATACACACAGGAGTAAGTAGAAGGATATTCTAGTCTACCCTGCATTTACAAGAGAACAGATGTTTCCTTTTGTTCTGGGACAGCCCCAGCTGATCCAGACAGAGACTAACTACATTGGGGAAAGAGAGATATTTACAGCACTGTATATTGAGCTGCTTTGAGTACCAAAGGCATTATTACTGGGAAGAGTAAACATGAGACCAGTTACATGAAGCCCCACCCAAACCCTACATTAATTGTCAAGAAAGTACCTTATTTTGTGTTAGTAAAGCTGGTTACTTGATAGATTGCACTATGGCATGTTCAGACACAGCTGGAGCAATGTTACTTCATTCCTTCACTACTGTCTTGGTAGCAGAAACAACCAATAAATAGAGTTACAAGTAGAGGGTGGAGTTTTTATACCTGGACTATATGACCTCTGACCCTTGGCCACTGGCATTCTGGGATATGTAGTTTAAGAGTTGGGTGACCATTTTGTCCTGGGCATGTCAGGTTCAGTAATTCCTCATTTAACACGTGCCCGCTTCACATGTTTTCGTGATAGCACAATTTTTTTTTAGGAAACGGTTTTTGAATTATACAACCGTCCCCAGAATAACATGATTTCCTGAGCCGGCCCATCTCCGGCAGCTGCGTGGGGCTTTCCCCGCCTCCCTGCAAAGTGGTGGAGGGTTTGCCACTCGCCGCGCCATTCCCCAGCAACCCCCCCCCTCTCGCTGGACACAGTGCGGGTCCCGGCAGACCCATCACAGGGTCATACTCCCAACCCAATCCCCCTCCCCTCTCCTCCTCTTCCCTTCCCTTGAGCCGAACACCTCCCCTCCCTGCTGTAACCCAGTCCCCTTTCTCCCCCAACCTTATGTCCCGGTCCCAACAGACACCACTGCTTGAAACGCAACCCGCACCAGGCTCACAGTGACAGAACAGCCCATTTTGGGGGGGGGGGGTAGGGGGAGAGAGTTGGGGATATTGCTATCGTGTGATCCACAAGCTGGAGTTTCATTTTTAAAGTTCAGCTTGTGAAGGGAGTGTAGCTGAAGCAGTATCGTCTGCCTGAGTCTGCAGGCAACATGAACGAGAGCTCTGCGCTGCCTGCCCGTTGATCTCAATGGAGCATTAACTTTGCATCCAGGTGATGAGGAGGATGATTCAAATGTCACTTGAACTACTTGGCAACTGCTGCTGAAAGTGCTCCCAGCAGAAGAGGGGCAGCTGGTTCCGACAAGCTGCACAATCCGCTGTGAGGTTGTCCCCTGTGGGTGGAGCTTGGTATGTGGGGAGAGCTTGGGGAGAGCCCCCACCCCAAACTATTATAACCACTGAGGTGGTTTTAGATTCCCCTCCACTGCTTCCTCAGTGAGACAGCCCGGCCTCCCCGCCTCTCTCGTTAGCAATCTGAATGGAGGGGACAATTATAGAGTGGTGACTGATCTTGCTTTTCAGCCCTAGAGAAGGGTGCTCCTGGCCTGCTTAGGAGAGATCCTGGTGCTGCTGCTGCCCCTCCTCTGGAGACATCACTCTCTGGGGTAAGCACAAAGCACCTGGCGAGAGTATCACACGCACAATGACAATAGCTCCACTGCAGTGTTCCCTGTACGCTGAACACTTTGGCAGCCACCCAGGAGGGTTCAGGTGCTGATTAGCAGAATGCCCACAGCTGGCAGCTTGTGTTTCTACTGGCCGTGCCCCTCCGCACATGTCTCGATGCACAGAACTAAATATATTCTGCCCATGGATGGAAAACATTAGAGGGAACATTGCTCCAACGGCGAGTCGCGTGCTTACCCCTGGGCAGGAATGCCTGGTGTTTAGCTCCTGCCTCACATTGGCCTGAAGGGGTAGCCTGCCATTGTCTTCAAAGGGCACAAGAACAAGAAAGCCCTGCAAATCCGTGGGTAACTGCTTTACATCTATTGGTGTCTGCAGCCACAGATATGGGCAGCCACTGCTCATTTTTGCTAACAGAGATGCAGATACAAATTTTGTATCTAGAACCGTGCAAATTGGTGGCTTGCCACAGCTTATTTTTATGGATACAGATGGGGCTGCAGCTACAGATTTTGCATCCATGCAAGGCTCTAAAGAACAGGCCCTCTGCGAGCAAGATGCCACATAAGGCCTACCTGACGCTTGTTTTAGAGGAGAGTGTATCATAAGCAGCCCTATCCTACCCATCCACAGCCCACAGCAGAGACACAGGCAGGAGCTATGAGAAACATGCACTTGTGAAGAAACATTAAGGCTTTGGAAAATAGGAGGGATAGCTCAGTGGTTTGAGCATTGGCCTAGTAAACCCAAGGTTGTGAATTCAACCCCTTGAAGGGGCCATTAAGGGATCTGGGGTAAATCTGCTATGAGGGCAGGGGACTAGACTCAATGACCTTGGAAGGTCCCTTCCAGCTTGCCCTATGAGAAGGGAGTATTTCCATAGTATTTCTCCCCACTCAGCTGTCCTTCCCTTCCACTCCAGGGGCAAAAAATTAATAAAGTCAGGGCCATGTGCTAAGATAGAAAGAAGAGTCCAATCCATTTGACTAAGGACAAGCAGCTCCAGTATCAACAGCAAGGCAGTTCCTGGTGGAATAAGTCCATGCCTGCTGTGGGTATTATGTTAATAGACCCTCCAGTGAGATGGGCATCTAGGAAAAAAACATCTGGAGCTTTTATTGCTACACTTGTAAACGTACCTCACTGCAACTGCACCCCCACCCCAGGGAAAGTCAGAGCCAAATCCCATTGCAGCTTGACTGAGAGGAGGGAAATATGCATTGGGAAAAGGATTAACATATTGGATTCTACTCTCAGAGGGAATCATCCCCTAAAGTCCTCATCACCAGCCAAATTGCAAATCATGGTCTGCTTTGGAGATCAGTCCCAGAGAGGCAGTGCTGTGTAGTGGTTAGGGCTCTTAAACCTACTCCCACATGGTGAAAACAATGAGCAGTTACAGACTAACAGGGCTACCCCTCTGAGACTTTTTGTCATGTGTGATTTGTGTATGTCACTTCCCTGCTCTGTGCATCAGTCTCCCCATCAAAAGGTAGGTACACTAATACTTCCCTACCAGAAAAGAGGGTTTATGAGGCAGAATTAACTGAGTTCCTATAGTTGGTGAGGTACAATAGAGAATAGACCTGTGGTTTGTAGCATATTTGAAAATATAGATGGTCCCTCATTACTCTTGAACAGTGTTCCCCATAAGCTGAGCACTTAGGCAGCCCCCCAGGAGACATTCAAATGCTGCCCAGCTGATTAGCAGAGTGCACTCAGCCAGCAACATTTGTTTTTAACTGGTGGTGCACATCCACACATGCCTCAGTGCACATAAAATTTACTCTGCATACTGAAATTTATTCTAGAAAACAGAGGGAACATGCTCTGAAGGACTTTTTTGGTTTTGTATTTTTTTCAGTTCTCTTCATTGCACTTTTCCACTTCACTGATACCCACAAACAAAATCCCAGCCAAGTACGCAGCTGCACTTCACTGTGACTAATTCCTTCCCCCCGAGATCACTGCTCTCACCTGAGTTGCACGGTGTGCTCATCCTATGGCACGATCTTAAACTGCATCCTGCACAGGCACTGGGTGAAGGCAGAGCTGGGAAAGGCAAGCCGGAGGTCCCACCTCTTCCCCGTGTGAAGTCATGCTCAGCCCCCACTCCAGATTAGTGCCCCCAGCCCCAGCAAGTGGCATGGTCCCTCCTTTCCCTGGTGGTCAGAATGCCAGAAGCAGCCATGCCATGGCCCCAGCCCTCGGGGGCAGCCAGTGGAGAGTGTAGGCAGTTTTAGGAAGGCAATTGCCTTCCCTGACCTACATGACCAGCTGCCCATGACCTCCTGACTCTGCTTTTCTTTGTCTCAAAGAAAGGTTCTTTATGGAGGTTAGGGACAGGCAGGGCTAGTTTTAAAATCCCTGTAGGAAACTTAAGAGTTCAGGCTCCCTGGACCTAGCCTAGCTGAAACACGCTACCTTGCTGACAGTTGTTCTGGGGCTGCCTATAACAACAATCCCCATACCTAGCTCTTACCTAACTTCAAACAGTCCCATCACGCAAGGGATTGAGGAAGACGACCTGCAGAAGAGCGTGAAAGCTTGTCTCCATTAACCAACAGAAGTCAGTCCAATAAAAGAGACGTTGCCCACCCTCTCTGGTACTCAGTGTCCCAAGTCTCTACTTAGACACCTAAATGTCAAGGGCCTGATTTCTCAAGGGGCTAAGCGTGTCCAGCAACCTCCACTGATCTCGGGGAATGACAGAGCTCAAGCACCTTAGATAATCAGGCCTGTTTTAGTCAATGGGATTTAGGAACTTGACATTAGCTGCCCAGCACTGACAACTTAGCCTGTGTCTCTGCTGGCATTAGTGGGCAGAACACTTGTTCTTCCTGGCCTCTGAGGGCTTAAATTGCCTGGGGGTGGTTGTGGAATCTCCATCTCTGGAGATATTTAAGAGTAGGTTAGATAAATGTCTATCAGGGATGGTCTAGATCATGGGTTCCTAAACTTTTCAGCATCACCCCCTCCCCGTTTTGATTTTTGAAAAACCCCCATCTCCCCCCCAAATAGTAGCAAAACTTGGGGAAAAAAAAGAAAGAACAAACTGAGCAGGGCAGCAAAACTTGATGGGGGGGGGGGGGAGGTTGGGTCACCTTGTGCCCCCCCCCCCCGAAATTTCTTCACACACCCCCAGGGGGGCATGCTCCCCAGTTTGGGAGCCCATGGTCTAGACGGTGCTTGGTCCTGCCATGAGGGCAGGGGACTGGACTCGATGACCTCTCGAGGTCCCTTCCAGTCCTAGTATTCTATGATTCTATTTCTGCAGCATCACAAGCCCAGTAATCCCAGATCAAAGGTCTAGGACCAGTGCCACCCTGTCTGCATGAGACAGGCTACAGTGCCTAGAGACCTGGAGAATGAAGTCATCTAACGAGGTCCTGTTTATTAGATGATTCCCATTTTTGAGACCCTGCTAGCACCCCCCTGGTTTCCAATGCAATTTAATAGCTACCAATCTTTGTTGTTATTTTATAGCGAGAGTGAAGGAGGTGCCAGAGGCCCGGAGCAGGGCCTCAAAAATCAGAAATGTATCACCGCCATCACCAAAGAGGGAGACTGGGACAGAGAGGTCCTGTTACTTGACTAAGATCCCAAAGGGAGCTAGAGGCAGCTGGTTTGAGGCCAGTCCTATAGAGTCCCCCTTAAGAACACCTGACTCCTTTAATGCAACAGTAACATCTGCAGACTCACTGGTTAATCATAGAATCCTAGAACTGGAAGGGACCTCGACAGCTCATCAAGTCTAGTCCCCTGCCCTCATAGCAGGACCAAGCACCGTCTAGATCATCCCTGACAGACCTGTCTAACCTGCTCTTAAATATCTCCAGCGATGGAGATTCCACAACCCCCCTGGGCAATTTAATCCAGTGTTTCACCACCCTGAGAGGCAGGAAGTTTTTCCTGATGTCCAACCTAAACTTCCCTTGCTGCAGTTTAAGTCCATTGCTGCTTGTCCTGTCCTCAGAGGCCAAGAACAATTTTTCCCCCTCCTCCTTCTAACACTCTTGAAGACACTTGAAATCAATGCAAATGGTAAATGTGAAAGGAAATTCAAAATCCAGCCGTTTTGCCCTTCAGCAGATAGATTAGTTACAAGAAGTTGGTGTGAAACACAAAATTGCCCTGACACTTTACACCCCTCTCACGCCTGTGCTGCAATCTTTGCCCAAACTAGGATGCTGGGTCTGTCTGAAAAGAGCATATGAGGATTTTTCTTTCCTTCTCTATCCTTGTTCGGCTTCCTTCCTAGCACCATTCTTGAATGAGATCCCTGGTCTCAGGCGGTAAGAGCCGGAAGCCCTGTCATCATGCTGAAAGGGGTGTTGCACGGTTCTGTGCCCACAAGGAACGGGACAGAAGTTTAAGAGACAGATACTTGGCTGGTGCATGAACTCCCGTTTTACATGGATCTGGCCCCACAGAGCTCCAGTGATTTACACCAGCTGACAATCTGTCCCAACAAGTCTAGGTCCCTGGCTTTAATGGTAGCTCTGTGGCCAGTTCTCCGGCATCCTTTCATGGTGCCGCCTTTACATATCTGGACACCCCCGCCAGGCCCATTCCAGGTTTGCTGGCCAGTTGTCCAACACTTGCCTCATTGTTTCCATTGTTAGGAAGCAAGAATCCGGATGCAGGGCTGAGAGATAAAGGGGGTGGGGGGGGGGGGGTGTTTTTTGGTGCTTCTCTCACACCTTGGAAGTGTGAAACCTCTTGAGACAAATCAACAGGAATGCAGCCCTCACGGCCATCGCTCTGCTGGGGCCAATGTAGCTTCGCCGCCCCCTGACAGCCAGACACAGACTGGATAACTTTAAAAGGGAATCTTCTGCCATCTCCAGCCTCAGCTCCTTCATCGCGGACAAGTGACGGAATGCAGTGGGCTTCATTCCTTGGGCATTCCGCCTGCCGACTCCGTGGGTATAAAAAGGGAGGGGTCAAGATCGCAGCCCATAGCGAGAGGGGGCTAAACGCTGGAGCCCAACTTGGACTGCGGCATGGGCTGGTGGACTACGGCTGCTCTCCGGTTCTCGCTGTTGCTGCTGCTGCTCACCATGAAGCCCACAGGAAGAGCTAAAGCTCATCCCATGTACAGCTCGGCCTCTTCCGCTGAACTTGCCGACTTCAAGGTAGGGCAGCAGGCGTGCCTGTCCAAACACACTGCCACCTGGGGCTGGGGGAGTGGGGAAGGTGTGCACAGCCCCTAGGGTAATGCTCTCCCCTCTGCTGCTGGTCTCTACATTGCAGACCCTGCTGGATCTCCTGCAGAGCAAGGGCCCCTCCGAAGAAGCAGACACAGGCCTGTCCCACGACATGAATGAGCACAACGAGGAAGCCGCAAACGATGCTCTGCGGAACAATGAATACGCTAGACCCCAGAGAGAAGGCCTTGCCTACGGGCACAACAGCTGGGAGCTGCCAGAGAAACCTCTTTCCGCCCCGAGGAGCAAGCTGCGAGCCCTGCTGAACTCGCCCCGCAGCATGAGAAGGTTCTCGGATTGCTTCGGCCAACGGATAGACAGAATAGGAGCCCAGAGTGGCCTTGGATGCAACGGCTACAGGGTAAGAGAGGGAGGGAATGGCTAGAATCACCCAAGCACAGCTGGGGGACTGAATACCAAGTAGAGTAAGGAAGAAGCAAGCTCATGGTCTGGGCAAAGTTCCTGGGAAGTTTCAGGTGCACTGAGTGGTCCAGGCTGAAAGATGGATGCTGGGTTTTGAGGGGTCACCTGCCACAACTCTCTTGCTGCTGTGTCCACCTAGGTGGATAATTTAGAAAACAGTGGGACATGAAATGGGTTTGGGGTTCAACTAACAGTGCAGTGGGTGACACTCGGCCTTACCTGCCTTTTTTGAACTTTTATAGGACATTTTAATTTTTAGACAATAATGAAAACTGTCCTCTTCTGGCTCAGTCCCTGGAATTCGGTGCCCCCATTTAACCGGTGGAAGAGCGCACTCAGGATAGGTCTCCACAGCAACATTATTTCAAAATGACTGGCCTTATTTCGAAATAACTAAGCCCACGTCCACACAGCCGGCAGTTATTTTGCAATAATGTTGAAATACGGTCAAGCTGGAGGACTTCTTACTTCAACCTCTGTAATCCTCATTGTAGGAGGAACAGGTCAAGTCGGAGGAAGAGTGCTCGGTTTTGAAATAAGAGCTGTGCAGACACTTCGAAATAAGCTATTTTGAAATAAGCTATGCAATTGACACAGCTCAATTTGCGTCGCTTATTTGGAGGTAAGCCCTGCTGTGCAGACGCACCCTCAGACACCAATGTCCTGGGCGCCAGAAGAACCACCCTAGGCAGAATCCTTTCCAGGGTGATGCATTTGCTTCCAGAGCAATGGAATTTCCCACCCTAAGTATCAGAGACGTCAGAGCTCATTTGTGGGGGGTCAGCATAGCAGGGCCCCCTTCACTGTTCTGCTCAGGCTGGCTTTTCCAATCAGACTGAGGGGGTTCTACTTGCTCTTCCCATTGGCAACTTGTCTGCTATTTGAATGGTATCACTGCCAGCAAATTTACCCTCCTTAGACTCAAATGCAGCCTTTTGTCATTCCAGCAACTCATTCACGGGGCATGTCCTCAATACACCATCTTTCTGGGGTAGATCATAGCCTCAGGGTCAACCAGCCTGAGGCCGAGAACGCAGAGCAAAGCCTCTGCAGCATCATGTTACCTACTCACGGTGACATCCCAGCCTAGTGAGGAGTAACGAACTAGCCAGCACGGCGCCAAACCCCCCCGTCCTTGTCTATGCTGAGTGCAAAGTCATCACTTAGCTAACGCACCTCTTCCAGATCCTGGTCTCACCCAAGAACGCTCTGTAATGATGCCAAAGCCCACAGTGGACCCCTCTAAACATCTCAATGGCCTCAGTGCTCGACCAATTCAAGGATATAAAGATTTATGCCTTGCCTGCCACACCCACTTCTCACTCCTGTCTTAGCCAGGTTTTACCTATTCAGCTCAAGCTGCCGTGCTCTGGCAACATTTGGGAGCACAGGTTGTGGATGCCTGTTACCTTCTCAGCACTTTAAGATCCCAGCTAGGGATAATCATCCCCCTAAGAAGAGGGCAGAGAAATGTCCCGCCCCTACCACAAAGCATGGGAAGGCCACAGTCAAAGCGTAAGCGAGCTACCAGAGGGGAAACAGCTTCCGACCTCTCTCGGGATGGGATCAGGACAGAGGGGTGGCCCAAGCATGTAAAACAGCAGCAGCCCAGCTGTAGATGGGAGGAGGAGGGAGTGGGAGGGAAAAGAATAACAGAGAAAAGAGGAATATTGCTGGATGGCTTGGCGGGAAAGAGTTGCCGAGGCACCAGTAGCAGGTTAAGTTGCTCCTGTCTTTATCCACCCTTTGAAACCATGTGTTGCATTGGTTCCAATTCCGATGGTTTATTTTTAAGAGCAAAGATTGTTGAGTGGTGGAACACAAATCAAACCCTGGCTCTGCTACAGTGCACCCCGGGCAAGTGGCGTCATCTCTTTCTAGCCCAATTCACCCTCTGGGAAATGGAGAGAATTCTCCCCCTCGCGATCTGCCTCACTTATTTAGACCAGGGATGGGGAAAAGCATGGTCCGGGTCCGGCCCCCAGCTCGCCTGGATCGGGCTCCTCAGGGCTCTCCCTCAGGATTGGGGAGCTGATGCTCCAGCCCTGCAGCCCCCCCCTTCTGCCCAGACCCCACACTGCTTCTGCAACCTCTCTCCCTCCCAGACCCACCAATCCCAACCCACTCCTACACCCTCCCTTCCACCCAGACCTCACACTCCAAGTCTGCTTCCCGGCAGCTCCCTCATTTTTTGGCCCCACTGCAAAGCATAGGGAACCCCCCAAGTTCTGGTGTGCGAGGGGAATGTGGATGTAGGTTTTTGCTTCACACTTTTGTGCAGCCCCTGACTGATTTTTTTCAGAGCCCCCCCCCCCCCCCCCCCCCGACCCAAAAAAACTTCCCCAGCCCTTCTGTAGACAGGCAGGTCTCCAGCGCAGTTAGCTGTTGTGGGCATGTACAGCATCTAGCACATGGGGGACCTGCTCTTGATGGTTCTAGGTGCAATCATGATGGCTGTCCTCTTGAGCACCACGCTGGTGATTGAGTCAGGGACCTTTAGAGATAAACGCATCGGTTGATAGGCTTGAGCTAAAGTTCCATACCTGTAAAACTCACCAGCAGGTTATGCTCCGCTGGCACAAATAAGTCCCCCTAAAGAGAAATGTCCCACTCCTGCATCTGCTGGTCTCTTCTCTCTCCTTCAGTTTTGAAGCTGTATCTGGAGACGCGGGCAATCCTCAACATCTTCCTCAGAGCCCCGAAGATCAAAGTGCTGTCAAAATCAGCTGCATCTTCTTAGCACCGCATTGGTGACTTGCATTGCAGCAGGTACAGTAGATGAAGTGAAGCTGCCATCTGTCTTCACCTGTTTGCAAACAATTTACCCTCCCAACCTTAGCACAGGATGGTGGCTTTCTCCCTGAATCGTAAGCGTTAAAGGATATCATCAGTCCCTTGGCACTGGAAAGAATTCCAGCCTAGAGTTCAGCACCTTGGACAGAAAGTGCAGAGCTGTGTTTTTTTTGCTTGCCCCATCAAATAAATGAGTACAATAAAAAGGCTACGGTTAATTTTTTCAAACCCTGTAAAAACACACCTCACATGCAGCTAGAAGACCGTGACAAAACCTCACTGAACTGCAGTAAGACACCTGGTATATGTAAGTAATTTAAGGGTACTGGGGTCTAATGAGTGCTGGGATTTAACAAGCCTAAAAACCCCATTTAAGCCTGAGTCGAGGCAGCAGGCTGGTTTAAGTGTAACCCTATTATAGCTGCTGTATTAACTCAGCTGTGCAGAGTATAAAACCCAGGGCACGGAAGGACATTTCCAATCAGCTTACTCCTTCCTTCCGTCAGAAAGACACTCACTGCTTCCGTCCTAGGAAATAACCCGCTGGCCTATATACAACCTTGACCCCACAGCACAGGCCGAGGCCCTAAGCAGGCCATGCTGCAGCCAAGTGCACAGCGTCCATTTTGTATCTGGGGGGATGTTTCTGACAGAAGGTAGCTGCAGCTGCACTGAGCTGTCAGGTGACCACCATGGCCCAGGGCTGCCTTGGCCCCATTCAGAGAAACCGAGCCTGTTTCCTCATTTTTACATGACACCCGAGACAGAAATCGAAAAAGGCAGATCCTAGTCCCACCCCAGCACACTGTGACAAGGGGGAAGGAGGAGGAGTGTTGATGGAGTAAAGGTTTCCCTCCCACCCAGCACATCTTCCCTGACCCAGAAGAGCAAGAGACTAGGGCCAGAGTAGTTGCAATTTCACCCACAGTCACTAACCCAAATTTGGAACATCCCCACTGTCCAAGGGGCAGGAGTGTCCCCGTCTGTCCCTTGGGCCTGACTCCTCCAGTCCTTCCCTGCCAAGAGATGCTTGGTGCCCTAGAATTTTCCCAACCCACCCACTCAGGAGTAGGGTTGCAGGTGTCTGGTATTGACCCAGATAGTCTGGTATTTTCACCTCCTGTCCGGTAAAAAAATTCAGAAAATACCGGACACCTAAAATGTCCAGTACTTTCTGATTTTTTTCCCAGCCCAGGGGTCCGGCCTGGGTCCCCAACAACCCCAGCTTACCTGGTTCCGCAGGGAAGTGGTGTTCTGGCTTGATCAAGAAAACAAAATGGCCACCAGCAAAAAGCCTAAGGGGAAGCAATGCCTTCCCTAGGTCTTAGTGCTCAACCGCTCCCGTTCCTATCCCTATTCTAACTCTGCAGGCACTCTGAAAGGGGTCGTGCTGTTTTATTAATTATTATTAAATAACTTGGAGTCCTTTTTTTTTGCTCAACTTTGGCTCCCTCCCTTTCGCCCCCCCCCCCCCAACAGAATTTTTTCCCTAGTGTTTTTTCGGGGGGAGAGAGATGTTTGGTAGTTTTGGCGAAACCATCTGGCAACCCTACCCAGGAGAGGGTCTCGCTCTCGGCTGCATTGACATACTGGTTGGTAACTCAGGGGGAGGGCTGATGTTGCTGCTGCCACCCCCATAAATTACATTTTAGGATACACCTTAGTCAAGCCCTGCATATCTGCCAATCGGGGAGCAGAGACCCATGCAGGGCTCTCCCCACCCTCTGCCTGGCCAAGGATGGGGGGAGCACCAGAACAGGCCCCTGCATTGCAGGCAAGGAAAGGACAAGCTCCATCCTAAGTCTCCCTGCATGAGGGGCTGAGTGCCAGCCCTGCCCAGCCCCCCTCTTTTCTGACCAGCACTGATTTGCAGAGCCCAGACCCAGGTCCCTGCTGCCCCTTATCCCCAAAGTCCCTGCTTTTGTGCTGCCTGCCTCTTCCCTGCCCCATCCTTGCTCATCTGTGCTCCCCTCCCCAGGGTTTGCTGCACAGATGCAAGTAAAATCCAGAACACGGATTGTGGATCGGATGAGTTGAGCCTGGTGGATGTGGATCCACATTTTTGTATCTGCACAGGGTTCTACACCTTGGGCAGCTCTGCCAGGCCTAAGGCTAAGCTGTGCTTTGTTTCAGCTAGTGTTTTCTGTAGGGCAGTGGGAGAGAACGCAGCTGCTTGAGATAAAACCACCCCCGGGACTCCTTGCAAGTGCTCAGGATGAAATTAGAGCACCACCAATATGGATGACTTGCCTCCACTAAGGAAAAGGCAGGATACCTTACTTCTCTCTGGATTTTTTAAAGCTTATTGGGCAGGGGAAGGAGGGAGGGGAAGGCTAGCTAACAAAGCAGATGAGCTCTCGGGTGTTAGGGCCAATTTACAAACCACATGGGACCAATCTTGTTACCATTGTAATCAATGGCAAAGCTAGCCCATCAAGTAACTGAGTATGGAACTAGGTCCAGGAGCAGTGGCACCATCCTCTGTTGAAATTAATGCGTTAGGCGCAAGTTTAGCAGGATTCCAAAAAGGACCAGACTTCTGGCCAGTGTGACGCGCCAGTCACACCGCAGCAACGATTAAAGCAAACGGGCTTTGAAAAGGATAAACACATTATCGTCATATGCAGCCTCTACATGTTCTTCAACCTGTATTACCAATCTCAGAGCTGGAAGGGACCTCAAGAGGTCATTGAGTCCACTCCCCTGCCCTCACGGCAGGACCAAGCACCGTCCCTGACAAATTTGCCTGATCCCTAACTGGCCCCCTTGAGGATTGAACTCACAACCCTGGGTTGAGCAGACCAATGTTCAAACCACTGAGCTATCCCTACCAAAGACCAAATTTTGAACTTGGGGAAAGGGGGAAAAGATTGCCCGGAAACATGTGTCTCCCTTTCAGCTAAGCAGCTGGGACTGGCCCCTGCCAGAGAGGTTTGGGTCTAGATTAACCATTGATTTGAAGCAGTTGGGTGATGCCTATTTGCAACTGCCTTCTAGTACAAACAGTGAGGGGCCCGGCCCAGAAAGCATACACAGCAAACAGCCCGAATGACTACCTACCTTGAAAACACATGTCCTTGGCTCTGCAGCTGTTCGACCATTTTTATTATTGGGATGAAAATAGAACGAATAAAGTGTAAACCACCCATGCAATGGGGAGGAAGAAGATCACGAGGCCCAGCAGTTGCAGAAGGACACAGACATTTTACTCAGACAGTTTACGGTGACAAGACCACATCCCAAGTGCCAAAGTTCAAATAAAAATATATATTCATACAAATTTAAAAAAAATACAGTTTATATACACCGTGGAATTAGCTTACATCATCTGGTAACAAAACAGTGCAAAATAAAATGATACGTGACTGCCACCGGCGTGGCTCGTAGCACAGAAGAGTTAAGACGCTGCACAGGAAGCAGTGCCGTCTGCTCGCCTGCGCGTTTGCCATCAATACTGACCCACGATGTGGACTCTCTCTCTGTTTTACTCTGATAAGAATTACAGGCACCGGTCTAGTGAGCTGCTTAGCCGTCAGGGGCAGACAACAAGCAGTTAAGGTTGGGGAGAAGGGAGTGCAGTGGTCTGCGATGTCTGAGAAGTCTCGATGGAAGAGAGGATCCGGGATCCTGTGCAATCGTGATAAGCGGCAGAGGCAAGTGCTGCATCTCAGAACCACACTCAGAGAGGGGCACCCCGGAACTGCCTTACTTCAGGAAGGAAATTTCCCTGCTATGGCCCATAGACAAGACTGCTGAGCAGGGGCACGTCCATTTGTGGATTCCCTTTAAAGCAGCTGGCAGAGTCCCACTGCGGCCAGTTACACATTCTCCTGGCTGTAGCAGTGAAAGGAAATGTTTTCCTTGCACAGCAGTTACCAGTAGGATGGATGCTTGGGCAGAGCAAGTGCGGTTGAGCACAGGCTGGAGTCCAGCAGCCTTCACTAAGGCCAGGGCTCAGATGTACCAGAGCGAGATGTTTCAGCTTGGCTGGCCTGGGGCTCCTCGCACCACAACTCACTAGTGAGGCCAAGACGTGGTTTGGCAAAATATACTGCCACGCCTCATGTACTGAGCAAACCGGACATGCCTGGTGAAGGCGACTGACAAAATTAACAAGCCCTATTTTATTAGGGGGGAGGGGGCGGGAGAGAGGCTGAACTCCCACATAGCATCTGAATAGAGGAGGAAGAACCAGGTCTCTCGCTGGGCTAATGAAGAGATAAGACTGTGTACAAGGCCACACACCAGTGATGGGGGGGACTGTGCAGGAGCCAGATCCCTCTGGACTGGAAGCTAGTTCAACACAAGCATATTTCGAACATCCCATTCACCTGGGGCGAGGAGGGAAAGGTCCTAGAGTTTCTGGGACAAGTTCAGTCTCTTTCCAGCTACAGAAACTACTGGCCCCTGGCCCAAAGCAGAGGGAAAGCAAGTTACTTGCAGGCCTGCTCTACATATGGGCGAAACAGGCCGACCATCGTTACATCGTTAGTCTGTTTACATAGCACAAGGCACCCTCTATGTCAAAAGCACAAGCCCAAGTCAACCCCCTTGACAGTCATTTAGACTCCTCTAACCAAAGCTCTCCCTGAAGAACTACCTGGCCAGCCAGGACTGAGCCATCTTGGTATGGGCCACTCCCACCACAGCTCTGGAGCCCCAGGGGAAGAGGTAGGAGATAGGTGATGGCCTTGGGAAAATGTCATTCCGTCTATCTGGCATGCGGAAAGGTCAACCCTCCCCCCTTCAGGGCTAGTGCAGAAGGGTCTCCTGAGCACACAGGCTATTTGCAATTGTGGCGGAGACAGAACAGCTGTCACAAGCCGGGGGTGTTCGATGCACCTGAATCACACAGGGCACCCTCTTGGCCGGCATGCAAAACTGGGATGGTACCTGCTACGACCAGATGGACCCAGCAGGGGGAATGTCATGTGCTGAAGGGAAGTTTTGCTCTACACACAGCAAAGCTCTTCCCTCTCCGCTCAGCAGGATATGCAAGAAGGGCCAAAACCTCCAGTCTGCTAGATTGCGCGGGGGAGAGGGGAGACTAGAAGAAAACCACCACAATGAATAAACCAATATGTAGCTGAGTCCTGTGGCTGGTTACAGGTTCTAATGCCAACACGGCAGAGTTATCGCCTCCTTTGTATCATGTAGCTATCCCCAGACACTCGATCTGCCCGTACCAACTCAGCCATCCACAACCAATACAGGGGAAAGCTTCACCAATTCCTAGAAGAAACCTGCTTAACGAAAGGCCCAGCGTGCGACACATGCGCTCTCTGCACGCTAACTCCTCTTCAATTAAAGCAATGAGAGCAACGCAACCTCTGCCATAGCGCTGCCCAGCGAGGGAACACACAGAGTCCCTAGACAAAATCAAAGATCACAGGCTCTGCAATGGACACGTGACAACTGAGTTTTCCATCCCTCCAGACGGCTCAGTTTTAGAATAAGCCAGACTCCTAAACGAGCAGCTTCTTCCACAGCTAGCTAGTTTCATGCAGTACCATGAAACAAGTTAACCAGAGGGCTGGTAAGAGGGTTCTGGGGAAAATTGTCTGGGATGCCATCCCCAGGTGAGCAAGCGTGCTCTGTGCTTTAGCAAGCCAATCAGTTCCGTAGCCCCTAGAACGACAGGTACTGGCCAGGATGGTGCCTGCTAGAGCATCAGACTGGCTTTGACCAGCTTCTTGGTGCTGACGGTACCCGGCAGGTGAGTCTGCTATCGCAAGCATCCCAAACGCTGAGAGCTGCCGACAGTCCTTCCACTAACCTCCCTGCAAAGCTCTGGCTGGCTGGCAGCCTCAACCTCCCCAGGCTCCTTCTGTCCGGCAGCAGCACAAATCACATCATCTTGTTTCATGAAACTAAAGTAAACCCGCACAGCTGCCAGAGGCTGGGAATCTGAGCTGGAGAAGTAATGCTCATGCTCTTCTCCATGGGCAGCTCAATGCTTGGGGGGTGAGAGAGATTTCCTCCACCTCCACAGCCCTGGCAGTAGAGATGCCTTGAAATCCAGAACCCCCAAGTGAAACCAGGCTCCTATCACTGGGTCTCTGCAGCAGAGCACTAGGTAATGCACCATAGAGGTGCAACATAGTATTACAAGGAAGGGACAAGAGTGCCTGATAAAAGGCTTCTCTTGTAAGGGGAAGCAGCAAATGAAGGGGAAGGGATTTCTCTCTTCCATGTTGTTTTGTCAGTGTGTTAAGGGTTTATCCAGAACAGGCATTAGAACCAAGTTGTTTTGGATTCTTAGCTTGCCCAGATGCTCTCAGCAGCTAGTTGCTATCAGACAAATCCACAGCGGGGATTCCAGCACCTGAAGGATATTAAGAAATTAGGAGCTTTAAGAACTGAACTGAAAAACATGGAGCAAGAGTGAAAAACCTGGGCAATTTAAGAGTTCCCAACGGCAGAAAATTCCCCACCCTACCCCCAAAGGAGGTCTGATGTTGCCACTGATAGCTTTGACAACAAGCCCTTCTCGTGACAGTAAGGCAACTACTGCAGCAAAGAAAGGACGGAGAAGAAATCAACAAGTGAGAGAAGAAATTGGCTGCACTCCTTCATATGGGACGTGGTGGAGCCGGTGTTATTTTTACTCTCCAAACTGTAGGCATTTCTATAGGAAGAGCAGTGCAGGGCAACTTCTGATGAAAGAGACAGCTGGAGAGAAAAAAGCATTTTGGCAAAGAGCAGTCAAACAAAGCACCTCTCTGAGGCCAGCTAGCAGCTCTGGTCTCAAATCGCTCCTCTAGTCTCCATGAGCAAGATGTCCTCTGGTCCACAGTCTATGTGAGAGAGAAACCCACTGTCCTGTCCTTGGACATGGGGCGTCCAAGCAGAAAGCAAGGGCACGTGCAGGCTTGGAGGAAGAAGGGAGCCGTACCGGCAGCAGGGTCAAATGGTCTGGTAGTGCTGTCTCAGTCTTGCCTGCAGAAATTCATGAGTCAGGTTGTGTCGAGTTATTATTCCAACAATCTGGTGAAGGGAGAGAGGATAGTGTACAAGTCAGTCACATCAAGAGACAAGGGCTTGGTGGAGGAGAGGAGGCAGTAGTGTTTTTTCTGGCTGACCTGAAAAACCAGGTGAGAAATCTAAGGCAATTCTCCGAGATGGCTGGTCTAGACGGTTCAAGTTCTATTCCCTTCTCTGACCTGATTCCTTTTCTCAGGGCTTGTCTACACACCAAGTTAGGCCAATGTAGCTATACCGGTTGCTAATGGTCGCAAACCCTATGAGTATAAAGAGACTTTATAGCTGTAACCATATAGGAAGGAGAATTGGCTGTACTGACATTTATACTGGTGTAACTGCATCCAACCTAGGGGTTGTTCCAATTTAGCTACATCTGTAGAAAAGACATACCACTAACCAAAATTATACTGGTACAAACCCTGCATGTAGTCAAAGCCATGGACAAGTCACTAACCCAGACTTTCTCCATCTCAAACTGGCTTAATACTGCCCACATGAGGTTGCAATGCTTCACGTGCTATATAATGCTGCCAACTTTTTCAAGGTCAGGTGCTTAAAAAATTGGGCACCTCTGTATTCAGGATACTGGAGGTGCTCAGTGCATCACTTTGGAAAGGAAGAGGCAGCTAAATGGACTGTTTTTGGCCAATGTGTCGATGCTCTCCAGTCTGTTTCTAGTCAACACCTTTCCCTTACTTTAATATCACCGATATGTGGCTTTGTCCATTTCTAGAGGGTGCTAGTTACATTTCAGTGTCTCGTTAGGAAAGAAGTGCCCCAGTGCCATTTGTTAGCTTGGTTTTAGACACCCACTCTTCCAAACCTGTCCATCTGCTCATGGCCCAGCTTTACATGGCCAGGTCCTCTACAGCTTCCTCCCTCACCCACAAGAACAGCTCCACACTCACTATGAAATCTGGGAGAGCAAGGAACACAGTCAGGGAGTACTTTATACTACAGCTGCAAAGACAGCTAAAGCCAAGATCTCTTCCCCTTCTACCCAGCTTAACTTGCACTAAAAGGGCCAATACAAGGATCGAGTCCAGCCCAGAGATGTACTGGACTCTCCTCATGAGCCAGCAGCATTGGGCATTTCTGGATGAAGACATTTTAGCTCATCTTGTTAATTGCCTTTTTAGTCTCAGAGTCCATTCGGTGGCTCTTTCCGGCCAGCACAACCCTCGCATGGCTGTACTAGAGAGAGATGCCCATTAACACCACTCTGAGATGTAACACAGGAGACTTAAGGTAGCAGCAATAAATTCTAGGAAGCCCTGGTGAGCTAGAGGACTATGGCTGAACAAGATAAAGTGCTGGGTGCTTCCCCATTTCAAAGAGAAGTCACCACTGCCCTCTCCTAGAGCACCGCTCTGCCTCACAAACAGCTGGGGGGAGATACAAACCTTGTGAAGTGTGGCCAGTGGCAGAAACACCAGGTGTTCAGCAGAATGGGGAGGCATGTAAAGATCAGTGCTAGGATCCTTTCACATACTCTGGGTCACAGTAGAAAATGCCTATCCGCTCAATCACTCTTGTTTGCAATGTTTGCATTCCACTAGCAGGCTCAGTGGGGTAAACATCAGAAATCCTGGCATTCAGAGAAAGCTTCTGCAGCCTCCTCCTCGCCCACCACATCCCTGAAATACACCTGAGCTAGTTCCAGACATTAAGTAAGAAAATGACACGTACAATCTCCGGGGCAACTTTGCTTCATATCACATGATAAACTGTCCAGAAAGCCACCACTGCAACAGCTCAGCCAATCCACAAGATAGACCCTGTCCCTACACATCTGCTGTTAGTCCTGGCTGTGCTTTGCGGAGTTTTGTCCTGCGCCAGCACATGGGAGGGCTGCTAATTCTTTACTGTGTTTATAGGAAGCTGAGGACACCTGCTGGGCAATTTGTACACTGCAAAATCACAAGATGATTAATCTCAAATCCTGATAATTCAGCTGGTTCTATCCATGATTGTCTCTGCTCCTAGAAATACAAGTTCCTGCCTGACAGAAGATACGTCCCAACCACAATCTGGGCAGATCATTCCCAGGGCTGCAGGCAGCTTTCAGTCTTTGAGACTCATTCAGCTTTTGGTAGCTGCCACAACAGAGGATAGGTAGTATCACTTGTGGTGGTTTTTCTGAAGCAGACCCTTGCCTACTGGGAAAGGGGCTAAGGGTGTGTCTAGACTACATGCCTCCTTCGACGGAGGCATGTAGATTAGCCAGATCGGAAGAGGGAAATGAAGCCGCGATTAAAATAATCGCGGCTTCATTTAAATTTAAATGGCTGCCCCAATCTGCCGATCAGCTGTTTGTCGGCAGATCGGGGGAGTCTGGACGCGATGCCCCGACAAAGAAGCCTTTCTTCATCGACACAGGTAAACCTGGTTTCACGAGGCTTACCTGTGTCGATGAAGAAAGGCTTCTTTGTCGGGGCATCGCGTCCAGACTCCCCCGATCTGCCGACAAACAGCTGATCGGCAGATCGGGGCAGCCATTTAAATTTAAATGAAGCCGCGATTATTTTAATCGCGGCTTCATTTCCCTCTTCCGATCTGGCTAATCTACATGCCTCCGTCGAAGGAGGCATGTAGTCTAGACACATCCCATGAGGCCTGAAAAGACAGCAATAGCATTAGCTTCCAGTCACAGCCAACCAGAGCTGGATTCAGACCAGGGACAAGTGAAGATTTCAACCATATTACAAGCCCTGAGTGAAGATTTTCAAGTGAGCAGATGTCGGTTCAGACACAATCAGGTGAAATTTTGCAAATCTCGCGCTCGGTCAGACAGGGTTTGTTAAACATCAACCTGGGGCTGAAACAGAGCACGGGGCAGCACCCTAATGCTTCCCACTTATCCATGACACTGCTGCAGGAAGGACTCACCTCTCCAACTGCATTCACCACTGGTAAGTGCCTAAGCCCCATCGTCCGAAACAGGTTGAAGACTTGTGAGGCATGAGTGTTTGGAGAGACCGTGAAGGGAGATGGGTTCATGTAAGGGGTGACATCCTGGGGAGAGTTAAGAAGGAAATACCAAAATCATTTACTTTCAAGGTGAACTTCCCTTTGCCTGGAATCAAGGGGTTGACAGAGGTGCTGTTTTGCCTGTTGACTCTATGAGTCTTGGGCCCTTTCAAGCAAATGGGTGGAACCTGTTGGTCCAACCCAGCAGGGAAACTCTGAACAGCTACAAGTGAAGAGTAGGAGGAGATCCAAATTCATCTGAACCATGAGCCAAGTCTATGGAGAACAGGAGCTGTTCTCCTACCAACATGCAATTGATTTCTCAGAGAGCTACGAAGTGGTTGGAAGAGTACTTCAGACCAAGAGATCAGAGGTGCAGGATTTTTGATCACTGTCATCCAGAGAGGACTCCATTAACTTGGGCTCATGCTAGAGCAGCAGTACAGGGAGACCAGAATTCGAAGGGGGAGTAAGATTAGGTAGAAAGTGCCTCTGTAACCCCAGGCCAGGGAAGTTTTTAGAGCATTCCCAAGAACATGCACCAGGGAGAAAGGGCACCACTGTACGGCAGCAGGCTCCCATCAGCATCTCTTACCACTATCATGCGTGGGTTCAGCAGCGTGAGGTCCAGGTCATGAATATCTGGGTAACGGGGGTAATCCTCAGCCATTTCAGCATACGACAGGCGAGGCTGGCTGGTGCTCTGCAATCCCAAAACAGCCCTCACTCAACTCAGGAGAAGTGTTACCCTTCCTAAAGAGTGTTCCTCAAGTGCCTGAACAGCCGCAGCCATGCGAGAGCACAGCCAAGACTGGAGCTCTCCCCAGTCCTCCAACACACTCAGGGAGTTACACAGACATCCAGAGAGAGTTCTCAGAGATCACTCTCAGTGGAGCAGGGAACATGTAAATCAACACAAGGAGCCATGTTTTGGCAGAGGAGAGGAAAGGCCTGACGTGTCTGCGATCCTTGCGGGGTTTACTCCCCCCTTTGGAAGGCAGCTCCAAGACACGATGCAGGAGTTGGGCAAACAGGCTGGACTGTTTTGCTTTCTACACGCTCGGAGAGACGTCTGTCCAGCAAGCCATGGAGAGGCAGACAGACCAGGTACAAAGACACCATGCTGATGGGTGCACAAGGGTTTGTCAGACCTTCCCTCCACCTTTGGCTGCTCCACAAGGGGATGTCACTAGTGCACGATGTATTTTCACAGAGAAGCTGCTATTGTTTGGTCTGCACCTTTTCCTGCACTTGCCCAGTTACATAGCCTAACCCTCCCTTCGAAGCCAGAAGGGAAGAGTCACAGTCAATACTCCCCATTTTTTCCATCCATGTGTGGAATAAATTGTGGCATGCACCCAGACACATGCAGATGTGCACCACCAGTAGAAAAACATGCTGCCGGCTGTGGGTGCTCTGCTAATCAGCTGGGCAGCAATTGAATCTCTCCTGGATGGTCTCCCAAGTGCTCAATTTACAGGGAGCAGGGATGCCAGTTCCACACTGCAGCTTCTAAGAGGACAGAGGAGTTTAAAACCCTGCATGCCAGCCCCTGGGGATGCAGTCTGCCCAATTCCTCCCTTCCCAGGGAGAGTCCGCATCTCCCCCAGAATCCACAAGACCCACCGACTGACTCTCGGAGTAACAGACTCCTCGGACGAGCAGGGTAACCAGCTGCGAGCGCAAAATCAGGCCGTGGAAGGTCAGCGGTCGGAAGCGCTCCTCCATGGTCCACTCTTCGCTGGGGGACTGGTCTGGGTACAGGTTGGGGTAGGGAGTATACCTGTGACAGATTTCACACCACTGGTTACAATGGGGACTGCCTGGAAGTACCTGAATAGGATAGTGTCTGGCAAGCTGGGGAGTGCTTTGTATGCACAGATTGCCTTCCATACAAGCATGTCCAAGCGCTTCACACTGGGGAAAACACTTGCCCATCTCTTCTACAGATCACGAAACCAAGATAAAGAGGGTTAAGTGACTTGCCCCAACTCAGCGGGGGAAGCAAACCAGAAAACAGCCTTCCCAAGCTGCAGTCCCTGCTCTAACGATGAAACTCCACCCTGCCCAGTCCCAGCAGGCTGCTGGCCACACTGAAACCAGATCTGGGTAGCAGGACCCTGGCTGCTAGCTTAGAGCTCACCCAGGCCAAGCGAGGCACACAAGGGGGAACCTTGCTCTGCCATCGTCTGTGCTGCAGACACAGCGGGCTGGCATGTTTCACAAGCACCATGCCCCCCTTATGAAAGAGGGGACGGTGTTAGACACCCAGCAGGCGGCAGCAGGGAAGTCTAGAGGAGTAAAGGAGAGGCTGTGAGGAGTGGTGAGGACCAGGCAGGAGTAAAGGGAGAGGAAGAATGTGTTAGTGGTTACAGCACTAGCCCTACAACATGGCAGTCCGGGGTCCAAGTCCCTGCTCTGCAACAGACTCGGGTAGCGACAGTTCTCACCTTGGGCAAGTCACATCTCTCTCAGCTGCCTGTTTGTACAATGGCCTGGGCCTAACCTACAGTGAGTTGTTGTGAGGTGCTCAGTTACTATGGTAAAGGGGACTACGTAAGTACCCTAGATAAAGCCCACTCTGTTTCCAGCCAGCTCACCTTCTCTCCAGCATCTGCTGCAGCAGATCCTCCTTCTCGGGCGGCTCCTCCGTCGCCACATGCTCGTCGCACATGTTGCGCAGCTCGCTCGAGGGGTACGATTTCATGGACTGGCTCCGCTTGCGCTGTTCTCCGGCTCTGGTGAGGATGCTGGATTTCTGGAGAGGGTGGGGGCAGAAACTTTACCCAAGGGACATGGATCTTGTGCAAAAGAGGGAGATCGGGGCTGTATCCACGGAGTGCCAGAATGAGCTCTTTCTGATCTAAGCCTCGCTTTAGTATATGTGGCTAGCAAAGGGCTATCTGCTAGGAAGCTATCCCAGGGATTGCTTGCATTGTATTGGCAGGCACTCCCAGGCCTGCAGGATTCACTCTCTAAAAATGAGAGGCACGAGAGATGAAATAGGCCTACTATGAGCTCAGCAGAGCTCCATCCAGCAAACTCACTTGCATTTCACTCCCTCCCATCCAGCCCTGCCAGTGTCCCCTTGGAATGAATTTTCACCATGGCCCATGGAGATCTTTCCTCATGCAGTACGACAACTTCACTCCATCCCTCCTGCCACACGCTTAGAATATTGGGAAACTCTTCCTGACAACACAATGTATTGTGGGGACAAAGTCATGGACAAGCCGCACGCTGAGGCAACATGACTCATGCACTGACAGCCCGGCCAACACAGGAAGCCGCCCCCCTCCAGCATCAGTGAAAAGCCCCGTATTCCCAAGATCACCAGGCTGCTACCTCCTCCTCACCTTGAATTTAATGTTGTTGCTGATCAACTGGTTCCCCTTCATGAACTCCCGCTCATTCCCCCGGTTCTCCGTCACCACAGGGAAGGCATGATGGACTGTCGTGCGCAGGATACTGACCAGCGACTGGATCCGGGTGTGGGGATACACGTAGGTCAGGTTGGGTTCCATGATATCACTGGCTCTCAGCCTGAAGCAGTGGAGAAATGCGAAGTCACTACGTGGCTCCTGGGGGTGCTAACATGCTAGCTGCAAAGCAGCACGGTGCCGAACAAGCCTCAGAGAACCCTACGCAACTCATTTCCCTTCTGCGATGCCTTTGCCCTTCCTACCAACCCTGTCTGCAGAGAGCAGCTCGAAGGTTACGGAGGCAGCTGCGTTCCCTACCTAGCATCGCAGGAGCACGCGATGCATTAGACAAGGTGACAAAGGCTCCTGCCCCAAAGAGCCTGCAACCTATGTTAGACAACGTAAAGGTTCCTGCAACACCACCAGGAAAGGGAAAGAAAACCAAGGAAGAGATATGTCACATGAAGCCACCAGCAGATACAGCCCCCACGTTTTCACCAAGCCCCTCGGTGCTCTGTCCTGTTGCACCACTAGGCTGTGCCGTTCTACAGGAAGCACTCTGAGTATATGGGAAAGCACCCTGGGGTCAGTGGTTCTAGAGCCACGTCAGGCAGAGCCCACTTGGCTGCCTCCCTTCACTTAAAGAGCAAAGAGGCTCTCGGAGTAGCTGGGGAACGCACTTCAGTCAGTCCAAGAACCTTGGTGAGATATTAGTGCTGTTTCTAGAGGGAAAAAGGAGGTCCAGAGAAATCAGGTGACTTTCCCAGTCCACAGTGGCAGAGAAAGGGATAGCACGCAGGAGTGCCTTAAGAACATAAGATCGGCCGTTCTGGGTCAGACCAAAGGTCCATCTAGCCCAGTGCCCTGTCTGCCGACAGTGGCCAACACCTGATGCTACAGAGGAAGGGAACACAACAGGTAATCCTCACGTGATCCCTCCCGTCACCCACCTCCAGAGAAATAGAGGCTAGGGACACCATTCCTAGCCATCCTGGCTAATAGCCCTGATGCTGATCACTCCGCCATCTACCTTTTCTCAAGCCCCAGCTTTCCCACCCCACTTCTGGCTTCATGCACCATCTCCACCTACTTCCCCAACACTCCAGGGAAGTCCCATAGGAAGGGGTGCCCCATTCCCCACTGGTCCAGAGAATCACAAGCAGTTCTCCAACACCGGTACGGCCAAGAGCCACGTCCTTACTTGTCAATTTCCACCTCCGTCTCCCACTCCAGCAGCGGCACCCCTCGCAGGCTCACGTGGATGTCATAGATGCCCTTGTTAAAGAAGTCTCCTGTCCATTTGGCTACCTGCAAAGACAGAAAAGCAGCAGTTGGCCTGCTTTGCGAGCACAAGACTCCTGGGTCTCAAAGCGGAGAGGCGATGGATAGCATGGATGTGCATGGGAGCCTCCCTCAGCCAAGCAGTGAGAAGCCAGAGTCTAGCCAAGAACCACGAAAGGGGCGTTGAAATGGTGCTCACCATCAGGGTGATCATTATCGGAAGCCCATAGGTGATCTCATTGGTGGATTCTATCAGGATAACGGTGAGGCTAATCGTCATGCGGACCACTCCTCCCAGGAAGGCTGCTGCACCAATCAGAGCAAAGGTCCCTGAGTAGATGTGGTCCAGCCCAATGTAGCTAGGGAGGAAGCACACACAGCGCCCTGGCATCAGGACCAAGCTGCTCAAGTGCCTAGCCAGCTTCAGCAGCGTTTGACAGCACACGCACACAAGGCACCTTTTGAGGAGGTTGGCGACCAGGCGTCCAAAGGCAGCCCCGCAAAGCAGCGACGGTACAAAGAGACCGCTGGGCACAGAGCTCCCATACGTCCAGCAGGAGAGTAAGAAATAGAGAAGGAAGAACAGGGAGAGCGTGACTGGGCTGAAAGTACCTGCAACACAAGAAGAGTTATGACCCAGGGGCTCAAGCCTTTCAGTCAAGCTGGGATCTCCCCACCTCCTCACAGCAGACTCTCCTTTCCACCTCAAAGCAGCTCCTTAGCCCCAGAGTCCCAATGAGCCCCAAGGACGGTGGTGAGACAAAGCAAGGGGGAAGCCAGGACAGCAGAGCCTACTCACTGCAGCTGGAGCGCTAGCCCAGGTCCACAGCAGGCCCTGAAAGCCACAGGAATCTGAAGATGCTTCTGGCTGATCGTAGGTAAAGCTTAGACCAGACTCTGAAGATGCCGGCATGGAACCCGAGTAGGTCGTCTCCTGGATACTCACCATCCTGGTGGAAGAGCTGCAGGATGGCTGATTCCTGGGGGTTGAAGAAGAGCGTTGCCATGTCGTTGTAGGTTTCATTGGGGCAGAAGAAAGTCTTGATGCTTGCATTCACATCCTCCGAGGAAGAGTCCTAAACAGGAGCAATCAGGCAGTACGTGAAGGTATAATCCGATCACACCACACCAGGAGCGGCCACCAGGACCAGAATAAACCTGCACGCACAGCTTTCAGCACTGCCTGTGGGGGCAGTCACATCCAGACACATGATACAGGACTTGAAATGAGACCAGATACACAATTGCCATCCCTTGGTCCAGGGGGCAATATTCTCTTGCACATCCAGCTTTCAGCAGTGTATGCAGCCGTATCTGCAGAGTGTTAGTTCTAGGGAGAGGGGGATATGAGGGGTGTATATTAACGTAGCTGATGGCATGTTTCCTGGGGTGCTGGGGACAGTGCCTGTCTGGTGGACAAGTGTTACCTGAAGGCTCAGAGTGCTGTTGCCACTATGATTGGCGGAAGACATCTGCCGGCATTCTCCTAGAATCATGGAAGCTACGAACACCACAATGGTGGTGGTTAGACACACCAGCAGGCTCTCCAAGACTCTGCAAGCACAAAGCACAAACCATGCAGGGAAAACCATGCTCAGAATGATCAAATCCTTGGTCTTTGCAAACAGCCCTGCATCCCAACGTTGCTCTGAAAGAGCTACAGTAACCAGCTATTTGGGGCTCCACTAAGCAGACAGCCGAGCCTAAAATCAGCCTGTAAGATGGGCCATCTAATGAGCATGGTCATTCCAACCAGCGCTGGCCAGAGAAGGCTGATAGACTTTGAAAGCTACTCAGCAGCCAGAGAAGATTTGGACACAGTCATTTAACTCTGCACTAGGCTTGCCCTGCACTGACCCTTACTGCCATCATATTAATCCAAGAGGCCCGGACTAAGATCTTAGATGCTGCTACAGCCTTTCCTCCACTTATCCACCTTCCCTCAAGGGCTTCTGGCCTACACAGCACATGGTGAAACAGCATCGATGGCATCACCTGACAGACCGTCTTTAAGTTGCCTTCCATGGGCTTTGCTGTATCATTCAGAACTGGTCTCTTCCTTCTTAGCTACATGGTAATTTTCTGTAAACAGAGCTTGTATTATGCACTAATTTCCTGCATCAATGGAGTGGACACGGTTTGACTTGAGATGTTCTGATTGAATGAACCAATTAAGCAAAAGGCACTGTCCTAGACACAGCTGTTCCTTCCATGACTATTTAGCCTGAAAAAAAGACCTAGGGGGACACCTAGTGGTGACACATGCTGAAGTTGAGCAGCAATTAAAGGGTTTTTTTTCCCCCCCTTCAACAAAAATTTTTCCCGACCCCTTTTATTGGGCCTGGGGGTTGCGAATGTAAAAAGGTTGCACACCCCTGATCTAAGAACTGAAAAGATCCCTAGGGTCCGTGTACACTGCACGGCATTCTCAAAGAATCTCCTTCATATGCATCATAAAGGACTCCTGGTTCCTTTGCATCACAAGGGGCATGACAGTTGAATTTTAGCAGCTGAGGTTAGCTTAGCATTCTCTCTGCAGAAGCCATAAAGCGGGACGGGGAACCTTTACGTCAGGACCACGGACACACAGAAAAAAAATCAGTCGGGGGCCAGAAAAGTCAGAAACAAACACGCACACACACACAACCCACACTCTCCTCACTGATAACGCCCCCAACTCCCCATAGTCCCCTCACACAATAGAGCCTAGGAGGCCTCCAAGGCTCTGGGGTGGAGCCAAAAATGAAGGGTTCAGGGTGTGGGAGGGGGTTGTCAGGAAGCAGGCTGGGGCACAGAAGCAGAATGGGGATGCAGGGTGGGAGCAGGAAAGGGGGATGCAGGGTCGGGCTGCGGATTGGGGGTGGGGTAGTATGCAAGACTGGAGGAGGGTGCAGGAGCAGGCTGTGGGGGGGGGGGTCTGGATAGAAGAAAGGGTGCAGGAGTGAAATGGGGGGAGCAAGGTCTGTGTCCTCCACAGCTCTCAGGCACCACCCCCTGCTGCACTTATTGGCCTCAATTACGGTCAATCAGAGCAGGGCGAGGGAAGCCTCCAGGCAGGATTTCTCCAGCAGGGGAGAGGGGGTGGAATGGAGAGGGAGAGCAGCAGCTTCCTCCCCCCTGCCAGGCACAGCCTGCCATTGGATCAAGCCCTGCCATATCTGACTGGCCTGTGAGACTGGAGTGCCAGCACAGGCTCCCAGATGCTGGGGAGAGCCCAGAGCTTCGGGGCCCAGATCCAGGCAAGCCAGGGGCCAGTCATAGGTTGCCTACCCTGCTATAAGGTTTGCCAGGCTTTGTTAGTTCATTCAGAGGGATTTGCATTCTGTTCTCTAGTCCCCATTTTTCCATATTTTAGCCCCTGCAGCTCTTTGAGTCTCTGTGGACACAGGCAGTGGGCAAAAATAGACAGAGATTACACCGCGGGAGGCAGAAAGGAGACCGGATACCTGACCAGCTTTGGCTTCGGATGTACGTTCCGCATGCGATACTTCGCCAGCTTCTTATTTAGGCAGTTGAAAGTGGCTCCAAGAAGGCCTCCCACGATTCCCATCATAATGAAGAACCCCAAGTCCACAGCCGTCCAGAGGTGGCATTTTTTATCAGAGTCTGAACACTAGGAAGGATGATGGGGGGGGGGGGGGGGGGCGGGAAGGGGCAGGAAGAAAGAGGGAGAAATGCAGGAATGAGAGCAAGATGCAAAAGAGAAGATGGAGACGTACCAAAGCAGCCACTAAATCCGCCAGCCACTTCTACCTCAGAGACAGGAAACATTCAACAGCGCCAATCACAGAACCGGATTAATTCCCTTTGTCAAAACAGAGCAGCCGTTTCCCACCCCCCCCCCTTTACTCCAAAGAGCAGCTAGGGCATTCCAGCTGGAGCTCTTCACTCCCCTTTGTGGGACTGCAACTAACAGTGTTCGTTCCTTTCACAAAGCCAGCCAGGAGCTACAAAAGGGCACACCCGGAAAGGCAGCAAAGCAAGAAAAACATACCTTGAACTCCCCAAAGTTTAGCAGCCCAGGTAGCTGGAAAGACCCCCAGCTTCCAAACTGAATCCCGGAGCGGAAGAAGTTCAGGGTGAAGGTGGCAGCCATGGAACAAAAGAGCTGGAGGAGTAGAGAGGCAAGAAAAACACCCAAGTCAATAGTGAGAAGGCCAGTCTCTCCATACAAATCATGTCTGGGGAAGGGAACTTGTAACCTACAAGCACTTTCCAAAATGTGACCCTTTGACTGTGTTCAGAGACTAGGACCAGAGAGACACTATTGTAATCACTTAGTCCAGTGGCTCTCAACAAGGGTACATGTACCCCTGAGAGTAGGCAGAGATCTTCCAGGTAGTACATCAACTCGTAAAACTAGGCAACTATCTAGATAACAGGCTACATCAAAAGCACTGACAAAGTCAGTACAAGCTACAGTTTCATACAATGATTTTACACAACTACATACTCTACACTGAAATGCAAGTACAATATTTACATTCCAATGGATTTATGGTAAAAATGAGAATGCAAACTCTTTTCCAGTAACGGAGTGCTGTGACACTTGTGTATTTTTAAATGTCTTAATTGAGGTGAAATTTGGGGGTGAGACAGACTCCTGAACAAGCATCTGGAAAAGTTGAGAGCTGCTGATCTAATCTGACTTCTTGCATAACACGGCTCCCCAGAATTTAATCCAGTAATTCCTGCAACCAGCCCCGTTAGTCATGAGCACAGATCTGCAGCACCTAGAATCGATCTGTGTAGGATCACTTACACAGCTTGTTGGTGTATGTAATTTATAAATTGAGGCCTAAATTTGCTCTGGATTGGATTACCATCTTGGGGAAGCTCTCAGACCCTTCAGTTGGCTCTGCTGAGGGTAGCCTGCCACAGCTTTCAAGTTGCACTATGTGTCTGGCAAAAGAAAAGGCCAAGTCGCAGCACCAAAGGCTTCTATTCTTAGGACAAAACAGACTGCACTAGAAGTCTGCCAACTCCAGCCCAGGGCAGCAATCTGAGTCTGAGAATGTGTCCCACCCTAAGGCAAAGCCAGGTCTGTTTCTCACAGCACTTGGGGATGCAGCAATCTAACCGCTGCGTACTGTGCTTCCACTGCCCAGACGGGACATAGGAGCAAAGCCGCGTCTGAGTGCTGCCCCAACAAATGTGGAACAATTCCTCCTCCAAGTGAGTTATGGGAAAGTGCTACTGACCCCCAGCTGTAATTCACAGAATCACAGACCTCGAAGGAACCTCAAGGGGTCAAGTCCCGGCCTCTGCACTCATGGCAGAACAAAGCACCATCTAGACCAGGGCTACTCAACTTTGGAAGCCCCAGAGGCCACAGTGATACTCACAGCACGTGCTGAGGGCACAACTTAAGTGTGGTTGCACGTACGTGCAAATATATATACAAATATATGCAAATAGCTTCTTCTACACTGAGGCATGAATACAAAAATTAAGACAAGACTACACAACACACAGGCCCCATTTAAGTCAGTTCCGTGGATAATAAAATGCAATATTTACCACATTTTCCACCCATATGACAGCATTTTTAATGAGCAATGACAGTCCAGGAATTTAACTTCTAAAACACATCTCAGCAGTAGACCATTATATTGACTACTTTTTTGTTTTGGCTTCACAACAGTCCAGGAATTTAACTACTAAAACACTTATCAACTGAAACCACACTGTAAACCCAAACGGCACCACGGGCCGCAAACAAACGGGCCACATGTTGAGTAGCCCAGATCTAGACCATACCTGACAGGTGTTTGTCTAACCTGCTCTTATAAGTCTCCACGGGTACGTCTAGACTACAGGCTTTTGTCAACAGAAGTTTTGTCGACAGATACTGTTGACAAAGCTTATGTAGACAAAGAGCGTCTAAACTACATCCAGTTCTGTCGACAAAGCAAGCTGTTTTTTCGACATGACAGTGTAGACACAAAGGTCAGTGTAGATGAAATAATGCCCTCTGTCAACAGAACTCTATCGACAAAAGGTGTTATTCCTCGTAGAATGAGGTTTACAGCTGTCGACAAAACTGCTGAGCTCTGTAGACGTTATGTTGGCAGAACTCAGCGGCAGTGTAGATGCAGGTATCATTTTGTCGACAAAACCCTGTAGTCTAGACACACCCCAAGGGTGGAGGTTCCACAACCTCTGTTTGTCAGAAGGTGGAGATGGATGGCAGGAGAGAGATCGCTTGACCATTATCTGTTCTGTTCACTCTCTCTGGGACACCTGGCATTGGCCACTGTCGGCAGGGTACTGGGTTGGATGGACCTTTGGTCTGACTCAGTATGGCCATTCTTATGTTCTCTCTAAGAAATATATTCCCCTGCTTAACCACCCTGAGAGTTAGGAAGTTCCCTCTGGCATGGACACTGTAAGCAGTCTACATTGTGCCAAGAGAGCTCAGTGTGACAGATTCAAGTATCTCAGATTCTTCAGTCTAGCTCACTGGCTTCTAGCTCGAATCCCATCTCTCAGGTTCTAGCTCGAATCCCATCTCTCAGGTAACAGGAATCTAAAGAGCCCAAGTTCTCACCACTTTCCACGTGAGCCCCTGGTTCCAGAAGGAGGAACCTTCCTCTAAGCTGAAGAGAGTACCCCCGATTGGGGCCCCAAAGGCTGCAGCAACCCCCGCAGCAGCCCCTGCAGATACAAAGTCCCTTTTGTCCCTAAGCAAAGTGGGAAACAATGAGAGTTTATTAAGTCACAAACGTCAAGGAACTGGAGAAAGTCTTCAGATGCAGCCCACCCCGAATGCGTGCGCACACACAAGGAGAATCAAGCCCGGGGACTACGCTAATTGCTTGATGGGATCAGGAAGGGGGTCTTATTCCTGTATCCAGCTGTGCCTGGTGGGCAGCATCGTGCAGTTAGCAATCTGCGGCTGGATTTATCATCTCGCCCCAAAGCAGTAAACATTGGCCACAGCCAGAGATAGGATCTGAGATCGAAGGGGGAGCAGTGGTCTGATACAAAATTAACCACAATGTATCTCCAGCCCCTTTTGGAGGGGGATGTGCACAAGAGAATTGTGGGGGCAACCATGTGCTCCAGGAAGGAGTCTCTCCTGGATATACAATTGTATACCCTCCCTTTATTGGGCTGACTGATCCACCCAATCCAGCAAGCCCATCCCACCTTGACCACCTTAAGTACCTGTCACTTCGGAAGTAGGGAAAGTTAAACTGGATCTTTCTTAGGGAGATGCTCTGGAACTGAAAAACAGAAGGACAGAGTCAAAACTGATAAAATGATAAACCAAGGCAGCCCCCTCCCCCTCCTACCCTCAACAGCCTTTGGGAGCAGCCAAAACTTAGGAAACACGCAACTCTCTTGCCTGTATATTGTTACTCCCACTATAGGGATGTAGCAAAGGGAAAAGGGGACAAGGAAATGTACTTTGTGATAAGGGATTGGTTGCTCTAGGAGCAGATCCTGCAGAGCTCAGTGCATGCAGGAGCTGGGAGCTTTGCCCTAGGATGAGTTCAGCACAGCACACACTACCTGCCTCTGCTGACCTCTCCTCTCAGCACGAGGGAGAGAAAGGTCCAATGCTCCCTTCCCTTCCTGTAACATCTTGGCTTAAACAGGCATGTATCCCACTGGGGATCAGGGTCAGCTTCCTCCTCCTTCCTCAGCATGTACAGAAGATCTCCAGACACTCCAACACAGGGGCCCTGAAGCCAGCACTTACACTCCAGAGGCCTCAAGGCTGAGCCAGGAGGCAGCGTCTGTACTCAGGAGGCCTCGAGAGCTGGAGAAAGCGCTGTCATTTGCCACCTGTTCTAGCACAAGGCAAACGGTTACCCTGTGTGCTGCCTTTCGCTTTAGTCACACACCTAGGAGCCACCACTGCAAAAGGAGATTGTTGTGATGCTGCAACCCCATATTTTTTATGGAAATAGGCATATTCTTATTAAAAAAGAAACTAACTTGAATATGCTTTATGCAGTGCGTGGCATGTAACCTATCTTTGGAGAAACTGCCATCCCCTGAATGTGTATCTGCGTGCATGTGTCATTCCTATACTTGAAGTTAAAAATATGAAGCATAAACCTGTTTATAGAACTAGATGTGCTAATGAAGGCCATTAATAGTACTCAAGGAACTTAATAGCCTGGTACTCGTGACAATGATCTGTGAATAGTCCTGTTTTTCCTGTGCACTTGTTCTGCCAAGACATATGACCAGGTCACCTGATGCTTGAACCCATTTTGGATGGGGGTACTTTTCCATAGGGATTAAAAAGGAATACCAAGAATTCCCACCTTGGCCAAAATCCAATTATAGGTAGGAAATCAAAACAATAGGCAGTTGCCGGACACCAAGACACCCCCTGTTGACCACCCAGATGGCTTTTGGGAAGACTGAACAGAGGAAAGGATCATGCCCAAGCTAGGAAGCTGCATAGCTTGTCAGTAAAGATGATAACGAACTACCATTAAGGTAAGAAATTGCATGTTTACAAGTTTCTTTGAATATTAACCTTAGCTGGCATATTTTGTGTTATGTAGCTTAGTAACTTACTATGATAGGTCTTATCACTTGCAGCCGCTTAAATCCTACTTTTTCTATTTAATAAAATCACGTTTATTAATAAAACAAGTGTAAATGATTGTCATCTGGGGAGGGATAACAGCTGGGCAGATCTTTCTTTCATTGATAAAGGGAGCAAACAAATCCTCCTTATTCTGCATGAAAGTTTCATACAGAGTAAGCTCGTAAGTTATCTGGGGTTCTGATCTCATTGGGGCTGTGCATGTGAGCGTGTGTCACGTCCCTGTGACTGAGCCTTTCCTGAGATGAGCTGTTCTCAGTGTTTGTGTTGTTCTGCGGTGGGTTGTGACCCCAATTCTGTGCCTTGGCCGGGAAAGACCAGAGGGTCTGGCTCAGCAGGACAAGGTGGAGGACAGTGTTCCCTGCGGCCACTTTCAATGCCACCCAGCAGATTAGCAGAGCGTCCACAGCTATGTTTTTGGTTTCTACTGGTGGTGCACATTCACATATAAAATTATTCTGCACATGGGTGGAAAAGATTAGTGGAAACATTGGTGAAGGGGTGCCCCAGAGGGCAGGTGTGTGGGCTTAGTAGTATGACCAGCCCATTAGGGAATGATCTCAAGAGGATTTCTGACTGATCCTGTCACGGGGAGCCTGTCTTTATCCCTGCTCAGGGCTGGGTTTCTCCTGAGCCTGGAATAATCCTCACCAGGTAGCTGAGGGAGGTGATTATAGCATGCGCACAGATTTAAGATGGCCCAGATGTCTGACCTAGAAACTCACAGTGGAAAGGGAGCAGAACCAGGCCAACGCAGCCATATCATCCTTCCTTCATTAGATCAGTCTAAGGGAACTCATCCAACACACTCTACGCTTGATCTTATCCATGGGTCTAAGAAAGGATAAACGTCCGAACAACATTCTCACTGCCTAACCTATCCCAGACAGAACCCAAGTCAGAGTCTCAGTGCATTTCCAGCACTAACCTGAGGCAAGCCAGCACCCACAATAGCGCCACTGTGTATCATAGGGCCTTCCTTCCCTACAAAGAGACCTGAAAAAACAGAAAGTGTTCTTGTTGCAGAAGTCTGAGATAAACCCAGCACACTCTGTCCTGCTCTGCAGTACCAGGAGAGTACAGAGTGGCCATGGAGCAAGGAAGCCAGTCACTCCTGTGCCTGGGAAGAGCTAGATCCCAACACTCTACCCAGCATGGAGGCTGAATGCAGACCCCCGAAGTAGGAGCCTGCTCTTCCAGAGGTGACGGAAGGGAGAACCCCAGGAATGCTGCACAATTCCAGGATGTCAATAGTCCAGGCAATGGAAGGCAGGTAGATCCCACTGGGGCGCATACATGTTTGGGCAGACACATGCTACTGCACAGTGAGTACTTGCTACCAGCCATGCACCAGAAGCGTGGCCCTTCACCTGTACTACTACACCCATCAGAAAGGGCTGCCATTCTCAGTGTCTGCGCTCACCCAAGGCGTGTGGGGGGGAAATGCTTCCTGGTGCCCACTCAGGCAGCTCTAGGCAGCACGTTCCCAGCAAGCATTTATGAGCAGGGTCTTAGATCTCCTTGCCATAACTGGCTACAAAGGTGCAGAGCCACTACCGACTGGCTCTCCTGGAGATTTTCCGTCACACCCTGCTCCTCACCACCACACACTTAGTCCACGATGCATCTGCCATCTCCCGCTTACCTCCAGCCACGCTGAAGAGCACTCCGAGCACTTTGCACACCAGCGTCCGGAGACGGACTATCCCTGGCACCTTCACGCCATTCAGGTAACACTTAATCTCCGGAATTCCAGAGCCAGCTGCTATGGGCTGTGGGGAGGACACGTAACACAACACAGCGCATCAGCACCTCCGCAGACTAACGATCTCCCACCAGTGAATGCAGAAAGGGATGACAGGAAACTGCACTGAGGCGAAACTCATTCATATTTGTAAAATGCTCTGAAATCTTGAGTCAGAAGGTGCTGCAGTAGGCAACAGACTGTGTGCGTTACCTGCCTGACACAAGGGAGGGAGGGGGCGGAAAGAATGTATTAAAAGCATTCTCACCTGAATCAGGACAAGAAGGCTGGCAAGGAAGACGAAGGTCAGGTTAAATCCCAGCAGTTCCAGTAGGGACACAGCAAGGCAGCCCTTTTCACTGCACTCCTCCACCGCTGCAGAGAGGGAGTCAAGGCAATGGGAACACACACCTCAGTCAGCCCATTCTTACCAGGGTCCAAAGCTGAATCTCCCATTCTCGTGCCAATTTTCAGAAGGCAGGCTCCCACCCCAGCCTCCCTGACCAAGTTGGACTAACTCTAAGATGCCCAAACCACAAGTCAGCAGGAGTATCTGACAAGCCAATGATGTTCTTTCATGGATCAGCGTTTCCCAGGAAGACAACCCACTCCTTGGGCACTTCCCCAGTAACCACAAAGTGGTCTTGAACAGCAGCTCCATTGCAAACTCATTATGGCTTCCTCTTCTATGTGCTGTCCAGGCGGACAGTTCACAGGGCCCAGCAACAGAGAAGGACAAGTAAAGCAGAGGGCCCCTTCTGTGCATGACATATAAAGCAGCTCCTCTGAGAAGGAGCTAGGGAAACACATGGTTTAGAAAGCCACAGGTTTGCAGAAAGACAGCAGGGAGGATCTAACAGGCATTGCTGATGATTTAATAACAAATCATTTTAAAGGGGCTGCTGCAGAGACTCCCTGGCAGGGATTTCTTACAAAACAGGGGCAGGTCAACCAGTTCTCTTGGTCTCAATGATTCAAAGCCCAGATTCTGGTTAATAGTTTTGCCAACGGTTTCAGTGGTAGGAAGAGCAGGCTGGAAAGCACCCTGTTACACAGGACACCGTGCTATTCATGCTCTGTCACCTTAGCCAGAGGGACTGTCCCAGCTACTGAAGCAGAACCCACAGTAGGAAATTTACTGGTTAATAAACGCCTCCACCCTGGTAGAATGAAGCCTTTCAGGGCAAGGCGATGGTTTTAAAGAAGAGGTCAATTCAGTTCAACAATAAGCCAGACACCACATAAAGGATACAGGTTTGTACGACATGGAATTTGAGTTGGGAAAAGAGTCGCACAAAGAAATCCACAAATAGGCCCACCTGTAAAAGAGAGAAGAGGAGAAACCTGGCATCAGAGATCAATTACTTGCAAATGCCAACAGATCACCCCACCAGGACAGCTGCAGTCTGACTGAACACTGGTAATGCAGCAATTATGCATCACAGCCCACATACAGGCTGCTAAGTCCCATGAGTAGGGAAGGTGAGTCAAGACAAAGTAACTCTGGATGTTCAGACTTGCTCCCTGCCAGGCTCTTCTCAAATGCATTCACCTCCTTCCTGTAATCAAGATGAGGCAATGATCTCTCCGTTTGACTGCCCAGGCAAACTGATAAGAGCCGGGAAAGAGATACCTTCATGTAAGCACATCAGCAGCAGGGGCAAGTTGCCGCTGAATCCATCTGTCAACAGAGCCCTGATCTTAACAGTCTATTAAATCTGAGACATGCACAGAGCCTCCCCAACTTCAGAGGCACCCCAGAAGATCCAAACACACAAGTGAAGCTAGCATGCAGTATGTCTGAGGATACAGTTGTACTCCAACTTCATGTCCAATTTTATGATTCCATCAAATGGTTTCTTAAAGGCAGGACTCACTGCAAGCAGAATATTAGCATTTGAGGATCTACAAGGAAAACCTACAAGGAAAACACACCAAGAGGAGAAGAAACCTGCCCTTTAGAAAGAAAATGCACGCCCTAGCGATGCTCAGAAAGGTCCAGCAGCAGCCACAGGCAAAGCAGCCTTCTTCATGAAACACAAGGTGCTCTCTTGGTTTGTCCTTGGTTCCAATACATTTCCCTGCTTATCACCCAACAGGCTCCTTACCAGTCCAGTGCAGACTCCAATGGCGAAAACCATCACCCATTTCACTGCTTCGTACCTCTGGCCTTTCTGTGTAGGGCAAGGAAACATAGGCAAGTCAAAGAGCACACAAATGGGGACTAGGGAAATGTGACATCATAGTCACCAGCTGGAGAGATAAAACTGTGGGCACACACCAGTATCCTGAGAGGAATCAGAGGACTGGGGAGAGGGAGTATGAATGATAAATACATCATGTTAAACCTGAGGTTCGGAATAGGTGCTGTGGGAGCACCATGGCTACTTCTCCCCCTTTGATAAAGTAGTGGAGCAGAGCACAAAGGTAAATGATACTTCTCCCATGTGAACAGTGGTCAGCAGGGGAGGTTATTGCGGTGGATTTGGCTGCAGGGGAGGTTTATTGCAGTGGATTTGGTTCTCTTAAACCAGCAAAATGGGAGAGCGCAAATAGGATCCTACCTTGTTGTCCATGCTTTCCAGTACTTCCAAGTAGGGATCATTGATACATCGGTCATAATCCAAGCTCTGGCAAAGGACACCACAGGGTTAACGGGAGACAAACAGCTGAAACTGATCAAGCTGTGACTGATCTAGAACTATGAGGTTCACAGCTGGAGATGGGGAAGCATGTTAAAGGTTGCTGCAATAATTCAGGCTCTATATGTAGGTTTGACAGACTCCATAAAGAGCAGAAGTGTTTGGGAGGCATTACAGAGGTTTTGAGAGATTGAAACGTTACTGCTGTGGGTCTGGAAACCCAAATCTTACAGCATTATTAGCACCTGCAAACCAGGAAGGGAAACAAGCCAATCTAGTTCACTGCCCAAACTGTGCAAAATACACAAGTGAACAAGAAAGCATAGTAGGAGATTGAAAATGTCAGTTGCTTTCCATCTGGTTTTAATCTCAAGTAGTCGTAACACACATGACTGAAGCAGGATTTTTGATTGACAGAGACCCTAATTCCAAATCCACGGTGCAATGGACTGCATTAAAATGGTATGCCTAATTCTCCTCCTCCTAAAAGCGATGTATTTCACAGAAGGGTTCTATAGGGCCTCTCCTCATCCCTATGCCTCAACTCCCCAGAAATATGAACTGCTTGAGACAAAGGTCACCAGCTGAGAAACTCCTCTCCAGGCAACTGGAGAGATTCCAGAACAGATGACAGGCTCATCACATGCAGGAAGCAACACACAGGGTCTTGACTGTACTGTATACTATAGGAGATGCATAGCAAGACTGAGCTGTATCATGAGCTGTGGTTTGCAAGTGCAGCACTCCAGCCATCTCAGTTGTCTGCAGCATCTTTCCCTCTACAAGCCAAATGGCGAAAGGATGCCCTGGGGCCAACCCAACTGCACCCATCCTCCAGTAAGAAAATGAAAAACTTCCCAAGGAATCGGAACCTGATGAGTAGAAAGGGGATGGCTCTTGGCCAGGAAGCTCCCAGACATTTCAAGGAGGCAGCTATAGCTGACTGTTGACATTTACATCCTACAGCTACTAGGAAATCATAAGAAATTGAACTATAGAGTCAAATAAATACAGTGTTGATGAAAGGGGGCCAGTGTGAGGATCCTGGGACCCTGACCTCAGAAATGGCTCCTGCCTAGATGGCAGCTGTGCAGGCTTCCCTCCAACCATCGGACCTGAACCCTGCCTAGCAAAACCATCTCCAGTACTGAGAGGTAGCTCTCTATTGCCCACCCAATTCTCGGCATGTCTGCTAATACCAAAGGTGCCAAATAGCACTCATTGCAATGATGATTTGGTTCTTGTGTCACTATCAAAGGATTGAGATCCAGTCTCCTCCCACCTCTTTCCTCACACATTTCACAAGCTGCAACTATTTAGTTTCTCACCTCATAATCCTTGCGTGGAAGAATCTCATCTTCTTCTTGTGTTTCCCCCAGGATGGTCTATGGAATAAACCCCAGATGCAGAACAATAGTCAGGAGAGCTAACGTACAGGCACCAGATATTGTCCATAGATAGGTGTTTGTTAATCCAGGTCCCAAGGATGGAACCCAGTACAGGGCAGTGCTCTAAAATGCTGGAGAGGGGAAACCCCATCCTCAAACCTAGCCCGGGGCCCAGCAAGTCTGCCAACTCCCCTGGTATGGTCACTTCTCCAGGTCCTACTGCTGAAGAGAAGACTAGAGCCAGCTGCATGGTGCAGGCCTGACACCGCACTCCAAGCTGCATGTGAAGAATAATTTACATTCTTGGACTCCTTAAAGATGAAAAATCACCTTCCCATGATACATTGCAAGGCCAACCCTCTTCCCATTATGTTCTGGGGCTGATTGATATTCCAAATTATAGACCAAAGGTTGGCAATGATTTTAGACTGGGGGGGGGGGCGGGCGTGCGCATTTCACTAATTTTTGAAGTGGCCCCGGGCCACCCTGGAAGGGGCAGGACCAGGACGCTTCCATGTTCCCCCTTCCACAGAATCTGATTGGCCTGGGGGTGGGGGGAGCACATGAAGTCTTTGCCCCCGCCATTCCCTCTAGGCGCCTGTTCCCTTGTAGGGCAGGAGGAAACTTCGCGTGCTCCCCTGCCCCCAGGCCAATCAGGGCCTGGGGGCAGGAGGAGCGCACCAAGTCTCTCTCCCCCTGTAAGAGGCAAACGGCGCTTGCAGGACAGGGGCAGGAAGCGAGAGGTTGACAGAGTGTCCATGGTCTGAATCTGGCCCACAGAGGCCTCTTTGCCTACCCCATTATAGACAGATCCAAGAAAGTAGAACCTGAAGCTATAGTGACATATTCAAACTCAGTACCACAGTAATGACCCACACTTACAACGCTTCACCTTGTCAAAATGCAGTACAAACATTAACTAACCCATATAAAACACCTCAAAGCAAGAAATATACATATATATATTTTACAGCTGAGGAAGCAAATACCAGAGTTACATGAATTGCCCAGAACACATTGGCACAGCCAACACAATAACTCAGGAGTTCCTTACTGAGCATATGTCTACACTGCAGCTGGAAGGAGTAATTCCCAGCTTAAGAAGACAGACAGCCACTAGCACTAAGGACGTTAAGGAATGAGTATTTCGCCAATCGCGTAGTTCAGGGGTGGCCAACCAGTGGCTCTTGAGCCACATGAAGCTTTTTGCTCACAGAAATGCAGCTGTCAGGGTTACGGCTCATACTTAGTGTATGACTGTGGCGGTGGGAACTCCGGTGAGACCCAGGCACTGGGTTAGAATGGGAGAGGTCATGGGGAGGGGGAAGGCATTGGGTTAGAGTGGGGAGAGCTGGGGGGGGGGCCTGGGTTAGGGTATTGGGTTGGGGGGGGGGGGCTGTGGGTGCCTGGCTCCGGGGCAGGCTATGTGGCTCTTTACACTACTATCCACAACTCTTTCAGCTCTTCGTGTCTAACTGCTGGCCACCCCTGGTGTAGTTGATACAATGTGTGTTGACTACACCATTAGTTGATAAGGGCAGGCTCTACTTATATTTTAAATGTAGAAAGAGCTGGCGACTCTTATGACACATAAAATGCAGCGGCACAGTGGTCCTGGACCCACATTGGGTCCAGCAGCCCCGCTTCCCCTCCCCGCTGTGGGGGGGGGGAGAAAGAGACTGTGCTGGGGTGAAACTGCTCCCGTCCCTCCCCCTGCCCCTCATACAGAGGCAGCAAGAGTGAATGGAAAGTAAGTAGTTCAGTATCCACCCAACTTACGCTTATTGGGCAGTCGAGCAATCGCCTGCTCACTCACCGCCCTAACTAGCACCGCTAGAGTTAGCAACTAAGTTTCAGCGGCCACTGCCATTTTATCTGCCTGAGTCCGATCCCGCCAGTCCCCAGGGTGCGTATCCAGGGGCTGCCGGCAAAGCTTCAAATCCGAACTCACCCCCCTTCGCGCTGCGAAGAATTCCTGCTCCCCGCTCCCAGGGTCCCGATACTCACTGGAGGGGGGGGGGCGGAAGGACTCGTGGGATTGGCGCGCACAGCGCGAGGGGAGGCGACACGCGAGGGACACGGTGCGAACAAAGGGGCAGGCAGGGCCCCGTGGGCGCGGGGAAGGGGGGGGGGAGACTCCGCACGGCACGTGGCGGGCAGGGCCACCGGGGAAAGCGAGGACTGGCCACGGCTCCTGCTCCCGCCACCGCCCAGCGCTGGACACGCCCGGCGCCTCCTGTCAGCCTCGCAGGCCCCGCCCCCTCTGCCGCGGGAGGGAGAGGCGCCAAGAGCGGAGCCCGGGCGTGGCGGGGCCAATGGGGCCGCGCGGCGGGGGGGGGGGGGGGGGGGGGAGGCGCGAGGAGAGGCGCGAGCGGGGGGAGGGGCCGGGGGGGGGGACTCCACCCCGGCTCCAAGGAGACCGAACGCCGCAGCCCATTCACCTCAGGGCAACGGAACCCCCGCCCCGCCCCCGGCCGGGCCCCGCCCCTACCAGCTCCTCCGGGGTGCGGCTCTCCCGCTCCCCGCAGCAGCAGCAGCAGCACCAGGGAGCCCCGCACCCCGCCATCTTCCGCCGCCTTCCCCGCCCCGCCGACAGCGCCTCACGTGACCCTCCCCGAGCGATCACGTGACGTCTGCCGCCTGCCCCCCCCCACGTGTGAGGGGGCCAGCGGGCAGAGCGAAGCCGTCTCGTGCGCCGCCATGTTGGGGAAAGAGGCGGGGAGGGAAGGCGCGTCCCCGATCACGTGACAAGCGTGAGCCGCGCCGGGCTTCTCCTCCTCGGGGGGCGGGAGGCATTTAATGCGCGCTCCCGTGGCAACGGGTGCGCGCAGGAACGTGCTGGAGCTGAGACAGCTGCAAGCCGGGGTGAGTCGGACTCGGGAGGGGGCGGCCTGGCTCCTCCCTCGGGGTTTATGCGTGGGGGGGGGGCGACACCCCCGCGATCCCCCCTCCTCTGCGATCCCGGGGCGCGTGCATGGGGGGGACCCTCCTCCCCGACCCCATCCCTGAGGCGGGTGCTCGCGGGGGAGGAGAGACCCCCCCCCGCAGTCCTGGGTCTGGTGCACAGAGACCCCGATCACGCCGTCCCCGGGGAAAGCTCAGAGCCACGCAGTGGTGGAGCTGACCGAGCAGGACCCAGCGGGCGAGCACCCGGATCCGGAGGAAGCCCTGATGCAAGACAGCACAGAAACGCGGGGGGGGGGGGGAGAGAGGGTTGAGCCTAGACCTGGGTGGGAAACTGCTGAGACATCCAGAGAAAGAGTTTATTAAAAAAAATAAAAAGTTGCCTGTGCTGGACTGACACACAAAGGTGAAAATTTGGAATTTTTCATTGCACTGAAATTTCACAATATTTTCTTTTGGAAACTGTGATCAATGGCATTTTCCAAATGAAATCTGCTGCCAAGCAGGTTAGGGAGGAGCCCAGCCCTTGAGCTCCCCGGAAGCCAATACAGCTTTCAAACCCTGCCTGAGATCTGTCCAAATGTAGTGGAAACTGAACTGGTCCTGCAAAAATGCTCCATCAGCAACTTCTGGAACACCCACTCCCCGGCTTCCCCTAAAACGCCCGAGGAAAAGTTTTGCCCTTGAGAATGGGTGAGCTGTGGCATGGACCCAGCCTTCCTGGGCTGGCAGCAGCCGTGCAGTTGGAAGCAAGAAGGGACTTGCACCTTTTGGGGGGGAAGGAAAAAACTACTCGAATCCTCAACTCCGAGTGAGGCAGGTAATATTTCATGTTCAGTGGGAGAGCCCACATTGGAACCCTGTATTTCTGCCCTTCATGTCTTGGCTATGTCTCATCTGCTAGTCCAGTGGCTCTTAACCTTTCCAGGCTACTGTCTGCCTCCAATTGGTCTTATGTACCCCCAATTTTCACCTCACTTAAAAACTACTTGCTTACAAAATCAGACCTAAAAATACAAGTATTACAGAACCTTATTACTGGAAAATTGCTTATTCTGCTTTTTACCATATAATTACAAAGTACTTTGATAGGAACATATATAGTGTGCTTGCATTGCAGTGTTAAAATATAGGAGTATAACAAGTCATTGTCTGAAATTTTAGTTTGTACGGACTTTGCTCGTGCTTTTTATGTAGCCTCTTGTAAAACTAGGCAAATCTCTAGCTGTGTTGATGTACTCCCTGGAAGATCTCCCTGTACCTGCAGGGATAGAAGTACCCTGCTTGAGAACCATTGTGTGAGGCTGCTTGGCTTAACATGCACAAGGGAAGGAAGCACCTTGGTTTGGGAATATGTGACACTTGGGGCAATTGTCTGCTCCCCCATTGCCAGGGTAATATGAGACCAAGGCAGGATGCCTGCTTACACCACCCCTCCCAAAGCTGGGAAGTAGATGTCCATCACAAGCCCTGACTGCACCCTGCTTCTGGCTGTTGGTTCTGCTCTGCTTTGGAGGAGAGAGAATCTGTCTGAGCAGCTAAGCACATGCTCCTTCCTGTACAGAAGAACAGATGAGCATGGAAAGAGGCCAAGCTGTCCTAATCCAGCCCTTGGAAGAAAAGCCATGTTTCACCACCACAGGGTCTGGCTCTATTTCAGCCACCACAAGGGGCAGCATCCGCCCCTGCTTGGTGCCTCCAGCTGCTCCTCTCACTAGGCACTTCTAGAACATAAGAACAGCCATACTGGGTCAAACCAAAGGTCCATCTAGCCCAGTAGCCTGTCTGCTGACAGTGGCCAGCACCAGGTGCCCCAGAGAGGGTGGACTGAAGACAGTGATCAAGTGATTTGTCTCCTGCCATCCTGCTCCAGCCTCTGACAAACAGAGGCCAAGGACACCATTTCTATCCCATGGCTAATAGCCTTTTATGGACCTAACCTCCATGAAATTATCTAGCTTCTCTGTAAACTCTGTTATAGTCCTAGCCTTCACAGACTCCTCTGGCAAGGAGTTCCACAGGTTGACTACACACTGTGTGAAGAACTTTCTTTTACTAGTTTTAACCTGCTACCCATTAACTTCATTCAGTGTCCTCTAGTTCTTCTATTCTAGGAACTAAGAAATAACTTTTCTTTATTCGCCCTCTCCCACCACTCATGATTTTATAGATCTCTATCATATCCCCCCTCAGTCTCCTTTTTTCTAAACTGAAAAGTCCCAGTCGTTTTAACCTCTGGAGCCTTGGTGAAGAGTTTTGCCTTTTGGAAACTTTCCACCTGCTGACTTCAGGGAGCAGCACATCCTTGCATCTGCACTTTCTTCTCCAGCTGCCTTCCCCCTTGTAACTTCATTGGTCCTTCTTAGTAGCCTACAAAGCTGTGAGAGCCTTTATCCTCTCTTACTAGTGCCCTTGCTCTCCAGCCTCTGCTTGCTGTCTCAGCTGTGGCTGTGCAAATCCAAGCAATCACTTCAATAACGGCGAATGGGTAGCTGGGACGAACTAAACCTACTGTGAAGGCAGAGTCTGGGCAGCTGACAGTCTTGCACATGTTACCAACCTTTGCCTGGCTTCTTTTGCCAATAAGCTCTTATTGAATCTGAGGCTGAGGGCATAGCCTTGCGTATTGCTGGTGGAGACAACTTATCTGCAGGCGCCTTTTCCTCTTGCAACTCCCATCAAAGGCTTTCAAAGCACAACACGGACCTTTATGAATGAAGCTTCAACCCTTCCCTGGAGATGTTATCTCCGATAGGGAAACTGAGGCACATCTGTGATTTGCTCAGGGAACAGCAGATATTTGGTGACGGAGCTGGGCAGAGAGCCCGTGACTTTTGTTTCCTGGTACTTTTATTCTAACCATTGGTTCTCAACTTATTACCATTGTGCTCCAATAGCTGTATAACCTGTAGACTTACCTGTATGACACTGAGGGTGTCACATGGGCCGCAGCTGTGTGCAGATTGGGCTGCACGCAGTCCATGAGCCTCAGGCGGAGAACCACTGGTCTAATAGCTAATTCCCACGTCCGTAGTGGGAGGGGTGGAGAGGCTCAGGTATCATTTCTCAGTTCCTCAATGCCAAGCTGAATTTTTGTGCTGCTTTTGCTGGTTTCTGCTCCAGTTGTTTTGTGGTGCCAAGTTTCTGTGATGGCTTTGTCCGCACATCCGGTTTGTATGCACACAAGAGATGGGAGGCCCTGGTCCCTCTTGGCACCAGCCTCACCCAACCCCCACTTCTTTAACAACTCCTGCCAGCTGGACAGGTCCCCAGAGGCTAGACTAAGCCTTTCTCCTGATGGGTTCAGCCAGAGCCCTCGTGCAAGCGGCAAGGGGAGAGCAAAGTCTGACTGTCAGTGGCTGGTTTGGGTGACATGGCCAGGTGGTGCCACATGTACAGTGTTTGTGGTGTTGTGCCTTCCAAGCAGGCTCAGGAGTTAAAGCAGCTTGTCCTGGGATGACCTGGATTGTTAACTTGGCTGCGTGCTCCAAAGCACTGGATGGAGCGCAGCTGAGCGGAGATGCTTAGCACGGTGCCTCTAGGCCAGCGAGCCAAACTCCGAATTGGGAGCTCATAGGCCTGGAGTCTGTTTCCAGGTCTGCCACTGACTTGCTGCATGTTTTTGGGCAAGTCACTTCATCTCCCGGCTGCTCTGTCCCCAGCTGTAAAGCCAAGCTAATAGTGCTGATTTGGTTACAAGACCAGTGACAGGATGGGCTGGTCTCATTCCTGGGGTCGGGTTAGACTTGCCAGTTAGTGCATCCCCTCTGTCAAGGGGCTATTTGGCAGCTTGTCCACCAAGCAATAAACTAAGTTAAAACCGAGGAGTCCTGTGGCACCTTAGGCTACGTCTAGACTGCATCCCTCTGTCGACAGAGGGATGCAAATCAAGCACATCGCAATTGCTAATGAAGCAGGGATTTAAATATCCTGTGCTTCATTAGCATAAACATGGCCACCGCTTTTTTTGAAACGGTGCTTTTTCAAAAAACGGCAGTCTAGACGCGGATCTGTCAGAAATAAACCCTTTTGACAGCTCCCCTATTCCTCAAAAAATGAGGTTTACAGGATCTGTAGGAAAAGGGTTTATTTTCGACAGATCCGCATCTAGACTGCCATTTTTCGAAAGCTCCATTTAGAAAAAAGCGGTGGCCATGTTTATGCTAATGAAGCACTGGATATTTAAATCCTTGCTTCATTAGCAATTTTGATGTGCCTAATCTACATCGCTCTGTCAACAGAGAGGTGTAGTCTAGACCTGGGGCATAAGCTTTCATGGGCAAAACCCAGTTCATCAGATGAACTGGAGTGGAGTTTAGAGGCACAAGGACAACAAAAGAAAAGGGGTATTTGTTTGGCTGCACTGTGGCAAGTAACAGAGCTTTTCCTAGCTCATATCCAGGCAGGTGCAGTTGGTGAGGAGCCAGCATGGCGTACTGGATGCGTGGAAAAGGAGGCTGTGTGTAGACAGAATGCAGGGAGAGGAGAATGCCAGGTGACTGGTGAGTTCTCAGCTGACAGCAAATTCTAGGAAGTGCAAATTGTGTGAAGCCATATTGTTCCCTTGAGTGCGTTACCTAGAGCTGCGTCCAAACCTGACGTACGTGAGGGCGTTAGGACTAGATCACTCTGCTGGACTTTCCCGTTTGACTTCTGACAGGAGGATGCTAGGGGCTTGAGGGGAGGGCATGCTGGGTAGCAATCCAGCCTCTCTCTCTCCATGCTCGTTTAAGAAACATTGCTGTTTAGGAATACGCAGAAGAGAAATAACAGGACACTGCTGTGGGCACGTGTTGTGCCAGACAGGACTGAACCCAGCCCATCCTGGACAGAGCTGCTGGCACTGTCCAGAAGGTCAGATTGACCTTCACCACCTTATGCTGGGGTAAATAAATAGTAAAGCAGTGGAAAGTTCAGAAGGAGTCCCTGAACCCTGCCAATTCTGATGAGCAACAAAATCACTCCTGGTTAAACTCCAGGGTAGAATAACGTCCACTGATTTGCATCACTAACTACTCCCCAAGGGTGCCGTTTGTAACTGCATACTTAGGCCGATCTCCCCGTGCGGCTGCCAAGTAGGGCTGACGAGGGTCTTGCAGGGGCTAGCTTGGAGGCCAGCTGTAGTACCTGCCAGCACTCCCACTGGGCAGCAACAGGATCATGAGCACTCGCAGATGGACCGTTCAGGGAAGGGAGGGTGTGGAGTGGTGTTGAACAACCCTTGAGTTTCTTGCCCGCTCCACTGACTTCTGCGGGGTGGTGGCTAGTTGCCACTAGGGAGGCAGCTGGTACATCCTGTGCATTGTGATCCCTTGGTCTTCCTGCTCCCTCTTCCAGCTCCTATGAACCGCCTTCCCAGTCACCCCACAGAAGCCCCTGGGCCGCAACGCTCACCCTCCTCCCCTCTCTGCCTTACAGAGAGTACATGATGGTCACGGAGCCCCCCTGTGTCAGCAATGGGAGCGCGAGTTCCAGGTCAGACGGCGGCAGCAGCAGCGGCAGTGAGAGCTCCAAGGACAGCTCCCGATGCTCCACCCCTATCCTGGATGCTGAGCGCCACGAGAGGTTGCGGGAGAAGATGCGCCGGCGCCACGACTCTGGAGACAAGTGGTTCTCCTTGGAGTTCTTCCCCCCTCGGACGGCCAACGGTGCAGTCAACCTGATCTCCAGGTGAGCCCTACAGGGTGGGGGGAACGGGGAGGAGGTGCTTTGATTGGGGGACAGCCTGATAGAGCAGGTTCAGGCCTGTGCTCTGTCTCCCTTCCAGGTGAAGAAGCAGGTAATGGGTCTGTGCTTTCCTGCTGAGAAGGGTGATGGACTCCAGGTAATTCATCTTTGCATCCCTGTAGAGTTAAACACCACGATGGGATTGCTAAGGGGCTGGATCATTTCGTACACAAACATATTCCTGCTACAGATGAATCCACTCTCATGCTTCAGAGTCTGAGCTGATCATCATGGGGTCAGGTAGGGGAGCAGAAAGCAATCCTCCACATAGGGTACCTCTAAACTATGCTGTATCTTCGTCTTCTGATCTCACCTTCGAAAACTCTGCTTTTGGGGAAAAAACCCTTTTAAAAAAAACGCATAAACCTCATTTTTTAAGGAAGAGTGGTTTGGTATGTGGGTTTTTTTTTGTTTTGTTTTTTCCGACAAAGGTGGTGGGGTTCCTCCCCCGAAAAAACTGCGTTCTGACTACTTTCACTTTCGAAAGCTCCTGCAGAATTTGCACATCCTCTTTCGAAAATACAGCGTAGTCTAGACATAGCCTTCGTGTGCAGGGTCTGGAAGGTGCATTAGTGGGGTGTGTACGGGTGTCTCCTGGTGAAGCATTGTGTATTAATTTTTGCCTTTGGCAGTAACCAAATTAGATGGACCAGTGGCTGGTCTCTTGTTGCAGGGCTCATGGCCATGCAGTGTGAAGGCTGTTTGCCTTCTGCTCATCTGGATGCTTTGCTCTGGGCCATTGTCTTTCCTCCTCCTGGTGGGAGTCTCGCCCCATGTCCAGACCAAACCTCTGCAGTGCTGTGCAACACAAACGCTCTGCCCCTCGTGCCCAGTCCCTGTGGCAATGCCCAAAGGGAAAAGCATGGCCTGTACACCTCTGTCCTGTCTCCGGCCTATGCTAATGGAATAGCAGGGCCCTGCTTGGCATGCCCTGGCCAGGCTCCGGCCTGGGGTAAGCAGGCACAGCAGCACTGAAGGCAGGGGGCCTCTGCCATCTGGAGCAGCCACAGTTTGGAATTGGGAGTTGGATTCGACCTATTCCCCTTCCTAATGGCCCCTGCAGCACCCACTTCCCCCGATGTTCCCATTCTACCCTCTTCCCCAGATGTGTATCCTAGCCACGGGCCTGCCACTTGCTCCTCTGGAAGAAGATGCCACAGCCTCAAAGCTGTGGCTGACAGGAAGCTTCCAGGAAATCCAGCCTAGAATTCCCTCTAAAAACCAACCAAACCTTGCCTCAACTGCTCCTTCCACCCCTTTGGACCTCCCAGAATGTGGCTTGTCTCTGTGGTGTTGATCTGCTGGGTTCTCGTGGCCTTTCCTGGTTTCTTTACCAACCTGGAGTGAGTTAGTTTTTGGTCTTTGCTCCTGAGGCGATCACTTCAGCCCAGTAATTGTGCTGCTCTTGTCTGTTCCCTCCTGTCGGTCTGGTGGTGAGGCGCCTGGCACTGAATGTGATCTCCCAGGCATGGGGGTGACAGCCCCACAGCCTAGCAATGAGCTCTGCTTCTGCCGCGCTCTGCAGGTTCGATCGCATGGGGATGGGCGGCCCTCTCTTCATTGATGTGACCTGGCACCCAGCAGGAGACCCTGGCTCTGACAAGGAGACCTCCTCCATGATCATCGCCAACACGGCTGTCAACTACTGTGGCTTGGAGACCATCCTGCACATGACGTGCTGCAACCAGACCAAGGAGGAGATCACAGGGCACCTGCAAAAGGCCAAGCGGCTGGGACTGAAGAACATCATGGCACTGCGAGGAGGTGAGTCTTCCTCTCGGCCCTGGGGATAATGCCAGAGGTGACCTCTCTGGAAGGGGGTGACCAGAATGAACCGACCTGGTAATCTAGTGTCCCTTCAGGTTCTCAGGCTGTGGGATTAAACATCTGTTGGGATCTGTTCTCCTGTTGCCCCAGGACAGGGCGGCCCTTGGGTAAGGGCTGAGCAGGTTGTTCAGGGAGCTGAGTTAACCTTGACTCAGGAGGCGTGGTGTCTCCAGCTCCAGGGCGGAGGTGGCTGGCTCATGGCGTGGAAACCATATAAGGAAGCCAGTGGATTTGAGAAACTCCATTTCCCCTTCCTCGCAATAACGGGCATCAGGTGCTGGCGGAGCTTTGCTCTACACCGGCCGTTGGTCAGTGCGGTCTCCATTTCTCCTCACGCAGACCCCATTGGCGAGGAGTGGGAGGAAGAAGTGGACGGATTCAACTATGCCGTCGACTTGGTGAAGCACATTCGCTGCGAGTTTGATGACTACTTTGACATCTGCGTGGCAGGTAAACGTATCTTTTTCTGAGCCAACTGTGGCGGGGTCTGTCTTGGATCGCGGAATCGACAGACTGTGCCGGCAGGGCTCTGAGCGATGGCTGGGGGGTGCTGGTCTCAGTCCTGACTGGTTCAGATGTTTGATGCCCCAGGGTCTGAGGTGCTGCAGGAGAGAGCATGCAGCCTCCTGGCTCAGCTTCCCCCTTCTCTCTGAAGGTTATCCCAAAGGTCACCCTGAAGCCGAGAGCTATGAAGCCGACCTGAGGCACCTGAGGGAGAAAGTCTCCGCTGGGGCTGACTTCATCATCACTCAGCTTTTCTTCCGGTCCGAGACCTTCCTCACGTTCATGAAGGACTGTCAGGCCATTGGCATCACCTGCCCCATTGTACCTGGCATTTTTCCAATACAGGTGAGATCCCCAGCCCATGCCAGGAGAGCGAAGTGAGCAGCTGGAAGGGGTCAGTGGTTGGATTTTGGGGCCAAGCACACTTAACTGAGGCTCTAACTCACCAGTCAATGAGGGTGCTGAGTGTGCCCCAGAAGGCAACCGGAAGCTTGTAGGATCTTATCCCTGCAGAGGGACAAAGTAATGGCAGGAGAGTGGTAGCCACTTTCCCCGCAGTCTCCATTAGTAATGTCACTAAGCAAAGCCAGCATGATGCAGTGGGTAAACTGGAGCCGTCGGCCAAACGGAGCCAAGCTGCTAGCTGCATGTCTCTTCCCTGCGGAGTTTACAGTCTGACACCTGGCAGGATGTGACGGTACAGAACTGCAGCTCGGACCTTGTGGTCCTTTTTGTGCTCCGCATTGTCAGTAGGGGTCTCAGGTGCTTTTCAGACGTTAATTAACCCCTGATTACCCACCCCCTTTGAAGGAGGTAAATACTGGTCCCTTCTTCAAAGATGAGTGGGTGGAGGGGTAATCAAGAGATTCGTCTAAGGCTGCACTAAAAATTGGGAACAGAATCCAGGAATCCTGACTCAGTGTCCTGCTTTGACTATCACCAATACTCTCCCCCTAGCTGGGATCTTTCCTGGTACAGATTTTACTTTGCCAATTATATGGAAAACAGAAGTAAGCCTGAAAATTGAGACACGTTGTAAGCAGCCCTGTACTTTTCCCTTGGGCGTCGCTAGGACTCTGCCAAATTCACAGCCATGCAAAACGCATCATGGACTGAGAAATCTGGTGTCGTCCTGTGAAATCTGGCTGTGTGCGCCTTTACCCTACCCTCTACAATACAGATTTCGTGGAGGAGACCAGCGTTTCTCAAATTGGGAGTCCTGACCCAAAAGGGAGTTGCAGGGGGATCACAAGGTTATTTTAGGAGAGTCATGGGATTGCAACCCCTATGTCTGTGCTGCCTTCAGAGCCAGGCAACTGGAAAGCAATGATTTTAATGTTGGCCAGGTGCCCAGCTCTGAAAGCAGCACCCCACCAGCAGCAGGGCAGAAGTCAGGGTGGCAATACCATGCCCATGTCACCCAGCAGTGCAGAAATGGAGATGGCAATACCCAGGACTTGACAAACTGTGGCGAGAGCTACTTGCCAGCCCTGCACCGCACATGTGCCAGACCGGCACTGCACGCATGCGCAGTGCCAGTGAATGGGGCGCACGGAGCGACTGGCTGAAATCTACTTGCCACAGGCGAGTAGAAACAGCGGTTTGTCGAGCCCTGGCAATACCATACTAACAATACAGCCTTACATCTGCAACTCTGCTGCTAGCAGTAGCTCTGCCTTCAGTACTCCATTCCTGGCCAGCAGCTACTGCTCTCCAGCTGCCTAGCTCTCAAGAGAGCACCCCTGCCACCAGCAGAAGCAAGGGTAGCAGTGCCACAACCCCTCCGACAATAACCTTGTGACCCTTCCCCCCTCCCTGCTCTCTCCCTCCCCCCCACAACTACTTTTGAGCGAGGACCAACACTGACATTTCGGCTACGTCTACACTGCAGGCTTCTTGCGTGAGAACGGCTGTTCTTGAGCCAAAACTTGAGGAGCACAAGAGTTATTCCTCTCCCCACGAGGAATAAGCCCTCTTGAGCCAGAGGGCAGTGTGGACAGGCAACAGGGGTTTCTTGTGCCAGAAACCCTTATAACTAAAATGGCCATCAGAGCTTACTTGCACAAGAGAGCCTCCACGCTGCCATGGATGCTCTTGCGCAAAAGCACATGACCATGTGGACACGCTCTTGCACAAGAAGCCTGCAGTGTAGACGTAGCCTTCAAGTTTAAGTATCTGAAATCATGAAACTTTCCCATTTTTAAATCCCATGACAGTGAAATGGACCAAAATGGATTGTGACCTTGGTAGGGCCGTAGGTATTACCCTCCCCTGTTCCCCTTGTATCCCGTGCCCAGGGCTACCATTCTCTGCGCCAGCTCGTGAAGCTCTCCAAACTCGAGGTGCCACAGGAGATCAAAGAAGTGATCGAGCCCATCAAGGACAACGACGCAGCCATCCGGAACTACGGGGTGGAGCTGGCGGTGTCCATGTGCCGGGAGCTGCTGGATAGCGGGATGGTGCCTGGTCTGCATTTCTACACCCTCAACAGAGAAGTGGCCACCACCGAGATCCTCAAACGTTTGGGCATTTGGAAAGAAGACCCCAGGTGAGCAGAAAGCTACTCCCGGGGGCATCTTTCCCCTGTCAGCGTCATCTTCAATAGATACGACCTGTGAAGAGAAGAAAAAGAGCTGGCACCTCTCCTACTGCTTTCTGCGGGAGACAGAAGCCTTCCGTGGTGGTTCTACCCACTTCCACCTTCTCCTGCTGTTTGTATTGCTACATTAGAAATGCAGGTCTGGCATGTCCTGGGAGACTGGATAGCTTGGAGCATTATGATCACCAAGTGCCAAGGTTGTGAGAGCGTCAGCAACTGAGAGGGGAAGGTGTTTTGTAGTTGGACTATGTAAAATTATTGCTCGGTGTGATGGGGTGTGTTTGGTGGTGGTTTTGGGGTTGGTTTTTTTTACATATTTTTTAACTCAAATGCCTGATGAACAATGAAGAAGGAGGAACTTTTCATCCTCCCTGCCCTTTGCTGTTAAGTGCTGAGTAAGCTCCTACTGTGATCTCTAGCCCAAAATAGGGAAAATGTTCCCTAAGTGAACAGGAGGCTCTCCAGCAAGGATTGGGTGGGTGGGAGATGGTGATGCACAAACATTTGGGTGGTGCACATCCACACATGCCTTGGTGCACATAACCAAATGTATTCCGCACAGAGACTGAAAAAAATAAAGGGAATAGTGTTCTCTAGCCACCAGAAAAGGGCAGGAAACCACTTGTGTGTCTAATCTGTGCAAGTCATCCTTAGCAAACTGTCCTGCTGCCAGGTAGGATACGTGAGAGCAGAGATAACGAATGCCTCCGCGTGAGCCACCTTCTCCTGAAAGGGGAGAGAGGCGTTTGCTCTGGAGGAAGGTGGCTCTCTGGAGGCAGGGAAGTCTCGATTCTTCCTGCTGCAGCCCCTTCCGATCAGCCTCCCCCAGAGCCTGGCCTCTCCAGTAAAACACAGTAACTGGCAGCGCTTTCTATCCCAAATCGTGGAGTCTGTGAGAGAGAAACCATCCTAATAATCTGCTTTCCCCAAGGCGGCCTCTGCCCTGGGCAGTCAGTGCCCACCCCAAGAGAAGAGTCGAAGACGTCCGGCCTATTTTCTGGGCTTCCAGACCAAAGAGCTACATTTACCGAACTCAGGAATGGGATGACTTTCCCAATGGCCGCTGGTGAGTCTCTGGCCTAGGCGAATTGCGGCGGGGGGAGAAAGAAGCTGTTTGAGTAATGGGCCCATCCAGTCTGAAGTGGAAGGCTGACTCTGTCAGAAAGGCAGAGGCTGCTGGACCCATTTCAGGGCCCTTTTGGAGTCCTGTCACTTAGTCCATTTGGTCCTTTGCTAGGAGAATCTCTGGGATGCCCTGTTGCTTGGAGCTACGTGAGGGGCAGAGCTGCTGGCTGGGGTTGAGTGGGTGGCCCCACCACAGTGAGGTCATGGGTCCCTGGTTGATCGTATTGGCTACTCTCCCTGCCTTGGAGGGGGGGTGGCTTTCCCCCCCACTCTCTGGAGCAGTCAAGCAGGTCACGTTCCACCCCAAGCAGCACGCAAACCCCCTCTCTGCTCCATCCCGCAGGGGGAACTCTTCCTCCCCAGCCTTCGGCGAGCTGAAGGACTATTACCTCTTCTACCTGAAGAGCAAGTCTCCCCGGGAGGAACTTCTGAAGATGTGGGGGGAGGAGCTGACCAGCGAGGAGAGCGTCTTCGAGGTGTTCACCTGTTACATCTCTGGGGAGCCCAACAGGGAGGGGCACAAGGTGAGTGGAGGCCCAGGGCTGAGAACATGGGATGAGTCAGAGTGGCACAGACCGAGGATGGGCTTGGGGAGAGACGATGGTGCTTATTTCATACCCTCTCAAAGGCGTCTGGCACCCTGTGATGTTCCTCTGAACAGGACTTGGGGCTTTTCTTCACCAAACCCACTCTGAGACCATGCTCGGAGGGGACTCTGCACGGGAGAGCCCGCGCCCAGGGCTAGGAACGTGCCTGGACAAAGACATCTTTGTGCTGTGAATGGGGCAAGATGATCACTGGTGGGGTTGATTTTTTTCAGAGTAAAGATGAGTCTGATCAGAAGGGACAACCCCCATGAGTCCAGCCCTGGAGCCCGGAGGCTGGAAAGCCCCATGGTTTGAAGGGGGTCTCCGAGACAGGGTGTCCTAGACCACGTAGGGCTTTAAAGAAGCGGTGTGAGATCTTGCACCCAGAAGTGAGCTCTCGGCTGGTTACGGTAAGAGCACTTGTGGGACGTGCTCTCTAAGGATGTGAAGAAACGGGTAATTGACTCATCGTGTCCGACACAGTTTGCATTGAGTACGTGATTAGTTAAGGGGTCGCTCTGCTGTTTCAGTGGAGTAGGAGCTGGGCATGCAGGCAGCCCTGCTCCCACTACATTTAAATTGCAGAGCCACAGCAGGGCTATGTTCCAGTCCCGGCTCGCGCTTGGGCCTAGACCTATCCCGCTGCGGCTCTGCCTTTTAAATGTAGTAAGGCCTCTTACTGCATTTAAAAAGCTGCAGCAGGGAAAGGTCTCGGACCCGGCGCGAGCTGGGACTTAGCAGTCCTGGCTCATGCCAGTCCCTGACTGCTGTGCCTCTGCCTCACCCACCCGCCCGTGGCAACCGTGCTGAGGGGGAACTGGCTTTTAAGCCGGCTCCTGACTCCTCCTTCCCCCCTCCCCTCCCGCTGCCTCTGATATAAGCAGTGGTGGGGGAGTGAGTAGTCAATTGATTGTCTATTTTACATCCCTAGTGCTCTCACAAGCTCTTCTTACCTCTTAGGTAGGCAGTCAGCATCCTTGAGGGACTGTGAGGTTATGGTAACGGGTAGCTGCTTGGCTTTCACCCTCTTTCCTTCCTGTAGGTGACCTGCCTGCCCTGGAATGACGACCCTCTGGCGGCTGAAACCAACCTCTTGAAAGAGCAGCTGGAGAAGGTGAACAGAAGAGGAATCCTGACCATCAACTCCCAGCCAAACATCAATGGCAAACCCTCCACTGACCCCATCGTGGGCTGGGGACCCAGCGGGGGCTACGTCTTCCAGAAGGTACCAAACTATAGCTGGGCAAAGCTAGAAGGAACCCTGATCATCTAGCCTGGCATCTGAGGTAGGAGATCGAAGAACTTGGATTTCTGCCACCAGTAACGGCAGGTCGAGCAAGAAGTAGCTGTAGAAAGAGATCCAGCCTAGCATTTTATGGCTTCATACAACGGAGAACCCACCTCCTCTCTAGATACTTTATTTCAATGGTCAATTACCTTCATTTAAAAAATGGGACTTGAATGTGAATTTGTCTAGTGTCAGCTTCCAGCCACTGGATCATGTGAGACCCATCTGGGCCAGCTAAGACTAAAGAGCCTTTTATCATCTGGTATCTTCTCCCAAATTAGCCCTTCGCCTGTCAATCTTCTCATGGATACACTAGATAGGGTTTCTCACAGAAAGGCAGGCTTTGAGACCTGGGAAGTCCTACCCCAGTGGCTGTACCAGCCTCTTCCACTCACCCTCTTCCACATCTGCTTATTTCAGAGTTGAGGTTCTTTGGGCTAAGGACAAGTCTAGCTTCAATTCCTTGAGCTCCCTCCCAGACCTTTCTGCTTGTTGCTGCCTGTGATGCGGGCTTCAGGAAAGTAATAGCATCTGGCTATGTGCCCAGTAAGAGGATTTTCTGCCATCTTGCCGTGACTCTGCTGTCTTGGGCAAGAGCAGACAGGGCGGTCTGGCAGGAGATGGAGACCAAGATCTGAACTGTACTCTTGGCTCTTCCGCTGACTCACTCTGTAGCCTTGGGCAAACTACTTAATGTGCGAGCCTCTATTTCCCCATCTGTAAAGTAGTGCCGCTTACCAATCTTTGAAGTGTTCACATTGGGGGATGGAGAATGCTTTAGGTTTTCCCAGGAGGCCTCCTATTTGCTCAAGAAGCAGACCCCATGCTAGGTACTGCCTGCATGGGAATCCAGGTGATGCTCTTCCCTCCACGTCAGTCCTGACCCAGGGCCACGGCAGGTATCATCCTTGGGAGGAAATAGAGCCCTGAGAAAGTATCACGGGACCTCTCATGACCGCAAGAGCAGCAGTGTTAAATCCAGTGTCCTGGTCAGCAGGTGTCATTCTGTTCTGCCTCCCTAAATGCCCTGAAGTTTCCCTCTAAAGATAGAGATGCCTGACTCTTAGGTAGCACTTCTCAGCAGATCAAAGCGCTTTGCAAAGGATAATCAGGGAAACTGAGGCACAGAATGGGGAAATACCTTGTCCAAGCTCCCTAGCTGACTCACAGAGCCAGGTATAGAAGCCAGGTCTCTGGCATCCCAGATCACAGCTCTGGGCCCTACTGTCTGCCTAGTTCTTCCTTGCCTGTCCTGAGCAGTTGCATAGTGTTACCATGGCAGTGACTGTACTGACCCCCGGCGGCTGTATTTCCCTGGCCTGTCTCCTGTGAAAGATGCAGCACTGCCACCCCCCCCCCCCACACACACACACAGCCTGTGAATGGCTCTATAGAAGTGCAAAATATCATTACAGGGACCCCCAGAGCCCAGGTAAACAGTGGGAGTGGAGCACATGGTGGGGAACAAAGCAAGCTCATTCAAAGGGATTTGGATTGTTAAAGCCGCAGGGCCAGCAGATGGCAAATGCAGTTCAGTGGAGAAAGATTCCCCAGGAGCAAGGAAATCCATCATCCAACACAATGGCCAGGAAACCGAGCTAGTGCCTTGCTGGGCGGGGGAGGGCCAGTGGCTGAATCCAGGCAGGAGCGGCAGCCAGTGGGGCGAAGGAGGACTTAGGCTGTCTTAGGCACCCGCAGTGCACACCAGACAAAAGAGGTGCTGCTGTGACTGGTCGGACCCTCAGAGTCCCAGCTGGGCTCACCCATTGCTCACCAGGCCGCAGGGCTTAAATTGCCAACAAGGGGGCAGTGCGGAACAAATGTCAAGCCAGCACCTGCTGCTCTATGGGGCCCTGGACTGACAGGTGCATAGGCTGTGACTTAGGGGTACGTCTCCTATCCCAGACTTGAGTTTGGACCCCTTAGCTCTGAAGGGCCTAAGCTAGGAGGATGGGTAAGAGGCTGCTACGTTGGGCTCTCTGAGCTAGGCACCTTGGATGCCAGCACCACTTCTGCCCTTTGTTTATTTGGCCATTCCCAGCTTGACCACTGACTTGCCTCAGTCTCCCCATCTGTAAAATGGGGATTGCATGGGCCTGCCTTGGGGGGATGGCTGTATTCTTAGTACCTTCCCCATGTTAGCTGTGGAGATTTCAGAAAAGTGGGTGAGTCCAACAGCTGGGCTTCCCACTGGTTTTCCCCCTCTCCTTCCTGCACTGCAATGAGTTGTGGCTTCGGTTCCTCCCACCCATGCAGGCATACCTGGAATTCTTCACCTCCAGTGAGAACATCACAGCACTGCTCAAAGTCCTGAAGATGAAGAAGTACGAGCTCCGTGTGAATTACCACATTGTCAACGTCCGGGTAAGAGCAGGCTTCCCTCCCACCACATCACAGGAGACACAGATGGCCTCGCTCATAGGGACAGTGTGTCAGCAGGGAAGGAAGATGGGAGATGGCAGCTGGGTGGGATGAACCCTGCTGGCTTTTCACATGGGGAGGGAGGAAGCTTAATTCCCAGAAAGTAGGGCCCCTAAAAATACCTCTGCACCATGTCCTAGCTCCACTCTTGGCTCAGGACCATCTTGCTCTAGAAGCTGCTTCCAATGTCCTGTCCTCCTCTTGGCAGGGTGAGAACATCGCCAACTCTCCCGACCTGCAGCCCAATGCTGTGACATGGGGCATCTTCCCAGGCAGAGAGATCATTCAGCCAACAGTTGTGGATCCTGTTAGCTTCATGTATTGGAAGGTAAGAGCCTTGCTCCAGCTGAGAAATATTGAATTTCTCCTCACTTGGGGGTTAGAGAGGAGCGGTGGGGATTGGTTTGGGGTTTTCTTCTCTCTCCAGGGGGTCTTGATAAAGTCATAGGGTCACATTAGTGCCTAGATAGAATCTATCCTGTGCACTTGAGTCCTTATGCAATGGGAGCTCTTCCTGAGGACTGCAAGATTTGCCCTGGGTTATGTATCTGCTCTCTGTACAAAGTGGGAGACTTGAGTGCCAGCCCCAGTATTTCTGTGCTGAGGCATTGTGGAGCAGCGCTGGTGCAAAAATACACCTGCAAATGCTTTCTAGAAAGCAGGCGGCTACATTGATTGCCCAACTCCTTAGCTATAGAGTGGGGCAGAAGTGAAGCCCTACACACTCTAGTTTCCCCTCCCAAGACCAGTCCCCCTAGAGGACATTGTAGGAGTCTCAGCTAATGTAACACGTGCGTGTGACGATACCAAGCTCTCTGCTTTGGTCCTGGCAGGATGAGGCCTTTGCTTTGTGGATCGAGCAGTGGGCTAAGCTATATGAAGAGGAGTCTCCCTCTCGCATGATTATCCAGTATATCCACGACAACTATTACCTGGTCAACCTGGTGGACAACGATTTCCCGCTGGAGAACTGCCTGTGGCAGGTCATGGAGGACACTTTCGAGCTGTTGAACTGTCCCACAGAGCAGTGACTGACAGTCTCAGGCACTTGTGCCATCCATCCACCACTCACTGCAGGCAGCTCAACTACCGAGGGGGTGAGGAGCCCTCCTCAACGTGACAGGGAACCAGACACTCCACCCGAAGACCAGCTCCACGCCACTCCCCTCCTGTGACCTGCCTTCTCTCAAGGTGAAAGACTCCACCAGGGGCTCCCAGAATCCCTCCTGTTACAGACTAAACACACCCACTGTCTGGTCTCCTATGCTAACGGCAGCTAGAACCACTACAACCTCCCAGCAGTTACAGGCTGCACTCTAACACAAATAAGCTACTTTTTCAGGGTCTGCTTTAAACAGCAGGGTAGTGGAGACTTGTCCAGTCTCTGCTGGAGTATTTAAACGCTAAATGGTCTAAAAGACTTGGTCAAGTTTTTTTTGTTTTCCTAACTATCACCCCAGCCCCTTTTTTGTTTGTTTTTTTTTAAACATGAATAAGGGAATTCTCCAAGCCTGCTTCATCTCTAGTGTAGTGACTAAGAATTAAAATGTGTGGCTTTTATTTTTAAATGATTAATAAATAGCTGACACTCAAGCATGCCTGATTTCTGGATCAATAAGACAAAGTTCAAAATCTCTCTTCATTGGGCTTGTATTTTAGCTATTTCAGCTTTAAATAGAGCTGAAAGCAGCTTTTAGGCCACTGGTGAAAAACATGCAGCCCAGTGCAGTTCTGTGTATGGCCAACAAGACATTTTGTTTACTGTTGCCTATGCATGGAGTTGCCAGGTTCCATTGGCATCTGTCCATATAGTCTTTTTTCCTACTGGTATTAGTAATATAACACACACAACTGACAGAGCCATCTCCCTCTGCATCTAATCAATGCTGCTACGGTGCAGCTGGCACCTTCTAAAAATTGTAGGTAGACAAGTAGAGTTAGCAAAACTACCCTATCCTGGGAGCCCGTCTTGGTTACTACAATCATGCAGCCCACAACAATGAACTAGCCTAGGTTATCCACATCCTCTTTATGCTCAAGGTTAACACTGAGGCTGTCTGTAAGCAGCAGCACTTACTGTTTAATGGTGGAGCCAGCCAGGCCAAGCTGGGAGGCATGAGGAGTCCATAGCATTGAAGCTAGAGCCTTTCACGCAACAAGCACTTAGGTCCTGGATTTTAGTCCTTGACTGCCACTGGTACAGGTGTAGAAGGGTGTTCACAGTGACTGGGCCACATGGCGTTACACCTGCTCCAGAGTTGGTGATTTCAGCCTCAGGCACTGGATACTCCTGCTTTATTGTATGTCCAGGGAAGTGTGTCACAATAGGATGCAGGATGTGAGCTTTTTGTTTTCCAGCACTTAGGCCAAGAAAAACTGTTCCTTATCCCTGCCCTAGGCTGGACTGTGAACCCTACTGGGTGCGTCTAGACTGGCAAGATTTTGTGCAAAAGCGGCTGCTTTTGTGCAAAAGCTTGCCAGCTGTCTATACTGACTGCTTGAATTTGCACAAGAGCTCTGACATTCTAATGTAAGAATTCAGTGCTTCTTGTGCAAATACTTTGACACTCCCGCTCAGAGATAAGCCCTCTTATGCAAGAATACTTGTGCAAGAGGGCCAGTATAGACAGGCACCTTAATGTTTTGCACAAGAAAGCCTGATGGCTAAAATACACAAAATTGCGCAAAAGCCTCCGTGCCAATCTAGATGCTCTTTTGTGGAAATACTTAACGGAAAATTTTTTCCGTTAAAAATATTTCCACAAAATCATGCCAGTCTAAACGCAGCCACTGTGTTTAATTCTTACAGTGGCAGGGTACCTGGGGCAACACTAAGTCTGACACATTTAAAACAAGGTTCCCTTCTGTAACACCCCGAGACTGTCCTGTATTCTGATTGGGGAACACAGTATTCTGATTGGTGTGCAAGATCAGGCCACACCATGTTTTACCTATTTCTCCCTTCAGGACTGGGAGAGCCCAGCCTGGTGGAGTCACTGAGTGTACATTTATGAACACAGCCTCTGCTAGCAGGGTGGCTGGGCCTGGGGCCCTGAAAAACAGCCTTTTCCGGAAAAGCAGCCTGCCAATGTAGACGCTCTTTTTCCAGAAATACTTATAACGAAAACTATTCTGTTTTAAGCATTTCCGGAAATTCATGCCAGTGTAGACACAGCCTAGGGGTTCTAGCAGTGGCAGTTCTGTGTAAACAGCAGCAGGTGCAGTCAAGGACTCAGCCCCCTCCAGGGCCTAGCTGGGCAGTGGGAAAGGCACATTCTACACAGGTGTCTCACCAGCATTAATCCTAGAGTTGGCACATGAAGATAAATGTGACTTTGGGCCAAACCTCAGCCCGCTCGTGTAGTGAGGCTGCAGCTGTGGCGCGTCTGGAGGCAGAGCCCAGACCTGACAACGCTCGAGGCCCCAGAGCGCAGGGCTGTGTCTGAAACAAGCACCTCAGGGAGCAGCAGGAGCCAGGTGCCTGCAGGGGCTATGCTGACCGTTGGACAAACCAGCGTTGCACAGCTTGGGCTGCTGTCACCATTGACCAACAGCGCCAGGGCCTCAGGGCAGCTTCTGGAGGGATTTGAAGATCCCCACCCAGCTGGGTGAAGGCTTTTTTACATGAGCAGCGGAGAGAAGCACTTTCTGCATCCTTCTGTCCCTTTAATTTTGGCCTTGTGGGGAATAGCTGATGCCATGTAATCACCCTCCATCGATCAATCACTGCAGCAGCTAATGAGGGGAGGGGGCGGGCACAGCAATGATTGGGGACAGACATGCCCAGCTGGCCTCAGCAAAGCTGTTTGGTGCTCAGCTGTACCCAGCAGGTTTCTCCATCACAGCCCCATTCAGCAGCAAAAGGACGCGGTGGGAGGCAGCGGGTCAGAGGTTGGCCACCCACTGAGGGGCTTAATGAGGAGCTGATGGACGGGAACACATGCAGGAGCTGCGGGCTGCACGAGAAGCCACAGATCTAAAAATAAAGCCTGCGGTCAAGGCAGCCTAGGCTGCCACGAAGTGGAAGTGGGGGCTGGAGGAGCTGGAAGGCTCATGTCCCTGCTGAACCTGATTCAAAGGACAGAGCATGTGGCAGACTGACCTTTAATCCCAACTCCAACTCCGCACAGCGTGCAGCCTGCAAGCCACTTGCCCCCACAGAAGCATCAGTCCTGCCTGGCCCGGGCCTAGGGGAGTGCCCTTGTGTGCCCCAGCTTACTAGCAGGAACGTGCCCCAAAGCCGGGCAGGAAGACAGTCCAGTGTTCCGCACTTTGGATCCGGCCCAGGGTGCAGCTTCATTCTGCACCTAGTAGCTCCCTGGCTCGTCCCTCTGCCAGCCCACTGTGTCACTAGCAGCAGGGACTGGGCCAACAGTTGGGGCTCCCTGCAGCTATCTGGTGGGGGCAGTTCTGAAAGGGAGAGAGTGCCCCACGTTCCTGGGAAGTGTTCAAAGGAGACACCCTCCTCTTCCACTCAATACCCAGCCATGTTCTCAGCTGGCCCAAGGAGATGAGCTCTGGCCCGTCCTTCCAGCAGCTCAGCAGTGTCCCCGGCCCTCCAGCCGGGATGCTGTCAGCTGGTGCCACCTTCCAAAAGCCTGAAAGGGAAGAGGGGAGAAGTCAGACTTGGGTCACAGCCGAGTGGCCCCAGCATTCTGCAATGCAGCCCCCGTCACCCTCCCCTTGAGTACACCACAAAGCAAGACTAGAGGTCCCACCTTGCAGTGCTCCCTCTGGATCAGGCTGACACACCTAGTGGGCCCTGCACTCTCTATACACTGTTAGGTGTGAGCCTGGCTTCTCACAAGCAGCTCAAGAGGGCTGAGCATGGCCTGGGCTCACCTACCGGGACGTAACTGGGATCCCCTTCCACACAAGGGCCAGAGCATTTGCCTGGGCGCCTCTCTGCTACCCCCAGCCCTGAGCCATGTCCCGCTCTAGCACTCAGCCAGAATCTGTCCTGAGGCAGAAGGACCACATCACACCAGCAGAGCCAGCCAATCTGCTGCACACAGGAGGTCAGCGTTAGCGGCAGGCTGTTCATGACCCGATGCTCCACTGCTTCTGCAATACAGCACATGGGCCAGCAGCGAGATTTCCACAAAGAGTTAACCGCGCGGCTCACTCCTTCCTGTGCTCAGCCGACTGCAGGAGGGGCCCTCAGAGGAAAATCCCCCTGATGCCCTAGCCCAGAAAAGCTCCTTGGGTGCTGAGCTGGGTCCGTGTTTTCAGATCAGGCTACCTCCCAACCCACTTTACTTGCCCTGCTAGTTAAAGCATAAACAGTGTCATTCTCCTTTGAAAACAGCCTCCTAGAAGCTGAGAGAACAGGGCCCCCGCACTGGCTCCATCACAGGCAGAACATGCTAATCCACACACTGTCCCAGACAACAGCCCCCGTCCCACCCTGCCGCCAGCTGAGTCTCCAAATTATCTCTGTGCACCAAAAGGCCTCAAATCTCTTTCCCTTCAAGGCAGGGGCCCACAGAACAGAACCACCACCTGCAATGGGATGAGCATGAAAACCCACCATTCCCTTCGGTGCCCTCTGCTCCCACCTCTTCCCTGCAGCTCTGTGTACCGGGGCTTGGCAGTAATAGTTCTGGGATCTAGACTTTTTAGCCTGTAAGCTCTTTGGGGGCAGAGACCATCTCTCAGCAGGTATTTGTGCAGGGCCCAGCACGACGGGGCATGAACTTGGTTGGGGCTTCTAGGTGCTCCCATAATACAAAATGATTTGTAGGCCATAGGAACGATGCTGCAGCTACTAACTGCAAGAGCAATAAGCTCCTACCCTGGTCAGCAGGCTCCGGTCTTCACCCTCCAGGAAACCCTGCGACACCCGGCTTTGCAGGTACCGCCTCCTCCAGATCCTCCAGCCCCATTCCAGCAGCCGCTGCCCAACCTGTGAGGAGAAAACAGCCCAGAGATGAGCTCCCCCTGCCCAGCACTATCTGCCTCTTAGGCTTCCAGGTCCCTGCCCCTTCTTACACCGTTTTGTTCAACCCCATTTCTGCTTTGCATGATTGTGGCCTTTGGCCAGACCTCTCAGGCTACTCCCAGGAGGCCCACATGATTGGTTTCATCTGCTCAGCAGCAACATTTCCAGCTCCAAAAACCTGGCCTGCCTCCCCCAGCCCTGCCTCCATCACTCACACCATGTCCCTTCCGCCGAGCTTACAAGACTCCTGCAGCAAACTGCTCAGTCACTTGGTTTGGGCCACGCATCTCCTTCCCCCTCCTCAGCCAGCACTCAGGTTGTTTAAACTGTGGGCCAGGGTCCCTGCTTACCAGCAGAGCTCTAGGTGTGGTCCACAAGGGGCCAGAGACCAGCTGAACGAGTTGCTGGGACCTCAGGTGGGGCTTAGAACAGGTCCCAATCGTCATGGGCATTGAATAGATGAGTGGGAAGGACAGGAAGTAAAGGAGGAAGGAGGGCCCTGAGCAAGCCATGTGGGTTAATTATTTGTCAGGGACACGAGACAGGAGTCCTCGGCTCTCGTGTCACTCCTGCCATGGACTTAGGGGCAAGCCGCTTCCCCTTCTGTGAGGGGGGATGAGGCGTTCACTCACCTCCCAGGAGGGTGGAGGTTTGGAAAGGACTTTAAGCTGAGACACACAGGAGAAGGGCCCAGGCAAGCACTCACCAGCACCCGCACGATCAGTGCTGTCCTGCAGGCGTCCTTCCACTGCAGCCACCCACTCGCCAAAGAGCGCGTCCTCCTGTCGCGCCGGAACCGGCGAAGCAGCATGTTGTGTCGCCATCGCCGCAGGTACTTTGTCCTGGAGGCGGAGAAGGGAGAGGAACGTGCTCACACTGACAGCTGCACTTGCTGCTGCTCTCCTCAGCAGACAGGGCACCTGACAGGTTCTCAGGGCACCTGACACTGCGCGAGGCAAGGATGGGAGTGATGCTGGCAGCTCTTAGGTCTAACCTGCACTCAGCTCCTTACACCAGTGAACGGCGACTCGCAGCACTTCTACTGTGCGCTCCCCATGGGCCGTAAGGACAAGACATGACTCACTGCCCTCTCTAACAAGGACACCAGCCTCCTCGCTGCTCATTCGGTTGGTACACTTAGTGCAGCGAGAAGGGGTCAGATTAACAACCCGGCATGCTGAAGGGCTCTGTTTCTCCACTCAAAGGGGCTGACTTTCCCCCACTGCCCTGCCAACGTGCCCCAACAATGACTTCCCACAGGGCCTGGACTGACAACCCCCTCCCTCCTACTCTGCATAGTCTGTACGATGGTAACAGCTTTCAGTCACTACCCACCTGGTCCAGATGCAGACCAGTGACCCAGAAGTAAAAATCCAGATCCCATCCCCAGTCCGCTGTCCCGGCCCCCTTCCCTGCTTCAGAGCCCCGAGAGCACAAGAAATGGTTCATGGAGCTGCCTCCCAGCAGCACGGAAACCAGGCACATGCACGTAAGTGAGACCTAAGCAACGCTCCTTCCATTTCAACAGCCAGGCCATATGCCCAGCCCCCCTAGAGATGGAAAAACAACAGTCCTGCTAGGTCACATACGTCCATCTTCACCAGCCCGTGCTGACTGCTGGGAACACAACCTGAACTGGACAGCCAGGTTACCCGTGATCCCTTTCTCTTGGTGCTGACCCTGTTCAGATCCAGTCCAGCCTGTGCTTACCCAAGCCATCGTCTATACTGCTCATCTGGTACCAGCTCGGTGCGGCTCTCCTGGGGCCAGGCATGTCCACGTGCCCCTTCCATCATATCGGGCCTCTCCAAAAGCTGATGAACTGGCAGCCTCTCTTTCCTGCTTTGGTTTCTGTAGATCACCAGCCAGCGACGGAAAGAGCTGGGAAGGAGCCTATGGTAAGACGCTGTGCTTGGTCCAAGACCATTTTCAATGCATCGTCTTGACTCTGTGGGAGGAGACACAGCGGTTACAAAAGGAATGACACTGTGGCAATATAAAGTGCTGGCAGGAGTTCTTCTCTGTTTAACTCCAAGAGCCCCACGGACAGAGCACGCCCTCCATCCTGTTAAATTAATGACCAACTCATTTACAGAAGAGCTCAAGCAGGGGACTCTAGTGTTCCCTGTAAGCTGAGCACTTAGGCGGCCACCCAGGAGAGATTTAGGTGCCACCCAACTGATTGCCAGCTGTGGGCGCTCTGCCAATGTGCTTCTACAGGTGGTGCACATCCACACGTGCCTTAGGGCACATAAATCTTATTCTGCGCATGAATGGAAAAAAATTAGAGGGAACAGTGGATGGTTCCCTTCTAGACAGAAACCCACATGCACCAACAACCCCTGCACACCCCCCAGGAAGGTGAAGGCAGGTTTGTTTCTTACTGCGTGACCAAGACAGAGGCAGTTTCCTGCACTTCCTGACTCCTATCAGGGTGCACTGCTGCCGGGCACTCAGGGACAAGGCGGCTGCTTTCGTCCAGTACTTGCAGGCCTGAGGACAGAATTTACAAAGCAGAGGTCAAGATCTAACACAAAAGCAAGGAGGGGGAGAACCCCTCCACCATATAAACACAGGGGTTTATCCAAGCAGCGGGGAGGGGAGGCTTCTCGAGCTAAGCCCCGAGTTTGACACACCACACTGGGTCAAATCCCAGCAGGGCTGACTAAAGCCTTCAAACTAAACAGAGACCTAGGCAGTTTGCTGGCAGTGGGCCTGACCCAAAGGGCTAGGTTAACCAAGAGCCAGTCTGCTCTGGGGGGGCATAAATTACCCAGTGGCACCTTTTGTAGGAGCAGGGGATTTGCTTGCTGGCTAGTGTGATGCTCAGCCTCAGAGGTGGCTGCGTGTCAGCGGCCAAGCAGCACGGCTACAGCTGGCAAAGCACTTCCAGAGGAGAGGCCAAGCAGAGCTGCAGACCCACGCCCACAATCAGAGCCTGTGGATCTAAGTTTTGAGCAGAGCCCTCTCACTGAGTATCTGAGTGGCGTGACCCAGCTGTAGAACACGGAGTGGTCTCCTACAGACGCTGCTCACCTGTCTCACCACAGCCGTGGAGCCTAAGTGCAGGGCCTGATGCCCCCTAGTGGCCACTCTCCAGCGCTGAAAGGATTTAGCCCAAGCAGGCCTGGGTTGTTTGCCATCTTCCCCTGGCCACTTCTGAGCTCTCAAGACCCCCGTCCTCCACCGGGCAAAACAGAGCGCGAGGCTACGCCGCTGCCTGGCGAGCTCAAACTGGGCGAGGGCTTCATGCTGCGCGTGTCCACAGATGGTAACCTGGGCCCAGGCTACTAGGACCCTGGAAAAGAATCAGTAATCGCAGGTGCCTCCGGTAACATTTCTGCCCCAGTTAGAGACAAACAGGCCTAGGCCTGAGTCCGAGTCTCCCCTGCCGGCCATCCAGTGGGGTCGTTTACAACTGCTCAGGGCAAATGCAAAAAGCTACCAGATCACATTGTGCCGCTGGCAGCAGTGTTACCCCCCCCCCCCTTCATCCTGTGCAGTGGGAGAATGGGGTGAAATAGCTCCAGATTTCTGCACTGCAGCCGCTTTCTGCTCAGTGATCCCAATCGCTTCACATAGCCTTTCCCAGCAGGTTACCAGTCTGTGCTTACCTCAGCTTCCTTCAGTCGCATTGTAACGATGAGTCTCTGGGACGCTTAGCAGTGCAGAGGCTCCGATCGCATGAATGTTACGCTCACAAAAGGCGTCCGAGCAAGAGCCCTGGATACTAACAGCCTGCTTTGCCCAGAGACCACGTGGGCACGCTACCCCCACACGGCACGGAACCCCAAGAAACGGCCTGCCAGGCCAGGGCTAGGAAGGCAGTTCAGACTTCACAGTCGATCAGCCATTTCCTCCCTATCAAGATGGGTTCCAGTGTCATCAACTGGAGTCCACTAGGGATATTAAAATGCGTTTAATTCTGTAAACCTGTGATTGCTGGGGGCCCGACGGGAGTCGGTGCTCTGTATCAGAGCAGCAGAGTGGGAGACAGGCAGCTCCACAGGAGCTGGTGTTCGCCTGCCCCTCCACCCCAGCATTGTTGTCTCAGTGGGAGGCAGCAGCATGGAGGGAGGTAGGCAGCTCCCATCTGCCCTCCCTGCTGCCTCTGTATCCAAGACGGGGGGGTGGGCAGGTGGCTCTGGGAGTTGGTACGTGCCTGACCCCTCCCCACTGCTGCTGCCTTTGTGGGAGGCAGCAGTGTGAGATGGGGGTAAGGCAGCTCCACAGGAGCCTGTACTTGAAGAGGAGCTCCCGCCTACCCCCACCTCCAGCGGTGCTGCCTCCATGTGCGCCAGCTCCTGCCTCCCCCCTGCCTCTGATACAGAGGCCGGGGGGGCGGGGGGGGGAGACGGTTGCATGTAATCATTAGGATTAACCAATGCGCCCAGGATGATCAGTTAATCATTTCAACAGGTACACACTCACATCCCTAGAGCCCACATTTTCTCTCTCTTTGGGGAACTGAAGCAAGAACACCAACAGCCTATCACCATACTTGGCAGACACACGCCTGGGCTGGATTGGAGCAGATTGATTAGAAATGAAAAAGAAGGTTTTATATCTGTTTTGCTTTGTATATGGATCAATTACAGGCTTGTCTCCATGGAGAAACTGAGCACAAGACCTATCCCACAATAGCTTTCGGTGTGCAAGCTCTTATTCCAGAAAAGCTATTGCACTTTCAGTTCCCACCCTACCTTATTCCAGAAGGACTTCCCGTTGAAGCCAAAGCCTAACACACGGACATGAAATACACCGGGGCTTTCTGCTGGAGATTCATAGGCCAATGCACTTTTAGTTTCTGGCCTGCTTCTTTGTTCCTCGCTCCACCAGGGTTTCCATTATACAAGTCATCCCACTGTGCTGTAGGATTGAGGTGTAAATATTCTCCATTTGACAGGCCTCTCTTGAGATCAAGAGCATCTATAGTGGGTTATCCAAGCATGAAAAATGCCCCCCTTCAGAGGCGGCACGGCTCAGCCTGTAGCATGCTCAGGTGGGAAATCGGGAAGTGCTTCCCTATCAAAGAAGTGCTCAGTGGAAAGATTATTGACAGACAGACACGCAGCAGGCAGAGGAAAAATTGAGTCTCTCTCAAACACCTTCTGGGACAGTTGCTACATGGACTGAATCGCTATCCCAGTTAGAGGGAGCTTGTGGTCACCGGTTTTTTGTTTCTGCTGCTTTCTAATGGAAATTTGACCCCATACAAGAAAGTCTATAGGGCCAAATCCTGCAGGCTTAGAGCAGCAGAGCTGGACTTCTAGTGTCCTGTAGCAGGATCCACAGGGGGCAGTCGCAGGTAGCAAGCTGGTGTGCAGAAGAGTCATATGCTGGCTTGTTATGCAATAACTTGCCCCATAGACCAGCCATGAGTCCTCGTTGACGTCACCAAAAGATCAGAACAAAACCGATGTTATATTGTGCCAATAGTTATATGCAGAATTCCTCCTTGTTTTGCTTCAAACATGCTGGTTCCGGATGAGGACCTTAGGGTCTGGCTTTAGCTTGAGGTTGTGAAAAATACGAACAGCTTTACAGGTTTAAGCCACAACCCCAAGTAAAATGGGTCCAGATGAGAAGCGTGTGATGGTTCAGTAGATAGTTTCATCTCCTTGTTTTCTATGGACACTGCTTCTCTCCACAAGATCGTTTACTCCAACTTTTCACATTCATAGGCTCAGTAAAGAAGCGATTTCCCAAGTGCTCAGGCCCCCAAACATGGGACTTGTGCAACTCCAGAAGAAAGAGGGGGTTGCTTTTTTAAACACACACAAAGACTGATCTCTCTTGCTGCGTTTGCAACACACACATTGCAGCCCTGAGCGCAGAAGGGCTGGCAAGCAAAAGTGACTAGGGACAATCATTAATAGTTTGTCTACGCGGCCTGCTCGGAGAAACGCAGAAATAGGGGAATAGGCAAATTAGAGGTTTAAAATTCTCACTTGTAACAATCTACGATGTGATTTGTAACACAGGAAAAGAGAGGAGCTCATTTTTTAAAATCAGGATTTTTAACCTGGTGGGGTGAAATCCTGACTCTAGGAAGTCAGTGGGGCTTCAGTGGGAAAGGGATTTCACTTAACATGAAAGAACAAAAATTCTCTGTACTAGGTACGTCTAGTTCATATTATTACCCATCAGGCTGCGCAAGGCCTGCGCTATGGATCTCAGTCACCACCCTGCAATGATCATGCCTAGAATTGCCGGGACAGTTCAGGTGGCCTTGAAGACCCATCGCTGCCAGGTACCCAATTTTACAGCCCTCAGGCGATGACTTAAGGCACGTTTCACAGCTGGCTTGTGACGCTGGTGGAATGGGATCTGCTGCACATGGACAGCACGTGCTGCGACAGCCTGATTCCAGTGCTTTACTGCACAGCCCTCTTCGCTTTCCTTCTGGATCTCTTAGGCTCGCTGGCTCTCGCGTCTCTGCTGCAAGGTCTGCTCATACCAGGAAAGAGGACGGACCCGCTTGTATACGCCAGGTCTCCTGCTGAGCACCAGCTTCCAGCTCTGAAAGACCCACAGGGTGGGTGCCTATTAGCTCTCCTGCAGTACCATGTTTCCCCAGAGGCCAGTAGCTTTTTGGGTAGTATCCTCCTCTTTGGGTAGTATCCTCCTCTAGCTTGTGGGCTTGGAAAACAGCAGCTTGACGGGCACCACGGGTTGTTTTCTGCTCAGAAAAGATCGCTTCTGTCCCCTGTGCTTGAGTCCCAAGCAGTGACACTAGCCCATGCTAAACTTGGAGACACCTTAAAACCAACAAACTTCTCCTCTGAACATACAGGGGGAAGAGGGGAGTCAAACCACAGGAGACTCAGCTCCATCAAAACAATCCTCTATTCCACAGATTATTCCTACCAGCCCTTCTCCCTGAACACTCCTGCATCTTCTTCTCCAGCCCCATTCAATAGACTCTTCCCTCTCGGCTAAGCAGATCTTTCCTTCTTGCCCCACTGGGCGAACTCCTGCAGAGATTCTGCTTCTCAGGCCCCTGCTGCCTGACCTGGGATCCCCAGCAACAAGGCCCTTCTGTAAAAGGGATCTTCAAAAGGAAAAGCTTCTTGCTTTCTGCCATCCAAGACCTGATCCAGCTTAGCACATACAGCAAAGCGCCGGAATTGGTACTGCCTACTAGGGGGTTATTAACCAAAGCCAAATGGCTGGAAGGTGACCGATTAACCTTTCTAAAGGCATTGGGGGTCTTGGCAGCTGGAGGGAGCATGGATGTGAACACAGGGGTCATAAGGATGTGAACACAGGGGTCATAAGTGGGGCCTAGTTGTAACCCTGACACCTTCAGCACTGAGCCCAGAGTGTCAGGCGGCCAGGGCCCTAGCACATAGAGGGCCCAGTTCATCCCTGGCATGACCCTACTCACTTGCAAAGCAGTCTCACAAAGCAGGCAGACAGCCTGGAGAGAGCTATTCAAAGAGACTCCAATGGGCCTGACCCTACCTGGCAGAGACCAGGGGAAACTCCTTGCGAAGACTGAATAACCCTCCTCTTCTGCTCTCCCCATCTGAGAGCGGAAATAGTCAAAGGCCTATAAACAGGGAAGGCTGCACAATCGCTCACTCAAGCTGGGTCACTTCACTTCTCCCAGGCCACCTTCTCCAGTAAGACATGTTCTCACGCCCTGAACTCCTGAGGTGCATCGGGCTATGGGTCACTGCCACTCTGACAGGCTATGCCACACACAGGACTTCGGCAGCAAAGCGGGGGCAGAAGAGAAGGGGGAAGGAAGGGAGCATTTCCACAGAAACATCAGTCATGCAAGATTCCCCTGAACTGTTGCCTCCAGCTCCCCCCGTGCAGGTCAGATCCAGCTCGTGTGACATTTCTATCCCTAGGAAAGGCCTCCAGGGGAGCAGACAAACCTGCGCAGGAGGAGACGCTCCCCGCACAAAGCGGCTCTTCTGCACTTGGCGGCGCAGCAGCGCCAGGCCTGCAGGACTATCCTCTTCCTCCGCTGGGTGCTTTGCCGGGCCCATTGCAGCTGCAGATCCCTCAGGGCGCGCTGCTCTGAAAGGAAACCCAAGAGTCAGGCCAAAGCAGCTCACAGGAGGCAGCCACATCACCAAGGCCAGGCAGCAGCACAAAGACCGAACTCTCAGACAAGCTCGTGCAGGGTTTTTAATCATTCCTGCCACACAAGCCGCTGCGCGTGAAAAACAATTCCCGGGCAGTTTGGCCTAGTGGTTCCACCTGGCAACGAGGCGTCAGGACTCTAGATTCATCTCCTGTCACCACCTCATTGTGTTACTGTGAGTAAATGACTTTGCTGCTCTTCCACATCTCAGCTACCCCTCTATAACAGAGGATTCTTCCCTACCTCCCTGGGCATTACGGGAACTTACTACAGGCTGAACCTCTCTGGTCCAGTAACATCTGTGGTCCAGCATGATTTTAGTTAGCTAGATGTCCACTTATCTTGGATATGGCCAAGTTTTCTGCGGTCCCATAAAAGTTTGTTTCCAGCCACCAGTCCCGGTGCTCAGTGTTCTGTGTTGTTATTTCATCAAAGAGCCCAGTAAGCAATGGAAGTGCTGGTAATGCTGCTAGATAATATCAACCTCCCGGGGGTTGGAGGAGTGTTAGCATCAGCCAAATTCTGAGGGGCCCAGACTAGAGAGGTTCAACCTGTTTTTATAAAGCACTTGGAAATCCTCTGATGAAGGGTGCTACGGAAGCAGGACTATTACAGGCTGCAGAGGGCTGGATCCTCCCACTGATGCTAAAGGAAGTTTTGACAATTCAAATGGGAGCAGCATCCAGCCCATTCGGTTGCATCAAAACTATAGTCACCTAGGACATCGCAGTTGTTACTACCCATCACAACCACCTGGAACTTTATAGTGACTGAAGGGGTAGAACTCAGATCCTCCTGCTTCAAACCACCTGAGCCAAAGGAGAATCTCCCTTCGCAATAAGCAGTACAGAGCACGACACATACAACTGAGCTATTTTGGTTGCAACCAGCAGAGGGCAGTGGTGCGCACATACTAGCCAGTTCATTACAAGGGCAACACCAAGATCCACAGAGCCCAACGCTAGCTCGGCAGGCAGAATTTCCTTCCAACCACTTTAATAGCAAAATATCTTTGTCCTTCATCACCTTCTACAAACAGCATTCAGGACCTGCTATGCCTTGGTTTAACTCACTCTGCCAGCAGGTATGCCAGCACTGCAGGGCGTCTGCTGCCGTTTGGCGGATCTGATGTCTGAATCTCCTGTCAGCTTCCACTTTCTGAGCTAGCCGCCGCTTCCACAAGTCAAAGGCAGCCTGGCAGCAACAGAGACCATGGTATTGGGATGCCATGGCTTTCCGCTTCTTATCTTCCACAACCCACTTGTGCCAGCCAAGAAGTGCCCTGGGGGGAGGGTTGCAGAACACATGAGAGACTAACGTCAGCAATTACATCAGACCTGGTTTTAAACAGCCAGGCAAAGTACACTGGGAATGTCACTTGGGATCACTTTGCTGGGGGAAGAGCTCTTACCCAATGATACGCAGTGGACTCGTGCTTGGCATACGTGCAGCCCCTTCCAGCTGAGAGCTTAGTATTTTACAAGCATTAATTAAGCTTCATAACAGCCCGAGGAGTGGGCATGAATATCTTCCCATGTTACAGATGGGCAGACTGAGGAACTGAAGTTAAGTGACTTGTCCAAGATCACAATCAAGTTAGTGGCAGAGCCAGGAAGTAAATGCAGGCATCGGGACTCCTAGCTCTCTGCTCTAACCATGAGATTGTGCATCGTACTGGACCATGGTGAGCGTAGCCAGTTGGAAAATCATAGGTAGTTTTAAGACAAATAGCTTTGGATTGAGACATACAAAACACATACATTCGATGGGAACTGTGTGTCTAAATCCCCTAGGCAGTTTTGGGGGTTAATTTAGGCCCTAATCTTTCCTTTTTGAACTGCACTGAGCATTGAATGAGGACAGGAGGGGTGGGGGGTGTTTGGCCACTCTCACAGACAGCAGGGCAAGCTGATCTGCTGTTCTGTTCAGACATGCCAGTCTCTACATAGGAGGTTCCTTGCCCAGCCTACAACGAGGGGCTCCTAAACCATGCTCTGGAGAGGGGGAAATAAAAGAAATCCAGAAGGTGGGGGAAGAGGGGAGGGAGAGGGGAGTGAACTCTAGAAAAGAAAATCCTGGGCCTAATTCAGAGCTCAAGGCCCAGGTGGCCTAGTGCTGAAACTCTAAGGATCTGTGTCCTATAACCTGCTGGGTGAGCTCAGGCAGGTCACTGCCACTCCGTGCCTCAGTTTCCCCATCTGTAAAATAGGGATAATGTTGCCAAGCTCCTAGACGAAGAGTTTTGAGAGCTATGGATAAGAAGAGCGAGGGATGGTTACTATTATTTTCACCCAGAAACCATTTCTACAGATTGTCTGGAAACGATGCCAGCAGAAGAGTGTCTGACAAGTATCAGCTGGTTCTAGGGCTCCTACCGGGATAGCAGGACAAGCCTGTGATGCTGCTGGGTCTTTATATGCTGCTGAGTCCGAGCAGACCAGACCAAAAAATACTCCTGCAGGAGCCGTCGCTCTGCCTGGTGCCAGAGGGAGCCGCAGGGACTCTCCAGTTCGTCTCCAGAACCGTAATCCTGCAACACAACAAACCAGAAAGGGGTCTGGAATCCAGCCATGCCTGCCAATGGAGGGGGCACAAAGGGGACAACTGCCCCTGGGCCTGAGGCTCCCGGCTGCCCCTACTACAGCAATGGCCAGAGCCCCAGGCCCCTTAAATTGCCGTCAGAGCCCCACACGGCACGGAGGGCTGCCTGGGAAAAGGCTAGCCTTTAGCCCCACCCCTTCTGCCCAAGGCCCCACCCATTCTAATCATACAGAGATGTCCCCTCCCCCCCACCTTACCCAGGAGTCCAGCGAGCCTGTCGGCCCCACTGGCTCCAGAAGAGTTTGGACCCCATTCATCCTCCTCTCTCTCACTGCTGCTGTGACCTTGATTAACCCACGAGCCCTGCACCAACGCTGCGCTCGGCACCGCCAAACCCCTCCACCAAAGTCAAACCGGATCCTTTCCATTTCTGGACTGTGGGGCCAATCTCCCTGCTCGTCTGCCACCGCGGCGCACACTTGTCTGTTGGGCGAACCGTCTCACCCAAGTGAGAGCGGGCAGGTCCAGGGTGGGGTTAGCAGTGGCTGACACCCAAAGACTTCAGTGAATCGAGCAGTACAGAGAAACCCTTCGTTACCTGCCAAGCGTCACTTTGGAACCTCGTTTCTTCCCATGCAGAGTAACGGGCAAGAGGCTGGATCCTGCTGTAGGGTCGACACAGAGCTGCCGCTTGGAGCCAGCCTCCCATCAACTGATTCCCTCTGCAAGACACAGGCACCAGGCTGAGCTCTCGTTGCTGGTGGAGTGGGATGGAGAGGAAAGAGTAGCTGGAAGCCACCCAATCCACCTCCATCTGTACAGAAGAGCCACCTCTTTCCAGGATCCAACTCACCCGCCGCGGGGACTCTGCAGAGGAGAGGACGCCTGCAAACAGAGCTCTTCCCCCAGCCCGGCTGGAAGGTCTGGGCAGCGGTGCTGCTGCAGAGAGCAGGCACACCGGGACGGATGTGTGCTATCCTCGGTGGTCAGGAAGGAGGAGAGACTGTTCCGGCTGCTGTCACAGAAGCTGCTCTCCTGGTCACAGAGGAAAGCATGTAGCTGTATGTTTAGTGTACCTAGCAACCAACACTCTGCTAATGACCCTCAACTCCTATGCTCAGCCCTCTTAGCCGCTGTGCTTAGGGAGAGCGGAGATGCATCCATCCCTCTGCTGCCAGAGAGCGCTCTTGCCAGCCAGTATGATATGGGCACACATGTGATGGCAAAGAGATCTCTAACTAGCTACTTAGATGTCATGAGTACACAGCAGAACCATCAGCCCGGGCCTCCCTGGAGCCTGCCCTCTAACCCCTCACTGCGGACTGGCAGGACCAGAAAGATTTCCCTTCGGAGTTCTCTCAGATCGGGCCTGGAGGACTCTCGGCAGCACACCAACTCCCTGGCATCGGAGCCTTCAAGTCTAAGGCCAAGCAGATCAGCTTGTTGGTGGGGGGGCTGTGCCGAAGCAGAATAGGTTCAAATCTCAGCATTTCAGTGCCGTAAGGCATCATTTATCCGTGCCTCACTTTCCCCATCTGAAAATGAGGGCGATTTAATTTTGAGAGACTCGGGTGAAGGGCAGCAGGTCAGTGCGACATCGGCAGGGTGAAAGTGAAGGGCACCAGGACAACCTGACGTTCACATGGGGAAGCATTGCAATAGCTTGCCCAAAGCCACCCAGCTAATCAGTGGCAGAAATACTGCAGACTGCCAGTGCACTGCTGTCACTATTAGACAGCACTGCCTCAAAGTCCCAGGCCCCCCTGGAGCTGAACACCCCTGCTCTAACGTTTGCATGGGTGCAGCCAGGATTGTCAGTGGGACTCTCACCTTTTCCAACAAGCCATGGGAAACAAGAGGAGCGAGGGAGCTGCTGTGGAAACCAGAAGACAAAGAGGACTCCTCAGAATCCAGCAAGGCAAGAGGCTTCTCAGGAGGTGCCCTGGGATCGTGGTTAAGAGGATTCAGCTGAAGTGTCTTCTGGTGCCACCACCTCAGAGCCTCCCGCAGTCGGCACTGCTCCAAAGCTTGGGAGAAGGCACTGAGGAGGAGGAGGGGAGAGTGAGGAAAGTTTGCATATGGCGCAGCAGATTGGCGATGGGCTATAACAGGGCTACTCAACTTCGGAAGCCCCAGGGGCCACAATGATACTCACAGCACATGCTAAGGGCCGCAACTTAAGTGTGGCTGCATCTACATGCAAATATATATGCAAATAGCTTTTGCCACTGACGGGCATGAATACAAAGATTAAGGCAAAACTACACGACACACAGACCCCGTTTAAGTCAGTTCTGCTGATATTAACAACATGCAACATTTACCTGATTTCCACCCATAGAACAGCACTTTTAACGAGCAATGACAGTCCAGGATTTTAACGACTAAACCCATGTCAACAGAAGACCATTACATTGGCTCCACCTGTGGGCCACGTGTTGAGCCCCCCATAAACCCAAACTGCACCGTGAGCCACAAACAAAACAGGCTGCTGGCTGCATGTGGCCTGCAGGCTGTGTACTGAGTAGCCCTGGGCTATAGGGTCTTTCATCTCAAGGTTGCTATTCAAACCCTGCCCAGCTCAGTAGGGCGAGTGACCATGGGACGGTTGTTCCACAGTGGGTGAGGGGTCTCACCCGAGAGTCACCTGATGGATCCCACCACGGTAACTGGCATTACCGGCCCTACACAGCCACAGGGAGGCCAAGTACTGAGTGGAACATGGAGACTGCCCCAGCTCCTAGATCACTGAGGCACACTGGTGGGGGCAGAGAAAGGAAGACCGTGCTGTGCTGATTTCTGAATCCGTGATGGGTTCTAGCACCAGCCTCCACCCCTCCATTTCCAGACTCAGGGCCTGCAGCAGGTCCTTGAAGAGCCTTGCAGAACACTTGCCCTTCAGATAGTGACACGCCTAGTACCATGGGCAGCAATGCAGGCATCTCTTCCCCATCACACTAGATATGATGCAGCTGTGGGTATAAAAAGCTCTGAAATTCAGGATCAACGAGAAGGAAACCTCTCATACACATTTTAGGGGGGCGCCGCTAAGGTACCATCAGAAGTAATCTCTTTCCTGCTCCTAGGCAGGGACCTCTCCTGACAGAGCAGCCCAAAGCCCCTCCTGGCAGCCTCTGTGGTTGGCATGGACAGCACACATGCACAGACCCTCAAAAAGGTCTCACTGGGGCCATGATAAGCCCCTCAAAGGCTTTCGATAGGTTAGACAGATCCCTTCAGTTCATTCCTTTGAATGTAATTTCATCTGTACCAGAAAGAGAGAGACTCTGTGGCAGGCACAATTTGAGAGACCAAAGTGGTTTCTTGCTCAGGGACCCAGAGGAAACTTGGGATTCCAAGAATCCAAGTGTTCCCTCAGCCTTGGATCTTAACACTTACTCAGCCTGTTGCTGCTGACAGAGCCTCGCCTTCCACAGCAGAAATATCCTCTGGAGCGTCATTCGCTGATAGAGCTCATCTAAAGAGCCACCTCTTTTCCCCAGGGGCCATCTCCTTACTGCTAAGCATGGATGAGCTTCATCTTCCTTCGTCGCAGACCCACTGGCAGTTGAGCTGACTTGTCCTTTTCAGGTCACAGACAGACAGGAGAGAGAAAGAGACACACAGAGAGAGAAGCCATTTGTCAGGAGTGATTCTTCAATGCTCAGAAACTCAGCTGGATGCAGGGGACAGCCACCAACTACCCCACCCCACAGCTTCCTTGCTAGATTACTCTTGTGTTTCCTTCTAGGCTTATCAAGACCCCATCTTCCTGCAGTGTCACTAAGCTGGCCAAGGGGGACAACCCTCTTCCCGACTGCCACTTCACATTAGTGTCATGTTTCCTCTTGAGTGCAGCAGACCTGACTCATGCTGCCCAAGGAAAAGCTCCCATCCAGTCTGCAATGCCCCACAAGCGGAGGGGAAAGCAGAGGCACTTCCATATCTTCTGATCCTAAGGGGACTAGATAGGTCCTCAGCTCCTCACCATAACATCTCCTCTGCCTCAGGATCAGCAAGTTCATCGTTGTCCTCTTGTCTGCTTCATTGCGCTGCAGCATCAGGACCCACTGCTGGAAGCACTTCCTCAAGGACCTTGCCCTGTGATGTTCCAGGCTGTGCCTGCACAATGCCTTCCGCTCCACAAACTGCCTCCAGGCTCGGAAGCACCTGAGGAGACCAAAAAATAAAATAAATCCAGCTGCAACTGGTTATTTCTGGCAGTTATGGGACTTTTGTGAATCAGGCTTCCCTTGTCCTTAGCTCGTTCCCAGAGTGCTTGGGTAATGTCGGGATCTTGGGAGAATGCTACAGTCCCTTGAACTAATCATCTTCCACTTCTCGGTCCTAGACCTGACTCCAGACATCTTGCTACTGGATGGCTATTGGGTGCCTACATGACATGAATTGGGCTTTTCAGGCCAGTTCCCGATGGACAGGAATCCACTGCACCCAAACAGCAACTGGCCCCCTTATTGACAGTCTCAACAGAAAAACCAATAGCTGGATGAGCCATGGGGACTGTACTATCCACTCAACCCTCTTCCCAGGTCAATGGTGAGGCCTCTTAGTGGGACTGTACTGGGGAAGTTTGCACGAGTACTGCCTGTGCTGTACCTGATCTTTGGATAAGCAGAGGATTCAGTCGTCCGGGACCAGTGTGATCATCGACTCTGCCCTCTTGTATAACACAGGCCTTAGGATTCCCTGAATTAACTCCTGTTCGAACTAGAGCGGATCTTTTAGACAAGTATGTGATCTTGACAGGGATGTCAACATATACGATTAACCAAGAAGACTAGACTTATCGGTTAATCTTGTTGACTACTCACATCCCCCCCTCCGCTGCCTCTGTATTAGAAGCAGCAAAGTGGGAGGAGCAGGAGCGGTGCCCATGAGGAGCTGGCTTTAAGCAGGCTCCTCACAAGCACCATATCTGCCTGCCCACCTTACCCCCGCACTGCTGCCTCTGATAGAGTGGCAGCAGTGCGGAGGGTGAGGGAGTCAGGCTGGAGTCAACCCATGCATGCCGGCTCTGCAGTGCTGTGTGTCCCCACCGTGCTGCTCCCTGTATCAAAGGCAGCAGCGCTGGGGGGTGAGGGTAGGCGAGGCTGCCACAAAGCAGTTTCTGTCCACAGCAGGACCGAGCTCCCTGCAGACAGGGGCTGCCGCCACCCTGCGCTGCTGCCTCTGTATTAGAGGCAGCAGCTCCAGGCAGCTGGTAGCTGGTCTGCAAGGGGAACTGGTTTTTAAACTGGCTCCCCTCTGATAGAGAAGCAGCAGCATGGGATAGCAGGGAGCTCCCCAGGAGTGGGACTGGGAGAGCTCTGGCCGCTGGCCTTGCCCCCAGGGACTATCGAATAGTCATGTAACTGATAAAATTGTATGCGATGACATGACAATTCAATGACCCGATAGCTAACATCCCTAGATCTTGACTTTAAAATTTCTAGTGATGGAGATTCCACCACGATCCTTGGCAAGCTGTGGTAGACATCAGTCTACAACGTTAAGTTCTTACACACAACACAGTCTGAATCTTTCATATGGGCGCTGTCACAGGGTGGGATAATGTCAAGTGAAGGGAGACACCAGTGCTATTAGCGTGCCAGCCTTTTTCAATTCTGGAGACCCGAGTTCAAGTCTCAAATTGGGTCAGGAAAGGAAAAGGAGTTGGGTTCTTCTCTCCTAATCCGTTTGCCCACATCACAAACTCAGCGCACCCTTTGTAACAATTCAGCAAGGTTGGCAGTCTCTGGTTTGGTGACTAGGCTAGCAAAGCACAGAGCTCACACTTGACTTGACTGAGCTGTGCAAGGGAGGCTGCCCCATACTGGTCCATGTGACGTCTGTCTCTACCCATTGCCCCACATCCTCCCATAAGCACTGACTTAATCTCCAACTATTTAGAGCAGTAAGAAGGGAAGGGCTTTGTCCAGAATTCCATAGAGTCATTCTGGGTTGAATCTGTCACTGCCTGGCTTTTCACAACAGAACATGTTCCAGACTGAATCTGACATTCCCAGGGGAAGGAAGCTGCACCACATTTTCTTACCGAGCAGCCAGCTCTCTCCGGATCTGACTCAGCAGAGGCCAAATCCGCTCGGTTTCCAAGCTTCGTGAACGCCATGCTCGGAAAACACTCTGTAGCTGCTTCTTCTCCAGCAGGGCCCGGGCTTCCTGCACTCTGGCCTCCTCTTTGTCCAGCAGCTCCTTCTGCAAGTGCCACAGTCTGAAAGCTGCTGTGTTACAAGACCAGATAAAGGGAGGGGGGGGGAGAGAAAAACTGGATCTGAAGAGAACTTAAAATGTTGGAGGATAGGGTCATAATTCAAAATCATCTGGACAAACTAGAGAAATTGACTGAGGTAAATCTAGGGATTAGAGTGGACCACAAACTAAATATGAGTCAACAATATGACACGGTTGCAAAAAAAGCAAATACTATTCTTGGATGCATCAACAGGAGCGTTGTGAGCAAGACACGAGAAGTCATTCTTCTGCTCTACTCTGCACTGATTAGGCCTCAACTGGAGTATTGTGTCCAGTTCAGGGCACCACATTTCAGGAAAGATGTGCAGAAACTGGAGAAGGTCCAGAGAAGAGGAACAAAATGATTAAAGGTCTAGAAAACATGACCTACGAGGAAAGGCTGAAAGAAGTTGGTTTGTTTAGTTTGGAAATGAGATGATTGAGAGGGGATAGGGTAACAGCTTTTAAGTACCTAAAAGGGTGTTACAAGAAAGAGAGAGAAAAATTATTCCCCTTAATCTCTGATGATAGGACTAGAAGCAAAGGGCTTAAATTGCAGCAAAGGAGGTTTAGGTTGGACATGAGGAAAAACTTCCTGTCAGAGTGGTTAAGCACTGGAATACATTGCCTAGGAAAGTTGTGGAATCTCCATCACTGGAAATATTTAGAGCAGGTCAGACAAACATCTATCAGGGATGATCTAGATGGTGCTTGGTCCTGCCATGAAGGTAGGGAACTGGACTTGATCTCTTGCGGTCTGTTCCAGCTCTAGTGTACTATGATTCTGTGTTTTCATACCATCACATCGGTGGGACTCCTGCAGGCAATGGCTGGGCACTGCCAAGAGAAAGCTCACATTGCTGTGGCCAGAGCATCTGCTACCACTGAACTCATGTAGGAGATAAGGCAAAGGAGGATACAAACAGAACAATAGGTATCCAGTCCTATGAGATGCTGAGCAGTCTCCACTCCCACCAGCCACTGCTTAGCACTTCATAAGAACGGCCATACTGGGTCAGACCAAAGGTCCTTCTAGCCCAGTATCCTGTCTGCCAACAGTGACCAGCACCAGGTGCCCCAGAGAGGATGGACCGAAGACAATGATCAAGCGATTTGTCTCCTGCCATCTCTCTCCAGCTTCTGACAAACAGAGGCCAGGGACACCATTTTATCCCTTGGCTAATAGCCTTTTATGGACCTAACCTCCATGAAATTATCTAGCTTCTCTATCACTTCACAGGACCAGGTCCTGAAAGGGCAAAGACAAGGCAGGAATTCGAGATCAGCAGAGCAGTCAGGTGAAATGCCACCTTCCTTCCAGCCTGGAGCATACTGTTCAACCACATCTGTCAAATGCTCTGGAGCAAGTGCTTACCAGCCAGCCGCCTCAGGTCCCTGATGGCCTGTATCCTCTGGCAGAGCTCGTCTGCTCTCTGCCTGCGATGAAGCTGCCTCCACAGGTCTGCCTCCACCCTGAAAAGTCCCAAGCTCACGTTTAACCCCAGAGATCACTAGAGAGGGCCCTAGCAGATCCAAAGCAAGGGAGGGGTTACAACCAAGGCCTCCCTTTCCTCCAGGGCTGTTCCTGTCCTGGACTCAGCTCTTCTACCACAGAACCTGAGCAAATACGTCTTTCCCCTTGCTACATCCATCCTCCTGCCAGGGATGGATGAAGAATCGGATGATGACTCACTGACCCCCCTCCACGCGTGTGGAAAGCAACTGGATTTGAGAAGTCACCCAGGGTTTCCCTCTTGTCCCATCAGCGGCACCAAAATCTGACCAACAATGCTAGCGTGAACATGTCTGAGGTAGGATCCTCCAGTGCTCAGAGGCCGTAAGTGTAAATTCCCGCCCGGGAAACCCTCTCTTGTCTCCCCAGAGCTGGGAAGGATTGTGCACCAGCTCACCCTTCAGCTGAGCTTCTCTTACTAAAGAAAGTTCCTCTGCCTCCAGCTCCAGCCCAGCAGCCATCCAAGACAAAGAGCCGTTGATGAGAAAATCCCAGCTTACCGGCTAGGCCACATCGCTTCCTGTGGGGACCCTGCAGCCAGCCGGCTCCACACTGGCGCGGTCACAGCTGGACTCCTCCCCAGCCTGACGAGATCTATTGGCGACTCCTGGGAGAGAGTCACCGGCTCCTGCTGGGAGGTTTGGCTTTCGTTTCGCTTCACCGCAGCTTCCTTCCACTGGAAGAGGAGCGATATGGTGAGAGCCGCCTGCACCAGAACCCCAGGCCTCAGGCTCCCACTCCACTCTGCACCCTACCCCGGCAGGCTTCTCCTGCCCCCCTTACCGCAGGACAGCTCCCTGGTATCATCTCCTCTATTGTCTCCACCATCCTTACCCTGTGAAAGCTGACGGCCAACACAGCCAGGGCGTGTCTGCGCTGGGCAGTCTCCATCTGCACCCTCCTCAGCTGCACCGCCCACTGTAGGGCCCCAAGCCCCTTACGAAGCAGCTGCTGCCTGTACAGCTCCCTAGCTGCAGTCCTCTTCCTGAGGATGTAACCTCTCCAGGCCTGGAAGCACCGGGCTAGTTGTCGCCTATTACCCAGCACCTGAGAGCTGAAACAGAAATGAGGGACTGAACTCCAAACTTAGGAAGGAAGGTCAAATCCAGCCAGGACACATCAGTAGGAATCAGTGTTCCCTCAGATTTTTCCCATATATGGGCAGAGTAAATGTGTGTGTACCGAGACAAGTGCAAAAGTGCACCACCCATAGACACAAAACCTGGCCATGAGCACTCTGCTAATCAGCTGGGCTGTATTGGAATCTCCCGAGTGGACGCACAAGCGCCCAGCTTACAGGGTACACTGGTAGGAATCCATCTCCTTGTCTAGCAATCACCACCTCAGCTAGTCCTCTTATTCCCATGGACTGTGATCCCAAGCTTCTCCAAAGCGGCTTCCACACCACGTACTCAGCCACAGCCCTGCACCAAACAGGCGTAAGTATTGCTTTCTGCTTTCTGCTGGTAGCTACCAAGATGAAAGTTAAAAGATGTGCCAAAGAGGGGTTTTTTAGTATACTCCGTTCAGGATGCTGCATGTATTTATATTCAAAGGGCTCACTACTCTCCCCACTCTACATGTGTCCTGCGGTATTGTCCCTGGAACCATGCCACACATTTCCCATGGCAACCCCTGACCCCAACCCCATTTTACCTTCTCTCCTTCATCTCCAAACATGGGAAGCTGCTCTCTGGATCCTACAGGTAAGAGCAGACAGTGACACACTGGTATTAGCCACCATATGTGCTGGTTTCACAAGTACTCACAACCCACAGGTGGAAGAATCAGTCTGTGGTTGGGGTGGTGGGCAACCTCACACCACCCTTCTGGTTGGGAAAGTCTAACGTCCAGCCATGAGGCTAGGTGGTCCCAGCTGCCTGCCTCGGCTCAATCTATGCTGAGTAGAGCCTTGCTCTGCAAGTGCTTCCTTTAATTTCAGCATGAGAAAGAGTGGGAGAACTGGCCTTCAGCGCTCCATTGCCACGCCTGCAACAGAGTCAGAGCCACCATGCTGCCTTCCCTCCCTGGGTATGCTAACATGCAAAGGTGACGGTGACGCTTACTCTAAGGCCCACATCAGAGATACGAGCGGGACGGACCACCACTCTGCCCCTTCAGGGAAGAGAAATGAACAGGAGAACCTAGATGTCATGCACTGACAGCAGCCTTACCCATGGTGGTAACACGTCCTGCACCTGGCTGCTTTCCTCGCAGTTCCACACTTTCCTGCTGCTCCTTTCTGCAGGAAGCATCTCAGATTGGTCCTGGTCAGCACTGAGCCCCAGAACCCTGCAGGCCTCCTGGGAGTGTTCTTCAATTCCTCCCTCGCTGGGAGCATTTGTACCATCCATGTCAGTGGCAACTCCCTGGTCTTCTTCAGGAGGCTCTGAGGCGCCGACATCTATGGAGCCCACACTAAGCTGCTGGACTTGACTGCTCCCTGCATCTCCAGAAGGAGACTGGACTTCCAGATGGACTTCCCTTGGAGTCCCATACACAGTGACACTGACATTCACTGGAGACCCACCCTCCTGTGTCTCCAGTGAAACCTGCAGATCACCTGGGTCTGACCCAGAGGGAAGGGCCTTCCTGCAACACATCGCACAGGGTGCTGCTCTGGCAAAGGATTCTTCTGCCCCAAGTGGCTTTTCAGGGAAATTAGTTTTTGTGCGGCCAAATGTGCCTCCCCCTTGAGTGTGCGGTGCCTGAGATTGATACTTGCGGTAGGGAGAGCTCTCCTGGGGACTTCCTGCTTCTGTATCCACCAGGCAGACTGAGCTGGCACCTGTACAGAGGGATCCTGGCCAGATCCTACCTGACGCTTTGCTTCTTTGCAGATATAATTCAGTATTTCTGCACCTCTGACAAAGAGAGGTAGGTTCGGCTTCCCCCAAGTCATAGGACACTGAACCAAGATCCCAGTCCCTAACAAATGGGGGAACCCATTTCATTCTAGCCTGCTTAGCACTGCTCTGGTCTCTGGCAAGCTGCTCCCCCACACTCAGGACAGCAGGTGCAAAGCACATCCTGCAAGCGCGTGGAGAAGACCTGGGATCCAAAGGGAGGGAGCTCCATATCCCCATGAAAGCAGCTTCTTGCTGAAGCCTCTGGATTGAGCAGTGCAGGCTGGCAGAGGTCTTGGAGGACTTCAAGAGAGACTGAAGGGCCGCAGAGCTGGGAAGGGGCTCAGCCAAGCTGGGGGGACCTAGTTCGTCCAAGGTGAGGGCAGGCCCCGGACAAAAGGAGTTCACACTTCTTTTGGAGCTCCCTGGAGAGGGACATACCATTGGGCTATGGGGGGGAAGGAGCCCAGCAGAGGTGATTACAGGCACTACTGTGGGGGAGAGGAACTCTGTACTAGCTCGTAAAGGATCCCCATCATCTGCACCATAAGTCACGTGAGGTCCACGTTGCTGCTTTTTCACTGCTTGCTCATTGCTCTGGTTTCGTCCCTCTGGAAGGTGATAGCAGGAGCACTGCACAGAGGATTGGTCCCAGGGGCTAACCCCCTCCTTTGGTTTCCTCCTGTCCTGCAGGCTCTTCTCTGCAAGGTGGACACTCACATTCTCCCCACTTCCTGCTCCCCCAGTTGTGTCAAGGCAGGAGCGTCTCCGCTGAAGATCCACATGGGGCGGAGCTGATGAAGGCAGCGGGGGATTGCCACATCCCACCTTTCCAGAGCTGTGCCGCTGCAGCCTGCAATAGAGGTTATTTTGCTGCTGGGAACAGAAGTTGGAGAGCGGGATAGCAGCAGCCCTGAGAGGCTGAGAAGGGCAAGAAAGATTAGTCTGTATCAGGCTGGGATCCCTCTTCTTGTCCCCTTTGCCTTTCACAGCTGGTGCAGTCCTGCCTGTCTCCACTTCCCAGCCAGGGGTTACAGTGAATGCACCAGCACTGGGCCACTGATGAGTAGCTTCAGCTTGGCTTCCAGTGCCCAAATACAGATTCACATTCACATTCTTCTGAATATTTCTGTGCTCTGAAGACAAACAACAACAGTTTGTTTAAAGAGAGAATCGGTAGTTCATTACCACATCCCCAGCAGCATAGATTTCCACACACCTCAAGGGCCCCCATATAATGAACCTCTTCTCTCCAGTCAGCCTCAATCCCAGAACTGAAAATACCATGAACTTCACTGGGTTCCTGTTAGAGAGAGACACCATCTTCTGGCAGGGCAGGAGGAATTTTAAGAGAACAGCCCCAGGTCTCAAAAGGAGCCTAGCAGCCTAGAAAAAGAAGGATCTCTTCTAGCATTATTACACCTGCAGCCACCAATTGCTAAGGCCAGTGCCATTCTTACCCATTTACGTAGGGCACTTGAAAATTTGGGCACCACTGGGTCTTAATGTCCACTCAGCCATCTCTTCCTATCCTTGTTCTGTGGCTCTGCTTCCTTTGGAGAGGATCTAGGTAACTTTAAAGTGACAATGCCTCCCAGACCCATTTGCAGAACATCTAACCTGTGAAAGAGCCATTCAAGTGGTAACAAAGCCATTTAACAGGCATTTGCTCACCCCAGATGTATCCTGTCAGTTTCTGAACTCACTGTCTTCCCCCCTCCCCCATTTTTTTCCTTCTCCCACCCTCCCTTCCCTTATTTATTCTTGAATCTGGACTTCCAACACTCCTGTCATCTTAAGTGAGTTGTGCCCATGAAAGTTCATGATACCATCTACATCAGTGGTCCTCAACGTTTTGGGGCTGCCGGGCGCCTGGGGGTGGGGCTACTCACGCGCTGCGCATATGGGGGCGGGGCCGCTCACAGGCCACGTGACTGGGGCGGGGCCAAGCATGCACCGCACGCCCGAGGTCGGCACCGGCATGTGCTGCGATCCTGGGCAGGGGCTGCCCAGGTTCCGCGCGGCGCCGCCGGGGCCGGGGCCAGGGCTGGCGCGGCGCCCCCGGGGGCAGGGGTCAGGGTCGGCACCAGCACGCGCGGCGCACCCAGGGCCGGGGCCAGCCATGCGCCTGGGGCTGGCACCTGCCACACGCCCGGGGGCGGGGCCAGCCCAGATTGCTCTGCGGGCGCATGTAAAGGGCCCGGCGGGCGCCATGGCGCCCGCGGGCACCGGGTTGGGGACCACGGATCTACATGTTTTGTTAGTCTTTAAGATGCTGCTAGACTATTTGTTGTTTTGTAAGTATTTCCTGTTACAGACTAACTCAGCTACCCCTCTGAAGCTTTTGAATTTATTGAGTTAGTTGACAGGACCTTAATCTAAAATTTGCTTTGAACATATATCATTACTATGTTGCTGAAGATTATAAAATCACATCTCTAAAAAAAATTGCCCCCAGCTGTCGTGCGGCATAGGAGCACCAGTTCCATAGTACTGCATAGAGCCCCATAAATCCTAAGGATAACCCCGGTTAAGGCCCTAGTTAAACTTCAGCTCAGGATCCATTAGCCAGAACCTTGACTAAATACAGGTTTTGCTAGTAAGATGCGAATACAGTTGACCCCTGGCCAGAGCACATACTAGTCTGACTCTACAGATGGTTTTCTATAGAATGAGTAGGCCCAGCTGCCATCAAATTAGCAAGATCCGTGTTTAAACAGTTCCAAACAAGGTGGTTAGTTGAACTGGAGCATGGACACTCCCTCGTCTGTGTCAGCAGGGCATAGGTCTCATCCACTCTAATTCCTCCATGGTTGGGGTACCTGATAGTGCCCTGGCTGAACAGATGCAACTGAACTTTGTTTTAACCATGTTCCCAAATCATGCAAGAGTCCAAGGCTGCCAGCACATTGAGGAATCACAGTTTAGTCTTGTCTACATTACAAGACCAGAGCATGTTTTAAGTAGAGCTGAAGTGCACATAGGTCACTAATTAGCAGTCTTGCCTCTGTTCAAAGCCCACTCCAGGGTATAGGCTCATACCCATTGTTGAGATACCAGGTCAGTCTGAGGGGGCTAGGTGCTTTCATTCCCCTGACTTCTGTAAGAAGATTGGCAGGAACTATTACCATTCACCTCTTTTTAATGCTTACAGGAAGAAATCCCCACCACTACTCCCATCTTCCTGGCCCGTTGGTTGATTAAAATAGGAAATCACTTATTTCCAGCCACACAAATCAGAGTATCAGAGACAAGTAGGGGGAAATGACAGAACAGCTTGAAGTTAGCAGTTTAACTAGGTCACTTTAGAAAAGGGGGGGCAGTGAATATGAGCTGAAAAGTACATTCTGAAATATACTCACACACGTCCCCCCCTTCAGCAAACTCAGTGAATCGGGGGAGCGCCCCCCATTTGTTAGGGACTGGGGTCTTGGTTCAGTCTATGAAATGAACACCAATCATCTTTGTCACATGAAGAGTGTTGGGAAAAATACACTTGAAAGCCAACATTATCTTTAGTCAGGTGTTACAGACTGAGGCTTAATTCCAGACTATGTACATTTCTTCCTCTTTCTCCTGGAAAAAGGCCCGGACTGTGGGTGCTTCTGACACAGAAATTCAGCCATTGATCTGATCAAAGCCGGGAAGGAGACACTCATTCACTGATACTACAATTATCTGTTGGGAACGTCTGGCACGGTCTTTTATGCGTTCTCAAACATATTGCAAAGGGGAAGATTTTAATTAGGGGCTGGCATCTAAAAAGCGAACAGACTTTCCACAAGTTTCCAGCGTGGCATCGGTGCCTATTCTTGCATAAAGCATAATCACAAAGCACAGCATGATGGTTCTTCAAAAAAGGATTCATTGCATCCCAGGAATTTCCACACAGCTAGCAGCATGTTGCAAAAAAAAAAAAAAGGGGGGGGGGGGAGTTTGATGATAAGCCCAAGTCACAAAGGGATAAGCCCCTTCAGGTGCTGTGTTCCCTTCTGTCAACGCTCACCACAGTGTCATATCCGTCTGTTTTTAAATTTAAGAATCTAGCAGCTATAAGCAAACAATCTCCCTCATATAGACACATATGCTATGCCAGTCCAGATTACATTTCTTTCTGCCAAGCACTAGGTCCTTACCACATAGCTAGGATTAGATTTTAACAACTGTTTTACCCAACCCATTTAGATCTCATGCAGACTAGAAAAAAATGGTATATATTAAATCCACATTAGCTAACCTGTGTTAGTTAACGCTTTGAGAAATGTCATCCCAATTCTAGTGAGGATGCAGTTTCACAGTTTAAAAATCAGGATTTATTGATCAAGGCCAACAAGATTTTTAAAAGTGTCTAGACCAGTGTTTCCCAAATGGTGGTCCGCAAAATGAAAATAAGAAAATTCCATTACAATAATATTTTATTATTTAAAAATAATACTTAATATGTAAGCATTTATTAATTTTATTGAAAACAATTTTCATTTGTGTTTGCCACAATAAGTGTCCCTGTGTAATGCCAGCTTAGCCAGAGAGTAAGGACAATGATGTCACTACTCAGTGCTGATGTCCATATATTAGACTTATTATTAGGGGTTCTGCAAAATTCTTTCGAGTTTAAAAGGGTTCCGTGGCCAAATAAAATTGGGAAACACTAGTCTAGACTAAGAGAAGAGATAAGCCTTAAAAGGGACCCAGGTCAAACTCAGACCCAGATTTAGGCTTCGAAATAAAAACAAGTATTACAAACTCTCCAACCAATTGACTATTTTGTTGTTGGAATTCCAAAGACAATTAGCAGGATTAAAAAAAAAAAAAAACACACCACTACACACAACCAAGTAATTGCAAACTAATCTGTGCAGCACTGACCTAGCACACTGGCACTGGAAAGTGAAACAGACTAGAAACAAAAGTGAAACTAATTAGTTTATTTTCAATGTCTTCTCTGAAAGGAAACAAACAGCATAATTAATAAAAAGTCAACTGGGTTGTTTTAAATTCATTCTGTTTCAATACTAATAGGCTTTATCAATAACAAAGGAAACATGCAGCACTTAAATCAGATCAGTAGGTTCTTTCCCTATCCACAGAGATTTAGGATGGTAGATTTTTATGTTTCACAGGTGAGGAAACTGAGCCTAAAGTCACAGTGATTCCAGACTAGAGATTTCCTGATTGCTCAGAGCAGTGGACCACCATGCACATAAAGGGCTTGTAACCCAATAGTGGATTCTTTCCCCATCCACAGAGATTTAAGATGGTAGATTTTTACATTTCACAGGCAAGAAAACGGAGACTTAGAGCAGTGACTTGCCCAAGGTCACACAGTGATTCTGGACTAGAGATTTCCTGATTGCTCAGTGCTATAGACCACCACGCGCATGGGCTTTTAACCCAATCTTGACTCACTGAGTTTAGATAAGAGGCACGCAAATGTTACTTTGCTGAACAGGAAAATGGGCAGGTCTGCCCTGGCTGCTAAGTGATAGTCAGACCTTCTCTCCCCTTAATCTTGCAGTACTTTATGCCCTGCACACTCTGCCTGCCAAGAACCATACTAGCTCCCATGGTGGTCCACTAACAGCACTGTAATCTGTACCGGGTTGGGTTAGAGGGAAATCTCTCCCTGGGCCGAGCCTGGAGGAGCTAAGCTGTTCCCAGGGGAAATTGCTCTGGCACACAACCCAAGCGCCACAGCCACACGACAAGGTGTAGCTCATATAGACAGTGGGACTGTCTCTTTTTGGGCTAAACCACCTCCCCTGTATGAAGTTACTCACTTCGATAGCCACCACAGGACATGCCGCTTGCTCCAGCCAGGACCTCGGGGACGAGAACAAATGTCTCTGTGTGTTTGGCTCTCTGAACTCGCTGCAAACCTGAAGCTTTGTCCACTTAATGCCCCAAATCCCAGCAGCAAGTGCACCCCAGCTGAGGCACTTTAAGAAGCTTATCGCCCATGATTAGTGATGCTGGCTTGTCATTGTGATTACAGATGTCCATGGAAAAGAAGCTTTGACCCATGTCTAATTAGAGCTACATCCTCAGGATGGCACAGATAAATTAGCTAACGGGGAAATGAAAAGCAGTGGACCTCACGTCATGACACCCAGTTTGGTAGGTTACCTGGACAGACACTAGGTAACAGTGTCATGTGCCCTAAAAACATCACAGCAGACACAGTTGCTTACCTGACTGCAGATAGCGTCTCAGCAGAGGCGGGATGTTTTCCTTCTTCCTGCTGCTCAAGCTCCTATTCGTATTCTCCATGCTCTCTACACAGCTCAGACGAGACCTCTGCATGCTGCAAACTGGCTTCATGGAAAGGCCTCTCTCACAGCAATGCAGGCCCACGATGTGGGAGGGAAACCAAACCTACCACATCAGGGGGAGCAGGCTGTAATAGCAGCCAGATCTGTGTGTTCCAAGCTACAGACTCAGATGCCCTTCCACCATCCCACGCTGGCCTAACAGCCATGGGCACATCCAGCTGTTCCTGGGGCCAGGATGATGTTTCCCATTGAATAGCACATCCCTGAAGTTTTCCCTTGGCTTCCCATAGGCCCCCCATAGAGTGTGCCTCAATGTGCCCCTCTGCACTGCTGGAAAATCAGCTTGTTTGGGCCTGTCTCCCTCCCTCTCCATTGCCCATCAAGCTGGGGCTATGTGTGTGAGTGAGTCAGTCAGTCTGAATTGCCTCTGGTCTCCGGCTGCCTTTCCCCTCACTCTTTTAATGCCCTTGTTTTTCTTTGTGTTTCAGTGTGTCTGTGCTGGGAAGAGGGCAAGGGCTACTGCTGTGTCTGTGCCGTGGGGGCAGAGGGCTACTGCTATGTCTCTCTGTGCTGGGGAGGCCAAGGGTTACTGCTGTGTCTGTGCTGGGGGGGGGGGGGGGCTGAGGGCTACTGCTGTGTTTGTGCTGCAGGGAGAGGGGCAGAGGCCTAGTGCTGTGTCTATCTGAGGTGGGGGCAGGTAGAGGGCTACTGCTGTGTCTATGCGGGAGGGGAGCTATGGAGTGTCTCTCTCTCTGTCCAGGGGGTACAGCTGGGTGGCTGTCTGGGGGGGGGGGGCTACCAAGTATTTGTCTGTGCTGGGGAGCAGAGGGTTACTGCTGCGTCTGTCTGTCTGTGCTGCAGGGGTTAGAGGGTTACTGCTGTGTCCGTCTGTCTGAGCTGGGGTTAGAGGGCTACTGCTGTGTCTGTCTGAGCTGGTGGAGGGTAGAGGGTTACTGCTGTGTTCATCTGTCTGAGCTGGGGGGGAGGTTAGAGGGCTACTGCTGTGTCTGTCTGTCTGAGCTGGGGGAGGGTAAAGGGCTACTGCTGTGTCTGTCTGTCTGAGCTGGGGGAGGGTAAAGGGCTACTGCTGTGTCCGTCTGTCTGTCTGTCTGTCTGAGCTGGGGGAGGGTAAAGGGCTACTGCTGTGTCCGTCTGTCTGTCTGAGCTGGGGGAGGGTAAAGGACTACTGCTGTGTCCGTCTGTCTGTCTGTCTGAGCTGGGGGAGGGTAAAGGGCTACTGCTGTGTCCGTCTGTCTGTCTGAGCTGGGGGAGGGTAAAGGGTTACTGCTGTGTCCGTCTGTCTGTCTGTCTGTCTGAGCTGGGGGAGGGTAAAGGGCTACTGCTGTGTCCGTCTGTCTGTCTGTCTGAGCTGGGGGAGGGTAAAGGGCTACTGCTGTGTCCGTCTGTCTGTCTGTCTGAGCTGGGGGAGGGTAAAGGGCTACTGCTGTGTCCGTCTGTCTGTCTGAGCTGGGGGAGGGTAAAGGGTTACTGCTGTGTCTGTGCGGGGGAGCAGAGCCTGGGCGGGGGAGCCCATCTGCCGGTGGCGGGGGGGGGGGGGGCGGCCGTGGGGCTCTCTCCGGGGGGGCGGGTCCTACCACGTGTCCGTCTGTCCGTGCCGGGAGGCGCCTCTGCCCGGCCGTTGGGCGGGTCGGTCTGTCCGTGTCCCGCCCCCTTTCGAACCGAGCGCGCTCAGCCCGCCACGGGCGGGGTCGGGGGCGGGTCCCTCAGCCTCCCCGCCCGGCCAGCCCGCCCCTCGCTGCACAGCGCCGCCCGTCCAGAGAGACCCGCCCCCGGCGCCTGATCTCCCGTGGAAACCACACAAATCCCCACTTCGTGCCTCAGTTTCCCCATCGGCGAATGCGGGTCTCACCATCCACTCCGCGGGGGGCTTTACCGGGCACGGCTTAGGAAACCCCCCGCCATCAAAAATCACGAGGTAGAACCTACCAGTCACGTTCACCTCGTCGTCTTTCGACGTCTCCAGTTTGTAAAGATCAAGCACTTCTAGTTCTGTCTGCAAGAGGTCCTGGCACCAGAGGGAATGCGCTGCCTTGCCTTGCCTTAGGCCCTACAAAAGCTGTGCCTACCGTTTTTAAAATTGCTATTACTTCTTGGCAGCAGAGTGGGAAAGGGAACTAAAACATCCACACAAATACTTATTTTGAACCCAGAAAATTGTCCCCCGTCAATAATGAAACATGTAAGGCAAGTCGACCCCTTGGAGCAAACCTCTGTAAATCAAGGAGAGTGGGTGTATTCTACTGGCCATCTTCCGGCTGTGTCTAGACTGGCAAGTTTTTGCACAAAAGCAGCTGCTTTTGCGCAAAAACTTGCCAGCTGTCTACACTGGCCACTTGAATTTCCGCAAGAACATTGACTTCCTACTGTCGAAATCAGTGCTTCTTGCGGAAATACTATGCTGCTCCCGTTCGGGCAAAAGTCCTTTTGCACAAAGCTTTTGCGCAAAAGGGCCAGTGTAGACAGCTCAGATTTGTTTTGCGCAAAAAAGCCCCAATCGCGAAAATGGTGATCGGGCCTTTTTTGCGGAAAACCGCGTCTAGATTGGCACGGACGCTTTTCCGCAAAAAGTGCTTTTGCGGAAAAGCATCTATGCCAATCTAGACACTCTTTTCCGCAAATGCTTTTAATGGAAAACTTTTCCATTAAAAGCATTTGCGGAAAATCATGCCAGTCTAGACGTAGCCTCCAAGTTTCTGGTTGTGTTTCACTGTCAGTTTAAAACAGGATCTCTGGGAAACACTGGATTGTGTTCATTTCCACAGGCACAGAATAAAGCCTGCATTGAGAGCCACACCAGTATGCCTACTGGCATACACACATTTGCTCACTTTTGCTAAATCTAGTATATTTGAATTCAAGGGCACTTGTGCTTATAGTCCAATAAGGAGTCTGTTTCAACAGTGTCATTTAATGATTGTTAGTATCCAGGATTCTGGGATTTTCTCTCTACCTCTGTCACTGATTTGCTAGATGAGCTGGGGTAGGGCTCTTTGTGGCACTGTATCCCTTTAGCAATCTGTTGAATACACAATACTTACCTTGCAGGAATGTTGTGATTTGTTTATACAATGCAGTGATTTCCCCAGCAAAGGCACCAGCAAAAATGTGAAGTAGGATGATTAATAATAGAATACGAGAGCTGGCTAGAGGGTTTGCACTATCTTTTAAAATAGTGATACTACTGGGACAGCCACGAGTGACTGGGAATTCTCAAAAGACACAGCATGCACTCCAGTCTGATTAACTACAATAAAAAGTTCCCAGCAACGTCCTCTGCTAGATTTGAGCCAGCAACCTAGAAATAAAGGCATGTTCCTTTTTGTTTTAATCACTATTCCATGTCACTGGGCTTGATTCTAACTCATCAGGAATTTCCCATCTTACAGATGAGGCAGTAGGGCAAGCGGTATAATTTTTAACACACAGTTCTAACTTCAGTGGTACTGTGCTCATTTTATTTTAGAAATAAAAAAAGTTCTATGTAGTTGTCCAGTGAAGGCAAAAAGTGTTTGAAGGCACAACGTATTTACAACGCACAAGTAACAGTAATCGCACAGGGTCCTGATGGACTTGAAACTTACATACAATCAAACAACGACAACCCAAGACTAGGTAGAGGAAATACGAGAGCTCCTTGGCTGTGCCGACCCACCTTTATCCAGCCCAGTGTGCAGTTACTCTGGGCAGTTATGAGCATGAAAAATACAACTTTGTGAACATCCACCTCGCTGAAACAGATTTATGCAAACTCCATTGGCAACAACTAGTGAGATTGGTACATACAACCCAGCGTCACCCCCTCTGGCTCAACTGATTGCTGCCCAAACATATGGACATTTAAAAGAGCCAGCTTCTCCATGAACACCTTGGGCAGTGAGGCGGATCTGTGATGCAGGAGCTGTGGAGAGCAGGATTTGGGAGCCTATGGGAAAGGAGCACGCAACTACTCAGCCAACAGTGACATCCCAGTGCAAGACGGGGTGGGGTTATACAGCCTCATAGTTCTTACACTGACATCAATAGGACTCAGTGCAGGACCCAATCCACCGACAGAGTTTCAGGAAAGGATAGATGTTCTAGGAGCACAAAATTAGATCCTCTCTTGCTTGTACACCAGAAGGGGGAGGGAGGGGAACAGGGCAGGGTAGTTTTATTTGTTGTTGGGTGGAGGAGGGGGAACATCAGTGAAGTCCTGTTCTCTGTTTCTGGCAAGGAGGAATGCCTCAGAAAGGACGTGGGGCTGGCTTGCTGTCCAGGTCAGGGTATGGGCATGGTACATCTTGCTGATCAATCGACTGGTAGGCACTGCGATCCCGGCTCACGGTGGGAAAACCTGTGTGGAGAAATGCTGTTGAAATAGTTTGGTTTGGCCTGTTTGAGCAGTTTCCTAAGAGATCCAGGGGGTGGCAGTGGGAGTGGAGGGGAAGGGGGGCGGGTACCGAATCCATGCTGCAATAAAATACAGAAAGCACAGGACAAGCTTTCAGACAATGCCAGCTCAGGAAGCCACATAAAATTCATGTGCACTTCAGCACTACATCCCCGTAATTGCACCCTTGCACCTCAGGATTTTGGTGACGTATGTGCTTGTAATTATGCTCATTCAGGTAAAAGCACGTATCCTTCTGAATACAATTAGCACAGGGGTCAGGAAGGATTCCCTCGCCCGAGCACCATGCTCAGCATTGCACAATTTGCCAGGTGCAGGAGTGTTGCTGAAGCAGAAATGGGCAATGGCCAGATGCAGGCAGAGGGGATGGAGCACTATGGCTAATTCTAGACACCTCACTTTGCCAACAGCTCTGAATACCCAACACTGCTGCCCAATGGTCCTCTACAATTACAATGGCACATCAGGTATTTTAATAATGGCGTAGTATAACCATGCTGCAAGCGAGGCCTCCAGTCCAACTATCTTTCTCAGGAAGAAGGGGCCTGACACTTATTCGGTGACTCTGCTGTGCTGGCCGTGATAGACACGGGTCCTGGAAGGAGTAAGGTACCAGGAGCGTGTATAGGAGTGTGCCAGGCATCCAAAGAAAAATACTTGTGAGAAGTGAGCATGGGCTGCGTTTTGTTCAGAGGGGTACTGCTCTTGCAGCCATATGGCTAAGTCAAATAGCCACACTGCCCGATTACCCCCAGGAGAAATGCTGTTGAAATAGTTTGGTTCCGCCCGTTTGAACAGTTTCCTGAGAGATCCAGGGGGTGGCTACTGAATCCATGCTGCAATAAAATACAGAAGGCACAATGCCTAGCTGGTGGAAATCGTGTATGATTTACCCATCCCTCCCTCTTCCAATAAGCCCAGCCTCATATCTCTGAGGACTGGTACAAAGCAAAACATATCACACTTCAATTTAAATACAACCATGCCCTGATTATGTTACAAACACGGTTTGCTGTGTTCAGCATCTTACAGGGTCTTGGTGTATCCCCGTGGCGACGAGAAGGCGAGAGAAGCTTTTTGTCTATCTAGGCTGCTCAACTGTCATATGCTAGAAAATTATTTAAATCAATGCTAGTTCCTGACACATGTGACAGCCCCTGCTGACAGCAGGCAGGGGGTAGGGGAAGCTGCCAAGCAACAGACAGCTGTTCTGCATAGAAAGGAACAGGCTCAAGTGACCAGGAAAATGTGTAACAGGAACAAAGTGGGACAGTTGCATTGCAGTGATGAACCAAGAAGAGGGGGCAGTTGGTGAACGTGTTAATCTTGGATCAGTGACTCACGCCTCGTACAGAAAGGCTGCAGAGAAGCCAAGTCTGGGTCAGCGCAGGGAACTAGTTGCTCCCGTTTTTATTGAGTTCGGTTTGATAACAGAGCATTGTAGGGCTACAAATGGGACCCTTGTCCATGGCTCACTTATGGGCTGGAAGAGGCCGCATCTAAAACCCAGAGAGGTGAAGGGAGCAGCGCTCATGTCTCAGTGACACCTACTCTGCCTGCCACAAGCAAGCAGGTGGGAAGTCTGGATTAGAAGCACAGCAAGAGGCTGATGGTCTTGGTTTATGCCAGACCATGCAGAGGACCCACAGGGACTGGGCTCCTCAGTGTTCTGCTTGCATGGATGGTGTGACAGGAGCGACTGGCAGGCATCAAAGCCATTACACTAGGTGGGATGTGGCTGGCATCCTGCAGCTGGCATCTCCAGATGCCCAAGCTGATCCCATCCGGATACTCCAGTGCCTCCTTTCATGGGAAGCCTTATCTTCTGTAGCAGTGCAGAAGCAGACCAGTGAGGTCCTTCTAACACATCAGCAGGGAGCCAAGGGGTGGAGGGGTGCATTAGCCTGCTCTTTGAAGAGACAAGGGTGGAAGGCTGCTATTCCGCAGGTTTTTAGGAAGCAAAAGGAAGCTCCAGCATGCATGGGGACCCCGTACAGGCAGGGGGAGGAAGCAGCCAAGGCTTGGGATTGGTACGGTCCAACAGGGGCAGAATTCTCTTGGCAGCCTCTACTTGCAGGACTCTCGGCCATCAAAGCCCTAGCAGAGAAGCTCAGTGTGGATTTGCAAGCCAGCTAGTGAGGACTCAAAGACTGGCTGATAAGCACAGCAGACGGTCATTTCATAGCATATAACATCCTCTTTTCTCTGCGGAGGTCACTGAGGAATTGTTAACGACAGTATAGACGTGTTTCACCTATCTCAGACACTGGAGACATCAACTATTCTCCACCATGAACCTCCCTCCCAGCAGTGAGGTAGATAGTCGCCCCGTATTTCAGAAGGGGAAACTGAGGCATGGAGTTTAAAACCATTTGCCCAAGGCCACACAGCAAGGCTGGGATGAGAAGCCAGGCTCTCACATCCATGCTTAGTTGTGTAGGCAACACAACCTCATGTGTTCTCTCAACATGCCTTCATTTCTCCCTTTTACCCTCTCCTCCCACCTCCTCCCCAGTCACAGCTAGCGGGCACAGAAATGGTTGGTGAAGAAGGAAGACAGAAAGGCTTCCAGCACAACCACGGGACACAGATAGCTAAGAAGGAAGAGGGCAGCTCAGTTACGTTGAACAAGGGGGATAGCAGCGGAGTCAATACCATCAAAGGTAAAGCGGCTGTCGGACGAGGACTCCAGGTCTGCAAGGGAAAAGACGGAGAATATAAAAAACACGAGGCATGAGACAAACAGGGAGCATGAGAACAGAACAAGGGGAGAGTGCAGACTGGGCAACAGAGACACCCGCTAGTACAGACAGAATCCAGCTGTGCGTATCTCAGACCAAAAGCAGGTAGATGGACAACAGGGAAGGGGCAGGCTGCATTGATTTGTGGCCTCCTACCTAGGTTGAAGGCGTACTCTCCCCCACGCTCCCGGTACATCTGATAGACAAAGAAGCAAGACAAGGGTTTGAGGAGGAGGCTGAAGATGGCCATGCCCGCAGTGAAGCGCTGCAGGTCCGTTAGATTGTGACCCCGGGGATAATAGATGCTCAAGTGAATGATGTCCGTCAGGATCGTAAGCAACAAGCCAATCAGGAACTGGAAATCAGAAACATGAGGACATTGATTGGACATTTGATTCACCCACAAAAGCCAAACAGCCCAAACCAACAGAAGCCAGAGTCTTAGGATGTTACACATCTCTGCCTTTGAAGATCTGTGCTCATGTGCCACTGGTTTTACCTTGCCTTACCTGGAGGCCAGCACGAAATTGTAATTATGGGGACCTCTCGCACATGGATTTCACACCCCTGTGACAGATGTGTCTCCTCCCTCCTGTACTTTTCTCAACACTGGACGCTTTCCTCTGTTAGGGTTGTTAGATGTGGTGTAATTGAATAATCATGTAAACGCATGAAATCTTAGTGGTTACGCGACTATTCAGTAGTCCCTGGGGGTGAGGCAGGCAGCCAGTCGGCTCCGGCCCCACTCCTGGGGAGTCCCCTGCCACCCTGCACTGCTGCCTCTGCTGGCAGGAGCTGGTCTACGAGGGGAGCCAGTTTAAAAACCACCTCCCCACGCAGACTGGCTGCCTGCCGCCTTGCGCTGCTGCCTCTGACACAGAGGCAGCAGCGCATGGTGGCAACAGCCCCTGTTCGCGAGGGGCCTGGGATCCCCACAGACTGAGGCTGCTCCGCATCCAACAGAACAGCCTCTGTCCACAGCGAGCCCAGGCCCATCATGGACAGAGGCTGCTTCGCAGCAGCCCGCACCGCACTGCTGCCTTTGAGGAACTGTAATTGTACGGTAATTCCTCATTTAACACTATAGATATGTTTCAGAAAATGATCGTGTTAAGTGAAAACGTGTTATGCGGGGTCAATTTTCCCATTGAAAATAATGGAAAAGGTGAGTGTTTCATTTCAAGCGGTGCTGTCTGTTGGGACTGGGACATGAGGTTGGGGGAGAAAGGGGATTGGGTTACAGCAGGGAGGGGAGATGTTTGGCTCTGGGGAAGGGAAGGGGAGGAGAGGGAAGGGGGACTGGATTGGGGGGAAGCCCCTGTGACGGGTTTGCCAGGACCCGCACTGTGTCTGGCGAGTGGGGAATCGCCGGGGAATGGCGCAGAGAGCGGCGAACCCTCCGCTGCTTTGCAGGGAGGTGGGGGAAGTCCCACGCAGCTGCCAGTAATGGGCCTGCCGGGGGAAACCCAGCCGCCGGCCTGCAAGTGGGGGCGGACGAGAGCGGGGAAGGCGTCCAGTGAGGGGGAGTCAGTGGGGAATGGTGTGGCAAGCAGCAAACTCCCCGCCGCTTTGCAGGGAGGCGGGGGAAGCCCCACACAGCTGCCGGCAACGAGCCGGCTGGGGAAATCGTGTTATTGGTGGGATGGTCGTGTAATTCAGAAAACATTCCCTACAAAAAAATTGTGCTATCGCAAAAACGTGTTAAGTGGACACGTGTTAAATGAGGAATTATTGTACACAAAATAAGACTTAAAAGGACAAATATATTTTAGTTATAGTTACCTGAGGTCTTACTTATAGCCATAGTAGGTAAGAAGTTGAGGGACTAATTTTGTAATTAGAATATGTCCCTTTCAAAGAGGGAGACCAATTTATTTCTACAAACAAGTTGAACACTGTGGTTTGTTTTAAGGCAGTAGGTGGTAGTTGCAATGTCCTGATGGAGGGTGTATCTCTTTTGTTGCAAGTGTAACAGGATGCAGGGTAAAGAGTTCATTCAGAGCTCTGCACACAGATCCCACTGGTGTTGACCTTTGGTTAGGTGCTGAACTAGTGTGAAAATTTGGCCCCGAGAATCGGAACTGCCCTTTTTCATTCCGAACACAGATGAAAAGTGGAACCGATTCAAGGGAATTTCTACCCATAAAGCAGTGACGTCTTCCCTCACAACGCCTCTTACAGAGCCCATTCGGGAAGGTATCTGCTCCCTCTCCCTCTCTCTCTCTCCCTCTCCCTCCCTCCCCCTCCCTCTCCCCCCCCCACACTTACCATGATTATTGCATCAATGGAATCTCGCTGAGCGATTGCCCAAACCCCCACAGTCAGGACAGTGAAGTTTCCCCATTGGTAGGAGTCAGGAAGCGCTGCATAATCCATGCATGCCCTAGCAAACAAGGCACAAAAACCCACTCAGAACACATGTGGCATGAACAGTGTGAGCTTAACCACTGGACCTCAACCCCATTACATCCGTGTGGGGCAAGATTTCAATACGCAACTCTAGCTCTGCTCCAGAAAGATGCCAGGTTTTCCCCTGCACGTAAGACTCCAAGGTTATCCTAATAACCAGTTCCAGCAATATGAAGAGATTACTTCCCCACCGCTAGAACACTTTATATATAGGAATTATAGGCTGTCTGGATCAATCATGGTAAGAGCTAAGAATGACTACTACAAAAATCTGTCTATTTGCTACTGTAGGGTCTCTGGGTCCAACCCTACAAAACAGATGCGCCAGCGTAGACATAGCCTGATCTTGCGCCAGAGCTATGCAAATGAGGCTAAGCATGGAATATTGCCGAGCCTCATTTGCATATCTAATGAGCCGTCATTTTTGCGAAAGAGGCTCTTGCACCAGAAGGAGTGTCTACACTGCCCCTTCTTGCGCAAGAAAAACCCTCTTGCGCGATGCCGTTATTCCTGAAAATAATCAGTGTAACAGCATTGCGCAAGAGGGCTTTTCTTGCACAAGACAGGCCAGTGTAGACAGCTCCTTCTGGAGCAAGAGCCTCTTCCGCAAAAATGGTGGCTCATTAGATATGCAAATGAGGCTCGACAATATTCCACCCTTAGCCTCATTTGCATAGCTCTGGCACGAGATCGCGCCAGTATAGACATAGCCATAGACTATTCCCTCTGCAGTCTTAGTTAACCTTTCCCAGAGTTCTCTCTATCATCCCAACATAAACAATGAGGTCAATTAAGCCCAAGCATTCACTATACCACAAGTGCAATTTGTACAGCCAAACCCCCTACAAATTAGGGATGTTAAAATGCGTTTAGTCAAGTAAATGTGTAAGGGCTGAAAAAGTCAGCGGTTTCACAGTTACATGGTAAGTGATTATTCCACTTTACTCGGCTCTGGTGAGGCCACATCTGGAGTATCGTGTCCAGTTTTGGGCCCCCCAGGGGGCTGGAGCATATGACCTACGAGGAGAGGCTGAGGGAGTTGGGTCTATTTAGTCTGCAGAAGAGAAGAGTGAGGGGGGATTTGATAGCAGCCTTCAACTTCCTGAAGGGAGGTTCCAAAGAGGCTGGAGAAAGGCTGTTCTCAGTAGTGACAGATGGCAGAACAAGGAGCAATGGTCTCAAGTTGTGGTGGGAGAGGTCCAGGTTGGATATTAGGAAAAACTATTTCCCTAGGAGGGTGGTGAAGCACTGGAATGGGTTACCTAGGGAAGTAGTGGAGTCTCCATCCCTAGAGGTATTTAAGTCTCAGCTTGATAAAGCCCTGGCTGGGTTAATTTAATGGGGATTGGTCCTGCCTTGGGCAGGGGGCTGGACTTGATGGCCTTCTAAGGTCTCTTCCAGCTCTATGGTTCTATGCAGGAGAGGGAGGCAGGTGGCTCTCCATGAGCACTGGCTCCTGCCTGCCCCGCTTCACACACTGCTGCCTCTGATACAGAGGCAGCAGCACGAAGTGGATGGGCCTGCATATAACCAGGCATGTTAACTGATGAACTCAGGCTCATCAGTTAACCATATATATGGTTACACTTTCACATGCCTACTACAAAGAGTTAGGATTTTAAACAAAAAGATGAATTTCTTTAGGGGCTCTTGAAGTTTGTTCAGAACATTGTACCCAGCTATCCTCCATTGCAAGATATAGAATTACCTCCACCCTGTTATGGAGCTGTATTTACATGTAAAAACCTAATTACATAAGCAGCAATAGTGGAAATTCATTTTTAAAATAATTACAACAGCTATTATCAATGATAATTTTTAAGCTTTTTAAATGTGTATCTTAAATTTCCACAGGTGCAAGAAATTTTGGAGCGGGCGGTCAGACAAATTATTTAATGACAGCAGAATCTGAGATTCAAAACGTTAAGCTTTATTATTGTTAAAACATGAATTGTCAATATCATGTCAAAATTTTAGCCTTAAACCGAACTCTAAAGTTCTCACGCAGCCTTTTTCGTACATTGCTTGCGTGTAAAATTCTATTATTAATAGAAATATGTATTCTTAATGTGTGTAAGGTGAAATCAATGTTTACTGGCATTTACCGATAAAAGACTAATGCTTCCAAGTAGGCATATAAAATCCCACTTAACTGGTTCACCAGTTAAATGTAATGTTTAACCAGTTAACTAATTAAAGGGGGGGCTCCACCCTCGCCAGGCTGGAGCAGCACCCTACCACAGACAGCAGCTGAACTGGCCAGGCTGGAGCATCCCTCCAGCGGCAGGCCCCAGAGGGCTGGAGCAGCCCCCACAAGTTACCCCTGCTTCTGAGCCTACATTTAAGTAAAAGTTCCAGTCAACAGTTAGCCGAATGCTCTGATTCAGGATGAAGTCAGTTTACACTGCACACCTGGTGGAGCAGAGACCATCTCTTACAAGATGTGTGTACTGTGCCTGCCACAACGGGGCCTGGACCTTGTCTGGGACTATCACAGTTTCTGGGTAATTACAACTATATCCCCACCTCCATGGGCCACTCCAGGATTGCCCAGTCAGGTTTCCAGCCAGTAACGGTCTCTGGACAGACAGCCTTGTCCCATTCCTTCTGGCTGGGAGATTTTACGGCTGTACAGTTCCCTGCCTCACGCTGCATTATCCTGAGCAAGCCAGACTGCCTAGAAGCCAGCTCCTATGCCAGGGGTGGGGAACCTCAGGCCTGGGGGCCAGATGCAGCCCCCAGCTTGCGTGGATCCAGCCCCCAAGACTCTCGCCCCCCCTCCCAGCACTGGGGAGCCCGCACTGGTGCTCCAGCCTCCCTGCTACCCCACTGTGGGGCTGGAGCACCCGAAATCTAGTAAGATGGGCCCCCTAGGTTCTTGTGTACAAGAGGAATATGGGGAGTTTCTTTCTCCTCAGTCAGGGGGCCACGGCAGTGAAGGGGTGGCTTTTTTCCCCTGCCTTCTCACTTGTTTGTGGCCCCCAACTGATTTTTCTGTGGCTCAGCGGCCCCTGACCCAGAAAAGGTTCCCCGCCCCTGCCCTATGCATTGCTCCCTCTCCCGGGTCTACAAACCTTGTGTTAACAAGTTATCACACAGCTTTTTCTAAGCAAGCCCATTTATTCTTAGGGTAAAATCATCATAGAGAAAAATAATGAAAACCATACATGGGATTAAGCACGCACAGTAAACATGCTAGGAATCAACCATCAGTCTAATGCGGCTGCAGGAAACCAGCATCTTTCCAACCCTTCTACAGGGGTTGGGGGTCTCACCATAGACCTGTCCATTCGCTGGGTCAGAAGGAAGGCCCCAAATCATTTTAAACTCAGCCCTTTTATGCCAAAAGTTCTTTTTGTTGATGTCTAGAAAACCTAGTTTGACCCAGCATACATAAACTTCCCCAGGGAGGTAGCTCTCCAGAGGAGTTTGCAAACTAAGGGTATGTCTACACGTAATTTTTATTTCAGGAGAAGGATGCAAATAAAGCTGCGCATTTGCATATTTCCTCCGGGCTTCTTTTTGGAAGACACTCTTCAAAATAAACCCCTATTTCGAAAGATCCCTTATTCCTCCTACAATGAGGTTTACAGGGATCTTTTCAAATAGGGGTTTATTCTGAAATTCAGCCACGTGTACACACGGGTAAATACTGGAAGAGCGTCTTCCAGGAAAAAAAAACACGGGAGGAAGTATGCAAATACGCAGCGCTATTTGCATCCTTCTCCCAAAATAAAAATTGTGTGTAGGCACAGCCTACGTGATGTGCCTTAATCACCCCTACAGCTTTTGGTTCCTGGAGGGGCAGTGGTAACCCCCTCTGGAATAGCACACAATTAATGGTTCACACTGATACAGAAATAGGCTTTAAAGGGTTTGATTTGTATTGGTAAGTGCTGATTAGGAATGTTAAGTTAGATTAATCGAATAAACAAATAGTCAATGGAATTTCCACTGACTATTCAATTAGTTGATAAGTGCGCTTCCGCTTTGAAACTTAACAAGAGCCCGCCTGGCTGTTGCTACATTTCAAAAGCGGAAGTGCTGTGCAGCATTCTGCCCTTGAAATGTACAAGACTCCCTGCAGGGGCTCTTGTGCATTTCAAAGATTGAAACACTGCATGGAGCCCGGGTAGCCAGACAGGAACCCCCCTTGTAACATCCATTTTTGCTTGCCTGGAGCATGCAGGGCACACAGAGCAGAAGGCCCAGGCTGTGTGACCGTGAATGGCTGTAAACAGAGATACGCCAATTGCTGACCAAGAGGCTGCCAAGGAGTGCCCTTGACTTAACCCATATTGATACGAACACACAGCCGTCCGCGGGGGGAGGAATCTCTTGCCCAGTAAAAAAATGTCTAGTACTCACAATTTAGTTCTCTCTCTTGCAAGTGTAAATTAACTTGAAACTTGCTTGTAAGAACTGGCACCACAAAACGGACCAGTACAATTTGGCCTCTTAGATAAGAAAGAGGATTCGGGCCTCCAAGGGTATGAAGATGGGTCCAGCAGCACATTTACTTTGAGCGTCAATCTACCATCTATCTGCTGGTCGGGTTAGGTGTTTGATCTCCCGAGGTTCCAAGGGGACGCCCACCTCGTATTCGTCTTTCCTAGGAATTGAGAGACCGGCTCTGGCCTGACACGCTGGAGTCGAGAGGCACAGAAAGGGGTAAAAATTGTACCTGGATGTGGTCCTTTGTTTAAGTATATACATACACATAGTGTTAGAGCTCTTTAAAGATTAAGCTGTCACTTGGTACCATTATTTCTATTTTCTATCTTTACCTTTTTCCTGTAACCATTTTTAAGATCTATATATTTGCTAGCATTTAAGAAATAGAGCAATAGCCATTGTAACCATATGATTTATAAGCTTCTTTAATAAACCTGTAACTGTTTAAGCTTTAACCTGACTCCTTCAGTTGCTGTAATAGAACCAAGCACAATTTAAAAGAACTTCAGCCGGTCATAAAGGGACAGGCATAGGAAGAGCTTAGGCGTTTGGATCTGTGTCACTCCCAGGTGACAGGTCCATTGGTGCATCTTTCAGCCTTTCCTAGGCTGCCCGCTGCGAAGAAACCCTGTGTTCTAGCAGCTAAAATCTAAGGTGTAATAAGCTCTTCCTATAAAAAGGGGCGTCTGTTGGCCTGCTGGCCACCCTCTGCGACGGGACCCCGGTCCTAGCAGTAAAGACACGGACGTTAAACCTTTTCTCAGAAACACACACACGCACATACTGTCCTGACCGTCGGCTGACAGCCCGGGACTAGTGGGGGACTGTGAGTCCCCCGCTGGTCCCAGGTTCCATGTGGCGCTTCCACTTCAAAATGTACAGAGCTGAAGCTGGGGGAAAGCGGTCTCCAGTACCCCCTCTTCTTCCCCTCCCCGTCTTCTTCCTCTTTCTGATAGAGGCAGCAAGGGCGGGGCGGGGGGGGGGGGGGGGGTCAACTAAGCTTTTGCTTATCAGATAGTCGACTAGTCGATTAGTCGCTTACATCACTAGTGCTGATAAACGTAGTTTTTACTGTACACTCAAACCCTGACAAAAAACATTTCCATTAATGATAATCAAAATGTACAGACAAGCAAAGTAAGAAAAATGCAACTTGTGAACTTCCTCGAGTTTAAGGCTATTGATGATGTATATTTTGACATGTGACATCATCAGTTTGTGTTTTAGCTTTAGCTTTCCTAATCACATCTACTGTCATTAATTATTTTAATTGATACAATCTAAAAAAATGCTTAAAATAAAATTTTAAAAAATCGACATTGCCCAATGAAAGGATCAAAATATAACAGCTGAATCCTGCTAAGCCTATATATAAACCATTCATAAATGTAATACAATAGTGCTCAGAGAAACTCCCTGTCACAAGGATCTTTAAGCTCAACTGCAGTGTAAATCAAATCATTTACAGCTTATGTTCATTATGCACTTTTAATGCTGAAGAATCCTAAATTGCTTCAACAGCCAAACTCCCTCTCTCTCTGGAGCTATAGGGATAGAATGATCCCTTCACCCATCACTAAAATGCAGCCACCCCCAGGGTGAAATATGACAGCAATTTAGCAGCCCACAACAGCATGAAGGCAGTTTAGAACAAGAAGTGAAGGATATTAGAGTCAATTAAAGCTGCAGGGATCATAGACAGGATATATTGCAGGGTGCCTTTTTCCTAAGAAACTGGTTGGTGGAACTGGCCCCAGCTGTTTTGATTTGATTCTTCATGACTAGCATCTTAAATCTAAAAGGTGGCAGAGTAGCAGGGAGTTCTTTTCAGCCATCCTGAGCAATCTTCTGCTAATTCACACTGATGTAATATTCATAGCCAGATAATATGACAAAGAGTGCCTCAGAGATGCATTAATACACAATGCAAGGGAATTTAGACATCCCACTTGAGTTAATCGTTCTTGTGCTAACCAAGCCACAAGATTCTTTAGTGGCCCAGGTGGTCAAGAAAGGATGAATCAATCATGAGGGAATCATCTCAGGAGACCTGGGTACAAGTCCCTGCCCTGCCATGGACTCCCTGTGTGATCTTGGGCAAGCCATTAGCCTCTCAGTGCCTCAGTTCCCCACCTGTGAAATATGGGCTAATAGCAGGTTATAAAGACGGTGAGGTACTCAGATCCTATGGTGATGGGAACTGTAATGGGGTGGGGGTGGGGCAGAAGAACCTGTTCCAAGCAGCTGGAATGAACAAAGACTCAGGAAAAGCCCCGGTCCTGGACGAGAGGAAGCAGTTCCAGGGAATTAGAAGTTTGACAGGAAGAAAACACCAAGACTCTAATCCTTTATGGGTCCAGAATGAGGAGTCCTGTAATATAGGGTGGAACAGCACCTCTCTCTCTTCCAACCAATCAGAAGCAGCTTTTTGGATGTGAGTAGTACAGGCAGTCCCTGAGTTACGCGGATCCGACTTATGTTGGATCCGCAGTTACGAACGGAGCCCGTCTCCCTGGTCTCCAGCAGACCAGGGAGAGGAAGCAAAGCGGCGGAGCACGCGGGCAGCGGACAGCCCAGACGCATCTGGGCTGTCCGCTGCCCGCGTGCTCCACGGCTTTGCTCTGGTTTGCTCCCCGTCTCCCTGGTCTGCAGACCAGAGGGACAGGGAGCAAAGCCGCGGAACACGCAGGCAGCGGAGAGCCCAGACCCGTCTGGGCTGTCCGCTGCCCGCGTGCTCCACGGCTTTGCTCTGCTTTGCTCCCCGTCTCCCTGGTCTGCAGACCAGGGGGACGGGGAGCAAAGCCGCGGAACACGCACACTTTGCCCAGGGGCCCGTGCAGGCTGCTGGCTCCCTGATGCCTTGATGCACATAACATTTATTCTGCACACAGATGGAAAACCTGAGAGGGAACATTGGCAGTGACCCTACAAAGAGCTGGCGGTGGCAGGGGAGGGCAGAAGAGACAGAGATAAGCGTAAACCACTGGATTGCAGGGTGGACTTTACTGCAGGAATTGTTTGAGGGAAAGCAGCCTCAAGTGGAGGGCGGCAGGACGTCTCCTAGGCAAGGCTGTGGTGAGGCTCTGAGGGGTTCTAAAAGGGGAGCGGAGGGAGGCTGCTGCAAAGGGAACTCTGGCCACTAGGACTGCTCGGGAGGTGGCAGCCCCCCTGCGAGGCCATACAAGTAGTTAGGAGATAGAGCGGAAGCCTTATGCCCTGGAAGCCGACAGCGCAACACCAAATGACACCAGTTGAGCATTATGTTCCTTGTGGTTTGTCATTTTTACCTCTGGTCTGAAAGACAGCACCCCCATAAGAACGGCCGTACTGGGTCAGACCAAAGGTCCATCTAGCCCAGTAGCCTGTCTGCTGACAGTGGCCAGCACCAGGTGCCCCAGAGAGGGTGGACCGAAGACAATGATCAAGCGATTTGTCTCCTGCCATCCCTCTCCAACCTCTGACAAACAGACGCCAAGGACACCATTTTATCCCCTGGCTAATAGCCTTTTATGGACCTAACCTCCATGAAATTATCTAGCTTCTCTTTAAACTCTATTATAGTCCTAGTCTTCACAGCCTCCTCTGGCAAGGAGTTCCACAGGTTGACTACACGCTGTGTGAAGAAGAACTTTCTTTTATTAGTTTTAAACCTGCTACCCAAGCGGCAAGGTTCCCCGAGCACCACGCTGAAGCACTAGCCAGGACCAGCCCAGAGAGAAGAGTAATCCGTGAGTCACTAGGAGACGCATTTCCTTGGCTGTTGTTTTATGTTTCCACCCAAACTGAGCCCAGCTCCGCTTGCGAACAAGATCCTGGGGCATGATTTAAGCAAGAAGCCACCCCAGGCCCATACTAACGTCACTGTGCTGTGCTTATATGATATTCAGGCAGAATAATGCTGTGTGGGGCATGCTCTCCCCCACACCAGGACAGCTAACTCTCCGATCTCCAGGGCCCCCGCGTCTCACCAGGTCCCAGCAGTGTACAAATTACTCACCACACCGTGAGCAGCCAGTGCACCAGAACGATTGCCTGCAGGAGAGCAGAGAGAAGACAGGTCAGAAAGTCTGAAAATCGGGGGAGTACTGGCGTGAAACAGGACTTACTGCCTCCCAAGAGCAAGGAAAGCAAAGAGCGCCAGCCAGCACACACAACTCAACCAGTTCCGAGAACCGGTTTGCAGCTGAGGAATAGACTCGGCCGTTTCCCTTGGCCTCTGCTGCTGGGCTTTGTTTCATCTGGCTGCAGTTTGTTCCTGTTCTCTCCTCTTTGGACAGTTAGTTCAGAACCTGGTCAGGGTTTGTAAAGGGGTTATTGATTTTGGAACCAGAACATGGTTTGAATAGAAAGCCCAGCAATCTGATCTATACTTGATTAGCATGTTTAAAAGGCCACTGACTTGGTGTTCCAACCCTGGGGCCCTCTGCCCGTGGATGGCTGTAGCTCTCTCTGCCAGGCCATTTTGTATCAGCTCTCAGCAGAAGTCTCTGTCCACTGGTGCCAAGGGTTTCATAAGTTTCCTTCCTTCCCCACCTGCCATGCTCTTCACAGACCTAGCTCAGCCTCAGTAAAACCTTGCCAGGTATGAAGACCACAAGAGTGATGTTCCGCCTCCTAGCTTCCTGCTAAAAAAGAAACAAGAAACCAAAACAGGGCCAGTCCTGCAACGTGCTGAATTCCTTCCATTCCCAGTGAAGTCAAAGGGAATTGAAAGTTCTCAGCAATTTGCAAAACCAGGTCCCAACTCCGTGCATTGAAATGCCTTGAAGTGCCAGAGCAACAACATGATAGGTACTGTCCTCATACAAATATTTACATCAATGGCTCTGACCATTGGGTTTAAATAGGCAAATCCAAGCAGCAATGGGCTTACAACAAAACAAATGAGCCACACAAGCATTCTCTTCCTGGTGGTTTGTGATTTTCTGTAACCAAGGAGACACTCTTATTCTCCATGCATTGCAGGATACTTTCTCTCCATTTGTTCTTTTATTTGATTTACAGCTGGGAAAGGTGGACTGAGCCTCTACTGTGAACTTTCCACCAACTGTTTTGAAACAGAAGAATGAGAAATGACACACTGAACCTGGTGAACCCAAACCATTAGTGCTCCATTACTGCTCCCTAAGACACGATTGGCCATCAGATTAAAAACAGGACATATGGTCCATTGGGACAGAGTGCAGGAAGGAATCTCCCTAAAACATGACGGGCATTGATGTGGAACCTCAAGGCAAATCAAAAATGCAATTAATCAGTAGAGCCCTGCACAGATACAGATACAGAATTTGTGTTTGCATTTACATCTGTGGCTGCAGATACCAGCAGATATCTGCAAATTTGCAGGGTTCTAGATACAAAGTTTGGATCTGCATCCGCATCTGCAAACGTGAGCCATGTATATCTGCACCTACATCCGCCAGTGTGGATACCCGTGGATATAAAGTGGATATCCGCTGATTTGCAGGACTCTATTAATCAGCCCTTATTGACTGCAACACTTCCAGATCTCACTTCAAAGTTTTCAGTCACTAAAAATACTATGTGAGAGAGGCGCTTAATGAAAATCACATCATCCCCAACATGCTTTATAATTTAGAGCCACATGAGAATATCTTTACGTATGCAAAGCAGTCGACCTATTAAAATCATTGGGATTTCTCAATGGGTCTCTATCTAGGCCTTACATTCCAAATGTATTACACTGAACCCAAGGAACTATTTTTACATATCTACATATTGTAGGAAGTGGACCCAGAACTGTTCCTATCTCATTGCATTTACTGATCTTTCTAATATGTAGAACATGCACGGAATTGTAATTCTTTGTTTACAAGAGCACCGATCAGCATCATGCTAGACACCACAAACACAATAAAGGAAAATCCCTGCCTCAGAAAACAATTTAGGTGACAAGATGGAAAAAGGAAGTTGTAGCATTTCCAACTTACAAACAGAAGTACCAAGAGGTGAAGTGACTTGCCCATGGTCACACAGACAGGCTGTGGCAGAGCTGGAAACTGAACCCAGGGTTGTCAGTAATTCACTGCCACAGTGATACAGATAAGAATCCCAGTCACAGACAAGACTCTGAGGTGCCAGGTGCTGCGTAAATACATGATCAAATAACAGCCCTGAGCCAATATTGGTTTCTCCTGGATCTCAGCACAGTGTCTCAAGTCCTAAGACCTTTCTTCCACTCTCTAGTTTAATACAAAGACTGTTGCTTTTAAACACGCAAATAACTAATAAAGCTGCAACACAAAAAAGCAAAAGCCAGGAAATGTACAATGAAGAATAGCCCATGACCCCCAGCGTATCCTGTATGCACTGGGATATCCAGGCAGAACGACTGAAGATACTGTGTGAATAGGTGTGATATCTTGGTGAAACTGGGACTAAGCATTAACACTGGGTAGGCTGGATTTTGTCACATCAAAAGCCATTTAACCAGGCTTTTAATATTGATTTGTATTTCAGTTGTTCATGAAAGGCTACAAAATACTCATTCTCCCCTCCTCCCCTGCTTCTCCCTGGAGACCAAACGGAAGGTGCTAATCAGTCAAATACAGGACGTGCCTATATAAAAAAGGAGAAATGCAAATAGTGTTCACCCAAGAGACTATCATAATATCAGGGCAATTCTTAATTATGTAGAATTTAATTGCACATTACATACTCACTAGATCCCCTAAAGCCTCATAATTAGGTAGCTCCCAAAGCTGTCTTTACCACTCCCCCTGGAAAGCTGTTTTTACGACCACCACCCCAAAAACTGCCTTTACCAATACTGCAGTTATTAAATTGAGAGGCATGCTTAACCACACTGATGGAATGGAGTCTCAGAGAGGTACAGTAGCTATGTTAGTCCTTATCTGCAAAAACAAGGAGTCCTGTGGCACCTTAGAGACTAGGGCATAAGCTTTCATGGGTAAAATCCACTTCATTTTACCCACAAAATGTATGCCCTATTAAAGCTGTTAGTATCTAAGCTGCCACAGGGCTCCTCATTATTTTTGATGATGGAGGGAACGTCAGAAAGGTGCTATTCCGGGACCGACTGTTTCAGGGGATTGGCAATGCCATATGGAGCCTTTTCTGTCCTGGTTATTAGGCGTGGTTGGTAGTAACAAGACAGTCTTCTGTAACTGCCGTTCAGTGACTTGTGAGGTTAGTTGATAATCTCAGTCCAGTTCAGAGCAGTATCTCAAATCACTATGGTGTCAGGAATATGCCCCTAATGATATGTTTGCCTATGCCAGATTACACAAGTCACTTTGTAAGCAGGCTCTTACAAAGGGATGTGGGTAGGACTAATTCCCTTCCTTTTGCTCAAGGATTTAATCCCTGATCAATGAAATTTCTTCTATAGCAGGGGTCTATAGCCTTTTTAAGCACAAGATCACTTTTTGAATTGAAGGGCAATCCAAGATCTACCTCAAACCCAAACACCCTTGTCCCCCCTCCTCTGTGCCCCTTCTCTGGGGCCCCACCCCTGCTCACCCCATCCTCCCTCCTTTCCCCCAGGCTGGGGCAAAGGGTTGGAGTGCACCCTCTGCTCTTGGATTAAGGGATCTGGAGTGTGAGCGGGGCTCTGATCTTAGCTTGGGGCAGGCAGTTGGGGTACTGGAGAGGGTTCTAGATGCAGGCTCTAGGAGGGCATTTGGATGCAGGGGTGCTCGGGTTGGGGCAGTGTCTTGCAGTGCAGGAGGGGGTTCATGACTGAGGTAGGATTTCGGGATGTGGGCTCCAGCTGGGCACTGGTTACATCAGTTGGCTCCTAGGTGGGGGTGCAGTGGGGCTAAGGCAGTTTCACCCCTCCCCTGATTTTGCATCACTCCCAAAAGCAGCCAGCAAACTCCTTCCCAAGTTCTGTTGTGCCCCCTTTCTGCTCTGTGGAAATGGGATACAAGGGGGAAGAGGGGGCACCTTCCTCTTCCTCCCCTGCTCTACCCAGAAAGCAGGAGGCTCCTAAGAAGACAGCTCCAAGAGGCAAAGGGCAGAAGATGTACAGCAGTGCGGCAAAGAGCAGCTGAAGTGCCGGCACTTGACAGCCTCTTGGCCAACCAGTCAAGATCACTTGTCAGAGGCGCCAAGTTCTACCAGTAGATCCCGATCTACTAGTTGGTGACCACTGTTCTAAAGAAACAAACTCCATTACTGAGCTTCAGTCAAGAAGTGACAGAGGTGCTAAAGGCGGAAAAGATTTTGGATGAGCCTTTGTACACACCCTTCCCTTTTAAAGGCTCCCGGGTCAAACGGAAGGATGATCCCTCAAGCTACATGTACACTACGAGTTTTCTTGGCAAAAAATATGGTAATGAGGGACTCATTTGCATGAGTTGCTATCTCATTTGCATATTTTCTGCAGATCCGTTTTTGTGCTATGGGTTTTTGCGCAAAAACAAGCAGGGTGGACGTTTTCTTTTTGCGCAAAAAACCCTTTTTCCGCAAGACCGGTATACCGCCTTTTGGGGGGCATAAAGGTCTTGCAGAAATAGGGGGTTTTGCACAAAAAGAAAACATCCACCCTGCTTGTTTCTGTGCAAAAACCCTAGTGCAAATACAGAGTGGCAGAAAATATGCAAATGAGATAGTGACTCATGCAAATGAGATAGTGACTCATGCAAATAGTCTATAGATGGTAAGCTCTCTGGAGCAGGGATTCTCTAGCTATATATTTGTTCAGCTCCTACCACAATAAGGCCGTTAGGCGTTACTGTAACATGATAAGGATCCACAACACAACAGGAAGGTTCAATAGAGACAACAAAGGCGAAGAGTTACAAACCAGGGATTTTAAATATCGGTTAATTGCATAGTCATTAACCTCATGTATTTTTATTGGTTATTCGACTATTCTATAGTCCCCGGGGAGGAGGCCGGCAGCCAGTGTGCTCCATCCCCACTCCCGAGGAGCCCCCTGCCACTCCACATTGCTGCCTCTGTATCAGATGCAGCAGCATGGTATGCCAGGTAGAAGCTGATCCATGAGGGGAGCCAGTTTAAAAACCAGTTCCCCTCGTGGACTGGCTGCCTGTTATCCCACACAGCGTCGGGTGGCAGCAGCCCCTGTCCAGGGGGAGGCTGAGCTCCCTGCCTGCCCGCCTGGCTCCTAATACACTTTAAATCCAGAGCTGAAGCAGGGATAGGTCCCGGACCTGACATGAGCCAGGACTGAGTCAGGCTGTTGGCCAGCCTGCTAAAAAATGTACTGGCAAAGGGAGGGCAAGGGGAGGAGAAATGCGTGTAGTCTATAGCATTAACCTATAAGCTTTTGTTTATTGGCTAATTGACTACACTATTACATCTCTACTGCAAAGAGCTCTGTTCTCCTCCCACTAGAGTCTTGATGGGATACACTGGAAGGGCAGCACCATAGGACAGCTCCTGCAGCCCTTACTCTGCAGATGAACAGATACTAAGGATCTTAAGAAGTGGGTAATTCACTAATCGTGTACCTGATACAGCCCAGTTCCTACCACATTTAAACTTCAGTGCCACAGTGGGGGTAGGCCCCAGGCCCGGTTCACACTGGGTCCTGGACATACCCCGCTGTGGATTTGCCTTTTAAATGAAGAAAAAACCACCCAGGCGGCTCTTACTACATTTAAAAGGCAGAGCTGCAGCGGGGGTAGGTCCAGGACCCAGCAAGAGCCGGGACTCAGCAGTCCCGGCTCATGCCAGGTCCCTACCACTGCACCTCTGCCTTCCCTGCCCCACCCACGCCCCATGGAGACAGTGCCGGGGGAACCGCCTTTTAATATAGAGGCAGCAAGGGGAGGGAGGAGCAAGTAGTCAACCGTTTGTATTGCTGTCTCTCTCCTTGCTTTCACAAATCACTCAGGGGGTTTGGAACAATTTGTACAGTGGGGGTGCTGAAAGCCATTGAACCAAACTGTAAACGCTATATATTAATGGAAACCACTTCAAGCTAGAAGGTGCAGCAGCACCCCTTTCATCCGCACCCCTAGTTCCAGCACCTATGAAGTCACTTAAGAAAAACCATTAAGGTAATTTCCTGGGTCTTTGCTTCCTAGCAGAGCCAAACTTCAAAGACAAATTTAATTCAAAAGCTTTTCCATCTGTCCATTGTACAACAGATATTTAATGCATATTTTGTTTCCTGTCTTAAATATATGTCCTTATTTCTCACTATTATGCTTTGTATTTGCTGTCCTCAGACAATAAAGTTAAGAAGACTATAAAAACATGGACTAGAGCAAGATCTTTCAAGTGTCCCAAGGTGCCAGAAATTCTCACAATAGTGGTGATTATCTACAGTAAAGATTCCCCACAATTTAGTGCTCTAAAAATGCCAGAAAGAAGTCCAGACCACATGATCAGTGTTTGAAAAAGCTGTTTGCTTACTTGCCTCTAGGCTAGGAAGTGAAAAAACCTTTCTTTGGAGAGGGAAGTGGGAAGCCATGATTCTGTAAAATCTAAACTTTCATTTTCACGTACTACATAAAATTGTCTAGACTTTATAGTTGTGAACACAACATTCTAGGGGGGTGTCTTCCCACATTTACAGACTGACAACTCCAGAGGAGCTGCACCTCCTAACTTTCTTAAACTGCAGCAGAAGAACATTAACCAGATTCTGGTTAATTTCATAAATCTCAGAGAGGTAGCCATGTTAGTCTGTATCTGCAAAAACAACAAGGAGTTCGAACTAGGGTGGTAATGTAGGCAACCGGAGTTGCAAATGAAGCCCGGGATTTGAATTTCCCAGGCTTCATTTGCATCTCGCCGGGCGCCGCCATTTTTAAATGTCCGCTAGTGCAGACTCCGTGCTGCGCGGCTACACGCGGCACGGACTAGGTAGTTCGGACTAGGCTTCCTATTCTGTGAAACGAGGAGTAACAGTAGTTCGGAATAGAAAGCCTAGTCCGAACTACCTAGTCCATGCCACATGTAGCAGCGCGGCACGGAGTCCGCACTAGCGGACATTTATAAATGACGGCGCCCAGCGAGATGCAAATGAAACCCGGGAATTTCAAATCCCGGGCTTCATTTGCAACTCCGGTTGCCTACATTGCCACCCTAGTTCGAACTAGGGTGGTAATGTAGACATACCCTAACAGATTTATTTGAGTATAAGTTTCAAGGGTAAAAAACATTTTGACAGAAGGGACCAGTGTTAATGAGGCCTGTTCAATCAGCGTGGATGTGGCTCAATCTCAGCAGTTGATGGGGAGGCATGAATACCAACAGAGGAAAAATTGCCTTTATAGAGATATAAGTGTGTGTGCGCGTGCGTGTTCGTCTTCCACTCCATGAATTTGCCAGAGTGGTTTTTACCCACAAAAGCTTTCCCTCTCAAAATTAATGTGTTAATTTCACAGCTATTCACAACCCTGCAGAGAGCAACAAAAATGATAAGATGCCTATCTGTTTAATTCATGCTACAGCTTGGGCAAAGAGATAAGCAGTAAAGGAAGGAAATGAAGATACGAATGCAGAATAGGATACTCCCATCTCCCCCCACCCAAAGAGGAAAAAAAGCAGGCCACAGAAAGATAAATGAGTTGACACCACCAAACAGCCAAGGAGTTCTGGGGAGAAAGGTTCTGCTCTCTTACAGCAGTGAAAATATGAGGAAGGTCTCAGCTTCTTCAGAAGGCCAAACCAAAGACCAGTTCAACGTAAGGATGTTAAATGTAGATTAATCAACTAACCGAACAGTTGATGTAATTTGCAGCGACTATTCAGTTAGTAGATAAGGGCGCCTCCGCCTTTGAAAAGTAGGAAAAGCACTGCCAGCTCTTGCTACATTTCAAAGGCAGAAGCGCTGCCAGGAGCGCGGGGCCAGCGGATGATTCAGCCAGTTCCCCCACACTCCCTGCAGCGCTTTGCTTTTGAAATGTACAAGAGCCCTCCCGGGGTTCTTGTACATTTCAAAAGCAGGGAGGGCGGGTCCAGAGTGGGACTGTTTGAGTCCCCCACTAGCCCCGCGCTCCCGGCAGGGCTTTGCTCCTGAAATGTAGCAACCAGTGCCACCAGTTCCACTGCGCCCCTGGCCCTTCTCCCCACGGAGACAGTGCTGGGGGAAACCAGTTTTTAAGCTAGCTCCCCCCAGCACCAGATCTTGCTCCCCTCTCTTGCTACCTCTCTCAGAGAGAGGTAGCAAAAGAAGGCAGGGGAGTGACTAATCGAGTCACTAGTCAACTATCTGATAAGCATTTGCTTATCAGATAGTCGACTAGTCGCTTACATCCCTAGTTCAAGGACTCCAGCTCCCAGAGGAATTCTAGCTTCCTCCCTTTCCCCAGCAGCTGGATTTCCCCAAGAAGGATGGGCTTCTCACCAGGGTGTGGACCATTCTGGGAGAAGTCACTCATTTTCGACATCTGTCTCTGGCCATTAGCTAGCCAGTAAAGGTTCAAATCCCTACACATTTTTTTTTAAAACTCCCAGGATTCCCAAAATGCTCTGCCCAATGGCAGCCAAGCCTATTCTGAATCTGAAAACGTGTGCAGAATTGGATCCCAGATCAAGTGTGGGCAGCTGAAAAACATGGTTAATTTGTCAGTTGTCCCTGGTGCAACTTTCACGCACCCAGCACATGCCCTGAGGTTAAAGGGAACTTTGGGTATGTTAGAAATGCATGACAGGGTTAATAATTAACAGGGTTAATGTTGCAAGAAAGAAACTTAGTTATAAATACTCCCTCCTCCTTTGTAGGAAGTTTGCATACTTCCTGAGGTCTGGCAAAGCAAGACCCTGTACTGGGTGGCACAAATACATGACTGGAATGTAACGTAACAGAGTTTAAGGAACTGCTCTGCTCTCTCTCCAAAGCCAATTGGCACATGCCAGCTCTGGTAGGACACTGTCCTTCTAGTCCAGTTTCTCATCCTAACCCCCCATCTTATCTCTTAACTTTTCGTCCACACAGGTCCACTTAGAAGAGCCAGAGGAGATTTTTGCAAAGGTTTGAAGACAAAAACAGACCAAGCAAGAAAGTCAGTCTCCAGAGCCCATCCCCCAAGATCGCCACTCTCTCCTAAGCCATAGAAAAATGTGCCCCTCTTTGTAAGGATACGGCCTTTTTCTGTAGCCACATTGGAAGGCCTTCGCCTGGAAGCCTTCCTCTGCAGCTAGATTAAGAGCAGCCACTAGCTGTAAAGCAGGGAGTCCCGTAACTCACATTCCATCTCAACTGCATTACAATTGTGTGATACCAAGCTGTTTAGGAGGAGATCCTATCGTAGGGTGTGTCTAGACTGCAAGGGTTTGTCGACAAAACTATACCAGCATCTACACTACCGCCGCATTCTGTCAACAGGAAGTCGACAGAACGCAGCAGTTTTGTCGACAGCGGTAAACCTTGTTTTACGAGGAATAACGCCTTTTTTCGAAAGTACTCTTTTGAAAAAAGGCGCTATCGTACACAATCTGTGCTTTTTTGAAAGAGCGTCTACACTCTCTTTCGAAAAAGTGGCTTGCTATTTCGACAGAACTGGTTGTAATCTAGACACTCTTTTTCAACAGAGGCTGTGTCGACAGTATCTGTCGACAAAGCCTCTGTCGAAAAAGGCGTGCAGTCTAGACATAGCCCTAATGACAACCAATAACGCCAGATAAAGAAACAGATCTCAAGATGGGTAAAGAAAACTTAGTTTGATAGCATCTCATGTATCAAGAAACTCTTTAGGTGGGATTATGGAATCCTCATTGTATGATTATGATCCTCACTTTTCTATTGTTTGTTTGTATGATCTCTGTCTCTGGTTTTATACATATATATATTATCATGAGCTTTCATGGGCAAACACACTTCTTCAGATGAGATCTCATCTGAAGAAGTAGACTTTGCCCATGAAAGCTCATGGTACTATATATCATTTTTTAGTCTCTAAGGTGCTACAGGACTATTCATTGTTTTTAAAGTTACAGACCAACACAGCTAACTCTCTGTGGTTTTTAATTGTTTCAGTCTGCTGTGTAATTAATTTTGCTAGGTATATATCAATTGAAGTGGTGGGGTATGGTTAGTTAGGTAATTCTGTTACAGTATGTTAGGACTGATTAGTAACATTTTAGTAAAATAATTGATGACAGTCTAGCTAAGCAGGACTCAAGTTTCACTATATAAACTGGGGCCCAAAAGAGAATTTTTTGGAAGCCAAATCCAGGACACAGCTCCAAAATCAGAGCTGCCAGACCCTGTGCCAATAACACTGTGCAGAAATTGGAGTCCCCGAGCTGGACCTGAACCTGACTGGCTATCAAGACAAGTTCATCTGACTTACTGGGAGCGGTGAGCACTGTATGCTAGCATGTGCATGCTGGCTTTGATAGTGATTAATACAGAGAGATTAAGTAGGATATTACCGTGTAAAGCTCATTCCCTGATAAAAGACCCCACAAACCCACAGAGTGTAAGGTTACACCTGAGCCCACAGAAGGAAGAGGGTGGGTGCCTATTGAAAAGGTTATACCTGAGCCCTATAAATGGGTGAGGGTGGGTGCTCCTAGAGCAGGGGAGGGGAAACTTTTTGGGGTGGGTGCCACTGACCCACAGAAAAATCAGTCGGGAGCCACACACAAAATACCCTCATTGATGTGGCACCCAACTGAGAGAAAGATATTCTCCCACATGCCCCTTGCATACCACAGCCTCTGGGGGTCCAGCCTAGTAGATTTTGGATGCTCCATCCCCATGGGGGGTAGCAGGGGGCTGGAGTGCCAGCACAGGCTCCCTGCAGGAGGGCACCCTAAGCCTCAGGGGCCAGATTCAAGCAAGCTGGGGGCCACATCCGGCCCCCAGGCCTAAGATTACCCATCCCTGTCCTAGAATGTGTGAACAACAGAGAATTTTGTATGGGTAACATCCTGAGATGAGAATAAGTCACTATATTTGATAAAACCAACAGCCAATAAACATCTTGTACCTCCAGCGCATCAGGGAGAGCTGTATCAGTCACACTGCACCATGTGAATACAGCTCTCTGGAGTGCACAGTGAGGATCATGCACAGCCTGTAGCAGAGGGGGAATTTTGACCCCTGGGCAAAGGCCTGACCAACAGCAAGAGTCATGGAACCTTTACCGAGCCATTGTCAAAATAAAAACCACCCTCCAATCTGATGTGTTTTCATCTGTTGGGGTTATCCTGACAGTAAGTCTATTGTAAACTGCACTGTAAACCCCAGCTGTGTGGACTTGGTATTTCCAAGCTAGGGCTTGAGTATCCACACTACACTGGGCCCATGGGCTTACAGCTGGGGGTCTCAGCCATGCTAGCTGAGGATACAACCCTACTGGAAGACAAAGACCTTCAGGTTTGAGTCTGCAGCTCCAGCTGCCTCTTATGTTAAAAAAATACAGAGTTTGGATCCCAGTTAAAGGGCGACCCGGGCTCACCCACTGCCCTAGAACAGAACAGGCAGGGCCATCCTTAGGGTTTATGGGCCCTCTACCCCAGGGCAGGAGGGGTGAGCGATTGTTTACAGCACCCCCACTGTACAAATACTTCTCACCTCCAGCGACACACCAATGAAATATTCTTAAAGCGCCTTTTCAACGACGGTTCTGTCGACTAAGAGAAAAGTCCATTCCGAGGGGGACAGTGTGGACCTCGGTTTGGAGAATGCCTGTTCCCCGGCTTCACTCCCACGTGCCGCTCACGGCTCCGGCAGGCTCTCCCGCTTTGAAGCGCCGCAGGACCCCTCCCGAGGAAGCAGAGCCCGGCCAGGGGGCGGCGGCTGGGTGGACGTGAAAGACCCAGCGCTGCCCCAAAGGGCCCGGGGGCGTGTTCTGCGCCCCGGTGTGCGGGCGCGGGGGGCTGCGGGGAGGCGCGGGGGAGACCGGGTGCCGCGAGTCCGGGGTGGCCAAACTGCAGCTGGTCAGCCACATGCGGCTCTTGAACAATTAAGGGCGGTTCTGTGCCCCCCCATTCTTCTCCCACCAGCCGGGGGGCGGCTCTAGGGCCCCCCCATTCTTCTCCCACCAGCCGGGGGGCGGCTCTAGGGCCCCCCCATTCTTCTCCCACCAGCCGGGGGGCGGTTCTGCCCCCCCCATTCTTCTCCCACCAGCCGGGGGGCGGTTCTGCCCCCCCATTCTTCTCCCACCAGCCGGGGGGGCGGCTCTAGGGCCCCCCCATTCTTCTCCCACCAGCCGGGGGGCGGTTCTGGGCCCCCCCCATTCTTCTCCCACCAGCCGGGGGGGCGGTTCTGCCCCCCCCCCCATTCTTCTCCCACCAGCCGGGGGTTCGAGACCTCTGCCTTGCAGCGGGCCGGTGCCCGAGGGGCTGCCCAGCGGGCAGGGCGGTCTTGAAGCTGCAGCCCCGCGGGACCCACCTGCCAGGGCTCGGCCCCCCCCCCATTAGCCCTGCGCCCCTCCGCCCGCTGCCTGGCCGCCCTCTGCGGGTCGCTCAGCCCCGGCCCGCCGCCCCGGTACCTTGAGGTTCACAGCGGGCACCTCCATGCTCGCGGGGCGCCCCCGCCTGTCCCGGCCGCTTCCCAACTTTCCACCGCCCCGCCCTGCCCCCGTGACTGTGCGGGAAGCGCCTCACGTGGGGCCGGGCGGGGGCGGGACGCGGCCGCCGGCGCCGGGCTGGCTCTGCCCCCCGCGTCCCTCCTCGGGGGCTCCCCCAAGCCAGGGCTGCACAGAGACGCCCACCCAGCCCGAGAGCGGCCAGCCCAGCGCTGAAGAGGGAGAAAGACACAGACACCCCCAGAGAGGGGAGCGGGGAATTGACCCAAGAAGCTGGATAGCCCCCCCCCCGAAGCGGCATTGAGGGGGGGCGGCAGCAGGGCGCTGGAGATGGGGTGCTACTGCCCCCCTTCAAGTAGTTCCCAGGATAGTCCCCATTGTAGGGTGTACAGTTTGATTCCATGACTCTCAGCACTGCCCCTGTACAAATTGTTCCCACTCCCCTGTGAACTCAGTAAGAGGGTGTGTAGCCCCTGGTGAGGGAGCAGGCCATCATGCCCTAGCTGGCGACCTGCCACACCACCTCAGATGCTGGTCAGTATTCCACAGGGGCGGTTGGTATCCAGGCAGGTAGGGTGTGCAACCCGACTGCGTTTTCTGCACTGCCCCTTCTTCCTCTGGCTGCTAGTGCTCCCAGTTCTCACCCCCTTGGCTGCAAATCAGCCGTGACCGTGAAAGATTTTTGCAGGTGCAAATGTTATTGTTTAAAAGCAAGCATGCAAAAATGTCTTCCCTGAGGCCAGGCCTCTTTGGAAGCTGCTAAAGGGTCAGGGTGTTTTTAATGTCACTGCACATCCCTCCATTGCTGCCTCAGTTCTTACAGCCCCACAGGAAAGGGTGATAAATCCTTTTGACCTCCAGAAATACCACTTCTCATCAGTGACTAGCCTGCCCTGGGAGTTGAGGACATTGATTCTTGCACTGTCACTGCTTTAAAAAGTCCCAAAGTGTTCCAGCCACGCCCCAAATTAGTTTCAGCAGTGTGCTATGGGGCTGTGGCCAAGTACTGTGGGGTAGCATCACTCCTCCCAGGGAACTGTGGAAGTCTGGGAAGAAATTTCCAGAAATCTCTCCCATTTCATAATCTGCTCCTTCACACTGTTTTCCCTTCTCGCTACCAGAAACCTGAATCCTGCGCTGATCAATGCAGCTGTTTTGTCCATTTCAAGGTCTACCATAGCAGCCGGACATTCAGCAGGGAGACAGAGGATGAAGCTGAGCACCTGTTGCAGGCTTTCACTGAGTGATGGCACCTAGAGAGATGGTTTGGGTCCAAACAGTGATGAGGCTGGAGTGTGATACAAATCTGAGAGCACCAAAAGTGGCTGTGGGACATTCAGCTGCAGAAGGCCACATGCCTGGAACTGTGTGCGGAGCTCACCCCAACCCTACAGAGACTAAGAACCGCATGGACAGTAGAGAAACAGGTGCCGCCAATCACTATCTGCAGGTTGCAATGCTGGATTGCTCTCAGTTGGTGAACAGCCAGTTTGGTGCTGGAAAATCTGTGGTGGAGGCAGTGGCCACCCAGGTGTTCAAAGCCATTAAGAGTGTCCTGCTGTGGGGGCTTGTCAGGCCAGGCAGCCTCCAAGAAATACTAGATGGATTTGATTTGATGGACTTCCCAAGGCTGCACGTGGCATTTCAAAGCAGCAATGCCGTGTGGAGCCCGGGGTCAGCTGCTTGAGTCCCCTGCTGGCCCCTAGGGCTGTTGCTACACTTCAAAGGTGGAGACACCCTTATCGACTAAACAAATAGTCGATGCAACTTGCATCAACAATTCGATTAGCCAGTTAATCTAAATTTAACATCCCTACCCCTTGTTTTGCTGCTGAGTGCATAAACAGAAAGGGGTACTTCATCATGCAAGCATCACGGTAGGTGATTTACTGACATTTAATGTTGGCTGGTCAGGGAACGTCCTGGATGCTCCCATCTTTAGGAATTCAAGACTTTTTGAAAACCTGAAAGCAGGGACTCTTTTCCCCGACTGTCCTGTTGACATTAATGACATTGCAATGCCAGCTGTGATTCTTGGCGACACAACCTATTCTTTGCTTCCCTGACACTTTACTCCAATCATTGGCAACCTGGAGAAAAGCAAGGAAAGATTTAACCATCCCCTGAGCCAGTGCAGGATGGCTGTGGAGTGTCCTTTGAAGGGCAGATGTCTCATGTCAAGGCTAAATCACCATGAGGGAAATATTCCTGCTCCAAAGCGCCCTTTGACAGTGTGCATTTCCCAGGCAGTGTGTTACTTTGTGTTAGTGTACATAGTGTAAAGGCAAAGAGGAGTCTTGTGGCACCTGAGGCCACATCTCCACTTGCCACGCTGGAAATGGATCTTCTGGCATTTGATTTAGCAGGTCTAGTAAGGACCCACCAAATCGAACATTGAGGGCACCCCCGGATTGGTGCTGGTACTCCTTGATTTGTGAGGAATAAGGGATGCTGATGGGAGCATTTGTTCCTGTCAGCCTCCCACTGTGGAGACACAGTGCCAAATTTGGATTGAGGTGTCAGCTCCAGCTACATTATTTACATACCTGGAGTTATGTACCTTAAGTTGACCTTCTAGGTCTAGTATAGAACTAGCCTTTGAGACTAAGAGATGTATTAGGGTATAAGCTTTCGTGGGTAAAACCCACTTCATCAGATGAATTGGAGTGGAGTTTACAGAGGCATGTATATATATATAAGGACAATCAATTGTTTTTAGGGAGAGGGGTGTTTTTCCCTTCTGTCTCATAAGACAGGGAAAATACAGCTGGCTTTTCACAAACTAGAACTTTTCTTAAACTTCATGGCTACGTCTACACTGGCACCCTTTTCCGGAAATGCTTAAAACAGAACAGTTTTCCGTTATAAGTATTTCCGGAAAAAGAGCATCTACATTGGCAGGATGCTTTTCCGGAAAAGCCCTTTTTCCGGAAAAGCGTCCGTGGCCAATGTAGATGCGCTTTTCCGGAAAAAAGCCCCGACCGTCATTTTCGCGATCGGGGCTTTTTTGCGGAAAAGACTACTGGGCTGTCTACACTGGCCCTTTTCTGGAACAGTTTTCCGGAAAAAGGACTTTTGCCCGAGCGGGAGCAGCATAGTTTTTCCAGAAAAGCAGCTGATTTCTTACAGTAGATCGTCAGTGCTTTTCCGGAAATTCAGGGGGCCAGTGTAGACAGCTTGCAGCTTATTCCGGAAAAGCGGCTGCTTTTCCGGAATAAGTGGCCCAGTGTAGACACAGCCCATTTGTAAAGAACTAGTGTACGAGCTGGCTGCACACAGCTGCATCAGAGCAGGCAGGAGGTGCATTCAGAGCAGTTGTTATTATTGTCCTATCACATGGAAGGCCAGGGACACTGCTGCTGGGCGGTTGGGAGCCTCAAGGATGAAGCCTACGGCCCTAGCCAGAAGGAGTCATTCTCCATGTTGCCAAATGGCTGCTGAAGTGCCAGGCTTTAGCGTTTGCTCTTTAATGTGCTCTAGCAACTGGCTTTGTGGTTTAAGTCCTTCTGAATGAGGTCGTACCGCTCTTGATCCTGTTGGTCTTTTTGCCTCTCTCTCTGCTTACATTCCCCCCAGGACTGAGTCTCTCTGTCTTCAGTCTGGACTAGTTCAGAGAACGTATCTTCTCTTGTCCTTTTCCTTTGTTTCCTTATCATGCTGAGTCACTCAGCAGGAACCCCGCAAGGTCAGAGACAAGCACGCAGACAGAGAGTCACTGTTAGGGGGAAAAAGGGAATCCCAGACAGCAGAAGATAGATGGGAAAACCAAGGGAGCTGCAGCTGTTAAAGGTGTATAAAGATATGCAATGAGTAGTCCTTTAGCATCTTAGAGACTAGCAAATATATAGACATGGTAACACGAGCTTTTGTGAGCAAAACCCACTTCTTCAGATGAGCAGAGCTCATATCTTTTTGTTAGCCTCTAAGGTGCTACAGGATGACTCGTTTTTTAAAGTTACAAACTAACACGGCCACCTCTCTGAGACTTTTAAAGATACGCAGTCGCACAATCACCTTTGCTTCACACATACACAGGGAAAGAGATGGAGAGCTTGTATTCTCCCTTTAACGGTACCTTCATTATTCTTTCTTGTCTCTCTCACAGTTGAGAGAAGGAAACTGTGGTTGCAGGCCTAGCTCAGGGCTTGTAGTTGTAAGTGTAGTAGTGTACTGTGGAGAAATGAAATGATTGAACAGCTATGACTTCCTCAGTCTCACTTAGTCACTTTCCTACCATACAACTTCCTCCTGCTTCCTGCAGCTATAGATTCTCCAGGGCTGACCAGACAGTCTTGTGCCAGTAGGCTTAGTTTCACTTTTGTGGCAGATATAAAATGGCTCAGTTCCCACTCTGTATTTTGGTTCAAGTGACTTGCCCAAGGAAGCTCAACTTGGCTGCGGGGGGATCCAAGAAGCCGGAAGGGGAGGAAGGCTGGGGCAGGATGGGGCTGGCAGCCAGGGGAGGAGGCAGAAATGACCTCCCCTGGTCTGGCAGAATCCCTTCTCCAGGAACAGTCAGGTCCCGAGGGTGCCAGACCAGGGAGGTCCAACCTGTAAACGGAAATCCTCTCCAAGTTATTTCACAGGAAATAAAAAGGCAAAAGAAGTTAGGCTGTCCCCTTTTTGAGTCCCAGAAGAAACATTACACCAAAAGACTGAAATGTTTGAGTCTATCAGGTGCCGTTTTGTAACAGTCCCACAATGTGGTATATTTTCAAAGCATGAATTCTGAGAAACGAGAGAAATCAGAAGTTCACAGCTGTAGCAGAATGTGGAAGCATATATGTTGTTCCTTAATCTCTTGTACCATTCAAGTGATGTAATATAAGATACTGCATGATCTGTGCTGGTAATTTATATAGTGGTTTGTATTCAAAACTCCAAAACATGGCAAAAGTTCAGAGTTGTGTCCTGGTCATGTGACCGGTCCTTCATTGTGTTTGTAGTCCCATCGACTGCTGGACTGGTAGTGTGTTTTAAGATATCTGACTAAAAAGTGCTGCTTACAAAAGGAACTGCCTATTATTTATAAACTGCTAAGCCAGAAAAACTATGTAGAGAATTGAGTAGATAAATAACAGATCTGGCAAAGGAGTTGGAGGCTCACCAGGTAGATTTGTGTGTCACACATTGTAGCTGTTACTACTTAGTTCTGTTCAGAAATATACAAGGCAGGACTTGTGTTAGTAGGCCCAAGCTTTTGCACCATAAGAAGCTTGGCTGCATATACAGATCAGAGCAACTGCAATAATGAATGGAAAAAGTTCCCCCAATTCTCCCACCACCTTGAGCTGTGTAAGAAACTGAAACAGGACTCACTACTTCCACATTCCACTTCAGCAGGGCCAGGACTTTGGCCCAAATCCCCAAAAGCATTTAGGCACCTGCCTCCCATGGGATTTAAGTGCCTTTGAGGCTTTGGAACGTCCTCCCTAGTGTGCAGACGGAATGGAGAAGAAGGGACGTGTGAAAGGCCAGAGAGGAAAATATCAGAGTGGGCTTTGTTGCTGGCTCACTACTTTGGAGGTGAATTGCAGGGGGCACTCCTCTCCCTGTTTGGTGGAGATGCCATCTAAAGCCAGGGAAATCCCAGCACTGGAGAAAAGGGCACTGTCATTTCAAAGACAGTGCCATGCTCATATCGCAATCTATTCCCCAGGATGCGTGTACGCAAAAGCCCTATTTAGATGCACAGCTTGGCAGTTCTCTTGACTTCCTTTGTACTTTTGCTTAGTCCAGAGCGGGGGTGGGCAATAATTATTAAAGAGGGGGCCAATTCACAAATTTCTGAAGTGGCCCAGGGCCGCCCCAGAAGGAGCAGGGTCTCAGGCAGAAGGGGCAGGACCAGGAGACTTCTCGAGCTCCCCTGCCCACAGACTCTGATTGGCCTAGGAGTGGGAGAGCACGTGAAATCTTTGCCCCCTGCCTGCACCCTGCCAGAAGCATGCGACAGCTAGAGAGAACCACCAGCTGTATTGAAACAGCTGGCAGTTCCTTCTGGTGCCCTGCGCTCTTGGTGGGGGGAGGAGACTTCGCATGCTCCCCCATCCCCTGGTCTCGATTGGCCTGGGGGCAAGGGAGTGGCAGGGCCACCGCGGGCCAGTTCAACTGTCTTGGAGGGCTGGATTCGGCCTGCAGAAGCTGTCTTGCCCACCCCTGGTCCAGAGCAAGACCTCCTGTATGATTATAGTTTATTTAGTGAGTGCCATAACTTGGACTGATGTGGCTGCCATTTAGTGCTTGCCATTCATTTCTTCTTATACAATAAAGCATTTTCCTTCCCTTTATTCTTCAGTGTGTTGTGCAGTTAATTCATCCCTACGTATCACTCTGGGATTGTGTGTCATGGATTCAAAGGACTCAGAAGTATCTGAACGATCCCCTGGATCAGAAAACAACGGGAGCTATTGTATGCCCTGTGCAGTTGCACGTCTCTCATGCCTATCTGTGTTATTTCTTATCTCTGTTTTGTTTTGCTTGTCCCTTGTAAATTGCCTCACTGTCAAACTTTGTTGCACTCTCTCCAGCGGTCTCTGTTGCATTCCCCGGGCATGATAACTAAAGCAACACAAACACAGTAGAAAAGTTAAGCAGGAAGCTATGGAACAGGATCTGCAGGGAGAATCCAGGGGCACAAAAGCTCGTTAATGGGATATGGAGATTTTCACAGCTAGCTTGATAGGTTCCGTCTAGCTCAGCTGAGCAGCAACAATCAGCAGGCTGCTTAGTGGCCTATGCCTGCAGGAGTCACAGCTGAGGGCAACTGCTGAGCCCAGAGCTGAGGCCACAAGCTGAACCCCAGGTCAAGGCCAGGGCCTGAGGCCAGGAGCAGAGCTGGGTGCAAAACCTGGAGGTGGTGCTGAACCCTCTGTACTCATAAAGCCATGAGAAATCACCCATGGGATACTTGTCTGGGGTTGATTGTCCCGAGGGAGGTGAGACTGGCTACCGGAGGCTGTTTTTAGGGAGAAGGGACACGTGCTCACACAAGGTACTGCCAGGAAACCAGCCCCGATTCTTTCTATTAGAAACGATGTACAAATGGCAGCCTTTACGCCATGAAACACAACCCCTGAATAGCAGGTGCTTTCAGTGCTTCAGTGGCTTGTACCTGCCGCAGTCGCCTGCGCTGTGGATTGGCCACAGAGTCATGCGCAGTAAGACACCCCTGGAGCTAAAATTAGCTCAGCCCAGTACAGAGTAGAGCGTGATTCCCAAGTGGTTTAATTTGTGCCTCCCTGGGGCTTGCAAAGAGCCTCCTCGTCTCCCTTTATCTCATCACTTTTGGCAGCCGTCACTTGTGGACAGGAACATCCCCGAGGTTCAGCGATATTTGCCACGCAGGCAGCTGCTGAGATGATTATGTCAAATCAGCCGGTTGGCCTCTTCGCTTTCATTCCTAATGACGCTCCCCTTGGAGCGGCCGCTCCAAGCCAGACGTGTCGTTTCTCAAGGGCGGAATTGTCGGTGAGGCTCATTCACTCCCCTGAACTGTGAATTAAATGAAGGGGGCTTTGCGCCACAAAATCCTGCTCTGCATGGTTTGGGGATCAGCCAAAGCCCATTACGGACAATGAGAACCCTTCCAGATCCCATTGGATCAGGTCCTGAACTGCCTGAAGCAGGGAAGAAGCTGACCCTGCATGAATGTTTCATAGGTGCGTGAGGCTGGAGGGTTTCCAGGACGTACAGAGCTGATGGTTTGTTTCAATGGCTGTTAGCACCCCTACTGCAAAAATAGTTACAGCTAGGGATGTCAAATCCCATTTAATCACTTCACTGCTTAAATGTATTGGGCGGACAGGGAGATGGTAGCAATCCCACACACCCTGCCATGGGAGCTGCTTTGACCAGGCTGGAGCTGCCTGCAATTCACCAGACTGGGCCCACCTTGGGCGGGGGCAACTTCAGCCCCCACTGGTTAACCACAACCAGCAAGCATCACCCAGTTAACCATTCACATCCCTAGTACCAGCACCCCTGGAATGCTTCCTCTGCAAGAGCTCTCTTGGTAAATTAACTTTGGAGAGTGACGTGCAGAATTGGGATTGCTTTGATTTTCCCACCTTTGATTTTTCTGGCATAAGGGAGGGAGCTGGGGTGGGTTCTTGAGTGCTGTAGAGGCATAAGGATCTTGTGCAAAACGGGGGGTTTGTGCAAAACGGGGTTTGTGCAAAACGGAAGCAGTTACACTGCTTTTTTTGGTGCAAAAATCCTTTGCGCAAAAAGAAACAGCAGAAAATATGCGAATGAGATCATGACTTTTCAGTCAATCCTCTTAACATCATGGCTTGATTTGGAAAGATTTTCTCTTTGCAGTGGATTCTTTGTTCCCACGCAAGTGATAGATCCAGCACTATATTTTGATTTAGACCAGCTTGCAGACGCTAATGTAGCCTTTACACAGCTAATGAATCCTGCCTGCCAAGGAATTGGTTGTCTAAATGCTGCTCTTTGCACTCACAGTTAATTGCAGCTATAAAAACAAAAGCGAGGGTGAAGCCCCTTGTAAAGGCTAACAGCACAATGATTTGTAACAATGTTTGCCACTGTTTATTTGTCTACACTATAAGGGTACGTCTAGACTACAGGCTTCTGTCGACAGAAGTTTTGTCGACAGATACTGTCGACAAAACTTCTGTTGACAAAGAGCGTCTAGACTACATTGAGTTCTGTCGACAAAGCAAGCTGCTTTGTCAACATGGTAGTGTAGACGCAAAGGTAGTGTAGAAACTCTGTCGACAGAAGGCGTTATGCCTCGTAAAATGAGGTTTACCAGCGTCGACAAAACTGCTGAGTTCTGTCGACGTTATGTCAACAGAACTCAGCGGTAGTGTGGACGCAGGTATAATTTTGTCGACAAAAGTCCACTTTTGCCGACAAAACCCTGTAGTCTAGACACACCCTAAAGTATAATGGGCTGCCACGCAGCATTTTAATGTGACAGCACGGCCACGGCAGGAGCACGGGGAGAGAGATCTCCCAGCGCTCCATGTAAACCACTGCTGCGAGGGGAGTAGCTTACTGCTAGGGTTGCTGGATACTTTTAAAAAAAATACTGAACATGGCGGGGGAAAAAACTGGTTGAGAACCAAATCAACCCAACCCAACCCAACCCAATCCAACCCCAACCCCAACCCCAAACCCAAACCAGGGGACCAAAGTTGTTGAGCAAAAAAAAAAAAAGCCCCAAAAGAAAGAGGCACTGCGCCTTTAAATCCCCATGCTCACCACTCTCCCCACCCCCACCAGATGCGGCAGAGGAGGAATGTCCCAAGCAGCCTTCCATCAGAGGAAAACAGTACATGTTACATGTCCGGTATTTTCTGATTTTTTTACCAGACAGAGACCAATACCAGACGCCTGGCAACCCTACTTACTGCACTTGGAGCATGGTTCACAGCACTGTAGCCCACTTACACTGGCGCTTTACAATGCTGTCATTTGCTGCACTCAGGGTGGGGTGATTTTTCACATCACTGAACCAGAAAGTTGCAGCACAGTAAAGTGCCAGTGCAGACTCTTAATATGATTTCTACTCACTAGCCTAACACACAGTAAGGCCCAGATCCTTCAATTTGCTTTACACAGGCAAACCCCCTGCACCTACTCCCCATCACTATTCGAGCTTCACCTGAACCCAGGGTCTGTGCTTGCTGAGTTTGCAGTAAAACTGGGGCCCGGTCACAATCAGGTGAGCAATGACCACGTTGGAAAGTGGTGTCCTGGCCAAGCCATCTCAGCTCAGTTTTGAACAAACCTGCCACTGATCAGCTAAGAACTCTTGCCTTTAAATTCCAGTTGCTGGCAATAACATTGGCAGTGGCGCCCCTTGTCCTGAATCAGGGCTGTTGGTGTGTCTATACTGTGGATAATTGCGTTCTTCCTGCAGCTCAGAGTTAGACTCAATGCTCATGACTTAGCCCTAATTCTTTGACAGAAATCATTCTACCTTGTCACTTCTGCTATTCAAATCATGGGGTTTGTTCTTAAGGGCTCCTTCAAATTCCTCCCTCAAAAATCTCTTTTGCAATGAAGATGCACTTGGGTCCTTGTTCTTATATACACAGCATTATAGAATTGTTATTGGGCCTTCAGTCAGACTTTATATTGTGGAGTGGGAACTGTTGTGTGCACTTCCATATTTTCCTATAATAGTGACCGGCAACAGTACATAAGAATTTAGGGCAGAAAATGAACACCAACACATGCTAAGGGAACAGCAGGGAGAAGTTAGGAGAGTAGAATATAATTAGAATCAAACTAGAATTTGACCAGAAAACCAGAGCTAATACCTTCACTCCTGCAGAAAGGGCTGAGGTCTTGGTTTTATGTTCGAAAGACATTATCTCAAGCAACACAAACTTTTGAAGCCACACTGGCTCAGTATGTACTAAGAGAAAATGAAACCCAATGTCTTACCTACATCATACAATGCAGTTAACCAGTGCAATTCATTGCCACAATACATTCTAGAAATAAAACATTTAGTAGGATTTAAAAAGGACTGGATATTTATATGCCAAGAACAGGGCCGTTCATAGGATTTATGGAGCCCTATACAGTACTATGAAATTGGTGTCCCTATGCCCAACAGCAGCCCAGGGAAGAGGAATTACTTTTTTAGAGATGTGACTTTATAATCTTCAGCAACACGCCAATGACATTTTTAAAGCAAATTTTAAACTAAGCTCCTGTTTACTAAACAGTAAATTCAGAAACTGACAGCGTAGAACTGGGATTGGCAAATGCCTGTTAAATGACTTTCTTACCACTTGAATGGCTCTTCCATAGGTTCAATGTTCTGAAAATAGCCCTGGCAGACTTTTTCACTCTTAAGTTTAGATCCTCTCTGGTGGGAACAGGGCTAGGAAGAGATGTGAGTGGACGTTAAGACCCACTGGTGCTCCAGATTTCCAGGTGCCCTACATGGCTGCTTATTCTGCATATGAGTAAGGACAGCTCTGGCTATGAAGCATCTCCAGCGTTCTAATGGTGAGAACAACAAGAGATATCTGAAGGGCTATAAACTCTCATACTTCTGGGCACAAGACAGCCTCCAGCTATTGGGAGTTGGGAAGAAACCTCTCCCGGTGGGCAGGTTATTCCAGAGCTCCCTGGTGCCAGGCTGTTTTCCAGTCCTTTTCTGAAGCAGCTTAGGCTGGAGCTGGTATATTGGACTGGATGGAGCCCCCACGTAGGGCAATTCCTATGCACTATTGTCTGAACCATGGAGGCGTTCCTTAGAAGTCTCCCACCAAGCCTCATGGGAGCTCTCTGATGGGCTTCTATCCCAGGCAAGGAAGCAAAAAGAGTTGGGCAAAAGAGAACTATCACCTTTTTATTTACATCGCAATCACACACACATGCAACACGTCACAGGGTGCACTACAGGGGAACAGCCTTCCCCCACCTTCCGTCACCAGAAACTATTTTCCATTCACTAGGAAAAGGGCATTTCCCCAGAAAGCTCCTAAAAATAATCATTAAAAAACCCGCACTCCAAAGGAGACCCAAATGAGTGAGAGCTGCATGATTTTCAGAGGTTCTCAATCCAAGGCTCATGGACAGGTGTCAGGGGGCCACGATCACTCTGCCCCAGTGAGATGGGAGAGATGTCCTGGGATAGGAAAAGTTGAAAACTACCCTCAAATCCTCACCAGATCATCACCCCTTGTTGGGACTCTGCAAGATCAGAGCCTGCAGCTTCAATCATTTGGTTGAGATTTCCCCCACCCCTCCCCATTGCTAGTTATAAATAACTTGTCCCTGACCCTCCAGGCTGGAAATGAATCTCTGCCCCCCCCCCCCTTCTACACATTGATGAACGATCCCTGATCACCGCTGGCCGACTCTGGCTCCACACAACGCCCTTTCCTTCGGGTCACTCTTCGGTTCCGGTGAAATTTGGCATAACAACGTAGCCCTGCATGGAAGACACAGAGGATGAGCGTGCGATGGTCTGGTTTGGGGAGTCCTCGGGGCGGGGGATGAGTGGGCGCGTGCACACACAGAGAATTATATGCACATCTGCGTGCGCGCTGGTGAACAGAGCTTTCAAGGCATTAGGCTGGTCCTCGTCTTACAGTGGGGGAGGTGGAGGCAACTCAGCAGTGAGGACATGTCACGCATGGTGACACAGAGTCACTGGCAGAACTCACTTCAATGGGGACTATCCCACGAATGTAGAGTTGGCTGAACTACTTGGACCAGAATGGCAGCCAAGTCCCATCCTCTGAGTTTGACTTTTCACAGTTTATTGTTTTCTTGTGACTTGCACTAGATGCTACTTAGCTCACTGATCTAAGGTGACGCGACTTCATTTATGGCTGAGGTTTCACCTGTGCAGAGTGTTTCGCGGGCTCTTCTGTAATGCCGATGGATTTCCCTTATTGTTGTCAGTGAGCATTATGGAAGTTCCGCTTGGTTTCCCCCTATTCCAGTCTAAGTGATCTCTCCACTGGGAAATTGCCGTAGATTAATGTGGGGCTATGGTAGTTGCAACGGTCGGGGACCTCCCCTTGCTATTTATTGCTCTTACACTTCACGAGAGGAGGCAGAGGCTTTTGACAGCAGCAACTGAGGGCCCATTCCAAAACCCATTAGAGTTCATAGAGCCTTTCCATTGACTCCTATGGGTTTTGGATCAGGTCCTAAAGTGTGGAGGATATGAGATGCTGGCTGATACAGCCTTTGGGGAAGAAGTAAGAGTTGTATGCTAGGAAAGCAGCCTCTGTTTTAAAAAGATAACAACGAACAGCCTTCAGAATAAAAGACAGGCGCATGCAGCATCTTGTTAGTCTTTAAAGTGCTGCATTCTCCTGTCTTTCGTTTCAGCTAGACCAGACTAACACGGCTGCATCTCTATCACTATTCTACCTTCAGAATAAGTGTTTCACCCTGGGAATTTGCCCAAGTAATTCCTCTTCAGCTGGGACTTGGCACATTTGTCATTTGGTGCCTCTTTTTAGTCAGCCTCTTGTCCTTGCTTTACAAATGAGAAAAGTAATTAGAACATTGGCCCAGATGGCAGCTCCGCTGACAACAATGATGTACAATAGCTTAGGCCAGGTCTATACTGGAAGGTCGGCTTAAGGTATGTAAATAACATAGCTGGAGTCAACATACCTTAAGCCGAGCTTGGCGCTGACTTCACGGTGTGAGGCCGTCAGGAGCAAACACTCCCGTCTGCTTCCCTTACTCCTCATGACTGCCAGGAGTAGTGATGCTGACAGGGGGCGCCCTCAGCATTTGATTTAGCAGGTCTTAATTAGACCCACTAAATTGAATGCCAGATTGATGTTCGGTGCAGCAAGTGAAGACATAGCCTTTGGATCTGGCCATGGGTATTTCTGGAAGGTGCTTCATGGACAGCCCTGGTGACTAGAGCCTCACAGGTTGGTCAGTAAAAGCTTCCCCACCCCCGACCTAGAAAGATTCCCCTTACAGAGGTGAGAGGGGACTTCAGTCTCCCTGGCTTCTGCCATGAGACAGCCAACAAAATTGCCTTTGAGCGCTGGATTTTATGGTGTGGGCAGTTGTCCACTGAGAACTGGAGTGATGTCACAGGTCACTGAGTGGAGGGTACTTGTATGTGGATACCACTGCTCTGAGCTGTATTCAGACCTGAGAGGAAAATTTATGTGGATCATTCCCAAGGCCCCCAGGCTGTTCAGTTCTCCCATGACAAAAATACATATGATCAGAGCTGCGCTCAACTGCAAATTTATCCTAGTACCATTGCTCATGGGATATTGGTATACCACGAGGAATACACACTTGGCATTAACTTACTCAGTCTAAACACGAGACAGGGCCTGGAGCACTGGGGTTTCCATAGAAGCCAATGAATCACTGCATCCTGTTTGAATAAAGTCCTGGATCTGGCGTATCCTGCTACAACATACACCCCTAAGAAAAATCTAGCTGGAAAGTAAATAGCACAGTGTACCTTCAAAGCCCCTTACAGACTTTGATGGATTATTGCTCACACTCCTCAGGTGAGACGGATCTGGAGAGATTAATTTCCCTACTCTGCAGATGGCAAAATGGAGAGATTGAAGATGGAAGTTCAGTAATTTAATGGCAGAGACACAATTAGAACTCAGGCTCTCAAACCACTAGGCCCTATTGCCTCTCTTTAAACTCTGTAGCCAGCCATTGAACCAGTGCTAAGTGGAAGACAAGTACGTGGAGGTCTCCCACCAGCAACGAGCTGAACTCACCTTGAGCACACATGCAGTCATCGTAACACTTGTTGTTAAGGCCTCGATTGTGTGGTTTGCAGAGGTGCTCACGCAAGTCACAGCAGGATCCTGCCAACACAGCGAGTGAGCCATCAATATGGTCAATGAAGAAGGAATGCAGTTGAATTATCTCCCCACTGGCACCCATCTTGAGCAGGAATTCCTCCCAGTCACAGCCCCAGTGCATTCTCGGACTGTGGATGTTCCCAGGAGTTTTCACGCTCACCTCAGCACACCACCCATTTCTCAACGTTAGGATAAATTAGAGGTGGGCGTCCCTCTCCTCCCAAACCCAGTCACAGAAACTAGGCCTGGATTTCTGACCCTCCAGAGTGTGCAACCAACTCTGCAAGAAATGAATTCCTTTTTACAGTGCTCACCTGGGAGGCAGTCAAGGTGATGGTCACATGGTTCTCCTTCAGCCTCCATGGTTTCATTCCCACTGCTAGGGCTCTTACTACGGTGTTTCTCTACGGAGAAGAGCAAATAGCTGGTGGAATTTGATGGGACAGTATCATTTCCAGCAGCCTGAACCGGGCTGAACCCTGCAGTCTGGGCTAGTGAAGTAGTAACATTTCTTTAGCAGGTGCTAAACTACCTTTGACCTTCTCCCATGTTCCCTCTCACTACTGCAAATGACCAGAACCACCATTGCTTATGTGGAACAGACGGACTTTGAAAGCTTCCAAGATCAGCATTCCTTCCTAGAGAAAGGCCCAAATCAAACCATCCCTAGATCTAAATAGCCTCTAACTTTGGATCTGGAGCAGAACTTCTCTAAATGTCACAGTTTCAGTCTCCTCTCTGCTTCTCACAGGCTTTGTTGCTTATTGAACTCTCCCTCCCACTGAACCTAACCCAAACCACATCTTCTGGACCCGCTAGGGGCAAATTGCTCCAGATCACGAAATACAAGTCAATAGAGGGAGGATTTAGGGGAGCCTAAAGAATCGGTCATAGCTAATTGAGATAGTTATACAAATAATACTTTCAATATCTAAACTGGTGGATTAGCTCTTGAAAAGCAATCACAGCATCCTTAGCCATTGACACTAACACTGTTCTCTTTGCAGATAAACCTGACTATACCAGATACACCACTCTACAGAACAGAGGTGTGGTTTGCTTTCAGTATGGAGACTTGAAAGGACTATGGCAGGATGACAAGATTCAGAGAGGTAGCCATGTTAGTCTTTATCCAAGTCTTTATCCAAGTCTTCAAGAACGCCTTGTTGTTATAACAGGATGCACATCAGATAATAAAATAAAAGGAAGAAATTGGCAAATCCATGTCTTACTCCATCAAAATGTCCTTTGTGGTAGACTAAGGGTTTTACATGGCACTAGCAATGTGTCTGTGTATTTGCATGGAAGTTTATAAAGCTAAAATGTGCATCCTCATGTTGACAGTCCGGGTACAGCCACGGTAGGGGTCTTATAGGTAGAATCAGCTGCAATGAGACAACTTTAAACTCATTGGCTCTTTCTCTTACACCTCTCCCTCTCTCCCGCTGCCAAGTCTGTCCTTCGGTTTTTTGGATAGCTGGGAACCTCAAGACTTAGAAGGAGCGTAGAGGGTACAGGTGGCAATAGTGGACCCCATGAAAGTCTGATACCTTTCTTCTTGGCAGATGGCCACATTTCTGGCCTGAGGTCTTCATAATCTGTCCAATCAAATAGAGCCATATCCAGGGTGGGCATCACGTCCCCATCATGCCTGGCACGGACCTGCATATGACAAGAAGCAAGGCAAGAGTCTGCCCTTTTGTAGGACCCCACAGGCAAAGTTTGGCAGGTGCTTTGAAGACATTACCCCCCAGAAAGTCTCAGTGGCAGTGGTGGGTTTGACACGGTGCCCCCGTTCTTCACATAGATATTGTTATATGAATAAGACATAACTAGTATATGATGCAGGATGGATCATATAAGGTATCACTGGAAAGGTTAGGATGTACTGACTATGAGTATCCTATTTATATGCATGCATCATTTTTGTATCTGAAGTTGGGAATATTGCCTATGTACTGATTACAGTTGTGGGAAAGCAAACAGCCTGGTCCATCGGACTTTGAAGGTGCTAGTCTCCCACCTATCTGAGAAGTTTCCTGGGATGCTGCAAACAACTTTTGACTTACAGTTGCTTTGATACTGCAGAGTCGTGTGACCCCACCTTGGACTATTAGTATTTTTTCCACTGATAGGGAGTGAGGCTCAAACTGGGACACAAAGGATTCCCGCCATATGTAAATCCTATTCAAGGCAGGGAAGTGAGTTAATTTTGGTTCATTCTTCACTGAATCCCCCACCCAGGATGATGGCTGGCCTGGAAAGATCTACAGAACAAAGACAAAGGGGGTGGGAAAGGACTGAGTCCCAACTGGAAAAGGCTCTGGCCTGTGAAAGGAATATCTGGAGTTTTAAGCTTCAAAACAGCATTTAGGATGAAAAATTACTGTACCAGGGGTTGGTTTTTTTTTTTTAAGTATCTGAACTTATATTGCATTTAACTTTTATGTGCTGGCTAATCTGCTTTGATCTGTTTGCTATCCCTTATAATCTGGTTTTGTTTTCTCTAAAACCAGTTTGTGGAATCCATAACTGGGGGTGGGGGCGGGGCAAAAAACTGTGCACATCTTCCTCCACAATGGGGGAGGGTGGGAATTTCATGAGCTTAAACTGTACAATGCAAGATGATACAACTTTGCATTTGCACTCCAGGAGGTTGTGCACTTGAGGGCTGGGCAATTCTCTAGCTGAGTCTTCCCATGCAGAGCTGAGTGTTTGTGTCTTTCTGATGCTAGGTGTGTGTTCTAGTGTGGCTTTACAGCCTGCATCAGGATTGGGTGAGGGAGCCCAGGCTGGTGGAACAGGGGAGCTCAGTGGTACCCAAGTATATGAGGTGGCACCAAGGACTGAGAGGTAACCCATCACAGATGCACCTTTACCTGGGGCCGAAGGGATGTAGCTGGAAGAGCTGGAGGATCATCAGTAGAAACTGCTGTCTCCAGCACGGTGAAGAGGAGCATGGTGGGAGCCAGGCCCGTGGATTCCTCCAACTGCAGGTTTTGCAAGTGCCCCTCAAGGCTTTCAGGCTTCTTATACAGCGAGCTTGGCCCAGGGTCAGGGCCTTTGCCTATAGAAGGTGACAAAGACAACAGCTTCATCTTCCTCATCCCTTTCCTTGCTAGGGGCCACAAGAGAACTGGCATTTTCCATGGGAAAAGCTATATTGCAACACCACCTACAGCCTTTGAATCTGAAGCCAGACATCACATGCACTTGAACCTTGAAGTGTGGGATGGGGGAAGCAGTTCAAATCCATCTCTGCCAGGGGAAATTCTGAAGGGGCTGACACAGGCTTTTATTGATGATGATGATTATTAATGTATATTGCAGTGGTGCCAAGAAGGCTCCATAGCCAGATGACTGGTGCTGTACAAACAGAGCAAAATAATTCCTGTGCCAAAGAGTTTATCTGGCAATTCTGTAAAAAGAAACAGTGCACGGCCGCGGATTTAATGCTATGTAATGGGATTCAGTCAGTGCTCAGGGAAGTCAGTATGAGTAGAGTAAGGCCAATGCTAAGCGCTTGTAAGTAGTCCACCCTTAATAATTAAACTGTATCAATTTAATTTACATCCGTTTGAAACCAAAGTAGTTAAGCCACTGCAAACCACTGTGCACACACTAATTTCAGTTGGAGTTTATTTTGGTTTTGTTTAAACCTGTTCCTCATTGACTGATTATGATAAACTGAAGTAATAATGTCCACACAGCCTTTTGTGCTGTTTTAACTAAATCCGTTTAAATTTACACCAAGGGTACGTTTAAACTACATGGCTCCATCGATGGAGCCATGTAGATTTGTTTGTTCGGCAAAGGGAAATGAAGCCGTGATTTAAATAATTGTGGCTTCATTTAAATTTAAATGGCTGCTGCACTGAGCTAACAAACAGCTAATCAGCTGTTTGTCGGCTCAGCGCGCTAGTCTGGACGCTCCCCTGCCGGCATGAAAGCCCTTTATCGACCTCCCCGGTAAACCTCATCCTACGAGGCATAACGGGGAGGTCGATAAAGGGCTTTCATGTCGGCACGGGAGTGTCCAGACTAGGGCGCTGAGCCGACAAACAGCTGATCAGCTGTTTGTCGGCTCAGCGCGGCAGCCATGTAAATTTAAATGAAGCCGCGATTATTTAAATAGCGGCTTCATTTCCCTTTGCTGATCAGCCTAATCTACATGGCTCCATCGATGGAACCATGTAGTTTAGACACACCCCTACAGTTCAACTTATGTCTGCACAAGAAGGTTGCAAGGCCTGTGCTACAGTCTGGGAAAAATACCGCCTGAACCAGCTACTGTGCTCTGTGTTCTCCCACTCAGACCTTGTCTGAAGCTGTCAGTCCCATAACAAAGGAACCAAGTGCTTTTTCTTTAGGGGGGGCAGGAAGGGAGTGAGATGAGCCCAGGGAAATATCAGAAGCTAGATTCTCAAATAGTGTAAATTGGCGTAACTGCATGGAGTTATGCTGACTTATACCAACTAAGGAACCACCCCCCAGAGTTATGTGGGACTCACTGGTCCTACAGCTACTCTCCAGCTTGAATGAAGAGACAAAGCAGCCCCCTTGTTAAATTAAAGTGACTTTTAAACTCTGTTTTTTCAGTTTGCACCAGCAAAACGTACATATTTCACACAACTTTGCTCAATTGGTTTGACTGGAAATCATGAGAATTCAAGTTTTGAAACAAAATTAAACACATTAATTTAAAAAATAGATGTTCCATCCACATTATTTTTATGTATGTATTAATTTCCAATTCTGGCAATGTTCCAAGGTCAAGCTTGGAGATGTTGAACATGTCTGAGATGTGGTAGTAGACTGGATCAGCGGAGCAAAAGCAGCAATAAAATCCCCCAAACTACACCCCAAGCCCCATGAAATTGCAGGGCTTCCTTCTCTCCCAAAATCAAATCATTTGTACAAACCAGCAATGAATTGTGATGACCTGACATTTCAACGCTTTCACATTTTTGTGCATATGTTGTACATATGCTCACTCCCCGGTGTTCCCCCTAAGCTGCATGGCAGCACTGCTTCACAGGTGATTAATCAGCCCCACCCAGTCAGAGGGAACACAGCTTAGAGGGAACACTGCCACTCACACCAGCCACACCCACTGCCCCAGACATCCTCCACACACACGCACACACACACACACACAGTGCCCATCCCCCCTCACCTTCCTCCCTCACCCCGAACCACCCTAACACCCTGCCCCTCCCTTCTCATGCTGCCTCTTCGCCACCACACTCTCTCCTCAGCCACTTCCAACCACACATTGCCCCTCCCCAGCCACACATGCATACACTTTGCCCCCTGAAGCAGCAAGGAGACCATAAGCCCTTTGGGTCCCTTAGGGTTCTGCTACCTCTGTGTTGTTTCAGCCTTTCCCTGCGGCTGTGCCGCCGGTGCTCCCGGTTCTGCTTCTTCCCCCTCTCCAATCCAGGGGACTGGTTCTCCCTCTCAGGATATGGGAACTCAAAGCCCAGAAACACGTCCTTCTGCTGCTTCAGGGCAGCAGGCTGTTGGATTGCTCCCTGGTTCTCCCCCGCTGGCATCCCACTTGCCAGCCTGAAGGCCTCCTCTCCGGACACGTGCCCTCGGGAAGACACGCCAGGGGCTCTGTCCTTCCTGGCTGTGCCATGTCTGTGATGGGGTCCTGCTGGATGCGGCCACAGCTCCTGGTTTTGAAGGTGGTTGGTATTCTCTGGGGTGTTTGCATCCAGGGAGTCCACTGGGCAGACATCAGAGAGAACCAGGACACAGAAGAAAAAGAAAGAGGACAAGGAGCAGGAGGAAGATGCCATAATTCTGGGTGCCTCACCACACCTGAGGAAAACATATAAGCAACATCAAGTTCTTCAAAGAATCCAACCTTGTGGAGTCACAAAACCCCTTTCTTCCTGCCCTCCTCCCATGGGTGAGACAGGTCCTTTAAAAACATCAGTCATTGGTCCCATAGCTGCAATCTAGCCTTGGGAAACTGTCTTTCTAACCCTTAATAGCACTGCTCTGGAGGTTCTTGTTAGCCATATAAAAGTTTCACCCTGGTATGCTCTTGGACTGCATGATATCATGTGGCAATGAGTTCCAGAGGCCAGCTGTGCATTATGGGGAAAAAAGCCTCTTCTTTTATCAGTTTGAAATCTTTTGCCTTTCAGTTTCACCAAATGTGGCTTTAATCTGAGACTCTCAACATGCTTTACAAAGACTGTCAAGTGTTATAATTCCCTCTGGGGAAACAGGGAGAAACACAAAGAAATTAAGTGCTTTGTCCAACATCACAAAGTGGCAGAGCTGGGAACAGAATTCAGGTGCCCTGACACCCACTCTTGCTCTCCACCTTGTAGGCCGCACTGCCAATTTAAGAAGGTAAGCAGCAAACAGAGCGTGCCCCAAAAGGCAGTATGATCACATGCTGAATTTACTCACCCTGTTCCATGTCTCCTCCTTGCAAAGAGAATGCAACCCTTGCAGATCCTGCATTTAGCAAAACCTTACATCAAGAAAAACAGCCACAGAAAAGACATTGTTCCGTCAATGAACCAGGTGCATGGGAAAACACTGACTCTGCCCTTGCCTCCCTGATACAGATTCTCCTGTTCGCAGAATGGTGACTTAACATGAATGAGAAGTGAGTCTGAGGCTAGGTCCACACTACAGCTTTTTCTGATTTTTTTTTTTGGAAGAGGTTTTTCCAAAATTTGGCCCGTCTACACTGGGCCAAATTTTGGAAAAGCCCCCTCTTTTGGAAGATCCCTTCTTCCTTGTGGAATGAAGAAGACAAGGCTTCTGAAAGAGTGCATTTGCACTTCCGTTTTTTTTTTTTAAAAAAAGAGCAAATGTGTTCCCTGGACGTGGCGGAGTCGGGGGTATTCTGGAAAAACCCCACAGTGTAGACGTACCCTGAGAATGAGTAAAGGGGACATTGTGAGCTAGAATTCCTGAGCCATTTCTCCCCGCTCCTAAGAGGGTGACCAGAGAGCAAATGTGAAAAATCAAGACACATTTTTTCCCCAGAGAGGTGAGGGGTCGTATATTTGTGTATATAAAACTGGCCTAAATGAGCAGTTTCTTTGATTTCGGTCAAACTGATGGTCAGTCCATTTGCACACTAATACCAACCTCATATGACAGGCAGAGCCCTGATCTTTGGGGGAAGTGGGAGTCCAGAGGCAGGTTTGCAGCTCAGCCCCACCTCACATCAGGTGGGACACAAGGCTTAAATAACTCTAATGTGCAGGCGGGGCCACGGGCAATGAATATGGAAGGTCCTGATTGGACGGAGCAAAGTGGGAGGCCAGACAGGTTGACATTCTGGGCCTCCTCGCATCTGGCTTGCTTGATACGATGTATGGAGTGGGAGGAAGGCCAAGATTCAGGACTGATCCAGAACACAGTGTGAAGACGCCCAAGTCTGGCAATGAATGAGTCCTTCCTGAGTTAGCTCATCCTATTGCAGCCTTGGTTACAGCAGCACGTGTCAGGCCTGAAGGGGACAAGAGGTTCCAGTTTCATATGCAAATGAAGGCAATTAATCAATGGTGATGCCTCCCTTTGATTTCTGACAAGCCCCCCTACCCTTCCTGTTCGCCTCCTGCCATCTGAGGGGCAGAGAGATGCAATCCTAGTTCCTTCAGGCTATGGCGAGGTGGCCCAGCACCAGCTGTTGCTCTGGGGCTGCCTGCCAGACTGGCTGGCATTGTGAGCCTCCTCACAGCTGGCTTGCTTGAGATGAAGATATCAGCCCAAGAAGCAGATGGTGGCCTCGCAGGGCAAGTGATGGGCCTGAGCCACTCAAGAGATGCTACCAGAGAAGCTAAAGCAAAGCAGGGCCCAAGTAAACCCTGGACGTGCCCCACTGAATAGCCAGGCCACAGATGAATTCTCGTCGTCTTCTGTGTTCAGGGCCGTCCTTCGGCTCTATGGGGCCCTACGCAGCACTATTAAACTGGTGCCCCTATGTGTGATGGGGGGATGGGATGACTTTTTTAGAGATGTGATTTTATAACATTCAAAAACAGTTTTGAAAGAAATAGTTTTAAAGCAAATTTTAAACCAAGGTCCTGTCAACGAACACAATACAGTCAGAAACTGACAGTCTGTACCTGGGGTTGGCAAATGCCTGTCAAACGCCTTCATTACCACTTGAATGGCTCTGTCACGGGTTCAGGGTTCTGCTTTTTCAGTTGTACATTAACTAGAGCCTCTCCAGTGGGAGTGAAGCCACAGAACATGGATAGGAAGAAGAGGTGGCTGGACATTAAGACCCAGTGGTGCCCCACATTTTCAGGTGTCCTACACAGCTGCGTATTCTGTGTGGGGAAGGATGGCCCTGTCTATGTCGGCTGTACCATGGTGGGATGGCTTTCTTGTGTTCTGAAGAGGGGACTGGGACGTTGGGCTGTTATTCTGGGGTTCCAGTCCCTGCTGTGGCAGACACTCACTCTGTGGCTTTGAGTAAGTCACTTTAACCTCTCCTTGCCTCAGTTACTCCATCTGTGAAATGGGGCTGTTGTGTCATTGGAATCAGGAGGCTGGTTAGATCAGTAAAGCCCTTTGCGATCCTTCAATGGAATGGCGATGTCAAAGTCATTTTATTTATTTCTCTTTGTATGCAGATTTTTCAGGTGGCTTCTTTACTGCTCAATCTTTTGTTCTAAGATAGGTCTTCAGACCATCATACAATCAATCCTTGTCCCGATCAGGTACATCTCTTCTCATCCCTCCCCCCACCCCTGCAAAATCAATCTTTTTCCACTGAGAAGACTTCGTAAGTCTTTCAAGTGTATTAACAGAAGTACCATTAACCATCACCATGACATTGAGGATGCTGGTTTCCCTGAATCTGGGCTAGGGATCTTACATCAATTAATTGGTTACATCATAGCACTTAACTGGTTAACTGTTTTAACCTAAGTCCCACCATCCAGCATGCTGCAACTGTGGAGTCCTGCTGCCCGGCTCACTGGCCTCACCAGGACTAGCCTGGTGAGGCTGGCCACTGCCAGAGTTAATGGGCAAGGTCTGGTTAATCAGTAACACTAACCCTTAACCACCCTAGTCTGGGCAATATACATGTTTGAACAGAGCAATGGGAAGCTCAATCCCTGAGGACACAGAAGCTGGGGTTGTGCTCATATGTGACCACACAGAAAAATACCATCTTTAGAATTGAATTGCAGCTTTTTCTCCTCTGCTGGGCTAGGTCACCAGAAAAGTTCCCAGGGCTTACTTGGAGCCTGGTAGGCTTCAGCTTCACATGAGGCTGAAACAAGAACTATATCGCCAAGGAGTAACTGTGTCTCTTTGGGGGTGCAGAACTTGGCACCCCACATCTTTCCTTCCCCTAATCCTCTTGACTCCTGATTCATTCCCCACTCCCCACTCCCAAATAGCAAATGTGAAAAACCAAGACACCTTTTTTCCCCCAGAGGCATAATGGGGGGTGTCGTTGAGTTTATAAGACAAAGCCCCTGCTATCGGGATGGTCCTGATAATATCAGGAAGTCTGATCATCAGGGCTCGCATGCACAGATCGCCCGAAACCAGCTCTTCCGGGTTACAATCTACTCGCCACGGGCGAGTAGATTCTATTATTTGTCAAGCCCTGTTGATCATCCTAACTCCCAGTGAGCACATCCTAAACTACATTCCTGCAATGACTAAACCTCACACCCTGCACTGCAGCCATGAAGCTTTCACGTTCCAGGCAGCCTCTACCGATTGTCCAGCTAGAGTCAACAGGAAAGGAAAAGCAAAGGGTTAAGGTTAGGGTTAGGAACAGCAGAGGAGAGGAACAGCTAGCATCTCCTTAGATGCCAGCCCCACTGCTGCCTCATGAAGCCAGTCACAGGAGGCATGAGATTTTCTTCCACCCCAATTAAGAGATTTTCCCTCAGGGTACATCTACACTTGCTCCCTAGTTCGAACTAGGGATGCAAAGGTAGCCGACCGAAATTGCTAATGAAGGGGGGATTTAAATATCCTGCGCTTCATTAGCGTAATCTTACCAACGTGCTATTCCACTCGCCAGCTGATTTGAACCAGGAAGTGCGCTCCGGTTAGTTTGAATCAAACCCTTTGGTTCAAACTAACGCATCTTCCTGGTTCGAATCAGCTGGCGACCAGAATAGCGCATGGGCGAGATTATGCTAATGAAGCGCAGGATATTTAAATCCCCACTTCATTAGCAATTTCGGTTGGCTACATTTGCACCCCTAGTTCAAACTAGGGAGCAAGTGTAGACGTACCCTAAGGTTCAAATTATGATGCAGATTTGGTGTAAATCCAGAGTGTCTCCCCTGAAGCCTCCTCTGCACTCACAGCTGCATTACAGAGAGCAGAATCTGGCCCTGAGATGGGATAAAGAAGCCCTCTCCCTCGGACCATCTCAGCTTTCTGAGGGTTAGATGCCAGAAAAACATGACTTCGGTGGGGGGGGGGGGGGGGGGGAAGAGAGAGAGAGAGAGAGAGAGAGAGAGAGAGTGTGTCTGTGTCTGTGTCTGTGTCTGTGTCTGTGGGTACGTCTAAACTACATGGCTCCGTCGACGGAGCCATGTAGATTTGTTGTTTTGGCAAGGGCAAATGAAGCCGCAATTTAAATGATCGCGGCTTCATTTACATTTACATGGCTGCCGCGCTGAGCCGACAAACAGCTGATCAGCTGTTTGTCGACTCGCTGCTAGTCTGGACGCTCCCCTGCCAACATCAAAGCCCTTTCTCGGCAGCCCCGGTAAACCTCGTCCCACGAGGAATAACGGGGCTGCCGACAAAGGGCTTTGATGTCGGTGTGGGAGCATCCAGACTAGCGCGCTGAGCGGACAAACAGCTGATCAGCTGTTTGTTGGCTCAGCGTGGCAGCCATGTAAATGTAAACGAAGCCGCGATCACTTAAATCGCGGCTTCATTTGCCTTTGCCTATGTGTCTAATCTACATGCCTCTGACGACAGAGGCATGTAGTCTAGACACAGCCTGTGTGTGAAGAATCAATCTTAATAAAGCATGAAAGACATGAAATCAAAAGACTCTGCAAATGCCCATGCTGTGGTAGTGGGGGTTTGTCATCAGCACAAAAGGAAGAAGGGGAAGCCCTGGCTGCCAAGAGCAAGCGATAAGGAGGACTTCTTCAGTCCGCAAGCGAAAGCCCTGTTTGTTCATTCCCCTGCCATTCTGTCACAACCTTCCGGCAGTTACTTCTTGTGGGGGCTTAGAGAGTGGAAGGAGGCAAATCAGAAGCACAGTCCTTCCATGCTTTTTCACTCCATCAGGAAAAGCCCCCTACCCTGGAAGTTCAGGCCCAACCAGTATCCACGTAGCCAGCGCCCGTATCTTTATTTAGGGCTGCTAATGGACAAAGAAAGCTGCCTGCCTAGGCACAGCTTTGGGAGGCACTGGAATACAATATCTCGCTTCCCGAGAGAGCCATGCTACAAAATTTCATTTCGGTTCATGCAAAATCTAGAGTCACAGCTTGGAAGCCATTTAGCAACGCATTTGCAGTTCCCATGCCAAGACCAGTGAAACCATAAATGGTGTTGAGCAAAAACAGTTGCTCTGGGTCCAGATCATTTTCATCTTTTTTTTTTTTTAATTGGAGCCAATCATCTGGATCTGGGCAACTCTGGGCGTGATCCTAAGGACTGGGAACAACGTCTCGCCTTCTCATCTGCAGGAGAAACAGGGGAGTGCCAAGTGGAAGAAACAACGTGGGATTAAACAGGCTGCACACCACAGTCGCTAATGCAGACACACATTCTTTACTCTCCCACTAACACGGCCCCTGCTGTGAGCTCTTTCGGGGACCTGATGACAAAGAATCAGATGCCAAAAAAAACCCTGCAGGGCTAAATGCTGCTGTGAACTGAAATGCAGCTCTTCACCAAGTGGGACGTGCAGCACCCTCTCCCTGACCTAGTAGCTGATCTAAGAGTGTGATACTGTTTGGAGTCTTGCCAGGGCTAGAGTGCTACCTCAGTGCTGCGCCAGTTCTGTGGGCATGGGGAAGTGGGCACAGGTCTACAGTATTCATGCCATTAATACAACATTTTATTAAAGATCACCTGGCATCAGAGTTACTAAAAAGGGTTTATGCTGCTGTCCTGCCTGCCGGGTTCTACGGACAAAAGCATAATTGCTCCGTTAAAGGGCAACTGCTTCAAGAGCTTCCCCTCTCTGCTCTAAAACAAAGTTGTGCATAGCATAGAAACAAAATTTCACCCCCTTTCTGGAGTCAGGCTTAATCAAAGATTATAAACTTCCCTAGGGCTTGCTTGCTCCCAGGGCTCCTCCCTCTGTGCTGCTCAGCCCATGTCCTCGATCAGTGTTTCTTAACCCTTTTTTATAAAGTGCCTCTTTAAAAAAAAAATTAAGTACCCCCAGTACCTACAGTTTTCAGACACACACAATTTTTTTCTACCGTTGCAACACATTTGTCTAAACAACTTAATCGTAGCCGGGCGGGTGATGAAATGTTGGGGTGTAAAAAGTACAAAAATAATAAAGCGCTGTAAAACTTAAAACAAAAATTCAGTTTCCTTCAAATTTCAGTTGTGTTGACGTGCCCCCTCAGACTTCTCTCGAGTACCCCTGAGGGTACTCATACCACTGGTTGAGAAACATTGCTCTAGATCCTCTTTCCTAGAGAGTCACTCCTGCCTACCCTATATCTAGCAGGTTAATGAGTCACACACACCCTCCATGAGAGAGCAGGACCCACTTAACATTTCCAGCAGGATAAACACCTGTTAACACAATGAAGTATCTCAGATAAACACAACCAACCCTGCCACTGGTCCAAAAACTACCCTCCCTGCAAACAGAATGGCTTAGGAGATTATTACGGGAATATAGAGCCTTCCAATACTCGGTCACCAGTTTAAATCCAACTTAGGTTAGTAGTGACTGTTCAATAACTTATATGAGACATGAGTTTGTTGGGTCTCAGCCCAATTCCTCCTGGGCAGGTATGTATAATACAGAACCCTCCAATATAACTGGCACTAATGTGCTCTGTCATTTGCAGTGACTGCAGAGAAACCAAGGATTGATTGTGATGCTGAAATGTTGCCATCTCCTGCCCCCCACTTAAAAGTGGTTCCTTGGGGCATGTTGGAAGGTCAACAGGGGGAGAAGTTTGCCCTGATGTTGCCCATGGTGAATTTGCTGTGTAGATAAAGACATCAGACGAACGACAAATTCATTCAAATATCTCACCACTCCCCCTACCTCCCATTCTATATCCTGAGGAGTGGAGATGGAGGAGAAGCAGGAGTGCTAAGCCCATGAACAAAGAATGCTGAGACTCTCGATAGACAAGACAGAGGAACCAGCGTGTGTGCTCCAGGACTGAATCAAAACGGATTGAACAGAAACCCTGGGCCAGATTTATCCCCGGCTTTAATTAATTTAATGTGCCGCAGGAATGCTACAGCAGACACATCTCACTGTGCTCCAGACAGAGGAACATAAGCTGCAGGGAGAGACCAAATGTACATGTCTCTCTCATCATGTGGGTGTGCTGGGTGTGTGCATGGCAGACGGGATAGACAATGAATCCCAACAGCCCAGGCCAGGGCTCACTGGAAGGAAGGATCAGGGGGGTGATGGATGGTCTGTGAAGGGCCTGGAGGAAAATAGAATCAGTAAGCTCTGCGCTAGCCTTGCACGCATACAGCAAGCAGGCTGGAGTCAGGAGGATGGCATTGTGTGGATAAATGAGATTTCTCTTCCCTGCGGGGGCTCTCTCCATCTGTTTTTCTGTTTCTGTCGGGAAGTACTGGGGAACTTCACACACAGTCTGGGGAGAGCTCCACATGTTTCCCAGGAACCGGGCCCCTGCCACTTCAGAAGCCTCCCCAGTGTACGTGCACTCATCTCAAACACCTCGCCCTGCATGCCTGATATAGGAAATGCTCTTTGCCTCCTGCCTGGCTTGGAGCATTTCTTGCATATCCCTGTCACTCCCTTTGCAAAGGGTTTTCTGTCAGGACAGCCTCTGTGCATCCTCTCTCAGAACTAGCTCATGCTGGCAACAAAGCCCAAACTGCCAGCTAACATAACTCTTGTTCCTTTCAGAATCCATTTTAAAACTGCCCTCCTCCTTTTCCAAACTGTCCATGAACTTGGCTTAGTTTTCTTCCCTCCCGTCTCCGAGCCCTGCTCCCTTCATCCATCTGCCCTTGGTCTCGTCTTTGGCCCTGATCACCAAATTTGGTGAAAGAGCCTTCTTCTCTGCAGCTCCTGCTCGTCTTACGCCCTGTGTCCTTATCTCACTTGGTGTGGCATTTTCCAATTACAGCAAAAGCCGTTACACAAAATAAAGTCACAGGGCCAAATTCAACAATGCCCTAAGTGCTCACAGCTCCCGGTGGATTCATGGGAAATGGAGCCCATTTGCATGAGGGCTGAGCGTGGCCCATAGCGTGGCTGTGGAAGGACTGTGGCACTGACACATGTTGGAATGGACTTTGGGAGAATACATACCTGTCACATGTCAAGGCCTCCTGCATTGTACTCATAACACCTTAAGGCTGTGTCTAGACTGGCAAGTTTTTCCACAAAAGCAACTACTTTTCCGGAAAAACTTGCCAGCTGTCTACACTGGCCACTTGAATTTCCGCAAAAGCACTGACTTCCTACTGTCTGAAATCAGTGCTTCTTGCGGAAATACTATGCTGCTCCTGTTCGGGCAAAAGTCCTTTTGCGCAAAAGGGCCAGTGTAGACAGCTCAGATTTGTTTTGCAGAAAAGCGCGTCTAGATTGGCATGGACACTTTTCCGCAAAAAGTGCTTTTGCGGAAAAGCATCCGTGCCAATCTAGACGCTCTTTTCCGCAAATGCTTTTAACGGAAAACTTTTCCATGAAAAGCATTTGCAGAAAATCATGCCAGTCTAGACGCAGCCCAAATGTTTGCCCCTCCCCGCTATGCAGCCTGCTGCTGAACCTACATTGCAGAGATGGTCTGTCCCTACATGATCTAATGTAAATGCTTTGCACCGCCATGGCCCCTCTCATCCACGGATCTCAGAGGGCTTTACAGCCTTAGCAGCACAATGCATCGAGAGGCAGCACCTTACCCGTTTTATTAATTGGCAGAGAGCAGCACAGAAAGGGTAAGGCCCAGTTTCCGAAAGTGACACCTAATTCCAGGGATCTCCCTCTTTTATGCTCATCCCAAGACACCTTCAGGGCCTGATTCTCCATGTCCTGACTCTTGGGTCGTCACTATCCTCCATGCAAAGTGAGCATATAATGCTACCACGCCAAATGGGCAGGGTTTTACATGCATGTCGTGCTCACTCACATTGGCATGAATGACTGCCCAAGCAGCAGGCCATGGCAAATCAGGCTTCCGGGGTTGGGATTGCCTCATCCCCTCTGCTAATAAGGGCCATGGTGTCTCAAGTGGCACATGGAAAATCAGGGACCACTGGAAAATGTTGGCTTTTGTGGCTGGCCACAGCAGATCAGTGGTAGAGCTAGGAAGAGGCTCCTGGCTTGACTATCAGGCCATACAGATTCTTTAAACAGCCATCTTCATGCAACTCACCGTGTGCTGCCCTCCTAAGACTTGAAGAGAGATGCAGTGTCCCATGTGTAACACTACTCAAGAAATTTCATCTTCCGTGGCCCACAGATAGTAGGAGGCAGGGGCGGATGAGAGTGCCGCAGGGCCCAGGGCAGCACCGCGGGGCCCCGGGCAGCGAAATTTTGCAGGGCCCCTCCTATGACACGGCGCATGCGCGGGGCCTCAGGAAGTGCGGGGCCCGGGGCAGCCGCCCCGCTCGCCCTGCCCTAAATCCACCGCTGGTAGGAGGTTTGCATTTATATGTTTGCTATCCTGCCACTAGTTTCTGGCGTTTGGCACTGAGAGTTGCTGCTGGACACCTTGCAAATCCCCCATCTCCTACCTAAGAGATGAGCTTTGCCTTCCTATTACCTTGAGCCTCAACCCTGTGACCTGTACCTTGGGAATGTGTGAGCAGCCCTACTGATGCAGGGCTGAGGGTTGCAAGACTGAGCTTCCAATGTCCTAGAGTAGTGGTCACCAACCAGTAGATCGGGATCTACTGGTAGATCTTGGGACGTTTGACAGGTGATCCTGATGGTTTGGCTGGGAGGCTTTCAAGTGCCGGCACTTCATCTGCCCCTCTCAGTACTGCCGTGCTGCTTCTGCCCTCTGCTCACTCCTGGGCGCCTCCTGCTTGCTGTGCAGGGTACGGGAAGAAGAGGAAAGGGGGGATGCTGATGTCAGGGTGCCCCTCCCTCCACCTTATACCCCATCTCCACAGAGCAGAGAGTTTTCTGGCTGCTTTTGGGAGTGGTGCAGGGCCAGGGTAGGGGTAAGCCTGCCTTAGCCCCCTGCACCACCACCACAGAAGCCACCTGTGGTAAGTGGTGCCCAGCTGGAGCCCACATTCCAAACCCCGGGCCCAGTCCTGAATCCCTCCTGCACCCCAAACCTCTGGCCCCAGCCTGATAAAAGTGAGTGAGGATGGGGGAGGAAGGGTGAAGTGAGCAGGGGTGGGCCCTTGGAGAAGGGACAGGGTTCAAGGTAGATCCCAGATTGCACTTAAATTCAAAAAGTGATTTCATGCATAAAAAGGTTGGGGACCACGGCCCTAGAGGTTGGATCAGACAGATAGGACATGAGATGGAAATGAAAGAGGGGCACCTGGATGAATATGCAATACCCTTTGCTCTGCTTTCCCCCAGGACTTCACAACGCGGCTGACACAGCCATCATTGGTGAAAGGCGTGCAACCAGCTATTAAACGGAGTCTCCTCTTCCCAATAATGAGATTAAAATGGCAATGAGTCTGAGATTAGCATCCAAGGTATAGTCACTTGCTGTCACCACTGCACTCAAGAACCTCTCATTTAATGCACAAAGCAGAGTGACAAATGCGGAGTGATCAATAGGAAAGGACACAGCAGGCTTCACTGAAAAGCATCAGCCGACTGATAAAAAACACCCAGTGGAGTTGCATTCGGGGGGACTTTGACCCAACATGCTCAATCATTTCAGAGGAGGGATTTGCCCCTACGTGTCAGCTCATTTAGAGCAAGATATTGACACTATTCCGTGTGTGATACAAAATCAGATTTTTAAAATATCAGAACTAAGAGAAATGCACAGTTTTATCCACTGGAAATGGAATGAAACTCCCAACTGATTTCCAGTCAAATGCTAGGCTGATGGAAGACTTCAGGTCTGAATAGGACAAATGTCACATTCATTCTGTATGATGCATTACCAGCTGTAATAAGCCATTGGCCAAAGCCAAAATAATTTAATTCGGAATCACAATCCCCCTTTCACCAGCAGAAGATTAGAGGACAAGCAAGGAATAATTGAGAGGTGTGTAGGTTTCTCTAATTATTAGCTAAAAACCAACAGGAAAAAAACCCCAGGAGCTCCTTTCTTGGTAACTTTTCACAATGGAGCAAGTGCAAGTGAAGGAGATGTAAGATCAGTGAGATAGGTTAATCTAGGGGCAAAGAAAGCTGGACAATTGATTGGAGGAAAATAAAAAGTGGGGAAAGGACAAGAAGCAATGGGCTTCAATTGCAGCAAAGGAGACTTAGGTTGGACATTGGGAAAAACTTCCTACCTGTCAGGGTGGCTAAGCACTGGAATAAATTGCCTAGGGAGGTTGTGGAATCTCCATCACTGGAGATATTTAAAAACAGGTTAGATAGACGTCTATCAAGGATGGCCTGGATGGGGCTTGGTCCTGCCTTGAAGGCAGGGGTCTGGACTTGAGGACTTCTGGGTCCCTTCCAGTTCTAGGATTCTATGATAGGAAAAGCTGTCAAAGTCTGAATGGCGTTCCAGGGTCTTAAAATGATCCGGAGCCTCTACTTAGTATTCAAAGTAGCAGGGAAACAGCCTCTGTGTCTGATTCGCAGGGTAACTGGGGGCAGAGGGAGAGCAGCTGATGAGCAATCAGGGCCCTATCTCCAAAGACCAGCCCCAGTCAGGGAGGTATCTTGATTGAAGGAAGCCCTGGGCTGCGCTACGAATCGCTCAGGTCTCTCCCCAGGTAGCTGCACACCTTTCTGCCCTCCCTTCAGAAACCCATCTGTGGGGCAGATGGTAGCATCGCGTCCGGCTGGAGGCTGCCACCCCAGACATCAGGGGCCCAGCTGGCGCCCTGCGAGCGAGCGAGAGGCCGGACTCGGAAGAGAGCGCTGGAGGTGCCTCTGGATGGGTCAAACTGCAGCATTTCCAGACGCCAGTGACTAGCCTCAGGGCCGCCCAGAGGATTCAGGGGGCCTGGGGCAAAGCAATTTCGGGGGCCCCTTCCTGGCACTCCCTGTCTCAGACATTCTCGTGGGAGCCCCGGCGGGCCCCGGGGCAAATTGCCCCACTCGCCCTCCCCTCTGGGCGGCCCTGCAGCTGAGCCAGCGCCGGTTAAAAGTGACTTTACCTGACACCAACCCGGAACAGGGGCTCCGCGTCACCACCCCCCCTTCCCCAGACCGAGCGCCTCCAGGCAGGAAGGGGGTGCCAAGGGGTAACCTTCCCCCACTTCCCAAGCATCGGCAAAGGCTAAAGGCACCAGCGCTCCGGGTCCCACAGCTGGGCCCCCCAGCACCCCGCTGTGCGTGGGGGTGATGGTGAAGCGGGCGTGGGTCTCCTGGGGATGCGGGGCGCTGACCCCCCCTCCCTTCGCAGAAACAGAGGGGGAAGGCACCCAGCCGCGGGCTGATCCAGCCAGCCCGGAGAGACCGCGGCCAGCAGCACCCCGGGGAAGTTGAGATGTTTCTGCGGCCGGTTCATTCCTGCCCCGCGGGCGCTCCCCACGCGGCTGGCGGAGGGATGGGCAGGAAAGGTGCGCGCGTGCGGGGGGGGGGGGGTCCCTCGTCCATTCCCCCCCCCCAGGAGCCCAGCTGCTAGGCCAGGGGCGCAGGGAGGGGGGCCCGCTGCCTACCTGTCTGCAGCTCCTCCGCTCTGGACTCGGGCCAGCCGGCAGGGCAGGAGCAGGCAGCGGGGGTGTCCACCTCCGAGAAGAGGAGGAGACCGGGGAGCGCGATGCGGGAGGCAACGGGGGAATGTGCGGCTGGGAAGCCCAGGGGAGAGGGGTGGGGCGGGAAGGGGGAAGTCGGGGGCTCCGAGGGAGCCGCCTCCGCGAGCGGGGTGCAGAAGGGCCGGGGTGGTGGCAATGGGAGGAAAAAGGGGGGGTGCGCGTGCCCGAGACCAGGCGCGCCCCCGCGGGCTGCTCCCGGAGCCGCTGGTCCCCGGAGAGCGGAGACAAAAGGCAAGGAACAAAGGCAGGAGGGAGCCCCCCCCGGGGAGAAGTTGACGCCCGGCCCGTGGGAGCGAGAAGGGAACTTTCCCCCACTCAGGTGAGGCGGGGGGGGGGGTCCGTGGGTCCCAGACGGCCACGCCTCACCTGTGCGCGGCTGCCGGTCCGCGGCTCTGGCTGCTCCCCGCTGCGGTGCCCACCAGCCCTCCGGAGCGGAGCGGAGCGGAGCCGCCAGCGGCGTGCGGACCGCGAGACACAATCAGCTGCTGGCTCTGCTCAGCTGGTGGAGCGAGCGGCTGCCCGGCGCCCGCCTGCCCCGCGCTCAGTCCCCGCGGAGATGAGGCTCCATTCCTGTCAAATGGGATGGAACAAATAGTCGGGGCGGGGGGGTTGTTAGGCTGTTGGATGATCCCCCCTATCGGCTAGAGAGTGACGTAAAGGTGGGGGAAATTACCCCCCCACACACTTGGGGACAGCTGTGTTAGCAGGGGAAAGCGCAGATCAAGTTATCCCCACGGATCTCCTCAAGTCACAACACACCCGGGGGTTCACTCGCTGCTTCTCGCCCGCAGATTTTTTTTTAATTCCCAGGAAATGGCTGACACCGTCCAAATTGCCTCCTTTCCCTCCTTCCTTTCTCTCTGGCTGGGTAAAGAAAAGAAATCAGCCCATCCCAGCGACTTGGCATTCTTCTTAGCCCACTGATCTCCTCTCAGAGGCGAGGGAGAGAGAAACTTCACACGGTATGGGGCAGCATTTCTCATTTAGGCAATTTCCCACAGTGTTTTAAATCCTGGGCAAAATCTTGTTGCCAGGCATGGAGGAATGGGCGACAGGGGAGAGATCATTACTCCCTTTGGGGCACTTGGCATTGGCAGACAGGATACTGGGCTAGACAGACCTTTAGTCTGATCCGGGTTGGCCATTTTTAAATGTTACTATTGAGTACTTAAATGTATCAGAGATTCCAAGTCCTGCTGCCCAGCTACAGAGTCCTTATGTCACTCAGCCTCCCAGAGAACAATCACAGCTCTGCATGACACTGTACCGGGTCGGCAACCCTTTCAAACCAAAGAGCCAAACTACATCAACATTCAGAACACATGGTCCACAAAGAGCCAGATAAGAATGCCCATTTGCACGACTGAAAATATACAACTGAATACGATTGATCATTGACACGGTGATTAATAACGGCATAAATGAAATATCGTATTCGCTGGCTGTTTAATGGGACTTCTGCTGCTGCAACTTTTCATACATTTCTTTAAAGTGCACATCATCACTGGTCCAATCTAGCTTGGTGCACAGCTTCAGGCTGTCTTCTGTCAATCTTATGGCAAGAGGCTGGGGATGTGGGGGTGCAGGAGTCTGAGCTGGGGTGCAGGAGGGGCTCAGGGCAGGGGGGTTCAGGTGTATGATGGGCGCAGGGCCCAGGCATGCAGGAGTGTTATGGCAGAGGGCGGGGGGTGCAGGAGGGGCTCAGGGCAGGGGATTGGGATATGTGGGAGGTGCAAGAGGCAGGGCTGGGGATAAGAAGTAGAGTATGTAGGGGGACCCTGGGGCCAGATTGCTGCACCCAGGTAGCAGTGGCTGGGCCAGGGTTGCCGCAGCCAAATCGTGGCCTCCCTTCCTACTCATGCCGCAGCAGGGGGGGGGCACCACCAGCCCTTCCTGCTGCCAGATAGGGACTAGACCTCCTGCCCCCAGAATCGGGGCCAGCAACAATTCGCTGCCCAATTGTGGCCTGGTCGCTTGGGGCAACCTGCCCACCAAGCCCATCCAGCCCTGGGGAAGCTGCTGGTGGCTGCTGGGCTGCTCATAGAGCAGGCAGCTTGCTCTGTGGCCAGATGACAGCACTCCGAAGAGCGGTTCACACGGTGGCTGCCTGTCTGCTCCCACCCTTACCACAGCTCCAGCCCTGGGAAAGCTGGTGGTGGCTGCCTGGTTGCTCCTGGGGCAGGCGCTGGGGACTTGAACCCACAATCCCACAGGCTGATGCCGCATGCATTTGGCCACTGGAGGACCAACCCTACTGTGCTGGGTGCTGTCAGAGAAGACCCTCTTGGAGACTGCTTCCTGGAGTGCTGATAAGGCCACTCCCCTCCTTGATCTCTGGGGCTTCCCACCACCCTGTCCTGCTGGGCCAGCTCACCTGGACTCCCCCAGCCAAAGCACAGAGCCCAGATCAGTGCCCCCTCCCAGGAGCAATACAGACACTGAAACACTTCAGGTCCAAGGAGAATGCAGTTTTAGGCCCAGCTTCCAAGGAAACCACTCCCCATAGGGGATCAGAACCCCAGTTCAATTGTTTAGGTAAACCCCCTTTAACAATGAAAAAGGATGCACACACTGACTGCTCCCCAGGTAACAATTATTTACACTGGGCTTGATAGTAAATAAAAGTGATTTTGGTAAGTATAAGCAGTAGGATTTAAGTGGTTACAAGTGAAAACAGGCAGAGCAAAGCAGATTACAAATTTAAAATAACAAAAACCGCATAGCTAATTCTAACACTTATCACAAACTTGATAAAAACTCACCCTAAAACTGCTCTTATTCCAGCTACGTCTCCAAATCAGGGAAGTCCCCTTTTCCCTGGGGTCTTTACTTATCCTGTTGGGTGTGCTATGCCAGCCAAAGACCAAGAATTGAAAAACGTTGCATCCCAATTAGCCTCCATTTGGGCGGGAATTCTTTGTCTTTACATTCCATCATTCCATGGAAAATCACCTGGTCAGCCCCTACCAGTTAGGGGAGTCATATTACTTCCTAAGACCAACTACTGATAAGACTTAGAGGACAAAAGCCTGAATGGCTTTCATTTGCACATTTAAAACCATAAACCATTCCATGCTCCATATACCAAACTTGACCCACAAGGATGATACATACGCCACAATAAGAGAGACCGATTCTGTGGGTTATGACACTAAGATCGATAGATTCCGTGAGATATTTTGTCCAAAGCCTCTTTGAATTATGCATGTCCAGGTCCAGGTTGGATATTAGGAAAAACTATTTCCCTAGGAGGGTGGTGAAGCACTGGAATGGGTTACTAGGGAAGTAGTGGAGTCTCCATCCCTAGAGGTATTTAAGTCTTAGCTTGACGAAGCCCTGGCTGGGTTGATTTAATGGGGATTGTCCTGGCTTGGGCAGGGGGCTGGACTTCTAAAGTCTCTTCCAGCTCTATGATTCTATGTCCATAAGTCAATTTCATGAAGTATGGAGGGTCTGTTACACCCACTTCCAGTGTTGCACAGCTCTTCCTGGGGAGGGTGGAGTTGAACTCACAACCTCAGGCTGATACCTTATCCATTAGGCCACTGGATGACTCTCCCCTCCCCACTTTCCTAGTTCAACAGCTGCCTGACCTCTGGGGAAACTGGTGGTGGCTGCCCGGCTGCTCACAGGGTGAGCAACTTATTCTGGGGCTGCAGTGCAGCCCCAACTCCAGCTCCAGCCAGGGCAGGTGTGGTGGCTGAGTAAACTGCCCGCCCTGCATCTGCCAGCTCCAGGAAGTTGGTGGTAGCTGCCTGAGAACAGCCCCAGGGCAAGCCACCAGTGCCCCCTCCCCCCATCTGCCAGCTCCACCACTGGGGAAGCTGGTGTCCCACCTTCCTCCTTGCAGCTGGTCCCAGCTCCAGCCCTGGTGAGGCGGTAGTGGCTGCCCAGCTAGCTACTCCTGGGATGAGGGGTGTGTCCGGGGGGGGGGGGGGGAAGCAAAACTCAAATGCACAACCCCAAGCTCTGGGGGCTGATGCCACATCCATTAGGCCACTGGAGGGCCCATCACACCGCCCTACCTTCAGCAGTTGCCTTCCATAGCTTCAGCTGGTGCCTGAAGAAGCTGGTGGGGGCTGCTTCCGGGGCAGCTTGTTCTGGGGCTGAACTGCAGCCCGGCTTCAGCTCCAGCACACAGCCAAGGCAGGCCACATGGTGGCTGCCCAACCACTCTCACCCTAGATAAAAAATTGAGAAAAAAAACAATAAAAATCCATAAAAAGTCTAAAGAAGTTTTAAAAAGTCAAAAAAGTTGATAAAACATTAGGGAAAAGTCATTAAAAAGCCAGGAAAGGGTAATAAAAAAGTTGATATAAAGTCAAGAAAAAGTGTAAAAAAGTTGATAGAGTCAGGAAAAAGTCGATAAAAAGTTGAGGAAAAGTTGGCATCAGCCTCTGGAGCCTGGGATTGTGGATTTGAGTCCCATCCACAGCCCCCTCTTCCTAGAGCAGATGGGCGACTACCACCAGCTTTCCCCTCTGTGGGCCAGGGGAGGGACTCAAACTGACAACCCCATCCTCCAGAAAAAGTCAATAAAAAGTCAGGAAAAAGTCAATAAAAAAGTGGGGGAAAGTCGATAAAAAGTTGGGAAATGACAAGGAAAAAGTCAATAGAAAGTTGATAAAAAGTTGGGGAAAAGTCAATAAAAGCCAATTAAAAATTGGGAGAAAGTCAGTAAAAAGTTTAAAAAAGTCAATAAAAAGTTTTAAAAAAATCCAGGAAACAGTCAGGAAAAGGTAATTTAAAAGCCAGAAAAAAAATTGAAAAAATGCAGAGGAAAAGTCAGGAAAGTTGATAAAATGTCGATAAAAAACCGGGAAAAAGGAAAAAAAAAGTCAATAAAAAGTCAGGGAAAAGTCAATAAAAAGTTGGTAAAAAGTTGGCATCAGCCTCCGAAGCCTGGGATTGTGGGTTAAAGTCCCACCCATGACCCCCCCCCCCCCCGTAGAGGTTGGATGGTGGGTGGCTTGCTCTGGGGCTGCACTGGAGCTGGAAACTCGGGAGGAGGGGAATTGTGTAAGTCAATAAAAAGCTGCGGAAAAGCCAGGAAAAAATATGAAAAAGCTTGGGAGAAAGTCAACAAAAAGATGAGGGAAATTGATAAAAAGTCATGAAAAAGTAAAGAAAAATCAGAACAAAGCTGAAGAAAAAGTCAGGAAAAAGTTGATAAAAATTGGAAAAAGCCAGGAAAAAGTCAAGGAAAAGTTGGGAAAATATTGGAAAAAAGTCAGGAAAAAGCCTTTCATCAATATTTTATCAACTTTTCTCTGACTTTTTCCCAACTTGTCCCCTGAATTTTTCTGACAGTTTCTTGACTTTTCCCCAACTTTAATATGACTTTTGACTTTTTTCCTTTTTCCTGATATTTTCTTGATTTTTCCCAACTTTTTCTCAACTTGACTTTTCCCCGTTTTCCCCACTTTTTTGTGACTTTCCCCTTACTTTTTTCTGATTTTTTGTTTTCTCAGACTTTTCTCTGAATTTTCCTGATTTTTTAACAACTTTTTCCCAACTTCTCAATTTTTCCAGAATTTTTTCAATTTTTAAAATATTTTCTCTTTTTGACTTTTACCTGACTCTCCTGACTTTTTATCAACATTTTTGAAATCTTCCTGACTTTTTCTCAACTTATTTCTTGACTCATTTTACTTTTTCATGATGTTTTTCTGACTTTTTCCAACTTTTTCCTGACTTTCTCTACTTTTTTTTTTACTTTTCCTTACTCTCTCAACATTTCCAACTTTTTATCAACATTTCCCCAGCTTTTTCCCAACTTCTTCCAACTTTGTCAACTTTTCACCAACTTTTTTCTGATTTTTTCTGACCTTTTCCTGATTTTTATCAGTTTTTTCAATTTTTTCCTGACTTTTCCTGACTTTTTCTCTACTTTTTAAAAATTTTTCCAACACACTCAACTTTTTTCTACATTTTTCCTGATTTTTTCCTCAACTTTAGATGTTTCCTGACTTTTTATTGACTTTTCCAGCTTTTTATTGACTTTTCCTGACTATTTCCTGACTTTTTTCAACCTTTCTTGACTTTTTTACTTTTTCTTGATTTTTTTTTTACTTTTCCCAACTTTTTTTCCCTAACCTTTTTCCCAATTTAGTATAGTTTTTCTGACTTTTTATCAACTTTACCCTGACTTTTTATCTTTTCTGCAGCTTTTTATCAACTTTTACACTTTTTATTGACTTTCTTCTGACTTTTTCCCATTTCATTATTTTTTTAATTTTTGACTTTTCCCTGACTTTTTCTTGACTCTTTTAACCCCCCACTACATTTTGTTAACATTTTGACCTTCCCATGACTTTCCCCAACTTTATCCTGATTTTTTTACATTTTCTAGACTTTTTCCCACTTTTTCCTATTTTTTCTCAACTTTTTCCTCAATGTTTTTAGACTTTTCTTGACTTTTCCCTGATTTTTTCTGTATTTTCCCTGACCTTTTTTTTTTACTTTTCCCCATTTTTTTTCTGGCTTTTTATCAACTTTTCCTGGCTTTTTCTTGACTTTTTGCCTGAATATTTCCAACTTTTTCTGACTTTTCTGACTTTATCCTGACTTTTCTCAACTTTGTCTGTACTTCTTTTCAACTTTTTCCTGACTCAATTTTTTCAAAAAGTTCCTGACTTTTTTTCAACTTTTTTCTACTTTTCCCAATTTTTTATAGACTTTATTCTGACATCAACATTTTCCAGACTCTTTCTTGACTTTTTTGAACTTTTCTTGGCTTTTTCTTGATTTTTTTTACTTTTTCCAAAGGTTTTCTTTTTACATTTCCACACTTTTCTGACTTTTCCCAACTTTTTTCCAAATTTATATTAACTTTTCCCTGACTTTTTTTCAGTTTTCCATCTTTTCTCAGACATTTTCTGACTTTACCCAAATTTTTCCTTTTTATCGATTTTTTCCTTTTTCTCAACATTTTTTACTTTTTTCTGACTTGTTCATGACTTTTTCCTCGATGTTTTACTTCACTTTACTTTTTTCTCAACTTTTTCTCTCAACTTTTTAATCAATTTTTCACGTTTTTCTTGACTTTTCTCTCAACTTTTTTCTAGATTCTTTCCCTGAGATTTTTCTGAGAATTTACCATCTTTTTCTCATCTTTCTTCTAGACCTTTTTCTCGACTATTCCCAGACTTTTTTCTAGACATTTTCTCATCTTTTTACACAATTTTTTCATGACTTTTCCTTGATTCATGTCCTGAATTTTTCCTCAGAATTTACCTTCTTTCTCACCTTTCTTCTCGAATTTTTCTTGACTTTTCCCAGACTTTTTCTCGACATTTTCTTTATTTTTCCACAATTTTATTCTTGACTTTTTATTGCATTTTAATGACCTTTCTCGACTCTTGTCTGACTTTTTCCCGAGTATTTACCTTGTTTTTCTCACTTTTATTCTTGACTTTTTTCTCAACTTTTTCCTGACTTTTTCCTCAACTTTTTTCTTGATTCTTGTCATTTTTCCTGAGAATTTACCTAATTTTTCTCACCTTTCTTGACTTTCTTCTCAACTTATCATAAAGTTTTTTCTCTCAACATTTTTCTCGACTGTACCCAGACTTTTTTCTCAACTTTTTAACAACTTTTCCTTGATTCTTTTCCTGACTTTTCCTGAGAATTTACCATCATTTTCTCATCTTTCTTCTTGACTTTTGCCAGGCTTTTTCTCAACTTTTTTCTTGACATTTTTCTCGACTATTTTGTTGAGTCTTTTCCTGACTTTTGCCTCAGAATTTTCTCACCTACTTTCTCAACTTTTTTATCAACTTGTTCTCACCTTTCTTCTTGATGTTTTTCTCTATCTTTCTTAGTGTTTTTCTTGACTTTTTTTCTCAATATTTTCCTGATTATATACCAATTTTCTCACTTTTAATCTCAACATTTTCTAGATTTTTTGTCTACTTTTTTCTCGCCTTTTTTCCTTGCCTTTTTTCTCAATTCTTTTCCAAAATTTTTCCTCAGAATTTACTGTTATTGTCTCAACTTTATTCTCGACTTTTTTCAAATTTTCCCAGACTTTTTTTCAACTTTTTAATCAACTTTTGTATTGATTGTTTCTTGACTTTTTTCTCAACTTTTTTCTCGATAATTTTCCCACTTTTTCCTGAGAATTTTCCATCATTTTCACAGTTTTCTTTTTTTCTATTTTATTGACTTTTCCCAGACATTTTCTCAACATTTTTCTTGATTTTTTTCCTCACTTTTTGCTTGAGAATTTACTGTCATTTCCTCACCTCTCTGCTTGACTTTTTTTCTTGATTTTTGCCAAACTTTTTCTAGACTTTTTTCTCCACTCTTTTCATGATTTTTCCTCAGAATTTACCTCATTTTCTCAATTTTTTTCACAATTTTTTTCACAACTTTGTTCTCGACTTTTTATTGATTGTATACAAACTTTTTGTCACCTTTATTCTCGACTTTCACATTTTATCGGCAATAATTATCTTTTTTCTAGTCTTTTTCTTGTCTTTTTTTCCTCAATATTTCTCTCAACATTTTTCTTGATTTTTTGACATTTTCCTAATGATCCCTTTTCTCACCTTTCTTCAAGACTCTTTTCTTGAGTTTTCCCAGATATTTTCTTGACATTTTCTCAACTTTTTTCTCAACATTTATCTCAACTTTTTCTCGATATTTTTCTGATTATTTACCATCTTTTCTCACCTTTCTTCTATACATTTTATCAGCTTTCCTCAGAGATTTTCTCAACTTTTTTATTGTCTTTTTTCTCAACTTTTTTTCTCAATTATTTTGTGGATGTTTTCCTTAGAATTTGCTGTCATTTTCTCACCTTTCTTCTCGATATTCTTCTCGACTTTTTCAACTTTCTTTTCTATTTTTTTCCTGACTTCTTCCTAAGATTTTCCTGTCATTTTTTGACTTTTTTATTGACTTTTCCCATATTTTCCCTCGAACTAGCATTGGAGGCAGCAGTACTGTCAATGGCCACCAGGGGGACGCTGGTGCAACACACCAGCACTGGACCCTGCTGTAACGTGAATAGCCACAGGAGGGCGCTAGTGAGACCCCAGTATTGTGGCCTGCAGAACTGCGAATGACCACAGGGGGCGCTAATGAGCCATAGCCAGTAATGCAGGCCCCACTGCAGGGGCTAGTGAGCCCGTCAGCATTGAGGCCTGCAGTACAGCAAATGTCCTCAGGGGGCGCTAGTAAGCCCATCCTGCATTGGGGCCTGCAGTACCGCAAATATCCACAAGAGGGCGCTAGTGAGTCATCTGAGCATTGAGGCCTGCAGTACCCAGTATGTCCACATGGCGGCACAAGAGACCCAATCAAGCATTGGGGCCTGCAGTACCAGGTATGTCCACAGGGTGGCGCCAGGGAGCCACACCGGCATTGTGGTCTGCAGTACCTGGAATGTCCACAGAAGGGCGCTAGGGAACCACCCATCATTGGAGCCTGCAGTACTGAGTGATGCGTGTGTCGTGTGTGTCCCCCCCCCCCCCCCATACACAGTACTGCAGCCCCCAATGCTGGGGTGGCTCATTAGCACCCCCTGTGGACATACCCAGTACTGCAGGCTCTAATGCTGGGTGGCTCCCTTTCGCCTCCCTGTGGTCATTCGTGGTACTGCAGGCTCCAAAGCTGGGGTGACATGACTAGATCCACAATATGGCCACTTGCAGTAATTCAGGCTCCCATGCTGGTGTGGCTTCCTAGCACTCCCTTGGGGGTGATTTCAAGAGTTCACCCCTGGTTTTAGGAATAAAAAGCACTTGATGGTGGCAGCAAATTCCACAACATCTGTGTATGGTGATTCCGAGGGGAAGTTTTCGGTAACCAGTGCCTGTAGAGGCAAAGGTTCTCTGTACTTTCAGTGCTGCAGGCTCCAATGCTGGGGTGGGTCACCAGCATCCCCCTGTGGACATTCATGATACTTGGGGACTCAGTGCTTTCACTGTTTCTGATGCCTACTCCATGCATAGGACTGATGAGATCCTAGACAAGTTGGGGGCAGCCCAGTTCCTCACTACTATGGACCTTATCAAAGGGTACTGGCAGGTGCCCTTGGATCCAGAGGTCAGGGTGACAACTGCCTTCTCCATCCCAATAGGGCTGTTTGAGTTCCTGATCCTGCCTTTTGGCCTCAAGGCCTTCCAGCACCTGGTGGATTAGTTACTGCCCTGGGAGCAGTACTATGTGGCCATAGAGGAGTGCCTGGCTGTAGTGCAGACCCTTAAAAAGCTGCAGCCATATTTGGGTGGCATTTTACCATGTACACTGACCACTCCCCCCAACCTGGCTGCATCAAATGAAGGGGTCAAATGCCAAGCTCCTGAGATGGAGCCTGCTCCTGCAGGACTATGACATGGAGGGTCCATGTTAAGGGGAGTGCCAGTATCATAACCGATGCTTTATCCTGCAGCAGGGAGCCTGAACTTCCCCAGGTCACCGTCCGAGTGACCCTGCTCAGTTTGGTCTCAAAGGGAGGGGGAGATGTGAGGAAGTGGGGAGCTTTGGAGGTTCAAAGGGTGTTGCATGCAGAGGAGGGACACTCTGTGCCCCTGGGAGTTACTGTTTTAACGTGGCAAGGGGAGAGGGAGTTTGTTGTTACAGAGAACAGCACAGAACTGGAGCCCCAGCGATTGGTGTGCTGGTGACCAGCAGACCCTGCTCAGAGGACACAGCAGGTTCTGGCCCAATGAAAGACAGTAGGCTGCAGAGAGGAGACCTTGCTGACCTGCCCAGATGGCTCCACTCAGGAGAGAACGACGGATGGAGGAGCGGAGAGGCAGAGAAAAGAGGGGCCCAGGCAACCCTGTCTACCTGGAGAGAAGACAATGGACAGGGGAGGGGCTGTTGCTGGGGGATATTGGAGGCTCTGCTGGAAGACGGTGGGTCTGTTCTGGACAGAGGGAGAACAGGCAGAGCTCACCTGACTGCAGGGGAATCAGATGTGCTGGGCTGTGGGAGGCCAAGCCTACAGGCCTTGAGAGATCCTTTGCTGCATTCAAAGCTCAATAGACGCTCCTGGTTTGTGCTGGCTGAGAGCCGTTCTGGGCTGGAGAACAGGGTCTACACTCGTGGCTTCTTGCGCAAGAAATATACAAATGAGGCTAAGCGAGGAGTATCACTGAGCCTCATTTGCATACCTAATGAGCCACCGTTTTTGCAAAAGAGGCTCTTGCGCCAGGAGCTGTCTATACTGCCCCTTCTTGCGCAACAAAAACACTCTTGCGCAAGGCCGCTAGGTGGACTATTTTCAGGAATAACGGCATTGTACAAATGGGTTTTGCAAGAAGCCGCAAGTGTAGACATAGGCTGGTTGGAGCCCGAGGGGGCTCATGGTGGAGACAGGCATGCAGAAGGCCCTGAGGCACCATCCTGGAGGCAGAGGGGCAGACCCCCCTGGTGAGAGTGGGCACCCCGAGAGGGTTGCCACACTGAAGTGGACCCCCTGAGAAAGGGCTGTCACAGTGGAGAGGGGGGTGCTGCCCAGGGACTGATGGGCCAAGCATAGGCATGACCTGTGACAGGACACCAAATGAAATTAATGGGTAGCAGGTTTAAAACTAATAAAAGAAAGTTCTTCTTCACACAGCGTGTAGTCAACCTGTGGAACTCCTTGCCAGAGGAGGCTGTGAAGGCTAGGACTATAACAGAGTTTAAAGAGAAGCTAGATAATTTCATGGAGGTTAGGTCCATAAAAGGCTATTAGCCAAGGGATAAAATGGTGTCCTTGGCCTCTGTTTGTCAGAGGCTGGAGAGGGATGGCAGGAGACAAATCGCTTGATCATTGTCTTCGGTCCACCCTCTCTGGGGCATCTGGTGCTGGCCCCTGTCGGCAGACAGGCTACTGGGCTAAATGGACCTTTGGTCTGACCCAGTACAGCCGTTCTTATGTCCTTCAAGGCAGGAGGCTGGAGGAGAGTGGGAATACAGGAGTCAGTGCAGGGGCCTGGAGATGTGGGGGCCCCAGGGCAGAAGGCTGGAGGTGTGAGAGGGCTCAAGAGTCAGGGTTGTGGGATGATGAGGGGCTCAGAGTAGGGGAGGGAGGGCGCGGGAGTCAGGGCAAAGAGTTGAGGGCTTGTGAGTGCTCAGGGGAGAAGGTGGTCCAGGAAGGAGGTGGGGGCAGCAGCAGGCCTCACAACCTACTACTGGCTGTTCCCTGGGGCAGGGGGGTGCTACTCAGACCCTGTACTAGCTGCCAGCCAGGGCGGTGGGGAGGAAGGGGACAGGCATTTCTATTAGTTTGTGGGGGCTTTGGCAGAGCAACAGACAAGAGAAAGTATTTCAAGACTTATGCTTTAGAAAACCCCACCAATGTGGTGTGCAAAACAGGGCTGGTACCCACCCTTAGACTCCTTTGAAATCCACAGTGTTAAAGCGACAATGCCTTCACCAGCTGGGATTCAGCTCCAGGCCACAGAGAACTTCTCCAGACACATTTTGGAAACTGATGAAGCCTGAGTTAGCCTCAGTCTCACTCCTGCTCAGAGGAGCTGAGTCTTGCTTGGTGCACTTCCCCCTTTCTATGCATCTTCAAAATTATGATCAGGGAAGAGTCATTTTGAGCTTCTTTAGAAGTAGTATGTGTGGGCTACATGGCTCCAGCCAGCTGGCTAAGGCAGGCCCGCCCACTGCCTGTAATTATTAGCAACTGTGGTTAGTAGTGTCTTCACTGAATGAAGTAACATGATTGATGAATTGGCTTGTAAACCATGATCATTAGTGATGGGTTTTGAGCAGGTTTGTTGCAGCTGTAGGAAGATCTTGATGTTTGAATTAGATAATTTCCTGGAGCTAGAGTATACATGTAACTTGTTTTAAGCATCCAGAAGTGCTTAGATTTTCAAACCACATAGAACAGTGGTTCTCAATTTTTTTTCAGACCATTTGAAAATTGCTGAGGGGCTTAGTGGACCATTTAAAGATCTTTCCAAATGTTTGTACCCTTGTGACAGATTGTAAAATACTTTGGCTTGTTGCCCTATATAAAGAAAACTTAGAACAAAAAAGCTTTTTTACAAATAAAAGCACACAACTCATTTTATTATGAAGAGGGGTCTCTCCCCACACCACAGCAGCCAGAGCTGGGGCAGGGAAGGAGGGCCATCTCTCCCTGGCAGCCACATCCCTGGAGATGGGGAAAATCATCTCTTTCTCTGGCCACCACAGCCCAGCATGTCCCAAATTATCCACAATTCCTCTTCTCATCCTCATGCCCCCCACCAAGCCATCACCTCACCTTACATGCAAGGGGCCAGGAACCTATTCAGTGGAGCCACAAATTAGGTGGGTGGCCCTTCATTGTCTCATGTGCAGCCACCTGGCTGCATACCTCAGAGCAACTATTTACAGGCCGACCCCACCTGAACAGAGCTCACAGACCACAATCTGAGAGCCTCTGGCTCAGAACTTAAGACAGTAGTTTAAGCCACAAAGATGGTAACCCTAGAACTAAAGTCACATGCCTAGCTCTAGCTTTTGTTGATTGGCTGCAAATCTGGCCCTCTTCCCAGCATAGCACCATCCTAGAGAGGGTTGTTCTCTTGCTGCTGCGTATCCCATGCACGCACAAGGCCAAATGGAGCTAACTTACTCCTTAACAGAGCTGATGCTCCTCGCACATTGGGCTGGTCAGTGTCTCTGAGCCTCTGTTGTGCCCCTCTGTAAAATGGAGATATTACCATTGCCCTACCACAGTAGGAGTTAATGATAAATATACTGAAAACGGAGCCTCAGATATTACAGTAATGAGGCCGAATAAATACGCAAGTCAGGTTGCTTGGGTGTGTTGGCTAGTACATTCTTCAAGTGAGCCAGCTCTTAGTAATCTGAACATTCTGCCTTCACTCTGTAGTTAAGCAACATATAAAAATCCATTCTCATAGTTATGGCAATATCTTTGCAGCGTCTATTGCACTAAGTATTAAACAGACAGACATTTCATTTGGCAGGGGAAGGAGCCCCAGAGAATGTTCTTTACTAGGAAGGGAAGAAAAGATCCCAACTTCGTTTCAACAGAATCAAGGGAAATTAGGGGCTTCTGGAGCTTTAGTATGGATGCAAACACTTCAGGTCATGTGACTTCTGCAATATTCAGGCCCAGCAAACGAGGTATGACTTTTGCTAAATCAACAGATAGACTGACTGTCCTCTGGGGAGGGTTAAGGTATCATCAGAAGGAACTAGAGTTAGTGCACAATGAAGAATAAGGCAAGCATCCCTGCCACCTACAGTCAAATCCAAGTCTGCTTTTGTTACCCTCTATAGCCCTACTAGGGCAATGACTTTGGAAATTATAAACACCACGCTGGAAGTTGCATATGGTGTCTCCTCTTTATACTTACGGGGGAAAGATACTGGATTGGTAGCACTAAAGAACTGACCACTTGTTCAGCCTGCATAGTCTGCCAGTACCTGATTACCTACTTACAGTGCTCCAGCACAATGTTACTCAACCTTTTTTTAAAATAAAGAACTTTTTAAAAAAAGAAAAAATTGTAAGTACCCCCCCAATGCACCCACCCCAGAGCCAGGCACCCCCACTCTAACCCAATGCTCCTCCCCTCCCCCAGAGCTAGGCACCGAATGTATGATAACCCTACCTTTCAATCGCCCGCTCCCACCGCCCAGCCCTGCCTCAGCTGCTTGACTGCAGGGTGCAAGTGGCCCACCAGCGCCAGGCTCACCACATGAGGCTGTGCTCTCCCACCCCAGCCTGGTGTCCCCCTATTGTGGTGCCCAGGGGCAACTGCCCCCCCGTACCTCCCTCACTATGCCACTGATGTGGGGGCAGTCCTTTAGAGCAAAGCTTATTGTGCCCTTCACCATCTTTTAGCTCGTCTCCACAGTGCCATGGGGAAGGGGCGATGGGGATGCATTGTACTGAGCTGCTGGTGGAGGTGGGGGTAATGCATGTCTCCAAGTTCAGCCACCCTCCCGGCTGCAGCACCCCAGGGAGGCTGATGGAGAGGAAACAAACTAGGAGAGGTGGCCGTGGAAGAGATTTTTTTTTCCCCTCCCCACCCAAACTTGCCTCCCAACTTGGAACTGACCTGAGTCTCACCAGAGTCACCACAGCCACATGCTTTTCCCACCAGCACTGGGGCGTGTGTACAGAGCAGCAGTGAATGGTCCGGCTTTGAACATTCAATTTGACAGGCATGTGCCACCGCCCCCTCCCCAATCCCATTTGCAGGGCAAAAATCTCAGACTTTTGCTAAATTTCATTTGTATTGCCGTAGCCCCCAGACGGCTCTCGCATACCCCTAAAGGGTACATGTATCACTGATTGAGAAACACTGCTCTAGCACACAGTGAAGAGATTACTGTGCTGATGGGAGGGGGTACTCCACCTCCCTAAGAGGCAGTAGCTGATTAGACAGGAGAAGCCCGCCCACCAACATGGCACTATCTTTAATGGGGGATACGACAGTATAATTAGTGACAGTTATACCAACATACATTGGTAGTGTGAACCAAGTCTAATTGCCCCAAAGTCAGTGAGCTATGCAAGTTTCCACCTGCTTAGCTGACCTGCTCTCCAAATAGGTACAGCACAAGCAGCAGCAGCGAAATTTTCTGACAAAGTTCTCTGAAAGGAGCACCTCTCAGACTCTGGAGGTAAACCATGTTCATTCAGTCCTGGGCTCCCAAGTGACAATGATGATGGTGCCTGTTTAGCAAGACTCAAACTTATTCGTTTCACCTAAATAACTATCATTACTAAAGCCATATCTGCATCCAGAGAGAGAAATAGAGGTAAAAAAGTTTCCATATGCTATTGTCTAGCTAACATTAAGTCCTGTGAGTGTTGTGCAAAGTAGCCACCTTGATAAAACCTGAGGATTCTCAAGCAGCAGGCTCCTTGGGACAGTGTCTGCTACATGGGTAGAAACTGACACTAAAGTATGATGGCAATGGAAAAATCGCTGAGCTCATCACCTCAGAGCAGGCATCAGAGACCATGAGCGTCCTCTGTCTAGGAAAGGCCAAAGGAGAGAAGAAGACCACTTCACCTAACCCTGGGCACTCAGATTAAAAGTCTGATGCTCTACCAATTGAGCAGTCGACTCCATACCAAATAGCTTGACGACACAAGCTGTAAGTAAGGGACTTAATCGGAGTCATTTTCCTACTGATCTTCTCCCTGTAAAGACTAGTAGCTTGCCACCTACAGGACAGCTGCCAAATCTCATTTCGTTTACAGACATGGAGGAACACAATACAAGAACTCCTCTGCCAGGCACATTCTATATCTTCAAGACAGGAGAAATTCCATCAGCCAGACCAGAGACTTTATCCCAGAAGGCAGGTGAGTTTGGGGCCAATGCAGGATCTCTTAGCACAGACTGATTGGAGTGAAGTTGAATGCTTACAATAACGGCTTGTTGACCTCCTTTACATTTTTATTGCATATTCAGTTTCAGATATCATAGTTAAGTTTGAATGTATGATTACTCTTTCCCTCCTCCCTTCCCCTCCCCACTAAAAATCTGGTAGCACTGCACAAAAAAAGCCAGCCCCATTAATCTTTTCAAGACCAATGCAGGGCTTTGCAGGATCAGTAAGAGAAGCAGTTTGTGTTTATGGTACAAGCAATCTTCATCTAGTAGCTATATTTTATTTCAGAACAACTTCCTTCCCACCCCTCATCCAGAATCAGACAAACAATCCTTTAATCAGTTCTAGCTCAAGAAAAAGCTACATGATTCATAAAGACTATCAAGAATCCAATTCCTAGTTATACAGCTGACAAAGCAGCAGTATCAGTTCAGGTGTTTGTCTAGTCACTTACAGAAGCAGTCTCCTTTCCCTATATCAAAACATAGTGTGACAAAGCAAGGAGGCAACTCCCTCATCAGTGACATGTAGATACAACCTTGCTAAGGCATTTTCCCCACTGCTGTAAATTGTGTTCAAACACAAAACTGCTAGGTGTTTGTAATCACTTCTAGAGTCTATGAAGCCTATAGCCAGGGGAACAATGACAATCAGCTTGACCTGATCTACCAGTAAGCTACTTTTTTACTACTTCTCTCATGCACCATGTCATCTCTTAAAGTGGCCTTTCATTGTATTCACTACCACCACCCCATGAGAAAGGAACCAAAAGGCTTTTTAAACTCTGAGGTTCATAGTTTCACTTTTCTCCCACAACCATTAATATTGCTAGCATACGAAACAGAGCACCATTTCTTTAAATTTTGCTGATATTCAGTAAGAGGAACTCAAGAACCACTAAGACTTTGGCAGTTAAGCCAAAGGACATTCATATGTTTTAAGTCATGTAAGTGCAGCTCACTCAAATGTTCTGTTTAAACTATAATCTGAGTAAGGCAATGTCCCCCCCAGTAATTCACTCTTTAAAGCTTAACTTCCAAAGCAGGTCCAAATACTTGAGCAATGTCCAGTGCTCCACACCATCAAATCCTAAGGACTATGGAATTTGGCCCTATTTTAAGTCAGACTCCTATTCTTTGTGGAAAGCAGCACAAGGCTGAAGTTCTAGTTATCAATTCCTCAGTGATGGTTGGTGACCTTCTCTAAGAGGAATTTAAGCTGCAAAAGCTCGATTCGAGGAATAAAACAGGTAGGTCCCAGTGCTACTTGGAAGCCTTTTCCCAGGATTTTTATCCACTGGTGACAGGTAATTAATCAAGTTCCTTTTTTAGATTGTAGCCCTTAATGCTTAGGAGAGAGGTGGGGGATGGACCAAACAGCACAACTTTGCTATTACATAACGGAAATCTTACACCTGCTTATGTCAAGATTAAATATATTGTTTAACCTCACTAGATTGGGTGAATCAACTCTGCATCCTCAGGAATACATTGGTGTCCCTCATTCTTATTCTTGGCACTGTCCTGTCAGAAAAGGACCTCAGCTGTCAACAAATCAGACCACCTACAGACTTCTTAACAAGAGTTCACCCTCTCTGTGCAAACAAACAAGCATAGACCCAACCATCCCCATCTCCTCTAACAGTTAGCAGCATTAACATATGGTTTAGTGCAAAAAAAAGCAAGAGCAGCTTTATCCGGACTATAGTTTACTATCAAGTTATGGGCGGGGAGGGAAAAGTCTTAAATGTCTGGTATATCATTTGGCTGATTAGCTTTGGAAGGGATCTGGGAATTTGTCCTATCTATTTTTAATGTAAACAGAAAGAAAAGTTCCTGAGTTGGGAGCAGATAAAAATGCTCCTGCACAGTAATTTAAAATAAGAGCTCTTCATGCTTGACCTTAGTAAAATATCGCCGTAGTTAAACTTAAGCAATACTATGAGATCTCCAAACAAAACTCATACAAGATGCACGGGGTGATGATCAAGGTTCAATAGACTGTCTCTGGAATAGTAAAAATAGGTCTCTACATTTTCAATTTGCTTAACCTTGACTGCCCATCCCTCACAAGCTTGGCTGATGTTCCTTAGTGTTACTGAAGAGTAGTTCTTCCAGCAGCTGGAGAACCAAAGACAACTTAGCATGTGCAAAGAGAACCCAAGCGAAACATTGTTTAAAAATAGAAGGGTGCTGGGGAATCTGCTTTGAAGATGGCTTTGTCTGAAAGCTCAGTGACCTTCCTTATCAGTCTTATTTGCCATTTACGTGCCTCATCAAAGAACCCATAATATGTTCAGTCAGATGTTCAGAGCTGCAAAGGTCTTCACTAGGGTCACTTGTGTATCAAAGTCTGTCTCGCTCTTGTTGTTATCTGCATTGTTACTTCTGTTTGCCACGACTTTCTGCCGATGCCTTTCTTCTTGACGCTTCTTCTTCTCTAGTCGCTGCTGCTCCTTCCTTTGTTTATTGGATACCTTAAAAGGAAGAGTCCAATAATAAATACACCTTCAAACATCCACAGGCCCTGCTCAACAGAGGAATATACTGTGTTCTGCAGCTTAAGGAGACAAACAGGATGATATTAAAGCACAAGGCCACAAAGTAGAGGCCTGGACATACATACATAGTCACTCTCTCAGGATTTTAGCATCTTCTCATTTGGGAAAGAGGCCACATGTTAGTGAAACACTCTTGTTTTCCCGTGCCAGAAGAGCGTAGCTTGACACAGGTCCGATCCCAGCAGTACAGCTAGCCAATACAGGGAAGTGCATGTCTTGCAGCAATATAACAAGTTTGTATATAAGGGCAAAATGTTTCCAGGATTAATCCTTAATCAAGGACTTCACTGGAACGTCTGAGTTCTGCTGAATCTGCAGCCAACTTGCTCTCAACCCTCCCATTCAATACCTTTGAGAAATGCTTTTTGTTGGTTTGATTCTCTTCATCTGGGCTAGCCTGTGTCTTGTTCTCTGTTCCATCCTGATGCAATCCCTGATTTCCAAAGATTCTGGTGCCACTTCCATTCTCCTCCCACAAGGCTGAGCTACATGACTTCTCACTTTTGACCTGGATCTCACACTCTTCTTGAGAATCTATCAAGGGAAGAGATTTCACTCAGACACTGATCCACCATCTCTTCATTACAGAATGTCACTGGGTTCCCAGTGGGCTCTCTACAATGTTTTCATTTGGGGGTGGAAGCAGCATACACTGCTTAAAATATTTAGCTAATTATGGGGCTTCGTAACCAGTTTACGAAACCCATGCAGGGTTTTTTAATCCTCAAATTTCACACCCATTCAAAGATATACATATGATCCTCTTTTGTATAAGAATGCACTTGCCCCTTGCTGCTTTTCAGTAGCGTGCTTTCTACCTGCATTTGCTTTTTATTTACTTTGTGGGGAAGATATCCTCAGGACCAAAAAGTCACAGGTGAAGGGACCCCAGAAACTGGAGTGCAACAGCAAGTTTGGAATGGGTTAGAATCAATGAGATCAATCAACAAGCACTGAAAATGCATTTACTTGGGGGACTGACTGACTGTAACCTGAAGTGGAGTCTTGTAGCACAAACCCAGCCTAGGTTGGTTGGACCAGCTGTGTGGTGTCCTAGATTAAATCAGTTGGTGGGTTCATTCCAGGTCCTAGCATAGTCACAGAAACCAGCTTTAGAGACAGCACCACACTGGAAATCTCAGCCCAAGTGGGCAAACATTGATCAGAGTCGAAATTTACCCTCATCCCCTCAAAAGCGTTCCTTCTAAGCCAGGGGAAGCTTAGAACAACTGAGAAGCTAGCACTGGCAGTAGCAGTGCAATCCCCATCATGCAAACAAGGAGAGCACCTTTGTCTCCAGTGCTCTTCGGACAGCATTTTTTCAGAAACAGAAGTATTCAAGAAATGCTCCCTTTACTTACAGATTCTTTGTACTTCATTCACTTGGAGAATGGCAAATATCGCAGAGTCTATATCATAGTTCTTCACTTCCAGAATCTGGATGATTAAATCAACGTCCTATCCACAAACAGATGTCGTTAGCACATGAACCACTCAGACCTGTTTGGTTACCTGCACATTCTAGCTAAAAGCAAAATTTACTTGGGCAATTCTTACAAACTTGCACGTTCCTAGTTTTCACTAGGGCAGAATAAAGAGCAATGTCAAGTGTGAGATTGTAATGAAAATTTTGGTTTTAAACTCAGCAGCAGAATCCAGAAATTCAGTAGACTATACAGTCATGTGCATGAGTGCTGACATGCCAATGTCTAGGCTGCATAATCTAAGCATGTCAGACTGTAAGAGTTCTTTGTCTGTATGTATTGCAGCACTCTGGAACCCAGTTTTTGGTCAGCCCCTATTAACTATACAGATAATAATCCACAGGATTGTAATTAGCTACTGCTAATTACAGCTATTTAACAATGACGGTCAATGCGTGTAGAGATTTTTAGGTGCTCGCTTTGAGATACCTTAAAGGGCCTGAATTTCAGAAAGAACGCTCAGTATGAAAATCTGACACCTTCAGGAGCCTCAAGCCAAATACCCCAAAATCACTAGTCATTCTTGACATACACTTCACCTGTAGATAGTATACCTGTATTATAAAGCACATCCCTTCAAAGTCCTGACCAGTGATTTGCAGCTCTGGTGCTGAAACTGCTCAGTAACATCAGCCCAAGAACCACCCACAGGTCAACTTTCATGTAAGAAGAGGTGCCTTCCATTGTGTGCATCAGAAATGAAGGATTAGATTAGATACTGACTGAACACCCAGTTGCATTGCGGACTTTTTGTATAGCGTCTTCCATTTCATCCTCTAACTCCTCTTCAGATTCATCTCTCTGTGGCTTGATTTGCTCCCTCTTATTCGATTCATTTTTACTCAGCATCTGCAGTGACAAGAACACAATGAAAAATATCAGCAAGGGTCAACTCAGACTCCCATCGCATCTGAAGATACTGTCATTTCAAGATACAACAAAGGAAACCTAGTGCTGATAATTAAACTTGGCTAGATAATTAAACACCTTCGCTTGGGAGGTCTTTTATTTAAAAAAAATTCAAACAGATAGTTTGTCCATTGTCATTTCCACTGTTGCCTGAATCTTGCATTATATGGTGAAATGCTTCTGATTTAGGGCCATGGTGTCCACCCTGTAGCTACTACAGTGACTATTGCTATAGCAAACTAGCCAGACCCAACTGGCCAAATAGTTACATGTAGCCAGCAAGTTGGACACCACAGATTTAGGGTCATGTATAGCAAGCAGACTTAGAAACTTTTAATAAAATAATGTAAATGGTGTATGCTGTAGAATTGCATGCAAAATAACTCCAGGACAGCTCACTCTATAAGCCTCCATGGTTAACAAGGGCCCAAAATAGCTTTAGGGTGAGTGTTTCACTTTCTTTGACCTGCTTTGGGTTTTTACATTTGGAGGTGCATGCATATGATGTATTGACATAGTTCAAGGACACTTGAGGGCCCCAGTACTGATCAGAGGAAACTAGAATGCAGTAGTTTCTGGATCCCGATTCTGTAAATGTAGAAACTTTCTTCAACAGCCTATTCAGTGGATATCAATTATAGCAACTCTGAGGTATATTTGACATGCTCCAAAATGCTAAACACCAACAGAGTCAATGAGTGGGACCATGTCTAGGGATGTAAGGGACTAGTCGAGTCCAGTACTTGACTACTCACCCCCACCCCTTTGCTGCCTTTGTATTGGAGGCTGCAATGGGGGTGGGAAACAGGTGCTGGGGGGAGCCTGTCCCCGTCCCCCCACTGCTGCTCAGTCCTGGCTTCATGCTGGCTCTGGGAGCTGCCCCTGCTGTGGCTCTGCAAAGTGCTTCCCCATATCAACTACAGGCAGTCCCCGGGTTAAGTACAAGATAGGGACTGTAGGTTTGTTCTTAAGTTGAATTTGTATGTAAGTCGGAACTGGCGTCCAGATTCAGAAGCTGTTGAAACTGACCAGCAGCTGACTACAGGAAGCCCGAGGCAGAGTTGCTCTGCCCCGGGCTTCCTGGAATAAGCCGCTGATCAGTTTCAACAGCGGCTGAATCTGGACGCCTGGGACAGAGCAGCTGGGGCGCTGCCGGGTAGGTCCCCGCAGCGCCGCACCTCCGCGCTGCGGGGACCAACCCGGCAGCACTCCAGCTGCTCTGCCCCAGGTGTCCAGTTTCAGCCGCTGCTGAAACTGACCAGCAGTGGCTGAATCAGGACGCCTGGGGCAGAGTAGCTGGGGTGCTGCCGGGTTGGTCCAGTACTGCCGAGGAGCAGCGCTGCGGGACCAACCCAGCAGCGCCCCAGCTGCTCTACCCCAGGCGTCAGCGAGAAAAGCCTGGTCTGCTGGGGGTGGGCGCACTAGCTGCGCCCCCTCCAGCAGACCAGGGAGACGCGGAGGACACGGGCGGCGGGACTGCGGCACATCTCAGCGGTCCCGCTGCCCGCGTCCTCTGCGGCTTTGCTCCGTGTCTCCCTGGTCTGCTGGGGGGGCACCCCCAGGAGACCAGGGAGACGGAGCGGCTTTTCTCACCGCGGAGGACGCGGGAGGCGGGACTGCCTGCGTCCTTCGCAGCGAGAAAAGCCTGGTCTGCTTAGGGGCGGCGCACTACCTTCGCCCCCCTCCCCCCCACCACCCCACAGCAGACCAGAGAGATGCGGAGTAGCTTTTCTCGCCGTGGACGGCGGGACCGTGGCGCATCTGGGCGGTCCCGCCGCCTGCGTCCTCCGCAGCGAGAAAATCCCCGTTCGTATGTAGGGATCCGACATAAGTCAGATCCACGGAACCCGGGGACTGCCTGTACAAGATTAGTCAATTACAGATTGTATCCACTACACCAGTAATTATGAACCAATCAATAGAAGAGGCACTGCCAGTCGATCTCAAAGCAGTATTTCCAGCCTTCTGCCCCTCAAAACTGGAGCCAAAGCCGGCTTCCTGCAGGGGTGAAGAAGTCCTGCAGCTCCGCACCAGATCCAACTTCTCAGGAAGCACGTGCGCACTGCTCCTCCCCTCCGCACAGCAGCACGTGCACGTTCTTGTCTTGCCTTGCCTTCCTCCCCCCATGCACCAGGGAGACGGGGGCAGAGTATTAAGATGGCAGCGGATGATCCAGAGCGGCTGGATTTGTTAAAGAAGCTGCATGTGCACTTCATCTAGTGCTGCCAGCAAATCCTTCCCGAGAGATACTCGTCCCTAGAGACCCCCTGGCCAGACACCCGCCAGCACCCCAACCTCGTGGCCGGATGCCCCCCAGCACTCTGCCCCCGCCCTCCTGGCCAGACACTTACCTACATGCTCTTATACACTACTTCTCACCCAGATTCTGCACTCCTATCCCTATCCCACTCACTGGCACTCTGTCCCGTACAATGGATCCCTCATTTTGGCCCCACTCCAGAGCCTAGGAAGGCCCACAAAATCCACTAACCCTGGAACCCCAGAAGAGTTATTCTGGTGTGAGGCCTTGAACCTCAGTCCTACCTACCCTCCCCCTCTCACACACACTATGGGGCTAGAGTGACAGGGGACTGAGGTGTCAGTTGGGGCCACATCAGTGAGGGTTGGGGGTTTTGGAGGGGTTGGTTTTTTGCATCTCACTTGTGTGGTCCCCGGCTGATTTTTCTGTGGGTCCGTGGTTCCCTGACTTAAAAAAAATGTTTCTTGCCCCTCCCATAAATAAAGACAATGTTGAAACATTTTGTGTTGGATATAATATTTTATTTAAAAATGAAGCCCAGCCAACAAGCCCCCATTTGGGGCCAAGCTCCTACCTGGCTACAGCATCGTAACACCCCTGCATCTCCCCCACACACCCCAACGCTGATCCCATCATACACCTGAACCTCCTGCCTTGCAACCCCCACACCTCCAACCCTCCACCTGACCCCAACATTCTCCTGCCTGGAGGCCCCTCCCCGAGCCAGCATCTCCTTCTCCACCTCCTCCTGCATCCAAATTCCCTCCCAGAGCTTGCACCTGTCACCCCTTCCCACACCCAAATCCCTCATTCCCTCTCCAGAGCCCACACCTCCTGTGTCAACCCGGTGAGAGTGAGTAAGGGCTGGGGACAGCAAGTGATGAAAAGGAGGGGAATGGAGAGGGCCTAAGGTCAGGGGTGGGGTAACTCTTGGTTTTCCCTGACATTCAAAAAGTTATCGTGGATGTAAAAAGGTTGGAGATCACTGGACTACACAATTAGCCAAATACCTGTTCCTTAACATCTTTAACCATGACACCACCTGCGTGCACACACACATGCCCCCCCATCAAAGATAATCAAGCACTTTTGACATTCAATCAAATCGTGCAGACAGAAACAGGGAACCCAGACTCTGGTCTGAAGTCCACAACTGACCAGACAAGGTCATTCTGATATCACTGACCTCTGTTTGAAGATGTGCAGGAGCTTCAGAGTTGTCATTTATTCGCCGCACGCTATCGTAGTGCTCTCCATAGCGATAGGCGATGTGCAGTTCTCTTACGTTGCTTTTATCGGTGCCTCGAATCTGAGGAAGATTGAGAGATTCCTAAAGATGCCTTAGAACTGAATCACCTTTACATTTTGAAGAGCATTTGATTTCTTTTCAAGTAGTGCTTACAACTAGCACAAAACATTGTCCTAAACTACCTAGTTAGCCAATACCTGAAATAAGGAGCATTTATCCTGTAATCCAGACATTCCTAAAATAACATTCATAGTACGCAACCTGTAGTGCTAGGAAGCCAAATTAGCAGCTTGAAACTTGTGACTTTAGAAATGCAGGGATGGTCAATTAAAGTATACTAGAGCAAGCCTCGAAATGTATTTTATTTTCCATGAAAAACATTAAAGCTTTCATCTGTGCCACACAAAGCTTAGCAATATCTGTAGAAAGACTCCTAGCCTTGGAATTAGCTGCTTCTAAAGATGCAACAGCTGCTAGAACTAACTCCAGCTCAAAGTATTGGTAGATACCTTGATATTTTCCCAGCCCTGAACTGGAATGCAGAGAATTAGATCCTTTTTCATAACTAAATATTTGTAAGTCAACTGCTCCTTTACTTCCCTGCCAAACCCGATGCCCTGTCCCCAAAGGAGCACAAAAAAGTTGCAGCTCTTGCGTGGTATAGCATTTTGCAATTTCCTTATCCCTCCAGACTTCTGAAAGCAGCTAAAAAAGTATTTTCCTACTCACTTTTAAATTGTATCTGAAGTATGTCCTGTTTCAGATTTCAAACAAGCGTCTGCCAGTTATTTCACCTTATTTTGACCTTCAAGTCACCAATTCCACAGCTTGTCATTTACCTCTCCATTCACATTCCATTATTTTTTAAGGTGGCCAACATGCTGGATGGCAACAAGATTTATTTTTAAGCATAGCCAGCTTTTTTTTAAATCTACAGGAGGGTGAATGGCAACATATAGAACCTGCACTTCCAACAGGGCATTGTGAAAGGGAAAAAACCTGACAAACCTTTTTAGTGTTAACTCTGCCTACCAAAAGAGAAGCTTTGTAAGCTTCCAGCTGATAAACTAGGCCTGTAAGTAGAATTTTGTTGTTTCCTGCATATCGTCATCTTTTCTGCAATCAATTCTCACCTTTATTCATAAAACACTTAGGCTAATTTGTATGGGAAATAGACCTCGTTAATGAGAGCACCTTAAGCAAAAGGAGAATAGCAAAGGCATCATTGGGCACAAAGCAAACCCTGTAATTCCATGTAGGATAGCGATAGAGATGCAGTCGTGTTAGTCTGGTCTAGCTAAAACAAAAGACCGAACTACGTAGCACCTTAAAGACTAACAAGATGGTTTATTAGGTGATGAGCTTTCGTGGGCCAGACCCACTTCCTCAGATCAATTTGTGGAAGAAAGCCCACGAAAGCTCATCACCTAATAAACCATCTTGTTAGTCTTTAAGGTGCTACGTAGTTCGGTCTTTTGTTTTACCTGTAATTCCATGTGTAACAGGCACCAAGTCTTTTTTCCCCCCAAATAAATCAAGGGAATTGATCCAAATGCCAATGGAAAGATGTCCAGTGACTTCACTAGCTTTGGTTTGGAGGTGGCCAAAAATGACTTAAGAAATAAGAAAAGTGGGAGACATTGACCACTTGCTCTACCAGGATTTTTTTCAGGCTGGTTGCTTTATGCTTAAGGTGGGTCTCTAACAAGTCAACCTACGTCTTGTCCACTGTTGAGACCAAGGATTCAAGTGAAACATGAAAAATAAACTCTCCTCAAGGCAGTCACTCTGATGCACAATGGTGGCTGTAGGGAGAGATCTACACAGCTGCACCAATATACCTATTTTGTGGTTAGGGGACTTCCATCTCAGGGGCTGTCAACTAGCACCTTTTGTCAGCACTGTATTCAACCACACAACACAGAGAATCTCCATTACAAGCCCTGTAGTTATGGCACTGAAAGGTCCATGAACACAGGAACACTCGTGCATTAATTGTTGAGATGATACTCAGTGTACTGATAAGAGTGAGCACATCAACTTGCACGTCCCGCTCAATACAATAACCTAAATAACATCTCCATGATCTCCTACATAGTGGTTGCCTTTACAGGCTCCGAGAAGCTAAGTAGAGTAGAACTTTAGTTCTGAACGCCTCAGGAATGAAGGTTGTTTGTAATTCTGAAATGTTTGTAATGCTTAACAAAACATAGTTATTTCAAAAGTTTACAACTGAACACAGACTTATTGCAGCTTTGAAAATTTACTATGCAGACAAACAATATTGTTTTTTTGGTTCAGTAGTTTATGTTTAACACAGTAATGTGCTATATTTACTCATCTCTGCACTGCCTGATGGCTTATTTCTGGTTCCAAATGAAGTGTGGGGTTGACTGGTCAGTTTGTAATTCTGAGGTTCTCTTGTAGCTGAGCATTATTCCTGGATGATTCATATTTAGCTAATTTAAGACAGTAGGAATGTTTTTTCTTTAGAGCACGTGGGTTAGTTATCTACCATAAGTAGGGTCATCTAAATTCTAGATGCACTTTTCTGATTCTGAAATCCATCCAATAGCTTGCAGCATGCTAGGGAGCATTTAAGATGTAAGTTTTACGTTCCAGATTGTAATCTGCTCTGACTCCACAGTAAACCTAATATCTGTGCATTTTACTGTGCTATTTGTAAAGGAGAACTGATCCTTTACAGTCACTTTACTCAAGCACTGACACACAGAGATGAATGCTCCAGGACTGAAGATACAGGCTAACATGCTGCACCTCTGAATACAGAGGGGAAAGGTTCAATATGGGTCCATTTACTATGAGAATCTTCAGAGATAACTCCTTCTTTTGTCTTTTCAGACTGCAGGTGTATTCGCCAACCTCCCAAGGGAAATGGTTAACACATGCCAAACATGCTGTTATATTACAGAGGATTGAGGCAGACTAACAAAGAGCTCTCTCAAACATCTCAGTCCCTGCAAAGTCCACATTCATATACTGTGGAGACATTTCCCTGAATGTCATTCAACATACTGCTAGCAAACATGGCAAGTGAAAACATGATACAACTTGATAATTCATTTATTTCAGTAAAACAACAATTTAAAGCAGTTGTAGCTTTCAAAGCAGTCCAGTAGTAGAGTTAATTAGGACACAAATCTTAGGAAATACACAGAGAAGGGACAGAGGACAAAAAGAACTGACCAAACAGATATCTGCACATCCTAGAAATTCTGGGTTCCTATTAGGGATGTTAAATATTGGTTAACTGAATAGTCAATTAACCTCATGAATTCAGTTACTCGACTATTCTACAGTCTCTGGAAGTGGGGCTGGCAGCCAGTGAAATCTGGCCTCACTCCCGAGGAGCCCCTTGCCACTGCACACTGCTATCTCTGTACCAGAGGCATCAGCATGGAGTGCCAGGCAAGAGCTGGTCCACGAGGGAGCCAGTTTAAAAAAACAGCTCCCCTGGCAGACTGGCTGCTTGTCGCCCTGCACAAGCAGCCAGTCTGCCAGGGGAGCTGTTTTGCAGCAGCCCCTATCTAAGGAAGGGGTCTGAGCTCCCAGACCCAGTATGAGCCAGAACTAGGCCAGGTTGCCTGCCCGAAGGCTCTTCATACACTTTAAATGCAGAGCCACAGCAGAGGTAGGTCCCAGATCTAGCAAGCAGGGACTGAGCCATGCTGCTGACCAACCTGCTAAAAATTTACTGGCAGGGGGAGAAGGTGCATGTAGTCTATTGTATTAACCTATAAGCTTTTGCTCATCAGTTAATCGACTATACTACTAAATCCCTAGTTCCTGTAGCTAAATCAATACTGCTTTGGCCAATGTTAATTTGGCCTGCAGAGTTATGGCAGGAACTTTACATTCTATCCAACCCATGTCAAGGCATTAACTCACTCTGCACTTCCCCAGAACATCAACGGACAGAGCTTCACACACAACTGGCATCAAAAGGTCTCATCACAACACTGACTCTTTTGTAAGAAAAAAAAATAATTGTGGTGAGGCAGTTAACCTAACTCCTAAAGCACACCGCCACTACGAACCTTCCCCAACCTTAATTCAGTATCAAAACATTAATCCAATACATAGTCCTGATCCCTCAGTTTAGGCAAGTCTGGCTTAAAACGGAGAGATGCCAGTTTACATGAGAACTGTTTGGTAAGACATATTTGTGTTTCACATGTTCAATAGCTGTTTTTAAGCCTAAATTACAGTGTCTTATCTCCTTCCTCAAGTTTTAGGAGAAACTATGTTGGGCGGGGGGGGGGGGGGGGGGGAAGAGGAGAGGGGAGTAGCAAAGAGCCACTCAGCATCATAGCAAACCCTGGCCAAGAAAAACAATTTAAAAAAACCCAAACCCAAACATGAGACATCAGCAAATTTAACACCATCTGCATTAGTTAGCAGGAAGCCAGGCCATAGAAGGAAACTGCAGTATTGATTCTTACCTGCCACAGAGGAGCATTGAGCTGATGAATAACCACATTCATTTGATTGTTCCTTGCAAATGCAACAATCGCATCATTACCAGCAAACGTACCAGGCTTCGCCAAATTGGCAACTAAAAAAAATTCAGAGTGGATGCAGGAGAGGTTAGAGATTTGGGTTTGACACCTACAGAAACACTGGCAGGTAAAGAGAACCTCATCTCAGCAACATGCCTGATAGAGGAGTGTGATTATTGAAGTTGGAATTTGACCATAACAAAGATTAAGAGAGTGATAGAAATGTAGCCGTGTTAGTCTGGGGTAGCTGAAGCAAAATGCAGGACAATGTAGCACTTTAAAGACTAACAAGATGGTTTATTAGATGATGAGCTTTCGTGGGCCAGACCCACTTCCTCAGATCAAATAGTGGAAGAAAATAGTCACAACCATATATACCAAAGGATACAATTAAAAAAATGAACAAATATGAAAAGGACAAATCACATTTCAGAACAGAAGGGGGATGTGGGGGGGGGGGGGGGGGGGGGAGGAAGGAAGGTGAATGCCTGTGAGATAATGATATTAGAGGTGGGGAAGGGTAGATGTCTGTGAGTTAATAGTATTAGAGGTGATAATTGGAGATTAAGATTAAGAGAGTCTTTAATCGCTATACAAAATGCTTCTAGCACAACAGTTTTCCTAACACCATGAGAAGTTGTTAGCTCAGCAGTTATTCAGGAAAAAGCATGCCATGTACTGACTCACTAAAACTGCTTCCCGTATCGCCTGTTTGCTTAAGAGTTTCTCCAGACTCTCATACAATTTATGGTTGTGACTATTTTCTTCCACTACTTGATCTGAGGAAGTGGGTCTGGCCCACGAAAGCTCATCATCTAATAAACCATCTTGTTAGTCTTTAAAGTGCTACATAGTCCTGTATTTTGCTTCATACAATTTAGGCTGAGATTTTCAAAAGGAACTCACAACTCACTGAAATGCTATGGGATTTAGGCACCTAACTCACTTACCGTGAGTCTACATTGCAGATGGTGTGATTCCCAACTCGGGTAGACATCATATATGTGCTAGCTCTGATAAAGCAAGCACATTAAAAATAGCAGTTGTGGCCTGGACAGTTGGGGCTAACACCCGAGTACAATGCAGTCCAAGACTCTAGGTATGTAATCAGGCAGCTAGCTTGAGCCATCACCCGTACATATCTTCCCAAACTGACAATTACATCTTGGCGCTACTGTGTAGATATACTCTTAAGCTCCTTTTGCCTCTCCAAATTGCTTCTGTAGTTGGGCATATTCCAACACCAGTTAACAGCTCATCTTCCTTGCCTCCCATCCTCCCCTAAGGCTTTCTTGGTGGAAGAATTCTTGCGTGTCTACAAAATCGCATCTGAAGAATGAATAGCTACTCTAAGGTAACTTTGGGATGGGGAAAGGCAAGGGGTTTGACTACGGAAGTCGACTGTCAGATAAGATTAAGCTTATTGGATAGTCAAGTGACTACTAGACTAGTCACTTCCCGCCACCCCCTTGTTGCCTCTATCAGAGAGAGAGAGAGGCGGCAAGGGGGGAGCTGTCTTAGAATTACACAATCACTCCTTCTGCCAGTGTCCCACTGCTTCCTTACCATGTCTCTCAAAGGGAACATCATCTTCCACAAAAGGTTCAAAATCCTCCCTCTGCTTTGTCATGTAATCCACTGTTTCCTGGCGATGTTTGAGGTGGTTTCTGGAGTGCCCCTCAAGCTGGTCACCAAGGGCCCGGAACAAACAGTTGCTGCAGAAAGACAACACTTCCGATAAGTCTCAGAGGGGTAGCCGTGTTAGTCTGTAACTTTTAAAACAACGAACAGTCATGTGACACCTTAGCGATTAACAAAAATATATATAGTTTCATGAGCTTTTGTGGGTAAAACCCACTGCTTCAGAGGAAGCAAAGCCCAAGTCTGACTGACACATATTCAACATTAATCTGGTTCTTTTAATCAATGTTCAAGTCTGATTTACAGACAAAAGCAGTGTAGTCATGGCAGCTGGAAAGCAAGCTTCCCTGCACCTCAGTCCTGTAGTGCAATAAGCACAATCTCCATGCTCTCTCAAAACTCAGCATCTCTGCTGAAATTACAAGTCTTTACCTACTAGTAGCAAGAGTGCACTGCTTTTAGTGAAACAGACTACGGAAGTCGGCTGTCCAATAAGATTAAGCTTATTGGATAGTCAAGTGACTACTAGAATAGTCACTTCCCACCACCCCCTTGTTGCCTCTATCACAGAGAGGCAGCAAGGGGGGAGCGGTCTTAAAAGTAGCTTTCCCCCAGCCAGTGTCCCACTGCTTCCTTACCATGTCTCTCAAAGGGAACATCATCTTCCACAAAAGGTTCAAAATCCTCCCTCTGCTTTGTCATGTAATCCACTGTTTCCTGGCGATGTGGACAGGGGAGGCAGAGGCACCCCTACTGCTATGCCTCTCTTTGAAATGTACAAGAGCCACCTGTGGCTCTTGTACATTTTTAAAGAGAGGTGCAGCAGGATAGCAGGCACCCCCTTTATTGACTAGCCGATGGAAATTCCATCGTCTATTCAATTAGTTGATTTAGGGATGTTACATTTCAATTAGACACCTATTCACCAAGAACAAATCTCTTGTGGGCCACCAACAGTCCATGAAAGCAGGGAGATATGGGCACCCAAATCCTTTAAATCCCCGCCAAGACAAATAATGTGATAATCTTTTTTAAGGGATTGGGTCATTCAACCTGCACTCCTCAATCAAGTACATATTGTGACATATGTACAAGTTACAAGAAGTGAAGTATTTCAGATTTGAGTACATTCAGTTGCTATCTACTCTATATTTGTATTTGTCTGTCTGTTCAAGAACTCCTCCTAAATAGTCAGAGCTCAGACCACCAAGTTTGGTACACAGCTTCCTCTTATCACAACATAAAGCAAGGTAAGGGTTTGGTTGTGCCAAGAAAACAGGATGTGCCTAGAATGGGACTGTCTCTTTTCTCTATGGTTTTATGAGAAGCAATCACCAGGCAGGTGAAAGGGGCTGTCTGGGTGTGCTCCCCCACCCCGAACACCTCAGCCTCAAGCCTCCCAGCCCCAAGCCTCCCAGCCCCAGATGCCCTTTAGGGAGGGTGGGAAGGGCTAAACACCATCCTGATTTATATGGGAACATATGCTGATCCTCTTTATCAGGGAGCAAAGGGAAAGTGCATGGTATATTGCATTCCTCACTCTGGCTGGGGGACACAGAGAACAGACAAACCTGGACATACGTTCTTCCCCCGGATGTGCTCACTGGAGCTGCAGTGGCCACAGAGAGGCACTTCTCACCTGGCCTCAAGCTGCTGCAGTGAGAGAGGCCTAGGGTAGTTCTGTCTGGGACGAACCCATCATGTGAAGGCTGCGCCAGAAAAAGGACTCCTATGGATGCTAGCAGAATGTTCTGCCAATCTTTGCCTGACTGCTTCTCATTTTTGGGGTTTCTCCATTTTGTACCCTGCCTCAGCTTGGATATTGGGCGATCGCTCCCATTTGAATAAACTCAATTACTTACCTCTGCTATGACTCAAAGCTTTCTAAAAAACAATGTAAAGCCAAATTGACAAGAATCTTGTCAGTTTCACAGTTGCAATAGTGCTTGTCCTATTGTAATCAAATGTGGAACTAATGGGTCACATTCTATCCATATCAGTCCACAAGCACCCTCATTCTATTTATGCTATATTAACACTTCCTACAAAGCTGCACTATCGAAGCAAGTCCAAGTAATTTTCAGAGTTGATTCTGGAGTGTACACTAGGTCAGGCACATCGGGCCACAGAAGGACTGAGTGCAAAGGGGCTGAGATCAGGGAAGTAAGAAGCTAGTGTGTGGTACAGAGGTGCTAGAAAGAAAAAAAAAGGGGGAGTGGGTGGGAGGAGAACTGGACAGTTGGGCTAAGTGTGAGATTTGGGTACAGTTACCTGGGTCAAGGAACAAGGTTGGGTGCAGAGTTAGGAAAGATGAGGACAGTGGGTGCCTAGCAAGGAGGGGGAGAAGGGTGTGGTCCTCAAGGGGGAATGGGGTGCCAAGCACAGGAGGTGGGGTGCATAATGCTGGTAGGAGGCAGGGGGCTTGGTGACCAGAATGGAGGGTGGGCCAGGGGCATAGTCCTGGCTGGGGGCAGAGAGCTGAGAGTGGAGCGCCCAGCATAGAGGGGGAGCCAGGGGGCGTAGTCCTGTTGGGGAGACAGGGGGTGGAGCACCAAGAATAGAGGAAAAGCCAAGGGCATAGTGGTGGTCAGGGGCAGGAAGCAGGGGGTGGAGCACCTGGCATAGAGAGGGAGCCAGGGGTGTAGTGCTGGGGGGAGGGAGGGAGGAGACCCGAGAGGGCTGAGGGTGGAGTGCCTGGCTTAGTGTGGGGGCTAGGGGCATAGTGGGGGGAGGGGGCAGGATGCCAGAGGCAGAACCCATGGCATAGTGGGGGACCCAGGGGCATAGTGGGGAGGGGGTTGAGAGCAGGGGGCAGAGTGCCTGGCATGGGAAAGGTGGGGGTGTAATGGGAAGGGCAGGGAGCTGAGAGTAGAGCACCTGGCACAGAGGGGAAGCCAGGAGCGTAGGGAGGCAGAGAGCTTGGGGCAGAGTGCCTGGCATAGAGGGGGACCCAGGGAAGCAGGGGGTGGAGTGCCTGGCATGGAGGGGAGCCAGGGGCATAGTGCTGGTGTGGGGGGAGGCAGAGAACAGGGGAGGCAGGGAGCAGAGTACCTGGGGGTGTAGTGCTGGTGGGAGGCAGGGAAGGGGGGAGAACAGGGGGCAGAGTACCCGGGGACATAGTGCTTGTGGGGGGTGGGGGGTGGGGGGCAGGGAAATGGAGGAGTTGGAGGCAGAGTACCTGGGGGCATAGTTCTGGTGGGAGGTACGGAAGCGGGGGAAAACAGGGGGCAGAGTGCTGGTGGGGGGCAGGGGCATAGTGCCTGGCACAGATGAGGGCCGGGGGCATAGTGCTGGTGGGGGAGCAGGGAATGAGGAGGGGGGGAAGGGAGCAGGGGGCACAGTGCCTAGGGGCATAGTGCTGGGGGAGGGAGGGCAGAGCAGAGAGCCTGGGGGCATAGTGCTGGTGGGGGGAGGGGCAGGGAACAAGGAGGGGAGAGCAGGGGCACAGTGCCTAGGGGCGTAGTGCTGGGAGAAGAAGGGCAGGGCAGGGAGCAGAGTACTTAGCGGGGTAGTGCTGGTGGGGGGGGGGGCAGGGAACAGGGTGCGTAGTGCCTGGCACAGCGGGGGGGCCAGGGGCATAGTGCTGGGGGAGGGGAGGACAGGGAGCAGAGTGCCTGGAGGCGTAATGCTGGGGAGGGGGCAGGGAACAGGGGTTAGGGCAGGCGGCAGAGTGCCTAGGAGCATAGTGCTGGTGGGGGGGGGGGCACGGAACGGGGGGGACAGGAGGTAGAGTGCCTAGGGGTGTAGTGCTGGGGGAGGGAGGGCAGGGAGCAGAGTGCTTGGGGGGGTAGTGCTGCTGGGGGAGGGAGGGCAGGGCAGGGAGCAGAGTGCTTGGGGGGGTAGTGCTGCTGGGGGAGGGAGGGCAGGGCAGGGAGCAGAGTGCTTGGGGGGGTAGTGCTGCTGGGGGGAGGGAGGGAGGGCGGGGGGAGCAGAGTGCTTGGGGGGGCAGTGCTGCTGGGGGGGCAGGGCAGGGAGCAGAGTGCTGGGGGGTAGTGCTGCTGGGGGGAGGGAGGGCAGGGGGGAGCAGAGTGCTTGTGGGGGCAGTGCTGCTGGGGGGGCAGGGCAGGGAGCAGAGTGCTTGGGGGGGTAGTGCTGCTGGGGGGAGGGAGGGCGGGGGGAGCAGAGTGCTTGGGGGGGCAGTGCTGCTGGGGGGGCAGGGCAGGGAGCAGAGTGCTTGGGGGGGCAGGGCAGGGAGCAGAGTGCTTGGGGGGGCAGTGCTGCTGGGGGGGCAGGGCAGGGAGCAGAGTGCTTGGGGGGGCAGTGCTGCTGGGGGGGCAGGGCAGGGAGCAGAGTGCTTGGGGGGGCAGTGCTGCTGGGGGGGCAGGGCAGGGAGCAGAGTGCTTGGGGGGGCAGTGCTGCTGGGGGGGCAGGGCAGGGAGCAGAGTGCTTGGGGGGGCAGTGCTGCTGGGGGGGCGGGGAGCGCAGTGCCCGGCGCAGCGGGGGGGGGGGGGCGGGGAGCGAGGGGCGTGGCGGTGGGGACGCGGGGGCGTGGCCTCGCCTCAGCGCTCGCTCACCCGTCGCCCGGCACCTCGCGCAGCTTGAGGCCCAGCGCCTGCAGCTGGTTGGCGAAGCTGACGAACTCCTGGGCCGCGCCGCCGTCCTCCGCGGAGCCCCGGTTCCTGCGCTCCTTGGCCAGCGCCCGGCGGGCCGCCCGCTCGTCCCGCTTCCGCTCCGTCTCCGCCTTCTTGCCCCCGCCGCCGGGCCGCGCCTTGGGCGCCTGCCTGCGGGACATGACGCGGCTACTGCCCCAGGCCCCCAACGCTACCCGGACCGGCTGCTGCCCAACTGCGCCTGCGCAGAGACCAGCCGGCGTCGTTCCGCCTTTGTCACGTGACGGCCTTTCAACCGCCTCCCCTTGGACCATAGAGCGTGTTTAAGAGGGGCCAGAGCGGCTCCGTTCAAGGGAGTCCTCCATATTGACATAGAACTGATCCTGGAGAGAGGGACTATTTGAACCCAGGGAGAGTAGCGCTCCCTTCTAAAGGCCTCTTCTCCAGTCTTGCGGGAGGGATACTGGACCTAGGGCCCAGATCCTGGAGAGAGGGAGGAGTCGATGGCAGCAGTGGTGGCTGAACTTGGGGGAAGGGAAGAGGCTGAGCAGGCCTAGTATGGGGGGAAGGGACTAAAGAATGAGCCTCGGATGGAAGGGAGCCTCAGCCTTGGGGGTAGAAGGTGGAGAAGCTGAGCCTGAAAGAAATTGGGAAGAGGAAGCTGGATTTGGGAAATAAGGAAGGGGAATGTGAGCTCTCAGTTAAAAGACAAAGGGGAGACTGAATCTGACTGGTGTGACAGAGATGGAAGGCACTTTAATAACATTATTCCTGAATTCTTTACCTTCTTGAAGGAAAGAATGTCAAATCCAGTATCTTTCAGTCTTCATGACTACTGGGCCTCTTTTCACAGGCAGTGGGTATAAGAGGTGAGGGAAGGCAATGCATCCCCTGGGTCTTAGTACTCAAGTCCTCGCCTCTTCCTATACCTCTTCTGAGCCTTCCTGCAGGTTCCTCCAATGTGCCATTGTAGCCTGATGTGTCTTCCTTCTGAGGAGATCTAGTAACTTAAATGTGAAAAGCATTCCAGCTTGCCAGACTTATTAGTATAACATTGAACCTGTTAAAGAGCCATTAAGTGGCAGTTAAACCATGTAACAGGCGTTTGCCAAGCTGAAGGTGTATATTGTCAGTTTCAGAATTTACTGACAAAACAGTTCTGCATTCCTGCAATACTGTTAGTTTAAAGCAGTGTTTGTGAAAGTGTACCGCAGAAACACTTTCAGAAGCAGTCTAACTGGCTGCGCCGGTTTGTTTATGTACCAGCACCATGGCCACAGAGTCTCATGGCTCCCATTGTCTCTGTTTTTTTTTTCAAACATCATTTGCTATATTTGGGTTCAGGTATTTGGCTGGGGGGGGGAGAGGAGAGAGAAAAGAAAAGAGGGAGACAGTGAGAAAAGGTTGGGTGGGTTTGGGTGAAGAAAAGATGGAGTATGGATGAGGTCCATGGTTGATGAGCTCACCTTCCCAAGCGGCCGCTTCACCCGACACCTGTGGCCCCTGGCCAGGCTGTAGGTGGGGACTCTTGATGCCTTTGTCCACTGCATCTCCCTTTGTTGCTTTAGATTCTTTAATAGGTGCTACTTGCTTGGATGCCTTGCCTCTGATGGATGTTGGAGCCCTTGCCCTCCTGATCTCCTCTTTCAGTTATGATAATATAGCCTGAATCACTTTGCAGACCTAGCTATCAGCATCTACTTGAGCCCTAAAATATTGCCACAAAGCATAGTTTGCTAGAATAACAGATTAATGAGATCCATGTGAAAAAGAGATTTGAATGCAAATTGTCCATGAGATGGCAGCAGAATGACACTGTTTGTTATTTGATCCCATGATACTTGAGCTGATCCAGGGTATGAGATGAGAGCTGTGATGTAGTTGAGATGATATGGAGATAAATAAAAAGTCCCACATTAAGAATTTAATTCTAGCGATAAAATGCTGTTTATTGTCATCATGTTCTCCTGCTGGCTGATTTCAGAGGGCTGGGAATCAGGCCCTTAATTGCATTATCAGCATCATCTTTAGTTAACAACAAAAGAATACTTCATTTTAGGACCCGCTTTCTCAAGTAACAATTTTATGCCTGAACACCTCCAAATACAAGTGCACAAGTTGGGTACATACGATATTTTACTTTTAGAATCCCTTCTTATGTGTTTCATAGCATTCCATAGGGTGAAAGTATTTATTATGCCCACAGCATTAGTATCATTTTGGTGGAATTTCATTTTGCTATACACTGCTCAGTCAACATTTTAAAAAAATCTAGCCGGAACTCTAATGCACATTTTAGTTGTAATATCCAGGGTGCGTAATAGGTCATGGATTTGGTAACCTAACAATCCAATTCAACATTTTCTTATGCCCATGAGCCAGTTGATATTAATGATTTTTTCCTAGTTAGTTTTTTTTTTAATTTGCACAGCTGAGTCTGAGCCAGCACAGTTGTGGCAGAAAAACATGCTTCCCTTTCTTAATGAACTTGCAGATATTTACAGTTATATTTTAGCGTGTGTGTGTCTGTCTGTGTTTCTGTCTGCAAGTCTGTACAAGAATTCCTCTGAGTCAGGGCTACTCAGCTTTGGAAGCTCTGGGGGCCACAATGATACTCATAGCACATGTTGAGGGCCTCAACTTAAATGTAGTTGCATATACATACAAATATATGCAAATAGATTATTTCATACTGATGGGCATGAATACAAAGATTAAGGCAAAACTACACCACACACAGGCCCCATTTAAGTCAGTTCTGCTGATATTAATAAAATGCAATATTTACTTTATTTCCATCCATATGACAGCACTTTCAGGGTGTGCCGACACCACAGGACTTAAGTCTAAATAAGCTACACAAATTTAGCTACATCAATTGCATATCTTATTTTGAAATAGGGCGTGTCTACACAGCACTTATTTTGAAATAGAGCACTCTTCCTCTGACTTCCCTTACTCCTTGTACAATGAGGATTACAGGAGTCAGAGTAGGAAGTCCTCCAGCATGACATTTTGATACTATTTCAAAATAATTACCTGCTGCGTAGACATGGACTAAGTTATTTCAGAATAGCGCTAGTTATTTCCAAATAATGTAGCAGTGTAGACATATCCTTAATGAGCAATGATAGTCCACGAATTTAACTACTAAAATGCATATCAACAGAAGACCATTATATTAACTCACCATCGCGGAGGCCGTGTTCAAAGGATCCCACTCGCGGGCTGCGTGTTGAGCCCCGCATAAACCCAAAGGGTGCATCTAGACTGGCAAGATTTTGCGCAAAAACTTGCCAGCTGTCTACACTGGCTGCTTGAATTTGCGCAAGAGCACTGACTTTGTAATGTACAAAATCAGTGCTTCTTGCGCAAATACTTAAACGCTCCCGCTCGGGAAAAAGCCCTCTTGCACAAGAATACTTGTGCAAGAGGGCCAGTGTAGACAGGGAAGAACTGTTTTGCGCAAAAAAGCCCCGATGGCTAAAATGGCGATTGGGGCTTTCTTGCTCAAAATCGCATCTAGACTGGCCAAGGATGCTTTTGCACAAAAGCATCCATGCCAATCTAGACGTGCTTTTGCGGAAATACTTTTACCGGAAAAACTTTTCCGTTAAAAGTATATCCACAAAATCATGTCAGTCTAGACGCAGCCAAACTGTACTGTGGGCCGCAAACAGACAGGCCACGGGCCGCGTGTGGCTTGCGGGCCACGTATTGAGTAGCCCTGCCCTAAGAGCTAGGGCCACCAAATTTGGTATGCAGCTTCCTCTTCCCCTAACTTAAAGCAAGGTCAGGGTTTGGTTGTGCCAGGATAACCAGAAGCCCAGGGAAAAGGACAGTTTTCTATAACATGCATAGGGAGGGATTGCTGTTCAGAGGGACACAATATGAAAGTGGCCACTGGAGACAGAGAGCCTGCAGAGGAGAATTATCCTTCAGAGTGTCCACAGCGGGTAGCCGTACCACCAAGGGAGTAGCCAACAGGGCTGGGGCTCCATGGTCTTGCTTTCCAGCATCCTGGTAAGTAGCTTCCTCCTCCCCACACTTCCTGGCCCTTAGCCACAGCACTAGAGGTGGCGGCGGGGGAGGAGGAGGGGAAGGCTGGGAGGAGAGAGAACAGGCCCTGAGCAGGAGGACAACCTGAGAAGGGAACAGGCCCCTAGAGGACCAGAAGGTTGAACAGGAGAGAATAAGCCCCTGACCCTCAGCCTCCTACACCTCCCTCACCCCCCCCCCCCCCCCCCACACATCCTCAAGGCCCTGCCCTGAAGGACCAAGGCAATGCCAGGTAAGTCTACTAGTTTAGATATAATATATGAGCCAGAGGTGTTAACCTATTCACTGTCCAACCTATTCACTGTCCACCATAAAACAGTGTTACACACGGTCCAGAGTTTGAGCTACAGAGTCCTCAGCCCTTTTAATACCATGGCAAACACACTATACAATTCAGGCCAAACGTTAGGAGTGTATTGATTGAAACACACAAAAGGCAAAGTCTCAAAACAAGGTAGAGAGCACTGATACTGAAATTGGTTGTTTGTGTGAAACAAACTTAATCAAACCCTATCAAATTCCTTTTTGGAGAGAGTAGATATTGGTTAAAGTCTATTATTCAATCAAACAGTCCTTGGCGGGGGAGAAGGGATTAGTTTTGTTGTTCAATTCTGAACTGAAAATATTAGTCACTTTTAAGCCTTAGACAGAAAAGACAGCTGCAGAAAAGAGAGACGCAATAGGTTAGTAAAGATGAAGGAAATACTGCTTTTGTTGATGTTCTCAGGACACAGTGCTGCTTGTTAGTCATGGATAGATGCTTTGGGCTGGCAGTCAGCACAACAACTCTTAATTTGAACCGTGACTCATGTCCCTAGTTAGGGACATCATCTTGTTGGTCTGGTCAGCTCCCTCTCATTAACCCTTCTCAGGCCAGGTAGTGTTGGATGGGCCATCTCATCAGCAAGAATGCCATTTAGGGGACGAATGGGCGCTGTAGTCCCACTACGTTTCCTACAATAGCAGGTGTATCTGGCAAATCTAATAGTAGGGCTGGGGGCTTCCGCAGCACTTTTTTCAAGTTCATTGAAATAAGCAGACTCAGGGAGTGGTGGGTGGGGAAGAAAGATCAGATGATTGCTACAAATTTCATCATGATCTGCCCTCCTCCTCACAGGTTGCTATGTTACAAAGGCTGGGAGGAACAAGCCCCTCCTGAGTCCAGTTAGATATAGGGCTGCTCAGGCAGGGGAGGGGGCTGCTGCCCCAGGCACTTTCAAGTTAGCTCAGCTTTGGATGTTTCAGTGCTTCACTGTAAGAGCAGCTGAGCTAAAGAATGACAACCTGAGATCTTTCCCTGCTGTCAGGAAACAAACATGAGGTGTCACACCACAAACCTGGCTTCAATTACACTGAAAACTTTCCTATATTTTCCCCCACTCTCCAATTTTTGGGGGAATGATAATTCCCCAGGGTGGCCATCATATTCTTCCATTTTGTCCTTCCTTTGGCACGGATGATTGAAGCTCCCACTGGCCGTGGCTCACCATTCTCAGTCCGTGGGAAGTCCGTGGGAACTGAGGGAAGCAGAATGGGACACCACTTCCTGCAGCTCCCATTGGCTGGGATCAGAAATCCATGGCCAACAAGAGCTGCAATTGCTCGTACTTGCGGAGGCACAGATAAACAAAGCATAGCTAGAAGCTAGAGTTTGAAAACCTCTATTGTAAGGCGCACGCTAGAAAATTCCTTCCATTCCTTTGTATTTATTCATAACTACTTGCATAAACCATTCAGAGCACATAAACAAACCCCAGCCACGATCTCGCCACCAAAAAAGATATTGTTTAAATAAATAGATTGGGCTACTATTTTTTTCTTTGCATGACTGTGTACTATTGATACAATAGAAATCTGGCATTCTGTTTTTGCTGATTTTTCCCCACCTAGATGAGACTATGGTATTATCCATTGCTTTAGCTCTTATATGGAGTGTTGTTTGTTTTTCAGTAATTTAGTTCCTTTTAAACATTCCTGGAAGAAATTAATTATCTCACTCTCCACAATTTGGATCATAAGACATTTGAAAAAATAACAGTTGCAAGGCTAAGCAGATTTTATTTGTCTCTACTAAAGATAGTACAAAAAGTATCAAACGTATGTTAAGGCTCCAAAACTGAAGCCTCAAGATTTGGGATTGGGAATATCTTGCTGTTGATTGTTCTAAATTTACAAATAAATGTAAACTATGGCTTTAATTGGTATTTGTTATATAGTTTTTCTTTCTATAAGAATTAGGAACACTGTTCCTGTCAGTTCATTTCTAAGTTATCACCTGCAAAAAGCCCAGGAGCAATCAGGTGCCTAAGTAGCCTCTGGAATGGGATCATGGTTAAAGCTGCCCTCCCTACCAAAATCTGAAATGGTGCCCCTGCTTACTATACTGCTGTCATACATTGCCGTTGATTTTAGGATCAGGTGAAAACCGGAGAGAAAGAGGACAGTAGGAAAATGGGAGTGAGGACAGAAAGGAACACTTGAGGGGAGAGCAAGACAGAGAAGGATTTCACATGTATCACGCTGGGGTCCTCAGTGGTGCAGTAATGAAGATCAAGGGTCCCCATCCAAGGTCTGGTGTCATGGCAACAACCCTCCCACCATAGCCATGCTGTTGGTAACAGTTCTTGTGTCCGCCGCCAGAGCCTCTTTAAAGGGCCCAAACAGATGAAGGGTGGAATAATCCATCCTTACTTTATCTTGTTCAGCAATTAGGTCTATTTTCTAACACACCAGTTTGATCCTTGACTTCTACTCCTCTTGTTTACCAGTCGTAATCTCAACATGGTTCTTTGGCCCTTTTTATTTAAATCAATTCAGTCTTTCTTTCTCCTCCTTTTCTTAAACAGTTTTACATAACAAATCATTGTGAAAATTTATGAACCTTTATCCATTTTTCACAAGTTGAGCGAACAGGTGGGACAAATGTGTAGGCCCAGTTATCACAACATCACAAAAGCGCAGCCTCCTTTTTACTAGTGAGGCCTACCTTTAGGTGTTCTTTGTTTTGTTTTCAATTTCCACCTCACACACAACACCCACACAACCTCTGGGTGTGTTGTACTGGCCTATCTAGCGGTACTGTGGCCACTACAGAGAGAATGATGAGTCTGCTCTGAATCATGTGGCTTTCAGCTCATGCTGTAGAGGCTCCTGCACTGAGGTGCTAGGTTCTATTCTGCCAGCATTATGTACGTGTTTTTGGAAGGCCCTTCTCTGAACTAATGTCCTCCCAGAAAACAAACAGGAAACATTGCATTCTTGTGGTTGCACCAACCTTTAGCTTCCATAGTTCTGCTCCCTGGTCTACACTTCAGACTAGTTGCCAACTTCTCTCATTCATAGACCCCAAGTGAGACACCCTCCTCCCATTCTTCTGCTCATTTGTGAAGCTTTTGCGCCTCCCCAGCATGCTCTGTGGTTTCTTGTTGGTTCCTGGGCCCTTACATATCTCATCCTTCACAGGACCACAGAAACCTGTGGCTAGTTCTGCAAGTGCTTCCCCTTTAGAGAGGTTCAAGAGGATAAATTCAGCTGCAAAAATCTTTTGAGTGAAAGATAAGAGGCTGGATTTCATTGGTCTTCCCTGATAGATCATATTTATAAGCTTTCCCCATGCTGTAAAACTTCCTCCCAAAATCAGGAAGTGGGCCAGAAATATTAGAACAATAATTATGTCTCTTGCCAGAATCCCAGAGATCATAGAGGGTGGATTTCTATGTTTCCCTAGAAAGCAATAACTCCAGGAAGCATCCTCAGCTAGAAAACTAGCTGTCTTTTCTGGAAGGTTTGATTAAGAAGGTTTCCTGAAGTTTGACGTTTAACTCTCCATGGATCATCTTGAACTGCACCATAGAATTCCAACTACAGAGTACGGCGCATGACAGACAGAGTCTTTTTATGGCATCTGTAGAGCTTTTATAATCCCTGTTAGGAACTGTGGGAGACAAGCTCCCTTATCACGCTGTAACATTCTCAGTGGAGTTCCCCAGGCAATAGTGATGGCTGCTGTGCATCCTTTAACGCTGTAGTAAAGGAGATGATACAAACACAAGGACAAAGGAGGAGGCCAAGATAGAGCTCAGCCCCCAAGATTCTTCTGTGAAGGAGGCCAAAAAGAAACATGTTACTCTTTTTTTCTGCTTAGTTCCTGATGGACATTCATTTATATCAAGCTCTCCAGCCCCTCTTTTCTCTCTTTTGCTTCCTTTCCTTTGTCTAATTCCCTCCCCTCCTTCCACTTCTCTCCTATGTTTCTGTCCCTTTAACTATACTTCTGCGCACACATACACAAACCCGCAGTAATTTCTTTGCCAGGCTCCATTGGTCTGATCTGAAGTCCACTGACGTCAAGAGAAGAATTTCCATGGACTTCACTGGGCTTTGGATCAGGCCCCCAAATTTTTCCTTCATTCTCCTTTCCCAATTCTCTGTTTTCTTTCTAGAAGTGAACAAAATTTGTCACACACAACTATTTTTTTCCAGATAAATGCAGATTCCGGTCACTCAAAACATTTCACAAAGTCATGTTGAAATGGGACAAAATGGGAAATATCAAAAGTCCCATTTTAACATGATCAGAGTGAAATGTTTGGCTAGATTCACAAGGAAATTTGGCATCGGAGGTGAAAGTAAGCAGGTGCGCTCTGGTGCATACCTCCAGCGAGATCTGGCTGAGCTCCTGCAAAAGCCAGCAGGGAACTATTTAAAGAGTTGGCAGGGAATCAGGTTGCAATAGGGATAGTACCTGTGAGAAATGTTATTTTCATCCCTGGCATTGTTCACAAAAATGCAGGCTATGGAAGTGCTCCTGGTATGCTCTAGCCTAGTGAATTGGGCATTCCCCAGGGATATGGGGACCTAGACTCAAATCTGTGCTCTGGGGTAGGGACTTGCGCCTATTTATAAGGGCCTCTGCCACCTCCTTGTCGCGAGAATCACAGGTCTGATAATGAATACCCAAGGGGGGGAAGGACAGAGCCAGGTGGACAGTTTTATCAAATAAAAAAAATATTTATTTATGACAGTGGTGAATTTATAGTATTTATTCTAAGATTTTTAATAGACCGTGTTAATAATGAATTTACAGTATTTATTATATTCTATGGTTTCTAGTAAAACGTGTCAGAGATATAAGGATGGGAATGGCAAGGGGAATAGTCTCTAATCTTAAACTATCCAGCTACAGTAATTATATAACAGTGATAACTACAAACTCTTATATACTACCCAAAAACAACTACAACACTAAGCTTATACAACAGGAAAAAATCAAACCATACATACCAACTTACACAGCACATGGAACATTTCACAGATATCGGTTCGGTTGCGAAGGCCTTGGTTACGCCCGAGAGTCGGGGGAGGTGGCTGGTCGGTTGATCAGGCCGGCACCGCTTTGAAGTATGCGAGAAGGCACACGCACGGTGGTACGTGTGTTGTGAAGACTTCCTAGAGCGAACTGTGCCATGGGTATTTATCCCCAAATCTGCACATCGCTTTCCTGCGCTTGCATATTACCATATATGGCCCAATGGTCACCAAGTGGGGGGGGGGGGTCTGTGTCCCAAGGGTTGGGCCGAAACTGTGCAGGTTTCATGTGACCAGGTAAGCCCCGCAGTTCTCACACCAAGGTGACGGGTGGGAGAGTCTGAGGCTATTTTCCCCTTTTCACACCTTTCCTTTTTTCTAAAGGCAATGGTATGCAGGAAGGGTGCGGCCGGTTTCTCACAAGGAGTACTGCAGCCCACTATAGCAAGAGCGGCCTGGCCAAACTTTTTTACTGGGGGGGCAGTTTCTTTTCTCTAACACTCCTCATCTTCTTTTCCTCTGGGTCTGGTGAATGTAGTCTTTCATTTCCTTTGCTTGTATTAAAGTTATCCAAACCAGATTTTTTCTGATAGTTCGTTTTTAATATTAAAACTGGAAGGGCTCTCAAGAGGTCATCAAGTCCAGTCCCCTGCTGTCATGGCAGGACCAAGCACCCTCTAGATCATCCCTGAGAAATGTCTATCTAATCTGCTCTTAAATATCTCCACTGATGGAGATTCCACAACCTCCCTAGGCAATTTATTCCAGTGTTTAACCATCCTGACAATTAGGAATTTTTTTCTAATGGCCAACCTAAACCTCCCTTGCTGTAATGTAAGCCCATTGCTTTTTGTCCTATTATCAGAGATCAAGATTTGATTCACTGAAAATGCCAAAAAAATGGCTTGGGTTTGAATGAAACAATTTTATTTATTTATAACATTGGCAGTGAACCAAACAATCAGTTATTCACACCACTCTATCCTCTTCTCCTTCTTCTCTCCCTTTCTCTAGTTCTTTTTACTCATTCTGCCTCAGGGATAAATGACCATCAGACTCGGGGGGCCTGATTTATGTTTTTCCTGGTTGAAAGAATATTGTCTCTATTCTTATCTAATTGACAGAATTTCTGATCCTGCACTCTAGCTCCTCACAGCTCTGGATACTGACCTGCCCATTACTTTACACAGAAAAACAGGATGGCATTCTGCAGAACTAGGTTCAATACAGCTTTCATGAAATCAGCGACAGCGCTTCAGTGGAGCTATTACTGTATGGCTGTGTCTAGACTGGCAAGTTTTTCCAGAAAATCAGCCACTTTTCCAGAAAAACTTGCCAGCTGTCTACACAGCTGCTTGAATTTCCGGAAAAGCACGGACGATCTACTATAAAATCATCAGTGCTTTTCCGGAAAAACTATGCTGCTCCCGTTCGGGAAAAAGTCTTTTTCCAAAAGACTTTTGCACAAAAGGGCCAGTGTAGACAGCACAGTACTGTTTTCCGCAAAAAAGCCCCGATCGCGAAAATGGCGATCGGGGCTTTTTTGCGGAAAAGTGCATCTAGATTGGCCATGGATGCTTTTCCACAAAAAGTGCTTTTCCGGAAAAGTTTCCTGCCAATCTAGACGCGCTTTTCCGAAAATGCTTTTAACGGAAAACTTTTCCATTAAAAGCATTTCCGGAAAATCATGCCAGTGTAGACGTAGCCTATGAGTGTGATGTAAGTGGTGAATCCAACTCCTGTATAGCCTCGAGATTATAATCTTTTGGCTCAGAGGTAAGATAAAATAATGGACTGCTAGAGGAGCATTTTGGGGGCCATCCCAGAGGAGTTCATGGCCTGACTGCCCCTTGATATTGATGTAGTCCTTGAGTCATACTAGCTCCTGTCAGAGGACCAGTGAATGGAGTCTGTGTGTACGGGAGCAAGAGGGTGGTAATAGTGACGTGAAGTACGAAAGGCAGGGGAACCATTATCTGTTGTCTGTTTATTATCCCAACGTAGTGGGATCAGGGCCGATTTTGCTCTGCTGAGAGCTAATAGCTCTCCCACTGAACTCCTACCATAAAAAAAATCCTTCCCACCCTTGTCAGGGACAACTGGTTCAAAGAACATCTGGCCGTGCACTGCCTGTGCAGTCATGTGCTGTTCCCACATCAATAACTCACGTTCAATTTATTTATCACCCCTGGACTCTGCACTTTATTTATTGCCCTGTTTTCTTATTAGAATTATGATGACCTTCACAGGATTTGCCTGATATTTTCAGGACTGCTGCATTTCAGTTGAATTTATAGCTGATTCATTTCTAGTTCCCTTTGGGAAGTGGACTGAAGTCACGTCATCTGATGGACACCAGGGAAATGCTCAGAAAGGTAAAAAAGGTCATTGAGGCAAATGTCTTTGGAATAAGCATCACAAATGTGCAGCTTGTTCAGCCATGTATTCCTGGCCTAAAGCAGGTCTGACAGGGCAAGTTAAAGTTGCCAGTTGTGACTGGGTGTCGTAGGGTAGCTGGTCCCTGTCAGTAAAACTGGGCCTAGCTCCCTTGTGTCAGAGAAGGTGAGCCAAATCCAGCCATTTAAAGGGAGTTTGGCTACACCTAGGCCTATAGAGGACAGCCAGAAGACAGGAAATAGGAGGTGGAAAGGAGTGATTGGGACAGGTTATGGGGGGGGGGGGAGGAGAGAAAAGTTCTGTGGTAAGTGTCTTGTCTAGCAAGTTGAAAAACAGTGAACATCAGTTATGAAGCTACTTCTAACATGAGTATGATAGACCATGGCTTCATTTCTGTGCTGAGCTCGAGCACCCTCTTTTTCTTTGTAACAAATTCCTTGGCTTTTGAGGGTAGTCTAAAGATCCAACCATAAAAGAAACTCACAAGACACGGGACTGTTTGAGATCCAACACATGGGGATTCTCATGATCGTCTCAGTAACTCATGGCCTAGTTTCACCATACCCAGCGCTCCACCAGTAAGATCAAAGGGGTGTGTCTCATGTTGGTGGGACTTTGTGAGATTATTGTTTGGTATCCCACAATAGTATCTCAAGGAGTCTAGGAGAAAGAAGAAAATAATTAGGCTACACTCTCTTCTCACTTACTCTGCTGAAAATCAGGATTAACTTCATTGAAATCATGGCGTTACACCAGTATAAAACAGGTGTGTGGGAGGAGAGAATCAGTTATAATGTCTCTGCCTGTCTGTAAATATCTGTATTTTCCTCTTTTTCTCTGTGTTATTACATTGTAAGTTGCATTACCTGTATCAACAGGTGTGTTGTAAGCAAAACTCGTGAAGTCATTCTGCCGCTCTACTCTGCACTAGTTAGGCCTCAGCTGGAGTACTGTGTCCAGTTCTGGGCGCCACATTTCAAGAAAGATGTGGAGAAATTGGAAAGGGTACAGAGAAGAGTGACAAGAATGATTAAAGGTCTAGAGAACATGACCTATGAAGCCAGGCTTCATGAACTGGGCTTGTTTAGTTTGGAAAAAAGAAGATTAAGGGGGGACATGATAGCGGTTTTCAAATATCTAAAAGGGTGTCACAAGGAGGAAGGAGAAAATTTGTTCCTCTTGGTTACTGAGGACAGGACAAGGAGTAATGGGCTTAAAGTGCAGCAGGGGAGGTTTAGATTGGACATTAGGAAAAAATTCCTAACTGTCAGGGTGGTCAAATATTGGAATAAATTGCCAAGGGAGGTGGTGGAATCTCCCTCTCTGGAGATATTTAAGAACAGGTTAGATAGACATCTGTCAGGGATGGTGTAGACGGAGCTTGGTCCTGCCTTGAGGGCGGGGGGCTGGACTCGATGACCTCTCGAGGTCCCTTCCAGTCCTATGATTCTATGATTCTATGATTAAAGGTCTGAAGGTGACTTTACATTCGCTGAAGCTTGCTGCTTTATTCATATTTATTGTGGGTGTCGGGTAAAACATCAAGAGTCTCTGCATCTGAACAGACTTTACAAACTGACTTTTAATCAGCAAGTGCTTACGTGCCCCTAGTAGCCATTTTACACTAGAGCTGCTGCTTAAGACACAATATAAACTCTGGGGCATGTTGAAAAATCAAAACAACTGCTATTCTCTTCACTCAAAGAAAATCTTTTTTTTCCCAAACCATACCTGTTTGCAAGATCTGGGGAATTAAGTTAGGGCTGAGGAAAGAACATAAGAATAGCTATACTAGGTCAGACCAAAGGTCCATCTAGCCCAGTAACCTGTCTTCCAACAGTGGCCAATGCCAAGTGCTCCAGAGGGAATGAACAGAACAAGTAATCTTCAAGTGATCCATCCCCGGTTGTCCATTCTCAGCTTCTGGCAAACAGAGGCTAGGGACACCATCCCTGCCCATCCTCGCCAATAGAATTTATTTAGTGCTTTTTTGAACCTCCTTATAGTCTAGGCCTTCACAACATTCCCTGGCAAAGAGTTCCACAGATTGTGTATTGTGTGAAGTAATACTTTAGTTTAAACCTGCTGCCTATTAATTTCATTTGGTGATCCTTAGTTCTTATATTATCAGGAGTAAATAATACTTCCTTATTTACTTTCTCCACACCGGTCATGATTGTATAGACCCCTATCATATCCCCCTTAGTTGTCTCTTTTCCACGACTCTGTCCTGAAAAGTCCCAATCTATTAACCTCTTCTCACATGGCAGCTGTTCCATACCTCTACTCATTTTTGTTGCCCTTTTCTGAACCTTTTCCAATTCCAATGATCTTTCTTAAGATGGGATGACCACTCAGTATTCAAATGTGATGATTCCCCCATCCCAGACTTAGAATACTTGAAATGTGTCCTAAACAGTAGCAACAGCTCAAAGGACTATCAATACTCTCTCATTGGACACCAGACTTATGAAGTTATGAGTTTTGTTATGTTATTTGATGCCCCACAGCATCCTGTGTTTAACACCTTAGTCTGAAATTACAAGACTGTCCTTTGGCCCCCCCTTGTTTAAAGGAAATCTTATTAAAAGAAACATTCCATGGAAAAGCTTGTTTTGGCATGCAGATAAAGAGAACTGTGATTAAAGAAACAGTGACAGTTCTAAGTATGGACCATACCAGAATCTATTCTCAGATAAATTAGTGCAACTTCCAGGAAAGTCATTGATGATTGCAACCATGCTGCAAAAGTCATAACTTGGCAAAAAGTTCTTTCCAAATATTGGGGCAGATCCTTCAAATCCTCTGCAAACACAACTCCCAAACACTGCACTGAGAGTTTCATACATGGAAGCTTTTGGGATCAGGTCCATTAAATAGGTGGTTCTTAATCTCATTTAACAGAGGGGGAAACTGCGAATAAGTGGGAAATCTGAGAAAAGAGGTCAAGAGTGTCCTGGTGCCAGATTTCTTGGTCTAACTCTACACACTGCCTCACTTAAGGCTGTGTTTTGGTCCAATAAAAGATATGACCTCCTCCACCTTGTCTCTCTACTATCTTGGGACAGACCCAGTACAACAACACTGCATAGTTGTAAATGTGCAACTTTGGAAGCACATGTGAAAATGATGGACCTGATTCTCCTTTTCCCTATTTCTGCTTTTCTCCAATGTAACTTCTCTAATTTAAACGGAGATTCTTCTGATTCTCAGTATAGGGAGATAACTGTGAACAGTCCGTGAAATCACAGCAGAATCCCCCAGCCAACTTTGTGGCACCTTCCACCATAAGAGTATGTCTACACAGCAAAGTTATTTTGAAATAACAGCTGTTATTTCAAAATAACTTTCCTAGCATCTATACAGCCAAACCGCTATTTCGAAATTAATTCGAAATAGCGGAGCACTTATTTCGAATTTGGTAAACCTCATTCCACGAGGAATAACACCAAGTTTGAAATAGCTAAATTGAAATAAGCGCTGTGTATTATTCAAAATAGGGGGCCTCCAGCCCTTCCCAGGGTGCCCTGGTGGCCACTCTGGGCACAACCAGGAAAACTCCTCTCCCTCCGGCCCCCCCACCCCTGAGCCCTTAAAGGGATAGAGCCTGGCCACAGTTCCTGTGCCAGCTCCAGGCCTGCCAGCCCAGAGCCAGTAGTCACTGCCCCTGACTCAGTGGCCCCAAAACATGAGCCAGCAAGCCACTGGCAGCCAGCCTTCCACCGCTCCCCAGCGCCAGTCCCCCAGCTCCCAGGAACCTGCCAGGGGCTGCAAAAGGCGGATGCCTTCCTGCTAAAGTGCAGAGATCATGGACTTGACTGAGGTTTGGGGGGAGGCCTCCAATGTCCATGATCTCTGCACTAGATGCAGGAATGTGGCCATCTACAGGAGGATGGCTGACAGCCTGGCCAGCAAAGGCCACATGCGCACCTAGGAGCAGGTGCTCATGAAAATGAAAGAGCTGCGGCAGGCCTATGCCAGGGCCACAGGGGGCAGCTCCCAACCAGGAGCAGACCCACACACCTGCCCCTATTTTGACACCCTGGACTGCATCCTGGGGGAGGGACGGTCCGTGCCCCGCAGTGGTTGTCAACTCTGGGGCAGAGTGCCCTGACCGGGGCATCGAGGAGGAGAAGGAGGAGGAGGAGAGCCAGGAGCCAAAGGAGGCCATCATCATCACCCAGATAAGCCAGGACCCCCAAGCTGCCCCAGCGGACCTGTCGCCGGTGTCATCTCAGGCCAGGGAGGCAACAATATGTGAGTGCCATCACTGTCCCCTTATATGGAGGAGGAGGGACAGAAACCAGGGACTGCGTGTGTGGGCCTTGCTGTCAACGGATCACGCAGGAACCTGTGCATGTGCAAGCATGTGCCATGCCACCCCTGGGCATGTGGCCCCAGCTGGCTGCCACACAGGGGCCTTACCCTGTTAGCCACATGTGTGTGTGAGGAGGCGTGACATCCTCCTGACTCCGGGGTGGGACACAGCAGGATGCCCTTCCTCCACAAGGCCACTCTACACAGAGGCAGGGGACATCTCCCCCCCACACCCACACGATATACGCCACAGGGACATGGGGGTGGTCTTGAGGCAGCTCCCTCTTTGAGGGATAGCAGGACATTCTGAACATGGCCTGTGTGCAAGCACATGGGCTCTGACGGTGCAGGGAACGGTCATCCTCACCTTGCAGAGCAGGGCTGGGCTTCACCCACTGTGTCCCCAGGGAGAACTGGCCACTTCTCTTGTTTCTCCACAGCTGCACCAGCTGGGCGTGCAGAGCGCACCACCCCACCCAGGACATGCTCCCGCACCCGAAGGTTCCGCAGGCCCACCCGTGCAGTGGAGGGTACCAACAGCAGCACCTGGGGGCACTGCGAGCCCTGCACCGCACCCTCCAGCACTGGGTGCAAGAAGATCTGCAGCTCCGGCGGGAGAAGCTTGCCCAGGGCCGTGCCATTTGCCAGCACATGCAGACCCTGGTGCAGAGCATGCTGCCTCCTGCCGCTCCAGCATCTGCTGCCTCCCCAGCTACCACTCCCCCTCCCACTCCTTCTCCCCCTCCTGCTTCTCCCTCCACCTCCTCTACACCCTCCGGGGATGCCGAGGCCCCCGCACTCCTGGTGCTGGGAGACAGTTGGCCCGGCAAGACCCCCAACTGAGAGCCCTGAGCTTCCCCTCCCCTTTCTTCCCCCTTCCAGCTCCCTCCTCCCAGGTTTTCCTCTCCCCTCTTTCTCCTTTCCCCAGTCTCACCAGAGTTTCATTTCCCACCCCCCCCTCCTGGTTTTGTTAAACAATGAGGGTTTGTATTTATGAAAATATGTATATTTTATTTTACACCAGGAAGGGGGTTAGGGAGGGGTAAGTGGAAGGACGTGAGGGAGGAATGAGGCACAAACCCCCAGTGAGGCAGACCAGGGAGACTATTAGTGCTTCTCAGGGTAAAAGCTCGCCTGCAGGGCCTCCTGGATACTGAAAGCTCCCTGATGGACCTCCCAGATGGTAGCCTGCAGCAAGTGCAGCCAGGCTCGCAGCAACGCGTCCAAGAGAAACACCAGAGTGCCCAGGGACAGCTCTGGCTCCATGTTGCAGAGTGCTGTGATGTCCCGAGTGAGGGCAATGGGAGCACACCGAGACAAAAATGCTTTGCTGTCCCTCATCGAGGTAGGCAAGCAAGCAGGGAAACCTGAGAACTGGCTGTCCGGGGTGGGGGTAGGGGGCGAGCTTTAAGCACAGACCTCAGTTAGCCTTAGGCAGCAGCCCCACACAGTAAGTCCTGACCTGGTGCCCTGCCAGAACTGGTTCTGGCCAGCCTTAAATGTGATTCAGAGTCCACTCAGTGTGGACACGCTATTTCAAAATGCATTTTGTGTTTAGACGCGTTATTTCAAAATGCTTCCCAACCTGAGGGACAGCTAAGGGATTTGAACACAGTGGCTGGAGGAGCTAGAATGCCAGGGAGCAGAAGAGGCCTTGTACTCTGTGCCATGTCTCTTCTGCAGGTAATTCTGAAGTAATCTGTCAGTAGCACTTCACTTTTTCCAGGCTATTGCACCCCATTCCGGAGTCTGATTTGTTTGTGGTTCCCTAGTTTCTCCTCACTTTAAAAATACTTGTTTACAAAATCAGACATAAGTCACAGCCACACTATTATTTAAAAATTACTGACTTCCTCATTGTTACTATATTATAAAATAAATCAATTGGATTATAAATGTTGTATTTACATTCATAATCTATTTACATAGTCTACAGAGCAGTGTGAACAAGTCACCGAATGAAATTTTAGTTGGTACTGACTTTGCTACTGCTTTTTATGCAGCCCGTTGTGCAACGAGGCAAATATCTACATGAGTTAGTAGGTGTAACTTGCGTAACTCTGGGGGTTCATGCACCCCGGTTGAGAACCACTTACCTTCCCCCTCACCTCATCATGAGCTTCTTACTGACAAATTTTCTGTATCTTGAAGAATCCCAGTGTACAACTTGCAGAAAGGAATTAAAGAAGGGTTTAGTTCAGGGATTTCTGTCCTGGAGGAGCTGCACTTTTGTAAAACTCCCCAAGAGGACTGTTTCTGTGAGTAAATGAGCTTTTTCTACTAACCCCAACAGAGAGGTAGGGAGGTATCATGGTTAACACACTGGATGGGGACTGAGATGTGGGTTTCTTTTCCAACTATGTCAGACTACCTTTGTGATCTTGGGCAAGTCCCTTCCTCTCCCTTTACATCAATTTCCCTCTGTAAAGAGGTCACAATACTTCCAAGGTTATAATACTTCCCTGCCTCACAGAGTAAACATCAAGGAGGTGCTCGGACCTAGAGTACCGGGGGTCATATAAGTAGATTGACTATTCAACCTCGATGCTGTTGCTTTTTCCCACCTCATTCTTTGTATGGTGTTATAAGCATATCCAGGGCTTTATACTAGATGAGCAGTGCCAAAGGAAGACTAAGACCCTGTCAGAGAGCTCACAAAGGGTTACACTACAATAAAATGTCATGCAAATCCAGTGTTTAAATGAGGAACAGACATTCATCTTTCCATGTAGTCTCTTTTTATAAATACATTAAAGGTGAGTACATGTTCAATGCTTTTCACGTCTGTAGATCCTTTGCGCTGAAGATCTAGAAAAAGAACTTCTGGGAGGCAGATCTAGAACACGTTCTTTATCCTAGTTTTATAAAAGAGAAACTGAGGCACAGAGAACTTAAGCAGCTCACCCAGGCCACCCAGCACACATCAGTGTAAGACATGAAAGTAGAACACACTTCTGACTTCCAGTCCCATGCCTTAGCCACAAGATTGCACTACCTAATAATGCCATCAATCTCATAACACAAAAGTCCTCGAACTCTATCTCAGTCCAACATAGTGGCATTTGAAAATGAGTTGAAATTGCTTTAAAAAATCATGTTCTGTTTTTATGATTATAGTGGTTCTATTTAGGGATGTTAAATATCGGTTAATTAAGTAGTCAAGTAACCTATGAATTCTTATCGGTTACTTGACTATTCTATAGTCTCAAGGGTGTGGCCAACAGCCAGTGCACTCGAGCCCCACTCCCGAGGAGCCCCCTGCTATTCTGCACTGCTGCCTCTGTATCAGAGGCAGCAGCATGGGGTGCCAGGTGGGAGCTGGTTCATGAGGGGAGCCAAATTAAAAACCAGCTCCCCTCGCAGACCGGATGCCTGTCATCCTGCACTGCTGCCTCTATCAGCGTGGGGTGGCAGCAGCCCCTGTCCCAAGGGGAGGGCTGAGCTCCTGACTGACATGAGCCAGGACTGAGCTGAACTGCTGGCCAGCCTGCCAAAAAAATTTACTAGCGGGGAAATGTGTGTAGTTTATAGCATTAACCGATAAGCTTTTACTTATCCATTAATCGCTTAATCAACTACACTTACATTCCTAGTTCTATTGCCACAATCTGGCCACTATCAGGATGACCGACAGCAATTCTGGACCCTAGGGCTGAACAGTCAATGGACCCCCAAGCACACATGAGGTCTGGCCATGTGGACGTGGTCCACCTGACATTTGGGTAAAGCTGTGCCTGTGCTGGCTGGTGTGCAGCAAGCTGCTGGTTGTGCTGCACTATTGGACACATTCTTTTGGCATGGCAAAGTTTTCTACATACTTGCCCCATTGCACCACTACTGCCCGACCCTTCCATGAGGCCACACCCCTATCCTGCTCCTTCTCTGAAGCCACTCCCTCTGTTCACTCCATCCCCACTCCCTCTGTTGCTCCCTCTTCTCCACCTTTACTCACTTTCACCAGGCTGGAGCAGTGGGTTAGGGTGTGGGAGGGGGCGTGGTGTGCAGCAGGAAGTGTGGGCTCCGGGAGAGAGTTTAGATGTGGGAGGGTGTGTGGGATATAGGAGGGAGTTTGGGTGCAGGAGAGATTGTGGGGTGCAGCTCTGGGCAGGAGTTTGGGTGCAGGAGATAGTCCAGATTCTGAGCTCTTTTTTTGCATGCCTGCCCTCTTTGCCCCCCCATCACCAGTCCTGACCACCATATCAAGACTTGTTGCAGCCTTACTGATGCCACAAGGTCTGCTGCTTGGACTGAATGGCTCAGTGATGTTATCAGGCATTATAAAATATCTTAGCCGTTAAGTTACTGATTAACACAGATTCTCTCCTCATAAAAACGTCATTGTTGTCAGAGAATACTACGTGCTTAAAGCCAACGGTCATTATTCAAACACACATAACCGGAATAAAGCGTCCGTATAAAGAGAGCAGAATCAGCAAACACTTAACTGTGCAAAACAAAACGGCATCAAGATCTCTCTCCATGGAGGGCTCAGCAGACAAGCTACACTTTAAGAATGAATCAAGTTCTCTTGGACCATCAGCTGCAGACCTGGACAGACTACAGACCACTAAAGAAGAAGCTGCAGACAAGATTTGTCCAGGTTCCTCTTCACCATCAGCCACCGACCTGGACAATCCAGATGCCTCTAAACTACCAGCTTCAAAAATGAACTGTCCAAACTCAGTTCAGCCTCCAGTGATAGTAATGGATGCTCCAGACTCCTCTAAAGAATCAGTTTCAGAAATGGACCACCAGAGTTCGTCCAAACCCTCAATTGCAGATATGGACTGCCTAATCTGCTTCAACAGGTACAATATTTACAGGAGGCCTAAGCTCCTGGCTTGCCAACATGCTTTCTGTGAAGTCTGCCTCAAGCTCATCCTTCAGAATGAGGACAGCACCTGGATGATCCTCTGCCCTCTGTGCAGAAAACCCACTGTTGTGTTTGGAGGGCTTATCCGCACCCTTCCTGATAAAGAAGATATTGTAGGCCATTTGGAAAACCCTTGTCCACATGCTGAAGTACACCTCTCTCCTGAAGGACTGGATGGCATCGGTGGTACTCAGTCAAGCCATGCCACTATCTATGAAAACCAGGACATTCCCAGTAGCAATCAATTAGCTGTCCAAAGATTTGTGTTGCTTTTGTTGTTCGTGGTGATCCTGATCATCCTTGTACTCCCATTTATGTTCACTGGACTGATTCAATGGGTTCTTTGCCTTATGCTAATATTGGGATTGATCATGTCTTTGGTGCTTTGCTGCAACCCCAGTTTCAACTGGAGATCTTTTGGGATTTCAGTTCCATTATGCCACAAGAAAGAAAGCAACATTATATCCATTGCCTGAAAAGACTGGTGTGCATTCTAGAGACTTTGGACTGGTGTTATTTGCAAGTTGCCAAATGGGAAACAATGGCTGGTCATTATAATATAAATGTTCATAAAATAAATTCAAAACACATCCTTAAATTATCCCGGTAAGGAGTAGCCACAACACATAATATTGCTTAATTTCATTATCTGACATAGTGAAACATTGGTATTTAATGTCTTTGATAGGTGAGAAACAATTTAGGATTTTCCTTGCTTGGGCTTTGTTTGTTCTGGTGCAATACCTTTTGACTTGCACTGCAGAGTGTTTATTATATACCATGCTTATCAGCTGGCTTCCTGGGAAGACCAATACAACATCTGCCATTGTGTTTGTAGTACCTGTCTTAGCTTGTGTATTTGTTCGTGGTAGAGTCTTGGGCTAAAGATAAAAACAACCATACATGTAATCACAATGAGTCAGTTTTTTAAGTAGCTGAAACAAAATACAGGACTATGTAGCACTTTAAAGACTATCAAGATGGTTTATTAGATGATGAGCTTTCGTGGGCCAGACCCACTTCCTCAGATCAAATAGTGGAAGAAAATAGTCACAACCATATATACCAAAGGATACAGTTAAAAAAATTGAACACATATGAAAAGGACAAATCAAATTTCAGAACAGAAGGGGGATGCGGGGGGGGGGGGGGGGGAGGTAAATGTCTGTGAGCTAATGGTATTAGAGGTGATAATTGGGGAGGCTATCTTTGTAATGGGTAAGATAGCCAGAGTAGGGTTTTATCAGATAGCCTCAATGGAAGCACTCCTGTTTTCCTGACCCAGCAAATGGTACCACTTACTTGAACAAAGAACCCTAACCTGAAGATGAATTTCATACGGTTCAGTCTTATGTCTTGCACCACTTCTGTGCTCTTGCTCTCTTCACATCAAGCCTAGAGCTTAGTCTGAGATATGTGGTTCCTTATGCAGGGATCAAAGAGAAGGAACTTGCTAAAATACAACTTGTGGTATTTCTGTATGCAATGTGTCCATTAAAGTTTAATAACATTAATTGCTCTTTGATTTCTGTGTCTCATTGAGTTTCACACATAAATTAGCTGTCACAGCACTTCAGAGCTCTTTTCCTGAAGGGGACTGGTGCTAATAAAGCACCTAAGAAATGAAGTGAATAAGAATAAGCAATTAAAGCTGAGAGCTTATGGACTACCTCTATAGGCTTGCGACAAACTGTAGTTGAATTGATATGAAGAAAGGACGGTATAACTCAACTAAAATAATTGATCAATATTCAACTGGGGGAAAATAACCAGTTATATTTCAGGGAGGATTTCCACTCATGCCAATGGACTTTGTATCATAACACTATGAAAGGTAACTATAGTACTCTAGTCTGACTAATCGGCAAAGCCTGACGGTTAGGCAAATAGATTAAAGATGATTGATTGAAAGAGATGATACAGGCATCAGCCTTGGCAGTATACTTCTTCTCTGGGATAAGATACAAATCTTTCTTCTGCCTTAAACTCTTTGAAGTCCGTAACATCTCAGGGTCTTCCTGTATTTTTGGGCACTATGGTAATATTAATAATCACAAAAATCTCCACGGACTCTAATAAACACAGCTGTTAAATTGGGGCCCCAGCATTAACAGACAAACCCATTTCAAATGATGCTGAAAATCCATTTGGAGGGAATAAGAACTTTTCTTAGGCTTTACATGTTAGAAAGAGGCTAGAGGAGTCAGAGTCTGACAGCCTGGAGAATGTCATTCTTTACGGATCCAAAGAACACAATCACAGTCCGATGCAGTACTTGTTTCCCTCCCACTGCCTCGTGACTTGATTTGACTTGAAGGTGCTAGAGATTTATGGGATAAGGGGTAGTTCAGCTTAGATGTCTCTTCAGTTTTTGAGAAGGCTGCTGCCAGTGGGCTGGATCACAAGCCTATTGACGGGAACGGGACTCATTCAGATGATTTCAAAGGGTGGTGGATTATGCCTTAGGAGTTTGACTCATTTCGCAACAGCTGCTAAATTGTGTCTAGCGAAACAAGTTCCAATGTGAAAATAAGTATTTGCAACAGTGAACAAGTACATTTATGTAGCATAGGACAAATCATTTTTCTAGTTATACTATACAAGAAAACAGGATTCTTTTGCATTCATTATTTATCATATCACGTTTTCCCTTTTAGGAGCATTTCAGCTCTTCCTAGTTGGAATGCCTGGGAATTTTTTGCATATCCTAGCTTTCAGTCTATCTTGTTTCTGAATTAACTTAATGATTAGGCAACAGTCTTCAGCCTGACAGGGAGAGAGGATATTAATGAGGAAAGTGTTGAGGTGGTAATAATAAGATGCAAATTACAGGCAGAATAAATCTCTTGCAATGGTGACTTCAGAACTCAAATTTCATTAACAGATTCTAAGGGCTTAATCAGTCCCAACAGTGAAATTTAAGAAGTTTGTGTAGGCAGCAGAAGCTTGAGTCTGAAAATTCAAATTTGCCTGGTTGATATTTCATATAATTATCCAGTTTTAGTTTGCAATTCTTTCTTCCCTCCACTCCTCTTTCTACAACTCTCTTCGGGTACGTCTAGACTACATGCCTCTGTTGCCAGAGGCATGTAGATTAGGCTACCCGACATAGTAAAACGAAGTGGCCTTTGATGTTGATACCTTTGATGTCGACACCCGCGCGTCCAGACTATCGCGCTGAGCCGACAAACAGCTGATCAGCTGTTTGTCGGCTCAGCGCGGCAGCCATGTAAATTTAAATGAAGCGGCGATTATTTAAATCACCGCTTCATTTTACTATGCCGGGTAGCCGAATCTTCATGCTTCTGGCGACAGAGGCACGTAGTCTAGACGTACCCTTCCTCTCTTTCCTTCTTTCTTCTGTCCTCAGTTCTTCCACTCTTCCTCCATCTTCTATTTTTTATTTTTCTCCTGCTTCTTATTTCCTCTTCCTACCAACCTCTCCCTCTCCTTTCCTGATCTTCTATTCTTTCTATTCTCCTCATTCTCCGTTCCTTACCTTTTTTTGTTTTCAAACTGACTCTGGAGGCTGGAGCTAGCTCAGTTGTTGCAGCATCTTTCTTTTTGTATCCCACCAAATAAAGAATCAAATGTGTTAGAACTGTAAACATCTTGGAGCTGATCTTCAGCTTGTATGAATAAATGGAGGGCCATTAATTTACATGTTGATTTACACTATCTGAAGATCTGGGCGCTTGTTCTCATTTTGACAATTACTTGTAGTTCCATTTTTGTGAATTATCAGAGAGTTTCCATCCTAAGTTAAATAGTGTTCCCCACTGCAGCCCTTTTTATATCACTAGCAGACTAACCTGGTGCTGCTGGGGTCCAGCTGTGGTGAAGGAGCAGGAAGGGCTGTGCATAGGGAGAGGGGAAGACTGGATATAGGTGGGGACCCCAGCCTGGGGCCGCAAGTTGGGGGAAGAGGCCTTAGCAGGGACTGACAGTTCAGGGAGGGGGCTTGGCCTGGGGCCAGGGACACACAGGTCCCCCCAAGGCCGGCACTCCCAAGGCCTGGCCAGAAAGGGGGGCCGTGCAGGCCTCTGCCAGTGCCCCCCCCATCTCCAGGGAACTGGGGGCAAGGGAGGCCTGGGCAGGCCTACACTAGCCAGCACTCCCCTGAGCCCAGGGAGTCAGGGGAAGGGAGGGCTGTGCAGTCCTCCCCTGCTGATGCTCCCTGGGCTCGAGCAAGGAAGCCAGAGGGCCAGGGAGAAGGGGAGGGCCACACAGGCTGGGCAGCCCAGCAGTGCAGGTGGTGGCAGGGGGACTCTAGTGGGTCTTGTAGGAGTAGGGTTGCTGGGTGTCTGGTTTTGAACCGGACAGTCCAGTATTTGAGCTTTCTCTTTGGGAAACAAATTAAGGAAATATAAATGTCCGGTATTTTCTAAGTAAGATGGAATGTAGACTGTGATGTAACGTCAAGTGTGTCTGCTATTTTTGTTGAAACCATCTGGCAACCCTACATAGGAGGGTGGCTGGGGCTGGGCTTGCCAGCTCCAGTGGTGGTCCTGGGGGGGTGTGCAGAGTGGAGAGGGCGGTCGGGGAAGAGATTTTAGTCAGGGAGGCCACTTACCAGTGGCAGGCAAGATGGAGCCTCATCTCCAGCTGGCCACTCTGGTGGTGGTGTGGCTGCCCGCAAAGGTGTGTCTAGATTACATGGCTCCATCGACGGAGCAATGTAAATTAGTTTATTCGGCATAGTCAAAGAAGCAGGGATTTAAATAATCCCCGCTTCATTAAAATAAACATGGCCGCCGCGCTGTGCCGACGATCAGCTGATCCGACACAGCGCGGCAGTCTAGACATGGATCTGTCGCCTGGGGGTTTTGTAGCCATCAGTTTGTATTAAACAAGCTGTCTCTGGCTGTTGCAGACTGTGCTTTGGACCACTGGAGTTAAGCTATTTGTCCACCTGACATCAGCCTGTTCTCTTGCCAACTACAGTAGAGGTGTAAGACACTGTTAAGCACAGAAGCCTCATTTAACTCTATTTACTGAACTTCAAATTATCCTGTAATCATGCTGGCTTTATTTTCTTACAATAAAACCAAGTTATAGTGTCCCTAAAATTTATAACATCATATAATATTCAGTCCCACCAATCATTCCTGTCTGTTTTCTTCATTTATAACATCCCAGCTGCAATCAGATCGGAGAGGCGCTTCACTCAATTAAAGGCTAGACTGGAATACGCTGCAGCTGCCAATTTGCCCAACTGGATGGACAGGATGCATTTGATGCAAATGATGTCCAGTCAGGAAGGCTAGCAACCCTACCTGTATCTGGCTTCTGAGTGTCATTTTAGCCACTTAATGCACATAAGGGTTATTATGTTTAGTGAGTCCTGGGGTCCCTTCCAGCTTTTCATTTCTATGGTCCTCTCATTGTCTCTTCCTACTGCCATCTGAGCACCTATCTTTTATGAGCACAAATAGACGTATCCAATACATTTTAAGACTGAATGCTCTATATGCACAAAAAATGACATGTTTGAGTTTAAAATTCACAGTTCATGCTGTGTTGGTTAGTTATCTGATTCATCTAATCAAGGAACAGAAAGCATGTGATTTACCACAGGAGTTGTGGAATTACCCAACACAGACCAGTTGCTAGTTGGGACTATTCATCAGTGGCACTGGAACAATTTTTAGGACGGGGTTGCTGCGGTGCCCTCTCTTATCATTGTCCATGACCCTCCCCACCCCAGGTTGGGTACACAGCTGAGGACAGCTACAGAGTCCCAGGCCAGGGACAGGAGCTGAGCCCAACAGCCAGGACCCCGGGTCCAGCAGCTTGGTCAAGCAGCGGGCCAGGCAACCAGGATCCTGGGACTTGAGTCTGGAACAGGCGTTGGAGTTGTCAGCTATAGGGTAGGGATGGGGAGCTGCTCTAGCCCGGCAGCAGGCGCATGGGGGGAGGAGGAGAGAGGACAGCACTTCAGCCAGGCCTGGAGTGGCCCACTGCTCACTCCCCATTTTATTGGTTAATTAGTTAAACCATATGTTTAACCGATTAGCCAATTAAACAGGATTTTACATCCATTGTGTGAGATCAGCAGCCAGGACTCCAGGTGGCAACGGGTCACACTGGACATAAACTTGGGGGTGCTGCAGCACCCCCCAGTATCCCTACTTGCTGTGTCTATGATATTCATAAATGACTGTAAATCTTCTGAAGACCAAGTATTATTCATTGAGGAAATACTTGAATTAGGCATTTATTGTACATTTTCAATTACTTATTTGCAATTGTAAAGACTTGAAAGTAGATAATTTGGGAGCAGGAAAAAAGGCTCAAGATGGGACAGTTCATCCTTAAAACTATTGGTTTTACCTCTAGCTTTAGGATGAGGGGGATCACAATCTGTCTCTTAGTACCTCTTTGATACAGCGTCTGGACGTCTGATTAGTTGCCATTGTAGCCCTTGATTAGTAAAAAAAGTTTTGATGCTGTTGCTTTAAGTGATCTTAGGTTTTAAATTTCCTTATCCAACTTTAATCTCAAGAATAATGAATGTACAAAGGCCCTGAGTTGTACGAGAAATGTGCTATACATTAGTCATCTTTGATTTTGAGGCTGCAATCACAATACACAAACACAGGAAATGTGGGTCTGTGCTGAGCAATATATAACTCCTCTCTCCATTTTCCTTTCTCAGAGGGTGTTAATATTTGCCAAGCCCAGAAATATGTGTCACAGTGATTGAAAAACGGGTATTTTATAATGAGCTTTGCAGGAGTTTAAAGCCACAGAACCCCAGTATGGTGAAATCCCACAGTAAAAGAGGAGACAATGCTATGGGGAAGAAAGTGCAAAGAATTGGACAAAGAAAAATCACGGTAAAAACAGAAAGATCAACAGTGGTGTCCAACTTCTGAAAAAGAAGGGAAAGGTGATAGATATCAGGAGGTGCAGGCATTTACATAGCTCTTTTCATGTCCAGCAGTTATAAACTCTGATTAATCCTCACATCCCACCCATATGATCATCTCCACTTTATTAACAAGGAATTGAGGAAGTGAAGTTACAATTGTCTTAACACAAACCATAAAATGAGTCAGTGTCACAGGAAGAAGTAGCCCTAGAGAAGATCTGGATTCTCATACTGTACTCCGCCCATGTTAAACCCTTGGGATGCAGGTTACATTAGAACACCATGAGTTTTAATAAAGCCAAATGCAAGATCTTACATCTAGGAGCAAAGATGGTGGAATGTAGCGATACTGAAAAAGCTTGGGGATCATGGTAGACATCCAATTGAACATGAACTCCCAATATGATGCTACAGCTAAGAAGACTTATGCAATCCCTGAGTGCATAAAAGAAGGCATGCCAAGTAGGAGCGGGGAAGAGGATATGTCTATATTCTGGATTAGTAAAACTACTACTGGAATACTGAGTCCAGACCTGGTGTCCACACACCAAAAAGGCTAAAATATTATAAAGCATTCAGAAAAGAATGACAAGAATGTTTTGTGGTCTGAAAACATGTTCTCCAATGAAAGATGTAAGAAGTATTAGCTATTTAATTTATCCAACCAAAGATTAAGGAGTGACTTGATCATGGTCCAATTCAGCTGATCAGAAATTTTCCAGCAAAACTATCAATTCCCTGAGCTGTACTGTTTCATCAAATCTATTACAGGTTCAACAAAGTATTCCTTGAAACAGAGTGCACAGTCTACAGCAGAGAGGTAGGCAGCTGGGAGCCCCAACTGAATAGCAATGGTGGAACTGACAAGAAGGTCAGTTTCATATTTTTCCTTTAGGGAACACAATGTTTTGGTGTTTCTGAAATTAAATGGGTAGGGGAATTCCAGTTTGCTGATTTATTTATCATAGAATCATAGAGCTAGAAGAGACCTCAAGAGGTCATCAAGTCCAGCCCCCTCTCCAAGGCAGGACTAATTCCAACTAAAGCAACCTAGCCAGAGCTTTGTCAAGCTGAGACTTAAAAACCTCTAGGGATGGAGATTCCACCACCTCCTTAGATAACCCCTTCCAGTGCTTCACCACCCTCCTAGTGTAATAGTTTTTCCTAATATCCAACCTGGACCTCTCCCACCACAACTTGAGACTATTGCTCCTTGTTCTGTCATCCATCACTACTGTGGACAGCCTTTCTCCAGCCTCTTTGGAACCTCCTTTCAGGAAGTTGAAGGCTGCTATCAAATCCCCCCTCACTCTTCTCTTCTGCAGATTAAACAAACCCAAATCCTTCAGTCTCTCCTCATAGGTTATGTGTTCCAATCCCCTAATCATTTTGGTCGCCCTCTGCTGGACCCTCACCAATGCGTCCACATCCTTTCTATAGTGGGGGGCCCATAACTGGACACAATATTCTAGATGTGGTCTCACCAGAGCCGAATAAAGGGGAATAATCACTTCTCTGGGTCTGCTGGCAATGCTCCTCCTAATGCACTCCAATATGCCATTAGCTTTCTTGGCTACAAGGGCACACTGTTGACTCATATCCAGCTTCTCACCCACTGTAATCCTCAGGTCCTTTTCTAAAGAACTGCTACTTAGCCAATCGGTCCCCAGCTTGTAACAATGCTTGCGATTCTTCTGTCCCAAGCACAGGACTCTTGTTGAACCTCATCAAATTTATTTTGGCCCAATCCTCTAATCTGTCCCGGTCACTCTGGACCCTACCCCTGCCCTAATGGGTAGCCTTCATTTAAAAATGTGCATCTTATTTTGAGTCTGAATGTTTCTAATTTCAGATTCCAAACATTTTATTTCATTCTACCTTTTTCTGATAGATTAAACAGCCTTCAGAAATCTCTTCCCCTTGTTGGGACCTGTAGGCAGAACTGACTAAAACTCAGGGGCTTTGGTTTGTAAGACCTTTCCATACTTTGGAATTGCTGTTTGTTCTTACTAAAACTGAAAGTATATTTATTGAAATATGATACGGTCTCCCACAATATTCTTGCCAGCAAGTTAAGGGAATATGGATTGGATAAATGAACTGTAAGATGGTTAGAAAACTGGCTAGACTGTTGGGCCCAATGGGTAGTGATCAACGGCTCGATGTCAGATTGGCGGTCGGTTTCTAGCAGTTCCCCCAAGGATTTGTTCTTGGACCGGTTTTGTTCAACATCTTTATTAATGACCTGGATTAGGGGATGGATTGCACCCTCAGCAAGTTTGCAAATGACACTAAGCTAGGGGAAGAGGTAGATATGCATTAGAACAATTTACTTAGGGATGGTGTGGATTCTTTATCACTTGAAATCAGGACTGAGTATCTTTTTAAAAGAAATGTTCTACTCTAGCTCAAGGAAACTTTGATTTTGATGCACAAATTCCTAAGTAAGTGTCTTTAATCTATATTATGCAGAATCACTTATAATCCCGCCTGGTATTGAAATCTATTAATCTATAAACTAGAAAGAGTATACCCCTCGTCACCTCAAAATATCTCACACAATAAACTGTTACTAAATTTACTGTTCGTGATACTTTGATGCCCTGGGAATGTATCTGTTCTAGTTACATGTCAGAGCAGATATCATTTAACTGCTTTCTCCTCTCTGTCCCCACTCTAGCAAAGCAGCCCTTGCATTTCCCATAGGTCTGGTACAATTATAGCACCTCCAGGTGGAACTGAACTTGGGACTTCTGGAGCTTAGTGCATGAGCTGAAAGCCAGCTGACTCAAATAAGGCTGTAGAGCAGACTCCTTATTCTCTCTTTAAGTGGTCTCAGTGCCACTAGGTATAGACGATTACCTGATTAACCGATAAGCATAAGCTTATTGGTTAATGCTATAGACGACACACATTTCCCTCTCCCTCTTTCCTTACCAGTACATTTTTCAGCAGCCTGGCTCAGTCCTGTCTTGCGACAGGTCCAGGACCTACCCCTGCTCTGCATTTAAAGTGTATTAGGAGCTGGGCAGGTAGGCAGCCCAGCTCAGTCCTGGCTCTCACTGGGTCCAGGACCTACCTCCATTTCAGCTCAGCATTTCAAGTGTACTAAGAGACAGGTGGGCAGGCAACCCAGATCAGTTCTGGATCACACCGGGTCCAGGACCTCAGACCACACCCAACCACCCAGACATGGACTGCTGCCCCCCTGCCGTGCTGCCTCTATCAGAAGCAGCAGCACAGAGTGACAGGCAGCCAGTCCATCAGGGGAGCCACCCCAGGGACTACAGAATAGTTGACTAACTCATAAAATTTCATGAGGTTACTCGACTATTCAATTAATCAATATTTAACATCTCTAGATGGAACAGGACATCAGAACCAGTAGGTTCGTAGGTTATGTACTTCTCCAAGCTGAAGAAGCACTGCCCAAACTTCAGAGACATCCCAATTGAAATCCTGGTCCCCACTTGTAATGCTGACAGGTGGAATTGAACCTAGGACTTCTAGATCTTCATACATAAGCTGAAAGCCAGCTGGCTCTCAGCTAAGGCTGTAGAACAGACTACAGTAATTATTCTCTCTTTAAGTGGTCTCAGTGCCACTAGGTGGGACAGTGATAGAGATGCAGCCGTGTTAGTCTGGTCTATCTGAAACAAAATACAGGACTATGTAGCACTTTAAAGACTAACAAGATGGTTTATTAGGTGATGAGCTTTTGTGGGCCAGACCCACTTCCTCAGATCAATATGTGGAAGAAAATTGGCACAACCATATATACCAAAGTGATACATTAAAAAAAAAGTGAACACATATAAAAACGACTAATCGGGTTTAAGAACAGAGGAGCGGTGAGGGGGGAAAGGCTAGTGTCTGTGAGGTAATGACCCCAATATCACCCTTAATATCAATACCTCACAGATACTAACCTTCCCCCACCCCAGTTCTTAAACCTGATTCATCATTTTTCTGTGTTCACTTTTTTTTTTATTGTATCACTTTGGTATACATGGTTGTGCCAATTTTCTTCCACGTATTGATCTGAGGAAGTGGGTCTGGCCTATGAAAGCTCATCACCTAATCAACCATCTTGTTAGTCTTTAAAGTGCTACATAGTTCTGCCTTTTGTATCAACTAGGTGGGACAGTACATCACACTCACCAAGGCTGAGTCTAGACTGGCCAGTTTTTCCGGAAAATTAGCTGCTTTTCTGGAAAAACTTGCCAGCTGTCTACACTGGCCGCTTGAATTTCCGCAAAAGCACTGACTTCCTACTGTAAGAAATCAGTGCTTTTTGCGGAAATACTATGCTGCTCCCATTTGGGCAAAAGTCCCTTTTGCGCAAAAGGGCCAGTGTAGACAGCTGAGATTTGTTTTGCGCAAAAAAGCCCCGATCGCGAAAGTGCTTTTGCGGAAAAGCGTCCATGCCAATCTAGACGCTCTTTTCCGAAAATCTTTTAACGGAAAACTTTTCCGTTAAAAGCATTTCCGGAAAATCATGCCAGTCTAGATGTAGCCCAAGTGTGTGGGTTACACAATAGCTCTGGTAGGGTATCCAAAAGGCAACATTGCCACAGGCCAGTAGCTTTCTCTTGGGGAAAGGTGCTCCATAGCCCCTGAAAGCGATTAAGGATCTTTCTACTGTGTCTGCAGGATCAACCTGTAGAACATAAGAATGAATAGACGGGTCAGACCAAAGCCTGTCTATCCCAGTGTCCTGTCTTCCAACAGTGGCCAATGCCAGGTGCCCCAGAGGGAATGAACAGAGCAGGAATCATCAAGCAATCCCTCCCTGCCACCCATTCCCAGCTTCCGGCAAACACAGGCTAAGGACGTAGCCGGCAGCCTTTAAACTCGGATCTACAGGTAGCACCTGGAGCGGTGACAGCCCCCAGCAAACCCCGTCCCGCATGAAGCAGGGACCAGAGTCACCCCCAACTCAGAGATCGGGTCCTGGCCCATCTGAGGGGGCAGGGGTCTGGCCCCAGGTGCCTAGAGCTCGGGCTGACCCTGCAGGGATGGGCCTGTGTAGGCTGCCCTTCCCGCGCTTTCCTCTCACCGCGCAGCTGGGGCACAGGGTCTAGCCACAGCGCCGTCTCCCGCTACGCTCCTGGCGTAGCCCCCCCCCCCCCGCGCTGGCTACGCCACGCAGCCGCCGCTTTCGCGCTTTGGCGATGGCGCCTCTACGCGATTTGCGTAACGCGGGCCCTCGAGCCTCGGGGTGGGAGTGAGCGCCCAGCCTGCCTGAGGAGACGGCAGAGCCGGCAGGCGGCGGCGGCGGCGGCTCGGCGCGGTGCCGCCCCCGGCCCCTCCCCCACGGCTCGCGGGCGGAGACGCACGGCAGGAGAAGGGACCGGGTCTGTTTCGGCCTGGAGGTGCGTGTGGGGGGTCGGTTCCTCCAGCCGCGGGGAGCCCCTCATTGGGGGCCAGTCTGGGGCCCCCGGCTCCCCTCGCTGGGGGGGAATCAGGCGGGGAGTTCCCCTCGCGCGCCGAGGTCCAGCGGCGCCCCTGAGGGGGAGGGGTCTCGGATTCGGACAGGGCTTTGCCCCCCTCCCCCCCCCCGGATTCATCCCCTTTGGGAGTGGGGCTGCGGGAGCCCGCCCCAGAGTCTGAGCCCTTCAGGGAGCCATGCCCGGATAGCTCGGCTTTCCCCGGGGGGTCGCGGCTGCAGGAGCCGGGGCGGGGGGATCAGCGCGAGTCCAAGGGTTTGGGTTGGATTTGTGTGTGTGGAGTCTCGCTCCACATCATCCCCAGGCTCCCATCTGTTCCGGGAGTGATAACAGGTCACACGCACACAAGAGCCTTCCTACGCCCTGGCTGGATCTGGTTTCAAGCCCCGTGTTTCAGCGGTCTTGTGCCCTCTCCGTGTTTGGGAACCTAAAATAATTGTATTTCCACGGATGTATTCCTCCCAAACTTGATGTCTGCACCCTGCCGAGGTCCACCATTTGCTTCACTATGTCCCACAAATACAGCCCCACGTTTAAGACCCCCATCTTTATGGTTTACTAAGAAGGGTTTTCTGAAGCTTGTGTGTTCTGTTTGTTTTGTTTTTAAAAAAAATGTTTATTGTGTAACTAACATCTTATCTAAAACAATATTTACACTTTTTTACTCAAATAAAAAGCTCCCCCAGAACTACACAGAAAACATGATAACATATTTATAGATTCAATGATATCCAATTTAAAATCATATATGGGTCTGATATAATCCTGAATGTCTCTGATTGTTTTCTGAAAGTGAAATTCACTTAGTGGAGAGGACCAAAGCAAAGCTGGAACAATTTGCCAAAGGATGTAGTAGATTTTTCCATCATTAACATTTTTTAATCAAGATTGGCTATCTTTCTAACAATTTGCTCTAGTTTCAACAACCAATTATGGGCATGATACAGAGTTCAGTGGGTGAAGTACACTACAGGGAGGTTAAATGTAAATTAACTAATTGAATAGTCAATGGGATTACCATCAACTATTTGATTAGTCTATAAAGGCACCTCCACCTTCAAACCTAGTAGGCACTCTGCCTTCTAGGCTCTTGCTACAGTTCAAAAGTGGAAGCTCTGCAGACAGCATGGGGCTTTCTTTTGAAATGTACAAGAGTCCCAGTAGGGATCTTATACATTTCAAAAGGAAGCCCCACAGGAGTGGGACCAGCGGGGGACCCCACTGGCCCCACCTTCCCTGAGGCTCCTCAGCCATTGAAATGTACAAGAGCCCTAGCAGGGCTCTTGTACATTTCTAAAGCAGAAGCGATGGAGGGGCCAATGGCAGATTCCACTGCTGGCTCTGCACTCCCTGGGATGCCTGAGCCTTTGAAATGTACAAGGGCCATGGGGATCTTGTACATTTCAAAAGCAGAAGCTCTGCAGGGATCGCAAGGGTCCAGTGGTTGAGCCCCATGATCCCTGAGGAGCTTCTGCTTTTGAAATGTCCAGGAGTTCTTAAGAATGGCCATACTGGGTCAGATCAAAGGTCCATCTAGCCTAGTCTGCTGACAGTGGCCAATACCAGATGCCCCAGAGGGAGGGAACACAATAGGTAATCCTCATGTGATCCCTCTCCTGTCACCCATTTACAGACAAACAGAGGCTAGGGACACCATTCTGACCCATCCTGGCTAATAGCCATTGATGGACCTAACCTCCATGAGTCTATCTAGCTCTTTTTGGAACCATGTTAAAGTCCTCGTCTTTGCCACATCCTCTGGCAAGGAGTTCCATAGATTGACTGTGCACTGAGTGAAGAAAAACTTCCTTTTGTTTGTTTTAAACCTGCTGCCTGTTAATTTCATTTGGTGACCCCCTAGTTCTTATATTGTGGGAATAAGTATATAACTTTTCCTTATTCACTCTTTCCACACCAGTCATGATTTTATAGATCTCTATTATATCTCCCCTTAGTCTCCTCTTTTCTAAGCTAAAAAGTCCAAGTCTTTTTAATCTCTCTTCATATGGGACCCATTCCAAACACCTAATAATTTTTGTTATCCTTTTCTGAACCTTTTCCAATGCCAATATATCTTTTTTGAAATGAGGTGACCACATGTGTACGCAGTGTTCAAAATGTGGGCATATCATGGTTTTTATATACAGGCAATAAGATATTCTCTGTCTTATTCACTATCCCTTTTTTTAATGTTTCCTGACATTTTATTTGCTTTTTTGACTGCCAGTGCACACTGAGTGGATGTTTTCTCTTATATATTTCAAAAGCAGAAGCCCCACAGGGAGTGCCCGGCAAAGAACTCCCTTGCTGGTCCAGTGCTTCCTGCAGCACCTCAGCCGTTGAAATGTACAAGAGCCACAGTGGGGCTCTTGTACATTTCAAAAGGCAGCTCCACAAAGCATGGAACGAGCGTGGGACCCCTGGCTGGGCTCTTGTATATTTCAAAAGCAGAATTGCAGCAGAAGGGGCGCAAGCAGAGACTGCTTCAGTCCCCGCTTGCGCTGTTTCCGCTGTGCCTCTACCTTCCATGCCCCCCCACAGAGACAGTGCTGAGGAACTGGCTTTTAAGCCAGCTCCCCCCAGCACCAGCTCCTGCTCCCCCCCCTTGCTGCCTCTCTCTGATAGAGGCAGCAAGGGGGTGGGGAAGCAACTAGTGGCATCACTATTCAACTATCTGATAAGCTTCTGTTTATCGGATAGTCAACTAGTGTCTTACATCCCTAGTACTCTGAGCTCAGCTATGCACAAGATCAGATTAAATGATCATAAGGCTCCCTTCTGCCCTTAAAATCTAGGACATTGTTTCTCAACCAGTGGTACAAGTACCCTGAGGGATACTCGAGAGAAATCTGGGTGATACATCAGCACAACTGAAATTTGGAGAAAACTGAATTTTTGTTTTAAGTTTTACAGCCTTTATTATTGTTGTACTTTTTACACCCAAAAATTTCATCGCCCGCCCAGCTACGATTAAGTTGTTTAAACAAACATTTTGCAAAAGTAGAAAAAAAATTGTGTGTCTGAAAACTGTAAGTACTGGGGGTACTTATATATATATTTAAAGGGATACTTTATTTAAAAAAATTGAGAAACACTAATCTAGTACAGGCCTATGCACCATGTAAATCCCACCTGATTCCTATTCTGAGGCTGTGTCTAGACTGGCCACTTTTTCTGGAAAAACAGCCGCTTTTCTGGAAAAACTTGCCAGCTGTCTACACTGGCCGCTTGAATTTCCGCAAAAGCACTGATGATCTCATGTAAGATTGTCAGTGCTTTTGTGGAAATACTATGCTGCTCCCGTTCGGGCAAAAGTCTTTTTCCAAAAAACTTTTGCGCAAAAGGGCCAGTGTAGACTGCAGAGATTTGTTTTCCGCAAAAAAAACCCTGATTGCGAAAATTGTGATCGGGGCTTTTTTGCGGAAAAGCGCGTCTAGATTGGCCACGGATGCTTTTCTGCAAAAAGTGCTTTTGCGGAAAAGCGTCCTGCCAATCTAGACACGCTTTTCCAAAAATGCTTTTAACGGGAAACTTTTCTGTTAAAAGCATTTCCAGAAAATCATGCCAGTGTAGACGTAGCCTGAGAGTTTAAATTGGATATTAGTGTTCTTTGGCAGTTTTCTGGCTCTTTGTGCATCCTGAATGGAAAGAAAGACCTGATCAAAAGCTCACTGGGATCAGTGGAAAAGATTCTTATTGACTACAGTGAGCTTTGGATGAGACCCCAATAAAAAAATGCCAATACTCTCAACTCCAAATATTCAGATTTTGAGAGTCAGACTGCAAATATTATGATATTTGTATTAAAAAACTAATAATTTTTAAAAGATATACTTTGTTTGATTTGCCTCTTGTGGTGTTTGTTTTTTTGTTAATTCTATGGCTTCTTAGGTGTGGGCGGAAGGGAGTACAATGAGATGCAAACAGATACAGCAGGAGCTGCGTTGTACAGAGCCTGGAAGGTGAATTGTTGGGGAAGAGAATGGAGGGGTGAAGGCAAAGTATCAGGCAGAAGGAGTGTTTCAGGAATACTCTGGGGAACAAGTACTTCTTATAAAGCCATAAGGAGGGAGTTTAGAGTGTTTTGTGTTTTTAAGTTTTTCTCTACCACCATGAGTGCCAGCAAATCATTTTTTTTAAAGAAAACAGATTATTGTCCTGATTCCAGTAGCTGGTGCTTTAAGAGAACACCCTGTTTCAAGGGGCTCACAGTCAAATTGCAGGAGTTGGTGACAGTGAAATGCTTTCCAGCGGAATACATGTGTTCATTCTCATAGTGCATTCTGATACTGAAGGTACAGGTCCGCTTATCCATGGTCTAATTATGCATGTTCTTGCTTACTCCTCCTCTAGATATACTTTGATTTCTGTGTTAGCTAACCTCTTCATCTAAATACTTTATAACACAAACATCTGAATTAAAAAAATCCGAAATATTCCCAGAAAATCTTGCAAATAATCATTTTGAGTTTTTCTGTACTTCCAAATCACATTCACAAAATCCTCACTCCACGATTTACATTAAGTACGCAGCTCTGCAGCAGAATTCTACATTATATTTGTATGTTTTGTGGCAATTTGTAACCCATTCTGAACAGATAATATTTGTATTGTGTGGTTGGGTTTGTTTGTTTATTTATTTAAAAGGTGAGTCCAGGTTCTGCAAGCATTTAAATGTGTGATTTTACGCATATGAGTAGTCCAGTGGAAATTAACAAGAGAACTTGTGTGTATAAAGCTTCTTTATGTTCTTAAATGTTTTCAAGATTATGGTCTTAAGCCGGGTTTAGAGAGGAAGGATGGTCTGATGCAGGGGTCTCAAACTCCCGGCGTGTGAGCAATTGCGCAATTTGGTCCAGAAGTCCTGTCAGACTGGGGGGGCGGGGGTGTGAAGGGTGGCCCTGCCACTTCCTCCAGCTGGAGATGGCCTGTGAGCTGGGAGTTTGAGACTCCCTGGTCTAGTGGTTAGGGCCCTGACTTGCAAGATCCAGTTCTTTCACAGGCTTCCTGTGTGACCTTGGGCAAAACACTTAGTCTCTGTGTATCTCAGTTTACAAATGACACTTTCTTGCTGCTCAGGAGTGTTTCAATCCATTCAAATGGTTACTAGGAACTTTGAGATCTACTGATGAAAAATAAGAGCTAAGTGGCATCATAGCAAATTACAATCTTGTTTGGGATAAACTGTTTTTAATGTTGTATTGCATTTTCCTGTCAGCATCTGAAATAACTCTTATGACTACCATTTGAAAAGCTATATACATTAGAATTTCCAAAATACCCATTTGAGTTCCTTTAATTTATTTGCCCAAATTGCCTTTACAGGAATAATAAGGCATTTGTATGGATAGGAAGAACATCCACAACTACATTAAATAAATTTAGAAAATGTAAGGGATACAACATGCCTCAAAGAATAAGCCAGCTGCCCGAGGTTATGAAGAAATTTTCCTTAATGTCAGTTTATTATAGAATTGCCCATTTTTTAGTTTTTTCTCCTTCCCGTGAAGCATCTGGTACTTCTGGAAAGAGAATAGTGGTCTAAATGGTCTGTTGCTCTCATGGTGTGTCAGTCTTTTCATTCCTATACATTGAGTAATAGCTGAGTGATAGAAATCAACACAGTGCTTTTATTTTATTATTGACAAGAGCATAAATATTCCTTGTCAAAGAGATCCATAAAATGTATTGTGTCTTTCCTCCCAAAGATAAAATCAGGGAAAACTAAATAAAATTTCCCTCTATCTGTTGACATCAGCCGAGCTCTTTTATGGCCATGTTTCAGGACAAGTATCAGAGGGGTAAAGATGTTTCAGGACAGCATCCTAATTTAAGAAAGTGTTCAACCCCATTAAAGTGTTTGCCACCTTAACATGGCAAATGTATTTAAATAGTTTCCTACATGGGAGGGTTCTTGTACATATGCAAATTTCTGAAATTGGGGCCCATGTGATTAAAGATGACTTACATGAGCAAGGTTTTGCAGAGTCAGACCCAATGCTAGGCATTCTGGAGGTATTATTTAATGGGCATAAAGGAAAGTGTATTATATGGTTGAATAGTGATAGAAATGTAGCCGTGTTAGTCTGGTGTAGCTGAAACAAAATACAGGACTATGTAGCACTTTAAAGACTAACAAGATGGTTTATTAGATGATGAGCTTTCGTGGGCCAGACCCACTTCCTCAGATCAAATAGTGGAAGAAAATAGTCACAACCATATATACCAAAGGATACAATTAAGAAAAATGAACACATATGAAAAGGACAAATCACATTTCAGAACAGAAGGGGGATGCGGGGGGGGGGGAGGGAAGGAAGGTAAATGCCTGTGAGTTAATGACACCTCTAATACCATTAACTCACAGACATCTACCCTTCCCCACCTCTAATATCATTAACTCACTGGCATTTACCTTCCTTCCCCCCCCCCCCCCCCCCCCCGCATCCCCCTTCTGTTCTGAAATGTGATTTGTCCTTTTCATATGTGTTCATTTTTTAAAATTGTATCCTTTGGTATATATGGTTGTGACTATTTTCTTCCACTATTTGATCTGAGGAAGCGGGTCTGACCCACGAAAGCTCATCATCTAATAAACCATCTTGTTAGTCTTTAAAGTGCTACATAGTCCTGTATTTTATTATATGGTTGTAATTTAGTTTGTGAAATAATCTGCTCCCCTGCAATGCATTGAATCTTTGTGATCTGTGGATCTGTAATATTGTTTCATGTATGTCTATTGCATTCCAATCTAGCAATCGGATCTATGTGGACAGATCTTTCCTGTCACATTGACCATGCTGATTTCAGTGAGGCTCTATATGGTCAGAAAGTCTGCCCCCAGCCAATCCAGTTGAAGACTTTGAGCCTGACACTGTAAACTGCTTGGGATTTCCTTCATGATCAAAACAGCTTTGAGCATGCTGTCAGCTCTTACCAAATAACGTTGCAAGAAATAATACAGAGCTCCTCAACACTACTTGGGTAATGTTGTTGTATGATGCACCCGAGGTCCCTGCTTCCTGCCTTCAATCATTCCTGCTTTTTTCTTGGGGAGTGAGACTCAGAAACTAAAGAATAAATTATATCTTACTTTGCACCAAAGCAAACCCACTCCATCAATGAGGTGGCACAGGTGCATTTTGAGGGTTCCAAGGATTTAATCAGTTCTGCTGGTTGGCAGGTCCAAGCATCTATATCCTTGTATAGAAGCAAATATGAAGCTAGTATGCCTATTGTTTGCTTTTCCATCAGTAGAGAACACTCCCGGATTTTACAGCTGTGAAGCTTTAATGCAGAGTTATTATTTTACTTCTTAAACAAGATTGCTGAAAGTCATCTTCTAAAATATAATACCTTTCAAGACAACAAAGGGTACTTTATGTGAAAAGCTGGTGATAAAAATTTCTTTCAATTTACAGCTTAGATTATGGAAATGCTTTGGACTGCTGGGATACTTTGCTTGAGACAGGGACACCTACTTCAGTGAAACAAGTCGAATATAATCCTCAGGATCTAAGGCTGCCTGTGGGACCCATCTACACTTACCGAAGTTGGTGCAAAATCCCCAGACTAAAATTTTCAAACCTGCACCAGACTCAGTGGCCTGATTTTTCAGAGGTGCTGAGCTCCTGCAGTTCCCAATTGATAGAGCCTCACACTGAAACAAAATTTGTGTCCACGTCCATGAGCTGCAAACATGGTCCATGGATATTGGCAGATTTGCATGGCTCTACCCATTGATTTCACTAGCAGCAGGATGTGATTGTTTATCAGGTAGATTTAGCTTAAATCTGACAAAACCAATTATACATACTTAGATCCTAACTCTAGAGACCCAAGTTGGAAAATTATTGGCATAATATCACCTCAGAGCTCTGACTTGTGGGAGGGAGAGTAGAGAGAACAGAGCTTTTTACGTAAACTCCCAAATCCTTCATTTAATGATCTGGTTGTTGAGCTTTATGGAATAAGGTTACAAACAAAGAAGCTATTGTAGTGTCATTTCTACCGTTGGTTTTATTGGTTATACTAGCAGGAAATAAAGATTAGATTTTGCAGGTGAGTATACTACAGATAAGAGTCAAGAATAAGGTAAGTTGTTTTCATTCTTTTTACAATGTGCAGAAACTTCTTGATCAAGCAAGATCTCCACGCATAAGAAAGAGTGACCTTTAGTAATTGAGGGAGTATGACTGAATTTGGTTCAAAATGGGAGAATTCATGTCCCTTGAATGTGTATCAGTCAAAAAATTAGCAGATACATTATACAGGCAGTCCCCGGGTTACGTACAAGATAGGGACTGTAGGTTTGTTCTTAAGTTGAATCTGTATGTAAGTCGGAACTGGCGTCCAGATTCAGACACTGCTGAAACTGACCGCCAGTTCTGACTTACATACAGAATCAACTTAAGAACCCCAGGCATCCCCAAGTCAGCTGCTGCTGAAACTGATCAGCAGCTGATTCCAGGAAGCCCGGGGCAGAGCAACTCTGCCTGGGGCTTCCTGTAGTCAGCGCTGGTCAGTTTCAGCAGAAGCTGACTTGGGGACGCCTGGGGCAGAGCAGCTGGGGTGCTACTGGACCAACCCAGCAGCACCCCATCTGCTCTGCCCCAGGCGTCCTGATTCAGCCGCTGCTGAAACTGACCAGCAGCGGCTGAATCAGGACCTGGGGCAGAGCAGCTGGGGTGCTGCCGGGTTGGTCCAGTAGTGCCCACGGGCGCTGCAGGACCAATCGGCAGCGCCCCAGCTGCTCTGCCCCAGAGTCCAAAACAAAAGCCTGGTCTGCTGGGGGGGGGAGCACACTAGCTGCGCCCCCCCCCCCCCCAGCAGACCAGGGACACGGGGAGCAGAGCCGCAGCGGCAGCGGGGTGCCGCGCCTCTGAGGCTTTGCTCTGACAAAGCCTCAGAGGCGAGGGACCCCCGTGGCTGCGGCTTCAGTCTGGGTGCCTGTGGTCTGCTGGGGACGGTCCCCAGCAGACCACAGGCTCCCGGACTGAAGCCGCAGCCGCGGGGGGGGGGGGGGGGGGTCCCGCGCCTCTGAGGCTTTGCCAGAGCAAAGCCTCAGAGGCGCGGGGAACCGCCGCTGCTGCCGCTCCAGTCTGGGTGCCTGTGGTCTGCTGGGGACAGACTGAAGCCGCAGCCGCGGGGGGGTCCCGCGCCTCTGAGGCTTTGCCAGAGCAAAGCCTCAGAGGCGCGGGACCCCCCCGCGGCTGCGGCTTCAGTCCGGGTGCCTGTGGTCTGCTGGGGACGGTCCCCAGCAGACCACAGGCACCCGGACTGAAGCCGCAGCCGCGGGGGGGTCCCGCGCCTCTGAGGCTTTGCTCTGGCAAAGCCTCAGAAGCGCGGGAACCCGCCCGGTGCCCCTGGTCTGCTGGAGACGGTCTCCAGCAGACCAGGGGCACCGGAGCAGCTTACGAACGGGGCTTTCTCGCCCCGACTTCTGGGGCGAGAAAGCTCCGTTCGTAAGTGCGGATCCGACATAAGTCGGATCCGAGTAAGTCGGGGACTGCCTGTATCTGGAATTAGATACAATAAAGGTGAAAATGCCAACTATGCACTCCCAGCTTCTGCAGATGGCATTTCTCCCAGGACAGTGTAGATCCTGGTCAGCTGCTCCTTTTTGGTTGTCAACGTATGGAAAATAGGTACCCTATAAATGTGACTCCCCACACCCTTCTCATGGCTGTAAAAGAGAAGGAGCTTTTTGTCTCTTCCGTGGTACCTGGATCCTATCTCCTCCCCCTTGGAATTTGTCATTCTTAGGATTTGTTTCCTGTAATACTCTGATGCTGGGTATCTGAAGAGCCCCTCAGGAAAGTTAGGTCCTTATTTAACTCTCTACAAGTTGCTAGTTTGGGCCCCTTTCCTGGCTAGGAAGATCTTTGCATTTGCTGGGAGCAAGTGAATGTTCCAGTTGCATGTCTGTTGTAATGATTTGCTCACATATGCAAGTCTGGGGCTGATAACAGAAGTGCTAAACTATGGTTTGCAAAACTACTGGCACTTGAAATATGAGAGATCCATTAAGTTAGGGTCAGGATGACACTTCAGGGGATCAGACACTAGCATATGTTGTAAAACCACTGGACACATACAAAATGGGAAATGACTACATAGGAAAGAGTACTGTGAAAAGGGATCTAGAGGTCATAGTGGTCCACAACCTAAATATGACTCAACAGTGTAACACTGTTGCAAAAAATATCAACACCATCCTTCTGGGATGTATTAGCGGGAGTGTTGTAAGCAAGACACAAGAAGTAATTCTTTCTCTCTACTCCATGTTGATGAGGCCTCAGCTGGAGTATTTTGTCCAGGTCTGGGCACCACATTTCAGGAAAGATTTGGGAAAACTGTCAAAGGTCTAAAGAAGAGCAATAAAAATTATTAAAAGTCTAGAAAACTTGATCTTTGAGGAAAGATTGAAAAAAAAATGGAGAAAAGAAGACTGAGAGGGACATAACTGTTTTCAAAGACATAAAAGGTGGTAACAAGGAGGAAGGAGAATTGTTTTTTAACCTTTGAGGAGAGAACAGGAAGCAATGGACTTAAGCTGCAGCAAAGAAGGATTAGGTTCAGTAAGAGGCTGTGGAATCTCCATCACTGGAGATTGTTAAGAGAAGGCAAAGACCTGTCAGGAATGGTCTAGGCAATACAGGCAGTCCCCGACTTACGCGGATCCGACTTATGTCGGATCCACACTTACGAACGGGGCTTTTCTCGCCCCCGGAGCTCACGGGCGGCGGGTCGCCGCCTGTGTCCTCTGGGGCGAGAAAAGCTTCTCCCGGTCTCCCTGGTCTGCTGGGGGGGGGTCCGCCCCCCCCCACCCCAGCAGACCAGGCTTTTGTTGTGGGACGCCTTGGGTAGAGCAGCTGGGGTGCTGCCGGGTTGGTCCTGTGGGAACCTACCGGGCAGCACCCCAGCTGTTCTGTCCCAGGCTCCAGATTCAGCAGCTGTTGAAACTTATCAGGCTGATTCCAGGAAGCTGGGGGCAGAGCAACTCTGCCTCCGGCTTCCTGTAGTCAGCCACTGGTCAGTTTCAGTGGCAGCAGCTGAATCTGGAGCCAGTTCCGACTTACATACAAATTCAACTTAAGAACAAACCTATAGTCCCTATCTTGTACGTAACCCGGGGACTGCCTGTACTTAGTCCTGCCATGAATGCAGTGGCCTGAACTAGATGACCTCTTGAAGAACCTTCCAGTCCTATGATTTTATAATTCTATGACTCTCTGAAAATAGATTTCTTTGCCCAAGAGTGGAGCTTTGTAACTAGCCATGTTATCTGAAGTGTGCCAGTTTTGTATTAAATGTGTAAGTGCTGTGGAGATCAGTAAGTTACATGTCTATCTTTGAAAACCATGACAGAACTCATGGGCCAGTCATAGAGATGACAAATTGCCAGAACTGATAGATCAGCAGTGTATGAGGAAAAGGACGTGAGGCACTGAGACAAACAGGAAGTCTTTTAACAATTGGGTTTTCCCAGAAAACTCTTTGCAAGCAGAAAATATCTAGCTCCCTTTTCCAAGTTACAGTGTAACCTGTACTGACCTAAATTTGATTCTGTACCGACCTAAATTTCACATGCCCGTGATGGAACCTCATCCAAGGCCAACATAGGAGCAGAGGAGTCCACTCAGTCCCTTGAGAAGCATGTTTCAGCTCCTGCCCTTCTCAATCCATACAGAAAGTAAATACTGTTTTATTATTTTGTTCGTTTATGGACTTTGGGTTCCTGTTTTGATTCTGTGGAAACACACTGAGCTACCTCAGCCTTGCATGGTCATGTTACAGAGCCAGGAGATGCATATGGGAGGGGCTTCAGTTCCCACAGAGATAGGGACGTGAATCATGGTGATCACCACCCTTGAAGAGCGAAGGGAATTTAAATAGTAGCAGTTACATCAACTAGGACTTGAAATTGCTTATTTCTGAAATCAATTCAGTTCTGAATCAGGGGGAGGCCTCCTCCCCCTTTGCAAACAAACTCAGGCTGCCTTGGGATAATAATTGATCAATGATTCTTTTTAAACAGAGAGTTTAAGGTCAGAAGATCACCCAGATCACGTCAGACCAGTATCTCACAGGTCTCTAATGCCACCCAGCCAACCACACGCTAAACCTATCATCTAGAATTAGACCAAAATATCACTGCCTTTAAGAGACTAACCTGTAGTGTGCCCCAGGCAGGGAATAGGTTAAACTCAGGTGCACTATTACCTATGGCCCTGCAATGGCAGAGAATTGATGAGATGAGATGTACCCATATGATCCTAGCAGATGACCTGTGTCCTACATAGCAGCAAAAGGCAAAAAAGCCCCCGAGATCACTGTAAGTCTGCTCTGGGGAAAATTTCTTTCCCGTCCCACCCATGGTGATCGGTCCCATTCTGCACTTCCTTATGAGAAATTGTCAGATGGATGCTCTTTGTACACATCTGAAACTCCCAATCTGATTAAAGCCAGCCAGCCACAACAGACTACCTTAAAGCTTGCCTTTGCCGACTTAGTCTAACTCTATACTGTACCCATTTTGCGCAAGAAATATGCAAATGAGGCTAAGCGTGGAATATCGCCAAGCCTCTTGCACAAAAAGTGGGTGTTCATTAATTATGCAAACGAGGCCACACTTAGCCTCATTTGCATAATTATTGGGCAAAACAGGTGCAGTATAGACATAGCCTTAGATCCTCATCCAAAGCCCAGGAAAGTCAATGAGAGTTTCTGTTGACTCCATTAGCTTCAAATCAGGCCCTTACTGCTTTGCTCAGCACACATAATGTCTACCTACAGGTAACATTTTTCATATCTCAACTGACACACCTAGCCACAGGTAGTACCCAGCTAGGAACATGCCTGACTTTAACCAAGTTAGTGTTTACAACATTCTTACATCTTTCTTACCAAATCAGGGCCCTAATGCTGTGTTTTGTGGTTTAAAAACCTACTTGCATATATGAACCCACGCTTTTACCACTTTAAGGGCAGGTCTATACTACAAGGACAGATCCGTCTAAATTACACAATTTGAGTTACGTTAGTTGTGTACCTCAAATCAACATAGCTTAGATATACTTCCTTCGAGGGGGTTGACAGAAAAAACTCTCATGTTGACTCCCTTTACTCATTTCATTCTGCTAGAGCAGTGGTCCCCAATGCGGTGCCCGCGGGCGCCATGGCGCCCGCCAGGGCATTTATGTGCACCCACCGAAACATCTGGGCTGGCCCCGCCCCCGGCGTGTGGCACATGCGTGGTGCGGGCCCTGGGCGTGTGGCCCCTGCTCCGGGTGCGTGGCACATGCACGGTGCCAGCCCTGGGTTCAGGGTGTGTGGGCGGTCCGCACCCCCGGGCATGCGGCACATGCGTGGCCCCATCCCCAGAAGCACGGCGCGTGAGCGGCCCCGCCCCCGGACGCCCGGCACGTGAATGGCCCCGCCCCTGGGCGCCCGGCAGCCATGAAAGGTTGGGGACCACTGTGCTAGAGAGTACTGGAATCAATAGGAGAATTATCAGTGGTCAGTTTAGTGGGTCTTTACTAGGCCTGCTAAATCAACCACCAATGGATTGATCACCACAGCATGGAGCCACCCCATAGTAGAGACAAGCCTTAAGCATCCTAAATGTTTGAAAATCTACCTCCAGTAATCACAACAGGAAAGTCAGGTAAACAACAAAAATCTTCCTTTTAATCAGAGGCTGTAACTGAGCTGAACTTTCTGAAGTGAATAACATGCTTCCAGCATAATGAACAGAGGGCTGATTTGGTTCTGGGGAGCATCAGGTGTACAAATTCCCAGACTTCAATAAATAGTCACTGTGATAGGTGGCAGGGCTTTTGCAAATTTTGTGGTTTGCCTGTGTGAGGCATATGCTTCATTTAGTTTACAATGAGCCCAGGTCCTTTGCAGCTTGAAGTGTATTTCGAATCTGTTGTATAAAGTGTAAATAATTACTGGTGTTGTGAAAACACTTGATAAGTGTTGAAGGTGAGGACAAGGTGAAGACCGAAGCCATCTGGAGTGTGTTTTGTACATTATCACACCATTGGGTAAACGTGTTTTGGCAGACTTAATCAAACACAGAGCCAAGAAGTTCAGTCACTGAAAAGGCAAATCTATCACTCGTTTTCCTCACCACTTTCAAATACCATCTTTTTTTTTTCTTATTTTGATGGGCAGGTGTGAGACTAGCTGAGGAGCAGAAGTGGAGCCGGCAGGCTTGGCGATACTCTGGATGGCTAAACAAGCTGATGCAAAGGAGCCATGTGAGCTTGTGGGCAAACAGCTGGGTGAACCTGGAAGGTTTGCATATGCAGCACTCTGCGGGATCTCCCTGGCTTGCTTGTTTCCTGAAAAGGAGCAAAGGTACGAAGGTGGATGGAGCAGTTTTTGTGCAGTAGCTGAGACAGAGTCTGATAACAAGCCAACCATGTGCATGGGATAGATTAGATTAAATAAAAAAAAGCACCAAGCAGGCACTTGTGACTGCACGAGGCTGTCTTTCCAAAGGCCAAGGAGGACAACCCTTAACCATGCCACTGGATTAGGCTGGTTTAATCAGAGCTTTTAAGCCAAATTGTTTGAAGTGCTGAAGTTTATGGTAATTGAAGCTCCACACAGGATCAGACCCTTTGTTTTTGAAGCTGTATCCCTGATTTAGGAAAGGCCTCAGCCTATAATCTCAGCGAAATCTTACAAAGAAAAGCATTCTTGTGAGTTTTCCCCGGTGAAATCTTGCAGGAGTTTGTCATGTCCAGGATAACAATGTCCTGTTCTGTACAGTCAAGAATAAAACATGGAGATAAATCTTCCCTTAATCTCCTGGATTATCAGGCTGTCTGAGTTGTGTCTCTTCAGATTCTGAGTCAGGACAGTGAGGATTGCATTCTGCTGATATAGAGACAGGAACACTATTCTTCCCTGTGAGCATGCCCATTCACGGCTAGGGTTGCCAAGTAGACCCTGCTAAAAAAACGGACACGCTTGTCGGGGGGGGGGGGTTGGAGCTGGCCAGGAGGGGGGCGGGAAGCAGAGCTGGGGGGGGCGGGGGCTGTGGGGCTGGAGGGGAGGATGGAGGGGCCTGGAGGAAGGGGGGAGGGAAGCAGAGCTGGCGGGGGAGTCTCCGGAGGCTGGCCGGCAGGAAAGGGGGGCCCGGAGGAAGGGGGGGCGGGAAGCAGGGCTGGTGGGGAGAGGTGGTCCGGGGGCTGCAGGGCTGGCCAGCAGGAAGAGGGGGCGGGAAGCAGAGCTGGGGGAGGATCAGTGGCCAGCAACAGAGAGAGCCCTGGCCCCAGCTGGCCACTCTCTTCCTAGTGCAGCTGTCCCCCTGTGGTCACTCTGTGTTGTAGGTGTTTACTGGACATGAGGAGTAACAGTTCATTCGAGGGAAGGGTTTTGGATCAGTCTACCGCGTCTACCTGCGGCAAGTTGAATCATGTGACCAGCATTTTAAAATGGCGACTGGCCGCGAATATGCTAATCAAGCACAGGATATTTAAATCCCGCGCTTCATTAGCAACTTCTGTATGCTTCATTTGCCTCCCTAGTTCAAACTGAGGGCAAGTGTAGACATACCCTTATAGTTCTGTGTCTAACATACACTGTCTCTCTCTCTCTCACACACACACACACACACTTATATCACACACACACACACACACACACACACACACACACAGTTCTATGTCTAACATACACTGTCACCTTTAAAAAGTGATTTACAACTTTTGCTTAACAGTCCAGGACATATTTTATACTCCTAAAAAGATTTATTCTTTGTTTTCATCATCTTCCTTTATTAAACTGAAGCAGAAAACCTGAAGGCTAAAGCTGTGCCTTGAGAGTCTTTCAACTCCTAAAGTCTAAAATGAAGGTGATTTAGGATAGAGCTGATGATGAATGTTTGATTCGTATTGCTTGTGTTGTCATGCAGCTCCTTTAGGATGGAGTTTATTGAAGACTTGGTGAAATGGCTAGAGCTGTCAGACGCCGTCTTGCCTGCTATGACTGCATTCGCCAGTGGTTTGGGTGGCGAGGGCACAGAAACCTTTGCTCAGATTTTACTGAAAGATCCAGTCTTGGAAAATAATCCAGTCGTCATTACACAAGTAAGTTCATCTCTTCCTCTCTTCCACTTGGCTTGAGCTTCCTGTTTGTTGTTGAAATTCTCTTTCTGTACAATTGGGTTAAGTAAATCCTGATTCTATATGCATTTAAAACATCTGGTTGCCTTCTGTTTAAAAAAAACAAGGACAGGGGGCTGAGAGATAGAGTGACTGACTTTCCGCCCCCTCCATTAATTCATCTCTCTCTAGTGCAGGACTACTCAGCTTTGGAAGGTCCGGCGGTTACAATGATACTCACAGCACATGCCAAGGGCTGCAATTTAAATGTGGTTGCATATACAAGCAAATATATATGCAAATATATGCAAATAGCTTCTTTCACACTAACAGGTATGAATACAAAGATTAAGGCAAGACTACATAGCACACAGGCCCCGTTTAAGTCAGTTCTGATGATATTAATAAAATGCAATATTTACATGATTTCCACCCATATGACAGCACTTTTAATGAGCAATGACAGTCTAGGAATTTAACTACTAAAATGCATATCAACAGAAGACCATTATATTACTACTAAATCGACCCTTGGTGCGTTGTCGCTGGAGAGTCAGTCAGGCTGTAGTGTAGATATAACCACAGTTCTGATGGGACAACTATTCACCTTTTTGCTGCTGCCGTGCTACTGCTCTTCTGTTACCAGGGCCGGCCCACTACATTTTGGCACCTGAGGCGGGGAGCTCAAATGATGCCCCCCCCTCGCTTGTGCTAAAACTTTGAAAGGTCTCAATTCTGCCTTCTTCCTGTTCTACTCCTCTCATGGTACTGCTCTGCTACCTCCATGTGCACCAGCAGCAGACTCAATTTTCTACACTCTGGGTTCTAGTGGCGCCCCCCCCCCCCCACCCTCCTACAGTCTGGTACCTAAGGCGGCCGCCTCAGTTCGCCTCATGGTAGGGCCAGCCGTCTGTTACCCTCCTCCCCGTTTACATTTGACTATATCAGTGGAACATTTAAGGCAGGTCTACACTTAAAAAGCTGCACTTGAGTGAAGACCTAACTGCACCAACAGGAGAGCCCCTCTGTAACCTCCTTACATCAATGTAAGTTCGTAATGAAATCCTAACTTAGACATGAGGGGTCTGGCTCACATTTACGTGAGACCTTTTACACAGCTCAGGCCATTTAAAGGCCTTACAGGAAGCATAAATTACAGTTACAGCCTAGTATCAGAGGGGTAGCCGTGTTAGTCTGAATCTGCAGAAGTGGCGAGGAGTCCTGTGGCACCTTATAGACTAACTGAAGTGTAGGAGCATAAGCTTTCATGGGCAAAGACCCACTTTGTCAGATGCATGTAGTGGAAATTTCCAGAGGCAGGTATAAATATGCAGACCAGAATCAGGCTGAGGTGGATCCAATCAGGGAGGATGAGGCCCACTTCTAGTAGCTGATCTGGAGGTGTGAATTCCAAGAGAGGAGAAGCTGCTTTTGTAGTTAGCTAGCCATTCACAGTCTTTGTTTAATCCAGAGTTGATTGTGTCAAACTTGAAGATGAATTGTAGCTCAGCAGTTTCTCTTTGAAGTCTGGTCCTGAAGTTTTTTTGCTGCAGGATGGCTACCTTTAGATCTGCAATTGTGTGTTCAGGGAGATTGAAGTGCTCCCCTACAGGTTTTTTTATGTTGCCATTCCTAATATCTGATTTGTGTCCATTGATTCTTTTACGTAGGGACTGTCCAGTTTGGCCGATGTATATAGCAGTGGGGCATTGTTGACACATGATGGCATATATTACGTTAGTAGATGTGCAGGAAAATGAACCAGTGACAGTATGGCTGATCTGGTTAGGTCCTGTGATGGTGTTGCTGGTGTATATATGTGGGCAGAGTTGGCACTGAGGTTTGTTGCATGGATTGGTTCCTGAGTTAGAGTTATTATGGTGCTGGTGAGAATATGCTTCAGGTTGGCGGGTTGTCTGTGGGCAAAGACAGGCCTGCCTCCCAAGGCCTGTGAATGCGAGGGATCGTTGTCCAGGATGGGTTGTAGATCACAAATGATGCGTTGGAGAGGTTTTAGCTGAGGACTGTAGGTGATGGCCAGTGGTGTTCTGTTGGTTTCTTTCTTGGGCTTGTCCCGTAGCAGGAGGCTTCTGGGTACACGTCTGGCTCTGTCAATCAGTCAGATATCAGCATAACAGGGGTGTGAATAATATGTCATTCAGGGGCATACAATAGAGACTCTTCTTGCATGTCCAGGGGGTTTGTGTCTTTGCTTCAAATAGGGCAGTGAAATATAGGAGTCGCCTCACCTCAAAAAAGATATTTTGGCCTTGGAAAGGGTTCAGAAAAGGGCAACTAAAATGATTAGGGGTTTGGAATGGGTCCCATATGAGGAGAGGTTAAAGCGACTGGGACTTTTCAGTTTAGAAAAGAGGAGACTGAGGGGGGATATGATAGAGATCTATAAAATCATGAGTGGTGTGGAGAGGGCTGATAAAGAAAAGTTATTTATTAGTTCCCATAATAGAAGAACTAGAGGACACCAAATGAAATTAATGGGTAGCAGGTTTAAAACTAATAAAAGAAAGTTCTTCTTCACACAGCGTGTAGTCAACCTGTGGAACTCCTTGCCAGAGGAGGCTGTGAAGGCTAGGACTATAATAGAGTTTAAAGAGAAGCTGGATAAATTCATGGAGGTTAGGTCCATAAAAGGCTATTAGCCAGGGGATAAAATGGTGTCCTTGGCCTCTGTTTGTCAGAGGCTGGAGAGGGATGGCAGGAGACAAATCGCTTGATCACTGTCTTCGGTCCACCCTCTCTGGGGCACCTGGGCTGTGTCCAGACTCCATGCCTCCGTCGACGGAGGCATGTAGATTAGCCAGCTCGGAAGAGGGAAATGAAGCCGCGATTAAAATAATCGCGGCTTCATTTAAATTTAAATGGCTGCCCCGATCTGCCGATCAGCTGTTTGTCGGCAGATCGGGAGAGTCTGGACGCGATGCCCCGACAAAGAAGCCTTTCTTCATCGACACAGGTAAACCTGGTTTCACGAGGCTTACCTGTGTCGATGAAGAAAGGCTTCTTTGTCGGGGCATCGCGTCCAGACTCTCCCGATCTGCCGACAAACAGCTGATCGGCAGATCGGGGCAGCCATTTAAATTTAAATGAAGCCGCGATTATTTTAATCGCGGCTTCATTTCCCTCTTCCGAGCTGGCTAATCTACATGCCTCCGTCGACGGAGGCATGGAGTCTGGACACAGCCCTGGTGCTGGCCACTGTCGGTAGACAGGATACTGGGCTAGATGGACCTTTGGTCTGACCCAGTACGGCCGTTCTTATGTTCTTATGTAGGAGTCTTAGCTACTGATCTGGTGTTTCTGAGGTAAGTTTTAGAGTAGTTGTATTTTTCACTGGAGCAACAGCTGAACTTCTTGAAAGAGCTCAGATGAGCAATTACATAGGGAAAAGCTCGCTGTATATTGATGCACCTGTGGCTTTTCCTGTAACTGGCAAAACATTTGGGGAAGGGGAGGAGACCGGCATATGGAGATCAGCCAAATGGAGATCAGCATTTCCTTGTGACTTGATGGTAAACAACATAAGAGACAGGACTTTGACTGCTCTTTCCCAGTCATTCTGTGCTTTTCTGTTGGCTCTGTTTCTTGCACATACTTAGTTCACTTTTATGGTTTGTTTGAATGAGTTCTGATAATCATAGGCTTCTGGAATTCATTGACGAGTTTCTGTAAGTGCTGCAGATACGTGTTCTTTCTTTTATGATGCTGAAGGAATGATGCATGAAGGCAAGTGACTGGGTCGTTATTGGGGATGTACTGAAGTACTTCATTTTACCTTCTGTTGCACATTGGGCACAATCTGCTGTTGCCCTTGGGCTGAGATTTTCTTTTCTTTGCTGGGAAGTCACAGAGAGGACAGAACATAAGATCTTTTTTCTTATGTTTCTGCTTTCAAATTCCTAACCCTCTGATATCTCTGCACATTAGAAATGTGAATGTGTATCTACACAATTAACTGAGGCGCCTGGGCTGGACAGTTAACCTCACAGTTACATTCAGCTCCCCTTCTCCGCCCCCCACTGCTCTGTATCAGAGGCAGTGGGTGGGGGGGGGGGAAGGCAGGAGCTGGTGCACGTGGGGAGCTGGCTTCTAAGCCTACTCCCCTTGCATGTTGGCTCCCACGGAGCCGGCTCCACCCCCACCTCCTGCTGCCTCTCATGAAGGCAGAATCGGAGGAGGGGGTCAGGAAGGAGCCAGCTTAAAAGCTGGTTCCTTATGAACACTGGCTCCCTTGTCTCCCCCCCTCTCTGCATCGCTGCTTCTGATACAGAGGCAGCAGCATGGAGAGCGGGAACAGGCAAGAGTCGGTACGTGCAGGGAGCCAGTTTTCAAGCCCATTGCCTGCATGTACTGGGCTCCCAATGAACCAACTAGCCTTCTCCCCTGTGCTACTGCGTCCCCGCAAGCACCAGCCCCCCTGAGTTTAAACATGTAATCACTGAAAACATGTAACCGCTGTCCTGGTGGAATGTACTTACATATTTCATGTGCTTTTAGCAGTGCTAGCAGTTCTAGTGCCGAGAGACACTGACTTGCAGACAAACATTTACTTTTAACACGGCCTGTCTGTTACTCATAGTATAACTCTTGCTTGCTTTGGTTCAAGCCCCAGGCCCATGCTTCATGCTTTTTCTTTCTCCTACAACACATTTAAAAAATAAACTAATTTTAATATGCCTACTCCGCATTCCTTGAATCTGAGAGGAAAGAAGCAGATTCTTATCAATCTCATTAGCACTCTCCCCATTTTCACTTCCAACACTTTGGTCATCTGAAGAAGTGAGCTGTGCCCACGAAAGCTCATGATACCATCTACATGTTTTGTTACACTTTAAAGTGCTACCAAACTATTTGTTGTTTTTTAAGGTTTTCCCATTTTCATGGTATATCTTGAGCAGAATCTGTTGACTGAATGAACTCTTGAGGCTTGTGGGTATTATGTATGTTCATTACAGGTAAGTAACGCTGTTGAATGTTGATAACTGAATCCTTTAAGGACAGTTAGTTCTGGCAAATAAGACAGCAGTCATGCTATGAATGGAGGTAGCTTTGCACACACAAAGCAGCATATTAAAGCGCCAGTGAAAATTAATAAAATTTCATTTGCAATGTGTTTAAATGATCTTGTTGTCTTAAAGAATTTAAGTCCTTAGTAAACTTTTAAGGGAAGGAGTTATTGAAGGTGCCCTGAAGAGAGAGCAGAATTGGGCTTCTGCCTCTTGTTTCTTTTTTGTATGCAAAGAAGTGCTGAGAGGTTGATACTCCTGCTTGGTTTTTGGCTTAGAAATATCTAAAATGTCCGTTTCCCTGTTTGTTTGTTTGTTTTTCAAGAGACCTCCCTGGAATGACCCTGAATTGTGGATTAGAAGCTCTCTCTTGTTGGGAAAAGGATGATGAATCTTGTAACAAAACAGCTTCTCTTTCAGCTGTTTATCGGGCATTTGGGTTATATAAGTATTAACAAAAAATAGACAACATCCAAAGAGTCTGAATAAAAATCACTTCCCTTTCTCATTCGAGTTTCACAGGTTTGGTTTCTGAAAAATTACTAGTTCTCTAGCTCTGTGGTTGTCAATCAGGGATACACATACGCCTGGGGGTACGCAGAGGTCTTCCAGGAGATATATCAATTCCCCTAGATATTTCCCTAGCTTTACAACAGGCTATATAAAAAGTACCAGCAAAGTCAGTATGAAGTAAGATTTCATTTAGTTACTTTTTTGTACTGCTGTATATACTGACTATACAGTGAAATATAAATACAGTATTCATAGTCTAATTGGTTTTATTTATAATTATATGCTAAGGTGAAACAGCAATTTTTCAGTAACAGCATACTGTGCCACTTTGGTATTTTATGTCTGATTTTGTAAGCAAGTAGTTTTTAAGTGTGGTGAAACTTGGTGGTATGCAAGACCAATCAGACTCCTGCAACGGGTACATTAGTCTGGAAAGGTTGAGAGCCACTGCTCTAGCTGTCCACAGTGTTTTACAGGAGAAACAGCACATGAATTTCAAATGTAAAAAACAAGCAGTTAGAAGACAATTTCAAAGAGCCTCTGATGCTAACTTCATACCTCATAAAGAGGGAAACAAGGGCCCCAAGCCTGTCTGTCTGTCTGTCTTTCTTTCTTTCTTTCTTTCTTTCTTTCTTTCTTTCTTTCTTTCTTTCTTTCTTTCTTTCTTTCTTTCTTTCTTTCTTTCTTTCTTTCTTTCTTTCTTTCTTTCTTTCTTTCTTTCTTTCTTTCTTTCTTTCTTTCTTTCTTTCTTTCTTTCTTTCTTTCTTTTCAGTTTAATAAACGGCTGCTGAGATGGGAGAGAGAGAGAACAGACTCTTTATTTTATATCTTAACTAATCAATACTTGTTTTCTTCCCGTTGACAGCACACACAAGTGTAGTTCAAAGTCTGAGACTATTAGAAGCAGGTGGGCACCCCTATAGCATCTGAACTAAGCTCCAGCTTGTCTCTCAGTCTGTTGGGCTATCAGTTCCCATCTTTCCAGCTTTTGTGACCTACTTCAATCCTCTAAGCTCACAGGCGGACAGTTTAAAAAAATGAGTGCCTGGAGGTAAGCTCCATATTTAGCCATTTAATAAGAGGCCTCAATTTAGAAAGTGCTCAGCCTCCCACAATTCCCATTGAAGCCACTTTTGCTGATCAAATGTGCTTCCCATCTAGGTCAAACCTATCAAGAATTGTTATCCTGTAACAATCACCCCAATGTTTGCTGCCCAAGTCCTTTTCTTTTCTGGGTCAGCAGGAAACATCCACTTAGAATTGGTGACTGGGAGCAATGTTGATCTTTCACTTACATTATGTGTAAAGGTTTTTAAGTAAATTCAAGCCTGTTTGCTGGTTCTTCAGTGAAAGATGTTTTCCTTGGTCTGTTTCTTCCTGCAGGGGTGGAAGAACTGGGGGGAGGGGCACTAGCGTCCCTGGAGTGGAAACGCTGGGAGGGGTAGGGTGTTACTCCTGCATAAACTCACCCACGTTTGGTGTAGGGCATAGGTGAGAGCATGACCCAGAGGGGTTAGAGTGGCTGCTTTGGGGGCTGGGAGCATGGAGTAGGACCTTATAGGTCTGAACCATCCCAGAAACAGGTCTGAACACCTGGGATCCTCCATGTGTTCAGCTGCTCTTCACTGCCACCAAATCTCAGTAGCTCCCATCACTCCCTTCTTATTCATCCCTCTTATCGGCAAGAAACTCCTTCCCCCATCTGCATTCATGTAGCAGATTCACATATCTGAATTATACATCCAAACCCTCTCCATCTGAGAATAATATTAGAGAGTCCAGGACATTGCATTTGGTTTGGGCATAGCCATATTTTCTCCCTCTTGCATTAACAATTGGCTGAGAGCAGCTCACTCACCATTTCAGATTTCCCATACTTGGGAGTGAAAAGAGGATTGGAAGAGTTTTTAGGACACAAATTATGCTTAGACGCAGGGGGACTAATAATCATAAACATCCTGGCAGCATCCTGGTTCTCCAGCTGCGCTCTGCATTTCCAAAGAGATCAAGATTTTCCGTATAAAAATGCATGACTGGCTTTTCTTTGCAGTGTCTTCCTGATAAGCGCAAGAAATGCATGTTGGCTGAATCAGACCTATGTGCAGTGTCTGCACACAACCTTAACCATTTGTGAGTGATGAAACACGAGGAGGACATAGGAGTAACAGCAGCACTTTATCCTTTGTTAGCACCCTCCATCCAAGCTTAATCCTTACAGTTTATATTTGAAAGGCCTGTACTAACCCCATTTTCCAGATGGGAAAACTGAGGCTCCGGGAAATGAAATTCAAACCTCTGTAAAAGTGGCCATCCATTCTGGAGCTCAGTCTGGAGGAATGTCTACACTGCAGTTAAACACCTGTGCCTGGGCCATATCAGCTGACTCAGGATTGCAAAGCTCAGGCCAAGGGACTGTTTGATTGTAGTGTAAATATTTGGGCTCAGGCTGGAGCCCAAGCTACAGAACCCAAGCCCAAAGTCTACCTCACAATTAAACAATCATATGTTATTAACTGCAGTGTAAACATACCAAGAGACCTGGTTTTTCAGAGATGCTGAGCACCCACAGCTACCATTGACATCTGTTGGAGTTATGGAAGCTCAGGCCTTCTGAAAATTAGGCCTAAGGTGCTTCAATTTAGTCATCCAAAACGTGGAGACTGCTTTTGAAAATCTGGACCTAAATGAGTTGACCAAAGTCATGCAGCATGTCTGTGGCAGAGACAGAACTTACATCTCCAAATGCACAAGCCCTGTATCATTGGTTGGTGCAATCTGATGGTGATAGGATTATCTGTGATAAATTTACACACTGTTCCTTTATTCATAAAGTAGAAAAATTACCCAACATTACTCAGCTCCTTAACTCAGTTTAATTTTTGGTTTTCTTCATTTAATTCCTGACTCTGGGGTGGGGCTGAGGATAAGGGATTCAGTATGTAGGCTGCCCCTAGGAGAGAGGACTACCCTAGCTCTCTCTCAGTGCAGCAGCTTAGGGCCAGGTAAGAAGCACCTCTCCATGGCCACTGCAGCTCCAGCAGGCACAACTGCATGTCCGCTCCTGGGGCAGATCCAGATTTCTCTGCCCCTTGGGCTCCCCGGCCAGGGTGAGGAATGCAGCAAACTGTGCACTTTCCCCTCCCTCCCTGACAAAGGGAAATGGCCAGCAATGTTCCCATACGAATTGGGAGGGATGAGTTTTAGTGCCCCCCCCCCCATTAAACAGCACCTGGAGGTAGGAGATTTGGGACTAAGGCAGTCTCAGTGCGGGTGCTCCCAGCCAGAACCTTTCACCTGCCTGGTGCTTGTCTGTTTTCTGTATGGTTTTATGAGAATCCCATTCTGGGCACATGCCGTTTTCCTGGCACAACCAAACCCTTACCTTAGTTTGGAACTTATTAGTTAAAGTTATTAGAGGAAACTGCCTACCAAATTTGGTGGTCCTAGTACTTATCATTTAGAAGGAGTTCTTGAACAGACAGACGCATAGACAGACTCTCGCACAAACTCTCTCAAATATAGAGTAGATGATTTGTTTTCTGCCACATTGCATGTGACTGTTTCTGTCAAATTACACATAGCAGGGACTGGATATCTGTGTTTAAAGCATCTGGCTTTGATGTATACTTTTTTACTGAAATGATACAGCATGGTTTCTCATATTCATAGACGAACATGCTGCAATCACTCAATTATAGTTTATGTCTAATTCATTATTTTATTTACTATTTTTGAGTAAAATGCCATCAAATTTAACTTACTTGTTTTGATTTTTTAGGATCTTGTGTCTTTCTCTCTCAAGGATGGTGAGTATTCTTTTTTTTAACAAGTTTTTAATATAAACATATTGGTTTCACATACTGTAAAATATCTTATTCCGGAGGTGCCATTATAGCTGTTACGTTATCTCTATTTTTTTAATGCCAACAGCCCACTGTTTCCTTGCTTCAATGTTAAGAGAACCAACTTTTGTATTGTAATATAAATGTATAATAGTAACTTACAGTTAATTAATCTCTCCTGCTTGTTAATCGTCTGATCTCACCCTGACCTACAAATCTCTTTACATTATGGCTTAATACACAAATGTGTCTGATGCCAGAAAAGTTCTGTAGCTAACTAATGAAAATGCATTTTTTGAAGAGGCTTATGCAAGGTAGGTGCCCAACTCCTACTGAGAGTCAATCAGACCATTTTGAAAATCTCAGTCTAAACTATTTGTTCTACAAGTTACTTGAAGCACTAGCTAAAACGAAGGCCTGACAAGGGAATACATTCCTGATCTCCTGCGAAGCCTTTTCTAAACAAATGACAACGTTTTTGTTTTCTTTAACAAGCGAATGTTTTGTTGTAAATTGCAGGAGGTGGATTAAATTACTAGAATTAAATTATTAATGATATAAAGAATTCCTTACTGTAGCAAAGTCTGCATGTCAGATCAATGGTTGCACTTTGCATCTGTGTTTTCAATATACCTTTCCATAGGATTGAGGTTAATTTATTGTTATTAAGACTCATCCACATCAGGACAAAGTGGCTTTTTTTCCCCATTGACTTTCTCAGTTTATTTTTGATGGAAAAGTGGAAAATTAGGCAGCTATTACAATGAAAGTTACTACATTCCTCAGTCTAACTTAATACAAAGTAGTATTTTCATGTCATCGCTTCAAAAGATGGTTTTTCCCTTTGGGAAAGCAGAAACCAAACTGTAAGTTATCAGAGAGGCAAGATAGCACTATGATGCTAGTTCTAGCTTCAGTTCCCTGTTCTGCCACAGACTTCCTGTGTAACCTGAGCAAGTCACTTAGGCTCAGATCTGCACAAATATTAAGGTATCTAATCCCAGTGAATTCCAGGTTAGGCGACTAAGCCTATGTAACTATAGATGCTGTCATTGCTCATAACATTATCCAGCTCTTTAGTTTTTCTGTGCCTCAGGTTCCCATCTGTGAAATGGGGCTACTAATCCTTACCTCACACAGATTATTGAGAGAATAAATATATTAAAGACTGTGATATGCGCAGATCCTAGGGTGATTGGGGTTAGATAAATACCTAACCTAAACAGATAGGTAGGTTAACAACTGTCTGTGAAGTGTCACCTTTGTATCACAGACTTGCTCCATATTTCAAACTGGTATCTTCACAGGGACACCTTTAAAATGTAATGGCATTTTTCATGCCAGAGTGCTCCCAGAATACCTTATAAAAAGAAGAGGCAGATGCTGTGGGGATATGCACATAAAAGGAGTAGATCTGGCACAAAGTGTTTACAATCTAATATGCTTAAAATATCTTTTTCTTTAGCACTCCTGCTTCCCAGCCTCAGAGTGACTTTTTACCATTGAATGCTGTCAGATTGCCTTGTCCATTCCTTCTGCTCATGCAATAAAGAATAAGTACAAACAGCTGTCAGCCATATACATATACCAAAGTTAGCTTGTAGCTAGATCTGTTTTTATTATTCAACTCCAGTCTCTATTGGAAGAAATGAAAAGCACTGAACTGGTATATTTAGAGTTGTATTTAGACAAAGTAAAACATCTTGCATTGTCACTTAGATGCCTCGTTCCCCTACAAGTCTGTTTAACTTTGATTTTGGCACTGGTCATGCTGCAGCGTCTCCCTGCTGAGAATGAAGTTCTCACCCTTTTCTCCACAATTTCCAGTTCTTTCTACCAGCTGTGAGAGGGCGTAGAGAGGTCCTGCCACAATCCCTGCAGTGAAAGGGGTGGAGATCCTTTGCCACATAAGCACTCGCTGGTTACAGTGAATCTCTGCTGACAGTGAGTTTTATAGGCAAGGATTACTTCACTATAAGTGACTTAGATGGGCACGTAGGTACTGATCCTTAGCTGTTGTCATTGGACCTGGGCTAATTTACTTCAAAGAAGCTAATGAATCCATAGCCCAGTGCTTTACCATGTACTAACAGCTGAACCCTTATTTCTCCCCAGACTGTAAATATGCTGGCATAAGTTGAAAGGACAGACAATGCTATCTCAGTATTTAATATAGTCACCACCCAGAACAGAGTGCAACATTTGCTTTTTGATCTGACACAATTAAAACTGGTCAATTCTGTTTCCTTCTATTTAAGGCTATTATGATGCCCGAGCACGGGTGCTGATCTACCATGTCACTTGGCTGCTGAGAATCCCTGTAGAAGAACTGGAAGTCTTGGAGGAATCTCTGCTTGAGAGCTTGAAGGAACAGAAAGAGGAAGAATCAGAGTAAGGACGTTTGTAATCAGGCTTTGCATTTGCTATGAGTTTAAAGCAGGCTCCTCTCCCAGCAGAAAACTCATCATGAGTCACCTGCAGTCTAGTCGGCTGTGTCTAGACTGGCAAGTTTTTCCGGAAAATCATCTGCTTTTGCGGAAAAACTTGCCAGCTGTCTACACTGGCCACTTGAATTTCCGGAAAAGCACTGACGATCTCCTGTAAAATAATCAGTGCTTTTCCGGAAAAACTATGCTGCTCCCGTTCGGGCAAAAGTCTTTTTCCGAAAGACTTTTGCCCAAAAGGGCCAGTGTAGACAGCATAGTACTGTTTTCCGCAAAAAAGCCCCGATCGCGAAAATGGCGATTGGGGCTTTTTTGCGGAAAAGCGCATCTAGATTGGCCACGGATGCTTTTCCGCAAAAAGTGCTTTTCCGGAAAAGCATTCGTGCCAATCTAGACGCGCTTTTCTGAAAATGCTTTTAATGGAAAACTTTTCCGTTAAAAGCATTTCCGGAAAATCATGCCAGTGTAGACGTAGCCATCCAGTCTCTGACACTCCCTCTTGTGATCCTTAGCTAGTCAATTATGGCTTGATTTTTTTTCTGGAGGTGCTCTTATCTCCTTTGGAGGTGTGAATACTCATCATTCTGAAAATATGGGCACTAGGGCCCAACCCTGCAAGATGCTGAAGGCCACCCAGCACCTTCCAAGATTGGGCCCTAACTTCTCTGCTTCAGTTTCTCCATCTATAAAATGTGGATAGCAACCACTCAGAGATCTGAGGAGGAGGACCGAAGGTGGACCAAGTATTCTGCATTCATTAGAGCAGAACCAGTTTGGCACCAGCAGAGAATGTGGCAGTATGTTTGTAAAGCACACTGATGCTGAAAACCACAAAGAGCTAGTGTCTGCCATCCTCACTTTAGTGTATAGCACACTAGTTTACAGACAGTTTTGACTATGACAATTGGAATTCTTACTAGTAAGGCCCTAATCAGTGTAAGTAAAGGTGGAAGAGTGAAGCCCCAAGTAAGTGCTAAATATTTTTATAATTGTTGTTCAGTCCCTGTCAAATCCCCATCTTTGCAATAATGCCTCTGCCACTCTGATGTTACTAGACACTTTTAGCTTTAGATCCTCATCTGGTGACTTTAATGGAGCTACCCTAGTTTACACCAGCTAAGGGTCTGGGCCTGGAGTTAGAAGAGTGTGTAAGTGCCTAACAATGCAAATAGATACTGGTAGAATTTGATTTCAGTGGGAGTTAGGTGCTAATCATTTAGTCACTTTTGTATATCTTGCTAAGCACCTATCTCCATCTTAAGGTGCCCAAATACCCATGTAAACCTAGCCCTGTGGTCTTGATATTTGAGGGTATGTCTACACTGCCACCCTAGTTCAAACTAAGGTGGCTAATGTAGTGGGATTTAAATATCCCAAGCTCTATTTGCATGTTCCCGGGTGCCGCCATTTTTAAATGCCCGTAATTTGAACTACCTACCCGTGGCTACACGCGGCACAGACTAGGTAGTTCGAATTAAAGCTCCTAATTCGAACTACCGTTAAACCTCTTTGCAGGAAGAATAACGGTAGTTCGAATTAGGAGCTTTAATTCGAACTACCTAGTCCGTGCCGCATGTAGCAGCGGGCAGGTAGTTCGAACTACGGGGCATTTAAAAATGGCGGTGCCCGGGAACATGCAAATGGAGCCCGGGATATTTAAATTCCGGGCTTCATTTGCAAGTTCGAATGCCTACATTAGCCACCCTAGTTCGAACTAGGGTGGCAGTGTAGACATATTCTGAGATCATTAATTTCACCATCATAATATTAATCTTCATGATGAAACTGCCAAAGCACTAGAACCCAGGGGTTGTGCAGGCTGGGGATAAAGCGCTCTGTACTTTAGTTGTTGTGCGGAGGGAGCAGGTGGAAGTTCAGCAATATGGTGGCTGGTAAGTTTATTTTAATTCACTTGCAGGAAATCTGTTTAAACATAACTAATTTATTAGCTTAATCTAATCAAGTGCTAATAAACCTGTTAATCAGTATTTGTGACCCAGCGTTGTTTAGACGTTGCTGTGGTTTTCTGAACAGTTGTCTCAATAATTTCTTGTTAATTACATTATTATAAAAATGAGTAGTCCAAATAATCTCAAAGGTTGTGAATGGCTGAAGAGGACTGGGTTTTATTGGAATCCAGGAGCAAGGGTTAGTATTGATGGATTTTTTTCGTGCTGCGGCTGATAGAAATGGGTTCAATCCCAGCTGCTAGAGTGTGAGAAGGCACGTAATGAGGGTGAAGTGTTTTGATTAGTTTACAAAGTTCTTTACCTTTCAAGATGGTATTTCAACAGTGGGGCTAATTATGTTTTGTTCAGGCTTGAGACTCGGTTCCTGGGGCCTGATCTTGAGAAAACACAACCTAACCCAACAGGCATTGTGCAAGTTCTTAGGCTAGTGCTGCCTGCAGAATTGCATTATTATACTTTACAAGCTTTGCTTTGAAAACTTCCCTTTAGGTGCTAACAAACAGATCATAGGTAAGAGGAGTATTAAACGTTAATGGGGGGAGTGGGTGATTTAGGAGATTGGAAGTTGGGGTACAGAGCCTCTCAAGTTCACTTCTAAGTCATTGGTTCAAATCCAGCCATGGTTAGTCAGAACTAGATATTATTACCATTTGAAGTTTTTTGAGCTTGTGTGAAACAATCTGGTGTCAATATAACACAAATTACTGCCATAATTTGTCCCCTTGTTGTCAATCTCAGCAGAGAGGCCCCAGAGACTAAATAAAAGGATGTGGAAACTAAGCATAACATTTATTCCTAGAGGTGGTCCCTCCAGATCTCGGCTGAGGAATATTGGTGAGGGGTAGAGTGAGGAAAATGGCGTTTCCTGCTTCCTACCCAGACTTTCAATAAAAAGCCAATATATTTGCTAACGCTCTGGAAGAGGAGTACATGGCTTTGCTAGGCATAGAAAAGAGAGCTGTCCAGTGCATCTCTTCGCTTGGATCTATTCCAAGAGATCCTTTTTGGTTAACCTCACCTTAGATCCCTCCAGTCTTTTGTGGATTCCTAATGGCTTGTGTCAGTGATAGGCCTTATAGTATGGAACTTGCTTCTGACTGTCATAGCCCATTCCGTACTTTTCAACAGCTAAAGACTTCTTTTCCCTAAAGTATGCTGTGGTATCCTCACAGCCAGCCCCATATTTATAGCCTTCCTTTCCCCCTTTTCTTTTTTGTCCATATCATATTTTCTCCTCTCTGTCCAAATGAGCCTTTTAACCCACTGTCTCCCTGGTTGTGTTTGTGGTATTTTAAGCGATGTGTCTTGGTCTTATGATGATGATGATTTCTGGTGTGCTCTTATGCTGCTGTTCACAGGCCTTGTCACAGAACTGCATGGGTCCTTCTCTTCCTATCCACTTCCCATATGTGGCCCTGCACTGGTGGTGGGTAGATCTAGATGGGGGTGGACAATGCAAAATCATCCCCCACTGTAACCTCACAGAGTTTCCTAGGAAAAGGAGTCCCTCATGAAAGTGTACTGCCTTGTGATTTTTAAAGGGGACAGAACTAGCCAGCCAAGATTTTTGGCAGCCTCTGCAGTTTTACTCTATACTTGTAACAAAAACGGTTTGCTTCTTTATCTTCTGATGCAGAAGCTTTGGCCAGTGGCCCAGTTACATGCACAATTAGATTTTCAGTATGGGCATCTGTGACCTACTCAGGGCACAGTTTAGAGCAGGGCTACTCAACTTCGGAAGCTCACAGCACATGCCGAAGGCCGCAACTTAAATGTGGTTGCATATACATGCAAATATATATGCAAATATACGCAAATAGCTTCTTTCATACTGATGGGCATGAATACAAAGATTAAGGCAACACTACACAACACACAGGCTCCGTTTAAGTCAGTTCTGCTGATATTATTAAAATGCAATAGTTACCCGATTTTTAATGAGCAAAGTCCAGGAATTCAACTACTAAAACCCATGTCAACTGAAAGCCATTATATTGACTACTTTTTTGTTTTGGCTCCCACCTGTGGGCTGCGTGGTGAGCCCCCCGTAAACCCAAATCATACCACGGGCTGCAAACTAACAGGCTACGTTGAGTAGCCCTGGTTTAGAGCAATGAGAAGCTGTGTCACCCCTGCTCCTTACACTGCTTGGCTGCTGTGGCTTCCGATCTGGCCTGTTCACAAACAGCCTTCAGCATGCAAGTTACTGCCAGCTACGTCTGGGTGCATTCTTCAGCAGCCAGCCTCTTACCAACCAAGGCTATACTGTAGGGTGACCTCAGTGCACACACAATCTTGGATTTTCTCCTAGAAATGTACGTCCTCTACTGCCCAGCCTTCTCCTGGCTAATACAAGTATGTTGTTTCTTGAAGGTGATAATATGACAGCTTATTATTTCAAATAGCTTCTCAGACACTCCAGGTCAAACACATGAGATTAGATATAATGGCAAATCAATTGTATTTACTACAAAAAAAAGAGAGATTAAATTAATACAAATAATGAAGCATAAAAGTCAGAAATGGTTACAAGAAAAATAAAGATAAAATTCAACTAATGCCTAACTTAACAAATTGTGTTAATTTCAAAGCAGAGTTTCTCACCACATACTCTCTGAGTCTTGCTGGCCAAGCATCTTAGGCAAGGACCTCTTCTCCTGTTTAATAGCTACTTCCTTTATCCTTTCTCATGCCACAAAACAGTGGCCAGAGAGGACCTCCTTTTTATGGTGTCAGTCCCCCTCTTGGAACACATTTCTAGCTGAAATTCAGGAGACCAAGTGTTTGTGTCCATCAGGCTAGTTTTCCCACCTGTTTGAACTTCCTTTGTTTCTCTTCCTACTTAACTGCACATTAAGAAGAGCCAACATTTTTTGTCTGCAACAGATCCATTTACCAACCTCAGTTTGGAGCATATGTTCGCATCATACTGGAAAATCTTATAGCTCACATACAATGTTGCTATACACATTTTATCAGGATAATATTGACTAGCAAAGTGAGTCTTCAATGGTACCATTCAAGAAATATCTTGTATGAACATTATTTTAGTAGGGTGTGGGGCAGGGATGGGCAAACTGCAACCCACAGGCTGCATCTGGCCCATCAGCCATTTTAATCCAACCCTTGAGCTCCCACTGGGGAGTGAGGTGAGGTCTTGTCCTGCTCCACAGGTGCCATAGGTCTGCATGGCTCCCAGAAGTAGCAGCACATCCCCCCCCATGACTCCTAAGCGTAGGGCAGCCAGAGGGCTCTGAGCACTGTCCCTGCAGCTCCCATTGTCTGGAACCTGCTGCCAATGGGAGCTGCAGGGGTGGCCCCTTCTGATTGGGGGTGGGGGAACAGCACACATAGGAGTTGGTAGCTGCTTGAGGTAAGCATGGCCTGGAGCCTGTACCCCTGATCCACTCCTGTGCCCCAAAAACCTGCCTCAGCCCTGATTCCTCTTCCGTCCTCCAAACCCCTCGATCCCAGCCCACAGTATCCTCCTGTACCCCAACTCTACATCCCCAGTCCCATCCCAGAGTCTCTACTCCCAGCTGGAGTCCTTACCCCCACACTCCAATTCTCTGCCCCAGCTCAGAACCCCCTCCCACACTCTGAACTCCTAATTTTTGGCCCCACCACTGGGCCTTCATCCCCAGCCAGAGTCCTCATCCCTCCCACACTCCATCCCCAATTGTATGAGCCTTCATGATCCACCATATAATTTCCATACCCTGATGCCGTCTTCCGGCCAAAAAGTTTGCCGACCGCTGTTGTAAGGGTTGGACAAAGGGGTACATTTTGTTATGTCATCTAGGCAATAGTGTTCCACATATTCAAATCAATATTATTGGTATCTGACAGATCTGAATGACAGTATGTAAACTTCTCTGTTGTAGCACAGAGCACTAAACAGTGTCTTACGAGAAACTGAAAAAACGACAAGTGATAGATCAATTGCCTAATTAAAACTACTTGTTTCCTTTCATCAGAGGAGAATGAGCTTATAAAATCTGGCTGAACACAGTTTATGGTTCAGGAGAAGTAGTTGCAAATCTGAATTCTTTGCAGCTATAGAAAGACCCAACAGAGGCAGTTAATTATCCTTGTGGAAACAAAACAGCCTTACAACCCAACTGAGAACCTTAAAGTTCAAGCTATTGGAAAGGCAGGCTGAAATTCCAGAAACGTAGGAGCTTTCACAAACAGTTCATGTCTGTTTTAACCAGGCTGCAATGAAGGTTAAAGTTCTGTTGATGATAGCTTTACGATATTGTGTTCATATAGGATTTAGCCACCAACAGTCCCTGAACCTAGACACATCCAGCCCTTATTGCTGAGCGTAAAAGCCAGCCAACTGTGTCCCTGTTCTCTTGATATCTTTTGATTTCTGGTGAGTCAAACAAGAGAGAGATGTGTCTCTCTGCTTTGTAGAAGACCTGCTGGTACCACCAACATTTCTACTCCATGCACAGATGGTAAAGCATAGCATGGATTATTTCTGAAAGCTACAAAAACCTCACAAGCAGATCATCCAAACACATGATGATGGCATGCTTAAGGCCCTGCAGAAAAGGGCATTAAAAGGGCAGTTACAACTCTTGGGCAGCTGCCCAGTCTGTTCCCAGTAAAATTTTCAGAGGGGGAGCTGAGTTAGTCTATAATAGGAAAAACTTAAAAAACAACAAATTGTCTTGCAGCACCTTAAAAACACGTAGATGGTATCATGAACTTTCGCGGGCACAGCCTACTTCTTCAGATGACAGGAGTGTTAGAAATCCATTGCTTATAAGAAGCACACAGGATCTTTGACCGGGGAAAAGGCAATGTGCCACGTTTATTGAAAATACAAACTGAAAAGAGCATATGCACACACGCACGCACACATACGTCCTGCAGATGGTGTATAGTTACCAGTCCATCGTGGCTCAAGTCAGTCTTACTGGCAGGGCAAGACTGACTGAGTGAGGAGTCGGGTTCTTGTCAATCGCAATTCGAAGCTCCTCTGAGGCTTGGTTCGCAGGACTGAACCGAGAGTTCTAATGGCAAGATGGTCCCTTCTTATACATATAAGTTTTCATTTGAGTGTATGGCTTTTGCAGTGTCATGCTGCAATTATCCATCCTTAAAAGGTCTTAATCTGGATTTTGCAGTTATTCTTTGATGGCGATTGTCAGGCTTCCAATAGTTGTGTCTCATTCTTGGAGAGTCTCTACCTGTCTCCAGGGTTCTGTCAATGCTGCTAATTCAATTCAGCCTCAGACACAGTGGCTGTTTCCTGGTTATCGTCAAGATTCCCACTTCTTGACCACCTGGGCATTTGTAATGGCTTTCAGACTTACACACACTCACACCAAACAATTGTGCAGAGTTTCAGACAAGATTAATAGTTACTAAAGAATACAACTTAGGGTATGTCTACACTGCATGCTTATTTTGAAATACGCTATTCTGGAATAGTTATTCCGAAATAGCTATTTTGAAATAGTACGTCTACACTGCAGGGAAGCTTCAAAATTAGTCCGAGGCAGGTTTCCCTAATATAAACGTGCCATCTCGATTTAGAGCCCCAGGGGCTCTGGGGAAGAATAACTTAGAATGGCTCTGGTGAGGGTCTATTTCAAAATAGCAGAAGTGGAGCATCAATGCATGCCTTATTTTAATATAGCTATTTTGGAATAGGCGTTATTCCTCGTAGAATGAGGTTTACAGATTTCGGACTAAGAGGTCCATTATTTCGCAGAAGCGAAGAGTGAGGGGGGATTTGATAGCAGCTTTCAACTTCCTGAAGGGAGGTTCCAAAGAGGATGGAGAGAGGCTGTTCTCAGTAGTGACAGATGGCAGAACAAGGAGCAATGGTCTCAAGTTGTGGTGGGAGAGGTCCAGATTGGATATTAGGAAAAACTATTTTACTAGAAGGGTAGTGAAGCATTGGAATGGGTTACCTAGGGAAGTAGTGGAGTCTCCATCCCTAGAGGTATTTAAGTCTCGGCTTGACAAAGCCCTGGCCGGGTTGATTTAGATGGGATTGGTCCTGCCTAGAGCGGGGGGCTGGACTTGATGACCTTCTGGGGTCTCTTCCAGTTCTATGATTCTATAAGGGGATGGTTGGATGAAATAACATGATCTTGGTAACTAATTGATAACTAATTGACCATTCATTGTCAGTTGGAAATAGGTCAATGGAGGGATGATAGGAGTTGCTATAGGGAACTTTCTGGGTGTCTGGCTGGTGAGTCTCGCCCACATGCTCAGGGTTTAGCTGATCGCCATATTTGGGGTCAGGAAGGAATTTTCCTCCAGGGTAGATTGGCAGAGACCCTGGAGGTTTTTCGCCTTCCTCTGTAGCATTGGGCACAGATTACAGCTGAAGGACTCTCTGCATGTTGAGTCCTTCAAAGTATTTGAATGCTTCAATATCTTTGATATAGGTGAGAGGATTATTCTAAGAGGGGTGGTTGAGATTCTGTGGCCTGCACTGTGCAGGGGGTCAGACTAGATGATCATAATGGTCCTTTCTGACCTTAAAGTCTATGAATCTATGAATAACGGAATGGCTGTGTAGACACTCGCATTGTTATTTTGAAATAATGCTAGTGATCTCGAAATAACAGTGTAGTGTAGACACATCTTCAGGTTACAATGCAGACATGAGTTACAATTTAATTTGTAATGCTAACAGGAAGCAAGATCTTACAGTAAACATTATCTAATCATGAGAGACAGGGTGAAATAGAAGCATACAGAACTTATAAGCAAGTCATTATACATCAAATCGTTATGCATCATACTTATAGTCTTATAACCAATACTGAAATATACATTTTTGCTACAAAATCTTAGCATGTTCATTGATTCAGACAGGAACAAACACCATTTCGCATGACTAAGACTGAAGGAGTTCCATTAGACAGTAAAGATTCCAGTCCTGAGGAGAAGGTACAGTATGACAGGAGAATAAAAATAAATGTTATCTTGAGATAGGACACAGGAATAGTCTCAGGAAATCTCAGTGCTAGTTAGCAATGTATCAAAAAATAATGGTATATTAAATGTAAATATGAAATCCACTGAAAGAGGGCAGCATTGTCTTATGTTCAGGGCCAGGAACAGTAGGGGAGAAGAGGGGAAGGGGATTCTGTATTCTTTTCCTGACTCTGCTATTGAGCTACTGTGTGACCTTACACAAGTCACTTCCCCCATCTGTAGAACTGGGGTAAGATCTACTTGCCTTTGTAAAGTACTTAGGGATCCTCAGCTAACCAGGACTGTCAAAGTGCAAAGTATTCATCTGACCATTGCAGAGTTAGTACTAACCTCTTAAAGACAGTTCTGTAACTTGTAAACTTTTTGGGTTTTGTTCTGTTTTTATAGTGCCTAACACAGTAGCACCAGGCTTGTGGGCACTACTGCAACCTAAATCATAGTGGGTATGTTTACACTATAGTTAAAAACCCAGGCTGGCCCATACTAGCTGACTCCAGGCTCAGGCTAAGGGGTTGTTTATTTGCTGTGTCAACATTCAAGCTCTGGCTGGGGCTTAAGCTATTGGAGTCTGCAAGTGGGGCAGTGGGGAGAGTTCACTGGATAATTGGATAACTGCACATGTACTAAAGTGTCAAATATCCAGTTGTGTATGGAATCGTGGCACTTGTGCACTTTTTTGCAGACATTATTGAAGATGTAGCCCTTGGTGGCAACACAGAAGTTCTCAGCTTCCAGAGATTTTCTGTTACATTATATGCAAAATACGGGGAAACCTTCACCCTGTTGTTGTCAGAGTTTTTGCCATTGACTTCAGTGGTGTCAGGATTTCACATGCTGTTTCTTTCTCTGCCTGTCATGTTTAGCAAAACTACACAGTACAAGAATTTAGGACTTCCTCTAAAGTTGTCTTTATCAACCATACAGAGTGCTTAGCAGGATTCCAAAAGGAATTAGACAATTGCATGGATAATGAGTGTCCAGTTGTGTTAGCTGGGATATTTAAAAAATTCAAAGTTTGGAAGGGAAATCAATTCTCAGGTTTCAGGGCTTAATGAGAGGATTAAGAAGAAACGTCCTCATCTTCAGGCCACTCCATAATTGTCCTTTGTACATATTATAATATCTTCTGAAGGTGCTGGTATTGGCTATTGTCAGAACTAGCTCAGTGGACCCTTTTGGCAGTTTGTGTACTACTATTTACTATTCAGTATTTCCTCAAAGACCAACAAAGGAGGACTGTGATATGAACCAATTAACACCGAGTAACAAAACTGTTATTGCTTCCTTATGTTTAATGCCTCGTTTATGATCACCTTACAACTTAAACACACTCAATAAAGGGCAATAATGACTGTCTTTTCAAAACAACATGTCACAGTTCTGGGCATATGCATCAGTATTTACCTCTTATGGTCCAACAAGGGCACCTATTCCCATCTTCTGATTCCTCAGTCATCACCTCTGTTGTGTGGAAACCTGAATATCCCTACCTCCTGACCTACTGCACAATTCCCTACCTACACACTGTTATTCCAGGCAAGCCAGAGTGCCTTACTTGGCCAGGGTCTGTGCTTTGCACATTCTACAGAGACTATGAACAAAGTAATTGCCAGCAGTTATGAGTTACCACAGAGCTCTTCCTAAGCAAGCACATTTATTCTTAAATCAAAAGCATTACAGAAAAAACATCTGTACAATAATGTTAGTATGCTGACCAAAAATCACCCCCCATCACAACCTCCAGTAGAGCTTTGGCAGGAGTCAGGCTTTGCTGTGGTTACAAGTTTATAAAAGCTCAGCTCAGAACAAGCACATAGACTGAATAGATAAGCCAGTTTCTTGGGCCTTATATCACTAACCTTTGGGAGCAGGTAATCAGCAGATAGTGGTTCCCACCTCAGTGCATAGAATCATAGAACACTAGAACTGGAAGGGACCTCGAGAGATCATAGTTTCAAAAGATGGTTTTTGGGTAACCAAGGGGAAGGGATTTGCATTCACCTCCCCTTGGATATTTCCCAGGAAATCCACATCACGTATATTGTCCCAAAAGTCTGCCGTATAGTCTGCCATATTGTTCAATATAGTCCTTCGAACATCCAGTCCCACAATAATGCATAATCTTTTAATTTAATACAATGCACTCCAAAGATACCAAACTTAAGTCAATTTTTTTTATCATGTGATTAATAATTCAAAAGCTACTGACTTACACATTACTGTCAGAAGATATAGTTTGACACTTGGGCTTCTCTATGCAGTTCTTTAGTTGGCATCAGAGGAGCATAAATTTTAGTCCACATTAGCGTGTCACCCACTAACTGTCCCATGTGAACCCTCCTGACACACACTGAAAGTTCCCTAGTAAACATTAACATAGTCCAATCCATTACTACTACCGCCCTAGCAGGGTCCGCATGGGCCGGATAACGTGTGACACACTAATGCAGACTGAAATTTGTAGCTCTCTGGGTGTAGTCAAAGCGCTGTGTAGATAAGCTCTTCCCTTTCTTTAGCTAAGTTTGACTTTTATTGTGGTGTTTTCCCCTGTTCTGTTCAAAGCAGCATCTTATGATGTGACTTCTGAATTCCCCTGTGTTGGCTTATTTTATTTCCTGGTTCTTTCAAGGGTTGGTCATGCTTTATTCTTCAGCAAAGTTTGGCAAAGTTGAGTCTTTACACTTTCAGAGATAGGTATCATTTTAAAAAATAGGCCAAATCTTTAGTTGGTGTAAATTGATGTGGCTCCATTGAATTTAGTGCCAGAAGACTCTCAGAGCACTATGGAGATAGGCATCCACTTAAACTATCACTGAAATGCAACCACTGAGCAGTTCCGGCTCGCACCACACACGGGAGCTAACCCCACTGCGGTTCTGCAAATTAAATGTAGTAGGAGCCAGGCTGCCTGCACGCCCGGCTCTTACATTTTAACTGCAGAGCTGCAGCAGGGGTAGCAAGTGCCCCCCTCTCCCTTATTGACTAATCAAGTAGTCAATGGAAATTCCATCAAGTACTCCATTAGCTCATTAACCACTACTTAACATCCCTATCTAGGAGCCTGCTAGAGTACTGTGATTCCCAAACACTGAGTCCCGTGCTAGAACTTCAGGTTCCTCCTTCCATTGTTAAAGATGAGCCTCTGAGTTGGGCGCCCATGTGCTGCCATTGCCTGTCTTCTATCTGGCCCTGTGTTTTTCATGTATCACAGCATGACTAACCTGTAACTGACAAGACCAGACTTCAGATCAGCCTGTATCCCATTGCTCGTTAGAGTGGGCCCAATTAAACAGAAGCCGATGGGCACTGGCTGACTCAGCCTAGGTCTTACTTAGCTACACTGGTACTGTTGCCTGAAACAGTTTGGACCCTCGCTCTCTCCAGTAAGGCATGGCGGGGTTACTCCTAGCCTGAAGTTTGATTGTGTTTAACAGACCTACAAATAGAAAGTGAAGCCCTCCACAGCACAGAGGAAGGAAATGATTTGTTTTCCACACTCATTTAGTGTTTTGTATCATTTTCTATTCCTCACGTTACAATCCACCCAATGGGAGTCTGTCACCTCGGCAGCTGTTAACCAGTGGAGAATTTTAAACAGCCACAAAACAATATCAGGAAGGCAGAGCCCCAGTTTACTTCCAGCAGTGACTCCAGCTTTCTGCTGTTAATTTGATTTGCTGCTCTCGGAGCCTAGCAGGCAAGTAGCACTTTTTTTCTCCTAAGTGGAGCTTTCATAAAAGCAGCTGTTAAATAGGATTGATGTACAGCCAGTATCTCGGAAGAGAAGAAAATGAGATTTCAAATGTGGAGCCTGCCTGGTTTTTTGCAGGCTTTTTGAGTTCAGTTCCAGCCTCATCACCAGACATAACCTTTAAAACTTCATTCATTGAGCCACAGCATTCACGGGAACCCTAATTTGTTTCTGGTTTCTGCGTGGCAACTGACAGGCCTGGCCCAAAAATGAATAGTCTGAGTCAGTGCCATTAACTTTACTGGGACATTTATTCTTGTCCTCAGCAGGATTGGCATCTGCCCCATACTGTACGCGTAAGGCCTGTCTACGTGGCAGAACCTACCCGCGTCAGGGAATCACACAGCCCGGGTTTACAGGCTTGGGTTTGCAGGGCTCATGCAATAGCACTCAAAATAGCAGTGTAGACATTTGGATTCAGGCAGGAGCTTGGGTTCTGCAAAACTTCCTGGGATTCAGAGCCCTGAGCATGGCCATCTGCACCATGGTTTTTAGCACTGTAACAGAAGCCCGAGTGTGTAGACCTAAGATGTGAGGTTCACTGACGAGGGGGTTGGATTTGTCGCCATGTAGACATACCCTTGGAGTGCAGTGAGTGTTTGTGAGTAATGTCAGATTCACAGCCCTAGAGACTGTTTATTCACAGACTGTGCCCCACCCCAACTTGGAAATGTGCCTCAAGCCCTCAACTAATTGGAGGCATCATCTCTAGAGATGAGAACAGTTCAGTCCTTGGTGTCTGCAGAGACAGCCAACAAGGGTACCAGGCAGTGCAGTCTTTGGTGTGGACTCTTGTCTAGTGAGAACTGGATCTGCACCACCTACTCATTTCATAGAGGCTACTCAATAGCTGGCAAATGATAGTCTATCCAAATAGGGCTGGATTCAAACCTGTGACCAGAAGTGAATAGCTCTCTAGCCCATAATAGCTACCTCTAAGCCATCCACCCTCATGTTTGGTCCTGCTGTGACGGCAGAGGACTGGACTCGATGACCTCTCGAGGTCCCTTCCAGTTCTAGTGTTCTATGATTCTGTGTTTCATGTGTAGGGCCCCATCCTGCTCAGCAAGACACTTTGGAATAGCATGTTCTTCACAGTAGTATAAAAAAGTGTTGAATAGTCCACAAACTTCAAGAGATCTTATATGTAAGATGTATGTGGCTGCTAAAATGTTTGCTTTTTTCATTGTACAAGCTGCAGTCCTGTGTTAGGATGGGTTTTCCAGGTGAGTCCTCTGTGTTGTTTTGGATTGTCAATTACCATGTTTCAGTTTCAGTCTGTGGCTTTATTTTTATAATCATAAATCTAAGTGCGTTGTTGTAATGCATACCTGCAGGACTGTGTGTACTGGTCTTGGTAGTGAAATTCTATGCTGTAAATCAACAGAGGACCAACAGATCTGGCTGTGGTGGTGTTACCGGTCAGGCTTTCGTGTCAGCTCTTGTGATTTTTATTCCCACCCAGAACTGCAGAAGCATCAAGAAGAAAGAAGGAAAGGAAGAGGAAATTGAGAAGATACCTGATGATTGGCTTGGCCACAGTAGGAGGCGGAACAGTGATAGGTGAGGTTTCCCTTGTTTCTGGGACCTGGTTGGCTTACACAGATGGTGGCAAGAGCAGAGTGGGAGTTCTCAAATGATTCACCGAGCAACAGCAGCTGTGCTGCACCTTCGCCCCAGGTCTAATTTTATCACAGTCATTGTTTGTAATGTCACATTCCAGGTAATAGTTAAAATCAGATACAAGGAAAGTGCCAAAATCCGGGAAGAATCTTAGTAGGCTTTGCAAAGCCAAGGGTTATGGACAAGGGAGCCTCATTTTTCTTCTCAGGCCAGCCTTAAGGTAATGTCACTCCTATGACTGCTGGGGAGTTACTGTTGATTTACAAGATGTGGAAGATGGGAGTAAATGTACGTTTCAGCCTTCAAAAGGTGATTTTCCAGGACAAACTTGAGCTCAATTGCTCAACTGGTCTATTAGAACTGTTTGGTGAGTGAGATGTATAAAAACCAGTTCCTCGGCTGATCTAAAATCAATGTCCTTCCCTTGGGCTCTTTAAATTTATTTTTCCTCATTTATCCTGGTGTTAGATTCAGACACATCATTTTCTCCAGACTCCCCGAGATCAGGATAATGAGGGATTAACCCAGGTTTTTCTGCTAAGAGATGGCTGGAATCTACTTTCCCCTGTGTTTCTCCTTTGTCTTGAGTGAGATCAATCCTGATTTATACTGGTGATGGTGAGAGGAGAATCCAGGCTGGAGACTCAGTGAGCGGGAGGGTCTCTGAAAATCTGAGTTTTTTATTGACACAGCAATGTGGGTAAGAGTAGAGTGGATTTCTCAAGGGAGAGGGGAGATCCCGTTCAGGTTCCTCTAAGGTAGCGGTCCCCAATGCGATGCCCGCGGGCACCATGGTGCCTGCCGGGGCATTTATGTACGCCCACAGAATGATCTGGGCCGGCCTCGCCCCCGGGTGCATGGCACATACGCAGTGCCGGCCCCGGGCGCATGATGCATGGGCGGCCCCTACTACTCCTGGCCTGTGGCACATGCGCAGTGCTGGCCCCGGGTGCGCGGCGCATGGGCGGCCCCGCCCCCAGCTGCCTGGCAGCCCTGAAAGGTTGGGGACCACTGCTCTAAGGGAGGGCGGTGGGTTAGCTGACGCCCTGTAGTGGGTTTGCTGTTCTCACAATAGCAGGCTACCTCTCTGCAGACATAGCACAAAGACAGGAAAATCTGTTTCCCTTCCACAGTGATCATGCACTGGAGTTCTCACTTGTTGCACCTTTAGGTTTGACAGGGGGTCTTGCTGCCCCTCTGGTTGCTGCTGGCGCTGCAACTATCATTGGAAGTGCTGGGGCAGCAGCTTTGGGGTCAGTGGCTGGAATTGCTGTCATGGCTTCGCTCTTTGGAGCAGCGGGAGCTGGCCTTACTGGTAAGATTCTGAACCACCCAGCCACAGGCTCATGAGTACACAGTCGAGTAGTAACGGCTTAGCTCTGTAAGGAGAGATCTGCAAAGGGTACTGTGGATTAAACAGACTCTTCCAGCAGTAGGAGACCTCAGCCTCTGATTCCTCACCTGCCACTGATCTGCACGGCTCTGCATTGGCCCTCTTCCTAAGGCAGCAGTTTTCCCTGGGTTCATGGCAGTTCAGATTAGACACTGTACACCAGAGGTGGGGAAACTTTTTTCTGTCATGGGCCATTGACTCCCCCCCCCCAAAAAAAACCAGTCAAAATCCACTCACCCACTTGTCTCAGGGCATCCCCCAGAGTGGGACAAGCCAAGCCTCATAGCTTCACCCCATGGGCGGGAAGGGGTGTGGAGCTGCAGGGTTTCCTCTCCCCGATCCACCAGCAGGGTGAGGTGGCACTTGCAGCTCCAGTCCTGCAAAGGGGACACTGTAAGCTGGAAGGAATTAAGCAACAAGACAGATCTGGTCCACCAGCCATCATTTCCCACTCCTGCTGTAGACAGACACCCTCACAGTTCAGGATTGTAGCTAAGTACAGTTAATGGAAACCTCGGCTTTAGCTTTAAGAACAAGGGTTTAATAGTGGACAGTTATTAATTGAATCAGATAATGGCTCCTGCTGCCATCCCATCTCCTCAGCCAAGCAAAGATCTTAGAATTTGTTATTCATTTCAGCCTCTACCATTACTCTGCAATTTCTATTCGTGTAGGCTACAAGATGAAGAAACGAGTGGGAGCCATCGAGGAGTTTGAATTCCTCCCTTTAACTGAAGGGAAACAACTTCATATCACCATAGCCATCACTGGCTGGCTGTGTACTGGCAAATATGGTAAGAGCAAGAGAAGAAATCCTAGACAGAATTTTGGAAAGCCAGAGTTGTATTGTGAAAGATGGGAAGTAGTATTAGAAGTGTGAAATGTAGCAGGACCAACCTGCTGTGTTGGAATGCCAAGGCTTACTTTAAATCCCCATCTGCTTAGGTTAGCGCGAATAGGTTCAAAATGTAAAAGAGAGCACTGGATGGTGGTTTGTACAGGTTGAACATCTCTAGTCCAGCACCCTTGGGACCAGACAGGTGATAACCAGAGAATTTTCCCAAACACCAGAGGTCAGAATTGTAGTGATTGGGTCTCTCTCTATTTTTATTTTGCAGCAGCAAATAAATGGAACAATGCTTGCAATGCTGCTTAATAATGTGTGGCTGTACTGACATATCCTATATAAGCCTATGCCTAGCCAAGGCTTATCAGCTCTCTTGATAATAAAGTGTTAGTGTTACAGTAAAATTGTGTATAGGTACAAGGAAAAAATATAGATAAAGCATAAAAACCATGCTTCTGTTTAGCAGCATTACCAACGATCACAGAAACAGAGTCAGGACTGGTGGCTTTAAACAAACTTTACAGGACCACAGGAAAATTGGCCACACCCATGATAAATAGATGTCCAGCTAACTAATATCATGCTGGACTATGGATGTTGCCAAACTAAAGAGTGCCATACTAGAGAGGTTCAATCTCTAATAATAGAAATTGTGGCGTCTTTAGCTTTTGGTCATCATGTCAGGTCCATCCAATGTTGGTAGTAACTGAAAGTGATGGCTGTTGAGTAGCTTGATATGAGTTCTGTGTTTGGCACAATGTGCAGTGCCTCTGGAGACTTCAATCCACATTTTCTGGCAAGATTTTCGCATTACAAAAACTATCAAAACAGCAAACATTCTTTGGAACCTGAAGCAGGACAGAATGACAAAAGAGAAGAATTTGCTAGAGACCGAGGGTTAAATACAACTCTCCCTTTGTAGGTAGGCCTTTATTTATTTAACCCAGTTTGATGCCTTTTATGAATGATCGTGGACACCCCCTATGAACTATTAAATAGGGCTTCCCTTTCTGTCCCTCCTTCAACGGCAGCAGAACAGAGTTTAGTTAGCAGGTAAAAGGTTTTCCTCAAATGTTGAATATGGTTTGGGCAAACATTCTGAAAGAGGAGCAATGTTTAATGTGGGAGGGGTTACCTGACCTCTGTTCCTAATTCCATCAGCCTTTACTCTTGTAAATCAGATTGCATGTAGTTGATCAGGGTTATGGTGTCTTTTCAGATGTTCTCATGTGTCCTTACCTGATAGAGGTGAGATTTAAGCAGTCTGAAGGTTTTCTCCCTTTAAAATGCAGATTATAGCCTCATCCAGAAAAGAGAGAAGATAAAGCACAGCAAACAGTTTGGTTGAGATGGTTATATCCTGGGTGTTTGCTAGACATGATCTGACTTAGCTGGATGATGCCTAGGATATGGCACAAAGTGCTTTAGCCAGTTTTTGTAGCTTTTTTGTGCCTCACATTTACCCACAGGCAATTAAGAGAATGCAGTTTCTTCTTCTCTCCCAGTCTCTGTCAACTAATGACGTTTGTTGGCAAGAAGGCTCAGTCAAGTAACCCATGTTACATACAGTGCAGAAAGAGAGAGCTAATAGCCTGCAATTTCCAAAAATGTGTAATGGTAGATTGTAATTTCAAATATAGACACAGTTGTAATTTGTCATATAAAATATGTTGACCATCTGCTGTTAATATGTACAGTGACCCTACTGAATAGCTGCCAACGCATTCCATTCAGGGATATCATAATAAATATTCTGTATCATTAATACTACAAAGACATTTTCTCTTGGCTGCTACTGGTTAAATCCAGTCTCCCATCAGAATTGGGGGTTTTAAAACCTCTGCTTTCCTGCCATGTTGTACTCTTGTTGATGCCACACAAGCTTTCAGGAATTTCTGTGACTGGTGGGCTACCAGCAGGGGCAGATATAGGGCAGGGCGAGCGGGGCGGCCGCCCCGGGCCCCGCGCTTCAAGAAGCCCTGCGCATGCGCCATGGCACCACCGCGCATGCGCCATGGCACCACTGCGCATGTGCCATGGCAAAGGGGGGCCCCGCCAAATTGTGCTGCCCTGGGCCCCGCGAAATGGTCATCTGCCCCTGGCTACCAGGGGGCTGTTACTAAGTCACTGTTTGCCTTTCAGTGGGTTATTTAACCATTTTCAGTCTTTTTGCCCTTAAAATGAGAGTTACGGAGGATCTGTATTGGGGAGGGAGTTTCCATGACTAGAAACATATTATACTGTTGAAAACAACAGAAATGAAACAACCACTAATTGCCTGCTTTTATAGTTTATCTATCTTAGGTATTTATACAGTCCCCAGCACCATAATATCTGAGGCCCTCTCTACACTGCCAGCATAACAGTTGCATAGCTACAGTGCCAAAGTGTAGATTCAGACCACAGCAATGTAGGGAGGTTTTCCATTTCTCTACCTCCCTAAGCAATCATAGCCAGACCAGTGGAAGCATTCTTCCACCAACCTAGCTGTGTCTGTGCTTTGGGAGGGGGCGGGGATCAACATATCTACATCTGCCTATATTTTAAGTGTAAACCAAATCTCACCATCCTTGATATGAAATCCTCACAACTCCCTGTGAAGTGGGGAAGTGCTGTCCCCACAGTCCAGCTGGGCAACTGAAGCACAGAGAGATTTTTAAGGGTGTTGAGGTGCCTACACGTTTAGGGAGATGCCTAGTGGGTTTTTCCAAAGCACCTAGGCACCTAACTACACCTTTGGGCATCCAAACACCTTCTAATAAATACTGACCCTAACAGGCTTATCCAAGTCTATGACAGAGCAGAATAGCTAACTGTGATCTCCAGAATCTTCGTAACCATTGAGCCATCCTTCCCTAGTGCAGCTTTCTGTCCCCCCTCATCTACCCAAGGCCAGACTCCATTGTTTCCAGGTGTGTGACAAGAAAGCAGCATCCCAATCATACTGAGGAAAATGTGTATGGTGTAGGAATGTAGCAAAGCCAGTTGGCACATGTTGTACCAACTTTCAGGCACAGTGACAAGGAGTTAGAGTAGTTTGGCTTACAGTATAAAAATACCTCATCAAACACTTTATATAGTGATTGGATCTCCATCAAAGAGCTTTTGAGTGGTCCGTATGACATGAACTAGTGGTCTCTTTCTGGGTCACTGTGGTCCACACAACAGGTTACACTATTTGCCCACTGTTGGCTGTTTCAGCAGAGAAACCAAGGTGTGAACTGGCTATTAAGACTGGTTTACAATAGACTCTCAGAGTTATGAACACCTCAGAAATGGAGGTTGTTCACAACTCTAAAGTGTTCATAACTGTGAACAAAACATAGTTTTGTTCTTTCAGAAAGGTACAGCTGACCATTGACTTGAGACAGCTTTGAAATGTTACTATGCAGAAGAAAATAGCAGCTTAATTTAAACAAAACAAGCACAGAAACAGTTTCCTCACCTTGTCAAATCTTTTTTAAAATGTTCCCTTTATTTTTTTAGTGGGTTATGTTTTACACAAGTGGGGGGAAATACACCTGCAGCCTCCAGACCCCCCTGTCTTCTCCCCCCCTCCCCCATATCTCTCGCACACTGGGGCACTGAAGCCCAGCACTTCCTACTGCTTCCCCTCCCTCCCAGCACTTTTGGAGTACCACAAATCTGCTGATTCACGCTCCATCTCTGCTCCTCCTCCTCCCTCCCAAAGCTGGAATGTGTTGAATCAGCTGTTCAAAGCTGTTAAAGCCCTGGATAGGAATAGAAAGGTAGTCGGGTTAGTCTGATCTTTCTAAAACAAAAGGAAAAACTATGTAGCACTTTAAAGACTAACAAGATGATTTAATCGCCTATTAAACCATCTTGTTAGTCCTTAAAGCCCTAGGAGAGAGAGGGAGAGGAGCAGGGATGGAGCCTGAATCAGGTGATTTGTGGCACTCTGAAAATGCTGGGAGGATGGGGGAGGATTAGGAAGTGTCGGGCATGAGGGGCAGGAGGCAGACAGGAGTCCGTGGACCACAGGATGAAGAAGAGCCACTCATGCGGCCCACTCTCTGTTCTTGGTTGCCCATCGCTGTTTTGCACTGTACTTGCTTTTCTGGGGAGGAGAGTCTCTGCTGCTGCCTAATTGCATTCTTCTGGTTCCAAATGAACTCTGTGGTTGACCAGTCGGTTCATAACTCTGGTGCTTGTACATCTAAGTGTGGTCCTTTCTGATCAAGATTGAGGCACATTGGCAGGGTATTGTGGTGAAAGCACGTTTGGTCTTCTGCTAAAGCTGTACTTCTTCTATGCTGCCTCTGTGCTGTGCATTGATCGTAAGGGAAGAAAGGAGTGAGGAAACCTTCACATTTTGGGAGGCTGAATTATACTATGCTTTTCTACAATTAAGTAGGCATATATTAGAGTTGCTGGCATCCCCTCTTGACGGCTTATCCCACCTAGTAGACCGGATGGCACAGTAATTATTTTGCCGCAAAAAATTATGCTGACAGCAGTTGCTCTTGATTAGTGTCTGAGAAAAATTAAATCAAAGAAAAAGGGTACTAAACACACCATCTGGGTCTCTAAATGATCTTCTCACATTCAGACGGATCCATTAATTCATTCTAATCCTGCAAAATCCAAGTATCAGGAGGGTAATATACCATAGCACAACACTTTGGACATTCACAGAGAAGTGGCAGATTTAAGTCCTTTCATTAAAAGGATCAGAGCCCCAATATTGCAACAAAAATGGTTAGGAGCATAGAAAAGGGTCTGAAAAGATCCTTACCTACGTCCTGCAAGATAGAACCGGAAGGGACCTGGAGAGGTCATCTAGTCCAGTCTCCTGCACTCATCACAGGACCAAACACCATCTAAACCATCCCTGACAGGTGTTTGTCTAACTGGCTCTTAAAAATCTCCCATGATGGAGATTTCAGAACCTCCCTGGGCAATTTATTCCAGTGTTTAAGCACCCTGACTGTTAGGAAGTTTTTTCCTAATGTCTGACCTAAACCTGCTTTGCTGAAATTTAAGCCCATTGCTTCTTGTACCATCCTCAGAGGTCAAGGAGAGTCATTTTTCTCCCTCCTCCTTTTAGATACTTGAAAGCTGCTATCATGTCCCCTGCCCAGACCTCTCTTTTCCAGACTAAACAAACCCAGTTCTTTCAATCTTCCCTTCTAGATCTTTTTATTTTTCTAGATACACCTTTAACAATTTTGGTTGCTCTTCTCTGGACTTTTTCCAATTTGTCCACATCTTTCCTGAAATGTGACACCCAGAATTGGGCACAATGCTCCAGTTGAGGCCTAATCAACACAGAGTAGAGCAGAATAATTACTTCTTGTGTCTTGCTTACAACACGACTGTTAATACATCCCAGAATGCTGTTTGCTTTTCTTTGCAACAGTGTCACAATGTTGTTTAACTTGTGGTCCACAGTGACTCTCGATCCCTTTCCACCATACTCCATCCTAAGCTCAGGGAAAGGGGGAAAGAAGAGGAGTATGTCCAGCCAGCTAGATGCCAGTGGAGAGAAAGGATGGGGGTCGTGTCCGACCGGTTACACCTAATTGACTCTTGTGGCCAGTTGATGGTTGATTTTCCTCCCATCAAACTGAATTCTTGAGTTGGTTTTCCCATCTTTTCTTAGGGAGTTTCACAGCTCCTTGGAACAGCATGTTGCAGTCAAGAGAGCAGTACTGTCTAGCCTGGGAATCCAAGTACTTGATGGAGTTGGGCAATGCTCTGGATTCATTGCTGAATGGTTTGGTTAACATCATGGCTCAGGAAGCCCTGAAGTACACTGTATTATCAGGTAAGAATCAGAATTGCACCAAGGTTACTTAGGTTCTGAATCTGTGCATTTCAGTATTTATGTTTGTTCAAAGAGGCCTCCCCAAAATAAACAATCTTTCCTATTTATTGATTGATTATCTGAGAAGCAGTGTCTCTTGCAAACCTTACACGTATTGACTCCAGTCCTACAAAGACTTATGCACCTGCATTATTTTACCTTCTGTAGTTGTCCCATTGGCTTCCAAGGAAGTACTTTGCATGGGCAAAGTTAAGCACATCCATAAGCAGGACTGAAGGCTTATTATTCAAGTGCAACCTACCTTTCTTTGAAATAATCTCACCATGGTCCATGTGAGAGCCTGCTTTTATGCAGCTCCTATCATTGTACCTCATCAATTTGTTATGGCATCTCAAATCTCAGGCCATGTCTTTACTAAACGGAGGATTGACGTTGCAGAGATCGATTGTCCAGCATTCGTTTTAGCGGGTCTAGTGAAGACCTGCTAAATCAAACACTGAGGCACCCTTGTCAACTCCAGAACTCCTTGTAGTCACAAGGAGTAAGGAAAGTGGATAGGAGAGTTTCTCCCATTGACCTTCTGCTGTGGAGCCTCTGGAGAAATTCGGCTTCAGTTATGTTGACTCCAGCTATGTTGTTTGTATAGCTGGAGTTGCATCTCTTAAACTGACCATCCAGTTTAATGTAGACCTGCCCTCAGATGAAAACAGATTTCTTCCTTACCTGTGTGCGTCAATGTTTCTTACCCTCTTCTGTTTATTACTGTAACTCTGTGCTATTTCACACGGTAAGGAGTTTTGGTATACAGCATGCACAGAATATCATACTCATTGCATTGCACTGCATTACATACTTCTTCCACATGTGAATAATGTATCCATGTTGCATGCCTTTTCTGTTCTACCTGTCCCTACACTAGAAAGCATTGAGTGCACATGCTCTGCTTGTGTGCACTGTATCTTTGCATGATACTTGACTGCACTGTATTCCTGGTCTGCATTTGCACACTTCATCCATGCACTATACTTGAACACATCCTATCCAACATTCCTGCGCAGATGCCACTAATGCATTATAATATCATTCTGTTGTGTTCCCTGGGTTGTACATGTGCAATTTACATTTGATTTCTCCTGTTTTGCTTGTGCACATTACACCTGAGTGCAGTGACATTTGACAGCCTCTGTCTTATTTTGAATCTTTCACAACACACCTTAAATCAGTCTTGGGAAAGAAAAGTTGACCGTGATAAAAGACGCGGTGGTTTTACTCCAGCAAACCATCTGACTTTTGAAATTGTCTCGGAACTGGCTGGATTTGTAACTTTGATTTGCTTTGTATCTTTCAGGCATAGTGACAGCCCTGACGTGGCCGGCTTCACTTCTTACTGTAGCCAGTGTCATTGACAACCCTTGGGGAGTGTGCCTGAGTCGATCAGCTGAAGTGGGCAAACATCTGGCACAGATATTGCTCAGTCGACGGCAGGTAATTGGCTGAGGGTGCAAAAGATGGCTCCAGTTATTACAGCTGGTAGGGACTGATATCTTGAGGAGGCTCCAGGGGGCTGATGGTTTACAGCCGGCTAGTAAAACAGCAGGTGGTATTCGTCCAAGGGGAAGAAAATGAATAACAAGCTGCAGAATGCAAAATTGAGGCATGAGGGAGACCAACATGTACCTCACTCTTCCATGCAGGGAATGGAGGCCAGCAGTGGTGGACGAGAGGCTGTTTTAATTGAACCCAAAGCTTGGCTAAATGCAGAAGAGGCCAGGCAGCAATCAGGCTGCTAGGGAGCTCTGATAGCAAAAGAGATTGTGGCAGTCACTGGAAAATGCTTATGCAAAGAGGGGAAAGCCTGGAATTATTTTCTTCTGGATACGGGGGGAAGGCACACCAGCTAAGGGGGGAGCCCTCCACCAACCTGGGGCCCTCATGCTCGTCTCATCCCCTCCTAATCTCAGGGTGCAGGCTGGGGGCAGTATGGCAGCTGGCGAAGCTATGGGCTGTACTCCCGCTTTCCCTGCTCTGCCCCTCCCAGCAGAGAAAGGAGCAGAAGCCACCCACTCGTCTTCTTTCCCCTCCTCAGAGCTGCCTTTCCTCCAGCTCGGTATAGCAGCGGAGCTGGTGGTTCTGCTCTTTTCCTCGCTGGCAGGGGCAGCAGTGCATAGGGAAAGAAGCAGAATGCCGGCACCTCCTCCAGCTGCCATACTGCTCTTAGCCCCTGCCGGGCTGCTGCTCAACGGAGGGAGCTGGAGGAAAGGCAGCTCTGTAGAGGGCTTGGGGCCATACAGTGTCTTTCTAAGACACTGGCTTGGGCTTACAGGCAGAATCCAGTACTGAAGGGCAACAAACAAAATCCAGGGAAAGTTGAACATGAGAGACACTATGGCACCTTTTGTTTGTCAAGCACCCATTTCATCGAGGAAGCTTGGTGACACACTGGAAGAATAACTAATCTATCTTTTCACTGCCAGAGACCTGGGTTTAAATCTAATCCAAGTCAGAAATGCAAACTAGTGTGATTTTTCCACTTCATAAAATTGCCATACCACTTGGCTCGGTTTTGACAGAGGGGGAGTGAAAGCAGAGGATGAGGAGGGGCAGAAAGGAAGAGAAAAGACAGATGGCTGAAATACCCATCGAGAGGTAAGAGGCATCGGCCAAGTGGGGCGAGGGAAGATTGCCTATCACCTAACTTCACCACGGACAAAATTCTGCTCTCAGCTGTGTTGGTATAAATCTGGAGTCATTTCAATGAAGATGCTGCGTCTTACTTCCTTACTGATCCCAAATGGTCACAAGCCTGGAAATTCACCAGGCTTTGTTCTAAAATAATTATTTGTAAAGCCAACTTGTGGAAGGGAGTGGGGAAGAAAAGAACTGGCTTCCAGCCACCTTCTGCCAAGAGGAATTAAATTGGGCACAGGTCCCATTATCCTGAATTCTCCACTCACTCTTTTCTGTTGATCACCCAAGCAAAACGTTCTCACGCAATGATCCCTGCATCCGTCTTCGACCAATGCACAGTTATGTTGAGTGATTGTCTTCTCCTGCTGGACACCCCTGGAATAAAAGTCAGGGGAAAAGAATGAAATAAAATGGGAGACGGAGAGGGGAAGAAAGAGAAATCCATCCACAAAATGGAGGAAAGGGGTAGTGGAAGAAGCAACAAGTTGTGAAGGAATAAGATTCAGAACATAAATCCAGAATAAACAAGAAGGAAAGAAAAAGGAGCCAAAAAGACACATGGAATGAATTGGTACTGAAAGAAACAGCTCGGATAAAAACCAGCCTTCCTGCCAAGTCTTCCTCTACATCCTCAGCTGAAAACCTTAAATTAAAGTGCCCAGGTCCTGCCGTTGTTTGATGTGAGTGCAGGCTGATCTCTGTGTTCGTTTTACAGCTACACTCGGCCAGTATCTGTTGTAGCTGAGCTGAGTGTGGCTGAGAGGTAATGGTAGACTGAGCCAGATGCCGGAATGTCATAAATAACTGTGTGAAATAGGAGTGTAAGCCAGCCAAGCTGATTTCTAATAAAAACACAGTGCCCAAAAGGTAATCAAAGCCTGGTTTGATATAAAGATTTGCCCAAGGGCATTTGAAATTGTCTTTTAACATTAGTTATGGTTAAAGCAAAATCCTGCTGTGCTGGAGAGCCTAAAACTATTTAGCAGGATGTTTCTGAACCCTATTATGCCTGATGTGTGTTTAGCACAAGGAGAAGGCACTTCTGGCTGTTAAAATCCCTCCCTGCTTGATTTCATAAAAACACTATTAAATGTATTTACGGTAAAATCTTGCTCATTGAAGTAGGATGCCCACATCACATTTTCATACGTACATCCGGCTAGTACAGCTTGAAATAATATTTGACCACAACATTTTCTCCCATAAACAGGGCTTAATTAAAAGCCACTTATTTTGCAAATAGGGAAAATCTGAAAGCAAACCAAAATGAAAAATTTTCACTGAGTTTCCATTTGAATTTTTTATTTCATTTTGTAACTTTTGGAAATGGTTTAAAAAAATAATTGAAATCAGTCATGAGATAAAAAAAAATTGAGATTGCTCACAGTTTTAATCACTCTGTTAAACAGTAATAGAATGCCAATTTAAATGTATTATCTATTTGAATGTTTTTCTACATCTTCAAATGTATCCCTCTCAGTCACAACACAGAATATAAATTTCAGAGAGGTAGTCGTGTTAGTTGCTATCTGTAAAAACAAGGAGTCCTGTGGCAAGTTAAAAACGAACTGATTTATTTGAGCCTGAGCTTTGCATCTGACAAAGTGGCTTTGACCCATGAAAGCTTCTGCGCAAATAAATCTGCTAGGATACGTCTACACTAGCCCCCTAGATCGATCTAGGGAGGCTAATGAGGGCGACTGAAATTGCAAATCAAACCCGGGATTTAAATATCCTGCACTTGATTTGCATGTTCCCGGCCGGTTGCCATTTTAGAAATTGACTAGCCTGAAGTAATTGCCCACGTCTACACGCGACAGTGAAACGGGATTCCAATTTAAAGCCTCTAAATTGAATTAGCTGGTAAACCTCATTGCAGGAGGAATACCAGCTAATTCGAGTTAGGGCTTTAAATCAGAATCTCGTTTCACTGCCGCATGTAGATGCGGGCAATTACTTCGGGCTAGTCAATTTCTAAAATGTCGACTGGCCGGGAACATGCAAATCAAGCCTGGGATATTTAAATCCTGGGCTTGATTTGCAATTTCGGTCACCCTCATTAGCCTCCCTAGATCAATCTAGGGGTCTAGTATAGACGTACCCTTAGTCTTTAAGATGCCACAGGACTCCCCACAAAATACAAAGTGTTCAGTGCTCACTTTGTATTATTATTTTGATTACAAATGTATGCACTGTAAAATAGACAAATGCAAGTAGTATAGTGCAATGATTTTCAAACTGTGGATCGCAACCCAGTACTGGGTCGAGGAATGTCAGGCGCTGGGTCTTGTTGCTGGAGGGGGATCACGTGACCAGTGTGGGTGCTAAGGCAGCTTCCTGGCTGTCCTAGCACTGCAGACTGCACTGCACCCCAGAAGCAGCTGGCAGGAGGCCCAGTTCCTAGGTGGGAGGGTAGAGAGAGCGCACAGGGCTCCATGCACTTCCCCAGCACCGAGCACTAGTTCCGTACTCCCATTGGCTAGGAACCTGCTGCTGGCCTCTTCTGGGCCACAGTATGCTCTGCGGTGCCAGGAAGCCTGTCTTAGCACCCCTGCTGCACCGCGGACTGGGAGCCTGCCCCAGCCCTGACTCTTCCCAAGCCAGAGCCCCGACCTACACCCCAAAGCTCATCCTCAGCCCCACCCCAGAGCCTACACTCTAATCAGACTATTGTGGGTCACAGGCATCAACCATTTCCTTCAACTGGGTCATGGAAAAAAAAAGTTTGAAAACCGCTGTTATAGTACAATCTCTTTATCGTGAAAAATGTAGATTTTTTTTTATGTAACTATAGTCAAAAACAAAACAATGTAAAATGTAGAGTTTAAAGTTCGCTCAGTCCAACTTCTTGTTCAGCCAATCATTAAGACAAGCAAGTTTGTTTTCACTTACGGGAAATAATATTGCTCATTTCTTATTTACAGTCACCTAAAAATGAAAACAGGCTCCCAGCTGTTACCTCTCTTGGCAGAGACCCATGTGTATGTCTGTCATGGCCAGGGTTTTTCCAGACTGCACAGTTTCCTGCCTAAACACTGTTGCCAAAAAGCAAGAGTATCTAAACAAGCCAACTTCTGCTCTTTGCTTTCTCCCCAGAGACTATATGAATAGCATGATGGCCCACAGCTATAAGTTACCACACACATTCTTTATAAGCAACCACATTTATTCTTAAGGTGAAAGCATTGCAGAGAAAACATGAAAACTGTAAAAGAACATACATGCAGGCAGTGTTCCCCATAAGCTAAGCACTTGGGCAGCTGCCCAATAAAAATTCAAATGTCACCCAGCTGATTAACAAAGCATCCTCATCCTCCCACAGCTGGCAGCATGAGTTTCTATTGGTGATATGCATCTGCACATGCCTTGGTGCACATAGCAAATTTTATTCCACACATGGTTGGAAAAAATTTGGGGGAACACTGCATGCATGCCAAAAAGCTTACCAACCCTACATGTCAGTCCTTCAAAACCCACAGATGGGTTTTTTTCAGTGACTTCAAGTTCATAGTGGTCTCCGATTCAGAACCAGACCCACCAGGAAGTTCAGTCTTTCCTGTGTACATCTTGGGCCTTTGAGCTAGGCCTTGTGTAATGCATAAACAGCAGACAGTGGCTCACTCCTCAGGGCATAGCTTCAAAAGGGGGAGGGTTTGCACAACTAGAGGTGGGGAATTTGCATTCGGCTCTCCTAGATAGATATTCCCCGGAAAACCCCTTTAACATTTTCTGTTCCAAAAGACCATTTTTGTCTGGCACATTGTTCATGATAGTCCTTTGAATCCCCAGGTCTCACATCTGTCACATCTCTGCCTTCATAGAATGCCAGCCCACAATTATACACCATGTGTTTAATACAGTGGACATCAGACACACTTAAATTTAATTTAAGGTCTCCAAAGGATGTTGCAGGAAATTGCCATATCTGTTACACAAGCCATCACAACTTCCCAAGACCAAGGTTAGGAACCTCCTTAACATCCAACACACATTCAGTAGGAGTTCCCCATCAAACCAGTGTTAGCTCTGCCTTATCTGGGTTAAGTTTTAACCAACTTACTCACTTCCAGATCTCCTCTTGGCGAGAGCGAGTAGAACATCTCTTAATGGAGGCTATGTATGCATACAGTCTACAGTTTGCCTTTTCATGGAAAATTGGCTGGCAGTGTTACAAGCCATGGGAGCTGATTTCACCTGCCAGGTCTATTAACCCAGCAGGCATCTGAAAGCCATGGCATTGCCTTTTTGTACTCATCTCTGCCAACAATGCCATTACATTTCATTTCTTGGTGGTTGGGAGCCCCAAGAGAGAGAATGCTTTTATAAGGTGGAAACAAGTTATTGTTCTAGCTAGGAAAATGGCAGCAGGTGCTCTACTGGTATTTTAAAGCCCTGAAGTTAATTGTTTAGTGTTGGACTTCATTTCCTGCCTTGGAAATGTGTTCCAGCAATTCCCTCATTTCCATGTTGTTGTAAGAGGCTTTGCATTCTTTGACATTAAAATAATGGTGGTAAGGTGCAATGAATAGCAAATGGACCATTCAGTGAAAAGGAGCTGCCTTAGATGAAGCGTGAGAAACTTGATATTAATAAAGCAGGAAGAGCGCATTTTTAGACCGTCATCTAGCAAAGTGCTTACTTTTAAGTTAAATGTAACTGTGTTGAACTTTAAGAACATCAGTAAAGCTGCTGACCTCAATGGGACTGCTTACATACTTAAAATTCAGCATATGTTTATGTGATTTGCTGGATAACAAATCTTAGCACATGCACCCCGGTCCTGCCCTTTCTTTCTAGGTTTAGCAGATTGCTTGACAGTCATGCATCCTCATTTCTGCCTGTGTCTGTCTGTACCCTAGGGCAAACGACCTGTCACTTTGATTGGCTTCAGTCTGGGTGCAAGAGTTATTTACTTCTGCCTAAAGGAGATGGCTCAAGAAAAAGGTAGAGTCCAACATTTAACTCTCTTCTAATTTATTATTCCATCACTTTTTTATATAGTAACTTAGTGCTGGTAAAGGTTATCATGCCAACAGCTCTGGAGATCAAAATCCTCTAGATCAGTATTTCTCAACCAGGGGTACCTCTTGGAGTACACACAAGGCTCTTCCAAGCAGTACGTCAACTCTTCTAGATATTTGCCTAGTTTTACAACAGGCTATGTAAAAAAACACTGACAAAGTCAGTACAAACTAACATTTCATACAGACAGTGACTTGTTTATGCTGCTCTATATTCTATAAACTGAAATGTTAAGAATAATATTTATATTCCAATTGATGTATTTTGTAAATGTATGTTACAAATGAGAAAGTATGCAATTTTTCAGTAATAGTATATTGTGACATGTTTATTTTTATAGCTGCTTTTGTAAGCAAGTAGTTTTTAAGAGAGGTGAAACTTGGGGGTACACAAGACAAATCAGACTCCTGAAAGGGGCACAGTAGTCTGTAAAGGTTTGAGAGCCCCTGCTCTGGGATAGTCACAGAAAAGGGACAGTACGGCCACATGGCATTCCCATGGTGCTTCACAGCCTGACCTGGATGGGACCACCTCTAGGGTTAAGTGAGCAGTTCATTTTCCAGGGCTCATTCAGTCATTGGACTCTTTGCGGAGACAGTCAACAAAGATGCTAGTTAGTGGTGGTAGTGGAGGTGTGCACACAGCTTCTTAAGAAAGGCCAAGAGACGTTGATTGTGTTAAGCTGGAGGAGATCCAGGTTAATCTTTTCTGCAGGTACAAGTTATCCATTGGCCACCTTCATTCATAAAGGAGGCGCTCGAACTGAGCTACCCTAGCCCATACAGTTAACAGGACATCCTAACTGGGCCACCTCAATGCACAGTCCTCATTCAGAGAACAAGCACAAAGCTCACATTACTTGGCCTTCAGGTGGCTCACATTAACTTTAAAATGCAGCATCTTGTTCCCTTCCTTGGTCTCAAAATGCAGTATATTGTTCCCTTCCTTGGTCTCAGAATGCAGACTATTCCTGTCAGTAACTGAGGGTATTTCCTTCCAGAGGTGCAGCCTAACTAGAAACCTACCAAACAGTTTTGAAATATGTTCCTGCTGTCTCCAGTGTAAATCTGGAGTATCTTCATTGACTTCAGTAGTTACTTCATATTTACACTAGTATAACTGGGAGCAGAATCTGGCCCTCCATCTGCATACAGCCCTCTTGATGTTCTGTGACATTTGTCTGGTGAATTGGTTTGTGAGCAGCCCACGCTTTGCTGTGAACTTGGCAGAAGATGCTTCGCCTATATTGAAAGCTCTCTGTAGCTATTATATCTGATCCCAAGCATCCTCCCTCCCATTTAAGTCACTGAAATGCCACTGTCATCAGCTATTTACATGGTAATTTCTCCTTAAAGTCGAGCATAAAACCATCTGTCAATTTATTACCCGTTGTGGTTTTGTTTATTAATAGATTCTCCTCTTAATTTAGAAAAGGAATCAAGTCATGATCATTTGATATAAATTGCATCTTCGAGTTGAGTCAGTATTGTATGTGTTGCTTATCCCTCTCCCTATATAGCCAATTTTAGTAATTAACATTTGCCCTCACAGAATGGAGCTAAGAAATAAGGAGTTTGCACTGGCAAACATTCATTACTAGGCATTGGCAGGTAGGAACAGATTAAACCAGCATGAGAGGAGGAGGTCAGCTTGCCTTCCGTTTACATCTGCACACCAGGATTTCTGATTTAAGGTGCACAGCGCCATAGAGTGAGGTACCCTTGAAACACAAGAGGCCAAATTCTAGTTTTTGTGATGCCAAACTGTATCTAAGTGACTTTATTAGAATCACTCTTGGTAGAACGGAGTTCCAAATCCAGTCCCAGATTTATTCTTTCTCCTCAGTGCCCTGAAAATGTTGGGGCAGTAATGTTTTGAGGCTTTCATTAGCCTTTAATAACTCCACAGTCTCTCTCTGTGGGACTGCTCAGCACTGTAGCTAAGTAACATGTGAAAGGGAATCATTAGAGGCTGTTTGGTTAGTTGCCATTCTAATGAAATCTGAGCATCATAAATACATATTGTAGCAGCCCCCCACGGCACATTGAATTTCAGGCCTTTAATTGAATTATGAAAGCTGAACTGTTTGTGGGATGAAAAGCCCGTGTTTAGTGCAGGTTGCCAATGCATCCTTTCAGGGCACGTTCCAGTTGCAAGCCACAGGAAAAGTTTAGCAGCCACCTGGGACATCTGGGTCTGGATACAGAAGATATATACATAAGATACAAGGCCCAATCTTGCTAGCCTTTTTATATACAGTCTTGGTGGCAGTTGCATGACAGTATAAGAACAGAATGTGTGTGAAGGGCTGTAAAGAGCGTCAGAGGATAATGATGAAACATTCGTAAAAAGACTTCCAGATCAGGAGAAATTAAAAAGATTGTGACAGCCATGCGGGGGGAGGGGTGGGGGTGGAGGGGTAAATGAAATGGGACATAGTGGAAGTATATTAAAAAGGGCCTTGAGAGGAGATCCTGATAACTCTTTCTCCTTCTACAAGATCAAGTAGCTATCCAAGGAAACAGACAATTAAAAACCAAGAAGAGCGACAAGAATGATTAAAGGTTTAGAGAACATGACCTATGAAGCCAGGCTTCATGAACTGGGCTTGTTTAGTTTGGAAAAAAGAAGATTAAGGGGAGACATGATAGCGGTTTTCAAATATCTAAAAGGGTGTCACAAGGAGGAAGGAGAAAATTTGTTCCTCTTGGTTACTGAGGACAGGACAAGGAATAATGGGCTTAAAGTGCAGCGGGGGAGGTTTAGATTGGACATTAGGAAAAAATTCCTAACTGTCAGGGTGGTCAAATATTGGAATAAATTGCCAAGGGAGGTGGTGGAATCTCCCTCTCTGGAGATATTTAAGAACAGGTTAGATAGACATCTGTCAGGGATGGTGTAGACGGAGCTTGGTCCTGCCTTGAGGGCGGGGGGGCTGGACTCGATGACCTCTCGAGGTCCCTTCCAGTCCTATTATTCTATGATTCTATGAAAGGAAACAGTTAGGTACAAAATGTTCTTTAAGTCGTGGGACTGTCACAGAACGACATTTGAAGCCAGAAGCTTTATAGTAGTAAAAGGATTATGCACGTACATCTGGTCCTGGCCACTAAGGATACTGGACTAAAAAGACCATGGCCTGATCTTCTATGGTGATTCTTACATTCCTAGATGATTAATTAGTATATGCATAGTTGAACTAGAGGTTAAAAATTGATAATGGGTCTCAGCCCCAGTACTTCACAACAGCGTTTCTAAACTGGGGTCCATGAGGGAACTCCAGGGGGCCCACTGGTCCCACTCATCAACTTCTCCCCCTCCCAACCAGGCAGGCTCTCTACCTGCCCTAGCTCCATGTGGCTCCTGAAAGCAGCCACTGGATCCCTCCCAGTAGCCCACAGGCATATTGGTGGCCTGGGAGGCTCCACATACTGCTCCTATCTAAGATCCAGCCCCACATCTCCCATTGGCCACAAACTGCAACTAATGGGAGCTGTGGGGGTGATGCCTGCAGGCACAAGAGCAGTACACAGGGCCTCTCTGCCCACGCCTTCGCCTAGTGTCTGCAGGGACCCGGCGGCCATTTTGTGGGAGCACCACCTGGACATTGAACTCTCTCCCACACCTCTGCCCCAGCCCAGAGTCCCCTCCCATCCCCTGAACTCCTCTTCTACAGCCTCACCCCAGAGCCTACACCCCTGCTGGAGCCCTCACCCCTCTCCTGCTCTCAACCCTGTGCCCCAGCCTGGTGAAAGTGAGGGTGGAGGAGAGTGGGTGACAGAGGGCAGAGAGATAGAAAGACTAGGGCAGGGCGTCCCGCAAATCAAAATGTGATTCCTTCCATTGCTAAAGTTTGAGAAACACTGCAACAGAACATAAGTCAGCCTAGCTTGGGTTTAGGAGGAAACTTCATCCATTGGACATGCTATTGCATAATTGTCCATTACAGGGCACTTAAGCCTTGCTCTGAAATCTCTGGTGCTGGCTACTCTCAGTGATGGGGTAATCGATGTGAACTGTTTTTCTGGTCCAGTAGGGCAAGCTTGTATTGCTTTTGGATGGAAAATGGTAACTGCATTTTCTGGGGACTTGAGTACAAATAATTTGATTGGCTGTTTCAAACATTTTGTTTAGGCTTAATAGTTATGTTTCTTACCTGGCTAGGCAGGTTTGCCAGTTTGCATTAAATGAGCTTTTACAAATTATATAAATAATTCTTCGCATGCGCATCATCCAAAGGAGTCCAATGAGATTCACAAGCTGTTAGGTACAGCAACATTGCAATGCAGCCAACCAGCGTTCCAAACAGTGCTCGCCTGGAGGTGTTGAGTGCACGCCTGTGGGCGATGAGATGGAACACTGCCCCGAAGATACTGGGACAAAACCTTTAAGGGTGTGCATTAAAGATCTTAAATCCATCCTAAGTTAATAGTTGCATCTACACAGCCCCAGAAGCAAGTCTCCCAGCCCAGGACAAGAGACTCTGGTTAGCTGGGCTCACGCTAGTGTTCTAAAAATAGCTGTGCAGCCGGCACTTTGAAGTTGTGATTCAGGCTGGTGGGCTTCAGAATCTGAACTCTTGCTCTCTGTTTTAAGGTTTTAAGTAGCACTTACCTGATGCGTATGTCTTATATTCGCCTATTTTACCTGATAGTGTCCTGTGTGTAACTTTCCAGACCTGGGAACAAGGCTGTATCTCTCCCTGCTCCCAGACACTGGTCATAACCCCAGGCTCAGTGTCTATTGCATGGACCTTTTCCAAGATTATTTGCCTGTCAGTTGGTAGTTATTACCTCACAACAGGCAAACACAGCTCCTTTTATTGCAAAAACCCTTTTTAGTAGCTAGCAGACATTGGGAATTGCTGATCCCTGCCCCATTATACTCCAATTGAATCCCGATATAAAATGGTGTCTTATCTACTAAGAAATTGGCCAAGTGGAATAAAAGCCTTTTTTTTTTCTTTTTACACACCCGGCCAGAATTAATGATGTTCATGAGTCAGAGGCGGAAGGAGGCTGTGAGATGTATTAATCCCAAAAGGGATTGACTGAGGTATAATCTTTTCTTTTTTTCAGATTATCTAGAATCATTAATTTTTCTTTTCCCTATGCACGTGGACTTCATTATTCCTTATAGTATAAACAATGTATAATCCAGGGGATAGATATAATTAACTAGCATGGCAATAACCATGAAGATCAGAGAGCTATATTCTTTGGCTTCCCCTTTCCTCCATAATAGCTTACAAGAAATGAATATGTTGCCAGTATTGAGCAGCTTCGTTTCAAACAGGAGCTGAATAGTGCAAGGGAGGAAAAGAAAACAGACCTTCCCCTGGTTAGCTCCAATCTTCAGGGGCCTGGTGTATGAGCTGCTTTCTCTTGATCTTTCAGCTGACTTTATGCTAGAGACGTGGACTTTATGTCCTGGCTGGAATTATTTCCCTATCATCATGGCTCTGTTTTTTTCATTATCCGTTGACTGTAGAAGCCGGAGTCTCATTGCCCATAGATTTACGCTAACTAAATCAAATCACTATTCTGCCTTTTTTTTTTTAATTTGGGGGGAAATTTGCTTCATAATTAAGAAAGAAAAACAACTGTGCTCATTTCAGATTGTCATTGGGGGTTAGAATTTACATCTTAGTGAAACAGTGTAGAATAATGCTTCTCTGCAGGGAGCGCCAGGTTATTACAGCTGTTAGAGGAAATCAATTGCATTGATTAAAAAATCTACCAGGCAGCATCTCGTTGGCTATGACTTGATGCCGTACGTAATTGCTTTCACATTTATTTCCTCATAATCCCAACCACCTACTGTACAAACTAGCTCCACTTTCCAGAAAATGACCAAAACCCTCGAATGGCAAGCTGTGCTCTCTAAAGACAGTAGAGATTCTTGTTTTGGCAGAATAAGCTCTTTAGGGCCTGAGCTGTGTTTGTGTTCTGTGTTTGTACAGCACCTAGCACAATAAGGTCCTGGTCCATGACAGAGGTTTCTAAGTGCTACCACAATACAAATAAACAATAATATATATGGGCTCTGGTTGACAGATGCATTCCATGTAACATTAGCGTACAATTATATATCAAAAGGCACTTTGCTGTCTCTTTTTCACAACTCTGTGTAATCAGAGAGTGCATTATTACAATTGTACCTTTTTTTTACAATACTATATAATTACACAGTTCTGTCTATTGTTTCTATACGCCTAGTATGCACACATGCGCACATTTGCATTTTAATTTGCTTAGTAGGAATTTATTTCAGTTTTCTCTAACTCAGAATGCTCTTGAAGGTGAGCTAAAAACCAGAATCTTTGAATCCCATCCCCAGAGTGAGACTGCCTTGTGTAGCTCTGTCCTGGCAATAGTTGATGTAGTGTAGCACCTATTTTTTAAAAACATTTGTACTGCAAAGCAATGATGTGCCACCCAATATTTCTCATTCATTCACTTGCTTCTACTGGGATTTCTTCGCTGCAGTTTGGCCATTAGCAATAAAAGAGTATTAATTTTGATTCAACTCAACACATCTTTTGAACAGGTTGTATGCAGGTAGTATTAAGAACTAGACTACCAGTCAGGAGAATCAGACTGGACTGTTAAATTATTCTGAATGTTGGAATAGATGAGTGTGAATTGCCACTAGGAATTCTGTTGTCCTGGTATTGGCTCTGTGGTCTCCTATTCAATGGATGCATTAGCAATTTCCAGGACTGATCAGGTGGAAGGGTTTATGAAACTTAATTATACATTTGCTTAAGCAGTCTCACTGGGCTCCTCGTTCCATATATTGTGAAACAAGAGCAATCTCATACTGATTGGCAGTGTGGGAGGAACCTTCTACACTGCTGCATGCGCTGGGTCTGCTCTGTGAGGAGAGAACTTAACTCCCCATTGTGGTTAGTCTCACGCCTTTCACTATCGCAAGGGCTCTGATTTTCGTAATTGCTGTGCTCCCCTTGGCTTCAGCTGGAGCTCTGGATTCTCGGTGCTTCTGCAGATCAGACCTGAGATCTTTTTAGATTATCCTGACAAATGAATCAAAAGAAATGGCGTATTTCTACAATGTAAGTGAATTACACTAAATATACTCTCCATCCTTGTATGGCAAGAATCACTTGTCTATATTGTAAGTACAGAGATGCATTTTCTCAGCTGCCTTCCAAACCTAAGTAACATCATTTGTCTGGGTGGGGGGTGCGCATGTTTTGTTCCTATCTTTATAGACTGTGAGGGCATCATCGAGGATGTGGTCCTGCTGGGAGCTCCTGTGGAAGGAGAAGCCAAGAACTGGAAACCTTTCTCAAAGGTGGTGTCGGGCAGGATCATAAATGGCTATTGCAGGTCTGTACATGCACAAGTTCCATGGCTGGGTCACCGTCAATGGATATTTTATTGATTGCTTTTGAATGTTTGACAGCCACAGAGATTGAAGTATTAAGGAGTTTTCCATAGAGAACCATCTTCTTTAGAAGTCTTTGTGTCTTCAGGGGGCTACAGAAGGCTGTTCTATCTTGGCCTTTGATTAACCTTACACTGGAAACCTGCACATATAAAGGGTTTGGTATTTAAGGACTGTAGGTCTTTACATTTGGGACTGCTTTACGACACTCTGGCTGTGTAAAGGGGCCTCAGATTCGGTTTAACTGAAACTTACATCCCATCGCAGGCCCCTTAATACTCTCAGGCCTGGTCTACGCTGGAGCAGAAGGTCGACCTAAGATATGCCAGTCCAGCTATGTTAATTGCATAGCTGGAGTTGACATATCTTAAAACACCATCCACTCAGCAGGAGGTTGACAGGAGCAAATGTTACCGTTGATTTCCCTTACTCCTCGTAAGTAGCAGGAGTACCAGCACCAATGGGGGCACCTTCCGAATTCAAGTTAGCATGTATTCACTAGACCTGTTAAATCGATCCCCAGAAGATTGACCATGACAGCGTTGATCTTCCCCACAATGTAGACATGCCCACAGAGTGGTGCAAAAATGGAAATGAGAGTTCAGCTCTTAAATTCACGGAGGGTCTATGCTACAACAGCACTGCAATGGGGCTGCAGTAGCACTGTGGTGTAGATCCTTCCTGCATCACCAGAAGGGTTTTTCCATTGATTATACATTACCCACACTCTCGAGAGGTAGGTAGGTCAACGGAAGAATTTTTCCATCAACTATCTGCATGTACAATGGTGGCTAGCCCATCAGTGTTGAGCAATATAGGTCGATCTAATGTTTGGATGTCATAGAATTATAGAACTGGAAGGGACCTCGAGAGGTCAACAAGTCTAGTACCCTGCACTTCTGGAGGGACCAAGCACCATCTAGACTATCCCTGGCAGGTGTTTGTCTAACCTGCTTTTAAAAGTCTCCAATGATGTCCAACCTAAACCACACTTGCTTCAATTTAAACCCATTGCTTTTAGTTGTATCATCAGAGGTTAAGGAGAATAATTTTTCTCCCTCCTTCTTGAAAGTAGTTATCATGTCCAAGACCTAAACAGCGCAGAGTCAAGCAGAAGAATTATTTCTGTTGTCTTGCTTACAACACTCCTGCTAATACATCCCAGACTGATGTTTACCTTTTTTTGCAACGTCACACTGTTGCCTCATATTTAGCTTGTGGTCTGCTGTGATCTTTAGATCCCTTTCCATGGTACTTCTTCCTAGACAGTCATTCCCATTTTGTATGTGTGAAACTGATTGTTCCTTCCTAAGTGGAGTACTTTGCATTTCAACCGAGACTGAGAGCTAATTCATGGAATTATTTGTTTTTAATACACATTAAAGCACCTAATTTTCAAAATCTTATGATGATGCAAATTTGTCTGCAAATAAATATACACAGAGAGATGTATGTTAATATACATATATTGAATCTATTATTTTACATACCTTAAACAATTAGAAGAGAGAAATTAAATCACAAGCACTTGAGATTAAAACAAGAAATCTTCATTACTCCCATCTGTATGGCTGAACTGAGAGATGCTGCTTTTGTTAATGTCACGTCACTGCGGTTTTATAGATGCAGGATATGTATGCAAATTGCTGCATTTCTTCATTTAACATAATAGAAAAAGCAACTGCTGTCTCCTGTGGTGTAGTTTCTGTGGGATGTGAAAGTGTTTCTGTTTTCCTCCAGGAAGCCATCAATGATTAGCAATTTACTTGTGTAGCTGAATTTGCTGTAGTGACTATTGATCATCTCAGTACTGCAAAACAACCTGTACTTATTTCAGTGCAGAAAGCCTAATTAATCATTTCTTGTCATGCGAGTGAAATAATCTTGCTGTAGTTTCAAAGCTAGACTCTGCTACTGAAATAAAATAGGCTACTTTTGTGTAATTCAAATTAGTCGCTTTACTTTGGCGGGCCATGGTTTGACAAATCAGCAAACAGCAGTTAATAAATTACAGCTCAGTTACACACAAATAGGAGTGAGCGGGGGATGCGATTCTAGAGAAATATTCTAGTACATTTAATCTCTAAAATCCCGTGGGATAGAGCATCTGGGAGGCACCAGGCCCATGTGAAGGGTGATGTGAGGTGGTGACTGGCATGGCCGGCCCACAACATTTGGCACCTGAGGCGGGGAGCTCAAATGACGCACCCATGCCCCCTTTTCTCCTGCCTGCCTGTTATGTCTCCTGTGCCCTTCTTCCTCCAGCACAGCACTCCACCATCTCTGTGCATCTAGAGCAGAGAGAATACATATGCACCAGCAGCAGACACAATTTTCTACATTCTGGATCCTATGGCACCCTCCCCCCATACACACACAGTCTGGCACCTGAGGTGGCCACCTCAGTTCGCCTCATGGTAAGGCCAGCCCTAGTGACTGGAAAGCTAGAGGGAAGATTTCTATTGAGAGTATCTGAAATATGAATCGGGGGAATACGTTATTTGCTGATGAGACCTTCACACGAGTCTAGAGATGTGGTGGTTCCCTGCCTTGGTATTGAGCCTCGTTGTGATGGATTAGGAGTAACTTCACAGAAATTTGTGAACTTACATTGGTGTAAAACTAGTAAGAGATCAGAATCAGGTCCATTTGCTTGCATTGCTGTGCACAGCAGTTCACACCTATCAGCGTTGAAATTTGAATGAACCAACATCTGTAAGTGAAAGCCAGTCAGAATAGCTATATTAGATTTCGTATCATCTGAACTGCCAGTGTCCTATGAGCTCAGTGTAATACTATAAATCAAGCCATGTTTGCATGACTAGACCTTTCAAACAACCGGGTCTGAGTAATGAGTTCACAACAAATACAAAACAAAGTGAATTCCATGGGCCCTTGGATGTATTACACATGGGTTTTATTCACCGCTAATAGTCATGGGCGGCGGGTGAAGGCGCAGCTGAGGAAGGCAGCCAAACCCCCACCCAAAGCCACACCCTTTCCCCTGAAACCATACCCCTTCACAACCTCTCTCCCCCAGCAAAGCCCCGCCCAACCCCAGATGAGGGCCAGGGCTACCGTGCGGCACAGCTCCAACCTTCCCCGGCTGCTGGGCTGTCATGCAGCATGGCCCCAGCCTTCCCCTGGGTTCCCTGAGCTTCTTCATGCATTTTGTCAGTCTTCCTGCAAGGCTTATTAATACCCCTGTTTCATTTTCTTCCTAGGGGAGACTGGTTGCTGAGTTTTGTCTACCGGACCTCCTCTGCTCAGCTCAATGTTGCAGGCCTGCAGCCGGTCAGCCTGGATGACAGGAGGATGGTTAACGTGGATCTTTCATCTGTGGTGAGTAGCCCTCTTCATTTTCTTAGTATTTCATACTGTCCTTAACTCATGCTATCATAACTGTGTGCTCATCTTCCATCCACCTCCTTGTATCTGCACTGGAGCACTGAGGGCATGATGATTTTCAAAGCCCTGAGCAATGTAACTAAGTCGGTTTGACTTTTTAAGTGTAGAGCAGGCTGAGGAAGAGCGAGTGACTTTGTCTCAGTTCTTCCCTATATATGCACAAACTTTGTGAGCCCACATCTTCACCATAGATGCCACCTCAGTGGAGTAGCGGCGAGGAGTCCTGTGACACCTTATAGACTAATCGAAGTGTTGGAGCATAAGCTTTCGTGGGCAAAGACCCACTTCATCAGATGCATGTGGGTCTTTGCCCACGAAAGCTTATGCTCTAACACTTCGGTTAGTCTCTAAGGTGCCACAGGACTCCTCGCCGCTTTTGCAGAGTCAGACTAACACGGCTACCCCTCTGCTACTCAGTGGAGTAGGGGACTTACCAGGAGAGACTGAGCTGCAGTTTCAATTGCTTGTATACAGCCAATGGTTGAAAATCGAGATATTGGATGCTTCTTCGAACAATGTGGATGCTTATTTCAGTGGCATGGGCTGCTTACTGCAGCCTGCTGTGGCACCATCTCCCCACAGGTGCAGTCCATTTTAGACCTTGAAAATAGACCTGGGAGAGAGAACCCAGCAAATAATAAAACACCTTAACGCAGCACAGCAAATCAGCGTGTTTGCCTATGCTTGTAGGGACTCGGTCCCTGAGATGATTCCAGAACCCACCGTGATTCCAGAACCCGCCTGAAAGCACAGTTGATCCTCATAATCTCTGTATGTTAAGCATTAAAGAAGCTGGTTGTGCTTTTACATTCAGCTCTTGCTGCTTTAGAGAAGAGTAATGACGGGCTCGCTCCTCGCCTGTTTTCTAGCTTGTAGAGCAGGCTTGGTACCAAGCCTTTCTGGCAATTGGTTGTTTCACAAAAGCGCCTCAGGATCCTGTGTAGAGAAACGACATGAAAATAGAAAGGACAGAATTCTGAAGGCATCAGGGAGTGCTGTGAAGTGGCGAGCTCTCCATCTAGTGAGACTCCAGTGCTGTGCCAGCAGCAGCTTCTGCAGCACCCACACTGGCTGAGCTCAGAACAGATTTCTAGTTATGGCAACACGAGGCCATGGGGCAGGGAAGGAGGGAGGGCTATCTAGGGATACGTCTAGACTACAGAGCTTTCCCAGGAAAAGCAGACTTGTTTTTTCAGAATCCCTGGAAACTTTGTTTTACGAGGAAAAAGGGATGTTCCGAAAGAGGGTTTTTTCTGACATTTGGCCTCTTGTAGACAGGCCAAATGTCGGAAAATCCTCTTTTGGAAGAAAAGCGGAAAAAGATACGCAAATTGTGGTCCGCAATTTGCATATCTTTTTCCGACTTTTCTTTGTAGTGTAGACATAGCCTTGGAGAAAATCATGGACTCCAGGAAGATGCTTCATGCACCCTCCATGTCCAGGCCATATCACCGTTTATCCATGGTGATAGCCATTTCTCACTGTGTGTTCTTTCAGATTTGGAACTGAACAAAGAACTGGTTAATAATCTTGTCATTCTGAGTGAGGGAGTAGAATGCCGGAGTCCAGGTGATTCTTGCTATATGGCAATGTGAAGGAGTCTCGAAGTGGATGGGATATAAGGAATATATAAGCGGCCTTAGCATAAATGAGAATCGGGACGCAAGGTATTTAGCCTGTGTTTCTTGATTAGTCTGGTCTGCTATTAGCATGGTCTGCTGTTTCCATTTATCACGTAAGGGCCATCTCCTTTCATTCTCCTCCAAACTTTTTTCTCATTTCTCTAAATCTGTCAGTGGGGAAGCTCACAAAATGTCCTCCCACTCAGCAAATGCAGTTATAAAAGCTTCCCTAGCGCTCACAATGAGACTGATTGGTTCAACAGATTTATTTGACAGCAACTGTAACTGAAACTGAAGGAAGTAATTGAGTTGTAACATATTAGGCTGATTGCTGTTTGTTCAAGTGGGAGGCTGGAGATTATGTTTTACATTAGCATCTGAATATCATAGAAATGTTGAGTTGGAATGTAGGCAAAATGTGTTTTGTGTGGGCTTGGAAGCTACAGGCATTGGCTTAGGTTTCTTTGGGTAATTTTTATGTAACGAAAATCTGAGATGAACTTAGAGGCGTGAAGGTCTGTGTCTGTGTGTCTAGCGACAGAGTTTATAAAAGATTCAGCGAGTTAGTGCTGCCATATTGTTAAAGGTGAAAGACGGGCTAAGCATTTATCTCTCCATATATCACCCCAGTAAAAGAATCACAGATTATTTAGGGCCATGGAGTTTAATTTCTGCTTTATATACCCTTTATATAAGCAAACCCTAATGTCCACTTTGGTCTCATTGTAAAGTGTCTGTTATATAAAGTTTAAAAACCCTTAGCCACTATTCGGACTAGTATTGACCTTGGGCTTCTTTGCTTTCCCATGCATTCCAATGGCAATTGAATTCTCCTAGTCCCGCTCATTATCGTTCAGATATCACCTTCCTAGATGATGTTTGTTATTAATTTCTCTTAAGGTATCAGGACCCCGTTGTGCTAAGCTAAACACTAAGCATACACAGGAAAAGAGATGGCCGTTACCCTGAAGAGCTTAAAATAGGGGGTCTCAAACTCCCAACCTGCGGGCCTGAACCTGCCAGAGCGAATATGCAGTCCAGACCAGGACTCCTGGTGGGTTGGGGGAATCTGTCTGTTACCAGCCTCCATGCTTCGTCCCTTCCCGCCATCACCCTGCCCTTTCCCAGCTCCTGCTGCAATGCAGGGCATGAGAGGGGGCCACAACTGCTGCAGCTGTGCGGCACCAGGCCCCCTCCTGGTGATCCTCAAAGCCGCATGCTTGGAGGATGAGGCACCATGGGGGGGAGAGGAGGAGATGATGGCAGGAAGGGGCAGAGCATCGGAGCCGGTCACGGGCAGGCCCTCCGCAGCCCTCCGGGAGCCCTGGGCCAGATTGCGCAATCTCTGTAGTCAGGACTGGCCCACAAGCTGGGAGTTTGAGACCCCTGGTTTAAAGAGTGAATAGATAAGACTAAGGGTGTGAGAGGAAAACAAGACACAGAATAGTGATGTGACTCCTATGTGAATATAGCAGGTCAGTGGCAGAGCCAGTAATAAACCCACATCTCCTGAGTCCCAGTCCAGTGTGCTACCCACTGGACTAGGCTGCTGTTTGTTAAATATCCTTATGGATATGATTTGGTTATGCTAAAATTAGGCTAAATTCATGGAACAGTCATGGTAAAAATGTACAAAGTTAGGGCATGGTGTCGGTGACAAAAATTGTGTAACAATTTCACAGTAAAGTATTGTGGAACATAGCGGTATTGGCACTGACCCACAGGCTGGGTGATCTGCCGCAGTGAGTTGGGGTTTGGAGGTGGCACACCCTCCCCAAATCCTGCCACCTGGGGCTGATGTTTAAACCCAAGCCTTGTTGCCCAGGGATGACGTCAAAGACCGAGCTCCCTGGGGCTGAAGGCCGAATTCACAGGCCTCTCTCCAAATCATGGAATCCATGCCCTCCATAAGGGAATTATAGCCTTAATTATCATTGTGATAACAAAATAGAAAGAGGTGTTCCCTGAGCACCGTACTACAAGCGAGGTACTCCTGAGTTTTAATCCCAGCACTGGGACTAAATTCCCACTGCAACCTTGAGCAAGTCACTTCCCCTTGGTTTGCATCAGTTTCCACACCTGTAAAATGGGTATAATAATACTGACATCAAAGGGGGGCCATAAAAATTCATCAATATTTAATGTGCTTTGAAGACTGAAAGCATGTCAGACCAGCTAATTATTTCTCAGTCATTTAAGACCATTTTGAAAGTGCTGATTTACCCTGCTTTGCGATGAGATGTAGTGATGAGGTTCAACAAGGACAAGCGCAGAGTTCTGCATGTGGGACAGAAGAATCCCAAGCATTGTTACATGCTGGGGATCTACTGGCTAGGTAGCAGTTTAGCAGAAAAAGACCTGGGATCACAGTGGATGAGAAGCTGGATCTGAGTCAACAGTGTGCCCTTGTAGCCAAGAAGGCTAATGGCATATTAGGGTGCATTAGGAGGAGCATTGCCAACAGATCTAGAGAAGTGATTGTGAGGCCACATCGAGAGTATTGGGGCCAGTTCTAGGCCCCCCATTACAGAAAGGATGTGGACACTTTGGAGAGGGTCCAAGGGAGGGCAACCAGAATGATGAGGGGGCTGGAGCATGACCTACGAGGAGAGGCTGAGGGATTTGGGCTTGTTTAGTCTGCAGAAGAGAAGAGTGGGGGGGGGGATTTGATAGCAACCTTTAACTACCTGAAATGAGGTTTCAAAGAGGATGGAGAGAGGCTGTTCTTAGTGGTGACAGATGGCAAAACGAGGAGCAAGGGGTCAAAGTTGTAGTGGGAGAGGTCTAGGTTGGATATTAGGGAAAACTATTTCACTAGGAGGGTGGTGAAGCACTGGAAAGGGGTAACTAGAGAGGTGGTGGAATCTCTATCCCTAGAGGTTTTTAAGTCCTAGCTTGTCAAAATCCTGACTGGGATGATTTAGTTGAGGTTGGTCCTGCTTTGTGCAGGGGGCTGGTCTCGATGACTCCTGAGGTCTCTTCCAGCCCTCTGATTCTATGATTTTGTGACTTGGTTTACAAATGAGTATTTCTGTAAAACTGGAGAAACAAGAAAAGACCGAATAAAATAGCTGTGTTTGGAATATGCTGTACTAGCCATCACCATAGCTGTGGTTTTCCCCCTTAAGATAGTTACAAACCATTTTGACTTGCCCTTTTCTCTGCTCCTGAAACCAACCATTCAGAAAGCCAGATCTGTGACAGGGATGATTAAAACAGAATTCCCAATCTTGTCCTCCAACGCCTTTCTTAGAAGTGATGCCTTGTTACTGGCATCTCCAGTGATTCCAGGGCAGCCTGGCTCACCACTGGTGCGGGCCCTTTGGATGCAGCAAACAGATGAAGAAACCGAGTAGTCTAACTAGCTATTGATTTGGCGCTTGTGTGATTCAGGCTTTTCCTCAAAGGCGCATTAAACTGTGTTCCCATCGTGTGCCCAAAATTTGCATCAAAAAATAAATTTTGGTGCTGAAATTCAGCTCTGTTAAGGGCCTTAGGGACTGAGCATGGAAACAGTTGCCTGGTTCTCATTGCTCCCAAATGGACTGACTTGTTTCAGATGAGCAATGCAGCCCTTAGGTAAGTATGAGAGGAATTAATACACTTCACAGAAGAAAAGCTCAATCAGAAGCATGTTTCCTTGGATAGGACTTTCTACCATTTTTATCACACTACAGTAAGGAAAAGCAGTTAAAACAAACATTTTTTATGATGCTAGAGAGCGGGAGAGACCTGGGGAAAAAACCATCACTAGCAAAATTGCATTAAGTCCCTGTAATGCAGGGATGGGGAACATATCCTGCGCCCAGCTTTCCTGGGTCTGGCCCTCAAGGCATGGAGCTCCCCTCCAAAATGGGGGAGCCCAACCTGGTGTGCTGCAGCCTCACCCCCGCTATCCCCACAGCAGGGCGGAAGCACACAAAAGCTACTAGCCTGTTCCTCTGAGGCTCTGGTGTGCGAGAGGAATGTGGGAAGTGTCTTTCTCTTTCGCAGTCAGGGGCCACGTCAGTGGGGGGTTTTGTTCTGTTTTGTTTTGGTTTTGCTTCTCATTTGTGTGCAGCCCCCAACTGATTTTTCTGTGAGTTAACAGCCACCGACCCAAAAAAGGTTCCCGGCCCCGGCTCTCATGTCTGCTTGCAGTCAAGTGCCAGTTCTCTTTCGAGGGCGTGCCAGCTCTCTTGGGTTCTGGTTCTCAAAAGAGAAAATCATTTTTCACGGGAATAGGTCTAAACCGCCCCTTCTCTCCCCCCCACTCCGGCACCCACTCTCATGGCTGCACGGAGTGTTGAGGGGAGCTGGAGCAGTCTCTGAAACTGGGTACGCCCTGCTTCCAAAAAGGAAGGGAGGCTGCTTGTGGAGAGGAGTTGGAGAGCGAACCTGCCTGCACTCACTCAGCAGTAACAGCTCCTCTCCATGGGCTTGAGCCTGGCTCCTCACTCTTGACGTTGCAATGCCACTTATGTCTGGCCTAGAGAAGGTTATTCGAGCTAAACCTGAGTAGTGAGGTGACCCTGCATGCCAGGTCTAAGTGCTGCTCTGTTTTGGGGCCCTGTCAAACAGGGAATCCAGGCAAACTGCCCTTTTTGCCCCCTCCTCTGCCAGGTGGCCCTTTCCTCCCACTCAGCTACCAGTTTTCCACCCTGAAATTCCTCATTGTGAGCTGTGCCTGCTAGATGGTCAAAATCTGGAGCTTCCCCAGACAGATGGGCAGAGACGCACATGGCCATATACTATCTGCTGATGTGCCCTCTTCAGACTGTTTTGTGTAGAAAACCATCCCGTCCTGTCATTCTTCCTTCCCACCACCTGGAACTACCTGCTTCAGGACAGGACCCAGACTTACCAGTGCACATGCCAGTAGCTGAAGCCATCAGATAACCAGACCTCTGGAGCCAAGCTAGCCAGACTCTCAACGAACTGGTGAACGAAGCTTGTTAGCTCCGCAGCTTTGATTCAAGCCATCAGGGAGTTGGCCTGTCTGAGCTTTTTTTATCTGTTGAACGACTCACTCTAGTTCTAATTTTCCACTTGATTAAGCTCTTAGAAATTTTTACCTACAGTTGTCACACCACTGATTCTCTCATCCTTTTGTCAAGCTGCAGAATAGCAAAATGCGGTACAGCCCGATTTCCGTAATGGCTCTCGAATGCAACAGCAGCCAAGCGAAGAACTAGGAGTTCTGCACCTACAAGATCCTCAAGCACTTCAACAGCCACTAGAATGCAGCCGCCTCTGGGATGAGAGATGGAAGCTGTTTAATAAGCATTTCACAGCCGTGTAGGACAGAAAGTGAAATTTAATGCTGCATCCCATTGAAAATTCTGGGAGAATTTAGAGAGGCTTAATAGAACTACCCAGACTCAGCTTTTGGTGGGACCTTACTCTTGAAAAAAGTGCTCTGGCGTGTTTAATTTATCAGTATCTTGCTGCCAATGCTGTAGTGCACTAAGTACGAGTGATAGTACTTACAGGGACTTTACTAGATAATTCTTGGTCCATTTGTAGGCATTGGCATTTTCCCAAGATGTACTTCCAAGCATTTTCTGAAGCTGTCCAACACTTTCTGGGAAGGGGAGTTGTTTTTCATCAGAATTTGTTAGACTAGGGCAGTGTTTCCCAATTGGTACTCCGCAGAACCCTGGGGTTCCGTGGAGCACAACAAGGGGTTCCGCGAGGAGCTGGCGCTCCCCTGCCCCCTCTGAAAAAGCAGGGGTAAGAGAAGGTGCAGGTGCCAGGGGATTCTGGGCAGACACCTGCCCAGTGGAGGGACCACCATCAGAGGAGAGAGGCAGGGCAGGTTTGTAGAGGGAGGTGTTAGAAGAGGGGATGAGGAGGGGTAGCTCACATGATCAGAGTGGGGCTACTGGAGAAGTGGGCACAGGGAGGAGAGAAGGGCTGGTGGAGGGGGGCAGGTTGCAGGAGGGCTGAGGACAGTGAGAAGAGCAGGAGTCAGGACAGCAGAGGAGAGTGAGGAGTCTGGCCAGCAGAGGGAAAAGGTAGAGGTTTAAAAATATTTATTAATAACTTGGGTGGCACATCCAAACAATCCACATGAACTCAATACTGGTGCACAACACAAAATTCATTTTGCTCATGTGAGGAAACTCTTAGGCTATGTCTACACTGGTTGTTTCTTGTTGAAGAACACATCCACTCTTCCATGTGCGAGCTGTGCTTTTGCACAAGAGCATCTATGGCAGTGTGGACACTCTCTTGCCCAAGAAAGTGCCGATGGCCATTTTAGCCATAGGGCTTTCTTGCTCAAGAAATTCATGTTGCCTGTCTACACTGGCCTCTTGTGCAAGAATAGTTGCTCAAAAGGGCTTATTCCTGAGTGGGAGCATCATAGTTCTTGTGGAAGAAGCCCTGATTTCATACATGAGAACGTTAGTGTACTTGAGCAAGAACACACGGCCAGTGTAGACAGGCAGCAAATTTTTGCGCAAGAGCGGCCGCTTTGGCTCAAGATCGTGCCAGTGTAGACACAGCCAAGGGGAGGGAGGAAGGCAGGGGCAGGGAATCAGCACTGGCTCAGCATGTCTACATGGTTTGGGGGAAGGTGCAGAGAAATTGAGCTCAGCTGGGTTGCAGAGTGGGGAGGTCTGGGGGGATGGGCTGTGGTGGTGTGTGTGTGTGTGTGTGTGTGTGTGTGTGTGTGTGTGTGTGTGTGTGTGTGTGTGTGTGTGTGTGTGTGTGTGTGTGTGTGGAGCTCAGAGCTCGGTTTGACTGCAGGCGGAGGGAGGTGCCGGGAACCGGGGCTAGACTCAAGGGGAGGGAGGGACAGGGAATCGGCTCTTGGCTCAGCAGTTTTGTGGGGCTTGGAGGAGGTGCAGGGAAACAGGGCTCAGCTGTGCTGTGGGGGAGGCATGCAGGGAACCAGTGCAGGGCTCAGCTGGGCTGAGGTGGATGGGGGAGGGCATACAGAACAGACGGGCAGCTCAGTTGGGCTGTGAGGGGCTGCAGGGAACTGATGCTGCACTCCCTTGGATTGTGAGGGATGGTTTTGGGGGAAGTGCAGGGAACCAGCAGGGGTGGGCAGCTTAGTTCAGTTGCAGGGGATAGAGGTGCAAAGAAGCCTAGTGGGGAAGAAGGGGGGGGACCAGGAGCTCTGAAATGACCTCCCCTGGTCCAAAAATTCCTCATCTGGGACCAGTCAGGTCTAGAGGGTGCCAGATCAGGGAGGTCCAACTCCTACCCAAGTCCCCTCCTCGCACCCTCCCTCGTAGCCAGACACCCTACATCCAGCCTGCTTCTGCACCCTACCTATCTGGTCTGCACCCTACCCAGACCTTGTCCCCTTCTGCCCCCCCAGCTCCCTCCCAGATCCTGCACCCCATCCCCATCCCTATCCCGCTCCTTGGCAACCCTGCCATCCACCCTAGCACCGCTCTGGCCCCAGCACCTTGCCTCACACCCCAGGACTCAGCACCACCCTGGCCCTGGCCCCAGCACCCTGCCATCCATGCTAGCACCCAGCAGCACCGTGTTCCTTGTCCCAGCACCCTGCCAGTCACCATAGTGCCCAGCAGAACCATGTCCCTGACCCCAGCACCCTGCCACCTGCCTGTCCCAGCACCTTGCCCCAGCACCCTGCCACCTGAGCCAGCATCCTTCCACCCATCAGCACCCTCCCCCCAGCACCCTCAAATTTAAGCATGAAAGAAAGTTCTGAAGTTTCCATCTGTAATCTGGCGTTAAAGTCTCTTTTAAGTAAGATGCATGTAGTAAGGTCATTAAGACTATGTCCAGGTAGGTTGAAATGAAAAGCAACTGTCTTTTCCTAGTGAAGATGTCTAATTTGTGGGCATTAATTCTTTGGCGAAGTGTCTGAGAATATACAGAATTGAGAATTGTCTGTCCAATATACATAGCAGAAGGACACTGTTGGCACATGATAGCATAAATTATATTTCTGGATGAACAGGAATATGTGTTCTTGATCATATAACTGACATAGTTAGGTCCAGTGATGGTGCCACCAGAGTAAATATGAGGACAAAGTTGGCAACAGGGTTTGTTGCAAGGGAAAGTTCCAGGGTTGGTATTAATGTGGTATGTCCTGTGGTTATTGGTAAGAATCTTCCTGAGGTTAGGTGGTTGTCTATAGGAGACTATGGTCTCCTCATTTCAACCTATTTACTCTGGTGGCACCATCACTGGACCTAACTATGTCAGTGTCCTGATTAGCCATTCATTGACTCAAATAGCAATTCCCTCCCTCCCTCCCTCCCCCTCACCCCACCTTCTGTACCGAATCTGATTTGTCAGCTTAATATGTTCACTTTTTTCATTGTATTCCTTTGGTATATATGGTCATGCCAATTCTCTTCCAGAATATGATCTGAGGAAGTGGGTCTGGCCCACGAAAGCTCATCACCTATTAAGCCAACTTGTTAGTCTTTAAAGTGCTACATAGTTTTTCCTTTTGTTTTAGCAAGATCAGACTAACACGGCTACCTCTCTATTACTGATAGCTTAAGCATCCTTGTTCACTCCCATATATTTGTTAAGCAATTACAATAACTAATAGACATACAGAGCCCAAACTGTGCACTGAGAACCGACGAAAACTGTTCAGTAAACTGTAAGAGGGCATTGGTGGTTTGTCCTGCTCCTCGAGGATAAGATTTCACATAGCAAAAAACTCAGCGTTCCTAGCATCCTCAGGGAATATGTCAAAGGGTTAATAGGAACCGGGACTTAATTACTATTTTCCCCATAGAGGTGATCCACGCAGGTCATGAATGATGCACATTGGTTAGTGGCAGGGCACTGTTTGGAATTTAAGGGACTAACACTGCTGCTGCCCACGGTCTGTGAATAAAGAGCTTGCCAGACTCCAGGGCTGTCAGCTTGGCACCAGTCACAAAAAGCTATGGAAATGATTTTGAAAGAGAGAAGTGTGGGGGTGGAGAATCGTCATAGTTTAAATATACAACATAATTCGAAGTATGCAGTTTATCACCGAAGACTCTCAGCTAAGTAACCAGGAAAGGCACCGATGTGATACAAGAGCATGTGTTCTCTTCCCTGAAGCATGACAGTTTGCATCATCTCAGTCACCCATTGAAGATGTGTTAAATGTTAGAGAACATTGCATCCTCGTAGGTCCCGAAGGCTTGGACTCCATCCCTGACTGAGCTCACAGTGTACAGGAATAACTGATATTACCACACTGTTATTAACATTACATACAATTGCCCAAAGCCTGAATTTTGCACTCATGATGGTCCCTTCTGACCTGACCATTCAGGCACTATTTCCAGCAAAATCAAAGGGAATTTTCCCTGAATAAGTATTTCAGAGTCAGGCACCACAAGGTGAGCAAGGACGTAAAGCACTAAGATTGTACATTGCCTAGATAGATTTGTCTTGATTTAACATTAACAGTGTTTCAACAGAGTATTTTTGTTTGGGTGTTATTTCCCTTCTGTTTTCTTAAGCACACACATAAAAAGAAAGTTCAGATTTTAAAGCCAATTAAAAGTTTTAACGAAGTAGAAAATTGACTCCACTGACACACTGTGTTTGCAAGGGATTTCACCCTTCACACAGTTTCCAGCTGTGTTTGAGATTTTATAGTTGCCCCATATTATATTATTGACACATAATGTAGATAGAGTACTGTGAATAGTTAGCACTTCCTGTCAGCATCTGAATTCTTGCTACCTTGAATGCTAATCTCACCAGAGTTTATAAACCAAGCAGAATCAAGCCAACCAGGATAAAAGCCGAAGAAAACCCAAGTGCAGTGTGACACAGCATTAATGATTAACAGCAGGTGGTCTCCTTCCCTTGGAGTCACTATTGGAGCCCCCGGAGTGATTATTGGGGCCTCAGTATTTCCTGAAGGGGCCTTCTTTCAAGCAAGATATAAAACTGAAGGTCTGATCCTCAGGGCCTCCTGGCCAAATTCCAGCTTGGATAATTATATTCTGTCTGCCTGCAGTTCCCTCAGCAATTTCAGTTGTGTATGGAATGTTTCAGTTCTTCTGCTGGACCATTAGGTAGAGTCATTGTATTTATAGATTATATTATGGTAGGGCTTAGAGGACGTCACCAAATTGAGCCTCATCATGCTAGTTATTGCACGGACCTCTAGGAAATGACTGTCCCTAGCCCTGAGAGCTTAACATCTGAAAGGCAAGAAAAAACAAGTGGATGAATAAAGCCTTTCAAGTCCACAGATATACACTTATATCTTCAGATGGCACCATCCACGGATATGGGTATCCATGGGCCATTTTTTGCAGATCATGGATCGGATGCAGATACAAATGTTATAGCCATGCAGAATTCTACGGCTGAAGCAAACAAGTAGGTAGAAGGACTGTATAACAAAAATGATAGGATGTTTGAGTATCAACTATGTGTTCATTTCATAGCCAATCTGTGGACACAAGAACAAATGGATATAAATTGGCTGTGGACAAATACAGGCTGGAAATTAGAATATCTCTAACCATTGAAGGTGTGAGATTCCGCCTCAGAGGCATTTTGGGGGCAGACAAATTTTATTATATTTGAGAGTTGGATACATTTAAGAGTGAGTTTGTATGACAGGGTTGTTTATGATGGTAGAGGGCAGGGCTCAGTAGTCTAGGGGCTTAGTTCCAGTTCATGTCTTTATGTTCCTGAAAGCTCAGGCCTCAGGATTTCAGCAGGGATCAGGAAGGGATTTACAACTACCTGGTTTGTTTCTTTTTTGTCCTTCCTCTGAAGAGTCAGAGGTGGCCCTGGCTAGTGATGGGTGACTCTCCAAAATCTCTGAGGTGATACGGAGCATTCTCATTCTCATTAGCTAGCTGAGTCTTGCTCTCAGGGTCAGGGTCTAATATGTGGGGCAGAGAAGGAATTTTCCCCAGGTCAGATTGGCAGTGACAATGGGGTCATCTTCCTCCACAGAATGTGGGTGCACGTTACTTGCCAGGATTATCTGGGTGCATCTTACTTAATTCTGTCCCTGCTATTGAGTCCTTCCTGTGCTCTCTCCTGTGACACAGGCAAAAGCACAGGATTATGACGTAACACATCACAGTCTCTCAAGGTGCACCTACACAGCACCCTTAGTTCGAAATAAGCTATGCAATTTGAGCTACGCAAATTGCGTAGCTTATTTCAAGTGTATTTTGAAATGCTTATTTCCAGGGCTCGAGGATCACGGTGAAAACACTCGCCAGTCCCGCACTGCGCATGCGCGAGACCCGCACTGCGCATGCGCGAACCACCGGTGAACAGGGCGACCGGCTGAAATCTACTCACCACGGGCGAGTAGATAAGCGGATTTGTCGAGCCCTGCTTATTTCATAATTTGACACTGTCTGCACAGCACCAAATTTCAAAATAAACCGCTATTCCGAAATGTCCCTTAATCCTCATGGAACAAGGTTTACAGGGATGTCCCATGATTTCGAAAGGTATTTTGAAATAACGGGCACACTGTCAAGATGCAGAATAGCTATTTTGGGAGTATCCTGAAGTAGCGCCGCAGTGTAGATGTAGCCTCAGTGGCCTCCTTTTGTCCAGTTTTAGTCGTTGGGACTCTTACGCAGGAGCTGAGTGGTGGTGGTGTCCTGTGATATTTAGGAGGTCAAAGCAGATGATCTACTGATCCCTTCTGGCCTTAAATTCTATGACTCTATGGAGTGTAATCACAAGAGGTGTGTGCACATTTAGATATTCTGCCTTTCACCCCAGAGGCGGTGGCAAATTAGTGATGGACATAGTGTACGCAGAGTACAACATTTGTAACACATTAAGGGATTCATTTTGATGACAGGCACTGGAGAAAGGCGAGTTCATTATCTGATAATTACAGCAACAATTACCGGGCGTAGCAAAAAGCAGTAATTCACACAAAGGGCAAAGAGGCAACATAAATGAAATAAAGCTGGTTTTAGTGCATTTTTTTAAACCCCTCAAGCTATTAATTCTTTGTTACAGCCCTTGAATGCTTTGAGCTAGGTAGAAAAACTATTGTATCCAGACTGGCCATCTGCTTTCCAAGTTGTAGCCTGGTGCAAGTTTAAGTCAGCCAAGTTACAAACCCTTTTAACTGGACAGGATCATGGAAACAGCAAGTTACTATAAGTCTGTTGTCATGAACATTCAGCTGAAATAACACAGCTGGTTCCTGGAAATGCTTAGCACATAAAGAGGGGAGTTGAAAGAGGGCAGTTTGGAATCTCTGATGGTTTGGAAGAGGGTGTTTGTGCATGACTGTGCTAGGAGGTGATATATCGTCTAGAACTCCAATAACTTTCTTTAAGAGCCACTGTGAGGTGCAACCTGTTATCACAACTCTGGGGTCCCCTTTTCCTGTTATCACTATGTGCAATAATTTCTATCTTATCCTTTTTCTTGACATATTCGGAGTCCAGGGAAATGCAATCCAGAGCCCTTCCAAAGGTGTTGGCTACAAGCAGATGTGACAGTAGAACTGATGAATCTCCTCTTGAGTAGAGTTTAGGATGCTGGTGGAGTGGCAGGGTCTGTGAAGCTCGTTATTATGGTGCAGCTGCAGATGAAAAGATCGAAGGAGAGTGCTTCAAATAGACCCTTCTGAAGTTACCAATTTCCGCTTCTTTCCTACTGTCTTTGAATTTGTGTTGTGGTTTGATGTGTGGAAAGTTAGCATAATCTCAGAGTCAGCAGATCATGCTAGAGGCAGAAAGCTCTAGGAGAGTATGAGGGAAGCTTGAGTAGGCATCACAATACAAGAAAGCTCACGTACTTTCTGTACCATGGGGCAAGATCCTCAGCTGGTGCAAATTGGCATGGCTCAGTGGAAGTCAGTGGGGGCAGTTCTGATGGATACCAGCTGAAGATCTGATGCAGAGAGCCCTGAGTCAGTGATATTCGGATGCCAAATCCTGTTGGCTCCTGATTCAGGAACAGAATGAGAGGAGGAGCATATGAGTTCTTTCATCAGGAGTGGGATGAAAGGGGTGATCAGTCCCCTTCAGGATGACCAACAAGGAGGCGTTCTCTGAGGTAGCTCACTTCAGGTGACAGAATTGCTGAGAAGCATTATTGCTGCTGAAGTGTTGTTACGATGCTCAGGGTTTACAGAAAGCTCCCAGAAAGGGTGCTGTAGATAGGTATTTTGCAGCGCAGGGCACTGGAGATCCCACCTTACAATCTCATGGGACAGGCTTTTGAAAGAACTCGGGGACAAATTTTCAAATGCTCAGCTCAGCTAGGTTTTCAGAAGAGCTCAGCTCCAGTCCATTCACCTAAATAAGAGGCAGATTTGCAACAGATTGTGTGCAAAGTTGGTCTTAGCATCTCTGTCTCAGTGGGAACTGGTAGGTTCTGAGCAGTTTGAAAATCTGGCTCTATGGAGGTTTAATTCTGTTTAAATCTGTTTCTTAATATCTCTTCTGAAAAGAGGTGATCCATTTGGAAGCCTTGCCACAGACCCCAGTCAACCCAATAGATTTAGCGAAGACCTGATGCTTTGACTCACTTGTGGGGACACCATAATCTACAATGCCAATAACTAGCTTTGCTCTCCCCAGCAACTTCCCAGAGAACTCTGGCAGATTACTCCATTCCGACCCTCCCCTCTGACACTCGGTTCTTCTTCCATCAGCACCCCAATGGGGCATGCTTCAATATCATGCATGATCCTTTGCTGAGTCTTTTAAACCCTCTTTGCCCCGTCTAATTTAAAGAACACAGATTTGGATTGGAATTCACTGCCAAGTATTAGATGGTAGCTATCTTAGAAATAAACAGCACCTAATATGACCTGATTCAACTGGAAGGACTTTGAGTGCTGTGATACTAGTTTAAGGTCTAAAGAAGAGAGGCTGATTCAGTTCCTGGTATCAACTAAGAGTCTCAGCGAAAAGAGGTAACAACAGCTCTGCATACACTTGAAAAATCTCTACGAGCAGCTTTCACTTCAGCCTGATTGTCTAGTACATGGAGTGCACTAGCTGACAGCAGCAAGGGCATCTGGGGAAATATCTTCCCCCTCAAAAGACTCTCTGGAGCCCTCTGATTAATTTTATTCATGGTGCGCCTTCCTTTTTCCTTGGTCCCTCCCATATAGCTTTCAACTGCATGAGTAGGCTTGAATTCTTTAGATAAAACCTTGATGGTGGATAAAAGTTGATTTCACTGCACATATGAACCAAAAAATATTGATCAGTAGTAATCAAAATGTGCAGGTAGGCAAAGTAAAAAAATGCTGTCTGAGAACTTACTAGAGTTTGATTTAAGGATTTATTTGAAGGGTGTTTAAAGTTTTAACTTTGAATCTCATCATCTGATGTCTTTTGGTAATTATTGTCTAATCGTTAACTGAGAGAATATATTTTAACGGACCAACTTCTGTTGGTGAAAGAGACAACTTTTGAGCTATACAGACTTCTTCGTAGACTTGAAGAAGAGCTCTGTGTAGCTTGAAAGCTTGTCTCTCTCACCCGCAGGTATTGGTCCTATAAAACTATCTCTGTCACCTTGACTCTGAATATCCTGAAACTGACATAGCTACAACAACACCCCCTTTGAATGGCAACACGGATATCACTCTTTTGCTCTTTCTTGAGCACAAATATTCAGCCACAAATGTTACCCTTCCACTGTGGCCAACCCAGTTTAAAACAAGATCTCCCTGTGGCTTTCACTGTTCTCTGTCGGGTGAGTGCCTCGTGCAGAAAAGCTGGAATTAAAACTATCAACTTTGGAGCTGGATCAGCATCTTACTTACACTAATGTAAATCCACTCAATCAATTGAATTACAGCTGTATGCAAATTGTGTCAGTGAAAGAAACTCATTCCCCAAGTTGCATGAAAGAATTAGCAGGAAGGTGGGAGACATAATGTCAGTATGCATGAATATTGTTTTGCAGCAACAACAGTCTCATGTTTAAAGGTCCTGTCTGTCTTCTGCAGGGGCAGTGTGTGTTGCAGAGTGAATAGCCACAAATCTGACTGTTCATGCCCATCACTAATTTTGCAAGTGTAAAATTGCAAGTGCAAATTATACTTGCCAAATAGCCGGGAAGGACTTAGGCCCTTCTGAAAAACCAACCCCTAATTAGCAGCCAAAGAGGACACTGAGATGAGAGGTATAAAACTCTGAGGCATGGGGGTGGTGTTGCTCGTTGACCTTTCTGTCTGTTTCTATGGAGAAGTGCTTTAGATGGCAGCTATGTAAAATTTACCTGAACTGCATCTGGGATAATATCCATCAGTTAGCATCTTGGGGGTAAAAATAACTCTTCATAAGCCTTGGATCAGAAAAATCTTTGCACATAATGATTACATGCCCCTCCATTGCCACCTCCTCCAGACTTGTCACAGTAATTAAGGGCCACTTTTACTGACAATTCAACCTGCTTTTAAATGAGAACAAATATTAATTGAGTGGTCTATTTGATTCATAAGAAATATATCCCTAGGAGAGCACAATTCAGAAAAGAGAATAGACCTATGGGGCAGAAGTCATCTTTGATGTAGCTCCATTGACTCCAGATGAGAAACACTACAGATTAATTTGAGCCCCTGATTTTCACACTCTTAGCTTGTGTGGCAGGCAGAGAAGCAATAACAAGGAATAATGTTATTAACTTTAATTTCCCTGTACATAAGCTTTTGCATAGTTCCCATTCTCCTAAAGTTTGAACTGTTAAAATTAATCATTTTTAAGTGAGAGGGATCTGGAAAAATTTGGATTCCAGATCTCTTGGTCTTTAAAATAGTCATCTAAAATTCATCTCTGCTGCTGAAGAGATTTACTTTCAACTTTTCCAGAAAATCACTGATTGTGATCAACATTTGCTTTCGTGCCTTAACCAGAAGGATTTTAACTCTGCTTTAGCTAAACACAACATTAACTATGAAGTCACTGCCAGAAACTCCATAAATATGTTATACACAACTCCAGCAGTTCATCTTGATCCTTTCCTGCTGGAACTGCTTTTTCCTGGGCGGGACCCTGTGCATCTCAATACATCTCAGTCCTAGGTCACATTGCCCTTGCTGTTTCACTTCTAGGTCTAGGAGCAATGGTCTCAAGTTGTAGTGGGGGAGGTGTAGGTTGGATAGTAGGAAAAATTATTTCCCTGGGAGAGTGGTGAAGCACTGGAATGGGTTACCTAGGGAGGTGGTGGAATCTCCGTCCCTAGAGGTGTTTAAGTCCCGGCTTGACAAAGCCCCGGCTGGGATGATTTAGTTGGGGCTGGTCCTGCTTTTAGCAGAGAGTTGGACTCAGCAACCTCATGAGGTCTCTTCCAACCCTTGGATTCTATCAATGTGCGGATGCTGAGCCCTTTCTGAGACAGGTTGTGTGTCCTTTACTGCCATCTTGCAGGAAGAACTCCACATCCTGCAGGATCGGGGCTGCAGACAAATGAAGCTTTGTAACCAGAGTCATCTGCCCATGGCTGGCATGGTGGTGCTGGTATAACACAGGAGTCCTGCAACCAGGCCCACCAAAGGAGGGAGCAGAGAGTGCAGTTGTCCTGGGAACTGATGATTTAAAAGGGTGTGGGGTTGCCACACTTCTGCAGTAGCGGTGGCGGTTGGAGCCACAGGGCCTTTAAATTGACGCCGGAGTGCCACACAGAGTACTCTGAACTACTCTCAAGGATGGCGGGGAGGGGGGACCCAGCACAGCATACTCCAGGCAGTGCTGAGGGGCTGGCTGTCCCCACCCCTTCTGTCTGAAGCACCACCCCTTCCGGAAATGTAACCCCCCCACACACACACCTTGCCCAGGGCCTGGCATGCCTGTCAGTCCCCTTGTCTTGCTGCCTTATGCTGGAAGTGTAGAGCTGCACTTATACTGAGGTGTTACTGACAACAGTTTGGGGAATTTAGGAGGAGAATATGAGAGTAGCTTTGCATTTTCTTCCCTCTGTTAGCAGCAGCAAACCTCTGACAGCTCAACTCATCCTGACATTAGACTCCAGAGGTATTCATTTAACCCTTGTCATGAATAATAGATTCAGTAGCACGGTGCGAAAAGGAAAATAAATGAAAGTAAACTACATACATGAATTCACAATAAATGAAGGTGCTTATAGATCCCCAGGTAAGGTGCTTTGCACCAGCAGTGGTTGCATTTTATTAGCATTGTTTTTGCAAGTAGAACATTTGATGGCCCTTTGGGAAGAACATTGCTTTATAAAAGTAAGAAATGATGATGATGATGATCTGTGCTCCAGCTTTATTAATCCTACCTGCCTCACACAGGCAAATCTAAAAAATATTTTAGATGGGTTGTTTAAAAGAAAGGCAAATAGCGTAATGGCGGTTCCCTGAGATAATAGCAGCTGATCCTTAAAGCCCCACGCAGATACAAAATGTGTATCCGTATCCTCCTCCGTATCTGAAAAAATGAGCCATGGATAGCGGCATCTGCACATGAGGACACCCACAAATATCCATGGATTTGCAAGAGTCTACTGATTCTACTAACGCATGGCAGCCTTGGACTGTCTTTTTACTTTGTGGGGGTTTTACTGCATGATGAGGCTGCTCTGTGAATGTTGCAAGCTGCTCCCTGGATATTCCAAACAAAGAAAATCAAAGCAATGAAATTCTCAGCTATCAAGATGTCCTGGGCTCTTATAAGCAGCAGAGTGTGCTGGTGAGTTCATTGCTAGGGCCATGTGCTTTGATTGCTACTTTGTAATCCTCACTGAATACTCAAGATGCCTCATCAGCTGGAGCAGAGAGAATAGAGGCTGGCTCAGCTGCTCTGCCCTTTATCTCTTCATAGGCTTAGCAGTGAGGCCAACAAGGAGCCCTTAGTCAGAATGTTTTCAGATTACACTGATCAGCAGAGCATATGGCTGCAGGGTCCCCTGAGCACCTAACACACCCACAGATGTGTGGGGTGCATCTCCCATCAAAGTGAGCCGGACTGGATCAGTCGGGCTAAAACTTACCCAGGGCATGCAAAGCTTTGTGCTCAATTTTGAGACGGTCTGAGAGAGCAGAGACCCACTTTACCACATTCTCTTTCACCAGGTGTTACTTGGTTCAGGAAAAAAACAACTCATCCCTTCTCATGTGAATGTTATCCCTGCCTTGAACCTAATCATCACTTGGGAGAAGGCCTAAATGGGCCCTATCTTCTTTTTCCAGGCTTCCTCTCCCATTTTTTAATCTGGCAGTTGGCCTTCTTGGTGGGGCTTCTTTCTGCTCTTTAGCCTTGCTTCCTACCGCCATAAGATGACCTGCTTCTCTGACCTGAGCTTCTTCAGAGTGTGGCCCATCTTTCTCTCTATCACCATGTTATCTAAGGACTAGATCCACAGCCCACTGAAGCCTTTGGAAAGACTTCAGTTGAATGCAGAGGGTGTTGCATCCTGGCCTAAAAGTGCTGAATAAGTTTCTCTCCCAAATTGGTCAGGGGCTGGTTCTTCCCAAGGGATGACCCAGGTTCAAGACCACTTGCAGCCCAACCTAGGAATGCAGGTTGCTAGAATGCCTGAGAATTCCATTTATTTGGTTTCTTTCTGCTTGCAATACCTGCTGGAGGCCACCCAAATACCCATGGGTCTGAGATTTGCCCATCAGTGTTTCTACTAACCATGGAGGGACCTACTCGCTATGCCCACACAGCATAGAATCATAGAATAATAGGACTGGAAGGGACCTCAAGAGGTCATCGAGTCCAGCCCCCCACCCTCAAGGCAGGACCAAGCTCCGTCTACACCATCCCTGACAGATGTCTATCTAACCTGTTCTTAAATATCTCCAGAGAGGGAGATTCCACCACCTCCCTTGGCAATTTATTCCAATATTTGACCACCCTGACAGTTAGGAATTTTTTCCTAATGTCCAATCTAAACCTCCCCTGCTGCACTTTAAGCCCATTACTCCTTGTCCTGTCCTCAGAAACCAAGAGGAACAAATTTTCTCCTTCCTTCTTGTGACACCCTTTTAGATATTTGAAAACCGCTATCATGTCCCCCCTTAATCTTCTTTTTTCCAAACTAAACAAGCCCAGTTCATGAAGCCTGGCTTCATAGGTCATGTTCTCTAAACCTTTAATCATTCTTGTCGCTCTTCTCTGTACCCTTTCCAATTTCTCCACATCTTTCTTGAAATGTGGCGCCCAGAACTGGACACAGTACTCCAGCTGAGGCCTAACTAGTGCAGAGTAGAGCGGCAGAATGACTTCACGAGTTTTGCTTACAACACACCTGTTGATACAACCTAAAATCATATTTGCTTTTTTTGCAACAGCATCACACTGTTGACTCATATTCAACTTGTGGTCCACTATGACCCCTAGATCCCTTTCCACCATGCTCCTTCCTAGACAGTCGCTTCCCATCTTGTATGTATGGAACTGATTGTTCCTTCCTAAGTGGAGCACTCCGCATTTCTCTTTATTAAACCTCATCCTGTTTACCTCTGACCATTTCTCTAACTTGCTAAGGTCATTTTGAATTATGTCCCTATCCTCCAAAGAAGTTGCAACCCCACCCAGTTTGGTATCATCTGCAAACTTAAATGATAGATCTATGTGTTTGCTGGGCAGGGGAAGAAAGCTACAATGGCATAATATCACATTTCCAGAAAATATGGGATTTTCCTGGCATAAAAGCACACAACAAACATCTCTGGATAAATTGCTTTCATTGGGAAATTTTGTACCTATGGGAAAGTGTTTCCCCCAACCCTTTAGCACACACTTAATGTTTCCCAGCTTTTTCCAGTTGGGAGAAAGTAAAAAAGTGTGAAAAAGTAGGAGAAAACACTTTACACTTTAATTGAAGTGTAAACATTTAAAAAAAAACTGTTACTTTCTTTCACAACATATTACACTCTTTGGAAGTAACACACTCAGAGAGAAATTAACACTTTAAAAATGAAAGTAACACTTTCAACAATACTTCAGAGTGAAAATTTTGAGGGGAAAAATAATTCTTGACAGAACCCTACTTTCTGACTAGAAAAAGTTGTCAAAATTTCCGACCAGCTTTAGCCATGTTGTGCATGTGTCATAATCAGGAGTGCTGACCAGCACCTGGTGACAAAGGGGTTAATTGTTGCCTCCTGTACCTAGCCAGGAGATTGTAACTGTCTTGATAATAAAAGTTTGTTTCTTTTTCTAATTAACCAGAATTGGTTGACTGTTTTATCCTTTGACTCAGTGAATAGTCATAAGGGCAGAGTCCATTGTTGTCTGTTTTTCCCAGCTCCACGTAAAACGGAGGTTGGGGAAGAGGAGAGTTTTACCTTATGGAGGAAGTTTTCCAAGTGATCGCCTCCCTGGTTTTATTGGAATTACTTGGGTGGTGGCAGCAGATTTCCCCAAATCGAGGTGGTAGGATTTTGGGGGGAGGTTTTTTGTACCAGAGCCTGTAGAGGCAAAGTTTTGGAATGCTCTTGCAGGCCCCCACTTCTGTATTTGTCGTGCCAGAGTGGGGAACAGCCTTGACAGCGTGATATAAAGAAAGAGAAAACGAATAAAAATGTTGGGTCTCTTTCTGATGTTGCTTTAAGCAGTGTGACGAGTAACTGCTGAAATCATTGGAAAGGCACCAGCAGGTGTACTAGGGTCAGAATAAACCTCTAAAATCCAGAGCTGCACTTGCTAGGTTACAGCTGTCTGGCCCTGAGACCATGTATTTCAGTAGGCCCTCCTGTCTTGAAGACATTTAACTTGCCTAAATAATATTTAACTTCTTCTTTCCCTATTTTAGCTTCAAATCCTACCTCACTGGTGATCACTATGTTAGCCTATTCCATTCTTGGTCTTCCTCTTGCTTCTGGGGTATTTGTAGATTGTTTTCTTGCATAGACAGATGCATGTGTCTTGGTTTCAGGCCCTCATACTAAATTATAGGTTGTTGTGCACAAGCAGGTCAGCTTCAGTTTGATGGGGCTGTGCCCACGAAAGCTCATGACACCATCTATATGTTTTGTTAGTATCTAAGGTGCTGCAAGACTATTCATTATTTTTTCAAGTTTTTTCTTGTCAGAGGTGTCCGTGATCAACACAGCGTGAAAGTATTTTACCTATAGGCTGTATGCCACAGAGGAGAATTTGCTGCTCTTTATGGTGATAAGAAATTAGCCACCGCAATTGGGGTCTTTAGCTGTTACTAATAATGAATGAGATGCAGTCTGACTAAGGGTATTGGGATCCGGTCCGTAACCATAGTGAGTCATTGACAAAGCCAAAATTAGAGCGAAAGTTGCCTGCCTCCTAGGCCATTTCCTGCCCACTGCGCCCTACACCCTCTCAGGTGTCCCCTCCAGGTTGTAGGCGGTTTGCATTCATATAGCCAAAAAGGCTTCAACTTGTAATTATCCCTTCACTGTGCTCAGAGACTGATCATGAGGCAAGGGTCCTCTCTTATAACATGTACTGCTGCTCTGTCTGTTCCTTCTCAGAGCTTCTCAAACTTGCCCAGGAAATTGAGTGGTGCTGTAGGATCAGCCACAGCTTACGAGTAACAGACGGCCATGTGGTAACTGCAAATTGATTCCATTACCATCGCTTTTCAGACACCCTGTTCTGTGTCCCTCTCTCACCTCCACCTGGAATGGCTGTCATTAATCCAGTCAGCAGCATCCAAGGCTCATCACTTGTCTCCAGACAGCGCCCCTCGGTGTTTTGTTTTCAGGCGCGGGACGTTTTATTTTCAAAGCTCTTGCAAATTAAAGTGTGTATTTTATGGCACCATAACCCCAGGCATTTATTACACTAAGCGGAAATAATTTCACCTGAATTTATTAGGCCCAGCTGAGAACATAGAAGGACATTTCTGACACACTTGGATGGGACTGAATTTTAAAGCATTTCCAAAATGTCTGGGATGGTAACGCCTTTAAATTCAGCAATTACTAGTTCAGATGGGAAGTTGAAGCAACATTTTCTGCCCCCTTGTTCTGTAATACCCAGGCAAAATTAATGGTACTGCTGTCCAGCAGTGTTGTGCCACGCTGCTGATGCAAAGCAACTGTAAAACCCACGGTCACAGGCTAAGGCCACCAGTGCACACCAGTAAATCTAGCCCACGATTTTTATTTTCCTGCCACAAGCTAGGAAGTAATAGCTTTGGCTAGAAAGGCACTTTTTAATTGCAGTTCTTTTTACAATTCTTACTGCAGCTGGCCATGGAGAATAAGCAAACAAGTGGCTTCCTTTTATGCTCGCTATTCTTCTATTAAAGCCTGAAGGCTTTTTGAAAAGCTCCCTTTGTGTTCCCCTGTCGTTCCCTGTTTTCAATGCTCTCCGCGGGCTACAGCTGAGGTGCAGCCGCCAAGTATTCAGAGAGTTGGATTGCATTTCACAAGGAGACTGTCAAGGACTTAGAAAGGCAGCATTTTCCAACTGGATAGCAGAGTTCACCTGAAACCCAGGGGAGCAGACTACCTTGCCGAGCACCTTGTCAAGCTGTGTGTGTCGGAGGGAGGGGCTCCACATTTGTAGAAGTGGCAGGACCTCGGGCAGTAGGGGCAAAGCAGCGGCACCACACCCCCTTTCGCTCAGCCAGCCATTCATGCTGCCCAGAGCACGCTGCATGATGCCCCAGCAGCGATTTAAAGGGCCTGTCACCTCCAGCACAACTGCCTCTTTTTGTCCTCTCCTCCCACACCCCTGTCAGTGGGCCTGTTGAAACCCTGGCGTCTTCCATTTTGCTAACAGGTTTGGCTGGCAATTCTTTGCTCAGCTCTGCAGTTTTAGGAAAGAGCCCTACCTGCCATTAAGCTCTGTACAGCGTTTCCATTTATCTGGCTTTGGGACACCTTGGCAACCATCTGCAGTTCTGTTCCTGGGGGCACGTGTCCCATAAGACTACCTCTTCTCCTTAAGGCCCAGGCCCAAAGCCGCTGAACGCAAGGAAGATGCATCCATTGACTTCCCCGGGCTTCTGAACAGGCCCCTTGTTGCCGGTTTCACAGACTCTCGTGCTATATCAGTTTAACGCTTTTTCCTTCAATCCATGTTTCTCACTTAGGGCCTAAGCTCCAAGACTTTACCCAGGCCCAGATGGTGTCTCTCCCTGGCACTTTGTTTCCTCATGAGCCATGGCTGAGGACAGTGACGGTCTCTGCCCCCTCCCCACCTAAAAAAGCCGGGTACAGGCAGAGCTCACTGGCCACACTGTGCTGTGGCACAGAAGGCGTGTGCCTACTGCAAGGAAGCTCTAGGAGGTTCATGAAGGATACAGTCCGGCTGTCAGTGATCATTCACTGCATCCCCTCAAGCTTTCCTGGAGTCAGTGGGAGTCTGAATGATCCAAACCTCAGGAGTTGATTGGGAGTCCAAGCAATCACATTACAGCCCCATCTCTGTCACTCTAGACAAGACATGCAGAACTAGCACTCCACCCTAGAGGTTGAGGAGGTTAGTTTGAGCAGGCTTCTACACCTGCATAGGTATAATAGGGTAATTTAATCTTCTGGGGGTCAGTGTTAAGGAATTGGACACTACTAAAATAAAGTGGATTAGCTGTGAAATTCTGACTTGTCCAGAAATGAATGTGCACAAGACATAATTTATTTTCATCTGTCATCTTTTTTTCTATTCTTGATGTTGGCTCCACAAACAGATACTGGGGTAAATTAATCCCTGAAGTAAACACTATGTAGCTTCAGTGGAGTTACACTAAGAGTGAATTTAGTCCATTATTTCAAAAGCAAAATAATTTGCAATAGCCTGCTGACTTGAAGAGATAAGAGAGAAAAATGCTTTTGTATCCAATACGTTTCGGAGACGCATCGATTGTCGGTAGAATTACTTTTTATGGGCTTTAATCGACAAGATCATTTCTCATCCATTGTCCTGCATTGTGAGTTGAACTCTGATAACATAAATGTTATTCAAGGCAGGAAATGTAATACGACACTGGAAATGTCTTCAGTTTCTTTATGATTATCTCTCTTTTCTGGGCTCTCAGTCAAACCCTGTCAAACTCTTCCTGAGTTAGGACTAGACACACTTGCATTATTCACTCAGCACTAGGCCCTAAACATTTTCAGCAAGCACGGTCTGTACAACTATTTTTATAATGTCGTCTCAGAAGGAAATGGGTGGTTCCCCAAGAAAGTTGTTTTGGATGTCTCTTCGTTGATTTTGGTGGTGCTTCTCAATATGATTGGGACGTTTATTCTTGGCATTACCAAGAGACTGTCACAATACGTGTGCTTGTGTGGTCTGATGATGTGGTCTTTACGATATTTTGGGGACATCTTCCTGCAGCAGTTTAAGGTTTTTGATCAGTGTGGGGAATTTAGTATCTCGCTGGGCCAAGTCTCCAAGTGGCATGGGCAAAGTGACAGAGAAAAGTAGCTTTCTGCACAAACACTTGTGGTGTCTTCATAAATTCAGGTATATCTTCAAGGATTTTGAAATCTCTCTTGTGATTAATGTTGAGGGTGTCTAGAGTGCCCTTTTTTGGCAGAGTAGGTTTCCTCCCTAGACTCCCTAGAGGGAGTTGTGTGTGATGGTACTTGGGAGAGCTGTATTAGATTTTTTCATTCAATGCTCAGTGCCCAGTTTCTCCCATTGTTCTCAATTGTTGGGGAAGAGGAATTCTCCCTTGTTCTCAAAGGGAGATGCTGGGTGCTGAGAACATTTGAAAATCTGGACCTTACGCTCTCTGCAGCCTGTCCTGAGGTGACATGTACTCAGTTAGTATGAAGATAGTTGAAATCCACATTCACTCTCATTTAATTAGCGCTAATGTCACACTGTCTTTTCTGTATCCTTTTTTTTTTGTCCTTCAGCATCTGATGAAGTGAGTTGTAGCTCATGAACGCTTATGCCCTAATACCCTTATAAATTCATTCGTATTTAAAGTGCCACCAGACTCCTTGTTTTTTTCGCGTTGTTATTGAGGTTTTTGCTGGGGTTTTTTGGGTAGCCTCTCTGATCTCCCTTAGCATTTCACAGCCACTGTCACTGTCCTGGTCAGGTGGTAGGTAATGTATCTCTACTGCTATATTCATATTATTAGAGCATGGAATTACTATCCATGGAGGGTCTATGGAACACTTCGGTTTGTTTAAGATCCTCATTCCACCAAGTTTCTGTGATGTCTCTTATATCAATGTCCTTGTTCAATATGAGGCACTCTAGTTCACCCATCTTATTATTTAGACTTCTAGTATTTGTATATAAGCACTTTAAAAGCTTGTCACTATTTTGCTGTCTGACATTACATGATGTGATTGAATGGGACTCTCTTTTATTTGACTGTTTCTCATCAAATCTTACCCATATTTTATAATCTTCCATCCTCTCCTTTTTACTAGGGCATAGAGAATCTCCATTAATAAGGGATGTCTCAGTCTGATCCATGTGCTGCTCCTCACCTGTTGGTTTCCCCCCAGCCCTTAGTTTAAAGCTACTCTATGTATAACCTTTTTAATTTTAAATGCCAGCAGTCTGGTACCATTTTGGTTTAGGTGGAGCCCATCTTTCCTCTATCGGCTCCCCCTTTCCCAAAAATTTCCCCAGTTCCTAATAACTCTAAACCCCTCCTCCCTACACCATGCTTTGAGACCCTGCGCTTCTGCTTATTTACCTGGCCCTATGCGTGGAATTGGAAGCGTTTCAGGGAACACTACCACTGAGATCCTGAATTTCAATCTCTTACCCAGCAGCCTAAATTTGGCCTCCAGAACTTCTCTCCTCTCCTTTCCTATGTCATTGGTACCTTTATCTACCACGACCACCAGCTCCTCCCCAGCACTACACGTAAGTCTATCTGGGTGTCTTGAGAGATTGGCAACCTTTGCACCAGGCAGGCAAGTCACCATGTAGTTCTCCCAGTCATTGCAAATCCAGCTGTCTACATAAGACCGTAAGAATTAAAGAATTCATTTGCCCCTAGACCAGGGTTTCCCAACCTATGGGTCAGGACCCAAATATGGGTCACCATTACATTTCAAAAGGGTTGCCAAGTGTCTCCTCCGGTGGCTCTGCCCTCCCTCCTCCCCCCATTTTTGAATTGCCTTGGGTCACCAAGTCTTCCTGAATTGTCAAAATGGGTCCCCATCTGGAAAAGGTTGGGAACCGCTGCCCTAGACCCAGGGCTCTGTAGCATGTGGAATCAGCTCTGTAACAAGAATGGTTTCTTTCAAGAGTTGTCACTGAGCAGTCTTGCCGAACTAGAGGAAACGTAACAGCTGTTCTTAGAGGGAGCACATATTGGGATGGAAATGGAGCCAAACAGTAGACTTTAAACATTTTATTTTCCAGTAAATCCAGTACCTGTTCCTCTCCACTTAATCCGCCTCTCGACTAACGTCCTTTATTTCACTGCCTCCTAAACCCCCATACTGATGAATAAAGGATTCATACTTCTTTCTGCACATCTGAACAGTCAATCCATTAGGCCTTTGGTGGTTATTTTAATTAAAGTACTAATCCATTCAGAATATAACAAGCCAGTTGAGCCATCTGGGCTGATTAATATTGCATTATTAATGGACTGATTAAATCTTTCCACTTGCTCCAAGTTCTAAGTGCAGCCAAATATTACCACTCAAAAGCTGCTTTACACAAATGGCTAAGTTTGAGTTTGACTTCATAGGAGCTAGTTCTGGACTGGTTTAGTATCTGGAGGCTCTGTTCGCTGACCAGTAATTAGGCCAGATCTTTGATCCAGACTGAATTCCCTTTGCAGCACTTGAGTATCCTAAGGATGCAGCTGGAGAGCTTCTCATCCTAAGGGAATTCCACAGTGGTGTATGCTCCCCCCAAGCCTCTGCATAGACTTAGCTGATTAGACTCTGCCACGCTATTCTAGTAGGGTAAATGTCTTAGAAAATAAAGCATTAGACATATTTATTCAAACAACAAGGCTGTTAGTGTACATGCTTCAGGGTGTTGCCGATTACCAGCTGGGGTCAGGCAGGAACGTCTGTCATGGTGCATTATGAGTCAGCTGTTGGAGAGAGGACTGGCTGCAGATACTAAGGATCCCTAGGACTCAAAATCGTGCACCTTTAGTCTCTGCTAAAATCTCTAATACCAGCTGAGCTGTGGGCCATGAAAGCAGTCATGACTCAGGCTAATGGCATTTTCATGTCTATGGAGAAACCCACTGATCATTCCAGTCTGTTCCTTTTCTGCTTGCAGATGTAGCTGCACATTTGGCTGTGAGTGGTATAGAAAAGGATATTTAAAGTCAAGTCTTTTCTGTGGAGGATCTTAGCTGTACTACTTCAAAAGCCTCATTCAGCAGACACTGCACCTTGGACTGAAAAGGCAGCTGGCTGCTGTCAGACTGGCGGGTTAGGATCCTTAATGTTCCCTTATTCCTTTTAAACTGATTATACTTAAACATAATTATTATAATTAAACAGAGGGAAATTTGGCTATTTTTTCTCTCTTGTTGGCACTGATTTAAGGAGGAGTCTTAATATGCCTCTCAGAAGGTAGTTATCTTATAATTACATGGCTATCTCTTACATTGTGATCCCCTGCTTGATTTATGCTAGAGACAGAGGCTTAGCTCAGTATGCTCTTAACGCTAGAAAGGTGTCTCAATAATGTTTTATCACCGGTTCCACCCAACAGCCTTAAAACTCCTAATACATTTTAATTCTCAGCACATACTTCAGAGGTAGATACAGTTATCCACATTGTACAGAGGGAGAAACTGAGGCACAGAGGGATGAGCACTTACCCACAGCAAATCCCTGGCAAAGCCAGAAATTGTACCCAGAGCTCCTGACTCTAACCACTACAGATCATGGCCTCTTGGCCTGATAACATACAAGACCTTTCTTAAAACCTAGAGGCGTCCAAGCCTTTAATCGTGGATCAATAATGCAGCGTGTGGAGCGCAGGAATTGAGCAGCCAATGGGAATCTGCTTGCGGCCGGGGCAATGATGAATCATGGATATTTTGGGGGAATTCAGTTTTTCAGACAGTCTCCCCATCTGTCCAGGCTCCCTGTGGCTCCCGTGTGCAGGGCTCTGCTGCTCTGGCATAGTTGGGCCTCAGTGGGACTCGTCATACTCACAGGACTGTGTTGTTCTTGGCAGGTGAATGGCCACCTGGACTACATGAAGCAAATGGACACTATCCTGAAGGCTGTGGGCATTAAAACCAAGGAGTGTCGCCTGGAAGAGAAGGGGAATCCCTGCCTTCTCTCCGGCCAGGAGGAGAAAAGGCAGCAGCCAGCACCGGGTGAGCATCAGGAAGAGGAATGCACCTTGGGAGATGACGATTCCATCAGCCACGATCACTGGTCCTGGCAGCCTGTATCCAGTGAAGGGTTGCACCCTGGTGACCTGAACTCGGGCCTTGCACAGCCTGAGGTTTCTGAATTTCCAGGTTCTTTGGATGCCAGCAGAGACCAGAACCCAACTGAACTGGACAAACCTTTACCAGCCAACCCTCTGCCCTGCCCAGATTCTGCTGCTCATGCCCAGGGAGGAACCTTCCTCCCTCGCCCAGGCTATTCAGACAATAATGTCCTCAAAACGCAGGCAGCACACCAAGGTCTGGACTGAGTCCCTGCCTCCGAATGCATCACTGGCTCTTCCCTTGGTCGCAGCGGCATGAAAGGCATCTACAAAACCCCTCCCTTCACAACAGCACTGTCGCCATAGGCCTGGGCTCGGCTCACTTCCTACAGAACATTCATCCCAAGACATGTGGCGCTATAGGACGCTCCCGCACATGGATGTGCCAAGCTGGTTGTTAGCAAAGGTAATAACGTCCATAACTGCCGTGCTCTTGGGTTAGAGAGGCACGAGACCCATTGAACAACCCGGAGTTGTCTGTCTGGAATGGAAACACATCGGGGATCCATTTGAATGGGTTATGTTGGGAGGATGCGTTGCAAGGATTAAAGCCTTTCTCACGTGATTGTACCACACGGCGAGCATCCCAGTGGACGGGGGCGAGGTGCTGGCACAGTGACCAGTGCTGCCCTGTGCATGGTGGCTGCCTCCTCCCATTTTCTATACCGGTACGTCGCCATACACTCCATAATGGGGAACGCCAGCCCCCAGTGCTTAGAGGCTGTTCTGGAAAGGCCCAACCATGGACAGTGGGTGAAGGTAGGCCTGGGGGAGGCAAACCCACAACCCTGCCCCCAGCCCCGCCCCTTCTGCTCAGGCCCCGCCCCCATGGGAGCCAGGCCAACACACATACACCCAGCATCTCAGAGAGGTAAGGCAGTGCGCAGTCTCAGTTTCCCTGGGCCCGGAGCACCGAAAGTATGGCCCCTTGGGGCAGCAATACTCCGCCCCCAGTAGGCCTACAGCAGGCGTTCTGGGGTCGGAGTCTGGGTGAGGCCAGGCTGGCGGTTTGGGAAGGCAATGCCTTCCCTTACCTAGTATACCCGCCACTCATGGGCCCAACTGCTGCCATTGCAGGCCCGTGGTCAGCCAGGTGGCTTTGATCTAACCAGGGAGCCGCAATCTGCTTTCCAGAGGGGAACACTGATTGCTGTGATAGGTGGGGCTGAAATCCCACCGCCGTGTCTGCAGCCTTTCAGGTTTGTTCTGTTCCCTCTTCCCCCTCCCGCCCTGCTACCCATGAAAAATTCATGACTCGGTGGGAGTTTGACATGAGACGTGGGCCTTTCTCCTGTCTCCCTCTAGCTTCTACTGCTGCCCTAGGAGTGGCTCGTGCCTGGCTGGTAGGACTGTGGTATCAAGGGTGAGCCGCCTGCTCCTCTTCTCCCCTCAGTGTTTTGGTGCACAACCTAGCACAGAGAGCGACGTACCAATGTACTGACCATGTCGCTGGTGCTGTGTAGAGATGCTTTGACAAGGTGCAGCGCTCTCCTTACACTGGACCAAAGAGAACACGTCAGCTGCAGCTTTCAAGACTCACTGACACTGGAATATAGCATAGGAGCATTACTGGATCAAAACCTTCAGAGCTACTGCCGATGGGCTCTCCCATATGGGGAGGGGCAGCTTCTCAGCTGCTGTGAATCAGCATCGCGCCCCTCGGTTCAGGGACTGAACTGATGTACACCAGCTGAGGCTCTGGCCTTTACCCATTGGGGGAACAACTGTCTCCTTTACGGGACAATGCTGCTGTACCTAGGGAACCAGGTGACTTCCTGGGCAGTGACAGAGTCTCTTGGAGACCAAGAACTCACCTGTTCGGTAGTCTCATGAAGAAATTAAAAGATTTGTTTTGTATTGTTGGGGTTTGTTGTTTGTTTGTTTTTTATTGCGGCCAGGTATGTTTGGCATTTTACGTGTACTGTTGGGCTTGATTCACTTCTCAGATTTATTAACCAGCCTTTCATCTGGAGGCAGCGAATAGGGGGAAGATACCCAGATTCGTTCATGATTCTGCTAATGGCTGGGTGCGAGAGAGTGCACAAGACATTTTGCAAACTCCCTGCCTCAGTTTCCCCCATGTTAAAGGGAAGGAGTGATGCTGAGACAGAGTTTGCAACATACAGCCTCTCCCCGTTTTACGAACCGGTTACGGACCAAGCAATTGGTCGTAACTCAGTTTGTTCATAAGTCAGACCCCACAGAGTTACACGCGACCACGCTGATCACATTCATAACTCGGAGTCCGCCATTTACGACAGCTTTGGTCGTAAAAGTTAACGGTCGTAAGTCGACCGTTCGCAGCTCGGGGACCGGCTGTATTCAGAATGTTTTCAGCGCCTTAGGTGAAAGGTGCTAGAGACAAACTAAGTCTGATTCTCGGGATTTTACTGTTGATTTGGAGTCACAGGTTTGAACTGTGCAATTTCTGCCTAAGTGCTGAAGGGCCGTGACCAGATTACACCTTCACATCCCGTGCCTCGTGCAGCTCCTCACCAGATAAACCAAGGAATCTGTGTTTGCATTTTCTAAAATGCCACGCACGGGCCCTCCTGTCCCTGCTCCAGGAGACCATTTGTAGGCTTTCTCCGATCTCTCCACAATCCTGGGAGAGGGGGAACCAGGCACCACCGGCTGCACCATGCCCGGGAATCAAAAGCTGCCTGGGACTGAGAGGTCTGTGAGAAAGCAGACAGCCTCCTCCCCAGAGAGCCCAGGGACTGGCTTTGGGAAGATATCCCTGAAGTAGTATGGGACATTCATTGTGATCTCAGCCTAGTAGTCACCCGGGAGCTCAGAATGTGCTAACTCAGGTTCTTGACCTTCATGCCCTCTGTGGCCACAGGGACAGGACTTCATCTCCTCAGCTGCAGTTCAGAGGTTGCTGTCCTTGTGCAGGGGCTCCAAAGGGGCCAGGCTCCAGCACATCCCTTCTTTGATTATTCTGGCTCTCTCAGCTACAATTCCTCTTGGGGGCTGCCACAAGGCGCATGCTGTTGCAACTCAACCATGCCTTTGCAGGCTGTGATAGACTCACCCCACCACAGCTGGCTGGTGAAGCAGAAGGCAGTCCAGGGCTCATCAAAGGCTCACACCCTGTTCTAATTGGAGCTTCCAGTTTTATGTGTAAAACAGTATTGGTTGATAAAATCTTGCTCTGCCTGCAGGCTCAGTAGGACATGCAGGCCTGTTGGGGGCAGGGGGAGATGCGCAGGGAGGTGCCGCCGCTGTTGACACACACGCAGTCTTCTCTCGCTCTCCTCCATGGACAGGCCACTACATCATTCTAATACCATAGAATATTCTTTATTACAATGGCTGTGTCTAGACCAGCAAGTTTTATTACAATGGCTGTGTCTAGACTGTCTACACTGGCCGCTTGAATTTCCGCAAAAGCACTGACTTCCTTCTGTCTGAAATCAGTGCTTCTTGCGGAAATACTATGCTGCTCCCGTTTGGGCAAAAGTCCTTTTGTGCAAAAGCTTTTGTGCCAAAGGGCCAGTGTAGACAGCTCAGAATTGTTTTGCGCAAAAAAGCCCCATCACGAAAATGGCGATCGGGGCTTTTTTGCGGAAAAGCGCGTCTAGATTGGCACAGACGCTTTTCTGCAAAAAGTGCTTTTGTGGAAAAGCGTCCGTGCCAATCTAGACACACTTTTCCACAAATGCTTTTAACAGAAAACTTTTCCGTTAAAAGCATTTGCAGAAAATCGTGCCAGTCTAGACCTAGCCAATGTGTTTTACACACCAGTCACTTCTCCCACCACTGAAACGCAGCCGCTTCTTGGCTGGTGCACCGCAGCCGTTCCACAGGGCCCAGCTCTATGAGACCGAAGGGTTTGTACTTGGAATAAAACTGAATCTTGCATCCAAAGTGCCAGGGCAGCTTCAAAGAGTTTTCCCCTGATTTTTTCATAACACAAATGTCATGCACGTAGAAATCCCAAAATCGCCCCTTCCCCGCAGCAGTATCCAGAAGAACGACAACTCCCTGTCACCGTCCTTTACTCTGAGGAGTCCAGAGCACTGTACAAAGTGCGGTGACATTCTCGTCTCCCGCCGTACAAGTGGGGAAACGGAGGCAGGGAGTGGGTCTGGTTTTCAGCAGTTCAAGGCACCTGCAATGCCTACCATCGTCACTGGTACTCAGGGGTGCTCAGCATCTCTGAAAAGGCCTGTCTCTCCCACTCCGTGAGCTGTGCTGGCCCCTGGACATTGCTGGAGCAGAATGGCACACTCCCCCCACCCACACACTGTCCCAGCCCACCCAGCCTCGACATGAACCTCACACCAGGGGGGTTCCAGTAAGAACACACAAGAGCTGCAGCTAGGGAGCTCGCGGCACAAGCAGACCTGGCTATCTACACCTGCATGAAAGGGACTGGATGGTTGTGCCAGCTTTTAAAAGCTATTGTAATTATATGGACCGGGGGGCGGGGCATAAGCCCTGAGGAGGGGGTATTCCCCCTTAGCCTGATCAAAGCAAACCCTTCTACAAACTAGTCTCACAGCCACTGAGTTCTGCACTGCGGGTGGAGGGGGCGGCTCGGGATTTCTGATCACAGCGGCACCACCTGCCTTCCCCAGCACTAGCTAAGCCTGCCGCTCTCTGGCCTGTGATGGGCGTTCGTGCCTGCTGAAAGCCCACCGCGCACCAGCACGGGGCGCTTTTGGGATCTGGCTGTGTCACTTCCCAGCCTTCCTGTCCTGTCAGCCTCTGCAGTGGAATCGTAAGAGCAAAACCCCATCGATATGTACAAAGCTTACGGCCGGTGGCCCTTTTTCCCTTTTGTGAACCAAGACGTGCCACATAATGAGGCATTCAGCGTGCGGACGGGCTGCTCAGTCATCCACCTTGCTAATGAGTTCTCAAGGAAACCTCTGGAGCATGAAAAGACTCAAGGGACTCCTCATGAGAACAGGGCTGTTACTCAGCACACGAGGACGCTTGGTAAGTGGTAGGGGGTGGGGTGGGGGACCGTTCAGAACCCGCTGAGAAGAAGCAAACTGAATGACAATCGTGCAGCTAGAAGGGAGTAGCTCTTCAAATCTGAGGCATCACACCAAGCCTTGGAGGGGACGATGAAGGAGCTAGCCATGTTAATTGCCACCCTTATCCTATGGCTTTCCTCCTGGCTTTTTCCAGTGAGCAGGGGCACCTGCCAGAGACTTAGTGTATGTCTACACTTGCACCCTCTTTCGGGAGAGGAATGCAAATGAGGGCATTTGAAATTGCAAATTAAGCCAGGATTTAAATATCCTGCACTTCATTTGCATATTCGCATTATGGCGCTATTTTGAAGTAGCACTATTTCGAAATAACAGATGCTGTTAAGACACAGTTATTTTGAGAGAAAACCCTTCTCTCGAAATAACTGGTAAACCTCATTGTGTGAGAAGGGCTTTCTCTCGAAATACCCGTGTCTTAACAGTGTCTGGTATTTCGAAATAGCGCCATTTTGAAATAGTGCCATAAGCGAATATGCAAATGAAGGGCAGGATATTTAAATCCCAGCTTCATGTGCAATTCAAATATCTTCATTTGCATCCCTCTCGAAAGAGGGTGCAAGTGTAGGCATACCCTAACAGAGTAGCGGTAGGAATGAGTGGCGAGAGCAAGGGGCCCACAACTGTAACGAAGCTGAACCATCCTTTAAGTTCTGACCTGTCTGGGCAGGACACAGATTGCTCAAGGAAAGGTGAGATTTGAGAGAGGTCGGCAGCCGGTGCGAACGGCCTTTGCTCAGTTGAAGTCAAAGCTGCTGTGCTGATGTATGGCCACCGAGGCTGCAGCCCGGTCGTTCCGTTCTTTTGCTAGGCCAATCCTTGCTTCCCATGCTTTTCAGCCCGTCAATAGGACTCAGACCTTGGTTATAACAGCCCATTGCCCACCGCCTCCCATTCGGCTGCATGTGTTCTAACCCAGGGAGTTTCAAACTTATTTTTCTCACGACCCAGTTGAAGAAAATGGTTGATGCCTGCAACCCAACATAATTATATCTTTCAACGAGAGGGCGCGGCCAAGGGATTTGGAGGCAGAGGCTTGATGTGTTGGAGGGCTGAGGACTGTGTAGATTGTGGATTAGGGCCAGGGATGTAGGTTCCCTGACTGGGTTTTGGATGTTGCCTTTCTTAATGTCTGATTTGTGTCCATGTATTCTGTTGCAGTGAGACAGTTTGATTTGTCCAATGGACATGGCAGAGAACCAGGTGGGGGGCACTTTAGCCTCCCCGGACACAGTTTCTGACTTACAAGTTGCCAGTCTCAGGCAGAAGAACTTTGAAAGCAGACTGCATGGGAAACAGCTGAGCTGGAATTCAGATGCAAATTTGATACCCTGAAATGAGATGTAAACAGACACAGGGAGAGGTTCTCTCACTCTGATAGGTAACTTCCCATTCAGGTGCTCTCACCTTCTCAGCACTGTTGAAGATGACCCACATCCACTCGGGTTGATTTAGCTCTCATGTCACACTCCCATCTCTGTATCCTATCCCCTTCTGTTTTCTTCTTCAGCCCCTGCGGAAGTGAGTTGGAATTCACAAAAGCTTGTTCCCCAACACATTTGTTAGTCTTTAAAGTGCCACCTGATTCCTTGTTGCTTTTAGTAGCAAGGGTGAGCATGGAGCCTTGATACCTGTCCTGTAAAGCAGCCCAGTGGCTGAGAACTCACTGCCCCTAGCTGACTTTACAGCTACCTTTAATGCTGCATTAGCACAGTGGTTCCCAAACTTTTCAACATTGCGCCCCCTTTTTGATTTTTGAGAAACCCTCACTTCCCCCCCCCCCCCCCAAAAAATAGCAGCAAAACTTGTTGAGCAAAAAAAAAAAAGGGAACTGACCAGGGCTGAAAAACAGTCGTGGTCCCTTTAATTCCCAGGACCATGTAAAGGTGCTGGTACTCAAGGGGAAAAGTTGTTGCCAAAAAAAAAAAAAGGTTGCCCTTTTAAGGTGGCCATTTTGAAATTCGATATTTTCTGGATTTTTTTACCGGACTGACCGGGCTCTTTCTAAAGGGGGGGCCTTGTCGCTTCACGCCCCCTCTGGAATTTCTTCATTCCTCCCAGAGGGGTGCGCCCCCCAGTTTGGGAACCTATGCCCTAGCAACTTAGCTAGTCAGATCATTCCATACCCTCATTACTGTAGCCTCCGCTCACTTGAGCGTTACTGTTCTCCTGCTAACGAAATGCTCAGAGTCCAGTGGCAATAACCAGCAGGGGCTGATGCCAGACCCCTTTGCTTTCAATGCCTGTTAGGTTGTGTTTATCTCTCTGGCTGTTGATTTACAGTGGGCTGCTTTTTAATCCAATTTCAAAATGCCACAAAATGTTGCCATGGTTTGCTTAACTCGGGAACAATAAAACCCTCACAAGATCACGTGGGGGTCAGAATGTATACATGCCTTGTGCTGCTTTACGCACTCTAGGGAAGGGGAGGACAGTGCGAAAAAGGAAAGTGACACCAAGCCGGTAAACGTTGGCAATAAAATGTGATTTCATCATATTAAAACAAACCCAACCTGTAAGTGACGAAAACCGGTCAGTGATTTCCAGACAAAGCAGAGAGACGTTTTCCCCTCCTCCCCACACATAAGGAAGACAGCAATCTCTGGGATCCGTTTCTATGGCGAGGGGATAGATTGGAGCAGAGCATTGCATCACTTGGCTCAGGTGCCTGGTACATGTACACACACCATCATTGGTTCCCCATGCAGGGGATTGCCCGACTCCAGCAGGTCCCAAGGTGTCTGTGCATAGACTAAGCGGGCAGGGGTGGGATCAAGAATGGGCCCCTGCTACTCTTGCACCACCCCCATTTGGGCAGCGCAGTCAAGCCATGGGCGTGTTCAGCTGGTTGATCTGCAGCTCCTGGTCCGTGTGTTCCAAGTCGAAGAGGTTGACCGAGTCGGCCCCTGTGGCCGGGATGGACTCCAGGTGCGGGTCTCTGCAGGCCGGCAGCAAGAGGTGCTCGTTCATCTGGATGACCGAGTCACCTGAGTCCGTCTCGCCCTGCAGCGTGAGGACGTTCTTGAGGGACAGCCCCAGCCGGGGCCCGCTGTTGGAGTTCCGCATGGACAGGGAGATGGCGCTGGGTCTGCCTTCCCAAGAGCGCCGGCAGCAGGGCAGGTACTTGGCCATGGCTCTCTTGAAGTCCCTCATGAAGAGGGGGTAGATGATGGGGTTCATGGTGCTGTTGCAGTAGCCAAGCCAGGTGAGCACGTCAAAGAAGGCAGCGGGGACGCAGTCGCACACTGCCTGGGGGGTGAGACCAAGCACAGATTAGATCGGGCCCCTCCTGGCCTCTCCCAGCAACGGGTGTGGCAGGGTGGGTTTCCCTGGGGAGCTGCAGCCCAATCATTTCCCAGCTCTGCACAACAGGGGTCAGAGGCAAAGTCTGGCCTTTGCCTTGGTCTCCAAGGAGGCAGGTTCCCATTGGGCTTGAGAGAAAAGGACCTTCATGTAGTAAACAGGGCAGGGTGCTGGGGCAGATCCCTTCTAGCTCCAGGGGTGGGGCAGGCAACTAAAGAAGCTTCTCAGAGGAGTTAATACAGGGCCACTGTGGAAAGGGAAGGGAGGCAAAAGGGGCCCAAAGGCCATTTCCAGAGGGAGCTCCTCAGCTGCGGTTGCAAAGGGGATGCTGGCCACACACCCGAGAGGGTGCATGTGTATTACAGCCTGTGGAGTTACACACGAGCGGGGCTACCCCCGAGACTGCCATAATACAGCACTTGGCTGCCTCTACTGCACCCTCCTTTTGGCTGATGTTTGCAGCAGCACAGAGGAGCCAGGAGCCTGGATCACATGTGCTCCCGGCAGCGAGGCAGGCGAGTGATTTTCTGGGAGGCTTGGCCCTGAAACAACCAGGGGCTGGGGGTGGTAGGAAGTGCCATGAATAAAATCTCTGGCTACGTCCAGACTGGAATGATTTTCCTCAAATGCTTTTAACGGAAAAGTGTTCCGTTAAAAGCATTTTCGGAACAGAGCGTCTAGATTGGCAGGACGCTTTTCCGCAAAAGCACTTTTGTGCAAAAGCATCCGTGGCCAATCTAGACGCGCTTTTGTGCAAAAAAGCCTCGATCGCCATTTTCGCCATCGGGGCTTTTTTGCGCAAAACAAATCTCAGCTGTCTAGACTGGCCCTTTTGCGCAAAAGGGACTTTTGCCCGAATGGGAGCAGCATAGTATTTCCGCAAGAACACTGATTTCAGACAGTAGGAAGTCAATGTTCTTGCAGAAATTCAAGTGGCCAGTGTAGACAGCTGGCAAGTTTTTCCGCCAAAGCAACTGCTTTTGTGGAAAAACTTGCCAGTCTAGATGCAGCCTTTGAGTTCCTGGCTTCCTAGCTCTTGGTTCTAACTCGTTGTCATACATAAGGGCAGGCCCAGCAATGGGGGGGTGGGAGGGGCAAAGGGGACAATTCCCCTGCGGCTCAGCGATGCTAAAGAGCCCAGAGTTCAGGCTACTGCAGCAGCTTCGGCAGCGGGCGCCCCAAGCCCTTTAAATCACCGCTGAAGCACTGCGCAGCTGCACTGGGCAGCTTTAAGGGCGGCTGGGTGCACCATGCTCTGGGCAGCTGTAAGGGCCGAGGGGGTGGCGGTGGTGTGCTCAGTGCTCCTGCCCCCCACCCCCAAGGCCCCATCCTCCTGGGAGCACAGAATCTGCTCCCTCCCCCCCCCCCCCCCCCCGGCCACACACCTTACCCAGGGGCCCAGCATGCACGGGCATCCAGTGAAAGCCCAGCTGGGGAAGGCAAGACCCAGCCCCGCCCAGAAGCCCTGCCCCTGGATCCAAGCCCCGCCCACCCCCAGCCCAATCCTACCTGGCCAGGTGGAGAGCTGTGGCTATCGTAATACTCCTGGCCCGACCCTCCCCAGCAGCTGGGGAAAGCTGTGCTGCCCCATCCTCTCCCCTGGCAGTCAGGCTGCTGAGCTGAGTTGCCTTCCCCGGGGGCTGAGGAGAGCCCGGCCGTGCCGTGGGCCCAGCCTTCCCCGGGGCTGAGGAGAGCCCGGCCGTGCCGTGGTTCCAGCCTTCCCCGGGGGCTGAGGAGAGCCCGGCCGTGCCGTGGGCCCAGCCTTCCCCGGGGGCTGAGGAGAGCCCGGCCGTGCCGTGGGCCCAGCCTTCCCCGGGGGCTGAGGAGAGCCCGGCCGTGCCGTGGGCCCAGCCTTCCCTGACGGTGGCCCCAACCTTAGGTACAGTCATGAAGGCAGGTTTGGGAAAGCTGTGCCTTCCCTTGCCTACCTTACCGACCGCCCATGCCAGCATGGTTGCAGGTGCCCCTGGCTAGGGGGCCCGGTGTTCTGCAAACAGAAGAGAATGACCATTCTTGCCCCAAAGAGGTTACAGTCTAAAAGTCCATCTGGGCAGGATGGGGAAGGGCCAATGGCTGGAGCGCCACAACCCCAGCAGGCAGATAAGAGCTGCTGCCTGGAGAGGGGCAGGGTGAGACCCTCCTGCCATATCCCCTGGCTATGTCACCCGTAGACACGGATATTGTCACTCTCCAAAGTGCCAGAGACCAGCGTGCCTTCCCAGGGGTCTTCCCAGGGCTGTGAGTGGGTTTGAGAAACAAGGGGGGGGAGCATCCTCCCTTTCCCCCCCTCCCAGGGCTTACTTGGGTCACGTTAGTGACAAAGAAGGGGAGCCAGGCCACAAAGAACATTCCCAGCAGGATGCCCAGGGTCAAGCTGGCCTTCAGCGCCTTTTTGCTGTGCTTGTTGGCAAACTTCCTGTTCTCCCCCAGGCCTGCAGCTTGGCTTTGTGCTCCGGGGACCTGCGAAGGACAAGAAACCATCTGAGAAAAGGGGCAGCCGGCTTCTAACACCACAGGCCCTTCCCGCCCCCGCTGGCTAATCTCTAATGCAGTCGCTCCCCTTGGTGGATGTTCAAAAGGCAGGGGCTCAACATGGCACCACAGATTTGTCCCCAAGGACTGACACTCCCGTCACACAGGAAGGAGGGACACAGTTACCCTCTCTCTTCCTGCCACACGCTGCCGGCCTTCCTGGAGCCTGGTTTATTCCCCTCACACTGGCCTGCTCCAATGAGTCACTACACCCAGTTCCACTCTCCAGCTGTTGCAAGTAGCAAGCGACCCCACTGCAATCAATTGTGTTGCCCCAAAGATGCAGGCAGGGCTGGACTGAGCCATTCTGGCGCCCTGTGCAGACAGTTTAATTGCGCCCCGAGTTGGGGGAGGGCGCATGCGCGACCCGGCCCTGCCCCTGCCTGGTGCATGGGGGAGGGCGCGTGGAGCTGGCAGCGGCAGGATGCATGTGCCCAGCCCGGCTACCACCGCTGGCCCCGGGCGGCTGCTGCAGGGTGTCCACTGGGAGCTGCTGCAGCCTGCTATCTGGGAGCCGGGTGCGCAGCACCTGATGGCAGCTATAAGGGGTGCTGTGTGCCCCTTACAGCTGCCATCAGGCACCCCCCATAGGTTGGTGCCCCAAGCAGCTGCCCGGCTAGCCCATGCCTTAATCTGGCCCTGGATGCAGGGCCTAGCCCCGGGCTGCGCTGTGGCCCCTCAGAGCCACTCCACCAATGCAAAGGAGGAGGAAGGACGCAGGAGCAGTGCAGAGCCAGTAAAAAGGCTTCAGGGACACAAGCAGAATGAAAGCAGGGCCGCCTGGGAGGCTTCCTGTACCCCTGGAAGCCTGGGCTGCTGGCGAAGCCCGTTGCAGCTGGTGTCATTTAGAACAGCCACAAGGCTCCCCTATGCTGCACCATGGACAAAGATGGAGTCGCTGGCCACTCTGGAGGATGAAGCACAACCAGCCTGTCTACCTCCTTCCCCCCAGCCCCAGCTGTGGACAGGGCTCCGCTGAGGCCCCAGGGAGGCAGAGAAACTGGTGCCGATTTTAGATCTGTCACAACATGATGCTCAGAGGCAGAGCAGCCTCCCGGAGTGGAGTGGAAAAGTCAACGTTAAAAGCCTGCCAGGAATAATATGCCTGGGCAAAGAAAACAAGCAGCAAGACTTTAGTTTTATAAAGATTCTCTCGCTGGCCTTTCATCATTATCCAAGCACAAATGCTGGGCAGGCAATCCACCGAAAGGGAAGGTTTTCAGACCTCCATCCCTTTAAACACCAACACGACTGGTGACGCCAACGGGTGGCAAAGACAAGTGACAGTAGCTTGCCATCCAGCCATTGTCTGTGCCCAGAGACGCATGATCCTTGAACCGTAAATCAGTTAGTGGGGAAATCCTTAGAAGCCTTCCCTGACTCCCAGCCTCCAGGGATGCCAGTCGGCATCGCTCAGACTTCAAAGGAGCACCCCTGATTTACACCAGCTGGGGAGGTGGTCCTCTATGTTTTTTGTGGCATCACGGGCAGACATGCTGCCATTGACTGCTGTTGGCAGCAGGGCGCCGTTTGTGGGCCTCGTCGTCCTGAACACACCGCACGGCTCGCACTTGCGAGTCAGCTGCTTCTCCCAGCAGCTCCCTCATGTCTCAGTGGCCCCTGCAGCGCCAGGCAGAAGGATGCAGTGGCTCATTCCGTAAAAGGTCCCCTTTTATCGGCCAGCAGCACATGCCCCGGTGTGGTGCACCACACACATGGGGGTACCATAAGGAAACTGTTGTCCTGGCACTTGACTGGAGAACGTGATGAGGGCACAGTGAGCTATGGGACAAATCCGATGACGCCCCTCTGTGGTCTTGATCCTGCAAGATGCTGAGCTCCTCCAAAGAGATGCTAATCGAGCTCAACAGCCATTGGGAATAGCACAGCATAGACTCATCTTAGCACCCGTGGGACGTCAGGTGGGTGTCATGGACCCCCATTTTGCATCTGGGGAAACTGAGGTCCAAAGGCCCAAATCCTCAAAGTTATGTAGGCACCTAAGTCCCATTGAAATGAAAGTGAGTTAAATCCCTAAATACTTTTGAGGCTCTGGGTAAAAGAGCTTAAGTGAATCACTCCTGCTCCCATAGTGAGAGACTGGTCGGGTCAGGGGGAGTGCAGGCTTAAATCAAACTGTGTATGAATGTACTGATGAGTTGCATTGTGCACACAGCACTCAGGCTGCATGAGCTGAGCCATACTGCACTGAATTCCTAGAGATTCATGCTGCTTATTGACCTTTGGGTGCCAGCTGGAAAGGAACCACCCTGATGTTTCACTGGCCACACAGACCTGCCCTGCCAGGGATGCTGTGGTTAAAAAAAAAAGCCACTATAGAAAGGAAATTGCTACCCACTGAACCATCGTGACTATATTAATACAAGATTTTTACTCTTGCACAAATCTAAATGCAGCAAGCTACTGAAGCCTGAGTGACGATAAAGCTTAGTCTCAGCTATTGATTAGAACAGCCCTTAATTACATTTTTCAACGATAAGTCTCAGGTGTTTTAATCTACAACCCTCTGAGCCAGCTCTGTCTCCTAGCCATTCCTGCAATCTCAAATTAAATTATCTTGGCATTCTGTCGTAATTCAATAAGTCGCGGTTTGCTGATCTGCCCATCCTTCAACAAAGTGATTTAAAACATAACACCCTGATGGCTCTCTGTCTTGAATTTTATTTTTACCTATCGTCCCATGTAAATGTATTCAGTAGTGGAATGAAATCATAGCAGTACTAGGAGACACGTACCAAGAGGTTTTTTCTTGTAGACCAGCTACCATTCCTTACACAGAATGATTGAGAGAGCTTAATTGTCATTCAATTGGTTTGACTGGGAGCAGGATGTTTCTGTTCTAAGCCCCTGATTCAGCAACGCATGTGAGCACTTGCTGAACTTGAGCACGCCCACTGACTTCAAAAAATTTAAGGATGTGCTAAAAAGTGCTTAGCTGAAATAGGGCCCAATACATAAAGCCCTGAAAATTTGCAGATGTCTGCTTTATATCCATGGGGATCCACTTCTGTAGATGAGGATATCCACAGCTTAGTGTTGTGGATATGGATGCAGATACGGATACGCAGGGCTCTACTAACACAGCTTGTGGCAGGCCCCGCTGTCCAAGGTGCTGAACGGCCTCCATTTTTCTCAATTACAGACAGTGTGTAGTAATAGTGAGAGAGCCATATTAGTCTGATCTTGGTAAAACAAAAGGGGAAAAAATTACGTAGCACTTTAAAGACTAACAAGATAGTTTATTAGGTGATGAGCATTCATGGGGCAGATGAATACCAATGTTAGTTAAGGCAGTGGATCCGACCAAGAACTTTTAAATGTAATTTGTTGCAAAATCTGGTATCTCAGAAAAAGCCTTTCAAAACCATTTGATTATTTTTGTCTGTATATTCTCTGCTTCTCCTTCCACCTATTAAAATACTTACAGCTCACCCATAAGTGAGTTGGCTAGCTCAGAGTCCCTTATGTGAAAGAAAGTGAACAGCATGCTAAAGCAAAGTATTTAAAAGCAATTAACTTTCTCTTTTCACTGTAGGATACTAGATCAATAGATACTATTACTAGGGAAATAAATCTGTTAAATTTGGTGACAAATAATTTTCTCCTGCAGAAATGTATATGTAAAATCAGACATGTTTCACAGAAATATTTTTTGGAGAAAGAAGGAATATCTATACAAATCATCAGGCTCTTCCCACCTCCACCAAAAGTTGTTTTAAGCTATTTCCATTGCAGAAAGTTAGATGTACCCTGAATAGAAATATAGATTGATTAATGGGCAGGTGACATGTGATTATCATAAGATGAATGCAACTTCTGTATGCTAGCTAGCTTAATATTGTAGCCTATATAGTAAAATCAGAAGAAGGGTATTTTAAATGAGGTAGGGTTATAGAATTTCAAATTCTCTGCAAGTGAGAACTAATTTCTTCCCATATGCATGCAGCATCTGATGCACATATAGATATATAAACCCCCACACACAATTAGAAAGATTTGTGATTAGAAAAAGAGAGAAATGAGCTTGGATATGACAAATTGTAGAATCATATCAGAAGTTGCTTTTATCTTATGATAATCACATATGTCACCTGCCCATTAATCCATCTATATTTCTATTCAGGGTACTTATAACTTTCTGCAACAGAAATAGTTTAAAACAGCTTTTGGTGGAGTTGGGAAGAGCCTGACAATTTGTATAGTTATATAGATAGTCCTTCTTGCCCCAAAAAATATTTCTGTGGGCTAAGTTGACAGATGGTCAATATTCAGTCTTGGCTCAGAGATGGATTTATTAACATGCAATATTTCATGACACATCAGGGCTAGGGATCAGTGAGTTATAGCACTGGAGAAGAATTAGAAATCTTCCATTACTAGGCCATGTTTTCCTCTCTTACACCTCTGTAAATTAGACATAATTCCACTGGCTTTGGTGGAATCTCATTAGTGTAAATCAAGAATGACACAGAGCAGAATCTTGGCCCATCACGTAAGACGCAAGGCCCATACTTTTAAAGGGGGTTGGATGTTGCTCTGCTCAGCCTGGCCACGTCTAACTGATTTAGGAGCTTAAGTCTCATTTTCAAAAGTTATGTGGGCATTTAGGAGCCTAAGCCCACTGCCATCTATTGAAACTTAGGCTCCCCTATGCCAAAGTCATTTTGAAAAGGAGACTTGGGCTCCTAACACTGAACAGAACCGCACTTAAACACAAGTGGTCCTGTGGCATGTTAGAACCGTACTTAGCCACCTTTCACCATCTGGGTCCATGTCCTCGTGGACTTGTTCTGTCGAGAATTCATTCTCGTGATGAGTTCTGCTTTCATCTCGCTGCACCTCCTGACCCAACACAGTCACGCTTATTAGTGCATTGATTAAATACGCTATTTTATACACATTGGCAAATTACATTACACTTGCCTGGAACATTAGGAACTGTCATGACAGCTGAAAGTGACAGAGCAGGGAGATTTCTCTGGTGCTGGTTTTTAAGTGCAGCAGGTAAGACTGTATGAGTCATCTCAGCTTTCAGTTCTCTTCACAAATTGAGCGAATGCTTGGCTGGCCAAGTCCTAGGTACAACTATTACTAAACTCAGCTCTGGGGTTAATTAGATTTCCTGATGCAGACAAATAGCAGCTGAGAGGGGTGCAAAAATCCTGGGTTTGGAGTGTAATTTTTCCCCTTTCCTCTAATTCTACCATTCATCCAGATATTTATCACTGGCTGGAACTGACCACTGTCTACATGGAACTGACCATGGTCTACATGGGATTGAGCTGGGACTTAAGTGATGTGCAGCCCTTATACTGGCCGTCTGTGCAGGCGGGTGACAAGGTAGGTGAGGGAATGTCTTTTATTGGCCAAACCCCTGTTTGTGACAGGGAGAAGCTTTTAGGCTGCCCTGGAGTTGGTGAAACTCCACAGCTAAAGGTCTGTCAAAGGAAGTTTCTCTCTCGACTAATCCCAACTCCACTGCTGTCCTGCAAAGCTCAGCACACAGCAGTGGGGCCATACGCTTTCTAAAAGGAACAAAAAAAAAAGGGGTTTAATGCTTCGAAGCTGCTGTCATTCCTGATATTTTGCCCCAAATCCCCCCCCTTCCTCAACCACCATCGCCACTACACCCCCACATCAAGCAATTTGAGGGGAACGGGAAATTATTCCTTTCCTCGGAGTGACATCAAGCTCCGCAATTCTCAATAATGGGCATGACAGCTTCTCCTCCCCCATACAGTTATTTTTGTGACTGCTGTTACCTTCTCCCTAAGTGAGGGAGCGAGAAGGAGGGGGAGTGAGCACGGGAGTCTCTTCTTCTTCAGCAAAACTCCCGAGGGTCCCCAGCATTTATAAAGGCCAAACTGTGAAATCCCAGCATGGTCTAGATCACCAGACTCCTGCAAGAGCTAATGTGCCCCCCTTCCGAGCAGAGGACTGGAAGAGGGAGGGAGTCAGGACCACCGCAGGAAAACAATAACTTCCGCTGATTTTAAGGAGGTGGCCCATGTTCTATTCACAGCGTATGACTCTGAACAAGTCACTGAACCACTCTGTGACTCAGTTTCCCCCATCTATAAAATGAGGGGAAATAATATTTCACATATACCCTGGAGGTCTGGCAGGCATAATTAATTGCGTGCCATGAGATTCTAGAAGGAAGGTTCTATAAGTGTACAAATGTCATCCCAAGGTACCTGGAGAGAGATTTGTGGGGAAAACTGGCACTAGACACTTAACATTAAACTATCGTCAAAGTTTTCTCTTGCCTGAAAGAAACCCTGTGATTGCTGGGCGTCACAGGACAGACATCTCTCACTCATCATGCACTTTAAGCCCCTTGAATGTGATAGTTAAATGAACTCACTCTTATCTAAGAGAACCAAACCATACAGCCAAGAGCATTACATCAAGAAAGGCCTAAAATCATCCGCCGTTGAACTATGAACTCATCCACTATGCAAGGTCATTTATGTTGAGAAGAATCATCTATTTTGAACCCCTCCAGGTTATTTCCCCCTCCTTTTCTTTTCTAGCATCTCAAAATTAATCTTCGTGTTCTTCAGATCACTAGACATACCTATCCCGTGATTGAATCGAAGAACTTGAACCTGTGCAAATGTGCTTTCCCTCGTGTGCTCTTTTGTTAGTATAAAAGGGGTGTGAGCGGGAAATCAGCCCCTCGTTCCATTCCCTGGCTAGAGAAACTCTTAAGCTAACAAAGTGAAATCCACTTTTGCCAACGGCCTGGGATCAGCGTAATATCCCGCAGGGCTCCCCGGTTATATCAGGGATGAACAAAGAGAATTTAAACAAACGGTCTGACAGGGGAGACTGTGGAGGCAGCTAAATGCCAGGCTTTCCTCGGCCTCCCCAGGGCACACTCAACATCCAGTAGCTCTTCTGCAGTGGCTATCAATGGGGGAATAACAAATTCAAACAGCCACAGTCCTGGGTCTCCTCACACCCGCTTTGGAGTCGATCAGGAGTAACTGCTCCGGAAAACCAGGATGGTCAGGCCCACGGACTCAGCGCAGTCAACTGATTTACTCCCTAGCTGCACTGTCTCAATGAGCACAGAATCAGGCCCATAGGGCCCCACCTGGCCAGGCGCCAACAGACTCCTGTGACGATGCAGGCCCCTTACTGAGAGCAGCCGGCGGTGAATTCCCGCTGCCACTCTCAGGCCAAGGCCCAGAAAATGTAAGTGCCCCACTGCCTCCAACTCAGCACTGCTGAGTGCTTACCAAAGCGATGCAGCCCCAGCACTGGGGCATGGTACCCCGGGACACCCTTGTTTACACTCCGCAAGTCAGGAAACTTTCCCGCACCCCACTGAGGCGTGTGGCAGAACGTTCTCAGGGTGGGTTTTCTGTTTGGGGGGGAGGGGTTAGTAGTCATGAGTCTACGAGTCAAATCCTCAGCGACTGGAAACAGATCACTGATGTCAGGGCCGCGGTACCCATTTACTCCACTTGAGGATCTGGCCTCGATACTGAGCGCAAGACGCACACGTTGTCGCTGGGCGTAATGGAAGTGTGTACGTGTACAGTGACGTTAAACACTGGCTTTGCTTATCTAGCCTCGCAATAACCTGCCATCCAAATGTCGTCCCTCTTTTGCAACCGGCACCTTGCGGGCCAGGCCTGTCACCTCAGTCACAAACAAGTCTGTTCCTGATGCTGAACCAAACACAAGGCTCGTGAGGAAGATGGCTGCTCCTGAGCCCCGGGCAGCGGGCGCGCGACGCATACGCGGCTCCGCCCCCGGCCTTGTGGCGCATGCACAGCCCCGCCCCCCAGCATGCTGCGCACCTTACAGCTGCAATCGGGCATGCGGCACTCCTTACAGCTGCCATCAGGCACCCCCCCATAGGTTGGCGCCCCAGCCAGCCCCCCGCTTAATCCAGCCCTGGGCCCAGGTACTGTACTGGGACTCAGATCTGGGTTCTAAGCTCTGCTGTGGACTCCGTGTGTCCCCTTGGGTGGGTCACCTAATTTCTCCTGGCCTGGGTGGCCCCTCTGTAAAATGGGGGTGGTAAATAGGCCTTTGGGTTTCTTGACTGTTTAGCTCTTGAGCGCTCTGAGGCAGCGCCTGTCTCTCCCTGTGGTGTTATACAGCTTCTAGCACCATGGGGCCTCCATTTCAGCAGGCGTTGCTAAGGCCCAGCACTGCAAAGGGGCTGAGGCATTACAGCGCTGAGCGTGGTGGCACCTAACTGTTAGATGCCTGAACCAGCACAAGAAAGCTGGATGGGGGGAAGGCTCCCTGTGCAATGAACAGAGGCAGCAGCCAGCACGAGGCTGTGTGCCCCAAGGCTGTGGACCGGGGAGGGGGAGACAGGGCTGTGGTGTGAGGGGGAGAGAGGCTCCCCTCAGCCTGGGGCTGAAAAAAATCCCAAGATTTGAGAGCTGTCGGGATCACGAGAGAGGTGCAGCTTTACGTAGACATCCCGTCTGAATCACGTCTCTAGCCATACATTTGCATGAGTTGGCACGTCGACTTGGGGGACCGGTGTCCTAGCTCAGCAGGCCCGCCCCACACACACAGGCCACGGGCGGCTGGGAGGGGCCCGGAGTTGGGTTTCTTCCCTCAGGCGTGCCCAGGCAGAGTGACTCACAAGGCACAGACCCCGGGACACATGGCGGTCCACCCCCAGCAGGACTCCAACTTCCCCCCACGCTCTCCTTAGCCTCTTCAGCCACCTGTTTGTACCCAGGACACACCCCTGCCCTGCATTGTTCCAGGCGGCTCTTTTCCTCTGCCCCCAAGCTTAACTGTGCGGCTCCATCCCTTCCGCTGGGTTTTAAGCCTCACTCCCTGCTGCTCCCGCACCCGTCTGACATCAGGGCCAACTTCTCACAGCTCCTCCGCCCCTTCCCATTGACGCCCGACTCTCCCCTCGCCCCTCACTCCATCTGCTCTCTTGCACGGAAGTCCCGTGCTGTTTTGAAGGCTTCCCTTTCTGACATGCCTTCACCCCGATCATAGACCCCAACCAAGCCCATGAGCCAGGTGTCCCATTGAGAAGAGCCCACCCTGGACCCTTGGCAAAATATTGACCCTTGGCAGGTGTGATGGGGGAGGTGGGACCTGCCAGCTGCCCAGCTCCAATGCTCAGGGTGTTGTAACAATATTCATGTGGGTGCCTGTGACAAGCCCACGCTTAGTGCCTCAGTACTACAGCACAGGACCCATCTGGCCAGGAGCTGAGCTGCTTCTGTGCAGCATTATGCCCCATCAATGCCCGCTGCAGTGAGTGGGTGTGGAAGGCACTCGGCACCTTGCTGGACTGGGCCTTGCTCAGCACATTTTAGTCTCAATGCTTCGTCTAAGCTCCATCCGGGAGTAGTTCTGAGTTTGCCAGTTTGGAGCGAGACCGGCTAGAAACGGTGAGTCGCTGCATTGCACCTCGCCAGGCTGCGCGTTGCTCCGCCAGGGCTCGTGGCTCAGTAACAAGGCAGGCACTCGAGTGAAGCCCAGTAACGTGCAGGAGAAGGAAATGCAAAAGGTAGCTGGCTAATAGGGAGTGATCATTATGAATGAGCATGCACAACAGGGCACCCTCCAGCAGAGGATCCGAATCCTGTAATCACAACCCCTGAGGGTACGTCTACACTGCAACTAAAAACGCTGCTCCTGCCTGGGGCTGTGGTACTGCAGTGTAGATATTTGGGCTCAGGCCCCAGGACCCTGCGAGCTGGGAGGGAGGTGAGCTCACCAGCTGACACAGGCCAGCCGGGGTGTGTACTTGCAGGGTGGACATACCAGGTGTATCACCATCCTCCTTTTACTGCTAGGGGAACTGGAGGTGCAGAAAGGGGAAGTGACTCGCCCTAGGTCACCCAGCTAGTCAGTGGCAGAGGAAGGTACAGCCCCCAGGGCTGCCTGTGTGGGCGCCTCCAGCACCTGCCCCATATAAATCCATCGTGACTAGAAAGCCAACCCTCCTATGGCTCTATTGCCGCATAGGCCCTCACAGGTTCCCAGCCCTGCCGGGTTGGTCTAGCTGAGCAAGATGGTCCAGGCTCAGTCAACCCCCCCTGCACGCACGCGCGCGCGCACACACACACACACACACACACCCCTTTCCTAATCTAGACAAATCCCCACACACCTTAGAGTGAGCCACGCGCCACGTCTGTCCTAGGGATGTAAAGGGTTAATCAGTGAACCGCTTACCCACTAAGCATTACCGTTACCCCTTGGGTAATCGGTTCACTGGCAGCCTGGAGCGTCACCCCGCCCATCATAGGTGAGGGGCTGCTCCAGCCCAGCCGGGCCCACCGTGCTACACTGCAGGCGGGTGGGGGGCGGCTCCATGGCTAACTCGTCCTTTTAACCAATAATTAACATCCCTCGTCTGTCCTCGCTGAGACTGACCACAGGGAGCTGAGGGGGAACACCTGGCACCACGGCAGCAACAGTGAGAACCTCGCCCGCCTTACGTCCTCCCTCATTTACTGCCCAGGCGTCGGGAAGCTGCTCCCAAAGGCCTGCAGGCTGCTGACCCAGGTCAGTGGCCCTTTGTTGTACCCTAGGCCCCAATCCGGCTGCCTCTGTGGTCACCGGGGCCTTCCCCCCTGTTGGATCAAGCTCCTATTTTACAAGCCATCAGGGAAACCACCAGATAGGACTGGAGGGGCAGAGATCTCCTGGGCGGATATTGAATATTAAGTCTCACTGAACAGTAGTGGGGCAATTTCCCTCCACTTCTCCCCTCCCCAAGTCAACCTCTTCTCAAACTTCTCAACCTCTTCTCAACCTCTTCTCAAAATAATTAGTCTCCATCCCCCCAGCCACCTTTTTGAATCCCTCCTGTAAATGAACATCATGTCAGCTCTAACTTTCCAAACAGAGTCCTTCCCGCTGCTTCTGCCTTGCGAGGGCAGGAAACCGCTGAGGAGTGACGAGAAAGCACCGGGAAGTGGGGGTTTCAGTCCTAACGCTCCCTCTGCAGCATAGACAGCTTGATGCACCCTCCACATGTCCCAGGGCTCAGCCCAAAGCTGCACCCTCCCCAGCAACTTTCTCTGCCTGAAAAACTCTGCACCTTCCAGGGGTTTAAAAGCTCCCGCTCTAGCTGATTTCAGGGGCAGTGTGAGTTTGTTTTCTAGCCATCCAAGGAGAGGGCAGGGAGGGTGACGCTAACCAGCTGGCTGTGGGATCAGCAGGCAGGGCAGAACGGCATGCACACAAGTCAAATCCCCACCCGGGCAGTCAAACCACGTTACCTGCTGCAGGGGCTCGTCGAAGGTGCTGGCCATGTTGGTGGTGAGCGAAGCCACCTGCACCGCTTGTTTCCTGGCGGCCAGGAGGATCCGGCAGTAGGTGAAGGAGATGGCCATGGATGGGAGGAAGAAAGTCAGGCAGGAGGCAATCAGAGCGTAGGGCAGACTGACCAGGAGCCTGCACTGGTCCTCTTCCATGTGGGAGGTGCTATTGAGGGGCCTGATCTCAAACTCCAGCTCATGCCACCCCATTTTGATAGGCAGGAAGGAAGCCAGGGCGGCCAGGGTCCAGGTGGCGAAGATGAGCCACACGGCCCTGCAGAAGGTCATCCGGAGCTTGTACTTGAGTGGGGAAATGATGAGCAGGTACCGGTCCAGGCTGATGACGCAGAGGTTGAGGATGGAGGCGCTGCAGCACATGACATCGAAGGAGTACCAGATGGAGCAGAACTCGCCCTCCAGCACCCAGCGGCCGTACAGCTGGTTCAGCATGGCGGGGGGCATGACCACCAAGCCCACCATCAGGTCGGACATGAAGAGGGACACCAGGAAGTAGTTGGAGGTGTTGCGCAGGGAGCGCTGCGTGAAGATCAGCAGGATGAGCAGGGAGTTGCCCAGGGTGGTCAGCAGGATGATGAAGCACAGGAAGGCGGCCACCCAGCTGTTCCCCCCTGCCAGGGATCTCTCCCCAAACACACTGGCATTGGGTCTCCCGAAGTCTTCTGCCATTGAGGAGCCGGGAGAGGGGGGATGGCTGTGCACAGGCTGAGGCGAGGAATGCTAGCAACTCCCCTGGGGATGCTGAGCTGTCATGGGCCAGCTTTTAAGGGGAAGAAGTGTGGTCTGGCTCCCTCTCACTCCCCCTCTCGCTTCACTGGCACTCAGGGCAGAATGACATTCTCAGGAGCCGATCAGGAGAAGAAAGCAGCTTCCCTCCCCACCCCACGGCTCCTACTGAGGCATTTCCTAGGAGCTGCAAATGCCACTGAGCCGCCTGCTTTGCCGCCTCTGGGGAGAGGCGGGTGCAGGGAGCAGATGCCCCTGAGTTCCTAGTGCTGCTTCGCTCGTTCCCTCCTGCTTGCCTACCTGTAGGGCTCTAGCTTCTGAGGACCGGGAGCCTTTTCCTTTCAGCTGCTGTGTGTCCGATCCCGGCTGTGGCTGCTGCTGCACACAGAGCAGGCAAGAGGCAGAATAAACCCTGATGCAAGGGAAGCTGGATGCTCCCAGAGTCTGGCTGGTGGGAAAGCTGCAATGGGCAGGGGGGTGGGAAGGCAGGACTGAGGTTTCTCCCTTGGCCGGGGGAGGGGTGCCCCTCTCTTCCCTTAGCATCCCCCCCTTCCTTCCCCCTTTACTCTTGCTAAAGGACCTAGTCTGGATTCTGTAAAGTAGCAATTGGAGAGCTTTCTTTTCTGCCCGTAAAGCAACAGCAAACACTGGCTCCCCCACTCCACCAGCCCTCCCCTTCCAGCCAGCTTGGTGGGGGGGGTTTAAAGAAGAGGATCTGACGCAAAGGGGGCAAGTTAACATCAGCTAGAAGGGCAACAGGTTGGAGGTGAAAAACAGCCGCGTGGGGCTGTGCTGAACAGCCAGGGTTGAAGCACAGTCGCTGACCATGATGGATTGCTTGACCCGCCAGCGCACACAACAAAACCACACGACGAGCGCCGTGCACCAGGGAAGGGCTTGGCCAGCAGGAGGTCAGGCTGTTCCCCAAGGGGGATGCAGGGATTGATCCAAAATCGACCACAATCTCTGAGCCATGTCAGTGGCTCCGGCCCAGGTACGGTGACCCCGCTGCGGCGTCGGCACATAGGAGGGGTAGACTTGCGGGGAAAACTGCTGCAGGCAGGAGGGCCGCCAGGAACACACCCCAAAGAAATGGGAGAGGCCAGGCTGGTTAAGTCACTTAAAACACAGACACTGCAGTGGGTGGCCACTGTGCGAGGGAAGCGACGCGGCGAGGGGGCCCGGTGGCCTCACTCACAGGTGCGCAGGTGACACGGGAGGGAAAAGCTCTTTGGGGCCATTTGGAGACGTTCGCTTGGTTTTATTTTTAATCGTTTCTTGGATAGATGCTTCCCCCGCTGAATCCTCTGCTATGGGACGTAGGCATGGGCCAAGGGGAGACCAGGAAGACCAATTTGACACCCACGGAGGAGCTGCATTTACAGGCGATGTGACACAAAAATACAGCAGAATCACACTCATCGCCTCATCGCAACCCCCTACCAACCTTGTCATGGCTCCAGCTCCTGTTCCCCACCTCCTGCCCGTACCACACTCGCCTGTGCCCCTTGGTGTTAATCCAGCTCCAAGCCTACGGTGGCTAAGAGGAATGTTAAAATGCGGGTAATTAACTGAAAATGTCAGCGGTTACATGGTTACACGCAGGGTGGCAGCCAGCTCCCTGGGAGCCGGCGCACACCTCCCGCCTGCCACCCCCCTCATGGGGTGCCGGCTACTGGCCCACGCTGATGCCTTTGATACAGAGGCAGCAGCATGGGGCAGAAAGTGGCTCCCTGGCAGCCGGTGCGCACTGGGAGCCAGCTTTTAAGTCAGCTCCCTGCACATACTGGCTCTCGCCTGTCCCGTGGGTAGCCGTTTGGGTAACTGATAATCTCATGCTCTCGGTTACTTGTTTACACAGCTACACTCGTACATCCCTAGTGGCTAGCACACAGCCGAGGCCTGCGCTGCACGCCTGTGATTGCCAGGGAGTTCAACGGGACCCCGGTGGGTGCAGTGACACGGTACAGCAGCTCCCCTAGATCAGTGTTTTTCAACATGGGGCTTGCAGCCCCCGGGAGGGTGACAGGACAGGCGTAGGGTGTCACAATGCAGGGCCAGCAATAGAGGCCAGTAAGCAGGGCAAGTACCCAGGGCTCCAGGCCACCGGGGCGGGGGCTGCCAAGCACTGAGACACACTTTGGCCCTGTGGCTCAGGCCTCACACCAGGCTCCCGAGTGAAAAGCAGGCCCAAGCTTCAATCTGACAGGCGAGGACAATCGTTCTGTCCCACGCCAGTTCTTGGATACAGCAAACGCGAGGATGTCGGCAATTTAGCCGTACCAGTGTGGCTGTGACTGTGGTTGTGGGTTGGGGGGGTTATTTTTATGTCTGATTTTGTAAGCGAGTCATCATATATATAGTAGCCCAGTGTCTGAGAGTCTGTAACGCTGAAATGCTGGCTGTTCCCTCTGGGGGGGCACTGTTGCCTGAAATGCTGGCTGTTCTCTCTGGGGGGGGGCGCTGTTGCCTGAAATGTTGGCTGTTCTCTCTGGGGGGGCGCTGTTGCCTGAAATGCTGGCTGTTCTCTCTGGGGGGGCGCTGTTGCCTGAAATGTTGGCTGTTCCCTCTGGGGGGGCGCTGTTGCCTGAAATGCTGGCTGTTCCCTCTGGGGGGGTGCTGTTGCCTGAAATGCTGGCTGTTCCCTCTGGGGGGGTGCTGTTGCCTGAAATGCTAGCTGTTCCCTCTGGGGGGGCGCTGTTGCCTGAAATGCTGGCTGTTCCCTCTGGGGGGGCGCTGTTGCCTGAAATGCTGGCTGTTCCCTCTGGGGGGGCGCTGTTGCCTGAAATGCTGGCTGTTCTCTCTGGGGGGGCGCTGTTGCCTAAAATGCTGGCTGTTCCCTCTGGGGGGGCGCTGTTGCCTGAAATGCTGGCTGTTCCCTCTGGCGGGGCGCTGTTGCCTGAAATGCTGGCTGTTCCCTCTGGCGGGGCGCTGTTGCCTGAAATGCTGGCTGTTCCCTCTGGGGGGGCGCTGTTGCCTGAAATGCTGGCTGTTCCCTCTGGCGGGGCGCTGTTGCCTGAAATGCTGGCTGTTCCCTCTGGGGGGGCGCTGTTGCCTGAAATGCTGGCTGTTCCCTCTGGGGGGGCGCTGTTGCCTGAAATGCTGGCTGTTCCCTCTGGCGGGGCGCTGTTGCCTGAAATGCTGGCTGTTCCCTCTGGGGGGGCGCTGTTGCCTGAAATGCTGGCTGTTCCCTCTGGTGGGGCACTGTTGCCTGAAATGCTGGCTGCTCCCTCTGGGCGGCGCATGCTGCATGGGGAGTGCGGGGCCCAAATGGCCGTTTGTGCCGCTTGCTCCCCTGCGGCGGCCCGGCTGAGCAGTGCAGAAGTCAGCCGAGTGCCACGGCAGAAGGGGGGGCGGGGCGGTGACGTGAGGCGTGACAGTGGCTCCAGGCCCCGCCCCCTGGCCGTTAATGTCACCAGCCTGACCCCCTTCATCTCCCGCCATGGCTCTTGGCTGACTTCTGCGCCGCTCAGCTAGGCCGCCGTGTGGGAGCAAGTGGCACAAGTGACCGTTTGGGCTCTGTGGTCCCCCGAGTGAGAGGCAGGAGGGGGAGGAGAAGAGAAAGAGAGAGGCAGGACGCGGAGGAGAGCTGAGAGACAGGACGCGGAGGAGAGCTGAGAGGCAGGACGCGGAGGAGAGCTGAGAGAGGGGGGGAGGCAGTAGGAGGAGGAGGAGAGAGAGAGACGGAGCGAGAGACCGGAGGCTCAGAAGAGAAAACCGATGTGGAGGAGCGACCTGAAAATCCCGTCTTATGACGGGCTAGTTGGCTAGTTTTTAAAGAAGGGAAAACTTGTCAGAGGCAAGTCAAATCAGCCTCCAGAAGGGGGTACAGTCTGGAAAGGCTGGGAACCGCTCGCCCTGCCCCCACTAAGGCAGGACAAACTAAACCTACATCACCCGGGTATCTCCCCCAGCCCCACATGCCAGACCCTGCCTCTCCTGCAGAGTGTCCTCGGACCATGCCACCTGGCCCCCATGTCCCTCTGGCTGCCTCACCTGACCTTACCTACCTGTGCCCTGGGCAGTGGGTAGCAGCCCTGGGTACTCTGAGCTGCCGCTTCAGTCTGGTTATAAGGGAACAGGACCAGCGAGAGGCTGACTGTGCAGAGAGGAGGGGAGGCAGCACATGGCAGCCCCCTCCCAGCAGGTAACTCTGGGTGGGCTCCTCCTGGGACTTCGGTTAGTGGAGAGGAGAAGAGAGAGGAGGGACCGGGGGAGGGGGATTTCCCCTCTATGGCCCCAAACCCAGGTCAGCTTGCCTGCTGCAGCCCAAAGTTTGAGCTCCTCTTCCCCAGCCCTACCCCACCCCAGACCCTACACCCACAGCAAGAGCCCTCACCTCCACAACCCAGCCCTCTGCCCCACCCTAATCCCTCCAACACCCCAAACCCCTCATCCACACCCCAGAGTCCCCACACCCCACACCCCTGCCCTGAGCTCTTCTCACACCCCAAATCCCTCATCCACACCCCAGAGCACACCCCCAACCCCAAGCCTCTGCCCCAACCCTGAGCCTCTTCCACACTCCAAACCCCTCATCCCCACCCTAGAGCCTGCATCCCCAGACTCCAACCCTCTGCCCCAGCCCTGACCCCCTCCCCCACCGCAGAGCCCACCCCTCCCCCATCCAGTCAATACGATGGTTTGGGGCAGCTGCCTGCAGTGGCAGAGAGCAGAGCATCCTGCCCACTCCCCGGGCCGGGGCCAAAGCACTCCCATTCCCACCACGGGGGTGGCGCGAGGGGCAGGAGGCCGGGAGAAGGGTGGCAGGTAGGCGTGGAGAAGGCTGATGGGTTGCTCCAGCTCCCCCCACTGCCATGAACGTGGGGGGACCCAACCCCTGCTGTTTCGCCAGGCCATGCCCTCCTTCCAGGTAATCCCCCAGATTGCATTGCACGAGGAGGGGGCTTGGTGCAATGAGTTTGGGAGGGGGCAGAGCAGGCGTGGGACGAGATAGGAGGGGGCAGAGAAGAGGCAGGACTTGAGGGGTGGGGTGCAGCAGAGGCTGGGCAGCGGTGGGTCTGGGGCAGGGCCTGCGGTGGAGGATCCCATGCTTGGTCCCTGCACTCTCCTAGAGACAGTCCTGCCCATCTCCCAATCCTCTATCCCAGCTCTGAGCCCCTCCCACCCCCCAACCCCAGAGCCAGAGCCCTCCCAACCTTTACAAGGCAGATGTGGGGGAGGCAGGACTTGGAGCGGTTCTGGGTACCACCAAATGTTGTACAACCCCTCCACCCCTGCTGGGCATTACAGTAACACAAAGAATAAGACGACTCGTTTGTTTTCCTCCTTAAACCCGAGCGCCTTTTCAGCTCTTCATATTTTTATTTAGTTCAAGGAACTTTCAAATCTTTAATGGTAATTAAATGCCTAAAATCAAGAGCAGCTCCCACAAACGTGTGTGCGAGGGGGCGGGGGAGACTACGCAGCGCTGTGTTTTGAACAATCCACCGTGGGGCACGTTGAGGATATTTAAATTGCTGTTGTTGTTTAATTATCCAGCCGTTGGACGGTCTCATGCTTCAAAAGAACATCACAATTGCCGGGGTGCGGCCAGATGCTGCGGTATTGCGTGGGCATAAACTGGAGTCATGCAGTTGGCTTCCGGAGGGGGGCAATTTGGTTCAGCACCAGTAGAACCGAGAGCAGAGTTTGGCCTTTTTTGCCTGCGACTCTGGTGGATCAGCAAAGTTTTAAACGTTTAACATCATTTCCCGAGTAAGATGTTAGGCGCCTTTTTCCAGATGGGTGAGTGAAAAACTGCCAGAGCTAATTGTGTTCCTGAGACTCCAACCGACCATCAGCCTCAGGGCAGAGGGAAAGGGGGAAGCAGTCCTCATGGAGGAGAAAGAGACAAGCAAACCTCCCAGACGTCCCCCAGGCAGGAACGACTTTGAGCGGATGAATGATCGATGTAGGACGAGAGGCTGGCCTCTGATAAGGCAGGGCTGATGGTGGAACTAACGGGAAACCAGGAAGTGAACAAAAAGGCATGATCCAGAGGCAGGTGTTTTCCCAGAGATGCTTTTTGCCACCTCTCCCAAACCTCTGGCCAATGCTTCTCAATTGCTCAGTCCCCAGCCCCGGAACGAAACTCAGACCTGACCTCTGAATGTCGGCCCTGCAGGCTATTCCCAGAAAGCATTCAAAAAATATCAAGCGGTCCATGGAACAAGTAGGGTCTGCTGTTAGGCCCAGAAAAAACATGGGGCTTTTTTTAGCATGACACTGCTCTGAGGAGGAGGAAACCCAAGCGGATCTCTCCACACCACGCACATGCTACAGCAGATCTGCCCACCATCAGCAAGCCTGCCCCAAGGGCATTCATGAAAATAAAATAATGAACTCAGTGCTACCTCCTCTGAGCAACTTCACCTTCCAGAGAGCGCAGGAGGCTGTGATCCAGCCAGAAAGGCATCCTTGAGCCCTCCCCAAAAACTATAAACCATGACTGGTGTGGAAAAAGTGAATAAAGAAGTGTTATTTATTCCTTCCCATAACACAAGAACTAAGGGTCATCACATTACATTAATAGGTAGGATGTTTAAAACAAACAAAAGGAAGTATTTCATCACACGACGCACAGTCAACCTGTGGAACTCCTTGCCAGAGGATGTGGTGAAGTCCAAGACTATAACAGGGTTCAAAAAAGAGCTAAAAAGATTCATGGAGGTTAGGTCCCTCAATGGCTATGAGCCAGGATGGGCAGGAATGGTGACCCTAGCCTCTGTCAGAAGCTGGAATGGGCAACAGGAGAGGGATCACGTGAGGATTACCTGGTGTGTTCATTGCCTCTGGGGCACCTGGCATTGGCCATTGTTGGAAGACAGGACACTGGACCTTTGGTCTGTCCCAGTCTGTTCTTAGGTTCCAAAGTGCTAAGTTCCCATTGACATCAATGGAGTTACACCTGTGTAAGGGGTTCGGCCTCGGCCCCAGCCCCAGTCTGAATACCTTTAGAAACCCCAACACAGGTGTGCAGACTTGCCATCAAGGGCCGGGGAGAATTCCCCATTAGCCCCAATATTAGACCCATGGGAGCTGCGAAAATCTGGCCACAAACATTCAGCGCCCTGCGGTCAACGAGGTCAAGGGGCAGTTTCGAGGGAAGCTGCTAGAAAACCCCCGGCGTTAAATCCCAAGTTCTCTCCCACTACGGCCTGTGGATTTCAGTGAAAGCCTGGCCCATTCCGCAGCAGCTATTGGCTGGATTTCTCCTGCGAGCGCCTTGAATTCTGACACCCGGCCCGTTCGCGGCAAGCGCCGTAGGCCAGGTTCAACCATCGAGGATCAATAATGCAGGGACATCGCTGTGGCCCGCTGGGAAGCTGAGTGACAACAAAGCAGCAGCTGGGGAGGTGAAGCCAGTGTCTGAGGGACCTGAGCCTGAGAAGATGCCAGAGGCCATTTTGGTGCTGTGCACAGCAGCTTGCGGTGAAATGCAGAGAGGGAGTCAGCTCCGTGTCCCATGCTGACCTGCTTGGGAGGCGACTTGCGAGAACAAAGGTGCTTTATGGTTCTTTGCTGGGTGGCTGCTGTGTCGGTCCCAGGATAGGAGCCAGGCAAGGTGGGTGAGGCCTAGTGGACTCTGGTTTCCTTCCCCAGCCCTGAGAAAAGGCTTGGCAAAGCACAAGCTTATCCTTTCCCCCCAGCAGACATAGGCCCAGTGAAAGCGATTCCCTCGCCCACCCGCCTCTCTTTATGGTTTGGGACAGACAGCTCCTGGCTAGGACTGACCAAGCCCTCAGAGAGACTGGGCTAGCTACTCTCACTCCCCATTCCTGGGATTGGGTTTCCAAAAGCCACCCCTGCCTGGGGCCTCGATCGTGCAGGCTGTTGCATGGACTGGCACCAGGCATGCCTGGAGGGAATCCACCCTGGCATTCACGAGAGCATGTCTGGGCAGATGCCAAGTTATCCCTACCTAGCAACAGGAAGGGAGAATGGAGTAAGCAGCTTCGTGAGCACGAGGATCATGTCTGAGACCCTGGGTCAGATGCCACTTTCTCCAGCCCCATTTTCTACATTGCTCCCTTCTGAGCGAGATCAGCACGCAGGGGTCTGGAGAGGTCCCACCATTTGGTAGAGAGGGCTGCACCCAGCACGGAGCCTCTTTTTGCATGCACGGACAGTCCGTGTTCACCCATGTGCGGGAGCACAATTACCGGGAGCACTGCACGAGGACCTGCAGGAAGACAGGGTGTAGAGAGGGGCTTGAGCTGTGTCCAGTTTTATAACGCAACCCTGAAGCTGCAGGCGGCAAGGCCAGGTCTCTGTAACCAGGGAAACAGTCCCCAGTCAAAATGGCAGTAGGGAAGGGACATGGAATCATAGAATCATAGAATAATAGGACTGGAAGGGACCTTGAGAGGTCATCGAGTCCAGCCCCCCGCCCTCAAGGCAGGACCAAGCTCCGTCTACACCATCCCTGACAGATGTCTATCTAACCTGTTCTTAAATATCTCCAGAGAGGGAGATTCCACCACCTCCCTTGGCAGTTTATTCCAATATTTGACCACCCTGACAGTTAGGCTGCTGCCCTATCACATGAATCAGAGTTTGTCTCTCTAGCACCAACCTTCTCAGTCCCCCAGGCTCTCTGGCTGCTGCAGGAAAGCTGGGGGGTTGGATCAGTGGGTAGGCAGGGAAGGAGCCATGACAGGCTCTCAGGGCAGCGAGAGGCCCAAAACCCACCCGTCTTGTTCACTCTCTTCCTCCCATGGATGAAGGACAACATCAAACCCACCTGCAATGTAAGGAGGGTTAGAACTGGCTTCACAGCTCCTAAAACAGGGCTCCAGAGCTCAGCCCAGTCCTACCCCCTGTTCTTGGGCCCAGCCCCATGGCTGACTACACCAAAAGTGCCAGGGAGCACTGACACATTCTCACTCAAAAACTCTTTTGCGGAAGAGTTCTTGTGCAAAAACTCTTCCACAAGGGAACGTCTACACTGGCATGTGCTTTTGCGCAAGAGCATCTCTTGCGCAAGAAAGCTCCGATGGCCATTTTAACCATAGGACTTTCTTGAGCAAGAAATTCATGTTGCCTGCCTACACTGGCCTCTTCTGGAAGAGTTCTTGTGCAAGAGGGCTTCTTCCTGAGCGGGAGTGTCAGCGTTCTGGTGCAAGAAGCCCTGATTTAATACATTAGAACGTCAGTTTACTTGTGCAAGAACAGTGTAGACAGGCAGTAAGTTGTCGCAAGAGCGGCCACTTTTGTGCGAGTTTGCGCCAGTGTAGACACAGCCTTGCTGTGGAAGAACAGCCACTGGCCTTTAGCTCTCTATGGGATTGGTGGAGTGTGTCCCTCTCTGGATCACAGGACGCTGCCCTCCCTCCTCCCCCATCATCCGTAGGCTCCGTGTTGCGGCCTAGCAGGTCTTCTGCCCTTCCTCTGCGACCCAGCTGCCCTTGGCCTGCTCTCTCACCTCAGGACCCCCCCAAAACCCAGGAGCTTTTGGAGCTCACTGGACATGAGCTGCGAGGCCAGACTGCCAGAGGTTTGGGGGCACCATGAACCAGCACCACCAGGGGGCGCTGGCTGCTAACAGGCAAATCCCCGAAAGGCTGCTGCAAACTCACAGCCCGGAGGCGCGTCCAGGCCCCTGCGCTCTGTGCAGAATTGCTGAGTTCTTCCCCTCCACTCCATTGCCCTTGCGACCTCACTGCCCTGTGGGAGTCATGCAGACCAATCCTCCTACGCACCCCTGTGCTACTGGGTCCCAGCGAGTATTCCAAGGCAGGGCAGACCAGTGGTGTGGCGGGGGGGGAGGTCCCCAGGCACCACACTAGGGAGATGCCAATTTAGCCCCCCTCCATTCCCCCTGTCATCCCTCAGCTCGCTGGCTCTTCCTCCGACTGCTGCCAGCTGGAGCCTCCGGCTGCATTTCCCTGCATCGGTTCTATTCCCCTGCTCCCCCTTCCTGGGAATACGCAGGAGAAGGAGACCTTTGCTTTCACAAATCCAGCTCTGCTGTCTTCTTCTCCCTCTTTTTGCTCTAGGATCTCCTAGAGGAGACATCACAATTTCCACAGCAGCCACCTCGCTGGTGCTCACACTCACATTTGGGGCACGAGACAGGGTTGTGACTGGGCATGAGGACAGCAGGAGCAAGCCTCAAGCGTGAGAGATGGTCCAGGAGTTTGTGCAAGAGCCTGTGACTCAAGTTCAAATCCCTGTTCTGCCTCAGGCTTCCTATGTGACCTAGGGCAAGTCATCTAAGCCCTGATCCTCACAAGAATTTAGGTGTTTAACTTCCTATCCTCTCTTTGAGGGTCTGGGCCTAGCCCTTCTTCTCCTTATCTGTAAAATGGGGCTTGTTAGCACTGCCCTATCTCATGGCGGGGAGGATAAAGCTGCTATGGCCTGTGAGATGCTCAGATGCTGTGGTCACAGGAGGCCCAGTGAGACCCATGATGGAGATGACCTGTGTCATCTCGAGATCCTCAGACTGGACCCAGATCAATAAGGACCGAAAGTTACTGGCTGCCTTGCAGCCCCAGCCCAGTCCCTAGTGGAGAAGTGCCCTGTGCAAAAGCCCCTGCCACTGGTTCTACCCCTTGTTGGTATTCCCAGCTGTGGGACTGGAGACTGAACTGCCCTCTGATCCCAGAACCCAGGCAGCATGCCTGGACTGTTCCGGCTCTGTAGACCTCGCTCCAAACTAAGAGGGGCTGGAGCATTTTCACACCCTGCTGAGGTTCTCTGCCCCTTCCACGGCTTTCTCCCTCCATTCAGCTCAAACTAGGGATGTTAATTGAATAGTCGATTAAGCTAATGAATTTTTATCAGTTAGTCGACTTTCTATATTCCCCGGGGATGAGGCTGGCAGCCAGTGCACTCCGGCCCTACTCCTGAGGAAATCCCTGCCACTCCGTGCTGCTGCCACTGTATCAGAGGCAGCAGCATCAGGTGCCAGATGGGAGTTGGTCCATGAGGGAAGCCAGTTTAAAAACCAGTTCCCCTCATGGACCAGCTGTCTGTCACCCCCTCACTGCTGCACAGGATAGGGTACGCCTATCCAAGACACCATCACACCTCTGATTGCCTGTGCAGACACCCCTCAGAGGAGGAATCCAGCGCCAAACAGGATCAATGCCCCCAACGGCTAAACCCTGAAGAACAGAACCTGACCTTATCCAGGGAAGAGACACAGAAACGTTTTTATGGGCATTCGCTTTGACCAAGGGTGCCACCTAGTGGTGAAAGAGTTGTAACCACTCCGTTTTCCATAGAAATGGTCCATGCTACTCCAAGAGGATGCATCAAATATACCAGCTGTGTCCATGACTTTTCCTGCTCGCCCCAGTTGAACATAAGAACATAAGAACGGCCGTACTGGGTCAGACCAAAGGTCCATCTAGCCCAGTATCCTGTCTACCGACAATGGCCAGCACCAGGTGCCCCAGAGAGGGTGGACCAAAGACAATGATCAAGCAATTTGTCTCCTGCCATCCCTCTCCAGCCTCTGACAAACAGAGGCCAAGGACACCATTTTATCCCCTGGCTAATAGCCTTTTATGGACCTAACCTCCATGAAATCATCTCGCTTCTCTTTAAACTCTATTATAGTCCTAGCCTTCACAGCCTCCTCTGGCAAGGAGTTCCACAGGTTGACTACACGCTGTGTGAAGAAGAACTTTCTTTTATTAGTTTTAAACCTGCTCCCCATTAATTTCATTTGTGTCCTCTAGTTCTTCTATTTAGGGAACTAATAAACAGCTTTTCTTTATCCGCCCTCTCCACACCACTCATGTTTTTATAGACCTCTATCATATCCCCTCTCAGTCTCCTCTTTTCAGTTGCAGGGACAAGGGGTTGTTGATGCTGACTGTTTCCATTGCTGGTCAGCAGAACTGGCTCACTGTGCAACAGGGGCTTTAAGGAACAGAAGTTAATAAACTGAAGAATTATTTTTCAACAGTTCCCCTGAATTGGTTAAGCGAAGCAGAAATTCAGAGATGTCCTGAGGCCAGATTCCTTTCTGCCCTTGCTTTTCTTGGAGCAATCCTATTACAGGCCCAGCACTGTGGTCCTTGGGCATCAGTAGGGTTGCATGTGGCTCTGTGGCCAAAGAACAATGACACGATGAGACATGGAACTTAAAACTAATTTATTTAAGAAAAAAATCCCATAAAAAGGAAAAATATATTGATTACAAGCTCTGGAAGCTTTTGTCAGAACAGCAACAAAGAAATCGGCTTTATACAACAGAGCGAAGGTGGCTAGCAAAACAGGCAGGGCTGCCCCACCAAATGTCTTCCCCATCCCCTGCAGTGTGGAGGGGAGATAAGGCACAACCCCCCACTAAATCCCATTGCTGTCACAGGGATCGACTCTCCCGCCTTCCGCCACTATCTGTTAAAGTGCTGCAGAGAAGCCAAGGTGGGAGATTGCAGAAACATCTATGACACTGCTCTGGTATAGAGATGCCACCTGATCTGTCGCTGGCCCAGCCAACCTCTGAACTGAGCGAGGGTTCCTAGTGCTCATTGTGCACCCTGGCTTCACCCCATGAGCAGAGCACGGTGCACAAGAGCTCTATGGGCAGGCGAGCCAGGTGGAGTAGAGAGAGATCCCTCCGTGCCCACTTGCTCCACGCAAAACCAATGGGAACAGACGCAAACATGGCAGGAGGTTTGGCTGAGCGGGGCGGGGCGGAGCAGGGCAGGGCGGGGGGGAGGTGGCTGGGTAACGGGGAGGAGAGTGGAAGGAAGGTTTCGGGGTCCAAGCATTAGGCCTTGAGCCCCAGTTCTAGTTGGCCCCTGGCAAAAGGGAGCAACCAGCAACTCAGGCTAGAGAGCAACCAGCTCCCATTGTGAGTGGCTGAATATCGATCTCTCAATCACTCTCCCTTCCCAAGTCATGGGGACACCGGTGCTGCCTGCATTCTCCTCTCCCCTGAGTGGTATCGGCCTCCCCCAGGCAACGTGCCCTCTAATGACTGCTCCACGTGCAGAGTAAGTTTTGTTATGTGCACCAAGGCATGTGCGGACGTGCACCACCAGTAGAAACACATGCTGCCGGCTCTGGGTGCTCTGCTAATCAGCTGGGCAGCATGTGAATCTCTCCTGGATGGCCACCCAAGTGCTCAGCGTACAGGGAGCACTGCCCCCAAGCTCCCTGACACTCCGCTTGCTCCCCACAAAGCACCTACCTGGCATTCTCCCAGGGGAGTTCTTCCTTCTCGGCTGCTTGCCCAGCGTGTCTGCAGCGGGCTCAGACTCAGCAGCAACACAGGGAGTGTCTCCAGCCCCTTGCTCCCCTGTTCCTGGACTCACCCCAGAGGACGAGGAGTGGGAGGGAGCACCAGGGCCCAACACATCCAGGGACACGAGCGAATGGAAACACACTGTTCTCGGGGGCAAGACCAATAGAGCACAGAGCATGGGAGTGCTGAGAAATGAGGCTCCCTTCCCCCAGCCCTCTTGCCCACGGATATGCCACCGTGTCATGCCTGCCACCCAGATTGCACGAGCATCTCCTCCCACCCTCCGCTCCCAGCATGCTCAGCACTCCCATGTCCTTCCAGCGGATCATCAGCCCCGGGACAAACCCTTTGTAGGTTCCCCCACTTCCCCCACACACTCACATTTGGGGCAAAGCAAGAACCAAGCCCTGCCTGGACCCAGCGATGGCGCAGTGTCAATCAGCGAGTTCCTCCGGGTCTCCAGAACGAAAGGTCTTTGTTACCCCTCTGGGGAGGGTCGTGTAGGGAGGGTCCAGCACTGAGTTCTGGGCTAGGGGATAAAAAGGGGCAGGACAGCCCAGCCTACACCCCCAGGAGAACAGGGGAAGTGCCCTCCCCCCGCAGGAGGACAGGGGAGGTAGTTCGCCCTCACAGATTGCTCGGGAGAGAAGCAGGATGCTCCTGGAGCAAGGAGGTTGCTCCCCCACCAAGAGTCTGTTAAAACTACAGAGGAAAAGGTGTAAGAGGCTCTGAAGCTCAGTTCCAAACCCTGCAGAGCCAGCCTGTGCCAACCTCAGCCCCCCAAGGGGTCCCATCCAGCCCCGCCTGCCCCTCCCGGCTGCTGCCCCGAACCTCCCGCCTCCTCACAATATATTAACACTATGATGTGCAAGTAGGTTTGCTCAGCTCCCTCCCCCCCAACCTTGCTCCCATCCCCACATCTCAGCCCAAGCCCCGTCTACACCTGGGATGTTCTCGCTCGCCCCACGGCACCGCTAAGAGCAAAGCATGATGGGTAGTTAGTAGACAGGTAAGACACCACGCAGCCCCACCCCTTCCCCCGTGCACCACCCCCCGTCCGCACTGCAGGCTGGAAGGACAGTCCCGGAGGGCGTGGGTCACTCCTCGCCCCCCTCCTCCTCGCGGTGGTGGTTGGAGACGGGCGCCTCTTCCGCCTCCTGTGGGTGGTGGGCGTAGTGATGGGGGCTGGGGCCCTCGGCAGGCAGGTTCTCCTCCGCGTTCAGGTAGACGTTGAAGAGCGCCCCCTCGTGGCTCGGCTCCTTCCCGCAGGCCTGGCAGCTGCAGCGGAGGATCTTCTCCACCAGCTTGTCGACTCGGGGGATCTCGGCATTGCCCGGGCAATCCAGCGTTACCTGGCTCAGAAGAGGAGGGGAGTGAGTGGGAGACAGTTTCCTTCCCTTACCCTCCCCACCCCCCGCCTGCTGCAGGACAGGGGGTGGCACATCGCTCGGCACCCACTCTGGGCGCTCTTACGGGCAGAGACTGTCCTCTCCTGTGAGTTTGTACCACCCACTGGTCAGCATCCCATGCTCAGAGGATGCTCTCCTGGAACAGCGCAGCAAACCTCAAGCTGAAGACACTCTCAAGCTCCAATGTGAGTCAAGTGGTGGTGGGGAGGGGTTGCATTTGTACAGCGCCTAGCACAGAGCGTCCCCAACCAGGCACTGGTGCAAGAGACTATCAAACAATAAGCATCTTGGCAGGCTCTTGCCAATGCCAATCATGGGGTATTTATAGCTGGGGCCTCCAGAATCAAAGGCTCTAAGACCCCTGCCCCAAAGCCACGCAGTGAGTCAATAGCAGAGTTCAGGACCTCCTGACTCCCAGCCCCGGCTGGCTTTATTGCCCACGAATACCAGCTTTGTCATCGGCCTGGCACTCGGGGCGTCACTGAACCAGCCCAGAAAGCAGGGTCTCAGCTCCGCGTTATTCCCAGGCTCACTTGGATAAATGGGGCAACGCTTGGGGCGTGAGAGGGTGCAGAGATGTGAGGAGCTTGGTAGGCGACTGGCAGATGGCATGTGGGAGGCCATTTGAGGCACGGAAGAAGGCACAAAGCCACGAGTGGGAGACAGAGACAAAGGGAGCAATCCGAGGAGAGGGCCCGTGGGTGGGAGAGCAGAAATGAATAATGCATGGAGTCATGAGAGGGAGGGGCTGAGCAAACATTTCTGTATTTATTATTCATAGCAATAGACTTGCCTTGACTAGCACTTTCCATGAAAGGTCACAGGGCACTTCAGTGATCACATGCCTATGACACAAGGGGGGAAACTGAGGCCCAGAGCACTCTCCATGAAGGATCACAGGGCACTTCAGTGACCATGACACAAGGAGAGAAACTGAGGCACAGGATAGGCCCATGACTTTCCTTATGCAAGCAGCAGAGGTAGAAATAGAACCCTGGTCTCGCAATTCTTAAGCCTGCTCCTGAGCTGCAAAATCAGCCATCCCCAGCTGCTAAGAGCACCTCAGAACAGGGAGGGTTACTCACGATTTCCCACATGGACTGTGCGGGCATGCAGGAGTCACAGTGCACCAGGGACTCCGTCGACTGAGGGAAGGTGTTGGGAACGCTGTAGCTGAAGCACTGTCCCAAGCAGGCCCTGTGGAGGAAAGGCAGGAGGAAAGCCCAGGGATCAGGGCATTAGATGGGACTGGAAGCTTGGTGCAAACCGTGCACAAGACGTTCCCTGCCTGGGCTTCTGTGCTTGCAAGAGGTGAGGGAGGCACCAGCAGTAGGGACTTCTACCAGGGCAGGCTGGAGACGGTGGCTGGAATGGGGGAAGAGGCAGGGCTTCTGTCTGCCGTAGCACAGCCCAACAGGCAGAGCTGCTCCAGCAGCAGCCTTCTCCTCCCCATGAGAAGTTCCTCACGCTCCCTGCTGTGACCCAGCACCCAAGGGGCAGAGAAGCCCAGGAGGGACTGAAGGACTTGGATGGAAGTGGTGAGGAGAGGAAGGAGGAGTCCTTGCCTTGGCTTCTATATACTGGGATGCATCTGCCTCCATGGAGGCCTGGACTCAAAGGTGGGTAAGAGTGACCCAGGTTACCAAGCCAAAGCCGCATGGCAGTAAACAGTGTGTGCACACCACAGCCGCTTGGGATGGCATGAGGGAGAAATCCGATTCTCATGCACCAAGAGCCCAGCTTACCATGGCTGTGTCTAGACTGGCCAGTTTTTCTGGAAAATCAGCTGCTTTTCCGGAAAAACTTGCCAGCTGTCTACACTGGCCACTTGAATTTCCGCAAAAGCACTGACTTCCTACTGTAAGAAATCAGGGCTTTTTGCGGAAATACTACGCTGCTCCCGTTCGGGCAAAAGTCCCTTTTGCGCAAAAGGGCCAGTGTAGACAGCTGAGATCGCAAAAATGGCGATCGGGGCTTTTTTGCGCAAAAGTGCGTCTAGATTGGCCACGGACATTTTCTGCAAAAAGTGCTTTTGCGGAAAAGCGTCCGTGCCAATCTAGACGCTCTTTTCCGAAAATGCTTTTAACGGGAAACTTTTCCGTTAAAAGCATTTCCGGAAAATCATGCCAGTCTAGATGTAGCCCAAGTGAGTAAAACCAAGGTAGGACCTATGACACTGATCCAAATCCACCCAGTAGAGGGCAGTGGATTCCTTTACTAGGAAAGGAAACAAGTCGTATGTAGAGAAGCCCTGGGCTGAATTTCACCCTGATCTCCCCGTACCTGTTCTGGATGGACTTGGACTCGCAGCCGCTGTGCCCCACAATCTGGGTGATGTTCTTCGCCTCGCACCAAGCGCTCTTGTCTGGGAAAAGGGCCAGTTTGTTAATAGGAGGCGGCGCGGCCAGGATCACAGCTGGGAAGAGGGCAGCCACCAGGACCCGGAACATCATGGCCAGCTCCACCGAAACCCTAGACCTGGAATGCAAAGGGCAAAGCTTGAGCAGATAGGACAGTGAGCCCCATTCCCACTTCCCGCCCCCAAATCTCAAAGCACCTTAGGAACCGTCCTGCACTAAGCCCCACCAGCCCACGGGGGGAAGGAACATGTTAATACCCCTTTGCCTAGGTTGCTGGGAGCCTTGCTTCAGATGAAGGACCAGACAGCGAGCGCTCACCCATCCCACACAGATGTGCCCTACAAATCTAGCCCTATGCCAGGGATGGGCAATAAAACAGCAGTGGTTCATCAGGGGGAGCCATGATATTTACCTGCACCTCTGCAGGTATGGGCGATCGCAGCTCCCATTGGCCAGGAACAAGAGCTGCGGCCAATGGGAGCTGTGGTCCCCCTACTTGCGGAGGCGCAGGAAAATGCAGCAGCGTGGGGGCTTGGCAGGGGCCAGCCTATGGGCCAGTATTTGCCAAACCCCTGCCCTATGCAGTGCTCTAAGAGTTGGAGTCAGGAGCAGCCTTTCTCTGCGGTACTGGCCTGTCTGCTGGGCCGGGCCAGGCATTTGTCCGTCACAAGCCCGGTTAGAGGGACATGGGGAGCAAACTGCGGGGCAGTTGCTGGGGATTGCTCCTGAAGGAACAGGGCAGGGGAGAATCACTCCCTCAGGCTTTATGGGGCACTCAACCCATGAGCCCCATCCTGGCAGAGAACAGGATGAACCGCAGCAATGGAAGCCACGGGCCCAAAAAAGCATACACCCCGCCCCAGCACTGTCTGCTCCACAGATGGATCGGCTCATGGAGAGGCCAACGCCTTCCCCAACGATCCCTCCCTCTCCCTAGCCCCTGGGGATTTCTCGCAGCGGGGCATGCTGGTACTTGGCACAGCATCGCCCTCTCGTACTGCTGTGGAGACCGCAACAGAGCCTGGCACCACGAGGGAGTGACGGCCTGCCCAGGGCTGCGGATACAGTATGAAGTGGCATGTGTCCCTTACCTGCAGGAACTTACAAGACACCAGAGAAAGCAGGGACAAGATCTGCCCCTCTCCTTCCTGCTTCCTTTCTCCTGCTTCCTCCTCCCTCCCCAAGCTTGGAACCCTTCCCATCATTACTCTCCTGCCGTGGGCACAGTGACCCGCTAAGCAAGAGCAGGTTCCCCTCTGTGCAGTGTGGGACTGGGTGGCACAGGAGGGGTTGAGATGACAGGGTGCCCCTTCTCCTGCCATCTGGCAGTCTGGGAAGAGGCCAAAAACCATTGGCAGCCCCGGCGAGCAGAGTGGGGAAAGCAGAGATTTGGGCATCTCCTAGGGAAGATGGGACCGGGGGGGGGGTTGCATCTAGGCCATCCCGTCCCTGGCTGCAGACACGGTCCATGCATCGCCATGACAACCGGCCTAGCGGTATGGCCCTCACCCGCAGTAGCAGGCAGAGGAAAGACTGTTTGCACAATAGAGCTCTCTGCTCCCCCCGGCCTGCCCGAGCAGATGGGTGCAGAATGGAGCTAAGACATCCTGAAGGAACAGAAGCAGGTTTCTTCTGAACAGCTCCCATGAGGCACTGGGGGAAGAGACTCAGGTCAATTACTACCTTGGCCTTACTGAAGGCCTTGGGCTAAACCCACCTCCGGGAAGGGCTTGAATTCACAGCCCCTGCTCCCGGATTCAATGTGTTAACTCGCACAAAGTGCTTTGGTCCAGGAAAAGAAGTAACTTGCTCCCCAGAGGGAGCACAGCCTCCCACTGAGAACAGACATGGTGGAGTTAGCTCTTTTCCCAGCTCTGCCACAAACACGCTGTGGGGGGAACCAGTTCATTTGGTGCTATGCCTCAGTGCTCCACACCCCGAGTACAAGGGGGATACGACCTCACCTTCGTCTTTGGAGGGGTTAGTCATGTGGGTTATGAAAGTGCTTTGCCATCCAGGAGGAAGGCACCAGAGCAAAGCCCAGTAGATGCAGATGGGCCGGCACCCTCAAGTCCAGACCCAGATGGGACCAACGCGTACAGAGCTGAGTCTGTCTAGGCACAAGAGGAGGCAGCCCCGGCAGCAGGAGAGCTGAGGGAGATGAGATCTCTCCTGTCAATCTCTGGGCCAGAGAACTCTTCACAGAGGCTGTTCTAGTCCATTGCTTCATCACAGTCCCCATCCTACCCCTGCCCGTTCAGTCACCAACTGACTCAGGGCCAGGGTGGGGCTCACCTGTGCCAGCAGCAATCTGACTCCTTCCCCTGCTCTCACAATGCACCCCAATAATAATAAAAAAAGCAGCGCAAGAAGAATTGAACTGTTGCCCTGGTTTTGGTCTAGAGCAGGGATGGGAACCTGGCTCAGCTTGACTCAGGGCTCCCCCCTAGAATCGGAGAGCTGGCCCTCCAGCCCTGCAGCCCCCTCCTGCCCAGACCCTGCACCCCCACTCTTCTCCTGCACCCTATGTCCCGTCCAGCCTTCCACCCCAAGCTTACTCTCACACCATACCACCCACCCAGGCCCACTAACTCCCAACCCTCTCCTGCACCCTCCCTCCCACCTAGACCCCACGCCCCAAGCCGGCTTCCTGGGATGGAACGGAATGTTTCCCTCCCATATACCAAACTCCTCATTTTGGCCTCACCCCAGAGTGCAGGGGGGAGCATAAAATTCACTAGCCTGGCCCCCGTAGGCTCTGCTGTGCAAGGGGAATGGGAGGGGCTTTTTTTGCTTTTCACTTGTGTGCTGCCCCTGACTGATTTTTTGGTGGGCCAGCAGCCCCCAATCCAAAAAAGGTTCCCCACTCCTGGGTAAAGTCTAAACGCTTACACTGCAAACCTACACACACACACACACACACACACACACACACACCCCGCCAACCTTCTTCCTAGTTAATATTCATGACAGCCTCCCTTTGCTGCCTCTGCCTTTGCTGCTGCTGGGTAAGATTAATTTTCTGACTGTTTCACTTCCCTCCCTCTGGGGCCAGACCACTTCCCCGACCATCCTGCGGCACTGGGTTGGGGTAAGTGTGCAGCGCATCACTCCATGTGGGTTACATTCAGGGCCACGAGGAAATCACCCGGGGTCATTTGTTGCTCAGAAAGCTCAGAAGTGTGACGTAAAGAAACCACTCAGACTCCTGATTCTGCGAGGATCCCTGCCACAGGCGGGCAGCACCTCTAAGACAGGCTAAAGCCTAATGTAACTGATCTTTAAAGCTGTAAATGCTTCTTATATTACAGCCCAGGGCCACATACACTGAGAGCACAGGCCTCTGAGAGCTACAGCATCAGGACCAGGAATTCATCCCCTGTGGATGAGAAAACACACAGTGGATTATTGCTTAGGTGTGGCTGTGCGCGGCTTAATGACAGCAGCCTTCCACTTTGGAGCAAAGGGATTGCGCTACCTAGAGCCGCCTTGCAGGCACAAACGCAGGCTGGCTAAGCAACCCCGTGTGTTTCCATCCCCAGGGGTGCTTCCCAGGCACCCCAACAGGGGAGCAGACTGTGTCTCCTCCAAACTCCATCATGGTTGAAAGTTGCAAATTATGTGTGCGCATTGGAGGAGGGGGGGAGAACTTTCTCCAGTTCCCGCAACTCCTTTAAAAGGCAAACCACATGCGCTGTTTTCCTGCCTTTACTTCCATGGCTTTCCCATGGCTTCTTCCATTAGCTCAGAAACAACTTGCCACCACTTTACTCCATTCAAAGAATTAGAGGCACAAGCTAGGGACTCAGGATGTATTATCTCGGTTAATCAGCTGATCTAATGTTGAACCAGTTAACCCACTAAGCAGGATTCGGACTGGGGACCGCTCCAGCCCAGCTGGAGCAGCCCCCAGCTCGTAGGGCTCCCACCTGGAGCCCTGCACTGGGGCTGGCTTCCGGCAGGGCCAGACTGAGGCATGGGCGAGCCGGGCAGCTGCCCGGGGCGCCAACCGATGGGGGGCACCTGATGGCAGCTGTATGGGGCACACGGCGTCCCTTATAGCTGCTACCAGGCACCGCACATCCAGCTCTCGCAGTGCCGGCCCTGCGGCGCCGGTCAGCAGCACCCTTTCCCCCAACGGCCGCGAGGCCCTGCATGGCCTGGCACGCATGCCAGCAGCGCTGGACGGGCCAGGCTGGGCAGCGCATGCGCCGTGCACCCCGGGGATGGGCCCCGGGCTGCGTTCCAGCGACCGTGACTGGCCCATGCATGCATTGTGCACCCCGGGGGTGGGCCCGTGCACCCTGCGGGGGCAGGCCCGCGCATGGGCCATGTGCCCGGGGGCAGCACCGCGCTCCCGGGCCCGGGGCGCCAAAAGGGCTCGGGCCAGCCCTGGCTACCTACTTCCAGTCCCGAACCAAAGCAGCCCCTGTCTGCAGGCCCAGGCTTCCCGCAGACAGAAGCTACTCCAGATGAGAGCTGTTGCAGCCCCACCAGTTACTGGTTAACCTTTCACATCCCTACCAGGGACTCGGCAATCATACTCCTGAACCCTCTCCATAGAAACACCAGGGCTGTGTCTAGACTGGCCAGTTTTTCCAGAAAATCAGCCGCTTTTCCAGAAAAACGTGCCAGCTGTCTACACTGGCCGCTTGAATTTCCACAACAGCACTGACTTCCTAAATCAGTGCTTCTTACGGAAATACTATGCTGCTCCCGTTCGGGCAAAAGTCCCTTTTGCGCAAAAGGGCCAGTGTAGACAGCTCAGATTTGTTTTCCGCAAAAAAGCCCCGATCGCGAAAATGGCCATCGGGGCTTTTTTGCAGAAAAGCGCGTCTAGATTGGCACGGACGCTTTTCCAGAAAAAGTGCTTTTGCGGAAAAGCGTCCGTGCCAATCTAGACGCTCTGTTCCAAAAATGCTTTTAACGGGAAACTTTTCCGGTAAAAGCATTTCTGGAAAATCATGCCAGTCTAGATGCAGCCCAGGTGTCTTGAGCAGTCAGAGAAATAGACAGCTTCATTCCCAGACTCTCCAGCTGGTGTCGCTGCAGGACAACACCAGCTAGCGGCCTTAGGAAACCTCAGTGGGCAGGCAAGGAAGCCAGGGAAATGACCAATCTCTGTAATTTGTTTTTATGGAGCCATTTGAATTCAGTAATGAGTGTGGTGTGGTTTTCAATTTGCATTAACCACGAGGACTGGGACTCAGTCTGTGAATTGGAGGGTTTCTTTACAGTGGCGGTATAAAATGACCCTGCCAAACTGATCTGCATCAAATGTTACTTGCCACCAGAAAACTGACATATAATTTTTCCTTCTAGGCCAGAGACACAGACTATATGGGAAAAGAAGCTTGGACAAAAGTGCTAGCTATTAATACCACAATCACTAGTGAACAGCAGACTTCACAGAAATAAGAGAATTTTTTCCTTCAGAGGGTTTGGATGGAGTTGTGGCTGGAGACAGACGTTTGGACTCCTTAAAATAGTAGTTAGAAGCATTTGATTTGTTATTTCCGTCTATTTATTTATCCAGTGCCTGATCCAAAACCCACATGGAAGCCAATGGAAAGAATCCCTCTGATTTACATGCATTCAGCCCTAAAAGGTTTGCTAGAAACATATTCACTGGGAACTCAAAAGAAATTGTGTACGAGTTGCTTTATGTCCTCATGTCAAACAACGCCCTGGATAAAGGAATCCCAGCCCACCACCGCCCCCCCAGCTCCTCCTTGTCATTCAGATAATCTGTATGCAACTCTGCAGGGTGAAATGTACCAAAGAATCCCTAGATGTTTTCTATAAAATACAATTGTCTTATTTAGCAGCTCCTGTAACTCAGATTCATACATTTTAAGTCCAGAAGGGATCATTAGATCATCTGCTCTGGCCTCCTGTCTAGCATAAGCTAACGACTTTTACCCAATTACCCCCATATTGATCCCAACAACTTCACCAAAGTTAATCTCCCTGAAAGTCATGATCAGAAGACATCACGAGATAGACAATCTGAATGCTGTCGTCTCTCTGCCTCCTTGGAGGGATGCCAACCACCACGGGAAATTATCCGTGCAGCTGCAACTTATGAAGAGTTAACGTTTATTTATTGTGCTAGCAGTGATGTAAAAAAAAAAATCGCGATTTTCTCATTGCACAGAACCATGATGCTTAAAACGCAGCTCCAGGTCTGCAGAGCTGAATCATTCAGACCAGCTGTCTTCATCGATGTGAGTAATCCTGATGTCACCAGCAAGCTCTTCCCGTAAGAGTCTCCCGGTGAACTGCCTCCAGGATCTCACCTTCCCGCAGCTTCCACTGAAATGTAAGAAGTATTGGGTGGCTAACTCCCTTCATAGGCTCTAAATTTCTCCCAAACCAAATCCTAGGGGCCTGATCCTGTTCCCATTGAATCAGTGGGAACTCGGCCAGCTCCTTGAGAGAGAGCACAATTAGGCCACAAATGATTGTTTTTAAATGGTGCACAGGAACACCATTCGTCTTTAAGGGCACGTCTACACTGCGGTGCGATCCCGGGATACTTCCAGTATCCCGAAATAGCTATTCCGCATTTTAACAGCATGCCCATTATTTCGAAATAACGGGCGTGCTATTCCGACATCCCTGTAAACCTCATTCCACAAGGACTGAGAGATGTTTCGGAACAGCGGTTTATTTTGAAATTTGTCACTGTGTAGACAGCGCCAAATTACAAAATAAGCTATTTCAAAATTAACTGGAAATAAGCGGCGCAATTTCCGTAGCTCAAATTGCGTTGCTTAGTTTGAGCTAACAGTGCAGTGTAGACTTGAAGAGACGTATCAGTGTGTGGAGGAGGGGAGTTCTAAACAGACTTATGAATCTGCCTGTCCAGATCTGACTGCAGGATCCAGCTACAGAGAAGGTTTCTCGGGCTCCTCTGCACTCAGACGCCAGGCCTCTGTCAGCACCGGAGACGTGGGGTGGGAGGGTGGTTTGGCAAAATGATACTTCTGGTGCCGCTCGGAACTTGTCTATCAGCATCTGGGCTCCTGCCCTACTCCAGGACTGAGTGAAAGACAAGCAGCGCTCCTGCTGGGCCCATGCATGGACCCCAGCCTGTATTCAAGAGAGCACTTTAGCATGTGTTGAAGTCCAGATGGATGCCTTCTTCACCCAGGGCCCCTAGCAGCATAGCAACCAGTCTCATTTGGAGAGGCCTACTCAGCTAGCAGGGGATTCTCTGCAGGACTTTTCTTTGCCCACTTCCAGGGCCCGATTCTGCATGGTGCACAGCACCCTCAGGTCCCGTTGAGTCTTTGGCAAGAGCATCCAACTCTTAGCTCTTTAACAGGCGGCATTTTTATTTCTTAGGCGTGCAGCGGAGGTCCCAGGCCCAAGCTTCTAGTGAGCACTAGCCCTGACTCTAATGTGTAGGAAAATCTCCTTACACGCAGGAGTTAGGGACTAGTGCTGGGGCTGCAAACCAGCCCAACATGTAATTGCGGCATGTCTGCATCTGGTATCGCTCAAGCCAGTCATGCGAACCGAGCTGCCACTAACCCCACTCATCCGCCGGCAGCCACCGGCTGCGAGACAAAAGCACCGTGTTCCTTCTTCCCCTGGGCCAGGAGGGGCGGAGAGGAAGGAAGACGAGGCTCCGCGGCAGGTTAACAATCTTCTTATTAAATAAAGACATTGACCACATTCCTCTGTGACAAGCTAAATTACACGCTGAAGGCCCTGAAGGAACCAGCGTGTTCCTAGCTGCGCTGACCCCTGCTCTGCCAGAGAGCGCAACCGATTCCCAGCACACAGGGATTCCTTCTGCTCTCCACACGGGGCCACATTTTTTCCCTCCGAGTCAAATCTTTCTCAAGCAGAAAGTTCAGCTCGGTTTCCACAACACTCTCAGAGTCTGAAGGTTCCCCCTCTTCCTCCCCCTCCACAGAACCCCATAATCTCCACTTCCCCCATGGACGTCCTTCCTTTGCAGTCACCTCAGCAACGCAGACCCCCAATTCCAGCAAGTTTCTTCACCTTTTGGGGCCAGACTCTAATCTTGCTCCCCCGGTTGCAAAGGAGCAACTGCAACAAAATCCATCAGGATAGGCCACTCCCGGCAAGATCAGACGTGAGGCCCTAATGGAGAAGAATTCCAAGGAGCATCTTTCAAGCAGGAAGACACGGTGTGAAGCAATGCAGCCGGCTCCACTGAATTTCACCTCCAGTCTGCCAAGCGCACCACAAGCCAGGCAGTTAGCCTGGTACAGCCTGCTGAAAGCAGATAAAACCACATTGACTCAGTTACAACCCAGCTCCTTAATCTTTTCCCAGGGCATGACTGGGGAAAGAGAAATCCCACACGCAGGCATCGGATCCCAGCACATCCTGGGCGAAAGAGTCCAGCAGCCGCGAGGCACGATCACAGCTGCATTCTCGAGAAACGACCGAAAACGGCTTTCGCTCCTGATTGTCCCGTAACAACATTGCCACTTTTCATCCAGCTCTGGCTGTCTGAACTGTTGTTTCAAAGGGGTTAAGAGACCTTTTATATCATAGAATCATAGAACACTAGGACTGGAAGGGACCTCGAGAGGTCATTGAGTCCAGTCCCCTGCCCTCATGGCAGGACCAATGAAGGTTGTGATCAATAAACCTTCCAGGGCCTTTACAGTCAGCACAGAGTGAGCATGGCACCAACACAGGGACCAAAAAGGAGTATGTACGGGAAAGAGCCAGGCAGCCAAAGGGACAAATGACACAGCAGGTGCGTCAGTGCTGCTATTATTCCATAATTCACATGGACACTAAAACTGTTCCCATTCCTTGCAATGGGCACGTTTAGCAACGACACAGTCTCTCGTGAATGCTCAAGAGTCCCTCCTCCTTTCCTCCCACCCCAAACTGGCCCCTGCAGAGAGGGAGAGAGCAGCGGGATCAGCCCATGGAGTCAGTGTGGAGGAAATGCTACTGCCCTAGGAATGCATTTGAGGGTTCTCTCTACAGCACGACCTCACTGGACCCCCAAATGTCGGACAGAGCCTTCAAGGCGTGCTCTAGCTACACACACGCCCTGTTCCTATCTCCAGCTGCAGGGCTGGCCTTACCATGAGGCGAACAGATGCCAGACTGTGGGGGGTGCCACTGGGACCCAGAGAATTGAGACTTTTCAAAGTTTTGGCCCAACTGAGTGGGTAAGGGGGTCTCATTTGAGCTCCCCGCCTCAGGTGCCAAAGTGTTGTGGGCCGGCCCTGTCCAGCTGTGACTCCAGCTCCTGGTGGGAACTTACAGAAGTTAGGGAGAGCTGAGCTTCCAGCCCTTCCTGCACACATGTGGCTGAACCATGATCACTCACACTTTCAAACAGACAAAGATTGAATCAAGCCACCACGGGGACGAAGCATGTTAAAAATCAGCTCCTAGGAAAGGAGAGGTGCAGAGTTATAAGCAAACCAATCTGGATGGAGGTGGGCACTAGAATTAGAACAGAGCAACCTTCCCTTGGAATTTTTGTCCATTGCCTTTCTGGCCTCATACCCCTTTGGTGTGTCATAATGGTGCACGTTTGTTCACCCATGTTTCCCTACCCAGGAGCAGATGCAGAAGTTGAATCTGAACTGAAGCTTGCACATTTGAATTCTCCACGGAAAACAGAGACAATTTCAGTGAAGGCTGCATTTAATATATTTTACTGAGAATGATTCTGAGGCAATAAATTATCCCACCTGATGACAGATGAGCTGATGAAGAGCAAGGACAAAATTTTCAGGTGATTTTGGATGCCAAACTTGGGCCCAGTCATGAGTCACTGAGCACCCACCACTCTGAGGCTACGTTTACACGACGCATTTTTCTCAGCAAAAAATATGCTAATGAGGGACTCATTTGCATGAGTTGCAATCTCATTTGTATATTTTCTGCTGATCCGCTTTTGTGCTAGGGGTTTTTGTGCAAAAACAAGCAGTGTGGACGTTTTCTTTTTGCGCAAAACCCCCTTTTTCCGCAAGATCCTTATGCCCCAAAAAAGGAGGCCTACCGATCTTGCGGTAGCTTGGATGAAGTCAATGGGAAATACAGGAAACTCAGCAACTCTGAAAATCAGGCTCCAGGTGTCTCAAATTGGGCACCCAAAATCAATGCACCTAAAATCTATGGCCTCTCTGGAAAATGCTGGCTGGAGCAGCTTTATAGGACAAAGACATTTTACTAAATCTCAGTGAACAATAGGTGTGATGGCAGCTGCTATTGGAGGAGTTTGTAAGTTACACAGGTGAACTCAGCATCACGATGGACATGAAATTCAAGTCATTACACAGATGGGAAAACTGAGGCATAAAGCCATTAAGGAAAAAATGTTTGGAAGGGTGCATGGGCACATGCATATTTGAAGCTCTGAACATGTGCACGGATGCTTTTAAGGTCTAAACAACATGTCCAACTGCTGGGCCAATAGCAGAATTGGAAAGAAGACCCAGAATTCTTGGCTCCCAGTTTTCTGTTCTAGCCACCTACTGGCCTAAATTCAGACTTTAACATTCATGTGGGATTTTTAATTGCTGGCAGCTAACCGAGGCCACACAGTTCTGTCTTTAGTTTCAGGGATCACCTCAGAACTCAATTGCCCAAGAGCTCCCCTTGGTATCTGAACACCTAAGTTTGAAAACTGGCCTCTCCATCGGTGGGTTAATGCAGCTTCAGGCCCATCCACAAACACCTCCACGTCAAGGGAGCATGTTGCAGCACATTCGCCCGCGGAGCCAGCTGCCTCACAATCCCATTTTGCAGCACGCTGGAGATGCGATCCAGCATGTCTGCAGATGGGTACTTTGGAAGCCTTGGGCATGCTCGGGGGAGGGGGTTGGGTACATGTGAGGCCACCAGGGCTAGACATGCAGGTTGTGCCAGCACACCCAGAAAGGAAGAGCTGTGTTACACAGGCAAGGCTGCAATCCACCTAGGTAAAATAATCTGAGGGGGAGAGGATCCCAGGCTGATCTGGGCCCAGTGTACCCCAAAGAGCTGAGAGAAGCAGCACTGGTCTTCTCCCCAGGCTAGTGTGAGCTGCACATGCTACAGAGACAAAAACCTGGGCGCAGGGAGTGTTTTGAAGCAAAACTTCTCTGGCTGCCATGTTATCTGGAGCTGCCACCATTACAATGTAGAACCACCCCACTCGTAGCTCCTGGGTGGGCAAGGGAGGAAATACCCATCTCTGCTGCTCCTCTGACCTCCCTGGCATCACCCTCAGCTGGCAATTTCCAAATTGCAGAATTTCCCTCACTGAAGGGTTATGGGCACAGAGCCCAAACTAACTATACTTCAAGCACCAGTAATTTAAGCCAAGATCTTGAGAGCTTCGGAGCATCTCCTCCCCACTTGTGTTCCCTCTAATTTTTTCCATTAATGTGTGGAATAAATGTTGGTATGTGCACCAAGGCAAGTGCAGATGTGCACCACCAGTAGAAACACATGCTGCCAGCTGTTGCTCTGCTAATCAGCTGCTAACCTCTCCTGGGTGGCCACCCAAGTGCACAGCTTACAGGGAACACTGCTCCCCGCCCTCCTTACTCCCCCGAGATCCCTGCAGGGCCCTCAGGAGAGCAGGCAGAGAGTGCCAAAGAGGAAGTTCTCCCCAAGGAGCAGATGGGACAACTGGGGCCCTAAGATCAGCTGTAGAATGACCAATGGAGTGACCTCTGAGGCTGCATTCACAACGCCCAGCCTGCAGCTGTTCCAAGCCATCTGGAAATCGAACCCTTGTGGAAAACGAGCAGATCTCATAAGTTTTCACCTCTTTTTCCAAAGGGAATTTTACTCCTAAATATAAGACAACCTAGCAGGTGGGCAGAGGTGTCGCTTGCAGAATAGTTTAAGATACAATCTGTTCATTTTATCCAAACTCTTGTGCTTTTGCCAGACATAAAACCAGGGACACGAGCAAGTTGTGAGTAAGGTCTCATACTCACACAGACACAGACACACATATGGCATCCTGAGCTTAACAAACCCTCAGGCTTTCTAAACATTACTTAGTGAAGACTCTGTCCATGCAGAAGTCCAATGCTGCCAGGGCTGTGTGCCCTCAGTTCTCCCTATCTTCAGCGAAAGTCAAGTCTACTCTGCAGCTCGCAGCATTTCAAAGGGCTGGGCCCCAGGGCTGCCAACATCTTAAATGTATTCTTTAGCAAATACACATTAAAATCTAAGGGTCCCGATCTTGCAAATCTTACTCACATAAGCCATCTGCACTCACATTGATTTGAATGGGATTACTCCCACGAGTCCTTTTAAAAACATCCAATCCTTCACAAAACAGAACCAATTAACCTGAGTCCTGAGCAGATTATACAGGAAGGACTTTCTAGCAACGGCACCATTAAAAAAAAATCTGTTTCCTCAATTGTTTCCACACCAGGTCACCATCCCACTATATTCTTCAGTCACATTCACATATAAAGAAAAGTTACCCACATTTGTTTCCTGGGGAGGGAGCCTGTACCATATTTATGAGTGCTCAATACACACCAGATTTTGAGCTCCCATTTAGACACCTGAATTTAGGGACTCAAACTTCAAAAGCACTGAGTCTCCAAAAGGTCTCATTGTGATGCTTATGACCAGATTTTTGAAAGAGCTTCACGTCCAATATGCTGAGCTGTCTGAAAAATCTTGTGACTTACTTAGGTACCTAAACAGAAGCAAAACCTCTTTGAAAATCAGGCCCATTAAGAATTGGGAGCAACACGTATATGCTTCAGAAAGTTCAAAAGTATGGCTCCATTTAAATAAGAGATTTTATTCAAGCAGATCTTACTGGTGATTACTGGGAGCTGCACTTTAGAAATCCCCAAACAAATAATATTAATGTACTTACCCAGACAGAACAAGGGTAAGTTTCGCATCATTCTGAGCATGCAACATTTTTAAATGAAATTTCTAATACTTGAAACAAATTAAAACAATGGCATTGACTTGAAAATGTGCATTTCTTTAAAAAAAGGAATCTGCTTTTCATGAAAACTTAGTTAATTTTTTACTTTTTTAATCTCTGTCACAGAAAATTGCAAACTGTAAAACTTGTTTCCAATCCTGCGCTTGTTTTTGCAAGCCCCCAATTAAACTTGATAAATGTCACAGTGAAATCGACAGGGGAGAGGGCTATACATGAAATGTCTTGAAATAAACTCCTAGCAGCAGCGAGGCAGCCAAGTGCTTAACCCAGCGCAGAAATCCAATTTGAGCTGGGAGCTTTGGTTTTGCTCTACTGATCTGCAGAAAGTTGGAAGGAAATTAAAAAAAAAATCTAATTTGAGGAAAGTCCATTTCTTTAAAAAAAAAAAAAAAAAAATCCCCAGAATTATCTTTGAAACAGGATGGACTTTTTGTCATTTCTCACTTTGGGGTTAGCTACAATCCTTTAAAATCCAGAAGATGCTAAGTCTCTCTCCATATATATTCCTTAAGATATTTGTTCCCACTCACATAGGAAGTTTGTAGCAATAAAGCCAACATGTTGTATAGTAAGCAGAATTTTTAGAAGGCCTCCTCACCCACAATTTGGCCAAATTTTCAGAGCTCGATACATTGTGTGCTAGTCACTTTTGGGAACACTGTATCTGCTGACCACTTGCTAAACTAGCTTCATGAAACTGCAGAAAGACTCCCATTGACCCAGATAGCTTTGGATCAGACCTAGTAAGCAGCTACATGGTGGGAAAAACCCAAGTAACCGCCTACTGGAGTTATAGACAATTATGGTTAATACAAACCATTCCTAACTCATTTCAATTTCTAATGTTCTTTGCAACTAAATCTAACCAAAAGCAATGAATTGTATCAACCTGTGACACAAAAATATTTTCGTTTCTCCCCACCTACCTCAGTGGAATTTTTTTCCCCCCTTCTCCTAACACCTGTTCCGTTAAGAGAGCTCTGTTGTTTTGTGAAACTGTTGGGGTAATCCTGCGATGCTTGGAAGAGAGGCAAGACTTTGTGTCTGATTCATAGAAAATGTACTCCTTAACGCCTCAAACACCATGCTAGCAACCGCGATTGGCAGCTGGGTTTGGTAGCATCTGGGTGCATTTGTGATGTATGTGAAGATGTGCATGGTACATGTTACAGAGACTTTATAGAGTCTCTACGTGGCACAAATACCTAAACCCTTTTATGCAGTTTTATGGGTTTTGGGATTGGAAAGCAAACAGCATTTTTTAACACAGCCACTCGCATCATTTCAGCTGTAGCATGGCAAAGGCCTGGCTCACACGTAGAGACCTGAATTGGGGCTAATTCTCTCTCATATTTTTACCTGGATCAGAGAGACTCATTTTTCCGAAGCTACAACTGAAATCCTCATTGCTGCAAAGCAAAGAGGGAAGTTTGAAGTCAGTGCTCCATTTTGTGGTTGGCTGGGATTGTCAAAGGAGCACCAGAGAATCAGATGCCCCCAAAACCCATTGAAATGCAGCGAAACTGGTAACTTAGCCTCTCGTAATATTTTGCACTTACACAGCGTGTTCCAGCTGCAGATCTCAAAACCCTTTGCTAATCTGGGTAAATATATTATCCCCCATATTCTAGTGCTGGGACTCCAATGACCACGCCAAGCACCAAATTCCTTTCCCCCTGAATCCTTAATCCAGGGCTTACTCACTAACAATACATCAATTACCCTATTGTGTCTCCACAAAGCACCTGGCTCAGCAGGAAGCTCACAGAGTTGCACCCTGTGGTAGTATTTTTCATCCTTCCCTTCTTCCTGAAGTTACAGCCCCCCTCCTCTGTGCCTTGTGGACAGCAGCCCTCAAGACAGTTGGGGGGAGAGCTCAGTTTGTAACGGGGATCAGAAACATCCATCTAGGGAATGGCTGGGGTTTTTATTCCTCGCACCGCCCAGCTCTGCTCTCACTTACAACCTCCTCAATCTAGAGCGGGTTACTCTGGATTTGCACTGGTGTAACTAGGACTGGAATCTAGCACTACCCATTCATGCTCAAAACAAGCACAACTGGAATTCGATCACGCCCAGCTCTTTTTTTTTTTTTTTAAATAAATAACTGCACCAGGATTTTTTTTTAAATGAAAGTAGACACCGTTTAACGCCATTTTCAAGTCAGGGGCAGACGTTGTCTCTGATGCAGAGCTGGGATACCTTTAGTGGGTCAGTCGTTTATTTCTTTAATGGACTGACCCAGCAAGACACCTGCTGTTCCCTCATAGTGGGGTTCTCTCGGGATCCGCTCCTAACTGCAGGGAGGAGGAGGAAGGGAAGGGGTTGGCAGAAGAAGGAATTTAGGACTAAAGGGCTAGACCTTTCAAAGAAGTTTTAGAATCGTTCATCCCTTTGAAACAACCAGAGCAGGACAGTATCCTAACAACACCAAAGCGAACGGCAAAACTCCCACTGGCTTGAATGGGGCCAAGATTTTGACATCACAGCAACAGCATTAGGTACAATGACTTGGTATCCCCGGTACTAATTATAAACATTACCTGGCATTGATATGAAAGCCTGGGGAATTCTATAGGGTTCCCATGGAAAATTAGCAGCCTGAGTCTCTCAGCACAAGTGGCATTTTCAAGCATTACCAATAATGCCTTGGGGCCTGATCCCACTACCATGAGATCAGGAGCAAACTGGAATGTAAACCTCTTCCATGCAGAGCAAGTGGTACTCCTGCCGCCGCCATCGGAGCGAGAGGTTTCTCCGCACACATGAGGAGAAGGCTAAAAGTGAGAATGTGGCCAACTCCAGGGTGCGATCCTGCTGTCTTTACCAACTCCAGATTCCAAAGGATTTCAAGGGGAATTTTTGTTCCAGCAAGGACAAGCCCAAAATCTGCAGCTGGTGTCTATCACTGTCACGCTAATTAAGCTAATTCTTACATTAAAAGCCTATCTCCGCGTAGAGAAACAAAGGTATGAGGAAAATGGCAAATGGCAATTGCTAATGGAAAATCCAGAAGGCCTAGCTCCGAGTCCCTGCTGCTGTATGCAAATTCCACTGGTCCCAGCCCCCAGTAGAACCACGAACCCATTTGCTTGTTAAAGGCCCAGTCCGGCACAAGTTCAAGCATTCTCTCCTCCCAGTGACTTGGCTGGGAGCACTCAGCACCGTTGTGGGAGGTGGTCAGCACCTTGCAGCTTTGGACTCCTACACCTTGGAGGTTAAGAGACTTTTGGGGCCTAATGCTGCCCCACTGACATCGATGGAAGTTCTGTAAACTGACTTCAAAAAGAGCAGGAACCAGCCCTAGAAATGGGAACATTTCAGGTTTTGCTTAAAAAAGGACTGCGATTCTGGGCCCAATCCTGCATTCCGTGTGCACCCAAAACTTTCATTGACTTCAGTGGGGGCTTTGGTTGCACAAGGGACACAGAATTAGGCCCTCAAGAAGACTAACTAACTGACCCACCCAAGCCACCAGCAACACCATGAATTACCAAGCTGGACTGTATGGGTGTGTCTCGACAGCAGGCTTTTTTTTTTTAAAGTGGACTTTTTTCAAAAAAAACTTCCCCTGCGTCTAGACTGCGACCGCGTTCTTTCGAAATTAAATTGAAAGAACGTGGCAGTTTTTTTGACCGTGGCAAACCTCATTTTACGAGGAAGAACGCCTTTTTTCGAAAGTGCTCTTTCAAAAAAAGGCGTTCTTGAATGCAAACAGAGTTTTTCGAAAGAGAGCATCCAGACTTCCTGGGTGCTCTCTTTCTAAAAAGTGGCTCCCTTTTTTGAAAGAAGTGGTTCCAGTCTAGACGCTCTCTTTTGAAAGAGGCTTTTTTGAAAGATTCGAAAAAGCCTCTTTCGAAAGAAGCTTGTAGTCTAGACGTAGCCATTATGACACAGCCCTGGTCTTTTGCCCTTCCTTGGGGGTATTTACAAACGTGAGAATTTCAAAATTGAAGCTGAATTCTATTTCCTGGCTCAAGTTTTAAGATTTGAGGCAAACCTCTCTCATTCTGATAGGAAGCTGCATTACAAAAAGGTTTGATTGAATACAATTTATTTTTAGTTGGTCAGAAAATTCCAAATAATACATAGCTCTTTGTCTACACATATAGAGTGAAATGCTGGCCCCCACAAAGTTTGTGGGATCTTTGTAGTTGACTGCAGTAGTACCATGGTTTCACGCAGAGAATCGATGCAGCAATCCTGTGAACACTTAACATGTGTGTAATTTTTTTTCACATGAAATAATTCCACTGAATTTGATGAGCGTACTCATGTAAGCAAAGAATACGCATGTGGCCATGCATTTGCAGAGTCAGAATCTACATATGTTTAAGAGGATGATATTTTTGTAAGATAAATGTCAGCAAACATATTAAAGTGTAGGGAGTTGCCCAGGTCAACTTTTATATGACAAGAAAATAAATTACAGAAAATTCTGTCCTTGAAATGTACTACTAAAACCACAACTGAACTATCATTATATCTGGAAGATATGGAAATTATATCTGTAACAAATTAATGGTATTATAAGTATTTATAAGACACCTATCAAAAAAGAAATTTAATTATTACGCTATGATTACCGTGGAAAATAGGTATATGTATAACCTATGCATTTATTTGTAAATGCTGGTATAATATTTCAACAGTTTTAAAAGAAATATTCACTGTGATTTTCTGTTGTGTGTATGTGTAAAAGCAATATAATATATGTAATTTAACAGTAACATAACGTCTGTGGGTAAGTTTACAACACGATCATTTTCTTTTCAGTAGGAACATTTCCTTTCATTCTTTTGCCCAAATTGTTACATTCTTCTGATACACCAATTAATCAATGCACTTTAAGGATCTTGGTTAAATATCCCTTTACACCCTTTTTTATTTGCATAAAAAACCAGGGAAATGTATCAGAAAATCTCCACCCCCAAAATTAGCAAGCAATACAAAATGTAATTGCTTCTAATGGGTCTAGGGGTGTTCTGATTTTTCTTTACTTTTTGTGAGGCAGGGTGGGAGAAGTAGGGCACTGGGGTGGTAGTGGGAATATTTTAATGATTCCAAAGCATATCTCCTGTAGTCTTCCTCATCTGTAACTGATTTCGGTTTGTGGCAATTTCTCATCCTTCAAGCCATGAATCACTCTGGGGAAAGCAGGGGTGGGGAGAAGCAGCAAAAATCTGGTCTTGATAAATCGGGAAGAAAATACAGCAGGTTTGTTTTTTATTTAACTCACAGGAGGAGAAGAAGAAGAAAAGTTTTTCAGCTGCAACAGTATGTAGCAGTTTGCAACTTTATGTGCAGGAAAATTGCTTTTGGAAAGGGGTGGTCACTTACCATGAAGTAGATTGAAGGAAAATCCCATAAGGTCCTTGGCTAGAAACTCCGAGGGAAGCCAGCAGATCAATAGAGACCACACTCCAAGGGTAAAAAATTCAGATTACCCCAACAAATCAGCTACTAAAAAGCAGTGGTATCTTCCCTGAATCTCCCCCGAGGAGAAAAGAGAAAACAATGAGCAAGCCCAGCTCAGCACCCCAAATCTGTATCCTCTCCAAATAGGGAAATCGAGGGAGAGAAAAAGGATCTGCCTCCCCGTGCAAGTCTGTTACATCCTCTTCCCCAGCAGCAGCATCCTGAAGTGCAGGGAATCCAGAGGGGCAAAATCCTCGCCAACCTAGAAGTGCAGAAACTTCCTCGGCCACCAGCCAACAGGTAGGAGAAGAGCAAAAATAATTCTGAATCGTAACAAGCGGCTGGGTGAGATCCGGTGTCAGGCGACAGAACCCAAAAGGTGCAGAGGGGTCAAGCCCCTCCAAACAGAATCTCACAATCCACTGGGAAAGGAAAGGAAAGGGGGGGGGGGAATCTTTCCAGGGGAAAAAAAGTCAGAGGAGTCCCAGTTCACTCCAGTTCAACAGCGCGAAAGGCTGCAGAACCCCCCCAGCCAACACTTTCCCCCAGTAGAGAAAAATAGTGGAGCTTGGGAAACTCAGCCAGGGACTGGAAGGACCCAGCCCCTCCTAGCCATCTCCCCGTTCTCCCAAAGGCTCCCTGCCGGCGGAGAAATGCCAGGAAGCCCACCGCAAATGGCAAACTCCACTTCAGTGCAGAGAAGTCTCTATCCCCTCCTGGCTCAGACTGGAGAGAGCAGCACTGCACAGGAAAATCACAATCGGTCTGTCTCTCCCTCACACACACACACACACACACACACACACGCAGAGCAATTCCAGGCTGCCTTCAGTAAGGAAAGGGGCTTGACTCGGAGAGGATCTGATTATATTGTACCAGACAGGAATGAGCAAGCAGGGACAGGAAAGATTTAAAGTGCCCTCAACCTAATTTCTTCGAGGTTTATGCTTCTCTCTCTTCCTCTCTCTCCTCTACCGCTCAGCCTGGGGAGGGGCCAGCTGCAGCTAAAATACAGGGCCAGAGATCTGCTGAATATTCCAAGAAACACAGAGAGAGAGTGTTGATGGTGGTGGTTTTAATCTGAGCTCACACTATTTGTTTTCAATTTGTCGCGATCCCGCCCCCCAACCTGCTCTTCCCTAACTTCAGCCAGACATTGTGGACTCCAATCCAGTCCTTTACTCCCGCTCATCTTCATAGCCACCTTTCAGACGTGCTAGTGCCAGCAGGGGCGGCCGTCCATATAGGCAAACTAGGCGGTCGCCTAGGGCGCCAAGTTCAACGGGGCACCCAATGGTGGCGCAATATCATTGAGGGGTTTGGAGGCGGGGGCGCCGACCGCACGGTTCGCCATGGGCCCCAGTCTAGGGCCGCCCCTGAGTGCCAGCAAGGAGCAGAGACCCCCAGAAGGAGGAGGGTGGTGTCGATTCCTGATGCGCCCAGTTCTTCAGCGATGTTGCAGATCAGGTCGACTTGTTCCAGTTGTTAATGACTAAGAATTTAGAAACAACAATAAAAGTATGGAAGGTGTATAAATCGCCCTGCTTTGAGGACTAAACCGTCCTCTCAATCTGGTGGGGACAAGGAAGGAACTTTCCGTATAGACATAGGTGGTTCCATAGCTCCCTAATGCACCAACCTTGGAGCTATCTTGTGTTGGCCACTGTCAGAGACAGGATGTCGACTATGTCTTCCTATGCTCTTAATTCTCAGGGAGCATCATCAGAAGGGCTCCCTTCCAGTGAGATCGGGACAGCCTTCTCATGGACCTCCTTTGCACTTGGCCAATGTTATGATTAGTGCCCTGCGCGGATACGAAATGTGTATCCACAGCCGTATCTGCGAAAATGCGCCGCAGATATCCACATCCATCTCGGCGGATGTGAGTTCCTGTGGCTATAAAGCACATATCCGCAGATGTGCAGGGTTCTCGATACAAACTTTGTATCTGTATTTACATCTGCAAAAATGAGCTGTGGGGATCGGCATTCACATCTGTGGATGCGGATGCCTGTGGATAGAAAGCAGATATCGGCAGATTTGCAGGGCTTTATTTATGGTTCATTGCACTGCAACCTCCTTCTGACAACAAAAATTACTTCATGACCCCCAGGAGAGGGGGAACTGAAGCTGGGCCTGCCAGAGCCCCAGTGCCCCAAAGCGGGGAGGAGGGGCCCAAACACAAGCTCCAAGCAGGAAGGCCAAAGTTAAAGCCCAGGCAGGGAGCCTGTACCATGAGCCCGGCCACACAAGACTGAAGTCCTTGGATTTTGGCTTTGGCTCCAGGCAATGGGGCTCAGGCTTCAGCACCAGGTCCCAGCAACTCAAAGACAGTGCTGGCGAGCCCATTAAAATGGGGCCCTGACCCAGAGTTTGAAAATGGCTGGTTAGCTGATGAAATGGTAAAATCAAGAGTCGGATCAGTTTCATACGTGATGTCCTTTCTCTGTGCACAGTATCTAGGCCTGCTACTGAGCCGGGGGAAGACAAGGGCCTGGCGATTCAAAAAGGCCCGGGCTCCCAGCTGTCACCATTGCTACTACTTTAAATCGCCGCCAGAGCCCCAGACAGTGTGCTCCGGGCAGTGCTAAGGGCTGGCTGGAGAGGGGTGGGGCAAAGCGTGACATGGTCACTCTAGATGGCATTGATGGGTATCCCACCCCTTCTGCCTGAGGCTCCACCCTTCCAGAAGCACAGGTCCACCACCCCCAACCTTGCCCCGGGGCCCAGGAATTCTGTCAGCCCCCCGACTGTATCTTGCCAATGCAAGCTCATTTTTTGAGGAGTACAGGATCTGTCGAAAAATCACCCCGCTGTCAGCAAAACCACGTCTAAACCGCGGTTTCAGTTTCAAAAAGGTGCTTTTCGAAACAGCGCCAGAACACGATTATGCAAATGAAGCACGGGATAGTTAAATCCCCGCTTCCTTTGCACTTTCAATGTGCTTTATTTACATACCTCTGCCGACAGAGGGGTGTCGTGTAGACGTAGCCTCAAGTCAATGCTAGAAGAAACTGTCACAAAAAATACGGCTGATAAAAAAACGGATTTAGTAACCAAAGGGAATATAGTAAATTTGGGGTAAGCCATTCAGCATAGTGCCACACCAACATACAATGCTGGCTAAATCCCAAATCAATAAGATTAACAGCACTGATGTAAAATTATGCAGTGTACAGATTATGGAGTGGCAAACCCTCAGATTGGATTATAGTGCCTGGGATCTCAATGGGACATGATACTGTGCCATACAATTTAATATTTTTAGGATGAAATCTTATGGGGGAAATTTTTAAAAGCTCCCAAGTGCACTAAATCCTTTACAGACTTTTGAAAATCTCCTTGTAAATCAGCCATGACCAAACATGCCAGCATAATCAAATTCAGTGGGGTAACAAATACACAAAATAACAGCACTGTGTTACAAAATGCTTTGAAAAAGATTGAAATTGCAGGCAACCGGATGAGGTGCAAAGATGCCAAAACATTTATATCAAAACAATGAAGGCTCCTGAATGCAAATAGTACCATGAAAACCAGGGTAAAGTCACCCAAGTACCCTCAAACACACAGTCACTCTCTCCCATACACAATTCATCCATACTGCAAGCAAATCAAGTCACCAACTGTCATCACCACACTATTACCCCTACACCCTTAACTCTGCCCTCTGAGAACAGAATTTTTGCTTCCTAATCTGTGGGATTCTGGCTTGGGTATTATTTTCCCTTTGAAACTTCCCCTCTTTTTAAGGAGGTTTGTACATGTGTACTATATTGTGTTGTTATTGGCAAAAGGGTGTGGACGTGTTACGTGATTTGCAGAGTAACTTTAGATGTTAGAAAAGGGAGAAATACAGCAAATCTGTAGATTTGTGCTCGGCATGCCACAGAAGATAGAGTTAAGGCTGTCTGGGTAAAAAAAAAACAACCTAATAGAAGGTTTGCATGAAGAAAAGATGGCTCCTTGCCTTATGCCTTGATCAGCGTTTTCCCTTTCTCCTGACAGCTTAGTACTGAAGCTGGAACCGGGAGACAGTCACATGGGGCCTGATCCAACATCTGTGAAAGGCAGTGGAAGTCTGCCCTGATTTTAGTCTGACATTGGATCAGATCCACAGAACTTGAATAGTGTTAATGTGCCTCCTTCCACTCCGCAGCCCTTCACTCACCACTTCTCACTCTCCATATGCTCATGTGGCCTAAATGCTCCATTAACAGACCATGATGATTGTTGTGAATGCTGAGCAGCAAAATACAATGATTCCTAAGACACAGAAGTCAATTCTCACAACCCCACATGAGGTCACATTCATTAGGTCTATTGTTTTCCCCTATGGCCATAGTCAGGCTTGCTCAAATGTGCACATATCCCTGCCATAAGAGGAGAGATAAATAAGGCTGGGACGTTTCAGCTTCCAAAAGAGATGACTAAGGGGGGGAAGATACGATAGAGGTCTATAAAATCATGACTGGTATGGAAAAAGTGAATAAAGAAGAGGTGTTTATTCCTTCCCATAACACACGTCACCATATGAACTTAATAGGTCACCAAATGACACAAGTCACCATATGAAATTAATAGTGTTACCAAATGAAATTAATAGGTAGCAGGTTTAAAATGAAAAAAAGGAAGTTCTTCTTCACACAATACAGTCAATCTGTGGAACTCCTGGCCAGAGGATGTTGTGAAGGCCAAGATTATAACAGGGTTCAAAAAAGAGTTAGATACATTCCTGGTAGATAGGTCCATCAATGGCTATTGGGCAGGAATAGTGTCCCTAGCCTCTGTCAGAAGCTGGAATGGGCAACGGTAGGGTTACCATTCGTCCAGTTTTTCCCAGGCATGTCCTCGTTTTCACTTGTTAAATCTCTGTCCAGCTGGCTATTTTAAATGGCAAAAAAATCTCCTGGATTTTGCCCTGTAAAGAGGATCGGGGAGGGGGCTGCGGCACGTGCCTGTCACATGGAATGTTCGGTTTGAACTCTTTGCACGCGCCCCAGCGCTGGAGGGAAAAGTGCGTGGCTGGGGTGGTGGCGGTGGCTCCGGCAAGACCCAAGACAGGGCCAATGTGGGGAGAGGGGTTGGCTCCGTCCATGGACTCACCGCATTACCCTCCACCCTGCTAGATTATGTCCCCAGCTCTGGGGGAGGGGTGGGGCATTGGATTAGAGCGGGGGAGGGGAGGGCTGAGGGTGCCTGGCTCTGGGGGAGGGGTGGGTTAGAGCAGGGGGCCTGGGAGGGCTAGGTTGGAGTGGGAGGGCTGGGTGTGCCTGGCTCTGGGGGAGGGTTGGGTGAGAGCAGGGGGCCTGGGAGGGCTAGGTTGGAGTGGGAGGGCTGGGTGTGCCTGGCTCTGGGGGAGGGGTGGGTGCACTGGGTGAGAGCAGGGGGTCTGGGAGGGTGGCTGGTTCTGGGGGAGGGCAGGGGAATTGGGTTAGAACAGGGAACTGGGCATTAGAACTTCTGGCTTCTTTCCTTTCCTGTAGGCAGGCAGTGGGTCTGCGGGTTAGATTTGGGGCTTCCAGTCTCAGCTCTGTGGGAGTTGGTGCTTGGTGGGGCGGGCAGGGGCCAGCAGGATTCCTGAGTTCTTTTTCTAGCCAAGCCACTTCTCCCCTCGGTGCCTTTAACTTCATGTCCCAGGATGGACCCCAGCCAGCAGCCTCCTTGGCCCCCCACTCTCTCCTCCTGGCTCTGCAGCAGCCCGAGCTGCTGGCTGGTTGGTGGCACTGCTGGAGCCCGCGGTGCCATGCGTCTCGGGGCAGTGCAGCAGGGAAGTGGGAGCCTGGCATACGGAGTCCCCTCGCACCGGGGGCAGCGGCAGCCCTGGCAGCAGCAAGGTGGCGGCCAGAGTCCCGAGTTTGGCGTGCACAGGGACGAGCTTGCCAGCTCCAAAGTCCAGCCTCCTGTGTGAGTGGAGCAGCCACCGCCGCAGCAGCACCGGCAGGCACCCGGCGTCCTCTTTTCTGAACGTTCAAATTTGGTAACCCCAGGCGACAGGGGATGGATCCCTGTTCTGTTCACTCCCTCTGGGGCACCTGGCATTGGCCACTGTCAGCAGACAGGATCCTGGGCTAGATGGACCTTTGGTCTGTCCCAGTGTGACTGTTCTTATGTTCATATCCTATCTAATTAGCCCTTTCCACTGCCTAATCCATTAAAGCCTGGCATTGGATATCTACCAGGAAGTCATGCTCAGTCTTCTGGGAGCTTCACTTTCTTACCCACTTTTACAGGCCAGCTGACATGCACTCGCGGTGCCAAGGGCTCCTAGCTTGTCAGGACAGGACTATGAGCTGTGGGTGTAAGAGCTTCTTATAAATTAAACTGAAACAGTTTCGCTTATTTTTTATTTAGTGCCTGCCCATGGTTGGGACTCTGGAAAATACCTGCTGGGAAGGGCAGCTGGGAAAAACGAGAATCCAGGGCAAAAGGGAGTGGCAAGGAAAATAATTGTTCTCTTAGGCTGCAGCAGCTGGAGTTGTGCTGCCTTTCTTCCTCCACTAACCACTTTGTTCACCACTTCACTGGCATATTCTAAGCGGCCCTTGACCTTCATGAGGCAGGGATACAAGGTATTTGCCTGTCTAAGAAAGGGCACAGAAGAGAGGTTGGGCTTAAGGTTAATCTGCTAAGATCCACTGGTCTGGGATTCATGCTAGCTGGGCTCAAATACTGGCTCTGCTACTGACATCCTGCATGACCTTGGGCAAGTCACTTTATCTCAGTGGGCCTCTATTTCCCGTCTGTAAAATGACAAGAAGAGCATATTTCCTTTTTTCACAGCTTCTGTCTATTGAGAACGTACATTCTTGGCCAGAGGGGCTATTATCTGCTGAAGTCAGAGACAACTTCCTTTTGGAGCAAAATAAACCCAACATCAACAGCAAGAGTCTCCCCCTACCAAAATACATAGCACGTGTACATCAACCTTTTCTTCCAACAGCTGCTAGCTTCCTTTAGGAGTCAGTGTCGTGATCCAAACAGCCAGGAATTTTCTCCCAGCGGAGTGGGGCGCTCACTAAAATCAGAGGAGTTAGGTTCAGAATAGATCCTGGAGCTAGCGCTAACGTATACGTTCAGAACTCCGACTCTGAGACCGGGGAGGGGAAAGAATTCACGGGGGAAGACACAGGCACTGACTGAACAGTGACAGATGAAACAGATCTCATGGCATAGAATTTCCTATTGCAAGTGCAGGTGGATGCCAGGTGGGGAGGGAGAACGGGCCGAAGGGCCCAAAGAGGGTGCCCTTACCGTACCACGCTGAAAGTGTGTGGCTATCGAGTCTCACAGTGACAGAGGAGCTGAGAACTTGTGTGTATGATGCCCCCTTATGTCTCGTGGTGCTGCTAAAACCCCTCCCACATCATCATGTCCTAGCTGAGCCCCACGCCAGGCAGGGAGGGTGATACACAGCTCAGGCCTTTCTCTGCACGTTCACAATACCGGCTCAGTCCATGCTGGACAATGCACCTGGCCAGGGGTGTCATGCCCCCTCCCCGCTTTTTACTAGCTGTAAGGGTAAGCAACAGGGTTAGGGTTGGGTAGGGGGAGAGTAGCAAGCGGGGATGGAGCTTGGGGGAAGAGGTGGGGTGGTGGAGGAGCTTTGGGGAGAAGAGGCAATGGGGGGCAGGGGCCTGAGGGTGCTTCCGCCGCTCCGGAACCTGCCTGAATGTGCTGGGAAGAGATGATATTGAAAACGAGGCCAGAGGGGAGATCTCAGGCATTGCACAGCCGTAGGCCCTGAAGAGGAGCTCGGAATAAGCGCGAAAGCTTGGCTTTTTTTAACCCACAGAAGCGGGTCTAATACAAAATATCCCCTCCCCCATCTTGTCAGCTTTAGGACAGAGAGACACAAGCTTCTCGCTGAACCTTTGTTTACAGACAGACCAGTTTTGGCCGGGTAGGAAGGCCTGAGTTGTAGAGGTTAACTTGGCCAAGGGGGTGGCACGGGGTAAGTCAGGGGTGGCCAACCCGCGGCTCGCGAGCTGCATGTAGCTCTTCCCCCACTGAAGTGTGGCTTGCGAAGCCGTCCCTGCGCCCATAGGAAACGTCCCCGGCTCCCTGTGCTCACTGGAGTAGGGGAGCCATCCGCTGTGGCGATTCAAAATGGCTCCACCAAGAGCCTGATGTGGCCAACAAGCCTTGTCTTTTCTTTCAAAGGGGCAGTGTCCTTCCCCACCCCCAACAACACTGGGGGGGGGGGGAGCTGGGGGGAAGCTCTGCTTTTCCTCAACAAAGTTGCTAAACAAATATTCTGGTGCAGCTCTTCGCATTTTTGCTGCCGCTGTTTCGGCTCTCTTCGTTTAATGGGTTGCCCACCCCTGGTGTAAGCGGTATGGGTAGACCCAGCTAGCAAAGTCTGGGGCCAATGGTCAGGGCTCAGGCTGTAGGGAGATACCTGGCTAGTGTGGGGCAGGGGCTGTCATAGGGGCACAGAGCCAGCTGGCAGAGCTAGAGTTCCCCAAGCAGAGTGCCTGGCAGGGGACCCCAGACCCAAAGTACAGGGACAGACCTGCCTGGCAGCAACGCAAGTGAGAGACTCACTTGGCTGGAGCAGGAATTCAGGACAGACCCCACGGGAGGGACTGGCCAATAGGGACAGACCTGGTGGTGGGGTGCAGCGTCTGACCTCCAGGGAGAGACCTGTCTGGCAGGAGCTAAACTTGGTTCTGATTAAAAGGATTTATCATAGAACTCATTAGAAAACATCTGGGCTTGGCAAGGGATCTGGAATGTGCTTCGGCCGTGGAGCTCTGCTCTTCCTGCGTCCTGAGAATGTGAGCTCCCGCAGGGTAAGACTCGAGCCAGCTGTTTCCTCTAATCCCATCAGCCTTTCCTTCCACAGGGGTCCAAGAACTCAGCGAGAGAGAGGAAGAAAGAGAAAGGCCGGTTCCCGCCCCTTGGTGACTGGGATTAGTGGTTTCTCTGTGCTGCAGTGCCAACACATTTGGGGGCCCTGGGGGCAGTATTAAAAACCCCCCACCACTCCCCTCCCATCTCTGAGCAAGTCCAAGTGTGTTTAATCACTTCATTTCCCACCTTACCCAATTGCTCCTGCCTCCAGGCATCCAGGGCCCCTTCCTCCCTCCCTCCTCCAGGCTGCTGGTAACTCAGGTCATACGGAATCTGTCTTCCATTAAATCCATGGCTGCAGGGACATGTTTGATCAGTGTCTGGAAACAGGGTGTTGGGATTAATTCACAGGTGCCCTCTTTGCCTTAGAGCTCAAGTCCTTTTCTTCTGCTTTAAAAAATCTGTTCTGTTTTACTAGGTTAGAAAAGGCTAAATCCCATCTGACAATGATCTTACTTTCCCAACAGGGCTTTCTTCCCAAATCTCTCTCAAAATGCGTGGTTATTATACTTTTTATTACACCAATGGCTAGAGGGGCCCTAGTCAGGATCAGGACTCCTCTTGCTCAACACTGTTCACAAAATAAGAGGCTGTTCTTGCACCAAAGGGCTTACTAAATATTAGCAGACTACACAATCTAATAGTATGTACCTAGACACAGGGAACGCTTTGTCCACTGCTAAAATGTTGCCAGCGCTGGAGCCGTCTGGTGGTTTGGCCCAAGGAACACCACTTTATAGATTAGGACGGGAAGTTAGACGACTACTGTAAACTCACAGGATTTTATGATGAATTTACACAATGTTGGGTGCTCTTTCTAAAGTCCTAGCTTCTGGAATCCTGCTCCTACCTGAGAATCTCAGCTCTATCTCTCTTTTTTTTTAAAGTGAGTTTTTAGTCGTCGTAGTGGCCGAGAAAAACCTGGAAAAGGTGACCTGTAAAGGGTCAAAAAAACAGAAAGCAAACTCAAGCTTAAAAAAAAAATCATGATTTTTAAGCCAGTCTCCTGAATTGTGCCTTTTTGTTTGAGGTTGGCAGGACTCGTATAACCAATTGGAAAATTAGTATTTTCCCCCAAGGGATTGGGCCAGAAGACTTACCTTAATACCTCTTCATCTGCAAGAAGCACCATTGGATGAGGAACAACCATAGGCTTGTCTTCACTAGGAAGATATATTCATGATAGCTACCTCCATGTGCACCTCCACCTTTTCTCTCTCTTCTATGCGAGTTAACACCTCCTACCAAAAGACAGCTGGGCCACATAGGATAGGTCTGGATCAACTACCAGGGGTGGGGACTCCTTTTTGGGTCAGGTGCCATTGACCCATAGAAAAACCAGTTGAGGGCCGCACACAAGAGAGAAACAAATAAAACAAAACAAACCAAAGCAAACCCCCTCCCCCCCAAAAAAAACCCTCACTGAGAAAGAGAAAAAAAAAGTCTCCACATTCCCCTTGCACACCAGGGCTTTGAGGCGCCTAGGCTAGTAGATTTTGTGTGCTCCAGTTCTGTAGGGGGATAGCAAGGGGGCTGGAGCGCCAGTGTGGGTTCCCCAATGCTGGGGGGAGAGTCTGAGCCTTGGGGACTAGATCCAGACAAAAGCCCAGGGCCACATCCAACCCACGGGCCTTAGGTTCCCCATCCTTGATCTTCATAGATGTAGAAGACATTCACTTGCAGACACTAGTGACTAGGGAAAAGGTGGAGGAGTAAATTAAGGTAGCTAACTCCCCTGTATTTCTCTAGTGTGTATGTGCCCTGTAACGAGACATGTCTCAAGCAGGTCTTGTACAACAGCTAACATGTTTCAAGGGGTGGGGTTTGCGAAGCCAGTTCCTGCCCCATATTGTCTTGCCCTGCCTCACTCTCAGCCCTTCCCACTTGTGGCTCCATCTCAAACCCGTCAAAATGGAATTAAGGCCATTCCGGGTCCAGACACAACAATAATGAAAAATAGATCGCATGGCTCCGCGTATATCAGAGCTACTTCTGAAGCTACTGCTGCAGCCCAGGAGTTAACACTGTGAATTATTTCATGGGCTACTTTAAGAAAGTTCCATGTTATTATAGGTTCTTCCTGTGCTTCGCGACGCCACAGTGACCTTTTCTTTATCTGCCAATCTGCCTCTGTTTATGCCAACTATGGATATCCAATTCAGGTTTTTGCAGATAGCAAAGAGGATCCTCCTCCTACTCCTAAACCTAACAGCTGTGTCTACACTGGCAAGTTATTCCGGAAAATCAGCCGCTTTTCCGGAAAAACTTGCTAGCTGTCTATACTGGCCGCTTGAATTTCCGGAAAAGCACTGACGATCTAATGTAAAATCATCAGTGCTTTTCCGGAAAAACTATGCTGCTCCCATTTGGGCAAAAGTCTTTTTCCGGAAAACTGTTCCGGAAAAGGGCCAGTGTAGACAGCACAGTAGTGTTTTCCGCAAAAAAGCCCCGATCGCAAAAATGATGATCGGGGCTTTTTTGCGGAAAAGCGTGTCTACATTGGCCACGGATGCTTTTCCGCAAAAAGTGCTTTTCCGGAAAAGCGTCCTGCCAATCTAGACACGCTTTTCTGTAAACGCTTTTAACGGAAATCTTTTCCGTTAAAAGCATTTCCAGAAAATCATGCCAATGTAGACGTAGCCAACTTGTTCCCAAGCATTTAGGAGCCTTCTTCCTGAAGCAACAACAAATTCCACATGCTGCATGCTGTCTTCTGTGGCGCAGGGAAAGGCACTGTGCAAACTTTCCCACACTGGCATTGCAATGCACTTCCAGTCCTGGCCTGCAAACCCACCCTACCTCTTCCAGTCCTCACTCACCAACTGTCCCTCATTCACGGGTGCATGTATTGACATAGGAAATACTCCATCTTGAGGCTGATTATCTAGGATACCACACAATCTTCAGAGAGAATTAAAAACTGGGCCGTATGCCCAGAAAACCAAACCAAACAGAGAACGGAGTCCAAAAGGGAAGAACTGGTAGCAGTCACGAGGACAAAACAATGTGCATCTGAATGGAAAAAAACTGATGCTGTGCCTCAAAGGGGACCACAGACATCTTCAGTGAGTCCCACAAATTGGGATCCTGAACCAAGAGGGCCTTGTCTAAAGCTCAGTTCAGATGAAACCAGGAGATGGAGACCAAGGGCAAAACAGTCACCTCTAATGATCTTTGGGGAATATTGGATAAGTGGTTATGTCCCGAGGAGACTATTAGAATATTAGGTCATCTTAGGTGTACTCAAGAGAAGTCGGGGGGGTACGTCAACACAACTCTGGAGAAAACTGAATTTTTGTTTTAAATTTTATAGCATTTTATTATTTTTGTACGTTTTACACCCGAAAATTTCATTGCCCACTCGGCTACGATTAGGTTGTTTAAACAAATGTGTTGCAATGGTAGAAAAAATTGTGTGCATCTGAAAACTAGGTACTGGGAGTATTTATAATTTTTTTAAAAAAGGGGTACTTCATAAAAAAAGACTGAGAAACACTGATCTAGTGTGACCTGACAATCACAGGGCATTCAGTTTCACCCAGTTACCCTTTCATGGGGCCCAATAATTTGGTGCTAGCCCAGTATTTGGCTAGCGTAAATCTTCCAGAAAGGGAAGCCATCTTGAGATGAACACATCAAGAGATGGAAAACCCATCACTGCCCTGGGTAATTTATTCCAAGGGTGATTAACCATCAGTGTTAACAATGTGTGTTATTTCCAACTTTTCTGGCTTCAGCTTCCAGCCTCTGGCTCTTCTGAGACCTTTCTTCACTCCACTCAAAATCCTTTTAATACCCAGTATGCTCTCCCTATACAGATCCTTATACACGGTCATCAAGTCACCTTTCAAGCCTCTTTCTGATAAGAGAAACAGATGGAACTCTTGATGTGTGTCACTGTAAGACATTTTCTTCAACCCTCTGATATTTTTGTGTCTCTTTTTGCAACCCCTCTAATTTTTCCTCGCCTGTTTTCAAAGGTGGACCCCAGAACCAGATGCAGTATTCCACTACCAGTCTCATCAATGTCATATACAGAAGACAAAAATCACATCCATTCTCCTCGTCAGTACACCCCTGGTTGTACATCCAAGGGACTGCAGTGACCCTTTTTGCACCACGTCGCACAGGGAACTCGTTAAAATTCCTTTCCTGTGGCCATAGCCAAGATTTCACCATGGGAAGGAGGATTCCAAAGAGAAGAGGCTATTTTGCTAACCCATTGGGTCATTTAACCCACCTGCTTAGAGCATTCCATTTCCCCCTCCCCCACACACCGGGAGCTCTCCCTTATTACTCTGCAGCAACTTTACCCTGCAGAAAAGGTCCCTGAATGGGTAGGTAGGTGCACTAGTCCTCAACTACTATCAGGAGCTAAGTAAGTTCCCACCACTGGGTAGGGAGGAATGGGACCAGATAACAGATCCCCTGTGTTTAAGCACATTGCGTCGCATCCCCGCACCCTGCACAAGTGGGTTATAGTGTAGGATGTTTCTCCTGTTTAAGCAATCGCCTCCAAACTTTGCCCTTCCCCCATTCCTAGTGACACGTGTCTTCCTGTGTAATTTGTAACAGACACCATTCTAATAAGCTGCATTAGTATCTGCACTCTATAAAAGTGACATTGGAGAGGAGACCCAATATCCCTGTTCCTGCTGGCAGGATAATGAATTATTACACCAATGCTTTATTATTCAGGAGCTCTGGGAGTCAAGCATAGTGTTGGAAAATGGTTATAAAATGTGGCTTAAAAATCACACAAGGTACTTGCATAATAGTTTGTTCTTCTATAGCACCTTCCATCGGGAGAGCTCAAAGCCCTTTATAAACATTAGGGTGAAATTCAACCCAGTGCAGATGGCTAACACTCAAAATAGGATTTAAGTGGTGCGCAGACTTTATGCTGGCTCACTGCACAAAGCTGAATTTTACCCATGAATGAATTAGACTTCAATGCCATTGCAAGGTGGGTAGGTACCATTATGCTCATTTTATGGGGGAGACAAAGAGAGGTTAAGTGAGCTGCTCAGAGAGTCTGTGTCGGAGCCAGGAATAGAGCACATGCACAGATACCACAATCTGGCCATGTCTAGACTGCAGGCTTCTTTCGGAAGAGATCTTCCAAAAAAACTTCTTCTGAAAGAGCGTGATTTCTATGGGCGGAATGGCTACCAGGGCACCTATGCTTTTTCCTCTTTCCTCTTCTTGCAAAAGAACTCCCTCTTTCCCATCCACATATGCCTTTTTCCAAAAGAGCTCTTTCGGAAAAAGGCTTCTTCTTCATAGAAAGAGAATTACCAATGCTGGAAAACCCCCTCAGTTCTTTCGATGTTTTTTCGAAAGAGATTGCAGTGTGGACACAATTGAAGTTTTTTTTGGAAAAACTGCCATTTTCCAAAAAAAACCTCTGTAGTGTAGACATACCCTCAGAGGTGCTCTGTAAATGCCTAAACACGAAGTAACCCACGGTCCCATAATAATCACCAAGCGCTTTATGTTCCAGGGAGGTAAAAGTGGTATTTCACAGAGAGGAACATAAAACTCCAAAGCAATTAAGTGACTCGGCCAAGATCAAACAGTCAGTGGGACAGCCAGGATTAGGGTTTAGTTTTTCCAGTTCCCAATTATAAACTCATACTGAACTTGGTTACACTGAAGTTATTTCTGTTAAAGTGGTATAATATCCCCACAGCACTGCCACCCCAGCATCTCAAGAGGAGCCATGGATCTTTAGGAAACAGCAAATCAACTTTTGCAGTAATTACTATACTCAAAATATACTCAAAATATCAGAGCAGTTTCCATTTTATTGTGCAGTACATTCTGATCTGGGGGAGGTCTTCACCCAAGACAAACCAAGCTAGGAATCAGCCAATAAAGTGAACATTATTCCTAGAGAAATACCAGCTAATTGTATGGCTAACTGGAGACATCAGTGTTTATTTAGGAACGTAGTAAGATGTGCATGGCTCACAAGATTTAAGTTCAAGTCCAACCATGAACTGCCAGTAGAGAAAAATCTATGGAAAAAAAAAAAGTGGTGACTTTCTATCCCAATTTTCTAACTTCCTTGATCAGCACTGACAATGGCTGTTTGGTGGCGTTTTTAAAATAATTTGGTGGACTTGGTCTAGTTCCCCCATCGAGCACTGTCTAGTCCATGCGCAGACGCTCATTAGGCAGATTCAACAGAAAGGCAAAAAACTGAAAGGAGTTTGCAGATATTTAGCCCAAAATCTAAAGGCCGACTTGCGCTCCAGAAAAATTGCATGGTGGGAGACCTGGTTAAACAATGGACAATTGTAGAAGTAACGAGGCCACCCCTTTCTCATGGTTCAATCTACAGATTAGGGAGGGTCTGTGATCATGTATATGGCAATATCCATTCTCATCAGGTGACCCTTGCTTTTCTGCCTTGTGTGGATGTCCCATATCCCACTTAAAACGCTGTTCCAGTCTGTAGAACCTAATCATCCTGCCTTAGGCAGCAGCTTTGGTCTGGAATACGTTTACAGACTGAACAAAGCTCTAGGGAATAATCTTTTGCAGGTAGCTCTACACAAAGATGGTTTTGAGCCCCTTTGGAGTTGCTCAGATCTGCATCTGAAGTCTGTGCTTGTCCCTTACCTCCATAATGAGCCAAACCAAGACTTGTGATCACAGTCCAGGCTTCTCTCTAGCTTTGAACCGATGGCTGTTATCCAAATGGAAGCACTCTAAGGCTACTGAATAAACATTCATCCCCCATTATGTGAAAGGAAAAAAGACTTACAAAATGGAATCTGAACTGGCCATCTCTAGGAAGTGGTAACTACCCCAAATCCTGGTCTGAGAGTCTCTGCAACCAATACTGGAGAGATTTAAACTAGAGGTGGGGAACTTAAGGCCCGGGGACCAGATCCAGCCCCCAAGGCTCGGGGCTCCCCCCATAGCACTGGGGAGCCTGCACTGGTGCTCCAGACCCCCATTGAAGCACACAATCTACTAGCTTGACTCCAGTGTGAGAGGGGAATATGGAGAGTATATTTCTCCTCCTCAATCAGAGGCCATGTCAGTGAGGGTTTTTTTTTCCTGTGGGTCAGTGGCCCCCAACCCAAAAAAGGTTCCCTACCCATTTTAGGTGGAGTGCTATTATTTATCAAGCACCGACAACTCTCTCAGCATCTTAACGAGCTACAAAAGAGGACAGGTTCAGTGCCAGAAGGAGCATACAGATCTAAGTAACTGGCTGCGCTGTGCGCCGCTAGCCAGCCATCACAGTAGAGACAACAGGAATCCACAGCAGAATTTCCATAAACTGTTTTCCCATTTAGTTTTGATCTGACTCAGTTGCACATTTCACTGTGGGTGGCCTGAAGAGAGGGCTCTTGGAGCGCTTGGATACAGTCTGCATTGCAACGTATCCTCATGCCTGCCAGAACTTCAGTCCATTTGCCAAGTTCAGTACCAATGCCTTGGGCAGCTTACAGGGAACGGAGGCAAGTTCGTTTGTTTTATTTCCCGACCATCAGGTGGATCCAGAGCAGAAGGTGGGGAACCTCTTTTGGGTCAGGGGTCTATGTGGGCTGACCCATAGAAAAATCAGTTGGAGGCCACATAAAAATGAGAACAAACCAACCAATCCACGTTCCCCTCACACAACAGAGCCTCAGGGGCCCTGGCTATTAGATGCTGTGGGCCTGCCTATGCAGGAGTGGGGTGGTGGGTTTGGGAAGGCGATAGGGTGCAGGAGTGGGCTAGGGGTGGGAGCTAGGGTACAGATGTGGAAGTGCAGGGTCTCAGTGGGGGGGAACCCTAATGCTGGGGGAGGGAGCCCTGAGCCTCAGGGGGACTATATCCAGGCAAGCTGGTGGCCGGATGTGGCCTCTGGGCTGTAGGTTCCCCATCCCTGATCCAGAAAAATGCAAAGGGCCAACTAGGGGCTGGATTCAACCTGAATTCTTAGATTGTGGAGTGGATGAAAGCTCATGGAAGTGTGGTAGCTGCAGAGTTGTGGGAGCATGCTCTGTGTGTGGAGGGAGGCCCATGGAACACTGTTTATAGCATTCTCAGGACCAGTGATAAGGAGCAATCCTTGGGTAGAGCGGGTACCTACATGCCAGTTTTCAGCTGGGAACAGACAAACAGGCTAAATGGGGCAGAGGCTGGGTTCTCTATGTTCTTCCTAGCAATGAAATTACATAATCTTCACAAAAATATAACATATCTGTGGGCTGGAGGGTTGTTGTTCTACTGTCTAAAGGGAAATATGGTTTTACATCAATCTGTGCTCATTTTGATCTGAAGGAACCAAAAGGACAAATGCAGACAGTCCCCATGAATCATAGAACACTAGAACTCGAAGGGACCTTGAGAGGTCATCGAGTCCAGTCCCCTGCCTTCACGACAGGACTAAGCACCATCTAGACAATCCCTGATAGATATCTAACCTGCTCCTAAATATCTCCAGCGATGGAGATTCCACAGCCTCCCTAGGCAATTTATGCCAGTGTTTAACCACCCTGACAGTTAGGAAGTTTTTGGCCAGCATTGAAAGGTTTACCTCCACTTGTCTGGAAACTGGGGTAGAAGAGAGTGATCCTAGCTTACAATGTTGGGGTACTTTTGAGGAGACCAGAGTTCTGCAGGGAAGCAGGCTGCATCTTGGTTTTAAGGAGAGGGAGGCCAGCAGGAGGGAACACCGGGGCTAACTAGGTCATAGAAACCACGTTATGGGAACTGCTACACTTGGGTAAGATAACATACATTGACACTTGTTTAAACTTTTTTTTCCCCCCTCCCAGCATCTCTCTATATGGATAAATATTTGGATTTGAACAAAGTGTCTGGTAGCCCTGCTGTTAGTCCAAACTCAGATAGACCTGCTGGAGGTCACGCTGTTTGAAAACGGCGTACTGTACCTTGGTATGCCATCTAAAAGCGGGGTGAAATTGTAGGATTCCACTTCAGATCAGTGCAGCTGTGCTTAGATACAGGGGCAGGCTAAAGTTACAGTTAAAGCCCAGAGCCATAACACCTGAACTGAACCACTCTCTTAAATTAGGTCTGCATTTTCTTTGATTAAGTCACAAATGACCTCCTGCTAGCCAAAACTTATAAGCAGTATTCCATCCTCCTCCTCTGTAAATGGTCAACCATGCTCCAGTTTTCCTGCAATCTTGTCCTCTCTTGGCTCCTGTGACTGTCCTCCTGATAATTATGCTCCTTCTTTAATCATGCCTCAGTGGGTCCTTCAGAGAATTTTCCTCAACTCCCTCCCCCTCCCAGCTTGCTGGTTCCACAAAGCTCTGTCCATCATCCCCTTTTTTTCTGGTCCCCTCCCCCCCCTTATCTCCAGGTAAACATCTAAAAAACACAAGTGCAACTGCCATCTCTGCTTAAGGTGCTCAGTGTTTCACAAACAGTCTTCCTGGGAGGGACTCTAGTTACTCCTATTTGACAAAACACAAAATGGTTAGAAATCTTACCCCAAGGTCACAGAGCTGGTGAGTGGAGAGCTGAGACTAGCATACAGAAATTAAGGATATAATAATGTAGTCAACTAACCGATAAGCAAAAGTTTATAGGTTAATGCTATAGACTACATGCATCTCCCCTACCACCCACCAGTAAATTTTTTATCAGGCTCAGCTCAGTCCCAGCCCCACTACGGCTGGGCATTAAAAGTGTATTAGGAGTCATGCAGTCAAGCAGCCCAGTTCAGTTCTGGCTCATGCCGGGTCCAGGAGCACTGCCCCTCCCATGGACAGAGGCAGCTGCCACCCTGTGCTTCTACCTCCATATCAGGGGCAGCAACATGAGGCAACAGGGAGCTGGTCCATCAGGTGAGCTGTTTTTTAAATTGCCTCCCCTTCTGGACCAGTTCCTGCCTGGCACCCCACACTGCTGCCTCTGATTCAGAGGCAGCAGCATGGAGTAGCAAGGGACTCCTCGGGAGTGGGGCCCGAGTGCACTGACTTCCAGCCCCACCTCTGGGGACTATAGACTAGTCGACTAAATGATAAGAAATCATGAGGTTAATCGACTATTCAGTTAACCAATACTTAACATCCCTAATAGAAATCCTGACTCCCCCATCGTTAACCCACATAACTACTCAATGACAGTCAGCTACGTCTCTTCACTATGACAAACCAGGGAGAATAAGGTCTGCTGAGTGAAAGGACTTGTAGCATAACCCCCACTTTGATGACTCCCAAGCTACAATGAGTAAGCAGCCTTTCCAGAGAGTCCTTGACTTAACCATCCTTCAATTTTGATTTATTGTCAAGGCAACTTCCTAAGCCTTGTGTTCAATTCCCATCTCTGTCACATTCTGGGTGTGTAACTTTAGGCAAGATAATTTATAGTCTCCACCTCAGATCCCCATCTGTAAAGTAGGGAGAAGCCTACCATTTCTGCCCTTATTTATACTGTGAACTCCTGCATACGGACTATGCTTTACAGCACCAAGTCCCTAGGCCCTATTGAAGCAGAAAAAAAAAACACGGGGGGGGGGGGGGGGAGACGGACGGGACGGGACACGACAATATCTTGATCAACATACTGAGAACCAAGATAAACAATATCAAGCTGCATTGGTCATTTTTTCCCTTCCAGCAGTCTGCTTTTCTGGGTCTTGTTTATTCGTTTCAAAGCCTCAGCAGACATCTAATCAAGCTGTTAAGAAGAGTCAGATTTGTGGCCAGTCTGGCACTTAGGGAGCTGTTAAGCAGTCAAAAACAGTTCTAGTCAGCAATTAAAAAAATGGAAACATGGTTTCTTTCTTCTTCACTTTCCACCCTTTATTTTCCTATTAAATTGAAATTGCACCAGGGATAACAGTCACTTCTCCACTAAGAGACCTTATTAAGTTCTTGGTGGGAGCACCTGAGTGTTTTAGGCCTATATTGTGTGCACTCTGCTAGTCATCCAAATTATGCTACAGAGTCAGAGAGGAAGCAATGATTTCAGCAGGCTTGAGGAAGAAGGAAAAATGTGATAGCTTCCAGATGAGCATATTACACTAAATTTAACATTCCTTTTGGTACTTAGAATTTCCACTTTTTCCCCTTCCATTTATGTAATTAGAAATCAAGCAGCAGGAAGCCATTCCTATTCCAACCTCGGTTAGGAACATTACAATCTTACTCCATAGAGTGAGACAGGAGACCTACCTTCACATGGAGGCATTTTGCATAATTTATTTTGACAGGTTCAAGCCCTATTTTTGAACCAATACAATTTAAACTAAACCGCAACAAACAAAGCTCAATTATGGGTTAGTTTAAAAAAAAAAGCCACTCTGAACAGGGAGGTCTGGGAAGAGAGAGAACATTCAGTCTAAATTACTAGCTATTCCTTTCCAATCTTTACCTCTTTTTTAAAGTCACAGTCTCTTTTTGCAGACTGAAGAGTCAGCACTTCAGCACATACAATGGTTTGATGAAATTTACAATAATGTTTAAGAGGGCAATGTTTTCTGAAAGGAAGTTAATGTTATGACTCTTACAAAAGCATTTAATCTAAACTATTTCAAGTATCTAAAAGGGTGTTATGAGGAGGGAGAAAAATTGTTCTCCTTGGCTCTGATGGTAGGACAAGAAGCAACGGGCTTAAATTGCAGCAAGGGAGGTTTAGGCTGGACATTAGGAAAAACTTCTTAACTGTCATAGTGGTTAAACACTGGAATAAGTTGCCTAGGGAGGTTGTGGAATCTCTATCACTGGAGATATTTAAGGGCAGGTTGGATGGGCATCTGTCAGGGATGAGCTAGACAGTGCCTGGTCTTCCATGAGGGCAGGGGACTGGACTTGATGACCCCTCAAGGTCCTTTCCAGTTCTAGTGTTCTGTGATTCTCACTCCAGGCCAAGCTGCACAATCAACTAGTTCTTTCCCTACATGACCTGTCAGAGAATATTGTCTTAAGGTACCACAACTTTAAGATTTTTTTTTTTGTCCTACACCAGTCAGATGCTCTTCTCTCTGGCTAAATCCATTATCTTCCCAGCTTACTAGTGCTGCAGCAAAAGAGAATTTTAAAAAAACAAAACACCGAAAACCTCTCCAAACCACAGAGGAGCTGTGGCTCCAAAGTACACAGCTCAAATTAAAAATTGGGGCCGGATAAAATGATTCAAAATTGGAAAGAAAAAAAGGGACTGTTTCCAATAAACTGTTTTAATGACTGATTAATGCTGCCCAGCAAGGGAGAGGAGGAGGTAGAAAAAACAAGGACATACTCTAGCAATGGTGCTGGATGGCATCATGGTTTGGTAGGGTCCAGTTCTGCTTTGGCACAGAAACTGTTTTATCCAGTGAATCTGTGCTCATTTTGGGTATGCCTGGCATGTATCTTTGGCAAGTGAAATTTGTATTCAAGCCCCTCTAAAGGGATGTGGGTGAGGGAAGATTACTGAAGCACCCATACCATCTCCAGTTCCTGTTGCGCAATATCAGGAAGGCACTTTCCAAGCTTTTTCTGATCTCTAAGCACCTTCTCAAAGTCTACCCTCATCCTTCCTTTTTTGGCAAGGTTTTGAAAAGCATTGTGCAATTTTATTTTCCATTGTGTGTTCTTTTCGGAGAGAAAGTTATTCTTTCCTCTGCCTGGCTCACCATGGAGCACAATAAATTTTCAAAAAGAAAATATATTTACACAGGCTTTTAACATTAGTGTAAAAGTTACCAGTATAGGGAAAAAAATCAGGGTTATAAAATAAGCCCTATATAAAATTATCCCTTTATTGCAGAAGATGCCTTGGTGGTGTAGACATATAATATGTGATAGACCACATACACCAAGAGAGGGGCAGGAAGCTCTCCAACAGCAAGTATTCTCAGGTTGTGTTATAAAAGGACAATGTTTGCAGCAAATGCCTCAACAGAAGAATACATCTGAGTTCAGTGAAAGAAAAAAAAGTCTACAGGAGTAGCCGTTAGCAGCTGGTACCTCTTCTGGGTGGAGATGATGCAAGAGAGACTCTTCCACCAAACATCAACTAGAGGAGAGCAGACTGACAACAGAGTGCACTTAAAAAAAGTGTTCAAGAAAAAAAGTCTGTTTACCTTAAACTAAATATTAAGCTCCAGATAAAAGCTGGAACAATTAAGCATAAAGAACTACAAGTACCATCTTTGTCCCATTCCAAAAATGAGGGGAGGGGGGAGTAAAGCTCTATCAGAAAGCACATGCATCTATTTCATTAGCTCACTATGCAGGGAATCGTTTCTCAAGACCCTTTACAGATTAAAGCAGCAGCATCAGTTAGGGGAGACAGCAAACCAGTCAGACTTGCACTTTCCTACACGTCTGTTTGGAGAGGACAGAATGTAGGCCTTCACAGCAATTGCTGTTGGGACAGGACTTGAACCTGTGCTTCTCCTAAAACCAGCCCAAGGAGTAAGATCCAGGAAGCGAGGTGAGGTGGGGAGCTTTCTGTGAACCATGTGTTTGGTGGGGACTGCCTGTCTGAATGGGAAGAAACACAGGACAGCTGTCCTTTCACAAGGACTTGAGCAGCAGCTTTAACCAGGTGGTTCTAGCTGCTAGTATTACAATGGGAGTCCTCACTTTCCATTCATATGCAAAGCAAAAAAGCCAAAACACTGGGGGGGCAGGGGTGTCCACTTTTCTTTTATTTCTCAGAAGAATTCCTCCTTGCACTTTTCAGAGAGAAAAATACAAAACAAGATACAGAACTTTGTTTCAAGTACATAAGCAGCTTGTTGGAGTAGAAAGAGCAACTGATAAGTGTTTCAGAAGAACATTGGCTTACTCCAGGGGCACTTCAATATTCCTGAGGAATAACATGATTTCTCCTTTCGTCCCACTGGGATGTTCTTAGTTATTAGTCACTGTTCCTGTAAAGCAAGAAGACTCCTATAACATTTTGTATCTTTTAGCATTTTTTATCCAAAGATGCTCAAAGCAAGCAATTAAGCCTAGAGCAGTGTTTCTCAACCTTTTTATAAAGTACCCCCTTTAAAAAAATTATAAGTACCTACACTTTTCAGACATATACATTTCTCTATCATTGCAACACATTTGTTTAAAACAACTTAATCATAGCCAGGGGGGCGATGAAATTTTTGGGTGTAAAAAGTACAGAAATAATAAAGTGCTGTAACTTAAAACAAAAATTCAGTTTTCTCCAAATTTCAGTTGTGTTGACGTATCCCCTCAGACTTCTCGAGTACCCCAATGGTACTCGTACCACTGGTTGAGAAACACTGGCCTAGAGCACCTGCAGGAGGCAGGTTAGAATCTGTATCCTTCTTGAATTGGTGGAAAAGCTGAAGCATGGAGAGGTTAACTACCTACTAGGGGGCTGTGCCCACTGCTCAATATGCTCACCAACCTCTCTCTTGGGGAGGGGGGGAAGGGGAGGTCAACCCCAGCTCCCCACCACCATGCTAACCTGGGCCTTTTCCCTTCCCCCTTCTGCACCCTCCCCAGCCCTTTCCCCCCCAGCCTAACCCTAATCCCCACACCGCTGCCCAGATGAAGTGGTGCCAGGTCTGACTCTGGTGCCTCCAGTGAGGGCTGGGCTAGCAGTAGGTGGGGCTTGGCTCCATGAATGAAGAGGCAGGGCTGGGCTTTACCCACCCATGCCTACTCCCCCAGCCTGTGGACCCTGGGTCATGACGATATCACTCTGTCCCACAGGAAAAAAAATTACATACAGACAAATATTCACACAGGAAGTGTGCTGTAAAGCTAAGAACAGAACACAGGTCGCCCAAATCCTGGTCTCACACTTTATGTCACAACTAGAAGAACTTTACAGAATATATTTGGGGATACTTTGGGGACAGTGTCTAGATTGATATGAGTTCTATCCTATCCGGCTGTTACTACACTCCCCACTCATTTTCACAAACCAAAGAATGGGTTCTAGTGCTATATGAGAAAGCTGAAATCAAGTTCCAACATCATTTTCTAGGGAGAGTGTGATAATGCAACAATATTTTCCACAGTGCTAACCACCAGACATGAAATAATTGCATTTTAATAACTCTGGAACTTTTACCCATGACTATACATTTTGGAATTAATTGTATTAACCATTATATGGGCTTCATCTCCTTGCTTCCTCCCTCCAACATGCTCAGACTCTTTGTGCCAGGGAAAGCCAACAGAGTGTGCTGGAAACTTTGTCCTCAGCTCTAGTGCCCCGCAGGCAGCTGTGCTTCTTCTGCACACAGTGTCCCTCTGATGACCTCATTCTTAGAGACCACCCTCACTACAGAGTGGAGATTATTCCTTAAAACAAATATAAACCCTTGCCAAGCTCAAGTCAGCCATCTATTGCCCAATGTTCCCAAGCAGTTATTTTGCCATAATAAGCATCTTCCAAGGGACAGACTGTTTCCTAGACTTTCTGGATTAGGTGATTACTCCCCAGAGTCCCCACATTGGAGAAATTTCCTTCCAATTTATTTCTGACTGAAGTCCACAAAACCAAGAGGACATCCCACAATGGTTACACACTCCAAGGTGGATCTAAAATGTTACTGGGTTGCATTTGTTTCACTCATGTAAGATGCCAGCTTCTCCATGTTTGTAATCTTATTCCATCTACTTCTCCAATATAAAGGAATTTTTTTAAAAAAATCTGTAAAGGGCCGAAACCCAGTTATTGGCCGAGCATATTTACAGCTCAATATTCTGAAGTGGGTGGGTTTGCTAGGACTGTAGAAGCTTGTTGAAGGCTAATCCCTCAATACATTTAGGGATGATTAGCTGAAAAACCCTTCCAGGCCTTTTTTAGCAATCATGAAGGATCAAGAAAAAAAGCACAGGACTATCTTCCTATCCCCCCTTCCCCCTTTTGATAGGTCACTTCTAAGTTTTCTGGCAGAAGGTTTTAAACTAGCACTTTGATGTTTTAGAATGTAACCCTACTACCAGTGCTTTCAATGATAAAGCCCTTCACAATGTTCTCTGTATGTTCCACAGAAGTACCCCCTATTTGTGTTTAATTTCTATGTGATGGACTGGGGGATTTTTACCACCAATGCAAGATCATTCTAAGGTGGGCACATCGTGTGACCACAATCACGTCTATTATAATAAAATTAAATTGCACCAGCCACTTCTCTAGTATCAGTTTTCACCCAACTCACAACATAACTCTCTTTAGAGAGGGTGTACCCAGTCATAAACTGACCCTTTTACAGTGAGCTATTTCTAGATTCTAATGATTCCAAATTCACATGCTCAGTCAAGAGTTCCTGTACATACTTGAAGACAAAGGAGAATTTTAGGCCCCAATACTTCCATCAGATCCACCAGTACAGAGCCCCGTACAGAGCCCCACTCAAGTCAAAGGGTCCTATCTATAAGCAAAGAGTTCCTCCCCTCAAATACGATTGCAAAAGTAGGGCCATACTGTTTAGGGTACTTTAATTTTCCAGATTTTTCCATATTTCTTACACACTTGTACATTGTAGAAAAACCACCTGCAGCATGTAAGCTGACCCAATGGAGATTTCAGTGTCCTCAAAGAGAGGGTGTGTAGTAGGTTTAATCATAAGTAAAGAGTACATTAAATATTTGAAAGAAACTGAAAAGTTTGAAAAAAAATACCATACAGGAGATCTCCTCCATCTAGTAGCAATGTATTTCTTCTGCAGTCATTTTAAACAGGAGCAAGACTATTTAAAAACTGAACGGTTCTTAACATACATATGTATTTTACTCCAAAACTTACTTTTACAAATTTGCCATGGAGAAGATATGGAGACTGGAAATCATGCTGACAATTGGAATAAGCCATTCCTAACCCCATCCCTGACCCAAAAGCAATAGGCCACGTCTTTCCTGTGTGAAAGAAAGAGAAGGAGAGAAACTAGAAATATTGAATACAAAAAGAAGAATACTGCATTAATTTCAAGCTATGATGACAACTTTTTACTAAACAAATGCCAAGAAGTGGTAGATTATGGGAAAACATGAACTGTGCATTTTCAGGTACTATGTACTCTGAAGTCTCCTCAAAAAGTATCTTTAAAAACGGCATTAGAAGGCATCAAGTGTCATTTACAGTCTAATGGGAATAAATCTGCTGTATTTAAGGAAGTCACATTAAACTATCCTAGCCATTTCAATCTGTGGATCTCAAAGTACTCTAAAAGTATTGATGAGGCCACAGTGCCAGATCCTCAGCTGGTGTAAAATGGCATAGCTCCAGTGTCTTCAATGGACTTATGTCAATTTACACCAGCAGAGGCTCTGGTCCATTGTATTCTGCTATCTTCCAGATCTGCTCATAATTTAAATAAGAGAATTTTTCCTTTATGACTAGTTTGAACCGGAATCTCAAAGTCTGTATGTAGTTGGGTCTAGGTAATTTCACATCAATTTATTTACACCAGTAGTAAATAATTGTGTAAATAGTTATACACAAGTTGGCATAACATACTAAGCAAGATTTACATACTTCAAAGAATTCAGTTTAAGAGGTGTACCCAAACAAACTAATATGACAACAAACAGCTAACAACATAGGGACACTTACTTTTAAAGAAGATGACTGAGAAAACAATTCCTAATCCAAAACCAGCACCTGCAAATAGAAAAAAAGGAGTAAGGAAGAAGCTAGACAATATATACAAATGGAAATCAACTCCATTCTTTTCATTATTTGTTCTAGCTGAGGCCTGCCATCACAAACTTTTAGGTTTCTCCACACCTAAGGAGCAAGTAGGTTATAGGTTTTTTGTGTGTGAAGATTTAAACACTATCTATCTATATAGAGAGAGTCTCTTGTGTATGTGCGCGCATACAAGAGACCAATACCTATTCCCTACTATTTATTGTTCTAGAGCAGGGGTGGTGCTGGAACATACAAAATCTACTAGACTTGGACCCCCTAGGCTCTGGTGGGCGGGGGGGAATGTGAGGAGTGACTTCTCCTCTCTCACTCAGGGGCTTCTCATTTGTGTGGGACTCCCCAACTGATTTTTAATGTAAGTCAGTGGCCCCCAGCCCAAAAAAGGTTCCCCACCCCTGTTATAGAGTGAATTCTGGTCCTGGCAAGATTTATGGAAATGGTGTCACCAACTTCAATAAAGTTATAATTTGCTTCACTGTCAGAAGAAGAAAGCTCAAGGACACAGTTCCTCCTCCATTGCAAAACCAAGTTAGTTACCTTTTAGGTTTGCAGATTAATATCTTATTGTACTACAAGTAATTCTTATTACTCTACTTCAATGCATGTCCTCAGGGCAGTAAACTTAAGATGCTTCCCATTATTCTGTATCTTGGGAAAGAAAGCTCAGGGCTGCATTTTTGTTACAGCCATGGCATTCATTAGTCAGTGTAAACAAACAGATTAGGATGTGAAAAGTCATACTCCACACTGATTGAGTTGGAGCAGCTCAAAATTTCTCCATCACCACTTGGGAAATTACTTAGGTTAAGTCTAAGCTGACACTTTACAGTGCTGTAACTTTCTAGCTCAGGAATGTGAACACACACCCCTTCCACTGAGCACAGCAAGTTACAGTGCTGTACCGTGACAGTGTGAATCAGGCTATAGCTCAAGGAGCGTCAGTCCCAGTGCTATTAGCCACTCCCCTTGTGAAGGTGGCTTACAAAGGGGGGTGGGGGCAGCAATCTCCCAGCATTCATGTCATGGCCACGCTTTCAGTTTTTAGTCAGTGCCTTAAACTTAAGCGTAGAAAAAGCCTTAGTATGTTTCAGAAAAACACTTCGGTAACTCAAAGAAAAAAGTTTTCTCTGGAAGACGAAGGGAAGTTTTGACAGAGGATTTGTGCACTTTCAAGAACCATGAAACAAAATAGCTAAACATTCAAGACCCAAGGGAAAGTTCTGCCTTCAATCACATGGGGCAAGGACACTAACTTTAGTGGGGACTGCAAAGGTGTAATAGCAAAATTGGCCACATATGCACTCATCTAGAAAATGAGCAAAGTTTCAAACACACTTAGAAGAAAGAGAGACAGTAATTAATCTTGCATTAGGATTTTTTTTTAAACAAACAATCTATACCTAGAAGGATTATATTGTACTGAATAGCTCCTTTACATGAATCTCTGAATAAGTACTTACTACGGATTGGAACTTAAAGCAACTAAGCAAGGGTCTAGAGTGGACAACACAGGAAAAAAAAATCACATACATCTACACTACACTGTCTTTCATGTGGACTGAGCTTCCCTTTTTGTTTTGTTCCACTCCAAGCCAATTTACACTGCCTGCAAAGAAAAAAGTAAGTAGTGATAGCTCCCACTCTTTCATCACTCTTTGCTCCAATAAGCAGCTCTGCACTTCATTGCCTTAGCAAATAATCTATGAAGCATCGCAAGTGCAGTGTTTTTCTATAATAAAAAGCATGTTAGGAGGAGAGATAATGAATTGGTCTGAACAGAGAAAACTGACCTTTGCTCTCAGAGAACCAAAGTTAACCCGTTATCATGAGAGCTTGAAACAAGAATTGTTTCTGAAAGCTCTTTTCATTCTACTATTGAGTTTGAACTGAACCAAACACAGAGGTAACTACTTTATTAGGACATTATGGTTATTATAGGGTAGGATTTCAAAACAAGAGAGAAGAGAAACTGCAAGAGAAGATGTTTGATGACAGCTTGTCAAGTGGTCCTGACATCAACCCCCCCCCTTGACATCTTAGCAACTGAACATTTCACAGAAGACCAGATTTTCACTCTCCTCAGCCATGTACAATTTGCATAACTTGAGACAATTTGAACTCCTCAGTGCTCTTTAGTACTTGGTCAGATTTCTGTGCATTTTCTGAATTCAGGACACTAACACAATACTTGCTAGGATCTTGTGTAAATAACTCTAACCATTGACATTAAATATAAACTCTGGCCTGTGATGCACAATCTGCAAGAGAAACAGTAGATCACCATTAGCAATGGCTTTTCCCCAAATGGAGCTTCTCCTCAATATCTTTGCAATAGCACAGCTGGTGTTGGTTCCAATAGTATGTTTGTGCTATTAAGGATAATTACTATCTATAAACATTCATCAAATGTACAAACTGTTTAGTTTTCTGACCCAGGACTCCTTCTGACAATCCTACCCTACCAAAGGTGGCTATGCTGTCTTTTTGTTTTCATTTGATTGCTGGACGATAAAATGTGACTCTGAAATCAGACAGAGTGTACTAGGCGTTGTTTTAACTTTCCAGCTGAGAAAGGTAGTCATGCAGCGATACTGCTTTATGCTTCCTGTCCAAGAAGAATTTTCTCTACCAATCCAAACAGTTAGGCAATCAATGAGAAATTATTTGTAGAATGACAAATTCTGCATCCGCCACATGCAATGCCCAAGTAGATGCTAATGTCACCACATTTTCCATGAGATCAGTCAAACCCTTATTTTACTTTGCCAGTGCTGTGACAAACTGATCAGTTTTGAAGGGTGTAATAATTAAGAATTATACACTTGGATGAAAAAGGAGGAATAAACCCAAAGTAAAAATTTCCATTTAGCTTTAGGATTCTTCCATCATTGTTGGAATCACTAAGATTCCCCTCAATTTCTTTCCCCCACTCAGTCACTGGCCTAAACAAATTCTGTTCAATTCTGCTTCTTAGCTGGCTGGCAGGAAAACTATAGAATGAACTTACAAGTTGAACCTCCCAAATCCGGGTCTCCGCTCCGGCAACATCCATGGTCTAGCAGGGCCACAGATGTTGCTGGACCAAAGAGCCCCAGAGGCAGAAAGAGGGAGCCAGCCGGGGGAGAACACCAGGCTAGGGAGCCCTTGCTAGGCCAGTAGAGGCTAGGCCGGGTGGCTGTTGGGGAGCCCCAGCCCAGCTGGGGAACCCCTGGCATCAGCGGGGCCAGGAGGGGTAAAGAGCCCTGCCCCAGTCAGAGAACCTCAGGCATTAGCAGGACCAGGTAGTGAATGTGGAGCTTTTGCCCTGCCTGGCCCTGCTGTTGCAAGGGGTTCCCCAGACAGCAGCCAAGCAGCCCCAGTGCTTTTCTATATTATATTAAATATATATATTTTTATAACACACATTAATACATCATGAGTTGGTAGATACGGATACACTCCCTCTCAGGAGTGTCCTCTTTTTTGAAAGTTCAGATGCGGTAACACTATCTGGGCTGCTGGAATTAAAACTCCTCATGATGATGATACGCCTGGGCTTCAGGGAAGGGACAAGAAATCTGGTTTATGACCACCTTTTGTTGAATGTCATAGTGTCAATCTTTGAGGCTACTTACAGCATCCAATTTAATCTAGAAGAAGAAAATAGCAGATCAGTACTAGAAAATGCGGTAAGGTTTGAATTAGGTCTAGGAAGTGAGAGAGATAAATGAGGGCAGAAATCTGACCATTATTGCTTTTTATCACCTACATGAGGAAGTTTAACCAACATGAAGCCAGAGAGGCAGAATTTCAGAGTTTTGCTGACCCCTGTTTCCCATCCCAAAAGCTGTCAAGCTTCACTCCACTTCCTACTGGCGAATAGGCTAGAAACTTTGCTGAACTCACAACTGGAGGGAAATGTTAAGATCCGTAACAGTAGGAAGTGTTCAGATATTCTCCCCACCCACACAAACCACTATTTACAGTGACTCTGCTTTTTCCTGGCTGGTGTTTGCCCCTAAATATTGGTTTTAAACATAAAACCAGAAGCCTTAACTACTTTTAAGCTTTTATCCTGCCTGGTTAAGAAACTGTTACTGTGGATAATTTCTCACTCATCATCATCCCACTAGGAAGTAGTTGTGGTTATGTGGTCATTTCCTATGGATCTCCAAAGAAGTGGAGGGGGCTGCCCCTAAGTCATTCTTTCTTGGAAACAAAAGGAAAAGTGTGTTTCACTTTAATTCCATATAAAGTTACACTACAGATAAACAATGGCAGAGCCTGCTGATGAGTTTTACAGGTTCAATTTCTCACATACTCAATTTCCTTTTAAAAAGGCAACATGTTGCTTCAAAGAGCCTCCCACCTGATCAGACACACTAACTCTACAGCTGTTTCCACTAAAGATTGGCACCTCTAGGCCAGGCTTTAACTTCATAACAATAAAACATGAAAGGTTTATCTTACAATAAAAACAAAATGAACATGGAAAAAGCTACGGGTTTGATCTGTGCTGGATTGCTTCTCCCCCACCGCCACCTTCTTGCCCAACAGAGCCTCTTTGGAAGGAAAGGCCACAGGAAAGTATACAAAGCATTTTTCACCTTCTCTGACAGCTTTAAATGTTTAACTAGAAAAACAGCCTTGTTAGCCCTCTGTCTGTCATTTCAGTTTGACTATAAATGGGTTCAATGCCGACAGGGAACATTAAGATTTTATGTATCTATATGTTCCTGCCTAATAATAAAGGCTGTTTATGTACAAGCAGATATGAAACCGGAATTAGGTCTCTAACTCTGGGCTCTGGGCCTTTTTTTCCCCCACAAATACACTTTGGTTCATGAGAGGATATACAGTACTCCAAATCAGTCTAAAATATACAAGAACATATGTTGCATACCCAAGAGATTATTATAAGGATAGTTCAGATAAGCAAATCTTTCAAATAGATTTATGCCTCAATGGTATACATCCAGGGAAAAGCTTTTCTATAAGTTCATCAATGCTCTCTTCAACACATAGTTACCATGAGTTTTAATAGTCTGCTCTGCTCAAGCAATGGTTGGCTTAAGCAATTATAAAAACCAACAGTCACACTTAGATGTGTTTGCTGCTTAAAAAGACCGTTTGAGACTCAGGCCACAGCTATACTTACGACTTACGTAACGCTCTTCTGGTATTTGATTTACCAGTCTGGTAAGGACCAACTAAATCGAACACATAGGGCTCCCTGAGTCAGTGCCGGTATTCCTCGACTTGCGAGGAGTAAGTGAAGTTGAAGGGAATGGTTACTCCCATCAACCTCTCACTGTGGAGATGGTGCCAAGCTCGACTTAACATAGATGGAGTCCATGAACCTTATTTACGTAGCTGGAGTTACATACCTTAAGCCACCTTCTGGGTCTAGGATAGCCTTGGCCTGAACATGAATGGATTAAATATGCTCAATGACATTTGGCACTGTTGCTGTTATTATGCAACATACAGGTTTCTTAATGTCATTTTATTTTGTAGCTCATTAGACAACTACACACACAAAAATTCCAAACTGCATCTCCCTCCCTTCAGGATTGTTCTTTTACATAAAGACCCAAGATATTAAACAAAATGAAGACTGAGCTGCTGGTAGTTACTTGGTTCTAAGAAAATAGTACCCAGTCTGTACAGAGGTTAAGCTTCTGGAACTGAAGGTCTTCCTTTTAAGATCCAGACCTGGATAGGACTCGCTAGGAAAAAAAAAGACAGTGATCCATCATAATGCCAACTTGACTGGCACAATGGCCACCATTAAAGTAAAGAAGAAGTTCAGCATATAGCAACTTGTCAGTTTCACTGTTGAAGCAAGGATAGCAGTTTTGGGGGGGGAAATGGCAGCTGTCACACTAATTAAAAAGCAATTGAAACAGATAACTTTAGAAAGGATACATTAAATTCAGCATGATAAGCTCTAAGGCAGTAGCTAAGTAAGCTATTTGAACTTTTACTTCATAACTAATGAAACCTGAAGCATTTAACAACTTTGTTTTGCATAAATATTATTTGCAGACTATATTCTTGTAATCAGAATTACCGTATTTTCCGGCGTATAGGGCGACTGGGCGTATAAGACGACCCCCTATCTTTTTAATTAAAAGATAGGGTTTAATCTTATACGCCAGCGCCCCTCCTCCTCCTTTGCTCCCGGTGTCCCTGGTCTGCTGGAGATGGTCCCCAGCAGACCAGAGGCACCGGGAGCAAAGCCGCCAGGAGCGCCTGGGCTCCCCCCCTCTCCCCCCCGCCGGAGCCCCTCCGCGGCTTTGAAAGCCTCGGGGGAAGCCGGCGGGGGGGGGGGGGGGGGCATCCCAGGCGCGCATGGGCTGCCCCCCCGCCGGAGCCCCTCCGCGGCTTTGAAAGCCTCGGGGGAAGCCGGCGGCGGGGCATCCCCGGCGCGCATGGGCTGCCCCCCCGCCGGAGCCCCTCCGCGGCTTTGAAAGCCTCGGGGGAAACCGGCGGCGGGGCATCCCAGGCGCGCATGGGCTGCCCCCTCGCCGGAGCCCCTCCGCGGCTTTGAAAGCCTCGGGGGAAGCCGGCGGCGGGGCATCCCAGGCGCGCATGGGCTGCCCCCCCGTCGGAGCCCCTCCGCGGCTTTGAAAGCCTCGGGGGAAACCGGCGGGGGGGCATCCCAGGCGCGCATGGGCTGCCCCCCCGCCGGAGCCCCTCCGCGGCTTTGAAAGCCTCGGGGGAAGCCGGCGGCGGGGCATCCCCGGCGCGCATGGGCTGCCCCCCCGCCGGAGCCCCTCCGCGGCTTTGAAAGCCTCGGGGGAAACCGGCGGCGGGGCATCCCAGGCGCGCATGGGCTGCCCCCTCGCCGGAGCCCCTCCGCGGCTTTGAAAGCCTCGGGGGAAGCCGGCGGCGGGGCATCCCAGGCGCGCATGGGCTGCCCCCCCGTCGGAGCCCCTCCGCGGCTTTGAAAGCCTCGGGGGAAACCGGCGGGGGGGGCATCCCAGGCGCGCATGGGCTGCCCCCCTGCCGGTTTCCCCCGAGGCTTTCAAAGCCGCGGAGGGGCTCCGGCGGGGGAGCAGCCCATGCGCGCCTGGGATGCCCCCCCCGCCGGCTTCCCCCGAGGCTTTCAAAGCCGCGGAGGGGCTCCGGCGGGCGGGCAGCCTATGCGTGCCTGGGATGCCCCGCCGCCGGCTTCCCCCGAGGCTTTCAAAGCCGCGGAGGGGCTCCGGCGGCGGGGCATCCGGCGTACAAGACGACCCCCGATTTTTGGGGGATGTTTTTTAACTTCAGAGGTCGTCTTGTACGCCGGAATATACGGTATGACAACGTGCTCTCCATCTTCCTTCCTTCCTAATCATGCCCCCAATGAAGCAGTTCTGTTTGGCAAGACCTGTATATAATAATTGTTGTGCAAAAATGCCTTTGTGGATTAGGACAGGACAGTTCAGCAGGAATTACATTTCTAAGAACCAGTTTTAATTTATTAGATATGCTTAGGGTACAAACATTTCTGAGAAAAGTCACTTTAAGCAGACTCCAAACTATGTTTCTCAATCTTTTTGAGGCTGCAATCCAAATCTTTCAAGTGCCAATGCTCAAAATCTTCTTTAAAAAAGGTCCCTGTTAAGGTTAGGGATGTGAAAAGTTAACTGGGTGATGCTTACCCGTTACAGTTTACCGGCATCCCAGCCAGGCTGAAGCAGCTCCCCAACATGAAATGGGCCTCTCAGCCTGGCCAGAAGCACACTGTGCCATGGGCAGGGGCTGCTCCAACCCAGCCAGCCTCTATCTGCCTCCATTTAAGTGGTTAACCAGTTAAACAATGCTTAATTAGTTAAATGATTAAACTGAATTTTACATGCCTATTTAAGGTTGTTCAGAGAGCAAACAGTTTCATCCTTCAGGTTTCCCTGACTATAAACTATTAAATAAAAAGTACTCTATCAAACTGAAAATGTATTTGTATTTGGTTGTAATACTGATTTGAAATACTTGAAATAGGATTAAAGATTCCAGAGATAGTTGTGATTAAGTCATCCCTTTAAGAGTAAAATCAGCACAAAAAACCTTTAACATGATTTCCAGGCACCCCCAAACACCGCCGCTCTTTTTCTGGTGTCCAAAAACAGGCGTCAGCTACTCAAAGGCTTTTCCAGATGCTAGTCAATACTTAAGGGAGGGGAAAGAAAGAAAAAATAAACAGCCCACAATGTTGTCCAGGCATCCTGGATAAAATCCTATAAAATGGTATAAGCAGGTAGCACCAACATGAATTAGTTCTGTTTTTCTCAACTTTTTTTTGTAAAGTACCCCCAGTACCTACAGTTTTCAGACACACAATTATTTTCTACAATTGCAACATATTTGTTTAAACAACTCAATCGTAGCTGGGCAGGTGTAATTGTAGCTGGGTGTAAAAAGTACAAAAATAATAAAGCACTGTAAAACTTAAAACAAAAATTCAGTTTTCTCCAAATTTCAGTTGTGTTGGCATACCCCCCCAGACTTCTCTCAAGTACTCTTAAGGGTACTCATACCACTGACTGAGAAACACTGAATTAGTCTATTCCACAGACAATAATGAACAGGCTGCCTGGTAGGGCAGAGGGAGAACTTTCCCTCCCTTCTTAAAGAAAAAAAAAAAGGGGGGGGGGGAGGAGAAGGGAAGAGAGAGAGAAGACTGAAAGGCCACATGTAATTCAGATTTCCATTAACAGATAAGCCAGCATGGCAATACACACCCTGCATCTTATCAATACTACATCAAAACTTTTGTCCAGATTAACATATCATTTAGATGGAAAAATGTTACAGTGGTATCTCACTGACTAAGGGAAATGCCATGGAAAGAAGCCTAAAGCCTCCTCAAATCTCCAGCAAGGAATTTATCATTTACAAGGACAAGTGCCAGCAGTCCTTAAGTTCCTCAGAATTTCTTATAAAAATAAGTTTTATATATCAAGGAATTAAGAGCCAGGAAACATTTCCACCTACTGGCGTTGTGTCGCAGGGATACAATAAATGAGTGCATGGTTTAGGACACCACTTGGCTGAAGTCCCTTTCCACTGGCTGATTGGACTTTTTTTGGCAACATCAAAGCTATGTACCAACTCCCCAAGAATGCACAGCTGGGCTGGGGCCTCATCACTGCACAAATAGAGTGGACCAGAAAGTAAGTATATTTGGCTTCATTTCCCTCAGAGCAGACCTTCTTCCATCCAGGCTTCTGAACAGGCTGCACAATCATAGAAATCCAAACTCAGAATTACCCCTCACTTCTCCCTCTTTCCTTTCAGAATTGTCCCACCCTGCAGCTGTAGAGGTTGAAGTGAAGGCCAAAAAGAACTTTGATTCTCTTCCTGCACACAACCTCAGCTAGTTAGCGAACCAGATGGAGCTATGAATCATAGAACTAGAATGGACCTCTAGAGGTCATAGAGTCCAATCCCCTGCGCTCACGGCAGGACCAAGCACCATCTAGATCATCCCTGACAGATGCCTGCCTAACTTGCTCTTAAACGTCTCCAGTGATGGAGATTCCACAATATCCCTAGACAATTTATTCCAGTGCTTAACAACCCTGGCAGAAAGTTTATCCTTATGTCCAACATAAACCTCCCTTGCTACAATTTAAACCCAAGGCTTCTTATCCTATCCTCAGAAGTTAAGGGGAATAATTTTTCACCCTCCTTTTTGTAACAGCTTATGAGATATTATAAAGGAGAGAAGCATCTTCAGAGCTGCTTCCAGATACCTATAGTTGGCCCAACAACTCAACACAAAGCTGATCCCTAACTTGGAAGGCTGTTCTCCTTCTCCAACTCGGCTCCCTCCCTAGAATTACAGAAGTGCAGAGGAGCCAAGCTTTGAAATTACAACTTCAGCTCCAACCTCCAATGGCTGAATGGAGATGGAAGAGAGCCCTGGCTCAGCACACAGTCCTCCCCCTTCTATAAAGCAACAAGAGAAGTGAGTCAGAAGACATTCCCTGAATTTCAAAGTGCAGAGGAGGCTAAATCCTCCTTTAGCGGGCTAAGGAGAGACAGGACAGAGTAACACATAGGATGAACAGAGATTTTAGAGAAAAAAAATCCTGCAAGACTGGACCCCCAAAAATAATATTACAAAGAAGGGAAAAATAAAAGTAACTTAATTTTAGGGAGGGAGTTGTAATTGAAATTCGGCTACCACCTTTAAGGTTGGGGCTAAACAGTGCTCCCCAACTAAAATTTGAATTTCCAGTGTAAAAGTGGAGAGCCAAAGGGAAGAGACTATATCAACACTGTCGAGTTCAAATACTGAAATTACAAATCTGTGTAAGAGACAAACACATTTTATAGGATCATTTTGTATCCCAAGATCTTTATGTAGCGCTTTTTCCTCAAAGCTGGCTCCTACAGCTTGGGACCAAATCTGCACAAACACACCCCCAGAGCACTGATGAGGAGTATTCTAACATCCATAAACCTTGAAATCCTGGACATCCCATTATCTCAGGTATCGGCACACTTACAGCAGGATTATCTGGCTATGTTGACTCTCTCCTCAGACCCTATTCTAGCAGCACTTACAGCTCTCTTCAAGACACCACTGACTTCCGGAGGAAACTACAGAGCATCTGTAATCTTCCTGAAAACACCATCCTGGCCATCCATTGACGTAGAAGCTCTTTACACCAACAATCCACACAAGGATTGACTACAAGCTGTCAGGAACACTTTCCCTGATAATGCCACAGCACACTTGGTAGCTAAGCTATGTGACTGTCTCCATATTGGAAATAGTTGTGGATGAGGCCAAGTTATACCTTCAAGTCAGCAGCACTGCTATGGGTATCCGTATGGTCCCACAATTTGCCAACATTTTTATGGCTGACCTTGAACAATATTTCCTCAGTTCTCATCCCGTAGCACCCTTCCTCTACTTACACTACACTGAACCAACATCTGATCTTATGGACCCCCAAGAAGGAGACCCTTGAAGAATTTCACAGGGATTTCAATAGTTTCTACCCCACTATCACTCTTAGGGTTGCCAGACGGTTTAACCAAAAATACTGAACCCCCACACCTCCCCCAAAAGGGGAAAATTCTTTGTTGGGGGGGGAAGGGGGAGACCAAAGTTGAGGCCCCCCCCCTCCCCCGGCAAAAAAAGACCCTGCGAGTTACGCAAAAAAAAAATCAGCATTAAAACCACATGGCCCCTTTAAGTGCATGCAGAGTCAGAATAGGGATAGGAAGAAGAGAGAGGTTGAGCACGAAGACCCAGGGAAGGCATTGCTACCCCTTGCTTCAGGTCGTTAGGCTTTTTGCCGGCAGCCATCTTGTTTTCCTGATCAAGCCAGAAGGTAAGCAGGGGGTCCAGGAGCAGAGGTCTGGGTGCTGGGTCCAGTTGCTGAGTGTGTCATAGGGTTGCCAGGTATCCGGTATTTTCACCTCCTGGCAGGGAAAAAACCCAGAAAATACTGAAACAAACTACAGGACTATGTAGCACTTTAAAGACTAACAAGATGGTTTATTAGGTGATGAGCTTTCGTGGGCCAGACCCACTTCCTCAGATCAAATAGTGGAAGAAAATAGTCACAACCATATATACCAAAAGGATACAATTAAATATGGTTGTGATCATTTTCTTTCACTATTTGATCTGAGGAAGTGGGTCTGGCCCACGAAAGCTCATCACCTAATAAACCATCTTGTTAGTCTTTAAAGTGCTACATAGTCCTGTATTTTGTTTCAGATACACCAGACTAACACAGCTACATTTCTATCAGAAAATACTGGCAACCCTAATCTCACACAACCTGGACCAGTCCACATAAGAGATCCACTTCCTTGACACTAAAGTACAATTAAATGATGGTCACAAATACCACCCTATACTGGAAACCTACTGACCGCTATTCTTACCTATATGCCTCTAGGTTCCATCCAGAACACAGACATGATTCGTTGCCTACAGACAATACAACCGGATTTGCTTCAATCCCACTGACCGACACACATTTACCAGTTCTTTTTTGGGCATTCTTAAAACTTAAATACCCACCTGGGGAAGTGAGGAAACACAGACAGAGCCAGACAAGTACCCAGAAGTCAAACTACTTCAAGACAGGCCCAGCAAGGGAAACAGAACATAATCACTGGTCATCATCTACAGCCCTTAGCTTAAACCCCTCCAGCACATTGACAATCTACAATTTATGCAGGAAAACAATCCCTCACTCACAGGCCTTGGAAAACAGCCTGATCCTTGCTCAGAGACAACCCCCAACCTGAAGCAAATCCTTTCCAGCAGACACGCATCACACTTCAAACATACTCACCCAGGAACCTACCCCTGCAACAAACCCTGTTACCAACTCTGTCCACACATCTATGCAAGCAACACTATTACAGGACCTAACCACATAAGCCACATCATCAGGGGCTCATACAATTGCATAGCCTCTAATGTGATCTATGCCATCACATGCCAACAATGCTCCCCTGACATGAATATTGGCCAAACTGGACAGTGTCTCCAAAGGACTAGTGGACACAAATCAGACATCAGAAATGGTAACAGATAAACACGTAGGAGAACATTTTAACCTACCTGGTCACTCAATCATGGATTTTAAAGTAGCCATTCTTCTACAAAAGAATTTTACTGCCCAATTTCAGATAGACTACAGAACTGGAATTCATTTAAAAATTTGACACTGTTATTGTCTTTAGTCAAGCTCAGGGTAACTAGTTAACACATTACAAAACCAATTACCTCTGCCTTTAACATCCACATTTTCACATCAAAAGCTATGAATGGAACACATCCAGACCACTTACTTTCATTAACACAGGTCCTACAATTGACAGTTACTTCTTCTGCTGTTTATTTTATATATAATCTTGAATTTTATTATTTCCACTCCAACTCATCTGATGAAGTGAGTCTTACCCACAAAAGTGATAGAAATGTAGCCATGTGGACGCATGGCCAAGAAACACTGGAGACATTCCACAGAGATTTTAACAACCTACACCCCACCACAATCTCAGCCTGCACCATTCTACACAAGAAATCCATTTCCTGGACACCACAGTACAAATCAGCAATGGAAAATTAGACACCATTCTCTACAGAAAACCCACTGACTCAGTTACCTACATGCCTCCAGCTCCCATCCAGAACACACCATACGATCCATTATCTATAGCCAAGCCCTTCGATACAACCGCATCTGCTCTAATCCCACTGACAGAGACCAGAAACTTCAGGATCTCTACCAAGTATTTGTAAACCTCAACTACCCACCCGGAGAAATAAAAAAGCAAATTGAAAGATCCAAACGAATACCTAGAAACCATCTACTTCAAGATAGACCCAAGAAAACCAACAATAGAACACCACTTGTCATCACCTACAGCCCCCAACTTAAACCTGTCCAACACATTATCAATAAACTACAGCCTATACTGGCACAGGATACTAAACTCCAAGAGGCTCTGGGAGACAGACCCATAGTCTTCTATGGACAACCACCTAACCTCAAGATGATTCTTACCAACAACCACAGGACATATCACACTAATACCAACCCTGGTACCTTCCCTTGCAACAAACCCCGGTACCTTCCCTTGCAACAAACCCCGTTGCCAGCTTTGTCCACATATTCACTCTGCTGATACCATTATTGGACCTAACCAAGTGAGTTATAAGATCAAGAACATATATTCCTGCTCATCCAGAAATATAATTTATGCGATCATGTGCCGAAAGTGTCCATCTGCTATATACATTGGACAAATGTCTCAGACACTTTGCCAAAGAATCAATGCCCACACAACAGATATTAGACAGGATCACAACGAAAAAACAGTTTCTTGCCATTTCAAACAGAAAGGACATTGTCTCAATGACTTGATTACCTGCATCCTGCTTCAAAGACCTTTTAAGACTACACTTGAAAGAGAATCCTCTGAACTGTCATTCATGCTTAAATTCGACACTTTACACCTAAGCTTAAACAAAGACATTAATTATCTTACCCATTACAAAGATAGCTTCCTCAATTACCACCTCTAATATCATTAACTCAGATATTTACCTCCCCCCCATCCCTCTTCTGTTCTGAAATTTGATTTGTCCGTTTCCTATGTGTTCATTTTTTTAATTGTATCCTTTGGTATATATGGTTGTGACAATTTTCTTCCACTATTTGATCTGAGGAAGTGGGTCTGGCCCACAAAAGCTCATCACCTAATAAACCATCTTGTTAGTCTTTAAAGTGCCACATAGTCCTGTTTTTTGTTTTACCCACAAAAGCACGAGATAGTATATATATGTTAGTCTAAGGTGCCACAGGACTACTCATTCTATATTATATTGAGAAGTGATTTCCCCTCTTAAAGACCTAAGAGTCATTCCCTGTTCACTCTGTGAAACAGGCTTGCAAAACAAAAAGGGACAAATGGGGTCCCCCTTCTTCTCAAACAAGTTAAGTGTGCTGCCATGGCTGCAAGTTTTGTACCCTAGTTACACCAGGATGCATATTACTTGTCTGTTAGTGTACAGATCAATAGATGGAATCGTCATACCTTAGAAATGGCCCTGTTGTGAGTTAGTGATTAAACAACAAATAGTGAGAATGTAAGATCTGCCAAGTGAACTATCAAGCTACAATGAAAATTGAGTTTAATACAGATGGTTGTGTGGGGGCAGCTAGCACAAAAATATGGAAGGATTCCTTTTTCACTGACTATGTGTAGGTCACCTTTTACAAGATAATTTGACCCCTTACATTCTAAAGTCAATCTCATATAACAGCAGTTAATAGGTAAATCCTTCCAAAAATATTTCCAGCCTCTAAACAAGCATGTATCTGACAAGGCTGTTTCATATATGCAGCTATTTAAGTCAATAGGGTTATATATAGGAGTACCCAGGTATTACTAAAGACAGAATTTTGTCCACTAAGTATAATGAAGGCAATATTTGACAGTCATTATTTGTGCCTTTGCCAAGGACTCTAATGACCTACACGAGGAAAAAAGACACTAAAAGGATAAATGCGGTACTCTAAAACGTTTCTGATTTGCTTTTTTTAAATTGTCTTCAAACCCAAATTAGACATTACAAAGTAGCTGTATCAGAGGGGTAGCCGTGTTAGTCTGAATCTGCAAAAGTGACGAGGAGTCCTGTGGCACCTTATAGACTAACTGAAGTGTAGGAGCATAAGCTTTCGTGGGCAAAGACCCACTTCGTCAGATGCATCTGACGAAGTGGGTCTTTGCCCACGAAAGCTTATGCTCCTACACTTCAGTTAGTCTATAAGGTGCCACAGGACTCCTCGTCGCCAAAGTAGCTGTAGTCAGCTTGCTGTCTATAAGATAGGAAGATCTGAGCTGAGGCAAAACAAGAAGCAGGAATTTTCTACTTTTGAGGTTGTTTATTCTTCAGGGGATTTTTGGTTTAGAGCCCAATCCTGGTCCCACTGAGGTTCAGATTGATTTGGATGGAAGACAGATAAGACCCTCGTTGTATACATTCATGTGCTACACTTCTGCAAAAGCAATAATCCTGTGGATCAAAAGAATGAGAACTGTTTCTGATCTTTCCATCCTGAAGGATATCAAGCTGCAGACTTCCTGTTGCTATTATTAAAATGGCAGCCCCAAGAGATTACGCAACTCCCAGCTGATATCAATAGGCAGCTTAATTACTTTAAAATGATGTTTTGAAATTTGTTTTCTTAAGTTCTATGTTCTGACTCATTTTTCTGTAATTATCCAAGATAGTAGTAAAAATCACTATTTTCTTTTTAGAAGAGGGAGGGGCACATTAGGTTCTTTACACAAGGCAATGCAGCAATACAAGAAAATCAGATATAGTTAAAGACAACTTTTACAGGACTCTTACTCCAAATGTCAGCTAAAATGCAAGACGACACTTGAAAACAAACAGCAAAAAATGCCTTTTAAAAAAAAGTAAGATAGCACTTTGTTTAAAGTAGTTATACAAATCCTTCATGTTTACGCAGCACAATGGGAGTCACTGGCATGAAAACAGTGAGCTCCCAAACACAGAGTATACCACTCTATACAGCTCATTGAGTTTTTCCATACAAAAAAGTTTTATTAAACTCTGTTCTAACAGTTATATTCCAGAAATGTCTTTAGTTTACCTTCCAAGTTTGCATTCAATTTCATAAACTAGAATTCTAGAGATTTACACAACAATGATTATAAGGGCAGAGTTAACAGGTTTTCAAGACTATATCCACTTGGTGAAAAAACACTTTCACAGCAATTAAAAGAACCATTCAATGGAATAAAAATTGAACATTATCCTAATGTATCTTCCTAATTTCTTATGCATCTTTATGCGTATTTCTCAACCCCACAATGCCATACCATAAAGGGGACATCTATTCTACCACCACACGCAAGTCAAAAGTCAATGAGGTAGACTGTCTGAGGTGTTGAAAGCTTTTGATCACTCTTTCAGAATGAACTATCTTTTTGCTGGTTAATTTGCTGCCTTTTCACCAGAGCAGAAGCATGTGGGATTGTCCTTGGCCTGCTAAAACAGAACAGCCCATGGGTCAAATACAGCACGATATATCTGAGGACCTACACTGAAATTTATAAAGTCTGTTATGAAAGAAGGAAGTTTGGATAAAGCTTGTGGCAGTAGGCACAGCCTTAGAGATGTGGTTATACAAAGCAACATACTTACTGTGCTCAAACATTTTAAAATGTGAATTTAATTAATTACCACATGCACTACATAAAAAGTTGTGTAACAAGCCCAGTTCTCAGAAAGGTTAATAAAGTTTTACTAGTACGTACGGGGTATCATAATCCCACTCATAATGATAGGAAGGATTACCATTAATTGCTGACACTGCAAACCAGACAATGAATATTGCTGAAAATTATTCAGATTACAGAATAGACTGACACTTAGAATTATAGAGCTGGAAGAGACCTCAGGAGGTCATCAAGTCCAGCCCCCTGCCCAAGGCAGGACCAATTCCAACTAAGTCAACCCAGCCAGGGCTTTGTCAAGCTGACACTTAAATACCTCTAGGGATGGAGATTCTACCACCTCCCTAGGGAACCCATTCCAGTGCTTCACCACCCTCTTAGTGAAACAGCTTTTCCTTAATATCCAACCTAGACCTCTCCCACTGTAACTTGAAACCATTGCTCCTCATTCTGCCATCACTATTGTGAATATCCTTTCTCCATCCTCTTTGGAACCTCCCTTCAGGATGTTGAAAGCTGCTATCAAATCCCCCCTCACTCTTCTCTTCTGCAGACTAAACAAACTCAGATCCCTCAGTCTCTCCTCATAGCTCATGCGCTCCAGCCCCCTAATCATTTTGGTCGCCCTCTGCTGGACCCTCACCAATGCGTCCATATCCTTTCTATAGTGAGGGCCCAGAACTGTACACAGTATTCCAGATTTGGCCTCACCAGAGCCGAATAAAGGGGAATAATCACTTCTCTGGATCTGCTGGCAATGCTCCTCCTAATGCACCCTAATATGCCATTAGCCTTCTTGGCTACAAGGGCACACTGTTGACTCATATCCAGCTTCTCATCCACTAGAATTCCCAGGTCCTTTTCTGCAGAACTGCTACTTAGCCATTTAGTCCCCAGCCTGTAAAGCTTGGATTCTTCCATCCCTAGTGCAGGACTCTACACTTGTCCTTGTTGAACCTCATTAGATTTCTTGTGGCCCAATCCTCTAATCTGGACCCTATCCCTGCCCTCCAGCGTATCTACATCTCCCCATAGCTTAGTGTCATCTACAAACTTGCTAAGAGTGCAATCCATCCCCTCATCCAGGTCATTAAAGATGTTGAACAAAACCGGTCCAAGAACAGATCCTTGGGGCACTCCGCTAGAAACCGACCGCCAACCTGACATCAAGCCATTGATCACTACCCATTGGGCCCAACAGTCTAGCCAGCTTCCTATCCATTTATCCAATCCATACTCCTTTAACTTGCTGGCAAGAATATTATGGTAGACCTATCAAAAACTTAGCTCAAGTCAAGCTATATCACATCCACTGACTTCCCCATATCCACAGAACCAGTTACCTCATCATAGAAGCTAATCAGATTGGTCAGGCACGACTTGCTCTTCATGAATCCATGTTGATTATTCCTGATCACTTTCCCCTCTTCCAAGTGCTTCAAAATGGATTCCTTGAGGATCCCCTTCATGATTTTTCTGGGGACTGAGGTAAGGCTGACTGGTCTGTAGTTCCCTAGATTGTCCTCCTTCCCGTTTTTAAAGATGGACACTACATTTGCCTTTTTCCAATCATCCGGGATTTCTCCTAATCTCCATGAGTTTTCAAAGATAATGGCCAAAGGCTCCGCAATGACATTTGCCAACTCCCTCAGTACCCTCGGATGCATTAAATCAGGGCCCATGGATTTGTGTATGTTTAGCTTTTCTAAATAGTTCGTAACTTGTTCTTTCCCCACAAAGGGCTGTCTACCTCCTTCCCATACTGTGTTGCTTATTGCATTTGTCTGGGAGATGACCTTGCCCGTGAAGACAGAGGCAAAGAAAGCACTGAGTACTTCAGCTTTTCCCATGTCATCTGTCACTAGGGCTATGTCTAGACTGCAGGCTTCTTTCGAAAGAGGCTCTTTCGAAAGCATCTTTCGAAAGAGCCTCTTTCGAAAGATCGCGTCTAGACAGCAGGCGGATCTTTCGATAGAGGAAATCTGCTTTTTCGAAAGAGAGCACCCAGCGAGTCTGGATGCTCTCTTTCGAAGACGGCCTCTTTACATTGAAGAACGCCTTCCTTCGAAAGAGGAACTTTCGAAGGAAGGCGTTCTTCCTCGTGAAACGAGGTTTACCGCCATCGAAAGAAAAGCCGCGTTCTTTCGAAATAATTTCGAAAGAACGCGGCTTGAGTCTGGACGCAGGGGAAGTTTTTTCGGGAAAAGGCTACTTTTCCCGAAAAAAACCCTGAGTCTGGACACGGCCTAGGTTACCTCCCTCTTCCAGTAAGGGCCCTAAACCCTCTCTGATCACCTTCTTATTGCTAACCCTGATAACTCCCCCTGCATTCTCGAGCAATATATTTATACTCCTCCCTAGTCAGCCGTCCAAGTTTCCACTTCTTGTAAGCTTCCTTTTTGTGTTTAAGCTCACCATCCATGTCCCCGGTAAGCCAATCTGGTCGCCTACCATATTTGCTTTTCTTGCTGTGCATCGGGATGGTTTCTTCCTGTGCCTTTAATAAGGCTTCTTTAAAATACTGCCAGTTCTCCTGGACTCCTTTCCCCTTCATGTAAGCATCCCAGGGAATCCTGCCCATCAGTTCTCTGAGGGAGTCAAAGTCTGCTCTTCTGATGTCCAGGATGTGTATTTTGCTACTCTCCTTTCTTCCTTTGGTCAGGATCCTGAAATCTACCATCTCATGATCACTGCTTCCCAGGTTGTCACCCAGCTCTACTTCCCCTACTAGTTCCTCCCTCTTTGAGAGTAGCAGGTCAAGCTGCGCATGGTCCCTGGTCAGTTCCTTCAGTATTTGTACCAAGAAGTTATCCCCAACATTCTCCAAAAACTTCCTAGATTGTCTGTGTACTGCTTTACTGGTCTACCAACAGAAGTCAGAGTGATTCAAGTCACCCATGAGAACCAGGGCCTGCAATCTGGAAGCTTCGCTCAGTTGTCCAAAGAAAGCTTCATCTACCTCATCCACCTGATCCGGCAGTCTATAGCAGACACCAACCACAACATCTCGCCTGTTGCTTCCACCTCTAAATTTAACCCATAGACTCTCAACAGTCTTTTTTACTCTCTAAGTACTGGAGCTCCGAGCAATCATACTGCTCTCAGATATAATAGTTAGAGATTTTACCCTCAATATTTAGGAAAATCTTGAACAAAGCAGACAAGATGATGTGAGCCAAGAGAAACCACATTTCAGCTACAGCAGAAGCTAAAGTTAAAAAGTGCCTCATAAAAAATTATTAAATGAAGATTAGAGGCATTTTATACTCAGATGTCAAAACAAACAGAGGATTAGAAGGAAATTAATATTACCGCTATAGTCAGGGTGGGTTATTTATGAGTTTTTAGGCTGCAGCTTGATCATGTACAGGCATATGTTGAAATGGTAAAATATCCTCCAAATAATGGATCTGAGCAGAGTCATCTGAAATAGAAGCCAAAAAACCAGCAGCTTTCCCGGGGTTACTTCTTAGTGACATATGGATTAAAGCATTTAAATCATTTGCCTCACTTAATCATCTGAAAATCCTTTATACTATAGTTTCAAAGATGGATCTTTGCTATTTTACATGTTCTAGAGAATATCAACAATAAGAGAAAGTTGTTCAAACTAGTACCCTGTTGTCAAAGTGAAGGAAATCTGCCAATCTTTCAGCAATTATTGTCATTCAGAATACATACACATTACCTAGAAGACTAGAAGTCTTTAATCAGCAGTACAGAAGTCGAAAATACTGTACTTACCTCCCCATCTTTCGTCACAATAATAGTTCATGACATAACAGACAAAAAAGTTCACATGGCCTTTTAAAAGTCCCATGTTATACAGTTTCAAGAAAGGGCTTTTGCCATTATGTATTGACATTCTAACTGCATGACTAACTTGACTTATATACACCCCACAATTCTCTAATTTCATGTTGGAAGAAGCTATGCCATTTTCAGCCTATTGATTAAGTGAAGCTTCGCTCATAATTTTAAAAAGTATAAATTCAGAGCAACAATTATTTAGAATAGTTTTAAGTGTGATTTAAAATTCCTTACCTTTAAAATTAAAAAAATAAAGATCTAGTTTTCTTCTCACAATTCACTCAATTTGGAAAATAAACCTTACCTACATAAAGAAATGAAACTGGCTAATGTATTTCTTTTCGGTTTCATTTTGCAACTGTCCTACATAAGTACTATACTGCAATAATTTGATTGTAAGCACTGTACATTTTTTGGTTAAACTGTGTACGTTCTTCTCCCTTTAAGTCATCTAGACAATCTTAGTAAACACAGAAGTTAGAGACAGCAGGTGCAATCAGTGGCAAAACTCCCATTTACGTCAATAGGCCAGGATTTCACCAAGCATGTTCTATTGATATAATCTTTGTTTAAAAAGTACTTATATTTCAAACACAACTGATTGTAGGCAGCACAGCTCATGTGGCACACCTAAATTTAACATACCACAGACTGTTTTCCCATTCTGATGGGGAAAGAGGGAGGACTCTTATACCTTCCCTTAAGGCACATCTCTGTTGCTGAAAGCAGGAGTAAAGAAAGAATGTATTGCAATGACTAATGGGGTCAAAAGGGGGAATATAAAGACTTGAGCATGTGTGTGCATGTGAAAAATAAGCCTAGTGGCAGGAAAATATAGCATGTCTAAACCAGAAACATAAGCAGGATAATGCAAGCCTATTAAGATTCATGACAGGTATTACCATTCTGTTTCTGAAGACAGTAACAGTTCAGGTCAACCAGATCAAATGCAGAGAGGCTGCCAAGACAGCAAAGAGGAATCTCAATATGATGGTGCACAGGAGTCAAGATATCAACAAAATGGCTTCCATTTTCAGTTTTATAAAGACAGCCTGATTTATAAAGGCAAACTGGCTTTGGAAAAACCCTGACATTTTATATACCTATGGTTGTATCATCAAAGTTGAGTAAAAAATAAATATTATAGGGTCATCAGTGCACCTTGTATTGGGAGGAACTATTTGGTTAAGTAAGTTCTTCACCCACTGCCAACTTAATTTGCAAAGCCATGATGTTACAGTCAGTTCTGTCTAAAACAAGGGTGGGGAACATCCGGACCATGAGCTGCATGCGCTTCATCAGGGTTAAGCAGCTGGCAGGCTGCAAGATTGTTTGTTTATTAAGTATCCACAGGCAGAGCCCTGCAGCTCTCAGCTGGCATGTTCAACACGGTCAATGGGAGCTGTGGGAAGCGGTGGCCTGGCCTGCAGGTTCCCCACCTTGGTCTAGAAAAAAACATGCTTCAGGGTTTTGCACTGATTATTTCACTTATTGTTCAGTATAATAATGATATATTAAGCACCTACCCAGCATGACTGGCAGGCTACATTTAAATTAGGTCTATTGAAGTATGTCAGACATTAGAATTTTAGGAGAGAGCTATTTTCATAGTACATCACTGAACAAGGACAAAGCAGTTCTATTTTTGGTTCATACATTAGGTGAATTATTTACTTATTACAAGTGGTCTTCATTGTAACTTCTTAAATACTCCAACAGACAAGGCTTAAAACATACCTGTTATGAAGTACTGATGTCTTCCTCCCCGTCTGCAAAATGTTTACCATTATTTTACTCTGTATAGAACCTGAAGCTGCTAGTTCTTTCTGTGCATAATCTGGTTGCCTATAAATTCAACCACATAAAGAAAACTCCAAAATAAAGGTTTAAGTTGTGTTTCTGTACTTAAAATAGACCTGACTTTCTTTAATTTCACCCTTCTCTCCTTCATGTACAAACATTTGAAAGATTTTTTTTCTTCATAAGCAGGAAAATCTCTTTCCCACATAATGAGTATAAGCAAGCAGAATGTGTGCTAAGGCTGATAAATGTTTTTGACATTCTACAGGCTGGGATGAATTGACATAGGCAACCCATATTATAACATGATTTTGCCCGCCAGAGTAAGCCAGACTTACCTGAGCTGTAACTAGATTTAAAGGTGGGAGAAGAACAAAGTGTCCTAACCTAAGTCTCAACACCGCTGTGTAGACAGAGCCTTAATTTTTGATTAGCTTACATTATTCCAAAATAACAAAGAGCATGTCTACACTGCAAGCCATTTGAAATAATGGCGATCTGGAGGATTTCTTACTCCAACTCCTGTAACCCTCATTTTACAAGGAGTAAGGGAAGTCGGAGGATGAGTGTACACAGTGCCAAAAACCGAATTAAGCTATTTCGACTGAAGCTATGCAACTGACATAGCTCAAGTTGTATAGTTTAATTCAACTTTTGCTCTGTTGTGTAGATGTGCACAGAGTTGGCCTATCTCCAGTGGCTAACGGAAATCTGTTACAATCAGTTTCAGTCACAACTGAGTTTAAACCATTCTGAATCATGGTTTTAAAGTTCTGTGCACACATAGCTAAAGTTTTACCATACTCTTTGCTCTTCAAATAAACCACTGTCTAAACTGGAAAAGAAAATATGATGGAAAACAACAAAATCTAGACAACAAAATCTAGACATGTAAATTATGACATGTAGATCAGCAACCCAAAAGTCAAAAATAAAACACTGCAGTACAAAGATGATATGTATAAATATATATCTTGGACATTTACCTGGAATCCTTCCAGGAGTTTAATCACAAAATAAAACAATTACAGTATAATTACAAATAAACTATCTCAAACAACTGTACAGGAAAGCATGACAAACTACACAAGACAGAGGAGTGGCTGCAAGCACCCAGCCAAAAGTTTACCTTCACTAATAAAGACACATCAACAGTCACCACTGGCTTCCTCTCCACTCTTACATCCTATGTTCAGTACACCACTGTTCAAAGACTGGCATTTCCGGCTTTCTGTGACAACAGAACCTGGAAAGCTATCCAAACTTCAGAAGATTAGTTTTTCTTTATTTGAATTATGTCAAATGGGAAAGTTATACAGAGCTCTTCTAAATATTTGTTTTTCCCCTAACTACCACTTCAAAAAATATCTCTGGCAGTAAAAAAATATTTTGATATATTCTACAATTAATGCACACTAACTTTATCCTGAGCACACATTTCCAATGCAAGTTTGGATTATCATATTAAATAGTCAGCTTTAAAGCTGCTGGCTACCAAAAGGAAACTAAGGAAAGTTTTGGTAGCCCATGATAAAATATGGGATACCATTAATTAATCATCAAAATTATCTGATCTTCAAATGAGAATTATTCATTTGATTTCTGTTTTATTCAAAAAAGCTAGTTACCCTGCATTTTTAATAAGCGATTTTATTGGACAAAGAAAAAAAGTTGGCCACCTGTGACAGCCCCAGAGACTGAAATCTTCCGTTGACAGAGTATGTATGAGTAACCACGATGCAATGTCATTTAGTCCATATGTCCATCCAGTCCTTTGTAGCTCTGCAGGGATATTTAACAAGTTTACGGTTGTGGTGAGAGTTTGTATACTCAGCACCTGTGTAGCAGGTACTGAACTAAGACCATGTATACATTTCACACTGAACAGCTGTCACTACTTTCAGTCATTATCAATTAAACACCAGTAAGCTAGATGGCTCATGTACTATGCCTATGCTTTCACAGTTCGTATTGCATCATTATTACTTAATACATTTAATAGCATACTATTAACTTAGCAACTTTAATGCAAAGATCTCAGAGTGGCTTAAGCACATCAACTCCCTCATTCCCACATGGGTGCTGTGCATATTTTGACAATGTTTCACAAGAGTCTTTACTGTGCAAAATTCTGCACCCTCAACATCAAGCTGCATTTAATTCCTTCTCCACAAACTGTTGTATAGGATTACAGGAAGTGTTGACCACACATCCAAACAACAGCAACAACTTTAATCATTAGCCAAGAAAAGACATCCTAAATATACACATTTAGCTTTTGTTTTTCCCCTCTCCAGTCTTCTGGCAATACTAGGAATGTTAAATTTGTTTAATCAACGAATCGACTAGTTGATGGAATTTCTGTCGATTAGTCGATAAGCAGGGGAGCCACAATAGAGTTAGCTCCTAGCCCCACTATACACCAGCCCTTTAAATGTATTAAGAGCCAGAAGCCTCTTAATATATTTAAAAAGCAGACTCAGCATCTGGGACTGGGCACAAGCTGGGAAATAGCTGATTCCCAGCTGGCACCCAGTCCCCACTACCCCCAGCCTCCCCACAGAGAACATGCTGGGGGAGAACTGGCTTTTGCTTATTGCATAGTTGACTAGTTGCTTACATCCCAAGGCCATACTAGAATTCTTTTTTTAATTGTTTTATAGACCCATTTAATTAATCCCCCTTTTAGCAAGTTGTTGGACTCAATGACCTCCTGAGGTCTTTTCCAACCCTATTATTCTGTGAATCTTAGTATCTGCTTTAAGTCATTCATCTTATATACCCTGCCTAATACAGGTTGGACCTCCCTGGTTCAGCACCCTTGGGACCTGAGCTGTCCCGGCCCAGGGGAAGTCAGTGTTCCCCTACTCATGGGCTCTTCTCCGTGGGGCTCCCTGCCCACAATGGCCTGGCACAGCTCCCTACCCTGCTGCCCCAGGATCTCCCAGCTGAGATCACTAGGCCGCTACAGGCCCCACTGCCACAGGTTGTTCCCCGGGTTTCCCGGTTGGTGCTGCCTGGACACCCCACTCTGTTGCCGTAGCAGGTTTCCCAGCTGGGGCTGCCTGGACACCCCACCCTACTCCTAGGGCCAGCAACACGGCCGCTGGGGATTCCAGCTGCCCACCTCCACCAGCCCTGCTTCAGCAGAGGCTGCCTAGTCATCTGGGCTCCGCTGCCACTAGAGGTTTCCCATGGCTCTTGGCCAGGGGTGCCCAGCAGGCCTACTGCAGCCAGAGGTTCCCCAGATGGAACAAGAGCGCCTCAACTGCTGACAGGCCCCACTAACAGCTGGGGTTCACCGGCTGGGGCAGGAGCTCCCTGGCTGCCACCTTGCCCCTCTAATGCTGGGGGCTATCAGACCAGGCCACCACTTAGCCCCGTTGATGCCAGGGGCTCCCCATCCACCACCTGGCCCCATCGATGCCGAGAGCTCCCCAGCCAGGGTGAGGGTCTTCATATGCTGCCTGGCCCAGCTGAGTCTCCCCAGCCCATGCTGCTCCTGCCTCTGGGGCTCTCTTTGGTTGAGCAACATCTGTGGCCCTGCCAGACCACGAATGTTGCCAAATCAGAGTCACAGATTTGGGAGGTTCAACCTGTAGTCATCTAATAGTGTAGCTCCCCCACCTCTAGGGGCACCAAATGGGGAAGATACTCCACACACCTCCTGAAGTAGCAGGGAAAGAAAGGAAAGGGAAAAGCTGGATGAAGTTCCCGCACTGACACACTAGACTCAGTAGATAGCACCAGAGGCCTATTTCCTTCACCTAGGATAACAGCCTTCTGTAGTTAGCTCAAGTTAGTGTAGTTAGCTCAAGCTATGTGAGAGACTCAAACTTCAAACCCAATCAGTGATTCACGGAGAATGGAGTGGTTGTTAGAGCTGCTCAGAAAATGTTTTTATCATTTTCCTTTCTATAAAGAGAAAGCAGGAAGTTATATGCAAAAAGCTTACTGTTCTCAACTTTGCAATACTTTAATATATTTTATATATAATTATATGAAGGCCCTTTGAAGATCTATTAACAGTATCTAGACCAAAAAAAAGCTTGAGTCTCAATCTAAAATCTGAAATAATTCCTAAATGCAAAGTGTTGAATTTGCTAGTAATGGGATACTCAGATTAAGGTAGTCTATTATTTTGATTTATCTGTTTCAAAAACATACTTGAAACTCTGTGTAAGCAAGGTCCAGACAGAGTGAAAGGTGTTCAGGGAATGTATAAAGCAAAAAATATTAGTTCTGCACCATGCATATTTACAGAACAACAGAACTGGCAGAATAATAGAACCATGAGAGGTCACAAAGTCCAGTCCCCTGCACGCACCACAAGATCAAATACCATCTAGACCAGGGGCAGGCAAGATCCAGCCTGCCAATGTCCCAAGACAGAGTGGGAGCATCGAGCAGGCTCTCTGCCTGCCATGCCCTCGCAGGCCACTCAAAGCAGCAGGTTGTGGGGGCCATGTGTGTCTCTGCGTGCCCACTATCTGGGGGAGGAGGGCGCTTTGTGCACTATCCCCCACCCCAACACAATCTCTGCCATGCGTGAGGCACAGGCAGCTCATGGAGGTCCCCCCCACCCAAAGGGCACACAGTACAAAAAGACATGGCCCCTCTAGCCAGCCACTTTGGGTGGCATGCAGGAGCAATAGGGGCAGGGAAGTACTTGTGCTCCTGCACTTGTACCCCCCTCCCAGACCCTGTACACCCTCTGCCTCTGGTTACAATCCCTTCCTAGACCCTGAATCCCCTCCAACACTCGCCTCATCCAAGTCCGAATCCTTTCCTGCAACCATACACCCTTTCAGACCCTGCATCCCCTTCTGCCCCCAAGTCCTCTGCCCCCCTTTGCTTCAGGCAAACTCCCTCCCAGACCCCACAAGCTCTCCTACATCCTAATCCCCTACCCAGAGCCCCCTTTTGCACCCAACCTCCATCCCACACCCTATACTTCCTTCACTAATATAGAAGAGTGTGGTCCTTGACCACCTACCAAATTCATGGAGTGACCCCACCTCTGATCTAGACCATCCCTAACTAGGGATGTAAAATCACATTTAGTCAGTTTATTGGTTAAAGGTTACATGTAATTAGTTAAATGGTTAACAGATTAAGCGTGAGCCCACGGGTGGGAGACTGGGGAGCTGCTGGCTCCTGGCCACCAGCCCCATGGGGCTGTAGATTAAGGTAAGCATCAGCCAGTAAGGGCAATGCTTATCGTGTAACTGATTAACCAATTACCCATTCATATGCCTATCCTTGACAGGTGTTTCTCTAACCTGATCTTAAAATGCTCCAAGGATAGAGAGTCTGCAACTTCCCTAGGCAATTTATTGCAGTGCTTAACCACCCTGACAGTTTGGAACTTTTTCCTAATGTCCAATTTAAACCTCCATTACTGCAATTTAAGCTCTTTGCTTCTTGTCATCAGGAGTTAAGGAAAATAATTGTTCTCCCTCCTCTGTGTAACAACCTTGCACTACACATTGCTGATGCCCAACTAACAGCATAAGATAGCATCAAAACTTTTGTTTAAAAAAAACAGGTTTTCTATGCATGCTGACAGACATCATTAGCAGATTTGTAAAGTTGTTTCCCCATCCAGAGTGAAATTAGCAAAGACAGAATCTATGGCAAAGCAGGGCCTGGTGGATTCTCAACTGGATTAATATACTATACAACTTTTAGGATGGATCTTGTGTGCAACAGAATTGGAGATCTTCATGTCTTTCATGCAAGCTGATCTTAAAAAGAAAGCCACCAGACCAGAAGGAGGTACAAATGTTTGAACCAACAAGGAAAGAACATGAAATAAAAAGAAAAAGACACAAGCAGGTATACAGTTGGCACGGGAAGAACCATTCTGTACTGGGAAGTCTTGAAGCTTTCAGACATAGGCTGGCTCTCTTGCTTGTAACCAGAATTTCATCAAGGTCACCTTCTCAACCAATCCCCTTTCCCACCCACATTTTGCACTCACACGTGTGATACTATACTAAAACTATTCACTAAAGAAACACGTGGCAGGTGTAGAGGAGTACTGGGACTCCCTAAAAAACAGCAAGCAGCACTTATGTGGCACCTTAAAGGTCAGTAAAAGTGGGTCTTGGCCCACAACAACTTATGCTCAAACAAATCCCTTAGAGCAAGGAGTCCTGTGGGACAGTAAAGACTTTTTGCGGATACAGACGGACACAGCTAACCTCGGACACTGGCACTCGCTAGAAGTACTGAAGAAAGTGAGCAGCAGCCTCTGGCAGCTCTCTGCACGCTGCTGTTTCGTACTCTGCTGCTCGCACCCGGGCCCTGCCATGCTGCATGTCACCCGCCAGAGCAGGGGAAAGCCGGGTCCCGATCTCCCCTACGGTGACCGAGACCCTCGCTCTCCCCAGGCCTGTGTAAGTCACAGTGTCCCCAGCCGCCTCCACAGACCGGTCCAGGGATGTCCCCGCCCCGCTCCACTGACTGTCCAGGGTCCCGGCTCGGCCCCCACAGACGGCCGGGTGCCACCCTCCAGCCTAAATCAGGCCCCAGGGCAGGGATCCCTCGCCCCCCCCCCCCATAGCCCGTGACTGACCCAGCTGCCGCCCCGCAGTGACCCAGCCCCCACCCCTCCCTTACCCAGCTTGACGACCGAGTCGGCCAGGCACCGGTCCCACTTCCTGCCCAGCTCGTTCTCCGACGCCATCTTGTTCCCGCCCCCCACCCTGGAGCAGCAGCGGCGCCCGCCGGGTGACTCTCAGCTTCCTCCCCTCTCACGCTTCGGGGGCAGGCAAACATCGCGAGAGCGGCTACAGCCCGGTCCTCCAGTCTCGCGAGACCATGGAGTTCTCCCGAGCCCACGCTGGGGTTGCCAGGGTTACCGCCGCGCCGCTGGCTTCAGCTCCTACGCGGGCTTGACCTTGGGACCAGGCCTGGGGCGGGGATGGGGCTCCTTGCAGGCCCCGCCTTGACCCAGCTCCCCAACGCACATGAATGGGGGGACAGGTTCCCACGCCCCATCCGTGCCAGGGCCTGCTGTAGTCACCCCCTCCCTCCCTGCCTGTTCCTTGAGTCCCCTTGCCCATAGGGGCAGGTACATCCTGCAGGACCCCCCTCCCCCCACTGCTAGAGGCTCTTCCTACGGGACCTCTGTCTCCTCATAGGGCCCAATCTGTCCCATGGAGACCCCCTTCTGGCAGGACCTGGTACATCCTGCAGGACAACCACCTCCATATGGCCTTCCCATCCCAGGACACAGACGTGCAGGTCAGGGCTGTTACCTATCTGGGTCTCTCAGGTTACACTGTGAGGCTGTGTCTACACTGGGCCATTTATTCCGGAAAAGCAGCTGCTTTTCCGGAATAACTTGAAAGCTGTCTACACTGGCCGCTTGCTTTTCCGGAAAAGCAATGATGATCTAATGTAAAATCATCATTGTTTTTCCGGAAAAACTATGCTGCTCCCGTTTGGGCAAAAGTCCTTTTCCGGAAAAACTGTTCCGGAAAAGGGCCAGTGTAGACAGCCCAGTAGTCTTTTCCGCAAAAAAGCCCCGATTGCAAAAATGACGATCGGGGCTTTTTTTGCGGAAAAGCGCGTCTACATTGGCACAGACGCTTTTTCAGAAAAAGTGCTTTTCCGGAAAAGCATCCTGCCAATGTAGACGTGCTTTTTCCGGAAATATTTATAACGGAAAACTGTTCTGATTTAAGCATTTCCGGAAAAGAGTGCCAATGTAGACACAGCCTGAGGGTCCTCCTGGCCTGACTGGAGCAGAGGAGATCTTGCACCCCACTCACATGACCCAAAGCAAGAGCTGGAGATTGGGAGTGTGTAAGGATTGCGTAAGTCCTCCAGAGAGAAGGTGCGATTGATTCCTAAAACTAGGTTAAGTGTGGGGACATCATATGACAGTACAGAATTATTGGGCGTGAGGTGAAACGTCACAGGAGCTCTTCATTGTCATAGCAGTCTGCTCCTGTGGATCCAATCGCAGGAATGGGGCATATGTAGAAAAGAAGCTCCTGAATAATTGTTCCTATAGCAAGTTTTTAATGTAAACAAGGATTTTTCCCCAGAGACTTACCCTAGAAAAGCCTTACTATAGTTTATAGCAGCAGTTCTCTAGCCTTTTCTTTCTGAGGCTCCCACAACAGCCTATAAAAACTTCATGACCCCCTTGTACCACAGCACTGTATAGAACAGCCAGGAGCAGCATCAGCTGAAACCTGTAGGCACCTAAATTAATTTGGCACCTATGCTTTTGGGCTTCGAGTTTGCTTGGAACCTAAGAGTATGTCTACACTACAAGTGCTACAGTGGGACAACTGCAGCTAAACCCAAGTAGTGCATTGCAGTCAATTGCTGCAGTGACAGAAGGGGTGTTCCATTGCTGTCAGTAAATCCACCCTTTTGAGAATTGGCACCTAAGCTGACAGAAGAATTCTTCCATTGTCCTAGTGATGTTGGCATAACTACATCTGAAATGTGAAATTTTCATGCCACTTGGTGTAGCTAGGCCAACCTAAATGTTAAAGGGGATGTCCTCCAGGAAAACACTCTGCTATAAGCTTATTTTTTGGGGTAATCAAATCCAGCTTTTTATTCATAATAATTTTTATTGTTGAACTGGATCCAGGAAGATGGACCTTCTGGAAATTAAATCAGATAAATAAAAGAACCAGGCCATGATTAGAACACAAAAATATTCCTGCTGGGTTTGCCAAAATGTTCCAGAGGTTTCTGTTGTTTCTTGTGAAAAAAAAAAATTGTGCCATGAAAGTTTCTGAGCTAAAGCAATAATGCAAGATTTTGCTCTATTTGGTTTATTCAATTCCCCCCTAAAATTTCTTAACCATCCCTTTTAGCAGTGATGTTTAAATCTTAAATATTATAAGCACATTATTAGCCTTGAAATGCATTAGATTGTCCCAAATAGCAGTCAATTTAAAAAACTTTTCCTGGAAGAAGGTATCCCAGTCCCCTTCTAAGGGAATATTTTCTTCCTTTCCTGCAAAATTTACTCAAAATAAACAGCATTGCTTTATCCAATAGTATCTAGAACAGGGGTGTGTACAAGTTACTTGCGAAAATACCAGTAGGATTAGGCAATTCTTTCCCAACCCAAAAAAGAAGCATTTTCTGTAACCACAGATTCATTGGTACATCCCAAAGTGCCAACTTCACACTCCATTTCTGAGCACCATCAGTTTGGGAAAGCATCAAGAGAGAAAAGATGCTTGGCGCCTTCAGATAACCTTTTTCTCCATCAAATCAAATTCCAAGAAATCAATATTTAAAAATAACCATGAAATGCAATCTTCTTGGCAAAAACAAATGCTTGGCACAGGCCAATGTGCAGTCTCACTTCACACTTACTCATTTTCAGACGTTATAAGCTCACTGCAAGCTGGTTTTTTGGAGGTGGAGGAATAGGCGTTGAGCATTTAGATTCTGATATATAGTTTATTAAGGGTCAGTTTGCTGTATAATGGGTCTCAATGTATATGACAGACTTGATTCAGGATCTTGGCGTATAAAACTCCTTTTAAGGACATGGAATTGTTCAGTGTAACATTTTGAAATGTTTAGCTTCCCTTTGAGAATTCCGCCTGTTTCTTTTGAATACTGGAGTCGCTGAGTGATCAGAGAGGGCATTGGAAAACATTATCCATTAACAACCTAGAATCCATTCCACTTCCTAGGAGAAATTAACGTAGAAGGGAATATTTCCAAAGGCAGATTTTTTTCTTCATTGTCACAGTAACTTGGCAATTAGACCTTTTCCATGCAATATTGACTGTTTATGATCATATGAATCAAGGTGATGTTTAGAATATGTTGTCTGAAAAAGAACTTTTTGCATTTCACGATGCATACACTATAATTTTTCTCACATTTTAGCCTTTTTTGTGAGCAGGATACAGTACATATCTGTAGGAGAGCAGAGGAAGCTTGAGGGCAGGCAAAAGCCAGAAAGCTTTTCAAAATCCATCTCTGCCTTAAGTTAGCATTTATCCTGCAGAGGGCCAAATTCTGGCAAATGTAGGCATCAATTCAGAAATGTACTTAAGCATGTGCTTAACTTCAATCATGCATTAAATAGTGGGATTACTCACATGCTTAGAGTTAGACTTGGATGTGTGTAAGTATCTTCTGATTAGGTCCCTCAGTGCATAAGAGCCCAGAGAGTACAAGGTATCCACTGTGATTCTTCAATAAGTGCAGATACAAAATTTGTATCTGCATCCAATCCATGATTAACAAAAATGATCGATGGATATCCTATCCATATCTGCAAATCTGCAGGGCTCTATCAATAAGGACATTCCACTGACCTTCTGTGACAAGAGTCCTGTAACATAGATGATAGTGGACAGATTCAGGTTTTGGGTGCTTGGGCCATATATTTACATGGATATGTATTTTGTCTTAGTTATGGCCACTTATGCACAGTTGCCCCCCTCCAATTATTCCTTGAAGAGACTGGGAGTTATTCAAAGACTATTCACAGCCAAAATGCGGATGCTGTCTTATCATCTCTTACATGGGGGATTGTTACACCAGGATTTCTCTCACATTAGCCAGAATTTAAAAAAATTCTTCTTTCTCTTTAAAATATGGAACTATTTTCTGAAAACTATTTATTTTGTCTTCTTTGGCTGGATTATTCCAATACTTTCTAGTTAAGAAATTCCAAGCAAATTTCCCTATTATCTGACTCTTCTATAGGATTAGTATATGGCCCCTTTTTTTGTATTTGGCACTGTTTCAAAGAGTCCTGTAGCATCTCTCCTTTCTATTCCCTTTAGCATTGTATTGATTATTACCTATTCTGCTATAGATTTAATTTTGCTGATATTTTTAAATCACATAAATCCCCTCCCATGCACCGATTATTTTTGCCAAGAGCAGGAGTAATCTGCATAGGACAGCGTAGAAGGAATCAGCTGTATATGGTTCACACATCCTCAGCACTAGACTCCACTGCTCTGTGGCTTCATTCACATAATCTGCATGTTTAGGGAGAAATCAGAATTAGAACAGAATTCGCTACCATGCTCCCATCATTAGTTGAGATTTTTCACACATGCTTTAAATGTAGCCAGAAGCCCAGAATATAATTAAGTATTAGTCAGCAAATACAGATGCTTGTTTTTGTAACTCATGCCAATAAAACAACAACCACCCCCGCCTAATCTGACCAGAACTTTTTCCACAAAATGGGAGAAGTGCTAGAGGCTGCATGAAATCCACTAAGGACTTCACTATTAATTTTACATGGAAGAGTTTACAGTGATGGGCAGCAATATAAATCTCTAAGGGTGCATCTACACTGCACCCTTAGCTCGAAATAAGCTAAACAATTTGAACTACACAACTTGTGTAGCTTATTTTGTGTGTATTTCAAAATAGATTATTTCATAATTTGGCACTATCTATGCAGCTATTCTGAAATGTCCTTTAATTCTCATGGAACGAAGTTTACAGGGACGTCAGAATAGTGCGTCCATTATTTCTAAATATATTTCGAAATAACAGGTGTGCTGTCAAGATGTGGAATAGTTATTTTGGGATACTGGAAGTATCCTGAAATAGTGCTGCCGTGTAGACATACCCTAAAGTAGCTAGGTAACAGATAATGCAACTTTGCAAAAGTCTGTTCTCTTATCAAGGGTGTGTCTACACTGCACCCATAGCTCAAAATAAGCTATGCAATGTGAGCGACTCAAATTGCATAGCTTATTTCAAGTCAATTTTGAAATAGCTTATTTTGTAATGGGGTGCTGTCTACACAGCACCAAATTTCAAAATAACCCGCTATCCCAAAATGTCCCTTACTCTTTGTGGAACGAGGTTTACAGGGATGTCAGAATAGTGAGCCTGTAATATTTCGAAATAACAGGCACGCTGATAAGATGCCAGATGGCTTTTTTGGGGTACCTCTGGTATCCCGAAATAGCACTGCAGTGTAGACGTAGCTCAAGAGTTAGCACTTTTTGGGAGCATGTGTAAACAAAATATTATGTCATCATCTTCATGGTAATGGGCAAGTGTATTTTGTACCATGGCAAATACATTTTTCACAACAATTTTGCAAGGCTGATGTAATCTTTAGCAATATGCTGTATTAATAAATACAGTTATCATGTAAGGCTGAACAATTTGGAACTTTGGAAAATGGAACAACTATAATAGCTGGTTGCCCAGTCTTTTGTAAGCTGCTTGTACAATGTGAAGTTTGGCTCCAGACACGTAGTTGGGAATTGCATTCATGTAGAAAGAATTATATGAGTGTTGTAAACTTACATGTTCAAAGATACTCCTCTTTGGGGATATCTGAACACTAATATGATGCTTCTGACTTTATTTGAGCTGTACTACTTGATAACCTTTGGGGTTTGTTTTGTAGTAAAAATAAAACCGTATCAGTACAGTTTTCCTAACAAATAAAACTGCAAATTGATGCATTTTTCAGTTCTATAAATGAATCTTTTCCAATGCTTCAGGTCAGTTGCTAATCCCATGTGCAAAGTGTTACCCTGAACATGAGTTTTATGTTGACAAGGGCATACAAAATGGAATCCACAGAACTTCCATTTTGTTTAAGGAATGCTTTCTCCCTCAGATGTAGCTTACCACCAAAACCATAGCTTTGTGCACACAACCCCACCTATGCACCCATTCCTAAGCCATGTGCACTTGGTCCTAACAACTGCACTCAGCCCCAACATTGCTGCACTCATTCCTAAAAGGTGCACTCACTCCACTCACCAGCTGCACACGGCCCTAATTCTGCACCCAGCTCATCAACATCTTTTTCCCGTCACAGAGCCTATATAAGCTCTGGCCTGAGAGTTTGGGCTGGTTCCTCTGGTTTCTTTGATCTTTCCAAGTTCCTGCAGTTCCAATTCTTTTTCCCTGTAATCTTTGGATTAATGGTGTTGATGTGGTGAGGCCTTGGTTTTGACGCATTAGCCACCTTGCGTATGGGAACACCCCATGTGGAGGATATTTGGCTAGAGTCGTTGGACTGAAACTGGACTTACCATCTATCACCACTTACCTTCTGGACCGGACGGTTTAGCCAGAGGGCGACCAGTACCATATCCTGAGGAGCCATTCTCCAAGCAATTGAGGATCCTTCCAGCATTCTTCTGCCAAGAGGCAAGGATTATCGCTTTGAGGGATCTCCCCACTTGTCCTCCTTCAAGGCTTCCAATTAGCCATGAAGTAGAAGGTCGGAGTCGCCGACCGCCACATATTTTGTAAAGTATACCTTTCTTTGTATTGGGATCTTTCCTATCTTCTTGGTTTCTAGGGATAGGGTGAGTGAGTCGTGTTTATTATTCTTGTTTGTGCTGTTCATTATTTAGCAGGAATGGCTCCCATAATACTGAAGACTTGTCATACACCAGTGAGGTATATAATATTTGGCAGCACCAATAATGGACGAGTGAGCCATCCCAGAATAGCCCAGTGGACATTAGCCTTGATGAACTATCAAATTAAGGTGGAGCCCTCTAAATCATATAATATTGCACCAGCCCTATTTTGTAGTCCTGTTACCTCTAATATCATCAATAACCATGAGTGTCCTATTCCTGAAAATAAATCACCTGAAGAAACATCATCATTTGAACTAATAACCACATACGAGTTAATCAAAGAATATACGCCAAATGGTATATGAGCGGTGGATGGAAGTTGCCATAGACACAACAATTGGCAGCGGGAGTGGCAGCCTTACATGTTACCTCAAAAACAGAAGTGTTAAAACCAATTAATGTTACCTCTGCACAGGTCGCTGAAATTGTTGCAGTCATATTGGCCCTAGAAAACAGCCTATCAGACAATAACAATACAATCTGTATGGATTCTGACTGGGTGCTTCGAGCATTAATAGATTGGATGCTGGTTTGGAGAGGAAGAGGCATGTGTATGACCGACAACAAACCAGTGGCCCACGCCAATCTCCTAAATCATGCCTGGAATCTAGCTCAATCCCATAAGGTCCGGCCACACCGGAAGAACCAAGCTAAAATCTCCATCTGGAATAATCAGGTAGATCAATTGGCTAAAAAGGTAGCTTCATTAACTCCTAATTTATCATGGAAAGCAGTTCCAGAAATGATGAACTCTCTTGAATTGAAAGATGATAATGGAATAATGGACATCATAAAATTACAAGGGATAGATAGAGAAATAACCAAGTTGGTAAAGCAGGAAAAATTCAAGAATTATCGGATTATTAACTGTCAAACGGGTATAATCATGGCACAAAGACAAATTGATTCATCAAGCAAAGAGGAGGTTCCTGTCTTAATAATGCCATCTGCACTCAGACAAAAGTTGATATCCTTATCACATGCCCAAGGACATTACTGAGTAGAGAAAACCCTGGATAGATTCTGTGCAGTAGCGTGGTGGCTACAAATCAACTCTGACATGGAGCACTTCGTTCACAATTGTCTAAGATGCGCGCAGAATAACCAGAAACACGACCCCCATAGCAAACCTATTCGACACCAGCTTATTGACAGTCCATGGGATAGAATCCAGATTGATTTTATAGGACCGTTACCTAAGTCCTCCAAAGCAAATGTTTACTGCCTCGTGGCTGTGGAACTATTTACTAAATGGATTGAGGCTATGCCTGCGAAAAACTGCACTGTAAAAACAACAGCGAGACTACTCTTAAATGACATCTTCTCTCAGTTTGGTCCCCCAAAGGTCATAGACAGCGATCAGGGGACGCATTTTACTGGAGAAATCACTAGACAGATTTGTACCGTGCTAGGAGTATGCCAAAGATTCCATATCCCTGGGCACCCGCAGTCTTCTGGGTTAGTGGAGAGGTCAAATAGGATGTTGAAAACAGCCCTTCAGAAGGTGGTAGAGTCCTCCGGTAAGAAATGGAATGAACATCTACCTCTCATACTAATGGCCATACGATCAACCATTAGTACAACTGGATATTCTCCCCATGAGGCTTTAAAATGAGAATTCCAAAAGTATGGTGGGTCCAAGGAGGGGTGCCTCCCGATGGATTTCAAACTCAGTTGTTAACAGAGGGATACATTCAACAATTATTACAGACCATATCTTCAAAACAGAAATCTGTGGCAGTCAATCTGAAAAGGAATATGCAGAAGATGGAACAAAGAGTAGGGGATAGATTACAGATTCAAGAATGGGAGGTCGGAGATCAAGTGTTATACTGATTTTTCAGTGAGAAACACCATCCACTAAGTTCTAGATGGATGGGACCCTGTAATATTATCAATAAGGCTGGATCGACTGTGTACCAAGTAGAGATAACCTCAGGAAAATGAAAAATAAAAAAATGGTTCCATAACTCACAGCTTAAAAGATGGAAAGCTAAAGATCAAACGCCACCATTAGTCCAAGATCAACAAGTGCCTGAAAAACCCCCATGATGTGACATGTCTATGATGTAATTTATCAGTTGTTTATTATGTTTCTTATAGGAAATAAAGATTTTACTGTTCATATACATATTGTTTACTGAGTTATGGATGGGAAGAGGATTACTATTCTTAGAAAACAAATACTGGAGGTACACTGATAGATCGACCTCTGAGATACTGGAATATCCCAAAGACCTCAATGATATTATTAACCACTGCTGTAAGACGGAATATAGAAGAACAAGAATTATTTCAATCCCAGGATGTATTGATGTATGCATATGAATTTGACGGAAAGTGTTACTTCAATATAATAGATGAGAGAACTGGACAAAAAGAACTAGTGTTTGCCATTAGAAAAGAAGCAAAAAAGGAGATTGTGCGTACTCCCAACTGGGTGGACATGGGTGTCCAGCCCCCACGGAGGGTGCAATTGTGGGATTGACTTCGAGCAGGTTGACTGCCAGAAAAAGAAACCAGTACATTGTGTTATAAACTGTCATCGTCTCATAGGAAGCTGGGAGGATACCAAATGTGTTTTCCTAGATGTACTTAGTCCTACTGTTACTCCTAACAGAGTGCACACGACACTCTAAGGCAGTAATTCCCAACCTTTTTCCCATGGAGGAACCCCTTAAAATAATTTTTCATACCCCGAGGAACCCCTACCTATGAAAACTTTTGCTTGGCCAGAAAAAGTTGACAGCGGGGAGCACAATTCAATTACTGCTAAATTTTTTCAAGAAAATTTATTTGTAAAGAGCTGTTTTATATATACAATGTAGCTTGCATTGTAAGAAAAAAATTGGAGCATTGTTCCTGTCTTTTTCTGTATTACATAATCTTTTTTTTTTTCAAATATCAAATATCCTCCCCCTCCTGCTTCACTCTCTCTTTCTCTTCTTCTCCCCCTCCTGCCTCATTCTCTTTCTCTTCTCCTCCCCCTCCTGCCTCTCACTGTCTCTTTCTCTTCTCCTCCCCCCTGCCTCTCACTGTCTCTTTCTCTTCTCCTCCTCCTTCCTCACTCTCTCTTTCTCTTCTTCTCCCCCTCCTGCCTCACTCTCTCTTTCTCTTCTCTTACTCCTCCTGCCTCTCACTCTCTCTTTCTTTTCTCCTCCCCCTCCTGCCTCTCACTGGCGGAGCCCAAATGGCTGCTTGCTCCCGTGCAGCGGCCCAGCTGAGTGGCGCAGAAGTCAGCCAAGTGCCAGGGCAGGCGGTGAAGGCCATGACAGAGGCTCCAAGCCCCCCCAGCTGAGCTGCGCAGAAGTGAGGTGAGCACCAGGGTGGGAGGCGAAGGCCATGACAGAGGCTCCCGGCCCCCCCCCCCCCCCCCCGGCTGAGCTCCACAGAAGTCAGCCAAGCACCAGGGTGGGAGGCGAAGGCCGTGACAGAGGCTCCAGGCCCCGCCCTCTGGGTGGGGCCTGGAGCCTCTGTCACAGCCTTCGCCTCCCGCCCTGGCGCTTGGCTGACTTCTGTGCAGTTCAGCTGGGCCGCCGCACGGGAGCAAGCTGCATAAGCGGCCATTTGGGACACATCTTGCACCACTTGCTCCCATGCAGCGGCCCAGTTGAGCAGTGCAGAAGTCAGCCGAGCGCCAGGGTGGGAGGCAAAGGGGATGACAGATGCTCCAGGCTCTGCCCAGCATTATTTATTCCACGATTTCTCACGGAACTCCTGATGATGAGTTCCGCAGAACACCAGTTGGGAAACACTGCTCTAAGGCTATGCACACCACCCGTTATGCACTTGGCACCTAGGATCTGCACATCACCCTTGGTAACCTATGAGCACATGTCACCAAAGAAGTGCACCCGGCCCTCAGAAGCAATACAACCCGAACCTCTCAGAACAAGGAGGTTTTTTCTTCCCTTGTGGATGTACTTACTGGATCATGTGGAATTAGCTTGTTGTCTTGTCTGTCTACCCAAGTCTGTCTTGTTTGAGCGTGTGAGAGGTTGATTAATTTGTGTCACCATTGGGATTATGGCAGTAAGTGTTTAGTCACTTGGATATTTCTGTGGGCCACCTGCGTGTGGTGTATTCCTGTGTTGAAGTAATTAGGCCAGGAATAGTGGCGGCTAAACCATCCTTGCTATTGCTTTTGGGATTACGTGAGCATGCTGAATCGTTGCTTCCCGTGACTCCTGTGCATGACTGCTACCCAAGGAGCCGAGGATCCTAAGACGGGCCGGTGTCTTAAGGCCTGGCGACCGAGCTCGAGGGATCTCCTCACAGTTCCTCCATTGCGGCTTTCCATTAGCCAAATTACTCTGCACTAGTTAGGCCTCAGCTGGAATACTGTGTCCAGTTCTGGGCGCCACATTTCAAGAAAGATGTGGAGAAATTGGAAAGGGTACAGAGAAGAGCGACAAGAATGATTAAAGGTTTAGAGAACATGACCTATGAAGCCAGGCTTCATGAACTGGGCTTGTTTAGTTTGGAAAAAAGAAGATTAAGGGGGGACATGATAGCGGTTTTTAAATATCTAAAAGGGTGTCACAAGGAGGAAGGAGAAAATTTGTTCCTCTTGGTTACTGAGGACAGGACAAGGAGTAATGGGCTTAAAGTGCAGCGGGGGAGGTTTAGATTGGACATTAGGAAAAAATTCCTAACTGTCAGGGTGGTCAAATATTGGAATAAATTGCCAAGGGAGGTGGTGGAATCTCCCTCTCTGGAGATATTTAAGAACAGGTTAGATAGACATCTGTCAGGGATGGTGTAGACGGAGCTTGGTCCTGCCTTGAGGGCGGGGGGCTGGACTCGATGACCTCTTGAGGTCCCTTCCAGTCCTATGATTCTATGAAAGTGTAGAGGTCATGAGCAACGGCTGCACTATCAACCGACTGATTGTAAAGTATATTCCTATTGTTTAAGGCACTTTTTTATCTTCTTTCTTTTCAGGGTTAGGGTGGTTTACCAGTTGCCTGTCACTTTCTGTGTATGTTATCTAAATTTGTTACAATATATGGTTTGGCCCCAAATTGAGAGTCTGTCTATTCTTTCAAAGATCTCCACCGGTGATTAGATACAGATTTCTCGGGCGTATCTCGCTTCTGAAACAGGGACGATATAATAACTAGATAGAGCGAGTGTAGGTCATCTCTATTAGATCAAATTAATTGTTGCAGTGTTCCCTGTGCAACAAAAGGGTATGTCTATAAGCAGTGTTATTTCTGAATAACTGACATTATTTCAAAATAATATAGCCTGCAGCTACACTACAAGCAGATATTTCAACATAATGTCAAAATAATGTTGAGCTGGAGGATTTCTTACTCTGACTTCATTTTAGGCACAGCAAGGGAAGTCAGAAAAAGAGTGCTCTTTCTCGGACTTCCTGCTGTGTAGAGCAGCTCCAAAAGCCGAAATAAGTTATTTTGACGTAAGCTACACAGTTGATGGAGCTCAAGTTGGGTAGCTTATTTTGGTTTTAGCCATGCTGTGTAGATGTGCCCACTCTGACTAGTGAACCATGACAACTGTGTTAAAAAAGAATCCAGGCCCCTGTGATTCTGTTGGCTAGTATACTGATAAGTTTTGAAGAAAGTATATGTGAAGGAAAAAACAACGGAATGGAAAGTTTGTTTCTCTCTGGTACGTTTAATCAGCATCTCTTTGATTCTTTTTAAAGACAAAGTACACTCAGTAAGCAAGTCTAAGAGAAGTTCTTCTGTGAACAAATCTCACTAGGGTGCATCTAGACTACAGGGTTTTTTTCTGAAAAGTGACCGTTTTTCCGAAAAAACTTCATTTACATCCACTCTGCTATTGCATTCTTTCGAAAGAAAATCGAAAGAACGCAGCAGTTTTCCTGACATTGGTAAACCTCATTCTATGAAGAAGAACACCTTTTCTGAAAGAGTTCTTTCAGAAAAAGGTGTGCGTGGACAGGGGCGGCCCGTGAGGCTAGACAAACTAGGCAGTTGCCGAGGGCGCCGCCGGCCCGGACGCCCGATGATAACATCATGGCCATTAACAGCCGTGCAGATGGGGGCACTGATTGTGCCTTCCGCCTGGGGCGCCAGCTGCCACAGCCGGCCTTGGGCCGCTCCTGTGTGTGGACACGTAAGAGGGATTTTTTCCTAAAGAAGAGGCCTCCAGGAAAAAGCACAGGTGCCCTGGTGGCCACTCAGTCCATAGTATTCACAGCTTAAATGTGAGATAGCGTCCATTTGGTGTGAAAACCACCGTTGTTTTTTTTCAATGTGCTTTTTCTGTGTGGATGCTCTCTTTCAAAAGAAGCTTGCAGTCTAGACATTCCCTTAGGTTGTTTCTGAAATGCCTGGCCTCTCAAGCAAGAGAGTGATAGGTAACAGAGACAACCTTAAGTACAGGCTAAGTAGGGAGCCACCTACACAATAAATATAAAAATGCACTTCTCTAGTTGCAGAGTTTCAAACTGTATGGTGGTAGTCCTCCATCGAAGGGTTATCCCTGTTTCTTCTTAGTCATTATTGGGAAATCGCAAATGTGCCTCAGAATTGTTTACATATCTGTTGTGGCAGTTCATGTGAAGCACCACTGCAGGGTACCTTCTAAGAACCATTTGCAAAGGATCCCAAGACATTTCTGACAATGGTATAGCCACAATGGTAAGCTGTGAATACTATGGACCGAGTGGCCACCAGGGCACCTGTACTTTTTCCTGGAGGCTTGAGTGGGCCGTGGCCCACCACTTATCATCCAGGTCAACCCATACCCATCTCAATGTTGCTCCTGCCCCAGTGCCTAATCAGCCAGTCTGGCACTCTTGCCAAGGGGCAGGGTTGGGGCACAGGGGCTCTTCCCCTCTGGTGCTCCAGCCACAGAGACCTGTCAGGAACTTGTCCTGCTCCTTCCACCTGGCACACTTCTTGGAGAGCAGCATCGGTGTATGGGGCTTGTACATCCCTGACCCCCTCCTCAGCAAGAGTGCCGAGTGGGCCAAGCAGCCACAGCCCAACCACACTCCTTGCCAGGCTAGTGCAGTGGGACAGACTTCCAGACCCCACTCCAGAGACCCAACCTCCTGGCCGGAGCAGCTGGTGAAGCAGGGTAAGCCCTGGGCCCCATCTCACTCTTCAGGTATGTCCCTGGGGCCTGGTGTCCCCTGGCCAGTATGTCCATCCCCATCCCACCCTCTCCAATAGGAGGCAGCCCTATTTCTCCTGTCTCCTCCCTTGCCCTGATCATTGCTCACTCATCTGAAGTTGTGGCCCACCCAAGTGTCCCCTTCTGGCCATGCCACTGATGTCTGGGTACAAAAGGTGCCCCTAGCATTAAGGATTTAAATTTAGATTAATCAAGTAATCAAATAGTCAATGTAATTTGTATCAACTATTCTATTGGTCAATAAGGGCACCTCCACCTTTCAAAGGAGGCAGTGCCACGGGGAGCAGCGCGCGCAGGGGACTCATGTGCTCCCTGGTTTTGAAATGTACAGGAGCCCTAGATGAGCTTCTGCACATTTCAAAAGCAAAGCGCCGGCAGGAGCATGGGCCCAGTGGGGGACTGCTTGTGTCCCCAGCTCACCCCAGGCTCCCCACAGTGCTTCTGCTTTTGAAATGTAGCAAGAGCCACTGCACCCCTGCACTTCTGCCCATTTTACCCACAGAGACGGTGCTGCGGGAACCACCTGTTTAACAATGCACAGGAATGCTGCATAATGTAAAGCATGCCAGGGGGCAGGGCCGCGCATGTGCTGTGCGCCCAGGGGCAGAGCCAACCCTTGAGGGGCGTAGTAAATAATGAAGATAACAGGTAACTTACTGCTGGTTCACAGTGATCTGGATCAACTAATAAACCGAGTGCAAACAAACAATATGCAAATTAATATGGCAACATGTAAACATATACATCTAGGAATAAAGAATACATGCCATACTTCCTGGATGGCGGATTCTATCCTAGGAAACAGTGACTCTGAATAAGATTTTGGGATCATGGTGGATAATCAGCTGAACTTGAGCTCCCACTGTGATGCTGTGGCCAAAAGAGGTAATGCAGTGCTGGCTTGCATAAATAGGAGATTTTCAAATAGGAAGAGAGAGACTTAAAAAACAAGTGGTCCTGTAGCACCTCAGCCCTGGTCTACACTAGGGAGTTATTTAAAGTGGAGCATCCACAGTACCAAGCCCGTTATTTCAGAATAATAACTCTTGCTTTCCACAAGGAATAATGTTTGTTTTGAAATAATTATTTCGAAATCGTGGTAGTGTTGATGCTCCACGGCTGCTATTTCAAAATAACCACTCCCCAGAGTGATTCAGAGTAAATATTCCCCAGTACTTCCTGGGGCTTTAAGTCGAGGAAGCGTGTCCACAGCCCACTTCTTCAAATGACGGAGTTATGAGTTTGGGATATGAAAAACTTGAAATAAATAGGAAAAGGGGAGGAGGGAGAAAAAAGGGAAAGGGAAGGGGGTGGGAGACAGAGTATCATTAAGTATCTGGAGAATGGAGATACCTTTTTCTTCTTCTTTCTCTCCCCCCTCCCCTTCCCCTCTCCTATTTATTTCGAGTTTTCATATCCCAAACTCATAACTCCGGTCATCTGAAGAAGTGGACTGTGCCCACGAAAGTTCATGATACCATCTACATGTTTTGTTAGTCTATAAAGTGCTACCAGACCATTTGTTTTTTCTGTAAGGGTATGTCTACACTAGCCCCCTAGTTCGAACTAGTGAGGCTAATGTAGGCATTCAAAGTCGCAAATCAGGAGTAACGATAGTTCAAATTAGAAGCTTTAATTCGAACTACCTAGCCTGTGTCGCATGCAGCCGCAGGCAGGTAGTTCGAACTATGGGGCATTTAAAAATGGTGCCCGGGAACATGCAAATAAAGCCCGGGATATTTAAATCCCAGGCTTCATTTGCAAGTTCGAATTACTACATTAGCCACCCTAGTTCGAACTAGGGTGGCAGTGTAGACATACCCTAAGGTGCTGCAGGACTATTCGTTGTTTTTTAATTTTGTTTTTCAATAGAATAGTTGATTCTGGCAATGGACTCAATGAAGTAAATGAATCTATGAAATGGCCGTGTAAAGCAAACGAATGCTCCTGGTGACCCTAAGAACTGCTCAGTGCCAATTGGCAAAGGGTTAACTGCTGGGTAATAGTAGGATGTAAGGGTATGTCTACACTACAGTGTTATTTTGAAATAGCTTATTTCGAAATAAGGCACCTACACACAAAATGCATTTCGAAATAACATTTTGCTATTTTGAAATAGTGCATCCACACTGAGTGGACTCTGAATCTCATTTAAGGCTGGCTGGAACCAGTTCCGGCAGGGCACCAGGACAGGACTTACTGTGTAGGGCTGCTGCCTGAGGCTATCTGAGGTCTGTACTTAAAGGAACCCCCCGGATAGCCAGTTCTTAGGTTTCCCTGCTTGCCTGTCTACCTCAATGAGGGACAGCAAAGCATTTTGTCTTTGCGTGATCTGGTTACCCTGGACACCACAGCACTCTGCAACATGGAGCTAGAGCTGCCCCTGGGCACTCTGGTGCTTCTCTTGGATGTGCTTCTGGGAGGTCCATCGGGGGGCTGTTAGTATCCAGGAGGCCCTGCGGGAGAGCTTCTACCCTGAGGAGCACTAAGAGCCTCCTTGATCTGCCCCACTGGGGGCTTGTGCCTCATTCCTCCCTCACATCCTTCCACTTACCCCTCCCTAAACCCCCTTCCTGATGTCAAATAAAATACACGTATTTTCATGAACACAAACTCCCTTTATTTAACAAAACTGGGGGACAGAGGGGGGGAGGGAATGAAACTCTGGTGAGACTGGGGAAAGGAGAAAAGAAGGTGGGAGAGGGGAGGAGGAAACCTGTGAGAAGGGAGCTGGAAGGGGGAAGCAAGGGGAAGAAGGGGGAGGGGAAGCTCAGGGCTCAGGGTTGGGGGTCTCGCCGGACCAACTTGATTGTCATGCAAACCTGCTCCTGGGTTCACATGTGGCCTTAGATGGCCAGGCTGTAGCCCTAAGGCTACATCTAGACTACATCCCTTTTTCGGAAAAGGGATGTAAATTAGATGTATCGCAATTGCTAATGAAGCGGGGATTTAAATCTCCCCCGCTTCATTAGCAAAAAAATGGCTGCCGCTTTTTTTCCGCACGGAAAAAGAGATAAGGGATCTTTCAGAAAAGGCTTTATTTTCCGCAAGATCGGCGTCTAGACTGGCACTTTTTTCCGACAAAGCTCCGTGCGGAAAAAAAGCGGCAGCCATTTTTATGCTAATGAAGTGGGGGAGATTTAAATCTCTGCTTCATTAGCAATTGCGATCCGTCTAATTTACATCCCTTTTCCAAAAAAGGGATGTAGTCTAGATGTAGCTTAATAGTATAACTGTGTAAACAGTTAACCGATATGCCTGCTTATTGTTTACTGTTGAAGGTTACATGAAGGGTCCTGGCCCTGCTCCTGGGGAGCCAGCTGCCACCCCGTGCTGCTGCCTTAATAGTGGGAGCAGGGCTATCACATGGGAGCCAGTACGCACTGGGAGCCAGCTTACAAGCCGATTTCCAGCATGCACCAGATCCCGGAGAGCTGGCTGCTGATCCACGCAGCATGCTGTGCAGTAGAAGCTTTATACTGCAGAGCCCTCAGTGTGTAACTGTGTAATCACTGAGATTTTCAGCAGTTACACAGTTAGGGTACGTCTACACTACAGCGCTAATTCGAACTAACTTAGTTCGAATTAGTTAATTCGAACTAAGCTAATTCGAACTAACGCATCTAGAACTAAAAACTAGTTCGAATTAGCGTTTTGCTAATTCAAACTAGTGTGTCCACACTGATTGGACGCAGGGGCGCATTTAAGGGCGGCTGAAACCGGTTCCGGCAGGGCATCAGGTCAGTAGTTGCTTTGTGTGGCTGCTGTCTGAGGCTATCTGAGGCTTGTGCTTAAAGGGACCCCCCCGGACAGCCGGTTCTCAGCTTTTCCTGCTTGCTTGCCAACCTCGCCGAGGGACAGCAAAGCGTTGGTCTCTGTGCCCGTCTGTGTCGGTGCTTCCCTTCGGGGATGCCGCCGCAGGTGGCAACATGGAGCCAGAGCTCGCCCTGCACCTTCTGGTGCACTTTCTGGACTTGCTGCTGCAAGCCTGCCAGCAATGGCTCGAGGCTGCCTGGCACCACCTGGTGAACGTCAGCCCCCTGCCTCTCCGCCTGGCCGCCCTGGGGGCTGTGGAGGAGCCGCGGCGGCGCCCCGGCACCGGCGTGCCCCGCCGCATCTGGCGTCTGGACACCAGCAGCGACTGGTGGGACCGCATCGTCCTGGAGCGCTGGGAAGACCGACAGTGGACCCAGAACTTCAGGATGAGGGGCAGGGACGGCATGAGCCCCCAGGAGGCGGTCCAGAGCCTGGAAGTGGGGGCAGGCCTCCGGGTCGGCCCCTGGCAGGCAGGCCCGGGAGTAGGACTGCCGCAGGTCCTTGATTTTGCAGCGCACCTGCTCCCGGCTGCGCTGGTGGCCCCTGGTGGCCAGGCTGGCAGCCATGCGTCCGTAGACGGCCGCGTTCCTGTGGCTAGTGCGGAGATCATGGACATTGGAGGCTTCCCCCCAAACCTCGATGAGGTCCACGATCTCCGCACTAGACCACGCGGGCGCCCGCCTCTTGCGGCCCCAGGCAGGGTCCTGGGAGCCGCCAGGCTGGTCCTGGGAAGAGGGGGAGGGCTGGGTGTCATCGGGTGGCTGGCTCATGGGTGTCAGCTGCTGTGTGTGCTGGCACGGGTGCTGGCAGCCTTACAACTGGCACAAACTGTGTAGCCAGCCCGTGGCCCTTTAAGGGCTCCGGGGCCGGGAGGGGGGCAGTAGAGTTTGCCTGGTGTTGGCCAGAGTGGCCACCAGGGCAAGCTGGGGAGGGCTAGCCTCCCACTAGTTCGAATTAAGGGTCTACACAGCCCTTAATTCGAACTAGTAAGTTCGAACTAGGCTTAATCCTCGTGGAATGAGGATTACCTAGTTCGAACTAAGCGCTCCGTTAGTTCGAATTAAGTTCGAACTAACGGAGCGCTAGTGTAGCGCCTATGAAAGTTAGTTCGAACTAACGTCCGTTAGTTCGAACTACCTTTGTAGTGTAGACATACCCTTAGCTAATTAACCACTTTTTAACATCCCTAGTAATAGTAAATCCTAACATCCCTGACAAACTCACTATGCCTACCACACCACTTTCATAGTATTTATGTACAAAGAATATCCCAGGAGATCTTAAAAATTAAGCAAGTCTCACATTGGTTATGAATATTGTGCTAAAATGTATGGCTGGATAATATGTGGGGAGTTATGTATATGTTCTGAAATGTTTTTAAAGTTTGTCAGTAACCAAAGTTTGTCAGGTTTCTCCCACACAAGAGGTCAAATTAAGCATTGTTAGGCAATACAATATAGTTACCAGGAAAAGAGCATACTGGAGAATGAAGGGAGGTTGCCCTATCTCTTGAGACAGATAATGGCTTTAGGGAATATAAGGGAAATCCAGGGGGCCGACAGACTTGCCAGGCCCCTGGGCAAGGTGGAGGTGGGGGCAGCTCTGCACTACTAGAAGAGGCGTGGCTTCAGGTGGAAGAGGTGGGGCTCAGACAGGCAGCCCTCAGCACCTCCTAGACCATGCCGCCCCAGGACCTCCCTCAGGCGGCCCTTAGAGCTGCCCACAGCGTGCCACGCATCACTCCAGTAGCAATTTAAAGGGCCCAGGGTTCCAGATGCTGCCACTCCTGGGGAAAGCAAAAAGATGTATCTTGAAAAAGTAAATCAGGCAGTGTGATTACATTCATGCAGATGGAATCTCAACCCTGTCCTGGTTGAAATCAATGTAAAAGACATTTGGGTGAGATTGTGTAAGGAAGATGGAGGGGTGGGTAGCCTTTTAAACTTAGTCTCTAGAACGTATTGTTTTGTTTTATAGGTAACCTTTCTGATACCATCAGCTTTATTGATTATCTTGTAAACTGTAATCTTTGCTAATAAACTTCGGATAGATTTAGAGTGGAAACAATCTCATTACTGTAATGTTACATATGAGCAGATCTTGAGGTGAATCATTCAAACTGGTTTATACACTGTCTCCTTATCAACAGCAAGCCTGTTATTTCTGTGAGTATTCAGTGGATGAAGGGCTAAATCAGAGGTGCAAGTAAGCATGGGGACCTTGGTGTACAGCTCTGGCAAGAGCTGGCTGAGCTGCAGCAAAAGCCATCAGGGAGCTATTTAAAGAGCTGGCAGGGACCTGGGTTGTAATAGAACAATACCTATAAGAAATTTTAAGTTACTTTCACTGCTGGACTTTATACTACAGGAAAAAGCTTCAAAAAGGCTCAGGGACTGATTTGCAGTACATGCCATCAATGTCCATAACCCAGAGGAGATTGTCTGGGTAGCTAACAGACTGAACTTGTTAGAGAGCTAACACCTAGTTAACACAAAATTCTCTCTTGTTTTAGGCAAGAGGGTAGCAAGATGACAGTAATGGGCCTACGAACCTCACAAGGACATCTGCATGGGTGTTAATGGAGTGAAAAATATTCTGGAGTCTTCATATTTTGAAGAAAGAAAAAAGCCTCAAACCTGATACCTTTTTGGAAAGTGTATTAGTTTTTATTAAAAGTGGCATTTTGATTTACTCACCAGCAAACGCAGAGAATGGGAAAACTGTTAAAAGAACATACTTTGCATTCTAAAAGTACCCCAAGCTCTACTGTTTCAGAATTATGTTGGATGGAAAGCATGTAGTCTTTTCTCTACTTTTCCCACTGTTTACAGAGAATTCCCATAGAGAGCCCAATCTGAGTTTAGAATTCAAAATCATTTATATTTCAAAGAAACACTCAGGTTCTCAGCCTAAAGCCAGCCAGGGCCACTGATTTACCAGTGCTGAGCATAAAAAAAACCCGGAACTGTCCCTTTACCATGGCTAGAAATTGCAGTTCTTTCAGGGGCAAGTTGAATTTCAGAATATAATAGATTTAAGAGAATTCCTCATGAAAGCTCATGTTTTCAAATTGCCACAAGCTTAGAACAAATAAATGGCTGATGTGCGGAGCTGAGCCTCAAAAAACAATTTTTTCTTTATATAGGAAGAAAAATGAAAATTCAATTAATTCAAAAAAGTTTTCTGTCACAAAGCCAATAAACTCTTCTATGCAGCTCCCTTGTCTCTCAAGTACTAGAATAAAGACCATAGAAAGCATTTCACCGTGCATTCCATGCACGCAGGAGGATGAAATTAAAAGCATATCATGTCAGACCACAAGTCTTTACAAAGTTCTGGCTTAATGTGAAAAGTACTTCATAATGCTAATAAAAAAGTATTTATCCTTTTGCTTCCTTAGATACAGTCAAGTTTACAATGAAAGCACATGGATTTTATAGTCACTGGTTGCAAGATCAAAAGCCCTGTTATTAATTGCACATGAATCTGACCTTGTATAATTGTTAATCTGTCAACGGACATCATTGTTTGTCTCCTTTGTTTATATTCCTCTAATTTTTAACACACACACTCACTGACCCTAAATTATTTGGAGCGCATGCTAGTTTCTTTAGTAGTGGATGATCGTACATCATTATGTGAAGGAAATGTGTGCACTATATTAAAACTTGATTCAATGGAACTGAGTAAAGTGCTGTGTCTGGAGGTGTTGAAGTGGCTAATCCCTCACTGTTCTTCTCTCTCTTCAATCCAGTGCCACCAGTACCCCTGCCTCCTTTCCCAAAAATTTCTGCTGCAACTGAACCTGGTGGCTAAAGTCAGACTGTGAATGTCTTGTTTTCTTGTTGTAAACAATGCCCAGCTGTGTTGAGACATCTATATGCCATGGGATTATGATCTATCTTTAGTATCTACATCTCACCTATTAATAATACGTAACTTTCATATAGCACTTTTTCTATTCATAAATCTCAAAATACTTTATAGATGTATCATCTCTGTTTTGCAACTGAAGGACCTGAGTTACAGAGAAGTCAAGTTGATGGCCCAAGCTCACATGCAGGGCTAGAAGCTTTGGTGTGCTACACAGCCCCCATGGGGCGAGACTGCTCCGTGAGGAAGTCTGGCCCCTTTTCAAGGAGGGATGTGCTCAGGGCTGTGGGGGCATGAGCAGGGCAGGAAGGCAGCAGGGTTTGGACATGACCCCACTCTCATCACCAGTGGTGGGAAGCAGAGTGACTTGGCCCCAACCTATTCCATTTCTGTCTCCCAGCTACATCACGCAGTGGAAGGGGCTTGGAGGTGCTGGTTAAACTGCCCTCACACTCACTAGTGATAGGAGGAAGCAAAGCAACACAGCTGGGAGACAGTGGAGTGGAGCGGGCTGGAGCCAGACTGCTTTGCTTCCCACTACTTGTGGCAAATGCAGGCATGGACCTGACTTGTGCTGCCAGCGCCAGTCTCCCCGCTAGTCTCCTGGTTGTGTTATTTGAGAGAGAAGGTGGAGTGTGGGCAGTGTAGGGACAGAGCAAGAGAGTTGTCCCAGGTCCACACCCTCCTGGAGATGGCCCTGCTGAGCGCAGCCCACAGAGAGAGGGATGGGGCTGGCCAGTCGTGCCAACCAATATGTATCATGTGGCTGCCTATGGAGTCACAGCATTTGGGGAAAGTTGGTGGCCCAAATTTTAAAGTGCCCTATGTGGCCGTGTTGGTAAGGATAACCTTGCTCACCCAGGCTATGTCTACACTGCAGTGCTATTTCAGAATACCGGAAATAGCTATTCTGCCTCCTTTGAGTGCACCCGTTATTTCAAAAAATAAGGGTCTTGCTATTCCGACATCCCTGTAAACCTCTTTCCGTGAGGAGTAAGGGACATTTTGGAATAGTGATTTATTTCAAAATAAGTGCTGTGTAGACAGCGCCAAATGTTGAAATAAGCTATTTTGAAATAAGATACACAGGTTGGGTAGCTCAAATTGTGTATCTTATTTTGGCCTATGGTGCAGTGTAGACCCACACACAGTAAGTACGTACCAAGGCTGGAAACAGAATCCATCTCTCCGGGCTCTGAGCATCTTCTCTCCGGCTGAAGCCTTGCTGGTCAACTTGTCTTCTCTGGTAGACTCTGGCAACACTAAAGGTCAGATTTTTTGGTGCTATGCACATGATGCAGACACTTACACTAGTGCAAAGAAGGTGTCAGATGTTATCATTCCTGTGAAATAGCACTTCATACTGGTGTAATGATAAAGTGCACAGCAACAGAAGTTTGGTTCCTACCCATACTCACTCACTCTCCACTTTCCCTGCAGCCAATAACATTTATCCATCTTTGCTCTCTGTTGTCTCAATTTGGGTCCCTGAGAGATGGCTTCTTTTGCTGCGTGTTGTGGTGCACCCACTGCACATAACCAAAGCCTGAAGTCACCTCTCTTGGGTAACATTTAATCCTGGATTCCATCCCATTCTCTCCTTTGCTTTCTTCAGTGTTTGCTCTTTTTAGCACAGCACCATGTCAGTGCCAGGAATTTCCTCGAATGGAAGCTCAGAGGACTCCCATTTCCTTTCTAGATTACTCCATTTGTCTGTCACCTTTACATTAGTGTGCTATGCCACAGAATGGATAAACTCATCAGTCAATACCAATGCAGAATCCCCAAATAACACAAACACATTTCATTAACAGAAAACCCATCACTGGTAAAGATGATATTACTATCACAAATGGAGCCAGCCAAGCCTTATTTAACTGACAGCCTTTCAACAAATCACAGCAGACGGTGGAATGGCTGCAGCTATAGTTACAGGCACAAAATTCTCCCTTATTCAGATATCACTTACACTGCAAACTACAGATTACCAGAAAGACTCTGGTCCCACATCTTAATAAACAAACAAAAAATGCTCCCTTAAGTATGTCCTGCCATAAACATGCAGAGCAAGCAGCTGGTCCTCATTTGAGGAGTTTGAGCAAGAATTTGCAGATCATCTTAATGCAAATATTTCTGGGAAACCAGAAAGCAGCTGTTTATTCTTCTATATACCTACTAGCAGGAAAATAAAGTCCAGGATGCTTTTATTTCTGCCACTAAGAAAAACATCCTCTTGGCCTTAATGCTCATTTGGACTTTGGAAATTGTTTAAAATAAATTAGCCTGCAATTTCCCTCTCCTGCTGAACAGTGAGGTGCAATTACAGCCTGTAAACAAGGAGGCTGTCACTGATCCAGTTAAATACACAGCCTGATAATATTGACCTACTTATGTGCTGTGTCTACACTGGCACCCTTTTCCGTAAAAGGGATGCTAATGAGACACATCACAATTGCAAATGCCGCGGGGGATTTAAATATCCCCCGCGGCATTTGCATTAACATGGCTGCCGCTTTTTTCCGGCTCGGGGTTTTGCCGGAGAAAAGCACCAGTCTAGACGGGATCTTGCGGAAAATAAGCCCTTTTCTGGAAGATCCCTTATTCCTCAAGTAAGATGTACACCAGCTGAGGATCTGGTCTGTGGAACACAGAGCTAGTAAAATGGTATTAGGTCCATAACCCTTCTGAGTGCAAGATTGTTTCCTATTGTACATATGATAGTATTTTGCCCAGTTTAGTTTTGAATGCCCCAAGTAATATCCATTACAGCATTTTCCCAATGCTACAGGCCAGTAACGCTCCATTTTCCCAGGGCCTCCTGTCACGGAGCTAAAAGGAATATTATTTTCAAAATTGCAGCACAGAAATATATGGAGTGAGAGATGATCAAAAGGAATTAGACTGACGTAGAAAAAAAGGTAGTATCAGATTGTCAGGTAATTTCAAAATGTGTGCAATGACATATCTAATTTGCATGTGTGGTGACTGCTATGAAATATGAATTTGGATCATTTTTCATGAAAAGTCATCTACTTTTCACATTGTAGGTGCCAGTTCACCTAGTAGCTGTATGTGCACTAAAACTTGTCTGAAAACCTATCCATTTCCCAAACTGAAATTTGAGGCTGCTTAATTTGTGCTATTTGTTACATTAAATACAAATACATGTATTTGGAAAAATACTGGAACATATCTAATATATTTAATGGCATTTTGGTTCAAGCAATGGACAATGGTACAGGCAGTCCCCGAGTTACGCGAATCCGACTTACGAGACCAGGGAGATGGGAAGCAAAGCCTCTGAGGACGCCGTCAGCGGGACAGCCATGGCGCCTCTGGGCTGTCCGCTGCCCGCGTGCTCCGCGGCTTTGCTCCACGTCTCCCCAGACCAGGGAGACGGGGAGCAAAGCCGCGTAGCACGGGGGCAGCGGACAGCTCGGGTGCCGCAGCTGTCCCGCTGCCGGCATCCTCAGAGGCTTTGCTCCCCATCTCCCTGGTCTGCGGATCCGACGGCCCAGCGGACAGCCCAGATCAGCAGACCAGGGAGATGTGGAGCAAAGCCGCGGAGGACCCAGGCGGCGGGACCGCGGTGCGTCTCGGTCCCCCGCCTGCGTCTCCCTGGTCTCCTGGGGAGGGGCAGCTAGTACGCCCTCCCCTCAGCAGTCCAGACTTTTCTCCCGACGCCTGGGGCAGAGCAGCTGGGGCGCTGCCGGTTGGTCCCGCAGCGCCGCTTTGGGCACTACTGGACCAACCCGGCAGCACCCCAGCTGCTCTGCCTCAGGCGTCCTGATTCAGCCGCTGCTGGTCAGTTTCAGCAGCGCTGAATCAGGACGCCTGGGGCAGAGCAGCTGGGGTGCTGGTGGATTGGTCCAGTAGCGCCGAGGAGCGGCGCAACTGGAGCAACCCAGAAGCACCCCAGCTGCTCTGCCCCAGGCGTCCTCAAGCCAGCCACTGCTGAAACTGACCAGCGCTGACTACAGGAAGCCCGAGGCAGAGTTGCTCTGCCCCGGGCTTCCTGGAATCAGCCGCTGATCAGTTTCAGCAGCAGATGACTTGGGGACGCCTGCGGTTCTTAAGTTGAATCTGTATGTAAGAACTGGTGTCCAGATTCAGCCTGTTGAAACTGATCAGAGGCTGATTCCAGGAAGCCCGGGGCAGAGCAACTCTGCCTCGGGCTTCCTGTAGTCAGCCGCTGGTCAGTTTCAGCAGCGGCTGAATCTGGATGCCAGTTCCGACTTACATACAGATTCAACTTAAGAACAAACCTACAGTCCCTATCTTGTACGTAACCCGGGGACTGCCTGTATTAACCTGGTAAAGTAAAATCAGAGCTGTTCCCTCATCATATCCAGCCAGAAGGATATATGGGCATGATATTATATCCGTGGAAAATGTGAAGCAATTCCCCACAGAATAGAGCTTCTGTTACAATCGTAATGGAAGCATTTCACACAACATAGCAGAGAATGTCATACCAGATCCAATGACATTACATCAGACGAGGAAACATTTTGTGACTTCTCGTCAGCATTTCCAGTTCCACAGCATGCACCTCCAGGCTAGGAAAAGTAAATGGAGCAACAAAAGGGTTTTTGGCTTATGCTAGTGCCAAGTCTGCAATTCATATGCCAAAAAGCATTAACAGAGGGTCCTCCGGAATCAGGCACTCCAAGTCTTGTGAAGCAGAGGCCAAACATTTGTTCCAAAAAAGCTATAGAGCAAAGTGCTGCCATGCAATGGGCCAGATTCTCCCTTGGCATTACTCTCCTGGCTTCAGTGGAGTTATATTTGCATATATATGGGGTTGGAACTGCAGAAATGCTGAGCACTTGCAGCTACAAACTGAAGTTGATGGAAGATGAGCTTTGAACACAAATATTTCTTTATAATACTCAGTATTCTGAAATATCAGGACATCAGTACCTCAAACTGGGCCCTCCCCAAAATAGTGGACATTTCTGGCCTTAATCCTAGTGTTTCATTTTCCTATCTGTATAATGGAAATGACACCACTCCTTTACTTCACGGCTACGTCTAGACAGGCATGATTTTCCGGAAATGCTTTTAACGGAAAAGTTTTCCGTTAAAAGCATTTTCGGAAAAGAGCGTCTAGATTGGCACGGACGCTTTTCTGCAAAAGCACTTTTTGCGGAAAAGTGTCCATGGCCAATCTAGACGCGCTTTTCCACAAAAAAGCCCCAATCGCCATTTTCGCAATCGGGTCTTTTTTGCGGAAAACAAATCTGAGCTGTCTACACTGGCCCTTATGCACAAAAGGGACTTTTGTCCGAATGGGAGCAGCATAGTATTTCCGCAAAAACCACTGATTTCATACAGTAGGAAGTCAGTGCTTTTGCGGAAATTCAAGCGGCCAGTTTAGACAGCTGGCACCTTTTTCCAGAAAAGCGGCTGATTTTCCGGAAAAGCTGGCCAATCTAGACACAGCCCACAGGTTTGTGGAAGCAAATTAATTGTTTGCTAAATGCTCAGGTACTATAGTGATAAACCCCACAGAAAAGCCCACATAGACAATTAATGTTTCTGTTTTCAGAGCAGGTTTTGAATAGTGTTACTTAAATAAAGCTGGGGGACACACATAAATCTAACACAAAATACTGAGTAAGAGTGCCAACTTTTCCAACCTGTGGGACCTGACACCATTATCATGAATGGTGCCTGGTCTCTCTGATGGGAAAAGGTAACTCTAAAGAATGATTACTCAATATCCTCTATGATCCCATGCATTGCGTAAGCCAGTGGTCCTGGGAAACACAGTATGTGACATTAGCATAATTAAAAATGGTACATAAATATGCACACAGGGATCAAATCCTAATTGCATGAGCAACCTTTATTCTCCATTTCTGAAGTTTTGAGTGCTGACTTTGCACACTGGTTTTCAGCTTTTATACCTATAAATGCAACTAGCACTGTTGTGAAAAGCCTGCCCCGAGTTTAAACACATGCAGTGACGTCTTCCTGATCCAGGCCCTTGTGAGAGGCGCGGTTGGCTGCCTCAAGATTCACTTTTTAAACCCAAGGGGCAATAGCAACACAGCAGAACTTCCAAGCCTCTGCCAGGCCCAGCCAACACACCCCTTTGCCGTTGGGTGGGGCCTCAATCTCACTTCCCCATTGGCCTCTCCTCCTCCTTGCCCTGATTGGTCACTCCCTCTGCACAGCTCCTCCCCCTGCACGTTGTCTCTCCCCACGCTGTTGCAAGTGGTTGCTCCCTCCTGATCTGTGTCTTCCCCCCACTCCGCTCTCTCTCCTCCATGTTTGTTGCACTCGCCCCATCTCATCTCGCAGGGATGTTCCTTCGCTTGCCCTATCCCTCGGCTTTGCCTATTCCTTCCTTCTCATTCTGCCTGGTATGGTTCCCCCTCCCCCCCCCCGGAGGAGAAAATGGTCTGTCCCACTCCTAGTTCCTCCCTGTCCCCCGAACGAACGACGCGTACTGCGCTCCATACTTGGCGATGGCCGGAGAACCGCGCTCGGATTGGTTAAGAAGCGGCGATGGGCGGGGCCGAGTCTTAGTGACCCGGATGCGCACTCCTAGGCAACGGGCACGGCGGAAGTGGCAGGGCTGCGGCCTGGCTCAGAGAGATACCGGACGGGACCGGAAGTTGCCGCTGTCGCTAGAGCCCAGCCCAGCGGAGCCATCATGGTAAGAGAGGCTTGGAGCTGCGGGCCGCCGGAGCGGAGCTGCCCCCCCCTTCCTTGGGGCCCAGCTCCCGGTGCTCCCTTCCACCCTCGCTCGGTTGTGCCCGCGCCCCCGGGAAAGGGGCCTGCTCCGTTTGTTGCATGGTCCCTTCCTGCCCGGCCCCCTCGCTCTAGTCCCCTCTTTCCCCGTGCAGCTCGGGCTCCTTCCTTCTCCCCGGCGGCCTGGCCTGGCATGGGTGTGCTGGCCGGGCAGGGCCCGTTGGGCTTCCTGCTCCCGGGCGGAGCGAGCAAGTTCTGGGCAGGCGGTGCCGGGGGTGGGAAGCGAGGTCGCATGTCGTGGCTGGAAAGTAGCGCGGGAAGGGTTGTGACGTGGTGGGACGGTGACTTGGGGAGGGCCTGAGAGCAGGTGGCTCCAGGGCTTGCATGATGTGGGGGAGGAGGGTGCAAGGGAGGTTTGCTTTCAGGCCTGCAGAGTCGGAAGGGCCGGGGAGGGGTGCTCTGCTAACGTGGTTTGGTGGTGAGAGACAGATGTGTTAGCAGGTGCCTCCAGAGCTGCATGGTGTTGTTTGGGGGAGGAAGAAAAGGCTCCCTGAGCTGAAGCTGGGCAGGGGACTGGGCATTCAAGGTGGTGAATGATTCTCTTCTGTAAACCTTCACCTGAAATTCAGGAAGTTAAGGTGATGTCAGCTAAAATGGTGAGACTGCATCTTGTTTGTAACAGGCAAACAAGCTACTGGAGCTCTTAACAGATGTGAACTGCTGTGAATCTTCATTTCTGAATGCAGGGATTGCAGATGTAGATAGGGCATCTGTTTCTTGAGATATTTAGCTTGGTTTACAATTCACTATACATTTATGTTATCATATTATCAAGTGAATGTATACTGTTTAGTCCTTTATGGCTTTTCAAGACTCTTACTTTAATTCTGTCTGTGAAATGGAAGTGTGTTGTGTGTGTGTGTGTGCCGAAGAATGTATGTCACTTTCAAAACTAACCTGTGATTATATAGTGGCAACTCTAATTTCTGGCTAAATTGTTATTATTTATAAAACTTGAATGGTCATTTTAAGGTTTTGGGCTACTTTGTAACACATGTAGACTTCTTTAATAAAGTGGATTGAAGTGTCATAACTCTAATACCTGGAAATATCTTGAAAGATCAGCTTATCCTTGCTTCTAGGGAAAGCTGTGTTTAGCACTAATAGAAGACCATGTCATGCTTGTGCATTGGTTTTCTTACGTGGATCTGGAGGTGTACTCAGTCTTGTTTGAGAGCTGCTCAGTGAATGGAATAACATGTTTCCTCTACCTTGCAATTTTTAAAACTTTTCTTTTATTTCAAATGGACGGCAGTTTTTACTTATCCTAGATTCCATTAGATACTTCCGCTATAAACAAGCACAAGACTTCTAGCCAAAGATCTGATGAAGTAGTTAGATTTACCAGGACAGTCTCATTTCTGTGTAGAGCCCCACTTCAGGCTCATGTCTGAGGGATGTCCCTCCACTCAGCAAATTGTAAGACTGATGTCCCAAAGTGGTGGTAGAGTACAGGCAGTCCCCGACTTACGAACGGGGCTTTCTCGCCCCGGAGGTCGAGGTGGCGGATTGCTGCCTGCGAGCTCCGGGGCGAGAGAGCCCCGTTCGTAAGCTGCTCCCGGTGCCCGTGGTCTGCTGAGGACTGTCTCCAGCAGACCAGGGGCACCGGGACTGAAGCCGCAGCAGCGGCGGGTTCCCGCGCTTCTGAGGCTTTGCTCTGGCAAAGCCTCAGAAGCGCGGGAACCCGCCGCTGCTGCGGCTTTGCTCCCGGTGCCCCTGGTCTGCTGGAGACAGTCCTCAGCAGACCACGGGCACCGGGACTGAAGCCGCAGCTGCGGCAGGGTCCCGCGCCTCTGAGACTTTGCCAGAGCAAAGCCTCAGAGGCACGGCACCCCGCTGCTGCTGTGGCTGTGCTCCCCGTGTCCCTGGTCTGCTGGGGGAGGGGGGGGGCGCAGCTAGTGTGCCCCCCCCCCAGCAGATCAGGCTTTTGTTGTGGACCCTGGGGCAAAGCAGCTGGGGCGCTGCCGATTGGTCCTGCAGCGCCGCTCTGGGCACTACTGGACCAACCCGGCAGCACCCCAGCTGCTCTGCCCCAGGTCCTGATTCAGCTGCTGCTGGTCAGTTTCAGCAGTGGCTGAATCAGGACGCCTGGGGCAGAGCAGCTGGGGTGCTGCTGGGTTGGTCCAGTAGCACCAAGGAGCGAGGAGCGGTGCTACTGGAGCAACCCAGCAGCACCCCAGCTGCTCTGCCCCAGGCGTCCTGGAATCAGCTGCTGATCAGTTTCAGCAGCAGCTGACTTGGGGAGGCTTGGGGTTCTTAAGTTGAATCTGTATGCAAGTCAGAACTGGCGGTCAGTTTCAGCAGCGGCTGAATCTGGACGCCAGTTCCGACTTACATACAGATTCAACTTAGGGACTGTAGGTTTGTTCTTATCTTGTACGTAACCCGGGGACTGCCTGTAGTTGAATCTTATAGCTGAAGATATTCATTTCCTTTTCATAACTGTATGAAGACTGGTTGAGAAGACGCTATTGATGTGCTAGTCTAAATATTGTAGAAAAATTCCTCTTTTGGGGGACTACTTTTATGCAGTATCAGTATTTAAAATCTTCACTGATGCTTTCAAGTACCTGAAGGCCTAACTTTTTATTTTTCTTCTAAGCAGCTGACAATGAGGTTCTTGTACCTTTGTACAGTTAAAATATTTATTTTTTTTATATTACAGTAGATTTTAGAGGCTCCAACTAAGACTGAGACCCCATTGTAAGTCCTTAGTGGATGGAATCCAGTCTTGCAAGGAAGCATTTAATTATACAAAGCATGAGTACATAAATTCCAAGGATAATGTGTGAAAGTAGTTGATACATTTTGATTGCACTCGCAAACATCCTGTCTTTATTATGTATGCTTTATTCAAAGAAAGGTAAACAAAAGTGAGTCAATTAACAAAGTTAAATATCACTTTATATTGTCTTATGAATCATTGCCTGCGCTTCAGTGCTTTTTCAGAAATTCTAATAGATGAACTATGGCCAATGATGTAGGTTGGGGCAATCATTTCTAGTTTGCTATTTTAAGTGGTTTAAGATTTTTCAGAGAGGGCTAGGGATATAAATGAATAGTTAAGTATACAATTAACCAATAAGCCTAAGTTTAATCTTAACTACTGGCATTCTCTCCCCCCTCTTCCCCCTTTCTGCTTCTGTATCAGAGGCAGCAGAGGGGTGTGTGTGTGTGTGTGTGTGTGGAAGCAGGTGCTGGGGAGAGCTGATTTAAAAGCCTCCCCCCCCAGCTCTACATTTCTGCCTCCTTCTCTCCCCCCCCCCCCCCCCCCCCATCTTGCAGAGCAGCCTCTGTCTGCAGTGAGCCTGGGCCCACTGTGGTCAGAGGCTGCTCTGTGATGACAGACTGTGTGTGTGTCCTTCCCCCCCCCCCAGACGGGGGCTGCTGCCGCCATGTGCCATTGCCTCTGTTTCAGAAGCAGCAGCGCAAGGCGGCAGGCAGATGGTCTGAACAGGGAGCTGGTTTTTAAACTTGGTCCCCTCATGGACTGGCTCCCTGCACTGCTTCCCCTGATACAGAGGCAGCAGGTGGCAGGGGTACTCCCTAGGAGTGGGGTGGGATTGCACTGGCTGCCATCCTGTCCCCAGGGACTATAGAATAGTTGAGTAACTGCTAAAAATTCTAACAGCCCTAGAAAAGGCTTTTGTGTAGGCACATTGCTACTTGATGAATAAGCCTTGTTTTGTAGAGCTGTGACCAAACCAGTGTTGTTAAATAAGAACTAAAACAACAGTAAGACACTTTCCTAAACTCTGATCTCCAGCCCCTGCAAGACAATCAAACCAAGTGTACCCCTCTTTCAACCCTATCATATAGTTTTGAATGCCTATTATCATAAGTTATGTCTTTGTATCCTGAGCTTTGGGAAATATTGACTTATAATTTGGACAGCATGTGTTCAAATGAAGTGTGTAACCAACTAATTTAAAACTTGTTGAAAATTTACCTTTAATCAGGTTAAAAGTTGATTTTCAAACTATTTCAGTGTTAAAAACTGAGGTAAATGTATGGCAAATAATATATTTTCATAATTCCAGTGACCTCCTAGTACAGAAAGTGGTCTTGTTTAGCTTGTTTTACTGTACTGTGCTTCAGAGAATGAATGCTAAATCAGGATAATTCAGGCATAATTTCTTCATATGGTGTAGATGTCCCATGGCATTATGCTGTTCAGCATACAGCTGTAGAAGTAAATATATAATATAATATTGAGTGTAGGCTCTATTTTTAGAACACTTAGTACTGTACTTGCACAGAGAAATGCCTCCTTTTGGGGGAGGGAGACATTACTGTGCTATTAAATTTCTGTGTGTACTGTTGTCAGCTATGCTTTCTGTCCATCTGCTTTTCTCTGCAATGAACAGCTGATTAGTGCTATCTCTTCACAGCTCTCCTGTAGTGGCATCTGCAAATATCGTATTATACTTGCACCTTTTCAGGTGGCAGGAATGTGTGGGGGTTGTGGGTTGGTGTGGTCTGTGGTTTTTGTTTTTGTTTTTAAAAACCAAGAAGAACTCTGCCAGGAGAGACGTATTTAGGTCTCTGAAGCCTCATGGAGTAAAGCTAGAGAGTAGACTAGTTTATTAGAAATCTTCTACATTGAAAGAGAACTGGAGGAGGGAACGTGATGGTAAGATTCAAGAGGGGAGTTTAGTTTCATCAGGTGATGTGGTAAGGAGGAAGTCTCTCTGAAAAGGAAAATGCTTCACACCTGCATCCCAGTGCCAGGTGTTCTGGGGAGTGGAAAAACTCTGTACTGTTCCATTGTGCGTAGAGCCCAGGGTATAAACATTTCCAGGTCAAGAGATCAGATGTGCTGAAGTCTAATGCACACAATTCCAAAAATTGCATAATCTATAAAAATGGTAACTCCCCAGAATTTTAAAACATATGTAAATATTTGAAAATGCTAAATTAACTTCATTTATGCAAGACAACCTAACCTCTGCCTCAGTCATGTAGCTAGACTCTTCAGAGTTAACTCCAGCTCCCAGTTGGCTGCCTGGAAATTGTCTTGAGCATCGTTAAACTGAATAATCTAAAAATATACTACAAGTTGAATCTTTCTGGTTCGGCAACATCCGTGGTCAGGCAGTGTTGCTAGGCTGGAGCTGGGAGCCTTCAGTGGGCATCTGAAGAAGTGGGCTGTGCCCATGAAAGCTCATATGATCCCATCTATATGTTTTCTTAGTATTTTAAATGCTACTAGACTACTTGTTTAAGTTTAAAATTTTATGAATAGTAAATATTCTTCATTGAAAAGATTTAGTGTATTTACATGACTTTCAAATAACCATATGACTAGACTGTCACTATATGTTTCTGATAGTCAAAATTGTGGCCATAACACACATTCGACAAGCAGGCTCGCCATCATGTAAGCGTTTCTGTGGTTCTAGCCAGCCACTACTATCTTTAACTTGAGCTAGTAGTGACATATTCCACACACGTGATCTCACTTCTGGACTTGTGGAGGAGGGAGCCTGCCATCACTCATTTAGGACAGTTTGGACCTTCCCTTTTTGTGTGCACTGCAGAGTGGATCAGTTACCAGCATGAGGCTGTGTCTAGACTACAAAGTTCTATCGGAAAAAGATATGCAATTTGCATATCTTTTCCTCTTTTTTTTTTTTCTTCCAAAAGAGGCTTTTCTGACAAATGGCTCATCTACACTGGGCCAAATGTTGGGGGGAAGGGGGGAGAAGTCTCTTTTGGAATATCCCTTCTTCCTCATAGAATGAGATTTACAGGCATGCCAATATTCTTTTTCGGAAAAGCAGACATGTTCCTTGAATGAGGCAGAGCTTTTCTGGGATACCAGAAGTATCCCAGAAAAACTCTGTGGTCCAAATGTATCCTGAGTGAAAGCAAACCACATCTCCTGTTCTGTGAGCTGGGAGGAACATTGAAGGCACCTCTTAAGTTAAAGACTTTTGTATAAGGACAAGAAGGGCTTGAGGTAACACCCGAGTAAGAGCCAAGTTTAATTCTGCAGTGGAGATGTACCTATGTTTCCCTCTTGAGTCTTCACATCACATTTCTCCTGCCTTTTATTATTATTTTTTGTTCTGTAAGGAGATGGTCTTGTTTGTTTAGCTGGTACTTTCTCTGTTTCTTTTGACCAAGGTAACCGGTATGAAAATGATATTCTGCTACCTGACTTCCCCAGTTACTTTTTTATTGGTTCATACTAAAACTGAAAACCTGTTGCTAATGCAGATAACTGATGGCTGCAGTTTGTTACACTCCTCTTCCTGTATGGCACAGGCATTACAACTATTCTCTATATCAATGGCTGTCAACTTTTCCAGATGACTGTACCCCTTTTCAGGAATCCAATTGGCTTGTGTACCCCTAAGTTTCATCTCACTTAAAAATACATGTAATGTACAATGTGAAATTGGTGTTCCCATTTTTAATAGCTGGCACAAGACCAGTTAATTAGTCAGAGGTGAAACTGAAACAGATGCAGCTTTTCTCTTAATAGTGCAGTCGGGCTTATACTAAACTTCATTTTTCTACTTAGTGTCATAAAAAAGTATGTCAGTCTGTGAAGGACTAGATAAAGCACTTGTTCATTATGAGTTGAAAATAGTTTAAGTTGGTAGCAAGTCAGATTATGCTGCTGATTTATGGTTTAACATCTCAATATTATAAACCAGCCAGTATAGTAAATAGAGCCAGCAGCCTCCAGAATTAACTTAGTAAAAAGGAACTAGATAGAGTATGTTTTCTTAGAAATAAAGCATTCTGTGGTAGAGCACTAAACTCTTTACATATAAACTTGGCAGCTGAACAAGAATGCTTCTCCAGGTATTGTTTCAAGTTTAGCCTTCAGTTTTGTCCAAATCTTTCTAGCTTCTGTCTCTATGGATACCTCCTAAAAGGTCATAACTAAAGTCTTGCAAGTGTAACTTTGCTTTAGCTAGTGTCCCATAAAACAGCAGGTTAGTGGGGAAATAAGCAACTTGTGTGACTTCAGTTTCTTTTGTTTAAATTGCAAACCAAAATTGACCTTGGTTTCCATTGTAGGCTGTAGGAATAGGGTTCCAAATAAGAAATGCAGATGAGATCATTGCCATTCTGTTTCATGTAAAAGCAGTAGGTTGACCCTATTCTGTCAGATCGCTTAGCACAGAGCTTCCACAGCTACTACAAAAGTCTCTCATGGTTCATTAGTGCCAAATAACAAGGCCCAAACTGAAGCATTTTAATGAGCTGCTCCATGCAGTATAAAGTTGTGGGCTCTCTCTGGGTATGTCTACCCTTCAGTTAAACTCCTGTGGCAGGACTATGGCAGCTGGTTTTGGGCTTGGACTGCAGGTTGCAGTATAGACTTATGGGTTTGGGTTGGAGCCTGGACTCTTAAGACCCTGTGATGTTGGAGGGTCCCAGAGTTTGGGCTGCAGCTCGAGCCTGGAAGTCTACATGGCAATTAAATAGCCCTAAGCTCCCCAAGTCTGAGTTAGCTGGCACATGCCAGCCTTTGAATTTTAAGTGTGGTATAGACATACCCTAAAACAGGGCTACTCAACTTTGGAAGCCCCAGGGGCCACAATGATACTCCAAGCACATGCTTAAGAGTGTTTGTGTATACATGCAAATATACACACTTAAGACTGTTTGCATATGCATGCAAATATCATCTTTCACACGAACAGGCATAAATACAAAGCACTTCTCACAATGCCCTGGTGTTCCCCGCACCTCTTCCCTGGGGGCTAGAAACACTGACACCCTGTACCTGTTGCGTCTTTCAGTGCTCATCCCGCCTGACATTGTGGAGTATGTTCCCAGTGGAGGCCATGTTCAAAGGATCCCACGCACAGGCCAAGCATTGAGCCCCATGTAAACCCAAACTGCACTGTGGTCCACAAACGGACCATGGTGTTGAGTAGTCCTGCCCAAAAGGTCTCATGTCTTGGCGTGATGTCGTTCAGTGTTGAAAGGCGACAAGCCTATATTCAAGCTTCTTGCAAACTGAGTTGCACAGGAACTGAGTTGCAGAATTATTGGCATGAACTTATAACGTTTTCTATCCTCTGCATGGAGAGATGAGAGAATTTGCTTTTTCATATACGTAAGCTTTAGGATCAGAATTTTATACAGTTGCAGATTAAATTGCATAAAAATTCAGACTACTTTTAGCTTGGAAAGCATTTACTTTGAAAGGCTTTGTCTTCACTGCAAAAGTGTGTTTTATATCAAGATGGCTAACTGAAGTCAGAAAATGTGTCCAGAGGGACATCATTTTAAAACAGAATAGGCTTGAAAATTGTGAAAAGGGCTCTATGTGCACAACAATTCCCCTGACAATATTTTTGGTCTTACATTCACTTTATATAGAAGTTTTCCTCCTTTGCTGCTGTATGAAACCCCCCAGTCCCCAAAAAACAGGAAATTGACTAAATAGGGTACTGTTGTTGCTGAAGTGTTATCAAATGCACAGGGTACACTTCCTCTAATCTTGAAACAAAAATTTAAGTGAAGCTCATGACCTTTTTTTGGCGGGGGAGGGCATGCTGACAGCCTGGATCTTTCTCCTGTCACCCACAGGTGAGGATAGGCTGACCCCTTCAGAGCTCTGATATCCTATCCTTACTCATGACCAGCTTTACAGAGAAAAGAAATGCTGGCCCTTGAAGAAATGAACCTCAGTTGTTTTTCTTCATGATATTTTGAACAAGAATCTGCTTTGCTTGTGGAGTATGGGGTAGGAGACAGCTTGCAGTACTGTGCCTACAGTAGCTGGGCCACAGTAGCTAATATATGTTAATATCTTCAGAGCCAGGACTAGATTTAGAGGTATTGTCAAGATTTACGATGAGGCCTTTTGTGTTTCTTGACAATTTTGTGGGCGTGTCTGATTACTGTACAAGTGAAAATAGGTACAAAATAACTTTTCAGATTTCTAGGCAAGGGTTAAAGTAAATCATTCTCTCCTGTTTTTTTTGTTTTGTAAACTTTTCAGGGAAAAAACCCTTAGGCTTTGTTTTCAAACCATTTTAGCAAGAATTTAGTTCACTGGTCTTAGCATATGTACTGTATATTGGCATTCAGTGTGGGCATAGGATTGTCAACTGTATGAACACCACTGCTGAAGTCCTTCTTGTACCTCTGAGCTCAATCTCTGTGCTCTGGAAGAGAGAGTTGTTTGGTAAAATGGCCATCTTGGTTATCAAGCTGCCATATATCGTTTCAGTGTGTGGAGCTGGGACCTGGGATAGTCCCTACAGAGTCCAGCACATGCCAAGACTCTGCTTCGAAGTATGGAGACACAAGAGACACTCAAAGCAATGGTCTACACGCAGAATTTAACATGAGCAAAACATACTTTGCTCTTGGGATGTGAAGGACTAGTCAACTATCCAATAAGCAAATGCTTATCGGCTAGTCGACAAGCTTGTTGACTAGTCGCTCCTCCCTCCTTTGCTGCCTCTTTCTGATAGCGGCAGCAAGGTGTGTGTGGGGGGGGAAGAAGCGGGTACTTCAAAGCAGCAGCACCATGTGGAACCAAGGTACAGACCCTGTGCTCCATGCAGCACTGCTGCATTGAAATGGTGAGAGGAGCCTGACACTGGGCTCCTGCAGCAGCATTTCAAAGTGGCCCTGCCACACGGAGCCCAGAACCCGGGGTCAGCAGGGAGTCCCCAGCTGACCCCGGGCTCCACATGGCGCTTTCACTTTTGAAGTGTAGCAACAGTCCTAGGGTACTTCAAAGCGGCAGCCCTAGAGCTGTTTCTGTACTTCAAAGGCAGAGACGCCCCATCGACTAGTCAAACTTTTGATGCAAAATGCATCAACTATTCGATTAGTCAATTACTTGCTATTTAATGTCCCTATTTTGCTCTAATATTCTCCTTAATAGCTGAAGAACTTTGGCTGTAACATGACAAAATGGGTGTAGGAATAGGCTGGGGGTGGGGAAGAGTCTGGGCAAGAGGAGATGGGGGGGGGGGGGGGGGGGGGGGGGGAAAGCACTTACCTGGCTTTGCACCCCCTGCTGCTTCCAAGCACCACTGCAATTCTGGGCAAGCCTCCAGGCAAGTGGTTTCCTGCACTGCAGAGCAGCAGCAGACAGAAATGCTTCCTGCCTCGTGAACTGGATCAGGCCTGCGAGGCTTGGGGCTCCCCTCCTCCCCCAGTGGGAAGCCAGCACTAGCACGCCAAGCTCATGGACGGGTGTGCAGAAGGGATGTAATGTAATAGTGTAGTTGATTAACTGATAAGCAAAAGCTTATAGGTTAATGCTATAGACTACACAGCTCTCCCCGTGCCCCACCCCCCCCACCTGCCAGTAAACTTTTTAGCGGGCTGGCCACTAGCCCAGCTCTGTCCCAGCTCTCGCTGGGTCTGGAACCTACCCCGCTGCAGCTCTTCATTAAAAGTGTATTGGGAGCCATGTGGACAGGCAGCCCAGTTCTGTTCTGGCTCGTGCCGGGTCTGAGAGCTCAGTCCATCCCATGGACAAGGGCTGCTGCCACCCTGCGCTGCAGCCTCTGTATCAGAGGCAGCAGTGTGAGGTGATAGGCAAGCTGGTCCACAAGGCAAGCTGGCTTTTAAATTGCTTAACCTTCTGGACCAGCATGGAGTGTCAGGGGGCTCCTTGGGTGTGGGGCTAGAGCACATTGACTTCTGGCCCCACCTCCAGGAACTATAGAAAAGTCAGCTAACCAATAAGAATTCATGAGGTTAATCGACTATTCAGTTAACGGATACTTAACATCCCTAGTGTACAGGGCTGGAATGCCCACATGGGCTCCCAGCTGCATGGGGTGGAGCCAATGGTCCAGTGTTCTGCGGAGCACACTGACAACCACTGCTTTGATAGCTTTGTTGTCAAGGGACTTCCTAAAGCCCACTCTCTTGCAGCCTTTGGTTTCTTTTTACAGATGACAGCTGTTCATTACCAAATGCTCCTAAATAAAACAACTTTTTCTTTTGATATTCACCTCATCAAATCTCTGCTGACTCATGCCAAAACCTGACAAATGTTCGAAGCATTTTCTGGTGTTCTAAATGTGGCTTTTCAAAAAGAAAACTGGCACAAGATGGCATTCTGGTGGTCTTTAAATTCAGTGTGGCTAATATCTGCTCTCCAAATCTCAGACATCTTTAGCAGAAGTGAAAATAGAGTTCTGGCAAATGTATCCAGTAGGGATGTAAGTGTAACTGTTTAAACCTGTTTGGTTACGCGTCAGCCTTCAGTCCAGCTCCCTGTGCACACTGTTTCCCAGGGATCTGGCTGCTGCCCTGCATGACTCTTGGTATGAGAGCCAGCGTGAAACCATGTAGCCACTGAAATTTTTAACAGCTACATGGTTACGATAACAGTTTTTTCACATCTGTAGTATCCAGTACTAATTGATCTAGTGCCACACTGGTTAAAGTGTGTAGCCACTTGTCTCTGCTTGCAGTTTGGCATTAATGTTTAAGATACCAAATAACCATATTCAGTCAAGTTTGTCTGAAGACAAAGCAACATTGTATTAACTTCCTTTGCTGTACTGTTAACCTCTCCCAGGAAGCAGATTCTCCTAGTATGTCCAGTTTCACTTACATATAGGGTGCCTATTGAGTTAGATACCACTTTTCACATCATGCAACACTATTTCCCCACTTAAAATAAGCTTTATGCTGCAGAGCCTGCAGTAAAGCCTTTTCCTTGGGAGTGGGACCGGCAAGGGCTGTTAGCCATCCCCGCTTCTGGGAAGGAGGCTTCACTGCAGGCTCTGCAACTGGTTCCCCAGGAGTGGGGCTGGAGGCCCCTTCCAGTCCCACTCCTGGGGAGCCAGTGTGTAACCCAGGGCTAGGCAAAATACAGCCCGGAGGCCAGATCCAGCCTGCCAAACCACCGGATCCAGCACACAGAGCACCTTGCTGGGACCTTTCAGGCACACAGCTCCTGCGGTTTAAAGCTCAGTCCCATGCAGCACTCTGCTCTGCAGGGGCGTGGGCGTGTGTGGCACGGGCTTTGTGTGATCTCCCTGCCCCCAGCCCAATCCTCAGCTCCTATTGGCTGGAAACAACCTATTTCTCCTGGGGCTGCAGCAGGCAGGGAGCCCAACCTGCCTTGGTGTGCTGCAGAGCTGCTGGCTGGGCGATTCTTAGGAAAGTGCCAAAGCCTCTGTCTGGCACCCCTACCCCTTCCACATCCCAACTCTCTCCCTCAGGTCACCATCCAAACCCTCTGTAGTCTGCATTCCTTTTTTCCCTTCTCATAGACTCATAGACTTTAAGGTCAGAAGGGACCATTATGATCATCTAGTCTGACCCCCTGCACAGTGCAGGCCACAGAATCTCACCCACCCCTCCTAGAATAATCCTCTCACCTATATCTCCGATATTGAAGCCTTCAAATACCTTGAAGACCTCAGGATGCAGCGAATCCTCCAGCTGTGATCTGTACCTCATGCTACAGAGGAAGGTGAAAAACCTCCAGGGCCTCTGCCAATCTACCCTGGAGGAAAATTCCTTCCCGACCCCAAATATGGCGATCAGCTAAACCCTAAGCATGTGGGCAAGACTCACCAGCCAGACACCCAGAAAGTTCTCTATAGTAATTCCTATCATCCCTCCATTGACGTATTTACCACTGATAATGAATGGTCAATTAGTTACCAAGATCATGTTATCTCATCAAACCATCCCTTCATAAACCCATCTAGTTTAATCTTGAAACCAGATAGATCTTTTGCCCCCACTACTTCCCTTGGAAGGCTGTTCCAGAACTTCACTCCTCTAATGGTTAGAAACCTTCGTCTAATCTCAAGTCTAAACTTCCTACTAGCCAGCTTATATCCATTTGTTCTTGGGTCCACATTGGTATTAAGCTTAAATAATTCCTCTCCCTCTCTAGTATTTATCCCTCTAATACAGGCAGTCCCTGGGTTACGTACAAGATAGGGACTGTAGGTTTGTTCTTAAGTTGAATTTGTATGTAAGTCGGAACTGGTACATATTGTAGGGGAAACTCTAGCCAAACATTTCTCCAGAGCTCAGTTTTATTCTCCCACACCTCACTTCCCTCAGTCCTTTATTCTCAAGCTGAGGTGTCTGCTGAGAAAAGCCGCTCCGCGTCTCCCTGGTCTGCTGGGGGGGGGGGGGGGGGGGGGGCGCTAGCTTCGCATCTCCCTGGTCTGCTGGGGGGAAGCAGCTAGTGCGGGGTTGCCTCACATCGGATCCCTACTTACAAACGGGGTAAGTCGGATCCATGTAACCCGGGGACTGCCTGTATATTTAAAGAGTGCAATCATGTCTCCCCTCAGCCTTCTTTTGGTTAAGGTAAACAAGCCAAGCTCCTTGAGTCTCCTTTCATAAGACAGGTTTTCCATTCCTCGGATCATCCTAGTGGCCCTTCTTTGTACCTGTTCCAGTTTGAATTCATCCTTCTTAAACATGGGAGACCAGAACTGCACACAGTATTCCAAATGGGGTCTCACCAATGCCTTGTATAATGGCACTAACACTTCCTTATCTCTATTGGAAATACCTCGCCTAATACATCCCAAGACCGTATTAGCCTTTTTCACAGCCATGTCACAATGGCAGCTCATAGTCATCCTATAATCAACCAGGACTCCGAGGTCCTTCTCCTCCTCTGTTACTTCCAACTGATGTGTCCCCAGCTTATAACTAAAATTCTTGTTATTAATCCCTAAATGCATAACCTTACACTTCTCACTATTAAATTTCATCCTATTGCTATCACTCCAATTTACAAGATCATCCAGATCTTCCTGTATGATATCCTGATCCTTTTCTGAATTGGCAATAGCTACCAACTTTGTGTTATCCGCAAATTTTATTAGGACACTTCCACTTTTGGTGCCAAGGTCAGCGATAAAAAGATTAAATAAAATTGGCCCCAAAACTGATCCCTGAGGAACTCCGCTAGTAACCTTCCTCCAACCTGACAGTTCACCTTTCAATATAACCCGCTGTAGTCTCCCCTTTAACCAGTTGCTTATCCACCTCTCAACTTTCATATTAATCCCTATCTTTTCCAATTTAACCAATAATTCCTCATGTGGTACTGTATCAAATGCCTTACTAAAGTTGAGGTAGATTAGACCCACTGCATTTCCTTTATCTAAAAAATCTGTTACTTTCTCAAAAAAGGAGATCAGGTTGGTTTGGCACGATCTATCTTTTGTAAAACCATGTTGTAATTTGTCCCAATTACCATTAGCCTCAATGTCTCTAACTACTTTCTCCTTCAAAATTTTTTCCAAGATCTTGCATACTACAGATGTCAAACTAACAGGCCTATAGTTACCAGGGTCGCTTTTTTTCCCTTTCTTAAAAATAGGAACTATATTAGCAATTCTCCAGTCATATGGTACAACCCCTGAGGTTTAGAGACTTATTAAAAAATTTTGCTAATGGACTTGCAAGTTCATGTGCCAGTTCCTTTAATATTCTTGAATGAAGATTATCTGGGCCCCCCAATTTAATCCCATTAAGCTGTTCAAGTTTGGCTTTTACCTCGGATATGGTAATATCTACCTGCACATCCTTAGTCCCATTTGTTACATTACCATTATCCCTAAGCACTTCATTAGCCTCATTAAAGACTAAAGCAAAGTATTTGTTTAGATATTGGGCCATTCCTAGATTATCCTTAACCTCCACTCCATCCTTAGTAATTAGCGGTCCTACTTCTTCTCTCCCCCCCCCCCCCCCCCCATTTATATGACTATAAAACCTTTTACTATGGGTTTTAATTCCCTTTGCAAGGTCCAACTCTATCTGACTTTTAGCGCCTCTCACTTTGTCCCTACATGCTCTAACCTCAATAAGGTAGCTTTCTTTACTGATCCCTCCCACTTTCCACTCCTTATATGCTTTCTGCTTTTTCTTAATCACCTCTCTGAGATGCTTGGTGTAACACACGTGCCTATAAATTTTTTTCCCTTTTCTTGGGATACAGACTTCTGATAGCTTTTGCAACTTTAACTTAAAATAATTCAAGTTCTCCTCCACCTCAAGATCCGTAACTTCTTTAGTCCAATCAACTTCCCTAACTAATTTCCTTAATTTATTAAAGTTAGCCCTTTTGAAATCAAACCCTAGTCTCAGATTTATTTTTGTTTATCCTTCCATTTAATTTGAACTGAATTAGCTCATTACTCGAGCCAAGGTTGTCCCCTACAACCATTTCATCTGAGGTCCTTGCTACTCACCAAAACCAAATCTAAAATAGCATCCCTCCCTTGTTGGTTCAGCAACTACTTGATGAAGGAATTCATCAGCTATCACATCTAGGAAAATGAGCCCTATTATTATTACTAGCACTTGTTCTCCAGTCTATATCTGGAAAGTTGAAATCTCCCATGATTACGCAGTTTCCATGAGTATTTACTTCATTAAAAACATTAAAGAGGTCTCTATCCATATCCAAATTGGATCCTGGTGGTCTATAACACACCCCAAGCACTATCCCCGGGGAGGATCTGATAGTTCTCTTTCCCAATGTGATTTTTGCCCAAACAGACTGTCTTCTCCATTCCATCACTTTTTATTTCTTTACAATCTACCTCATCTTTGATATACAATGCAACTCCACCACCTTTACCTTTATTTCTGTCTTTCCTAAATAGCACATACCCTTCAATACCTGTACTCTTCTCCCGGGTCACAATTCTTTCCCACACTTTGCACCCTGTCCTAAAGCCCCTCCCCCTGGCCAGAATCCTCCCTTGCACCCATATTACCTGACCTTACACCCCCATCTCCTTACTGAGGTCACAACCCCCTCCTTCACTCAAACTCCCTCTCAGACCTCACATCTCCTGCACCCTTACCCTGTGTGCCCTCTGCACTCAACCTCCATCCTAGACCACGCACCTCCTCTCTAGGAAAGTGCAGCCCTTGACACCTTTCCAAAATCTTGGTGTTCTCCTTTCACCCCCCCCCCCCCAATTATTCCCCACCCCTAGTGTAACCTGTGACAGGGATGGCCAGGCCCACGGACAGAGGCTTCTCTGACAGGCCATGTGGGGCTAGAGTAGCTCTCTACCTGGGGCAGGCAGGGAGCTGCTCCAGCCCATACCTGTGAACTGGTAAGCCTGACCTGTTAAGGGTGAGGCTTACCAATAACCTTTTATATCCTAATTCTGTGCTCTAAGATCTTACATTTTGATAAACAGGTATAGGGCAACAGTTAAGTGAATGCAGAGGATTCCTAGAAGAAGTGAGTTGTAATCAGAAATTAGAAAGGATGAGTGCTTGATGGACAGAAATGAACAATTGTTCAGTGAACATGGAAGAAGCATGGAAAGTTCAAAAAAGTGGAGGGAGAATCCAGAGGTATTTCTTTGGGATGTGTGTGGAAGATTGAAGTTAACAGCTACAGAGTGAGAGGAAAGCAATAAAAGGTTCAAGCAAGGGGTGACAGGGTCAGCAAGGTGATTATGCAAACCGTTTCCTCTTCTGGATTGAGTGCATAAACTCCACAGGCTGTCTTGCCAAAATGTCTGCCTGCTTTGTTATGATGCAGGGGGAGGGGAGAAGGGAAGCAGCTTGATAGTTTGCAGAAAGAGGATTTTAAGAGCAAAAAGAGAAGTGTGAGCAACCTGGTTAATGCACTGGCTACAGCAGTTGCATAATTAAGATGAGTAAAGCCTAGTATTCTGATGTGCATTCCTAGGATAAATTGAGCTGTAGATAGTGTAATGTGAAGTCCCTCAGATAGGTCAATGTGCTTCTATCAGGTCTCCGTTTGTCCATAAATGGTGCTGAAATTGTAAAAGTGTGTGGTGGCCCGTTTATCTTAATCTTGCTCTATTGGAGTAGGGGGTGTGGGTGCAGGAGAATTAAATCAGTAACTTCTCAGAAAGTTAACGGAACTGCTTATAGAAGTACAACTGTTTATCTGCTTAAGCATTTGGTGGATCAGTGGCTTAATCTTTTTTGCTCTGTGTTTTTGTTTATCTGTAGCAGTCTCTTTTACTAGTACAAAGTAATGAATTTTGTATCTTACAAAACCAGCACATTGTTGCAATTTTCAATTAAAATTTATGACTAGCACATGTTTTCAAAATAGTTCTAGAAATTTTTAGGCCTGATTTATTTATTTATTTATTTTTAAATCAGTGCATTTAAAAAAACCCTAAAACTTAAATCATAGGAATGGCCATATTGGGTCAGATCAAAAGTCCATCTAGCCCAGAATTCTATCTTTTGACAATGGCCAATGCCAGATGCCCCAGAGGGACTGAACAGAACAGGTAATCATTACGTGATCCCTCTCCTGTCATCCAGTTCCAGTCTTTGACAAACAAAGACTAGGGACACCATTTCTACCCATCCTGGCTAATACTCGTTGGTGGACCTAACCCCTTTGAATTTATCTAGTTCTCTTTTGAATCCTGTTAAAGTCCTGGTGTTCACAACATCCTCTGGTGAGGAGTTCCACAGGCTGACTATGCGCTGCATGAAGGAAAATGTCATTTTTTGTTTTAAAAATTTTCAGTGTTAATTGCATGTAAGTATTAATCTCATGGGCTACGTCTACATTGGCCCCTTTTCCGGAAGGGGCATGTTAATTTCACGAGTCGTAATAGGGAAATCCGCGGGGGATTAAATATCCCCCGTGGCATTTAAATAAAAATGTCCGCCGCTTTTTTCCGGCTTTTAGAAAAGCCGGAAAAGAGCGTCTACACTGGCCCCGATCCTCCGGAAAAAGCGCCCTTTTCCGGAGGATCTTATTCCTACTTCAAAGTTTCAGAAGGAATAAGATCCTCCGGAAAAGGGCGCTTTTTCCGGAGGATCGGGGCCAGTGTAGACGCTCTTTTCCGGCTTTTCTAAAAGCCGGAAAAAAGCGGCAGACATTTTTATTTAAATGCCGCGGGGGATATTTAAATCCCCCGCGGATTTCCCTATTACGACTCGTGAAATTAACATGCCCCTTCCGGAAAAGGGTCCAATGTAGACGTAGCCATGCTGTACTTATTGGGCAATGGTTATTCCCCCTCCCCCCCCCCCAAAAGAAAAAAGTTTTACTGTTTATAGGACTCTTCTTGGCTCTGAGATGACAGCAATAAATTACATTGTCCTGTTTAATGGCAAGTTTTTATAAATAAGTGTTCTATTATTCCAAAGATAAACATTGGCGCAGAAATCATAGTGACTATGAAAAGGATAAGAGAAATAACTTTTTTTCCCCATACATACATTCAGTCCATGTGTGACTGCAATGCGGGAATTTAGGTTTGCTTTTCTCATCTTCCCTTTTGTACACTCCTCAGCTTTGACTGGACAGGCAATTGAGACCTCCTACTGAACTTGTATAAATTAAAATATTGGCAGATAGTTGGAAGACTAGACCAAAGTGTTCTCACTCTTAATTTCATTCCTTTAAGTAATAGTAATGAGGTACCAAACACACTGTCCATAGTAGATATTGAATACATTTACTTCTATGCCTGTTAACTTGACACATTGCCTATTTAAGTAGTGTTAAGTAAATGATGCTGAAAGACCCAAACACAGATTTAACCCCCCTAATTCTTAACCTACCTCAAAAAAAGCCTTGCATTCTCAGTGTTCAAGACAGGATATTAATTCCAGAGTCAAATGCTCTGCCCCAGACTTTCAGATCTAGGGATTTAGTTATCCAGAATGAGTTGAACTACAAGGAGAGTGGTATCTCCCAATATGGAACTCAAATTACTTATCACATCAATGCAAACACTTTTCTGGTGAAAAATCAAGCTAACAGTCTCTATGCTTGGGACTCCACCAAGTGCCCTAGCTGCCTGCATCTTACAAGTAGCTGTTGCTGTATGTCTTAGTGCACTGCATTAATCCAATCTGAAGTTAACACGGCCTGACTTGTGGGAGCCACATCTCTTAAAGACTAATCTACCAAACAGTGATGGAGATTTGGATGCTGCATTTTGCTAGGAAGAAACCATTCAGGATCTAGTAGAACCCCTAGATAGTAAACTCCTATACCACTGTGAGCACATTTGACTGAGGTTAACTGAAGGAACAACTATCTTTGTCACATTAGTCGTCCTTACCTTTGCCTTGTCTAAGCTAATTCAATCTAGACAGCACTGTCAGTTTGAAATAGTGATAGTATTGAGTCCCATTAGCACACTGAGGACTGTGAAATCTGAGCCACTTCCTCTCCTCTGAGCAGGAGGATTGGTCTCCCAGATGAGGGCTCTTGGAGCAAGCTTGCAATTTCCTGTAGCTCCTCTTGAAGAATGAAGCCTCTCAAACACATCTTCTCACTGTTCATATCAATATGAGTATTCCATCTGATAGTTAGTGGGGAATCAAAAGCACCAAATCTCAGTCTTTGTCTGATACACTGGCTGAGGAGACTGGTGTAATGTCTGTGCCTATATCTAGACCTGTGTCCAGAGGAAGCTGCTAATGGCAATCCCAGTGTTCCAGGTAATGTCAAACTACATGTGTGGGTGGGTGTTTTTTGTTGTTTTTTAAATATAACCTTGTCTCAGAGATCCTGCTAATCTATCAATGGATTGCTTCTCCTAAGAAGTTTCAGTAAAGTGGGACCCTAAGTAGACAGCAGCATACTTTAGGACACTGGTTCCAGGTTATCTCCTTTACCTTTAGGAATTGAAAAGTTGCTTTCAAGCATGGAACTTGGAACTTTATTCTTAGAACTTGCGGTCCAACAATTGTATCTTTCATCTGAAATCCTTCAAGTGGCTGTTTGGCACTCCCACTTACATATTATAGGTGGGACTTAAATCTAGAGGAAACAGCATATTGCTCTAAATACATGCATTACTGAGCGTAGTCACAAGCATCTATGCTGATAACAAAAACCACCTTCGCCACCTAGATCGGGGTGATCAACCCTGTTCTAGATGAAGAGCCAAGATTATTAGTGGATCCAGCGCGAAGAGTTGGGGCAGAGTTGTAGAGCAAAGCGCCAGAAAAAGCCTGCCCCTATGAGAAATGTGTTTCCATGCTTTTTGGCCTCAGGAGGCTCCTGTTGGCTGCCACCGTATTGGAAGCACTGGACGGCTCCCCTTCCCCGGTGAGCACAGGGGAGCTGGGAGGTGGGGGCTGTTCTTAGAGGTGCGGAGGTGGCTTAGCAAGCCACGCTGATGGGGAGGGTAGGGGAGAGGGGGAAGAGCCGCATGAGGCTCGTGAGCCACAGGTTGGCCACTGCTGACCTAGATGAAGGAAGTCAAGGGCCAGCAGCCTGGCCTAGAGAACTTTCAACTTGTTAAATTGCAGTTAATTGACTAGTCAATGGCATTTAAATTGCAGTTAATTGACTAGTCAATGGCATTTCCATCGACTAGTCGATAGGCACTTCTGCTGGGGGTCTTGTACATTTCAAAGGAGGAATATGGAACTCCATGTACAGCCTGGGGCCAGCGGGAAATGCATTTCAAAGCCACAGAGCCCTCATGGAGCCTGGGGTCAATGGGAGACTTCCCAGCTGACCCTGGGCTCCACACAACATTTGCCCAGAACCCAGGGTCAGCTGCGGAGTCTCCAGCTGACCCAGGCTTCATGGCACTGCCCCTTTGAATGTTGCTTCAGAATTTCAAAGGGGCAGCGCCGCACAGCTGAACTGGGGATCAGCTGTGCGGTGGCTGCCCCTTTGAAATGCTGCCTTGGGGTTTCAAAATGGCAGCACTGTACAGCTGATCAGCTATGAAGCGCTGCTGCTTTAAGGTACCCTTTCTTTCCTTCCCCTGCCCCCCACACCTCTGCCTCTCTGATAGGCAGCAAGGGGAGAGGGGAATTCACTAGTCAACTGACTATCCAATAAGGATTTGCTTATTGGATAGTTGACTAGTCCTTAACATGCTTAGAATATTTATTGTGCAGAAATGATGGTGAACATTCCTTGGGCTGAAATTGTTTTTACGGTAGGAGAATGAGACCAGTGGCATAACTAGTCTGACAAACATAGGTGGGTTTTTGGGGGGGGAAGGGAAGTTGAGGTGCTTGTGGAACGCATGTAAGACAACTTCTAGAAACTCTTCAGAAGGAGCATTTTAAAACTGTTAAATTTTAACCTTTAACAAGATGATAAAACTGCAATACTGTCATTTTGCTAAGTGTGGTTACTGGTGTCTCGTGGTCATATACAGGGCTAGACAAATCACTGAATCTACTTGCCCCTGATGAGTAGATTTCAGCCGGTCACCCCAGTCACCGGTGGCGCGCGCATGAGCAATGCGGATCTTGCACATGCGCAGTGCGGGGCTGGCGAGTAGGTTTTGCTGCCGTTTGTCAAGCCCTGGTCATATATGTTCAAATGAATTTTCTGCCTCACGATGTTTGTGCAACTAGCTGATTTTGAATGAGGTGCAATTTGTATCTTAGCTTCCTGTAATTGTTCAAAATTTTATAATTATGAATACTTCATTGGTATCTAAGTACCTTAAGCAAGGTTGCAAATGGTGAATTGATATTCCATTGAAACCAGTTTGCTGACATACCAAGTGTATCCACCTGGAGGGTAGATGTGCAGCCAAATAGTTAGCGAGTTTCATTTCAGAAAGCAGCTGACTTTAAGTAAAATCCAAACTATTTGTCATTCCATGTCATCCAAAGATCTCCTAAAGCAGTATTCTCTGCCTTGCCCATGAGTTACCGTGGTGCCTAGGTTAGGAGTGTCATATCACCTTTTTTTTTTTTTTTTTTTTTTTTTTTGGTCAAGTCTTAGAAAATTAGAACTCTGCAAGAGGCTGGTTTACCAGAAAGGATTAAATTAGGGGAAAGCCTATGGTTTAGCACTGACATAGGTAACCCTTCTCTGTTAGAGTATACCCAGCCTGGAGGCTTTTTACTTGGATGTAGACTAGAGAAAACCAGAATAGTTTTAGTTCTGTTTTGTTTGTTTTTGAATAGACTAATGCTCTTCATGCTCAGCAATAATGTAGCCTAGCTGGTAGGATTTATGAAAGTAGAGTTACATAAACCAGTGCAGTTTATGGGGGTAGGTATCTTTTTGCCTCCCCAATGGTGGCATGTCTGTTTGCTGACTGTAACCTTTCAGCTTCTTCAGGAGCAAAATGACTAGGATTCTCTAAATAAAAGATTAGTTTGTCAAAGGGACAAAATATAAAGCTATCCGTAAATCTCTAGTTTCTGAAACTGAAGAGGCACAGATCAAAGCTCAACTAATCCTGATTTGCAGTGGACTACAGGCAGTCCCTAGGTTACGTACAAGATAGGGACTGTAGGTTTGTTCTTAAGTTGAATCTGTATGTAAGTCGGAACTGGCGTCCAGATTCAGCCGCTGCTGAGACTGACCGCCAGTTCTGACTTACATACAGATTCAACTTAAGAACCCCAAGTCAGCTGCTGCTGAAACTGATCGGCAGCTGATTCCAGGAAGCCCGGGGCAGAGCAACTCTGCCTTGGGCTTCCTGTATTCAGCGCTGGTCAGTTTCAGCAACGGCTGACTTGGGGACGTCTGGGGCAGAGCAGCTGGGGTGCTGCTGGGTTGCTCCAGTAGCACCGCTCCTCGGCGCTACTGGACCAACCCAGCAGCACCCCAGCTGCTCTGCCCCAGGAGTCCTGATTCAGCTGCTGCTGAAACTGACCAGCGGCGGCTGAATCAGGACTCCTGGGGCAGAGCAGTTGGGGTGCTGCCGGGTTGGTCCAGTAGTGCCCAGAGTGGCGCTGTGGGACCAACCGGCAGCGCCCCAGCTGCTCTGCCCCAGGGTCCACAACAAAAGCCTGGTCTGCTGGGGGGGGGGCACACTAGCTGCGCCCCCCCCCCCCAGCAGACCAGGGACACAGGGAGCAAAGCGGGGGGGAGGGGTGCCTCGCCTCTGAGGCTTTGCTCTGGTGCCGGACCGCTTTGCTCCCAGTGCCCCTGGTTTGCTGGAGACGGTCCCCAGCAGACCAGGGACACTGCGAGCGAAACCCGCAGCAGCGGCGGGGTCCCCCGCTTCTGAGGCTTTGCCAGAGCAAAGGGGCACCGGGAGCAGCTTTTCTCGCCCCGGAGCTCGAGGTGGCTGACCGCTGCCTGTGAGCTCCGGGGCAAGAGAGCCCTGTTCGTAAGTGCGGATCCGCGTAAGTCGGGGACTGCCTGTAGTCTCCAAATCTTGTGAATGAAACATGTAATATCTTCTACAAAATGAATACCATATAGAAACTCGTCGGTTCAGAACTCGGAGTTATGAGCACCGTAGTCAGCTACACACCTCATTTGGAACCAGAAGTACTTATTTGCAAGCCACTAAAAAGGGGAAAACTAATAAAATGAGATCAATGTAAGAAGTGTTTCTGTGCTTGTTTCATTTAAATTATTAGTTAACCAGTAGTGTTTACTATACATACGTTTTCAAAGCTGTATTAAGCCAGTGTCCAGTTGTAAATTTTTTAAAACAACCATAATGACTTATTCTGTATTATGAACAACTTTTGTTCTCAAGGTATTCTTAATCTGAGGTGCTGCTGTTGTCATTTGTGCAATTCTCTTTGGAAACATTAAACGGTCTTCTGCAACTGAAATGCTTTCATTTCTTTACAGAAGCAACTGAAGTCTACATTCCATACTGAGTGACCACCTAAAAGCTAAACCAGACAATTCAATAAGCTGATTTCTGTTTTGTCATTGATACTCAGGCTTTGATGTCTGCAGGTGCATGTCTTGGCTCTACAAATACTTGCATTTGTCTCTGACTTAAAACTATGTAAACTATAATGCAAATTAGGTATACAGTTCATGCTTGGCAGGCTGCCAATGCAAATCTTGGTGCTGCAAAGCATGAACTGCTGTGTTAGTTGGAGTTTACTCACTCAGAGTTGTTTGATCTTAGGTAACTTTTGCTGATTCTGGGATACAAGCAACTTACTGTAACCTAGCCAAATATCATAAGCTGGTGCTGGTCAAATTGCTGTTGAGGGCAAAAATCCTTGAAAAAAATCAAGGAAACCAGTAAGTCATGGAAGATGGGAGAGATTCAGGAATACTGAAAGGGTATCATAATGCCCATGTATAAAAAGGGAAATAAGTCCAACTCAGGAAGCTACAGTCCAATCAGCTTAAAATCTGTATCAGGAAAGATAATGGAGCAAATAACCTTAGTTTGCAAAATGAATTCCTTAATTATTAGCAATCCTTTATTTTTGTGAACATGTAACCACTGAATTAGTACCCACCAGCTCCTGTCTCCTTCCCCCTTGCTGCCTCTGATACATAGTTGGGATTGGTCCTGCTTTGGGCAGGGGGCTGGACTTGATGACCTCCTGAGGTCTCTCCCAGCTCTGATTCTGTAGGCAACAAGGGTAGGGAAGTTGCATGTGGTCATTAGGATTAACAAATAACTATACCTTAACATCCCTGTTGGGAACACCTGGAAAATAAGGTGATAAGTAAGTCATCCTGGATTTGTCAAGAACAAATGTTCTCAAACCAATCTAAGATTTGTTTTTGGATGGGGGGGAAGCAGTAGATGTGGTTATATGTAGCCTTTAGTAAGACATTTGATATAGTCTCACATGAATTCATTAACAAATTAGGGAATTATAGATAGAGCTAGTAGGTGGATGCATAACTGATTGTATAACCTTTCCCAGAGTAGTTATCAATGGCTCCGTCATGCTGGAAGGGCATAATCAGCAGGGGGTCAGTTCTGGAACTAGTTCTTTTTAATGCAGGCCTGAGCAAAATATGTCTTGAGGACTGGATCCAGGCTATGGAGGCAGTGGGGAGCCCCAGGCAGGCTCCCCTGCTTGCCCCGCATGCCATTCAGAAATGTGGCTGTGAGATACTTTGTCTGAGTCCTGAGGAGAGGGGGAAAGATTCAGATGCTACCCTTGGTCACATCCCTACACCCCAGTCCCCTGCCCTAGGTCACAACTGCCTCCTTCACCTAGACTCCATTCTCCCTCCTGCACCCCAATTCCCCAGGCTCCCTTCTGCACCCAACCTCCAACCCAGACTCTGCACCCCCTCCATTAATACCATGGAAGAGTGTGGCCTTTGACCACTTCCCAAAATATTGGTGTGGGCCCCCCCCAAAATTATTAAACCGGGGTGGGCTAATAGCTTCGATTATCTAGCTAATGACAAAGAAAACATGCTTATAGTTGGCTGTTAGTATCTATCTGGGAGGGATTGCAAGTGCTTTGGAAGATAAGGTTATAGTTCCCCAAAATGGACTGAGGTAAATACGACAATTCAATAAAGACAAATGCAGAATACTACATTTAGGAAGAAACAATCCATTACACATACAAAATGGTAAATGATTTCCTCAAATTATTGTGGAAAGGTATCTAGGACTCAGTGGATTACATGCTAAATATGAGTTAACGGTGACAGTGTTGTGCAAAAAAAGGTATCCCAAAAATAATACTCTAACAGGAGTGTCTTGTTCACAACACAAGAAGTAATTCTTCTGCTCTACTATGCACTGTTTAGGCCTTAACTGGAGTAATTTATTCAATTCTGGGTACCATATTTCAGGAAGGATGTGGAGAAATTGGAGAGGGTCACGGGAAGAGCAACAAAAATCATTAAAGGTCTAGAAAACATGTTCAATAAGGGAAGATGGAAAGAATTGGGTTCATTTTATCTGAAGACTGAGAAGGGACATGATAGTGGCTTTTCCAGTGCCTAAAAGGTTGTTACAAGGAGGAGGAAGAAAAATTGTTCTCCTTGACTTTTGAGGATAGGACAAGCAATTGGCTTAGATTTTAGCCAGGAAGATTTTAGGCTAGACATTTGGGGGGGAAAAACTTCCTGTCAGGGTGGTTAGGCACTGGATAAATTGCATAGGGAGGCTGTGGAATCTCCATTACTGGAGATATTTAAGAGCAGGTTAGACAAATGCCTGTCAGGGATGGTCTACATCAGTGTTTCTCTTAGGGGTACTCAAGAGAAGTCGGGGGTGGAAGGTACATTAATACAACTGAAATTTGGAGAGAACTGATTTTTTTTTAACTATTTTATTTTTGTACTTTTTACACCCAAAAATTTCATCACCCACCTGGCTACAGTTAAGTTAATTGTCTGAAAACAGTAGGTACTGGGAGTACTTTTAAGAAAAGGGTGTTTATATATTAAAAAAATTAAAAAAAAAAAGTTGAGAAACACTGGTCTAGATGGTACTTGGTCCTGCCAGACTGGACCTTCCAGTTCTGATTCTATAATGCTTTTTGCACAGTGCAATCTGCACAGGCTTCATCCTTATTTATTTATTTTGGTATGTGCCAATGGCCCTAATGATGGAATAAATACCAGCACACCGAGTGAATGGTATTTCTGAATGTAACAATATAGTTTAGCAGACATTGCAATTAAGTAGGCTTCAGAAATGTGCCTTCTAATATTGTGTGTCTTGGCAGAGGGCTTCTAGTCTGGAAATAAGCCGGGTGAAAAGAGAAGACTGAAAAGAGTACCAAATACAGGAGAAGGAAACTGAATAAACTTCAACTAGACATACCTTAAATTTATCATTGGCTTTCTCTTCTGTAAGACAGAACTTAAAACAGATGCTCAAGAGAAGATCCTACATAGCAAAACATCTTTACAGGAAATTTATTAAAGGAGCTTTAATCTAAGATAACGTCTCAATATCTTTGAGGTTCCTAGGATTGCCAAATACTTAAGTGATTTGGGTTGTAATAAAACTAATTTAAAATTTCTCTGCATCCCCTTCTCCCCCACAGGCTTTATTACTTGCCTTGAGGCAGTATTCTGCTATTTGTACTTCATCCAGGAAACACTAAACCCATTTAATTCCTGAAACCTCAACACTCAACCTGCAGCTCCCACTTCTGGGGAAAGAGGTGCAGTTTCTAATGAGTATTGAGTAAGATATTATAGAGATGAGTTCTTTAGGTTTCTTAAACAATCTTGAAGATACAGATTTCGCAACAGGAACCACATAATTTAAAGTAAAAATGGAATCCAGGGAAGATGGAAAGTATGGAAATAAGCTTGTTTGAAAAGGGATAGAGTTTATGGAATCTAAACACATAATCAGACTGCTGCATGCCTTTCTGTGGACCACTATAATACCATACTCCCCTTTAAACAGAGGTGGTGAAGATCTTTCCCTTATGATGTCCATGAGGAGCCCTTAGACTCACTTACGAATGTGAAAATACAATGTAAAAAGGCATAGTGTAGGCATTTGTCTCACCATTTGGAGGGTACATGTACCACTACCACTTATAGTATTGCATGTTTTGTGTATCTCTCTATACAAACAGGCTGTTTACTTGCTCCCTGCACGCTTTAATTGGAGTGGTGGCTCTACAAAACCTGCCTATTTAGTTTACCCCCTTGAAAACCTGCTTGTGCTTGTCAGAGTTAACAGCAGATCAGTAACATCTGAAAAATGGTCCCGGAGCATTTTGATATCCATTTCAAAAGTGCTATATTTTGAGGTTCTCTCTGGGGCCATAATGTATTGGAGGGGTGTTTGAAGAGGGGTTATGACCTAGGAATGTAAGCAACTAGTTGACTATCTGATAAGCAAAAGTTTATCGGTCGACTAGCCGCTCCGGTCCTCCTCACTCCCCCGCCCCTATTAGAGGCAACAAGGGTGGAGGAGCAGGAGCTGGTACAGGTATTAGTGAGGACTAGGCATGAGCCAGGAATCAGCAGGCCCGACTCGTGCTAGGTCCCCATCACTGTGCTTTAGCCTTTAAATGTATTAGGAGCCGGCTGGCTCTTAATATGTATAAAAAGGAGAGCCGCAGCAGGGTTAGCTCCTGAGGTAGGAGCTAGCCCTACTACGGTTCCCCTGCTTATCAACTAGTTGATGGAAAATCCATCGACTAGTTGATTAAACAAAATTTAACCTGACACAGATTTGGATCAGACACCTTAATAAACATGTATCAGTTCTTTATCTCCTCCTTTACATGTCAGTCTTGTTTGAAAAAATTTTTCTTGAGACTTCAGAAGGATGACAGTTTTGGGGTTTTGTGACAAATGCTATTACTTCTCAGGAATCTGCGTACATGTAAGACACACATGAACATCCTGCTGTTTGTTCCAGAAACGCTTGGTTTCTAAAGTGGTGATGTTAAGGGAGGCACTTCCTTCTGTTCCTAAGAGCAGGAATGTTGACAGCATAAGAAACACTTGCAACAAGTCCTGTAATTTTTATTAAGTCTGCTGGCAAAGCATCTAAATGTAAGGGAATGAGTCTTATATATCCAAAAAATGCATCTTTTGTCTTAAATAAACAAGTGGAATAACTTCAACTGGATCCTTTAACTGGATCCTTTAACTGCTTTGTTGCGTTACTTCCACTCTTTAATCTGGAAAAGCAGATCTGTCCACTGAACAAACTGTATTCAAATCAGCATTGGATAACTGATAGCTTTTGTGTCTATGCCCATAACCATTTTTGCTATCCTGCTCTTTCTTCCTTGAGAATCCCTGCACTTAAATGTACACACATCTGCAATAAACTTTGTTTAATTCATTGCTGTCAAACAGATGAGTCCAGACTAAGGATTTAAAATCCTGTTCAGTCAGTTAAATGATGAAGCAGGATCCTGCGGGCGTGGGGTTACCCCCTGTTTCTGGGGCTCCCAGGTTCACAGACAGTGGCCCACAGCACAGTGGGCCCAGGGCTGGAGCAGCCCTATGCCCGTGGTGAGCTGCTGTTGAGCACCAGTTACGCATTTCCCAGTAAGGGTAATGGTTACTGTGTAACTGGTTACCTCTTCACATCCCTCATCTGATCCTTATTTCTAATCCACAAATTGCAGACAGTATGGACATTACTCTTCAAAATTCAGTCACACTGTATATTGGATAAAGTGCTGATTTCAGTATTTCCTTCTCTAGCAATGGTATTTAGTGTGGCCTCTCCCTAGTTTTCCAGCCTCTCATTAAACAATTCCAGCTGGCAGAGAAGGAAGAAGGCTCTTCCCTAAGCGTTCCCACGATCCTTAAGTAAGGAGCATGACCTTGCAACCATGTGCCACTTTTCCTCCCTTGACATGAGAGAGTGGGAGGTAAAGACAATACTTGCTTAGATGGATCCCCTGCCAGGAGTTGCCTGCTGGAGTTGGGTATTTGTAGGCCATCTAAACAGTATCTTCCTCTGGGGATTGAGAGGTTAGGAGGGGAAAAGGAATTGATTTCTTTAAATTTGGAGAACGAAAGAGCCAAACCAGACGGCTCTGTCAGCTATAGTAGATTCCACTGTTGAGCTGTGAACATGGACCCATCTGTAATGATGAAAAGGAGTCCCCTAGTCCATGGGTTCCCAAACTGGGCCATAGCCCAAAGGTGGACTATGACAGTCCCAGTTGGGGTACCATGCACAGAGTTTGGGGTGAGGGGATGGCCATTGTTACCCTCTCCCTTCATCCAAACTATACACAAAACAGGGGGCACCAGCTGCCACTCTGCCAAGACTGGGGGAGCCCAGCATGCCTGGCAGGCAGCAGAGGGTGAAGTAGAGCCACTGGGCAATAGGCAGAGGGCAAGGGTTGCTATAGGGCAAGGGTTCCCTTATGCACCCTCCCACTGTCCCAGACCCCGCAGCCCCTCCATAGAAAAGTGTGGCTCTTGACTACTTTGAAAAATCTTGAAGTGGTCCCCATCAAATTATTGCCCATCCCTGTGTTAAACACTGCCAACCTGGGGAGTCAGCAGAGCCAAGCCCTCACTGTCCCCCTCCATTTCACAAGTCCGCTGAGTACCTTGAACTTGTCACCTAGCAGCTTTGCCCTAGTCACTCCCAACAGCCTGGTGCACCTCACAAGCTGTTGGGTGAGTGACTTAGGGCTAAGCTGCTAGGTGACAAGCTCAAGGCACTCAGCAGAACAGTGAGGTGGAAGGTGTCAGTGAGGGCTTGGCCCTGATGGGTGGAGGGACTCCTCCCTGATATGCACATAAGTGGGCCACAGTACCTATTGAAGCTGTATACATAGTCTTTACATGGGAGGAGGTGGGGAGTGTAGAAACCTCTTAGTTGCTGATCTGAAGCATCTAGCTGGCTTGATGAGTTCATTACTGTTATCATACAGAAAGAGGAATAAAGTGGATTTCTGGGCTGTAATGTCACAGCAAGACACCCATTACAGTATTTGGAATGAATATCACTTCCATTTGCCTATCTTTAGATTTGTATTCTGTGTAACTGTAGAGAAGGATTTCATCCCAGCCATTGCAAGGCTTCCTCTGTGCCCTAGAAACACTTGTATTGTCTTTTTTTTTCCCCCCGAGTCCTTGCAGGAAGGCCCTGTTAGACTTTTATTTAGACAGACAAAGCTCTCACGTAGTCTTGGGGAAAACCTTGTATGCCAGTGGTGATGTGTGTGTTTGTTGCTTTTCTTGCTCTTATGTGAAGTGTGGATCTACATACCATAAAGCCAAATAAAACTGTTCTTGTTGTTTGCAAGAAAACATAATGGACCCTTAATTAATCTTTTCTTCTTTGAATGTAGTGGGATGCTTTAGACTAGGCCCCTGGATTTTTTTTCTGGTTGTTTCGCTATCTGCAGAGCAAGAGCCTGCCCCTAAATGCTGAGGGGATGGGCAGTGACCACTGTCCATGTGCATCTCTTCTGTGTGCTATGGAGATCCCTGTTCTTTGAACAAATTCTTTTGAAATGGAGAAGTGTAGTGGCTGGAGTTGATTATAAATATTTGACTATTATTTGCATAGTTAAGACCTATCTAGTCAAAACACTAAATGCTCTAGCATTGCAGTGTAGTTGCCATATTCTCATTACTTGAAGTAGAAATCAGGCTCTTTGAACAGATGCACTTCATGCAAACTAAATCCCAGAGTAGGGATGTGATTGGGTAATGGTTACCTGGTAAGAGTCACCCTTACTCAGTGATGCTTAGTGGGTACCAGTTAACCAATACCCAGGAGCAACTCTGGGCTGCTCCAGCTTGCTCCCATAAGGGGCGGGAGGGCAGGAGTAGAAGCAGCACAAGGTGCTGGAGTAGGAGCCAGAAGCTGGGAGTAGAGGCACCCCTCCATTTTCTCTCTCTCTCTCTCTTCTCTCCCTCCCCCCCCGCTGGCAGCTTTATTGGTTAAGTGGTTAATCTCAGTTTAACCAGTTAATTGATTATCCAGGATTTTACATCCCTATCCTAGAGTTGCTACTTTAAAACAAGTGGTTTGGTTTAACTGAGGATCATATTTGCAATTTGTAGATCTAGAGCTTAATACCTGTAATTTAAATACAGTAATGGCAGATGAAATCTGCTTCATTTTAGATGTAGTTTCCACCTACATTTACAAATATCTCCCAATATGCAAGGTTTCATCTTGATTGAGCATAGATTCTATTTGAAAGAACCAGTATGAAGTGCACAAATAGATTCTCCTTGCATTTGTTACATTTTGCATTAGTGAAACTTGTTTTATAAATGTTAGTAAAATACTATTCCATTAACGGAACACCCTTTCCTTAGGAGGAAAACATTAGAATGTAATCCTCATTTCTTTTAGTTTGGTTTTCTTTCAGTGAAGGTAGAGGCTGGGATTATCAAGAGCCAAAGGGATTTAAGTGCCCAGATCCCACTTACTTTAATTGGAATTGGGTGCCTAATTCAAGCAGTCCGTAAACAGCAGTAATACAGAACAGTAGTATCTTTAGGGTCTTTTGTGAGGTTTTCGAATCCTTGTCTGGCAATCTGTCTTGGCCAGTTAACCACATAGCAGCCTAGTTTGACTGGACTTGTTGTGCCATAGTCTTGATTGTATGAAGTCTTAAAACACATTTTGTTCTTCATTATGAATGTATCAGTCTCCCACTTGTCAACTAAAAAGGCATAATTCCTCTAATGGGTTAGCTTTGAAGCATTCCTTCTCACATACTGTACTTACCATTGGCTTTTAGTGGAATTTATTGATATATATCAGTTGCTTTTTAAAAATGGGACTTAGATTTTAGGGTAAAACTTTCAAATGCACTGATTAGGTTAACACTGTGGGTGAAATGCTCTTTAGAAATTGAATTTGTACCTCAGAAAGCAACCTCAGCTTCAATTTTAGCTAAATGCAGCAAGATTGTTGGAGGTTTACAAAAGCAGCACTAAACTAGCTTTTCTTTTGATAGTAAATGCTATGGACAGAGGTGATTCTTTAACTTTTTTGTTGTTGTTGCTGTGCACAGGAATTGTCTAACTTTGGAGCTGTCTTCATTCCTAGTTGCTGGGGTGTAACAGTAGTAGAGAGGAAACCCTCCTTGGCTCCCTAAGGTCTTGTAGGGGCTCTAGTACAGTTCACTCAATTATGTAAATAGTCAAGCCACTCTTGCTGAAAATGGGAACTTTGAGGTTTGGGCAAAGCATTAGAGTGAGAACTAAAACTAAGCAAAGTAAGTGACACATCAAATGATTGATTAAAAATGAAGTCAGCCTTCTGCAGAATTATGACCTACTGAACCAAAATATGAGCAAAAATGATGTTTGTCACTGGATATAGCTTGTACCATGCTATAACTCCTGCTGATGGGTACTTAGAAGTATGTTTGAGGATATAGGAAGAACAAGATACAGCTGGTGAACCCACTGTTGCAGAAATGTTCTGAAATAAAGGCTATACGTGAGTGTGGCTGCAGATTAGTGTCACTATCTGGAAATAGTTGAGTGGAGAATCTGAAGGGTCATTTTGGTGTGATGTTTTGCATTGCACTAGAAACATTGGAAGTTTCTGATTTCTTGAAATGAATTGTGCCTCCACTTGCACTAAAGAGTAAACACTTCACAGTACTGTAGATTTAATCTCCGGGGGGAGAGGGGGAGGAGGAGAAACACTACAGGAAGAGCTCTGATTTTTTCACAATTCATATATCTAAGAATCCAATCCTAAACCTTATGCATGGCTTATATTTCAGTCTGGTAAAGACAAAATGCAGATCCTACTTGAGGCCTAATTTAGGGCAAATTGTGTTGTGTAACTGATGTTACACTGCCTCCAATAGAGGTGTGTGTGGGGCGGGGAGATGAGGTGGCCCCCTGGAGATGGTGCTGGGGGGAACCAGCTTTTAAGCCACTGGCTCCTGTCCCTTGCCCCTTTCTTCCTCTCATAGACACAGCAAGGGGGAAGGAGGACCCTGCAGAGAGAGTGGGGCGAGTGAGGACTGCTTGAGTTGCTGCTCATTTCAAAAGCAGAAGCACCTGCAGTGGGAACTGGTGTGTAGTGTAGACCGTCCCTTAAAATATCAAGCAACCCTTCTTACGTTATTTTGCTGCACCTTGGTCAATTTTTGTACATTAGTATCTTCTAAAAGATTAAAAGGAACAGGTGTACTAGACTTATAGAGAAGCCTTGAGAGGTGCCGTCTATACTCAGATAGGAAGGTGTCAGTGGATGGCTGGCAGCTATACACTTGGCACTGACCTGCCTTTTAAATCCTTGCCTAATGTGGTGTTGGAAGTCTTGTTAGCTTTCAGTAGCGTTAGCTGCCACTTGGAAGAAATCCTTGATTCTAAAGACCTGAACAGGAACCATCAAAAATAAGCTCCCATGGGGGTGGGTGGGTGGGTGGGTGTGTGTGTGTGTGTGTGTGTGTGCGCGCGCGCACGTGCGCCCTATTCGGTAATGCAAGGGAAATGCAGCAGTAAGTCCTTGTACTTGGGAAACTCATGCAGTGTCATGTGAGTAAAGTTAGTTGTCTGGTATAGCCAAAGGCTACTAAATTCTATTTTAAATGTATGTACGTCGTTAAAAGGTGACACATTCTTTGAAACTTGTGCCAAAGCCTCTAGACATATGTAGACTAGAATTGTCATGCACAGGAATTAAATTGCTCCTCTTTTTGCTTTGCTGTGGTGCATTGTCTCCGTTCAGCATATGAAGAAACATGACTTTTCCTGCCCTACTTGCAAGTGATCAACTTTCTTTTTCCCCCCAGAGTGACCAGCAGCTGGATTGTGCCTTGGATTTAATGAGGCGTCTGCCTCCACAGCAGATAGAGAAAAACCTCAGTGACCTGATTGATTTGGTAAGTGATATTAAGGGTTAAAACAATACAGAGCAAAAGGTGGGGCAGGAGAGATGTGGTTTATTATGTGACCATTTGGAAGTATGGTGGCTTCATTTTATAGTTCCTTCTCTGAAATCAACTGAACATATGGTTTTGGCAGTACATAAGAGGTAGGTCCCCAGCCATGTTGCGAGAGCCACTTCTCTCTCTGGTCAGTTAACTTTCCTTAATTTATCAGAAGTGGGTGTTCCTCTTTCAGTAGCTACTATATGCATGTATGTTTAGTTCTGGGAGGCCAGGCATAAGCAACACAAAAGGGCAGGGTTCATTCTCAACAAATGTAAGTTTCTTTGGTGTTGTTTATCAAAACTTATGTGCTTCACATGACTACTTACTGGGGAGACGTCTACACAAGCGTTGTTTGGAAATGACTGCCTGCTCTGTAGATGCGAACTAAATTATTTTTAAATAACATAGTCCGTGTCTACATAGCAGGCAGTTATTTAGAAATAATGTCAAAATACTGTCAAGCTGGAGGACTCTTACTCTGACTTCTGTGACGCTCCTTGTACAATGAATAAGGGAAGTCAAAGGAAGAGTGCTGTCTAGATGCTCCCAATTTCAAGTTCAGCCCTGCTGTGTAGACACACCCTGGAATATTTGTGTAATGATGCTGCTACTTAGGCTGCCTTCATGTGGCTATCAGAAAGATACAGCAAAGTGTGTGTGTGTGTGGTGTGCAGGGAGAGCGACTTGTCAACTATTCAATAAGCAAATGCTTGTCAGATAATTGACTAGTCCTTCACATCCCTAGGTATGGTGCGTGCTCCAAGGGAACTGCTAGAACACTAGTGTATAAGGTAGGGGTAGGGAACCTAAGGCCCAGGGCCTGGATGCAGTCTCTGGCTTGCCTGCAGCCAGCCCCTGAGCTCGGGGCATGTGCCAGTGTTGGGGAGTCCATGCTGGTGGTGGGAGGGGGAGTGCATTGTATGCAGCCCCTGATTGACTCTTTTTTCCTGTGGGTCATTGGCCCTTGACCTCCAAAAAATTCCCCAAGCCTGATATAAAGACTTGGAAACCTGATTTTTTCTGAGCAATATCAAATAATTCAAATAGAGAATAATTCTACACCATGTGGTCTGCAATCCAGCGAGTGGTTTTTAAACTAGTTTAAAGTTTGTGTAGCGGTCAGATTTCCACTCTTCCCCCAAAGTGTGTTTCACTCTTCTGGAGAATTACTGTGGGTTGAAACAAAGTTCTTGTGAGGGGAAACAGGAATAGTTAGACCTCTGCCAGACTGCACAGGTACTTGTGTCTTTTTTTTTTTTTTAATGTTGACTCTAATATAGAGTCTTCGTGCCTGATGTATTAATCTACCTGAAAACTGTACCATACAAGTGAGATTGGGTTTGTGTGTAGGGGAATGAAGCAGATCCAAATTACAGTAAAACTCCATTGGTCCTGCATCCAATGCTCTGGCACTCCTGATGGTCCGGCACCATCAGGAACTTGGAAGTGCTCCGGGCAGCCGGACAACCGGAGCTGCTCTGCGCCCAGCTTCCCCGATTGAGCTGCTGCTGAAACTGACCAGCAGCTGAATCATGGAAGCTGGGGGCAGAACAGCTGGGGTGCTGCCAGGTTGGTCCTGTAGCACTGCCCCTCGGGGCTGCGAGACCAACCCGGCAGCACCCCAGCTGCTCTGGGAACGCCTGGGGCAGAGCAGCTGGGGTGCTGCTGGGTTGGTCCCGCAGTGCTGAGGAGCGGCGCTATGGGACCAACTGGGCAGCACCCCAGCTGCTTTGCCCCAGGCGTCCCCGATTTAGCCGCTGCTGAAATTGACCAGCAGCGGCTGAATTGAGGATGCCTGGAGCAGAGCCAGATTATCGGAAGGGGGGGGGGGGGGCTAGGAGGGGTCTGGGGTGGCATCCCCCCTCACCCCATCCCAGGCTCCTCCTATTCCCCCCTTCCGATAGTCTGGCATATCTGATAATCTGGCACCCCCTGGGTCCTAAAGGTGTCGGATTATCGGAAGTTTACTGTACAAGAATATGGCTATATTACATGCATTCTGTTTTACCAGGATAGCTGGCAAAACTTTGTTCTCTTGAAACATGCACAACAAACCAAAGATGCTTTCTTTGAGTTTGAGCTAGGCTTGCCTGTACTACAAGCACTGGAGGGTAGGGCTGTCTAACTCTGCTGTAATGTTAAGGTTAAAAGAGGGGGGAGGCTTAACATAATCCCTTGGCAATAAAGTCTGATCTTGTTGACACTGGTACACTTTGAGCCTTACACCAAGAAGTTCATTTCTAAATGCCAACATTTCTCCAGATGGTCACTACTTTACTTGACCTAGTGATTCTTGCTTTAAAAATAAAGTACCTGCGTTGCTGCTTGTGTTTATGTAAAGAAGCAACTCTTTGGTCCATAATGGATTCCACTGATCATATATCTGGAGGGCTGTTCCTATATAGCTGGACAGGTCTGGTATAAAATAATACCATGTCGGGCCCCTAAATCCTTAGAATAAAGTAGTGTGTCATGGGACCTGTTCAGATTCATGGTGTCTAAACAAATCTTGCAAGTTAGTGCACCTGTATGTGTTTAAGAACATGGAGTGGTACAAGAAAGGAAAAGCCCTTGCAACTTGAACAGGATTTTGATATTTGATCTAGTATGTTCTCAGCATATCCCTCCTTCAGCAACCAGAGGTGCCCTCCAGAAATAGAAACTGCAAGACTGCAAGAGGGGCTGCGAGCTGTTGAATAGCACGTACTGATCTGGGTCAAATAGATAACATGCATGTAATCTAGTTATGTGAAAAGGTTTGAGGAAACTGCTGCTAATGCCATGCTGTGACTTCTGTTGGGTCTCTAGTGTTATACTGGTTTAGTGGGTTTACATAGGCAGGAAGAGAAGATAGAGAAAATAGTTCTATCCCCAAAAGGAAATGCCTCCAAAAATGTGTGGCAGCTATCTCATTCGAACATGGCCTGATCCCAGAGTGGGCAAAATATGGCTCTCAGGCTAGATGCATCCTGTTAAACACTTGGATCCAGTCCCATGTGACCCTTCAGGCTGTCCTACAGCCCGGTGAGGCACTCAGGCTGCCTGCAAGCACAGAGTTAAGCAGCACTAACTAGCATATCCCTCACACACACCCCTCCCCTTGAGATGAACCAGGTCAGTGCGTAGACCCCCCCCCCCTTCAGTCCACTCCCATAGTCCATCTCTGGGCTTTAAACAACTTACTTTTTAATAAAATAGGTATTAAATTTAACCCTCTTTACATTTTATTTGAAATTGACACTTGTGAAATTTTAGTTTAGTATATGATGTACATGTAACTTGGCTACATTGAGCCCTTATCCTTTAATTCATTAAAGGATACTGTTTAACTAAATGTAGAGTTCAGGAGAGAACCTTTCTCGTGAGATCAGTTCAAGTTCTATAATTCAGTAAATGACGTGATCTATTTTATTCCTTGCAGTAGAGTGAGTGCTCTATGTAATGTAAGCATTTTCAGTTTTCTTCAGAAGAGATTTTGCCTTATACTGTTTTTCAGTTTAGTTAGCAGGTGCAGAGAGGTATTTTTCTCTTGACTAGCTGGTTCAGGTTTCAGAAACTGAATAGGAATTGGAAAAGCAGGAAAGATTGTTTTCCTCTTCAGTCTATCAATAAAAACCAGGTGGGAGAGGACGAAAGCCGAAGAAGTCAAAAGATGCTGAGCATTGAGCCTGTTATAGGTGCCTCTGACATTTCCACTAAGCAACTTTCTGCATCCTTTAGGCACTTAAATATCTTTGTCACCCTGGGTCAGATTTCAAATTAATTTACTAACTACAACTAGTGCTTTCTTTGTTTAGTCATTTTAAAATGGAAAAACCACAAAATCTGTCAACATAGGTAAGGTAACTGTAATGGTTTTTGTAATTGAATTCCAGTTTCTATCCAGCATGTCGCAAACCTGTAGTTTAAAAACAAACAAAACCTTATTTCTACCATAAGAAAAAATATAAAAACGGAGTCTGTGAATAAATGTATATTGACCTATATGACTGCTTGTTGCTTCCTGACTGGCGCAAATTACCAAATTTGGTAGCAAGACCATGTTTAGCTGCCTGTCGACGTACTTCAATACAGGCAGTCCCTGGGTTACATACAAGATAGGGACTGTAGGTTTATTCTTAAGTTGAATTTGTATGTAAGTTGGAACTGGCATCCAGATTCAGCCGCTGCTGAAACTGATGAGCGGCTGACTACAGGAAGCCCAAGGCAGAGTTGCTCTGCCCTGGGCTTCCTGGAATCAGCCGCTGATCAGTTTCAACAGCAGCTGAATTTGGACGCCTGGGACAGAGCAGCTGGGGCGCTGCCGGGTAGGCGCTACCCGGCAGCACCCCAGCTGCTCTACCCCAGGTGTCGTCGTCAAGAAAAGCCTGGTCTGCTGGGGAGAGGGCGCACTAGCTGCCCCCCCCCCCCCAGCAGACCAGGGAGATGTGGAGCAGCTTTTCTCGCCCTGGAGGACACTGGTAGCGGGACCGCGGCGCATTTGGGCGTCCCGCCGCTCCCGTCCTCCGGGGCGAGAAAAGCCCCGTTCGTAACTGTGGATCCAACATAAGTCGGATCTGCGTAACTCTGGGACTGCCTGTAGTGATCCTAACCAATTTGAATCTTGCTCTGTACTTGAAATCTTTTTCCTAAAAATACAAAACAAGAATAAATGATTTTTAAACCAAAGTTTCCTGTTTGATGGGTTTAAATCTGATTGAAATCCCTCTTCCACTTGGTCTTGACTTGCATTTCCATGCATTTATTTCCATACATTCACATGAGTTTTGTCCATTTGTACTTCCATGAAGCATTTAATCCTACAATTCTGGAGGATGGTAACAATCTACTTATTCTAAAATTGTCAGCCCAAATTAAGATTGAAGTGGGTTGTTCATGCGAAAGGTCATGATACCAGCTACATGTTTTGTTGGTCTTTAAGGTGCTGCTAGACCATCTGTTTTAAGGTTTTTTTGTTTGTTTACTCAATTTGAAATTTAAAAAACAGTCAAGAATGACAATGTTGGGGATTTTTTTTAGCTGCTTTGTTTTTATCCTTAAGTTTTTTTCACTGTAAAATAGACTCTACACAGATTTTGGAACATTTCTGTTTTTAATGAAAGCTCAGATCCAGAAGCTGGAGCACTTTTTAAAAAGTAATTATTAAATTGAGAGATGCCTCTGCTGACATGATGTAACCTTATAGCGCATGTGCGGTGTGCGCCTCTCTCTCTCTCTCCTCTTTCCTGTGCTTCATGCTATAACTACTTCTGTCCTTCCTGTTCCCACCTACTTCTTTTCTGGTCTTTCTTCAGTCTGGATGCTATGACAGCAGGATCTGGGCAGATGCCTAGAGAGAAGGGGAAGCAAAGGTGGCATTGCTGGGGTACTGTGAAGAAGGAAAAGGGAATGTCTGTGGGCAGAGGAAATGGAAAGGAGGCTGGAGGGGGGGGGGCGCAAGCTCTTTTTGGCACACAATGCTCTCAGGAGTAGTCAGTGTTCCCTTTAGCCCAGTTGATGTTAGCTCTGATAGCAACTCTTAATGCACTTGCCTGAACAGCCAAGTCATTTCAACTGATTTAGGAGTGGTTATGACAAACATTTCTTCATTTTACCTTCTGCATTCTGGCAGTGACTGAGAATTTCAGATAACTGTGTTTGCCATGGACTGTGTGCTTGTATTACTTGTGGATCTCTTTTAAAAAATTATGAGCATACTGAAAGAGTGTAAACACCAAGCAGTTTATAGTGTGTTTGAAATTGATATTGCATTTGGGAAATGCCCACCTTCTCTTGTTATGATCTATATGTATCATTTTCGAAAGAGCCTAAATGGTTTATTCTGCCAGTCCCAATGCATTTTGAAAAACTTTCCCATAAGCCTGTGTGCAGTCTTGCAGTTGAGTTTTGTACAGGTCAGTGTTACAGCCAAAATGCTGCTCACAATATTGCAAGGCTGAGCAGAGAAGATGGTCTAGGGGCCTTACTTGCATGCAGGAGTTTCACTAATATGCAAAAACCTGAGGGATCTGGAGGTTTATGCTTTGTCTAATTATTCACATACACACCAATATTAAATTCCCTTATCTAAAATTCTTCTTTGTCAAGATATCTGTATGCTGCTCCAGTAAGTGTAGAAATAATATTAAAAAAACTTCACTGCTAACATGAGCTTGTAAAACTCCTCAAAACGAACAGTACATTACTACCCTCTTGTGTTGTGTTGACTGGGGAAAATGGTCAGACTAGAACATGAAATAAAGCAGGGAAAAAATGAAGCTTCTTGGGGTCACTAGCCCTCATCAAGCCAAACACTTTTCTTTCATTAGCAAATCTGTTCATGGTTCACCCTTTTGCCTCATAAGTTGTTGCTTATGCTGTCTGCAGAGACTACAATTAGAGTTCATTAGATACCTTGTCAATCATGGGACTCCAGAAGTCCTGCTTGAAAGAAGCTATGCTTGGAGCTGGTAATGTGCCTTGGCACAGAACACTCTCCTTAGCATTTAATTAGTAACGATTTGTAAGCAGACTACTCGCAGGCTGTCAGAATGCACAAGATAACTTTAATATCAGTTTGAAAAACTACTCTGGTGTAGAAAGCTGCTACCTTTAAAGAATCGTTAGCTTAAATTAGAACAGTTTTCAAGAAGTCTTAAGCAGGACATTAATGAAACTGAAGTCTTGTAATGTGTTCTTGACAGCAGTCCATGGAATATGTTTAATAAAGAGTTACTATATTTGACATTAAAATGTTCTGCATACACTTGAAGGCTGCGCCTAGACTGGCAAGTTTTTGCCAGCTGTCTACACTGGTCGCTTGAATTTGAGTGTAAACACTGACGATCTCGTGTAAATGTATTTGCGCAAGAGGGCCAGTGTAGACAGCTAAAAACTGTTTTGCACAAAAAAGCCCCAATGGCAAAAATGGAACATGAAATGAAACATGAAAATGGAAAATGCTTTTGCGCAAAAGTGTCCGTGCCAGTCTAGACGCTCTTTTTCTGCAAATGCTTTTAACAGAAAAGTTTTTCCATTAAACGCATTTGCGGAAATCATGCCAGTCTAGACACAGCCGAACTGAATTTGCCACCTAATGGAAAGTAGGATGACCTGAAAACATTAGTACAACTCAACGGTATTTGGTATGTGTTTTATTTGAACCCATGCCCTACACTGCTTCAGATCTTCCCATAGATTGATGTTTTCATTGTTTGAGGAAAATGTGCTGTAAATAATTTTCTAGTATTATAATTTTAAAAAAGAAAAGCTTTATAAAACTGGCATACTTCTTTCTCCCGTTACATCAAATTGGCAGGCAAATTTCTCTAGGAAAGGAAGATAGTGAACGAAACACATTCAGGCTGATGTAGTAGTTCACTGAGAAGTAACCTAGGCTAGTGAGTGGGCCACACGAATGGCCCTCTATCTCAGTGGGCCACAAGATTTGTCTAAAACTCTCCCAGGGTAGAGTAATTTTGCAGACTGTGCACGTGTACCTAGAAGTTGTGGGGTGTACCAATTTGCATCCAGTTGAAATGCTGCGGTTCAGAGGGGCTCTTGCAAAATTGTGTGCAAATAGCATACATCTCACTTCAGAGTTCATGTACCCTTGCTTTTAAGTATACCACTTTCCTAATACCAGTAGAAAAGGACTTACATGGATATCAACCAGCAGAATCTGGAAACCCTGTGCGGGGACAGCAGCAAACAAAATGTCTCATGGGCCACATCTAATGTGCTTTTGAGGACTCTCATTACAACTGTTGCATTAAATGGGAATCTGATAGAAATTTGTCTGTGCCCTGTCTTTAATCTGGGAGAATCATTTTTTACTCTGTTCCCTTAGCGCTTCATATTTTTCCAGTTGCTACCGTCTAAAAGACATCAGAAATTGGTATTAACCTGGATTCCCCCTTAGCACTGTCACTAAGCTATCCATGCTTGCTTTAATGAGATGACTGACTAGCCTTTGGGAGCTTTCTTTGTCAGGAACATATAGGGAGGTTTAATGCTCTTTAGATACCATGCTGAGAATCAGGTATTCAACTAGTGCCCCATACTTGGACGATTTTCCTGCTGAATATTTTATCTGGATGCTAACCTGGCCAGATTGTGCAAATTTAGAATAAACATTTATAGGCAGAGAGAATGTGGTTGTTGAGAAACAGGGATGATGTTTCCCCACCAAAATTACTGCATTTTAATTAAAAGCAGTACTCTTGTTGGCTACAAGAACATCGGCCAAAGGAAGTAATTTTGCTCTACAGCCACAACTTCGTCAGTCTTCCAGGTAGGATTGCATTATCAGTGATCAACCAACACAAAAAATGGCACTTAAATGCTTTTTTGCTTTGATTTATTAGAAAGCTTGACAAGCTTCTTAAACTTTTATAGTATAAAATGTCTTTTTTCTGCTATAGAAAAAATCTTATTTTAAATGAGGGAAATGACTTCAACAATGAAAGTTCACCTTCTGAGGGTTTGTCGAAATAGTGATGGGTAGGAATATACAGTACATATATATTTCTACAGTTATCAGAGAGGTAGCCATATTATATTTTGCTCGTTTCAGCAGAAACTAGTCCAGTGACACTTTAAAGACTTAACAAATGTGTTAGTGGTTGGAGCATAAGCTTTTGTGAGCTACAGCTCACTTTCTTAGGGTACGTCTAGACTACCGCGTTTTGTCGACGGAAGTTTTGTCGACAGATACTGTCGACAAAACTTCCGTCGACAATTTGCGTCCAGACACATGGAGTTCTGTCGACAAAGCAAGCCGCTTTGTCGACAGAACTCCGTAGTCTGGACGCAACGTTACAGGCAATAACACCTTCTGTCGACAGAACTCTGTCGACAGAAGGTGTTTTGCCTCGTAAAATGAGGTATACTAGCGTCGACAAAACCGCGGAGTTCTGTCGACGTTATGTCGACAGAACTCCGCGGTAGTGTAGACGCTGGTATTGTTTTGTTGACAAAAGTGGACTTTTGTTGACAAAACTAGGTAGTCTAGACACACCCTTAGATGCTGAAGAGAAAAAGGATGCAGAGATGGGAGTATGACATCCATGCTAATGGAATCAGAATGGATGTAGCTCATCTCCAACAGTTGTAAGAAGGCAAGTACCTGAATGGGAAATTACCTATTGCAATGCATTTATTTAGACCTTGGATCAGTGTGTTAATTTACATATGAATCCCAGCTCCCCAATTTATTCTCTTCAGTTTGTTTTTGAAGTTCTTCTGTGTCAGACTATCAACTTGCAAGTCTGAAACTGTGTACCCAAGGAGGTTAAAGTACCCCCTCCCCACTGGATGTTGCCATCCTTAATATCTGATTTGTGTCCATTTATTCTCTTGCATAGACAGTTTGGTTTGTCGTCTGGACATGGCAGAGGGGCATGTGATGTGTCACTCCCATCTCTGTATCTTTTCCTCTTCATCTGAAGAAGTGAGTTGTATCTCATGAAAGCTTATGCTCCATACCTCAAACATTTGTTAGTCTTTCAAGTGCCACCAGACCCATTGTTTTTATAACTATATTGGTCTAGCCCATGTGGGAAGTTAGGTGAATATGTTGTGCTGGTAAAGTCCCCATGAAGACCAGCCATTAGATGGGTGTGAAGTTTGAGTCAGTGAGAAACTGTTTTTGAACACCTATAACATCAATAACAAAGGAGTCCTGTAGAACCTGAAAGACTAAGACATTTATTTGGGTGTAAGCTTTCATAGGCTGGAGCCCACTAAAGCTTATATCCAAATTTGTGAGCCTTAAGGTGCCACAGAACTTGTCATTGCTTCTGCTGAAACAGACTAACACTACTACCCCTCTGAAACTTTTAGCATAATTGATTCTCCTTCCTAGAGAGAGGACAGCAGTTTCCATTCTTGATGGAGTGGAGTGCTCAGTGTTGAGTCCACTGGTCCTATTAAGTTGAAGGCTCAGTATCAAGTAGAGGCTACTTGATACATACCAAGTACTGTTATAAGAACTATATTAATGTTTTCAGGTCCTCAAACTTGGCCCATGAGGTGGCAATTCAGTTTAAATGTGCATGGAACATTTTAATGGCAAATATAGTGCCTCTTATTAAGCAACATATTCCATGGACTGCTGTGGTACCATTTACAGTCACTACATACAGCATTCACAGTACTTCAGGCTTTCTCTCTCCTTAAAGGTAGCTCTGGTATGCTGTTGCTGCCTCTGAACCACTTACATCTCTAATTGCTATCTGGTTAAGTAAGTGGGGGACTGTTGCAGTCCCCAGAGGTGCCTCAGAGTAGGTCTGTACCAGAAGCACTACCTCAGTAAAGCTGTGATGCTAGTACAAGGCTGGGCAAAATATGGTACATGGGTTGGATTTGGCCCATGGACACAGTGGGGAGCCTTAGGTAAACTGCCTGCCCTGCCTCTCTGTACGCTGTTTAGAAAAGCAGTTTCAGAGCCTTGGGGTTTTTTCCTTGAATGCCTGTAAGCCCAGAGAGGGGTGCACCCTGCCCCGCCCTCAGCACAATCCCATTGGCCAGTTTCAGTCCAATGGGAGCTGCCTGTTTGAACAACAAGCTCCCTTCTGCACCCAGTCTCCATTAATATCATGGAAGAGTGTTGCCCTTGACCCATTTCCAAATTATTGCCCACCCCTGTACTAGTGCCTCTAGTGAAGATGCTCTTTGCTGGCAAGGAGAGCATGTTCTTCCCTCAGCATAATGACTTCACCTTTGAGAGGTTGAAACTGTTGGTGATCATCTCTTGCTAACATAATGTTGGTATAGACCAGTGGTCACCAACTGGTCAATCACAGCACCCTTTGGAGTCGATCCCACGGCCATCTGGGCCGGATCAGAGGGGCAGCCGCCTGGCCAGGGGCCATGGGTTCAACCTGCCAAGGCTGTGCTGTGCTCTTTGTTAACTTGCCAGCTGGGCGGGGAAAAGAGGCATGCTTGTGTCCCCAGCTCTTGTCTCCTGCTCCAGGAGGGGGCAGGACCAGGCCTGCTCTGTAGAACCAGGGCTGGGCGGCTAGCACACGTGACATGCCGGGGACTGGGCTACATCATGCTGTTCCCTGTGGGCTGTGTACGGGTTTGGAAAGCCCCCTTTCCCAGCACCCCACTGTACTCACCTGGGCTGGAGTCAGCCCTGGAGCTGCAGCCAAAGGGCTGGGCAGGGCAGAGACTCTGCCCCTCGTTCCAGTGCTACTCCCAGGAGGGTGCAATTCCCAGTGCTGCTGCCCTGCTGGAAGAAGGTGAAGGAGGATGTGGGGGCAGGGGTTGCACTGAGGGGCATGGGACGATGCTGGGGGGGGAGGAGATCATGAGAGTGAGGGAGCGAGGCTGGAGCAGAGGGAAGATGTGCGTGGGGGATACAACTTTTACTTTGCAGAAGCTGCACTTTCCTCCCCATTTCTTTGCCTCACTCTCCAACTAGTTATTTGGCTGCATTCTCACCCTTTCACCTTTTCTGCGTTACTCCCCCAGCCCCCTTCTGCTCCCAAACTTCTCATACCCCTCACTTTCTCCTGCTACCAAACTCTCTTCTAGACCCTGCCCTCCTCACCCCGTCCTGCACCCCCTCTCCCACCCAGATCCTGCATCCCTATCCCGCTTGCTGGCAGTCCTGTCTCTCACACTGAGCCCCTCATTTTTGTTCCCACCCCAGAGCCTAAGGGGGACCACAAATCCACTAACTGTGGACTTCCTGAAGAGTAAATCTGGCCTATGGGAATCCCTGAACCTCAGTCCTTCCTGTGCCTTCCCCTCACCTTCTGGGGGCTGGACTGCCAGAGGAGTGAGGTGTCTCAGTTGGGGGATACATCCGTGAGGTTTCGGGGTTTTGGGAGGAGTTTTTTTGCTTCTCTGTTGTGTGGTCCCCAAATGACTTTTTTTTTCCTTGTGGGTCAGTGACCCTGAACCTCAAAAAGGTTTCCCACCCCTGCCATATATAAAGAAAACATTGAAACCTTTTGTGTTGGACATTAACTTCACTTTAAAGTAAAATATTAATTTATCAAATGAGAGCGTTAAAGCACTTAATCTGTTTAATTTAAATTAAACTACTCTCCCCAATTGCAGCACTAGCAAAATGGCTTGGGTGTAATTATGTAATTAACGGTGAGTTTTTTTCCGTTAGCAATGGGTAGTCCATGGAAAGATTTGGAGAGGGCAGAGCCTCAAGAAAGGGGTGGAGTCTCGGGGAGGGGATGGGGGTAGATCCTGGCTTGCCCTGACATTTAAAAAGTGATCTTGGGTATAAAAAGGTTGGAGACAACTGGTATAGTCCGTGTTTAGGTCTCTGTAACTTGCATTTCGTGGGGAGATGGGGGTTGTCAATAAAGGACCCATGGATGTGAAAAAGACAGTGGTGTCAGCAGAAACTAGAGCGTATTTGAACCACCCATTCAGGCATTCTCGCACTCCAAAAAGGAAGGGGAGACAAGACTGCTCCATAGGCTCGTCAGGCAGTTAGATAATTAAAGGGCCTCTGAACATCGTGCTTCTACCACAAAAGTTTTTGTTCTTTTCCAGGGATTTACCACTGAGCAAGTCTCCTGGTAGATGAAAGCAGTCTCTGTTTGTACAGGATACTCAGGCAGTGTCCAAGAAAGTGGTTTGTAGTCGGAACACAGACATGTGTTTGGGCTTGTATTCAACTTTAATGTGAGCCTTTCTCCAACCATGAGCCATTCTTTCAGTTTCAAGATGGATTTGTATTTGGCGAGGACAAATGGTTGTTGTTGTGTTTGTGTTGGAACTCCCTGCACCACACATGAAGGTTAAATGGATGCTTAAAGTTTCAATAAAACACACACGAGTCACTTGAGATTTTTTCATTTACTGCATAAGATGGATAAGAATTTGAGAAACAGCCTGGACAGAGCACTGCTTATTGATCAAGTCTGTGGACAACTGATACATTTTAATAGTTCTAGGGCAAACTGACTTTTATTCACCAAATTTGGTGTATACTCACCAAATGGGTTTGGGCTGTGGATGACTTCAAAAATAAATAATTAACTTGAACTAGAGATTTTCCTATATATTCAAAATTGAGTTCTTATATATTGCTCTGACATTTCTGCAGTGCACAGTTTGCAAGATTGTGGGGTTGTATCCCCAGAACCTGGCTTACTCAGATGTTAAAAATTAATATTGTAATTCCTCTTAGAACACTTTTTAATTTCCTTTCAAATGGAATTCTCTAGAATTGCTTTGAGAGTCTGTTTTGAACCCTAAAATTAAAAGCTTGTCTGTGCTCAAAATGTTGTGGCTTTAAGCTATATTGACATTGAAAATGGCAACCTCCTAATAGGTTGTGGAGGTACTTTGCCTGATGTAGTTTCTTTCAGAGTTCTTGTGCCACTAAGTTATACTGGTGTAAGTATGCTGAAACTATTCTAGGACTCTTACTGGCATAAATGTCTGCAAAAGAGACCACATATCTTCCCCTGAATACTTTTCTCCTGGTAAAATTGAAGTATAGATCAACCCCTAAACTCTTTAAAAGATTTTTTCCAAAAATTTTTTCCAGCTGTTAATAATTCAGAGGCAAACTTACTTCTAGCTGTTAAATTCACTCTGCAACAGCTTATGTTAAGCTAAAAGTTAGTGTGTACATAGTCATAAATATTGTTTGGGTCAGCATTACTTACCTGGCATGCTCTTGAAGCAGCTTGTCAAAACTAACTTGAAGTTCAGTACACCTCTGTGCAGTAGTCAAGGGATGCTAAATCCATTTATAGGGCTTGGTCTGCACTAGGGGTTTAGACCAAATTTAGCTGCACACAGTAATTTTTTTCTAAACTGGTGTGCATAATGCCAAGTCTGTTCTGAAGCAAAATGCAGGACAATGTAGCACTTTAAAGACTAACAAGATGGTTTATTAGATGATGAGCTTTCGTGGGCCAGACCCACTTCCTCAGATCAAATAGTAGAAGAAAATAGTCACAACCATATATACCAAAGGATACAATTAAAAAAAAATTGAACACATATGAAAAGGACAAATCACAAAATGTGACTTGTCCTTTTCATATGTGTTCATTTTTTTAATTGTATCCTTTGGTATATATGGTTGTGACTATTTTCTTCCACTATTTGATCTGAGGAAGTGGGTCTGGCCCACGAAAGCTCATCATCTAATAAACCATCTTGTTAGTCTTTAAAGTGCTACATTGTCCTGCATTTTGCTTCAGCTACCCCAGACTAACACGGCTACATTTCTATCACAAGTCCTGTTCTGTTGACCTTAAGGGCTGCTGAAGTCTATTTTGGGTACTCCTGCTTTTGAGAAACAATTTCCAACTTATCCTGGTCAAATTTACAGTAGTGGAGATGCAGCACTAGTGAAAAGTGAGGTTCTTGGCCTGTTGGAGGCATCTCCCAGGGCCCTGCTCTGGCCAGAACTTGGCGCCTCTGTTGCTCTCCAGGTGAACAGGTAAAGCCCCAGGAAAGTTGGAATTTCATTCCCTGTTTGGCCAGTGTTGCGAGCACAACTCAGAGCAGGTAGCTCACCTGAACAGAATATGTGGTCATGACTTCCAGTACTTCAGGTCCCAGGAGCTCCTGTGCCCCTGGGAACTCGAGCTCGAGTGCCAGCATGAAGTGTGGAGGAGATCTTGGACCTCATCAAGGTGTGGGGAGAGGAATCCATTTTCCTGGAGCTCTGAACCAGCAGAAAAGGCCGATATTTACGCAAAGATTGCAAACTGCTACTCCAGGGACATCTAGCAGTGCTGAGGTAAAATGATGAAGCTGAGGAAGTCCTGCCACAAAACAAGAGGCAGACGGACAGTCTGGTGCATTGCTGCAAACATGCCATTTCTATGACCAGCTGCATGCAGTTTGGGTCCGGGGGGGACGGACGGACTGTGGAGTCTGCCCAAGACGCTTCTGGCACCAGTATGGTGCCAGAGGGAGTGGAGGGCAAGGAGAGTGACCAGTTGGAGATTGGGAAGAGCCAAGAACTTTTCATAACGTTGGAATTAGTCTCCTCTTCCCGGCATGTCTCCCAATCGAGCACTGTTGCAGGGAGGGCACTTCTAGTGAGTTCAGGTTGTTTTTTCCCCCCTTACTATACAGAGGTTAAGGCAGTTGGGTATGATGTGTCACTCTGTGCCTGCACTGTGAGGGGGGCTTGGAGCAGCTTGTTAATGTGTCTGGAGATGGATTGGGAATCCACCCTACTCGTGTCTATGAAGCTATTAGATAGGAGCTCTTTGATCCTTCTCACAAGGTTTCTGGGGAGGCCAGCCTTATTCCTTGCTCCATGATAGGACACTTTCCCATGCCAAGCCAGTAAGTGGTCTGGCATCACTTCAGTACAAAGCATTGCAGCCTAAGGCCCAGGTTTCTGGCCACATTGTCAGCATTAGTTCCCTAGCACTCTGAAGAAGACAGATCTTGAATGGCAACCTGAATGAGGGAGGAGGGGAAGCTATTAGTTGCCTCTGCTGCTGCCATGACTTAGCTTTTGACAACCCTCCCGCGGGGCGCCCCCCCCCCACTTCATACCCCCTTCTCCACCCAATCTCCTGCGGGATGAGAAAGTAACACTCTTCTTGGAAGATGTGTGGCAGACAGAGCAGAGAAGCCCTGTGAACACCACCTTGCCCTGTGGGCATGATTGGCCTGGAAATCCCCTCCCACCCAAGGATTGTGCCCTGGCAGGCCCCTTAACATGCCTGTTTCTGAACTGTATGACTTCAGATGCTCTCCTGAGAACTGCATGCCTACTGTATAGTGGCAGCTTTAAAACAAAATGTTAGCTTTGTGCAGGACACATCTCCATTGTTTTTACAGAGGCCTTCATGCTGTATGTTAAGATATGGGTTAGATTTAACACCTGTATCTCCTGTAATGTGATCTTGTAACTCTGTTAGTGAGGGAACTGGCAGCTTGCTGCATACTACCCAGCTCCATCAGCTGTCTGTCTCTCACACCTGCAAGCAAAAATGGATATGAGAAGACCTGCTTAAGGAGCAAATGGAGTAGAGGAATATGTTCCTGGAGGACAGGATGGTGGAGAGGCAGGACAGGAAAGCATGCCAGGAACTGCAAGCAAGGCAACAGGAGAATATCTTGGCCTTTGTAATGGCGGTGATGAAGCACCTGGCAGAGAACCTGGAGAAGAACTCCCCCTCCCCCCTGAACCTCTTCCACTCCATGCAAACTAACTTCCCCCAGTTTCATAGCCCCCATCTCCAGGACCCCCAGGGCATGAGTGGGGGTGGGTGGGGGGAAGACTCAAGGGTAGCATCAAACTCAATCTCCAGGGCTTTGGGAGGCAAAAGACTTTCTTGCATGTCTCAGGCGTCTCTCCGCCCCTCCCCCCCATCCCAGTTGGGTTCCCAACATGAACTTCCCCCCCTACTGTCTTCCCTAAATAAAAATGCATGATCTCAGAACAACTGTCTCTCTTTATTGGTTGAACTACAGGGATGGGGTGAAGGATCACAGGCAAACATAGTGAATGCAGGGACATCTTGTTGAGCAGTGTGCATGACTCCTAATTTGCCATTCATAAAACTTTCCTTCAAAGCCTCTCTGACTTAGACTGATCTGCACTGTGCTCTCCTTATTGCCCTCGTATCTGGCTGCTCAAAATCTCTGGTAAGGTGTTCTGCCTGAGCCTCCCCCACCGCCCCAGGTAACTTCTCCCTTGCTTTCAAAGCTTATGGAGCATACACTAGGCTGCCACCACAAAGGGAATGGTGCATTCACTGAGGTCCAACCTAGTCAGACTCCTACATCTTCCCTTTAAATGCCCAAAAGCATGTTCAACCACTATTCTGCACTTGTTCAGTCTATAGTGGAACTGCTCCTTACTGGGGTCTAGGCTGCCCATGTATGGCTTCATGAGCCATGGGAGCAAGGGCTAGGCTGGGTGGCTAAGGATCACTAATGGCACTTCCACTTCTGATTTAGTTTTTCTGGTCTGGGAAAAAAGTTTGTGTCTGTATTTCTGAAGAGCCAGAAGTTCCTAAAGATGCAGGTGTCAGGCACCTTTCCCAACTATCCCATGTTGATGAAACAGTCCTAGTGATCCACCAGCGGCTGCAGCACCATGGAGAAGTACTGTGGCTTATGTAGTCTGCAAGGTGGTTGGGGGCCAAGATGGGGATGTGCATTAAATCTATTGCCCCACTGCAGTCAGGGAACTCTACAGCAGGAAAGCCATCCACTATGGCACCTATGTTTCCCAGGGTCACTACCTTCCATAGCAGAATGGTATTGATTGCTTTGGCTACCTGTATAACAATAGCCTCCACTGCAGATTGCCCCGCTCTGACTTGAGCTGGCGTTGCAAGCTTCCATAGGGCAATTGCCACATGCTTCTTCACCGTCAGCGCAGGTCTCATTCAGGTGTCCCCATGCTTAGGGGTGGAGGAAAGTAATTCACAAAATTCTGTGAAAGTGATCTTGTGCGTTTGGAAGTTTTGCAGCCACTGCTGATTGTCCCGTATCCATAGCCCTATGCAGTCCTGCCTGTCTATTCTCGTCTCTCAGCACCAGAACCAGTACTCCACTTTGTCAATAGGATCGAATGCTGGCTGTGTTTCCATATCACTGAATGCAAGGGTGTGACTGTACAGCATGCCTGTGGCATCCTGGGACACAGGAGATTCCCCCCTCTGTCCTCTTTCTGATGGGTTGTGCTTGCTGTCTTGAAATGGTGCACCAAGGTAGAGATCAACATCACAATGCATTGATGCACAATGGGATCCATGGGTGAGGGTGCGTGTCATGCTTGCGCTACTGTGGCATCTGTGTGGACAACCAAGGCCCAAAGGAGTGAAAAGACTGTTTCCTGTTGAACAGTCTTTTCACCAGGGGAGATGGAGCAGACCAGTGTATTATGGGATGCTGACCTTGAACCCATAACTACCCGCTGCATAGTTTTGGTCCAAGCTTGCACTTGGAGTATAACCCAGAATGCAAAGTGACACAGGCACTGTGCGAGAGCTAGGCACTGTGCATCACTCTCAAAGTCGATGACAGGCTCCCTAATGGGGACGTGCTTCTTTGAACTACATGGAATACTTCCCCATAGTGGAGGGGGACAGACTTTTGACTTTGACTTCTGGTTAATGTGATTTTCCAATCATAACAGATTGGACCTCATCTCGTAATGTAGGCGCAGCCTAGGTAAACTGAGTAAGAAATTCAAATTGTGAGACAGTGTACCAAGATAGCAGCTGGATAGATAGTCCTGTACTTTATACCAGTGTTTCTCAATCTTTTTTTTAAATAACAGTACCCCTTTAAAAAAAAAGTACTCCTAGTACCTACAGTTTTGACACAATTTTTTTCTACCATTGCAACACATTTGTTTGAATAACTTAATCATGTGCGGGTAATGACATTTTTGGGTGTAAAAAATACAAAAATAATAAAGTGCTGTAAATTTTAAACAAATTGTTTTCTTCAAATTTCAGTTGTTGAGGACTTCTCTTGAGTACCCCTAAGAGTACTCGTACCACTGGCTGAGAAACACTGTTTTAAACTCTATAGGCTCTCCTGCCATTAGTATACACCCTCTTTTTTGTGTTTGTTTTAAAGCTGTTCAATCCTGATCTAAATACCAGAAATCAAAACAGTAAATATGCACAACACCACTTCTTTTCACAATGAGAATCAAAGGTTCAATGTTCCATCTTAAGTACAGGCAGTCCCCGGGTTACGTACAAGATAGGGACTATAGGTTTGTTCTTAAGTTGAATCTGTATGTAAGTCGGAACTGGCTCCAGATTCAGCTGCTGCTGCTGAAACTGACCGGGGGCTGACTACAGGAAGCTGGAGGCAGAATTGCTCTGTCCCCAGCTTCCTGGAATCAGCCACTGATCAGTTTCAACAGGGGCTGAATCTCGAGCCTGGGACAGAACAACTAGGCTGCCAGGTAGGTCCCTGCAGGACCAACCCGGCAGCACCCCAGCTGCTCTACCCCAGGGTCCACAACAAAAGCCTGGTCTACTGGGGGGGGAGGGGGGAGGGGCGCACTAGCTGTGCCCCACCCCCCAAGCAGACCAGAGGCACCGGGAGCAAAGCAGCAGTGGCGGCGGAGTCCCACGCCTCTGAGGCTTTGCCAGAGCAAAGCCTCAGAGGTGCGGGACCCCTCTGCCTCTCCGGCTTTGCTCCAGGTGTCCCTGGTCTGCTGGAGACGGTCCCCAGCAGACCAGAGGCACCCGGAGCAGCTTTTCTCGCCCAGGAGGTCAAGGTGGCAGGACCGCTGCGCTCTGGGCGGTCCCCCTGCCTGCGAGCTCCGGGGCGAGAGAGCCCCGTTCGTAAGTGCGGATCCGACGTAAGTCGGATCCGCATAACTCGGGGACTACCTGCATATAATTTTTAATTTTGACTGTTTGGCAGGTGGTCCAGAAATAAACATCAGTCATAGGAGGAGAAGTGTGAGAAATTTTAATTTGCTTTCTTAATCTAAGTAAGTTCCACCCAAAATAAAAGGTACTAATCATGTTACAGAAGGAGTGCAGAAAGAAACAAGCAGTTACACTAAAATATCTTTCCATGAGTGTTGATATAGATTTGCCAACAATATGCATCAAAGTATAGAACATGCACCAGCAACTTAATTAGATCGTTTCTCTGGTATCTGGCATCAAGATTTGGAAACGGGAGTAATTTCAGCTCTTCCACATCTTCGTTCTAGGAAAGCTTTAAAAGAGGTCTCTTCTGGTAGAGAAGCTGTAATGCTTCTTGGAGATACCCAGGGTTACAAGCCATTTCCCTACCATCTGTCCTTAGTGCAATGAAGCCATGTCGAGGCCTACTGTGCATTTGCTCTTGTGTTAAGGATAAGCTCACTTCAGCTCTTCACAAAAGTGAGAAGGTGGGGAAAGAAAAGACCTCACTGACATGGCCCCCAACTGAGAAGCAGAAAGACATCCCGCACATTCCCCTTGCACACCTCAGGGGGCCCAGGCAAGTAGATTTTGTGGGTCCTCCCATAGGCTGTGAAAGAGGTGGCCAAAAGTGAGGGGTTCAGTGTGTGGGAGGAAGCTGTCCTGCAAGGAAGCAGGATTGGGGTGTAGAGTCTCGGCAGAAGGGGATGCAGGAGCAGGTTAGCAGTGGGGGGTCTGGACAATGGTGGGACAATGTTTACTTGGCACACACATCCCCAGTGTCCTCTGTCATCCCCAGGCACTACTCCCTGCTGTTCTTACTGACCCCATGTAGTGGGGGGGGGAAGGTGTCAGGGTTAGTGCGCCACTACCAGCTCCCCAATGCTAGGGGGGTGAGCCCTGAGCCTTAAGGGCTGCATCCAGGCAAGCTGGGGGCCAGACTCAGCCCCTAGACCATCTGTTCCCTGCTGCTGCTATAGGAGAAGCCTTCTGAGTCTCATTTGAGAAGCTTGGAGGCCTGAAATCGTGAAACCTAATTCAGACAAAGCGAATTAAAAGCCAACTATATTTATTGTATTTTTCTGATTTTTAATCAGAATTCCATGTGGCACCAAGCCAGATACTTTACAGAAGTCTACATATATTAGATCAGTACTATTGCCTTTATAAAACACATTTGTAACATCATAAAAAATTGAATGGTTAGCCATCCAATGAGCAACCATAGTCTAATTGGTATAGAGGCCGTCTCCTGTAGGTCACTGGTCAAAATCTAGGTAGTTTGGGGGGCCTGCCAGATAGTAGGTAGTCTTCAGCTTTCAATAGTTGCACAGAATGAGGAGGTGCTTCAACATGCCAAGGTTTTATGGGTGTGAATAGTGACCTATGTTAACTATTCAAATGTGGTACCTAGGGGTTAGACCTAAGGTCTATTTTTAGTGCTTTCCAAATAACCAAACATGTCGCTGCCTGTGATGTGCTGTTGAGAAACATTTCATTAGGTCTTCAGGTTTGTCAGGCAAGCACCTTTCTATGCTAAATATATAGCTAAAATTAATGTATTTTAAATTTATCCTAGACCCTTCCTGCCCTCCTCATATATAAAAAGGTGGGCCAATAGAAATATAACTTGCATCTGAGTCTTGAGCATCGAAGTCCACTTGAGTTTCTCATAAACAAAGCTTGTAGCTTTTGTGAGCATGGACATATGATGGATCAAATTAAGGATTAACAGCATGTTTGGATTTGGGGGGAGTGACTAGTGGTAATTTGTAAGCATAAGTGAGTGGAGCCAGGCCTCCTTTTTAAGTTTCCGCAACATCCGTTAAGCTGTGCCTGTGTTCTCCAGGAACAGGAAACTCTAAAATTGCCGAATGACTCAGTAGAATTATAATGAAATTTTATTAGATGCTGACCCAGAATGGAAGGAATCCAGTCCGAATTGGGTGCTATGCCAAAGTGATCACTGTTGTGAAAGTGATGGCTAAGTGTTGGCTGCTGCTGCTTCTTTTTTGCATCCATGAGGTTTCCTGATTGATGCTGACAGTCTTTTTTTACTTCCATACAGTGACATAAGTCCTATAAGAATTCAAATGAAAATAAGAGTCTTAAAGATTTAAGTGAAATTAAAATGTTCTGTTTTTAAATTTGGGGAGAGGTTTGCTTTTTGTGTTAACAGTTCCATGCATCCTGCATCTTTGCAGACACCTGCATGTTGTAGAGTCCTCTAATTCAAAGGGCAGACAGGTCCAACTGTTATGTGTGTTGGATTTTGTTTTGTTTTTAAGTCAAACTGCGGCTTATTAGTACTTTAATGAGCCTTCCTTTCTAACTCTCGTCCTTGGGCAAAATTCCTCAGATCTTTAACACCACCAAATTTGTCACATTCTTTCCAAAATGAGGTTACTAGAGAGGGCTGGTGCACATTGTACTTTTGGTTTTTAAGCATAGACAGCCATGCTATTTTTATGCAAATTAACATAACATAAGCATTAGGCTTATAGTTGTAAAGGCACAAATTAAGGCTCTTGCAGCAATCTAGTCCATTAAGATTGCAAACTTAATATTTTAGCTGAATATATATGTTGCTAAATATAACCTTAATACAAAAGGGGCAGAATTCTTCTGTGATGCACATCCAACTCCAATAGAAATTGCATGGGTATACCACAGGACTAACTTGAATCTGTCTATGTATCTGTCTAAATAATGTATTATGTGTAAATTGGTTTATTCACTTTAGCTATTGTATTTCCATCAATACACAGTCTTTCTCTTAAAAGTTAGATCCTATCTAGTGATAAAATCTGCTCTTGACTCTTTAATTCTTGATTATGCAGTTTATTCTGTTGCTCAAGCAGAGTATTAGGAAGGAACAATTAGGCTGACTAGCTGCAGTGGAAGATATACAGTTACAGCGGGAACACAGGCGATCACTTGTACTGCTGATATGAAAATGGTTAACTTAATTAAAACTTTGTCCAAATACCTGGCTCAGTAACTTGGGGAAGAATACTGTTACACAGAAGACAACAGGATCCTTGTTCAACCAACATGCACTATAATACGGTGGTCTCATTTTCATTCAGTTTATCTTTCCTTTATGCTACCCATTCATTATATATCCACTCTTTAATAAAAAGAAGTACCACCACCTCAGTCCATGGTACATGGTTGTGAATAGCAATGCCATTTAATCCCCCTATCGAACTACTAAATTTGGGCCCTGGAGACTTGCCTTTTCATGTATTTTTTTTTTAAATTTACTTTGGGGGTGGTCTCCATACAACACCAACACGTAAAGGAGCAGTCATACCTGTTTGAAATCCTCATTTCTGCAGATGAGTAGTCTTGGAGTCTAAGTGCAGAGGAAGCCAAAATTAAATTTTAACTGTGGTAATTGGGTCCAGGATATGAAATTAGGATTACATACTCAACTCAGTCTTTTGCAGATCTTCTTTCATTGTAAATGGGGAAGTTCTCAAAAGATAGAGTAAAGTATGACCTTGAAGTAGAAACTAAATTATTTTTTCTTACTTTGTCCGATTCATTGGGGAAAATAAGATCACCTTTTCAGACGACCATTATTTTTGCCTTTTGATTTTCTGAAGACACACTAATTTGGACTAAGAGGGCGCTCCGTCAGTGCCTGTAGTTCTGCTTCTACAAAGAGTAAGGGAAGTTGAAGGGAGAGTGTGCTCCCTTTGACTTCCTGCAGTATGGACAGCGCCAAAATTAAAGTTAAGATATGCAGCTTCAGCTATGTTAATTGTGTAACTCAAGTCAAAGTATCTTAATTCAAATTAATCCCCTAGTGTAGACCATGAGTTTGTGTTTTGATGCTACCCAATTTCTACATCCATCTGCCAAAATGATACTTAGTCTAACAGGTTTTCTAGTTAATACCATGGTAAAATGAATGGAGGGTATCGGTAAGGGGTTCTCAGAGCACAGAACAAGCCATTCAGGTTGTCTGTATTTAAATTCCAGATGACAATAGACTAGTCATCCTTCCAGTGCAAATTAAGTTTCTTTGCTATCGTGATGCTTGGAACTTTACATTTAAATGAAAATTGATTCTACTCCATCTGAATATGCATGGTCATGGACCACGGGACAGGCTGGAGTTGGGAGGGGTATCTTACAGTCAGAGTAGGGAAAGTAGTATAGCAGATGTTACATAGTTGATTTAATAAGTACTATAAAATGACTGCTCTGTTGTGTGACTCTGCCACACAGATATTCTGTTAATTGAGTAAGAATAATATATTGCCCTCATGTAACCCCTCCAGTGAAGTATCTGAGATCTTTTATAAACGCTCTATTAAATGTCTTAACATTCTTCTGGAGTAGAAGAGTCATTTTATTCCTAGGGAAACTGAGGCATAAGTTTCCTGGCCTATGTCACTTGGGAAGTCTGTGCCAGAAAAGGGAATCCAGTAAGTGTATCATTACAACTGATTCCATTACAGCTTTCAGAATAACTCTACCACAGTACGCCAAGGCAGAAATAAAAAAATTGCAGTTAGTACAAACAAAATATTGACATTCTCTATAGATAATAAGGGAGGGTCAGACAGCACAATCATGCAGAAGTCCAGAAAAGGTTTGGTTTCAGTCAGAAAGATGGGAACTGAAAATTGAGTCTACCTGGCTGTAGGCCAGGTGTGCAAGTAATACGGCAAATAATCTCCAAAGAGAGCAGGACAGTGCCTATGTAGCTCTTAAAGCGAAACTCTATCTTTAACACTTAACGACATTGTGAGGTCATCGGTATCCTATTTGACAGGTGGGTAAACTGAAAGACTGAAAGGAATGCCATGTTTAATCAATTTTTAGAAATTTAAAAGTAGTTAATTGTCCTGAACCTGTCCCACATTTAATAGTTTTATTCAGATGCTCGTTGCCATAGTATCTGAATGCATTAGATGACGTGATTACTTTCTGTCAAGTGGTGTATTTCATCCTCTTTGGTAGGAGAAAGGTCTGCAGTGGGGCATCTTGTTTTGGTTAGGCTTTCTGTTTATATATATACACACACACACATTGCTGTGTATTCCTTAAAAAGCGATGGCAAAGGAGTATATCTTGCCCTTGAGACTGGAAGGCGCAGTGGTTTGTGTTCTTAATAGCTGGGAAATTTTTTACTTTCTCGATTGGGCACCAGAAAAAGTTCACTTCTCTATATGAGTGAGCTCCCCGCTTAGGCTATGTCTACACTCGCAGTTTCTTGCGCAAGAAATATGCAAATGCGGCTGTCTGGAATATTGCCACACCTCATTTGCATATCTAATAAACCACCATTTTTGCAGAAAAGGCTCTTACGCCAGGAGTTGTCTACAGTGCCCCTTCTTGAGCAAGAAAACCTCTCTTGCACAATGCCGTTATTCCTGAAAATAATCAGCGTAGCAGCCTTGCGCAAGAGGGTTTTTCTTGCGCAAGAAGGGGCACTGTAGACAACTCCTGGCGCAAGAGCCTCTTCTGCAAAAATGGCGGCTTATTAGGTATGCAAATGAGGTGTGGCGATATTCCACGCTTAGCCTCATTTGCATATTTCTCGTGCAAGAAGCCGCTAGTGTAGACATAGCCTTATTGTAGAGTGTTCCAGGAAACCAGAGGTAGTTGATTTTTGTCACGCTATTCATCCCAGAGCTTTTGGCAGTCTCTTTAAGCTAAGTTGTGCTTTGAAGTGCATCCAGTTGCACTGCTGTGTTTGTGGTGGTTTCTGGCAGAGAGAAGCTATGTTGCCTAAACCATTTAATGATTACAGAGAAACAGCAGATACAGCTTCTTTATGCTGATTTTGCAAGGGACCCTGTCACTGTGAATCCAGGTAGCTCCATAGCAACTATTTTGCATTGGAATTGCCTCATGTGCCGTGTTCTTTTTAAACTAATGTTTTGCCTGTTTGAAGAATAGTAAAGTGACCTCTGCTGGTCTCCTACTGCACTTGCATTCCAAACGAAAGCAATCTGAACAGAAGTGGATTGGAATTGAAGTCTGGGAAGAACACCACTCTTCTCCCAATCATGTTTACATCCTTATTACTCATCTAAATGGGCAACAAAATGAACAGCATGTTTCTAGATACTTATCTCAATGGGATGGCACTTGGCCATAAAGCAGATCAGAAGATGGAAGGTATTCAGCTGGCCACTTTTAAGAGGTAGAGGGAGGATAGTTCTTGAAAGACCAAGGCACTTTGGATCGTATTGTATATGTCTGTCATTGCTCTGTGTTTCGCTGATGAGTTCATCTCAAGTTGCTCTCTGCCTGGATAACCATTGTAAAACTAAGAGCTAATGGAGAAGAGGAGGAAGAGACAAAGTAGAACCAGATGGGCATATGTACACAACTACCTCATTTCACTTTGTGGCATGACACTTTTGATTTGTATCTTCCTTGTATGACCATCTCTAAAGTATTGGATTTGTATATTTTGGGGAAAATTTAAAGTTTCTTCTAGAAAATGCTCACTACTTTTTTACTCCTGTAATTAAACATTTTCTCTTTAAATTGCAGTTTTGGGCCCCTAGAATTAGTAAGTCTCCCAGCTTGAACCTTGAGAACTCCTGGGATATAAAAAACTTCATTGCACCATGACACCCTTCTGACAACAAAAATTACTACATGACCTCAGGAAGGGGAAGCAAATCCTGAGCCCACCTAAGCCTTGCTGCCTAAGGGTTGGGGCCCAAAGTCCACTGCCCCGTCTGAGGGGACAGAGTTGAAGCCCCAGGCCCTCGGCCTCAGATGTGAAACCTGTAACCTGAGCCCTGCCATGCAGTGATGAAAACCTTAAGTTTTTGGCCTGGGTGGTGGTGTATCTTCTACTACAAGATAGGGGTGTTACATGTTTACATAAACACATTTTAACAGCTGAAAATCGCAGCAGTTACACATATACCCATGGGGGACTGCCTACCCCCACCCTCTGCTGCCCTATGAGTATTGGCTCTCTTCTCTCCCTACTGCCCTGCCCCCTCTAATACTGACTCCTGCAGTGTGGGCTGGGGGGAGAGACCTGCATGTAACTATGCACATTAACCTATTAGCCCAGGCTCATCGATTATCCATATACACCTTCACATCCCTACTGCAAGGCCCCAGCAAGTCTAACACCAGCTTTGGCAATCCCATTAAAAAGCAGTTTGAGAACTGCTGGTATATCTCATATTGCAGGACTTCATCAAGGCAAATAATTGCTGAAATTAAATAATCGCTTGTTTACTTGCCTGTGTCTCCGTCCCACTGAGAGCATGGCAGTTTCATAACCTCTAGTTAATTCATACATAATGCCCGGTACAGCTTGTTGGATTACTCCTCCCTTGAATTTTGAGAGGAAATTTATTTAAAAAGAAAAATTGAATCCATTTTGTGTTTAACTTGGCAGGCTATGTAGATAAATCACCTAACTGAGACCCCTGTACCAAGTGGTTTTATAGCAGATCTTCTGTATCCTACAGTAGTGAGCAGCTGCTGACACTCAGTTCTAATATTTAAGGAAATATCCTATAAGCCATTTAAATTCATTGGGAAACATTCTCGCATATAATACTGCTTATTTGAGTCCTTGACTCAGATGTCAAATATCTAAAGCTAATGGGCAATAATATAGCTAAATAGCTGCCACAACTTCCATAGCTAGTGTATGTCAAACGACAGATTGTTTGAAGTAGGAAAACAGGTGTGTATTACAGCTGGGATTTTTAAAGCAGCTAAGTTCCCAACTCCCTTGAGTTCCTTTAAAAATCCCAGCCTACTTTTTTACACGGATCTTTCAAAACTCTTTGAATTCTATGCCTAACAGTTTGAAAGGTAAGTTAATTTTTACTAGTTTGAATTAACTTTGTGTAAAATTCAAATACCTTGGCTTTTCCTTTTTTGAGAGAGGACACCACATTATATGGGCAATGTATGACGATTTTGCTAGCGCAAGTCATTCTCATATTACTTTGATTGCACTGCTGTTCTTGAGGGCATGAAAAGTGGATATGGACACTCAACATTCATTTAACTTTTTAACTAGTGCAGCAGCAGCTTCTTTCATGTACAATTTCATTTTCTGTAGATATCAACACTTAAGGCTTCCTGGTATCTTCCCTTCTAATGATTCTAATACAGTACTATCAAAACACAACATGCAGTCTTGGTTTAAAGTCCGTTTTTGAATTTAATGTAGGTGCACCTAACTCCCTTTCCAACCCCCACAATTATTTTTGTGACAGGCAAGATGGTTCTGATTTTTAACATGCATAATCAACTGTTACTAATGTGCCTGTCAGCTTTAAGCTATTTATTAGAGAAATGTTTTAAATTTATCCTTTCAGCATAGTACTTGTATTATCAGCTTAAATAGTGATTTCATGCCAGCATGAAATGGCATATTTATATATTAACATTAACGTTCATTTAAGTGTATACATAAGGAAGAAGAAATAATAACAGAACTCTAAAGAAACCCAAACACACTCCTCACATCACTCTAAGCAACTTACATAATTAAAATAGACAAGATTTATGTGACATCAAATTATATTTATGCTAAATATTGTGTTGACTCTTGAACAAATTCTAGAACTCTTCCCCCAGTGAAACACAAGATATACCAGTTGTGTTTAATAGTGGCTTTAAAAAGTGTTTTGGTAGCTAGCCATCAGGCTGACTATAACACAGTCTAGCATGGCAAATAGCTATTCTAAACTGTGTACAGGAGAGATGGAGCTGGTGTACTGAGGGAACTACTGGGGTGGACAGATATTAGCTTAAATTTGGTAATGCCTCCAGCAAAAGGGGGAAGGCTGGGATTGGTGGGGAGGATTGTGTCCACTTTTGTGCTAGAGTCCAGAGAAAGAACTTGCTCCCTTACTTCTACTGAGTCTTATCCCAGCTTTATGCTGCAAAATGTCATCTTGCCTGTAGTATGTAAAAAAATTCTTTGTCGTGTTACACTCGGATAATGATTTGTTTCTTTCTCCAAATAAAGCACAGGATGGCAGCTGGGATTATGGATCCATTTAGAAGCTACCTGTGTAGCAGATGTATTTTGATATTTTTTTTTTATTAACCATCATACTAATGCTTGGCAGGCTGCCTGGAAAATATTCTAAACTCAATTTAGAGTAGGAGCCTGTGAAAAATAAGTCCTAGAGCATGGACAGCTTATTCTCAGTGTCTCTCTGGTTTCCACTCCATTATAAATATTTGCTTTATTCATCAGCTTCTTGCCAACAAAGACCAGGAAGAGACCATTGAGAACTAACACTGAGTATTGTATGCATTTAAATTTACTAGACCATACCAGTCTGACATTATGTGAGGAGAGGGAGGAGAAGTAGGGTAGGAGAAAAACATAAGTGCAACATTTTGAGTCTGGGTTTAGAATAAAGAAATAGATTTTAGAAACAATTTAAGCTTTTTAACACAGTGCAGAGGTGAGTTAAGTGGTAAAGTCTAAAAGTCTGTTCACAAATCACAGAACCTGTATTTAGTAGGGAGTCTGGCCCCATTGAATCTTAATGTTTGCCCTCCTCTTTTATTAGGTCCCAAGCCTCTGTGAAGATCTTCTGTCTTCCGTTGACCAGCCATTGAAGATTGCTCGAGATAAGGTGGTGGGGAAAGATTATCTATTGTGTGATTACAACAGAGATGGAGATTCATATAGGTGAGCTCATATGCCAAGAATGTAGCTGATCTCATGAAAGGATCACTGTGCAAATCATTACTAAAAGTTAGCACTATTTTCCCTGTCTTCCTTTTATTTTTGAGCAAAGCTGAGCTGAGACTGACCTCTTGCTAAAGAGGGACCTTATTCTGCCACCTTTAGTTAGAACTACTTCCATAGTAAAGTATTGTCTAACAGAGCCCAGGAGCCATGTAACGTATTGCCCAGAACATCTCTTGTCTCTTGGCACTAGAAGACCATTGAATTAATCTTCAAAGAACCTGGTAATATTGCCATTAGTCTGATATCTTTGGGGGAGTGGGAGAGCCACTACAGACTGTGGTTGGAATGATACATTTTAGCACAGGTGATGCACCATGTAGGTTGCTCCTGAGTTACTGGTCTGTGGCCTTAGTTGATTTCACTGAAGTTCATGGGCCTGGTCACATGATTAAGTATGTTGCTGATGTGAAGGAGATTTCTCTGGGCTCTGCACTTATTTCTACAGCTCTCGGTGAGCCTCCATACTAGGAAGAAAACTTAGAGTAGAATTTTTCAAAGGAGACAGATGTAATTAGGGCACCTCATATTAATAGCTCACTTTGAAAATGCTAGCCTTAGTCTTTAGTAGATGCATACTTTGAAAAATTCTCTTCCCCATGGCAAATGTGCATTGGGGACTAACTACTTACATATTTCATAATGTGCAGAAAGGGTTGTGGGGGGTTTTATTATTTTTTGAATGATTGTGCAGAAAAGTCTTGTTTAGAGGGATTTGTGACTATGACTTGTAACCATACTGAAAACCGTGAAGGGACAAGTCCAGGTTTTCTCCTTCTCTTTACAGTTGTACCTTACATTTTCATTTTAATGCTTTCACATGAAGACCCTCTGCTCTAAATTTCAACCAAAAGTAAATGGTCCCAGCACTACAAACCAGTGAGTAGAGGGTCACAATGAACATTTCTGAAGAACTTTAACTTGAAATTTTGTTTCCTTTTATACAATACCAATTTCCTTGTAATGACTGTAATAATAGTGGCATAGTCCCAAAGATTTCATTAAGAGACTTGAAATCTGTGCTTTGGAAAGGTTTGTGACTCTTAAATTGCCTATTGTTTATTCCTCTCTTACATGAGTACTAAACTACTACATAATGGCCACCATTAATCTTTCTATCCCAGGTTAGCAAAACCTAATCCTCTTCTGTCACTGAGCACATATTCTGGTTTTGATTAGAAAGGTTCCATTTCTGGCTTCCATTGCTACTTTAAAGTAACAGCTCACATTCTTTAGCAGTGACAACTGAAAATGTTTTTATAGTGGTTCAGGCACGCCTTGCTTAAAGAGTAACATGGAGTGGTGGGTTCCCCTTACTTGCTTAGAATGGTCTGAGAATTCCATTCCATGATAAACTTTCAGGAAACAGCTTTTTAAAAAAATTGATCTTTTTCAAGGATGGACAGTGCCTCTTGTGATGATAGGAGACTTGGAATCACAGATTTTTCCGTCCAGTTTTTAGATTGACCTACTTTTGATCAAACAAATTTGTCTCAGTTTGCCCCATTCGTTAAAAAGATTATGGGATTACAAAAGGATTATAAAAAATTATATTGGATCTTTCAAAAGCACTTTAAGATCCATGAAAGATGTGACACATATGCAAAATATTATCCTAACTACAGATGATGGACATAGAGAAAATATTGAGAAAATAAAATATCCTTTTTATTCTGTGGGTGAAGGGTGGAAGTGGGGATGGGCAGTTGCTGATTGGATGCAAAGTTGTGCAAGTGGCCTTGTTGGAGTTGCAGAGGCTGCATGAGTACCAGAGGGACAGCCCTGTTAATCTGTATCTGCAAAAATGTGGAGTTCTAGGGCACCTTAAACACTAAGGCTACGTCTAGACTGGCCCCTTCTCCGGAAGAGGCATGCAAAGCAGGCAAGTCAGAATAGGGAAATCTGCGGGGGATTTAAATAAACATGGCCGTCGCTTTTTTTCCGGCTTGGGGAAAAGCCGGAAAAGAGCGTTTAGACTGGCGCGATCTTCCGGAATAAAGCCCTTTTCCGGAGGATCTCTTATTCCTACTTGCAAGTAGGAATAAGAGATCCTCCGGAAAAGGGCTTTATTCCGGAAGATCGTGCCAGTCTAGAGGCTCTTTTCCGGCTTTTCCCCAAGCCGGCAAAAAAGCGGCGGCCATGTTTATTTAAATCCCGTGGGGGATATTTAAATCCCCCGCGGATTTCCCTATTCTGACTTGCCTGCTTTGCATGCCTCTTCCGGAGAAGGGGCCAGTCTAGACGTAGCCTAACAAATTCATATGGACATAAGCTTTCGTGGGCAAAAAGCCACTGACGTATCTGATGAAATGGGTTTTTGCTCACAAAAGCTTATGTCCATATGAATGTTAGCCTTTAAGGTGCCACAGAGGCTGCATAAGTTGACATGTAGAACATTTAAAGAATTCACTACAATGAGCCAGGAAAATAAGAACCTTTTAAGGTGAAGTGTTCATTGGAATTCCATAAGCTGTTGCTCCAACAAAGATGATTTGCTCTCACAAATTGCTTCTGGGAATTTTTTAAAAATGCCAGGGTGTTAATTGTTCAGTATCAAAGTACATTTGCATTTCCTTTTCCCAGCAGGTATCCTAAGGAAGCTGGCTGAGATTGGTAAGGGCATGGGGGAAAATGAAATGCCATGTGAGTGGATTGGAGAGGCATTTCATTTCTAGATTGCTGACTTCTGCCTGTTTGGCCTACATGGAAGATAGGTTGCAGTCCCTCCATGCTTTCAGGAGGAAACATGCCTGTCAGTTCAGGGCAACTGTACTTGTATTCCCTGTCTGTGGTGCATCAAGGGCACTCCTCTAGATCCTTAACTGTCTCCTCTCTTAGCCAGAGACCTGTGTGTGTCTTCTGACCAGGGTTTTTCCAGACTCTGTTTATTCCCACTAAGTCAGGCTACCTAAACAGGCAAGTATCTGCACTTTGCTTTTTCTTTGAGGCCTATAAACACACCTATGAAATATGAATATGAATGGAGATGCCTATCTCCTGGAACTGGAAGGGACCTTGAAAGGTCATTGAGTCCAGTCCCCTGCCCTTACAGCAGGACCAAGTACCATCCCTGACAGATTTTTGCCCCAGATTCCTAAATGGCCTCCTCAAGGATTGAGCTCACAACCCTGGGTTTAGCAGGCCAATGCTCAAACCACTGAGCTATCTCTTCCCCCCCCTCCCCCATAATCATCCAGGAACCTATCCCTGCAGTCAGCCCCGGTATCAACTCTGCCCACACATCTACACTAGCGAATTCATCATTGGACCCAACCACATCAGCCACCAAATCAGAACTCATTTAACTGCACATCCATTAATGTGATCTATGCCAACAATGCCCTACTGCCATGTATATTGGCCAAACTGGACAGTCTCAGCGGGAAAGAATTAATGGGCACAAATCAGATATCCAAAAAGGCAATACACAAAAACCTGTTGGAGAACACTTTAATCTGCCTGGACGCTCATTAATGGATCTCTGTAAACACACTGTATTGTTTCTGACCAATTCCACAAGCCAAATACATAGGGAAGGATTGGAACTTAACTTCATTTACAAGTTTAATTCTTATGCAAATGATATGAACAGGGACATTGGCTGGCTCACACACTACCTTCCACATCCTAATGACTTAACCAAACATTGGAGGTACTAATTGCTCTTATCGGCCTCTTGTACTTGAACCATCTACTCTCTGTCTGTGTTTCTTCCCCCCTTCTTTTCCTCCCCCCCCCCCCAATATTTGTTGTTAAATCTGGACTTCTAATACTCCAGTTATCTGAAGAAGTGGGCTGTGCGCACAAAATCTCATGATACGGTCTATATGTTTTGTTAGTCTGTAAAGTGCTACCAGACTGTTGTTTTTTAAGCTTATCCTGGACAGGCTAACTCAGCTACCCCCTGAAGTATCTCCCTGTTTTGTTAGCCTTTAAGGTGCTACTTGACTATTTGTTACTTTTTACGTTTTTCCTACAAACATGAAGATTGCCAGTCATTATCAATTACTACACAACAGTAACCAAGCACATTTCTTCTTAAGGCAAAGCACAGTAAGATCCTATACACACAGAACTTAGGAGATATATTGTCATCACTCTTATGGGCCCTCAATAGACCAGAGTCCTTCCAGCCCTTCTTGGGAAGGATTGCTCTCTTCTTTCCCCCTCCTCCCATCTGTGGATAGACGGTCCTGTCCATTTGCTAGATCAGAAAAAAGGCTCTGAGTCAGTTTAAACTTAAGCTATTTATCCAAAAGTCCTTCCTTTGTTGGTCTCTGGAGACTTCAGTTTGAACTAATATATGTGATCTGGTGGTGGTACTTCTGTGGAGGTGTTACCACCTGAGTGAATTTGCTTAATCACCTCCTGCTGTTCTTAGCATCTGGAGGAGCTGTGGTCAGCCTCCCTTTGGAATTGTATGCCATCTCTGCCCTGCAATTGTGTGTAAAAATTAGTGCAGTAAAATCTTCCAGAGGTGTTGCAGGAAATTACCATAGCTGTCATATGCTACATGGGCATCTTCTCTGACAGCCTCAAAATAAAAGGGGGTTAGATCCATGAGGACCTTCCTCATCAGAGCTGGTGCATACTGGCAGGCCATGTGGAAATCTGGCAATACTACTTGTGCTGCATCTGTGTGCCATGGGAGAGAACTTCAGTCTTTGAGATGCAGCTCTGCATCTTTCAGCTGCCCTAAAATTAAAGGGGCCCAGTTCAATTGCAAATGACACGTGTGTGACAATATTGTACCTACTCCAACTTCATGAGATGTGGGATTTTGGTAACTGAAAGGCAATAGAGAAAAGCATTTTTCTCCCCATTTTGTGTGTGTTTAATTTGTGTATTTGGCAGTCTGTTCTGCAGGGTCAGCGTCATTATTTTCTCTGCATAATTACTCTTGTTTCCTCTCCCTTGCTGAAAAGATTCCTTTATGCAATAACTAAGGTGGAACAGAAAAAGAATGACACTTTTTTTTATAAATGGATTTTAGAAAAAATTGAGACTTTAAAAACTAAGTTTAACTAATCAATATTCTAAATTGAATAAAATAAATTTTAATTAAGTATGAAGAGGGAAATTTATTTTTTTCTCCTTTTGCTCACAATAAGGTTAGTGATTGGCTTTTTATTTTGTTTACATTATCATGCATATACTTGGGTAGCAGCTGCACACTCGCATAGTCTTGTAGGCACTGATTTGCGTTCTCTTGCAATGACCAAGGTGTCTGGGGGATATCCATTGGCAATGGAATCCAGAGCGTAAAGGCAGAGCTTTTTTGATATAAAACTTCAAGGTCCCTAACTTTCTCCACACTCTTGTATTCTAAGTATGTTTGATCGTTTTCTTAAATGGAATCCTTATGGGGAAGCTGGTGCCAAGAGCACAGTTTGAAACCTGTTAGCTGAAACAAAAAGCATTCTCTTTTAGGGAAATTAGAAGCCTGACTTCTGAAATCTAAGTGCTTTTGTCCATCTGTCTTCCTTCAATTAGCCTCCTTTTAAGCTTTTAAATGTGTTCTGAGTGCTCTTCTACCAAAAACATTTTGGGTAGGGTTATGGATTTTTTTTTTTAAGATAAAATTACGGCTGGCTCCAGCTCCAGTAGGTTGAAAGTGCCATGATCTGTTAGCCAGAAAAAAATGGAGTTATAGGCTTCTGTTAAAAACTACATTCCTGCAGTCTGCAAAAGAGATCTAATGCTTCCAATTAAATCATGCCCACCTTGAGTAAAATGGGAACGCTTGCACAGACATTATCTGCTTCAGAACAAAATGAAGAGAATGTTGAATAGCAAAAAACTAATTTTTGTCCTCCACCTTTTTAAATGTAAATGAAGCAGAGTTGCATGCTGTTTTTTCTTGCTTTAATTTATATCAAGTGTGTAATGTGTAAAGCTTAGCATTGTTGTGCATTTGTTCACCTTATTTATTATCTGAAATGGTGAGTGAAACAAATAACTACCGCTGCTGTTTAGTGGTGGTTACTATTGTGCAAAGGGGCTCTGGTCACACACAAATCTCCACTCAGCTCACTGTGGCACAATGGTCTGCAAAGGTGAAGCCTCTCTTGAGAGTGGGATCTCAATATCTGTGAAGAATATTAGAAATAAGAAAGGAAGGGTTAATGACCATGAAATATGTAATCCATTACATACAAGATTTCATGTGACAGGCTAACATCTGGAGAAAGAAGATACCATTGATTTGTGATAGATTTGGGTGCTTCTCTATCCTAGGACTGTATTTTATAAGCAAGTGTACAGTCGGATGCACTACTGTCTTCATTCCATAGATCAGGGCTACTCAACTTGGGAAGCCCTGGAGGCTACAATGATACTCACAGCACATGTCGAGGCCCCAACTTAAGTGTGGTTACGTATATATGCAAGTAGCTTCTTTCACACTGATAGGCAAGCATACATAGCACTTCCCACAATGCCCCTGCACTCCTGGCACGTTCTCCCTGGCAGCTAGAAACACCGACACCCTGTCCCCATCTGTTCCAGCCAGCTCGTCTGCTTGTGTCTTTCAGTGTTCACCCTGCCTGGGAGATGCCTTGCCGTTGTGTTCCCAGTGGAGGCCACATTCAAAGGATCCCATCCATGGGCTTCATATTGAGCCCTGCGTAAACCCAAACCGCACTGCGGGCCACAAACAAATGCACCACGGGCTGCATGTGGCCTACGGGCCGCGTGTTGAGTAGCCCTGCCATAGAATGAGTTGATCCAGTTTAGTCCTTAAGGCTGAGAGTCTAGACTATAGCTCAGGAGTGGCCAACCTAAACCTGAGAAGGAGCCAGAATTTACCAATGCACATTGCCAAAGAGCCCTGATCATCTTCCTACCACCACTCTTAGCACATCCTGCCCACTGGCAGCCCTACCCGTCAGTGTCTCCTTCTCCTTTTCCTCCTGCCCATTGTGATCAGTTCTTTCTCAGTGGTAGACACTGGAGTGGGAAAGCATAGCTGTGACAGGCTCAGCAGAGAGGGTAGGAAGTGACAGGATCCTAGGGGGAAAGGGTGGAGGGGGACAATGCCTAGGGCAGAGCAGGGGAACAGTGAGCACCCTCCAGCCCAGTGGAATATTGGCACCTGTACCTCTAGCCCTGGATTTGGTACCTATATAAGGAGCCGTATATTCACTTTTGAAGAGCCGCATGTGGCTCTGGAGCCGCAGGTTGGCCACCCCTGCTCTAAGTGAGCAATACATAGAAACTATGGGTACGTCTAGACTACCGCGTTTTGTCGACAGAAGTTTTGTCGACAGATACTGTCGACAAAACTTCCGTCGACAAAGAGTGTCCAGACACATTGAGTTCTGTCGACAAAGCAAGCTGCTTTGTCGACAGAACCCCGTAGTCTGGACGCAACCCTACAGGCAATAACACCTTCTGTCGACAGAACTCTGTCGACAGAAGGTGTTTTGCCTCGTAAAATGAGGTTTACCAGCATCGACAAAACTGCTGAGTTCTGTCGACGTTATGTCGACAGAACTCAGCAGTAGTGTAGACGCTGGTATAGTTTTGTCGACAAAAGTCCACTTTTGTCGACAAAACTCGGTAGTCTAGACACACCCTAAAAGTAGAAACTGTAAGTCTCATGAATAGGAAATAATTTCCAGGTGCTAAAAACTGGTTTTGCATTTTGCATCAGAGTTCTACCAATGTAGGAAAAACACTTTTTTCTGTCAGTGAAAATATTGTGTGTGTCACATTACTAATATCTCTGGTGTTTCCCAACAAACAGCTGGAATGAAATGTATTGTGGAGTTTTTGTAGGAATTGTAATCTTCAGTGTCAACCCAGAAAGGCAGAATACAGTGGGATATTCTGACACATAGTCATGCTCAGTAAGTTACAATTTGGCCAGTTAGTTCTGATTTATATTTTTGTTTGCAGAGAAATAGTTTGTGGGCAAATTAAAACTGCAGCATTAATATAGATCTTGTGAAAAATAACAAGTCAGCCTCTAATGTTTCTCTTCCGATGCCTTTTCTTCCTGTTTGTTACATCGTCCAAGTCTCTTGTCCATAGGGCTTGTGAAACATTTGGAAATAAAATGCTTTGGGATTGCTTGTCTCTTGGATGAGATGAAAGAGCTGGTACTTGCCTTTGACAAATAGTTAATTGTTAGTGAATATAAAATTGTGTTGTTGCAATTGATGGAAGGGAATACAATAACAGTTGAAACATCCATTCAGAGTGATTATCCCTTTATGGGCAAAGGTTTAGAAACATTTTCTTTTATTGGATAATAAACAAATCCTGTAGTAGGTGTGGGACTAAACAATTCTTTAGATTTTTAGGAGCTTTTTTCACTCTCAGCTCTGCAAGAGGAGAGTTACATGAAGACTATTTTTAACAATATTAGGCAATTCGTGTTTTAGGCAGGTTAAAGAACTCAGTCTGATTGAATTGTATCTCATTCAATCCATTTGCTTTGCTAATACTTCTATGTTGGGATTTAAGTGTTACTAATCCCATATTTCAACATAATTAGGTTCAAAGGGAGCAGGTAACAAAAGCCCACTTAGTATGCAAAAGGAGGATTAGCTGTTTGGCTGAGTGGAGAACAACATGAATAATTACTAGAAGCAACAATAGGGAAACTAGTATGGGAATCTGTTCAGCATTGTAGATATTGATACACCCAGGCATATGGAGAATAAACAGAACACGGAAATATTAGTACATAAACTGTTTTACGATTTAATTGGCATGACAGAAACTTGATGGGATAAGTCTCATGACTGGTATGTTGGTATAAAGGGTCCAGCTTCAGTACGGACAGGGAGGTTAAATGGGGAGGAAGTATTATTTTTTACATGAAGAATGTATACATTTAGTTCTGAAGTTTAAGAGATAGGAGGCAGATGAGTTGAGCCTCTACGTATGGATAAAAGGGAAAAGAAGCAGGGATGATGTCTTTAGTAGACCACTACCAGCAGTATCATATCGGAAGGGAAGGTGGGTAAGGCATTTGTAGAATAGATACCAGTAATGACCGTAACATAAGACGTGGTAGTAATTGGGGAACTTTGCTTTTCTACCAATTGTCTGGGTAGATCGTGTCAAAGAACATTATTGGAAAGTCTGTCTTGGAATGTCTTAGGAATAACTTTTGAGGTGTAAGTAATCAGGGAGACAGCCATTTTAGACTTGACTCTGACCAGCAAGGACAAACTGGAAAGAGTCCAGGGGAGAGCAACAGTTATAATTTAAAAAAAAAATTAAAAACCTGACCTACAAGGTAAGATTTAAAAAAAAAACTAGGCATGTTTAGTCTTGAGAAGAAAACTTAGCAGTTGGATTGGATAAGTTTTTAAATGTGTTAAGGGCCGTTACAGAGGAACGTGATTAGATGTTCTAAATGTCCAATGAAAGTAGGACAAGCAGCATTGAACTTATTCTGAAGCAAGGGAGATCTTAGCTTAAGCATTAGGAAAGAATTTGTAACTCCTAAGAATAATTAAACACTCGAATAGGCTTCTAAGTGAGGTTGTGAATTGCCTGTCAGTGGAGGTTTTAAACAAGTTTGTCATGGCTCCTTCCCCACTCTGGCATGATAAATGCAGAAGTGGGGGCCAGCAAGTGTACCCCAAAGCCTTATCTACCAGGCTTTGGGAATAAAACTTCCGCTGCCACCACCCAAATGTTGATAAAGAAATCAGGGGAAAGATCATTTGGGAAATCTTACCCCTAAAATAAAAATCAAGGCACACAATTAACCACTGCCAGGTTAATAAAAAGAAAAGAAAGAACCTTTATTATTACAACAATATTCCTGTTGCAAACATAATGACTAGATAGGGAGGTAACAAAATATACTCATGGAGAAACTCCATGGGCCTAGAACTTAGTTACAAAGAAAAGCCAAAACATCTTTTAAACAGTGCCAGATCTCAGATCCCATACCTAATCCTTAAAACAATAAAACCTAACGAAACTGCCTAAACTTTACCCTACTTACAGAAAATGAAGAATGGTGTCTTGGAGAGAGAGAGACATGCTTGTCCCTCTCTGTAGCTGCAGAGAACTCTCCGAGAGACAAAAGGAGAAAGGGAAAAAAAACCCAAATTCCTTTGTCCCAGTTTGAAAAGTTCCACCTACATTCTTATTGGTCTCTCCACCTGGCTAGGTGTAGTTAACCCCTTAATCCCCAGGCTGCTGGCTAACCCTCATAATCATGACAAAGTTGAACAAACATTTAACAAGGTTTAGGTTTACTTGGTTCTGTCACAGAGCAGGATGGTAGATTTGCTGGCTTCAAGGTTCCTTCCAGCCCTACGTTTCAATGATTCTATGTTCCATAGCTTCCATTTGGAAGAGCAAGACCCCTTACTACTTTGGATAAATATAACTTACTAAGATGAATCTTAGGTCATTTCTTTTGCCATTAAAATATTTTGATACCTTGATCCAGGAATTTTTATTAATGGGGTATAAAGTATATCAGGGAAGGTTTGTAAGTAGCAGTCTTGAGGATGTGTTAATTTTAACTAAATGAACACTTCCCCCTCATGAAGACTGGAGACTTTAGTGGTTTATCAGGTCAGTCTGTAGTTTGAGTAATGGTGGAGTGTTTCAAGATACTATTTCGATTTACTGATATTGCCCATAGTCATAAAAGCTCTGCCTGTCATAACTGAAAGTGTTATGTTAGTATCTGCTTTTGCAAGGGTGTGGTTTTTAGTTCATTTTAAGACCACACACAGCGTCTCAAAAGAGAGGTGCTAGATCACCTCTCCAACGTGGAGTGGTGTTGAATATGTTAGCAAATTGTCCAGCAAAAATTAATCTGTTTCCAATTTTGACTCCTGCAATAGATTAGATGATGGAAACGGGGATGGCTATGGGTTCAGAGGCCAATACTTGTAATAGGAATCACGCAAGGCAGTGTACCCTTCTTACTACCTTAAGTGTTCTGAATATCTTTGACAATATGGGTGCAGCTGGTATCTGATAAAATAGATTGATCCATGCACAAAACTTAGATCCAAAATTGAGCACTTCGAAGATTATGAAGAAAAAGACTAAGTGCCACCTGAGGCAATAGTTGGAATGGGCATATCTCTTCTGTGCCATTGTATATGGTTGTTATATTAAAGCTAGATTAATCAGTCTGCTAGGGAATAGAGAACTAAAAATAATGGGAGACAACATAATAAGAACATTCTTTATTGTACATCAGGGAAACGATATGTTAAGTACATAATTTGTAGCCTGAAGATTTGATGGCTGGGTTTTTGTCTGGAACAGCTGTCCATTTTATGCAAATAGTTGTTGGTGGTAAAGAAATACCTTAAACTGAAGGAGTAGCCAGCAAAGCCTGCAGTTTTACCAGCTTGAATAGCTTAATTACATATTATATTTTGTTCAGAACACTGTTGTTCTCTACACTTGCATACTTTATGCTAATTTGAGGAATGTTTCACTTCTGATGGAAATACTGGGTGTCAGAACTATGCTTCTCTTCAGAAGTACAGGCAGTCCCCGAGTTACGCAAATCCGCAGTTACGAATGGGGCCTTTCTCGCCCCGGAGGACTGGAGCGGCGGCACGCCCAGATGCGCTGCAGTCCCACCGCCCCCGTCCTCTGGGGCGAGAAAAGCTGCTCCCTGTCTCTCTGGTCTGCAGGGAGACCGGGAGCAAAGCCGCGGAGCACGCCTGCAGCGGGTCAGCTTGGGCGCGCCTGGGCTGTCCCGCTGCGGGCGTGCTCCAAGGTTTTGCTCCCCGTGTCTCTGGTCTGCAGGGAGACGGGGAGAAAAGCCTTGGAGCACGCCTGCAGCGGGACAGCCCAGGCGCGCCCGGGCTGTCCCGCTGCGGGTGTGCTCTGCGGCTTTGCTCCCCGTCTCACTGGTCAGCAGACCAGGGAGACAGAGCAAAGCCGTGGAGGACGCGGGCGGTCCCGCCACCCACGTCTGCTCTGCTCTGCTGGGGGGGGGGGGGGTGATGGTGCAGCTAGTGCCCTGCCCCCCCCCCCCCCCCCCCCAGCAGACCAGGCTTTTGTTGTGGACCCTGGGGTAGAGCAGCTGGGGTGCTGCCGGGTTGGTCCTGCAGGGACCTACCCGGCAGCCCAGCTGTTCTGTCCCAGGCTCGAGATTCATCCGCTGTTGAAACTGATCAGTGGCTGATTCCAGGAAGCTGGGGGCAGAGCAATTCTGCCTCCAGCTTCCTGTAGTCAGCCCTGGTCAGTTTCAGCAGCAGCGGCTGAATCTGGAGCCAGTTCCGACTTACCTACAAATTCAACTTAAGGACAAACCTATAGTCCCTATCTTGTACGTAACCCGGGGACTGCCTGTATATGATATAAATGCTGTCCACTGTATGCAATACTTGCAGGTTGTACAGGGAGTAGGTCCTCTTTTATTCATTCCTCAGAGAGTGCGTGATAGAAGCTGATGTCTTGTCTACAGTTCTCTGATGCTGTCTGGTTTGAGGTTTTAGCTGTATATTTGTACTGTCCTGTGTGTGTTTCACCTGATGAAAGTTGCAACACCTGCACTCTCCGTGGTGGGGGAACTCTGGTGTGTGTGAATCTGTCTTGACAGAATTCTCTGGTAAACAAGTAATATAGTTCTGTAATATTCACTAAAGCAACTGAGTTTTCAGGCATCAATTTCCCGTTTTCTAAAAAGAAAAGTCTTCCTGTTGCTGGTTGTGACACAATGACTTGACATTTCCTACTGTCTCACCTGTTGAGGCAAATCCAGCAGAGAGGAGTCGGAGGGGAATTCAATGTGCTGGAAGCAGAGGCCAGAAGGAAACAGACTATTCTTTGTGCTTTGCATTAAACAGATGTCAAGCTAGACGCCTCTTGGAGAAATTAATAACAAATGGTGGTTACTGAAGAAAAAGGTCTTTGCGTATGGACTACATTAAACCTGATGTGTGTTAGCAGACTGGAGCATTTTAAAAAGCACCTTTGCAAAGGCTATGGATTTAAAAAAAAAAGTTAACTAGTAAAGGTTATATGTAGGTTGGTTGCTCACAGAGGAAATGCAAAGGAGATTGTGGGCTTATAAAATGGGAATTCTAAAATTCTCAGAGGCAAGCAGAAAGCTCCATCAGCCCCTGAATATTAAGCATTTTACTGAAAGCACACAATCTCTGCCAGTTGCAGAAATTCACTTAAAAACCCTTCTGCAATTCTTGTTTACTGTTCATATATTTTCCTGATAGTTGCATAAAAGTAGTAGCGTGTTTTATAAAACAAGTTAATGGAAGAGGACTCGAATCTTATTTGTAGGCTATACCCGCGTTTCTCAAACTGTGGGTCCCAACACCCCGGGGGGGGGGGGGGAGGTCGCGAGCAACTCAGAGGGGGGTCTCGGTATCACAAAGTTTGAGAACCCCTGGGCTATAGTATTGGCTCAAATCCTGACAAATCTCTTGATGTAGAAAAACTCCCTAATGAACTACCCAGTCCAACTGGATATTACATGCAAAATCTTTAAGCATTTTTAATGGCTAAAAGCGAAGTGGCTTCTGGCATAACCTCCCTCCTACCCCAACACCACTATTCCAAAGAGCCACTAACTGAAAATTACTTATATTTTGGGGTGGGGAGTGGCAACCAAGCCCAAAACATGACTGTACATATACTGGTAACACAAAGATAAGAGGTACTCCATAGGGAAAGTTAGAATCTATAAACAATCTGGTTCCTTTTTCTGTCAGTGTTCAGAAATGGGTATGAATGTTATTCCTCGTCTCTGTTTGTCAGGGGCTGGAAATGGATGACAGAGGAGGGATCACTTGATTACCTGTCCTGTTCATTTCCTCTGGGACATCTGGCATTGGCCACTGTCAGAAGACAGGATGCTAGGCTGGATGGACCCTTGGTCTGACCCAGTATGGCTTTACTTATGTTCTTACCTGGTTTTGAGAGAGTAATAGTATTTGTTGCAAGTTCAAACATCTGTGATTTAGGCCTACACTTCTCAAAACCTTTTAGAGTTGCCTTGTTTATCTAATTTTTTTCTCCCCACCCCACCTTCTCTCCCCACAGATCACCATGGAGTAACAAATATGATCCTCCTCTAGAAGACGGTGCCATGCCATCTGCTCGCCTGCGCAAGCTGGAGGTGGAAGCCAACAATGCCTTTGACCAGTACAGAGACTTGTAGGTCAATTCTACCATGTAGAACACTCTGCTTTCTTTGCTTCCGTCATTCACATATCCTGATTTCACATACCTTGAGTTTAGCAGTCTTTGAGAGTGGCTTGCAGTGTGTATTGGAGGTAGAAGCACACAAAGGCTTATTGACTGATATACATTATATACTTTATCCATTTGTAACATTAGTAAAGTGTGATCAAATATGTCAATTGATACAGAAGCCAAGCTCTCAAGGGAAAACAGGGACAGAATTCTTTCCTGGCACACCTGCATTTCTTTTTCTGACTGCAAGACTGCCCTGGAATGACCTGTGTTCTTATTTGTCTTGACCAGGTTCAGTCTTAAACCATCTGTTCATCTTTCTCCTAAGCCTCCAAAACTAAATCCTCTGAAAAAGCAATCCCACCAGCAGAGTACATTTTGAGACTTGAAGTGTCCATCCTCTTGTAAAATAATATTTGCAGGTATACTGAAATATACTCAGTTGTGTGGGTTTTAAATTCCACTGTTAGTGCAAGTACCAATTGGTCAATAAAACACTTGTGCCTGATTGGAGAGAGACTACTTTTCACACCTCTGAAGACAGAATTCCATTAAACTTTGAAACCAAGTAGGATGACCTGTTTTCTGGACTCCGGCAGGCTAGACAGGCTAATTCTGCATTACTTCCTATTCCACATGCTTGGTAAGTGGGAAAGAACAGATCATACGTAGAAAAGCTATTGTTCAGGGACAGTTTAGTACTAGCAAATTTGATAGTGGCTCTTCAAGGTTTTAGAGGCAACATTTCTAAATTGCTTTCCTTACTGAATAACTTCTGAAAGCTCAGGGTGGACTAGACTTTAACTCTCCTTTCATCATTGGGCCTGATTTAGCAAGGAGGTTATACAGTCTATGGTTTTAGTCATAGCTGGGATGTAAATAGTAATTCTATTAATTTCTCAGCGCACACATATAGAGCCTCAAATATAAGTGCTGTAGTATCGGAGATTTCTAACTACCGTAAAAAGCATACAAGCACATTTCAATATTATCGGAAGTGAGTGATTTCAAAACTCTGCTTTAGATCTAATCGCTTACCATAGTAAATACTAGGAGACTTACCCGGAGTTGCCCAAGTCCTTCAGGGCAGGGTGGTGTGGGGAGGTGAAGGGATCAGGGAAGGAGCTTGGGAATATGGTAGGGGGAGCAAAGGAGGCTGGGGGCAGGTTGTGAGTCAGGGATGGGGGTGGTGAGGATGGACTCAGGGTGGGAGGTCCCATCTGGCACAGTCCTCTCCTTGTGTCTCCCCCCTCCCCTGGCCACCAGAGGCCTTTTTTCTCCTGCTCCCAGATTTCCCTCCCTGCCCCCCTTGTTGCAGCCAAGGGCCAATGGGGTGGGGGTTGCTACTTACTCTGTGTGCTGGCAGGAAAAATGGTGGAGTCCTAGTCCTACTGGCCACTCCCTTGGTGGTACGGCTGCCCCCAGTGGACACTCTGCAGCTTAGTTCTTCTCTGAAGGCTCATTGTCCCCAGTGGCCACTCATATCGCATCCCTTATGAACAGCAGCCCCTCCCTTTGCATGTTATGGAAAACTCCTTTCCCCCAGGGCTTCTGGTTGTTCTGGCACAACCAAGCCCTGACCTTACTTTAAGTTAAGAGAAGAGGAATCTACATACCAAATTTGGTGGCCATTTAGGAGTTCTTGAACAAATTCAGAGATACTGTAAAATACACATATAGATTTAGACTACTTGGCCACTAACATGCAGCAGAAAGGCAAAGATTTTTCTTTCTTTTGTGCATCTGACCTGCTATAAATGTTTCTCTGGCAAAATATTTTGTGTGTGTGTGTGTGTGTGTGTGTGTGTGTGTGTGTGTGTGTGTGTGTGTGTGTGTGTGTGTGTGTGTGTGTGTGTGTGTGTGTGTGTGTGTGTGTGTGTGTGTGTGTGTGTGTGTGTGTGTGTGTGTTTAACGGGCAGTCTTCAGTGGAATACCACATAGATTCTTAAATCTGTTTTGACTTAATGTTTTAATACTTTTTACACGTGCAAAACTACAACAACTGAATGTTAAAGTTGCAAAGCCAAGCACTCAAAAGCTAGGGAATTCCAGAATTGAAGTTGACGGGTAACTTAAAATCAGTCTCCTTGTGTGTTATGATAGTCTTTAATTACATGATCACAAACTCGTTTCCTATCTCTGTCCTTGTCTGATCTCAATTGCCTCTTCCTCATATTGGTTCCCCATCTGGTTTCCCTTCACTCTATGCTTAGTTTATGTCCCCGTCTCCTAAACTTCTGGTTCTAGTCTTCTCTCTGTTGTTGCCTCACTCTGTTCAAATTTTCCGCTCTGCATTCCTGTCTGCCGGGGCAGCAGCAGGGGAAGCATTGAGAGCACATTCAGTACTCTCATCATGGTCCCAGGCACCACTATTGTCCTAAGCAGGTGGGAGTAATAGTTGCAGAAAAAGACCTGCTCTTGGCCCCTACAGCACACTTGGAGGATAATGTCAGAGAATTTACTGCCAAACTCTTTAGCAAATCTCTGTTGAGCACCTGTAAACTAACAATTGTATTATTTGTCCAAGTTGGGCCTTTTTCTAGAGGGATAACTAAGGGTGCATCCCTGGGATACAGGTAATACCCTTCCAAATTTCAAGACCCTGTTCTATAACACTGTAGTGCTAGTTTTTCAACAAAAGGATTGCCCTTTTTCTAATGTTAGTAAACCTGTGTATTTTTCCCCTAATTTTATTCTTGGAAATAACTGAACTCTTAATTTGCTGAAACTTAAAATTAAACATTATCTACCCAAGGCAAACTTCTTTGCATGGAAGACTTCAGACAGAAAGGTTAGTCTGATAAACTGTTAGCAAGTGAAAATAAGGTCTTATAATGGGAAGAACTGTGAAGCTTTAACTACAGACGTTGATTGCTACTTATGCTTCCTGTAATGCACTATATAGGCTATGATTAAACTCAGTTAAAATAGAAGATCATAAACGTCTGCACTTAGTATGCTGTATCTGGTACTAATAAGCATACAGTGCTATTTAGATTTGTGTGACCTATCGAGTTCTTTCTTCATCAAGAGTATTCTGAGAACATAGCTATGAAGAACACTGGAGTGTCCTTTGAATTAATTGTCTATTGGAAAAACATTGCACAGACCATGTATCTCTGCCCCCTGTAGTTTAAGTTTTAAGGGGGAGAATGTTTTTAATTTTAAACACAGATTTTTCAAGTCTGAAAAACTCTCATTTTTGGATGCTGGGGATTATTCCCACTGATTGCCATGCTGCTGGTTAAATGTAATGCAGTCCAATTTCACACTTGGGAAATAACATGCTGTAACACAGCTGTTTATATTTTTACTAGCTAGTACTGGATTTACATATACATCACTAAATGTTACACCCATCTTTCATATGGGGAAACTGAGGCCACTAGTGCTTTTTAACAAGGAGTATTCAATATGCTCATGTAACTGGAATTAACCAACCTCATTTCTCCTCTTTCTAATTAACTAGCAGATTTACCTGGCATTGCCTGGGTCCTTAAATCAATGAACTCCTATTTTTTTTTGGACAATAAAATGAAAATGTATGTGTTTCATTTTAATCATTGCTTTGGGGTGGGACTGAGGAGGAGGGGTTCAGTATGCAGGCTGTTCTGGGGAGAGAGATGACTACCTCAGCCCTTTCTTACCACAGCAGCTTGGGGCTAGGGGAGAAGCACCTCACCATGGTTTCTGCAGCTCCAGTGGGTACAGTTGGGTGGAGGGGTGCACGTCCCCTGGCTGGGGCAAGTCCAGGTTTGTCTGTTCCCTGCACTCCCTAGTCAGAGTGAAGAATGCAGCAAACTGTACACATCTCCTTGCTCCTTTTATCAAAGTTGATCTTTCAGTTTGACAGGATGACTTTTAGAGAGGCTCGATTATTTTAGGGGTTGCATGAGGCATTTTTTACATTTGTGGCCTATATTGCCACAAATCACCCTGGTATTGGCGCTGCTACCTGCCATTTCAGCATCGCAAACGTTCGTCACTAGCGCTGATCTTCAGTGCTGGGGACACTGCTGTTTGGCACCGATAGCACCCCAAATACATCCTGCTTTGGCTTGTTGTCCTCTCCAGAGGGATTGGCTCCACCTCTGTCCAGCAACGATGATGATAATGAGCCTCTGGAGATACACACTTCAAGACGCTCTTTTCCCAAGCCGAGCAAACAGTGGCTGCTACCACCAATCCCTCCCAACTGGCCTTATTGGGATCCATGGGCTGCACACCAGGTGCAGCAAATACAACGGATGCCACAACCTTCCCCAGCATCCAGGCCTCGGGTACCCACCACCCTGTCACCTGACCAATCCATCTCCGAGGGAGAAGATGAAGCTGATGTAACGGGAGAGGAGCAAACACTTGATTCTCTTCCACTCACTCAACTGTCATCCTCATCTGACAATACAATCATGCCCCCACCTCCAACTGCGGGGCATGATTTCAAGTCTTCAAAAGAGTGGTGGACTCTCAGAAATCCCATTATCAAGCATGCCACAAAATCAGCATATGCTGACAAATATACTACACGCCTCTCCGCACGCTAAGCTCGCACTCCCTATGAACGACGTCTTGATGAATTCAGCAAAAACCATCTGGCAGATGCTGGCTGCAATACCCCTGACATGCAAGAGGTTGGACAAAAAGTATTACGTAGTCCCCAAAGGGGCAGACTTCTTATTTTCCCTTCCCACACCAAATTCTATGGTGGTGGAGGCTGTTAATCAGCGGGGTAGACAACAAACAGCCCGCACGACACCGTATCTCAAGGACTGGAGGAGATTGGACTTGTTTGGGAGGAAGGCATACTCTTCAGCCAGCCTCCAGCTCAGAATCTTCTGACAAAATATATCCACAACATTCTGGACCAGCTGACAACCTTTATTGAATTCCTCCCAGACAACAAAAGAGCAGTATAGATCAGATACCAATGAAGGTGCTCTACTCTCCTGAACAGCTTTGCAAGCTGCATTAGATTCAGCCAACACAGTGGCTAGACCCATCTCATCTGTTTAGGGATGAGATGGGCTTCATGACTGCAGCTCCTGGGTTCCCCAGAGAGGTGCAGTCCACAGTTGAAGATCTGCCCTAAGCTTTTAACCAAGTCCATCAACGCCTTACTCCTCACTTTGAAGGACTCATGAGCCGCGCTCAATATGCGTGGCAGCAACATCCCTGTCACAAAAAGAAGGGAAGGTAATTTACACAGAGGTACAGACCAACGCCTTTTAACCAACAACACAGGCAATATGACGACAAACATCGACCACGCCAGAATAGATTTAGAGAAGCATCTGACCAGATGTCAGTCCCACAGCTCTGCATTTCATGTCAGACCTTTTTGAAGGGTTGGTCAAGGATCTGACAGCCCCAGTATTTCAACAGTAGCAATCCATCTCATCCACAACATTTGGCAACAGACTAGCCTCATTTTCTCCAGCATGGCACATCACCACCACCACCACCACTGACAAATGGGTGCTAGAAATTATTTGCATGGGTTACTGTATCCCATTTTTACTCCCCCCCCCCCCCCCCCGCCCCCTTGCCCATCCCTCTTCAGGGACCTCTCTCATGAAGATGTGCTCCTACGTGAACTGGGCCATCTGCTTCAGCTAGGGGCCATAGAACATGTACCCCCAGAGCACAGTGACAAGTGATTCTACTCCCATTATTTTCTCACAACCAAAAAGATGGGCAGATGGAGGTCTACCCTAGACCTCCACAACCTCAATCAGTTCATTTGAACTCAGCATTTCAAAATGGTAACACCAGCCAGCATAATTCCTGCCTTGGAGAAGGGAGTCTGGCTGTCTACCCTCAACCTCCAAGATGCTTATTTTCATATCTCCACACACCCAGCGCACAGACACCTTCTCCAGTTCGCCATTTGAGACCTTCACTTCCAATACAGAGTGCTTCCATTCAGATTCTCAACAGCCCCACAGGTCTTTTCCAAGGTCCTAGCAGTGGTGGCAACACACCTGTGGAAAATGAGAATTACCAGCTTCCCATACCTAGATGATTGCCTACTGAAAGGTTCCAACAGTGCATGACACAGAACAGGAAGTCATCAGCACCACTACTGCTTCATAATCACCTAAGGTGGAGCACCCACAAGGATACTCTTCAAAGAAGAAAAGTCTACTCACCTACTGCAGTAACTAGAGTTCTTCGAGATGGTTGTCCCTATGGGAGCACCCATCCTTCGTTCCCTCTGCTTCAGAATCTTCCATGTCTGGGGCAGAGAGAGAACTGTGAAAGGACTGTTGGCTGCGCATCCGGAGTAGAACTTTCAAATGACGCACACCAACTACTCCATGTGCATAGTCTACTGAGGGCATTGCTACCTAAATTCTCTGATTAGAAGTGCAGAGGCACTCAGACACCTAAGGTGGAACACCCACAGGAACAACCATCTCGAAGAACCTCAGTTACTGCGCCAGGCGAGTAACCTTTTTTCTGTTTTCTTGAATTATGCAAAAAATCCTTTGTCTAGGGAGAATTTTCAAACAGTCAGGGAAACACAATCATTGTAAATGTTCATTATTCCTGAAAGGAGTTTTTATTTTAAAGTAAACAAGCATGGAGAGAGATGAACAGAATAGGTTATTTCCTCTAACAGTCCTTGTCTGGATTTTCCTTAAACATACAGCTGGGTTTTACTGTTAGCAATCCATGTTTGCTCTGATTTTTAAAAAAGGCATCACTAAAATCAGTGTTCACTGATTTGCTGCCCACCAAACAGGTCCTGCCCACATAATCTTAGTCATGGCAGGTTGACTGGAGATTTTTAAAAACACCCTGATGTGAACAATATAGGCTATTGGAAAACTGGGATTTCAGATAAAAAAAAAATTGATTTCAACAGCTGTTACAGTGGTAACTGTTAGAGTCAGAAGCAATATTTATTCTAAGTGTGAGGAGAGATAAAAGGGAAAAGCAGTATATCAGTAATTGCAGTGATGCAGCTCTGATGGTCTGCTGTAACTGGAAAAAAAAAATCCCCACACTCATTACAAAGCCAAAAGTAACTCTGATTCTTTAAGTATCTAACTAAAGGTATCACTGTTCCCTCTGGTCTGGCAGTGCTTCTTTTGTGCACTGATCAAGTACTGAACGGTGCAACAATTCCAATATACTGGACCAGGCTGGTTATAAATTTGATTTAAATGGCAGGCATGTGCCAGCATTGTTAAATGTCTCAAAAATTGTGTTAATCTAGAAAACTGAATAGGCTGTTGCCTTCGTGCTGTCTGGTATATTGAAGTGACACAGCCTTTCTTGCCAAAACAAAAGAGAGCATGATCTAAAGGAGCTACATCTTAGTAACCTTCTTTACTTTAGAGGAAGGAAATATACAAAAATGCTTTTGAATGGTACGTTAAAAACTCATTCTCACCACTTCAGAATGTCTCACCACTTCAGACAAGTTCCTCATCCTAACCATGCAACTTTTAGTCAGGCTTTGTGGCAGATTTTTTTTTTTTTTTTTAAACCCAACCTCTGAAGGCATGCTTGCATTCTTCCGTTTGCCTTCTGCTTTGCAGATGAAGAGGATGGGAACTCCAGAACTTCCTTGTTGACAGCAAAGCCTCTGGGGTTGTTAGAGCAGATGCTGAGTGTACTGCAACAGTCGTTCAACAGGCTAACTGTAAACCTCTTCCTCTTCCTCCAGTTCAGAGGATGTTTTACATGCAGTACTTGAAAATGTAGCCTGAAACAGTTGTGTAGTTATGTTTATGCCTGAGGGGAAACAGACATTTTACCAACAGCTAATATAAAATTTAAACATCAAGTATAATTTCTACTATTTAAAAGAAATCTGAGAGAAGAAGAATTTTAATGAGAATTCCAGGCTCTAATATATATTCCCCAGACAGTTAAATGTCTCCCACAGTGAGGGTTCATCTTCAGGCTTGCTTAGGCATGTTGTGGTTTTGTTGCTTTATCTGAACTCGGGGCTTGTCTTCAGTTACCCAGAGATCGGTGTTCTAAAGATTGATTTCCCTGGGTTCGATTTAGTGGGTCTAATAAGGACCTGCTAAATCAACCACGGCTGGCACCCGAGTTAATCTCCATACTCCATGGGGTCACTATGAGTAAAGGAATTTGACAGAAGAGTTTCTCCCATCCCCCTTCTGCAGTGGGGATGCCGCAGAAATTTGACTTAAGGGACAATAGTGCCAACTATGCTATTCTCATAGCTAGAGTTTTGTATATCTTACATTGACTTTCTTCAGTAGTGTAGACCTGGCCTCCAGCACTTTCCTTTGCTGATTAGTTGTAGGTACTTCTTTCTCATAGTTCTCACAGTAACATAAGCTGTTTGGTTATTTGTCATAGCCTCTAATGACAGCACGATGATGCAATGCTCTTATTCATCACAGGAATATAGATCAATTGCGTGGATGACATAAAACAAACAAAACAACTTGTATGGCAGATATTTCCACAGATGCTGCTAGAATACCAGGAAGCAGAGGCTAGAAGAATCTTGTAGAAAGCTCTCTCTCAGATATTGAATGATCATTTAAAATGGGGGACCAAATTGTCTTGTCTTTTAGGGCTTTTTCTGAATGTGAATTGTAGATTAGATCTCTCATCTTTGAATACTCTGGCTTTGAAGTTGTGTCATTAGAAAGCAGTTGTTTGTAATTGTTACTATCAGACAGCTTAAAAGGCTTGACAGCGGACCAGTCGGTCTGGGAGACTATAGGCAAGAATAATAAGTTGGGTAAAAGCAAAGCTTTTCTTGACCAAACCTGAAGTAATGCTGAGTCTTTGGTTCTCTGAGTTGATTCCATAGAACAGCTCCTTTCCTAGTTTTAAGATTTTGGACAAATTTATGCCAATGTCATTCTTTGGGTGGAAGAGAAATATATGCATCACTTGAAGAATTAAATACTTTTGTGAGCAGGTTCTATTCCCAGCCTGGTTTTCTTTTTTCCAAATGCAGGCAACACAATGTAGAGTTCAGGCTGTCCCCTCTCCTAGTGTTTAGTTTTTTTATTAACTTCAATTAACACTAATACTACATGAAGTTCAGCTCAGTCTTTATGCAAAGAATTGGCTGCTCCTAGGGTTCTCTGCATCAGCACTGCTCAGCCAGCATCTTGGAACCTCTATAATACTGTTGTAACCCCTTCTTGCCCACCCTGATATAACTTTTGTTGGGGAGGGGCACTTCACCAATTTTGGTAGTGGTCACAGGCTGACACTGAAAGGAGTGGAGTCTCAGTCTGAAGGGCCAGTTCCCTCTAGGCACCATGTACCCCTGGTGCAGAGGAGACTTCGTGCGCACTCCCCCATGGGGTGGGGGAGCATGTGAGGTCTCTCGGCCCCCCACTGTGCCAGGGGCGTGTGGTGCCCAAAGGGAACCTCCAGCCATTTTGAACAGCTGGTAGTTCCTTCTGGTGTCACACACCCCTGGCAGGGGGAGGAGACTTGGCGCACTCCCCTGCCCCTGGGTCTCGATTGGCCTGAGGTTGAGGGCCCAATAGGGTGCGAGCCAGATGAAACGACTTGGTGGGCCAGATTTGGTCTGCGGGCTGTATTTTGATCCCCATCAGCATATAAGGCAGGGGTGGGCAAGTCCCCCACGTGAATGAGCCATGAGACCCTATGTAGCAAGTGGTGATTTTGCTGGGGATATTTCAGGAAATCCGTGTTAGGGCTTTATATAAATAATTGATTACATAATCTAATCATATTTGTTCAACAGTGTCCATCTTAAATGTTGCTTTTCCGTAATCTGTTTGTTGGCAATTCATTTGATGTCAGCCCTTTAATCTGAAAACCTGTTGGATGAAGCTTGTAGTACAAAAGCATTAGAATTGCTTGGAATAATAGAATCTTGAGCATTAAGATATTGCTAGGCTCCTGAATGTTCAGGTTATGTAAGTATTGCAGAATTATTCCTTATAATATAAGACACCCTTCCTATTCCTACTTAATCTTAATTGCATATCATAACTTCCTTTACCCATGCTGAACTCCTATCTCCTTGCCAGTTTTGACCTTACCCTGTTCTTCGCATTTGATTTTAATTTAAATTCTCACGGGAATCATCAGACAATTGTCAGTGCACCTTAAATTTCACAAATGTATATAATTTGTAATAAACAAAGTTGGGTGGGGAGACAGGAACACTTTGCCAGGCTAAGTTTTGGGTCAACACGTGTGGAGACCAGAAGTGAATCCAGCTTGTGTCTGAAGAAGTATACTTGGTATTAATTCAAACCCCAGCAGATATATACCATACAACTATTCATCTTAAAATCATTTACTTCACAAAAATGCAGATCTTTTGCTGAAATGGTAACTTTAATTTTGAGCTCTTGCTGCCAGATTTAATTCATACAATGCCTGAAGCTAATGCCCTGATATCCTTTTGTTCATTAGTTTATTACTCCCATATGCAGTATAACATCTTACCCAATTCAGTTAAATCCATGGCTCTCCACTTCCCACACTGAAAAGAATATTCCTTCAAACAGGTGGTTGTAATTTATTGCCTTAACTTAATGTGCATGTGTGCAATTGATTGAAATCAAAGTATAATGAAGACCAGTGAAGTCTGGATTAATGTAACAATTTTACATTCCATGTTCTTTTGTTTTGGGTTGAAGATAATCGGTGCTTTAAGTCATCTAATCATTCCTCATTGTCAGGAAGAAGAGGCTTCTGAAGTGAATTAAAATAAACTTCCCTATGAAAAGATGCCTCATGTCTGGCACTTTCTAGAAAATAATTTCAGGAAGATGAATTTTGGTAGCCTTTGGCTAGTTATATGGGAGAAGTTTAAATGCTGACATTCCATGTTAGGGAACCTCTTTGTTTGTTCTTGGGTTAAATAGAATTTATTAATTCCTTGCTTGTGACAGCTTGAAAGAAGATCACAAAGTGTTCTTGTACACTTAATCATCTCATTTCTGAAAATTTACTAGTTGAGTAATACTTCATAGCGTCCAATGTCCTGTTGAATTGTAGACTTGATTACTGTCCAAAATAGAGTAAATTATTCAAACATTCAGGTTGTCTTAACTGTGTTGTTGATGGTACCACTGCCATAGAAATCCTAGATCATGGATTTAAAGAGGCCCTAATAATAGTAGTGATAGAAATGTAGCCGTGTTAGTCTGGGGTAGCTGAAGCAAAATGCAGGACAATGTAGCACTTTAAAGACTAACAAGATGGTTTATTAGATGATGAGCTATCGTGGGCCAGACCCACTTCCTCAGATCAAATAGTGGAAGAAAATAGTCACAACCATATATATCAAAGGATACAATTAAAAAAAATGAACACATATGAAAAGGACAAATCACATATCAGAACAGGAGGGGGATGTGGGGGGGGGGGGGGAAGGTAAGTGTCTGTAAATAGTCTATGTCCATAATAATAATAGTAGACATGGTTTAAATGAAACCTCCACCACTCCTGTTCTTTCAGCTTGAGGAAAAACTGTTGCAAGAAAGTTTCCCCTATGCTTCTGACTATACATGAGTATAAGACTTTTCTAGTAGATGTATTGAAGTGACTATTGGAAAGAAATGGCAATGAAATCTCATTGGTCTAGTTCCTTTTAGAGTCAGTGTCAGCGCCTTTTTTTTTTTTTTTTTTTTTTTTTTTTTTGCCTATAGTTTTAATCAATTTGTATTGTACAGACTTCATTTGTGGAAGACAAATAATAGTTCACCATGTTGTTTTGACCTTCTGCATCAGCTTCTCTGAATCCTTACACTGCCTTATCCATCGCAGTAACATTATGTTCAAACTTCTTGTAAATGTCCTGCAAACTCTTATCTCACTTTGCTGTACCCAATTTGTACTGATGGTGCAGACCTTGTGAATCTACTTCATTGGCTTTTCACAGTTACATCTCTGTGCCTTTTACCATGTTATCTGTATGCATGAGCTCATTTGCAGTGCTGCTGCTGCTAAGTTAATGCCTCCTAAAAGCACTCCTCTGTTGTAATGCTGGAGTGGAAACTAGTAAGAATGTCAGTGGCAGACTTGTTGTACCCCTTTCTTTTACTTGGTGTACTTGATTTTGTCTGCGTCCCTCAGGGCACACTTTTTGTGCATTTCCTCTTTGGAAAATACATAGTTGATTCTGGGTGCTACTGGAAAGAAATACTAATACGGCACTACTTGCAACACTTTTATGCATGCACTTAACCAGTTGAGTTTCCTGTATAAGGAACAGTATTGATTCCACTAAGAAAATAGAATATACCGTGTGTTGGAGGCATAATTAGTGTTTAGTTTTCACATCAATTTCAAGTACGAGTACCCTCAACTGTGCTTTGGGGGATGAGGCGGGGAGATACACTCACTGAAGCTCAGATTCCTCCAGCCTGTAATGTAATTTTCAGCTCTTGAAGTGATTAGGCAGCTGTGAGCTCTTTATGTAAGAGTTCTGTCTGTGTTTAGATGTAAACCTAGTTTGCTCAAACTAAAAACCCATGGAAAGCTTTGAAGTAACTTTATTACCAATAGCTCACTGTTCCTCATTAATGGTTACTAGCCCTTTGTGATGGCTTTCTCTTTAGGCATGATAGTTACCATGGCTTTCACAGTGAGGGCTCTGTAGATTGAATCCAGATGTGTTTGTTATGCATCCCAGCACTAAGGAAACCTGACTTTTTATCCCACTGCTGGCTGGGGCTTTGCACAATAGGGTGTGACATCAGGATTATGTCACCCATGAGTCTTGCCTCCGGGTCTGACTGATAAGTACAAGATGACATCCCATAAGACAGGCTTAAATCACCAAAATGCTCATCACTTTCATGTTCAGATACTTAGAGAATTGAAAACAGGATGGTTATGCCAGCAAATGCTTCAGATGTAAGAGTATGTAGTTAGGGCTGAATCACGTTCCCTTAACTTGCCTTTAGCTAGCTCAAAACCTAACAAGACACAGCTTTGCACAAGTCTGTGTAATTATGCAGGCTGGGATGAGTTTTTAGAAGGGGCGAGAGGAAAGCAAGATGAGCATATTGGAGAAACAAAATGTAGTAGCTCTTGACCTGATTCTCTCTTCTACAGTGCTTCATTTTTGGTGTGTCTTTATGTAGAATTCCTTCTAAAGCACTAGAAAGTGTTCTGATGCTCATCAGAGTTGTTCCTCTCCCCTCTAGGTTCCCTTGTTGCACTATCCTTAGTGTTGTAAAATCTGAACACAATAATTAGGAAAGTTCTATTAGGTCCTCCCAGCACAGTTCCTACTGTAGATTTCTGTCCCCCAATCAATGAAAGAAGTTGTGCTGCTTCCTTAGGAAACAGTTGCACAGTTTCCTATTTTGCTACCAGGAAATCTTTTGCGATATTCACACTTTTTTTTTCTGTTTCCAGTTCTTCCTGGCTATGCTCATGTACTGAAATCCTTTCTTTGGGCGGTATTTTAATCTTCAGTTATTTGTGAATTGTCTTATGCATGGGTGCTGACTCCATGGGTTCTCTGTGGCTGGAACATCCATGGGGGCGGGGGGGGAATTAGTGGGTACTCAGCACTCACTGGCAGCCAAGCTTCACCCTCTACCCCATCCCCCAGTGCCTCCCATCTATTGGTGGCCCCACTGATCTCCTCCCAGTGCTTCCTGCCACTGTGAAATAGCTGCATTCAGAAGTTTTGGGAGGGAAAGGAAAGAGTGGAGACAGGTCACACTGCAAGGGGCAGAAAGAGGTAAAGTGGAGGTTTGAGGGTAGGGTGCAGTGTGGGGAGGGATCTGGGCCTGGGGTGTATGTGCCAGGTACCCTCCAACTAAAGCAAAAATTGGTGCCTATGGTCTTACACCCTGCTCCCTTCATCCCTCCCCTCCAGCAGCCACCCTTTTAATCAAGATTGAGTGTGTTTATCTTTTGAATTTTTTTTCTGCACAAATGAATGCTTCCAGTCCCTCATACTCTTCATGGAATCATAGGGTTGGAAGAGATCTCGGGAGGTCGAGTCCAACCCCCTGCCCAAAGCAGGACCATCCTCAACTAAATCATCCAGAGCTTTGTCAAGCTGGGACTTAAAAACCTCTAGGGATGGAGCGTCCACTAGCTCCCTAGGGAACCTATTCCAGTGCTTCACCACCCTCCAAGTAAAATAGTATTTCCTAATATCCAACCTAGACCTACTTCACTGCAACTTGAAACCATTGTTCCTCATTCTGTCATCACTCAGAAAAGCCTCTCTCCACCCTCTTTGGAACCCCCCTTCTGCTGCTATCAAGTCTCTCTTCGCTCTTCTCTTCTGTAGGCTAAATGAGCCCATATCCTTCAGCCTTTCCTCATAAGTCATATGCTCCAGCCCCCTCATCATTTTTGTTGCCCTCTACTAGGTTCTTTCCAATGCATCCACATCCTTTCTGTAATATTCGGGGGGGGGAGGGGGCACGACAGAATTGGACGCAATACGCCAGATGTAGCCTCACCAGTGCTGAATAAAGGGGAAAAATCACTTCTTTAGATCTGCTGGCAATGCTTCTACTAATGCTCCCTAATATGCCATTAGCCTTCTTGATTTGAAACTTCGAATGCCTACATTAGCCTCCCTAGTTTGAACTAGGGAGCTAGTGTAGACATACCCCATGACACTAGTGCTACTGAAGAACTCACCTCACCTCTGCATATGCCACTAGATACTTTCTGAGATCACTGTTCTCTTTACTGCATATACTTTTAGTCAATTCTTGAGCTAGATATTCTTGTGCAAACCAATCTGAAGTGATTTTTGAAGTAAGGATTTGTAGCACAATATCAACGGCTTCACTGAAATTCACCTAAAATAGCCCTTATGTTGCCTATTGAACATTACATTTTACCCTCTGTAGCTGGGATTTTAAAAAGAGCCTAAGGGAGTCAGGTGCCTGACCTCCATCAGAATTCCAGACTCACCCACGCTCTTCTGAAAACTCAAGCCTAGATATTGAGTGACTTTTATCCCTCAATGATGTGAGATCCCTGTTAAGTGAGCCACTTTACTGTGCTCATCATCGTACCTTTTTTTTAAATGAAGCTGACTGTTTGCTAACGCCAAAGCTCTTGACTTCCTCTTCAAGACTGTATTTGGCGAGACAGGTGAACAAGATAGTAAGACTGATTAAAGATAAACTTTCCAGCTCAGATAGCTTGTTTGTCTTGTTGCTGCACATCTGACCCTAGGTTAGAGAATATGCACGCTGTATGCTCAGAATAGAGCAATTTATTCTTAAGAGAACAAGAGGAGATTTTTCAAAGGCACAGATCTCAGGTTCCTTACTCTATTTGAAAGTCCACGTACACTGAGCAACAGGTCTATACGCAACAAAAAGGAACTAGATAAGAAACTGGCCCTTGGAATATCTGGCAGTGGGCCAAGAGCATCTGCTGACGATGGCATGAACCTAGAAAGTGTTGAAGGATATTTTCAGTTTAAGGTGAGTGCCATGTTGCCATCCACACCTTTGAAAGCTCTCCCATGGTGCCTTAAAGCAGGGCTACTCCACACGCGGCCCATTTGTTTGCGGCCCGTGGATGGGAGCCAAAACAAAGTAGTCAATGTAATGGTCTTCTGTTGATATGTGTTTTAGTAGTTAAATTCCTGGACTGTCATTGCTCATTAAAAGTGCTGTCATATGGGTAGAAATCGGGTAACTATTGCATTTTATTAATATCAGCAGAACTGACTTAAATGGGGCCTGTGTGTGGTGTAGTCTTGCCTTAATCTTTGTATTCATGCCCATCAGTGTGAATAGCTATTTGCATGTACATGCAACCACGCTTAAGTTGCAGCCCTCAGCATGTGCTCTGAGTATCATTGTGGCCCACAAGGCTTCCAAAGTTGAGTAGCTCTATCTTAAAGTATGTTGTGTGTTTAATAAAGTGGTATCAGACTGTAAAATAGGTCTTCCAAGTGTTCAGTTTTCAACCAGAAAGTCTGGTAAAAAAGGGGACCTAGAAGTGTCTTGTCCCATGTTCTGACCAGACACCAAAAGTTTGTTGTCATGGAGGTGGGAGAGGGGGAGAGGCAGCGCCAGGTAATCTAGGTCAGTCCATGTGCAGCCAGAGCTGCCTCCTATCTGCATCTCTTAGGTGGGCAGGCTTGGTGTCAGACTGCAGCTCTAGAGCTGAGGAATTGCGAGGGTGAGAAGAGTGAGCAATGGGGGAGGAACCTGGGGGAAAAAATGGGGGGGGGGGCAGCGCGTCTGGTTTTCAGCAATTAGAAAGCTGGCAACCTTACTTAAAAGGGTGAATAATAGCCCTTCTTGTAACCTTACTGGCTAGAGTAAACTTGATGTATGAATTAATATGCCATACAACATCTGTGCCAAGCATGATTTCAGTAAATTTAATGTCTCATGCACAAGAAATGGTTTATTTTAGGCCTCCCATCTTTTCTGCCAAATATATTTTAATATTCAGTTTTATGCTTCAAATAAAAATAACATGTTCCCAAGTGGTAAGTGCAAATACAGAGATTGTTTTGTGTAGATCAGTAAAAGTGAATGGCTGGTGAATTTAATGAGGCTCAACTTTAAGTTTATTGTAGCAGTAGGGTGACTTGTCCTTCACTTCCTAGATTCACACCCAAACAGCAGGTGAAGTAGACAGTGGCTTGCTAGTGTTCCAGCCTAGTTTGTAAGGGAATGAATAGATTGGAGAGCCTTCAAACTCCAATTCCTATCAATGTATTGTTGTCTTGTAACTCAGCGTATTTTATTGTAACAAAAGACAGGACAATGTAGCACTTTAAAGACTAACAAGATGATTTATTAGGGGATGAGCTTTCGTGGGCCAGACCCACTTCCTCAGATCAAATCGTGGAAGAAAATTGGCATGACCATATATACCAAAGGGATACAATCAAAAAATGTGAACACACATAAAAAGTACAAATCAAATTTCAGAACAGAGGGGGGATGGGAGGGGAGGTTAATGTCTATGAGCTAATGATATTAAAGGTGATAATTGGGGAAGCTATCTTTGTAATGGGTAAGATAATTAGCATCTTTGTTGAGACCCAGTCGTAAAGTGTCAAATTTAAGCATGAATGACAGTTGAGAGGTTTCTCTTTGAAGTCTTGTGTTAAAATGTCTTTGAAGCTGGATGTAGGTAGTCAAGTCTTTGAGACAATGCCCTTTCTGGTTGAAAAGGCAAGAAACTGTTTTTTGTTTGTGACACTGTCTGATATCTGTTTTATGTGCATTGATTCTTTGGCAAAGTGTCTGAGATATTTGTCCAATGTACATAGCACACAGACATGGTCAGCACATGATGGCATAAATTATATTTCTGGATGAGCAGGAATATGTGTTCTTGATCTTATAACTGAATTGGTTAGATCCATGATGTCAGCAGAGTTAATATGTGGACAAAGCTGGTAGCAGGGTTTGTTGCAAGGGAAAGTTCCAGAGTTGGTATTAGTGTGGTATGTCCTGTGGTTGTTGGTAAGAATCATCCTGAGGTTTGGTGGTTGTCTCTAGGAATCTCTATAGGAGACTCAGCCCCCCTCTGTTCTGAAATTTGATTTGTCCTTTTTATATGTGTTCACTTTTTTTGATTGCATCCCTTTGGTATATATGGTCATGCCAATTTTCTTCCACAATTTGATCTGAGGAAGTGGGTCTAGCCCACGAAAGCTCATCACCTAATAAACCATCTTGTTAGTCTTTAAAGTGCTACATAGTCCGTCTTTTTGTTTCAGCTAGACCAGACTAACACGGCTACATCTCTATTACTATTTTACTGTAGATTGTCACAAGATTGCTGTCTGAAGCTGTTTACCTTTCTATTGTATTTGTTAATTTCCTTGAAGGAAGACAGGAAGGCTATTTAACTGTATTTAGATTTTTGGGCTGCAACTCAGAGCTGTAACTAGACATTTCGGCGCCTGAGGTGAGCAAGCATATTTGTGCTCCCTCACATTTTTTCCATTATTTTTTTCATCCTCCAGCTTTGCACCCTGGACGGTTGCCCTGCTCGCCCCATCCTGGTTACAACCCTGCCTCCGTTAGGACCTTTCTGTAACTGTTTTTTGATGCTGAACAATTCCACTGTATGCCTCTCTGGTTTGACTTTTAAGAGCCTGACATAATTCTAAGTTTAATTTGGAGCAGTATATGTGAGCAATTGTAGTTTGCAAAATGTAAAACTTGTCTGCGACTTCATTAAATATGCAGTGGGCTCTCCACAGAATGGTTTGCTGTTGGCCAAACTGATAGATATAGATGAAAGGCTTGCTAGCAAGTCTGCCGCCTGTGGTTTAATGAGCCTGTTCTATAACAGGAGATGGACCATGGTGTTACAAGGTGACTCAGTCTTTGGTGTTTGGAAGCTAATGGTAATTTGCTGGCAACTTCTCAGAGGTTTTGGTCATGAAATATCAAGCACTAAGTACAGTTGACTGGTTGGGAATGTCATTTTTGACAGTGGTAATGTACTGAAAGCTACAAAATCCATACTTCTGGACAGCTTCTGATTTTGAGCTGTGCCATTGTTTTGAATACTGTTCTCTTAACATGCAGCATTATTATTCTTGATAGCTCTCTTGGAGTTTGTCATCCAGTCGCAGTCCAGATGTGCACTTAAGTATAACTGACATTGAAGTTACACATTCCTAACTTTATTGATATGATTGCTCATAGGACTACTGCACCTGTGTGTGCTGGAAAGAAATTTCTGTAAAATACCTGTACAGAATCCACAGGCATATTTTGAGATGTTCATTAAACTGTGTTCTTAAACAGCATGACTGAGGACACAAACATCTTACTTTTTCATGTATTCAAGGAACACCCTTAAATAATTTCATATGGCCATGTTCCTGATTGTGTGGGAGATGAGGGGAAAGAAATAAAAGAGCTTTGACTAGTTTATAATAGAGCTGGTAAAACACCCTTTTTTTGCTCCTTTTTCCCCATATCAAATTGTCCTGTGCATTTTCATGAATATTTTGTTGAACAATATTCTGTATTTTTGTGCTGTAGGTTGACGGTGAAATTACCGGATGACAACTTGGACCTTGTCAGTAGCTCATGCATGGGAAAATATGTAAATGGCTTGACAACACCTCTTTTTCCTTGCTGAAATTGGTCATTCTCTTTATACTTAGCAAAAAATGCAAGTAAATGGTTGGTTTTGGGTGTGGGAGGTACACAATGAAAATTGTGCTCTCATCTGGCCTAAACAAGTTTAAATGGCTGCCTTCAAATAGGCTCCTCCTTTGACCTCCCTGTTGTATTCAATCACCCTTTAAAACTGCCAGAAAACATTAGCCTTTTTGGTCATGAACTGAATGCTTAACAGATTGTTTGGTTCTGAGTAGGGATGTCAGTGGTTAACCAATTAACTGGAAAGCATCACCCTCTTTGGGTGATAGTTATCAGTAACCCGGTGGCCTGGGCTGGGCTGGAGCAATCCCTGACCCAATCTTTTTATCTAGAAAAAATCTATGTGAACAGTCTCACTTTACTAAATCCAGTGTAAAGCACTTAACATTTTTAAATGATTTTCATAAACAAATGGTATTGGTAATTGGAGTCAGGTTTTTTGGCTTAATGTTGTACTGCAAGAGTCATGAGCCAGATACAAAAACCCACCCGCTGTCTTTGGCACTAGATTACCCACTGGAAAATGCCCAGATGTTTTTATGGATGTGACTTCGTTCTAGTGAAATTGAGAGCCATAGCTTGTTTTCATTGCAGTGCGATGGAAACTCACTTTCATGGTGTCTAGTCCAAAATTTGCACCAAGTATTGTGTAAAGCATGCCATTGGAAAGCTAATAGCATCATTAATAATCTGGTCTTTAATGGTAAAATAAAGTGATCAATCTGTTGTCTTTTTTTTTTTTCTTTTGGTTTGGTGTGTTACTGGGGAGAAAGGAAACTTCCTCTCCGACCTAGCTCTCTTAAGTTATAACTTTGTTCTGGCTAAGCTTTAACTCTCTTGGGTTCCTTAAACAAGTTTCCATCCTATGTGTCCACCCACCTAAACTTCAAACACTTCATAAAGCTTTGGATCTCTCTTAACTTAAATATTTTTTTATTCTCACATTCATAAAGTAGGTCATTTTTTTTTTAGTGTGACATTTTTTGTGTAAAAGGACTTTTTTCCAAGGAATTCTGTGGTTGAAGAGTAATGGACATAAAATCTGTGATCTGACCATGACATTCAAACTATAAGGGACTTCCAGTGAAAAATGGAATGCTACTCTGAACTTTATATGGAGAGAGTTATTGATATATTGGATCTAATGCCTTTTCAGTAACTCTAGGGATCGGCCTCTTGTGCACCGTAAATATATTTCCTGAAGTATAACTTTAAGTCACTGAAACAGTTTCAACAGTTTTTATTGAAGTTTGGTTACCCCTAGAAGCCTCCATAATATAGGAGTGTGTCAACCAGCACAACAAACATGCTGGTTTTTTTTCTTTAAGTATTTTCTTACTAAAAAATCTTGCCACTTCCTGCATGTGGAGAATATCTGGAGATATTCAGTCCTGGACTATTAAGTGCTGTGCGCTCCTGTCCCTAGGCCCTGATTTGCCTGGGGGCAGGGGATTGGTAGGGCTTCTGTGGGCCGGATTAACCTGCTTGGCGGAGGCCCTTTTGCCCACGTCTGGGCTAGAGGGAGAGTGTATGAGTGAAAGAGACGAGAGACTGTGTGAGAGGCAGACTTTGTGTTGCAGATTGTGTACGAGTGTGGCACAGTGTGTGTCTGTGCAGGCTTCAAAAGCTGGCCTGCTCTGTTGTCTCACCTCCCCTGCTCTGCAGAGATGGACCATGTTGTGGGGTAGGGGTGGGGGGGAGAATGAGTGAGTGTGTGAGAGAAAGTTGGCAGCTGGAAAAATCTTAGAACCAATGCACTACCTCTTGAGTCAGGCACTCATCTCAGTCACTTATCATCCTTACTTTAGACAGGAACAGCTCCATTGTGTGTCCCTCTTCTCAGCCCCTGCTCTGCAGAGATGGGGTACAGGGTCAGGGGGACACCCTGACTTCAGCATTCTTCTCCCCACTCTGGCCCCACTCTGCACAGCTAGCAGGAGGGTCCTGGGAGCAGCTCAGCTGCACGATGGAGCAAAGTGTGGGGTAGGGTTGCCAGGTGTCCGGTATTGACCCAGACAGTCCGGTATTTTTGCCTCCTGTCCAGTAAAAAAATTCAGAAAATATGGGACACCTAAAATGTCCGGTATTTTCTGATTTTTTTTTTCCCCCTCCCTGCCAGGAGGCAAAAATACACCTGGCAACCCTACGAACATACTTAGCAACTGTCCCTGTTGTCTGTCCCCGCCCCCCCACACACACACACACACTTACCTGGTTCTGCAGGGGCTTGTCTTGTGGCTGGAACAGAAAAACAAGATGGCTGCCAGCAAAAAAAAGACTCTTTTTAAAAAAATTTTTACTTAACTGCTGTCGGGGTTGCTCAACAATTTTGGTCTCCCCCTTTTTGTTACCTCGACAGAATTTTTTTCCTGGTGTGTGGTGTGGTTTTTTGTGTTTGGTTTTTTTTGGGTTTTTTTGCGGGGTTGGGGAGAATGTTCAGTATTTTTTGTTAAACCATCTGGCAACCCTAGTGGGGGGAGGGGCATTTGAACACAGGGAGCTGGCTGTAAAGTATAAAAGCTCTTCTAATAAGCTGTGCAGGGCAGATAGAAATGCTGGATGGGCTGGATGTGGTCCATGAGCCATATTTTGCCCACCCCTGAACTAGATGCTTCTGAGGAAGTTGTACAGTCATCTGCCCCACATTGCAGTTATAGGTACAAATACCTAGAAAACTCAGAGGGGCATACATCAAGACTCTCCCTTCATGTAGACTGTCACCTTGAAGAAGATTTTAGCGGTTCTAAAAGCCTCTTCATAAATTGCAGTTTTTTCACAATGTTTAGTTCCCTTGATCTGTCCCTGTTTTCCTTTTCAGGTATGCATGTCTGTTCTTCATTACAGAAGGCGTCACCTTATGCAATACAGCAGAATTTTTCTATTCAGTTACCCACAATTCTGCTTAGTGTTTTTCTTTCTTTCTTTCTTTTTTAAAGTACTTCTGTCTTATCTGTGGCTGACAGGCTTTCTTTGGTATACTTCAGTCGTTGTGCAGCAAATCCATGCTTACAGTTCCTGTCTGTCCAGTTTTCTGTTGTATAGTAGCAAATTAACCTGTAGCATCATCATTATTTTTCCTGGAGAAAGGAAGCTTAAGGCAGTGTTCTCTAAGCGTTTATGCTTGCCAGATGGTTTCAAGAAAAATACCAGACACACTTGACATTACATCACAATCTACATTACATCTTATTTAGAAAATACCAGACATTTATATGTTCTCAATTTGTTTCCCGAACAGAAAGCTCAAATACTGGACTGCCCAGTTCAAAACCAGACACCTGGCTACCCTATAAGCATTATGTTTTGGGTGTGTGTATTTCTCAGATGTGTCCCACGTCAGCATGGATTATAAAAACTCTGATTAGGGAGGTATAGAACCTGAAACCTAAATTGTAGTTTTCCTATGGTTGTGGCTGAAATTTAGTGCTTCTGATTGGTGATATACACCTTCTTTTCAGGAAAACCAGCGAATAATTAAATATTGATGAAGCATACAGCTAACATTTATTCCACTGTACCTTGAACATGACTGTATTCAATTCCTTGTATTGTCATTCAGGTCTCAAGATACTTAAGCTGGCTGTGGCAAAGTAACTTTATTGAAATAGCATGTTAGTATTTAAAACAATATTAATACTATATTTGATTCATTAAATATACAAAGACAAGTTAAAGTGTTTCCATGTGTGTGCTGTTAGTTCTGGCGGGAGGTTTGTCAGATAGTTTTATGTGGTTTCAAACAACATTTTAGCACATTCTTAAAATACCCACAAAAGCCTTTATGTAAAATCTCATAAATGTGAAACACATAAAAATCATTTTTTCCTGTTTCATGTCATTAGGATCAAAGTACAGTAGGTAAGAATACATTTCCCCAAAACCCTTGTTGTAGTCTCTCTCTTAATTAATGTTTCAGGCTCATAGCAAGCTCATAAAATGTGTAATGGGGAAATTGTCTGTATACCCTTTAATAATCTCACTTGATTGCTAGTTCACCCACCATGATGTTAGCACACTTGCTATGGAGGCAGATGTAGCTTTTCCATTCTTTGCCTTTCAGCTCTTCTCATTCTGTTCCAAGAAAGCATTGGCCAGGATAGAACTTGTATTTTCTGAGGAGCTACAAGACACATTATTAGTGCAGAAATTAAACACCATTTTCAAATGCTTCAGGAGGGTTTGAGGGGTTTATTCTAATCGAACAGAGTTGTGACTTCAGTGTGTCTGCTCAGTTGAAGGGTTTCTGTTTTTAATAGGGGTAATGTCTCTGGATAAAGTACTTCATAGGACAGTACTGTGTTCACTATATGCCAAAACTGTGCTTGCTAGCTGATCCATAGTGATGGTCCCTCACTGGAAAGTAACTGCAGTAGTATTGAATTAACTAGGAGAAAAGTATAACAGTCTTCACCATTCTTTAGTTTGATGGCACGTATATGCGGTAAGGAAGGATCTGAGTGGTACTGGGGTCAGTAGCTATATGAGCACTTGTCTACTGTTTTTTTCAGCTTCCTGTGTTTGCACCAGTCTGAGTGAACAGCAAGCAATACATTAGAACCACGCTATTATGAACAGTCTGCTGGATTGTTTACACATTAGGTCCAGTCATGACTAATAGCTAGCAGTGTGAGAGACAAGTTAAACAGTAAAGCAGAAACAAAAGCCAAATTAAAATAGTTATTCAGTGGTGTGACAAATCTTGAGCCTTACAATGTGAGTGTTGAACTCTTATAGCTGTGAGAGTCATGGAAACACTTATAAGTACAAAGTTAAGAGAAACAGGGAATTAATTATTTGCTGTAGCTGTTTAAATTACTGAAATCTGTCGTCTTCATGCTCTGGGAGAATATTCATGCTGTACATCTCTTGCTTAAGGAGAACTTGCGATTCACTGCAGATGCTTGCTAAGTGGGGAAGAAGGAACTATGTAACAATTATTTATTATGCTAAAATGCTAGGATTACTGTTGCAGTCTGCTAAAAGCAAAAAGTTAATCATATGCTCCCTAATCCCTACTATATCTGTTTACTTTACGGTGGATGTTTCATCTACCACATGTCTAATGTGGTATTAAAGGTGCAAAGCAATTAAATCAGCAAAAGAGCAGGTGTGGGATTTTACAGAGTTCATAGTTTTTTCACAGTTTTGCAAGAATGTACTTTTGGCCACTAAAGAAATGAGATTCAGTGTTTTAGGTTTATTCCCTGGCTTATATTAGCTTCCAAGCAGGTTAACAGGTGAATGAATATTTAAACCTAGCCAGTGGCCCTCTGTACCTTCTCGGACAAGGTGGAGATGCTTGCCTGGGAGGGGTATACGTAACACTATGTTATATACCTACTACTGGAACAGTTAGCATCAGATGGTCATGTAAGGAATCTTGGCTTTCTGAAAAGGCCTGTGATATATTAGCAAAAAAGGCAGAAGCGCCAAGTGAGGGGATGTTGAAGTACATAAACAGCAGAAAGGCATTTTCTGGACCTTAACAAATGTGACAATGGCATCTACAGCAGTTCTTTGGGAGATGATGCCCAGGACAGCTTGAAGTTTGACATTCTGCATGAGCCAATAGTCATCACACGCCTGACTAGCAGCTATTAACCACCTTTTAATGTTCCTATCATAAACTCAGATGTCTTTCCCTGTTCATTGATGGACAAGGTCCTGGACAGAAGGAAAGCAAACACGTTGATGACAGACCAGAGCTACGAGACCTGGCTAACCACATGGCTGCAGATCCAGGGACAAACACTGATCATTACTCAAAATCCAAAAAGCCATCCAAAAGTTAGGAAATGGGCATATTGCAGGACCTGAAGGTATTTCGCCTGAACTGTTTCAAGATGACTTGGAACCCCACTGATCATTGGCCTGCATCAGGCGAAGTACCAGCCTTCTGCATGAAATCCATGTCTTGCTTAGGGAACCAAAATGCGTTTGTTCTGAGACAAAATTCAGAGTCTGAGTCGGTGTGGGAGTACGGGTCAGAAACGTGCTGTCAGCCCAGTTTTCCTAACATAAACTGGTTTGACTTTGTGTAAAATGTCGTTATCTCCTAGAGATCTGGCTTTCAATAATGATGTTCAGAAGTGTCAGTTCATTCTTTTCAGCCATGTTGCTAGGATGGACAAAAACATTCCAATGCATCAGACACTCTTACTGCCTTACTCGCATTGGAGAGGGTCCAGCGGAGGGCAACCAAAATGATGAGGGGGCTGGAGCATATGACTTATGAAGAGAGGCTGAGGGACTTGGGTCTGTTTAGTCTGCAGAAGCGAAGAGTGAGGGGGGATTTGATAGCAGCCTTCTACTTCCTGAAGGGAGATTCCAAAGAGGATGGAGAGAGGCTGTTCTCAGTAGTGACAGATGACAGAACAAGGAGCAATGGTCTCAAGTTGTGGTGGGAGAGGTCCAGGTTGGATATTAGGAAAAACTATTTCACTAGGAAGGTGGTGAAGCACTGGAATTGGTTACCTAGGGAAGTAGTGGAGTCTCCATCCCTAGAGGTGTTTAAGTCTCAGCTTGACAAAGCCCCGGCTGGGTTGATTTAGTTGGGATTGGTCCTGCCCAGAGCAGGGGGCTGGACTTGATGACCTTCTGAGGTCTCTTCCAGGTCTATGGTTCTATGATTCTATGGATACCTGGTATAGCCTGCAACACCCCAGAAGTTTATGTATTCAGAGGATTCAGCCATATGTAGAAACTTCACCACAGCATATCTGTTGTGGCACTATCAATGGCAATCATTCTGGCTGGCCCAGTGGTCCTGTGTAGACTATTTTTGACTGGCCCATGGTTTCTAAAAATTTTGGTTTCAGTCTCACTCTGACAGCAGTGAATGAAAATGTCACACAGACTTCAGACTGTTGCATAAAGCTACCTATTTGTTCCCTTTTGTCTTAATTAGCAGACTTTGCTATAAAAATTTCCAGACTCTCTTGGTAGTGAGAAGGAAAAACTATATTATAAAATCCAGCCCTTACTTTCAGCCTGGTTTGTAACTTGCTCTGTAACAGCTGTTGCAGTTAATTGGAATCGGAGGGGTTGTTGCTCAAGTTGGAGAGACGTCTGTAAATACCTCTTTCTCACTAACCAATGTAAGGTTTTTATTCTCACAGGAAAAGTACAATCATGTTTATTAAAACAAGTAATGTAAAATTATGCAAATTAAGTTTATAAGTATCTAGTAGGCTCTCAACAGCAGTCTCAATTTTTTTTCCCCTGGAATTTGGGGTCTTTTGCTTATCTGGGATCCTAATCCTGGAGCTCATTCTGGCTTCCTGATCGCTTATGCGCATTGACTCTCTTCCTGCAGGTATTTTGAAGGTGGAGTCTCCTCTGTCTACCTCTGGGATTTGGATCATGGCTTCGCTGGTGTGATCCTAATTAAAAAAGCTGGAGATGGCTCAAAGAAGATTAAGGGATGCTGGGATTCCATTCACGTGGTGGAAGTTCAGGTACATCCTGTGGGGGCAGCTAATATTCCTAAATGAAAACAAAAGCCAGCTAATTCCAGACAATTAAGGCATACAGGTGCTCAGCTGAACAATGCAAATTGTGTAGGAACTGTGCAAACCTTTCCTGCATTAATTTTTGAAAATCCTTTAAGCAGTTTGGATGAAGATCAGTCAGGGTTGTAATCAGAGATCCCAGAAGGATTGAAATTGTGTTCTCTTCTATGTGACTATGAACATTTTTAATTTAAAGATCTGCAGATAAAATCACCAATAAAGTAATAAAAATGGGGCATTAGAAAGTTAAATTGCTTGAATTATATTTGCCTGTAGAAAATGTATGTGTGAGTGAGACTGTATATATTTTATAATATAAAACATGGGCTTCAGTATGGCCATTTCAGTTTTTAGGCTGCTGAGGTGACGTACATGTGCTTTGCCAACTTTTACGTTTTATGTTTTAACTTTTCTTGATCATCTTTCCCTCCTCTTACCAGGAAAAGTCCAGCGGTCGCACTGCCCATTACAAGTTGACCTCTACAGTGATGTTATGGCTGCAAACTAACAAAACTGGCTCTGGTACCATGAACCTTGGAGGGAGCCTTACCAGACAGGTACTACTATACACTAGCATTGGAGGCTATATCTACATAGGGATAAAAGGCCCACAGCATGGCTAGAGCTGACTCTGGCTCATGAGGCTTCGATTAAGGGGCTAACTATTGCTGTGTTTAGATGGTCAAGCTCAATTTGGATCCTGAGCTGTGGGACCTTCCACCCTCACATGGTTCCATGCCCAAATTTTTTTTATATATATATATATATATATCAGTGTTTCTGAAACTTTTTAAGACCAAGTAACACCAAACAATAATTTTTATGGGGAACACCAAGGCTTGCCCCTTTAAAGGCAGCCATTCCCAAGGGAAAAGTTATTGACCCTCTCCTCCTCCCCCCCAAAAAGAATCCCCCAGGGAAAAGTTGTTGAGCAAAACAAACGAACGAAAAAGGACGGGGAAAAGAAGTTAAGCAAAAAAACCTGAACAGTTTGTCCTTTTATCAGGAGAGCAGGTATTGCCCTTTTAAGAGTGGACATTTTGAACTCTGTTCAGGCATTGCCCTTTTAAGGGTGGCCATTTTGAACTCTGTTCTCCGCGGCACACCGGTGTGCTGCGGAACACCCTTTAAAAAACGCTGGTGAATACAGTGATTTTAATTCAGCCCTGGAGTCTATGCCCCATGAGCACAGTCAACTGATCTGGGCCAGCTACAGATGTTTTATCCCTCTGTAGACCTATTCAGTGTCTTACAAACACAAGGCATGTCCTTCATCATTTGTATTGCAGTAGCACCCAAAAGGCTCAAGCAGGGTGAGGGGCCGTATTGTGCTAAGTGATGTATATGTACTGGGATTTTCCTGCTGCAATCATTAAGACAAGTAACACTTCAGTGACTAGCCTGTTACCATAAGAAGTTTCTCATGGCAGTGTTAACAAATATCGTAAATTCAGTAGGAATGTAGGTACCAGTGTCAGTCTTATTGGTGTGTTTGGGGTGGCGTTGTTGAATTTTCATAGCTTTCACTTGCATGCTTTCCTGTTGAATATCCTTTAGGTTAGATCTTGCATAGCTACAGATGGACTTGTTTGGTTTGCTTCTGCCTACTCTTACAAGATCAGATGGCATTATAAAAATGTGTCTATCTAGAGCCAACCTAGCCTGTGAGATTAATTCTGTCTATATTGTTGCATTTTCCCTAAGACTGCAGGCCTGTGGTGGACAAGAAGTGGCTTGTGGGCTGGATGCAGCCCACCAAGCCCCTGGATCTGGCTCGCAGCTGCCTCACCGGCACCCTTTCTATTAGAGCAGCTACACCCACTTTAAACAACAGGTTGTTGATTACTCTGAGCACTAAGGAGAAAGCTTCACATGGTGTCCCCAGCCCTAGCAAAATCTCCAAGCTCCCATTGGTCAGTTTCTGGCCAATAGGAGATGAGAAATGTTGCTGAAAGCAGGGGCCGTGAATGAAGCCTCTTCACTCCCTCACTGCCCCCTACCCCCCTCCCCGCTTTCCCTCTTTGTGTTGGAGTGGAGCTGCATGGAGCAGCCCACCCAGCACATAGGCAGGATTCCTGCAGAGTTGCTGTTTGGGACACACCTAGGTAAGTGCCTCTGAGCCAGAGCCTGCATTTGCCCCCCAACTACCTACTCCAGGCCACCACCTAAACCCTTTGCACCCCCTTCCCCACCTCCTCCAGGTCACAATCCCTCCCTGACCCTGCATTCCCTTCTGCACCCTTCCCGCAGGCCAGAATCTTCTTCTGTACCCATAACCCTTCCTGGACCTGGCATCCCAAGTCCCTGACTCAGATCATAACCCAGTCTCCCTTATACACTCCGCCCCATGGCCTTAACCCCACATCCCCTCCACAGCAAATTGCATTGCCTTTTCAGGAAAAGGTCAGTCTTTTGTGAGTAGGATGCCTAGTTTGTCTAAATAGTCGTAAGTGTTGCTGCTGAAGGCACTTTTTATTGAGTAGTAGTGGTTATCTGAAATACTGGTAGTGGCCAGTAATTTAGCTCCACAATGAGAATCTCTAAAACGCACATTGACTGCAATAAGGCAGACAGTGCATACTCTAAAATGAATAGAACAGTTCATATTGCTACAAGTGTCCATGACAGGTGTGAATGGGGAAAGAGGTAATATAACCAGAGAGCAGAACTGAAGCACTGTGCTGCTATTGGAAACACCAAAAACTTGTCATGGACCTACATGATTTTTTCTTTTGTTGACGTTTTAGAGAAACTAATGGAAAAGTAAAAATGTGCATCTGGAGACAGTTGTGCATTACGTTGTTTGAAAATGTTTATAGTAATTATACCTGGGTTATGGTGACCTGGACAAATAACTACCGCTAGGCCTTCCTAACACATTCAGTCTTAGCTGTGAAATGGAGACCAGGAATTTGACTCTGGCTATGGCCTTGAACTGCATGACAGCTTGTGCCAAGGAAAACAATAACCTGTTGAGAGTGCTTGTCCTCAGTACACCTTGGCCTGCTCTACTAGGCTTTGTTTAGTTTGACTTTCCCTCTGAGCTTTAATGAGGAAATTCATGCTTCTGTCGTCATTTTGACAGCAGATCATGTAATTCATATGTGATGCATTAAAGCAGAGGCCTGCTTCCAATGTAAGTAACTATAAAAAAGCCACTAGGGAAATGATGCACCACGTCTGCACAAACAATGGAAAACTCTGAAACTCAACTTAGCTTCAAGCCTGAGATTTTCTGCACTAATGCCATAGTAGCTTTATTTATGGAAAATAGCTTTGTCAGAATCCAGTGCAAATGGATAATCAACAAATCTCCAGACTCCTCTGAAAAGCTAGCATGCTGTGTGTGCAGGCAGAGATCGTTGTATGTCTGTCTAAGGCACAGTGCTTAGGCGTTTAGCTGACAACTCCTCAAAGCAAGAGTACTTTTCTCTTCATGCTTTAAAGCTGTTGTGTCCAACACGCTAGCCACGAGCCACATGTGGCTACTTGGCCAATGGAGTGTGGCTAGTTCTAGTTTGCTGTAGCAGTAGCCGCTGTAGGTGGCTACTGCTTCAGAACTAGTTGGACACCACAGCTTAAAAGCCTGTGTGTCCCATCACCTAAGGTGTATCTTATTCTTAGGAAAAGAACTATATATTTTCCTAGGTAGGCGTTTTATGCAGTCTACCCAAGAATTGAAGTAAAATCATGTTTTTAAATCAATGTGGTGCTTAATTTTATTTTTTTCACTGACATTTTTCGAAACCCTGTATTTTTAGGATCACCAGTGTAGTTTTGAAATAACTTTGGGGCTATTTAAACTTAGAATAGCACTATCCCTGAGGTTCATTGCAACCTTTTAAGAGTTCACAAGTTCCAAAATACTCTGTCTTGTGATTTGATGGCAGAGTTGTTTTTGATGCCTCAAAAGGGAATTCTGTGGGGAGCCATAATTTGGTCTCCTTGTCATAAATTGTGTGCTTTCCACCAACGACTAACTTGGTGGAAGAAGCAGATGCAGAGGAACAGCTAATGGAATGCCTCCTAATTTACCCACTCTGGCAACTACAAAAATCTGGGCAAGTCTCACATTTAAAGGTTATGGTGCTGTGCTAAGGGAACCATGTGTAGCTTAGAATGGAAACACTTGCTCCTCATTAATTCCCATTCCTGTTGATGATGTTACTCTTGATAAGGCCAATCCAGCATCACTATTAAGTGCCTGGACAGTTGGGTCAGGAAGTGTTCTTTCTCAATCATTACATGGTACCCCTCTTCTGCAGTCTTTTCCTGTTGGTAGAGTATTGTCTCCGGGCACAAGTACCATATATGTCATACTCTGGACCTCTTCCTTGTTTGCCTGTTCTTTCCCTGCCTTCATCTGGATTCTTTGTGTTACTTTAGACAAGTGGGTCCCTGTTTCATCTGTGGAATTCTGTTATCCAAACTGTTTATCTAATTGAACGGTCACAGGTTATTCCTGAAAAATGCTTATTCCAGTTTGAGAATAACTTTATTTTCCAAGTTCTTTCATTATGAGTGATTTTCCCCAAGTAGTTTCCTGGGTATTTTAAGTGTTGCATTAGGGCAGGGGTAGGGAACCTTTTTTGGGTTGGGGACCACTGATCCACAGAAAAATCCGTTTGGGGCTGCACACAAGAGAGAACCAAAAAGCAAAACAAACCTTCACTGATGTGGCCTCCCACTGAGGAGAGAGACTCCCATTTCCCTTGCACACCAGAGCCTAGGGAGCCCCAGGTTTGTAGACTGTGTGCCCCCAGCCCTGTAGTGGTGTAGCCGGGGGGGGGGGGGGGGCGGGAAGGGTCTGGAGTGACAGCACAGGCTCCCCAATGCTGGGGGGGAGCCTTAGGGGCCAGATCCAGGCAAGCTGAGGGCCACAGGTACCCCATCCCTGGTTTAGGGCAATTGGAATGTTATACTCTGTCAGAATTGTATTGGCAACAAATAGATAATATGTGTGAATTTAATGGCACTGTAACTTCTCTGTGAAATATTTACATGATTCAGTGAGTGGCATACCTCTTTTCCATTTAAATAAGAATCCTTGACCAACTCTAAAGGTTTTGCTATTTAAATACACATTGCAATACTATACCTTTCCAGATGACATAACAAATGCACTTTTTCATTTACAAACGGTTTAATCTTTATATTTGGAGTTGGTGATTTAAGATGAGTTTTTATAAATAAAATTTTCAGGGGAAAGTGTTTCTTCTTGTGATCAGAAACAGGAAAACTTTCATGTTTTTCTTAATGTTTATTTGATATTCCCTTTTTTTGTTTGAGTATTTTAGTTCAAACTTTTGTTTTGAAATTTAAATTGAAGAAAATTGAAACGGAAACAATGCTTTGATTGACCTGATCAGAAACTTGTTTTGGTTTTTCCATTTTGCGACATTTTTTGAGATTTTACTTTTTTTTCCTGATTCAAGACAAGAAAAATTGCTGAATTCCCCAAAGTTCCAATAAATATCCTGCCTAGCTCTATACAGTTCAGTGATCCACTGATAATAACTTGGAGGTAGAAGGTTTGGAGGGAATTCAAGTATAGGTGACTTCTTATTAGATGCTTCATGAAGAAATCTATGTGGAACAGACGTGCTACCTAGGTACAGTGTTATATAAGGGTTTATGATAGTTACATGCCTAGAAAACTATGTTATATAAAAATTCATTTTATAGATTGAAGACTAAATCTGAAAAATAGGGTTAAAATTCCAGACATGACAAAACTGTATATGTTGCAGAGGGTGTGGGTTCTGGGAGGGTGCTTAGGACATGGGGTTGGAGCATAGGAGGGGGTTTGGCTAGGCAGCTCTGAGTGCTGACTGCAGGGGTGGGGACCTGCTGGCAGAGACAGTGTGCAGAGCTGCCTGGAACAGCTAGCATGGGGAACCGCTTGCAGGGAGTTGCCCAAGGTGAGCACCACCCTAGATCCAGCACCCCCCACGCCACCATCCTGACCCACGCACACACCCACCCCACTCAAACTCCCTCCCATAAGTACGCACTATACAAAAGAAATGCATGCAACATGAAAATGGGTCACTAAAGGAAAACTTAATTATGTCAAGTGTGCTATGTAAATGCACATTATATAAGGGATCACTCCCTCTGCTTATGCAATGAAATTATAGACACCCTCTGATTCGTTGCAGAACTAGGCTTCTATTGGTCTGAAAGGAGAAAAGATAGACTTTTATCACCAGAATCCTCCCACAGAAGGCATGAAGTGTCAGTATGAAATCTTTATTTTTGCAGTTGCCTAAACAAGGATGCAGTCCTAAGCACTTCATGTTCTGGAGACAAGCTTGGACTCAGTTCAAGAGAACTGCAAATTGAGGCAGTGCAGGCCAGATGGAGGAAGTAACTCCCAGCTTCACATCCGACATTGGCAGGCTTCAGTAAATATGAGGGCTGAGGTTGCAACTCGGAAAAGGACAGAGTGAATCGGTCACTTATGTGTAGTCTGCATTGACTGGGAAGAACAGAAGGAAATAGTGCATGGTTGAAAGTGAAACAGGCCATCTTTAATTTACAGGGAACAGGACAAATACCAGATCTATCTAGGTCAAATATTATTGCCTTGCATGCTGTCCTCCCGTGGATACAAGTAAACCCCATTCATGTTCAAATCTGATGCAGAGCAGATGCTGTTTTTTTCCTAACACATTGGAAATGCTTGTGTAGCTAGGCAGGCAGTTATTTGGGAGGTAGGGGGAGATGGGACTGAGGTGTAGTTTTGGCAGTGGGCACTTTTATTCAAGTTAAAAGCAACTTGCTTAATTTTGCTCCCATTAATGCAAAGGGGTGTGATAGCCAAAATGTTGGTGAAGCTTTGGTGCTCCCAATTTAGAGGTAAGATGAACAGGTGTCTTCTGAGATGCTTTTATGCACAAAAAACGTTTGTGTAGCTTTTGTTAAGTGAGGTTGAACATTGCAGGGAAGTGCTAATTTGTGGAGAAGGAAGCTGGCTCACAAGCTATAGTTTATCTACGTCTGGAGGTGTGAGAAGGGGAGAATATAAATCTGTAGCCTGGAATTTCAGATTAAAGCACCGCAGGGGTGGTGATTTTTTTTTTTGTCAGATTTGAAATGCATAAATAGTGAAGGTGGAAACCTTGCACTGCAGAATGAAGGCTGGTCTGTTGCAAGCTGAGCTTTCCCTGTATTCAGGAGGAAGTGCCCTGTGATATATCGCTGTGCAGTAAAACACCAATACAGACATTCTGCCATTTATCATAATAGGAAAATCCTCCCAAGCTTGTGCTCTGCAATTAGGCAGGCCATATATTTTAGTCAAGTAGAGCGTTCGTGTAAAGGCCTATCCCACAGATTTCCAGATGTTGTAGAACTAAGTGAAAAGTGAGGGAATGTATTTCCACGAAGGAGGATCTTTTTAAGATGCAGTAGTCACAGGCATTGTGCGCCTCCTTAGCAGATGCCTGGTTACCTAAATGATCTGTGTCTGGGGCAGAGAGTTGAACCAGTAATTCTTTTGTTTCAATTTGGATTTCATTTGCATTCAGTGTTTTTGGGTTTTATTGACTTCAAGGCTCAAAACCAAAACACCAATTCAGTTACCGATTTTGAGCTGGTTTAAATCAAAATTCAGTCGTCTTTGAAGTAAATTAAGAGTTGCAACTTTTAATTTTTGGCCATATGTTTATTTTTTTTAACCTTTAACTTTGCATGAGTGTTCCAGTATTTTTCTGTTGTCAAACATAATATTTTCTATGAGGTATTTGAGCGAACTAAACATCTTCCAGTATTTGCTCTTTCATGTTGGACGTTTGCAGTGAAAGGATAAATTTGAGTTTGGGGAATGAGTCCTGCTTTGTTAGATTTGCTGGAGGGAGAACCTTCCCTAGGGATGGAAGGGAGGAGGAGGCCTGTTCCAAGAGGGAGAAGGATTGGAGAGCCATTACCTTGGCCTTAGAAAAGTATTCTAGGACCAGAGAACATTCTACCTCTTCTCTCTGTAGGGGGGAACCTCAGAGACTTCTGCTATCTAGCAATAAAAGACCCACAGCACATTTCAGAACCCAGGTCAGCTGGCTCAGGCCCACAGGGTCTAAAAATAGCATTGTAGATACAAGCTCAACTGGAGATTACAGCCTCATCAGGTTTCAAAGCCCAGGCTCCAACCTGGATCCAAATGTCTACACTGTTATTTTTAGCCTTGCAGACTGAGCCAGCTGATTTGGGTTCTGGGACTCCCTGTGGGTTTTCCAATACTGTGGGGATGTACTCTCATAGGTGGTTCATATGTTCTCTGCTGCCTTGTGCTGGCAGATCCTGAGCTTCCCCTCTCCCTCCCAACTCATGGGCTTGGCCTCCTTTTCTTCTCATTTCTACCAGGAAGGCCTGTCTCTGTATAGTCTTGTGCATATTTTGTTATTTTATAATAAATATTTCAGTTCAGTTCCAGTTCAGGTTCTGTATACAGCATCAAATGTTTAGGTCAAGTTCAGATCCGGTTCAAGGAAAAATAGTAGTTTGCTCTGGGCTTGCCAAATGAATAATACTTTGGGGTTCAATAGAATGGATGAGGTTCACTAGTAATTGCACAGGGAATTCCTTCTGCTTCTGCATGTGAACTTTTCATACTTTCCAGTTGTCCTTCCCTATCCCTTTATGTGACTGGAAGAGCATGCATAGATCAGCAGGGCGCAGAACTAGTTTTCTTTCACAAGATGGGTAGCTTAAGGCTTTGAACATACTTACCACTTGGGGAAGAGGCTGAATGGTTGAATATAGGTGGGTTTGAAGGCCATGCACAAGCAGAAATCTTCAGTGGTGTTCTGCAAAACTGTAGCAATACTGGAATGTGAGTTAACACCCTCAATTGTATTTTGAGGGATCTGGTTTGAATTTACAAAGAAACTTGCTAGAAACTGCCAAGTTTGCCTTGCTTGATGTCCAAACATTTTGACTTTTTTCCCCACCATGATCTGCCAGGCTTGTGAACCTTTTGGTCAAAACTGGTCATTTTTAATTCCCTTAGGGAAGTTTGCTCTTTTTTCCATTCCACAACAGTTGTATACTTTGGTGGGGGTTCTTCAGAATTACATGGCTGAATTTCCCTCAGATCTTCTACTATTCTCCGGGACGCTCAGAATGGATCAAAATACTTATCCAACTTTTCTCTTTCATTTTACCTTTTTTCCCTGTAAATAACCTTGCAAAATGTCCAGAGAGCAGTCATCCATCTGTACGCAGCTGCTGTGTTCTGCATATGAGATGCCCCAAGTCTCTCTTACTAGCAATCCAAAGCTTAATATACCTAGTAGACTGAACTTCCCTCAGTTGGACTTGCAGCAGATGGCTTGGGAAATGAGGCAAGGAAGCCAGCCAGTGTACATCTTGGATGGGAGAGGAGTAACTGAGACATGTAGACGGGACTAGGCTGCTTCTGGAGTGTTAGCTTTTTTTGACTGAGCTCACTGGCAGATGGGGAGTAACAGTGGGAAGATGAGCTGCTTGTTAACATCAACTTACGGAATGGAATTTCCCTTCAAAGTAAATTAGCCCCCTTTTATAGCAGCTGTAGGCTTTCTGCTTGAAACCCTACATTAACAGCCCACTGAAGGAGACTTAAAAAAAAGAAAAGCTGCTGTTTGTATAACATGGCTGTAGACTGATTCCTAACTCCCTTAAAACAGCCTCTCATAACATCTGGGCTTCTACAGCACATAAAAATGTTTTCCTTCTGGCAGCAGATTTTATGGAGACGTAATAAAATACGTTTTATAAAAATAATTCTATTTTCAGATTGTGTTTTGCCAGTAAGCGGGGCCTGACCAGGTGTGGAGGAGATTCAGTGGGGAGCCTGTGGAAGTAAATCAGCCATTTCCAATGCCCCCCAGTGTCCCAGATTTGGTCAATTTACTGATGGCCCTCAACCTCACATAATGTGTGCTTATATAGTTCAGATTTACGTTCATCCTTTATTGCAGTCAGATCCTTTTTGTAGGCAACATGTCCTGTTGTAATGTAAACAATGTGAGTAATGTAAGGGAAAAACTTAACATTCTTCCCCTCTTCCACCCCTCTCCCTTCTGCCCCTCCCAGGTTATCTTTTTGCCTTCAAGGTTCCAATTTAATTACATGCACCTCTTGGCTTGTTAGACACTTAAAAGGAGAAACTTGTAGCTGCTCTAGATTTTCAGACTAGAACTCGGGCAGGGAGGGAGGGGAAGGAGAGGGTGTCTCCCCGCTCCTGGGAAGTTTGGGGCAAGGGGCCCCACTTACCTGGTCCAGTGGCAGGCAAGATGGCAAGCCCCACCTGGCCACTCTTTTGGTGGTGTAGCTGCCTCACTCGGCAGTATAGTTCTGCCCTGTGCTCGCTGCCCCCAGTAGTCGCTGTGAGTATAGCATCCCTCTGAACAGCCATGAGAACATAAGAAAGGCCAGACTGGGTCAGACCAAAGGGTCGTCTAGCCCAGTATCCTGTGCTCAACTGTTGCCAAAACCAGGTGCACCAGAGGAAGTGAACTGAACAGGGAATCAAGTGATCCTTCTCCTATCATCTATTTCCCGCCTCTGACAAACAGGGCTAGGGACACCATTCCTACCCATACTGGCTAATAGCCATTGATGGACCTAACCTCCATGAAATGTATCTAGTTTAATTTATCTAATTTCTGGAAAATATTCCTATTTCAGGCGCTTCCTGTTTTCCTGGCACAGCCAAATACTGACCTTGCTTTAAATTAAAAGAGGAAGCTGCATACCAAATTTAATGGTCCCAGCTCTTACTATTTAGGAGAAACTTTAAAAAAAAATAGTCTTGCAGCACCTTAAAGACTAATGAAACATGTAGATGGTATCATGAGCTTTCTGTGGGCACAACCCGCTTTCAGAGGGGTTGTGCCCATGAAAGCTCATGATACCACCTACATGTTTCATTAGTCTTTAAGGTGCTGCAAGACTATTTGGTTTTTTTAAGTTTTTCCAGTTAGACTAACTCAGCTACCCCTTTGAATGAAGCATTTAAGAGAAGTTCTTGAACAAATGGACTCACAGACAGATGCACATTTCTAAAATATATTGATAGATGTTAGCAAACTGTTATGGTATTTCTTTCCCAAACCATAGCAGTTTGGGACATCCCCTGTATTTCTCCCACTTCTGCTGGAAGATAAATAATTTTCAAGGTGCAGATAACTGGGAAATTCTGAATTGAGAGTTTGTTCCCAAATTTGGTTAGTAATAGCACTGAGCTGAAGAATAAAGAAACAGCTGTTTTACAGAGACAGCCCCCAGATGTTAGACAGACTGCTCCATGCAGTGTGCACCTCATCAGTAGCTCTGCGGGCTGCGAATCGAGACAGCTTCTGTGTTGCCCTTCTTTCTGTCTCCATCCAGCCCTGCAAATTTGCAGCTATCTGCAACTGCGGACATGGATGCAGATATCTGCAACTCTTTTTTGTGGATACAGATGTGGGTATAAATTTTAGCCTTGCAGGCCTTTTCCCACCAAAGGAAAATTACATGCATTGTGTGTCTACTGCAGCTGCATAATGAACAATAAATAGCCACCTCTGCAGCACCTCTCCCCTTTGATTAAGCTGAGATGGTAGGTGGGTGCTTATGCAAACCAAAAAGGGGATCTCATGGTGCTGTGGAGTTATTGCCAAGGTGAAACGTGATTACTGAGAAATTGTGGAAGGAAACCAACATGACTCCTGTGTCTCCAGCCTGGGACTTCTTGTTTTTCATGTGAGAAGGTTGCTTGAGTTGGCCAGTGTACTGATCACTAATGAGATGTATACTCTAATGAGATGGGGTTTCCCATTTAGGCAACAAACGTGCATTTTATTCTGAAAAAGGCTGCATTTACTTTACAACATGTACCACTTTCTCCCGTCCCTGCTGTTAGTATTGGGGAACTATCGCTGAACCCTTCCTGCCTCATTTCTCCATTATAACTAGCTCTTTTTATTTTGTCTCCAGATGGAAAAAGATGAAACTGTGAGCGATTCGTCTCCACACATAGCCAATATTGGACGCTTGGTAGAGGTAAGTACACAAGGGCCATCACAACTTTAGGCACCATCATTGGCAGTGTGAGCAATGCACTGTGAGTGTGTATCCCACAATGCCTGGTGACACCTTCAGTGGCATTGAGGAAGCACTTTGACAATGATCAGCAGTAACCTGAATCTGTGTGACAGTTGCTTACGTGGTGCTTTCCATGTTTTTTTCCTAATAGGCTATGTTGACATTTGGGGCTGCATATCAGATTCAGAAAATGATTAAAATGCCTGTATGTGTACTCGTAATGATTGCCATGTGAATTTGTAGAAAAGGAAAATATGATATATGCTCTTATAAACCTTGCTTTTCTTGATCCAGAAAAAGCACTATAACACTCAGCAAAACACACATGCTAGACAGGAAAAGGCAGACCCTCACAACTATGTAGGTCCAGCTATCATTGTGAAAATTGAGTGAAGGGGAAACGGAGGCATCCCAGAAAGTGGAAAGGAATGGGGGAAGGGAAACTGGTAAAGAACTGTGCATATGTTGCAAATCTGCTCATTCTGCAGCATTATTAAAACTTGAGGATTTCCATTTGTTTCTCCATTGTTTTCATTTTCCGCTCAGTTGCATCCCTAGCAACTGCTTGATTCTCTTTTCTGTCCTGCTTTTTGGCTTCCCAGCATTCATTTCATTCCCTTTTTCCTGTATTGGAGCTTTGCAGTATGTCCTTCTTTGCTGCATGTTGGGTTACGTCTAGACTGCAGACTTGCGTCCACACTGCAAAAGCACATTGAAAAAGCAATCTGAATGGATGCTCTTTCACATGTAAGCTGTGATTACCTGTGCCTTTTCCTCTTTCCTGTCCACACGTGCCTTTTTGTGAAAGAGCTCTTTCGCAAAAAGGCTTCTTCCTCATAGAATGAGGATTACCGATGCTGGAAAAACCCCTGTGTTCTTTCAGGTTTTTTTTTTCTTGCAGAAGAACTCAATTGCAGTGTGGACGTTCCTCAAGTTTTGTTGGAAAAATGGCCTTTTTTTTCCGACAAAACTATAGTGTAGACATACCCTTGGCTTCTTTCTTATCTGGCAGAGGTGCATGGGGGTGTTCCTGACAGTCACATCTGCTGAGGCACAGGGGACAATGTGCAGAAGCAAGATTATTAAATTCAAGAATAGCATTGAAACTCTTCATTCTATATGCCTCTTTTGCAATTTATCAATCACTTTTGTCACTGTTCCTTGCTTGGCACCACTTGGTAAGTGGTGCTCTGGTTGGGAAGATGTTAGAGGGGATGACACATGGGCAAAAGAATTTGCAGAGGTTGTGATGAAGTTTAACCGGGAACAAATTCTAAAATCACGCTACACTTCTTTATAGGCAGGAATCATTCTAGCATACATCTCATTGCTGTGGGTAAGCAGGGAAACCAGGGTACATCCACTGCATGTTTGTGGCTTCTGCCTAGCTCTACATGCAGCTCTCACTTATGTACAACTTTGGTCCCTGCACAAGTGATTGCCGAATGGCGCGGGATGATGCCCTTCAATGGAAGAAGGGAACAAACTTGATGCGCTACAATTTGCGATACAGGATTCAGGAAGGTATCTCCAGGAAACGTTCCTGGAGATTGGCATGCATCAACCCTGTTCTGTTGTACCAATTAGTTACACAGAGCTCAGAAACAGCAGCCTCCTACTTCTCTGTTCCCTAAACCAGTGTTTCTCAACCAGTGGTATGAGTACTGTTAGGGGTACTTGAGAGAAGTCAGGGGGGGAGGGTACGTCAACACAACTGAAATTTGAAGAAAACTGAATTTTTGTTTTAAGTTTTATTATTTTTGTACTTTTTACACCCAAAAATTCCATCGCCTGCCAGCTACGATAAAGTTTTTTAAACAAATGTGTTGCAACGGTAGAAAAAATTTTGTGCATCTGAAAACTGTAGGTACGGGAGGTACTTACATATTTTTAAAAGGGGTACTTTAGTTTAAAAAAAAAAAAGTTGAGAAACACTGCCCTAAACCCACCTCCACAATACACATGCCACAGGCACTTATCTGTCTGATTTCCTACTTCCTACTCTACAGAGAGCAACTGCTGAGACTGACTGGGCACCTCAGCAGTGGCGAACAGTTCCTGACTGCCTGTTGCACTGAGCGACCCTATTGAGAGCTCTACACCTTCGTCTAGCTCCACCTCTTCATCCATATCTTTGTTCTCTGGGTTAGATCCTTTCTCCATGCCCTCCAAAGTGTCCACTAGGCTCTTGATGGTGGAGGTGGGGGCATCACTAAGGATAGCATCCAGCTCCTTATAGAAATGGCCCATCTTATGCGCAGCACTGAAGCGATGGCTTGCGTCCTTCATCCTGTGGTACCTCAGCTCCTTTATCTCCATCTTCACTGCGGTGTGCCCCGATCATAGCACTTTTCGCACAAGCCTAGAGAAATGTGCCCATAAGCATCCCAATTCCGATGGGTCATGTGCAGCTGGGACTGCACAGACTTCTCTCCCCATATACTGATCAGATCCAACCCACGACAGCGCTCTTGGTGTGATAGCAGCCATGGTCACCTGGGAAGATGCAATGAGACCTCTCCATGCCAAGACACAAGCAGGAAATGGAATTTAAAATTCCCATGGTTTGAAAGCGGGAGGGACAGATTGCTGCCCTGCAACCAGGTAAACCGTTCAAACCACTGACCAGAGCTGTCAGAATGGGCATGATGGGACACTTCCTCAAGGCCAAACAAAGCGATTAAAGCCATCATCATGGCTACACTGGCTCTTGGTTGATAAGAAAGGGAAGGGAAAAGAAAATCTCTTGTGGGGGTGAAAGTATTGTTGCCAAAACCAGGCATTTCTCCCCCAAAGATGCATTGCAGTGTGTGCGCTCTTAACGGTTTTGTTACCAAAAGGCAGTTTTTGGCAACAAAACTTGGTAATGTAGACAAACTAAGTGCATAGTAGTTGCTTCTCACAGCACTTGACTTTGTTGCCATTGTCAGTCCTGTATCCTCAGCATGCTAAGAGTCCAGGGTAGGATTGCGTTAATTGCTGCAAAAGGGGTGAGGAGCACACCTGGCAGCTGTTTTTACCACATCATTTTGTAGAAAAGCTTTTATCCTCCTTGATTTTCATACTTCATAGTCACTTACTTTGAAAGGAGAGGAGAAGTTAAATTAGTGTGTGCGCACAATACTGTTGCTAAAGAAAATCAAACACTCAAAGCATCCTGGATAAAGCACCCTTAATTTTGATCCTTTTGTTGCAGTGGCCAGTTATTTAGGCCAGAGAGAATCATAGAATAGTAGAATTGGAAGGGACCTTGAGAGGTCATAAAGTCCAGTCCCCTGCTCTCATGGCAGGACCAAGCACCATCTAGATCAGGTATGGGCAATAATTTTTAAAAGGGGGGGCCATGTCACAAATTTCTGGCTTCTTGTCCTGTCCTCAGAAGCCAAGGAGAACAATTTTTCTCCCTTCTCCTTGTAAAACCCTTTTAGGTACTTGAAAACTGCTATCATGCCCCCTCTGTCGTCTTTTTTCTAAACTAAACAAGCACAGTTCCTTCAGTCTTCCCTCATTGCTCATGTTTTCTAGACCTTTAATCATTGCTCTTCTCAGGACCTTCTCCAATTTCTCCACATCTTTCTTGAAATGTGGTGCCCAGAACTGGACACACTACTCCAACCTAATGAGGCCTAATGAGTGCAGTGTAATGAGTGCACTTTTGGGAGAGGGGGAGCCTATACAGGAAGGATGGGCTCCACCTAAACCAGGGTGGAACCAGACTGCTGGCACTAAACATTAATAAGGCCGTAGAGCAGTTTTTAAACTAAGAGATGGGGGAAAGCCGATTGGTGTGGAGATGCACGTAAATCGGAGAGCGACTTCTCTTAGAGGAGAATCCGTTGATAGAGATTCTCTAAGCTGTAGTCGGAAAGAGAGGAGGGGAGAGGGCAAACCATGGGCCAGAGCTGACAAACAACCGCATACAAAGGAATCCAATGCATCAGGGAAGGGCAGACAAATAACCAGTGGCAAATTTTTAAAGTGCTTGTACACAAATGCTAGGAGTCTGACTAATAAGATGGGTGAACTAGAGTACCTCGTATTAAATGAGGAGATAGACATAATAGGCATCACTGAAACCTGGTGGAATGAGGAAAATCTGTGGGACACAATCATACCGGGATATAAAATATATAGAAAGGATAGAGCAGGCCGGGTGGGTGGCGGAGTGGCACTGTATGTGAAAGATAATGTAGAATCAAATGAAATAAAAATATTAAGTGAATCAACATGTTCCATAGAATCGCTATGGATAGAAATTCCATGCTCCAATAATAAGAAATTAGCAGTAGGGATATATTACCGACCACCTGACCAGGACAGCGATACTGACATAGAAATGCTGAGGGAGATTAGAGAGGCTACCAAAATAAAGAACTCTATAATAATGGGGGATTTTAATTACCCCCATATTGACTGGATACATGTCACCTCAGGAAGAGAAGTGGAGATAAAATTTCGCAATGGCTTAAGTGACTGCTTCTTGGAGCAGCTAGTGCAGGAACCCACAAGGGGAGAGGCAATTCTTGATTTAGTCCTGAGTGGAGTGCAGGATCAGGTCCAGGATATAACCGTTACAGGACCGCTTGGGAATAGTGACCATAATATAATAACATTCAACATTCCTGTGGTGGGAAGAACACCTCAGCAGTCCAGCACCCTGGCATTTAATTTCAAAAAGGGGAATTACGCAAAAATGAGGAGGCTAGTTAAACAGAAATTAAAAGGCACAATGACTAGAGCCAAATCCCTGAAAGCTGCATGGAAACTTTTTAAAGACACCATAATAGAAGCCCAACTTAAATGTATACCCCAAATTAAAAAACATAGCAAGAGACCTAAAAAAGAGTCACCGTGGCTTAACCACCATGTAAAAGAAGCAGTGAGGGACAAAAAGGCATCTTTTAAGAAGTGGAAGTCCAATCCTCATGAGATAAATAGAAAGGAACATAAACACTGTCAAATCAAGTGTAAACATGTAATAAGAAAAGCAAAAAAAGATTTTGAGGAACAGTTAGCCAAAAACTCAAAAAGAAATAACAAAATGTTTTTGAAGTACATTAGAAGCAGGAAGCCTGCTAAAAAACCTGTGGGTCCCCTAGATGATCGAGCTATAAAAGGAGCAATCAAGGACGATAAAGCCATTGCGGAGAAACTAAATGATTTCTTTGCTTCAGTCTTTATGGCTGAGGACGTTGGGGAGATTCCTCAATCTGCACCGTCCTTTGTGGGTGATGAATCTGAGGAACTGTCCCGGATTGAAGTGTCATTAGAGGAGGTTTTGGAACAAATAGAAAAACTTAATGTTAACAGATCTCCAGGACCGGATGGCATTCATCCAAGGGTTCTAAAAGAACTTAAATGGGAAATTGCTAAGCTATTATCTGTGGTTTGTAACCTAACCTTTAAATCGGCTTCCGTACCTAATGACTGGAAGGTAGCCAACGTGACACCAATATTTAAAAAGGGCTCTAGAGGTGATCCTGGCAATTACAGACCGGTAAGTCTAACTTCAGTACCGGGCAAATTAGTCGAAACAATAGTAAAGAATAAAATTGTGAAGCATGTAGAAGAACATAATTTGTTGGACAAAAGTCAACATGGTTTCTGTAAAGGGAAATCCTGTCTTACTAATCTGTTAGAGTTCTTTGAAGGGGTTAACAAACATGCGGACAAGGGGGATCCAGTAGATATAGTATACTTGGATTTTCACAAAGGTCCCTCACCAAAGGCTCTTGTGTAAATTACATGGCCATGGGATAAGAGGGAAGGTCCTTTCTTGGATTGAGAACTGGTTAAAAGACAGGAAACAAAGGATAGGAATAAATGGTAAATTTTTAGATTGGAGAGGGGTAACTAGTGGTGTACTCCAAGGGTCAGTCCTGAGACCAATCCTTTTCAACTTATTCATAAATGATCTGGAGAAAGGGGTAAGCAGTGAGGTAGTAACGTTTGCAAATGATACCAAACTGTTTAGGATAGTCAAGACAGAAGCAGACTGTGAGGGACTCCAAGAAGATCTCACCAAACTGAGTGATTGGGTAACAAAATGGCAAATGAAATTTAATGTGGATAAGTGTAAAGTAATGGACATGAGCAAAAATAACTCCAACTATACGTACAGTATGATGGGGGCTAATTTGGCTACGACAAATCAGGAAAGAGATCTTGGAGTTATCTTGGACAGTTCTCTGAAAACTTCCACACAGAGTGCAGCAGCGGTCCAAAAGGCAAATAGGATGCTAGGAATTATTAGGAAAGGGATAGAAAATAAGACCCAGAATATCTTACTGCCCCTGTATAAAACTATGGTACGCCCACATCTTGAATACTGTGTACAGATGTGGTCTCCTCACCTCAAAAAAGATATTTTGGCCTTGGAAAGGGTTCAGAAAAGGGCAACTAAAATGATTAGGGGTTTGGAACGGGTCCCATATGAGGAGAGGTTAAAGAGACTGGGACTTTTCAGTTTAGAAAAGAGGAGACTGAGGGGGGATATGATAGAGGTCTATAAAATCACGAGTGGTGTGGAGAGGGCTGATAAAGAAAAGTTATTTATTAGTTCCCATAATAGAAGAACTAGAGGACACCAAATGAAATTAATGGGTAGCAGGCTTAAAACTAATAAAAGAAAGTTCTTCTTCACACAGCGTGTAGTCAACCTGTGGAACTCCTTGCCAGAGGAGGCTGTGAAGGCTAGGACTATAATAGAGTTTAAAGAGAAGCTGGATAAATTCATGGAGGTTAGGTCCATAAAAGGCTATTAGCCAGGGGATAAAATGGTGTCCTTGGCCTCTGTTTGTCAGAGGCTGGAGAGGGATGGCAGGAGACAAATCGCTTGATCATTGTCTTCAGTCCACCCTCTCTGGGGCACCTGGTGCTGGCCACTGTCGGCAGACAGGATACTGGGCTAGATGGACCTTTGGTATGACCCAGTACGGCCATTCTTATGTTCTTATGTAGAGTGGAAGAATGATTTCTCATGTCTTGCTCATAACACTCCTGTTAATGCATCCCAGAATCGTATTTGCTCTTTTTGCAACAGTGTCACGCTGTTGATTCATATTTACCTTGTGGTCCATCCACTATGATCCCTCAATCCCTTTCTGCAATATTCCTTCCTAGGCAATCGCCTCTCATTCTGTATGTGTGAAACGGATTGTTCCTTCCTAAGTGGAGTACTTTGCATTTGACCTTTTTAAACTTCATCCTACTTACCTCAGACCATTTCTCCAGTTTGTCCAGATCTGGAATAATGGATCTGGGCGAGAAAGTATCCCTTCCAAATGTACTGTGGCACAGCAGTTGTACCAAAAGCCACCAAGTCAGAAAATTCAGTTTAGTTCTATAAAACTCTTGGGTTCCTTAAATGGTTGACTCAGAATCTGGGAGTTTGTTCTGCTTGGGATTGGAACGATCAAGAGGGGGTGAATGGACTGTCCTGTTTGCAGTGGGATACAAGCAAGTTTGATCCCTGAACAAAAATGCCCTCTTGTGGTCTTGGACAGGTATTTTGTTTATGTAGCCTTGGACAGTAACCAGCAGCAAAATGGATTCTCAGACGCTAATGTAAACTGAATCTCTTGCTGTCAGGTTAGGAGGAGTGAGGCACTGACATAACACTTAAATAACAGGACAAAGTAGCCTAATCCTGCTGTAGAAAGCATTGCAATTCATTATAGTCAACTGATCTGGTGACGGGGTCCTCATAAGAGAATGTAGTAACTTACCATAGAAACAACTGCAATGATTAATAGGCTGGTTTCTTCCTTTCTTCTAGGACATGGAAAACAAAATCAGAAGTACGCTGAATGAGATTTATTTTGGAAAAACAAAGGACATCGTTAATGGGCTGAGGTAATGGACCATTGGCAGCTGGCTCTTAGAGCTCCCTTAGTCCTTCTCCCTCCCCCAGCAGCACCTGCAGTATTGTCCCACAGTCAGCAGCGATTGGCATTCCTTTGCTAGCACTTCCCCTTTCCTAGGGAGCCTTTCCACTTCCCTAATTAGTCACCTAATTATGTTTTGGAAACATTGATTAGTGGTGAGTGTTTAGAGAACTTTCTCTTACACTTTTTGACTACAGGAATTTGCAGCACTTTAACCCCGTGTTCCCTGTTCATGAAGAGTATAGCTCAGTCCGGTACTGAAGCTTGATGGGATTATTGTTAATGGGCTGCTGAATTATTCCCTTTTGAAGATTGTATGTGCTAAGTGTAGGTCTATGAATGAAAAGTTATTCTTAAAAATAATTCTCAAACGCCAAACAAATCATAAGTAACTAGAGATTCTGTGAAAACAGAGCTTGTAGTTTTTAAAAATGTGCCATCTTTTTTCTTCCCCACTTCCTTAGGATGAGCTGAGCCAGCTGTGTATTTCTGCAGGGAAGTTGTGTGATCATGTTGAATCAGGAGCTTTGCATAGCAAGCTCTGGGTTGGTGTGTTAAAAACTCTTGGGAAAGTGCAGAACTGAGAGGCTTGATACCAATTGAATTCTTCCACCTTGTACATTACACTCCTCGGCATAGTGCAGTAAGGCAGAAAACACAATACACAAATATGCAAAGCCTGCAGTTCCCAGGCATGCTGATGTACAAAAGTATCAGCAGATCTGCCTTGCAGTGGTAGAATTTTGGTGCCGATAAAATCCTTCTGCCTTCCTTGATGGTAATTTGGCCGTGGGTGGGCCTGGTATTTGATAAAGCTGAATGAAGTGCTGGCTGAAATTTGGCACACATTTTCATTGTGGTGCATGGGGAATTGGCCAGGTGCAGCTGCCATTAATATCAGATGGGAATACCGAACTGATTATTTTTTCCTGTGAACCCTGTTGAAAATCCCTGTAGTTGGATCTGTGCCGTATATTCCTCCGAACTTCAGCCTAAAAAAACCATTATTTTGTACCTCATTGAGGTAATATGTTTGGAACCTTTATCATCGTGTATCTAGATTTGGCTTTTCTTCCTTACCTTTCCTGTTTCCTCTGACTCATGTATTTAAACTTTGTTCTTCTTGAACTCATTCCTAGTGGCTTCCAGGATGCCAGTTGTCTGTTACTGGGTTCTTCTGACTGTTCTTTTCCCTACTCTGCTTCACTCATTTCTGAACTACTCTCTGTAGATCTATTGATGCTATCCCCGACAACCAAAAGTATAAGCAGTTGCAGAGGGAGCTTTCTCAAGTGTTGACCCAGCGTCAGATCTACATCCAGCCTGATAACTAAATCAATCCAGGTACCCCTGCCCGTGAGGTGTGACAATCCGCACTAAACCAGGACTCACCCTGCCAGGATCAGGCTGTCTTACCTATGCATGACAACTGAAACCAGAACTAACCCGTAACTCCAGCAGACTGATGACCAACTATTAATTTGTTTCATCCTAAGGCTCTTTCTTCATAGAACCAATGAATGCCTTGATCTTTATTTCCACTGCGTGGAGTTCTGTGCACTGAAATGTGGGGAGATTGGCCAGTTTTGTTTTGCACTGTCTTGAGGGCAATTATACAGTAGATGGCCAGGTACCCAAAGTGGTGTTAATTTGTATTCATTTACAATTCATTTCTATCCATTAACAATTGTGCCATCAGTTGTGTGGGGTGTTTTTTACAGCAGCTGTAGAGACCTTTTGGTACACTCATCTTTTGGTACATTCCCTGTAACTTTGTTACTCCTTTCCTTCTGACTAGAGCAAGGCTGGGCAATAACGGGCTTGCTGCCTACACACGGTTGCCAGCAGCTAACCCTGGCAAACTGCATCCTGCCTGCCCGCTGGTTATTGCCCAATCCTGGAATAGAGGGAAGGTTTGGGAAGTAAATAGCCGTCCTTTCAATTGTAGATGGTGCTTGGTCCTGCCGTGAGGGCAGGGCACTGGACCTGATGACCTCTCGAGGTCCCTTCCAGTTCTATAAAGGGCCTTTTGGCCATGGTACTTCCAAGAACATAGCAACTGATGCTGGTTCCTCCTTCCCTCCAAATCCTCCTTGTCTTGTATACCTGAGTCTGTTTTGGAGGTTGAAAATTCAGTTACCCTGAAATGTTTCTGATCTCCACTTTCCTGTGCCATGCACAGTCAGTTGTAAATGGGTTTGCTCATATACTGTTGGTTGCTCTTGGGAGTTTTGATTGCTTAAGGTGCATGGCACTGACTAACCTGGGGCCAGTTTAACCTTCCACTGCCCTTCCTAATGAGTTACAGATGCCATTTTAAACACGTTAAGCTGACGGAGGGGGAAATGAGCACTGTTTGTTGATGATGGCCCAGAACCATTACTTAAACTGGTGACAAATGCAAATATAAAATGTATATATTTGTGTTAAAGCAACTAAATTCTCCAGAGATGAGAGGGTGGAAATACTTTCTAATAACATTAGAAAAATAACTCTGATACAAAGAATGGACTTGCTTTGCAGGAACGAGCATTAAGGTATAATGGAGCCCTCGCAACAGGACAGGATGTAAAATACAAAATAGAGTATATACCTTAGTCTTTAAAGTACCACAGGACGCCTCCTTGTTTTTTGCAGATACAGATGGACTCCCCTACCTATTTCTATAGAGAGGAGTCTATTAAATTGGTATTTCTGAAGTGCTAGCATCTCTTTAAAAGGCCAATGTCGTTGTTCTGTTACCTGATGAGTTGTAAGATCCCTTTTTAACTAGGAAGAATTATTGTACCTTGCTGCAACAGCTGAAAGATTCTCTAGTCTTCTCCATGGAAGTCTTAATAAGCAAAGTCCAGGTGATTCTTTGGATTCTTTTTATAACCATGCACTAAGAAAGTGAGGACTTTATTTTGCCTGCAATTCCCTGATCACATCTACTCCATCTGAGTTGCTGTGAGAGTTACAGTTGATGGCTACAGTAGGTAAAAAGTAAGCTGGAGATGTAAATAAGTGCATTGCCAAAAATCTGTGGATGTACTGTACTTCTAGGAAAGAACAGGTAAAGGAATAGCGTGTGTTAAGCAGAATTGTCTCCTCATATGACTTATCTGCTAGCACTTCATGAGAATATCTGAAATGCCCCCATCTGTTACAGATCTATAGCTTCAGCCCCAAAATAAAGATTTTTTTTTTTAAAGTGAAACTGCTCTAGTACCAGTGGCTCTCAACCTCTTCTACAGAGGGACGCCTTGAGATCTGCTCACCACCCTGTTGGAGTTGGCAACCCTGTGTTCACAGCTGCTCCAGTGGTCTGCTTTGTTATAGCTGCTGACTCGTTCAAAAATACTCTCCTTGATCCCCAAAGCAGCAACACAGATGCCACTAAACCAAGGCTGACAATAATTTTTGGATGGGGGGGGGGGAGACTTGAAGAATTTGGTAAGCGGTCAAGGGCTGCACTCTTTCATGCTATGAATGGAGGAGGTGCCGGGTCTGGATGAACGTTGGGTACAGAAGGGAGCTTAGGATAAAGGATTGGGGTGCAGGAGGGGGCGTGGGATCCAGGAGGTAGTTTAGGTGGAGGAGGAAGCTGGGACCTAGGGCTGGGGACGGGGGTGGAGAAGGGAGTGCAGAGTCTGGGAAGGGGTTGTGACCAGGGGTAGGGGATTGGGGTGCAAGGCCTGGGAGGGTTTGTGTGTGCAGGAGCAGGGGTGCAGAGGGTTTGGATTACATGCGGTAGGGGTGCAGGAGGAGGGCAGAAAGTTGGGGGGAGGGAAGGGCTGGGGTGTCAGAGGCAGGTTCTGGCCCAGAGACTCTTGGCCAATAACCCAGCTGTTTCCTCAGCCAGGGTTCCTGCCTTCCATGCCCCTGCACTGGCTGCAGGGGCCATGTGAGGCTGACTGAACACTGGGAGATGAGAGCATCAGGGGAACTCCATGTGCTGCTTTTCCTGCAAACAGGCAGCTCCCATTGGCCAAGGACATTTTGCTGGGGGCAGGGACAGTGTGTGAAACCTCTCCCCGCCTCCCCCTATGCTAGCAGCATTCAGAGCGCTGCTCTGAGCACTGAGCGGAGGCAGGACAGGCAGGGATCCTAGCGGAGGCTCCTGTGGGCTGGATCCGGCTGTATTTTGCCCACCCCTACATTAAACACTTCCTGTTCTGGGTGCTAATGATAGCACAAGTCCCAAGAGTCCCCTGTTGGAATATTTGTGCGCTGCAGTCTGCTAGAAGCCCACGGTGGGTTTGCAGTTAGTGGGCCTCCATTCCCCAATGAAAGAACGCTTTCCTTCCTGCAGCTACATGGTAGCTCACAGGGAAATGGCGTCTTAACAATCCAGCTTCTAATGTGCATTTGTATCTGCTTAAACTTAAAGCCATAGCTGCTCTAATGCCTAGTGAACCTAAAGCTTTGTGTCTCAAAGGACATTGACGTACATGAGAGATTCAGGATCTTGGTAACTTATTCCATGAAGCAGCTTTCTCAAGCCAGAGTTAAAACAGAGTCTGAGAAACTCTCTTGGTCTTTCTATGAAGCAGCTTCCGGTGTTCCCATGAGTAGATGCACTGGAAGGGAAAGTTTGACCTGGCTGCCACATACTGAAATAGTAGTTGCTTGGACTGTTTGTTAGGTCCTGCAAACAGGTCCATTTGAACAGTTGCCATAGAATAACTTGCTGGATTATCTACCACAAAGATCGAGATTGAGCTTCTCTAACACACAGTCTGAGGGACACCTTGATGTTTCCAAGCTTGAAGGTAAAGGTTTGGGATTCCCCCCCCCCCCCCCCCCCCCCCCCCCCCCCCCCCCCAAGAATTGGAGGCAGTGGAACTTAGAGGAAGTGTATCTGTGGTGTATCCCTGCTAGAGTGGATTTTGCAATACTTGCTGGAAAGTGTTCACTTTACCTTCTGTCCTCTGTATTTGCAACAAGCTAATAGAGGTGGTTTCCTCTAAACCTGAGTCCTCTAAGCTGCCGCTATTGCCTCACATCCCAGAAGAAAAACTATCAAAAATCACTGCTTTCAAGTATCTGACTTTAATTTGTTTCCTTCCTTCCAACAGGTCTGTGCAGACTTTTGCAGACAAATCAAAACAAGAAGCTCTTAAAAACGATCTGGTGGAGGCTTTGAAGAAAAAGCAGCAAAGTTAAAATTCTCTTCATGCTAACAAGACATGCCATGCACTCATTAGATTCCTTTCTTAGAAAATTCATTTTCTCTCCAGCCCCCCTCCCTCCCGCCTTTTTGGTTACGTCACATCACAATTTGCATCCAGTACTATCCATACGCCGCCATCTCCCCATGAATAAAGCTGTACAAACTTTTTCAGTCTCTGAGGCTTACTTTGCACCACGTTTTACTATTGAGACCTTAGGATATATTTCTGTAAAAGTCATGCATTCTTTTCCTCTTCTCCCATTTATATGCATAAACACCGATCATTCTGTTTCTTTTCCTTCCCCCTTCCTGCCTTTTGTTACATTGGTGTAAAAATGTAAAACAAAATTTATTAAATACTGTGGTGTGTGAAAGAGGAAAAACTGGGAAAACGTATTCCACGTATGTTTGGGGCTGGGCACGGGGGATGGCTGGTGGGAGGGAGGGAAGAGAGGATGTTCCGCAGTGTTGTACTATACTGACTAAACCAGACTTGCAAGGAAACATTGATTTGGTGACCTGCTGAAAGTTCTGCTCTTCTATAGCCTTGTTCCAAGGCGCTTTTCTGTCAATTTTTATGGAATGCAAAAGGGGTTTTTTGTTTTGATTTTGTTTTTTGTAAAGCTTAAATTGAATCTACATCTTATACTTGAGCCTCCATACTAAAAACAAACAAAAAAACACAAAATAAAAATAAAAAAAATCCTGGGAAGCCGTGTGCGTCCAGTGTCCTTTTTATTTTATTCCTTCCTGCCTCGCTGCTCCAGTCTACACACAGACATTTGTAATTCAAACCACCACCATGCTGTATCTCCACAGAGAGCAAGTAGCTCTTCTTGACTCACACCAAGATCAGCTGCAGTTTATTTGGGTGAAGGGAGACTGTTTGATTTACTTTGCTAGTCACAGAGGGTGGGTGCATCTTGCCAGCTTTCTGTGGTGGTGTTTTTCATTAGCTTGCCCTACTTTCAAGATGTTGGCATGAGGATATTGGCATCCTGCTGCATTCTGGGATTGAAGCTTCAGGCATATAGCAAACATGGAACAGATGTTTTCTGAGAAGAATTAGAATATCTGGCATCTTTGTGTACGTTGAACATAGTTGAAGTAAAATCTGTTTGTTAAAGCACTCAGGGGAGAAGAGAGGCCTAATGCCTGGCACTGTTCAGCGCGGCCAGTTGGAAGCCACGGTACTAGTGAAAAGCCGTGGTTCAGCCACTTTGGCCCCACCTGGACACCTTTTTATCTTAACGTGAGTCAATTTAGTGCTTGTGGAAAGAGCAGGACATCTAGCTTTGTGGCCAGAAATCTACTTCTTCGCACCAAGAATGTCATTCAAGTGGCAGTGGGAGGAACCAAGTCCAGAAGACTGTTCCCTTCAGTCCACAAGTCTGTCTGGGGAGAGAACCAGCAAGACTACGGTGTAGTGTGTGGCTTTGCCCACTACAAAATGGCTGCACCCACCAACGTGTCTCATAACTGGCTTCTGATAGTATTTGCTTCCTCCTGGGTTGAAGCAGGGACGCATAAGGCCAGGATGTGAGAGCGCAGCTGGTTTGGTGGGATTAGGAAGGTGTATATCTCCCTCTCACAACAAAGCTTGACCTGACTAACCGTCATTCGGAAAATCTGATCCAGAGAGCTGCTCACAGGAGGATAGCAAAAGGTCTTGAATTTGTTGTAAAGAGAAGTGACATTTGTGCCATGTGTGTCTTCCTCTAGCAAGCAGCACTCCTAGGAAGATGAGGACATGACTCTCCTTCATGACTCAGCTCTTAGTAGCTATCTGCAGAAGCTAGCACTGGACATGGGAGTGATGGATTATTTTGATTGCTTGTTCTGTTCATTTCCTCTGAATCATCTTGCATTGGCCAGGCTTGAAAGACACAGTTAATGTTCCCTCTAATCTTTTCCATCCATGTGTGGATTTTTTCCATCCAGGGGCAGAATAAAATGTTCTGTGTGCACCAAGGCCTGTGTGAATGTGCACTACCAGCAGAAACAACAAACCTAGCTACGTGCACTCCTGCTGATCAGTTGGGCAGCGCCTCAACTAACAGAACTATGTTAGTGAGGAATGTGTTCGCTTTTTAACTCAGTCATTAGGGATACATCACCCTCTCCCAAGGCTGCACAAGTGCCCAGCTTATGGAGAACACTGGACAGACCATTGATCTGAACATGAGAACAGCCCTACCAGGTAACACACTGATGTCTAGTGGCTTACATGGATGCTGCAAAGGAGCTGTTGGTGTTCCCTTTAGTAAGTGGATCACGAACACAAACATTTGTTCACTTCCTTGGCAGACAATTGAGGAGAGATCTTAGACTCTCTCACCTCAGACAATCTGCCCAGATGTACACATGCTTTCTGTAGCCTCACCCGGCAAATAACTTTTGTTGGTGACTTGTGGTACTGGGAAACACTTGCCAATCCCTTCCTTACCTGCTGACCTTTGCTCTGAGCTATATTAAGTAGACTATTTCCTTCACCTTCCTTTCTTCCTGTAGTGCTGTACCGTACTGCTTTCACATGCATCTGACAAAGTGGGTCTGCCCACAAAAGCTTATGCTCCAATACATCTGTTAGCCTATAAGGTGCCACAGGACTCCTTGTTGCTTTTGCTTCAATATTACTTACTTTACCATTGACCTCTGTTTCTCTGTGTGGTTTTGTGCTGGACAGCTAGTCAATTCTCAGCTCTGCCATGGATTTCATGTGTAATCTTGGGAAAGTCATTTGATCTTTGCCTCTTGTTCCTAACTTGTTAAAACAAGGATACTTCTCTACCTCATCTGGTGGTATAAGGAGAGTCATTTGTGTGAGATACTTGGATACTCCAGCAAGGGGAGAGATTTGAAGTCACGACAAGTAGCCAACAATCTATTCAACTCCCTCCTTTATTTTTTAACTCAGAGAAGTGGACCTCTAGGGTATTCTGAGAACTGGGAATATAAACTGTCTTTTGTTCAGAGGCATATCAGAGAACTGAAGCAGCAGGCTGGGTAGAGTCCATCTTCAGTTTAAGCTTTAGCCCAGCTTTGGTGAGGTAGCGAAGTTTTTAGTCCCATTTTCCCACCAGTCTGAGTTGAAAATGGGGCCGGAGATTAATTTTCATAAGCCCGTGGAGACACATTTTAAGCAGCTTTGACCGTGCTATCTGGTCTTGTGCTTACTCTTTGTTTACAGTGAGTGCCGATTAATACTCCTAAAGTACAATGAGAGGGAGAAGGGAGCAAGTGCCTGATGGACTGTCAGCATCTGGCCTGTAGAACTATCCTCTGGATGAACCTGTGTGACTGTGAAATGAAAATGTAGGCAGTGCTATTGACTCAAGTACTTTTTTTACTCTAATTATGCTGTTCCAATGTGACCTATTTCACAGTCGGACATCTGTGTGCAATTAAAGCCCCATGCCTGAATGTTTACCCAAGGGGCCTTTGGTGTCTCTAATTCAGGTCAGATGAAAGGACTGGAGCCAAGGAGTAAATGTACATACTCCCTTCAAAGTCTGCAACCCCAAGGGCAACATCTGAGTCTGTATTACTGCCAGTTGGTTCTGTAATGTGGAACTTCTGAAGTTAGAGCTAAGTTTGTAATAACTCCTCAAGTTTGAAAATAGTTTGTCAGTTTAGGCTGGGGAACAGCCTGTTCCTCTCTGCTACAGCACGCCCCTCCCAAAACCAGTATTCTCTGGTCTGGCAACATCTGTGGTCCAGGTGGACCATGAATGATCCTGGACCAGAGACCCCTGGGAGTCAAGTAGCAGGAGGGCCAGTGTCCAGGAGATTAGGGCTGGAGACGGCCGTAGCAGAACTGGACCTTATAAGTAACTCATCAGCACTGGGACTGGGGTTGCAGCCTGTGGTGGCCATCAGCAACCTGCAGCAGTGGGGCTGGGGCCAGAGCCAATGGGACCAAGCCAGTGGGACTGGAGCCCCTGGCAGCAGGACCAGAGCCTCCAGTGGCTTGTGGTAGTGGGGCTGGAGCTGCTGGTAACCTCTGGCAGCACGCACCAGGCCGTCCAGCCTGGGCTACGGGGCTGGTGGTTGCAGGCCAGCAACCCAGGGCAGCCGGCACTAGTGGCATGCTTGGAGGTCAGAAGAGTTGGCTGGGGTAACACAGGCTGGTCCAGAAAATTCCCTCATTGAGTGCTGGACCAGGGAGATCCAACCTATATTTCTAATTCCATCTGTCACCTGTGCTAAAGCTTCTTCTGCGTGATCTTCCTAACCCCTTTTTTTAACTGTAGGTGAGACTAATATAATACATTGCAGTGACTATACTGCTAACAGTACAAGCCTGGTCTACACCTAGACTTAACTCTCAGGAGCTTCGGGGGTAGCCGAGTTAGTCTGTTACAGAAAAAACAACAAATGGTCTGGTAGCACTTTATAGAGTAACGAAACATGTAGATGGGTTCATGAGCGTTCCTGGGCACAGCCCACTTCTTCAGATGACCAGAGTGGTGAGTTGAGGATATGAAAACTCGAAATAAATAGGAGAGGGGAGAGAGAGAAAAAGGGAGAGGGTGGAAGACAGAGCATCATTAAGTATCTGGAGAATGGGTACTTAAACCGAAGCAGATAAAAATCAAAGTCAATAGATAGATAGATTCCTAAAACAGGAAGGATACCACTCCGGGAGCTGTTAGCACCACAGTGGTTATTACATCACCTACTGTAGATGTAGCTAATGGCATAGCTTATTCCCCTACAGGAAGGGAAATATGCTGTAGCCTGATTCCCATGTTTCTATTACTGTGTCCACACTAGGGTAGTGCACTACTTTGATTATACCGCTGTAGTTAGGCAAGCCCTAGCACTAGACTAGGTATTGTCTACACTCAATCAAATACAAGATGGGCACTGCCTGGTGAGAAGTAGCGCTGGCTAATGAATAAAGAAGGGGACTGGAGCCCTATACTCAAATCCCAGCTCTGTCTTTGACTTGTATAACCAAGTGGGAAGTCACTTCTGATCCACTGTCTTTCACAGTAGCTAGACTAATGGGCTACGTCTAGACTGGCATGATTTTCTGGAAATGCTTTTAACGGAAAAGTTTTCCGTTAAAAGCATTTTCGGAACAGAGTGTCTAGATTGGCATGGACGCTTTTCCGCATCTGTGCCAATCTAGATGCGCTTTTCCGCAAAAAAAGCCCCGATCGCCGTTTTTCAGTCGGGGCTTTTTTGCGGAAAACAAATCTGAGCTGTCTACGCTGGCCCCTTTGCGTTAAAGGACTTTTACCCAAACGGGAGCAGCATAGTATTTCCGCAAGAACACTGACAATCTTACATGAGATCCTCAGTGTTTTTGCGGAAATTCAAGTGGCCAGTGTAGACAGCTGGCAAGTTTTTCTGGAAAAGCGGCTGATTTTCCAGAAAAACTGGCCTGTCTAGACACAGCCATGGGGTCTTAACCTCCTTGTAGCATAAGGTACAGTGTAGGAGTTTAGTTCTTAAGTACACCCAGAATGGCTCCCACTTCTGAAGTACCATCAAATAAACACATGACAGGCCACCCTTTACTACCTTGTCCGCATTCCTTCCCTCCTACTGCCCAAGGTAAGGCACGGACAACTATTTCCCTCTTGTCCACTAATGGGAGGTAGAAGCGATAGTGCCAAGACTTTTAGCATCTCACGGAGTTCCCCTGCTTTTTAAAAAACATTTACCAGGCTTTACAAGAGCACGCTGCTCTTTCTATTTGCATTTGATTACCTGGAAAGGTAATTTAGCAGCCTGCAGCTGGAACTGAGGAATGGTTTGAGTAGAAACTGGGTAGAGCCCTTTGTTGTAGACTCCCATTTAACACTGGCAGAGCCTGCCTTGAGGTGTCCTGCTGGAGCTGTCGGTAAAGGGCCCTCATTCAGCAAAATGCTCACGAACATGCTTAAAGTGAAGTGGGGCAGCACTGCTAAATAAGGACTTCAGTCTAGAAATTCAAAATTATGAGTCTCAATTTTGATAGTTGCCTTTTGAAACTTTGTTTCAATCTGCCTGGAAGAAAAGCTAGTTCTCTAGGCAGAAGGAGCTCTAATCCAGAACTGGTTACGTATAGTCTGCCTCTAGTCTAGGTACAGGGCATCCCTGCTATCCATCCAAGATACAGTCCAAAAGAGTCAATGTAAAGCAGGGAATTTCTTCCCAAGGCTGACTTCCATTTGCACTAAATGGTCTTTTGTCATGCAAAAAAAGTGAGGAATGGGAGGACTTAAGGCAACAATGATGTTAGTGTGGAACCCATGTATACTAGGACCACCCTGTATGTCTGCTGTGGCAGGGAAATTAGTTACAACTCACTGTTGCCTAACCTGGTCCCAGATTCTGAATTGCAGTGAATTAGCATCAATCCCCTGAGTTTCAAGAGGGCGATGCCCTTTGACATCTGCTAATCTGGCCTGTAGTTCCTCTTAGAACAAAAATGTGGGTTTGAATGGAAGGGTTTCTTGAACAGTCATGATAGTTAGAGGAGGTAAACAGGGAAGGGGTAGGGGCTGTTTGTGATGGAGTCAATCTAACTCTATCCTCTTAAAAAGCACAGGAGCAGAAATCATGAAACTCTAGTTACTGAGGGAGAAAATCTTGCCCTCTCTTCAGGAAAAGTAGTGGGAGAACACTTGGAAAAAACAATTTAGTGAAGCTTGTGTGAAATCAAGCAGGAGTGACTGTAATTAACTAACCACGCTGTGGTTCTCTGAAAAATATTCCTACTTGGGCCTTTGTAAAGCATGGAAAGAAATTACATCTGAACCCTGGCCGCAGCCTAATGCAAGAAATTTATCTTCTTGGCTTCTTCGCTACCAGCGAAGCAATGAGGAAGAGATTAGTATGTAGGCACAGGCTGTGTTTGTTCTGGAGGTTAGCGAGAATTACTCCTATGCCTTCAGAAGAGTAGCTGAGTTTAGTCTGTAACTGGAAAAACAAACAGTGAATAGTCTTGTAGCACCTGAGAGACTAACAAAACATGTAGATGGTGTCATGAGCCACTCTACCTCCTGGGAGGGGCAGGGCTGTAGCAGCTGTGAAGTCTTCATTTCCAAGAGCTACTTGGTGACGGCGATTGTGTGGGGTTATACAGCCCCCTCATGGCTGAAACAGTGCTACTGATTAGCCAAAGCAAAATGCAGGACAATGTAGCACTTTAAAGACTAACAAGATGGTTTATTAGATGATGAGCTTTCGTGGGCCAGACCCACTTCCTCAGCTCAAATAGTGGAAGAAAGTAGTCACAACCATATATACCAAAGGATACAATTAAAAATGAACACATATGAAAAGGACAAATCACATTTCAGAACAGGAGGGGGATGCGGGGGGGGGGGGGAAGAAAGTGTCTGTGAATTGATATTAGAGGTGGGGAGAGTGGGATGTCTGTGAGCTAATGGTATTAGAGGTGATAATTGGGGAAGCTATCTTGGTAATGGGTAAGATAGTTTGAGTACATAGGCAAGTAGGAAGCTAGCTGGCAGACAGTTTATCCTGGCCCCAGGAGCAGTTCATTTACATAATTAAAAAAAGCTTTCCTCCCTCCCTGCTGTAGCAAAGATCTAATCTTTTTAGAGCTATGGTGAGCCAGGATGCTAGAAGTAATGCCTTCCTCTGCTTTTCGTTGTAGAACGTACCATGAACCAGGTTTCTAAGCCAAAGAGACAAGGATGACGAACAGAAGTACTGGGACTAGAATCACAAACTGTTCCAGGAACTGTACCTGTTGTGTGCCATCCAGCTAGTTAAAAAACCCTCCCTTCTTCCTTTAAAAAAAATTGAAGGTTGAGTCCCCCATACCACCTCTGGCAGTCAAGCTCTAATAGCTAAGTGCCCTCTTCCCCCTCCCATTCCTCCATCAAACCTGGGAAGGTAGAGCACATGCAGACTCAGATATATGGGATCATGCTGCAGCTAGCTCCTTGTACTATTAATGTGAATAAGTGGCAGCGGCTATAACCCTAGTGAACAGACTCACCCTCTGTTGCTTTACAACAGCTCAAAACAATATAGGCTGTGACCAGGCAGCCTCTTGTATGGAGCTGAAGCATGGTGGGCCTTGAGGGGCAGCCAGTACTGGCCCATGGCAGGAGGCAGCAACTGGCCTATTGCTGTACCACTGGGAGTGCTAGGAGCTCAGCTGGTTTGAAGTTGTAGGGATCTAAGATTGGCAGTCCCTTAGCTGGAGCCTCCCTGCATGTCTGCATGCGAACAGCAGTCAAACCACTGCTAAACTTGGAGTGTGGGGCAAGGGTCAGCCCCCTAAGCTTGGACCCACCCTGAAGAGAAAGCAGCCCAGTTACCCCCATCAACTCCTGCTACTGAGCCAGGTATGCTTCTAGCCCAGCTGAGAGGCCCACCCTCACACCTTAGCCACCTTACCTGGCTTCTGCAGTAAACTGTAAGAGGGACTTGGGTTGTCAATGAAGCTCTTCAGCTGAAGCACAGACCAGCTCCTCAGACACCTGTAGCAACAGTGCCCTATACACCGTGTGTTCTACACCTTGTCTAGAAGCACTCTGCTGCAGCAAGGGAGAAGCAAACCTCTTACATCCAAGCTGCGGGAAAGTCCAGCCTCAGTAAATATTCTTCACCTTTTACTACGGTCAGCCCAAGGAAGGTAAGTCAGTCGCACGGCCCTAAGAGGAGCTAGGAATAGGACACAAGAGGCCCTGCCCCTTACAGCTTGCATTAAAAAGCTTAGGTTACACCCTTAATGCCTAGTTGTCCTAGGACATTTGTTTCTTCATGCTGGGAAGGGCACAGCTACTGCTGAGTGGGTGTCAGACTCCACAGTAGTGAGCTCTTCAGGTAATAAAAGCATTTAAGGTGGAGTGGGGGATGGGGGAACCTTCCCAGTTTTCCTGTAGCTCCCAGAATCCCCTTTACAACTCAGGAACCGTAAAACCCGAGACAGATTGTTCCAGCAGCACCTCCTGTGCCCGGCCTCAGACCTAGAATATTTGCAAGCTCTGGTGCTAGCAATTCCACATTCAGGGGGTTGTGGCATGGAAAGCAGTGGCTGGGGTCTGGTTTAGACCAAAGTACAAGGTAAAGGCTCTTGCACAGCGCCTGGAATGGCAGGAGAATAGCTTCCTCCAACTTCATCTCAGTGCCTGCAAAGCTGCCACCGCCCCCTCTACTGGGTGGTTGCTCAGGAGGGATACAGTCTAGGTCAGGACTTCGACCCATTTGGGAGTGTGGCTACCAACTCTTGCTGGGGTTGTACTGGCAACTTGTGCTTTCTAAAGTAACAGGCCTCCTCTCTACTGCATCTAAACAGACCAGAAGCAGATTTGCAAGTCTGTTTGGTAGCTAGTAAGGCCCCTGCTGTGAAAAGTGACTTGTTAGTATCACACTTCACAGCAGACTCAGGGTACGTCTAGACTACCGCGTTTTGTCGACGGAAGTTTTCTCGACAGATACTGTCAACAAAACTTCCGTCGACAAAGAGCGTCCAGACACATTGAGTTCTGTCGACAAAGCAAGCTGCTTTGTCGACAGACCTCCGTAGTCTGGACGCAACGTTACAGGCAATAACACCTTCTGTCGACAGAAAATGCCTCGTAAAATGAGGTTTACCAGCGTCGACAAAACTGCTGAGTTCTGTTGACGTTATGTCGACAGAACTCAGCGGTAGTGTAGACGCTGGTATAGTTTTGTCGACAAAAGTCCACTTGTCGACAAAACTAGGTAGTCTAGACACACCCTCTCAGCCCCAATGAGCCCAAGACAGTGCCAACCTGCTACGAAGCTGGGCCGAGACCTTAGCCATTTGTCTGCTTTAGAAACAAAGGGGAGAGGGACTAAACACCAATGCACTTACCTTCGGAAGGGGTGTGTGTGAATGGCCATGGGATGGGGATAGTCACACCCCATGACCATTAAGGAGTAATTGGACAGGTGGGAAAGAATGGAAATAAGCCAAAACTGAACTGTCCTCTGAAACAAAAACCCAGGGAGGCATGTTGGATGAGGCTTTATTTTTCCAAAAAGTTGGCTGCCCAAGTATTTAGATAAAATATAAATACAGATACGTGTATTAAAATGCCTCTCCCCAACGCCAGCAATGGCCTGCCGCCAGCTGCTAGAAGAACGTGCATTTCATATAGCCACTGCGGCTCCCTTTGCCTAAATCCTTCACCGTGTTGTGAAATGCCAGCCAGTTGCAGCAGCTGACCACAGGCTTAAAACAAGAAGGTGACAGACCATCCTCCCCTGCCCCATCAATTTCTCATTCTTGCCAGTGATGTCCGACATGAAGGGCAGCCTTCTGGAGGGGAGGAAGGCAAGTGGAATCCAATTCAGCTAGTTTTTTTTAAAAAGTGAGATGTGACTGATGCAGGTAGAGAAGTTTGACAATAATTTAGTCCCTTGTGAGTCATCACTACAAGCAGGTGAGCTCCACCAGGAAAGTCCTCTGCCTGGTGGCGAGGCATCTTCCGCAGGAAGCCGCATTCCCACTTACATCCCTTTCTGTAAGCCGGACGGTTACCATAGTACGAGTGTCTCAGTCCTTAACGTATTTATCATGATGCCCATGTGAGGTAAGTGGGAGGCACCCAAGAACAGGTCTAGGAACCCAATGGCAACTCACGGTGCCTTAGTGTGAAGCCAGAGTTCTCACCAGTATCCCATCCTTCTTGCTTTGGGACAATTCCTTGGTCAGCTGTCCCAGGGTTCGTCTCGCTTGCCAGGTGGGACCTCTCCCTGTTCAGGTGAGCGAGGCCTGCGATAAGCAAGGAACTGGAAGGAAATCTGAGAAGGCGATAAGGCTTATTTCCTTTACAGCCGGTCCTACCTACATAGGAGAAGCGAGGTAGCCCTGTCCAAGGGTGTGTCTAGCCAGCACCCTTCTGTCGGAATAAGCTACGCACTTTGTGCAATGCAATTTCAGAAGCTTATCCCCAGTCTAGGTCGAAAGTTATTTTGATGTTTGGGGCTGTGTAGACTGTGCCAAATTTCAAAATAAGGCACTATTCCGACAATTCCCTTAAGCCTCATGGAACGAGGGATACTTGGACGCCGGAATATTTTGGGAAATAGTGGGCGCATTTAAAGACAGGGTTGCTGTTTTGGGATACTTCCAATATCCCAAAATAGTGCCGCAGTCGAGACTTACCCTGAGAGAGAGAGTTTATTGCTTGGGGAAATAGAGTTCAGTTGGTTCTCTCTCTGCCAACAGGTTACCACTGTTAGAGGGGAGATCATCACGATCTCCTTTGTAAAGCACGTGGAGAGCTACGGATAAGAGTTATGTATTAGGGTAGCGACCAGAGGCGCCAAGAAGGATGACGGAACCTTCATGTACTAAGCATCTACTGCTCCAACACTTATTACTGTAACCCGAAGGGGAAGACTTCAGCCACGAAACATTGCTTGGCTCTGTAACCGCCTCAGGCAAAATCTGTCTCTGAACAGCCCTGCCCACCTGCCATCCCTGAAGACACCAGCGTTCTACGGGCCATTTCTGCAGCACATTAGAACTCTCCAGACTCCTTGTGGGGGGAAGTGTGTGTGTGTGTGTGGGGGGGGGGCAGCAGAGCAGGGGGAAGCATCACCAGAAGAGGATACAATCACATCAAGAGACAGGACGCCCAGGCTGCCAATCAGCCAGGGGAGGTGATGAAGGACGTAGCTGCCTTCAGCCTGCCCTGGATCCGGGTTCTTCAGCAGCACGCTTATTCCATATAGCAGGTTCCCCAGCATCACCAAAGCGAAGAGGAGGTAGGAGACGCCAGTGGTCGATTTCCTCTTGAACTGAAAGAAGAAGCCACATTAGAAGGGGCAGGAGAATGAAGACTTCCTTGCTAGTGGAAATACTTTAGACCAGTGGTCTCCAACCTTTTTACACCCAAGATCACTTTTTAAATGACAGACCAAGCCAAGATCTACCGCTCCGCCCCTTCCTTGAAGCCCCGCCCTCTCTTCTCCTCCTCTCCATCACTTGCTATCCCCAATCTGCTACTTTAAAAAAAAAAAAAAAAAACTCCCACCATTCCTCGCAGCTACCCTGTGCTATTTCTTGGCGAGTAGCTGCTCCTCAAATGAGGAAATCTAATGTAAATGTACTGCGCAGGCGCGCAGTTTAAAGAGGGCTCAAGAGCTACTCTTAGAGCCTCCGAGATCTACCGGTAGATCGCGATCTACTGGTTGGTGACCACAGCTTTAGAGCCATCGGGCATGGATTCCCAGGCAACATGCAAAGGGAGGAGGGTCTAGAAGCCGACTAAGCTTATTGAATTCTGGTATCCACTGTCTGAAGGACAAGCTTTTTTGACACTGTTGGTGCTCTCATGCTCTGGTCACTTGATCATGCCCGGCTGTGCTCCTAGTAGAGGGAAAGTTGAAATGCGGATGGTCTCCCAGAGAACATCTGCATCTTTGATCACCATCCCTCCCCACACCAATATCTACCTTAGCAGGAGTCCTAAATGAGCCAGTGGGCTTAATACAAACATCCTTTCAGCCCCAGTTGTAAAATACTGAGCAGAATTCGAGTCCTGCCTTCACAATGGGATATTTATATTTTAACCTGAGCAGGAGACACAGCTGCTGCATGGAACTCAGCAGTGAATCTGGACCCAATGTGAAGACTCAGAGATGGCCTCTGGAGGGTTCTGACAACAGCTGGTTAGTATCTTGGAGCATTCCCGCCTCCCACCCTGCGTTTTACATCAGCACCCCTTAAGGACACCCTACACCCAGCTCCAGAGTCTCAGCCGAAAGGGAGCCCCTTTCGCTTCCTCCAGGAGTTAAGAGCTCTGCTTGCGAGTTGGTTCCTATCCCCACCTTCAGTGGGGTCACTTACATTAGTGTAGATCTGGGGCAGTCGGGAGAACAGATACAGCAAGGAGGCGATGGAGCCGACGGTGAAGCCGATGATTTCCTTCTTGGTGAAAGACTGCAGGGCAAGACATAGAAAAACCAGCTGTGATGTGACACCTGTGGTCTTGGATTTACAGGCATCCGGTGGCAGAGAGGCCACCTGACTGACCAAACCCTGTTGTCTTTCCATTTGGTCCGTAGTTCTTGAGTTGCCTGGCTAGCTATTGATTGCAACTGTCCCATGACAAGGTTACCAGGGCCCCTTTCTATGGGACAGTGCCACTGCCCACTGCTTTGTCGTCTTCCCCACAAATCCTCAGCCTCTCCCCAACCCCACGTAGAGAGAGGGTCTCACCCCATATCCGGCCTCCTCCACTGGAGCCGACAGCAGACTCCTCCCTCTAAAGGTCACTGGTTCAATTGCGGCGCCAGCGCTGCCCAGCACGGAGGTTGCTGACACCGTTCCCAGAAAAACGAAGGCAAAGGCTGCGTTAATCGGTGTAAACACTGGAAGAGAAAGCGGAGGGGAGTTGCAAAGTGCTGCCACAGAAAGAGAAAAAGCGTCCATGGCACTGCACGAAGCAACCTGGATTACACTTCAACCTGTGTCCCACCTCAACCTGTGTCCCACCTCAAGCTGTGTCCCACCACCTCCAGAAGAACCAGGGCCAACGCCCTCCCCCAGAAGAGGGAGGAGGCTCCAGTTCCACAGTAGCAGGGGGGTTCAGATGTCTCTGCAAAGCCAGCCTTCCATAACCAAGTGCCATGGGCTGTTGCTACACTTGAAAGGTGAAAGCGCGGAAGCCTGGGGTCAGCTGGGGACTGATGCTGGGCTCCGCGCAGCATTCAAAGCGGCAGCGCAGCACTGAGCAGCTGACCCCAGGCTCCATGCGGTGCTGCTGCTTTGAAGCCCCCCCATCTGATAGAGGCAGCAATGGGGGAGGAGGGACGCTACTAGTCCACTTTCTGATAAGAAAATGCTTTTCAGATAGTCGACCAGTCCTTAACATCTCTGCCTTGATCCTTACTTTTAAACTTTGTGGACCCACTACAGTACCATCTGAACCACTAGGGGTCCGCAGACCACAGATTGGGAACCATTGCCCTAGGCAAACAGCATGTAGCTTCTCCTACCTCTACACTTCGGCTACGTCGAGACTGGCAAGATTTAGCACAAATACTCTAAACGCAGGCGGTTTTGCGTTAGAGTACAGGCAGTCCCCGAGTTACGCGGATCCGACTTATGTCGGATCCGCAGTTACGAACGGGGCCCTTCCTCTCCCTGGTCTCCAGCAGACCAGGGAGAGGAAGCAAAGCGGCGGAACACGCGGCCAGCTGACAGCCCAGACGCATCTGGGCTGTCAGCTGGCCGCGTGCTCCGCTCTGCTCCCCCTCCCCCTGGTCTACAGACCAGGGGGAGGGGGAGCAGAGCAGAGCAAAGCCGCGGAGCCCGAGGGCAGCAGGATAGCCACGGCGCGTCTGGGCTGTCCCGCTGCCCCCGTGCTCCACGGCTTTGCTCCGGACGCCTGTGGTACAGCAGCTGGGGCGCTGCCGGTTGGTCCCGTAGCGCTGCTCTGGGCGCCACTGGACCAACCCAGCAGCACCCCAGCTGCTCTGCCCCAGGTGTCCCCAAGTCAGCAGCTGCTGAAAATGACCAGTGGCTGACTACAGGAAGCCCCTGCCCCGGGCTTCCTGGAATCAGCCACTGATCAGTTTCAGCAGCAGCTGACTTGGGGATGCCTGGGGTTCTTAAGTTGAATCTGTATGTAAGTCAGAACTGGCGTCCAGATTCAGCCACTGTTGAAACTGATCAGTTTCAGCAGCGGCTGAATCTGGACGCCAGTTCCGACTTACATACAGATTCAACTTAAGAACAAACCTACAGTCCCTATCTTGTACGTAACCCGGGGACTGCCTGTATTTGAGTAAGAGAGCATCTATACTGGCATGTCCCTTTGCGCAAAAGATTTGCTTTTGCGCAAAAGCATCTGTGCCAGTGTAGACACTTTCTTGCGCAAGAAATTGATGTTACCTGTCTACACTGGCCTCTTGCACAAGAACACTTGTACAAGAGGACTTATCCCTGAGCAGGAGCATCAGTATTTGCACAAGAAGCACTGATTTCATTCAGTAGAACGTCTGTGTTCTTGCGGCCAGTATAGACAGGCGGCAAGATTGTGCCAAAGCGGCTTATTTTGCGCTAAATCTTGCCAATGTAGACGTAGCCTTCTAGCTTTAAGTGTACAAACGTGGATAGGTCTGCCCAAGCAGCAGACACACATGGCTCCAGGGTAAGCACTCTTTAGGACCCAATAACTTCAGAGATTAAAAAAGCCAAACCACATTTGTTATCTCATGGTGATAAGGCCAATTCTTTAACTATCAAAATGGAAATTGTTCTGAGCTTTCCATTCTTACAAGGAACACTGTCAAGGCTTAAGAAAAAAAAAACCACTTTTTCTGTCTTAATACCACATGCTTAAGGCCCCAATTCTGCACAGCACTTATGGAATAGACAAGTCTAGCTCCACTCCCCTTCCCCCGCCCTCATTTCTCCTGTTTTATCACGGTGCTGTCACATTGGGCTCAGTTTTTCAGGCGAAGATTTTAAAAGCTGATCCAGGAAACCTAGGATTTATATTGTGGTAGCCAAGACCCCATCATACAAACAGAACAAAAAGATTGTAAATTCCTTGGGATAGGACACTATTTTAATTACCATTTAAGCCTTTTCACAAACAGACTAAGTACTAGATTCTGTAAGTAACAGTTCTGCTACATTAAGCTATATTGACCAGAATTTGAGTGCGAGAAATTTTTAAATCTAGTTCATTTTTGAAAGTTAGTTGCAAGTAGTTTCAGGAGCAACAGCTATCCCCAACGTTTCCGATCTTTGTGATTTAAAACCAAATGTTTCAAAATGTTTCTTTCCTGTCAAGTCAGCAGACCCAAATACATTCCTGTTTTGTATGTCTAATTATACTGTGTACAGTTTCACCATCGGACAGCTAGATTGTGTAAAATAATGGACATTTCACTCACTTATGCCAATCTTTAACGTTATTTACAACTGTATGGTTTTAAGTTATTATACCAACATCATCCAGAAGCGTGGATTTAAAGTTGACAATGTAGCTTTAATACCACAGTGGTTATATAGCTTTTCCAAAAATAGGTTTTGTACTGTATATGTTCATCTCATGAATAGCAGCAGCTATTGAATATTGTATAAAGGTGGTGAAAGGCCATTGAGCTAAACTAATTAGTTCTTCATGTGACTCAATCCTAGAATTGTAGGGCCTTGAAAGGCCATCCAGTTCAGACCTCTGTCCTGCTACTAGACCAGTAGTCACCAACCAGTCGATCGGGATCTATTGGTAGATCTTGGAGCCCCTGATAGGTGATCCTAACTGGTTTGGCTGGGAGGCTGTCAAGTGCTAGCGCTTCAACTGTTTCTCCCTCCCCCTGGGAGCCTCCTGCTTTTTGTGCAAGGTGGAGGAGACAGAGGCAGGAAGGCTCTGACATCACTCTGTCCCTGTACCTCATCTTCACAGAGGGAGCGAGGCCTCCGCGAAGGGGCGGGGCGGGGTAGGCCCTTGGAGATGAGGCAGGGGCATTTGGGTTTGAGGTAGATCCTGGACTGACTTGTATTCAGAAAATCATCTTGTGCTTAAAGGGTGGAGACCAATGGACTAGACCATCCATGACTGGGGGGGGGGGGGGGAAGAGGAGGGAAGCAGCGATGAAGTTCATCTTGTTAGTTCGAGACCAAATTCTCTCATTTGTCAAGGTCACTTGGGCTATGTCTACACTTGTGGCTTCTTGCGCAAGTAATATGCAAATGAGGCTAAGTGTGGAATATTGCTGAGCCTCATTTGCATACCTAATGAGCCACCATTTTTTTCAGAAGAGGCTCTAGCGCAAGGAGGAGCATCTACACTGCCCCTTCTTGCTCAAGAAAAACCCTCTTGGGCAACGCCGTTACACCTATTACTTGACAGGAAGAACGGCGTTGCGCAAGAGGGTTTTTCTTGCACAAGAAGGGGCAGTGTAGATGCTCCTTCCTGCGCAAGAGCCTCTTCTGAAAAAAATGGTGGCTCACTAGGTATGCAAATGAGGCTCAGCAATATTCCACGCTTAGCCTCATTTGCATATTACTCGCGCAGGAATCCATGAGTGTAGACAGAGCCTTGGAGTTTTAATAGAGTCCTCCGAAGGCCTCGCAATCCATCCCAGCCACTAAATTAGTTCTTAATGGCCTGTCACCTTCCCCATACAATACTGAATAGCTGCTGCGCATGGGATGGGACTAACATCCAGAACTGTGATGGGGTGTATCAATCCCCCACTAGGCCCAAAGGAGTTAACTTGGCTCACCTGGCTGAAGAGGCCCCACCCCTCCTGGGCATGCACGGACTGGAGGCCAGCTATAAAGGCCTGTAGAGCTGCTCATTCAGGGCTGACTGCTGGAGGGGAGGGAGGAGCTGCAGACCTCCAGCAGTGCCAGTCAGGCCGAGAGGGGCTGGGGGGAAGCCCCCAGAGCAAAGAGACAGAGCTGCCTACCTACAGGCGGGAAGTAGTCCAGGATGTGGAATTGCTCTAACAGTTCAGCATACTGGATTCCCCGCCAAGCTAGCAGTGGACTGCTCCTCTGCTGACAGGGCCTGGGCTAGGATCTGGTGGAGAGGGAGGACTCAGGTTCCCTTACTTCCCTCCTAACCTACCCTACACCCAGAGCTGGCCCAAGCTACGGGCTACCACCCGGGGAGCCCCATTGTAGGGGGCGCTGCTGGATTAGGCGGGGCCACGCATGCACTGGTGCCCCGGGGCGCATGAATGACTCGAGCCGGCCCTGCCTACACCTATTCTGCTGTTGGCTACTAGGCCGAACTACCCTGAGCACAGGTGGAATAGTATGGACACTGGCCACTAGGCCACACTACCCCCAAATACAGGGGGAATTTATGTGGATTCTTTGGTCACCAGGCAATGCTACCCTCAACACAGGAGGAAGTATATAGACTCTGTGGCTGTTTAGGCCACACTGAGCTCCGACTATTTTTGGAAGCGCTATATAGCCACTGTGGTATTATAGTTACTGTCAACTTTTAATCCATGGTTCTGGATGACTTTGGGAGAATAGTAACTTAAAACCACACTGTTGTAAGCAAGGCTGTGTCTAGACTACACCCCTCTGTTGGCAGAGGGATGTAAATTAGATGTTTTGAAAGCACAAATGAAGCAAGGATTTAAATATCCTGCGCTTCATTTGCATAATCACGTCATGGCGCTATTTCAAACAAGCGCCATTTTGAAAGTCAAACTGCTGTCTAGGCGCGGTTCTTTAAAAAATGGGGTGCTTTTTCGAAAGCTTCTGTACCACAGATTTACTTTCAAAATGGCACTTGTTCAAAAGAGCTCCATGACGCAATTATGCAAATGAGGACTGGGATATTGAAATCCCTACTTCAATTTGCGCTTTTGAAACATCTAGTTTACATCTCTCTGCATACAGAGGGGTGTAGTCTAGACATAGCCCAAGATTGGCATAATGCAGAGTGTTGAGACATCCATTATTCGATCCAAAAAAGAAAAAAAAAAAATCTAGCGCTTATTGTAGCAACCGGTGCAAATTTTGTAAGCACATCCTCCACTCCATTATCCAAGTAGTTATTGAAATTGAGTAGTGTCAGACCTAGCACGGACCCCTGCAGGGCCCCACTGGATTCACCCTTCCCATTTGACACACAACCATTAATAAGTAGGACCTTTCAATTGCTTGCGTGTCTACCTTATTGTAATTTCATCTACCGCATTTCCTGTCTTCTTAGGCCCACCTTATCGTAACTGCATCTACCACATTTCCTGTCTTATAAGATTCCATCAAAAGCCTCACTAAAAACAGTGATCTTTCATATCTATCGCTCCCCCCACACCCTATCCACTAGGCCACCAACCTTATCAAACAAGGAAATTAGGTTTGGTGGTATTTGTTCTTGACATCCATGCTGGCTATTCCTTAAAATCATATTCTCCTCTAGGAGCTTACAAATCAATCGTTTAATTATTTGTTCCACTATCCTTCCAGCTATTGCAGTTAAGCTTGCTAGTCTAATGCCCCTGATTCTCTTCACTCTAGTTCCTCAAGGATAAGGAACTAGACAAAATACTGGTATCACTCAAGTACCTAGGATGAGTTTCATCAGGCACGCCAATTGGAATACCGCTAACTTATCAAAATAGCCTTCAACCTGTTTTCCTGATTTTTGGCTTGTGTTCCTTCCCCTTTGTTGTTAATATTAGTCATGTAGAGCATCTCATCACCATTAATCATCTTAGTGAACACAAACACAAAATAGGCATTAGACTTCTCAGCCTTATTAGTCACCAGTTAACTCTCCTCTCACTAAATAGACCTAGTTTCCTTTCTCTTAATATATTTATAGAACCTCTTGCCTTGTGTCCTTTGCTAGGTGGAAAACATTTTGTTATGTAGGGACAAAAATCCAGAGAGGCTACATGCTTGTGCTATTCTTTTTACTCCTCTGGAACAATTTGTCTACATAACTTAATGAGTCCTGATGGAGCCTTATTGCTTCTCTTTTTCCAATGCCCCTTCACATCCCAGGAGAGAAATCAAAACTCTGAAGTGACTTTGTTAAAGGGGCAGTAGCAGGATTTTCAAGTCCAGAATGTGTGTTTGGTAAGGAAAAGCCTCTAGCAAGCTCTATATCTATTCTTAACTCTGCCACAGATCCTCTGACACACCTTGGGCAAGTCATGTAGTCTCTCGGGTCTCCCTTCCCCCACCTGTGAAATGAAGATAATGCACTCCCTTTGTCTATTCAGACTCTCTCCTCTTTGAAGGCAAGGATCATTTCTCGCTAAGTGTATAACCTCGCTCAGCACTTTTGTAAAACTGCTAAGCTCATCACCACCCAACTAGGTTTCAACCTCTTACCCCTTCTAAAAAGGAACAAAAATTAGTCTCTTTCCTCTTCTTAGTGGTTCCTCTATGGCTTTATTAGTTGTCACACATACAAAATGGGAATGGATGGTCTAAGACAGAGGTAGGGAACCTCAGGCCCAGGGGCCACATGTGGACCCTAGCTTGCCTGGATCCAGCCCCCGAAGCTCAACATTAGGGAGCCCACACTGGAGCGCCAGCCACCAACCCATAGGGCTGGAGCACACAAAAATCTGTTTATTTAAAACAAATGAAGTTCTTCACACAGCGCATAGTCAATCTGTGGAACTCCTTGCCTGAGGAGGTTGTGAAGGCTAGAACTATAACAGGTTTAAAAGAGAACTAGATGAATTCATGGAGGTTAAGTCCGTAAATGGCTATTTGCCGGTATGGGTCAGGAATGGCGTCCCTTGCTTCTGTTTGTCAGAAGGTGGAGATGGATGGCAGGAGGGAGATTGGTTCACTCCCTCTGGGACACCTGGCATTGGCCACTGTCAGCAGACAGGATACTGGGCTGGACGGACCTTTGGTCTGATCCCGTATGGCCATTCTTATGTTAGCTGCCGCCCTGCCCAGGCTCTGGTGTGAAAGGGGAATATGGGGCGTGTCTCTCCTCAGTCAGGGGCTTCTCACTTGTATGCAGCCCATGACTGATTTTTCTGTGGGTCAGCAGCTCTGACCCAAGAAAGGTTCCCCACCCCCGTCTAGGAAGATATACTGCAGAAAGCGAGCTAGGGATCATAGTGTGACTGACTCGTATTTAGCATGTGGTGCACTGACACCCAAAAAAATCATTCTAGGATGGATTGAGAAGTGTTGTAAACAAGACACAAGGAGTAATTCTTCTGCTCTACTCGGATTAGATCTCAACGGGAGAACTGTCCCCTCTTCTGGGCACCACATTTCAGGAAATAGGTGGACAAAATGAAGAAGTCCAGAGAAGAGCAACACAAATGATTTAGTGTCTAGAAAACATGATCTAAGAGGGAAAAACAAACAAAGAGCTGGTTTGTTGAGTCTGGAAAAGAGAAGACAGAGGGGACATAATAGCAGCTTTCAAGTACTTCAAAGGTTATTACAAGGAAGGAGAGAGAAAAATTAACCTCCGAGGAAAGGGCAAAAGATAATGAACGTAAGTTGCAGCAAGGGAGGTTTAGGTTGGACATTACGGAAAAGTTCTCAACTGCCAGGGTGGTAAAACACTGGAATAAATTGCCTAGGGAGGTTGTGGAATCTCCATCACTGGAGATATTTAAGAGCCGGTTAGACAGACAGCTGTTAGGGATAGTCTAGACCAGGAATGGGGAACCTAAGGCCTGGGGGCCAGATGCAGCCCTTGGCTTGCCTGGATTTGGCCTCTGAGGCTTTGGGCTCCCCCTCAGCACTGAGGAGCCCATGCTGGCATTTTAGCCCCCCCCCCAAAAAAAACCTGCTATTTCCCCATGGGGCTGGAGCACTCAAAAATCTACAACCCTGGGCCTGCCTAGGCTCTGGTGTGCAAGGAGAACATGGGGAGTGTCTCCTCCTCAGTTGGGGGCCATGTCAGTGAAGACACTGTGTTGTGTTTGTCACTTGTGCGTGGCCCCTGACGGATTTTAATGTGGGTCAGCAGCCCCTGACTCAAGCCTCCCGACCCTTTGTCTAGACTGTTGGAGGGGTGCCGCAGAGAACAAAAGAGTTCAAAGGGGCCGGCAATTTTTTTTTGGCTCAATAACTTTTCCCCAGACTTTTTTTTTTTGGCTCAACAAAAAACCCTTGGTGTTCCTCATAAGAAAGACTGGTGTTCCTCAGTCTTAAGTTTAAGAAACACCGGTCTAGAGGGTGCTTGATCCTGCCACAAGTGCAGGGAACTGGACTTGATGACCTCTCGAGGTCCCTTCCAGTTCTAGGATTCTACTGTACTAAGTGGCAAAGCTCGAGTACAGATGGAAGGAGGCACTATATAGGTTTAAAATGGTCAGACAAGTCCTATGGAGGAATTAAACTTTTGCTCATACACCTGATTACTCATCAAGCCACAAGGTAGCATGTGTGGATTAGCAGAGGACCCAAAGCACAGCTGAGGGCCATTAATGCTGCAGGCAATGCCCTAAGCCAATATAGCTTTTTTTTAATGCTTCCAGGCAGATAAAAAGCTCCAGGAAGCCAAGAGATCAGACTCTTTACCAGGATAAACAACAGCTGAGAAATAGCTAGAGCTCCAGCCACACAGGGATTGCCATCTGCATAGACTAGGTTGCAAGTCTTCAACCCAATTTTCTGGCCCTAGTGCTAGCCTAGTTACCAATCATTTTTAGTAGCTTGCAGCAAACGGCCTTTACATCATTCCTTGGTCTAGCTCAGGGGATTTTCATCTGGCTCCTGCCAGGAGACCTTTGGGAATTTTTTGGCTTTTTGAGCTCCTGAGAGAAGCCAGGTGCCCGTGTTACAGGCGGCCTTCCTATTGCCAACAGCTGCAATCCTGTCAATTCCTGGTGTTGCTACCCTGCAGGGTCTGCTGACAACCCGTCTGCCTGCTGTGCTCTCGTGGCTGAACGGGAAAGACGAGCAGCCGGCTGCTGCCTGAGCACCTCTTGCAGAATTTGTGCTGCTGCAGGAGGAAACTGGTTTCAAGGAGGCATTTGCAAAACGTAAGTGTTGCCAGATTGTGCAGTAACCGTCTACTCACCGCCCCTGCGCTGGTTCTTGATTTTGTAGTAGAGGTAGAGAGATAACATGGCCAGGTCCGCCAGCACGTAGTAAATGGCAGTGTAAACCTGCAGGAGGAAAGGGACCCAGTGATACAGGAGAACCAGGAACAGGTTAACTCTTCTGGGGGTCCATAGCTAGGACACTTGTGGAATCCCTCCCCCCAAGGCTCCAGAGTGGGGCTACCCTAAGTTCCAGTGGGGGTTCAGTGTGTGGGAGGGGGCTGCAAGGAGCAGGCTGGGGGTGCAGGGTCCGGGCAGGCGTGGGCAAGGGATTGGAATGCTTTCCATTTGGCGTGGGGGTTGGGGAACAGGTGGCTCCATGCTGCTCTGTGCTTGCAGGCCCTGCCCCTCCACGGCTCCGATTCCTAGCCATTGGAAGTGGCAGGGGCAGGGGCGGACTAGGTGGTCGCCTGGGGCGCCAAGTTCAATGGGGCTCCAAATGGTGGTGCACTATCGTTCCGGGGTTTGGAGGTGGGGGTGCCGATTGCATGGTTCGCCTAAGGCGCCAGTTGCAAACCTTACAGGGAGCCCAGGGTCAGAGCTTCCCTGCACTCACAGCCAGAAGGTTTCACCCCGGGGGGAGGAAGGGAGAGAATGGCAAAATGCAGAGCCGCCTCCTGCCCCTCCCCATACACACTAAGGAGAGCTGGCCAGGAAATGCAGCATGCAGGGGTTTAGTGGCTGCTTCTGAGGGCCCTCTGCTAAGAGGGCCCCCTCATCCCAGGGCTGTTTCCCCTAAAGCCCCTTTCATAATGCAGACCTAGGGAGAGCTGCCTCCCTCACGTCACCCAGACTCTCCTCATCCGAGCAGCTTGCTCTGGCTGACTGCACAGCCCAGAAGGATCTCTGGATCCAGCCACAGGCACTGCACACCGGCCCTTGCAGTCCCCACACATCACAGACCATCAGGGGGACTAACGTGATAGTTCTAATCCCGGCCTCTGACCAAGCACTTGGCAGCAGCAGATCTCAAGCCACTTCATAAAGAGGTCAGTACAATTACTACCCCAGCGGTCAAATGGGGATAACGTAGAAGCCTGGGGCTGCACGTTGGGGGCCCTGCCCTACCGGGAAGAGAGGCCCTACCCTGGATAGTCACTAACTAGCCTCACTCCCTGCAAGAAAGCGCATCAGAGAGACATGGGCTGCGTGACGGACAGCTCTTGGTCTTACCAGGCGTGAAAGTACATACTGGGACTTACCAGCACACAGCCAGGCACGACCAAGGTGGGATGGACCAGCTCTGGGCTGGGGACCTGACTCTTCCAGGAATCTCTAGCCTTGGGACCAGACTCCCCCATGGTAGGGTCACCAATTGGGGGCGGGGGGGGGCAGCAACGACATATCACTTGAACCTTGGCCCTGCACTGGACAATACCAGCAGCTGCACCAGCCCACTTTCGCCTCTGGGTCCTACAGAGCAAACCCTCCTTCCCTCAGGTCTCAACCAGGCCCTAGACAACCTCCAGCAACTTCAGGGCTTCTCTTTGGGGCAGCGCATCCTTCAGAGAGCCCCTAGGGAGAACCAGCAACACTCCTTGCCCATGTGCTTAAGAAATGAATTTGAAAGTTATGTCAGCTGGTCTTAGCTGCCTAGGATCCTGGCAGAGCTTAGACCCAGAGTCCTAGGCCACACACCAATGGAGGCTAATCTCCATCAATCAGAAAGTGACAGCGAGAAGGGTCCGATGCCAAACCCCAGAGCCAGACACCCCTGCATGCTGGACACTTTTGGCTCCAGATCCCAACTATGTTACAACAACAAGCCAATCTTGCCCTATTACAGTTGTAGAACAGGAAGCAAAATCAAGGTCACTCTTATTAAGTGTCCTAACTCCACTTGCCTCCTCCCCCTGCACATGCACCAAGCACTGGCTAGGGAGTTGCCGTCCTACTACTGAACTAGGTTTTCTCCTCCCGGGTGCCCACACACCGAAACCAGACGACATCCTTGCCTGTCACTCAATCACATAGAAACACCTAAGTCATTACCTGTAATGGCAACTGGTTGGCCAGGAAAGAGCCTATTAGATTTAAAGAGTCTCCTCCCAGCCATCCCAGCAGGAAGTATATGGAGAGAGCCTGGTCCATGTTACCGGTCTTGCAGGCCTGGTAATATTGGCTGTGGAAAGAAAAAGACAGTCAGCTCTACGCAATTCACTAGTGCACCAGGGAGCAGAGGTGGGGGGCTCCTTCCACATGGGACAGCCAATGGACTGGATGCTACTCTAGGTTTTTAAATGCTGCAAGGAGCACGAACTGGCAGCAGGCTAAGGGCTTATCCGCACGGGGAATTCACAGCACAGTAGCAGGGGCAGCTTTCTGGTAGAGCTCTGCTGGCAAGAAGGCTTTGGCCCGTGTGTCTTTAGGAGGCTGAAGAGCTGCAAGGAGAACAGTCAGTGGGTTCTCTCCCCTCACTGCCACAGTGATACAGCAAGAGTGCACAAGCCTGAACCCCCACAGCCACTGGTGGTGCTAGTGCAGGATGAACCTTTACTCCAGCACCCTTGGGACCTGACTGGTGCTGGACCAGAGAATTCGCCGGACGACGGAGGTCGAGATTGTCTAGCAGCATCACCAACACGGCCACTGCTCACTAGGCTCTTGGGAGACATTTAGGGGTAAATTAGAGCTCAATAGCACAGAACAGAGAGCCAGGACTGGTGACTGTAAACAAACTTTATGGGACTGCATGAAACTTGGCCGCGCCCAGGATACGTGGACATCCAGGTAATGAAAATCGTGCCAGACCACAGATGTTGCTGGACCAAAGGTTCAGCCTGTACTGTTCATTCTCTCGTGCCCCAATCTGGACCGTGTCGAGGCTGTGGAAAGCTGGCTCTGCCCATCTTCCAACCCAAGGCATGTTGGCAAGGGAGCCAAAGCAGCATGAGGGTGCCACTGTTAATGAGAACTGGAAAGGGAAGTTAGGTATGGAGAGACTCTACTGACTTGTTCCAAGAGTTCACCTCCTGCAGCCCCCCAGTTTAACACCATCACCTTTGTGCTGTGGGAGATCCAAGGCCGAACCCCCCCCCGGCTGCCCCTTGCTCTTCTGTGGGCCAGCATGGCTCTCTGAACTCACAGTGCCGCAGGTCACGCTGGAGCATCATTGGCAGAGCTGTGTGGGAGATGCCTGCACACCCCCTGCCTGCCCTGCGCATGGTGTTCTCCCCATCTCGCTTTGTAGAAGGAAATGGTACGTCTAGTGGTTCAAACAATGGCCTGGACATTGGGATTCTGCTCCTCTTGGGTCTGCCGCCATTTTGTTGTAGGACCTTGCACAAGTCTCTGCTTGGCTTGCAAACAGAGACGAACCACGCTGCTCTGGGGCCGATCCAGCTCCCAAGCCAGCACTTCGAGGAGACGGGTGCTGGCTATGCCTCCTTGGAGTCAGCACGTAATGGAGGGCAGGTTCACAGTACTTTACAGGAGGGGGAACTACCGGCTGCCACAGCTTCCCTTCAGAGGTGACCTTTCCCAAAAGCAGGCTGCACTGCGTTAGCCTGTGGAGGGATGAAGAGCCAGCAGTAGCTTGCTCAGGCCAACTGTCTGGAGGTTCACCCCCACAGAGAAGACTGTCCGGTGACAATCCCAGTCCCCTCCTTCCAGCATCAGACACAGGTGATCTACAGTTCAAGCCACCTGCTGCAACCCAGCTCTTGAGCCAGCCCCGAGGATGCACTGTTCCTATTGAGCACTGGGGTGTAGGCAGACACCAGCTAAAGTGTCCTCTTGGCCTGTGGAGAACTACTTAGCCCAGAACTCTAAGTTCAGGCAACAACAAAGGGGGAGGGGGGGGAAGAGGGGAAAAGAGAGAGGAAAAAAAAAAAGGACCAGGCATGAAGGTCAAAGGGCCAAAACTGGGGAACCGAAAGGACACGGAGCAAAGTGCCCACCATCATGCTCATCCCCAAGGCTAGACACGAGGCCCGCGAGAGTCACAAGACTGCAAGCTACAGGACCAGGTCACCTCCGCTGGTGGCTGGGAAGCAGCCCCGTGCTGCAGCGGAGAAGTAGTTACCGGAGTTCCCACGGGTGAGCTGCCCAGCAACATGCAGCAGACAGGAGCATGGTTCCGGTCTTGTCTTCGGGAAACTGCAAGCCTGGCTGACACCATCTGCTGACTCGCCCCACTCCCCACGGGTTTGAGAGTTCATTTGGCAATGGAAACTGAAACAGGCATCGCAGAGCAAGGCTGCAAGAGGGTGGGAGCATGGGAAGCGGGTATAATAGGCCAGGGGGAGGCTCTTCCTTGGGCACTAGACCCCTGTTGCAGGGTTTGGGGCAAAGTTTCCTTGTTGTTAGAGCCCATGCAGTTCCAGGGCGACTGAGGCGGCGATATTAGCCGTTCCGTTTCCTGGGTTCATCAGTAGCCCCATGGACTGGAGGGAGGTGGCCCAGCAGGCTGAGTAGAAAACACCACGGCCTCAGACACCCTGGCACCTGGCTGGAGCATAGCAAAAGCGTCACTTTCCCCTAGGGTGGTTTGGGGTCCTCTGGGCAGGTGAGGGAAGGGATATAATCTAGGTTTTGGCCAACCTGGGGCGCCTCCAGGCGAGGGGTGTGTGCAAGGGGCTTCTGCAGGTGGGGAGGGATGCTTGTGGCTCTGGCAGCAGAGGGTGGGAGGCAGTGGGCCTGGGGACTCCAGCCATAAGGGAGGGAGGTGGAAGGGGGAGGAATCAAGGACTAAGAGCCCCAAAAGGGGGCCTCCACCTGTGGGTGGGAGGTAAAGAAAGCCCAGGACACAAGACAGGTTTTCAGGCCTACCATTGAAAACAGCCTGTGCCCCTCCCTCAAATCTACCCAGAACGAAACTCAACTCCAATGCAGCCAGGACTTCCCCTCCCCTCGGCAGCCCCAGGTGTGAAGCAGCCTTACTGGTCCCCTCCCCCGCCAACGTGCAGCTTTGTTTACCCTTCAGCTAGGGTGACAGGCTGCTCCCCTCTGACAGGAGGCTCCCTGCCCCCCTTCCCCAAACAACCCCTCAATGGGCTGAACCCCCGTTTTAAAAATGGGATCCACAAACCTATGCTACAAGTGCCTTCATTCCCCGAGCTTGGCCAATATAGCCCGTTGCCCCACGCTGAATACAAGCCCTGCCCAGCTGCATACCTGGCTGCATTTTGCAAGGAGGGGAAAGGGCGGCACACGGGCAACCTCCCACTCTCCTGAGAAGTGCCTTGTCCAGTGGAGGCCGCGCCTGTTTATAAACAGGCTGGAGCTTAGAATAGAGGCCTCCCAACTTCAGTCTCCCATCACATCCCAACAGGCGGTGACCCTCTATTTGTGCAAATTGCTCTAGAGAAGCAAAATGCTCAGTTTGCCATAAAGCCAGCTAAGGGCTGTGTGATGCTCAGAGCTCTGAGCGAGGGCTGGCAGAACGCAGCATTTCATTCAGACTGAAGAGCTATTACTTGCAGCAACAGGCTTAGGCATCAGAACATAACAACGGTCAGACCAAAGGTCCGTCTAGGCCAGTGTCCTCTCTGCCAACAGTGACCAAGGCCAGATACCCCAGAGGGAGGGAACACAACAGGGAATCAAGCAATCCCTCCCCTGTCACCCATTTCCAGCCTCTGACAAACAGAGGCTGGGGACTCCATTCCTACCCATCCTGGCTAATAGCCACTGATGGACCTAGCCTCCATGAATCTATCTAGCTCTTTTCTGAACCCTGTTAAAGTCCTGGTCTTTACAATATGCTCTGGCAAGAAGTTCTACAGGCTGACACTGCACTGCATGAAGGAAAACTTCCTTTGTTTGTTTCAAACCTGCTACCTATTGATTTCATTTGGTGACCCCTAGTTCTTATGGGAACAAATAAATAGCTTTTCCTTATTCACTTTCTCCATACCAGTCATTATTTTATAGACTTTTATCATATCCCCTTAGCCTCCTCTTTTCTAAGATGAAGTCCCAGTCTTTTTAATCTCTCATCATGTCACGCATTCCAACCCCCTAATATTTTTCTTGGATTGAGAACTGGCTAAAAGACAGGAAACAAAGGGTAGGAATAAATGGTAAATTTTCAGATTGGAGAGGGGTAACTAGTGGTGTCCCCCAAGGGTCAGTCCTGGGACCAATCCTTTTCAACTTATTCATAAATGATCTGGAGAAAGGGGTAAGCAGTGAGGTGGTAAAGTTTGCAGATGATACCAAACTGTTTAGGATAGTCAAGACAGAAGCAGACTGTGAGGGACTCCAAGAAGATCTCACCAAACTGAGTGATTGGGTAACAAAATGGCAAATGAAGTTTAATGTGGATAAGTGTAAAGTAATGCACATCGGGAAAAATAACCCCAACTATACGTACAGTATGATGGGGGCTAATTTGGCTACGGCAAATCAGGAAAGAGATCTTGGAGTTATCGTGGACAGTTCTCTGAAAACTTCCACACAGTGTGCAGCGGCGGTCAAAAAGGCAAATAGGATGCTAGGAATTATTAGGAAAGAGATAGAAAATAAGACCCAGAACATCTTACTGCCCCTGTATAAAACTATGGTACGCCCACATCTTGAATACTGTGTACAGATGTGGTCTCCTCACCTCAAAAAAGATATTTTGGCCTTGGAAAGGGTTCAGAAAAGGGCAACTAAAATGATTAGGGGTTTGGAACGGGTCCCATATGAGGAGAGGCTAAAGAGACTGGGACTTTTCAGTTTAGAGAAGAGGAGATTGAGGGGGGATATGATAGAGGTCTATAAACTCATGAGTGGTGTGGAGAGGGCTGATAAAGAAAAGTTATTTATTAGTTCCCATAATAGAAGAACTAGAGGACACCAAATGAAATTAATGGGTAGCAGGTTTAAAACTAATAAAAGGAAGTTCTTCTTCACACAGCGTGTAGTCAACCTGTGGAACTCCTTGCCAGAGGAGGCTGTGAAGGCTAGGACTATAATAGAGTTTAAAGAGAAGCTGGATAAATTCATGGAGGTTAGGTCCATAGAAGGCTATTAGCCAGGGGATAAAATGGTGTCCTTGGCCTCTGTTTGTCAGAGGCTGGAGAGGGATGGCAGGAGACAAATCGCTTGATCATTGTCTTCGTTCAACCCTCTCTGGGGTTCCTGGTGCTGGCCACTGTCGGTAGACAGGATACTGGGCTAGATGGACCTTTGGTCTGACCCAGTACGGCCGTTCTTATGTTATGTTCTTATTTTGTTTTGCCCTTTTCTGAACCTTTTCCAAAGCAGATATCTTGTTTTTCAGATGCGGTGACCACATTTGTACACAGTGTTCAAGGTGTGGGCCCTGGATTTATATAGAGGCAGTAAGATATTCTGTCTTATTCTCTCCCTTTTTTCCATGACTCCTAATATTCTATTTGCTTTTTTGACTGCTGCTGCACACAGAGTGGATGTTTTCAGAGAACTAGCCACAATGATTCCAAGATTTCTCGAGTGGTTATAGCTAAATTTGTGCATTTTATAGAGGTGCCTGGGACAACAGGATGGATACAGACCTGCTCATGAATTACTGATGGTATGCAGACAGATTACATTCCTAAACTCAAGAATGAGTCATTTCCTGGTTTGAGAACAGTCTCAGCTGGTTAGCCCTAATATGGCTGTTCTGCCCACCCACACCTTCCCATGTAGGCTGGGCATCTTCCATGACACTGCTGAGCTCAGCCTCTCTGGACTGCTTTCCTTGCGTCCTTGTGAGCTGCATGTCACAGCCTGACGGGAGTGCAGTGGGGAGAGGAATGACGCTGCTGATCTGCTTAACACGCATTTTGGTTAGCAAAAGTTCCATTGGAGCAGCTGCATCGCTTAGTGTGAAACAGCCTCACTGCATATTTAGAAGTGGAAGGAGATCTCAGAGCATCTGCATTGTCAACAGTCCGTCTTTCTAACTATTCTGATCCTGAAGGAGCCCAAAGCATTATGAAACTGTACATAAAAGGGAATCACTTCAACCCCTGAGAAGCACCTACCCTGTGGATGGAACTCCAGGTGTAACAGCAGGCAGCAGCACTATCAATGAACTATGCCTGGTTATGTGGACAACAAGGTCGAGGCTCTACATTGAACCACTCTTCCTTCTGCATATTATAAACCCAGCCCTTTAAAGCCAAGGCCAGGCAGGTTCTTGAATAGGGCTGGTCAAGTGGCTCTCACCCTCCAATGGAGGCTCCTGGCTAGGTTTTGAAAGCCATCACAAACAGAAGGACTGAACCCCCACCAAGATCTAGAATCCCCTGCACTGGGCATCCAGGCCTGGGAGCGCAAGAGTTTTACTTACGGTAAGGAAGACGCTGCAAAGCAGACGATGGAAATCAGACCCAACCAAATGCTGGCGAAGTCTCGGGAATCCTGGGCACACTCACTGAACACATCCCACACCCACTGCGAGCCATTGGGACAGTCTGAAAAATTCCCTCCTAGGGAACTTCGCCAAAGCTGGGAGTGCATAGCAGTCAGTCAGCAAGGGGCCAGGACTTGGAGGAGATGGCCGAGATCAGACAGCGGGGGATGGGAGGGTGTCTCTTTCTCCAGAGGCCAACTTGGCACCTGTTGGAATAAATGGGGAAAGTAAAACAACTGATCAAACGGCTCCTTTGAGCTCTAGCGCTTTGGGGCAAAGCTGGCTCATGTTGCCGTTAAACAGTTAATACTGAATGGGTCATTAGTAGCCTAGAGACGAGGCAGTCACAGCTCAAAGTCCTTTATCAGCAGGCCTGTCTCCAGAACTAAGCCAAGCCAGCACTAAGTTCACTATAAACACACAAGGTCTCGGGGGCCTGTCCTCAGCAGTACACAGGATTATGACTCATGTCCCCTCACTCAGCTTGTGCTTCCCAGAGCAGGTCTTCTGAGGAGACTCCGTCTGTTCCCTACTCACCTATCTGGCGCCGGTTATCTGTGCACATCACAAGAGATGTCACAAGTGCACCCTTTAGCAGCTACTGAATGCCTATTTCTCCCTGACACTCCCTCGGACCTCTCAATTCCCTTCCGAACCAAGAGTCAGTGTTGAGAAAAAGAACAAAGCCCACAGCTAATCCCCAGAACTGAGCCCGAGATGCCTGCTAACCTGCCAACTCATGCTGGAGAGTCTCATCACCGCACTGCCACACGTCAGAACACCCGAGTGTCTCTTCCTTGAAATACCAGCTCTGAACCTCTTCTCACTGTGGACTCAGAAAGGGGTAAGCCCCCTGTGACGTAGTGGGGGGGCTGTGTCCTGTAACCCGGTGTCCTGCTGCACTGTGATTTGTGATTCCCACTGACACCCACATGTGTATTGGCCCAGACCCCTAGGCCCAGCCTGGGCAGTTAGCAAAGCTCTTCCCAGGGGAAGAGACAAAGGGAGGGAGGCAGAGACGAACACCAGGGCTGCTTTTCCGGAAAAACTTGCCAGCTGTCTACACTGGCCGCTTGAATTTCCGCAAGAACACTGAAGATCTCATGTAAGATCGTCAGTGTTCTTGCGGAAATACTGTGCTGCTCCAGTTCGGGCAAAAGCCCTCTTGCGCAAATCATTTGCGCAAGAGGGCCAGTGTAGACAGCACGGTGCTGTTTTGCGCAAAAAAGCCCCCATCACGAAAATGGCAATCGGGGCTTTTTTGCGCAAAAGCGCTTCTAGATTGGCACGGAAGCTTTTCCACAAAAAGTGCTTTTGCGGAAAAGCGTCCATGCCCATCTAGATGCTCTTTTCCGAAAATGCTTTTAACGGAAAACTTTTCCGTTAAAAGCATTTCCGGAAAATCATGCCAGTCTAGACGTAGCCCAGGTGTCAGGGGAAGGGTCAGTTGCTGGCTGGAAAACATGAAGGGAACAACCTAAACTGAGGGTCTTGCGGGGGAGGAGGGGAGGGCCATGGACCCCCAACCTCAGGGGTCTGAGGCATCCTGGCCTTGACTCCTGTAGCCACATCACATCTGTGCTGTATCCTGGAGAAGCAATAAACCCTCTCTATACTACTGGCTGGCAGAGTCTGTTCTTGCTGCTACGGGGCTGCAGGATCGAGGGGAACCCTGACATGTTGTCACCCCCCCTCCTTCCCCTTCCGAAGCCAGCAGAGCTAGTCCAGAGTGAGCAAGAGGAGAACTGGGCCCACAGTTTGGACATTGCTATGGCAATGCCAGTCAGACATTCTGCTGACCAACGGTGCTGGCACCAGCATGGCATGACCTGTGGAAGATCTGTCTCTGGCAGTGGTCCCCAACGCAGTGCTCGTGGGTGTCATGGCGCCCGCCAGGGCATTTGTGTGTGTCCGCCAAGTGATCAGGGCTGGCCCAAGCCATTCTTGAGCCTCCGGGCGGGTGGCGCATGTGCAGCCCCAAAAGGTTGGAGTCCACTGGTCTATGGAAAACTCATGGTGTGTCAGGCAAGGGGCAGCCTTCAGTTGCACTAAGTTTTGCGAACAGACATCATAGAGAGTGTGAATTAGCATCATAAGTGTCTTCTCTCCACTAGGGATGATAAAATTAGATCAATCAACTAATCGAGTAGTCGATGGAATTTCCATTGACTAGTCGATAAGAGCGCTACATTTCAAAGCAGAAGCAAGAGCCTGCTGGGCTGTTGCTACACTTGAAAGGAGGAAGTGCGGTGCAGCATTCCACCTTCAAAATGTACGAGAGCCCCAATGGGGACTCTTGTACCTTTCAAATGCAGAACGCTGACGCTGCGCCCCTGCCCCCTCCCACGCAGCTGGAGGAAAAGTGGCTTTTAAGCCAGCTCCCCCTAGCACCCACTCTCCTTCCCCCACTTGCTGACTCTGATAGAGGCAGCAAGTGGGAGGGAGAGAAGTGGGGTGGAAGCGACGGGTCAGCTAGTGTGTCGACTATCAGATAAGCTTTTGCTTATTGGATAGTCAACTAGTCTCTTACATCCCTACTCCCCACCCTCTTATGACACTTGGTTCCCTCTGAAAGGCTCCATCCCAGGGAGCCCATCTGCTCAGCATCTCTTTACTGGAGTGCGTGGGTAAGATTCTGTGCCCTACATTGTGCTGGGGGTTATAATAGATGATCTTAATGGTCCCTTCTGTCCTTAAAGTCAATGAGTCTATGGATGAGTCTACACTGGCATGATTTTGCACAAATGCATTTAACGGAAAACTTTTCTGTTAAAAGTATTTGCGCAAGAGAGCGTCTATACTGGCATGTGCCTTTGCGCAAAAGATTTGCTTTTGCGCAAAAGCATCCATGCCAGTGTAGATGCTCTCTTGCACAAGAAAGCTCCGATGGCCATTTTAGCCATCGGGTTTTCTTGCGCAAGAAATTGATTTTACCTGTCTACACTGGCCTCTTGCGCAAGAACACTTGTGCAAGAGGACTTATCCCTGAGTGGGAGCATCAGAGTATTTGTGCAAGAAGCACTGATTTCATACAGTAGAACGTCAGTGTTCTTGCGCAAATACTTGTGGCAAGTGTAGACCGGCGGCAAGATTTTGCACAAAAGTGGCCGCTTTTGCGCAAAATCTTGCCAATGTAGACACAGCCTATGAGTCTACTGCACTGTAAGAGGGAGAAGACCCTGGAAGGAATACCACCATGGCCATAGGCCAGATGATCAGAAGGAAGGGTGAGAACATCTGATTAGATTAAAATTTCTCAGAGTTCCACTGGCTTATCCCTTGCTGGAACAAGACTTTCCTTCTACTAATTCCTAGCTTCCCCCACCATATCCTAGTGCAGGGCTACTCATCTTTGGAAGCTCCGGGGGCCACAATGATATTCACAGCACATGCCGAGGGCTGCAATTTAATTGTGGTTGCATGTATATGCAAATAGCTTCTTTCACACTGACAGCATGAATACAAAGATTAAGGCAAGACTACACAACGTGCAGGCCCCATTGAAGTCAGTTCTGCTGATATTAATAAAATGCAATAGTTACCCGCTTTCCACGCATATGACAGCCCTTTTAATGAGCAGTGACAGTCCAGGAATTTAACTACTAAAATGCATCTCAACAGAAGACCATTATATTGACTCGCCACTGGAGGCCACGTTCAAAGGATCCCACCCATGGGCTGTGTGGAGCCCTGCGTAAACCCAAATTGCACTGTGGGCTGCAAACAAATAGGCCGCGGGCTGTGTGCGGCCTATGGGCTGCGTATTGAGTAGCCCTGTCCTAGTGCATTAATGAACTCATCTCTCAGCTGACTAGTAGGATAGTGATAGAAATGTAGCCGTGTTAGTCTGGTGTAGCTGAAACAGAATACAGGACTATGTAGCACTTATGTTGTGTTCTGACAATGAACGAGGGCTATGCTTATTCTCTCCCTCTAGATTTTGGCTAGAAGCTGGGCTCTCCCCTTCCTTTTCGTGAGAGGACTTATCAAAATGCTGACAACTTCGCAAACTACAACCAGGTAGGCTCCACGTGCTATTGCTGTGCCGTTTCCTGAACCTCCTGCAAAGCTTTTCCTACATATCACACAAGGTGGACAGAGACAAGAATTTGTCTAGCCACCCTACCCATACAAAAGGATCTTTATTCAAAGTTAAATCTCTTAACTCATGTCTGAGACAAGCTCAGTTGAGGTCAGTACCTTTATACCTCACTTCTACTTAGCTGTAGATACTGGTCAGAGAAGTTTCCATTTATTACTTCTACACCCAAGCCAAGAACAGCTTGGTTACAAACTCCTAAAGTTGTTCCTTAAAGTACAACAGCAGCTGAAACTTGCACTTCAGCTACTTTTTGAAGCCTGGATCAAGGTCTCGGTTTCATATTCAGCAGACTTGTACGGCACCAGCTCATTTAGCAGAGTGTTTGTGACGCTTTACACAAACACACACACAAGACTGAAATTACACCCCACGAATAGGAGATTGCATAGCAGCTGATTAGGTGTCCGGGACCCACCTATTAATTATTCTGCTTGCATCAGAAGTGTTCAAAGCACTTTACCAAATAAACAACCTCAGAAGTATTGGTGAGGTTGCTATTCCCATTTTACAGATGGGAAAACAGTCATGGGCTTATCCAAAGCCAGGCACAAGAGACAAATCTCTTAAATCCCTGACCTACACTTCATCTATCAAGCAGTGGTTGTCAAGAGAGGAAAAACAGTAACAGCAAAGGGGAGGTACTAGCTAGTACTTACAAAAGTACGCTGCCTGCAATGACAGTTTAATCACTTCCCTTTTTGGAGTCCCAGCTCTGGGGAGGTCTGTTCAGAGGCTGCCCTTGCAGTCTAGATGTGAGACCCAAGTCTGCAGTGGCACACGACGTCCCCTCCCAGCATACAAGCCTACGTAACACTTGAACACTTGATGATTCAGAACTGCCCAGCAAGCTCTCAAACCAGTGACAGGAAAATGCAACCTTAAAGCAAAATGAAACAACCATCTGATTTATTAAATGAAAGATTAACCAAGGCATACAAATGCTGGTGCAGAAGAAAAGGTGGGGTCCTCAAATACTATTAACTAATAATAAATTGGAAAAGTAGGTTCAAGTCATTCTGGCCAGGCAATGATGGAAGATGGCTCCCATCCTGTTCCTTCTCAGCTGTCTTCTCCCACCTACAATTATGCATGCAGGAACATTAGGGTTGCCAGGTGTCCGGTATTGAACCCGACAGTCTGGTAGGTTCACTTCCTGTCCTGTAAAAAAATTCAGAAAATACCAGACACCTAAAATGTCTGGTACTTTCTGATTTTTTTTTCCTGGCCAGAAGGCAAAAATCCCAGGCAGCCTGGCAATCCTATTGTTTACCAGGCTCCGCAGGGGAGCTGTCTGGCCTGGCACAGGGAGGCAAGATGGTAGGCGGCCGCCAGCAATCTGTTAGGTCCAAAAAGCCTCACTTGGTTTTTAAAGGGGCCATGCTTTTGTTTGTTTGGCCCAAACTTTTTCCTGGTGCGTTTTTTTTGTTGTATGTTTTTTTCTGAAACCATCTGGCTACCCTAACTAGGGTGCAGGGTAGAAATACCAGCGTAAGGTTCTGCAGGTAGGCAAAATGCACACTCCCTGTTGGAGTTTTGGACAGAGAGTTCATCACTCAGCCTGGAAGTTAGAGAGAATCATACTATAGTTTGTCCCATTTCTCAGCCACTATAGGCCCACAAGAGTCAGTTTACTGGCCTATGACAAGGATAGGGCTTGATGCCAGGCAGCATCTTGTTAGATCTCCCTGCAAGAGATTGTTCCCCCAACAGGGTGGGAAGGCTACTGCTGCTAATGCAGGAAATATGAGTCTATTTATGTGGTTTTCCAGGGCTTTCCTCTGAATTAAACCCTTCAGGATCATCATTCAGCGCTAGAAGTGACTGGTCAGCATGGGAGCTAGGACATTTAAAATTAGCATTGTGGAGGGTTTTTAACAATGTGGGGGGAGCTGGGGATCACATGTTGTCCAAGGGTTAGAGGAACAAGGGTGGACTGCACTGTGTGAGCCTCTCCCTGGCTAGTGTGGCAAAAGCTCGTTTGCATCCCTCTTTCATCCCTTCAATCCACTAATCCCTGGCGAGATTGCTGTGCCTGGGCATTGCAGGCGCCAGCGGCAACTCGACCTTATCACACGCGAGGAAGCCACCTCCTAAGCCTTGGAAAGGGGGTGAAGAGGGACAAAGGGTCTTTCCTCCCCGGGGAGGCAGTTTCCTTCTGACCGGTCTGCAACAGGAGACCTGGGATTTGTCCCTGCCTTTGAGCAAGCCACTTCCCCCGCCCCCCGTGCCTCGGTTTCCCCACCTGTAGCGCTGAGGGTCCGGACGCTGCTGTTCCTAGCTGGGGCTCGGAGGGTTCTTCCCCGGAACGTGGGCTGGTTGCTCCGACCCCTGCGCCCGCCCCAGAGGGCTCGCTGGGATCGGGGGCCGGAGGGAAGATGCAACGTACAGCCCCGCCCGGGGGGCAGCCGGGGGGGGGGGAGAAGGGGGCAGTTTCTTTGTTATGCCACGTCCAGGGGCTGCGCCCCCCAGCCTGAGACGCGCCTCCGACCCAGTCCCTGTGCACCCCGAGCCCCCCCCCGAGCCTGCGATGCCCCCCAGCCTAGACCTTCCCCGGCTGGCGGGCCCAGGCCGCGCTCACCGCTGCGGAGTCCGGGGCAAGATGCGCTGCTGACCGGCCACTCGCTTCTCCCGGGCCGCGGCTCCGCTCCCCGGCGGGCGGCCCCGGCTTTGTAAGGCCCGGTCACCTGACCCCGCCGCCTTCCCCGGTCCCTCCCCGCAAGCGCGGGCGGCCCCGCCCGCAGCAACCCCCGGGGCGCACGTGGCCCCTAATTGGGGCACAAATCAGAGCTAGAGGGTGCAGTTACCCCCTCCAGGGGCAAAAATATCCCGGATCCCCGGGCATACACACTACCCCCCCCGGCAATGTCTCCCGTGTGACCCCCTCCAGGAGCAAAAATATCCCGGATCCCCGGGCATACACACTACCCCCCCCCCCCCCCGGGCAATGTCTCCCGTGTGACCTCCTCCAGGGGCAAAAATATCCCGGATCCCCGGGCATACACACTACCCCCCCCCCCCTCCCCCGCCGGCAATGTCTCCCGTGTGACCTCCTCCAGGAACAAAAATAACCCGGACTCCAGGGCATACATAATTTCCACCCATCCCCTCCCAAAAATGTCTCCCATGTACAATTACCTCCTCCAGGAGCAAAATAGCCCATATAACCCCTGGGCAATAGCAGTGCCCTCCATGCATTTACCACCTCCAGGGGGCAATAATTCACCCTCAAGCACAAGGCTCCCCTACTAGGGTAGTAATTGGGGCATGTTTAGCACCTCTAGGGGACGGTCATATGTCTTCCAGAGACCAACCACTGCTTAGACTTAAAGGACACATTTACAGATGTCAAGTATCAGAGGAGTAGCCGTGTTAGTCTGAATCTGCAAAAGCGGCGAGGAGTCCTGTGGCATGCTCCTACACTTCAGTTAGTCTATAAGGTGCCACAGGACTCCTCGCCGCATTTACAGATGATTCGCTATACCCAGTACACTGAGGTGTCCCAGCATTGGAAACACCCTTGATGGCTTTCATTTGCACATTTCAAACCATAAACCATTTCCTATCCCCTATTTATAACGTTACATACAAGAATGATACATACACCAAAATAAGATCTACAGATCTAGCCGATGGTGACATTAAAATCGAGAGGTTACATGAGGTATTTTGTCCAAAGCATCTTGGAGTTCTGCATATTTGTATCCATAAGTCAATTTAATCAAGCATGAGGGAAGGGGCAAACCCTAACATGAGGCACAGTAAAGAGAGTGTAAGCCTAGTGCTCTCACTGATCTGAGAAAGTGGGTCTGGCCCACGAAAGCTGGTCACCTAATAAACCATCTTGTTAGTCTTTAAAGTGCTACATAGTTCTGTCTTTTGTTTCAGCTGATCCTATTATTGGCAGAGCTGCGTTGGTGCTAGAGCAAATGGGGAAGAGTTCAAGAAAAAACTCCGTGCATGCAGACAAGGCCCTCAGTGTGAGCAGTTCAAATTCTTTTAGCCTCAAAGGGACCCAGGGATGTACCCATCCTTAACTCACTCCCCTGTTCAGAAAGAACTAATCTTTCCCTAGACAGCAGGGAAGGAGGGGAAAGTCCCTGGATTTTAATTCCTGGGCCATTATTGTCCCCAGAAAGGTTTGTGGGTCTAGGTTCTGGGGGTAGGGGATTTATTATCCCCTTGGGTGGGTTTAGTGCTGTCAGTGATGGCATTATTGCCCTAGCAGCACGTATATATGTGGGGATGTGGGTTATTGCCCCACTGAAGTACCCAGACAGTTCATGCCTCTCTCCTTTGTTTCATGCTGCCTGCAGACTCAGGCACACATGACAGCAACAGTTCACACTCTCCAGTGGAGACATTTCCCTTGCAGCCATCAGGGACACGGGCCTTTGGAAACCCAGGACAGAAGCCCAGGGCCGGATTAAGCTCTTCGTAGGCCCTAGGCACTCTCATAATTGTAGGCCCTTAAATTAGACTATATAGAAATATATAAGGGAGAAATGCCCTATCACCTATACACCTAATATCACTCACTTTAATTTTTGCTCTTGAAAGTGGCACACTGTGAGAGACATTCACAGTACTTCATTCTAAAATAACAGCCATTTTGTTGTATACTGCAGTTATGCTTGGATTCACATGATAGTTAATCGGCTGGTAAGGAGAAAAGTAAGGGGATGTTGCTGCTGCTACAACTGCAAAATCCGCAGAACAATGCAAGAGGAAGCATGATTCTGGATATGTAAAGCAAAAGGGAAAAAAAGGAACAAGGTTTTAAAAAAGATGCAGAGGTTCTCTGCTGACTTTCCTGAGAAAAGATATGAGGAGTGACAGTGCAAGCTCTCCCCTTGATCCATCAGCATCAGACTTGGAAAACAAAGCTGCAGAACATGTTTGAAGCAGATGTCACTGGAAGTGGTGTTGAACCTTCAAGATCAAGTGAGGAACAAACAAGGGTAAGTCAGGCTGCTTCAGAAGTGACCATGACAACACTGGCAGGGGATGTGATAGAAACAGAGACATGGAAGAAAACATCAGATTTTGTCACATTAAAATATAGTTCTGATCCGTCAGAGTGGGAAATCACTCCATATTTCATAAAATATTTTGCAGAAAATACACCTTCCCAGAATTTGAATTTCGATTTCTTATTGCAGGGTAGGCAATTTGGTAAAAAGAAAAGTTATGCACGCAAAGAATATTTTTTCAGGCAAGTGGCAGATTGTCTGAAGAGAATGGCTTATTTATTCTCCCTCAGCTGGTAAAGTGTATTGCTACATATGCAAACTATTCTGTGTCAAAAGACAGAACTATGTAGCACTTGAAAGACTAACAAGATGGTTTATTAGGTGATGAGCTTTCGTGGGCCAGACCCACTTCACCTAATAAACCATCTTGTTAGTCTTTAAAGTGCTACATAGTTCTGTCTTTTGTTTCAGCTAGACCAGACTAACACGGCTGCATCTCTATCACTATTCTGTGTCAGTGACTACTCTAATCAAGTTATAAGAGGATTTAATGATTGGAAAGATACAGTCACTAAAATTACTTCTCATGAGCAGTAAGGATCACCTTGGAGCACCATCAATGATGCTCCAGCATCAGAAGTCGCCAGAATTGATGCAGAACTGGAGAAGATGAAGAAAAGATCATGTAAATACTGGACTGAAGTCCTAAAGAGAATAGTTGCTATAATAAGTTTCCTTGCTGAATGAGGACTAGCCTTTCGTGAGGAAACTGAAGTGCACAGTTGCCCTAATAATTGAAACTACCTTGGTTGCATTGAACTTCTAGCTGAATTTGATCCATTTCTCTCAGAACACATTCAACAACATGGGCAGTCCAGGAAGAGGGAATGTGTCTGATCTTTCGTCAACTATATGTGATGAATGTATTGATATATTGGGACCCATAGTTACAGTGCAGATAATATCTGAAATCAAGAAGGCCAATATTGATATTATGGAATCAATATTGATTCATCCCCTGATATTAGTCACACAGAGGTAGCTGTGTTAATCTGATCTTGGTAAAATAAAAAAAGCAGTCATGCAGTTCTTCATTTCATTCTCATTGAACAACATGATGCAAAATATTTGATCTTTTGCAAGATAGTCTCAAATTTCAAAGCATTGATATTGCAAGATGCAGGTCACAGTCATATGACAGTGCCAGCTATATGAGTGGCTTTTATTCATGGGTTCAGGCAAGGTTTGTTGAGGTTAACAGTTTGGCTGAATGGATTCCATGTACTGCTCATAGTCTGAATATGGTTGGATCAGCTGTTGTTGAGTGTTGCCCTGCAGTAGCCAGGTTTTGGGGGATTTTGCAGTCACTCTTTATGTTCTTCTCAGCTTCATCCCAGAGATGGTAAAAATTAGTAAATAACATGAAGCAATATACCTATGGGCTACGTCTACACTGGCATGATTTTCCGGAAATACTTTTAGCAGAAAAGTTTTCCGTTAAAAGCATTTTCAGAAAAGCGCGTCTACATTGGCAGGACGCTTTTCTGCAAAAGCACTTTTTGCGGAAAAGCGTCCATGGCCAATCTAGACGCGGTTTTCCGCAAAAAAGCCCTGATCGTCATTTTCGTGACCGGGGCTTTTTTGCGGAAAACAAATCTCTGCTGTCTACACTGGCCCTTTTGTGCAAAAGTTTTTCGGAAAAAGACTTTTGCCCAAACGGGAGCAACATAGTATTTCCGCAAAAGCACTGACAATCTTACATGAGATCATCAGTGCTTTTGCGGAAATTCAAGCAGCTAGTGTAGACAGCTGGCAAGTTTTTCCGCAAAAGCAGATGATTTTATGGAAAAACTTGCCAGTCTAGACACAGCCATGTTGTACAAAGAGTATCAGAAACAAGATGCGCAGCATGGTGTGATCCCACCACACCACTCTATATGAACTATTCTGAAATTCATCAGACTTTGATAGACATAATAGTGTAAAGTGACTAACAACCACCAGCAACTATCCATGAGGCAAAGTCACTGACTAAGAAGTTGGATCAGTTTGAGACAGCTTTGGTGTGCGTCTTTTGGAATGACGTACTACAAAAGACTAATCTTGTGACTAAAGCTCAACAGGAGCCTCGCATTGAGTTGTGTACTGTCATGAATTTATATGATGGTCTTTTAGGACACCTGCGTGATAGCTGCGAAACATTTCCTGTGTTTGAGGCAACTGCAAAAGATCTCAAACCAAAAGATTACAATGAGACCACACAACACAAACGACTGAGAAAGCAATTTTTTGATGAAGTTTGTATGGATAATACTGTCTCGGATTTTAAGTGCCAGGGACAAATTTCATGGATAAACTTATTGTTGAGACTGTCGGATGACAAACGGCATATGCTACATTGAATGAAAGGTTCAGTTTTCTTGTGGGTAAATTAGAGTCCAGTGCTGAAGTCACCTCTAGAGCAATGGCGTTAGTAGATATCTATCCATCAGATCTCGAGGATGCATTTACAGATGAATTTCTATTGTTCTCACATATGTATGCAGAGAAGAAATCTGTGGCCACAATGATCACCTCAAAAAAGATATTTTGGCCTTGGAAAGGGTTCAGAAAAGGGCAACTAAAATGATTAGGGGTTTGGAACGGGTCCCATATGAAGAGAGGTTAAAACAACTGGGACTTTTCAGTTTAGAAAAGAGGAGACCGAGGGGGGATATGATAGAGGTCTATAAAATCACAAGTGGTGTGGAGAGGGCTGATAAAGAAAAGTTATTTCTTAGTTCCCATAATAGAAGAACTAGAGGACACCAAATGAAGTTAATGGGTAGCAGGTTTAAAACTAATAAAAGAAAGTTCTTCTTCACACAGCGTGTAGTCAACCTGTGGAACTCCTTGCCAGAGGAGGCTGTGAAGGCTAGGACTAGAACAGAGTTTAAAGAGAAGCTACATAATTTCATGGAGGTTAGGTCCATAAAAGGCTATTAGTTAGGGGATAGAAATGGTGTCCCTGGCCTCTGTTTGTCAGAGGCTGGAGAGGGATGGAAGGAGACAAATCGCTTGATCATTGTCTTTGGTCCACCCTCTCTGGGGCACCTGGTGCTGGCCACTGTCGGCAGACAGGCTACTGGGCTAGATGAACCTTTGATCTGACCCAGTACGGCCGTTCTTATGTTCTTATATGTTCTGATGATCACTGCACAAATAGCAGACAAGTTGGTGAAAAGCTTTCCAAACGTCAATATTGCTTTCAGAATGTATCTCGCCATTTTGGGAACAAATTGTGAAGGGGAGTGCTCTTTTTCAAAATTAAAATATATAAAGAACTGTCTTTGGTCTACCACGGGCCAGAAACGACTCTCTTCCCTTGCACTACTTTCGGTTGAGAGGGAGCTTTTGACCAAAATGACATTTGATGATGTAATCTGTGATTTTGCTATCAAAAAGAGTCACAAAGTCAATACCTTTTGTGTGTTATACCTGGATGTTGTTTTTGACTAAAGATTTAATACACCTGCATTTAATTGATCTTCAACGTTGGCACATGGATTCTAATAAAAAATAGCAAATTATTAAGTGCGATTTAGCAGTTTTCTTTTCTTTTACACAATTATGAATTTTTTAGGCCCTAATTTTTGGGAGGCCCTAGGCACTGTGCCTAATGGACACTCTGGCCCTGCAGAAGCCACTAGGGGCTCCCCGCTCCCTTCCAGCGGTCACTGGGCTGGGATTTGGGGACGGGCTTTAGCGGCCGCGGGCGCTGGGAGGCCTTTCGTCCCGTTCCCTAGAGCGGGCGGGGAGGCGCCTGCGCGGGAGGATGCGCCTGCCAGTGCGGCGGTTCGAGGCCGCCGTCCGGTCGCTGCGGTGCGCTCGCTTCGCCATGGCCCTGCCCGCGCGCTCCCCGGGCGCCCCGGCTCCGCGCCCGGCTTCGGTGCTGGGCACCATGGAGTTCGGGCGCCGCTCGGAGCAGGAGGCGAGCGGGGCGCTGCTGCGGGCCTTCCTGGAGCGGGGGCACCGCGAGCTGGACACGGCCCACATGTACGCGGGGGGCGCGTCCGAGCGCATCCTGGGGGCGCTGCTGGCGGGCGGCGGCGGGCCCGCAGGTACGGGGACTGGGGGGCTGGGCACGGGGGGGGGAGCTGGGCGCGGGGGGGGGGAGCTGGAGAGGTGGGTATGGGGGCGTCTGGGGAGCTGGGCATGGGAGGAGAGGTGGGTATGAGGGGGTCTGGGGAGCTGGGCACGGGGGGGAGCTGGAGAGGTGGGTATGGGGGGGTCTGGGGAGCTGGGCACGGGGGGGGAGCTGGAGAGGTGGGTATGGGGGCGTCTGGGGAGCTGGGCACGGGGGGGAGCTGGAGAGGTGGGTATGGGGGGGTCTGGGGAGCTGGGCATGGGAGGAGAGGTGGGTATGAGGGGGTCTGGGGAGCTGGGCACGGGGGGGAGCTGGAGAGGTGGGTATGGGGGGGTCTGGGCACGGGGGGGAGCTGGAGAGGTGGGTATGGGGGGGTCTGGGGAGCTGGGCACGGGGGGGAGCTGGAGAGGTGGGTATGGGGGGGTCTGGGGAGCTGGGCATGGGAGGAGAGGTGGGTATGAGGGGGTCTGGGGAGCTGGGCACGGGGGGGAGCTGGAGAGGTGGGTATGGGGGGGTCTGGGGAGCTGGGCACGGGGGAGGGGAGGTGGGCATGGGGGGGCTGGAGAGGTGGGCCAGGGGGGAGCTGGGCACAGGGTGGTGGGGTCAGAGAGGGTCTGCAGAGCTGGGCCTGGGGGGGCTGGAGAAGTGGGGTCTGGGGAACTGGGGGCCGGGGGGCTCGAGGGATGGGATCAGAGGCGCTGGGGAGCTGGGCACAGGGTGGGGGAGCTGGAGAGGTGACCATGGGACTGGGGTCGGAGAGGGTTTGAGGAACTGGGCACAGGGGGGCTGGAGAGGTGGCCATGGGGTGGGCTGCTCCCCAGGGATTACAGTTGAGTCTCCTCTCACAGCTCTGGCAAGGTTGCTCCCCACAGCATGTAACTGGGGTGTTGGGTGCAGAGAGAAACTCCCATGTGTAGGGAGAGTGTGTGTGTGTTTGTGCGGAAGGGGGACAACACAGTTGTGGGGCTTTGGGAAGTACTAGATATCTGCCTTGTGCGAGGGCTTTATTTTAACCTTTGCACTGATCTGTCTCGTGCTCAGTGTGTCTGGGAGTGGTGATAACAAGGTTCACTTTGAAGGTCTTATAAAAACAGCTCCTCTGTGTTGTTGGGACTTTTTCATGTTTTCAGGGAAAATCTCTTGGACATGCATTTTAGCTTGGACAAGATACAGGTGCCTAAATTTAAGTAGCTGCATTGGAGTACAAAACAGAAACTGTTACTATACAGAGTGTGTATTCCACTAGTACTGATGATGGGCTTCACTTGGGATCATTGTGCTGGAAGCTAGCTATACCTTACCTATGAAGACATAATCCCTACTCTGGAGAGTTTACTGATTAACTGATTAACCCATTCCGCTGTGGGAAAGCAGGGTTCCATTGAACTGACTCCAGAATAAATTCATTATACCGTATGCAGGACATGAACAGGGATAGGGGAAAAACAACTGTTACCAGCCCGTGTGACCACTTATCCCTTCCAAGAATAACAAGGGAAGGTGTGTAGAAACCAGGAGATGTTAAAATATGTTTATTTAGGTAAACATGGAACTGTTGAAAACTTCCGTGGTTACATATTTACATCCCGGAACGGGGGAAAAGCAGCTCCCTGTGGCGCCACAAAGCCACCTCCCCACTCATCACTTCTCCATGCTGTTGCTCAGAAGCACCCGCCAGAGGGTGGGGGCAGGAGGGAGCCACCTTCACCCCCCTGCACTGTGTGTAACTTTGAAAGTTAACTGATGAGCACATTGGTTAACTGAGTATACTTTTACACTTTCACTTCCCTAGTAGAAACCCAGTCAGCAATCTAGTGCCTTACCCATTTCCTTAGGTGGAGATTTTGATCAGAATTTGCAATTGTGTATTAATTTGGCTTTCCTTTTGTGTACTGCAGTTTACAGATGTTACCTCCCTTGCCTGGGGTTTTTCTAAGCCTGCATCATGCTATGTATGCATTTTAAGTGGTTTTTGACTCGTGCCTGCTCCTCAGCCACATTCTTCCTTCACCCTGATTACTAAAGGTGAAATACAAAATTGGTTATTTTCAATCTGGTTTTTCTCTCTGTTTTAGTGAAGATGGCAACCAAGGCCAATCCATGGGATGGGAAGACCCTGAAGCCTGAGAGTGTCAGGTCTCAACTGGAGACATCCCTTGAGAGGTTACAGATGAAGAGCGTAGACTTGTTCTACCTCCATGCCCCTGACCACAACACCCCTGTGGAACAGACACTACGTGCTTGCAATGAGCTATACAAGGAGGTAAAAACAGATGCCCAAACCTGTGAATTTGTTTACTTCTTTGGTTTTATCTAAGTTTATTTGTGGTACAGTGGTGAGGGGCAGGGAGAAGAGAAAACAGGGGCCTGTGTAAGGTCTAAACAGCCAGTACCATATACAGTAAACTTCTGATAATCCAGCACCTTTTAGACCCAGGGGGTGCCGGATTATCAGATATGCCGGACTATCAGAAGGGGGAGGCTATGAGGGGTCTGGAGTGGGGTGGGTGGGGATGCCACCCCACGCCCCTCATAGCCCCACCTTACGATAGTCCGGCTGTGCCCCAGGCGGCCCTGATTCAGCCGCTGCTGGTCATTTTCAGCAGCAGCTGAATCGGGGATGCCTGCAATAGAGCAGCTGGGGTGCTGCCGGGTTGGTCCCGCAGTGCTGAGGGGCGGAGCTACAGCACCAACCCAGCAGCATTCCAGCTGCTCTTGGGGACGCCTGGGACAGAGCAGCTGGAGTGCTGCCAGGTTGGTCCCGCAGCGCCAAAGGATGGCGCTGCGGGACCAACCCAGCAGGACCCCAGCTGCTCTGCCCCAGGGGTCCCCGATTCAGCCGCTGCTGAAACAGATCAGCGGGTGATTCCAGGAAGCCTGGGGCAGAGCTGCTCTGCCTGGGGCTTCCTGGAATCAGCTGCTGATCTCTTTCAGCAGCGGCTGAATCGGGGACCCCTGGGGCAGAGCAGCTGGGGTGCTGCCGGGTTGGTCCCGCAGTGCTGAGGGGCGGCGCTACAAGACCAACCCCGCAGCACCCCAGCTGTTCTGCCCCAGGCGTCCGGATTCAGCCTGCTGGTGAAACTGACGCTGCTGGTCAGTTTCAGCAGCGGCTGAATCCCAACACCTGGGGCAAAGCAGCTGGGGTGCTGCCGGGTTGGTTCCACAGCCCCAAGGGGCAGCGCTACGAGACCAACCCAGCAGCACCCCAGCTGCTCTGCTCCCGGCTTCCCCGATTCAGCTGCTGGTCAGTTTCAGCAGCAGCTGTATGGGGGAAGCCTGTCTGGCTGCCCCAGCACTTGCGGGTTCCTGATGGTGCCGGACCATCAGGAGTCCCAGAGCATTGGATGCCGGACTAATGGAGTTTTACTGTAGAATCTCCGGGGGTATGTCTAGACTACATGGCTCTGTGACCAGAGCCATGTAGATTAGTGTACTAGACATACCCAAATGAAGCCACGATTTAAATAATCGCCGCTTCGTTTACATTAAAATGGCTGCCGCGCTGTGCCGATCAGCTGTTTGTCGGCTCAGGGCACTAGTCTGGACACTGTGCGGTCGACATCAAAGGCATTTGTCGACCTCCTCAGTAAACCTCATCCCACGAGGCATACTAGGGAGGTCGACAAATGCCTTTGATGTCGACCGCGGAGCATCCAGACTACAGCGCTGAGCCGACAAACAGCTGATCGGCACAGCGCGGCAGCCATTTTAATTTAAATGAAGCAGCGATTATTTAAATCGTGGCTTTATTTGAGTATGTCTAGTAAACTAATCTACATGGCTCTGGTAACAGAGCCATGTAGTCTAGATATACCCCAGGAGATTCACTTAGTACCATAAATAAGATCTCATGAGTTTCAGAATTTCTAAAGTTTCCTGTGTAAATTGTCCTGTGCTGTGTTCAGCATTAACTGGTAGGGAAATGAGGTTATAAAAGGTGTACATTTTAATTCAAACAAAAGAAGGGAAACATTTTAATGCCTATTAGGTCTTGTAACTTTATCCTTCGTTGGTAAAGGAAGTGAGCAAAACAGGAATCTAATTTGGAGACTAAAATCATTTGATAGTCCTCTTCATTTTGTTAATTCTAAACTCTGTACTTAAGAACAATCCACAAGAGACTGCAATTAAATAGTCTTGGTATTCTTCTACAGGGAAAGTTTAAGGAACTTGGTCTGTCGAACTATGCAGCTTGGGAGGTGGCAGAAATCTATACCATCTGCAAATATAACAACTGGGTGCTTCCAACTGTATATCAAGTGAGTGTTGCAGATTTACTATGGTCCACCTGGGATACCTCAGACTGCTGCTCCCCTTGGCCCTCTATCTGCCCTGGAGCCAGAGGGGCCTGTCCCAGTGTTCTTCAAGCAGTGGCTACTCCTTCTTCAGTAGGATGTCATGAAGTTGCACCCACTGAGGGCAGCTCCTGGAAAAACCAGTGCTGCAGGGTCTCTAAGTGGTTTAGAAAGGCCAAACAAGACAAAATAACTCTCAGACTTTTATTCTTGTTGCAATGGGTCCTGCGAAACTGTTGCTTTATTGTAGAAGGCCCTAGGAGTCATTTTCTCTGACTGGGATACTATTGTGCTAGTTGCTGTACAAACACTGAACTAAAAGATGTTGAGTCTGGTAAGACCTTTTTGGACAAATGTGATTAGAAAGGAAAATTTGAAGTCACTCCTCAGGTACCGGTCTGCCATTTCCAGCAATTTCCTGGATATGAAACTCACAATAATTGAATGTGTTGTTCAGTGGGCACCAATCTCTAGTGACCTGGGGGACACTCTGTCCTTTCTCCTGACTCCTTGTGTCCATGGAGCAGGAGAAAGAGGGCTGTTGCTGCACCACTGGAATTTTGCATTGTTGATTTGAATGTAATGCAGAGAGATCATAGGTCTTAAGGGGAGGCAGTCTGGGTATATGCAAATAACTGCTGCAAAGGATCTTGATGCTGAGGCACATGTTTCTTCTGGATGTTTGGAAGGGGTTAACGGGAAGTTGCCTGCCTATACAAAAGCAGGGTTGCCAACCCACAGAAATTTCATTTACAGACAAAATGGGAAAAATTTACAGACAAATTTTTTTATGGACATAATTTTTATTCTATATTAAGACGACATCAGTGGCCAAAAGTTAAAAGTAATCGTTGTCATTCATACATCACAAGAATAATATGTTGTTCAAATAAACTAAAACGTCCAATTTCTGGTGTTCCGCAGTAAAATGGATGAAGCAGCACAGAAGAAATTTAATTGCTATAGAATAATTGCTGTTTTTTGAAAATGTATTGCACTTTTACGAAATGTATGGACACCTAAATTTTTTGTGCGGCCTTTACGGACATGTCCAATTTTGGCTAATTTTTTACAGACTGTCTGTAAATTTACTGATGGCTGGCAATCCTGTACAAAAGGCACAGTCCAGTTAATGCCGTGAGCTCAGATCCAGAGCACTCGGTTTTCTCTCTGGATAGTAGACAAGGCAAGGTGAAAGGAAGAGCAGAAACAGATTTTTCTGAATGTTAATTTGTCCTACGAACATTTGGCTTTGACAACATCACTACTAAATCAGGTCCAGTTTGGTTGTGGGGACTTCAAATCTGTGTGTGGTTTTATGCTGCATTCCCACAGGCATCCATGGTGATGTGTGGCTGGGTATGGCAGTGACTGGCTTTTCAAAAGTGTGGGTAAATGGGGCTAACAGTAGCAACAGTCACTAAGAACTTCACTGAGCCACTTCATATGGGTGGTCAAATAGACATCAGAGGGCAACCCACATTGGTCACTACTAGGAATGTACAAGTTTAGCCAGTTGCCCAGTAAGCATTAGGCTTACTAGAATGCTTACCGGGTAACTGGTTAACCAGACCTTTCCTAAACCCTGGTGGATGGCCAGCTGCATCAGGCCAGGTGGTGGGACTTGGCTGTGTGAAGGTGGCAGGCAGGACCCCAGCCACAGCTGTGCCGTGGTGGGCAGATGGCCCTGCCAGAGCCACCCCAGCATTCACAATGGGCAGCTTGGCCTGGAGCAGCCCCCACCATGCCTGCCCTATAGAACGGGGTGGGCCCCAGCCTTGCACTGGTCCACCAACAGTTAACTGGTTCAATAATATAATTGTAATCATTTAACCAATTTATGATATTTACATCCCTAGTCATTACTAGTCTGGGAATAGTGTAGTCGATTTACTGATTAATAGATAAGCAAAAGCTTATAGGTTAATGCTATAGACTAACATGCATCCCCCCTCCCCCCAAACAATTTTTTTAGTGGGCTGGCCAGCTGCTTGGCTCAATCCTGGCTCACGCTGGGTCTGGGACCTACATCCACTGCTGCTCTGCATTTAAAGTGTGTTAGGAGCCAGGTGGGCAGGCAGCCTGGCTCAGTTCCAGCTCATGCTGGATCCGGGAGCTCAGGCTGGACAGGGGCTGCTGCCACCCTGTGCTGCTGCCTCTGTATCAGCTGGTCCTTGAGGGGAGCTGGTTTTTAAACTGTCTCCCCTCGTGGACCAGCTCCTGCCTGGCACCCTGCGCTGCTGTCTTGAATACAGAAGCAGCAGCTCAGAGTGGCAGGGGGCTCCTCGGGAGTGGGGCTGGAGCGCATTGGCTGCTGGCCCCACCTGTGGGGACTATAGAATAGTTGACTGATAATTCATGAGGTTAATCAACAACTCAATTAACTGATCCGTAACATCCCTAGTCTGGTCTGGATTCTCATCATCGAATGAGTGAGCCTTTCCTCTTGCATTAGCAGCCCATAAGCTAACCAGGCCTCACTGTGAAGTTCTAAGCGCTCTTATTTGTTACAGGGCATGTATAATGCAACCACTCGCCAAGTGGAAACTGAACTGCTGCCGTGCCTTAGACACTATGGGATGCGGTTCTATGCCTACAATCCTTTGGCCGGTACGAGCTGGGCAAGGGTGAGGAGGAAGGGCCTGCTAAAATGGAACGGGCTTGTGGGGAGACCTGAACCCAACAACAAAAATAGGCTGGAAATTGGCCTGACCCCCCTCTGAATAAGGTTTCTCTACTTCAGCAAAACGGCCAGCACTAGAAGTAACAGTGGGGTTAGGGTGACTTTGTGGTTCATGGGACAGACCCTTCCTGTAGGTCATCAGCTTGAATCCAAACCAGTTGAGTGACAGCTGGAAGTAGCTGTCACCTGAGCGGTGAGTTGATCTCCATCCATTTCCTAGTTTACCTGTATGTCACCCGTACGATCATCCTGTCAGCAGAGATGAAGGACTGAATTGGGCCATGAAAGCTGGTCCTTTACAGCCATAGGCTACTCATGCTGTACGGCTACGTCTACACTGGCACCCTTTTCCGGAAATGCTTAAAACGGAACAGGTTTCTGTTATAAGTATTTCCGGAAAAAGCACGTCTACATCGGCAGGATGCTTTTCCGCAAAAGCACTTTTTCCGGAAAAGCGTCCGTGGCCAATCTAGACGCGCTGTTCCGCAAAAAAGCCCCGATCGTCATTTTCGCGATCGGGGCTTTTTTGCGGAAAACACTACTGTGCTGTCTACACTGGCCCTTTTCCAGACCAGTTTTCCAGAAAAGGACTTTTGCCCGAACGGGAGCAGCATAGTTTTTCCGGAAAAGCACTGATGATTTTACAATAGATCGTTGGTGCTTTTCCAGAAATTCAAGGGGCCAGTGTAGACAGCTGGCAAGTTATTCCGAAAAAGCGGCTGATTTTCCGAAATAAGTGGCCAGTGTAGACACAGCCTACATGTTTCCAGGGTTGCTAAGCTGGCATCTTTCCCCAGCAGTGGATTCATAAGGTTTTTTTTACAGGAAGAAAAATGAAGCTGTATTGACTCAAGTGCCTTGATGCCACAAATCCCCTCTTGCCTTAGCAGGGCTCTTACAGGGGTAGGGGGTCCCCCTTCTCACCAGCAAGGGCTCCTGCTGGTCAGAGCTGGCCAGGGGGAGTTTTTACAGCTTGCATTTGGTTCAGTTCCTCTTGCCACGTCCCATCCTGGCTGATGCCCGTACTGTAACCAGAGGCCCTGTGTGCAGAATTGTAGGAGGTCCCGGGGCATACAGCACTTTTTGCAGGTTGTAAAATCCCACCCACCACAAGCACCTGGCCCCTAACCATAGCATGTTATTGAACCATTGCAGGAGGGCTGCTGACAGGGAAGTACAAGTATGATGACAAAGAAGCACGCCAACCGACTGGCAGGTTTTTTGGGAATGATTGGGCGCAGGCCTACAGGGACAGGTATGTGTCCAGATGGTAGAACTGCAGAGAGAGGGACCTTTCCTTCACCTTTGGTTCCACCTAGATTAAATCAAAGTGAAGATGTAGGAGAAAATACACATGGCTAAAGTCTGTTCAGGGATTTTTGCCCCCAGGAAGGTGATGTTAGTGCTGAACAACGCTTATACTCTTCCCGCAGCACGAGGATGGTAGGAGTTTGTTAAACAGAGGGATGGTTTCATGATTATAAAGAGAACGAGTGTGGTGGCTTGGTTACAGCAGAGGACGGGGAATGGGACCTTTCTATGGTCTAGTACCAGATTTGCCACTGACTTGCTCTGGGGCTTTGCACAAATGACTTGAATTAGCTGTTTTTGAAATGGGGGATATTGATCTCCCTTACAGGAGGCTGAAGCTAATGTTTGCAAAGTGGCTTTGGTGAAAAGCCTACAAGAACAACAAAAGGTAGTCTGGTTTTGTAAGCTAGCCCTCATGTCCAGTGCATCCTTAGCGCTCTAATGTCTGGTATCTGGAAAGAATGCAGGGGCATAAGAGGGCTGCTGTGAACATGTTTGCTAAATCTATAGACTTGATATTAGCTTAAAAAATTACATGCTATATCAGCAAATTAAGTTGTTGAGTTTCAAACCTCTGCTGGCAACATGTTTGCTAAACAGTGACTACAACAGCTCTGATCCCAGGGGAGGTTCTTTTTGATCATCCAAAAACCATTTGGGTAGCATAAGCATCAAGGCTGTGTTGGGTACATACAATAGTCCAGGCACTAGGGATGTGAATGATTAACTGATTGACTGGTGGGGGCTGGAGCAAGCCCCTGGCTGTTGCAGGCAGGGGGCTGCTCCAACTCTGTGGGGTCCATCAGTGGGGGGCGGGGGAGTGGTGCTCCAGCCTGGCCAGAGTAGTCTCAGTCTGCTGTGCATGACTGGCAGGGCATGCCCTAGTGACCCCTCCTGCATCCCTTCTAATTGGTTAACCAGTTAAACATAACATTTAACTGGTTAACTAATTAAATGGGATTTTACATCCCTACCAGGCACTAGCCTTGACCTTTTGGAGACAGGAAAGCACTTTTGTTCTCTTGCCTGCAGTATGGATCATTGTCTCTGCATAAGAGGTAGCCAGAGACAGTTGAGTCAGTAAAATGAATGTTTCATGAATGTCTCCTTTGCTACAGATACTGGAAGGAGCCCCATTTCCAAGCCATTGCCCTGATAGAGAAAGCATTAAGGGAGGCTTATGACTCTAACCCTCCCAGCCTAACTTCAGCTGCCTTTCGCTGGATGTACAACCACTCTAAGCTTCAGGTAATTGCTTGACTTCCACACAAGACCGTTGATATGTGCAACAGAACTGTATCTCCTGCAGCTGAAGATCTTTGACTTTTCCAACTGCAGTATAACAGCAAAATAGCGGTGTTACCTTTTACACCACTTAAGAGTCTATGGCTCTGTCCTTTTTGGAACATTGCTCTGGTCTTGCAATGCCAGGCTGTTGCACACAGCAGGGGTATGGGAGTGGATCAACTCTGCACTTCCCCTGCATCTTGTCTCTATGACTTGAGGGAAAGTGGAAGATGCTAAATGCTAGGTGCTCTAGTTTGGACTTCTCTCAGTCAGCGACTTCCTCAGGAGGTGATAAACTGGCTTTTCATATGGCCGGAAAAATCAATAGTTCTATGTCGTCCTCCTCCTCCCAAAACATCCCCTGGCCCCCTCCCCCCACACACACACCATGAATTGGCAGCCTTTGCGGTGTTGGCAAGACTTGGGGACGGGGACAGTGACAGTACACTGCGGCCTGGCCTTGTTAACAGGACTGAATCAAAAAGACTCCTTTCTCCAACTATGGAGTAGTTGCCAAAGAGCAACGTTCGGCGGCAAGACAAAAAGAGCTGAAATCTGTTCCAAGATGAGGCAGGTTGCTGTTCCTATAAGGTAACTCCTTCCTTTCCACTGCAGGGTGCCCTTGGAGATGCGGTGATCATTGGGATATCCAACATGGATCAGCTGCTGCAGAACCTCACGTGCAGTGAAGAGGGCCCTCTGCTCCCAGCTGTGGTGGAAGCATTTGACAAAGCCTGGAACCTAGTGGCACATGACTGTCCCAACTACTTCCGCTAGAAAATGGGAGGTATAATGGGGATGGTAACGAAGTATCTCACACCTAAGACTGCCTCACCCCTCTGGAAGCGTTTAGATTTGTTGTCCTCGGACCAGGGTTCCAGGTAGCGAATGCATTGGTGCCACCGTGGGGTTTCCTCGCACTAGAGCTGAAGCTCACTGTTTCTATGCTGACTTTGATTGGTGCACATGCTGTCTAAGCCATCAAGTATTTTGCTTGTAGGTTTAAGAAAAGGCCAAAATTGTTACGAAAACATCCCTCAATCGGGCAGCTCCTATTTTCACCTGGGCGCACAAAATAGTGTTGTGAGTCAGTGGCGTAATTTGTAGAAGGAACTGGCTCTGGTTTGGCCAGTTGAAGTCTCCAAGGGGGAATGTAGTTTTCTGGCTTCAATCTGTAGAGAGTCTTCACTGTGAGAATAAAGCATTTTGCATCTCAAGCCGTGCCTAGTTAATTGCATTTTGGGTTTTGTTTTGAATTTCTGGGGCTAGTGGCATTACATTTCAATTCATCAGCTAATCGACGGAATTTCAATCGACTACTCCAGTGTTTCCCAAATGGTGTTCTGCGGAACACAGGGGTTCCGCAAAGTGACAATGAGGGTTCAGCGAGAAAATTCCACTACAGTAACATTTAAAAGGCAGAAGAGCAATGGGGGGGCTTTTGCTACATTTCAAAAGCAGAAACACAGCAGTTGGAACTGGTGTGAGCTGGAGATGATGCTAGGTGGACTTGGCTTTTAAGCTGGTTCCCCCTAGCATAGGGGGGAGGGGGAAGGGAGAGGAGAGTGACTAGTCATTACTCGACTATCTGATAAGCTTATGCTTATCGGATAGTTGACTAGTCACTTAGGGTGTGTCTAGACTACAGGGTTTTGTTGACAAAACTAAACCTTTGTCCACACTGCCTTTGAGTTATGTTGACATAACGTCGACAAAACTCAGCAGTTTTGTCGACGTATGTAAACCTCATTCTACGAGGAATAACACATTTTGTCAACAGAGTTCTGTCGATAGAAAGCATTATTGCATCTACACTGTCCTTTGCGTCCACGCTGTTATGTCGACAAAGCGGCTTGCTTTGTCGACAGAACTGGATGTAGTCTAGACGCTCTTTGTCGAAAGAAGCTTTGTCGACAGTATCTCTCAACAAAACCCTGTAGTCTAGACACACTCTTATATCCCTATCTGGGGCAAGCTGTTTTAATAACAGCCAAACCCAGTTACAGTAGCAGTCACAAGGGGCTGTGCTTAAAGCAATGGAGTTCATTTTAGGAAAGGGGCAGGTTCCAGTTTTGCTTGAGCTGTTCCCTCCTGAAGAGACTTTAGCTGTTACTTAAACGCTATTTCCAAGGCAGCAGCTGTGAAAATAAGACCAACATCAAAGTGCATACTAGGCTTTCTGAAACTGTCTTAGGCCAGCAGAATTTCAGTCCAGGAGCAGGCTTCCTAAAACACGTTCTTTAAATAGCAAAACTGCAGGAAAAATTGTAATGTTTTGTTGGCTCTGGCATAGGCAGTATCCTGACCTTTAAATAGCACCGTGTTTACTCCTGTCTTGTTAGATAACTTCCTCAGTTCTGTTGAAGACAACCCATCTGGACAATGAACATCATACACAAGACCAGTCCTGCGTAGAGTTGCCAATTTTGGTTGGATATATTTCTGGAAGCTTCATCACATGACAATCTAATGGAAGATTAAATCTTTGACTCCAGGACAGTCCTAGGGTGTTGGTAACCCTCACCTGCTCTCTGGTGGAATTTTCAATAGGCAGTGTGAAACCTAAAGTTGTGGTTCAAACCTTAACTCTTGTAATTCCTGCCTCTGGTACTTGCAACTGGTCATGTGACAGCTTTACCAGCAGAGAGCCCCCTTCTGTCTTGATCATGTAGTTGCAACATTAGTTCAGCTTCCTAAATTCTTAATTACTGGATTTTGCCTGTTTTTGGAGATTGAGTAATGTACACATAGAATCTTCACTTGCCTTTCAACAGCAGCTCTACTGAGTTACATAAACATTAATGTATACCTTTTAGGATTCTTTCCCCTATCAAAAAAAATACTCATTCCCTCAAAGCTTTGGATGTGCTTGGCCAAGAATCAGTAAAAGGAAAATCACATATATTCTAAGCTGGCTCATGGAGTGAAGATATAATTCTTCTGTACCGGTGGTTTTCAACCTATGGGCTGCAACAGATTAACAATAACTATTTTATAGTACTGACAATCTGTGGTCTGTAGACTGAGTTTTCCAAAGAGATCTGCACCCGGATTTGAAATTTTGTAGGGGGCCTGCAAATTGAAAAAAAAAAAGGTTGAAAACTGCTGCCCTATTTCTGTTCTACAGTAAGAAATACCATGCCTGAGGGAAGCTACAATAGTTCTGATAATGCACCATTAAACAGGCTTGGTGAAGACCGAAGGAACTTAAACATGGATGAGGGAAACTAGCTTAGTCACTACACTTTGTCCTTGGGCTTCAATTGTAGTTTAGTTTGTATTTCTTTGAGAGCAGATGCTGTCTCCTACAGAGAGCAACTGTTTAAAAGCAACTTCTCTCCATCTAACTATCATTTCTAATGCAAAGTGAGCAGTTCTAAAGCTGTTTTCTGTAGAGAGGAAGGATTATGGGGTGAGGAAGTAGATCTGCTCAAATCTGAACAACAGATACATCATGGAAAAGGTTTTACTTAATGAAACCATTAGCTTATTCTCAGGTTCTGCATATTTTTCCTGTCCCAGGGATTCCTAAACAGGAAAGAGGCTGCACAGGCAAGATCCAAACTTTCTACTTAATTTTATATATAAACCATCATCTCTGATAAATAGCAAGTCTGTGGGTTGATCAACTTTCTCCTGCTGCAGCTGAGCGTGAGGAGCCATGGACTATTCTGAAATAGAAAAAAAAGTGTCTCTAATGTCCTATCACAGGTCTTTCAGTTAGTCGTCATTTTCACTGTTGTCTTCCTCCTCCTCCATCTCACAGGCTTCCTCTGTGTCTGTCACCAGCTGCTGGAAGTCTCCCGTCTCAGAATGCCACAAACACTTGATGGTCACTTTAAACTCTGCCATCTCATAGCCAAAGAGTTTCTGAAAGGGAGACAGGAACTTGTCATTCACATTGCTAGTCCTCTTGTGGCAAGTCTTGCTCTCACATTAAGTAACCTCTTTTGTCATGTCTAGTTTAAAACTGGGGATGTGGGTAAGGCAAGGATCACAGGGTGCATTTGAATATAGGGAAAAGTTGTCCAACTTGAGCTAGACCGAAAGCACAAAACTCTTGATGCAGACTGTTCTCTTCAAGCTGGATTAGATGATCCCTTTCTCAGTTTACACCCCTCTCCGGCAGCTATGATTTTACAGCTGGTTTCAAAATTCACAGTATGAAACTAGAATGCCAAGTAGGATTCAAGTCTCAGCATGCAAGGCCTTTACTTGTTTGAGCAATGCCCCGGTCTCACTTATCCAGCAGCCTGGTCATTTATCCATCTGTTCTTATAGGTAAGCAATACCTGTCACTGCACAGGGTATTTCTTAAGTGATCAGCTCCTTCAATTGCCCCTTGGGCTTACTATTCTTCCAGCTAGCTGTTAATTCCCAGCAGCTAAAACAGCTCTGAAGGAACAGCAGCTATGAATTATGGCTAAAACCTAATATGGAAGTAATGTGATTTCAGCACAAATCTCAAACTGAATTAAATTTAGGGTTGCACTGATTTTTTTGATTTCATGAACCATCCATACATCTCACTAGCGGATCAAAATACTTGCTGCAGCTGAACCACAGCTGGGTAACTCTGTTACTATTATGTTACTCACCAAGACACGAGCCTGTTCAGGCGTCAGAACATCTCCTTCCTTGCAAACTTCATAATCTGAAAGCAGCGTCACCACTCCTGCAGGAACAGGCAGGGAAAAGGTGGGATTGAATCAGGGAGAATACTATGTGAAGTGGTGGCACACTAGAACTGTTGTGGTAATCAGAGTTTCCAGCCTGGTTCTCTATTGCTGGCTGCGTAGAGTAATTAAGCTTCAAACCAGCAGGTTTCAGTGGGACAGTTCTTACTAGGGCTCAACAATTGTCTCAATTATAAATCTTTATGCTAAAATTCAGCCAGTTCTGTGAGGAAACCTAATGTAAGGCGTGCATTGGTGGTTGAAAATGACATGCAGTGTAAACCCACTTCAATGATCAATCTCTTAGCATAGTGATAGATGCAGTCGTGTTAGTCTGGTGTAGCTGAAACAAAAGAGAACTATGTAGCACTTTAAAGACTAACAAACCATCTTGTTAGTCTTTAAAGTGCTACATAGTTCTGTCTTTCGTTTCAATCTCTTAGTAGGTGCTTGCTTCACACCTTTCCCCTCTCAAATGCTGAGTTCCCATGGTTCCCTCATTTTCAGGCAGTTATTAATTCGGACTATTTCTGTCAAAGGGGGAAGAGGGAAACAACAGGACCTTTCACATGAGTATCAGTGGCTCTCAAGGCATGTAATGAAATAATAAACCACCTTTTCTGACATCCTTGTGACCTGTAGGTCAAACCCAGCTGTTACCAGCTGCTTAATTTGAAAAAATAAGATCCTGAAAATGGAGTTATTGTCAGGTGCTTGGCTTATCCAGACCAGCTTAGAGACAAGAATTTTGTAATATAGAATTTAAAAAAAAAAAGTCTGTGCTAACTGCAGGAAGAGAAGGAGGAAGGATTTTTCGTATTAGATGTTCCCTGCTAAACATATACGATCTTCTGTTTATCATCTACGCTCTCCCTGCCAGGCTCTCTCCGTATATACTGGTCACAATGCTACCAACATCTATTAGATAAAAGCCAGTAGGTCTGGACGAATTTTAGTGGCAGAGGGGGAATTACAATCTCATGCCCCAGCCAGCTCACATACCTTTCTTCAAAGTTGTTGGCAATCCCAGCTGGCGTAATTGAGGCTCCATGGAGTGGGGAAACTGCTCCAGGGGCCCTGTGTCCAGGCTCACTGTGAAAGTTGCTTTGTTACCTGCACGGGCAAAGTCCATCTCTTTGAACTGAGAGAACCATCTGGGAGAGGAGGCAGGAAACAAAAACACTGCTTATTTAAGAAGCCTTCAGCTGTAGAATTAACCTCACTTGGGATGGGCCAGCCTTGGAACGCTCCTCCCACCCAAAAAGTTCAGAACTTGTGAAATCAGCATCATTCTAAGGATTCTGTACTACTGCCCATCACTGCAGTATCTAAACATCTTCCATGTCAAGCTGACCAGCAGTAATATAATGCAGTCCTCAGTGAATTTAATGCACTGTGGCAGCTTATGGAAAGCCTAACTTTTTTTTCCCCCCAAGAGGGGAGGAAGTCTTGGGGAGGATGGGAGAAGAGAGAACGATTAAGACTGTTTATGTTCTGTTGATAGATAAGCTTTACAAGTACGCAGAGTTGCATTTTTTCCTACTACTTTATTAAAGAAATTCATCCTTTCCAACCTAGATTTACAACTATCTCCACCCCTTACTCCAGCAGCAAAATTCTTCTATTAAGTCTGAGTCTGCAGAATAAACAGAGCAACTTATCAAGAACTGTCCTATTGCTTCTACATTTTCTCTCCTGCTTAGGTTGGCTATACCAGAAGGTGATTTGTTCATGTGCATAGTTGCTTGAGTGTGTGTAGGGGTGATTCTTGGGGACCTCTTCAAGCTTTGCAGCTGTTTGACCCCCGCTAACTTCCCAGGTATGTGCACATTATGTTAGAGCTTGAGATTTAGGAAAGGAAGAGCTCAGTCAGTTATGTTTGTGGGGTGGTCAGTCGGGGACTGCTTAAACATTTGCTCATCGTGTGGCATTAGATGTTATTTTTATCAATCTCTCTCCAAGAAAGAAGCCATGTGAGTCAGTGTGCAGCACTTCCCCATTCAACCACAGCACAGCCTTCTGCAACTTCCACCTACTTTTTCTACTCTGAGCCTTTCCCATCACAACTACAAAGCAAGGCAGACATAGAAGCATTTTAAGCGGAACCTGTCAAGACCAGCATCTAGGAAAGCAAGAAAATTCCTGCCAATAGTGGCTTCTGTTTCAATGAGGGAGGAGAGACTCAGTTTGAACTCTAGCTCTCTCGGCCATGCTGCAAGACTGGCAGCAAGTGTGCCATTAGACTGAAGCCCCTTTTTTACCCCCACAGATACTTACTCATTCACTTCATCTTTGGTGCGATTGGTAAACAGGAGACCAACTTCACCTCTTAGGTGTTTGCTGACCTGGAAAATAAGCAGCACGTGGAATTCAGCAGTGCACTGATCCTGCACTGTGCTGAAGCCCCCAAACAATAAGAGGGTTAGAGGACTCAGCCCTTAGAGCTGCAGATATTGATTAATCAGCCCCAATGTTTCTTGCAGCCCTTTGATGCTGTGAGGACTAAATTAAGGACAGGGTGTAGATGGCAAATCTATCTCAGGAGACTTTTCCTCCTGATGTGACATTATTGCATGGCTGAGTGAAGCAGTAGCTTGAGAGGACATGTCAGGTGTAAATTTGGAGAAAGGAGGTTATATTCTTTCCCTCCTCCCATAATGTGAGTTATTGGGACCTAAGAGTTAAGAGCAAGATTCTCAGCAGTTTGGCAAGGAAAGAAATCCCATTTGAAAAAAAAAATCAGAAGGATCTAGAATTACTGAAGAAGAAAAATGAGTTAAACATAATATTTGGACTCCTGTGGAGGCTTTTAGCATCAGAGATCAGTTTTTCCAACTGTAGGAAGAATTCCATAGGTTGAGGCTCCAAATGATTTTTAAAGATTGGATGGATGAGTTCATACTATTTACACACTGGCTTCAGTCCTATTTCAGTGAGAGGCTAAAAAGATTTGAAGACTCCAGTGGTAGAGATTCTTCTAGCTCTCCCAACAATTCTGCCTCCACAGCAAGAATGCATGGACAAGGGGCATGACTTGTATCTACAAAAAGGGTTACAATGCCATCAAGGAACACCCCCAAATAGGGATCTTATGAGCAAAGCACAGTGATTTACCCTGTGAACTGATTAAAAGTAGAAATTTCTTATTGTAGTGGAAGAACCTACAATGAACAAAGCTATGCTGATGTGAAGCTAACCAACACTGAGTCAAAAGGCTGCACACACTGGAAATAGACTGTTGTCAAAGGCAACTTGCCAAAAGGGCTACATATCAGTGATAGGCTGGCTTTTATTATCATCCCTCTGGTAGTGCTTAGAAGTCCTAGTTGTAGACCAGGGCCCATTTGTGCAGCGCATAGAGAGGCCCATGCCCCAAAGAGCTGACAATCTATGTCAGCTGCAGATGGAAGAGCATTGATCCGTTCTGGCTCTCTAAAGCAATTCTTTTATTTTCTTGTGATTTACAGAAAATAACATTTGCTTCAAAACATGCAAAAAGCTATGAACATAAGAACATACCTGGTGTAAGTTCTCCTTGTACTCATCAGCTGGCCCTCGTCCCAATGCCACCATCATCACTTTGTTTTTTCCAAAGAAAATCCTATTGGGGGGGAAAAAAAAGAATCCATCATATTGGTCTCTGCATCTGCAGAGTTGAATCAGGGAGGAAGACATGTTCTGAATCTGGGAATCACAGCCGTTCCCTTGCTACTTCCAGGAAACTATACTCTTGCATGATGGAAGAGAAAAAAATTAATAGGCCTCTTCTAGCAGCTTACATTCCCCGCACAAAAGTAAGTACAGTAATCTGAGGTATATGTACACCTATAACATAATGCTCATCATTAGTAGCCATAAGAGGATGTGATCACGGAGACAACTACTCACCTGCTGTGTTTCCAGGCATTTCTGATATCTTTCAGCTTGTTGTTTCTCATATTGGCAACAGAGAAGATAAAGAGGTATTTGTAGGTGTCCACACATTTCCGCAACTGCAGAAAAACATGATGGTGAGAAGCTATAATAAACATCAGCGAAATCCCTATTGCATACCAATGAGTTTCAGCAACAGCTTAAGCACAGAAGGAGCGAAAGGTTGTTCAAAAATTCTATTCATGGCAACATCTACACCTCTATGGAACTAACAACTATAGATATTTGATATGAGATTCTCCATTTTAACTAATGAACTGAAAAACTCGATTTCTTTTACATTAAAATAAATGTTATATATTATGATACAAATACAGGAGTTGCCAAACTGCTCTGCACAATTCATGCAACATCCTGACCCTGGTAGAAGCCAATACACGAATAGACTGAGAAACTTCTATAATGTAATTGGTCAATTTTATGACCCTCCTGGCACTCAGCTTAAATTGTGAGGTAGTTTTGTTATATGCAGTATAACTTTTAAAAAAGAATCAGATTAATAATGAATTTATCTGGCAACAGTGGACCATTCTCAAACTTTCTTTTCTGTTGCTGGAGTCTAGTCAAATTGCCTCTGTGTGCATCAGTTTCCTCACATCCGTAAAGCATACTGTGAGACTTAGTCTGTGTAAAATACATTAAGATCCTCACAGGAAGAGATTCTATAGATTCAATACAGAATGGAAAACTAAGCTCAGTACCTTAAGATATATGCTCTTACTTACCTCTTCTATTAAGCTCTGTTTGACTTCTAAGCCTTTCTTTGGGGTTTTTGTTAGGGAAACTAAAAGGAAGAAGAGGAGTTGCTGTTATCTGTAGGTCAGGCACCCTTTAGGGAAAGTACAGATAAAAAGCACAGAAGCGTGGCTGCCAAATACAATACGGACATCAACTTTAATTAACTCAGGAGACTTCTGATTTACTCTTAGAACACCGTGTGCAACCCTCTAGCCCTGCACAGTGTAGGATCAGGGTTATGTTTAGTTCTTGCAACCCTGCTCTACAAACCAGTGATACGCAACAGAGTGTCCCCACATATTTGCAACACTCTTGGTAGGAGATAAGAAACTAGGGATGTGAAAGGTTAACCAGTAACCATCACCCTTAATGGATGATACTTACTGGTTCCGGTTATTGTGTAGGGACTGGAGTAGCTCCCCAACTGCCACAGGCAGGGGGATGCTCCAGCCCCATGAGGCCCACTGCAGCCTTTGCAGCGGGCTCACATGCTCTGAAGGCAGGGGTGCCTCTCCATCCCAGCCAGGTTGGAGCACAGCCCCCCCCCCCCCGCCCTCCTCCCCACCTGCTGCCCCCTTAATTGATTAACTGGGATTTTACATCCCTCTAAGAAACTCGTAACTAGAAGGGAAACCGCTTTAGAGGCTGCTGGAGTGGTTCTCTAATTGCCAGGCCAATCAACCCAGCCTCGCCTGCCTGACCTCCCCCCCCCGCATGAACCATCAGACCCACACCCACCGAACAACCCCCTCAGCGGGACAGGGACGGTGGCACCGAGACGCGAGCGGCCCAGGCCGCCCCCAGAGCCCCCCCGCCTGAGCAGGGCAAGGCCCCCATCCAGGAGGGGGCGGCGCTGGCGGGACCCCTGGCGGGGAAGGGGGGTCACTCACTCTTCTTGTCCCGCTTGGATTTAGGCATGGCTCGCACGTTGCTGAGCGCCGCGAGGACCCCCCTGCGCCGCGAGGGCTGCCGGGATAGGAAGCCCCCGGAGGTGCCCGAGGAGGTGCCTGACCAGAGCTGCCTTCGCGGGATGGTCCCTCCCGCTGCAGCCGGCCCAGCGCGGGCCTTTCCGAGAAGAAGCCTCTCCCCGCGCGCCTCCCCCGCCCCCTCCACTCGAGGGACTCTCTTTCCCCTCCACGCAGGCTCCGAGAAGGGCAGCCCGCAGTAGACGAGGCCCCGCCCCGCTGCGGCTCGGCGGAGCGGGCGCGCTGCCTGTCGGGATAGGGCTTCCGGCTCGGACCATGACGGCCGCTGCCTGGCCCTGGCTGCTGCTGCTGCTGGCCCCGCTGGCGGCCGCCGTCTATGAGGATCAAGTGGGCAAGTTCGACTGGTGGGTGCTGGGGCCACATCCGGGTATTTCCCCCCCCCCCATCAGCAGCGCCGGACCCTGTTCACTGGCTCCGTCCACCCCCATCAGCCGGGGGGGGGGGGCTGACATCGCTCCAAGCCCTGGATACTGACGTGTGCACCCCCCCCCCCAGCTCTGGGTGGGCTGCCCCGCTCCTCCCTCCCCCCGCTGTTCCGAGGCTGTGCCCGGGCCTCTCCTGCCCCCCCCCCCCCGAAGCGAAGGAGGAGCCCGAGCCTGGCCCCGCGAGGCTGTCACGGGCGCTGGTGTCTGCGGGGGGGAGATGCCCTCTGGGGTGCAGATTTGCTGCACGCGCATTGCCCGGCCGGCCGTGGGGGGGGGACCCCCAGCCATTGAAACATCTGTAGGGGGCCGGCCGTTGGGGGGGGAGCCCCAGCCATCGAAACATCTGTAGGGGGCTGGCCGTGGGGGGGGGAGCCCCAGCCATTGAAACATCTGTAGGGGGCCGGCCGTGGGGGGGGGAGCCCCAGCTATTGAAACATCTGTAGGGGGCTGGCCGTGGGGGGGGGAGCCCCAGCCATTGAAACATCTGTAGGGGGCTGGCCGTGGGGGGGGGGAGCCCCAGCCATTGAAACATCTGTAGGGGGCTGGCCGTGGGGGGGGGAGCCCCAGCCATTGAAACATCTGTAGGGGGCTGGCCGTGGGGGGGGGGAGCCCCAGCCATTGAAACATCTGTAGGGGGCTGGCCGTGGGGGGGGAGCCCCAGCCATTGAAACATCTGTAAGGGGCCGGCCGTGGGGGGGGGGGAGCCCCAGCCATTGAAATATCTGTAGGGGGCCGGTCGTGGGGGGGGGAGCCCCAGCCATTGAAACATCTGTAGGGGGCCGGCCGTGGGGGGGTGGTGGAGCCCCAGCCATTGAAACATCTGTAGGGGGCCGGCCGTGGGGGGGGGGAGCCCCAGCCATCGAAACATCTGTAGGGGGTTGGCCGTGGGGGGGGGGAGCCCCAGCCATTGAAACATCTGTAGGGGGCCGGCCGTGGGGGGGGGGAGCCCCAGCTATGGAAACATCTGTAGGGGGCCGGCCGTGGGGGGGGGGAGCCCCAGCTATTGAAACATCTGTTGGGGGCTGGTCCGGAAAAGTGCTTTATGGACCAGCTATTTGCCCTACTGCTGCCTCGGATTGACAGCCCTGTGCCCTGCAAAACCGCTCCCTGCCTGCCTTTCGCTGAGGGAGTCTGCTTTCCGTCTCACTGGGGAGGGGGAAAACGACCTTGGAACAACAGCGGCTTTCAACCTAGAGACGTAGGAATGTACCAATTGCCGTATGCTTTGAAAGTATTTAATGAAAATGCAAGAATGAGACTGGTTATACTGCAATGCAACCGTTCATTTTTTTCATTTATTATTAATTAATATACAGGCAGTCCCCGGGTTACGTACAAGATAGGGACTGTAGGTTTGTTCTTAAGTTGAATCTGTATGTAAGTCGGAACTGGCATCCAGATTCAGCCGCTGCTGAAACTGACCAGCGGCTGACTACAGGAAGCCCGAGGCAGAGTTGCTCTACCCCGGGCTTCCTGGAATCAGCCGCTGATCAGTTTCAACAGGCTGAATCTGGACGCCAGTTCTTACATACAGATTCAACTTAAGAACCGCAGGCGTCCCCAAGTCAGCTGCTGCTGAAACTGATCAGCGGCTGATTCCAGGAAGCCCGGGGCAGAGCAACTCTGCCTCGGGCTTCCTGTAGTCAGCGCTGGTCAGTTTCAGCAGCGGCTGACTTGGGGACGCCCGGGGCAGAGCAGCTTGGGTGCTGCTGGGTTGCTCCAGTAGCGCCGCTCCTCGGTGCTACTGGACAAACCCAGCAGCACCCAAGCTGCTCTGTCCCAGGCGTCCTGATTCAGCCGCTGCTGAAACTGACCAGCAGTGGCTGAATCAGGACGCCTAGGGCAGAGCAGCTGGGGTGCTGCCGGGTTGGTCCAGTAGCGCCCAGAGCGGCGCTACTGGACCAACCAGCAGCGCCCCAGCTGCTGTACCACAGGCGTCCGGAGCAAAGCCACGGAGCACGGGGGGCAGCGGGACAGGCCAGACACGCCGCGGCTGTCCTGCTGCCCGCGTGCTCAGCAGCTTTGCTCCCCGTCTCCCTGGTCTGCTGGTCTCCGACGTAAGTCGGATCCGCGTAACTCGGGGACTGCCTGTATAGGATTAGCCTCTTTGTTTTCTTGATGGGAACTTCCTAGAGGCAGATTTGACATTGAGTGCCAAAATATCACAGGATTCCTTTCTCACTTGGTCAGACTTAATTTCTCTTTTAATTTGCAGTGACTTTTTTTCCTCCCCTTAGAAGAATTTTAGCAGTGTTATGGTTGACCTCTGTTGCATTGAGTGCCACCATATAGCTTGTATTCTGAACTCCTGTGTTAATTTTAATAATCTCTTTTCCTTTTTTCAGTAGGTTACGTGGACAGTATTATTTTTTCACACAATCTCTGAATTTCCTATTCCTTAGGAGACAGCAATATGTGGGAAAAATCAAATTTGCTTCCTTGGAATCTTCACAGAGCTCCAAGAAGCTTATTGTGGCTACAGAGAAGAATGTGATGGCTGCTTTGAATTCCAGGAATGGAGAAATCCGTGAGTGAACTGTTGTTTTATGAGGCGGGATCTGCCATTTGTGTTGGAACTAATGGATGTGGAACTAAAATTAAACTCTATCATACAGTAAAAGTTACTCCTGCTTATACAAAAGTTAACTTTGGGTGCATAGTCCATTTTAAGAGTTGAGGGTTGGTTAATTAGACATGACTTTTTACCTGGTTACAAAGAATTTATAAAAATACACTTACGTTTTTTTCAGGTTAGTGGCTTCATTTCCTACTTTTAAGTGTAAGCCAGTTAGGTGCTGACATGACTAGTTTTCTGTAGCTTACAGCTAGAGCTGTTCTTCACCAGCATAGTGAACTGAATGGGGCATGAAGACTGAATTCCTCTCTCATCTTATCCTTTGGCACTTTGGAGGGGAAGTTGTGAGGAAGCTTGCTTTGGCATGACCTATTCTGTATTTGCTCTGTGGTTAGATAGAGGATGGACCTTTCTTCAGCATGAAATACTCCGGGGAAAGAATCTCATTCCCAATTGACTCCTTGTTCCTTTCAGTGTGGCGTCATGTGGATAAGGGGACTCCTGAAGGAGCAGTAGATGCCATGCTGATCCATGGACAGGGTAAGCAAGGCATAAGCTTTCCTTTGTTCATTCCCATTACAGAACTCCAGCCAAGTTTGGACAAAGAGCTAAATTTGCTAGAGCTAATAGTCATGGTAAGCCTATAGTGGATGCAAGTGCAGTCTTAAAAGATTTTGTGCTTTACTTCTTGGCCTGTCCTCTTCTAGATGCATGAACATTATTTCCTGCTTATCTCCTCTGTTTAATTTATCACTTAGTGATGTCAGGACCACAGCTATGCATAATATTTGCATAACATTAGGAAGCCTGGACTTTTAGTGCTAAGAGTATAAGTGAGCTATAAAACCTGAAATTCTCTGTGCACGTTAAGCAAAATTACCTTCCCAACTGTGAAGCAGAACAGCTGTGTTCTGTTCAGCCATTGAGATCAATAATGTCCTGTTCATACCAGTGGAAGAGCGAGTAACCTGGAGGATCAGCAGTGAGCTGAATAAAGGAGCCAATATAAAAATATTTGTTTTGTTGTTCTCTCCTCCCTGCCAGATGCCATCACTCTGTCCAATGGGGGGCATATTTTGCGTTCCTGGGAGACAAATATTGGAGGGCTGAATTGGGAGACATCACTGGACGCTGGCAGGTGGGAAATCTTGAGCAAACTGTTTCTCTCTACCCTTTGGAATTTGTATTTCCTGTGTGTAGTTATGTTTTTGGGACAATGTCAATTAACGGTGAGGGTCATAAAATAACACTCCTGGGAATAATGCAGAGGTGCTGAATTTTGCAATCATTTATCAAAAGCAGGACTAATCCCATGGTAACCTTTCAAAATTCTTATTGCTTTAGTACTTGGAGTGAAGAGTGTGCACCATTTTGGGCCATGAGATGCCATTTTGGCTTGATGGGACTTTTGGTCCTCAGTCCCATCTTTACCCTCTCGCTGCAGGTATCAGTGGTTAGAGCTCCAGTCAGTGCTGTCCACGATGGTGGTTTGGTCACATAATATCAACTATATCTAGATAAGTGTGGTTATTTTTGAGGAAACGTATAGGTGTTGTGCCAGCTACTAGGATGGAGAATAGTAGGGCTGGTTTTTTAAAATAATCGTAATGTTGCTATGGCTCTGCAAACTGGGTAAGTCTCTAAGTATTATCTTCTCACCCTCTGTCTCTCACCTGTGTTTAGTTTCCAGATGGCTACCTTGGTGGGGTTCCAGGACACAGTGAGATATTTGGCTGTCCTAAAGAAGAATGCCCTTTCTCTTCATTACCTTTCCAATGGCCACCAGAAATGGGTAGAGCATTTACCAGAAAGGTACAATTCCAAAACACGTGTAGATCGCTGACGCTCAAACTGTAGGACCCCCTTATTCCCTTTAGCTTCTGAAAATATTGTGTGTTTAAGGTTACAGGGGGGGAGGGGGAGTTGCAACCATTCCCTGCACATCTGTTTGAGAATATGGACTCCTTGGGGCCTAATAGGTCGTCTTCATCCATGCTATCTCTGGGGTCGGTGTGTTGAACTTCAGTAGGCAATAGCCGAAGGGAAGAAGTCCCTAAAACGTTTGTGTTGATGGGAAAAATTCTCCTGTTGGCTGATGCACTTAGTTGACCCGGTCTTTTCTTGCAAAACCCAGGGTAACACTGTATAGGTTCCTAGAGCAGGGGGCTTTACAGGTAGCTCAGGGTAGCTATTCGAGAAAGTGATTAATTGCTGCTTCTTCTCTTGCAGTGAGAATACCCAGTATCAGCTGGTGTATTCATATGGAACCGGCGTGGTACTTGCACTTGGAATTGTTCCTCGAAGCCATTTGAACATTGTCGCCTTTAGCGTAGAAGATGGTGAAATTACAAACCAGGTAGAAATAGCACATTGATTCATGATGTCAGCTCCTCACCAGGTTGGATCTAATTTTTCCAAAGTTCCAATCTGGGTAAATTCAATATGATATCTAGATAAGTTTAATTGCATTGCTGGCACATAAATGAAAATATCATCCTGTCTCAATGGGGTGTCTCATGGACTTGGGCAGAGACTTACTTCACAGCTGTATCTCCTGGACACAGGGGCTTCGTCTACACTGGCCCCTTTTCCGAAAGGGGCATGCTAATTTTAAACTTCGTAATAGGGAAATCCGCGGGGGATTTAAATATCCCCCGGGGGATTTAAATAAAGATGTCCGCCGCTTTTTTCCGGCTTGTAGAAAAGCCGGAAAAGAGCGTCTAGACTGGCCCGATCCTCCGGAATAAAGCCTTATTCCGGAGGATCTCTTATTCCTACTTCGAACTTAGTAAGGTTGAAATCACCCATGGTTACAAAATTCTTGCTTTATGAGGATTCCACAGGGAAGAGCCTCTGTTCATTGGCAAATGGGATTCTTCTGCTTGTCTCACACACCTTTTATTAAAATGCAGGACAATGTAGCACTTTAAAGACTAACAAGATGGTTTATTAGATGATGAGCTTTCGTGGGCCAGACCCACTTCCTCAGATCAAAATCTGATTTTGATCTGAGGAAGTGGGTCTGGCCCACGAAAGCTCATCATCTAATAAACCATCTTGTTAGTCTTTAAAGTGCTACATTGTCCTGCATTTTGCTTCAGCTACCCCAGACTAACACGGCTACATTTCTATCACTATTCTACACCTTTTATTATTGTGACTAGATTAGAAGTGAACTGTAATGTTAAGCCTTTGATCTCACGGACTACCTGGTAAATAGCCCTTTGCAAATGGAGACATTTCTTTCTGAAATATCTTGGTGTAGTTTTCCAACTGCTGTGTCTCTCTCTTTAATGCCCTTCAGATAAGAGTAGCAGCCCCATGGCTGAAGAGCCTATATGGTGCCTGTTGTGTGGTGGGGGAGGCAGTGCTGGTGTGTGTGGACTTTGACACACGGTCACTCTATGCTTTATCCCTGGAGACTGAGCAGGAGATGAAGCAGATCCCACTGCAGGTGAGCGAGCCTGAAATAGCTTTGCATGTAAGTGGACACGAGACTCGTTGTGAGTCAGGAGGGGAGCGGGTTTTGGGGTCACTAGTGTCAGTTAAATACTGAGGGTGGGTGGAGGAAGCATAATCCACATTGGAATAATCTGGGGGAGGGAAGGGGAGATCATATTACTTCCACAGCAGTGATTTCAGCTCTTTAAGTCTTGTTTTTGTGTCTTATCGTGGGAACTTTTCTATCCTGCATGGTTTGGTGGCAACCTAAGTCATCCCAGATCACCTCACTATGGCTTCCTGTTCAATCAGCTATGGACTAGTTCTTCATAAAGGCTGTATTACTAGTGGGAAAGTTGATGTGTTGTGATCTAATGGTGTAATACCTTCTTGCCATGATTGATTGTTCCTCTTCTCAGTCCCTTGACCTAGAATTTGCTGACAGTTTCCAGCCCAGGATATTGCCCACTCAGTCCAATCCTGTCAGTGCTTCACGGGCTCAGTTCTTCCTGCAGCTGTCTCCAAGTCACTTTGCACTGCTGCAGTACAGAAACGGGCTGCTAAGCCTTGTCCGGGACCTCCAGCAGGTAAATAAAATGAACACAGCTGCAGATCCTTGAATGGAAGAGATGAACTACGGTAGAAATTCAGTGGCTTGATTGTACTTCTGGCTCCATCCACTGGTAAAGCCAGAACCTTCATAAAGCATGCACTGAGCATTATGAATAAGCTGCTGATGCTCAAGTTTCTATCAGACTTTCTATAGCATTGATTGAACCTACATACAGTAGCAGGTCAACTCTCTTAACATCAGTTCAGGAAACTCTAGTTTCTGATAGTTCTCCTCAAGGTGAAAATTTATTCATGCAGGGTCTGTGCTGAGCCAAGAAGTGGTTTGGTGCTAGAAAGCACCTAAATGACTGGTTCTAGTGTAGTTAATACTGGTGGTAGTAAGTCTAGAGGGCCAGAAGTACATGAACCTTCTCTTCAGTTGTACCAGAGGTTGCTTCACTTCCTGATAACTAAACTTCAGAATCCTTCAGTCTGTCAGATTTGCTCAGTATGCCGCAAATGAACTGACCTGTTAGAGAAGAGGCTGCTGCTCTAAACCAAATGAGAATTAAGTCCTCTGTCCAAATGTGTTCTTGTTTTCTCCCCCACTGCTCTCTCTTTTCAGGCAGCTTTGGTGAACTTTGCAACAACTGGGGAGAAGACTGTAGCAGCTGTCCTGACCTGCAGACATGAAATGGTTAGTCAGTTACACAAGGGGAATTCTAAAGCTTGTTTGTTTTTACTGTTATAAAGGTTTTGAGGGGCATGAAAGAGCAGTGCTCTCCAACTTGTAGACTGAATGTACTACCTTGACTTAAACCTGGGGTGGGCAATAATTTTTGCAGGGGGCCATTTAATGAATTTTGGTATGTGGTTATGGGCTGGCTCCCTCCCTCCCCCCGAAGAGGCAGGGCCTGGGGTAAAAGAGGTGGGGTTGAGAGTAGCCTCCCCCCAGAATTGTCTGGGGCTGGAGGCTTTGAAGTAAAAACACAGCAAAGGGCTTGTGGCTCTCAGCCTGGCAGCTTCCCAGGGTTGCTGCAGCTATTTAAAAGGCTCAACCATGAGCCATTTAAATTGGATCCTACTGCCCAAGCCACCACTGGGAAATTCAGTGGTACAGGCAGTAGGATATAAATGGAAAGCAGCCACATGCAGCCTATGTTTTTGGGACACATTTGACTTGCTATTTCCATATAATAGAAGACCCTCAGAGTTATGAATACTACGAGTTAATGAACTGGCCAGTCAACCACCCACTTCATTTGGAACCTTAAGTACACAGTCATGCAGCAGCAGAGACAAAAAAAATCAAGTTGAGCACACTACCGTATTAAACATAAACTATTGAAAAAAAGAAAGGGAAAGCTGAAAAAAATTGACAAAGTGAGGAAACTGTTTCTGTGCTTGTTTCATTTAAATTAAATGCAGCATATTCTTTCGCATAGTAGAGCTTTTCAAAGCTGTATTAAATGTTCAGCTATAAACTTTTGAAAAAGAACTACACTGTTTTGTTCTTAGTTACGAGTAAACTCCACTCCCAAGGTGTTCGTAACTCTGAGGCTCTACTGTAACTGAGGTATCTCTAGCTACTTGAGTTTCATTGCCACTTACATTTATCCAAGTTTGCTGCTGCAAAGCAGGGAGGCACAACTTGCTCCTGTTAGACGCTTAATACTTCTATGTCTTCCATGCCTTTGTCATGCTCACCAGCTCTCTTTCTGTTCTCATGTTTGTTGCAGAAATCTAGAATCCCTGATAAGGCTGACAGCTCTTTTGGACATTCCCATGGGCAGGTATGGAAAGGAGCTTGTTGCCAGGAATTGTAGACAGTTTTTGCAATTAATAGGAAAAACCCTTCTCTAGGGTTTGGAAGGCTGAATGGGGAGCAAGGACAGTATTACTCTGGAGAATTATACTTTGCACCATCTCCATGAAAATTTATCCAAAAGCATCTCAGATCTATTCATTTCCTGAAACTGTAGAGAGCTGAATGCACATGCTACTCTCTCACTGAATTTATTGAAAGATCCTTTGCTTTGTGAACACCCGTTCCCCAGCTTAAAAAGCTTTTTGAACATTAAAAGTTTATTTAAGAAACATTGTTCTTGTGTGTAGTTAGGATAGAGTGCTGCCTGGTATTTGAAGCAGGTCATTAGGAATCAGGACTCTGATTTTTATTCCCAGATCTACAATTGGCTTGCTGTGTGATCTTGTAAAAGATGTGTAGTTGCTCTGTGCCTCAGTTTACCCTGCAGTTTAATGCATGTCACACTGTCTATCCTGCAGGGGTGCTGACACTCAAATAATTGTTTGTAAAGTGCTTTGAGAGCTTCAGAAGAAAGGCATCATAGACCCCTGCTGTGTTCTGCCCAGATGGGCTCAGAATTACAGCAGTTATTTCTCGGGAAAACAAATGGAAGCAAGTGCAGATGCAAATGTCAGCTAGAATTTTTCTGTCCCAAACTAGTGTGCTGTTTGTGTACTATTAAGCAGCTGCTGTGTTGTGCTCTAGAAATGCCAGCATTTTAGAGGTGGGCGACTTGATCCTTGTAAATAGTTTTACAGCACTTTGGGATCTTGTGTTTAAGTCAGATTGTCTTTTATAATGTTCTAGGAATTATTTGTCTGCCCCAACAACACCTACAATATTAATCTGTATTTGGTTGAAACTGGGCAAAGACTGCTGGATACCACGATTACCTTCAGCTTGGAGCAGAGTGGAGCCAGGCCGGAGCAGGTAAATAGGACCCTCTCTCCTGTCATTAAATCCTCAGAGATGGGTGCGTGGAGTTTTTCTTTACATCAGGCTTGACTTCGCATGAGGCGTATCAAACTTTTTGCTGCAGCCAAATAGACAAGCCCCTGATTTGAGGTAGCATGAGCCGTTGGATATTAGTCTGGGTGTCAGAGTGATCTGGCTTCTGCCTCTGTCACATTGTTGTCTGACCTTGGCCAAGTCACTTCATTTTTCTGTGTCTATTTCCCCAGCTGTAAAAGGGGGTTAATGAAATGTACCTACCTTTGTAAAACATGAGCTGCACAAATGAAAAGGGCTGCCTTTTATGATAATCTTTCCAGATTGGCAGGGCTGGTGCGAGCTCTTGGGGTGATCTGCAGGGTTTGGTGGTAGTGAGAAGTGACTGCAAGACAGTCACTTGTATCCATGATGTTTTTTATCCAGATATGGTGACATTGCGTATCCCTGGGTTTATAGAGCTGGATTATAAGGGCAGGGCAAGGGTGGATTGGGCAGATGGGGGAGCTCATACTGCAGGGGAGAGCTTGACACCAGGTAGAACAATATTACCAAGAACAAAATTGCTGCTGCATTTGCCTCTATGGCCTTATAACGGCTCAGGTCTAGCTCAGTTCTTTACACTACCTGAAGCATGAGAGTTGCTGTATGAAACCAGACTTTAGTCTGCCTTTAGACCTGTGAGATATGTTCCCCTGAAGGTAGCACTGCATCCCGTTGTTGCTTTAGAATGGTAGTTCTCAACCAGTTTACCATTGAGGGCCACATATGCAGCTCTCCGTTATGTGGGATGCACACTCACAGTATATATATGGCCCTGAGGGTGTCACATGGGCCACAGCTGTGTGCTGATTGGGCCACATTTGGCCCGGGGGTTGAAAGCTACTGTTTTAGAACCTTAATGTAATGGTGATCTTAAATCTTTCCTCTTCTTGCCTTTGAATTACATCTTCCTTGTGTGGTGCAGGAGATTATAGTCATGATCATCTCTTTCTTTGTCTCCCTTTTCCAGCTCTACATCCAGGTCTTTCTGAAGAAAGATGACTCTGTGGGGTACCGAGCACTGGTACAAACAGAAGACCACATGCTCATGTTTCTCCAGCAACCAGGTAATTGGAAGCAGATTGGCTGGTTCCCCCATATGATAATGTATCCTTTCTTGGTTGTTGCAGTAGTGCACATTTAGTTGTTATGTCTAACCAAGTGGATTTTTTTCTTGAGCTAAATCCCATTGGGAGGATTGCAAACACCAGGGATATCCCTTTTCCTCACAGTTGAAATTTTCTTTCACTACCAGAGCTGAGAATCTGATCCTGTAATGTGCTTTGTTGAACAACAGTCTGTTGCCGTTAGTGGGTCTGTAGAATTTCAGGGTTCTGCCCTCACAGAACTTACTGCATAACAGGGAAAGGTAACTGCTATTCGGTGATGCTTTTTTGAGAAGAAAGGAAATTCCTCAGACAAAATATGGTGTTAACTGTTAGAGTGGGGTTGAGAATCTATTTCTGTTTCCCGCAAAGCCTCAAAGACTCGAGCATGTTAGAGACTGAACTTCATAACTTGTCAAAGCTTTTTTTGTTTTGGGTGATTCCAACCTTTTTGCAAGCCCTACAATGCTCAAGTCATGAGTGTGTACCTTCGACAGTGTCCCTAGTTTAATAAAGTGAGGGAGCTTGGTAGTGATTAAATACCAGTATGTTTGCTATTGTAGTAGACAGTAAATATCAATATCCAAATTGCTTCAGAAATGTGGCATTTTGCATTTTTATTAAGCAGACATTTATTTTTATGAAGATTAGACAGAAGATCCTTCAGTCCCAGGTGTTAGTGGTATAGCTGCAATCTGTTTCAGTGGACTGGATTTGTAAGATGTTCCTGTCTGTCAGTTGCTATCAGGAGCAAACACAGCAAAGATTTAGGAAATGCATTTGTCTGCTCTTTCAATCAACCTAAGTTGCCTTTTCTTTGTATCTCCCTAGGAAGAGTTGTGTGGAGCAGGGAAGAGTCGCTGGCTGAAGTGGTAAGCTTGGAGATGGTGGATCTACCTCTGACGGGTGCCCAGGCTGAATTGGAAGGGGAATTTGGAAAGAAAGCAGGTAATAGCCATGACCCTCCTGTGAATAGGATTGAACTTTTGCAGTGATCTAATAAATATATACAGGGCTCGACAAACCACGACGAAATCCACTTGCCAGCCCTGCACCACGCATGCGCCAGACCCGCACTGTGCATGCGTGCGCCACCAGTGAATGGGATGACCGGCTGAAATCTACTTGCAGTGGGCGAGTAGATACACAGATTTGGCGAGCTCTGTCTGTGTCTATATATCCCTGACTCCAAAACTATGAGTTCTCATCCCAGATTTCTTGTGCAGACATGATCAAAATAAACTAGACTTCCAGGTTTTGTATCCTTCTAAAACTAGATCATATACATATGTTTTAGTCATGAATTCTCCATATCCCTCTGGATATAACAGATACAGACTAATAGGGAAATTATAGCCAACTTGCCTGCTCTTACCAAAACACTTCTATTAGTTATCCTGTAGACTGAATTATAATTGCTTTTATTGTCTTTCTTGCTATCCGGATCCAGCCATTCAAGGTAATCCAAAGAATCACTTGCAGTTCCTTTCCTCTCTTTTCTGACAGCCTCTTTTCTGGTGGATCTTTGTCTTCCCTGTTTGGTTTATTTCTCAGAGAAGAGGTAGATTAAGCATAGGACACAGCTCCAAACAAAGAGCCAACTCAGACTAAGGATGTTATATTTAGATTAATCAACTAATTGAATAGTTGATGCAATTTGCATCGACTATTTGATTAGTTGGTAAGGGCACCTCTGCCTTTGAAATGTAGCAAGAGCCCTGCTGGCTCTTGCTACATTTCAAAGGTAGAAGCACTTCCAATTCCCTGCTGCTCCCCTTCACTCCCCTGATATAGTGCTGGGGGCAGGGAACCAGCTTTTAAGCCTGCTCCCCCCAAGCACCGGCTCCTGTTCCCACACTTGCTGCCACTTTCTGATAGAGGCAGCAAGTGAGTGGGGGGGGGGGAGCGACTAGCTGAGTCAACTACATCCCTAATTCATATTTCAGTTGCCAAGATTTGGGTGCTTCTAAGTAAAGATGGTTCCTTAGTTAGGAGTGAAGTAAAAGCAGGAGGCAAAGGCAAAGTACACTGGTTAGTACTTGAGTAGGCTGCACACATAGTGTTGTAGCTTGCAGGAAAGCTTGACTTGAGATAAGCAGAGTGCCTGCTGAAGTGGGATATGGCAGTGTGTATTTAGGGGCTTAGAAAGCAAAGGAGTTTTTGTGATGGTAATGAGTAAAAATATGATCTAGGTATCATGGAATGTGAAGCAGAATTTTCTTAACTAATATAAATATGTATGGCAGCACATGACTTTCATAGACTGAGGCAGGGGTCGGATTTGCTGTGCTGTGTGTGTTTTCCCTGCTTGTTGCACTAACATTTGTCACTGACTTGTTTGCAGATGGCTTGCTGGGGATGTTTCTGAAGCGCCTATCTTCTCAGCTCATCTTGCTGCAGGCCTGGACTGCACATCTCTGGAAGATGTTCTATGATGCCAGGAAGCCACGGAGCCAGATTAAGAATGAGATCAACATTGACAACTTGGCGAGAGATGAGTTCAACCTGCAGAAAATGATGGTGATGGTCACTGCTTCAGGAAAGGTGAGGGTGGCAGGGCCTGGAAGCCAATCCTGGGTCAAACTTAGCATCCTGCCTATGGTGAGGGGGGGATTCAGGGCTAAGACTGTGGTGGGAAAGGTGTCAGACCAGTGGAATGTCTTGTGGTGGATGGAACCCAAAGCAGAATGCAAGATCTAGATGTGAAAGGCTGTTACACGTGTTGCATTTTCTTTTTGTCTGTGTGCTTCAGCTCTTTGGTATTGAAAGCAGCTCTGGGACCATTCTGTGGAAGCAGTACCTTCAGAACGTGAGACCGGGCTCCTCCTTTAAACTGATGGTCCAGAGAACAACGGCCCACTTCCCCCACCCCCCACAGTGTACGCTGCTTGTTAAGGACAAGGTGAGTCCCTCACACACCTCCAAAGGGTTCTGCTGGACCGGTAGTGAAATCCCCCTCGTTCAGAAAGTATCTTTTTGTATATGATGATAACCATGGTGATAGCTGGGTGAAGCTGAGAGGAGTGGACGTGGCAGATGACAGGAGGACAGAAACAGGGGCACATCCTAATCCATAGTGTTAAAAATTTCAGATTTGCTTTTTAAATTCTTTGAGACAACAAAAAAGTAGAAGTAGAAAGTCAGGGCCTGGGTAAGTTAGTTAGATAGGAAGGGCTTTTCCTCTGCTAGTTACATGACAGTTTATACTCCACAGAAAATAAAAACACCGTGGCTTATTTGGGTGACACCCTGAACAGTGGTAAGATCTAGTGTGAGAAGTGTATACGTCTCATGCGAACATTATGGATCAGCAGACACCAAGGCCATTTGAGCACACAGTGTGTTCATCTGTAGGGTGAGGAGCACAGCGAGGGGAGAAAGGAGGTGCAGACAATAAAGTCCAAATACAAACCAAGCCAGCAGGTAACTTCAGACGCTAGCAGAATAACCTGCCTTCTCTGTGTTTGCCCTGACTCGTTTCTCATCCTGTTGCCTGTTTCAGGAGACCAAAATGAGCGCTCTCTATGTCTTTAACCCCATCTTTGGGAGGTGGAGTCAGGTGGCTCCCCCTGTTCTGAAGCGTCCAATCCTTCAGTCTTTGCTTCTACCCATCATGGATCAAGATTATGCCAAAGTGCTCCTTCTGATTGATGATGAATACAAGGTAATGCTGGTCCCAGGGCAAACCACTCTTCATCTGTAGCATCCAGATCTCACCTATTAGGGCAAGAAATAAGAATGTTGTCAAGCAATAATCCACAAAGGGGATGTGGCTGTTTGATCTAAAGGGACATCATCAAGATAAAACACCTATTTAAAGCTTTTTCCTTATCTGTGTCACTAATAATCTCAGTAGATTAACATAGACACTCTAAAATCTTTGTTGTTCTTGTGCTTTGTTTCTCTCTTGCATTCATTCAGTTGTACCATGACACTTAAGAAGTTGTTTTCACTTTTGGCTCTAGACAGTTTGACTCCCCTAGTTCTTGTGCACTAAATAGCATAATGCCATTTGTTTTATTTGGTCACCTAATACTACAGGGCTATGTCTACACTGCAGGCTTTTTGCTCAAGAACAACCGTTCTTGTGCAAAAACTTGCAGTGTGTCTACACTGCACGTGCGTTCTTGTGCAAGTAAATTTACAGTACAGCATCGGAAAACAGGGCTTCTTCTAGAAGAGTTATTCCTCTTCCCATGAGAAATAAGCCCTTTTGTGCAAGAGCTCTTCCAGAAGAAGGCAGTGTAGACAGGCAACATGAATTTCTTACACAAGAAACCCCAATGAGTAAAATGGCCATCAGAGCTTTCTTGCGCAAGAGCGCATCCACACTGTCATGGACGCTCTTGTGCAAAAGCACATGGCAGTGTGGACACTCTCTTGTGGAAGACCTTTTGCAGAAGAACTCTTGCACAAAATAGTTCTTGTGCAAGAAGCCTGCAGTGTAGATGTAGCCCAGGGGAGTGCTCCATCCCAAAACTGACTATTCTCACCACAGATGAAAGAGTCACAAGAACTTATTTAGTCATGTTAGGATTTGAAACCCCCCATAATTTTTAAAACAAACTAAATTTTCAATCTACACTAAGTTGATTCTAGCCCTCGTTTTGGGCTCTTGATGCTCTATTTTACCTCTGCAAGTCACCGGCTTACGGTTCAGGAAGCTGTGTTTCAAACACAGGCCACTGTCGCCTCCCCAATGCAGATTCCTGTTGCAGATGCCCTATAGATCTTTTTTTGTGGATGGTAAATGGCCTATATTCTTGTCAAGCAAAACTGTAAGCCACTTATGGAACAGGTTAGGATAGTGCTGACTTCCCTACTACTTAGGGTGCCTCTGGCTTTGTTTAATCAAATTCATCCTTTTTCAAGCCATTAGTGGAATTTACATCTGTGGTAAATTGGGCCCAGAAAGCATAACCGGACTAACTTACTTTTATATGTGAGTCTGAAACCTGTTGTTAACTAATGTCTTTGTTTAAACTCTTCTTTATCATCCCAGGTTACAGCTTTCCCAGCAACTAAAAACATCCTCCGCCAGCTAGAGGAAATGGCTCACTCCATCTTCTTTTATTTAGTGGATGCTGAACAGGGCAAACTCTCTGGCTTTCGCCTGCTAAAGGTACAGAAGATGCTCTGTGTGAGACCTGTTCCTCCCCTAGAGTGTATGTATGGCAGATGTTTGCTGTCAGTGGGTGAGATTTTGGTTTGATGTATAGGAAAGGTTGCTGGGTATTGACTGCTGCCAGTTCTCAAAGCTTTCTGAAATCTTTGTAAACCCACAGGTGTAAATAGTCCGTACTGAAGAACCCAAACTTGTCTTCATCCTGCAGTTTGGTGAGACTTCACAGGAGAGAGCAGTTCTCTCCTATTTCCCTTTATAGGGATGTGATTGGTTAGTTGGTAGGACTCACCCTTAGTGGGTGAGGCTTGCCGGTTAACTGGTGGCTGCTCCAGCCCCATGGGGGTCCACCATGGACAGTTGTTGCTCTGGATGACCTCTGTTGGTGAGCCGCTCCAACCCAGCAGTGGGCTGGGGGCCTCTCCAGCCCAGATGGGCTGCATTGACCCCCCCCCCCCTTCCCTTTAACTTAGTAGTTTCCAACATTTTTGATACTAGGGACTGGCAAATCCATTCACAAATTTTTGGTGGACTAGCCACATCTTATTTGCATGTTACTCAAATGATGGATATGCAAATAAAACATTACCGGTCCACCAAAAGCCCAGCCCCCGGTGCCAGCCCTAACCATAGAGTGCCCACCCCCTCCTTTACCTCCAATGCCAGCTACGGACCCCCTGTACCCAACCCCCCATTGCCAGCCTGCCACTCTGAGTCCACCAGTGCTAGCCCCCCCATCCCAAACACCTCAGTCAGCCTCCTGCCCCTTAGACCCACCCCACCAGACCCCCCCAGTACCAGTCTCCTGTTTCCAGAGCCCCCCAGTGCCAGCCCTGTCCCCATAGCCCCCCCTCCCCCACTACTAGTTCAGCCTCCAGAGCCCCCCAGCACTAGCCCCGTCCCTGGAGCCCCCAGTGCCTGCCTCGTCCCTCACCTAGCCCTGCGCTGCTACCTGCATTGTGGCGGCTTTGGGGGCTAGGGCTGGAGAACACTGCCCAGCGCCTTTCCTCCTGCCACAGGTGTTGGGAGAGGAGTATCCTGACCTGCTGCTCAGCCAACCAGTGCTAGGCAGGGGTGGGGTCTCCTCCCGGCTGTGGAAGAGCGTTTCCCTATGCAGAGGGAGGGCCTCACAGAGCCCTCCTGCTGCGTAGGCCGTGTAGGGAAGTGCTCTTCTGTGGCTGGGTGGAGACCCTGCCCCTGCCTGGCACCGGTTGGCTACGGGGTGGGGCAGAACATGCCTCCTCCAACACTCGCGGCGAGAGTAGTGTACCCCGGCCCCCAGAGCCGCTGTGGCCCAGTGGTTGGAAACTGCTTCTTTAACTAGTTAAACAATGCTTAACTGGTTAACTAATTAAACAGGATTTTACGCCCCTATGAAGATACACTTCAGGACAGAGGAGAGCATAGTAGTTCAAATAATCTTTCTCATTCAGTGCCCCAAGAGGCTGTTGCCTATTTGGAGAAATAGTTTTGCTTCCATAGACAATGGGCAGAGGCAGCATGTGAGCTAGTAAAAAGTGTTGGTCCCTGCTCTGGTGGTCCTCTGAATTGCACTCTCTGCTAGCTGCAAATGACATGGATTCAATCCCATCTGTATGTCGTATGTGGGAGAATTGTGATCTCCCACAGATCTGTACTGGACCAGTGGTGTTTGATATCTTAATTAATGATCTAGAAAAGGGAGTGAGGATTCAACATGGAGGAGATGTTAATCCGTTAGTTAAGATTAGAGAAGACTGAACAACTCCAGAGGTACCAGATAAAAGTAAATAAATAAGCAGCATGATGGCAGATGAAATTCAGTGTTGACAAAGGCAAAATAAAGTACAGTGGAAGGAGTAGGCTGAATTACTTGTCTACGATAGTGGAGTCTACATTAACTGTAGCCAGTAGGAAAAAGAATTTGGCTGCCATTGTGAATAGTTCAAGGCACAATGGGGTGCAAAAATGTGAGGCTGGATAAATAATGGGATAGACCATGTTATGCAAATAAATAAATCACTGATCTGCCTTTGCCTGGAGTGCTGTGTTCACATCTGGTCACACAGTCTAAAAAGGATATAGTGAAACAGAGCGCCTGGAGATGGGTGACACACATAACCAGAGCTGGGTAAGCCTGTATGTAAAAGAATAATGGTATATAGAAGGTAAATTGGGAACCTTCCTATTTATCCTGGCTAATTCAAGAATGTGGAAGTTTAAATGAAGTTTATAAATTTGCTGCATTTTACTAATAGAGAAATAATACTTGGGACAACAATTAACTTACCGAACTCAGTGCCACATGATACTGAAGCTAAGCAGTTAGTAGGATTCCAGAAAGGATTAAACGTGTCTGGAAAATATCCATGAGGCTGGATGTTTTTTATGACATATATATATAAAGACATTGGAAGAACATTAAGGTTACATTAAGAACATTAAGGTGCTAAAAAGTTGAGAAAGCCAGACTCAAGGCTTCCTTTAATGTAGCCCCTTTGGGATGGTTTTTAATTACATGATCACATTGAAATATCTGTCTTTGAAGACAGAGACAGAATGCCAGACTGGATGGAGCACAGTGATTCGCTGTAATAAATTTTATGGAAGTTGGTTCTAGGCGGGATCTCCCCGTGTCCTGTAAATGGAGATTATGACTGATATAGGGTCAGGAAACCTTTTTGTGCATCTTGTGTCTGCTGTAGGATCTGACAACGGAGGTGAGCTGGGAGATGACCATCCCAACTGAAGTGCAGAAGATAGTGATTGTGAAGGGGAAGAGATCAAATGAGCATGTGCACTCCCAGGGACGTGTGATGGGTGATCGCAGCGTCCTCTATAAGGTACTGCAGACCATTGTTATCTGAGCTTTGGTGGCTGTGGGCTGGATGCTAAGGTTTCTAGGGAACTTGGCATGGAAGCATCAGGGAGCTGGTTCCCACCTCCTGGACTTGTAGATGCTAAGCATGTTGTAAAAGCAACACTTAAAACTGTCTGGAAATATGTTTTTCCTCATTGGAGCTATCTTCTTGAGCTGTCTAGTAATTTTCTTTATGGAGCAGCCCATATAGGAGCAGTAAAGGCAGCGAGTCTAACTTGCTATATATTATCATCTTGATCCTTTTTTTAAACCAATGCTGTGACCGCACCCCATCAAAAATCCCCTTGGAATTGTTCCCCAGTGTTCTGATCATGCCACTGACTCCTGCCTTCTTGCTCTCTGGGGCTCCCCACCACACTATCCTATTGGGCCAGATCCTCTGGTCTCCCCCAGATGAAGCACAGAGTTGGGGTTACCGCCCCCCTGCAGAGACTGAGCAGAAACTGAGCTGCTTCAGCTCTGGGTAGATGCAGTTCTAGGGTTCAGCACCCAGGAAACAAACCCCCCAAACAAATCTGTCTTTCTCCATGTAAAAGTTTTACATAGGGGAAACTTATGAGGTAAGCTCCCTTTATCAAGGACAGAGAGATATGAACAGTAGTTGTTCCTCCCCAGGTAACAATTATTTACTCTGGGACTGATGGTAATATTAAGTACAAACAGGATTTAAGTGGTTTTAAGGGGAAAACAAACCGATCAAAGTAAGTTACTAAATTAAAATGAAAAGAGAACGAATAGCTTGTTCTAGTTCACTAAGAAAGTTACTGCATGCAGATTCTTACCCTAAGAGCTGTTCTTATTTCATGTACAGGCAGTCTCCGGGTTACGTACAGGATAGGGACTGTAGGTTTGTTCTTAAGTTGAATTTGTATGTAAGTCGGAACTGGTACATATTGTATGGGAAACTCTAGCCAAACATTTCTCCAGAGCTCAGTTTTATTCTCCCACACCTCACTTCCATCAGTCCTTTATTCTCAAGCTGAGGTGTCTGCTGAGAAAAGCCGCTCCGCGTCTCCCTGGTCTGCTGGGGGGAAGCAGCTAGTGCAGGGTTGCCTCACCCCGTTTGTAAGTAGGGATCCGATGTAAGTCGGATCCATGTAACCCGGGGACTGCCTGTATAATTTTTAAGTCAGAGACAAACTCTTGCTCTGACTTGGGTCTCCAGCACCAGGTGTTATGGTAACATGCCTCTCCAGACCAACCACCTTCTGGGCTTACAGGATAAATAAAGCTATTTACAAGTTGTTAAATTGATCACTTAGTCATTAGCCTCATTAGTACATTTAAAACTATAAACAGACTCACGGGTCATATTTCTAACTTCACATATTAGAATGACACATGCACCAAAATAGGATATATAGATCCAGCAGACTGTAACATTAAAATTGACAGGTTATGTGAGGTATTTTGACTCAAGCATCTTCAAGTTGTGCATATTTATATTCAAAAGCTAATTTTCATAAAGTGTGGAGGGAATTGTCACCCTAAGGTCGAGAAAGAAGGGAAGTGGGGGAGGGGTGGGGAAGAATCACAAATCCTAATGTCCATCTTGGGGTGCATTCAGACTTGTCCAGCCCTTTTACCAGACTGCTGAAGGGAGGACAGAAGGAACTTTGACTACGTGGGTCTGGGATAATCTGCACAGGTGGCTGCTGGCACAGAGGTTATAAACTAGGGGCTTCCTGACATTTTTCCTTGTTTTAGTCCTTGAACCCTAACCTGCTGGCAGTGGTAACGGAGAGCACAGATACACACCATGAACGCACCTTCATTGGAATCTATCTGATTGATGGAGTCACAGGCCGGATCATCCACTCTTCTGTGCAGAAGAAATCAAAGGGACCTGTCCACATTGTCCATTCAGAGAACTGGGTGTTGGTAAGGAAAAGGCATTGCTTGTCATCTTTTAGATTTGAGAGCTGGAGGCAACTGCTACAGCTGCCCAGGGAATGCTCCCCAGTTCCACACTAGCGACTGTCCAGCTACCCTCTATGTGAATTGACTTGCTCTGGAGCATTGCATTCAGGCCTCCTGAATGATGTCTTCCCCTCTTGTCTCAGTACCAGTATTGGAATACTAAGGCGCGCCGGAATGAGTTCACTGTGCTGGAGTTGTATGAAGGAACGGAGCAGTATAATGCCACAGCCTTCAGTTCCCTTGACCGCCCACTGTTGCCCCAGGTCCTTCAGCAATCCTATATCTTCCCATCTGCAATCAGCGCCATGGAGGCCACCATCACTGAACGAGGCATCACCAGCCGTCACTTGCTTAGTAAGAATTGGGTTGGGGCAGGATGGAGAGATAGGTGCGTCAAATTCTGTACTCAAGAAAAGGTCCCTACAGTGATCTAGGGAAGGGGTGGGGAGCCTTTCTTGGGTTGGGGGCTGCTGCCCCAGAGAAAAATCAGTCAGGGGCCACACACAACCGAGAAGCAAAAAACCCAAACCAAGACAAAAAAAACCTCACACCCCCACTGATGTGGCCTCTGACTGAGGAGAAAGATTCTCCCCATATTCCCCTTGTATAACAGAGCCTGCGGCCCAGCCTAGTAGATTTTGGGTGCTCCAGCCCCATGGTGGAGCAGCAGGGAGGCTGGAGCACCAGTGCTGGCTCCCCAATGCTGTGGGTTGTGTGTGTGTGGAGGGGGAAGTGGGGGGGGGGGGCAGTATGAGCCTTGAGGACTGGATTGAAGCAGGCTGGCTGAGGTTCCCCACCTCTGATCTAGGGCAGTTTTTGGCTATGACAGTCCCAGGGGCTGCTTTAAAGAAAGGGTTATTTTTAAAACTAGTCTGTGATTTGAAGGAATAGTGCAGCTGCAGCCCTTCTCCCCCGACATCAATCCTGGTGCATGCTACTCTTAAATGTTGCTGCTCTCTGCATGGGCTATGCCTTGGCCTTTCACTCATGAGCTGCCTTTAGAGCAGTGTTTCTTAAACTGTGGAGGCCGTGGGAGGTGTGCCTTGGAGAACAACAGAATTCAAAATGGTCATCTTTAAAGGGCCAGGCAACTTTTTTTCCTCAATAACTTCCCCCTGATCTTTTTTTTTTCCCCCTCAACAAAACAATCCTTGGTGTTTCCCATAAAAAATGGTTTGGTATTCCTCAGTCTTAAAAAGTTTAAGAAACACTGCTTTAGAGCAACAAAAAGTATTCACTTCTACAGACTAGCTCTCTGCTTGCTTCCACACACCTTCCTTCATCACTGGGCAGTAGTGGATTCAGCAAGCTCTCTCTGGCATGCATCAGGAGGGCTATTGGATTAGCCATCAGAGACAGCGGACAGAATGGTCATTTCTAAGATGTACTTTTTTAATGTGCAGTTGGGCTTCCTTCTGGGGCAATTCTCTCCCTTCCAAAGGCTCTGCTGGATCCTCGACGCCCAGAGATCCCGACAGAACAAAGCAGGTAAGCAAAATGCCCTGGCAGTAATCCCCATTCCCAGGCACCTGCCGAAAGGGGAAAGTTTGGGTGTTTAATGCTTTAGTGTGGAGTAGATTAATTTATCCATTCTGTCTGGCCAGATTCAGAGTAATTCTAACATTAAATTTAGAGAGGCTATTGTCATCTTTGGCAATTGGATTGCTTTGCTGCCAGTCCAAGTGTGAATAAATTATTCTGTAACCTGTTAGCATCATACTAGTGACTCGGTATTCTATATAATTACCTCTCCTTATTAGAGTAATACTTTAACTGATGTGTTCGTGTGGCCTTGAATCTAGTTAGCTGATCTTACAGATTTTAGAAGAAGGCAGTCTGAGAGACACTAGCCTAATTACAGCACGTCCTGGGCTACCAGTTTGTCTCCCTCTGCCTAACAGCCTTTCCCAAGCTGAATGACTAAATTATCTGCATAAAGATTCTAATGTTGTATCACCAGACTTGAATTCCACGTAACAGCCTACTAGGTATTTACCCACTATGCTGTGTTTGGTTGGGTTTTGATATCTCTCAAATGTCTTTCAGGGAAGAAAATTTGATTCCATATTCCCCAGATGTCCAGATCCATGCTGAGAGGTTCATTAATTACAATCAAACCATATCCCGAATGAGAGGGATTTACACTGCTCCCTCTGGCTTAGAGTCCACATGTCTGGTGAGTCTAGGTTAGGATTTCTTTGTAAAGCATAATGTGGAGTACAACCGTATGCCATCACATCTCTTTTTAGGGAAGGTATGTAACCTTAACCCTTGTGATAACTCATTGGTTAAGATTTCCTGAAGTGTGCTTTGCTTGATTAGAAACTAAGAATGGGTCTATTATTAATGTATCTGGATTTCTGCTTGAAGCTGCTGTAACAACTGGAAATCTCACTTTTTCAGGTTGTTGCATATGGGCTGGACATCTTCCAAACCAGAGTCTATCCCTCCAAACAGTTTGATGTTCTGAAGGATGACTATGACTATGTGCTGATAAGTAGTGTCCTCTTTGGATTGGTTTTTGCCACTATGATTACGAAGAGACTTGCTCAGGTGAAGCTGCTGAACCGTGCGTGGCGGTAAGTGCCTGGTTGAAGGGAACACTGAAGGCACAATATAACAGAGCAAGAGGCAGGAGTACAGGCCGACTGGGATTCTAAATAGCTGATGTCTGCTGGAGTGCACACCACAACTGAGTTTAATTGGATGTTACAAATTGTACTGTTGTGATGTACGCAAGTATTTATATCCTGTCTCTACTGGAAACGTTGAAGGAGAGCTGCCGATGGGGGGGGAAAAAGAAGCCTCAACTGAGAGAAATTCCACCCAATGGCAAGGAATTAATGAGACTACCAAGAAGCGTACATTTGTCCAGGACTTCACTTGAATCGGTTTGAAAAAAAACACCCTCAGTTTTCTTGAAAGCGCTAAGATGATCCCTTCATTTTCCATGAAGCACCTTCCCCATCTACAGATGTATTTCCCTCCCACCTTCTGGGGTGTACTTTGAAACCAGTTGATGGTTTACCTCTTTTATTACTACCCAACCATTACTAAAATCTTGGAGAACCCTAGATTCACAGCAGTTCTGATTGAAAAGCTACATTTTGTAACTGCAAGCTACTGTATAAGGGGCATGAGATGAAGGCATGTTGGTAAGTTAGCCAGGATGAGGCATATGATTTCAGCACTGACTGATCAAATCTTTTTAGTAAATTACAGCAAGACGGAAAAGTTCAGGGAAAGAAGATGGTCTCTTAAGGTCTCATTAAGGTCTCCATATTCTTTATTTATTGTGACTGCACCATATGTTCCTTTGTGCTTTAATCTTTTGAATGTTTTGTTGCACAACACAGACCTCATTGATTTGATGTTTATGGGAATGTTTTTCTCTGGTAAAGTAAATATTTTGAAGGTGTAGCAAACCTGAGAGATACCAATTGCTGTGAAATTGCATCTAAAAACATCCCACATTTTATGCTATTTTGTCAAACAGTTAAGCAATAACTTGAAACTAGGTTTAAAAATATTGATTGTGATTTAGGAGTTTTGTTTTCCCTCCATGTATCATGGATGTTCATTGTTGGTACATATTAATGTTCAGCATCTAATTTTAAATTTGAATTTTTAGTATAATTTTAACTCATTGGGACATTAAGCACTAACACTGGTTTTGTATCTCCTTGGCACATGAAGCCAAGGGTTCTGTTGCTTTGGAACCAGCCTTATTGATTTATGTTTGGCTGAGATGTGATCAGATAGCCAGATGCTGTAACAGACTAGATCTTGTTTTTTAACTGAGAGTGAGTTTCACAGTTATCTTATGTGGAAGAACGTGGAGAGAAAGTATGAGGGATATGTCCTTTCTGTATAGTGAAGAACGGGTCATCTAAATAAAAGCAATCTGATCATTATCTATAAGCATGTTTGTATCTTTTGTTAGAACATTTTACTTGGTGTCTGTATTTGTAAGTTAAGCATTACTCCTTTTCTCCACTCAAAAAACCAAAGATACTTGTAACTTACTGAACTTAAAGCAAGAGGTGAAGGGATGGTCTCTACCCCCCTGCAAAAAATGTTGGTGCTGACCAGAAAGACTGGACATAGGTAGAAGCACGTACCTCTCTTTTGAGCACTGGATAAAGAACAAAAATGAAAACTAAAAAGTACAAATGAGTGGGTTTTTTTAAACAAATTGAACCTGTTTCAGACTTTTTACCTTTCATATGAGACACTCATTTAAGACTTAAAAAATTAGGATAGACCCACAAGAAAATTAGCCTTACCAATTTTAAAGGGTGAACTGAATCAGATTTTGTGACTAGTCTGAGGCACATAGGTTCTACTCTCACACCATTAGTAAAATGCTAACAGTCCAGATTCAGTAGTGCCTGCATGAACCAGTAGGAATACTATTGCTCCATGAAAACAATATAAAAATAAATCCCCTTAGCGCTGAACAGAATCTCAAGAGAGCCATAGTGCCTGCCATAAAGGAGTTTACATTCTGGGAGATAAAAGAAAACGAGAGTGGGTGAGGACAGAGGTGCTGAACTATCTGAATACAAACAAAAAGGTGTTCATGTAATGGTTCAGATCACTGCCTGTATTACCATAATGCCACCCCAGGATAAAAGCCCCATTGTACTAGGCACTATTAAGAAAAGCAATAATGAAGACCAGTGTTTCTTAAACTTTTTAAGACCAAGGAACACCAAACAATAGTTTTTTTTTGAGGAACATCAAGGATTTTTTTTTATTAGGGTGGGAGTAGGTTGCCTGCCCCAAAGCTGTGCCACACCCTTTCACCAGATTGTGCACCAAATGACAAATCAGAATGAAAGTGAACAGGGAAGGTGTTACAGCTAATTGGGTTGAGTTACTCTGAGCAGCAGTGAAGCTGCCTGGGAGGTTTGACCTAGCAGGCGTGATCTAAGACAGTGTGGTGCAATGGTTAGGACAGACAGCACAGGGAGACAGGGCTCTTGGCTTCATTCCAGGCTCTGGCAGCGGCCTGGGAACACAGATTCAGGAAGGACTGGGAGCCCAAGACTCCGGCTCCTGCCTTGACCCATGGGCGTACCCTCACCAGCTGGAACGCACACAGCTTGAGCACGGGTCCCTGCTCACCAGGCACTGGCTGCACATGCGCAGCTTGCAGGAACGAAAGCCGTCTACGGCGCATGTGCCAAACACGATGCTGACTCATCCGCTGCGCCCGCGCCTGAGCTTCTGTTACGTCACGCCGCTGAGCCAGAGTAACGTGCGCAGGGCTGAGCGGTTCACTTCCCGTCTCCTCAGGAGCGCTTCCGGTTTCTCCCTCGCCTATCTCCTTCCCCCCCCCCTCACCCAACCGAGGAGGCGGCAGCAACAAGATGGCGGCGTCGGGCGGCGGAGCCGAGACCCCGGGAGAGCCGGGCTGGGAGGTGGCGGTGCGGCCGCTGCTCTCCGCCTCCTACTCAGCCTTCGAGATGAGGGAGCTGCCGCAGCTGCTGGCCTCGGTCATCGAGAGGTGGGGCCTGGGGAGGGAGGGAGGAGTCGGTCCGTGTTATTCCTCTGGCAGGGTCCGACAGGGGCCCCAGCACCTCACCTGCCTCACCCCCGTCCTCCTGGGGCCGCTCCCCGCCCCGTGCCCCCGGCGGGGCTGGAGGAGAACTCCCCGCTGGGCGGGTCAAGCTGAGACCCTAGAGCGCTGCCCGTCTGGCCTGAGGCTGGGGACAGGCGCTCAGCTCTTCCCCGATGGGTCCCAGAGTGAAGCCGGCCAGGCTCGCGGTCGCGCTGCCGTGGGCAGCTGTCACGCGCTGAGCAGGGCAGACTTGGAGGGGCGGGGGGAGATTGGCAGGTGCTCCCAGCATGCAAAGGGTGCTGGGGGAGAGGAAGCAAAATGCAGGACAATGTAGCACTTTAAAGACTAACAAGATGGTTTATTAGAGGATGAGCTTTCATGGGCCAGACCGTGTCAGCACTTTCCCGTTTCTAGACAGGCATGGGGTGCGGCTTAAAATGCGTCCCGCAGATGCTAGCTGGAGGCTACTTTGAAAAAATGGAGCTCAAAGCAGTGTCCAGGGGATAATGCCCTGGTGGGATCACTAGCACCTTGCTGCTTCCCAGTTTCTGAAAGGCTAAGTGTGGAAGCTCGCAAGCCGGGGGAGGGGGGGAGTACCCCTCTTGTCCATACCCCTCTTGTCCATTTTCTGTAGCTAACTAGTGTAAAAAAGATGAGCGCTCTGCCTCATCCTTGATAAAAAACAGGACTATGTAGCACTTTAAAGACTAACAAGATGGTTTATTATAGTTAGTCTGTTTTGTCTTTGCATTCCTCTAGTTTAAAAATGTATTGTTATATGCTACATAATGCAAACTACTGTGGTCTTTGTGTGATGAGATACTATATATTCATCTTACTAGACTAAGTGGGTTTGGATTTAGGTTCTGTCACTGAAATTATTTTTAAGAAATGGGGAGGCAGAAGTTTTATTCAAAGGCAAGATTCTCTGTGATCTTGTGTTTATCAGAAGCTGCTGGCATCTTGTTTTGAATGCATAGTGTATTTGCCAGTGGGAATATTTTCTGATGCTATTAACGCATGCCAGATGCTTTATTAAATAGATTGCATATAACCTAAGCTTATGTATGAAAGCTAATTTTCAGTTAGTGAAATATAACTCAAAATTGCCTATTAGGAATGCAAATTCAATGCATTAGGAAAACTGAATAAAACATTGTTTTGCCAAATCATACAAAATATCCAGATCAGTAGACCCCTAAAGCAGGAAGCCTCTTTCAGCATGTATATTATGGTTCACCTAGAAATCTGTATATGTATTTCTGCTCCTTAAAAGCCTTGGCAAATCCTGCTTTTGAAGGCTACACCAGGATAGCCTTTCTCTTGTGAATCTCAGCTGTCAAATATGCAAATTCACCACCCCCTTAATAAAATATATATTGCAAAAATGTTGATTGTTGCAATGACTTTGTTCTTCCTTTTGTATTAAAGTGTTGGCCTGATTTAGACCAGTGATCCATTATTATTGTGAGAATTATTCTTGGAGGGGCTTATCTGATGGTCTGAGTGTTCTCTAGGCCCACTGAAGCTGATGGGAGTTGAGGGCTCTGTAGGGTTAGACCCCCTGTGTCAGATTGTGGCCCCATTGTGATGCTGCATAGCTCTATGGTTTTGAGGAAGAAAATAGAAGATAATGCATATGATTATATTTTAAACTGTACTCAGACGTTATTAAAAAAGATGCTGTTGAATTTTCTCTTGGGTGTATCATGAGATGAACAGTTGCCATCATAATAAAAGCATGATGCAATGCCGTCCTAATAAAATAAAAAGTGTATGTAATTAAATATTTTGAAATTTAAAAAATAAATAAATCATGTCCTATTTTCCTGAGAACAGCTATATTTGGTTCTTAGGTGTAGGCATGTATAGCTTAGGTGTAGGCATGAAGGAGTTTTCCTAATGACCAAGATGTTTGGCAGCCAGTAAGTTTTGGCCCTCTTACTTAAATATGTAAAGTTAACTTTGAATTATGAAGTTGTTGATATGAAAGGGTGCCATCAACTTGGTGTCCAGTGTATATACAAAAATGTCTTTGTCAAATGGGACAGACTCAGAGCGATGTTCATACATGAAGGTAACTTTTTTTGTCAGTGTATTCCTCTTCAAGAGGGGGAGGCCTCAGTGATAACTACTGTCTGTAAAGGGTCTGATCCTGAGCCATGAAAGTCAATAGGAGCTGACTCAAATCCAGAAAGCCCAATGAGGACACACAGGTGATTAAAACCTCTGAATGCTACTGGAATACAAAGATCAGTTACTGACCTGTGTGTTCTCTGAGAGGATTCTTGTTTTATGTGAAATAATATTTTATTATGGTGAAGAATATTTTGTATCAAACATTTGTGCTCCCACATAAGTTACACAGTTTAATGTTTTTATGGCTTCGTTATTTACAAAAACAGCCTTACTGATTCAATAAATTAGTTATTGACTGCTCTCTTAATAATAAAATCAAATCCCTCATCTTCAAATAAAAATGTGCTACATTTCCCTACATTATAGTTCCTCTGCTTTTGGCCTCTCGTAAGGAGGGATTGGTATGTCTCACAATTTGCCTTTCACAACAGAGCAGTAGCAATAGCTGAGAGGCGCTGCCAAATTGTTGGTTATTCTGTCATCCCCGGATTGTTCTTGCTTGTTCTCTTTAAAATACATCCCATATAGATATTGCTGCTAATTTATGATTGTGCACAAAGAGGTGGAAGAGCAAAACCTGAATACATGTGAATATGAACTTTGGAGAGGTCTGTTTTCAAGCCTCTAGATACTTTACCTTTGAGTTATGGTCAAGCAGACAGATTCCTAAATTACAGGAATAAATTGTATTAAGAACTTTCAAATGATTAAAAACTAAGGGCTATATGCTAACCTAAATCCACATGTAATTTCTAGTTGTGTTTAGTAGGCATTGTTGTTCTTCAATCTGAATTAGGTTTATAGTTCGAATAAATTACGGGCATGAGGTAGTGTAAGGGGTGAACCTTAGAAAATCAGTGATTTTTTTGGGGGGGGAGGTAATTGAATTTCAAATGAAACGCGTAGAGTCTTTCTATTGTCTATTTAAAATTTGAATAAAATAGTTTTTAATTCAGAACTACGGCTTTACTATCCCCATTCATCAGTGAGGGATTGTAGTTCAGCTTATTGTATGTCAGATAAGTTTCAAAATAAGATGACAAAATATGACTGAAAAAGAGGAAAAGACTGGTCATTAATTGATTACTGCACAGGTCAGCAATCCTTATTCAGAATGTTTAAGATTACACCAATGAGTGACGGGGTAGCAGAGTGATGTATTTTGCCTGCTGGAGACCGTATACCTAACCTGAGAGTTCATTGTTTCCATCTGGTATGACAAAGTGTGTATTCCTAAGTGGCTAGCTGACATTAAAAAAGTTTCTAAAATAAATAGCTACAGAGTACTAATAATAAATATGGTGCTGTGGAAATCATTGAAGCATATAACTAGACATGTAGCCAGGATGAAGGAGTATTAAATTTCCTCTCCTATTTACATGGATCTGAGAGGAAGTTGTAGGAATACTTCTAGATTCACTTTGGAAGTGGGGAGAGTTTCTGTTTCAAATGCCTAAACTCTAGGGAGGCAGCAATTGAAGTTAGGGTTTCCTTAGCTGACTATTGAGAGAGGCAGATTATAGTGATGAAACTGCAAAAGTCCCTTCCAATTTTTTTTCATTAATTAATTTTAATAGGCATAGAGTTTGTCCTCCACTCATACCTTATTCCAATAGTTTCCTCAATGTTTCATATTTTATTTACTGCACATCTGATCAGGGTGACAAGGGAAATAATTCTTTGCTAGTTTCTTATTGTTCATGGTCTGCCACTGAACATAGTAATGATACTAAACAGGGATCCAGAGACACTGTCATGAAAATCTTATCTGAGGGCTAAAGCACTAGGTACTCTTGGATCTCTGCTTCTGAAGCAGTGGCAACTGGACAGGATAAAGTTATTTGTGCACTCAGGTGGTAGGCATGGAACATTCGAAAAACAATATAGTGTGAGAGAATAGTTTTGTGCTTAAAACACTGAAGTGTGAGAGAACCTAGGTTAAATTCTGCCTCTTCCAGGTCACTTAATTTCTCTGTCTTAGTTACCATATCTGAAGTATATGCTTCCTTTCTCCTGCCTTTTGTCTTCAACTGTGAGCTTTTCAAGGCAGGGCTATATCTTCTTATGTGCAGATCCCTGCATGGATACAAAATGTTGTATACGCATCTGTATCCTCAAAAATGAGCCGCAGATATCTGCATCTACGTCCATGGAACTGGATACTTGCAGATATAAAGCAGATATTCATGGGTTTGCAGGGCTTATGCATCTGTGCAAGTCACTGTAATGAAGTCGTCTCAGTTGAGGTATCTAGATGGTACAGGAATATAAATGATTATATAATAAGTCTATTGTGTTGGGGAAATTCTTCCCCTTCTCAGTAGCGCAACAGGTTATTTTTATTACCAATAGAAGTCTTGCCTTTCCCAAATTATTTCAGTTGCTTCCTCTGACTCTGCTGAATTTAGGGAGTTTCCAGGGTTTAAACCAAAGTATCTCTTTTGTTACTGCAAATTATGTCCTGTAGGCCATCAACCCACATCATCACATTTTTCTATAATCAGTAGGCAAGTCTTTCATTCTACGTTACAAGTTCAAAGCAGGTTGGTACTGAATGAAAGTACCATATGTTATGATTGATTCATTAGCTAGTGGATAGATCTCCACATCATACAGTGTCACCACAGTTGGCAAAGGTTGGTCAGTCAGGAAAATACAAGGACTGAATTAGCCATAGAGACTGAGCTATCTTCACATTCTAGGGGGACCTATCCATGCAAATGTTGAGGCACATCAGTGGGGCAGTGTGTGACGCTTGAACTGCCACTGCACATGCTAAATCTGTTCTGTGGAGCAAAAAATCTGACTGTTGAGCAAAAACCTTCTCTAATTATTTTTAGAGTTTTTATACATAGGGGTGGTTTTTGGTTTTACTGTGGTCAGTTTGACATTTGAGGTGACATTAACATTTCCCTCACTGGGAGTGAACAGTTTGTTTCTATCATAGTCATGGATTTTTTTCTGCTCCCCACATAAATCGTAAATGGATCTTTGAGGCCATGTGTCTTTGCCTCTGGAACAGATTTCAGCAAAAATATTTTTCTCCAAATGTGCAGCAGCTCTTCCAAAATTTCCCTCACTTTCCTCTCCTCACAAAAGCTTTGTCAATGCAATTGACTGTTTTGAATCCTTCATTTTGCAGAATTGCATGAGCTCTGGTTGGTTCTGTGCTCTGACAGAGAATGAATGTTAATGCCTCCAGTTCTAGCAAACCCCAGCAAACAATACAAAGCTTGTAGACAGCTCAGAGGAGATTGATCCTATATTAAAAAGTAATAAAAGGAGATCTCGGATGTAATGGAATGTGCCAAACTCATGAAGGCATCAGGGTAAAATGTTTGTTGTGTCAAAATTCTCTTCTCAGATCCACAGTAGATTTTGACCTTGGTATTTTCCTCTCTTTCTTTATGCAGAAGTGCACATGGATGATGTCAGAGAGCTCCTTGTGAAATCTGGTCTTTTGTGTACTCTTAACCTACTTTATACAGATTTCACATAGGAGATCACTATTTCTCACATTGGGGGTCCTGACCCAAAAAGGAGTTGCAGGGTGGGGTTTGGATTGCAAGATTATTTTAGTTGAGCTTGGTTTTGCCACTGTTACTTCTGTACTGTCTTCAGAGCTTGGTGGCCAGAGAGCAGTGGCTGTTGGCTGGGTACCAGCGGTGGTGCATAAATAAAGCTGACACTAATGTACCATGCCTCCCTTAATCCTGTATTACTGCCTTCAGTGCTTGTGGCTGGAAGGTGGTGGCTTCTGGGTGAGGGCCCAGAATCTGCAGGCAGCAGGGCAGAAATAAAGGTGGCAATACCATTTAATGCCATACTTCTGTGCTGCTGCTGGCGGCAGCTCTCACTTCAGAGTTGGGCTTCTGGTTAGCAGCCACCACTCCTCAGCTGCCCAGTTTTGAAAGCAGTGCCTCTGCTAGCAACAGTGCAGAAGTAAGGGTAGCAGTACTGCAACCCCCTATAATAACCTTGTGACCCCCTTGACTCCTGTTTAGATTAGGACCCCCACAGTTACAACACTGTGAAATTTCAGATTTAAATAGTTGACATTATTTTTAAACTTTAAAATTCCTGTGTCCAAAATGGACCATTAATTTGGTAGGGCTCTGTATATATGGAATTAAGATATCTGTAATTAAATTTAAATAATTTTGCTTTCCATGTATTAATAAATATATCATATCTTCAAAACACTCAAACATTCACTGTTATTTTATATAATTGACTTGCTTTCCTGCTATGTTTGCTTATTGTAGTGAATCTGAAATCCTGCATCATGACAAACAATATGAGCCCTTCTACTCCTCCTTCGTTGCGCTCTCGACTCATTACATCACTACAGTGTGTGGTCTAAGTAAGTGTTGAGCATCTTTTGGCTCCTGTTTCTTGTCTAGTAACTGGGATGTAATAAGCAGGATGTTGTTTTTTTGGTACTTGCTTCTAGTCTATTTTCTGAATCAGATATTAATGTAGAGTTTGTGGGTCTGGTGTTTGTCAGCTGTGGGGGAAGTACAGACTTAAAGATCTAGGTGTTATAGGTGAAATCTGATACAAAACTAATGGTGAATCTTTGCTTTATGACTTCTCAATATTATTTATTGAAACCTTTTAGTGTTCTGCAAAGTAGCAAAAACTATTAAAGTATCCCTTTTATCTATCTATTGCAGCCCTTGCACTCCTTCTTTTTATCAATGGGTGTATCTAGACTACAAAACTATACCTGTGTCTACACTACCGCCGAGTTCTGTCGACATTAAGTTGACAACGTGGCAGTTTTGTCAATGGCGGTAAACCTCATTCTACGAGGAATAATGCCTTTTGTCGGCAGAGTTCTGTTGACAAAAGGCGCTATTGCATCCACGCTGTGCTTTTTCAAAAGACAGCATCTAGACTCTGTTGAAAAAGCGGCTTGCTTTGTCGACAGTACTGGATGTAGTCTAGATGCTCTTTGTCGACAGTGGCTTTGTCTACAGTATCTGTCGACACAGCCTCTGTCAACAAAAGCCTGTAGTCTAGGCATACCCAATATGTTTGTGTAAATAGTTCCGTTGAAGTTACTGTGGTTATATCTACTCTTACTGGGATTGGTGTTGTCATAATCATTCCAGGGGGTGCTTTAGTGATGAAAATCCACTAAACTGATTAACTCTCTCCCATCAACCCAGCACAGTGCAGACTCTGCAAAAAGTTGACCTAAGCTATGTAAGCATAACTTAGATCAACTTAGCCATGTAGTGTAGATGAGGTCTTTGACTAATTGTGGAATGAGGTGCTATTTATAAGAATCTTAGGATTCAACCTCTTTTCTCTGTTTCCAACTGGTTTCTTTGGTATCATTGAGACTGTGATGCAGTGTTTTAACTCTGAGATGGTGGTGGTAAGTGATACAAGCCTTTTATTTTTGTAGTACCCAGGAACCAGCTGCAGTCAGTGGCAGCTGCTTGTAAAGTTCTGATTGAATTCTCATTACTGCGACTTGAAAACCCTGATGAGGCATGTGCTGTTTCACAGGTGAGTAGAAAGGTGGATTTTGAGGCTGGAAGCAGAACTGTATTGGAGAAAAGGTGTATGGCTTCTTCCTCCTTTGTTCTAGTATAATTCTAGGAGCTATTTAAGATGCAAAACTTATTCTAGAAATATTTACGACTTCATATCCTGAAAGAGTAATGCTTGTAACATCATCTTGTTGCCGCAGCTTCAGTGGGACAATGATTGGAGTGGGAGGGGAGGGTGGGCAGGGGAGAGGAGAGAGTCAGAAAACGCTTCTTCAGGGACAGAAAGAGACCTAATCCACCTTCCCTTGCTCATGTGCAATGCAGGGTACTTGTCACCTACTGGACCATCTCTTTTGTTAGTGCCTCCTTTTTCTAGAATTCTCGTGTGCAGGCATTAAGATGAACATTACCTGCAGATTTGAGTTTAAACAGACTCCAAGGAACAAAATTAACTCTGAATGTCCATTCTGATTTTCTGTTTTCTCTGCCTTGGTTTAATACAGTGACCTTAAGAGTTGCTTCTGCACTGTCAGATCGTTTGTTCTTGTGTAAGAAACAAACTCTTCTTGGGTCATGTGTTCCTCTCTCAGGGAGAGTTTTTCTCTTCCACAAAAAGAAAACAGGCTATCAAATTTCACAATCAATTAAAATCCTAAAGGTAAGCTGGCTTCTGAGGCTCTGACAGTGTGATCTGCTCCTTGCTCTGAGCCTGCGTGTGTTTTAGGAAAAATTGCTTTTCCAAGTGCTCTTCTGTGACAAGGAGAGGATTCATTCAAGCCCCGAGCACTGTCTCATCTGCTGTTCATTCCCTTCCATGCTCCCATATAAGAGATCAGCTTTGGCCTGTGAGATTGCAATGGTATGAATCAACCCCTGCAGAGGAGAACTGGTTTTGAGGGGAACATAGGGATCAAAAGCATTTGGATTTGATTTGGTGACTTTCTTTTTGTAGAAACACCTGATTCTACTGATAAAGGGGCTCTGCACTGGCTGCAGTCGTCTGGACAGAACTGAAATTATTACTTTCACAGCAATGATGAAATCAGCTAAGCTGCCTCAGACCATCAAAACCCTTTCTGATGGTAAGTGCTTCAGTGTAATCTTACAGCTTGTTGTTTCATTTCAGTACTTTCTTCAGGTACACAAAGCATTGCACTCTTCCTACCCTTGATGTGTAGAATGACCCTCTGCTTTTGCCCCTGCAGTGGAGGATCAGAAAGAGTTGGCCTCTCCAGTGAGCCCTGAACTGCGTCAGAAGGAGGTGCAGATGAACTTCTTGAATCAGCTGACATCAGTTTTTAACCCTAGAGTGACAGCATCACCGTCTGTTGCTCCAGAGACTCAGGTGAACAAACAGATTTAGAATGGAAGTGCTATGTTCCTAATACTCCTGGTGTGATCTTGGTAACTAATTGACCATTCATTAGCAGTGGTAAATAGGTCAATGGAGGGATGATAGGAGTTACTCTAAGAGAACTTTCTGGGTGTCTGGCTGGTGAGTCTTGCCCACATGCTCAGGGTTTAGCTGATCGCCATATTTGGGGTCGGGAAGGAATTTTCCTCCAGGGTAGATTGGCAGAGGCCCTGGAGGTTTTTCGCCTTCCTCTGTAGCATGGGGTACAGATCACAGCTGGAGGATTCTCTGCATCTTGAGGTCTTCAAAGTATTTGAAGGCTTCAATATCTGAGATATAGGTGAGAGGATTATTCTAGGAGGGGGTGGGTGAGATTCCGTGGCCTGCACTGTGCAGGGGGTCAGACTAGATGATCATAATGGTCTCTTCTGACCTTAAAGTCTATGAGTCTATGAGCATAGGAAAGGGCAGAAGACTATAGGAAATGAACAAGGAGCTTTTAAATGTTTGGATTAAGCTCTTCTGTATTTATTAAATCACATTTGGGTGGAGTTGGGGGTGACAAACGAGATGGAGGCAAGTATGATCCTTTTTTGCTGGTTGACTTATCACATGGAAAACAAACAACTTTTGTACATGTGGCTCCTCATTGAGTTGTGCTGTAGATCAGTCTCGCTCCCATAAAGAGATCTGCAGCAACACGCCTGTATTTAACGTCATCTTGTTCATTAGGTGGAAGGAGAAAGCGATAATCAGACAGCCACAGATCAAGCCTCTGCAGCAAAGACCAAAAGTATATTCATTGCTCAGAATGTAGCCAGCCTACAAGAGCTTGGTAAGAATAAGCTTTTAATTTTTCTTTTTTTAAAAAAAGTGCTCTTGGGAGGTGCAAGACTGTGTGGCCAGGAGCCTGAGTTCTTCGTTCACGATGAATGACATGTGGGTAATGGTAGTACAGGCCTGCCCTATATCAGAACCTTGTCATCCCTAACCTGAAGGACCTATGGGTGCAGGTTGAGTCTGTCATCTAAGACCTGCTCAGCGCTTTGTGTCTGTATTGAGATTGCCAATAAAGATGGTGGTTGTGGTGCGGATACTTGTTTTTTGGGAATAGGAATAGGGATGACAATTTTACTTACCTGCAAATAACTGTGGTACATAGAAAAAGTTGAGGCAGTGTAAAACGACAAGGGATGGCATACAGACTGGGCATGGGTGATAGGGTTGGGAATCCTTGCTGTGTAATTTAGGTCTAACAGACCACATGAAATGAGAATGAGACCTTCCATGTAGAGGCACAAACATTTACTGTTACCTTTTTGTCTGTTTTCCTGTGGTGCATTGAAATGAGAGCTTAAATTAAGTATATCTATCATAATTACCTAATCTGTGGTGCTATTCCTGTGTTTCCTCACATCAAATTGCAACTGCATTATTTTTAAAGATAATTCCACAGGTGAAATATGGGAAACATTTTATTTGTACTGCTTTAAACCAGTGGCTCATCCTCTCTGTCACTTTTAATTCCAATTTTAAAGCCATGCAGTAGAATAACAAAGGTAAAACAATGTCCTATTTTTCCTGATTTTTGTGTGATAGGTGGCTCTGAAAAGTTGCTGCGAGTGTGTCTGAACCTCCCTTACTTTTTGCGATACATAAATCGATTTCAGGATGCAGTGTCAGCCAACTCATTTTTTATTATGCCAGCCACTGTAGCAGATGCCACTGCAGTCCGCAATGGGTAAGATATTTGAATTTTTCTTCTTTTTTAATATTGGGTATGTTGTGAGACACTGTGAATGTACAGGTGATACGGTTCTGGCTGCTGTTTATCTTCTTATTAGACGTTTGATGCCAGAAAGTTCTCCCTTGAGTACACGGGGCTTTTCTTAACCCTCATTTCAATGATTGTTATAGGTTTCATTCCTTGGTGATAGATGTGACCATGGCACTGGATACTTTGTCTCTCCCTGTGTTGGAGCCCCTCACTCCCACACGACTGCAGGATGTGACTGTTCTTGCCCTCAGCTGCCTTTATGCAGGTGAATTAATGTCCTTTGGTAACATCTTCTTTCTAGAGATCAAATGACTTTTTCCCTCTCCCCTCATATTAAGAATTTGTGCTACCTCATATTCCCTCCTGAGAATGTTTGTTTGTAACTTTGCTTTAGGATAACTGAAACTATTCTCTCTTTTGCCCGCTGGATTAGTGACTATCCGTGGCCTAATCAAGTGCCCGTGTTGTTTCTGCATTGTTAACTGTAGTGTAAGTGAACAGGAATAGATTTCCAAGGTCAGCTCTTTATTGTAATGCAGTTCTTTGCCCCCTCTCCTTTCATCAGGTGTCAGTGTGGCAACATGCATGGCAATCCTCCATGTGGGCAGCACCCAGCAGGTGCGAACTGGATCCACAAGCTCTAAAGAAGATGATTACGAAAATGATGCTGCCACTATTGTGCAGAAATGTGTAAGTCGATGGAGTGGATTGCAGCTGCATAAGGGAGAGCAGTTGTCTTGTTTTCACTTTATTTTTGTCAAGAATGTAAAGGATCAGGGTGAACTCAGTTTAAGTCTCACTCATGGAAGTTCCTATCAACTTTAACTGTTTGAATCATTGTTAGCGTCTCTTGCTCCCTGGCACTGGACTTGCTGACGCCTAAAGAAAGATTGATACGAATGAGCTAGTAATACCTGTAAGTTTGCAGTGGGAAGGTTTACTGTGTAGGGGAACTGAGCAAGCTTCAGAGAGGAGTGTTTGAGTAGTGTGTGGGATGGTTAAGTGACTTGTCTTCTAGAATACTGCAAAATGATTAGGATTTTTGGTTTTACTTACAGCTTGAAATCTATGAAATGATTGGTCAAGCCATCAGCAACTCACGCCGTGCTGGGGGAGAGGTAATAATCCCATCCCATCCGGAAGCTTTTCTTTGTTATAACTTTGCGGTGGTACATTTGGTCAGTTGTATTTACATTGCTGTGTCTCTCTTTTTTTTTTTTTCTTCCCACTGTTGGAATGCTAGCATTATCAGAATTTCCAGCTGCTTGGGGCCTGGTGTTTGCTCAACAGCCTCTTCCTCATCTTGAACCTCAATCCCACTGCCTTGGCTGATAAAGGAAAGGAGAAAGACCCACTGGCTGCGCTTCGAGTCAGAGACATTATTGCTCGTACCAAAGAGGGAGTAGGGTCTCCCAAGTTGGGACCTGGGAAAGGGTTTGTGTCTTCCTCTACTAAGTTAATCAGTTTAAGCATCTCACTGTTTCACTGGCTGCTCCTCCCTCACTCACCTCATCTTCATACTCAGCCCTCTCCTGTTCTTCTTACCAGTTTTCTTTCCTTTCAGTTTAAGTGAAATGACTGAGACTTTGCTCTGTTAATTTCTCACATATCACATTGTGCCCCCGCCTCTTTTTTAAGCTAGTACTTAGGTTCTAGTAAGAAAAGCTTTTTTGAAAATCTGTAAAGAAATCTGAAGATTCCACTTCAGACTTCGCCATGTACTTTCTGCTCTTGGGAGGGAATGTGTCCTGGATTTGAGGCAGTGTGCTTCATGGGATGAGCAGAGCCTATATTTCTATCTAGCAGATAGATGAGCAGACCCACCACCTTTGCTCCAATCAGTTCACAGCTCTGCAATAGTAAGTGCAGTTGTGGGGTGGTGGGAATACTTAAATCTTGCCTTAAGGTGGAAAAATATTTTCAAATGTTATTACTTCCAGTTGAACTAAATGCTAAAATTAATTATTCTGTTCCCCTTATTATACAGATTTAAAATGTATACACTTGGTCTGACTGGTATGGCAAGTGATATGTAAATATAGATGGTATAAGCATCAGGCAATATTCTTGATGCTTTAAGAGTTCAGAACAGATGATACTGTCTGAATTAAAAACCTCAGAGATGACAGAGTGATGTAAAATGGAGAGACTGAGTTGATAATTCTTTGGAAATTCCTTTAGTAAAGAAGCAGATGGCATTACAGTAGTGATTAAAATACTAATATTAAGACCTTTTCTTTTTCTGCAGACATCAAGGGTTTGGTGTTCTGTCAGTGGTGTTGGCAAATCATGCCATTAAGCTCTTAACATCCCTCTTTCAAGATCTGCAGGTGGAGGCACTGCACAAGGTGAGAAGGTATCTCTCTGATTTTATTAAATAGTCTTCTTAATTGGAACATGCTTTGAATCTTGCTTTGATGCTCTTCCCTAGGGATGGGAGACTGATGGTCCCCCAGCAGTATTGAATATCATGGCTCAGAGCACATCAATTCAGAGAATTCAACGTTTGATTGATTCCGTACCGCTCACTAATCTGTTGCTGACTTTGCTCTCCACTTCTTATAGAAAGGTAAGAGGTGGCACTTGGGTAGTTGTGTTGTGTAATTTTTCTCAGTTAAAACAGCGAGGGCTACATGGAAAGTTCCTCTTGCTAGTATCAGCTAATATGCTAAGTAGAAAAAATTAGAACTGTGTTTTCTTATAAATGTTGTAAGTTATCAACAACGAATAGGAAAAGGTATGACTATGACAGAATCTGTCCTCAGATTCTTCCAGTGAACTAAATATTTATTCATGCCTAGCACTGGAGAGAAAATAAGGGTCCTGTGTATAGAAGGGAAGTCTTCACGTTTAGACTGTTCTGGGGAATGTATTTTGGAGTCTTTGTGTTGACTCTGTGTTAGCTACCCCAGAAAATGATGGATGCAACTTAGAAGAAAGGCTTGAGCGACACGCCAGTAAGCAGTTTGAGTAGAACTATAGTAGAAGGGAGTAAAAAAATGTTGAGGATTTGAAGGCAAGTATCTTTTAATCTGTTGTACTTTTAAGTTTCGACCACGTGGTGTAACTTGTTCTGTTCTTCTTTTCAGGCCTGTGTCTTGCAACGTCAGAGGAAGGGTTCCATGAGCAGTGATGCGAGTGCCTCTACTGATTCCAATACGTATTATGAGGATGACTTCAGCAGCACTGAAGAGGACAGCAGCCAGGGTAATAGTTTTCAGCAAGAAGCTTAACTCTAGAACTTACACATCTTTTTTTTCCACCATTTTGGAAGCCTGTGCACTAAGCTTTTATCTCCGAGGGTTGGCTTATACTGTTGTGCTTAAGAATTACATTTATTTGTTAGGATCACTGGGCCAAAAAACAAACAAACCACCAGCTATGCTCTAGGTATTGAAATTAGCCTCCCAATGTTACTGAGTTCACGTATACGCTCCAGATGAAATTTTGGGGAAGAGTGAGAATTCTCTCTCTCTTTATAGGTGAATCCCTGCTGAATGAGGTAGAGCTCATTGGCCTCATGACAGAAAGGGAAGGTGAAGTGTAGGGCTTCTGGGATTGCCCTTTACTGGGCTCCTTAGTGATCTAGCTTGTAGAAGCAATGTCATTTTATATCTGCATCATTGTTTTCCATGTACTTTTTATTAGACGATGACAGCGAACCTATCCTTGGGCAATGGTTCGAAGAAACGATTTCTCCAAGTAAAGAGAAAGTGGCCCCACCCCCGCCACCTCCCCCACCTCCCCTAGAGAGCTCCCCTAGAGTGAAAAGCCCCAACAAACAGACTACTGGGGAAAATGGAAATATCCTGGCCAGCCGCAAGGACCCAGAATTGGTATGCTATGATATCTGAGATGAATTGTATAATTGGTGAGCTGTAACACTGAACGCTTGTGCGTCTGGCACTTATCAGTTTAAATTCCAGGCATTTTAATCTATTGCTGAATTAAGAGTCACTATCTAGTTGATGTAGAGGGTGCATGGCTGTGGATCTGATTTCCAGAGACCTTGGCTTCGGAAGGAGCTGTTTGCATTACTCCGTCTGGTGATATGTATTAATTGCTATTATCTAGGGAGAGAGGGATTAAGATGATATTGATTTAGGTTGCAGGGGGTGAGGGAAGATGAGGGCAAAATTATAAATGGAAATGTTAACGGCACTTTATCAGACAAACAGTTCCTTTGGGTAATAGTGAAAGTTAATGCTGCTGTTGAGAGAGATAATGGATTTGTATGCTCATCTATACCAGCTGAAGCAGGGAAATAAGAACCTCTCATCCCAGTGGGCTTGTCTTGAAGTGTAATGGCAGACATGAGGAGCAGTTGCACAGCAACCTGAATTGTAATGAGAAGAGAAAAGTAAAACCGAACTCTTAATTTTTAGCTCTTAATGGAATGAAGAGTGTAGCTAAGTGGTGAATTACCTCGTGTTTCTAGCAATAAGTTTTCTTTATGCAGTGTTTCTATGGCCTCCATTGGATTTTGATATTTCTAAGATTGATGCATTTTTCCTTCTAGTTTTTAAGCCTGGCTTCCAATATTCTGAACTTCATCACTTCTTCCATGCTGAATTCCAGAAATAACTTCATTCGCAACTACCTGAGTGTGTCTCTTTCAGAGCAGCACATGGCCACACTGGCTAGCATCATCAAGGAAGTGGACAAAGATGGGCTGAAGGGTGAGAGAACAGAACTACTTTACTTGGGGAGTGTCTAGGATGAGGGAGTTGTACTTAAAGGGTTTTCTTTGTCCAGTGTTGGGATCATGATTCTACAAGTAGAGCTGTAGTAGTAACACATCTCTTTTGTGTTGCAGGCACGTCCGATGAGGAATTTGCTGCTGCACTGTATCATTTCAACCATTCCTTGGTGACCTCGGACCTTCAGTCCCCTACCTTGCAGGTTAGGATGTAAATTGAAAGCGTTTGTGTCTGGTGTTGAATTTACATGGAGAATGCGTTCTGTGTTAGTACATCGTTCCCAATGGAGCCCCTTTCGAACATCACAAATGGGATATTGTGGGGCTGGAAGAGCGATTGGGGGGATTCTTTTTCTAATGAGTAATCCCCTGAATGAAAACAGTTGGAGAGCAGTCTGTATCAGTGCTCATTTGTATGGGAGTTTAAATTGATCTCCTTTAAGGCTACATGTTTTAAAGGGAAAACTGAATAATTCTCCAGATCTGGGGTGCTGCTGGTTTTGAAGAATTGTTTCTGAATATGTAGATTGCTTTATGAATTTCTTGTTTGGTTTTCTATGATTCTCCTCTTTTGCTTTCACATGTTAACTTTGCGGACTATAGGTTCCTTTGTCAGGCCATGTACTGACCTCCCAATGTTTAATGATAGAAGAGGGTTTCTAAATCCATTACAGTAGTCTCCCAAATCCTTATGTCTTTTGTTGACTCTTTCCCCCTATGGTTTAAATCAGGGGCAGGCAAGATATGGCCCATTGGCTGTATCCGGGCTGCCAAGCTACCCCATTGGGATCCTCAGGCGCAAAGCAGCCCAAAGCCACTTGAAGTGGATGGCTACTCCCTGTTGCTCTCTGTTCCAGACACCATGGGGAGGCTTTGCGCGCTGCCCTAGCCTCCCAGCAAAATCTCTCAGCGCCCATTGGTTGGTTTCTAGCTAATAAGAGCTGAGATTTTTCTAGGGGGTGGGGCAGCACTCAAAGCCTACCTCCTCTCCATTCAGAGCAGAGAACCAAAGGGAGCAGCCTGGCAGGGACCTGCCTAGGTAAGCGCCTCCTGACGAAAGTCTACCTCTGGTACCTCCCTCCCCTATCTCCCTGCCCCAGTCTACTACCCCCTCCTGTCCCAGGTCACTATCCAAACCCTCTGTACCTCTCTCCCTGCTCTTCTAGGTCCCAACTCCCTCCTAGACCCTACATCCATTCCTGTTACCCCTCTCTCGGGCCAGAATCCTTTTCTGCACCCATCCCTCCTCCTGGACCCTGCACCTTAAGTCCCTGCCCCAAATCACAACCCCCTCCTTCACCCAAACTCCCTTTCAGACCCTGCACCCAGTCCCCTGCCCTGAGCTCTGTTCTGCACCCAACCTCCATCCCAGACTCAGCATCCACTCCATAGAAAAGTGTAGCCATTGACCACTTACCAAAATCTTGGAGTCCCTCCTCCCCATCCAAAATTATTGCCCGCTCCTAGTTTAAATATAGTAATTTAAAAAAAGTAGTTACTTTTTTTTTTTTTTTAAATCTGCATTTTTTCCATGTGTGAGCAGAGAGCACACATAGCTGCACTAGAAATGGAATGAAATGCACGTAGCTGCAGTAGAAATGGCATGTTGGAGTGGGGATCCTCTCTCCAATTCTGGCTAGAATTTGCTGTAGACATGGCACTTCAGAGAGTGGGATATAAAATGGAACTTGAAACAAATCCTGGCAGCTAAAAAAATAAGTAGTGAATGAAGGGTTTTCCAGAGACTGAATTGGTGCTAGTTAATCCCTTGCAGTGATGGCTAACATACATAATAGATGTAATTAAAGTTTGAAGAGATTCTTATCGGTAACAGATTAAATCTTTCCTTTTGCTTGTCCATGTTGGTTTTGTAGCACAATAAAAGTTATTAGTCCATTCTCCTTTGGTGATATTTTTTTTCTCCCTACATCCCCCCAGTCTATTTGGCTTTTGACAGTAAAATAGATTATATGATTAATGTCAGACAGAGTAATTAGATTCTGCAAGTCTGTCTACTGTTATGTCAAAGCACCATCTCTTCTTCCCATATTGTGTGTCATAAGTGAGCAGAACTCATGCACATTTTTTCTACACTTTTTTATGTAACAAAAATCCCTGATGGTGTAGATGGAGGCTTAAAGAAAAGTCCCCCAAAACTGCTCAGCATAACAGGTACTTTTGCCATATTGTACATATTGGTACATGTACCGCCTAATATAACTTTTCATAGGTAAATACCAATATATTTAATCTTATATATACACTTAGAGTGCAGTCACTTATCACTGTCTTTGGATTGTTGAAGTCTTATAGTTACTTTAAGAAACATGCAAGGCTTTTCTTTCAACTGTGTATCTGTTGTTTTATGCCAGAACACTCTTCTACAGCAACTGGGAATAGCCCCTTTCTCTGAAGGACCATGGCCTCTATACATCCATCCGCAGAGTCTGTCTGTGCTGTCTCGACTTCTCCTTATCTGGCAGCACAAAGCCAGTGCTCAGGGAGACCCTGATGTCCCAGAATGCCTTAAAGTTTGGGAGAGGTAAGAAAATGTTAATATATATCATGACTAAAAGTAAGTAATGTACTCATTCCCACGACGACTAATTTCCTAGGAGGTGATATTTTCTGCTGGATAGATTAATCCAAAAACCAGACATTTGTCCTAAAACCCTAGATAAATCCTAACTGGGAAGGATGTGAAGCTTGGAAGATCGAGTTGATTCCTTTGGGAAAGAGTGGTCAAGGTAAAGCTCTTCAGAAATGCCTTAGTGGGGAAAGTTCAGCCCCTGGATGAAAATAGAGAGGGAAAACACTTATCAAAGGATCAAGACCTGGATGAGAAGTACAGAATGGTTCCAAGCAGCTATGATTTTAAAAAGAAAAGGCAATAATTACATTATTTTGGTGTCTTATTCGAAGTCCATCATTGTAGTATGTGCGCTCTTTTCTGCCACATCTTGACCCGTATGTACTTGTTCTTCTTTGAGGGCTGGTTCATGATAATTCCAACAGGGGTGGGGGTGTGTATGCGTGCATGTGCACAGAAGCCAGAAGATTTTTACTTAAGCAGCATACATTGTGTTAAGAACGGCCAGACTGGGTCAGACCAAAGGTCCATCTGGCTCAGTATCCTGCCGCCGACAGTGGCCAATACCAGATGCCCTAGAGGGAGGGATCGCAACAGGTAATCATCACGTGATCCCTCCCGTCACCCACTTCCAGAGAAACAGAGGCTAGGGACACCATTCCTACGCATCCTGGCTAATAGCCATTAATGGACCTAACCTCTGTGAATCTATCTAGCTCTTTTTTGAACCCTGTTAAAGTTCTAGCCTTCACCGCATCCTCTGGCAAGGAGTTCCACAGGTTGACTATATTGTCCTAGGTGCCTAGTATGGAGTCCTACCAACCCCCCCAGTTCGTTCTTAGCAACCAATGATGGCAGCTGGAACCTTTCACTCTTGTTCCAGTAAGGACCATTAGCAGTGTCCAACTTTTAGTTTTACGAAGTTGGCAGTAGCAATTTAATTGTTAAGTTGGTGTAAAGGGGTACTCTCCCCCTTTTTTCCCTTGTACTAGGGCATGCTTCAGTCCTGAGGGTTCATAGCTTGTGAGAGTAGCCCGCACAGTACTTAGGTGAGAGTCATCAAAAAGGCAAGTGCTGCATGTGTAAAACTTTTCATCCATGGACAATTAGGGATTGGCACCTAATAGGCACTGATAAGCATGGGATTATCAGTTAATCTTGTTGCTTACATGCATTCTCCCCCTGCCCCCACTGTCTTTATATCACTGTGTCAGAGTCAGCAAGGGCGGCAGGAGCAAGAGCTGGTTCCTGTGTGGAGCTGGCTTTCAGCAGGCTCCCCATGAGCGCCAGGTCTGCCTATCCCCCTCTCTGATAGAGAGGCAGCAGTGCAGAGGGTGAGGGGGGCAGGCTGCAGCCAATAAAAGTGGGTAGCCAGCTTTCAAGCCAGCTCCCTATGCATATCTGCTCCTGCAGATCTGCCTCGCTGCGTCCTACAGAGGTTGGGGGCAGGCGGGAGCCAGTGCTGGGGGGAGCTGGCTTAAAAGATGGTTCCCCCCAGCATCAGCTCCGCAGAGCTGCCTCTGTCCCACCCCCTCTAATAGAGGCAGCAGTTGTGAGGGGGGGACTTCAGAGGCTGCCGCGAAACAGCGTCTGTCCACAGCAGGCCCGAGCTCCCCATGGACAGAGGTTGCTCTGTGGGATAGGCATTAGGTCTCATCACAGTGCCAGCGGACACCTCAGCTTCACTGAACTTATTTGGCACCAACCTCCAGCTTTGCGCTAGTGACCCATGCTGCACTGGCCTTAGCCTTAGTGCTGGTGATCTCCGTGACATCGACCCCCCTCACCGTGGCATCACCAACCTCTGCAGCATGGCGTCTCACTTCAGCACTGTGTCTCTGCAATAGACATGCACTGCTACCATGGCACCTATGTTTGCAGCCGTGAGTGGTCTCTTTGAATTTGCCACATCTAGGCAATCTGCCAGAGGTGGGGCTTTCCCCAGATAAACCTATTCACCATGACACAACAGGAAGTGCCAGCAGTTCTGCTCCTTCGAAAACCACAATCCGAGCTCCTGCAAGGACGTGTTCCTCCTCCTATGGGGAGGTCGTCTCCTATATATCTTTCTGCCTATATTGCTCCTTCACAGGGTTCTCCTCAAGGTCTGGAGGGAACAAGATGTGGTCATAGTGAGAGCACTGGTACGCATCCCTCTTAGACATGACTGTAGAAGCCCCAGTCATTCTTTGCTTTTCTCAGACCTCCTGACCCAAGACCACGGTCGCCTCCAACATCTGAACCTCGAGTCGCTGCACCTCCATGGTATGGAAGCTCCCTGGTTGACCTCAGTGGAGCTTTCCTGCTCAGACCATATTAGGCAAGTTGTCTTGGGCAACAGGAAACCATCTACAGGAGCCACCTGCCATGCCAAGTGGAACAGATTTTTGGCCTGGTTGGTGCAGCACTGCTTATCCCCAATGCTAGCCTCAGTGCTGCTTATTCTGGCCTTCCTTGTCCATCTGAAGCAGCAGGCGCGCTCTGTCTCATCAGTAAGGGTTCACTTAGCTGCCATATATGCCTTTCGCCCAGACACCTGGGGTGCTCAATGTTTGTGAACCCCATGGTCAGTAAGTAGACAGACTGTACCCTCAGGTCCACTAGCCTAATCCTGCTTGAGACCTCAACCTGGTCCTTTCTAGGCTAATGGAACCACCATTCGAACTGTTAGTGACCATGCTTTACCTCTCTTTATAAGGTGGCATTCCTGGTAGCAAGAACTTTGGTTAGGAGGATTTCGGAGTTTAGGGTCCCAGCAGTGGAGCGCTCCCTCCAGCCCCCCAAGCTGTGTTCTATAAGGAGAAGGTGCAGCTATGGCTTCATCCTGCTTTCCTACCAAAGGCGGTGTTGCAGATGCATTAACCAGGACTTCTTTCTCCCTGGTATCCTACCCTAAGCCACATTCCAGCTGTCAGGAACCAAAGGCTCCACTCTCTGGATGTTTGCAGGGCACTGGCCTCTTACATCGAGAGAACAGAACTGTTCAGGAAATTGGTGAAGTGGAGCAACCCTGCTGGGAGATGTTGGTGGAGCAGAGCAGGTTGCTGGATTGCTTTGATTCCCATGGCTCCAGCTGCCATGGAGGTGGAGGGGTGGAGGTGTGTGTGGGGGGGGGGCGGGCAGGCGGGGGCTGACCCCAGCTGCCGCCCTGCCCCAGCCCCTTTGGAAATGCCTGAAGCACCCTGAGCCCGGCATGCTAATACTCATACAGGGGACCATCCTGTCCATCACAGGGATCTGGGGCGGCTGTCCCAAGCCATCCCATGGATGGGACAGCCCGGGTGTCCTACATTCGTGAATGCTACCTCATTGCAGAGTTCCCGCACCTCCACTCACGTGCACTTCACCACAGTGCAGACTTCATCCACAGATGGAGGAACTCTGCAGAGCAGACACATGTCATCCATCCACACCTCTGCTGAAATTGGGCTTCAGAAGGGTAGCTGAGTTAGTCTGCAACAGGAAAAACTTAAAAATCAACAAATAGTCTTGCAGCACCTTAAAGACTAACAAAACATGTAGATGGTATCAAAGCTTTTGTGGGCACAACTGACTTCTTCGGGTGACACTGACACTTTGGATGACAATTAGGCTTGTGAGTCACCTGATTGGAATTGACATGAACAAGCACTCCAAGTAAAAATGTTTTTCTCACCTTTGCATAACTGTTGTTCTTCAAGATGTGGTGTTCATATCCGTGCCAATACCCACTCTCCTACCCCTCTGTCAGAGTGGCTAGGAAGAAGGAACTGGGAGGGTGGCTGATAGCAGCAGAGTTCTGTTTTAGGCGCAATGAGGGCGTGACTCCAAGGGCACCCAGGTCAATCTAATGGATGCTGCCAAGGGAAAAATCTTCCAGCTTCTATGCATATACATGTGCACACACCTGATTGGAATGGACATGAAAGCATGTAGTAAGACTTGGGTCATAAATAAGATTCTAGTTTCACTGCTTGATCAAGTAAAAGGAAATCATTATTTAAAAGTGCATCTTAATCAGCTAGCTTCAGGGAAACTGCTCTTTTTAAAGAGGGAGCTATAGGTCACGCTCTTGAAAGAACAAACTTCTTACTGAACCTCTTTCCTGTTGCTGACAGGTTTGTGGGCACACTGAAACAAAATGCTCTGCAGGGGACTCTTCCTAATGACACCGAAGATCTGAATGTTGAGCACCTCCAGCTGCTGTTGCTTATTTTCCACAACTTCTCAGAGAAAGGGCGCAGGTCTATCTTAACCCTGTGTATTCAGACCATCCTAGAATTGACTGTGAACATGGACTCCCAGCTGCGGTCTGTGCCCCTTATCTTGGCTCGCCTTCTACTGGTGTTTGACTACCTGCTTCATCAGTATTCCAAAGTTCCTGTGTACCTGTTTGAGCAGGTGAGGGTTTGAGGATGCATGTTTCCAATGTTTATTCAGATAATCACTCAGCAATTACCTATTTCATTGTTTCACTGTTGTATTCGTGTTCATTGCCAATGTTTCCTTCTTCTGATTTCATTAACAGTAAGCAGGATTACATCCAGTTATCAATACAATTTCATCTGTTAATTTCCAGCAGCTAGTTTGGTTGGAGGTTTTGTACTCAGGCATAAGTGATGTTATAAGTGAATACATACTGGACAGCATGAGTCAGTAACGGGGCAAAGCCCAGAGCAATGAACCTGCCTTTGTAATACGAATAAGTGCCTTTTTACTGTTGTATGTATTCTCAAACACCTTTCAGGTAAAATTCTTTGACTTTAGCACAGCTCTGTTGTTTTGTTGCAGTTTTTGGCACTATTCCAGATTAGTGTGATCTCTGTATTTTGCAGACTATTCTCTGAAGTTCTTTAATATCTTGACAGTAGTCTTACTCCACTGGCTGAAAAGTATGGACCCGTCTCTAGCTGTGTGCTCAGTGCTATATCTGAGTCCTCAGAAGTTAGGGAAGTTCATTTGCCTTAAAGGAGGAATTGTCTGTTTTTCTTATCACCAGTTTTCCCTGTTTTTTTTTACATAGGTGCAGTATAACCTGTTAACCCAACCCCTTGGCTGGGTGAGTGGACCCCAAGATAGTAATAGAAAAACTTCTGTCCCGCTATATCATGGATTTAAAGAAGTGGAAGAAAACTGGACCAAACATTGTTCATCAGGTCAGGGGGGAATTTGTTCAGTAAACTTTTACTCCGAGGCATAGAGTTGTGGCTGCATAATAAATGAGTGCTCCAGCATATGGTGCTGCAGATCAAAATAAAAAGTTCCTTTCAGCAGCTTTGGGGGTGTGGTTTAAGACCCATTAGCCTAAATACCAGGCTTGTTATGAATAAATTACTTGTAATTTTATACAGAAGGAGAGATGGAGAAAACCTGTAAACCTCTAGCATTACTCGGCCACTGCTTATTGACCAGAACATGCCTTGCTCATGTGCTATATGGAATATAATTGTTTAAAATAAGCCTTTTTAAACTGTTTGGAAAAAGTACTCCAACACTAGACACCCATCAGTTACCTATAACAAAGTCTGTTGAAGAAACTATTACTTTAGCCTATAGTGACTTGTCTTTGAGGAAAAAAATTACCAGTGGTGACATACCAACAGTATTGCTCATCTCTTCAGTTGTTAAAATTTAACTTTGAATTATATCTTTTGGTATCTGTGTCCCAGATTCAGCTCCACAACCCAGATTCTACTGTATCCTGTCACCAGAAGCATCGGAGGATGACCTGAACCGCTTAGATAACATGGTACCTGGACTTTTGTTAGACTGTCTCTGAGTCTGTATTACATGTTAGAGAAATCAGCACAGAAAATGACTAGCACTGTAATTGAGATTTGAGACACAAGCTGCCCAGGGATTTCGTTCAGTCCTGCATTAAAATAGAACCGTGTGCTTTAGCTGAATAGATGTTAGTATAAAATGGTAAAACAAAGGTTTTGAATACTTACAGTTAAAGTGTGTACAAATTCTAACTTGGAAAGTGATATTTAATGAAATTAGCCCAGGTCTCCTAGCCCATATGTTCTTGCAATGATTTGCCCAGTGATTAAGTCCACCTTGTTGCATAGAAGTAAACCATGGCTAAAAAGAGATGAGACCTTTTCTGCCTCTGTAGTAGCTTGAGTCTGTCAGTACTGAGAGCTCCTTTATATTCAGGTTACCTCTTAGTGCTTTTTATAGAACTGAGATGAAATACGTCTGGCAGTGGAGTTGTCTCCCCATCACTTTGCCTGGTATTTCTTCTGGCTTTTTTATACCCACTGTCTTTGCTCACTACAGCTCATATTTCTGTAGCCTGTTTGTACATCCAAAATGTGTTCGCTGCAGGCATACATTAAAGCACTTTTAAGACTCTGGAAAAAGCAGCAATTGACAAATGTGCCCTCGGAGCTTATTTTGCTGGGAGTGTATATGGCATTTAACATATTTGGGGGAGGGTCTGAATTGGCTGTGGATGGGAAGCTGTGCAACTAAGGAGGAAACAATTCAGACGTGGATTTTTCCATAGGTTTGTGAGGTCCTGTTCTCTCGGACAATGAAGTATGATGAGCTTTATGCAGCCCTGACCTCACTACTTGCAGCTGGATCTCAGTTTGATACACTCAGGAGGAAGGAAAACAAAAATGTCACTGCACTGGTAAGACCATATATATGTGTTACTATAACATTATCTCAGCTGAGAACAGAGACTGGCTCCATGCCATTGCATTTTAGACAGAGTCTGGGCAGTGGTTACTAAACTGGCATTTGAAGCTGAAAATTTCTTGTGAAACAGTTTTGTCAATGTAAGCTGGTGGGCCAACTCCTCACCAGACAGTGCACCAAATAAAGTGCTCCCAGTGATGGCAGAAATTCATCATGGAAGAGTTTATTTAGACGAGTGGTCACCTACCAGTAGTTCAGGTTCTACCGGTAGATCTTGGAGCCTCTGACAGGTGATCTTGACTGGTTTGGCCAAGAGGCTATCAAATACTGGCACTTCAGGTGCCCCCTCTCTGCTGTGCATCTCCTGCCCTTTGCCTTAGAGCTGCCCCTGCCACCTCCCACTTGGTGGGCAGGGAAGGAAAAGGAGGGGGCGCTGATGTCAGGGTGCCCCCTCTCCCACCCTGTAGTCTATCTCCACAGAACGGAGGGGGGCACAACAGGACCTGGGATGGAAGGAGTTTGCTGGCTGCTTTTGAGAGTGGTGCAGAACCAAGGCAGGGGTGAGCCTGCCTTAGCCCCACTGCACCACCTGTGGTAAGCAGTATCCAGCTAGAGCCTGCATCCTGAACCCTTGCCCCCAGTCATAAACCTCCTCCTGTACCCCAAGCCTCTGCCCTAGCCCTGAGCCCCCCCAGACCCAAACTCCCTTATAGAACTGGTACCCTGAACCCCCTCCTACACCCCAGCTCCCTGCCCCAGGCTCAGATTAGAGCAACTCCAAGACCAGAGTCTGAACTTAATTCTCTGCCCCTGCTTGATGAAAGGGCGGAAGGACGGAGTGAGCAGGGGTGGGGCCTTGGAGAAGGAGCACAAAGGAGGCTGGGCAAGGATTTTTGGGTGTGCAATAGATCCTGGTTTGCACTTAAATTCAAAAAAGTGATCTTGTGCCTAAAAAGGTTGGCGATCATTGATTTAGACCAAAACAGATGAAATCCTGCTTCCTGGCTTGTGTTATAGTTCGTTCCATGTAAAGTCTCCGTGCCACCTCATGCAGCAGATCTCACCTCATTGTCATGGAGATTTCTCTTAGATTCTTTGTCCTGACACTAGATCTCTTGCGGCGGCTTTCCTCCTTCCTGTGGGGATCTCTCCCTTAACTGTATTGCTTGCTGGCCTTTTATCTGAATACCTGGTGACCTGCAGGCTATCCATTGTCTGATCCCTGACCTCAAACCATCACTGGAAGACAGCTAATTAGTTAGTTTGGGTTAAGCTTACTTATCGTTAAGGGCTATCCCATCCTGTGACAGTCAATAAGAAGATGCACTCCTGTGTATACCAATTCGTCAGTGTCTACTTCAAGTTTTTCCAGCTGTCCCAAAGGAATTATTCGACTTCTTTAGTTTAATCTTTTGGCCTGAAGTGCATTCATTGAGATTATTATGACCTTCGATGTGGGTTTCTTCCCGATTCTGAGTGATTTTTGCTTGTGTTGGTAAACAGGAAGCTAGTTGATGACATTTGAAATGTGATATTATTAGATTAATATTCCAGTTTTCACTTCATCTGAAAAATCTGAACTGTGCAGACCGTTCTGGGTTTGAGAGAGTCAAGGTGCTACCTCTGATTTTTCTTAAAGATGGCACTTTCCTGGTTTGGTTTTGTGGTAAATGATAATACAGTAGAACCTCAGAGTTACAAACTGACCTGTTAGCTACATGCCTCATTTGAAATTTGAAGTACATAATCTGACACCAGCAAATACACACACAGACAGACAGAGAGCAAATATAGTATACTACAGGTACTATGTAAACTACCAAAAAAAAAGGAAAGCAGCATTTTTCTTCTTCATAGTAAAATTTCAAAGCTATATTATGTCAATGTGCAATTGTTTGAAAGAACAAATGTAACCTTTTATTTGGTGTTGCAAACATTTCAGAGTTATGAACAACCTCCATTACCAAAATATTTTTAACTCTGAGACTCTACGGTATATAGTGCTGGGGTTCTACCTCCTGGGTCTTCACACCTCCCAAATGTATTTAAGAGATCAAGCTGGAATGTGATTAGATTAAATAAGAATTCCCTTGGCAGGGAATTAGGTGAGAGAGAAAACCATCATGAAATGGAAGTGTGGTCCAGTTCACTCTAATATCTGAGATGCTACCTCTACATGCAGACGTTTGAGGAAGTGGGCTGCAGCCCATGAAAGCTTATGCCTAAGGAAATGTTTTAGTCTTTAAGGTGCCACAAGACTCCTTGTTGTAGATAATGTGCTTACTCATGTATCCTCCACTCCTTTGTTTAGGAGGCCTGTGCACTTCAATACTATTTCTTGATACTGTGGCGGATACTGGGGATTTTGCCTCCATCTAAAAACTACATAAATCAGTTGGCCATGAATACACCAGACATGAGTGAATGTGATATCTTGCATACTTTACGCTGGTCTTCCCGCTTACGTATCAGTTCCTACGTCAGCTGGATCAAGGTACAGCCCTTTCTTCAGAATTTACAGTGGGGTTTTTGACTCGTTATTAGCATTTTACACAGATTCCAGAGTTGTAGTAATCTGTCTTGGAGGTAAGAAATGAAATTGCAGCAGTGTACATCGGAGCCTAAAGAGGAGGGAAATATCTGTACCAGGTGTGTCAAAAGAAACTTTCATCTCCCTCAGTTCAGCTAAGAGAATTAAACCAATTCTTAGTTTTTTGTTTTATAGCTTTTTGTTTTAATGTTAGCGTTAGTGGGTGGTTCTAAATGGACAGTGACAGTTTTAATCTCGGCCTGGTTCCCTGCATATGTGAATTGTAATGTTTCCATGGTAGTGGGAAATGGGAATTAGTATTGTATGTGGTTTTAAAAAAAGTGTCAGTGTATGGTCGTTCATTAATTGGTAAATTCCACAGCCCTTCTGTTGTCCCTTAAATGTGACGCTAAATTTTTCTCTGCAATGCATGTAGGATCACCTTATCAAACAGGGCATGAAAGCTGAACATGCTGCTTCTCTCATTGAATTGGCATCTAACAAGTGCAGCTCAGTGAAATATGATGTGGAAATAGCAGAAGAGTACTTTGCTCGACAGGTAAGTTGGTTTGAATACAGGATACATGTAAGCTATTGAGGAACATTGATCTTTGTGTGGCATATTGCTGTTATAACATCATCATTATATTTTAAGATTTCCTCTTTCTGTGGGATCGACTGCACCACTATTCTCCAGCTGCATGAGGTTCCCAGTTTGCAGTCCATTTATACTCTTGATGCTGCAATTTCCAAGATCCAAGTTTCTCTAGATGAGCATTTTTCCAAGCTGGCTGCAGAAACTGACCCACACAAATCATCTGAGATAACCAAGAATCTCCTGCCTGCTACGCTACAGCTTATTGACACTTATGCTACATTCACGAGGTACGCACCTGATTTACCCCTTCTAGAGGGATGTTTGTTTTCCTTTCTGTACTTAGCTCTTCATTTTGATTTTGCTCCCCATCCCAGTATAGTGGTATTTTTTTTTTATAGTCCAGAATGATGGCTCTATCTTGCATCACATAGAATGTACAATGTCAAATCAGAAGACTTTCTAAAATCTATAGGTTTTATTCTTTTTCAAGTAATTTACTATCTGGTCTTACAAAACCTTCCTAAAAGCTGCAAAATAGCTTCATCTCTGGACCTCTTCCTAACACCCTGAAAGAGAGTGAGTAGCACAGAGTTATTTCAGTGGATTATTTTTGTGGCTGTCAGGATGACTAGGATGTGAGGTGGTGTAACTGTTCAGAGAGGGTGTGTCTAGACTACATGCCTCTGGCAAAAGAGGCATGTAGGTTAGGCTACCTGGCATAGGGAAATGAAGCGGCGATTTAAATAATCGCCACTTTATTTAAATTTAAATGGCTACCACGCTGTGCCCATCAGCTGCTTGTCGGCTCAGCACGCTAGTCTGGATGCTCTGCGGTCGACCTCAAAGGCATATGTCGACCTCCCCGGTATGCCTTGTGGGATGAGGTTTACCGGGGAGGTCGACAAATGCCTTTGATGTTGACCGCGGAGTGTCCAGACTAGCGTGCTGAGCCGACAAACAGCTGATCGGCACAGCGCCGCAGCCATTTAAATTTAAATGAAGCGGCGATTATTTAAATCGCCGCTTCATTTCCCTATGCCAAGTAAACAAATCTGCATGCCTCTGTCACCAGAAGCATGTAGTGTAGACATACCCTGAGAGTCCAAGGTGCTTTAAACTGCTTTTGGCTCCTGTGCAGAAGAAAGTGAAAGTAAAGCAGCATCTCCTTTCACCCATGCGAGCAGCCACTTTTCATTGTTAAGTGGCTTAAAGGATCTTAAAAGCCCAGAACCGATTGAATGGTATTGTAGGATTTATGGGAGATCAAACAAATCAGCAGTTGGTTCTTGTAGTTTGCCTTCCTCTTTGTCACAGTCTTGGCATGTTAGTTCTGAAATGCAGAGCTGTCCCCTGAAATGAATCCTTTCCACCCCAACACAGATCTTACTTATTGCAAAGCCTCTCTGAAGAGGGGTCCACTGAGAACAAACCTTCTGAAGAGAAGCTTCGGGGATATGCTGCTGTCCTGGCTATTGGATCTAGCCGCTGCAAATCAAATACTCTGGGTAAGGCTCTTGCGAAGTTTAGCTGTGCTCCTAAATTTGTTTAAGGGAGACTTTTGATATAATATTGCAAAAGTTTAGCTTCACAGTTGTGCTGCCAAAAGATTCACTCCCCAGCTGTCCTCCAGCCATCACCTCAAAGACCGGAGTATTGATTGTCTAGTAGTCAGCTATCTTCATGCGTGAGTTCAGAAGTAGTGGTGGCGTGGCAGTCTTGGGAATATCATGAAAACAGTAACTAGCTCTACTTCAGCCAATATTAAAATGGCTTTGCAGCTGTGTTGGTATTCTATTGGCATAGCTGTCCTCTGAATTTCCATGGATTCTCACGGCTTGAATGGTACACTGTGTAACAAGTGAAACTTTCAGAATTCCTCACGGGATGGATTGTTATTGGTTAAACCACTTGATTAAAGCATTTTGACAAGTTATACTGTTGGAATAACATCTTTCCACTGGAAGAGCTGTCTGTTGCATGTTGGGTTGCCCGAGGCTGTGGAGATAATGCAGGCTTGGTTTTCTTAAGACTGTGACATGACCTACTGTAGAAGAACATGAAACCAGCTTCACCACCTGAATTACATTCAGACAAGCTATCCAGTTTTCCATCAGTTAACTTTCCTAATTCAGTTCTGGCTCTTTTGAACAGGCCCTTACTGAATTCCAGCTTACCTGTGAAACTCCTTATTTTTACTATCTCATTTGGTTGCAGGCCCAACACTTGTACAGAATTTGCCATCAGCAGTACAGACTTTGTGTGAATCTTGGAATAACATTCATACTAATGAGTTTCCGAACATTGGATCATGGGTGAGTTCAGTCCTATGTGAGGGCCATGAAATAGCCCTAACTTTGAAACTTAGTGAGAGAGTTGTCTACTATATTTATTTGTTCAACTTTCATTAAACTGTAAGAGCTAAATGTCTGGTAATAGGGAAATAGTCTTGCTCATGCTAGATATGAGTTAATTGCTTTTGGAAAAGTATCCACATTTTGTTTAACCAAATTTGCAAATTTCCTGCAAAGGGAGCAGATTTATTGCACCCTTCCCTTTAATATAGAGGTTTGGCCAGTGGAAATTAACAAGTTGCAGCATCCAATTCACTGTCAGAATAGCTCTGCTGCTTAGAGGATTTCATGTTGGTGTGTAAAGACTCCATGGGTCACACACACAGATGATGGTGACCATAGGCTGCACTGTCAACTTCTCAGATTGCTGCTATTAGATCAACAGTATAGAGGTTTTAACCCCCCCACCCAAAGATCAATTTCAGTCAGAAGACTGCATGACACACAATATTAATTCATATATGCTCATTTTTAGGCACCCGATTCTACTTGATGTGGTATGCATTTGTCCTAAACATGACTTCTGATTCTTTTTAGCGCAATGCCTTTGCGAATGACACAATTCCAGCAGAGAGCTACATCAGTGCTGTTCAGGCTGCTCATCTAGGCACACTCTGTAGCCAGAGTCTACCCCTCGCAGCCTCCTTAAAACATACCCTCCTCTCCTTGGTCAGACTCACTGGGGACCTCATAGTGTAAGTAAACAGTTTTATTCTGTCTGGTTTTGCCTGCTCTTTTGAATATAACTTTCAACTGACCACTCCTGTTTATGGGAGAAAAAGTTGGGTAATGGACCCTATTTTTCTGAACTGTACCAGGAACTGTACATCAATGTACCAGGAACTGTACATCAATTCAAAAAAATAACCATTCACTTGTCCTTGGATCTCTGGAAGCCATACGTCGTCTTGTCCCCTCTTGTAGAATGGGAGCACAGAATAAACACACATGCCACAAAATGGGGAGAAAAATGGAAACAGTGTAGATTGTTTTTTAGACTGATCACCAGAGGTATTGTGTTAGAAATAGTACTGCGTAAATGGAAAGGACCACAGCAGTTCTTCCATGGAGACTTTTATTCTGTAGGTATACACAACGGGGTTCTGATACTGCACCAATGTCCAGAGGACATAAATGATGCAGTGACCATCTAGGAAAACATTGCAGATATTTATATACCATAGTGGCTCACATACAGCTTTGATGAGAACAGTTTTGTTGAGAGAGAGTTGCCAGGCAACTGAATTAAATCCAACAATGTGAAAAAGGCTTTGGACTTAACATGTATCTGCTCTTCCGTCTACATCATTTTGCCAGTTCTGTGCCTGCTAAGCTGTTTCATTGTGTAGATCTTTTACTGGTTTACTAATGGAAATGTTTGTGCTGTTTGTTGTCTTCTTCCAGCTGGTCAGAGGAACTGAACCCACCACAGGTTATTCATACCTTGTTGCCCCTTCTGTTGGAGACTAGCATGGAGAGTGTGGCAGAGATCAGCAGTAACTCCCTAGAAAGGATTCTGGGCCCTGCAGAGTCTGATGAATTCCTGGCTCGTGTCTATGAGAAGCTGATCACAGGATGTTACAACATATTGGCCAATCACTCTGATCCCAACAGGTATCAAATTTCATACGGTGTGTCCCATCATTGTGTGGCCTGCCAAGCGAGATGGCTAGGATTATCCTGATCCATTTATGCATCAGTATTTTCATTTGTTCTATGGAAAGATCATGTAGTAATTTATTCTTTTCTGTGCTATTGCAGTTGCTGATTAAAGCCTAGCAACATTTTATCCAAGTTATAGAAACTTTAAATAGTACAATGGCTGTCTACACAAGGAGTGTGGATTTGCTAATTTACCTGAATTGACTGTTGGATCACACAGAAATGTAGGCTCGAAGGGAACACGAGATGTTACTGAGTCTTTCCACAATGAAAGGGGCTGTACATGCCAACCTAGTCCATTCCTGACAGATGTTTGGAGGTTAAGAACAGGTTGAACAAGAACGATGATTCCACAACTTCCTGTGGAAGCTTCTTCCAGAGCCTACCTACTGCTAATATCTAATCTGAATCTCCCTTGCTGCAGATTAAGCCTGGTCACTGTCCTCCTTATACAAGTTTAACGTCTGTGTTCTAGGGATGTTAGGTAACAGGTAATAGAATAGTCGACTAGCTGCATGAATACTTAGCTGTTAGTTGCTTATTCTCTAGTCCCTGGGGGTGGGGCTGGCAGCCAGTGCACTCCAGCCCCATTCCCAGGGAGCCCCTTACCATCCTGTGCTGCTGTATCAGAGTAGCAGCGCGGGGATCCAGACAGGTACCAGCCCACAAGTGGAGCAAGTTTAAAAACCAGTTCCCCTCATGGATTGGCTGCCTGCCTGCCACCCCGTGCTGCTTCCTCTATGTAAGAGGCAGCAGCGCGGGGTGACAGCAGCCTCTGTCTGCAGGGCGCCCAAGCTCCCCGCGGAGAGAGGCTGGCGCTGCTGCTGGGGACCAGCCTCGGTCCACAGCAGGATCAAGCTTGCTGCTCTGCAGGATGTGGAGAAGCCTCTGTCCATGCAGAACTTGGAACCCCACAGACAGGGGCTGCTGCTACAAAGCAGCCTCTATCCACAGCGAGCCAGGTCCCACCACAAGCAGAGGCTGCTTCGCAGCAGCCTCCCCTGGTGCCCCCCACCTCCAGCTGCGCTGCTCCACTCCACTCTGGCTGCCTCTGATGGAGGCAGCAGCACCAGGTGAGGGGGAGACAGGCATCGCTGTGGAGCCTTTGGGAGACAAGCATCACTGGCTTTTAAGCTAGCTTCCCCCAGCACAGGCTCCTGCTCTCCCCTCTTTCCTGCCTTTGTCATAGAGGCGGCAGGCAGGGAGGAATTTGAGTAGTCCACTTGACTAGATTAACTGATAAACGATTAACAAATAGCCTAGGCTTAATTGACTACTCATTGACATTCCATCTCTGGTCTGTCAACATCCGTGGTCTGGCATTTATTTTAGTTAGCTAGATGTCCACTTACCATGGATATGACCAACTTTCCTGCAATCCCAAAAAGCTTGTTTACTGTTACCAGTCCTGGCTCTGTGTTCTGTGCTGTTACTTAGCTTGAAGACATTCAGGGGTAAATTAAGAGTCCTGTATGCAGTGGAAGTGTTGCTAATGCTGCTAGACAATATTGACCTCCCGTAGTTCAGCAAATTCTCTGGTTTGGCACCAATCAAGTCCCAAAGGTGCCAGACTGGAGCGGTTCAACCTGTAGCTGAAGAAAACTTATATTGGGTCCCCCCTCAGTCTAAACATGCCCAGTTGTTTTAACCTTTTCTCATCGGTCAGGTTTTATAAGCCTTTTATTATTTTTGCTTCTCTCCTGGGACTCTTCCAATTTGCCGTCCTCTTTCTTGAAGCGTGGCATCCAGAATTGGACATAGTACTCCAGCTGAATATTTGAATGTGGATAATTTGTGGCTGTTACTAGACAAATAGGAGTTGCATAGGGAGCATGAGATCAAAGCTAGAGGTGCTAATCAAAATCACTTGATAAATTTTGCCTTATTGTTTGCATCTGGCTATTAAATTAGACTGGTTCTTGTTCTCTCTGTGTAAGTCAGCAGGTATAATAAGCTTGGAGAACAGGTAATGACACCAGTTAACCAAGATGTAAAAATATTATGCATAATGATATTTGATCCTTTTAACACTGATTCCCTGTGGATAGAGGAAACTCAGAAGAGTATCTACAACACTGCCTTTTAGAGAGTGAAAATGTCTTTGGATTTTGCCTGCAATATTTTTGGGAATATTTTTACTACAGGATGTAATTTCAGATAACACAAGGGAAAAGCTTCGGAATCAATAATGTGTGATCACAAAAGTGTGTGTTTTATATATCTGTATCATATAAGCCCAATGTCCGTGAGTCTGTAATGCTATCGAACATGGCCCCGCCCCTTGGCCGTGTACGTCACCGCCCCGCTACCCCTTCCCCACCCGCCGTGGCGCTCAGCTGAGTGCTGCACCCCTCAGCTGGGCTGCTGTGTGGGAGTCAGCGGCGCAAGCGGCTGTTTGGGCTCCCCTGTGACTGAGTGCCACGGCGGGAGGGGAAGGGGGGCGGGGCGGTGACGTACACGGCCACGTCCCCTGGCTGTGTACGTCACTGCTGTGCCCCCTCCCTTGTGGTGGCCTGGCTGAGCAGGCAGCACTCAGCCGAGCGCCATGGTGGGAGAGGAGAGGGGGGCAGGGAGAGACGGAGGGGAGAGAGAGAGGCAGGAGGAGGAGGAGGAGAAAAGAAAGGGAGAATGAGAGGCAGGAGGGGGAGAAGAGCTGAGGGGGGGGGGGGGAAGTAGGAGGAGAGAGAGAGAGAAAGAGAGAGAGACCAGAGGCTCAGGAGAGAAGACCAACATGGAGGAGAGACCTGAAAATCCCGTCTTATGATGGGCTAATTGGCTAGTATTAAAATAATGTGCAAACTTAATTTTCATTGCAACAAAAATAAACCCAAAATAACTTGAAACAAATATAAATTTAAAAAAAGTCATATGGCATATGTTATATAAAACACACACAAAAAAATTAAAATATAAAACCAAGTTAAAATAAACCAATTAATCCAGCAGATTGATTGGTTACATATAACACATTTACATGCATTTACCTAAATGATGTGAAAATGTACAGCAACCCACTGTTTCTTTATAGTGCTTTGTGAATCCATAAAGTTGCACTCTCTCTCTCTCTTTCAGTAAGCGTTTGAATCATCCTCTTCCAAAAGAGGTGGACGGGGCGAATGTGTCTGTGTGCCCTCTGCAAAAGTTAACTGTTTGTTCTGATGCTGCGACTGCCACTTGGCCATGTTCTACTGCTTCTTTTTCTATATGTTGAACTTTTTGCACAATTTCTTAACCCCTCTTGTATGCTGGAGACACAAGACCATTGTATTTAATTTTTCCATACACACTCCTTTTTTATGGGAGCTTTTATAGTTCACTAAATTATTCTTAAAGGTTTCTTGGACTATGTCCACAGGTTCTTCCTTGGCTGAGGCTTTTCTATGAAATCTCTCTCCCCAAAAGAGATTATAAACTATTTAATGTAGTGCTTCCTTCTGCAACCCTACTTTTTTATCTGGATGTTTTCCAATGCCATGCTCTCTAAAACCATCTGTACCTTGTTAGTATCCAGAGTTCTAGATTGCAACACCAAATATGACAGATATCTTAGATTTAAGCCCACCCAGGAATGCTAGTTGTAAGAGTGGGCAACTGAGGTCTGAGTCCCAATTTAGGTTTAATCAATTTTTACCTTTATTCATGTGTTTCAGACAGAATCATTGTCAGTTATAGTTTAATCCTATGTTTAACAATGATAATAAATAGATAAGACTGAACAGACAGTTCGCTCTTCTTTATACTTAATCTTTGATCCACAGTGGCTTGGATGAGTCTATCTTGGAGGAGTGTTTGCAGCATCTGGAGAAGCAGCTAGAGAGCAGCCAGGCCCGGAAAGCCATGGAGGAATTCTTCTCAGAGAGGTGATGTGATGGAATATTGCATTCTAAGGACTTCTTCTTTTCTCTGTTATTCCTTGTCTTGTTATGCTTAGCATTTGTGAAATGCTGTTGCTTCTGTACAGTAAAGTGTAGAGATCATGTAATCTGCACAAGGAACAAATTGCTCTTTGGAGAGATGTGAGATTTAGTAAGTCTGAAAAGTTTCCTGGGTGTGAAAGAGTTTTTTCTTCAACACTGCAAATAAAACACTTCAACACTGTTTGTCAGAGGCTGGAGAGGGATGGCAGGAGACAAATCGCTTGATCATTGTCTTTGGTCAACCCTCTCTGGGGTACCTGGTGCTGGCCACTGTCGGTAGACAGGATACTGGGCTAGATGGACCTTTGGTCTGACCCAGTACGGCCGTTCTTATGTTCTTATGTAAATGTACAATTAGTCATTATTTCAGTGCATGGTTTTGAGAGTCTTTGGATACATGCTTTTTGTCAGAGGCAGCTTGAAGACTGCCTTGAGAGAGGAGTATTAATTTGTCTGTCAGTCCTACTTCTAAAGTTCTACCTGTTCTCTCAGTGCCACCCCATAGCATTGAGGATGTGAAAGCAGCAGAGCACAGCAAGAGTTTAGGAAGAGGTGAACTGGGGGGGAAGAGTTAATTCCAATTGTAAAGCTGAGAAAGCACCCTCTCTACTTCATATTGTTCAGCCTAAGCTAATGTAGCATCATGAGGGACTTGACTTGATTGTGTGCAGCTTTGGTCCTTTTGTGATAGAACCTTGGTTTGTTACCAGAGTGGTCATGATCTGTGCGCTAGGTTTGTATGCCACTCCAAATTTGGAGCTAAGGCTCTGATGGCATTGCTCTGAAAGTATTGTGTACAGTCAGGTTACAAAAGCATGTAAATGTTAGGCTCTTAAATATGAGTTAGTATCTTAGGGTATGTCTGCACTACCACCCTAGTTTGAACTAGGGTGGTTAATGTAGTCATTCGAAGTTGCAAATGAAGCCCGGGATTTAAATATCCCGGGCTTCATTTGCATCTTGCCGGGCGCCGCCATTTTTAAATCCTCATTAGTGCGGACTCCGTGCCCGCGGCTACACGCGGCACGGAGTAGGTAGTTCGAATTAGGCTTTCTAATTCAAACAACCATTACTCCTCGTGGTTCCAGAGAGGAGTAATGGTAGTTCGAATTAGCCTTATTCGAACTACCTACTCCGTGCCGCATGTAGCCGTGGGCACGGAGTCCGCACTAACGAGGATTTAAAAATGGCGGCGCCCGGCAAGATGCAAATGAAGCCCGGGATATTTAAATCCCAGGCTTCATTTGCAACTTCGAATGACTACATTACACTGCCACCCTAGTTCGAACTAGGGTGGTTAGACATACCCTTAGAGAGTGGAGCAGAGGACAATATGAAAAAGTTGTGGTTATTTTACCAACAGACTGAAATTGCTTAAACCTCAAAGCAGCAAGCATTTTTTAAAAGTAGTCTCTTCTGTTATGTAGCCTTAATTTTAAACTGACTGACTACAACATGTCTCCATGTTATTCTAATAAACTTTGAAGAGAAGTAGGGTTGGCACTTGTTTGATAGTTCCCTTTCGAGTATAATTGCTTAGCTGTTTCACACACAACACATTCAGATGGTTTTTGTTGTCATTCTTTTGGATGAAACCAAGATTGGATGGTAGCTGCTTGCAGTACTCCATCCTTACTGTGCTGGGTGCTGTGGTTAGAATTTTGTCTTGTTTAGGTGTCTGTCCCTCCTCTCTGAATCTGCATTGTATGATCTGTTTCTGCCCTGGCATCTCAGATGGATATAAATAATGGTGAAGAAAAGAGATATGTGCATTTTTGAAAGGTTTGACCTGATGATTTGTTTTCTTTCAACTAGTGGAGAACTGGTCCAGATCATGATGGCAACAGCCAATGAGAATCTCTCAGCTAAATTCTGTAATAGAGTTCTGAAATTCTTCACCAAACTCTTCCAGTTGAGTAAGTGACTGTTTAATCTCTGCATCATAACTTGGATGTGCAAATTGGGTGAAAGTGATCGTGAAATCATAGAGTTCATGATTCTAAAGAATGGTAAAAGGGAGAAGAGTGGATTTCAGGAAGGCAGATTTTAGTAAACTCAGAGAACTGGTAGGTAAGGTCCCGTGGGAAGCAAGACTAAGAGGAAAAACAACTGAAGAGAGCTGGCAGTTTTTTAAAAGGACGTTAAGGGCCTAAAAGCAAACTATTCCACTGTGTAGGAAAGATAGAAATGTCAGGAGACCACCTTGAATCAACCAGGAGATCTTAAATGATGTAAAAATTGAAGAGGAGTCGTTTAAAAAGTGGAAATGAGATCAAATTACAAAGGATGAATATAAGCAAACACAGATATGCAGGGGCAAGATTAGAAAGACAATGGCACAAAATAAGCTAAATCTAGCTAAAGATACAAAGGGTAACATGAAAACATTCTACAAATATATTAGAAGCAAGAGGAAGATCAAGGACAGGGTAGGCCCATTGCTCAATGAAGAGGGAGAAACAATAACAGGAAACTTGAAAATGGCATGGCAGAGGTGCTTCATGGCTTCTTTGTTTTTGCTTTCACCATGAAGTTTGATGCTAACGGGATGCCTAATGTAGCGAATGCTAATGGAAATGGGATAGGTGTAAAAGTTAAAATAAAAAAACCCCAAGTTTAAAATTACTTAGAAAAGTTAGATGTCTGCAAGTCACCAGGGCCTGATGGAAATGCATTGTAGAAAACTCAAGAAGCTGATAGAGGAGGTATCTGAGTCTTTAGCTAACATCTTTGAAAAATCATGGAAGTAAGGAGAGATTGCAGAAGACTGGAAAACGGCAAATATAGTGCCCATCTATAAAAAGGAAAATAAAAACAATCCAGGAAACTACTGACCAGTCAGTTTAACTTCTGTGTCAGGAAAGATAATGGAGCAAGTAATTAAGGAATTCATCTGCAAACATCTGGAAGATAATAAGGTGACAGGAGACTGCCAGCATGGGTTTGTAAAGAACAAATCATGTCAAACCAATCTGATAGCTTTCTTTGATAGGATAACAAGTCTTGTGGACAAGGGAGAAGCGGTGGACGTGGTATACGTAGACTTTAGTAAGGCATTTGACATGGTCTCTTCATGACCTTCTTATCAATAAACTAGGGAAATACAACCTCGATGGGGCTACTATAAGGTGGGTGCATAACTGGCTGGATAACTGTTCTCAGAGAGTACCTATTAATGGTTCTCAGTCATGCTGGAAGGGCATAACAAGTGGGATTCTGCAGGGGTCTGTTTGTGATTTGTTCTGTTCAGTATCATATTCAGAAGTTTAGATGGTGGCATAGAGAGTATTCTTCTTAAGTGTGCAGATGAAACCAAGCTAGGAGGGGTTGCAAGTGCTTTGAAGGATAGGGTCAACATTCAACATGATCTGGACAAACTGGAGAAATGGCCTGAGGTAAATAGGATGAAGTTTAATAAAGACAAATGCAAAGTACTCCACTTAAGAAGAAACAATCCATTTCACACATACAGAATGGGAAGTGATTGTCTAGGAAGGAGTACTGTTGAAAGGGATTTAGGGGTCATAGTGGACCACAAGCTAAATGAGTCAACAGTGTGACACTGTTGCAATAAAAGCAAACATGATTCTGGGATGCATTAACAGTAGTGCTGTGAGCAAATCTTCTGCTCTACTCTGTGTTGATTAGGTCTCAATTTGAGTATAGTGACCAGTTCTGGGCATCACATTTCAAGAAAGATGTGGAGAAACTGGAGAAGGTCCAGAGAAGAGCAACAAAAATGATTAACTGTCTAGAAAACATGATCAGTGACCTATGAAGAAGGACTGAAAGAATTGGACTTGTTTAGTTTAGAAAAGAGAAGACTGAGAAGGGAGAGGATAGCAGTTTTCAAGTATCTTGCAGACAAGGGGGATCCAGTAGATATAGTATACTTAGATTTTCAGAAAGCCTTTGACAAGGTCCCTCACCAAAGGCTCTTGTGTAAATTACATGGCCATGGGATAAGAGGGAAGGTCCTTTCTTGGACTGAGAACTGGTTAAAAGACAGGAAACAAAGGGTAGGAATAAATGGTACATTTTCTGAATGGAGAGGGGTAACTAGTGGTGTCCCTCAAGGGTCAGTCCTGGGACCAATCCTTTTCAACTTATTTATAAATGATCTGGAGAAAGGGGTAAGCAGTGAGGTGGTAAAGTTTGCGGATGATACCAAACTGTTTAGGATAGTCAAGACAGAAGCAGACTGTGAGGGACTCCAAAAAATCTCACGAAACTGAGTGATTGGGCAACAAAATGGCAAATGAAATTTAATGTGGATAAGTGTAAAGTAATACACATGAGCAAAAATAACTCCAACTATACATACAGTATGATGGGGGCTAATTTGGCTACGGCAAATCAGGAAAGAGATCTTGGAGTTATCGTGGATAGTTCTCTGAAAACGTCCACACAGTGTGCTGCGGCAGTCAAAAAGGCAAATAGGATGTTAGGAATTATTAAGAAAGGGATAGCAAATAAGACACAGAATATCTTACTGCCCCGGTATAAAACTATGGTATGCTCACATAACGAATACTGTGTACAGATGTGGTCTCCTCACCTCAAAAAAGATATTTTGGCCTTGGAAAGGGTTCAGAAAAGGGCAACTAAAATGATTAGGGGTTTGGAACAGGTCCCATATGAAGAGAGGTTAAAGCGACTGGGACTTCTCAGTCTCCTCTTTTCTAAACTGAAGGGGGATATGATAGAGGTATATAAAATCATGAGTGGTATGGAGAAGGCGGATAAAGAAAAGTTATTTATTAGTTCCCATAATAGAAGAACTAGAGGACACCAAATGAAATTAATGGGTAGCAGGTTTAAAACTAATAAAAGAAAGTTCTTCTTCACACAGCGTGTAGTCAACCTGTGGAACTCCTTGCTGCAGGAGGCTGTGAAGGCTAGGGCTATAACAGAGTTTAAAGAGAAGCTAGACAATTTCAGGGATGTTAGGTCTATAAAAGGCTATTAGCTAGGGGATTGAAATGTAGTCCCTGGCCTCTCTCTGTCAGAGACTGGAGAAGGATGGCAGGAGACAAATCGCTTGATCATTGTCTTTGGTCCACCCTCTTTGGGGCACCTGGTGCTGGCCACTGTCGGCAGACAGGCTACTGGGCTAGATGGACCTTTGGTCTGACCCAGTACGGCCTTTCTTATGTTCTTATCTAAAGGGGTGTTACAAGAAGGAGGGAAAAATTGTTCTCCTTGGCGTCTGAGGCTAGGACAAGAAGCAATGGGCTTAAACTGCAGCAAGGAAGGTTTAGGTTGGCTGTTAGGAAAAACTTCCTAACTCTTAAACACTGGAATAAATTGCCTAAGGAGGTTGTGGAATCTCCAACACCGGAGATATTCAAGAGCAGATTGGATAGACATCTATCAGGGATGATCTAGTCTAGACAGTGCTTGATCCTGCTGTGAGTACAGGGGACTGGACTTGACCTCTCGAGGTCTCTTCCAGTTCTAGTATTCTATGATTCTGTGACTTAACATTTTGCACACCTACAGTGTGAAAATGTTTGAAAGAAACATTTTGGGGAGATACTGAAAACAAAGTGTTCTCATTCTCAGTCATCTTTTGTGTTTTGCTGTCTTCTCTCCCCATCGCCTCTCTAGCTTCAGTTTTCAATTCTGTTACTGTCCCACCCCTTGCAGCCTCCTACTGTGCACATTTTTCCTTTAATTATTTGCCCTTTTAAGTGTGTAGTAAAAGATTATTCTGAGTTAACTAGTATTTCGGCAATCCCTTTTTTTGAAGGTGAATGTTTGCTAAGCAGACTGTTTAGCTCTCTTGAGTACCAGACACAAGGGGACTGTCTGGCAATATCTTCAGTATGCATATGAACAGCTAGAGATGACCACAAGCTGGAAAATTACATAATTCACTTTTATGTCATGCTTGATTCAGTTACCCTCAGTGTAGGAGAGAGAGAATAAGTGTCTAGGGGAACGAATGGAGGAGTAGAATTAGAATGGTGATGACATTAATAGGGATAGATGTGGGGCTTTCTCCAATTGTATGCACTTTAGGGAATCCAGTAAATTTTGCTTTTAATAATAGGAAAATTGTCGTAGGCATGTTCAATTTGCATTCACTGTATCAACTGCTGATAATTTTGTCTCCTAGCTGAGAAAAGCCCTAACCCCAGTCTACTGAGACTATGTGGCTCCTTGGCCCAGTTGGCCTGCGTGGAGCCTGTACGCCTACAGGCCTGGCTAACCAGGATGACCATGTCACCACCTAAAGATTCAGATCAGCTGGATGTTATTCAAGAGAACAGGCAGCTGCTGCAACTTCTAACCACATATATTGTTCGGGAAAACAGGTAGAGAATAATTTTATGTGACTGACATTATATGCTCTTAAACTTTTCCACAGAAAAGTTCTAGTGCATTAAATCCTGTTTATCTCTCATGATGTAAAGCCATTGCCTTGCTATTCTGTAATGTGTATTAATGTAGTACTATTTGAAATGGTACTAGGTATACATACCCCAGGGAACTTTTAGTATGCGCCCGCATGCTAGTATTTGAGTCTGTCTGGTGTGGATGTATGGTACTACTTAGACAAGTCTCAGAACTGTTTAGTTTAACCTGGTATAGATGGACGATGGATTGTAATGCATCTCATACTTTCTTGTTGTTGATTAGCCAAGTGGGCGAAGGCGTATGCACTGTTCTGCTGAGTACCCTTATACCAATGGCAACGGAAATGTTGGCCAATGGTGATGGAACAGGCTTCCCTGAGCTCATGGTTGTGATGGCAACTCTGGCCAGTGCAGGGCAAGGTGCTGGCCATCTCCAGCTTCACAGTGCTGCAGTCGACTGGCTGAGCAGATGGTAAGAAGAATGAGCTCTGTGTTGGTGGTTGATTATCTTGATTTGTTGCTCTCTTTTTGGAAGTTTGATGGTGGAGAGGGAGACCGTTTGGGCTACTGTGTAGTTGTCCCATATTTTGGAATGCCCCCTGTTGCAATATGTGGTAGTTCGGATGATTGCCTTTTACGGAGACTTGTTTTGGAACCTTAATGGTCCTTAGCTTTTCCTTTTGATTTAGTGGCCACTGCCTTAACGATTTGCATAATGCTGTTGTAAAATTAACAAACTAAACACTTGGGATCATCATCAGTGAGGATTAAATTGATAACTTTTAAGAATTGGTTTCTATAACTATCTTTTTTTTTTTAACTTTATCATATAGCAAGAAGTACCTGTCTCAAAAGAATGTTATAGAAAAAATGAATGCTAATGTCATGCATGGAAAGGTAAGGAACAAGAGCAGTTCTCAGTCCTCAGTGTTTGGTCTAAATTCTATTCTGTATTGGAAAATTTATACTGTTATAAATCTGTCATATAAGGAAAAACAAACATCCTTAAAATATAGTTATCCTATCATAAGCCAAAGGGTGGACTCGCTTCTATCAGCATAAAGGTGCCTTATACCCATTGGCTATGTCTAGACTGGCATGATTTTCCGGAAATGCTTTTAATGGAAAAGTTTTCCGTTAAAAGCATTTTCGGAACAGAGCGTCTAGATTGGCACGGACGCTTTTCTTCAAAAGCACTTTTTGCGGAAAAGCGTCCGTACCAATCTAGATGTGCTTTTCCGCAAAAAAGCCCCAATCGCCATTTTCGCGATCGCGGCTTTTTTGCGGAAAACAAATCTGAGCTGTCTACACTGGCCCTTTTGCACAAATGTTTTGCGCAAAAGGACTTTTGCCCGAACGGGAGCAGCATAGTATTTCCGCAAGAACACTGACAATCTTACATGAGATCGTCAGTGCTTTTGGCAAAATTCAAGCGGCCAGTGTAGACAGCTGGCAATTTTTCCGGAAAAGTGGCTGATTTTCCGGAAAAACTGGCCAGTCTAGAAACAGCCATATAGCTTACTTTTCTTCCTGAACCAGAAAAACTTTTACCAGTATGAGAGCTTTATACTTGTATAACTGCATTCAAACTGGTGTGTTAGGAGATTACCTACAAATAGACAGTTTTGCTACTTTTAACTATACCAATATAGGAAAAAGTGGCGAACTGTTAGAGATTTTCCTTATTCTGGGAATAGGCACAGGTTACAGTAGTTACTGTTAGTAAGTGTTTTGTTGTTTGTGTAATACTTTGGCATTTTTTTAAAATCTAAATCTTCACTTGGGGAATTCTCTGATCTTCCTTTTATACATGGCAGTGAATTGCTTTTGCTTGTTTGCACACAGTGTAGATTCAGGCTCAGATTAAAGCCTTACAATCTGCCCTTTCAGGACTATATTTAATTTTTGTTTAATGTCTCCCTAAAATTGAAAATTCAGACCTCTAAAGGTAGAGGCAAGGAACCTTTTTTGAGATGGAAAGCTACTGCCCCACAGAAATCAGTCGGGGGCCATGCACAAGTGAGAAGCAAAAGAAAAATCCCACAATCCTCCCTGACCTAGTCCCCAAGTTACAACAAGAGGGAAGAAAAACCCACACAGTTGCGCCCCCACCCACTGAAAATCAGGTTAAAAAAGACACTCCCCTCAAAATCCAGAGGGGAAAGGGGGTGCCGCCAAGGCTTCAGGCTTATCCCCAGGGCTGAATTAATTCTTCTCATGGCCTGGAGCTTAGTGAATTTTGTGGGGCTCCTTTAGGCTTTGTGATGGGACCAAAAATGAAAGGTTCAGTGTACAGGGTGGGGGTGCAGGGTCTGGGCAAGAAATAGGGTGGCAGGAGTAGACGGGAAGTGTGGGGTCCGGGCACAGTTCTGTGGCTCTGTGTGCTGCAGGGAGATGCTCTCTGCAGGCACTGCCTCCCCCCCACCCACTGCTTCTGTTGGCTATGATTCCTGGCCAATGGGAGCAATGGGGGGAGGGGGAGCGTGCCTGCAGGGGTTCCTTCCTCCACACTGCCAGGCATAGCCCCTGGGGTGGGTCCAGCTGGCAGCTTCCCTTGATTGAGCCCATGAGGCTCGCTTCCCTGCAGGGAGCTGATGCTGACGTTTCAGCCATGCTGCTCCTGGCATGGCTGGAGCACCAGCACTGGCTCGTGTTGCTGTGTGTAGGGAACGAGCTTTGAGTCTCACAGGCTCAAGGCAAGGCAAGCCTCGGGCCATAGCTTCCCCACCCTTGTTCTGAAGCAAATACTGCAAGTAGATGCAATCCCAGTATTTCTTCTGAGTATTTTGCTAACAAAAGGCAAGGTGTTGAATTTGATGTGATTCACTGGTGAACAGAAGCTGTCCTCTACTTTCCATTGTCCATTCTGTTCTTGTCATCTGGCATAAGGTTGCTAGTTTCAGTATCTCACTAGCTTACAGGAATTGGATAGAGTAGTGCAATATGCATACCCATAAATCCAAAGGCTTCCAGACTTGAGTGTCCTCCTTAAACTTGTTAGAGAAAATGTTCTGTCCCCATACTGTATCACTGTCACAATCCACCTTGCAAAGCACAGTTAGGTGTTGTGGTAGAATTTCTGAGTGTAACACAAAGCCTTATCTTTGTCATTAAGAATTGGTTATTTTCACATTTGTGCTCATTTGCAAATAGATGAAGGAAGATTTAAGTATTCCTTCTCTCTTTTTCATCAAACTTTTGATTGCAGCATGTTACTATACTGGAATGTACGTGCCACATTGTCTCTTATCTGGCTGATGTCACTAATGCTCTGAGCCAGACAAGTGGCCAGGGACCTAATCATCTTTCAGTTGATGGAGAGGAACGAGCTATTGAGGTGGATTCAGACTGGGTAGAAGAACTGGCAGTGGAAGAGGAAGATTCTCAAGCTGAAGACTCTGTAAGTTCTCAGAATATGATGTCATAATTAGTAACTGAAAGCCCATGCTATTGCATGGGAGTGGCAGCTGGACCAAGGAATCTAGCATCTGCACAGCATCCCTCATATAACCACTGAAATTGTTGCATGCTAATTAGCTGTGAAGTAAGGGTTATGTTTGGTTGAATTACTTCTGATATCACAAAGGTCTAGAACTCATAGTCTGCGTCTACACTGCAGGCTTCTTGTGCAAGAGTTCTTGAGCAAAAGGTCCTGCGCAAGAGCAGGTCCACACTGCCATGTGCTTTTGCACAAGAGTGTCCATGGCAGTGTGGAAGCTCTCTTGCACAAGGAAGCTCCGATGGACATTTTAGCCATAGGGGTTTCCTGCGCAAGAAATTCATGTTTCCTGTCCATACTGCCTTCTTGCGCAAGAGGGCTCATTCCTCATGGGGAGAGGAATAATTCTTGCCCAAGAAGCCCTCTGTTCCGACGCTTTACTGTAAATTTACTTGCGCAAGAACACATGTGCAGTGTAGATGCTCTGCAAGTTTTTGTGCAAGAACAGCTGTTCTTGTGCAAAAAGCCTGCAGTGTAGACATAGCTGTAGCATGGCATAGATACATGCCTTAGAATCATCGGGATGGAAGAGACCTCAGAAGGTCATCCAGTCACAACCCCCTGTAAAAAGCAGAACCCATCCCAACTAAGTCATCCTAGCCCAGGACTTCGTCAGGCCGGGACTTAAAAACCTCCAGGGATGGACATTTCACCACTTCCCTAGATAACCCATTTTAGTGCTTCACCACCCTCCTAGTCCTAATATCCATCCTAGACCTCCTCCACTGCAAGTTGAGATCATTGCTCCTCATTCTGTCATCTGTCAGTACTGAGAGCAGCCTCTTTTCATCCACTTTGGAACCCCCCCCTTCAGGTCACTGAAGGCTGCTGTCAAATCTCCCTCCCCCACTCTTACTGTATCTGTAGACCTCATGAGTGTAATGTGTGATGTTAAAAATGGCTGTGATCTTAGAGTGGGCAGACAGTCCACAAATGTTAGCAATGATTAAACCTGATAATCTTAACCACAAGTGCTTTAAACTGTGCTTGTAGTTATTTTCATTGCTTCATATTGACTCAGCAGTTATTCTAGGCACTAGAATGACAGTCCTTTACTTTTATTATGTAGGTTAATGGTGAGATCACAATAGCCTTTTGTAATTATATATACAGTGAACCCTCGCTACTTCGCGGTTCGACTATCGCGGATTCACGACTTCGCGGACTTTTTTCATTACATTATGTATATACGTGAATCCGCGATGGTCGAACCGCGAAGTAGCGGTTACCAAAACTTTAAAAAGCCTCCGGGGAAGCCGGCGGGGGGGCATCCCAGGCGCGCCTGGGCTGCTCCCCCGCCGGAGCCCCTCCGCGGCTTTCAAAGCCTCGGGGGAAGCCGGCGGGGGGGCATCCCAGGCGCGCCTGGGCTGCTCCCCCGCCGGAGCCCCTCCGCGGCTTTCAAAGCCTCCGGGGAAGCCGGCGGGGGGGCATCCCAGGCGCGCCTGGGCTGCTCCCCCGCCGGAGCCCCTCCGCGGCTTTCAAAGCCTCGGGGGAAGCCGGCGGGGGGGGGCATCCCAGGCGCGCCTGGGCTGCTCCCCCGCCGGAGCCCCTCCGCGGCTTTCAAAGCCTCGGGGGAAGCCGGCGGGGGGGGCATCCCAGGCGCGCCTGGGCTGCTCCCCCGCCGGAGCCCCTCCGCGGCTTTCAAAGCCTCGGGGGAAGCCGGCGGGGGGGCATCCCAGGCGCGCCTGGGATGCCCCCCCCCGCCGGCTTCCCCCGAGGCTTTGAAAGCCGCGGAGGGGCTCCGGCGGGGGAGCAGCCCAGGCGCGCCTGGGATGCCCCCCCCCGCCGGCTTCCCCCGAGGCTTTGAAAGCCGCGGAGGGGCTCCGGCGGGGGAGCAGCCCAGGCGCGCCTGGGATGCCCCCCCCCGCCGGCTTCCCCCGAGGCTTTGAAAGCCGCGGAGGGGCTCCGGCGGGGGAGCAGCCCAGGCGCGCCTGGGATGCCCCCCCCCGCCGGCTTCCCCCGAGGCTTTGAAAGCCGCGGAGGGGCTCCGGCGGGGGAACAGCCCAGGCGCGCCTGGGATGCCCCCCGGCCGGCTTCCCCCGAGGCTTTGAAAGCCGCGGAGGGGCTCCGGCGGGGGAGCAGCCCAGGCGCGCCTGGGATGCCCCCCCGCCGGCTTCCCCCGAGGCTTTGAAAGCCGCGGAGGGGCTCCGGCGGGGGAGCAGCCCAGGCGCGCCTGGGATGCCCCCCCCCGCCGGCTTCCCCCGAGGCTTTGAAAGCCGCGGAGGGGCTCCGGCGGGGGAGCAGCCCAGGCGCGCCTGGGATGCCCCCCCCCGCCGGCTTCCCCCGAGGCTTTGAAAGCCGCGGAGGGGCTCCGGCGGGGGAGCAGCCCAGGCGCGCCTGGGATGCCCCCCCCCCCCGCCGGCTTCCCCCGAGGCTTTGAGGATCCTACTTCTACTTCGCGGATTTTCATCTATCGCGGTAGGGTTTGGAACCTATCTACCGCGATAAACGAGGGTTCACTGTACAGCTTCTAGATCAGTGTATACAATGTATATAGTCAAAACACAGTATTTTTCTAATTTCATGTTGGACAAACGCAATCTAGGATCTAAAAGCCCATTTGTGTCTTCTGTCTCTTAAATCATTGTCATCATAAACATTCTGCAATTGGAATTTAGTTGACATGTTTGTAGATGATACTCGAGACAGAAGAGAATCTAGCCCGTTCTTGTGTAGATACATTAGCTTTTCAGTGTTGACAACGATACAGATTTCTTAGTAAAGCAAGCAGAGGTGAGCTGAAGACAGGGAGCAGAAATGTTGAGTAAAATGTTCTTAGCTGGTTCTCTGAGGCTACATCTACATTACAGCCAGGATCTAGCCTCTGAGATTGATCCACTAGTGGTCAACTTAGTGGGTCTAGTGAATACCTAACAAATCGAAGGCAGATCACTCTCCAGTCAACCCCTATACCCTTTCAGCTCCCACTCCAAAGAGTAAGGTAAGGCGACAGGAGGAACTCTATCTAATGTACATCAACTCCAGTACGTTATTCACATGGCTGATGTTGCATATCTTAAATCGACTTACTGCTGCAGACTGTTACATTAATACACAGCTTAACTGGGATAGGATTCTAGATGTATCTTTAAGATTCAAATGGTTGTCAGTAATAATTTACTCCTTTTAAACTGGGGCCCCAATATATTATTTTCGCTTTTGTGCAGTGCTACTTGGATGTAAAATGAAGTGCTTTTGTTTAGTGCCTGCAGCTTCCTTTAGTTAAATAATGCTAAAACTCCAATGATTTCAGATGTGCATTTAGCAGAGTTGACTCCAGTAGGTAGATATATGTATAATATACTGAATAAATGATCTTGCTTCCTAAATAGGATGAAGATTCTCTTTGCAACAAACTGTGCACCTTCACCATCACACAGAAAGAATTCATGAACCAGCACTGGTAAGTGCCTCCCAGGCCTTCCTATATGCAGAATATTTTAGCCAGGTGTTTCTGGCCATTCAGATTTGGAGGAAAGATGGTATACTAAATTTTTCTAACTTGCCTGGTTTCTTTTGTACAGGTACCACTGTCACACTTGTAAGATGGTGGATGGGGTTGGCGTTTGCACGGTTTGTGCTAAAGTTTGTCACAAGGACCATGAGATTTCTTACGCCAAATATGGTTCATTTTTCTGTGACTGTGGAGCAAAGGAAGATGGCAGTTGCTTGGTAAAGAATCTTCATGTTTAAATTTAAACTGTCCTGCAATTATTATAGGTTGCCCAAATTTGGCTTTGCAAAGTCTTATATTGTACAGTAGTTATTCCGTGATATCAATATATGGGAGCACTAAGAGGTCTGCTTTAGAACAAGTTCCACCACTCCCCCTTAATTTGCAGTTTTGTACTTAATGATTTTTACCCCCTTCATCAGAAGGTTCTGAATTGGCAGATCCCTTAATAATAATTAAGACTTCAAACCTACATAAATGACTTGTGGTTTGTAAGTCAATTTCATTTTGCCCACTTATCAGATCTCTGCTCTTTTCGTGTTTCCCACCAGCTGCCAACAGAATTACTTCCTGTCTAATATAATGTCTAAAAGGAAAGTGATATGCAGGGTACAGGGATTGTTGCTATCTTATCTGTCACTGACAACATACTCTGAGGATTTAACCAGATTGGTGTCTCAATATTGCTTTGCCTTTCTCAGGCTTTGGTGAAAAGAACTCCCAGCAGTGGCATGAGCTCCACCATGAAAGAGTCTGCATTCCAGAGTGAGCCCAGAGTTCCAGAGAGTGTCATTCGCCATGCAAGCAGCTCCCCAGCGGATAAATCCAAGGTCACCATCAATGATGGGAAGGGCATCGATGAAGAGAAACCCAAGAAGAGCAGCCTGTGCAGAAATGTTGAGGGCTGTCGAGAGGAATTGCAATCCCAGGTATTGTCATTGTATTAAAATCTAATTCAAATGTCAGGAACCCTCTGTGGAGTGGTTGTTTAGGATTCTGGCCTCTCCTAGAATAAAGCTGTCTTTACAATAGCCTGTGCTTCTAACTTAGAGACTTTGACCATTTTGATTTAGTTTTATGCCAGTTGAGTATTAGCGCAGGGAAAATGTTATATGTTGAGAGTTAACACTGGATTTTTGCATCTGTTTTGGTACTGAGTATTTGTGGGGTGGGCTGTACTGGTTGTTAGACTAGTTCTTTGATTCTTAGTTGTCTATTAGGATAACAGTGCCGTAACTGCTTTTCAAAGACTTGCTTATGAAATGCTGCTCCCGTGGAGGTTTCATGGGTATATCTTGTACTTTACTTGTCAAATCTGTTTTTTTGTAGGCCAACTTCTCCTTTGCTCCTCTGGTGTTGGATATGCTGAGTTTCCTAATGGATGCCATTCAGATCAACTTCCAGCAAGCTTCAGCCATGGGTAGCAGCAGCCGAGCGCAGCAGGCTCTGAATGAACTGCACACTTTGGACAAGTCAGTGGAAATGACAGATCAGTTAATGGTATGATCATCTGGTTTGCCAGTTCAAGTGCGTTCTTCACCTATGTTTTTAGTAAGGGTAACAAACAGCTTGGTAAAAGGGTAACCAGGGGGAGCAAGGACATGAAAGTAAACAAGGAAGTATTAGTTATTCCTTATAATACAACAATTAAGGGTCACCCAATGAAATTAAAAGGTGGCTGGTTTAAATTAAAAAGAAGTACTTCTTCACACAATGTACAATCAACCCATGGAACTCATTGCTAGGCCATGTTATGAAGGCCAACTCTATATCAAGATTCAAAAAATAGCTAGAGAATAGGTCCATCAGTTGCTATTTAGCCAAGATGGGCAGGGATGGAATCCTAGGATCTGAGTGTCCCTAGCCTCTGTTTGCCAGAAGCTGGGAGTGGACAAGTAGATCACTCGATGATTCTGTTTTCTTTATTCTCTCTGAAGCATCTGGCATTGGCTACTGTTGAAAGACAGGATCCTGAGCTAGAAGGACCATTGGTCTGTCCTAGTGTGGCCATTCTTATGTTTGTAAGATTTGTACAACCTTGAAAACTGGAGCAATAGAAATGGGATGAAATATAATAGTTCAAAGTGCAAGGCTATATACTTAAACAAGAATTCTTGCTATAAGCTGGGGACTGTATCAGTTGGAAGGAAGAGAAGACGAGATAGATCTGGATGTATTGGTCAATCACAGGATGGTTATGAGCCGCCAATGTGATGCAGCTGTAAAAAAACCTAATGCAGTCCTAGGCTGCATCAGGTGATAGATTTTTAGGAGTGTTAGAGAAGTGTTGTCACCGTTATACAAGACATTGGTAGTACCTCATCTGGAAAATTGCAAATCTGGTCTCCTGTATTTAAAAAAAAAAAAAAAAAAAAAAAGTAAAATTCAAGCTGGAAAAGGTGCAGAGAAGGGGCTGCTAGGTTGCTTAGAGGAATGGAGAAGTTATCTGAAGGAGGGTCTTATCCACAGGCTCAGGGTTTAACCTGTAATCATATTTGGGATCTGGAAGGAATTTTCCCAGATTGACAGAGAGCCTTGGGGTTTTTCCCCTTCCTCTGCAGCCTGGGGCACAGGTCACAAGTAAATGGTAGAGTCTGTGTAACCTGAAGTCTTTAAATCAAGATCTGAGGACTTCAGTAGCTCAGCCGACAGTACCTTCTTTAAGGTACAGTTACCGGGGCCTATCACAGGAGTGGGTGGGTGAGGTTCTGTGGCCCGCAATGTGCAGGAGGTCAGATGAGTGATTATGATGGTACAGTCTGACCTTAAATTCTGTGAATCTGAATGAACCCATTTCAGTTGTTAAATCTCTATTTGTCTGTACTCTTGTATGTTCTTTGTGCCCTACATTGGCTCAGGTCCCAACACTTGGCTCTCAGGAAGGTGCTTTTGAGAACGTCCGAATGAACTACAGTGGCGACCAGGGCCAGACAATCCGACAGCTGATCAGTGCTCATGTGCTGAGGCGGGTGGCAATGTGTGTGCTGTCTTCCCCACATGGGCGCCGCCAGCATCTGGCTGTGAGCCATGAAAAGGGCAAGGTGAGTCTTGAGAAGGGGATGTTTCTCAATGGCACCGCAACCTACAATGTATTTTAAAGGAAGATGAAAAGATTGACTAAACAGTCAAGCAGACTTCCTGCAGTCAGACCCCAGTGTTTTGTAAGTGGTTAGACTCTTGGAAAACCTCCCTGAATTATTAACGGTTTCATTATTTTAGAGAACAAACGTCTTGCTTTTTGCTGAAGAGATTCTGGAACAGTACATTGGTGGGGTCATATGAAAAGCTAGATACTGAGAATTTCTTCTTTGCGATACCAACTCTTGAAAATTGACTTGACAATCATTTTTGTAGATTACAGTGTTACAGCTCTCAGCGTTGCTTAAACAAGCAGATTCCAGCAAAAGGAAATTAACCCTTACCCGTCTTGCATCTGCGCCAGTTCCCTTTACTGTATTGAGCCTAACAGGAAATCCCTGCAAGGAGGACTATCTGGCTGTGTGTGGGCTGAAGGTAAGGGTCTGAGAACCAAGCGAGTTCCTTTTATCTTTGGAAATGTGACCTCAAACTGAAGTTATGTTCCTCTCTTCCAAGGAAGTGGGTTGTAGAGTTGTAACTGGCTATCAAAGATCACATTGTGTATGTCACTAATTCTAATTCTTGAATCACTTGCTACTAGTTTTAACTGCAGCTTCTTTTTTAAAACTATTCTTGATGATGATCAAATAAAACACTGAGTCATATGACACTCAGGCACACTGTCCTTTATGCTACAGAAAGCAAGAAAGAATATCCACATACATAAAAGTTCACTGAAATGAATGGTCTTAATTTTAATTTGCCGCCACTTTTAGTACTGAGCAATGGGTGATCATTTCATGTTTTCTCAAACCTGTGTACAATTTCCATAGTGAAAGAAACATGCTATCTAAGAAACCACTAGTTTGAAATGTTTGAACAAGCCCCAGAAGAGGCACAGTTCTTTTGCAAAGTTATTCATCCTAAAACAGCGTTTTGATTTCTTTCTACATGAATCTATTGTTGGGGCCAATGAGCGGTCCATGGCAGGAACAATAGCCATTGAGTCTGTTTTTGCAGGAATATTTTTTTTTTTTTTTTTTTTTTTAAATACTTGACCTCTTATTTTCTGTCCCAGGATTGCCATGTGCTAACATTCAGCAGCTCTGGATCCGTTTCCGATCACTTGGTACTTCACCCCCAGCTAGCAACAGGAAACTTCATCATTAAGGCTGTGTGGCTGCCAGGATCTCAGACAGAACTTGCTATTGTGACTGCTGACTTTGTGAAGGTACAGTCACAGCCTGTGGGTCATCCCTGAATGACTTGGTGCTGTGTGTTGCTTTTTATTTTCAGTATGACATGGGGTTCTGGCAGAGTCACCAGTGTGTGTCAGGATAACACAGCACTCTTAATTAGTAAAAATATGAGTTCTAGGAAAGACATTACCAGGATGTCTAGTTTTCTAATATGTATTTCAGTTCACCACTGTTAGTCATATACTTTTTACAGAAATGAAAATATGGGCCTTTATTTTTCTAAGTGGCCCCTTACTTTGTACTCAACTTGAAACACATAAGGTTTGATGTATTTCTTTCCTCCTCCCACCCAAGATACTGACCACCTGCAGTTGCCATTGATTTCAATTATCTTCAAAATCTGGCCTCGATTGTCCAAAGCTGGGTGCTTGAAAGGGAAGGTCACTTTTTTGCAGACTGGGGCCAGCATTTTTCCCTCTTTCTAAACTGGTAAACACAGGAGAAATTGGTGATTCGTGGAGCTGAGATTAATATCTTTATCTCCATATTATGGCATCTGAATAATCTGCCCTCAAGGATTTGCACCATTGTAGCATCAGTTTAAGTCTGAATTATGGTCCATTTGGAGGCGCTGTTCTGTGGGTACTCTATTAATTCCTTTCCCTTTCCTCCCACAGATCTATGACCTTTCTGTGGATGCTTTGAGTCCAACGTTCTACTTCCTTTTGCCAAGCTCCAAAATCAGGGATGTCACATTTCTGTTCAATGAAGAGGGAAAGAACATTATAGTCATCATGTCCTCTGCTGGATACATCTATACTCAGCTCATGGAGGAGGCAAGCAGTGCCCAGCATGGACCATTCTATGTTACCAACGTGCTTGAAGTCAACCATGAAGACTTGAAGGTAATGGTAGTTTTCCCTTGTAACATAAAACGGGTCAGTGACTTTTTCTGTGTGTCTGCTTCTGATATTAAGAAGCAGGTTCCTTTTCTTTCCCTGACCTACATAAAAAAGTTGGGTTTCCCCCCCAGAGAGTGGGAAAGTCTGATTGACTCACCCTAGGTGGGATTGGGGGAGGTTGAAATTAAACCCTTTGATAGTCATCTAGACAATTGAACGTTTTCCACAGTTGGATGGGAAGTTATGCCCAGTAGGAAGAAGGTTTTGGAGCTGAGTTACTGTCAGTACAAGGCACTGTGCAAAGGGCTTAGTAGCTAGAATAGAGGGGGTCATCCACCCTTACTCAGTATCTGCAGATATGGGCCTTTGTTGCTGTTAGGAGTCAGCACTGCTGTGGGCCTTGTGTGCACTGCACAGGTTGGCTAGCTTTACAATTCTTCCAACTTCCATTCAGCATCACTTTCTCAGTCCACTATGAAGTGGGGAAATAGATGAACTACAAACCAAAAAGAAAGCATCTTTGGCAGCTGGAGATGAGGTCCACAGGGGTTGGCATGCAGTGTTCTCCTACAGGTGCTGTGTCATTCACTCCCTGCAGCCTGTGCGTGTGCAATCTCAGTACCTTGTTCAAAAGCATTGGGAGTCCCTCCTGATGTGCAGTTTGGCAATAATGTCATCGAGGGCTGAGTTCTCAGAAGAGCTTTGCCGTGTAGTGTGAAAGGTGGAAGGACTGGTGTTGAAATGTTCTACTTGTTCACTCTTGAGTTCTGACGATATGTGTGTTTAATTACAAGTGGGTTTTTTTCCTTGTCCCTGCAGGACAGTAATGGCCAAGTGGCAGGAGGTGGCGTATCTGTGTATTACTCCCATGTCCTTCAGATGCTTTTCTTCAGTTATTGCCAAGGCAAATCCTTTGCAGCCACAATCAGCAGGGCTACTCTAGAGGTGCAGCGGCTTTTCCCGATCAACATTAAGAGGTAGGTCTGAGGGTATGCCCTCCTCTGATTTCTGTTTAACAACTGCACTGACTGTTCCCAGTGGAAAAACCCAGCTGTCACTGCCCCAGGCTCTAGCTAGAGAACTGTCCTGCAGTTGATTATGTCTTACCATCTTGTATGTCCCCACCTGCTTCTAACCTCTCTGCTTGTAAAACTGTGTGACTGAAACCAAACCCACATGCTTTTGCAGTGGGGTGCATGTTTATCTTGCTCACTAGGGATTTCACAGCACAGAGGTGTCTTCAGAGCAACCTTGCTTTCTGAGTGCAGAGCTGCCAATGGTGCAGCAGCTGGAACTGATGGGATTATCCACCCTCACGGAAGCTGCAAAGCAGGAAGCCTTTGTTTCCAGTTGGCAGCAGCACTGCAGTGGACCTTGAGCATTGTGCATGTTAAGTCTTATTTCAGGCTTCCTGAGGGAAACCAATCTCTTATGCTATAAAAATAGCAAGAAAAAAGCTTGTTTATCATCTTTTCTGACAATCCAAGCTAGGCATTGAAGCCAGTGTCTCAGCATATTAACATGAAGCAGATACCTTGCATTCTATTTCCATGAATAGTAGGCCCCAACATCTCCCTTGCTCCTGTCAGACCTGGCCTGGTCATTTTGCACAGAGCTTTTTCTCCTCTGGGAGTTAGATGTAAGTGGGGATTATGTTTTGCGGGAACCTTTTCCTGTGTTTATCTGTTTCCTCTGTGTTTGTCTTATGGCCAAGGTGGAGCATAGAGCACTGTATCTAGTAACACAAATGCTTTGCTCTTAGACCAGTGCTCTTTTATTCTGTCTGCTAGGATGTGCTGACAAGTAATGTGATGTTTTGTTGTCATTCCCCTACTAGTCAGACAAAAGAGCTCTCTAGTATAAGATTAAAAAAAGTAGTTCAAATCTGTTTTAAGAGTAATTTCCCTATTTTTTTATGATTAAAAAAGTCAACTAAATTTTTTACGAAAAGGAGGAGGAAGGAAGTTAAAGAACAGGGCTGGATGCCAGGATTTCTAGGTGGTCCTTGCTACCACTGACTCACTGCAACTTTTTGCATTTCCATTTCTCCATCTGTAAAATGAGGGTGATAATACTGGCTTAACTCTTAGGGGTTTTCTGAGGGGTCGCTTTAAGTGAATGCGATGAGACGCTCAGGCAGTGCTGTTACTTGTCTTGCTGGCAGGGATGAGAATTTTGCTTCCTTAGCTTTGACCGCTTGCATCTGGTTCTTGAGATAATGTGAGCTTGGCCTTTTCTCTCTTGTAGTTCAAATGGTGGAAGCAAGACCTCCCCAGCACTGTGCCAGTGGTCTGAGGTGATGAACCATCCTGGGTTGGTGTGTTGTGTTCAGCAGACCACAGGCATTCCTCTGGTTGTCATGGTGAAGCCAGATACCTTTCTCATCCAGGAGATTAAAACCTTGCCAGCTAAAGCCAAGGTGAGTGAGTAGTCCCTGTGTTTTGCACTTCAAATGAACTTTTCTGTGTCTCGCTCCTGCTACGTCCGGGTTTCTCTTGAAAATAGCGTTTCAGTACACAAACCAACTTTCCCAAACCCAACCAATTAATTTACTAATCAAATAGTCGATGGAATTTCCATCAACTAGTCAATAGGCACTTCCACATTCCTCCTTTGAAATATATAAGAGCCCCAGCGGGAACAACGCGTGCAGCCTGGGGCCAGCGGGAAGTCTTGCTGACTCCAGGCTCCACGCGGGCACTTCCATTTTGAAATGCGCAAGAGCCCCGGGCTGCACATAGTATGACAGCTTTGAAATGTACAAGACTCCCCAGCAGGGGCTCTTGTGCATTTTAAAGTGGTAGCGCCCACATGGAGCCTGGGGTTAGCAGGGGACTCAGTCCCCTGCTGACCGTGGGCTCCATGCGGCGCTGCCTCTTTGAACTGCCACACGGAGCTAGGATCAGCTGGGGAGTCCCCAGCTGATTCTGGGTTCCGTGGAAATGTTGCGTGGAGCCTGTGGGCAACTCTCCAGCTGATCCTGGGCTCCTCTCTGCATTTCAAAGTGGCAGCGCTGCATAGAGCCCAGGATCAGCTGGGGACTCCAAGTTCCATGGAAATGCCACAGGGAGCCCGGAGTACGGGCTCTGTGCGGCACTGCCGCTTTGACGTGTATCCTCTTGCCCCCCCTTTGCTGCCTCTAACTGATAGTCAAGCAAATGCTTATTGGATAGTTGAGGTATCAGATAGTTGACTAGTCCTTAACATACTTAGTTCTTAAAGTGTTTTTCAGATTCAGCTCTTCCTTCTTCCTGCAAAGCCATTGAAGCTTGCTCTATTGTAGCCTTTGTTGACTTTAGTACCTGCTATCCTTGATACTTGTGACACTTATGCAATAAGCTTATTTGCTGAGGCAACAGCTTCTCTGGGCTTCTCATGTGCTGGTGTGTAACCATTTTCAGATCCAGGACATGGTGGCCATCCGTCACACAGCCTGTAACGAGCAGCAAAGGACCACCATGATCCTTCTGTGTGAGGACGGCAGCCTGAGAATCTATATGGCAAATGTGGAGAACACTTCCTATTGGCTCCAGCCCTCCCTCCAGCCTAGCAGTGTCATCAGCATTATGAAACCGGTTCGCAAACGCAAGGCAGCTGCTATCAGTAAGGCTGCTTTCCTTTATTATCATGTCTGTTACCACTTTAGAAAATCTGTTTAACTTCCCCTCCCTATTTTTTCAGATGTCCTTGCCCATCATTCAGAAGTAGGACAGATCTCTTCATAAAGATAACCAGTCATCTGTATTGGCTAAGGGAATTAGGAATGTAATAATGGATCCTCTCATTTCTATGTTGCTGGTTTGAATCTAGACTGAGTTGATATTGAGCAGAATTCAAAACCACCTCATGGTGATTTGAGTCTCAGTCTTGTTCGTGGTTGAAACACATCCACATCACACAGTCACTGCTATAGCTGGCCAGTTTGTCACCTTCTCAAAAAACCCAGGACCGAATGAGCATATAGATGGAATTACCCCTTCTTTGCTAGAGGCCAGCATTAAAGCACATTGGTGGGATAGTATGGAGGAGTGCATGCTGCCCCTACAAAACATGTAAAACCTAGGCAAAGAGAACTTACGTCTCCATGGCTCGCCAATTCAGAACCTTTTGCCAGCACTCATTCATATTTAAAAAAAAATTCTTCTGTGTGTAATGCTAACATGGTGCATAAAGGCCACGGCTGAACATTGGACAGTATCGCATTGGTGCTTCTGCGTTTGCCTCTGGCAGTCACCTTACTAGTAAACACTGGGGCTAGGTGTTATGGGGTTAGCATGGGATGATTTTAATCTTTCAGCACTAATCTAATTTGCATGAGCTGCAGGTAAACTAAGTAAGAGACTGTTTCCTAACCGAGCAGGGTATATGTCTCTTAATAAATACATAACTAATTAGAAAGCTAGAGCACTCCTAAGAGAGATGCAGTCAGTCTTCAACTGGAGCACTCTAGCACTACTGCTCAGTGTGTTCCTTTTTTAGTTATCCGTGTCCTGTCTTTCAGCAACTCGCACCTCCAGTCAGGTGAACTTCCCCATTGACTTCTTTGAGCACAACCAGCAGCTCACAGATGTGGAGTTTGGAGGCAATGATCTCTTACAGGTTTATAATGCCCAGCAGATAAAGCACCGGCTCAACTCCACTGGCATGTATGTGGCCAACACCAAGGTAAATGAGGCATTTTGGGCTCTCTTAGAAATGTACATATCCAAACCATAGCCAGTCATTTGCCACCAGGAGCGTTAGTTCTGTTCCTCAACTTTTTCACTGTTTTTTGATTGGGGTTTTTTGGGGTTCTTTTTTTTCCTTTTTTTTTTTTTTTCTCTTTGACTGCTTTTTTCCCTCTGGCTCAATTCTTCTCTCCATCAACAGAGCAGACCACTTCTCAAATAAGTAGGCCTCTGAGTCCCATTTATCTGCTGCTTCACCCAGTCCTTCCCAGTAGATCCACAGGGCTACTACTAAAGTTCGGTAGTATAAGAAGGCAGTTCCTGGGAAACATTCTGTTCCTGTCATGGGGTAAACTGGCCACTGGCATTGCAACAAGATGGTGCACAGGTCATCTTAGTCCAGGGTATTTATGGTTAGAAATACTCATTTTCAGTTTTCCCTTCCTGAGTAATGATTGTCTCCCACAGCCTGGAGGCTTTACCATTGAAGTTACTAACAATAACAGCACAATGGTGATGACGGGCATGAGGATCCAGATTGGCACACAGGCAATTGAGCGAGCACCCTCGTACTTGGAGATCTTTGGCCGCACCATGCAGTTGAACATGACCAGGGCTCGGTGGTTTGACTTTCCTTTCACACGTGAGGAAGCCCTGCAGGCTGACAAAAAATTAACCATCTTCGGTAAGTCTTTATTGTTGATTACATGCTTTAACCACCTGCAAGCTAGAGGTAGGCAGCTGAGGGCTGTTGGAACTTCTGATAGCTTGAAGTCCAAGTATGTGAAGTATCAGTTTGATATGGATAAAGCCACAGTTCTAATAATTGTGGTCTCTCTAGAGTAGCTGTTTGTGGTGGGTTCAGCACCTTTCTACAGACGGTAAGTGCAGCACCTCTAGTTGAGTTACAAGGATTCTGTGCTGAGGTAACTTACAGGGAAAAGCATTAGAAAATAAGGCAAAGCTATGTTTCAGAACACATGCGTGCTGGGTAAATTTCTGCTTGCTTGTTGGTATCAGAGTGAAGCAACCTCACTCCTGTGAACCTGCAAAATTTCTCTTGCTTATTGCAGTCGGGGCTTCTGTGGATCCTGCTGGAGTCACAATGATGGATGCTGTCAAAATCTACGGCAAGACCAAAGAGCAGTTTGGCTGGCCTGATGAGCCACCAGAGGATTTCCCATCTGCCTCAGTGAGCAATGTTTGTCCCCCAAACCTGAATCAAGGAAATGGCACTGGAGACATGGAGTCTACTACCCCCGCTGCTGCCAATGGGACTGTTCTGGAGAGGTATATGCTTTGTTTATATTTGCTTTTGAAAGGTGCCCTGGATGCACTTGCATGGCATTCTTATCTGGGAGCTTTTATATTGGTAGTGAGGTGTTCATCATTTTCATATAACATGACAATTCTCATTATAACAAAGAGTCAGTCTGATTCGCTTCCAAAATGGTTTTCTGCTGTTTCCCTCTAATCTTCCTTGTGAAGTTGAGGATGGAGCACCATGTATTCTCCTTCACATTACCAACTGAGTCCATCTGCAGCAACCTCATGCAGCCATAAATGGCTTCTGCCTTCTTGCCACCTTTTCTTACATAAATCTGAGATACTTCCACAGCCACCAAAGATCACAAACGCTAGCAGCTATTTGAACTTAAGCTGACTCCTGAGAAACTTTCTTCATTCCTCCTTTTAAGTCTCTGTGTTATGTTGCCCTATGTATAGTCTTGTTTCTTCTTTCTCTATAGCAACCACTTATGTGGCCACATCCTCATAGGCCAGGGGTTCCCAAACATTTCAGTCTTGCAGCCCACCTATTATGATACTAGCTATTGCATAAGAACCTGTTCTAGGATTCAAACAGTATTCAGGTGTGGGATTATTTTTGGTAGAGGACAAAGAATTTCTGTTGCTTTCTTTTCCTGTACGCTTCAATGTCTGTCCCTGCCTCAGGGTATTACAGTCCATGCAACAGAGAATATGTGGAGCTGGGGAGCTAGTGGGAGACACAAGGAGAGAAAGTAAAATATATAGAAAAGTAGGTCAGATGAGACAGTCCAGATTGAAACTTGTATGTCTTAAAAACTAGCCAAATTAATTGCTGGTGTAACTTGACTGATTTTACTGGAGAGGCACAGAGGTTTAGTGGCTCTTTGAAGGAAATTTTCAAAGGCTGTAGGCATTTACGTCCCATTGAAAATCTACCCCATTATACATTTGTTAATCAGTACCTCTTTTGGCTAGATCTTTTTTTTCTCTTCTCTGCTGTCCTATCTCTACAAGGTGTCTCTCTCTGTAGGGGAGACCTTTGAGCAGTGGAACTATATTTTCATAAAACTCCGAGCTAGACTGATCAAATCAAGTTTTTTTTCTTGCATCCACTTTATACATTACAACATGCCCAGCTGCCTGGTGAACCCTCCCTCCCCCTCGACCTCCCCCACAGGACTATGTACTCCTTGCTGGGAAATGTATGCAAAAGGCAGGTTCCTATGGAGAAATTTAGTGTCTAGACTCTCTATCCCTAACCTGGCCTTCGGTGGTGCTTATAACCATTGTGCTTGGCTTCTCTGTGCTAGATGGCTGGGATTGCCTTTAATTTGTTTTGCTGTTCAGGAAGTGGTATATGCTGCCCAAATAGAAGGAGCCATGCTTGGAATTAGTGTATATATCACTCTCCCAGCTTCCTGACTCCCCATTTAATTTGCCTTTTGCTTAGAATGTGTTCTAGGTAGTTTTCTGTGAGCTTCACACATTTTTTTTCTTTTTCTTTGCTCCCCAAAAGTTCTGAAACTGAGTCCCTAACCATCCTGGACCGGTTAGTATGCCATCCTTTTCTCTGCACGAATGAGTGTGTGTCAGAGGCAGAACACATGATGTGGCTTTTGTTGACTGTTTTTTTTTTTTTTTTAAGTGACATTTGCTTCTTTACATTCTGGTGATTGCATGGCAGAAGATTTAGCAAAATGTAAAGATGTAGTGGACTGAACATTTCTGCTGCATACAGCATAACTGTTATCTGTTTTACACTATTCTGCTCACTTCCTGCCCTTCCCTTTCCATTTCCCCACTGGCTTTGTGGGTATATGAAGGGAAATGTATTAAGCTGTTTAATTGTCAGGCAAGTGACGAAAGAACTTGCCCATTCTTTATATTGTTTCTTCTACCAATTTTGAATCTTATATTCTGTTCTCGTTCCTTGTTCTTAGTGCTGTCTCTCCTCTTCTCTATTCCCTCCTGATCTGTGTGGCTTTGCCCCTTTCACTCTGTTCTGTGTTCTCTCCTGCTGTGTTGCAGTGCTCCTTTTGAGATTCATTTGAGCATTTCAGGCAGTCTCATTGCGAGGCACAGAGTAGTGCATCAAGAAAGAATTGGCACAAGAGTGCAAGTCCTGAATAAGACTTTCCCTGTGGGTGACCATTTTACTAACAGACCTTGCCCAGAGTCAAAAGCGGTCAACTGAAGGCTCTAGGATTTGGATCTCTTTTGTAACTTGTGTTTTGGCAATACCTAGGTGCTCAAAGTTCAGTTCATTTTACTGCTGAAATATTTATAATTAAACTCTAAATTGGAAAGAATGCCCTCTGTGGAAATAGCAAGTGAGTAGAATCTTGCTTCCTTAGTAAAAGCATAACCAACTTTTCTCATGTGTCATCCCAGCCCTTGATCTGCAGTCATATGTACGTCTCTGGGCCATGGTGAATTGGTACTGTCAAGACAATCCAAATTATCCCTGCTGCAGGCCGCATAAGGAAATGTTTTATCCTCTTTGGTAGAGAAAAGCCCCTGTCTTTCAGCTGTGGATTATTAAAGCAGTCCTAAGTTTGTCTGTGAGCGTGAGCCAGGTTTAACTCTGGTCTGTAACACAATGAAATGATATGCATGGTGCCTGTGGCAGGTTTTATCATGCTTTGATTTTGTACTTGGCATTCGTTAGCTGTTTCTGAGCTACTCATGACTGTAGCCTGCATAAAGCAAAGTGCTAAGGAGAGAGAAGGGTTGCTGTACTCAAGCCTGCTTTCCTTTCTCCCTTCAGGCTAGTAGTGAGTTCTTTAGAAGCACTGGAAAGCTGCTTTGCTGTAGGACCAGTCAACGAGAAGGCAAGTAACTTTCTGAATACATCTTGAGCTTTCAAAGACGGGGGAGGAGGAGTGAGATCAGTGGCAGCTTCTGCAGCCCTAAGGGCCTGATACCAGAAGAGAGCTGCATCCATTTTGCTCCGAGCTGAGATCTTAAAGTTGAGTTAGCGAAAAGCTTTTGAAACTAGCTTTGAATGACAATTTGCATTTGTGGTTATTGCTGGTGGGGGAGTTTGCACTGCAAAGTGACCTCGTTTGTGAACACAGTGGGTGAGAGCCCAGCAAACTGAAGAGGAACTTTCTTGTGTATAAACCTGAAACACTGCCTAAATAAAAGGTAGCCTCATGTGGAAAGCAATAGTGAATCAAGGAGGAAACCTGCATTCCTGGAAAGGGATGATGATGCAAGAGGGGATGAAGCAGGAGTTGAGTGAGGAGTCAGATTTGAATGCCCATAGCACCTTCAGTGGTAAATTTACTGAAGGCTTTTTGTCTGTCCCCGGGAACAGGAAAAAAGCAAGGCTGCAGCTCAGGAACTGGCTACTGTGCTACTGTCAATGCCAGCTCCTTCCAGCGTCCAGCAGCAGACCAAGAGTCTCCTGGCTAGCCTGCACACCAGCCGCTCAGCATACCATAACCATAAGGTAAGCTTTGTCAGGGTTTTCCAAGCCTGCTGTAACTACTCAGTGGCATTGCTGATGTATGAGGTGCACCCAAAGAGCACCTATTCCAGGCAACATGTGCTTGCTGGGGTCTGTGTTCAGCTTCTGCTATCTATCCCATCTTCCTGGCGTTTCTTTCCATTAGAGAGCTTTTTGTGGCACTTAGAAGATTTGGGTATGAATCTTGTATTATAAGTGGTTGATCAGAGGAAATACATGGGTATCTTGGGACATGCTGAAATTAGTCTGCAAATTATATCCTATAGGTCTGATGTCTGCAGGGCAGCCAGCTTTGAAACAAGTACAATAGAAAAATATCAGGTAAATAATTTTTCAGGTTAGACCTGAAAAATCTAGCCATACCATAAATATGTAGACTTCTGCATCATCTAGCCCTGTACACAGCTATGAATCAATTCTCTGATAAGGCATATAGAGAAATGGAAATCGATTTTCCAAGTGGTACTTGTGGCTGAGTGACTTCTGCTGCTGCTGCTGACATCCGCCACAGTGATGTTGGTGGAGAGTTAGCACTCATTAAAAAGAGTGTTAAATAATTCCATCTATTCCCTCCCCTTGCTTGCTTTTCAGACATGGGCTGCTGCTGTTCCCTTGTTTCCCTTTGTTTTAATGATCCTTGCTTTGCAGGATCAAGCCTTGCTGAGTAAAGCCATCCAGTACTTGAGTTCCTCTAGCAAAGAAGGAAAGGACCTAGACCCTGAAGTATTTCAGAGATTGGTGATCACTGCTCGATCCATCGCTATTATGAGGCCAAACAACCTGGTCCATTTCACGGAGTCGAAATTGCCACAGGTGGAAGCAGGTGGATAAACTATTGAATTTCTTTTTCTGACTTTCTATACATTATACTTTCCCTTTGGGTAGCTATGTGTATTTTATGTTGTTTTATATGTACAGCTGCTTTATGCAAGAGGTGGCAGTTATCATATATGTTTTATTCTCAGTGGTTTATGAGTGACCAAAGAGACTTCAGCTCACCGAAATGTGAAGGTTCCTAGACTTTTGGGGTCTGCTGCCATCTGTTCTGTAGTCATTAAATGGGTATCTAATTCAGAAGTATGCCATCATGTGATGCAGGTGGCAAGTGTCCCAGAGTACATCCAGCAGTTTTAAAGGTTTTTCAAGAGGTCATATGAGACTGACAAAAACCTACTGTTAGTGGTGTGGAGGGTGGCAAAAGTCTGCACAGCCCTCGCTGCTACTCAGTGTCTTGTAAGTACTGGGATTTTGAAGATGAGAGAGTGTGCGCTTTAAATGGGGTCTCCTTTAAAAAAAAAAAAAAGTAAAGTCAAATAAAAGTGGTAGGGACAACTGTGAGGATTACATTCTTTAGACATTTGGTTGCTATTCTTACTAGGGTTATAAGCGACTACTTTACTACTTGCTTCCTGCCACCCTTGCTTCCTCTGTATCAGAGGCAACAAGGGGGGGAGCAGGAGCTGGGGGGAGCTGGCTCAAAACTACTGTGGCTCTGCTTGTGTCACGTCCCCCGCTGCGACTTTGCCTTTTAAATGTAGTAAGAGTCTGGCGGTTCTTATTACATTTAAAAGGCAGAGCCGCAGCAGTCCCAGACCGAGCATGAGCTGGGACTGCTCAGTCCTGGCTTGTGCCACCCCCGGGAGCTAATCCCTTATCAACTAATTGATTAACTTATTAACTGCTACTTAACATTCCTATTCCTCGCCAAGATATTGGATGCCTTTCTGCAGTAGTCAGTGTCAAATAAACCTAGTAGTGCCTTGCTTGCTATCACATCTTCTCCACTGCCCTCCTGCTAACCATTGCAATCTTAAGCCTCAGGTCTGACAGTGAGAGATGCCTAGAAGATCTCGTATCCCCCAACAGATAGCTGGGGGTGAGGAGGGAGGGAAAAGGCAGTTTCTCAGGTAATTGAGTGTTAGGCTATTTAGAGCATTGTAGGTCATATCAGAAATGGTAGGCACCACTTCCAGCTCATGATAAGAGTTCCAGATTTAAATTAATTTGTCACTTTTTTCTCCCATTGCATAAAACAGCGAAGTAGTATACTTTTCCTAACTTTCTGTGAGTGGAAACCTGATTTGTGAATCTGCATGGTTCTGATAGTTACTTCCTTCCTTCACAGAGGGAGGTGAAGGACAGGAAGCCCAGAAACACACTGAAGGAGAGGGGTGTAGTTTCATCACCCAGCTTGTCAATCATTTCTGGAAGCTACATGCATCAAAACCCAAAAATGCCTTCCTCGCCCCTGCCTGCTTGCCAGGTATGTTAAAACTGAACCTTGTCATTTTCCAAAGTGGAGCTGTGTGTATTCTTGAAGCAGCCCATCTGGAACAAAGCTTGTAAAGGGGAGAAGTGATTTGATATTTGCTTGCACATTTTCCTGGTAAGTGATATGAATAATGCTGATCTAATGCTTTTACATAGTGAACAAATACAAAAAAACATAAGAAGCGATGGCTTATGCGCCTCACTTCAAGGATGGATGTTTTTGGTTCTGTTAGAATGTTTTTATACTATTTGGTAATGTGTCTGTATGAACTTATTTTAGTCTTCATGTTTTATTATTTTTTATAATGTTAAACACAGCGTGTTTGACATTTTACAGGCAAATGTAAGCAAAGGGGTCCTTCCTGCAGAACTTAAGCTTATACAATCATGGTAATTAGGGGTCTCCAAATGAAATTAATAGGCAGTGGGTTTAACACAAACAAAAGGAAGTATTTCTTAACTCAACACACAGTAGAATTCTTTGCCAGAGGATGTGGTGAAGTCCAGGACTGTAACAGAGTTCAAAAAAGAGCTAGATACATTCATGGAGGTTAGGTCCATCAATAGCTATTAGCCAGGATGGGCAGGAATGGTGTCCGTAGTCTCTTTTTCCAGAAACTAGAAATGGGCAAGGGGAGATGCATCACTTAGGGTACATCTAGATTACACGCTTCTTTCGAAAGAGAGCGTCTAGACTACAGCCAGTAGTTTCGAAAAAGCGAGCCGCTTTTTCGAAAGAGAACACCCAGGCAGTCTGGATGCTCTCTTTCAAAAAAGCAGAGTTTGCATTACATAGTGCCTTTTTTCGAAAGAGCACTTTCGATAAAAGGCGTTATTCCTCGTACAATGATGTTTTCCACGATTGAAAAAACTGCTGCGTTCTTTCGATTTACTTTCAAAGGAACGTGGCAGCAATCTAGATGCAGGGGAAGTTGTTTTGAAAAAAGGCCACTTTTTTCGAAAAAACACTGTAGTCTAGACACACCCTTAATGATTACCTGTTCTGTTCTTTCTGAAGCACCTGGCATTGGCCATTGTCAGAAGACACTGATTCTAGGCTAGATGGACTTTTTGGTCTGACCCAGTATGTGTGTTCTTACGTTAGTCTCTGTAGTAATTCACAGTCCTACACTCTCTTTCCTACTTAGGTCTGACGCATGTTGAAGCCACGGTCAATGCTCTAGTGGACATTATCCATGGATACTGCACATGTGAACTGGATTGTATCAATACAGCATCTAAGATTTACATGCAAATGTTACTCTGTCCTGTACGTAATCTTGCTGTCATATGCTGGTTTCTCCTGTAATCTTGCTGTCACTGTATGCTGATTTCTCCTGTATCACCGAGACCGTGTGAGGAGACTTAGGGTGGTAGATAGGAAAAGGCTAGTAGTGTGTGTGGTGGAGACTGTATGGTCAAAGCCCTGTGTAGTCTCTAGCAACATCTGCAGTCAGGCCCCTAGATTCTGCAGCACTAGATATGCAATGGCAGTCTCAGATACATTTATAAAATGGAGATTTTTGTTGAATTGTGACCGTGAATAATGGGTGGTATCCCTGGTTTCATTTAATTTTATGTGAAATTCAATTTGTTTTATTTTGATATTAACTTAATTTTATTGAGAACACAACCAAGGAAACTGGCAGTAAAGAAGCTGAAGACTTTTGGCTCCTACATAGATGTGAGAGATGGCTTAAGCACAATAGCTGTTTTGGCTATGATCAGCAGTAACATAGATAAGTGTTGACATTTTAATTGGTAGCCATTATATGTTCTAACCAACAGCCCCATTGAAAGGAGTGGGAAAGTTCCGAGGAGCTATTGTTTCATCATATCTGCAAACTCAGACGATACTGAGTTACTTTTATATGCCTTTCATGTTTTTAAGGTCATCTTCTCAATCTTAATGGCTAGAAGCTCTTTTTTTAGTAAATTAAACCTTTAGGGTGTGTGGGTGTAGGTGAGGTGCGTGTGGATTTCAAGCCTATGGATTCCCAGTTTTTTTTAAAGCAGCCATTTGCTAGAGCCTCCTCCGATATCCAACATATTGGATATATATTGTCCTTTTCATAATATGAGAGGAGTGTTGGGACAGAAGAGATGTGGATGTTCCTATGGTATCAGTTCAGTATGCCAGTTGGCATACTCCCATATTCCTAGTGATGAAAGATAGTGTAAGCTCAAAGTTGATAGAAAAAAAAACCAATATAATCTGAATGGGCAGAAAGAATGAGACCCAGTGCTCAAACCACAAAACTGACTGCTGAGGAAATGAATGTGTAGGCTAGTCATGTGGTACCATGGAGAGGGATAAGAAGTACAGTACAGTCCCTATCATCCAACCTAAACGGGACCGACACATGGTCGGATTACCGAATATTTCGGATGATACGGACTCTACTGTAGAGAGCAAGGGAACAGCTGCTGCCGCTCCTGCCGGTACACTTCCACTGTCCCGGCAGCAGCAGCAGCAGTTTCTCCTAGAGAGCAAGGGAACAGCTGATGCCGCTTCTGCCTGGGACGTCCTCTGCAGGAGCGGCAGCAGCTGCTTCTAGAGAGCGATGGGGCAGCAAGCGGGGCCGTTCTCCCGGCCCGCGCTGTATCCGACCCTGCAGCTCCCAGGAGCTGCAGGGTCTGATAAAGCGGAGTGTCGGATTACCGGGTGTTGGTTAATTCGGACTCCATGTAATACCTAATAATTGCCTTAGGGTGTGTCTACACAGCAGGACTTAGCTCAATTTACATGCCTTATTTTGAGTTATGTCAGTTGCGTAGCTTAAGTCGAAATAGCTTATTTTGAAATTTGGAGTATGTACACAGCACTTATTTAGAAATAGAGCACTCTTCTCCCGACTTCCCTTACTCCTCGTACATTGAGGGTTACAGGAGTTGGTGTAAAAAGTCCCCCAGCTTGACAGTATTTCGACATTATTTTGAAATAACTGCCTGCTGTGTAGACAGGGACGAAGTTATTTTGAAATAACATTAGTTATTTGGAAATAATGTTGCTGTGTAGACATACCCTTAGAGAGCAGTGAAGTGTTTCAGTGGGGAAGGCAATGGCTGTGCTATAAGTCTGCATGATGAACCCTTAGGTGGGTTCATAAGGACTGTTAATGTGCAGTTAAAGCATGAGAAGGTTAATGACCAGTCTATTTATATTGCAGGATCCTGCAGTGAGCTTTTCCTGTAAACAAGCTTTAATTCGAGTGCTGAGGCCAAGGAACAAACGGAGACATGTGACACTGCCATCTTCTCCTCGCAGCAACACGCCCATGGGTACGCAGCACTCTCGCATCTCTGCTTTTGACTAATCTGAACTACTTTATGAACAGTACTTCATACAAGATCATGTGATGTGAGCTCATCCTTCGCCAGGGGAGAAACCAGTCATTTAAAAACAACCCACAAACCTGATGTCTCTACTTGACATCTTCTGTCGCATTATCAGTTCCGTGTGTAATTCCTCCACTTTATTTATAATGTCATGCCCTTTACTCAGTCTGGCTGCTATAGTAAAAGACAGGACTATGCAGCACTTTAAAGACTAACCAGATGGTTTATTAGGTGATGAGCTTTCGTGGGCTAAATCCACTTCCTCAGATCAAATTGTGGAAGACAATTGGCACAACCATATATACCAAAGGGATACAATCAAAAAAAGTGAACACACATAAAATTGACAAATCAGATTTTAGAAGGGGAGGGGGAGGGAGGTTAGTGTCTATGTTCTAAAATCTGATTTGTCAATTTTATGTGTTCACTTATTTTGATTGTATCCCTTTGGTATATATGGTCATGCCAATTTTCTTCCACAGCTTCATCGGAGGAAGTGGGTCTGGCCCACGAAAGCTCATCACCTAATAAACTGTCTTGTTAGTCTTTAAAGTGCTGCAAAGTCTTGTCTTTGGTTTCAGCAAGACCAGACTAACACGGCTACATCTCTATTACTGGCTACTATAGTGTGGGCTGTATCAACATTTCTGTCTGTACTTTTATGGGTTTAAAAGTTGTCCACGAACTTTTGCTTCAGACTAAAATTAGCACATTCAAGAGCGAAATATTTTTGAACTTAATTACTAGTGGAAGGCTCCATAGTAGAGACAAAGTGTCTGGTCTGTGATTAAGTAGAGGACAGTGCAGGTTTCTTTCCCACTATTGTACTTCTGCCCCATTCTGGAGTAGCCACGCCTATGTAAAGGGAGTTCTTTATGTACTCATCCAATGTTTGGTATAAACAAGAAGGAATCTGATGGCACTTTAAAGACTAACAGACTTATTAGGGTATTAGAACATAAGTTTTTATGAGCTACAATTCACGTCCTCCGATGCTGAAGAGAAAAAGACGGGGGGAAAAAAAAAGCCATACAGAGATGGGACTGTGACATCAGTGCTAATTAAATCAGAATGTTTGGTATGTCCGCTGAGACTAGAACAGTGACCACCAAGTCAGCCAATGTATTTCATGTAGGCCAAGGAAAAGTGATCAAAACAATTATTGCCAACCCAGGGGATTTGGACTTGGTATGGGACTTTTTTCTCTTCTCCTCTCCCCCCCCATTACCAGTCCACTGGCCCTTCCATGGCAGATTTCCTCTTCTATATACAAGAATGTTTTTTCCCAAAAATGCAAGTAATGAGTGGGGAGAGGGTGACACGAGGGATTTTGGAAGTTCTCTCCTTCCCTTTAGCATTGTATAGCTCATCCTTCAAAATCTGAAGGTTTCTTAGATGGATTCAAAAGGACTGTTAATATGCAGTGAAAGCACGAGAAAATTAATAACCAACATGTGGCCTTTGGTGGCCAGGCTGGCAGCTATCCTGCCATAGATGGCTGCGTTCCTCTGTCTAATGCGGAGATCAAGAACATCGGGGCATCCCCCCCAAACCTGAATAAGGTCCATGAGCTCCACCCTGGATCAGGAAGGCGCCTGTCTTCTCCAGCCCCTGTCAGGCTCCTAGGAGCTGGCAGACTGCTCCTGGGGAGCGGTGGAGGGCTGGCTGCCAGTGGCTTGCTGTCTCATGTTTTGGGGCCACTGGGTCAGGGGTCGCAGTGGCCACTGCTGGCTCTGGGCTGGCAGGCTTGGAGCTGGCACAGGCACTGTGGCCAGGATCTACTCCTTTAATGGCTCTGGGGCTGGGGGAGAGGAGAGTAAGTTTTCCTGGTTGTGCCCAGAGTGGCCACCAGGGCCCCCTATTTCGAATTAAGTGTCTACACAGCACTTAATTCAAAATAGCTATTTCGAATTTGGTGTTACTCCGCGTAGAATGAGGTTTACCAAATTCGAAATAAGGGCTCCACTATTTCGAATTTATTTTGAAATAGCGGTTTGCCTGTGTAGACGCTATTAAAGTTACTTCGAAATAACTTCTGTTATTTAAAATGAACTTTGTAGTGTAGACATACCCTTATTCCCGACTACCCCAAGTCAGCCTGTTATGATTGAATGACCTAGGAGTAGTGCCATTGTAACAGGGAGCTTTTTTTACATTCTAGACATCATAGAGCTTTCCCTTGTTCTCCGTCTGTTTTGGGGGGGATCCTCTGCATCCATGAAGATGAATCCCTTAATTCCCTCTCCTTGTGGTTTCATGTCATTGCCTCCCCTCACAAATGAGGATGACTGTACCCAAGTCTTTGTGAAGTCCTATCAGTACTGCTCCTTACCTACAAGCCTAGAAGCACGCAGGTGCTGAGCATTCTTCCTCAGTTACAGTCTCCCCAATTTTTGCTAGCCAGTAGAGCAAGAGAGTGGGAAAATACCCTGGGTCTCTCAGGTAGCCTTGCAGAATTCTGAGATTATGGACAAACGCTGGTGTGTTGGTCAGCATTGCCTGCTGCTCCACACATTAGTGTGTAGAGAAAGGGATGAGGAAAGGGTGTGTATTGTGAATGGCGTTTTTGTGGCCCAGGAGATAAGGACGATGATGACGACGACGACGCAGAAGACAAAATGCAGAGCTCTGGGATAGCAAATGGTGAGCATATTCGACAAGAGAGCCAGGAGCAAAGTGAGGTGGATCACGGGGACTTTGAGATGGTGGTAAGCCCAGAGTTCTTCTGTTTGGGGTCTTTATTTAAAAAAAAATACTGAATTGCGGTTGTTCAGCCCTAAGCGCTCCATTAGCGCTCCATTAGATGGGGGAGATCTGGTAGAAGCTCTCACTGTGTTCCTTCTCCTTAGTCTGAGTCAATGGTGCTGGAGACTTCTGAAAATGTGAATAATGGCAATCCTTCTCCTCTGGAGGCTCTCCTGGCTGGAGCAGAGGGATTCCCACCCATGCTGGACATTCCTCCAGATGCAGACGATGAAACAATGGTGGAACTAGCCATTGCCCTGAGCCTGCAACAAGATCAGCAAGGTAAGATTTTCATGTCGTCTGAGGGCAGGTCTACACGGGAGGAGAAATTTGATTTAAGATACTCAACTCCAGCTATGTAAATAGCATAGCTGGAGTTGACGTACCTTAAATCAGATTTTTGCCATGGCCCCACTACAGTAGGTCAGTGGGAGAAACTCACCCTTCATCTTGACTTTTCTTACTCCTCATGACCCTGGGGAGTACAGCGGTTGATGGGGGAGGGGCACCATCAGCCATGAGAGGGTCAAGGGCTAGTGCAGATATTGGTTACATGTATTTTTAGGTTTTTGTTCAGTACATATTGCTATCTTTGTGGGGAAAGTATTCTCTAAGAAGGGACTTGAATGAGTAGTGGGTGGCCAGCTGGCATAGGAGAAGAGGCAAAATGCACCCAAGTACAAGAGCTGGCATGAGAGAAAATACTAGGACGATGGGAATAGTTGGCTGGGGGACTTGTATAGAGCACAACAAGCAAGATGGAATTAGGGGCAGGGGTGTAAAATCCTGTTTAATCAGTTAACTGGTTAAATGTTATGTTTAACTCGTTAACCACTTAAACACCGACTGGGCTGGAGCATCCCCACCCATGGCATGCTCTGGTTGGGCTGGACCCACCATCGACAGGGGCCACTCCTACTGAGCTGGAACAGCCCCGTACCCACCAGGGTGAGGGCCAGTTTACTCGGTTTGATGCTTACCAGTTACCCTTTTTAGAGATACGAATGGTTATGTGAAGATAGATGTAAACGAGCCTGAGGTTTGTCCTGTGTGTGTTACCTTGAAAGTATTTAAAGGAAAAGTCTTAGTCATACTGAAAGCTTATCTACACCAGTGCCTTAGTTTTTTACCAGATGGCCCATAAATTCTTATGAGCATGGGCATGGTGTGCAGCTAACTGGCCTGTGGAGGCTCTGCTATTAACACAGTATGGTTTTGAAATAGCATTACATTAACATGCATTAGGGAATTTGTCACGCACACCAGCAGGTCCACACAGTGCAATTAGTGCATGCCACAACTCCCTATAATTTACACCCCAGCTTGTGTGGACTAGGCCCTGTGCAGGCAGGATTTATTGACAGCATTGTGTGTTCATCTCTTACAGGGAGCAGCAGCAGTGCACTTGGACTACAGAGCCTGGGGCTGTCTGGCCAGGCCCCCAGCTCTTCATCTCTTGATGCTGGCACACTCTCCGATACCACAGCATCAGGTAACTGTTCACAAGAAGAGATCATCTCTCTAAGGGCATCTTGAACTTATAGCTGTATTGGCTGCACTACACTACCTCTTGCAGACCACTTAATCTTTTTTAATATGGCTTTGCCTAGCAGGGTTTGCCTTTGCAGTAACCATCATAGGGTTCTTTGCTTTAAAAATGAACAATCAGCCCCAGAAATCTGGAGTTCAGGAGGAAGCTATTCCAGCCCCTTGCTTCACAGGTTGCTTAGCTAAAATGTAGATTACTGTGAAACCCAAGAGATCAATTAGATTTTATTAGTATTCTGCTTTTGAGCTCTTGTGAATTGTTCTCTTCTGTAAGGGCACCTCTGCTCACTTTGAACATTTACACTTAGAAGGCAGATCTGATGTGGCATATCAACATCTTAAATTATGAATCTATCCAGACTCTTTTTTTAATTAGGAAGGTTTAAGGATGAGGACCACTTTTGGGTCTGTCTCAAACCACAGGACAATCCTTTCAAAACATATTTTCCATTGCTTGTGAACAAAAGCTCATGCACACACTTTTTTGAGCACTACTACTTGTACTAACAGATCCTAGTTGATACCATTTATTCAGTGTGCAAATAATCCTCACTTGTGCATGCAGATATTTAATTTAATGCAGTGCCCAATGACTTTGCAGTGATGGAGCCTAGTCTGTGGTTCTGTTGGAAAATTTGAGCCATGGTTTCTCTCTGATATTGAGAGCACTGCTATAGTTGGCTTAAGGTGCTTTTGATAGTGTGTAATGGCCTTCCTATGCTCTGAAGTATTTTAATCTGAGAATAATTTTACCAAATTTTTCTTTCTTATAGTAGAGCTGCTTAAATAAGCACCCAAATGTAACACTTCTCCTCAGTTAATTGGTGTGAACGTTTTCTTTTTCTGTAGTTAGACCCTCCAGACTTCTCAGGACACCTTTCTGTTCAGAGCTGCCAAACAGATGTAAGAAATAGGAAAACCTCAAAAAACAACAAATAGTCTGCTAGCACCTTAAAGGCTAACAAAACACATAGATGGTATCATGAGCTTTTGTGGGTCATCTGAAGAAGTGGGTTTTTCCCACAAAAGCTTATGATACCATCTACGTGTTTTGTTAGCCTTTAAGGAGCTACTGGACTATTTGTTGTTTTTTAAGGTTTTCCTGTTACAGACTAACTTGGCTACCCCTCTCTGAAGTGTAAGAAATAGGGACATTTCCATATTCTCTTGATTGGTTACTGAAAACAGACGCACAAACCAAAGAAAAGTCACTCTCGGCTTTTCTTTAGAAAGTGCTCTGTTCGAGTTGCTTAAAGACAGTGTTTTTACTTGTAACAGCTTTCGTTACTCTCTTAGCTCCAGCATCCGATGATGAAGGCAGCACAGCGGCAACAGATGGCTCTACTCTTCGGACTTCACCAGCTGACCATGGTGGTAGTGTGGGTTCTGAGAGTGGTGGCAGTGCAGTGGATTCAGTGGCTGGCGAGCACAGTGGTAATAACACTTAGGGCATGTCCCCCGTTATTTTGAAACAACATGGCGTGTGTCCACACTACCAAGCCTGCTATTTTGAAATAATAACTCCTGCTTGTGAAGAGGAATAAGCTTATTTCAAAGTAGTTATTTCGGGAGTTATTTCAAAAGAACTTATTTCAAAATAACCCCGTAGTGACTAGTTTGGACAGTACCTGCTTTTTGCGCACTATTTAGATGATTGCATCATAGTTATTTTATGATGGTGTATGAGAGACAAGAATATTTTTACCTGGAGCAGTTATTAGTGCACAGTATGGGTATCTGGACTGCCTTAATGTTCCTCTCAAAGTGCTTTATAAATTGCATATGCAAGATTCATTTCACAAATTTCCTATATTGACTCTTCGTAATTAAAGCTCTCACGTTGGGTGACATGTAAAGACAGGCCATTCACACACTCAGATGCTGTGTGGTGTTTGATAATTGCTACAGAAATAGTTATTTATCTTTGCAGTTTGCTATGCGGCATAGTGCAGTTCATGTTCAGTTTTGCTCATATCATCTTTCCTTCATCAGTGTCTGGCCGCAGTAGTGCGTATGGTGACACTACAGCTGAGGGCCATCCGGCTGGGCCAGGCAGTGTCAGTTCAAGCACTGGTGCCATTAGTACCACCACTGGGCAGCAGGAAGGGGATGGCTCTGAAGGAGAAGGTGAAGGGGAAGCTGAAGGAGATGTTCACACCAGCAATAGGTATGGACCTTTATTTTTCTTTTAAGAAATAAAGCAGAGCGGACCTACCCATGCGTGTCAGTTGTTGCATTTTCATTGGGGGATGAAGGGAAATTGATTTAGGAGTTTATATAAATCCACAGAAAATAACAAATAATTGTGATAAGATATCAGAGGCCAAAAGTCTACCTGGCTCATCTCCAGCAATTTTGTATAGAGCAAGCCATTGTTTGCATCCAGGCATCTATCATTCTAACACGTCACTTGTGTTTTCCATGAGACTTCGTCAGTCTGAGGAATTGTACTTTCAGGGATAAACAGTCTGAGTGTTAGACTAATACATCTAGTGTGTGTGTACTAAAAGTTAAGTCTTTGTAACATCTGACATTCAGTGGGAAAATGTGATATAGTCTACTGAGGATAGTATCTGTCAAGCATGCTCTAGACTCTTAAAAAGAAAAAAAAGGTTTAAAAAAAAAGAAGCCTGTAACAGGCTTGCTGCAGTTTATTTCTTTTACCCTTCTTCTTTGACCTGAATCACTTTCCCACGTCTGCAGATTGGAATGGACTTGGGATGCATGTCCCTAGTCATTTTCATTCGGCAAGTAAGTAATCGTGCTGGGTAAAACATTAAAGCAGAGTACCAACTGAATTCTTTCTCTGATGCCTTTGGCATTATTTACCTGTGAAAGTTCCCTCTGGCATCTGTAATTTGTCTTTTCTAATTTGGTCACCTCAGAGCTCTTAAGGAGTTGAGTTTTAGCTGATATGTCAGTGTGTCCCATTTGTAATTCCTTTTGGGTTTCACTTTTATTACAAGATGTCTGAAATGTCATTGCTTCATATCTGATTCTTGATTCCTGACTTTCTAGACTGCACATGGTCCGTTTGATGCTGTTGGAGAGGCTGTTGCAGACCTTACCTCAGCTGCGTAACGTTGGAGGCGTCCGTGCCATTCCTTACATGCAGGTAGTTTACTGAAAGAAAGATCAAGAGATGCTATTGTTCTAACCGTTTTTTCAACAAAATTCTGTGTGTACATTTTCCACCGTCCTCAACCCACTAAATTAAATCACATTACAAGACCTTTCTAGTTAGGTATGGAGACCATTTATCATTCTCTATAGATTGCTTTTAAGATTCCTTGTCTCTTACCAGTATGCCTAAAACCTCCTTAACATCCTGAGCCATTCAAGCAGATAGGTTTTTGTGATGACCGTGTTAATAATCAGATGTGATGGTATAAACATAATTCATGTGTCTGAATCTGGGATTCCTCCGTGGAGGGTTTTTTTTCCCTCTTGCTTTGATAATAGAACCTGGTTTCTATTGCCTCTCCCAATTTCTGTGTTTCCAGGTTATTCTGATGCTCACAACAGACTTAGATGGCGATGATGAGAAGGACAAGGGTGCTTTAGATAATCTTCTGTCACAACTTATTGCAGAACTGTGCATGGATAAGAAGGTATGGTGGTGTAAGCAAATGCAGCTTGCTAGAGTTTATGGATGGACTCTCTTCCCATTTGGGGGGATTTGTGGCAGAGTAGTATTTTAAATACCTGTTCTGAAATTTTATTTCACTTGCTTTACTTTGTGAGGACAGAGGTGGTATAGAAGTGTGACTCCCATTGGAAAGTCCGGTATTGGTATGAAATGTCATTACAAATTGTTGCCATTGTGCTCAGACTCTTAGAACTGGCTTTGGCAGCGACACAGAACATTCAGTTTATTCAGTACTACATGATGATCCTGGCATTGGTCAGGTCCTTCAGGGCTGGGGAGGTCAGGAGTCTGGGCAGGAGTTTGAGGATGTGGGGGCTCAGGGAAAGGGGAGGAGTTCAGGAGTAAAGATGGGGGGTTTGGGAGATGGCAGGGGCAGGAGGCAACCAATCCCTTTCTGTTTGAGAAGAAACAATCACATTCCATGCACATCCCATTATCTTGGCACAACCAAATCTTTACCTTGCTGTAAATTATGATAAGAGAAAGCTACAGAACAGATTTGGTGGTCCTAGTTCTTACTGTTCAGTAGGAGTTCTTGAACAAACAGTCTTATGAGCAGACAGATAGGCATAAACTCAGATATATAGTAAGTAAATATATGCTTTGTGGTCAGGAAATTTACATTGTTAACATCCATTGTTGCCATGCTGTCATTTATAAACAGGTTCCCAGGATCTTAGAGTTGGAATGTAGCTGAACAGCTGTAGAAAGTGACTGATCTCACTCTCTCTCGCTCTCTCTCTGCAGGATGTGTCTAAGAAGAATGAACGTTCTGCCCTGAATGAAGTGCACTTGGTAGTAATGAGGCTGCTTAGCGTGTTTATGTCCAGAACCAAGTCAGGATCCAAATCTTCCATTTGTGAGGTACAATCTGGAACTTTTAAATTTTGTTTGCAAGGTTGCTACGCCCAGTCTTTCACCCGGATGGGTGGCTAAGGGGATACTCTCTGAAATGGATATCCTAGAACTAAGCCTGAGTGGAAGTGCTTTGGTGTAACCTTGTGGAGAATCTACAGTGCTGCTGCATCTTGGCTGTCATGGAAGAAAACCCAGGCTGGAATTAAAGAGGGGAAACTAGCATGACAAATTGGATAAGCTAGTTCCAGTGGTCGTGGCTGAGTTAAATTCCATTGTTGATTTGGAGTAAAGGCAGCAGATAAAGGTGGTACTTAAAATAGCCTAGCAAAGGTTACTTAAACCACCTTGGCATTGAAGTGGTTAAAGGGGACTTGTAATGTGATTATTGGAAAGCAGTATGCTGCTGTGTCAACGTAAAAGTCGCTAAGAGGATTCCTTAGATATTTGTTGCTAAAAGGTATAATAATGCATAAAAACAGTATGTGTGGTGGGAAGAAGATTAATAAAAAAGCGCAGAGGTTAAAAATTTAGTCTGAACTGCATCAAATTTTAATGAGCTTATGAGCTGTGGGGTTTGTTTGGATTTACAGGGCTGCTTTAATAGTTTTATTTACAGTAGCTTTTTCTCTAGCCTTTGTTATTCACTTGAGCTTCCTGCAGAAATCAAAACTCGTGTCTTGTAGAATGCAGGTGGAGTAATACCTGGGTGGGGCAGAGCCTCTGAGCGGCATCTGCAACAGCGACTCTTTCTTGAGCGGTGCTCACCCCCAGCTGGCCAAATCCCAGATAAACAAATAGAAATCCCACTTTAAAAAAAAACCAACAAAACCCCAACGTAGTCTTCTAATCCACAGCTCAGTGGCCTCTGGCACATGTGTTGAGGGGAGATTAGACTTAGGAGGAGATTGTATTTGTTTTTCTTTACTAAGCGCTTGTTCAAAAGAGGCTCTGTAAATATTTCAGGGTTTGTTTTTTTTAAAAGAAACTCAAACTCCAACTATGAATGCTGCCTCTAAAGTTTCAGTGTCCTCCTACCCCGATGTCTGCAAATGCCTTGTTCTCATTACTGAAACTACTAGTTTTTAGGAATGGAGTAACCTTTTTCCCCCTCTTTCAGTCCTCGTCCCTCATTTCCAGTGCTACAGCTGCTGCATTGCTGAGCTCTGGAGCAGTAGATTACTGTCTGCATGTTCTGAAGTCTCTGCTGGAATACTGGAAAAGCCAGCAGAATGATGAGGAGCCTGTTACCACCAGTCAGCTGCTGAAACCCCACACTACTTCTTCTCCACCTGACATGGGCCCCTTCTTTCTCCGGCAATACGTCAAGGTGAGTTTGGCACCATGCCATCATCAATTGTAACCTGCATCAACATCTAGCCAGAGGCATATAGCTCTTCATTGCCAAAGTGCTGTAGGATTACCTAGCATGTGTCTCTCTCCATCCATTTCAAATTTGTCTTCCTGAGTTCTTACAGTCCTCATAGACATTTGGGACTGCTTGATGCTCTGACACCAGAGCTATTTTTGTAGTTGCATTCCTGCACCATGCAGTTTGTCGGCACTGCTGTCAGTCATTGTCTCTGGTTTGTGTGTTCATCTTCCTGAAGGGACACTGCTGTATCAGGTGACTTCTTTTGTTTGGCACGCAAAGATCCACAAACCACTGCTGTGTTCTCCCTGGCAGTTGTTGGAAGAATTACAGTCATGATTTACAAGCCTAAATCCTACGCTTGTTCCACCACCATGGTGTCTTTTGTAAACTTCCTCTGGTGTCAAGTCTTTGTTTTACACAGAGGTGCAGTACAGTGGAAGCATAATTAAACGATAAAGAGCTTTCTAGTTTGAAGAATAGAATGTTAACATTTTTAAGGACAGGAAAACCCTGCTGTACCGTAATCACTTCATTTTATTGCTATCACCATAGGGACTCACTGCTTTTGTGTTCATCTGCCAATCAAGGGTTTTCATCCTAGTTGTAAATGTGCTATTGAGAATAAATGGTATAGCAATAAGGATCATTCTGATTTATAGAAAACAAATTAGTTTTCCTCCTTGCTTACTATGCTTGGAAGCTAGGAGTGCTGAGTGCTCAGTGTTCATACCCCATTAAGTGTAGCTTAACCCACTGAGTTTCTTGGCTTCAGGGTCATGCTGCAGATGTTTTTGAGGCTTATACTCAGCTTCTGACAGAGATGGTGCTGCGATTACCTTATCAAATCAAGAAAATTGCTGACACGAACTCCCGGATCCCACCACCCATCTTCGATCATTCTTGGTTCTACTTCCTGTCTGAGGTAGGTAAAGAATAAGTGGCACTCCTAGAAGTGGGATGTAGGATTTGTGTGTAGTAAGAACGGAAGTAATAATAGTGTCCTCCCTGGGAGGGATCTGTCTCTGGCGTGAGTAGTCTGAGATCGTTTTCTTGCTCCACCAGGTAAGAGAGAGAGCTTTTCAGTACTGTATATGTCTATACCAAACAAGTATCTCTGGAAGAGGTTGCTGCAATAATAGTATTGCCATTGCTAGCCATAATTCAACACTCTGTTGCTCTAGAATCACTCGTGATCTAGAATGCAGATTTGTTGCTAGTACTTCACTGATGTTCTTTAAAACAAATTATAGGTTTGGGATGTGCATTTATTTCAATTAGTAGCTTAGGTTTGTGAGTTTTCCCCATGCACACATACGCATGCCTGTTTTCCACAGGCAGACACACAGCATCCCACCTCTGTCATAATCTGTAGTGCAGCAGTTAATTCAAGAGAAGGTTCCTTTAGTAGGGCTTGTTCAGACCATTAACCTGACTTAGCTCATAGGTAGCTTGTATAACCAGGGCTCAACAAATAATACAGTCTACTCACCCATGGCGAGTAGATTGTAACCTGGAAGAGCCGGGTTTGGGTGATCTGCGCATGCGCAGAACGCCGGACAGCGTGTCTGGCGAGCAGGGCTCGCTGCAGTTCGACGATCCTTGTGTGTAACTATGCATGGAACGAACCTGCAGGATATAATTTCATGCCCTCTAGTTCTAGTACTGCATAACATTACTGTGCAGCTTCTTTTCTGCCCAAGGTTCATTATGTTGATGGTCCTAGCACGTTCAAACTGAGAAGCTGCTAAATGCATTTCCATTTCCTCTTTTACTGTGGAAATAATAGTTCATGTTACCTTGACATCTTGTGACTGCTGTAATATAGATCAAGCACTGTTGATTTCACAGCATTTATATTTAATGCTTTATGTTTTGTCTAGTATTTGATGATCCAGCAGACTCCGTTTGTACGCCGCCAAGTCCGTAAACTCCTGCTCTTCATCTGTGGCTCAAAGGAGAAGTACCGCCAGCTCCGGGACCTGCACACTTTGGATTCTCATATTCGCGGTATCAAAAAACTCCTGGAAGAACAAGGGATTTATCTTCGGGCAAGTGTGGTCACTGCAAGTTCAGGCTCTGCCCTACAGTACGATACACTGATCAGCCTGGTAAGGAGAATTTTCTTTCAGTAGGAAAAAAAGGATATGTTTATAGTATATATGTGTATATAGAGAGGCATGCTGCATTTAAAAAAAAAAGTGGTGACATCAGTAGAAGAATTGACGTGCTGTTTAATCCCATGCTACTCTGCATTTCAGATGGAACACTTGAAGGCTTGTGCAGAGATTGCCACGCAGCGAACAGTGAACTGGCAGAAATTCTGCATTAAAGATGACTGTGAGTTGTCTCCCTGACAGTATTTTGGAGAACAGAGGGTGTAAGGAGGCTTTCTCAGCTCTCTGCTGAAAGAGTTTCTATTTTGACATTTAGCTCTAGAGAACAGAAAGTGGGAGAGGTCAGCTTGAAGTTCCCCAGGATTGGTTTATAACCCTAAAGATCAGTGTTCATTGGTAGCTTCTGTTCTGTGAAATGAAGTAGGCAGTGTTGGCTCTAATGGGAATAGCACTGGACGGGGGGGAGAGACATAATTCTGTTCCTGGCATTGTCGTTGGCCTAAAGCAAATGTCCCACTTATCGTATCTTCCCTCTCTCTAGTCAAGTAAATGAGGTTCTTCTGTCTTTCAGAATAACTTTTTTTGGGTTCTCTTAACTTACTTTATTAAGATTTAAACTTTTTCTCTCCTCCCTCCACAGCTGTTCTCTATTTTCTCCTACAAGTGAGTTTTCTGGTAGATGAGGGAGTGTCCCCAGTTCTTCTACAGCTGCTGTCCTGCGCTTTGTGTGGCAGTAAAGTGCTGCCTGTGACTTCATCTTCTGGATCATCTAGCACCTCTTCTGCATCAGCTCCAGCAGCAGCAGGTACTGGGCAGCCAGCAACGCAGAGCAAATCCTCCACCAAAAAGAGCAAGAAGGAAGAAAAGGAAAAAGAACGAGAAGGTGTGCTGCAAGCTGTTAGCCTATTTGTACTGTTGTCCTGTTCTGCTTCTAGTCCATAAAAGGCTGTTAGCCAGGGGATAGAAATGGTGTCCCTGGCCTCTGTTTGTCAGAGGCTGGAGAGAGATGGCAGGAGACAAATCGCTTGATTATTGTCTTTGGTCCACCCCCTCTGGGGCACCTGGTGCTGGCCACTGTCAGCAGACAGGCTACTGGGCTACAGACCTTTGGTCTGACCCAGTACGGCCATTCTTATGTTCTTACATTCTGGTAACAGAAACACACTTTTGCTCAGCTTTGAGACATGCACAGCTCTTGGCAACATGAAGAAACACACTTATGGACATAAGGCCAATTTTATTGTAATTTTCACATTTATCAGAATGGGTTAGGAATGGAGATGAGCTTCCTTAAAATTGGTGGAGAAATAAATGTGAAGTGCTGAGGAATTCTCAGACCCTTCATCAATGCTTAATAAATTGCCTGGATCTGTAATTCAAATGGGGATCGTAGTATATGCAATTTGTGCTAGCATCACAGTTCTTACCATGCAAACTTCCTAGGTGATGATGTGGTGAGAGTTGAAGCAACTACTGGAGCTGCACGCTCAGCTCCTATGTGTCTGCACTCAAACTTCTCACCTCAGGGCCAGCATATGATTTTGGGAGCCCCTCTTAGTGCCTGTCCCTCATCTCTGGGTTTGTGTGCATAGGCGAATAAGTTTAAAGGGAGTTGGTTCTTGTAGGTATTGAACCCACAGCTCCACGTTCCCCAGCTTTCCACTGTGTAACACTCTAGTGCTGTGCTTCACGTCATTATTACACAGGGCACCTTCCACTCCCCACTCTCCCTAAGGAAACCCCTTGGGGAGATCGATTCTGGCAGCAGGATGAGCTGCTGGTATGGATCTTCCTGAGAATACAATACATCTATAAAACTCCCTGGCAGCTTTTCAGATGTTCACTGCTTTCATTAGTTACAGATGCTAGCTTCCATTTCCTGGAATTAAAGATGGAGGGTGCACTCATTCAGAACTATGGTAGAATCTCATAGTTAGACAACCTTGGGAATGTGGGTTGTTAACTCTGAAATGATCATAACTCCCAACAAAACATTTTGGTTGTTCTTTCAAAGGTTTACATTAACTTAATACAGCTTTGAAACTTTTCTATGCTGAAGGAAAATGCTGCGTTCCCTTTATTTTTTTTTTAGTAGTTTACATTAACCCAGCATTTTATTGTATTTGGTTTTTTTTGTCTCGGCTGCTGCCTGATTGTGTACTTCTGGTTCCAAATAAGGTTGTGGTTGAGGGTCTGTACCTCTGGTGTTTTGTATATAAGGTTCTACTGTAGTTCCAACCCAGAAACTTGTTTGTTGTTCATGAACACTTGCAGTTCCCACGGGGGGGGGGGGTGTGTGTGTGTGTGTGTGTGTGTCTCTTCTACCATGCTTTCAGTGAAAAATACATTTAACAACTTGAGATGCATTCAAGCCATCTTGTTTCTTTTGTGCTCTTTTGACTTGTCATTTGCTGTTCTCCAGGAGAGAGCTCTGGCAGCCAAGAAGACCAGCTGTGCACAGCTCTGGTGAATCAGCTGAATAAATTTGCTGATAAGGAAACACTTATTCAGTTTCTGCGCTGCTTTTTGCTGGAGTCCAACTCCTCCTCTGTGCGATGGCAGGCACACTGCTTGGCACTCCACATATACAGGTGTGTGCTAATGGGCTTATCCAAAGCCACAAATCTTCTCATAGATAGATCCTTTGAGGCAGATAAAATTATATGGTGAATTACAGTGCATAGACTTGTCACTTCGTAGTACTTGGGTTCTGTCTGTGTTCGATGCTGTGAAAGTCACAACATAGTCTGTAATCTCCTTTGGATAGAGTGAGTCTAAGATGGACAGACAAAGCACTTATTTGTCTGAAGTCTTGGTGCTAAGTTGCCCATATTAAGGGCAGGTTAGATAGACATCTATCAGGGATGGTCTAGACAGTACTGGGTCCTGCAATGAGGGCAGGGGACTGGACTCGATGATCTCTCGAGGTCCCTTTCAGTTCTAGTGTTCTATGATTCAATATGTATTTTGAGACCCCTCCGGCAGACAGTATCATTTTAGGACCTGTTTCCACCATTTATGCAGTTAATAGTACTTCTGGCTCATTTGCTGGCATTGATTTTGATCATAACCTGACGGGAATATTCTCTTTCTGCTGTGTGGAGTCTGAGCTATCTGTTCCATTCCGTACAGCTTGGAATTCCCGAGAAAATGGCTTTCTTTACTCTAGCGAGTTGCATACTAATATTATTACCAAGTGGTGCACATGATCATTTATACGCAGGGCAAAATTAAATGGCCTGAACTCCTTCAGCTTCTTCTATGGCTAGTTGTCACAGAACCACTTAGCAAGGTGCTAGACTTAGTGCACTGGAGGAGGGAGGAGTTATGTATCAAACTTTATTTGGTACTTTGAAGAAATCTAGACCAACTGTAGTGTTTCCTATCTGTTTTGTGCATCCTATGAGAGCTGGGTACAAAAAGCATATATATAAACCGATCTCCACAAACAGATTTGATTTGTAATCTATCCATCAGGAACTCAAACAAATCTCAGCAAGAGCTGCTGTTAGACCTCATGTGGTCAATATGGCCAGAACTCCCAGCCTATGGACGGAAGGCTGCCCAGTTTGTGGATCTCCTGGGATACTTCTCTCTGAAAACACAGCAGACTGAGAAAAAGGTAAGGTGTCGCCTTGGGACAGTTGAGTGAGGGTCTCTCTCACTTATTTTTTCCCAAATGCATGCCCATTCTCAAGGGGTTACGGGTAACTTTAATGACTAGAGTTGATCATATGTGCTGTTAAAACATTTTTGATGGAACATTTCGGTGTTGAAATTTTCATCAAAACTTCATTTTAATTTTCCCAAAAATGGATTTTTTCCCACTGAAAAACACTTCCTCAATAAAACTAATAAAACTTTGAAGAGATGTTTTGACAAAAATAAAAAGCCCTTTTTCAAAAGTTTTCACAAAAAAAAGTAATTTCCCAGCCAGCTCTAATTTATAGGTATCTATCGCCTTCAAGTCTAAGTAGTACTTTATAGTCTTTATTATTAAACTAAAAGAAGGGCAAATAGTATGTTTCTCAGGGCCTGTAGTATTATGGGATGCTCTAGTAATTGTGCATTTATATGCACAAGAGGTGAGAGCATTCCACAGACATTTGGCAGTAATCTCATTTGTTAAGGGTTGTATCATCACTGCAGTAAAAGTCTAATTTTAGCACCAGGGAAATTTTGTCTCTCTCTAGTGCATGCATCCTTTATGGAACTGAAAGGCCGTAAGAAGGGAAAAGCTGTATGTCTGTCCGGGGCGGTTGTAATCACAAATTTGGCTTTGGAATCACATTGGAAGGTGCAGAAAAGATTATGTGGTTACTTGCCCAAGTCGCTTTTTAACTTTTGTCTCCAACTGAAGTTGGTCAAGTAAGACGATTGCCTCACCCATCTCACTTATTTCACTGTATTTCAGTTGAAGGAATACTCCCAAAAGGCCGTTGAGATCCTCAGGACCCAAAACCACATCCTTACCAATCATCCTAATTCCAACATTTACAAGTGAGTTCTTCCTCCAGTACGTTTTAAGTACTTTTCAGCTGCACTCTACAAGGGTGTGTAAATGTTTCATTAAAATAGTGATTAGGGTCAGTCCTCAGCTGAAAACACACACTTGCTGCAACTGGTCTTAAGAAAATAATCAAACTAAATCTGTTCCGCTTGTCTGAATGACTTGTCTTTAAAGCAGAGTGAATGCCAAAGTATAGGTATTTTAAATGCTTTCTCTATGCAGCACGCTATCTGGCTTGGTGGAATTCGATGGCTATTACTTGGAAAGTGATCCTTGTCTTGTCTGCAACAATCCAGAAGTGCCATTCTGTGTAAGTGACCAGCTTTATTTGGGTGCTCTTCCAACTGTAGAGATCTCAGCTTTTATAGCAGTCTAATGTGCAATGTTTCTCCATTTGTTGGCTGAGGATTTTAATAGCACCCTTGTTTCTCTTCCCAGTACATCAAGCTGTCTTCCATCAAGGTGGATACACGGTACACCACTACTCAGCAGGTGGTGAAGCTAATTGGCAGCCACACCATTAGCAAAGTGACTGTGAAGATTGGAGATCTGAAAAGGACCAAAATGGTCCGGACTATCAACCTCTATTATAACAACAGGACAGTGCAGGCCATAGTGGAGCTGAAAAACAAGTATGTACTTCTTAGCTTTGACAGTGGTGTCCAGATATTTTTCTTGGCCAAAATACAAGTTTGATTTGATGCAGATTGTTTCTGGAGTAGGATATGATCCTTTCCTGAACAAGAGGACTTGATTTCAACTTCTAGCTCCTCAGCTAAGGCATGCTGATCAGGGTGTGCACTTAGTGAAACTCACTTCTCCCTATTGAAGGGTGGGGATAAGAGATTTGACACAATAGGTTAGGCTGTAAAATTCTTGGACCCATTTGATCCCAGAATAGAAAATCTATTGGCATGAAATTGCTGTCCCTGCAACAGGGTGATGTGGACTTAGAATGAAGATAAAGTGAAAATGAAGATAATGAATATTGGTTCCAATCCTATTTCCTATTGAAGAGTTGAATGATGTACCATTGAAGGTGCTGGCTATGCCCTGAGCAGATGAGTCTTGAGAAAAGGGTCTGTCTTACATACTACCTAAACCTGTGTTTTCCTGGGATTTTTGAATTGAGAAGGCCCTCACAGATGGAGAGTGATCTCTTGATGAATCTGAGATAAACAGATTGTTCATCCTTGCCTATAATAAGCCCCCCTCTTTTGGCACACGATATGAAATGACAATAGAAATGTTTTAAATAAATAGTGTCGTAATTTGTCATTTCCAGACATCATGATGTGTCCTTTAAACTGAAATTGTAGAAGGATTGTGTCCTTGAGCTGACCTACAGCTCCTTAATTCCTCGGAGCTAAATCTCTATTTCCTAACCTAGTTGAGGAGTTCGAAAAGTCTGCTTGCCCCAGTCTTACTACTTTACCCCTTCATGTCTCCAGTCTACTATCCCGCAGCCCTTTGTTGTTCTATACATGAAGATTGACCTGGTGTTCCTTGGGTCCTTAACTCAAATAATTTTTGGTTTTCTTAATTTAAATCATTGCTCTGGGGTAGGGCTGGGGATGAGGGGTTCAGGATGCAGGCTGCCTCTGAGAGGACAACCCCAGCCCCCTCTCACTGCAGCAGCTTGGGGCCAGGTGACCGCTGCAGCAGGCACAGCTAAGAGAAGTGTGCATGTCCCCCAGCTGGGGGACAGACACACACAGACAGGCAAACTTTTTCATATATATATATATATATATATATATATATATATATATATATATATATATATATATATATATATATAAAATGAGTCCCTTTCTCTACCTCTGCCCCCTGCTGTCCCAATGGGATTATAGCTACCCTGTCCCCATCTCTGGCACTCTTACAGATGGGGTAACTGGAGTGCAAAAAGGTTAAATGACTGACCTGAGACCACCTGAGAAGTCATTAATAGAGCTAAAAATAGGATCCAGATCACCTGACTCTCATATCCTGCTTTAAACATTAGAAAGCACTCCTTTTTAACTTTATATGGAGCCTAACCCACATTTGCTTATATATTTTTCTTTTCTTCTGGAGACCACCTCACCAGACTCATATCCTTTTAGTGTAAGAATTAGTCTATTCCTGCTGTTTGTTAGAAATTCTAACCCTCAGTGACATCACAAATGGCTTCCTAGGAGAGGATTATATCACAACGAGAGGGTTCTAACGTCATCTTGGCACTAAGAAGTAGGAGCAGATGAGATCTTTAGAAAGAAGTATCCTGTTTTCTTACTGAGGTCCTTATTAATAAAGAGGTGAAAATCCTTAGGTAAAAAATGTCTGTAAAATTAACTTTTTTTCCATGAGGCATCAACAGCTAAACAGTCTCTTGTGGAAAAGAGTACAGGTTGGACTTCTCTGGTCCGGCACCCTCGGGACCTGACCGGTCCTGAACGAGGGAATTTGCCGGACCAGGGGAAGTCCCCTGCTACCGCTTCCCCTCCCCGCAGCTGGCCCTAGCTGTCCCCTCCCCACACTGGGCTGCCATATTGCTGCGGCCCCAGCAACTTGGACTAATGTGTCTCTAGCCCCGCTACCAGAGCTGCCCTGACTGCTGTGCTGTAGGCCCTGACCCTGCTACTGGGACTGCCGTGGCTGTTGCGTTCCCAGCCCTGCTACCAGGGCTGCCACGTCCCTGGCCCCAGCCCTGCTACTGGGGCTGCTGCAGCTGCCACATCCCTGGCCTCGGCCCTGCCACTGAGGCTGCCGCATTCCCAGCCCCACTTTTGGGGCTGCCGCAGCCCTGATTATACTACTAGGGCTCCAGCCCCGGTCCCAGCAGCTCCAAGCCTACAGCCCTCTTGCCACTGTGTCTCCTAGCCAGGACTCAGTGGTCCAGGAACATCTGTGGTCCACTGGACGAGGGAGTCCTGATTTTTAGAGGTTCAACCTGTATAATGGCTTGTTAAAGTGTAATTTCTAGCTATATATCATATCAATATAGAAGCTAAGAAAATGAATCCTAGAACTGGTCTCCATTCATCCTGTTAAAAATAGATATTGAGTTGATAGTTGTGTTCGGCGCCAGTGTGTGTGGTTGAGAGGTTACTGTTCTGTTAAATGAATGTTTCTTTCTCTCCTTCCCAGGCCTGCTCGTTGGCACAAAGCCAAAAAGGTACAGCTGACCCCAGGCCAGACAGAGGTGAAGATTGACTTGCCGCTACCCATTGTGGCTTCAAACTTGATGATTGAATTTGCAGATTTCTATGAGAATTACCAGGCCTCCACGGAAACCCTGCAGTGCCCTCGATGCAGCGCATCTGTCCCAGCCAACCCTGGGGTGTGTGGGAACTGTGGTGAGAATGTGTATCAGTGCCACAAGTGCAGGTGGGTCTATAATTCCTCCAGCCAGGGCCTATCACTGTTTACTATGTCAGATGCTTAGCAAACATTCAGTTGCCTGTTTAAATCAGAATCATAGTGCACAAATATAAAACAGGCTTTCAGAGATACAATGTGAATATTGCCAAGTAACAGAAACCAAATAGAACATCCAAAACTATAATAAAAAAAAATTAAAAAGTTGCATAGTCAAGCCCTTGGGAACTAGAAAATGCCAGAATTAAAGTTGCCCATGGGATCTTAATTTGGAGCTTTTGTTGATGTCGTCTGATGATCCCATCCTGGGTTTTTTTCCACATGACCTGAGTCTCAGTCATTGCGCAGGATGGATGGTGCTCACTGGATGAGTCTCTCACTACTCAGTGTTTTGTTTTAGTCTCATTGTTTGCAATCTGGCCACAGATCTCATTTACTGCTACTGTTCAAACCCTGCTCTGTGTAAAATGGTTAATTTACATCTCTCTCCCTGAACTCCCCCATTGGGTTCCCTGTCTCCTTGTCCAGTATCTTCTCCTCTTAGTGGCTTTTTGTGCCAGTCTCCGTGTCCAGCTAGTCTGTCTCCTCCCAACTCTGTAGGATCCAAGGTGCTTTGCAATTTCTTTAGCAGGATCTTGTTGGCATAGGGCTCATGCTACACTGTCTTATACCAGGACATGAGAAAATTGTGTTGTTAAAAGGCACCCAATATGCTGCAAGTGGGTCAGGTTCTTGTGAGACTGCCAACAGGTATTGACAACTTGGGTGTTTTAATGCCCACTCATTTTGTTTGTGCTAAGAGTGTGTGCGTGCACACAGAGAAGTTCAAGCCTTTCCCACTGTAATTTGCGCACACGCTCAATTCTCTCTGTATTGGTCCCTTATTCTTCTGCTTTACTTTTCAGATCCATTAATTATGATGAGAAGGATCCTTTCCTTTGCAATGCCTGTGGGTTCTGTAAATACGCTCGCTTTGACTTCATGCTGTATGCCAAGCCTTGCTGTGCTGTGGATCCAATAGAAAATGAAGAGGATCGGAAGAAGGTGAGGCTAGTACAAGTGGTTTCCTAACAAAACACAATATCCTTTGGCTATTTATAGGGCTAAAATGCTGGGACAAAAAAGAAAACAAACAAAACAAAAAACCATTGCGAAATGCAAATGTGTAAAAGACAACAAAAAAAAGGGGGGGAAATGTTTTTCTTAGCTCTGGGGGAGGGGAAGGGGCTTGTGCGGAGGGGAGGGGAGGAGGTCAGGAGAAGAAGAAGAAGAAAGGGGAAGGCACGAAGGGACGGGGTGCAGAAGAGACAAATCCCAGGGGGCCAAGGGCAGACAGTGAGGAAAAGGGCAGGAGGGGAGGTGTCAGTGGGAGGGGGGAACAGGGTGATGCTGGGAGAGGAGAGGGTAAGGGTACTGGGGGCTAGAGGGAGGAGGGGGAGGTGCTGGGAGAAGGCTTGAAAGAAGGGGTGGGCATGAGGAAGGTGGGGATGGAGCAAGGCATGTGTGAGGGCACGGGCATGAGGGGAATGGGGGCAGAGGGTGCTGAGGAGGTGGGTATCAGGGAAAAAGAGGGCAAAGGGAGCAGGGGCAGTGAGGGAAGCGGGAGGAACCAGGAGGGTGCAGGTGCCAGGAGATTCTGGGGGTGAAGCAGAAGGGCAGACACCTGCAGGGGAGGGATCAGCATCAGAGGAGAGAGGCAGGGCAGGTGTGCAGAGGGAGGTGTTAGGAGAGGGGATGAGGAGGGGTAGCTCACATGATCAGAGTGGGGCTGCTGGAGGAGTGGGCACAGGGTGGAGAGAATGGCTGGTGGAGGGGGGTAGGTCTCAGGAAGGCTAAGGGCAGCGAGAAGGGCAGGAGTCAGGACAGCAGAGGAGGGTGAGGGGTTGGTGGGCAGCAGGCACCAGAGGAGCTGATGGAGCAAGGGGAGGAGACATGGCAGAAGAGGGGAAAGGTAGAGGGTTATAAGATATTTATTAATAACTTGGGTGATATTTATTAAGAACGTATTAGTAATTACTGTTCTTATTCTTATTAGGAATTTATGCCATTAAAAAAACCACTTTTTTTGGGGGGGGGGAGGTGGCGAGTCCCTTTTTTGTCTGGCGAGTAGGGTTTTCCATAATTTGTCGACCCCTGATCATGGAGGTAAGCTTGCTTTGTCTCTGAGCCTTGGACAGGATCCCTTTCCCAACTCCAGCATGTCAGGGATGTAAAGCACAAGATCTCACTTGGTGCTTTCTTGTTGTATCAGGAGGAGGCAACTCTAAAAAGTAGAACCCAATGGCTTTCCTTCACTTGGCAAAGCAGCCATCTGGTGCTGTATCTTTTCAGTTCAGTGAATGTAGGGCTCTGGGGTGAGTTGTGTTTGATTACAGTATTATTTGTTGTTTAAATTAGGGTACTGCCTAAGAGTCATGGACCAGGGCCTGTTGTGCTAGGTGCTGTACAAGCATAGAACAAAGGACAGTCCCTGCCCCAAAGTGATTCCAATCTAAGTATAAGACCGAAGATGACACATGGATACAGACCGGGAGTATAAGGAAGCAATAAGACAGTATTGGTCAGCAGGGGAGACAGTGGTGTCTGTGCATCAGCCCCCTAACGAATGTCATGGAATTCTGTAGGCGTCATAGGAAAGGAGAATTTAAAGTGGTTTCTCAACGAAAATAATGAGGTGACTTTGCACGTTTGAGGCTCTCCTCCCAAGGCCGCATGGGAGAAAGCGCAAACAAATCCTGGTTCTATACTGTCGTCTTCATACACAAATTAAGTTAATCTAACTAGATGTTGTGTGCTTAGTCTCTGACTTGTGACCATGATGGCTTCCAGCAGCCGTATACTGAAAGCCTTGAAGATATCACTGCCTATCAGTAAGACACACTGAGGGACAGAAATGATGGATGAATCAACAGCTGCTTCTGCTGGAGGGTGTAAACCTATTTAAAAGTGGAATAAAAATCTTGTGTGAATGTAAGTGACAAATTATTTTTATTTTCTTTCTTCTAAGGCAGTAACAAATATCAACACTCTTCTGGACAAGGCTGACAGAGTCTATCATCAGCTGATGGGACACCGACCGCAGCTGGAAAACCTGCTGTGTAAAGTAAACGAGGCTGCTCCTGAAAAGCCACAGGTAATGTGAGATAGACAAATCCCAATATAAGGCACAACTAACCGTAGCTTTGACTTGGCTTAATAATACTCAAGCAGGGCTCCACCGCAGACAGCTTGATGTTTGTGTAGTCCTCTCATGTGACTAAACTCATGTGCTTTAAACTTGCTGATTGATTTCTGCTTCTTCCTGTGTTTCAGGATGACTCTGGTAGCAGTGGTGGGATCAGCTCCACTTCAGCTAGTGTGAATAGGTACATACTTCAGCTAGCACAGGAGTATTGTGGTGACTGCAAGAACTCGTTTGATGAACTCTCCAAGATCATTCAGGTATGAATAGTCACTCTGTCAATCTGGGCAGCCCAGGTGCGTGCGTGCGTGTGTAAAAATAAATAAATAAAACAGAAAGCGCATTGTGCCTGTTCTAAATTGATCCCCTGTAATAATAATAATAATAATAAGGGCTGTCCTGCAGAAGAAATGGAGCCAGCTGGGTTTTCAGTAAACTCTTGAGCTACCTTTCCAGAACGGTATGGTAGCTGTTAATTCTCAGGCACTGTGAACCAACCTTTTTCTAGTAACATATTGTATGTAATGGGTAGAAAGTTTTCGGCTGGTTAGAGGAGATACCTGGGATTCAGGCTAGGATTCCTCAGTTGTCTTGCTAGTTCTGCCACTGATGTGTGGCGATTTTCTCCAGGTAACTTTGCCTTTCTGCTTTCCTCTTCTGTCAAATGGAGATACAGACTACAAGTTGAACTTCTCTCATCTGTGGCAGGACCACAGATGTTGCTAGGCAAGAGAGCCCTCGCCACATAAGTTGAAAGTAGCTGGGAGTAGAGCCAGCAGGGCCAGTTACTTGGGGGCAGAGAGGCGCAGGAGAGTCTGCTGTCTTTCAGGTGACGGGGCAGGGAGAAGCTGCTGCCTTGTGCAGGCCCGGGCGGCTGGGGGCAGGGAACCCAGGAAGCAGCTGCCACCCCATACGGAGCCGGGCAACTTGGGGCAGGAAGCAGAATCATAGAATCATAGAATACTAGGACTGGAAGGGACGTCGAGAGGTCATCGAGTCCAGTCCCCTGCTCTCATGGCAGGACCAAATACTGTCTAGACCATCCCTGCTAGACATTTATCTAACCTACTCTTAAACATCTCCACAGATGGAGATTCCACAACCTCTCTGGGCAATTTATTCCAGTTTGACTACCCTGACCATTAGGAACTTTTTTCTAATGTCTAACCTAAACCTCCCTTGCTGCAGTTTAAGCCCCATGATAGTTCAGGGGGCAGCAGAGCCTGGCAGGTGGACAGGAGGCTGTCAGGCCTTTAGGTTCTCCTGGGGTGGCAACCTGGAGGGTAGCCCCAGAAGAGCACGGAGGCCTGACCTCCCTTGGTCCAGCAAACTCCCTTGTTCGCAACTGCTCAGGCCTTGAGAGTGCTGGACAGGCAAGTCCAACCTTGTACCTATCTTGTAATTGTGGTGTGTGGTTTATAAATTACTCTTTAAATTACGTTGAGCTCTTTAGATAATAAGGACTCTGTATGAAGTATACTGTCAAAAGGACCATAGCTTGAGACCTGAATAAATTCAAAGATGGTCACGATTTTGTGTTTAGTTCTATTGAAATATGACCTGTAAAAGTTAGTTCACCAGCATTAAACTTCACCTGCATTAGGAAGGGTTAAATTTTGCTGTTTTAATTTCTTCTCCTTTTTTTGTGTGTTTGCAGAAAGTTTTTGCTTCTAGAAAGGAGCTCTTGGAATATGATCTCCAGCAGAGAGAGGCAGCGACCAAATCCTCACGAACCACTGTCCAGCCCACATTTACCGCCAGCCAGTATCGTGCTTTGTCTGTCTTAGGCTGTGGCCACACATCTTCTACAAAATGCTATGGCTGTGCTTCAGCTGTCACTGAACACTGCATAACACTGCTGCGGGCCCTGGCAACCAACTCTGCCATCAGGCACATTCTTGTGTCCCAAGGCCTTATCCGAGAGCTGTTTGACTACAACCTGCGCCGTGGCGCAGCTACAATGCGGGAGGAGGTCCGTCAGCTCATGTGCCTTCTTACCAGGTTAGACTTGGCTCTGCGTCTGCTTGAGTCATAACTGTTGGTTGCAATTTTAGTGAAGTAGATGCACTAATGGTAGATCATTTGAAGTAGCCATATCACCACATTACTGCATCTGGTACCACAGCTCCCCATTATTGAAGAGGCAGCAAGAACTGCACTCTGTCAGCAAGCTTAGTACTGACACAGAGACCTGCTTTAGTTAACCCAGTTCACCCAAAGACCAGTTGAGCTCTTCCACTGCAGTGCTAACTGTGGATCATTTTGAGCGGGTGTTGGCATTGTAAAGGATATAACGCTTGCACATCTGGTCAAGCTTTTCCTTTAGCACTCCCCTTCAAATAAACATTTCTGTTTCATTGCTGAGCTCTGGGAAACTACTTGAGTAGTGAGGGCGAGTGTTCACACACACTTCCACATGTACGAATACTGTTTCTAGTGATTTCAGCAGTGGAATGGGAGTTGGACATCCTGAACTCTCTTTCTGCTATTTACACTGACTTTCTGTAGATCAGCATTTTCAAAAGTAGCCACAATTTTGAGTGCCTTGGTTTGAGACAGCCTAAGCATATTTTTAGAAGGTTCTCAGCATTTCAGCAGGAGTTTTAAATGCTCAGTACTTCAGAAAATCAGTGACAGCATCTGAGTTTTTGCATCCTACACACATTGGGCATTAGTGTCCTCCTCTGTAGAATTCTACCTTCCTTATCTGGGATGCTGAGGTGTAAGGGTCTCTAAGGCACACTGAGATGCTAAGTGCAAGGCACTGTGTAAGGCCGTATTATTATTTCTCCTGTTGACAGACTTGCCAAGTACCAAGGTTTTAAAAGGTTACCAGGCAGAAGTTGATTTATCAAGTTCTTTTCTGTTAGAAAAGTGTGGGTTGGACAGGTTTACTATAAATTTTTGATGAACTAGACTGAAATGAAAGTTGCTTTGTATATCTGAGAGAAATGTCAGCAAGCAGTGTTTCATAGCATTTACTTTCCTTCCGGAAACAGAGACAATCCAGAGGCCACACAACAAATGAATGACCTGATCATTGGGAAGGTTTCTGCAGCCCTGAAAGGACATTGGGCAAACCCTGATCTGGTGAGGAACTCCAGCATTTTACTGTTTCTCTTCTTTCTGTCCTACCCCTCTCCAGTGACCTTTTGATTTTAGTACCGTAGATACTCGTTCATAAGCTTAATTTTTTTAGTTAAAAAAATCCCACTGTAGAGAACGGGGGATTGGCTTATGAACGGATTCTTCTACTGGCAAGAGGGGTCAGCAAACTTCCCACGGCTCCCATTGGCTAATGGGCCCCTGCCCACTGATCTTTTAGCTTGGCTGCATGTAGCTCAGCTATACAATCTGCCCTCCCCGCCTGCCACTGTGATCCAAGTGCTGTGGCTGTAGGCACAGAGCCTCTCAGTTCCCAGCCAATAGGAGCTGAAAGTCTCTGTGCCTGCAGCCAGCATGTCCCTCAGCCCATACTGATGCTGATGAGCTGGGACTGGAAGTCTGTACACTAGAGTTGGCTTATAAATGGGTCATAGACTTTTTAACATTTTTAAAAAGTCTATGGGGGATCGATTTATGAATGAATGGGCTTATGTTTGAGAATATACAGTAATTGGTTTCCCCAGTCAATCCATAGTCAAGAGGGCATTTCTGTCTTGGTAGGTACTGTGGCATGGCTGGAGTCAAGCATAATGTGATATGATTGTGGGCTAGCATCCCCCCCCAGCTCTGCCAATGCATCTCAATCCTGAATTTCAGCACTCATAACTATTCCTGTCCTGGGTCCTCTCTCAAAGAAGTTTTGAATTGAGATGACCAAAATTACTGCACCTCAAACCTCAGCCCCAGGTATTGAAGAGGCAGCTAGGACTGCACTCTGCCAGCAAGCCTTCCTAAAGCTTAGTACCTTTTTCTGTTGCAGGCTAGCAGCCTCCAGTATGAAATGTTGCTGTTAACAGATTCCATCTCTAAGGAAGATAGCTGCTGGGAGCTGCGACTGCGGTGTGGTAGGTTCAAACAGCAAAGAGCGTTTAGGTGTCCGTGTGAAAATGGGAAATTTCTGGTGCAGCCCAATAATCCTAGTGCAGATGAATTGGTAACTGGGGTCAAGAGTGGGGTAGTCATCTGTGGGCTTAATGGGTGCAGTATATACAACAGGAGTGCTGGGAGGACAACACAGAGGGAGTAGAACAGAGTTGAAGCCAAGTAAGATCCTTTCCCTGTCATGGGAAGGTTTCTCTCCATGAGCATGGGATGGATCAACCCAAGGATGAGGTCTTGCCTTCTGTTAAAACTCTTGATTTGTGTATATGGTAGTATATACACAGTACCTCTTCCAAGGATTTTCCTAGCCTTACTGAATATTCATTAATGACATTAATCCCTGTGTCCTCCTTTCAGCTCTCAGCCTCTTCTTGATGGCAGTGAACATTAAAACTCCTGTAGTTGTTGAGAACATCACCCTAATGTGTCTGCGAATTCTACAAAAACTGATCAAACCACCTGCTCCAACCAGCAAGAAAAACAAGGTACTTCCCTTGATGCTTCAGACTGAGCAAAGAGACGCTTACTTGACTGAAACCTGAGACATGGTGGTGTGTGTCTTAAGAAAAAAATAGCATATTTATGGATTTCCTGTTCCTGCTCACTGCTGCTCTAGAAGCACTAGACCCCACGTGTTGCAGTACGTCTGTACTACAAGGTTTTTGCGCAGCGCAAAAACCTGTGGAGCGTTCACACCTCAAGCACATTTTTGCACAAGAAAATCTACAGTTCATCGACAGAACAAAGGGGTTTTTGCAGTGTAGGTATACCTCTGTCTACGAGGCATAACTCCTTTTTGCGCTACAGGTCTTGCACAAAAAGGCACATGTGGACACTCCACAGGGGTTTCTTATGGAAAAAGAACCTATCCGAAAAAGAACAGGTGCTCTAATGGCCATTTTGTGAATGGCCATCAGAGCTTTCGTGCGCAAGAGCATCCATGAAGTGTGGATGCTCTTTTTCACAAAAGCAATGCACTTTGAGGTGTGGATGCGCTTTTGCACAAGAAGTTTTTGCATAAGAACTCTTCCGCAAAATACTTCTTGCGCAAAAACCCTGCAATGCAGATGTAGCCTTGGAGACCAGCAACAGGGGGGTGGATATATATATCAGGTTCTCTCCACATTCTCCAGCACAGCTTTAAGATACATAGAAAGAGCATCATCAAGGCAGTAACTGTGTTACTTTATACAGGTTGTTACAGGATTTTACCCAATGGTACAATGATTGATTTTTATCACAACTGAAAATTTATAAATATAGCAAATGTGAAAGTTGTGATGAAATATTGATCAACTTTTCTCCGTGACCCATTCACAGTTGGAGCATGTCTCTCTTGATCCAGGTGTCGGACTTGGATTATTTGATGTCAGACATGGAATGCTGAACTCCATAGCTGTATCAACCTTTTACATTAGAATAAAGCATCCCCATTTAAATGATAGGTCATCAGTATCATTTGCACAAAGTAGAATGGTCTAATCTTATGTAATTGAAACTAGTATTTTGATTGCATAGAATACAAACCTTGATGGTCTAGCTGTGTCTGTCTCTTTCTGTGGAAAACTGTTTACACCGATCCATTGAGCAGGCATTCCATGTTCTTCTTCCACATGAATAGTTTGTCCCAGAGGAACAGAATTTGCTTTTTGAGGCTGTCACATACTTAAGGCTGTCTCTTTGTTTCCTAGGACATCCCTGTCGATACTCTGACCACTGTTAAACCATACAGCAATGAGATCCATGCTCAAGCTCAGATGTGGCTCAAGAGGGACCCCAAAGCATCGTATGAGTCTTGGAAAAAGTGCCTCCCTGCTAGAGGTAGAATCCTGTCCTTTTACTGTCTCTTTTCTAAATGGAGTGAAATTGTACAAAGACATTTGTATGTGTCCAGGTTTGAGTGATGACCTTGTTTGTGGGTCCAAAAATTGCTGTCTATCTCCTTCCCTCTTGTTGCAGCCGATATGATTTCTGCACTTCTGCTTCAGCTGCAGAATGAGCAGACTCCTTAAACTACAGCACCGAGCCACTTGGCTTGTGGCTTGACTCCCGGGGCTGAGATAGTCTTGGAATAAAATCAGACATTGGAGGCAGTGTGGTCTAATGGTGGGAATACAGGGCTGAGAGCTCAGAATTGAGCTCTATTTCAGCCTTGGGAAAGGTACTTTTATCTCTCTGCCTCAGTAGGCTGCCTGTTGAATGGGTTGATATAACAGCCCTATCAGGGAGGTGCTGATGAATTGTTGTCTGTGCATCATTAATTCTGAAGACTCCATCTCCTTATAATATCATTTTCAAATTCTCAAGGTCATGGGGTGAGCAGTCCCCAGTTTACCAATGTGATTATCCGTGTACAGTGTGATTATAACGTGCAGAGCTCACCTAGTGTATTGATATTTACTCTCACTTGGAGAGTTCATCGTTTGTATTGATTTGAGTATACAGTGCTGTGCACAGCTGTGGTACTATAGAAATAATCTATTAATGGCAACTTGGGTATTGAAACAAAGGGCCAACTCTGTGCCTTGGTGTCAGCACATGGAAAATTGGAGGTCCTTCAGACTTGACACAACAGAGCCGCAGAGGCAGTGGGTGTATTCTCTGGAAATAGCAGCAGGTAAGTGTGAAAATCCTCGCAGTCAACTCAGGAGCAGTTCTGATGAGTTCCCGAGGAAGTCATGTGTTGCATTTCTTGGCCAGAAGGAAGGTTGGCCCAGTATAGGATTGAAAATGCAGCAGAAGGGAGCACAGGAGATTTCCAGGCCCTGCAAGGGGTTTGGAGAATTCTGATTTCCTCTAAGAAAAGTGTTGTGTTCATAGGGAAAGGGAATTGTCTGAGCTCCTCTGCACAAACTGGTGTGTTCATAGGGAGTGGCAGCTGACAGTTCCCTTAAGCAGTGTTGATCTTTTAGGTACAGAAGCCAATGGGAAATCTCCCAGCAGAACTGAGCTTCGCCAGCTCTACTTGTCAGAAAAGTATGTTTGGAAATGGAAACAGTTCATGAGCCGACACGGGAAGAGAACCTGCCCTCTGGATCTCAAATTGGGACATAACAACTGGTTGCGACAGGTAAGCATGCTTGAGGTATCCGCTACATAACCCAAGAATTGTAGTGTGTGCTCTCAGTCGTTGATGGCTTTTATTTCTCAGCTCTATAACTGGTTATTGGTAGTATCTCATCGTACATTTGCTTTTCAAACAAACCATCACGTGTCAGAATAGCTGGGATTTGGAGACTGTGCCCACTACAACCTTTATGCAAGCTGGCTGTTCTTGGGTAGCTGGAAGAAAAGAGGTGTTGCCTCTTTAGGGACTCTTTTGTAGTAGGTGGGGAGGGAGTAGGGTTAAAGCTTTCAAGGATGAAAAGTAGGGCAGGAAGCAGTTGTAGCTGGGACTGGACAAAGTCTTTGCATTGCCTTTCCTCTGAGTGGGATGGTATTTATACCACATGCACACCTGTAGGGACCTTGCTGCCTGGCACACTGAACCTCCCCTATGGCTGGGACCATGAAAATGCCATTTAAAAATAGAACTCTCAGCTTCCTGCCGCCTTTTAAAACTCTCTGGACCTTTGAGTGACCTCGGGTTCACCTCTGGCTGGTTCCTGTCTAATCACTGCGCTTTGGTTACCACTAGTTTCAAGAGTCCTGAATGGAACCCCCCATAATGCTCCTTAATCAGCTGTCTAGCATTGAACAGTGCAAGGCAGTTCCTTTCCTCTGCTAGATCTGTGGGGCTTAGCGTTCTGCCTACAGGGATCTCACACCTCACTACATTTTGGAGCAAGAGAGATTCAAATCAAATCTAAAGGCTTGTTTTTGTGGCTAGCCCGCTGCACACGAAGTGTGGTGGATGCCTCTGCCATGTGTTGAAATGGTAGATTTTTACACTCCAGCTTGCTGTGAAGTAAGTGTTCATGTGGTGAATCCCTAGCTCTCTGGCATGGCAATACAGAGCACTACTGCGAGGCCACCAGTTGCCCCAGTGTTGGTCTCATTCTAGTGACTGTCTCTAGTTTACTTATCCATGTCCAATGGCATTTTTTGTTTCATTCTCCCACTTTAGGTACTGTTTACTCCTGCAACCCAAGCTGCCAGGCAGGCTGCATGCACTATTGTGGAAGCTCTGGCTACCATCCCCAGCCGAAAGCAGCAGGTCCTCGATCTCCTTACCAGGTATCTCACAAAAGGCATAGCTTTCTTTCTCTGCGATTCCCACTAAAACTCTCCCACTACTTCCCTAAGAATTCCCACCACAATCCCTAGAGTATAGCTCCCCTGGGCATTTACTGCTTTGTTAGACCACCACTTAACACTAATAGAACTGGTATAGGGGAGGAAAAGATGGGCACCTTACAGCTATTCTTCTACCTTGTTTCCTTACTATCGCAGTTACAGAGGGAACAATCCCTGAGCTTCCCTTCAGTTCCTCTCAAAGCCTAGCTTCCTGAACCTCACTCTGGGTGGAAACACATAGTCCAGCCACGTTCAGTTCTGGATCCTCTGGGCTGTTCCCCATCCTTGTTAATATGACAAACTCAGCTGCATTGGACATGTGTAAGCCCCTTCATCCCTAGGGTCTGTGACCAGCGTGTTGACTAAAAAGACTCAAAGTCCTCAAAACAACACGGTATTTGTTCCTTCCCCCAGATGCACAGTGTGCACAGAGCAATAAATAATTTTTTTTTTAAACAAAGTCTTACACTGTAATCAATCCTTGCCAAGTTTTAAAAGTTCCTCTCCTCTCCTCCCATCTCTGGGAGGAGAAGACTGTCCTAGGCATAGCATGTTCTTTCTGTGCATTCCTTTGCCAGCCTGTCAGCTTCCACTGACATTCTGTGGGCAGCCCCTCTATCCACTGAGGCACCGGCCTTTTCTGGTCTCCCAAAGCAGAGGTGGGGAACCTAAGGCTCAGTGGGTTGGATGCGGATGCCTGCCTGGATCCAGCCACCAAGGCTCGGGACTCGCCGCCAGCATTAGGGAGCCCGTGCTGGTGCTCCAGCATGCCCCCTGCCCTCGCTGTCCCACTGTGGTGCAGGAGCACACACAAATCTTCCAGCCTTGGTTCTCCTAGGTTCTGGTGTGCAAAGGAAACATGGAGTGTGTCTACCTTCTTCTCAGTCCTGGGCCACATCACTGCGGGTTTGGCTTTTCCTTTTGCTTCTCACTTGTGTGAGGCCCCCGACTGATTTTTCTGTGAATCAGCAGCCCCCAAACCAAAAGAGGTTCCCCATCCCTGCCCTAACAGCTTAGTGTTCTGTTTGCTCTTTCTGCCCGTTTTGGCGAAACAGCTGCGCTGCCAGGGTTGGAGAGCTAGAAACCCGTTGATTGTTTTGAGTATTTATTGGGATCCTCCTTACGTAGGCCATTATGTTACCTTTCCTGTTTGGTTCTTTTGATCTAACTCTGTCGCAAGTAATCCATCATAAACATACAGAGGCATGCACCATATTCATTTAAAAAACTATAGGTATTGCCCAGGTTGCCATGCCATCTTTAAATTTGCAGTGCTTTCTGTCACTGTTTAGCTGTTAACTTTTGTTTCCTTGTGTTAGCTATTTGGACGAGCTGAGCATTGCCGGAGAGTGTGCCGCTGAGTACCTGGCTTTGTATCAGAAACTCATCAAACCTGCCCACTGGAAGATCTATCTAGCAGCAAGAGGTGTTCTGCCCTACGTTGGCAACCTCATTACTAAGGTACGGCTCTGTAAGAAGAAAACAAAGTAAATAGCACATCAGTTGTATAAGGTAGGTGTCAGCTCAGAAATATCAGTCACTATGAGCAAAAATGGCTATAACACACTTAAACCCAGTTGCTCCATGCCTCAGTGCGAGCTGGCCACTTGCCCTTATTTTTAAGTACTCCATAGGCAGCTGTGCCAAGGAGCAAACATGTCTGCTATATTGACTTGGCAGCAGCTCTGTGCCAAAACACCATGTCCTGGCTGCCAGACAGAGCAAGCTCAGAAAGCAAATAGTGACCACAGAGCAGAAGGTTAGGTCTGCTCCAGTTCCTTCAGCATGAATTATGGGCTGTTGGAGGGAATGTCCTTAAGTTAGTTTTCTAGTTGTTGGGTTTCAGAAGCCCTGATACTCATGTTTATTGTAGTGAAATCCAATATTACACTATAGCAAATACTGAATAAAATGTTAGAAGCCTGGTGAGGCTTGTTGTGCATCCTGACATTGTCAGTCGTAATGAACAATGCTAGCACAGTGTATGCTATGGTTGACCAACAAAGGCACAGTTAAGAAAAGGAGATGAATAAGTGGAAGAGAATAGGAATATAGTTTGGGTACCAGTGGATAGATTGTCAGCACTTTTGGGTTTTATGTAGCCCTCCTAAGTCCTCTATTATGTGTGTTAACAATGTGGTCTTTCTGCTTTGAGTCTGCTGAGTCAGTTTGCTTTGATGCTTTGTCATGTAGAGCAGCAGTTTTCAAACTTTTTTTTTCTCATGACTCAGTTGAAGAAAATTGTTCATGTCCATGACCCAACATAATTTTATTACATGTAGGCTCCAGGATAGGGCTATGGATGAGAGCTTTGGGCTGTAGACGGGGGCTTCGGCTTTAGGGATGGTCAGGAGGGGCTTACCTCAAGTGATTCCTGGTCAGCCATGCAGTAGGGGTGCTAAGGCAGCTTCTTGCCTCTCCTGGCACCGCAGACCATGCTACGCCATAGAAGTAGCCAGCAGCAGGTTCCCAGCCGATAGGAGTGTGGAGCTAGTGCTCATGGCAGGGGCAGTGTACAGAGCCCCATGCACTCTTCCCCTTCTTCCGTCCCCCTGGAGCCGGGCCTGCTGTTGACCGCTCCTGGGTGCAGCACAGTCTGTAGTGCCAGGACAGGCAGGAAAACTGCCGTAGTGCCCCCCACTAATCACTCTAGAGCAACGAGACCCAGTGCCTAACATTCTGCGACCCCTAGCTTGAAAACCACTGATCTAGATTATTCTTTTTCCTCCCCTAGGAAATAGCTCGTTTACTTGCCCTGGAGGAAGCCACACTCAGCACTGACTTGCAGCAAGGATATGCCTTGAAAAGCCTCACAGGTACCTAGTTGCATCCCAGATAAGGGTCACATATTAAGATCCGCAGCGTAGGTCTCTGCATTCCAACAGCATGTAGCAGTGTTTCACAATGTCCCTCAATGTAGGTGTGAGTATTAGTAAAGCCGTTAACTACATATCATCAGAACTGGCCTAAACATAAGAAGCAAGGGGCGTAGCCAAAAACAAGAGCCACTGTGGAACTGCCAATCCCTCCTCAGACACCTGCTCCCAAAGCCGAAGAACCAAGTCCCCAGACCCACAAGTGGAGGAAGTTTATAAGCCCCACACTTGGGAGATTGCTCCCATCCCTGTCTGATCACATTTGGTGAAGCATATAAGCCATCCTTGTACCAAAAATGGGCCAGTTTTTTCACCCTAACTCTTTTGGTTTATGTGGGAGTGTGTTGGATAAGTAACAGCCTGAACACCAGGAGTCACTGCTGACCATTTCATTTTCTTGTTCCCTTTGCAGTATAGTTCTAGATTTGTTGGTCATATGTAATTCATAGATGATAAAGCAAAGAGAATCCCCTGGTTTCTGAATAGCTCCTGTTTTCGCAGGGCTTCTCTCTTCCTTTGTGGAAGTAGAGTCCATCAAACGACACTTCAAGAGCCGTCTGGTGGGCACAGTCCTGAATGGCTATCTCTGCCTGAGGAAGCTGGTAGTGCAGAGAACAAAGCTGATTGATGAGACCCAGGACATGCTGCTGGAGATGCTGGAGGATATGACAACAGGTAAAGCCAACTGGGTTCCAGGCATCCTGACTATCGGTCACTTGAGAAAACAAGGCCTGTAGTGCAGCCCCACAAAGGAACAAGTTCAAGGACCGTACAACAGGGGTTTTCATGACTGTGGCCACCACATTGTGCAGCATTTCAAATCTGTGGCATGATGTCTACTAGACAGAGGGTGACAAACACTAACATTGGTCAATGATTCTTTCACACCCCTGCTTTCTCACCATGCAATAACCTTTTCAGTCCGAGCCCCTTGCCGTTCCTGGCCACAGGGAAATTGTAAAGAAAATGCCTGGAAGACACCTCGGTTAGTTTCCAGGAAGTTGATGTTTTGTTATGAAAGAATCATTTTCCCGTGGCACTAGCATGCAAAGAGGTTTCCCGATGACCATGAACCCATAGCAATTTCTCCTGCCATGTTAAACTGATTCTTTTCCGAAGAGAGGTAGTCGTGAAATGTGTTACTCACTGCCCCTGCAAGAGGCGGTTATGTATTTGTTGGACTAAAAGAAGCTTGCTGAAAATATTCACTAGATTAATATAAACTACCTCTCCCTTCTCTTCACAGGCACAGAATCTGAAACTAAGGCTTTTATGGCAGTGTGTATTGAAACTGCTAAACGCTACAGCCTTGATGACTACAGGACTCCTGTCTTCATCTTTGAGAGACTTTGCAGTATTATCTATCCTGTAAGTGAGCAGACGCCTGCAGTCATTTACAGGTTTTATCTATGTCCTCAGAATGAAACAAGCTTGTTAAAATAGACAAAATAGTTGCTTACACTTCAACAGACCAGTGCTGGCTCCACTAATGTTGGTTTGGCATTAACCAATATAGAATTGTGCTGTCTCCATGTTGGGACCCAAAGCCCGTATAGGCTTGCTGTGTCGATACTGAGCGGGCGAGAAACCTGAGACTTGGCCTTAGTATGTGATGAGGAATTCACTTACAGAAGGTGATCTGGTATTATCAGGTCTCTTCCAAGGCCAGTAGGTCTGTGTACAGCAGGATGAGCTAGTGATTCTGTTGTTTTAGTGAACACCTTGGTAACTGACAAGAGAACGAGAGAGTTGTTCAGGAATCTTCACTCACTCTCCCTTTGCTTTTGCTCTTCAGGAGGAAAATGAAGTGACTGAATTCTTTGTAACACTGGAGAAAGATCCCCAGCAGGAAGACTTCTTGCAGGGAAGAATGCCAGGGAACCCCTATAGCAGTAATGAGCCTGGCATTGGGCCACTCATGAGAGACATCAAGAACAAAATCTGTCAGGATTGTGACCTGGTGGCTCTATTGGAGGATGACAGTGGAATGGAGGTGAGGATTCACAACTGCTGATCATGTGCCAGGAAATATGGGGACAGGTTTGGTTAAGCAGCTGATCAGCATCAGAGATGTGGTTGAACTTGTGCTCAGACGTTTTTTCCCCCTTTTTAGCTTCTGGTGAACAATAAGATCATCAGCTTGGATCTGTCTGTGGCTGAGGTCTACAAGAAAGTCTGGTGCCCTACCAATGAGGTATGTGCTTATAACTCCTTCTCTGTGTATTTAAAACAGTACCAGATGAGGTCGGCTTTTGCTTGCATGCCTACCATAAAATCTCGAGTATAATGTGCACTTCCCCCCGATTTTGGGGGGAAGGGTCAAAGTCGGGGTGCGCATTATACATAGCAGTTACTTTTTTTAAGTTTTATTTTGGCAGTTTATTCAGAAGCCAACGAACCTGTAAGTAGCCCAGGGCCGGGGAACTCCCCCTCTCCTCCGCACAGAAACTTTCCCGCTGCAGCCGGGTGTGGGGGCCACCGCTTTGCCAGACTCTGGGACAAGGCAAGGAGCCAGCGGCGCCACCAGGCTGCAGCACTCTGACTTGCTGCCTGCCCAGTGCTCCTTCAGGCTGTGCCAGGGGGCTACTTACAGGTTCATTTTGTAGATGTGCATTATATATAGGAGTCTAGATTTTTCCATTGTGATAAGACTTCAAAGACAGAGTGCGCATTATACATCGGTGCGCATTATACTTGAGATTTTACAGTAGTTGTTCAGGATCTCTCGGTGCACTCGTGGGACTGGAAAGCACCCTGTTACTCCTCTCTGTAATACCGATGACTTAGCTTAATGAGTGTTATGTGCTTCTAAGAATAAAGAGGAGTCCTGTGGCATTTTAAAGACTAGCTGATTTATTTGGGCATAAGATTTTGTGGGTAAAACCCACTTTGTCAGATGCATGGTGCATCTGTCATGCATCTTATGAAGTGGGTTTTACCCACAAAAGCTTATGTCCAAATAAATCAGCTAGTCTTTAAAAGTGCCACAGGACTCCTCGTTGTTTTTGCAGTATAGACTAACCTAGCTACCTGTTCGAGACTTTTCAGCTAAGAACATTTACTCTCTTGCACTTTGCACTTATTCATTTGCAGAAATTGGAGCTGGCTTTTCAAGCAAGGACTCTTCTTACTCTTCTTTTAAGAAACAGCTGCATTTTATGTGTCTGCCTTTTAAGGTTCACTTCACATGGCAACTAGATATATGTACAACCTGAGACACCAGATTGCTTCACCATTCCGCATTTCAGACATCAGTCTACATATCTGTGCAGAAAGGACATCTAATAACAATATTAGTTTGCACAGCTGTAGTGCCATTCATTTAAGGATCTCCAGGAACTTAAGACATCAATCCTCGCAATGTGTCTTTGAGGTGCTGATCATTATTGCCTAGTTTTACTGCTGCAGAAAAAGACAGTTGAAGGGACTTGCCCAAGTTACCACCTTCAGGGTGTAGTTTGTTTTGGGTTCTATTTCCACTCTGCAGTCAGCTTGTTGTGATACCTCAGTCACCTGTCAAGAGGTGTTGGCTTTGTTTGTGCCAGCTTAGTTTAATGGATAGCACTGTAATGGAAGCTGTCAGTGTACATCCTGCTTGCAGAAAATGCATGCTTCACCACTCCTATAAATAACGCTGGAAATTATTAAGGCTGTCTGAATTTTGTAAACCTTACTTTGCATTTATTGTTTATGGACAGTTTCCTCTTTGCATTTTTCCACCTTGGGCAAGAAAACTTGACTGCTCGTTTTTCACTTTCTGTTTCACAATTGACAGCTCAGTGTTTCAGTTCAAAGAAGTCCTGTTATCTTTGAAATAGAAATAAGACCTAGTTCATGTGCAGTATAATGCAGTTCTTTTGAGGTAGCACCTCCGATCAAGCTTGTAAGTAAAAGCCTTTGTGGTGCAAAATCAAGCCTGAAGCTAGTTAAGAAATAAGCACTTGATGGGGAAATGAGTTCTGCTTTTCCCAGTGCATGCGAGCAGCCAAAAGAAGCGAGGCTGAATATTGTGTGTGCTCCCCTCAGACTCCTTTTATGTAGTCAGCACGTGGAAATACTATTCTTTGTGTGAGATGTTCTTCTTTAGCCAGTCTATTGCTTTCCTAGGATGCACTGCTGGATGTGAAAGGCTGAGTTTGTTCAGCATTACTGTCACTGACAGCTCTCATCTGTCATCTTTTGTGTGCATTGCTCCAAAGCACTTCTGGAGCTCCATCTTGAGTTCCCTAGGAAATATACAGCCTCACAAGAAGCTAACCTCAGGCCTGTTTTTGTTTCCCTTATCTGTCTGTCTCTAGCTTTTTTTGTTCATCTGCCATTTTACCAGGGCCCCTGTGGTGTTAATTGCTGGTCTCTAGCGTGGCCTTTTAGCAGATCTTCCCCCAGGGCTTTCCCTGTGCTTATGTATTTGCTGTGACATTAAGCACTTCTTATTCCACATTAGGCTTAGTGCGCTCTGTGACAGGTTTTTTTCTGTCAAGGTCTCCTATTCCCAAAGCTGAGATTTCTTTTCTGCTTAGTATTCAGGCCTGTGGTGTTTAAAGTAAGTTGAGAGAAACAGACAGTTGTACATGTACACGCATGTTTCTGGCTGGAAATGCATCCTGCTACCTGACCCCTTTCCCACTGTGTTTTCACACCTTCATATCCCATTGCTGGGAGACATGTCTGTTTAAAAGCACCAGTATAAATAGTCTTTCTTCCTACCTGATTTATTGGGTAGTACCCCATCAGTTTAATTGCCATTTTTTTCCCCAGGGTTGTGTGATGGAATCTACCTTGAAAGGAACATTGGTTATAGAGCATGTATACTTTCCTCTGAGGATATACATGTCTCCTTATCCCCATTCTTCTTAGCTATGTCTTTTGCTGATGTGATACCACATCACAGCCCTAAAGGAAACTGTCTTGAAGGGAGGTGATGTGAGAGGGAGAACTGTTAGGCATACATCTTGGTAATAGGCCTTGTTTGGAAACAGACTAGAGTGAATGGGGTTTACTGGGGTTTTATATCAGGATGTGATTTTTGGAGACACTCTAGAAAAAAGAAAAAGTGAGAAAAATGAACAGTTGCAAGAATGTCAGTGCCTTACCTTTGGGTTTGGGGTGAAAGGAAACAGACTTAAATGTCTGTCATCCTTTTAAAGGGAACATAATGGGACTGCTGAGCATTTTCAAAGACATCACCATAGCACTTGTCCAATTCTTTCCCCAGGGGGAGCCAATGAGGATCATTTACCGCATGCGAGGGTTGCTAGGAGATGCAACTGAAGAATTCATTGAGTCGCTGGACTCCACTACAGGTAAGGCGTTTGTTCTTTAAAACTAGAATTAGATTTGAAGTGTCAGGTTCACTAGAGAAGCATGTCACCATTAGCCTTACAGCTCTGAGCCGATATTTGACTGACAAAATGTCAGTGTGAATTCTTGTGTGGTCCTCCTCAGTGTGGTGTCTGAGCACCACATAAACATGAATGAATTTATCCTCACAAACCCCCTCTGAGTCAGAAAAGCATCACCCCCATTTTACAGAAGTGCAGGGAGATGAAGCAGTTTGCCCAAGAGCGCATAGGAAATTTGTGGCACTGTTCAGAATTAAACTCCGTTCTGTGTCCAGTCCAGTGTTTAACAACAAGACCATCTTTTCGCTGACTTCAGATGACCCTGAGATAAGATAAAGTGTTTATATTGATCTTTCATTCTGATGTTAGTTGGTATACCAGAGCTTGTGGCTAACAGTACTTGGGAGTATTAGACTTCATGTTAGACACTTCATGTTAGACATGTCAAAATCCTTCTTTAATATTTTTTGCTTGTGGTAATTTTTCTCCGATTTGACCCAGCTGCTTAACTTTGGGCCTAGCTGACACTGGCAAATGCAATTTAATTTCCGTTTTTATCTTAGCGCCACACTCCTTATGGGCAATTGAATAGTCCTGTTGTAGTAGCTGCCTGCCTCCTATCATAGACTTTCTTTCCTGCAGATGAGGAGGAAGATGAGGAAGAGGTTTATAAAATGGCAGGCGTGATGGCGCAATGTGGAGGTCTGGAGTGCATGCTGAACCGATTAACTGGAATCAAGGATTTTAAACAAGGCCGACACCTCTTGACAGTAAGTATGAGCTGCCCCAGCCTATAGCAGAGACTGTGATAGAGCAAATCCATAGAGCACCCTCTTAGAATAGTTGCTTAGCAAAACTTGTAGTGTACATTAATTCATACATTGGAACAGAGTTTAAATTCTCTAATCCATTTGTAGTAAAATTGTAGCGGTTTCCTCTTTTCTCCTTGTCCCCTTTAGTCCCCTCTGTTAACACTTCTTTGGAATAAGCCTTTGAAGTCTGTGGGAGTTGAGGGCACCGAGCAGTTTTGCAGGATCAGAACCTAGGTGGTTAGTATGACTGTTCTATGCATCTCAGAATCTTACTGGAAAAATCAGTCATCTTGGGGTTAATGTTGCTGGAGCAGTCACATTTTGTGCTTTCCAAGGGGTTTTGGAAAGTTAACTAGACTGTTGAGAGCTTTAAAGTGTAGTTCCATCCTGACAGCCATGTCATGGATATCCTGTAGGACACAGTTTTTCTCTTTATAGGTGTTGCTAAAATTGTTTAGCTACTGTGTGAAAGTGAAAGTGAACCGCCAGCAGCTTGTCAAACCTGAGATGAACACTCTGAACGTCATGCTGGGAACACTGAATTTGGTAAGGAGGCATTTTGGCCCTCAGTGGGCTTTGATCACCTTGGCTCACATTCTGCTTGATGGCAAACCATGCCAGAGCCCTCAGGGTAGCCTGATGGTAGCATCAAGAGCACAAATTCTGAGTTTGTGTGGAGACTCGGGAGTTTTACAGGAAGCAGATATCTGGAGTGCAGCGTTCCTGATCCACATTTTAGCTGAAATCACATTCATGTCCTTCCTCTAGAATGAACAAGATCCTCTTGCATAAATTTACAAGGACTTCTGAAATTTTTTAATCTGCTCAGCTGTATTTAAGCTACCCAAAATTTCAGTCATACTTGCCTCATAGCACCTGAAAAAGAGCTTAATTACCCTCTAAGTGTGAAGGACTATCAGCCCCGTTTTTCCCTCTGTCATGTATTAGTGATGCTGAGACATCTATTTCCATTTGAAACTGTTACAGTTGGTGCAGTAGTGACTAATGTCGTCTTCTCTGCAGGCCCTGGTGGCTGAGCAGGAGAGCAAGGACAGTGGAGGAGCAGCTGTGGCTGAGCAGGTGCTTAGTATCATGGAGATCATATTGGATGAGTCTAATGCAGAACAACTGAGTGAGGACAAGGTGAGTGTTTGTTCTGGGTGCCACAGAGAGGAGAGCACTGACTGGAATGCAAAGCTTGTAAATGTCTTGGTCAGTGGTACAGACCTCCCAAGGGTATAGACAAGTGTTGATCAAGGAGTTTAAGCCATGCCATCAAACACAATATGTGGCAGGTTCAGCCATGGTAAAGACTGTGTTGGGGGCAGAAGGAGAGAGAGCAACATTGAACCAAAAGCATGGCAATATTCCTATCAGACTCTGCACTGTAGAGGTGCATTGGGTTAGAGTGGCTGGATCCGCTGACATGAAAAGAGGTGACTCTGCCTTGTGCTCTAGAGTGTCTTTATATGGGCTCTGAAACCATATTTGGTTTTCTGAATAACTGGCAATGTGCATGATGTAGTTCCACCAGAAACACTGAGGAAAAATGGATTTCTTTCCCTCCTCTGAGGGTGCCATTTGTGTAATGAATCTGTTGGAACTATTGCTTGAGTCAGTCCCTTGAGCTAGGGTAAGACTGTTTTGACTGGAGAACATTTTAACAGCAGTTGCAGGAAGACAAGTATTGATTGGATGGTTGATAAAGCTGTTCCATTAGACCTCTGGAAACGTTCTAAAAATGAAGTTTTCCCATGACCACGAGACTTGTACTGTTGCTGTCTTGTTCTTTATCACACTGTCTTACTGAAATCCAGAAGCTCTGGTTTTCTCTAGATTGAGAACAGTCAGTAAACCACTGGAATAGAAGGATTTTCCTAGAGCCTATAGATTAAGCCTGAACATAAATCATTCTCTTCTTTGCAGGGTAACCTCCTCCTTACTGGTGACAAGGATCAGCTGGTAATGCTGCTGGATCAGATTAACAGTACCTTTGTCCGCTCCAATCCCAGTGTTTTGCAAGGCCTCTTACGCATCATCCCTTATCTGTCCTTCGGGGAAATGGAGAAAATGCAGATCCTGGTTGATCGATTCAAGCCCTACTGTAATTTTGACAAGTACGTTTTGTGACATCTGCAAAAAGCACCAACTGAATTAGAATTCTTAATAAATCAGCATCTCCCCTCCTTGAGGCTCTGATGGGTATTTACAAGCGAAGAGGCATCTCGTTGTGGGGGTGGGAGTTCTGAAAAGCTTATCTGGGTTGATATGATGTGTGTGTTAATCTGCAGAGAGAGGCATTATATCTTTAGCAGAGCCCTAACCTCATTGCTGTTTCCTCTTCTCTCTCAGGTACGATGAGGAACACAGTGGAGATGATAAAGTTTTCCTGGACTGTTTCTGTAAAATAGCAGCTGGCATAAAGAATAATAGCAATGGGCATCAGCTGAAAGATCTCATCCTCCAGAAGGGGATTACTCAGAATGCACTTGACTACATGAAAAAGCATATCCCCAGTGCAAAGAAGTAAGGGTCACTTTGTGGTGTGTGGAAACTGCACATATTCTTATCTCATTTCATCACCAAGAAGAGAGTTAGGCCTCTTCCATCCCTGGAAATACTTAGGCTCCATGATGGTGAACGAATTCTTGAGGGGGCAGTTCTGCAATGGTGTTACATGCGGATTAAATGATCTCAGGTCTCTTCCAGCTCTTAAGTTTGATTACACCGAAGCGCTAATTTGCCTAACTTCCTGGCTGTATCTTATCCATCACCCTAAAATAGAGCTCTCGCACTGAGGGTCACCTCGGGGACCTAAAGCAAAACCTGCAGCTAACAACTGAATGAGGAGCTGGCTGTTTGTGTGTGCAGTATGGGGGAGGGAGTGTGAGCATCACTTCTGTTGCCATTTTAAGATTTTGTAAACAAATGGCTAAATGTTAAACTAAATATTTGAGCTCAGACTGGATAGAACAAAGTATCAGCCCTTCTGATTCTAGGTTTGTGGTCTGTGTGTGTGTAGGGGATGAGGGAAAGGTTGACCATCTTTCCTAGAACCCCATATAATGCAAGCTATCTGTAGGCTGAATGCAGATACCTTTCGGTGAGGGTGGTGATCTTTCAGCTGTTTTGTCTTCTCTGTGTAGCTTGGATGCAGACATTTGGAAGAAGTTTTTATCTCGACCCGCACTTCCTTTCATCCTGAGGCTCCTTCGAGGGCTTGCCACACAACACCCTGCCACACAGGTAAGTAGATACTGTCTTGGAAATGGATCAGGAAGTAGGTGGCTGGCTTGCTACTTGGAGCTTCTATGGTGGCTATAGCTAAGTGAGTCTTTCCATAGGAGTGTATGTGATGGGCTGTGTCTACATTGGCAAGATTTTGCGCAAAAGCAACCGCTTTTGCGCAAAATCTTGCCACCTGTCTACACTGGCCACAAGTACTTGCGCAGGAACACTGATGTTCTAATGTATAAAATCAGTGCTTCTTGCACGAATATTCTGACGCTCCCGCTCAGGGATAAGCCCTCTTGCGCAACTGTTCTTGCTCAAGAAGCCAGTGTAGACAAGCAACGTTAATTTATTGCGCAAGAAAGCCCGATGGCTAAAATGGCCATCGGAGCTTTCTTGCGCAAGAGAGCGTTTACCCTGGCACGGATGCTTTTGCGCAAAAGCACATGCCAGTGTAGACGCTCTCTTGTGCAAATACTTTAACGCAAAAGCTCTTGCGTTAAAAGTATTTGCGCAAAATCTTGACAATGTAGACGTAGCCATGGAGTTTGAAGAGCAGTATTGTTCTTTTACACAGCCAGTCTGCTCGTCAGTATGCAATTTGAGGACATAATACAGGTGCATTGTGGAAAACTATAAACACCAGTCTTTGGGCTCCTGTTGCATTGCAGTGAACTACTCCCCTTAAAGCTCTAAATAGTCAATCAGTGACTGCTGCAGGCTGGCTTAGTTTGGTTCTTGCTCCTTTTTCCTGAAGAAGCTCCCGTGTTTTAATGTCTAACAGGTACTAATAGGTACCGACTCTATTACAAACCTACACAAATTGGAGCAAGTGTCCAGCGATGAAGGAATTGGGACGTTAGCCGAGAACCTGCTGGAGGCACTACGGGAACATCCAGAAGTGAACAAGAAGATAGATGCAGCCCGAAAGGAGACACGTGCAGAGAAGAAGCGCATGGCCATGGCGATGAGGCAAAAAGCCTTAGGCACTCTGGGAATGACGGTAATGCCTATGCACAGTAACGGGTTCCAGTGGGCTGTGGTGGACGTAGTATTCTTGTCGGGCTAAAAATGCCACAGAACTTTTTCAAAAAGTGCAAGACAAATATTGAATGACCAGAGCTGCAGCCACATGGTTGTTTGCATGGCTCTTGGAGGAAGGAAGTTCCACCTGTATCAGAACTGTCTGATGCTAGCAGTATGGGAGCTCCAGTATAGAAATATTATGCTTTCAAGAGTCCATAACCATAATATTGTTACCTAGTAGTCAGTACTGTATATAATGGCTTTCTGTGCACTGGTGGTTTGCCTTTTTGATACAGAATTTCAGAAAATCTCTGAGATCTGGAAAATCTGATTTAATCTTGATGGATAAAACTCAGTATCAAGATTATGGGAGCATCCCAGTTCTGCTCAGACACCTGTGATAGCTGTACCATTTGTACAGCATTCTGGGCTTAAAGTTCTCTGCTTCCAGTAACTAAGATGCAGTGAGACTTTGCAAATATAAATTCCTTTCTGGTTTTATTCTACTAGAATGTATGACGTGTTCTCTCTTTCAGACTAATGAAAAGGGCCAGGTGGTGACAAAGACTGCACTCCTTAAACAAATGGAAGAGCTGATAGAAGAACCAGGACTGACCTGCTGTATCTGCAGGGAAGGGTATAAGTTCCAGGTACAGCGGAAGGAGAGCACTATTGAGACATGAGGAAAATGACCAGGCTGTGTCCTGGTGCCTGGTGCCTGACAGAAGCTTGTTTCTGTGACACTGTAGGGGCAGGTGATCTTAGGTTTTGTTACTGGGATCAGTAACTCCCTGAGCTAATCTCTGCTGTACCGTGGAAATGAGGATGATGGTACTCCTTAAATATCTTCTCTGGCATCCCTTCACTATCTGCATGAAACAGATGCTGGTTATCCCTGCACAGTTTAGCTCCTTGTGTATCTAGTTCTGAAGGAACAGAGATGAGATGTTTATTTTTGGTAAGGAGGTAGGCTCCTGAATATCTTGTGTAGGGCCCACCTTCCTGCTTAGGTGCCTTGAAGGGGAATAGCCATCATCAAGAGAAGGGTCTCACCTAGGTCATTTGCACCAAGCTAAGTAAGTAAGTCTTAATAATGGATTTGAATGTTAGATATCTTCTGTGGTTTGGTTCTATCTTCAATATAAAGTGCAAGGTAGCAGCCTCTCTTCTTAGCATCGAGGGGTATCGGCTCAGCGGAACGTGCTCTTCATCCATCTAAGAGCATGTTTTGCCAAGGGGCTACCCTCACCAGTTTATTATTTAGTCCTGACTTCTTAATTGTCCCCATGATTTCCCTTTCCAAGTAGGAAGAATGGATGCTTGGGGTAAACTTGTTTGACCCTAACACCTTCCAGTTAACTCTTAAATGAATGGCAAGCCACTGAATGCTTGTGAATGCAACTATTACATCTCTAAAGCCCTACTTAACTTGAAATATTGTGAAAATTGCAGTTCCTGCTAGATTGCGTTTCCCACCATACTTTTCAAAGCAGGAACTTCACGATGTGAGGCTGACAGTGGGAGTGGTGGCCATTCCTGGTCTTGGAGCAGGACCCTCTGTTGTCATCTGGACTTTTTTGATAATTTCCCCTCAATTCAAGTAGGACCTTATTCATCTAAAAAGGGTGTTGAATGGAGGAGGGAGAAAACTTGTTCATCTTGGCCTCTGAGGATAGAACAAGAAGCAGTGGGTTTAAACTGCAGGAAGGGAGGTTGAGGTTGGACGTTAGGAAAAAGTTCCTAACTGTCAGTGTGGTTAAACACTGGAATAAATTGCCCAGGGAGGTTGTGGAATCTCCATCTGTGGAGATACTTAAGAGTAGGTTAGATAAATGTCTATCAGGGATGGTCTAGACAGTACTTGGTCCTGCCATGAGGGCAGGGGAGTGGACTCGATGACCTCTCGAGGTCCCTTATAGTCCTAGTATTCTATGATTCTGTGATCTCATACAGTTTTTCTTTGTTGCAGCCTACAAAGGTTCTAGGCATTTACACTTTCACCAAGCGGGTTGCACTTGAGGAGTTTGAGAACAAGCCCCGAAAGCAGCAGGGTTACAGCACAGTCTCTCATTTCAATATTGTCCATTACGACTGTCATCTTGCAGCTGTGAGGTAAGGTCCAGTCAATCTCTTGTCATTGTGCTGGATGTAAACTTTCATAATGCTTTGCATATGCTTTTAATGCCCCTTTTAAACATCCAGCACAATGCAAAATGCAACTCAGCACAAACCTGCTTATCCAGAGACCATTGTTCTGTCATCCAGCCAACAGCTGCTTTCCTCTGCTTTTATTATGGCCTCCTTAATACAGTAATTTCAGGCATTAACTAAAATCAGTGTATGGTGCTGTGAAGCTGGAAAGCACTGTTAATTGAATTAAGCAACTGTGGCGTGCCACCCTTTTCATTTGCTCCTTAGAGTAATGGGCAGCTGTATGGCCAGTGCTGGTTTAGAACTCTGAGATCTGGGTTCTAAGTCCACCTCAGCCCTTGAATCACCCAAAATCATCCAACAGGTCTTGTCCCCCTTTTGTGCCCCAGGGTCCCTATCTGTAAAATGGGGATAATGATATTGACCTCCTTTTGTAATGCACTTTGAGCTCTGTGAATGAAGAGCGCAGTGTAAGATCCGGGTTGAGGGGGGGTGGCGTGAGAGAAAAGTTTAAATATTTGTAACCCATCTGTGTATAACTGCCTTGTCAATACAGACTGGCTCGTGGCCGGGAAGAATGGGAGAGTGCAGCTCTACAAAATGCCAACACCAAGTGCAATGGTCTCCTACCAGTATGGGGGCCTCATGTGCCAGAGTCTGCGTTTGCAACTTGCTTAGCAAGGTGAGTATGGAATATTACTCTTAAACATGGTTTGTATTCAAAGTAGATGAGCTGGGGAGTTACCGTATGGTTCGTACGTGTTAAGTTTGACTGTAAACCTAAAATGGAGTTTCCAGTGTCATAAGCAATTAAGTGCCTTGACTGATCACTAGAGTCTACACCACCTCTGTCTATCAGAGACATTCCAAATTAAAATACACTGCAAGCCAGCATGGTATCTTACAGACCAGTAAGGTAGAAACATGAAACCCCAACTATACATATAATATGATGGGGGCTAATTTAGCTACAACTAATCAGGAAAGAGATCTCGGAGTCATCGTGGATAGTTCTCTGAAGATGTCCATGCAATGTGCAGCGGCAGTCAAAAAAGCAAACAGGATGTTAGGAATCATTAGAAAAGGATAGAGAATAAGACGGAGACTATCTTGTTGCCCTTATATAAATCCATGGTACGCCCACATCCTGAATACTGTATACAGATGTGATCTCATCTCAAAAAAGATATACCGGCATTTAAAAAGGTTCAGAGAAGGGCAACTAAAATGCTTAGGGGTTTGGAACTGGTCCCATATGAGGAGAGATTAAAGAGACTGGGACTTTTCAGCTTGGAAAAGAGGAGATTAAGAGGGGGTATGATAGAGGTCTATAAAATCATTAGTGGTGTGGAGAAAGTGAATAAGGATAAGTTATTTACTTGTTCCCATAATATAAGAACTAGGGGCCACCAAATGAAACTAATGGGCAGCAGGTTTAAAACAAATAAAAGGAAGTTCTTCTGCACACAGTGCATAGTCAATCTGTAGAACTCCTTGCCTGAGGAGGTTGTGAAGGCTAGGACTATAACAGGTTTAAAAGAGAACTAGATAAATTCGTGGAGGTTAAGTCCATCAATGGCTATTAGCCAGGATGGGTAAGGAATGGGGCCCCTAGCCTCTGTTTGTCAGCGGGTGGAGATGGATGGCAGGAGAGAGATGGCTTGATCATTACCTGTTCGATTCACTCCCTCTGGGACACCTGGCATTGGCCACTGTTGGCAAGTATGGCCATTCTTATGTTCTTATGATACCAACAAGTCAGTTGCATAGATTGCCAAACTGCTGTTGGGAATGACTTTCGATCACTGTTGAATTCTAACCACTGAGCTTGGACGGAAGAAGTCTGTATCCCATTACCAGTTTCCTAAGCCCGTCTACAGGCCGTCCTTGCTATAAGTCCAAGGCATGTTCCCAAAAACTTGGACTTACAGCGAAACAACTTAAAGCAGGGAAATTTTTTCCCGTGTCTGACTTCCATTTGCACAGGGGGTGTGTGTGTGTGTGTGTGTGTGTGTGTGTGTGTGTGTGTGTGTGTGTGTGTGTGTGTGTGTGTGTGTGTTTGGCACAATTTAAGAGCAGGGAAAGGGAGAATTTATAACACATCAGTTATAAGCGTCAGTGACTTTAGTGCAGAACAGATCTATACTGGGGTGACTTAGAGTGGAGACACCCTGTAGTCCTATCCTTTGCATTTGCGATGTTGTATTAGAATCAGTTTTACCTCTCATCCATGTCACTACAGAACCACACTCCAGGGCCTTGCAATGGGGAAGCAGGGCTGATGCTTATGTTCAGGAAAACCATGCTGAATTGAATTTCCCCAAGAGAGAGGAAGGAGCTCCCTTTTCTGTGGTGGTAATCCTAGAGGGGTGGTATTTACACTTCAGTTCTGAGCTCTGACTTGTTTGTGGTGTGGGAGAGAATTTTGAGATGCATTCCCAAAGGAGTGAATATATATTCAATATAATCTGTTGTTTTTCCCAGACACAACACATACCTCCAGGAGTGCACAGGGCAACGGGAACCCACCTATCAGCTCAACGTCCATGACATTAAGCTACTGTTTCTCCGTTTCGCTATGGAGCAGTCATTCAGTGTGGACACTGGAGGAGGAGGAAGGGAGAGCAACATACACCTCATTCCATATATAATTCACACTGTGCTTTATGTCCTTAACACGTTAGTACCTTTATGTGCCTTGGCTGTCTTTGCCCCTGTTAATAACAGACTGACTCTCCTACAACAAGTCTCCAGATGATAAATGGATGAACAGCTGCCAGTGGAGTCTCCTGCTGGGTATTGCTGTGGGATGGAAGCCATAGCCAGCTTATTGGGAACAGGAAGATGGTGGGGGAAAGGAGATAAATTTCTTAACAATAGGTGTGCAGTTCTGAAGTATGAAATGCTGAACAATAGCATTCCAAGTTGACACTTGGAATGGTGAACAGGCGAAATTTTGATCTTGAAGCTCAGATGTAGGATGCTGCAATGCATACTTATGTGACTTCCCTGGGAGGTAATGGGAAAGGTTGGAAGGAAAAGGTTTAAAAGGAATTTAATGTAACCCTTGATATAGGTTGTTACAGTTGTTTCACAGAAAACATAGCAGCATGTAAATATGAAATTGGGAGCCTGATTTAACAGAAGCAAACTCCATTCAGTTTGCAATAATTATCTCTATATTGAACAAAGTTAAACAGTGAATAATCTAGCAGCACCTTAAAGACTAACAAAACATATAGATGGTATAATGAGCTTTCATTTCTTCAGAAGACTGGAAGTGGGTTGTGCCCACGAAAGCTCGTGATATCATCTATATGTTGTGTTAGTCTTTAAGGTGCTGCTAGACAATTGGTTGTTTTTTAAGTTTTTCCAGTTACAGACTGACTCAGCTACCCCTCTGAAATTAAACAGTGTTCTGTTTAATAGAGATTAAAGGCACGTTGTCAGGCTGTCTTATTTTGGTGCCTCCCCTCCTCTCCCGTCCCCAAAGGTTTCCTCGCCTATTTACAAAAAAAATTAAATCTGCTTAATTTTTCACCCCTTCCCTTTTTAACCTTTCATCTTGGGCAATAAACTTGTCTGTTTTGCTTCCATGTTCTCAAGAACTAGCACTGTGGTTTGTTTCAATGAAACATGTATGTCTCATGGTCTGCTCCATTGGAATTTAAAAACAAAATAGAAATATTTCTATTGATTTTGGTTTGTGTAAAAGCTTATTTTTACAAGCACTAAATACCAAGCCCCATTTGAGTTTTGTCACTGTGTCTAACTGCAAAAACATGTAGCTAGCCAGCATTTAAAATGTTTCTTACCAAAAGGTCTTGAGAGGTTATTGCGTTACAAAGTATGAGCCACATAAGTAAGGTCCATAGTTGTCCTATATAAAGTAGGTGTTAGAATCTAAACCCTTTATTCCAGGGTCACTCCAAATGCAATGTAGCTGCAGCATATCTGTCTCCCTCGAGCAGTCAGCACTTTGGTAGTGACATTACTTGTGAATTAGTTTTAATATCTTTTTCTTCAGACCTCACTGTATTTTTCTCCAATTCCTTTGTGAGAAGACAAATTAAGCTAATGTCATCTTAGAGTTAATCAGGTCAGCATTTGAGACCCCTGCTGTGGAAACAGCCTTTTAACAGTGCTGCCCTTCTTACAGTCACTGACCAACTAATATCGGCTGTAGAATGCAGCCAATGAGAACTGCACATGCTATTGGCAAACTACAGACAACTCCTGTCTCCTGGGGATACTGATGTATCAATCACTTGATTATAGGGATTTGTTATTTATTTCAAAATGCTCGATAATATCTAGCAGGCAGCCTCCTCATCAGTCAGTGCATTGGATTGTGGTATTTGATGATCTCAGAGTACAAAGTCCATGGATCTTAGTCTCAGCTGTCTCTACAGCTGTGGGCAGTGATAGTTATGTTTTTTATTTACAATGAGAGTGGGAAATACAGGAATGCACATAAATAGTATATCTTTTTTCTGATTTTTGGCCTATATCTTACCCTTGATTGTTATTGAGAGTCATAAAAAGCACAAGCTGATACAAAGCTCTAACCACGGGAGAAAAATCTGTGATGAAGAGCTTTGGACTGTCTGAGGGATTGGTTATTTTAGTTTTTCTGGTTGGAGTGGCTGGCTTCTGATTCTTCCCCACTCCCAAAAAGAAGGGGATTTTATAATAAATATTGCCATCTAGTGGGGAGAGATATGAGTTCTTTGGGAACCTTTCTGCTGCTTTGTACTGCTGGAGGGCAAAGCTAATGCAGAACCCAAATCTGGGACTGTGTCTATACTGCAGGGTGCGGTATCCTGGAAAAATTCTGCCACGTCCAAGGAACACATTTGCTCTTCTGCTTTTTTTTTTTTGTGGAAGAGCAAACACGCTCTTTCGGTGAGCCCTGTATACATCATTCCATGACGCCAAAAGAGGAGGCTTTCCCCATCATTTGGCCCTGTCTAGACTGGGCCAAATGGCGGAAAAGCAATCGGAAAAAGCTACGCAAATTGCGGAGCTTTTTCTGGCAAAGGACTGTAATGTAGACTTAGCCTTAGATAAAGGACACACTTGGGGGAAAATGGGCTCAAAACAGGAAATAAAATGTTAGTCGGTTGTGTGGTGGTTCTTATGCACATACCTCTCAAAGTGCTTTATAGAGTACTAAGTTACATAACGCAGAGCACACTGCCTGGGCCAGTTGTTCACTCTTCCCTTCTATTCCAGAACTCGAGCAACTTCCAGGGAGGAAAAGAACCTTCAGACTTTTATGGAGCATCCCAAGGAGAAATGGGTGGAGAGTGCCTTTGAGGTGGATGGGCCCCATTACTACACAGTTCTGGCACTACACATCTTGCCTCCAGAGAAGTGGAAAGCTATGCGGGTTGAGATCCTCCGGAGGCTTCTGGTTATTTCACATGCACGTGTAGCATCACCAGGGGGAGCTAGCAGGTCAGTAATTCTCTTGGCTTTTGCCACCCTTCCATTCACTCGTAGCTGTCCAGTGAACTTAGGCCAGGTCTATACTAGACCCAGAAGGTTAGCTTAAGGTATGTAACTTCAGCTATGTAAATAATGTAGCTGAAGTCGTCATACCTTAAGCCAAGCTTGGTGCTGTCTCTATGGTGGGAGGTCTTCCCTTACTCCTTGCAAATCAAGGAGTACCAGCGTTGACCATGGGTGCCCTCACCATTAGATTTAATGTCCTTACTAGACTTGGTCTTACTCATCTAACCTTAGCTGCATAACAGTATGTCTGATTAGGGCTGTCAGTTAATCACAGTTAACTCAAGTGATTAGCTCAAAACAAATTAATTTGATTACCATTAGACAGTAATATTACCAATTGAAATTTATTATAAATATTTTGGATGTTTTTTTGTACTTTCAAATATATTTGTTTCAGTAGCAACACAGAATACAAAGTGCATGGTGCTCACTTTATATTTTTATTAGGAATATTTGCACTGTCAATAGGTAGGTAGTATTTTTCAAGGTCACTTCATACATGTCGTGTGGTGCAACCTATCATGAAAGTGTCACTTAAATGTATAATTAATTTTTTCTGCATAACTGCACTCTAAAACAAAACAATGTCAATCTTCAAAGCCTAAGATTCTCCTTAGTCCTCCTTCTTGTTCAGCCAGTTGCTAAGACAAAAACAAGTTTGTTTACATTCACAAGGGATAATGCTGCCCACTATTCATTTACAATGTTACCTGAAAGTGAGAACAGGTGTTTGCATTGCACTGGTGTAGCTGGCATTTCAAGTTGCTTATGGGACAGATATGCCCAACATTTGTATGCCTTATGCTTCAACTTGTTGATTATTTACCTATTGTATGCAATTAATTGTGCTTCATTTTTTGTAATCTTGCCATTCATGGTTATTTTAATAGTTTGACCTCCCTACTCTGGTGCTGAACAAAGAAACATTTGTTTATTTTAGACAGTTAAGATTAACCCTTTCTATATATGTTTGTATTTAAATCCAAGTGGATGGAGGCAGGCACATATACAATTATATGCACTCATTATGATACATTTATGCACATGGAGTTTCTTCTGCGGTCTTTCCGGTGGTCAGAATTGGCCTTGGTACCAGAAGATTAGATTGGTACAGACAGACTTTTCCTCAGGGAGATTGCTTTTAATAGTATAACTTGCTTTTCATGTTGCGCTCAATCCTGGAGATGTGATCTATTTCTAGGGTGAGTCAATGAGTGGAGGGAGAATGAAGTAGTTGAGAACCTGGGACGTTACAGTCAATGAGACACCATTATTACTTTATGTAATAGTTCTCATTAATTAATGGGTGGTGGTGGGTGCACTTGCCTGTCTTATCAGAGAAAATCTGTGTGAAGGAATTAAAAGAAAGTTTGAGTCCCAAGAACTCCTCTTTTATTTCCTTCTCTCCCAAAAGAAGCAGTTCAGTTTAGCTTGTTGAACCACAATTTAATAAACTCTCAGCTGTAGCTCACTTAACTGTTTCCACTACTACCTGTTCCACCGCTTCTGCTCTGGAGTTCTTGGAAAGTGGGTTTACTGAGATGTTTTCTGGCAGGTTGCCTTTAGCACAACCACCTTCCAACTAACAGAGAGAGACTAGGGCTGCAGAAAATCTCTGTCTGCAAAAATCTATCCCTTCAGTGAGTTGATATGGGTTTTGTATTGGTTTAATGCTGCTGAAAGCTTCCTGTGAAAGTTACTTTATCCAGTGTATTTTATACACCTTTTACATATATTGGTGCAGGTATACAATGTAAGCATCTTGACATGGGAGTAGCAACAATTCTGCATCTGCCTGCCCTGCCCCAAAGCCTGGATAGCTTTTAGGGCATGTGGCAAGACTTCTTCGAGAGCTCTCCCTTCCCATTAGGCTCAGAATTTCAGAGGTATTCAGCTGATTACACCCAGCCCTCGGATAGACAAATCCAGGGACTTTTTGCTCCAGGGTCCTAGCAGATCTTAGCTTTTGGGATGGACCATGGAGATAGTGGCCTATAATGTAGTAACAGGATTTTAAGTCAAAATCAACATCTTACATTTTTACTAGACCTAACTGGATGCCAGTGCAGTTTCTGATGCATGATGAATGTGCTCCATGTATTGAACACAACATAATAAGCAGGCTGCTGCATTCTGCACTAGCTGAAGTTCCAGGTACTTTTTTAGAGTAATACTATACAGCACACAACTGAATAATTGAGGTGACAAAGCCATGTCTAACTGGCAAAGACGCAGTCTCTGTTCCAAGTGAAGATGGGGAGAAAAGCACTTTGTTGCTGCAGTTGTCTCTGCATCTAGAAGCAGTTGAGGATCTAGTAGGGTCCCTTGATTGCAATCCTTAATAACAAAGATACATGCATCACCCACTCAAGTAAGAGCAAATATCACCGGTGTTTCCTCCACTGGCTGGTTGTTCCAGCACAGCATCACTTGTTCAGATTGTGTTTGTCAGATACAGGGAAAGCCACCTGGGTTCACTAGGTGGGGCTGTTGAAATGCACCCCATTGTGTCTCATTGTCAGGTGTAGTGAGGGCAAAACCAGAAACCCATCATATCCCGAAGGAGAGAAATGGTATTGAAGGACCTGATCCTCTGAGTTGCTTGCTTATTGACATCCCTGACTGAGGCTCAAAGGTAGCTGATGTGAGGCACTTTTGAAAATACTAGCTTTTAGTCCTGTCAGGAAAAGATATCACTAGTGGGCCTAGTGTGCTAAGTTATTACTGAACCAAGAGTTTTTGCAAGGGAAACCCTATAACACATGATTCACCGTGTGGAGCCATGTGAAATTTGAGCAGGAGGGGGGATTTTTTTTCCTGTGCTTCTGACTTTAATCTTCATGAGAGAAGTGAGGCTTCCAAACTGCTAATGTCTAACTTGCAGCTGGAAATCCATGCGTAGCTGATGAGCCTGAACCAGCTTATGTTAATGCAAATATAGCAGCTATTGTATTTAGTAGCCATTCCAGATGGCAGCTACATAGACTTAACCCACAAGGGCCTTTTAGTTTTCAATTAAAGGAACAGAGTCCAATTACATCTAAACCATTCAAATAAAAAGAAATTCTATCTCAGCACTATTTGGGAATCCTGAATTAGCCTCACTCTCAGTTGCTCTTCTTCCTGTGGAAATTTAACCACCTTTACTAATTGGTTTTCCTTTAAATAATTGAGTCTAGCTGCACAAGCAGGCTCCCACCTACAAAGCATGTGTTATAATGAGAGGGAAAGTCTCCTTGACAGATGGACCTGGTTTATAAGCCATCTCAGTATATGAAGCAAGACCTATAACCTTGGTGGATTTTACCTGTGTACATAATAACGATTTAGATACTGGCATAGAGAATATGCTTATTAAGTTTGCATCTGATACCACGCTGGGTAGGGTTGCAACTGCTTTGCAAGATAGTCATAATTCAAAATGATCTGGACAATCTGGAGAACTGGTCTGAGGTAAATAGGATGAAGCTTAATAAGGACAAATGCAAAGTGCTCCACTTAGGAAAGAACAATCAGTTTCTCTCACATAGAATGGGAAGTGACTGTCTAGGAAGGAGTACTACTGAAGGGACCTAGCGGTTTTAGTGGACCCGTAAGCTAAATATGAGTCAACAGTGTGACACTGCAAAAGAAGCAAACATGATTCTGGGATGCATTAACAGGAGTGTTATGAGCAAGACACGAGAAGTCATTCTTCCACTGTATTCTGCGCTGATTAGGCCTCAATTGGAGTATTGTGTCCAGTTCTGGACACCACATTTCAAGAAAGATGTGAAGAAATTGTAGAGGATCCAGAGAAGAGCAGCAAAAATGATTAAAAGTCTAGAGAACGTGAGCTATGAGGGAAGACTGAAAGAATTGGTTTGTTTATTTTGGAAAGGAGAAGACAGAGAGGATATGATAGTGGTTTTCAAATATCTAAAAGGGTGTCACAAGGAGGAGGGAGAAAAATTGTTCTCCTTTGCCTCTGATGATAGGACAAGAAGCAATGGGCTTAAACTGCCTGCAGCAAGGGAGATTTAGGTTGGACTTTAGGAAAATCTTCCTAACTGTCAGGATGGCCAAACACTGGAATAGATTGCTTAGGGAGATTGTGGAATTTCCATCTCTGGAGATATTTAAGAGCAGATTAGATAGATGGCTATCAGGGGTGGTCTGTGCTTGGTCCTGCCGCGAGGGCAAGGTACTGGACTCGATGACCTCTTGAGGTCCCTTCCAGTTTTAGTGTTCTATGATAATCTGAGGATGCCCATTTGTCTCTTGCTTATCCACAGCAATGGCAGATGAACTGGCTGTATGAGGCAGGGGAGGTCTCTAAATTTGAAAGTGACGATAGGAAGCAAAAGACAGGACTATGCAGCACTTTAAACTGGAAGGTACCTCAAGAGGTCATCGAGTCCAATCCCCTCGCAGCAGGACCAATCACAGACCACCCCTTATATCCGTTTATCTAACCTGCTCTTAAATATCTCCAGAGATGGAGATTCCACAGCAATAGGAAGCAGTATGTGATAAGGCAGATGTACCTATAAAATTATGCCAAAAAAATTTAGATCCATTAGGATTAAGACATCCCACCTTGCCAGAGGCTGTTTGTGATTAGGTGAATATTTCCTCTTGAACTCTAGCTAAGAAGCTTTTCCCCTCTCCTCCCTCCAAGGGTATATAGCACTTCTCCACAGGAGTGTTGAAAGCAAACATAAAGCAACTCTTGGCACAATACTAGAGAGTCAGAGTCTTTCCTGAGATGAAAATTCCAACATTCCCTGGTGGGTTTTTCTCCTTTTGTTTGATGTAATCTGACAGTAACGGCAGTAGTTCACTGAAGCTTTTCAGCCAGACTTCGCTACCGAGTACATGCTTTCATGGTGTATGTTTCTTTCTGAAACAGCTAAACGGACACAATATGGACTCTGAACCCTGATTTTGTCCACCTCCACAGGCTTCCAAATGGGCATCCATCAGGCAGCATGTTATTTTCAGTGTTCAGTGTCTGTTAAGGACTCCACTTGGGTCAAACACGTTGGAAGCTTTCACAGAGTGCTAGAGGAGTACAAAACCCACAAAACTTGGTGTGGGGGTGGAGGGCCTCAGGCGCAGTTGTAGCGCTGTTAATTAATTTTTTCAGTACAGGCAGTCCCCGAGTTACGCAGATCCGACTTATGTCGGATCCGCAGTTACGAACGGGGATTTTCTCGCCCCGGAGGACTGGAGCGGCGGGACGCCTGGTTCCGCTGCCCGCCTCCTCCGGGGCGAGAAAAGCTGCTCCCCATCTCCCTGGTCTGCTGGGGGAGCCAGCAGACCAGGGAGACGGGGAACAAAGTGGCGGAGGACCCGGGGCCGGACCCGCGGCGCTTCCAGCTGATCTGGAAGCGCCGCGGGTCTGGCCCCGGGTCCTCCGCGGCTTTGCTCAGCGTCTCCCTGGTCTGCTGGGGGAGCCAGCAGACCAGAGAGACGGGGAGCAAAGCGGCGGAGGACCCGGGGCCGGACCCGCGGCGCTTCCAGCTAATCTGGGTCCTCCGCCGCTTTGCTCCGCGTCTCCCTAGTCTGCTGGGGGGGGACGCAGCTAGTGCCCCCCCCCCCAGCAGACCAGGGAGACGTGGAGCAAAGCCCGGGGCCTGTGATAGAGCAGGTGGGGCGCTGCCGTTTGGTCCCGCAGCACCACTCCTTGGCGCTACTGGACCAACCCGGCAGCACCCCAGCTGCTCTTCCCCAGGAGTCCTGATTCAGCTGCTGATGATCAGTTTCAGCAACGGCTGAATCAGGACGCCGAGGAGCAGCTGCGCTACTGGACCAACCCAGCAGCACCCGAGCTGCTCTACCCCAGGCGTCCCCAAGTCAGCCGCTGCTGAAACTGACCAGCAGCTGACTACAGGAAGCCCGAGGCAGAGTTGCTCTGCCCTGGGCTTCCTGGAATCAGCTGCTGATCAGTTTCAGCAGCAGCTGACTTGGGGACGCCTGGGGTTCTTAAGTTGAATCTGTATGTAAGTCAGAACTGGCGTCCAGATTCAGCCGCTGCTGAAACTGATCAGTTTCAGCAGTGTCTGAATCTGGACGCCAGTTCTGACTTACATACAGATTCAACTTAAGAACAAACCTACAGTCCCTATCTTGTACGTAACCCGGGGACTGCCTGTATATTATATGTAAAGTTTCAAGTGTCATTTTAACACACTTTAAACTGACCCTGGTCAGGTCCCTCTGCCGTTAATTCACTGTTCTAAAAAAATACTGGTTTATGAGTTAACATATTCCAGTCAAAACTACAGTTGAGCATCAGGCCTTTTATCTATGAAGATAAAGGATGTAACTGCCAGCTGAGAAGGTTCAAGCGCAAGTACCATAATTATTCACTGCCTTAGAACCATTGAGTAAGAGAGACCGTGGGGATGAGGGGATGAAGCATTGAACTGGCGACTGATTCATTCTTTTTCCAGCTTTGCCATTTACTTGCTCTTCTGTGGCTTTGGGTGAGTTGTTTCTCCCTCATGCCCATTTTCCCTCTCTATAAAAGGAAATGTTGTTGGCATCCCCGCGTCAGAGTTTAGTTACAGCTTGTAAAGCAGTTTACAAGTGCTAAGAATCACAGGGCACAGAGGTCCAAGCCTCCACCAGCATGGTAATGTGAATGTTTGTTCCACATGCTACAGCACAGAACAGTGCTTATTCACAAAAGCATTTCCCATGTGTATAATTGATAGGCTTTGGGCTGTTACAGCATTCATGCTATTCATCAAATGCATTACAAAGCAGAGTAAAGTGATTAACTCAGAGCCTGATTTCATTTTCTTCCAAGACTGACAGATAAAGCAGTGAAGGAGTATTCAGCGTATCGCTCTGGCCTTCTCTTCTGGGCCCTGGTAGATCTCATTTACAACATGTTCAAGGTAAGAGCTGTCTGGAATCAAGGTTGTTGGTTTGTTTGCAGTTTCTTTGTTTGTTTTTATGGGTGCTGTTAACATCACTGTGATATGTCTGCTCTGTTCCTTTGAATGTAGGCAGGGCTTGAAATCCCTTCTCAATGTCACTGCTTGCTCATAAGAACAGAGGGATGGTACAATGTTTGTCCACTTGTGATCACCCCTCTCCCCAGTTGTTGTCCATCTGAAGTAGAAGAACCTTATAATTTACAGGACTTACCCTCACCTCCCATGCACTCTCTCCCCCCCTTCCCTCCCACCCATGGCTTCTATTCCTGTTTTTCTGTCTTCTGTTCAGGCATTGTTTCAAAGAGCTTCAGTTCTGCACTAGAGCATGTGGTTGGAATAGCCTTTGTTGCAGGGGTGGGAAGGACGCTGCTTGGGGTATCGGACTGTGCTCAGAATAGATAGAGCGGAAAGTATAAAACAAAGGTCAGTTGACACAGCTCTCTCTCCAAAGAAAGCAAACATTTAATTTGAGTGAGGTGGAGAAGGAAAATTCTTCGGAGCTTTTTAAAACTCTGTACAAGAATAGAAAATCTGAGTCCCAGGCACCATTCCTATGTGGCATGTTTACGGGAGGCAGGAAGTCTAAATCAGAATGAACTAACCTTTTTAACATCACCCATCAGGTTATTGAACTCTGTGATTTCTAAAGATTGTACGGAGTGTGTAGCCATGTCAGTCCCAGGATACATGAGAGAGAAGGAGGTTGAGAGAACATCTTTTACTGAACCAACCTCTGCTTGTGGAAGAGACAAGCTTTCGAGCTATCCAGAGCTCTTCTTCAGGTCTGGGAAAGGTACTCAATGTCACAGCTAAATGTAGGGTCAGACAGAGCAGTGACACACACTTATGTGCCTTTCCCAGACCTGAAGAAGAATTCTGGGTAGTTCAAAAGCTTCTCTCTTTCACGGAGGTTGGTCCCGATTTTAAAAAAAAAAAAAAAGTTCCCTCACTGACCTTGTCTTTCTGTTTTCTAAAGGGTTTATTACTATTCTACAGCTAAAACAAACTGACTTGTCCCTTTTCTCCTCCTTGTAGAAGGTGCCTACCAGCAACACAGAGGGAGGCTGGTCCTACTCTCTGGCTGAATTTATACGACACAATGATATGCCAATACATGAAGCTGCAGACAAGGCCCTGAAAACTTTTCAGGAAGAGTTCATGCCAGTTGAAACCTTTTCTGAGTTTTTGGATGTTGCTGGTCAGTATTAACTTTACCTTTCAAAGGCTATTTTCATGTAACTCATCACTGGAGAGATTTAACTTACTTATGGAAATGTGCGTGGAGCAGGTGGGGGAGAATGGTGGAATCTTAGTGCACCTGGGGCTTCCCTAGGTCACTTTGAAATGCATTGGTTTTGGAGGGTCCTCTGTTTCTCTCTACATTCACCTCTGCAGGGATGTGTGGGTGAAATAACCTTGTTTCCTAAAAACTCACCACCACCTGCCATTTCCCCACCTGCAAAAAGGAGATAAGTGACTTATCCTTATAAAGGGCTTTGAGGTCTGTCAATAAAGAATGTTCTAGGATATTTATGGGGTAAGAAATGCTGCTGTTGCTTTCACATCTGAATTTGTACTATGACATAAATATTATAGCAGATGATTACAATTTCAAAAGAGGATTGAACAGGAACAGATGAACTTCTAAGCAACAGTCTTCCTGTCTTCATTTAAACATCCCAAGTAATAAAGACCAAAGGAAATATGAAACCTAGGTCCTGGGAGTGGAATTTTTAATCTAGGGTGGTCTTCCACAATGTATCAGGAGGGGCTTTGAACACCTGTTCTGTTTCAAGTCTTCATCTCCTATATGAATAGGGGCATCTTGCTGCTGTTTACCATGGCTTACATTTTGTAGGATCCTCTTTAGTTTTTGTAAATTCGTCATTGGTACTAAATTTGTTAATATTTGATAGGGTACCTGCGAATGAGGATCCATATGTTCAGGAAACCAGAGACTCACCCTCTGGGGAGCTAATCTTAATCATTTCATCTTCACCAACGCCTATCCTTACTAATCATTACAGCCGCTATTATTGCTCATCATTCAGCCTCATAGCAGAAGGTGCTGTTATCTTCATAGTGAAGTCAAAAAGTTATCTGTGCTGTAGATGTATCAACTTCTAAATGTATGTGTAATGCCAGTGTTTCCTGGCATTTCTACATCACCTTGGTAGGTGAGTTGTAAAGGTAAGCACCAGATTGAACTAGCTACACCTAAAATGAAGCCATGACTGAAATCCCCAGTTTACACATCAGTGCCAGTCATTGGTGAAGCTGCACCAGTGTAAAAGCTTTGTATAGGCAGGGTAAACAGCTGTACACTGCAGTTTACCCTGGTAAACTGCTCTGAAGCAAATAGCAGCATTGGTTGTCTACGTTAGGAGTTGGTGCTGACAGCTCTCTTCCGGCTCCGCAAATCAGTTAGCCAATTTGATTGACATGAGTCTGCTGTTCTCGGAATCAGTTGGCATATATTTGCTTTAAAACTGTATTCTGAGTGGCTGTTCTGTGATGAGGCCCTTGGTGGTTGTAGCTTGCCTGCCTTCTGACTCCAGCTCTAGGTGTCCTGATTGTAAAAGATGCCTAGTGATTGCTGAAGGATATACAGCTCCTGACTACCTTATCTGTGCTGTTTTTTTTTTTCAGGACTCCTATCAGAAATCAACGACCCTGACAGCTTCCTCAAGGATCTTTTGAACTCCATTCCCTGAGCACAGAGAAGCAACTTGCATTGATCTACAGTAGTTGGCCTTCCATCTCTTTGTGTTACTTCTTGTGCAGGCTTTGCCTCTCCCCAAGGAGTGCTGCATTGTTTTATTTTCTACACTTTTTTTTTTCTTGGAGTGATTTGGGATTTAGGCTTCTTGTTTTATCTTGTATTTCAGTGCTTCTATATATAACACCTTGTGTATTCCAAGCAAACGAAGGAACTTGTACAAACTGAGGAATTCCAGCCAATCAATCTTAACACTTTTTAGAGTGCACCTCTTGGAAATTAAATAAATTAAACACAAAAGGTCAAGGTGGGTTTGACTAGTAATTTAACCTGCCAGTGGCAGCTTAAACACCAGGTTCCCTTTAGTCTTGTTTCCAAGAGCTCCTGTGTTACTGCACTCAGGTTCAGAGCTGTTGCTCTGTTTATCCTATCATGGGTATGAGGCGTGTGTAAAACCAATGCACTTGTAATGGTCATGGACATGCTCTGTGAGTTTACGTTTACTGGCTCATTTTTCATGCAGTAGAAAACAGATTTTTCTCTTCTTGGAGTGTTAGAGGCCTATGGACAACATGTTATGCTTGATTGCCTCATAGTTATTCTGGAGAGAGGATAGCTTTTACAGCTGAAGTGTTCACTAACACCTTGTGTGTTTTTCCTCTTATTGAGCCTGCTGGGATTTAATCTTCTAAATGATTAACGCATGTTTTGTGTGCCAAGATCTGTCTTGATTCCATTCACTCTAGGGCTGTCTTCAAAACAAGACTGCACACAAGTGGGTTGGGTAAATTTGACACACAGGCAGATCTCACCTATCCAATTGGAGAGAGTTAAGGAAATAGGACATTTTTGCCATTAAAATCTGTTCCTTAATATCGGATAAAGTTTTGATTCTATTGAGAACCATGTGGGGAATAGAAAATGGAGGCACATCAAGGTGGCTGCCAGTCCTCTTAGTGATATACGGTTTGCATTCTGCAGTGTGTACCCTAGCTTGAATCCAGGCAACCATCTGTTTGAACACAGCCTTGGCTTTTCTCAGCACGTTTATGCATGCTGGTAACTTACCTTTGCCTCCATCTCTGCTGTCATGTAACCAGCTTCAGTCTGGTTAACGTGGAATCCAATAAAGCTTTCCCCATCCTTCCGTCTCTGTACGAACTTGAATTTCAGCAAAGCAAACTCAGTCCCATAACTTACCATTGGGTGACAGAGTAGTTCAGAGACTGAATAACTAAGGAAACCCTCTGCTGCCATTATGAGTTTTGGGCCTATATTGATGATCAGACAAGTGGTGGATCACTGTGTTCTCATTTACCTCCATGGCTGCAGCCTGAGTACTCAGTCCAATCCAACTGTCTGATTAGGCTCATCAGGGTGCGGGGTTAGAGCGCAGACTAGCCAATGGATCAGTGGGTGTACTTACTAAAATTGAGACAAAATATCTCATGAGAAATGCAAGGGAAGTTTGAAGGCTAAATTAAACTCTATCTATAGAACTGATTTGCCTTATAAAACACTGATAGCCAAGAATAAAGTATTCTAAGAAAGTCTTAACTCGGCATAGTTCCCTGTGTTAACAAGGGGCTGGTGCAATGTAATAGCTCTGTGCAGTTGGAGAGACCAACAACTAGACCAGAAATAAGAAAGTCCCCTTCTTTACAGAGCGCTTACTTCCAAAGACAGATTTTACAATCTCAAGCATGCTTTCACCGTCAAATCACCATGCGGCACCAGTGGCCTACAAACTAATACAAAGTGCTGAAACACCCAGAGATAGGAGGACAACTCCCAATATCCAGTATGGATCGGTGCTGTTTTGATGCCCCCACGTGCATGGCCATCGGGAGTCAAACGCTGCTCATGTCCAGTTTCTTGCAAAAGGACCTTTCGTGCTGATATAACTAAGAAATCCATAAGAAGGCATGTTTGAGAGTAACTTGTAGAAAGCACGTCAGCTTGTGTCAAGGACCTGAATCTGCTGTTCATGTCAGCTTCTGCGTTCTCTGATTCTAAAGTGCCAGTCAACATGGCATCTAGGAACCAGGTACAAAAATGTCAGTGCTACTACTGCATTTATCATAGAATCCTAGGGAGATCTCAGGATGTCATTGAATCCAAAGCAGGACCAATCCCAACTAAATCGTCCCAGCCAAGGCTTTGTCAAGCTGGAACTTAAAACTGGCCATCTCACAGAAGAAAAGGAGCCTATTTATTAGCTAAGCTCATGACTAAAGTGTAAAGGCTACAAAACATTGTTTATCATTTGACAGTCCTAGGAAGGAAATTTAACGAGTGTCCCATTGCCACATCTTGCTGTTAAAAAAAAAATAAATAAAAAGCCCCCCTTCCATTTCACTCTTGCTATCCAGCAATAAATAGAACCCACCGCCTATTTTCTTGAGCTTTCTAGCAGTAAATGGACTTAAGTTTTATTTGTCTGTGTCTTAGTTGCATAATGTTTGGCAGATCTGGCCCTGAACAAGGTGTACTCTTCTTGTGGTTTAGCAAAGCTTGAGGGCAAATTGCCAGTGTGAACAGAGTTGGTGCTTTACCTGCTCATTATACATTTTCACATGGCTCTGTGGTAGAAGCATCACGTTTCCTTTTCATCTATGCAGAGTTAGCCTGCCGGGCACTACATCTGCATCTGCTTAAAAATAGGGCAGCTGTCAACAACAAAAAAAACCACTTCCAAATATATTACCCGCCTCTATCCATTTACGTGGCATTTTTCTCTTGTTTTTCCTACCATATAATGGTAAGACTTGGGCTTATCAGTACTGACAGTGTCAACCTTTGTGATAGGCCTGGCTGCACACAAACTTTCACTGGTTTAATTAAAGGTGTTTAAGATGATGTAGTTAAACGAGGCCAAAATCCTCTGTAGACCTTTATTTTGGATTATATTGATGCAATTTAAATAGATTCTTTAGCAACTTAAAGTAAATTGCAATAAGCCACTTAATAGAAAGGTATCTATGTAGGGTTTTGCACTGGTTTAATTATATTTTATTTTTAAACCAGAGCAAATTTTCCCATGTGTATACATTACAATTTCCCAAAGGCGGGATTATGACTTAACAGTAGGCATAGAATCCAGTCTGTGATGGGACATGTCAATTTGTGGGGAAGTCTACAACTAAAATGGATTATTGATCTGGTCTGTCTTAAATATTTCAGAGGGAGTAAACAGTGTGTTGGCCATATCTACAGGGTATAATAAATTGGGAGGAACTGAACATCAGGGAGGAGATAAAAGGAACTAGAAGATCTAAAAATGTGCAAAAATCAGGTTGGAAAAATTCTAGCTAACACATACAAAGAAAACTAATCTGAAAGAGAGTGATGCTAAAAGACTAATTTGCCTTCCACGATCACCTAAGACATGAGTCTGCAGTGCATTCTGGCAGCAGTAAAGCTCAATGTAAGAACTACTTGTGAAGCAAGAAGTCAGAAGCTCCATTGACCATCACTGGTGGAAAGAAGGAACTGAAGCAGGAGTCGCATCGGCAGGGGTATATATGCAATACTGTGAGGGTAAAGTCTTCCGACTGTTATGCATGCCGTGCATGCACACACACATTGGAATGCACATGAAAAAAATTCAAAGAACATACATTCATGCTAGGCAAGTGCATGAGATGTGTTCATATGCCTCCAAGGGTCCTGGTTCCCATTTACCTCCTTGCTTTCCTGTTGGTGGCTCACCCGGCAGTATCTAAGCTTCTTTTTGAAAGTGACCTGTCTAGCTATAGGAACTAGAGGAAGTGATGATTATGAATGTGGGTTTTGTCTGTGTTATAGTAATGCCTAAACCCACAGCCAAATGATCCAGTGTACTAGGTATTGTGCATACAAAGCTTAAATAGATGAAAGGGAAGATTATTGTTCCCATTTTACAGATGGGGAACTGAGGCATAAAGATTCAGTGACATGCCCAAGCACATACAGGGAGTTAGGGTTCAAATCCCAGCTGTGCCAGTCAGCATTCCCTTCCAGTGCTTTAGCCACTAGCTATCCATTTTTTGTCTATTAAAGATTAATTAAACTTTGCCTCTGTCGCACTGGAAACTCAGAATCTTGGTGAGGTATTTTAAGTTCATGATGTATGAACTTAAATACCTTGTTTATGCTCTGTAGTAGCAGTAGCAATTCCAGTGTTTGTTTAAAAATATTCTAGGCCACTACACTGAGAGACAAAACACAGATATGAAACCGAGTCACGTTTCTAAGAGGTATTAACCAGCAACAGGGCCAGGGGATATAGACGCAGTGAGGTGTATGATTCTGGTCACCCCAATGCAAGTCTTCTAAAACTGCGTTGGTACAACAGAGAAACAAAAAGGAGGATTTCTGTGCGCGGAGCCTAGAGAAACAATCTGCATTTCTGACTCTAGGGAGACAAGGGAACAACAGGCCATTCTACAGGCTAAGTGTAACAAAACCATTGAGACACAAGGAGCTGCAGTTAAGCTAAGTAAAGGTTGGGAAGTCAAGGGAGCAGTTTCTTTCCAAAATATCAAGAGTTAGTGTTCTGGATGGAGATAACATGAAAGAAGCAGTAAAGCTGTTTATAACAAATGGAGAAGATGCAGAGTTCAAATACTAACATGAAAGGAGGGGGGATTTGGGCAGGTGAGATCCCTGCTACACTACAATCCAGATAAGAGCTATTAGTAGGCACTCCATGCATTGTGTGTGTCTTCTGTAGCAGAAATGTACCAGAGCAATTACTCATGAAAGGGTTAAACTTTGTTGGAGGGGGAGTCTTTGAAGAGCAGATGGACTCAGCTTCATCAGTGCGAGTGTTGTCATGATCTGCTTATAAACTCCGTAACTGCTAAAGTTTGCTTGTCTGCAAGAGGGTGGGCACGAGGGAAAGAGAACAAGTTTTTAGAGTTCTCAAACTGCTGGCACCTGAACCGGAACTCCTTAAAATTGCTAATGAAGACAAAGTAATAAAAAATCACATTGTTAGCAGCTAGAAACCTTGTTGCTAGGTCTTTTCAAACGAGCAACTTTCAGGTTCTTGACTATTTGTGTGTTGGTTTTAGTACAATTCACAGACTCACTTGTTGCAATTGCGAAATCTAGCCGTGCAACCTCAGCAAAGGCACAAGAAGTTAATTCAGTCTGAAAGGGCTTTCCCGGCACAGCGTGTCCGAAAGAAGAGAATATGATGTTCAAAGTAAGCATCTGGGGTAGGGACTGTCTTTATTCTCTCTGGGGGGCACTATTTATACAGGTTAAATAACAAGCCGTCTGCTTGGCTTCCCCCAATTGCAACCATGTCAGATCTTTTCTTTGAGGAAGTGCATGTCTCCTATGGGCAGAAATGAAGCAGGTCTCTCAAGTTATGCCAGGTCAGCCTGTGAAGCATTGTTCACTAGTCATTTTTGAGATCCCAAGCAATTGGACAACTCCCACTTCACATTCTGTAGTGGTAGCATCCTTCAGCGCTGCCTCCCAGGGCCTAGTATAGACCCCGCCTTTTACCTCTTTGCATTGTGAAAACTGACCATTATGTCTACTCTTCGGCTCCTCTCTTTGAATCAGTGACTGACCCCGTAACTGCTTGCTTTGCTTAAGAGTCATTGGTGGAGGACTTTGTCAAAGGCTTTCACTCTTTCAACTGACTCTCTTATCCACATGCTTGCTGGCCAGGGGCATCCCTAGGGTGGTGTGGGACCAGGACAACCCCCACTCTGCCCCAAGCTCCATCCCCAAGCGATGCACGGTGTGTGATTGAATTCAGCCTGTGAAAGCGCCTCCAACTTCCTGTTTAAATAGAGCTGTTTGTTGTACACATCTACCCTAAAAGCCAAGAGGCTAGAGAGGAGATTTTCCCAATTCTTTCCAAGCAAGTTCCAGGTGTATCTGGCAAGACCCTATTTAGAAAGTTACTGTTTCCAAAATGTGTCACGTTTATGATACATGCCTGATTCTAGCTCACACAGTCACATTGGCTGTACATGCGTCTGTGTGTTGAGAGGTAGCCAAACCACATGACAGCAGAAATGCACCTTATTGCCCTAAGCATAGAGGATTAACAGAAAATAAGGGCAAAGAGAAAACATGGCATTTGGCTTGAATTATGCGATCATATCTTATGAATGGACCACTGAACAAGAATGTCTTAGGGAGTAAAACTATTTATCATTGTCCCGTAAGTCAGGCTGAAGACACACAATCTGGCACGGTCAGTATGACAATCTTTAAAATGCTTCACTGGCACATTGTCAGGTAGTATTGACTCCTTATGCATCAGGAACATAGCTCAGACCACTGGTCCGTACAGCCCAATGTCCTGCCTCAAACAGTGGCCAGGTGCAGCTGCAAGAAACTGCAGTAATGGACAATTTGGAAATAGTCTTTGCCTCACGAGAAGTTTCCTCTTACCCCTCAGCCAGAGGTTGGTTTGTATCCTGAAGGATGACTGTTTAGAATTGCACGAACCTCCTTAATGGGGTCTAGAAGAGACATAAGAGAAAATTCACAAGGTCTGTTACCAAATGTAAGCATAGGCAAGTCGTCATGATTTCCCTTCAAGTCAAATGCCTTGTTTTTCCGCACTCTTTAGCTCATCCTTGCTTCAGGCACTGATGTGCCCTGCCTGCTGTAATAAACTACAATTACCTGTCCACCCAGAGCTTGCTACACCTTGTTAATGTTACCAACTGGTAGAATCTTGCTTTGAAGGCATGTACGGGAAACGTGAGGCATGTTGGAAAATGCTTACAGCTCTCTGATGCATAGATAGCCAGGAGATGAAAGAGTGGGAAACACCCAGAAGCAAGATACAAAACCCATGCTAGCAAGAATGCTCTACTGAGGCATCACCATCATGGACAGTGCCTGCAGAAGATCAATACTTCCAGCCAAATCATTAGAGCTGTTGTTAGAAGCTCTGACTCTAAGAACATTGGGGCATGCTACGGCCTGCTCCTGAGGTCAAATCTCAGAGACTAAACCCCGTGCCCTTTCTTTCAGGGTGAAAAAGGTCACATCCTCACCAATTGTAATAAACAGCAGAGCAATGTTGTTTGTTCTTGTTCAACAGAGTGAGGAAGTGCTCGCTACTTGCGCTTAGCTTCCTTTCATTGAACAGTAGGGTTAAAAACAGAGCCCTTTCGGGGTTTCCTAAAGGAAATCAGGGTGTTTGTATCAGAGGCTCACTGGCTAGATTAACATCACAAAATGTTAACGTGCGGAAATTTTAACCCCTCTAGGTTTGTGAGTGATCCTGGTTTTGTTGCATGAGGATTGTCTTGGAAAATGATGCTGCTGTGTCTTTTTACCTTCCGTTTGATCAAGGAAGGATATATTCCCGGTTACACTGCACCCCTTGCTCCTGCTTAGTCCCCAAGCTTCCTGCATGGTTCGTTCTTGACCACTCCCTGAACTGAATACCCAGGACTTCATAGAATCAATAGACTGGAAGGGACCCCAAGGGGTCATCAGTTCTAGTCCTCTGCACTCCTGGCAGGACCAAGTACCATCTAGAACATTTCTTCTGAGCTCCCTTTTAGGGATGTTAAATACAGGCAGTCCCCGGGTTACGTACAAGATAGGGACTGTAGGTTTGTTCTTAAGTTGAATTTGTATGGAAGTCGGAACTGGTACATATTGTAGGGGAAACTCTAGCCAAACTTTTCTTCAGAGCTCAGTTTTATTCTCCCACACCTCACTTCCCTCAGTCCTTTATTCTCAAGCTGAGGTGTCTGCTGAGAAAAGCTGCTCCGCGTCTCCCTGGTCTGCTGGGGGGGAGGGGGAGGGACGCTAGCTTCGCGTCTCCCTGGTCTGCTGGGGGGAAGCAGCTAGTGCGGAGTTGCCTCACCCCGTTTGTAAGTAGGGATCCGATGTAAGTCGGATCCATGTAACCCGGGGACTGCCTGTATCAGTTGAATAGTCAATTAACCTCATGAATTCGTATCAGTTACTTGACTATTCTATAGTCCTCGGGTGGGGCCAGCAACCAGTGCGTTCCAGCCCCACTCTCGAGGAGTCCCCTGCCGCTCCGCACTGCTGCCTCTGGATCAGAGGCAGCCATGCAGGGTGCCAGGTGGGAGCTGGTCAGCGAGGGGGCCAGTTTAAAAACAAGCTCCCCTCATGGACCGGCTGCCTCTCACTCTGCACTGCTGCCTCTAATACAGAGGCAGTAGCATGGGGTGGCAGCAGCCCCTGTCTAGGGGTGAGGCTGAGCTCCCAGACCTGGCGTGAACCAGAACTGAGCTGGATTGCCAGCTCCTAATACACTTTAAACGTAGAGCCGCAGCGGGGTAGGTCCTGGACTAGACACGAGACAGGAGTGAGCCAGGCTGCTGGCCAGCCTGCTAAAAAATGAACTGGTTGGAGGATGGGGGGAAGCATGTAGTCTACAGCATTAACCTATATGTTTTTGCTAATTGGTTAATCGACTCCACTATTACATCCCTGCTCCCTTTCCTCTGTTGTTCTAGGCAAGTATTTAGGCTGCTAGAAGAGTTCCCCATGAAAACTTTTCTTTCTTATGTTCTGAAAATTCCCTGAGCGGCCTGGCTTGCTTTCATCGGATTTTGCACACCCTGGGCTTATTTATTGATCCTTTAGTGGGGGAGCTGCATATTGGGAAGATGGTGTGAATAGAAGAGTTGAGATGAAGGGGAAGCAGAGAGGTGTATATATTGTGTCATGGAAAATGGATGCCTCCTTGCAGAAAAACTTTAAAAAATGAGTAGTCTTGCAGCACCCTAGAGACTAACAAAACATATTGTAGATGGTATCATAAGCTTTTGTGAGTTCCAGGCTAACTTGGCTACCACTCTGAAGTCCTTGCAGAAAAGCTTCAGGGGGTAGCCAAGTTAGTCTGTTCAGGATAAACTATAAAAACAACAAATAGTCTTCAAAGTGCTACAAGACTAACAAAACATGTAGATGGTGTCATGAGCTTTCATGGGTACAACTTCTTCATCTGAAGAAGTGGGTTGTACTTACAAAAGCTCATGATGCCATCTACATGTTTTGTTAGTCTCTAAGGTGCTGCAAGACTGTGTTGTTTTATAAGTTTTTTCTGCCAGGAGGCATCCATTTTCCATGGTTGAATGCCATGCCTTGCATGTTCAAAAGCGTCAGGGGGTAACTGAGTTAGAAGAGGCCTGTGCCCATGAAAGCTCAAGATTCCATCTACATGTTTTGTTAGTCTTTAAAGTGCTACCAGACTATTTGTAGTTTATCCTTGAAGAAAGTAAGTTTTACACTTTTTACATGAATGTTATTGTCAATTGTATTGGTTCTGATGAAGGTCAAGATGATGCTGAGACTTTAAAGTGACAAGGGGAAATGGATTGCTCCCTACTGCCCAGAATATAATATGTATTTTATAAACCTCTTTCCCTATTCTCTTTTGCAAAGAGCTATTAATGCTTGCTGTTCATACAAAAGAGAAGCAGAGACATTTACAAGCACAGCAACAAATCTCCAAAGGGAAATTGGTGCCACATAAAGAATGGGCGAGAGAAAGCATGAGGTAAGGGAACTGGCTTAAGTTCTAAGCACAAAATTTGGAATAACAATTCCTCAGTCTCCAGAACCACAAATTGTGCAGGGGCTGAGTCTGCCATTCTGAATACGCAGTAAACAATCTAACCACCCTGCAGCTCTGTAACTGCTGGAGGGGCTCCCACCAGAGAGACGCCAAGCTCCCATCAAAATTCAAACTCAAAGGGAAAAAATGGCCTTTTGGATCCCTAAGATAGGATTCCACTTTGATAATCTATCTTCCCGCCTTGGCTGGACGTCCCATTAATCACAGCAGGCCGCTACGCCCAGGGGCGGATATAGGGCAGGGCGAACGGGGCGGCCGCCCCGGACCCCGCACTTCAAAAAGCCCCGCGCATGCGCCGTGGCAAAGGGGGGCCCCGCGAAATTATGCTGCCCGGAGCCCCGCAAAACGGTCATCTGCCCCTGGCTACGCCTGTGGAGAGTTAGATGCTGAAGCAATGGTGGACAACCATGAAGCGTGAGCGGGCCTTCAGCTCAGTGGGATGCAGCAGCAAATTAGGGATGGAGCACGAATCGGGCAATTTGCATGCTCTGGAAAAGCTGGGCGGGAGGAGTAGGAAGTGTGACGCTCCAGTGCCCTAGTGAACAAGAGGTGCATGGGGAAGGGGAGGGCAGCCAGGGGGGCTGTAGATTGCAGGTGGATCTCCCCAGGGCTGCATGTAGCCCACGGGCCACAGGTTGCCCAGTACTGTGCTAAACCAACTCCTCCTCTGTGCTTCTAAAGCAACGTTGGGCAACGTAGGCTAGTGAGTGGATCGGAGGAGTGGCCCTTCATCTCAGTGGGGCTACAAGTTTGTCATAACGCAGACGGTCACCGAGGCTAGGGGAGTTTTTCTAACTGCGCTTGTGTACGTACAATTTGTGTGGTGCGTCCATTGAAGCATAGCAGCGCTTTGATTGGATGCACAGGCAGTGCATGGCTCTTGCAGTCAGTGTTGTGTGCAGTCAGCACTCAGCTCACTTCACGTGCCCTGGCATTACACATGTCACTGTAGTAATACCGGTAAGAACATAAGAACGGCCACAGGGTCAGGTCACCCGGCCCAGCATGCCTTATTCCAAAAATGGCCAATGTTGACCCAGAGGGAGTGAACAGAACAGGGAATCATTAAGAGATCCCTCCCTGTCGCCTATTCTCAGCTTCTGACAAAGGAAAAAAAAAGCCATGTGGGCAGAGACCCCAGCAATCTGGCACCCCTTTTATGTGGACAATGGCAAACACAACATCTTGTGGGCCACACACAGAATCCCAGCGGACCACGTGGCCCGTGAGCTGCGGATTGCCCACCACGGTTCTCAAGGGTGAATTTTACCATTGCAGAGTTCTGGATTTTTTTCCTGTCTGTGCTACAAAAACATGATTCCCAAATCAAGTCAATACAAGGGACACTTGCAGGTGCACTCAGAGAAGCTAGAGATAGAAAAGATCTATTCATTTGGTTTTATGGTTTCATAACCAAGGGAAAATTATATAAGCCCAAATTAACGGTGGTATTCCAAATAAAAATTTCCCAATGGCTGTAGAATTATGTGTCCCGTCCCGTCCCCCACAAGGACTCCCAGTCAGAAAAGGACTCTGTTCTATTGGGTACTGTACATACACATACACAGTACCTGTGCCATGAACAGCTCAGTCTGAACAGGCAAGCCAGAAGTTTTCATCTGGCAGATCTGGAACTAGGCCACAAACCATTTAAGTAACTTGACCAAGGTCACTCAGAGCATAAAACAGCCAGAAAATGAACACATCTCTTGTATTATAAATCATAATTTTATTTACAACAGCATCCATGGGGTTGCAAAAACTCATAACAGAATTTGGCCTACTACCGCTACCCTGGTGCATTTTGTTGCTAATGGAAATGCAATCAAATTATATTGCAACTTTTAACTCAAGTTTCCTTTTGCCTTTCATGCCAGTGTTTACAGATGAGATGAAAGTGAAAATCTATCCCTATCAGTTACCACCGCTGCTCATGAGGCTGTATGTTTATATAGCACCTTTCACCTGGAAAGATTGGAACGCGATGCAAACAATAATTGAGCAGTCTCCTAGAGGCGTGTTCATGCGAGACCCATTTTAGACTGGGATAAAGTTAAACACCCTTTATAGAAAGTGTCCTAGAAATCTGAATTAACTAGGTTTCTGGAATGCTTGGTTGCTGAACTCCGCTGACACCATTACACCAGCAGACCAGCTGTTTCAATATTTCAGAGGCATGCTGTACAAGCTACCTCTCACAGTTCCAGCTTTTTTCCTGACCTACAGCCCTGTCCAGACCATGACTTCCATAGAGCACAGACACTTAATCATGCCATGTTGTGGGGGGGGGGGGTTTCATGAGAAACTTGAGCAAACCCCTGAACTCATTTTCTGTCATATTTAAGCTAGACTATGAATGGCAACGTTTTGATTAAAGTTATTGCATTAACCCAGTGCACTCCCTAGTCCCAGCAGAGCTCTCGGATCCATATTTGCTCTTCCTCCATGCTACCCTCCATCTCCCGGGCTGTGTCTAGACTGGCCAGTTTTTCCGGAAAATCAGCTGCTTTTCCGGAAAAACTTGCCAACTGTCTACACTGGCCGCTTGAATTTCCGCAAAAGCACTGACTTCCTACTGTAAGAAATCAGTGCTTTTTGCGGAAATACTATGTTGCTCCCGTTCAGGCAAAAGTCCTTTTGTGCAAAACTTTTGTGCAAAAGGGCCAGTGTAGACAGCTCAGATTTGTTTTCCGCAAAAAAGCCCCGATAGCGAAAATGTCGATCGGGGCTTTTGTGCAGAAAAGCGCGTCTACATTGGCACGGACGCTTTTCCACAAAAAGTGCTTTTGCGGAAAAGTGTCCTGCCAATCTAGACGCGCTTGTCTGAAAATGCTTTTAACGGAAAACTTTTCCGTTAAAAGCATTTCCGGAAAATCATGCCAGTGTAGACACAGCCCTGATGTCTACTCATAGCCATGATACTAGCATGACTGTGGCTACTGTTGTGTCCAACCTCCATCTGTATAATCTTTTGTCCCAGTAGCATTCCATGCCATGGGACAGAGAAGCAAGTGCCCCCAGGCCTGGAATGCCTCTGAGTTTGATTCTCAATGTTGCTGCTTCAATTTTTCCCGAAGGCAAAACCATTTTTTTTTTATTGGCATGTTACTGACACTCCTCACCCTCAATTTCTGCTATTCGGCAAAGATGGTGGCAGAAATGTCCTCCCCCCAGAGACATACTGGGAAAGAGATAGGGTAGGTCTCCCCTGCACACATGCATCCCGCAATACCACGGAGTTATGCATGCTAACCTGGGTGAGGACCAGGAGCAGCAGGCTAGCCACTCTCCTAGCAGCAGGGCCACCAGGCCAGCAGTGCAAGTGAGCACAGGAGCATAGTGACAGCGTGGTCCTTGCGACAGGGACTGTAAGTCAGAAGCCCTAGAGCCGTGGTGTCCAACACGCTAGCCGCTAGCCAAATGTGGCTGTTGGCCAGTTGAGTGTGGCTAGTTGGCTTTACATTACATTATTTACATTTTCAGAGTAACGTGGCTAGTGCTTCAGAACTGATTGGACACCACGGCCGTAGAGTCTATTCTGACCTCTCCCACCAATTTTCTTCCACTATTTGATCTGAGGAAGTGGGTCTGGCCCACAAAGGCTCATCACCTAATAAACCATCTTGTTAGTCTTTAAAGTGCTACATAGTTCTGTCTTTTGTTTCAGCTACACCAGACTAGCACAGCTACATTTCTATCACTCTCCCACCAAGGCATTCCATGGCCTTCATGTCTCCGTACCTGTTTTCCCTCTGTACAATGGAGATGACAATGGCTCTTCTTTGTAAGGGACGATGAAGATGTATAAATGTAAGTTATCAAAGTATGAAACAGAGCCAAATAGTGATGTTTAAATCAACCCCACCGGCTTCATGGTGAATGTAAAACCTCTGGCTGTCTCCTTTATTTGTGATCTCTGAAAACATTTTGTGTTTCCCTAATGTTTTATGAGCATTTTACTAGAGAGAGTAATATGTTGATCAGCAATTTTTTGAACATGCAGCCACTGTTTCTACAGGTCCCACAGCCAAGCGTGGAATTATTACCTCCTTTCACCTCCCTCCCCCTCTCCTGATTCCAACACGTTTTTCCTAACACACATGCCACCATCTCCTCCCTGCCCTTGATGTGGGTCTGAGAACTTCACAGAGACGCCAGCATGATGTTAGCATATTAAATAAGCATCAGCTACAAAAACATGCATTAACCTGAGGCACAAAATCTCTTGTCAGGAGATGTTCTTCCCATTTTTTTTTCCTGGTGAGCCCTGGGGCAGGAGGGAGGAGAGGTTGTGAGTTATCAATCAGAAATGTTCCGTGTTTCCTAACTTTCCACTTATACTGGGTGGGGGAGATGATACAGAATTCATACCTAATCCTGCTCCTAACCCTCTTCCCCATCACCCTCTGAGCATTAAGGAATTTAAGGTGGTGTCCACACTGCACGAAAGCAGATCTTCCTTTTTGGGAGTCCACCACCACCTTAAATTCAATTTATGGAACCCAATGTGTTTCCTTCCCCAGGAACATTAAAGGTAATCTGAGCTCCTGACTCAAAAGTACTTGATTTCTCATTCAGTCCCTTTATTAGTGCAGCAGCTCATTGCCAGAATCAACAGACCCACACAGCAGTAGGTCCTAAATTCATGATCTGCTCATCTGAAAGCCTGGACACCCAATTCTACTGAATTCACTGCTGCTGTTAGAAAAAAACACCCCACCTGCTAGTAGTGAGGTATCAGAGCCAAGTCAGAATTATTGAGCCAAATTCTCCTCTCATTGATGCTGGGGTGAATTCAGAGTAAATTTGTTGAGGTCAGTTGAGTTATTAAAAATGTACATCAGAGTAAGTGAAAGCAGAATTTAATCCCATTGGCTGTGTCTAGACTGGCATGATTTTGCAGAAATACTTTTAACGGAAAAGTTTTTCCGTTAAAAGTATTTCCGCAAAAGCGCGTCTAGATTGGCACGGATGCTTTTGTGCAAAAAGTGCTTTTGTGCAAAAGCATCTGTGGCCAGTCTAGACGCGATTTTGCGCAAGAAAGCCCCGATCGCTATTTTAGCCATTGAGGCTTTTTTGCGCAAAACAGTTCTTCCCTGTCTACACTGGCCCTCTTGCACGAAGCCGCCTTTGCGCAAAATCTTGCCAGTCTAGATGCACCCATTGACTTTAACCTTGTAGAAGAGGATTCGGAGTACTTCATATCCTGGACGAGTTATCTCAATTTAAAAATACTAATGTAAAGCAGATGGCATGGAAGATAAAGTTCATATTATTACCTTGGAGAGACTAAGGACTCTCCAGTTGTTGAAGTGGACTAATTATTAAAAAGACTCTGATCTTCATGGCGTAAGAGCTTTCCCTCACTTGGCATAACTCTCCCGTCAGAGCTGATGACTTTTATTGCAAGGAAAGAAGTGAGAGAAGGGGCAGCTGCAAGAGGTTTCCATATGGACTTTCAATTGCAACCTTTGTTTATTGTTTGGAGCTGTAAGAAAGAACATGCCAAAGAAACAAGGAGGGCAAAATCTCAGGTTGGGAAGCAATTGGATTTCCTTTGGGCGATATTGTGGTTCCTTTTCCCAGGGCGAGTGCAAAGAAAGAAAAATGCTTGTTTACTGAGATCTGACTAGACAGAGAAGAAATGTGGGCCCTGCCCTAGATATTGTTTATGTACAAAAACAAAACTACAGCAGTAGTACTGCTACACCCAGATAATGCACCAGGAAATCAGTTGCGGAGAATAACACAGGGCGGTGCTGGGAGTTGGTTTGGGGTTTGCTACAGAGAAAGGTGTTTCCAGGAGGGGCTTGCAGGAAAGACTGACAGCATGGTGAAAGGTGGGCGGTGCCCACGAAAGCTCATTATAGTGTGTCTATATATAGTCTCTAGGGTGCTACAGGACCATCGCTGGATTTTAAGAGGTTTTTTTACAGACTAATATGGCAACCCCTCTGAGGTTTTGGAAGAGATCTTCCAAAAAAACTTTGTGCTCAAGAGCACGTCCACACTGCCAAAGTGCATTGAAAAAGCAATGCGCTTTTTCGAAAGAGAGCATCCAGACTGCCTGGACGCTCTCTCACATGTAAGCAGTGATTGCTGTGGATAGAACGGCCACCAGGGCACCTGTGCTTTTTCCTCTTCCCTCTTTTTTTCCGAAAAAAACTCCCTCTTCCCCAGAGGGAAGACTTTTTGCGCAATTGGTACTCCTCATTCTACGAGGAAGAAGCCTTTTTGTGACTTGAACATAAGGCTACAGAGAGAACATGACCAGTGTCTCTAGTTCCCTGGCCTGTGATGGTTTCTCCTCTGGAAACTAGAGGCACTGGTCACGTTCTCTCTGTAGCCTTATGTTCAAGTCACAAAAAGGCTTCTTCCTCGTGGAATGAGGGTTACCTATTGCTCAAAAAGCCCTCTGTTGTTTCAATTTACCGTCAAAAGAATGCGCTTGCAGTGTGGACGTAACTCAAGTTTTGTTGGGAAAACGGCCCTTTTCCCAACAAAACTCTGTAGTCTAGACACAGCCTGAGAATATCAGAAATGGAGTTCCAGGTACAGAAGGGACCCTGCAGCACGAAAGCCTAATTAATACACATTGTGCTTCACATGGTGCCTGCGACCAGAAGGCTGGCTATATCTGGGGCTCACAAAAAATATACCAGGGGATATGAACTATTGTTAGCAACAGTGGACAACTATTCCACATTTTCCTAGTGTAGGCCAGGCAAATTCAGCAGCAAATTCAACACTCTTCTGACTGTGCATTGAGATCTGAAGCTACCTTTTGAGTGAGGTGATGGCCAGACTTGCTAATGAAGACTTCTGAGACTTGAACATAAGGCAACAGAGAGAACATGACCAGTGTCTCTAGTTCCCTGGCCTGTGATGGTTTCTCCTCTGGAAACTTGAGACACTAGTCACATTCTCTGTGTGGCCTTATGTTCAAGTCTCAGAAGTCTTCACTAGCAAGTCTGGCCACCACCTCACTCAAAGGGTAGGTTCAGATCTCAATGCACAGTCAGAAGAGTGTTTCCCAATTGAATGATACGTTCTCCCTTTGTTTCTCCCCGTACATGTGCAAATTTTTCTTTTTCTTCTGCATTTGCTGCTGGGTTTATCGAAAGGCACTGGCCCACTTCAAAGGGTTCTTTTGCTTGTGGGGAAGGAAGAATATATATAAATTGCATTAAGTTCTTCCTATCAAGGCAATAAAAATTGGAAGTTACAACACATGCTAAAAAGAAATCCACTAAGCAAGCCCGAAGAGCAAATCTATCTGCTACTGCTTAGCAAATCAGATAGGCGTGTAAGCAGCTTCATTTGCTGGAGTTATTTTTCTTTATTCGTTCCGCACAAGGTTGCTGAAATTCCAAACATTCATCCAAATGGCTTTGATCAGCAAGTTTTCCCATGACTAACTTTTTCTAATAGAAGGAGGTGCTAAACATAAACACTCTGGAATCATTCTGCCAACAAAACTGGGGGGAGGACAGGGACCCGTGCCGTGCCAGGAGTTGAGAGGGCCCTGGCACACGTTATAACAATCTTTCACTCCTACACAGCCTCCCCAACAAGGCCCAATCACCTCCTAGCGCCCAGACATTCCTTGTCTCACCTCTTCCTCCAAATGGTCAGTTTCTCTTCCTTTTCCGGCAAGCTGCCTTCATTCTACCACCCCACCCAACCACTGCCCATTGAACGTCCTTCCCAACCGCACCCCAAACTTCCCTTCACTCTCCTCACAGCTCTTCCCACCTCACACCGTGCCCCAAATAACTCCTCCATTTCCCTTAGCCCTGCCCCCTCTGTCCGTTCCCCCTACACCCCACTCCCTGCCCCAAATGACCCCTCCATCTTTCTAAGTTCCACTTACCCACACTCCGCACTCCCTGCCCCAGATGAACCCTCAAGCTCTTAGCCCCACTCCCTCCTCCCCCTCAGTCTTCTTTAGCCTTCCTTCAGCTCCCCACCCGCTGTCCTACCCACCCTTCTTTTAACCTATCAACCCCTTTTAACTCTTCCCCTCACCCCCCACTCACCTTTCAACCTCCCTTAGCCCTCCCCCAACACACCCTTCGTTTTTTCCTCCCCAAGTGCTATTTCTTCCCCTCCCCCCATACCTGAGTCGTCGTCATGGGGCAGAGCTGCTGCCTAGCAGAGCCGTGTCCCCCCTAGAGCAGGCTCAGCTTCTGCCCCCCCGGGCTGGGCCCTGCTGGCCCTGCACTCCCCGCCTAGGGACTCCAAAGCTGGGACTCCAAAGCTGGCCCTTGTGGTAAAAGGCTGCTATGGCGGCTGCCTCCCCGCTGATCACCAGAGACCCATTTGCTGTGGCAAAAACGTGAAATTTGCGTTTTCACATGTTGCGATGCAAATAAAACCCTACGGAGTAGAACCCCGTTCATCTGAGCCTCTGTTATCCAGCTCTCTATATTCACCGAACCAGGGCTGACAGCCTGAGCCCCAAGCCGCAGGGCTCTGGGGATTAGTCCTGCTGCCTAGGCCTGACAGACCAAAACCCATCCAACCTCTCATGGCTGACAACAGCCCCAGCCCTTCCGCATGGGCCTGAAGATCTTTGCCATTCTCCAGATTATCTGAATATTAGATTATCCAATCTGGCCCTAGTCCCACTTAGATCGGATAAAAGCCTTCCATTGTATATTGTGTCTAGGGAAACTAACATTCCGCCTTTTATTTTAATTGTGGGGAAACATGGATTTTTAAAAATGCTTTTTATGGGAGAATTTTGGGAGGGGTCAGGGGTTGACAGAAAACCAGGATCCCGGCTGACCAGTCACTTCCCAGCTGAAGGGGGAGGAGCGTGTTGAGCTACAGTCAGTCTGGGGCCTTCCCTCCCCTCCAAGCGGTTGGCTCCAACCTGTGGGGAGGAAACGTGTTATCCCCTCGCAAAGTGAAAGGGTGATATCCTCCCTCTCTCCCCTGCCCCATGCAGCCTAAATTACACCCATGCTTATCCATGAATTGTTGGTATGTAAAAGCCAGGTACTTTGGAACCTGCAAAAGGAGAAACCTCCCTGGGGCAGGTTGTCTCCCAGCTCATATTCTTGTTGGAGAAGTCTCTCTTGGGCTCTTAGCTGTCTTCGTTTCCTGTGAGAGCTGGGAGCAATTCCCTTATGCTCCATTAGTACCTAGAATTGTCACTCAAGCTGAATATTTTAGGGACACAAAAATAGACAACAAATCATAGAATCATAGGACTGGAAGGGACCTTGAGAGGTCATCGAGTCCAGCCCCCCGCCCTCCAGGCAGGACCAAGCTCCGTCTACACCATCCCTGACAGATGTCTATCTAACCTGTTCTTAAATATCTCCAGAGAGGGAGATTCCACCACCTCCCTTGGCAATTTATTCCAATATTTGACCACCCTGACAGTTAGGAATTTTTTCCTAATGTCCAATCTAAACCTCCCCTGCTGCACTTTAAGCCCATTACTCCTTGTCCTGTCCTCAGAAACCAAGAGGAACAAATTTTCTCCTTCCTCCTTGTGACACCCTTTTAGATATTTGAAAACCGCTATCATGTCCCCCCTTAATCTTCTTTTTTCCAAACTAAACAAGCCCACTTCATGAAGCCTGGCTTCATAGGTCATGTTCTCTAGACCTTTCATGTTGGATGGCCAGACGTGGACCAGCACTGGTACACAGGTAGTGATATAGGCGTGTGGATTGGGTTAAGCAAAGGGGGATGGTGCAAAAAGGCAGGGTGCAAAAAGCTTGACTATAATGCAGACAGGTGGGAGGGAGATTGCGAAGGCATATGACGTGATGAAAGTGGTAAGCAAGGACTGAAATGGGAGATCAAGAAGCCGTTTATTGTTTTATATGTTGGACTAAAAGCATTTAGATGTTGACATCTTTATTACGATAATAATTTAGTGCTTCGCATTTTCAAAGTGCTGTGAATTAACTAACTAACCCTTACAACATCCCTCTGAGGTATGTACGTATTAACCCTACTTAGCATCTTGGGAAACGGGGCAATTAAGGGTCTAGTTCTGAGGCTCAATTCCTCAGAGGTTTGAAATCCCTAAGTGACTTGCCTGAGGCCATGTAGCAAACAAATGGTAGAGTCTGGACTAGAACTCACAGCTCCTAGTCCCCAGTCCTATATTAAGCCTATTATTCTTTCGCTGGTTTTATGGTTAATTTTAATAACACGTTTTCTCTTCTGGTGTGTCACTGGTGGCTTCACAACCATACGGTCAGCCATCAAATCGCTAGGCCCTTAGTGGTTCTGTGCTCCAGAGAGAAAACCCAGGAACCCATTTGGTTATAGCCTGGTGGCTTACTTGTTAGCACTAAGCACCTCAGAATGCAAGACTGATTCGTGAACATATTTGTCCTTGCCTGGCATTCCCAGAAAGTTTTTGTCAGTACAGACCTTACCATTGAACTTATTCGTGCCTTCTGATTTGGTTGCTTATGTGTATTCAGGATTCCTGCAAATTCAGGACCAGATTGTGGTAACCTCTCTCTGTTTGAGTAGCACCCTGTTGCATAAGTAATCCTGCAGGTTTCAGTGGATCTGCTCAGCAGGGATGTTAAAATGAGTTGATTACGGTAAATGTGTAACTGCTGAAAATTTCAGAGTTAACACTTTTATACGTGGGGGAAGCGGCTGTATCAGAGGCAGCAGTGTGTGTGGCGGGGGTGTGTGTGTGCCCTGCCTGTAACCATGAAGCTTAACTGATGAGCCCAGGTTCATTGGTTAACTGTTTACACATGTACGCTAACACATCCCTACTGCTCACACAGTAAGGTATTCCTGAACCTAAGTACTGCGATGTCTTGAGGGGTCAGATACTATACTGCTTGGAAGTGTGGCAGAATCTAGCTTTCAGACCACGAGAGAGATTTTATCAGGTATCTCCTTACATAAGAACTAGGATAAACTTAAAAAACAACAAAAGGTCTGGTAGCACTTTATAGACTAACAAAACTTGTAGATGGTATCATGAGCTTTTGTGGGCACAGCCCATTTCTTCAGATGACCGGAGTCCACAAAAGCTCATGAAACCATCTACATGTTTTGTTAGTCTATAAAGTCCTACCAGACCTTTTGTTGTTTTTTAAGTTTATCCTGTGCAGACTAACTCGGCTACCCCCTGAAGCATAAGAACTAGGGATCACCACATTGAACTAATAGGCAGGAGGTTTAAAACAAACAAAAGGAAGTTTTTCTTCACTCCGTGCACAGTTAACCTGTGGAACTCCTTGCCAGAGGATGTGGTGAAGGCTAGCACTTTAACAGGGTTCAAAAAAGAGCTAGATAGATGCATGGAGGTTAGGTCCAACACTGGCTATTAGCCAAGATGGGTAGGAATGGTGTCCCTAGCATCTGTTTCTCTGGAGATGGGTGACAGGGGAGGGATCACGTAAGGATTACCTGTTGCAATCCCTCCCTCTGGGTCATCTGGCATTGGCCACTGTCGGCAGACAGGATACTGGGTTGGATGGAGCGGTTGGTCTGACCCAGTATAGCTGTTCTTATGTTCTTATACTACTAAGATACATCTCATCTTGAACCTAAACATTTTTATGTCTCAAGGAACTGTAGAGCCATGTTTCACATATTTAACCTCTGATGAGAAGTCACTTGTAACAATCCATTTTTAATCATTTAAATGATCAAATATGAATAAATTCAACCCAATCCAACTCCTTTTGTAATTTTCTGTATTTGCTGACAAACACAAAATTCTGAATTCAGCTCACCTTCTAATAAACACTTTTCCTCTCCCTGGTTCAGCCTGTTGTTTGGTATGTTGTAAGCAGTTCTGATAGTGTGACCTCATTGGCAGAGCATAGCATGTGTTGGCACAATAGAAGAGTCTTCCTCCTATGGGCTATCACCTGTAGTTCGGGTTTAGAATAATTGAAACCTGGGTGTGTCTCTCTCATGGCACTCCACCCAGAGACCTCTCCCTTCTAAGAAGCACATCAAGGTATTAGGAAATAGCATGGAAGAACCACACCAACCGCGGCGGCTAATTGACTCGGTTTGCTGACACGACATTTCAAGTTGGCTCCTCTGTTTTATGCATTCTGAGCAGCCAATTTAGCCTAAAATGGGATAAATCCCTTTAACAAGCGATTGTTCATTAACAAGTTTGCTGCTTTTGATGTCAAGCCCAAGCAGTCCCGTTTGGCTCAGTCACTGCTTTGTAGGGCAGGAGATAGGGACCCGTGAGAGACCGCAAGTGGGTTCACCGAGCGCATCGCAACAGCACAAGATGAGCTCCAGGGTGAGAAAGCTGTTAGGTCAGTCCTTTGTACAAGTGGCGCCTGCCAGCTGGAGGAGGAAGGAATTGATTAAATAAGGATTCACAAAGTGGGGGAATGAGGGTGCCTAGAATGAAAGGGTGTGGGATACTTGGTTGCATCTGGATCTAGCGCAGTGGGACGAACCAAACGATCCAGGATATTACCTCATCTAGAAAAACAGAATTAGAGAGGCAAGTATCAGCTCCTAGTGCCAAGCACTGGACACAGGTGTTGAGGCATCTTGACTAGGGTGGAAGTTCCCAAGAAAGCCTTTGACCAATCAGTTCTCTCTAGATGCTTCCGATTGTGTCTGAATTAATCACAGGTTTGGTCTATACTACAGTTAGCTCCACGTAAGCTGCCTGACATTGACCTAACTCTGTAAGCAGCTATACTATAATACTGCCCTGCTAATGTAACTCGCCCACTTCACTGACTTCAAAACGCCACCTCTACAAGAGGTGACGCTTAGGTCTATGTGGTTAGGCTGACGCCATGTCAGTGTAGACATTGTGTTGCTTATATCGACTGCTGCTGCCATTCAGAAACTCCCCTGCAATGCCCCACACTTGACAGGTGCATTGGTGCAAATGTTCCTGGTGAGGATGTGCACCACCAACACAAGGAACATAGCGTAGACATGCAAAAGCAATGTAGTGTGGTGGCTGCAAAAGGTGTAAGTTAGGTGGTTCAGATTGGCCCAGAGAGACACTAAGGGTACGTCTACACTAGCCCCCTCGTTCAAACTAGGGAGGCTAACCTCGGTTAAACTGTTAATTCGAACTAAGGGGTTTATCTTGGAATCGTGATTCTCTGCCGTGTGTAGACGCGAGCAGTTACTCCGGGCTAGTCAGTTTCCAAAATGGCGACCGCCCAGGAACATGCTAATGAAGTTTTTCTCTTACCATAGAAAAAGTAAAATATTGGTCTGATGAATTTACGCACTGTGCAGGTAATCCTGTGCTTCATTTAAATCCTGTGCTTCATTTGCAATTTCAGTCACCCTCATTAGCCTCCCTAGTTCGAACTAGGGGGCTAGTGTAGAGATACCCTAAGAGATTTGCCCAACATTGCAAAGGATGTCTGTGTCAGAACAGGTATTTGCATCTGGATCTCCTCTATCCTAAGCTAATACCCAAGCAATTGGACATTTTTTCCTCTCACCAGGATGACCCTCATTCATCATGGGCCAGGGTGTTTTATCAGAGCAAAAGCCAAGTGAAAAGCTTCAAGTAGATCCTCGAAATCCTTGAAATCCAGCTTGACATCATCTGAAAAAATCGCAGAATAACCCAAAACCGTAAGTATCAAAATGCCCAGCTAACTATTTCTGAAATAGCGACTCAAAAGGGAGCTAAAAATGCATCTGATCAGCCCACCGAACTCAAAGATCACCTTGGTTCTGGGATTCAACCGCTGCTGAATGCATCTTCAAGCTCACTGTTGGTTAAATTGTAGGAAAACGAGGCAGGAACTGCTCAAATCAGATTAACCCCAAGACATTAATTATCTAATGATTACCTGCACAGTGCGTAAATTCATCAGACCAATATTTTACTTTTTCTATGGTAAGAGAAAAACTTAACAGTCATGAGATTCAAATGATAGCGATGCGTACTGAATTCGTGATCTAACTTCCCACCATTATAAATGAGAAATCGATGAAGCAATTACCTGTGACTCAAATGCATACCTGTGCCGTGACCTATACAGCTTCATTGTAACTAATATTGCTGAAGTATTCACTTGTATCCACTCTCTATAAACAAATAATTGGTTACTAAAGAAACGATTAACATTAAGGAAGACTGAAAGGAAATAGTATTGCACAGGAATGTCTCTCAACTTTGTAATTAGTGGCTGTTGCACAGTCAATAACATCTTGTATCTTGCAGAATCCTTTCTTCCTGAACTCACCCAATCATCAGCTTGAGTCTGTTCCAGGTGCTTCTCTTTCCGGAATGTTCATAATCTCTTCACACATGTCAAAGTCGAGAGCGGCCGCCTCTACATCACGAGATAAGGTCGAACTTATTAAGGTCGATTTCTTGCCACCCAATTTTGTAAAAGTTGAAGATCCATGTCCCCTTTGTGTGCAAGAATTCAACGTAGTTCGAAGTAGCGCATCCCCTTAGGGGAGACTGCCATCGACTTTGAAAGTGATGCTCTGTGGGTAGTTATCCCACAGTGCCTGTGCTGCTTTACATTCCGGGTTATGCCCCCAGTGCACTCTGGGACCAAAACTGCACCGTGGGTGGTTCTGGGTTCATGTCATCAGTGTCCCATAATGCTCATCTACTCCCCCTGCCTTGCTTGACATCAACAGGAAATAGTCTTTTCGTGCCCATTTTGGCCCTGGTTACCTGTGCAGATGCCATAGCAACAAGCATGGCCTCCCTCGTGAAACCCCTTGTGATGTTGATGTCTACCTTGGTGTGCCTAATGGTGGAGTATGTCAAGAGCATGTGTACTTCACTCCAGAAAGAGGACAAGGAGGAATCTCAGGATACCATTGGCCTGCTGTGCAGACAAGTCCTTGGGTTGAGTGAACTGGAAACATGGCCAGCATCTAATCCTGTAGAACACTCATTCTGGTGCCACCAGGCAAGCACAGACTGGTGGGACCGCATAGTGCTGCGGGTATGGGACAATCAGCAGTGGCAGCAAAACTTCCAAATGCACAAGGCTTCTTTCATGGAACTTTGCGCATGGCTTTCCCCTGCCCTGACACGCAGGGACACCCGAATGAGACCCACTCTGACAGTGGAGAAGCGCATGGCAATTGCCCTGTGGAAGCTTGCAACGCCAGCCAGCTACTGGTCAGTTGGGAATTAATTTGGAATGGGGAACTCTACATTGGGGGCTGCCGTTATACAAGGTGATCAATGCCCTTCTGTTACAGAGGGTAGTGACTCGGGGAAACTGGAGGGCTTTGCTCACAGTGGAAGGCTTTGCCGTGATGGGGTTCCCTCACTGCCGTGGGGCGATACACAAAACATACATCCCCATCTTGGCACACCTTGTTGAGGAGTCCATAAACCACAGGGGGTACATCTCGATGGTGCTGGTGGATAACAAGAGCTGTTTCACCAGTGTCAACATGGGATGGACAGGAAAGGTGCATGATGGGTGCCTCTTCAGAAAGCTGCAAGGTGGAAGTTTTTCCCAGGCTGGGAAATTAGAATCAGAGAGGTAGAAATGCCATAGTGTGACCAAGCCTACCCCTTGCTCCTGTGGCTCATTAAGCCATACACAGGCAGCCTGGAGCAGTTCAGCTACAGACTGAGCAAGTGCAGAATGGTAATTGAATGAAGCCATGCTAGCCGCAGAGACAGCAACTAATAGCTTCCCCCCTTAATCCAGGTTGCCATGCCAAATATCAGTCTTCTCCGAATCACACAGAGTGACAAGGAGCTGATGCTGATTGAATGTGTCCAGAAACCTGGGCCTTATGCTGCACTGCTTTGTGCTGTAATGAAACCAGGCCACTTACTGCTGGTGTGGCGTGGGAAGGTGTCCTAACTGTGGAGGGAGAAACAAAGCTGGTCACCCCAGCAACCTTGTGAGAAGGATCAGTGAGTTCCTATCTGAGAGCTTCATGATGATGTATACAGAGAGTTCCCACTCCATCTCCAGACACATTAACAAGCTGTTCCAGTTCCCCTACATTGTGTAGGCCCAGAGTATGCTACACATCACACCCAACTGCCTTAACGTGCTTGCTGTAGATTGTGAACTCACCAGAAGTACCTGACTGGGAGCGGGGAATTGTCACCAAAGTTATAAAAGTTCTTGGCTCTTGCCACTCACCAGCTGGCCATTTTCCTTATCCTCATCCTCCCCCTCCACCAGCACACTGTCCTCCATGCTACTACCCTGAGCCTCTTGGGAGAATTCCATGGTCTGGCTTGGGAAGCTGGTTGGGTCATCCCACCCTCCTGTTCCCCCCTCCAGGATTGCATGCAACTAGTTGTAGAAGTGGCATGTTTGCAGCAATGAACCAGACTGTTCATTTGCTTCCTGTGTCTTACGATAGGGCTGCCTCACCTCCTTTAGTTTAATGCAACACCACTGGACATCCCTGGCATATCCTTTTTCCACCACGCACTTTGTAATCTTCACATAGATTTGGAGTTTCTTTTGCTGGTTTGGAGCTCAGAGAGAATGAATTCTTCTCTGCACACCTCAGTGAGGTCCAAGATCTCCGTCACACTCCATCCTGGCGCTCTTCTGCACCCCTGGAACCTGGAGCCCATAGAACTTGAACTCATAGAACTCATGGCTACGTGTGCTGCTCAGATTTGCTGCCTGCTCTGAGGGCTGCTCGCAACGCTGGCCACACGGGAAATTAAATTCAGATGTTCACAGGGCTTTTCCTGTTCACCTGGAGAACAGTAGAGGCGCAAGTTCTGGCCAGAGTGATCCAAGAGGCCAAGAACATTGATTTTTGCAACACTGGGTCTTCACTGTTGTAAATTTGACCATGCAAGGTCGAATTTTTGTTACTCTTCATGAAAAGGAGGAGTATTGAAATTGACTTCAGTGGTCCTTAAAGGTGACGGAACAGCCTTGGTAGCGTGTATTCATTGTTTAGAAAATCAATCTTTTGCAGCTACATTTGACCTCAACTCCTAGTGTAGACCAGGCCATGAGAGAGCCTTGAAATCTAAAGTTCACCAGGAATAAGACTGACCCTATTTGAAATCAATACTCTTGGGAATACAGTCATTGAACAGTCACTGATGTATGGCAACATTCCTGTGTTAGTATTTTAACTGCATCTTAAATCTGTGCTACCTAGTCTACTATACCTAAAAGCACACGGATTTGAAGACTTGTGAGCTGAAGTCTGCATTTCATCCATGGGTCAGTCGTGTACACTTTCCCTACCCCGTCTGTGGTCCCTATTCCTGAGAGACGTTAATGGGGGCTCCATTCATCTTAGGATCCAGTATTCAAAAAGGAATTCAAGGAGGAAGACATCAAGTTGGACCCCCTCTGAAGAAGCACTGCCTCTTGCTAGCTGACTCACTTTCTTTATAGTACCAGCCAAATCCATGATAGAGACATGATCAGATTAATTCCAGGACATGGTTCAAGTTCAAACACAACCTGGGTTTTGAAGGCCAAGCTATGATCCGGCTGGCTTGTGTATTACAACCGCTAAGAGAGACTCTCCTGCACATCAAATTTCTCATTCCCTTCCGACCAAATTCAGCTCCCATTCAATTCAATGGAGCAGCTCTTGTTTAATTCAATGGGGCTCAGTCTGTCCCTCACATTGTTTGAGCCATTCATCCCCACTAAGAATGGGTAGGTGTAACTGAGGGCAGAATTCTGAGCAGAAAGTTTGATCTCTAAGGGTACGTCTAGACTACATGCCTCTATCATCCCAGGAGGCATACCTGGGTGGTCGACAAATGCCTTTGATGTCGACACCCGCGCGTCCAGACTACTGTGCTAAGCCGACAAACAGCTGATCGGCTCAGCACGGCAGCCATGTAAATTTAAATGAAGCGGCGATTATTTAGTGTTTGATTTTGTGATGCTAATGTGAGTGAAACCCAAACACTTTCTTAGCAAACTTTTCTTCCAGAAAATAGAGCAGATCGTGCACTGAACACACATAGGGGAGGTGTCTGTTAAGTAAGAAGCTGCTATTTTTAACACAATAACTTTACCTGTGTAAATTTCACACCCAGACACCATTTATATTTAATCAGTGGAAAATATCAGAGCATAAAATATGAACTTAAAAATCCTTTTTTTAATGCAAGAAATATACATGGGCAAAAAGGAAACTGTAGGAAAAAGCAAGCTATTTGTATCAGCATAGTCCCCTTAGTACATCCACCTGGAGATAGTTACCAACACAACAAATCATGAAACAGACTATTGGTGATGTAATCCATTCTTTTTGAATGATCAATAGTTTAGTGAAAGGTGCCAAGTAGTTTTTAACTGTGATGATGTGATCGCCACAGGAATTTTTTAGATGATCTGATATGTCCCTTATAAGGCAAGGAGTGATTGTCTGCGTGACTAATCTGCCCTTTCCTTTCCCCACTGAAGCACACCTTGCCTGTTAAATTGTCCTGTAAAGAACAGAGAAGGAGCCTATTTTTCTTTTTGAAATAAGCATGCTGGTGCTGGGGCGTATGAGTCACTCATGAAGTCACCCTGGCCATGTTCTGTAACATGCATATTCTTGTTCATCTTCCCACATGTCCATCAGTTTCTTTCCTCATTCTTTGCTTCTGTGTACCTCCTGCTTTGCATCGGGAGCAAGTGAAGGCAGGATCCTCAGAGCCTTAGGGTCAAGCTGCTGGAGTTGGAGGAGGCCTGGATTTAGCAGAACAAGTCACTGTGTAGCCTTGGACAGATCATGCCACCTCTGTTTCCTCTCTTGCTATTTTCTGTCTTGTCTGTTTGGACTGTAAATTGGTCAAGGCTTGCAGGGACCATCTCTCAGTGTCTTTGACCTGTGGATAGCTCAGCAGTGATAAGTAATAGATATGTAGCCGTGTTAGTCTGGCCTAGCTGAATGAATGATCATTTAGCAGAGTGAATAACCTCAGCTGGGACCTCTAATTGTTACTGTAATGCAAATAATAATGACAGAGCTAGTTCCTGAGAGGTGCTGACCACCCCCAAGTCACAGCAAAGTTCATTCAGAGGTGATTTTCTGCCAAAAAAAGTGGAGGTTAAGATTCCCCCAGTGTTGCATCTTTGAGTGTCCAGAGACTAAAATGAAACATAATACATCACTTTAAGGTCAGAAACATCCCGGACGGACGAGGGGAGAAGGGAGAGCTAGCTCCTGTGATTGCAGACTTACTGGACTCAGGGATCAATCAGGCCTTTTCCATCTTCAACGCTTGGGCGTTTAAAGTATTCAAAGAACAAGCAAACCCAAAAAAGCAGAGGGAGGCAGCTCTATGGCAGACCCTATCCAGCAGGGAACTATACTATAGATGAATATCAATGCTCCCAACTTCCCTAAGGCAATGGATGGGGTAGAAGATGGGTGTACGGATTAGCAAGGCTTAATTGTCTGGATCTGGCAGAGAAAAATCAACTGCCTGATTCTGTTCGGAGGTAGTGAGTAAAATCGTGGCCCCAATTAAAACTCCCAGGCTGTGTCTAGACTGCAGGGTTTTTTCGAAAAAAGTAGCCTTTTTTCGAAAAAACTTCCCCTGAGTCTAGACTACAGCCGCATTCTTTCGAAATTAAATCAAAAGAACATGGCTTTTCTTTCGACGGTGGCACTCCTCATTTCACGAGGAAGAATGCCTTTTTTTGAAAGTGCTCTTTTGAAAAAAGGCGTTCTTGAATGCAAACAGAGCTTTTTCGAAAGAGAGCATCCAGACTGCCTGGGTGCTCTCTTACGAAAAAGTGGCTTGCTTTTTCGAAAGTACTGCTTGCTGTCTAGACGCTCTTTTTCAAAAGAGGCTTTTTCGAAAGTATCTTTCGAAAAAGCCTCTTTCGAAAGAGGCTTGCAGTCCAGATGTACAGTGACTTCTATGGGGATAGAATTTCACCTGGCATTATTTCAACTGCAATGACAGAAGGACAGAGGAAAGGAGGGGGAACAAAAAAGTTGCTCAAAGAGAGTTTTTTATTATTAGTCTATGGGTATGTCTACACTACAAAGTTAATTTGAAATAGCACTGTAGTGTAGACGTACTCTATGACATCAGCCCACAAGCACTGAAACGAGGGGTTGACACCACTGGGAACCAAAGGGACAACTGAGCCCTTCTGTCTATAGTGGCTACACTTTTCCTAGCCTCTCACTTCCTTTGTGCGCTCCTATAACCAGTGTGATATTCAGAATTACCTGGCTGCAACGGAGGAGCCGAGGAAAGTGAACCGAGTCCACAGGGGGTTCTGCTAGACCAATACCTTATTTTTAGGAGCTGATTTGGAAGCTAACTCCCTGTGTATACAGGATGCGGAGCATCACAGGCAGGTTTGAGCTGAGATTTCTTCAGGGACCACCTCCTTCTTCACAGAATCCTTGGAAGAGAGCTCAGGAGGTTTAGTCCAACCCCCTGCCCAAAGCAGGACCAACCTCAACAATGTCCTACCAGGACAGCTGTGATCAGATGAGGTACTCAGGCTGCTGGACTCAGGGTTAAATGGAGATTTCTTCAACTGGACAATTTTGAGGATGTTAATCCAGGATTTTTTTTTGTCTGTATCTAGAATCTAGAGCTTTAGGAACTGAAATAGACAAATACTAACTAATGCTGCAATATACACACACATATACAAATATATAACTAATGGACACTCCTTTAAGTGTGTGTGTGTGTACTCCTTTAAGTGTGTGTGTGTGTGTGTGTGTGTGTGTACACACACACACACACACACACACACACACACACACACACACTTAAAGGAGTGTCCATTAATAACTAACAAAAATATAGTCCTATAATAATTACTAATGGACAGTCCTTTAAATGTGAAGATAGATAGATAGATAGATAGATATTAGTTACCAATGGACACTCCTTTAAGTGTGTGTGTGTGTGTATGCACACACACTTAAAGGAGTGTCCATTGGTAACTAATATCTATCTATCTATCTATCTATCTATCTATCTATCTATCTATCTATCTTGACATTTAAAGGACTGTACATTAGTAATTATTATAGGACTATATTTTTGTTAGTCTCTAAGGTGCCACAAGATTCGTCATTGTTTTATATCTATATGTACACACTTAAAGGAGTGTCCGTTAGTAATTAATATAGGATTCCTGGGCTCTCTTCCCAGCTCGGCCTCTTTATAATTTTAAGCAAGTCACTTTCCTCAGTGAGTGCCTCAGTTTCCCCATCTGTATAATGAGTGTAATTATCTCCTGTTCCCTACAGAGGCTGAAGGAGAAATTTGATGAACATTTCTAAAGTGTTTCCGGAGTGCTGAAGAAGCACATACTATCATATGTCATCATTAGTATCTCTCCTCTAAAGCTGTTTGAAAGAAGCCTCACGATGTCTTGTGAGGTGGGTAAACATTAGCTCCATTTTACAGCTGGAGAAACAAAGGTTCAGAAGGGGAAAGAGGCAACCTGAAGATAGAGCAGCAAGTCAGTGGCAAAATCAGTCTGCTTATCCATTGCCCTGCACTTTGGGCAGCCAAGACCTGGGCAAAGCAAGTTAAAATAGCACACTGTGGTGTAGATCAGTGTTTCTCAATCAGTGGTACGAGTACCCTTGGGGGTACTTGAGAGAAGTCTGGGGTGGGGGGAGTACAACGACACAATTGAAATTTGGAGAAAACTGAATTTTTGTTTAAAGTTTTACAGTACTTTATTATTTTTGTACTTTTTACACCCAAAAATTGTATTGCCTGCCCGGCTACAATTAAGTTGTTTAAACAAATGTGTTGCACTGGTAGAAAAAAAGTTGTGTGTCTGAAAACTGTAGGTATTGGGGCTAATTATAAGGGCTTTTTTTTTTTAAAGGGGTACTTTATATATAAAAAAAAAAAGGTCAAGAAACACTGGTGTAGAATAAGGAAAAGTCCAGACACTAGGGCTACGTCTACATTGGCATGATTTTCCGAAAATGCTTTTAACGGAAAAGTTTTCCGTTAAAAGCATTTTCGGAATAGCACGTCTAGATTGGCAGGACGCTTTTCCGGAAAAGCACTTTTTGCGGAAAAGCATCCATGGCCAATCTAGACGTGCTTTTCCGCAAAAAAGCCCCGATCGCCATTTTCACGATCGGGGCTTTTTTGCGGAAAACAGAACTAGGCCGTTTACACTGGCCCTTTCGGGCAAAAGTCTTTCGGAAAAAGACTTTTGCCCGAACGGGAGCAGCATAGTTTTTCCGGAAAAGCACTGATGATTATACATGAGATTGTCAGTGCTTTTCCGGAAATTCAAGCGTCCAGTGTAGACAGCTGGCAAGTTTTTCCGGAAAATCATCTGATTTTCCGGAAAAACTTGCCAGTGTAGACACAGCCTTCGAGTCTTGACTCTCAGTCCCTGTGGGAATCACTGGACCATATTCTTCTTTGGATAAAACAACTGTAATACGCTGGGTTTGTATTAATTATGATGATAATTTTATTTTTATTTACTTATTAGAGAAGCACAGGTTCAGCCAGAGAGCTATTTATAACCCAAAATCTTTCCTGCCCATTTTCCTTTCTCTCCCGTTCTATAAATGCTACTCAAAACACCATTATTTAACGCAGCTATTGGCAGGCAGTAGAGATCCTTATAACTGAAAGAATTAATGAAATCCCGGTAGGAATGTCCTCCGCAGTAATGGGGTATTCCGTGAGTGGTTAATTCTGCACTGCAAAGGGCTTTTAAACAAATAGACTCTCGATAACTGTGGCTGTTGGACAGAAATTCTGTGGCAGCGTGTTAGATCTGTGGTTGCCCAAATCCTTATGAAACAAAGCTTTCTGTTTCTCGGAAGAATCTGAACCTCATCCTAATTCATTGTTCCCGGGGTCATTCATTCAAAATGATTCACTTTCAGGAGACAAAATGAAACAGTAGCCCAGTTAGCAGTAGCTTAATACTACCCTCTTACTGAATGGGCTTAATTGTCTCCCTGCCTCCGAGACCCTTTCAATTCAACTTGCCAGAGATGGAGTGGTTTGGGAACCCAGTTCAATTTGTGATCCGCATCTTACATGAACACTGCTACTGTTTGGGGGAAGGCATCACATCCTCCGGTTGAATTGTTCTGTGGTGCATCCAAGTGTGTTTCCACATACTGGACTGTCGTCTGTGACAAGCTGTGACATTGGGCATGAAGGGCCTGATCCAGAATCCATTCAAGTCAATGGAAAAATACTCAGGGACTCAATGGGCTTTGGATCCAACCCCAGATTTTACAGTGATGGGTGCATCATAAATGTGCCTAATAGACAGTAAGGCTACGTCTACACTGGCATGAATTTCCGAAAATGCTTTTAACGGAAACGTTTTCCGTTAAAAACATTTTCGGAAAAGCACGTCTAGATTGGCAGGATGCTTTTCCGGAAAAGCACTTTTTGCAGAAAAGCGTCCGTGGCCAATCTAGATGCGCTTTTCCGCAAAAAAGCCCCGATTGTCATTTTTGCGATCGGGGCTTTTTTGCGGAAAACAGTACTGTGCTGTCTACACTGGCCCTTTTCCGGAACAGTTTTCCAGAAAAAGACTTTTGCCCGAACAGGAGCAGCACAGTTTTTCAGGAAAAGCACTGATGATTTTACATTAGATCGTCAGTGCTTTTCCGGAAATTCAAGCGGCCAGTGTAGACAGCTAGCAAGTTTTTCCGGAAAAGCGGCTGATTTTCCGGAATAACTTGCCAGTGTAGACACAGCCTAAGGGCATGTCGACACTACATGGCTCTGTCAATGGAGCCATGTAGATTTGTTTACTGGGCATAGGAAAATGAAGCAGCAATTTAAATAATCGCCGCTTCATTTAAATTTAAATGGCTGCGACGCTGTGCCGATCAGCTGTTTGTCAGCTCAGCGCGGTAGTTTGGACACTTTGTGACATCAAAGGCATTTGTCAACCTCCCTGGTAAACCTCATCCCATGAAGCATACTGGGGAGGTCAACAAATGCCTTTGATGTCGACCGTGGAGCATGCAGACTAGCGCGCTGAGCAGACAAACAGCTGATCGGCACAGCACGGCAGCCATTTAAATTTAAATGAAGCGGCGATTATTTAAATTGCCACTTCATTTTCCTATGCTGAGTAGCCTAATCTACATGCCTCTGTCGGCAGAGGCATGTAGTCTAGACATACCCTTATAGTGCACATACTCTCAAAGGACAGGTACTAAAGCTTACCATCAATTATATTGATTAGTTACATTAGTTAACTGACCATTTTGACACCCTCCCACACAGGGAGATGGTCTTGATTTCTAATGGTTTCCTGCCTCCTGGAAAAAATGCCAGTTTTCAATAGGAATTTCCTAGGTTGTTCACAGGGCTGTGATGACGCAGTCGGGGTCATTCACAACCCACAACCCAAGCACAGCAACCAGCAAGGCACTGACACTACATCACAACATGTGGGTGAGTCAGTGGGAATCACACATCACAGTGCAGGGGATCCTGGGATACAGAGCAGACAGCCCCCCCGCTACGCCATAGAGGCTAATTTGCTTAGGACATTTCCTCCTTAGATCATTCCTCTCTCTCTAGAAGCGTGTACACCATAGTCTCCACAGATTGCATGAAGAAGACCTAGGAAGATTTTTGGAGGTAGCTATGTTTTTCTTCATGGGTCCAGTTCATCCCTTAGATATGCAGAAAAGTAAAAAGCTCCTTTGGTAATGAAAGCTTAAATTCTGGGGAATTACACAGATCACTGAGAAAAGTCTAAATCTTCTGAATTAATGGCTTTTGATTGTTCCTGCTAATAACTTGAAATGTATCACTTGCAGCTTTACTAAATCCTCACATTTTGTAACCATTATAGCAAATTTACAGTGCAACACATGCAGAGGATAAAACAGTTCCCTGGTGAGCTACTCCCTTTGCGTAGTTGTCTCCTAACATGTATTGTCCTGAAATACCTCAGAGCTACGAGGACAAGAAGTTCCCACAATGGCTACGTCTAGACCGCACGCCTTTTTCGACAGAGGCTTTGTTGACAATATCTGTCGACAAAGCCTCTGTTGAAAAAAGAGCGTCTAGATTACGTTATGTGGATCGAAAAATCGATCCACTTTTTCGAAAAAGAGCGTCCAGGCTGCCGGACACTCTGTCGACAAAAAAAGGCACCTGGAAGTGCTTCTGGCAGGGAATGGGGGCAGCCTTTATTTCCAGGTGCTGCTGCCTGCCCTTTGCAGAGACACCTGCTTAAAGGGATCCTTCTGGACAGCTGTTGCTCTGCTCTTGCTTCTGGCTTGCCTACCTCCTAGAGGGAAAGCCAAGCTGCTGCAGTGCTTGCTCTGGTTGCCCTGCTTCCTTGGACACCACAGGAGTTTATTTGCAGGGTTTTTTGCTCTTCACCTTTTATTTGGCCGTGGAGCCTGAGCTGCTCCTAGGCAGGCCATGGCCCCACGCTGCCATACTGCAGCTTCTGCTGCATCTGCATGACTCTGTCATGAATCTCCTGTCTCATATGGACCCGGACTGCATTAAGGAGACCCTCCTCTGGGATGCAGGAGCTCTGCCCTTGCCCCCAAGCTTTTTTGGGGACGGACAGATTTGGAGGCACGAGACGAGTTCGGACTGGTGGGACTGGCTTGTCGTGCAGCTCTGGGACGATGACCTCTGGCTCCACAACTTCTGGATGCGGAAGGCCACATTCCTGGAGCTGTGTGCCTGGCTCACCCCTGCTCTGGAACACCAGGACACCCACCTGCGGCCCGCCATCCCCCTGCAGAAGCGGGTTGCAATCGCCCTGTGGAAGCTGGCCACCCCCGACAGCTACCGCTCTGTGGGACACCAGTTTGATGTGGAGAGGTCTACCATCGGGGCCGTCTTGAGGGAGATAAGTCACTTTCAGAGGACAGGCCCTGTTGAGTGGGGAGCTTGAGAAAGGGGGACTGCCAGGCAAGGGCAAAGGGGATTGGGGATGGAGTGGCACTTGGAGGCTGCTCCTCGGCCACCTCTGCACTGATGTGGGGGAGGGGGCGTCCTGACAAGGGGAGGGGTGGGTTGGGAGCGGGAGCACTTCGGTAACTTGTCGAACTTCCTGGTTTCTGTCTGTCTGTTTGTCTCGTACTGCGGGTGGTGAGGGCCATCAATGCGGTGCTGCGGAAGAGGCTCGTCCATCTTGGGGACCTGGACAACACCCTTGCCGGATTTGCCGCCTTTGGATTCCTGAACTGCGGAGGAGCCCTTGATGGGACACACATCACGATCCGTGCACCGTCCCATCTAGCAACCCAATTTACAAACCGGAAGGGCTATTATTCGATGGTGACCGTCCCATCTAGCAACCCAATTTACAAACCGGAAGGGCTATTATTCGAGGCCCTGGTTGACCGCCAGGGACACTTTTATGGACATTTGTGTCTGGTGGTTGGGGCGGGCACATGATGCCCGTATATTCCAGAACTCCTACCTGTACCACAAGTTGCAGGCAGGAACATTTTTTCCCCCAGTGTGCACAGCGGCCGACACGGCCTACCCCCTGATGCCGTGGCTCATGAAGCCCTACACTGGCCACCTGGATGCGAGCAAGGAGCTTTTCAACACGCATCTTAGCCAGGCTCGCATCCAAGTGGAATGCGCCTTCGGCCGTTTGAATGGGAAGTTCCGTTGCCTCCTCACACGGCTGGAGATGGGCGAACACAACAGCCCGGGGGTGGTGGCTGCACCTTGTGCCCTCCATAACCTGGTGGAGAGGAAAGGGGAGGCCCTCATTCCAGAGTGGGGGACAGGTGCTGATGGCGAGGACAGGCCATTTCAGCAGCCTCAGACGGCTGCCATCCGCCAGGCTCACTAGGCTGGGGTCCAAATCTGAGAGGCCCTGAGGGAGAGATTCTCAGAAGGAGCCCACTGACTCTCCCCAGGGCCTCCCCTATGGGGGGTTTGGCCTGGCCCACCCCTACCTGTCCCTCCACTACCCTCGCCCTCTTCCCATAAAGAATACACGCACACCTGGTTTTCTTTGTACACAGACATTAGTTTTTTATTAGAAATACTGTCAGTAAAGAAAATGTGCTAACTGGTAAAAAAAAAAAAATTCTCTGTGTACTGTTCAAATGTGTAAAGGTAAATCTTTCACTCAGAAATAAAGATTTTTGTTATATAACTGAAATGACCTTTACCTAGGTTGACGGGGGACTGAAAACCTGGAGGGGGGAGGGAGACTCAAGTAGGCCGCTGCTTCCCTGAAGGGTCCTGCCACCTTCCTGTGTCCTGGCATCGCCATGGCCTTAGGATCAGGTGGAGCAAGACCTGGTCCTGGCCTGGGGGGGGGGGAGGAAGAACAGCTGTTGGGCTTGTGAGGGTTCGGGAGCAGGAGGGGCTAGAGGGTCTGGGAGGGCTGGAGGGACTGGGGGGAAGGGGAAAAAGGGGGGGCTGGAGGGGAAGAGGGGCTGGGAGGGTTGGGGGAAGTAGGGGGCTGGAGGGGAAGAGGGGTTGGGGGAAGTGGGGGGCTGGAGGGGAAGAAGGGTTGGGGGGAAGTGGGGGGCTGGAGGGGAAGAGGGGTTGGGGGAAGTGGGGGGCTGGAGGGGAAGAGGGGTTGGGAGGGTTGGGGGGATGTGGGGGGCTGGAGGAGCAGGGGCCTGGCGTGCAGGAGGAGCGGTGCCCGTGACAGGGGCAGGCAAGGTGAAGAGCTCCCTCATTGTGGCACAGATATCACTGCTGGACCAGCTTGTTCAGCATCCTGGTGCGCCACTTGGCCTCTGCCTGTGTCCTCTGCTGGAGGGTCCTGTTGAGGTCCTGCAGGGCCACTACGTGCTCCCTCAGCAGGTCCGTGTAGACATGCCAGTGCCTGCGCGCGCCACGGGTCTGGGATGGTGGTGGGGCGGGTGTGGTGCTCCCCTGTTGGGTAGAGGGTCCAGCTGTGGAGTAAAAGAAGAGGAGACAATCAGTGTCCGTGTGCACCCCTGCTGTCCCCGAGGGCATGCCGTGGCTGTCAGGGGCTCTCTTTTGGACAGGAGACTCAGGGGTGTTGCACGTGACATCGTGTGTGAGTTGGGCAGCGGCCTGAAAGCCTCACAGGGGCCCCACAGTGGCAATGGGAGTAGATGGCCCCCCATACTGCCAACCCACCCATGTGTGGTGACCCCTCAAAGCATTCACCTGATGATCCCTCCCCCATGTCCACAGACGCCTGGGAGGCCTCTAGGATCTCGGTGCCTGCTGCCTCCTCTTCTTCCTCCTCCTCCTGGTGCAGCTCTCCTGCCTCTGCTGCCTGATCTTCCTCCCTCAGGAGGGGTCGGTCCATGATGTGGTGGGGTAACCCAGACTCCACCACATGCAGTGGTCTGGGTTTCCCCACCGCTCAGGATCTGCTCCAACTCCTCGTAGTAAGGGCAGGTCTCGGGGGCTGCCCCGGAGCGGGAGCTCTGGTCCCGGGCCCTGGCATATCCCTGCCGCAGCTCCTTTACCTTGGCCCTGACTTGTGCCATGGTGCGGGGGTGATGCCCTTTGGTGGCCAGTCCCTGGGCCAGGTACTCATAAATGTCTGCATTCCTGCGGCGTGTTTGCAGGGCCTGCAGGGATTCCTCCTGGGACCAGAGCTCCAGGAGGTTTTTGATTTCTGGCCCTGGCCAGGCTGGTGGCCGCCTTTTCATAGAATCATAGGACTGGAAGGGACCTCGAGAGGTCATCGAGTCCAGCCCCCCGCCATCAAGGCAGGACCAAGCTCCGTCTACACCATCCCTGACAGATGTCTATCCAACCTGTTCTTAAATATCTCCAGAGAGGGAGATTCCACCACCTCCCTTGGCAATTGATTCCAATATTTGACCACCCTGACAGTTAGGAATTTTTTCCTAATGTCCAATCTAAACCTCCCCTGCTGCACTTTAAGCCCATTACTCCTTGTCCTGTCCTCAGAAACCAAGAGGAACAAATTTTCTCCTTCCTCCTTATAGAATCATAGAATCATAGAATAATAGGACTGGAATAATAGGACTTTTGGGTCCTCGTCTCTGTCCCGCGAAAGGTCAGGGGGGCCTTGAGGCTGGGACATGGCTGTCACGACTGGCATGGGTGCTCTGGCTAGCTGCCAGACAGCAAGGCCTGTCTGGGTGCCTGTGCCTTTAAGAGGCACCACAGAGGTGCTGTACCTGTAAAGGCTAAACTGTCCATCAGAGCTTCTTCCTGGAGGCCTTTTTTGTCGACAGAATTGGCTCCCTGCATCCACACTACTTTTTGTCAACAGCTCTCTGTCGACAAAGGCGTTCTTCCTCGTAAGAGGAGGTTTACCTCTGTCGACAGAACGCGGTGGTAGTGTAGACGCAGATATAGTTTTGTTGACAAAAGGCCACTTTTGTCGACAAACCCCTGTAGTCTAGACACGCCCAGTGTCTCCTGCGTTCATACAAACCGGCAATGAAGGGCAACCAGAAACACTAGCGACTGGAGCCCAGATCATGGGGAAATTACATAGGAGGACCACAAGTCAGCTAGTATCTTTGGAGATTTTGTGGCAGCATGGTGGTGATGGCTGCCTCCCATGGAAAGGACAGGATCTTCCGAACCTGAAAGTCTCCTGAGATGGATGTTCCAGTCTTTGAACATATATGGAGAACCAAGGCATTAATATGGAAGCCTAGCATGCCTGTAGACCTTAGGACTTCAGTATGATTTCTTCAGCCTTCCCAATTACCTTTGGGCCAGTCATCCCCCACTTCACTGCACAGGATGGAAGTTTGCTATCATAGTGCCGACAGGGTCAGCGTTATCTTATAGCCGTAAAGTCCCACAGGTTGATGTTCATGTTGCTCTAGAGCACAGGTTCCCAAACTGTGGGGCCCCCCGGGGGGCCATGAAGAAATTCCGGGGCGGGGGGGGGAGACACAAGGCGACCCAGCCCCACTCCCCCGGTCAATCCTCCTCAAGAAAGAGCCTGGTTCATCCGGTAAAAAAATTCAGAAAATAGCATGTGAAGTGTCCTGTATTTTCTGTTTTTCCTGGCTTGGGTGTCCGCTGGAACACACATAGCTCAGGCTGGCTGGGGTGGGGGGGGGGAAAGGAGGGAGCACCCCGGGCAGACTTCAAAATGGCCATCCTAAAAGGGTAATGCCTGCTCTGCTCTTAAAAGGGCAACCCCCCCCCCCCTCCGCCCGGAGTACGGGCATCTTTTTTTTTTACACTGGTCCCGAGAATTAAAGGGACCATGACTGTTTTTTGAACCCGGTCGGTTCCTTTATTTTTTGTCTCAAATTTTGCTGCTTTTTTGGGGCTGGAGGTGAGGGTTTCTCAAAAAGGGGGTGTGATGCTGAAACGTTTGGGAACCACCACTCTACAGAGTGACACTTGTTCCGCGTCATTCGCACAGCCACGTCCTCCTGCAACCATCATGCTCCAGGAATTTGCAACAATTGACTTCAGTGAGTGGAGAGAGAAGATCCAAGGTGCTCAAACCCCCCACCCTTCAACACAATGTTGATCATAGCAATGGATTTTTTGTGCCCTTTCAACATCTCATTGCAACAGTAGAGAGGAGGATCAGTCATAGATTATAAATCAACGTACATAACAAATTCAAATGCATAGGTTATTTAGTTGGATGCATTCACTTCTCATCAACACCATTAGTTCTAGGTAGGGATAGTTTACATATCAAACAGTTAAAGGTGTTTTTCTGTAGCCTCAAAAATGAGTAAAACTTCAACGTACATTAACTGGGTTTTATGTTTAATGAGAGATAATATTGTTAAAGGGCTTCTCTGAGCCATCTCTTTAACACAGTGCATCCACCCAGCCCAAATGGAACCACAAAACCATCACTTTCCCCCCTCCCAGACTTGAGGCAAGTTGCAGTGAGATTATGGACTAATAATGATAACAACCCTGCACTCTGAATGCCTTCCTGTTGAGGATCTGTGAAAGTACTTTGCAGACAGGGGTTGAGCCATAGAATGTAAATAGCTTCCACTGCAATTGTAAAGCAACCTGTGCGCAAGCCCTGTTGCCCTATTGAAATCATCAGTCTAGCTCCATTGATTTCATTTGGGCTAGGATGTCTCCTGAATTCCAGTTCAACGCTGTATGCCAGAGGTGGGGAATCTAAGGCTTGGGGGCTGGATGTGGCTCCTGGCTTGCCTAGATCTGGCCCCCAAGGCTCAGGACTTCACCACCAGCATTGGGAGCCCGGGCTGGCACTCCAACCTCCTGCGGTCCCCTCTGGGGCTGGAGTACACAAAATCTACTAGCCTGGGCCTCCCTAGGCTCTGGTGTGTGAGGGGAATGTGGGGACAATCTTTCTCCTTCTCAATTGGGGTCACATCAGTGAGGGTTAGGTTGTTTTTAGGGGTGTTTTTTGTTGTTGTTTTCTTTGCTTCTCACTTGCGTGCAGCCCCCAACCCAATAAAGATTCCCCACCCCTCCTCTATGCACTAAACCACGCTCCTTTTCCTGTGCAATGTAAGGTCTGTGTGAGTTTGGAAGAGACTTGGGTCCTTCTCTCTACTTGCACCATCTCTGCAAAGGCAGAACTGCTGATCTATTTAGAAGTGATCTAATGTTGGTCCTAGCTGTGATGGATTGAATACTGTGTTCAAATTGTAGGCTGCCACTTTAAACTCCTTGGGGGCTGCCTGATCCCCCACTTGGGGGCTTTGTCAGGGGAAGCTGTGCTCTGGCCCTTGCAGCAGACAGTCAGTAACCAGCTAGAGTAAGGTAGAGTGAGTTGTGGCTCTCTTGAAGGGCTAGTTTTGTGGCTCTGTTCTCGTTGGTTGTCATTCAGAATTCGAAGAAATGAAGTCGTTATTTGCAGCCTTCCAGCAAGAATATTTTATGCTTTTATCTAACTTCTCACTCTGTCTATTGTGAAACGTACCACCACCTGGCCTCTATGCCCCCTCCATTCTAATAGCAAGAAAGCTGCAAGGAGCACAAATCTGCAATATACCAGGAAGGAGGAAATGGATGTATTTGAGCAGGTTCTCCATATGTTGAACTATTTCTCACGAGCAGACTCATAGCAATCAGTGCTTTTGATGAGATACAGGATTTAGTTCTTTCGTGGCAAATTCTCCACTGCTTATACAATCCCACTGACTTCTATATGGTCATAATTTCACTAGGAACTTTTTCTATATGTGACTTGCAGGAGTGGACTTTAGTGTGCAAATATTGTTTTGTGACTGATTCATTGTCGTGTCACTATGTGGCAGCGCACGCTAACCTCACTGAAAAATCAGCAAAATGCTTGTGAACTAAGCTACCAAGGAGAAAAAATACTTTATGATAAAAAGATCCCATCTAATGCCTGAGAACAAATGTGACTACTAATGCCTATACAGCTCTATGTAATTTTTGCCAATTACACAGGTTTAGCATATCCACCCTTAATAATTAAGTAGGCAGACAGAACAAGCTTTATTTTATGATAAATGTTTGCATGCCTAAGGTGAACTAAGATGCACGAGGCAAAACTGCACGTGTGTGTGTCTGTCCACCTGACAAGGTATTATATTTTGAAACATCTTACCTAGCATGTCTTATTGCCAACATGATATACATGGGTTGATTTCTCAAAGAAAATATTTTGTTTGCTTATGATCCGTTGAAAGGAAAGGTATGTTTCAAATATAACACTATCACAAAAACGACACTTTATATACATAGTTTTTTAGCGCACTATATTTTTTATAAACAAGAAGCAGAATAAATCTTAGAGTGGTAGCTGTGTTAGTCTGTAACTTTAAAACAATGAGTAGTCTGGTGCCACAGTACTGTACTACAAGAAGCAGAATAAAAATATGAATATTGTCACCAATTGTTTTTCTTAAATGAAGTGAAAATACATAGGTAAGCGAAGCCAAAAATCTGCTTTTATTTACACTGAAGTAAATCTGGATTAACATTGCTAACTCTGTTAAAATTAATGGAATAAATCCAAATCCAAAACTATTGTGAAGATCAGAATCTTGCTCCTAAGACTTGTATTTGCCTATAAAGTGCACACCTATGGTACTATATGTATAATAAAATTAAACTATATCCTTCTGATTTTTGAGCAGCTCAGATGATCATCTGGAGATAACAGATCTGCAGCGGAAGGGAATATTTAAATAATATAATTTTAATAGAATAATATCAAGATTATTTGGCACTTAAACAGTATTAAGTAAATTTGTCATTATGTAATCTAACCTAATGAAATAATTGTTATAAGGCTAAAGTTAAATAGTGAAGTATGATAAACATTTCATAAACCACAGTTCTATTATGTGACTTTTGTAAACCAACTCCCAACTCTTCCAGGGCATGATTCTGTGAGCTGCTAAATACCTCCTGACCACTGTCAACTCCCAATACGGCCTATTTTCAGCATGAAGCATTTTTCTGGCCTTAAAGGCAAAAGGTTCCATTAACTTTATTGGGAACAAAATCATGCCAGTGGCCTATTACAAAGCAAACATGCCATTCCTATTGTTAATTTAGGCAGGTGCACCCTAATATCTACTCCAAAACTGGATCTGAAAGGCAACACCACAGAACAACAAATACTGGGACTGAATTAAAACAATAAATAGCAATTTACTGCATTATTATAATATGCGTGTATGATTGTTCCAAACACTCCTTCTCGGGTGGGTGAAAGTAACTTAAAATTTCTTACAGGTACTGTCCTATTGTAATCTGAGTCCCTGTCAGCTCTTTTAATATCTCCCTGCTGGCTTTTGCCACAGCTCAGCCAGCTCTTGCTGGAGCTGCACACCAGAGTGCACCTGCTTTCACCTCTGCTCCTCCAATTTCAAAACTGTTAACAGTGAAGTACTATAAAAATCCATGTCCTGTTAAGCATTCTGATAGCATAAGACCAAGCACAAGGGAACTGCAAAGGAGACAATTACTAATAAAACTGCAAGCTGACACTACAGAAGGCAAATAATGGGGGGAAATGTTTATTTCATAAGCAAGACCAGGTTTTGCAGCTACAATAGGTCTGCCAGGATTTTAATTATGCACTAGGCAGAATCAAAGCCTAGATCTTGAATCTCTGTTTACATCAGCCAGGGAAAGTAGCAGTTTCCTAGTGAATCTTACAAACAGGGCAGGCTTTAAACACAAGAAAAACAAGAGGCTATTCAAGGCTCTAAATCCTATGCATGCGTCACAAAACATAGGTTGCTCTGTCCCCTCTGCAGTATTTCATGGGTGACTGAGGCAAGGTTTAGCATAACTTATTTGACTTAACTAGTTACAACATATAAACTAGACATAGTGTAGTCATATTGCAGTGATTTAGGTGGCGTGCACTCTCTGCATTTCTGCAACTGGTTCTTGACTCAGTGAGCATCCATGAGGAATGTGGCACTGCCTAGGGATCTGAAGGCTGCATGGCAATTTTAAGCACCCTGATCATATTTAGCCATGTATTATGTATTCCCTTGGATTGAGAAGTAACCTTTCGGTGGGTGTAAATTAATGGCCCGATCACCACTTCCACATGAGGTGGAGGCATATCCCTTGCCAATAATGAGGGCAGCCCTTGTAGGTAGGGAAATCATAGTAGCATCTTAGCCAAGAGGGACAGTTGTGCTCAGCATGCTAGGTGTCTCCTGCCCTAGGGGTGTTTGATGGTTCTCCACTGAGGGCATGGATGGCTTCCTCCATGGGTCTCAGGCGTGACCGGGACCCAAGGCAAAGTGCACTGTTCTTTTCAGCTGTTTGCACGCAGCACCAATGGGAATGCTCTAGCTCTGTACCCCCATCCCCTCTTTATGACACGGGCTGGCTGCTCCTCTGGACTCCTGGCAGGCTGTGCATCCCTGGCCGGGAGCAGCCGAGGCTGCCCTGCCCCAAGAGCAGGGAGTTCAGTGCAGACTCCCCACGGGACCCAGGTGCAGCCTGCCTCAAACCATTACGCTCCAGGAAGCAGCCAGCCGGGAGTGGGACCTTCGCCTGCAGGCAAGCACCGTACCAGCGAGCAGGAGTCACCGCGTGCACATGCAGCGGCATGGGGAGGGGAGGAGCCACCCAGGGTGGGCGTGGCCATTTCAGAAAAGATTCCCTTGGAGAGGGCGTGCGAACGTTTGAATGGGCAGAGGAGGAAGAGGGCGGGGCCATGCGGGTGGCGCGGATTGGGCAGAGGAGGAAGAGGGCGGCGCGGATTGGGCAGAGGAGGAAGGGGGCGGGGCTCTGCCTGAAGCCGGCCGTGGAGGGGGGGGGGCGTGTCTCGTGCGGATGCCGATGCCGAGTCCCGCCCCGCGTCGCCGGCCTCAGTCAGTGCCCGGGCAGCGGCGCTCGATGCGGCAGTGGCAGCTGGCGCAGGAGCAGGAGCAGGAGCGAGTGGCCGAGACTGGGCGCTTCCCCCCTCCCCCCGCTTCGCGAGGAGACACCCGGACTGCGGGAGGGATTCGATTTTTTTAAAAAAAAAAAAATTTTTACCTCAGAAATAGCCTCCCCTCCCCCCACCCCGGCTAACCGCCACTTCCGGTCCCATTCGCCCTCTCGAGCCGGGTCCCGAGCCGCCGCTGGCTGCTGCGAGGATCCCAACCCCCGCCCCCCTCCCCTCGCTGCTGCGAGGGCCCGGCTCCCCGGGAGGATGATGAACTCCCTCCTCTTCGGCGAGATGGCCCGCGCCTTCTCCGCCGCCGGCCCGGCCCCCGGCCCGCTGGGGCCCGGCAGCCCCGCGGCTGCTTCCCCGCCGGTGACCGCGGCGCTGCGGAACGACCTGGGCTCCAACATCCACCTGCTGAAGGGGCTGAACGTGCGGTTCCGCTGCTTCCTGGCCAAGGTGCACGAGCTGGAGCGGCGCAACCGGCTGCTGGAGAAGCAGCTGCAGGCGCAGCAGAGCGAGCGCGAGCGCCGCTTCCGCTACAAGACCTTCTCCCGGGACCAGGCCGTGCAGACCGACTCGGGGCCGCCGGCGGCCGGGCACGGCGCGCTGCCGCCCGGCCCCGCCGCCGCCGCCTCCGCCTCCCAGCCGCAGCACTACGGCCGCCTGCCTGGCACCATCTGGAGCTACACCCAGGTGCGCCGCACGGGCGGCGGCGGCCTGGAGACCCTGCAGGGGCCCGGCGTCTCCTGGACCCACCCGGACGGCGTCGGGGTGCAGATCGACACCATCACCCCCGAGATCCGGGCCCTCTACAACGTGCTGGCCAAAGTCAAGCGGGAGAGGGACGAGTACAAGAGAAAGTGAGTGTGGGGGGGGAGGGGAGCGGCCTGGGATGAGCGTGGGGAGATGTGGGTCGCCCTCAGGCCCACAGGTGCTGGAACTTGAGGTGCTGCTGCTGCATCTCCGGCATGGCAGTGGGTTCCGTTCTCTGCTGGGTTTACAGTTTGGCTGAATGGGTCTCAGCATCCCCACTACGTACATTGTTCCAGCATCACTGCTCCAGCCCACTTGTGGGGTTTTGGGGTTTTTTTTTCCCCCACGGGAGGGAATTGATGGAAGAAGAGGGTTTGGGGGATCTCTCAGGGCAGACCTACCAGGTTGAGGACTCTTGAGACTCATGAGAGGATGTGGCTTCCTTTTCTCCAGACTTCCTGTCTAAGAAGAGGTGAATGGATTGGGAAAACTTGGTGGTGTGAGGGACAAATTCTCTCGAGGGGCCTCCAACTGGGATGATTTTCCAGGGGAGGGAGGGTGGTTTTTGGAAAACCTAGAGGTCCTTTGGAGGCTGAGGGCCCACTTTCAAGCTTTTCTATATAAGCCTGTCTCAAAAGGTGTACTGCAAGCTTAGCATACTTTCTTTTTTAAGAAACCATCCTTAGCTTGGGATGCAGTCTGCTTTAATGTTTATTTACACAACTAGCCCTCAATTTATCTTGAGTGATGAGAACAAGTTAATTATTTTATTAGTCAATTTCACTTTCTGTTTCTTGTGAATTGGTTCAGTCCTGCAATATGTGGGTAAACACTGCAGGGGAAGGTTTGCATCCAAACAATGCTTGGTGTTGTAACTGAAATGTGTTGAAAAACACAAACAACCGCCCTCCCCCACAAAACACACATACAGGTTGAAAATTTTAAATTAATTTTAAGTTTTTAAGATTTTTACATAAAATTAAATTTGTCCAAATAGGCATAGCTGCATGTATACAATCTAGCATATGTGCACCCAGAATTAGGGGACAGTAAACATTGGTAGTTTGGATCCCGGAGACAGATTGTTAAATGCAATAGGGCACCCACTGCTAAATTGTATTGCCTTTTGGTTTAAATGGGGTCTGCCTCTGTTAGTTTGGTTTTGTAGGAGGGCAAATTAAGACAGACAGGGTTCTGGCTGTGTGGCATACAGCACATCCTAATTGCAGTGCTCTGGCTGGATTAGTGTTCCTTATTAGTAGTTTGTCACATTTGTGGTGATGTCCTTGCAAATTTATTGATTTTAAAAAAACCTTTAAAATGTGGAGGTGCGTGATACATGAAGATACCTTTTGAGGCTGATCTAGGTCAATGATTCTCAAACTGGGGGTTTGAGAGAACTCCTCAGGGATTGAGAGGTTATTCTAGGGAAGTAAAAATGTGGGTTTTTTTACATAAATGTGTTAACTACTGAGATTTTTCAGTGTTTACATGTTTACATGTGCGGGGCGGGGGTAGAAAGAGAGGGTTCCTGTGAAGCTGCCTGCCTCCCTCCCCTGTGCTGTATCAGAAGCAGCAGTATGTGGGGGCAGGAAGAGGCAGGAGTCGAGTGGAGCTCGCAGGGTGTGTGTTTGTGGGGGGAGGATGTGGCTCTGCAGGAGCTGGTTTGTGCAGGGAGCGTGCTTGAAAGCTGGCTTCTTATTTGTGTGCCCCCGTCCCCTATGCTGAGCAGCCACAGGGGCAGGAGGGCTTCCTGTAACTATGTACGGTAACTGATGAGCCCAGGCTCATTGGTTAACCATGTAGCCATCATTTATAATGGTGTTTAAATATGTTTTAAAAAGTGGCTTTTCAGTTATAAGAGGGGGATCCTACTTGGATGCTATATGAAAAGTGTTACCAGAACAAAAGTTTAAGAACTCCTGCTCTAATTTGTTTCTATATGTCCTCTTAAAGAGGCTGTTTCTAAGTAAAATTGGAGACTATATAAGGTGAAGCTGGAAAATGGCTAAATTAACAACATTCAAAATGGAGGAAAATATATTGTCTTAAATTGGAAATTATGCAGTAAAATCACTTGTAGATGAATGACAAGTGCTATCTTTCTTTGACTACTTTTAAAAATAATCTTCAACTCCAGGTATTTCCTTGCATCTGGCTGTGTGGTCCATAAAATTAAAATGATCTGGGAAATCCCAGTTCCAACTGGTTACTGCTGTTAAATGGTTTTCAGAAGTATGAGTTGTCTGGAGTGGTGACTCAGATGTAATGCTGAAAGTGGTTGATGGCTTCAGGGACATCACTCATTTAGTGAGGCACCTTTTTTTTTCCTTTTTTTTCTTTGAGTCATGTTCAGGTAACCCAGTCTTATCTATTACTTGCTCAGTTATCAGTAAATTGTACCACTTATGATTATGGTTATGTGACAGATGTCTGTACACTATGAAACTACTATCCCATTTGAGGATGTCTTTTAGAAACAGGGTAACAGACCTTTAGAAATGTCAGTGGAAGCTTATTGCTGTGGCAGGAGTTGATGTCAAAATGTGATTAGAAGAGAGCTTGTGTGTGTGTGTGTGTGTGTGTGTGTGTGTGTGAAAAAAAAAAAAATATTGTCTGCAGTACTGTAGTAGAGACATCATATCATGGCCTTGTTTTGTTTTCATGCTCTCTTCTAAGAAGATGGAGTGATGACACTGGGGGGAAATTTATGTATTCAGCCATGTTTCGTTTAAGAAATGTATGCCTAGGGTGTGGGTCATGTTATCAGTGTCTAAAGCTAAATTTCTTTTTTTAAATAGATGAACAGTGGTTTTCTTCTGGAAGAAGAGGCCTAAAGGGGTAATCTACACAGAGTAGATTAACTGCTTTAACTGTGTTTTAGAAATGGATGAAGTTAGAGGTACAACCTCTAGTGTTTATATCTGTAGAACTGCTTGTGATTTCATCCTCTTTATACCAGTATAACCTCATACGCTGTATGGGGGTTACTTCTTTAACTAGATCTGTTTCTAAACTAAGGCAGTTGAAGCAGTATAAAAATCATGTAAACAAGTGCTAAGTGTGTGTGGTTGTTGTTGTTGACACCTCGACGACTCTTAGACTTTTTTAAATCAGTTGGAATGAACAGCTTAAACACCACAAACAGGATAAAAGTATAATAAAATATTAAATTTGCATTTAAGCTCCTTCAATATGTGTGTCAGTTACTAAGTAACTGATGAGTACAATTTTTGTTTGCTTTCTGGGCTCCTTTTGCTTGTCTATTTATGACCTTCATCTAATCAAACTTAGACTTTGTGACCTGCTCTTTGTGATTGATTCTTTCTTGCGAAGCATCCAGCAAATTGCGTGATTAGAAAATATGTATGTGGTTGACTCTTGCATTCAGTGCCAGTAATAAAAATAGATTTCACTTTTACGTGTACTATAACAGTATTGCGATTAGGGATGTTAAAGATTAGTCGACAATCCGATAAGCATTTGCTTATCGGATAGTCTTTTGACTAGTTGATTTTCCCCCCCCCCCTTTGCTGCCTCTATGTTATATGGCAAAAATGGCAGCTTTGTAGCACTGCTGGTTTGAAACCCTGAGGTGGCATTTCAGAGGGGCAGCCGCTGCACAGCTGATCCGCGAATCAGCTATGCCGTGGCTACTCCTTTGAAATGCCACCTCCACTATCTTTCTTGAAGTAGAAAGATAGAGCATCATTATATGGGAAGGGTGCTCTAAACTATTTTTGGCAAACTTCAGCTTCCTTGGATGAAGATAATTCTAGTATTTAGTTATCAGATGTATTACAGAACTCTTAGATGCATTTGTCTTAGGACAAGATGGTGGATCCTTGAAAATAAGTGTCTTGCACACTCATGATGGTAGTTAGTTCTGAGCCTTTTTGATGGGATTCTGTGTCTTACACTCTGTAAGATATTACTCTCTTATGCAGAATGTGATTCTGCAAGTAGGATTTTGTTGCCCTGTCACCTTTCCTCAACATTCTAAAGGAGAGATTGGGAAGGAACAATAAGGCTGTAAAGTGTATTTTCTGGTGATCTTCCTTTACTTGTTTTGTGGTTAAAAATAAAATGAACCCCATGGGTAACACACAGTTTTTAAAATTGTTACTTCAAAATGTATCAGCCCCAAAATATACATTTATAGGAAAACACACTGGTCTCAAGATATGTGACTGATGACTACATTAGTGAGTTTTGCAAATACCATTGCTAGAGGTTGTGTTTGTTTGTTATACAGTAGTCATAAAATCTCTGTGCCAAGCAACCCATTCACGAGTCTTCTAAGTCTGTGACAACAATATTGTCCACTGTTGAAATAGATGACAATTTGCATGACTGGATTGCAAGGCGTGGCCAGAACAGCTTCCTTTTGAACTTCAGTTAAGTTCATGTGTAGCCTGTTTAATGGTGCTGAGGGGGAGGAGAAGATTCATGTTCAAAATTAAAACTGCCTTCTGCACAAATATATTCACATACTCAGGTTTGTGGGGTGGGGGTGGGGGAAGGGAGAGGAGCTAAGGGGGAATGGCTCCTGAGCCCAGCTATGCACAAGACCCAGGCTGGGGCTACTGGCTGTCACCGTTACCCTATAAATCAGTGCTATAATCACAGGTGGTGTACTCCCAGTGGCTCGCAGGGCTCATGGGGCGGGATGTGTTTGTGGGGGGGGGGGGGGGGGGGGGAGGGAACAGCATGGCATGCTGAAAGCTGGTTGCCCCAGCCTTACACCTTCTATCTGAGCCCCACCCCTTCTCGGAATGCAGAGCTCTTCCCCTCTCCTTCCACCTTGCCACTGGGTCCAGCAAGTATGTCAAGCCCCTGTACATGCTCTCAATCCATCTGCTTTATTTTTCAGCAACTTTTGGTAAAGAGGGAAAACAGTCTTCAAAAATCTGAAGGTCATCAAAGATTCTTTATTAGATAAGATTCTACAAGCTTATGGACCTAAAGCAAATTTTGAAATTACAAATGGCTTCTGTTTATTTAAACGTCCATATACCATCAGGAGAAACTATACCGGGAAACTGAGATTCTCTGGTTTGACTGAAACAAAAGACAGAAGTATGTAGCACTTTAAAGAGTAACAAGATGGTTTATTAGGTGATGAGCTTTTGTGGGCCAGACCCACTTCCTCAGATCACCTCATCACCTAATAAACCATCTTGTTACTCTTTAAATTGCTACATACTTCTGTCTTTTGTTTCAGCTAGACCAGACTAACACAGCTGCATCTCTATCACTATTCTGGTTTGACTGTGTTTAAAGTAATCACTTTTGTAATCTTTCAGTAATAGTCACATGAAATTTTACTTCTAAAAGTTAGAAATAAAACTTGCTATTTGTTTTTCTTCCTTTGACAAAGGACACGTGCTTGAGATGTAAGAAGAAAAATAATCTTCCAATAATGCTTTTAAAGGCAGTGCACCTGTAGATGTTACATGAATGTGAATTTTTAAATTGGATCAGTGTGCATGCACACACAAGTATATAAAATAACACCATTTGCCTGGTTACCCAAAGGATGATCAGCAGTTTAATTGCAGTGATATGACTGCTGTATAACTAAAAGGGAATTCTGGCTTCTCTGATGAGCATCACTTGTTATAAGAAGCATCCTGTTTCAGAAAAATAGTTAATGATTTAAAATAGTAAAAAAAGTATAGTTTAGTCTAGTTACTGAGTTACATAATAATCTTTTTAATAAGCTAACACTTCAAGGTCCTGGTTAAGTTTTAGTAACTGAAGTATTGTAGGTGGGATCTAATCAGTGTCATTCAAAGAAATGAACTTAACCATATACCCACACAGTGAAATGCATTCTCTGGAATGGTAGGAGAGCTTTTCTCTATTTGAAGGAGTGTTACAAATCAAGGCTAAACATAGTGACATCCCATGTTATAAAAAATTATGCACTGCACAGAATTTGGTTTCTAGTATGGTATTCAAGGCAAAAATGCACGTGTTGAGTTTTTGCTTTATTTTGAGGCAGGTAACGCTTTAGATTGTGAGATTTGTGTGTGGAAGTCCACCATTAAGATTTGAGTGCACTGCTGTGCATTGTGACTGTCCAAGTATTCCTGTGTGGGGCCAACACAAGTTTGCTGACTTTGTGGAAACTTCCTGAAGCCATTCCATATTCTACTTTCTGAAATAGCTTTTAAAAAAACTTCTGCAAGAAACCTGCTGATCATTCTGTCCCAATGCTTTCATTTGAACACTTAGATGGGTTTGTATTATGTGTCTAAAATTTGGTTCAGATATTTAGTCTACCAGATGTTGCGGTTTACTCTTGCTGCAGTGGAAAGAAACTTAACAGTTGAGTTGGAATAGTTTTGACACACTTTGTCTTTGACAAAGGAAATCTCTGCCCAGCTGCAACAAATTTTAGATAATCTTTTCTTTTAATCTTCAAACTGAAAAGACCTTCCTGGAAAAAAAAACCCTTATCTATTTTTAAAGGAACTTAATAAAATGATGCTTAGGACAAACCCTGGAGGAATGTCTAAACTCTTAAGTTAAAATATCAAACATTTACTACGTTGTTAGGTCCCCATAGATTACAATATGGGGGGAACAGAAGAATTTCTTCAGGGTACTAGATTTTTCTCCTCTCCATGTTTGTTGCAGATCTAGTAATACTTACTACCTGTAAACTAATGTATGTCCCTTTAATGTGTAATCCCAGTATATTTCTGCTCTCCTTTTTACACTTTAAAAGGTCCATTTGGCTCTTCAATAAAAATGCTTATTTCATTAGCAGTGGGACAAACTGAATTGAGAACTTCCTTCAACAAGGGTGGATGAGAAGTTCTGAAGTAAATGCCCATGCTTCTGAAATTGAATGTTAGTGTTAAAGGAATTCTAGAGGTTGGCAAGAGAGAATTTCTGCTTGAGGAAGGGACACAAATATCATCTGATTAATGCGAAAAACATTAGCTGTGCTACAGAATATATCATTAGTTATTGTTATTACAGGTTGTACCTCCATAATCTAGCACTCTCTAGTCTGGCAACATCCAAGGTCAAGCAGGACCACAGATGCTCTTTATCCACAGCGCCTAAGGGCAGGAGGGCCAGGGCAGGGCATCAGGGTTGGCATCCTGGCTGGGGGCAATGTGGGACTGGGACCAGAGCCCCACAGCAGCCTCCAAAATCCCCAGGAGTGCGGGGCTGATTCCAGAGCCCCACAGCAACATAGGACCAGAGTGCCTGCGGTAAACCCCCGTAGGGACGGGCTGGAGTACCAGCCCCACTGCTGTGGCTATGCAGGACCAGGGCTAGAGCCCCAGACCTGCGAATGCTGCTGGCTGCCCCGGGACCAGAGCCCCATGGCAAGAGCCGCAGCCTGTGCTGCCCAGGGAGCCAGCAGTAGCTAGGCAAGCAGCCCAGACAGGCTGGGGAGGAGGGGGGAGGGTAAGGCAGGTGATGAGCTTGGGGGCTGGTGGCAGGAGACCTCCCTTGGTCCGTGTGGCAAATTCTCTTGTTTAGGACTGGTTATGTCCCAATGATGCCGGATCTGGGAGGTCCAACCTGAAGAAATTAGAGAAGCAGTTTTTAGGCTCCTTTAACTCTGCCCTTGATCACTTGCAGTTTTTAGGCTTTTTTAATTTGTGGACCCCTAAACAATTTTAAATGGACTCTCAAGTATCTTCAGGTTGAAGACCACTGATTTAGACTTTTGGTAACCTGGATGCAAGAAATGTATTTGTCTCTGAATTGTGCTACTATGCTATCCTTAATGTTGATGTTGGATGTTTGTTCAGTATTTTATTAACATGATTTTTTGAGAAATCTGTATCAAATCTTTGATTCTAGATTCTAATACAAATAGAAACTAGAGTAATTAGCCAAGGAATAAGGCACATCCTTTTAGAAAGAAGGCGGGGTACTCTTCCACTTCAGTCCTCCCTTATTTATGTTGTAGTGCCATGAGGACTGGGTTCTTTATCTTGAAGAGTTTAGTCATGTGTCTTGTTTAAATTAGACTATCCTCCCTCAAATAGCTTTGTACATGGGTGATCTCAACAGTATTATATGGTACATAGATGAACAGTGTAATTTTGAATTACACTACTTAAATTTCCTATTGCATTACAAACTTCTCTGGGCCCTTTTGTTTGCCCACTTGAAAGTCATCCATGGTTTGCAGTTTATTGTCCCCAACCACCTCTTTAATTGTCACTAAAGGGATGATTGGAGCAGGGGTGGGTCTTCTGGAGCTCTGGATTGAGGGCATCCCTCTTATATTCTCATTAGGCTAGTTGATCTAGATTCCGTTTCTTTGAGGGGGTGGCTGCATCCATGAAAAGCACTGCCTTCTAGGTTCTTTTTTGTGTGTGTGTAAGGTAGCTCTACAACTCAGGACTGTTCATTTTTTTTGGGATGTCTGTCCCACAAATGGCCAGCTTGGTGGGGCTTCAGGGTCAAGTGTGTCCCTGCAGCTGTCAGGTACAAAAAGGAAAAATCTATTGATGAGTTATGGAACATATGCTCTGCCAACTATGGTCTGGGATTGTGGTGGGCTTGTTACATCTGGGGTAGCTCTCTCTCTGGGAGGTGAAAGGGGTATCTCCCTTCAACACAGCTGGCGCTGTGAGATGGAGGCAACTAGGGTATTCTCCTCACCATGATGCCCCCCTCTAGGAAAGCTCTACTTGGGCTCCACACTGGTGCCAAGTTTCCACTTTTTTCCCCTGTTAAGCCTAGAGCTTTTTCAACAGGTTATGAAGCTATGCTTCCTCTATCCCCCCCATGAGGCTAAGGCAGGGGTGAATTTTCTGGGGCTCTGGAATGGAGGGAATCCCCTTTATATTTTGGTTAAGGTGATTGAGGGAGACTTGAACTGGGTTCCATGCCTTTCAAGGGGGGGGGGCTGCATCCATGGAGAATGCTGCCCCCCTAGTTTATAGGTTTAATATACCTTTCAATGTTTTGACAGTCCACATAAGAGAGCTCAGGATTTCCAAAGGCTGGAAAATTGGATTCTGAAATACACTTGATAGATTAAAACAAGTTATTTTAAAAACTTTAAACCCAAATTGTCTTTGAAGACTTGCACAATTTAGGAGTCAAACAAAAACAAACCCTGAAACAAGATATTTCTAGCTATTCATTATGTGTAATCATAAGTTTAAATTGGTATATAGTAATGCAATTCAAGTGCTTGGCTTTCTGTAGCTAAAGAAAGAATGAGACTGGTGCAGAGCTCAGCAGCTGCTTTTTTTGTGGTTCAGATTCTTGTGGTGATACTCTGCCAGGATTTAACATTGGCTTCCTGCATGGTTGTTTTTGTCCCGTTAACTGCTTGCTGAAATATTCTCAGGGTTCTGTTTTTAAAATGTGTAGGTTCTAGATGACAGTAAATGCAAAGAGGATGGAGAAACCTTTTTTCCCTATTCAGATATGAACTGGAAGTGTTTATACCCTTTCAGTTAAAATTCTTAAACTAAATTAAAAGTGCTAAAATTGGGGGGCCATTAGCTGAAGCCATTTTGCAGCTTGGAATGCCATTAAAGTGTTTCCCCAAACACGCCTCCTTTGCTTAGTAAAAGGTTATCTAGAACTGTCCTGTAACTGCTGTAGTAACAAACAGATCAGCAGGCTTCTGCTGGGATTTGCCTCAGTGAGCAGGGCAAAGAACCAGCATATCCCAAGGCTGTGCTTACAACGGTCAGTTCTCAAACTAGCTTCTCTCTCAGATACTCTGATGAATCCTTTTCTCCTCTTCCTATGTCACGCGGAATCCCCACTCTCACATGATATCTACATTTATTATTAAGATCTTAGCATGTTAGACAGAAAATCCTCTTCTTGCAATTTATATGCAGACTTTTTATGGGAAAACTCTCCCTTTTTAACCTCAGTTTTGACAAGCAGAACAATATAAGATTATTGTAGTGTATGCTGGCTGTAAGATGAGCACATAGGCCTAGAGTTCAGGTATAATGTTAAGAAACTGTCTTGTTTGGGATCCATGAGTGAAAGTGACTAGTGACCCAGAAATCAGTATTCATTTTAGTTGTGGAGAATTTTTATAGGAAGAATTGGTGGGTTTCTTCTTAAAATGAAAGAAGGGATAATGCTTTTTGGCTAATTCTCAGACTGAACTTTATACAGGTTGTCTTGTTGCACCTGGCTCTGTCATCTAATGCCAGTATGTAGCAATCCAGCGATTTATCAGATTTTTCAGCTTGTTTACACATGCACAGGTTCAGAATTAGTGCGCAAGAAGACAGAACCTTCAGGAATGTTGTGTTGGAGGAACAGTTATACTGCTTTTTGCAATAGAGTGGATTCTTCAGGAGCAAGATCCTTCACTTTATAACTGTCTTTGCAATTATGATACTAATGGCATCTGGTTAAAATAATTTTTAACAATTTCCATCTCCAGCTATAATATTGAAAAGTGTTTAAAATCTTGCTATTGTCTTGTATGTATTAACTGAGTTGTTGATCCATATATTTAAAACATTACATCAGTCCTGCCCTGGGTCTACTTCAATAACAACATAGAGAGGCTAGAAAGAATGGCGCTCTGTGCACATTAATGATGTGTCTTGCTTATTAGTGACCACAGAACTTCTATCCAGTTGAATTGTTACTGTGTGAAACTGAATCACAGATGATGCATGTCTTGAATCTTTTTGTTTGGGCACTTCTGCCCCTGCATAATTCATAACCACGTGACTGACAATGACTGAAATATCCTGCTAGAATTCACGTATTCAACTTGTCTCAGAGATCACTGCTTGGAAGAGGGTTTAAACGAACAGTCTAGTGAAAGAAAATTAGTTGCATCTGTCAGGATGAATGTTTTTATTTTAAAGTTTTTATGAACGAGAGCTTGCAAATAAGCCTTTGTGTTTGGATGAAGCCTCTGGTTAGATTGATGAAACCCAGTATTTTTTTAGGGCTATAACTCTATTGTATGCTAATATGCCCAGTCCTTCCAGCCCTGTCATCTTGGAAATTCCAAGGTATATTGACTTAGATCCCATAGATCTAGACCCTTTACTAACACACAATTTGCATCATTGCTGTTTGTAATGTGGTTAATCTGATGGTAATGACAATGGAGTAATTTTGGATATGTATTAAAATGATAGCTGAAAGCAAAGCATTATGGACAATCTGAAAAATGTAACTTAATTTTTTTTCTTTGGAGGCTAAATTCAGGATACATAACTTTGTCGCTGCCCGGTTTCAATTGTTTCAGAGCTGAGAGTTCAACATGCAGAGTTATTGAGAAGTTGTTGGCATACTCCGTTAGTTTACAAAACTAACTAATGGTACAAATGCAATCACAAAGAGTTACTCAGGTATGCAGAATTTTTTTTTTTAAATTTGGGCAAAGGGAGAGGAAGCATTGACAGTATGCTGGAGCAGTCAGGTGTAACCTAGGCTTTATTTTTATTCCTAGGCTGCGTCTGTGTGATAGAAGTCAAATGACTTACTCTTTGTTTCCTTATTTGTAGAATGGGGATAATGCTTAAATGCACTTCTCGTAAAAGAAGGTGAGATTCTTAAAGGAAAAGCAATTGAGTATAATGATGCACAGTAAAACAGTTTTTCTGCTAATCTGCATTTTTATCCACAGTGCAACAGCTACTAGTTGTTAGTGGCTGTTAAAGTTTTATTGTAAGGACTCCGCTACACTGGAAGTCAAATCCCATTTGGAGGGACGCTGCTTGTGATTTGTCCTTTAAAGAGGCATGTTTTGAGGCTGAAATAAGGTAGTTGTCTCCCTACTTATTACTTTAAAACATAACAATCCCCTCAATAGTAACATTTTATCAATTTGCAGATTAAAATATTCTGCTCCATAAATTCATTTGCCTCTTTTTTTTTTTCTTGGTGCTGGATTAGTCTCTTTTGTACAGCATATTGTGGGAGTTTAATACATTTCATGTAGTTGTTGAAACTTGATATAGCCTCCTCCATCATTTATTTTATTTAGTAATACATATCAGATTATTTCCCTGAGATTCCAAAATCACAAGAAGATATTGCAAGGATAGGCCATATTATTCCTGCTGCTTTGAAATAAGTGCACATGTACAGAATGTGTAACTGCTGTAGAAAGAGGCAACTTTTCAGTTCTGCTTTCAAAGGCACAAATCAGCTTTATTTCTAAGAAATGCATGGATTATTTATTGTGTTACTCGGTTTAGAGCAACAGGGGAGAGAGTAGTAGCTTGAGCTAATTGGATAGGATTTATTTCCTGTGCCATGCTACACGGCTTTCCTGCTCAGTGGACTGACTTTTTTGTATTTTATTTATATATATATACATCTGGGTTTTGGACACATGACTTGAAGTGTAGCACTCTTGAATAACATGCAGTTACAAAACACAAGGGAGTGAATAATTGTCCCTGGTCTCCTTGTCTATCTGTACATTAAAATAAAAAGAATCCCAGACTGTAATCCTTGTTACTTAGTATTAATCTTCCTTAGGATCTTTCATTGAACCCTGTTAATTTCACACTAGCACAGTATCAAGATATTCTTGATAATTCAGAAATAAACAATTCCTGCACAAGTAATTCACATACTTCTTAAAGTGCTTGTTCATGTCCATTCCGGTTGAGCTGGTGTGCACAAGTCATGAGCCCAGATGGCAACCTTTTCCCCAGTGATCTGATGGATAAGGCATCAGCCTCCGGAGCCTGGAGGTGGTAGATTCAAGTCCCACTTGTGACCTGAGAGTAGCTGAGCAGCCACTACTTTTTCATAGGGTCAGCCCCCAGAGTAGTGCTGTAAGTGGCACTATATATGACCCTGCTGACCCTCCCCTGCCTTAGTCTTTTCTTACTGTCCATGATGATGTCAGCAAATCTCTTGCTTTCTCTGCAAGTGTCATTCCCTGGCTACAGTTAGTTATTCATTGTTCTTAGTTCAATGTCACAAGCCCAAAGCGGCAAGACTTGTAGTTCCTGCTGTAAGCCTATGCCCAACAGATACCCCCATGACTTTTGGCTACGTTTTTTGGCAGAGATTGATCAGGCAGCTCGTGAAATCTTTCAAGGTGTCTACAAAGGAAGAAAGACTTTAGCCTGCAGCAGTTATTGATGGAGGCAGTACACGGGCCAGTGGCACCAAAACAGCCAGACTCGAGTTGGTTGGTGTATAGCACCCTGGCATCTGTGTGGGATATGGCATGATCTAATGCCACCCCAAAGAGTCCTAGTACTGCAGCAAGATTCACTATTGCTGCACCATGCTGGAGGGGTCTTGGGCAGACTTTGCAGCACTGATTGAGGAAGGGAAGGCGGTGGTGAGACTGGCCCTCCAAGCCTTCTTTGGATATGGCTTATTCTGCAGCCTGTTCCTTATCTACAGGCAAAGTTATGCATATATTGGTGTGGTTACGGTCTTCAGGTCTCCCTCTGGAGGTTCTACGAGCCTTGCAGGACCTCCCTTTTGATGGCTTCTGGCTGTTTTCCAAACAGACTCTCATCTTCACAGCTTGAAAGATGTCAGGGTCAAAATGTGCTCCTTGAAGATGCACACCCTAGCCATGCAGCACAGTCCCTTCAGACTGTTACAGCAGCGACAACACTGCCAGTTCCAGTTCCACTCTCACCTTTGCCAATACTTACTGGTGCAGGGACTGCAATGATAGACAGAGAATCCCTTTCAGGTCAGGAGGGCCTTGCTTCTGGCCCGACAAGTACCAGCCCGGCTCCAAACCTGGATTTTGATGGGAAGCTTGAGGACTGTGGACCAGTCTCTATCCTGGATCCTTTCCCATGTTTTTGCAGCCACTTATCCTGCTTCTACCGGGCATGGAACCTTATTGCTTTGGACCTTTGGGTCCTTCGAATGGTAAGCATGGGCTACGTGCTCCAGTTCCACTCCGCGCCACCCACTCCATTCTCTTCCCTGTACCTCTTCAGGGACCCCTCTCATGAGCAATTCCTTCAGCAGGAAGTTCAGTCGCTCCTCACCATGGGGGAGGGGGGGAAGCACAATAGAAGTGGTTCCTCAGGAGTTCGGGGAGAAAGTGTACTTAATATTTCTGGTATTTCCCTATTCCAAAAGTAATAGAGTCTCGGCTCCAACTTGGATCTTTGCAGTCTCAACAAGTTCCTGTTGAAACTGAAGTGTTTTGCATGCTTTCACTAACCTTGAATATCCCCTCCCTGGATCCAGAGGATTGGTACACACCCCTGGATATGGAAGATGCCTATTTTCATGTTGCCATTTATCAGCCACACACTTTCCAATTCATGGTAAGTCAGGCACACTATCAGTTCATGGTGCTTCCCTTTGGCCTATCCACAGTCCCCCATGTGTTCACGAAGTGCATGGCGTTGGTGGCTGTGTTTCTCCACAAGAAGGTAGAGAGGTACCTGTACCGCTGTGACTGGCTGTTGAAAGGTTGCTCCAAGGAGGAGGTGAAGGCACACATTTGCCTTGTCAGGGACATATTCTAGAGACTGGGCATTCTTCTCAACTTGGAAAAGTCCACATTCATTCTTGCCCAAATAATAGAATTAATTGAGGTGATCCTCGGCTCTGCAACAGCCAGGGCCTCCTTTCTGGACACCAGATTCCAGGCCGTGTGCTGACTTATATAGTCATTGTACCATTGTCACACGACCACTACTAGGAACTGCCTCAGCCTCTTCAGGCATGTGGTACTGTATATGTACGTAATTGCGCACACCAGATTTGGCTTTCTTCACTCTGCCATTCAGGTCAAGAGAGCCTGAACTAGGCAATAACCATTTCACCGAATGTCCTGTCTGTCACAATTGCATCTTCTGTTTGCTCTTGTCTCTGAAATTAGCGTGAAAATATTCACTATAGATAACTGATGTAAACATAATTTATTTGCTTCTAACTTGTTTAGATATTTCAGAGAATTTTTAAATGTGCTGATTTTTTTCCTGCTCTTTTTTACTAAGTTGTATAACCTCTAGTTTTTCCAGCAATTATAAGAGTACCAGAGATGAACTGTCGAAGTGAATCATACGGCATTACTAGGGCACCATGATAATAATCTACTGTATTCCACCAAAAAAACGTGGAGTCTGGTGGCACCTTAAAGACTAACAATTTTATTATGGCATAAACTTGCCTGAGTTGCTACTTTCTTTCATTTCATGTATCTGATTAAGTGGGTTGTAACTCCCAAAAGTTTATGCTGTGATAAAACTTAGTCTTTAAGGTGGCACCAGACTCCTTGTTTTGCTGAAACACACTAACACAGCTACCTCTGAAACCTGTATTCCCCACTACACCATAATCAAGCACCTTCCCCTCTGCCTGTGCTAGGCCTCTGGAAACTTGTTTCAAGCTTTTCAGTTGTAGGAGGTCTTAATTCAGAAATTTTTACACATTAACACTTGCAAGCATGTTATTTCCATATGTTGTATATTCAGCTGCACAAATACTAAATACAAAATAGTTCAGAATCACTGGGTTAAGTTTCCCATCTCTGAATAGTATTAGAGGTTGGAAACCGACTGCAAAAAAAAAAAAAGAAACTTTGCTCCCCAGTTTCCCAAAATACAGAATGTTTGTGCATGCACAATGTGATAGCTATCATTAATATTGAAACTTGATATGAATTCTAGTTATTACAGGAGGATTATTTTGATAGTTTGTCTCGAGCACTGAGATTTAATTGCTGCCTTTTCCTTCCCAGAAAACAAAGCTGAACCAGTTTAATATAATTATGTACCTTTATACTATTCAGCGATATGTTTGTCCCCTTAAACCTTGCAGTTTAGATAATTAGACAGAGTGGTGTCACTATCCTACACTCAAATCTTTCTGAGCAGATGACACGTCACCTTCCTACCCACCAACTTCTTTGCTGGTGATGTAACTTCACAAACATAAAAATACATATCTTCAGGGTTTTTAATGTCTATTTTATGTTTACTCAACCTCTCATTTTAAAGTGTATAACACCTTTTGTGTTGCTCTTGAGACTTTCCCATTTGAAATAATGACCAAGTCAGTCCATTTGTTAAACAGTTGATCTTTATATATGTGGTCTTTCTCTATAACTCTAAGACCAAATTGTTGGAAACTCTCTCATAAGAACATTATTCTTTCGATGCATTAAAATATTTCAGAAGCAGCCAGCTTATGGGCAAGTAATAAAATGTATTTTAGTATTCATTTATATGAAAAGCATTTGGATTAGCAGACAAAATTTATCTTAGTGCTGCTGTTTGAAGGATGCATTCTGTAAAACATGAGTTAAGGATTTAACATGCATTCTGGATATTTACAGTAATTTAATCTTCTACTTTTTAGATTATCAAAACAATAAACGGTGTAAAACTGAACCAAAAGAATTCTTTTGGATCTCCAGTTATGAGTTACATCCCACATTGTTCCTATTGTATGGTATTTTTTTTTGCCCTGATGTATGATAAACCTTGATGGTGATTATTTACATAGGACTTACATGACATTTAGCTCTATGTACTACTGTACCAAATTAATCTGCGATGAGGTGGACTAACTCGAATTTGAAAATAGGTGCTTCCAGATTATAAGGATCATGACTTATCCTGCAGATGCTTACTGGCTGAGCTCTTTCCCAACGTGAGGGTTACAAATGGCTTCCATTTCCTGTTGGTCAGTCAGTATGCTGCAGCACTGAATTCACTACAATGCATGTGTAGCAGGAATCGGGAAGTGGAAGGGAGGTAATCCCTAGCATCCTGTTGCCCTGTGGTCTATCAGGTGTAGATGGGAAGTACTGGAAACTGGTTGTCAGCCGTTCTAAATGTGTTATCACTCTATGATGCTAAGGCCGTGCACCTAGGTTGGGAACCACTCTTTTGAACTACTTACCATTGTAGGTTGCATCCAATACTGCCTATATGGTCCTGGGAGTGCCACATGGGCTGCATCTGTGTATGGATTGGACCACTTGGTTTAGAAAAATACAGGTTTGTTGAGATTTTTACAGGAATAAATGAGCCTATAAACTGCTTCTCCCAAGGAATTGTTGGAATTGGAACCCTTCTGTGTGTGTTAATTTCCTTATTTACATAATCCAAAAGATACTTTCTAAACACTTTGCCACCACAATTTATTTTTAAGTCAAAATACTAGACGACAGTTGAGTTTACAAAAGGGGAGAGTGGAGATTATAATGCTTTCTGTACTTGGGTCCTGATCATACTCTAAAACTAGATCGTGCCATCGGTTTTCCACTCCCCATTATACAGGAGTGGAGGAGTGCTTCTAACCTTCTCCCTCCAAAACCAAACACCCTTTTCCATCTCGAGTTTTTTGCATGTTGCTTTCTTTTATTTCCCTAAGGGTACATCTAGCACATATTGCATATCTTATTTCAAGTTTAGGGTGCTGTGTAGATGCACCGTTAGTTACCTAATCCATATGAATCAATAGCCCACTCTGGCATTGAAACTAGTGTGTTTCTAAGCACATAAATATATCTGATGAGACTTATTAGTGTCAGTTTTCCATTTCTGTGACTGTCAAGAAGTGTCTCAGATGTCTAAAAGAATCTAGCCAATCTAGTCTCAAACTTGAGACTTCAGTATTACTAGTATTGCTAATAATTCCAGCCTGTCCCTTAATGTGCAGGCTCTCAGTGATACTATTGTATGCTGTGAAGTAAATATAGCTTCTTAGGGAAAGCAGTAAGTTATATTATAGACGATGTTTTTGGGTGCACATATCTGCAATGTCTTTTAGCAGACACAAGAGGAAGTGGGTTGGAGGAATTATATCTAGCTAATACTTTGACTACTATACTTCAGCTTTCTTAGTTATCAATGATATAGTTTCAGTATCCACAGTTGGACAATGTTTTATCAGGATTTATTCTTTATTAATAAAAATTATTTTACAGACATAATTTTCATATGTACAGTACAACTGTTTAGGTGAGGAGAGGAATTACATTGGAAAAAATTGGAGTAGATCTCTATTTTCAAGAGGCACTCCTTCATATTCTGTTGCGCTAGTAGACCTCTGGCATAACTGCACTGACATGAATAGATGCCATAGCATTACATAAACTAGCCCTACCAAATTCACAGCCATGAAAAAGCAGGTCATGGTCTGTGAAATCTGGTTTTCCCTTATGAAATCTGTATCAGATACAGGGTAAAAGCACAGAAATGACCAGACTTCATGGGAGACCATCGTTTCTCAAATTGAGTCCTGATCCAAAAGGAAATTGCAGGGGGCTCCCAAGATTATTTAGAGGGGGGAGGAAAAGGGGAAGGAGAATCATAGATTAGCTATCCTTACTTCTGCATGGCCTTTGGAGCTGGAAGGTTGGAGAGCGATGGTTGTTAACTGAGGATACATCTACACAGCAGTGTTATTTCGGAATAACTAACTTGATTCCTAAATAACATAGTGCATGTCTACACTACAAGAGATTATTTTGAAATAATGTCAAGCTGGAGGGCTTCTTACTCCTCCTCATGGTAACCCTCATTTCACAAGGAGTAAGGGAAGTCAAAGGAAGAGTGTTTTTATTGTGTACACAGTGCCAAAAGGTGAATTAAGCTATTTTGACTTCAGCTATGCAATTGACTTAGCTGAAGTTGCATAGATTAATTCAACTTGAGCCTTGCTGTGTAGGTGTAACCTCAGGGTCTCGCTCTGCAGGCAGCAGCACAGAAGGAAGGGTGACAATACCATGCCATCTTTGCTTTGTGTTGCTGCTGGCATTGGCTGTGCCTTAAGAGCTGGGCCCTAGGCTGCCAGCCACTGCTTTCCAGCTGCCCAACTCTGGAAGCATCACCAGTGGTAGCAATGCAGAGGAAACACCCACCACAATAACCTTCCCAACATATTTTTAGGTCAAGACCTCTACAGTTACAACACCTTGTAATTTCAGATTTAAATAGCTGAAGCTATGACACCTTTCTTTTAAAAAAAAAAAAAAAAAATCCTATGACAATGAAATTGACCAAAATGGACTGTGAATTTGGTAGAATCCTACATGTCACATTTGGTTAAATGGTATATACAGAGAACTCTTGCTATCTGGCCCACTCGGAAACAAGGATTGGCATCTTGGCTTCCTACTGACTTGAGACATGTACATGTATTCTGTAGCATGCTTAACATGAACTTGCCTGGCTTTGTGTCCATTTAACTACCGAGAATCCTATGAAGTAGTAGGAACGGGGGAGGACAGGAAAGAAATTTGATATACCGAATAGCTTTCCCAGACTTGATGAAGAGTTGTATAAGCTCAAAAACTTGTGTGTCTTTCCAACATAAATTGATTCAGTAAAGACGTTACTTCACCTATCTTCTCTCCTACACTAGTGAGTCTAGTAAAATCTACCTCCCAGAGGTTCTATGCACATTTCTATAGACCGAAGAGCAAATATTCCCAATGTATGAACTATAAACTTTTGAGACAGTAAAAGCACAAACTTTTTCTTGGGAAAAGCTTTAAATCAATTGGTGGCTGAGGCATTTACAGTCAAGATCTGAATACAAGTTGACATGGATCCCTGAACAAAGTAACATAGATAATAAGAGACTGGGATCTGTGAATTCGGTCTCCTGCTAAAACAAGGCCAGCAGTACAGACGACTTGATAGTTCCACAAGTTATCCTTTACTACAGTCAGCATAAGGGATTGATTTCTTGACTTTCATTTGAGAGCACTATTGTTTCCAAGTAAATTGCTCTTGCTGTTGTCTCCTGCTACGAGAATCTATCCTAGATGTTAACCCATGAATTTGATGGTAAATTAAGACTTACATTTTTGGCTGACTTTGTCACAATGTTGGCATCAAGTTTTCTCCTTTGCTTTTCTGTTTAAGAAAGGTAACTGTTTAACTCAGGTAGGGGGCTACTTCAGCCCTGCAGGGGGCCTGCCATGAATAGGGGCTGCTTCAGTCATCTGGAGCACACAGTCTCTGGGGTGAGCCCTGGCACCCTGCAGGTAGGAAACGCTCCAAGTGGATTGAAGCAAGCTGCTGCCTGCAGCAGGGGGGCTGCTCCAGCCTGGTAGGCCCATACACAGGGAGGGTGTGAAGGGTGCAAAAGCACCTCCCTCCCATGTTCCCCCAAATAAGCATGCTCTGGCCGCTACCCAAGCCTGACAATCCAGGGGAAGGCTGGGGCTGATTTCCCCGCTTACTTGGAGGACCATGGAGGGTGCATTCACACCCTTGCAGTCCACATTTACGAAAAAAGCACCCCACAGAAATTCATACAGGCGTGCTGGTCTCGGTTGGAGAAGCCCTCCCCAACCCATGCCCCCTTTCAATTAACCAGTAAAACATAATGCTTAACTGGTTAACCAGTTAAATGGGATTTTACATCCCTAGTAGCTGTACAGCAGGTTATCCTACATTGTGCCCAAAAGCCTTTTTGAGTAAGCAGTTACTACTTAAATGACTGGACTCGCTTCCTTCTTGTGCTGGAAGAATTCGGGTTTGTTTCTGTAGAAAAGGGACAAATCATCCATGACGTTACTTCCCTGGATTACCATAAAGTTCCTTTGTTTTGATACTACTCTTAAAGCTATTAGCAGGAGCATTTCATGCATGAGACATTCATGTGGCTTAAAGTAGCTTGAAATGATTTTAACTAGTAATGAACTTTACATATTAGCCACTGGTGGGTGTTTCTGTGTGGTATAAGTACCAATGATTATTTTGCAGAATGTAGCCAAGATTTTTTGCATCCATGTGACATTAAACTTTAAATACTGATAACCTGATGCTGTGGTTTTTCTCAGGAACCAGAGTGCTGGCAGAAGTAAAATCTGTTTAGCTGGAAGAGACTTATTTTATTGTAATTCCAATAGCATAGTTCAGAAGCATTTTTCTACATAAGTTTAATCATACTACATAATTGCACAACTTACCTGATAAGAGCTTGTTTCTAAAGAATTCCTACTGTTCAAAGGTCTGCATTCTAGTATATACATCACATGTCTCAAACGTGCTTTTATATTGGTCTTTAGTCAGGGCAATTTCTGTGGTTATGTACAAACAGAAAGATGGAGAGAGACAGAAGCTTGCAGTTAATTGTAAAGTTCACTGAATTTACCCAGATATCTGGAGTATCACTTTTTAGGATTTATCCCTCTTGCATATACCTGTCTGGTAACCAGGGTTGGCAATCTTGCAGGAATCTTGGTGGTCCCCACAATACCAGAGCTTGCACTCAAACTTTTCTTCCCTTCCCCCAGTACTTTTGATAGGAGCCTTCAACTTCCTGAAGGGAGGTTCCAAAGAGGATGGAGAAAGGCTGTTCTCAGTAGTGAGAGATGACAGAACAAGGAGCAGTGGTCTCAAGTTGTGGTGGGAGAGGTCCAGGTTGGATATTAGGAAAAACTATTTCACTAGGAGAATGGTGAAGCACTGGAGTGGGTTACCTAGGGAAGTAGTGGAGTCTCCATCCCTAGAGGTGATTAAGTCTTGGCTTGCTGGAGCTCTGGCTGAGTTGATTTAGTTGGGATTGGTCATGCCTAGAGCAGGAGTCTGAACTTGACGACCTTCTGAGGTCTTTTCCAGCTCTATGGTTCTATGATTCTACCTACCTATGACTCTGAGAGGGAGTTTGGGTGGGGTGGAGTGAAGGTTGTTATGCTTACCTGGGGCACCCTCCCTCTGGCAATGGTTCCTGGGGGTCAGGGGTCTTTGGATGCTGCTCCCCCTTTTCCCCTGCCACACTGTATGCTCCCCCCACCCCATGTCTCCTGGTCTGATCTGCCACCTCTGGGCGATTTAACATGTTCTGGGGTGCCCTCCAGCAACACAGTGGAGTTAGAACAGCTTCTGGACACTGGCTCCTCACAGCTGCCAGCGTGCTGCCATGTTTGTCCCTGCAGCTGGGGGTATATGTCTGTGTGCTGGCATGGATATAGGGCGCATCCTCCCTTGAGCTGCAGGGACACTGCTGTAACCCTGCTGGGCTGCCAGAGGTGGCAGCGCGGTCTTCTGGGGAGTTTTGAATTGCTCAGGGGTGGGAGGCAACATGCGTGGGGTTAAAGGATGGCTGGAGGATGCAGGGGGCAAGGAACGCAAGCGGGCAGTGAATTTTGGTGGAGTCTGGCCCCAGGCCAGGAATATTGCTGGGGCACCACAAGCCCATATAGCTCTCCTCCCATGATGGTAGGTAGTAGTCCTGTTTGCTTGGTTATAGCCAGCAAATCTTAAGCAATACAGTGATTATATGTCAAAGAAAAAATGTATAAATTTGTGGATTGAAATATTTTTACTACTTTGCTAATACAATGCATGTTTACTCACTCAAATTCTTTCTTGGTCAAAACAAAATACAGGACTATGTAGCACTTTAAAGACTAGCAAGATGGTTTATTAACTATTGTTAGTCTTTAAAGTGTTACATAGTCCTGTATTTTGTTTCAGCTACACCAGACTAACACGGCTACATTTCTATCACCTTTCTCTTAGTCAGAATTTCTTTAGACACACATTTTCTCTTGAATGCACTATATGAACAGTAATTTTGCATACATACATCTTATAGCATGTATTTCCCAGCAGTGATTTGGTAATTAGCAACTCTCCATGACTTTATTTGTAAATCTTATATTTGTTCTTGAAGTTCCAGCTTCTAGAATCCTAACTGGATATGAGTATTTATTTAAAATTAGATATTTTGCTCAGGTTCTTAACTCAGTTTTTTAAAACAAATGGAACATGTACGTGGCTTTATTTAAATGATTGTATTTTTAAAAAATATAGTGTTATTTTTATGAAGTTAATTTTCCATTTTGAATTTTTTTTTTAAAAAGAGATTGTGAAAAGTGTTCCATTTAATTGTTTTTGTAAATGGGATTTCCATCAAGATAACTTTTTTCTTCATCCCTGTAGTTACAGTTGCTATGTTAACAAAAAAGGGCTATAGTTAATGTGGTTTGCAATAACACTTCCTTGTTTTCAGACCTAGAGCATTACTCCACAGTACTGTTTACCTTCTGCTGTGTAAGGTTTATTGAGAAGTAGTCCTATTGCAGGTTTATCTTATTTTTCTGGGTTATCTTGGTTCAGTCCAAGGGTGAAAGTAAACTTTCTTACAGGTACTGTCATAACACAAGGCGGGAAGTGGTAGTGTGTGATACGACAGTATCTGTAAAAATTTAAGTGGGGGGCCCTCCGGGCAGGGGGCTGGGCTTGGGGGTCTCAGGACTAAAGGTGTGTGGGAGTGTAGGAGTCCAGGTTGAAGGGGGCTCGGGGCAGGAAGTGTGGGGTTCTGTAGGGAGGAGGGTGAGGGGCGCCTCCCCAGACTTGTACCAGGGCTGCTTGCTCTTTCCCCTTCATGTCCCTGTCCGGGAGCGAGAGCCATAACGGGGAAAGCCAGAGTGAGGAATGCAGCAAACTGAACTTTCCTCTTGCTCCCTAACAAAGGGGATCAGCCAGCAGTGTCCCCATACAAATCTGGGGCAGGAAGTGGGTATTTTCAGCTTCTCCCCACCCTCCCTAAAGGGTGCCTGGGGGATGGGAGTCTTGGGGATGGGACAGTCCCACATGGGGGGGCATGCCCCCAGCTAGCCCCTCTTACCTGCCTGGTGATTCTTTGACTTTTCTGTTTGGAATGGGATTGCTTCTCAAAAATCCAGGTACAACCAAACCCTAATCTTGCTTTAAGTTATGATAAGAGGAAGCTGCATACCAAATTTGGTGGCCTTAGCTCTTACCATTTAGGAGCAGTTCTTGAACAGACAGACAAATGCTATCAAATATATAGAAGATAGATAAAAGGAGATATGCTAGCCTTTGTGGTTGTGGAGAGAAGATGGTAAAAGTGATTCAAGTGTACTCAAAGGTGCAAAAAACAGAAGGCAAGTAAAAGAACCCTAAATATATTTTTCTAAATACCGTGACTCTTTGGGGCTTGACTAATGATTCTTGAATGGTTGGGGTTGGCAGTACAATGTAGAATTATTTAGATGGTTTGCCACACAACCTTCTGTGGCATATCTATTGAGGTTACGTCACAACAGCTCTCTAGACTCATTATGTGTTAAAACAAGGTCAGAAGATTACTAAAACTGATAGACCAAGAAATTGCCTGCTTAACATGGAGAAAGCTTTTGGCAATAGTTGTGAATATTTCCACCAAAAATAGGATGTCTGCTCCTCGCTCATATACAAACAAAGTGCAGAGGTCGCTGCTCTATTCTGAGTTGCTCTGATTTGCTACAGCCTCCTGTACGGTCTTTAAATGTGCATTAGTGCTATCAGTGCTGCATGTCCAAACTGAATATGGACTAGTAAAATTGACCTAAACTACTGATAGCGGCAGCTATTGGTGAATGTGAGTGAGGTGCAATGATTTCTGAATGAGCAGAAGTGCTATATAGTCCTGTATTTTGAATGAGCAAAGGCATTTCTTAATGATTGCTTCCCATCTAGAAAAGGCATATGTGCATTTTTGTACCAAAACACATTTATTGGGATTCAGTCTTGAGGATATACAATAATCTGTCTGTTTGCAATACAAAAACCAGTTGGGGGACACTTGCTGTCCTGAAAGGTCTGTTTTGGGAATATGTTGCTGAGATGAAGGAAAAAATTTTTTTTTGTGTGTGTGTGTGGGGGGGGGGGGGGGGGGGGGGCGGGGGGAGAAGATTACAGATTTCTGTTTGGATGGGCAGTATGCAATTGAGAAGTAGCAAGCCACGGATAACTTCATTTAAGAATGCTGTACTGTTGTGGTAGAGCCAGGCTTTAATGGAGTCAGACATTCAAATAAAATTGGCTCCATGTAAAATGTATTAATCAGATAGCATTTAATTTGTATTTCAGTAGGAAACCAGGGCTCTTGGGTCTGAAATTGGCCTCTTTGGGATAAATCTGAAGAATCTCTATACAGCAGAACCTCATTAGTGCTCACGTAGCTTGTTCACAAATCCCAGCTCTTGTCCCATGTCCCAACATAATCTGAGTATTTACTACATGCTCAGTGCTATAGAGAGCATGGAGTAGGTCAGTTTCCTGTCTGAGGATCTTACAGTATAAATAGGAGTTTAATAACAGATAACACTCTGAGGGTTAATATTACTAGACAATCTTAGTAACAAAATACAGAACAAAAGACTTAGTATGGCTTTGTAAAAAACAAAAAAACAAACAACAACTTGATCATTGTTTTGTTTTGACAAAATGTATCTTCTGTTGCAATATTTTTGAGTCACCAATATTTTCTAGCTTGCTAATTCAGATTTAGCTGCAGCGTATTTCACTAGTTATTGCAATGGGTTGGTGGGATTCTGGTGTACATCTTATACACAGGTTCTTTCCCCAAACTTCCTACAAATATGGGATTCAGGATGGGGTAGAATTTATTGCTACCATGGGACTAGGTTGCTGCAAACTCTTAATTTAAAAGATTAAAAAAAAGTTTATACACTTTCATGTTAGAAAATTTGACCAAGTGATCTTGATATTTCCAATTGCTAAAGTACATTTCCCTCATAAGCAGGACCATCCTCTATCCGAAGTAGTATAATCAATGGTCTTTCTCTGACCAAACATTGGATTTCAAACTGGATTCCAATGGCATCATAAGTCTGTGGTACTGCTGGGACATTATGCCAATGAGAATCGAAACCAGTGTATCGTAACCACAACTATAAACCATGGTGGCAATACCTAGATATCACCGGATAATGTGGGGAGACTAGTTTAATGGGCATGTTTCTGCAGACCCACACAGAAAATGAGTATGAGATTGCTATGACTAATCTCAAACAATTAAATTGGTTGGGCTTGAACATGCTAAACATCAAATCTCATGCCAGCATTAGCGAATGGTGGGGCCTGCCCTGCCAGAGTATACTTGAACAAAGTATGGGCGTTAAAAGGTGCAAAACCACAGAAGAACAAGTGATGTTGCCACGAGAGAGGAAAATGTGTCTCTAACTTGTGACCGCTGAATGCACACTTTTTTGGGCAACATCTGTCAGCCGACGGTCAGGGCAGTGAGACCCTTATGACCGGCTGAAGTTCTTTTAAATTGTGCTTGGTTCTGTTACAGCAACTGAAGGAGTCAGGTTAAAGCTTAAACAGTTACTATTTTATTGTTACAGGGTAAACTTAGTTGTTAAATGCTACTACTGTGTTACAGATAACACAGACACTACAAAGGACAGGACAGAAATTACACTAATAAGTCACTTACAGGTACCATGAAACCTTTTTGGTTCTCTGAGCTCTTATTAAATGCATGCAAAATAGACACATAGCAGGTATATTCTCACCCCTGCGTTCCAGACTTGGCGTGGCCAGCGTCTTTCTCTCAATCCCTCGGGAAGAAGTAGGGCGAGGTTGGGCGTCCCACAGACCTCGGGAGACAATCAATACCTGCCAGCAGGTATAGATGATTGGAGCTCAAATGGGGTGGGCTGCTGAACCTCTTTTTATACCCCTTGGGTCATGTAGGCTTCTTCCTGGTTTCAAGTGGCCAATTAGGAAAAATGGCTTTGAATGCCAAGTTTCCCACGAAGGGTGCAAAGCATAATTTACACCTGGGAAAATGCAGACAATGGGCACCTCTGGTATGTGATGGGCGAAGATTCCTCTCCTGGGACAGTGCAGGCGTGTCAATTACTGGTACTAGCCATCAGGGCGACGGGAGGCCCCGGGTCATCAGCTAGCCCGTTTACTGTCTGGTTTCTGTTTATGGTAGAGTCAGGGACAGGCAGCAAACCTGTGTTCCCAGGGCATCAAAGGCTGACTGCCTTTCTCTTGCTCTCTGGGGGGGGGGGGGACAAGATGGGGTTTTGTGTCTGGCTACAACATCTCAAGTGTAATTAACTAAACCTGGTATAGATTGCACATTTTGATCATCTTTGTCCTTATAGGTGGGGCACATCATAGAATCCTAGGGCTTGGAAGAGACCTCAGTAGGTCATTGAGTCTAGCCCCCTGCCCAAAGCAGGACCAACCCTAACAGAATCATCCCAGCTGGGACTTAACCTCTAGGGATGGAGATTCCATCACTTCCCTAGGTAACCAGTTCCAGTACTTCACCACCATCCTAGTGAAATAGTTTTTCCTAATATCCACCCCAGACCTCCCCCACTGTAACTTGAGACCATTGCTCTTCGTTCTGCCTTCTGTCACTACTGTGAACAGCCTCTTTCCATCCTCTTTGGAAACTCCCTTCAGGAAGTTAAATGCTGCTATCAAATCCCCCCTCTCTTTTCTTCTGCAGACTAAATAAGCCCAAGTCCCATAGCCCCTCCTCATAGGTCATGTGCTCCAACCCCCTAATCATTTTGGTTGCCCTCTGCTGGACCCTCTCCAATGCATCCACATGCTTTCTATAGTGGGGGGCTAAGAACGGGACATAATACTCCAGATGTGGTCTCACTTATGCCGAATACAGTGGAATAATAACTTCCCTAGATCTGCTGGCAATGCTCCTCCTAATACACCCTAATATGTCCTTAGCCTTCTTGGCTACCAGGGCACACTGTTGACTCATATTGAGCTTCTCATCCACTGTAATCCCCAGGCCCTTTTCTGCTGAACTGCTACTTAGCCAGTCAGTCCCCAGCCTGTAACAATGCTTGGGATTCTTCTGTCCTAAGTGCAGGATTCTGCTCTTGTCCTTGTTGAACCTCATCAGATTTCTTTTTGCCCAATCCTTCAATTTGTCTAGGTCTCTCTGGGCCCTATCCCTACCCTCCAACGTATCTACCTCTTCCCCCTAGTTTAGTGTCATCTGCAGACTTGCTGAGGGTGCAGTCCATCCCCCCCTCCCCCCCATCCAGGTCATTAATAAAGATGCTGAACATAACCAGCCCTAGAATCGATCCTTGGGGCACTCCGCTTGAAGTGGACCGCCAACCAGACATCGAGCTGTCTTAACATATGAAGGATGAGGAATAGTAGGCGTGTCTCATGTGCCAAAATGAAATATTGACATCTTTGAGTGTTTCTTATTTTCTGTCTTTATATGATGCTTCCTGTCCTGTGAAATGGCATTGGCACTGAACTGAATTCTTAAGTCAGAATTAATTGTCAGGCTTTTCTAGCCAGTATTTTCATTGGTAGCATAATAATAGTGTTTAGGTGAACGTTTGTACTTTAAAGGAATGTTCTTTTATGTTCTCCCATGTACCATGACAACAAGAAAGCATAGCAATAATCAAGCTCAGGCAAGATTCCTGTATGGTACCCAATAGAGATGGAAGGACAGAGGAAAAGTCTCAATAATTTACAGTGTTTTTTTCGTCTTCACAACATCCTATAACAGTGTTTCTTTGCTACATTTTTTCATATCAATGAAAGGTATTTTTTAATTTGAAATTCATTTGACTAAATAGTAATTCTTATGTAATGATGCACAAGGAATACTTTTTTACCCTTTTTTTTTGGGGGGGGGGAACTTTTGGCTTATCAACATACTGAGTGCTTTTGACAATCTGGCTATAAAAGGCAGTTTCCTCTACCACTCTGAATCCTACCTAAACTCTGTATGCTCATACTAGTAAAGAGACGGTGCAAGATCACATTGCTTATGCTTGTTGATCCCCACAGCGGGAAGCTGGTTTAGTTATGAATTGTTTGTTAAAGATTTGGTATGGCTGTCTCAGTCTAATTCCAATGAAAGTTATGAGTAGTAGAAGCTTAGAGAAATTTACACTGGGTACTATTAAATTTCCTTGATGTCTCCACCCATTTTATTTTGAATAGTAGCTCATCTAAGTGTTGATGATAATCTTGTGTACTGTTCTGTTTTTCTAAGGAAGCACAAGTTTGAAATGTGACTCAGCTGTATCATAAAAGCAGTGTTAGTTCTTTGCAGGCTACTCAGCATCCTGCTATTTTGTTAGTTCAAGATTTCATACTTTAGCTGCTCCCTTTCTTAAAAGGCACACAGTTTTTCACTTTCTGCCAAGCTATGTAAGATTCCTAATCACGTGATTGTAGAGGCAGCTTGAGGCTTGAAAATGCAGTGATTGAATACATTTGGAATGTAATGTTGCATCTGGGAAAAAGGGGAATGTATCCTTAGTTTTATCTTGACTGGCCCTTCATGTTCTAATAACTATAATAGGAGCCTGTAAATCTGTGAATGTGGAAGGTAGTCATAACATTGAAATGCCTGCCTTCAGTAGGGAGAAGGGAAAGAGTATAGTCAATGCTGAAATTGTGCTTTCTGAATTTTATGTTAACAATTCTAGTGGCCTTGGTCTAGACTAGCAATAGCCTTTGCTCAGTCGGTATGTTCATTTTAAGTTGGCAACATTTGCCTCTCCAGCTCTGAGAACTACTTTAGCTGCAGCTGGAAATCATAGGAATTGGTGTTTAAGCCAAGAACTAATTTTATATTTGAGACGGTCAGAAGCAGCTGTCTAGTTAATATCCTGCAGCACAAATGTGAGGACCTGGTTGCCTGTAGTCACTTCCCTTCTGTGCATTATTGTCTTGGTAATTCCTGTTACCCCTGTTTCTTCAGAGCAGCAAACGTCAGTGCTTCAGTGAGAAGAGCTGATTTGCTTTCCCACTCTAGTTCTGCCAGGAAGACTCTCATTTATATTGCAGAGGTGATGCTGATTAAGCAGGCTGGCTTTCTCCTCTCTCTCCCTGGAGAAGAGGGAAAGAAACAACATATGTGTTGAAGTGCTACAGAAGTATTTTCATAGGCCTCTCACAGTAACTCCTGTTACATGCAGAGTCCACCAGATTGCTTAGAAGCAAAAGAGTGAGGGGGTAGAGAATGGCTAGCATAAAATTGTGGATTACTACTCTGTATGTTTCATATGTCTGCTCTGCACCAACTGCACAGTATTTAGCACCTTTCCAAAGGTATGCTGTCATTTTGTTTGCTTACTGCTATACTCAAATGTAAAATAGCAGCAATTCCCCAAAGTCCTTTAAAATGTGTGCTACTGCAAATACAGAATGATTTTTTGACACCATCTAATTTGCTTGGAAGCATCAATAGAGGATTTAATCTTCAATTAAATCCTTCTCATCCTTCTTGTTTCCCTCCTCCCCAAAAAACAAAAGTCTCAGAGGTTTGTATTGAGTGGTGGGGAAAATAGACTGATTTTTCTTTTCCAGATGTCAGTTCTGACAATTTTTCCAGGCATTACATCACTCACCAGCGTGGCAGTATTGAATGCATTCTGAGGTGTAGAGCAAGATGACTGTACTGATCAATGATTTTGATGAGGACCCTGATTTGTCAGACTCTACTATAATTCCTGATTTATTTTCAGAAGAAAAAATAACTTTAGATAAAAACTACCACTGTTTCTCTTGGAGAAATGGATAAGTATACAATGAAGACATTTTAATAATCAGTTATTTAAAAGATGGCATTCTTTCAGTCTCCACAAAAATTATCTTGAGTTTCTACTTAAAAGAATGGGAGCTGTATGCTTCCTTTCCATGATATGCAATTAAATTATGGCATAAGGATGGAAAAACTAAAACAGTGAGATTGCTGTGGAATGATGGAAGTTACCCCATAGGCTGTATATATATTATGAGTGATAATTCTGACTGTTTTCCAGAATGACTGAACCTTTGAGGATGGAAGCTAAAGCATTTTGCTTGCTTTTTGGGCTTACAATCAGTAAAAAATATAGGGATGTAATATTTACCAAAAATATATTTTCCTGCAGAACTGTGTTTGGCGTGAATGCAAATAATGGGTTAAAACTCTACCTAAATATAGCTATGTTCACAATTTAAGTAAAAAATTTCAGATCTCTTGAGGCAGCTCACTGCAGTTTTCCTAATATCTAGTTACACTATCTTGTATTCACAACTGACAGCATACTGGCAGCAATGCAGTATGAATGACTAAAACCATATGACACTTCCTTAGTGCAGAAGGGAACCATATTATAGGTAGTGAATTTAATATTAAGCAGTCACAGTCCAGAAGTTGAGATGACCAAATGAGGTTTGAAAAAATAATGAAGTTACTTTTACATGTGATTAGCAGCCTAAATGCAAATAGCACATTGGTGAGGAAAGCTAAAATATTTATGGCAAATACAAATTCCAAACTAACTATTTCAGTGTGTTTGGCAATAAATCATTGGCAGAGAAAAAACTATTGGGAACATCCTTCTGTACCACTTGAGCATTCAATTACATATTGGAGAGTTCTCCTATGCTACTGTGCCGTGTATCTCTGCCCTGCAGAGACTGGGGAAGAGTAAATGTAGTCAGCCTGCATTACAGGCTGAACCTCTAAAATCAGGGTCTGTGGTCTGGGAGAAGCACAGACATTGCTGGACCAGAGATCCCCAACTGGTCAGATTCAGAAGCACAGCCTGGTTTGGGCTGGCAGTGGGGAGAGCATCCCCAACGGGACTGGCATGGTGGGGAGCACAGCCCTGGCCCTGGCAGCAAAGTCCAGCCCCAGCTGGGGTCGGAAGCAGAGCGGGATTAGCGACCAGGAATGCAGCTCTGGCTGGTGTGGTGGCAGCAGAAGTTCTCTCAGGACTGGGGGTGGGGAGCAAAGCCTCAGCCAGGGTTGGAGGCAGCATGGTTGGCAGTCAGGAGTGCAGTCCTGGCTGGGCCTGGTGGTGAAGAGTGCAGCCCCAGCCAGGGCTGGTGTTAGTGGGGCCGGCAGCTGGGCGCACAACCTGGGCCAGTGCCATGTGGGGTGCAGCCCTGGCTGGGGTTAGAGGCATCTGGGCTGGCCCCTGTCCGGGGCTGGTGCGGTGGGAGATGTAGCCCCAGTCAGGGCTGGCACAGTGGGGGGCTGGAGGCAGTGGCAGGGAGCACAGCCCTAGCTGGGAGCACAACCTACAGCTGAGTGGGGAGCTTAACCTCCCCTTGTCTAACAAACTCCATTGTTTGGGGCCACTCAGGTCCCGAGATTCCTGGACAAGAGAGGTTCTACCTATGGTGCAGGGCCTAGTCAATGCTGCTGTTAATGCAACCTGAATGTATAATATTCTAATGCATTAAGACTGAAAACTGCAGCACACCCACATCTGCCTTTGTTCTTCCCTTCTGAAATGATCAATTTTGGCATTCAACAGCATTTGAAATACATATCTACTAAAATCTGTGGTGGGACTTATGAAACAGCAGTAGTTCCCAATCTTTTGTACACGTGACCCTTTTCACATAGCAAGTCTGAGTGTGATTTTTCTCTCCTCTTCTCCCCCCGCCATAAGTTAAAACACTTTTTTTAACACTATTATAAATATGGGAGGCAAAGTAGGTTTTGGGATGGAGGTTGACTGCTCACGACTCCCATGTAGTAACCTCTTGATTCTCTTAGGGGTCCCAACCTCCAGTTTGAGAACCCCCCCCATGATACAGTATGTGAATTTAGAGTTGTTCAATGTGACATAAACATCCCATAAAATCCAGTCACCTTCTCAGGATTCTTTTGTAAACTGAAAATATGGTGAAATTATTCATATTGGAAGACTTAACACTGTGCTGGCAAGGTTATGAAAGTGACCCAGAAAATGCGCACACCCTCTCATTGGAACATTGCTAATCCTATCCTATTTGGATTAAAATAAATATTTTTTGGGGGTAGAACTCTACATCCATAAGTTTCATCTTCTGATTTACTTGTACAATTATTTTCATGGGAACAAAAATAACTTTCTTTGTATTCCTTGTTATATTTAGCAAGTACAGGAATGTTTGTCATTTTGTAGACAGTATTTACTGAATTAGTGCAAGCAAATTTCTTAATGGTAGCAATCAGTAATACACTATAACTAGGCTTTCAAATTCCCAGGCATTGTCAGAGGGTTGGTTTGAATGAAAGGTCTGAGCAGATTTTATGACCTGCTGCATTCCATAGGATTACTTAACGGAAACTTTCAGTTGAATGTTTAGCTGACTAAGTCAGTGGACCCTGGTTCCTTTTAACTGATCGTGCCAGAAGCCAAGCTTCTGTTAAACTATAAAAAGAAGCTTTATTCTAAATCGGAGAATCCCTTGTTGCCTAATGAAGCTACTGCTTTTTGAGGCTTAATTGACTTTAGTGAGCCAGGAATGCTTCAGTCAAATTTTCCAGAGATAAAGATTCTGCTTTTATTAAACCTGAGTGAATAAGGAGCATTGGGTAGAACGGTTTCTCTTCAAGAATAGTTGCACAAGCTTGGCCCAAGGAAAGGGATAAACAGCAATCCTGTGAATGTTAAAATCCACTGAAGGAAAGCAACTTTGATGCCATCCTCTCCAGAATTTACCTTGCATAATTCTACAATACTTTGTTCAGCACATGAACTGGGAGATGACTGCTAGATATTTTCACATTAATTCAGAGATGGAGTCATAATTCAACAACATTAAAGTGTCAGTTATAAATTGTAGGGTTAAATATATAACTTTGGAATATATCCTTAAAAGGGCACAGACTTAAATTTTTTCAAATGCCTTAATGTTTATATTAGATTAGGATTATCATACAGCATTCAAAATTTACTAGGTATCCTGTTTAAAAATAAATTCTCAATTAAAAAGGTGGTGTACTAAAATGTACACCTTCTGTAATAAAATGGACTTTTTAAAAAAAAAAAAAAAACTTTTTACTCTAATTGCTCTTTGATCAATGGAAACATAATCAGTGTTTAGTTGATTCAGGGTTGCCTAAATTGCAGAAAAGGTGTAGCAAATGATGAAAAGCTGCAGATATGCAACATGAGTCTTTGTGGAGAAAATGGAATTCTGTTTCAGGACTGATGCATATCGGCCATTAATGAAGCAACTGTTTCTCTTGACCTAACAAAGTCTGTATTCCTATTAGACCTGACTGGGTTGTTTGCAAACTAGATAGAACATAAAACCATGTAGTAGGGTGACGAAATCTTTAAGTCTTAAGAAATTGGTGTGTGTGAAATAATTAGGAATGATTTGAATAGAATAGGAACACCTGGTAGATGAGTTGCAATGGATAAATCAGAAAAGAAATGGAGGGTAAGCTTATTGGTGGAGTACTTCCCACCAATACCATATGATATGTGATAAATGTAGGGAAATTATTGGTGACCATCAAGAATGATACAGGGGCTTAAAAGGAGAATAGTCTTCATCAGAAGACATGGAAGATGAGAGGGAAAACTTGAAAAAGAAACGAGAACATAGAAGTGTTAAAACACTTAAGTGGGAGAGAGGTGCTAAAAAGGCATCTTGCTTAATTCAAACCTCCTTTGATTTATGTGGGATATCAGCTGAAAGGATAGTATCTATTAAATTAGTACTACCAATTAGCATTTTAAAAATAAATGAAACCAACAACACCAAGATCTTCTTCAGAAAGTTGCAATTGGAAAGGACTGGATCTGAACCTGGTGACAGACTTCTTGGCATACTTGCTTTCTTCAGTGATTGTGCTCTATTTTTTTTCTTGCTGACCTCCTGTGCTTCTCCTGTTTATTTTTGTCAGACATGTCACAAACAACAGTATTTTTCAGATTTATGAACTTGCTGCTGCTATTTAATAGGCCTTAAATTTGACAGACCAGGTCTATAAATTTACACACAGAAATATTCATTTTGTATATATTTATACTCAATATCACATCCTAAATTGGTCCTATTCACTAGCATCAAAGTATATTTAAAGTACTGACTGACAAGACTTAGGCAAAAATAGACTAAGCTATTTAAAACTAAGTTAGTTCTATGACTTTAGCGTTTTCTACATGTGGTAATGTTAAACAATTTTCATCTCTTCTTCTCTCCTGGACAACCAAACACCTTGTTGTCACTTACCACCTCCCCATTTCCTGTGCTTGGGAACTAGAGTTTTGATTCATAACTATGCACTGATGAGATGGAGTGTGCAAAAAAACTTTCTGTAGTGGCCTTCCTCAAAATGCTATTCTTTTTAAAATAGCGTGTGCTCACCAATCTGAGACAGATGGAAAGCTTTAACTCCCTTAATGCCACGCTTGTGCTTCTAGCATGTGACAGTAACGAGGCATATATGTTATGTATTATAAAGCATTAAGGACATCCTTGCAGCATAGATCCTCTGCTTGGAACTATACTATGACTGGAAAAAAATAGAGTTATTTGAAGATTGTCAAGACAAAGACTTATATTCTCAGGGGTTTATAGGGCTACATTTGCTGACTTGTCTAGATTTTCAACCTATTGTTGTTGCAGTGGAAGTGTTCTGTTTTTATATATGTCCACATGAAAATAGTGTTAACTGGTCAGCTAATTTAACTCTAATGACTACTTTGAAAATTGGCAGTTTGTGTGTGCGTGCACATGTTGCTGAGACGGAGGGAAGCTTTCCAGTTGACGCCTACAATAACTGATTTTTTTTTTTATTACAAGTGGTAGAATAAGATCTTTGACTGGAATAAATTATACCAGAAATGTTGATCTAATCTCTGTCTGCAAATCGTTTTTTTCAGATGGGAGGAGGAACTGGCAAAGCGAATGAGTCTGGAGTCTACGGTAGAAACCCTTCAAGAGGTGGGTTATGAGTGGGATTTGGACTTTCCTAGTACTGTTGCTCTCCCCCCCCCCCCCCCTCCCCGATTCCTCCAACTCATGAGCTAAAATATTTGTATAGTGTAGGTTTTCCCCCTTTAATCTGATCATTTAAAAGTAATACTTTGACTGGATTAATTAATCCTGTAGTTATGGCATCTGAATTATATCCTCTGGATAAAGCTGTTAATATTTGAAACCTTAGGTTGCTTGATACTCAATTTTGTGAGTGAAACAAGAGGAATGTCTCTATTCACCTAGTTCAATCTGCAAGCAATGCATCTTTTTTTCTTTAGCATATACAAGAAATGGGATGTAAATCATGTATCAGTTGTTTGTGGATGGCAGTCTCTAAATTAATGACGGTAAAAGGGTACTTGTTTGGAGTGTTCAGCTGCAATAGCCCAAACCATTAGCCTCTATCTAATCGTTATGAGAACCCTTTTAACAGAACAAAACCAGCCCTTGTAATTTTTTTCTCTTAACGTTGTAAGTATCTAGTGTTCAGATTTGAAGTAGGGGAAAATATGCAGCTATGACCCAAATTTTGGACCATATTCCATTTAAATATTCTCCTCTTCTTCACTCTCATTATACTCTTGGCTGAGCAGCAAGGTAGCCAGTCTTGAAACTCACTCATGCCCCCCCCCCTCCCGCCACTTGCATTTTTGTAGCAGTGGGGCTAATGAGGTTGGTACAGGTAGACTCAAGCCAATATTCCATACCAGCTCTTTTCCATATTTGTGAAACTTTGTAGCTAAGTAAATGCTTCCACTTATATAGCTCTTCACTGACTCTCTCTCTGTCTCTCATAGAATGCTCAAGAAGCTGAAGCTCTCCAGGAAGAGTTACATGAAAAGATTGAGCGGCTGAAAGCAGAGCTTGTTGTCTTTAAGGGTCTGATGAGTGATGTAAGTACCCTGGGAAATAGTGGCCTATTCCCACCTGCTTTTGTGAAATCTATTCCTGTCATGCAAATGGCTTCATTCATAAAAAGGTTATGGTCTTAATGAGTGCTGCTTTGTAGTTAGTATTATGGCTGCCGTTATGATCTAATGCATCAGACAGATCACCCTCCCCCTGCTTCCTGTCTGGTCTGTGTAGAGATGCATTAACTTGCTGCTTAGCCCATAACCTTGACTTCCCATTCCCTTTTCACCAGCTAGCAATAATGGCATACAAACTTGCAGCCACATGCTATTAGGGTAAAAGTTCAGCCGTTATGCAGCCATCGGTACTCTTATTATACAGATGGATTTTGATTATAGGTATACAAGCAGTTCTTATAAAAAAGGAAATCTAAAATGGCTCTCCCAATTCTACCTTTGCGAAAGGTTCTTAGAGAGACTATCTCAGTTTCTGTGTCATTGGATATGGATTTGTCTGCAGTGCTGCTGTCACCTTTTAGAAAACTTTTATAAACTGTGTATATCTCTGGGTTTCTACCATAGTTCTCTGAGTCTATAATTTCTCCCAAAGATGGGGGGGTGGGTGGGGGGGGCGCACATGGTAGTTCTGAGAACTTCACTTCAGTTAGACAATATGCTATGACTATAATCAATCAGTGTGTAGGAGTACTATTGAAATATAGGTGAGTGGAAAATGTGCAAGATGAAAGAGCAGGATTTTAAAGTACACTTGGCTTCTTTTGAGTAGTGAATGCCAGCAGTGTAGCTATGATTATTCATGATGCATATCCATTTGTAATTTTATAAGAATTTTCTTGGTCTGATGCAAACTTGCGGAACCTGCTACCTGAAGTCCCATCCATTTTCTCAGGGCTGCTAGGTCTACTCTTATAAAATTCAGCAGTTCGCTGACCACCTCTTTGGATGGTTCATTAAGAAAAGAAATATTTGCTGGATTAAATACAGTCTGAAGGAGAGCAATTTAGAGAGACAAGATGGGTGAGGTAAAATCTTTTATTGACTCCTCTTCTGTTGATTGAAGAGACAAGTTTACTTAGAGCTCTTCAAGTATGGGAAAGGTAGTCAGTGTGAACTATTTGTTAGAGCCGTATCTGTCACACACAATAGAAAATTAGAGTGGATAGAGGGAGGTAGTGCTTCCTCCAGCCTGTTTGAGCTCTGCAAATTAGATGTAAATAGAGTGGTAGAGAAGGCCACAAAGCTGTTGGGGCAAGTGGTAACTGTTTTTATATAATTGAAGACGCAAAAAAGCCTAATTAAATGACTTGCAAGAGGTTTATTTAATCTGTTGAAAAACAGAATGACAAAAATTTTGATAGACCATTTAGTTAAATGTTTTCATTTTTGTGTAGACATTTTTCTGAACCCAAACTTTGATTTAACAATTCCCCAACCTTCCCTATTCTACTTGTATACTTTGTGTGTGTGTGTGTGGGGGGGGGGACCAGGGGGGGGGAGGAATTGCTAAGTAAATCAGAAAGGTTTTATTTGTAAACATATTTCCTCTTGGAAAGTAGTGCTTACAGCAGGGGTGCAGAACGTTTTGGCTCAGGGGTTACTGACCCACAGAAAAATCCTCATGGATATGGCCCCCGTCTAATAATTAGGAGAATAAGATATGAAAAATGCAACTGGTGGCAGCAGGGCTCCGCTCCTCCTCCAATCCCATGGGGGTCCAAGGCTCATGTCTTCCCTCCAGGCTCTAGGGCTCTTCTGGGGGCCCGGGACTAGTGGATTTTGTGGGGGCCCCCAGGGACTACAATGTGGCCAAAAATGAGGGGTTGTAGTGTGGGGAGGAGGGAGGGTGCGGGATCAGGCTGGGGTTGGAGGATTTGGACAGGAGAGGGTGCAGAAAGGAGGCAGAGGATGGTGGTGCCTACCTGGCAATCACTCTTCTCCCCCCAATCCTGCAGAGCTTCCCTGCGCTGCAGTTCCCGGCACAGCACTGTTTCCTTCCTCCGCCAGGCAGAGCCTGCAAGCTGGATGCCAATCACTGCTTGTCTGGATCTGGCTTGAGAGGCTCAGAGCTCTCGCCTCCATTCCCCTGTAGCAGGGAGTCGGCACTGGAGCTCTAGCCACACAACCCCCCCATGTGCTGGTTCAGTCCACCACAGGAATGGAGGCAGGGCAAGCCAAGCCTTACGGGCCAGAACCAGACAGGCCATAGGTTTCCCCACTCGTGGCTTATAGGGTAATACACATCTCTCAGTATTTTCTCAAATATTATGCAAAAGCAAGCTATGATTTGCATTCGGGCGAGTTCTGTATCCCAGAAACTCTACTGTTGTAAATGGAGAGCATCTCGCAGTCATGCAGCAACATTGCCTATGGGGGAGAAGGAGAAGCTACATAATATAAATAAATGTCCGTCTAATCAAGGGCGCTGTTTCAGGAGAGCAGGGTGGGCAGCAGCCATGCATACTGGGACATGGCTTGCTTTTCTTCCTGTTCCCCTGAAGATAAGGGAGCGAGGGGAAAGTACTTGGATTCTGTAAATTACTCCTCTGCCTCCTCCCTTCACTAGTCAGGAGTGAGAGGCATGTACAGAATCCAAGTACTTTCCCCTCACTCCCTTATCAGGGGAACAGAAAGAAAAGAAAGCTGTGTCATCATAGTAAACTTGGCTGCTGGTCCTCCCTGCTCTCCCGACATAGTGCCCTTGTGTCTGATGTGCAGCATGATGTGATGCAGTGGCATACAGTTCTCTACTGGGACAGAAGACAGATTCATGAGGGTATATCTTTTGCTCTGTATCAAACTCACATGAACTTCTATAGATCTAGTCCTGTTCTAACTTTTTTTGTGATAGACGTTGAAGTTGGTGTACAATTTTTTCAGCGCAGAATCTGACTAAATTTTCTTTAAAATGAAAAGCTAATTTCCTATCTGAAATGGGTAAAAGTGAAGTATCAAATCCCACACCTTGTTCTTAAACATGTTTCAGATTTTCCCCCATTGTAAACCTTCACTGAGTCCATAAAAGTTGACTTTTGCTGGGTCTCTAGGAATCTTTGCTGTGGGACTGAATATCTCAGTAGCTAGTGTTCATTCTTACATTTGCATTTATTGGAATCAGATTTGAAAGTGTTAATTCCAGTAGTGTCTAATCTAGACTGTCCTTGTGCTGCCTTTCCCTGGGGAACAGGCTCAGTGTGGTGTAAGAAAGATGTGCTCTGGGTTTATAGAGATACTGTGGGTATCTCTTCTCTCCTAAACTGTATAAAAATAGAAGATAATCCACTACTGTCCTTCCTGCAGCCCATGACCGATCTGGACACAAAGATCCAAGAAAAGGCCATGAAGGTGGACATGGACATCTGCCGGCGAATCGATATTACAGCTAAGCTGTGCGATGTAGCACAGCAGCGCAACTCTGAAGACGTTTCCAAGATATTCCAGGTGATTAGGCCCTGAATTTTCTCTAGGGCAGGACAAGATGGCAGTGGGAGGGGGGAGAGAAGAGGGAATGTTGGGGAGTTTGGGCCAGGCTCAAACTTCATCCAACTTTCTCAAATTCTTTTGAAATTTCTCTCCAATAGACTTCTTTTCGTTCTAAATCTGTTTCCAATTGCAGCAATGATCCACATACTCTGCTGAAGTATTAAGACTTCAGAGTTTATAGGAAGTCTTCAGAATGCCCCTTGAAAAATACTATTAAAGCTTGGTGTGATAGTTTACAAGTAACTAGAGAAAAAACATCCTGAGATTCCATGTTTGTCTCCATCAGATTTGCTCTCTTCACAAGTAAAATGATTTTAACTTCATGCACTGCACTTGCATCCTGCAGTCTCCAAGTTAAGTTCTTTATTTTTAGCTCATACATTGATGAAAAATAAACACATTCTGGGACTGATGGTTAGTCAATGACACTTTGATATGTGAGGGAGAATCAGGCCCGGTCCTAGGGCAAGGCGAGCAAGGCAAATGCATTCACTATACATTGGCCAGGCCTGGGGCCCCACTCTAAGTATTCTGCCTTGGGACCTGCAAACCCTTTGGCCAGGCCTAGTGAGAATAGAATACCATTTTCTTTCTCATAGCTGCATTGGCTCTGCAGTACTAATGGGAAAAATGGTAACTTATTTTGCTTCAGAAGTGAGCAGCTATAACTCAGAATACACGCACGCACGCGAGCTATTAAGCAAGCAAGTGCCTTTAGCATAGTCACTTTTTTAATCATTGGCCCTTCCAACTTGCCTCAACTTCCCTTTCTGTCTTCTGACTTTTGTGCAGCCCTTAGTGTCTACTTAACAAACATACACTTCAAAAAGGGAAAAAAAAGTCCTTGTCCTTCTCTTGAGCCTTCCACGTGGATATGTCTTAAGTGTGATGAAACTTTCATTCCAAATCAACTTTTAAATGTCTTATAAAATGCTTAGCTAAGGTAAACATGAGTTTTTGTTACATTTTTTAAGTAATCGGGACAGAAATTGATTCAAAGTACCTATTTGATAGTGGAAAAAACTTTCAGCTCCCCTGTATACAGCAGCATTCCTTTTTTCTAAAGAGATCTTGTCTTAACTTTGATAAGTGGTAAAACGGTGCTATTGCTCTAAAATTTTGACAGTTTTGATCAAGTATACAGTGGTTAAAATCATCAGCACAAAGAGCAACGCCAGTATCAGATCTGAATGGTTCATAGTTAGCAAAGTAGTGAATATTAAAGAGGAGATTTGGCATTTGTGTGCTTTTAGAAATGTGTTTAGACTACTGCACAAACGTTCATGAGTATTTAAGATGATGTAATGAAGATCAACAGAACAAAAGAGTGATCCTTCACTTCGCAGGGGTAGCTTTTCATTATCTTTGCACATCTATTTGCAAATCTGTCCAAGTACTTTCACAGTTCAATTCTTGCTTATCTCTTGTATTGTCAAACTGATGACTAGCCATCTGTGACAGTGGGGGTGAGAGTGGCAAAGGAATCTAGATTACCTTTTAAAGAGTGTTGTGTATTTTCTGTGAGTGTTCAGCTCTGAAAGCATCAGGCTTATGATAGTAGTGGCAAGAGAGGGAGAGTACTGTCATTGCTCTCAAGCCTGCCGCCTGGGCATTTTTGCCAGCTTATGCGTGGTCCCTGTATTGTTCTAGCCTTCGCATGCTCTTCTGTAGTCCTGATAATGTCAGTACACGCTATGTGTAGAGCTCTGGCAGTCTGCAGCTTGCTTTGCTCTGTGCTGTTTTTTAACTGCTTGCTTTTGTTCTATGTTCACCACTTGTTAATAGATCTGATTCCTGTCCTTAATGGGTGCAGTCACTCATGTACCTGAATGACTGAGAACTGATGAACCGTTATCTTTCACTCAACCTAACACTTTTCCTTTCTTATCTCTGCACCCTTTGGCACAGTACCTAAGTTGAACCTTCTAGTCACTGCTCTTCTCTCTAATTAAGGTGGCTTCCAAAAAGAAAGAACGCAAGCTAACATCTGATGACGACCTTTCTGAGCAGGATGGAGACAACAGCAGGCTTTCTGATGATGAAGTCAGCTGTTCTTTGAACATCACAGATGAAATGAAGCGAATGTTTAACCAGCTGTAAGTATTCTGGAGAGTAGGATATCTTTAATGTGGGATTTTCAGGTCAACTGAGGCCCCAAATTTAGATTTGTTGTTACACTCCAAGACCCCAGAATGCTTCCTCTAATTTTCTAAACAGCCAGTAAAAATAGTTTTTCACCAAATATTCAACATTAGTTGAACTGCAGAAGTTGAAGTGCATAAGACTTAGTGAAATTTAGATATTAACAAAAATGGAACTGAACAGTTTATTTTCCCTGTCCACATGCTGTAGAATACAGAAAGCAAGCAGCAGTAAATAGTGAAATTAGACTTTCAATAGGCATCCTGCTTGTAGCTAATGTGTAACATATTAAAAAACAAAACTCCTGCCATTTTTATATGGTCTGGCATAAATGTTAGAGATTTCCAGAGTTGAGAGATTTTTTCCTCCCCTATATCTGCTATTGCCAAAGTGGAGTGTGACAGAGTGAGCTTTGAATAGATGTACTAGTTTTCCCTTTACAACTTTGCTAAAAGCTCAGTTCATAATACAAATACAGGACTTCTGTAGGAGGGCTTGGCATTAACCTTAGTCAACAGTCATGGTGATTCTGCCTAGGAATTCCAACACCAAAATACTTAATACAGAATCCATAAATGTTAAGGGCCACTAATGCTGGAACAGTTTAGCTCAGGACTTGTATGTTCTTGCTGATTAGAATTAGTAAGGCAAATTGCTGTTTTAACCCCTACCTCCAAAAATTGGGGGCGGTGTTAGCAGATCGATAGCTCTGCTAACAAAGACCTTAGAACCATCCTGCTGTTATAGGACAAGATAGTTCAGGAAGCCTTGGGCAAGAAGCTCTGCAGTGCTTCTTCAGGAAAAGATCGGCATGTGCTTCTAGCATCGGCCACCAACTGTGGCAGGCATGTTCTGAGGGTTTTGTCACATCTTCAAGCTGGCTGACTGTGTCTCCTTGAGAGGAGGAACACCAGCAGATGCACAAGCTCTGTCCTTTCCTGGAGTTGAAATACCAAGTGAATCCTGCTTGTCTCATGAATAAATACATTGGGGAACGTGGATGGTGCTCTGTGCTTTCCTATCCAACATAAGACAAAATATAGTACTAGATAGCAATGTTCAATCTCTAGGGTTCAGCCTCGTTGCTTTCTGTCCTGGTTGGCTGCTACCAAAATAGTCACTACATGCCTTGTATAACAGGAATTTCCCAAACTGGACTGTTGTAAGTGGCTCCCTTGTTAATGCTACTCCAAATTTGCACTTGATGGGATTGGGGCTCTGGGCTACAGCCCTGTGTGGTGGGGCCATAGCGAGTCTAATGCTAGCCATACTTGGTGGACCCTCTGAAACCTGCCCATAGCCCTTCGAGGGGATCCCAGACTCCTGGCTGAGAAATATGAATCTAAATTACACTGAATGGTCATAGGTTTCCCTAAATGACCCTTGATAGTCAAAGGTATTTCAAACTTGCATCTGTTTGTGGTAATGGACTTGTGTATTGGGTTACACACTGCCCAATAACCTGACTCATATCAACACCAGAAATGAAAATAATTTGTTTTTGAACTGTAATTAATGAGGCACATCATTAAAGCACTATTATTGGTGAAAGGTCCTGAGTGTTCAAATAAAACAAATAACCATCTTCGAACAACGAACATAGCTGAAGCAGGCAGTAGTTTAAATTGAGAAGTCTTTGTCTTCTCAAACCGTGAACTCTTAAGAGTGAAAAGTACTATGACTGAACAGACCTGAGAAGGGCATTTAAACTACAATTTTTAAAAATAAGCAAGGCTGGTAATCAGTAGACATACAGTCCGTGTTTGTCCTCTTGCCAAGTTTTTATATTTTAGTAAGATACAGAGTTGGACTTAACTTCCGGCTTTATGTGATCATCTTAAAAGGAAATGAACTCAGGAAACAAAAATGTGTCTAAACCTGAATGAGAGACTATAAAACAAGAAGTCTTTTATTCATACTTCCCTTTAGCAAGGAAAAGGAAAAAAAAAGTAGCTAGAATAGAATTTCAATTCTGCTACTGTTAGTGTCTCAAGTCTCTTCTTTCTTGTAACTTTAATTTACTTAATTAACCAAATTAAAGGAATTCTGCCAAATTAATGATTGCAGGCTATTTTTAACCTATGTTAATGAAACTTTTACTCAAAATAGAATTTTAGAGATCTTGTTTACTTTCTCATTCGCTCATTATGCAGTTTTGTGCCTCTGTTTAGAGAATGAAAAGAGTGGAGTCAATTTCATTTGTTCCACAGTTGGTCTCTTTCATGGAACTGCAACATTTTATTTGCAAGTGCTGCAGGCAGAATGTTTGTATTAAAACTTTCTATTTGACACTTTTATTTTCTGTAAAAATGTGTGGGAACCATTCTACTAGCCTTTGCTTTTGGAAACTTTTAAAACTACATGTTCAGTCCTACTTGATTTCCTTCTGAATAACAGAGTATAGTTCAAACATTTTTGTGGTTTAGCAACTGTTTAGTGCTGAAATAGTAAAGTTAAAGCACCATCTAGAGCCCAAAACTGGAATTGTATGCATAAAGTAGAACTCATGTCAAGATTCTCAGACACTATTGCAGGGTGGGGAGAGGTCCAGGTGTGAGAACCTTGCAGACAGAGCAGCAGAGCCTATTTTAATAGCCTATACATTCTCTCCCTTCTGTCCTATTGTTTTAATGTATTGCTTTAAGCCTGTTCTTTTGGAGAGCTTTCCAAGGCCGTTTGAAATAATTTTCATGCATTTTTTTTTACTGCTTTTTTAACAGGCGTGAGACATTTGATTTTGATGATGACTGTGACAGTTTAACATGGGAGGAGAATGAGGACACCCTCCTTCTCTGGGAAGACTTCACTAACTGCAATCCATCAATTGATCTGCCAGGAGAAGTAAGATGAGTTGTTTGATTTCCCTCCCCTCCCCCCCCCCACTTGTTTCCCATTTATTTCCTTTAGGGGATGGCAAACTGCAGCTTATCGTGCGTAGTCATGCTCAGCTTTTGGATCCTTGGCTGGTGATCCAGTTTGCCAGAAAACTTACTTTTATTCAGATCCTCTAACAGTTGTTGCCTTTGGCTTTCTTTCTGATACTGATCTACTCTCCATCTTGTCTATTTGCTCCTTCAAAACTTCAATATAATGTTAAATAAAATACAAGATATGTCTTCTCATGACTTATTGCTTTAAATTTTATCCTTCCCATGCTGACACTTGCTTATTATCTATTGAAGACATTTAACTACCTTTGGCTGTAAGCTCCTCCACTTAGGGGCTGACATATGTCTTTGTGAAGTACTATGTACATCTTTGGTGCTATGGAAATAATAGCCACATGTCACAGATGTGCTGATCTTGAAAACCTTGGCCATCCAGGTATTTCTATAACATTGTATTTGTTATATGTGGTCCAGACAAAGTGGAAAGACTGGAATTAATAGGCGGGATAAGGTCTCTGAGATTTTCTGAAGTGATGGATCCTTATGTTTCCATCTCTCCTTCAGATAAGGCCACCTGTCAAGAATTTCACCAAGTTTGTTAATAAACAGTTGCTTTCAAGTCTGTCTGTTTGAAATGAACCTAGTTGCTACATGCTTCCTCTTTTATAAATTTTTGCGAGTGTGAGGCTCTGAGAAATAAGATTTACACTGGGGGGACCCTAATGGTGTATACGTTGTTATACATTATTGTTATACATTGAGTAGCATGACAACTCAGAATGAGTAGGAATCTTGCCTTCCCACATCCCATCACCACTAGAATATAAAGGTGCTGAGGCAGCTGTCTCCTGAATATTGTCTTGACTGCCAGTAGTGTGTTTAATTTACATCTTTTCATTTGTGTATCCTATGGCACTTGCTGAAAGTGCAGAGATTACTTAAAAGAGCTAAGACTGCATATTGTGTTATATGTCTGCTGGTGAGCAGGGATAGTGCCAGAATCATAAAATAATGTAGCTATGTGCTGGAATTAGTGACAGATAATTTGCATATAGCCATGTGTGCATGTATAAGCTCAATTATCAGTGGTATATTATAGAACTCAGACCTTCTGTGGTGTAACTCTAAAGGTTTTAAGAGGCTTAAATCCTTCTGAATGAATTCTACACAAGGAAAGGGTAGATTTGCCTTGTAGATGGATATTTTGAATAAAGACAGGCTGTTGAGTATGTGCCTTGGCTTTTTAGCATCATAGTGCTTTACATACTGGGATCTCCCCCCAGTAGATTTCTTGACACCCAAGCCACCTTCATTTGTGGCCTTCTTTTTTTAAAACTCTTGTGCATGGGGAAAAAAAGTAAATGGGATGACTCTGGTAGATCATAGGTCCACTAGTTTGACATCGATCCCTGGCAAACTCATAGAAATGCTGATATGGATACCATATTTAAAGAATAAAGGATGGTAGTGTAATCAATGCCCATCATAGTTTTATGGAAAAAAGATTGTCAAACTTTATATCAAGTCAGGATTGATGGTATACTTGGCCTTCTGCAGGGCATTTGATTTAGTCTTTTTGACACTGATTTCTGTGTTTTTTCTTAAAAAAAAAAAATCAATGTTACTCATTAAATGGATTAAAAACTAGTTAACACATAGGTCTCAAAATAATTGCAAATGGGTAATTGTTATCCAATTGGGTTGTTTCTGGAGCATCCTATAGGGACACTCAGGCTGTGTCTACATTGGCACCCCTTTCCGGAAAAGGGATGCTAATGTAGACTTCGGAATAGCAAAATCCGTGGGGGATTTAAATATCCCCCACGGCATTTGCATTTACATGGCTGCCGCTTTTTTCCGGCTTGGGGATAAGCCGGAGAAAAGCGCCAGTTTAGACGTGATTCTCTGGAAAATAAGCCCTTTTCCGGAGGATCTTATTCCTACTTTCAAGTAGGAATAAGAGATTCTCCGGAAAAGGGCTTATTTTCCGGAGAATCACGTCTAGACTGGCGCTTTTATCCGGCTTATCCCCAAGCCGGAAAAAAGCGGCAGCTATGTTAATGCAAAAATTTTGCTATTCCGATGTGCTACATTAGCATCCCTTTTCCGGAAGGGATGCCAGTGTAGACGTAGCCTCCATGTTTAATGTCATTATCAATGTTTTGGAAGAAAATTGCAAATAATACACGAATTGGCATGGTAAATAATGATGGGAACAGGGTGGTTACACAGCCTGATATTAACTGCATGGCGAGGAGAGTTCCTTTGAAAAATATGAACTAATAGTCAATGAGACCATTATTGGACTTTACTGTGTCTACTCCTGGTGTCAATACTTCAAAGAGAATGTAGAAATCTGGAAGGGTTATTTAAAGAGCTAAAAACAATGTAATGTCTGAAAAATACACCCTTTTGTGAGAAACTCACAAAGCTCAGTTTTGTTATCTAGGAGAAGATCTAGAGGTAATTTGATTATGGTTTTCCTACATGGGGGACAGATTTCTGATGGTAGGTGGCTTTCTAATGTCAGAAAAAACATAATGGAATTAAATGATTAGAAACTTAAATTGTCTAGTTTCAGCAAGGGGAAAATTACCCTTAAGCACAGCTTATCTAGAGATGTGACATACTTCATTCAAAATATCTTTAAAGACTAGATGCCTTTCTTTAAAAAAAAAAAAAAAAAAAAAAAAAAAAAAAAAAAAGTCCTAGCTCAGACAGGAGTTATGGGCTTGGTTCAGAAATGTAGTGGCTGAGATTCCGACCTGTTACACAGGTCATCAGATTAGATGATAAAAATGGTCTCTTCTGGTCTTAAAATCTATTAATACTACTTCGTACAATCTCTAGCACAGTGGGGTCCTGGTCCATGACTAGGGCTCATTAAGTGCTATGGAAATACAAGAAGGTATAATCTTGCATCTTTTTGTGTTGGTCCTCCTCTCGTGTGTGGAGACCCATTTGCTTTTTAAAAAAAAAGTCTTCCAATAATCAAAATATCTCCATATTATTGGTTTTGTTTAGCACTAGTTACAGTGCTAGTGTCTGTGCAGCTCCTTGGAGCAGTAAATAAGAGTGATTAAGTTAATCTATAAACCAGATTTCCAAGAGACTTTATTTGTAAACAAGGAATACTAACACCTCTGAAAAATTATTTCAAACCATAATCTCTTCAGAATCTGCTGCTGAATGTGTCATTTAATACACTAGCATATTTCGTAATAGTAAATTCCTCTTCGCTTGGTTGTCAGGTGATGGGCATGTACGTGAAGAATCTAAGCTCCTAACGCCTATTGAAATCAAAGAGCTTTGGGCACTTTAGTGTTTTTGAAAATTCTTCTAGTACCTAAATACCTTTTAAAAATGTGACCAATCCTGAAGCCATTATCTATAAGCAGTCATTGTGGATTAAGGGTGGAGTAGGGAGCTAGTTGTGTAATTGAAGAACTACATGATTTTGACCTAAATGAGCTATTCCGTAAATGGTTTTAATCTGTCCTAACCAGCCTGTAATCATCTTCTCTAGCAGGAGGAGAATCTGGGAAACTTAATCCATGAAACAGAATCTTTCTTCAAAACAAGAGATCAAGAATATCAGGAAACAATAGGACAGATCGAGGTAAGAAAAGTATTCTGCATGAGAATTTATTCGCCATCTTAAAAATCTGTTCTGAACTTCAATACTGTGGGTACACCCATAGGCCAAATTGTGTGTTCCATTACAAATCACTGAAGATGATGGATTGTAAATATGTAACTTCAGAACTCTACCCTCAGCATCCTATCCCAGTATAGTACATCCCTCCTCTATAGTGCCATATCCTGCTTGAGACCCACTGTCGGGAATGAATGTAATGTTGTTGTAATTAGTGGATAAAGGGCAGCCCAGGCATTTATAAATAAAAAATGCATTCAGGTTTTGCCAGTTTTCTACAACATTCTCTCTTTTTGTCTCTGTGGAAAATCCCTCTCGTTGCTAAGGAATTATTTCAGAGAACACCAAGATGCACTAGTATAGCTTTTGAAGATATTTATGCTCGTTCTGTGAGTCATAAAATACAAACAGCATCTCAGACAGTTTGCAAGGTTAAGGAATCACTGGACATTAACCAACAGGATGCAGACTATTAATAGCCAAGAGCTGTTAAAAGCAGCAAAACTAAAAACTGGATTGCACTACTGGGCACAAGCTGATAAATATGGTAATCTCAGACAAGATGGAAAGTAAGGCTGCCCAGTGGACTTCACAAGGTTACTAGGGTGCTTATGTGATATTCAGTATGCCAACAACCCATAAAACTGGCCAGGACAGGGCCTTATCAAGTCACTTGTTATATGCTGACCACTATCTCTTGTTCATGACAGCTGGAGCTAGCCACAGCCAAGAGTGACATGAATCGCCACCTCCACGAATACATGGAAATGTGCAGCATGAAGAGGGGCCTGGATGTACAGATGGAAACCTGTCGTAGACTTATCAAAGGCACTTCTGACAGGTAAATAAGATGTTCTTTGGCTCTCCTGTTCTCTAAACTCCTTCTACAGAGACACTGCCAAGCAGTTAGTAAAATACTTCCTATTGATGCGTTCTTCATTTTGGAGAAGAAGTGTTATGTGTCTTCCAAAGAGCCTTGATGTTCGCTATTGCGTTGGAAGACTTGTATGTCATTGCTGTTGTCTGCTTCCACATACCCATCAATAAAATGGGGCTAGTGGTACTCAAAGTTTGTACAACACTGAGATTCTATGGATGAAAAGTGCTAGATATCACTGTTAATACTCATTAGAAAATGAACGTTGAGAGAGAGTGACATAGAACACCTTTTACCTGACTTGAGGATGGAAATTGGTCTTTTTTTCTTAAAAATGAACAGTAAGAGAGCAGTGTTTAACAGCATCACTTACTACACTGTGTATCTAAATATTTTTCTTTCTCTCTGCAGAAATTCTCCATCTCCCAGTTCTGTTGCCAGCAGTGACTCAGGAAACACAGATGAAATGCAAGATGAGTTTGACAGAGAGGTGGATGCAGAGCCTATGGTCAGCTGATAATCAGAGCATTCCAGTGAAAGGGAAAACACAGGAGAAAAAAAAGTGGGAAAAAATAGAATACTGACCGAATAAAGACTAATAAGCCCTTGCAAAGGGTTCCTGAGGACTTGTTCCGATATGCATCCCCACCCCACCCAAGGATTGGTGCTGTACATTTCTACTGTTCTACAAATTACAAATGCAGAATTCTGTAAGAAAATATGGTGTTTTAATTGTGCCTTTGCCCCAAGCTGAGCCTCTTTGAGCTCTAATGGAATATTAATAACAGGTGTTTTTTATAAAAAAAAAAAAAAATTGGGAGCTGGGGCGGCAATCTTGCAGCAGCCGAGAATGGTGTTGCAAAAGTCTTAAGTGTTTCAGTAGGCTTATACGACTTACTGAAGCTGCACTGATTGGCAAAAGGAACACTGTGGCAAAATGAGCCGTGAACACAACACAAATTACAGTATGACAACTGCTGTTGTCTAGCAAAAAAAAAGTGAACACCTCCAGTGAAGCTGTTAACCCCATTTAAACATAGCAGTGGGTTAGAGGCAGACTCGAGGCTCATGCAGTTATAAACTATTTAAAGAGATCTCTTTATGCCGTCTGTGTGTGTGAAAGAGACCTTTGGAATCTGCACAAGCTTAATGCCTGAGTCTAGAATCTCAAGAAGCAGTTCTCAGCTTGGTGGCAAAGCAGATGGACAGGGTACATTGGGGTGGGAAATATCACCGTTAAACTACTATGCAAAAAAAAAAAAAAAGCTCGCCTTATTTATACGGAATGTTTGGTCCCTGCTGGCTCTTGGTGGAAGGAAAGCTAAAAAACACAGTTGCGCGTGTTAATTATCCGTAAAGCTTCCTTTGTGGAGGAATGTCTGTTACAATGCCTTTATTTTCTGGGGTGGAATTAGAAAGGGATCAGCCCTTCAGTTCCTGATTTTTTTTTTCCTTCCCCTCTTCCCCCAGTGTATATATATGTATTTTTAACCATAATCATCACAGGTCTGTCTTTACTGTCTGGGAGATGAGCAGCATAAAATACAGTTTCATGAGCATCATGGTTGAGGCATCAGGGTAAGCTGACACACAGTGTTATAGATGTAGACTTGTGATGTGACATTAGAGATGACTGTCCTTTGGAAAACCTGAAAATCAGAAAATAGTGTCCTCCTTTTTAGGGCACAGTAAAAGGAATCCCAACATACTCCTGCTCTGGAATTAGGGAATAACAGCCATGTGCTTTCTCTGTGAGAAAGCAAGTAGCCCTAGGCCTTAGGTGTCTGTTCCTCTATTTTTTAAACCAGAGAAAGCAGCATCAAAAGTCTAATGAATTTACTTTCTATTCAGGGAGCTGGTGGTGTTCTTGGTTATAATTAGAAATTGTCACAACTCAGCCAAGACACAATAAGAATGGAAACCCGACTATAAGCAAGCAGAAGACAATACAAGATTGGTTCGCAGGCCACTGTTGAAGACACTATTAATGGCTTGTAGCAATAACTATGTAGATAGTGACCATTTTAAGACTGGGGCTAAATTTCAAATTATGACTTCTCCCCTTTCATGAAACTCCTCCCACAGGTCTTTGAAAATGCTAGGGGTGGAAGTTGTTTTCTTCCCATATTATTTCGTAAATATTGGACAAAGAAATGTTAGGTTTTAGCATCCTCTCGATTTTAAAGTGCTAAGATGGCCATTGTTCTGTATCCATTAACTTGAAATAAAATGAGGGGAATGGCATTGTGAGCAAACAAAATCCAGTACACATCAAAGTGCTGCTTTCTCCATAACCGAGCACAAGTTTCACTAAAGTAGTGTCTGTATTAGGCAGAAAATGCCTGTTGGAATTTTGCACAACTTGCTTAACTTTGGGGGCAGTGTAATCCTGACAGATTCTTGCTTGTAGAGTAGCTTTGTGTACAGTACCATCTTGGGAGTGTCTATACTGCTGTGGAGGTCGATCTTCTGGGGGTCATTTAACAGGTCTAGTGGGGACATGCTAAATCAAATGCTGAGGGTGCCCCCGTTGATGCTGGTACTCCTTGCTGTTGTGAGGAGTAAGGGAAATAGATGGGAGCAGTTCTCCTGTAGACTTCCCACAGTGAGGATGGTGCCCTAGCTCAGTTTAAGGTAATTCGACTCTGGTTCCATGCACTGCTGCCTGTAGTTTTTTCATTGCTATTCCTGTTGAGTTTCCTGCAGCTGACTGCTTAGACCCAGATTGAATTTTGTGGGCCATCAGAACCATCTGAAACAGATGACCCCACCATCTTTCCAGGTGGGAAGAACTACTGTGATGAGACCCTTCTGGATCCGCAATGTGACTTAAATTACTCCCGTCCATGAAAACTGTAATGCAAGGATATGCTATTAATTTTATTTGCTGTTTGAAACATTCAAGCCATTATGCATATATCACTTGTTAAGAGCTCTCTTATTCATCATACTGTACCTCAGTGGCCTTTCTACAATGTTTCATTGTGTGTCATTTTGTGCTTAGGTCTCCCTCTTTTTTTTTTTTTTTTTTTTTTTTAAGTAACCTGTATTCCAAAGTGCTCATTCTTAGCATCTCTTATTTAGCCAAAGCAGTAAATGATGTTCACAAAGAGTTGGGTTTGTGTGGTGGGGGTGAAAAATACATGTCTGTCATGCCCTTTTTGATAAGGGAGCGGGACTCCATGTTTTCAGTTAAAGTATTTTTAAGGTTACCAAGCCTCTTTGAATCTCAGCTGCTAAATATATTCGGTTTCTCAAAAGGTCGAGACACCGCCTGCCAAAGCTGTACATTTGTAGTTAGTACTCCAGTGACTTTTGAGGACACACTGTCTCCTACAGGAGCAAACTCCTCTTATAAACAGCCTTCCAGGAGGCTTCCAATCAACTCTCCTCTGACTATGAAAACCTCTTTTGTAGTGGAGAAGTTGAGCAGTTTAAACAGCCGTCCTACTTAGCTGCTACTTTCTTTGTAAAATGCAGTGTCTGCGAGGAGAGTGGTTCAGTGTTTTACTTTTAATGGTTGGTATGTCGAGGCAGGGAAATAGAAGAGAGTGTCCTGTGTTTAATAGAGTGAGTGCTTGAGGAAGCAACCCTTAGTTGATACAAGTAACCTACAGTTCATCTCATAGCTATAATTATGAGGAGCATCTGTAATGAGGTTGCACTGTTTGCAAGTGCAAGAGGTGGGGATACCTGTATAGTAAAGAATAAGAAATAATGTGTATGATGATGAAATGTGTATGATGGTAATAGCGATGAGCATGGTTGTTGTCTGTTTTTTCTATAACCATATGTAATCCATTTTTAAAATTTGTCTTGATACTTGGGTTTGGGGTTATTTTAGTCAAGGCAGTGACTTGATAGCTAATGGGGTCAGCCCCATGTCAGTTAATGAGTCGATCCATGGTCATTTTCCCATGAGGTTTTTTGTTTAGTTTTGTTTCAAATGATGCTGCTGATTTTAGCTGACAGTGGTCCCATTTTTGTTTGTATTTATCACGTCTTTAGTGACTAGATCAAAAGCTTGCCAGAAGAAAAATTGTGAAAATGCTGGAAATCATTTTGATTACCTCCTTTTTCCTTTGTAAAGCTGTAAATACTTTTTTTATTTTCTATTCTTAATGCAGTGTCATATTGACACTTTTTTAGAATTATCAGAAAATCCTCATCATTGGTTTTTTCTCATATTTTTTAAAAAGAGGATTTCAAGAAAGCAAACTTTTTTGCTTGTTAGCAGTGTAATAAAGTAAATTCATAAAATGGGTTTGTACACAAATAGTGTTTTCAGTGACTAAATCTCAGTGCTTTTGTGGTTGCATGTTCTTCAAAAAGTCCAAAGAATCCTGTGGTACAAACATTTTTCAATGATTTAATAAATACCACGTTAGGTCAGGCAAGAAACAAGGAATGGAATTTTTTGTTTAAGTAAAGGTTGATAAATGCAACTAAAGAAAATGTGTAATCTATTTATAAATAACACCAAATATTCTATTTTATTAAATTTTTTTTAAATGCATAAACAGCAGTCAGCAAATACAGGTCTTCCTCTGTAAAGTATTCTCTGCTTTGATGGGACTCTAAATTCTCAGTGCTTTCAAGTAACTGCAATGAAAAACAAATGTAACTGGTGTGGCTGGCTGTGAAACATTCCTCCCATCTCTTCCTCATAGCAATAAAAACATTTGTTGTGGATGTTACTGTAACTGCAGAATTATTTTCTCTCATCTTCACTGATTCCTGTGTATTCTGAGAGGCTGAGCATAGACTGACATCTGTGTTGCTTACCACAAATGATACTTCAGATGCAATTTTTATATTTAAAACTTTATCTAAAGATTTGTATTTTACCCTCTATCAGGGTAGAATATACTAAGACTGCAATTCAAATGGGGAAGGGGGGAAGCCAATTGCCAATTTCTTTGCACCAGTATAAATAGGGAGTAATTCCATGCACATTGTCTCAGAGGGATAACCATGTTAGTTTGTATCTGCAAAAACAGTGAGGAGACCTGTGGCACCTTAAAGACTAACAGATTTATTTGGCCATAAGCTTTCATGGGTAAAACCCACCTAATCAGATACATGGAATGGACCTAACAAAATGTTTGTGTTTTGTGGTTGTTGTTTTTTTTTTTTTTTAAACCCACCAAAACTTATGCCCATATAAATGTTGGTTTTTAAGGTGTGTCAGATCTCCTCATTGTTCCATGGAAACTATATGATTTGGAGATCAGAATCTTTCTGTATGTGGGAAGGCTTTTCAGACCTTTTGCAATTTCTGTATGGTAAAAGGAAATACTAAAAACACATTCCTACCAAAGTTGAAATTCCCATGGTCAGTCTGACTTAGGGCTGGTCTACAATGCTGCAGTAAATGGATCCAATTTACACAACTTCAATTATATGACTAACATAACTGAAGTTGATTTTGTTAGATCCACTTACCGCAGTGGCTATCCAGTGCTGTTGATGGGCGAGTGTCGCCTGTCAACTTCCCTTACGCTTCTTGGGGAGGTAGCATACACAAAGAGATGGGAGAGTGTTTACCTTTCAATTTAGTGTGTCTTTACCAGACTCGCTCAATCAACACTCACTGAATCGATTGCAGCAGTTCCATTCTATGGGCAAGTGAAGGGTATGCCCTTAGCTGAGTGAGTGACCAAACAATTGATGGTACAGGGTGCTTACAGCCATGCCACAAATACCCATAAACCTGTTGAAATTAAGCAAAAACCTGCTTATGCTTTCCTTATTTCTATCCCTTGGAAAGATCATATTGATGGAAGAATGTTTGTACCTAGAACATGTAGTGAAGAACATCTTAAATGAAAGATTTCTGACAGTGCTTCATTTTTGTGAATGCTACATTTTTGAGCAGCATAATGTTTGAAGGGGTGTGCTGTTGTCTAAACTCTTAATGCTATTAATGCTTATCACAGTGGAAAACTTTAAAAAGGTCTTTCACCTAGGCTGTCTTATTGAAGTTTTAAACTCTTCTTGGATACTAATGCTGCCCAAGGATTCAAAGTAATATTCAGGTCATTTTTCACATTTTGTTTCTAAACTTTCATTGAAAGCTTCTGGTGCACTAGCACAGAGACACAATGTTTGGATTGTAGACACAAAGATGACCTTTTAAAATGTTCCTTTGAAATTATATAAAAATCACAAACATTTGCCCTTAAGTTTTTTATCAAATCTTATTTTTACAAATTGTAGACAAGCTTTGGTTTTATAGGTTTTTATATCAGAGGTCAGGGAGGAGCACTAGATGTCAGACCCCAAACCATCAAGTATGCAGGCTTGTACTCAATACCATTTTTAAAAGTGGCAGATAAGTCTTTCAAGTTCAATCTTAGACGTTAGCTCCTTACTTGATCTTCAGTTTCCCTTTTAATATGTCTTCACATGCATTGTGCATAGCTTTGGGGTCTTGAGTCCCTTGTAAAGTAGCCTTTCAAAAAGCTAATCTTTGAAGGAGAGATTTTAAGAGGCTGGATGAAGTTGACTGCTTATGAGGCCCTCAATGCTTTTAAAAGAGCAGGTCAGGTCTCCTTATCTGTGATCTGTGGCACTCCAATAATGAAGCACTTTCACAAATGAGATACTATTTGAAATCTGAATAGGTCTGTTTTTTCAGGCAGGCAGTGATGCCAACATCAGAAAAACTGCTTTAAGAAAGTTACATTTCCCACTTCATTGGAGTACTTGTCTAAAGATTTGGAAACTAAATAATTCCCATACACATACCATTGTGCTGCAGATCTGGGTCTTGTTTAGTTTGCTGGCTGCCTGAACTGACAGAAGATTTAATCTTAAATCTTGTTCTAGAAATGTTGAAGATGGTTTAAAGCTTGGACACATAACTGCACTTCCTTTGTAATAGGGTTTCACTGAAAGGAATATGCAAAATTGTCTGTCCCTTGGCTTAAAAAACTTAGCTAAATTTTGCCAAAAATGGTATTTATTTTTAGTGTTTAAATGGGAGACAATTAACTCCTTTCCATGCCATGTCACTTTGTGTCTGTTATTCTTTGGATTATATAAGAGTTTTTTTTAATACTCATTAAAACAGACTACTATTCAGAGTGGAAATGAAACTGTTTACTGTATTGTTGTAAATATTGTGCTTTATATTCTGTATATTAGCTTATTTTAAAAGGAAAAATGACTTAAGTGATAATGCTATTTGATCTCTGGTAAGGAAAGATCCAAGGATGAACCAATTCCTAAGCTTGCTCCGGAAGAGTCATGGTTTCTTGCCTGAGTTCAGTTTTGAATGGATTGCCCCTCTGCTTGGAAGTCTGTCATTAAGTTTTAAAAGCAGACCAATTGGTTTATAGACGATCCAAGATTTTTGAGTTCCCTGTTTTGAAAGGAGTACTAGAAACCTGCACAGCAAGAGCCTAAAGTGTTTGAACTGTTGAGGTAATCTATTGGAACTTGTATTTCAAATATTAGTGCCAAAATCTAGTGACTGTTTAGTGTTTGTTTTTCTTGTTCTCCCTTGAAAGGGCAAAAGTCCAATCACTTGTCTGCCTCCATTTTTCTCAACCATCCTGTGCTGTAGCACTGCTCTTCCAAGAAGCATTGTGATATTGGTTCATCCTTCCACTCTTGATTTTTATAGAAATTCAACTATGAATGTTTATTTCCAAGTCACGTACCAAATGGGCTTCTCTGTGAAAAGGGGATGTTCTGAAGCTCGTTGATGAAAACGGGTTACGGTAATTGTCTGGTTACAAGGAAAAAACCCTTAAAATAAATGCCAAACTTCCTGGTTGTCTGTTTTTTGTGTATCAGTTATTGTCTTCTAACACTGTTCTTCCAAGACACCCAACATAAATCAGCTAAAGATTTCCCTGGAACAGAAACTCATTAGCATGGAGTTACTCAGTCCTTCAAAGGAAAGGGCCCCTCCATGTCATTAGTAGTCCCTTCCCAATTGGTCTAGTGTTGGAGCTACTTTCTATCTTTATACTATTCTGGTAAATAGCCTCTAAATTTTAAATACTCTCTAAGCGAAACAAAAATGCCACTGACTTAAAGCAACAACAGGCCATAATGTTGAAGTATTTCTGTTAAATTCCTCCTGGTTGCTCTGCTGCTGATTCCTGTGCAAAGTTAGCAAGACTCTGACCCTTTTACTTTTCAAGTGTGTCCTATTTTTAAAGGACAAACAAATATCTAAAAGAGTAGGCAAGCTCCTCTTAACCACTTAGAAGTACATGGATCATGCTGGTGCATAAAAATTAATCCATCTGTATTTTATGTTCTCTAGTCTCCCTCCTTTCCTCCCTCCACACCCACACTTTTTTCCCTCCTCTACCCATGGACCCTACTCATTCAGGAGAGAGAACTGCATAACTGATGGTGAATTAATTCATTTCTCGTTTGTTTTTTCTACTGTCGTGGATTAGTAATGGCAAAGATGGCAGGAAAATTCAAGGCACTCTTGTTTTCACATGCATGTGAATTTTAAAGTGTCCACACAGAGAAGGGAATACTTTAGAGCCAAAATATAGCTGTAAAGGGACACCAAGAATGTAGTTAAATTTATAACAAACTAGCCTAGGTGCCTTGTCAGTTACAAAAAAAAAAAAAAAAGACTGGAATCAGCAGTTGACCTTATGTGTAGCTTGACTTCCACCCCAGCCGAAAAAGGGAAAAAAAGTCTAGTAGATCCCAGGGTGCTGGTGGGGGGAGGAGTTGCAGAGAGGGCCATCCAAAAGGGCATGGAGGAGGCAGGAGTGGGCACCCATTTCAAATTTTGGAGGGGACACTGGGATGATGCACTTCCTGAGTGCTCCTATGAGTCACCTATGTCAGGCCCCCCCCCCCCCTTCTTCCTCAAAGCTTGAAGGGGGGAAAAAAAAACAGGCTTTGTGTAAAGCCTGGAAGCTGTGGTTGCTTTGGGTTTTTTTGTTTTGTTTTAATCATTTCAGAGGGGGAGATGAGCAGGGGTTTGTTAAAATTCCTCTGGCAGAGGAAGAGATTTTTCTTATTTTAGGTGAGGTCAGCTGAGAGCTCCTCTCAAAATATTAAACAAACAATGGAATCCCCTCTGCTGGCTCCTGGCTCCACACAGTAACTAATGGTGAACATTAACTGGCTGTTCTAGACTCAAGAAGTCCAAGATTTTCCAAAATGACTGGTGCTTTTGGCTATCTGGTTTGAACAATCAGAAGAGAGAGATCTTCATGGTGAAGGCTCAGCATTTGTTAAAAATCAGGCCTCTCTCAGACATCTCAAGATACCTAAAGTGACCAGTTGCTTTTGAAAATCAAACATTTGTCCAATTATGCCATGTTAACCGGAAACCCTGTTTTCATATAAATGTTTAAAGAGCTCAGTAACCATGGGAAAGTACCCAGGTAACTCATGGGAACACATTGTATGCGTGGGCAGCCAGTTTGCTCAGATTCAAGGTGCCATTAATATTTTGATACATACAGTTGTTTTAGTGTCTATTTTTTGTTCCCTTAAATGGGGACCTGGGGGGGGGGGGGGTTGGTGCAGTGTAAAGCTGAGAAGCTTGAGGCCTTCCACCCCTTTATTTGGTCTTCCCAAACTCTCCCTTTCCCAACCCCACACATTTCGTTGGGGTCCCCCAACTCTGCCTTCTCCAGGCTCCTGAGTGACCCTTTAAAGAACTTTGCTGACACCCCTCCCAGCGTCGGGTTGCAACATGAAGTAGCAACTGATTGGTCAGAAGACCCCAGCGTTATAACTTGATTGGCTGATGCAACCCCGCCCTAGGAAGGAACGGACTGCACCATGTGCTGGGGGGGGGGATAGGGGTAACGGTTCCGTATACGACCCCGGGCGAATGGACGTGGGGGGGGTAGGACACCCCCCACTCAGCGCCTGCTCGAGATAGCTCCGCTGGATGCACTCATCTAGAAAGTGAGGGCGGAGACAGGGGGACCGCTTGGGAGATGGAACCAGCCCTCCCTGCTCTGGAGATGGTACAACCCGGATCGAGGTTCCCCGCTCGGCGTGCGCTGCTGGAAGTGTCCGATCCGTCCCGCTGCCCCAGAGGCGATGCTGCGGAGAGCGCTGCTGGGCTGCCCCCGCGCTGGGTGAGTGGGGGCGGGGAGTCCCCGGGGCTGGGAGCCGCTCACTGGGGGGGTTTCCCCCGGCAGCGCCCCCCCCCCCGGAATCTCCCGGTGTGCAGCCCTAGTCCCAGCCTAGGGCAACCGCAGCGGCCGTCCCCTTCCTTCCCCGGGCGCCCAGCTCACCCCCCAGCCCTGGGCGCCTTGGCGGGCCTGGAACTGGAGCGGAAATGGGGGGCCCCCAATGTCCCCCCTCCTTGCCGCGGGGCGGGTGTTTGTGTGAACGGGACAAAGGGGGCAGCCCCATCGGACCCGCCTATGGGATTTAACCACCTGGCAGACCCGCAGCCGGGAGTCCCCTTGCCCCGGCAAGGCTCCTCCCTCTTTCCTGCGCGGGCTCTTCCGGCGGTTATCGGCGACCCTTCTGCCCTCCCAAGAGGCGCCTTCTGGGAGCTACCTCTTGGCCCGGCTTGCCCCAGTCTGCTGGCCTGGCAGCAGGTCCTGCTGCTGCCCTCTGAAGCTCAGTAGGAGGGGGTGTGACTCCCCTCTCCGTTGCATGGGTGCGAGCTGGGAACAGCTGCCCAGAAGTCAAGGGAAAAGCAGGGGTGCCAAAAAAAAGGGGGGGGGGAGAGCAGAGAATCTGCTGGGAGGACTCCCCTGTGACTAGGCTTCTCCTCTTATCTCCTCTGGAGCCGCTTATCTCGGTTAGATTTCCTTGTTCCCACCCACTCTGCAGCCTGGCGTGCTCCCCTTATCTGCCCAACACTGCTCCTGCTATCTCAGGTAATGAGGGTTTACACTTATCTACACTTCCAGAGACCGGAAAACAGTAGCAGGAGCCAGGCAGGAGTCTCTTGGGGAAAACGGATGTGGGGAGGTTTAAAGGGGTCCTTCTCCTCTTCCCTCACCCCCTGCATTCAAAGTCGGACACTTGCAGAACTCCCTGTGCCTTTTTCTGGTGCCCTACCCAGTGCAGAGGTTGTGGCACCTTTCAGGAGTAAATGGCCGCTCCCATCTCTAACTCATGCAACACCTGTGCCTTGGCCACCCCTTCTAAACTAGCTGCTTATTGGCTGCTTTGCGGACATGCCCATGTCACTTGGGGGGGATGTGGTATCCTTGGAAGGCTGGTTCACGGCCAGGTTTGCTGGTGGGATCGTATTGTCACAGGTTGTGCAACATATTTAACTGGCATCTGCAAGCACCAGGATTCATCAGGGCAGGCGCACGCAGGGAATGTTTAAATCCAAACAAAATGCGGCTTCCCTTGGAATTCTGACAAAAGAACACGGAGAAGCGTTTCTCTTCGGCCGAGGTTTTATCCCATCTAAATCAGTTCAAAAGTTTTGACATGCCCAGCACCTGAGCAGGTGGTGACTGCAGGGTTCTAATATCTCTCAAACTTCCAGGGCGCTGTTTAGGGTTGAACTCGGAGGTAGGCAGGCAGCGCTAAAGGATTTTGCAGCAGTAGCGTCATGTTTAACATTTCACAGGACGTAGGCTGCAGCTAACGTTCTTTGCTCCTTTCAGGCTGGAAGGCCTGTGATGTGATTGCGATGCTCTGTCTTGAGCTGAGCCAGGCTCTGCCTCCGCCGAGATGGAGCACTGCAGACTGTACAGGTTGGACCTCCCTGGTCTGGCACCCTTGGGACCTGACCTGTTCCGAATGAGGGAATTTGCTGGATTAAGAGAGGTCTCCTACCACTGGCCTCCCAGCCAGATGCCTCTCTCTGTGGTTAGCTCCGCTCCAGCCCCTCTGCCACTGGGCTCAGCCCTGCCTTTTGCTGGGCTTGAGTGCAGACGGCTGGCTGGGGCTCCCCAGCCACTGTGGCCCCCCTTGCTGCCCTGCCTGGCCGGGTCTCCTGAGGGCAGCGCTTGCCAGCTGTCAGTGGCCCCACCGCTGCTGTGAGCATCCCAGGAACAGGGCTTGCCAGCCCCGCTGCTGCCCTGCCTATCCTGGGATGGATACACGGCCCCGCTGGTGGGGCTCCCCTTTGCTGGACTCCCAGCCAGCTCTCACTTCCCAGCACCAGAGCTCTCTGGTCCAGTAATATCCATGATCCTCCTGGACTATGGATATTGGTGGACCAGAGAGTCCTGGACGTAGCAGATTTAACTTGCGATCAGAGGGTCGCTCCTCTCTATTATAGCTCAGTGGTCTTGATTTACAGGCCAAACTTGAACCATCCCTGTGCTAGTTACTGCCATTAATTCATCTTTCACGGCCTCTGCTTCCTCCTGGCACGTCTGCCCTCTCTTCCAACCCACTCCTGGGTCAGCATCTTTTCTCTCGCCAGTCTAAAGGCTTCATCCTTTGGCTTTTGGGGGTTTGTTTTCCTCTGGGAAATACTGCTGAGACAGGATTTAATGCCAGGCTGAGCCTGGGAAATCCCAGCGCCCAGGGTAATCTGTAGCTACCTGTTCAAGCATGCACAGCGCTGACACAACAAACCTGCCAGCTTCTGCCCTTTGAACTCTTCGAAAAGCAGGCGCTGTGGTGTAGATCTGTCACTCCCATGCGGAAGGTGGCGCATTCTGCAGCAGAGAACCTCCTACCGTGGGGTCGTTGGTCCAGTAGGAACTCAGACGGGATAAAAGCCCCTGCTGAATTGTGAGCACCATGTCCTACATCGCTCTTCCCCTATGGGAAGTCTCCTGTCTAAGGCCTTCTCTACGGGAGGAAGTTGTACTGGTTTAACTTAATTTTTTTTGTAGCAGAAACTGTTCTTGCATCTATACTTGCACTGTTGAGTTGGGTTGATCTGAACTCTGTTCCAATAGGAATTATATTGGTGAAACATTTGTGTGGGCACAGCATAACTCCGACACTGTTAGGCTGTGCCTATACTGGTGCGATCTTGCGCCAGAGCTATGCAAATGAGGCTCAGCGTGGAATATCGCCGAGCCTCATTTGCATAACTAATGAGCTGCCATTTTTGCAGAAGAGGCTCTTGCACAAGACGGAGCTGTCTACACTAGCCCTTCTTGTGCAAGAAAAACCCTCTTGCGCAAAGCCGTTATGCTGATTATTTTCAGGCATAACGGCTTTGCGCAAGAGGGTTTTTCTTGTGCAAGAAGGGGCAATGTAGACAGCTCCATTTTGCGCAAGAGCCTCTTCCGCAAAAATGGTGGCTCGTTAGTTATGCAAATGAGGCTCGGCGATATTCCACACTGAGCCTCATTTGCATAGCTCTGGTGCAAGATCGTGCCAGTATAGACATGGCCTTACTGTTAGTCTTCCCATTGGCATCCCATGATGCATTGATTCACCTAGCCTGTTTGGTTATCTGTGCTCACTCCACTGCACCGGGAATATCCAGGGCATGTCCCAGCCCTATTCAGATACCACTGGCACTTCTAAAAGTATCTGTCTGTGACTCTAGGTCACTGCAGGGATTGAGGAACATGATCTAGTGGTTAGGGCACTAGCCTGGGATTCAGGAGATCCAGGATCAATTCCCTTCTCTGCCCCAGTGTGACCTCAGGCAAGTCATTAATCCTGCTGAACCTCAGTGCTCCATCTGTAAAATGGGTATGATAACATTGCCTCACAGGAGTGTGAAGATAAACACATTCTAGAGTTGAGATGCTTTGATATGATGGCACTAGGGGCAATGCCTAAGGTAGATAGAAGGACATGGATCTAGACTCCACATCAGGTCTTGTACTTCTTTGCCTCCTGGGAAGAGCACACTAAGTCCTGCCCAGCCTGCCCTGACTTGTTCCCCAGATCAGCACATAGGGCTGCTGGCTGTACTGAAAAGGCAAAGGTGCAGTGAACAACGCCCCTGTTTGGTGGAGCCAGCAGGGATACCGCCCCGGCTCTGCTTTGCACTGGCAGAAGGGCCCTTCTCCTGGGCCCTGAGACGGAGAGCTGCGCCTATTTGGAAAGTCGCTGTTTCGCCATGTGAAGCAGATGCCTTCTCTGCCTCCAGGTTACCGAAATGGCGCCATCTTCTGATGGGAAACTTGAACAGTATAAAGCAGTGGTTCCCACCCTTTTTGAGCATACGGATGCCCTTTCCATCTCTTAACATTTCACAGCCCTCTCCCCGTCCCTGGGGGAGAAAAAGGAAAAGGAAGGATGGGCCCGATCCTTATTTTTAAACTTTCCATGGATCCCGTACCATCACGGACCACCAGGGATCTGTGGACCACAGGTGGGGAAACACTGGTATAAAGGGCCTGTTTCCCAGTGATGCTGACTGTTTCAAAACTTTCAAAAGTGACGCTGTCTTAGGCCCCGTTGTCTTTCAACAAGATTCAGGGTTCTAAGGGCCTGAGTCGCTTTTGAAACTAAGACTTGGCTTTTGGCTACAATTCTGTAGATCAACGTAGCTGCATGGCTCCGGGCTGTGAAATTATCACACGCTGGGGGCTGTAGTGAGGTTGACCTCACCCCTAGTGTAGCCATAACTAGGTTGATGGAAGAACCCTTCCGTTGACCTGGTGACAGCCAGTGGGGGAAGCGGAGTGCACATGACGGGAGGGTAGCATCTACACTCGGCCTAGGCAGCGTCTACACTGGAACCCTGCCGCCGTCCAGTTGTAGCGTTTTCAGTGTAGCCAATCAACAGGTGGATTGACCCCAATGGAAAAACACTTTTCCTCACTGTAGGATGTGTCTACGTGGCAAGTGCCACAGAGGCACGATTGCCCGGCGGCAGCTCTTGCAGTGTCGTTGTAGCCTGGGACTGCTCCATGACTTGGCCTTAGTCGGTTTCGCAAAGCAAATCTTAGGGTTTTACATTCACATCACCTTGCTCTTTCAAAGGGGCTTTTCTCTCTCCAGTTGCGTGAAACACACGGCCCGTGGGAAGCCAACGAGGCAGCGAAACTGATTGCTCACAAAGTGCCCTCCTGCGTAACAAGCTGGAAAAAGAGGGAATTGAAGGTGTTGATGGCGTGTACTCAGCAGCCTTGTTTCCCTGGGAGCCAGTCTCACTTCACTGGCCAGGGATGTCGCGGGAGAGGCCGAGTGAAGACTGTGGTTTCTCAGCGTCGCTCTTGCTCTTTTCCTTCCCAGGCTGCGATGGCAACACCGGTCCGCAGTAGAGGTGACCAACGAGCCCATTCTGGAGTTCAAGCAGGGCAGCCCGGAACGAGCGGCCCTTCAGAAGGTACTGTCCAGAGCAGAGTGGGGCAGCTGAGAAACCAGGGCTCTGCCCCACGTGTGCGGCCTGGGATCTTTGGCTGAAGTGGTAGGACACCCTACCCGACCCCTGCCTTGGGCAGAGCCTTTCACCTACAGCACCCTTGTTATGTCTCCCCTAAGGCTGCAAGTGGCCCCCATAACATGGGGCTGCTTTCTGTTTGGACAGCTCTTGGTCCTGGAGAATTCCAGGGTTCCCTTTCCCTGGGACATGAGCTCAGTGCTGACCTGCAGGTTGGTTCGAGGGGGACGCCGGCACGCGCCCGTGGCAGGGCTGTGTCAGGTCACCGGTTTGAGTGTGTGGTGGGGGAGGGAGGTGGCTCAAAGCCACGGCTGGCTGGAGACCCCTCCCTTGTCTCGGGGGCTTCCTTCCGGTCAGCTGCTGTGCTCTCACTGGTGCGTTTTTGTGCTGACTCACCCGATAGGCGCTAGCCGACCTGAAGGGCAAGACGGAGGCCATCCCGTGCGTGGTGGGGGGAGAAGAGGTGTGGACGTCTGACGTCAGGTACCAGCTGTCGGTGAGTCCCAGTGGAGAGCACCCAGTGGAGAGCACATCCCTGCCCGGGCTGGGAGGAAGCTATGACACAGCCGGGATAAACCCCGTGTGGGGCAGCTTTGTTCCCTTCCTGGCAGGCATTCCCCTTCCCAGGGAGGGCTCCAGCCCGTTCAAGTCTCTCTCCCCTGGCATCCTCGTTGAGCAGCGCCTTGTAGCAACTCGGCCTGGTACGGAAATGTGGGCGCTCGCCCTGAGACTTCCATAGGGCGCTCTTGTGGCCACCAGTGGACGGCTCTTTGGGGAGGTGCCTCGTGGGAATTGCCAGACTGGCTTAGACCCGCAGTCCAGCTAGTCCTGAGCCCTGTGTCTGAGAGTGGCCAGTACCAGCCGCAGAGGAAGGCGCGGGAATCCCGCTGTGGGCAGACGGCGGGTAATGGGCCATCCCCCTTGGTCTCACCCTGATGTCTGTGCTGCCTCTGGCCCAGGGGAAACTCCCTAACTGGGGCCCAAGAGCAGCTCCTGGGAATTGCAGTCTAAGTTGTTTCCCTGAACCATGGAGGGGCCGGCGCTGCCCACGCTCTTTGAGAAACGTGGAACAGAGCCTCAAACCAAAGCCCGTTCCAGGTGAGCGTCCCCACACGGGTCGCTGAAGCCTGACCCAGGCCTCGGGGTGAAACCAGGAACAGTTGCTGGGATTTCACCCAGCTGCCGGGTCCTGCTTCAGTGATCCGCACTGAGCACACTTGCGTGCAATGTGCTTTGTTCAATGGAAATTGCTTTGGAGCAGGGCAGGGAGATGGGCGCATGCCTTCTGTCCCTGGGTTTGAGCCTGTGCCACTCGGTGTGAATGGGCGACTGTTCCATGCACAGAGATGTTGCAGGGTGTAGGTGTGGGTGTGGAGAGGCTGTGGGGGAGAGGGAGGGCTCTTCCCAGCATTACTCACCCCAGGCTCTCCTCCTTTCAGCCCTTCAATCACTCGCACAAGGTGGCCAAGTACTGCTACGCGGACAAGGTGAGTGTGGCCCAGCGTGGTACCCTGATCTGCCTCCTGGCATCTATCCAGCAGGGGGTAGGCTTGAGGGCAGCGGGTCATGGCGAGATGGAGAAACCGAGCTGCCTTTGGTCGCAGACTGAACCTGGGGAGGTTTCCCAGCACCTGCAGGTGCAAAGCGACAGTGATTTGCGGTAACAAGGCTGAGCTCCTGTCACGGGCCTGCGCTGCGGCCTCTGGCTCCCCTACTGCCAGTGAGAGCAGCAGTCAGCGGCTGTGCTTTCAATAGTATAAGCTAGGCTAGTGCCACATGCCATGTGCCAAAAGATGCCGGGTCTGTGCCCCGCCCAGATCCATCCGCACCTCATACGCCGTGTGGTGGCAGCTGCCGGGACTATGCTCCACCCAGATCCATCCGCACCTCATACGCTGCGTGACGGCAGCTGCCGGGACTATGCCCCGCCCAGATCCATCCGCACCTCACATGCCACGTGGCGGCAGCTGCCGGGACTATGCCCCGCCCAGATCCATCCGCACCTCATACGCTGCGTGACGGCAGCTGCCGGGACTATGCTCCACCCAGAACCACCCGCACCTCACATGCCGCGTGACGGCAGCTGCCGGGACTATGCCCCGCCCAGATCCATCCGCACCTCACATGCCACGTGGCGGCAGCTGCTGGGCCTGCCCCATCCAGATCCATCCGCACCTCATGCCTTGTGTCGGTAGCTGCCGGGCCTGTGCCCCGCCCAGAACCATCCGCACCTCACACGCCGCGTGGCAGCAGCTGCCGGGACTATGCTCCACCCAGATCCATCCGCACCTCACACGCCGTGTGGCAGCAGCTTCCGGGCCTGCCCCATCCAGATCCATCCGCACCTCATGCCACGTGTCGGTAGCTGCTGGGCCTGTGCCCCGCCCTGATCCATCCGCACCTCACATGCCACATGTCAGTAGCTGCCTGGCCTGTGCCCCTCCCAGATCCATCCGCACCTCACATGCCACATGTCGGTAGCTGCCGGGCCTGTGCCCTGCCCAGATCCATCCGCACCTCACATGCCACGTGTCGGTAGCTGCTAGACCTGTGCTGGGGGCCGGTGCTCTCGGAGCTGGCATTGAACCAACACTCCCCACTGGCCAGCTCCTGCGTTGGGTTGTTGTGGAGGGAAAGTGCAAATTTCCTTAGTGGCTTCAGCTGGACACGGGCGCCTTCTCCACTTCCTGCCCTAAAATGGCCGTGTGGAATGAGGCGACTGCTGCCTTCCATGCCAGAGGTGGTGGCATGACACTAGTGGCGGAAGAGACCCTGGTATCGATTCCTTGCCTACCTCCCCGAGATCATGCCGCTTGAGGGATGCATGTGGCGTGCTCTGAGGTCCCTGGCAGATGGCGCGGTAGTAGCAAATATTTAATGTTGTAACCATTAGCAGGGAAGCTGGAAAATCCTCAGGAGTCCAACCTGCCAGCCTGAGCGGGTCTTAAACTCCTGGTGTTCAGAGTCCTGATGAGCCGGGCCTAATTCCACACTTACAACCACGGCTTCAGTAAAGTCTTTGGGTTGTTGTTGGCGAGGCCTCTGCAACAGAGCTGGGCTAGGGCCGGTTCCTCCCGCCTTCAGCCATGAGGCTGCCGCGAGCCCCCAGGCTACGGGGGACGGAGTCTCTGAGAAGCCCTGATCTGTGATGCCTCCTTCTAATGCCCAGGACTTGCTTAACAAAGCAATCGATGCCGCCTTGGCGGTGCGGAAGGAGTGGGACCTGAAGCCCGTCCAGGACCGGGCGCAGATCTTCTTCAAGGCGGCCGACATGCTGAGCGGGCCGAGGCGAGCGGAAGTGTTGGCCAAAACCATGATTGGGCAGGTGAGGCTGCAGGCGGCATGGTCCCCAGAGCACCTGCTGGGACAAACCATGCTGAGGAGGCCGGGGGGAGGTGGCAGGAGGAGCGGCTGGGCCAAATCTTGATGATCGGGCAGGGGTAGGTGGCACAAATACGAGGAACGTCCTGTGATTGAGTGCCAAGGGGCTGTAGCCTGACGTCTTCCTTTGCAGCTGGAGCCTCGGATCCTTGCTTCTGCTGGGGACGTTGGCCGGCTGTGACCTAGCAGGACACTCCCGGGGCGTAGGGAGCTGCGGGGGGATCTATTTAACGGAGCAGGTGGTTTCAACGCCAGGTGTAGGGAGAAGAGGCCATTGAGTGGGATGGAAATACCCAGGAGGTGTGATTGGCTCCGGTAGCACTTTCAGTGCCACCTTTGGGTCACTTCAGCAGCAAATCTTCCCCGGCCAGCCCGGGTGAGACAGTGGGTGAAATGGGGGAAGCCTGGTTAGTGGGAAGGTGGTGTCTTGGATTGGGCTGATCGGGGGTGGCTGGTGAGACCTGCGATTAGGAGGTTCGATTCGAGTGGGAGCCTGGTTTCTCCTTCCCCTTGTGCTGCAATGAAGGGGCTGTAAGAATCCTGCAGGCACATGTCGGCAGAGACTAGTTCCGCTCGACTCTGCACTGATTAGGCCTCAGCTGGGGTATTGAATCCGATTCTGGGCACCACATTTCAGGAAAGATGTGGAGAAATTGGAGAGGGTCCAGAGAAGAGCAACAGAAATGATTGAAGGTCTAGAGCTGTGAGGCAAGGCTGAAGGAATTGGGCTTATTTAGCTTAGAAAAAGAGAAGACCGGGAGGGGACATAACGGCTTTCAAGTATCTAAAAGGGTGTTACAAGGAGGAGGGAGAAAAATTGTTCTCCTGGGCCTCTGAGGATAGGACAAGAAGCAATGGGCTTCAACTGCAGCAAGGGCGGTTGAGGTGGGACATTAGGAAAAACTCCCTAACTGTCAGGGTGGCTAAACACTGGGATACGTTGCCTGGGGAGGCTGTGGAGTCTCCAACACTGGAGATAGTTAAGAGCAGGTTGGACAGACGTCTGTCAGGGATGATCTAGACCGTACCTGGTCCTGCTGTGAGGGCAGGGTATGGACTTGATGACCTCTTGAGGCCCTTTCCAGTTCTAGGATTCTATGATGAGCCCGCTCAGGAGCATGGATGGTGTCTTTGCCTCCTCTCCCCGCCAGAGATAAGAGCATCCTGCCCTCAAACACCTGGCGGTGGAAGAGAACCCTTGTTCTGTTCTCTGAATCGCAGCAGGCTCCTGTTGTGTCGACCCAGCGAGGGAAGCAGAACCCAGAGCCTGCACTGAGTGCTCTCCGCCCTTTAAAGCTGCCAGCTTGACTGCTTCAGATGCTGCTAGTCACCTGAGCTGTATGTGGCGGGGAGGGAGAGAAATAGGTCCCGAGAACAGCCAGGGCCCAGGCTACGTACTGAACTTGCTTATCAGACCGCGCCGTAAAAACCTGGGAAGGGCGGGGCCTGGGGGGGAAGAGGATTACCCAGCTGCAAATGGCTAACGCCTGGCCTGCCCTGTTCTAGCATTGCTGAAACTGACGGGGGGAGCGAGGGGCAGTTGGAAAAGAGCTTTGGGGAACGGAAGGGAGAAAAGGGGATTTCCTGGGCGCTGATGGAGCCACGGCAGCGCTAGCAGTTGGTGGTAGGGCCTGGTCTGTGTTCATTGCACTGTCTGAGACACGGTCTGAAAGGGCTTGTGACTCATTGGTGTGCTAGCACCATGTAGGGCCGTGAGGGAGACCCGGGTTTGAGTCCCGGCCCTGAGCCTTCGCCTGGTGCTTCGGGGAGAGGAGAGAGACAGGTGCTAATAAAGCCAGTGTGAGTCTGAGAGTCGGGTTTTCGTACTGCCCACTGCTGGTCGTCCCGCAGGCATTGCGAGCAGGGGGCAGTGTAAAGCCACGTCCCTGGATCCGTCAGCCCTTGGGGAGGCAGCAGGGGGTATGTGTTCAGGGGCTGCTGATCTTTCCCATTCGCCTTTCAGGGCAAAACAGTCATCCAGGCGGAAATTGACGCAGCGGCGGAGCTGATAGATTTCTTCCGATTCAACGCTAAGTACGCCCTGGAGCTGGAGACCTCTCAGCCCATCAGTGTGCCCAGCAGCACCAACAGCATGGTCTACCGAGGGCTGGAGGTGAGGCGAAGGCGGCTCAGAGACGGGGCGTGAGCAATCTCTGATTGTTCTGCATTTGCGGGCAGGCTGAGCGCTCCCTCTGCCTCATGAGCCTCAGAGGGTGGCTTTTCCGTGCGCCTGCAGCCTCCATTGGGGGTGTGCCCAGCGCACCGCGTACATTCTCCTTTCTCCCCCCCATGCAGGGCTTTGTGGCAGCGGTTTCACCCTTCAACTTCACTGCGATTGGTGGGAACCTGGCAGGGACTCCGGCGTTGATGGTGAGTGTGGAGGAGGGCGTGTGGGTTTTCTTGAAGGGGTTTGGGATTTAACGGCTCTGGGCCCAATGCATCGGCCATGTGTGCTAGCGCTGGGGGAGCTGAGCAACCAACCCTCCGCAGTCAGTAAAGAAACTTGCTTTCTTGGAATGCTAAGGTTGCAATGTCAGGCACCCCAGTGCTAGGAAATGCAAACAGCAAGGTGTAATAAACCCCATTCCAGTATCCCGTCGTTGATGTTACCAGAGGTAGGAAATGCTGTAACGGACAACTGTGGTATCAGCTGCCTGTAGGGGAAGCTTCTTCCTGATCCCCATCCGGTGGTGACTGTCTTGTGCCCTGAAGCATGAGGGTTTGTACGCCTTTTGGTTTTATTTGACTCTCTCTGTGTGGAGAATGGGAAACCGTAGCTAAGATCTTGGCCTCAGTGACATACTGTGGGGGTAAGTTCCACTTGCTAGCTATGCACGGCGCAAAACCCTAATGAACCTGTTTTAAATGGGTTGCCTTTGGCCGTCCCTTTGCTCTTTTATGATCAGAGGCGGTAAGTCGGAGCGTCTGGCTCCCCTGACCTATTCCTGACGAGGCTGGGGTCGAGACTGCCCTATCAGGCATTTATTGGGGGCAGTCCAAGAGGGCAGACTTAGCGCCGGGCCCTTGCTGAACACTGCCCAGGGAAAGTGCTCTGCACCCTAATCAGCGCCTGCTGTAGAGCAGTGGTTGCATTAGGAGAGTGTGAAATTGGCTTGTTAATGAGGCTGCTGATTTCACAGCCGGGCGGTGTTACACAGGCGCTGAGGTCAGATCGGGCCGGCACGGCGGGCTTTGTGGGAGCAGATCGGATTTCTTAGCGTGGAAGTGCAGCGCGCTGTGACTTGGCAGCCAGACCTACCATGGGCAGTGGGAGCTGAGGGAGTGAGGAGGGATATCCCCGGGTTCTCCTAGATTGTGTGGGGTGGAGGAAGAGCAGAAGCTGGGGTGGGTCAGAGCAGTAAAACGGCGGCAGCTCTGTGAAGCCAGGTGGGCCTGGAGTTCCAGCCTTGCTTGGCTGTTCCGCTGTTGCCTCTCAGAGATGTTTAAAAAAGAAAGGGGGTAGAAAGAAGGGGGGAAAAGCGAGAGGTGCTAGTGCAGTGTTTCTTAAACTTTTTAAGAGCGAGGAACACCAAACAATTTTTTTATGAGGCACACCAGGGATTTTTTGTTGAGCCCCCCCCCCCCCCCCCCCCCCCCCCCCCCAAAAAAAAATCACCTGCCCCTTTAAGGGTGGCCATTTTGAACTCTCTTGTTCTCTGTGGCACACCTCTGACTGCCTTGCGGCACACCACTGTGCCGTGGAACACAGTTTAAGAAACACCGTGCTAGTGTCTAGAATTGATCTTCTCCATGCCGCTGTTCCCCCATGTGTACCGTGGGGCTGGCCCCTACGGAGCCAGGCTCGGCTGACCTGCGAGCTGCCGAGGGACGGTGCTGGAGACGGGGGTTGTGGCGTCTGCCTGGTTTCAACCTGAGTGGGACAAAGTCTTGAGGCTTCCACTAAGTTCAGCATTAAACTTGAAGCCCCGGGCGGGGTGTGTGTTTATATCCCTCACGCACCAGCGTGGCTGGAGCCCCCGGGCCCGCAGCTGCCTCTCGCTGCTCTGCCCCTACCGGCTTTTGGGGGCCCTGGGGCCAGTGCTTAAGGGGGGGCCCCACTCTACACCCAGGGCCGTCTGTGAGTCATTGATTCGTTCCTCCTCCAGGGAAACGTGGTCCTGTGGAAGCCCAGTGACACCGCCGTGCTGTCCAGCTTCGCTGTGTACAGGATCCTCCTGGAAGCCGGCCTCCCTCCCAACGTCATTCAGTTCGTCCCGGCTGACGGGCCTGTCTTCGGAGACACGGTCATGCGCTCCGAGCACTTCTGCGGGCTCAACTTCACGGGCAGCGTGCCGTAAGTGGGCTGAGGCTCGGGGCGGCGGAGAGGTGGCTGCGCAGGGCCGTGGGGGGCCCTGATGCTGCAGCACCATCTGCTAAGATGCGAGGCAGCAATGTGGCCGGGTGTGGCAGGCAGGGCCTGTCCTAACCAATTGGCGGCCCCGGGCGACTGCCCGACTCGCCTGTAGGATTGCCAGATGGTTTAAAAAAAATACCCCGGACAAAAATTTGTCAAGCAAAAAAAAAAGGTCAGGGAGTAACCATGGAAACCGGGGGGAGGTCGGCCTGTCCCTAAGACCGGCTCTGTTGGTGGCCCCTTGAAAATGGTGGCCCTGGGTAACTGCCCGGCTCTCCCGTCCCTAAGACTGGCTCCGGTGGCAGGTGCCGGGACTGGTGAATGGCCTGCAAAAGCAGGGTCAAGGCCTAACCTAGTCCAGGCAACAAACGGAAAGCCTTGGGGTATCGATAATTTTCCCCCGCAGTGTCGCCTTCCCCTCTCCCCAGCCACGCAGCTGGGAGTCATGCAGGTAAGAGCCGCCAGGCGGGGCAGACCTGACTCTGGGGTTGGCGTAGCTCTTGGAAAGCGCCCCCCGGAGCGAAAGCCCTCCTGGCACACAGCCCCTGGCAAACCTTCTCCCTGCAACCTGAGCTTCACCCCTCACTGCCCCCGGCCCCTAACCCCTGAGTATTTTCAGACTTTCTGAACTAAGTCTCCCCTTTCAACTCTATTTTTTGGTTGCTTCCCCCACCCTCGCGGCCTGCTGAGGGGAATGGGGGTGGAGGTGACACTCCCCACCTGGACCATGCTGTGCGGAGCTGGCCCCGAGCCCCACCAGCCCTTGTCTCCCCCAAAACTGAAGTCCAACTACACCTGTGCCCCAGGATCCCAACCCGGCCTGGAAGCTTGAATCCACCACTCTGTCCATGGAGTTTATATAGCATGTGGTGCGGAGCCTCCGCAAGGGGAAAGGTCGAGACGCCCTGCTGAGGGAAGGGCTGTTTTTGACGCTCGCCCGGCTGAGGGGCATTCAGGGGATGTGAAGTAGCCACGTTGAAGGCCTCCGCGTCCTAATAAAGGGCATTTCGAGCCGGCGCTCCCCTTTGTCCATGTAGATTGGCAAACGCACTCTCGTCTCCCAGTACTTCAGGGTAAGTTATTCCCTCGAAGGGCTCCGCTCGCCCTGCCCGGAGCGCCGCTCCCAAAGATGACAGACTATTAAAATCCGGGGCCCCCGCTAACCAGCCGAATGACATGGTCTGATGAGCATTGGGCTTTAAAGGTGGGAAGCTCATAAATTAGTATTAGCGGCTCTCTCTCCTGGTGGGAATGTATTAGCATTTTTATTGTTTTGCAGCTCAGGGGTTTGTCACAGTCTGAACCAAAAAGGAGGGAAAGAAGAAGAAGGGGGGGGGGGGGGGAAAAGCCTAGAAGCTCCTGCCACACTCACTCTACTCCTTTATTTTCTTCCATGCCCCTTTCTTCTCTCTCCCCTCTGTCTGTCCAGCTCTGCCTGTCCTCTTGTGCCTGGGCTCTGGTTCTTCGGTTGTCTCCCCTCCGCTCGCCAGGCGGTTCAGAGCCTGTTGAAGTCAGTGGGAGTTGTCTCCAGTGGGGTTGGATCAGGCCCCTTGGCTGGAATGGGGAGGTGGCATTTCTGCAGCTCGTGGGTCTGGGGTTTTGGGTTGGGAATCACCCCGAGCCTGGAGGGGCCTGAGAGCCGGAGCCGGCCTCCCCAGCTCTACAGATGCTCCGTCCAGCGTGGTGCCAGAGTCTCACTCGCCTCCTCTTGCCTTCCAGAACCTTCAAGCGCCTTTGGAAGCAGGCGTCGGAGAACGTGGACCGGTACCGCACCTTCCCGCGCCTGGCCGGAGGTAATGCCCGGGCCTAGCTCTGCAGGGAGCTCCTTAGCAGGACTTGAGCCGCTGCCGGGCCATGCCGAGCCCAGTGGTGCTGTATCTCAGGTGGCTTCCCACCAAGCTCCTGCATTTTAAATACGACAGGTGCCCGGAGACCGACCTGGGAAGGAGCCAGCTCCAGTGGGGGAACCGGGAGTTGTTAGGACTCCTGGGTTCTTCTCCAAGCTCTTGCAGGGCATGTGGTTTCATGGCTGGAGCACAGGGCTGAAAGCCTAGGGCTCCTGGGTTCTAGTCCCAGCTCCACTAGAGCCTCGATGGGCGGGACACCTCCTTTAACTGCTCCGTGCTGCTCAGAGTTTAGAGCAGGGCAAAAGATGGTGATGGGGGGGCTGCGCTCGGGGTCCTTGTCCGCCCAGCCGTGCAGAGTGGTGTGGGGCAGTACAGGCCCCTCTCCCACACACGGCCTAAAGATCCTCAGATGGCTCCTGCATTTGGCATCTCAGAGATGTTTTCCTGCCCTGGACCGGTGAGCTATAGCCGAGCTGTGCTCCCGTATTCCCCCGAGCCGCTCTGACAGGGCGCATCTGGCGGGGCTCACGGGCCCAGGTATTGAGGGATCCTGCTGCTATGCTGGAAAGAGCCACTCGCGCCTGGCACAGCCCGGCCTCAGCTTGGAGTGGGGCACAACCAGCAGCGGCCCCTCGGGTGGGACATGCGTGAGGAGCTGAGTGGAGGGCTGAGGACGGGGGGTTGTGGGGCTGCAAGTGCTCTCTGGGGCAGAGCATGGGGGTGCCTAGGGCTGGCTGGAGCTGTTGCAGCTCTTTGGGTGGATAACTGTGTAAGGCCGGAGACGCTCCTCCATGTTTCCTTCTCGGCTCGCTTGCAGGAGCCTACAGCAGATGCTGTTCTCCCACACAAACCCATTGCTCGCCGCCTGCCGATGGGCCCTTTGCTCTGTACCAAGGGGGGGAGAGCCGGGGTGAACAAGGCTGGAGGGACGGCTAGGACTAAGGGAGCAGGGTTCAAACTCCGGTTCCACCAACAGGGCCGGCCCACGACATGTTGGCACCTGAGGCGGGGAGCTCAAATGACGCCTCCCTGCCCCCTTGCTTGGGCCAAAACTTTGAAAGGTCTCAATTCTCTGGGTCCTAGTGGTGCCCCCCCACAGTCGGGCACCTGAGGCGGCAGCCTCAGTTCGCCTCATGGTAAGGCCGGCCCTGTCCACCAGTGACCTTGGGTGAGTCACTTCTCCTCGCTGTGCCTCAGTTTCCCCCGATGTAACATGGACGTGATGATTCTGACCTACCTCACAGGGCCATGCTGGGCGGGAACTGCTGGGGAAGAGCCAGGCAGGTGGCTTCCACATTATTGCTCCCATGTGCCTTGGGTTAATCAGCCCTGCATCCCAATAAGCTGGGTAGGCCGAGGGCAGGCCCGGTTGCTGCCGCCCCACAGCTCCAGCATTGAGCGGGACTCTCCATCAAGTAGAGGGGCGCCTGGGCCCGGCTGTACGCCGCCAGCTCCCTCAGCGCGGGGTGGGTCGCTCCGGGTCTCCCCTCAGAGTGCGGCGGGAAGAACTTCCACTTCGTGCACAGCTCGGCCGACGTGCCCAGTGTGGTGAGCGGGACCCTGCGCTCGGCCTTCGAGTACGGGGGCCAGAAATGCTCGGCCTGCTCCCGCCTCTACGCCCCCGACGTGCTGTGGCCCCAGATCAAAGCGAAACTGCTGGAGGAGCACGGGAAGATCAAAGTGGGAGACGTGAGTGGAACTGCTGGGCTGCTGAAGGGCTTTGCGGCTCAGCGGGTGGCTGATGGGATTAGAGGCTGCAGAAGCTGGCTACTAATTCCTATTGAACCGAGCTTTTTATCCACTGGTTCTCCCCCCCTCATCTTTTTAGTGATTAGAAATTAACTTGTAGCCAGCACTGCGGAGCCCCGATTGTAAGGAACTGTTAACGCCGCCGCATAATTGAAAAAGGCCGGCTGCTCCCTCTTAGGGGTGTGGGGACGCGCGATATTAACGAGGGGACAGTGTCGCCTGGGGGATTGAGATTCTCTTTCTTCCTCCTCCTGCCTTGCGAGCTACCTGCCTGGCGCTCAGAGGCAGGCGGTGGGGCGAAGCGGCCTGCTCATCCCTGTCACCGGCTCCTCTTCTTTCCGCAGCCGACTCAGGATTTCGGCACCTTTTTCTCAGCGGTGATCGATGACAAGGTAAAAGATCAGTCCCTGGCCCCAGTGACTCAGCTGTCCCTCCGGGGGCAGGGGGGGCGGCCGCCGGCTGCAATGGGGCGGCCGTGGCAAGCACGGTGGTTCACAGACGGGCCTTCTCATCTATGGGCCATTGTTCCCCTTTGGCTTGCCTAACTCTGATCTCCTGAGCCAGCTTTCCTGCTGCTTCCCCAAGCCAGCCAAACCCTCCCAGGTATTGAGTCTCCCTCGCCCTGGGCCTCGTCAGTGCGGCGCGTCCTCCCTTTCCCATGTTCCAGATGAAGCTGAGCTGGGGGATGCTGCCTGAATGTGTGTCACTCATTGGTGAGCAGCCAGCTGGCCAGACAGGTGACTTTTTGGCTGCAGCTCCCTCTCCTCCATCGCCACGGCAAGGAAGGGGCCTGTGCGCACAGAGCCTGCCCCTGGCTCTGCCTGCTCCCCCAGCCCTCTGCTGGGGGAAGAGTCCATCTCCCTACTCTGTCCTTGCCCCTGGCCTGGCCAGGACTTGTCCCGTCTGAGACTGCAGTTACTTGTCTGTAATGCAGAGATGTGGCCGGGCATGCTCCAGGTCCCAGCCTGCAATGCTCCACCTTCCTGGGCCCGTGTCTCCCAGGCCAGCTGCAGTGCGCACAGCAGACGTGGCTGTGGGTTCCTCAGCAAGTCTGGACCCCGCTGCCTGACAGCAGGGGCACTGGGCTGAGGCCACCTGTCCCAGTGACAGTCGTCATGATCTTGGCCACAAGGGCCTAAAATTCTAAGTACAGGGATGCTCAGGGGGCATCTTCCCGGAAGCAAAGACAGGGGCTCGCAGTGAGGTACGAACCCAGCGCTGCCTAGGTCCTCGCCTGCTACTCGTTCATCCTGCGGCCGTTCTAGAGAGCGAGGAAGTGAGTCTGCCCCATGGCTGGTGTCGCTGACCAGCAGGGCCGCCTCTCAGCTGCCTCCTCGCACTGTGGTTTTCAGTCTTTTGCCCGCATTAAGAAGTGGATCCAGCATGCCAAGGCGTCGCCCAACCTCAGCATCCTGGCAGGGGGGACGTGCGATGACGCCGTGGGGTATTTCGTCCAGCCATGTATCGTGGAGAGCAAAGACCCGAAGGATCCCATCATGGAGGAGGTGAGTGCCCAGGACTGGCTGGCGAGGCCCTTGTCTCTCCTGCCTTGGTTGACCCGACAGCGAGAAGACCAGGAGGAATATCCGTGGCAGGAATATCTTTTGAGAGAGAAAAACCTCGGTCGTGTAAGCCAGAGATTCCCAAGGGTCTGGAACCGATGGCTCTCAAGCCAAACGTGGCTCAGTGCGGAACTAGGGATGTGAACGACTAGTCGACTGTCCGATAAGCAAAGGCTTATCGGATAGTCGACGCACTAGTCGACTAATAGCTCCCTCTTCCCCCCCCCCCCTCCCCCCTGGCCTCAATGCCTGTATCAGAAAGAGGAGAGGAGGGGGTGCTTCAAAACGGCAGCGCTGCGTGGAGCCTGGGGCCAGCTGGGGACTCCCCCGCTAACCCCAGGCTCTGCGGCACTGCCGCTTTGAACCACCGCCAGGAGCACAGGGTCAGCAAGAGACTGCTTGAGTCCCCCCGCTGGCCCCGTGCTCCTTGCAGCACTCTTGCAACTTCAAAGGCAGACGCGCCCTTATCGACTAATCGAATAGTCGATGCAAATTGCATCGACTCTTCAATTAGCCAACTCATCTACATTTAACATCCCTGTATGGAACCAGATATGGTTCTTTTGTCATTCCCAAAATACATGCAACTTTTTAAATTAAAATGAAAAAATGAATTCAAAAATTTAAAACCCTGAAATTACTCGTGGACCTTGAATGCACGCGTGAACCTGAATTTGACCAGTTATGAGGTAAACTTCAAAGAAATGTGCGAAAAGATGCAGCAGCAGAAGTCCTGTTACATAAAATCTGTGAGAACAATGTTTCGTTTCATAGAATCATAGAACATTAGAACTGGAAGGAACCTTGAGAGGTCATCGAGTCCAGTCCCCTGCCATCATGGCAGGACCCAGTACCATCTAGCTCATCCCAGATAGGTGTCTATCTAACCTGCTCTTAAATATCTTCAGAGATGGGAATTCCACAACCTCTTTAGGCAACTTATTCCAGTGTTTAACCACCCTGACAGTTAGGTAGTTTTTCCGAATGTCCAACCTAAACCTCCCTTGCTGCAGGCAGTTTAAGCCCATTGCTTCTTGTCTTTAGCCTCTGAAAATAGGACAACAATTTTTCTCCCTCCTCCTTGTGACTCCCTTTTAGATACCTGAGAACTGCTATCCTGTCCCCTCTGTCTTCTCCTTTCCAAACTCATAGACTTTAAGGTTAGAAGGGACCATTATGATCATCTAGTCTGACCCCCTGCACAGTGCAGGCCACAGAATCTCACCCACCCCTCCTAGAATAATCCTCTCACCTATATCTCAGATATTGAAGCCTTCAAATACTTTGAAGACCCCAGGATGAAGAGAATCCTCCAGCTGTGATCTGTACCCCATGCTACAGAGGAAGGCGAAAAACCTCCAGGGCCTCTGCCAATCTACCCTTAAACTAAACAAGCCCAGTTCTTTCAGTCTTCCCTCATAGCTCATGTTCTGTAGACCTTTAATCATTCTTCTCTGGACCTTCTCCTCCAATTTCTCCATCTTCCTTGAAATGTGGTGCCCAGAACTGGACACAGAACATTTATGTTAGCTTTAATCATCCTGTCAGTTACCAGTAATACTAAGTTGTATATTTTCAGCTATGTAAATGGGCATTCTGAGACGGCTCTTTGCTGACCACTTGTTCTGAATGTCGATGTAGTTTGGCTCTTGGGTCCTCCGCCACCCCTCCGCCGTAGGGCTGCCTCCCCTTAATGAGTGAACTGCACCACTCCTCAGTGCGAATGGTGCTGCCTCCTGTCTAGACTGTCCTCCCATGGGCCTGGGGGTATTCCCAATGCCTCAGAGCAGTGCAGGCTCTGTGAGGCGTGAGCATGCAGCTAAATAGGAGGCCGTGGCTGCAGTGTTGCAGGATTGTCCCTCACAATGTCTTTGCTGCTGCGGTAGTGATGAGGCAGCCACCGGTTCTGGGAGGGGTCTGCGGTGTATGCGAGGAAGCCCTTCCTGATACCTAGTGCCAGGTCCTACCGCTCCTCTCGGCTCAGCCCAGCGATGGACGGAAACCACAGCTACCCAGCAAATAGAGCCCGAGGGTTGGGTCTGTGGTTAAGGCCACCTGGGCAGCTCCTCAAACGCTCCTAAAACTACAGCCCATAGAAGTGGAGGAGAAGCAGCAGCCTCCTCCCAGCATCCTTTGCTTCAGCCCCCTCCTTACCTGTTCTGTGGGGGCATGTTTAGGGCTGGCTTCTGTCACTCTCGGCAGCCCTTTCCCACACACTGCCACTAACAAATGCAGCAGAGAAGCAGGCGCTGCACGGAGGGCCATGTCCACACAGCGAAGGAAGAGCCGCGGCTGGCCTGATACAGCTGACTTACCCTCGTGGGGCCGCGTAGCCTCCGACGGACCCTGAGCTCTGGGACCGTTCCACTCCCGAGGCTCCTAGAGCCCAGAGTCCAACCTGAGCTGAGGTCTATCCACAGCAACGAAAGAGTCCCACGGTCCCGCGTCGGCTGCTACAGGCCAGTTGTGTGTCTGATTGTTGTGTAGTCACATCCCAGCCCTGTACCACATGTGCAGCGGTTTCTTTTCTTCATCCTCTGCTTCCCATGCAATCCTGTAATTCTTTCCTGAACCAGAATAGCTCTGATCCTCCGCTCAGGACTAACGGGGATGGAGGTGTGTAGGGGAATGTCTCCAACAGGCATCCCTCCAGGCAGGGAAGGATGTGAGGGTAGCGAGGGTTCGTTTAGGAGTCTGGCCCAAGTTCTGCGTACAGGGCCCTGCACTCCTTGGGTCGCAATGAAGGCCCCCTGCTGGGAACGGCCTGCCACACGCATGCGACACTTGAGCGGCCATGATGGGCTGGGGGACGGTGCCTTGCGGGAGCGGATTGTCGTCCTGCGTTCACAGCGCCCGTCACTTCTCCCGTTTCACACCAGCTGTTGGTTGGCGCAGCCGGCCATCGCAAGCGGCACTTGTGGGCCACGCTCACAGGCGCGCAGCCCCGGCCCTGACGGCCTTGGTTTGGCTTTGCAGGAAATCTTTGGCCCCGTCCTGACTGTGTACGTCTATCCCGAAAAGCAGTACAAGGAAATCCTGCAGCTCATAGACACCACCTCCCCCTACGGCCTCACAGGGGCAGTGTTTGCCCAGGAGAAGTAAGTGCCTGTAATTCTCACCCGAACAGCTGGCGCTCTGCTTTCCCGCATGCACTGGGGGAGAAACACTTCACCTGCCGGTTCCTTTCCTGCGGAGCCAGCACATTTGCATCACGGTCTGATAGAAGGAAATCCTGGGCCGAGGGCTGCATCCCCCTTCTGAGGCCCTTTGCACGGCGCCGGCCTCCTCGCGAGTTAGGGCAGGAAGGCTTCTTGTCTGAGCCCCTTGCCCCCGAGAGACTCTGAAGTGTAATTCACGGGGATTGTTGCTGTTCAAATCTGAAGGGATTTCCCCTCAAGACGATGCTCCTATATTCTACCCGCTGGTTAGTGCTGCCCCGTGGCTGTCAGAGGGCGTGAGCTTTAAGTGGGGCAGCTCTGTGAGGCTCAGAGGCCTAGGACAGTGTTTCTCAACTTTTTTTTTTTTTTTTAAATAAAGGACCCCCTTAAAAAAATTATGAGTACCCCTCAGTACCTACAGTTTTCAGACACAACATTTTTTCTCCCAGCGCCTCAAAGTTGTTTGTTCAAATGTATTTCAGTCAGGCAGGTGTTGACATTTTTGGGTGTAAAAAGTAGAAAAATAATAAAGCGCTGTAAAACTTAAATCAAAAATTCAGTTTTCTCCAAATTTCCGTTGTGCTGACGTCCCCCCAGACCTCTCTCGAGTACCCCTAAGGGTACTTGTCCCACTGGTTGAGAAACACTGGCCTAGGAGATGTGTTTGGAGCAATAACTCATTTCACATCTGGAGCTGAGCCCAGCCGAGGGCAGCGGTGGCTAAGAGCTGGCCAGGTTTGTCGCCAGCTTCACCGCAGGGTCCAAGGATTGACGGGGCCCCGCAGAGTGGTGGGGATGCTGGATCTTCTAGGGTGGAGCGATACTGGACGGGTGGGTTGCGTTGCTTTGCTGGGGGTAGGGGTTGGCGCTGGCTGGCGGTCCCAGCCTGTGTTCCCTCGCACACCACCTGAGGCCAGCAGGCACCTGGCTGCTCGAAAGAACGCTGCCCTGAGCGTGGCGCCCTCCGCTGGCTCACCTCCTCTCTCCTAGGAGCGTCATCCAAGAAGCCAGGGACATTCTGAGGAACGCCGCCGGCAACTTCTACATTAACGATAAATCGACCGGCGCGGTCGTGGCCCAGCAGCCGTTTGGCGGCTCCCGTGCCTCAGGTGAGAGCGCCCCCTGCTGGGGCACGTGAGAAGGGAATAGCTGTCAGCTGATCCGTACACAAGGGGCGGGCTGACTAGAGCTAGAGGTGGGACATAAACAGGCCTGAGTTTTACTCCGGCCGCTTCTGCGCTGGGCCACTGTCCTCCCAGCTGTGGGGTGGGGAGATCTCTACAGATCCTTCTGCAGGGCGAACACTAGAGTCCGCTCCCTACTGGGGAATGACTCCTAAGAGCCTTTCCTGGCTTTCCAACAGGAACCAACGACAAACCCGGCAGTCCCCACTACCTCCTGCGCTGGACGTCTCCCCAGGCCATCAAGGAGACCCACGTGCCCCTCGGAGACTGGAAGTATGCCTACATGCAGTGATCACAGCTCAGTGCCTTGCATGCCGGGAGAACGCCGCCTTGCTGCTGCCTCCAAACGCAGAGCAGCGCGGCCCGTCTCCTGTCGAGAGCACGGCAGCTGAGTAGTTAGAGCCTTTCAAAGAAACATTTAACAGACTGTTACCCAGCAACAGGAGCTGGCCTTGTGATTTCTCCGTCCTGACGTAGAGGGTTAGTCCAGGGCAGGGTTCTGCTGTAAGCGGTGGTGTGGTCACAGTCCTGTGGCAGGAGGAGGCTGCGCGCCAAGGAAGTCAGGGACTTCTAGAACAGGAATGCAGCAGCAAGAACTGTAGGCCTGAGGGGCGGTAGAGGAGAAACGTTTGGGAAAGAATGAAAATCACTGGGGTTCCTCCTGATCCGTGCTAAACAAATCCACCCCGCTTGCCTGCCAAGTCCCATCAAACCGTAGAGGGATGTGCCTTTGGAGATGTTCTCGTCCATTTCTTTTCCTGCATTGGTCCATGCATAGTTGTGTTTTTCCTCCAGCTGCAGCTATGAAGCAAATCTGCCACTGGAGAGGGAACACAAAGGGCTGGGCCACATGAATACTTATTTTGCCATAAGCTGCAGTGTAAACCTACCCCATGCAAGCCTGCTGGGCACAAAGTGTCTTGCTGCTGCCTGCTAGTAATTCCCTCCTGTGCTTTAATCTTCCCCAAGTGGGGCAGATCTAAGCTCACTAGGGAACTTGTGCATGGTAGATTTGCATCCCGGTTAAGTGTTCGTGTGGATGGACCGTATGCTCTACCACCAGACACGAGTGCTCATACAAGGTATCACCTACTTCTGCAAGGGGAGTTGGGAGGGAAGATGCATTTGGGGAAGTAATGCGTGAAAACAGAGCTTCTGAGCTGAGACTTGGCAGAGCCCTTGTCTTCAAACTTGGCCCATCCTTTTCTAAGCGCAGGCTGGAACACCCAGGCCCCTCGCCACCATAACTGGGACAGATCTTGCTTTCCCCCCCCCCAAGCAGAGTTTCCTGAAATAATTTAAGCGCGAGATAGGAATTGTACTGGAGCAGATAATGGCATTAGTAGGATGGGCTTACGTTCAGAGCTGTATTCTTTCCCAAACACTTGTTTTCTGTTAACGCCTGGGCCACGTTACAAATCGTGCTTGTTAAGCTCGGTGTTTAGATTGCTTGTTGGTTAAGAATTCCTGTGCCATGCGGCGGGGGGAGGGGAAATGCACATGAACGCTGCCTTGAATTGATCCAGAGAGTTATGTGGTTGGACTCTAGCTGCACATTTTCCCAGAGTTCCTTGGGGTGCAGATCAGAGGCTTTGGTTTGGCTGAGGTTCTAGTTTGAATAGCGTTGTGATGGTAGCTCTGCTTTGCATATAGCACTGAGGGGATGCTGTTACTGTGCATTTGTGGCTTTGCTGCTAAACCCTCTGGTTTCCAAACGTATTCAGCGCTAGCCACATGTTTCACATTAGTGCAGCCACTAACTGTGTAAAACCAAGGCAACGGCAAGGGTTAGCCATACAGATACTACTCTGCAACTGCCTCCGTAATAGGCTCATTAAGCCTTTTAGGTCGGGGATTCACTAGCAAAGTGGCAGCTGGCTAGTTGGACAGGCTCCTCCCTCTCTTGTGTGGCTACCTGAATGGATCCAGAGAGCATCCCCTCTTCCCTGGAGTAACAGGTGTGTGGCAGCAGCAGGAATCTTATCAGTTGCTCAGAGGGAGAGAGACCTGTTCAGTGATGAGTCTCTTGCCCGGTGTGCAGCAAGCATCTTGGCTTACGTCCATGTACAGCATATGCCAGGTCGGAGGCACAAAACTGCTCTACATTGCAAATGCTACTGCAGTCCTATTGGTAGGTTTTCACTGGACCTTTCCCCTAAGATTTTGTATCCAACTTTCCACGTCCCGACTGGACTGTCTAATTAATTTAAGTTCTAATTTAGAATGTTACGTCAGTAGCAAGCTGTTACGGTTGACCGTTCTATAGCCAGAATGGTGACGCTGTAGATGATTGACAGGTACTGATGTTAGTTGTCTGAGACGTACAGTCACTTCCATGTTGACTTCTACTGCATCTTGGCTAGTTTTTTAGCTTTCAGGTCAATAACTGGACACCTCCACTGAAGTCAGTATCCATTTATTGCAAATCTCAAATGCCGAATCATGAGCTAAGCTGTGACCTTAACTGAGTTACATAGACTTGTGTGCTTCTTTACAAGGTAACTCTTGAAGCAGAGGTTTGTTAATGGCTGATCCTAGCACGTCTTGGTTCTACCTGTGTAAGGTGGAAGGAGTCACCGTATTCGAATAAAGTATTTCATTCAAAGAAACACATTTTGGATTCTTATTTTATCACTACGTAACATTATACAGAAGTAATGTTAGACCAGATTAATAGAACAATAGCAACAAAGTTTTGCATATTAAAAGAAATCAGTAATATATCCAGTAAATACAAACATGCGTGTGATGGTTACCTGGAACTACTCTATTTTATATAGGCTTGGGAGGTAATTTTGCATAAAGCTGCCGGTGAGAATAAATTTTTTTTCCTCTGCTTCTGCTTTTAGTGCTTGTCCACATTGTAGCACACACTGAAGTTTTTGTGCTGTAATTGCACATTCATTTTTGCGCTGAAGCTCGTGCTGAGAGAGACCCAGTTTGTGTGAGCACAGGGCCATTTCTGCACCATGTTCATATGAACTAGTTTGTGCCAGCAGAGTCAACCTGGGGCCGTTACAGCACAAAATGGGGTGTGCTGCAATTCACACCCCTGCCGTCTACACTGTGGGTGGATCTGTGGAAGAAAACATTGTCCTCGCTCTGCGTTTGTTAGCAACAAGTAGCCAGAGGCAGTTTTATTATGAGCTACAGCAAGTGGAAAAACTGGTTCGGACAGGGGGGGGGGGGGGGGGCACAGGCTTGGACTAGGGGGCTATTTAATTCTACTGTAGCCATTTGGGTCTGGCCTGGAGTCCAGCTCTAGTGCCCTGTGAGGAGATGGGGCTGCAGCTTGAGCCCCAGGGTCCACACTGCAGTTAAACAGTTTTTTACCTGCGCTGAGTGGCCAAGCGCTGTTTTTTAACCGCAGTGTTGACCTACCCTTAGTGCTAGAGACTCGGGTCGCTCTGTCCTCCCAGCTCTTCCCTGCCTCTCAGCTGTCCTCCTCATGCCCTTCCATTGTGCTTGTGACAGCTCTTCCCTCACGTGCTCGCTACAGAATCCCCGCCTGCTCCATCCCCTCATTCCTTATTAAACTTGGATCAGACCTGCCCAGCATTATGGCTCCTAGTTCTCCCAACTTCTTGTTGCCCTGCGTGTCGTTTCCCTCATTTGTCCCGTTCTTTTCCATCTGCATGGACTGGAGTCTGGGACGTGAGATGACCCAGCTTCGTACCTCATAAACAGGCGAGTTTTAAAAGACCCAAAGCTTTTAAGCATGGAATGACCCTCTTGGAATTTCCTAGGATAAGGGTGAAATAAGCAAGGTTTTCTTGGACTCACTGCTGCTGTCTTGCAAGAAAGCACCTGGGTTTGTTTTTAGCCGCAAACTCAGTCCTGCTTCAAGCAACCTTGCCCCAGGTGGGAAGCCAGTGAAACACATCAGCTTAGCTACAGTTCCACTTTGGTTTGGATGCATGGGATTTGCAGTATTTGATTCTATAAGTGCAGGTTCTTTAGACCCAAAGAGGCTGCTTGCGTGCAACGCTGTGGATACAAACTGAGCCGCTGCCGGCTGCTACCCACGCTCGTGGCCCAATGGATTATCAGGGTAGTGATGGAGGCGTGTGGAAAACAATTGAGTTTTGTTTTGCTCCTTCCCAGCGATACACGAATGTCTCTTTCCAGTATTAGAAACCGCTGCTAAGAACCTTTTGCCATGGCTGCCTCCCTGCCACCCAATTGGCAGAGGTAATTGTGAGTAAAATCTTGTTTAATCCAGTTTGCCCATTAACTCTGCCTTCCCGCTACAAACACTGGGCTTGCATGATCTGTAATGGTGAATCTCCGCCTCCAAAAGCAGTGAACGGAACGAGCATTTTCATACTCTCATTCTAAGGCGCTGGGGTTCCATTTGGTTGATTTCGTCTTAGTAATAATTTGAATGCTGTTGTCTACACAAGACCGTGGTCTGTATCCTGTTGATGGTGTATTAGCAAAATGGGTCTTACCTGAAATGCCTTGTTCAGAGAGCAGCACTGATCAGCCAGAAAGCTGAGTGGGTGAGCAGGTTATTCATCGTGCATGGACTTCGGCTTACGCGGTGATTGGTCTGGCTGATCCAAAAAGTGTTTGCAAATGATTCTCTGATGCGCTCCAGTTAGAGCTCACTATTTGCAGCATTCATCCTGAGTTGATCTGCAACAAAGAATTTTCAATGTGAAAAGTCCTGCTGCTGTTAGCATCCTAGGGTTGAAGAGACCTCAGGAGTCATCGAGTCCTACCCTGTGCTCAAAGCAGGACAGACCCCAACTTAATCATCCCAGCCAGGGCTTTGTCAAGCTGGGACTTAAAAACCTCTAGGGATGGAGATTCCACCACCTCCCTAGGGAACCCATCCCAGTGATAGAGTGGTCTCTATTGTCTCTCAGGAGTTGGAGAATGTATAATGTTATTGGCTGAAAACAACACTCAGATACTGCTAATAAAAGACTCGCAAAGCCCCCTCTTCCCATGTCCTGGAGAATTCTTTCCTCTGCCACACATCTCCGTTTGGTCAGGCAGGAATAACCCCAATGCCTCTGGCCAAACAGCTGCAGGACTAGCTTCTCTAAAAGTGTTCCAGCACCTCGAGAGGCAGATGGATTGAATATTGGTGCCTGTCTGCTTGTTTAGGTGGTGAAATGCCTTTGGAAATCTGGCCTGCTAAGAGACAGCTCCTGTGAGGCACTGAGCTCCCCAAAGTTGCAAATGCCACCCCAAAGCTGCAAACCAGTAACCAGCACACTGTGGGGGGATGAGAGATGACATCCCCATCTATACATACTGCAGCACTTCCACTAGTAGGTTCAGTTAAATGGCTCCTCTACAAGCCACCTCTCCCCAAGTGAAAGGCAACATGCCACCAAGCTGCCGTGGTACATTGCCATGGTTACTTTTGATGACATCATCTGTTAGTTCAGAGGGTTTGGAATCAGAGACAGAAAATCCTAGCAGTATTTACCGAGTGAGCACGAGATGATGTACCAGGCCCTGCTAATGCTGGATGCAAGCCAAGAACCATCAGGGAGCATCTAACAGCTCCTTCTGGTTTTCATGCTCCTGTCAAATCCTTTCAAGTAGCATCTCACCCTTTTAATTCACACATTAGGATGATAGACGTTAATGGCACTGCAATCTCGGCTAACACCTTCTCGGCATCCGGCAGCGGGTCGCTCAGTGCTTACGAGAGAAGCCGATCTGCATACCGACATGTTTCTCATCTTGAGGGCAAAATGAAGATGCAAGGAGAGCTGGGCTAATGGATTTTCTGTTTGTTTGTTTGTTTGTGGTGAGTCTGAAAAAATACATTTCTGGTCGAACCAGCCCCCTCCCCTTTAAGTTTTCTGAAATGTTGGCCGGACCATTAAGAAACTTAATTTCCTTAATTTTGTTTTAATCACAAAGTTATTTTCTACAAAAATCAAAACATTTTATTTCGAAGCTGTAACAAAACTCTAATTATTTTGGAATTTAAGGCTTTTTTAGGGAAGCTGACCCAAACCACTTTTTTTCTGAATAATTTTTTGGTTTAAAAAACTCCACCCAATTCCAGGTACATGCAGTGGCTGATCTCTCTTCCCCCCTCGTCTCTGAAGAAGAATTGCTAGCTCACCTCCCCATACTAAACGAGCGTTGACTGCATGCCCTAGATTGTGTGGGTAACAAAATCTAGCTTAACCACCTGTTGAAGTCAGTGACCTAAGCCAAGAATTTACGCACTAGAAACAAGAAAACGATATTTCTCTATACACTGATTGGCAATAGAGTCTATGCTCACTTTTCACCAGCAGTATCATGGCCCATCACTAATCAACTGTCAGACTTTTTAAAGTACTTAAATGGTAGGTGACAAGAGAACATTTTAACTGGTATATGCAGAACAGCTATTCCAAGCTTCCAGAAGCCCTTCAAAAAGTCCAGGGCAAGTGGCCATCTGCTTCCTCCTAGCTTTTAGAACATAACGTAAGAACATAAGATTGGCCTTACTGGGTCAGACCAAAGGTCCATCTAGCCCAGTTGCTTGTCTGCCGACATTGGCCAGCGCCAGATGCTCTGGAGGGGGTGGACTGAAGACAATGATCAGGTGATTTGTCTAGTGCCATCCATCTCTAGCCTCTGACAAACAGAGGCCAGGGACACCATTACAACCCTCTGGCAATAGCCTTTTATGGACCTAACCTCCATGAATTTATTTAGCTTCTCTTTAAACGCTGTCATAGTCCTAGCCTTCACAGCCTCCTCTGGCAAGGAGTTCCACAGGTTGACTATGCGCTGTGTGAAGAACGTTCGCTTATTAGTTTTAAACCTGCTACCCATTAATTTCATTTGGTGTCCTCTAGTTCTTCTATTATGGGAACTAATGAATAACTTTTCTTTATTCACCCTCTCCACACCACTCATGATTTTAATATACCTCTATCATATCCCCCCTTAGTCTCCTCTTTTCCAAACAGAAAAGTCCCTGTTGCTTTAGCCTCTCCTCATATGGGACCTGTTCCAAACCCCTGATCATTTTAGTTGCCCTTTTCTGAACCCTTTCCAAGGCCAAGGTATCTTTTTTGAGGTGAGGAGACCACATCTGTACACAGTACTCAAGATGTGAGCATACCATAGTTTTATAGAGGGGCAGTAAGATATTCTGTGTCTTATTTTCTATCCCTTTCTTAATAATTCCTAACATTCTATTTGCCTTTTTGACCACCGCAGCACACTGTGTGGACGTCTTCAGAGAACTATCCACGATAATGCCAAGATCTCTTTCCTGATTTGTCTTCTTTTGGAAGACTAGCTTCCACACATGGCTAGCTTCAAATGGAAATGCTTCCCCTTCCTACACTTTGGGGCTGTGTCTACATTGGCGCGATCCTGTCTACACTGGCCGCAAGTTCTTGAGCAAGAACACTGACGTTCTAATGTATGAAATCAGTGCTTCTTGCGCAAGAACTATGATGCTCCCGCTCAAGAATAAGCCCTCTTGTGCAATTGTTCCTGTGCAAGAGGCCAGTGTAGACAGGCAACATGAATTTCTTGCACAAGAAAGCCCTATGGCTAAAATGGCCATCAGAGCTTTCTTGTTCAAGAGAGCATCTACACTGGCATGGATGCTCTTGCGCAAAAGCACATCTCTTGCACAAAGGCACATGCCAGTGTAGACGCTCTCTTCTGGAAGAGTTCTTGCACAAGAAGCTGCCAGTGTCGATGTAGCCTGGGTGTGCCACTCAACTTTATACTGACTAGTGTTTTCTTTCAACTCTCTGCCCTTGGGTTACCAACTTACCATTGGGGGGAGAGATTTCCCTTGGGCTGGTAGGATGCCTTCTCTCCAACCATGTCCCCAGTGCTACTGAATTGAATCCCAACACCTGTGGCACGCCCGTCCCCATCAGCCCATTTTACTGAGGGAGAAACCAGCTCAAATTTTCAAAACTGGGCTCCAAGTTTGGGTGATTAACTCATGACACCCCAGGCTTGATTTTTTCTGAGCTGCAGAGCAGCCACCGCCCCTGCTGACTGTATTTGGAGTTGGGGCTACTCAGAGTGTCTGAAAGTAAGATGCCTCATGAGGGGCAACCCTCCCCAAAGCCATTTTTCAAAAATGCGGGCTAAGGAACTTCTAAGGTCACAGGGCATGTCCAGGACAGAGACACAAGGAGCCAGTGTCAAGTCTAAGCCCACTTTCCTTTTAAGAATATTAATTACATTTAATTTAACCATACACTTCCCCAGCTCTGCTGCATGGTTACAGTTGAGGGCTCACCTTGAAGTCTTTTAGGAGGCGCTTCTCCTAGACTGTAGACTGGTTCACAGTGCGACTGGAATTGTAGTTGGTCTGAAAAACGGTATTTCAATTCACCGTGCAAAGGTGTCCTCAGCCCAAAGACCGTTTAGGATTCCTCTCGCAACCGCTCACACCTGGCAGTCCCAAGACGAACAGCAAGGATTGTGCTTGTAGTAAGTTGAGGGTCAGTAACATAGAGTCAGCAGGCTAAGGCCTGCAACATGAAAACAGCAACAGGCCTGCAATCTAGTGAGCAAGACTTTGGTTCAGTAACAGGAACCAAGAAAGAGGCCGTACTGATAACTGTGCGATTGTGTAAGTTAGGTCGAGCATGGAAGGACACAGGGAGGCACTGGGTACAGACTGTAAGCCAAAGGGGAGTAATGGAACATCTTAATAAGAAATGTCTTGGTACAAAAACTCCCTAAAAACGAATGCACAGACCGACCTAGGTTCAGGACCAGGTTGGAATTGACAGCATGAAGGATAGTAAGTGAGCCCCCCTTCCATAAGGTGAGGGGTGGTAACTAGGCAACAGAGGGTGATAACCTGGTACGTAAAGAAATGATGTAAGTTGTTTGTACCTGTCTATAGAAGTACACCGCAGAGGGTGCTCTCCGGCCGACCTTGGGGGGGGGGGCGCACTAGGCGCCTGAACGGCAGGTGTCATTGCCTAAACTTACAGAATGCACAGTAACTTAACTTTGACTAAGTGCTGTTAATATCTGTTATATGGCAATAGGCCTGCCCGGTGTTGGTACCTTGTCAACGCGGGCCATAGTGCCCAGTGGTATAACATTGTACTGATCTCTGTTACCAACTGGTAGAGCTTCGCATTTGACAATAAACCTGCTCGATTGATTTCAAACCTTGCCTGCATCTGTCGTTTCCGGGGCCTCTCAGAGATCTCTTGTGTTGACCCAAGTGAACGGGGTCTAACACTCTAGATAAAGGGAGTACCGATTGTTACGCACGCAGCCGAAAGTTTATCAACGGAGTAGAGGTCCTGTCAGGAGCGCTCCAGGACGACCCTGAGCAGACAACGCTGACACTGACAGTCCAGACCACCGAAGGTACCGAGGTACGAAACTCCGAGGTACGACAGTGCTGTTTCTTTCTTCTGGGTATAGCACCTCGCATGATGGGGTACTGGTGTAAGACTAGAGTGGTAATGATAATACAAGCAACAATAAACTGATATTGTCTTATCCCTGGAGCAGGAAACTTTTTTTGAGGTGGGGGCCACTGACCCCCAGAAAAATCAGCAACACACCCCTCACCGGCAGAGAGGAAGGGTGTGTGCTGGGGGGAGACGTGATCTTCATTGCTGCAGCCTGTTCTTCCATTAGCATGAAGTCTCCATGGCTGCTGGACTTTTTTTCTTCCCCCTTTTAGAGAAAAAGCATCCGTTTCCTGCTCACACGTCTTGCAAGACAAGAGAGATGACCCACCCCTTGGGCAGCAGTCTGTGGTCTGTCCGATGCCAGTTGTGCAAGTAAGCCCAAGTGGAACCAGATTGCGGGTAGGTAAACTCAGAAAGCTTGTAGTGAAGTTTGAAACTACGGGCAGGGGAAAGCCAAGAGGAGCAGAGGAGCACCCAGTTTGAACAGTGACATCCCCCAGGGGAAGATTTAGGAAAGGATATACTCTGTATCCTAACAGAGGGGAGATGGACATTGAGCAAAGCAGACAGACGAAAGAGTATCCTATTCAATTACATCACACGAAGGCAGATAACAGTATAGAATCCCAGGGCTGGCAGAGACCTCAGGAGGTCATCGAGTCCAGCCCCCTGCCCAAAGCAGGACCGATCCGAACTAAATCATCCCAGCCAGGGCTTTGTCAAGGCAGGACTTAAAAACCTCTAGGGATGGAGATTCCACCCCCTCCTTAGAGAAGCCATTCTCATGTGTCACCACCCTCCTGGGTATCAAACGTCTATATTGAGTAGATACCTGTAGGCTGTGTCTACACTGGCAAGTTATTCCGGAAAATCAGCCGCTTGCCAGCTGTCTACACTGGCCGCTTGAATTGCCGGAAAAGCACTGACGATCTAATGTAAAATCATCAGTGCTTTTCCGGAAAAACTATGCTGCTCCCATTCGGGCAAAAGTCTTTTTCCAGAAAAGTGTTCTGGAAAAGGGCCAGTGTAAACAGCACGCGAAAATGACGATCGGGGCTTTTTTGCGGAAAAGCGCGTCTAGATTGGCCACGGACGCTTTTCCGCAAAAAGTGGAAAAGTTTTCCGTTAAAAGCATTTCCTGAAAATCATGCCAGTCTAGACACAGCCATAGTGTGGTAACCGAAACTACAGCCGGATGGGGAATCTCTAAGGTTGAGGGACATGGCCAATGTGCCCTCCTGGCGATCTCTCCATCTCTCTGACCCTGTCTTTGGAACAACCCAAAGGGGAGAAATGGTGCCACTTTCCCCCACAACTCCCAGGGAGGCCAGCGCGGGTTTTGCACGGCACCCAAGGCTGCCCTGTGGGGCTCTGAAAGTCCACGTGAGGCAGTGTGGTTCCCCACGTGGTTCAGATGTGATAGATGAAGCTCCAAGTCATGAACCTCACTATTGCATCTCAGCAGCTGGAGTGAAGGCATTAGGTGCAACTGCTTGGAGACTTCCATTTGAGCTCCCTCTATCCCTCCCATACCACTACCCATTTTTCACAGCTGGTCCCCATCTCCCACAAGCGTGGGAGCGAGCAAGCGCACAAGCGCAGTCACAGGCATGCATCCATTCAGCCCCATAACTGCCAGGCTCTGGATACAAAAGAGCCACAACTGAGCCACCTGCCTCTAGAGCAGCAATCCCAAAGCAAGAGGAACAGCATGGCCTGAGCCTATCGCTAACAAACCAAGGGACCCGATGTCTAGTCCTCTGCTACTGGCCTCAGGCAAGTGGCTTCACTGCTTGCTGATGCGACATCTCCTGTCTGCAAGAGATGAGAGTGCAATATTTCACCAGAGCAGGCTGCTGAGAGATTTACCAGATGTCCCCATTTTTATATGGACAGTCCAGGTAGCTCTTAACCCTCCACTCCCTCCCAATGTTTCACACTGGCTATCTGGTCACCCTGCTGGTTCAAAGCACTGTGAGTGCAGGTCCACAGGCTAACCATGTCCCGACTTTTGAGTTTCTGGCTGTTCCGTCACGTTATTTTCTACAGCTAGTTCTGGTCATGTGACCGCACCATCTCAAACCAGGGGAATCTGGAGATCAAAGGATAAGTCTCGGCAGTTTGACCAAAGCAGGTGCTGCAGTCACATTCTCGCTAGACTGGGCACAGAGGTGAGCCCACACAACTGTGATTTATAATAAACCTTGCTCTGAGAACCAGACCACCCCTCCAGGGCCCACGTCTTATACACTCAATCATGTAGGGCTACTCATGGGATAAATGAACTGGCCCTAAATTAGCATCTCCCACCTTTTAGGACCAGCCATTCAGATGCTGGTCTCCATTTTTGTGAACAGACTATAGGACACTTAGTTTAAGTGTATACCATATCTACTGCCTCCTGTGCTACCATAATGCAGATACATAATAATAAACTGCCCAGTTTGTTGGTGCAAGCCTAAATTCTCAGGCATCTAAGAGCCCAGTCCCTCTTCTGAAGTGCTTATAGGCTAAATAGCCAAGACAAAAGGGGAAACGGAGGAAGTGATTTGCCCAAGATCAGAGCTAGGAATTGAACCTATGCTGCTGACACTTAGCTTAGTGCCCTATCAGGCAGTCCAGCCTGGCGTTTCAAGTTCCAGGGATAAAACAGTGTCTGATAAAGGGAAAGCCTGGTTAAAATATAGGCTTTAAATGTAGGGAACGTTGTTGTAGAGCATGACAAGAGGCCATATCGGTAGTTGTGGTTTAGTCTAGTCCCAGCCTTTACTTAAAGGACAAATGTTACCAGCTCATGCTTCTGTTTACCATGCACACAAACAAAATCCAATGCAAATGTGAGCTACTCATACATTTCCATGGCGAAGACCCCGGTGCTTTGCATGCAGTGGGTAAAAAAGGAAAGGGGCAATTTAGGCGGAACACTTTGATTTTATTATTGTTGGCTTGGCCGTAATGTCTAGGAACTCAAGTCATGGCCCTGCACTGTACACAGCACAAAAACCCTAACGTTTAAAAAAAAATAGCCTAAAACCAAGGGCATTAAAAAGCATTCTGCCTTCAAACCATGTGATTTAGTTTCACGTTTTACCATTGAGGGAGGAAGAGGGCAGGATTTGGTGCTGTGTGATACGGGAGCAAGGTGGGAATGGTCCAGCTATTGTGGGGACCTTTCCTGGCTTTTTACATTACCTTGGTGACACGGGGTCATGAAAGGATTTGAGTCTGTGCTACCATGTCCTTTCCCCAGAGGCCTGCCTGACCACAAGGACTCCCCTTCCACTCTGCTGAGTGGCACAGACCTCGTAACCCTGACAAGGCTGCCTTAGGATTCCTGGGGGGTTTGACCTCCCAGTACTTAGGTCAGTGGTTAGGGTGTCTCCACTTCAGGGTGGGCTTTCCACGCTGGACCCTTCCTGTCCCCGATCAATGCATACAGTGCAACGCAAACATAAGTTATTAAACCGTAATAAGGTTTAATAAAGGGAAAATGGAAAAATGAGGGGAAAATGGAAAAGGCTAGCAGAAAACGCACAACCCTGCTCTGGCATGGGGGCATCACACTCAGCCACAGTCTGTCCCTCACAGGCCTCAGGCTCTGGTTGTGCTGCAGGGAGGGGGTCAGTCGGACACTTGCTCATGCAGTGCCCATGAAGGCTCTAGATGGCAGGACCCTGCATCAACCCCCCCCCGCCCCGCATTGGCATTATGGCCTCTTGGCAGAGGGCATCTTCTGGATTGCTCCAGTCTGCCCCAGTGCTGCTGCTGCCCTGCCGATAGGGCATCTCCCCGGGTTGCTCCTTTGGCTTGGGTTTCTGCAGCTCCTCTCACAGGTCTGCTCTCTGGCTGCTTCTAGGTCTCTTGCTTGCTCTCCCTCGCTCAGGCTGCTTATCCCGGGCTCTCTGGCTCTGCTTCCCAGCTCAGCCTGGGGCCAGGTTCCCGCTGCTTTCTCTTTAGCCCAGCAGCCCAGGCAGTTCCAGCTTACAAGCAGGTAGGAACACCTGGCCTCCTGATGCTGTCAGTCGGCTGACCTGGTGCACTGGCTTCTCCCCATTGCTCTAGGCCAGCCTTAGGACTTCTGGGGCCCTATGGAGTCCTGTTAAGCTGGTGCCAACTATGCTCGACGGCAGGCCGGGGGAGGGAATGATGATATTTTTTTAGCGGTGGGACTGTAGAATCTTCAGCAACATGCTAATGAAATAGGCCCTTCGTTGAACACTGGCTATGTACTGTCATTGTACTGTGAGTCGACAGTTTCAGACATACGCCTGTCCAAGGCTCCATTACCCTTGGCTGGCTCTTTCACAGGTTCAGCATTCTGCTCATCGCTAAGGCAGGCTTTCTGCCTTGTAAGTTAACTAAATCCTCTCCAGAGCCTCACGGGGACTGTCAGGCTACGTCTAGACTGCAGGTTTCTTGTGCAAGAAACTTTTTGCGGAAGAGACCTTCTGCAAAAACGTCTTGTGCAACAGCAGGTCCACACTGCAAAAGCGCATCAGGAAAGTGATGCGCATTTGCTCAACAGAGCATCCAGACTGCATGGATGCTCTCTCGCAAGAAAGCTCTGATTGCCTTTAGCAGACTGGCCATCTGGGCTTCTTCCGATAGGCTGTTTTTGCACAAAAAAACCCCATTTCCCATCCACGCTCCCCTTTTTGCGCTAGAGTTCTTGCACAGAAAGGAGTTATTCCTCGTAGAAAGAGGACTCCCTGTACTGCAAAACCCCCTCTGTACAGGGAATCGACAGAACATTTTCTTGCACAAAACCACGCTTGAGGCGTGGACGCTGCACGAGTTTTTGTGCAAAAACTCTGTAGTGTAGACATAGCAAGAGGAAGGATCAATGGGAAATCAGAACCCTGGGTCTGAGGCTTTTAGTCCTGGGAGCTAGTCACGCAAAGCTGCCCAGCCCAGTACACAGGGGTTTGGGATAAGGGCTTCTACTTATTAACTGTACTAGCTACTACCTGGAGCTGCTCCGGTCTGAAACTGAAGTACTTTTTGTTTGTTTTTTTTAAATGCAAAATGCCCATGCGTTACTTCACTGATGGTACTTTTTGAAAAGGAAGGAAAAGGAGAGCTGCAGGTTTTGGGGTTGCCTCCTTCCAGTTGGCTCTCTCCCCCCGCCCCTGCAGCCTGCAGGCTGTCTGGTGGGGGGAGGCAGGCTCTGGGGGCTGCCCCCTTCCATTTGCCTCTCTTCAATGGCCCCCTGAAATCTCTCTTGGGAGGGGGAGGTGAGGATCTGGGGGTTGGCCTCCAGCAGCCCCCCCTGCAGACTTTCTGGGGCAGAGGCTTGGCTTGGGGTCTGCCCCCAGCCTCCAGCAGCCCCTTCACAGCCTGCAAGCTGTTGGGAGGTGGTGAGGCTCAGGGAGATGCTTCCCCCTCCAGCTGCCCCCCACAGCCTGCAGGCTATAGAGTCATAGAACACTAGAACTGGAAGGGTCCTCGAGAGATCATCAAATCCAGTCCCCTGCCCTCACGGCAGGACCAAGCACCATCTAGACCGTCCCTTGTTCTACCCTGCTCTTAAATATCTCCAGTGATGGAGATTCCACAACCTCCCTCAGCAATTTAGTCCACTGTTTAACCACCCTGACAGTTACGTTTTTTTCTAATGTCCAGCCTAAATCTCCCTTGCTGCAATTTAAGCCCATTGCTTCTTGTCCTATCCTCAGAAGCCAAGAACAATTTTTCTCCCTCCTCCTTGTGACACCCTTTTAGATACTTGAAAACTGCTCTCATGACCCCTCTCAGTCGTCTCTTTTCTAACTAAACAAGCCCAATTGTTCCAGTCATTCCTCATAGCTCATGTGTTCTAGACCTTTAATCATTTTTGTTGCTCTTCTCTGGACCTTCTCCAATTGCTTAAGCTGGGAAAATTGTAGCAAGAACAAACAAACAACATGGGAAGTGGAAAGGCCATTCGTTTTTTTTTTTTAATTCTATTTTAATTGTTCAAGTGGTTCTTGGTAACACAGGCAGCGAATTTGAACCAGGCACTGTCCTTTTAAAACCCCTTGGTGTCCCGAAAACTTTGCTGTTGCTAAACATAAGTGGTCAGTTGCTTGTTTTGTGGCCTGGTGGATGCCAATGGCAAATGCCAACACTCTACCTCTCATGGCTTCGTGACCTTCGCTCTGGAATTTGAAGAACGATGATTTATTGTGAGAGGGAGAGCTGCGTGCCCTCAGCACCTCTCAGGAGTTTATCATTCATATTAATGTGGCACCTAAAAGTCATGGGACCCTTTGTGCTAGGCGCTGTACAACCACTGAGCTAAAAGATACTCTTTGCCTCCAAAGAGCTCACCATCTAAACAAGAGTTAGCAGAAGTCTTAGCCCTTAGTGACCTTCGTGTCAGGCTGCTGGCGAGCAGACACCTGGAAAACACAAGTCTGACTCCTGGCAGAGCTGGTTCAGTCCTTCATATTTCAGAGGCAGAGTCTACTCAGTTTGGCTCGGCTGGTAGGAGAGTGACAGGTGCCAGTCTTAGGGGCGGGTGAGCTGGGCCGTCACCCGGGGCTGCCATTTTCAAGGGACCTCCAACAGAGCTGGTCTTAGGTGCAGACCACGATCGCATTTCGGCCCGCTCTCTCGAGGATTTTTTTTTGCTTGACAAATTTTTGTCCGGTATTTTTTTAAACCATCTGGCAACCCTACGGGCGAGCCGGGCAGTTGCTCGGGGCCACCAATTGGTTAGGACTGGCCCTGCCTACCAAATCCAAGTTCTGTGTGGCCATTCAGATCTCCGAGGCCAGCCTGGATTTTAGCATCCCTCTCTGGCCAGATGGACCCTGCAGAACTCAGAAGTGACTCTAGATCCATGTGACGGGCTAGCGGGGATAGAAGTGCTCCTAATTTCTTGTGGCTGGAAAGGCACTTGCCCCATTAGCAGTGGGGCAATAGTGAAATCTTGTGATGATAATTAGGTGCTAGGGTTGCCAGGTGTGCAGTATTGGCCTGGACAGTCTGGTATTTGCAGCCTCTGTCCGGTTAAAAAAAAGAAAATACTGGACATGTAAAATGTCTGGTATTTTCTGTTTTTCTCAGACAGAAGGCTGCTTGGGACATTCCTCCCCTGCCGCATCTGGTGGTGGTGGTGGTTGGGGGGGGGGGGATTTAAAGGAGCAGTGACTCTTTTTTTTTTTTTTTTGCTCAACAACTTTGGTCCCCTTTTTTTCACTCAACCAATTTTTTTCCCGCCATGTTCAGTATTTTTTGTGAAAGTATCTTGCAACCCTACTAGGCACTTGTGTCTCAAAGTGCTGTACAAAGAAGGTCAGTATCACCACCTTACCGATGGGGGAAACTGAGGCACAGAGCGGAACAGCAAGCTGCCCACGGTCATGCCGGAAGTCAAGGACAGAGGGCTAGGAATAGAATCCTCACTCCCCTTGCCTCTGACCCATGCTGTAGTTGCTAGCCCACACTGCCTCCCATTTCTCTCAGGGTAGATCCCGGGGCCCTGTTCCCTAGAACACAGGAAATCACACACTTTACACAATTAAATCTTCCTCTGTCGTTGTCCAGGAGTCGGACCTAGCACAATGGGGCCTGGATCCTAACTGGAGGCCTCGGAGTACTACCAGATACACACACTCAGAGATGGCCCTTTACAATAGGGGCACAACTATGCAGGAGCCACAGGCATTTGATAGTGAAACGCAAATCTTCTAGCAGGGATTAAGCTCCTGCTCTTTCTCTTCATGCGCAGGATGAATTTAAATCAATTCCCTTCCACGGCGAATTGGTGCTGCGTCTGCTTGCAGGGTGAGTTGCCTGTGTGAAGCTGGCAGCTGCAGCACTGACAGGCCGGCATATAGAGAGGAAGAATTAGCAGGGTGTGTGTGAGAAAAGACCAGATATTGTGGCAAGTTATCGTGGCCTTGAGAAACCAGACTCAGGGAGGACACTCCCCTCCCCAACCTCCACCCCTTGATAACTAGATTCCTGTCTACAGGGAAGAAAAAGAAACTTGAGCTAATTCCGGGAGTCAGATGACCCCCAGGCCCAATGGCGAACCTGCCACGCTGGCCTTTCAAGAACCGTCTCTGGCCACTGCTCACCAGAGCGGCTTTCAAGAGCTGTAGTTGATCAGTGCTCAATATCCACCTGCAATTAGCATAGGATATCCTGTGCACAGAGTCCTACGCAGAGCCACTGATCCAGAAATCCTAATTTTCAACCAGATCTCTCACCCCTTGCAGGTGTTACACGAGGAGCTCCCCCCCAGCCATATTTACCATCACAATTCAGCCCAAGCTTTTGAAAGTGACAGGTGGTGGCGGGTGCCTGAAGTGGAGGGAACCAGCATTTCGAGTGGCTACACTCAGAGGCTGTGTCTAGACTGGCCAGTTTTTCTGGAAAATCAGCCGCTTTTCCGGAAAAACATGCCAGCTGTCTACACTGGCCGCTTGAATTTCCGCAAAAGCACTGACTTCCTACCGTAAGAAATCAGTGCTTTTTGCGGAAATACTATGCTGCTCCCGTTCGGGCAAAAGTCCCTTTTGCGCAAAAGTTTTGCACAAAAGGGCCAGTGTAGACAGCTCAGATTTGTTTTCCGCAAAAAAGCCCCGATCGCGAAAATGGCAATCGGGCTTTTTTGCAGAAAAGCGCGTCTAGATTGGCCATGGACGCTTTTCCGCAAAAAGTGCTTTTGTGGAAAAGCGTCCGTGCCAATCTAGACGCTCTGTTCCGAAAATGCTTTTAACAGAAAACTTTTCCGTTAAAAGCATTAGTGGAAAATCATGCCAGTCTAGATGTAGCCATAGTGTTCTGAAAAATCAGGCCCCTTTAAAAGTTGCCTCGGAGGGTATGTCTAGACTACATGGCTCCGTTGACTGAGTTTACTAGACATAGACATAATCGCTGCTTCATTTACAGCAAAATGGCCGCCGCGCTATGCCAATCAGCTGTTTGGCGGCATAGCGGGACAGTCTGGATGTGCCGCGGTCGACAAGGGAAGCCTTTGTTGACCGCCCCAGTAAACCTCATTTCACAAGGCATACCGGAGCGGTTGAAAAAGGCTTCCCTTGTTGACCGTGGCGCATCCAGACTGCCCCGCTGTGCCGCCAAACAGCTGATCAGCACAGCGCGGTGGCCATTTTGATTTAAATGAAGTGGCCGCTTCATTTTTCCTACGTCTAGTAAACTCATCTACATGGCTCCGTCGACGGAGCCATGTAGTCTAGACATACCCTAGCTGTGAGAAAATCTCTGGTCACTACTGAAAACATAAACCCTAAGCCAGGGGTGGGAATCTTTTTAGGGTCAAGGTCTGCTGACCCACAATAAAATCAGCCGGGGCCTGCACACAAGTGAGAAGCAAAACCAGACAAAGAAAATAAACCCAACCCCGCCTCACTGATGTGGCCCCTGACTGAGAAGGAGACCGACACTCCCCACATTTGCCTCTCACAGCAGAGCCTAAGGGGGCCCAGACTTTTGGGTGCTCCAGCCCTGCAGCGGGGCAGTAGAGAGGCTGGAGTGGGGCAGCACAGGCTCCCCAATGTTGGGGGGAGCCCTGAGCCTTGTGGCCGGATCCAGGCAAGCTGGGGGCCACATCCGGCCCCCAGGCCTGAGGTTCCCCATCCCTGCCCTAAACAAATAAATCGTTGGGTCCCACGCCTGCTCCTGGGGCTCCCCGGGGCTTTGGAACCGTGCTTTTCTACTGTAAATTATATACGTAGTTCTTGGAACCAGAGGAAACTGACTGCACAGAGACGGGGAAATGACTAGACACACCAGCGTCTTCCAATTTGTCAATCCCAGTCTACCCTTGCCCACTGGAAGTCTCAGCTTGGCCAGAATCCTGCAGCAGGCCAGTGGCTAAAGGAAGACCAGAATCCAGCTCTCCAGGCCAGTAACCCTAGCAACGAGGCCCTGTTGCCTCCCCATGGATAGGAGCCTGATTGATTTCTGCTGAGCGCCGGCCCAACGCACAGGCAGAGCCATCTTTCATCAAACACCAGCCTCATGCCCGCCGTCTCTTAAAAAGCATTTCCTTTTCCAGACCAGGCGTGTCCCATCCAATGCATAGCCCTGCCCATGGCAATGCAACAGTCCATGCAAAATGTAAACACACACAAATCCATCTGGCCCAGCCCTTGACATGTATGGAAATAAGTCAGGTGAAATTTGTGAACATAGGCACCTGATTGGCAGTCCCAGCACTGGCTGAGCCTGGGCAAGAAACCACCCCCGGGTGCTCGCTAGCAGCTACTTCGAAAGGCACCGTGGAGCCATGAGGAGCACCCTGGCGTCAGCTGTGTGCATTAGTGTCATGCTGGCTATGGTGGGCTCAGAGACGCAGTATTCTGATTTCCATCTGCCTGGGGATTACCTGCTCGGGGGGCTTTTCTCGCTGCATGCTGAAACTATGAGCAGCCCCCATCTCAGCCACTCGGTGGTGCCCACGTGTCAAGCGTAAGTTGGAAACAGGCGTTGCCGGGGCTGGGGGTTTATGAAATAATTTTGAGGCTCATGGGTTTGTTCCTGGGGAAGGGGGAGGAAGGAAGGAGTTTGGGGCTGAGGCATCTTTCTGGGTGTTGTAAACCTGGGTTCTGTTCCTCCCTTGGCCACAGACTTAGACTCCTAGGCTACGTCTAGACTGGAACGATTTTCCGCAAATGCTTTTAACGGAAAAGTTTTCCGTTAAAAACATTTGCAGAAAAGAGCGTCTAGATTGGCACGGACGCTTTTCTGCAAAAGCACTTTTTGCAGAAAAGCGTCCGTGCCAATCTGGATGCGCTTTTGCGCAAAAAAGCCCCGATAGCTATTTTCGCCATCGGGGCTTTTTTGCGCAAAACAAATCTGAGCTGTCTACACTGGCCCTTTGGCACAAAAGCTTTTGCGCAAAAGGACTTTTGCCCGAACAGGAGCAGTATAGCATTTCCACAAGAAGCACTGATTGTCAGTGTTCTTGCGGAAATTCAAGTGGCCAGTGTAGACAGCTGGCAAGTTTTTCCGCAAAAGCAGCTGCTTTTGCAGAAAAGCTTGCCAGTCTAGACACAGCCCTAGGGTGGGAAGAGACCTCAGGAGGTCATTGAGTCCAACTCCCTACTCAAAGCAGGACCAACCCCAACTAAATCATCCCAGCCAGGGCTTTGTCAAGCTGGGACTTAAAAACCTCTAGGGATGGAGATTCCACCCCCTCCCTAGGGAATCCACCCAGGGCTTCACCACCCTCCTAGGGAAAGAGTTTTTCCTAATATCCAACCCAGACCTCCCCCACTGCAACTTGAGACCATTGCTCCTCGTTCTGCCATCCGTCACCACTGTGAACAGCCTCTCCCCATCTCCTCTGGAACCTCCCTTTAGGAAGTTGAAGGCTGCTATCAAATCCCCCCTCACTCGTCTCTTCTGTGTGCGACCGGGGACAAACCATTTAACTTTCACGCCTCGGTTCTGGACAGCAGGCACCTAAACTAGCAGCCCCTTTGTCAGAAGTGGTGAGCTCCCACAGCTGGGATGGACTGAGTTCTCATAAAAGCCTATCAGCTGAGGAGGCCATCAAGTGCCCAAAATGAACCACCCACATTTGAAAGTGACCCAATCAGTATTAAAATATCTCCAGGGCACAGCAAATGCTTCAAATGACACAAAAAGTGATCCGCTGTTTGATAGTTTAAATGAATAACATAAGAACAGAACAGAACAACGGCCATCCTGGGTCGGACCAATGGTCCATCTAGCCCAGTATCCTGTCTCCTGACAGTGGCCAATGCCAGAAGCCCCAGAGGGAGGGATCACAACAGGGAATCCTCACGTGATCCCTCCCCTGTCACCCACTTCCAGAGAAACAGAGGCTAGGGACACCATTCCGACCCATCCTGGGAATGAAGCCCAGAGCGGCTAAGCACTCAAAGTCATACATTTGCAAAGTCAGCAGCTTGGCTCCCCCAGAAGTCCTGGCTCCCGTGATCTTAACCAGACGCTAATCTTGGCCCAGTTGGTGGAGGAAAACACTGTGGAAATCCTGTAGCAATCATAAGAAACTAGCAGAACGTGTCGTCTCTCCCCACTTTCGGATAGCAGGCTACTATACTAACGGAGGACGTTACTCCCGGAGTTCCACCGGTAGAGGCCTATGCTGAAGGGTTGTGGTTCAAACCCCCTCTCTCTCATATAGAACTTTTCATCAGTAGATCCCACAGCATTTAGGAAAGGATGTAACGATCCCTATCCCCGTGTGACAAATGGAAAACGAGGCCCAGAGAGGGGAATGGGATCCATGTCCCTTTTGGACAGAGCACTGGACTGAGACTAAACACCATGTTGCTTCCCGTAATCTGGGCCCATTATGCTCCTGGCTCCAACGGACTCCCTGGTCTTCCAGGAGTGCCATATTCAGGGAAGAATTTGGGCCCCAGTCCTGAAGCGAGAGAGAGTTCCTCATGCTCAGCACGTACAGAGTTGGGCCCAGGGACTTAAGACTACCCTAAGGGGGGAGAGGGTATTTTGGCCCTCTTTGAAGCTCTGCAGAACCCCAGAGCCAGACGTGGTCTCTCCTCGGATATGCTCTTGCACCCACCGCTCATTGTTTTACACCCCTCCTAGGTACAAACTGAAGATCTCAGGCTACAGCTACCTCCGGGCCATGAGGTTCGCAGTGGAACAGATCAACAATTCCAGTACCCTGCTGCCTGGTGTCTCCCTAGGCTACGAGATGGTCGACGTCTGTTACTTCACCAACTCCATTCACCCCATCTTGTATTTCCTCTCCAACCAGCACGCTGTGGTGCCGCTGCACAGTAACTACACTCACTATCTCCCACGGGTGCTGGCTGTCATCGGCCCAGACTCCTCACAGGCAGCTGTCACAGTGGCCCACATATTGAGCCTCTTTCTCGTGCCACAGGTACGTAGGTGCCCATACTAGGGCAGGACAAACCTTCCAGGGCTTGCCCCCTAACGACTGCCTGAACATTTTCCCTGGGCATTGATTGGAAGGGAGAGCAGCAGCCCCCAGTGGCTTCAGCATGCTCAAACCTCCCAGTGAGGCGTGCCCAAGACACAACTGGCTGGTCTCCTCGCTTGGGCATCTCCTTAACTTTCTGGAACTGGGACATCCTCCAGTTCTGTAGCATAGACCCAGGGTCGGCCCACAACATTTTGGTACCTGAGGCGGGGAGCTCAAATGATGCCCCCATGCTCCAAAACTTTGAAAAGTCTCAATTCTTCCCTTCTTCCTCCAGCACAGCACTTCACCATCTCTGTGAATCTAGAGCAGAGAGACTACGTATTCACCAGCAGCAGACACAATTTCTACACTCTGGGTCCTAGTGGAGCCCCCTCAGTCTGGCACCTGAGGCGGCCATCTCAGTTCGCTTCTTGGTGAGGCCAGCCCTGTGTAGACCAGCCCCTAATTTGCGCAGTGGAACAGCATTAAGGTGACAATTCAGAGAAAGCCAGTCCGTAAGGCGGGGGCGGAGAACCATTTTTGGGCCACTCACCCACAGAAAAATCAGTCGGGGGCTGCACACAAGTGAGAAGCAAAAAACAAAACAAAAAAAAACCCTCACTGACCTGCCCCCCCCCCTCAGCTGAGAAGGAGAAAGACACTCCTCACATTCTCTTCGCACACCAGAGCATAGAGGGGCCTAGGCTAGTAGATTTTGTGAGCTCCAACCCTGTGGTAGGGCGGCAGGGGGGCTGGAGTGCAAGCACAGGCTCCCTAATGCTGGGGGGAGTCCTGAGTCTCAGGGGCCAGATTCAGGCAAGCCAGGGGCCACATCAGGCCCCCGGGACTGAGGTTCCCCCACCCTTGCCCTAAGTCAATACACCCTCTACAACTCAGACATGACTTGCACCCTGTACAACATCTTTGGCTTTGTTTAACAGATTCCCTTCCCTGTTCTTCCCTGCCCCCAGATCTCTTACACAGCCACCACGGACACTCTGAACAGCCATGAAACCTTCCCCGCAGTCTTCCGCGCCACCTCCGGCATGGAGCAGCAGATCGTGGCCATGCTGCTCCTGCTGAGGAAGTTCAAGTGGAACTGGATTAACGTTCTGTACAGCGACGATGATTACGGGCGGCAGAACCTGAAGCTCCTGAGGGCCCGGGCCAGGGGGATCTGCGTGGCCTTGCAGGACATCATCCCCGTGCCCCGCAGCAGCCAGCTGCTCCCGCAAGAGTTGGAAGTGAAGATCCAGGCCATTGTCCGCAACGTCATCGCCAGCACGGCCAACGTGGTCATCGTCCTGTCCTTGGAGATGACGCTGCCGTTCTTCTTCCAAGAAGCCATCCGCCAGAATGCCTCGGACTTGGTGTGGATCGCCAGTGAAGCCTGGGCCATTGAGCCTACCCTGCACAACATCACTGACATCAGGAGGGTGGGCACCATCCTGGGGGTGGCTGCAAAAGAATTCTCCATCCCTGGCTTCGGTGACTTCAGGGTCGGCCAGGCAAAAGGAACCAATTGGCAGCCGGGGGACCAAAACACGTGCAACCAGGAGTGTGACCAGTGCATCAGAGCTGCCCGAGCTGTAGACCAGAGTCTGAGAGCCCAAGGCGAGCGAATAGACTTCAATGTCTACTCTTCTGTCTACATTGTGGCTCATGCTTTACACAGACTGCTGGGCTGCAACGCCACCGGATGTCACAAGCGGCCAGTTTACCCCTGGCAGGTTGGCCACATGCTTGCACTGAGAAATCCAAGCCATGTTTTAGGGGTGTGGGGGCAGGGGGGCTTGGGGCATAGGAAACGTGCTGTAGAGTCTTTCACCTTCAGCCCATGCGGCTAGGAACAGGAAGGTGTTTGTTAGTTTCTCATGGCTGCTTGGTGATTTGCATCAGAGAAGTCAGTTGACCCAACCCAGTTCCTAGCAGAATAGTCCTAGTCTAGAGTGCAGAGAAGCTTGCCCCAGAGCTGTGTGGCTGTCCAAGAAACACAGTGTCTTTGAGCATTTCTACCAGCTGCCTGCCAAACAAACTATAAATGGGTTTCCATAAGAACAGAATAAGTTCAAGGAAAATATGTCCATGTATGGCTACTAGCCAGAATGGGCAGGGATGTGGAGATGGATCATCTGATAATTGCCTCCTCTGTTCATGCCTTCTGAAGCATCTGGCATTGGCAATGGTTGGAAGATACTGGGCTAGACCCATTATGGCCATTCTGATGTTCCTGTATAGAACTTAGATATAGCTGCCCCCTGCTGTAACCTGAGAGACTCCATTCCCTTTCCAGAGCTGAGATAGACAGACAGACAGACACTGTGAGACTGTCAGGATTCCTGGGCTCTGTTTCTCTCTTCATAGAGTTAGTAAGAAAGTAAGAATTTACATTAAAATTGTAAGGCTAACCAGTGTCTCTTAAGTGACTTGCCACAAGATGTCAGTTATTTAATTTTCTTTATTTTATATAGGAATTAGATACAGTGCTCCTGCCAGCTAATTGCTAAGTTATCGGCCCCCACTTCCCCCGCAAAACAAATCTAGAGTTTTTTCAGTGCCATAATAGCCTCTGGAAAGAGGTGGTGTGTATGTGTGTGTGTGTGTGTGAGGATGGATGGAGTTGGTCCCCCTCCATTTGCTGCTTGGCTTGTATTGAGCATACTCAGTAACATTGCTAAAGCTGCTGTCCTCAGTCTGCTCCCCCCCCATGCTCTCCCTTTTCTTCCCTTCCCATCATGACATGCACAGATCAGCCTTCCCTTATCAAAATTGGAAATGGTGCCCCTGCGTTGCCCTTACTCTATCTGACCCATTGTGATCAACAGGGTGCAAGACACAGAGGTGTGAACATAAAATCTTGGGGTTCTTAGGTCTCTTGCAAAGCCAGCAGAGTTCCTGGGGAGTGAGCTGGCCTCTCTTCCAACTCATGCATCGGCCTGATTGATCGAGTTGTAGGATTTTGGGGAGGATACGTAAGCCAGAGGAGCCCAGTTTGACTTTTAGATCCAAGGGCGAGTTTGCCATGCTGGCTCTGTCAACTGAGACTATTGACCCGGGATGACTGAGTAGAAACGCTCACGACTGCTCTTTAGGCAAAACTGCACTTTCAGGAAGTGCCACCAATCTAATAACTTCATCGCCTAGCAGTGCATATGCGTTGCTCATCTCCCCTTTCTCCATTTGCAGCTAGCCCCAGAGGTGAGTCGCGTGAACTTCTCTCTGCTGGAGAAGAGGATCAACTTTGGAGAGAAAGGCGACACTCCAAACGGCTTCGAGATCATCCAGTGGCAATGGGACCAACCCAACTCCCCTTTTAAGAAAATTGCCTCTTACAGCACAAAGAACCGGCAGATGCAGTTCGTTACGTCGAACATCTCCTGGCACACCCCAAACAACACGGCAAGTTCCCTCCACCCATTATCACCCACCTCATGAAACTATGGCAAATCGTGGAACTACAAGAGCAAAATCCAGGGGAGGCGGGCTTAGAGCTAGGCCCCTCTTTGTGCCTCAGTTTCCCCATCTGTAAAACAGAGAATGATACGTACATCTTTTATCATGTGCCTTGAATGCAGCTAATGCGAAGTGCTAGATTGGAGTGAGGGATTATTGTGCCAGACTTACCCACATACACGGGACTGGTGCATGTAAATCCTCTCTCTTGGGCAACAAAATGAACAGTGACAAGAAAAGGGGTCAGCATGGGCTGCCGGTGCAAGACTCGTGCATACAGTAACAAAGCTTGAAAATTCAAAATTGCTTTAAAATTCGAAATTGCCTACAGCCAGAAGAATGTTCCTCCAGCTCTTTGTCTGGCTCGACAGGGACACCCAGTGGTTGGTTCGGGTACTCCCGGATAAGTGCTATGCCCATCCCTCTTCTCTGCTTAAAGGTCAAGCAGTGGCTGGATTGTTCTCAGGAATGCTTTGCTTATGGCCACCCCAAGAAATCAATGCTCGTCTTTTTGCCATTGGAACATGGGATTCAGCCATCAGATATACATACCAGTTATAACCTTCCCAGCAAGTTTACCAAGAGGGGCACAGTCTAACCTGTCCCCAGCTTAAAGGAAAAACTCAAAAAACAACTAATATTCTAGCAGCACCTTAGAGACTAATGAAACATGTAGATGGCATCATGAGCTTTCATGGGAACAGCCCACTTCTTCAGATGAATGGCGTTATGAAAGGTCTAGTTTCTAAATAAATAGGGGATTGGGTGTTATAGGAATCAAAATTTCAGGCCAATTTCACACGCCAACTCCACAGGGAAGCCTTAGAATTTAGCTTCATTTACAAGTTTATTCATACCTCTGTGATAGGAATCAAACACAAGTTCTAAGGCTTCCCTGTGGAGTTGGCTTGTGAAATTGGCCTGAAATTTTGATTCCTATAACACCCCATCCCCTATTTATTTAGAAACTAGACCTTTAATAATTCCATTCATCTCAAGAAGTGGGCTGTGCCCATGAAAGCTCATGATGCCATCTACATGTTTCATTAGTCTCTAAGGGTACGTCTAGACTACATGCCTCTGTCGCCAGAGGCATATAGATTAGGCTACCAGACATAGTAAAATGAAGCGGTGATTTAAATAATCGCCGCTTCATTTAAATTTACATGGCTGCCGCGCTGAGCCGACACACAGCTGATCAGCTGTGTGTCGGCTCAGCGCGATAGTCTGGACACGCGGGTGTCGAGATCAAAGGTATTTGTCGACCACCCAGGTAAGCCTCCTGGGATGAAGTTTACCTAGGATGTCGCCACCCGCGCGTCCAGACTATCGCGCTGAGCCAACAAACAGCTGATCAGCTGTTTGTCAGCTCAGCGCGGCAGCCATGTAAATTTAAATGAAGCTGCGATTATTTAAATCGCCGCTTCATTTTACTATGTCTGGTAGCCTAATCTACATGCCTCTGGCGACAGAGGCATGTAGTCTAGACGTACCCAAAGGTGCTGCTAGAATATTAGTTGTTTTTTAAGTTTTTCCAGTTACAGACTAACTCCACCACCACTCTGACCCTATTTAAAGGTAAAGCTTATTATGTGGTTGGCATTATCCTAGCTCTGTATCCCCTTGTCTGTCTCTGGTATGGCTGAATTGGATCGTAACTGTTATGGAGCATTTACAATCCTTCTGGCTCACCTGGAGGTTGCTATAAGGTCATCATTGTTTTCCTCTAATTCCCTTTTACCTAGGTCCCGATTTCAGTCTGTTCCCAGGCATGTGCTTTTGGGCAGCGGAGGAAGCCCAGAGGTGGGAGCAGCTGCTGTTTTGAGTGTATCGATTGCAAAGCAGGGACTTTCCTCAACGAGAGCGGTAAGGCACCTGCAGCATACACGCCTGCACACCCTTTGTTTTCACATCATCCTCTGGTGCTTGTTCCCAGCAGAAGGTGGTGTCAAACTAATGGGCTTTAGTACAGGCAAGTGCGTGAGACTCTCTTGCCTGGGTAATGCAGGAGGTAAGACTAGATGACCTTGGAATGTAGACAAGGAATACCTGTTACCCCAAAGAGGCGGTTTCAGTTCCTGCCCCAGCCACATTTCCTGTGTGTCCTTGTGCAAATGACTTAGTTCTCGCTAGCCCTCAGTGCCACGTCCATAAAATGGGGGCAAATAAATCCTTCCTTTGTCTTCTTCATTGGGCTTGTAAACACTTGGACAGGCACTGCCTCTCACACCAGCTGGCACAACGGGCCCCAGTCTTTGCTGAGATCGGGAAGATCCTCAAGGCCATGCTTTCTCCTTCTCATTCAAATTCTCGGTGTATGGCAAGGTGGGCTGGTGGCCACCAGAAAAGGGGATGATGCTGACCTGACTCTTCCATTATCACTTTTCACAGTGATTCGCCATTTGACTGTTACCGGGCCGAACTATGGCTCAGCTTCCCTGGTTGTAAAATGGATTTCAGACCGCCTTGCCTTATCAGGGAGTCGTGAAGCTTAACCTAGTGTTTGCAGTGGTCTGTGAGATCCTCAAATAGAAGGCCTTAGTTTGTCAAGCTTATTGGGTTCATTCAGGTTAGAAGATGCTATGCAAATTTCAGATATAAACCACACCTATATACTCTGGGGATACCTGGCCCAGAAGTGCAGTCAGTTCTAAGGTGGAAAACAGTAGGGTAACAATGCACAACAACTCCAGCAGGAAGGGAAAAGGCACAATGACTTGATACAGGGGGAATTTTGGGGTGCAGAATACAATTAGGTGCAAGAAGACCTAAGAACATGTGTGCAGTGTAGACGCTCTGCAAGTTTTTGCGTAAGAACAGTTGTTTTTGCGCAAAAAGCCTGCAGTGTAGATATAGCCTCTCTCATGAATGAAATTTATCCAAGACACGAGAGGTCTGTCAGCAGAGGGATGCAGATTAGGCAGGTCGACGTTGCAAATGAGGCAGGGATTTAAATATCACATGCCTAATTTGCATAAAAATGGCCACCGCGTTTTGCAGACTCAGCACTTTGTTGGCAAAAAGCAGCAGTCTAGAGGGGGATCTGTTGAGAAATAAAGCCTTTTTCGACAGATGCTGTAAACCTCCTTGCAGGAAGGATAAGGGATCTGTCGAAAAAGGCTTTCTTTCTCAACAGATCCCCCTCTAGACTGCCGCTTTTTGCTGACAAAGCGCTGAGTTGGCAAAACGCGGCGGTCATTTTTATGCAAATTAGGCGTGGGATATTTAAATCCCCGCTTCATTTGCAATCTCAGTCTGCCTAATCTGCATCCCTCTGCCGACAGAGGGATGCAGTCTAGGCATACCCCAGGGTTAAAACCCTATGTTTGCAAAAAAAAAAACCAAACCAAACCCACAGGCTCACTAGGGATGGTAAGTAGCTTTTCCTCTCATGTTAAAGACTTCCCCGCCTACTGCCCAGTGTACCAAACTTAGGGCACTGGCTCACATATTAATCAGGAAGAAGAGTTTTAGTTTCTGTACAATGACTACTGCTTTGGGTTTCTCATGGACGACTCCCAATCCAGAACTGACCAGGTCTGACTCTGCTTAGCCGGTGAGAGCTGACAAACAGCAGCCTGAGCTAGTAGAGTAGAAAACCTTTAGCATCACGCCCATCTGTTCTGCTCTTGCTAAACATCGTGACTATTTGCAGAACAGACCGTCCTTGCCTAAGGCCTTTCAGAAACACCACATTTTGTTTTGCAGATCCATATAACTGCCAGCCTTGTCCAACTGATCAGTGGTCCAAGACCAACAGTGAAGAGTGCAACCCGAGGCTGGTGAAATATCTGGAATGGAAGGAAGGCACCACCGTGATGCTGATGCTATTTTCAGTGCTTGGCTTCATAGCTACTCTCGTAATCCTGGTGACCTTTGCCGTTCATTCGCACACCCCTGTGGTGAAGTCGGCAGGAGGCAACATGTGCTTCCTCATGGTGGGGTCTCTGATCGTCGGTTTTGTCAGCATCCCCATGTTCTTTGGAATCCCGACGGAGTTCAAGTGCGTGTGCCGGCAAACTGTGTTCAGCTTCTGCTTCACCGTGTGCATCTCCTGCATCACGGTCAGGTCCTTCCAGATCATCAGCATTTTCAAGATGGCTGCCCGGCTGCCCAAAGTCTACAACTACTGGATAAAGTACAATGGGCAGTACACTTTTATAGCTGCAATCTTAGCTCTGAAAGTCTCCATCATGGTGGCCAACATGATCATCCACCCTCCTGCTCCGGTTCAGTTATACCTGGAGGAAGACCCCTGGATAGTAGTGCTGGAGTGCAACAAGAGCTACAAGTTGGCCTTGCTAATTAACAGCATGCTAGATATGTTTCTCTCTATTCTGTGCTTCTATTTTGCCTATATGGGGAAGGAGCTTCCCAAGAACTACAATGAAGCCAAGTACATCACACTGTGCATGGCCTGCTATTCCATCACCTGGCTTTCCCTTCTCCTGGTCATGTCCCTGTACAGAGGGGTGCTGGTGACCATCTTTGATGCGGTGGGTATGCTAATCAATTTGTTTGGGATCTCCATGGGTTACTTTGGTCCCAAGTGTTATGTGATATTTTTCCATCCAGAACGCAACACGGCTGCTTACTTTCAAACTGCCATCCAGAGCTACACCATGAGGCAGAATTAACCCAGTACCATGTCTTGGTATAGAGATAGTCCCTATAGTGAAAGAAGCCCTAACTCCAATGCTTCTGTATTAGAGGCCAGTCTTTAGCTCCGCGAGAAGCGGATCAATGCTTTGTAGATTGTACAACTGTATGAATCTTGTAAATTTCCCTCTTTTCCCCTCAAGAAAGGCAACACATAGGGTTGGCTGGAAAACGAGAGTTCTGTTTCATGAAAAAAATCAAGGCTTTGATACTTGTTTTTATTCTGCATGGGTACGTCTACACTGCACAGCTATTTCGGGATACCAGAGGTATCCCGAAATAGCTACCCCGTATTTACATAAGCCGCCCATTATTTCAAAATATTTTTCAAAGTAATGAGCGCGCTATTTCACCATCCCCATAATCCTTGTTGCACAAGAGATAAGGGATGGCTCGAAATAGCATGTTATTTCGAAATTTGGCACTGTGTAGACGCACCAAATTTCAAAAGAAGCTATTTATTTTGAAATAGATGGAAAGTAAGATACGCAATTTGCATAACGCAAATTGCATCTCTTATTTTGAATTTAGGGTGCTGTGTAGATGCACCCCATCAGAACAAGAACTGAACCTTTTAGTGCCAGACAGCGCAGTGGTGAGGACACTCCCCTGGGAGTCCTTACTCTGAATCAAAGCCTCATTCCCATATCCCAGCAGAGTGTCCTCACCACTAGGCTATGATGCTCCTGCGAGATCTGTTCCATTCTGCATAAATAATTAAATATTCATTGGGCCAGACACAAAGAGATTGGCTCTGTAGCCTTGTCTTTAGAGCATCTCCTGGAAGGTAGTAACTAAATTCCATCCTGGACCGGAGACACGTTCCCAATGAAACTTTCATCCAAAGCAAGACATTTCCACAGAGGGTTTTGCTTTGGATGAAGGGGGCTTTCCCAACCAAGAGGATGTCATTAAGTGAACCCCAAGACATTATGGCCCAAATTTCCCAGAAGTGGTGCTCCAATGAGAGGCCCATGAGGTCTTGTGTTCAAAGCACCTTGAGTTACCATGGGCTCTATGGCCTTCTGGGTGCTCAGCATCTCTAAAATAAACCAGGCCCCCACAAGGTGCTGAACAGAGACTGACACTCAGTAGCTGTGAGTGAAAATGTGGCTGTAAACAACCCGAGCTGGACAGCCTTGCTAGTTTCTTCTTCTAGTCTAGCTGATGAGGCCCAAGTGCGTTGTTATGTGACCCTCTGCGATTAGACAGGAAACCATTAGCTTGGCGCTGGCATCAAATGTTTTCACAAGCAGCCTGGCAAGATGCAGGACCAGCAACTAATTCAAACCAACACACATGGATGGAGCTTATTGAACACCGCAGGTGCTCAAACCTGCTGCTGTTACAAAAGCTTCAGAGGGGGAGCCGAGTTAGTCAGTTCCTAAGGAGCTGCAAGATTATTGCTTGTTGTTTTTTTAATTTTTCCAGTTGCAAACAAAACATGTAGATGCTTTTTCGTGTGTTCTACCATAATAAAGGTTTTAAAAACTGACTTGATTTGCTCTGATCACACTGAGACTGGGCTGAGGGGTAATGGTCCCAGAATTATGATGGCATTTAAAGCTCCCAGATGAGACTGGAGTATCACTGTGCCAGGTGCTGTACAGTTAAGATAAGAGATAGTCCACACACAATAATCTAAAAAGACAAGACAAGCAAGAGGAGAAACTGAGGCACAGTGACTTGCCTATGCAAACTTATTAAGCCAGTGGCCCAGATCTCTTAATTCACAGCTTCATGTCTTACCCGCTAAACCACATGGCCTCTCCTCCTACAGTCCTGCAGTGTTGGGCTCCAAGAGAGACAATCTCCCTCCCGCAAACCAGCCTGGGTCTGGTGCTCCCCAGACTGGCAGGATATGGAGCTGCTGGGGAAAGAATGGGAATCGGGCTAGAAAGAGCAGACCAAAGCAGTTCGGATCAGCATCCCAAAGCTAATCTGAACGGCATCTCTGAACCCTCTGAGTTCGGGCCCTCAGCTCATTTAAATCTCATTAAGGGATCTGACTTGTGCCCCCCCCCCCGCACCCAGCCACGCTCGGAAGCCAGGCAACTCTGAGTACTCAGCGGCTGCTTTTGACTCATGCCTTTTATGACTTAAGGCCACAGTGTCGAGTGGATTTTTAGCCTTACCTCTGAATTTCATGGCTTTTGTGACTTTAAATCAGGCCCTTAATGCTATTTAAACAGTTCACTTTTTGAAGCTGATAAATGCTATTTGGGGAAGGTGGGGAGAAGGGAAGGAGGATTGCTGCGAGGGGGGTGGTGGTCAGGAATTTCCAATGTTCTGATCAGACGTTGCAACGTTCTCTTACATTTTGCCCGAGATGGGGGAACAGAAATTTTATACCCCAGGGTGCAAGGGAAGGATGGCAGGGGCTAGTAGTGGTACATTACAGAATCTCAATCACAGCACATGCAAACTAAAGTGGCCACAGGTTAAGGGCAGCTCCTTCGCTTATGTTCAGTGCCACACCTCGCCCCTGCATAGCTAAGATCCACGGTTGGCCAGTGATTTTGGGACGGAGACTTCAGCCTGGCTCGCCCACTCTCTAGGGCTCCTTCTACACTACAAGTTTTCTCTGCAAAAAAAATGCTGATGAGGGATTCATTTCCATGAGTTGTGATCTCATTTACATACTTTCTGCCAATCCGTTTTTGTGCTAGGGGGTTTTGCGCAAAAACAAGCATGTTTTCTTTTTGCACAAACCCCCCTTTTTCCACAAGGCTGGTATGCCTCCTTTTTGGGGATGTGGAAAAAGGGGATTTGGGGCAAAAAGAAAATGTCCACACTGCTTGTTTTTGGGCAAAAACCCCTAGCGCAAAAACGGAGTGGCATAAAATATGCAAATGAGATTATGACTCATGCAAATGAGTTCCTCATTAGCATATTTTTTGCCAAGAAAACTCGTCGTGTAGACGTAGCGTAGGAAACTGGGAAGTGGCAGATTTTTCCATGCAATAACGTATAGATTCATCTGCTTTTGGTTAGCAGCTCTCACTGAGGCTAATTGGCAGATCAAACCATCTGATGTACCATGTTAGATAAGTAGTTATAAGAGCCCAGATTGAGTATGACACTTCTTGGATGGATCCCAAAGTCATTCCTCCCCCCCATCTCCACCAACCACAGATTGCTCATGGTGCTAATGCAACCCAGATTTGAAAGCACAGAAGCTGCAGGGGCATTAACATAACAAGTGTCAAAACGCTTTGAACTGTTCCTGGCAAAGGGCCACGCTAAATTCTTCACACTGAATGGGCCTTCGTGGTGGGTTCCGAGACAAGCAAGTGAAATGTAAGATTTAAAGGAAAGCAAATGGGGAAGCCGGGGGTCACGCACACCCAGTAAGATGGGGGCAATGAATGGGAGACCCAGAAAATTCCACTTTCGAAGACGTGAACGTTGAGAGCTTTAATTTTTCCACCCAACGGAGAGGATGGCGTTTTGTGGCTTTCAGAACAGCATTAGCTACACCAGGGATGGACAGAATACGGCCCACAGGCCCGAGCTGGCCTGCCAAACATTTGGAACTGGTTCGCCATGACCCTCCAGGCTGCTAATGTTCTACAGCCCAGCGGGGCGCTCAGGCTGCCTGCCTGCTCTGGCCCCACATGCCGCTCAAAGCGGCTGGGAGCTGGGGCAAGCGTGTTTCTGTGAGCGCCTTGCTGGGAGGGAGGGGCAGCAGGTCACCACGTGCTGTCTCCATCCCCGGCACCATCCTCACAGCTCCCATTGGCTGGAAACCAGCTGTGGGGGCAGTGCTTGCAGGTACAGGCAGTGCACGGAGCCTGGCTGCCCCCCTCTCTCCAAGGAGCGCACAGAGACTCACATGCCCCAGCACCTGGCACTGGCTCCTGCAAACCAGCCCTCTGGCCGAGGTCACAACCCCCTTTTTGCATCCAAACCCCCTCCCAGATCCTGCACCCCTGCCCATGGGCGTCCAGTGGCTTCGGCAAGGGAAAGCTCTGCCTTCCCAAGCCGCCAACCTGGCCATGCCCACACTCTGCCCCCAGAGCGCCTACGATAGCACTCTGGTGGCGGAGCGTTGCTGCCCCCAGGGCCTGCCTCCTGGTGCTCCTGGCTGGGGAGGCTGGAACCATCTCCTCTCTCTCCCCTAGTGCTCTGGAAGCCACGCTGCACTCATGCTCCCCTTCCCTCTCTTCCCCTCCCCAGTGCTCTAGGGAGGCTGGGGAGCTCTTGGCACGCTGCCCCACCTGTTCCCCTCCCCAGGGGGCAGGGCCTCTGCAGAGGGGGAGGGGCTGGGGGAGCCCTGGGGGGCCCCATGCCTCTGCCCCAGGTCTAGGGTTGCCAATTTTGTGGCAATGGCATCCAGTGCAGGAGCGTTGGCAACCCTACCGAGGCCACACACCCCTCCTGCACTCCACTTCCCTGCCTGGAGCGCTTTCCTGCACTCAGATTCCGCTCTAGACCTCACACCCCCTAAGTGAATACAGGCCGTCCTTGCTATTAGTCCAAGATACGTTCCAAAAAACTTGGAATTACAGCAAAACAATTTAAAGTGGGGAATTTTTTCCTACGGCTGACTTCCATTTGCACAACATGGGTTGTTGTTTTTTTGTGCGACTTAAGAGCAGGGAATGGGAGGACGTTGAACGCATCAGTTCCTACAAGCGCCAACGATGTTAGTGCGGAACAGAGGTATACCGGGGCGACGTATCGCGGGGACACCCTGTTCAGTAGAAAAGTATGGCCCGTGACCACTTACCAAATTCTTGCCCACCCCTGGTCTACACTGAGCAGGCAAGAGGAACGAGTCAGGCGCCAACAATCATGAGTTTGGCTTACAAATCAGGAGACCATCAAACATCCCAGATCTTGGGGGTCACTGAATGGCTTTCTGGTATCTGCACCAATAGGGGTCATATTGTCAAGCGTTCCTCCACAGCTCCAAGGGCCAGCCTGTGTGTGGAGTCTCCATCACTAGCCATGTGCCGTTTAAGACTGGAAAGTTTTCTAGAAGATAGGAATTACTATAGGCAAGTTCTATGACTTCTGCTCTGCCGGAAGCCAGATTAGATGGTTGTCACGGTCTCTTCTGACCTGTGACTCTAAGGGTATGTCTAGACTGCATCCCTCTGTTGGCAGAGGGATGCAGATCAGGCAGGTCGACATTGTGCCTAATTTGCATAAAAATGGCCGATGTTATTGCCGACTCAGCACGTTGTCGGCAAAAAGCAGCAGTCAAGAGGGGGATCTGTCGAGAAATAAAGCCTTTTTCAACAGATCCTGTAAACCTCCTTGCAGCAGGCATAAGGGATCTGTCGAAAAAGGCTTTTTTTCTCGACAGATCCCCCTCTAGACTGCCGCTTTTTGCCGACAAAGTGTTGTCAGCAAAACATGGTGGCCATTTTTATGCAAATTAGGCACGGGATATTTAAATCCCCGCTTCATTTGCAATGTCAACCTGACTAATTTGCATCCCTCTGCCGACAGAGGGATGTAGTCTAGGCATACTCTAAATGAACTTTCTGTAGTGGAGATTCTCACATAACCACATGAGTCCAGGAGCTTGATTATCAAGCAAAAGGCCAAACCCTACAAGACTCACTGTACAAGAACGAGAACTGGCAACACCGAAATGTACAGATACCTCTAGAAGGGCAGCTTCTCAGCTCAGTGCAGTTATTATACAGACAGATATACAAATGCTGACTGGCTACAGAGTCAATACCAGCAAAATCTTGTCCCCGGGGCAGGATAGCCCTTAAGATTGTGGCACTCTACGTGCCTGAGACCCAGCAAACAACCCCCACATTATCTCATTGCCTTGGGAGAGCGAAAACTCCAGGTAAATCAGATAAGTGCACTTCAGAATCAGCCACAGATACTCAGTTCAGAAATCAGGGTGGAGCTAACTGGACTTTCTCTGTACTATATGGAGGAGGATCGTCAACTGGAGTCTCTCTTGCATGCACACACTATGAGTTGATTCCCATGTCCCCCACCCCGATTGTGCAATGCAGAGGTGGGTGTGGGAGGTTCAGTGAGTTTGGGACTATGCATTACCCTCGTGTGTGGAAGCAGGAGAGGGGAGTTTTAGCCAGTTGGGGTGTCCCTTCATTGCACAGCCTCAGGAAACAGTTTATGCAGAGGTAGCATTTGTATTTTATATATTTACTAGATGTACCCAGCATTGATCAGGTCCTTGAGGAGGGGACTCAGGGCAGGGGGATAGGAGTGTGTGTGGGGGTACAGGAGTCAGGGTTAAGGGGTGAAAAGGGGCTCTGGGCAGGGGACTGTGTGTGTCAGTGTGAAGGGATGTAGGGGGGTAGGTTGGGAGGGCGGGGGGGGAAGGCCCCCCCAGATGTCTACCAGGGATGCTGGCTCTTCCCTTTCCTGTCCCTGTCAGGGAGCAAGAGCAAAGTGCACAACTCATCTGCCCTCTGTGCTCCCCAGACAGAGTGAGGAATGCAGAAAACTGTGCACCTCCCCTCACTCCCTGACAAAAGGGAACAGCCAGCAATGTCCCCGTACAAATTGGAAGGGGAGCTTCAGCCCCCCCCTCCCTCCCTGCCATCCCTACACGGTGTTTGAGGGGTGGGAGGCTCAAGGCTGGGGCGGTCTCCATGAGGGGAGGCACGATCCCAGCCAGTACCTTTCACCTGCCTGGTGAGTCTGTCACTTTTCTGTAGGGTTTTCTGAGAAACAATCTCATTCCAGGCACATTCTGTTTTCCTGGCACAACCAAGCCCTTGCCTTGCTATATGTTGTGATAAGAGGAAGCAGTATACTGAATTTGGTGGTCTTAGCTCTTACTGTTTAGGAGGAGTGCCTGAACAAACAGACAGACAGACAGACTCTCTCAAATATATAGTAAGTGTACTGTGATCATCCCTGGAGACTGCTAGGATTCTCCCATTATGGGCCAGCCTGCTCTCCCAAATAACCTGTTTGGAAGGAATCTTGACCTTTCCTTATGGCAGGAGATGTCTGAAGGGAAGAAGCTTTATCCAAAGCTCATGCCCTGAACAGAGTAGCCTACATGCAGATGTGCTGACAACCCCCCCAGACCCCGGGGCAGCATGGGAGGGAGGGTCTGGCTCTGTGCTCCTGGAAGGGGTGGGGCAGCCAACTCTCCACACCAAAGTGCACCCGCCCCCTGGCTCCCGCCAGCCCTCGATGCCACCCCTGAATGTGCATTGCTTCGCAGGATCCACGTAGAGCTGCCGGGCCTAAGTGCTGTAAGTAAGGCAGCCCCGTGGCACGTGTGTGCTGTAGACGGGGGCTGCATTGGTTGGCTCACTAAAGCTGGGACGTGGGCGCAGGCTGCTGCAGAAGACGACAGATGGCGACCTTGAAAGCTAGGCATTGCGTGTAGTTCTGGGCATAGGCCCCTTCCTCTCAGGCTCTAGCAGCGGTGACTCTAAACTCCTGATGTGGTGTGTGTGGCACAATGTAAAGGTTGGGGGGAGCCTATGATCAACCCATGTGTTGCCTCTGGCGCCTTTCTTGCCCACCCACCTTGCTGTCCTTATGAGTGATTTTCAAGGCCAAAGAGTGACACTTTCATGGCAGTGTATTAGGTCATTGCTTAAGAAAGGTCCTTGGTGACATTCAATGGTCTAAGTGTTTAATCCAGGGGTGAGCAATAATTTTTTCCAGGGAGGTGGGGAAGGGCACTCCAAGAATTTGGAAAGTGGTCAAGGGCTGCACTCTTCTACTATAGTAATGGAGGAGGTGCAGGATCTGGATGGAGGTTGGGTGCAGAAGAGATATTAGGGTAAGGAGACAGTTGTGTCCTGGGGCACTGGACTGAGGAGCAGGGAGTTGGATTGTGACCTAGAGCAGGGAACTGGGGTACAAGAGGGGGTGCAGGGATTTGGGTTGTGAGCTAGGGCAGGAGGGGACTGTGATCTGGAGCAGGGGATTGGGGTGCCAGATCTGGGAGGGGATATGGGTACAGGAGGGAGGCAGAGGATTTGGGCATGTATAGTAGGGGGCAGAGGGTTGGGGAAGGGAGGGACTGGGGTGCCAGAAGTAGACTCTGCCAAGAGCAGCGGTTCCTAAATCAGCCTTCCTGCCTGCCATGCCCCCGCACAGGATACAGCCATGTGCTCTGGAGCCCCTTGTACTTCATGGCTGCCTGTTATTGAAACAGCAGATCCCATTGGCCGGTTTCTGGCAAGAAACCAGCCAATGGGAGTGTGCTGGGGACAAGAGCAGCTTCTAAAGCTTTCTCCTCTGCCCCTCTCCAGACTCTCAGTTTTTATAGAAAAACTGCCCCACAGCCGCATTTCTGAGCAATGTGCGGGTGGAGTGAGGCAATCTGCGGACCGGATCTGGTGGCTTGGCAGGCCATATGCAGCCTGCAGGCCATATTTTGCCCAGGCTTGGTTTAATCCACTATCACCAGATTTTCACAAACATGGAAGTGATTTGTATGGTAAAAATATTGAGCGAATTTTTATGTGATGATAAGATTTTGAGTTTGTATCTATGTAACTTTGTATATGTAACATACTGGCTGTGTCTACACTGCACCCCTTTTCCGGAAAAGGGATGCAGATGAGACAAGTTGGAATTGCAAATGCTGCGGGGATTTACATTTTCCCCGTTGCATTTGCATGAACATGGCTGCCGCTTTTTTCCGGCTCGGGGCTTTGCCGGAAAAAAGCGCCAGTCTAGATGCATTCCTGATTTTAAGAGGAATAAGGGACCTTTCGGAAAAGGCTTTATTTTCCGAAAGATCCCTGTCTAGACTGGCGCTTTTTTCCGGCAAAGCCCCGAGCCGCAAAAAGCGGCAGCCATGTTCATGCAAATACAGCAGGGAAAATGTAAATCCCCGTGGCATTTGCAATTCCAACTTGTCTCATCTGCATCCCTTTTCCAGAAAAGGGGTGCAGTGTAGACACAGCCACTGTATTTTAATAATCCCATTGACTTAGATAAAGGGCTCCAGCTAAATTAATTAATTAATGTTTAACCCTCATTGGGACGCACTGAAGATTGTATTACAAACTGAAAATCCTAGACCCAATAAAAATTAATTAATAAAAACAATCAAGCTCTTTCTGAAAACATTGCAAACAGAATTTCTGACAATAAATTTCTCTCTTTTTTTTTTTTGGTAGTAAGGTAGTCTGCAAATTACTTCAGTGCCCTGAAATTATAATACATTGATAATTAATTAACAACTGCAATCACAATTATTAACCATATTTGACTTACTTTATCAGGCAGGGTGAAGGAATTTCACACAAGAACAACAGGCATTTGTGGCTGTGAAGACATTGCTCCGCTACTTGTGTGGTGTATTTCACTTTCCAGATGATGAATTGTATTGTTTTTCTCCTTGATGGCTATAAGACAGCTCCTGGAGACATAGCGGACATTAAAAAAAGAGAACTCTTGCCTGCAACTGGGATTATGGAGGGCCATGAATTTGTCCAGTGGGATTTAAATTTTGAACAGTACGCCACAGAACTTGAAACTTTCGATCAAGTCCTGCTTTTTGGGGGGGTAAATTCTTTTTGTTTTTGACTGTCAAGTGTTCACCCCTCCCCCCCCAGAAAAAGAAAAGAAAATCCATGTTTGCCTCCTTTCTTGCATGTGCAGAAGGAAACCTGCAGCCTCCGATATGGCTGCCGTACCTAAGCTTGGCCAGCGGAGCCTGGTTGTATTGCTGTCTCTTGCACTGCCCGAGTAAAAATATTTTATATCTTTCTATATTTACGCAAAATGAGCAAGCCAAGCTTAGGAGTGTGTGCGAGACTGAACCTCACACCCACTGAGTGAGACTTGACATGTCCCCAAACTAGCACTGCCTTGCCCCCACTCAGCTCTTTCCCCACTTCTCCAGTGAGGGGGAACACATGAACCCCCACTTCAGGGAGGCCAGTCCCTGGCCCTGCTCCTTCCAATCTAGGTCCCATGCCCCCCTTGCATGTTGGAACCCCAAGCCTCTCTCAGCACCAGCCTTCATGCCCAGTGTTATGTAACCCCTGCCACTGGCTGACCAGTCCTAGCCCTGCTAGTCAACCCAAGCACTACCCCGTCCGCCCCAGCTGCCCCAACCTCAACCCAACCCCTGGGCTAGCCTAAAGACCAGCTTGACCCCTGGGTTATTCCAAGCCACTCTAGGCTAAAGGCTCATCCGAATACAAGCTTGAGTTGCCCTGGGCTGGGCTGCTAGCCACCCCACTCTGGGCTACTGGCCAGCTCGAGTTGTCAACTCGCCCAAGCTTCAAGCGGCTGGACTGAGCTGAGCCCCTGCTGATACTGGAGGAGATGGGGGTGCTTGGAAGGTGAGGCCTCAGGGCAGAGTGTGGGTGGACCAAGATCTGGGTTAGGGGTGCTTAACCTTCCCTGATTTATTATACACCCGCTGCCCATGCCTCCCTGATGCAGGCTGGAACTGGTTCTAGACACCATCCGTTGAGCAATGACAAGGTTTGCCAGGTGTCTGGTATTGGCCCGGACAGTCTGGTATTTCCGGTAAAAAAAACCCAGAAAATACCGGACATGTAAAATGTCCAGTATTTTCTGTTCTTCTCGGACGGAAGGCCGTTTGGGACATTCTTTCCATGCTGTGTCCGGTGGAGGCAGGGGGCGCGGGGAGTGTGTGGATTTAAAGGCACAGTGACCTTTTTTTTTTTGCTCAACCACTTTGCCCCCCCCCCCTTTTTTAACTCAACCAATTTTTTTACCTGCATGTTCAGTATTTTTTGTGAAAGTATCCGGCAACTCTATCAGTGACTGGCTTGAGGAAGGGATGGGACTCGGAGAGCTTTCCCATGTCCCTTTGGAAGGAGCTGTGCCCCCAGCTCACTCTGTGTTCGTTGCTCCTGGTGCCTCCTAACAGGGCCCAGCAGAAGTGCTAGATGCTGGTGCCTTTCCCAGACATGTCCGCCTCCACAGGCACCAACTTTCTATTGTGTCAGCTCTGCCGTAGGCTCTGCGCTTGACTCCAACCCTCTCCTTAAGTCCAAACCCCTGCCTTGTCCCTGCCCCACCTTTTCATGCCCCCATTCCACCCTTCACTGCTTCACACCCAGCTCCTCCCCTTCTCCAAGCACTCCATGACCTCACTCCCCTGCCTGAACGCTGCAAAATAGATGATTGCAGCAGGCAGGAAACACTGCAGAGAGGATGAGGTGTTCTGGGGGTGTTTCCCTGTATGTGCTTTCTGTCCCCCTTAGCCATGCTCAGCCTGACTCCCACACTGGCAGAAATCTGTATTGGGGGATGTAACCCCACATGTGCCCCCCTCCCCACACACAAATGTTGTCTCTGCTCTACCCATTTCTGCCACTAAACCAGCTGTTTGGCAAGTAACAGCTCTTTTCATGCTGCAGCTGGGTGTTCCCGGTCAATATCTGAATTCCCTTTGACTAGGAAATGATGCTCAGGACTTGTCTAATAGGTCAGTCTGTGCTTTAAAGAAAATAATGATTAGCTTCCGAAGATCTTAATAGTGGCCAGTAGGGACTGTGTTATCTTTAACTTGTCCCAAGTCAACCCCCTTGGGACGTTACACCCCATATTCTTCTTAAAAATGTTGTGTTGATATAAATGTGGCATAACTAAAATACGTTTTACGCAAGATGGGTCATGTGAGGATCACTGGAAAGGTTATGAATTACTGAATGTGAGTATCCAATTTGTATGCATGTTTCATTTCTGTATCTAAAGTTGAGCTATGGAGTATTCAACAATTACAAGTGAATGTGTATATAGGAGATGCCCAACAGACAACTGGCCATCAGCCTGGATGGGCTATTAGGAAGAAACAAGACTGTGATTATAGTAACGCCTTTCCTTCCTCTGAGGCATCCTGGGAGCTGTGACACTACTAGAGGTCAGGTGGTCCTGTCACCTGATACTAAACATCATATTGGACTTCTTTTAACTTTCCACTAAAAAGAGGGTGGGGGGAAATTTGGGAAACAAAAGGTCCCCACCTTATGTAAATCTTATTTGAGTGTGGGGAAGAAGACAAGCAGGATTCTGCTCCATGCCGGGCCTGCCTTCCCAAGAGGAGAGTCTGCTAAAGACACCTGAAGGCAAGGTAAAGGTGGAGGGTTTCAGGCTGAGACAGGGGTATAACGGATGTAACTGTAACTCTAAGCTACAGAAACTTTGCAATCTGCCTAAAATAACATTTGAGCTAAAAAATTACTTCTCATAACCTGTCTCTTGAGCGTATGAAGCGTAGCTTGAATAGTTTGTTTTATTTGCTCAATAATCTACTTTTTCCTGTTTGTTATCTCTTAGGGTATGTCTAGACTACATGGCTCCGTCGACGGAGCCATGTAGATGAGGTTTCTTGACATAGGGAAATGAAGCGGCGATTTAAATAATTGCTGCTTCATTGACATCAAAATGGCCGCCGCGCTGTGTCGATCAGCTGTTTGGCAGCACAGCGCAGTAGTCTGGAAGCTTTGCGGTCGACAAGGGAAGTTCTTGTCGACTGCCCCATTATACCTTGTGGCATATGCCGTTATGCCGCTTCCCTTGTTGACCGCAGAGCATCCAGACTACTGTACTGTGCCGCCAAACAGCTGATTGGCACAGCACGGCAGCCATTTTGATGTAAATGAAGTGGCGATTATTTAAATTGCTGCTTCATTTCCATTTTTTGAGTACACTAATCTACATGGCTCCATCGATGGAGTCACTTAAAAATCACTTAAAAATCGACCCTTTCTAGCTAATAAATTTGTTTTTGTTTATTCTGAAACCCAGTTTGTGCATTTTATAATTGGGGAGGGGGCAGAGTAAGAGGTTGTACATACCTCCCACATTGAGGGAGGGGGCTGATTTCCCGTTATACCTTTGGGTCTACACTCCAAGGGAGGTGGGCACCTGAGGCTACATCTAGACTTCAGGCTTTTTGTGCAAGAAGCTTTTTGCGCAAGAGCACGCCCACACTACAAAAGCGCATCGGAAAAGAGCTGTGCTTTTGTGCAAGAGAGTGTCCAGACTGCATGGATGCTCTCTCGCAAAAAAGCTCTGGTTGTCATTAACAGAATGGCCACCAGGACACCCGTGCTTCTTCCGATAGGCTGTTTTTGCACAACCCCCCCTGCTTCCCAATAACACACACGTTTTTGCGCAAGAGCACAAAACCTTTTCCTTGTCGAAAGAGGACTACCTATCCCACAAAACCCCCTCTGTTCTCACGGTAAATTTTCTTGCACAAAAACTCCACGGGTTTTTGTGCAAAAAAGGCCGTTTTTGAGCAAAATCCCTGTCATGTACACATAGCCTGAGTGCCGAGGCCAGTCCCTTAAGCTGAGTCTTCCCAGAAATAATCTCAGTGTCTGTGACTTTTTGCAGCTAGGTGTGGCTCTGTCTGTGTGAGGCTGGAGGAGGCTTAAGAGCCTGGCTCAGCAAGACAAGATGAAGGGGTGCTCAGGCTGGCGGAACAGGTGGGCTCAGTGGTATCTCAGCACATTAGATGGCATCTTAAAGGGGGGGGACAACTCTTCCCCCCCCGCACACATTTCTCTGAGCTCTGCACCCCAACCATAACCCTAACCCTCTGCACCCCAACCTTTCCTTTCAGAAGTCTCCTAGAGATCCATGTAGTCCAGGAAACCTCTCAGGCCATGTGCAACTGCATTGGTTCTGTAGACTATCACATGGCATTGCACCCACCCTTGCCTTTAGGGGTACATCCTTGGGGGGCGGGGACTGCTGTTTTCTAGGCACATTTATGCTCTGCAATGTATCAAGTCCATGTTTCTTGGTATTATGTGTGCAGACTCATACAGACCATCATATACTCTGATCTATTGGAGATAAGATGCCAAAATTTGCTCCCTTCCCCTTACTGGCAGTAGGATCTGCTCTGTCTTTGGGACAAACTCATTCTGTGGTACCCATCATGGTCACAGCCTCACCAAAGTCTGCTCTCCTTATGCCAGAAAGGAAGAGTTACATATTTCACATCTAGGACTGAGCTCCTTTGCACCCACCCTTCCTATCTCTCCATCGTTCCAGGGCCAGTTTATTCCCCCCACAAGCATAGATTCTTGATGTGCCCAGCCCAGTTTGTCTTGACGATTGGAGTGTCATTGAGTATGGCTGTGCCCCTCCCCCCAACAATATATGTTGGCGGCGAGGGGGCCTGCGATGGTTCCCGCCCAAGGCCGGAGGCTCCCAGTGTCCCGGCAGGTAGCAGAAGGTGATGTGAAGCCACCAGGCAGAGAGCAAGGAGAAGGGGCTGGCCCTGATTGGCAGAGGCTCTCAGGTCAGCTGGAGGGGACTGGAAGGTTCACGGCCATTCCCACACTAAGCTGCTGTGACTCTCAGGCCCCCTGGAGTATCAGTCCTGACCTGGGATTGGCGACGCTGCTGTTTCCATCTGGACAATGCCATGATTGGGACCATCATAATGGCCAGACTTGGCCCATGTGCCTGCCTCTGGTGCCCCCCCAGCCTTCCCCTTGCTCCCAGGCAGGTGGGGCCTAAGAGGTGCTCCAGTGTGCTGGTGGGTGACTGGGGCAAGGTTGCCAGGTGACCAATTCAAGACACTCAGGGGGTTGTTGAGGGGAAAAGGGCAGGGGAGGGCAGGAGCTGGCTGAGACATCTGCCTGGCTCCTTTAACCTCTCACTGGCCATGGTCCTGTCAGATAAGGGGCTGTGGACATCCTGCAGCACCGGCCTCCCTGACGCAGTGAGCTGCAGTGCCTACTGTCGCTGCAAAGGGAAGAAAATGTGGGAATGTGCTTGAGCGGTCTGAATGCCTCAAGCCTTGCACCCTGGGGTGCTCCTCCGGCTGCCGCTGCTTCCCCAGAGGGTGTCTCTTTTGCTGGCTGTGACAGTCTGAGGGAAATCTCCTCACCCCACCTGCCAGAGAGCGTCAACCAATCTCTCCCCCCAACCGTGGCGGGAAGCCATCAGCGACTGGCTTGGTTTGGTTTTGGCTATGGCAGAGATTTTCAAATAGAGGGGCGAGCAGTGATGCCAGGCTGCGGGGCTCAGGGAGGGAGAGCCATCTCCACCCTGCACTCACCTCACCGGGCCACCCAGGCTGTGGGCCAGCCAATTTCTGCTTGTGGCAGCCTCCAAATCTACCTCTGGCTCTGCCCCAAGAGACCACTGCATGCGCCTTGCCTCACCCTGAACACCCAAGCAGGCAAAGGAGAGAAACATAAATAATGGACAGAGAGAAACACAGTGTGTGTGTGTGAGAAACACAGTGTGTGTGTGACAGAGAGAAAAACAGTGTGTGTGTGTGTGTGTGTGTGAGAGAGAGAGAAACATTCTGTGTGTGTGTGAGAAACTGTGTGTGTGTGTGTCTGCGAGAGAGAGAGAGCGAGAGAGAAAAACAGTGTGTGTGTGTGTGTCTGAGAGAGAGAGAGCGAGCGAGAAACACAGTGTGTGTGTGTGTGTGTGTGTGTGAGAGAGAGAAACATTCTGTGTGTGTGTGAGAAACAGTGTGTGTGTGTGTGTCAGAGAGAGAGCGAGAGAGAAACACAGTGTGTGTGTGTGTGTGTGTGTAAATATCAGGAGTAAAACACAAACACTGGAGAAGATTCACTAGGAGAATGAAGGCCTCTCCCTCTGAATTGTGCTTTCTGGGTCTCCCTGGTTCCTTGTCTGTTGCTCTCTCTGGGTATGTCTATACTACCCCACTAGTTGGAACTAGCGGGGTAGTGTAGACATACCCTCTCTCTCGTGCCAGCTCTGTAGGGTTGGCAGGTGTTCAGTTTTGAACTTTCTGTTTGGGACACAAATTGAGAAAATATAAATGATAAAATATAAATGTCGGGTATTTTCTAAATAAGCTGTGATGTAGCTTGTGATGTCATGTTAAGTGAGTCCGGTATTTTTGTTGAAAAACCATCTGGCAACCCTACATCTCGGAGTCTCTAGTGTCTCTTCTCCCCAGGCTGTGCTACCACTTTGGCCTTCAACTCCTGGAAACCAAACTGGGAGCAAGTGGTTTGTCAAGGACTTCAGTTGCACGCAGTGCCGGGAACAGACAGCAGATGGTGCTCTTGGTCTCATTCTCCACCAGCTCCGGGAAAGGTGGCCTGTAATCCATCCCCCACAGTGGCTCAAGGTGCAAAGTTAGGATCAAACATCACCAGAGTCTGAAGGGATGGGGGTGGGGAGGAGGACTGCTGGGCCAGACCATTACAGAGAGTTACGGCAATCACAGAGCTCTACTTAAGAGCTAACCCTTCACACAGTTCCAGGTGTAATAGGGACGAACGCTGTGAAATGTGAAGGCACAAGCTCTATGAGCAGAGAAAGAAGGACCCAGGGTAAGAAAAAGCAAGAAGGGGATGGAGTTTTAATGAGCCAGAGAAACCCCACCTGCAACAAATGATTCTAGGGCCCAGCGAAATTGTCTGTCTCCCCCATTCACTTTGAGGGCATTTATTTATTTGCTGCTTTTCTGGAAACCCTGACTCCTGTGTCTAGACTGGCATGATTTTGCGCAAATACTTTTAACGGAAAAGTTTTTCTGTTAAAAGTATTTGCGCAAAAGACATCTTTTGCGCAAAAGCATCCGTGCCAGTGTCGACACACTCTTGAGCAAGAAAGCTCCAATGGCCATTTTAGCCATCGGGCTTTCTTGCGCAAGAAATGAACGTGCCTGTCTATACTGGCCCTCTTGTGCAAGAATATTTGCGCAAGAGGGCTTATCCCTGAGCGGGAGCATCAGAGTATTTGTGCAAGAACCACTGATTTCATACATTAGAACATCAGTGTTCTTGCGCAAATTCTCACGGCCGGTGTAGACAGGCGGCAAGTTTTGCTTTTGCGCAAAATCTTGCCAGACTAGACACGCCCCTGCAGTCACATAAACACACCAGCATCTCACCTTTCATTACCAAGCCAAACCAAAGGAATAAGTTTCTAGGCCTTGTGGTTGGGCAAGCAAGCTCTGAAACGTGAACCGTACCCCTCCGTCCCTCTCCCCGAAAGGGACAAAACCCAGAAGGCACATAGGAATCAGCTTTATTTTTTTTTTAATCTTGTAATTTAAAGCCAATCTCAGGATTATGTGGGTGCTTGACACGTGATGTTTTAATGCTGGCGGTTGGCAATTTAGAGATCAGAGTCAGAGCAACATGGAATTTCCTGCTTGTATTATCCTTCCAATCATGCCCAGCTTTAGGGTAAGGCATTGGGTCCTACGCCTTCAAGGCCCGGCGCTACCTGACTCCCGCCCACCTGGCTGCTTGCTCGCTGCAGTCAACCACAATATGCTGCCTTGGGCCCCGCAAACTTTTTGGCCAGGCCTGCTGCCGATACGCCTCTTTGTGCCTCTGCACCTCTCTGCGGAGGCAGTTTTGGAGGTGCAGCTACTTGGTGGTAAGCACATTCAGTCCCAACTTGCCTGTGGCACATTTGAACCCTGGGCACAAAAGGTTTGTCTCTCAGGCCCCTGCAAACCTAGAATGTTGCTGTCTGAAAGAGAATTGTGCTTCTCTTGCCGAGTTGGGTCCCTGCTCGCAAAGACGAGCTAGATGCTAGACGCTGCAGCTAAGCCCATGGGACAGAGATGGGAAGAGATCCAGAGAATAAACCCAGATTGCATTTCGGGGAAGCAGCATGGCAGACTCGGGTGATGGGCTCACAGAGACATGAATGAACACTGGTCCAACAGGTGGGCAGAAGGTACTCAGAGTATATTACCCATGCGCACATCTCCCTCTGCTCCAAAGCTGCTCTTGGTCACCTTGGAAATAGAGGGTGTATTCTCTGCTGGTGTCCATTGGCATTGCTGCAATTAATCAGGGCAGCTGACTGCATGTTGAGGGACTCAAGGGATTGTCAGGAGGTGCAGCACTTTTCAACTCCCGTTTGCCCAGTTCAATCCAGCCCAGTCTGGCCATGGCTGAAGAGCGTTAGCATCTGGTGGCTCTGTCGTGGCTACCATGAAATAGTTGCAGGCTCTGAGAGTGTGCACATCTTCGAGTCCGGTTTCCAGATGACATTGCGGATAACTGGCCTTCTATTTGGCATGTGCGCAGGATGGCTGGAGGTGGCAGAATGGGCAATGGAGAGTGAATGTCATTCTCACATCCAGGGGAAGACCCTCCAGGTTAGACTATAAGAACATAAGAATGGCCATACTGGGTCAGACCAAAGGTCCATCTAGCCTAGTATTCTGTCTGCTGACAGTGGCCAATAACAGATGCCCCAGAGGGAGGGAATATAACAGCCTCTGTTTGTCTGTAAATGGGTGACAGGAGAAGGATCATGTCAGTATTACCTAATAACCATTGATGGACCTAACCTCCATGAATCTATCTAGCTCTTTTTTGAACCCTGTTAAAATCCTAGTTTTCATTACATCCTCTGGCAAGGAGTTCCACAGATTGACTGTGTGCTGAGTGAAGAAAAAAAGTCCTTTTGTTTGTTTTAAACCTGCTGCCTATTAATTTCATTTGATGACCCCCTAGTTCTTATCTTGTGGGAATAAGTACATAACTTTTCCTTATTTACTTTTTTCCACACCAGTCATGCTTTTATAGACCTCTATCATATCCCCCCTTAGTCTCCTCTTTTCTCAGTTGAAAAGTCCAAGTCTTTTTAATCTCTCTTCATATGGGACCAGTTTCAAGACCCTAATCATTTTTGTTGCCCTCTTCTGAACCTTTTCCAATGCTAATGAGGCAACCACATTTGTACACAGTGTTCAGGATGTGGGCATGCCATGGTTAGGGTGAAGGAACACTGGTGGGGAAGCTGGAATTACATTGAGGCACCTGTTCTGGGCACAGCCTCCAGGTGTTCCAAATACACTTTGCATGTGCATCCAGGGATTTCTGTTGGCTGCTCCTGCTTTGCATGAGCACCCATGCAGGAAGTTCCAGCTTCCCAATCAGAAAGCAGAAGAAATGTCAGGCTACTAGGGGGACCAACCTCATGGCATGAAAACTTTGACTAGCATGTGGCTGAAGCGACTGGTTTGCAAAGAGCCACTCAGGCTGAGATGCGTTTGCACGAAGGGCTGTTCCTTGAGTAATTACGAAGAGTGACTGGATTAGACAGAATCAAAGCCCCTTTGCAAACTGAAACCCACCTCTCCCCATTCCCATCCTGGTGCTGGACACGGCCCCTGCTTTCCGGATCATTATGGAATCCAGAGTACAAGCAGAGGGACGTGCAACAATCAGAACCCAGGCATCTTCTTCCACTGACGCTCAGAGCTCCACTGCCGTGGAGAAGTGGACAGCACTGGCCATGTGCCACTCTCTGGAACAGAGGTCTGAATTTCTCAGAGGGGCCCGCTCTTAGGGCACATAGGTGGGAAGCCTCAGGATGTGGACTGGGAAGAGGAGCGGGAGAAGGACATACCTACCCCCATGTTTCTCAGCGGGCTCCAGGGAGGCCTGTCTGGATTTCTGAAGCCTCGGTGCCAAATTGCTTGAGAAGAATAACAGGTGAACGCAGTCTGCTCCGCTGCCAGCAGATTCTGTCTTGGAGCCTCTCCTCTTATGGCTCTCTGGGGACACCCCCTGGGAGATAAATTATTCGTTGTTGTCGAAAGACCTCAAGGTTGGTTCACATGGCAAATAAGAAGGCTTCTGACAGCCCGGGAAACCACAGCAAAGTTGGCCCAGCGTGGTTTGGGATTAAGAGCAATCTCCTCCATCTGCCAAGCCTCCGAATTCCCCCTGGTGCCTTCATCTCAGCCTTTCCTACGCCAGCTGCGCAGTGTGTTGGCTGCTTCCCCTGTCACGTTAAGGCCGTTTTGCATGGTCGATGGGGCTCCCAGGGCGGGGGCGGGGGGCAGCTGAGGCGAACGCTTGGCCCAACAAAAAGTCTGCGGAAGGGAAGAGTTGCTTGGTGCTACCAGGGCAGCTGCAGAGGTGAGCGGGGCTGAAGGGGGGGAAGAATCTTTGATCACAGAGGGGGCGTGAAGGAGTCAGGCATGGGCAGCCTGGAGAAGACGAGGCGCGATTGACGTGAAATGGTGAAGAGGCCAAACCGTCCCTTGTACTCAGGTAGCCAGTTACAGGGGAGAAGGAAGTCCTCTGTGAGGCCCCAGGATGGGCACAGCCTGTGAAATGGCAGTAAATCTCCCTGCCATGTCACCTCACCAATGCGCCTCCACCCTGTCTGAGAGGAGCCATGTCTCCACATGCCCAAAGCCCTTGGGCTGCGATTGCAGAAATGGCAGCTCATACGTGCCAACGGCAAAGGCAACTTCTGTGACACGGACACGGCCCACTGGGAACTGGAGTGGGTCCCCCCCCCCCAAACAGCTGACAGACGGCAAATAGCTTTAAGTCACTCCTAGCCTGGTTACGTATAAGGTCTCAATCGATGAACCCCCTGGAGTGCCCAGTGTGACGCTGTCTCTGGGTCTGGGAATACACCTGCCTTAGCTGGTCCTTGTCCATGGTTGGGGCTTGTAGGGGTTCTGGTGATAACAGTTAGAAGATTTAACCTTGACTAACTCAGTTGGTGTCAGGCCCTGTGAGTCCCTGCAACACTTCCTCGTTAGCCCAGGTTCTGCCACGCTGGTCGCTGGCTACGGATCAGAGCACTGGGGTTTTTCCCAAGTGTACGTGGGGCCTGAGTTTAACCGAATGGCCTCAACACCTGTCTTTGATCCCAGCAGCTGGAAGAAACAGCTACTAGCCAAGCCTGAGGGGAGTTTTTCATACCATCTCGCAAGCCGTGCTGATGTTTGCACATCATCCCGGGGGTGGTTCTGGTGTTCTTAATGCTGGCACTGGGGTGGCACTGGTGTTTGTACATTGGTTTGCACCAGTAAATGAGACTAGAAGGCCTCTCTCCAGCTCCTGCTAGCGTGGGACTGCTGTCCTATCTGCCCATCAACTTCCTGCAACAATGCTGATGTTAAACCTAGAGGCTGTTAAGACTAATAGCCTAAACAGGAAGGATGGCCCAGGGTTAGGATGCCAGTTTAGGCTTGGGTTCAGTTTCCTGCTCCACCCAAGACTTCCTGAATGACTATACTGGGAGAGGGGGTGGTCAACTTAAGATACGCAACTCCAGCTATGAGACTAGCATAGCTGGAGTCAATGTACCTTAAGTCGAATTTTTGTAGCATTGCCACTGCAGGATGTTGATGGGAGAAACTTTCCTGTTGGCTTTCCCTTTTCATGACCCTGTGGAATTGACGAGGGTGCCATCAGCGGTTGATTTAGTTGGCCCTTACCAGACCTGCTAAATAGAACCCTGGAATGTTGATCTCCAGAGCATCGCTCTCCGAGTAAGTATAGACCCCATGGGAGCTAGCCCTTACTATATTATACTTACTCAGACTAGACTAGACTTAAGTATCTAGATACCATCATAAATCTGATCCCTAGTCTTTTATGGCTTCAGTTCCCCATCAGTAAAATGGAGATAAAGCGCTGACCTGGCTCATGAGGGTGTTGCAAAGATAAATACATCAAAGATTGTGAGCTGCTTGGATATTTGTCAGTACCTTGGATTAAAAAAATGCTTAAAAAACAATGAATGGTCCTGTAGTTAACCTCAGATAGTTAAGATAGACAGAGAGCTCTTTAGATTGCAAGGGGGAGAAGGGATTGTTTTTTTCATCATGTATGTACAGCGCCTAGCACAACGAACCCTGATCCCAAACAGAAGCTCCCTGGAACTGCTGTAATACACAGAAATAATAATGATGATATTGTTTTCCAAAGGCAATAAGAAGGACCATTCACTCACTCACTTGTTAACCACCAGCCCCCGAGCAATAAACAACTCATAAATAAATGTAGGATGAATTGTTCTTTGTGTATAGGATGGTCAGGTGGATTCCAGAGCCCTTAATAACAAACTGACCTTTTACAGTGTCTCTCTCGCTTCTGGCTACCCTATGCCTATCATGGAGTAATGGTGCTTTGAACACAATGATTAACATGAAAAATACCAACACCTGCATGTCCTGCCTATGGGGCAATCCGGGTTCACGTTGCAATGAGGTTCTGAAGTGACACTAGTTGGATGGTTTCAGGCTAGTTGCTCCATTTCTAAACTACCATGTAATGTGGTGTGATTAGCAGATTTTGCACAGGAGAACGCTTCTGATAAGAGCCAGGGAAGTTACCACTCAGGTGTGAGAGGCATTGGCTGAGTTGTGTGGAGAACCCAGGCTCAGAACAGTAAGGAGAGCTGGAGAGGAAGATGTTGTTAGACTGGAAGGATAGCTTAGTGGTTCTTACAGGTCAGGGGAAAGCCAGGATCAATTCTCTGCTCTGTGCTTGAGTATGTCTACACTGCAATTGCTGGATGTATGGGCCTTCACAAGCCGGCTTTAATACCAGTAGCAGCCAAGCCAGGGCTGTGTAGCTGAGTAAGGCTATATCTAAACTGCAGGCTTCTTTCGGAAGAAGCTTTTCTGGAAGAGATCTTCCGAAAAAACTTCTTCCGAAAGAGAGTGTCCACACTGCAAAAGCACATTGCTCCACACTGAATGGACGCGCTCTCGCATGTAAGCTGTGATTACTATGGGTGGAATGGCCACTAGGGCACCTGTGCTTTTTTCGCTTTCCTCTTCTTTCAAAAGAACTCCCTCTTCCCGGTCCACACATGCCTTTTTCTGAAAGAGCTCTTTTGGTAAAAGGCATCTTCCTCGTAGAAAACCCTTCTGTTCTTTCGATTTACTTTCGAAAGAACGTGATTGCAATGTGTACACATTACTCAGATTTTGTCAGAAAAACAGCCGTTTTCCCGACAAAAAGCTGTAGTGTAGACATACCCTTATACCTCCTTTTTGGGGGGCATAAGGATCTTGTGGAAAAAGGGGTTTTTGCACGAAACAAAAACGTCCACACTGCTTGTTTTTGCGCAAAAACGGATCAGCAGAAAATATGCAAATGAGATTGTGATTCATGCAAACGAGTCCCTCGTTTGCATATTTTTTGCCGAGAAAACTCATAGTGTAGACTAGCCGAATTGTCCCAGGCAGACCTGTCCAGCCCAGCCTGCCACAGCTCCATTGCTGGCAATACCCAAGCTAGCTCAGGCCCATTCAAGCTGCCCTGTGGCTATGCCCTTGGTCTCTCTATGCATCAGTCCCCCCAGCTGTAGAATGGGGTCAGCACTTCCCTACCTCCCAGGGGTGCTGTGAGAATAACTATTAATTGAGATGCTCAGGTACTGTGGAAAGAGGGGCGATAGAAGTGCCTAGGCTAGATAGGGAAGAGTGGGTGTAGGTAGCCTAGAGCTAGAATTACAGGGGCTCATGTAGCAGGAATGAGGGTGAGTGGCAGGGTCTGCAAAATTATGCCAGACAGAAACCAGCTCTTTCCCTCGTCAACTGCAAAATTAACTCTGGTCTCTCCCCAAATAAAAAGAAACAACCCACCTTCCCCAGCCCCCTGTCCTTAAACTCCCCCTCTGCTTAGCTTTGCTGCTTTCACTCCGGGGCCTGAGGCACCTTCGTTATCTGCTACAATCTCTTGCTTACTCTCAGTATCCAAATGGAAAAGTGCTTTGCAATACAAACTCTCCTCCCCCACCCCCATACTCCAGGCTCCCCCCCCTTCATTTTAGTGTTTAAAATGTATCTAAAGTTTCATCTCGGCTGCTATTTTCCATCCTTCAGTGATAAGCATCTGTGTGTGTACACAGCACTCAGAAAATTACAACCATCAATCTCCTCCACGGCACTTTTTTTGGTACCAATTATTAATATTATCATCAGTTTCAAACCTGCTCCAGTGTTGTTTTCATTTAAGATTTTCCTCCCTCCCTCCTCTTCCCCCCCATTTAATTTTTTTTCCCTGTGTTGTGGTTGCTGATTTAAGATCACAAACCTGACATTTCAGTGCCTGCTTCACAATGCCACGAGGGCGATGCTGCCTTGAACAATTGATTCTCTCTGCATAATCTATCTGTACCATCCAAAACATTTAATCAACGCGAGATCAACCCTTCCGGCATCTCTCTCTCTCTTTTTTTTTTTCCAGTCCATGAAAATACAAACCAAAAGATACTCCAAAGTGAAGCCTGTTGCATAGGATTGAATTGCGGGGCTTTGCATCTGGAGGTTTAATGAGGAGCGGAGACAGCTGAAATATTTTAGAAACTCTGCGAGCCATGGATGGGTCAAATGGATCGGCTGATGGGACTTCATGGAGTCCCCTTAACGTCACTGCACCCTGCATTCCACGGCCCCAACTTTTGGATAAAACCAGGCCAACCTACTAGCTTTAAGCCATCTCATGCTGGGCTGCCCCGTGAGGAGCGAGAATTGGATGAAGGCAGGACCTTGCTCCAACAACACTTAATGGCCACATTCCCATTGACTTCAGTGGGGCAAAACTGGGAGCCTAATGAGTCTGACCTGGAGAGCACAACGATCTACCATGAAATCTGAGCACCTCACAGTCTTTAACGGGTTTATCCTCATAACTCTGTGAGACAGAGTCCTACCTGACCGCTAGCTAGTATGATCGCGATTGTACAAGTGGGGAAACTGAGGCACACAGTGGCTAAGTGACTTCCCCAAGGTCACTCAGGCAGTCTGTGGCAGAGCAAGGACATAAACCCAGGTCTGCCACATACCAGGCTGGTGCCCTCATCACAAGGACCAGCCTTCTTTATCGCACACTCAGCTTTGGCAATCTGCACCTCAGTGCCCCCATTCTGGGGATAGGAAAATGAAGGGTTAGCCATGGCCTGATTCCAGAATGCCAGCTAACACCTTGCTCTTCCCCCGTCTGGTGGTAGAATCACCCCAACACTCTGCTTGTGCGCAGAAGCTGCTGGAGGTGCGGCGCCAGGTTCTATTTCACAAGTGGCTCCTCTCTTGTACCTTGGCCCATCACAATGTAGTTGTGTCCTATGCAGGGCTGTTCCTTGGTTCGCTCCACTGACGTGTTTGTCCCTTTCAGTCTGTAGTTTACACATTTTTCTTTAAGTGGATAATGATGAATTAACAAAACCAATTAAGATTTCATCGTGCCCGCAGTGGGCCCTTTTAATTTATCCCTCTCCTCCCCCTTCCCCAAGCAACTTCCTCAGGGCTAGCTAATTCTGCCCGAATGTGCCTGCGAAGTGATGCTCAGGCACCAGAGTGCGTAGAAGCACTTAGCAGATTCCCTTCTCCAGACACCAGATGGGTTACTTGGGCCTGATGCTCCTCACACACTGGCGTCAATCAGGAGGCGCTCCACTAAACATGGAGGAGTCAAGCTGATGTATGAGCAGTGTTAGGCCCAGTGTGAGCCCTTGGGCCTTCTGAGGAGCTTGAACTAGGATGCATGAGCCTCTATAGAAACCTGCCAAGCTGTCAGCCGTAATGGACAGGGCTCCTCTTAATGGACCAGACGTTAGGCGGGGGACAAAAACTCATTCTCCCAGTATATGTTACACATGCATCTTGTGTTACCATAGCTGGGGTCTGACCCAGGATCCTAGAGGTACCAGCTGAACTAAATCCAACTCTCCTAGCTACCTCTATCAGATCTGAGACCAGGTCTACACTACCAGAGGGTATGTCTACACTACCCTCCTAATTCGAACTCGGAAGGTAGTGTAGACATACCCAGAGAAAGTTGACCTAAGATATGCTAGGAGAATAGTGAGGCTGGAGTCGACGTACCACTGCATGAGGTCAACAGCAGAAACTCTCCAGTCGATTTCCCTGATGCCTCGTGACGTGGTGGAGTACTGGTTTGATGGGGGGGTGCCATCAGCAGTTGATTTAGTGGGTCTTTACTAGACCTGTTAAACTGAACCCTCAGAGATCAATCTCTGAAGTCTCAGTCTCAGGGTAAGTGAAGACAAGTCCTCAGGTAAGCTCAGCTGGAAGATGCTTTTGTAGAATTTAGAGTTAAGAGAAGTTGAATGAAGGATTTTATTTCTTAGCTGGGGCTGCATCCCCAGACTTTCACACGGACAGCTCTGACCTGCAAGTCTGAGGGCTGCCTCAGAAGCTCTGTGGTTACCTGGTTTCCCGTCCAGGCGCCCTATTGATCCTCCACGCTCCATGTGAAACTAATTTGAAACATATGCGCCTAAATAAAAACTTGAACTGTATATAGAGTGAGCTGGTCATTGTGCCGTGGTGCTCTCAACCTAGCCTGCCCTCTTCTGCACAGAGTAAAGGGAAGTGCCGCATTCAAGATACTCCTCCTCATTTTGGATCTCACATAGGCCATCAAAGTATGCAGCCATATTTAAAACATATTAAAGTCAGCCCATTCCCATGATTCGTAAAATCAATACAGCTATGACATGAACATAACAAGTCTATGATCCTGTAGGACAGCCTGGTTATCAATATGCTGCACGATACAGCCAGCCTGAAATTCACAGCACTACAAGGTTCAGTCCCCAGCTACTTGAGCGAAAGGAGAATCGTCATTAGCTACAGAGGGGCTATGACACACAACAGAGCAGTCTGATTCTGCTGCAGAGTGGGCAGTGACACACACAAAAGCTTGTTGCAAAAGCTATCGCGAGTCCCTCTCCACTTCTGACGAAAGTTGGCAACACCTGAAAGTGGGCAGGTAAAATTGACACAGACTTGGTGTTCTCTATATATTCTAGCACAGGGAATATATATTTGACTCTGTCAGTACATCACTTTGGATAGTGGGGACCAATCCTTGGGTGAAGCTCCTAGGGATTACTGCAATACAAGAGATAAAGGCTCTCAGAGCCAGCTGACAAGCAGAGAGGATCTGGCTGCAAATTGAGGAATCAGGGCCCTGCCTTGCCTGGCCTTTTTGGAAGAATTTGGGGGCTCTTTGCTCCTGATTTTGGTTAGGGACAGGGACCCAGAAATCCAGATTTGCTGGATCTGCGTTGGAGAAGACAGCTATGTTCCAGTGGGAGCTCACTCTCAAAGGAGATGCCAAGTGCCTGCCACGCTGGATTGGAGGGGGATTTCCGGAGACAGGCAGGGGAATGATGCATGTTAGTAATGGTTCGCAGCCCAGCCTGCATCTGCCCCCGCCCCCGCCGCAATTACTCTGTGAACCAGTCCTGGGAGGGCACTGCCCTGTCTGGTCCCTTGTGAATTTCCATTGGGGCGAAGGAGAAAATTCCTCAGGATGTTTCACTTTCCTTTGAGCTCCGAGGGGATAGTGCAGGGGCCTTTCTCCACCTGGGACTGGACGCGGGTATGGACCTGGTCCATCTCAGCAGGCTTGGGAGCTGTTTGGCAGGTGAGATGGCATGAGTTGGGGGCGTGTCTCAGGCTAGCACCTAGTGCATAATCTCCAGCTACGTAAATTCCACCATCGCAACTGGCATCTCATCGGCTGTGGGCTAGGCCAAGGACATGAGCAGGCCACAGAAACCAGAGGAGCCATTCAGCTGGTCCCTTACGAATGTGGCTGGTGAGGCAGGAGAGGAGAAACCTGCATGCTGAGGAGTTCAGGGCCTGACTCACCGCTCCCTTAGGGCATGGACACACTGCAGTGTGGAGGACCAGCCACAACCTTGACTGAAGTAGCATGCAAAAAATGGCTGTGTAACAACAGTTGCAAGGGTGGCAGGATGGGTACATATTGGGAGTCCTGGGCAGGATCGCACTGGTGGTAGCTAACTCATCCAGCTGACTACATTGCTGTTTTTAGTGTGCTAGCTCCGAGCTGGGGCAGGAATGTGGCTCACATCTACCATGTGTGCATGCGTGCGCACACATACACACACACACACACACACCCCTGCAGCATGCCCGTGTAACCCACTCACCTAGTGTGGTTCATTGTCCCATGTAGCGGCCCTTAGACCACTTACAGAGAGAGACAAGAACAAGGGAGTGCTACAGCCTAAGCTGAGCATCAGACAGCTTTCAGATCAAGCGGTAGAGGTGCCTACACTAAGCTCCCAAGTTCAAATCTGCCCAGTGGTGGTTACACCTGTATACCTCAGAGGTAGCAGTGTATACAAGTCCAGGGGCTTGATTCTCCCCTGCTGTGAGTGTCATCATGTACGCTTGGACCAAGTGAGTGTGAGGGGGTTGTAGGTCACCCAGCTGACTCCCCATTGGGCCTGGATCTCCATGGCCTTGCACCTTGTGGTGTCCTTGTGCACTGATGAAAATGGCTACACACTGGGAAAGGCAGGGGAGGAGTATCAGGCCCTCTGTACATGTCTCTTTGCTGCCCCGCTGCTTTCTTTCCCAGCATGCTTTGCCTCCCAGCCCACATCGGGGGGCCCTTGCCAGCTCCTGCCTTCTTGCTGAGGATTAAAACCAGCTCTGAGCATCTAAGGCCTTTAGGACTTTTGGCTCTTCCTGGGGCTCTCTCAGGGCAGAGTTACCTATTTCCTATTCGGCAGGGAACCACAGCTCTAATATCTCTATCCTGCGTTGACCTTTCGCTGTTTGATCTCGTGAAGAATCCCATTTTGGAGCTGCAGGGGGTTCCAGAGAATAAGGACACCTGAAGAAGGGGCCACTGGGTTCTTAGGCTAGGAAAGAGGCCGCTCCTGTGGAAAGGAGAGAAATGTAAACGAGGGTGGAATTTTCAGTTCCATGAAGGGAAGCCAACTTTGGAAACTCCCGCGTGCGCCAACCCAAATGTACACCCATTTCCCTGCACTTCTGGGATGCAGGTTCAGCCAGGGAAGGAGCTTGTGAAACAATAAGAATAACGACCAATTAGGACTTTGTGATTAATTACAAATATCTGATTTAATGGAGAGAGTGGAACAAAATACAAACTGGGCAAGTAGGACAGTCCTGTACGCTAGGATTATGACCAGCCCTGTATGCTGTGATAGAATACACCCAAAACTCGCGTGGCCAGTGTTTGAGATTAAGCTTGCTTGGCACAGCTGGTCAGAGAACCCCACTAGAGGAAAGAATCTAAAGGTACGTCTCCACTACACCCTTAGCTCGAAATAAGCTACACAATTTGAGTTATCCTTTTTTTGTAATTTGGTGCTGTCTACACAGTGCCAAATTTCGAAATAAACTGCTATTCCAAAATGTCCCTTAATCCTCATGTAATGAGGTTTACAGGAGTGTCGGAATCCCGCGCCCGCTATATTTTGAAATAACGGCTTGTTTCAAAGACGTGGAATAGCCATTTCAGGATACCACAAGTATCCCAAAACAGCACTGCAGTGTAGACATAGCCTAAGGTACTTACACAGCCTCCGTCAACACAGTTGATGCATTTGTCTTTGCAACCCAAGCAAGTGCTATTGTCCTCCTTTTACAAATGAGGAACTGAGGCAGAGAGAGAGAGAGGTAGGCCCAGATCCCAAAAGTGACATACCCAAGGTACTTCCATATCAGAGCAAGGAATGGAACCAGGTCTTCTGGCTTGCACTCTAACCACTAGGCCATCCTCTCTCAGTGGGGCAATTGCTGTATTGCTGCCTCTCCCAGTCTGTCTGGCCCCTTAGGACAAATGCAAATGCCTCAGTGCTAAAACTCTTGACTCGAACGGTTGCAATGTTTCCTCAGCATGTCAGTGTGTTGGGTGGTCGGGTGGTAATGGCACACGGCGGAGTGGCACTCCTCCCCAAAAAGGTATTTTGGGGCTTTCCAGATAGCGAGTTTATTGTGAGCAAGACACGGACTTGTCCCAGCTAAACAAAAGCAACCCTAGAAAGGACAAGGGTAAATTCTGAGTGCCTCACCTACGTGAATTCCTGCTGAAGTTGACAGGTTTAGGTCTGTGCTAGGGACAGGACGAGCTCAATCAAGATTTGAACCGAAGTAGCAAGCCTCTGCTGGGCCTGAACTTTGGCGGGGCCAAGCACTCACAAACTCCACTGCTGCTCAGTGCCTGGGAACGGGAGACACAAAGAGGCAAAACTTGCATGCCAGGAACCTTAGAAGTGGCTACACACAGCACACTCCAGCCACCAGCATTACGGGGTGAGACTGGCAAAGGCAGAAACAGCAGATCCCTGCGGTTCCCCTTCAGCATGACTCAGAATCCCAGAAACAGATGGACACCGCCCAGTTATAGGGCCCTGGATTCTTTCGTTCATCAGTGAATTTCAGTTTGACAGAGCAACCCAGAGGAAGAGGACTTGGCCCTTCTCTAGTGCCTTTCACTTGACATGTCGAAGTGCTTTGCAAACGCAGATCTGTTCAGCCTCAGAGCACCGCCCTAAAATAGGCCAGAGACATAGAGCGATTGGGTCCCTGAGGGCAGCCCCCTCTGGGGCTGAACAGCACCCAGCAAGGCTATTTTGCACTTACTGCCTGTAACCGCTTTGCTTTACAAAGACGGGTAAGTATTGATCACCCCATTTGACAGATGGGAAAGTTGAGGCCCGGAGCAGTTAACATCATGGGCTCACGGTCACACAGTGAGTCGATGGGAATAGAAACCAATGGATTCCAAGCCCCCTGGTATTGCTCTGACCATTGGACAGCGATACCTCCCTACTTCACATAGGCTAAGGCAGCAAGGAAGCAACAATCTTTGCAGGAAGGGAGGGTGCAAGTAACGGAGCTGGAATCTGGCCAGGATATCCCTAACTCTTGCTTTTCTAATGTGCACACTGCCCGAGCCTCTACTGAAAGCACCATGAGATTTTCTGTGCCCACGTGCAGTCACGCTCTGAGTGCTAAGCCGCTCTCATGTGACCACACTGCCAGCGGCTCAACAACCTCCCAGCCCCACCGGTGGATCAAGAGCTCAGTACCAATTCACAGCACAGAGGCTGAAGGCCAAGGCTCCGACTTGGACCTCCACTTCTGTTCCCAGGTGAGCTCTTTCCTGGGGATCGGGGTGCCGAGGGCCATCTGCCCACTCATCTTACCGCTCCCTCAGCTTGGAGGGATGCAGGGCTCGGATCACCCGCGCCTCGGCCCTTGAACAAACTTCCTTCTGCCCGGTTCACGTTTCCACACAGAGGCATGGGATTCCCGAGCGTGCGGGGGTGGGGTGGGGAGCGGGACTGGTGTTTGGGAGCCAGGTCACATGTCCGAACAAACACACACACACACACGCACACGCACACACAAATCCCAAGGAAAGGGGGGGAAAGTGCCAGAGTGACGTCCGTGCCTGAAGAATGTGTTCCTCACCCGCCCCTCGGCGTCTCCCCCTTTCGCTCTAATCCTGCGGTGGCAACGGGATGGCTGGAGACAGCTGTGCTGGTTCCTCTCAGCCCCCTGACATCACAAGCCTGCTATGAAGGGCCGGGAATGAGCAACGCTGGCAGAGGGGGGCGCGTCTCCTATTTTTCCGCACACACGAGCCCGCTCCTTGCAGATGGAGTTTCGGTTCGCAAGGCGCATTAACCCCGTGTTTGCCGAATGGCTCTCATGCGTGCCAGGTGGTCTTTGGGCCAGGAGGCTAGAGAATTGAGAAAACCACCCGCTGGGTTTGAAATCTACAGGCCAGGCTGATGGCAGCATAGGAGCCTATTGCAGCTGGAGTTCAAGGCCTCATTTTGGGTGGGTATGTCTGTAGCAAAGGGCCAGGGTGCACGCATGGGCCATCAGGATTGTATGGAGAGGCCAGAGGTTCCCCAAGGTGTCTGCCCCAGACCAGTGCTGTGACCTCTACTATCCAAACCCCAGCGCCTGGGACTCTCTTATCAACACCAGAGACTGCTAAGGGTTGGATCCAAAGAGGGCTGCATGAACCCGTCTCATAAGGCTCCAGTAATGTCCCCCCACCCTTTGCAAATTGACTTGCTTTCTTAAAAAAAGGGGGGGGGGGAGAGAGGGAATGTCCACAAATACCAAACAAAAATTGGCTTTTTATTCAAACAACCCCAAACTCTCCCACCGCAGACTGAAACAGTGCAACAGCCACACACAGGAAACACCCCAGAGCAGCCTTCTGACCTGAAGCTGGAAAGAAAAGCCCCAAAGCACCAACTGGACACAGGAACACAACAGAGGGAGGAAGATCTTGTTACTATGGCGCTGGACTCCAGACTTGTGCGTTTTATTCCCCGCTCCGCCACACAATGCCTGAGTGAACTTGGGCAAGTCCCTACACATCTCTCTCTTGGAGCGCCCCAGCTGTGAAATGGGAACAACACTCCCTTCCTTTGCTTGACCTCTCTGTTTAAGACTGCAGGCACTTTGGGGCAGGGGCTCTCGTTCACTTCAGGGTTATCCAGTATCCATTGGGATCCCCAAGTGCTCTGGTAATAATTAAAAAGTTATTCCCAAAACACAAACAAGGAGAATACAAACACTCTCTGCAGCGTTCATGGAGCGCCATTCTTGCTTCTGGTCCTACTTACACTAATGTAAATCCAGGCTAACTCTATTGATTAAGGTCAGGATCTGTCCCCTTTGAATTCAAGTCTCACACCAGTTCAAACCCAGTATGAACCTGGCACAACACAGAGAAAGGGGAGGTGTTGCCAGCAGAGGCATCTTTCCAGGTAAGATGTCATACCTACAATCCCATATGGATGTGGCATCAAAAATCGAGGGTAAAGGTTCAGGGGGAAGAGGTAGGAGAGGAGGAACGTTGGTTGTTTGACCTGAGCTTTTGTATTTTCATAAACTAGAACCTTCAGATTGGATATCCAGCCCGTCGGAAGTGTAGATTTGATTTATTTCTAACTGATCTTTAAGCCACATTCCAAAGACGTTCTATTTGTTTAGCTGAAGTTCTTTGTAGTTTTATGCGGTCCTTTCCTTGCCTGGTGATCTGTACAATTCCTGGACAAAGCCAAATTCTCTCCCACAATACCAGTACTGGCCCAATCTCATAGACTCACAAATAAAAAGTCGCGCGCACACAACTTGCAATCTACTGTTAAGAACAGCCGCAGATAGGACACCTTAATTAGGCAGACTTTTCAGAAGTCTCTCTGCTGGGCAGTGAGATATTAGCAGGTGTGTTCAGTTTCATGTCCTGGCTTCTCAGACATTTTGGACTCTGGATAACGCTGGTAACAGGCAAAGTCAGATGGTTTAACAGGGCTCCTCTTGCAATCCTTAATGCTAAACTGTTTTTAGGGCAAAGGGACACACTGGGGATTTTTTCTTCTGAGTAGCTGCACCAGTTCAACCCTACAGGAATACAGTCTGCCCACTACTCTGGGTCCTACATGCCAACGTGGTGGTGGCCCCTTCTGTAGAAGCCACCACTGCAGCTCCAATTGGCTGTGGTTCCCAGCCAATGGGAGCTGCAGGGCCAGCACTTGGGGCCAGGACAGCGTGTGGAGCCCCCTGGCTGTCCCTATGCATAGGAGCCGTAGGAGGGACAGGCCGCTGCTTCCAGGGGCTATGCAGAGTCACAGCAGGTGTGGAGAGGAGCAAGCCCCAGACCCTGCACCCTGGCAGCAGCATGAGGCCACATTGAAAGGTCTGAAGGGCCGGCTGCAGCTTATGGGCCATAATTTGCCCACCTGGCTCTAGTGCTTTGATGAGGGGAGATGAAATCAGGACTCCTGGGTTCTATTCCCATCTCGGTTGCTGATTTGATAGGTACCACTGGGTCAGTGGTTAATAAACAGCAATCATAATATTAGGAACATAACATCAGTTCAGCTAGTCAAGGAGCCTATTTCAACAGCAGTCGGCCTGTGATACTTTAGCGGCAGCTGGAATAAACCCTCCGTGACCTCATTTGCTCATGGGGAAAGTTTCTTGCCCCTCTGCCATGTGTATTGGCCAAACTGGACAGTCTCTACGGGAAAGAATTAATGGACACAAATCAAATATCCGAAAAGGCAACACACAGAAACCTGTTGGAGAATACTTTAACCTGCCTGGACACTCATTAACGGATCTCAAAGTCCCCGTGTTGTTTCAGGCCAATTCCACAAGCCAAATACACAGGGCTGGAACTTAACTTCATTTACAAGTTTGATTTCTATCACAGAGGTATGAATAAATACATTGGGTGGGTAGCACACTACCTTTCAAATCCTAATGACTTAACCAACTAAACAATGGGTACTTAGAGAAGGTGCAAATTATTCTTATCAGCTTCTTGTAACTTGAATACTCTAATTCACTATTTTTTCCCTCCCCACCCCCAACTTCTCCTATTTATTCTTGAATCTGGACTTTTAATACTCCATTCATCTGAAGAAGTGGGCTGTGCCCACGAAAGCTCATGATACCATCTACATGTGTTGTTAGTCTCTAAGGTGTGGCTAGACTATTCTTTGTTTTTACGTTTTTCCACTTATAGACTAATTTGGCTACCCCTCTGACGTTTCTAATCAGTTAGGCCGTGTCCACACTCAGGGGTTCTTTTGAAAAAAGTACCCTTTTTTCGAAAGAACTTCCCCTGCATCCAGACTCAAGCCGCGTTCTTTCGAAATTATTTCGAAAGAACGCGGCTTTTCTTTCGATGGCGGTAAACCTCGTTTCACGAGGAAGAACGCCTTCCTTCGAAAGTTCCTCTTTCGAAGGAAGGCGTTCTTCAATGTAAAGAGGCCGTCTTCGAAAGAGAGCATCCAGACTCGCTGGGTGCTCTCTTTCAAAAAAGCGGATTTCCTCTATCGAAAGATCCGCCTGCAGTCTAGACGCGATCTTTCGAAAGAGGCTCTTTCGAAAGATGCTTTCGAAAGAGCCTCTTTCGAAAGAAGCCTGCAGTCTAGACACAGCCTTAGTGGCTGGTGAACTAATTTAGACAGTGCCATTTATACCTAGGCATTGCAAAATGCTTAGAGACTATACAACAATGCCACAGTTATATCAATGATTCAGACCTACCGAGGCTGGGGGGAAGGGGGGGGCGCATTCTGATAATCTTTCTGACCTCCCATATAACACAGACCATAGAACTGCCTCAAAATAATTCCTCCAATTGCTCTTTTAGAAAAATATCCATTCTGGATTTTAGAATTGCTAGCAGAGGAGCTGACAGCCTCATCAGGCCCGTGGGCAAGGCTGCGGCGTTGGCTCCATGCTCCTGAAAGGGGAGTGGCCTTGAGTGGAAGGGGCGGGGCTGGAGCTGCTGCACAGTACTCCAGCGGTAATTTAAAGAGACTGGGGCCTTTTGAATCACTGGGCACCGGGGCAGTTGACCCTTTTGCCCCCTCGTTAGTGGGCCTCATTGCCAGTAATGGAGACTGGGAACCTCACAGACATATCCACTGGGCCCAAGCGGAATATCACTCACTTGGAAGGCTATTGACATCCTGCTCTGTTCCGTCACCTGAAAAGGATATTTTAGATGGGCTGTTTCTCCAGGGAATATCTCCCAGCATGGCTTTCCACCACTGAGAGCGCTGTATCTCTGACCCCCACCCCCTTTACGGAAGCAGACAAGGAGGTAAAATGCTCCTGGGGGCTTATGGGACAGCACTTCTGTTTTCGGAAAGCAATTGGAGCCCTTTCTGATGCCAGTCACACACACGGGATGTTCTGAACCTGGGCTGGAAGGCCAGCACAATCTGCATTAGTGGGTTCCACTGCCCCTGGGTGTACGACTGTGAAAACGAAAAGCAGAGGACGTGGCTTCTTGCTCTGCTTGGTAAAATAAATGCCTGCCATATTGCCAGGTCAGCTGAAAGAGCCTCGGTAGGTAGGCGACCTGGAGCAGGCTGGGGTTAGGCCTTTTCATGTGGCATTCTCTGGGTAGCCCTTTCACACAAAGATTTCTCCTCTCTGGTAATGAGCACACGTACCCATGCTACAGGCAGAATCGACTGTGTACGCTTCCTGACTCCCTGGACTGCTCTCCCCACCTGGAATCCGCAAGATCTCCCCCTGCCTTCGCATTGCTTCTAGCACCATGGCGCCGAGGCCAGGCAAAGCAAGCCAACAGTTTGGATGCACGGGCATGATTTCCACGACAGAGATAATCCTGCTCGGGGGGGGGGGGATTCCCCCCCTCCTCTCTTGACCTCCCTCCACTGCCGATTTGTTAGTGGTGCAACGGCGACGGATCCCGGGTCGCCACTGGGCTGAAAGCGGGGATAAGATGTCAGACGTCTGAGCCCTGGAAAACCTGATCTTTCTGGGTCTATCTGCCTGGTGTTTACTTTGGAACCATCAATCAGCGCACGAGACATGATCATATTTTATAGCCAGCGTTGCTTGTGAAACCCAAGCCCCAGAGCAGCTCCAGGTTCTGCCGGCTTGGCAGAGAAAGGCAAAAACTGGGACACTCCTGTAACCCGGTCCTGTTGTGACGGGCCCCTCCAGATGGAATTCTTTAGGAAACTTCAGCCATTTGCTTGCACCATTCCTCCCCTTTCTCAACCTCAGCTTTAGGCTAACCGCTGCCGTTCCTCAGCCACTCCATCTCGACGTCCAGGGGAATTCTGCTGCCATGCAAGCCAGAAAAGGATTCATCTGAAGAGGGAAGTCCTCCTTGTGTTCTCTGTGAGCAGACGCTCCTTTAGGGTTTCTGGCGACTTAGGGTATGTCTCCACTGCACGGCTATTTCAAAAAACATTATTCCAGAACAGTTTATTTAAAAATAGCACGTCTACACTGCAGGGAAAGCCTCAAAATTGGTCCGAGGCAGGCTTCCATAATGTAGACATGCAATCTCGATTCAGAGTCCCAGGAGGCACTGGGGAGGAATAACTTAGCATGGCCCTGGTGAGGGGCTATTTCGAAATAGCAGCAGTGGAGCGTCTACACATGCCTTATTTTGATATAGCTATTTTGGAATAGGCGTTATTTCTTGTAGAATGAGGTTTACAGATTTCAGAATAAGCCAGCCGTTATTTTGAAATTATTTTGAAATAACGGAATGGCTGTGTAGACGCTCACTTTATTATTTCAAAATAACGCTCATTATCTTGAAATAACGGTACAGTGTAGATGCACCCTTACTGTTACCGGCCCAGCTAGGGAGGCTAGACTCCAAAGCTTTGGCAGCTCATATCTAAGCTGAGGAGGTGTCTCCAATTAAACCCCACCCTGTCAGCCATGATGGCGGCCATCACAAATGGAGCAGTGTCTCCTGAGGGCATTCTGTGCCCCCCCCCAAAAAAAATTAAAATTCTACAAATGTTTGTTGCCAAAATACAGCGTGTAGTCAACCTGTGGAACTCCTTGCCAGAGGAGGCTGTGAAGGCTAGGACTATAATAGAGTTTAAAGAGAAGCTAGATAATTTCATGGAGGTTAGGTCCATAAAAGGCTATTAGCCAGGGGATAAAATGGTGTCCTTGGCCTCTGTTTGTCAGAGGCTGGAGAGGGATGGCAGGAGACAAATCGCTTGATCGTTCGCTCTACCCTCTCTGGGGCACCCGGTGCTGGCCACTGTCGGCAGACAGGCTACTGGGCTAGATGGACCTTTGGTCTGACCCAGTACGGCTGTTCTTATGTTCAAAATAACACTATTTAATCACTCCAACTTCAATTATGTTGGCAATTTATTTCAAAATACTTGTCAGTAAGTATGCCTATGACAATGCAGACACACATGAAAAGTCCCCCAGGAGTAGAGTTAAGAAAGCCCATATGACAATCCAGTTCCTGTTTCTCTGCACCCTTTCTCCCCGTAGCACAGCTGGGAGGCCAGACACTGACAAACCCTTTCCCAGAGCCCAGCCATGGTGCCCCCTCAGCCAATCACCCAAACCCTTTGCTCAGATACCCAAACCCTGTCCTCCTCCCTCTAACCGTCCAGAGAGAGGAACTGCCCAATGCTCAGTCCCAGGCTTGCATGGAGTATCCTGTGTACCACCCTGTCCTCCCCTCAGGGCATGCAGGGAACTACAGTTGCCAAGTCCCCTCTACCTTTCCTCCCACTCCCCTCCAGCAGTGTCTTGTGCATGCAAGCCTAGTGCTGGCAGCCACACTGCAGCCCATTTTGAGGGTGGGGAGAGGAAAGTCCACATGGACAACATTAATTTCTGCAAAATTCTGCGCTGCGCAGTGGCGCAGAATCCCCTCCCCCACCAGGCATAACCAGTATACCCCCCCCCAATGCTGCTCAAATACTCAGTACCAGTTTCTGCATTTCACTGTGCATGTCTAACAGCCATGCATTTCCAGCGAGCCACACGCAGAAATACCATGTATGCCTAGAGCCTGCTGTGAGACACACTCAGTTCTGTGCAAACAGTTCCCATACGGAACACCGCTACCCTGTCAAACGTAAGTGCATAGATTGCTTCCTGATACACAATGAGGGAGCAGTGCTGGATGGTGGCTAGGCACTGGACTGGACATCAGGAGCCCTGCGTTTCATTCCTGTCTCAGTGACCAGCCCACTGTGTGATCAAGCCTTTGATTGTCTTGTCTGTTTAGATGGCAAGATCTTTGGGCTATGTCTAGACTGCAGACTTCTTGTGCAAGAAGCTTTTTGTAGAAGAGATCTTCCCCCAAAACTTCTTGCTCAAGAGCAGGTCCACACTGCAAAAGCGCATTGGAAAAGCAATGTGCTTTTGCACAAGTGAGTATCCAGACTGCATGGACGCGCTCTCTCAAGAAAACTCTGATTGCCATCAACAGAATGCCCACCAGGGCACCTGTGCTTTTTTCTATTGGCTGTTTTTGTGCAAAAAACCCCTCTCTTGTTCTGATTTACTGTAAATTTTCTTGTGCAAAAACGTGCTTGCATTGTGGACACTCCTCAAGTTTTTGCACAAAAATGGCCGTTTTTGTGCAAAAAGTCTGCAATCTAGACATAGCCTGGAAGAGAAACTGTCTATACTGAAGCTGGAGGCATAATTCCCATCTTGGGGTATGTCTAGATTACATGCCTCTGTTGACAGAGGCATGTAAAATAAGCTACCCTACATAGTCAATGAAGCAGGGATTTAAATATCCCTGGCTTCATTAAAATAAACATGGCTGCTGTGCTGTGCCGGCTCAGCTGATCGTCAGCACAGCGTGCGAGTGAAGACATGGATCGGTCGACAGGGAAAGCCTTTGTCAACTGCTCCTGTAAACCTCCTTTCACGAGGCATAAGGGAGCGGGTGACAAAGGCATTCCCTGTCGACCGATCCGCGTCTTGACTCGCGCGCTGTGCCGACGATCAGCTGAGCCGGCACAGCGCGGCGGCCATTTTTATTTTAATGAAGCCGGGGATATTTAAATCCCCGCTTCATTGACTGTGTCGGGTAGCCTATTTTACATGCCTCTGTCAGCAGAGGCGTGTAATCTAGACGTACCCTTGAGTAGAAAGACGCATGCTAGCTTTGATAGCGCAAGTGCGCTAAAAAATGGCAGTGTAGCCCCAACAACAGCCTGACGTACAATCCTGCCCAGGATCCTAGGAATATACTTGGGCAGCTAGCCCATGACATCACTGCTATGTTGCTATTTTTAGCACACTAGTTGAATCGGAGTTAGCACATCCATGTGTACTCTAGCTGGCGATTGCTTCAATGCTGGGGGGGGGGGGGGCGGAGTCCTCAGGAACTGCATCCAGCCCCTAAGCCTTAGGTTTCCCACCTCTGCTTCGCTATCATTTACTCTTTTATTGCCTGGGATAGGCAGAGGTACTGTATACATTAAAAGAGCTTATTGGATCCAGAGTCTGTCTAGGGGACCACCTAAGACAAGAACCACTCAAGCACAGGTAGACAAGAAGATGCATCCAGGAAGTTGCAGGTTGGAAAACAATCTAGACATAGCCTGGCATTACTCCCAGAGTCAGGGGTTACCCAGCATGAGTAAGGACATTCAATATGTCCTGCAGAAAAGGACCTGGGGGTTACAGTGGATGAGAAGCTAGATATGAGTCAACAGTGTGTCCTTGTAGCCAAGAAGGCTAATGGCATAGTAGGTTGCATTAAGAGGAGCACTGCCAGCAGATCCAGAGATGTCATCATTCCCCTTTATTCGGCTTTGGTGAGGCCGCATCTGGAGTATTGTGTCCAGTTCTGGGCCCCCCACTACAAAAAGGATGTGGATGCATTGGAGAGGGTCCAGCGGAGGGCAACCAAAATGATTAGGGGGCTGGAGCATATGACTTATGAGGAGAGGCTGAGGGACTTGGGTCTGTTTAGTCTGCAGAAGCGAAGAGTGAGGGGGGATTTGATAGCAGCCTTCAACTTCCTGAAGGGAGGTTCCAAAGAGGATGGAGAGAGGCTGTTCTCAGTGATGACAGATGGCAGAACAAGGAGCAATGGTCTCAAGTTGTGGTGGGAGAGGTCCAGGTTGGATATTAGGAAAAACTATTTCACTAGGAGGGTGGTGAAGCACTGGAATGGGTTACCTAGGGAAGTAGTGGAGTCTCCATCCCTAGAGGTGTTTAAGTCTCGGCTTGACAAAGCCCTGGCCGGGTTGATTGAGTTGGGATTGGTCCTGCCTGGAGCAGGGGGCTGGACTTGATGACCTTCTGAGGTCTCTTCCAGCTCTATGATTCTATGATTCTATGACTAGAATAGTTGAGACATAACTGGAGATAAAACCCCAGTGCATTTCTATTGAAAGTCTCTGCACAGCTCTAGCCTTGGAATGCACCACGTAGCCCAGTCTCTGAGTTCCAGCAGCGAGATTATCTGTGTAGGCCCTGAACCCAAATCAACGCATAAGGAGCCAGCCACCAGAGCAGTAGGGAGGATCAATTTCCCTGGTTCCCTGTGACATCTTTAATAGGATTGCCAGATGGTTTCACAAAAAATACCGACCCTCCCCCCAAAAAAATGCTGGGAAAAAATTATGTTGGAAAAAAAAAAAGTTTCAGGAAAAGATGTTGAGGGGGAAAAAAAAAAAGGAACCAAAATGCAACCCCTTCTGGGCTGCTTCCCCCTCCCTCCGCCCCAGCTTTGGGGAAAACAGAAAATACCGGACATTTTAGATATCTAGTATTTTCTGGATTTTTTTTACCAGACAGAAGGCGCAAATACTGGGCTGTCCTGTTTAATACCAGATACCTGGCAACCGTAGTCTTTAAGAGCATCAGTCTAATCTGAGAACTCTTCCTCCATGCTCCGTTCAGCCAGACTACCACCTAAATAGCTCACGTACTGGAGAGTGTGTCTACTTCTATGTCTCTGCCAACTCTGTTCCACACAGGACTTCTCTGAGATCAGGGCAATTCTAGGAGACTGGATCAGCTGGCCTCACAGCCGTTGTGCTGCCAAGAGGCTATAGGGCAAAGTGGAATCAGGCCTGTTCACTTCAGTAGACAAGCCCTGAAGAGCAGCTGGGCACCTGGGACTTCCAATTGAAGCACAGATGTTCAGCACCACACCTTTGGGGAATGGAGCAAGGACCTCACAGCGCTCACATTTCTGTGTCTACACTGGGCCACTTATTCTGGAAAATCAGCCTCTTTTCCGGAATAAGCTGCGAGCTGTCTACACTGGCCCTTGAGTTTCCGGAAAAGCAACGATGCTCTACTGTACAAAATCAGCCGCTATTCCGGAAAAACTATTCTGCTCCCGCTCGGGCATAAGTCCTTATTCCGGAACACTGTTCCAGAAAAGGGCCAGTGTAGACAGCCCAGTAGTCTTTTCCGGAAAAAAGCCCCGATTGTGAAAATGGTGATCAGGGCTCTTTTCCGGAAAAACGCGTCTACATTGGCCACAGACGCTTTTCCGGAAAAAGGGCTTTTCCGGAAAAGCAGCCTGCCAATGTAGACGCTCCTTTTCCGGAAAAACTGAAAACGGAATAGTATTCTGTTTTAAGCATTTCCGGAAATTCATGCCAGTGTAGACACAGCCCTGAAGAATATCCTTTCTCCTGCTTGTTGCCAGTGCTCTAACGGCTTCAGAGCAGAGGACACCTCTGACTGTGTTTCGATGGCACTGGGTACAATGGGGCCTTGCTGTCAGAAGCAGGGCTGTCCCACTCTGAGTGCAGAATAAGCCACTGTGTAGGGCTCCTGAAAATTTGGGGCACCGCTGGGTCTTAAGATCCACCCGCCTACTCTTCCCTATCCCTGTTCTGTGGCTCTGCTTCCCCCAGAGAGAGGATCTAGTTAACGTCAAAGTGGAAATGCCTGCCAGAGCTATTAGCAGAACCTGTGAAAGGGCCATGCAAGTGTTATGAGGCCATTTCACAGGCGTTTGCCATTCTGAGCGCCATACAGTCAGTTTCTGGATGGATGTACCCTTAGTCGACAGGAGCTTAGTGTAAAAATCCCCATTAAAAATATTGTATTAGTGTGTGGCTGACAACTATACAATCGCAATCACCCTCCTCCCCAACAAGCTGCTGCTGGACATAGGGGCACCAGTTTCATGGTACTGCTTAGGGCCCCATAAATCCAGCCTCCCCTCCCACCATCAAGTTTTGCTGCCCTGTTCAGTTCCTTTTTTTTTTTTTTGCTCAACAAGTTTTGCTGTTCTTTTTTGGGGAGGGAGCGTGAGGGTTTTTCAAAAAACAAAAAGGGGGGCGTAATGCCAAAAAGTTTGGGAACCACTGTGCTAGCAAAATACACTTGGTAATCCCTTTTCTCCTCAAAACTTTCCATTCCCCTTATCCAAAATGCCTCCCTCTTTCTTTTTCCACCCATCCCTCAGCGGCCCTCCATTCCCTTTTCTTTCTCTAGCCTCACCCGCATTCTTTTCTTGCCCACTCCACCAGCCCCTTCGTCCTCTCCCTCCTTCTGCCACCCACCTCCTCTCCTCTCCATTCCCACCCTCCCGCCCCGAACGTTTCCCAGCTGAGCCTATGGTCAGAGTGTGACTAAAAGCGGCGGGTATGTTGTGGGCACATTGCACAAACGTGGGAGTTCGGCTCCGCACAGGGGGACACAGCTGGGACTCAACAATAAGTAACTATGCTGCTTTCACCCACCTCCTAATGATTCATTTCGAGCAGCTGGCCAGCTTTCAAATTCTCTAACGGCTGAGCATCAGGGTGGGCATCTGCCCCTTATCTTCAGGGATGCCCTTCAGTTAAGGTACCCAACAACGGGGCTGAGAAACCCCCTCGCTCCTTCTCATTCATTTTAACAATCAGTGTCACGTACACAGGCGGCATCCAAAACTCGTCTGATCCTGCAGCTGCAGAGGGAACCCTTGAGTCCGGAAGCCATCTGGTTCCTTGCTCCCGAGCAGCCTGGAATTTGTCTTCCGTCATCAGCTATAACATCCTTCTGGGGCTCAGCCAAGGGAGGCCTCGACTGTGCCACAAGCACAAAGCCCATGGCACAAAGCCTCCAGGAGAAATGACAGGATCATAGGTGTGTGTTACTTCATCGCAGCTAATTGTACACCCCTCCTTGCCCCTTTAACTGGGGACTTTGTCTCTTATTCTCCACTGGCCCAGGAAGACTTGCTGACTCCACTAGTCCTAGGTGGTTTTTAGCTCAAGTGAAAAGGACTGGTTTGGCGGGATCGGAAGACCCTGGGTCTCTGCCCAGCGTTCCACCTGTGTGTAATCAGCTGTTGGCTGCTGCTTGGGGAGTTATTACAACATGAGAGAGTGGCCCAGACAGAGAGTCAGGAGTTCAGAATCCGAAGGCCCAATTGTGTTCTCATTTGCACTGGTGTAAATCCAGAGCAACACCATTCAAGACCATAGTTATTCTGCATTTCCAGCGGCAGCAATGAGCCAAGAACGTGCCCCCCAGTCTCAGTTTCTGCACCTGGGAAATGGGGTAACACCCTGGTGACCAGCTTGCAGTGAGGATTAACCAGGTAATAATTGACTGAATTAGTTAATTACTTACAAAGCAGAATCCCGGGGCTGAGAGGTGCCCAGATGCGCTGCCTAATTCGCTCCCCAGGTCTCCGGGGGCCGAAGGCATCAGCGTCTTGCCCTGCCTGCGGAGCTGAAGTGCTTCTCTAGACAAGCCATGTACGCCAGTCCCTGCGACTTCTGGAGTCACAAGGAGCCCCGGCTGGCAAATGGCAGATCATAAATGAGTGAGTCTATTGAAGGAATAAATTGAATGCACACCACGGAGAGGAACTGAAGTAGTTTCCGAGTTATCCAAAATAGGATGCTGCTGATTAAATGAGGCCTGATTTCCACTGGGTTGGCAGGAAGCGGACTCCGGCATTGTACTCAGCATTTTGTTTGACGATTCGGCGACTGCAGGGTTACAGCATGCAATCCCAGAGGGCAAAATGCAGCCGAATTTGCCACGGGGAAAGCACGCTTGAAGAGGTAAGGGGTAAGCAAACAGGGAACTAGACCGGCAGTCCGGGGACCTGGGACCAATCCCTGGCTGTGCCATGTGACTCAGGGGCACTTACCCCAGCTTTAAACACACATAACTTCAGAGGAGTTACTCCTGGGGAACTCCACCAAAGTGAGACATGTATGAACTCTGGGTGTCTCTCACCATCTCGTCTGCCTTCCTGGGCTTACCAAGCCTGGATTTGGGCCCCTCCTCTGGGGAACCTAAGGCCCGGGGGTTGGATCTGGCATTGAGGAGTCTGCACTGGCGCTCCACTCCCTGCCGACCTCCGGTGGGGCTGGAGCACCCAAAATCTATTAGTCTGGGCCCCCCTAGGCTCTGGTGTGCAAGGGGAATGTGGGGCCACGGTAGTGTGGGGTGTTTTAGGGTTAGTTTGTTTTTTTTAACTTCTCACTTCTGTGCAACCCCCGACTGATTTTTTCTGTGCATCAGCAGCCCCCAACCCAAAAAAGGTTCCCCACCCCTGACATGGCATAGGACGTTCGGGAATCTCATCAGTGGTCAGAGCAGGAAACTCAGGGTTTTATTTTCCTCTCCTAAGTCTGTGATGCCAGGGAAGTCACTCCCCAGTTACAGCAGTGTGAGAAGGATCAAAGGCTTCAGAGGGGTCGCCGTGTTGGTCTGTAACTGGAAAAACTTAAAAATCAACAAATAATCTTGCAGCACCTTAGAGACTAACAAAACATGTAGATGGCATCATGAGCTTTCATGGGCACAGCCCACTTCTTCAGATGAATGGAGTTATTAAAGGTCCAGTTTCTAAATAAATAGGGGATGGACAGGGGGAAGAGAAGGAAAAAAAAAAAGGGAAAGAAATAGTCAATTAGAGAAGGGAAGCCTTAGAACTTAACTTCATTTACAAGTTTGATTCCTATCACAGAGGTGTGAATAAAGACATAGGATGAGGAATGTAGTGAGCCATCCAGCCAGATAACATAAAAAAACCAAACAATGGGTATGTAAGAACAATTAGCACCTTCTCTATCAGCTTCATGTAGCATGGACACTCTAATTTACTATTTCTTTCCCTTTTTTTCTTTTTTCCTTCTTTTTCCTCCCCCCCAATTTATTTAGAACTGGACCTTTAATAACTCCATTTATCTGAAGAAGTGGGTTGTGCCCACGAAAGCTCATGACACCATCTACATCAGGGCTACGCAACATGGGCACGTAGCCCACAGTCGATTTGTTTGCAGCCCACGGTGCGGTTTGGGTTTAAACGGGGCTCAGCATGTGGCCCAGGTGGGGTCCTTTGAACATAACTCCACTGGGAACATGCTCCACAATGGCGAGTCAATAGAATGGTCTTCTGTTGAGATGCATTTTAGTAGTTACATTCCTGGACTGCATTTGCTCATTAAAAGTGCTGTCCTATGGATGGAAATCGGGTAAATGTTGCGTTTTATTAATAACATCAGAACCGACTTATATGGGGCCTGCCTGTTGTGTAGTCTTGCCTTAATCTTTGTATTCATGCCTGTCAGTGTGAAAGAAGCTATTTGAATATATTTGCATATATATTTGCATGTACATGCAACCACACTTAAGTTGCAGCCCTCGGCATGTGCTGTGAGTATCATTGTGACCCCCGGGGCTTCCATGGTTGAGTAGCCCTGATCTACATGTTTTGTTAGTCTCTAAGGTGCTATAACACTATTTGTTGTTTTTTAAGTTTTTCCACTGTGAGAGGAGGCAGGTCTCGGGCTGGATAGACAATTTCTCCTGTCCGTGTCTCCCTTTACACAGCCGGAAGGTCCAGATGGATCTCTCAGGTGTGCTGGGAGGAGTTGGGGCAGATTCTCAGCTGCTGTAAATCAGCAACTTGCCAGTGAAGTCAATGGAGCTGAGCTGATCCAAGCCTCCATCCCTAGAGGTGTTTAAGTCTCGGCTTGACAAAGCCCCGGCTGGGTTGATTTAGTTGGGATTGGTCCTGCCTAGAGCAGGGGGCTGGACTTGATGACCTTCTGAGGTCTCTTCCAGTTCTATGATTCTATGATTCTATGGTAAGCCAGTGGAGGCTCTGGTCTGTGGAGACCAGCGACTCTGCCCCCTTTTAAATCAGCTGAAGATTAGGCCTCCGATCTGCATTGGGCCACACTGGACTATAGAAAACTTTTTCCTGGGTGTCTGGCTGGTGAGTCTTGCCCACGTGCTCAGGGTTTAGCTGATCGTGATATTTGGGGCCAGGAAGGAATTTTCCTCCAGGGTAGATTGGCTGAGGCCCTGGAGGCTTTTCACCTTCCTCTGTAGCATGGGGCACGGATCACTTGCTGGAGGATTCTCTGCATCTTGGGATCTTCAAACCATCATTTGAGGACTTCAATATCTGAGATATCGGTGAGAGGATTATTCGAGGAGTGGGTGGGTGAGATTCTGTGGCCTGCGTTGTGCAGGGGGTCAGACTAGATGATCATAATGGTCCCTTCTGACCTTAAAGTCTATGAGTCTATGGGTATGGCTACACTAGCCCCCTAGTTTGAACTAAGGAGGCTAATGTAGGCATTCAACCTTGCAAATGAAGCCCGGGATTTAAATATCCCGGGCTTTATTTGCATGTTCCCGTCTAGTTAAATGGTAATTTGAACTAAGTCCTTAGTTTGAATTACCTGTTACACCTTATTCCAGGAGGAGTAACAGATGATTTGAACTAAGGACTTAGTTCGAATTACCGTTTAACTGCCGCGTGTAGCCGCGGGCAGTTAGTCCGGACTAGTGGCATTTAAAAATGGCGACCGGACGGGAACATGCAAATAAAGCCAGGGATATTTAAATCCCGGGCTTCATTTGCAAGGTCGAATGCCTACATTAGCCTCCCTACTTCGAACTAGGGGGCTAGGGTAGACATACCCTAGGAGTCTATGGAGACTCAGCCTGGTTTGTAACCAGAAATCTCTGCCAGCCTCGATTGTCCTTAGCAGCCCTGATTTACTGCCATCCGGGGCTGGTGATAATGCCTTCATAACACCTGTGTTTATGGGCCTTGCGGAAGCTCAACCTCCCTCTCCCCCCCCCCCCTCCGCCCCGGTTTGTCAGCTCTTTTTTAACTGCAGCTGATAACTTGCTGGGACTCTGATTCTCCCCACACCCCTCGCCTGGCCTGGGCTGGCAATGTGGTGAGCAGCTGCACACGGAGAAAGTCTCATCTTTCTAGTCAAGCCAGGGAGAATCCTTCCCTAACCTCTCAACCTCTCGTGTTCATTACAAACACTAAGACTTTGGCAGCACTTCAGACTTTCTCTCCTTCCCCGGGATGGGATGGGAGCCAGCTGCAAGGCCTTCTCACAGCCTGGGAAAATACTTCAGGACTCAACTTTTCCCTCAGACCCCTGAAACCCGAGTGGCTGGCTCCTTCTCTCTTCCCCCTCCCCACCTGCCCCCCCTTCCCGTCTCTGCCCCTTCTTTTTCATTTTTCCCCTCCTTTTTCTCACCCAATTCTCATCTCTCTCTCTTCTTTCTCTCCCTCTTATTAAATTAAGTGCCCCGATTTACTCACAGAGGAACAAAATGAACCATTCTTACCCGGGTTGGACCAGGTCCTCTTCTGCATCAGTTTCAGCGAGAAGTCAGGTATTAAGGATGGCACATTCTAGCTGAGGGAGACATAGGGTGTCCTTAGCAAACATTAACCTTGTCCCCTTCCTCTAATAGAGATGTAGCTGTGTTAGTCTGGTCTCGCTGAAACAAAAGACCCACTTCTGGCCCACAAAAGCTCATCACCTAATAAACCATCCTGTTAGTCTTTAAAGTGCTGCATAGTCCTGTCTTTTGTCCCTTTCTCTAAGACAGTCATTGTCAACCTCACCTCTTCTAGGACAGTGTTTCTCAACCAGCGGTATGAGTACCCTTAGGGGGACTCAAGAGAAGTCTGGGGGGGCATGTCAACACAAGTGAAATTTGGAGAAAACTGAATTCTTGTTTTAAGTTACAGCATTTTATTATTTTTGACCTTTTTACACTAAAAAATTTCATCACCAGGCTGGCTACAATTAAGTTGTTTAGACAAACGTGCTGCAACAGTAGAAAAATATTGTGTGTGTCTGAAAACTGTAGGTACTGGGGGTACTTAAAATTTTTTTTTTAAAAAAGGGGTACTTTATAAAATTGAGAAACTGTTCTGGGACACCCTTTTATCTAGCAAAGGCAGGCTGGCCGCATCCCCCCGGCACCTGATTGTGACAAGAACCCCCAGATCGGAGACCTTCCAAGTTCCTCTCACACTTTAATGAGCCATGCTGCTCTATTCCAGGCCTGTATCTACACAGCCCCCATCCCTGTAGTAACCTAGTACCTCCCCATCTCTAACACATTCATCCTCAGCACTCCTGTGAAGTAGGGCTGTGCTGTTGTACCCATTGTACAGATCGGGAACTGAGGCTAATTGGCTTGCCCAAGGTCACACAGAACGTGTATGGCAGACCTGAAGCAAAGTCCCCGCCCTGCTAGATTAGTGCACTAACGATTGAACGACTTCCAAGCTCGCTTCCAACCAATAGTCTCTCTACTTTCCTGATGAGGAAACTGAGTCATTCAGAGGTCACGGTGCATCAGCAGGAGAGAGGAGAGAACTTAGATCCCACCTCAGCTGCAGCCACTAGACAATCTAATTGGAGAGAAGAAGGAAAACTCCCCCAATTGCAACTCTCGGGGGGTTGTTCTCCAGGTGTTTGATTTGTCCTGCTGCTTTGCTCCTTGCTTAAACTGCCATGACTGCGAGCCGAAAGGGAGCACAAAGCTTTTGCATCAGAACCTCTGGAAACCCCTGTGAAACTTGGCTCTTCTGGAGGGGCGGGCTGCATGCGAGAAGCATCCCGCCTGCCTTTTGGTGGCCCATAGCCTGGTTCTCAGCGCCGCTCGCCACGTTTTGCTGCCTCCGGATGGGCAGACGTAGCTGGAAACGGGGTTTCATGATGAACATCTGGAGGCACTCGTGCGCTGGCCTGAGCAAACCAGGGGGAGCCTGGGTGCATTGTAAAGCCCTTCGAAGCAGCTGTCACCAGCTTCATTTGGCACGTTGCCACCCCCTGCTGGGCCTGATTCTCCTTTGCCCTGTACCCAGGGCCAGATTACGAAAGGGGCTCTTAGAGGCAGCAGCCTAGGGTCTGGAGCTAGGGAGGTTCCCTTAGCCAGGGGCCCTGGGATGCTGCCATGAAAGCCCCTGTGTGCTACTTTCCTGGCCGGGTTTGTCTGGTGGGGCTGGGAGAGGCTGTGTACTACTCCCCCCTTTCCATCCCCCATAAGCACAGGGAAGCTCTGTGCCTGCAGGCTTTCCACCTGCTGCTCCGATTGGCCGGGAACTGCAGACATTGGGAGTGGAGGGGGTGGTGTCTACAAGTGCAGGGTGGCATAGAACTACCTGTCCCCCCCACCACCAAACCATACCAGAGCTGCACCAGGTAAGCTCCTCAGTCTCCTGCCTCCTCCCACACCTACCCTCCCTCCCAGACCCTGCACCCCCATCCCCAGCCCACTCCTGCACCCTACTTCCCACCCCCCTCTCACTTGCATCATTGCGCCCACACCCCACTCAGCTCCCCAGGAGCCCCTTCCTGCACTCTGACCCCCTCATGTTTGGCCCCACCCTGGAGCCTTGGAGGGGTCGTCCCCCCCAAATCTACTAGTCCCAGGCCCCCAGAAGAGTTAATCCAATCCTGCCTGTACCATGTGGGATTATTTACACCAGTGCATAATGCTACCAGATCCTACTAGCAGAATTGTAACACCCCCTTCACACGACAGGTGGGACCTCCCTGGTCCGGCACCTTTGGCAGTGATCCCGAACCAGGGAGTTTGCTGGACCAGGAGAGGCCAATGCTCCCCTGCTGGCTGCTCCACTCACAGGCTCCTCTTCTGGGGCTCTCACCTTGCAGACCTGCTCGCTGCCGCCAGAGTTCCCTGGGTTTCCACTGCCGGGGCTACCTGGCCGCCGCCAGCCCCGCTTGGATGCTGTTGTCCCCAGGGGTTCCTCGGGGCTGCCTGGTCAAAGCTCCACTGCTGCCACCTGGCCCCACTGCTGTGTGATGAGCGGTTCCCTGGCCGGAGCGCTCGGCCACCCCAGCCCGAAGCTGCTGAGGGTTTCCCAGGGTTCCCTGGCTGGGGCCACCCGGCTGTCACCGGCCTCACTGTCGGGGCCAGTCCTGCTCTCACTGGGGGGTACCCTGGCCTGGAGCTTCACAGCTGTCACCTGGCCCGGCTAATGCTGGGGATTCTCTGGCTGTGTGGGAGCTTTCCATTCCCCACCTTGCCCTGCTGATGCCAGGGTCCCCAGCTGGGACCAGGGCTCCCCAGTCATCACCTGGCCCAGCTGCTGCTGGCCCAGCCCTGCGTTCTCCTGCCTGGCTCCCGCTCCTGGCCTCTGGGGCTCTTTGGTCCAGCATCATCTGTGGCCCTGCTGGACCAGGGATGTTGCTGGACCAGAGAGTCCCAGATTTGGGAGGTTCAACCTGTAGTGTAAATGCTGACCCGAGGTGCAGGGCAGTGGAGATTCAGGCCTTCTGGCAGAGGTAGGCAGAGAACCCAGTTACCCCGAAGCCCCGTCCTTTGCTGCAGTCTCTAGACCAGTTTGAGAGAAATAGTGAAAAGACTCCCCAATGTGTGTCTCAAAGTTCTTTTCTAGGGGTTTGATTGCTGCCGCGATGGTGAGCACAGGTGGAGGCCAAGTATAGGGACATGGGTAATAATACACTGGGCTCATGTCTGCAGGCATGTAGGGACCAAGGAGAGGAGCGAAGAATAAATGTTTGCATCAGCGGTTCTCACCTTTCTCCATAGCATGACCTCCTGCTACAACAGAATCCTAGAACCGTAGGACCGGAAGGGACCTCTGTTAGTGATTTAGTCCAGTCCCCTTGCCAGGAGGCAGGATTAAGTATTAGCCACACCATCCCAGGCCTTGGAGGTTTTTCAGAACAGGTTAGACAGAGTCCACAACTTTTATTATCCTGACAGTTAGGTAGCTTTTCCTAATGTCCAATCGAAATCTTCCTTGCTGCCATTTAAGCCCATTGCTTCTTCTCCTGTGATTAAGGAGACTAATTTATCACCTTCCTCTTTATAACAGCCTTTTGTATACCCCAAGTCTGTTATGTTCCCCTTCAGGTGCGTCTACACAGCACCCTTAACTCGAAATAAGATACACAATGTGCACTATGCAAATTGTGTATCTTATTGCAATTCTTTTTTTGAAATAGCTTATTTTGAAATTTGGCACATCTACACAGCACCGGATTTTGAAATAATGCGCAGTTTTGAGCCATCCTTTAACCCTTGTGCAATGAGGTTTACCGGGATGTCAAAATTGCGTGTCCCTTATTACAAAAAATATTTCAAAATAATGGGAGGCTTGTGTAGACCCGGGGTAGCCGTCCAGTGTAGACTTATCCTTCTTCAGGCTAAACAAATACAGTTTTGTCAGTCATTCCTCAGCTATTTTCTAGTCCTTTAATCATTTTTGTTGCTGTCTTCTGGATGTAACTTTGCATTATCTTTTGTGACAGGACAGAAAAAAAAGTTTGGGGAGCTCCCTAACCATAAAGAAAGGGAAGAAATAGGGGAGTCCAGACGGATAAAGATAAACAAGTTGGAGTTGTTTGCTCAGGAATAAAGTCCAAACATTAAGACAACACCCTACCAAAGTAATGGTTTGCCATGATTCATATTGCACATTCATGATTTTCCACAATTTTTTCTCATTTTGATGCCAAAATATACCCAGAATGCAGGTAGTTTCCTCATTTCCAAGTTTTCCAAGCAGCCAAAGATTAGCCAAACCATTCTGAGCTGGTCTGATTGCACCTCTGGGCTGCTATCCTTGAGGTCTTGTTTTCATTGAAATTCCTACCAGTGTGGGGAAATTGATTTACAACACGGTAGTCCCTCAAAATAGTTATGATGCAGTCTTGCGGGACTGCACTATATTTTAACCATGGTCCTGGACAGCACAACTCTGTAAAAGGCTAAGGATGCAACAATTTAAACGCTCTGCAATACCAAACCATATTTTAGTGGGATCCAGAAATTACTGTTTGTAATGGCAAAGGGCATCTTACAGACTGAAATCCACCTGCATTGAAACACCACCTTTCCTTTTATCCTATGTGCAAAAATATCCTTTTTTCTCCTGGTCTCTCTCTCTCTCTCTTTCTTCTTCTTCTTCTTCTCCTTGCAGCTGAGAAACGTGACTGTTTTAGCCACAAGAAGTTTGATTTCTTATTGGAACAGACCAGTGGTCCATCTAGTGACTAGCCTGTCTCCAGCAGTGGGCAGTGGTAGATGCTTTGAAAGCACGTCTGTGATTTCCATCAGTCACTGGCCTTGCACGATTTAGATTAGATTGGCCAAACTAGCCTCTTTCAATGGTAAGGCAGCTCAGATGTAAGTGCCTTGACTTTAACCTTCCTCTATGGTTTTAATTCCAGGTTTGATCTAAAACTTGAAGGGCCTTGATTTCTGATTCTGATTCAAATGCAGATGACTCAACAGCCATTATCACAAGCTCATGGCTCAATAGGACGGCAGTCTGGCAAGAGCAAGGAAGGTAGTGAGGTCTCCAACATTTGGGATCAAAATCTTGCAGGAAGAGCTCCAAAGTTTTTGTTGCCAGTGAATCCAAACCCCAAAGTTTAGCTAAAACTTACTCATATCTAAGCACCCTGAGCCCATCTCCCAGCTTAAGATCACTTGAATTTGGGGTAAATAAGAGCTGATTTCCTTTCTATTGCATCGAAGACAGTTGAGTCTTCAAAACATACAAGAGCTCCGAGTAGGCATTTTCTTTCCCACGGTTGCTATGGCCCAACAAAGATTTTTTTACTTAGTGTGGGCCATCATTTCCAAGGCCCAAGACTCCAAAGAACCTCACCCATGGCCAGCCGCAGACAGAATGCCAAGGTCCAACAAATATGGACCATATATGGGAATGACAGCTGGACCTGGTGTCTGACCCCTACCCCATTCCTCTCCGCCCCCGCCCCACCCTTCCTGCTGTTTTCCATTATCTGGAACCCTCTTTCTCTTTAATCTCCCTCTGAATATCTTCCAGCACAATCGTTAGCAGGACTGCCAGGACACCACGGAAGGGTGGAGGTGGGATCGCTTTTGTGAGGTTGGCATGCCTCCTTGCCAACCTCCCCCTCACTGTTGGGTAAGAGGAAGTCTCCCCCCATGTCCTTGGCAAAGGCCTTCACTCTGATCTAAGCTCCCTCGCATGGGAAAGGCACATCTGGCTGTCGAAAGGAATCCGACCTCCTGGACTGTCTCCGATGACCCCAGCTGGCTGGGCTCAACCAAGTCCTGGCACTGAGACACCAGGGGGATTTACTGTCACGTTTCCTGCCATTCCACTCCTTGCCCCAGCTGGCTATTTGCCGAGAAGACATCTCAGGAAAGACTGGGGCTGGGGGGGAAGCCGATGGGGATTGGTTATATATTTAGAGTCTGAATGCAAGAGGCTCCCTCTATTGCCAGCTGTGGAGGGTGAATGAAAGGGGGAACAATCACCCCTGAGCTAAATGAATGGAGGAAGAGGCGGCCAGGGGAGCTGAGCCTACTTCTGGGAAACATCCTTTGAACATGGGATGGGGGGGACATGGGATGGATGTAGGTGCCTGGCTTTGCAAGACTTTGGTACCTGGGACCCCGACCCAGGGGGAATAGGCTACAAACACACATGCTTTTTGCTGGGAGGCAGAGGAGAGCTCCCACCTACCCTCTGACAGTGGAGAGAACAGCCCTGCTCCCCGTAGGGAGGCAGAGAGAAACTGGGTGCCCTGTCGCGCCCAAGAGACATTTCTTTCACATAGGGGAAACTGGGCAGACGTGCAGGGTTCTGCGCTGGATCTGTGCGTCACGGCAGTCCAGCTCCGAGCCATCAGGCTGGGAGGCAGCATGGGGGAGGCAGTAATGCTGCATTGTAACGGCACAGTAGGGAGAGTCATTGCCCTGCTATCAATTTCCTGCAACAGGTGACGCCCTAAGAGGGGAGTTCAGGACTGATCGGAGTCTGCCAGAGTTGCAGGAGGCCATTTCTGACACACACCCCCTTCCCAAGGGACATGTCTAGACTACATCCCTCTTTCGAAGGAGGGATGTAAATTAGATCGATCGAGATTGCAAATGAAGCCGGGATTTAAATTTCCTGCACTTCATTTGCATAATGGCGGCCGCGCGGTCTTTCGGAAAAGGGCTTTTCGACAGTAAAACCACCGTCTAGACAGGGTTCTTTTGAAAGAACCCTCCTTTTTCGAAAGATCCTGTACTCCTCATTTTTTGGCGCGGCCGCCATTATGCAAATGAAGTGTGGGAAATTTAAATCCCAGCTTCGTTTGCAATTTCGATCGGTCTAATTTACATCCCTCTTTCGAAAGTGGGATGTAGTCTTGACATGCCCTTAGAGCTCAAGGTGTTGGACTAGCTCATTATAAAGAGAAGGCCAGACGGGCGCTACCCCAACCTCATGGGGGCTTGGGATTGTGCTTTGGGTCCCCTCTAAGGAGCAGAATCTTTTCTGGAAAGGGAACGGGGTGGTAACAAAGAAACCTAGGTTGGAAAAAAAGAAAAGAAAACCTCTGGGCCCAGGGCAGAGAGAGACACGACCGCAGCCGCCTCAGCCCAGCCTTGCTCCTGACCCTCCAATACGGCATCAGGGCCCCGAGCAGTAATGAAGGCTGATGGCTGAAAGTCCCTTCGTTAATTTGGGCCTAATCACTGCAATAGGAGGCGGCAGCTTCTAACAGCTGTGAAATGCTACAGGGACCAAAGTGGCGGCTCTATCGTTAGCTCAGTCCCCTGGCTCCCAGTTCGATTCATTCATTCCCACTCTCCCTCTGGTTCTGGACTTTTTTTTTCCGGGGTGGGAGCGGGGAGAGGGGTGCAGGGATGTAACATGATCACTTGAGAACACTGCTGTGGGGCCACCTCCACCTTCCACCAGCAGCAAACACAATTTTCTACACTCTGGGTCCTAGTGGCGCCCTCCACAGTCTGGCACCTGAGGCGGTTGCCTCAGTTCACCTCATGGGAGGGCCGGCCCTGACCTCAGCCTCCTCCGCCAGCCTTTCCTGGCAAGGAGGTGTGAAAAACGTAGCAGGAAGCGATGAAGGCCCGGAGCCTGATCTCTGCTCGGGAGAGGTGACTTGGAGGAGGTTTATGTTCCTCTTCACACATGCTAGCTAATTGAATTTACACGAGGGCAGCAGTAGTTGATAATCTGCAGCAAGGACATTTCTCATGTGCTACTAAACATAACAATAACGTCTGAAAAAATATTCCATTTCCCTAGGGTGGGCGGAGAGGAGGGAGGCAAGTCTCGTGGTTTGGCGAGGCAACGGAAAAGCAGCCCGGGGCCAACTTGCACTTCAGATTTAGGCCTCCTCTACAGCAGTGTTTCTCTATCAGTGGTGCGAGTACCCTTAGGGGTACTCGAGAGAAGTCTGGGAGGTTACGTCAACACAACTGAAATGTGGAGAAAACTGAATTTTTGTTTCAAGTTGTACAGCGCTTTATTATTTTTGTACTTTTTACACCCCAAAATGTCATGACCCTACCGGCTATGATTAAGTTGTTTAAACAAATGTGTTGCAGTACTAGAAAAAAGTTTGTGTTTCTGAAAACTGTAGGTACTGGGGTAATTTTTTTTAAAGGGGACTTTATAAAAAAAGATTGAGAAACACTGCTCTACAGTATGGCCAAGATTTTCAAACATGACTAATAATTCGGGGGGGTGACGGCATTGACTACAGTGAAGTCACAATTGATTTGCACTAGTGTAAGCAAGCAGAGAATCAGGCCTTAGATCAGCTCTGTTCCCAGGAATGAAGCATTGCTGTCCTTACATTCACTTGAATAGGGCTGTTTATGTGGACAGTTTCAAAGCTCTGTGCACCTGGTGTGCAGAGTACAGACTAGGATTTGATGAGGGAGGATGACAAACAAAGCAGAACAGTGCATCTGACGTCCTGTGAATTAATCAGCGTGCCGGGCAAACAAGCATTGGAATTGTGTTTCTAACCTTGATTAAATTAGAAAGCTTTCCAACTAATACAAACACCCCTCGACAAACAGCTCGGAACAGGGCTAATGAAGTGAATAAGAAGCAAGTTGACAAGTGATAGGGGTTGGCTAGAGAAAGGGAGGAAGTTAGTGGCAGAAAAGTAGATTTCAAAGGGAGAGAAGGTGGGACTGGAAGAAGGGAAAGGAACACACGGGGATGGGAAGGGAAGGGACAGAGGCAAATGGAGGGGGACGGAGGGATGAAATATAAATCCGAACCTTTCAGACCTCTGCCCTGGAAAACCACCACAAATTCACATGTGACTTTATAGACACAGGACTATGCTAAATTATACATGAATGCATCAGGCAGCTTTAAAATAGCTATAAGATGTCAGTAGCAAAGGCTTCCTCTGGCATTAAGAAAAAGACACTGGATGCTTTCAGTTCACCAGTGAAACTACTGCTAAAACAGTGGACACCATAATTTAATCCTGTATTATTACAGAAGTATGCATCTCAGGTCAAATAACAGCACTAGTGCTGGAGTCTGTTCTCACCAGTGTAATTCCATTGACTCTTGATTTACATTAGTTTTAGTGAAATCAGAATCAGACCCAATAGACTGCATGTAGCAAAAAGCCAAGCAGAAACCTGTCGCCTGTAGTTCTGCATACAAGTGCTACCTGCACAAAAGAGCTCTCCTAATGTTGGCTGCAGTGAATGATGGAAACTCCCTCTGCTAAAAGGAATAATCTATTTCTGGGACCATCTCAAAATACATCCATGCCCCATCAGGGACCAAATTCTGCTCTGATGTTCCTGTTTACATTTCCATCGGCTTCAGCTTACTCTAAAGACCGTGGCATCAGAAATAGAGATTTGGCAAGCGCCCGACTCTGATGTAGACATCACTCCTCTGGTTTCAACAGCATTAACATCCTATTGCCCTTAATTCAATCCCATCTCTTAGATGATCTCTCTGAGATGTCTTCTGAGATGGTTTACTACCAGTTTACTTACCACAGCTGAAACCGAGTTTGTAGTCTCTTCTCCCATACAGAACACTTGGAAAATGCTAACTATTATTCTTGGTTTGGATTTTTTTAAACTTTCCTCCAAATTAATTTCATTTTTGTTCCCAATTAATTTGTTTTAAAAAAAATCTGTGTTCAGTCAAGTAGTGGTTTAAACAAACAATAAATGCTGATTCAGTCAATGAAACATTTCAGCCAAGAAGGGGGGGGGGGGGGACTGAGGAGGAGAAAGGGTCTTTGTTTTTAAACTCTGAATACCAGACCTTTTTCCTTTAATTTTTTAGGGGGGCTTTTTCCCCCCCACCCAATGGAGAACTGGAAAATCTCAACAAAAATAAAAAATATGACCAAAAAATCATTCTTCTTTACAAATAAACCCTACAAGTTTTTATGAAAAATGTTGGATCAGCTTCACTACCAAGCACTGTCCTTCACTACCAAACATTGTCCTTCTCTGATTCTCCCCCGCATCCTCTCCATCACTGACGCTCATAACCCAAGGAATCATCTTTAGCTCCTCCATCCCCTTTGTATCCTATATCCAAGGTCATGTGCAAATCCTACCTCACCATTTCCCAAACCTGATCTTTGCGATGTGCACAGATACCAGAAACTCACATCCAGAATCCCAACTCCCCATGTAACTTCGCTATGGCTTCCTGGAAGCCCACACACCCCTCCATCCATCAGCCAGAACTCTACCACATATCAGAGTAGTTGAAAAGTGACATGACCGCTTTATTCAAGGTGAACCAGTTGAGAATAGAGGGCCAGATCCTCACCTGGTGTAAATCAGTGTCACTCCAGTAGCTATAGAAGTGTCCTGAATTATAGCGGTTGATAACCTGGCCTGGAGTTTCCTCTTCCCTCTCACACATAAGAACATTAAGAATGGCCATCCTGGGTCGGACCAAAGGTCCTTCCAGCCCAGTATCCTGTCTGCCGACAGTGGCCAATACCAGATGCCCCAGAGGGAAGGAACACAGCAGGGAATCATCATGTCCCTCTCGAGGTCCCTTCCAGTCCTAGTATTCTATGATTCTATGTGATCCCTCTCCCTGTCATCCATTTCCAGACAAACAGAGGCTAGGGACACCATTCCTACCCATTCTGGCTCATAGCCATTGGTGGACCCAACCTCCATGAATCCATTATTTCTAGCTCTTTTTTGAATCCTGTTAAAGTCCTAGTCTTCTGGCAAGGAGTTCCACAGGTTGACTGTGCACTGAGTGAAGAATCATAGAATCATAGAATCATAGAATAATAGGACTGGAAGGGACCTCAAGAGGTCATTGAGTCCAGCCCCCCGCCCTCAAGGCAGGACCAAGCTCCACCTACACCATCCCTGACAGATGTCTATCTAACCTGTTCTTAAATATCTCCAGAGAGGGAGATTCCACCACCTCCCTTGGCAATTTATTCCAATATTTGACCACCCTGACAGTTAGGAATTTTTTCCTAATGTCCAATCTAAACCTCCCCTGCTGCACTTTAAGCCCATTACTCCTTGTCCTGTCCTCAGAAACCAAGAGGAACAAATTTTCTCCTTCCTCCTTGTGACACCCTTTTAGATATTTGAAAACCGCTATCATGTCCCCCCTTAATCTTCTTTTTTCCAAACTAAACAAGCCCAGTTCATGAAGCCTGGCTTCATAGGTCATGTTCTCTAGACCTTTAATCATTCTTGTCGCTCTTCTCTGTACCCTTTCCAATTTCTCCACATCTTTCTTGAAATGTGGCGCCCAGAACTGGACACAGTACTCCAGCTGAGGCCTAACAAGAAAAACTTCCTTTTGTTTGTTTTAAACCTGTTGCCTAACATTTTCATTTGGTGACCCCTAGTTCTTATATTGTGGGAACAAGGAAAAACCTTATTCACTTTTTCCACACCAGTCATGATTTTATAGACCTCTATCATATCCTCCCTTAGTCTCCTCTTTTCTAAGCTGAAAAATCCAAGTCTTTTTAATCTTTCTTCATATGGGACCTGTTCCAAACCCCTAATAATTTTTGATGCCCCTGTTCTGAACCTTTTCCAACGCCAATATATCTTTTTTGAGATGAGGCGACCACATCTGCACACAGTATTCAAGATGTGGGCGTACCATGGTTTTATACAGAGGCAATAAGATATTCTCTGTCATATTCTCTATCCCTTTTTTTGATGATTCCTAACGTTCTATTTGCTTTTCTGACTGCCGCTGCACACTGAGTGGATGTTTTCAGAGAACTTTCCACAATGACTCCAATATCTCTCTCTTGAGCAGTTGTAGCTAAATTAGTTCTCATCATATTGTATGTATAGTTGGGATTATTTTTTCCAATGTGCATTACTTTACATTTATCAATATTAAATTTCATTTGTCATTTAGCTGCCCAATCACTTAGTTTGGTGAGATCTTTTTAAAGCTCTTCACAGTCTGCTTTGGTCTTAATTATCTTGAGCAGTTTGGCATCATCTGCAAATTTTGCCACCTCGCTGTTTACTCCTTTCTCTAGATCATTTATAAATAAGTTGAATAGGATTGGTCCCAGGACAGACCCTTGGGGGACCCCACTAGTTACCTCTCTCCACTCTGAAAACCAACCATTTATTCCTACCCTTTGTTTCCTGTCTTTTAACCATGCTTCTTATTCTCCTCTTTGAACTATAATTGCTCACAGACCCTCTGTCTGGAAACCAAGCAGAACCTCACTGAGTTGGAAAATAAATCTCCACTGATTGGCACTTAGTAGCATGGCATAATTTCACCATCACCAGCTTCTGCTCTCCTTTCCCAATTGAGATATCAGATTGGACTGGCTGACTCCTGGAAATGAACATAGTTTGAGGGCTCTCAGTGCTATAGCTTCCCCACTTATCACCCCTAATATCATTATCTCATAGACACTAACCTCCCCCCTTCGCCCCCCCCTCTGTTCTAAAATCTGATTTGTCAATTTTATATGTGTTCACTTTTTTTAATAGTATCCCTTTGGTATATATGGTCATGCCAATTTTCTTCCACAATTTGATTTGAGGAAGTGGGTCTGGCCCACGAAAGCTCATCACCTAACAAACCATCCTGTTAGTAGTCTTTAAAGTGCTGCATAGTCCTGTCTTTCGTTTCATTACAACTGAATGGCTGCCTGTGTGAAATAAGGTGGTGGTTCTCAGTTCACTTCTTGAAGGAATGGTGTGTCCAGAGCACCAGATCTGGCCCAGTTATTGACAGTCTCGGTCCAGGGGCCAAGAGCATGGAAATGGCTTTATTTTCTTATACTAAGGGTGCGTCTACACAGCAGAGCTTAACTCGAAATAAGCGACACAAATTGAGCTACATCAATTGCGCAACTTATTTCGAAAAAGCTCGTTTCAAAATTGGGAGGGTCTACACAGCCCTTATTTCGAAATAGAGCCCTCTTCCTCCGACTTCCCTTTCTCCTCGAACAATGAGGGTTACAGGAGTTGGAGTCAGAAGTCCTTCAGCTTGACAGTATTTCAAAATAACTGCCTGCTGTGGAGACGAGGACTACGTTATTTCGAAAGAACGCTGGTTATTTTGAAATACTGTTGCTGTGTAGACATACCCTAAATGTCACTGTGGAAGGCACATTGACAGGGTCAGGGAAGCTTACCCTGAAGTTATCTGGATTCACTGTTTCTCCAAGCACTAAAACTAACCGCTTACTTCTTTGTGCCCCATTTTTCAGAGGCAGCTTCCTATGTTTGATGAGCTCAGATCCCTGACTGGAAGCGTCTCAGACCTGAGAAAGATTGGGGGGAGGGGGGGAATAAAAACCAAACCTGTCCCCTGGCTGAAGGCTCAGGGGTAGATCTTTTACAGAACTGGATTGGCCAGTTGATGGTGTGGAAGAAAATAGGCCCTCACTCTGCGTTTGTTAGCAACATGTAGCCAGAGGCAGTTTATTTTACAAGCAATTGCAAGGGAAGGTACTGCGAGGCAGACCTTCAAAAACCAAAACAATTAAAGCCAATATATATACTTTTCCATTACCTATAATAACAATAAACAATTATTCTCCTTCCCATAATAATTCCCTTCAGACGCTACCTTATCTTGGGATTCTCACTAGAGTCAGCATTCCATCATTATCGCCTAAAGCGAGGTGAGAGCAAAGGCAGCATTACAGTTCTCGCGAGATTAGGGTTAGGGTTAGAGTTAGGATTAGATCCATTCCTAACAATTCTAAAATGGCTACACATAGTCCTTGCTTCCACAACTGCTCCCCTATTTTCTCTCTCACTGCCATTGATGGAAATGTGGCTCCCAACCATCTTCTGGCATGCAGACGGCATCCTCTCTAATGGCAGAAGAATTTTGCTTAGTTGCCAATTAATTCCAACTTGCGCTGCCAGCAGTTTCAAGTTGTGGACCTCTTCAGACTCTTGTGCTACTGCTGCCTTACAAAGAGTGGGTGTTTCCTTTCCTTCTTTTCCTTTCTTTCTTCCTTCACTGCACGGCAAACCAGGAGGCAAAGTAAGTAGGTTCACATTCCTCCCCACCTCTGCTATGCCAGTGAATTTCCAATTTTCAGCTAATATCAAGGTCATGACAGAAAGCGCAGAGGCCCTGGTAGGACATAATGGCAGAAGAATTGTAAATGTTGCTTTTAGTGAATGCCGAATGAGGAAGGGCCAGGGGAGGGGAAATTTTCCATTCAGCTCTGGCCTCTGAATAAGCGAATACATTTTCTCTTCTAGTGTGTCGCATTAGATTTCCAGAGGTGCTAGGCGCCAGGTACATGTCATTAGTAACAGTTTGCGTGGTAATGAATCCTTTTATTTCTCTTCCACACAGCTCATGAATACATAAAGAGGCTGGTTTCAGTCGCATCTGGTTCAGCTGCGGGAGCCTCACATAACTTAATTTTGTGTCTTTTCTGATACTGCAGCAACCCCAGCTGAGGCCAGCTTTAAAGGGGCCGTGTGGCTTTTGAAACCCAAGGAGAGCTAGACTCAGACACTTGGTTTCAGTCTTTGATTCGCTACACTCCTTTATGAAAGAACAGCCTAGAAATGAGGCATTGTGCGTTTTAACTCAGAGGAATGGAATACACGGTTGTTCAATCACAAATTGTGGGTCTGGATGCAACAATCACAGGGTTAAATCTTGGGGCTGTATCAAGGTGGAGGTCAGACGAGAGGAGTCTCTTCTGGAGCCCCTTACAGTGTAGACATGCTACAACTGAAACGGAAGTTATGGGCTTATGTAAAGGGGTTCCACTGGATGCCAGCAAGTTCTCTTGTGGTAAGCCTTGGGAATTAGCTCTCACCCTGTCTGGGTGCTTCTAGGCTGTGTCTGGACTGGCAAGTTTTTCCCCAAAATCATCTGCTTTTGCAGAAAAACTTGCCAGTTGTCTACACTGGCCACTTGAATTTCTGCAAGAACACTGACAATCTCATGTAAGATCGTCAGTGTTCTTGCAGAAATACTGTGCTGCTGCCATTCGGGCAAAAGCCCTCTTGCACAAATCACTTGCACAAGAGGGCCAGTGTAGACAGCACAGTACTGTTTTCCGCAAAAAAGCCCCAATGGATAAAATGGCGATCGGGGCTTTTTTGCAGAAAAGCGCGTCTAGATTGGCCACGGATGATTTTCCACAAAAAGTGCTTTCGCGGAAATGCATCTTGCCAATCTAGACGCGATTTTCTGAAAATCCTTTTAACGGAAAACTTTTCCATTAAAAGCATTTCTGGAAAATCATGCCAGTGTAGACGTAGCCCTAGTGTGGCTCCACCGCTCTCCCTAGGACTTAGAGATGCCCCCTGCTTTGTGACTTCACCCTCTGGCCAGCTTGCTATATAGTCCTCTACTTCTGGGGTATGAAAGTCCCTCTGGACAGCATCTCCATTCCTTTTCTAGGTCCTGTGCCACTTCCCGGCAGCTGGAAGGGAACCCGGGTCCACCTACTGCTCCACGTTCCAGCCCAGGGACCCAATGGCTAGAAATCTAGTCTACTCACTCTCCGTTGTGGTTTCCCTGGGCTCCTTCCAACTCTACGCTCTGTCTCCAGGTTTATCATAGAATCATAGAGCTGGAAGAAACCTCAGGAGGTCATCACGTCCAGCTATTATTCATGGTTAAAAACCTCTAGGGGTGGAGATTCCGCCCTCTCCCTAGGCAACCCACTCCAGTGCTTCCCCATCCTTCTAGTGAAAAAGATTTTCCTAATATCCAACCTAGACCTTCCCCACTGTAACTTGAGACCGTTGTTCCTTGTTCTGCCATCCGTCACCATTGAGAACAGCCTCTCTCCAGCCTCTTTGGAACCTCCCTTCAGGAAGTTAAAGGCTGCTATCAAATCCCCCCTCACTCTTCTCTTCTGCAGACTAAACAGACCCAACTCCCTCTGCCTCTCCTCGCAGGTCATGCGCTCCAGCCCCCTAATCATTTTGGTCGCCCTCCGCTGGACCCTCTCCAATGCGTCCACATCCTTTCTATAGTAGGGGGCCCAGAACTGGACACAATACTCCAGATGTGGCCTCAGCAGAGCCGAATAAAGGGGAATAATCACTTCTCTAGATCTGCTGGCAATGCTCCTCTTACTGCAACCTAATATGCCATTAGCCTTCATTAGTTTGCTACTGAGACTTCTGCTGCTTCCCTGGCTACTTAACCCAGCTCAGATTTCTGATGGACTTCCTAGACCAGGACAGGATCACAGGACTTTTTGCTTGTCCCTGGCCAATTCTCTTTCCCTCTAGAGGATGACTGCAGTCCCCTTTCCTGCAGCCTCCTTCTGTGCTCACTTCCTGGCTTTATATTCCTCTCTTGGCTCCTTTTGCACAAGGGTTTGTGTGGGGAGGACCACACAGCACAGCATGACACAGGAATTACTGGGTGAGGTTCTATAGCCTTTGCAGAGCAAGAGGTTGCACTGGGAGATCTTAGTGGATTCTTTTGGCCTTAAAAATCTATAAAAAACAAATGAGGAAATTGATCATATAAGTTCCAGATGGAAGAGGTCACTAGCACCCATCTAAAGGAACATTGAAAGAACACATTTTGTGTTCAGATTGCAGTGGGGAAGGTCTAGGTTGGATATTAGGAAAAACTATTTCCTTAGGAGGGTGGTGCAGTACTAGGATGGCTTGCCTAGGGATGGGGGTGGAATCCCCATCCTTAGAGGTTTTAAAGTCCCAGCTTGACAAAACCCTGGCTGGGATGATTTAGTTGGGGTTGGTCCTGCTTTTAACAGGGCGTTGGATTTGACGACCTCCTGATGTCTCTTCCAGCTGTAGGATTATAAATCAGAAATATGGGGCCAGATCTTCACCTGGGCTATGTCTATACTGCTCCCTCTTGTGCAAAAAATATGCAAATGAGGCAAAGTGTGGCATACTGCCATGCCTCATTTCCATAATTAATGAGGCTCTGTTTTTGCGCAAGAGGCTTTTGCTCAAAAAGGAGCCGTGTAGATGGCTCCTTTTTGCACAAAACCCCCTCTTACACAAGAGCCATTCTTCCTGAAAAAAAGAGGAAGAACGGCTCTTGCTCAAGAGGGGAGTTTTGTGCAAAAACGGAGCCATGTAGACGGCTCCTTTTTGCACAAAAGCCTCTTGGACATTAATTATGCAAATGAGGCATGGTGATATTCCACGCTTCACCTCATTTGCATACTTTTTTGCACAAGTGGGGGCAGTGTAGACATAGCCCTGGTGTACAATGGAGCAAATCCATTGGCTTCAGTTGAAGCTGCACTGATTTATCCCAGGACAAGGTCTAGCAAAGGGAAGACGTAGCTTCAGAAATGGGTCATGATGCCCTTTTAAAATAACATGCACCAACTTTGAGAACTGAAATATGAGGACCCCCGTAAAAGTTAACAATCAATGTCCTATTAAACTATAATACTGCCTTCCACCTCAGAGAATACCAGAGAGCTTCAAAAACTCTTCAGCCTCCACTGCAGTGCAGCTGCTTCTGAGGTCGAATGGAGAGCAATGCTATTCAGCGGGGCAGGATGTGCAGGGAAGAGGATGCTCACGGCCAAATGTACCTGCCTGGGGAATGGATGGCAGGGTTAGTTAGGCCCCAGATTTTCAAAAGTCCTCAGCATTTACCACCAATGGCAGATTTACAAAACACATCAACTTCCATATAGGTACCTAAATAAGCGGACATTGGAGCGAGTAAGCTCTTAAGAAAAAGTACGATGAGATTTTTAGGGAGCCCAAGTGCTTAGAGGGTTCCTATTCAAGAACTGGCCACACTCAGCCCTGTTTAAATTGGGAGTGGTGGTAGAAGCACAGGCTGATGTGGCATGGCTACAAGATATAAGCTCACTGTTCTGGATGCTGCTTCTTGGTACTGATGCTTGCTTCTGTGCAATATTACAGCACGGGAGGTTGAGGTTGGACAAGAGGAAAAACCTCCTAACTGTCAGGGTGGTTAAACACTGGAATAAATTGCCTAGGGAGGTTGTGGAATCTCCATCACTGGAGGGCTGTGTCTAGACTGGCAAGTTTTTCCGCAAAATCATTTGATTTTGTGGAAAAACTTGCCAGCTGTCTACACTGGCCACTTGAATTTCCGCAAGAACACTGACGATCTCATGTAAGATTGTCAGTGTTCTTGCGGAAATACTGTGCTGCTCCCGTTCGGGCAAAAGTCTTTTTCCGAAAGACTTTTGCACGAAAGGGCCAGTGTAGACAGCATAGTACTGTTTTCCGCAAAAAAGCCCCGATCGCGAAAATGGCGATCGGGGCTTTTTTGCGGAAAACCGCGTCTAGATTGGCCACGGACGCTTTTCCGCAAAAAGTGCTTTTGCGGAAAAGCATCCTGCCAAATTAGACGTGCTTTTCGGAAAACGCTTTTAACGGAAAACTTTTCCGTTAAAAGCATTTTCGGAAATTCATGCCAGTGTAGACGTAGCCGAGAGGTTTAAGAGCAGGTTGGATGAGCATGTATCAGGGATGTTCTAGACGGTACTTGGTCTTGCCGTGAGGGCACGGGACTGGACTCGATGACCTGTCAACATCCCTTCTAGTTCTAGGATTCTCTGATTCTGATATAAAATGATCTTTAATTTAAAAAAACGCTCTTTGTCCTGACCTCAAAAGGAATAAAGCAAAGGGCCTTAGCAAAGGCTGGGTGAATTTAGGCGACATTCAGCATCACCCTGGCAAATCCCACAGGGATGTGGTCTCCTTGCAAATCAAGCAGCACCTGTATGGATCTCTGGCATGATGTGCCCGGTGGGCTGGCTGCTAGTGTATGCTATAAATTGAATGTACAATCTTGTCATGCTACTGAAGCTTTAAGTAGCTGGCAAGGGAAGTGATTTTTTAAAGTAAGTCCTTTAATTTTCCCAGTCCTTTATCTTTGGTGGAAGAAATGACCCAAGAAGGCTCAGCAGTTCTAAGAAGTTTTCATATTCCTGTCTCTTGTCAGCCCATTCCCAACCTAGTGTCCCTCGTAATGACCTTGAACTTTCTTCTAAGGGCTCAATTCTACTCTCACTGAGACAGGGGGGAATTTTGATGTTGAATTAAACAGGAGCAGGGACAGGCTGTTATAAGAAAGGACCTGTGAAATGACTGTGTCAGATCATGCTATATGGGACAGCTTTGAAATGCCCATTGCACATGGCTATGGTAGGTGGCAGCAAAGTGGATACTTCAGACTGCAAATTACAATTGGTGAGAAACCTGAATGTGGTGGGAAAATCCAATTTCAAAATTTTCCTTCTAAATTGGAACAAGTGAAAATTTTGAAATTTCTGGTGGAATGGAAATGAAAACCAAAAATCTATTCAAAACCATCTAAGTGTTTTGTTCTCGTAAATATATTATAACACTTCCAGTTTAACATGTAGAACATAAGAGTCAATCTATATAAATCTATTTATCACAATATTTTAATATAAAAGTTGAAATAAATTGAAATGATGAAGTTGAAACTTTTATCTTTGTTTCATTCCGATATGGTAAAACAATTTGTTTAGACATGTGTCCAATGAAAATTGTGTTGTAACTGACAAACTCCCTCAAAATATTGTGGTTTTGACAAAACTGCATTGCCCAGTGTGTGGTGGGAACCCTGGTCCATGGACTTTTTAAAATCAGGTTTTCAGTAAATCCTGAATAGTGCTAACAGTGACTTCAGTGGTAGGGGTGGATAGTTGGTACTTCTCAGGATCAGGCCCTTTCAGAGTATTTGTGACAAGCATAAATTTGCCAGCAGCATTTTATTTATACCCTGTAAAAAGGAGAGATGGGCCAGAACGAGACTGTCCAAGCCTCCACTGAATCTTTAGGGCTGTTTTCAAAAATCTGTATCCAAACATTGTAGCTTAGGTGCATGTGTCGGTGAAAGCGACGTTTGCTATGCAGGTCTGATAGTCACTGGGATCATTCTGCAATTTTCAGAAAGGCTGACGTGAGACTCTGACCCCCTTCAGGCCAAGAAACAGGAGTTTGGGGCCTCCATAGAATTCCCATGGATGTGAAAAGTGGCAGTTAGCCTCCACCATCCTCCCCAGCAGTGACTGAATTTCGTTCTGTATATAGGCTAGCAAAGTATTTTGGCATCCTTTAGGCTGAAAGTGAAAATACACATGTAAACTATTCTTCTGCTTCTTATTATAGGCTCAGGAGATTTGTAGCTTTTGATTCGCTGAGGACTCAACGCTCTGGCGACCCTTCGTTTGCAGCTTTCGTTAAAAGAATAAACTTCCAGAGCATAAGGCAGGTAAAATGCAGGACTGTGCAAAGCTGATAAAGGCACAAATCTGAGCATGCAGCCAACCCACACTCCATAAAAGAGCTGAACTCTCTTGCAGGAATACTTATTCATTCAAGGAGTAGGACCATCAAGAGAAACTGTTTGCTTTGTGTGCTAAACAGGTTTCTGCTGGAGATTTTTCTATAACTAATTTCATAATTCCACTCTCTGATAAGAACAGGAAGAGTTCATCTAACCCTGAATGGCTGATCTTAATCCCCACCTTCCTGCTTTTTATTTTTTTCCTCTAGACTCCTTCAATCCTCTCCTTCTTTAAGAGAAAAATCATGTCTCTTGAACTCATTTATGCTCTTTGCTTCAATTGCCTTCGCTGTAACTTATGCCATATGTTTATTACCTTTTGCATGAAATAGTTTTGCTCAACTTCCCCCCTTTACTCCTGGCTGATGTTAATCAGTTACAGTCCCAGAAACCAGTCAGCAGCAGTGGATCTGGGCACAGCAGAATTTGGATCACGTGTCCAAGTACTGGGGGAGCAGGCATTTAAGATATAAACCGCACACCTGCAGTATCCAAAGGGAGGTTTTACTATTTGGGTCAAACGTTCATCAGTTACACCTGTGAAATCCATGTGTCTCCACTGAAATCAGTAGATTTACTTCAGATTTACACCTGTGCATGTTAACTGAGCTCAAAACCTGCCCCTTTATGTTTTGGAGCAGGTATTCCAGGTGACAGTGAAAGTTGCTAATGCAGCTGGGGTTTCGCTAGCTCCTCTAGTAAGCCATTCTGATGGGTGAAATGAGACCCAGAGCCAAGTTTGGATCCACTGCGATTCCCAGCGCAGTTCATTTCTGTCTGGTACAAGGGGGCAGGAGGAAAGACTGAGCTGAAGCCACACAAATTTACTTCAGTTGTGACCTCTGCTTGAACTCGGACGCCAACAAGAGAGGAAACAGTCTAAAGTAGCAGAAAATCTGCTCAAACCTTTGCTGCCTCCGGAAGACATGATCCAAATGCTACCTCCAGCGCAATTGGTGGCACCATAACCGACTGCACTCCTAGGAGCCCTACAGACATTCACAGCCATGAAAGCCAGTCAGTTATTTTTTTGAGAAAATTCTTTTTCCGGACCAAAAATGGTTTTTCAACAAAATACTTTTTTTTTTAAAGTCCATTTTCATCAACATTTTGGGGGGGGTTTATGAAAAACAAACTTTTTTTTTTTAATAGTCGCATCAGTGGATATGCAAACATTCTCTGAATTAAGCCTAAAAATGTTGGCTTTGGAGTTTGTGATGAAAACCTGAAAAATGTCAAAGAAAAAGATTGGAAAAAGCGAAACATTTTTTGGAGGGAGGAAAAAACCTCCCTGAACAACCCTTTTCGGTTCTAGTAGTCTTTGCTCTAAAAACTGTCAAGCAGAGAAGTCCAAATTGGGGAATAACGCGAGTTTCTTGGTGAAGAACTCTCAACACATAGAATGAACACATACTCATCTATGGAAGATCTCTAAGAATCTCAAACCACTTTATGAAGTTTAATTAATGGAGTTTCACATAACCCTACTGAGGCTACGTCTACACTGCAATGCTATTTTGGGACACCAGAGTATCCCAAAATAGCTATCCTGTGTCTTCACAGCAAGTCCATTATTTTGGACAACTATTCTGACATCCCTGTAAACCTCATTCTATGAGGCATAAGGGATGTTTTGGAATAGCGCTTTATTTCAAAATTTGGTGCTGTGTAGGAAATAAGCTATTTCGAAATAGCATCGAAATAAGATAAGCAATTTGTGTAGCTCATTTCGAGCTACGGTATAGTGTAGACACACCCTGAGAGAGGTAAAAGACACAGGAAATGCTTAACCTACTGCTCAAATGAAGCCACCTATGGAATAGAATAAAGATATCCTCCCCATTCAGCACTCAGTATGTTAGTACAGGAATGCTACGTCTACACTGGCATGATTTTCCGGAAATGCTTTTAATGGAAAAGTTTTCCGTTAAAAGCATTTTCGGAAAAGCACGTCTAGATTGACAGGTTGATTTTCTGCAAAAGCACTTTTTGCGGAAAAGCGTCCATGGCCAATCTAGATGCGATTTTCCACAAAAAAGCCCTGATCGCCATTTTCACAATCGGGGCTTTTTTTGCGGAAAACAGTACTATGCTGTCTACACTGGCCCTTTCGTGCAACAGTCTTTCGGAAAAAGACTTTTGCCTGAACGGGAGCAGCACAGTATTTCCAGAAAAGCACTGATGATCTTACATGAGATCGTCAGTGCTTTTCCGGAAATTCAAGCGGCCAGTGTAGACAGCTGGCAAGTTTTTCTGCAAAATCAGATGATTTTAGGGAAAAACTTGCCAGTCTAGACACAGCCGAAGTGAATGATGCTATTACATCCAACAGAAATTGTCCCAGAAATTTAAATGGGCAAAATGCAATTCCCAGTCTTTTAGGGGAGTGACCATTAAATCTTCAAGGACCATTGGTCAGAGCCTCAGCATTACTCATTGAAAGGCAGCATGGTAGCGCCTCCAGCTGTGCTGAAGGGAATTGTTTCCACATTCAGTAGCCTGTCATTCTGCTGAGTCACCATCACTGCCACCTTCCGCACCACAGTTGTGCTTGGAGGTCTCCCATTCCCCCAAATGATCCTTGCTTGAGAGAACTGCAACCTTGTGAGAACTGCTAGGATAGACTGCCTGGGTGGTTCGGTGTAATAGCTAAAACAAGACACCCCATTGCTAGGGACTAATGTCATTTTAGTCTAACTTGTTCTTTGCTCTTATGCCCCGGGCGTGCTTTAGTGCCACCATATTTTTATGGAAATGTGTTTATGAATATGAATTTGCATAACTGAAATATGCTTCATGGAAAGCAGGGTGAGTAACCTATCATTCAAGAGTGTGCAACCCCTTGAACACGTATATTCTATCTGTGTGCATGTACCCTTATTGCATGTGAAGTTAGAAATATAAAGTGTAAATCTGTTTACTAATTCCAGGTCTTCTAGCAAAAGCCATTTGTGGGACTTAACAGACTCAATGGCCTGGTGCTCAAGATAAGAATATGTGAATAGTTTTTTTTTCTGTAAGACTAAACTGTGATTGGTCCTACAAAAACATGTGACCAAGTCACCTGGTTCTGGAATCCATCTTGAATTGGTATTTTTCCACAAGGGGGATGAGGGGAATGGGACAAGGACTTCCTTCCCTGGGGAAATGAGAAGCTAATGATGGTTGTCGCCAGCTGGCTTCACAGACTGCTCCCCACCACAAATGAAGCATGAAAAGACATGGGAACAAAAGAGCTATAAGTTGGGGGAGGGAGGGAAGGTTAGAGAGCGGGGAGCTGCTAGATCCAAGTCAGAAAGACCAGCTCTGGCCTGAAAAGACTTCACCTGAAATGAGAACTAGGATGAGAAAGTATGTTTAGAACAACTTCTCTTAGTTTATTAGGCTTAGCTGGCATGTTTTGTTTTATTTTAGCTTAGTAATTGTCTGTTATCACTTACATCCTACTTTTTTAATAAAAATCACTTTTGCTTATTTTCAAACCAGGTGTAAATGAGTGTTACTGGGAAGGGGAGGTGGCGGTGGCAGAACGAGAGCTATGCATCTCTCTCTTGCTTTGGATAGAGAAAGCTCATAAACTTCACTCCCTTTATATAAAACTTGAACTTTATATGAAGTCAGATGGATTTATATGAGGGTTTGGTCCCATAGGGGTAGTGCTCCTAGGGGCTGTCAGATGTCTGAAACTGAGCTCTCCTAGAGCTGAGCTGTAGCCAGCGTCTGTGTTACTCTGTTGGGGTGGGGCTGTTACCCCCCACATTGTGCCTTTGCTAGGGGAGACCAGAGTTTCCAGTTCAGCAAGACAGGGTGGTGGGACTCCCCAGAGGGCATGTAGGCAGGCTCTATGGTATGATCAGCTCATCTGGTGACTGTCTCAGGGGGATCTTTGTGATCCACCCCATCACAGCATCAACGCAGCCTGCGGCTAGTGTGGAGATGATCCACATGCCAAGGGTGCAGGTGACTGGAATGAGCAGGGAAGGAAGCTGGGGAGCCACATTGGTTGGAATGGTCATCCCGTGAAGCAGGGTCCATTCCAGCTGTCCAGTAGCATCCTGCCACCAAATTTGATGGTTAAAGTGGATTTTCAATTCTGGCCACATACTTTTAATACCGTACTCAGGTACTAGCCTATATCCTAGGACTGGCCAGCTAGCCTGGGTGTAAAGCACCACCATACTCATTACGTGTGAATGGGGGGGCCCTGGGCCAACACGCAAATAAGAGCAATGGTTAACTCTGGATCTAGGAGAGTGTGTATATGAATAGGTGTCTTTAAGCCACCTCTAAGACCCTTGGATCCCAGCTCACCCTCTAATGCAACGTGTCGTCCTTGCAGAGTTAACTCCCAGTCACACACAAAACCGTCTCACCCAAGCAAAGAGATCCTTGGCACTCTGGCTTGCTGGTCCCTCCTAATGCCCCAATACTAGTTACACGCCGGCCTGTAACTTGCTCACTTTGCAGAGAGGATGCAGGCTAACTCGCCTGGGAGCGAGGAGTCTTCCAATGCTTTCCCACAATTCACCTGTGTCTGTCCCACAATTCACGTCAAAAGCTGCTCAGCGTCCTGCAGCACTAAGAACAGCATCATTCCCGCACTCGCCTGACACCCCCATTTCAGCCCACTAATGCTCTCTCTAACACACTCCCTTTCAATCAACCATACTACAGGTTGGACCTCTTACCATCTGGATCACCAGGGATGGGCAGGAGGCACTTGGGGGAAGACACAGGGTAGCTGCGAAGCTCCACAGCCGGAGGCCCCTATGGCTGGCAGCGAGGGCCATACGTGTAGCCCAGTGGTTGCGGGGCTCAGTGTGCACCTGTGGGGCTGTGCTCCTGGCCCCTAGGCTGCAGGGCCTCTTCACCCACGCACCCACGCACTCCCCGCTTGGCAGCAGCTGGGGGCCTGGCTTTGACGTCCTCTAGTCCAGCAAATTTATCTAGTCCAGTCAGGTCTCAAGGGTGGTATACCCTGTCTCACCCTCAGGGCGCATACCAAACACCTGGAAAATCACAGTGCAGTGCACAACTTTAACTCTGACCTGCCAGGTTGGTATGTTGGTGTATAACGTATTGTGATCATGTATTTGAGACATCATAGTTATTATTCAATAACTCAATATCAGCTCTGGAAGGTTGGAGGTAAAAGTGGGTTTTGCAGAATAATATTCATTTTGAAACTAAAACTGATGCACAGTAAATGTTTGCTGTAAAAGCCCTTGCACCTGTCATCTAATGATCTCCAGATTCTTCACAGGCAGCAGTTAGACCTCAGCCAAACACCTGTGATATGGATGAAGGCCTGTGACAAGCCCTCTAGAAAGCGGATTAATTGAGGTGCAGAGATAAGACTTGATTCTGCTTAGTGCTTAGCTCTTTAACGCTGATCTAGCAAAGCACGGCAATCAGCGGATTGACACATGTGCTTAAATCTAAACATACGTTTAAGGATAGTGCAGGATCGGGCCCAGAGTACTCAGCACCAGGCAGGATTGAGCTCATAACGATGCTCCAGACAATATTTTCAAGCTTGTGAATCTAGAGGTAGGCACCTAAATCCATAGGCACCTATTGGAAATAGTTTTCAGACTAGAGGAGATTGATGGGCACTCTGGGTTTTGGGGACCGTTGAGCATCAGAACACTTAGATGTCTCAATACAGATCCAGGTGTCTAACTTTAGACATACACATCTGAAAATTTTAACCAAAATAACTTGCCTTATGTTATAGTCAGTCAGTGCTGGGGAGCCTAGGAGCCCAGGCACTTGTCTAACCATTAAACAATGTTTCCACCTTATCCAGCTAAAAGGGCCCAGAAGAGGTAGGCCAGGCATAGGCAGAATGCAGACAGTGCTGCTCCTCTCTTGCGATCGCCAAACTTGTCACTTTCACACTGCAGGAAAGCGGCAAGTGCTTCTTTCACATCCTTCCTTCTTCCTGCACACGGCCCCTAACTCTCCACTCCCCACTTCTCTGCTACTTCTGCAAAGTTTCATTGGCCATCTGTTCTCATGTGCGAGTCTGTCTCATAATTTCTCTGATTCGCCTTGTATCTCCAGCCATAAAAAGAGGACATAATGGAAAAATAATTAAAAAATAAAAGAAGGGAATAAAAAATCATTTTAAGGGAGAAAGGGGAGGGGGGGTATCTGCAAAGTTAGTAGATAACCAGCAGATGTGATTTTTGCAGATAAGCGTAGTAATTTAGATAAATCTGGAGGCTTTAGAGCTTTCGCTTGCGTTCTCTTTCTTTTTTTCTGTAAGGTTTTTTCCCCCCCCCCCATTTTATCTCGCAAGTTGAGAAGGAGAATAAGAAAGAGGGTGTGTGTGTCTGAAGGGGAGCTTAATCGTTGGGTAGTTTTTCTTTTCTGTTTAATGTGTTTTTCCCCAGAAGGTGGGATAATGCGAGCAGCGCTCACACACACATACACACACAGAGAAGCCGGGGCTATGTTTTTTAAAAGCGGCGGACAAAAATCAAAATATTTGAAAATGTATTTCATGGTAATTATGTCATATTTCATGGACTGATGCCACTACTGAAAGAGAGCCTGAATGCCTTAATTTGTATAGAAATTGTAATCATTTGTTCATTTCAAGGTGAAAATTGCATTTTTTAATTTAAATTGTATCCTGCGTGATAGTCTATTATCTAGTAAAATTGTCTCCATGTCTGAATGCCTTATATGCAGCTGCAATGCTTGTTACAAATCCAGTTATATTCATAAAAGCTTGGTCGACGTCTCGGGAAATGTGAACAGTTTCTTGTGGGTTTCTTCTTTTTTTTTCTTCCCTTTTTCCATCGCCTATCTTCGTCCCCCTCCTTCCTCCTCCCCCTTTTTTTTTGGCTGAACTAAACCATTTCTGCTATTAATAATAATTAGCCTGGATGTATATGAAAAACAATTGGAAGTGGAATATGGTTGCGGGTAGGTAGAAAGCCTTCACCGTTCTTGCTTTTTTAAATGCCCTATTCTGAGGTTGCTTTGGATGGAAACAAGAGGCTAAAGGAGTTGGGGGGGAAGGGGGGGGGGGGGAGAAGTGCTTTCTCCAAGGCCCTGATGCTGCAATGAGAGTTATGGGAGAGATTCTGTGGAGTGCGTCTGGGAAATAGAGCTCACAATTCCCAGCCCAAGGGTGAGGCTGAGGGCCTGGTGATTCTGGGCCAATTGGGGACTTGTGTGACCTCCACCGCAATTTGAGGGGTGCTCTAATTTATGGCAGACTTGCTTGGGGTGCCTGAGGGCAGGTAGTAGTGCAAACTAGAACTGCCCATGCTCCTCATCCTAACTCTGCAGGGATTTTCCTTCTGCCCCCTCTCTCTCCCCTCCCCATGTCCGCCCCTCATCATTTCCCTGATGCTGAGGATTCAGAGGGTGATGGGAGCTTGTACATGGTCACTACAGTGATGTGGTGCAGTGCCTGCCTTGGGGGAAATTTTCCCTCAGTTGGCCATGGGGTTCCCTCCCCCCCCCCCCACACTTGGTTCTCCTGCTATTGGCTGTAGTGGTTGTCAAGCCTCTAGACAGTAGTGATGCCATCCATCCATCCATCCATCCATCCATCCATCCATCCATCCATCCATCCATCCCACTTTGCACTGTCTCCCCCATGCTTTCAAAATGCACGCACAAATGTTATTTATTCCGGTGTCGCATCTCCACTCTGAGATCTGTATTAATCATCTTCCCCATTTTAATGGGACGGAAGCAGAGCCTGAGATGTTAAGTGTCTTATCCAAGATCCCACAGTGAGTTGGGCACAGAAATGAAAACCAGGTCTCCTAACGCCTTCTATTTTACTCTAGGGGTGTGTCTAGACTACATGCCTCTGTCGACGGAGCCATGTAGATGAGTTTACTAGACATAGCAAAAGGAAGCGGCAATTTAAATAATCGCTGCTTCATTTACATCAAAATGGCTGCCACGCTGCGCCGATCAGCAGTTTGTTGGCACAGCATGGTAGTCTAGATGGGGATCAGCTGACCCCAGAACCCTTTGTCATCAGATCCTGTAAGCCTCATTTCATGAGGCAAAAAGGATCTGACGACAAAGGGTTCTGGGGTCGGCTGATTCCCATCTAGACTACCGCGCTGTGCTGACAAACAACTGATCAGCACAGCGCGGCGGCTATTTTGGTGTAAATGAAGCGGCAATTATTTAAATTGCCACTTCATTTTGCTATGTCTAGTAAACTCATCTACATGGCTCCGTCGACGGAGCCATGTAGTCTAGACACACCCTAAGATAGAAGGAGTTTAGACTCTGGCTTGCTCAATACTCAGGCTGTTTGGAAGGGAAGACAAATCTGATACCTACATCATACTTATTCTCCATAGAAAATGATCGACTTGACCTCTTCCTGAAATTACATTAGAATCAAAGAACACTAGAACTGAAAGGGACTTCAAGAGGTCATTGAGTCCAGTCTCTTGCCCTCATGGCAGGACCAAGCACCATCCAGATCATCTCTGACAGGTGTCTGTCTAATCTGCTCTTAAAAATCTCCAGTGATGGACATTCCACAACCTCCCTAGGCAATTTATTCCAGTGCTTAATCACCCTGACAGTTAGGAAGTTTTTCCTAGGGCACGTTTGCACTGGGAAATTATTTCAAAATAACTAAATTTGAAATAATAACTCCTAAAAAACCAATTGAAATAGCGTGTCCTCACTATGGAGGAGCCTCGAAATTAGTCTGAGGTAAGCTCCGTTAATGTGGATGCACTACCTTGACTTAGAGCCCCAGGAAGCACTGGGGAGTAATTCCTTTGAATGACTCTGGGGAGTGGTTATTTCGAAATAGCAGCAGTTGTTTCAATAACTATTTTGAAATAAGCATTACTCCCTGAGGAAAGCAAGAGTACAGATTTTGAAATAACCAGCCCATTATTTCAAAATAACGGGCTTGGTAGTGTGGATGCACAGCTTATTATTTCAAAATAAGGGGGGTTATTTCAAAATAACTCCCTAATATAGACCAGGGTCCAAAGTCCAACCTAAACCTTCCTTACTGCAATTTAAGCCCATTACTTCTTGTCCTGAGAGGGAAAAGCTGAGCCAAAGCCTACATTGGCTAGGACTAGACCGACTGCTTGGAAGGCAGCCATGCTAACCACTACACCACCAACTCCCCCTTTCCGGGCAGGTCCAGATGGAGGGGTCTCCTCCTTCTCACACCATGCCTGGCCACAGGATCACTGCACAGTGATGCCAAGAAATCCCACCTCTCCATAGGGCTGTATCCACAGTTCGTAGCTCCACCATTGCCAAGGAGAGAGACAGTGTCTGAAACCAAATCAGATTTCTATCTGATTAATCAGAGGCTATATAATGTGGCCTTACTGACCAGGACCTGCTCCCTGCTCCACCATTGTGATCTTGGGCAATTCACCTTCCCTGCGTGAGAATTCAGGAAAACAGAGCTGCATACCTCCATTACTGGGGTTGCAGGAATCAAAGTTCACAGGCTGCTTTGAGTTCCTCCAAAAGGAACATAGGAATTGCCACTCTGGGTCACATCCAAGTATCCAATCTCTGATGGTGGCCGGTACCATCTACATCAGGGGAAGCTGCAAGAAATCCTGCATCAACAGCTCTGAGATAACATGTCCTGAGGAAGCGTCCTTCTTAAATCCCGCTAGTAGGGTGTGTCTAGACTACATGCCTCCTTCGACGGAGGCATGTAGATTAGCCAGATCGGAAGAGGGAAATGAAGCCGCGATTAAAATAATCGCGGCTTCATTTAAATTTAAATGGCTGCCCCGATCTGCCGATCAGCTGTTTGTCGGCAGATCGGGGCAGTCTGGACGCGATGCCCCGACAAAGAAGCCTTTCTTCATCGACACAGGTAAACCTGGTTTCACGAGGCTTACCTATGTCGATGAAGAAAGGCTTCTTTGTCGGGGCATCGCGTCCAGACTGCCCCGATCTGCCGACAAACAGCTGATCGGCAGATCGGGGCAGCCATTTAAATTTAAATGAAGCCGCGATTATTTTAATCGCGGCTTCATTTCCCTCTTCCGATCTGGCTAATCTACATGCCTCCGTCGAAGGAGGCATGTAGTCTAGACACACCCGTAAAGTTAGAAGTTGGCTTAAAAATGTTGTGTGTTTCACACATGCAGGGTAAGAGTCTCCACTGGTGTAGGATCCACACAGAAAATTGACTGCTCTGGCGCTAAGCTGATTTATGCCAAGCAAGAATCTTGGTCCATAAAGTACAGAATATTAATTAGATTAAACTTCACAAATATGAGACCCACATGAAAATCCTTTTAAAGCCATTTAATTCTCTTTTCACATACTTCTCCCTGCTCAGAATGCCCTTATTTTATGCAGGTCCACATTCTCTATTGTAAGAAACTTTTTTATACTTATTCCAAAAAGAAATTGATCATGAAATGCTGTAATGCTGAAGGCTTCAAAGCTAAATTTGACAGCACAGTAAAACTGTATGACAGCTACTGAAATCATTGACAACAGGACTAAACACAGGTCATGAGGTGTGACTGATGTCTGGGGCAAGCGAATGTACCCTGTCAGTTAAATGATTGGATGGGGCGTGCCAGTGTTGTCTTCAAGTCGTCATTGTCAAGTCCAAGTCAAGTTTCAAGTCACTACAGTTCAAGTCTCAAGTCAAGTCTCGAGTCCCTAAAGTCACTTTCAAGTCAAGTCCCAAGTCAAGTCTGAAGTCTTAATTTAAAAAATATCAAGTCACTTTTGTACAAGCCATCAATATCAGCATTTTCGGACAATTTTTTCACCAAGTCGATTTAACAAAATTGTCAAGTCTCAAGTCACAAACAATGAACCCGAGTTGAGTCTCAAGTCGAGTCACCTAGCGATTTAAGTCGGACTCGAGTTCAAGTTGTGGGACTCGAGTCAACACTCTGGGGCGTGCCACTCTGGTTAGCAATGAGTTCAGATAAGCAATGCTAGCGAATGCATTAAGATGCATTCCAGACATGGAGTTTTGTGTATTAGGAGTTGTCTTATGCCTCGTGTGGCAACATAGGCCAACTTCCAAGTTCATTCAAGAGGCTCAGCAGATAAGAATACAAACCAAATCCTATTTTTAAGAGAAAATTATGGAGCGATGTGCACTGCTTTTGAGAGTAAAGCGACAAGATGACGGTACCAGGCAGATGGGCCCTGAGCAAGTTCTTCCACAGCTCTATCATCACATCTAAATCATGACCTGCAACACACTCCCTGCTAGCCCAGCCACTGTTTACTAGCTTGTGATGCTGCGTTCACTGGAAACAAACCAGCTCAACACACATGTGACTTCAGTAGGGCTTGATCTTGGCCGTGCTGGGAGAAAAAGGATTAAATTTTCAAAAGTGGCCAAATGTTCAGCATAAGACCTTTCAAAGGAGCCTGAGGACCAGAGGGTGGGTGCACCGTACTTCTGGAAAAGTCAGGGCCTGGCAGGGTGTCTCCTATTGGGCACCTCAGACATCAAACTATGCAAAATCACTAGTGTCACAGGTCTGGTTGTAGGGTTGCCAGGTATCCGGTATTGACCCGGACAGTCCGTTATTTTCACCTCCTATCTGGTAAAAAAATTCAGAAAATACCGGACACTTAAAATGTCCAGTACTTTCTGTTTTTTCCCAGCCAGGAGGTGAAAATCCTGGGCTGTCCAGCTCAATACGGAAGCAGACTGGCAACCTTGGTGCTTACTGGGTCCCACAGAGGTGCTGGGAGACAAGATGGTGGGCGGCCCTGCTGGCAGCCTGTTAGGGCCAAAAAGCCTCACCATGCATTTTTTAAAGGGGCCATGATTTTTTTTTTTTTTTTTTTGCTCAACAAACTTGTTTTCCTGGCGTGTTTTTTTTGCTGTTGTTCAGTATTTTTTCTGAAACCATCTGGCAACTCTATCTGTTGAGTTCCCCCTGCTGGCACCACACCAGATTGCTGAGGAGAAATCCCAGTCTCTGAATCTAAAGTGGGGTTTTCAGCCTCCAGAGAAAGGTCCCTAGGCACTCTGGGACTGCAGACCTGCTAGCTCATTCTCCTGCCTGAAAGCTGCAATGCATCCCAGCTGCCGATACCTGAGCCCCTAGGCTGACTCCTCAGATCCTCCTCTCGCTTAAACACGCCCTCTCCAAGAGCCTCACCCTTCTGGGTTACAGTTTAACTTTCACAGCAGAATTTTCCTTCTCTTGGCAATCACACCACTCCATCAACTGCTGGGAGTGAGCCACACCCCCCGACTGGACTGGCCTTGTTCACACGGGTCCTACACTTGGTAAGTAAAAAAGCTTCTGCCCCAATAAATCTGTTAATCTTTAAGGGGGCATGGGACTCCTTTTTGTTTCTATAACACACACAAACATTTTGCAGAGAGGGCTACACAACTGCTGTTCTCTACTTAAATCATGTGAGGAAGACATACATCCATAACAAGTCCTACTTATATTTCCTCTCACCCTCTCTTGGAAGGCCTCTTGTGTTCAGGTTAGCAGGCCTAACCTGCCTTCTCTGGCTCCAGCAGCAGCTTCGTTCATCATAAGCTCGTGAGGGCGAGAGAGAAAATGCAAAAAGAGCTGTACCTGCCCTTTCTAACCTTCCTGTCTTCTGTGTCATGTGATGTCTTGATCAGTGTTAATAGGTGATCACAAAGCCCTACCAGGTTACTTGATTAAGAGGCTACCAGTCATTTAACAAGCTACAGACATTCATAAACAGATGCCTGAGGTACATCCTTCACATCAAATGGCAAGACTTTGTCACAAATGAGGAGCTAGGAACAGAGCAGGAGAAAAACCACTTGACGTTCAAATCAAGAGAAGAAAGTGGGGATGGCTAGGCCACTCTCTCAGAAAACCATCCTCCAGCATAGTCTGTCATGCTCTCACATGGAACCTACAAGGAAAACGCAGAAGAGGAAGACCTCGGACAATGTGGAGAAGTCTACTGCGATTGAAGGACAGCAACTGGGGTACTCCTGGGGTCAGCTAGAAGTTTTGTCTCAAGACAGAGTGAAGTGGAGGAGACTTGTAGATGACCTATGCCCCATGCGGAGTACAAGGGTTTAAGGAGAAGTCGTCCTTTAACAAACAAGTTCTTCTATTGAGGGTCAGTTATCATCTAAATGGGGTGATTAACTTTCATGGCTCCAGCCCTTAAATCAGCTACTCCCTTTTGCGAGTCCTGACACCTCCTTTGCAATTTCAGTCCACCCTGGAGGCAAACTCACACAGAGCATGCAAGTAGCTGCCATATTCAAAATGGAGTTTGCAGCTTGGTAAAGGTACATGCACGGTGTTCATAATCTCACACAGAATTCATAAATTGTACAAGACAGACTCCCCAAATTACTACAGCTAATAACTTCTGAAAAACTTGATGCAATGTTGTTTAAAATGTATAACGATGGGCTCATAGCATACCTTTTAAATGCACCCCTTTTGGGCTTAGTCTCAAAGTGAAATACATTACTGTAAATTTGGTATCCTCTGAACTTTGTTTTTCAAAATTATAAATACATCCAAAATACAGAATTCAAGTTATAGAAATGATTCTTTAAAGAATCTTGGGTTCCCCTCATGAGTAATCTTTGCATCCCTCATTTTGGATCCACTTTTGTCGACAAAACTCTGTAGTCTAGACACACCCTTAGAATCATAGAATCATAGAATACTAGGACGGGAAGGGACCTCGAGAGGTCATCGAGTCCAATCCCCTGCCCTCATGGCAGGACCAAATACTGTCTAGACCATCCCTGATAGACATTTATCTAACCTACTCTTAAATATCTCCAGAGACGGAGATTCCACAACCTCCCTGGGCAATTTATTCCAGTTTTTTACTACTCTGATAGTTAGGAACTTTTTCCTAATGTCCAACCTAAACCTCCCTTGCTGCAGTTTAAGCCCATTGCTTCTTGTTCTATCCTCAGAGGCCAAAATGAACAAGTTTTTTCCCTTCTCCTTATGGCACCCTTTTAGATACCTGAAAACTGCTATCATGTCCCCTCTCAATCTTCTCTTTTCTAAACTAAACAAACCTAATTCTTTCAGCCTTCCCTCATAGGTCATGTTTTCTAGACCTTTAATCATTCTTGTTGCTCTTCTCTGGACCCTCTCCAATTTCTCCACATCCTTCTTGAAATGCGGTCCCCAGAACTGGACACAATACTCCAACTGAGGCCTAACTAGTGCAGAGTAGAGCAGAAGAATGACTTCTCATGTCTTGCTCACAACACACCTGTTAATGCATCCCAGAATCATGTTTGCTTTTTTTGCAACAGCATCACACTGCTGACTCATTTTCAGCTTGTAGTCCACTATAACCCCTAGATCCCTTTCTGCCATACTCCTTGCTAGACAGTTGCTTCCCATTCTGTATGTGTGAAACTGATTGTTCCTTCCTAAGTGGAGCACTTTGCATTTGTCTTTATTAAACTTCATCCTGTTTACCTCAGACCATTTCTTCAATTTGTCCAGATCATTTTGAATTATGACCCTATCCTCCAGATTAGTTGCAACCCCTCCCAGCTTGGTATCATCTGCAAACTTAATAAACGTATGCCAATTTCTATGCCAATACTGAAATCATTGATGAAGATATTGAATAGAGCCGGTCCCAAAACAGACCTCTGCGGAACCCCACTTGTTAAGAATCTACTCTTAAGGATCCCGCCTTAACCACCATTAACCATTTGTAATGTGGCCTTAAAACCCTACTTTGCAGGGTAGTTGTGAAAATTAATGTTTGTTAAGTGATTCACCATGTAAAGAGAAAAGTAAAGTGGGTGAAAGCATTTTGCTGAATTGTTTTGTTTTGATTAAAAATGAATTTTTGAAGGAAGTGAACATTGTCATGAGCATATTTCTGTCTAAATGAAACAAAAAGAAAGTGTCCTTTTTCTGTTGTCTCAATTGAAAGATGCTTTATTTCAAATTTTCAAAATGGGAAATATTTTTTGGTTTCCAGTTTTGGGATGTTTTCCTCTGTCTCCACTTCTGCCTTTCCCCCTTACAGTGGGGAAGAAGAAAAAGAAGAAGAGGAAAAAGGATAAAACCTCACGAAACAAGAACACCCTGAAAATATTTCATTGTTTGTTTCAGTTTTTCATTAGAAAAACAAACATTTTTTATTAGAAATTCTGAAAAAAAAATACATTCCCTATATTTTCTGCAGAGAAAACCCTGCTTTCTTTCACCATCTCAGGAGAAAAGAAGTAATTCTGGCTATGTCTAGAATGCAGGCTTCTTTCAGAAGAAGCTTTTTTTCGGAAAAAATGTCTTCCGAAAGAGAGCGTCCCTACACAAAAGCACATTGTAAAAGCGATCTGCTTTTTCGAAAGATAGCATCCACACTGAATGGACGCTCTCTTGCATTTAGGCTGTGATTACTATGGATGGAGTGGCCACCAGGGCACCTGTGCTTTTTCCTCTTTCCTCTTCTTTCGAAAGAACTCCCTCTTCCCCATCCACACATGCTCTTTTCTGAAAGAGCTCTTTCGGAAAAAGGCATCTTCCCCTAGAAAGAGGATTACCAATGCCAGAAAAGCCCCTCTGTTCTTTTGATTTACTTTCAGAAGAATGCGATTGCCGTGTGGATGTTCCTCAGGCTTTATCGGAAAAATGGCCGTTTTTCTGACAAAACTCTATAGTGCAGACATACCCTAAGATGGCTGCTCTTCCCTTTCCCAGCATTTTCCAGCATTTCTGCTTATTTGGGGCTACATTCTGCTACCCTTCCTCACATTGCAAACTAACTTGTTCCATGGGAAGGTGAGTTGAAGTATAATGGGGCATGAGGAAAGGTGATTGCAATAGCCAGCCGAGGATATGGATTAAGGCCTGGGCAAGGAGTGTGGCGTCTGGGACATAAAGAAAGATGTTAGAAATGTGGAGGGAAAGTTGGTTGGAGCTGCCTTAATTGGACGAGGTAAATGACAGAGGTTATGAGCCAGGTGCAAGAGAGGCTGATGCCAGACTCTGCTATGGTAGAGCAAGAAGCTCTAGATGGAAAGATGCTGAGCCTGAGTCTCCTTTGTCATATGGCCTCCATCGAGTGACCCGATGGCCTGATTTTATAGGGACGATTCCAATGGTTGGGGCTTTGTCTCATATAACTCCCTATTACCTCACATCCTGATTTTTCACACTTGTTGTCTGGTCACCCTACCCAGTGAACTCTGTTTTGGCCATGCTGGACCATGACAGACTCACCATCCTGGAGCTCCTCCTCATGGCATGACTCTGCATTGCCACCCCTCTTCTTTGGACTCGGTTGGTCTGGGTAGGGACATAGCTCCCCAGCCAGGTCACACGATAGTTTTGGGCCTTTCCAGAGAACCCCAACATCAAAAATAAATGATAGACTCTCAAATTCTTCTTCCCCTCCTGGGCTCAGCTCTTACTTCTATCCTGTTTCAGTATAAGAACGCTGTCTTTCAGGGCTAGCTCCCCCATTCCCAGCATGTCCTTCCCCCAGACTAGATCGTTTATCCAGTCTCCTTCCTGTCCATCTGGCGGGTCTTGGACTTCTTCTTCTTGGAAGGCTCGATGTCCGAATGGCGTTCGGTTTCTAGTGGAGTGCCCCAAGGTTCGGTTCTAGGACCGGTTTTGTTCAATATCTTTATTAATGACCTGGATGAGGGGATGGATTGCACCCTTGGCAAGTTGCAGATGACACTAAGCTAGGGGGAGAGGTAGATACGCTGGAGGGCAGAGATAGGGTCCAGAGAGACTTAGACAAATTGGAGGATTGGGCCACAAGAAATCTGATGAGGTTCAACAAGGACAAATGTAGAGTCCTGCACTTGGGACGGAAGAATCCCAAGCATAGTTACAAGCTGGGGACCAACCAGTTAAGTAGTAGTTCTGCAGAAAAGGACCTGGGGGTTACAATGGATGAGAAGCTGGATATGAGTCAACAGTGTGCCCTTGTAGTCAAGAAGGCTAATGGCATATTAGGTTGCATTAAGAGGAGCATTGCCAGCAGATCAAGAGATGTCATTATACCCCTTTATTCAGCGTTGGTGAGGCCACATCTGGAGTATTGTGTCCAGTTCTGGGCCCCCCACTACAAAACGGATGCGGACGCATTGGAGAGGGTCCAGCGGAGGGCAACCAAAATGATTAGGGGGCTGAAGCATATGACTTATGAGGAGAGGCTGAGGGAGTTGGGTCTGTTTAGTTTGCAGAAGCGAAGAGTGAGGGGGGATTTGATAGCAGCCTTCAACTTCCTGAAGGGAGGTTCCAAAGAGGATGGAGAGAGGCTGTTCTCAGTAGTGACAGATGGCAGAACAAGGAGCAATGGTCTCAAGTTGTGGTGGGAGAGGTCCAGGTTGGATATTAGGAAAAACTATTTCACTAGGAGGGTGGTGAAGCACTGGAATGGGTTACCTAGGGAAGTAGTGGAGTCTCCATCCCTAGAGGTGTTTATGTCTCGGCTTGACAAAGCCCTGGCCGGGTTGATTTAGATGTATTGGTCCTGCCTAGAGCAGGGGGCTGGACTTGATGACCTTCTGAGATCTCTTCCAGTTCTATGATTCTATGATAAGGGGATGGGTTGATGAGATAATATGATTTTGATAACTAATTGACCATTCATTTTCAGTTGGAAATAGGTCAATGGAGGGATGATAGGAGTTACTATAGAGAATTTCTGGGTGTGTGGCTGGTGAGTCTTGCCCACATGCTCAGGGTTTAGCTGATCGCCATATTTGGGGTCGGGAAGGCATTTTCCTCCAGGGTAGATTGGCAGAGACTCTGGAGGTTTTTCACCTTGCTCTGTAGCATGGGGCGCAGATCACAGCTGGAGGATTCTCTGCATCTTGGGGCCTTCAAAGTATTTGAAGGCTTCAATATCAGAGATATAGGTGAAAGGATTATTTTAAGAGGGGTGGGTGAGATTCTGTGGCCTGCACTGTGCAGGGGGTCAGACTAGATGATCATAATGGTCCCTTCTGACCTTAAAGTCTATGGGTATGTCTACACTACCACCCTAGTTTGAACTAGGGTGGTTAATGTAGGCATACGAACTTGCAAATGAAGCCCTGGATTTGAATTTCCCGGGCTTCATTTGCATGTTGCCAGGCGCCGCCATTTTTAAATGTCCGCTAGTTCGGACTCCGTGCCCGCGGCTACACGCGGCACGAACTAGGTAGTTCGGAATAGGCTTCCTATTCTGAACTACCTGTACACCTTGTTCCATGAGGAAGTACAAATGAGCCCGGGATTTAAATATCCTGGGCTTCATTTGCATACTCACGTTCCGATGCTGTGCCGATCAGGCTCAGTGTTGAAAATGAAAGTAAAATGTAGCCGCGGCTCTGCCGACAGTAGGGAGTTTTTTCAGCAGCTCCTGTACTTCTCAAAAATGGAGCTTTTTGAGTACAGGAATATACTTAAAATGAGGAGTCCAGGAGCTGCCGAAAAAGCTTGAGGAGTAACCAAGGAAGGTTGAGGAGTAACCAGGGAAACCAAAGTGCAGCCTGCCCCTATGACTGGCTCTGACCAGCTCTGGGAGTTAGGCACTTTGAGGCTTTGGGCCCACCCAGCCACTCTCTCTGAGCCACATGTGACTGAGCTACAGGAGGTGAGCGAGGTGTGGAGCATAGTGAGACCACAACCCAGTGGTGTCAGAAACGGTGCCGACTGATGGGTGGGAGTTGAGACCCAGCCAGGAACAACTTTCGGAACACACCTGCCATTTGAGGCAGTCTGATCCATTTCAAGAGCCAAAGCTCTCCCCTCTCGCCAGTGTTTTATGAGCCCTCAGGATAAGCCTTGTCTGGCTGAAAGGTCATCCTAACCATCCTCTGTTTGAGAGCCATCTCCAGCATGCTGTGGTCTCCTGGCAGTTACTGGTGTCCTCAGAAGAGGAATGGCATTCTTCCACTTCCCTGTCCTCTGCTGTAAAACTCCAGTCCCCCTAATGGAACCAACCCACCTCTCAAGGTGCAAGTGAAGTGGGTATCATGGGTAGGCATATCTGTGTGAGCCCATGTCTGCCTATCCTGGGTATCAACAGTGATATAGCTGTGACATCATGGACTTCGGCCAGGGACAAGTACGTCCAAGGATTCTCCAATGGGCTAAAACTTTGATTGCTTGTCTGTGCCATCACAGCTACAGCTACGCTGCTTGATTAAAGTGACCTTGGGCATGCCTACAATCACGCCCTCTCTTGCAGTGCAGATGCACCCGCAGAAGACTGGTGCTATGGACAGCACCCGCCAGGGTCGTGGGAAAGCAGATGAAGAAATCCAAGTTGGCTGGAACTAGACCCCAGTGGCCTGCTTTCCGTGTATAATACACGTGTGTGAATGGGCGCATGCTGGGCCGACCCTTGATGCGGCAGGGAATTATGTGGCGGGTTCAGCGTATTTGCAAAAGTTGGCCACGGGTGTCAAATTGGCTCAAATTTGACTTTGCACCGGCTTATCAGCTCAGAGCCATAATTGACCATTGATACTTGTACCAGGAGACATATCAGTCCGAGCAGCTCCCTCATGGGATGGCTTGTGCCCTTGATGTCTTCCGGAGGGTGATGGATCGAATCTCGCAAGGTCAGGCAAATATCCTGTTCTGCTCAGATAACGGTTTGAATCATTCGGCGAAAGGGAGAAAAGCCCTGGGAACAGTGGGGGGCAGTGTTGAAACACCAGCAATGGCAGGGCCTGAGGCAACACATGACTAAGCGTTATCCTTGTCAGAGCACCTGCAAGGGGCTATGGGAAGGCGCAAGGATTTCACCTTTTTCCAGCAGCACCCGGAGAAGCCTGCCTATTAAAAAAGGGGATGCAACTGGCAGCCATTTTCCCTAGTTAAGGGGTAATCATCACCATCTCCTGTTTACACGGGACCTTTCATTCAAAGAGCTTTCCAGATGCCAACTCAATCAGCGAGCACTGCAGTCACCATTGAAGTGCAGCCGTCTTGGGGGTGGAACCCAACGGCTGCTAAACAGAACGCAGCAGCTTCCTGTGATACATCAAGGCAGGAAGCGAGGACTAAGAATATCACATTTGCAAAGGCAGGATGTAATTTACCTTGGAATGTGGCAGGGAGGCTGGGAGGTAATTCCTTTGCTCGTACATAAACTTCTGGGGGTTTGTTAATAGCCACCATGGTCACAACCCCAATTTTACATGTCATCACAAAGCCAGCGGATGTAGCAGATAGCACGATGCCCCTAACATTATGGTGGGCCATTGATTTAGAGCAGGGCTACTCAACACATGGCCTGTGGGACACATGCAGCCCACGGCCCCTTTATTTGTGGCTCGTGGTGTGGTTTGGGTTCACACAAGGCCCAGCACATGGCCTGCCTCCATGTAGATGCAACCACACTTCAGTTGTGGCCCTCAGCATGTGCTGTGAGTATGATTGTGGCCCCCGGGGGCTTCCAAAGTTGAGTAGCCCTGATTTAGAGGGAAGAAGTCCCCCTTTTAAACTACCACCATGATTTACTGCAGTGCCCATGTAACTCACACACCGAGTGTGGTTCACTGATCAATGCAGTGGCACCTAGACCACAGCAACAGCCAAGATCAAGAGACCCCTACAGGACAGGTTGGGAGCCAGCTGGCTTTTAGCTCAGAGCAGGGGTTCTTAACCTTTTTACCTTCACACCTCCCCTGAAAGTGAACTTCATGTTCACACCCCCTTGGGAGTCATTTTGTGCACAGCCTAGCCCCGCCCCCTCACCTGACAGGAAGCTAAGGGGCGTGGCTAGGACTATAAGAACTCTGCCAGGGAGCTCAGTCAGGGCCCAGCCTCTGAGGGAGGCAGAGGCCTGCCCAGAGCTCCTGGCTGACGAGGCTGAGACCTGGCCCGGGTCTCCCACAGCCGCCTTCCCTCAGGCCAGCGAAGGCTTCCCTGTGATAAATTTTCTGGGAGGCACTTCACACCTCCCCTGCATCCCCTTCACACCTCCCCTGGGGAGACGCACCTCACTGCTTAAGAACCCCTGGCTTAGATGGTAGAGATTCCTATAGTAAGCTTCAAAGGTCCCAAGTTCAAACCCGCCTGGTGGTGGCTATCCCCAGGTTTATCTTGGAGATCTCTCAGCCAGTCCCCATTCCCTCCTTCCCAGCTCACTGGAGCTAGCGGGAATACAAGGCGGCAACATGCTGGAGCCTTTTCAAAGCTGCCTGCCTTTGCAAGGGATCTGACCAAACTGTCAGTGAACTCTCAGGCTAAGTCTAGACTGGCATAATTTTCCGGAAATGCTTTTAACGGAAAAGTTTTCCGTCAAAAGCATTTTCGGAACAGAGTGTCTAGATTGTCATGGACGCTTTTCCGGAAAAGCACTTTTTGCAGAAAAGCATCCATGGCCAATCTAGACGCATTTTTCTGCAAAAAAGCCCCGATCGCCATTTTCGCCATCAGGGCTTTTTTTGCGGAAAACAAATCTGAGCGGTCTACACTGGCCCTTTTGTGCAAAAGTTTTGCGCAAAAGGGACTTTTGCCCGAATGGGAGCAGCATAGTATTTCCACAAGAAGCGCTGATTTCTTACAGTAGGAAGTCAGTGCTTTTGCGGAAATTCAAGCGGCCAGTGTAGACAGCTGGCAAGTTTTTCCGGAAAAGCGGCTGATTTTCCAGAAAAACTGGCCAGTCTAGACACAGCCTCGGTGAAAAACAGCACTGTGCAGAATGGCGGAGGGGAAGGGCTGGCCTTGTTTAAAAACTGATCAGGCTCCTGCTGGTTCTGCCACTCAGCTTGGGAGGTTTCGGTGCATTCTGACCCCGGGGCGCTGTGCCTTCCAATGATCTGAGTTAGCCGAGTGGGCTCAGGGTGAAACCTCGCATGCGATTTTCTGCCAAGGAATGACCAAGCTTAGGGACTTCCCCTGAGCAATTGGTGGCCATATTATGAATGCAGCATAAAAGGAAAGGCCGTGGCAGCCTTAAGCCAGCCCACATGTGCAAACTGATCTGGACACCTGGAGCTTCTGACGCAGCCCCTCCCCTCCACTGGAACATTCCTCTGTGCCCTTGTCGGGGACATGGCCAGCCTGAGCCCCTGGGGGAGTGTGGCAAAGCAGCAGAGCCAAATGAAAGGCAAAAATATGCCTCCTCACCCACATCACCATTGTGACATATTCAGTTTGGGAAGCAATGCCCCCATGTCCTCCCCATCTCCTATGCAGATGGGAGCAGGTGCCCCCTTGCCCTCTCTAAATGTCCCCCCACCCACAGCCCCCATCAGTTGTGTCCTTGCCAATGTGCCCTCAAAGAGTTTCCAGCTATGTGTGGAATAAATGTTGTTCTGTGCACCAAACCATGTGCAGATGTGCACCACCAATAGAAACACATGCTGCTGGTTGTGATCAGCTGTGGGCGCTCTGCCAGTCAGCTGGGCAGCATCTGAATCTCTCCGGGGTGGCCACCCAAACGCTCAGCTTATAGGGAACACTGGTCCTCACTCTCCACCAGTCCTCACCTCAATTCTGCCCCACCCCTATTCCAAGGTTCCCACACTGTGAAACAGCTGCTATCCCTCATCTCAGGGCTCCTTCCATTGGCTCTCTAGGTTTCTCTGGTCTCAAGATCTGTTCCTGCTAAGTGCCTCCATGATCAGACTCTTGGGTTTGGTCTTCCATGTGAACAGGGGAACCGCTGCATGAGTCTTCTTCCCGGCATGTTTTGTTCTGGCCAATTCTGTGTCTGCACCAGCTCTTCTCCAGTCCAACTAGTGCTCTCACAGGGCTTATGCAGCTGCTGACAGAGATGCTGCTGCTACATTTGCCCGTCCCTAACCGCTGTCTGGCTCTTTAGAATGGCCAGGTGCCCTCCAATTGGATGGCAGCAAATTAGTCATAAGTGACCTGGACTTGTTCCCTCTTCAAGGGCCTATCGTTGACAGCTCAGTGGTCCAAAATGGACCGCCTCTAGGAATGAGGCGTTAGTTCAGCCTTTGCACCCATTCACAAATTGTTGTGTCCGCTGAGAGACAACCAGCAAAGATGCCACATGTTGTGGTAGTTTTTGTGATGTTGGCCAGGAGAAATTGGACTAAGATAATCTTATTTCACAGACACAGTGCAAGAGTCAGCGGATGATAATAACTCTTGACCTCTCTCTTCTCTATTTGATTTAGAGGTGAAATGCTCCATGCCTAATTGCCAATCCCAATCCCATCATTTGTGATTCCCTATTAGAAACCTATTTCTCATTTTATATTTTTTTTCATTGGGCAATGGCTCAAATTAAAACTATGGTTTTTCTGTTCAACAACATGTTCCACCAGCTTGCCAAGCCCAAAACACATTTGTTTGTGCACAAAAATCACTGGTTATGTCTAGAGTGGGTTGGGAAACAATTGTTTCCCTCTGTGAAAATTTTGTTGAAAATGAAAAGTGTTGGTGAACTTTTTGTTGAATTTCACAGAATTTTTTAGCAGAAATTTCTGATTAATCAAAAAGCCATTTTTCATAAAAAAAAAACCCACACAAAATCACCACCACAACGAAACCAAAACCAGAATTGAACCAAAAATCAAAACCAACATGGACATGATGGAAAATTTTTGATTCCCTCTCTACTTAACTATTTCAGATCTTATGCTGTGCACATTACCATGTTATCTAATCACCCACCGGCTCTGAGAAGTGTTTGCCTTAGTGAACCCACTACTGTCGTGGATAAGTTCAATCATTGTGTTGCCCTATGAAAAAGACGACTTTTGAAAAATGTTGTCCTTAGGATTTGCCCTTCATTTTCAAATGTACCAAGTACCCAGAAAACTCCAAAATCTTTGTCATGAAGCTCCCATTTTATTGTATGTCACACATTGCGAAGTGAATTAAATAAATAATTCCTCCAAAGACATCTTTTAAATCTTTTTTTTTTTAATGTATAACAGTTATGCCTGAGTTACAGAGAGACACCTACAGGCAGCAGGTAGTTAAAGCAAATACCAGTTTCTCTTTCTACTCTACTACTCCATATAGCTGAATAAATTATGGTGCGATTATATATATACACACACACGCACGCACGCACACACGCGCGCACACACACACACACACACACACGCAGACACATGGAGCAAAATGGCTATGAGTCACACACAGAAGCAACATATCCGCAGTTACTAGGAATAAGGAATGTTCTATAGTGCTATGTAGATACTACCCAGATGGGTATATGGAGGTGTTAAGAATGATGTGTTAGAAGCATTAAATACACAAAGTCTCTGAGCAACAGAGGCTAATCTGCTGAGCTGCAGAATGTCGTGAGAGAATGTCCAACATGGTCTCGGAATGGTGCCGGTGGGTGGGGAGATAAAGCAAACTCATTACTTCTTTTCCCACAAGGATCTTGTTCACAGGCATGGAGGAAAAAAAAAATCAGCCGGAGAGAACGTCCACTGGATGTGCCCTTCGGTTGGTTTGTTGTCATTAAGCGCGCGATTTGTTTGGGTTCCCAGAGGCGTCCCTGCGTCCCCAAGATTGGAATGTCTGCTCATGGCCAGTTCATTTCACTTTCAGTTTCTGGCCAGACGTTCTCTAGGCTCCCATGAGTCTGATGCTTGCTCGTTGCCACGTGCTGTGGTTCCACCGTCCTAGCGCGTGGCCTTTAAAGCGTCTCTCCCTCCATTTTGCTTCCCCACCCCGTTCTCCAAGTTTGTTTTTTTAATTTGCCAGAACTGAGCTTGGCAATCCATAAACCAAACCAAACCAAAATCTTTTGACTTTCATACATTAATGTTCCTTAAAAAATTAAAAACAAAACAAAAAAACAACCCCCCCCAAAGCAAGCCCATCCCACCCCAAAGATTCTGGAATGTATTTTGAAAAGACACAATATGTAAATTTCTACAGTTTGCCCCATTTTTTTTAAACTAGCACGGCACTCACTGTGTTTTTAGTATATAAAAAAACTCAACTTTCTATAAACATACAGCACATGACCAAATTTCCAACTAATGTACATAAGTGCGACCTCAGGAGGAGAGTCAGAGAATAGCTATTCATTTGGGGCATTTTTCACATTCCTCTAACAATTCTATTTACAGCAGCAGCCAGGATGCTTGTGGACTTTCTGGTGAAGGTGATTTGGAAACAGAATTCTATAATGCTCCCTCTTTTTAAGACTTTTATTGTAGGCTCCTGCACTCTGGCTCTTAGCTTAACTGAAGTTGTCTGTTAACAACATACCCACTGCTGGAACCTGCTTCTGCAGTTGAGGGTCACCTGGCAGACTGGGAGCTGTTGTGTGTCTGTTGCTTTTGTATTTATGCACGCAGAAACAGAACGAGGTGGGGAAAAGTGGAAGTGCACCTTTTTGTGGGCAGGATCGGGGCCAGATGTTTCTTGTTACAGGCTGGGTCTTACCTGCTGGTTGTACTGTGTAGCAGGTGACAAGAAATCAATTTGGTCAAAAATGGCTTTAATTAGTTGAAGTATAAAAGAGCTTTTAGGATTTGGGATATAACGAGGCTTTTTGATTGGTTGCCAGTGATAACAATGCTCAGTTAATGCAGGTAACTAACATTTTTCGTTTGTACAGTCCATTTCCTAAAAGCACCAAGACATACCATTGTTCATTCCTAGGGCATGGCAGGCTTTCTTGGGTGCTTATAATCACTCAGCTGTCAATATTTTTGCTGATGAATGCAGCTCGTGGCATGCAATAAAATCTTCTCCAAAAGCACGTGTCCTATTGCTGCAGCAGGACTTACTGATGTCTGTTCAAAAACTACAGGTAACCATGCAGTACTGGAGTAGGATAAAATGGATGTTTTACCCCATCGGCTAGCTCATAGAAACACCTAGCATTTGCTTTGAGTTTCCAGATGTTCCTTTGGAGTGGGGGTGTTAATATTATTATAGTTATTGGAAGGGACCTTCAAGCCAGATGTGGAACTCAAAAGTCATTTCTTCATTTTAGATCCAAACCAAAAAATCACATAACTCTTCATTTTCCTTTCCTACCATGCTGGCTTCAGACAACACCTCTTGTCTAACATATCTCAGGTTTCCAGTAAGCACTAAGAAGCCAGTGTGCCCGTCTTCATCAATGCCTGCTCTATAGGCTGTCTTTAGCCTTGGAAATGGCATTGTGAAATGCATGTTTTTAGTGCCAGACCTCACGAAAGTTCTATTCTCCTTGGAAATCCTCCTGTAGTCAGAGGGGTGGCTCTGGAATCACCGTTTTATTCATGGAAGAGTTGGACGAGCGAAGGAGGGATTTGGATTTTCAGTAACCATCACTGCAGAGGATTCTCTGAGTGTGATTGTCAGTGTCCCAGCTACTGAACAGCAGTGTGCGTATATAAAGAAGAGAGATGAGTCTAGCGTGTTAAAATGCTTTGAGGCATTTGGAACAACAAACCCCAGTGAAGAAGTGTGGGCTGGATGAAAGCCAGGGATGGGGTCTGATGAAATACAAAGCAACACATGAAGCAAAAATCTGCTTTGACTAAGAACTGGCAGCTTGCCTGTGTGGCCTGCTGGGTCCATAGTAGTTGGCAACTTTGTAGGTTAACAATAAAATGCAGCCAAAAGCAAGGCACCAGAAAGCCTGAGACTGCCCAGAAGATGTGGGGTCAGATGTAAAGACCAGGATGGATGGTTTGAGGGAAATGCCAAAAGAAGGAGCTGAAGGATGCAGAGAATGGCTGGAATGATTTCGTTGGGGTTGGTCCTGCTTTGGGCAGGGGGCTGGACTTGATGACTCCTGAGGTCTCTTCCAGCCCTGGGATTCTATGATTCTAGGAACAAGTCTGCCCTCTCATCTACCTTTTAATCATCTGCCCCTGGGAGGCAGAAACAACATCCTCACACTTCTCTCAACTCCACTGAAGGAATGTCTAATACAGACACCAGAAAGCTGTATATGGCTGGCCCTGCATGCACCATGTGCTGCCAATCCAATGAATGTTGGGCCTTTCAAATCAGTCACTGGCTGGCACAAAAATCTGTGCATCATTTAAAGGAAAGGCACAAGACAGATTACTTGAGTGGCAGCTTTCCCCATCCTCTACTGAGTGATGAGCAAACAGCAAGTGTACTCTTGCAGGAGAGACATTTAAATGCAGCTAGAGGGTGAAGAAAGTCTAAATGGCCAGGGATCTGTTACAGCATTTTATTGGGATGGGTGAGGGTTGTGACCACACCCTATAAATACATTGAATGAACCCCGTGTGGTTCATGACTCAGACGTAAGAGGGTTTAGCTGAACATTGAACTGAGCAGGATCATGGATTGGGATAGAGGAAAAGAGTGCTGTATGCTACAGAAAAGTGGGAGGCAAATCTGAAAAAAACCCAAACAGTCGGCGGCCTAGAGAGAATCCACCTTTCAAATAATCACAGACATGTGAAGAGAAGGGACCAGATGCTGGTGAAAAGGAAGAGAGACTTAAGGTGAGGGACAAGTACTTCTCCTGGTAGGCTGGGAAATAAAGAATTGTGTGGATGAGGACACAAGAGTCTTTCTTCCTCTCTATAGTACAGCACAAATAGCTACATTCTGTGGGTTTATGCCTCTCTGTCTCTGGTCAGTTGGAAACAAACTTGTGGTCAGAACTTTCCTATAGTCCTCTGTCTGCTCCATGCCTGATGCACACTCCAGTTTTGTGTGGCACTGTGCCTTAGCGACTGCGCCTCCTCCAGACCTGCAACTAGCTCGTCATTCAGCCCTTCAATTGATGGGAGACAGCCCTGACAGGTGCCTTCAGAACAAGTCTCCTTTCATTTCCATCACGTTCTAGCAGCAGAAGGACCCGGTTTTGAAAGCTGAAGTACATCCAGCGAGGCCAGACGCAGGCTCTGCTCGAGTGCCCCTCCCTCGCAAGGCATCGCCGGCACACACAACCACTCTCCCTCCCTACCAGGATCTAACTTGTGGCGCAAAAGAAGGTTCCGGCAACCCCCAGCCTACACACTGCCCATGCCAGTCCTCCACGTGCACATGCGCCAACATTTCCTGCTGAATCTTCTGCAGCTTTTGGATGCAAGTGGCTTTCAGTCAGCTCCCCACCACCCTGTCAGGATCTAGTTCATGGAGCATTGCCCAGGCCTGCCCGCAACTTCTCCTAACCCTGCTCAGCAAATGACGTTTACACTTTCCAAAGGTCCCCGGGTGAAGCATTGACGGCACCCATCAGATCCCACCCATGCTGAGCAACACCCCTCCTGGCTTTTTCATTGCTATGGGATCCCATCAGCAAGCGCGGGAAGGGGAGCGCTCTGCTGTAACTTTCATTTGTTTTTGAAACCCCTTCTTGGGTTTGGTCCAAAGGTCTGATGGTCCCGAATTACATGATCAGCTTGGTTACTCTTTCTATACCACGTCCACCGATTTACTACAATAAAAAAGGGGGAAACATTAAAAACAAATATTTTACAAGAGAAAAGAAATTCAGCGTTGACTGTGCCAACCACCAAGATCAATGGAAAGTCATTAAGTGTGGGCACTATGCCACGCTGGCCAGGTGGGCTGGAGAGAGGGCATGAACATTAGGGTTAATAAATGTGTCCAACCCATTGTCTCTGGCCACAGAAGGAGTCACGGTTAAAGAAGCTGGGTTGGCAAGAGTGCTCAGTAAGGAACTGGATAGATGGAGAACCATCCCTACTCTTTCCCATCTCCTTCACAGCTTGAGTTGGTGCAGGGTGGAGGAGATGAGGGAAGGAGCGGGGTCCGGATAGAGGTGGAACCCTGGAAGGCTGCTGGTGGTGTTTTCTCCGGTGGTACCAGGTTGCTGGAGTAGGTTGTTGGCACAGACGGATTCTTCAGTAAGCCTGGCCTGTCTCTACTGGTAGGAGGCCCAGCACTGCTGAATGTTCTCCCAGTTTCATCCTGCGCTGGGTAGACAGGCTCACATTCTTGGCCAAGTAGTCGACAGCAGCTGGGGGGGGGAAAGGAGGGGAAAACATCCAGTTAAAAGAGGATAAGAAACAAGACCGGCCAGGGGGGAATCGCCAACAGACAGGCCCAGCTATGGGGGTGGGGGGAGTCACAAACACACATTCCCCACCATGGGGAGCAGTCACAGGCAGAGAGACCCTGCCACAGCGGGGAGTCACAGATGCATGAGCATCCCCGCAGAGGGAGTTGGAGATGTGTGCGCCCCGCTGTGGAGAAGGCAGAGTCACGAACACAAAGGGGCCTGCTGAGGCAGCGTGGGGAGAGAGACAGGTCTCGCCATTAGGTTTGTGAGAGACAGGCCCGGCCGCAGGGGGAGTTGCAGACAGACAGGCCCTGCCACAGAGGAGCCCCGCTGCAGAGAAAGCCGCAGACAGGCTGGCCCTGCAGAGGGGGTAGTTGCCGACACACAGGCCCTGTCATGGGAGGAAATTCACAGATGGACCCGGACCCTTTTAGAGCCGCCTGACACAGGAGAAGGCCCTGCAGGAGCTCAATGCAGCTGTTGCCTTCACAGAACTTTGCACACGTTGCTATAGATGCACTGCAAATGTCTGGAAAAAGACAAGATTTCCCCATCACCCACGGACAACAGACTCTCCTGGGCAGCTGCCTAAGGATGAAGGCTGAAGAGCAGGACAGCTGGTTGGAGCGCAGAGATCTCCACGCTCAACTCCCTGTGCTACCTCTCAGCCACAGAGCCCAGGGACTGATCTCAGTTACACGGGTGTAGACTATTCCACTCGTTTCAGTGGGGCTAGCCCAGTGCGAGTGAGCTTAGAATCTGACCCACACACTGTCTGTCGATACCTCTCTGATCATTTCACGCCCTGGGAGAAGCCTCTGTTGATCATCTTTAGCGTGGAAGACACCCTGGCAACGCCTGAGGCGATGCTGGCACTCCATAGCCCAAGTTGCGACCAAGTTCTGGATCCACAGACTGCCCCGTGGACTGACGGGGAAGAGGGACAGGGCAGGATGGTGATACTGCTCATTAGCGGAGCTTCAGTCAAAGTCTCTCTCTAGCTATAACATCTCAAATTAGATTAATAAAGAGCTGGCAGGAGATGCACCATCGGTGCCAATGAGTAAACAAATTTCAGCCATCAACATCTTGTCAGATGCCTGCCCCAAAGGGGGTCCCTTCCAGAGACAAATTCTTATTAGACTTGTCATATCTATTAGAATTCCTTTCACGCTTCTGCGTTCCATCACCGGCATCATTAGCGTGGCTCCGGCCTCTGGGAACTGCAAGGACCGCATTAATCTGGCACCCCTGCTCCACACCGGCTGGGACAGAGCCTCTATGTGTGAACGTTCATAGCTTGGTACACGGAAGCGGCAAATGGACTCCGGCACAGGGTGACGTTACACTGAGGTGTGAGGGGCAGCCTGAGGCCTATGAGGGAGTTCAGTCTCTGAAGTGGCCAGTCTGACGGGACCAACAGCCTGAGAAATGTGGGGTGGATGAAGACGCGTGGAAGATTCTGGAAGAACGAGATTCCCATGAAACTAGTTTGCTTGGTCCTAAGGCTCAGCCCTTAATAGTTGTGCTGAGGCACAGATGTACTTGGTGGGTGTGTGCATGTGAGATGGGCTAGTGGACCACATTCATACCTGACCCATGGCCATATTGCCCATACAATTGGCGGTGCTGTGGTATGGGGCTGGGAGAGTATTTGTGTCTATGCCTATGCTGGTTTTGTGCATCCATCCTTATGTATATCCCACATAAGGGGACATTTGTGCAAGACACGGACTCTGGCGGACTTGCTGAGGGAGGGAAAGCCAGACAAGCTGGGAACATTAATTCTCTGGGGGAATTAGTATGTTCTAAAGGTTGGTCAGAAATTGCTCTTCCTTGGGCTTCACTAAGGCTATGTCCACACTGCACAGTTATTTTGGAATAAGCTATTCCGGAATAGTTATTCCAAAATAGCTTATTTCGAAATAGCACGTCTACACTGCAAGGAAGCCTCAAAATTTGTTCAACGCAGGCTTCCCTAATGTAGACGTGCTATCTCGATTAAGAGCCCCAGGAGGAATAACTCCTTGTAAGGGGCTATTTTGAATTATCAGAAGTGGAGCTTCTACACACACCTTATTTCAAAATACCTATTTTGAAATAGGCGCTATTCTTCTTAGAATGAGGTTTACAGAATTCAGAATAAGCCATCTGTTATTTCAAAATTATCTTGAAATAACAGAATTGCTGTGTAGACGCTTGCATAGTTATTTCGGAATAACTTTGCTGTGTACACACACCCTTAGTGACAGAAATGCAGTGGCATTATTATTAAAAACCCAACAAACAACCAGTAAAAACCACCCAACAGTCTCATTCTGGTCTCCTAGGAAGGTTTGCTGCCAAAAATCAGAGTCATGTTGTGTTGATTTAATAGTGTGGAAATGAAAACAAAAAGGAGCATACAGGTGTGCGCATGCGTGTATGCATTGTGCTGTATACTCACAGTCCTCGCTGACTATGCCAGGTATTGCATGTGCTCAGACAGATGGATCATGTACTCTGTAAACCTGCTCCACGGCCTATTGAAATCCGTGGATTTTTGAGCAGGTCCTGTACAAGGCAGCATATACTTAGGGATTTTGCAGTTTCAGATACATCTCATCTTAACACACACAACAGTGGCATAACATAGCTACCGGCTGAAAGGCAGGCGTGTCATATAGGCATTGCTGGTCCTTATCTACAAGACTGTTCATCTGAATGGGAGTGATTCCAGTTCCCAGCAATGGGAAGACATACTGGGGATTCAGTGTGTGTGAGTGATTCCAGTTCCCAGCAATGGGAAGACATACTGGAGATTCAGTGTGTGTGTGTGTGTGTGTGTGTGTGTGTGTGTGTGTGTGTGTGTGTGTGTGTGTGTGTGTGTGATTCCAGTTCCAAGGAATTGGAAGACATACTGGGGATTCAGTGTGTGTGTGTGATTCCAGTTCCCAGCAATGGGAAGACATACTGGAGATTCAGTGTGTGTGTGTGTGTGTGTGTGTGTGTGTGTGTGTGTGTGTGTGTGTGATTCCAGTTCCAAGGAATTGGAAGACATACTGGGGATTCAGTGTGTGTGTGTGTGTGTGATTCCAGTTCCCAGCAATGGGAAGACATATTGGGGATTCAGTGTGTGTGTGTGTGTGTGTGTGTGTGTGCACGTTAAAAACTTCTCACCATACCTTCACCTCAGGAACAGGAAGGGACCCTTTGTGGCTGGCTACCTGAATGTCTCTGGAGAGCGTGGCACCTCTGGTCTAACAGTATGAGATTTTTTGCTGGGCACCGAACGTTTGGGAGCCTGGATTCTGCTTGAAATAAACCGGACAATGTTCCCACGGCAAATTGAGTCCCATAGATTGAACCGCAAGCTCAAAACCGGACTTTGAAATTGGATGAAAGTCTAAACCCTCTGCAGAAAAGAATGAGACACGAGACAGAAACAAAAAAGGGGAGACAAATAAAAGAATATCCAGGGACTGGAGAGGGTGTTTTCACGGACACAGAGAACCCCAAATAGGAATCCCTGCAGCAACACAAGACAAGTGTTTCTTTCTCTTTTCCTCTCCTTTTTGATCTTCCTCGAGGCTTTTCTCAACTCCTTCTTATTTTAAACTTTTATTCCTCCTCCTCCCCCCTCCTTTTTTTTTAACACACATGGGGTGTGACTAACGTCCTGCCCGAAGGGATCTTTATTGGAAATACATGGTATTGGAATTTGTTTAAGATTTTTATCAATAGCACGTGTGTCCAGTCTTGCGTCCAGAGGTGAGGGGAGGGTCAAGGGGTCGCAGATCAAGCTCCCTAAAAACAAAAAGAGGAGGGGCCAGGGGGAAGTGGCTATTGATCCTGTCTGCCGCCACAGCCGGTTCTTATTTAGCCATAGAAGTTAAAGACATTAAAGGGCTGTGACGGAGCGGGGAATAAAAAGCCACGGCCGAATGGAAGGAAAGGTCACTGAGGACAAGCCATAGGCAAGCTGGAGAGTTAGGGGAGGAAGAGGATGCACCTTTAACCCATTGCGGGTCACTCTCTCACAACACACACTTATTATTAGTTTAACACCGGCAGGTGAGCCCTCTGCCGGGTCTCCAGTGCTTTTGTGACCCAGTCATTCTAGAGGTGAAACAGATCCTCCCACCCGCTGTCTTTTGGGCCTGATCCAAAGTCCATTGAGAGATTCCACATGATTTCAGTGAGCCTGGGCTCAGGGGGCAGACCCTTGACACTCTGGGCTTGGATGCTCAGACTCCCTGACACTGGTTTTGGTTCAGGGATGCGCCATCTCCCAACCGTCCAATGTCAAATAAATCAAAGCTGGGTTTAGCTCCAGATCTACCTGTCTCTAAAGCTTGAGTGTGTTCACACACGGGACCCTGATTCTGGTCTCTCTCTAATTTTCCTACAACCAAAACCGGGCTGACGAGGTTTTGCCAAACGAATCCTAATCCTCAGTGTTGCTCAGCACGAGTTGCAAGAGTCACAGGGTATGTCTACACTTGCACCCTAGGTCGAACTAGGGTGCAAGTGTAGAGATACCCACAGACTCCAATAACAACGAGGAATCCTGTGGCACCTTATAGACTAACAGATTTATTGGAGCATAAGCTTTTGTAGTTTACATGCATCTGACGAAGTGGGTCTTTGCCGATGAAAACTTATGCTCCAATAAACCTGTTAGTTTATAAGGTGCCACAGGACTCCTCATTGTTTTTGCAGATTCAGACTAACATGGCTACCCCTCTGATACTAGACTCCGATACAAAATCTTCTTGAGTGGCTGGGACCTCTTTCCCCCTGCAACCTCCCCCTGCCCCGCCCCCACACTCTCTTGCGGCAACAAGTGAGATCTGATGGCCCTGACCTGCCGTGGTCACAAGGGAAGTGGTGGCATAAAAAGCCCAGTAGCTGTGAAGCACTAAGGTTTGGAACTGGCACCAGACTTGGAATGACCACTTTAGTTCCACAAGGACTCCTGGATATGTCACTTGTGAAACACACACGTGCCTGGCAATTTCACCCCGTCAGCGTGGATTTCAAAAGACCTTTGTCTCAACCATTGGATGGTGATTTCCCAGGATCTGCTGAGCCAATATTTCTAGAAGGAGACTTCAGGAAGGAATGTTTCAGCAGAATCTGGAGACAGTGTGGTAGTAACATCAGAACTGTTTTTCCCTCAAATCCTACAACTGAAAGGGACCTCGAGAGGTCATCAAGTTCAGTCCCCTGCCCTCATGGCAGGACCAAGCACCATCTAGATCATCCCTGACAGGTGTCTGTCTAACCTGTTCTTAAATATCTCCAGTGATGGAGATTCCACAACCTCCCTAGGCAATTTATTCCAGTGTTTAACCACCCTGACAGGTAGGAAGTTTTTCCTAATGTCTAAACTAAACCTCCCTTGCTTCACTTTAAGCCCATTGCTTCTTGTCCTATTCTCAGAGGCCAAGGAGAACAATTTTTCTCCCTCCTCCTTCTAACACCCTTTTAGATTCTTGAAAATTGCTCTCATGTCCCCTCTCAGCCTTCTCTTTTCCAAACTAAACAAGCCCAGTTCTTTCAGTCTCCCTTCATAGCTCATGCTTTCTAGACCTTTTCTCATTTTTATTGCTCTTCTCTGGACTTTCTCCAATTTCTCCACAACTTTCTTGAAATGTGGTACCCAGAACGGGACACAATACTCCAAAAGAGGCCTAATGAGTGCAGTATAGAGTGGAAGAATGATTTCTCGTGTCTTGCTCACAACATTCCTGTTAATGCATCCCAGAATCATGTTTGCTTTTTTTGTAACAGTGTCACACTCATGTTTAACTGGTGGTCCACTATGACCCCTAAACTCCTTTCAGCAGTACTCCCTCCTAGACAATCACTTCCCATTCCCAGTCAACAATTTCTGAATGTTGGGAAAGGCATATTTCCTCCATTCATTCAACCATCCAACCATTCCTATCCTGGAGGGAATAAAAACAATAATTCCTATGCCTGTGAAATTCCAGAACCTACCCACACGTTGTGGACCTGCTGGCATGGAACGGAGTTCAAATAAAAGGGCTAGAGAAGCTCATTTGGTTTAGTTTTTGTTTCTTTGCTGCTTGGATTCCGTTCCCAATAGGTCTGCGTGTGTAATAGCAGAGGCCACGTATCCACCTGTGTGTGTCTGGCATGAGTCTCCTCTGTTTAACAAAGCCCCAAAGCTGAGAGGGTGTGTCACCTGAAGCATCTACCTAGTGGAACCCTTGGTAGTTTATGTAGCTTGCATGACTTTAAACAGATGCTGAGATTCTGCTTTAAATGAAATCTGAATTCAGGGGAAAAGCAAGTTCCTGACCCTCGTGAAGGTGAAGAGCATTTCCAAACAGGAACTGAAGGAAAACCAGAGCAATGTTACCTTCCTGTGGTTTCATAGGGCCTGAAACAATGGCTCAGAGAGGTGTAAAATCCTTGGTCCTCTCTAAATCTCATTTAGTCAAACCAAACTGACATTTTATGGCAAGCTACTGTATCGCTGATCATGTCAGCAGCTGGAATGTGGAAGGGGGTAGGAGGGAAGCCCCAGGGGGGTTGGAAACAGGTGTTTTTGCAAGGAAGCCTCCACGGAAGAGCAGCAGAGACTTAGGAACACAGCACATGGAGGACAGGAAGGCAAGTACAAGTTGTTTTATATCCCTGAAGAGCTGCACTGATGGACTCTACAGGGAGTCATGGCTCACTCTCCTTGGACAGAAGCAGGGTCACTATGAGGTCGGACCTTTTAGGGTGCAGGAGTAGGAGATGGGGAAGCAGAGGGATCCTGGAGGTACCCTTCTTCCTCCCACAAGATAAACATTTCTATTTAATGTCTTTCATCCCAACTTTTCCAATAGATGGCAAGCGGGCGACCCTGTACTGAGCACAGACAGAGCAGGATGGTGTCTGGTGGGTCATTCCCTAGAGATTAATTCTCTGTACAGACATTCATGGGCATCCTTTCCTGAGGGCAAAGCCAATCCCGCATCTGGCTGCTGGTTGCTCTATCCCAGCTCCCCTTGCACCTAACTCTGCTTAAGTACAGCCAACTCTGGTGGGAGCGATACTCACTTTGTCCATACTGTCCATACTGGTAGCTGGCCACAGGGTCCACACTATAACCAGTGGTGCTGTAGGTGGGAGGGCAGTAGGACTGCGAGGTGGGGAGGCTGTCAACGGACTTGATAGAGTCGCTCCGCTGGCTGCAGCTGGCAGAGATGGAGTTGGTGGTGTCCAAACCACCATGGAGGGGCGAGATGGAGAAGTCAGCCTGGGGCTGCGGCGGAACCCCGCTCGGGTTGCTCAGGATACTCATCACCTGGGGAAGCAAAGGGGGAAAGCATGTGCATGGGCTCAGGAAGAGCGTGTGCTTAAACATCGCTGGATCTGCCTTCAAGTGGTCTAGGGCCAGCCAATAAATGGGGTGGCTAACTCGTAATCGTTACCGTGCCACTGCATGGGACAGTGAACCACAGTAGGGCTATGTCTACACTCGCGGCTTCTTGTGCGAGTAATATGCAAATGAGGCTAAGCGTGGAATATTGCCGAGCCTCATTTGCATAGCTAATGAGCCACCATTTTTTTCAGAAGAGGCTCTTGCCTCTTGTCTATACTGCCCCTTCTTGCGCAATGCCGTTCTTCCTGTCAAGTAATAGGTGTAACGGCATTGCGCAAGAGGGCTTTTCTTGCGCAAGGGGCAGTGTAGATGCTCCTTCTTGCACAAGAGCCTCTTCTGAAAAAAATGGTGGCTCATTAGGTATGCAAATGAGGCTGGGCGATATTCCATGCGTAGCCTTATTTGCATATTACTCACGTAAGAAGCTGCAAGTGTAGACATAGCCTAGGTGTGTGGGTTACATACTTCCCCCAGGTGAGGAAGCATGTCCCTGAGCTTGCAAGACCCAGTTGAGATTCCGGACAAGTCCCCACTTGTAACCAACACCAGGAAGATTTGAACCCGGGACCTCTAGAACTTAGTATAGGAGCCTCTACCCTCTGAGCTAAAAGCCAGCTGGCTCCCAGCCCCTGCTGTAGAGGTCTCTTGGTCTTATCTGTTGCTGTGGTCTAAGTGCCACTGCATGGGACAGTGACCCACACTAGGTGTGTGAGTTACATACGTTTGCCAGATGGTGCCAGATTGAAAGTCCTGGAGAATAGAGTGAAATAAAGGTAGAATGCAGATCAGTTGTTCTCATGAGATTTCCGTGATCCTGGGCCCCCATCTGAACCAGATCTGAATAATCACCTCCCTGTTTTGACTCCAGCTGGGAAAACCCTCTCCTTCCTCAGGAGCCCAGGCGAGGCAATGGGGGTTAAATTGTTGTGACTAGTCCAGCCCCTCTCAGTGTTATACATTTGATAGTAAAATGCAATGAAGGCTACCCATAAACCTCTGTGGGGCCATAAACACCCTTAGTTGATTGGATGGAGAAAATGCCTGTTCAAAGAGACCCCCTCTGTAAAGCCAACCGGGTCAATCTGCCTCTAGGACTGGGAAGTGGGGCCCCGATCCTGAAAAACCTTGTGCACCTGCTTCACTTTACCACCGCGTGCCGTTGTCCTGAAATCCGCCCGGTGACTCATGTAAAGTGACGCACGGGCGCGAGTGTCTGCAGGCTGGGAGCCCGGATGAGGAGCGGGGGCGGGGGGGAGGAGAGACGACTGACACGTTTAGGCGGGTCTCGTCGCTTGTCACCGGGGAAGGGCGGGCGTGCGGTGTTTGTGCTGGCCGCTCGCCGGGAGGCCGGCGGTCATCTCGGGAGGCCAGCGTGACGCTCGAAAGCAGAAATGTTGAAAATCTCCCAATTTAGCATAACCTTATTGACATCAATTAAAGTGGCAAATTGAAAATATTTGCAGCCCAGCGAGTGGCAGAGTGAGCCCTTTATCCCCTGCCGGCGGCCTGGTGAGTTATTGTGCAGAGGACTCATTCTTCGGAATGACACAAGGGGAGATTCCATAGAACAGCTATTTCCCTCTCCACTCAACCCCATCACCCTCCTCCCTTCCACCCCCTTCCCCTCCCTAAGTCAGGAGCTTATCCTGAAGGATGGGGGGTGGGCTGACATTTGCTTTTCCCCCTCCGCCTCTCCCGGAAGGACTTAGGAGTCCAGCTAAGATCTTTTCCCTTAACGTGGTGTCCCCTCCGGACTTCGACAGGGTGAGTCCTGTCTCAGAGCTGTGTCGGAATGCTGGGTTCATAGATCAGCAACGGCTGGAGCCCACTGGAGAAGGAGGTGAGGGGGAATTGGAGAGGGTGTTAGCTTATCAGCTGGAAAATCAGTATAATCTTGATCCCTGGGGTTTACTGGGCTGGGGGTTCAGAGAGCCTCCTCTTCCTGGCTCATTATTTCCACCCTGGCCGTTTGAACCAGGGAACGCTCCAGCATCATAAAGCCAGCAGAAGGAAGCACTATCTATTCTATACTAAGCCCTGCACATACTGTATGGAGCCATCTGCCATTTTACTCTGGATGCTCTATGTGTCATTGAGATCTTCACCATCTTTATCCACAACATTTTTTGGAAGGGACATAAACCCTCCTGCTTCATGGCTGAGGCCCGTCTCTAGTTGTTGGGGATTAGCAGGGAAATTCCTCTGGGAGCAGGGCATGTATCCCATAAAGGCTGCTGCAGAGTTTCTTGCACCTCCCTGTGACTTGGCTGGTACTGGGGACAGGTTGCTGGACTAGGCCAAACACTGAGCTAGGCCAGAATTGAAATTCTAATATTCTTAGGCCTAAGCTTTCATAAGAACATAAGAACGGCCAGACTGGGTCAAACTAAAGGTCCATCTAGCCCAGTATCCTGTCTGCCAACAGGGGCTACTACTGGATGCCCCAGAGGAAGGGAACACAACAGGTAAGCCTCACGAGATTCCTCCTCTGTCTCCCACTTCCAGAGAAACAGAGGCTAGGGACACCATTCCAACCCATCCTGACTAATAGCCGGTGATGGAACTAACCTCCATGAATCTATCTAGCTCTTTTTTGAACCCTGTTAAAGTTCTAGCCTTCACTGCATCCTCTGGCAAGGAGTTCCACAGGTTGACTGTGCACTGAGTGAAGAAAAACTTCCTTTTGTTTCTTTTAAACCTGCTGCCTATTAATTTAATTTGGTGACCCCTAGTTCTTATATCATGGGAATGAGTAAATAACTTTTCCTTATTCACTTTTTCCACACCAGTCATAATTTTATAGACCTCTATCCTATCCCCCCTTATTCTCCTTTTTTCTAAGCTGAAAAGTCCAAGTCTTTTTAATCTGTCTTCATAGGGGACCTGCTCCAATGTCCTAATAATTTTTGTTGCCCTTTTCTGAACCCTTTCCAATGCCACTGAACCTTTCTGTCCCTCTGGCTCCAGGTGCATGCTGCAGCCTCCGATTCCAGGTACAGTTCAGAATAGGGGGCTCTTTACCCCAGGATCCCAGAGGTTTCTATCACCTCTGCTCCAATATGGCTAGCAGAGAGCCCTAACTCCTCCCTGACCCCAGAACTCTACCTGTCTTTGGGAACTCAGCTGCTTTCAGAGGATGGGAGGGGCAGTGGTGGGAAACTCTTGTGGGAGAATGGGCCAAATTCTACCTTGAGCAGTGAAATGGGATCCAGGAGAGAATCAGGCCTTTAACTGCTCACTGAACTTGTAGTTACTAATGAATCCCTCACTATAGAAAAATAAGTCTCCTTTTGGGCCACTTCTGTGTCTGCCCCTCCTTTTTCTTCTTTCCCCAACCTCCTTTCTCCCCTTCTTCCTCTCTGTCTCTCTCCTCGGCTCCTCCCCTCTACATTTCTGTACCGCGCCTGTTTCCAACCACCTGGGACTTCTCTCCTTCCCCCTTCCACACTCCAGCTGCGAGCATGATCAGCTAGGCAGTAGCTCATCTTGACTTTAAAGTGTGAGCTTTTTTGTTTGACCTGTCTAATGAGATTTATAGGGGCCCGAGGATTTTACACCTCTCTGAGCTACTGTTGCAGGCTCTGTGAAGACGCAGGAAGGTAACATTGCTCTGGTTTTCCTTCAGCTCATATTTGGAAGTATTCTTTGCCATCACAAGAGTCAGGAACTTGCTTTTTCCCTTGAAACAGGCACTAAGATTCTGCTGTAAGCAGACTCTGAATAGGTCAAGCAAGCCACATAAATATCCCTGGTGGTCAGGGTCAGGCTGGCAGTTTGCTACCCCTCGTCTAATGTCACCTGCTTTCACACCATCTGGCAGGAGCTACATAGGTGAGCTGCTTCAGAAGGAATTGTTCATCAGTGAAGCAAGCAACTTGGCTATACCTACATCTAGAGCACCTGTCCCAGGCACATGTGGGGCCAGACTGAGATCTTAAATTCAATTCATGACTCAGATCAGGTGCTTTAAATCCACAACTCTCTCACACAAACGGCTGCTGTTAATTATTTGCGGAATGCAACAGCTCAGCTAAGCCAAACCATCATTTCCTTTGCTTTCCTCTTACGCTCCTGAGTGAGCTGTCCAGTGCTGTACAAGTATAAATTCAGAGACGTTTCATGTTGCAATCATGAGGAATTGGATGAGCTTTCAAAACTGTAGAGTGAAACTAAAGGGCTGATCCTCATTTGCCCTCTGGTAGCATGAGAAGGCCATGCTAGATACATACGTGGAAGATAGAATCCATCAATGGCTATTAGCCAGGATGGCAGGAATGGTGTCCCTAGCCTCTGTTTGTCAGGACTGGGAATGGGCGACAGGGGAGGGATCACTTGATTCCCTGCTCTGTTCATTCCCTCTGGGGCACCTGGCCACTATCGGCAGACAGGACTCTGGGCTAGATGGACCTTTGGTCTGACCCAGTGTGCCCATTCGTTCAAAGGGGATGCCAGTTACATCCTTGCAAAAGCAACAGCTGCGTTTCATGCAGCTGAAGACAGGGCCTCCGTGCTCTATTCCCAGCTCTGCTACCAACTCTCTGGAAGACCTTGGGAAAGCCACTTAAGTTCTCTACAAGTTTCCCATTGCAAAATGGGATTGCTGCTATCTCACAAGGGCGTGGAGAGGCTGAGTTAGTGCGTGCCTCTAAAGAGCTCTGAGATCTTAGGACGTAAGATGCTATGGCACAGAAGTGCACTTATTGTTATATTAGAAACCAAGAGGCTCAGCATATCAGCATCTAAAGGAGACAGGAGCAAAATTCTGAAGCTCTGTGCCCTGAACCGTGATTGTGGAATCTCCATCACTGGAGATATTTAAGAGCAGGTTAGACGGACATCTCTCAGGGATGGTCTAGATGGTGCTTGGTGTAGATGATGGAGGTCCCTTCCAGTTCTAGTGTTCTATGATTCTATGTGGATTCTTGTTGTAGATCTATACATTTAGACCAGGGGCAGGCAAAATATGGCTTGTGGGCAAGATCTGGCCCTCCAATGCAACAGAGCTGGTCCATAGCTCCATGGAAACTGGCCAATGGGAGCTCTTTGGGTTGTGTTTGTGGGGCAGGTAGTGCACAGAGTACCTTCCCCCCAGGGCTCGTGGCTCACAGCTGGCTGCTTTGAGCGGTGTGTGTGAGCGTGGGATCCTCCTGGGCTGCTGGCTGGGAGCTACCTAGGTAAGCACCTCTCAGACAGAGCCTGCATCCGGCACCTCAGCCCCTCCTATGCCCCAAACCCTCTGCTCCCACTCCTGCACTCCTGCACCAGGTCACCCTCCAAACCCTCAACACCCCCTCTCTTGTACCCAGACCCCCTCCCAGATCCCGCACCCCAGTCCCCTGCCCCAGGCCACAACCCCCTTCTGCCCTGGGATTATAACCCAAACCTCTGTACCCCTGCCCTAGGTCACAAATCCCTCCCAGACCTTGCATCCCCTCCTACAGGTCAAAATCCTTTCCTGCACCCATACCCCCTCCCAGAACCTGCACCCTCTCCTGCATCCCAATCCCCTGCTCCAGGTCACTATCCTCCTTTTCACCCAAACTCCATCCCAGACACCACATCCCTCCTGCTCCCCAGTCCCCTACCCCAGGCTCCCTTCTGCACCCAACTTCCATCCCAGACCCTGCACCTCCCTCCTCATATCATGGATGAGTGCGGCCCTTGACCACCTACCAAATTCTTGGGGTGGTCCTCCATCAAAAATGATTGCCCATCCCTTTCTTAGGCAAAGAACACCAAGCAGACAGCCGTGGTATTCCAGATGGATGCTCCAATGTGGCTCTAAGGGAAGAAGGCTGGTGGTGTGGTTCAGGTACTGGGCTGGTACTAACAGCTCTGTCTGTGAGCTTGGGCAAGTCTCTTAACCTCCCTACTCTATGCTTCTCTGGTTGTAAGATGCTTTTTTGGTCTGGCTTGTCTATTTAGAGCTTGTTGGGGCAGGGATTTTCTCCTCCTGTACGATTGCGCCACCCGAGCCCAGTGGGATCCCTAGCTCACCTCTAGATGCTATTGTAATAGAAACGGCAAGAATGGACCCTGGATTCTTATACCCCAGCTGACACCAGCCACCCTGGCACAAGAGGGGCTGAAGAAGAGGTCTCCCAGCGTGGGGCAGGCTAGTGAGCGCTCTCCGGCATTTCGCTCCAACTGGTGCAACTTGTTTTCCAGCAACCTTTTGAACTTGGGGAAGTTGAGGGCAGATGGAGTCATCCCCTCCTTAAGAATGCAAAGTCCTTTTACCTTTCCGTTTTTGACCTTGCTTTCCTCTAATTTATTACTTCTTGGTGCATTACCATCGCTAACGAAAAATCAATACCCCTCCACATCTGTTAGGCTTTATCTGGCGGGGAATCTGTTACCTGTCAATCATGGCCATGGCGGCTATCCCTTCCCCTCCTCCTTGTCAATTCTCTCCCTTGTCTCACCCCCACAATCTCCTTTTCCTTTGCTGCTGCCCCGAATCAGTCACAGGCGTGGTGTGAGCTTGCACTTAAGGGCAAGTCAATAAGAGCTATGGTGCTCTGAGCCCTTGGCCTCATTTCCACCCTTTTAGGAGCCTGCTCGTCATGGGGGAAAGGAGGCTCTCAGTGAGTTGGGGGGGGGGGTAGGCTGAGGTAAAATGGATGAAATAATAGGCCCCTCCTTTCCTGCCGCTCCCCTCCATCATTTTGCAGTCCCCCAGTTCCCCTCCCCCCGGGACGTTTCATCACTCTCTCCTGTACTTTAAAAGAAGGGGAGTTAAAAAAATGTAATTAATTCCCTCCATTTCTGAGCTGGCCCTCAGGGCCTCTGGCCGTGGAAACGGTAGCAGGGGAAATGTGCACCCTTTATGATAAACGAATGCGGCTTTGGAAAGCGAAGTGCAATTAGGAGCCTCAATCTCTGCAATCAGAGCTCCAGATTTTTAGGTTTGGAGATGGTGGGGAAGGGAGTGTGGGGCAGGGGAGGAGGAGGAGGGCGTGTTGGGGGAAAGGCGCTTGAGTGGCAGTGAAATGATGGGGTGATTTTTTTATACACAAGAGAGTGGAGGGGGGAAAGGGAGAGAATATTACACAAGTTCAGCAATCAGTAGAAATGCAAAGGAAGACAACCCCCCAATATCCCCTCTCAAAAGCGAACTCCAGAGGCCACTGCCGCACCCCAAAGCTGGAGCCGTTGCTTTTGGCCCTCTCTTGTTATTCTCTGCTTGACCCCAGCAGCCCTTTGCCAAGATGGGGACGGGCCAGGTAGCAGGACCAGCCTCACTCGGTGTGGAAAGGGAGCACAAAAACAACACACACGAAAACAAGCAGGATGTGCCCACTCGCTCTGGAGAGGAGACAGGCTGCAGTGAATGTGAAGGGGACTCCTCACTGGGGACTCACCCCCTGGGCTGCCTAGTGTCACTACCCAGGGCCTTTCTAAGAGCTGGTCTGGAGGACATAGGGATGGAAGGGACTGTCAACACCCTGCTGGCTGTCACTCCATCTAGTTCTGCACTTTGTCTCTGGCAACGGCCACTGGGACATTGGCAGAGCACGCTCAAGCCCCAGGCCAGGGGAGCCAACAGCTTCTTCAGGCCCCCGGCAAGGTGGGAGGGCGGGGGCGGTTCCATGCTCCCAGAAGGGGCGGGGCCTTGGGTGGAAGGGGCGGGGCCAGGGGAAGCCAACCCTCAGAACCACACGGAGTGTGCCACATAGCGCTTCTGTGGCGATTTGACGGGCCAAGAGCTCCAGCTGCTGCCACTACCACAGTAGCTCTGAATCACTGGGCTCCGGGGCAACTGTCTTCTTTGCCCCCTCTCCCCATCAAGGGCCAGCCCCAGGCCAATGCACTGGTGTATTAGAATCATAGAATCACAGAACGGGAAGAAACCTCAAGAGGCCATCAAGCCCAGTCCCCTAAACTCACGGCAGGACCAAGCCCATCCCTGACAGGTGTTTGTCTAACCTGCTCTTAAAAATCTCCAATGATGGAGACTCCACAACCTCCCTGGGCAATTTATTCTAGTGCTTAATCACCCTGTTAGGAAGTTTTTCCTAATGTTCAACCTAAACCGCCTATGCTGCAATATATGCCCATGGCTTATTATCCTATCTTCAAAGGTTAAGGAGAATAGTTTGTTCTCCCTTCTCCTTGTAACAACCTTTTAGGTACTTGAAAGCTGTTATTGTGTCCCCTGTCAGGCTATGTCTACACTGCCCGAGTCTTCTCATCTCCAGACTAAACAAGCCCAATTATTTCAATCTTCCCTCATGCCTCATGTTTTCTAGACCTTTAATAATTTTTGTTGCTCTTCTCCAGACCTTCTCCAATTTGTCCACATCTTTCCTGAAATGTGATGCTCAGAATTGGAGACAGTACTCCCACTGAGGCTTAGTTAGCACAGTCTAGATCAGTGCTTGTTAAATGTATCAGAGTATATTTGGTGTTTAAATTTCATGAAAACTAATGGGATATTACTGGCACATTTTCACTTAGTCTATATCCAGTTATAAAGTAGTCACAAATATTTATGTTGGATATACCCCTGTAACTAAATAACCCATCACAGGAGAAAGAAACCTTGTAGAATGCCAATGAAGAACACTAGCAGAAAATAAATAATTTCAAAGCAAGTGGTCACTGTGAGTGATCGGAAGTCAAGCACTCCTCACTCTCTTTTTTCAAAAGAAAAGCTCATGTGCATAGTGACCCTGTCAGCTTGTTTCCTGTAAGAAAATGTATGGATTCAAAGAATGATTCTTCATCTCTGAACTGTTTGGACTCTTACTGGGAAATGTACCAGATCCAAGACAGAAATCTCCAGAGACAATCTGGGTACCATTTGGAGTTACAAACTGTGACTTACCTGTCCATATATTTTATCTGCTTTAACCTGCCAATAACACTGTTGACTCATATCCAGCTTCTCATCCACTGTAATCCCCAGACCCTTTTCTGCTGAACTGCTACTTAGCCAGTCGATCCCTAGCCTGTAACAATGCTTGGGATTCATCTGTCCCAAGTGCAGGATTCTGCACTTGTCCTTGTTGAACCTCATCAGATTTCTTTTCACCCAATCCTCCAATTTCTCTAGGTCACTCTGGACCTTATCCCTGCCTTCCAACATATCTACCTCTCGCCCTAGCTGAGTGTCATCCACAAACTTGCTGACAGTGCAATTCATCCCCTCATCCAGGTCATTAATAAAGATGTTGAACAAAACCGGCCCCAGAACCGACCCCTGGGGCACTCCACTTGAAACCGACCACCAACCAGACATTGAGTCGTTGATCACTACCCATTGGGCCCACAGTCTAGCCAGCTTTCTATCCATCTTACAGTCCATTTATCCAATCCATACTTCCTTAACTTGCTGGCAAGAATATTGTGGGAGACCGCATCAAAAGCTTTGCTAAAGTCAACTTCTCTGCATCTTTTACGAGTGAGAATAATAATAGATCCAGGGATGAAATTTGCTATATTGGTGCATATGACTGTTGTTGTTACTGCAGAGTTAGACTCCTATGGACAGACCTGGTGCCCCTGCTCTCCCTTCAGCAAGGTGTCATGGTTTGTAACATTATTTCCAGAAGAACAAACACTAGAAACGGCAATCCCAGCCCTCAGTTGTTTTTCTGCCCCCTGGTTGCCAAAATCACGGCTGCTACAATGCCTCTCCTAGACACACAAACATCTGGAAACAACTTGTATACATTCAAATGGTGACACCAAACAGCAGCAGGCCGATAGATAAGTAAGAGATGACTCACTGCAGGGAGATAGAGCTATCGGGAAGAAGGATGTCTCCTCATTAGTCACACGGTGACTGATCATATCCCATCCATGAATCTTGTACGTTCTCAGTTGACTATCTTCATATTTATCTAAGTGTGAGGTTTCTGAAAAGCAGATTGCTAAACAGATGGCTAGACTGCTGTGATGCCAAGAGTAGATGAGCAAGATACCAGGACTAGAGAGAAAAGACACCAGTGGCACTGGATTCGAATAACCAATGGCAAACAACTGTAACATATGATCATTCCTTAAAAGTAAATCTTTACTGGTTGTAGGCATAGAGATGGTTATTATTATTATTATTATTATTATTATTATTTTGATACCCAGGGGAAGGAGAGCAAGGAAGGTTAATATAATTTTAGGTGCATTTACAGAGGCTTCACATCATGAAGCAGGAAGGTGACATTGCATTTATTTCTGGACACATTATCACCAGGAAGATAGAAGTTGCAAGGGGTTCAAACAAAAATGAACAGGATGCTGGAAGGATTGGTTCTTGAGAAAAGGAGAACTGAGCTAAAAGCTAATAGTTTCTCAAGTGAGTCGGAGTGTCTCAGTTCTTGGCTGTCCATCTTCAGACATCTTAAGGCATCCAAAACCCAAGGCTACCTTAGAAAATGTGGGCCTCAATATACATAGCTTGGCTAAATAATCAATAAAGGAAGGACATAACAACCTACAAATATTGGGCGTGTCAACTCAACAAAACCAAAATCTTACATAAGGTTGTATGACAGAGTGCAACTTGGAGTAATGGGAAGGCAGTAAAAAGGGGAAACTTTAGGTAGAACATCCTGTTACTGAGTTTATTGTTTGGGCCACGGAATTGTCCACCAAAGGATGAAGTGGAAAACCCATCACTTTGGAAAGAATGGAAACCCTATACCTTGGAACATTTAAAACTAGGTTGGACAAAACACTAGAAGGTTCCTTGTAGGGAACAATCCAATTTAACTTCTGTGGTGACACTTCTAAACTTCTTTCCTTTAGCTTCACTTGAATTTGCAAACGTTGTCCAAAGAGGAAAAAGTTGACAGAGCCTACGTGTGTTCTGGGAAATATATCAGTTCCTCTAGTCTTTCTACCTGCACGGAACAGTTCCTCCTCTGTTCTAAATACCAAGATGAGGAGCAGAGTCTCACTATCATTAGAAGTGAAGCGGTTCCTGCTTTTGGAAATGCATTCTCTGCTCAACAAGTCATTTCCGAGATGTTTTATTTATACCTAACTTAATATTTCCCGTTTTGAATTTGAGATCCTTTCACCTTATTTCACATCGCTCACCTACTGAACAAAGCCCCTACTCCTTTTTCATATCAATGCCTTTTATATATCTCAGTGGCACAGAGATTAAAAATATAATGGGGTTCAAAAAAAAATGAAATAAGTTCATGGAGGAAAAGTCCATCAATGGCTGTTAGTCAAGATGGCCAGGGACATAAACCCCATGCTCTGGTTGTTAAGCCTCAGACAGACAGATTCTGGGATTAAACAACCCAGGCTAGATCACTCAACGATTGCCCTTTTCTGTTCATTTCCTCTGAAACCATTGGCCTCCGTCAGAACATAGGACACTGGGCTAGATGGATCACGGGTATAACCAGTGCTTTTTTTGTGATGGTACGCACCTCTTTCCCTGGGGCCGCTGGGCTCCTGATATGTGGCTCTTAAAGGGGCCGTGACAGCATTTAGGTCACTGGTGCAGCTTTTTTTTTTCTGTTGTTCAACAACTTTTCTCCTGGAGTACCAGCACCTTTTTTCTTACAAAAAAAGCACTGGGTATGACCTTGTAAGGCCATCCTGGTGTTTTTAGTGAGAGAACAGATTATTTAAAAGCTACATTAAACCGTAGCAGAGGGGAAAGGTTAGTGTAGGACTGATGAAAGACTCGGGAGAAGACAAATAAAGTTATAGATAGATTATATGGAGACCAGAAGGTCCCCGCATTAGAGAAAGTTGAGTATAACCAAATGTACCCTTGGGTAGAGAAATAAGATGACTATATCTCAGTCACTAACACTTTACTTACAAAACTAGGCACTTAATATTGAATTTCTAAAAATACCAGGCCTAGATGAGTTGTATCCTAGCATACTTAAGGAATTCTGAAAAGAGTACTGAAACCAGTCACGTGTAAAAATTAAATATATCCTTGCAGTGAAGCATGGCAGCAGAGGACTGGATAAGAGCTCATATTTATCTGCAAGTTGAAAAAGGTCTGATCAAGTGATCATAGGTGATTTCGTCTAACGCTAGCGCCCCGTGAAATTATAGTGTCTACAGATCTAGTTCTCTTAAACTGGATTTTCAACAGAGTAACTCTTGATTTACTCTGGAGTCAGTAAGAGGAGACTCTAGTCTTGTCATTCCACCTTGCCATGCCTTAGAGCAGGGGTCTCCAACCGTTTTAAGCATGAGATCACTTTTTGAATTTAAGTGCAATCTGCAATCTACCTCAAACCCAAATACCCTTGCCCCGCCTCCTTTGTACTCCTTCTCTGAGGCCCCACCCCTGCTCACTCCATCCTCCCTCCCTCTCTTTCACCAGGCAGGGCAGCATGTTGGGGTGCAGGCTCTGGTCTTGGATTAAGAGATCTGGAGTACACGAGGGGCTCTGAGCTGAGCTTGGGCAGGCCATTGGGGTATCAGAGCGGGTTCTAGGTGCAGTCTCTGGGAGGGTGGTTGGATGCAGGGGTGCTCAGTACTAGGGCATGGATTTGGGGTACAGGAGGGGGTTCATGACTGAGATTGGGTTTTGGGATGTGGGCACCAGTTGGGCCCTGCTGACATCCGATGGCTCCTGGGTGGTGGAGCAGTGGGGCTAATGCAGGGTCACCCCTGTCCTGGCCCTGCACCACTCCCAAAAGCAGCCAGCAAACTCCATCCCAAGCCCTGTTGTGCCCCCTCTCTGTTCTGTAGAGATAGGATACAGGGTGAGAGAGGGGGCACCTTGATATCAGTATCCCTTCTCTGTCTCCCCTACCCTACACAGAAAGCAGATGCTCCTGAGGGGACAGCTCCAAGGCAAAAGGCAGGAGATGTGCAACAGTCTCGGGAAGAGGGCAGCTGAAGTAGTGGGCTTAATAACCTCTTGGCCAAACTAGACAGGATCACCTGTCAGAGGCTCCAAAATCTACCAGCAGATCCCAATCTACTGGTTGGTGACCGCTGCCTTAGAGCATAGTGGGTCTGATTCTCTCTGTTACACCATCTTTACTCCATAGACTGTGGTTGAGTGATGTGGGCACGCAATCAGCATGGCAGACTGGAGAATCTCCATTCTCCATTGCCCAGTGGAATCAGCGGGAGCAGGAACAGGCCCAAATATATTTTCCTAGAAAAGCGTGTTTTATTTCTGGTGATTTATGTTATGTAAATGCAATCAAGCTCTTAAGGAGGTTTTCAATATCTAGGGTGAAATCCTGGCCCCAGGGAAGTCAATGAAAGTTTCAGCTTTGACTTCAGGGGGGCAAGATTTCACCCCTGGAATCTATGACTGCTTGGTGGAATGGGCTCTAATCGATGTAGACATTTATCATGAAACCATCGGTATGGGATAAGAGCATGGTGGCTAGGGCTGAAGAGAATGGGAATCAACAGAGTCTTGCAAAAATTGGATAATTTGTGCTCCACAAGAGGCCAGTCAGGCAACTGATAAGTAAGGGAATGGATAAAATATTATCTATCCAGGGTTTATTACAGATTTGGATGAAGTGCTGCAACAAGGTTTGATTGTTATACTAGCCAACATCTTTTTGAAAGTCGAGTATCTAGATTGGATAAGTATATATTGAATGGAGAGACGCCAGAGTTGGTTATTGCAAATAGCACTGGGTTGCAGTGAGGTCTCTAGAGGAGCTCTCAGATGCCTGCAGATAACACATCTTTGGATTCCATTTGCAGATTTCAAAGAGTTTTCCACAAAAGGGCAAGTATCGTTCTGATGTAAAAACATGCACAGAGAGATCATGCTCAAGTCATGCCATGAGTCACGGACAGAGCTTGGGACAGAACATGTGACTCCTGACTCCCGTTTCAGTGCTATGCTATGAGACTATGTGGTCTCCCTTTTCTCGTAGGGCCTTAGGTGTGGCGCCATTTGCCAGGTAGCAATAAAATCAGAAATACCATTAACACCACCAGTGGCTGAAAGTGCCTTCAGAATTATATAAATACAAAAGGGGAACATTTTAGGGGTGAAATGCACATGAACAATTTTATTTTTGGTTCTAAAAAGCCTCAGCTGACCTATTCACCGATGGATGATGAATTGGCATATACTGACAATGAAAGGGACTTATGGATTCCAGTTGGGAATGGCACAAAGCTGGGAATATAATGATCGCTTGCAGCAAAGAAAGCCAATAAGGTTCTAGGCATTAGAAACAAGGCAATGGGAAGTCATTACCTGATTGTTCAAGGCTAGCATGAGGTTCCATGCGGAGAATTGCCTCTTGGTTTGGGCACCCTGCTTCTGTAGAGATGTACAAATTATGGAGATGGCCCAGAGAAAAGTTTCTAAACTATTTAAAGGTGGGTCTTAGCTATGAGGGTAAGATGAATTACTTAGGCCCAGAGGCTACGTCTACATTGGCAAGATTTTGCGCAAATACTTTTAATGCAAGAGTTTTTGCGTTAAAGTATTTGCACAAGAGAGCGTCTACACTGGCGTGTGCTTTTGCGCAAGAGATGTGCTTTTGCACAAAAGCATCCATGCCAGTGTAGACGCTCTCTTGCGCAAGAAAGCTCTGATGGCCATTTTAGCCATTGGGCTTTCATGCGCAAGAAATTCATGTTGCCTGTCTACACTGGCCTCTTGCGCAAGAACACTTGCGCAAGAGGGCTTATTCCTGAGTAGGAGCATCATAGTTCTTGCACAAGAAGCACTGATTTCTTACATTAGAATGTCAGTGTTCTTGCACAAGAACTCGCGGCCAGTGTAGACAGGCGGCAAGTTTTTGCACAAAATCTTGCCAATGTAAACACAGCCAGACAGTTTGGAAAACAGAATGGGTATCTCCTTGCAGTACGAGTCCCTAAGAAAGCAAGAAGAGGTATCGGGAATCTTCTTGCAGCTTAACAGTAATTTCCAGGAGCATTGTTACATATGGGGCTTGTATCCCAAACCTTCATATCTAGAAGCATGAGTCTCTATTTTTTGAGCAAAAGGACCAAATCTATTGTGTCAGCAATAGTAGTAGACTCAACTTTTGCACATGGTGAGACAAAGATGCTAGAGCACATTAGCTAAGGTAAAGGGAGATTTCAGTTATGTGCGTATGGATTTATGATAATTAAATCCTGGAGATGGAAGAAATACAGGCCAAGAAATTCAAAAGTGACCAGATATTTTGGCACCCAAATTGAGATACCTGAAATAATTCTCTCTCTGAAAATCAAGTTACCTATTTCGACTTTTCAAATCCCTTACTCATAACTCCGGTCATCTGAAGAAGTGGGCTGTGCCCACAAAAGCTCATGATACCATCTACATGTTTTGTTAGTCTATAAAATGCTACCAGACCATTTGTTGTTTTTTGCTGTAACAGACTAACTCGGCTACCCCCTGAAGTTTCTTTATGGTGTTTCTGGTTCAGCCATCCAAAATCACTACTCACTTCTGCAAATCTTGCCCTCAAGAATAGTTACATGTATACAAATGGTTCCTTGACACCAAAAGATCAATGAATGTGTATACAGGCAGTCCCCGGGTTACATGGATCCGACTTACATCGGATCCCTACTTACAAACGGGGTGAGGCAACCCCGCTCTAGCTGTTTCCCCTCAGCAGACCAGGGAGACGCGAAACTAGTGCCCCCCCCCCCCCGCCCGAGCAGACCAGGGAGACGTGGAGCGGCTTCTCTCAGCAGACCCCTCAGCTTGAGAATAAAGGACTGAGGGAAGTGAGGTGTGGGAGAATAAAACTGAGCTCTGGAGAAATGTTTGTCTAGAATTTCCCCTACAATATGTACCAGTTCCGACTTGCATACAAATTCAACTTAAGAACAAACCTACAGTCCCTATCTTGTACGTAACCCGGGGACTGCCTGTATTCCTCTGCCCTGGGATGCATTCTCCGAATACAGAACAAAGATAATGGCTCTGATTCTCCACTAACACTGGTTTTACATCAGTGTAAATCCATTGATCATAGCAGGGACAGAGTGGGAGTAGAGTTGTCCATAGGACCATCTCTTTGTTAAGATGTCTATGGAAAAGTTTGACATCTCCTGAGCTAGGCTAACAGTTTAGGCACTTTATCCATTAAATGATTACTTATTAATGTAATTATTTCCAGGTTCCAATCAGAAGACAGCTGTCTGGTGAACAGTCTTGCTTGTGGCATTTCCGCGCTCACAGGATCATCTGGGATGCAAAAGCAGAGATTCCCGACAAAGAAAAGCAAGGACCCCCAAACATTTCAGAACCTTCAAAAGGGTTCAATTTGGGTTTGGTTTTAGAGACCGGCAAGGGTTTGGAGATCAAATGGTTCTTATTTTCTGCACCTGTTTGTTCATCTTGGGGTGATCTCTGAAATATGGCTGGTATTAAGGGCTGGAAAGAAAGGAGTTGGCAAGAGATTTACAATGCCAAGGGACAAAAAAAAAAAAAAAAAAAAAAAAAGCTAACTACTAAATCTGTTATGGTATGTCGGCCTGATATGAATAATGTCTGAAGGAAGAGCTCAAACAGCATGGCTAAGTCGCACAAATTAACCTGTTTTATAAACTTCTTCTGTCATTCAACTCCCGAGAACGCTCCTATCATCAGTTCCATACCAGAGATTAACAAAACCAAACCAAAATTCACAGAGGTGTCTCCTGTCTTCTCCCTCCCTTGCCATCTTTTCCTCTCTCAATTTTTTTTTCAATTCTCAGCTAAGCCGATATGTGCTCACTCACTATCACAACCCCCCGCGGACACTGGTAATAGAGTGTGGGTGCTGACTTATTGCTTCCAAACAAGATTTCCTGAGATCCTTTGAGTCCTCCCCACACCTCCCCTCTCCGCTTCACTCTCTTTTTTTTCAGGAGTGTGGAGAGAAGCATCTCTAAATGTGAAAGGAAGCTGCACTACAAAGAGTCCCCCGAGTGGCATATCCCAGCCTCAGGCAAAGCTGCCTGGTGCACTGATAGCCCTGCGTATCTGCTCTAGAACTCCTCTCTCTCCCCCTCTGATCAATCGAGGGCTGTAATCAGTTAAGGCCCGGCTTAACTGCACTGTAAGATACACCAGTTAAGTCAAGCCAATGCCTTCAGGGTCCCCATCGTAAATACGGAGAGGTCATGGGGAGATGAAATAACCCCGATAAGTTCAGCAACTGCAATGCTAGCTAGACTCAAACCAAACATTTAATAACTCAGCCTGGCAAAAGAATGAAAGAAAGGGAAAATTAGCAGCGTCTCACACTGCCGCTGCCTGCTCATTTGCTCTCTTGGTTTCCCATCTTTGTGTGTTTAAGGCGGGCTCCTTTTCAGCTTATTCTCCCTAATGAACTCGTAGCAACTTGAGAGAATTTTGGGGTCTTGGGAACCTGCAGCCAGGATGAGTTTTAAAATCAAGTGTCCTTCCCTCCTCTCCTGCAAGACAAGCCATGAATCCAATGGAAGTGGCTTGTGCAACCTCCCAGCCCTATGCATTGGTTTCTATGGTCTTCTCCGCTGCTCAAGGCCGAAACAAAGATTTGAGGGAAAGATTTTCAAAGGCACAACGGTGATCGACACTCCCCATCCATCTCTAAATCAAAATACACGCCCCGAGCTCAGACGGGTTCTCAGGATATTCAAGACAAGGGGGCTCTGTCAATTTGCACACACTACGGACCTGACCCTAACATTTCTCTGGGACGAAGATACCACTGTAGGAAAAGGACAGAGTGATGATCTTAACTGATACCTTAGTCCTGTCTGGCTAGCGTTTTTTTTTTTTTAAATCTCACAGTCCCTTTCCCTACCCAGTTGCAGTTATAATGTGCAGTTTTTCCTTCTCTCTGCTTGAGTGTATCGTTATTAGAGAGGGGCCAGAGAAAAGAACCCTGAAACTGAGCTCCTGTGGATTTATTTATTATTATTTAATGTGCTTCAGCATTGTACAAGTCATAAAACACAGAAAGTCCCAGATCTGAAGAGCTTAAGCTTTAGTTATGCTTTACATTTTAGGAGGGGTTGGATTCAGTTTTAGCTCTTAAATCTGTCCTTAGTGGTTTTGGGGTTATGCTGGAAATGGGGGAAGAAGAGTTTTCCAGTTACAATTCTGATGGCAAACCTCATGGGATTTCATCCCAAAATGGCAGAAGTCTAGTGTGATCAGCTGAGTTCCACTCCTCAAAAGCATTAGAAATCTGGCGAGATTTTTGACACATTTCTGATCCTAACTCTCTGTCTGATTGGATCTTAATTCCAAATTGCAGCTTTATCCTAATACAGATTTTGACTCAAAACATTGCCCTTTTCCTAAGATTTATATTGCAGACAGGAATGAATGACTACAATATGTTAATAGTATCATAGACTCACAGACAACTTTATAAAGTCTTATTGGCACAAATGATGAGAAAACTCAAAAAGTTTCCAGATTCAGTTGAGACAAGCATCCATTGTTTCTCTGAACCTTCCAACCCGCGAGCGTAATTGGGCTGGAAATCTCATGAGAACAACTTTTTTATAACATAAGATCAATAGCTCTTCTGACCTCAGTTTGAGGTGAGAGTACCTTGGGAAGCAGCTTCCCTTGATATTTTGGCTGAGAAAAGGAAGCACAAAATGAAAAAGAGGAAGAAAGAACAAAATAAAATAAAAGCTGAGCAAAGTTTTACAATAATGACATTGAAACTCAGTTCAGCTTGTATTTTAGGAGAAGCTGCAGCTCAGTTGGCTTTTTATCTGAATTAGTCATGTTTCCCTAATTGGTCCTAAAAATATCACCGTAGAATAACAATATCATCAATGGAACTAATCCTGGATTCTTTACGTAAATCTTTGGTAAAAAGACTCCAGACCCATTCAGCAGTTCATCCTGCTTCAGGAAAGCACTAAGCATGTGCTTAATTTTAGGCACATGCTTAATGGACGTCAATGGGTTTAAACATGTTCTTAAATGCTTTTTTGCAGAATAGGGAAAGACATAAGTACTCGCTGAAATGTTTGGTTGAATTGAGGCTTTGGTTCTATATTATGCAGAAGACACCCTGAGTTTATCAAAACCACAGTGCCAGGTTCTCTGTTGGTGTAAACGTGCTTTAACGGGGCCAAGACAGGTGACAATAACAGCAGATATAATCCACACATAGCAACACCTCACTAACTGGCAGTGGTGACCTGCATAATCGTTGCAAATAGCTGAATGTTGTGAATCAGCAAGTAAAAGAACAAGCACAATAAAAAAATGCCAGGGTTACTTCATCAGATACTTTTCTCATTGTTGCCAACGGTGGTTCAGTTTTGGTTATTTCTGATGCTATTCCAAGAGTATATTAGGATTTTAAACAATAATACTGATCGTTTTTCAGAGTATACTGCATTATTGCAAATCTTGAAATCATGGTAGGAGACCTCACAGCCATGGCTATTATTAAATCTTTGCAAAGGAATAGGCAGAGATCATCGATTTTTGTGTGTGTGGATTATAAAGTGTACCTTTGAGAGAATTTCAAATTAGTGAAGCACCATTTTTTTTAAAATCCCGCCTGCTCTTACTAACATCACAGATTGTTAACAGTGGAATCATGTGAAAAATTTGATTTTTTTGTTTTAGTTTTTTTGTTTTACCTTTTAGGTTGTTTGCTTACTGTCTGTGTTTCACTCCATTTGCACAATGAATATCACCCCATTGGTTAGATGGCCTCGGTAGTTTCACCTTTATGCACTGACACCTAGTCTAGCTTGAAGAATTTTACAAAAAAATTCTCATTGGTACTAGCACTACGGATGCATCTACACAGCACCCTAAATTCAAAATAAGACACACAATCTGTGTGGCGCAAATTGCATATCTTTGAAATTATTTTAAAATAGCTTATTTTGAGATTTTGGCATGGTTGGCTGTCCCCAGCTGGTGGGGGGGAGGGGGGGGCAGGGCTTGGGTCCCGGACCTCTGGCTCTGGCAGCAGGTACCATAGCCACTGCATCACTGGAGGAACCCCCCAACTGCCCTACAGTCTGGGCTCCCCCCCTTGTCTATCCTTTGTCCCAAGTGTGCCAGCTCTGTCCATCGCCAAGCTCATGTTGGGTGACCCCAGGTTGGGTGGGCGGGTCACCCAATAACTTGCTATTTCAAGCCATCCTTATCCCTTGTGCAACGAGGTTTACCAGGGTGTCGAAATAGCGCACCCGTTATTTCAAGAAATCTTTTGAAATAACGGGTGGCTTGTGTAGACGCAGGGTAACTATTTCAGGATACCTCCCATATCCCAAAATAGCCATGCAGTGTAGACGTACCATAGATGGGTGTAGACATACCATAGACTTGTGTTTTCAAACAAGGGTTCCCACCAGCTGGTGGGAACGCTTGTTTGAAAACACAAGTCTCGTTAGTACCGCAACTCCCATCCAGGATATTTTGGGAGAGGAGGCACAGCCTAAAAGTGTTGGGCTGTAAACAATGCAAGGAATTTTTCAAATCAAAACAAAAGCAAACAAGCAAAACTCCCCATTTTCATTAAAATAGCTCATCGTTTCTGTGAGCCCTTTTCTGCTATTAGTGCTATTGCTGCAGCATGTCAATGCCCCGATGGATAGTACACCTAGCTAATCAGACTGCTGAAGTTAAAGTAGTACAAGGCCCCTACAGTGGATGCTAAGAGACATGAATAAAGGGGTTCAGACTGGGAAAGCTGTTCCCATATGAAAGGGGGCATTAGCTATAAGCCACCTTCATACTGATAGAACCATGGTGACAATGGAAGGCCACTAGAAAAAAAAATCACATCCCGCAACACTTGTGTTGCAACAAAACGTGAGTCTAGACTGGCACGCAGGACCCTCATGCAATAAGCTCAGCACCAAGCCCATAACTTCTATTGGAGCTTGAGGAGAGACTTCTTGATGTAACGAATACAGCACATCCCTGCATAGGTCTGAGCCCATTCCCTTCCACCCTCCCTGCCCTGCGAAGTGAGCAGACGGATCGATCGCGCCCTGCATCACCCTGGAAGAGTTTCAGGCTCCTCGTGCGTGCAGAAGTTTGAAAGCCCACAAGCTCCTGCTGATCCCGAGATAAATGGAGGAAAGGGGATTAGAAGCGACTTAGCGGAGGAGAGGGAAGACTCCGGAAGGGCTGATTATTTTAAAGATAAGACTATTTAAAGATAATGATTGCATAAATTTAATTAATGCATTTTCATGCCGCAAATGGCCGTTTTGTAATTAATGTATCTGGCCTCGCTAAGCATGGGAGATCACATCTTCCAATCCCCCCTCCCTTCCCCGTCTCCCCCTCCGCCTCCCGTTTAATGAAAGACAGAAAGCAGATGACAGAAACAATTTGTCAGCCAGTGCGAGTGTCAGATGCCTAATTGGCCGCGCTGAGTTAGTGGAAAGTAAGGGGGGCGGCTGTTTCTTCTTGAGGCCTCCTATGCTGCGGGGTGGGGGCGTGTGTTGGTGGGAGAGAGGGGTGAGAGTGTTCCTCATTAATTGATGGAGATTAGGACACAGATTGGCTGTGGCAGGGACTGGGCAGTGACAAGGAGGGGACAGGAAAGTCTGATTAACACCCGTGCAAACAAGCTGCCATATCTCACAATACGTTAAGTCCCAGCTACATTGACAACATTGATGCTGATCGCCCGTTCTCTGTCTGCTTTCCCCCTCTCGCCCACCTGATCCCTAGTTCCCCTCTCTGCTACTGCTGCGGCTGGGCTTCAGGAGGTGGACGGAGGTTGGTGAAAGGAGACGTGCTGCGCTGTAGCGCGTCCGGCGTTCCCTGGAAGCTGTGCAATTGTGCAGCTGCTCAGGAGAGTGCCCCATGCCGCCCACCTGATTAGCAGGGCACCCACAGCTAGGTTTTGTGTTTCTATTGGTGGTGAAACACAGTGTCCGGCGAAGCACAGGGTCCACAAATTGGTGACTCTACCACCACACGTCAAGGCGTCCCTGCAATGGTGGACCAAACCAGAAAATCTGTTGTGGGGAGTCCCCTTTCGTCGGTCCCAATCTTCAAAGAAAATAACCACCGACGCATCCCTTACAGGGAGGGGCGCCCACATGGTCAACCTAACCGTCCAAGGCAAATGGTCCAAAGCAGAAATGTTGCTGCACATCAATATCCTAGAACTACTAAACCGCGATAAAATTGCTACAACTACTAACGGGAACGGCTAACATGAACGCTGAACAAATGAACTACTAACTAAGTACTAAACACTAAACACTAAAACTAAACACTAAAACTCCCTTTCTCCTCAGATCGGAGAGGGAGCGCGTCCTATCTCCGTCTGCAGCTGCAGACGGTTAGAAGGAAACTGACAAGACCAGACCGCACTCAGCTGAGAGGCGCAAGGCAACACTCGTGCATGTGCGGTCCAGTGGGGCTACTGCTAGCAAAAATCCTTCGGTTTGTGGCGCCGGGATGAGCCCAGCACCTCAAGTGGAGCACCCACAGAGGCACATATCTCAAAGAACAGACGTTACTGCACAAGGTGAGTAACTCTCTCTTTTGTGTTTCTATTGGTGGTGCACATTTGTGCATGCCCCAGTGCACATAACACATTTATTCCGCATGTGGGTGGGAAAATCCACACAAGGATGGAAAAGATTAGAGGGAACATTGGCCAGTAGATGTAGTGAGCCAGATTTTGACATCTCATCCAGGGCCAGACTGCATACTCTAGGCCTTCCATGGGAGGTTTTGATTATGTGGCAGAGGGGTCAGCTGCCTCTGAAGACAACCCCATTCTTCTCTGGGTTCCATGGAGGAAGGCTTGATGGCGGGGAGGGAAACGGGTGAGGACACACCAGTGTGGAGAGGCACCGGTCATGTCGAAACAACGGTGATGCCTGTCTTCACTAGCCTGAGGGTTGCCCCGTTTTCTCCCTCTGTGAACACGTCTTGGCATGTTTCATTCTCAAATGTTCTTCAAGAGCCTTGCACGGAGGCTCTACAGGATCCTCTTATTTATCTTTTAAACACATTGTATTGTCAATCCCAAGGATGCTACAACTATGACAGTCTCCCCTCCCGCCTCCCACTCCATCATAAGACTGGCTTTACAAATAAGGAGATTTTTTAAAAAAGACCTTTGGAATGCATTTCATTTCTGAGTTGCTAGGATGTGTTCTGGTCACTAGCCTTCAGCCAACCAAATTCTCCCTCCCCCTGTCATGATACGGTGAGGAAAGCCACCTCTCCTGGCCTGCCACATTCCACCCAACAGGTTTGGGGGCTTAGAATCTTTCAGCCTTGTGGCAGGGGTTTTCAAAAGACTCCACAGGAGTCACAGGACTTAGTCTCACTGGGGTAACAAGCTGCAGCCCATGCACACAGACACCACGACTGTCAGCCGGGACAGAACTCAAGAGCGGTAGCACCAAATGCAACCACCCCCTACCACTTGGGCTAAGGCAGGGGTGGGGAACCTTTTTTGGGTCAGGGACCCATAGAAAAATCAGTCGGGGAGTGCACACAAGAAGCAAAAAAAGAAAACAATCCCCCAAACCCAAACCTTCATTGACGTGGCCCCTGACTGAGAAGAAGAAAGAGACTCGCCCTATTCCCCTCCCACACCAGAACCTATAGAGCCTGAGAGAGGAGATTCTATGTACTCCGGCCCCATATTGGAGGGGATAGAGCACCAGTGTGGGCTTCGCAGTGCTGGAAGGGAGCCCTGAACCTTGGGGGCCAGATCCAGGGAAGCCAGGAGCCGCATTTGGCCCCTGGCCTTATGTTCCTACCCCTGGGCTAAAGACTCACTCTTTCTGCTGTGAATGGCAGGTTGTGAGCTATCTCAGGGTGTGTCTAGATTACACCTCCCTGTCGACAGAGAGATGTAGATTAGGCACATCAAAAGTGCAAATGAAGCTGGGATTTAAATATCCCGTGCTTCATTTGCATAAACATGGCCGTTGCTTTTTTCAAAACGGAACTTTTTTGAAAAAAGAAAAGGCAGTTTAGATGCGATCTTTCAAAAATAAAACCCTTTCATGAAAGATCCCTTATCCCTCATAAAATGAGGTTTACAGGATCTGTCGAAAAAGGCTTTATTTTTGAGAGATCCGTGTCTAGACTGCTTTTTTTTTTGTTTGAAAAAGTTCCGTTTCGAAAAAAAAGTGGCGGCCATGTTTATGCAAATGAAGCACGGGGATATTTAAATCCCGGCTTCATTTGCATTTTCAATGTGCCTAATCTACAACTGTCTGTCGACAGAGAGGTGTAGTCTAGACACATCCCAGAGGCTAGCCCTCAGTGAGGCTCAGATATCACACAAATGTCATAGTGGAGCCTGCATTATAACAAGACTTAGTTACAGTTCTGCAGCACTTTTTCGGTGGTCCCAATCACCATGATATCAGAGCACTTCACAAACCTCAATAGATTTATCCTCACAGCACCCTGGGAAGTAGGGGAGTAGTAACATGTCCACCTGACAGGAAAGAGACAGAGAATCCAGGAAATTTGTGGTAGAGCAGTAGGGATTTGATCCCAAATCTTAGGTTAGGGCTCTAACCACTGGATCATCCTGCCATTCACCTTTTAAAGAGTATTAATTAAGAGTAATGAGGAGAGCTTCACCACACTGCTGTCATATAATAAAACCAATAATAATAAATCTACTATAATATAGAGCTCTCATCCAAAGAGCTAAGAGTTCTTTATAAAGGTGGAGACAGTTTTATTAACTCCATTTGACAGCTGGACAAACTGAAGAACAGAAGGTAGACGGGTACAAGGAAGAAGAAACCATGAATAAATTTGTTCAAGTTTCTGGCTCCCATTCCCTTTTCTTTTCACACTTACACATGAAATCTGTGAAAACTCGCAAGTTACAAAAGTCTGATTTCATTTTAAGGCTCCATTTATAATATGTTAATATGTGAAGAGTAGGTGTTACAAACAGAGACAGTCACCATATTCTTGTAGATGAAAACAGGACCACCTTTCAAATGGTATTTTTTTAATGTATTTTTAGTTTCCTTTGATAGGTTACATCTTTTTAATGAAACACAATGAAATGATTGTCCAATTAATTGGGAGGGTTTTCTAAAAAAGGCAAGAGAGGAAAGAAAGATAGAACATGAAAATCAAAACTCAAAAAGGGAAATGTTTTTAGTTTCTAACAGCTTAAAGAAACTTAAAATTTTCCATTTGAAATGGAACAAAAGCTTTTGATTTGAATTAAATGAAAAAAAGTTTCATTAAATGAAAAAAAATGGAGAACGCCTGAAAAACTGGAAATAAAAAGAATAGTTTTTTAAATTTGTGATGGAAAATAGTGATCCTTTTTCAGACCCACAACAGTAAGACTTTACTGTCTAAGCTCATCAGCAGGAGGTGTTACGAGGTTGATAAGTCCTGGTTTTAATAACCTACTTACCTAAAACATCTGTTCAATGTTTATTAATAGGATGGGGGCAGAAAATGGATTTTTTAACTAAAAAAATAAATAAAAAAAATCAGATTTTGACCAAGAAAGTCAAATTGTTCCAGAGAAAGCAGGCAGTTTCAGTGAAAATGTTCATTGAACTGAAAACCCATTGAAAAGATTTAGATGGAAAAACTTAGATCTGCATGTGCACAGGGGTGGGCACTTTTCAGGCATCACCCCTTTATCAAACCCTGAGGACTCTCTACCCTCCAGTTCCAGTTCCAGTTCCAGAACTGAGTCCCTGTCGGAAAGGGGGCACTAGAGGAAATCTCAGTGGTATCTTTGCATTGCTCTCTCTGGTGTCTGTCGGGGACTGGCAGCCCCTGTTACTGTTCACACATTGAATAGCTCCATGGAACAAACCAGAATCAGCTGAAAATGTGTATCTGGAATTTCCACTCCAGGAGGGATCTTCCTGGGCCCGTCATGTATCCCCGGGATGCAGAGATTTGAGGATTTGCCAGTTCCAGTGAAAACCCCCCTCCTTTACCCTGACAGCTCAAACCCAGAGGAAACAGAACCAGGAAAAACCCATCAGGTTCCAGTGTCCATCCCTCTGTAAGGGTAAAGTGGTCAGAGACTGGGTATCAGATGGAAGCTGCACCTGATCCTGCCTTCTACGTTCAGTGTGGGTGAGCCAGTTAGGCTGAAAAAACCCTCCAAGGCCAAGACTTAGGATGGGCTCAAATTTTCTGAAGTGGCCACCAATTTGGAGAGGCTCAACGTGTCCTCAGACAGGAGGAGCTGGGGGTGCTGCAGATCAGCAGCAAGAAGTCAGAGGTCAAAACTGGTTGCACCCAGAATTAGTGGTCCCTTTTCCAAAGGGAGGCCCCAATACATACCTCTGTGATAGACACCCATCAAATGCTTCAGACAGAGACTAAATCAGCATGTAGCTGATCTTTTCCAACACAGAGGCTTCCACACGGGACACGCATAAAACACGTCCACCAGAATGAGGTAGTGGGTCAGGTCAATGCCTGGCTGAAGTGGAGTCATGCCAGGGAGGGACGTGGCTTTAGGTACATAAAACCAATAGCAGCAGAGGGCAAGCGCCACATTGGTGGAGAATGAAGACACCTGTATCTGTCACGTCACTGCGAAGGGCGTCAGTTTTAGTGCACACTTGATCGTTATTAGATGATATACAATAACTGTCTCGTTAAATCAGCGTTTCAGTGTGGGTTGGAAGTCTTAATTTAAAGTGCCACTGGTTGTAAGTTATTGAAATCAGATGGCTTGGGCCGGATGGGAGAGATGGAAATTGGGTTTATGGAGGAGGAAGATAGCTACAGGTTATAACCCACACATCCAAGGATTTTCTTATTTCCATGCAGCCATGAGGGCCTGGTGAAAATATCTGTTCTCCAACAGCAGTCGCTCTCCGTCTCTTGCTTACTCCTCTCCGCACTCACTATAAACCGCTCCTTAATGAACGGTTGGGCACCTTTCTCTGTGTTTTAAATGCAGCATCGAAAGCAAAGGTTAATGCCTGAGATTGCATTCCAATTGAAAACGCGGCAACCGGTAAATTTGGTTTGTTTAGAGTGGAAATGCTTGAACTGCTGTGGAGGGGTGGCAGGGTGCAAGAGCACGCGAGGAAAGGGAGAGGGGGAGACACCCCCACCCTAGTGCCTCTCCTGGACAAAATTTAATTCCAAGGTTTAATGAGTTGCGAAAGACGCTGGATTAGAAAGGCCAGCTTGCACGCTGGCAAAGCTGAAGCACTGGGTTAGCGGCTGCGGCAATGGAAAAAAAAAAAAGGTGTGCATGTGTGTGGCGTGGGGGGGGGGGAGGAGATAGGGAGAGAGAGAAACCAACAACTCTGAAAACGTCAGGGAACAGAGCAAGTGAAAAATGTCAGGGCAAATTGCTCTTGACAGTGTTAATATCTGCACCTCATAGCAATAATTACATGTAAATAAATAGTGAAATAGCTCTCAGCTGGAGTCTGCACTCTGAGTGCAGATGCCGCTAACAGCCAGCTGGGGACCTTTCGTTCTTCGGCTGCTTTCCTCCCCCCGCTTCTGCCCTCCCCCAATCTCATCCGTGCCGGAGCTGAGCGCATGGTCGCCTTCACCCAAAGAATTCTCTTTCACTCCCGCCTCGACGGTACCCCCTCTTTACAGCTCTCCTTCGCCCATCTAGAGACACCTGTTTGTGATGGGGGGAGGAGGTTATGCTCAGGGAGCTGGAACAATTTGAAAAGTGTGTGTGTGTGTGAGGGGGGAGGGAGGTGCTGTAAACAATGGAAACCACTTCAAGCCATGGGGTGCAGCAACATCTTTAGTTCCAGCCCGTATGGCTGTGGTGTTGGTTTCAGTGTCACCGAGTCACTGAGTCCAAGGCCAGGAGGGACCAGCAGACTGTAGCCTGGCCTCCTGTTATAGGCCACCTACCCCATCCGGCACCCGTACACTAAACCCAACAACCAAAACGAGACTGAAGAATTACGCTCATACACCTCGCCAATGACTTGCTCCCATCCAGTGCAAGGTCATTGCCAATCTGGGGGGGAGGGGGAATTCCTTCATGACCCTGCCTAGGTGATCAGCCAGATCCTGAATGCTCAGCGACACCTCCGAGCCCTGGCCCTCTTTGGCCAGTGTCCCACGTCCAGTTCTGGCCAATACACGTGAAAGGCGGGCGGTGCGGCAGCTCCCCAGTACAGACATGAAGAACAGTTAAATGCAGCCTGGAACTCTCCTTCAGTGCAGGGGGGGCTCTACAAATTCTAAACAGGCCCCTGATCTGTCCCATTGCTGTGCAGACGGGAGATCTCTTCTCCCAGCACTGGGATTACACCTTTCCTCGTACTGACGCCGTCCACCTTTGAAAAGGGTGCAGGGAAGTGCCTATCTGTGAGCTGGCATCAAGAGAGAGAAGATGCTTGGCTCCGCAGGGGTTGATTAACAGAGTAAGCCAACAAGGAAGCGTTGTTTCCTGGTGTCCAGTATTCTCAGTAGCACCCATATTGCTTGAGAAGCCACGGCCCCTGGGTCAGACTGAGTTTAGGACTACGCACAGGCAAAACACATCCCTCCACAATACCCTCTCCCGGCACCACTCATTCCAGTGCCTCGTTGGGAGGCAGAGATGCCTGCGAGAGGGGAAACTGTACATCGTCCCAGACGCCTCCCAGCTGATGGACGGTTGGTATCGCTCAGCCCGGCTGCTTAACCCGGCTCTGACACTTTGGGGGAGCCCCTTCTCTTAGCCAACCAGGGACCATCGTTGGTCCCTCAGCCGTGCAGCCCCCGCACGACATGAGGGACACCGCCTACTTCCCTCCCAGCCATGGGCTTTCCAACGCTACAGCGCTGAGGGCTCCCCACCAGCCGCAACAAGGGTTCGGCTTGTGGGTGGGAGTCAACAAGAGAAATTTCTCCTCTGACTTTTAGCAAGAGGGAGTGGTGGGAGTAGCATTTTTTCACTGTGTGCCTGACCACCTGCACTATGAAACCTGTCATCTGGCTGGACCTGACTGCCCTCTTAGTGTCCCACCAATGCTGTTCTAGAGGCAGAGGGATCATTCCAGAAAGAGACAAAGTTCTGGCAAGCAGCATCCCTCCAGCTCCGATAAAGGGTTTGTCTTCAAGTCACTGACTCTCTTGAGTCTCCTTGGTGAACTGGCATATTAGGGTTAGTGATCGAGAGAGGTAGTATTGTCCAGTGGTTAGTGCACTAGCCCATGCCACAGAAGACAAGTCAAGTTCCTGTCAGCTTCTCCGTGTTTCTGTTTGGTAAACTGGGGACAGTTGCACTTTTCTACTTCACCAGAGTGTTGTGGGGACAAACACATTAAAGATTGTGAGGTTCTCAGCGAGTACAGTGATGGGGCCATAGACAGAGACACGTGCTACATTTTAGCCTCCATCGGCTCCTACGTAGCCAGTTCAGCAACATACCCTTTTGGCCAGGGGAGCCAAATATCCTAACCCTGAGGCCTCGCTTGCCAGCTCTCCAGGAGCCCAAGGGCGGCATGTAACCTGCCATGCAGAAATAAACAGGCTGAGCTCTTGCTTGTGTTTGAATTGGCCTTGCTGAGTGACTAAAAATTGCATGTGGATGGGCACAACCAGCAATCGGGCCTGCAATTAGCTGGCACATGGAGAGGGCGGCCCCAGCTGCAGTTTAGGGCCAACTCCCGTGGCTCCCCCCACCCTCTCATGAGTATCTTTCTGAACTGCGTCACCTCCTTCAACACCAGGAAAGGCCCCATTCGGCGATGGCTACACATGCAAAGAAACCTCATCGCTCAGTCTTGCTAGCAACCTGGTCCCGCAGCAGGGAAAGCACAAGTCCTTCCTGCCTGTGCTGAATGAGTAACTCCAGTAGCTGCTGCGTGAAACACTTATCCTTGCTGGGCTGAGCCCCCAGAAGAAGACAGGATCTCACCCCCAAGGCCAGTGTCTGACACAGACACAGCTCATTAGCCACTTCCTAATCACCCTCGCCTCTGGGCTACACCAGATCTAGGGCTCGACCAGGGTAAAGAACGCCCCCAAACTCTGCTGCAGACAGGAGAGATTCCTATTGAGCTACTGCCTTACGCAAGGGAAAAAGCTCTGAGGTCTTTCCTTTTGGCTAATGAAATTCACAACAACATCTCACACTGCACTGCGCAGCATACACAGCTCCATTATTTGGAAAACAAATATGTTCTTTAGAGCTTCCTGGTTGTCAAACACCTTTTTGTTTAGCTCAACAACTAATCCGCTTATCAGAGGATAAAGCTGCCAGTGAATCACCAGTATGATAAAAGCATGCACAAAATTAGCAAAAATTTGCCGATGGCTCCTACACATTTAACAAACACCAGCTCAGAGAAAAATGAAAAATGATTCCTATTTTTTTTTTATAACTGAGATCCCCAGGAGAGATTCTGTCAGATAGCAGCTTTTTATTTTGCTTGCAGTTTTTTTTCCTCTCTCTCTCTGCGTATAACCCAAACACTGAAGCTGGAATATGATGAGAGATAATATCGGATCCACAGTGAAACTGACAGCATTTGAATAAGCAAGAAATGCAACCAGGCAAAATTTTAATCAGTTTAAAAAAATACTCATGCACGAACCAGAAAGAAGCGAGTGCACCGGGTGCTCCCGTAGGTGCTCAGCATTGTTGGCCATGTCCCCATTTGTGAGGTCATGAAACATGCAGGAGTCTGGATATGTCCTTGACTTTTACCTTTCATCTGAGTAGCTCAATGTTTTATAAACAATTATGACGTCAGCTTTGCAATGCTCTTGTGATACAGGTCAGTACTATTGCCTCCATTTTACAGATGGGGAAACAGAGGCACAGAAGATTTTTTTTTTTTAGTGGCTTGCTCAAGGTCATACAACCAAGTCAGTGGCAGAGGAAACAGATCTCATGGCACTCAGTTCTATGCTGTAACCACTAAACTTTATTTCTTCTTTAACTCATCTTCAGCCCATTTACTTAGCCACCCAAAGTGGACCTTGGTTATTTCTAGTGCATAAATTGGCGTGGGATGCTTTCTCATGCTTATTTTTGTGAGTCTCTAAAGCTTGGCCGAAAGACCTCTGAGAAAAGATTTTTTCATGAGATTGCCAGCATTTCTGGGACCAGCTGGGAAGCCATAGGAAGAGGAAACTCCTTTGAGATGGGCCCTAGCTACCACAGAATTCAAATCCAGATCTGGACAGCCCCAAATGCTGGGAGTGTTAGGAACATAAAAGCTGCCACATGGGTCAAACCAGAAGACCATCCAGGCTTCTGTTTCCAGCAGTGGTCTGTGCTGCAGCTTCAGGACTGTGTACAGAACAGGTGATTACAGAGTGATCCAGAGTGACTACAGAGGGGGGGAAGAATAGCTCAGTGGTTTGAGCATTGGCCTGCTAAACCCAGGATTGAGAGTTCAATCCTTGTGGAGGCCATTTGGGGCAAAAATTCATCAGGGGTGGTACTTGGTCCTGCTGTGTAGGCAGGGGGCTGGACTCAATGACCTTTCAAAGTCCCTTCCAGTTCTAGGAGATAGGCAATCTCCATTAATTTATTTAACCCCCCCTGTCTTCCACTCCCAACTTCTGGCAGTCAGAGACTGAATTGGAAGGTTGCCCTGACCATCTTGGCTAATAGCCATTTGATGGACCTACCGTCCATTGACTTATCCAGTTCCCTTTTCAGTCTAGACTGTTCAGATTTGCGGCTCTGGTTCAGGTTTATTTGCAGAGACAACGTCTGATCCTGCAGCCGGCTCTGTGTGGATAGAGCCCTGTGACTGTAAGGAGCACCAATGAAATCAATAGGTTTCTGCACAGCCCTCTACTAGCAGGATTGGGGCCGGGCGCCTGCATCTGGAGTCTGGACCTGGTTTTCTTGTCTAACTTTCCCCATATTCATGGGGGTTCAGATCAAGCATCACAGATCCGGACCCATCACTAAACGAACCTCTCAGAACATTTCAGAATTTGGAGGGGGGAAAAAAGTTGCGTTCCAGTATAGGTGTGGAAATGGGAGAAGGTTGAAGTTGGGGGGATTGAGTGGTGGTGGGGTGGGAGAAAGGCATAGCATAGTCAGCAATCCATTCTGTGACTGTTTGGTCCAGGCCAGGGTTTAACAACATCCAGGCAGACATCAGGTAGCTCCCAGGCAACACAGGCTGGGTCAGTCTGGCAGCCAAAGAACACTAAGGAGTCAGTCTGTATCCTGCAGCCTCCATAAAGAATCCCCATCACATTGGTAACATTGAGAGACTGGCATGATACTGGATGCTCTTTCCTGCTTGGTTTTCACCGAGTGCTCAGTAGCAACTAAGAGAATCACTCTTCAGACTCAAAGACCCGAGGCCTGCAGAGTCCAACATTTCCTGACCTGGGCACCTCCAATTCTGCACTGAGGGCCATATTTGGGTACCTAGGCCATCTTAGAAAAGCTCCTGGCAGCCCCACTAGACAGGATGCTCTATTGATCAAACAGCTGCCCACAAATGAGAAGGATTCTAGTTGAGGCCTCACTGGGATGCTTTCATATCCTCACTGAGTGGCTAATAAGATATCAATGTGTAAATCCTTTCTTTGGGCATCAGTTCCAAAGAACTGGTAGGAGGGGCAGACCGGTCAGAAGGGAGAACTCTTCACAGGGCTAATCTTTGGGGGTGTAGGATGCCAGTTTGGACTGGATCTGTGTTTAAAGGTGGACTGGATGGAAGGAGCTCTATAGGGGAGAATCTGAAAATATGTCATTAGTCCAGGGCATTAAGTAGGTGCCATTCCAGGAAGCTGGCTGGCTAAAGCCCAATGCATTCCAATACCTCGTCTTTCTGGTGGCAAGGGCAGGGTTGGTGCACATGACAATGGGAACATGTAGAGGGGCTGGGAATTAATCAAGAGGCACACACCTGTCAGGCTGGAATCTGGAACTAAATGAAAACACTTGCTTGTGGGCGACCTTTCGCCCCCCAGACAAGCCTGCCGCTCTCAAGCTGCTTGAGAAGCCATTTTGCTGCGGCTGTGGCTCGGAGACCCCGGATGAAATACAGCAAGAAGAGAAGGCGAGAAAGCAGCAGGGAGGGGGGCTGAAACCACTTTCTAAGCAGCAGGGTAGGAGGAAAGAGGCCAACGGCTGCACGGGGCAGGGGGAGTTGTCCAGGGGCAGTCTGGGGGAGCTGGTCTGGCAGCTGACCCAATGACATAGAGATTCTGGGGGGAACCACAGCAGAGATCTGGTTGACCAGCAGGGAAAAAGCAAGACGCTGAGGTAACAAAGGTGGGATTTTGAATCGCGTCCACATGATTTAGGGTCCGAAGGCCCGTTGATTTTCCGTCATTCCGCTAGGTCGCTTAGGCCAACACGCTGCAGTAACTGTGCAACTGCGACGGTAATGCTAGCTATTCCAGCCAGCCTGGATGTGTGCCTAGAGGAGCTGGAGGTACTCTGAGGTCTAAATGCTAAGACTAAATGTGGGCTGTTGTCCCTTTAAAAAGTATGAGCTCTAGTCTCGTCTGGTGATAACTGGCATACCCACGCTGTTGCGCTGATCTTGACTCCAGGCAGCCTGGGGACTAGGGTGTCCGAATACCTGGGACCGTCAGGTTTTCTAGCTTGGGATTCTTTCAAAGGAACTCTTTGAGGTAAGGCTGGACAAATATCTAAGGAGCACCCAGCACTTCTCCAACATTCATGGTAACATAAAGGGTCCACCCCATAGAACAGGATCCAGCCAGCAGCACAGTGTATGGGGCAGGAGTCCCCCAAAGGCCGGGTCATTTCCCTTCCTGCATCTGAGCTGGAAGTCAGTGTACCATTAACGTGACTCCAGAGGAAGTGGCTCAGGTTGGCGCGTGCTGTAAAACCAGGTGGGGGGAATCAAGAGATCTGATTTTGACATTAATTCATAGAATCAATCCTAGAATCCTAGGGTTGGAAGAGACCTAAGGAGTTTATTGAGTCCAACCCCCTGCCCAAAGCAAGACCAATCTCAACCAAACCATCCCAGCCAGGGCTTTGTCAAGCCAGGGTTTAAAAACCTCTAGGGATGGAGATTCCACCCCCTCCCTAGGTGACACAATTCCAGTGCTTCACCACCCTCCTAGGGAAATAGTTTTTCCTACTATCCAACCTAGACCTCCCCCTGCTGCAACTTGAGACCATTGGTCCTCGTTCTGTCATCACGGAGAACAGCCTCTCTCCATCTTCTTTGGAACCCCCTTCCAGGGAGATAGAATCATAGAATACTAGGATTGGAAGGGACCTCGAGAGGTCATCGAGTCCAGTTCCTTTTTTGATTTTTGAGAAACCCTCACACACTTCCCCAAAATAGCAGCAAAACTTGTTGAGCAAGAAGAAAAAATTTGGAGCAGCAAAATTTGATGGAGGGGAGGAGAGGGAAAAATCGCCTCGCACCCCCAGTTTGGGACCCCATGGCCTATCCCATCCCTAATAGACATTTATCTAACCTACTCTTAAATATCTTCAGAGATGGAGATTCCACAACCTTCCTAGGCAATTTATCCCAGTGTTTAACCACCCTGACAGTTAGGACGTTTTTCCTGACGTCCAACCTAAACCCCCCTTGCTGCAGTTTAAGCCCATTGCTTCTTGTTCTCTCCTCAGAGGCCAGGAACAACAATTTTTCTCCCTCCTTCTTGTAACACCCTTTTAGAGACCTGAAAGCCGCTATCATGTCCCCTCTCAGTCTTCTCTTTTCCAAACTAAACAAGCCCAATTCTTCAGGTGAATTGGCCATGAAAGCTATGAATAGATGAAGGCTATTAATACATTTTTGTTTATTATTTGATTATAGGCATTTTGGGGCACCCGCTATTATAGCCCCATGTCGCTATGCAAAGAGATGGAACAAGCTTTGTAAATCTTTCACCCCAGTGAGAGAAGGGCTTGCTGTTATCACACAGGAAGTGATTTAGAAGCCTAAATCCTATTGATTTTCAATTGGGCTTAGGTTCCTGAATCACTGAGGCACTTTAGAAAATGTTGCCCAACACCTTCCGAGCGGGGTGCCTCCGATTTGGCACTAAGAGCCATATTCAGGTACCTTTCCATTGACCTGATTTTCAGAGGTGCTTAGCAGCTGAATCTCTCACAGACATCAGTGGGAATTTGAGTGTCTTGCTGAAAGTTGCAGAGACCAGATTCCAGAGCGCCTCCCTCCCAGGCGCCTGGTGTAAATGGGTGTCGCTCCATGAGAATGTCCATGGAACCATCTCGATTTATACAAGTTGAGGCTCTGACCCTGCATTGCCCAGTGTTTTGTCCATGGGAATAGCCCTCCATGTTAGAGTGTTACAGACACCACGGGGCTTTGCCATCAACCTGTACTGAATATACATTCCCAATACTGTGTTGCTCCTGGGTCCTGCCTAGAAGTGGATGCGACAACATCCCATGACAAGCTGAGACGTTCAGCCCAGTTTTGCTAATCCAAGAGAATCAGAGGGTATGTCTACACTACCACCCTAGTTCGAACTAGCGGGGTAATGTAGGCATACCGCACTTGCAAATGAAGCCCGGGATTTGAATTTCCCGGGCTTCATTTGCATAAGCTGGCCGGCGCCATTTTTAAATGCCGGCTTGTTCGAACCCCGTGCCGCGCGGCTACACGCGGCACGGGCTAGATAGTTCGAACTAGCAAGCCATTCCGAACTATCTGTACGCCTCGTGGAATGGCTTGCTAGTTCGGAATGGCTTGCTAGTTCGAACTATCTAGCCCGTGCCGCGTGTAGCCGCGCGGCACGGGGTTCGAACAAGCCGGCATTTAAAAATGGCGCCGGCCGGCTTATGCAAATGAAGCCCGGGAAATTCAAATCCTGGGCTTCATTTGCAAGTGCGGTATGCCTACATTACCCCGCTAGTTCGAACTAGCGGGGTAGTGTAGACATACCCAGAGTGTTTCAAAGACGCGTCTGGGCACTCATCCAAAATGAATCATTCAATTTTTTGAGGTGGACCCTGACTTCAAAGGACGTTGAAGACATCAAGCCCCTACATTATTTCGGGGCCTGGGTCCCATCTGCAGAAGAACGTGAGGCATTTAGGAGCCTATATCCCACTGACTTTCAACAAGACTAAGGCTTCTAAAGTGCTAATGTCATTTTTTGAAACAGGTCAGATTTTTAAACATATTTAAAAGAGAGTGGAATTTTCCAAAGCACCCATGCCCAGATTTGTAAAGCGGTTTAGGAGCCTAAATCTACTTTTCACATGGAATTTAGGCTCTTTATTGTCTAAATGCCATTGTTGGTCAGTGGCTTCCTGGTTCCCTGTGCCTAAACCTTGACATCTCAAACGCTTGTGGAAAGTGGATACAAAAAAACCATGAACAGAGATGGAGACAATTCCTTTAAAAACCTGATTATTTGCAGTATTTTGGGGTGGGGTGAGTTTGGCCATAATCGCCCAGCTCTAAATAGAACCCAGGCATCCTTAGTCCTGACCCTGTGTGTGTGACCACAGCGACCCATTGTTGTATCACTGCAAGTGAGTCAACACAATAAAGGTAATTTCCTCTACCTGGGAGAATGGTACAGACACGGCGTGCCGTCTGGCTAGATTTCATCAGTTCCCACTTTTTGCCTATGGCATTTGCCGGTAAACCATGAAGTGGAATTTTCTACCCACCTAGCACAGGCCCTGTCACTTTCCCTGGCAAAGGCACCAGCTTCGACTGGGGTGTGAAGTTACTCAGTCAAAGACGCCGGCTAATCCTCCTCAGCACAAACAGCGGCACGGAGGCGCTATTATCGGCACGCAATGCCGAGAGAGTCATTATATCCAATGGAACTGTGCTCCCGACTGAGCTGCTGAATCCGTCACTGGCTTTTAGGGTCAGGGAGACCCCATGTGGCTCCTAATTCGAGCCTGGATTTGTGCTCAGCTGCACACTTTAATCACTAATTAAAGGTTTGCCATCATCCTCAAGCAGCTGTTAGTGTCCTACAGGTCGATCCCCAAGCAACACTCTGCTGATCCGTAGCAGCATATTGGGAAGTTCATTGGAGGGGCTGCCTCAAATATGAGCCCCTTCTTGTCTCCCCCTCCCCCCCGTCTCCTGACACACTAGCTTACTACTTCGCATCACAAAGAGTTTGTAAACTGGGGCACAGCTGGCTGACTCCTCTCAGCCCTCACTTCTCCTTTCCCCCTTTCCCGCAATTTAGCCAAAGAAATATTTTTCCTTTCTTTTTTTCTCGTTCTTTCCTTATATATATATATATATTGAATGAAAATGTTATTTGGTGCCTCCTGAGCCTCTCTAGCTGGGCTCGGTGTCCCTATCAGCTGGAGGAGCTTAGAGCCTCATCTCCTCGGATTTAGACTGAAATTTTGATTTTCTGCCGCGCTTAGATAATGTGGAAATCCCGTTCCCCGATATTTACTGTTTATCAGCGAAGTGCAGTGCGGTTCTGAGGGTGGGGGGTGTCTGGGGGGAGGGATTTCACCCTCTCTCTCTTTCGTGCTATCTCTTGTGTCTCCTCACTTTTCTTTCTCTTCCCGCCATCCCGACAATTCCCGCATATGAATGGAGTTTGACTTCGGAGCAGCCGGGACAACAATCGCCTAATTATTTCCACCAGAGAAAAGCAGGGAGAAACTCTTTCCAGAGGCTCCATGGCGCCCCACAATGAGCTCTGATTTCCAGTGCCTGCTGTCCCCTTTCACCTGTGACAGCGAACTAGAAGATCACAAGCCCTAGTTACGTGGGTTCTCTTCCCATGGCCACAGATGACGCTCAAAGGAGCACAACCTCTCCAGGCCCGTAGGCTGAAATCTCTTCCTTGACTTGTGTTTACTGCACGTCCAGCTGCTCTAGGGCAGGAGGGGGGAGAAAAATTGTTCTCCTTGGCCTCTGAGGATAGGATGAGACGCAATGGGCTTAAATTGCAGCCAGAGCGGTTGAGGCTGGACATTAGGAAACACTTCGGCTGTGTCTAAACTGGCAAGTTTTTCCGCAAAATCATCTGCTTTTGCGGAAAAACGTGCCAGCTGTCTACACTGGCCGCTTGAATTTCCGGAAAAGCACTGATGATCTCATGGAAGATTGTCAGTGTTTTTCCGGAAATACCATGCTGCTCCCGTTCGGGCAAAAGTCTTTTTCCGAAAGACTTTTGCACAAAAGGGCCAGTGTAGACAGCACAGTACTGTTTTCCGCAAAAAAAGCCCCTATTGTGAAAATGACGGCTTTTTTGCAGAAAACCGCGTCTAGATTGGGGAAAGTCCAGTTCACTTCCATGGCCTTCATTCCCTCTACTAAATCCCATTGTTCTGAGGTAAGGGAGCGTCTTCACTGACAGGGAGTTTGGATCAGCTCCCACCCGTGGGCCTGATCCTGAGAGGAATCTAGCAATGCCCAGTCCACTCAGCAGCTTTGGTTAGGGTTACCATCTTTGCTTGGACATATTCTTGGAGGTTTCATCACAGGACCTAAGCTTTAATGCCTGGAGGCCCCAGGACAATCCTGGAGGGTTGGTGAGCCTAACTTTAGCTGCTTGGTGCCTTGAGGGCCAGGACTGGCCTTTGGGCTAGCGCTTGCTCGAGGCCTGATTCTGATACAATTCCCTCCCCCCCCCCCCCCCCCCCCCCACACACACGTCCTCCTGCCTCCTCCACCATGCAGAAAGATGGCGGCGCTTCCTCAAAATGCGGATTAGTGTTGGCGACGCGCCGAGCTGAGCCCTACCAAACTCATTCCACTGAGCAGCCTGGAGAGGCCAGGGGAGAAAAAAAGCTCCCTGTCCAAGACACATCAACTGTTCATACAAACTCATGGCTCCCCAGCAGCAGGGGAACAGCTTTGAGGACCACTTAGCACCTGGCAGGCCATAATGCCTTGCTCATAATGAGCAGGCCTGCTGCCGATCCCTAAAAGGATTGGTTATTGTCAGATAATATAAAGGTTCCCCCTGCTTTCCCTTTGAATGCAGGCATCTCCCTGTGGTTAGGATAGAACAGAATAACCCACTGATGTTATTGCCACCTGCAAATTCGCTGGGCTTTCTCTGCAGCACGTAATTAAACTCAGCGCCAGGGTAACCGACAGCATCCATCGCAGCGTATTAGAAAGGAGGGAAAGAAAATGGAGGGGGGGGGGGGGGGAATGTGTGGAGAAAGGGGAAGACGGGAAACACGATAAACCCCAGCCAGGCTCTCTCTGTATTGCTGTTCTCTGTGCAGCGTGGCTGCTGCCTGGTTTAAAGTGACTCCGCTTCTTATGGAAACAGAGAGGAGGTATTAAAAAAAAAAAAAAAAAAAAAAAAAACCACAAGACACAGAGAGCTTCCTTATCTCAGGGAGACAGTTGTCAGGAATCACTTTGACTGAGTCGTTTTGTCTCCATGCTTTTTTTGCTGTCAAGCAGGCCTCAGGACATGGATCAAAGGAGAGGCGCCGAGCGCGCGCTGAAACTTCTGATCCCTTCTCGGTACAGACGCTCCAGTGGCAGACAGCTCTCCGCGACATCAAATGGAAGGAGAGGCGAGGGAGGAAAGAGAGATGGGAGAGGGAGAAGGAAAGCGGGGAGAGAAACGAGAGGAAGGAGGAGAGGAAGAAAAGACGGAGGGCTGCGTGGGCTGGGAAGGCATCAGTGTGTGCTGTCCCCAACTAAGTGCCTGGGCTCCGACCCCACTCTCTCCCTCTTCCCCCAACTGGTGTCTGGAGCACCTACAAGGGGTTGCTTCAGGCAGTTCTATAGAAAGCCAACTGGCAGCAAGGCGGGCGTTTGGCAGACAGAGGGGGCAAGCAGAGAGCCTGACAGTGACACCTTCGGGGGGCCAGATTTCCAGCCGGTGCAGGGGGGCAGCTTTCACCTCTTGGGAGACGCTTGCTGCTTGAGAAGGGCTGAGAGTGGCAGGTATGGAGTTGGGTTTTCTTCCCTCATGCCCTTTCCCCTGCTCTGAGCTGACCAAGGGGCTGCAACCCTGCCTGGACGGGGGCATATGGTCCATAAGGACCATCTTTGTATTGTGAATGTGCAGCGCCTAGCACCATGGGGCCCTGGTCTGGGACTCCCAAGCGCTATGGTAATAGATAGATAGATAGATAGATAGATAGATAGATAGATAGATAGATAGATAGATAGATAGATAGATAGATAGATGGGTTGTTTGGAGAGAGAGAGAGAGAGAGAGAGAGAGAGGATGTGTGTGTAGATAGATAGATAGATAGATAAACAGCAGCAAGAAAGACATTTTCCTGAGGCTGGCCTTGTCTGGTTGAGTCTCATTCCCGAGACCTGCACCATTCAGCGCTTTGTGTCCATCATTGCATTGCACCCTGGGTCTTACCCCAGAGGAGTCCTAGAAACACCAGCCGCATGGGGGACGGGAAAGGTCACGGATGCAGCCCTGCCAATGCCCCACCCCTTGCCTTTGAAACTGACTCAGTGGGAGGTGCCCCTTCCACCCTCCCACCAGGCGAGCCCAACTCAATGTGCGTGCGAGGAAGGGGACTCGGCCGTCCTCGATTACTGCCAATAGGGTTCAGGAGCCAAATGGGGACCAGCTTCTTTACCACAAAACAGCCAATCCTTTTGGGCTCTAAGCTATTCTTTATTTTTCCCTTGAGCCTTGGGTTGGCCATCTGGGACAGTCTTTGGGGGACGAACTCGAGCTAGGATCAGTCCCTACCAGCTGCAAGCCTCTTCCATAAAACTTGTTTATTTCCTTTCAAATTCCAAGGAGCATTCTGTGGATTTTCCTATTGCTACTGAGCCAGATTAGATCCTCCCTCCACCAACCCTTCCCTGTGTGGCTTATGATCCCCTTTCAGGTACTTATTCTCTGCCATAAGATCCCCCTCATCTCCCAAATGGACAGGCTTAAGGACTGACCCTAGCTTATCACGGGAGCGAAGACCATCTGCACCTTTGATCAGTTTACCAGTTGCCCACCCCAGGCCCTGCTAGAATTGCTGATCTTCAGCCTCTGCTGTACATTGATCTCTTGCATGCCTGTCGGATGGGGGAGGGGAGAAAGCATCTTTCAGGGGGAGGCCCAGCTGCATACATGCTGCTTCGCTTGGGCTCATCTCCATGCCAACATCTAGGCAAGGTGGCGAGGTCCTGCCCAGCCCCTAGCTATGCCACTGAGGGCCAGAAAAGCTGACTGGCCCCATGGAGCATAGAGGCTCAGCAGAGTATCGTTACCTTGCCTAGAGTCTGTCTTGTGTGTGTGATGGGGGAGAGGCCCCGTCCAATGTTCAAAGAGCTGGCACAGCTTATCCACAGCCCTTCCCAAAATGCAACTCTGCTTACCCACAGCCCTTCCCGTAATGCATCTCTGCCCGATTACACCCCCCAGGGGATGAAGGCAACCCTCATGCCCCACTGCAACATGCCAAAAGCCGGTCCATGTGCCACCCATCCCCACCATTGCACCCCAACCCCCACCTGCCCTGCCAGTGCAGGTCGCTCACCCATTGTGCCAGCAGGAGGCGCTCCACAATGAAGTGAGCAGGCAGCCTGGATGCAGTGGCGGGGTGAGGGGAAGCGCTCTCGTTTGCTCTTTGCACCCTCTGCTCAAAGGCCCTGCGTCCCAGGGGCTGGTAGCCCCCAGGAGCACTCAGCAGCAGGGCTGGGAGGGGGCGAAGTCGGGACTCATGCCAATGACAAATACTCTTCCCTCCGACGGACAGCGCCAAGATTTTGGCTGCTGCTGCCCAAGGCAGTGCGGGAGGGCTGGTGCCCCAACCAAGAAAGGGACTTTTCCCGACCCCCTTCCGTTCCCACTCCTCACTGAGCATTTTTATTAACTCTGCCAGCGCTGGGCCCCGGCAACACGCCGCTGCTGCCAACTCATTGCACCGCACGATGTACAGCCTGCTTGACAATGGTGACGGGGCAAAATCAACACTCGTCGAGATGGGAGGGGTTGGGGCAGGAGGGAAATCTACTTGTAATATACGGTGGGGTTGTGCCCATCTCTCCTGCCCAACAGGACTGCCTCTGGGCCCGGCCCTTAGCAAGGTAAAAAGTCTGCAGCATAGCATTTAGGGCCTGATCCCAAGGGTGCTGAGTATGTGCAGCACCCCAGGAAATTAATGCGCCAAACACATGTCTCCGTGTGTAACCCTCAGCATCAGGCCCTGCTTACGCAAAGAGAAAGAGCCGGGCTTCGGCTTAAAACTGAATCCACTGGAAGCAATCGCAAGTAGATCCTCTCTTTTTTCTCAAAGACTGTTGGGAAACTGGTCAAGCTGCAGCTGGATTTAAATGTGCACATACAAACACAAATGTACATACACTTCTGCCCTCCCACACTCCTTTGCACATGTGTGAGCATGCATGTGAATGCATGTATTCGCATCTGAACCCATGCAAATGCACACCCCTCTACACGTGTGCATGCATGAGTGCACACAACATATGTGTATTTGCATGGGTCCATGCACACAACATACATGTGCATGCATAGATGCCCACACGCGGCATACATGTACACGCATGAGTGCATGCACATATACATGCATTCAGGCATTTATAGTCTATTTGTCTTAACATTCTTTCAATTTAAGCTTCTCTATCTAGGAGCCCTCCTTCCTGGGCAGCCTTCTTCTGCACTGTGGCCTTTTTGATTCCTTTCACAGCTCAGCACCCGCTCCCAAGTCCCTGGGTTGTGGCAGCCCTGCGGTAAAACACTCGCCTCTGAATTCCAAAGGTCGCTTGGCAATGCCTGTCACCCGTCTGGATTCTGTATTAATTGCTAATCTCTCATTTTCTCTCGCTCTCTATCTGCCCTGCCTGCCTTGTCTCGAGTTCCCTTAATAATCATAAAGAAGGGCAAATCCGGCATTTGAATTCTCCAAGTCCATGTCTCCCAGCCAAGTCAGGAGCTCAATCACTCTTAACCACCTCCGCGCAGAGAAGAGGCAAAGCCCAGAGGACCCGATGAAGAGCTCTGCGTAAGCTCGAAAGCTTGTCTCTCTCCCCAACAGAAGCTAGGCCAATAAAAGATATTCCCTCATCTGCCTTCTCTTTCTACAACCCAGAGGAGACAGACTTCGAACGAACTAGCCTACGGGGGGAAACATACTGCTTGCATGGCAACCATCGACCACAGCAATGCAATTCTAGCTGTACAGATGTGATCCTCGCTATCTTGGCCTGGCTTCCCATCAGAAACCAAGATCTGCTGCCACACTGGGCAGAGGAGGTATCATTTCAGCGTGTTGGGCAGTTCAGAGATCTATGTGAGTGAGTCTGTTAGACAAAGAAATAGGCTCAGGATTCCTAGAGGCAGATAATTAAAATGTATAACTAGGTGTAATCATGGGCCATAGGAGGACTGTATATGGGACCTTTTTCTCTTCTCCCCTCCTCCCCTCTTTCACTGTTCTTTCCTTTCCCCTTCCTATACTTCCTTTCCCTTTCTCCCCTCTGTCCTTTTCCCGACTGCTTAGATTACCATGTAACATGGGAATGATGGGGCTGATCCTGCATCGATCAAAGTCAGAGGCAAAGCTGCGTTCAATGGTTCACGATTGGGCCGTTTTCTTGGAAACAGTTCAGCGTGCCAAATGCTTGTCTGTCTCAATATCACCTCACAACTCTCTGTGCCTCGCTGTACACATGGCTGTGTGTATACCTGCTTCTAGTTTACATTAGGGTGCACAGATATCTTTACTCTGCCAGCATAACATAAATAAGAATCAGGACATAGATATGTCTGTCCCTATATAGGATATATCTGTGTAATATCTAGAATAGACACCACATTATTCTGAATGCATTTAAAGTAATAGGTTAGGGTCCGGTGATCAAAGCTGCCTAGGGATTTGGACACGCTACTATCATTTGTTTCCTATGAGAACTGGGTATCTAAATCCTTTAGGCAGCTTTTGAAAGCTTGGCTGTATTTTCATACCTACTAATGCTTGGGTGTGACACGAGATGCATGCCAGACGCTGCAGATGCTTGTGCATGCTTTTACTCACAGGGTGTGACTTTACTCTTGGGGGGCAGCTTTCCTAGAAGCGGGGCCACTGTTTGTATGGCTTACGCACATACTATAGAGCAAGGCAATAATGCTGAATGGACCTATGGGGAATATTTATGGTTTGACCATATGGGAAACGTTGAAAGAAAACACGAAAGGGCTGGGCTGCAACAGTTTCTCAGGCCCCCCACATATGAGCCTCCCCCTCCCCCCGACTTCTTTCGACCCTATAAACAAAGTAATTAGAAAGAAGTCAAATAAATATGTGTCTCTTTTCACATGAGAAAAATGTTCCATTCTCCCTTTTTCTGGTAGACTGTAGCTGAGGTGTCTAATTGACAAGAGCAGATGGCTTTGTTTGGTAAAAAACTTAAGTGGAGTGGGTGGAGGGGAAAAGCTTTGCAGGGCCATGTAGGTTAAAAGTTTACAGAGACAGAGCTGGATTTGATACTGAGAAACAGAGAGTGCCAAAGGGGTCAGGAAAGCCAGCATCTCTGAGGGGGAAAAAGAGGGCTTCAATTCCCCCCGCTTTTCTAAAGGACACGGATTGGGTCACACACACCCATTCCACAAGATGCTGCATCTTGATGGGACTTGCACATGCTCCCCTTCACTGGGAAAAAGCAGCTCAGCCTCCCAAATCAAAAACCAGGAGGGGTAGCAGTTTTCCAAGAAGTCTGGAGGGAGGGGCCATCAGGAGAATAATGTTCCCCTAGAGACACTGCCACAGGCGAGAAATATGGGGCATAACAGCAGGGTAGGGGGGCCAGCAGAGTGAATGGAAAGGTGGATACTGGACAGGAAGAATGGAAGAGAGGGGAGATGAACGTGAGTGTAGCACAGATCCAAAAGGGAAAGAGAAAAGGAAGGAAGAGAGGAGAAAGCTAAATGGATGGGCAGCATAGGAATGGGAGAAAAACCGTGGACTGGAAGGTCAGAATGGGGACAGGAGAGAGGAGAAAGCAGGGTGGGAGGAGGGAAGAATGGGACAGAGAGTTAAAAGACAGGAAAAGTGAAACAAAAGACAGAAACGTGACAAGAAGAAAACAAGAGAAAAGCAGGAAAGGGGGGAAAAAAACCCCGAGTGGGATGGCACCGAAGCGCATCAGAGCTAAAGACTATTAAAAGAACATGTTTCTACACCAAGATAAGCCGGAGAAATGAATCCTTATCCTTCCAAAACCAACCCTTTAAAATTCGAGCGAGAGAAGGGTCTCCTTTCAGGGAAACGGGAAATCCTTAATGCTTCCTCCCTCAGCAACTGTAATGCCAGGATGTTCCCAATCTGCTTTGAGGGATGGAAAGATTAAGAATAATAAAAAAATTGCAATAAAATATGTGTGAACGAGGGGGTAATTGTGGACAAATGCAGCATTCAAATTCATTTTTCAGCTCTTTTACACACCATTTCAATCTTATTTTCTGCTTGTTAATGAGATCTTGTTGGTTGGGGTGGGCCAGGCTGCCCAGTAGCGCTTGGGTAATTGCACATAATTTTCTCTCTACTAGTGATTTGCATCAGATTTTTTTCCCTAATTCTTTGCTATTTAACCCCCCCTCCAAATCTTGCCCCCTCCTCCCATTCCCTCCCCAGCCCAGCAAGACTCATTTTAAATGCTTATTATAGGCACAGTGTCTCCAACAAAAAAAAAAAGAAAAGGAACCAGACGGAAAGGTTTTGTGTCACCGACGAGCGAGCGAGCGAGCAAGCGAGCACTGTCTCTCCGGAGCCAGGAACTGTTTGCTAACCCCCTACCCAGCCAACACCGTGTCCCTCCCAACTGCCAGGCTTCCCAAAAAGGACTTAGATGGCTAAATCCATCCTTCCACCAGCATCAGCATCATTACGGCCAGGAAGCTGTGACTGAGCCAGGTTCTGCACCTCTGAAATCAATAGAAATGTTATGGTGGATTGCTATGGGAGTAGGATTAGATCCTAGATGGGAGATGCTGAAGGGTGGACAGGGATCGTGCTGCAGAACTGCTGTCTTGACTTCAAAACACCCTCAAAGATGTTGGAGGGTCAGAGCTGGGTTAATCTCTAGGATGGAGGGTCTCAATCATCTGACCACCGGTCCTTTCCCTCTCCACCCACCCACTCTTTGGCTGGAGGGACTGCAGGAGACGGTCCCTTAGCAAACCGGAGCCTCTCTGAAGAACTCGGGGAACGGCAGAGAACGTCCTTCCTTTCCTGTTTCGGAGCCTCTTCTCCTTTCCAGAACAGAATGCTGAGTCCCTCCTTAAACAGTGCCAGGATGCGGTAGTGGGGGTGGGGCTCGAGAATCTCTCTCCACCCCCACTCCTCGTTCTGTTTCTTTAAAATGACGGTGCATTTGTGGGGAGGGGAATGCTCACAAAAGGGAGGCAGCCTCCAGGGGGAGGAGGCCACTAACAGGGCATAGCAGCAGGCACTCGACGCCCTAGATGACGACACATCAGGCAGGAGGACGGAGGCAGGCAGGGTACCAGCTGGCGTGTGGGTTTGGAGATGAGGACAGCATGGTAGGTTCAACTCACTGCGCAGCCTCCCATGCAGAAGTGTGTGCTGCTGGGAAAGCCGTTCAGAGCGTTAACTTGTCCCTTGATCTTATTACTTAATCTCTCCCTGGGTTTGTCTCCCTTCTCCACCTTGCGGAGCTCTGCTCAGACATTGGAGCAACATCGGCCTGGCGGAAGGAGATCACAAGTCACCAATTTAGCCTGATAGATTCTCTGACTTCTGCAGTCAGTGGGGCAACCTTCTGAAATGGATGGGGACCTAGCCCTCAGAGATCCAGGTTCTGGGTCTGGGACGAGCGCCTCCTAAGCCACCCGGGTGGGTTGTCGTCACTGAGTCCAGTCTGACAGATGTACAAGGACTCATCTGGCTGCAGCTGGCTGGACTATGGTGTTAGGTTTGTTGAACAAAAAGCCTTCAGAGCATGATCATTAGCGGTCTCCTATCGAGGCTGCCCCAGTGTAAAACCCGTCACAGATGAATTCTCAAGTTACTGTAAGCTCTCTCATGAAGGATCAGGACGGGGGCTGGATTGAGTTATGCAGGGGTTTACTGATGCAGGACCATCCTTCGTCTCATTGAGATCAGGTCTCTTAGGTGGATTGCCACGTAAAATTAATTGTGTGCGGGAGGAGGGGTCTTAATCCAGCATCTGTCCAACGGTGGGAGGAGAAAAAGGGGCCCCCAGTAGATTTGGGAAGGCAAAGCTCAGGACAGCAACAGGGTGCTGCTGGTCAAGACAAAGGTGCTTTGACATAGATGTGGTGCGGCCCTTGGACTAGAACATGAAGGGATGCCGAGGGTCCAGACTGAGGTGCAACAGCAGAGCAAGCCCCATCTGGAGGTCCCAGGACTGGAACAGAAGGGAAAGCTGCAGGTCAGGAGTGGGATGCCGTGTGTAGTGACCAAGCATCAGCACTGGACTAGCACGGTGTGTTGCAGGCCCGGAGTGCAGTGCCCCAGAGGGAGGGAAGAGGGTGAGACCAGCAGGGGGCGCTGTGACTGAGCCTGGAGGGGGTTCGGCAACACCGTTTGGAGGCGGATTATGCAGCAGCCCACTGGCAGTGCTGGCATTCCCTCGCTAGCACCAACCCGCACCAGGTGTAGACAAAACACACACAAAGGGCTACCATTTTCCACGGGCGTTAGGCAAAACGTTTGGCAGCTTCTGCTCCCTCTGTCTGGGAGGGGCTCAAGCCTGAGGAGGCTGGATCTAATCCCCCTTCTCTCTCGTGAGAATGGAAACACAGTGCCTGGCTTATAGAATTTCAGCTGCCAGCACCAACCCTGTCTAGTAGGTTCTGGCCGGGATACCCAATCCAGAGGTAATCAGAGAGCATTCCCCGTGGCAGCCAATACAGAGGGCTCCTGCTGTGACTCAGGGGCAGGCCCCCCACCTCTGTCTGTCTCCTTGCCCAGCCTGCAGAGAAAGCTTCCCCCTATTGCTGTCGAGGGATGAAACCAGAGAACTGTCTCTTTGCGGCTCATACTGGTCAAGTTTTCCGTCTCCTACAACCCCTTTTGTTTACTCCTACCAACAGTGGGCAGCCATTGCAAATGAAGAGATAGATTGAAAGACAAACAGACAGCTTTATAGACAGATAGAACGGTACAAATAGTTTATCTGTAGGGCTGTGGAGGGTTGCATGACTTACATGAAGGGTAGTCAAAGTGCCCAGCTGAGAAAGGACTCCGGTGTCTCCAATTGGCATTGCCAACCGGGCCATTAAGAGTCTGGTTGGCAGCAGAGCGGGGGGCTCAAAGCTAAGGCAGACTCCCTGCCTGCCCTGGCTTCATGCTGCTCCTGGAAGCGTCAGTTTCCCGTGGCCCCTAGGCACATGGAGCAGCCAGAGACTGGGAAACTCTGCTTACTGGCCTCACGCCAAGTTCCATCTTCCACATCTCCCATTGGATAGGAACTGTGACCAATGGGAGCTGCAAGAGGCAGTGGTTATGGGCACAAGGGCAGTGCATGGAACTTCCCTGGCTGATCATGTGCCTATGGACTTCAGAGACCTGGTAGCTGCTTCCTGGGAGCTGTGGCACGTGCCACCAAGACCCCAACCCCCTGCTTCAGCCTGGATTCCTCTTCCACACTCCAAATTCCTCACCCCAGCTCCATCCTAGAGCCTGCAATCCTAGCTGTAGCCTTCATTGCCCCACATCTTAGCCTGCTGTCTCACCTGGAGCCCTCTCCTGTACCCTGGGCCAACCCAGAGCTTCCACTCCAGCCCAGAGTCTATACCTCTTCCCACATCCCAATCCTCTGCCACAGCCCAGGGAAGGTGAATGAGGGTGGGGAAGACTGAGTGACAGTCGGAGTGGAGCAAAAAGAGAGCAGGGCCTCAGAGAAGGGATGAGACATGGGTGGGGCCTCAGGGCAGGAGTGGGGCTGGGGTGTCCAGTTTTGTTCAGATACAAAGTTGGAAACCCTATTTCCAAGTAAATTATGCAGGTTGTCTTCCAACGAGGACCAATAAAACCTTTACCCCACCCCAGCCTATCACGTATTCTGCATGTGTAAATATGTTATGGGAAAGAGACTTTATGAATGCCTTGTAGATTTTTATTCCCATTACCAGGACTATTTCTTGTATCCTTCTGCCTTTAAAACCAAAGGTCTTGGTTACCACAAATCTGATTGTGTAGCTCAAAAGGACAAAGCGGAGGTAAAACGAACGAGTATAAAATACCGATAACATAACTGAAAACAGGTTTGCTAGACACAAAAATCTGGATATATTTACATGTGGATACCTTGGGCTTTCTAGCGTTATAAGTGAGTGCTCTGAATCTCACCTTTTCCACTGCATCAAGACCCCATTTCTTCAAGGGGACTTGAAGAACAAGCAAGATCGTGGGCTTTACGTTTTTAAAGGCTAAAAGACTTTTACTGGTCTGGGACTCTCTCTTATCCACCTCCAAGGCCTGAAGGCAGGATAATCTGGGGTCGGGGTAAGCATAGAAAGAGCCATTTCTCTGGTAGGTTTCTAAAATAAGTTTTTCCATAACTAATGGGAGAGAAACAAAATTCACTATGATGTGATGTTGTATAAATGTTGTATTGGGATGCATTTGAGATGACCTGGGCAGCTCACACATGGAAGCTTCTTCATTTGTAAGGAATGTGTTTTTTTTCCAAAATCAGGCTAATGTATTTTCTACATTAAAGTATATCATAACTTATTCCCTATATGCAGAGTCATAAAGGAGTCCCTACCCATACTCCTCTTTTTGTTAGTACATTTCTTGATCAGTTAATAGTCCAGGACAGCATTTCTAAGCTGTCACATTTCCAGGGAAATCAATGATATCTTGTGGCAATGAGTTCCACAGGTTTATTATTGCAGATGGGTGGAAAACTGTATTCACTGTAAGCTATGCACTTTTGCTGCCTCTCAGGAGAGATGCCAGTGCCATCCAGCTGATTAGCAAAGTGCCCACAGCTAGATTTTTTTGTTTCTACTGATGGTGCACATACACACGTCTTGGTGCACATAAACATTTTTATTCTGCAACATAGATGGGAAAAATCCACACATAGATGGAAAAGATTAGAGGGAACATTGGTAGAGAACCAAAATTTCATCCCCTGAATACTCATGAAATTTCAAAATGTGGTTTTGTTTTGAATCAGAATCAAACCCAAACATTTCAAAATTCTCCATGCTGGAAAACTGAGAAAAATACCATTTTGGATCAGTTGTAATATTTCAATTAGATTTTGACCTTTTCTAAATATATTATCATATATAATATAATAAAAAAAATTGAAAGGAAAGATCATTTCAAAACAAAATATCAAAACATTCAAAATTAAAAAAAAATCAAACACATTTAGATCCAAAAATGTAGAAATAGGAATTGTTTGGAAGAAGTTCTTTAATCTATAAAATATAAGAGGTCAGACTACATAATCCCAGTGGTCTCTTCTGCCTTTGGAATTTAGAAATCTATGAAATGGGACTTTTCTGCGCTGTTGGAACTTGGTTGCTGTTTTTCTCCTAAATCAAATTTCAGCAAAACCAACACAATTTTAACAGAATTGCATTATCCAGTAGGAAAGGGTTCAGTCAAAGTTTTTACTGCCAGCCCCATTAATTAGGCATCGTGTTAAAAGTTTGTCTTTGTATCAGTTTTAAATGTGTTGTACTGTTACCTTAAATACTCCCTTCTTTTTCTCTAGACCGGTAATTTTTACATACCTCTGTTATGACCCTTCTTATTTGCTTTCTCTCGAAACTGAACGGTTCCAACCTTTTCATTTCAAATGCTTACTAAAAATCTTCCTGTAGTTTCAATTAAATAAATTATCCTGCACTTCTTGTCTTAAACAGTGCTGCTGAACACTCATAGGTACGTCTACACTGGCATGATTTTCCGGAAATGCTTTTAACGGAAAAGTTTTCCCTTAAAAGCATTTTTGGAAAATCGCATCTAGATTGGCAGGACGCTTTTCCGCAAAAGCACTTTGAGGGTTACAGGAATCTAGACGTGGTTTTGCGCAAAACCATTTTAGCCATCTGGGCTTTTTTGCACAAAACAGTACTGTGCTGTTTACACTGGCCCTCTTGCACAAATGATTTGCGCAAGAGGGCTTTTGCCCGAACAGGAGCAGCACAGTCTTTCCGCAAGAACATTGACAATTTTACATTAGATCATCAGTGTTCTTGCAGAAATTCAAGCGGCCAGTGTAGACAGCTGGCAAGTTTTTCCGCAAAATCAGATGATTTTGAGGAGAAAACTTGCCAGTCTAAACACAGCCTTAGGGTGCGTCTACACAACAGTGTTATTTTGGAATAATGGCCGTTATTCCGAAATAACAATGTGAGCATCTAGACAGCAATTCTGTTATTTTGAAATAAATTCGAAATAACTGACGGCTTATTCCCACTTCTGTAAACCTCATTGTATGAGGAATAGCGCCTATTCTGAAATAGCTATTTCGAAATAGCTGTAGCGTGGACACTCCCCTGCTGCTATTTCAAAATAGCTCCTCCCTAGGGGTCTAAATCAAGGTAGCACATCCACTTTAGAGGAGACTGCCTCGGACTCATTTCAAGGCTTCTCTGTAGTGTAGAGGTGCTATTTCAAAATAAGCTATTTCTGAGTATTTCTTCCAGAACAGCTTATTCCGAAATAAGTGTGCAATGTAGACGTATCCTCACTATATGTACATATGACTATGTAAAAGCACACTAACCAGCTTTCTGTGCACATCCACATGGTCTATGTGGAACAGTGAATGCACAACACATTACTGCACATTGGAAATCAAATCCCTGTAGTGCACATTACGTCAGTGCATAGACAAGCCCTTAAAAACAAGCCACGTTTCAGCTATGTTTCACTGGTGAGCAAAAGCAAGAGTGTAAAGCGCTTTGGAATCTTTCAGGCTAATAGAAGCGAGGTGAGTACAACTCGTTGTTACCCATTGACGTATGATAAATGTCTTATTACAGCTAAAAAAAAAAATATGCATATGGGACCCAGAGTACGACACATCAGAGAAGGGAGAAAATTAAACGCTGTCTGACAAATCTGGGGATATTTTGGATTGACAGAAAATTAGACTTAATAGTCCAGGTAATTCAGTGTTAAAGACTGGAGACACCATAGTGGGCCAAATTCTCAGCTTGTGTAAATCCTTCTAACTCCATTGACTTCAGTGGAGCTCACCACGTGTGGATCTAGCCCTGGGAGTTTTTGAACCTCACTCTACCCCCACCCCCACAAACGATTTAGTCCAGTGGTTCTCAGGAGCCCCACATTCTATCCTGAGCTCAGGGAGGTTGTGATCAGAGGTGATTCACCAGGTACCAGTTTGGCCTGGTAAGTTCAATACAGATGTGCTCTGATCTTTTATTTGAACAAACATACAGGGAACGCACCTTGTCTCTCTCACAGTGCATGTGGTTTTCTTATTCATGAGGATGTCAGACAAAATCAATCACATCACAATTAGTTCCAGGTAGAAACGGGAACCAAAATTCCAGACCAGACATCCCCGAACTTTGAAACGCTCAGACCTTGGTTGGCATGGGAACTTCTCAGCCAGGCCCATCTCTGTGATGGGCTGGAACAACCTCCCCTCGCCCTATTCCCACCAACCTTCCATTGGATGGCTCAAGCAAATCTCTGTCCTTTAAATCTCTATTCTCAGGAGCAGAGTGTGACATCTGAAACAAACAGGATCTGAGCTTCGTTATAGGATGCAGAACCTCAGATGCAATGACTCAGGCTGGGTGGCTGGACAGACAGACATGTTGAGGGTCCCTGAGAGCATGCAATGATGACTCTGCCGTAACAGTGTTGGACAGCATAAAGCCGTTCCTCTCCCATAGGATCTGGGCTGGCCAAAGGCCAGAGAAGGAGAACAGAACAGCACTGCATACCTGCGGAGAGAGGCCGTTGCTGACGGGGTTCATGTGATTGGCAGGAGCTGCAGGGTTCATGAAACTGTCCGAGTAGCTGGAGAAGCTGTGTCGGGCCCCGTAGGCAGAACTGGTATCAGCAGCAGCAGCAGCTGCCAGCCCTCCCTGGTGCATGGTGGATGGTGGCAGGGGCTGGGGTCTGTGCACTGTGCTGCCCCCATCTGTGAAGAAATCATGCAGAGGTAAACATTCATGAGACATGACCATAGGCCATGGGAGTCTGAGATGCTCTGGTCTCCACCAGGCCTCTTTGCTCCTCATCTCAGGAGCTCTCTCTTTTTTTACAACAACAGCTTCTCTCTTGCAGGCTGGTCTAGACCAGATGATTTGAGATTTTCTCCATTTGGAGTTCTCTATTCCCCTAGGTCAGGAGATCCAGGAGCATCCCCCAAATTCCACTCTCCCCACCCCACAATATTTCAAAAAAAATTCTTTCTGCAACATTGCCCCTTTCTCCATGGTTGGGTGTGTCTACACTGCAGGGCTTAACTCGAAATAAGCTACACAACTTGAGCTACGTCTTTCGAAATAGCTTATTTCGAAATTGGGAGGGTCTACACAGCACTTATTTTGAAATAGAGCCCTCTTCTTCCGACTTCCCTTTCTCCTTGTACAATGAGGGTTACAGGAATCGGAGGAAGAAGTCCTCAAGCGTGACAGTATTTTGACATTATTTCGAAATAACTGCCTGCTGTGTAGACCTGGACAAAGTTATTTCGGAATAGCGCTAGTTATTTCAAAATAGTGTGGCAGTGTAGACATACCCTTAGAGAGGATGGAGCAGCTGAAGGGAGAAAGGGACATTACGGACGATTCAAGCTATAAAGAAATATGCAGGAAACATAAGGCATGAAGTGATGTTGGTCTGAAGTCCCTGAGGTTGTAGGATCCTTTGTTAGGAACCAATCCAAGCTCCTTCGAATCAACAGAGGCTTTTCCATTGACTTAAATGGCCTTTGACTAAAATCCCAGCATTTTCCTGGCCAGAAAGCCAGCTCTAGTGTCAAAACCAAGGGGTTTGAATTTGGACCCCAGAGTCAGAGGTTACCTGTCAGCTGCTGCCCAGTGCCTAAAGCTTTGTGTGTGTGGAGAGCGTTTTGCTGTTAAATGGGATCCAATGCTATTCTCGGGTGACCTGCTACAGCTGCTGCTGGTGCAAAATTGGTCAGAGCTGGCCATGGTTTTTCAAATTTAGATGATAGTTTGAAGTTATTTTTAAAGGGGAAAAATAGAGAGAAAATGTTGCACATTCTCCCACCGGCCCAGTTTCCTGGTTAATGCAGCTGCCCAGAGGTTTGCCCTTGGCTGGGAGGCCAGTGTTTCACTCCGCTGAGCCATTTGGATTCATTAGTCTGCACTCTCCGGCCACGTCTGCACTAGGAAGTTATTTCGAAATTACTAAATTCGACTTGAGAACTCCCGATTTAACAAATTTGAGCTTGCATGTATCTCTATGGGGAAAAATTGAATGGAGTCCGAGACGGGCTCTGTTAAGGTGGACACTATCAGAGCCCCTGGAAGCAGTCTGGGGAGCTGTGGGAGGCCTCCTGGAGGCCAATTAATTCGAATTAGCAGCACCGGCACGTCCACACGAACATAATTCAGTCTTACAGGTTCGGAATTAGTGTTATTCCTGATGTAAAGCAGGAGTACAGAATGTGAATTCCACAGCCCGTTATTCTGAAAAAATGGGCTTGGTAGTATGGACGCACGACTTACTAATTTGAACTGGGGGGCGTATTTTGGACTATGGTCCTAGTGTAGACCAGGACTATGTGGCATGGAAAATGGAGCAGCCATAGTTCCAGGATAACTTGATGTGGGAAGAGGGACCTGTGGACATTAAGAAGACTGGCTTTGCCTGGTATCCAGACTGGAAATACTGAGCTTCCATCAGCCTGAATCAAATGTTGCCCTCTTGATCAAGGCATAGAGCAAGTGCTTCAAAGGAAGGCAGTGATGGGAATGTGGAGTGGCAGGGTGGTCTGTCTGGGGGAGTGGAATAATAGTTGAGAGCAGACCAAGAAATACCCATTACCCTGGTAGTCGGTGCTCACCTTGGGAAATGGTGGTGGTTGGGTAGGTGGCATCTGGCAGCTGGTAGGGTGGTAGAGTCGGCATTCCAGTTGGCGGAAAGCCCCCTGGCAACAGGTGATTAAAAGCTGCCAGCTGATTGGCTCCTGCTTGCTTGCGCCACCTGGCTCTTCGGTTACTGAACCACACCTGCAAGTGAGGACAGGAAAGAGAAAGGGTGAATTGTGCTGGGTTCCATCCATTGCAGGGATTGTCCTGTTTCACTCTGATTTCTGATGCTCTTCCTGGTCAATATCGACCAGAGCACCAGAGGGTGGGCAGGTGAGAGAGAGGCAGAGAATAATCCAGCACTTAATGCACTGGCCTACAACTGGGGTGAACTAGGTTCAAGTTCCTGCTTTGGTCCACACTTCCTGCGTGACCCTGGACAAGGCTCCCTGTGCCTCAGTTTCCCATCTCTGCATTGAGGATCATAGCAATGTCCTATGTTAGAAGAGTGCAGGGAGAAGAAGTACCTATATACTCGAGTATAAGCCGACCCGAATATAAGCCGAGGCACCTAATTTTACCACAAAGAACTGGGAAAAAATATTGACTCGAGTATAAGCCTAGGGTAGGAAATGAGGCAGCTACTGGTAAATGTAAAAAATGAAGATAGATACCAATAAAATTACATGAATATTTATTTCAAAGAAAAACAATAACCTAGCTCTGTAAGTGGAAAAGGGGGTCAACAAAAACAATATGGTATCAAAAATACCATAACTTTAAAAGTACAACAACTAGCTGTTTTCGTGTTTTTAGCTGAGGGAAACTTGCAGATGGCAACTCCCTCTCCACATATACCATTCCCCCGACACAGAGGATAAAATATTTCCACAATCCCTGGGCAGATCCTGCTTTCCATAAGGATTTTATCCTTTCCATTCAGGCCCCTTACCTTAACACGGTGATGGGTTCAGATACAACGGCAGTGGACGCCGCATGAGAGAAAGTCTAGTTACTAAGCCCTATAAAGAGAGCCACTATAAAGTAGCAGTATTGCTGTCATCTGGCCAATCTGCCTCATTATCTGGCAACTATGTGACTCGTGCTGCAGGGTTAGGTTACTATAATGGCAACATGGCTGCACTAAACAGAGGAGACTGATGAGCATCCCAGTGCCTATGTTTGACAAGCTAATAAGACAGAAAGAGAGCAGAAAGAGCACAGAGTTCTCCTAAGTCCTGTGCACTGCAACAAGCCAGCAGTCCTGGCATACGGCCTCCCTGCATTCGGTGCTGCAGCTCTGGGCTGCAGCTGATCTAAATTGCTGCTCATTAAAATAAACCCAGGATTTATGCATTTGCAAACTTGGGCTTGCATTGCCCCTGTTTTACCGCGGAGACTCAGGAGAGCTTTTCTAAGTGGCTACGTCTGCCCCGAGGTGTTTTATCACAAGCCATCTCCCTCCTCCATGGCAGGAAGGGCCGCTCGAGCCATTTCTAGGATTTGGTTTATTGTAGTGAATCGGCAGGGCTCTGAGGACCGATCCCTGTTTGGGGCTGAGAAGTATGCGGATAAGCTTTCAAGCCAGATGAGAATGCAGCTGCTGGACTCTGTGAGGCCTAAAGGGCTAGAAAACGTGATTAAATTTCACAGCGACGAGAAAAAAATGGAGCAAAAATCAAGAGTGAAAAGCATGGGGGGTGGGGAATGTCCTCCAGCAGGCTTTCAGGCTGCTCAGGGACAGATTAGGAGCTGGGGTGACAAGGTTGGGGGGCTGCAGTTCCCAAAAGCACCCTCTGTTTTAGTGAGCCAAAGCAAATCTCTTTGTGTGTGTGTGTGGGGGGGGGGGGGGGGGTGAAAATTCTGGGTCTGAATCTCCTTTCACTTAGCACCTGAGTCAACTGGGGTCTTTTCACAAGCTTTGGGTCAAACCCCTAACAAATATGTCCCTCACGGGCTACTTTGTGTCATATTGCATAAGCTTAATTTCCTGGGGTGAGGGGCGATGAGGAATGGGTTTTCTTTCATCTCTTCCCGTGTAAGCATGGTTGGATCTCTCTAATTGCAGGCACTCTGCTACTAACTAGGATGTAGGCTGGGGCACCATGGCTTGGGGAGGTTACAGCAACCAGCGAGGTTCAATATGGGCAAGTAGAGGGGAATAATTTCTTCCATATATTTGGAATTGGTGAGTATTGTGTCCAGTTTTGCATCCCCCACTATAGGAAGGATGTGGACAAATTGAAGAGAGTCCAGCAGAGGGCAATGAAAATGATATGGGGAATGGGACATATGACTTATGAGGAGAGGCTGAGAAAACTGGGGTTATTTAGTCTGCAGAAGAGAAGAGTGAGGGGGGATTTGAGAGCAGCCTTCGACTCCCTGAAGGGAGGTTCCAAAGAGGGTGGAGAGAGGCTGTTCTCAATAGTGACAGATGACAGAATGAGAAGCAACGGTCTCAAGTTACAGTGGGGGAGGTCTAGGTTGGATATTAGGAAAAACTATTTCACTAGGAGGGTGGTGAAGCACTGGGATGGGTTCCCTAAGGCAATGGTGGAAAATCTCCACCCACAGAGGTTTTTAAATCCAGGCTTTACAAAGCCCTGGCTGGGGTGATTTATTGGTCCTGTTTTGTGTGGGGAGTTGGACTTGATCACCTCCTGAGTTCTCTTCCAACCCTAATCTTCTATATTCTATGACACATATCTGGGTGGCAGGACTGATGGCCAAGGGCAGGGAAGACTTGCAGGCTGCAAGAGGAAGGAGATGGCCTTGTTGCAGGAATCTCTGAGGAGATTCTCTGGCCTATATTATGTCAGAGATCAGTCTAACGGATCATAATGGATCTTCTATGATTAAAATTGCTGACCCTGCAAAGGGATGGGGCTGTGAAATGGACTTACACTCAACGTGATCAAACAAGACAAAGGGGAAAAGCTCATAGAAGTGCTTGTTTCTAACATTCTAGCAAACTGTCTGTTTGCTACTGTCTATACACTCATGGATAACAGCCTACTACTGGTGTCATCTAACAGAGTTATTCCTTCAGAGGGGTAGCCGGTAGCTCTGGTTTTTGGAAGCTGTTGGGTCATAACTGTGAAAAAGAACATGGGCTGATCCTACATAGCCCCGTACGTCATGCAGTCCTTTAAATCAGGGCAAAGTGGGTGTGCCAAATTATAAATATTTTGTATTTCTGTGTGCAGATGAGAGGGAAAGAGATTTCCTGTCCTGCAGCATTTCTGAAATATTAAACAGTAGAAAAGTCAAAATTTCACAAACTGTGAATCTGACACATGCTTTTGGAATTAGACCAATCAAAGCATTTCATTTCTTTAATTTGGAAAGATTTCATTTCCATTTTGATCATTTTGCATTTTTACTATTCTTAGTATAAATTTTGAAACAAGAAAAACTTTGAACCAGAAAACTGGAATATTTCATTTTGAAAATGTCAGACTATATTTACACATTTTAAACTTTATTTTCCAATTATTTGAGTAAAATAATTTGAACTAGAAAACTGTTTTGACACATTTCTTTCTTTCTCTTTCTATAATTCATAGAAACATACTCTCTCTCACAGTTTTGGTTTTGAAAAACTGGCATTTTTCCAGCTAAAACTCATTTAATCAGAAAATATCTAAACAGCTTTACTTCCATAGCATCTTTCATTGGAAGATCTCAAAGCACTTTACAAATCATTCAGCTGCACAGCTAGAGCTAAGGATACATCTATATGAGCAAATGTTACCATTTATACTATAGTCATACTGGTATATCTCTCCATGGGCACACACTTATTTTGGAATCAAAGTGACTTTTTCCACATTAGCATAAAAACCTTCCAAAGAGATATAGAGAAACTGAAAACAGGCACTTTATTCTGGTATAAGAGTTCCCACATGGGAAGTTATACGACAGCTCTTTCAATTCACACTTTAGCTTATACTGGTATAACTTATCTATGTAAACAATTCCCAGGTGACCCACTGAGATTCAGTGTGATCTAATAGGTAGGAGGTTAGGCTAGAAGTCAGGGAACCTGGATCTGCTACTTAATTACTGCATGGTACTGGGCAAATCATTTCCTTTTTATGTGCCTCTTTTTCTCCTCCCATCAGTTGTCTGCCTTGTGCAAATAGAGCTCATGTTCTTTATAGCAAGGATTGGCTTTTACTTTGTTGGTTCTGTGCATAGCACAGAGGCCTTTATCTCATTTTGGGCTTCTAAGTGCTACCGAATTACAAATGATGATAATAATAATACACACACAGTCATTTATCAAACATATTGAATTTGTTTTTGTTTTTGTGGGACAATCATGTGAGCATGTGATTTTTTTGGGTCTATTTGTTATTTAAAAATAACCAATTAATTCTGCCTCCCTCCCCCATCTCATTTACTGCTTGGCTGATGTTGCTTTGTTGTGATTGGCCACCTAAGTCACATGACATTGTCACTGTTTCTTGACTGGATGAGCATAACTGCCTAGGTTTCTGACTATGGTGTGTGTTCTTCTTAGTGACACTTGATTGCAAAGCAGACACAAAAGTGTGCACACATGGGTGAAATTGGTTGAGCAACATCTAGTGCAGGATCCTATTTCTAGCAGGGGCCAGCACCAGCTTTAGAGGAAGGATTCTGGCAATTCTAGTTATGCGATAGTTCCTCCAGTGCAAATTTCCTCCTCTATTTAGGGGCTGCCTTAAGCCCTCGAGCTTGTGGTTTTATAACAACTCTTCTAGAGGCCTTGTTTTTTGAATATTTACTATTCTCAATCAGGTTATTTTTGTTACTCACGCAACTGGCTAATTCTTTTCTGAATCCTGTTAAACCTTTGGCCTGAGGAATATATTGTGGCAATGAGTTCCACCGTCAATTGTGCACTGTGTGTTTAATTCACAGGCACATTTCTGCATTACTCACAACTCTATTGTGATAGTTATTATACCCATATTAAACCTATATTAAATATAGGTAAAATGAGGCATAAAGCACTTACATGATTTATCCAGGGCCACAAATACATCAGTGACTAAGCTGAACACAGAATCTAGAAATACTGATTTCCGCTTCCTTGCTTTAATTTCCGTTACCCTCCCTACGCACATTCCCCATGTACAATTTTTGGCACTCATTCCCAAGTATTACCAGGTAAATCAAAGATAGATCTGAGAGTCAAAGGGATGAGTTTACATCAAGGTTCATAACACTGTAAGCTCTTTGGGGCAGGGACTGTCTTTTTCTGAGTTTGTAAAGCACCAATCACAGTGGGATCCCAGACCATGCCTAGAGCTTCTTCATGCTATGGAAATACAAAAAATAAATAATATCAAACATTTATCATTTTATTTCTCTTTTGTCATACAAAGTAGATGTTCCTGTCCTTTCCCCTGGTTGTACTCCAAACACACACACACACACACACACACACACACACACACACACACACACACACACACAGAGTTCCTGCTCATTCATGCTAACAGGGCATCTTTCCTCTGTTTATGACATCCTATCCTGCTCCTACTGCAACAGTTATCAATGAATGACCCGACATTCTGACCAATTGCGTAGCAGTGGTAGGGGGCAGACAAAAAAAAAAAAAAAAAAAAAAAAAAACCAAGGTCTCAGCTTGAAGAGCTTCCACTCAAGAGAGCTGGAGACGGTGAAGAGATGAAGACGGTTCAGGAGAAAAATTGTCTCAATAAAAAAATAATCAATTGCTTCAAGGTCTCTGAATCAGAAAAGAAGGAGAGCTTGCATGCCAAGGGGGTAAAAGCTACTTCATTGAATTCTGACACTTTTCTGAAGCTGGATAGGGTGGGAAAGTTCCTTTTTATAACTGAGAGCCAGATGCTGGCAAATCCACTGTGGATTAGGAGTTTTAGAAGAAACACATGGAGTGGAATGGGCAACCAACCTACCCACAATTACTCCTGTTCCCCCCTGGGTGATTTTGTCTATTGAATTGGTTAACGTATGATCAAAATGCAATTTTGGGGAGATTTGTGTTATATTATGTTACATCCCTTAAGGTTATTGTCTTCGCACTCATTCATACACACACACACTGGCACATGGATGCACGCACACAAAATTCAAAACTGAAGCACAAGGCTCCTCACGACAGCAGTGCCAGCCAGTGAACCAGAGCAAACTTACAATTGTGCAACTATTGGGAGAGCATGAGAATCCCAGTCAAGATACAACCCCTGCGCACACACACCTCTTCAAGGTTCCATCGGCCTAATACTGAACTATCACTGGAAATTTGACTGCTGACTACAATGCTAGCAGGATCAGGCCCTATGTAAGTGCTCATCTGCTTATGTTTCTACTCTCATAGGCTTGGTCTGTACTAGATCAGGCAAGTTGGCTCAGAATACGTAATTCCAGCTAGCTGAGTCATTTTACCTTAAGCTGAGCTGTGGCAGTGTCACACAGAGGGAGGCCAATGGGAGCACATAGTCCTGTCGGCTTCCCTTAATCCTTGCAGAAAGAGAAGTATCGGACTCTGGCAGGGGCTTCCCTCTGTGTTCGATTTAGAGGGTCTATACTAGACCTGCTAAATCAAACACTAGAAGATCAATCTCCGGAGCATTGCTCTTCTCAGAAGTGTAGAGAGGCCCATTGTGTTCTTCTGTCTTTATACTCTTTCCCAAGTCTCATCTTTGCATATTTTATTCATCCCATCTACCCACAGTTGGCAGAATTTCCCATCTCTTCACCAGTGACCTCTCTTTTCTCCTTAATATCCCTCCTTAACAGCCTCTTCTTCCTCCAACCCATTCCACGCTGATCTGCTCGCAAGTGTTGTCCGCAGCACCCTCCTGCTGCCCTGCTTTGTTTCTCTTTGTGTTGGAACAGACCATGTCTTCTTGATACACAGACCTTCGCAGGGCAATACAACTGATCAGAGTGCCCCATGGTTGCTTTGTTTTGTGTGTACGTATGTCTTCCTGTTGGCTGCCCAGATGTGTTCCACATTTCAAACCAACAAGTGCATGTATTTGTAGAGAAAGGCTAGTCTGGTGGTTAAAATATTAGACAAGCACTCAAGAGATGACTCTGTCCTAGGATCCTTGTGGGTACATCTACACTGCACGCTTATTTCGGAATAAGCTATTCTGGAAGAAATATTCCAAAATAGCTTATTTTGAAATAGAGCATCAACGCTAAAGGGAAGCCTCAAAATTAGTCTGAGGCAGGCTCCCCTAACGTGGACGTGCTAATTTGATTTACAGCCCCAGGAAGCACTGGGGAGAAATTACTTAGAATGGTCCTGGTGAGGAGCTATTTTGAAATAGAAGCAGAGCGTTCACACTGCAGCTATTTCTAAATAGCTATTCTGAAAGAGGAGTTATTCCTTGTGGAATGAGGTTTATAGAAGTCAGAATAAGCCGCCTGTTATTTCGATATTATTTCAAAATAACGGCATTGCTGTGTAGATACTCACATTGTTATTTCGGAATAACGCTAGTTATTCCGAAATAATGGTGTAGTGTAGATGCATCCTGTGTGACCTGGGGGGAAAATCATTTAATCTGCAGCCAGCAGGACTCTTTCGAATGAGGATGAAATGACTTCTTTTCCCCCTCCTCTTTGTTTTCTTTCTCTTTACCTGCCAACTCTTTGGTGCAAGAGCTGTCTCTTACTGCAGATATGGGCAGCACCTAGCACAGCGAACACCCAACAGCAGGGGTCTCCAGGCCCTGTTGTAAGCCAAATCATAAATAGTCATTTTAACCCAAAAACAAAAGCAAGCCAAAGGAGCTACGCAACTGCATGCTAGTGATGCCGAGCCGAGACTGGCGACTGGTAGATATTAGAGCCTTAAAACAAAACAAAACCAACCATACTGCTGAAAGCATCCACAAAGGAATGTATAGGATTTATCTCCCTTTGCAGAGGAAAGGACATTTCATGGCTGAAACAGGTTGATTCTGCACCTTATTTATAACCCACCGGAACAAAATAAAAAAAAAAAAGATACATTCCAGCTAATGACGTTAGCAATTCTTTCCCTCCTGCCCCTTAAAGGTGGCTCAAGGCTTTATGCTTAAAAATCATTTTATTGGGAGTTAAAATACGCAGGCTAGAGCATCTAACTGGAATGCGAGGCTCACTTCAAAGGGAACCTGCTTTCACGTCACAACAGTTAAGGCTTTATCAGCCACTGAAGAGTCTCCTACCCGAAGATCCTGTTACCAGCATGTTAAGCCCTGGGTGAAGGCCATGCCTGATAAAACCAGACCATGGCAGGGGAAGAGGAGGAAAAGGAAGCAGTCTTGAAGTTGTTGGTCTGCCTGCTGTGGCACTGTCCTATCGGTAGGCCTTTGGGATGGGGTTGGACAGATGTGCATACTTAGTATCTTCTTGTAGGATGAGCTGTCTGGCCCTTGGAAAAAGGGCTGTGCATGAAACATTGTTATTGGCCTTTGAAGATAGGACAAGATGCAACGGGCTTAAATTGCAGCAAGGGAGGTTGAGGTTGGACATTAGGGAAAACTTCCTACCTGCCAGCATGGTTAAACACTGGAATAAATTGCCTAGGGAGGTTGTGGAATCTCCATAACTGGAGATATTTATGAGCAGGTTAGACAGGCATCTATCAGGGAGGATCTAGATGGTGTTTGGTCCTGCTTTGAGGGCAGGGGGCTAGACTTGATGACCTCTTGAGGTCCCTTCCAGTTCTAGTATTCTATGACACCTGGAAGCAGATGGTCATGTCTATCTGGAGACTGCCTGCCTCTTTTATAAAGAGGTAAAAGGTCCCCTGGGTTCATGATCTTCATGATCCATTAACTGCAAGAGGATCCTGTAAACTCTCTTGTCTTGCTGAAGTAGTATAGGACACAGCAGGCAGCATTTTGCATTGCTTAAAGACATTTGGGGTCTTTCTCCAAGAGCAAGGTCATCAGTGCGATACAGAGACATAAAAGGTCACAAAGAGCCGATTACTGTTCCCATATCCCTGCATGAAGATTCTTACTCTAAAAATGTATTTACTTTTGGGCAGAGCCTAAACAGGGAGTTGTCAATCTTCATTTTATATACGATGCCGAGAGGGACTTTGCCTCTTGTCTTACCCACATGGTCTCTCTTGTGTGTATAATCACAAAAGCAGTTGCAAATATAGCAGCTGCAGTTGATGCTGTTGGAAACAGGAGAAGAGATTCTTGTCTGCACTACCGGCACCACGAGGGATCTGAGAATCAACCTGTCTTGTTTCTTCCTCTGGTATCTCTAATGAGAATATAGATTCCACAACTTCAGCCGGGCAATTGTACTGACTGCGTCGTGCAGTTCAGAACCCAGCTTGCTCTCTCATAGCTGCACTGTCTCAGCAGGGATCGCGGGAAAGGAAAAACAGGCTAGTTTCAGTAAAGGTAGTTGGTGTGGCTGGCAGACATGCAGGGAGCAAGGAGATGGAATGAGGAGGTGCCCTTTTCAGGCTTGCAAACACAAAGCAAAATCCACCTCCCATTTCCAGTCTAACTCTTCCTCACTGCAGTGATCTTCATGGCCTGTCCGAGAGAACAAAGCAGACAGCCCGCCAGTGACTCTCTGTAAATCATGCCACGAGACGTGCTTACAAACGGACAGGTGGCATGGCATTGCAGTTCAGAATGCCCCGCCAGTCACTGGAAGGGGAAACCTATCCCTGTGCAGAAAGCCCACAAAGCCTGTGCTCCAACAAGCCTATACAACACTTACGTCTACCAATGTTCCCACTAAGATTTTCCATCTATGTGCAGAATAAATGTTATGTGCATCAAGGCATGTGTGGATGTGCACCACCAACAGAAACACATACTGCTGGCTGTGGTCAGCTGGGGGCACTCTGCCAATCAGCTGGGTGGCACCTGAATCTCTCCTGAGTGGCTGCCCAATTGCTCAGCTTACAGTTTACAGGGAACACTGACATTTACCCGCTGTGGGCTTACATGGTGCACAGGCCTCATGTAGACTTGCTCATGGGTGACCTTCTCCCACTGGTCATGTAGGAACCCATATTTGCTCATGAACATAGAAGCTCTTGCTTGCCTGGACAGATAGGAACTGCAGGTTCATTTTAAGGAGAAAATCCAGCCCTTATTTCAAAGGCAGACTCTCGAGCTCAGATATTGCTCCAAATCCCCCCGAAAGCTCCTTCATCTCGCCTATTTTGCATAGTGATCCTGGTGTATCCATGTGCTCCGTGAGAATCTGATTCTAATCAGAGAGGCTTTAGGAAAAGCACAAGATTCTCTCTCTTCCTTTCCCTGCTCCCTGTTGCTGGGGTTAATGAAATGACCCTCAAAGGATTTGGAAGTTTGAGCTTGATTCTGACAAGCAGTCAGAAGTTTGGGCGCTTGGCTGAATTAGCCAACCCACTAACACCTCTCAAATTGGGCTTGCTGTGAGACCACTCGTATTTCCAATTTCCAGTCATACAAAGCTACAGGGGACTGGTCTTGACGAGCTCTCGAGGTCCCTTCCAGCTCTAGTATTCTATGATTCTACCGCACAAAGGGTGTGTCTACACTTGCACCCTTTCGAGAGAGGGATGCAAATGCAGCTGAGCGAAATTGCAAATGAAGCACGGGTTTGCATTATGGAGCTATTTCGAAATAGCACTATTTCGAAAAAAGAAACACTATCGAGACAAGGTTATTTCGAAAGAAAATGCTTCTTATGAAATACAACAAGGTTTACCAGTTATTTCGGAAGAAGGGTTTTCTTTCGAAATAACCAAGCCTCGGCAGCATTTCTTTTTTCAAAATAGCGCTATTTTGAAATAGCACCAACTCGAATATGCAAATGAAGCATGGGAAATTCAAATCCATGCTTCATTTGCAATTTCACTCAGCTGCATTTGCATCCCTCTCTTGAAAGGGGGTGCAAGTGTAGACCTGCCCAAACAGATTCACTTTCACTATTTTCCTCATTGATCTGACTCCCAGTCAGCCTAGGACATGTGGTCTTGCAGTGAAGTCATGGGACTAACAGCCAGGATATCTCGATTCAAATCCTACCTTAGCCACAATCATTCAATATGGACCACTATGTGAAGACCTCTTCTCTAATGTGGTGGTGGGGTAATTATACTTCCCTGCCTTAAGAGGACAAACACATTGATTTTTTGTGCACCACTTTGATTGCTATAGGTGCAGGGGAGCCATGTAGGTAGATAGGCATGGGGGACTTGCAAAGTAGAAAAAAGTTATCTGTAATCCCATACTGCCTAGAGGTCACAACCATGATTAGGGCCCCGTTGTACTGGGAGATGCATGTACACATAGTCAGAGATAGTCCCTGCCCCAGAGATCTTTTGTTCTAATTAAATAAGGGTGGCAGAAAAATTGAGAGCATTTTCCTCACCCACCCTATTTTACAGATGGGGAAATGAGGTACAGAGTGACAAAAAAGCCTCCCCAAGTCATTCAGGGAGGACGTCCAGGAATTGAATCCAGATTTCCTGCATACCAGGCAGACGCCTTGGCCACAAAACCACCCACCTTCTGCCTTGGCAGCTCAGGTCGATTCGGGTTGAGCTTCGGACAAAGGTTAGAGCTGGTTCTTATTTTAAATGAACCCGTGCACCCAGTCCTGCCAATACTTACACTTGCTATACTAGACACTTGTTCTCACCCAGTACAGCAACACTGCCGAGTCAGCTGCCTGCCAGGGCGGGCTGGACTGAATTATCCTAGCAGCCACTGAGATCTGGGTCAGCTCCCACAATTTGTCAGACAAGGAGAAGGAAGGGAGGTCAGAAAGAGTCTCCCGTGGGAAAGAAAGGCTGCTGTGTTCCTGCTCAGCCTAATGAGGACTTGATGTTGGAGGAAGATGGACAGAATGAATGAGCTGGTAAGTGAAAACAGGGATGGAACAGTCAAGTTCTGCCCTCCTCCTCAGACAGAAGGGAATAAGCGCAACATGCGTTTGCTTCCATATGTTCAGACAGTGGCAGAACTCAGGGATGGAAAAGACCTATTCAATCAGAGATGGCCCAACCACACCAAGAATCCACTTAAGTCAACGTGGCAACTTGCCGGCATCACTAAAGTTGCCACCCTTCCAGGATTGTCCTGGAGTCTCCAGGAACTAAAGACGAATCTTCAATTAAAACTGCAGCCATGTGATGAAACCTCCAAGAATATGTCCAACCCAAACTGGCAACTCTAGGCATGATGATTGCTCATGGGATTACAGTTTGCACGACTGAGTCCTTAATTAACACCTAGTTGACTGCGCCACATTGTTTCCGACGGCAAATTTGTGTGTGTGCGCTTTGTCCCGTCTACCTGCAATTGTCCTGGAATGGTGGGGATGTAGGATGGAAAGGAACGTTTTGGAACTGGCTGGCTGAGTAGCGTTTTTGTCTAAATGTTTGCATTTTAATGCGGGCGACCCAGGGGGATTCTTGTATTGGAAATGTAATTGTCAGGGCCCCTAGAGCCGTTGTGTATTTACAATGTAATGACGTAACAACTAAACAGAAGACCATGGCTTCTTTCTCTGATCACCCATCAAGAGCACAAATTTTGAACACATATGCTCAAGGAATGATGGCCCAGGGGTTAGAGCACTAATTTGGGTCCCCAGTTCAAGTCACTTGGTCTCTCTGTGCCTCAGTTCCCCATCTGTAAAATGGGGATAAGGAAGCAGCAGGCATACATACAGTAAAGCTAGTGCGGTGTATAGATGACAGGGCTGGGACCATATAATGATGTAAGAGAGCTAAACAGAGCTATCCATGGACTTCCTCTACTAGAAAATGAGAAATGCAAGAAAGATAACAGAGGGAACTCAGATTATTTAGAATATTGCTTATGAATATGTTTAGAACAAGGGATTGTATCTACCTGGACAGATATTGCTACGGAACAAAAGCTATGCTTGAGCTATCATATGCAAACTAACTTGAATCCAACTAGCAGGGGAGCAACAGCAGGTCAAGTTTGCCATGGACCCTGGGTACATACTAATCTCACTAGTCCACTCTGAAGCCTGTGTTAACTGCTGTTGTTTCCTGTTTTAGTTGGATTTCAGTTAGCTCAGGTAAGCTAGCCTATGCACAGCTTTGGCTGTGTAGACAGGCCTTATGTATGTACAGCACCTTACACACTAGGGCCCGACCACTTCTGGGTCCTGCCACACTATAAATAATTAAATATTTTATTAGAGCTGATCCAATTATTCTTTACAAAGAAAATTATCCAGTTAATTTAGCCAAATTTTCTCTTTGAAAATCCTAGTGCCTGTGAATGTTACTAATTTGTAAGTATCTACAGAATGGGTTGAACTGAATTGTATAGACAGTTTGCCAGCTGTTTAGCTCAGCTATGTGCTATTCACCGCTAGTTATTCAAGATGACTGGCCAGCTAAGTCTCATGGCATTGTTTTTGATCCTTGACTGGATGCCTGAAATTGTTTTTAAACAAGAAGATAAGGAATAATGAATAGCAGAGAATGAACAACAAATTATGAACCCTACTGTCCATTCAAGAATGCATCCATTCACATGTAAGTACATGCGTTAATCCAATGAATCACTCACTTTCCAAGCACGTATGCAACCAACTGCTTATATGGTACTTAATCACCATAGTATCTGAGCATCTCAAATCACAAATGGATTTTCTCATCAACACTCCTGTACCGTGGAAAACTATCACTTCCATTGTAACAGATGGGAAACTGAGGCACAGGATAAATGAAGTAACTTGCCCAAGGTCATACAGGGATCTTCTGTTTGAGCCATGAACTGGACCTTCATGTCTAGAGTCCTGAGTACTGCATACTTGTGCATCCTTCCTACTTGCTTTTTGAAGGATCCTTTTTATCTGTAGCTAGCAGAGAAAAAGGACTATAACTATAGCGGGAGAGAACAGCTGTTTGGAATATGAATGAACCTTTGCAAACATTGTTTTGCAGCATCTACCCGTTCTACAGTGGGCAAAAGAAAGGCCATTATGTAAACAAAAAGAACAAAATCACTGTTTTATCTATTTATCTCCCCTACAAACTGTATGTCCTGGGGATAAACGGGGAAGCTGAAAGACATTAGAATAAATTCACCAATGGCATAAAGCAGTTGCAGAGTGATGTGGGTTTTGGTTTTTTTAAGTGCCTGATCTTCGCTTGAATACCTTGCTTCTTAGATGGCCCAATCTTAACAGTGTTACCGTTGCATTTAAGCCTTCCAAAACAGGCTTTGATGTACACACCTCACTGAGGTGAATAAGGTGTTGGGAAGTAGATTTCCCACTGCTATTGTCTGGCTGGTGATAGGCTTTAACAACAGAACAGCAGCACATTGATTTATATTATGGAGATTTTCTTTGCAGTATTAAAAGCTATGAATCGCCTGCAAAAATAGCTTAGACGCTGAAGGAAATAGATAAACGATTAAAATATCTTGGCAAACACCACACTGGAGTCTAATAAACATTTTCCATTGTTAACCACAACGAAATCCACTAAATTGGTGCCCTAATAAATAGCAGACCTGCTTAACGGGGTGATTACCAGGGGAATAGATTGAGTGCCATGAATTTCACTGGCTCTAAGCAATGGATAAATGGCACACTTGTGTCCTTTAAATGGCAGATGGGATGATGGCTGTGGTGGAGCTAGAGATTCTGTTTAGAGAAGGGTGATAGAAATGTAGCCGTGTTAGTCTGGTGTAGCTGAAACAAAATACAGGACTATGTAGCACTTTAAAGACTAACAAGATGGTTTATTAGCTGGTTAAAGACTAACAAGATGATGAGCTTTCGTGGGCCAGACCCACTTCCTCAGATCAAATAGTGGAAGAAAATAGTCACAACCATATATACCAAAGGATATAATTTTTAAAAATGAACAATTAAAAAAAAATCTCACCCATTACAAAGATAGCTTCCCCAATTGTCACCTCTAATACCATTAGCTCACAGACATTTACCTTTCCCCCCTCCCCCCGCATCCCCCTTCTGTTCTGAAATTTGATTTGTCCTTTTCATATGTGTTCATTTTTTTTAATGAACTGGACCTTTTGGGGCTGGAAATAATGGAAGAGAGTGCTTTCGTAGGAGGCCTCTAGAATGCTCTGCTTCTGAATACAAAGGGCCAGATTCTCAGTTGGTGTAAATCAGCATAGCTCCCTTTACTTTAATGGAGGAAGGGACATTTGTATCAGCTGAGGACCTCACCCATTAGTCATCCAGACACTGAAACCATTCTTATCACTGTAGCATCTGAGCTCCTCATAAGAATATAAAACAACTCGCACATTGCTGGGTGGTTGCTGCTCATGCCCCGATGACCATGAGTTTGGCAGCTCTGGGTTCTGACTCAAACCAAGACATGCAGAGGGCTTTGGGAGACGGCCGCAAACAACCTGATGTTCAAGCAAACTTTCAGGCTACGTCTACACTGGCCCCATAAAATGGAATAGTCATGCAAAGCAGGTAAGTCAGAATAGGGAAATCCGCGGGGGATTTAAATATCCCCCGCGGATTTAAATAAACACGTCCGCCGCTTTTTTTCCGGCTTGGGGAAAAGCCGGAAAAAAGCGTCTAGACTGGCGCGATCCTCCGGAATAAAGCCCTTTTCCGGAGGATCTCTTATTCCTACTTTCAAGGGCTTTATTCCGGAGGATCGCGCCAGTCTAGACGCTTTTTTCCGGCTTTTCCCCAAGCCGGAAAAAAAGCGGCGGACGTGTTTATTTAAATCCGCGGGGGATATTTAAATCCCCCGCGGATTTCCCTATTCTGACTTACCTGCTTTGCATGACTATTCCGTTTTATGGGGCCAGTGTAGACGTAGCCTCATAGAATACTAGAACTGGAAGGGACCTCGAGAAGTCATCAAGTCCAGTCCCCTGCCCTCACAACAGGACCAATCACCATCTAGATCATTCCTGATGGATGTTTATCTAACCTGCTCTTAAATGTCTCCAATGATGGAGATTCTACCACTTCTGTAGGCAATTTATTCCAGTGCTTAACCTTCCTGACAGTTAGGAAGTTTTTTTCTAATGTCCAACCTAAACCTTCTTTGCGGCAATTTAAGCCCATTGCTTTTTGTCGTATCATCAGAGGTTAAGGAGAACAGTTTTTCCATTCTCCTCCTTGTAACACCCTTTTAGTACTTGAAAACCGTTATGTCCCCTCTCAGTCTTCTCTTTTCCAAACTAAAACCGAATTCTTTCAATCTTACCTCATAGGTCATGTTTTCTAGACCTTTAATCATTTTTGTTGTTCTTCTCTGGATCTTCTCCAATTTCTCCACATCTTTTCTGAAATGTGGTGTTTAAAATTGGACACGATACTCCAATTGAGGCCTAATCGGCACAGAGTGGAAGACTGTCTTCTCGTGTTTTACTCACAACACTCCTGTTAATGCATCCTAGAATCATGTTTGCTTTTTTTGCAGTTGTGTCCCACTGTTGACTCATATTTAGCTTGTGGTCCACTATGACCCCTAAATCCCTTTCTACAGTACTCCTTCCTAGAGAGTTGCATCCCATTCTGTATGTGTGAAACTAATGTTACTTCTCTCTAAGTGGAGTATTTTGCATTTGTCCTTAATGAGCTTCATCCTATTTACCTCGGATCATTTCTCCAGTTTGTCCAGATCATTTTGAATTATGACCCTATCCTCCAAAGCATTTGCAACCTGTCCCTGCTTAGTATCATCAGCAAACTTTATAAACGTACTCTGTATGCCATTTTCTAAATCGTTGATGAAGATATTGAACAGAACCCATTCCAAAACCGATCCCTGCAGAACCCAACTTGTTATGCCCTTTTACCATGATTGTGATGCATTAATAACTACTCTCAGAGAATGTTTATCCAACCAGTTATGCATCTATCTTATAGTAGCCCCATCTAGGTTGTATTTCCCTAGTAGTTTATTGATAAGAAGGTCATGTGAGACTGTATCAAATGCCTTACTAAAGTCAAGGTATACCACATTTACCACTTCCCCCTTATCCACAAGGCTTTTTTATCCTGTCAAAGAAAGCTATCAAGCAGGTTTGACATGATTTGTTCTTTACAAATCCATGCTGTTACTTATCACCTTATTATCTTCTAGATGTTTGCAGACAGATTCCTTAATTATTTGCTCTATTATCTTTCCTGGCACAGGAGTTAAGCTGACTGGTCTGTAGTTTCCGGGGTTTTCTTTATTTCCCTGTTTATGCATGGGTACTACATTTACCCTTTTCCAGTTTTCTTTCCTATCTTTGCCTCTCCTATCTTCCATAACTTTTCAAAGATGATAGCTAATGGCTCAGATCCCTCATCGATCAGCTCCTGGAGTATTCTAGGATGCATTTCATCAGGCTCTATTGACTTGAAGACATCTAACTTTTCTAAGAAATGTTTAATTTGTTCTTTTCCTATTTTAACTTCTGAGCCTACCTGATTTTGACCTGCATTCACTATATTAGGCATTCAATCGCCACCAACCTCCTTGGTGAAAACCAACATAAAGTAGTCGTTAAGCATCCCTGTCTCACATTTTCTGTTATTGTTTTTCTGTCTTCATTGAGCAATGGGTCTACCCTGTCCTTGGTCTTCCTCTTGCTTCTAATATATTTGTAGATTTTTTTTGTTCCCCTTTATCTCTAGCTAGGATGAGCTTGTTTTGTGCCTTCACCTTCCTAATATTGCTTCTACATTCTTATGTTATTTGTTTATATTAATCTTTTGTACTTTGACAGTTTCCACTTTTTATAGGACTCCTTTTTTATTTTAAGATCACTCTAGATCTCCTGGTTAAGCCAGGGTGGTCTCTTGCTATGTGTCATATCTTTTCTATGAAGTGGAATAGTTTGCTTTAATAATGTCCCTTTGAAAAACTGCCAACCGTTTTCAATTGTTTTTTTCTCTTAGTCTTGTTTCCAATGGGACCTTACCTACCAGCTCTCTAAGTTTTCTAATGTCTGCCTTCTTGAAATTCTTTGTCTTTATTTTGCTGTTCTCCCTTCTACCATTCCTTAGAATCATGAACTCTATGGGTACGTCTAAACTACATGGCTCCGTTGATGGAACCATGTAGATTAGTTTACACAAAAAAGGGAAATGAAGCAGCGATTTAAATAATCGCTGCTTCATTTAAATCAAAATGGCCACTGGGCTGTGCCAATCAGCTGATTGTTGGCACAGCGCGGCAGTCTAGCTGGGGATCTGCTGATTCCAGAACCCTTCATCAGCAGATCCTGTAAGCCTAGTTTCACGGGGTAGGTCCCCGTCTAGACTGCCGCGCTGTGCCAACAATCAGCTGATTGGCACAGCCCGGCGGCCATTTTGATTTAAATGAAGCGGCGATTATTTAAATTGCTGCTTCATTTCCCTTTGCCATCCTGCCTAATCTACATGGCTCCGTCGACGGAGCCATGTAGTCTAGACACACCCTATCATTTCATGATCATTTTCACCCCCAGCTGCCTTCCACTTTCAAATTCTTAACCAGTTCCTCCCTATTTGTTAAAATCAAGTCTAGAACAGCTCCCATCCATTAGCTTTCTCCACTTTCTGAAATAAAAAATTCTCTCCATTACATTCCAAGAACTTGTTTGATAATCTGTGCCCTGCTGTATTATATCTGGATAGTTGTAGTCCCTCATCACCACCAAGTCTTGCACTTTGGATGATTTTATTAGTTGTTTATAAAAAGCCTCATCCACCTCATCTTTCTTGTTAGGTGGTCTGTAATAGATCCCGAACATGACATCACCCTTGTTTTTTTTAACCTTACCCAGAGAGTCTCAACAAGTCTGTCTCGTATGACCATCTCAATCTCAGTCCAAGTGTATACATTTTTAATATATAAGGCAACACCTCCTCCCACTTTTCCCTGCCTATCCTTCCTGAGCAAACTGTACCCTTCTATACCAATATTCCAATCTATTGTGTATTATCCCACCAAGTATCTGTGATACCAACTATGTCATAGTTGTGTTTATTTACTAGTACTTCAAGTTCTTCCTGATTATTCCCCATACTTCTTGCATTTGTATACAGACAACTAAGATATTGATTTGATTTTGCCCCCACCAGTTCTGCCTTCTCTCTCCTGTATCCCTGTTATTACAGCCCATGCTCCAAACTTTGCTGAATCTCAAAAAAAGTTGCCAGGTAGCATTTCAGGGAAAACTGTGTTCCAATTTTTATTTCATCTGAACTCATTCCGCCACTCATTCCATCTACTCTGCAAGCTTACACTCACTACTAAACAAGTATGAAAAGGACCATCATTTTCTGCTGTAAATTACCTCATATAGACCCCCCCCACCCCCACACTATGAAAGCAAAACAAGCTGATCTTGCCTAATGATAGATCCAGTCCTGAAGTTCTTATTTAGGCCATGTCTCCTCTTTTGGGAAAGAGTGATGCTGTGGTGCTCGATCTTCCTGTATTTTACTTAGTGGGTCTAGTAAAGACCTGCTAAATTGAATGTTGAGGATACTCCCACTGGTGCCACTACTCCTCGCTGTCACGAGGACTAAGGGAAGTGGACAGGAGCATTTTTCCCATCAACCTCCTGCTGTGGAAATGGTGCCAAGTTTGGACTAAAATACATCAACTCCAGCTACGTTATTTATGTAGCTAGAATTGCGACCCTTCAGCTGACTTTTTGAGTGTAGTAGAGACCTGGCCTCAGTTCTGGCTCCCACTGACTTCAATGGTGGTTTTATCTGACCATATAAATCCTTCACTGACAGGCAAAGGGTTTGGGAGACTCCATGTGCTAATGTAGTCCTGCCCAATCATGAGAGGTAGGGAGGAGGCCTTTTAAAGGAGGAAGCTGCAATACACAAGGGGGAAGTACTATAAAACAAACCCCAGGGTAACCCTTCTAGGGCAGAACTGACTCAGCTACCCAACCATAGGGACTCCAACAAAGCTGCTATCCAGGCACTTCTGAAGTAAGGCACCCAGAAGGAGCTTGGTTTGTGTAGATCTGGACTTTCACTTTTCCCCATCCAAATGCAAAGTCAACAGGCCCACAAGGGCAGGACCACTATTAGGACTAAGAAATTGTGGCCTGTTCTAGGCCAATCCCCTCATGGAAACTGGGCAAGGCAAGGGGCCTCAGCTCAGCTACGGGCATGTCCAAGAAATACTCTTTTTACAGGTGGTGGAGAATGCGGGCATTGGTTCGGCCCTGCTGGAGTGGGGAGAAAGGGTTCAAGATTGAGAAGGACCTGACCAAAGCAGCTTTGGAATGGCTCTTAAAATGGGACACAAAAAGCAAGCAGCAATAGGCTACAGCTCTTAGCCCAACATCACATTTTGAGGGAATTAGCCACATGCCAACAGGAACATCCACAGAACTTGGTGCAACAGATGCTGTCAGTCGTTAAACTTCAGGAGACCCTAGGCTTCAGAGGTTGCTAACTCTAGTGCCCTTCCCCGATAACTATCCTGGTGAACTTGGCAACAACAGATGGGGGAGACAAACAACCTGTAGTGAACATGGAGGAACATAGATGCCCAGAGAGATGACTCACTTTGAGCTATGAGGGGAATGGCTGTATTGCAAACAACAAAACGGACAGACTGGGAAAGCCAGGGTCTTGTTGCTAGTCCTTAACATTTATCAGTGAAAGGTACTAAGGTTGGCCTAAGAGGCCCTCTGTGCAGGACATCTGGGGAGGGAGAAAACTTTGACCTCCTTATAGGCCTCAGGTATTCCAAGATGTGGATTTTTGGGCTTCCAGTCCAGACAGCCACCTCTCTAAGCTTAAGGGTGTTAAGCAGGTGCCCCTCATTCCACTGTCTCTTCCGGGAACTCCTTTTGAGAGGATAGTTCAGAGGGCCATTAATATATCTTAGTACCAGTAGTAGATTATGCAACATATTGCCCAGAAGCCATATGTCTGTGATTGAGCAATGCGAGCATGATAGGGAGCGAGCTCTCATAATAGTGGCTCAACTTAAATGTATACCCCGAATTTAAAACAAAACCATAGTAAGAGAACCAAAAAGTCCAAAAAGGTGCACTTGTTACTTATCAACCAAGTAAAAGAAGCAGTAAAAGATAAAAGGCATTATTTACAAAATAGATGTTACATTTTAGTGAGGAAAATAGAAAAGAGCATAAAATCTGTCAAATGGAGTGTAAAATATAGTTAGAAATGCCAAAAAGGAATTTGAGGAAGAGCTAGACAAAACTTCAAAAAGCAACAGCAATTTTTTAAGTACATCAGAAGCAGGAAGCCTTCTAAACAATCAGCCACTGGACAATCGAGATTCTAAAGGAGCACTCAAGGATGATAATAAAGTCATTTCAGAGACATTACATGCATTTTTGCATCAGGTTTCATGGCTGAAGAAACGAGGGAGATTCCCAATCCCAAGCCATTCTTTTCAGGTGACAAATCGGAGGAACTATCCCAGATTGAGGTGTCATTAGAGGAGATTTTGGAACAAAATTGATAAACTAAATAATAAGAAAAGTCACCAGGACTAGATGACATTCACTCAAGAGTTCTGAAAGAACTCGAATGTGGAATTGCAGAACTACTGACTGTGGTTTCTAACCTATCCTTTAAATCATCTTCTGTACCTAATGGCTGGAGGATCGCTAATTTTATGCCAGTTTTTTATAAGAGCTCTTGAGTGATTCTGGTAATTACAGGCCACTAAATCTAATTTCACTACTGGGTAAATTGGTTGAAACTATTGTAAAGAACAGAATGGTCAGGCACATACATGAACATAATTTGTTGGGGGAAAAGTTTCTGTGAAGGGAAATCATGCCTCACCAGTCTACTAGATTTCTCTCAGGGGGTCAACAAGCAAGTGGACAAGGGGAAATCCAATGGTTATAGTGTGCTTAGATTTCCAGAAAGCCTCTGACAAGGTCCCTCACAAAGGTTCTTAAGCAAAAGTAAGCTGTCATGGGATAAGAGGGAAGATCCTCTCATGGAATGATAATGGATTAAAAGATAATGAGAGCCCTGTGGCACCTTAAAGGCTAACAGATTTATTTGGACAGCTTATCTGTTTTTGCAGATACAGACCAACATGGCTACCTCTCTGAGACTGATTAAAAGAGAGGAAACAAAGGGGAGGAATAAATGGTAAGTTTTCAGAATTGAGAGATGTAACTCGGGTTGTTCCCCAGGGGTCCGTATTGGGATCAACACTATTCAACGTATTCATGTTCATAACATATTCATAAATGATCTGGAGAAAAGGGTAAACAGTGAGGTGGCAAAATTTGCAGATGAAACAAAATATTCAAATTAGTTAAGTCCAAAGCAGATTGTGAAGAGCTTCAAAAGGATCTCAAAAAAGTAGGTGACTGGGCAACGAAATGGCAGATGAATTTTAATGTTGATAAATGCAAAGTAATGCACATTGGAAAACATAATCCCAACTATATGTATAAAATGATGGGGACTAAATTAGCTGTTACCGCTCAAAGGAGAGATCTTGGAGTCGCTGTGGATAGTTCTCTGAAAACATCCATTCATTGTGCAGTGGCAATTAAAAAAAACAAATAGAATGTTGGGAATCATTAAGAAAGAGATAGAAATTAAACAGAGAATATCGTATTGCCTCTGTATAACTCCATGGTACACCCACATCTTGAATACTACGTGCATTTGCAGTTGCCTCATCTCAAAAAAGATATTTTGGCATCTGAAAAAAGTTCAGAAAAGGGCAACAAAAATGATTAGTGTATGGAACAGCTGCCATATAAGGAGAGATTAATTAGACTGGGACTTTTCAGCTTGGAAAAGAGGAGACTAAGAGGGGATATGATAGAGATCTATAAAATCATGACTGGTGTGGAAAAAGTGAATAAAGAAGAGTTATTTACTCCTTCCCATAACACAAGAACTAGGGGTCATCAAATGAAATTAATAGGTAACAGGTTTAAAACAAACCAAAGGAAGTATTTCTTCGCACATTCCAGCAGGTCACCAGTCTGAGGATGGTAGACTGTCGTTTCCAATTTCTTTAAGAGTTCACAGAACTCCCTTATCGACCAACGTGTAAGGTTGAGACGTTGGTCCATCAAGATTTCCCATTATAGGCCTACCCTGACAAACAGCTTCATTAGCTCATAAGAACAGGCACACTGGGTCAGACCAAAGATCCTGCAGTCAACCTGTGGAACTCCTTGCCAGAGGACGTGGTGAAGTCCAAGACTATAACAGAGCTCAAAAAAGAGCTAAATAGATTCATGGAGGTTAGGTCCATCAATGGCTATTGGCCAGGATGGGCAGGAATGGCGTCCTTAGAAGTGGGGGAATGGGCGACAGGAGATGGATCATTTGATGGATCCCTCTGGGGCAGTTGACGTTGACCACTGTCAGAAGACAGGACACTGGACTAGATGGATCTTTGGTCTGACCCAGTCTGACCCACACACAGAAGCATGTCAGGATAGGCAAATCTTGATGGACCAAAGTCTCAACCTTACAAGCTGTTCTAGGCCAACGCCATGCTGGAAACAGGGCAGGGGGAGGGGCTCCAGCCCAGCTAGGGTGACACCCCCAGGCAACTCTTTTTACAGGGCCCACTATGGTCTTATTTTGTGATGTTTAATACACTCAATGAGGCGGGAGAGACTCTCTCCAGTAAAGTGCCCTCCCCTTGGCCTCAGTCCCTTAACGGACACTTTTCTGTTTCCCTTTGGGGCTGTGTCAGTTACAGGGTCTCTGTCGTGCATAGCAGCAAGCACGGGTGCAATTCTAAGCTCACCCATGGGTGCACACACAGACGGGAGGTGAGGGGCATCCTGGCAATTTTTATAGATTTTAACTTTGTAAGTCTATAAGAATGGCCAGATTGGGTCAGACCAGAGGCCCATCTAGCCCGGCATCCTGTCTTCTGACAGTGGCCAATGCCAGGTGCCCCAGAGGGTGGGAACACAGCAAGTAATCATCACGTGATCCCTCCCCTGTCACCGATTTCCAGACAAACAGAGGCTAGGGACACTCTTCCTCCCCATCCTAGCTCATAGCCATTGATGGACCCACCCTCCATGAATTTATCTAGTTCTTTGGTGAACCCTGTTAAGGTCCTGGTCTTTACCACATCCTCTGGCAAGGAGTTCCACAGGTTGACTGTGCGCTGCATGAAGAAAAACTTCCTCTTGTTTGTTTTAATGCCGCCACCTATTGATTTCATTTGGTGACACTTAGTTCTTATGTTATGGAAACAAGTAAATAACCTTTCCTTATTCACTTTCTCCACACCTGTCCTGATTTTATAGACCTCCAGGCAGAGAAGAACTGCCAACCAGGGCTTGGGAGATCTGGGAGAGCAGAAGCTTTTAGTTACAAGCTAGTGGCTAATGGAAAGGTATTGGGCTTCTTTGGAGAGTGTGGTTTGAGGCAAAGGGGTTGTGGGCTTTCCTTTTATTTGATCCATCTCCATTTCTGTTTCTCAGACTGGGGCAGGGGAGAGGCGGAGAGGGAGGAGCAGTATGGTGGAGAGGAATGCAGAACAATCCTCTCTGGTGGTAGTGGGGAATACCCTTTTCAACTTGACCGGCAAATGTTCTAACCTCCCTCCAACCTCTCTCCCCAGGAGCTAGGGGCTGACTGGCATGCCTAGGCATCAATTTCATTGCCAGCCTCTTGCATGGGCACGTACAGGAAATGCCACTGAAATGGCTGCCATCATGCCAGGAGCAGTTCGGTGTGGGTGCCCCCGTGTAGGAGAGAGCCATGTAGCTGGCTGCGTGCCACAGACAATGAACATGCCAACCTGGCCTCTGCCAGCGCAAGTCCCTTATCCTGAGCATAGTCTCTCCTGGCTGCTGCTGTTGTGTCATAACCTCCTTGAGGCCCCCAGGCCAGCAATGCAAACGAGGCAAACCCCGTGGAAGAAAGAAAACATTCTCCGCTGCCCTTTGGGAGAGGAAGGTTTGCATCAACAGCTCCCCTTTGGAAACGGCCCAAAGACCTTTGGAATCAACGAGTCAGGCCCGCGGAATGAGACTCAAGCGGCCTCACATGTCCCCGAGTAACACTGAGATTGAGGGAAGACATTGACCGGCGTCATGGAACACCCCCACGCGCTGGAGGGACCTCCTGCTGAGTACGACCAGCCTCGGCCAGACCCGGGGGCGTGGGGACAGCTTTTGGGGCTGCGCACATTTGGTCTTCACGTCTGGGGAACTAACTCGGCGCCACAGCTCGGTACAAGGCGGAGTTAGTTTCCCAGGCCCACGCCTGCCAACGGGAAGGGGGCTAAGGAGGCAGTTGCCCTGGGGCCCAGCAATTCAGCAGCAGCGACTGGAGCCCAGGCCCTTTAAATGGCTGCCAGAAAGCTGGCTGCCTCTGGCCCCGCCCCTTCTACCTAAGGCCCACCCCTTCTGGGAGTGTGGAACCTCCTCCTCCCCCATTGCCAAGGATCCCGCAGAGGCGGTTGGCTCCCTTGCTCAGACCCAAAGAAGAATTCTGTGCCACCTCAAAAGCTGGCCTCTTTCCCCCTTAGAAGTTGGTCCAGCACCAGACTGGTCCTCACCCACCTTCTCTCTCTAATATCCTGGGACCGACAACATCACAAACAGACTTTGCTATGCAAAACAGCCACTGACCAGAGTTTCCTGTTGGGCAGAGCACTGGGCTCCCCAACACCCTGACACACTGCAGGGATCCTCTTTTACCTGCTGGGAACTGGACTCCGGACCAGAGGGCTTTCTGCAGCTGGAACAGGAAGGGGCTGGGACCATGGGAGGGGGAGGGGAGGTATTGTAGGCAAGGGAAGGCATTGCCTTCCCAAAACTGCCTACCCTGCCCAGCCACCAGCTTCCTCTGTGGCAGCCGAGGAAGGCTGGAGTCATGCCATGTGGCAGCACCAGCCCTCAGCTGGGGTTGGGTGGGGTTTGGTTGGACGAGGGGAAGGAAGTGAAGGGGCATGGTTTTGAGGAAAGGGGTGGGGCTTTGGGCAGAAGTGGGTGGGGCTTCGGCTACCTTCCCCAGCTAGGACTTTCCCAGCCACTCACGTCAGACCCTCAGCTGCTGGAAATTAGTCTCGCTCCCTTGAAGTCACTGATCATCATTGCAGTCAATATCGATTTGAACCCCCTGAGGCTCTTGTCCCGCGAACCTGCATTACTGAATTATGCAGAGCATCATACATTGACTCATTGTAATGGCAGGAGAAATGGTGCCCAGCTGTTTGCGCTGGGCCCTGTGCATCACTGTCCACTTTTGAAATTGGGAGAGCTGAGCAATGAAAACAATCAGCTGGGAGGCTGGTGGTCACCAATTCCCCCACCTGCCTTTGAGACATGCAAAGCCGCTTGGCATCCCCCGGGTCCTCACTTCACGCTCTCCATTCTGGACCCATCTCACTCCCAGACCACAGCAACCCCTTCATGACATTGCCCTCCAGCAGTGCCCACTCCAGTAGCTCTCAGCCCCCTTCAAGGGAAGGGGGAGAAGAGTGTTTACCAGTCTCCACACTCTGGGGTCCTCCCCTCCCAGGGACCCCCAATTCCCCTGGACCCACCTTGCCTCAGTGACCCACAACCACTCTTCACCTAGCCCCAGGCACAGGGCAAACTGCAGTCTGACATGGCCACTCAGCATTGGCAAGGAGGTGGGGGTGAACCTGCTGCCTCTTTCTATCCTAACTGCTCCCCTGCAGCCCTAGTACTCTCAGGCCTTGCTTCAGGCCCTGCAGCCTGGGATCAAGGCCAGCTCAGGGCTCCCCAGCTCTGCCTGCTTTTTTCCAGCCCTACTCTGGATCAGGAGCCCAGCCCAGCCCAGCCCAGCCCAGCTTCCACAGCAGCCAAATCCCTCACTCCCCCCAGCAAGAATCTCTGCCCTCTACACTCCTGGAGCCCTTATTTATACAGTCCACAGCTGGGTCTTAATTGGCAATATCAGCCTCAGCTGTGGGCTTTGCCCTCAGCCGAGGTTTTACCCTTAAAGGGCCAGTGCAGGGCAGATGCCCCATATCAGGGCTCTTGAATCTTGATTTGAATCCCCCCTCAAGCTTGACTGTCCTGATATTCAGGGCACAATCCAAAGCCCCTCTTAAGAATCAGGCCCTACACACCTGATCACCGGACAGTAATTACTAGCCAGACAACATGTAATTAACTGCACCCACAGGACCACATGCTGAGCTGAATGGTGGGCACAGGTAGCTCATTGAAAACAAGGCTACATAACAAAGCAAAGAGCTTTCCATCATTAATCTCAAGGGATTTAGAGGTTAGAGTGGACCACAAGCTAAATATGAGTCAACAGTTTGCCACTCTTGCAAAAAAAAAAAAAAAAAAAAAAAAAAAAAACCAAACATGATCCTGGGAGGCATTAACAGGAGTGTTGTAAGCAAGAGACACAGTCATTCTTCCGCCCTACTTTGCGCTGATTAGGCCTCAACTGGGCTGTGTCTAGACTGCATCCCTTTTCTGTAAAATAAGGAATAAGGGATCTTTCGGAAAAGGCTTTATTTTCCGAAAGATCCGCGTCTAGACTGGCGCTTTTTTCCGGCAAAGCTACGAGCTGGAAAAAAGTGGCAGCCATTTTTATGCAAATGATGTGGGGGGGATTTAAATCCCCGCTTCATTTGCAATTGCGATATGTCTAATTTGCATCCCTTTTACGGAAAAGGGATGCAGTCTAGACACAGCCCTGGAGTATTGTGTCTGTAACCCACACACCTAAGCTATGATCTTGTGCCAGAGATATGCAAATGAGGCTAAGCGTGATTATTTTCAGGAATAACGGCATTGCACAAGAGGGTTTTTCTTGCGCAAGAAGGGGCAGTGTAGACAGCTCCTTCTAGCGCAAGAGCCTCTTCCGCAAAAATGGCGGCTCATTAGGTATGCAAATGAGGCTCGGCAATATTCCATGCTTAGCCTCATTTGCATACTTCTGGTGCAACAACCCACCAGTGTAGATATAGCCCTAGTGTGATTATTGAGTAATGCAAGTGGCACCTAGACCACAGCAACAATTAAGGTCAAGAGACCTCTATAGCATAGGCTGGGAGGCAGCTGGCTTTTAGCTCAGAGGGTAGAGGCTCCTATAGTCAGCTCCTGAAATCCCAGGTTCAAACCTGCCCAGTGGCAGTTACATGTCCAGTTCTGGGCACCACATTTCAAGAAAGATGTGGAGAAATTGGAGAGGGTCCGGAGAAGAGCAACAAAAATGATTAAAGGTCTAGAAGACATGACCTATGAAGGGAGACAGAAAGAACTGGGTTTGTTTAGTTTGAAAAAAAAGATGACTGAGGGGGTCATGACAGAAGTTTTCAAGTATCTAAAAGGGTGTTACAAGGAGGCAGAAAAATTGTTCTCCTTTGTCTCTGAGGATAGGACAAGAAGTAATGGGCTTAAATGGCAGCAAAGAAAGTTTAGGTTGGACATTAGGAAAAACTTTCTAACTGTCAGGGTGGTTAAACACTGGAATAAATTGCCCAGGGGGGTTGTGGAATCTCCATCACTGGAGATATTTAAGAGCAGGTTGGATGGACATTTATCAGGACTGATCTAGACCAGGGGTGGGCAATAATTTTTGACTGGGGGCACTTCCAAGTGCTGCATACTCCTTGCAGGGTAGGGGCAGGGCAGGAGGAGACTTTGCGCCTCCTCCCCCCCGCTCCGCTCCCCTCCCCTCCCATCCTCTCCCCTCTCCTCTCCACTCCCAGGCTCTGATTGACCTGGGGGTGGGAGGAAGCGTGAAGTCTCTTGCTCCCTGCCCTCCGGTGCATGTCATTTAGAGTCAACTGCCAGGGTTGACTCTAAGCACCGTGCACTCCGCTGTCCCTAGGCCCTGATTAGCCTGGCAGCAGGGGAGTGCAGGACCTCCACGGACCAACTCAACCTGCGTGGCAGACCGGATCCAGCCCACGGAGGCCCTTTTGCCCACCCCTGATCTAGATGGTGCTTGGTCCTGCTGTGAGGGCAGGGGGCTGGACTCGATGACCTCTCGAGGTCCCTTCCAGTTCTAGGGTTCTATGATTCTATGACTCTAGGTTCTATCAAACCATAGACCCTCCTGAGACTGGACCCTCAACTCTAATCCAGTGTCCGCTCAGGCTCCCCTGCTACCATCGGAATCAGCAGGGCAGATGCCCCAAACCGGCTTCTACACCATGTGGCTAAGGACATGTCAACACATCAAGCAGGGGGTGTAATTCCCAGCTCGAGAAGACTAGATCTGAGGGAGCGAGCTTGCTAAAAATGGAGCGTGAGCAACGGGAGGGGCTAGGCATGCTGAGTACAGGTCTTGCATCTCAGCTAGACCAGCCCCTCCCACAGGGCCTGGTGTAGCAGGTATCCCCTATTTACAGGGCATGAGGCTGGATTAGAGCTAGTGTGGTTCATCTCCTTGACCTGAGATTGCCCTCCCTACGGTGATGTGCAGACATACCCTGATGAGCAACCAGCCCCGCAGTGACCCCACCTGAACGTCTCACACCTGGCTATGGGGAGCTTGACCAGACTGGGGACTAAATGCAAGTGCTCCGCAGGCGTGGCCCCACTGGACTCCCAAGCTTCGTCTACACTGGCATGATTTTCCGGAAATGCTTTTAACTGAAAAGTTTTCTGTTAAAAGCATTTTCAGAAAAGCGCGTCTAGATTGGCAGGATGCTTTTCCGAAAAAGCACTTTTTGCGGAAAAGTGTCTGTGGCCAATCTAGACGTGCTTTTCCGCAAAAAAGCCCCGATCGGCATTTTTGCGATCGGGGCTTTTTTGCGGAAAACAAATCTCTGCTGTCTACACTGGCCCTTTTGCGCAAAAGTTTTTCGGAAAAAGACTTTTGCCCAAATGGGAGCAGCATAGTATTTCTGCAAACGCACTGGCAACCTTACATGAGATCATCAGTGCTTTTGCGGAAATTCAAGCGGCCAGTGTAGACAGCTGGCAAGTTTTTCCGTAAAAGCAGATGATTTTGCGGAAAAACTTGCCAGTCTAGACACAGCCCCAGTGGTTTGCTTGTGTGGGGTAGGAGCGGGGGCAAACGAGGCAAGTGAGAAAAAGGAGCCCCATCATGGAGAATTGGGGGAGCACGCAAGTAAGGGCGTTATCCCGTTCCCATTGAAATCAAGGGGGATATGGCTGCTTTTTTCATTGGCAATAGGATCAGGCCCTAAGAACCTGATCCAAACCCCCCTGAAATCAGTGGCAGCCTTTCCACTCACTTAACATGTCTTGAAAGGACTTGTATCTTGAATGCTGTCGGTGCCTGCAGGCAGGAACCCTGCACCCTGACCACACGCCTCTGGAAAATGCTGCTCACTCTTCAACGAGCTTAGCAGATGAGAAATAGGAGCCCGCCACTGGCCTGCCTCTCCCTCCCCTTGTTCTGCAGCTTGCAAATTTTTATTAGCTGTCAACATGTCAAACTTCCACTTAGCTGGACAGCTGCAGGACCCGCCAAGTTCCAAAGCTCTGCCAGTGAGTTCAACAGACCTACAGGCCGCTCAGGTGGAGGGGCATGTGTGGGGAAGGGTCAGGGATCAGAGACACTAACTGGAACTGGGCGGGCGGGGGCGAGTTCACAAAGGCATTTCAGATGTGAAACCAAACCGTGGTGAGGGAAAGAGTGAGAGGCAACGGGAAGGGAGACAGAAGAGGGACTGGGTTCGTCCTGTGTTTGAACAGTGCTACTACCATGAGATCCCTGCCCAGGGTTGGGGCTCCGAGATGCTACAGTAATACAAATAATACTAGTCGGCCTATACTAAGAGGCTACGTCTACACTGGCATGATTTTCCGGAAATGCTTTTCACGGAAAAGTTTTCTGTGAAAAGCATTTTCGGAAAAGCGCGTCTAGATTGGCACGGACGCTTTTCCGCAAAAGCGCATCTAGATTGGCATGGACGCTTTTCCGCGCTTTTGCACAAAAAAGCCATTTTAGTCATCGGGGCTTTTTTGCACAAAACAAATCTGAGTTGTCTACACTGGCCCTCTTGCGCAAATGATTTGCGCAAGAGGGCTTTTGCCCGAACGGGAGCAGCATAGTATTTCCGCAAGAACACTGACGATCTTACATGAGATTGTCAGTGTTCTTGCGGAAATTCAAGCGGCCAGTGTAGACAGCTGGCAAGTTTTTCCGCAAAAGAAGCTGCTTTTGTGGAAAAACTTGCCAGTCTAGACACAACCAGAGTGTGCCTTAGCTTGACCACATGTTCTTCTGACTGGGGGAATTTCCACTGCTTCTCTCTTGTAGGAAGTCAGCCTAGCTGCTCTGGGAGGCAGTGGGGCCCAATGGGTAAGGCATTAGGTCGGACTCAGGAGATCTTGGATCAGCTATGTCACAGGGGGCAAAACACTTCCCTTCTCTGTACCCTCTGGCTTTCTTTTGTCTTTTTTTGCCTTGTGAATGCCTTGGGGTGCGGACTCTCTCTCACACTGTATGTTTTGTGTGTGTGTGTGTGTGTGTGTGTGTGTGTGTATGCGGACGCACAGTGTCTAGCACAATGATGTTGTCTGGGGTCTCTGCCCATTACTGTAATGTCACTATCACCTACTGCTAATAGACATCCACTCTGGCTGCAGCATTTGGGAAGCGAGGGGGAAAGGGCAGCAGTGTTATGAATATGTGTGTGTGTGTGTGTGTGTGTGTTTTCCGCGAGAACTTGATTGACTAATGTTTGTGGCTCCTGAGAGCCAGTGAAAGGTCCACTCTTGATATCCAGAAAATTTTACAAGGGGCGGCAGGCTTAAAAGTGGTGGGAAGAAGCCGAGCCTGCCAGGATGTCGGAATGAAAAAGCCATCAGGAATGTGCCTCGGAGAACAGCTGCTACCAGCACTCTGGCAGGAGCATTCTCCCCCCCCCCCGCCCACAGCTGCCTGGGAGCCAGGAGAGGGATTCAGAGACCACAGCTTGAGCTGAGGGAAGGGGGCTATTTATTTATTTATTTTGTGGGCTCTGCTTCCCTCCACCCCCTCGTCGCTCTCCGGCTGGAACTCCTCGGAAGGAAGGAACCTGCCGCTGGTTCACAGGGCGGCTCTTCCAGCTGCGTGGGCGCCTGGATTAGAAGGCTTGGCAGAGCGGTGGGGAGGATTTGGAGCTCGCTGGCACTTTCCCTCCGCTCCCTGCCAGTCCCACCACAGTACACTGAATACGGATGTCACCCTAAAAATGGGGGTAGGAGCCTTTGCCCAAGTAGAAGTCCCCCACCCCCACCCCGAGCACCATTCTCTGGCCTACCTGCACGTTCTCACTTCTTGTTACTCACTTCTTGTTACTCTGTCTTTATCAGCCAAAGTAAATCAGGCCAGGGGCACGCAAGCGCCCTTTGCAGTTTACCTCCAGCCTAAACCCCTGCCGTCCATACAGCCAAGCCGGGTGGAGCGTGTCATGCTTTGGGAGCAGGTGGGGGAGTGGAGAATTTGCAAGAGCTCAGAAGATCTCGTGGTGCTCCTGTTTAGTGGAGCTGCCTTCTCCTTGCTGGCTTACCGCTAACATGGAGACTCTTCCCGGCCCACCCTCGAGCCAGGGACGTGTCTCCGTCTCTGCCCCATGCTGACTGTCCTGGAGAAGGGCACTCAGAGCTGGGCTCCCAGCTCCGTGACTGTGCTGGCCTTGCCCATAAGGAAATAAAGCAGCATTCCAGTGCTGCTGCTGCTGCTGCCGCGTCTGCTCTGGACCAGTTATCTTAGATGGGCTTCCTCCACTAATGTGCTGTAAACTGAGAGGATGAGCTACCTAGCCCAATGCAGAGCGAAAGATAAATGCTTGGAGCAGCATAGGGTCTGATCCAATGCTCACCGGAGGCTATCGGGCAGCGGGTGGGGAGGAGGTTTCCATGAGTTTCAGTGGGAGTTGGATTGGGCTCGTCATGCACAAGGGGGCATTATTATTGCTAAAATCTCAGGAAGACCCTCTGGGCTAAGGTCATGTCTAGTACCGCTCTAATGCCCGCTACATCTGTTGGGGCAATTCAGCTTGTGTTCACAGGGAGAAGGATTCACCCCAACACAGGGAATCTTTTCTAGCTCAAGGTCCAATGGGTCAGATCTTCCCTTCCCAGGAAGATAATAATAATCCCTTCCCTCTCCTATACAGCTTTCCAGCAATAGGCTTCAAACCATTTTACAATGTAGGACAATGTCATCGTTTCCATGATCCCAAAGGGGAAACTGAGGCCCAGAGAGACACTAGGTGGCTCCAGGGGACATGCTGCAGTCACTGAACTTGTGAGTTGGAGCCCGAGTCTTGGCTGCTTTCAGAGAACCTGCATCGAGCAGGAAAAGCCAGCGGGAGGCAAAATGACACACGGGAAACTCCGTGAGCCCTAGCATTGCTGGCTCTCCACCTCCTTTGGTGAAAGAGGTGGCGGGGGCAAGACCGTGACCCAGGTGGATGTCCGAGATGCGTGAGGCAGTTTTGGGAGGAGGCAGCCCTACGAGTGGTCTGGTCGTTTGAAGACAGAAAAATGCCCGTTTTGCTCCCCAACAGTTGTTTAACCGCAGAACTGTTTCCCCAGCATGAGACGGGGTTACTCTTTCTCTCCCTCCCACGTCCGCAATTTAACTCCGGGCTCGACACACAGAGATCCTGGTGCTGAGCCTGAAACCTAATAGCTCTGCCCGCACTGGCTGCTGGGGTCTCCATTTCACTTCTGTAGCCCAGCACAATCCTCAGCCCCCCCCCTTCCCTTTCCCCGGGGGACTCTATTATACCCACCGATCTGTTCACACTCCTTATCCCTCGGCATGTTTGCACACACTGCTGACCCAGCCTTTATCTGGAAGACATAAGGGTCTGTGTGTGGAGTTCCCATAAGGGCTATTAATGGTGTTAATGTCATAGCTCTCTCCCCATCCTCCTCCCCTCCCCTCCCTTTGCTTCGCCAATTCTCCGGAGATTTACAAAAAGAGACAAAAATTCACACGCCGAATTTGCAACCTTTGCAAAAAATGAGCCAAACTCCAGGGTGGGGAGAGGAGAGGCGGGGGTAGGGGAAATGGTAGAAGCAGCCCCTGTCACTCTTTGGTAAATGACATACAGCCTCTTTCCCCACTCAAGGCACCATGCACAGATGTGAGCACCCCATCAGCTTTGGGCAAGTTCGGATCATGATCCCAAACCGGACTGAATGGGTGAAACCAAAATCCCAGATGGGACCATCCTTGGACTATGAAGAAACTTTGGATCTGGATCCTAGCTGTGCATCTCAGACCCAAGTCACCTGGTTCTCTAGAAATAGAACTTCCATCATGTCATCCTTCAGCTCCCGGCCCTTCCTCCTCCTGGATAAATGGAAGCGGCCCCTTCTCCTTGTCAGTGGGCCTAGAGAGTTCTCTGGATGTTCTATTATCCCGGGATTCAGCCATTTCCGACTCTTGTCCTTACCTGTACTCGGGCTTCTGTGAGCTTGGTCCTTTGGGCTAGCTCCTCTCGTGTGTAGATATCTGGGTAATGGGTTCTCTCAAAGGCCTTCTCCAACTCCTCCAGCTGCTCGGCCGTGAAGGTGGTCCGGCTCCGGCGCTGCTTGCGCTTCAAGGGTAGGTCCGGTTCAGACTCAACATCTGAGCCTTCATCCAGCCTGTTACCTGGTGATGGAAAGAGGGAAGAATTGAGGCTTAAATGGTGGAAAAGCCAAAGGGGAATTGGATGTAGAACTAAGAATTAAACAACTACAGGAAGGGAAAGGGAATACAAGTTAGTCATAGAATTTAAGGCCAGATGAGACCATCAGTTCAGCTAGTCTGACCTCCTACCCACCTCACAATCAAAATTAGCTGTAGTCTACAGTGGCAGTGTCCAGTCAACTTCTAATTCTGGATAGAACTGGTCAGGGACGTTCTGACAAAACGTTTTTGTCAGGAAAATACTGATTTGTTGGAAACCAAAACAGTTTGTGGGAAAGGATCCATTTGGATGAATCTTCTGATTCAAAATTTGGTTGGGAAAAATGGTAGAAATATCCCATTTTGGTATATTTCGAAACAAAATATTTCATCGTTGAGTTCAGAACTATTTTTCATTTTGTAATGTTTCTATTTTTTTTAAAAAAAAGGTTCAAAGTTAAAAAAAAAAAAGTCAGAATTGAAAGGAAACACCGAATCATCATCAACACATCAAAATGGACCCAGTTCAATTATTATCATCATATTTTTTGGATGATCGGTTTGTAAGAATTTGTGAACTTTTTGTTCTGTTTCAGAGCAAGGAAACAAACACAAAATCTCAAAAGCAAAAGAGTTTCCAGCCCAGGTCTAGACCTGGCCTGCTTGGAGGACACAGAGCTGCTGACTTCATGCTGATGGAAACCGCACCTCTCAGTGACTGAACGTTCATTCTCTGTAGACTAAGCAAGGGCTTTAAATGCAGGGCAGAGGACCAAGCACCAATATGAGACCACAATGAGTATGTCTACACAATTAGACACCGGGATAGGCCTGTAATAGTTGACTCATGGGACTCAGGTTAAAGGGATATTTAATTGTGGTGTAGACATTCGGTCTTGGGCTAGGGCCTGGGGTCTAGGAGGGTCCCAGAACTCAGGTTGCAGCCTGAGTACAGACAGTTTACACTGCTGTGAAACAGCTCCTTAGTGTATTAAGACAGGGATGCTAGGATGGAGGAAATCCTACCAAACTCTGGAGATAAGAGAGTCCCTGGGGCTGAAACAGATAGCTGGGATCAATAATGTTTGTAAAACATCCTGGTCTCTGCAGCACCAGCTGAAATCCAACCCGAGTTGGTAGCTGTTATTGGCTGGTGGCTGTTTGGTGGCCCTTTGTGACTTGAGTTTAGGGGGTCTCATTTCAGTTCCTTGTAAACAAGCACCCTCTTTCCCTCAAACCCACCACAACAGATGCTTGCTGTTGGCCATCTCTGCAGAAAGAGCATGAGCTGGGTGGACCACCCAGGGTCAACCCTAGAGGGGCCTCTCTTCTGCTTGGCATGGTGCCCCTGTCTGGTGGCAGTATCGAGGAAGATTTCACTGCTGCTCCCTTATTCCACCTGCCCCAGGAGTAAATGAAGGGAAATTGTTCTCCAGAACTGGCAATCCAGCATCTTTTACTGGGACCAAAGTCATGAGAAAAACCAGAGACGTTTCCCCCATAGCCCATCCTCAAAGGTAGCATTTGACTCCCTGATTTCTGCACATAGGACATCCCTTAGACCCCGCTTTGAGGGAGTTATGATGATGAGTCCATAAAGTAGTATTTTTAAGTGGCTAAGAGCATCTTAACAGGAGAAATCTCCCTGTGAGCTGTTTGGAAATGAGTGATAGCTCTCTACATTCCTGCACTCTCTGTTAAGTCAGTTTCCTACTCCTATTCAGAGGTCTCCTGTTAAGACCTGTCAGAAAGAAAGAAAGAAAGAAAGAAAGAAAGAAAGAAAGAAAGAAAGAAAGAAAGAAAGAAAGAAAGAAAGAAAGAAAGAAAGAAAGAAAGAAAGAAAGAAAGAAAGAAAGAAAGAAAGGAAGAAAGAAAGGAAGAAAGAAATTTATTTGGACTAAGAGTCCAAATTATTATTATTAGTGGGCCTGATTCTGGTCTCATGTACACAAGTGCCAATGAGGAGTAACTCAACTGATGTCCACAAAGTTACACCAGTGTAAAAATGAGGCCCAGTGAACGTTACTGGGAGAAAGATGCTAGAGTGCATCACGCTTTAGTGATTCCTTGAGGCCATTCAGTGCAAAACTTGTTTTGACAGATGCTCTGCGACCCTGCGGCAGGTTAAGTGCCACCTCTGGTGCAGGTCCTGATGCTTCATCTAGGCCTGTATCCTGTGTCTCTGTTTGGGAAGGTGAGTGACAACTCCAGCTTTGGTGATATAGGCCTTTGGTCAGCATGGAAGCAGATCAGAGAGCATGACATAAAGTGTTAGATCTCAGTGCCACAAGAGAGCTGAGCTGTCTGTTTCTCTTCCTCTGTCTCTCATTAATACAGTGGTTTATCCTTAAATGCATATTAGTTAAATGCATATTAGTTTAATGCATAACCTACAGGGGGCCTGATTCTGATGTTCCTTGCAGCATTTTAACTCCACTGACTTCAATGGTGTTACTCCCAATTCACACCAATGGAGCTGGGAGCAGAATCAGGACCATAATCTGTTTCGGTGCATAGTTCACACACAACCCCAATCTGCTGCTATTAGGCCAAACCTTTATCAGCTATGATTAAATCCAAGAGGAAAGTATTTAGGGCAAATCAATCTAAGTCAACAGAGCTGTCTCAGGGAGGAATCTGGCCCCTTTCTCCATTATGTTCTTATGTGATGATCAGAACTTTCCACCAAAACCTCTTTTTTTTTTTTCCTTCCAGGACCAGGAATCCCAGCTGTGGTTCTCAACAGCTGCTGAACAGTGCGGGCGGCCTGTGGAGCATGAGGCAAATGTCCCAATGGGGGCCAATTATTTATAACGAGCAGGTTAAACATGCCATTGGATCCAGCATGCTGCAATGCAGGATGCTTTCATTTCTTGGTTCTATGGGAGGAGTGTCTGAATTGAGCTGTTAGATGCAGGCACGATGGACCACGTCTGTTTGAGTTAACCTGGACCAGGATCGCTATGGGCTCTGGTGTAGTTGTAGTGAGCGCATGTTCTCAGAGCTGTGGGAATCACTGCTTGTAACCCAACCTCTGTTTCCTTCCGTGGGCCACCAATAGACACAGAGGCCTGAAAGGGACCTCAAAAGGTCTTCCCAGCCAGTCCCCTGCACTCATGACAGGGCTAAGTATTATCTAGACCAGTGCTTCTCAACCAGTGGTACGAGTACCCTTAGGGGTACTCAAGAGAAGTTGGGGAGGTACATCAACACAACTGAAATTTGGAGAAAATTGAATTTTGTTTTAAGTTTTACAGCGCTTTATTATTTTTGTACATTTTACATCCAAAAATTTCATCACACGCTCGGCTACGATTAAGTTGTTTAAACCAATGTGTTGCAGTGGTAGAAAAATTCATCTAAAAAAAGATACACCGGCATTAGAAAAGATTCAGAGAAGGGCAGCGAAAATGATGAGGGGTTTGGAACGGATCCCGTATGAGGAGAGATTAAAGAGACTGGGACTTTTCAGCTTGGAAAAGAGGAGACTAAGGGGGATATGATAGAGGTCTATAAAATCATGAGTGGTGTGGAGAAAGTGAATAAGGAAAAGTTATTTACTTGTTCCCATAATATAGGACCACCAAACAAAACTAATGGGCAGCAGGTTTAAAACAAATAAAAGGAAGTTCTTCTTCACACAGCGCACAGTCAATCTGTGGAACTCCTTGCCTGAGGAGGTTGTGAAGGCTAGGACTAAACAGGGTTTAAAAAAGAACTAGATAAATTCATGGAGGTTAAGTCCATAAATGGCTATTAGCCAGGATGGGTAAGGAATAGTGTCCCTAGCCTCTGTTTGTATGAGGATGGAGATGGATGTCAAGAGAGAGATCTCTGGATTATTACCTGTTCGGTTCACTCCCTCTGGGACACCTGGCATTGGCCACTGTCAGCAGACAGGGTACTGGGATGGATGTGACTATTCTTATGTTCTTATGTAAAAAAAAATGGTGTGTGTCTTAAAACTGTAGGTACTGGGGTTACTTATAGGTTTTTTTTAAAGATGGGTACCTTATACAAAAAAAGCTTGAGAAACACTGATCTCAAGACCATCCCTGCAGGTGTCTGTCTAACCTCCTCTTTAATAGCTCCAGTGATGAAATTCCACAACCACCTGGGGCAATTTATTCCAATGCTTAACCACCCTGAGCGCTAGGAAGTTTTTCCTAATGTCCAACTTACACCTCCCTTGCTGCAATTTAAGCCCATTGCTTCTTGTCCCATCCTCAGAGGTTAAAGAACAATTTTTTCTCTTTGTAACAACCTTTTCTATACTTGAAAATGTCTACCCCAGTCATCTCTTCTCCAGACTAAACAAAACTAATTTTTTTCAATCTTTCCTTATAGGTCATGTTTTCTAGACCTTTAGTAATTGTTGTTCTCCTTTGGACTTCCCAATTTGTCCACATCTTTCCTGAAATGTGGTGCCCAGAACCGGACACAACACTCCAACTGCGGCCGTATCAGCATGGTGTAGAGTGGAAGAATTACTCCTTGTATCTTGCTAACAACACACCTGCTAGTACACCCCAGAATGATGTTTGTTTTTTTGCAGCAGGGTTACACTGTTGACTCATATTTAGCTTGTGATCCACTATGACCCCTAGATCCTTTTCCAAGTGTCCTCCCATTTTTGATATCTCACATGTGTTATTCCCATTGGGCCAAATTGTGGGTCCAATAAAATCAACAACAGTTCTGCTGTTGACCTCATTAAGACCTGCACTGGGCCAATATTTTTTGAAGCCTTTAGAATCATGATAGCAGTACAAATCTGGTATACAGTCAGCGTCATTGCCTGCCTTTCAGGAAACTCTCTAAATTCTTAAATGGTGCAACAGACACAGCTGGGCCCTGGACAATTCTGGCCAGCACATCTGGGCTCTGTAGATCCAGTCTGTGTGCAAGCACATCTGGAATCCATTAACATACTATTAATTCATTGGCATAAATATAATTATATATTTCACAAGCTACTGTCACTGTCATTGGTTGGCTTTCTTGATGGGAATAAATTTCAATAATAAAGGTTAGCACAGGGGTAAGTTTGGAAGGCTTTCTCTGGTAATGAGAGGGTGCTTGATTGAGTTCTGTCCACAGCATTCCACCAAAGAAGTTAGATTAAAGAAAATGTAAAACATTCTTGCTGGAAAAGGTCAGAGGGACATTTCTTTTGTTCCTAGACTCCACAACAATACACAGTAACCCAAAAGAGAGAGAGAGAGAAAGCAGGCTGCTTTCTAAGGCTACATCTCCTCTGCAACACTATTTCAGGATACCGGAGTATCCCAAAATAGCTATCCCGCATCTTCAGAGCAAGCCCGTTATTTCGAAATATAACGGGCTTGCTGTTCTGACGTCCCTGCAAACCTCATTCCACGAGGAATAAGGGACATTTCGGAAGAGTGGGTTATTTTGAAATTTGGTGCAGTGTAGACAGCGCCAAATGACGAAATAAGCTATTTTGAAATGAGATGTGCCATTTGTGTATCTAAAATGACGTATCTTCTTTCGAGCTATGGTGCAGGGTAGAAGCACCTTACGGCAGCAAGGCACAATTCTCCCCGCTTTGCTGTACACTGCATCCTTCCGGACTTACTCTGCTCACATGCTTTCCTAAGACCTGCAGTCTGGGCCAGGAAGCTCCCCCATACCCTGTGATCGCTTGCAATTGCAACACAGTCCTCCATACACCACAGAGAGTTGTGAAGGCGAATGAATCAAATGGAACATTATTTCGCTCTGCACCTGAATATGTTGGGGTGCATAGACAACTACATACGCAGAACGGCTGTTGCATAAGGAACAGCTACATAGAGCTTCTCTTTTCATTGTGCAGTAATTACATGGAGTTTCAGATGGACTGTGCTATTGGCTTGGAGGGTCTTGTTGGCCATTAGAAAACAATGCTCTTTCACTGCCTAGTGAGTCTGTCTCTCTTCTGTATTGTTTTCTGAGAAGCAATCCCATTCCAGGCACCTCCCATTGTCCTGGCCCAACCAAACCCTGACCTTGCTTTGAGTTATGAGAAGAGGACACGGCTTACCAAATGTGGTGGTCCAAGCCCTTAGGAGAAGTGGGTTTTGCCCACGAAAGCGCATGACACTGTCTATATTTTTTTGTTAGTTGGTGCTACGGGACTACCTGTTGTTCATTTCGGAGGAGTTCTTGAACAGACGGACAGAAAGACAGACACGCTCACAGACAGACATTTATCTGTGATCTGTTTGAGAGAGCTTGTCTGTTACCTTAACAATAAACAATCGTATTTTCATCCACCTCGCCTGTCTACCTAGGAGAGGTGCTAGAATATCTATGAACAATACACCCGACTCCTTTGTCGAGCTAGGGGGAATGCTGCACTCTCTATGGACAGCACATCCAATTCATCTAGCTATGTGGAATTACTGCCAGAATACCTGCCACTAATCCGTACAGCCCTGCTGCAACCCCAAATATTACCCACTGGTATAGGGGTACGGGAAATAGACCAAGAGAGACACTCAAACCTCAGATAAGCATCATCTCCCCCACCCCTTTGGCTCTCCATCGTGTCCCTAGTGCATGTTTTCCATGGTGGTCTGCCATGGGATGGAGCCAGACTTCTTTAAACATCTGCAAATTGGCAGGTTAAAATACCTCACAAGAAGCCTGGCAAGAAATTGCCAGTTGTCATGACACTCAGCTTGCCGTACCCACACGGTCCCTTGCAGCTGGCCGGCCCTCTACCCGCCTGAAGTGCCAGATGGGAGAAAGTCAGAGCCACTATTCTAAAGGAACTGCCATGAGACAGTGGCCTTCCCTAGTACTGCCCGTCTGATCATTCCCACGCGGCGCTAGCTAACCAACGGGGCGTGGAGGGTGGAAGCGACTGGCTTGTGTTCACACCGCCGAGCTGGGAACACAACTCCTGATGCCAAGTCCTGTGTTTCAACCACAAGCCCGTACGGAACAACAAGGGAGCAAGAGAAATCCCAGGGCATGTCTGGAACCAGCTGGTCTTAGCAGGATGCAGCTGCCACTGTCAGGCACTGTTTTATTAAATAATGCGGCCAGCCTTCTGGCTAAGATTGAGTGCAGTCTCAGCCAATGCATCCTCTATTATCAAGGGGATGATCTCCCGTAACGACATAAAATGGCCTCAATGCTCTAACAGGTCTTTTCCTAGTCAGGGGGAGCCTGGGCCGGGGGAAGACCCACGGCTATTATTCTCAGCAAAGTTCACGAACAAAAGGTTAACAAAGCCACAGGAATAACCACGACCTGCGTATAACACACACATAATGGCCTCCCCTCCACCACCGGGAGCCTCCAGCTAAACTTGAACGGATTTTTTTTTTCCTGTTTGAAAACATTTGGATGCCTTCCTCGCCTCTCCTGTTTATTACTGTTCTTCTCTGGGCACCGCTGAACAACGGGGCTCCAGCCAGGAGAGGAAGCAGAAGCAGCAAAACAGTACAACACAGGCCGCTTTGGAGGTGGGTCCTGGCTAGAAAAAGAAACCGGGTAAAATACCCAGCTTGATTCTCATTGAAATGTAGGGCTAGAAGGGACCTCCAAAGGTCATCCAGGCCACCCCACTTTGCTGTGCAGCACCTGCGGATACCTAGATCATCCCTGACAAGGGCATGCCAACCTGTTCCTCAAAACAGGTGGAACCCGAGGTATTTGATAGTTTTGAGAAGCATCATTTAATTATACCAATACAAAGTCTGGGGCCCTAAATACGTCAGTTCCACCTCTGAGGGGCTTTTTAATCTTCATGTTTAGATACAGTTACACTATGACAAAGATGCCTTATACTGTTCGGCTACGTCTACATTGGCACCCTTTTCCGGAAATGCTTAAAACGGAACAGTTTTTCATTATAAGTATTTCCGGAAAAAGCGCGTCTACATTGGCAGGATGCTTTTCCGGAAAAAAGCCCCAATCGTCATTTTCGCGATCGGGGCTTTTTTGCGGAAAAGACTACTGTGCTGTCTACACTGGCCCTTTTCCGGAACAGTTTTTCCGGAAAAGGACTTTTGCCCGAACGGGAGCAGCATAGTTTTTCCGGAAAAACACTGACAATTTTACAGTAGATTGTAAAATCTTCTGGCTGCTTTTCCGGAATAAGTGGCCCAGTGTAGACATACCCTTCTAATTTACTCCTCTTCCCTTATAGGAATAAGCAATAGAGGTCTAAGAATGGTTAAAGAAATATATAATTAGCTTTATTAGCACCAGTACTACAACTGACAGGTTCCCTCCACTACCCCCAGCTTCTTTTTCTGCTGTAAATTGTGAGGGTTCCTGCTTTTCACTCCACTCTGCTCACCTGAAGAAGTGGGTTGCCCACAAAAGCTCACAATACTATATAACATTTTTTATTAGTCTCTACGGTGCTACAGGACCACTCGGTTTTTAAAGCTACAGACTAATCTGGCTACCCTTCTGAGACATACATAAGAAAGGTCCATCTAGCCAAGTATCCTGTCTGTCGACAGTGGCCAGTGCCAGGTGCCCCAGAGGGAGGGATCACAACTGGTAATCATCACGTGATCCCTCCCCTGTCACCCATTTACAGACAGAGGCTAGGGACACCATTCCTATCCATCCTGGCTAATAGCCATTGATGGACCTAACCTCCATGAATCTGTCTAGCTCTTTCTTGAACCCTGTTAAAGTCCTAGTCTTCACAACATCCTGTAGCAAGGAGTTCCACAGGTTGACTGAGCACTGAGTGAAGAAAAACTTCCTTTTGTTTGTTTTAAACCTGCTGCCTATTAATTTTCATTTGGCGACCCCTAGTTCTTATATTATGGGAACAAGAAAATAACTTTTCCTTATTCACTTTCTCCACAGTCATGATTTTATAGACCTCTACCATATCCCCCCTTAGTCTCCTCTTTTCAAAGATGAAAAGTCCCAGTCTTTTTAATCTCTCTTCATTTGGGACCCATTCCAAACCCCTAATCATTTTTATTGCCCTTTTCTGAACCTTTTCTAATGTCAATATATCTTTTATGAGATGAGGCAACCGTATCTGTACACAATATTAAAGATATGGGCGTACCATGGTTTTCTATAGAGGCAATAAGATATTCTCTGTCTTATTCTCTATCCCTTTTTTAATAATTCCTAACATTCTGTCTGCTTTTTTGCCTGCTGCTGCACACTGAGTGGATATTTTCAGAGAACTATCCACAGTGACTCCAAGATCTCGCTCTTGAGTAGTTGTAGTTAAATTAGTCCCCATCATATTGTATCAACATTAAATTTCATTTGCCATTTTGTTGCTCAATCACTTAGTCTGGTGAGATCTTTATGAAGTTCTTCACAGTCTGCTTTGGTCTTAACTATCTTGAGCAATTTGGTATCATCTGCAAATTTTGCCACCTCGCTGCTTACCCCTTTTATACATAAGGGCTGTGTCTAGACTGGCCAGTTTTTCTGGAAAATCAGCCGCTTTTCCTGAAAAACTTGCCAGCTGTCTACACTGGCTGCTTGAATTTCTGCAAAAGCACTGATGATCTCATGTAAGATTGTCAGTGTTTTTGTGGAAATACTATGCTGCTCCCGTTCGGGCAAAAGTCCTTTTGCGCAAAACTTTTGCACAAAAGGGCCAGTGTAGACAGCTCAGATTTGTTTTCCGCAAAAAAGCCCCGATCATGAAAATGGCGATCGGGGCTTTTTTGTGGAAAAGCGCGTCTAGATTGGCACGGACGCTTTTCGGCAAAAAGTGCTTTTGTGGAAATGTGTCCGTGCCAATCTAGACGGTCTGTTCCGAAAATGCTTTTAATGGAAAACTTTTCCATTTAAAGCATTTCCAGAAAATCACGTCAGTCTAGACGTAGCCAAGTTGAATAGGATGGGTCCCAGGACAGACCCTTGGGGACTCCACTCGTTACCTCTCTCCACTCTGAAAACTGACCATTTATTCCTACCTTTATTTCCTGTCTTTTAACCAGTTATCAATCCATGAGAGGACCTTCCCTCTTATCCTATGAAAACAAACTTTACTTAAGAGCCTTTGGTGAGACACCTTGTCAAAGCCTTTCTGGAAATCTAAGTACACTATAGCCACTGGATCCCCCTTGTCATTGTTATATAGATATAATTGCATCCATACTAGGGCTTTTGTGCTGCTTTTGCAGTTGAGTTAAAGGGGGACATTTCCATGTAGACAAGGCCTCAAATATAAACTCTATGGCTGCGTCTAGACTGCATCCCTTTTTCGTAAAAGGGATGTAAATTAGACATATCGCAATTGCAAATGAAGCGGGGATTAAAATCCCCCCCGTTTAATTAGCATAAAAATGGCTGCCACTTTTTTCCGGCTTGGAGCTTTGCCGGAAAAAAGTGCCAGTCTAGACACGGATCTTTCGGAAAATAAAGCCTTAAAATGAGGGATAAGGGATCTTTTGGAAAAGGCTTTATTTTCCGAAAGATCTGCGTCTAGACTGGCGCTTTTTTCCAGCAAAGCTCCGAGCCGGAAAAAAGCGGCAGCCATTTTTATGCTAATGAAGCGGGGGAGATTTAAATCCCCACTTCATTTGCAATTGCGATGTGTCTAATTTGCATCCCTTTTACGAAAAAGGGATGCAGTCTAGAGACAGCCTCTGTGCCTGATTTTCACCCTCCTTACACCAGGTGTAATCACTTGCACCTAAGGAACGGTGTGCAAAGTGGGGGTGTAATGTTGCTACTGGAGTGAGAGGGTGGCAAACCCCACTTTAGCTGTAAACACATTGGTGTGGGGCTGTCTCTTTGTGATACGTTTGTTCAGCACTGAGTGCAATGGGGCTAGGGCCTCCCGGTGCGACCACAGCACAGAAAACAGTCATGAGAATTGCGACTGAGGAGTACTGTGTGTCACACTTGTGCGGAAGGAAGAGAGTACCCGAAAGGCAAGGTCATGAAAAAAATCAGGCAGCACCTCTTGGGTGAGTCACACATCAGCCCTGCTAAAGAGGAGAGATGAGCTCACTTGCTTTCAACCACACAAAGATGCCTAGGGTTTGCATGTGAAAAGAAAGAAGAGAACTGAAAAATGGCACAGACAGGGGAGAGGGAGAATTGTGATGAAAAAGCAACCCCTCTGCACACTCTGGTTTGGGTCTAGTTCTTGAGGGGTGATTCTATCTCCAATTCACAGCACAGCTGCCCTGGGGCTAGAAAAAACATTTTTCTTTTCTTTAATTGAATCACCCTTGGAAACAAGCAACAAATGTGGGTTTCCAGCACAGGAGGAAGTTTGCCAACTTGAAAAATTGGCAAAGTTTGCAACACTCTATAAGTTTCCCCCCTTGGAGAAGGGCTGATGTTCTGTTTGTGTACAGCACCTCGCACAATGGGCCCTGCTCTCAACTGGAGCCAGAGGGCATGGCTGTAATATAGAATCACGTATAAAGATAGGAATGGACCAGAACCGCAGCCGGCGTCAGTCACTACAGATCCGTTGAAATCAGGGGAGCTATGCTGATACTGGCTCAGTAAATCAAAGCGGCTAGTAGAAATGAGCCCACACGGCAAAACTTAAACCGGATCCAAACTGTCCCAATGCTGGGGGCATTCAGAGCTGGACTTACAGCCTACCCCCAACTGGCGTGTCAACTTTCACTATCCCAATAACAGCCTGACACCATCACATCCTCCCAGGAGGAGGGAGAAAAGAAGGTGAGGAGGGGCTAACTGGAGATTTGCGTGCTCCGCTTCAAGCCCCGTGTTTGATCTGAGGATGGGAGGGTGCATGGGATAAAACAAGATGGCTCCTCCTCTGAGGTGAAGGGTGTATGGTCAAAGCAGCACGTGCAGGTGTGTTTGGTGCCTCGGGGAGCGGGTCTGACAGACAAGAGAGGGCTGGAGGGGTGGGGGAGCTGGTTTTACAATCCAGTCTACCATGAGAAAATGTGTAAATTATGGCCCACGAATGCGCATTCCTGGGTAACGATGCCAGCTGAGGTGGGGCGTGTAATTAGGAGGAGCTGAGCAGAGAGAGTTTGAGGGAGTTTGAAAGGGTTGCGATTGGAATAGGGATGACGGCGGGGCGACGGGGGAGAGAAGAAAAACCCTCAATAATTAAGGGGCAGACTTCTCCTGTCTCTTCTCAGCCCTTCCCCCTCCATTCCTTCTGGGAGCCTCTTAGCCTTGGAGTTAAATTAATCAACAGGATTAGGTGGAATCGGCCACAGCGAGCCCCTCCAGGCTCAGACTGAACCCTCGATGCTCTACAAGGGCCCGCTGCCTCATCTCAAAGCACTCGGCGCTTTCTGGAAGGATTCGCAGACAGGATCGGACATGAAGACGCATTCATTATAGTGGAAATCGGATTTTGGCAGCAGGGAAGGGAGGGCCTGCATGTTTTCTCCTTCAATATCTGCCATCTCCCTCGGTCACTTGCTCTCCTTTAACTCCATTTCCTCTGTCTTTCGCCTCCACCGGCACCCTCTTAAAAAGTGACCCAGCGGAAGAGAGAGGGAACGGTTCTGGAAGGGAACAAGGCTGGCAGGGCCTGCCAGAGCCAGTCAGGGCACTGTCAGCGGACGGTAAGTCGTGGCATAAAAGGGGCTGTATCCCAAACGACTCTGAAGTCCTGGGAGAAGCTGGGGCATCCCAGGAAGACTTCACCAAAGGGGCTGTGGTGCCTACTCAATACGGCTTTGGGAAGCCTCAAATCAACAGCACAAAAGAGGGCGCCGTTCACCCACTTTGAAGACTCCCCCCCCCACCCCGTCCTCCAGCTCCAACCCACAGGGTGGCCCTCGCAGGCAACTGCCTGGAGCCATACCTGGGCAAGCGTGTGGGGGACTCCGCCACCCACTCCCAAGCTCCGCCCTGAAGCCGTTGAGTTTGGGCCGTGTGCTCTTCCCACCTTCACAGGGCAATTAAAGGGCACCATGCTGGGGCCTTAGTGTCTGGTTGGGGACCCAAGGGCGAGCTCCCGTGGTGAGAGGACGCCGTGTCCTCACATAACGATTCTGTCTCGATAGCAGGGGCCATGCTGGCACCGTGCAGCAAAGTGTTCCAGGAAAAGGCTCACTGGCATAGGTGGCGAGTTATATGGGCTGGTGGTGCCCAGGCACCAGGAACATTCCTGGCCTGGAGATCCTGCTGCATCAAAGTTTGGGGCTGGGGCTTTCCCCTGATCCCACCCAGAATCTTCACCCTCCCTAACCCAAACTTCCTCCCAGAGCCTTAGGCAGCTGGGGGAGGGAATTGGGGGCGGCGGAGTGTTGGGATCTGGGCATTTTGGGCACCACCAAAATTTCTACAAACCTGCTGCCCCTGCTCACTGAGTGGTTTAAGTTCTGATGAGGACCCGATGGCACATGCCCATGACCAGACTGTGACCACATTTTTCATGGTGAGCGGCACCTTCCACGCTGCTGAATCAATGGGGCTACACATGAGGTAAGGCCCCACTCAGTGGGAACACGGGCATCACAGTCTGGCTCTGCAATAGAAAGACTCCCCCTCTCTCGGCTGCATTCTTCCTCTCTTTCTGCACCCTCCTTCTGAATTGGCGTTTACTGGCTTGAATGGACTACAGCCCGGCTCTCTGGCTCTGGGACCATCTTGCTTTCTCCTCCCCCTACCTCCTGAAAAAGACTTTGGATGACACTCAGACACTCCGGCATGGGTGACAATATAAAACCCTAATGTACGAACACACCGAACTGCCACCCACAGGTTCGCATGGACATCCAAAGACTGGCTTTGTTTGCCCTGCAGGCTAGTTATTCTTTTTTTGCAGGAAAACGAGTCTGTCCAGGTTAAGAATGGCCTTTGGTGCAGCCCACATCTGTTTAGTTTACTGACCCAGACAAGTTTTTATACAACGGCCAAGACTGCCGCAGGAGAGCAAGGGGGTTTCTATTCGGCCGGCTGCATCTGTCGCAGAGTTGCTGTCTAGAAGGCAGAATCAATACCGATAGGGTTGGAGGAGGATGCAGAAAGAACAGGGCATGGATGCCAGGTGGCAAGGTGGGTCATAAAATCCCTGCTTTGATTCCCCAATTGGAGATGGGAGCAATTCGGGGGATAAACACAGAACAGCAAGATGCATTTTTTAATTTGCAGAGATACCCCTTTTCTGAGCACAGTGGATGGCTCTCTCTGAGCAAGAGCTGAGCAGCCCTGGGAATAGAGTCTCTGCCTTTCTCTCTGGAGCAGGGACAGGCGGAAAGCAAACAAAATCCATCAAAATGCAAACAAGACCATCTAAAAAGTGAGTTAAGGAGAGCGGCCGCGGCATCGCAAGCACAAAACAATTATATTTTCCAGGAGATTTTTTTTAAACGTGAAGATAAAAATCCCCCCCTCTCTCTTTGAGAGGGATGAAGTGTTGAGCCCGAAATATGAAGGATTTCTGCAGAATAACCCTTCCGCCCTCTCCCTACCTATTTAGTGGCAGGTGTGTTTCAAAGACAACCACAGAGCTATTCCAACTCCAGATGCAGCTCCCACCACCGCCACAAAGAAAAAATAACCAGCCCATCCAATATAGCTTGGATTCGTCATTCTCCCCAACCTGTAAACTCCTCTGTCTCCTGTAGCCCTCCCCCGCCCCACCTTGGTTGTATTACAGTTTAACATAGTTTAGGGGCTGCAGTGTGAAGCAGTAGCAGAAAACTGAATCACATAATAGTTGATATGCGTTTTAATCAAGTAATGCGGTCCAAGCCGAGTGCTAGTGCGTATTGGTGGGGTGCCCTTGAATACCAAGCAGACTGGGTAGCAGGGCTAGGAAAATGAAAAAATCATTTACAGCTCAGCTGGGGACTGCAGTGTTCAGCAAAGCATTAGTATGGGGCCTTAGGAGATGAGGGATTTTTTTTTTTTATTCAGGCACTGAACTGGTCAGCTGTAACCAAACCACAGATCGAGGTAATGTCCATTATGGACTTTACAACTTGGCAATAACACTAACACTGAGGCTGTTGCTCCTTAAGATGGGGTGCAGGGAGGCATTTCCCTTGCTGCACCGTGGGCTTCTGAGAAGGTGCAAGATTGTCTCTGGGTGCGTGAGAGGGGAGAAGCTAGTGAGAAGAGAAAGCAGGAGAGGAAATAGCCTGAAAAAGAAGTGAATGGAAAATCAAATGTCATTCACAGCTCCCTTCTTCATGTTTGGTCATAAGGTTGCATCAGGCAGCAAACCTAAGTGCAGCGAGAGCCGTGTAATGCCCAGAGATTCAGATCTGCGGCAAGTGATGTGAGTCTCTTTCCCAATTTTGAGCCCTCTGCATTCACACTGAAGTTTAAACGTGAAATGATGAAGCTGAAGGTTCAAAGTGAAACGGGTTCAGATTAAAAACATGGCAAAACTGCCCTACTTCCACTAGTGCTCAGGTCCCACTTTGCAATCGAGTTGGGGGCTCAGACCAAAGGTCAATTTGGGGGGTATTTCCTTTGGCACTTTGGCCTGACATGTTCACACGACTGTCAGTGAAGGAGAGGGAGGGAGGTAGAGTGGATAAGGCACTAGTTTTGGATTTTGGCGATGGCAGATCTTAGGAGAGCTATTCCTTGCTCTGCCACAGACATCTGTGTGGCCTTGGGCAAGTCACTTAGTCACTCTGTGACCCAACTCCCCATCAGTAATAAGAGGAAATCCAGACCTCTAAGGAGTGATGACAAATACATTACAAAGATTGTGATGCAATCAGATGCTATGGCATGGTGTGTGGGTGTGTGGGGGTGATATTAGTACCTACTTTAGATACAAGCACTTTCTCAGTCTAAACTAAACCACAGCCCAACGCTGTGCGTTTTGGGTCTCAGCACAAAGGAGATGAGTTCCATAAGACAATAAGAGCCAGCGGAAGTGTGGCACAGGGTGTCCTGGGTGCTGGATTCTACAACGTGGCAGCGAGTGGCTGAAGTTGCAGACACACATTGGTTCTGCCCTAGGGGCTGGCCAGGGTAGAATTTTCCCAGCAGAGCACCACCGGATGAGGCCAATACACGATGGCATGATGTGCAAGGAAAGCACATTGCTCAGGCAACTGCACAATGTCACAACCCCTGCTGTGCATTCAGGACCCCCATGCTGTTGTGCAGGGTGGACTGTGAAGCAACAGGCCTTGCAGGAACGAAGCAGGGCATGACATGCAGGATGGAAAGCAGGAACCAGACCATCAGCAGGACCACCCAGGCCTCCAGGTTGGAGAGATGCTCGTTGGGGAAGAACTAGGGAGCTCCTCCGTCAGCAAGAGTTTTCACTGCTACTAAGGCTGGAATTGAGTGAAGGCCAAGAATCTGCCCTTTGGAGTCCTGCCCCCATTCCCCCCATACCAGTCTCTTTGTCTATCACATACGCTCTCCTCTACCTAGCCATCCACCTAGCCTGGTTCCATTGCCTTGGAAATACACAGAAAGTCCGCTACATGAGCTATGATTTGGCTAATTCTCCAGGTCCCGTGCACATTCCTGGACTGATCAGGATTAATTCGGAGACCTTTGCCAGTTACGTGTTGGCGCCTCAGAGGTGCCAAGGGGATGCAAGGCAATGCAGAAGGAGGCTTCCTAACGCTTCCCCTGAACATTGACTTGCACCAAGCCATCCGCCTCCTCCGCGGGCATACATCTGGGTCAATCCTGGCACGTCCACCGAGCGGCACCCCTGGGGATCTGCCCCCGCGGCATGAACTGCTCTGAAGGCAAACCAAATCAAAAACATCAGGGCCACTGGAAGGCCCCGCTTGGCAAGCAGCTGAAGTGCCCACAGAAAGGCCCACAGTAAAGAAAACGGATTCTGTGACGTGCAAGTGGCGAACAAGGCCAAAGCATCCAGAGCATTTGGAGAGAGATGGCAGGGAGGGAGTGGGGAGAAGAGAGAGGGAGGGAGACTCTGCTGCCGACAGCCTTTGTCAATTCCCTGCACTAGCCTGAGCATAAACAGATGGAATATCCATCAACTCCAGTCGCTTTTCTTTTCTTTCAACTTTTTTCTCGTTCTCGCCTCCCCCCCCCCCTTTTCTTCTGGCTTTTGTTTGGCCTTTTAAAGCACCCCGAGGTAAAGGGGCCCTTCCCCACTCCTCAGCACATCTGTGAAGTCCATAAAAGGCCTTTTTCGCTTCAATATTCATAGCGGCCTGCTTGTGGCAGGCACGGGAACCAGCGTGCGAGAGACCGAGGGGACTCGCCCGCTCCTCCGCTTGGTGCCTCGGCAGCTGCAGCATTTCCACTCCCAAAATTGGGCTCCCAAAATTGGGCAGCAAAGGGAGTTTGCAAGGGAGGATGGAGGCCAGCGAGCGGGAGGGGCCTGATCTGTTTCATCTGGAGGGTTCCCTTCACATTCCCTTCCTTGGCCAGCTCCACCTCCTTAGCTCCCTCTCTGAATTTTCCACACACATAGGACAAGCCTCTGGGCTACTTCCTCAGCTGGTGCAAACCAGGGCAGCTCCGGCGCACTCAATGGAGCTGTGCCAATGTAACACCAGCGGCGGGTCTGCACCTCCGATGCTCTCTTGAAGGGTGGCCAAAGAGAACTGGACACAGATGGCCCACGCTCACAGCCCTTCTGCAACAAGGGAGGGGGACCTGAGTAGGACATGGAGAGGAGGGCATTGCAGTGCCCCTGCCTTTGATTTTGAAAAGATGGCCAGACTCGGGAAAAGCCTCCTGGTCCACGAGGCACAATGCATGGTCCTCGGTAGCAGTGGGAAATTCCAACCCATGTCTGGTTCCCAGGCTCAGGGAGACCCTGCTCCAAGGAGCTGAAGCGTCCACTGGAGATTGGTGGGACGCATAGGGATCCCATGGTTTTGTCTGCACCTTCTGTGCTCCCTTTGCTCCCTGCCACCCGCAGCAGGATTGGCGGCATCGGCATCTCTAAGGCACAGATTGTCAAAGGTATTTGGGTCCTGAGTGGGCTCCTGCAGCCTTCTGTCCCCATTCCAAAGAGTGCAGCATAAATCAGACCCCATATCATGGCCGAAAGTGGCCTATGTCTAACTGCAGCTGCAGCCTTAGTCATAAGAACATAAGAACGGCCAGACTGGGTCAGACCAAAGGTCCATCCAGCCCAGTATCCTGTCTGCCAACAGTGGCCAATACCAGGTGCCCCAGAGGGAGTGAATAGAACAGGGAATGATCAAGCAAACTCTCTCCTACCATCCAGCTCCACCCTCTGACAAACAGCTGGGATGGGTAAGGAATGGTGTCCCTAGCCTCTAATAGCCATTAAAGGACTTCACCTCCATGAATTTATCTAGCTCTTTTTAAAACCCTGTTATAGTCCTAGCCTTCACAACCTCCTCAGGCAAGGAGTTCCACAGGTTGACTGTGCGCTGTGTGAAGAAGAACGTCCTTTTACTTGTTTTATTTGTTATACTGGGCCAAGACCCTGGCCCGCCTCAAATCGATGTTCTGCACTTGAGTTGACTGGGACTAGAGGTGGCTGAAAACAAGAGGCATTTCCTGCAAAAATCATCATACCAAACACAAAACACAACATCCCCAGCCCGCCCGTTACAGTGTTGCCTTGATATTTTTGGTCAGCTCCAAATGGGTCCAAAGTTTGTCTCATTAATTATTGTTATCTGTACCAGGGTAGTGCCTGGCAGCCCAATGGAGTTGCGCACCAGGGCCCTATTGTGCTAGGCATTGTACAATGTGTTTAATCTCAGGAGCGCTGGGGACAGAAGATGTGATCATTGCCTCTCTAGCATCACTACCCAGGGAGATGCTGGAGTAACACAAGGGACTAGACTGACCTGGTGAGTTGACTACAGCATGTGTCGGACAAGGGATTGGCCAGCACAGATACACATGTCAAAGCAGCTGCCTATGGCCCTGCTCCCCGGCCCCAAAGTGTGATCTTTCCTGCTCTTTCTGGGATCCACGCTGATTAGCTTTGGCTCATGGTTGGCGAGCTGGAAAGAACCAGGTGGTTTTCTTTTAGAGTCGTTGGAAGCCGTCAACAATGAGGAGAGACGAAATGATGCTCTGACACCTTTACTCCTTCACAGCAGGTGCATCTAGATGGGCTTATTGTGAGGTGCCCACACAGGGGACTCTGAGGATAGAGCGTACCCACAACTCCCTGCACAGGCTATTTGCACCCCAGTCTGTGCATATCGGTGAGCCACGACTCTCCTTTCCAGGTTGCCAGGTGGGGAGGGGGAGTAGAAGGAGCCTGGGAGCCACTTCCCCAAAGCACCTGCCAGGACAGGCAAGCTGATGCAGTGGCAGAAGTAAACTGGTTGGCTACGTCTACACTGGCATGATTTTCCGGAAATGCTTTTAACGGAAAAGTTTTCCATTAAAAGCATTTTCGGAAAAGCGCATCTAGATTGGCAGGACACTTTTCCGCAAAAGCACTTTTTGCGGAAAAGCGTCCGTGGCCAATCTAGACGCACTTTTCCGCAAAAAAGCCCCGATCGCCATTTTTGCGATCGGGGCTTTTTTGTGGAAAAGAAATCTCTGCTGTCTACACTGGCCCTTTTGCGCAAAAGTCTTTCGGAAAACGACTTTTGCCCAAACGGGAGCAGAATAGTATTTCCGCAAAAGCACTGACAATCTTACATGAGATCGTCAGTGCTTTTGCGGAAATTCAAGTGGCCAGTGTAGACAGCTGGCAAGTTTTTCCGCAAAAGCTTTTTGCGGAAACACTTGCCAGTCTAGACACAGATGTTCAGTTGCTTTTGCGGAAAAACTTGCCAGTCTAGACACAGCTGTTCTGCTTTCTTCCCCGAAGCTAGAGGGAGCAGAGTCTAAATGGGGACTCCGAGTCACAATTTGAAGCCTGGCTGGGTGCTGGCACAGTGTCCCTTGCCATGGGACAGGACTCAAAACGTCTGACACTTTTACCCTTTGCTTTTCCAGGCAGCCCCATTGCATTATTGTTCGGTGGAGGGCACCACTCTCAAGCAGGGGCCTTTGTGTGAAGATAGCTGATTGGTATTAGCTTCCCTGGGCCTGCGCTTGGGTTAGAAAGAGGCAGGCATAGCTCAGGGCCAAATACAGCCGCCCCCAAATCAATGGGAAGACACTCAATGGATTGGCAGTGAAGCAGGCAGCAGAAAGCTGCAGCGGAGAGGCTCAGGAAGAGTGCAAACTATTTATCCTTTCGGTCAAAAATCATGCCAGAACATCGTGAGGTTGTATTATAGCTGCACGATGCTGTATTGTGACACCACAATTGGAAATGGGCCCAAACCCAGATTCTCTGAGACCTGCTTAACCCTAAACGTTGATGTATTGGCTAAATCAGCATTATGTGGCTTAGAATTTTTCTCTAATATCAATGCAATATCCCCATCATTTAAAAAACATATTTATCCGGTGCCATCAATTTACTCACTGCCCTTTGCAAAAGAAAGACAAATTGTAGGCTTAGCCTTGGAAAACTAAAATGTAGTGCACACAAGACATCAGGCAGGCCTCAAAACACACATGCAAAGCTCACGTATGCAAACATCCCACATGTATGTGTTGCCATCCCTGCTGTATGCACACATATTCATCTGAACACACAAATGCATACATGTCCATGTGGCAAAAACTGGAGGTTTTGTCCAGACGCCGTATGGGGGAAGGGCCTTTCCAGAGGCCTGCTTGACAAAGTCGCTCTGGAATTTCATGGATGTGGGGAAATCTTGGCTGCACTAGAAGTTCCCCACCGTAAACACAAGAGGAAAAAAAACGTAACGGGAGATCATCTCTTGAGCCCCCTCCTGGCTCTCAGGATTCTGTTCCTGGCTCCTGCCACTGACCCACAGTGAGACCTGGAACAAGTCACGTAGGCTGAGGTTGTCGAACTCAGGTGCTTAACGCTGAGCCCCCACATCTGTTGTTAGGCACCTGAATAGGACTGGCCTGGTTTTCAGAGACGGGAGTGCCCAGAAGCCAGGCTGAAGACAGTCGGAGCTGCAGTTGAAAAGCTGGTTGCTCATATTTAGAGGCCTTCATTATGGATCTAAAGGCCTTGCTGCCAGCACCCCAGTTTGAAAAGGTTGGCCTAAAAAGCTCGGTCTGTGCCTCAGTTTCCCCAACCCATGTATGAAAAGGGGATGATAACGCCCCACCTAGCCTCACAGGTGCTTTACTGAACAGCATTTGCAAAAGCACTGGGGGATATATTGGAACGGCAGGCCTCTGGAGACCTCAACCAAGATGAGGACCTCCATTTTTCTGGGCACTGCTACATTTACATCCAAAGCGGCCCAAAGCGCTTGTGCTCTACAGAGCCAAGGGGCGGGAGGGGATGAAGAGGATCAGCCTTGGCTTGCCCTGGGGTACACAACAGGGAATAAATCTCACATCTCCCAAGGCCCAGACCAGTAGGCCACACTGCCTCTCCCCTTGGGATTGGGGAGTGTGTGTGTAACATACATTCTGAGCTAGCTAAATAACGATCATGATGCAGAGGAAAGGGGAGGTTTAAGTGCAAAGCACCATTACCGACTCTCCTCACCATCCCCATGGTCCAAGATAATAGCAGAGGAAACAATTCAGAGGGGGCTTGTTCGGCCTCTGAGTCCCTATGTCCCACCCCACATGGATATATCAGAGAACCTTCCCTTACCCCCCACTCCTTCCTAATCACTGGGGCTCAGGAGGTGATCAGCAGCCTTCTGACCCATTCCCATCCCTGGCTCATAAAGCCTGGCCACTCACCTCAGCCCTGACTCCAGCCAGGCTGCTGCTCCAGCTCCAAGCTCCTCCCCCTATCCTGACAGCAACCTCAGTCCCGACATGCAGCACCCCTGCTATTCCAGTCTTGGACCCCTCCCTCCGAGCTGCCGGGCCCCACCCCCAAGCTGTCGACACCCCGCTATGCCACGTGACGCATGCAAACCGATCGTCCAATGCGCCTCACTTGGGCTCTTCCAGTCCTGGGCCCACTGTCACTCTGTGGATTTACCTCAGACTTGACTTACAGCGTCCCCCTGCTAGGCCAGTCTCGGGCTCTCCGAAAGCTCTTCCAGTGCACCTCAGTCCTGAATGCAGCTTCCCTCTTCCCATCCTGGGCTCCCCACTCAGCTCTGCCCTCACACCTCCGTCCTGACCTGCAACACCCCATTCTGGGTCAGTCCGGAGCCCTCACTGCAGCTCTGCCAACGCCCCTCATGCCTGTCCCGCTGCTCCCTGCTATGCCAGCCCTGGGCCTCCCCGGAAGGATAGCTCAGACCTTTCAGGACAAAGCTCTCACAGCAAAGATGCGCCAGTGGAAACCTTTTCCACTCCTGGAGAACCAGCCAGGAAACATGAGACCAGTTAACACCACGGGAGAAGCAGGTTCCTCCTGCTGCCGGAGGCCTGGTGCCAATTATCCAGGCTGAAGCAAGGTGGGGTAAGCAGAGTGGAGTGCAGGGGTTTTCTTTGGTTCTAGTTTGTCCCTTCTGTGCTCAGGGCCACTGGACGGCAAAGCAACGCAGCACATGTTGACAACACACATTCGTCCGTCTGTCTTTCTTTCGCTACCTTCCCTTTCCTTTGCCCCTCTATATTTTTCCCTCTTCCTCTGCATTTTTTTTTACCTCTCTGCTTTCTCCCCTTCTCTTTCCCTCCCTCTCTGCTTTTTTGTCACCTCCCTTTCTCTCTCCCTCACTCTCTCTGCGGTATGGTTGGCCCCCTCCCCTTTCTGCCTCTTCTTCCCTCTGGAACTATCCTCCCGCATCGGAAAAAGCAAAGGCAGGGTGAGTGCAGAGACCCTGGGAGCCACTAGCCAGACACCAGGCAGAGGGTGCCCTCAAGAATCCCTCCTCACGCTGGCCAACGGCACCTCCGCGGCCGTCAGAAACGCCTTGAGAAGCAGGACTGTGACATTCGCCTGCAATTGAACCCTTCTGCCTGTCTTTGCTGCTCTCCTCTCAGCCCGGCTGGGAGAAGAAAGAGAAGAAAGAAAAGTAACGGGAGGAGAGAATGAAAGTGACAGAAAGAAGGATTGAATGAAGGAGCAAAAAGAAAGCAAGATATCCCTGCGCTGCCGGGCCCTTTATCAGCCCTGTCATCTGGTGCAGAGCCCCGGTCGCATTGTCTCACCTTGGACAAAACGAAAAGGCGTTTTTGTGCAGATTCCTTTAGAGCTGCCAGAGCCGGCACCTTAGGGGGCCGTTAGCGACTGAATGTGCTGCTGACAGCCCTGTGCTGCCCAATGTGATATCAATAAACTCCGACACGTCAACTCTTCAGCGCTGCTCATGTGGAAGGTGCGGCTTGAATATTAAAACCCTGAGCAGCCTGGAAAGAAGCTTGGGGTGGAGCAGGAGGGGGCGGGAGCAGAGGAGGGGGAAGAGAGGAGGACGAAGGGGGGCAGAGCTAGTGGGGGGGGGGGGCAAGACAACCCAAAAATGCTGCTCAACTAAATGGGCCAGTGAGTGTTTGCTTTTGTCCTCAGCCTCAGGGCCCTGAGACGAGGCATCACCAGCTCAGATGAGACTGGGGCCCATCAAGCCCAGTATCCTCTCTTTGGTGGCGGCCAGTACAAGGGGCTTCAGAGGAACCCTGCAGAGGCCTGACAGCGCTGCACAATCTGGCCAGGGGAGGGAGTCTTGATGCTTAGGGTGCTCCCAGCATCTTCAATACTCCAGTCAGGATGGGAGTCCCCACTATGGGTCTTGGACAGTGTTCCCGCTAAGTTTTTCCACCTGTGTGTGGAATAAATTGTGTTACGTGCACCAAGGCATGTGTGGGTGTGCACCACTAATGGAAACACACGCTGCTGCCTGTGGACACTGAGGGTGCTCTGCCAATCTGCTGGATGGCACCCTTGGTGGCCGCCCAAACATGCCGCTTACAGGGAACACTGGTGTTGGCATGAAGAAAGCCGTGGCTCCGGCCAGTCCAAACCCACAGGAATCTGCTTGGTGCAGAGAGCATGTCCATGTTCTCAATACAACGCACCACTCATACTACATCTATTCAATATTTGCTTTCATGAGGTGGGTATTTTATCCTCACAAGGATCAAAAGGGCCATCTCTCCCCTAAATTATTTATTTTACGGAAATGCCCTACAGACCCCATTACGCTAGGCACTGTACACACACATAGTAAGAGACAGTCTCTGCCCCAAAGAGCTTTCAGTCTAAATAGACAAGACAGGCAAAAGATGGCAAGAGAAAGAAAGACCTATGATCCCTATTTTGCTGATGGGGAATTGAGGCAGAGAGCTGATTCAACTCTCATGATGCCTAAAAAAAATGTCACTCCCAGAAGACTGCACAGAACTTTGTAAAATGATCCCCTCTCTTCCTTCATGGATGTTTGGATCAGCAGGAAAATATTTGACATTGTCAATACATTTTAAAATTACATCACTAGGTTCCAGAGTTAACACGCCCAACTGAGTTGACAAGAGGCAAGTTACATGTGCCAGAACCTTTGTGCCAGACTGGTGCAGATTCCGGCAGACCTCACTGCATCAAGTTTTCATTTAGCTCATCTTTGGACAGCTTTTCTTTGTGACTGGAAGAACCTTTGCCTGGGGCTGAAAGCTTAGATGTTGGAATGCAAGACAGGGCCTCTGGGAAAAAAGAACAGGCTCTGACAACTACCCTGAAGCTGCCTAATCACACTGTGGGGTACGAAGCTAGGCTGAACGCAGCGGTTACGGGGAGCCGCTGTGAAACTTCCCCTTCGTCTTGGCGACACTGAGTTAACACACGTCCCTACATTTGCCAGTATAGGACGATGTCCACATGCTGACAACAACTTGAGCTTTGCCTTGGCCTGAAGCCTGGCCAAAAGGTGCCAAGATGCTGCCAGGGTCTAATGGCGTGCGCGACCGGTTTGTGCTCACTTCTGAGTCAGCTGGCTGAATTAAACAAGGGTGGCTGCCCAGGTCTGTAGCATCACGCCCCCGTTCCTTCACTATTTGTGTGACTGCCAGGAGACTGTTTGTGGCTTTGACCCCATACTCTGCTTGTTGTGCTCTGTGGCCTATGAAAGCAGAGCTAAAGCCAGTGATCTACTCTGTGACACAGAGAGGACAGCATGGTGATGGGACTGTAGATGCTTAGATGGGGGGACTAGACAGACAGGCGCCTGAAGTTAGATGAGCAAACAGATTAAGAGTAGGGATGAGTGATCTGGTAGAGAAAAGAAGAACAAATCTCCCCTCATTCCAAGCCTCAGCCAAAAACCCGAACCAAACGTTCTTTAAAATTCTATTGGGACCAGGAACGCCACGAGAAAGACCATTCTTGCACCTGTTCTTTTTCTAGCCTGAACAGAGACCGCAAGTCCATTAGAAAACCCAAGACCCCTCACCCATCTCTCTTTCTAACTAAAATTTGCAGTCCAAAGAGGCTCAAGGAAGCATCTCAATGTTTGGTTGTTTCAGGAACCTTTTTAGATGTTCACCTCTTTCCAGTGCGTAGATCATTTTTCAGATAATTCACTGATGAGGGGCTGAGGTGGCTATTTTCTCTTGGGACAGAGACAGCTGATTTGGATAAATTAAGAACATACTTGAATGGAACATAAATGTTTCCTGAAGTTTTTGTGATGGTGATTTAATTCTCGTTGTCTTCATCTTCCTGAATCTCTGCGTTTCAACCTTTGTACATTTATTTCTTATATGTACGCTAGTAGCCCCTAAAGTCTGCAGACTTTGTGGCAGGCACTGTATGCTGTCTGAACAGACAAAGAGGACGAAGGATGGGAGGGGAAACCAAAAGGTGAGGTCAAAGGTCATGCAGCAGATCAGCGGAGAACTGGGAACAAATCTTGAGTCTTCTGACTCCTAAGTCAAGCCAGTGCTGATCCATTGGATCATTCTTCATACATATTATTGCCAGAAGGAACCATTATGAAAATTTCGTCTGACCTCATGCATAACCTAGACCCAGAAAACTTTACCTAGGGATTCCTGGATCAAGCCCATAACTTCTGGTTGAGCTAGACTCAGCACACCTTATAGAAAGGTCTCCAACCTCTATTTCAAATGCCAAGGAAGCAACCATACATATAAATAAATTGTTCCAATGGTGAATCATCCTCACTTTTAAAAATATACAACTCTTATTGCAATATTTCTTTCCAGGCTTAGAAAACTCACAGTGCATAAGACTTAGGACTGCACAAATTCGTGGGATAGTGGCAGTAAGACACATCCCCAACATCAGACAAAGCATTAGAATTTCATCTAACAAAGTCCAAACCTTGTCAATAGTTTGGTCTGAGGAATGATAAAAAATGCAAGTTTGGGTGTTACCTCTGAGTTGTTGGATGCTCACCAGTCACTAAATGTCATGCTTTGGGGAGTTAGAAGAAAGCATTTTATATTCACAGCATTTGTCAGTGTCTTAATGTAAATGACAAACCGTCTTCTCCATGAATCAAAATGAATGAATCTCCCAGTGAAATGATTTGAAGTGGGGGCATCAAACCTAGACACAACACCTTAGCCAACCATGAGTGAAAGGACTAGAGCAGTGTTTCTCAACATGTGGTATGAGTACCCTTAGAGGTACTTGAGAGAAGTCTGGAGGACACGTCAACACAACTGAAATTTGGAGAAAACTGAATTTTTGTTTCCAGTTTGACAGTATTTTTGTACTTTTTACACCCAAAAATGTCATTGCCTGCTGGGCTATGATTAAGTTGTTTAAACAAATGTGTTGCAATGGTAGAAATTTTGTGTGTGTGTCTAAAAACGGTAGGTACTGGGGGCACTTATAATTTTTTTTAAAAGGGGTACTTTCTCAACCTTTTTTAATAAACAATGGACTAGATCACACCTCTGGGTTAATTTGAGCCCCAGGAATGCTGTAGATTGAGAGAAAAAAAACCATGTGATATTCAGTCATCAGGATGGGACTGGTGACAAGGGGAGCTGACACCGTTTGGGGGGGGCTACTTGGGGTCCCACGGACACTTCTGTGAATGGTTTTCTTCTGCTAGTTAGAAACTTGACAGGGAGCTGAGCTTCTGGTATTTCCAACTGGCTTTAGTACCACACTGGGAACTGGAGGGGGAAAACCGGCCAACTCCTTGCGATGGATCTGCTCTTTGGTCCAATACTGCAGGTTCTGTGGCTCCAATGAATACTGGAGAGATTTCCCACTCCCTTTTCATCCAGAGCTCAGCTGTCTGATTTGCCCCCACAGAGACAGCTGACACAGAGACCCAGCCCCTGACATTCCAACAAATTCTGCGCTTCCTGGTGGAAGCCACTGCAGGGCTTCCGTAGCAATGTCTGCACTGCACAGTAAGCCCAGGCTCTGACTTGGCTTCACACCTTCCATGTACACCCCCCCCCCCCATCGGTCTGACTTGGGGCAGCAAGCCCCTCAGGCCCTGGGTCTCAGACCCCACTGGGGAGAAAGGTGTCAGAGCCCTGCCATTTTCCAGTGTGGATGCAGCTCAAGGCACAGACTCAAGTGCTAGCACAGCTGTGAGATCTGGCTCCAAATCCAGCCTTACGATGCCATGTGGATGCTCACGCCCAGGTTTGGAAACGTTAAGTCTGCTAGCCCAGACCCCTCAAGTCCTGTTTATGATGCAGCAAAGAGATGCCTTTAAAGACTCAGTGCTCTGCACTGTCTCCCTCTGTGATCTACAGAGGTCACTGATATTCACAGGGGAGACCTTCCTAAGCTGTCACATGCAGTGAGCAACCAACTACCGTTGGAGAAACAAGACTTCCACCCATTTGTGCCTATGAAAACCAACCCCTTTAAACTATTATTATTTACATTGCGGTCACTCTGTGGGGGGCCAGTTGTGCAGTGGTTCCCAAACTTTTCAGCATCACCCCCCCTTTTTGATTTTTGAGAAACCCTCACGCCCTCCCCTCCCAAAATAGCAGCAAAACTTGTTGAACAAATAAATAACTTGCCCTTTTAAAAGAGCAGAGCAGGCATTGCCTTTCTAGGGCGGCCATTTTGAAGTCTGCCCCAGCCAGCCTGAGCGGACAGATGGACAGGGCTCTTTCTTGGGGGTTATTGATGGGAGGGGCTGGGTCGTCTTGCACCCCCCCTGGAATTTCTTCACGCCCCCCCAAGGGAGCATACCCCCCAGTTTGGGAACCCATAAGAAACACATAAGATGACATAGGACTTGCCCCCTGCAGCCCACCATCTCGGATCCTCATTCTCCCAGTCAGGACCCCACCCACCCCACAAACCACTTTTCGAGATCGGCGCCAAAGACTTGCACCCATATTTTAACGTAATAAGGTTGTAATCACTGCCCAGAGCAGATTCTAGCCAGCGTGTCTGAGCTGTACTGCCCTCTGCTCTTTCCCAGATGAAATCAGACTACTCTAATATTTATCAGTAACAGGCTCTTAGGTCTGTGTGAAAGTGTGATTTTTTTCCACCCAAAAAATGTTCACAGAGTTATTTGGATCAGTTTCAGGCCTGGAAAATGTCCAGATTTCTTTCACAAAAATCAGTCTTGGCTTGCAGAAAATTAAAATGGCTGGAGGTTTGGGGGCAAACATTAATCTTCCTGAGAGAAAATTTCAAAAACAGAATTTTTAAGCTCAGAAAAAGTGATATTCAATGAAAACTCTCTTATTAGTCCAAGGCAATGGTGCTTGCAAGCAAGGAGTTATAAAATGTTGCTGGATTTTTGCTAAATCTGGCCTTTTCTTTTTCAAAATCTCAACAAGTTCAACACACCTCAGATTTCAAGGATTTTTGCCCTGGCCTACACTAGGGCTTTATTTCAAAATAACCCCCCTTAGGTCGAATTAATAAGCAGAGCATCCACACTACCAAGCCCTTTATTTCAAAATAATGGGCTGCTTCTTTTGAAATCTATACTCCTGCTTTCCTCATTAATAACTAGAAATGGCCATATCAAGTCAGACCTGTGGTCCATCTGGTGCACTAACCCTTTCTCAACCAGTCATTAATACTTCAGGAGAAAGTGCAAGAAATCCAGTAGCAGGCAATTAAGAAATAACCCTTGTTAGGTTCTTCTCAGTCTGATCTCTACCCCCAACAGTTCATGGCTGGCTTTAGAAAGAAGGGATACAAACCTTCAGAGCCAAAGAAAAAAACCATCTTATCCTGAGTGCAGGTCACTTTTGGGTAAGCATCTAAAAGCTTGGATGCTTGTTGGAACTTCTTGGCTACGTCTAGATTGCATCCTTTTTTGTAAAAGGGATGCAAATTAGACGTATCGCAATTGCTAATGAAGCGGGGATTTAAATCTCCTCCACTTCATTAGCATAAAAATGGCTGCCGCTTTTTTTCTGCACAGAACTTTGCTGGAAAAAAGCTCCAGTCTAGATGCGGATCTTTCGGAAAATAAAGCCTTTTCCGAAAGATCCCTTATCCCTTATTTTAAGAGAAAAAGGCTTTATTTTTGGAAGATCCATGTCTAGACTGGCGCTTTTTTCCAGCAAAGCTCTGTGCCGAAAAAAAGCGGCAGCCATTTTTATGCTAATGAAGCGGGGGAGCTTTAAATCCCCGCTTCATTAGCAATTGCGATACATCTAATTTGCATCCCTTTTACAAAAAAGGGATGCAATTTAGACGTAGCCCTTGAGTTTGACCAACCAGGTCAATAATAGAAAATCTCACCAGAACAGCAGCAACAGAAAGCTTTCTAGCCCATGCAGCGCCCATCTCAGATGATGAAAAGTTTGTGCATGAATGAAAGAGCAGCCCTCCCATTACCCCTAACCCACCCGAAAGTGAGATCTGGACATGTCACTATTTCCTGACAAGAGGCTGTGATGGAAAGTGAAGGTTTAGTGGAGGGGATTATATTTTATCTAAGTTGGATCATTCACTCATATTCTGCATTGGTAAGACATTTTCCTTTAACATTTATAAAATGACCAAATGGTTGAAGAAAAGCCATCTCTTTTGCCTCCCACTGGCTGACTCTTTATGCTGAGCTGTTAACCTATGTATGCTGTTGCGCGGTTCTGCTGAAATAGTCTAGTGACCAGGGCCGGCCCGAGCCTTTCTTGCACCCCAGGCGCACGGCGCATGCGTGACCCCCGCCCCGGGCACGTGGCACATGCGCAGTGCTGCCCCGGGCGCATGGCACATGTGCGGCCCTGCCCCAGGTGCCCGGCAGCCCCAAAAGGTTGGGGCCCACTGCTATAGTGGCTACTGCTATAGCAAACTAGCCACACTCAACTGGCCAAATAGCCACATGTGGCTAGTGACTAGCGTGTTAGGCTATGTCTAGACTACGGGGTTTTTGCAGGATACCTTGAGTATCCCGCAAAAACCCCACCATGTCCAAGGAATGCATTTGCTCTTCCACTTTTTTTTTTGCAGAACTCTGTATACCTTGTTTCATGAGGCATAAGGGCTCCACTGAAAGATGAGGCTTTTCTGCCATTTTGGCCCTGTCTAGATGGCTCAAAAGCCTCTTCCAAAAAAAAACAAAACCAAAAAAACCCCAGAAAAAGCGACGCAAAATGCTTTTTCTGTAAAAACGCTGCCGTCTAGACCTAGTCCGACACCATGGGCCCAGGACAGTCTTTTAATTTAACATTGGCCTTCCATTCCAAGTGTTTTCTCAAGAGAGCAAACGGTCCTTGCTTAGTGCCTGTGAGTGGACAGTCTAGTGGAACATTTTCATCTGGTTCCTATGGATCTAGTGGGCCAGCTGGTTTTAGAACGGAGCGATAGATGTATCTGTTGTCCAAGATGATCTGGTACCGGTACTAGCAAAAGTGCCCGGAAGAGGAGGGATTGTGCAAGACAAGGTAAGGATCACAGTGGAAATACGATATTCTTGACATAATTAGTAAAAGATATTCTTGTATATTCCCTGCATTTATGTTGGCCGGGATGATCTCCGGGGCTGCTCAAGAAGCCAAGAGAGACAAGTTAAAAGATTGAAGTGGAGTCTAACAGTTTCCATTTGGGCCGGTGGCAGATTCCATCCTGACAGGCATGAGGTTGGGCTGTGAGGGAGCTGAGACTTTCAGCGCTGATGATTCATGGGGGAGAAGATGGGAAGGGAAGTGGAAGGAGGGACACAGGAAAAGGGGGATCAAAGAAGGAACTTGCACTAAAGTTGCACTGCCTTCTGAGAGGGCTTTTTTCTTCTTGCTGGTTGACCAGGTGAAGTAGCATACTCTCCACTCCCTTTGTGTCTCACCATGGGATGGAGGTAACGCTGCACCTGCCAGCGCATCTCTTGAGAGTTAACACGAGCAAAGGGAGGGGATGATCACCTGGCAGGTTGCCCGTCTGAGGCAATATGAAATAGAAATGAGATGCAGTAGACTGGCAGATGCGTGGATCAGTCAGCAGATGGGTGAAGGGCAGGGAAGTATGAAATTTCACCAGCAAATTTGCCAGCAGAGGCAGGAGAGGAGATCAGGCCAGCTGAAGGCAAGTGGTGTGCTTACATGGCCAGCTTTGAGTCTCCAGGTAAAAACAAGAGGGAAAGATGAAGAAAGGCACGCAAGACCTGATTCAGCCCCAGTGCAAACAGACATTACTCCATTAGTCAACAGGCCAAATTCTCACCTGGTGTAAATCAGCATTGCTCCATTGAAATCAATGGGACGGATCCTTAACAGCTGCAAAGGTAAGTCAATGGAACGACACTGATTTATGCCCGCTGATGTGTAAATGTACTTCTGAGCATGGACCATGTGCCTAGGGAAAACTGCTTCCCCCGGCTCCCTTTCTCTCCTCCTCCCTCTTCCAGCTGGAGGCTGCGGGTAGCCCAGGTAGTGAAGTCATGGCGCTCAACAAGAGACAAGGCCTAGCAGAGGGTTTCCTAACCCATCAACTTTCTCTGAAACAAACCCAACAACAACTCAGCTGGGCTGTTTCTATTATTTTTGTTGGAGTGACTCTCCCCCGCTCGGCCCCTCCTGATCTATGGCTCTGCTGCTAAGAAGACTCGTGTAAGTTTGTTGTACACCTGCCAAACATTCGGACAGGAGCAGGAGCTGGCTTGCGGGGGTTTGTTTTTCTTGGAAAGCGTGTGTCTACATGGGGAGTGGGGTGAGTTCCAGCAATACCAACCATAGTCATTGCAGTAACCATCCCAGGAACAGAGTCCTTAGCACCATTGTAGTAGGGCCCTGAGAAAGGAGAGGGAGACCGTGGTGGAGTGAGGTTACCTTTGCATTTCTCTTGAGGATCCCTGATATTGTCCTTAATGTCTTAGGAATCTACATGGACAGGCAGTTTTTGTTCCACGTCTACACACAACACTGCCCCGCAAGGTGGATGGATGTCTTATTTGTACTCACTACCGCCCCCTTTTGGTGGACCACGGTAGCCCAACATGCTACAGCGACTGCACTGCTGCCGTTTGTTGCCGGGGGCCTGGAAAGGGACAGCAGTTGTGGTGGCAGCTGCTACGTCAGCCTGTGAGCAGTAGGAACAACCGAGTAGGTGCCCTAGGCTTTGTCACTGGCCCAGAGAGGAAAGGTTCTACCCCCTCGCAGCCACCATGCATGACTCACTGTCGTTTCATAGAATCATAGACTCCGAGGGTTAGAAGAGACCTCAGGAGTCATCGAGTCCAGCCCCCTGCCCAAAGCAGGACCAACCCCAACTAAATCATCCCAGCCAGGGCTTTGTCAAGCTGGGACTTAAAAATCTCTAGGGATGGAGATTCCACCCACTCCCTAGGGAACCCATCCCAGTGCTTCACCACCCACTTAGGGAAATAGTTTTTCCTAATATCCAACCTAGATCTCCCCCACTGCAACTTGAGACCATTGCGCCTCGTTCTGCCATCTGTCCCCACTGAGAACAGCCTCTCTCCATCCTCTTTGGAACCCCCTTCAGGTAGTTGAGGGCTGCTATCAAATCCCCCCTCACTCTTCCCTACTGTAGACTAACTAAGCCCAAATCCCTCAGCCTCTCCTTGTAGGTCACATGTTCCAGCCCTCTAATCATCTTTGCTGCCCTTTGTTGGACCTTCTCCAATGCGTCCACACGCTTTCTGTAATGGGGCCCCAGAATTGGATGCAATACTCCAGATGTGGCCTTATCAGTGCTGAATAAAGAGAAATAATCACTTCTCTAGATCTGCTGGCAACGCTCTTCCTAATGCACCCTAATATGCCATTAACCTTTTTTGGCTACAAGGGTGCACCATTTCTATCTTTGGGCCTTATGATACTCCAGAGGAAACCTACAGCAAATCTCCTGGTGACATCAGAGAAGCAGGACCCAAAATCAGTGTTTGGTGTTGTTCCAAAGCAGTACACAGTATGGCTACATCTACACTGGCATGATTTTCCGGAAATGCTTTTAACGGAAAAGTTTTCCGTTAAAAGCATTTTCGGAAAAGCGCATCTAGATTGGCAGGACACTTTTCCGCAAAAGCACTTTTTGCAGAAAAGCATCCGTGGCCAATCTAGATGCGCTTTTCCGCAAAAAAGCCCCGATCGCCATTTTCGCGATCGGGGCTTTTTTGCGGAAAACAAATCTCTGCTGTCTACACTGGCCCTTTTGGGCAAAAGTTTTTCGGAAAAAGACTTTTACCCGAATGGGAACAGCATAGTATTTCTGCAAAAGCACTGACAATCTTACATGAGATCGTTAGTGCTTTTGTGGAAATTCAAATGGCCAGTGTAGACAGCTGGCAAGTTTTTCCGCAAAAGCAGATGATTTTGCGGAAAAACTTGCCAGTCTAGACACAGCCTATGACTAAAGAATCAGAATCAGAATCATCAAGTTCATCTGGAAATCAGGCTGCGGAACGACGCAAGCAGTAATAAAGGGACAACAGAAAGACAGATGGACCTCAAACTAGTAAAACAACAGAGACCCCTTACTTACTAAGACCTCTTTAGAAAGGAGGGCACTGGTTGAATGAAAAGTCATCATCAATCATCATCATCATCTAACATTTCTACTGGGGTAGTACCAAATGGCCAGAAAAGCAGAGGATCCACAATGCAAGGTTTTACACACATATATAGTAATTATATACAGTAGTGCAAATGACAGTCCCTGTCCCAAACAGCTCAGATGAGAAATTAAGAGAAAAGTTTGCGCTCCAGTGAACATAGGTGACGTGGGAGAGACTAGTGCTTAAACCAAGTGACTTAGGAACCAGAACTCCTGGGTTCCATTCCTTTTCCACTGACTCCTTATGTAAACTTGGTAACTTTCCTGGCATGGAGAATGGGACTGATAATCCTTTGCCTCATAGGCGTGACTACCCACTTAAAAAGTTCTCATTTGAAAATACCCATTTCAAAAATAACCCTCTCTTTTTTCAGGCTGGCGAGGAAGGCGCACCTAGTGAAACATGTAGGGAGCCGGAGGAGGAGAAGTATGCACAGTGCAAAGTGCTGTACAAACATATGAGTCAAAATCCTTGGGCCACTGACGTCAGATTTCACCCCCGGCTCCTGCCCCAAAGAGCTTTACCAACTGCCTGTTTCATTTTCACTGCAGAATAGGTTTCCCTGGCACAGTGGCCTTCTTAGAAATAGCTGGATGTTATCTCTTATCTATCCATCCACCCCTCTCCCTGTCTGTGTTGAAATCCAATGTCTTTTTGACTATGAATATGATTTTTTTTATTTTGCCTTAGGAAACTCGAATTGATAGACTGTATATTACACCCACAAAGACTAACTCTAGCAAAGCAACGAGTAGTCCTGTGGCACCTTAGAGACCAACAAAAATATATATAGTATCACGAGCTTCCGTGGGCAACACTTCATCAGCTGAGCATCTAGGAAAGCCGTTATTTCACAAAAAACAAAAACAAACCCCACCTGCTTTTATCACAGAGGGTCAGCAGCCACTGTCAACGGAGTCGTAAACAATATTGTTATATTATTAGTTAGCGCTGAGGCCCCGATCCTGCAACCTGATCCACGAGGACAGAACCCCACATGTGCACAGACCCCCGTTAGTCCTAGAGGATCCCCAGCCACAAGGCAAGACTAAGACTTGAGATGGCACCATCAGTTTGCATACATAAGGCCTAATTCAGATCTCACTTCTCCTTCATTATCTGCGCAGTTAATCGGGGTTTACTCTAGACTGGTGTTTTTCAACCAGTTGTATGAGTACCCATAGGGGTACTTGAGAGAAGTCTGGGAGGTACGTCAACACTAGAGGAGTAAGGTTCTGGAACTGCCTTCCAAGGGAAGTAGTGGGGGCAAAAGATCTATCTGGCTTCAAGATTAAACTAGATGGGTTTATGAAGGGGGTGGTTTGATGAGATAACATGATCTTGGTAACTAATTGACCCTTCATTATCAGTGGGAAATAGGTCAATGGAGGGATGATTGGAATTACTAGAGAACTTTCTGGGTGTCTGGCTGATGCGTCTTGCCCACATGCTCAGGGTTTAGCTGATCGCCATATTTGGGGTCGGGAAGGAATTTTCCTCCAGGGTAGATTGGCAGAGGCCCTGGAGGTTTTTCACCTTCCTCTGTAGCATGGGGCGCAGATCACAACTAGAGGATTCTCTGCATCTTGGGGTCTTCAAAGTATTTGAAGGCTTCAATATCTGAGATATAGGTGAGAGGATTATTCTGGGAGGGGTGGGTGAGATTCTGTGGCCTGCACTGTGCAGGGGGTCAGACTAGATGATCACAATGGTCCCTTCTGACCTTAAAGTCTATGAGTCTATGAACACAACTGAAATCTGGAGAAAACTGAATTTTTTTTTAAGTTTTACTACGTTTTATTTGTGTACTTTTTACACCCAAATATTTCATCACCCGGCCGGCTACAATTAAGTTGTTTAGTCAAATGTGTTGCAATGGTAGAAAAAAAATGTGTGTGTCTGAAAACTGTAGGTACTGGGGGTACTTATAAATTTTTTAAAGGGGTATTTTATTTTAAAAAAGGGTTGAGAAACACTGCTCTAGACCTTTAACGGGGGTCAGAATTTGGCCCATAGAGTAAGACATGCTCCCTGAATTTCTGAGCCAACAGCCTAGGGACCCCATCTTGCCAACAGGTACAAATATTTGCGGGATTGGGCCTGATGACACACAAAGCAAACTACAGATAAATAAGTGACAATCACGGAAGGGAAGAAGGAAGTGAAGAGGATGTGGGAGTGGAGGAGAAGGGGGCACCTGGAAGAAAGCCGTTTAAAGGGGGAATGTTGAAATAAGGGGGATGACATTTCCTGGGGAAGTCAGTGAGGCTGTTCCCAACGTCGGGGACAGCATGACAGGCAGGAGAGGAGATGAAAGAAACAAGGAGAGAAGTTTGACTGCCCTTCAGGCAGCGAGAAGGAAGGACAGTGGGAAGGTGGAATTGGGGGTAAACCTTGCAGGAGAAGCTCCAGAGCTGGAATCTGTGGCTGCAAGAGTCAAGGAGCCCAGTGAAGGGGGTAAAGGGAAAGGAAGGTAATTTCAGCAGCAAAGTATTGGATGGGGAAGGTGGCCGGGGGGAGGGGGTGGAGGAGAGGAGAGGCCTACAGCAATCAGCGTAACAGTAAACAGACCTAGTAGGTTCTCTCCTCCATATCTCAGTCAGCGCAAGATGGTTCCCTGTGGTGGGCTGTCAGTGGGAAGTTCTGCTTAAAGTAGGCTAGCCCAGTATACATCCTAGCACTTTGCCCAGTCTTAAAATGCCTCCAGAGCTGGAGAACTGAAGCAATTTGGGCCTCTGGAGTTCACTCAGAGCCAAACCCTGAAGCCCTTGTTCTGTTCTCCTTTGTTCTCCCCATTCAGACAAAACTCTCATTGACGCTCAGTGGGCCGAAGCCCAAAGCATTTGCTCAAAGCTATCCCGACCTTGCGGTGGTGTAAATCTGAAAGGACTCTGTAGGCTGCAGTGGGAGTTTGCCTGAGTAAAAACTCAGAAAATCTGAGCGAGGACCTCAAATGCTGGCCCTACAAAAGGCATTTCACTGCAGGCTATTCCATGCCACCCAGAGAGGAAGGATGGGCTTTTGGTTAGGACACTATTCTGGGACTGGGAAGACTGAGACTCCAGTCCCTACTCTATCAGAGTCTTCCTGTAAAGTCACTTAGCCGCTCTGTGCCTCGGTTTCCCATCTGCACAAGGAGGAGTGTGGGTGCTGTGGGTACTTCGTGGGGGTGCTGTGATAATAATTATGTTCAAGAATGGGAAGCGCTGATGGACTAGCATAATGAAGGTCACATCAGAACCTGTAATGGATCATTTCTAAGTGAGTGTTTTGCCCCACAAATCATTCCTTTGGAATCATAAGACTTCCTCATGTAAGTGCATCGTAAGTAAGAACCAATTGTTGGACAGCTCCTTACTCCTCCTTTACCAAGGCAACCTCTGCATCAAAGAGCTAGATGCTCAGCGGATGTAAATCAACAGAGCTCCCTTGAAATTGACAGAGCTCTGTTGGTCTATGCCAGATGACGATCTGGCCCACGGGTTGTAAGGACCGAATGAAGACGTCAGGATCTTTTGTATATTCCTTCCAGTTTAAACATTAAAAACAAAAATCAAAACAACCTAACATACAACTTCTCCCTTGGCGGTGGGAGGAAAAGAAAAAGCTGATAAAACACAACAGCAGCAGCCTTTTTTTTTCGCCTCTCAGGTCTGATTCAATCACATCTTTCAAAAGAAACTCCTGTCGCCACAAACTGCCTTTTCATGCCAGCTCCCCTTCTCTGCCCCGTCCTCGCAACTTCCAACAGCACCGATCAATCTACATGCGACACCCTGCCCCCTCTCCCAGCTGGCTCCAGCCACCACCGTTCCCAAGCAAAAGGCAGCTTCACCCAGGAAGGTGGTGGAAAAAATGTGGACAAATTTCTGATTTGCAACACTCTGGGAATGGGTTTTATTGCCATTGTTTGAGTGCAAATGTATAAATAAAGCAAAACGAAGATTCCAGGGTGAGGCCGATGAAAAGCAGAAAACAAGAAATTTTATGGCCATAAGTGGCGTGGGCTAATGGTGATTTTTGAGGCACTGGACCATGGTAGTTACTTAGCTAAATGATTGCTGTGAAACCGGGCAAGAGGCTTATTTCTTAATTACTGTTACATATTATGTCAAGCTGACACTCCGAGGCGTGCTGGTGCAGGGACAAAGTTAGCCAAAAAAAGAAAGAAAGAAAGAAAGAAAGAAGTAGAGATCCTGTTCTGAAAGCATGTTACTTGGGGGTCATGGACGACTCTGGGAAAAGGAGTGAGTTAAGCCCCCAAAAGGGTATTTTGAGATCACTAAGCCAACAACTAACTCCAAGCAAAGAATCCAGGATAAAAACGGAACTAACGCCATCTAAGCACACGGAGAATAGTTCCCGCTGCTTGGCTAACTTTGTACTGTGAAGCAGATTGTGAAAAGGACAATGGGTAGTGTTTCTCCCCCTCCCCTCCGGGGGACTTTAGCATATCTGACCCAACCCATGCCCAGATTAGAGATCTGTCTGTTGCGTCTAGTATGACAGGACGTTAAGTGTGCTGCTTACCTCGCAGTCCACAGGACAGTGACAACAGGGCGTAAACCTCCAGGAATCTGGCTCACATTCAGCTGGCACATTCACGGCTACTATATCACCCACTATGACTCTGCCTTCCTTTGCGATGCTCTGAGCTAGGCTAGTGCAGCTACTGCAGTTTGTGAGTGGAGCCAAGATTTTCTGTGATGGATTTTGGAACCAATGAGGAGCACTGAATCCACATGGGGCACATAAAAGGACACTATGCGGGGCAAAAAGTGATTCCCCTCCACCCGGCCATTTTGAGAGATTTATAGCCAACCCCTACTCCCTGCCATCTCCTTGGCCCTAAGTCAATGGAGCTCTCCCCAGCTGAGTAACGGGGAGCAAAATATGGCCCTTGTACTTAACACAAAGGATCAGAGAAAGGCCAAATTATCGACAGAGTGACAGCAGCATATTTCCATTGTGTGCTACTCCACTTTAAACTGTCTGAGGATGCAGTCCGGCGTACACACACACCTTTCTAGAACACGAATCTCTCCAGCCAGACACTTGTCCCGCCCCATTTGCTTTGTGTCAAACGATTTGGATTCAGTTTCTCATGGCTCACTTCTCGCAGCTCTGCACGGCATGCAGTCGTCGGCAAGCTTTGCCATTTGGATTTAGTAGCACTAACATCGCTGCTGGATAAAGGATAAGGATACGTGACTGGATAAGGTTCGCCCTTCGTAAGATTTCCTACACCCAGGCTGTGTCTATACTGGCAAGTTATTCCGGAAAATCAGCTGCTTTTCTGGAAAAACTTGCCAGCTGTCTACACTGGCCGCTTGAATTTCCAGAAAAGCACTGACGATCTAATGTAAAAACATCAGTGCTTTTCTGGAAAAACTATGCTGCTCCCGTTTGGGCAAAAGTCTTTTTCCAGAAAACTGTTCTGGAAAAGGGCCAGTGTAGACAGCACAGTAGTGTTTTTCGCAAAAAAAGCCCCGATCGCGAAAATGACGATTGGGGCTTTTTTGCGGAAAAGCGTGTCTACATTGGCCACGGACGCTTTTCCGGAAAAAGTGCTTTTCCGGAAAAGCATCCTGCCAATCTAGACGCACTTTTCCGAAAATGCTTTTAACGGAAAACCTTTTCCGTTAAAAGCATTTCCGGAAAATCATGCCAGTCTAGACGTAGCCCCAGTGTTTCCCTTCCACTCCTCTAAGGTATGTCTAGACTGCAGGCTTCTTTCGGAAGAAGCTTTTCCAGAAAAGATCTTCCGAAAAAACTTCTTCTGAAAGAGAGTCCACACTGACAAAGCATATCGAAAAAGTAATCTGCTTTTTTGAAAGATAGCGTGCACACTGAATGGACGCTATCTCACATGTAAGCTGTGATGACTATGGATGGAGTGACCACCAGGGCACCTGTGCTTTTTCCTCTTTCCTCTTTCCTCTTCTTTCAAAAAAACTCCCTCTTCCACGTCCAACACATGCCTTTTTCCAAAAGAGCTCTTTCCTCGTAGAATGAGGTTTAACAATGTTGGAAAAACCCCTGCGTTCTTTCAATTTTCTTTCAAAAGAACACAATAGCAGTGTGGACGTAAGTGAAGTTTTTTCCTAAAAATGGGCCTTTTTTCTGAAAAAATACTGCAGTCTAGACACACCCTAATTGATGACAGCTAAGTATATCGTGGTTTAAGGTGCATGTCATTTCTATGTAGCTCTTATCACACAGACTTACATCTCTGGCAGGCAGGCTGAAGTTTTGCCCTTTGCTCCTTTAGGCTATGTCTAGACTGCAAGCCTCTTTCGAAAGAGGCTTTTTCAAAAGCCTCTTTCGAAAAAGAGCGTCTAGACTGCAAGCAGTACTTTCGAAAAAGCAAGCCGCTTTTTCGAAAGAAAGCAGTGAGTGAGTCTGGATGCTCTCTTTTTAAAAAGCCCTGTTGACGCCTTTTTTCGAAAGAGCACTTTCGAAAAAAGGCGTTCTTCCTCATGAAATGAGGTTTACCGCCATCGAAAGAAAAGCCGCGTTCTTTCGATTTAATTTCGAAAGAATGCGGCTGCAGTCTAGACGCAGCTGAAGTTTTTTTTTGAAAAAAGGCTACTTTTTTCGAAAACCCCCCTGAGTCTGGACACAGCCTTAGTGTTTCTATGGGTGCAGAAGCCCCATTCACAAGCCAGGATGCCATTGTGCTAGACGCTGTACAACCATAGGACAAAAATATGGTCCCTGCCTCCAAAGAGATGTACAGTCTAAGCACTGGTGGTTGTATAGGTATAGGGGAGGACAGAATTTTGCTAGCTGCTGTTTTCTGTTTCAAGGACTAGGCCCAAAGGAAACCCTGTTTGAAAGAAAAGCACCTATAGCGCAATTGTGGGGAGCTTTTGCTCTCATCCCTCTTTGTGTGCTCTCTGGGCTCAGAAAAAATAAGCAGTCGCAGCAATAATAAATGCAGTGAGATCATCTCACCATGAAGACACACCCTCCCTCTCCATTACAAAGTTTGCTCCAAAACACAAAGCAGAACCGCAGTGCTTTGGAACGACCGGCACCTTTCTAAGGACTTCTCCGTCGCCTAAGGATGGAGACAAACAAGCCCTTCTGAAAGTTGAGCACAACTCTGAGATAGAACCAGATCTATACCTCCTGAACCACCTGTGGCTTTAGCACAAGCCCAATCATGGAGTTGTACTCCCCTCAAATTTGTGACATGCAAAGTCCAGCTTTGTATTTTGCAGCTCAGCTTCTCTCTCAAAGAGTGCATTTCCCCAGCATAAAAGCTCATTGTGCAGGAATGAAGAGTCATGCAGCACCTCAGGCTATGTCTAGACTGCAGGCTTCTTTCAGAAGACTTTTTTGCAGAAGAGATCTGAAAAAACTTCTTCCGAAAGAGTGTGTCCACACTGCAAAAGCGCATTGAAGAAGTGATCTGCTTTTCCAAAAGATAGCATCCAATTCACTGTGGACGCTATCTCACATGTAAGCTGTGATTACTATGGATGGAGTGGCCAACAGGACACCTGTACTTTTTCCTCTTTCTTCTTCTTCCAAAAGATCTCCCTCTTCCCCGTCCACACGTGCCTTTTACCAAAAGAGCTCTTCCAGAAAAGGCTTCCTCATAGAAAAAGGTTTACCAATGTTGGAAAACCCCCTCTGTTCTTTTGATTTTTTTCAGAAAGAAGGCGATTGCAGTGTGGACGTAAATGAAGTTTTTTCGGAAAAATGGCCATTTTTCCAAAAAACACTGTAGTGTTGACATACCCTCATAGACTAACAAAAAATAAGGTGCTGCAGGACTATGAGTTGTTTTTAAAGTTTTTTTTTTCAGTTACAGACTAACACGGCGACCCCGCTGAGACTTCTGTACAGGAAAAATTATTGCAAATGCATATTCCCCATTTCTTTGCCACCAAGGCCTGCATAATAACAACTGCCTCTGTCCTGAGGTTTCTACTTAGCTTTTTAATAACGGAAAATTACTCTCCTTTAAAAAAATATTCTCTCACTTGAAGAATTTCATCTCTTTAGAATTCGTTCCTGTTCTCCCAACTCCCCTGGACACATGTCATGTTTTGTAAGTTGTGGGGCTCGCTTCATGTGTAGCTGCTTGAGCTCCTGCAAAGGCACTGGATGCCCGTTGATGGAGAACAAGTAAGGGCACTCTTTCAAAACTTTGGGGGAATAAACCACACACATATACCAAAAAAAAAAAAAAAAAAAAAAAATCTGCATTCTTTTTTTTTTTTTAATTCCTTCTTTTTTCCTTTGAGCTTTTTGGAATCATTGCCTCTGCCAGCCCTGGATTTGCTCCAGTATATTTGAGGTAGGAAACATACGGAGGTTTGATTCTTTATTGACTCCATCAGGTTCAGGTTACATGTTGGGGGATAAAATTATAAACAAATGGCCCGCATTTACATTTCTGAAGCATTTCCAGTCTGCTCCCTCCTCCGCCTCACTTAAAGGTACATCATCTTAAGTAGAGCCTGATGGGAAAAGGGAGCCAGGTGGCTTATCCAATAATCCTTTATACCCTCCTTTTTCAAAAATGTCCTGCCTTTTCCCTCAGGTTCCTGGCTTGAGTCCAAACTGGAGTCTCCCAAGCGATGAATGGGTCAACCTCAGCTGAGCCCCTAGGGCACCAAATTCCCCCAAATCCATAGGTTTAGGTAATTATAACTTAGAAATCTCAGTACTAGGAGACTCAGGGCTGAATAAGCCATACATTTCCTCTCTTCATGTAGACCCCACCCCTACCCAGAATGGAATAGAGAACTCTGAAGAGACAGAAGAGTTTCTAGGAGCACTAACCACATGGGGCCAGACACTTCGCAAACGTAAGGCAGTGTAGCTCCACTGACTTCCATGGGGAACTGACCCATGGGGTTATTTTCTCCGAGAAAAGCCAAGTTCACTGTAGGAAACCAAGAATAATTTGTTCTGGGATCATTTGTGTGAATGGAAAAGCCTGGCATGAAAATTGTAAAGTCCCAAAAACTCGAGGGCCTCAATCCCCAAATAAATCAATGCAAGTTAGGTGCCTAAATGGATTTGAGGGTCTGAGCCAAGGTCCCTGGAGGGAAGACAAAAAAGCACCACTTCTTGCAACATCATTTTTGGTCTCAATGCTTTTAAAGTAGACAGCCCTGCCCCAGCCCTCAAAGATCAGGTACTCGGGCTCCAAGAATACGGGGGTAGCTAAAGGTAATTCTGCAAAGCCAACAAGGATCCAGAGGAGTCATGGCTAGTCAGAGTTAACCCACAATATAACAAAATGTATCCTTATTATTTAGAAGTACAACACTTGGAATAATGATGTTTAACCTTAACTTGGACTTAGACTTTTCAGTTTAGAATAGGATAGGATGGAGGTCTATAAAATCATGACTGGTGTGGAAAAAGTGAATAAGGAAAAGTTATTTACTTATTCCCACAAGATAAGAACTAGGGGTCACCAAATGAAATTAACAGGCAACAGGTTTAAAACTAACAAAAGGAAGTTTTTCTTCACTCAGCGCACAGTCAACCTGTGGAACTCCTTGCCAGAGGATGTGGTGAAGACTAGAACGTTAATGGGGTTCAAAAAAGAGCTAGATAGATGCATGGAGGTTCAGTCCATCAATGGCTATTAGTCAGGATGAGTAGGAATGGTGTCTCTACCCTCTGTTTGTTTGGAAATGGGTGACAGAAGAGGGATCACATGAGAATTTTCTGTTGTGTTCTCTCCTTCTGGGGCATCTGGTATTAGCCACTGTCAGCAGACAGGATACTGGGCTTGTCCAATGTACAGCAGCTCCAGCAAAGACCTACTGGGACCATAGTGGCATGATAGTCAAGGGCTGATTCAGAGTGCCACCAGCTGAATTACCAGCACCGCCTCTCGTATTACCTACATGTTCCTTAAAAATCCCCCATCCAAAGGCCACTCAAGCCCAGTGCTGAGCTGTTTTATTCTTAGTATTGATTATTCGTATCACAGAGACCACAGCCAAGACTGGCGCCCCGTTGTACGAGGCCCTGTACCAATACATAGTAGCTGTGTCTACATTGGCAAGATTTTGCGCAAAAGCAACCGCCTTTGTGCAAAAACTTGCTGCCTGTCTACACTAGCGGGGAGTTCCGGCGCAAGAACACTGGCATTCTAATGTGTGAACTCAGTGCTTCTTGCGCAAGAACTATGATGCTCCCGCTTAGGAATAAGCCCTCCTGCACAACTGTTCTTGCGCAAGAGGCCAGTGTAGACAGGCAACATGAATTTCTTGCGCAAGAAAGCCAGATGGCTAAAATGGCCATCGGAGCCTTCTTGCGCAAGAGAGCGTCTACACTGGCACGGATGCTTTTGCGTAAAAGCACATCTCTTGCTCAAAAGCACATGCCAGTGTAGATGCTCTCTTGTGCAAATACTTGAACGCAAAAGATCTTGCGTTAACAGTATTTGCTCAAAATCTTGCCAATGTAGACGTAGCCAGTAAGAGACAGTCCCTGACCAAAACAACTTACTAACTAGACAAGACAGAGGTAAAGTAACTCGCCCATGGTCACGGGGCAAAGCCAGGCTGAAAGCTCCTCGCTCCAAAGTCCCACTCCCGTTCCCACCCCATTCGACCATCTGCCATGAGAAAGCAGATACCATCATAGCTCAAGGTAGCGTCCTGTTAACATTTAATGGGCAAAATCCACAGCTGGTGTAAATTAGCATAGCTCCCCTGCCTCCCTGAAACAATGCCAATTTACAGCAGCTAATGATCTGGCCTGTAAGCCGTGGAATGTCTGAAGAGCCCCTATGACAAGGGCACCAAACGGGCAGCCGTAAAAACCTAGAAAATATCACCCCCCTGGCTGAACGAATCATCACTAGGTCAACACCTTTAAGGGAGATTCTGGCGGAAGCACCTTCCTTAGTAGAGCGTCTGTGTATGCCCAGCCAGCTGGGACGGCTCACCAGAAAAAAGTGAAGCATGTGCATAATTAATTGCAGGTTTGGGACATGAGGCATTAAGAACTAAAAATTCAAGAAGGCCTCAACCCAAGCCTTTCAAGCTGTGTATCCAACATGCTAGCCACTAGCCACATGTGGCTATTTGGCCAGCTGATTGTGGCTAGTTGGCTATAGCAGTAGCCACTACATTTACATTTTCAGTTGATTGTGGCTAGTTCGCTATAGCAATAGCCAGAGCTGGCTGGACACCATGGGTGTGTCTAGACTACAGGGTTTTGTCGACAAAAGTGGACTGCATCTACACTATCACCGCGTTATGTCGACAGAATGCTGCAGTTTTGTTGACGGCGGTAAACCTCATTCTACGACAGAGTTCTGTCGACAAAAGGCGCTGTTGCAGCCACACTGTGCTTTGTCAAAAGAGAGTGTCTGGACTCTGTCGAAAAAGCGGCTTGCTTTGTCGACAGAACTGGCTGTAGTCTAGACGCTCTTTGTTGACAGAGGCCTGGAGTCTAGACGTATCCCCTGGCTCTAGAGGGTCACATCACAAATGTGGGAGAGGCAGTTATAAACGATGGCATTTTCCCGTGCCCACCTCATCCTGCAACTCAGACTTGTCCCTATTATACTTACATGCACAAAACTGGGTTCTAGGGAAACCAGAACAGGGCCTGCAGCTGCAAAGGGGATAAAAATGGCTAAATTCTTCTCTCTGAGCCGATCTCTTGAAATACTATGTACATTCCCTGTGCAGACATTCCCAGCAGAGATCTGCTTGCATGTCAGAAGGAGCAATAGACAGTCAAATAACTTTCCACACATCAACATGCCAGTCCTAGAGCTATTTGAAAATAGGCTAGACAAAGCCTTTAGGAAGAATAGATACCAAGGGACATGGATCTGGTGATCTGAGATGCCCTTAGTGTATGGTCCAGCTCCACAGATGACGTAAATCAACATAGATCTCCTTAGCCAGACCTCTGATTGGGAATGGTCCAGCCGAGGAGAATGATTGAATTATAATCTTGGCATCAAACTGATTTGTGGGTAGGAAGAATGGCAAGGAGGTAGGGCATTGGCTGGGGGATTGGGTCAGCCTGGAGTCAATTCTTAGCTCAACCACAGACTCCCTGGGTGATCCTGGAGGAGTCTAATCTAATGGAACGTGGTGCCCCATCTGTAAAATGGGGACAGTGCTTTCCTGCCTCACCGGTGTTGGGAAGCTAAAATCCACTAATGATCATGAGATATGCAACTAGTCAGGTTCCCTAATGCCCTTTCTGGCGGGTTTCGCTTGGTGGCAAAATGTGGCCCCTGGGTGGAAGAAGCCAGAGAACCTTTTATTCCCAACTTGCCCCCAAAAGAACAGAACGACATTCGGGACAGATGCGAGTGCCGCTGGGAGCCTGGAAACGGTTCGGTGTTTAACCGTGAAGTTGCCCGTAGCTCTTTACGGCACTTTTAAAGCATCAAAGCTCAGATTTGTTATATTGAACCTGGAATGCTTCAAAAGTTTGTGCAAATTAATTTTTTTAAAAAATTAAGATACCGAATGCTCTGAAGTGGTATTTTCTTAAGATGGGAATATGCACTGATTTAAGTTAATGAGAATAATACTCCCTTCTCTCCCCCACCCTCCACACATCACCCCCAACTGAGATTTTAATGGGGCAGAAGGGGGGGAGTGGCAAATAAGACATAAATTGTCTTGGTAAACAAGTAAATAGCCTCATTTAACTCTTCCCCTTGTGGCTCTTTGCTGGAGTTCTGAATGAGTTTATGGCAGGTCTCTGCCCACGGACCCCCTCCCTGGAAACAGAGGTGAAACCTCAAAAGCCTTTGTCTCTTTAGTTAATTAATTGAGGTAATATTGAGTTGAGCTTTGCTTCTAAATTCGAGGAACCCAGCTGGGGGCAGCAGCCTCTTGTTTGATGCCTTCAATACAGTGGAATGAGCTCCAGGCCCTGCATTAAAACCCAGAATCATTTAAAACATTCCAGGGGGGCGAGGCAAAAACAAAAAGCAGGCCCGATGGATGCAGCTTTGCAGCAGGTCGAGCTGTCCCCAAACAGCTACAGGGGGCTCCCCCGTTGCAACAGGCATCAAGCCGTCGCCAGAGCAACGGCCAGGCACATCCCACATGGCTTGGATTTTAAGACTGAGATTAACAGGAGGCGGCTATTTAATTTTCAAAATATGGACCATCCTCTGAATAAAGTGTCACCACAAAATCTGCGAAGGCATCTCCTTGCACCGGCTCTGTTGCAACAGAGGGACACTTGGCGGCAACACACGGCCCTGATCCTACAAACAAGGCTTGTGGGCAGTTTGACTCCCAGTAGAAGACACTCCTGCAAAATGGGTGGACTAACTCGTGTGAACTCAGTTAATGTAAATACAGGCCTAAAACGGGCTTGATGTCTCTTTATCAACCGTTCAATTTCTTTCAGCTCTAATGAAAAATTAAGTCCATATCCTGACATCCTTATTCAGTCCTTCTTGGAACAATCATCCCATTGACATCAGTGAAGGTTTTGCCTGAGTAAAGATTGGTGGATTTGAAGCCAAAAAAAAAAAGGGGGGGGGTCTAAGTAGAGAGGTAGTATGATTTATTGCAAATGGACCGATGCCAGCCAGGAAATGTGAGATCCATTCCTGCTCCGGTTTTGTTACATGCTGGCTTGGACAAGTCACCTTCCCTTGCTGTGCCTCAGTTTCCCCTCCCCACTCTCTGTCTTGTCTATTTATAGTGTAAACTCTTTGGAGCAGGGATTGTCCCTTACTATGCATATGTGCAGTGCCTAGGATTCCCATCTTAGCTGGAAATGATCAGCCCTGACATAACACAATAGTAAAGCAATATTTACCCCTACATGTGTGCACCAGAAAGAGACCCTAGTTCTGATCCAGTTCTCATTCTGGATCCTGTTCCCCCATTTCAATATGGTTTTGGGTCCGTCTACACCGCAGAATCTACCGAAGGTATCCCAAGATAGCTACCCCATGTCCAAGGAACACACCAGTTATTTCGAAATATTTTTCAAAATAATGGACACACTATTTCACCATCCCTGTAAACCTCGTTGCATCAGGGTTAAGGGATGGCTCAAAATAGTGCTTTATTTTGAAATTTGGTGCTGTGTAGAGGCCAAATGTTGAAATATTTTGATTTTATTTTGAAATAGGCTAATTTGCATATCTTACTTTGTATCTTATTTTGAATTTAGGGTGCAGTGTAGCTGCACCCTATGTCTATTTGTTTGAAATCCAAAGAGAAAACAAAAAGTTGTATAGCTCAGGATTTGGCTAATGCAGACCACATGACCGTCAAAGATTTGAACCTATTCCTCTCCCCTATATTGAGTATTCTCATCCTTCACTGAGTTAGAAAGTTGGATCCTTGCCTTGAGCAGATATCAAATTAAATTAGACCTATTTGCCTGCTAAATGCCAGACACACCAATGGCACTGTATAAAAAAAACCCAGTGATCATAAATTGCTAGAAACACCTGCTGGTGTCAAATTGTCAACAAGTGATAATCCTGTGAGTAGTTAAATAGGAAGTTTGGGATTCTGTAGACTGGCTGAGTTACCAGTTACTCGTCTGTGAATAGGGGAACTTGAATGTTTCAGTTGATATTTGTTTTTTAATGATTCAGGGAGTGACTTCCGGGACTGAACATTTGCATGATTGATTTTTTTTCATGACATTTTTTGTTCCCTATCTTATTTTGGCCCCAGAAAGGACTCTTTGATGCCAACAAGCCATATGAAAAAATCTGCAAATACCAAGATATTTGCACATCTCCAGAGCAGAACCCAAGAGACTCCAATCCTGCAGATACAAATGCACAACGTTCAACTCTGGGCCCGTCAGTAGTTGCAGTGAATTCATTCAGTTCACACGTGTAAAGTCGAGCATGTAAGTATGTGTTTGCAGGATCAGGCCCATAATATCAACGAGCCTGGATCCAAAACCTGCTTGTCTTACAGAAGCCATTCCCACTGACTTCTGGCAAGCAGGACTGGGCATGTGCAGAGGTTAGTTTTGAAACAGCAGAGTTCATTTGAAGCAATGGATTGATGGGGTGTGATTTTAACCTGTTGCAAACTCAGAGGTGACTTTAGGGCTCAAACCTTCAAGTTACTGCGTGCTGCTGCCATTACTAGCCTGACTTCAGAGCTGCTGAGCATCCACAAATCCCAGTGAAATCAATGGGAGCTAGAGGTACTGAGCACTTTTGGGCAGGAGGGGTGCAGAATCAGACCAAAAAGCTCTCAGTTTCTCTTCCCTTGACTCCCAAAGATCTTCACTCTAAGCAGAGGTTTACCATCACCACAATTGCAAATTGGGCTTCCCTAGTTCATTTCAAACCTCAGCAGGAAGCATTTCTTTTCTCCTTTGTCTATATACCTTATACATTTCAGTCCTGGGGGAATTCTGCAATTTTACTAAGGCTCCAAATGCAACTATTTCACAGGATTCCAACAGGGCTAAATTTCTCTCTCTCTCTCTCTCTCTCTCTCTCTCACAAGTTTCTAGTCCAAATCCCTCTGCCTATGGGTTATTTTAAACTCTTCCACTATTTCATCTGTAAAGCATTCGGGGATACCGCTTGTACAAAGTACACTATGGCTACGTCTAGACTGGCATGATTTTCCAGAAATGCTTTATGGAAAAGTTTTCCGTTAAAAGCATTTTCAGAACAGAGCGTCTAGATTGGCACGGATTCTTTTCTGCAAAAGCACTTTTTGTAGAAAAGCATCCGTGCCAATCTAGATGTGCTTTTCTGCAAAAAAGCCCCGATCGCCATTTTCACGATCGGGGCTTTTTTTGCGGAAAACAAATCTGAGCTGTCTACACTGGCCCTCTTGCTCAAAAGTTTTGCACAAAAGGACTTTTGCCTGAACGCGAGCAGCATAGTATTTCCGCAAGAACACTGACAATTTTACATGAGATCGTCAGTGCTTTTGCAGAAATTCAAGCGGCCAGTGTAGACAGCTGGCAAGTTTTTCTGGAAAAGCGGCTGATTTTCCAGAAAAACTGGCCAGTCTAGACACAGCCTATATGAAACAAAGGCTGATTCTGCACAGTGTTGGAAGAGGGACACTATCTCCCCTCTATATTAGCTTCACTGGGAGAGGAAGGCACTTAGCATTTTCCAGAATCAGGCCCCAATCTTGAGTTGAATTAATTCAGGACTTTTATCCTACCTTATAAGGCGGTTCTGTGTCTATATAAACATGGCATAAAATGTTATGGGTCCCATTCTGATAGTCCTCGGGAGCGTATGTGCTGTTCTAGGTTAGTTAATTTGAGCTGGCATCTGTGTAACTAGGAAACTCTTCTGGTTTTTCACTCAGGAGTTCTTTTCTTCTCCATCACAGCTTTTTTATAGCCTTGATTTGCCCTTGTGATTTAGTCTCTGCTCAGGTCATCTCTCTAGGGGTACTTGTCCCTTTTGAAAGTTTTAAGTGCAGGTTACAAGGGTCATAAGTCACCAAACCCCCTTGAGGGAGGTTTGACTTTAGTCAGCCATGAAATAGCAACTGTTCCATTGGTAGAAGAAGGGGGATGTGTGGATTTTTTTTTCTTTATTATTATCAGCGGTTGACCTTCCAACCCGGCACTCAGAGCTGCCTCTCGTTAGGATTGTGTAAACAGGCATATGGCCCGGCAATCACCACAGTGTAACTGTAGCCATCCATCATGTGAATTATCACTCCCGATAACCTTCTCTCCTCCACACCCACTCATGCAGCTACCGGCTGAGATGCACCCACTGAGCAAGACTCTCCTCTCATTCCCATCATTGCCCATTGGGGGAGTGACTCAGCCAGGCACCGATGGGACGGAGAACACAATTTGCCCTGCCGCCCACCTCTGCAACAGGGGGAGGCAAGGGGAGAAGAGACACAACAATGGGATGCCGCAACCCGACAAAGACAACATGGAAGAACATACAACCAAGCAGGGCTGTGTGTCAGGCTAGGAATGCGGTTCCAGTCAAATGCGGTGGCATGCTGGTGACCTGAACTAGCTGTTGACATTGTTCATGGGTTGTTTGTTACGTATCAAGAAGTTAGGGGGGGTCTTCAAACGGTATCTAAGTGCCCAACTTCCATTGATTTAAATATCTTTGAGGCTCTGGCCTTCAGGTAATATGAGCTCTGCTTTCTCATAATACCCCAGGATCATAGACACAGAAATGCCATAAAATGTAAATACAAATTAACACACAAGAGCCCCTGTGCACACCTTTTAAAAAGAACCTTAGCTAGACCAGCAGGGGAGGTGGGCAGGAGAGTGTGCATTGGGTAGTGGGGGTGGGGGGAACAAAAATGCCAGCAATTTGATTTGAAAAGAAGAAACCAAGCTACAAGTAGTGGAAAAAGTGACAATGCTGATTGTAACAATGTTGTATTAAAAGCTTGTTCACCCCCTCCTCTCAGTGTGGATGACGCCTAAAACCCAGTGACGGCAGAAAAAGCAAACTCTTGATAAAATTCTGTCCTTCATGAAGCCAACGATGTCATGGCATTGACTTCTGTGGAGACAGGATCTCATCCCTTGCCCCTATCTTGCTTTGAGGGCGGCTGCGAATTTTGGATCTCTGGCACAGCACGGAGAGCATTGCTGTTCCTTAACATGCTACACCAAGGTGTGAAGCAGAGACATGTGCTTGGATTCAGCCACGAGCCTGGAGTACAGCTTAGGGCACAGCTCCCTGGATTACGTAGCCCCTTTACTCATCTTCCTGACCCAGGTTTAATAGCTGTCTTTTTGCCTCTTCCCCTTTTGTTTCATCTCAGGTCATTCTCTGATCGAGACCAACTCGCATTTCCCTCTTCCCCACACACGCCCAGAGCCCAAGGACAGAATCTTGCCTAGCATGGGAAGATAATAGTCAAACCGCATTTTTTAATAATTCCATTCACCAGAAGAAGTGGGTTGTGCCCACAAAAGCTCATGATACCATCAGCACGTTTTGTCGGTCTCTAAGGTGCTGCAAGACTATTTGTTGTTTTTTAAGTTTTTCAAGTTATGGACTAACTCGGCTTCCCCTCTGAAACCCATTTTTTAAGATTCATTTGTTCGACTATTGTCCCCAACCTGTACTGACAACATCTTGCAAAAGAAAGTTAAAACAATTCCTCAAAGCCCCCTCGTTCAATTTCTCTGCAGAAACTGAAGAGATCCGGAGTGAAGCCTTAAAGGTGCATATTCTAAAGTTGCAATTTTAACAAGCTTGCTCAGGCTGGCGATGGTTTTTAGCCAACGGACTAGATAGAGGTTTGGGAGTCTGCTCTGCAGCATATGGTGCCAAGAAGCATTACTGTGGTTGGGGGTGGGGAAAAAGCAGACACACACACAATCCAAAGGAGCTATTTATTCCTCCCCCTGCAGATGTACATTAATGCAAGAGAAGTAGGGGGAACAGATCTTTTGGTTGGAAAAAGAGAAACAGCACTCCTTCCTTTTAACATGCTGTTGTCTGGCTTGATCTTGTCACTCCAAAGGAGCCCATTGAGAGGTATTCATGCATCTGCCTTCAAGGGACAATGGAACCCTAGTTTATAAACTGGCTGTCCAGTTGCCTGCAGCCTTTAGTTCTTTTGTTTTCGCTTCTCTTAATAAACTTTTTGGGGGAGTTCATCAATACGCTTGAATAGCTGATGTTCTCATTCTCAGAGAGGGGAAATAACAGAAGGTCTTGGGTTGTTTTTTTTTAAGGGTGGGTGGATGGGGGGGGGGTATTTCTAAAAAGGGAACCAAGCCTTGAAAAGCATCAGAAACCCTTCTTTTAAAAAAACCCCAAATCCACCTAAAACAAAACTTCCATTCAGCGAGACGGGGGAAGGGAGGAAATATACACCGTTGATTTGGACTCTCTCAAAGGTAATGTATCCAGGCGTTGCTGGCAAATTAATTTTAAAGCTCTTAAAATATTTTGGGGAGGGGGATTGAGAAAGAATTTCAGAGGCCACGCTTATTTACAGAGGATTTAGGGTTGTGAGCTGGCTCTATCTGCCCTCTCCCCCTTTCTTCAAGCAACACCCCTCTCCCTATAGACCATACACCTCCCTTGCATTCCTGTTTTTTTCTCCTCCCCGTATCCAAACACACAAATATTTTTCTCCCCTTTGATTAGCCTTGTATCTGATTCCAGCCGGGAATTCGCCACTCCCAAGACACAGATCAGAGTTTTAAGGGGCCCAGACCCATGGAAACTTTGGGGGAAAGTCGTTCACTGGCAGGGTTGCCGGCAGCCTGCGCTCTTACTCTATCCCCAAACCGTAGGGCCCCCACTCCCAAAACCGCTCACTGGAGCCAAGCACCTAAAAAGTTCCCCCTGCTAAAATAAAGGGCAGAAACCCTCCAGGCTGCTCCTCTTTCGCCTCCCTAGATCGGTTTCCACAGGCCCTCCCTAGCGGCCCCCGGTCAGTGTTTTAAAGCCCTAATGAGTGTTGACAAGTTTAATGAGTTTGTTTTAAAGAGGAAAAAACTGGTCAAGTCGAGATTTCCGAGTCAAATCCATTAGGAGACCCCAGCCCGGCCCCGGCTGACAGCTTCGCAGCCCTCGCCCGTAATTGAGCGTCTGATCAGCCAAGCTTGCCTGACTGTTCACTTCTGGCGAGTCCCCCCGCCCCCAGCAAAGCCGCTTTGGGGCTGGAGGGGAGCTCCCCCCCCCCCGCCTCCCAGATGTGATCTGTGCTCTGGCGAGCCATCCTGGGGTGCGAGTCACTCACCGCCACAGCGGGCGCCCGCCCGCGAGTCAGGTCGGTTCCCAAGGGCGAGGGCTAGGAACAGTCTGGACCGCTCGGCGGTCCTCATGCTGGACCCCGGGGGCGCTGGGGGGAGCCTCTTCCCTGCTGGGGGGGGGGGGGATGGCTCCGTACTTTAACCGGACATCTTGTTGGAAAGGGGGGGGGGGGAGAAAGCAAAGGCCGGTTAGTACCTGCCCCCCCTCGGTGGATGGAGCAGGGCCTCTCCCGAGTTGGGACCTGCACCCAGGCGAGGCAGCGCTGCAAGCGCCGGCAAAGCGGAAAACTCCGCAGCTGGACAGCGACTTTCCTGGCGGGGCCCGATCCGGGACCGCTGCTGCGCACCCGGAGAGCCCCGCGCGCCCGTCGCCAAAAGCTGCCCGGGATCGGGCCCTTTTTGCAAAGAGCGTCTCTTCTCCGCGGCACCCAGCGCCTACCGGGTGGGGGAGGGGATTTGGGGGCCACAGCGTTTGCCTTTCGGAAGAGGGGAGGGGGGCTGTTGGAAATGGGAAATATCGGGGGGAGGGGAGCAGATTCTTAGATCTCCACTGTCGACCCATCCCAGGCAGGTTTTACGTGCCCCCCCCCCCCCCCACCTTCCTAACTCGTCGTTTGCTCGCTGGTTCGCTCCCCCTCGCTGACTGCTCCTGGGCACAGGAGTTTGGGGCTAATCTCCCCCGAGGGGGAGAAAGGCCAGCGAGCCCCGGACCAAGTGTGCATGGCTATGGGGAATTTCATTAAATGCCCCTGGGCTTTTTCCCCCCCTCTCCCGCCTTCATATAAGTAAACAGCCTGTGAAGCCGAGGCTGAAGGTCATGTTAAGTCATGCAGTCTGACTTCATGAACTTTGAGCCGGGCTGATTAGAAAGAGGGTTTCTCCTTTTTCAATTTCTCCACTTCCTAGGTCTCGCCATTGTTCCAAATCCAAACAGCTGCTGGTGCTAATCTTTCGGTTATTTGCAATCAGGGAGGAAGAAACACGCTCCCTCCTCCTCAATCCCCCCCCCCCCATTGCTCCAATATTAGCCCTCCCCGTGGCGTAAAGAACCCACTAGGGACCAAACAAAACGAACTTATTGAGCTCAGTTGGACTCTGAGCCGGCCAGGTACCGCTCAGCCCGAAATCCGGGCAGGCTGAAAGCCATGGAAATTAGATTTACAGGTACCCACATCACTTCAGGGCAGACCTGATCTTAAAAAGGTTAAACTCCCCGATCTGCTGGAAGTCTGGCCAGACCGAGGAGGTCGGAGGCACGGGTGTGGAAGGAGAACGCAAGCTGTGCTCAAACTGCAATTCAAGCCGATTTAATATTCAACCCAAATACAGTTGAAAAGAAACCTAGAGAGAAGGAGGGAGACACGAGCTGACGGAAGTTTGCATGGGGTGGATTTTAAGTGACTCTCTAGAAAGGGTGGAAGCGATTCGAGGAATCTATGAGCTGACTGAAAATCCCTGTTTCAAACAAGTATGTCCAGACACCCGCTTAAACACACACGGATGTTCACACCAAGACACACCACTGCGGCACACGCAGGTTTTTCGTTTGTTCCAAGGGAAAGAAGAATTGATTTCCCAGCTCATAGTTTTCTTTTAGATATAAATCTTCAAAGATGGTCAAAAGTAATTAGAGATCGTAGGTGCCCAACTTGAGGTGGTTTAAGGCAATGGCTCTCAACCACCCCAACCACAGTACCCTTTGGAGGAACTGGATTTGTCCTGCGAACCCCCAAGTTTCACCTCACTTAAAAACGACTTGCTTACAAAAATCAAGCAACAATACAAGTGTCGCAGCCACACTGCGGCTGACAAAGTGTTTGTGTTCTCATTCCTACAATTAGTAAATAAATCAATGGGATTATAGAGAGGGTAGTTCATTTCAGTCCATAGATAGAGCCCTATACACAAGCCCCTGTGTGAAATTGTACTTTGTACTGACTTTGCTAGCCTGGTGGGAAAGCAGGCAAATACTTGGATGAGCTGAGAAGTTCTCTGCTGTACTTCTGCCTGAGAGCCACTGGCTGAGGGGACCTGGTTTGGTGGGCACACGGCCCTTTTCAAGGGATAAAAAAGGTTCTAAATTGGACCCCTCCCCCAAAATCGTGAGCCACTTTTGAAAATCTTGGGCATAGCTATTGTTTGCAAACAATGGGCTAAATAGCAGCTAGCTTGTCTGGTATTTATCCATGCGCAGTCTTAGCTCTGAAGGGGGGAAAATACCCATTGGCCCTGGATTTGCTTTAAAAAATTCGATCTGGCCTGCAGCCCTGCTACCAGCAAAGCGGAGCCTTTATTGGTTTACTGAGGTGTTAATCCCTTCACAATCAAGTTGTCTGACCACGGAGCCCTGCCTCTATTCTTGTTTACATCTAATTATGGCTCTGAAATGCGACTTCCCTTTTCCTCCCCTTCCAACAAACTTTCATTTCACCCTGCTCTGAGTAGGTCAAGCTGCTCCCCCTCCCTCCTCGGCCAAGTGCTGCGAATAATTAAGGCCGCCCCAGCCTGTCGGGTCACCTTTACTAGGGCCAGGTGGCGAGGCGGGGGGGAGGGGGGCGCGCCTGCGCTCTAGGACGGATCCAAGACGGTCCAGTTCATGCAGCCTCCGCAGCCCCGAGCAATGTTTGATCGACTCCCCTTCCACACCCCAAATAGGAGGGAACCAATCCTAGGCGCGGGGGGGTAGAGAACGCAACGACCTTTCTCAGGGCCAGTCCTATGTTGGGGAACGGGGAGGGAGACGCCCCTAGTGGCTGCATTTAGCTTGGTCCAAGGTCATGCCCAGGAGTAAAGGGCAAGGTGGCGACTTCCATTAACTTCCCTGGGTTTTGGAGCAGGGTCTGGCTCAAAGGAGCAGCTCCCATCCCCGTGTTACAAGCCCCATTGAGCTTCGCTTAATTCAATTAAGCCTCAGAAAGTCCACGCCGTCAGGGCTAACAAAGGCACCTTTATTTGCAGGGGGTGACAAAAAGCCCCGCTGTATAGACCATGCGCCAGCCCTACCCACAGCCTCCTGCTTCTGCGGGGTTAACAAGTCAGACACCGATGCGGCTCGGGAGCTCGTGTCTCTGCCCACGGGCCATTCATCCAAGTCAATTTTCAAAACAATCCGTTTAGGGGGGGTTAATTAAGCTTTTAACCAGTGGTTAAAAAGAACCATTTACTTCTTTGGGCTGCTTCCGAGGCGCGGGTCGCAAAATGCATCAGGGAGGCGGAGCGAGTCGGTGCTGGGATCAGGGAAATATCTTTTTCTATATGGCTCGAAAATATGGGAGTCGCAAAGTTACCGTCCTGCATGCGCCCTGGCCAATGTGGGGCCGGCCCGGGAGATTCCGGAGCCAGAAAACTTTCCAGGCCTCTTTCAAGGGCTGGAGTGGAAAAGAAGTTGAAGCCGGAACAGTCAGTAGGGAGGTCAGTGAAGAATAGCCTCCCCTATCCACCCCGCTCCGCGGAACTCCTTTCCCGTGTCTTTGCTGTTATTTGTAGCCTGATAGCACCTAGAAGCTCCATTATGCTAGGCGTGGCACATCAGCGAAAGTCCTGGTTCCTGCTTCCAGGACTTTACAGGCTAAGAACACAACAGGTGTCTGTAACCGAGGGCTACAAAAAACCCTTATCCTAAGGAGGAAAGGGCCTCTAGGCTTGCAGAGAGAAGCAACTATTGAAGACCTGGCCACAAAATGGAAACTGACACACCATAAGTGGAAGAGAGCCGCCTAGAGACCACGGCGAGGGACGCCCAACAAATATCCAGAGGCTGGATGCACCTCAGAGCGTACACCATGTTCCAAACCCCTCCCTGCCTACTCAAAGAAATCAAACCCGGGGTGCAAGATACCCTGGAATCCAGAATCGGTGGAAGGGTCCCTCAGTAGCCTTCTTATGCCCAGCCTTGGTTTCTGGTTCTAGAGAGGTACTTCCTAGCATCTGCCGATCTGCGAACCGAAGTAAGGATGACCCCTCCCCCCCGTTTCCATGTCTGCGGGGTTGTAGTTTTACCAGCAGATCCCCGAACCCCCCCCCCCTTCCTTCCCGGTTTAAAGCTCCTGTAATTACAGCACAAGGAACTCTCGCTGTGGTCCAGCCTGACAGATTGAGAGGCCTCCGTGCCTTCCTCCGCAAGAATGTGTCAGCACGCCGATGCTTTAATTGAGGCGCTTGCCCGAGAGGGAGCTCTTCAAGGGCCCACTGTGCTGGGTTGATTAAAGAGTAATTAGGGGGCAGTGGGGCTACTGCGGTGCTGATTTCTCCCTAGGTGACCCAGATGCATTACAGATAAGGCCGAAATAACTTTTGTCCCGGATGGGATGGGCTGGAAACCCTAGGAACCCATATTGCAAATCCCTGCACAGCAACAACTAATTAGGCGCTCATGCAAAACACAGCAAGGTAACCTGAACAGAAGCCGCTTCGCCCTTGCAGCCACTGGACCTGGAAGGTCTTCTGGGAAAGGCGAGTTTATCGCATTTCCCCCCGGCTATGCCTTGTTTCCAGTTCTTGTCTCCCCCCGCCGCAAAAGGAAAGAGAGACTCCTGGCAACTTTCACTCCACGAAAAGAGAAACCGTTTACACCCTGCCTGCATCAAAACAGGCGTGAATTCGGATTCGCTCCAGCCGAGGCTATAGCGCGTCACCCTGCTGACTCTGGCGTAACTTGAAGTCAGAATCTGCCCCCTTCTTCCCTCTGTGTCTGTGCTGATGGGGTAGCTGTGCTTTTTCCACCCCTCTGCAGCCCACCTGATCTGAGTGCGCTAACACTAGTGTTTGGGGTGTCCGATGAGACACGCCAAAGAGGCGGATTTTCACTGGGAGGATGCTCAGCTGTCTGGTTTCTTTGCTTCGGGCTGGGTACCCAAAAAAGTCGCCAGCCACTTCCGCACATTCCAAAACTGACATTCTGATAGGAGCCGACACAGCGCGGTCTTCAGAGCGGAATTCTGCTCCTTCCTCCTCCCCCTTACTTCCTTGTCAGTTTCATGAAGCGCAAGATTTGGGATGGGGCTGCGTGCGCCCTTTGAAATCAGACTCACAAAAATAGAGATCGGTTGGATTGCGAGCCAAGCCCGGGGGAGGGGGGGAAGCGGGGAGGAGAAGCGGAAGGGAGATGTTACAAACACGTTTTCCAAACAAAAGAGAAACTCAGGACTTTGCAGGAAAAGCCGGAGGGGAAAGAAAATTGCGCCGTAAGGATTGATTTTTGCTTCCCATCTCGCCATTTACTTCCATGTCGGTTTCAAGCACATTCTGCTCTTTTCCTTGGCTTCTCGGGCGCTAGATTGCCCACCCCCCTCAAACTGCTTTCCCCCCTTTTAGATCTCAGCGTGTTTGCTCTTGACTTCATCCACTAAGTCAATAGTTTGAAGATGCCCTCTTCCTCGGAGCCTAGAGCCCCCTTGTCCCCTCCCTGTTTTCTTCTGAGGATAATGGTGCCCTTTTGTTGTGTAATCAGGCTCCTGAGGGGTGGGGAGACAGATATAGATTCTTGGCATTTGTCGGTGAAAATGAAAGCAGGATTAGGCAGAGACGGCTGCACACTCCATGGTAAAGGACAACAACTATTCCCCCATTGAAAGTCCCATTCTGGTTTGGTTACTTTATCTTTAAAGTTGTTTGTATTTCTAAAGTGGCTATTGATGCACTCAGAAAGTGTAGCAAGCTGTAAAGGCTCACTTCAAATGAAAGGAGGACAAAAAAAAAAAAAAAGGTTAAAGGGAGAAAAGAGAGTGAGAAAAAATACCACGATGGAAGGAGGGGAAATAGATTATTTAAAAAGGATTCAACTCGGCCTTGTATAAAGTTTAAAAACTAAGGCGACCAAGTCACAAAGTCACAATAGAGGAGGAAAGAACAGAAGATCTTGCTTAGAAGGGTGCTTTTTTAAAGCAGTAAGGTAGTTGCACTCCCCTCCCTGGCAAATGCGAACCTCTCTTCTTTGAAAAAAAAATAGATTTTACATATTTGCCCCGCTGCCTTATTAGTCTGTAGATCGGGTTTGACCGGTAGAGCGAATGTTTGTTCTTTCCAATTGATAACAGTGGGGAAAAAATCGCCTTGACCCAGAGTTGCGGGACAGCCTGTAGTCAAGGCTAAATAGGGAAGATTGTTTACCTATGCACTATTAATCGTTAATCACGTTCCCTTCAGTAGACTAGAGATTCTAACAGTACATGTCTTCCCCCCTCCCCCTCAGCCAAACTTCAATACATCCGTTTCGGGATAATTGGTTCTTCGGATTCGTTTTAATCCGGGACATTCTCAGCCATTTCTCCGAGGCAGGGACTGCTTTCCCCTCTTTCCAACAAAGAGAAGATAGTAAGGGAGGGGGGGAGGTATTATAAATAGAAATTACAAAAAAAAAAGTTTTCTGCTCTCTTTGCTGGAGTTGGAGGGATGGAAATTGCTGCTTACCCGCTGCGAGGATATTCGGCAGAAGGAAAAAGAGAGGGCTTGTGGTTGGAATGAGATTAAGGGAGAAAATGCAGGAAAAAAGCAACAAGGTACAAACCAAATATTCCCAACCCAACCCCTCCCCTCTCAGAATGGGGCTTCAAATAGCCCCAGTGGCTGCTTTTTAGCATCCACGATCCTTTCTCGGATCGGGGGATGGAGCTGAAAGAATTTGAAAGCCTTAAGTTTGCTGCACAGAAATAATGACTCCAACTAAAAAATGCCAACATTTCAGTCAATATAGTTTTAGTCACCAAACGCCTCGACTATATATTCTCGCTTCTGCTTCTGATCCATTCGAGAGCGATAATTTACAAGACAGAAAGGGTTCTTCCCACCTCTAAAACTCTGGCCATGCCAATGTCTCTCTTCCCTGGCAATCAAATGCTTTGGAAACAATTGCTTAGCGTTTAGACATGAGCGCCTTGTGAAATCGAACCGGCCTTTGTATATTTCACACGCTTTTTAAAAAGACCTTTGTCAATAAAAATCATTCCTCCTCTGCACAGTTTTGTTGAGCTTTCATGGACAAGTGAAGCCCTGGAAGTCCAGCTGCATTGATTCAGCTTTATTCCCTGCAAACCAGTCATGTATTTGTCTTTCAAAAAGTTTGCTTAAAATAAAAAATGAAATGTGAAAATATCCCACTTCTCAAACTCAACTTGAGCAGCCTCCTTTCTAGGTCTATTTTAGGAAAGTCTAAAATACCCAAGTCCTCCCTCCCCCCATCTCCACACACTTGCTGGAAAGTTGCTGAAAAACAGGCTAAATAATCTTGTTGAATCAACTTTTCCTTTCCTCATTTAATTCCCAATATGTATGCAAATCAATTCGTCCCCATAATAGGAGCCAACAAAATTATTGTAATCAGCTTTTGACTTTTTTCGCCCACTCCAGATTTGGACTAAAATGTAAATTTCAATAGGTCAGGGAGAAGATTTTCCCCCCTCTAGTTCTTTTGCCAGCTGGTCACTGGAGAATAGAAAAATAAAATAATAATAAAAAACCCTAAAGTTTTTGAGTGGAGCATTTTCCAGGGGAAGGCGCCAGGGGACTGAAACAAACGCATGATTAAAAGGCGTTCTGGCAACACACAATTTAGGAAGAAGTCTGGGAGCGGAATTTATTAGCATGATTAAACATTGGACCTCATTTCCCATTTCCAACACTTAGTCATGATGACAATTATAAAAAGGGGAGTTGGGGGGAGGGGAAGAGGAGGAATCAAATCTATTAGAAATCCACCGCCTCTCCCAATGCGACGATGTGCGGAAGAAAACCTCCCTTGATCCTGGAAAGAAATAAAACCAGCTCCCGACGGCAGTCTTTTTTGCTTTGGGTGTTGAGAAATCCCGAGCACCCCCAACTCCAACGCAGCCCAGAATCTCGGGGAAATCCACGGGAGAAGCCAACCCTTGGGAGTTTCATAACTAGTTTGCTACTCTCCTCCCCTCCCCCTCTGCCTTTTTAACGAAGCGACCAGGTCACTTTGATCTGCGGTCTCTAGGGTCTTCAGACAAAGAAGCCAGTGAAGGCTAAAAGACTCTTAGAGGGTCTCCTCCCTCCCCCCCCCCAGCTTCTGGACCTCAACCGAGAAAGGACCCTTGCAAAAGAGCTCTGCCCTTGGTGATTCTACGCTAGGGTCAGGCGAAGGGCTTCCTTCCAATTTTAGAAACAGACACAAAAAAACAGAAGAGAGTGAAAATCCAGAAGGGTTGCGGAGCCCTGGGGGCTGGGGGCAGAGGACAGAAGACTTCAAGCGGACTCTGTGTGTGTGTGTATATTGTGTGTGTGTGTGTGTGTGTGTGTGTGTGTATCTATATATCTATATAAAGTAGTTTGATCTTCCCCTTCCGACGCCTGGCTCCCACAATCGCCTCTGCACCTCACCAGGCTATCTAGAGCGCCCCTGGTCAGTTTCCTTGCGGTGCGGGGCTTGATGAGGCTTGCATGATTCAAAGGCAGGAGCTGAGCGTGGGTGTCCCCGGGGGACATTTGGGCCTATGGAGGTGCCCACTTCCTGAGTGCGCCTCTTTTAAGTAACCCCGTTCGCGTGAGGATCTTGCCGCAGCAGGTCCGGGGCAGATGGAGCCCGGAGAGGCTGCAAGAAGAGTTCCCTTTCGGCATGCTATTTCTGTTCCAACGCGGGGGGGAGGAGGGCTATAAAACTTAACCCCAGCCCCCCTGGTTGTCATCTCCCAGGGAAGAAAAAACAAGAACTAGAAAGAGGAGAGACTGTGTAGATTGGAGGGTTTTTGTTAAAGCACTTTGTAATCACTAAAAAAAAAATAGCAAAAACCAGGACCACGGGGGTGCAAGTGACCAGAGCAGAACCGCCTGGAAGGGTTTACGTCTATGTTATAATTACACACACACACAATGAATGAGCAAAGATGCGTCCCTTCCGTGCGACTATTTTATGAATGAGCAGGAAGAAGAGCGCGTCTCCTTCTCACACACACCCCGAAATTCTCCGGCTTCTTTGACTAGCCCTGCAGGGACCAGGCACCGAAGTGGCCCCTTTTCAACAATGCATCACAGGACCAGCCAAGCCAGCAATATGTACCCTCAGATCTAGTGCGTCCCACAAGACAGAGCGCCTGCTAATTAACAGGGAGTGATTCCTGCGAACAGCCCTCGCTGTCTGTAATATGATGAACTTTCTTTGTACCGGTGTCACCACAAATGTTTCTGATAAGGAAAAGCATCCAAGGATCAAAGTGTCTAAGCTTCTCAATTTCCTCGAGCTGCCTCGACTTTTCCTCACCTACTTTTTCTCTTCTTCTCTCCCCCCCCCCCCACTCGCCGCCTCTCCCCTGACAACTCCAGTCTTGCGAGACCGAGAGGGTCCCTACCAGCTCTTCCAACATAATAATTTGCATCTTCCTGGGTCTTCTTAGGGGGCTTAATCACGCCCCCCCACCTACCCCAACTGTCCTTGCGAACTGAAAGACAAGAGGGAAGCAGATGCGAGCTGGTCCCTAGCAGCCACGTCAGCCCTGCATTGCTGGCGCTTCTGATGGGTCAGAAAATAAACCCCCGAGCCCAGCTGTTCCCGCGGGCGCTCGGGGCTTTTCCCCAGCCTGTGCGGATCAGCACGGGGGGGGGGGGGAGTTTAGCCAACGCACCTGTCCGCCCCTCCCCAGTGCTAGGGACGTTCCTCTAGCCAGGACGAGCATTTTGGCAACCGCCGAGGCAGTCCGCCTGGAAAAGCTCTTCACTGCTGCACCCAAGGATTTCAGGGGTGGCAGGGTTGGTTGGGATTCACGGTTACGGTCTCTCTCTTCCTTGGAAGGGTCGCTCGCCCCAGACTCCCCAGCCGACGGCTAGCCCGCAAGCCGGCGCCTACAGCGATTTTCAAATGACCACGCAAAATCCAGCGGGCAGGCGCGCTCTGCAAGGACCGGTTGCGAGAGCAGAGCGCCGGTCCATACGAGCCCAAAAGTTCAGCTTTCTAGACGCCCCCTTGTTAGCTTATTTCGTGTGTAACAAAGGTACTTCGCAGCGAGGTAACCCCCCCCCCCCACACACACACACATTCCCACACCCCGAGTCCCCCCTAAGTCCCTTACAGCGTTCAGGCTAGTGTTAGATGTGCTTGAAAATCCGGCCATGGAAATTCCACTGAAAAATTTGGAAAGCTGGGGGCGGGGGGGAGGGGAGGTTAATCCGGGTTTAATGCTATGATGCAGTCACAGGACCAGGGCTAGGCTGATTGTGTTATCTCTTCCCAACATTTGGGTCTCCCATATTTCACCCAGCCAAATAGCTGCGAGAAAAAAGTGCGTATGGAGGCACTCCTGACGCCTCAGGAAAATATGTTATTAATATCTAAATAACTTCCCAATACTGTCTCTAAATCTCCCCTGCACCACTCCAGATGATGAATTCGTTTGAAGTGTTCTCCCGTCTCATCTTTTCAATGTCTCCCTCTCGCTCTCTTTTATACCAGGCTTATTTCAAACGGGTAAATACCTAATTCCTTTAACCACACTCCAGACATCTCCCTTCCCTTATTTACAACGCTCGTTTCGATGGAGCCACGTATATAATATACAGTATAGGTCATCAGACGCCCCGTTCCCACAGCCCTAAACTGTTGAAAAAAATATTTGGGGGCCAGAGGCTTGCTCCATGGCCTAGGTCAGATGCATCTGACTTCTATTCTTCCTGCCCTATAATTGAGTGGATCCATCCTCCCACACAAACGCAACCCATGGCTTATAAATACCTATTCCTTCTATTGTCTTACTTTTTTTCCTGGTTTATAATCGAACCTAAACCCTCCGCCCCAAATCATGGACTATCTGCTTCATATTAAAGCCATGCCTACCCCCACCCAAAATGCTGGATTATAAACATCTTCCTTATATTATTCCCCTTCCTGCTGTATAATTGACCCCCCTTCCCTCTCCCCGCATCCTTGTCTTAAGTTTGTTTCTTAAAAGTGTCTTGTATTAGATTATACTCGTTTATTCCCACTGCAACCTTATCTCTCCTCCTCTCTTCTCTCCTTCCCGTCACACTTGATTTAGGAAGGAGTTTATCTTGCAAACATTTGCCTACTTTGTTTATGTAGACCAGGTTCTGCAGCTACTTGTTCCCAAAAGCCACTGTTTGCCTTTGTAATTGTTATCTGTGTTTATTGTTGTACCTCATTTGTCTCAGCTTTTTTTGTGACATGTAAGCTCTGTGTGTGCTCACACATAGACTCTCTCCGCCCCCCCTCTTCTCTCCCTGGTTTTTCCCCCCTCTCTCTCTCCTCACTGAAATATGCACAGAATAACTGAGCCTAAAGCCAACGAATTGCCTGACACCATCCTATCTTTTTTCCTGCCCCCCATTATCAGAGCTGATCCCACTCCGAACACTCACAAATCCCGCCTGGTCTCTGTTTGATTAGATTGCCAACCTTAGGTAATCCCTTGATTTGATGAAGAGTCTGTTCCCTTTCCCTTCTAAACATACATTGACAGAGAAGGCTCTTGTTGGTTTTAAATCAATGCAGATTGCGGGCTGATAAACCGCCTGGAACCCGCCCCTCCCCATCTCCGACCCAGGCAAACAATCCCGCTTTCCAGGTGTGACAGCAAAAAAATGTAGCCGAGAAAGGGGTGGGGGCGAGGGGGAAGGAGTCCCCTCTTTCTCCTCATTCATTCACTCCCCCGGAGCCTAATTACATTTGGCAGGTCCTTGTACACACAATCAGAACAGCTTCCTTCAGTGTCGCGAGCCTCCGAAAACCACATTAGCTGCGATTGCTGCTGCCAAATTAAATTGTTACCACCTTGAATTGGAAGTGTCCAAGTTCTCTCGCCTCCCCCTTTCCCTCGCTCACGGTCACACCTGTGCACGGTTCCGCCCCGTTTTCTGTCCTTCGAAAAACCTCTTTTGCCGTTCTCCTTTTCGCCCCCATAGCTTTGGTTTCTGGATCTTTTGCAATAGCCAAATGCAGGTATTGATCCATTTTTGAAGCCCCCCCCCGCCTCTCTGAAACATACACACCCACAGAGAACCCACCTCCGCGCAGACTACTCTTGCTGTAACTTGGTCAATTTCTTAAGCCTATTTGATGATATAATTAAATATTTCACACAGACCTTCCTGCCTCAGACTGTAGCCCAGTGTTCAGGCACACACACATCCGTATGACTCGTGTGTATACCTACACATCGCTCAGGGGGGGTTAAATATTGTCCACACGTGCTCTTTGCCATTGTAAACGGCGCAGGTGAAGTCAGCCCGCGTGTGTGAAACTGACCAGACGATAGAAGGGGAAAATATGTCCAACTAAATCACACACGCAAAGCTCACAAGGATTTTTACCTGGTCAGTTCTGGCCATGCCTTGCATGGATAAATACTGCACACAGTAACCGTAACCCCTTCGCTTCCGTTTCCACGCTTGGCTGCAATTAATACCATTTCCTCGTTTTCATGAGGCCTTGGCCCCCTCCCTTTCTTCATTAAATACTAGGCATCTTCCCCACACCCTAAACTTTTGGTTGCGGCCATACTCATCTTCTCTGCTCCACAAACGCTCCGCATGGAACCAGGTCCAACTTACAGGTCCCACGTGACACTCCCTCATGCACCCCAATAACAACAATAAATAACAACAAAAATAATAACTTGGTTTTAACAAGGCTAAAAAAAAATAAGTGAAGTCTCATGAATATATGCCCAGGGCTAGCTGGAGTGAGCCGTTTAAAGATGAAAGTGCAGAGAAATAAAGGCTCAATTTAATCTGCCTTAAAACCCTTCAACTTAACGTTTGTGCTTGGAACTCAGAGAGTGAGCACTGATTGGGGATAAATACATTTCTTAGCATGCCTCGGAGCTATTACACCCCTCTCCAACACAGCTCCCTATTCAGCCGCCACAGTTTTCATTACCAGCTCTAATAAGTCTTAACATTATTAAATGCCAAGCAGATGATAGAAAGAAACAGGCGCAGGGTGGAATCTTTCTTTAACACTTAAAAAGAGAGAGCATTTAGGGCTGTCTTCCTCCGGCTCCCCGCGAGGAGAGTCCACAAATAGAGCAAAGGCATTTGTCACGAGGAAAAAGCCCCAAAACAAAGTTCTCCCCCGTTTTCTTTTTTCCCTTTCTTTTCCTCCCCCCCTCCCCCCACAGCATTTTTTTTAATCAAGACCAGAGCCTTTTGTGGCTCTATTTGAAAAAACTGCAGGCACTCGTGCCAAAAGATTGTCAGTCGTTAAAAAAAGTTGCAAGTTGGGTTACATGGAGGTGAAATCTCTAAAGATTATTAAAAATGAGACAGGTTGTATCTTTCTTTCTTTCTTTCTTTCTTTCTTTCTTTCTTTCTTTCTTTTTCGTGTTGATAGTTACTTTAAGGAAGGGGCATTTAAAACTTCTTTGCACTAAAAAAAGATGTATAGAGTGTGAGGAGATTTGGTTTTTAAAAATCGCCTCCCATTAGTCTAAAGCTTGGTTGAATGCATGAGATCAGCCCCTGGACACAAACACAACTTCCATAGCCCAAGCACACGGGCCTCCTACTTGGTCCCCTAAAACAAATGGCGGTTGCGCCTACTTCCATATTTCTGCTGCGGGGCTGTGTTTCTTTTCAAGACCTGGGCAGCCGGCTCGGGTCCCCTGCGCTTTCAGAGTCAGTCTCCGCTGGGAAAAGAAGGCTCAGAACCAGGGCCCTTCTGCGGTGAAATGCGAAGCCGGCACGGAGTGGACCAGCGGTGTGTGTGTGTTGGGTGTCTTCTAAGCTCACCGTTTGTTTAGCTTGCTTTAAAATCCCGAAATGGGCCACAATTCGCACTCGACTGAAAGTGGGTTCCCCCCCCTAAATAAATCGGGGAGCACGCTTTTCTTTGATCATGACATTGTCCCTGGAGAATAAAGAATGCGTATTTATTTGCTGATTGAAATTAATATTAATATTTTCACCTTTCATTCTTCTTTTTTTTGGGGGGAAGGGAACAGGGAAACTATTTTGCAGCTTTCTTACGAGCTCGTGCATTAATTTTGTACGCAATCGGCTCGCACTAAAATCCTTAGCAAATATCGCAAGGGGAAAAAAAATCTCACACACAATAGGTCTGATTTGCAAATGAGCATTGGCTATTTCCAAATCACAAGAAACATTTTGCAACTTCCAACGGCTCGCCTTTTTCCAACAGACGGCACTATAATATTACAAAACTATCTAACAGCAGGGAGTTTTGAATAATTTATCTCCTTTTCTTCCCGTCCTTGGCCCTTTGTCCAAACTTTTTCTCCTCCCTGCAGAATTTTGAATGAGAATGGACAACGGTCCCTGCCCCCACCCTTTACTCCATTTTTTTAAAAGGCAGCCTAGATTTTTTTTTTAAACTGTTTGCTTTTGTGGCCAGGAATCTTTTGCCTATAAAGATTCAATAGACTTGAAGGTCTTTGTAAGTGAAGTTCATCTTCAAGGTTGGAAAAAAAAAGAGAGGATCGGATCCTTAAAGCACCCCCTTTTGTACACCTTTATTTCAAACTTAGACCAATGTTTGATACTGACACTTGGAAGCTTTTTGTTTGCCCGTTTTACCCTTCCCCCCTTTACAAACAAAACCGCTGGATTTCAGTGTTCCAAGACATCCGCATTGTCTCAGACCGGGGAAATTTTATAGCCAGTGGGGGAAAAATTGCAAGACTTCCACATACAAATTTTCAGATGTGCTTGTGGCAGAAAATAACTATTTTCTCTCTCACCCTAAACTCGATCGCTAAATATTACTGCAAATGATCCAAAGAAACCGCAATCTCTTAAAAACCAACCAAAAAACCAAATCAACGATTCTTTTTGAAACACAGCCAACCAAACATAAACGAAGTTGCATTTTGTCAGGCTACAAACCTTTTTACCTATTTATAGACAATGGTTGAAATCCTTCTGAAAAACCCCGTTCGAAGGTTTTCCTACATTTACACCTTTCCACAGAAAGCGGGCGAGATCTCTGACTTAAAAAAAAAAGGCGAATTTCCCTTCAAACACACACACAGGTTTCTCTCCACCCCCTGCCGCTAATGAGTTAGGATCTAGTTCATTATTTAAAAGACGAACGTATCCTGACTGGAAGAAATCCCAACCCCGATCTTTCTCTTTTCCTTTTAGTGAAGAAGGACCCTCATCCTTTCGGCAAGATTAATGTAGGTGGGAAAGAAATACAGACAGTGAAACGGATACTCGCGTTCCTCTCCCAAACTTTTTATTTACCCAACATCCACTTCATGCTGTTTACACCTTTCTCCTACTTGTCTCATTCACTTGCACTGGCATTTTTGGGGGGCAGGGGGAGAGTCCAAGAACGAATCAAAATGGACAAACACTTTAGCTGCAAACATTTTGTTTCTGCAAACTCCTCTCCCCCCTCTCCCCCCCCCCCCCCCCAGCTTCGCAGGACACAAGAACTGATACGTTTAGAAAAGTTTACAGTCTGCTCCGGTGTTCTTACCGAAACCCGCGAGAGGAAACCGAAGACGGGAGATTTCAACAAATATTTCAGAACCCTTCCCACCCTCCACACCCCACTGGCCTTCCCCCCCAACACCAACCGATGGTTTTTCAGGGGAGATTTCTGGCTGCTCTTTATCTGAGCATCATGGGTCTCTCTCCCTGGTTAGCCCCGGCGCTTTTGCTGGTGCCCAAAAGGAGAAACTATCCCAGCCTCTCTAATTGATATTGATTGCCCCAATCCCTCAACTGTCAGCCAGAGTTTCAGGGGACCACTTAGAGAGCAGGAGAAAAATCTGTTTAACAAATTCATTTAGGAATCTCTGATTCCTCCCTCCCTTCTCTATAAATAATTGATCCACAGTGACTGCGAGCAAAATGCCAACATCTCTTTTCCGGCCGTTGGAGAAGGGGCGAAATGTAATCAGGTATCACATTAAAACCCCACGCCTCCCCCACCCCCTCCAAGCGCCTTTCTACCCACAGTTTCATTAAGGCCTTGCTCTCCATGTGTCTGGTTTCCTCTTAGATCTTTTAGAAAGGGCCCTGGGGACAGCTCGTGTCTGATCTAATTTTGTTTTTTAAACCCGGGGGTGATGGAAATAATAATAAAAAAAAGGGTGGGTGGGTGGGTGGGTGGAGGAGGCGGGATCCTTGCTCCAAAGCTGGTCTCCAGCACTGTAGTATAGAGCCGCTGCCTTTTGATATGGCTATTGATTTATGAAATGCTGAAGCCCTCCAAGGGAGGGCAAGCCATGGGGTGGACATTTGCAGGCGCAGGCTCCATCCCGCTTTTACTGAATTTCGCCCCTAACTCCAGTGACATCAGGTCCCGGCCAAACCCAGTTTCGGCAAGTGCCAATAGAAAGCAAGCGGCGCTTAATGCCGGCGGGACAGCGAAGTCTAGCTGCCCCTCGACTCGAGTTACCTTTGTCCCCCAAGATGCCGTCTATGCTGTGCTTGGCTTTCTTCTCCCCGTCTTCCTCTTTCTTGTCGCAGTCCTCCTCCTCCTCTTTCTTCCCGAACTTGATTCTTAGCACCCGGCTAATCGAACTCACTAAACCTCAGACAGTCAAAGACAAAAGAGCAAATATAAGCCGGGTTGGAAACCGGGGGGAAGCCGGCAGAGACACATGACAAAGTTGAGCCACAAGGAAAGCCAAGTTATGCAGCGAGGTGGCAAACACGTGCAAGGGACACAAACTACACCCCTAACCAAGTTTTTTTTATGTACAGACACAAACTACACCCCCCAACCCAGATCTATACATACATCCACAAACTAAACCCCCCAACCCAGATATATACATACATCCACAAACTACACCCCCCAACCCAGATATATACATACATCCACAAACTACACCCCCCAACCCAGATATATACATACATCCACAAACTACACCCCCCAACCCAGATATATACACACATCCACAAACTACACCCCCCAACCCAGATATATACATACATCCACAAACTACACCCCCAACCCAGATCTATACACACACACAAACTACACCCTCCAATCCAGATCTATACATACAGACACAAACTACACACACACCACAAACCCAGATCTATACATACATACATACACACAAATAAACCAAACACAAAATAAACCCAGAAAAAATACATCGGGGTAACATACACGCACAGGTTAAGACACACACACTGGGCTAACCAATTTAAATATAGACTCACAGATCTGCACACAAACATACAAAAAAATCGGCCCCCTCACTCAGGAATAAACACAAACACAGCAATACAGGCGAATGTCTCACATTGTCATGGACTCTTACACAAACACACAGATCACATGCATGCACACATCAAGTCACAAGCTTTGTCACCACGAGCACACGCACACACTTTGCACTCATCAATGTACAAGCACTTACCTCTCTTACCCCCCGGTTTATCACAGGCAGGCACCCTTATCCCGCACACGTGCAAATCTCAAACGCACACCGTACAATTGTACACACAGAGCCATACACACACCCCACCCGTGGTCCCACACTCGACAACACAAACACACACTGGGTATCTCTTGCCGGTTTTTATTTTTTATTGTGAAAATCCAGCTGGCCTTCCCCTTTGCTTTCCTTCCCCGAGGCCAAAAGGAGCTGGAAGGGAGAGGGAGCAGGAATTCAGGATCGGGCCCGCTGCTAGTTTCTTTTAAACTCTTTGGTGCTACTTCCCCGAAAGGGAAGTTTGGGCGGGCGGAGGGCACCCGAGAAAAGACAGGCCAGGGTGCTGGTGGGCGCTCTCTGTCCACAGCTCTTGGCTAAGGGGAAGACTAAAGAGTGTCATAAACTGGGCCTCCTTTCGAGCAAGGCTTTAAAGTTTGCCCGAGGCTCGTATTTCCGGTGGGAATCCTCCACTCCCTTTCCTGCTTTCCAGGTTCCTTTCTAGGGAACCTGTCCATGGGTTTTCTTGCATCACTCAACTGCCACGTGGAAACTTTTTTGGCCGTAGGGCGCAAGAGGGTGTTTTGTAGCCGCTGGATGAACTTGAGGAGGGGGGTGCAGATAATCATTCCCCTGGATCTATTTCTGTCTGGCTTGTGATCCCCGGGTGTGTTTTGCTTGCCAAGCTGCCTTCTCACCTGAGGGAACAGTGCTCCTGTCACAGTGCCCGTCCTTCAGGAGCCGGTCCCGGATTTCCCAGCTAAACATCCCTGGATTCTCTCGCTTGTATTCCTCGATTTTCTTTTCCACGTCGGGAGTGGCAACCTGCTTTTGTGATCAATGGCGATCATGGGGTGGGGGGGGGCGCACGTGCAGAGAAAGGTGGGGGGGGGAGAGAGAAAAAAATCACTTTTAATTTAAAAAAGAACCACGGACTTTCCTAGACTGGGTTTCCCCACCGAGGTCACTATGCCGGTCTAACAAGAAAGATGGTACATTCTAAGTAAATCGGGGGGGGGGGGGGGAGGATCTGCCCATATACCTCCCTTCCCCTCCTCTCCAAGAAACACCTGGAGGCCAAAGGTTCTTTTGTCGCAAAGAGCTCGTGGCTTGAAAGTCCCGAGGGTGGATGTATGGTGCGTCTGGGGGAGGGGGATCTATTGTGGGGACCTGAGTTCACACATGCACCCCGCGCTCCGATGCATCCCCCTCCCTGAAATGCAACCGGGCTGCACCGGGGACCGAAGCCAATGCGTCAGCGCGCGCCACTTGTTGCGTGCGGGGAATCATTCTAATTTATTCATAGCCTGCCGCGCCGCGCAGCTTTCTGCCCGCTGGATCCTGCAAATTGTCGCTTTCTTACCACCCCCCCCCCCAGCTCCCCGCCCCCTACATATTCATTTCCTCAAAACAAGGCCTTTAAACTGGGAGGCAAAGGCGCCTCTTGGTTTCTGCGTTCAGCTTTGGGGGGCCTGCGCACTGGGGGGGGGGGGATACTGTGCCCGGACTGCACTGGAAATCGGAGTTGATGGCAATTGCACCGGGAACGGGGTGGGGGGACACTGGACAGTCAGAGCCCGATCCTGCTGCCGTGGAAGCCAATCGGAGGGGGAGCTATTTGTTTCCATTGGCTTCCACAGCCGCGGGGTCCGAGCTGTGAGCCCCCAGTGCCCGGCTGGAGGTGCCCCGGCTTGGCTTTGCACTCACCCTGGGTTTGCTCCCGCCGATCGCTCCGGGGCGGATGGAGCCGGTCTCCTGATACCTGCAAAGGATTTTGGAGACGCAGCCATGGGAGACTCGGAGCTGCCTGGAGATCACGCAGGGCCGGATGCCGTGGTGGGCCATCTCCACTATCTTGTGGCGGATGTGATTGGGCAAAGGCCGGCCATTGATAAACACCCCTCCGAGCTGGTTTACACGGCCCTGGCCCAGCGGAGTCGACACTAGAATTCAGAACCGGGGGGAGTGAGAGAAAGCGGAGAAAAGTTGAGTCAGGGGCATTGGTAGCTGCACTTAGACCGTCTCGTCTGCCTCTGTGCCTGTTCATTTCCCTGCACCATACACAGCCCCACGTGTTTCTATTTTCCCTATGTCAGCTGTGTTTACAGCCACAGATACTCCTCTGGATGGCTGCAGACCTTTCTCTCCATTTCTTGCTAGCAATCTTTCCATCTTTCTCACTGTCTCGGTAGATCGGTGTCTGCATTTTCATCTGCATCTATTTCCACCCCCCCCCCCCCCCCCCGTGTATATTTTTTTGCTCGGTTCATCGGCATAATTTTTAGCTAGAGTTCGATTCGCCTACATCGCTCTCTGTAGCCTTAACAAGGAAGCGAGCGCACGTTTTTCTATCCATACATAACAAGCCTTCTGCCCCCTCTCCCAACGACCAATGTCTGATCGATCACGTTAGACGGCTGTTTAGCCCCCTATTGTAAAACGAGACTGCAAACGGACGAACCTAGCTCCGACATGCAACGGTGTGTACAACTGGTTTTTTAAGTTTCCTTGCGCTATTTTAATCCCTGCTCCAAATCCCAGAAAAGTCCATTAAAAAAATCAAACTATGGAAATGACCTCTGTCGCTTTCTTTGCTTTATGTATACAGGGGAAGGGGATATTTTTTTGTTAATTTCAAGGAAGCAACGCAACGGAAACCGTCTTTTTTTTCACCGCAAACTGGCATAGCAAATTGTTGGTTCTTTTGCATGGGACCCGTTTTAACACCCGGCGCTGAGCTCGCATTAGTCACAGAATCCTAATACAACCTCCACCGAATTGTGGGGGCAGCGGGCTTTCTAATCCGGATCTGATACCCTCAATGGGTTTAATATCTTGCAATGTATATCTTGCAGATTAATACAATTTCACAGTCTCGAAAAGACCGAAGAACTCAGCTGCATAATTTGCGAAGAGGTGACGGTGGGAGGTGAGGCAGCCGAGGCGGGAGGCCGAGTTTCTCTTTGGAAAGAAGAGTCTTTTCCAGAAATTGCCGCACGATTTAATAAGAATCATGCACCACTAATTCAAAGTCACTCGGCCAGCCCTCTCTGGATACATCATTATCGACAGATAACACTCGAGTGGCCAATTTTACATTCAAGAGGTACTAAAATCACCGGCCCCTCTCTCTTTTCATTATTCCCAGTCATGTTGTGCAAATATTGTTGTAATCCTTTGATCCTATCTCTTGCCGTCTGCTTTACTTCATTTGCTACAGAAAAGCACTTCAGCAAATCTCACTAGCTTGTGTGTTTTGCAGCCTGCGTGGGTTTCCATCGGTTTTCGCTTAGCCACTTGATCACGGCTTGCCTGCCTTTCCCGGGTTTAATAAATGCAGGGAGAGGGGTCCCGCGCTAATTTTGCCTCTGCCACACAGCCAGCAGGTTGGGCAGAAATAATTTTAATAAAGGTAATGTGCACACACACACACAATGCAAGGGCGGATAAATCGAGAATTTAATGCAGCAACGCCGAGAGGTGGGGGGAACGACACTCCTAATCTGACAGCTCTAGGGGCCTTTAATGAGCTAAAAAGCCCCCCAACCTTCCCCAGACGCTGCAGGTTGGCCTATTTCAGTCCTCGCACGATTGTCATTCACAGGGGACCCTTTCACACGCACACACCTTCCGCAAGGGCTGGCTGTGTCCTTCGGTCCTTGGGAAGCCAACTCCGTCGCTTCCCAAGTTCGAAGCGACTCGCGTCCGGCAACAAAGCAAGAAAGTTTTGGGAGAAACTCAGACTAGGGGCGTGGGATTTTGGAGATACGAGCCAGCCTGTGTGTGGTGGTGGTGGGGAACCCCACCCCACCCCCAAATCCCACGCTAGCACTGCCGGCTGCTGCAAAAAACCTACTCAAACAAGACCTACTCGATGGTTAAAAGTTAACGGGGAATTGGCTTCGGATCCCCGCTCTGGACGCTAAAGTTGCATTATGGACAGTGCAGGGAGGGAAAGGTCCGCAGACAGCTGCTTAGAAACGACTCGAGCCAGCCAGTTTAAATATAGACGTTCCTCCAGACCTACCTTCCAAAGGGAACCCAGTGCGGGGGTAATTCTGCCCCGGCGCGGGGCGCATCATTCTGGGGACGGTCCCTGGTAAAGTTGCCATGCCGAAGTCAGGCTGGATTCCAAAGAGACACAAATCAAAGCCGCGCCGCCCCCCTTTGCTGGGCTGAGCGGAGCGAAGCGAAGTCCCGCGAGCTGCAAGGGCGCCTCTGTCTTCTCCCTTCTGCCAGGCGAAGGACTCACCTTCTTCCCAGCCCTGGGAACACACAAGGGAGAAATCTTTGCTCCGACCGGGGGAAAGGTGGGGGCAAGTCACCCCCCGAAATTCTTCTTACAGTTTCCTGCTGTGGCTCCTCCGGCCAGTGCAGACGCTCTTCAGGAATGTAGCGCACAGACTGGAGGGGGAAGCAGGCACATCCCAAGTGGTCGCAGTGCTGGGCTGGGCTTGTGGGGGGACTGATTCCCCCCTCCCTTCTGGTTTATTTTGGTGTTGTTGTTGCTGTGTGTGTGTGTGAGTGTGTGGTGATCACTTAGGGGGTGGTTGTTTTCGGGAGAGGAGGGCGGGGAGGGGAGGGGGAGTTCGCGGGGTAATGTCAGCTGGAGGGTTTGGAAGTTGTTAAAGCGCCGAACTTTGGCGCATTGGGGAGGCAGGAGAGAGCGCCCGAGTGAGCTGTGATAGGCTCCGGCGCTGTTCTTTTATTCATGAGCGGGGAAAGGAGCACTGCTTTGGGGCGGAGGGACCAATGGCAGCACGCAGCTTCCCCACGCAGGGGCGCAGGGCTGGTCTGGGGTTGGGGATTCACGCCGGGGCTTGGCCTGGGAGTTTTCCAACACAGACTGGAGGGTGGGGTGGGGGGGGGAGAGCTTTGGGGGAAAGCATCTCCCGGGAGGGGGGACACGTTCCACCCCCAGAGAAGGGACCTGCAAGGGCTTAGCCCCAGGAAGGGCAGCCCCGAGCCCCTGGCGTGTCTTGAGAGATGCTAACAGGCAACCAAGATGCCCAGGGGAGTTTGGCCCCAGTAAAGGCTCAGTAACCCAAGCAGCTGGCTCGCCGAGAAGCAGGCGCAGGGAGGCTGGGGAGAGGGGCGGCTGAGCCTCATTACTCGTGTGAATTTGCTGGTCCAACTCCCCCCCCCCCCCCGAAGCACGGTTAAGATCGACCCCTCCGGAGGGGAGCAGAGTCCAGGGCGAACGTGCTCGGTGGGAATAAAGGAGCCGATGCTGCCCGGGCCCCAGTTGTCACCGCTTGTGTGTGCTTAGGGAACCCCCCACGAATGCCTTCGCCGCCAAACGACCTGCCCCCTTTCCCTGGGCTCCTTGGCGAGCCCCCTTGGCTGCGGTGACTTCCACCCCTAACACGGGCAGGCGGGTGTCCCGGCTGCTCCTCACCACACCTGGGGACAAAAGTTTCTCTCTTTTCCTAGGAGACCTTCCACCCCAGTCCGGGGTGGGGGCGGGAGACAGCCAAGGAGTCCCACAGGGAAAGAGCCGAGTCAGTAGCCAGGTGTCCTGAGAAGCGGCAAAGGGTGTTGTGTGAGAAAAGAAAAAGAAAAAGAAACTTCTCCTAAGGAGCCGGGCAAGGATCACGCCTCGCCGTGGTCTATATGGTTCTCTTGGTCTGTTAACTCAAGTACCTCGAGTGGCTGCCTCTCCGTGCTCTTAACTGAGGACAGGCAGGGTCCGACCGACCCGTCCCTTGGCCCCTCGATTATCCTTTTTCTTCCCGCCCCTGGGCAACAACTCCTTCAGGGGAGAGTTGCTCCCAGAGAAATCCTTTTGCAGGATCGGCCCCTCCTTTAGAAGGTGCTACCGAACGCCAGGGTCGTTGGCCGCCGAGCTCCTGGCTTGTCCCCACTAGCTAGAGGTGAAGCTTTGGCTTCCCAAGGGGGGATTGTCCCGCTGACCCAGGACAGTTGGAACAAACAGCAAATGTTTCCCTTGAAGGTGGCTGCTTTGGGACTTTAAGGGGGGGAAAAACCCTCCTTCTCAGCAGGGAATGACGCCAGGGCTTTGCAAACTCTTTTGTTTGCAGCTGTAAAAGGATCTTTTCCTAGAAATCACGGGCGACGTTTTATTTGAAACGACATTTGCAGTTTTTCTTTCTCTCTTTTTTTTCCGGGGAGGGGGGAACTTTGTGGCAACCCCAATGAGGTCCCTCAAACTCTCTCCCATTCAATCGGATCGCCCCCCAAAACGAAAGCGAACATTCCGGTTGGAAAAGCAGCCAGAGGAGAGAAGAATTCCCATGCAAATACAGGGTTCTGATCACTTTCCCCGCCTGGTTTGTGTTTTCTACTAATAATTAATATGCTGCTAAATGAAACAATGAGGGCTCTCCAGCTCCCTTCCGATAATGCGAGAACAGCCCTCTCCAACTATAATCTGTCCTCACAATAGACAAGTTCTCCATGCCCGAGGCGTTTAGGGTGGACAATGCAGAGCCGAAATCCAACAATTAAAAAGCGACCCTCCGTTCTTCTTCAATTTTTCTTCAATGTTTCCATCATTCGCACTTCTCCCATGCTCGGGCCCGAGAGATCTGACACTTTTCAGGGCATAAAAGAGAATTCCTTCTTCTTAAAAGTACCTTTAAGTTGAATCGTTCAGCGTGGTTTTGGGGGGGGGGGGGGGCTGGAGGTGGGGGAGGAGGGGATTTTGAAAGATGTTCAGCTCTCAGATACATAATTTGAATTAAATATCGAGAGAGAGTTATTTAATTAGCAGCGAGCAGTCCTGTGACACCTTTCAGAAACTAACCACAATATACAGAATCATGAGCTTTCGTGGGTAAAACCCACTTCACAAGCAGGAGTAAATATTTCGAAATAACAGATAGTGTGGACGCACGTCTTATTATTTCGAAATAATGGGAGTTACTTTGAAATATCTCCACAGTGTAGACATGCCTTTAGGTGCCACAGAATGCTCCTTGTTTTTAAAGTTACAATTTTGTTCCACAACATTATTTTTCAGAAGGGAGAGAAACAAAACGGATCGTGTCGATTTCTTTTCAGAGTCACATTGCTTCAAATGTGTGCTTTATCAGCCCTTCTCGCCTCCTAAACTTTGAGGACACGCACGCTGTTAAGGGATGCGGGGCGAGGGATGCAAAAAAGGAACAGTTTGGACGGACTTGCAGACCGGTATTTAACTGCATTCCTTCAGCGTTGCTCCAATTCAGTATCTTCACTTCAACAGGGCGTTGCTGGAGGGAGCAGAGGGGGAACACATGAAGTTGACACTTAAGTGCCTTCTGATTTTGCTAACTCACTGGCTGATTAATGGGGAAAAAGTGTCCCCATTAAACCTCTTGCTTCTAACACCTCCTTAGAGAGACTGGACATGTCTACCTAGTCATACAGAGATGTCTGATGATTTGGAAAATGTGGCGCCTTCCAAAGAGCTCGAAGGTTTTATCCTCGCTCGGATAAAAATCTCAGCTCATAGGTAGGATTTGTTTTTCTTACCCTGCCCACAGGAGCAGGGAGAAGCGAGAAAGAGTTGACACTTGAGACTTCATCTCTCCTCCTCCCCTTCCTTCTTCCCTCATCCTTTTTGTCCCGTGGCTATATATTTTTTGTAATAAACATCTCCGCACACAATGGGTAATCTCGCTTGATGAAGGCGCCGCGCGAAGGCGCTCTGATATAACAGCGGCCCCCGTTCCCATTTTTCGGGGCTGGTGTGTGGCCATTTGACACTTGATTTCCAACTTTCAGCTGCGAACGATTGCATCGGAGACAAAGCAGTAACTCCAGAGCGGGAGTCCAATAACGACTGGGCATTTGTCAGTGAACCAACGAGGCAAAGATGGCATCTGCCTGCTTTTGCGCTGGCATTTTAAACAGCCCCTATTTTGTTTTAATTGTGCCTGTGGGGTGGGGAGTAGGTTTATAGCGGGGGAGGCAGGTTGTCAGCATCAGGGGAATTCCATGCAGTGTGTGTGTGTGTGTGTGTGTAATAAGCGTGCACCGCTCTCCTGGTGGAAAGCAATTTCACAAATAATTTTTCCAACAATTAAGGAGTGTGCAGGGGTGAAATGGCAATTTCACATGCAGATCTGGGGACTGGGGAGGGGGGATTTGTTACCTGAGCGCCCAAGCGGAGAGCCAAGAAAGGGGGGGACCCTTTCCCCCCTTCCCCCAATGCTTTGCTTCATTACCCATGTGCACAAAGGAGAGACCCCTTCTTTTCTCTCCTGGGAGCGCTAAGCAATAGATTAAAACAAGCATCAATCAAGAAAAGGACCCAAGTAACTGCTTAAAGAAACAAGACAGAATTCCTCTCGTCTTGAAAGGGACCCCTCACTCCTCTGCCTATCTCCATGGTTTCCTAAGGTATGTTTCTGGTTGATAAATGCTGTATATCACCGCTCCCTTCGGAGAAGTGGCTTGTAAATCAGCTCTGAAAGACAACTCATAAGTATAAGGGAATAGGGGTGTATCCCCCCCCCCCCCGCTCATCTTCCTTTTGCTTCTGGTAGAACGTGGAGCCATTCAACAGAAGGGAGGCAAATGTAAAATGTCTGAGGAGCTGGCTAACACCATGATGCTACTGTCAAGGTCTGTTTATTAAATTCTCGACTGGAGGAAGGCATATAGGTTAAGCTTGCCCAGGAAAATCACTTAGGCAATGAACATGCTGCCAAAAGCGAAGCTCTCTCTCTCGCCAGCTTAGCCAGCGTGCATTTTAGAGACAGATTCTTAATTATGAGGTTTTATTCTTTATTTATTAGGATGCCTCTGCATGTTTATTTTAACACTGCTCCAAGAGAGGATTGAAAGGAGAAGTCTTAAAGATGGTCAAACGTGCCTACCCTGTGCTAGGAAAATATTAAAATCTGAAGCGTGCGGTGGCTATTTTGTTAAAATGTCATTTTTAAAAAAATGCCCGGAGAGGAATTATGCAAGAAAAAGTTACTCCCTTCTCCTGAAACCTACACGATGATTATTCATGCGGGGGAGGCGGTGTATGTGTGTGTGTGTGTGTGGGGGGGGGGAGTGTCACTTGAAATTGCGCTGTAATAAGCATGGTTTTCAAACGATTATTCAATAAATCTCTCTTTAAAACGCGATGCATATATCTGGACAATTGGGGATTTCAAAAAAGCATTTCGGAAGGGCTTTGGCGTTGTTGGAAAACGACCATTGCAAAAGATGTACAAAGAAAGTGGCACGTTCGTTCTGAAAATGTTTTTCCCACTGGGAAGCAGAGAGACCGAAGATTAAAAGCGAGCGAAAGAGACAGGAAAACTCGTCGGTTTTTTTTTAAGTAGTTCGAGGCTCAAACAGCTCCACGTCATTAAAGATCTGGTGTCCGGGGGAAAGTAAAATAAATAAACAAATAAAGAAAAAAATTCGAACGGGCACAATAAATACGACACTCGACAAAAGATGTCAAGATATAAACGCCCTTACGAAACTGACAAGAATCGTTCCTTGCAGAATTTCAGGGCGTGATCCAAAGTGCAGTGAAATCTCCCACTGGTTACAAGGGGCTGTAATTCAAGATGAGAGGGAAATTTGTGTGTGTGTGTGTGTGTGTGTGTGTGTGGTTTTTAAGTTACAACACACTCCATCATCATAGTATCTACACATATATCCCCCTGCTCTCTGGCTGCAAAAATCTCCCGGCAAGGAGTTCTATATTCAGATGAATTGCTTTTAGTTTAGCTTGTGCTTTTTAGGTAGGTGGATGGATTGAGAAGGGAGGGGAAAACACCGGTTATAAAAACTTAAAATCTGCTGGAACTCCCTGACTTCGATGGCGGCAGAATGCGACCGTTCTAGTTGGTATGGAGAGTGCAGGTTTGGGTCTTTAATTCTCGGTTTGAGTTCCTGCTTCCCCGGCGTCTCTCCCACCCCCCCCACCCCCATTTCTTAGGAAAACAAGGCTCTGTTTATTTGCCAAAGAGATGCCCTTAACTTAATTGCTTGACAAAAAAAAGTTCCATGCACTCAGACCACCGGTTTTTTTCAAGCCTCAAGGTGGCCGTGAGAAATAGTTTGGCCTCCAACATTGTGTTAAAAATAAAACCCTGTTTGCAATTTCTTGCATGTGCGTGTGTGTGATGCAGTCCTTGCTAGACTCACAAGGAAGGCCCGTTAGGGAGGCTGTTAATTTGTGTGTAATGGGAATTCATTTATTTTCCCAGGGACTTTCTCAAGGGACAGCAAGACACAACCCCCCCGAAAAAAAACTCCTTCAAGCTCCGCTCCCTGACAGGCTCCTGAACAAAAGGCGAAGTGTCATCACACACTGCTCTGGATTCCACAGGGCTCCTCGGAGCTGGCTTGCCATTGGGCCAGGTTTAATTTGCCCAGAGTGCGGCATTAATAGGATGTAAGCTGCGCCCTTGAACAATTACCTTATCAAAGCATAACATCTATGGCATGAGCAAAGTATTTTCATTAAACAAATCAAAATAATAAGGCGGGCACTGGCCTTGTTCAGGCTTTGAACCTGTAAGTGGCTTTAGAGATATTCAACAGTGCCACACTAACTTCCACCCCATTGCTAGTCCCTGCTTAGATTTTCTAAAGAAGATTAAATACTCCTTGCTAAAAGGCTCAGTTCTACTTGTTGTCAGGGTGCAACATCCTAATTGGGTTTTCTCTGCCTGCAGGATGATTTCCCCAGACCCTTGCCACAGGCTCCCACGGCCTAGTGCAGCTGACAGGGGTGGCCCGGCTTTTCTCCCTCTCTGTGTTGGGTTTGTTCACCACCTTCTATGGGGAAAGGGTAAATAATGCAAAAAAGAAGCAGCCGATTGCATCTCCGTGAACTGGCAGGGCTACTGCAAACCCATGTGGCATTGAGGCTGAAGGAACAAGGAGTCCTGTGGCACTGTAGAGACTAACAAATCTATATCTAGTATCATGAGCTTTTGTGGGCAAAACCCACGTCCTCAGATGAGATAAGTGAGTGTGTGTGTGTGTGTGATTGTACTCCAGGCTGAGGGCTGTTGTAGGCACGGGAGATGCGAGGGACCTGGGGGGATTCTGGCAGCCTACAAGTTGAAGAAGTGTGTTTAATAGTGAGAGCAGGGATCTGGGAGCCAGGATTAAGGATTTTTTTCAATAGTGACTAGTGGGTGCCTCTGTTTTGGGGGTGCACAGTTTGAGGTAGCTGAAAGGCATCCGGTTTTCAAAAAGCCCTGAGCCCCTAAAAATCCACTCAGGCACTCTCAACCCCTACTCAGCTCTGCCCCTGAATCCACCCCTTGATTTGGCCTGGTGTCTCCTCTGGATCAGCCCCGATTCATCAATTAGTGTAACTGCAATGGGGCAAGTCCCCAAGCTTCTGCCAAGGAAGCTGTGGTTTGCCCAGGCCCCGCTGCCTGCTGTTTCAAGTAGGGTTTGGCTCTACCCTTGCAAATGGCATTTTCCTTTGTCTCCACTCGGGTGGCACCGCGGGGGCAACTGTATCACTTCTCTTGGGCAAGCCGCTTCCTCCTCTGTAAAACAGGGCACCTAGACATTTACCCCCTTTTGGAAAGTGCTTTGAAATCTGTAGCTAAAAAGCGGCTGAATTAACTGCAGCACCTGGCTATATTCCACCGTGTGGTCTGATAATATCAGGAAGATGCTGGCCCCATGGAAAAGGAGGGTGAAAACCCCTGCAGGAATGAGGCTGCGGGTAGGCTGTGGGAATAAGCCACACTAGGGGCTTGGTCTTCCCTGAAATGGATGGAACTGCAAGGAGAGCCCGGCTGCATATTTGTTTAGGTGAATTAAAAGCACAATCCCTGCTTCCCAGAGGGATCACTTGGTGCATAGTTACACAGTGAGGCGTACAGGTGTAAAATAGGTTCCCTTTATGCTTGTATAATAATTTTTTTTTCCATTTGAATATCAAGGCTTTATTCCCTTCTTTGGATTCCGGTCTGCTCCCTGAACCTGATTCTCTCCATTGCTATTAATTCCTTCATCACGGCAATGAATTCCATTTAATTCTCTATAGTGGTTGTTACCATAGATCAAAAAAGTGCATTTGCAAAGGTTCTCCCAACTCCTGCTCTCTCTCTCTCAGTTCCCAGCTCACTGGTGTCTTGAAAAGGCTCAAAATCTTTCCCATTCTTATTGATAGAGAGTTTTATTTCTCCTCTTAGAAATGGGGCCATCGGTGCTGGAACAAGGGGTGTTCCCTGTCCCCCGCTTGAAGTGGTTCCCATAATACACAGAGTTTACAGTTTGGTTCAGTGGCTCGTAGCACCCCCACTATATAAATTGTTCCAGCATCACCGAACCCCCCCCCCCCTTGGATCTTTTAACAAGTTCTTTGTGTTTTCATAGATTCATCAGTTCCAAGGCCACTGCACAGACCAGAAACTTGCCCCTAAAATAATTCCAAGGGCAGTTTGCTTAGAAATAAAAATCCAATCTTGATTTAAAAATGGTTAGTGATGGAGAACCCCCAACGCCCTGAGTAGTATGTTCCAATGGTTCATTACTCAATGGTTATTTACAGTTTGGTCCCCATTAGGAGAACCATGGGCCAGACCCTCTGCTGGTTTAAAAAGCATCGCTCTGTTGATTTTGATGGAGCTACATAGATTTATGCCAGATGGGGAGTTGGCCCATTATATCCAAATACATCGCCTGCAGTTCATTCCTTCAACTCTAATCAATCAATTTCGTTTGGACCAGGGAGACGTTCTTGAAAACGACGGGGATAAAACCAGAGAGAGATCTTGGAGTCATTGTGCATAATTCTCTGGAAACAGCCACTCAGTGTGCAGTGGCTGCTGAACTGGCCTAGATGGACCTTTCCAGAGAGCCTGAGAGGAGATGTGAGGGGCAGCTGGTTCCTCCTGTTTTATTCCAGTATGCCTATTTGGCTAAACATAGCTCAGTAGTATGGAATATCAGAGTGTACCACTTTACCCATGCTCCTAGAAGTGACTTGACCAAGGTCACCCACCAGGCCAGTGTCAGAGCTAGTAATTACAACCTAGACCTGAATCCCCAGCTAGTGCTCTAACCATGAGTCCACACTGCCTGACTGGCTTCTGGCTCTCAACTGGAGCCTCCGATTTTGTGAAGCAGGACCAAACACATGATTAGGATAGTGCTTTGGACAGCTTCTCCCTAGCACATGAGTAAGGAATAGCATTGCAGTTTATTTTTCCTGGTCTTCTCCCAGCCCTGTAAAACCTGCACGAAACACCCACTATTAAAACAGCAGCAGCTGGAAGCATCACTGTCCTCTCTTGGCAGGTCTGTGCTCCTGCTACCGTGGCATTTGTTTCTTTGTCCGCGTTGCCTCCCCCTGGCACATCACCTAATCCTGGCGGGGCCTGTTTTAATCCTCAAGAACTGTAATTCTGTCCTTTCCAGGCTGTAATTTGTGAGAGGCTCAGAATCTGTTTTCGAAAGCAAGGTTGAATTTCAGGACCTTCCAGAGCTGGAAGGGAAGCAGTAAGTGGGAAGGAGCCTAAGGCCCCACTGGGAGCGCTTTATTTCCCGGCTTTTCATTCACAACAGGTAGCTTCTAATTACACCGAGTAGAAAAGGTCAGAAGGTGGGTGGAGGATGCCACAATAGGAAAGGAAAACATTTTATTAGCTAATAAACTAAACAAGATTCCGCACCCCTTCCCCGTCAAGAAATACCATGCAAACCGCTCTTTGTGACTCTGAGACTGCCAATCAAAAATAAAGTGGCATGCTCTTTCTTTAAAAGCCTTCCAGAGTTGAGGTGGCAAAATATTCTGCACATCAGGGTTATGGGCCTGACTCCTTCAGCTGTGTCTTGGGTGAGTTTTACACCATCCTCACACCATCAAGACTCCAGGTGAGTTTTACACCATCCTCACACACCAGTTTCACACGGGCACAATCCTGTTAGCTCCAGGGGAGTTACGCCTGATTTACATCTTCCGACTGAAAGCTTCAAAATGGTTGGCCTTTTCTGGGTTTGTAGAGTGCTCCTTGCAAAGGGGCCAATTCCCATAGCAGGCTCTAGGGGTATGTCTACACTGCAGAGGTTTTTTTTTTTTTTGGAAAAACAGCTGTTTTTCCAAAAAAACTTCACTTATGCCCACATTGCAATTGTGTTCTTTTGGGGAAAAAATCGAGAGAACAGAGGGGTTTTTCCGACATTGGTAAACCTCTTTCTATGAAGAAGAAGCCTTTTGGTGAAAGAGCTCTTTTGGAAAAAGGCATGTGTGGAGCAGGAAGAGGGAGTTTTTTCAAAAAAAGAGGAAAGAGGAAAAAGCACAGGTGCCCTGGTGGCCCCGACAACCATAGCAATCACAGTTTAAATGCGAGAGAGCATCCATTCAATGTGGACGCTATCTTTCGAAAAAGCAGATCATTTTTTTGATGCACTTTTGCTGTGTAGACGCTCTCTTTTGGAAGAAGTATTTTTCTGAAGATCTCTTCCAGAAACGCTTCTTCTGAAAGAAGCCTGCAGTCCAGACATAGCCTGGGTGTCATGGTTATAATGACTACAACTGTGGGGTGGGGCAGTGTGGGTCAATAGGTAGAATTCTGAATGAGGAGCTCAAAAATGTGCCTTCTATTTTCAGCTCTGCTCCTCAGCTGGTGAGGGTCCTTTGAAAATTGCTGATCTGTGCCTCAGTTTCTCTGTCTGCAAAGGCAGTGAGTGACATTTCTGTCCTTTGAACTAGGTGAGAAATTGAGATTTTGCTTTTGTATCTGAGGTATAGTTGCCCCCTCTTTCTTATAAAATATGGTTTTAACCATTTTATTTATTGTGACATTGTCTTATTATGAACTGGCATCAAACTGACTAAGCCGTAAAGGAGGAGGGGGGGAATCTCACTATTGACATTCACAATATTTTTGTCTGAAAAAGAGAAGTCGTCAGAAACATGGAAGAAGATTTACAAGTGGCTCAACTTTCTAGACCTTAGGGCTTGTCTTCTCTTACCCTGAGATCGAGATTGATCTTCTTGAGGTAGATTTAGTGGGTCTAGTAAGGACCTCCTAAGTCAACAGCTGATAGCACGTCTGTCGACTCCAGTATTCCACCAGGCCGTGAGGAGTACGGAAAGTCGACAGCAGTTTCCTCCTGTCAACATCCCACAAAAGGGACACTGCAGAAATTCAGCTTAAGGTGCGTTGACTCCAGCTATGCTATTCTCATAACTGGAGTTGAGTATCTTAGGTCAACTTACTGTGGGGCTGTGTCTAGACTGCATCCCTTTTCTGTAAAAGGGATGCAAATTAGACACATCGCAAGTGCAAATGAAGCGGGGATTTAAATCCCGCCCACTTCATTTGCATAAAAATGGCTGCCGCTTTTTTCCGGCTCGGAGCTTTGCCGGAAAAAAGTGCCAGTCTAGACGTGGATCGTTCGGAAAATAAAGGCTTTTCCAAAAGATCCTTTATCCCTCTTAAAATAAGGAATAAGGGATCTTTCGGACTTAAATCCATTTGCATGCTTGTGGTAGGGGTTTGCACTAAATCTAAATAATTTGCACTGGTGCAAGAAATCCATGTGCAGATGAGCCCAGTGAGACATATTGTGATCCTAGCTGTGTTGGTTAAATCAGGAATAACTCCATGTAAGTGGTGTGAAAGGAATACTGCAATTAAGCACATGCCCCATTGTCTTTAATAGGCTCTGAGATAACAAAACTCAGCATCAAAAACTGCAGCAAAAGAAACTTTTGCAGTCAATATAACAGGGGAAGCAAGCAAAGAAGTTGGAGTCGACTTGGAGAGCCCTTAGGTATGTATTTTTTCAGTGACTGTTCTCTGGGAGCTCGCTTTAATTTGGTGCTGACTTCTGAACAAAGAAATTCCCCTACTTGAGACCAGTTCAAGGCTCTGCGATGGAAGATAATCTAGTTACTAATGCACCATACAGTTGAATAAATATCTGCTGACAAACCCAGAAAACAATGCAGAAGAGTATTTTTCAAGAGTCAATTTTCATTTCCTGAATTTTCATTAGAAAAGTAATGGTTAGGTTATTCCTCTCCACTTTGTTATTTTTTCTCCATAAATCAATTGTTTGTTTAGTATCCGATGTAGCAGGCAATACATTGATGCAAACACATAATTGAAAGTGAATTATGTGTTTTCATGTGGAGAACTGAATTTTACAATTAAACCACTGGACATGAACATTGAGGGCTGGCTTTGTCTGGTCCTATTGAAGTCCATGGGAGTTTTTCCACTCACATCATTGGGCCCATATACAATATTATATATTAAGAGCTAATCCTGCCATTGTTGACTCAGACTTGAATGAGAGTTGAAGGTATATGGTGTTTCATAGGATTGGGCCCCTTCTATTACAAACACAGAACCTGATTCTGATCTTCAATGTATTGGCAAAAATCCAGGGTAACTCCCATAGACTGTAATAGAATTACTCTGGCTGGACTTAGGCCATTATAAATCAGATCAGCGTTTGTTCCACATTTTTAAAATCAATTTTTTAACATTCACAAGGTGTTTTATAGTCCCGGGGGGCAAAATGTTGATAATCTACCTTTGGAAGGTCTCCCCCGCAATTAAAAACATGAAATAAGTCATTTTTCCCCCTTCTTCATTTAAAAATATTTTCATGGCCTGCTGATTAGATGTTGGAACAGTTACTTACATTACGTGTAAAGCCCACGGTTATATTTGTTTTGTATGATGCCGTATCTATAAAGGAAGGGTCCTTTGCTTTTAATATCCCGGCTGTATTTGAATGTTTAGGTTTGATAGGAGATAGAGAGCAGCATGGAAATCAGCCTTCCCAACCCCCGGTACGGAAAGACAAGTTAGCAACTCTGCTCAGCATATAAAGTGACCCATTCCCTTATCGTAATCCCTAGACCCACCTCCCTAGCATCACCTCTGCCATGCAAGGGGAAGGTAGAACTATCTCTCGGGCTGTAGCTCCCTAGATAGTTGACGCGCCACATACTTATCACCCAGCGCAGCGGGCATAATGGGAACTGAAAATTGCTCTAAAAGTTACCAAGGAATTAACTTCTAAAGGGTGGAAATCCTCAGAGGTGGTGAACGAATAGCACTGACCGAGAGGCTGCCGCACAGAATCCAATTCAAACCTCGGCTCGCTCCTGCTCCAGCTGCCCCTGGCTTTGTTCATAGGAAGTCAGCGAAGGCCCCCAAGTCAGCAAAGCACTTAGACGTGGGCTTAATAGGACTTCCCAGTTAAGCACAGGCTTTGCTGAATCAGGGCTCGGCAGCCCATCTTTAATTAAAGAGGGAAATGGAAGATACAGTGAAAGGCAGAGTCACACAATTATCATACTGGAGAGCAACACAGCTTGTCTCAGAAGCCTGCCTAGTTGCTGAGTGCTTCCTGGTGTTACCACCAATGCATGCAGGGGGCTTGCAGCACTTTGGGGGAGGTGCTCCTTATTGTGGGATCAGTCCTTCCTCTTGAGGAGTCTGACTGTCTCACAGCACTGGGGTCTCTGCAAGCCCCTTCATGCAAGCAGGTCCCTTAGGCCTGTGTGAACAAACCTGTAGTTGCTGGAGCATACCTATACCTACCTCATAGAGCTGGAAGGGACCTTGAGAGGTCATGAGTCCAGTCCCCTGCCCTCACAGCAAGACCAAGTACCCTCCCTGACAGATTTGCCCCAGGCCCCTAAATAGCTCACAATCCTGGGTTTAGCAGGCCAATGCTCAAACCACTGAGCTACCCCCCCCCCCTTAATCTCAACAGAGTATCAGTCCTCAGGGGAATGAGGGCTGTAGGACTTTGACCGTGGGCAGGAGTGGTGGGGAATGGTACCCTCAGAGGCAGCTGAACTGCCCATTCGTGTGTCCTTTCTGTGTGTGGGTCTCGGGGGCCAATGCCTCTCCCCAGGGTAATCACCCAAACTGGAATTGGACCAGCTCGTCCTCTGGGTTTGCAAGATCTCCCCGGGGTTCTGTAGACACTGATTCAGCAAAGCATTTACCGCCATCTCCAGAATGGTTAAAGCATAGAATCATAGAATCATAGGACTGGAAGGGACCTCGAGAGGTCATCGAGTCCAGCCCCCCGCCCTCAAGGCAGGACCAAGCTCCGTCTACACCATCCCTGACAGATGTCTATCTAACCTGTTCTTAAATATCTCCAGAGAGGGAGATTCCACCACCTCCCTTGGCAATTTATTCCAATATTTGACCACCCTGACAGTTAGGAATTTTTTCCTAATGTCCAATCTAAACCTCCCCTGCTGCACTTTAAGCCCATTACTCCTTGTCCTGTCCTCAGAAACCAAGAGGAACAAATTTTCTCCTTCCTCCTTGTGACACCCTTTTAGATATTTGAAAACCGCTATCATGTCCCCCCTTAAAGGGGGAGAGTGCTGCGGGGCCCCGGGCAGCACAATTTTGCAGCCCCCCCCCTTTGACACGGTGCATGCGCCATGGTGCCACGGCTCATGCGCAGGGCCTCTGGAAGCGCAGGGCCCGGGGCAGCTGCCCCACTCGCCCTGCCGTAAATCCGCTGCTGCACCGAAGTCAATAGGATTTCAGCATCTGCTTAATGTTAAGCATGCGTTTAAGCAGTTTTCATGAATCACAGCTTGCACGTGCGTTAAAGAACATCAGAACGGCCATACTGGGTCAGACCAAAGGTCCATCCAGCCCAGCATCCTGTCTGCTGACAATGGCTAATACCAGATGCCGCAGAGGGAGTGAACAGAACAGGGACTCATGAAGTGATCCCTCCCCTGTCATCCATTCCCAGCCTCTGACAAACAGAGACTAGAGACACCATTCCTGCCCATCCTGTATGAATTTACCTAGTTCTTTTTTTGAACCCTGTTAAAGTCCAGGCGCAAGGACTTTTCAGCTTGACCCCTGGCAGAATGGGAGCATTGCCGGGCAGTGTGTGTGACAAAGTGTGTGGCGTGTGCAGCAGTTGACTAGGCTCAGTGAAGACAGTAAATCTCTCCCCAACATAATTCCATTTAAATGTTGTGTGGACCTTTGATTACTGACATTTACTGAGCCACACCTTCTGCTGCTGTCAACAAGCTGAAGCGGTGCTGAAGTCAAAAGCTGGCATATGACCCATTTTTTCCCCCTTCAGACATGGCCTTAAAATAAATTAGAGTCCTGAGTAGTGTGCTTAAATGCCTGTTTCAACTAAGGATGCTTTTGCAGTCCAGTTAACCTGTGGAACTCCTTGCCAGAGGATGCTGTGAAGACCAGGATTTAACAGGGTTCAGAAAAGAGCTAGATAAGTTAATAGAGAATAGGTCCATCAATGGCTATTAGCCAGGATGGGCAGAGATCATGTCCCTAAACTCTATTTGTCAGAAGCTGGGAATGGGTGACAAATAGAATTTAGGGACATGATTCTAGAATCCTAGAATCTTAGAATACTAGAACTGGAAGGGACCTCGAGAGGTCATCGAGACCAGTCTCTTGCCCGACAGCAGGACCCAGTACTGTCTAGACCATCCCTGATAGATGTCTATGTAATGTGCTATTAATTGTATTAATGCTGAACAATAAAATATTTGTGGGATGGGGACAGGAAGTAAAAACCAGCCACTAAAAAAATCTAATGGTATGTTTAAAGTATTTTAATTTTAAGGGGGATTCTTATTTTTGGAATATTCTTAGGTCTGAGCTATTGATGAGATGATTGTGCCTGACGCTGTGGGTTATTTTAAAATAAAATTGACTGATTTCTATAGAGAATAAAAGGACTGATTTCTATAAAGAATAAAAGAGGAACTCTGAAATGTCACATTTTCTACAACATGCTTAATAAAAGTCCCCTAAACGCGATACAAAGTTATCATTGTTAGCCAATCTACTGAATGGAGTGAAAAAACAATTAAACAAATTAAAAAATAGAAGGGCAACTATAAGAAAGAGCGGAATGTTTAAAGGATACAGGCTGGGTCATCCGTTGCTTTAAATTGGTGTAGCACTGATTTACATGAACTGAGCTTCTGTCTCATTGATTTGAATTGAGCTACATTAATTTGCACCAGCTGGGGATCTGGCCTATTGACTTCAATGGAGTCATAGCAATTTGCATGAGCAGAGGATCAGGTCCGGAATTTACACTTGGTCGAAAGTTAAGGTACATTGTAGACAGGAGTGGAATGATTAAGCTCAGTTGTCTTTATTAGATGATTTTCTTTCCAAGTTTCAGGTCTCCTTGATGTTTAAAAGTCTCCATTGTGAAACAAATACAGTAGGATACACAGTGCTGGGATTTCTGCGCCAATCCACAAGTTCAAAAAGTCAGAACCTGTGAAAGGGGAATCAAGACTGTTCCCTGTCCCCCTCCATTCAAACTTGATGGGTAGAGTCAGGTGTGGGGTACGGCCAGGAATAGTTGTAGTTTGCTCTACTTGAACGTCCACAAGCAGGCCCGCAGATAGGAACAGTAACCTAGGGACTTCTTTCCTCTCTTGTCCCCATTGGCTTCTAGAACGGGCCAACCACCAATTTTTCTGCTTGCTGGCAATTCTGAAAGCAATGAGGAAAAAAGGAAAGAGTTGGGTGCCCCACAAATTTTCTGTGCCCAACCCCAAACGAAATATTTTGATGACAAACGTTTAACATTTTTTGAATTTTTAAAAAATAAAACCAGAAGGAAACCCTGAGACATAAAGTAGTTTTGATGAAACCAATCACAGCCTTTGCTTTTAAAACATGGATTTTTTTTAATACAGTTTATTTTGGTCCAAAACAATGTGGTGAAAGTGACACGAATTCATGAGCTGTTTCAGTGTTGCCAAATCTGGTTTCAGATGATGAAATTCACCCCGCTCTATTAGGATCCCTACTGGATCAAACTTGCCAACCCTCTTCCTTTATAAAGTAGGGTTTGTTTTGAAACTCTGGGTGTTTCAGCTCTACTCATAACTCTTTGTAATTACGAATCATTAAAAAAGGGATAGAGAATAAGAGAAAGAACATCTTATTGCCTCTGTATAAAAACATGGTATGCCCACACCCTCAATACTGTGTGGTTGCCTCATCTCAAAAAAGATATATCGGCATTGGAAAAGGTTCAAAGAAGAGCAATAAAAATGATTAGGGACTTGGAAGGGGTCCCCTATGAAGAGAGATGAACAAGACTTGGACTTTTCATCTTAAAAAAGAGGAGACTAAGGATATGATAGAGGTCTATAAAATCATGACTGGCGTGGAAAAAGTGGATAAGGAAAAGTTATTTACTTGTTCCCGTAACATAAGAACTAGGGGTCACCAAATGAAATTAATAAGCAGCAGGTTTAAAACAAACAAAAGGAAGTTTTAATTCACTAAGTGCATAGTCAACCTGTGGAACTCCTTGCCAGAGGATGTAGTGACAACCAGGACTTTAAAAGGGTTCAAGAAATAACTAGATAAATTCATGGAGGTTAGGTCCATCAATAGCTATTAGCCAGGATGGGTAGGAATGGTGTCCCTAGCCTCTGTTTGTCTGGAAATGGGTAACAAGAGAGGGATCGCTTGAAGATTCTCTTTTCTGTTCACTCCCACTAGGACATCTGACATTGGCCACTATCAGCAGACAGGATACTGGGGTAGATAGACCTTTGGTCTGACCCAGTCTGGCCATTCTTATGTTCTTAGGTGAATTATCTGTAAAGCAGAGACACTCACTTCTGTTAATTTCAGTCTGTACAAAGCTCTGAAATGATTGAGCAATGGAGCACTGAGCGATGTGAGGTGCAATCTCTTGGACTGCAGTGATGCTGCAATTTTGCATTGTGAGCAGCATCCCAACCTCCTAAAATCCATGAGGCCAAAACCAAAGGGCAGTCCAGATGTTCTGAAAATACTAATAAGTGGCGGGTGATTGACACGGAGGAGAAAGGTTTGCTCAGCACATTTCACAATGTCCAGGAAAGAGCACAGGTAAATGGCAGGAAATAAGACACAAGATTATAACACGGCAGTTGCAAATTATAACCAAGGGTTTTGATAAATTAAGAGAGCGTGTAACCTCTTTGGCCATATCTACACTAAGGAACTATTTCAAAATTTGTAAATTCACCTTAATAACTCCTGATTGAACAAAATTGAACTAGCGTGACGACACTACTGGGAAACCTCAAAATTAGTCTGAGGCAGGCTCCATTAATGTGGACGTTCTACCTCAGTTGTAGACCCCAGGAAACACTGGGGAGTAATTAGTTTGAATTACTCCAGGGAGTAACTTAAAAAACAACAAATGGTGTGGTAGCACTTTATAGACTAACGAAACATGTAGATGGTATCATGCGCTTTTGTGGGCACAGCCCACTTCTTCAGATGACTGGAGTTTTGAGTTTAGGATATGCAGACCCAAAATATATAGGGGAGAAGGGAGAGGAGGGAAGGGAAAAAAAGGAAGGGGGCGGGAAACAAGGAGCAGAAAGTATGAAAATATCAAAGGGAAAAACAAAGTAGGCAGAACTGGTAATCTATAAACACCTGAAGACTGTATAGTTAAAAAGAAGCAGATAAGGATCAAAGGATAGCACTTAGATAGGAAGGGTAGTAATGCAAGAATCTACACAGACAAAGAGCTGTTGGCAACTTCACTGAACGTTAGGTTGATAATGTCCCAGCCATCTGTTATCTCGATTGAGAAGGTGATCAGTGGAGGAATTGAATTTGTGGATGAATTGTAATTCCAACGCCTCTTTGTGTATTTGGCTTGTAGAGGTTTGTGACAAGACAGGCCACTTGGAGATCTTTTAAAGAGTGATAGGTAGATTGAAATGTTCTCCAACAGGTTTCTGTATGTTCCCTTTACGTATATCTGATCTGTGTCCATTGATTCTTTCCCGTAGGGACCGTCCAGTTTGTCCAATATATATGGCAGTGGGGCATTGCTGACATATATCAAATTATGGGATGTGCAGTTGAATGATCTTCTGATCTGGTAGCTTATGTTGTTGGCTCTAGTAATGAATTCACTTGTATAGATATGTGGGCATCGAATTAAGCGGCTCATTATTTCGAGGTAACGGGCTTGGTGGTGTGGACACTTTGCTTATAAATTTGACCTTACGGGGGTTATTTTGAAATAAAATCCTAGTGTAGACCAGGGTTTTGGGATAGGACCTACCTCTTCCCAAGTCCCTTATTTTTCAAAGATGCATGTGTACTTTTGACTTTATGCATAGCAAGCAGCTCCAATGGAAGTAAACTTAAGTATGTGCATAAGTGATTGGAGGATCCGGGTGTAGATATTTCTATAGCTCCCACCACAGTCCCATATCCTGATCCAAGCTCAGAAAAGGTTTAGTTTACATTCTGCTCAAATGAGTTTGCCTCATTTGTTCTTTTCTCCAAATTGGTTTGTTACATCAATTTATTATTAATTTTTATTTACATAATGCATTTAGGCTTATGTTCATCGTTCAAGGAGCAGTATTCACATGGGCTTTTGTAGACCAATGCTCTAAAAATAATAAAACTTTTATCAAGAAGGAAAACACTGTTTCTTCTTCCCAGAGATATATTTTGTAGAGGGAGAAGAGTTTTATTTTAGTCTCATACTCATACTCTTCCTGCGGGCCAGCATTTGGCAGTCTTGCCTACTGAAATCTCTCTGAAAACTATGGCTGAAAGAGAGCCTTCAGGTGACTTCTGATCACCTTGCTGAAGAAATGTATCTTCAATTAAAATACATCTATGGCCTCAGGTCAGCAAAGCATTTCAAAATGTGCTTAAGTCCATCCCTATTCAGCAGGGCTCTTAAGTAGGCATTAAAGACAAACTGGTCAGAAAACTGATTGTCCTGCAAAAGATTTACTTAAAACAACCTCCCAAGCTGGGACAAAAAGACAAAAAATGCTGACATTATTAATGAAACAAGTTATCTTTTAAGACATTTTGTTTCAATTTTGACCCATTCTAAAATATCAGATCTAGTCAATTTTGAAACAAAGAAATGTCAAAGTAAAAACAATCAAAACTTTACACCCTGAAAATGTCAACATAGGCCATTTTGAAAACATTTTTTCCCTTCAAAATTCAATAATCAAAATGGATACTTTTTGGAGGGCGGGGGGAGAGGAAGGGCGGGGAGGAGAGGGAAGGTTGGTTTCAACAAGATGGTATTTTCCAATGGAAATTGTTTTGATGAAAGTTTTCCGACAAGTTCTCCATGCTTAAATACGTACAAAGAAAATGGAACTTAAGCAAATGCCTGAAGTTAAGCATGTGCTCAAGTGCTGAATAAGGATAGGCCTTAAATTGAGGCCTAAAGGAATCATTGTATTCTGGATGCAGGTGCTTTGGATGTTTGAGAGGTTGATAACACCAAGCCAGTGACCTTCCTTCCTCCCACTCTGTTGGCAGCTGACTACAAGGCACTGATCCGCAGATATCTTATTTTCTTTCTAAAGCTGTACTGCCTTCCCCAGTGTCCCATTAGACACTTTGAATGTCTAATCCACTCAGCGCCTCCTGCTAGTCGCTGAACCTCCACCCATAGCCCATTCTTTGCTGCAGAACAGTGCATGGGTTAGTCACTATCTGCAGTCATAGAATCATAGAATACTAGGACTGGAAGAGACCTGTAATGAGGAGTAACAGTAGTCCGAATTAGGGGTTTTAGTTCGAACTACCTAGCCCATGCTGCGTGTAGCCGCGGGCAGGGAGTCCGAACTACCGGGCATTTAAAAATGGCGGCGCCCGGGAACATGCAAATAAAGCCCGGGATATTTTAATCTCAGGCTTTATTTGCAAGTTCAAATGACTAAATTAGCCACCATAGTTCGAACTAGGGTGGCTAGTGTAGACATACCCCCAGTCTTCTCTTTTCTAAATTAAACAAACCCAATTCTTTCAGCCGTCCTTGATAGGTCATGTTCTTTAGACCTTTCATCATTCTTGTTGCTCTTCTCTGGACCCTCTCCAATTTCTCCACATCTTTCTTGAAATGCAGTGCCCAGAACTGAGCACAATACTCCAACTGAGGCCTAACCAGTGCAGAGTAGAGTGGAAGAATGACTTCTCGTGTCTTGCTCACAACATGCCTATTAATGCATCCCAGAATCATGTTTACTTTTTTTGCAACAGCATCACACTGCTGACTCATATTCAGCTTGTGGTCCCCTAGATCCGTTTCTGCCGTACTCCTTTCTAGACAGTCGCTTCCCATTCTGTATGTGTGAAACTGATTGTTCCTTCCTAAGTGGAGCACTTTGCATTTGTTTTTATTAAACTTGATCCTGTTTACCTCAGACCATTTCTCCAATTTGTCCAGATCACTTTGAATTATGACCCTATCCTCCAGAGCAGTCGCAACCCCGCCCAGCTTTATCATCTGCAAACTTAATAAGCGTACTTTCTATGCCAATATCTAAATAGTTGATGAAGATATTGAACAGAACCGGTCCCAAAACAAGTCATGTTCCTCATATCCACGTTTTTCAAGCAGTGGAGGCCAGAATGGTAACGGTAGAGAAATTTTCATTTCCGAGAGGCTAGGCTCTTCCCTGATTCTCTCAGAATTGTGGAGCCTTCTCTGTATCTGCACAAAACTTAGCTGCACAGTTGCAGTTCCCTGAAATCAAACCCTTCACGTTGCAACGGCAGAGGACTGCTGCCACCTAAAGGCTGATGTTAGCTAGTGTTCTGCAGAGAAAGGACTAGCTGGTGCTGCTCTGAGGACCTCTTTGGAAAGGCAGGTGGATGCACAGAAGTTGCATTGATTTAGCTACATCAAGTTTAACATCACACCTTCAGTCAGGGCTTGGCTACATGGGGACGCTCAGGAAAGTTAAGGTGACTCAAGTAAAAACCACCCTTTCTAGCTGACAGTTATGGCAAAACCTCGATGGTAGCCACAACGATGCCAATGCACAGAGGTAGTGACAAAGCCTGTGCAGTATAGATTAGCCTTTAATCGTCCTCCATGACAGCAAACTCTGGTCACTTTCACTCCTGGAGGAGAGCATCCACGCAGACGTTTAATGCATTTTAACTTGACACATTTAGTTGATTTTGCCTTACCTCTCCCTAGTGCAGGGGTGGGCAATAATTTCCACAGGGGGCCACTTAATGAATTTTGGCATGCGACTGGTTCCACCCCCTGGAAGGGGTGGAGCCTGGATTAGAAGGGGCGTGGTCTGGTGTAGAATGCGCAGGTCTGGGAATTATCCTCCCCTCACAATTGGCTTAGGCTGGAGGCGTGGAATTAAAAACACAACAAAGGTGTGCAGTTAGGTTGGGATTAGAACAGTTAAAGTTTCCACAAAAAATGCCAGCCCTTTTTTTGGGTGCCAAATGTAATATTTGAAATTCGAAAAGAGATGACGCTTTTTGCAAAATAACAAAAGAGACTCATTTTTTCCCACCAAAATTTGATTCAGTTTTGAGAAAATTTCACCAAAATGTTGAGTTTCTAAAGCTATGTCTAGACTACATTCCTCTTTTGACAGAGGAATGTAAATGAAGGACTTGGAAATTGCAAATTAAAAGCTGATTTACAAATTTTATGCTTCATTTGCATAATGGATTCCAATCGCTTTTTCGACAAAGGATTCTTTGAAACCCTTCCCCCGGTCTAGATGCGGTTCTTTTGAAAAAAACCCCCTCTTTTTCAAAAGAACCCTAATGCCTGAAAAAATGAGGTTTACAGGTTCTTTCAAAAAAGAGTTTTTTTCTGAAAGAACCGTGTCCAGACCACATTTTTTTTCCAAAAAATTCTTTGTTGAAAAAGAGATTGGAATCCATTATGCAAATGAAGTGCAAAATTTGTAAATCAGCACTTCATTTGCAATTTCCAAGTCCTTCATTTAGGCTACATCTACATTGGCACGTTCTCACGCAAAAACTCTTTTGCGGAAGAGTTCTGGTGCAAAAACTCTTCCAGAAGAGAGCGTCTACACTGGCATGTGCTTTGGCGCAAGAGATGTGCTTTTGTGCACAAGCATCCTTGGCAGTGTAGACAGTCTCTTGCGCAAGAAAGCTCTGATGCCCATTTTAGCCATAGGGCTTTCTTGCGCAAAAAATTCATGTTGCCTGTCTACACTGGCCTCTTGCGCAAGAACAGTCGTGCAAGAGGGCTTACTCCTGAGTGGGAGCATCATAGTTCTTGTGCAAGAAGCCCTGATTTTATACAGTAGAACGTCAGTTTGCTTGCGCAAGAACACACGGCCAGTGAAGACAGGCAGCAAGTTTTTGTGCAAGAGCGTCCGCTTTGGTGCAAGATCGCGCCAGTGTAGACACAGCCTTACATTCCTCTGTCGAAAGAGGAATGGAGTCTAGACGGTCTTCACCCAGACTAGTAGAAACACTTGGTCATTTGTTAATGAATAAGTCAACAGAGAACCAAGACTTCTCTTTTCTCTCTTGTCCTTGTGTGTCTCCAGCTATGGAATAGCACAAATAGAAAGACTCAGGAGAAAAAGCCTGTCATAACAACGCACATTGCTTCAGGATTGGAAGTTAATGTCATATGCTGGTCTATGCCTGCCACCTTTTACTCACAATAGCCCCACCAAAGCTTTTACTAGCTTGCCTGTATATCTAAAAGCAAAAGTGTTCTGAGAACAAGCGCCAGACACATGCCCAGTCAACATTTGCTTTCTACGGTTCACAGAAGAGGGAAAGGCTAGGGTGTGCGTGGGGAAGGGACAGGCTTCCAGATGGAATGAGGGGTTTGTGAGGAGGCTGTGTAGCAAAGAGTTGTCCTGCTCTCCCCATTTTCATTTCATCCCTGATTGTAGGAGAACACCAGCCACGTGCACAAGAAACAAGCAGCATTTTACATGTCTGCATTTCACATACACCGCAAGCCATTTTAAAGCTGCTGTAAAACTATTTTTTTTCTCCAGTCAGTATATACTTTGCTGCTGTGGGAGTTGTGTGATAGTGGCCATGATTTCAACCTAGAAGTCATGATTATCTGGTGGGGAGTACCATGCAAACCCTGTGGAGCTGGAGTTTGGTGTGTGTCCAGCTTCTCCAGACGAGCTGGAATCCCAGAGCCTGCAAATCAAACAGGGAATTTTATGAGATTCCCAGGACGCCTGCTTGTGTAGGATGGAGATAGCAGGTTAAGGGCCTTTCTGCTTCTAGTCCACAATGGAGAAGAGAAGAGGCAACCAGGAGAAAGAAAAGAGGTGGAGGGGGGGCAGGAAAGGAAGTTAACCACATTTTTCAAATTTCCTTTAAGTTTTGGTTTGCGCAGGGGTTCTCAAATGGGGTGTCGGGAACCCTCAGGGGTCATGGGGGGTCGCAAGCTGTTAACCCCCACTCCAAACCACACTTGGCCTCCTGCATGTACAATGGTGTTGAATGAAGTTTTAAAAAGTGCTTCTAATGCATAAGGAGGGGAGGTCTCGTTCAGAGGCTTGCTATGGGAAAGGGGTAATGGACACAAACGACTGAGTTTGTGTAGGGTAGATCAGGAGGGCTCTTCTTTTATTTGAATCTTCTTGTTCACCCCTAATTATAAGCTAGTTGAAGCCATTATTGTAATTACAGCATGATCCTGGGGATCCAAAAGCACCCACCTCTCTGATCATTCGCCTTGTTCATCCCTTCCCCTCACCTGTGTCGGTCCTCTGTGCTTAAGGTCCCCCAGTGCCACTTCCTGGGGCTGTTTCTCTTGATTTTGGATGGTGTTGGATCTGGACTTACGATGTAGCATTTCAAGGTAGAGACTGGGTTAATTTTAAGAAGTGCCTAAGTGCCTTAGGAGCCTAAGTCTCACTGTCTGTCATTAGCACTCAAGGCTCATCTACACAGGAACATTCAAGCAACTTAATCCCTGTAGACGAGTCTACACTTAGCAGGAGAGTGACGATGCGGAGATCGATCTCCCAGGGGTTGATTTAGCAGGTCTAGTAAGGACATGCTAAATTGACATCTGATCACACTCCTGTCGATGCTGGTACTCCACTGGCTGACGAGCAGTAAGGGGAGTTGACAGAAGAGTTTCTCCCATTAACCTCCTCCCCTTCACTGCAGTAGGGACGCCATAGGAAGTCAAATTAAGGTCGTCAACTTCAATCTATGCTATTCATGTAGCTGGAGTTGCATCTCTTAGTTCAACTTTGCCCCCTCGTGTAGACCTGGCCTGTGTGAATTTAAAGTGGAGTAGCTAAGCTTCATCAGACCTTTGAAATGATCCACTTTGAAAGTTAATTTAGATTAACTTTCCTGAGTGTTCCCATGTAGACACACATTTGGGCTCCTAAGTCATGTAAGTACTTCTGAAAATCTCATCGACCCCGACTGGCACCTTTGGGTGCTCTTATAGGACAAATGCTAAGTAAGATTATAATAAGAGGCCTGACTGTTCTCATACCAGGTTGATTTCCAGACGTAATTTTATTGATTTCAGTGGAGTCGCTGCTGATTTACACCATCGTAAGTGGCAACTCCGCCAGCTCCATGGGCTAAGTTGTCCCATGAAATTGCTTTTTCCTTTCCAGGGAGAAGCAGAAGAGGAGATAGCGGTTTGGGAAATGGCCTTTATGGTGAGACAGTCACAAGCTGCAAAATCCTGATTGGAAGAGGGTCGTGTCCTGGGAACCCTCTGATGTTCGCCAGTGGTTCATCTGGGGTTTGGCTCAGGACCAGCTCTCTGGCTCAGCAAAGCATGTACAGCATATACTTTTTGAATGAGATTTTCTGATTTCAGGTGGTAGCGGGGGGTAGATTTGTTTTACTAAGCCAACCTGCCTCCTCAGGAAAAGAACAGCAGGTGGCGGGTTAGGACTTCCATAATTTGGGAATCCCGCCCTTCCTGGACATCTCTTCATGGGCCCCTCACAAGCTCCCTTGGCCCTGGTCCTGGTGCTGGAACCCTTTCTTCTGCGGTAGCACGTGCTAGCCGGCAGGACAGTCATGCTTCCCCCCCGCCTCCCAGTTGTCTTGTAAATCAGGCGCTGATTGCACAGTGAGTTCTGAGGGAAACAGATGAGCCTCAAGCTTGGCTCACATGTCATGGGAAGTCACTCATTTCCTGCCCTGGGCTCTCTGGGGAGAGAGACTTCTCTTTGACATGGCTCTTAATTAGCCAGAAAGTTGGGTCATAACCACTGCTGTGTCTCCCCTTGTCATGGTTAGACTCTAGGGGGTGTGAAAAATTGAAACAGTACAATGAGCGTTTAGAGAACCTCATGTTAATTTTAGAGAATGAAAGGAGGACTTTTTTTCCCCCTGTCGATAATGATTTTCAAACCGTGAATACCCCCAGGAAAGGAAGAGAAAGGGTCTCTCTCTAAACAGCTTTAAAAACACACCCTCCTAAGCACCTGTGGTTTCCGAGGTGGTGAGTGGCTGTGTTAGATTCTTGTAGAATAAAGACTCCGGCTCAGCTACCAGAACTAAAGTCCAGGGCTGTCTGTCGCGTGGTTCCACAGAGCTGAGCGGCTGCGCAACTCTTTCTCCCGACACGCGAGTGGCAGGCAAAGCCTGACAAGCACCGGAATTTGGGATTGGTCGGCGGGAGACTCCAATGGAGGCAGAAGCAGACCACCTATGTCAGGAGCTGCAGTTCAGCTGGCCTAGTGAGAATCACCACCCGGGCGTGGACAGGGATAAGGAATCTGCAGATCTAACTGGGAAGGCCTACCTCAGGTGCGTTGCAGGGTGGGCGTGCTGACAGGAGGAACTGTCGCAAGGGGAAGCGGAGTGGAAAGGGATCCCCCGGCTTCTGTGTGTGACCAAAACACATCGACACGGGCAAACCAGAAATGTATCTTGAAGGGCCTTGAAGACACTGGGCCCAATCCTCAGCGGGTAGAAACTGGCATTGCTAAATAGATTTATTCCAGCAGAAACCTTGGCCAACCCACTGTTTAATCCCATCCAAGCCAGCTGGGAGATAACAGCTGCTGTAATTTACACCAGTGACTAGCGAGGCATCCCCCAGCCCATGGCTTTACAGAGGAGCTGCCGAGCCATCGCCACCAGCGTTCGGCTGGCATAGAATTCTGCTCATTTGGAGAGAGGGAGGAGGAAGGGGGGGGGGGGGGGGGAAGAGTCTCTCCCATCCACTCCTCATTAAAGCCACTTACGAGACACAAAGTGACCACAACAGACCAGAGAATCCTGTCCAGAGAACCGCAGAGATGGATGGGAGTGAACCGGTGCCTCAGAGGGCCCGGAGCAACCTAAAATGTGGTGATCCTTCCCCTTCTCTTCCTAGCACCAAGCCCCCCTGCAGACTCTGTGATCTTCCTTTCCAGTCTTCTTCCAACAGGTGAAAAGTGAGTTCTGGGAACTTTTCTGGCCAAAATGGGAGGCCCCTTCGGAGTTGCGTATGGAGCTCTGCTCTTACAGAGGCACTGTAGTTGGACCATTGCCTTCAGAGCACCCTAAGGGTATGTCTAGACTATATCCGTCTGGCACCAGAGGGATGTAAATTAGACATACCGACATTGCAAATGAAGTGGGGATTTAAATCTCCCGCGCTTCATTGGAATAAAAATGGCCGCCGCGTTTTGCAGAGTCAGCAGTTTGTCGCCTGATCCCGGTCTTGACAGCCGCTTTTTGCCGACAAAGAAAGCCCTGGTCGGCCGATCCTATAAACCTCATTTTACGAGGCATAAGGGATCAGTGGACAAAGGCTTTCTTTGGTGCCCGATCCCCGTCTTGGCAGCCACTGCTGCCTCGCAAAACGCGGCGGCCATTTTTATTCAAATGAAGTGCGGGAGATTTAAATCCCCGCTTTATTTGCAATGTTGGTATGTCTAATTTACATCCCTCTGGCGACAGAGATGTAGTCTAGACATACCCTAAGACAGCAAGGGGTAGCCAGAGAGGTACCCCACCCTCCTTGGTCTCTCAGATAGTATTTGCTCCAAGGTTCCCTTTCTCGGGAATAATTTAAATCTTTCCATAGTTTCCAGGGGCCTTCCAAACCAAACCAAAGCCTTCCCCCTTGGCTAAGGGGTTACATAGCCACCTTCCCCAGCTCAGACAAGGCGGTGCTTCTTCCCGGTCCCTCTGATGTGCTCTCTACCAGTTCCACCCAGTTTGGCCACAAACTCTTTGAGGAAAGAAAACTCAACCCCAAACCTTCATAACAACATTGGGAACCATCTTCCAGCCTTTCTCCACAGCCTTGGAAACCAGGTCACATCACCTTAATCCATTCTCCCTGGGGTTATGTCCTACAGAGTCTGTGCTGCTCTCAGCTCCTCTAGCTCAGCTCACCCCCTCATTACAGGCCTCTCCCTTGTCTACCCCAGAGGCCAGAGTGGGGCACATGATCTTCCTCCCACTTCCCTCTAATTTTGTCCATCCATGTGCAGAATAAATTTTGTTATGTGCACCAAGACATGTGTGGATGTGCACCACACCTGCAGCTGGCTGTGGGCACTCTGCTAATCAGCCGGATGGCATTTTAATCTCTCCTGCATGGTCACCCAAGTGCTCCACTTTCAGGGAGCAGTGCATTTGATCTGCTTCATATTCCCTACTTGGAAAGCTAACTGAGTCACAGGTGGGGTTCCCTTAAAGGGCCTATTGCCCTGTGACAGAGGCCCACATCAGCCCACATACAGCTTTCTCTTTGGGTTTTCTGGGAACAGACAGAGGTGTAAGTGTACACGCGCCAGCACTGACATGCCGGCGTGGTGCCAGTGTTGATATGAGATCAATGGTCACTGTTAATCAGTGCATATAGGTTGTATACACCCCCTGCCACAATCATAGGTGTCATGCACATGGTAATGTGTGTGTGTGTGTATTCGAAATCATGCTCATTTGTACTGTGTTTATTCTTGCCCTCTGATGCTACAACATAAATCCCACTATACCTTGGAAGAAATTGAGCTCAGGACTGTATGGCTATGTCTACACTGCAGGGTTTTATCGGAAAAAGATACACAAATTGTGAGCTGCAATTTGCGTACCTTTTTCTGATTGTTCTTTCGAAAGAGGTTTTTCTGACATTTGCGCCATCTACAAGGGCCAAATGTCAGAAAAACCTCCTCTTTCGGAAGAGCCCTTATCCCACATAAAATGAGGAATACAGAGCTTCCGAAACAGGGTGTCTGCTCTTCCAAAAAAATGTTGCAAGAGCAGACATATTCCCTGGATGTGACAGAGTGTTTCCGGGACACGCAAAACTCCGTAGTGTAGATATAGCCTTTGATAATATAGAAACTATCCAAAGCTAAATGAGTGAGTATCATGAAACAAAGGTTAGATCCAAGGAAGTAATGCATGTATTTGTGAGTATCTTCATGTCCCTTACTGTTTGGAATTTCCAACATTCAAAACAAAAGACGAGAAGGTAGAGGGAGGTACCAAAGAGAAAGGTGGCACCCACTGGCTAGTTAAACTAAAATTTTAAGTGACATGAACTGCACTGTCTTACTTGTGTTGGAAATAAGCCAGGACACTTTGGATGCAGGTGAAAACAAGCGGAGGATTTATTTCACCAGCTGATGGAATGACACGCAGGGGTTACCCTGGTGAACACTGGTTAATTAACACAATACAATAGGTTATATAGTCAGCAGGTGGACGGAGGAAAAATGATTTGATAGGTCTAGCAGCAAGACGACATGAGCACATAAGCCAATAGAACTACTAAAGATTACATAATATCTCCGCCCATTGCAAAGTAACAGCTCATTAATTAATATACAGGTGGTTATTGTTCAAATGCCAAAACATGTCAGCAAAACAGTAATAACATTTTAGTCTGCATAGATGATGATGTTTCTTATAGCAGGCGGGTATGGCCTAGGAGTGAAGCAAGACAGTTTGAGCAAATTTAATGAATGTTATCTCAAGCAAACTGTGTTACGTTACCAACTGAGACCCTGTCCGAGTGTTTTAGAACGTGGTTGCTATGGTGCCCAGGGTCTTTTACTGTCTGCAGCTCTTATCCTGACTGTGGTGTTCCCAGGCCTTAATCCTAGAATGAAGTTATGCTGTTTAGAGGCCTACTGCATTTAGGGCTGCCTCAGTTTACCCTACACTTGTAAGCAGCCAGACTCGGATGGCATATTTAAGGAGCATTTGGGAAGTGCATCTTCTATGCAAGGTGAACTGAACACACTGTTGTGAGCATTTGCTTCATGGGAAGGGCTAACGCTTTCTTTCCTGTACCGTCTTGCTTTGTCATTAGACAACACATTTGGCTGAGCTCAGTTATTTGAGCTCTTGAACATTCTTAATGCTGAGCTGCAAGAAGAGTGGATTAGCTGATTACAGTTTGAGTCAATATCTCTCAGGCATTCGCGGATATTGGTTGAGAAGGGAGAGTGGTTAATTCAAGGTATGAGCCTCAGGTCTCCTATGTTATATTCCCAGCTTTGCCACTGATATGCTGCACCACATCCTTTGTTTGTGATGTGCCTATTATAAAAAACCCCAAAACAGGCATGTTCTGTGGTCCTCTGTTCCTCAGTTTGCCCAGCTATGGGGAGGGGGTGGAAATGTGGACACCCTTCTTGGGGTGGTTGGGAAGTTTAATTTAGTTAATTAATTCACGTCACATAAAAGTTTTCTGAGATCTGTGGTGCCAGGCAAGTTGCTAAGTTGCTTTGCAAAAACTATGCAAGTGCTAAGGACTAAGGCCCAGACCTTGGAATTATTTAGGTACCTAACTCTCCTTGGTTTCAAGGGGAGTTAGGTGTCTAAATACCTTTGAGGATCCAGCCTTGAGTGACTGGTGCATTGGTGGGTTTTGGAACCTGGGATGTGTGCATATTTTTCAGTGTCTTTACATCTTCCTCTTCCAGTCCAAACTCTGTACCACAGTCCATTGTCTCTCCATGGTGCTACCTAACTCATGCAGCCAGTTTTTCCAGCTGTCTCTTCCACATCCTGCCCCGCTGGGTTTCAGTGACACGGACCAGTTGCTTCGCCACCTCCCTTGTGTCTCACCTGGACATTCCTGCCACATTCACAACAGTCTCGTGGGCTTCCCTAGCTCAGCAGTGACCTCCAGTGGCAAAAAGTGGCCAAAGGAAAAGGAAAAGTAGCGTAGCTGTTCACTGGCGGGGCTGACAGCAATCAGCAGCATAATCTGATGCAGGGACACAGCACCTGGCTGGAAGGAGAAAAAGGGGCCCTCAGGGTGCTTGTTCAGACTGCAGGACACAATACTTAGGTAGAGCCAAATAAGGGTATTTCACGTCTCTTAATTATTATGGTTAATTTTCCCCCAATTCCCTTGGCTCGTCTGAGTTTGGACCAGGAGCAAAAGTTCTCTGGAGATGCAGATTTGATCAGTTCAGATAAGCTTTGGCTAAGCACCCCGAGTTCTGATAATCTTATCTGTCTGCTTATGTCTCACTGAAGTCAAGGAGACTGAAGCAGGAACTTAGAGAACATAACATAAGAACGACCATGGTTGGTCAGACCAAAGGTCCTTCTAGCCCAGTATCCTGTCTGCGGACAGTGGCCAATGCCAGATGTGCCAAAGGGAGGGAACACAACAGGTAATCATCACGTGATCCCTCTCCTGTCATCCATTTCCAGACAAACAGCCAGAATGAGTAGGAATGGTGTCCCTAGCCTCTAATAGCCATTGATGGACCTAACCTCCACGAAGCTATCTAGCTCTTTTTTGAACCCTGTTAAAGTCCTAGTCTTCACCACATCCTCTGGCAAGGAGTTCCACAGGTTGACTGTGTGCGGAGTGAAGAAAAACTTCCTTTTGTTTGTTTTAAACCTGCTGCCTATTAATTTCATTTGGTGTCCCCTAGTTTTTATCTTGTGGGAATAATTAAATAACTTTTCCCTATTCAATTTTTCCACACCAGTCATGATTTTATAGACCTCTATCATATCTCCCCTAGTCTCCTCTTTTCTAAGCTGAAAAGTCCAAGTCTTTTTAATCTCTCGTCATATGGGACCCATTCCATTATATGGAACGTTCCACATACAGGTAAGTGCTATCTGGAATCAGGACCTAGTTACTCTGAATTTTCACTGGAGCAAATGAGCTCAGAATCTGGGCCTTTTGGGGTTTTTTTTTCTTGCAGACCTCTGCCTGTGGTACAGACAGCTTGGTGCAAGTCACAGCAAGTGTGATCATTTGTTTTGGCCTTGGCACCCCTAGGCCCTTGTCCCACCTAGTGTGGCAGGAGATCCAAGCTGGCTAAACGAGAGAGCCCTTTTCCTGGGAGTGGGTTAAGAGGCCACCGGGAGAGGCCAGGAAGATGTGTCAAACAGGGGAAGCAGCGAATGAGCAAAAGTGTGAGAAAAGGCAGGTGGAGAAGCGCATCTAATTGCATTTCGGAGAGCCCCCCGACGGCATGACATCATCGGCCAGACGCACTGACAAGTCAGTCCCTGGAGCCTGGGCCCCCCCTTCCCTGAAGATTGATAAGGAAGCCGGGGCATTTCTGTCCGTGCTGAAACCGTGGCCCCGTCTGCCGTGAGATGAAAGCGTGACCAGAGCGAGAAAAGGAAACGGCTCCAGAGGGGAGTTCTGGTCTTTTTTTTGGGGGGGGGGAGGGTGCTTTATGCAGCTGCGGTTCAGGGAAAGGAGCTGTTAAATGCCGACAACTGGGCCCAGCACCTGTTACCAGCCCTGTCTGTGGTATTAGCCACTAGGGATATGTAGGGGGGCGAAGGGAATCCTGGCAGACGTGGCAGGGAAGAATTCCAGAGAGACGCTGCTCTGCCGGGCCCAGCTCCCTCAGCACCTGGAAGTATCTAGCCCTTCCTGGGTGACCTCCAGCATGTCTCCTGGGGTCTGTCGACACTGCCTCGCTGGCCTTGCCCAAAGGCCTGGCCTGTGTGGAGCTCAGGAAGGCTCCTGCAGATCAGGGAGGGACTGGTGAGGGAGACTGGAAAGCTTGCCTGCGTGGTGTAAGCTTGGGATGTTCTCTGCAGTGACACGGGCTGAGCCCAGGAAGACAGGAGGCCGTGCAAGGCAGGAAGTGGGTTAGGGAACGGCACCTTGGCTGCTTGTGGCAGGATCCTGAACTGGAACCTAATTGAGAGAGAGGATCTGGGTTCCCCTGTGGGCCCACCGTAAGGGCTCCTAGACCTCCCCTGAAAGAGGTGCTGAGGAACTGCCGGGCTGCAGACCCGGAGCAAAGGCATCGCGCCCTCATGCTGCTGGGCGCCTGGCTTATCCTAGAAGGACGGGGACAAACTGTGACCTGGCTGGAGAGCCAATCCACAAGACCCAGCAGGCCTGAAGCTCCATGTGGCTGAAGTGCCAGAGAGAAGACCTTGCAAGGCTGTGCCCAGCCCTGGGAAGGAAGCTGACTGGTGAGTAGCTTTGTGACCATGGGTATTTGGTGCAGGCTTCTCCCACTCAGGCAGGAAAGCGGCTGCTCTTTGCTCAGTCTGAGCCCAGTGCGGCTCCGTGCTCAAGCGCCAGCCAGTGTCCCAATCGCTGCCATCATGCAGGGGGAGAACGAGAGAGACGGTGGGCTAGCGACGGGGAGGGCAGCTGAGGGACAAGGCCTGAGCTTTTACCCGAGATTAAAAAGTCCTTCCTGGGACAGGCATTGGGCTGTCCTGTCCTGGCCCAGGAGATCCCACTTGAGGTACCACCTTGAACATGGAGCCCCTCTTCCACTGCCCCTCCTCCCCCAAACAAGTGTGCCCTAGCCACAGGACAACTCTGCAAGCCCCCCGGGGTATCACTGCAAGCCTCCTCCCTCCTGCGTGGCTCGAACCCTCTCCCACACGCCCGAGCGGGAAGTTTGCATGTGGGCAGGCTAAGACCTGCTGTGTTTTCTCCTAAACTGCAGAAATGGGATTACTGCTGCGTGTTTAGCTGGGCCGAGAAACTCTTGCCCTGGCTATCCCGGTGCATTTTGATAATAATGCAAATCTATGGACCCACGGGTTTCTAAAAAAACCCCCAACATCCTTGGCAGATGAAACCTTAAAACCCCCTGGCCAGGGAGTAGCCCAAGCTACATCTTGTCTCTCTTGGGGAGCTCTGTTCAGTCTTACAACACGACCCATCGGTAGGCCATGAGTTTCACGGTGTGATGCAGGTCTGTGTTCAGTGCCCTTCTGCTGGTGCCGGTGCCGGTGCCGCTGCCTTGAATATCCGAGCGGCTGGTTCAGTAAGTGCGGGGCTCTGCAGACCTGACTGGTTTCAGGCTCTCATTTAAGGGCCAGCAAAAGGCTCCAGGTGTTGTGCAGCCTAGGGGAGCAAGAGGGACGCCAATCCAGTCTCCATTCCAGCTTCTAGTGCCTCTTTCTCAGTCCCGTCCCAAAACATCCTCCAGCAAACTGCTGCCCATAGGCTCCTTAGCCTTCCTTTTGGGGAGGCTCTGCTCTGGTTAGCAGCGCTCAGGGGCTGCTGCTTGTCTGGTCGAGGGGCTTTGACTTCTTCTGTGGGGAGCGTCTACTTGTAGTCCCAGACCTACCCAGAAAGCCTGGCTTCTCTGCATGCCAACATGCTGGTGACGGGCTTGATGGAGGTGTGTGTGGTACGTTAACTGCTCGGTGACACAACTGATGGTTCTGAGATCCTGGCATTTATTGTGCAGCTATATGTTACAGGGCAACATATTCCCCCTCAGTGTCCTAGGTTTCTGTAGTCAGCCTTGTTGCCGAATGTTAGTGCTAACTGAGCTTCAGTTACACAAATGGTTGCCGGGTAGGCCTCTAAGCAGTGCCGGAGAACTCCTAGGGGGCATCTACACTGTACCCGTATCCCGAAACAAGCTACACAATTTGAGCTACACAAACTATGGAGCTTATTTCGAGTTAATTTCAAAATAGCTTATTTCGTCATGTTGACGCGGTCTATGCCGCACCAAATTTTGAAATAACCCGCTATTCCAAAATGTCCCTTACTCCTTGTGGAACGAGATTTACAGAGACGTCGGAATGGCACGCCTGTTATTTCAAAAAATATTTCGAAATAATGGGCTTGCTTTAAAGACACGGGAATAGCTATTTTGGGATATTGGAAGTATACAGCGAAATTGTGCCACAGTGTAGATGTACCCTGAGGGTACATCAGTGGCCTATGCACCGGTCTGGGCCCGGTGTAAAACCTAGGGTAGACTTCATAAGTGTTCATAATTATTATTACAACTGTAATAATATAAAGTCATGAGTGATGTGGAGAGGGTAAATAAAGAAAAGTTATTCATTAGTTCCCATAATATAAGGACTAGAGGACACCAAATGAAATTAATGGGTAGCAGGTTTAAAACTAATAAAAGAAAGTTCTTCTTCACACAGCGCATAGTCAACCTGTGGAACTCCTTGCCAGAGGAGGCTGTGAAGACTAGAACTATAACAGAGTTTAAAGAGAAGCTAGATAATTTCATGGAGGTTAGATCCATAAAAGGCTATTAGCCAGGGGGTAGGAATGGTGTCCCTGGCCTCTGTTTGTCAGACACTGGAGACAGATGGCACGAGACAAATCGCTTGATCATTGTCTTCGGTCCACCCCCTCCAGGGCACCTGGTGCTGGCCACTGTCGGCAGACAGGCTACTGGGCTAGATGGGCTTTGGTCTGACCTAGTACGGCCGATCTTATGTTCTTATGTTGTGTGCAAAACTAACTGAAGTGAGTGTGTGCACCTCCACTTCCCACTGGGCCTGCTTTGCGAGCAGTAAACTGACTTCTAGGGCCTGGGTCTGGTGGCTGAAGCAGCTGTTGTTTGTCACAGGGCCCAAAAGCACCAGCAAAGCCTTAAGCACACGGAGTCTTACACTGCACCCCTTCCCCCAAGATTTCAGCGCAGACATTTCTGATGACCGGTCACAAGATGATAATTCAATTAAATCCTTCCCACTTGGCCTTTCAGTGAAAGCCAGATCATGATTCCTCATGTGAACTCCTGCACATCACATGCACACGCCCACGCCCCAACACACTCACATTTACACGCTAGCACGAAAGGGCAGGCTTGGCTTGAGAGGTCTTTTTTGATAAGCAGGGGGCCAAATGATCATAGATGATGATAATGGTCCCTTCTGACCTTAAAGTCGATGAGTCTATGAGTCTAAATTTGTCCCTGGTGTGTTGCCACCGGATTCAGTGCAATTCCACAGCAGAGGCCTTTAACCTGGGAGGGTTAGCAAAAGAACCCCTCTGTGTGTGTCTGTGCCTGCCCCACTGTTTCTGCTGCCTCTCTCTTTCCCAAATGGATGAGCACAAAAGCACAAAAGGGAGTCTCACGGGTCACTAAGAACAGGCAGGGGAAACGCGACTCACTTCTGAAACAGCCAAATTATCCCAAGCACTGGGTATAAAACAGCCTTGTAATAGATCAGCCGCAGAATTAAATGTGGGCTGCAAGGAGGGAGGAGAGTGTACTGGGGTATGCACCACCAAAAGAAAATGGCTGCCCAGCTGATCTCCCATCTCCAAGATCGGCTCCCCGCCCCCGTACCGGGATGGTGACGAGGTGGAGAAAAGATCGGTGAGGCCGGGGCCGTAGCAAGGGCGAGGCGAGTGAGGCACTTGCCTTGGGCGCAGAGTGGAGGGGGCACAGAAAAGACACCCAAGTCAGCACCCTGCCCGTGCCGAGGACGGACTTGTCTCAGGCGCCAGATTAGCTAGTTACGACTCTGGGCGAGGCTGAGATGAAGGGAATTGTGGTGGCACCCTGAAGGGGAGCACACGAAAGGACCATTTGTAGCAGGGGATAGGGGGATACAATTGCACACAGGCCCCAAGTAAAACCCTGGGCCAGCGGTGCGAGATGCTACGTGGACACACGGGACCATCCGTGCTCTGAAGAGCTGCCTGACTGACCAGACAAGAGACAAAGGCTAGGAGAGTAAACCAAGGCGCAGGGAGGTAAAGTGCCTGGGCTGCTATCATATAGCTGGTCAGCCAGGGTATGTCTACACTACCCTCCTAGTTCGAACTAGCGGGGTAGTGTAGACATACCCTCAGAGGTAGAGCCCAGTTCAGCGCTCCCGGGCATGGACGACGCTTCCCTCACCCCAGCGCCCAATGGCGTGCCCTGAAGATGTGGCTGACAGCACCCCTAGGCTCCGCCGGGGGTGTGACAGTGCGGCGCTGGCCAACACACTCTGCGCCCATTTATCACTGTCTGGAAGGAGGGGGTCTGAGATCGGCAATGCCAGCTGCCGGCGGGGTCCGCTCCGGAGCTGTAACGAGCCATGAGTAATGAGGAGCAGCCTCCCTCCCGGCGCGCTGCCACTCTCTCTTCCTCGGCCTGTTTTTTCTACCCCCCCTTTCTCCATTTATCACCTGCGACATCTTCTGCCAGCAGACTTCAGCAAGAGTCAAAACGGGATGTTCCTCTTTCCCTCGGTCCTCAGGCACCCCAGGAAAATAGGTGCTCCTGGGCTGCCCTGAGTGTTAGGATTGCCAAGTGTCTGGTTTTCACCCACACAGTTCGGAAATTGTGGCCCCTGTCCGGTAACCCCCCCACCTCCCGAAAATACTGTTTTTCTCGGAAGGAAGGCTGGCGGGGGGGGGGGGGGAGTGGGAGTGTGGGGATGTAAAGATGCAGATGCAGCGACCTTCTTTTTTTTTTTGTTCAACAACTTTGGTCCCCCGGTTTTTTTTCCTTCCATGTTTGGGATTTCCTGCCATATCTGGCAACCCTGCCCTCCACATATCAGCTCTCTATTCTTAGCACTAAGCCTCTTCTCCCGGGTGGGTGGAGGGGAGACATCATTTGTTAAGATCTTTGCCAAGATTATGTCAAAGTGGGGGAGAGGGGAGGGGAGGGAGACACACTCCTCACCTGTGCTGTCCTGTTACGGTCAGGAGGCAGAAAGTGTGACTACAGATTGTAATTGCAAACCACCAGGAGGGGGAAAAACCCAACCCATCATAGTTAACCCTTTCCGCCATTCATAAGCATGCACCAGCAGATCAGACCCGGGCCAGACAAACCAGCATTGGCCTTTGATTCCACTAGCTGAGAACTGGGTACGTTTCTCTCCTTGCAAAGATCCTGCAGGAAATCCCTTTTCACTGCGCTGCAGCTCCCACAGGTGTAGACAAAGGGTGCGAATGGGAGAACCTCAGGATATTCCACCCCAGGCATGAATCTGGAGGGGGGCTGCAAGGGGACACCTGACAGGACACCGAGGGCCAGGGAGCCCTGTAGCGATGAAACTGTGTTGGCACTGGCATTGCATTCCCTCCCAATTTTCCTTAGCGCAGTGGAAGCTGCTGACCCCTAGTGGCAGGTAGGAAAACCTCCTGCAGCAAGGCGTGAGGCATGCCCGCACGTGAAGAAGGTACACACTGCCTGCCCTGAAGAAGCTCTGCTCCCTGCACGAGCCATTGCAGAACATGTAGTGCGAAAGCCAGCCTCGCTACGGACCTCAGCGTCAGCCCGGAGGGATCCCCGGGGACGTGAGGTGTGAAATGTTCAGCGCTCAAAGCTCTGAGTGAAGCCAATGGGAACGGTGGGTGTTTAGCACCTTTGACAGTCAGGCCCCATGACCCATTCAGTGCTTGGCCCTCTGCCAGGGCTGTCTCCAAGAGGGAGCAGTTAAGGATCGACCCCAGCTGGGGTAGCAGCTGCTTGCAGTGAGGACAGATCAGGGGCATTTCGGTTAGCCCAAAAGCCAGACCTCAGCAGGGTTAAATCAGTGTCACCGCGCTGAATGAGCTATGATCTACGTCAGCTAGCCTGGAGACCTTTTAAATATCCTGACAGCATCTTTCTGGTCCGTGGGGTTTCCGGCACCACTGTGTGCTCCTTGTGTGGAGCATGGTTAAGAGCAGTTTGGCTAGATATTGGTCTAGATGGTGCTTGGTCCTGCTGTGAGGGCAGGGGACTGGACCTGATGACCTCTCAAGGTCCCTTCAGCTACGTCTACACTGCAACACTATTTCAGGATACCAAAATAGTTATCCTGTATCTTAACAGCAAGCCCGTTATTTTGGACTTGCTAGTCCAATGTCCCTGTAACCCTCATTCCACAAGGAGCAACATTATTTCAAAATAATTAGCGTTATTCCAAAATAACTTCAACCACGTCTACACAGCAGGCAGTTATTTCAAAATAGTATCACAATACTGTCACGCTGGAGGACTTCTTACTCTGACTCCTGTAACCCTCATTGTACAAGGAATAAGGGAAGTCGGAGGAAGAGTGCTCTATTTTGAAGAAACAAAGGACAGGACTATGCAGCACTTTAAAGACTAACAAGATGGTTTATTAGGTGATGAGCTTTCGTGGGCCAGACCCACTTCCTCCACTATTTGATCTGAGGAAGTGGGTCTGGCCCACGAAAGCTCATCACCTAATAAACCATCTTGTTAGTCTTTAAAGTGCTGCATAGTCCTGTTTTTTGTTTCAGCTACACCAGATTAACACGGCTGCTATTTTGAAGAGTGCTTCTATTTAAGAGTGCATTGATTAGGCCTCAATGAGAGCATTGTGTCCAGTTCTGGGCACCACGTTTCAAGAAAGAGGTGGAGAAATTGGAGAAGGTCCAGAGAAGAGCAATAAAAATGATGAAAGGTCTAGAAAACATGAGCTATGAGGGAAGACTGAAAGAATTGGGCTTGTTTAGTTTAGAAAAGAGAAGACTGAGAGAGGCCATGATTGCCGTTTTCAAGTATTTAAAAGGGTTTTACAAGGAGGAGGGAGAAAAATTGTTCTGCTTGTCCTCTGAGGATAGGAGAAGAAGCAATGGGCTTAAATTGCACCAAGGGAGATTTAGGTTAGACATTAGGAAAAACTTCCTGCCTGTCCGGATGGCCAAACACTGGAATAAGTTGCCTAGGGAGGCTGTGGAATCTTCATCATTGGAGATATTTAAGAGCAGGTTAGACAGACACCTGTCAGAGATGATCTAGAAGATGGTGCTTGGTCCTGCCATGAGGGCAGGGGACTGGACTTGATGACTTCTCGAGGTCCCTACCAGTTCTAGTGTTCTATAATTGTATGATTTTGAAATAAGTGCTGTGTAGATGATCCCTGTTTCAAAATAAGCTATGCAAATGATGTAGATCAATTTGCATAGCTTCTTGTGAGTTAAGCCCTGCAGTGTAGATGCACCCTAAGAGGGTATATCTACACTACAGCGCTATTTAGAATTAACTAGTTTTTGTGTATAGACGCGTTATTTCGAATTAGCTTAATTCGAATTAACTATTTCAAATTATTTCTAAATAGCGTTTTGCTATTTCGAAATAGCATGTCCACACTGAGTGGACCCTGAACCAAATTTAAGGCTGGATAGAACCAGTGTTGGCAGGGCATCAGGTTAGGACTTAGTGTGTGGGGCTGCTGCCTGAGGCAAACTGAGCTCCGTGCTTAAAGGGACCCTACCCCTTTAAGGGACAGACAGTTCTCAGGGTTCCCCGCTTGCTTGTCTACCTCGATGAGGGACAGCAAAGCAGTCCTGTCTTGGAGTGCCCTGAGTGCCCGAACTCGGGACACCACAGCACTCGGCCACATGGAGCCAGAGCTGCCCCTTGGCACGCCGGTGCGTCTCGTGGGATCGTTGCCATCAGCCCGGCTGCACTTGCCGCAGACTGCCATCCAGGGGATCCGTCGGGGGGCTGTCAGGATCCAGGAGGCCCTGAGGGAGAGCGTCCACCCTGAGGAGCCCTCAGAGACTCCCCAGTCCTCCCCACTGGGGGCTCGTGCCCCATTCCTCCCTCACGTCCTTCCACTTACCCTAGCCCCCCTTCCTGATGTCAAATAAAAGACACGTATGTTCAGAAATTGAAACTGGGTTTATTGAACAAAACTGGGGGTGGGGATGAACCTCTGGGGAGACTGGGAAAAGGAGGTGGGAGAGGGGAAGAGAGAGGCTGGAAGAGGGGAGGAGGAAACCTGGGAGGAGGGAGCTGGAAGCGAGAAGCAAGAGGAAGAAGGGGGAGGGGAAGCTCAGTGCTTAGGGTTGGGGGTCTCGCCAGACCAACTTGACTTTCATGCTAACCTGCTCCTGGGTTCGCACGTGGCCTTTGCTGGCCAGGCTGGCAGCTATTCTGCCATAGACGGCTGCATTCCTCCGTCTAGTGTGGAGATCATGGACATTGGGGGCATTCCCTCCCAAACCTGAATAAGGTCCCTGATCTCTGTCCTGGACCATGAAGATCTCCACCCTGGACCAGGACCTTCTCCAGCCCCTGTCAGGCTCCTGGGATCTGGCAGACTGCTCCCAGGGAGCGGTGGCTGCCAGTGGCCTGCTGGCTCATGTTTTGGGGCCACTGGGTCAGGGGCCCTGGCGGCCACTGCTGGCTCTGGGCTGGCAGGCTTGGAACTGGCACAGGCACTGGGACCAGGGTCTACCCCTTTAATGTCTCTGGGACAGGGGGAGAGGAGAGTAAGTTTTCCTGGTTGTGCCCAGAGTGGCCACCAGGGCTCCCTGGGAAGGGCTGGAGGCCCCCTATTTCGAATTAAGTGTCTACACAGCACTTAATTCGAAATAGCTATTTTGAATTTGGTGTTACCCCTCATAGAATGAGGTTTACCAAATTCGAAATAAGGGTTCCGCTATTTCAAATGTATTTCGAAATAGCGGTTTGCCTGTGTAGATGCTATTAAAATTAATTCGAAATAACTGCTGTTATTTCGAATTCACTTTGTAGTAGACATACCCAAAGCTATTTCAGAAAGCAGGTTATTTCAAAATTTGGCGCTGTGTAGACAGCGCCAAGTGACAAAAGCTATTTCGAAATAAGATCGAAATAAGACAAATTGAGTAGCTTATTTCGAGGTAAAGGTAAGTTTCTATGATTCTGTGACATGCTGCACTGGTGAGAAAATAGCTTCAGGGTGTAGCTGAGTTAGTCTTTAAGGTGCTACTAGACTATTTGTTGTTTTTTAAAGCTTTTACTGTTACAGATTAACAAAACATGTAGATGGTATCATCAGGGCCGGCCCGAGCCATTTGTGTGCCCCGGGAACATGGCACCGCCCCCGGGAATACGATGCATATGCGGCTCTGCCCCCCGGTGTGCGGCGCCCCCCACTCCCGGGCACCCGGCACATGTGCGACCCCGGCCCGAGTGCACGGCTCATGCATGGCCCTGCCCCTGGGTGAACGGTGCATGCGTGGCCCTGCCCCTGGACGCCCAGCGCATGCGTGGTGTCGCCCCGGGCACACGGAGCATGCACGGTGCCACCCCTGCCCTGTCCAGCAGCCCCACGCGGAGCCCGCTATCATGAGGCGCCCTGGTCGGTAGCCCAGTTGGCCCGTACCTTGGGCCGGCTCTGGATATCATGAGCTTTTGTGGGCACAACCCTCTTCTTCAGATGACAGTGTTTGAAGTCCAGATCCAAGAATAAGTAAGGGAAGGAGGGAGAGAGGGAGAAGGAAAAAAATGGAGGGGAGGAAGAAAAAAGAGACAGTGAGTAGATAAGCTTCAGAGGACTAGCCGAGTTAGTCTGTAACAGAAAAAACTTACAAAACAACAAATAGTCTTGTAGCACCTTAAAGGCTAAATAGTTACAAGAGGCTGATAAGAACCATTAGTTTGCACTTGGAAAGGAAGATGACCAACATCAGATTCTACACAGACATCAAGAACCATTAGCACCATCATTGTTTGACTGGTTGATAATGTGCGAGCAATCCGATATTCCGATTCCTACCATTTGCATAAGAACTAAATTTGTGAATGAAGTTAAGTTCCAACCCTTCTCTGGCTGCGTCTAGATTGGCATGATTTTTCGGAAATGCTTTTAACGGAAAAGTTTTCCGTTAAAAGCATTTTCGGAACGGAGCGTCTAGAAAAACTGGCCAGTCTAGACACAGCCTCTGTGTATTTGGCTTGTGGAATTGGTCTGAAACAAAACAGCAACTTGGAGATCCATTAATGAGTGTCCAGGTTAAAGTGTTTCTTCAACAGGTTTTTGTGTGTTGCCTTTTCGGATATCAGATGTGTCCATTAATTCTTTCCCGTATCTACTGTCCAGTTTGGCCAATATACATGGCAGTGGGGTATTGCTGGCATGTGATGGCATAGACGACATTAGTGGATGTGCAGTTAAATGAGCCTCTGATTTGATGGCTGATGTGGTTGGCTCCAGTGATGAAATCTCTGCAGCTAGCCCCAGATGGAAGCCACTTTGTACGCTGCTACCTCACCTCTTCCCTGGTGCTTTGCACTGGGGTTCATCGGGGTGGCTAACCCAGTGTATCCTCCTCATCCCAGTGCAGGCAAGCCCTCCATCAAGGCTCAGGCATGTGTGTGCGAGAGTTTTGTCATTGACTTAATTGACGCCAGGATTTCACCCCAGGTCTTGACTCTGAAAACATAGAGCAGATTATTAGCGTGAAGAGTAGCCACATTCCCACTGTGCTGCCTTTTGGCTTTCAGCTACCCAAGTGGCCCTGACAGATTGGTCTTTAACAGCCTTGGGAAGTACCTAGCGGTAATCTCCCTCTGCGGACCTCTCCAGTCCCGCAACCAACACATCTCTCTCGCTTCATCTCACTTTGCACTTGTCAGTCTTTCTCTCCTCTTTCTCATTCCCAGCCCTGGATTCTCATCAGACAGCCTGTGATAATTGCAGTGCGTCTTTCGTTGCTCCTCCCTTTATGGCGTGTGCCAAGATGGAGCATGCCTAAGTCTATTCCAGGGTGGGGAGAGTAGACAATGAATTTCCACGATTTGTGGAAACTCCTCCTTTGGTTCAATAAGTCCCTAGCGAGCTGGCTTATGTGGCTCAACCACCAGAGTAAATCCATGAATTTACTATAAAATTGATCAAAACCAAACTATTGAGAAACTGGCAGATCTACAGATGTAACAACAGTAATGTTACTTGTACGGTTTTGCCTTGTTTAGCTCAGCGGCCAATGACTAGGAGGCCTTGTGTTCCAGAGCCGTACAAATCGGCGATTTTCGGACAAAGCACACTGAGGTTAGGAGAAACCTCTGAGTTCTGAAATGCTTGTTTAGGCTCTGTAAGGCATTGCACACTCCTTTCTGGCAGGGCTGTTTGTTCTGAGTAGAGGACTTGTGTGCATTACATAGTTTGTGCGAATGTCTTTTTTTGAGGTGGGGCGAGGTCTCTGCACCTGTTTTTACTGGGCACAAGGTAGACCTGGCTTGTAAACTAGAAACCTAGTTAAAAAACTTGGGTTGTTGGAGGGGCCATGGACTGTCAATCTGTCAGTGGCAGAGATTTTGGATTATTCTACTTGGGGAGATGAATCGAGGCATGAGGGGAAAGCTGATCTAATCCAGGGTTAGCCACAGGAGCTCCAGATTCCTGGCTAGACCCCAGTGTGACCTCGGGCACCTCACTTGGACCTGCAAAGATACTTTGGTTATAGAACCCCCCTGTTGAGGCTCCTAGATCTCATTTTTAGATACCCCGGTGATCCACAAAGCTCACTTGGCTGCCGACTAACCCTGTAGGCACCTAAACTCACTCGGCAGCTACATTTTTGCAGCAAATGTTTCCCCGGCACCTTTTTCTGCTACCCCACATGTGGACTGCTGCCTTCCTCTAGGCATCCAGGTACATGCTTCCCAACTAGGGCTCAGAGCCATCCATGAACCAGGGAAGGAGAGGCATTTCTCTACATGACTCTTGGATAGGGGACGATGTGGTAGGTGTGCTCTGAGACTGCCTAGCTGTACAGTAGTGGGAGAAGGTCCCCTTTTATAATCCTTAGCCCAGAGTGCTCACCCTGGTGATACGAAAGCCCCTCCCCCCTGTTTGTCTATCCTGAAATAGCTATCCTGTGTCTTCACAGCAAGCCCATTATTTCGGGCTTGCTATTCCAACGTCCCTGTAAACCTCATTCTATGAGGCATAAGGGATGTTTTGGAATAGCATTTTATTTTGAAGTCAGCTTATTTTGTCATCTATTTCGAAAGAGCATCAAAATAAGCTACACAATTTGTGTAGCTCAAATTGCGTATCTTATTTCAAGTTCGGGTGCTGTGTAGACGCGTCGTAAGAGTCCCAGAGCAATTACCCTATCCTGCATCTCGTTTTGGCCTTTGCCTCCTAGAGAGATGAGTTGTGGGGCAGTTGTGATCTTTCAGCTCTTTTCTGCAGGGTGGTACGCACGTCCCTCTGCCCTGCAAGATGTTCTCAAACTCTTCCTGAATTGTGCTGGTCCCCCGCCCTGCCAATGAGTGCACTGGGGAGTCTGGGAGACTCACCACTGGTCCTGGAGGCCTAGCGAGATGACCCAGGAGGTCCCATTTCTGTGAGGGGGTAACAGGGATGGGATCCAGGAAGTGGGCCCAGAGAGGCCAGGGAAAACGACAGTGCTGTCGCCTAGTTAGAGCAAGGGAAGCTTAAGAGCCCACTGGCACAATGTGGTGGGACCTGATCACAGGAGTTTGTGTCCAGCAGGGGCAGCTCTGCCCCCGATTTCCATGGGAACTGGACAAGGCCCTCAGCTGCCTCGCAGGCTATGTCTACACTACGGCTGTGTCTAGACTGGCAAGTTTTTCCGCAAAAGCACCTGCTTTTGCAGAAAATCTTGCCAGCTGTCTACACTGGCCGCTTGAATTTCCGCAAGAACATTGACTTCCTACTGTCTGAAATCAGTGCTTCTTGTGGAAATACTATGCTGCTCCCGTTCGGGCAAAAGTCCTTTTGCGCTAAGCTTTTGTGCAAAAGGGCCAGTGTACACAGCTCAGATTTGTATTGCGCAAAAAAGCCCCGATCGCGAAAATGGCGATTGGGCCTTTTTTTGCAGAAAAGCACGTCTAGATTGGCACGGACGCTTTTCCGCAAAAAGTGCTTTTGCGGAAAAGCGTCCATGCCAATCTAGACGCTCTTTTCGGCAAATGCTTTTAACGGAAAACTTTTCTGTTAAAAGCATTTCCGGAAAATCATGCCAGTCTAGATGTAGCCTATGTGTTTTGACAGAAGAGGCAATGCAAATGAAGCACTGATTAGCATTTGCTCATGCTTCATTTGCATAATCTATTGGGATCCATTTTTGTGCAAGAGGTTTTTGCTCAAAAACAAGCAGTGCCTCCCAGAGAGGCATAAGGATCTTGTGCAAAAAGGAGGTTTTGTGCAAAACGGACATGTCCACACTCCTTGTTTTTGCGCAAAAACCTCTGGCGCAAAAACGGATCAGAATAGATTATGCAAATGAAGCACAAGAAAATGCTAATCAGCACTTCATTTGCATTGCCTCATTCGACAAAACACGTAGCGTAGACATAGCCACAGTGTTTCAAAGGTACTTCTATACGGGGAAGGGGGAGCTCATAAACACCTCACGAGTGGCAGAGCTAGAGATATGGGGCCTAAACTGCAGCTGGAGACAATACGCACATCTTCATTGGAAGTCCATGGAGCTCTCATGCTTTACATTTCCTGAGGACCTGGCCTATGCTTTCCTGCATCTTCTATTGTCCGGGTAATTCCCTTGTTAGGGTGCATCTCTCTGTGATCCCCTTGCCTGTAAAAAGTGTTTGAGGAAAATACTCGTCTTCAGGCTGGTCTATATGGGCTTAGTGGGAAGGCTGGTAAAGCCACGGCTGGTTCAGAGCAGCGGTAACTTTACTGGGGTTTGGTTCTGCACTGACATCTACCTTGTGGAGTAATTGTAATCTATATCTATGCAAAATGGAGATACTGTACATTTATACCATGGCCTCAGCTGGTATAAATACGGCGTATCTTGGACATCAGTGGTGACTTGCCTCAGCTGAACCTCTGGACACAGAATGGCAGCTGTTTGAATCAACCCGACTCAAGCGTAACTGGTCTCACAATGTGCAAGGCAATGAAGAGTCAGGTCGCCAGTCCATGTCTCTCTTTGTGTCCTGAAAAAGGAGAGAGAAGAATGTGAAGACCGACCGTCCTTACACAAGGTTGTCCTGAATTTGGGGTACCTCAAAATCTAGCCGCCAAACCCTTGCCTTTTGGATCTCTTCCCCACTGATAGTAGACTGGCCCCCAGCTGCTTGGGAAGACAATGCTGGCATTTTCCCATTGGTTGTTTTGGCAGCCAATAGCTGTTGAGAGCCCTGATGGTATTTCCAGACCTAAACGAGCAAGGGGCCTAAATTTGGTTGGCATTAAGTCTGAACATCAAACACTAGTTCAAAACAGGCCTTAAAAAGTAGGAAGCAGAGAGGAGCTGGATTAAAGCAGTTAAACTGGCTGAGACTAGACTGAATACAAAGATCATGATATTGGTGGCATGTATCTTTTTTTTTCTCCCTCCTGTTTTATTGGACCACAAAAGCCTCTGGGAAGGCTGATGTTTAATTAGCATGCTGCCCATCGAACAAACAGCCATTGTGAACTGGCATGCCTCGATGCTTGAGTGGCAGAACATGAAAAACATGACTCAAGGAAACCGGAGCATTCCAGACCATCTGAAAAGAGGCCAATTGATGAAAGTGACAGCTTGCTTCACAAATCTTGCATTGCCTCCAGTGGTGTCCAGTCCAGGAGGATGTAGAATTTCATTTGTGGAAGAGTGTTTGTTTTGCTCTGGGGGAAGGAGGGGAAGAGAGGGGTGGGAGGGAATGCCATATGACTACAGCTCATTTGTAATCTGTCAGCAACCTAGTTTAATTCCTTAAACATGGGCATTCCTGGACAATGATGATACACTACTCTACTCCACCACCTTCTGATTGAGCATCTCCATATAGGTTCCAAACATTAACTAGGCTCCCTCATAAAGTAGGAAAGAATTAGGAAACCTGGACACAGAGCAGTTAAGTGTCTGGCATAAGGCTGTAGAGCAAATCAAGGAAATAAAACCCAGGTCTTCGGACACACGCTCAGTCTACTACAATACCTACTGGTGGTAATGCTCCATCCTCTCCGATTAGACCATTTTGCTTGGCTAATCTGAGTAAATTGGCTAATCTGAGTAAATAAGGTCTCCTTTCATCCTCCCAGAAAGAAGAATCTTCTCCTGACTATCACAACATTACAAAAAGTTTGAGGACAAGTGTGACATTTCCAGGTTAAGCATTATGCATTTCCTAATAAATGAAATTACTTGGCTCTGTCACTACACATAGAGAACCTTTTCATCAGCTCATCTAACAAGTAAACGACCCTGTAAAAAAACAAATAAAAAAAGTTGAGGCTATTCTGACTGAAGATGACCTGCAGGCTAATCCTAGACACATCAGAATCCCATGGGTAAGGATTTGCGATTGGTTGGGTGGCTGAAAACTTTGAAGACTGTATTTAGAATTAGAATCAGTGAATAAATAAATGGCGGTGTTATTTTTCTAGGAGCCCAGCTAGAGAGAGATAACGCTGGCTTCAGTCAATGGAAATTTCACATTTTCTTGCCTCCTCCCCAAAAAAGGTTAAATAAATAAATAAATCATATCAGATTTCGCCTCCTCCACAACTTTTGTTTCTTTTTTCGGTTTGTTTTTCTTAAATCTTTCTCGATTTTAGGGTATGTCTACACAGCAAAGTTATTTCAGAATAACGACCATTATTTTGAAATAACTATGTGAGCGTCTACACCACCATTCCGTTATTTCGAAATTATTTTGAAATAAGGGGCGGCTTATTCCGAAATCTGTAAATGTCATTCTGTGAGGAATAATGCCTATTCTGAAGGGAGTGGAGAAAAGCATAGTCTTTCCATGGGCAAGTTGTGAACAGAAAAATAAAATGTGTTGACTCAAGAAATTGTTACGAATTCCTCGCCTAGCTCAGGCTGCGGCTATGTTGTGGGCATCTAAGGAAAGAAGCTGATTTACCCGTTTTTGTGCTTTTGCTGAGAAACCATTAAATAGGGTTCCCACCGGTGAAAACAATTCGATGAGTCGTTGTCTGTCAAATAAATTGTAGCTAGCCTGCCTCTTTAAGCCTGCTTCTGCAATTACTATTGCAAGCCCTTCGCTGCAGTGGCATAGCCAGAAGGGGACACGTGGGCAATACTAGAGGGCAGGAGGGATTGGGCCACCTCTTCATAGACTCATAGACTTTAAGGTCAGAAGGGACCATTATGATCATCTAGTCTCACCCCCTGCACAGTGCAGGCCACAGAATCTCACCCACCCCTCCTAGAATAATCCTCTCACCTATAGCTCAGATATTGAAGCCTTCAAATACTTTGAAGGCCCCAACATGCAGAGAGTCCTTCAGCTGTGATCTGTGCCCCATGCTACAGAGGAAGGCGAAAAACCTCCAGGGCCTCTGCCAATCTACCCTGGAGGAAAATTCCTTCCTGACCCCAAATATGACAATCAGCTAAACCCTAAGCATGTGGGCAAGACTCACCAGCCAGACACCCAGAAAGTTCCCTATAGCAACTCCTATCATCCCTCCATTGACCTATTTCCAACTGATAATGAATGGTTAATTAGTTACCAAGATCATGTTATTTCATCCAACCAACCCCTTATCATAGAATCATAGAACTGGAAGAGACCTCAGAAGGTCGTCAAGTCCAGCCCCCCACTCTAGGCAGGACCAATCCCATCTAAATCAACCCGGCCAGGGCTTTGTCAAGCCGAGACTTAAACACCTCTAGGGATGGAGACTCCACTACTTCCCTAGGTAACCTATTCCAGTGCTTCACCACCCTCCTAGTGAAATAGTTTTTCCTAATATCCAATCTGGACCTCTCCCACCACAACTTGAGACCATTGCTCCTTGTTCTGCCATCTGTCACTACTGAGAACAGCCTCTCTCCATCCTCTTTGGAACCTCCCTTCAGGAAGTTGAAGGCTGCTATCAAGTCCCCCCTCACTCTTCGCTTCTGCAGACTAAACAGACCCAAGTCCCTCAGCCTCTCCTCGTAGGTCATATGCTCCAGACCCCTAATCATTTCAGTTGCCCTCTGCTGGACCCTCTCCAATGCTTCCGCATCCTTTTTGTAGTGGGAGCCCAGAACTGGACACAATACTCCAGATGTGGCCTCACCAAAGCCGAATAAAGGGGAATAATGACATCTCTGGATCTGCTGGCAATGCTCCTCTTAATGCATCCTAATATGCCATTAGCCTTCTTGGCTACAAGGGCACACTGTTGACTCATATCTAGCTTCTCATCCACTGTAACCCCCAGGTCCTTTTCTGCAGAACTACTACTTAACTGGTTGGTCCCCAGCCTGTAACTATGCTTGGGATTCTTCCGTCCCAAGTGCAGGACTCTACACTTGTCTTTGTTGAAACTCATGAGATTTCTAGTGGCCCAATCCTCCAATTTGTCTAAGTCACTCTGGACCCTATCTCTACCCTTAAGCGTATCTACCTCTCCCCCTAGCTTAGTGTCATCTGCAAACTTGCTGAGGGTGCAATCTATCCCCTCATCCAGGTCATTAATAAAGATATTGAACAAAACCGGTCCTAGAACCAAACCTTGGGGCACTCCACTAGAAACTGACCGCCATCCTGACATCGAACCGTTGATCACTACCCGCTGGGCCCGGCCTTCTAGCCATCTTTCTATCCATCTTACCGTCCATTTATCCAATCCACATTCCCTTAATTTGCTGGCAAGAATAGCGTGGGAGACCGTATCAAAAGCCTTGCTAAAGTCAAGGTATATAACATCCACTGACTTTCCTCCAACAAGTTGAGGGGGTAGTGGGGGATAGACACACTGGCCGGGGCACCCCGGGGTCAGGGATGCACCCTGAGAGCAGGGTCTATGAGCAGGGACTTGATCTATTTCTCTGCTTTCTGGCTGGGGTGCCAGGCAGGAGCATGGAGCAGCATGGGATAATCCCCAGCGCCCCAGCTAGAGCGCCTGGTGTAAAGGATAGGTCCCCACATTCAAATCCCACTCTTTGGTTGGCACACAGGCAGGAGCGGCCCTAGACGAGCTGCCGGCAACTGGCGCCCTAGGCGAAACGCGCGATCCGTGCCGCCACCTCCAGACCCCTCAATGGCCGTTTAATTTGGCGCCCTAGAGGACCACCTAGTTCGCGCCTATGGACGGTTCGCCACTGCACAATGGACAGGCAGGAAGAGCGGAGCAAACACAGGGGCAGGAGGAGAGCCAGGGGAGGGGAGGGGTGAGGCTACAGGGGTGGGTCTGGATGCAAAGTGGGTGAGTCATGGCCCCTACTTTATTGTGTGAATAGTCCCAAATGGGAAAAGTCACATGCTTACCTTTAAACAGGAGCAATAGAGATTGCAGGATCGAAGGCCTTCAGACCGTAAACTCTTTAGGGGCAGGAATCGATATCTGACTCTTTCTGTACAATACCTAGTACAATTGGGCCATGATCCAGATTGAGCACTACCGGAATACAAGTTATGGAATAAGTGATATATAATCCAGGCCTAATGTTATAACCTTTGTGATGAAAAACACTTATGCAAGTAGTCCCAGTCTCGTCTGTGCATCTACTCAGCTTGACCAAGTGTTCCTGAAATAGCCTTCAAGTGTTACAAAAACACATTGGCACTGACAGTGGCTGGGGATTCTTAAGCAACTGTCTCATAATGAAGCCTGTAGGCTCTCACATTTACCCCTTACTCACCTTGGAACAAACTCCCTCAACTGGGTTGTGTCTAGACTGGCCAGTTTTTCCAGAAAATCAGCCACTTTTCCAGAAAAACTTGCCAGCTGTCTACACTGGCCACTTGAATTTCCACAAAAGCACTGACTTCCTACTGTAAGAAATCAGTGCTTTTTGCGGAAATACTATGCTGCTCCCGTTCGGGCAAAAGTCCCTTTTGCGCAAAACTTTTGCGCAAAAGGGCCAGTGTAGACAGCTCAGATTTGTTTTCCGCAAAAAAGCTCCGATCGCGAAAATGGCGATCGGGGCTTTTTTTGTGGAAAAGCACATCTAGATTGGCCACGGATGCTTTTCCGCAAAAAGTGCTTTTGCGGAAAAGCGTCCGTGCCAATCTAGACGCTCTTTTCCAAAAATGCTTTTAACGGAAAACTTTTCCGTTAAAAGCATTTCTGGAAAATCATGCCAATCTAGACATAGCCCTTGTGTTAATCAATCAACAAAACTCCATTGACCTCAAGATTTGCACCAGCTGAAGACTTGACCCATGGTCTGTGCCAGCTACCCTGTTTTTACTAAACAATTTTTTTTTAATGAAGATGCCCTACGTGGTCAACGCAAAGAAAAATCCCTACACACTTATAGTAACTTCCCTTCCTTTGTGCTTACTAGGGCTGTTCTAGGTGGTTGCTCTGATGTGAATTCCTCTTGCATTTCTCCTCTAGTATTTTCTTGGTATGGACAAATGAAGCTTAAATAGACATCAATATTAAAATGCCTTCCTTGCCTCCTCTCTTCTCCCCCTCAAGCCATGCATGTGATCCAGCCTCATTACGGGACAGACGAGTTACTGTAGTAGCTTGGTCACAGTAGAGTTTTCTGAAACTGATGAGACACATGATAGAAAGATGTCAGAAAGCACCATCAAAGCCAGCTTTTCACAGGGCGACCTTGTTCGCACAGAGCCGTTTGTGGACTGCAGCATTAATCGAGTCTTATCAGGCCAAGGGAGGAAAGCCTTAAACAACCAAGATAAATAATAATAAAAAACCCCTCTGGCTGTTATCTAAAGTGTGGCAGAAGGGAACAACGAATTTGGGCCTTCTAGAGGTAGCCAGGGTTTTTAGTGACTGACATGCTCAGCATGTAGGAATGTAAAGGAGATGAGGAGGGGTTGTAGAGAAAAGCTATCCCAGGTAGACACAAGGTCGTTTTCACTTTCTTCTCAGTGGTTGCATCAGAACTGCATTCCAGACTGAGTACTGAAAGCGGTTTCCGGGTTCTTTCCCTCATAGAATTTGCATTCCCAATTCATTCCCTGCCTGGACTGTCTACCTACCTCAAATACATCACCATGGTAACTAAGCGCCAAGGGTCTAGGACGGAGTTCATTGAAGCCATTTGGAAGACTTCCATTGGCTTCTGTTGGTTTTGGGTCAGGCTTCAGAACCAAGCATAGGTGTTTGTTCTACTCAGCGTCAATTAGGCCTCAACTAGAATAGTATGTCTAGTTCTGGGTACCAAGTTTCAAGAAGGATGTGAATGAACTGAAGAGAATCCAGAGAAAAGCAACAAAAATTACTAAAGGCCTGGAAAATGTGTTCTATGAGGAAAGATTGAAAATACTGGGTTTATTTAGTCTACAGAAGAGAAGATTGAGGAGGGACATAACAGTTTAAGTTCATAAAAGTTTGTTACGAGGAGAAAGGAGAAAAATTGCATTTATCAACATTGCATTTAATCCCAACTAAAATGGTGGATCGAAATTAGCTGTTGAGAAAGGTCTTGGAGACACGGTGGATAGTTCTCTTTAAACATTGATTCAGTTTGCTATGCCAGTCAAAAAAGCAAACCATGTTAGGAATCATTAAGAAAGGGAAAGATAATAGGACAGAAAATATCATATTGCTACATATAAATCCATGGAATGCCTACATCTTGAATACTGCATGCAGATGTGGTTGCCCCATCTTGAAAAAAAAAGAACAGATATTAGAATTGGAAAAGGTTCAGAAAAAAAGCAACAAAAATGATTAGAGGCATGTAACAGCTTCCATACGAGGAGAGATTAATAAGGCTGGGGACGTCTCAGTTTGGAAAACAGATGAGTGAGGGGGAGATATGAGAGGCCTATAAAATCATGATGGGTGTGGAGAAAGTAAAGAAGGAAGTGTTATTTACTCTTGCTCAATACAAGAAATAAAGGTCGTAGGATGAAATGAATAGGCAGCAGGTTTAAAATGAAAGGTAGTATTTTTTCATTCACACAACATACAGTCAGCCTGTGGAATTGTTTGCCAGAGCATGTTGTGAAGGCTAAGACACTTGTTTTTAGAACCCTATAATGAGTAGTCCTGTAGCACTAAGGCCTGGTCTACACTAGGATCTTAGTCCGAAATAACCTCCCCAAGGTGGAATTTGTAAGCCATGCTTCCACACTGCCAAGCCTGTTATTCTGGAATAAGAGGCTTAGGAATTTGAACTCTGAATCTTGCTTTTCATGAGGAATAATTCTAGTCCCGAACTTGTACGTCTGAAATAATGTTTGTGTGGATGCTCTGGTGCCGCTAATTTGAACTAATTGGCCTCCAGGAGCCCTCCCGCCACTCCCCAGCGTGCTTCCTGGAGCTCTGAGTCTGTGGTAATGCATCCACATTAACAGAGCCTGCATCAGACTGCGTTCAATTCATCCGCATAGTGAGGACACAGAACTTCGAATTTGTAAAAACTCGTGCCCAGAAGTTGAATTTAGTAAATTCAAAATCTCCTAGTGCAGGTAAATCCTGCAAACCTCCTTGCAGGAGGCATAAGGGATCTGTCAAAAAAGGCTTTCTTTCTCGACAGATCCCCCTCTAGACTGCCGCTTTTTGGCGACAAAGTGCTGAGTCGGCAAAATGCGGCAGCCATTTTTATGCAAATTAGGCACGGGATAGTTAAATCCTTGCCTCATTTGCAATGTCGACCTGCCTAACCTGCATCCCTCTGCCGACAGAGGGATGCAGTCTAGACATACCCTGAGTGATTATCTTCAAGAACATATGGAAGACTGGAGAAGGGGAAATATCACATTTATCTTCAAAGAAAGGGAAGGAGGAGGACTTGGGGAATCACAGGCCAGTCAGCCTAACTTTGATACCCAGAAAAATACTGGAACAAATTATTAAACAGTCTGTTTGCACAAAGTTAGAGGATAAGTAATAGCCTTCTCAAGAACAAATCATGCCAAACCAATCTAATTTCTTTTTTGGACAGAGTAACTGGCTGAGTGGATAGGGAAGAAGCAGTAGATGTGATATATCTGGATTTCAGGAAGCCTGTTGAGAAAGTTTGATGTGACAAACTAGGGAAATATGGTCTGGATGAAATTACTGTGAACTAGACACAGAACTGGTTGGAAAAAGAATATCTATCAATGATTTACAGTCACACTGGGAAGGATATATTAAGTAGGTGCCCATGGGGGGGTCTGTCTTGACTCCGGTATTATTCAATATTTTCAGTAAGGAGTTGGATGATGGGTCTGAAAGTATGATTATAAAATTTGTGGCTGAGGCCAAGCTGGGGGAGGTTGAAAACACTCCAAAGGACAGGATTAGAATTCAAAATAAGCTCGATAAATTGGAGGGTAAGTCTGAAATCAGCCACATGAAATTCAATAAAGACAGGTGCAGAGATTGAAACTCTCTAGTCCAGCACGGTCTGGCATGATTTTAGTTAGCCGGATGTCCACTTATCGTGGGTGTGGCCAAGTTTGCCACAGTCCCATAAAGTGTGTTTACAGCAACTAGTCCTGGCTTTGTTCTGTGCTGTTATTTACCTTTAATTTACCCCTAAGAGCCCCGTAAGCAGTGGCAGTGTTGGAAATCCTGTAAGACAACATTGACTTCCCGTGGTTTGGCAAATTCTCTGGTTCGGCACTGGTCAGGTCCCAGGGGTGCCGGACTAGAGAGGTTCAATTTATACACTTAGGAAGCAAAAATAAAATACACCAGTACAGAATAGGGGATAATGGACTGGGCAGTAGTGCTGCTGAAAAGGATCTGGGGATTATCGTGGATCACATATTTGAACATGAACTAGCAGTGTGATGCTGTTGCAAAAAAGGTGAATATAATTCAGGGCTGTGTTAAGAAACTCATCATATATAAACCCTAAAGCAGAATTGTTCTGTTCTACTCGGCACTGGTGCACTTTCAACTGAAGCATCTAGAACTGGATGTCATCAGAGACAGGACATGGTACTCAGTGGACCATTGGTTTGATGAAGTGCAGCAGGGGCTGAAGGCATGTGCCTATTTCCCCCTTCCAGCGAGGGCTGGCTCACAACATTTTGGCACCTGAGGCGGGGAGCTCAAATGATGCCCCCATGCCCCCTTTTCTCCTGCCTTGCCTGTTATGTCTCTTGTGCCCTCCTTCCTTCAGCACAGCACTCCCCCATCTCTGTGCATCCACAGCAGAGAGAATACACATGCACCAGCAGCAGACACAATTTTCTAAACTCTGGGTCCTAGTGGCACCCCCTCCTCCAATCTGGCACTTGAGGTGGACGCCTTAGTTCGCCTAATGGCAAGGACAGCCCTGCTTCCACCATATCTTAGGGTATGTCTACATTACCACCCTAGTTCGAACTAGGGTGGTTAATGTAGGCAACTGAAGTTGCAAATGAAGCCCGGGATTTGAATTTCCCGGGCTTCATTTGCATCTTGCCAGGCGCCGCCATTTTTAAATCCCGGCTAGTTTGGACTCCGTGCCCGCAGCTACATGCAGCACGAACTAGATAGTTCGGATTAGGCTTCCTATTCCGAACTACTGTTACACCTCGTGGATGCAAATGAAGCCCAGGAAATTCAAATCCCGGGCTTCATTTGCAACTTCGGTTGCCTACATTAACCACCCTAGTTCGAACTAGGGTGGTAGTGTAGACATACCCTGAATTATCTCCAAGGCTGGCATCTGTGTTAGCTCTGAGAATGTCCCATCCTTTCCCCCTCTGCCCAAGAGACAATTCACGTCTCCTGATGGCCTTTAACGTGCAAACGTTCAAATGTTTGACGACTGGAACAGGCGCATTGCAAGCTGGAAAAGTGATTTATCCAGCGATGTTATTAATTAAAGTTACGTGTTCGGAAGGTTATGGAATCTCATTACTCAAATAGAAAGCAGCATTTGCATTTTGCCCACGGGAAAGGAAAGAGCTCTTCTTAAACATATTCCCACCCAGGTCCCTCCTCTCTCACCGTTGCTGCCACCCCAGGCCAACCTGCATCCGTGTCACCACTGGGCCTTGACATTGGCTAAAATATTTTTCTTTTGAGCTTTTCACAACAGCATCACCCTGTTGATTCAAATTCAATTTGTGATTCCCCTCAGAGCCCCCAGAGCCCTTTCTGCCAGGCCCGCTGATGGGGGTGGAGGAAGGGACAACTGACGTGGGATCTAGTGATACAAAAGGGCCCGGAGATCCCAGCCACCAGCGTGGAACCCGGCTCAGGCTCTGCTGTCTCCCCCACTTGGGGCGTGCTCGGGCTCTGCTGTTCCCCCCCGCCTCCGCCTACGGCGTGCTTGGGCTTTGCTGCCCTCCCATGAGCTACTGCTCTCTCTCCCCTGCACCCCCTCCCAGCCTGCTGGGGAAGTGGCAGAGTTGAATCTGGCGGGGACAGTCGGAGTTTCTACTCTCCCTCCCCACCCTGCCCGTGGGAAGCCTGGCCTGGTGCTGCAGCTGCGCTGGGTTCCCCGCTACATGGGTGGGGTGTGTGTGTGTTGAACTGAGCTCTGCACCCCCCCATCCCCACCCCAAGGAACAAGAGTGTGCTCCCTGGAGGCTTTCCCTGCTGCAGCAGGGTGCCAAGCCAGGTAAGTGTCCCCCGTCATGCCCAGACCCTGCGCCCAACCCTTCTCACTCCCCTCCCCATGCCAAGACCCCACATTCCCAGCTTGCTCTGACACCCTGCCCCAAGTCCCCTCCTGCACCCTCCCTCCTGGCCAGACACCCTTCCCTGAGATCCTCCTCTACTCCCTCCTGGCCAGACACCCTGCTCTGAGATCCTCCTCTACCCTCCCTCCTGGCCAGACACATGACCTTATTTAGCATTTGTTCATTATTATCCTTACTTTTTTGTGGTCTACATTTTCATCTCCATGTACCAGACTATTATTAGGGCAGTCTTCCTGGGGGTGTCGTGGCGCTTCAACCCCCAGGTCTCCCAGGACTGGTGGTTTGTTTTGGTTTTTTTCACTTAACAAAAAATCCTTGGTGTTCCCCAGGAAAAAAAAAATTGTCTGGTGTTCCTCAGTCTTAAAATGTTTAAGAAACACTGATTTACCGGATTGAATTCAATGGGCTTGACCATTGGACTGAACCAGAGTTGGAGTGTAAGAGAAAAAGTAGATTACTTGGGGTTGCCCAGTCATCAAAGCAGCGCCCCAAGAAAATCTCAAAGTTGCTCTACTTTACATTACACGAGATGGCTTACAAAAACTATTTTGGCAGCCAGAGGTCATACGGCATTCCCTGGTGCGGCTTCTCTTCATTAGCTGCATCCCCCTACACATCTGTGGTGGGAGGAGTGTGTGGGAAGACTGTACACCTCTGAACGATTTCTCTATGCAGGGAGAATCCACCACTCTCCAGTATTTCTGGCTGCTTAGTGATAGTAAACCAGTGCAGAGCAGCTACAGAAACTAACGCATAGCTAAGAATTTGGGCTGATGGAATTCTCTGCGTATGTCTACACTACAAAGTTAACTCGAAATAACAGCAGTTATTTCGAATTAACTTTAATAGCGTCTACACAGACAAACTGGTATTTCGAAATAAATTTGAAACAGTGGAGCCCCTATTTCGAATTTGGTAAACCTCATTCTACAAGGAGTAACACCAAATTTGAACTAGCTATTTCGAATTAAATGCTGTGTAGACCCTTAATTCGAAATAGGGGCCTCCGGCCCTTCCCAGGGAGCCCTGGTGGCCACTCTGGGCACAACCAGGAAAGCTTACTCTCCTATTCCCCTGCCCCAGAGACATTAAAGGGGCAGGCCCTGGCCACCGGAGCCCCTGACCGATTGGCCCCAAAACATGAGCCAGCAAGCCACTGGCAGCCAGCCCTTCACCGCTCCCCAGGAGCAGTCTGCCAGCTTGGAGCCTGACAGGGGCTGGAGAAGGTGGGAGCCTTCCTGGTCCAGGGTGGAGATCATGGACCTTATTCAGTTTTGGGGGGGATGCCCCCAATGTCCATGATCTCCACACTAGACGGAGGAATGCAGCCGTGTATGGCAGAATAGCTGCCAGCCTGGCCACCAAAGGCCACATGCGAACCCGGGAGCAGGTTAGCATGAAAGTCAGGTTTGTCAGGCGAGACCCCCAACCCTGAGCCCTGAGCTTCCCCTCCCCCTTCTTCCTCATGCTTCCCCCTTCCAGCTCCCTCCTCCCAGGTTTTCCCCTCCCCTCTCCCACCCTCTGTCTTCTCCTCTCCCACCTCCTTTTCCAAGTCTCCCCAGAGGTTCATCTCCAGCTGGGCTGATGCAATGACCCCACGAGACGCACTGATGTGCCGAGGGGCAGCTCTGGCTCCATGTGGTCGAGTGCGGTGGTGTCCTGAGTTCGGGCACTCAGGGCACTCCAAGACAGGACTGCTTTGCTGTCCCTCATCGAGGTAGACAAGCAAGCGGGGAACCCTGAGAACTGTCTGTCCGGGGTGGGGGTAGGGTCACTTTAAGCACAGAGCTCAGTTAGCCTCAGGCATCAGCCCCACACACTAAGTCCTACCCTGATGCCCTGCCGGCACTGGTTCCGGCCAGCCTTAATTTCGGTTCAGGGTCCACTCAGTGTGGACGTGCTATTTCGAAATCGTTTTTGTGTATAGATGCGTTATTTCGAATTAGCTTAATTCTAATTAACTATTTCAATTAAGTTAATTCGAAATAGCACTGTAGTGTAGACATACCCTGAGTCTCACAAGAAACTGGGTTTCCAGGATCTTGTGTCAGGTTGGAGCAATATTTCTGTCTTTCTGACCAGCACACCCAGTGTCCAAGACAACTCACGAAGTACGACCAAGACGTTTCTGAGAGCTTCTTATCTTGGGCCTGTTACTCAGAGGGAAATAGACTGATAAATCTTCCTGAGGGAGATGATTTTAAAGGCCCACTCCTGATTTGTACCTTCTGAACTCACTGGCCTAAAACCCAAGTGCCTGGATTCATAGTCTATAAGGCCAGAGGCCCTAGTGTGAATATTTAGTCTGTTCTGTTGTAGAAGACAACTCACACCGCTTCCCTACCAGATCATGCATGTTACCAGACCAGAGAGCCCAGGTTAGGAGAGTTTCAACCTGTATTGTGCTGCATTTGTTTTTTTCTGGTCTCTGTTGCTGTCTGATTACACATTTCCAGTTCCAAATGAGGTGTGTTATTGACCGGTCAGTTCGTAGCGATAGTGTTCATAACCAATTACATGGGCTACTGGCTCTCTCATACCCTGGGAATTCTCATCTGAGCCAATCTGGCTGCTTTCTGGTCCTATAGATACCACCAGTGTGGCACCAAAGTGCCAGGACACAGGAGGAACATAACTCCTGACGCTCAGACCTGAGAGTCTCTGAGGCCCTTCAGGACTGGAATCAAAATTCAGTGGCCTCCCTTGGAGCCTGCACAAGTCGTAGTTGCCTGTTCCCAGCTGCCTATAGGCAGGAGTGTGGTCCAGAAACAGATGCACTGAGGCCCCTCACCTGCTCCTGCCCCCCTGAGCTCCATCCTGATATATAGGGCTTGCCTGAGGATCCCCAGAAGGCAGCCGGTTGTGCAGGACTCTGTGTTGTCCACGGTAACAAAAGTCTGTCTAAGCCTGTTACATAAAATTGTTTATGAAAATCAGCAAAAGTTGAAAGCCAACAGACTAGGGAAAACTGGATTGTTTCAGTTGAAAGAACTGTGTTCAGAGCCCTGCAAGGCTCCTAAAAGAGTTGTGGGTTGGCATGAGACCAGACTGAGAGATTTTAGCAATGGGAGGAAATACTTATAGATGAAAAGTCTCAGGGGGGCAGCCAAGTATTAAAGACTGTAGCTTTAATACACTTATTAGATCATGATCTTTTGTGGGTAAAACTCATCAGATGAGTTGGAGTGGAAATGACAAAATCCAGGGTCTATATAACAGCAAAAGAAGTTACCTGTCAATTGTAGAACCAATGTTAATGAAGCTAATGAAGTCAGGTGGCATGTATCTCATTCATAGCATTTGATGTGGAGATGCTACAAAGGTGGGAAAATTGCCTTTGTAGTGCGTTAACCAGTTTAGACCTTTATTCAAACCTAAGTTGATAGTGTTGAACTTCTAAATGAACTTCATTCAGCTGTCGCTCTCTGTAATCGGGTGATTCCATTTTTTTGTTGAAGAATGGCGACTTTTAAATTCAGTATTGAATGTTCAGGGTGGTTAAAATGTTCCCCTAAAGGTTTGTGCATGTTACCATTCCTGATGTTTAATTTGCGTCCATTTATCCCTGGTGCAGAGACTGTCTGGTTTGGCCAACATACATGGCAGTGGGGCATTGCTGGCACTTGATGGTATATATAACATTCATGGATGTGCAGGTGGATGAGCCTCTGATGGTGTGGCTTATGTGGTTAGGTCCTGTGATGGTGTCACTTGCATCGATGTGTGGACAGAATTGGCAATGGGGCTTGTTGCAGGGGTAGGTATCTGTGGTGTGGTAGGTGTTTGCTTCAGGTTGGAAGGCTGTCTGTCAAGACAAGCTCAACAAGAAAGATAAGAGAACGCTATTAGGGCTTCACCTATAGCCCCCATCTTAAACCTCTCCAGCACATCACGGACAATCCACAATCACCAACAATTCTGGAAAACGAACCCTCACTTTCCCTTTCCCAGGACTTGGGAGACAGGCCTGTCCTTGCCTACAGACAGCTCCCCAGTCTGAAGCAAATACTCACCAGCAGCACACACCACACTGCAGATACACTTACCCAGGAACCTACCCCTGCAACAAATCCCTGGTTTAGTATCTTAGGGGGGGAATAACACTAGGCTGTGTCTACATTGGCACCCTTTTCCGGAAAAGGGATGCTAATGAGACACTTCGGAATTGCAAATGCCCCGGGGGATTTAAATATCCCCCGTGGCATTTGCATGAACATGGCTGCCGCTTTTTTCCGGCTCGGGGTTTTGCCGGAGAAAAGCGCCAGTCTAGACGGGATCTTGCGGAAAATATACCCTTTTTCAGAAGATCCCTTATTCCTACTTTCAAGCAAAACCCCGAGCCGGAAAAAAGCGGCAGCCATGTTCATGCAAATGCCGCGGGGGGATATTTAAATCCCCTGTGGCATTTGCAATTCCGAAGTGTCTCATTAGCATCCCTTTTCCGGAAAAGGGTGCCAATGTAGACATAGCCCTAGTGTTTGGCAGAGGGGTGGGGTGTGTGTGCTCTATTTCTCAGCAGTGTGACCTGAATTTGGTGTTCTCAGGTGTGAAAGCATGATTACTACAGCTTGTCTACATGGATGAGGGCCAGAGCCGGGATGACAATCTTGCCTTCCATCTTGGCCATTCCAGGGACATGCTCACTCTTCCTCTTTCTCCCTGGAGCAGCCAGAAGCAATGCCTTCAAAGGCTCCTTATGCATCTTGGGCTCCTCCTTCAGCCCAGACTATGTGACATCAACCTACCTCCATGGAATCAGCTGAGGTCATCCTTCTGTATAAGAGTAATAGAGATGTAGCCGTGTTAGTCTGGTCTTGCTGAAACAAAAGACAGGACAATGCAGCACTTTAAAGACTAACAAGACGGTTTATTAGGTGATGAGCTTTCGTGGGCCAGACCCACTTCCTCAGATCAAATTGTGGAAGAAAATTGGCATGACCATATATACCAAAGGATACATACTAATCAGGTGGTTCCTTAATTTCTTGGATAGTGTGAAGCAGAGTCTCTCACTGTAGTCAGTACAGTATGTTGATCTTAATGGGCCTTAACAAAGATGCTAATTATCTTACCCATTACAAAGATAGCTTCCCCAATTATCACCCCTAATATCATTATCTCATGGACACTTACCTTCCCCCTCCCCCCCAACTCCGGTTCTAAAATCTGATTTGTCAATTTTATATGTGTTCACTTTTTTTTTATTGTATCCCTTTGGTATATATATATATGGTCATGCCAATTTCCTTCCACAATTTGATCTGAAGAAGTGAGTCTGGCCCATGGAAGCTCATCACCTAATAAACCATCTTGTTAGGCTTTAAAGTGCTGCATAGTCCTGTCTTTTGCTTCTGTATAAACACACACAACACAGAGAAGAGAAGATCTGTAATGGGGCCTGAATAATTGGCACAACAATCTATCTTTTGGACACAGAGATCCCCTGTTGAATTCTTTGACCACCAGTGATGCCTATTGATGTGGGTATAAAGAAAGGCAACACAACCTCTTGTATTCAAACAGGCTTGCTGTGATGGTTCCTCCCCTGTGATACTTTATGAAATTGATGCATGGATGCAAATATGTATAACTCCAAGATACTTTAGACAAAATGCCTTGTGTAACCTCTCGATTTTAATGTCAGAGTCTGTTGGATCTGTATATATTACTTTGGTGTATGTATCATTCTTGTCTGCAAAGTTCGAAATAGGGAGTATGGACTGCTTTATGGTTTTACGTGTGCAAATGGAAGCTGTCACCAGCTTCCCTCAGTGTCTGGGTGATCACCTGTAAACAGCCCCTTTTGTCCTTTCAGTCTAAGCAATGGTTGGTCTTAGGAAGACTCCGACTGGTGGGATCTGACCAGGTAATTTTCCCTGGAAGGGAAGAATGTGAAACAAAGAATTCCCACATAAAAGGAAGGCTCTTTAAGGTGCAAAGTTTTCAGGTTGTCTTTGGGCGGCAGGTCACTCCCAAGAGAATAAACCAGAGACCCCCAGGGGAAAGAAATTTTCCCTGGTTTGGAAGCTTAGCTGAAATAAGAACCATTCTATGGTAAGTTTGTAGTAAGTTTTAGGGTGTTAGAACTAGCTATGCATTTCTTGTTATTTTAAATTTGTAACTCACTTTGCTCTGCCTGTTTCCACTTACAACTGCTTACATCCGACAGCTTGTACTTGATAAAATCATATTTATTTACTATCAAGCCCAGTGTAAATAATTGTTACCTGGGGGAGCAATCAGTGTGTCCATTCCCCCTTTCATACTTAAAGGGGGGCTTACCCGAATGATGTATCTGGGGTTCGGATCCCATTTGGGGAGTGGGTTCCCTGGAAGCTGGGCTCAAAACTGCCCTCTCCTCAGACCTGAAGAGGTTCGGTGTCTGTATTGCTCTTTGGGGGGGAGGCAGTGATCTCAGCTCTGTGCCTTGGCTCGGGGAGACGAGGTGAGCCGGCCCAGCAGGACAGGGTGGTGAAAAATCCCAGAGAACAAGGAGGAGAGTATCAGTGGCTTTGTCAGCAACCCAGGATGCAACCCCAAAGGGTCTTCCGTGACCGCACCCCGTCACACTAATGTCCTAAGATTTGGCACAGCCCATGGTCCTGTTATTAATATGGGGACATATGCTGTGGAGAAGATGAGCTAGGGTGGAGTCCCCTAACCCTCCCACACTGGTCTCCTCCAGTACATCGTATGAATTCCTTCCTGAGTCTCCCAAGTGATATCATCTCTCCTTTTATCTGTCCCACAGATGCGCTTTGATTTTTGCCTTGCCTGCCTGGCTATGCCTCATCGATTTGCTAAGCTGCATTTCCTCCGTTAAACCTCCCATTCATTTTCTTTCATTTTTTATTTAATCTTTGAAGAGAATCAAAACATTGTCTGTGGCAGAAAAATCAAGTTTGTTTTCTCTGGCCAAGAGCTTCAAGAGGCAACAGCTGCCCCTTTATATTCTGGTGACCTTTCAAAACAGGAGAGAGGAAGAGGAGTTACCAAAGTGAGTGACTTTTTGTTGAGGTCACAGCAATGCACCAGGAGGCACTAGACCAGGGTTCAAGCCACAGCTCTGCTACTGATCACCTGGGTGACCCTGGGCAAGTCACTTCTCTCTGTCTCAGTTCCCCAGCTGTAAAATGGAATTAACGATGCTTCTCGTTTAATTAAATTGTTTTGCACAAGGGACTGCCTTTACAATATGCCTGTACATCGTCTAGTACAAAGGGGCTTTTGGTCACCACGTACGCCTCCGGAGGCTATGCTGGTACATACAGAAACTCCCTATGATAGAGAGAAAAAAGTTCTTTCATGGTGAATGTTACTAAGAAGACAATGTAAACAAGGGGTTTAAACAAGTTGAGGAGACCCGGGGTGAGCTATGTTGTGCTGTTACCTCATTTGACACTGGTACAACTCCATTGGTTTCAACAGGGAATCAGTCCATAGGCTTCTTTCTAAAGACTGGGACTTGATGAAAATGAGACTAGTTGCAGTCTATAAAAAGCAGGCGTCTGAGGTTTTTTAGGTGTTTTCTTGTTTCTGAAATTTCTCGGGACGTATATGTGTGTGTGTGGGGGAAGGGAATGGACCATATCATTGACTCTTCTAGTCTAATATCCCTCCTCTGGCTGTACCTGTTACAGAATATGCTGAAACTCACCCAATGTATCTGGCTGCTTAGATGATGAGATTGAGGGGAAATTCCTTCCTGAGCGCTTACCAGGCAATCAAGATCAGATCAGAAGTGTTTGGCCATATCTCTGCTAGCACCTGTAACACTGGTTATTATTACTGGCCACAAAATAAAGTTTTCCCTATAGTAATATTAGGTTCTATGTGCTGGGCGCTTAATTCTCCATTTTGAAGCAAGTTGTATGCATACCTAATGGCAGAGTAGGGAAGAGATTTGGGGTTCAGATCCCATTTGGGAAGTGGGTTCCCTGGAAGCTGGGCCCCAAACTGCCCTCTCCTCAGACCTGAAGAGGTTCGGTGTCTGTATTGCTCTTTGGGGGGGCGGGGAGGCAGTGATCTCAGCTCTGTGCCTTGGCTGGAGACGAGGTGAACTGGCCCAGCAGGACAGGGTGGTGAGAAGACCCAGAGAACAAGGAGGAGGGTATCAGTGGCTTTGTCAGCACTCCGGGATGCAGCCCCAAGGGGTCTTCTGTGACTGCACCCCATCACACTTGTGTCCTAATATTTGGGGCAGCCCTTGGTCCTGCTATTAATATGGGGCATGTGAGCAGAGCAGAAGTGGGGAAGTCCATCCACGAAGCACTCAGAGTTTGGAAAAAAAATTCTCTAGCGGAACACTTTTTTTGGGGGGTAGTAATCAGGTGGGGAACAGCTGTCCGACGTCCCATGGAGCCTCAGTCCCACTGGCGGCCGGCCGGCAGACTTCAGAGCACCCTGAGAGCCAGGTGGGCTGCCCATAGTCAAAGAGACGGAGAGCCAAGGCACCTTGGCATTTTGCCGGGTAAATTACCATGGAGCTGGCAACGGTGGAAACCCAAGGGCTGCCAAGAAGCCGTGACCCTTGGGACTTTGGGAGCCAAGACTCTCATGCTTCCAGGCTCTTGGCTCCCTGTCGGCCCACCAGGATGGTTGCCAAGGAGCCATGTGGGCAAAACTGGCAGGAAATCAAGCAGGAAGCAGCCTGGCCTGCATGGTTTAGAATCTGCCCGGCAGGATGGATCCTGTCACAGCTCTGCCTAGCTTCCGTTGGAATGTTGACACAGTCGACGCGTTCCTGTGGAATGTTTCGATTTTGATGAACTGGCATGTTCGGAAAATCATGGGCTCATAGAAGCGTAGAGCTGCTTTGCGAGTCCCTTGTGCTGAGCAGGATCAGTTTCTCTGAGGCTGGCCCTAACTGGTGTTTGTCTAACCTGTTCTTAAAAACCTCCAGTGATGGGAAATCCCCAACTTCCCTTGGAAGCCTATTCCAGAGCTTACCTATCTGTATAGCTAGAAAGTTTTTCTTAGCTCTTCCTTGCTACAAGCTAAGCCCATTAATCTTGTCCTACCTTCAGTGTACATTGGGAACAGTTGATCACCATCTTAACAGCCCTTAACAAATTCTAAGGACTGCTATCAGGTCCTCATGCTGTTTTATATTCAGTTTTCTTAACCTTTCCTCAGGTGTCAGTCTTTCTAAAACTATTTTCTTTTTTATTACTCTCCTATGGGCCCTCTTCAATTTCTCCTCATCTTTCTTGAAGTGTGGCACCCCAAACTGAACACAGTGCTCCAGCTGAGTCCTCACTAGTGTCAAGTAGAGTCAAACAATTACTTCCTATGTCTTTCATATAGATATATGTTAATATGTCCCAGAATAAGATTTGCCTCTTTCATGTTGGCTCACGTTCCACTTGTGATCCATTATAATCCCTAGATTCTTTTCCTTTAGTACTACTGCTTTGTCAGTAATTCTCCATTTCTGAACTGGCATATTTAATTTTTCTTTCCTAAGTGTAGAACTTTGCACTTGCCTTTATTGAATTTCATCTTGCCGATTTCAGACTAACTCTCCAATTTATTAAGATCATTTTGAATTCTATTCCTGCCCTACAAAGCGCTTGCAACCCCTCCCAGTTTGGTGCCACCCACAAGTTTCTTAGTCATACTTTTTGATCCATCATCTGACTTATTACTGAAAATATTGACTAGGATTAGACTTGGGAGAGATCTCTGCAAGACTCTAGTAGCTATGTCCTTCCAGTTCTGTTCCACTGGAAAATTTCCAGCTAACTCTAACTGTAATGATAAATTTATTGGTAGTATGTTATTCAGCAACTAGATGTCTGTATGTGCTGTATAGAATTCTAGATAGGGTGTGGGCCCTGGTACACAAGGGAGATAAAGCTGGGTCTCAAGTTGTCTGGAAACTAGTTGATTAGTTGTAATAAATGCCTCCTATTTAACATGAACTGTGATTCCCTATGTCATCCATGTCAGGATATGTTTGTACACAAAGTGGAAATTAATGTTAAATTCTCATCAGCCCTTGCTATTATTGTTACAGTAGCAATTAGTGGCCCCAGACGAGGTTAGGGTCCAATGTACTAGTGCTGCACATGCAGAGAGTAAGAGACCAACCCTCCCTCCCCTGAACTCCTTGCCAATGTAAATAGACAAGAAAGGAAAAATCACTTCACCTCTCTGTTTTGAACTAAGTCACACAGCAACTCAACGGCAGAGGGGGGAACAGAATCTAGGTCCTCTGTGGCCTACACTTCTTCTGTGCTCACGAACAACTGTCCACTGATGATCTTTGGAGAGGCTATGGACCAGATCCTGTGAGGCACTCAGCCTGTAGCAAGAGGAGGCAATGGATGTGGCATCATGCATGCATTCTATAAAGTCAAAAGACATCTTTGCATTGACACTGGTAGGAGTTCTATAATCCAACTGTTAACAGCTGTTTTTGGATACAAATTCCTTCAGACCTAGGCCCATCTGTCCCCTAAACCAGACTCAGGGCTTATCTTCACTAAATGGAAGATCGCTGCTTCCACAATGGATCTTCTGGAGTTTGATTTAGCGAGTCTAGTTAAGACTCGCTAAATCAAACTCAGAGGGCACCCCCACCAGTATCCAGTACTCCTCCTTTTGCAAGGAGTAAGGAAGCTGATGCATCAGCCTCCCACCATGGGGATGCTGCCAAGATCGGATTAAGGTAAGCCAACTCCAGCTATGTATTTTAAGCCAAGCTGCTGGGTCTGGTGTAGACCTGGCCTCCGCTATAGATTTTCACTCCTACATGCCCTTGTCTGTTTGTCTCCCCAAATACAATTGCCCATGCAGTTTGTCATTCTACAAATAAATTGTTGGCTGCCTTCACTTGGCTGACGATGTCTTTATGAGCTGGAAGGTCAATAAATACAATCCAGAGCAATTTATTAACCAATAAAACCACATTCACTGCATCATAAAACCTCCTGCGACAGCTGCCAGAAGGGTCTCTGATGCCTTCAGCAGCACGCTTCCCAATGGACGCCTTTGATTATCTCCTCCCCGGCCTCCTATCTACGTCCATGCTCCATCCAGTCACTACACAGGGAGTAAGCAGACGCTTGGCACTGTTTCCTGGATCATGCTGAATAAAAGTCAAGTGATCGAGGATTGACAGTGGATTAAAGCCAGAGCAACCCTGAGGCGGTTCTGGAGCCAAACTAGTTTGGTAGAGAGTGGGATTTAGAAAGGTGGGGGGCTCCTTCAGTCCTCCCATGCCTCTCTATAAATCTGTGGTACAGCCACACCTTGCATATTGCAGGCAGATTTGGTCATCCCATCTGTAAAAGGATCTATTGGAATTGGAAGGGGCAGAGAAGGTCAATAAAAACTGATTGAGGGACTGAAATAGCTTCCATATGAAGAGAGATTAAAAAGATGGGGACTTTTCATCTTGGAAAAGAGATGACTAAGCGTGTGTGAGTGGGGATATGATACAGATTTATAACATTTTTGGCTTGGAGAAAGTGAACGAGGAAATGTTTATTTCACATAACACAATAATGAGGGGTCACCCAAGGAAATGAATAGGCAGCAGATTTAAAACAAACAAAAGGAAACATCCGGGTTGATTTAATTGGGATTAGTCCTGCCTAGAGCAGGGGGCTGGACTTGATGACCTTCTGAGGTCTCTTCCAGCTGTATGGTTCTATGATTCTATGATCCTCATACAACACACAATCAATCTGTGGAACTCCCTGCCAGGGGAAGTTGTGCAGACTAAAACTACAAAAAGGTTCACAATAGAACTAGATAAGTTCATGGATGATAGCTCCACCCATGGCTACTAGCCAGGATGCTCAGGGATGCAACTGCATGCTTTAAATATCCCCAGCCTTTCTCAGAATCTGGGATGGATCACGTGATGACCCATGCTGTTCATTCAGAATGGGAAGCGACTGTCTAGGAAGGAGTACAGCAGAAAGGGATCTAGGGGTTATAGTGGACCATAAGCTGAATATGAGTCAGCAGTGTGATGCTGTTGCTAAAAAAGCAAACATGATTCTGGGATGCATTAACAGGAGTGTTGTGAGCAAGACACGAGAAGTCATTCTTCCGCTCTACTCTGCGCTAGTTAGGCCTCAGTTGGAGTATTGTGTCCAGTTCTGGGCGCTGCATTTCAAGAAAGATGTGGAGAAATTGGAGAGGGTCCAGAGAAGAGCAACAAGAATGATTAAAGGTCTAGAGAACATGACCTATGAAGGAAGACTGAAAGAATTGGGTTTGTTTAATTTAGAAAAGAGAAGATTGAGGAGGGACATGATAGCAGTTTTCAGGTATCTAAAAGGGTGTCATACGGAGAAGGGAGAAAACTTGTTCATCTTGGCCTCGGAGGATAGGACAAGAAGCAATGGGCTTAAACTGCAGCAAGGGAGGTTTAGGTTGGACATTAGGAAAAAGTTCCTAACTCTCAGGGTAGTCAAACACTGGAATAAGTTGCCCAGGGAGGTTGTGGAATCTCCATCACTGGAGATATTTCAGAGTAGGTTAGATAAATGTCTAGCAGGGATGGTCTAGACAGTATTTGGTCCTGCCATGAGGGCAGGGAATTGGACTCGATGACCTCTCGAAGTCCCTTCCCATCCTAGTATTCTATGATTTCCTTTGAAGCAGCTGGTATTGGCTGCTGTCAGAGGTCAGGATCTGGGGCTAGAGGGACCTGTGATCTCGGACCAGACCCTCTGTCACAAGCTCTTCCACCACATTGGCAGCATTTGGCCAACTTGCCTAGGAATTTTCTACAAGCCCAAACCCCAAGACTGACCCAGTGAGAGCTCAGTCAGTGCCCTCATCAGGGGGGCCCCTGACAGGGTGGTGATGGGGAGCATGCCCAGGGGCCTGGGTGACTTAAGAGGATGCAGCATATTTAAAATTTTCAGAGGGGTGGCCATGTTGCTCGGTAACTTTAAAAGGCACCGCGTGGTCCTGTAGCACTTTAGAAACTAACAAATATATCTACAGAGTAGCAGGGGCTTCCGTGGACAAAACCCACTTCCTCAGATGGGCAGAGTGGAGAGAAAAGGGAGGACTCACAATTTATAACAGAAAAAAAGGGGACCTGTCAATTGTAGTGCTGGTGCTAATGAGGCTAACTGAGTGGGCTGGAAGCATCCCAGCCTGAGCTTTTGATGTCAATGGGGTGTCAGTTTTTCTACTGACAGGGGAAAAATGGGTAGATGCCCTGGGCCCCTTAAATTGCCCCAAGAGGTGCTCAAGGGCTGGCAGGGGGAGGCTAGCCACCAGTCAGACCTCTTCTGCCTGAGGTCCCACCCCCTCTGGGGCTATAGCTACACTCGTGGCTTCTTGTGCGAGAAATATGCAAATGAGGCTAAGGGTGGACTATCACCAAGCCTCCTTTGCATACCTAATGAGCCACCATTTTTGAAGAAGAGGCTCTTCCTGAAAATAACCAGCATAGCGGCTTTGCACAAGAGGGTTTTTCTTGCACAAGAAGGGGCCAGTGTAGACAGCTCCTCCTGGCGCAAGAGCCTCTTCCGCAAACTGGCAGCTCATTAGCTATGCAAATGAGGCTCAGCAGTATTCCACTCTTAGCCTCATTTGCATATCTCTAGCATGAGATCGTGGCAGTGTAGGCATAGCCCTCTTCCCCAGGCCAGCATTTAGGCCTGTAGCCTTCCCCTTTTGTCAGGAGTTGGGGCTTGCAGCTGGCTTCTGGGGTAGGGAGCCCAGCTATTCCTTCTGGGTCTCCCTCCCCTGTTGGCTCTGGCTCTGGCCCTGGCCCTCTGGCCCTCTCTCCTCTACCTTTCTTCCAGCATTTGGGCCTGTAGCCTTCCCCTTTTGTCAGGAGTTGGGGCTTGCAGCTGGCTTCTGGGGTAGGGAGCCCAGCTATTCCTTCTGGGTCTCCCTCCCCTGTTGGCCTTGGCCCTGGCCCTCTGGCCCTCTCTCCTTCTCTCCTCTACCTTTCTTCCAGCATTTGGGCCTGTAGCCTTCCCCTTTTGTCAGAAGTTGGGGCTTGCAGCTGGCTTCTGGGGTAGGGAGCCCAGCTATTCCTTCTGGGTCTCCCTCCCCTGTTGGCCTTGGCCCTGGCCCTCTGGCCCTCTCTCCTTCTCTCCTCTACCTTTCTTCCAGCATTTGGGCCTGTAGCCTTCCCCTTTTGTCAGGAGTTGGGGCTTGCAGCTGGCTTCTGGGGTAGGGAGCCCAGCTATTCCTTCTGGGTCTCCCTCCCCTGTTGGCCTTGGCCTTGGCTCTGGCCCTCTGGCCCTCTCTCCTTCTCTCCTCTACCTTTCTTCCCCCACCTGTTAACTGGGGAGGCTTTTAAAGGCTTCCAGCAGGTCTGAAGTGGAGTCAGCTGGCCCCAATCTGCCTGGGCCAGCTCCCTGCCAGCTGCTCCTAATTGTCCTGCAGCCGCCACTTCTAATTAGCAGAACCTTTACTCTCTTTGGGCTGACTTTTTCCCACTCTGTAGCAGCCCTCTGGCCTGGCCTTGTCATAGTTTTGAAATGGTTTGCCTCACAAACCAGGCCCAAAAGACAGACAGGTTGTATGCAAAAAGAAATGTTGAATGTGATTTGTTTTGGCTCAATCAAAATGTCTTTTGTTTTTATTCAGACTCTTCAGTTTTTAAAGTATAAAATACATTTTGAAAAGTTGTTTTTGCAGTGAAAAATGGGAACTTTTCATTCAAAACTGTTGCACTGGGGCATTTTCAAAACATTTCCCCCATTTTCCCCTAAATGTTATTGAAAATGAGGCCTAGAAATGTCCTTCCCCCGTGCATCCTGCCAGTATTTCTTCTAATTTTTTGCATCCAAATGCAGAATAAATTTTATGTGCTCTGAGACATGTGCACCACCAGTAGAAACATATGCTGCAGGGTGTGGGTGCTCTGGTAATCTGCTGGGTGGCATTTGACTCTCTTGGGTGACCGCCCAAGCATTCAGCTTACAGGGAAACTGCCTTAGCTCTCAAGAACTATACATACAGGCTGTGTCTAGACTGGCCAGTTTTTCTGAAAAATCAGCCGCTTTTCCAGAAAAACTTGCCAGCTGTCTACACTGGCCGCTTGAATTTCCGCAAAAGCACTGACTTCCTACTGTAAGAAATCAGTGCTTCTTGTGGAAATACTATGCTGCTCCCGTTCAGGCAAAAGTCCTTTTGCACAAAACTTTTGCGCAAAAGAGCCAGTGTAGACAGCTGAGCGAAAATGGTGATCGGGGCTTTTTTTGCGGAAAAGTGCATCTAGATTGGCCATGGACGCTTTTTCGCAAAAAGTGCTTGTGCAAAAAAGCGTCTGCCAATCTAGACGCTCTTTTCTGAAAATGCTTTTAACGGAAAATTTTTCCGTTAAAAGCATTTCCGGAAAATCATGCCAGTCTAGACGTAGCCTTAGAGTTGGTGACACTTGGATCTGGCTGGTGAAGATTAGTTCGCCTGTGTCAAGCTCGCCTGTGTCTATAGAATAGCCTGGCTAACTCTTTTCAAAGCACTCTGAGATGATGGAGGGGAGATATTATGTATTGTTTGTGGTGCAGAAGCACCTCTGAAGCTCAAGCATGGGCCAAGGCCTGCCCATGCCAGCGGCCTTAAAAAAATACAGAACAAAACACGGTCCCTGCCCCCAAAGAGCAGACAATCCAAGTCGAAAGTGAGACAAATATAGCAACTATTGAGCGCTGCTATAGCTAGGGTTCCAAACGAGCATGCACACAACTAGTGACTGCTTGACAAAACCCTTTGCTGTGACTTAAAAGATCAAGTTAAGGACTGAAATCCACCCCTTCTCTCCCAATGCAAACTGCAATGACACAAACGGTCACTAGATGACACCAGGACTCTGCCGTTGCCTAGGGCTTGCTGAAAGATTCAGCACTTTACAAGACTGCATCAGGGAAACGTTTTTCCTGCCAGGCCGTGGGGAGTTGTCTTCTGAGAGCTCCCTCTCCCCCACCTTTCTTTTTTTTTCTCATGGAGTATCTGATCTAAGTGCACCCACAACCTCAATGCTACGCTTAGCTTAGAGCTGCCCTGTTTTGCTTGACTTCACTTAGGCTTCGTCTACACTGGCATGATTTTCCGAAAATGCTCTTAACGGAAAAGTTTTCCATTAAAAGCATTTTCGGAAAAGCACGTCTAGATTGGCAGGATGCTTTTCTGCAAAAGCACTTTTTGCAGAAAAACGTCCGTGGCTAATCTAGACAGTTTTCTGCAAAAAAGCCCCGATCGGCAAAAAAAGACTTTTGCCCGAACGGGAGCAGCATAGTATTTCCGCAAGAACACTGACAATATTACATGAGAACATAAGAACATAAGAACGGCCGTACTGGGTCAGACCAAAGGTCCATCTAGCCCAGTAGCCTGTCTGCCGACAGTGGCCAGCACCAGGTACCCCAAAGAGGGTTGACCGAAGACAATGATCAAGCGATTTGTCTCCTGCCATCCCTCTCCAGCCTCTGACAAACAGAGGCCAAGGACTCCATTTTATCCCCTGGCTAATAGCCTTTTATGGACCTAACCTCCATGAATTTATCCAGCTTCTCTTTAAACTCTATTATAGTCCTAGCCTTCACAGCCTCCTCTGGCAAGGAGTTCCACAGGTTGACAACACGCTGTGTGAAGAAGAACTTCCTTTTATTAGTTTTAAACCTGCTACCCATTAATTTCATTTGGTGTCCTCTAGTTCTTCTATTATGGGAACTAATAAATAACTTTTCTTTATCAGCCCTCTCCACACCACTCATGATTTTATAGACCTCTATCATATCCCCCCTCAGTCTCCTCTTTTCTAAACTGAAAAGTCCCAGTCTAGAGATCGTCAGTGTTGTTGCGGAAATTCAAGCGGCCAGTGTAGACAGCTGGCAAGTTTTTCCGCAAAATCATTTGATTTTGCGGAAAAACTTGCCAGTCTAGACACAGCCTTAGGGTATGGCTAGACTGCGAGGGGGCGGGGGAAGGTTCTGGATATCTCTGGTATCCTGAAAAAACTCCACCACATCCAGGGAATGTGTTTGCTCTTCCAAATAAAAAATGTGTAAGAGCAAATGCACTCTTTCGGAAGCCCCTGTATTCCTCGTTCCAGGAGGAAGAAGGGGGCTTTTGAAAGAGGGGTTTATTTCCCCAAAATTTGGCCTAGTCTAGACAGGCCAAATTTCAGAAAAGCCTCTTCCGACAAAAGTATTGGAAAAAGATACGCAAAATGCGAAGCCACATTTTGCGTATCTTTTTTGATAGATCCTTGCAATCTTGCCGTACCTTTACAGAGGATATTCCCCACCCTAGCCCAGCCTCTCTTGGGCCATTTGCCAAGCTCTTTGACCTGCTCATTGAATCTGGCTCCAGGTTCACATGGGGAGCAAGACCAGGCCTGTCCCGGCGAGTGCTTACAGCTCTTATGCAATCCATTCCCTGACAGGCGCCAAGAGAGTAAGATGCAGGGCCAGTTTTCCCGCTGTGCTGAACACCCACCGCTACAGTCTAAGTCACAGGCTGCTCAGCACTTTTGAAAGAACAGATCCTATCTCCTGGATCTGAGGTACAGACGGAGCTGGACCTGCTCTTTCAGAGCCACTTCTCTTAGGTACCCCAATCCTGGAAACCCTCTGCTAGATGCCCCGGCGGGTTCCAAAGCCACGTGCAAGTGTCTGTGATTTGCAGCTTTAAAAATAACGCTGACTTTAAGAGGGTCAGGCCACCTGTAAGATCTGCAGCTGCTGGAGTGGACTGGGGATTGAAGCTAAGAGCAGAGACTCCTACTGCCTGTGAGCTAACCAAGCTGCTCTTACTTCAGGCCTGGTGCATGCTTTCTGAGTCTGAGGTCCCTGCTTCAGTGCCGGTGGAGAACTCGCCCAGGGGTGTCATTACACCAAATCTGGGTTGTGGCAATTCCTGGGTTATAATCATTCATTACCCACAAGTGTTTAGATGGTGATTGGGAACTCGAGAAAGTATCCATAAACCCCAAAGACCCTGGATGTTAGTGAATCTGGAAGCCCCCATAGCCAAGCCCATCATGTATTGCTGTCCTGCTCCAAATGGCTCCATCATCCCTTCAAGGAGTAGAAAAAGTGCCACGTGATTTCGGTGGCCTACTACCTGACACAAATGACGTGCAGACTGCACGCAGCCCAGAAGTTGAACGTTATTCCTTCAAACTCTCTGGCAAACACTACGGCTGTGTCTAGACTGCATCCCTTTTCCGGAAAAGGGATGCAAATTAGACACATCGCAATTGCAAATGAAGTGGGGATTTAAATCCCCCCCGCTTCATTCACATAAATATGGCTGCCACTTTTTTCCGGCTCGGAGCTTTGCCGGAAAAAAGCGCCAGTCTAGACGTGGATCTTTAGGAAAATAAAGCCTTTTCCGACAGATCCCTTATTCCTTATTTTAAGAGGAATAAGGGATCTTTCGGAAAAGGCTTTATTTTCCGAAAGATCCGCATCTAGACTGGCGCTTTTTCCCAGCAAATCTCGGTGCCGAAAAAAAGCGGCAGCCATATTTATGCGAATGAAGCGGGGGGGATTTAAATCTTCATTAGCAATTGCGATACGTCTAATTTGCATCCCTTTTACGAAAAAGGGGTGCAATCTAGACGTAGCCTACTTGTGAAGAGGCCTGAAGGGCTTCCCACATCTACAACAGGCCTTCTGGCTGCACCAAATGATGGCTCTGGATGTGCCTAACAGGGTGCGACTCACTGCTGTAGCGGCTCCTGCTGGCCACTTGGGAATTAGCTCAATTCATCCCCAGAGCGCCCCCTTCTGGTTAGTGTCACGCCTACTCTTACCTGTTTATGTGCTAGTGGTTCTGCCACCTTCCATTACGACCTACATCCCTCCCAGACCGCAGCACCCTCCCCTCTGGGTACTGTCCAGCTATGCTCCCCCACTCTGGGGTCCTCCCCCTCAAGGAACCCCCAATCCCCCCAATGCCCATCTTGCCTCAGTGACCCACTGCCAGTCATCATCTAGCCCCTGCGTGGGGGCAAACTGCAGTCTGGCATGGCCACTCATCATAGCCAATGGGGCATGGACCTACTGCTTTCTCCTGCCCTGGCTGCCCCTCTGCACCCTGGGAGTGAGGTCAGGCCAGAACACCACAGCTCTGCCTGCCTTTCCCCCGCCCTGCTCTGTGCCAAGAAGCCTCTCGCTTCCCTGGCAGCCAGGTCCCTCCTTCTCCATGTCTGGAATGAGAATGAGTGAGTCTCCCTGCCCCTCCAGGAGCCCTTATTTATACAGCCCTCAGCTGGGCCCTGATTGGCTGAGCCCTGCCACAGCTGCTTGCTCCACAGCCCCTGCCCTCTCCCAGGACTGGATTTAACCCTTCATAGGCCAGTGCGGGGGATACACCCAGTCACAATGTGGTTCTCCTCCTGTCCTGAAATGTTGCTAAATTCTTAGTTCGTGGAAATCAGGCTGCCGTCGGGCACCTCCCATCAGTTGGTGCTCTGGGCAGCTGCCCGGCTCGCCCATGCCTCCGTCCAGCCCTGCCCATCAGTGACTCCAGGGCACTGCACCCAAGGTGTGTCTAGACTGCATCTCTCTGTCCACAGAAAGAAGTAGTTTAGGCACATCAAAATTTCTAATGAAGCTGGGATTTAAATATCTGTGCCTCATTAGCATAAACATGGCCGCCACATTTTTTTTTTCAAAACAGAGTTTTAAAAAAACAAAACAAAAACAGCAGTCTAGACGCGGATCTGTCGAAAACAAAACCTTTTTCGACAGATCCTATAACCCTCATTTTTTGAGGACTACAGGATCTGTCGAAAAAGGCTTTAATTTTGACAGATCTGCATCTAGACTGCCATTTTTTTTTAAAAAAACGCCGTTTCGAAAATAAGCGGTGGCCATGTTTATGCTAATGAGGCACGGGATATTTAAATCCCAGCTTCATTAGCAATTTCAATGTGCCTGATTTGCATCCCTCTATTAACAGAGGGATGCAGACTAGACATAGCCTTGTGGTGGGAGACAGGGCTTTATTTTAGCTGCTTCTGGTAATTTGAGCTGCTTCAGGCTAGAGTTCAGCATCTTCTCCTGGGACACCTAACACTCTATATCTAGAGTCCCTCTGAGGGGAGCACAAGTCTTCCCGGCAGCTGTATCCTGGGACAGCAGGAAGCCTGTGACGGCAAACTCGCTAGTTTCTTTCACAGGAATGAGGAAGAGTGATTGAATTTTCCTCCAGTAGACACATTCATTTTCCACTAAAGGAAGCGCTGATGTGTGGAAGGGAATGTTGCAGTTTTATGTGTTTATAAACTACTGAAGACATCTCCGATCTGTGCTTTGCGATTTTATTGGCCATAAATCCACGCTACAGCAACACTTTATTGCACCATAAGCAGACAGGTGGCTGCCCCTTTTACAGCCCTTAAAACACTGTATTTCTCACTGGCTCTCAGCAGTTGTCCTTTTATGCATCTGCCAAGAATGAAAACGGGGGTTCCAGACTCGTTAAGTGCCTGTGGTCAAATGCTTTAAAAACGACAGGATGGGAGTCACCTGCATAGACGTAGATGCAAACGCTGGCTTACGTTGCAAAGGAAATGAGGTGGGTGCTTCCTGTCTGAACCTGGGGTGATGACAATCTGCATGGCTCAGCTGTCACACAATGATTCTGTCTTGAGGAGAGCTGGGACTACTGGTCCGGAACATAACTGTTCGCAAGGACCGGAAAAGGTGGAGGTGCTGCTTCAGTGGACAGAAATAACAAGGGATGGTGCAGAGCAGCAGTGAGGTGCCTTGGGAGAGCCGGGATTCTGGGAGTGGACTAGCAGGCATGAATTAATGGATGGTTGCTGTGTAGAAAGTGGCAGGATTGTAGGCAGGTCAGGCACGAGGTGAGCAAGGGTGCTATAAGTCAAAAGGCAGCTAGCCAAGCTGTGAAGGAAACAGAGATGAGCAAACTGTAGCAGACGGTTTATTTGGTGTTTTTCTCTTTGCAAATGACCCGGGCTGTGTATGAACATCAAAGCCTCGTCGTCATTCGTTCTGGCTAGCGGTGCTCTGACATCACTGGCTTGCAGGCGTTAAATGCTCAGTAATTGCTAGCTCTCCTGAAGCGCTCTCAAGCCATTTTACAAAGGAGGTCACCGCCCTTATCCCCTGGGAAACTGAGGCACAGAGGTGAAGGGACTTACCCCAACTCACCCAGAAAGGCCACTAACAGAGCCAGGAACAGAATCAGGTCTCCTGAATCTTAGTCCACTATTCGAGCCATGAGGTAACATCGTCTGATGTTGACTGAGCACGTACAAGGGCAGTGCTCAGTGCTCCCCACCTGGATGTCCGCCTCAGTGTCTGTCTAACCACGGCATCAAATGAACAAGTATCTCTGGGCTTTGCATGTCAAAATCTGCACTTCCACTGCCTATCGAAGATTCCCATACGTCTTGTGGCATCTCCTCGGTGTGGCTGTCACTTTTGCAGTGCACTTTATTCCATTCCTCCTCCCTCCTGGGGTCTTGCTTGAGGGGGTGACAGGAGGTTGAATGGAAGTTATCTTGGGGGAGGACCAATCAGTGTCTGACAAACCCTGTAATCGCTTTCGCTTCCAGTCTCTCGGTAAGTGGGCAAATGACTTTGTCTTCCCTGTCTCCTGGAGACGTCTGAAGATCTGGCCTCCACCTTACACGGGCACCGGGCATAGAACAAACGGTGTTATCCAGCACATTAATATCCAGAAAACTCAGGTAACCGACATCTGTCAGAGATGGCAACGTAATTCCTCCTGCAGTTAAACAGAAACGTTCTGACAGTGACCCGGTAGCGGTTTGTAAACTTGCGGCAGTAAAGTTTGTTTGTGTCGTGCTGCTGTGTATAATACCATTCTTGGCTATTGTCTAATCATCCTGCAACTATGGCCGGTATACAGTGAAAAGTTCATGAACCAGAGGTGTGGAGCTCAAGTAACTGGCACATATGATTAACCGGGAACTCCCCGTCCCCCATGAGTGCAGGATAACAAAGCTTGTACTGTAATTCGTTTCCAAGCCAATCATCAAACAGTGAGCATCCAGGATGAAAAATACTATGTTGTGGTCCTCAGCCTATACAGGCTGGGTCTTCTATTTATAGGAGAGAGTCCCTCACTTCCAAACTCTCCGGAGCAGAGCAGGGATTACCTCTGTAGATACTAAAAGCGAGAGAGACTGGGAAGGAGAGAACTGAGAGAGAGAACCGCTAGGGGTCAGCAGAGCCCAAAGTTTAGGATGTGGCCCTGCTAAACCAGCTCCTTGGCAGTGTGGTTGCATGCTACTGCCAGGCCATGGTGCTAGAAGAACGCAGCCCTCTCTTGTCTTATAGCCATTTATGTCACAGCTTTGCAAATTGCAATGAGAAATTTGCAGCGATCTGTGCACTGATGCAAAGGAACTGGCTGGACAGCTCCGAGGCCTCATGGCTTCTGTTTATGGACAGGATCCGTATGAATGTCCCGCTGCCAAAGTATGTCCGTTCCTACAGGTGTTAGCCACTGAATTTCTCTCCCTCCAAGTCCACTTGATCCCTGGTCCCGCCCCCATGCCTCAGAGTGCAGAGGGTAGAAGACAGGGAGGGTCTGAAGCCTCCAGCTAGCAATGACTTGAGCTCTCACGGGTTATAGAGTCAGCCTTGTGCAACAATTCCCAGCCTTTCTCTAAGTGCCTTGCCGCCATTTAGGGTGTGTCTAGTTGGGGTGTGTGTGTGTGCAAATGCATCTTGTGTGTGATACCTGAGCTAGCTTTAATCTATCTAATACGAATGCCAATAACAGGGATTCTGCAGCAGCGGAGATATAGGCACAGACTAGCCGCCCAAGCACCCAGGGTCCTGGAAGGGTTTATATGGCGTACACAGCTGCAGCATCCCTGGTTTTGGGATCCATGCTCGTTAGAACATAGCGTGCGTGGGTATGTCTGTGGATGCAGCAGTCTCACCTCGGATTGCAGCGTGGACATAGCCAGAGGATGCTGAGCCTCCGTGAGAGACAGTTGGGGTTAGCCACCCATGTGGGTAAGTGACGTAACACACACAGTCAGTGGCAGAGTCAGGAATAGGGGCTCAAACTCCTGACTCTGAGGGTATGTCAACACTACAGAGTTTTTTCGGAAAAGTGGCCATTTTTCTGAAAAAACTTCAATTACGACCACACTGCAATTGCATTCTTTTGAAAAGAAAATCAAAAGAACAGAGGGGCTTTTTCCGGCATTGGTAATTCTCTTTCTATGAGGAGAAGACTTTTTCCGAAAGGGCTCTTTTAGAAAAAAATGTGTGTGGACAAGAAAGAGGGAGTTCTTTTGCAAGAAGAGGAAAGAGGAAAAAGCATAGGTGCCCTGGTGGCCGCTCCGTCCATAGTAATCACAGCTTACAGGCGAGAGAGTGTCTATTCAGTGTGGATGCTCTCTTTTGAAAAAGCAGATCACTTTTTCGATGCGCTTTGGCAGTGTGGATGCGCTTTTTGGGGAGAAGTCTTTTGGGGAGATCTCATCAGAAAAAGCTTCTTCTGAAAGAAGCCTGCGGTCTAGACATAGCCTTGCTCTTCTGCCTTAGCCACAAGTTTAATCCCTCTCACACCCCCTGGTCCTCAACACTGTGCTGTATTCCTCATTCAGTCATTCCTTCTTACTGCTTGCTGGGCCTTCAAGGGCAGGCACTTGTCTGCACTGACATCATGATGCATACAACCCAGCCCAGTAACCATAGTTCCAACAGCAGCAGCCGCTCCAGATCGGCTCTCTACGCCCTAGCCCCGATCCGGCCTTCTGGCCAGTGGACGGTTTGAACAATGCTTGGATGATGAAGGCTGATTTCATGCATAGAAATTGGACACTCTGGTGCTAAATTGGGGGCTCGGAGCAGATGGTATTGCACTTGCCAAACCTTACCGCTGGCACTGGATTGTGATTCACAGGGCGAGGGAGTGACCCGAACCAGCTGCTAATTAGGAATTAAGCAGTGAAAAAAGCAGGAGGCCGGAGCAGATGACAGAGAGACAGGAGGAGGGACAAACAGCCAGAATCTTAGCTCACAGGAAAAGCTCCGGAGAACACAGAGCAGTGCTGACAATTTGCTTTAATAGTATAAATCTGGGATTTGAGCTCCCATGTAACTACTTCTAGTCCCAACCCTTCTCCCCCAACCCCCGTTTTCTGGACTGCAGCCATTCAAACGATGCTAGCTCCTGAATGCAACCAGCCAGATGCGCGGAGCATGGACCCTCGCCTGCACGCTCTTCCTTCCTCTTTCATGGGGCGGAAATCTTGGGAGGAGTTGGGTGAGAACGAAGGGCTGAGTCTGTATAAAAGAGCAGGCAAGTAGTTCTTCAATCTTTTCCTACTCCAGCTTCGCCAGGGCATCTCAAAGCTGAGGCCCAGCTTTTGCTGGGACAAGAACTTCCAGCTCTCTCTGTGAATCCCACTTTGGACCTGCAGAAACTAAGGCTCTGCTGAGCCTCCGCTTCCTTCCCACCTGCCTTACTCCTCCAATACTGATTCCTTCTTCCCTCCCGCGGTTTAGACACAGGGGTTCTGTGCAGGCCTGGTGTCAACTCCGGACGTCTTCGTTTTGGGTCCCCTCAGCCTCTCTGCCCACAGACAGTGCTTGCTCGGATGGAGCTCTCCACCTCATCACAAAACCGTTGAGCCAGTTCTTAGATTCCTAGGCCTGGTCTATGCTAAAACGTTAGGGTGATGTCGTTAAGTTACGCCCTTATGTGACATAGTGAAGCTGACCTAGCCCCTGGTGGAGACAGCGCTAGGTTCATGGACCTAGCTACCACCCCTCGGGAAGATAGATTAGCGATGCTGATCAGGAACCGCTCCCATCAGTAGTGTCCACACTGAAGTACTATAGCCGTGCGGTTGCGCCAATGTCGCATTTCAAGTGCAGGCAAACCTCTAGGCTACGTCTAGACTGGCATGATTTTCTGGAAATGCTTTTAACGGAAAAGTTTTCCGTTAAAAGCATTTTCGGAAAAGAGCGTCTAGATTGGCACGGACGCTTTTCTGCAAAAGCACTTTTTGCGGAAAAGCGTCCTTGGCCAATCTAGACGCGCTTTTGCGCAAAAAAGCCCCGATCGCCATTTTCACGATCGGGGATTTTTTGCACAAAACAAATCTGAGCTGTCTACACTGGCCCTTTTGCGCAAAAGTTTTGCGCAAAAGGGACTTTTGCCTGAACGGGAGCAGCACAGTATTTCCTCAAAAAGCACTGATTTCTTACAGTAGGAAGTCAGTGCTTTTGCGGCAATTCAAGCGGCCAGTGTAGACAGCTGGCTAGTTTTTCCAGAAAAACTGGCCAGTCTAGACACAGCCCTAGAGCCCAAGGCCAGATGGGACAACTGTGATCATCTACTCTGACCTCCTGCCTAAGACAGACCAGAGAATATCCCCAGAATAATTCCCTAAGCCAGGGGCTGAGTGAAAACTCAGTAAAGATCTCAGGACTTGGCCCACAGATATGGGAAAGGGCTTTCAAGATCCCCATGTTCTCCTTCTACCCGTGGAGGATTGTTCCTCACAATATGTTCTCAAGGCCTTGTGAAGTTGAACTTCAAACCCATCTAGTGAGGGAGATCTCACCGCTTCCCTTACGGACTAGCCTACAGCCCAGCAGACCTCACTGTGTCATGTGGTCTGCCTACGCGGCAGTTGGAGCAGCTCTAGACAGATCCTAGCTAGCTAGCTCCAACTACAGGAGCAGGGATGCCAGGGCAGCAGGGTCATATAAACCCACCCGGGACCCTTGGCATGTACCCCCAGGACTAGCCCATGCTGCCACCTTGGCTGACGTGTCTTCACTGCTGCTGTGACTGGAACTAGCTAAACGCAGAGAACTCAGGCATGTCTGCGCAATGCACATGCTGCATGGCCATACACCGGAGTACTGAAGTTCACCCAAGGAGTAGATTGAAACTTTCATCCCCCTTTAGGTCCTGATGTAAGACCCTTATAAAGAATATCTCACCTACCCTGTTAGTGACTGTTTCACTGGGAGGATACTCCCAGAGGTGTTGGTTGATTTATCCCTTTAGCTGAAGTGGTGGAGGCCTTGGGTCCCTGGTTCAAACCCAGCTAACGTCAGTGTCTATAGCTGAACCTAGGTCTGCGGAGATGAAAGGCTAGTTAGTCGTTTAGCTTCTTCCTGTAAGTGTTTTTAGAGACTGTTCTGCATGATGGTGGGGTGGATTGGGACCCTGGATCTGAACCCCCGAGTACCCTGGGAATGGCCAGATGGGAAAGCAGTTTGGGCCTTTCTACATTGCTCATGCAGGGTTTATGAGGGTTCGAGATGGGATACAAAAAACAAACTCCGCCACCCAAAGCTCAACCCTAAACTTTTGCCGAGGCCCTGAGGAGTCTGAGGCATACATTTGCCCTGTTTAGTTTTTGTGCTGTTGCACACAGAGGACGGGAGTTTCAAACACGGTTCCCCTCAGCCTGACTTTGCTCCCATGGGAGCTGGTGATCAACCGTCCATTGATTGCCACTGGAGTTGAGTCAGGCCAATGCCAAGAGTCTTTCAAAATCCCACCTAGAGATCCCCGCTGAGTTGGGGGAAGGGGGGCAACACAAGGGGTCTGTATGGCCCCATGGGTCTAGAACCCAAGCCAACAGCTGGTATCTAGGCTACCATCCAGCAACAGCTGTCAATTATCTTGCATCCCACTTCCCATGCCCTGCTGTGGACACAGACCTTGGGCAGTTCCACCGCAAGGGTTTGACAGACAGCATCCCCATGGCTCCAAATTGATTCCCTGACCTGTATCAATTGCGAGGGTGTTCCAGGCAGTACCTAGGCACCACTGTGGATTTCCTGTAGCTGCCACGATGGTTCTTGCTCCTGAATTCCTGGCTTTGACCTAGGCTTGATCTGGACTTTGCCTCTTGACTTGGACTCTGACCCTCCGTATTGACCCTGACCACAAACTCCCTTGTTACTCCCGGCCTCAGGTTTGTCCCAACTTTGACCTGGCCCTGGCTGGGATCCTCACAGGGTGTGCAGCAGGGACAGGAAGATGTAGCATCAGCAACATTTCTGGTTCTTCTGTCAAGAGCCAATAGTGAAGGGTAAGGAGTTGGGGGATGGGATTTTCAAAGATGGTGAAAGTATTTGGCCACTCACCTGCTCATAACATTCCAAGGGAATTGGGCATGAAATCCAGTAGGCACCTTTGAAAAACCTAGCCTTAAAATCTGCTTTTCTGCCTTAAAATCAAGAAGTAATGATGGAATCATCATACGAATGTAAGAACGGCCAGACTGGGTCAGACCAAAGGTCCATCTAGCCCAGTATCCTGTTTGCCAACAGTGGCCAATACCAGGTGCCCCAGAGGGAGGGAACACAACAGGGAATCCTCACGTGATCCCTCTCCTGTCATCCATTTCCAGACAGAGGCTAGAGACACCATTCCTACCCATCCTGGCTAATAGCTATTGATGGACCTAACCTCTATGAATCTGTCTAGCTCTTTTTTGAACCCTGTTAAAGTTCTAGCTTTCACTGCATCCTCAGGCAAGGAGTTCCACAGGTTGACTGTGTGCTGAGTGAAGAAAAACTTCCTTTTGTTTGTTTTAAACCTGCTGCCTATGAATTTCATTTGGTGACCCCTAGTTATATTATGGAAACAAGTACATAACTTTTCCTTATTCACTTTTTCCACACCGGTCATGATTTTATAGACCTCTGTCATATCCCCCTTAGTCTCCTCTTTTCTAACCTGAAGTCATATGGGACCTCTTCCAACCCCCTAATCATTTTGTTGCCCTTTTCTTAACCTTTTCCAATGCCAGTATATCTTTTTTGAGATCAGGCGACCACATCTGCATGCAGTATTCGAGATGTGGGCGTCCCATCCCACTTGAGACGAAGGAAGCAAGGAACAAATGGCATGGAACTCTCTGATCCATTGGTACCAAGAGTCTGAGGCTATGTCTAGACTGCAGGCTTCTTTCGGAAGAAGCTTTCTGGAAGAGATCTTCCAAAAAAAACCTTCTTCTGAAAGAGAGCGCCCACACTGCCATAGTGCATCAAAAAAGCAATCTGCTTTTTTGACAAATAGCGTCCACACCGAATGGATGCTCCCTCACATGTAAGCTGTGATTACTATGGACGGAGAGGCCACTAGGGCACCTGTGCTTTTTCCTCTTTCCTCTTCTTGCGAAAGAACTCCCTCTTCCTCATCCACACACACCTTTTTCCAAAAGAGCTCTTACAGAAAAAGGCTTCTTCCTCGTAGAAGGAGGATTACCAATGCTGGAAAAACCCCTCTCTTCTTTCGATTTACTTTCGAAAGAACATGATTCCAGTGCGGATAGAATGGAAGTTTTTTCAGAAAAACGGCCGAGTAGACATACCCTGAGAAAGGATGTTGAAGATCCCTCCTTTCTGCTGGCTCGTAGCTGGTGGCAGCTAATGAGAAGTCCTGAACTTTTCTATTAGGTTAGTAACACGTCCCTGTAATGATGGATGGGGTACGAATGGGGTGCACAGGGCTGTCCTGCAGCAATTCCTGATGGTAAGACAGGCTGGAGTCTCAATGCAGAACATTGGCTAGGATAAAAAGAGAACAAGAAAATGATAACTCTCTGGCTTCCTGGCCTCTTTGCCTTCTTTCCTGAGCCTTGGAAGACAACTGTTCTGGGAGAATCTGGAGATCATAGATCTTGGAGCTTTACCGTCTCTACCAAGTGGGACACACGCTGCCATTGACTGAGATGTAGGGAGGAGAATTTCTCAATGAGAAGGAGTTGCAGGCTTGGTGATATTACCAGTGAAAGGAGCTATCCAAGGGAAGATCTGTTTAAAGGAATGGAGGTGGCCAATCCAAGTGCCAATAGTTTCCTGTCTTCTGTCCATGCATAATCCATTCCAGGCATGTGGAAAATCCAGCCCAGGTTCTCCTCTTCCCAGGCACTACCGATGTCCATTCTATACCCCAGCGGGGCCTAGCAGTCCTGGTGAAGTTCGACTTCTGTTGGTTGCAGCATGCACCATTTAGTGTGGAGACAATTCTGCAATTTAGATCCTCACCTTCTCTGGGGAGGAGTCCATCCAGTCTATCCAACAGCCCATTCCAAGCAGGGGCTGTAATCCATTTCCTGTTTCCCTGCTCCCTGGAGCAGCACTGGAGTTCATTTTGGGCTAGCTTAGGCAAGAACTTGAACTGGATTTCTGTTTGGGTTTTATCCTAGCTGGGCACAGAATCCTGTCGCAGGTTTTCTTTCTCTTTCCCATCGCAGCGCGAGAGTGATTTGTGGGCTGGATGTCTGCATGGAATTAACTGACCTCTTCCACCAGGGATCGAGCGCCCCTTGCCAGAACAGTACGGCTAACCTGCCAGAGACTCCACTCTTTCTCCGCTGCTTGGCTTTCGTTCCACTGACATCCTGGAAGAGGGAATGTCAGACCTTCTTTGCAGCCTTTCCCCTTGCTGACTCCCCGGTGCCAGAAAAGCCAAACAAGAAAAAGCATGTCAAGACAAAGCGACAAGAGCGCTGAGGCAGCTTTGATGATGTGTTGATGCAGCGTGTTGTGATGTAAGTGAAATGAAATCGGCGCCTAATGGATTTGGATAGTGCCGGGAGCGCTGATGCTTTTCTCACCTCCTTAGCCCCAGTACGAAAGTGGAGAGGGAAACCAAGCCAAAAGGAGCATCGTACAGCTTCGCTCCCAGCCAGAATCCTCGTTCTCTCTATCCTCTGGGGTCTGTGTCAGCGTTCCCTGTAAGCTGAGTGCTTGTGCAGCTGCTCAGGAGAGAGTCTAATGCTGTCCGGTTGATTCGCAGAACGCCTACCGCTGGGTTTTGTGTTTCTATGGGTGGTGCACATTCACACATGCCTTGGTGCACATAAAAATGTATTCTGTACATGGATGGAAAGAATCCACACAGGTATGGAAGGGAGTAGAGTAGTGCAGATCCTTGTTTTTGGGTGACTTGATGGCCAGATGGTCCAACACAGGTGGACTGAAGTAGTCGCCATCATACACAGTTTGGTTCAATGGGTCCCCACACCACGGTTCCTTCTAAGCTGCATGGCCCTTCCCTACTGGCTGGGAGAGACTCACTGCTCTGTCCTCAGCATGGAGCTGCTGCTGTTGTTGAAGGAGAAGTGCCCCTCTCCTAGCCAGGCAGCTCCATGTGCAGAGCCCTGAGTCTCTGACTGGGGAGGGTTCATTAAACAGCTGCAGGGCCGGCCTGCCACGCAGCTTAGAGGGAACCTTTCTTGGCATCCCCTCTGTACAAATTATTCCACTCCTCTGTGAATAGGTCCCTGGCCAGCTGACGAGGAGACTGGCTGAGGCACAGACTTCCTGTGAAAGACTGGGCAAGTCCCTTAGCCACTTGCCCTCGGCCCCGCAGCAGCAAGCCCCAGTCTGATTCTACCGACTCAGGCCCCTGGAGCTTGAGAACAGTGGTGTAGGGCTCTGAAAGCTGGAGCGGGGGTTGGGTTTCTGAGCCTGTGCTCCAGTCCACGCAGGAATGTCCACACAGCTGATCAGAGCAGGAGCCCAGGTCCATAGACTCTCAGATGGGCTGCCCCGGCTTTTTTGCAGCGTGGATGTTCCCTTTGTGTCTGCATTCCCCCTCTGTGAAATGGGATCCCTCCTGCCTCCCAGACTGTGAGAGCCAATGGGCTGGAGGGGCTACAGTAGTGGAGTGCGAAGTGAACGTTGCAGATAATCCACCCGGGGCCCTGCCCTCGCCAGGATCCCCCAATTCAGCTGCTTCTCGTGGGGTCTCTTCCAAGTTCTTGGGTACAGCAAAAGGCATCCCTGGGCAGGGCCCGTGTCCTGCAAAATCTGTGTGCTGACACCTCTGCACAGGACCAAATTTAACTCTAAGGGGTCACAGGGAGCCAAGAATCCACCCTGAGCATCAGGGGACAGACGGACTCTAGCCCACAAGGCGTGGGTCATATGGAAGCCTCTGTCTGAGCCTACTGCCTAGAAGCCGTCCGTGGCACTTCTGTTCCAATTACCTTGTTCTAAGCCTGCTGACAAGCACCCAGGCCAAGGCAAATCCATCCCTAGCTGCTGTATTTACAGAGCAGTTAATGCAGGGTTTACACCAGGTCCAATGACAATTGTCTAGAGTGATGCATCGAGCTCTCCAGCCACATGTAGGCATTGGAGGGGGGAGGGGGGGAGGGAGGGAGGGACAGAAGGACAGAGAGCAGGGTGACCAGAAATCCAGATCAACAGGACAAAATGCACAAATCTGCCACCTCCTGCCAGGATGCATCCATCTTTCACCCATTCTGGTGCAGTGAGGGCCAGGGTGCATTCGCATGGGTCACTTGTTGGCTTCAACAGTTGGAAGGGCAAAGCAGCTTCTGGTCCAATAATTCCCAAATCAGCCATTCTGGGGCTTTCGTCTCCACGCCTTTGTGTCAGCTGGAGAGCCCTACTGAAGACAATGGACCAGCTTCAGTGGACTTGAATAGAACCAGACCTTTTCATGTTGAGCTCCTGTGCCAGGCCCCAGTGTGTAGCAGTTGCCAGCTTCCCCTCCAGCTGTGCATGCCATCACTGAGCATGGGACTTGGCTGCAGCAGCTCACTGTTCAGATCTGAGAGCAGTGAGGGGCAACCGAGGCTAGCGACTGGACCACATGAGTGGCCCTCCTTCATTTCTGTGGGCCGCAAGATTGTCGTGACCGAGATGGTCTCCTGAACTAAGGAGGTTTTGCTCCCGGCGCTTGCATACGTCAAATTTGCAGGGGGTGCCGACTGAACTGTAGCAGCGTTGTGATTGGCTGCCGAGGGAGCACACGGCTCTCACAGCCAGAGTGGTGTGCAATCCACACGCACCTCGCTTCCCGTGCCTGTGCTTTACATGTGTGTAACTTTTATAATGCTGGTAGGAAAAACACTACGTGGACAAAACCCAGCAGAATCGGCAACAATAAACAAAATGTCTTGTGCATCACACATAGAACCGCCCTCCGGACACAGGCTGCCCGCCGCTGTCCTAGAGCATTGAGGGTCATAGGTGTATATTGATAGAATTATTGTAGGTGAAGGCTGGCACTAGCTGGTCCACACGAATTCTTAGTCTAGGAGGATGGAAGAGAATTGTTCAGCAAGTAGTGATCTGCCCAGTCCAAGCCCTCAGCCCCAAAATCTGAATCTGGATTAGATTTTCCCAGTTGGCCTCTATTTCTAGAACAGGCCAAACCAAAATCAAGGGGTTGACCTGCAGCAGTAATTTTCAAACTTTTTGTAGTGGTGACGCTTTTCCAGCCTCTGAATGAGATCCCCCTTACAAATTAAAATGGAGGTAATTTAATGGGGGCTCAGGACTATCAACCCCGCAACTCCTTGTGACCCCCTGAGCACAGTTGGAGAACCCCTGATCTATAGTTTGCGGATCCATCTTATCTCTATGGCAGGTATTGGCAAGGGTTTAGCCAGGATCAATTCTGAGGCTGCTGGATGCTGACAGACCCGGGGATTCTCTCTGGCTCCCAGACTAACCCAGCCTGCCCCCTAAATCCTGGCCTGATTCAGCATTCATGGAAGAGATTGCAGACTACAGGGTCTTAATCTCCTAACCTGGCAGAGTTGCCCGAGAAAGTAGGGAGCCACAGTTCTAAGCCTTTCTCGGCCTATTCCCTGTCAGCCTGCTGTAAATGCTTACCAGTGTGCAAACAGAAGAAATCATCCAAGTAATCATTCCCTCCCCATGCAGCTGGACGCTGCAATGCGACATTTTAGCTCGCTGACCCCTTTTCGAGCGAGATGGGCTTGGAAAGAGGCCCTGTAGTGTTGTAAACGGAAGCAGCAAAAGTTGTCATGCTCCCAGGCTGTTGCTTGCATCCAATCTGAAAACATATGGCTGATTTTAGGGATGCTGGAGCCAAAGTGTAACTGAAACTTCTAGCCAGCCGAGAGCGTGATTGTAACAAGATTTCAGTCTTAATCCGATCTGGCACTAGCGGCACACTGGCACTCCACCTTGGCCAGGTCACTGTGAATCCTTCCACTTCACCGTATGCAAAGTGGTTACCAGCTGATAAGCAACTTGGAATTCATTAAGGACTGCTGCAAACCTCTCCGCTTGCAGGTCATGCTAGGTTGGCTTTCTGGCATTCCTAAGACAGTGAGCGTCAAGGAGCAGTGTGGTGGCTCATGGGACCAAAACGTGACCTGCCTTCTGAAGACCTCTTGCTGTGGCTTACAAACTCTGTGGTGATATTTGGGTGGTTGTAGTTCTTCACAGGAAATGCTCTGTTTGTCTTCTGTACATAAGCACTGAAAAATCACAAAGCAAAGCGAGCAAGCTAGTATTCCTAGGACACCCTACAATAACAAACCCATATACCTGGTCCAGCATCAGTAGGAAGATGGCTCTCTCTAGGGCTCAGTTTATCAAAGTTGGGTTCTTTTGCTGACTCACCTTAAGCTCAGATGCTAACATCTGAGGAATTACTGCTGACTTCTGCTCGTGGGTGGGGCTTGTTAGCTCCAGCTTTGGAGACGATGCGGGAGGCTGGCCGAGGTAGGGGGTTGGAGGACAGTGCGGGTGCTGCAAGGAAACCTTAGGCATGGCTAAGCGCAGGGTGAGGTTTGTTTTGTTCCTGCTATTTGAAGTTGTTCTCCTTAAAGCCAAGCGTCAGGGTGGGAGTCATTTTGGATTTTCTACACCAGGGATTTCCAAACGTCGGTTCAAGGCTCGTCTGGGTGGGCCATGAGATGCTCGCAGTTCCCACTGGTTAGCTGGTTGTTCCCACGCCACTTCCTGCAGCTCCCATTGGCTGAGAACAGCAATCACTACTGGGAGCTGTGTGTGGCCATGCCTGTTTCCCCGAGCAACCGCAAAACATCTCACGGCCTGCCAGTAGTTACCCAGAGGAGCCATGACCCAAAATTTGAAACTCCCAGAGCTGCACTATGTATTTACTGTCTTTGGAGCAAGATGTTTGCACTCCCCTACAATGAAAGCCCAATGTACCCAGAGCAGCTCTTACGAGTTACTCATAAAAAAGAAAGAATAGTGCTGGACTGAACATAATGAGCTACCCTATAATAACAAACCAGAATGTGAAACCAGGAAAACAGGCAGCGGTGGGCGGGGGGAACCATCCCAGGTTTAATAAGGAGACAGATTTTGCGTATTAAATGTTATTTTTATGGCTGGAAAAAAAAGCAATAGCAATACCAACCTGCTGTTTCAGCCTTTGTATATTTTCCCGAATGGGAACGGGAGAGAAACAATTAGCTGAAAATGAAATACTTGTAAGGGCTGCCTTTGAATTCTAAATAAAATGCTCCTCTCCGGATAGGCCTACCGCACAGAAATAAAAAACTGCTGATGCTTAGCTAGGTGCAGATGCTTTTCTATGTGCAAATGGATGTTGCCACTTCATCTCTCTGTTTATTGGTTGTGGGGGAAAATAACCCCACCCAGCAAGCCAAGTGTCAGATCTCTTGTTGCCTTGTACATCTGTCGCCAGACTGGCTCTATCACTGAATGAGAAGGTGTGTGGGGGGGGAGGGAAGGGAGGAATATGAGACAGTTGTTGAGCTGCCTGTACGAATGATCAGAGAGCAAGAAACAAGGCTCTTACAGAAGGCATTGTGGTCTGTCGGGTACGGGCACTGTCCTTAGGAGGAGAAGACCTGTGTTCAGTGATGTGTTGTGGTAGGTCATGCCCCTCTGTTACCTTTTGGCTGTGTCTAGACTGGCCAGTTTTTCCGGAAAATCAGCCGCTTTTCCGGAAAAACTTGCCAGCTGTCTACACTGGCCGCTTGAATTTCCGCAAAAGCACTGACTTCCTACTGTAAGAAATCAGTGCTTCTTGCGGAAATACTATGCTGCTCTCATTCAGGCAAAGGTCCTTTTGCGCAAAACTTTTGTGCAAAAGGGCCAGTGTAGACAGCTCAGATTTGTTTGCCACAAAAAAGCCCAGATCATGAAAATGGCCATCGGGGCTTTTTTGCGGAAAAGCGCGTCTAGATTGGCACGGACGCTTTTCTGCAAAAAGTGCTTTTGTGGAAAAGCATCCTGCCAATCTAGACGCTCTGTTCCGAAAATGCTTTTAACGGAAAACTTTTCTGTGAAAAGCATTTCCAGAAAATCATGCCAGTCTAGACGTAGCCTTTATGTCTGGTCTATTTCAATGGTGAGCTCTTCAAGTCAGTGACTGTCTCCCACTTTGTTTGTACAGCACCTAGCACAATGGGGCCGTGGTCTCAGGTGCAGCCTAGAGAGGTTGGTGGAAAGCAAATAATTACTTTTGGGGGGGCAGGACAGAATTCCCAGCCCATGCCAGTAGGCTCCACCAGAGCCCATTGAGGTACGTGCCAAAGATCGACTCCATACCCAATCCTGGGTTGTTTCAGATTCAGACTACATGGAGCAAGCATGACCTCTCCCATGGGCTTGACTTGGAAGCCTGGATCCAAGCGGCCCTGAATGTGGGGAAAGCTCAGATCTGGGTTCAAACTCCCCTTTGGTATCTCAGCTCGGGTCACGATCTCTAATGCCATATTGAAGCCTGTCTGCCCGGTGGAAATGGAGGGTGATACCAAATCAGGCGTTTGCATCACCTGTGCTAGTGCAGGCATGGGGCTGTGACATCACCATTGAGGGGTGGGGCAGTGGGAGGTGGAGGGCAGGCTGGGGTAGTTTATTTCAAAACTGCTTTCTCTGTGGGTAGTTTATTCCAAAACTGCTTGGTGCTGGGTTTTTTGATGCAGCTGGTGCTGTCTGCTATCAGCAGATGCTAGGCCTGATGGACCGTGGGTCTGATCCAGTGTGGCAAATTTCTGTATTTCCAATTGGACTATTATAATTAACTGTGGATCTGCATCCATATCCATATGTCCCCAAGCACCAAGTGGGGCTTTGGATGTAGCAGGCTGTTCCACACCCTTCTCTGACTCAGTTTCCCCAAGCATGGCAGGGGAACTTTTTAATCCACTTGGCTTCTGCAGCTGTGTTCCAGCTATGCCCACTGGAGCGCACACAGTGTGCAACTCAGCATGGCAGCTGGACTTGCACATGGATTTCAGTGCAGCATGTGAGCAGGGCTCCTGGCAGCAGGGCAGTGAAACCTGGGGTAACTTTTAGGCCCGGGGGGCAGCCAGTGAAATACACACAGGCAGAGTATGAGAAAGCAAAGCAAAGCAAGCAGAAGTGAAAGGGTCAGGAGCAGGGCTTGCTCCTAACAGCAGTGCGTATTTTATTTCTTTAGGTTAAGGATCGTGGGCTCCAGTTCAGATCTCTCACTGAGCAAACATGGCCTGGTTCTGTTAAATATAAATTGATTTCAGTCAGAACAACTGGTCTGGGAAAACCCATGTGCTTCAGCAAACAAACAGCAGCGCTTCCAAAGCCGCCGCTCTTATTGAAGCCTGGTGCAGCTGGAGTTCTTGCTTAAAAGGCCCCTGCTCTGACGCTGTGTTGTACAGCATACCCAGAGAGTTGGTGTGTAATGCCAGCAAGTGGAATAGAACCTGGGCCCTACTGGAGCTTAATGCATGAGCCTCTACTGCTTGAGCTAAAAGCCAGCTGCTGCTTTGCTAAGGCTGTAGAGCAGACTTATTCTCTCTCTCTCTCTCTGTAAGGCGACTAAGTGCCACTACATGGGACAGTGAACCCCCATCCCAAAGGTGTACATGTGGCACTACCCATACAAGGACAAGAGTCAAGGCAGGAAAGGTTGTTTAATTGGGGGCAATTTTAGTGCTCAAGGCATGGCTGGGTAGCTTGCCTGAGGCTGAAGAGGGTAGGCAAACTGCCCCTGCCCTTTAGCTTTGCTAACGCAGCTGATATTTGCCTTGAAGAAACACTGACCTGAGCTGAGATACCAGAGGGGAGTCTGAACCCAGAGTTGAGTCTTCCCCTGCAGCCTAATCGGGGCACCCTTCTTCTCAGCTCCAACACTTCCTGTTACTTCACTTCTTACTGGTCCTTCCCAGTTCTTTCTCCTGCGCAGACGCTGTTCAGTTGCGAGGTGGTTCAGAGGTAGCGAGGTAAGGAATGCCAGCGGCACAGAGACCAGCCAACTCATGTCACTTTGGGACCCAGAGAGAAGGGAGCCAGTGAGGAGGAGGACGTGGCTGCGGTTCAGAGTGATGAATCCAAGCGCTGTCTCTGAAATTAGCTTGAACTTTTACCCCCGAAGCTGGAGCCCTTGTGGAATCCAGGGTCCCCTCTCTCAGTCCCCATGGCAAACCACTAGCTCTCGTCATGAGCGTTCCTGCTCTGTCGGATCCCCATGCCCAGTTCTGGGAGGAGGAAGTGATGCTGCTAGTGCATCCTGAGAGTCCCCCTTGGGTCCAGCTGCCTCAGCGATGGGTCTTTCATATAGAATCAAAGTCTAGTCCAGTCCACTGCCCTCACGGCAGGACCAAGCACCATCTAGACCAGGGCTACTCAACACGTGGCCCATGGACCACATGTAGGCCGCAGCCCGTTTGTTTACGGCCTGCAGTGCAGTTTGGGTTTACTGTGCGGTTTGGGTTGATCTGTGTTTTAGTACAGGCAGTCCCCGGGTTACATGGATCCGACTTACATCAGATCCCTACTTACAAATGGGGTGAGGCAACCCCGCACTAGCTGCTTCCCCCCAGCAGACCAGGGAGACGCAAAGCTAGCAGCCCCCCCCCCCCCCTCAGCAGACCAAGGAGACGCAGAGCGGCTTTTCTCAGCAGACACCTCAGCTTGAGAATAAAGGACTGAGGGAAGTGAGGTGTGGGAGAATAAAACTGAGCTCTGGAGAAATGTTTGGCTAGAGTTTCCCCTACAATATGTACCAGCTCCGACTTACATACAAATTCAACTTAAGAACAAACCTACAGTCCCTATCTTGTATGTAACCCGGGGACTGCCTGTAGTTAAATTCCTGGACTGTCATTGCTCATTAAAAGTGCTGTCACATGGGTGGAAATTGGGTAAATGTTGCATTTTATTAATATCAGCAGAACTGACTTCAATGGGGCCTGCGTGTTGTGTAGTCTTGCCTTCATCTGTGTATTCATGCCTGTCAGGGTGAAAAGAGCTATTTGCATATATTTGCATGTCTATGCAACCGCACTTAAGTTGCGGCCCTCGGCATGTGCTGTGAGTATCATTGTGGCCCTCAGGCGTCCAAAGTTGAGTAGCCCTGATCTAGACCATCCCTGACAGGTGTTTGTCTAACCTGCTCTTCAATATCTCCAGTGATGGAGATTCCACAACCTCCCTAGGCAATTTATTCCAGTGCTTAACCACCCTGGCAGTTAGAAAGTTTTTCCTAATGTCCAACCTCAACCACAGTTGCTGCAATTTAAGCCCGTTGCTTCTTGTCCTGTCCTCAGAGGTTAAGGAGAACAATTTTTCTCTCTTTGTAACAATCCTTTATATACTTGAAAACTGTTATTATGTCCCCTCTCAGTCTTCCCTTCTCCAGACTAAACAAACCTTGGCAGCTGTCAAAGCCCTCTGTGCTATTGGGAACAATGCCAGTCCTTACCTGCAGGGAGTCAGTGACCGCAATCATTGAATGTGTGGTAGCCCCCATTACGTGTGAGAGAATCTGTTGTCATGATTTATTATTTGTATTGTGGTAGCACCTCGCACTCCAGCCAGGGCTCCGACCCAGGCACTCTCGAAACACACGCATGGATTAAAAGCCAACCCCAGACCAGACCCACACAGATCAGGGTGGACGTGAATATTAATATTCAGAGTTGGATTTAAAAATCCACCAAGCGTGTGTCTTCCTCTGTAGCCTGTCGTGCAGCATCCGGTCTCAATGACTAGCGGTTTTAGAAGGAAGCCCTGGCCGGCAGTGTGTGCATCACCGGTGAGGTAAGCGTACCATCGCCTTTGCAGTGTGGGTGTCAGGAGCACTTAGTTTCATGGCGCTCACACCTAGGCCACTTCGGAGGTGGCACACGCTTACCCTAGGAGATGCCGGGCCTGACGGGATGTGTTAATTCTGAGATGCCGGGTGAATGGAAGCAGCAGCTGGAATGCATGCCAGTGGGGTGCCTATGCGGCCTGTCTTGCTCCCTCAGGCCTCACTTACACTAGGAAAACTACACCATGCTGACAACAGGCAATGGCAACAGGTGCAGGCGAACTACACCGTGCTGACAACAGGCAATGGCAACAGGTGCAGGCGAACTACACCGTGCTGACAACAGGCAATGGCAACAGGTGCAGGCGAACTACACCGTGCTGACAACAGGCAATGGCAACAGGTGCAGGCGAACTACATCGTGCTGACAACAGGCAATGGCAACAGGTGCAGGCGAGAACCCATCACTAACGCCCATTGTGAGTACGGTGCATAGGCAAAGCCGACATCTAAGTCTGCCCTTCCTAGGAGACTCACAGAACAATTGTTCCCCCATACACCTGGATTTCTAGACCCCATGGTCATTCATTTCCTCCCGCGATGGCTCGTTTTCAGTCATGAGAATCAGCAGCAAAACAACAAGCCCTGAGTTGAATCTCATTACCCCCAGGGACACCTGGCTGTGTTGTGCTTGGGGCCAGCTGCAAGGCGCACATGAGAAGAGTCCACGTGATCAGTAACAAGCTCTCTTCTGTGTCGCCTGCTTCCCTTAATGCCTTCCATTTCACAGTTCCCTTTCGAAGCCGGCAGCTTTAATTTGGCATTGCAGGTTTCCAGGATTATCATTACATATCTTCCTTCTCTAATGCCGTGAAATTACTTTTAACAAGGAAGTGCCAATTAGTGGATTTGCAGTGCAGGTGTGAAATTTGCAAGCATTCAGGAGGAGGGGGAGCTAAAGGTGAGTATCGCCTGCGGTTCCTCTGTCCCTGTCTTGGCCGGGCAATTGTGTGACGCTTCCTCGAATGAACATGATGAATATGAGGATGGAATTTCATATTTCCCTTGAGTGATGTCTCTGGCCATTAGCTGGAGACAACTGGCTTTACTAATTGCTCAATTCATGGGAGAAGGAAGTGCGCAGCTGGTGCTTCTTAAATCAATGCCTCCTCTTGGCAGCTCAGACCCAAAATACTTGCAAAGGAAAAAGAAAGGCAGAGAGGGAGAAAAGTAGGAAATGAAACATGGGTCATCACTAGCATGGGTTACCCAGGGTAATAGGTCCCTGGTGTTCCTTCTGACTTGATCCATCTTCTGCCCCCATCCTCTGAGTGCATTCCAATTAGGCACAAAATCCATCCTAGGAATTATTATTGAGAGTCTCAGGTCAAAAAAGAAGTCTAGAGAGAACTTAAAGTGCACTCAAGAAGCCATCTTTTGGAGGTGCTGAGTTTGTTTTAATCAGCCTGCTGCAGATTAAGACAAATGATTGTGTGCCACATCTGTGATGTTCCAGTGTAGATGCCAGAAAGGGAGAAAATAAAGTTATGGTGGGAAAGATCTTCCGCTGGCAGTTTTCTCTGTAGCTGGTGGCATCTCACTAGCTCTGGGCTTATCTACTTCCTCTGTTGTCCTCAACTTCAAAACAGTAGCTTAGGGCCATGGTTTTCAACCTTTTTTCATCTGTGGACTCCTAAACAGTTTCAAATGGAGGTGTAGACTCCTTTGGAAATCTTAAATTGTATACCACTTTTCTATGGTAACAGCAACCTTTTGCAGCCCCCTTAGACATAGAATCAAAGAATCATAGAGCTGGAAGAGACCTCAGGAGGTCATCGAGTCCAGCCCCCTGCCCAAGGCAGGACTAATCCCAACTAAGCATAATCTATGAATCCCAGAGGTTCATGGAACATAGGTTGAAAGTGCTGGATTTGGATGATGCTGGAAATATTGATGCATGTAATGGACAGGAGGAGTCCTGACCAGCACCTGGTGACTACAGGGTTAAATTCAGATAGTTAGCAAAGGTGTTGGCCAGGGGGCCGGGAGAACTAATTGAGACAGTGTTGAAATTTGAATGGGATATAGATTCCTTGCCTGCTTTCTTTGTGTGGGAGAGAGAAACCAGGAATTGAGAGAGACACAATGATTTAAACCCAGGCAGGAACACCAGGTCTCCAAGGAATGTGGGGCGTGGGAGTGGACTGAACAAAGAGAAAATTGGAAGTAAGTAAAGGGAAAAGTGAATCCAGCTGCATTCAGGGTAATTTTTCTTTATTTTGTGGTTTGGTTTGAACTGCTCTGTGTGACTCTATGCCTTCCCTCCCCCTTTACCATCTAAGCATTGGTTCCAGAGCTTTTTCTCTGTGGTTTAATGTGTTTTCCTTAGTTGCTCTGTAACATCTAGCAACCAAGTATGCTTTATCTAGTTTATCTTTTGTTTTGTATTAGAAATCGCTTTTTTTAAGGTGATGATTTGATTCCTGTGTCCTGGTAAGTCTGTCTGTATGTATCTGCATGCCTGACTGAGGGATCAGCTACCAGAGACTGCAGTTTGTTTTTCTCTTTTGGGGCAAAAGAGCTTGGGGTACCGCTGGGGGTGGTTTCAAGTATTCACCCCTGGTTTTAGGGATAAAAAAGCACTTGATGGTGTCAACGATTCCCCAAAATCTGTGCATTATGATTCTGGGGGGAAGTTTTTTGTAACCAGTGCCTGTAGAGGCAAGGTTTTGAAGTTCTCTTGTGGGCCCTCACCTTCTGCATTCGGAGTGCCAGAGTGAGGAACAGCCCAGGCAATGCATAATAAAAATAAAGAAGCAAAATATTCTTGCCTCTCTCATAGAAAAACAGGGAAGAGCTTAGAAAAATTAGATACATTTGAAACGGGTTGGATTCCTTCAGCTGGTATGTAACAGTCACTGCCCAGTGGTGGATTGTAGTGACACTTGTAATAGAGAGTGCAGTGTTAACTCAGGTTGCAGTGGGAAATCATTTTAGACCCAGATGACACTTGAAAATCAGATTAGACATTCGCCTATCCAAATCTTGGGAGTGGCAGCCACCAAAAGAGACATAGATTGAATTGTTCCTGTGAGTCTCAGACATGAAATTCAGGTGGGACTCAATTTACTGTGGAAAAGGCTATTTATATTGCAGAAGATGCAGGTTTCCCCAAGCCTGCCTAAGGGAGATCTTTGATCAGTGAAAAGATCAGCTGCTGAAACAAAGTGCAAGAGAAACAGGAATGTTTACAGAATAAAAACTGCTAAATTCCTGTTTCAGTGGGCTACCATCCAGCAATTCAAACCAGGCACCATTGCCTAGTCTATGCAAGTGAATGGAGACCTTGCGACAAACTCGTTGCTGATATAAATTATTACTGGTCTAATGACATTAACACATCATGGTCCATTTGCACCAGCTGAAAACATGGTGGCTGTGTCTACACTGCATCCCTTTTCTGGAAAAGGGATGCAGATTAGACCAGTCGTAATTGCAAATGCCGCGGGGGATTTAAATATCTCCCGCGGCATTTGCATTTACATGGCTGCCGCTTTTTTCCGGCTTAGGAATAAGTAGGAATTCAAGTAGGAATAAGAAATCCTCCGGAAAAGGGCTTATTTTCCGGAGAATCGCGTCTAGACTGGTGCTTTTCTCCGGTTTATCCCCAAGCTGGAAAAAAGCGGCAGCCATGTAAATGCAAATGCCGCGGGGGATATTTAAACCCCCGCAGATTTGCAATTCTGACTGGTCTAATCTGCATCCCTTTTCCGGAAAAGGGGTGCAGTGTAGACACAGCTGGTCAGTTGATTGTGTTCCTATACAAAATCATTTTGGAGGAGTCCATCGTGACATGGAAATTTGGCCACAATTTTGTTTTGGTCCCAAAGTTTTACTTTTTTTGTCCACTCCCTTTCCTCCCACAGTTTTCATGCAGAAATGGGAAAGCTCATTTTTTCACATGTTTTGACACTAGATTTTATCTCCAGCCATGACATTTCAAATGTAAAAACTTTGGTGCCTTTTGCATAAAAATATCAGGTCTCTTTGGAGTGAAAATGAGAAACCAGGATGGTCTGATTTTCTTTTTTTTCTTTTTTGGCCGGTAGAAAAAGGGAGGTTTTATTGGTCAGGGTTTTCATGAAAACAAGTTTATTTTTACAAAACACCACCACAATACACATCTCTCTTATTGTGATGTTTTCAAATACTTCCGCTAATATCTCACTTAGTGCTCAGTTTCCCCCTAATCTGAGCCGTAAGAAGTTGTACATCTAGGACCTACTTTTGATCTTACATTGAGGGCTGTAAATCAGGAAGCATGCCATTGAAATCAATGGGCTTACATTAGTGTGAAACTGGCCTCTTAAACCCTTATTGTGCGTTCAGAGCCTTTTAATGTTTAATAACACTTATACTGCTTGCCAGCTGATCAGAAGGTGATAAGGTTCTTGTCCTACAATCAAGCTACACAGAACTAAAACCAATGCATTCAATATCTTGTAGGGAACCGGGTGTATGGTAAAGACACACACTGAGGGCAAAGTAAAGCCTTAGAGATTTTTATCAGGATCAGTAATAAAGCCAGGAAAGCTCAGAGCCACAAAACCAGGTAGGAATAATGCATTACTGGGGATATCCGTGGTATCATTCTTTGCAGAAGCTCTAGATTTGCATACTTACGCTCTTGCTTGAGGACAGAATGGTAAGAGACAAAGGACCAGGCCTGTCTCTGGCATGCCAAATGAATTTGATTGTCTACGTTCCTCAGTACCTAAGAATGACGGTGGATAGTAATAGAGCTGAAAGGGCCAGAGCGTGGAAAGCTAACAGTGATAGAAAAGCTCCTCTCTCCGTGTTGGTTTGCCCTATCATAGGGCCTGAGTACCAGTATGAATATTCATGCTCATGATCAGCCTGCCATGCCCAGATCTAACTTCCTCATTCACATTATATTAGGGAAAAATTATCCTGTACGTCAGATATTCATACATAGCAATGCCTCTTACCTCAGTATCATACCCATCGCTTCTTGCTTAAGCAGATTTGACGTTATTTATTTATTTAAAATACTTTTATTCCTCCTCTCTATTTAAAATATTTGAAGCAGCTTACAATTTTTTTTAAAACACAATATAAATATATATAAAAAATTAAAATACGAGACCCCATAGGGATATAAAACCTGCTAAGATATCTCGAGAAGAAGGATATATTACACATAACATTAAACACTGATGCATAACAATGCATCAGAATTGCCAATGACTGAATCACAAGCTCCCAATGTTCAGTTGATGAATTCAGTACATCACAAACATGCTTGATGCTAAGACAACTATTTGACTAGCAAGATATGCTACACATACAGACATCTACTTATTACCTCCTTGTTCCTGCAGCTGTCATTTGCTGTTAGGTGTCCAGTCCTGCCACTGAGCAAGCTAGTTCTAGTTCCTGAAATCTACGAGTGACCTATGGGCTATGTATCAATGCCTATGGGCTGCCCTTCGTCCAAATGGTGCCCCAGATGAGGAGTGTGTTTGGGGTTCCCGCTCCATTTGTTGAGCTTTTGAATACTCGGTGTTTGGTTGCATTTGTCGCCCCTTTCATGAATCGGTGCACAATTTTCATGCATGAGTTATCCCAGTCATACAAGACAATACATTTGCATACTTGAATCTTTAAATCTGTATTTATTCATGCCATATTTATAAACAAATAAGATGAATTTCCTCTAAGCTTATAGAAACTTTCTAATGTGAAGAATAACGGACATGTACCACCATCAAGAAATGGAACTGTGCACCACCCTGGGGTGGACCCCATGGGGCGGACCAGGATTTACCTGTGGAGGTGGCAACCTTTGAATGTTAACCCTAGTCCTTCAGCGCTCACATTTGCCCTCAAAAACTGAAGCACAGCCTCAGAGAAATCCAGAGACTGACCAATGGCATTTTCAAGCTATAAAATAGCAAGCGATGTCAGTCCCTTGTCAGCCCTCATCGATTGAAGAGACATTTTAATGAGCCGGGGCTTTCGAAAAGCTGCACTCACCACTTGTGACTGTGACTGGGCGCGTGAACAGAATCCTCAAAGCGATCTAGGCATTAGGAAAAGTGTACGTCAGCTCTGCATCATGAATGAACTGGAGAACTTAAGTGGCGCTTGCTTCCTGGGTTGCAAAATATAATGGATGTTGTCCAGTTTGACACAGAGATCTTTATCATTGATGTCCAAGCATATCCCATGTGTTAGTGTCTGGTGAAGGTTTGTACATTGTTCAAGAATGTTTTCCCGTCTACTGGCAGCTTATGAAGGTCATACAACAACCTCCCCTGAGTCTTTTCATTTGTTCAATCGATTCTTCGATGGACACTCAAACAAAAAACCTTCCTCTTGAATTTTATATCTGAGCTTTCCATCACTTCATCTCTGCCCTCATAATCAAACTGTCTCGTCTTCTGATGAAGAGGATTTTCCTTGAAGATAAGCTCAACTCATAATTTTCTCCCATTTCTTTGACAGTGGTGATGGCATATTCAAATCTGTGGTCTCTGTAGGCCACAAAGAAATCTAGACAATTTCTCATCACAGTAGTAGTGGTCGCAATGTCCATCAACTGCGTTTGTAATGTTTTTCTTACAATGTTGACTTGGAACAAGATATCATGCCAAACCACAAGTGAGACCAGAAATTTGAAGTCTGGGAGGTTTTCCGATCTTTGCATCTCGTGTCAGAGTCCATCCTCAGCTTTACTCAGCTGCGCTAGTTCTCCGAGGGTGTGGTAACATTCATAGAGTCATCCACAGGCTAGAAACAGACAAAGTGTTCCTTTACTTGGGTACAGCTATTCTTGTAAACAACAAATCTTACTGTAAAAGACATCTTTTCACTGTGCCCGATGTCGGCACGGTACTTTGCTTTGCCAATGTGTTGTCAAGCAATTTGTTTTGAAGTGTTTTGCTGCAATGATGGTCTACAGCTTCTTTACAAACTATTTAATGTAGATGCTTACGCATGATGGCGTATTCCTATTTCCCCAAGGAGCTCTACCAAACCCAGGGAATTATCATTATGTTCAGTGAATAGCCCATTGGACGAGCCCCGGATAGTCAAATTATTCTTTTCAAACAGAGTTAATTGAGATCGGATTCTCAGATACATTTCTCCAGTGCCGGGTTTCCATATTAATAACGCAATGGTTTTCAGCATTTATTCAGCTTGAGTCTGGACTCAACCTCCATCCATTTGGCGTAGACTGCAAAAAGGCTGGGTGACTTTTCATGTTGCTTCAGAGCATTAGCTAATTTGTACCGCAATTATACCTGGAAAGCAGCAATGATTTGGCATTCTTCTCCAATATTTTGCAGCAAAGCCAGAACACTTTGTCAGTGGGTTTCAAGTAAACTAATCAATGCACCATTCTTGAGCACTCTTTTGCAGTATGACTTTGTGGTGCGTTGCCTCTGCTTATTTACTGGAAGTGTCATACCCTCGATTTTGCCTGGCCCATTCAAAATGGTGTGATCAAGATTGGCAGAATTTAAGATCATTGTCCATAAGGCTGGATCTGATGTATCAATTTGTGAAGGCATTCTCACTGCTCTTTCACTTGTCATGTGAAGTTGATTGTTCTTTATCATTTCTCTCCTTGTCATGTAAGTTGGATTCTTCTTTATCATGTCTCCTTTACACTGCCAGAAAAACTGGGGGATTCTCAATAACTTTCCCCACATTTCCATTCCTTATCTTCAGGTAAATCCCCAAATTCCTCAGGAATACGTCTGTCATCATTTACACTTTGCTCCTCAATTTCTTCTTCAGTGGGACAATCACTACTGCCAGGTCGATATTGTTCAGTTTCACGTATTTTCCCATCAAATTTGCCCCTTGCTGCAAACTAGATTTCAAGTGAGTTTTTTGCTTCCTGTACTGAGCTCCTAGGGTACGTCTACACTAGCCCCCTAGTTCGAACTAGGGAAGCTAATGTAGGCATTCGAAGTTGCAAATGAAGCCCAGGATTTAAATATCCTGGGTTTTATTTGCATCTTCCCGTCCGGGCACCATTTTTAAATCCCTTTAGTCCAAACTAACTGCCCGCGGCTACATACGGCAGTCAAACGTTAACTCAAACTAAGTCCTTAGTTCGAGTTAACAGTTACACCTCGTGGAATGAGGTGTAACAGTTAACTCAAACTAACAATTAACTCGAACTAAGGACTTAGTCCAAACTAACTGCCCGTGGCTACACGCGGCAGTCAAACGTTAACTTGAACTAAGGGGATTTAAAAATGGCGCCCGGATGGGAAGATGCAAATAAAGCCGGGGATATTTAAATCCTGGGCTTCATTTGCAACTTCGAATGCCTACATTAGCTTCCCTAGTTCAAACTAGGGGGCTAGTGTAGACATACCCCTATAGGCTTTTTTGGGGGTATCTTTTATTTTCTACAGGGGAAAAGAAACGGCATTAGGAAGAGCAAAAGTTTATGTTCTGCAGTCTTAAAAGTTATCAAGCTTTGTGTGTTAAGCGTGGCAAAAGAAGTGAACAGTATTTCTTTTATGTTGTTGCATAGATAGGCATTGCATGCATCTCTCTGAAGTCTCATTAAATATGCCCTTTATTGGTCACTACTTACACACTTCAAGTCTGGAAACACAAGTACACATTCATAATTGCACAAAACCCACCCAAGGCTCACAATATTGCAGTTGGCCTCTCATTTTTTTCTTATCAGGGCTATCCAGAGCAGAGTGCAGAACCTGGGGTAACCCCCCCCCCCCCAGTGGTCCAGGAATGGGGCCCAGCGCAATCCCCTCCCTGCTGAATGCCCTGCCCCACTTCACCCCTTCCCCAAACCCCGCCCCACTCTGCCCCTTCTCCCGAGCAATGTGGCTCAGGAGATTCTGGGGGGTAGGCAGTTCAAGGAAAATGTAGTTCTCAGAAAATCTGGAAGGTTCCAAGAGACTCTCCAAAGGTCCAGAACATTCTGGAAAGTTAGTGGTGAATGAAACCACACATGGAATACCTGCGACATTTTACTTCAAGCATTCTATTTCCCCGTTTGTCTCTAACAACCAGCACACGGAGCCAGGCATTCCCCCAAGCCCAGCACACCAGATGTCGCCTGCCCCTAAATCTATCCCTGGTTGCATGCCTACTTATTCTATCTTGCTTAAGCTACTGTCTTACAGGAGACAGGCCTGTGGGTTCCTTGCATTAGAGCGGAATATAATAAAGACTAAGCTCGCCCTATGGGCTACAATTGTAGGGGATAAAAGAGAATCAGCGTTAAGAAGAATCAGGCAGCAGAGAAGTGACGGACCAGACTCGCCTGTCTCTGTGACCCAGCAAACTTCTATTGTATTTGTTTTCTAAAGATTGGCAGCCCTCAGAGGACTGGAATGTGATTGTGGCCCTGTTTATCGGCGGCCAGCACAAACATTATCAAGTTCACACAGTCGCCACCACGGCCAAACTGAAACACTGTGTTTGAACCCTTTGTCGTCGGTGCAAACAGGTGCCCAAGGAATGCCTGTGCAGACTCCAGTTAGCAGAGCTGGGCAGGAAATGGATTTCCGAGTCGCTTGGAAATGTGCAGGATTCCAAATCTGAAACCTTTTTAAAAGTGTTTGGGAAAACACAGAGGGGGAGAACCTTTCATACCACCTGAGAATATCCCTTAGCCTGGTGAACAGGGTGCTTGTGTGAGAGACGTTGGATCAAGTCCCTGGCGTGAATCAGCCAGAGTTGCCTAACTGCCAGGCTGTTGGGTGATATTTGGGACTGGCAATTCCATCCCGGGCCTGAGAAACCCTTCCTGTGAAAGTGCCATTGAAACGGGACAACTCTCATAGGACGTTTCAGTGTAGACAAATGGGCATTTTCCAGTGATTGTCCCTAGTGAAGGCATTACTGGCCCCATCACCCTAGTGTCTGAGCGCCTCACAACTGACAATGGGTTTATCCTCATAGCACCTGCAGGAAGTAGGACTGGACTATCACCACCATTTGACAGCTGGGAAACTGAGGCACCTAGTGGTTTAATTATGTGTCTAAGCCTGTGCTACAGCATGGAATCGAGCCTGGGTCTCCTGAAGGCAGGCTAGCACCCTAATCACTGGACCCTCATCCTCTCTTACAAGAGGAAGATACAACCAAGATCAAGCCTCACTGTGTGGGGTCTGTACAAATACAGCAAGAGACAGTCCCTGTCCCGAAGAATTTATAATCAAAGGCCTGATATTAAACCACCTCTGGTGCATAGTCTGATCCATGCTTGGGCAAAATTAGAGCCTCTAGGGACCATCCTGTTGGCTGGGGATTGCTGGGGCGCAGCATGGCCTGGCTTTGCTCTCTCCACGGCACCCAGGAATGCCCCCTTTCTTAGGGGTCGGGCATTGAGTGGCAAGAGCTGGCTATTCTAGCTCGGCACCCCTCAGATTCCTGCCTGCGCTAGTTCAGGACAGCGACACAGTAAATTCATTGGTGGGGCGTCCTGACAGGTCTCCTGTTCCGTTAGTGATGATAAACATTCAGCTGCCTGCGTTTTCGTAGGCTCCCTCAGTATATCGTGCCAGCTCGGCACAGGTAGCTGGCATAGTAGACTTCACGAGAGCCCCCAAAGGCCACAAACTCAGATAAGATACGAAGGTGCCCGAGACAGGTTTGTTGTCAGACGAAGTACATTCATAGTAGTTGGTAGCCAAATGGCCTCCGAGCCCCCCCACATATTTGTACCTGGGACAATGGACTCAGCTCAGTCCATTTTACCTATGGATTTTACCTATTGCTCCCTAGGCCTGCCAAAGAATTAGGCTGAGGTACCCCAATATTTATAGACAGAAATGAACAATCTGTGATACACACTGCAGCTACGTCTACCCTGCTGGCTTCTTGCGCAAGAAACCTTTGCACAAGCGTTTTTGAGCAAAAACTTCTTGCACAAGAGCACGTTCACACCTCAAAGCACATTGCAAAAGAGCAAGAGAGCTGCATGGACGCTCTTGCACAAGAATGGCCATCAGAGCTTTTTCGGATAGGACCCCTGGAGCGTCCACACTTGCCTTTTTGCACAATAGCTGTAGCGCAAAAGGGAGTTATGCCTCGTAGAAGAAGGTTTACCTACACCGGCAAAAGCCCTCTGTTCTGCTGTTTGACTGCCGATTTACTTGTTCAATAGAGAATTTGAGGTGTGGACTCTCTGCAGGTTTTTGCGCAAAAACGGCCATTTTTGCGCAAAAACCTTGCAGTGTAGATGTTGTAGGTATCATCGTACACACTAATGACATCTGTAGTGCTTCCCCTTGTACTCGCCTCCAAAACATTCACTTTCCATTGTTCTGCTTTCACTCTTGCTGTTTCCAACTAGTTTATCATGCACTCAGCTGATTGTCCCTGTCCTGTCCTGGTGGCATGTATTTACGTACTTCATGTGCGTCTATCCATGCGAGCAGTTCTAGTGCCATTTGCTTTTGACACGGCCTGTCTTTTACTCATAGTATAACTCTTGCTTGCTTTGGTTCAAGCACCAGGTCTATGCTGCAGGCTCTTTCTTTCTCCTACACTGCCAGAACGATGGCCCGGTTTTCACCACTGCATTTGAAGCTGATGAACACTTACCCAGATGCACAGGGAGGCTGCACACCTCAGGAACTGGAGTCCTGATGGCAGGGAATGAATCTCTGGGGAATGACATACCAGGGACAGTGCTGGGGATAACCACGTTGTAACCCTGTGTTTTAAGAGCAACTCCAGTGGCAAAAAGGGGCCAGGCCTGGGGGTTTGTATCTAGCTCAAGGTTTGGATAGTCCCCATTTAATGCAGGACACTTCAGAAGCTATTTACAGGCTGTGCTGGCTCCCGTGGTCCTTTGTGGCCAGAAGGGAAACTAGCAAGCTCTCCCTTGCTTCTGTGCCCACCGGCTTTTAGCTTTCAAGCTGCATCCACCCGGAGGCTAATTCGCTGCAGTTTTCAGTTGTTGAGCTTCATTAATTGTGCTTGACACCGGGAACGCTTTCTCTATTGATTCTTAGCTATATTAACGTTCATCCTCCTCCCAATTGACTGGTCACCCAGCATTCTGGAGACTTGCTGAGCAGCAGGTAAGTATTGACAGTGACAATGTGCCCACCCCAGCCTCTGCTTTTCAATTACCCTCATGGTAAATACAACTCACTCACCTTCTCCACCTCTGGCTCTTCTTCTTCGCTGTAAGAACAACGGGTCACCAAATGAAATGAAGAGGCAGCAGGTTTAAAACAAACAAAAGGGAGAAGGGAAAACAGCAAACTAGAGACAACAGATTTCAGGAAGGCAGATTTTAGTAAACTCAGAGAGCTGGGAGGTAAGGTCCCATGGGAAGCAAGACTAAGAGGAAAAACAACTGCAGAGAGTTGGCAGTCTTTCAAAGGGACATTATTAAAGGCCCAAAAGCAAACAATTCCTTTGCATAGGAAAGATAGAAAGTACGGCAAAACACCACCTTGGCTTAACCAGAAGATCTTGCATGAAATAAAAATAAAAAAGGAGTCATATAAAAAGTGGAAACAAGGTCAAATTACAAAGGATGAATATAAGCAAACAACTCACGTATGCAGGAGCAAGATTAGAAAGACACAAAATGAGCTGGATGTAGCTAGAGACATAAAGGGTAAGAAGAAGACATTCTATAAATATATTAGAAGCTAGAGGCAGATCAAGGACAGGGTAAGGCCATTGCTCAGTGAGAAGGGAGAAACAATAACAGGAAACGTGGAAATGGCAGAGGAACGCTTTCTTTTGGTTTTCACCATGAAGTGTGATGGTGATGGGATGCCTAACATAGTGAATGTTAGTGGAAATGGGGAAGGTTTAGAAGTCAAAATAAAAAAAGAACAAGTTCAAAATTACTTAGAAAAGTTCGATGTCTGCAAGTCACCAGGGCCTGATGAAATGCAGCCTAGAAAACTCAAGAAGCTGATAGAGGAGGTATCTGAGCCGTTAGCTATCATCTCTGAAAAGTCACGGAAGTCAGGAGAGATTCCAGAAGACTGGAAAAAGTCAAATATAGTGCCCATCTATAAAAAGGGAAATAATAAGAACAATCCAGGAAACTACTGACCAGCTAGTTTAACTTCTGTGCCAGGAAAGATAATGGAGCAGGTAATCAAAGAATTCATCTGCAAACATCTGGAAGAAAATAAGGTGGTAGGTAACAGCCAGCAGGATTTGTAAAGAACATATCATGTCAAACCAATCTGATAGCTTTCTTTGATAGGATAATGAGTCTTGTGGATAAGGGAGAAGCAGTGGACGTGATATACCTAGACTTTAGTAAGGCATTTGATACGGTCTTGCATGATCTTCTTATCAATAAACTAGGCAAATACTACTTAGATATGGCTACTGTAAGGTGGGTGCATAACTGGCTGGATAACTTCTCAGAGAGTAGCTATTAATGGTTTACAGTCATGCTGGAAGGCCATAACAAGTGGGATTCCGCAGCGGTCTGCTTTGGGATCAGTTCTGTTCAATATCTTCATCAATGATTTAGACGATGGCAAACTTATTGGCTACGTCTACACTGGCCACAATTTCCGGAAAAGGGATGCAAATCAGGTAAGTCAGGATAGGGAAATCCGCGGGGGATTTAAATATCCCCCGCGGATTTAAATAAACATGTCCGCCGCTTTTTTTTCGGCTTGGGGAAAAGCCGGAAAAAAGCGTCTAGACTGGCGCGATCCTCCGGAATAAAGCCCTTTTCCGGAGGATCTCTTATTCCTACTTCCTACTGTGCTGAGTATTGTTGGAGTACTCCTCTCAGTTGGAGTACTGTGTCTAGGTCTGGGCATCACATTTTAAGAAAGAGGTGGAGAAATTGGAGAGGGTCCAGAGATGAGCAACAAAAATGATTAAAGATCAAGAAAACATGAACTATGAGGCAAGACTGAAAGAATTGGGCTTGTTTAGTTTAGAAAAGAGGCAACTGAGAGGGGACATGATAGAGATTTTCAGGTATCTAAAAGGGTGTCACAGGGAGGAGGAGGAAGAAAAATTATTCTCCTTGGCCTCTGAGGATAGGACAAGAAGCAATGGACTTAAACTGCAACAAGGGAGGTTTAGGTTGGACATTAGGAAAAACTTCCTGCCTGCCAGGGTGGCTAAACACTGGAATAAATTGCCTAGGGAGGTTGTGGAATCTCCATCTCTGGTGATATTCAAGAGCAGGTTAGACAGACATCTATCAGAGATGATCTAGACCATGCTTGGTCCTGCCGTGAGGGCTGGGGACTACACTTGATGATCTTTCGAGGTCCCTTCCAGTTCTAGTATTCTATGATTCTAAAAGGAAGTATTTCTTCATGATGTGCACAGTCCATCTGTGGAACTCCTTGCCAGAAGATGTTATGAAGACCAGGATTTTAACAGGGTTCAAAGAAGAACTAGATATATTCATGGAGGTTAAGTCCATCAATGGCTATTAGCCAGGATGGATAGGAATGGTGTCCCTAGCCTCTGTTTTTCTGAGGCTGGAAATGGATGACAGGAGAGGGATCATTTGAGGATTACCTGTTCTGTTCACTCCCTCTGGGGCATGCGGCATTGGCCACTGTCGGCAGACAGGACACTGGGCTAGATGGACCTTTGGTCTGACCCAATATAGCTGTTCTTATGTTCTTATGAAAGAGCTGAACAACTCTCAAATGGAAAGCTTGCCAGCTGTCTTGAGAAGGGAAAGCCAAGACACAAATTTGCCACGATGATGGACCCTCCACGTAGTAATAGTTCCATCAGCAAATGTGACCCTTTATCACTAACAATCCCTCCGAGTGACTGTCAAGTCCATCTCCTGTCCTCAGTCATTCTCTCTCCCAAAAGTTTTCCAGCCACCTATGACTTTGCTCTCCCCTTGCATTGTTTCTGACTGGCTGATTTTCACTCTTGTAGGCTGGAGGACACCTCTCTGGATGCTGAGAGAAACTCCAAGTGTCAGGCCCTGGAGTTCTGGCTTGAATCGCTGGCTGTAGCTCACCACGTTTTGCAGCTGAATGGGGCCGTGTCTCTGTAGTGGACCCTCCGTGGGAGACTCGGAGGGACCCTATTCTGCCGTGCTGCATCAGGCAACGAACAACAGTGAATGATAGTCTGTCACCCGAACTAGACAGTGATCACAGTCTGGGCTCTGTCCGCTGGGGAGCAAAGCAAGAAGCAGTCTTGCTGCTAAGCCTCCTGGCTACGGCGGACAGCTATCATAGTCTAGGGGTGTGTCGTTTTGGGGCAAGTCACAAGCAAGACACAGGTCTTGCAGCCTAGGGGAAGTGGGCTGCCATCCCAGAGTTGGGGACAGGGGTCCTGGGCCCCATCTTACTTCACTGGTTCCCAGCCCAAGGCCCTAAGAGAGGCAGAGACCCTGCTGGAACATACTGCCATGTACCATGACAGCACAGCCTGACCATGAGCTGGTTCTTCTGGGTGACTCCAGACCCCTCTTCATTGGTAGGGCTCCCTAGCCTGAGGGTCCCCAGTGGGAGATGGAGAACGAGTAATTTTCCCCCACTCTCTGTCTCCTCTGTGTGCCGAGTGTCGCCTGGCTCCAGGTCTGGTCTGGACTCCTCTAGCAGGCTGTAGATGTCTCGCTCTGGCCCAGCTGGGCTGAAGGTCCCGTCTATTATACTTCCTGTTTCCCCCTGGAATGAGGGAGCAGCGTTGGCTCCACCCATCAGGAGAGTGCAGTAGGACTTCCACATCAGGTACGGAGGGAGGCCACTACAGGCTCCGGTTAGGGATGGAAGAGGTTATCTGGTTACCTGGTAAGGCTTATGGACCTATTTACCGGTAACTAGTCAACCAGCCCAGCTGGAGCAGCCCCCACCTCTGCGGTGCGGCGTTTAACTGGTTAAACAATATCAGGTTCGTTTCACTGGTTAACTATTTGAAAGGGTTTTTACATCCCTAGCTCCTGTGTGCCAAGGGGGAGAAATGCAGGGAGAGTGAGTGGCTGATCTGGAACTTCCAAGCCCTTTTAAAGCTTTGCAAACTGATTTCCAAGCTACCGATACCCGTGTGTTGCTTTACCCACCACCAAGACGCAGCCACCGCGGAGCTCTCTATGTGAGGGCAGCAACGCGCCCTGCATTGCAATCTCGTCCTCCCAGCAGGAAACTGAATTCCCTTTCCATGCTGGACACATCCTGGTTCCTGTAGGCAGAGCCGGTCCTAACCAGCTGGCAGCCCCGGGCGACTGCCCGGCTCACTTGTAGGGTTGGCAGATTGTTTAAAAAAAATATTGGACAAAAATTTGTCAAGAAAAAAAAAAAGCCGGGGAGGCGGGGGGGAATTTGATTTGTTGAGCAAAAACAAACAAAAAGGGTAGTAGGGGAGTAACCAAGGAAACCTGGGGAGAGGTCGGGCTGAAATGCTTTTGTGGCCCACGCCTCAGACTGGCTCTGTCGGTGGCCCCTTTAAAATGGCACCCCGGGCAAGTGCCTGGCTCGCCCGCCCCTAAGACTGGCTCTGCCTGGAGGTCTGATGCAGAAGGCAGAACTGGCCAGAAAGCTGGCAGCCCGCAGAGCCTGCACAAATACACAGAGAAGGGGCCGGTGCTCGGATAGCCTGTCCGCAAGCACGTTCCAAACCGATTGCCAGGGGGTTGGGAGGGTGGGTACGGCTGGGTTGTCCTGTCTGCAGCAGGCAGATTGCATCTGGCCTATCAGAAAAAAACTCGTGCTGCTCCTGGAGGCGTTCGAGTTCATTGGGAATTTGGCAGGAGCATGATAGAATTTTTCTGTGGCCATTTATTCTCTGGCCATGATGATGATTATTATTATTGGATTTGTTTAACTCTCCAACACAAGGGGGTTTGAACTGGGGTAGATCCAGCTCTCCAGCCTCCTGGTATTTTTCTCGGAGCCTCTATCACTTTTGGCACTGGCTCTAAACCCTTTATCAGCCGTGGCCAGTCCAGGCACATTTCTCAGCTCTGCTGCACACCGACGGCCGGGCTGCATTGTCAGTTTACGTTCTGATTGGATTGAAGCTTCCCTTCTGCGGATAATGAGAAGGAGGAGGGAGGGGGGCTCCTAATTTGCCCAGAGCCGAGAGCTTTGCTTGTCGGTTCTTTGAAAACAGGTGTCAAAAGGGCTCAGGCTGCTGCTACCAGTAGGCGCTGAACAAAGGGTTAATGGCTGCAGTGCAGCAGCGGTGGCGGAAGCAAAGAAACTGCAGAGGTGGGTCCTAGCACGGTGCCAGGGGGGAGGCAGGTGCACATAAATACAATAAGGAGAATGGAAGGAAAAAGGACACATCTGAATGTGAATAAACACCCAGTTCTGAGTCACCAGTTGGGCCCGGCAGGCAGCTTGGCATGTCGAGTGGCCCAGCGTCTATTGTTGCATGACTTAGATCTGGAATATCCATGATCCGTCTTAGGTAGAGCCACCAACCCTGCTGACCCATTTTCCAAAACGCACCAAAGCGGGTTGTGGGGAAACGTGCATCTTCCCCCAGATCGGGAATTCAAACTGGAGCATTCATACTACACCCAGGAAATGTTGCTAGCTTTCCAGTCACCTGCCAAGAGAAGACACGTTCAGGGCTGCTCCCGAGGGCTTGCCTGTACCCCAGGGGAGATGTAGCTGGCCTCCATTGTCACGAACGCTCATTCTGCAAGGGAACACAGTCACGTGCCTGTGTTGTGCTTTCAGCGACTGCTAGGCTGTGCTCACAAGTGGCAGCGAGTAGGAAAGTGACATGAGGCATAGGGAGCCCGGCAGGCTGAGAGTTTGTCTAGCGAGCACCTTGGAAAGAACATCAGAATGGCCAGGCTGGCTCCATCTAGCCCAGGGCCACGTGTTCTGACTGTGGCCAGTGCCAGGGGCTTCGGAGGGAGTGAGCAGAACAGAGCAGCCATCAAGCGATCCATCCGCCACTGTCCAGTCACAATGAGTGTTTTAGTGACACGCCGAGAACTAGATTGCCTTGAGCCCGACCTGCTCTGCGCCAACAGCCATTGACAGACTTGTCTTCCAGGAGCTTAATTCTCCCTCGTACCTAGTTATAGCTTCCGTCTTCACAGCATCCTCTGCTCAGAGTGCAGCAAGCCCTTGATACCCAGCGGGGAGTAGCCAAATTTATGTCCGGGGTGGGTGCCACCCGATCTGACGGACTCTGTAGGCTCTTGAGGCTGGGTATGGAACCCATTGGCTTGAGCCCTCGCTGCCGGCACTGAGCAGAAGAAGTGGCACAGACGGAGGGGGCCTGCCAGCTTGATCGGTTGGCATCTGCGGGATCTAAGCTCCGGCATATTGCATTTTGGCCCCTCGTTATGAGCTTTCTACAAGGCGGCTCTCCACGGAGCTTCAGCCAGGCTGCTGGGTAAAGCCAAAGATGCCTTGGCTCTCCAGGCTGATGCAGGTCAGTGTGCCAGCCTCAGCAGTGCACGAGGGGAGCGGTGTGGACCACATGATGTCTGACAGCTTTTGCTTGCCCTAGCCCGGTGGGCCCCTTTTGCAGACGTTTCTCTCCCCTCCCCCCCACCGTGGTCTGGTGATAGGGGTTCCTGGGCTAAAACCAACCCCTGATGTAACTCAATGAATGGTGCCTGCATTGCCTGTTACTGCAGCTGGGGTACTTGTGGGGTGCGGACATCAGAACTCAAGGAGACAGCAACCTGTGGACACTCTCCGATGGGCTGTGGGTGGGGCTGGATCAAGGCCTAGGTAAACCAGGCCCATGCCTGTGGGGGGGGGCTGAGCAGCCAAAAGGGTGCAGTGACCCTCTGCACCAAGTCACCGCATCACTCGCTCAGATTTGGTCTTGCCACTGTGGAAGAAAACATTGTCCTCACTCTGTGTTTGTAAGCAACAAGTAGCCAGAGGCAGTTTTATTACGAGCTACAGCAAGGGGAAAAACTGGTTCGGACACGGGGGAGTCCCCCTCTCTTCTGAGGCAGATCTTCGAATACAGGCAATTATGAAGCAGTTTATATACTGTCTATTAGATATAATAACAATAACAATTACAAACACCAATGGCTAACAGTTATTTAGTTCCACCCAGATGCTCCTTATCTCAAGGTCCCTGCCAGAGTCCGCATTCTACCCTTATCTCCGTATGGAGGCGAGAGGCGAAGGCAGCATCTAATTCCAGATCTCGCATTGTCAGGCCACAGACTTAGCCTGACTCTTGCTCTCTTGTTAACAAGACCAAGATGGCTGCCCACAAATTCCCTCATTCCCTTTTCCTGCCTCCACACCACCCCGTCATGACAGAGCTGGCTGGGCCAAACACCAGTGGGCCTAGAGGGCTGGCCAGCACCACTCCTTGCCTCTGTCAGGGGGCTGGCGCCTGCCCCGGTACCTCAGCCAGAGCTTTGTGGGTATCGTCTAGGCCCTGTATTGGGAGGTGTGGTAAGTGCCCGGCGGAGGAGCCAACTGGGAGAGGGATGCTGGGCAGGAACGGGCCTAGACAAGCTGCCAGCATCCGGTGTCCTAGGTGAAACGCACAATTGGCTCCCCCTCCTCCAAAGCCCTCAACGGCTGTTTTCTTGGAGCCCTAGGCAACCGCCTAGGTCACCTGTATTGACGGGCCACCACTGGTGCTGGGGACCCTGGGGAAGGTGGGCAAGAGTGAGTCAATAAGGGAATGTGCATGCCGCAGAAGCCAGGCACTGACTGATTTGCTTGGGAGAGGGTTCGCTAAGCTGATGTTTCTCAGCCTTTTTTTATAAAGTACCCCCCTTTAAAATAAATGTATAAGGACCCCTACAGTTTTCAGTCACACAACGTCTTGTTCTACCGTTGCAGCAAATTGGTTTAAACAACTTAATCATAGCCGGGCGTACGATTTTTGGGTGTAAAAAGTACAAAATTAATAAAGCGCTGTAAAACTAAAAGCAAAAATTCCGTTTTCTCCAGATTTCAGCTGCGTTGACGTACCCCCCCAACCGTCTCTCGAGTACCCCTAAGGGTACTTGAACCACTGGTTGAGAAACACCGACGTAAGCAACATCTGTACCTGTTTGACCTGCCGCTGGGCCCTAGGCAATGTGGATGTGAGAAGTTTCTCTCAGCTGGAAACTGCTCGTATGTAGAAGTCAAAGGAGCCAGGCTGGGTGCTAGGTCTGGAGGGAAGGTTTGCTGAATCCTGCAAGAGCAGCTCCAAACTGGTGTGGACAAGCACTGGGAGGGGGTGATGAGAAACATCCAGATATTATCCGGAGGCAGGCATGGGAAGAAATTTTTCCAGATGCACCCAGTGGTCTTTATGCAGGAGATGTAGTCCCACCAGCTGACTTCTGAGGGGTGTAGCTGTCACAATTAAGGTAGAGGAGTGGGTTAGGCAGGTGGGGGAGCAGTGACCTGAGTAGAATGAGGAGGCCAGATGAGCAAGAGCGGAAGGTTCGAGGCAGGAGAGAGGGGCTGTTGTTGGGACACTAGATCTGTGTATGTGACGGGCGGAGTACAGGTGTGCTGGGTTTTGCAGGTCACCCTGGTCCGTGGGCTATTGTGGTTATGGCAAAAAACTGCAGGTGACTTTATTGGCAGATCCATTCGTCGGTGAGTCTAATTTATGAATCAAGTCACTGAAGGGTCCCGCCCATAGTTCACGCTAAGGTGCGCGGCTGCGCACACAACATTCTTCCCCTGCCCACCTCCTCTGGAGAACCATGCAGCAGCACTCGGGCGGCAGTCAGCTGCTCTGGTGGGTGGGGCCAGCTGAGACAGTGTGGCAAGGGAGCCGCTAGGTGGGGGGCTGGGACCTGCTGCTGCCATGTGGCGGGGGGCCTGCTCCGGTGGCTGGGGCCAGGAACGGGATCTGCTGCATGTGTGTGCTCCAGCATCCGGGAACAGGACATGACACATGGCGGTGAGCGGAGCAGGGGGGGGAGGGTGTTCTGCTCCGGCAGCTGGGAACATGTGTGTGTTAATAAATTGGGTGCCACAGTGGCACACATCCAAACCAGCACACTTGACCTCAATATTGGTGCACAAGCCGAAACCCACTCCGCTCATGGTTGGAAAATCATGGAGAGAACACTGGTCCCGCCCTCATTACTCCCATTCCATCAAGAAGCACATTGGCACAAGCCAGAGGGTGATGGCTCCTTGTCCTTCTTTCCAGCCTGTGCATCTGCTTTCATGGCGGATAGAAGCTGTATCCTTGCAAATGTTCGGCTGGTGATTGTCTGCGGCAAAGTTTCTTGCCCCTTCCTCTGGACCCTGGTCTAATCTGGCCTGGCCGTCCTATGTTCTTAGAAAAAGATCACACAAACTGAGTGAGAGAACAGACCACTAGTGTGGGGACCTGTCTCTTGGAGAGGCCATGAGCCCCTTGGAACCAGTTCTTGTGTTACCCAGAGAAGCTCATAGTCTGCTTGACTGTTCAGTGAATATTGCCAATAATTCCCTTATCACTCTGGCCCCACCAAGCCTACCTAAGCAGGTCACGGTAGGGATCAACGCTGCTTCTCTGTACTGCGCGTCCCACCAGCTTCTCCACATTCAGAGGTCAGCAAAGTCTTTATTGCTGCAGGTAGACTGGGGATTGTGTGAAGGGACAGGGTTCCTGCAAAGTTCGCCATTAATGAGCTGGCTGCATGGTCCAGAGCGCTTTGGAGATTAAACCGAGAGCTTTAGACTAATTCTCTACTGCTGTTTGATTTCTCATGGGGACGGTGCTGGAATGAAACCAAACTAGGGGAGAGGGTGGCAGCATTCCAGACAAGGGGTGGGGTGGGGTGGGGGGCTGGCAGTCCCCAGGGGACTGCTGGTACATCTCCTCGACTAGCTGCACATTAGGGGTGCATGCAGGAATGGGCGCTTTCATTTGTGTTTGCCTCTTGCCTGGGCTTCTATTTAGTGGAGCCAAGGAATAGCTTGTCATATCATGAGCTCTTTCCTTATGTTGCTTCAAGTCTTTAGATGGATGCAGAAAGACTAGATCTTGGGCTGTCTTGGTCCCGTCAGGCACCGGGAAGGCCATGCGGAGACCTACACGCAAATGCCAAAATATGTTGCTTTCTTAGGGTGCCCGTGGAAACCAACATCAGATCCTCAGCCTGTATATTCATTCACACCCTGACCTTGAGGTCTTCCCCTTTGCACAAGGCCCCATCACAAGTGACATGCATGTGGCAGACATGGCCAGCATGCCCAGAGAGGTCTGAGTTCAAATCCCAATCGTTAGAAAAGCTTCTGAGGCAAGAACGCAGCCTCTGCTGCTACTGCTCCTGTTCTTGAGACAGGAGACAATATCAGATTCCTTTGAGGCCACTTTCTCCTGCAGCCAGGTCTCTCCTTGTACCCAGACTGTGGGCATGAGGTCTTGCATTTGGATTCTCCTTGTTGGTCTGCTGCCTTAAGCAATCTCCTCCTATACGTGCTTTGGATGTGGGATCCTGGACCTGCTTCCTTGGAAACCAGGATTCTCTTCTAACCTGGGTTATGAGGATCATAGATTTTCACCATGTAGCCAGTTCTCCCGTCTTGTTAGCCAGACTCTTCCCCGGTAGGCATTCCTTCTCCCCACCTAGGTAGCGGTCTGAGTACCCCAGATCGGGCTCCTCTGGGTTGGCCCCTTTCCAAGCAGCTAGCACTGCCTCCGGCTGATCAGAGAGACTCAAGGATAATTGTGCAGTAGTGAAGATGCATAGCTACGGCAAGCAATCAGCAGTAATTGTGCATGACGCTAACTGCCCATGCGAGTCGTCTGCAGATCAGGTAAATGTCTGCCCCGGGGCTAGTCCTGGAATCTTCATTCTTTGGCAGAGGTGTTTAATGAGATCATGATGGAAAATAATAGTCCTTGGCCGTTCCAGGTCCTGCCTGTTATCTTTCATGGCCTGCTTCAATCTGTCTTATTCCATTCATAGGATGTTAATGGATTTTTCTCCTGACTCCAAAGGGCTGTAGAGGCTGAACCACAAGCCATCTGATCACACATCCGGGTTCTTGTATGTCTAAGCTGATCCCAGTTAGACTTGTACCTCAGAGTAGTTATTTCTCTCTAGATAAAAACATAAAACCTGAGGGTTTTTTTTTTAACATGGGAAGCAAAAATTATTTTTTAGTTGCTTGCCACTGTCAGAGTTGAAAGCCGAGCTCACAGAAAAATGTTAATTATTAGGGTTGCCTATTAATCACAGCTAACTGAAAACAAATTAACACAATTAAAAAAATTAATCACAATTAAGCACAGTTTTAATTGCACTGTTAAACAATAAATAATAGAATGTCAAATGAGGTTATATATACATATGCACTGGATAGTTTTCTACATTTTCAAGTATATTGATTTAAATTACAACACAATACAAATGTAGTGTACAGTGCTAAATTTGCTATTTTTTATAACAAATATTTGCACAATGCAAAGATAACAGAAACAGTATTTTTCAATTTGCCTTATACAGTGTTGTATTGCAGTCTCTTTATTGTGAAAGTGCAACTTACAAATACAGAGCTTTTTTTACTGCAGTCAGAAGTAAAACAATAAAAACTTTAGAGTCCACTCAGTCCTACTTCTTCAGCAAATCACCAAGACAAACAAGTTTCTTTACATTTATGGGAGATAATCCTGCCTGCTTCTTATTTACAATGTCACCTGAAAGTGCAAACAGGTGTTTTCATGGCACGTCTGTAGCCAGTGTTGCAAGGTATTTACATGCAAGATATGCTAAACATTCGTATGCTTCAGTCACCATAGTAGAAGATGTGCTTTCATGCTGATGATAGGGTCTGCTTGAAAAGAGTCTAAAGCAGTACTGAGTGTAGAAAACATCCAAAATACTTAAAGAAATGGTATTCAATTGTTTGACTATCCCACTAATTATTTGTAGTGGGAAATATCTACTTTTCCCCTAAATGTCTTGCAAAAATATTTTTGTTAAATCTAAACATTGATACCTGTAATTTTGGGGTGGTTGAGAATTTGGGGGATGAACATGAAAAATATTTTTGGTTTAAAAATCAGTTTTCATTACGAAATGTCTCGTTTCTGAAAACAGAACATTTTAGTCTCGAAAAATGTGGGGGTTCCATTTTTTGGTTGTTTTTGAAACCTGGAAAATGTTGACCCGAATGAAAAGATTTATTGTGGCTGAAAACACTGAGGTGAATTGGTTCATTGGTTTGATTGGTTTAGGTTAATTTTTGGGTTTGGATTTTTGTGTGTGTGATTTCAAAATAGTTTTGATAAGAGAATTTAACCAACTCTTTTGGAGAGGTGAAACTTAGACCTGAAAGGTCCTGAGTCTTGTTCAAAATCAACCAATAGTCTAGCAGCACTTTAAAGACTAACACAACATATAGCTTTCGTGGGTACAACCTACTTGTTCAAAACAGCTACACGTTGTGTTAGTTTTCAGGAGCTTCAGAAGGGGAGCTGAGTTAGTCTGTAACTGGAAAACCTTAAAAAACAACAAATAGTCTAGTAGCACCTTAAAGACTGTTATCAACTGCCTCCTGAGTCAACCTGCCCTCCTCCAGTCTCTCACCTCTACACCAACAAGCAATCCGTGAATCTCAAAGGAGAAGCCTCCAAATGCTCTTGTTCTTACTCAGTTCTCTTACCTGATGCTCTGCTCTTTGGAATCCAGTTCACAGTCTCCTCCCCATCCCTGCAAGCTCCCTGACCCCTAGTCAGTTAATATGAAGGTCAGATTAAGTCCACACAGTTGTAACTGCTTCCTCTCACCTACCTGCAAGAATCCACTGGGGATCTTGCAGAGTTATGGATCTCTTCACTGGGATCAATGTTATCTGTTGCAAAGGTCCCTGCTATCATGGGAGTGCGGGGAAGCCCCATTACTTGCACTCCAGATCCATCTGGTAGCTGTGAAGGGGTTGGTTTTAGATGGTAGGTGGGCACTGGTTTGGGGCATCGGAAAGCTTAGACCTGGTGCAGGTTTGAAAAATGACCTAATCTATAGGGATTCTTGTACCTCGTCCATCACCATGGGACCTTAGGGCCAGAGAGGGGGTCGGGGTGCGTTGGCCGAGTTGTTCGGGGGACCCAGGACCAGACAGCAAAGGGAGCCAATGGTCAGAATTGGGGCACATGGAGAAGGGACTGCTTTGACATGGAATGGTTCGGTCGGAGACCTCATAGGAGGTGCGTTCAGTGAGACTTGTGTGGCAGGGCATGGTGTGAGATAAAGGCCAGGAAGATTGTTTGCTGGTGCATGAAGAGACACCCAAAGCTTGGACTCTGGGAAGCAAGGTCCAACCAGAGGGCCCATTTGGATCTTAGATGTGGGGCGAGGGAATTAATTTAAAGCAGAGGTGGGGAGCCCCCGCCCCCCGCCACCCCATCACAGGGCTGGAGCACACAAAAATCTACCAGCCAGGACTCATGAGGGAACGTGGGTCTTTCTCCTTCTCAGTCGGGGGCCACCTCGGTGAGGATTTTGGGTTGGTTGGTTTTTATTTCTCACTTGTGTATGTGGCTCCCGACTGATTTTTCTGTGGGTCAGCAGCCTCCAACCCAAAAAAAGGTTCCCCGCCCTTGATTTAAAGGGTGGTCAGTTGGCTCCCAAGGAGAGAGGGAGGAGGATCACAGAGTGGGTCTGGAACCCCGGTTTGGTAAAGAAGGGCAGCCAGGGTGTGATGGGATCCGGCTTTCTCTACTGGAGTAAGAAGTAGAAGGATTACCGAATGCTATTGCTAGGTCTGCTCTAGCACGCAGAGAAGCTCTTGTTACCTCAGTCTAGGTGAGGCTGGCTTGTATCTTACCCACAATCCCTTTCACCTGCATTGAATGCGCATTTCTGCAGAGATGAAGGTGACCTCCGACTGGAGAGAGCTGTGTGAGTGTGTGTGTGTGTGTGTGTGTATGTATGTGTGTGTGTGTGTGTGTGTGTATGGAGGGTGGGGGGTTACAGGCTCCTGACAGAGCAATCTCTGCCTACATGTGTGTTTGTGGGGGGCAGGGTGGGGATGACAGAGCTCTGCAGCTGTATTCGGGAGCCCCGCAGAATCGTTTTTCAGCACCTTGGAGAGGCAACGAGGCAGAGGAAACCAAAGGAAGCAGCAGGGAGCGCTGCATCTTCCCATTCAACCTTCCTCGGGCCGCTATGGCCCGTGGGCTCCCTGGCACATGCGAGTAGCTGGCAGCTTCTTCCTCATGATCACCCAGCCATAATGAACGGCTTGCCTGGGCCTCGCCATTCCTGTGGCTTAGCATTCCTGCTAGGAGTCTGGCAGGGAAATCAAGTGTTGCGGCTCTGACATGTGTGGCTCTCCCGGGAGCTCATTTAGGCTGTGCACGCTCGCTGCCGCTCTTCTTCCTAAATGTTAACTGCTAGGTCTTCCCCATGGCCTGAGGAAGGCTCTGTTCGCGCTTCTCCCACTGGGGGGGATGATGAAGGGGCCCGTTTAGGCTACAAACGGCTCCAATTAGGCAATTGCTTCTTCTCCTCCCCGCCTCGTTTATATCTCCTGGCAAGGAGGCCGCCGCGCCGGCTCTGCTGGGAACAGGCCTTGCTTTCCCCCACAGGGCATCTTTCAACCCTAATGAGGGGTGTGGAGCTGGCTTGACAGCGAGTTTGGCTCTCCCTGGCTAGCGAGCTACAGAACAGTCAGAAGCCTTGCAGGCTGCCCCATGAGCTCAGTGCTGGCCTGGAGGAACCTGGCACCAGGCTGAGGAGGGTGCTGCGGTGCCTTTTAGTTGTGTCGTGACCTTGTCTCGTGGGCACCTGTCCACTGGGACCCCACTGGGTGCCCCTAGCAGAGGAACCCTCCAATAGTAACAGCCCATCAGCTCAGAGCAAGGAGCTGTCTTTGGACCTATCGCAACCCAACCCCTGAGTCACCCAGGGTATGTCTACACTACCCTCCTATTTCGAAATAGGAGGGTAATGTAGGCATACCCAGTCCCTTTGCTGATGTACTTTTCCCCAGCCAGGGCCTCCTCTTCATGCTTCGGGCATATATTAAAACTAGCTCCTGTATGCACCGAAGTAGGGAGAGGGGCGGGGGGGGGGGGGGGGGGGGAGGGGAGGAGAGTGGAAGGCAAGGAAGGGATTTAAACGGAGGTCTTTTGCAATGGTGAGAGAGATGACAAGATTATTTGGTCTAAACCCCCCAAGGAGATCGACTTGTAAAGCTGCAGAGATTAAAGGGAAGCTTTTGCAGAGACTGCAAAACAGTGACGTTGTTCCTGAAGAGCCGTGACAGGCGACGCTCCAGGGAAGCGCCGTGTTAGCTCCTCTGAGCATCGCTGCCCCCTGCTGGGTCCCAGCCTGGGTGGGAGGTTCGAATGCACAGCAGGACCCAGCCTGTCAGCCATGCCACTGATGGCAAGAGTTTGACCTGCAGCAGGACTCAAGCCAGAGAGACCATGTGTGGGAGTGGAGGCTGCGGGGAGAAACCTGTCCTGCCCCGTGTCGAGGACTGCAGGACTTGAGAACGAGGTTCAGCTGCAATGGGGTGAAATGACAAGCTTCCCGGAGCATTCACTGGTATTCCACATCCTCTAGACCTCAGGCCTGGTCTACGTACACTAGGAAGTTGGGACAAAGTTACTCACGTTGGGTCGATTTTATAACCAATGAGTCTACAATACCAAGCCTGTTCCACCGACTTTCAGGGTGGTTAAAGTTGATTTCTGTACTCTTCTCTGATGAGAGGAGTAGCGCTAAATTTGACCTTGCGTGGTTGACTTTGGGACAGCGCTATTAAAGTCAACATTCTTGGATGCCAGGAGTTGGCCCACAGTGCCTCAAAGGGACCGCTCTGGCCAACACGTTCCACTCCACTGCTCTCCCAGGAACTCTGGTAAAGCCCTGGGAAATTTTGATTTTAATTTTCTGTTTGGCCAGCCCTGTAGCACACCTGAGCGTAAATATCCAGGGTCACAAACGAGCCCCAGCATGGAGTGTGCTGCAGATCCTGGATCGGATTGTGGTTTGGGGACAGGAATCTGTGCAGACAGAACTCCGAAGCAGCAGCAGAAACGCTGGTATCGGTGTCAAAACCGCACAGGGCGTGGTGGAAAGAGGATGCAGCAGGGACATGCGCAGAAGACAAAGGAGGCAAATGGTTGATCTGGGAGCTTCAAATATGCTGCTTCTGTGAGCAGCTGCATGGGATTCTTGGGGGGTGGAGAAGAGACCCAACCGCTGTCCCAAAGCTGTGGATACCTGCCACGTAACTCTTCTGGCAGCCTCAGGCAACAATGAGGAGGACATGGTAGTTGATGATGAGGATGCTCAGCAGGCAGGAGGAGGATGCGGTCTCCCTGACAGCCAGGACCTTTTTCTAACTTTGGAGCCAACCCCTTCCCCGGATTTACTGCTGCTGGACTTGGACGGCAGGGAGGACACCGCCAGGGGGTTCACATTCGTAACCAAGCTACTGTGGGTAAGTATACTTGAGTTTTATTTGTTTGATCTGCCCTGAGAGAGACAGTGGCAGTGACTCTGCCTACACAGCGGAGGCTCCCTGGAAAAGTTTGTTAACGTGTCTGGAGATGGAGCGGGAATGTTCCCGGCACATCTCTACAAAGCTGCTCGTTTCTGGGGAGATTGGCTTTGTTCCATCCTCCACGGTAGGACACCTTTCCACACCAAGCCAGCAATGAGTGGGCTGGCATCATAGCGGCATAAAGGTCCAGGTCTCTGGGCACATTCAGTCAGCATCTGCTCCCCGGCGCACTCTCTGATTTGGAGAAGACGGATCTTGCACAGGGCAAAGAAATCGGGGAAGCTCTATCATTGATGGCACCAAGCAGGGGAAGCAGGCATGTGAGGCGGGGGGAGGCATTGCCTTCCCGAACTGCCAGCCTGGTCCCGCCCACACTCCGCCCCCAGAATGCATGCTGTATGCATACTGGGGATGGGGTGTTTCTGCCCCCGGTGCCCATCCTCTCTAATGCTCTGGGGTCAGGGAAGCTGGGGCCGCATGCCACCCCACCTCCCTATGGTGCTGAGGGGTGGGGGCTGAGCAGAAGAGGCAGGGCTAGCTGCTGGGGGCTTTTATCCCCCAGCCCTACCTTCACCCACCCATAACACCGAGGCCACCCACCTCCATTTGCTTATCCCCCATAAAGCATTGGGGACCTCAGGTTTGCTGCCCTCTTTGCAAAGGGCTTGAAGGGCTCATCCCAGAGAATGAGCCCCCCATCCCACTCCTTGCGGGTCACTGTGGGGAAAGAGAGGTGTAGGCATGGGAGTGGGGCTTGAACTCACGCCGACCGCGCAAGCCCCTACAAACTCCCCCTCTTGCAGGGCCCTTGCAAATGCAGCTCTCCTTCTCCAAAGGAAGCCGTCTAGGCAGCCCTGAGGGCTGTTCTTGGCAAGCACTGTCACTCATGTTTTCAAAGCCGAAGCAAACCTATTGCTTACCCTGCCTGCCACTAAACCGACTGTCACTGCCCCGTGCTGTCTTCTATCTTCTACCTCCCTGGTACAGTGTTCCGTCGACGGAGCCATGTAGTTTAGACGTACCCTATAAGTGCTATAAAGACACCTTAAAGGCCAATATGAAGTCATGCGGCATATCTCCCAATGATCTGGAAATTCTAGTTCAGGACATTTTGTTCTGGAGACAAACCATTATACAGGCTCTTAATTGCTTTGACAGTCAGCGTATCCAGGCACTGCAGGAAAAGTGCAGGATCCAAAAAGAACGTACAGCGCCTGCAGTTGGTGGCTTTTTAGGTGACATCTGTAATCGACTCTGCCGATCAAGGATTAGTTTAGTCGCTCACCAACGGCATCACAGAAGATGAGATTTGTTGATCGACAGCTCAGTCCAAGACCTACCTGGTAGCTGCTTAAAATGAGAGATTCAGCCTTGTCCATAAGCCAGGCCTTTTGGGCAGCACAATGCTTCACTCGCTATAAACGAGTTCTCTTCCTGTGTTCTATGGTGTGTCTTCTCGAAAGTCTACCCTTGATTTTTTTCCCTCCCAATGCAGCTGCAACAGAGACTCTGTGGCCCTCGCCTCCAGATCACAAATCAGAAGGTGAAAAATTGAATACAGGACGAAATGTTTAATGAGCAAATGCACGAAGGAGAACAATGCTTCCAATCGCACGCCTCGAACAGGAAGACAGGAGAGCATGAGTGTAAGATGCAGGATGAGATGTTGAGGCTCATGAGGGAGCAAATAGATCTGATGAGGCACCGAGTAAAGGTGCAGGAAAAGCATCTGGAGCACGGAGAGCACAGAATCCTCCTACAGCTTATAATAAACCACCTGCTCACCTCACCAAGTGCCACAGCCTCCTCTCCCAGGTGCCCTAGAATGCAGGGGATGGGATGTCATGGGCAGCCTTTAAACACAGCTCCTAGGGAGAGAAGGCAGTCATTCCCACAGCTGTGATTATTACACAGGGGCCTTGTAATAAGCCACTTGCCCTTGTACTTCCCCCCCGGGTCCCATCAGAGCTCGCACCCCAAACTCCTCTCTCTGTTTCCTGTGTTTCCTAAATAAAAATGCGTGATTTCAGAATAACACGATCTTTGTTGTTTGTGTCAGTTGTGTTGGGGGGGAGGGCACGCGATCTGTAAGCCAGTACGTGTACATCAGGGGACAGACACCTAACGTGAGTTGTGCCCAGGAAAGCTCCTGACACCATCTATTTTTGTGTTAGTCTGTAAGACAATTCACTGTTTTTTAAATTTTTCAGTTCCAGACTAACACGGCGACCCCGCTGAGACTTGTGCCACATCACTGTCAAGCCATTCATGAAACTGGTTTTCTGATTTGCAGTGTCCTTCAATGTGCTCTCTTTATTTCCTTAGTGTCTGGCTGCTCACAATTAACAGCTCACAATTAACAGATCTGCTTCTCTCCCCCACCCTGATATCAACTTTTCCCTCTTACTTTCACGTATTTTATGGAGCACACAGCAAGCAGTAACAACAAGAGGAATATTGCTTTGGCCATTTAATGGGATGCTTTCACTGGGTGAGTAGATTAGGCCTCAGCAAAAGGCACTTTGCACCACCATTCTGCACCTGCTCAGCCTGTAGTTGAGCAGTCCAGGCAGCCTGTGTATAGTTTCATGAGCCACAGGAGCAAGCGATAGGCCGGGTCTCCAAGAATAACTATTGGCTCCAATGGTAATTTTCCAGCTTGGGAAGAAAATTCCATTTTGTAACTTTCTGAAGAGACTGGAGTTTCTAAAGAGGCATATCTCATGCACCCCTTCCAGCCATCCTGACCACAGTGATGTCAGTGAAATGTCCCTTGTGAACCACCAGCGCCTGCAACACAATCCAGAAGTGCCCCTTGTGGTTTACGTTCACTTTGGCAAGGTAGTCTGGTGCCAGTCTAGGGATGGGTGTTCATCTATCACCCCACCACCGTTAGGGAACCCCAGCACAGCAAAGCCCTCCACTACGTCCTGCATCTTTCCTAGTGACACTGTCCTTTCTAGCAGGAGGGTATTGATTGCCCTGGCTGTTTGATCACAGCATCCCCCACTGTAGATTTACCCACTTTGAATCAATTCCCAGCTGACCAGTCTGGCCTTGCAAGCTCCCACAGGGCTATTGCCACTCGCTTCTCCACTGTCATTCTGGTGTTGCTGTGCTTCAGGGCAGGGGGAAGCAATTCACAAAGTTCCATGGAAGTGGCTTTATGCAGGCGAAAATTTTGCAGCTGCTGCTCGTCGCCCCTGAGTTGCATAACTGAGCAGTCCCACCAGTCCATGCTGGTCTCATGGGGCCAGAATTGGCATTCCTCTCTGTCAGCAGGCCCCATGGCTGGCAGCCTTTGCTCCTGAACACCGACACTCCCTGCTACTACCATCCTACCCTCTCCCCGTATGTCTCCCAGTTTTTCTAGTGAGCTTCCACCCTGCTATTCCTGTGCTGAGTTGTCACATGACCCTGATCGATGCACTGAAGAGTTGTGCCACATAGTGGGTTGTGTTTGTGCTGGGAACAAGCGTGTGTGTCCGTGCGTGTGTGTTACGTCACAAGAAAGCCTCCTAACATTTGCAGGTGAGTCTAACCATAAAGTAGCGATCGCCATCTCTCTGCAGCCTAGTTCCCCATCTTCACGAAGGTGCTAATGAGCCTTCCGGGCTTGCCTCGTTCGACCGCAGGCTCTGCAGGGCAGGGTCTGTCTTGAAGGTGCCTTGCAGAATGAGGCGCTGAGCCCATAATATCAGAACGAGGGGTCACCAAATGAAGTGAATAGGCAGCAGGTTTAAAACAAGTAAAAGGAAGTTTTTCTTCACTCAGCACGCAGTCAACCTGTGGAACTCCTTGCCAGAGGATGTTGTGAAGACCAGGACTTTAACAGGGTTCAAAAAAGAACTAGATACATTAATGGAGGTTGAGTCCATCAATACTTATTAGCCAGGATGGGTAAGAATGGGATCCCTAGCCTCTGTCAGGGGCTAGAAATGGATGACAGCAGAGGTGTCACTTGATGATTCCCTGTTCTGTTCATTCCCTCTGGGGAATGCGGCATTGGCCACTATTGGAAGACAGGACACTGGGCTAGATGAACCTTTGGTCTGATCCAGTCTGATCATTCTCATGTTTTTATGTTTTCGGTGGAGTCCTCTGGATGTTGCTGTAATACAAACCTCATTAATTTTTCTCATTGGCCTAGGCATGGGCAAAGCATCAGATCCGGCTCTCCAAGCCAGTGGATCCAGCCCACGGCTGCCCTGCCACTCCCCCAGCCCCAGGCCAATCAGGGTCTGGTGGCGGGGGAGCCCCCGAAGTCTCTTCGCCCCCACAGGAGTGCACGGCGGCTAGAGAGCAATGCCGGCTGTCTCTCTAGCTGCCGCACGCTCCCCCGCCCCCAGGCTCTGATTGGCCTAGAGACAGGGAGAGCTTGCAAGGTCTCCTCCCGCAAGGCGCCTAGAGAGAACGCCAGCTGTTTTAAAACAGCTGGCATTTCTGTCTAGGGGGCAGGACGGGGGAGGGGAGAAGGCTTCTCGTGCTCTCCCACCCCAGGCCAATCAGGGTGGGGGTGGACACAAGAAGTCTCCTGGTCCTGCCCCTTCTGGGGTGGCCCAGAGCCACTTCAGAAATTTCTAAAAATTATTGCCCACCCTTGCACTAGCCTTTCCATTGAGAAGATGCCACATGACCCCACTGCAAGCAGCTGGCCCCGTTGCTAAAGACATTTTTGAGTCACGCAAAAAAGAGAAAAAGACAAGCCTCTCTGGAGCTGTTAAACTCATTTTTTCCTTGCCGGGTTTTCTGAGAGTTAAAAACGACCATATTGATTTCATTTGGTGGGGAAGAAAATGCTCCTTTGGTCTGAGCCCTCAGATGGCAAACTCTAGCCAGCGGTGGATTTTTTTTTAATAGCATTGCTGATATGTGTTTATGATGCCGCTGCTGACACATCCTAAACCATTGCATGGCTATAACCCCTGGAAAAACTCCCCGCAGGATTGAAATAGTGTTTGGTGAATGCTCTCTCTTCACTGTAGCTAGTGAATCAAAAGCCATCAATGGCTTAAGCAAAGGCCGGAGCATTAAAAAGGGGAACTTATGCTAGAGTTTAGGCATATTTCATTCTGTGCTTGTTCACTCGGCGCCCTTCTCCCTTCAAACGCGGTGCAGATTTTAATTAAATAGTCATTCACACGGCTGTTATCCTGGCTTGGAAGCCCTCCAAATGGCTGTGTTTGTTCCAAAACTATTACAAGGGGACCTGGTCCTCTTCCCCTCCTTGATTCCATCTCCCACCCCTCACTTGCCAAAGTTCATCTTCCGCAAATACTGCTAATTATGTTTGTCTGGCTGCACGCCGGCTCCCTGATAGCGGCTTTCATTAACACCAGCCTCTCCACGTTTGCACAGAGCTGACGGCCGTTTCCAGAGTATTTCCAGGCTCGCTCTGGCCTGTGATATTTAACTTGCCATTACTTAAGTGGGGATGCCATTCAGCAGTTCAGTGTGGATGGGCTCTGAGACCTATCCTACCGGCTAGCTGGATAAACTCGACCTTATTCCCAGCCTGGAAATGTGAGCTTGCCTCTGTCAAGCTATTAAAGGATCATTTTGGGGGCTCATCAGAGGGCCGCATGGGCCAGGGATTAATTAAGCCTGTGTCTAGATTAGAACTGCAATGTTCAGTGATCAGGTTCTGCTGGTGGAAGGTACCACCTTGCCCTTTCAGAAAGGGGGCACTGGCAGCCAGCCCCTGCACTGGTGTAATCAGTGCTGAGGTTACAACAACTTACACCAGCAGAGTTTCTGGCCCGGGCATTTATTCTGAATGGACTCTTCCTTTCTCTGTTTGGCAGGTTTGTACATGATGCTTTCTCCCGGGAGCCAGATGCATAACAGACTTTTTTGGTACATTGGCAATTTTGAACTGTCAAAATAAAATCATTGGGGGCTAAAGAGAGTTTTGCTTGGACAACGCTGTTTGGAATTTTGACCACTTTCAAATGGGACTGGATTGTTTAAAATAAAATAGTCCTGCATTTTGTCATTTCCAAGTTTCCTTCTATGTAGCACTTTAAAGACTAACAAGATGGTTTATTAGGTGATGAGGGTCTGGCCCACGAAAGCTCATCACCTAATAAACCATCTTGTTTTTTGTTTCAGCTAGACCAGACTAACAAGGCTACATCTCTATCACTATTGGAAATGACAAGTCACTGCGAATCAAAAGCGCCTCCACAAAACATTTAGTTCATATTCCCCCCCCCCCGCCGCACAAAAATGAACAACTCCACTAAAGCAGCACCAATTTGTGAAGTGTTTCATTGTTATCCAATCTGCATGTTTTCTGTAGGAAAAAAAACCCCTTTCATCCAGCTCCTCCGTTTGTCGACTTGCATCCTGGAGACTTCTGGAAGTCACATTTTTTAAACTCCTCTCTTGATTCCAGACTCTTCTGAGGGAAAACTCTGGAAAGGAACCAATCTAATTTCAAGCGAACTAACTGATCCCTCCTCCTCCTCCTCCCCAAAAAATAGATAGGTGAGATGAGTATACATCCCAGTCTCCAAGCCAGCCCTGAGAGAACTGAATGAGGCCAGTTGGGCCCAATCAACTAATTAACCGGCAGACAGAGGAGAGATTGAGGCCACTAATTGGAAGTAAGTTCACCTGTGAGGGAACAAATGGGGCTCACATAATAAAGCCAGGACACAGGACAATGAGGTGAAAAATGACAGACTCCCTGAAGGAAGGGACAGGGAAGGAGGAATATCAATCCCCAAGACCAAGTGGGCCCTAGGAGAGAGGGGCCTTATTAGGAAGAGTAGAAGCAAAGTAGGAAGTAGTTGAGAGGCCAGAGCAGTAAGGTTAGGGAAGCTGCAGGCCTTGAATGCTTAGGGAAGGGCCCTGACCGGAAGGCAGAGGATTCCTTCCTAACCACTGCAAAGTGAACAATGAATTGGAAGACTGCCTGGGTCAGGGTGGTGGCCATGAGCGCTGCCTGATGCCACTTGAACAGGAAGACTTTGAAGGACTCCGTGCCAGAAGGAGAAACCACTGAGTGTATGTCTACACTACCCTCCTAATTCGAACTAGGAGGGTAATGTAGGCACACCGCACTTGCAAATGAAGCCCGGGATTTGAATTTCCTGGGCTTCATTTGAATAAGCGGGGCGCCGCCATTTTAAAAACCCCACTCGTTCAAACCCCGTGCAGCGCGGCTACACGGGGCACGAACTAGGTAGTTCGAACTAGGCTTCCTAGTTCGAACTACCGTTACTCCTCATTCCACGAGGAGTAACGGTAGTTCGAACTAGGAAGCCTAGTTCGAACTACCTAGTTCGTGCCCCGTGTAGCCGCGCGGCACAGGGTTCGAACGAGCGGGGATTTAAAAATGGCGGAGCCCCGCTTATGCAAATGAAGCCCGGGAAATTCAAATCCCGGGCTTCATTTGCAATTGTGGTATGCCTACATTACCCTCCTAGTTCGAATTAGGAGGGTAGTGTAGACATACCCTGAGCGAGTTGGATGGAAGGCCAAGTCCCAACGAGGAACAGCCGCTCCTGGAGTGAGCCAGGAGCCGCAGACTTAGCGAGTGACAGAGTGCGACTGCAGGAAGGGGCATCGGCCTGGAATTAGCTACTCCCCAGAACCTCCAGGAGGAGGTGCCAGCAGCAGGGAGCTGAACCGCCTGTCCTAGATCTCCTGGATTGATACGGATGGGGACACTGATCTGTGGGCAGGATCCCAGGCTGACACAAGGCCCACGTGACGTAAGTGCCATTAAAGGCCTCAAAATAGGCTTCCCCAGGACACATGGGCCCTTGTGCCAGCTCTGTGCAACCGGATGGGTGGGTGAGTCTGTGCCGCGAGCAGAGGGGACACTGCAGCATGGAGGCAGACCCAGGCTAGCTTTCATCCTGCCACCTCACTAAAAAGCACAGTGAAGCCACGGTTACACAGAGGGTGGCCGCCCCTAGGTGTTCACCTGAGGGCCTTCCCTATATTTCCATGGCCACATTGCTATTTTTAGTGAGCTATCTCATTCCGAGCTTTGGGTGCGCCAACACGTGCTGTCCCGGCTGCTGTGTAGACTTTCCCTGTAGGAGTAAGGCCAGAGGAATCCATCGCAGAACATTTTCTAATGGCATTCCCAGCCATCGGCATGAGAATTAGGGCTGTGGGGGGGGGGGGGCGCTGCAGTCCTGTACTCTGGAGTCCAGGCTGCCGCCCCTGCACCTGGAGTCCTGGCTGCCATCCCTGCATGCTGGGGTTTTGCTTCTGGCTTCAGCCGGGGCAGAGAGTAGATGGAGGAAGAGGTCTGGATTCCAGTATCCCCTCTCTATAAAATGTTCCCCCACCACTGTTCCCAGCTCTGTTTTGCAGATTCATAGCTTATATGTGCCACTGAATGTATGGATCCTTATGGAATTCAATTGTGTTGCAAAATCTCTTGTTGTTTATTGTGGGTTTTGTGAGATGTGGAGGGTTTCTTGCAGCCCCACCTCCTGGAGTCACATGATATGCAAAAATCTTAGCTTTCAAATTTTGTTTTAAAAGGTAAGTTCCTCATTTTCATGGTTGCCAGGGAACCATGAAAATGTGACCCAAGTGCACGCACCCTAAAGATTAAAAAAAAAAAAGATGCTAAATAAAGAGCACACAATTGTATTTAAATCTCATCTTTTTAAGACACCTAGGCTACGTCTACATTGGCCCCTTTTCCGGAAGGGGCATGTTAATTTCAGAGGTCGTAACAGGGAAATCCTCGGGTGATTTAAATATTCCCCGCGTCATTTAAATAAAAATGTCTGCCGCTTTTTTCCGGCTTTTAGAAAAGCCTGAAAAGAGCGTCTACACTGGCCCCGATCCTCCGGAAAAAGCGCCCTTTTCCGGAGGATCTTATTCCTACTTCAAAGTAGGAGGATCTTATTCCTACTTCAAAGTAGGAATAAGATCGTCCGGAAAAGGGTGCTTTTTCCGGAGGATCGGGGCCAGTGTAGACGCTCTTTTCCGGCTTTTCTAAAAGCCGGAAAAAAGCGGCGGACATTTTTATTTAAATGCCGCGGGGGATATTTAAATCCCCCGCGGATTTCCCTGTTACGACCTCTGAAATTAACATGCCCCTTCCGGAAAAGGGGCCAATGTAGACGAGCCCCTATAGTCTGGGAGGCCTGATTCCTGGCAAGCCCATGGAACCAAGTCGGGGGCTACTGTAGGCTTCTTGCTCAAGAACTTTTTGCGGAAGAGATCTTCCACAAAAATTTCTTGCGCAAGAGCGCATCCACTATGCCATGCGCTTTTGCGCAAGAGAGTGACCACACTTCCATGGACGATTATGTGCAAGAAAGCTCTGATGGCCATTCACAGAATGGCCATCAGAGCACCTGTGCTTTTTCCGATAGGGGTTTCTTGCGCAAGAAACCCCTGTTGTCCGTCCACACATACCTTTTTGTGCAAGAGCTGTTGCGCAAAAAGGCTTATTCCTCGTAGAAAGAGGAATAACTCTCGTGCAAAAAGCCCTCTCTTCTGACCATCTACTGTTCTTTTTCTTGCACAGAAATGAGCTTGTAGTGTGGATGCTTTGCAAGTTTTTGCGCAAAAATTCTGCAGTGTAGACATGTCCTTGCAAATGTTGAACCTTGTGCTCACGTCTAGTTCTAATCCACTTCCATGTAGCCAAGGCTGAAAAACTGTTGCCCAGGCTTTCTGATCCTGGCTCCACCATGCATGGTCATCTCCTCTTTCTGGGAGCACATAGAGTGCCCATCATTATTGCGAATAGAAGTCGTGTGAAGGTTAAAAGAAGGATCTACCCCATAGTCGTCTTCTAAGGAACGTCGATTCTGAAGCTGTTCCAGCATTTGTGTTTCTTTTACTGAAGAGCTTTTCAGTCTCTCTCCCAAGTGCCTCTTATAGTGGCTACAACACAGATTCTGGCTGCACAAAACATAATTTTATCCAGATCTGAATTGGAGCCTGTCATACTTAACCGAGTGACGGAGGCTCATGAGCCACTTGTACACGTGGGGGAATTGAGGCGTGCTTGGGGCTGTGGTATGTGTTTGCTTTTTTTCCAGCAAGGCACTGATTGTAATAGGCAAACCTCGGAAGTCTGGTTCCCAGATGTACCTAAACAGTGAATACTAATCTAAAACTGTAGGATTTGCAATATCCATTTACCAAACTTGTAATAACAGGCTTTTCTCAAGATATTTCTGCATCTAGTTATGGTTATTATAGGAAAATCAAAGGCCTGTGAATATGCAAAATAATGAGGACATGTCACTTTAACCTGCAATGGATGCAAACGATGGGAGAAGGCTTACGGCATCATTAGATAAGGGGGTGACATCCAACAGTCTCAAGAGGGAAAAGGATAGGCCAACAGTGTCCCGCTTGAATGTTTCCCACCCCCAAGCAGAATGAATTTTATGTGCACCCGTGTGGAGGGGAGGTGTGACCATCACATCCATATCAGAGCACATCACACGATTCATGTGGCGGGGAAGGGGGAAAGGGATTCTGAATGTGAGAGGGGGTTCAGGCCTGTGGCAGAGGGTTGGGTTGCAGGGGTGCTGGCTCAGGGGTGAGGCCAGGGATAAGGCTTATGGCCAGATGCTGGGGCATAAGAGGGAGTTTGGGTTCTGGACTGGGGGTGTGGGCATTGGGGTGAGGCTGGGGATGAGAGGCTTGGGGTGCAAAAGGCGGCTCTGAGTTGTGGGGATGCAGAATAGTGGATGGGGTTGGGCTCGGGCTTACCTAGGTGCCTCCTGGCCAGTGATGCTAAGACAAGCTACTCAGTGCCTGTCAGTCCTGGAGCTCCACACTGCACCCCAGAAGTGTCCAGCAGGTCCAGCTCCTGAGAGGAGACACAAGACTCCATGGTCCTCTTGCCTAGCAGCCAGACTTGCTGTGCTGGCCCCAGTACAGATCTGCCTGGCCGCAGCAGCTCCCTGATGGGGCTGGCGGGGAAAAGCGCCCACTGACGGCAGAAGCTTTGGGGACTGGGGAAGGGCATCGCTCCCCACTCCAGCCCTGAGCCCCTGGACGAGGCTTCAGGGGAAGCTACGCAGGAACTTAGGAGGCCAACAAATGCTTCCTCGAGCATCTGAGTGTTAAGGCTCAGTGGATGGTCCCCGTACTCCTGGAGCAACTGGAGTGAGCTACAAGAGACGAAGGGACCTGTTATTTCTTCCTGTCCTATTGTCAGAGGGTGGGCCGTGTAAAGGCATGTGAAATTGTAGTACACTGCTCGACCAGTAGATGGCACTGAGCTTAAAGGAGGCATTTTACACAAACTTCAGTCACACCTGGGAAAGCATTAAAGCAAGGGTGGGGAACCTCAGGTTTGCCTGAATCCAGCTCCCAAGGCTCAGGGCCCGCTCCAGCTTTGGGGAGCCCACACTAGCACTCCAGCCCCGCCCCCCTGCTGCCCTCCAGAGGGCTGGAGCACGCAAAATCTACTAGCCTGGGCCCCCTAGGCTCTGGTGTGCAAAGGGAACATGGGGAGTATCTTTCTCCTCAACTGGGGGCCACGTCCGTGAGGGTGGTGGTTTTTGCTTCTCACTCGTGTGCAGCCCCCGACTGATTTTTCTGTGGCGCTGCGGCTCACGACCGAAAAGGGTTCCCCACCCCTGCACTAAAAGATCTTATGATGGGCATGTCGGGGGGGTGTAAGTAAGCTCTGTGGCTTGTCCATATCTGGTACAGAAGTACATGACTTGTTGCCAGAAGTAAACTAAATACAGAAACAGAAAGAAAACAGCAACCACTGTGGCAAACAGAAGGAACAAAGGTAGGAGGAGGTCAACAACATGCCCCTCTTCAGTGCCCCAAAAAGCCTCCAGAATGGACAGGCTGCAAACAATATTCTTGCACAATTTCACATTGCTATGAAGCTCCAGAAAGAAATTGGAGATGTACAGGTATCCTGTGGCATATGCTATAGAGAAGCAAGAGAGCTTATCTTTAAATCCTTTGACTTGATGGAAGATAGTCACAAATGACTATGAAATCATCATGGCTATATTTCATGCATATTTTATACCTCAGAGAAATGTGATTTATGAAAGAACATGTTTTCACCAGAGAATTCAAAGAGCAAGGAAAACCATTGAATGTTTAAGAAGAGTGGTGCATATGTTGGCTGAAAACTGATTTTTTGGGGGAATCTAAAACAGGAAAAATTAGAGATAGGCTGGGTAAATAAAAATCTTCCACTACAGAGACATAACTCTACACTCAGGTATTCAAATGGCAAAACAGCCTGAACTGGTGAAATAGGAAAACCTAGAGCAGTGGTTTTCAAACTTTTTTCATTTGCAGACCTCTACACATTTTGTAATGGTGGTGTGGACCTGTTTGGAAGCCTTAGACATAGTTGGCAGCCCTCCAGGGAATGTGAAACACAGGTTGAAAAACCACTGCCCTAGAGCAACTTTTCAAACTTGGGGGGAGCGGGGTGGGGGACCAATGAAAGTAGCTTAGAAACTGCAAAGAGACACTTGAGCGTTAAAAGTCATTATCATAACAGGCCTGAGGTCAGGGGAGAAAACCCTCAGCTAAGAGCGACATATTCCAGTCTCCATGCCCAAGGGGTGCAATATTCTGTATCCTGAAGAATGATGCCCTTCTAATCAGGTCACTGACTAATAGGTAGTGAACGGCAAGGATCGTGGGATCGTGTAAATGGCAGGAATGTAGAACTTAAAGGGAGAGAGGGACTGGGATGGTAACTTGTATTGTACTGTTCTGTCACCAGGTGGCACAGTGTGGCAAACCACTACCCTCCGTCAGACCTGGCAAAGCACTGAAGGATTCCATGAAGCGCACATCTGGTGGGTCTAAGCCAGGGGGTCTCCAACCTTCTTGAGCATGGTCACTTTTTTAATGTAAGTGCAATCCGCGATCTGCCTCCAATCCAAATACCCTGGCCCCGCCTCCTCTGTGTCCCTTTGCCAAGGCCCCACCCCTGCTCACTCCATCCTCTCTTCCTCCCCCATCCTCCCTCACTTTCATCGGGCAGGGGCCGAGGGTGGGGGTGCAGGCTCTGGTCTTGGACTAAGGGATTTGGAGTGTGAGGGGCTCTGAGCTGAGCCTGGGGCAGGGAGTTTGGGGGTAGGAGGGGGTTCAGGGGACGGGCTCTGTAAGGGAGTTTGGGTCTGAGAGCCCAGCGCTAGGGCAGGGGCTTGGGGTGCAGGACAGGGTTCATGACTGGGACAGGGGTTTGGGATGCTGGCTCCAGCTGGACACTGCTAACCTCAGGCTGCTCCTGGGTGCTGGTGCAGTGGGGCTAAGGCAGGCTTGCGCCTGCTTTGGCCCTGCACCACTCTCAAAAGCAGCCAGCAAATTTCCCTCCATCCCAAGCCCTGTTGTGCCCCCTCCCACCAGTCTGTGGAGATGGAATTCAGGGTGGGAGAGGGGGGCCCCCTGACATCAGCACCCTCTCACCCCTGCACAGTAAGTGCAAGCAGGAGGCTCGGAGGGGAGGGGGAGAGGCAGCTCCAAGGCAAAGGGAGATGAGCAGCAGTAGGGAGAGGGGCAGCTGAAGTGCCGTCACTTGACAACCTCTTGGCCAAACCAGTCAGGATCACCTGTCACAGACTCCAAGATCGACCAGTAGATCCCGATCGACTGGTTGGTGACCACTAGACTCTAAGCAAACTCTGTAGCCAGTTCAGATCGTATATGACAGAGTGGGCAGATGTGATGACACTTAGACTCATAGACTTTAAGGTCAGAAGGGACCATTATGATCATCTAGTCCGACCCCCTGCACAGTGCAAGCCACAGAATCTCACCCACCCCTCCTAGAATAATCCTCTCACCTCTCACTTGAAGCTCAGCTGTTCAAAAGTGCTCCACATTCAAAAGCTCCCACTGAGAATAATGGAGAATTCCAATGTGCACACACCCACCAACACCTTTTAGTGGTAGCCACGGGCAACAGAAGGAATCGCTCTGCCACCGGGTCTAACTTAAATGAAAGTTTGGCTTGAGTTCTGAGCAAAGTTCCGAATCAGTCTCTCGTTTACCTGGGCAGTCTTTCCAATCTCCAGTGCTGTAAGATGGCCATAAAAACCGTGGGACCTGATTTTATGGCCATCTTAGGGACACACAGTCAACCATGTGCACAGTGGGGACTTGCTTAAAATCTGGTTTGATGGATGGAGCCAGGAGCAAACAGAAGTGATCTTCCTCCACACTGGGCATCACCTTGAGTTTGCCCAGCTTAAAAGAGCAGGCTGCAGCTTTGATGGACAAGATGGCTGAGGAATACAATTATGTGTATCATTGAAGTGGAAATATCTCTCAAATCACATAATGTTTTCTTTGCGCAGATAGGAGGGATTGATTTTCCTCTTGTAGTCAGCCTGACATTTTAATGTGATCTGCTCTCTCAGCCTGGCTGGGTTTATTGTGTTATTTCGCTATTTATTGTTATTTAAACTTGTTTGGGGTGTTTTGTCACTGGGATGTGCATGCTGGAATTTCATTAAGATATTCAACTATTGATTCTGGGCATAGAATTGTAGATTTGCAAACCTCTGCACTTTGATACATGGGCTCCCCTATCAATTTGTCTTCTGACCCTTTTCACGTACGGCGGCGAGATTGTTCTGCTAGTTGGAATCTAATCAGCGAGCGTGGAAAAACAATCGGTAACAAGGCACCTCAATCTTGCAAACTCCCATGAACGTCTGAGCACCCACCCTATCATCTCAGGAATGTGGGGCCCGATGTGCGAAGGCGCTGGATACTAGCTCTGCCCCCCTGAAAATCAGACCCCAGAGTCCCATGCTGCTAGCTGCTCATTACACCTTGTAGTCAAGGTCCTCTCTGTGTTCCACCATTGCTACTGCATTGCTTGTCCTTAAGTGCTGGCTTCCTCCTTCACATCTATTGATGGGCTTTGCTAAAAACCAGCAGGCTCTGGGTACCAGTTTTTCATTTCCTTTTCAGAACACTCCTGTGCGTGGCTGTGAGTGCAAGACTTGCTGGGGACCTGGGCAATGTCTGTGTCCGTACGATACTGGGTTTCTGTGCCTCTCGATGTCCAGGCCTCTCCCTGCCGGCTGGAGGCAGCTGTTGGTGGCTGCAGGGCCGCATTATGACTTTCGTGGGCCCTAGGCACTTTTGCCTTCGTGGGTCCCTCCCACCATAATCATATCAACATTAAAAATTATTTTTGATATAACTTTAAATACTTCAACATTTTTTTTTCTGTTTTAGGCAAAATTTAATAGATTTTCGTGGGCCCTAAAAGTTTCATTTTTTTCTGATGTGAGAAAAAAATTAAAATGTTTTCTTTGACCCTAAAAGTTCACTTTTTTTTCTGATTTTAAAAGAAATTAAAACATTTTTGTGGGTCCCTAAAAGTTTTGTGGGCCCTAGGCACTGTGCCTACTGTGCCTAATAAATAAGTCGGCCCTGGGTGGCTGCTTTTGACATTGCCTGTGTCTTTTGCTACAGGCTGACACACACACGTACACAGCCAAAGCCAGTTAGATGACAAGTGCACAGAAGCTCTTTGAGTAGGGAGATAACTCAACATGGTTACCTAATATCAGACGTCTGCCCAGCATCCCACGTCCCCCAGGTGTTTTCAGAACAGCCCGTACTCGGACATAGAGTGTCCCGCATGCTCCTACTCTTACAAATGTCATCCCAAGATAAACGGAATGACTCATAATTTGGAGACTGCATGGATGGGGGGAGGCGAAATTTCCCATCATCTGCTTGGCTTCCAGTCAAAGCCATTAGTCCCTCACTCTCGTACAAACTGGAGAAGGGAGCAATCAGTCTCAAAGTGTCTGTACAATCCAAGGAGCTATTGTTCTCTCTGCTATAGTCTCCAAAGCTGTTGTGGTGTTTTCAGCTAATTCCATGTAAGGTCCTACTCTGTGTCTCATTACTATAGTATCTGAGCACTTGCAATCATTAATGTAGGACCCCTCTAAGGTAGGACAGGGCTATTTATCGTATTGTACAAAGGGGGAAACTGAGGTACAGAGAGGCAAAGAGACATGCCCAGGGTCACGCATGAAATTTTTGTCCCAGCAGGGGCTTGATTCCAAGTCTCCATGTCCCAAGCTGGTGCCCATGCTGCTTGACCATCTCTTAGGAGACTTCTGTACAATATCAGATCTCCTGGTCAGGCTGGTTTTTTATTGGAATTTCCGTACGAGAGCAGACACACAAGAGAGAGAGAGGCTGGACCCAGATGCGAAGGTGCATGAAATGCCAATTTATGTTTAGGACATAACCTTCCCCCCCGCCCCAGTGAAATCTCTACTGAACCCCCAATATCTGATGGCTGGCTTAAACCCTCCAGTTCATCCTAAATGGTTCTTCATTTGGTTTCATCCCAGTCAATGTTTATCAACTTTGCACTGTCAACAGACCTCATTCTTTGCATTCACAGCCTTCAGACATATCTTTATCTTGCTAACACTTACACGCGTTCTTAACTTTATGCACACAAGCAACTCCTTTCGTATGGGAGGAGGGGTATTTGTATCTGTAAAACTAAACACATGCAGAAAAGTTTGCAGGATCAAGGCAATGGAGAGCACTTCACTATCCTAATTTAGGGGAACAAAAAACAGGACTATGTAGCACTTTAAAGACGAACAAGATGGTTTATTAGGTGATGAGCTTTCGTGGGCCAGACCCACTTCCTCAGATCTAAGGAAGTCTGGCCCACGAAAGCTCATCACTTAATAAACCATCTTGTTCGTCTTTAAAGTGCTACATAGTCTTGATTTTTGTTTCAGCTACACCAGACTAACACGGCTACATTTCTATCACTAATTTAGGGGCTGATTCCAAACCTACTGAAGTCAAAAGAATCCTTCCCACAGCCCACTCACTGCATCCATATAGAATTTGGCCACATGCATGCTCAAAAAACACTAGACTTCCCTGCAAATTAAAAACTTAGTCACTCCTAATTAATTGCTTTTGGTGTTTTGACAAAACTATATTTTGAAACACCCAGGATGCAAAGTCCATTAATGATTATGGCAGGTTATGTATCTTAATTATGCAATTTGGGGCATTTACAGTAATAAGGATACCATAATAGGGCATGTGATTACACAGTGTAATAATCTGTGTAAAATTGAGATGCATGAGTTTAAAAATTAAAAGCTACATCAAGGCTATTTCTACATTCACACCCACAAAATGTACCTTTAAAGAACATTAACCTTGGGTCAAATATACTGATGTCAAAAGCAAGTAATGCATAATCATACTTTGTGCCTCTGCGGCACCAACTTATTATTTTTTATCACTAAGCACTTTATAAACTTTAAGTAATCCTCAATACTCCCTCCATTATGAACCAGAGATCCTTCCTCACCATGGAAATGCAGCCACCTCTGAGGCTATGCCTAGACTACAGGCTTCTTGCACAAGAAGCTTTTTTTTGGAAGAGAGCTTCTGAAAAAACATCTTGCGCAAGAGTGTGTCCACACTGCAAAAGCACATTGAAAAAGCGATGCACTTTTTCAAAAGATAGCGTCCAGATTGCCTGGACACTCTCTCGAATGCAAGCTGTGATTACTGTGGATGGAGTGGCCACCAGGGCACCTGTGCTTTTTCCTCGTCTCTCTTCTTCCGAAAAAACTCCCTCTTCCCCGTCCACACACGCCTTTTTGCAAAAGAGCTCTTTCGCAGAAAGGCTTCTTCCTCGTAGAATGAGGATTACCAATTGCAAAAAAAGCTCTCTGCTCTTTCGATTTACTGTCGAAAGAATGCACTTGCCGTTTTGTCGGCCATTTTTCCAACAATACTCTGTAGTCTAGACATAGCCTGAACGGTTGTGGCAGCTGTTTGACAGCCCATAGCAATGCTGCATAGTAGTTTCAGAAGGAGAATAATGGAGAATGATTTAGACTCATAGACTCATAGACTTTAAGGTCAGAAGGGACCATTATGATCACCTAGTCTTACCCCCTCTAGATTTATACAACTAGAGAAAAGTTTAGGGAGACACAATTGTATAACCCAACTTGAAATTTTGGCAAGGACACTTGGGTTCACACTAGGCCTGTCTGAGCCATTCAGCTGGACCCACAAAACCTCACACAGAATTAAGAACCCACATTGATTCTATCACATTTGTTTGCATTAGTCCAGGGTCATGAGCTATTAACTAGAGCAGGATGATATTATTGGTCAAACGTTGTGGGGGGTGTTTTGCTTTGGGGAGGGGGGATTGTTGGGTTTTTTTGCAAAAAAGGCAGATTCAGCAATGCCAAAACATGTTGCAAAAGACTGGCAATTTTGTTGAATTGTGTAGGCCAAATGTCCCCAAAAAAACCCAAATATTTTGTTGGGCCATTTTCAAAATGATTTTTTTTAAAGTGAAGTGATTTTTAGTTTAGACATTTCCTTCCATTTAATTAATTTTTTTTTTTAAAGTTTGAAAAGGCTCAAACTGGAAAGATTTCATTGGGGGCTGAATGAAATATTTTGGTTGACCCCCCCAAATAAATTTTTTCTTTTTGTTTTGATGAAAATTTCAAAAACAAATTGTCTTTAGATTGACTCAGAATGACCCCTACCCCTGATTTTTTTTTTTTTTTTTTTTTAGATCCAGCAATGGCTCAGGATAGCCACCCTGGGGGACAAGCAGACTTAGATTTGAGGGGTTCAACAAACCTCAGCTGGAGCTGTATCATCCACTCTGCTATTTTTAGTCAGATAGGTTGAGCGAAGCTCTCACAAATCTGTCTTCCTCTTCTGGGAGGCAGGTGCTCGCAGTTGACTTCAGTGGACTTTGGCTTGGACCTTGATCTCTGCAATACCATCAGTCCCTTTTTCTCCTCCTCCATAACTGATCATTTTCAAACCTTTACATTTTACTCCTCAAGTTTCTTTTCCTTGGTCCTAACCATCATTTAAGGAACAATTGGATCTTGTTAAAGGATTTTACCTCGCAGTGCCTCCTTCCAAAGCAGACGCAAATTTATACAATCCCCTTTGCCCTGAATCCAGTCAGAGCTGAGACAATTGGCATAGCATCTGCTTGACCGATAGACGGCTGCACTGGCTGCATTTGCAGGATCAGATCTTAAGGCAGTTGTTCCTATTAAAACTCTTTGCAAAAGCATTCTTGTATTAATTTGCTAACTCACTTCAGAATATTGTTACTGTTCTGTTCTTTTCTGGTCGTCCAATGATAGATTTTAAAAGATGCACAACACTTGATCTTGGTTACTTTTATTCAATACAAACATTTGTACTGCTGTAGCACTGAGATAACGAGGCAGGAGGGGCTGTGGACATCCCTAAGATCAATAAATAGATAGCATCTTGCAGGGAAGGAGTTTCACATTCTTCACTGACTTAAATGGAACTAGCTCAGCGATGCTGTGTAAGGTCACTAGGTGTCACTATCCTGCTTTTACAGATGGGGAAACTGAGGCACGGAGCAGTAAAGTGACTTGACCAAAGCATGACAGCCGACCTTATGTGGCTGTACATCAGGTTGGAGACTCTGGGTGCTACTGCAATGGAAAGACAGTTCAATAATAATGCAGCAGGAGAGAGATGCACAGAGACTAAGAAGGGTTTTGTGTGTGTGTGTGTGTGTGTGTGTGTGGAGGGGGGGCATAAGTCGTGTGGCTGCCAGGGGTTTGCTTGGACCCACGTGCTTGCTGGTGGATTCTTAACTTTCCTCCCGCTGCCTTATACCCATTATGCCAAGCAGAGAGTCCCCAAGGCAGAAACTTACTCCGCTCACACCCCTCTCCATCCCCAGCCACTCCTCAAATGCTCCGAATGCCCCAGGTACCAGGTGCGTTTGTGAGTGGGAGGGGGAAGGACACAGGAAGCTCTAAGGAAAGTGGTGGCTGTTTTGTGTAGCCAGTGCAAAAGGGCCACGGAGCCAGGCCGAGCAAGCAGCTGATCTCGGGGCTGGGCTCGGTAGCGAGGGCCAAGTTCTCCTCACTAGTGTTTGCCATGGAAACTGCAACCACATTGGGTGTGGGCTGGGACATGGGGCTATTTTGGGAAGCGTCCCTGTTCTCTAGCCCTTTAGCATCTTCGTGGGCTGTTGGAGCATGCCAGGCCTGGAGGATGAATTGGTCCCTTTGCTCACTGAAAGGGCATGGCCCAGGCATCAACAACGCTCCCCCCCTTGATGCCCTGCAAGTGTGGCTCAGCCCTGGCCTGCCTGCGGGGGTGGTGGGTGCAGTTCAGCTGGCTGCATTGCCTGTGACCCTGCTCTGCCTTACAGCCATCCTAGGATTGCACCAGTGTCAATCACAACACAATCTGGAGGCCTCTCGGTCTCCCCCTCTCCGCCTTCACGCTCTATAAACCTCCCAGGAGTGAGTTCCCTTTGCATTGTTTTTTTCTGTTGCCTTTCGGATGCAACTTTACTTTCGCGACTTCCCGGGAGCCTGAGGCCTGCTTTTAAGCCGCACCTAAATTTACATGCATTTAAATATTTTCCGGTCCAAAAAATATTTCCCTCCCCCCCAAAAATGCACCCACCCAACCGACTATTTGCAATATCTGTGGAACTGCCAGCGAGAGGCATTTGCCAGCTATGGAAATATAATTAGCCAGCTTTCTCCCGCCCTGCCCTGCAAGGATGAAAGGCCACAGGCTACTTTTTAAGTAGAGAGGGGCTTGAACTACAGATAAGAGCACCTTCCACCCAGTGTGGCTTCAAATGCCATAGTTGGATCATCTCTATCACGGGCTGAATAGAACCTTGCAACTGGATCTCCTGGCTCTGAGCAGGCTCTGAGTTCTGTGGTGCAGGTGCTGGGAGCTGCCTTTGGCCCTGGAGCATAGGACCAGAGGAGAAGAATCAGAGATGGGGTTTTGAGCTTCCTGTCAGACCCTCGTTTGCACTGTGTCTCTGTCAGGCAGCACCAGGACGACAGGGAAGAGGGTCCCTTTGGCGGAAGGGAAAAGCTGTAACTCCTTGATTCCGAATCGCGGCGAGATGTAGTCGGCCAGGAACCGGAGGTGGAACTGGCGGCTGATGCAGTAGACCAGGTTCTCCACGACGGCACACTGGAAGCAGGCCGGGTAGGGCATGCGTCGGGTGGCGCACTCGTACCAGAGTTTAGCTTTCGGGCTGCAGCGGTGGACGCTGATGCCCATGCTGCGGTTGAGGTCGAAGCGGTAGATGAATCCCCCGGCGGTGACCATGTCCGTGGTCCTGTCCTTGCTCCCGCTGGTGAGGCTGACCTTCCAGCTGTCCGAGCGGCTGACGTACCGCAGCAGCATGTAGCGCAGCGTGCCCCCCGTCACGTAAATCTCCCCGTCACACACCGTCGCGGTGTGGGCCACGGCAAAGGTATCGTTGGGCAGCGGCGCGATGAAGGTCCACCGGTCGTGGCGGGGGTCATACCTCTCCACGGTATAGAGGCACTCTCCCCCGATGGCATAGAGGTACCCATCCAAGGCTACAAGCTTGCAGTGAGGCCTGGCCTGGTTGAGCGGGCAGATCTCCTGCCAGATATTGGTCAGCGGGTTATAACAGAAGACCCTGTTGGAAGATTTTTGGTGCCGGCCCAGCCCTTCGCAGCCGGCCACCACGAAGAGGTAATTGAACATGCTGCAGACGGCACAGCCCCTAGACACCGTCTCCATGGGCATATGGGACAGATGGTGCCAGACATCACCTTCGTCGTCATAGTAACAGAGCCTGCTGGTGTGCAAATTACACTCCTGTGTGCTGACGTCTGCCACGGTGACGTACTTCCTGCCCTGCATCCTCCTCTGCAGGATCAGCTCCCGCTCCCTGGCATTGAGGCGCCCGTAGATAGACTGGGTCTTGAGGACCTGGAGGTAGTTGTCACTCATGACCTTATAGGCTGCCTCCTGGAGACTGTCCAGTCTCTGCTTCTTGGCCAGGCACAGAACGTCGTAGCAGTTGCCCAAGTCCAGGTGGACGTCCATGGCAGATTGCAAACTTACTGGGACTTTGAAGAAGTTGGCACCAGCAACCAGTTCCAGCCTGGGTTGGTTGTTTGCATCAGGCTGGAGGCTGGGAAAAGACTCCACTCCAGGAACAATGGCGCCCAAGCGGAAAGGGCTGGCAGGGGGACTACTTGAATCAGAGCTTCTGCTGGCTGGTGTCAAAGCCCCGAACCCCTCCATCTGCACCTGAAATTCGGGATGATCTGCAATTTGGTGGAAACTCCCTTTCCTGCCGAACCTGCGGTCTGGTTCAGCTGCCTGTGAGAAGGAGCTGCCCGGCTCAGAGGCAGCCCCCCCGTCGGCAAGCTCCCCGCTCTCCGGGGGGTGTCTGAAAGGCAGGAGACTGGGAGAGAGAGGGGGGGTGTTTGCTGCTGAGGACACCCTGCCTTCATCTCCCACCACCGACTCACTGGCTGGCTGGTGGGGCATCGACAGGGGCGGCCACGTCTCCTCATCCCGTAGCTCCGTCTGGGTCGTGTCGGGGTAGTGGAGTGAGCCGGAGTACGAGCGGGGCCGCTCCTTCGACACGGACTGGGAGGTGGACTGGATGTAGTAGTCATAGACTTTCCCGCGCAGGCTAGTTACAGAGGGTGCGGGCGGCCACGCCTCGTCTTCCCGGGGCCGCCTCTCTTGAATATAGTTCTCCTCCACCTGGATCTTCGCAAAGGAGGAGAAAGTGTAGGAGGCCTCAGAGCCATTATTGCTTTGGTTGATTGCTAAGCCCATGTCTGATTTAGCCTGCAGGGTCTGAATCCTCTCCTGGCCAGGCCAGGCCGTTTGCTTCCAGGCCAAACGCTCATTCATGGCTCCTGCTTCCTCCTCCGCGGGGTTTGGAATGGATCTGCCAGCTGCTGTGAGCTCAGCAGCATTTCCCAGTCTGGCGCCACAAGGGTTGTGCTGGGGGCTGAGGCAAACCCCAGGTTGCTGCGAGGCTACGTCCTGGCTGGCCCCACTGCTGCCATCAGCTTTGCTTGCCAGACCAGCAAGGTCCTGCTTACCCCCTGCACCTGTTCCTGCCTCCGGCGTCTCCTGGTCTGTGCCGTATGCTGCAGCCACCGGTCCCGCGCTCAGGATTACACCTGGACTCTGCCCCTTTCCATCTGAAACAGGAGGCTTTTTGTGTGGCTGGGATTGCGAGCCCAGCAGATAAGCCTCCTTTCCCTTCTCTTTCTCCGCCCCATTCGGCAGCCTTTCATCCCCCTGGGGAGGGGAGCTTTGCGGGCCCTTTGTTCCCACCACCGCCGTCCCACCCAGGTGCGCCCTTTGATTCACTTGGCCGCTGCCTGGCCTCGCCCCACAGCTATTGACTTGCCTGTGCCTGAATCCCTGTGGGGTTTCTTCTGCACCTCCCCTTCCGGATGCAGCCTTTTCTCTCTGCCCCATGGCATTGTCAGCTTCCATGAGCTCACTTCCCTCTAGGCTGCTGGATGGTCGGGCCTTATAGAATCGATACGCCGCAGTCAGGAGGAGCAGAGCCACCGCGGAAAGCGCCAACTTCCCAGCGAGCTGCATGTCCGTCTGCCAGTCCCGGCTGACTTCAGCCCCGTTGGGCATGTTTCCATCACAGGCCAGCAGGCAGGAATGTGAAGAATCTGACTAATAATTGACAGGTGGGGACTCGCTTAAGGCAAAGCAGGCCTCTCTGAGCTCCCTGGAGGAGTTAGGGACAAGGTGACTTTCACCTGCACTAGGTAGACTGGCCCCGGCTTCCAGCTGGCATCTGGAACACCCAGTGTCTGCTTTCCATAGCAGCTTTGCATATTTGAGCAAGGTGGGCTGGGCTGGGCTCAGGTGAAAATGTGCATGCCAGGCAACAGACGGCAAGTGATACAGAGCTGGCTATATTAGCTGGGTAAACAGAGAGGCTTAGAAAAAATACCAGGAAGTTGAAAGGCAAAAGGGGAGGGGTGTGTGTGTGTGTAAAAATAGCTTCCCACGCCAGCCCACAACTTTTCTCTGCGCCTTTGAAGACAATGAAAATTGTCTGCTTGTTTTCAGCTTCTCAGGAACATTGGAGCTGGGGAGGCTATTTACAATCCCGGGATAGTGGGAGGAGTCCTCAAAAAGAAAGCAAGTCACCTCAAAAAAGATATTTTGGCCTTGGAAAGGGTTCAGAAAAGGGCAACTAAAATGATTAGGGGTTTGGAACGGGTCCCATATGAGGAGAGGTTAAAGTGACTGGGACTTTTCAGTTTAGAAAAGAGGAGACTGAGGGGGGATATGATAGAGGTCTATAAAATCATGAGTGGTGTGGAGAGGGCGGATAAAGAAAAGTTATTTATTAGTTCCCATAATAGAAGAACTAGAGGACACCAAATGAAATTAATGGGTAGCAGGTTTAAAACTAATAAAAGAAAGTTCTTCTTCACACAGCGTGTAGTCAGCGTGTGGAACTCCTTGCCAGAGGAGGCTGTGAAGACTAGGACTATAACAGAGTTTAAAGAGAAGCTAGATAATTTCATGGAGGTTAGGTCCATAAAAGGCTATTAGCCAGGGGATAGAAATGGTGTCCCTGGCCTCTGTTTGTCAGAGGCTGGAGAAGGATGGCAGGAGACAAATTGCTTGATCATTGTCTTCGGTCCACCCCCTCTGGGGCACCTGGTGCTGGCCACTGTCGGCAGACAAGATACTGGGCTAGATGGACCTTTGGTCTGAATCAGTACGGCCGTTCTTATGTTCGAGTCTCCCCATCCTCCTCAGGTGAGGCAGCGGCCAGGAACAGGAACGTGACCAATTCCTGGGGACGAAGAATGAACATGCCAGGTAGGTCACAGGTTCAAATCCAGAAAGCCAGGTGGGGATGCCAAGAAGAGAACCACCGAGGAGACAGTGGATACCACCTATCGGAGCCCTGCCTAGAGGCATGCCTGGACGAGGGGCTGGAAAACACCACACCGTTGCAGAGGACCGACCTCCCTCCTTCTCCCTCCTCTTGGACAAAGGGGAGGACATCTTGGCCACTGCCGGGAGCGGAGGAGGTGCTCTCAGGATGAGAAGGGAGTGGAACAGAAGCAGGATAGACAGGCCTGGGCAGTGAAGTCACCTGTTTACCCACACAGGGCACAGCGCTTTGAAGAGTTTCCCTACAAGCTGCCCAGCCAGTGAACCTGACTCTGGAGGCACACCCCAGCCTGCTGTGAGGAAAACCCAGCTTCTTGACCCAGCCAGTCCTTATCCTACCTGCTGACCACAAGGGTGCCAATCAGTGCCAGTCATGACAGCGTTCTCATGCTGTGGGTGTCTGCCTGATGAAAAATGGACTGATGGGATCGTGGGGTTCCCCAAGTCTTCCATCGAGACAGAGTCTGTCTGTCAATCCATCCACGCCTCCATCTTGGAACCCCCCCCCTGAAGACTAGCCAAGCTCAGGACAAAGCGTGGGCTAAGAGTTGGGCGGTGGTGTTTGTTTGAATCAATCAGAAAGGTCAATGCCCGGGCGCGGGGCACACTTGGGCCAGCGTGTGCATGTGCGGCTTCAGGAGCCGGGTGGAATTGCCAGCCCTTGCTGGCGCTCGCAATCATTCCCTCGCGACTAGGGGGTGACAGCAGAGCGGGGCGCAAGGATTGGCTGGGCATCCCGAAGCGCAGAGGCAAGATTCAAGACATGGCATCTTCCCGCAGCCCCTCGCTCCGTTGGAGGAGGCCTCTGCCGCTAGCAGTGGGAGCAGCTCCGGGAGCAGACTGGCTGCCTTTCTGACCTTGCAAACACCAGTGTGGAGCCAGATTCCCTTGGGGGTGTCACCTGACGGAAAACTCCAGAGATGCCAATGGAGCAATGCGGATTTACGCCAGCGGAGGCTCTGGCCTGAGGCGCTTGTTCCCATCTGTGGTTCCCAGCCTTCCTCCTCCCTTCCCAAAGCACTGGTCGGGGGACACATCACAACCAGTGCCTGGTCTGGGGAACAGGTGGTGGAATCCTCTTACGCCTCTCTGCACACTGAGGTGCCTTCCGCCATGAGGCCGTGGGCGTAGGGACCCTGAATTTGAGTGCCCTGGGCCAGGGAGACAGTCCCAATCTTCCACCTCCATGGAGAGGGAAGGCAGCCGCTGGGAAAGTCTTGCTGCAGGGCCTGAGTGTGGCAGTGGCAGCCAAACACTCCCGAGCAGCCAGAGCTGACTTGAAGTGAAATAAATTGTTGCTTTAAAAAAAAAACCAGAGTGAAATAAACAAATGAATCCGGGAGCGAAATGAAAAGCTCGTCGGCGGATGAGATGGGGACGTGCGTGTGTGCGCCAAGCGTCTCGCGCCGGGTCACGTGAGAGCAACCAGGGAACTCGGCAGTTTGCTCAGGGGGAGGATAAACCAATCTAAGCAAACACCGCGCAATGCAAACAAACAGGCCTGTCTTAAATAGGATTAGCCTCTCATTTAATCCGGAGAACGTTTCCCGGCCGTTCCTTCTTTCCCGTCCCTGAATGGGATGATTTTGATTCTATTTTTGAGGGTTGGGCGGGGGTGGGATGTGCAACGTGAGTTTGGGACGGGAGAGGCAAGGTCTGTGTCTTGTGGTATGCGTGGAAGGTGAGTGGTTGTTGCACGAGGGGTGGGGTGGTAGTTAGTGTGAGCAATGGGGATGGCTAGATACTTGGTAGGATGTAGCTCTGTGGGTAGCTGAGGGGTGTGGGTGTGCATGTGCACAGGCCTGTGGCTGATGTGTGAGGCGGGTGAGTGACACAGGCTACAGCCTGTTCACTTGTGATGTGGGTGGGTAAATCCAAAAGGGTGTGTGAGAGTGTGTGGTTGTGTTGCACAGGAGCCATTTGTGCTGGAGGCCTGTGGGATCCCACTCCACCTCCCTACCTTCAGCAGGTCCCTTTATCCTGCTTTCCAAATGCAGGAGCCAGGCCCATCCCTAGGGCAGCCCGTGTTGGTTGTCTGGATGCTCCTGGGGTAGGCAGGACTCACACACATCACCCTGTGCTCCCCAGGTGAAGGGTGTAGTGTGTACTTTGTGGGAAGCGTATGGCCAGCCCGTAAAAGGTGGATGCAGAGTGTACTTCTGATGGGAGAGGACGCCTGTGGGAGGTGAGTGCGTGCGTGTGCCTATGGAGGGAAGCGCTGTGTGTGAGATGAAAGGGTGGGTCTGTAGTTGTGGTGTATGGGAACGAGGAGTGCCCGGGTATGTGGATTTGTGGTGTGAGGGTGAGTTGTTTGTGTGTGTAATAAGAGCGTGTTAAGGAAGATGTTCAGGGGGGAGGGTATCTGAGATGTGGCGGGGTGATATTTGTGAGGTGAGTGAATGGGGGGGGTGTTAGTGGAGGACTATGTGGTGCGTGTGCAGGAGATGGAAATGTTCGAAGAGCATGTGAGGAGGACATACTTGATGGGTGAGTCGGGGCGAAGCAGGGGGTTGGGTGTTCCCTAAGTGTGCGGTGTGCGTGGGTGGGTGGGAGGGAGATGGGAGGTGAGTAGGTGGTAGAGGCTGTGCTAGGACAGCTCCTTGTGTACATGTGGTTTGTGTGTGGCGTGCCTCTACCATGGGCAGACACTGAGTGTGGGAGGTGAGGGGCACGTCTGGAAAGACTCCACCGCTCTCTTGTCATAGTCTTTGTCTTTTGAAGACAGCCTAATGAGCGAGCGCTCGGGAGCCAGCCCTCTGCGCCGACTTGGAGGGGACAAATGTCAAATTAGTGAAGGATGAAAAAACAACAGGGTGTGGGGGAACACGGCCGGCGCAGTTAGTCATTCCACTCCTTTGCATTCATTGCAAATCAACAGCTTCAGCCGGTGGGGAGGGAACTCCTCCCACCCTCGCACACAAGCGGATGTCACCAGCTAGCACAATATAGACTGTCTGAATCTCTCCCTAGAAAACTCAGCTCGTGTGCTGGATTGGAGGCAGTGCAGCTCAGTGGCTAGAGCACTTGCCTGGGACTCAGGACATTAGCGTTCTAGTTCAAGCTCTGTCATTGGCCTGTTGGGTGACTTTGGGCACATCTCTTCCCTTCTTTGAGCCTCAGGGAACCTCTACACAGCATTGAAAACCTAGGTCAGAGAGCCCCAAGCTTGTAGGCCTGATGTTTCCCAGCTTGCAAATGTGGGCTCGCAGCAGCCGGACATGGGTCCACCACGCAGACCTGAATGCAGCTTAATCTATGTCCACACTGCAAAATGGCAGAGCTTGGATCTAAATCACAGTGGGATTTGGGCTCTGACCCACTCCTCTACCAGGATCCTGAGTGTCTGCTGACTCAAGTCAGACAGATTAGTCTGTGGCTGGAAAAGGGGCCTGGGTGCAAACCCGAGTTGGAGTCAGGCTTAGTGAGTAGATATCCCCTCAGTTTTCCCACCAGTAAAATGGACATAAATTGAATTCCTTTGTACATTACTTTGAGATCTGCCGATCAGAAGTTCTCTACAAGAGCTAGATGTTGTTATGCCTATCACACTTTGATTTCTCTCCATATCAGTAAGTATGGGATGACACCGGGCCAGCAAGTTCACATTAAGTTAAAAAAATTGTTTACTTCTCAGAAAACGTCCCCATCTTCTTCCCCCGCTTTAGCAAAATGAAACATCCCAAAGAATCGTTGCCATTATTGAAATTCTCCATTTTCACAAAATTTTCTGCAACACTTTTAATCAAAATTGTATGTGAAATTGCCATTGAAATGTTTCATTAAATGAAAACAGGTGATAGTAAGACTATATGGCTGTTGGCCCATGAAAAATGTGAACAATAGTTTCAGTTCAACTTTGTGAACCCTACTCTGTGCTGATTAGGCCTCAGTTGAATTATTGTGTGTAGTTCTGGGCACCACATTTCAAGAGAGATGTGAAGAAATTGGAGAGGGTCCAGAAAAGAGCAACAAGAATGATTAAAGGTCTAGAAAACATGACCTATGAGGGAAGACTGAAAGAATTGGGCTTGTTTAGTTTAGAAAAGAGAAGACAGAGGGGACATGATAGCGGTTTTCAAATCTCTAAAAGGGTGTTACAAGAAGGAGGGAGAAAAATTGTTCTCCTGGGCCTCTGAGGATAGGACAAGAAGCAATCGGCTTAAACTGCAGCCAGGAAGCGTTAGGTTGGACATTAAGAAAAACTTCCTAACTGTTAGGGTGGTTAAACAGTGGAATAAATTGCCTGGGGAGGTTGTGGCTTCTCTATCACTGGAGATATTTAAGAGCAGGTTAGACAGACACCTGTCAGAGATGATCTAGAAGATGGTGCTTGGTTCTGCTATGAGGGAAGAGAACCGGACTCGATGACCTCTCGAAGTCCCTTCCAGTTCTAGGATCCTATGATTCAGTTCAAACCAGTTGAAGAAATTTAGCAACCCCTCCACAAAAATCCCATCCCTAACATGGATCCAGTTTTGAAAACTGTAAAACAGAACCAAATTTGGCATTTCATTTTATTTTAGCAAAGTCATTTCCCTCTTTTGGCAACCAAATTTAACCACTATTTTGTGAAACTAATTTCAGTCTTGGTACTTGAGACTTGGCCTATGCACAGATTTTTGCACTGGGAGAACCATTGTGGATCTGGGGGTGATTTCTCACCAATGTGGTTGTTCTGCTACGATGCTTAGTGCGGATGCTGCTATATGGGTGTAAGGGTGCCTTATACTGGTATAGCTTTTATTTCCCTTTGTGGATGGGAATAAGCTGTACTTGTGTAAGCACTTTTATAAGGGTGTTTCTAGACTACAGGGTTTTTTTGAAAAAAACTTTACCTGAATCTAGAGTACCCCTGCATTCTGTTGACAGTAAATTGAAAGAACGTGGCAGTTTTATCGATGGTGGTAAACCTCATTCTACAAGGAATAACGCCTTTTTTCGAAAGTCATCTTTCAAAAAAAGGCGCTATTGCGTGAAAACAGGGCTTTTTCGAAAGAGAGCTGCTTTTTCAAAAAACTTGTTGCCTAGACACACTATTTCGAAAGAGGCTTTTTCGAAAGATACATTCGTAAAAGCCTCTTTCAAACGAGGCTTGTAGTCTAGAAGAGGTTGTGTCTAGACTGGCAAGTTTTTCCACAAAAGCAGCTGCTTTTGAAGAAAAACTTGGCAGCTGTCTAAACTGGCTGCTTGAATTTCCGCAAGAACAATGACGATCTCATGTAAGAAATCAGTGTTTCTTGCAGAAATACTGTGCTGCTCCCATTCAGGCAAAAGTCCTTTTGTGAAAAAGCTTTTGCGCAGGAAGGCCAGTGTAGACAGCTCAGACTTGTTTTGCGCAAAAAATCCCCGATGGTGAAAATGGCGATCGGGGCTTTTTTGCACAAAAGCGCATCTAGATTGGCATGGACGCTTTTCCGCAAAAAGTGCTTTTGCGGAAAAACGTCCGTGCCAATCTAGACGCTCTTTTCTGCAAATGTTTTTAATGGAAAACTTTTCCGTTAAAAGCATTTGCGGAAAATCATGCCAGACTAGATGTAGCTAGAGTGTCCACGCTATGAAGATCGTTCTTTATCTATACTAGCAGCTCAGACATGTTTGGTCTGTTGACAAGATGCGATGGGGTGAATACAAACCCTGCCCCTGGCAAGGAGGGGTGAAAGAGTAGGTTTGGGCCCAGACAGGCCCACCCGGGCAGGCCAATCCCAGAGGAGAAGCCTTCAAAATGAAGAAGCTCCGTTCAGAAGTATCCAGAAGACTGGGGAGTTGCACAGACCTGCTTTCATCCTCAGTTCCCAGAGACCCAAACTGCCTTCTGCTGCTGATGAGCTCAGAGCAGTAGGACCTGGGTACCAAGGGACCAGGACAGACAGAGTGGTAGGATAGAGGGCTGGAGGATCCAGATAGGAGAGAGAAGCCCTTGATTTCTACTCATTCCATTTCTTTCCCTTTGTTATGTTGAGAACTGAGGCTAGAGCCTTGACCCCAGGACAGGTGGAGGGTGAGGGGGACACGGTGGGAAGTGGCTCAGGGAAGAAGCAAGAGGTCTGAGCCCATAGACGTTAACCACTTGCCACAACGCTCCCTGGGCTGGCACCCGGGGCAGAGAGAGAGGGCTAGACAGCCTCCTGGGGACAGCTAGCTGGAAGACTCGAGACTTAATGGGCCAGCAGGGTTATAGACCAGGACTTGGTGTGAAGGCTGGACCTAGAGGTGAAAACACTGGTTACCCCAAGAGAAGTTCCCAGGGCCAAGCTGTCTCACTCCCAGCAGTTTCATTTGACCAGTTTGGGTTTCCTACATGGATTCGTTTGAGCTGCCTACGCCGGTAGCAGTTACAACACCCAGTGGCTGTGTTCTCAGCAACCAGAGAGCTCCGACTCGTACCAGAATGGGGTGACGTAAAGCTGCAAGCTGAACTGTGCACCGGGCTCTTCCTGGGAACCCGAGACAGGTTACATATTTACCCAGAACCTGGTTTTATCGCTGCGGCGCGGAGTCTGAGATTACAGCAAATAAACAACTCTTGTGCCCCTCAGGCGCGGGAATCGTCCCGGAGAGATTTCAGCGCTGATCTCCCAGCTGCCCTTCGCGGTGGGTCGGAGGAGAGTGGGGGGAGGGAGCGTGATGTTGGATGTGAGCCACCTGCAGGCAAATAAAGACACAGCCTATTCTGTACAAGCAGGGGGAGGGGAGCAGAAAAATCGGTGGAATTAGTCAAACAAAACAGCTGGAAGTGAGATGGCCTGGCTGCAAAGCCTTCTCGCAGCAGAAACCAGGCTATGTCTAGACTGCAGAGTTTTTCCAGGATACTGCATCCAAGAAACGCATCCGCTGTTTCCGAAAAAGCGGGCACGTTCTTTCGGCATCCCTGTAGTCATTTTATGAGGAATAAGGGATGTTCCAAAAGAGGATGTTTTCCCCACATTTGGCCCTGTGTAGATGGCTAGATAATTTCATGGAGGTTAGGTCCATAAAAGGCTATTAGCTGGGGGATAAAATGGTGTCCTTGGCCTCTGTCTGTCAGAGGCTGGAGAGGGATGGCAGGAGACAAATCACTTGATCATTGTCTTCGGTCCACCCTCTCTGGGGCACCTGGTGCTGGCCACTGTCGGTAGACAGGATACTGGGCTAGATGGACCTTTGGTCTGACCCAGTACGGCCGTTCTTATGTTGTAAAAGCCTCTCCCCAAAAAAAAGCAGAAAAAGGTATGCAAATTGCGGTTCACAATTTGCTTATCTTTTTCTGAAACACCCCTCCCCACACACACAGGCTGCATTTAGACTGGCAAGTTTTTCCACAAAAGTGGCCGTTTTTGCGCAAAAACTTGCCAGCTGTCTACACTGGCCGCTTGATTTTGCGTAACAGCACTGACATTCTACTGTCCGAAATCAGTGCTTCTTGCGCAAATACTTTGACGTTCCCGTTTGGGCAAAAGCCCTTTTCCGGAAATGTTTTTGCGCAAGAGGGCCAGTGTAGACAGCTAAAAACTGTTTTGCGCAAAAAAGCCCCGATGGCAAAAATGGCGATCGGGGCTTTCTTGTGCAAAACCGCGTCTAGCTTGGCACGGACGCTTTTCCACAAAAAGTGCTTTTGCGGAAAAGCGTGAGTGCGAATCTAGAGGCTCTTTTCCGCAAATGCTTTTAACAAAAAAACTTTTCCGTTAAAAGCATTTGCGAAAAATCATGCCAGTCTAGATGTAGCCACACAGTGTAGACATCACCCTAGCAATTCACCTTTAGTTCCAGGGCTTCACACCAGGCTCTGGTCTGGGCCAACAGCCCTGCTGACCCCTTGTGTCTGGCGTCTCCCAGCTAAATGTCCCTATGAGGCTGTAGGGCCGGGGTGGGGAACCTTTTGGGGGTTGGGGACCACTGACCCAACAGAAAAATCATTCAGGGGTGGCCCCCAACAGAGGAGAAAGACCCTCCACACATTCCCCTTGCCCAACAGAGCCTAGGAGGGTTCAGCCTAGTCGATTTTGGGTGCTCCAGCCTGTGGTGGGGCAGCAGGGGGGGCTGGAGCACCGGTGCAGACTCCCCAATGCTGGGAGGGCTCTGAGCCTCGGGGGCAAGCCAGGGGCCTGAGGTTCCTCACCCCTGCTGTAGGGAAACTCCAGCTCTGCCTCTCTGCCCCGGCACCCAGCCCAGGGAGCGTTGTGGCAAGTGGTTAAGATCTGTGGGCTCAGACCTCTTGCTTCTTCCCTGAGCCACTTCCCACTCGTATCTGGTCCCCGCCCCCTTTTCAGCAGGCACCTGACCTGGGGTCAAGGCCCTGACCCCACTTCTCAATGTAACAAAGGGAAAGAAACTGAACAAATAGAAATCAAGGGCTTCCCTCTCCTATCTGGATCCTCCAGCCCCCTGTGCAGCTAGGGTTTCCAGGTGTCCGGTGTTCACCCAGACAGTCCAGTATTTTCACCTCCTGTCTGGTAAAAAAAATTCAGAAAATAGCTAAGATGTCCGGTATTTTCTGATTTTTTTCCCTGGCCAGGAAGCAAAAATGCTGGGCACCTGGCAACCCTACAAACACTCAGCGCCTGGCCTTCCTCCCCCCGCAGCTCCTCAACCCCAGCCCCCATGCTTACCTGGCTCCACAAGGCTGCTGGCACAAAATGGCTGCTGGCAAAAAGACCAAGGGGAAGCAATGACTCTCCTGGGTCTTAGTGCTCAACCGTGCCACTGTTCCTATCCCTGCACTCACTCTTAAAGGGGACATGCTGTTTTAATGCTGTTTTTTATATCTATCTATCTATCTATCTATCGCTTAAAGTCTTGGAGTTCTTTTTTTTGCTCAACAACTTTGGCCTCCCCCCCCCTTTTTTTGAAGCTGCCAACTCATTCTCTGCTTCAGAAATAAGACAACCCAGAATCCTCTGTAATCTCTTCCACGCTCCGGTGTTCACTCTTCCCCAGTCTTCTAGCATCCTGTCACCTACCCAGCCTACTCTTGTAGGAGAACAGGCCTTCCGCTATTGAAGTTAAAGAGGGGCTAAGTTCACCCCGCAAGGAGAAAAGAAGCACGTCGCGCAAAGACGGAAGAAGTCTCTTTTTCACATTAAAAATCAAGGCTGTGCTTCAGCTTGAAAGAATGGGTGACATCAAAGGATTGAGGACTGCTTTTGCATGGGGGCCTGTCTTGAGTCTCTTGACGTGTGGGGCCGGGGCTTTGAAGTGCTGGATAGGATTAGCCCGACGTTGGCTGACAAGTGTTCCAGGAAGTGAAGAAGAAATTAAAAAACACTTGCTAGTAGGGATGATGGGCTTGGTTGACATGAACTGCCCGGTAAATGGCTGCTGGGAAGACAGCAGCTCTCTGAAGGACGCACAGGGCTTAGGAAGCATGTGGGGGGATGCAATGCAGCAGGAGGGGCCGGCAGCTGCTCAGCCAGGAAAACGGAGATTTGTTTTTAAATCACATATTCAATATTTCCTCCTCAGGAACTTTCCTTCCCTAAAACTGACCTTCTGCATGCCTCTGGAGAAGGACAGTCCTCCTAAGGACAGGCTTGCATAGGGCGGTCCATTATTGGAGGTCAGCTGGACGCCATCTTGGATAGCATTGATACTTAGCACTTCTGCTCTGTGGATCCCAAAGCGCTTTGAGGGGAAGAATGATGATCCTCATTCTACAGGAGAGACGACAGACTTTCCTTGGGGCTTCAGTGGCACCGTCCCTAACAGGATTCAAGTGAGAGGATGGATGGGTGGTCCTGTGGTTACGAGCCTAACCTAGGACTTGGAAAATGGTCCTGTGGGATCTTAGTCTCCCCGTAGGTCAGTCCCCCTGGTGGTAACCTGGCAACAATTGTTCTTCCAAGCCTGACAGGGCTGGGGTGAGGATAAATGGGTTCAAGGGTGGGAGCTGCTCAGATTTTACACTAGCAGGGTCCTATAAGACTCTCAGATCCTGCTCCAAACTTTACAGATGGCCCTTAGCCATGTAATGGGTGGGAGGAGCTGGGTGGAAGGCAGGAGGGCTCTCAACCTGCATCTGAATGCTGGCTCGGGCCTGTTTTTAAGTCAGACGCAGGGAGACATGAGGTGCAAGCTTTAGCTGTGTGAGGAGTCAGCAGAGACTGCTTGAAAGGCTTGATGGACGAAATATGTTAGGGTATGCCTACAGTAGCTCGTTAATTCGAGCTAGGTAGGCAAATCAGGCAACCAGAGTTGCAAATAAAGCCCGGGATTTAAATATCCCGGGCTTTATTTGCATGTTCCCATCCGGCCACCATTTTTAAATCCCCCTTAGTTTGAACGAACTGCCCACAGCTACACACAGCAGTTTAAAGTGGTGTAACAGTTACTCCACGAGGAGTAACAGTTAATCCAAACTAAGGACTTAGTTCGAATTAACTTTAAACTGCCGCGTGTAGCCTAAGGGAGATTTAAAAATGGCAGCTGGATGGGAACATGCAAATAAAGCCCAGGATATTTAAATCCCAGCCTTCATTTGCAACTCTGGTTGCCTGATTTGCCTACCTAGCTCGAATTAATGAGCTAGTGTAGACATACCCTTATAGAGGGCCTGGGAAGAGGCAAGGAGAGTTCTCTGACCTCTGGGTATGTCTACACTACATGGCTCCATCGACGGGGCCATGTAGATGACCTTTGTAGACATTCCACGAGGCATAATGGGGCGGTCAACAAAGGCTTTTGATGTCAACCGCGGAGCATCCAGACTACTGCGCTGTGCTGACAAACAGCTGATCAGCACAGCATGGCAGCCATTTTGATGTAAATGAAGCTGCGATTATTTAAATCGCCGCTTCATTTTTCTGTGTCTACAAAGCTCATCTACATGGTTCCATCGATGGAGCCATGTAGAGTAGACATACCCTCTGTGAAGGGCTTTAAGGTGGCTGCTTTAAGAAGGTGAGGTGACATGGCAGGTGGTGGCGTGAAGACAGGCGTGGGAGGAAGGCATGGGGGCGCACTTGATGTCCATGATGAAAAGAAATCCCAGAAGGAAAGAATGGGGGATTGAGCTGAGGTTGGAACATATCAGTAGCAGCTCAGCTCCGGGACCCCCGTTTGTCACTCAAGTCCATCCCTAGGAGCAGGAAGTAGATTCACAACCAACCCACTGGGTCTCAATTCCCGTGAACACAGGGAGCTGAGCCGCTAGACTCTTCTCTAAGGCAGCTCCCAATGGCCTGGCAGGCAGCAGACTTGCTTCATGGGGACCGTTGTGGTCTCCAGAGCATGGGGGTCCCGCCAAGAGTCTGGACTGGGGGCAGTGTCATGTTTGCACACACATCAAGTCCGGACACGCGTGTTGGGCCTCTGCTAATTGGCTGTCTGCCTGGAGGGCCTGGTCACCACTTAGCAGACACAACCCCTGCGTATGTTCCGAGCTTGCGAGCATGTTCTTTAATCTGCAGGCAGACCTCCCAACCCTCGTGATTCAAGAACCATGAATTATGCATAAAATTGTTAGTGGCCCCATGAACTCAGTCAGGCATAAATCATGCTTGGTAATTACATGGTGGAGAGCGAAAGAAAAGCAAGAGACCCAGAAAACAAAGGCCTCGATCAGGAAATCGCAGCACTGCTTGGTACAACTCCCAGCAAGCCGATTAGCTCGTGTACAACGGGAGCGAGGTGCATTGGCAGAGCGGAGGCGCGGGGGAGGAGCAGAACGTGCAGGGAACGCTGCCGGGAAGGACTGAGGTGTATCAGAGGAGCTTCCCAGGGGCTCAGAACTGGAGCCAGTCAGGAGCGAGCTGGGACAAAGCCTTCCCCAAGGTCCCCCTGAGTTTGGCAGTTCCTGGTGGCTGATTTCAGCCAGAGCACACATAGCCCCAGTTGGTCAATGAAGGGGCCCTCAGCACCTCAGAACATCAAGCCTCATGGGGTCAGATCAGGAACCCCAGAAACAAGCCACTCGCCATTGGTGGACATTGGTGGCTTGTCCTTTTCCTGCCTGCATGTCTTACACCATTCTTACTGCCCGTCATCAGGCAAACGCTCAGTGAAAGTGAAAATTAAGTACAGATCTCAGCATTTGGCCCTGCACGAACGGGGGTGGGGGTCTTCCAAAATCCTCAGCTTGGTGGGAAGCAAAGAGTTCCACACGCAACGGTGCATTGGGCAGGCATCCTTCCGTTTGCCCCACCCCTGACTATTTCAAGGTGACGTGGGAGTTCCACACCTTAGAGAAGTCTTAGCATCATCTCCTCATGGGCTGTACATTACCAATTCCATAATCCAGTGTTTCCCAAATGGTGCTCCATGGAACCCTGGGGTTCTGAGAAGCGAAAGTAAGGGTTCCGTGAGAACTCGATCACGCCCCCCCCCCTTAAAGAGACAGAGAGGAGAGCCAGCGTGCAATGACACCGGCTCCTTCTGTGGTTTCCCGCTGCCTTTTTTGTTTTGCTTGACAAATTCTCCCCCTGGTGGTAGGGGTTCCTCGAAATTCTTCCGAGTTTTCTGAGTTTAAAAGGGTTTAGTGGCCAAATAAAATTGGGAAACACTGCCGTATTCAAAGACTGACTTCAAGCCCAAAGGCCCAGGCCTGGTCTTGGTTGGGTTGGGTTGGGTCGGGTCGTGGGGTGGGGAATAGACTCTGGGAAAACGACTGAGCCTGCTAGGAGGACCGCTCAGCATTTTAGCACACCACACAAGTTCTGCAACATGCCCTCATGTCCTTGAGTGATGTCTCTCCACCTACATCAGTGAAAGAGGGGAGCGAAGGATGGAGAGGCGTGTTCCGGAAGATATGACCGTGAACTCTCAGTTGCACCTTGGAATTACTACCTGGGTATTTGCCAAGGATTAGAGTGGTTATTCATGTCCTTTTTCCGTGTGCATTTTATGTGACGAGGAAGGGTCAGGTGAGTGAAAGACAATGAGGTACAATATATGATCTCTGGCAAACCCTTAGGGATGTTATAATCCAAGAGCAATCTCTCCAAGGCCTCGATCCAGGTTTTGGAAAGACTTCTGCGACTCCAAAGAGAGTTGAAGGGAGCCTATTATTGTCCAGGATGGTCTAGATTATACCTAGTCCTGCCAGGAAACCAGAGGACAGGACTTGATGACCTCTTGAGCTTCCTTCCAATTCTGTGATTGTTGCAATTGTGGTAGAGCTAGATGCTGTACAGCCCTATAGCAAAAAGAAGGTTACCTGCCGCAAAGCGCATTTTATCTGTGCATGATACAAGAGAACGTGGGGGGCTCCATCCAACAGACAATGGGGAGCACACAAAGGAAGGGTGGGATGTATAATAAGCAGCGGATGAAGTGCATCTGCTGCCATCGCTATTGTAGGTTTTCCAGGCACAGAAAGGAAAGAAGAGACAATTTTCTCCATGCTGTGTCGAGCGCACATCTCCGATACGAGCTGCTGGAGCATAAATAAAGCATATTGCTGAATTGGAGAGAATCCAGCAAAACGAGTGTGGAAAACATGGCCTGAACAGAAAGAATCTCTTCCCTTCCTGCTCTACACTGCTGCCTGGTACTTCGGTGAGCTGTTAGACAGCAGCTGCCGGTTATCCCAGAGGTGGCTGGATTTCGGGGATAGGGAAAGGGATTGCTTCATGTGGGGTGGGAGGAGACGAGGGTTGGGAAGAGTTTGAGGAGTCCAGGCACTTTAGAAAAGAAAATCACTATAAAGGTCGCACTGTGGAGTGTCTATAGGGACTTGCAAAGCTTCAGTCAAAAAGCAAGGAGGCGGGGGCCTTGACCCTAGTCTGTGAAGGCGTAGGTGGCAAGGGTGGGATGAAACAAAGGGCTCTGTTGTCATTTGAACTCCACCCTACACCAGGGGGCATCAGAATGCTCCTGAGACCCCCCCCAGGCCAGTGACCTCTAACCTTTTTAAGCTCGAGATCACTTTTTGAATTGAAGTGTGTGACGTAGTGGGGGTACCTGGCTGGTTTCTATGCTGCTGGCTCTGGGGTAACCCCCACTGGTTGCCGTGGGTACCACGGCCCAGCAAAACTGGATGAGTCACTATGCAAAGGGACCTCTCAACCAGTATGGCCAGACACCCCCCAGGGAGAGGAACAAAGGAAGGTAGAATGCTGCCCTGGCTGGGGGGCAGGGCTGGAAGAGTGTTGGTTAGTTGCTGGCTGGGAGCATGGAGGAGACAGCCTAGGGAAAGGGGCTGGAGTTTAGGGGCCCAGTCTCCCCCATCTCAAGGGGGCCTGAGGCATCCTAGCCCAGCTCTGTGACCAGATTCCATCTGCGCTGTGCTGTATCCTGGAGAGGCAATAAACTTCCTCTATTCCACCGGCTGGTGCAGTCTGTTTGTGCCATTTCGGGGTACAGGAGACGGGGGACCCCCAACGCGCCGTCACAAAGTGCACTCCAAGTTCTACCTCAAATCCGAATCCCCTGGCCCCGCCTCCTTCCTGCCCCTTGCCCAATGCCCCGCCCCTCCTCACTCCATCCTCCCTCCCTCCCTGATCCTCTCTCACTTGCAGCGGGTTTGGGGGGCAGGCTCTGGTCTTGGATTAAGGGATTTTGAGTGGGAGAGGGGCTCTGAGCTGAGCTTGGGGCAGGCAGTTGAAGTGCCGGAGGGGGTTCTAGGTGCAGGCTCTGGGATGGTGTTTGGCTGCAGGAGTGCTCGGGGCTAGGGCAGAGGCTGGGGATGCAAGAGGGGGTTCATGGCTGGGGTAGGGTTTCAGGATGTGGGCTCCCACTGGACACTGCTAACCTCAGGCGGCTCCTGGGTGGTGGTGCAGAGGAGTTTACCCAGGCTCACCCCTGTCCTGGTGCTGTACCACTCCCAAAAGCAGCCAGAAAACTCCCTCCAACCAGAGCCCTCTTGCGCCCCCTCTCTGCTCTGTGGAGAAAGGATCCAGGGTGGGAGAGGGGGTCCCTTGACATCAGTGCCCCTCTCCTCCCTCCCCTGCCCTGCCCTGCCCAGCAAGCAGGCAAAGGGCAGGAGATGAGCAGCCATGGGGGGAGGGGCACTTGACAGCCTCCCAGCCAAACCAGTCAGGATCACCTGTCAGAGGCGCCAAGATCTACCGGTAGATCCTGATCGACTGGTTGGTAGCCACTGCCCTAGGCTGAGCGATCTGCCCCCTCCTAGGAGCAAGGGTGGGATGCCTGGGTGGGGAATAGGCAGAAGTTCTTCTCACTGCCTCCACTCAGAGTAGGGTAGCTGGGCTAGGGCAGTATGTCGGGGCTGGGGGGAGGGGGAGGGAGTATGGGACCTTCCTGCTGGGAAAGCCAGTGGACAATGAAGGTTCCCTAAGAGGAAGCCAGGGGTGGAGGATGTGCCTGAGAAGGGTGTCTCTGCTTCCTGGGCTTACCCTTGGAGTCATGGTGCTGATGTCACGCCCACAGACCCCAGTCAGAACTGGGCAGGATCGAACCTGGGACCTTTGGAACTCAATGCCACATGGCCCTGAGCAGATGCGTTAATCTCTAAGGGCACGTCTACACCACAAGGATCAAGATATGCAACGTCAGCTACGTTCATTGCGTAGCTGAGGTCGAAGTAGCGTCACTCGGCTTCTAGCGCCATACACACTGCAGGAAGCCGAGGGATGAACACACTCCCTGCGACTTCCCTGACTCCTCGAGGAAGCAGGATGAGCGGCATCGACTGGCGCGCCCCTCTCAGTTTGAATTGGCTGTCTTCAGCCCTGCTCCACTGAGTCCTGGAAGATTGAGAGTGGAAGCTTTGGTCTCTGTAGTGTGGATGTACCCTAGGAGCTCTCAGCACCCCGAGAGGGACAGAGCCCCACCCCCAGGAGCTGTGTGTGTTACACTTTGGCATCAACCCTTGCTCAAAGCTGTGTCAAACCAACACAGACTGGCCCTGCACTTCAGAGCCCGGGGAAAGGCAATAACAACGCGGTAACCCCATCTCCTTCCCTCGCGGGGATTCGGCAGGAATCAGTTAAGACTGTTCCAAAGGGGACAGGCCAGATGAGCCAAGAGGCCCTTTCTGACACTAATACCTGTGGATTATGGGGTGTGAGTAGCTTTCCCTTGAAGAGGGAGACCTGGAGAACTGCAGAACTGGGGAGGGGGTATAGGCAGGCTGAGCTACAGACTGGGCTGAAGAGAGAGGGGTCCAGGCAGGGAACAGGTGGCAGCACAATGGAGAACGCGAAACCCCCAGTGCTGCATGAGAGCCAGGGCTGGCAACAGACTCACTGAGGAGGGGGAGGAAGGCTTGGCTCCAGGCCACGCCACCCGGGGCTCCGACGGTGATTTTAAGTGGTCATCCTGGGTTCTTTTCAAATCATCAGGTCCTGGGGCAGCTGCTCCCTTTGCTTCCCCATCAGCAACACTGACCCCAGTCAGCACTGGGCAGGATCGAACCTGGGACCTCTGGAGCTGCGTGCCACGTGGCACTGAGCAGATGTGTGAATCTCTAAGGGCTAAAGAGTCACGGGTGGCATTTTTGGAAAGGCTTAAGGCAGTTAGCCAAGGGAAAGACTAGATAATTGCTGTGGAGGGCGACCAAAATAATTAGGGGGCTGGAGCACATGACCTGCGACGAGAGGCTGAGGGAGTTGGGTTTGTTTAGTCTGCAGAAGAGAAGAGTGAGGGGGGATTTGAGAGCAGCCTGCAACTTCCTGAAGGGAGGTTCCAAAGAGGATGGAGAGAGGCTGTTCTCAGTGGTGACAGATGGCAGAACAAGGAGCAATGGTCTCAAGTTGCAGTGGGGGAGGTCTAGGATATTAGGAAAAACTATTTCCCTAAGCACTGGGCTGGGTTCCCTAGGGAGGGGGTGGAATCTCCATCCTTAGAGATGTTTAAGTCCTGGCTTGACAGAGCCCTGGCTGGGTTCATTTAGTTGGGGTTGGTCCTGCCTTGGGACTCGATGACTCCTGAGGACTCTTCCAGCTCTATGATTCTATGACTGCTGCCCTAGGACAGGCCTTTTAGGCAGATCCCTGTGTCTGATGCAGGCTGCGCTGTCCGGCAGTTTGTGCTCCCTCTGGACGTTTTACCCCTCCCCTCCTGCCACTGGTGTCCCGGGACAGGGACCATTGAGAACTGAGCGGCACGTGCTTCCCCTCTAAGGCAGCTTCTGAGCAGAGAATCCATCTGGGCCAGGGCCGTTCTCCTCCACAGGGGGCCCTCCGCCAGCGTCCTGCGCCTCGCCATCTCCTAACGGCCGGGACGTCTCAGCGTGGGAGACTCTAATTGAATTTAATTGTCTCCTCAAAGTTTCGCTAAAGCCTTTTCAAAGTCCCCTGAAAGGAGGCACCGTTGATCGCGCCGCTCCTTGGGGTTTTCATCCCGCGGCCTCCCGAAGAACCGCGATTAATTTTTTACAAGCTAATCATATCTCTCAGGCAGATTGTCAGCCGAGGATCTGTCATTGCTCATCAATAATGAAACAATGCGAGCGGCTCCTTACCCCTGCAGCCTCCTGCATTATTCACCGCTAGGTCGTCAAACAAAGCGGGGGGGAGGGGAGGGGAAACCTTGGTGCTTTAATTGATGTCCTTTGTAATTACCCACCAAAAGCTGGAGGGGAGGGGGAAGGGAAGGTGGTTAGGAAGCTGATTTATGATTTGCTACCAGTTCATTTGCAGCCATTCCCTCCCTATTTTTTCTTTTTGGCCTCTCATGGGTTTTTTTTGGGGGGGGGGGGGTGGAGGAGCATCTCTCTAGCATGGTGGGACTCAATGCTGCTGCGCCTCCTGCTGGTGATTCTAGGCATTAGCTCCTCAGCTTTGGCACGCCACCTTTTGGCCAGTGTCTCACCCGCTGTTACCTGGTATTGGCTCCGTGTCTCTGTGCTAGGATCCACATCCCCCCTAGACTCTGGTGCCCTTCTCCCTCTGGGTACTGCCACAGGGCCCCCACACTCAGGAGTCCTCCAACCCACCTTGCCTCAGTGGCTCACTGCCAGGCATCACCTAGCCCCTTACTTCAAGGGCAAACTGCAGTCTGGCATGGCCACTCACCATTGGCAAGGGGGTGTGGACCTGCTGTCTTCTGCTGCCCGGGTACCCTCAGGCCTTGCTGCCTGGGAGCTCGCCTGGTCACAGCTGCCCAGCTCTCCCTGCCTTTCCCCAGCCCTGCTCTAAGTCAGGAAGCCTCTAGCTTCCCTGGCAGCCAGGTCCCTCCTGCTCCACAGCTAGCACAAGAGTGAGTCTCTATCTCCGCCCCTCCAGGAGCCTCTATTTATACAGCCCCCAGCTGGGCTCCAATTGGCTGTATCTGCCTCAGCTCCTGGCTCCACCCCAGCCCTCTCCCAGGGCTGGGTTTTAACCCTTAAAGGGCCAGTGCGGGGTAGTCTCCCTTTCTTTTTTCTTTGAGTGCTGCTTGCTCTTCCACAGGAAGGCCAAGTCAGGTCCAAGGCAGCTGCAGAGCTGCACGAAAGAAACCCAGGCCCTGCAGTTCTGTTGCTGGCCAGACGTTCACCCTCCGGCTGGGCTCTGCAGCTTCCCTTAGCTGGCACTGTAAGGGAACGAAGAGGTTTGGCGCTGGAGAACTTGCCGGGGGATCACTTTAGCTTCTTCAGGGATCGCTGTGCCCCACCAAGACGGGCAAATCAGGTGTTTGCTGCCTGGCTGACCAGGAGGTATCACTCACATCCTCGATTACACAGCAAGATGCACAGGCACTGCTCTCCGACACCCCGCCAACATTTTAATTGCAAATTAAAGAGGAACCCCACACTCCTCTTTGTTCCTCTTGGGTGGCCATCTCTGCACCCCTCCTGCTGCAGGCACCAGCCGTCCCTGCTAAGATGCATGATATCGAGTGCCTAAGGCAGGGCTAGAGATCTGCAACAGAGGTGAGCAGGGAAGGGATTAATCCTCCCCCTGCCTAGGAAGGAGAACAGTGGCTAAGTGGCAGGGATTTCCTGGGGCGGGGTGAGCTATTAGCAATGAATTAATTCATTCCAGCAGGCTGAGGATGTGCTAGGGCCTGGTCTGTACTTCCAGTCAGTTACACTTGTAGGCTGTGTCTAGACTGGTGTGATTTTTCGCAAATGCTTTTAACTGAAAAGTTTTCCATTAAAAGCATTTGCGGAAAGGAGCATCTAGATTGGCACGGACGCTTTTATCTAGACGCGCTTTTCCGCAAAAAAGCCCCGATCACCATTTTCGCCATCAGGGCTTTTTTGCGCAAAACAAATCTGAGTTGTCTACACTGGCCCTTTTGGGCAGGGGTATGTCTACACTACCACCCTAGTTCGAACTAGGGTGGTAATGTAGGCAACTGGAGTTGCAAATGAAGCCCGGGATTTGAATTTCCCGGGCTTCATTTGTATCTCGCCGGGCGCCGCCATTTTTAAATGTCCGCTAGTCCGGACTCCGTGCCACGCGGCTACACGCGGCACGGACTAGGTAGTTCGGACTAGGCTTCCTAGTCCGAACTACCGTTACTCCTCGTGAAGCCTAGTCCGTGCCGCGTGTAGCCGCGCAGCACGGAGTCCGCACTAGCGGACATTTAAAAATGGCGGCGCCCGGCGAGATGCAAATGAAGCCCGGGAAATTCAAATCCCGGGCTTCATTTGCAACTCCATTTGCCTACATTACCACCCTCGTTCGAACTAGGGTGGTAGTGTAGACATACCCCAAAAGCTTTGCGCAAAAGGGACTTTTGCCCGAACGGGAGCAGCATAGTATTTCCGCAAGCAGCACTGATTTGAGACAGTAGGAAGTCAGTGTTCTTGCGGAAATTCAAGCGGCCAGTGTAGACAGCTGGCAAGTTTTTGCGGAAAAACTTGCCAGTCTAGACGCAGCCGTGCTGTGTCCACGGGCAGGCAGGGTCCCGCAGAAGGGGGTAAGGGTGGGGAGGAGCTTCCGCTCTGCTCTAGAGCAGACATGGGGAACCTCAGGCACGGAGGCCGCATCCAGCCCCCAGCTTGCCTGGAACCGGCCCCTGAGGCTCAGCACACAAAATCTACTAGCCTGAGCCCCCCAGGCGCTGGTGTGCCAGGGGAATGTGGGGAGTGTCTTTCTCCTTCTCGGTCAGTGAGAGTTCGCTTGTTTTTTTTTCTGTCAGTCAGCGGCCCCTGACCCACAAAAGGTTCCCCACCCCTGGGAGCCCGGCCGAGAAGGGCCGGGCTCCAGAGCCACCTGTCTGGACTGTGGGTGGTGCTGAACCAAACTACAGGCTTCTCTCTTCCTTGTGGGGCGTCATATTGCAGGAGGCCTGGCAGAAAAATGAAAGCTGATTTAAGGGAACAGTTGCTGGAATTAACTGTAGGCTGCTGTCCAATAGCCACCTCCTAACCTGGCGTTACACCTCCCATAGAATCCTAGGGCTGGAAGAGACCCCAGGAGTCATCGAGTCCAGCCCCCTGCCCACAGCAGGACCAACCCAACTCAATCAACCAGCCAGGACTTAAAACCTCCGAGGGATGGAGATTCCACCCCCTCCCTAGGGAACCCATCCCAGTGCTCCCCCCCCCCCCAGGGAAATAGTTTTTCCTAATATCCACCCTAGATCTCCCCCACTGCAACTTAAAACCCTTGCTCCTCATTCTGTAACCACTGAGAACAGCCTCTCTCCATCCTCTCTGGAACCTCCCTTCAGGAAATTGAAGGCTGCTATCAAATCCCCCCTCATTCCTCTCTTCTGCAGACTAAACAAACGCAAATCCCTCAGCCTCTCCTCATAGGTCATGTGCTCCAGCCCCCTCCTCATTTTGGTTGCCCTCCGCTGGGCCCTCTCCAGTGCGTCCACATCCTTTCGGTAATGGGGGGCATTTCCAGGCTTGAAGGCTGGCATTGATTGCAGCCAGCAGCTGGCGTTGCCTGTGCGTGCATAGCAATGCCTCGCTAGGAATAGCTTTAGTTTGCCAGTCTGGAGCGCCGCAGGTACGCCATGGCTGGCATGCCGCTGCCTCAGCTGGCTGGGGGTGCAGCGGGGGGGGAGTGGAAAGGAAACCGCTCCTAAGGCATCATGGCTTTGGTTAGCGAGAGCCACGTCGGGCTGGAACCAGGCAAACAGGCTCTGGGGTGAGAAACCAGGCGACTCTCTCTTCACCTTGCGGCGCAGCAGCCTGGCGCGGAAGTTGCCCAGTGACGATGGGATACCTCGTTAGACGCATTCTCTGCTGCACTTTCATTGGGGGTTGCTTGCAAACCCTGCCCGAGAGAAGAATCCCTTCCCAGCTGGTGTCCAGCCTGGGGTAGGAGCAGGTGGCCTGGCTACCTTCAGCACCTCACCTTGCCACCTCCTTTGCGGTCTTCTGGAGGCATCCAGGCCTGCAGTGCCGGGCTCGGGGCGGGTCAGCTTGCCTGTCCTGCAGCTTGACGTGCCTCCCCGGAGGGGGAGAGGTTAACTCTCACACACCCCTTTCCGTCCGCAAAAGGGGCGGGTTTGAGGCCCTGGATATAGATCTTTGCATCAAACAACTCATCAGTCGTCCCCGGCAGCCCTGCCGCTGCCAGGGATCTGCACCTCACATCGCTTTGTTACTTTCATGACGAGATTAAACTCCATCCCCGAGGTCGCCGCAGTGGAGCGGAGCCGGCACCGGTGCCACTGTGTCTTTAATGTGCTTCATTTCCATGGTTCCAGGCTAAAACGTCCCATTTGCATTTAAATGGAGGCCTGGGAGTCTGTAAATCTCCATTTGCCTAGCGAGTGGGCTAATGGTTGTTTAATCATGTCGAGATGAACCCCCCGGAGCATGAATCCAGAGAGGGGCTGCTGCCATGTGAATCCAGCACAACGGGTGCGAAATAGCCCACTCGCCGAGAGCGCCAGGCTGGGCTGCCCCTTGCTGCGGCTCTGCCCGTCCTGCTGCGCACAAGAGATGGTGCAAACGGGGAAATGAGGAAGGCAGGCCTGGTCCTTATGTCTGCCGCCTGGCCTCAGCTCTTGCTCCATCAAGGACTTACGTGGCCTCAGCCAACGTTCTCTCTCTGCCCCGTTGCCTCCTGTGCAAAATGGGGATCTGAATGCCTGGGCTTCTCGGCTTCTGGGGCAAAGATTGGCGCTCAGTCTGGCTCGGAAGCATGCCCAAGAGGATGTGTTTGAGTGAGGGGAAGGGGGAGTTGGAACTCCAAGGTTCTATTCCTGGCTCTAGGAGGGGCATGAGGGTCTAGTGGTTAGATTGGGGTGCTTAGGAATCAGGGCTGCTGGGCTCAGGGTTCTATTCTGGGTTCTGGGGGTCTAGTGGTTAGATCGAGGTGCTTAGGAATCAGGGCTGCTGGATTTTCAAGGTTCTATGTCTGGGTCTGGGAGGGATCTGGGGGTCTAGTAGTTAGATCGGGGTGCTTAGGAATCAGGGCTGCTGGGTCCCCTGAAACCTCCAGTCCCTAAATATTGACTGGAGCAACAAACCTGCCAGGAGGAATGAACTGGCTGGAGGATGGGGCTGAGGTAGCAGTGGACTTTGTACAGGAAAGTCAGTGATGTCTCTGGACTCTGCTTCGTACAACGGGTACAAAAGAACGAGCTAGTTTGGTGGTTCAGGGGATCCTCTGCAAGCCAATGACATTCTTCAGTGTTTACACTGGAAATATTCTAAGAGTCACGCTGACCCAATGGAGGACAAAGACCATGTGACTAAAATGACCAATCCAAACAGCTTGAGCTTCTTATGCTGAACTGCATGCAGATGAGCTCAGCAGACCCAGAATTATCGTCAGAAACAACTTTGTCCCGATGGGTCCAATTGAAAGATTACAGAATAGCAAAAAGAAAAAGTTGGGAGAAAGGACCCACAAATCTGGACCTCATTCACTCAGAGACCACAGAGCCAGGGGCCCCAGAAGTGCAGACAGACAGGTGGGTCTTCTCTAGCTGGATGTGAACTGGGGTGGGGAAAATACAAATTCCGCATTTTTAAGTCACAAATAGTTTTTGAGGCAAGGGGAGGAGAGAGAAGAAAGAAATTGTTCCATTTTGAACGTTGCAGTAGAGAAACAAACTTTAGACATGTGTACACAATTACTTTTCTATTTCTTGGCCACTTCTAATGATGAGACACAATGCTGAAGACATGTTTCTGAGCCAGCCAGTCAATGATCAATAAATGCTACTAATAATTTGAGTGGCTGGGGATTTGCAAGTGACCTACGGGACTTAAGTAGTCAAATCTCATTTGCTTTCATGGAAGATGGGTATCCTTAACTACCAGCCTCTGCAAATCTCTGGAAAAATCCTGTTCTTATGCCATTTCCAGACCCAAATCACAGGCTGAAAAGGTTCCGCTTGTTTCAAGAAGCATCTGACCTGGTAAATGTTTGGCCACATCCTCTGAGGTTTGACAATCACTTGTTAATATCATCTGTGGAATGTGCTAGGGCATGATTAAGATGAATAACAATAATAATGTTAATTAATAATGCTTAGCACTTGCATAGGGCTTTATCTTTTCAAAGTGCTGAACAAACACTAGCTAATCCTAGTGGTTTAATCCCCCCCAAGTGATAAGAAAAGGGAGTAAGCATCTGTGTGTGTGTTTGTATGTGTGTGGGTGGGTGGGTGTGTGTGGCTTGCCCACCTGCCTGGGAGCTGATCCTGCCTCCACAGGCAGGTGGAGAGGGCTGGATGGATAGTTCAAAGTGTGGAACAAGAGGGGGAGTCCCATTCTCCCAGTCTCAGCAGGCTGTTCTGCTAAGACTCCCCTCCTTGGTAGTACGCATGAGATCTAAGGGGGGGGGAGAGGAGTAGTTGAATGTCTGGTTTGCATGGGTGGTGGGTGAAAGTAGGGCGGGGGAAGGCAAGCCCCCAGCTCCACCTGAGCTCTGCCTCTTTTGGCCAGGCCCCACCCCCATGGGAACCAAGCACCACGGGGAGGTGGGGCAGCATGCAAGCCTAGGCTCCTTGGCCCTAGAGCACGGGGAGGGCGGGTCCTCTGGGCAGCAACACTCCACCCCCCCATGCCTACAGTAGGCATTCTGGGGGTGGAGAATAGGGAGGGGCCAGGCTGACGGTGTAGGAAGGCAACACCTTCCCCTGCCTGTGATATCCACTGCCCCTGCTGACAAGTCACCTGTCTATGTCCTGCCCATTCTCTGCCCACATCCTGCACCTCACTCCTGCTCTGAGCCCAGGACTGTGTCCAGCCCCTGTCCTCACTTACGCCACGGCTGACGTTTGCCGTGGAAGTCTCCACCTGGGGCGGGGGATCCTCATTCCACTGGCCACGCTGAACACTGGATCTTTCCATAATGCTCACAGTGGCTCTGGGCCCCACCCCCGATCCCTTTAGGATGGGTCCCTTTGGGAGTTCCCAGAAGCAATCCTAGCTGGACTGCATGCAGCTCTCCGTGCTTTGGGGGATCAGAGGATGTCGTAGCTCTTTCCTGAGGTGCCCCACAAGGCCGGGCCTGTCTCAGAAGCAGCCCCCTTGCATCTGCCCCTCCCCCCTCAGCCTTTCTGCTTTGTTGCTGATTTGTAATGCCCACTCCCCACCCGGTGCTGTTTGCACAAAACACCCCCAGCATCAAGGAATGGTCTTTCCCAAGTGAGCCGCCCAAGGAGCCAAGGGGAAGCTCTGCTAGATGGCTTCTTGCTTTGCCTAGCTCAGGATGGGATATATGCAGAAGGACAAAAAAAAAAAAAAAGGAATTCAGCTGATAGGAAGCCTGGCTCAGAGCCAACTGATACAGCCCTGCTCTGAGCTAATGGCATGACATTTCCCTTCCCAAAGGGCTTCTAGCTCCTCACCAGACTCCTTCTCTGGGAGGGGATCCAGCCAGTGGTAACTTCATTCTAGGGGGTGCCTGGAGATTGTGCAGTTCCTCTAGCCCAGCAGGGTGCTGGATTCCACAGAGGCCCTTAACTCTTATAATAATAGATGGAGATATACCAATCTCACAGAGCTGGAGGGGACCTCCAGGGGTCACTGAGTCTAGTCTCCTGCCCTCACAGCAGGACCAAGTAGCATCCCTGACCAATTTGCCTCAGATCCCTAAAATGGTCCCCTCAAGGGTTGAACTCACAGGCTAATGCTCAAACCACTGAGCTAGCCCTCCTCTCTTCAGAGGACCTCTGCTGTCTCTTGAACCTCACAGGGCAATGGGGTTTTGTTGATGTCTAGTAATCAAGGACCTGGCCTGCGAACTCACCAAGTCTCATGAATTTTTGGCTGATCTTGCCAGGCACCCGGAGTCTTCAATGGAATTTTTGGTCCACCTCGAGGCAGAAGTCTAGCTGAGCTGCTGGCCTCTTTCTGCCTTTAAGCTCCATGGCTGTGTCTAGACTGGCAAGTTTCTGCTTTTGCAGAAAAACTTGCCAGCTGTCTACACTGGCCACTTGAATTTCTGCAAGAACACTGACAATCTCATGTAAAAAATCAGTGCTTCTTGCGGAAATACTATGCTGCTCCCATTCGGACAAAAGTCCTTTTGCGCAAAAGGGCCAGAGAAGACAGCTCAGATTTGTTTTGTGCAAAAAAGCCCTGATCACGAAAATGGCCATCGGGGCTATTTTGCACAAAAGCGTGTCTAGATTGGCCACGGATGCTTTTGCGCAAAAAGTGTTTTTGCAGAAAAGCGTCTGTGCCAATCTAGACACTCTTTTCCGCAAATGCTTTTAACGGAACACTTTTCTGTTAAAAGCATTTGCGGAAAATCATGCCAGTCTAGAGGTAGCCTATGACCTTAGAGGTGTTCTCTGGGTTCCCTAAACAACCCCCCAAGTCACACAGAGTGCCTGCAAATTCGGGGCGGTCTGAGCAGCCCAGGAGTTTGATCAAATTCCGTTCTGCTCTCTGCCTCAGAGTCGCTCCTAGATCACAGGCCTGGCACTTAGACTGACAGGGAGCCAGCAGGATTATTTTATTAATCTTGATCGTGTCAAATATTTCTCAGCCTTTGCGGAATAAACAAAGCCTGCTTTCCATTGACTAAAGAGTTGTGCAAACACAGCGAAAGGCAAGATCATCTGCAATAAATATTTGATGATATTCAAGGTGCCTGCCACATGAGTCGGTAAGCTCCCCTTACAGCTGAATTCCAGCTTGAGCTCTGCACCCCTTCCCCCACTCCTCCCAATATACATTCTCAGCTGCTCCTAATGTTCTCAAACAAATTGTTTCGGGGCAGATATTTTCCACACTTTGTCTCAACTGGGAGTTGGGCTTTTTGGGGTTGCTGGGCTTTGTTCCCTCTAAGGCTATGTCTGCACTGTAGGAATTTGTCGGGAGAGGCCATGCAAATGAAGCGCTCATTAACATTTCTCGCATGCTCATTTGCATCGTCTCTTCTGATCCGTTTTGTGGAAGAGGTTTTTGTGCAAAAAAACCGCAGTGTAGACGAGGCCATTTTGGACAAAAAACCCCTTTTGCGCAAGAACCCTTATTCCTCAAAAAAGCAGGTATACAGGATCTTGCGCAAAAAGGGTTTTTGCCCCGGCTACACTGCTTTTTTTTGGCGCAAAAAACTCTTCCGCAAAACGAGAAATGCTAATGAGTGCTTCGTTTGCATTGCGTCTGCTGACAAATTCCTGCAGTGTAGACTTAGATTTTCCAACCATGAGGGGAGTGAGTTTTAGCTTGTGCACCCATATTGAAGTCACATGCATTGGTTTGGATGTTTGCCACCGTGGCACCTAATTTATTAATACATACTCCTTCCCAGATGCCAGAGCAGACCCCCACCCACCTCGCCATGTGGCAAGACCCATTCCCAGCCCCAGCCACCAGAACAGGCCCCAGCCCTCCTGCCATGTGGCAGCAGAGGCCACCGGAGCTGGCCTCCTTCCTCCCCTAGCCACATGGCTGTGGCAGGTCCCGGCCCCCCGCCCCAGCGGCTCCCTCACCATGTCATCTCAGCCGGCTCTGCCCACCGGAGCAGCTCCCCGTCGCATGAGTGCTGCTGTGCAGCTCTCCAGAGGAGGTGGGCGAGGAAGAATTGTTTGTACGTGGCTGCACAGGCGCGCCCCTTAGCGGGAACATTGCTGCTGGGGGAAGGGGTTCTATTTTTTTCCCCCAAACTTGTGCTCAGATCAGCCTGAATAGAACCCCTTCATCCTTCCTGACTTGTTCTGATCAGAATTGTGCGCCAATAACTCCAAAGTGACTGAACGGCTCTTATTTCAACTTCGCTTCTTTGGCAGATCGCGTTGAGTTTAAATATAGAATTCACCCATTACCCACTTCTGTGCTTTGTCCCGGTGGGTAGCTCATGTATGAAATTGCCACAGCAGGGTGTATGCTAACAAAGTCTTAACAGCACGGTCCAATATCTTTAGGGAAACCATGGGCTCTAACATTTAAACCAGAGGGTTTGGAGAAAAACAGAACCTTTCTTCCTGGCCCCTAAGCCTCCCACCCAACAGCCAAGGTAAAATATGGCTCCGTGGTTCCGGCGAAGATGGTGCAGGAAGGAATCACAGAAGATGTTGGGTCTTAAGAAGGAATTTGCAGAAGACAGAAGGCAGCGGAGAAATGGGAGATGTTCGCTAGAAGGGCTTTAAACAGACAATTCTAGGCACGTGAGGTCTGGCCCAGAACCCAGCGAAGGGTGACGGCCCAGTCCGACCGCTGGCCCCCGTCAGCTTTTGTGTAACTGTGTAGGTGTCTCTGCCACTGACAGCAAAACAGTTTTTTCTTGGGGGAAGGGAGGAAAACACGGGGCTGCTCCTCAAACCAGACAATCTCCAGAGAACAGGAGAAAGTCGTTTTCCACATTCCCCTCACACACCAGAGCTTCAGGGGGCCTAGGCTAGTCTATTTTAATGTGCTCCAGCCCTACAGGACTGTGGGGAGGGGGAGTTGAAGCACCAGCACGGGCTACCCAGTGGTGGGGGGTAGCTGAGCCTCAGGGGTTAGATCCAGGCAAGCCGGGGGCCACATCTGGCCCTCAGGCGTCAGGTTCCCTACCCATGTTAGAGGAATTTAGCCAGCCACCTGACATAGTCCATCTGATTTTATTCCTTCTCCCTTTTGGCATGAAGTAGCAATGGAATGGATGGAATTTGCCTGTCCCTCCATTTGCATCTCCAGCTCCCTTTCAGTGTGGCTATCCCTCCTACTTCATTTCCTGGGACTGGCCTCCATTTTGTGCACGCAGAAATAACTTCGGGGGCATGGTGTTTGGATGTAAAATGACACATCACCCTGGGACACCACTGCCACACGGTGTCCTGGCCTTGGGACAGATCCCAGTGTGGTGGTGGTCGTGGTGGTGGACACGTTTATCCTACTGGAGTAACTCTCCAAGTTAACAGCCCTGCTTTCTTAATTAATGTGTGTCAGGACTGAGGGTGTGTCTAGACTACATGGCTCCGTCAACGGAGCCATGTAGATGAGGCAGGACAACAAAGGGAAATGAAGCAGCGATTTAAATAATCACCGCTTCATTAAAATCAAAATGGCCGCCGCGCTGTGCCGATCAGCTGTTTGTCGGCACAGCACGGCAGTCTAGACGGGGATCTGCCGACCCCAGAACTCTTTGTCGGCAGATCCTTTATGCTTCGTGAGGATCTGCCAACAATGGGTTCTGGGGTTGGCAGATCCCCGCCTAGACTGCCGCGCTGTGCCGACAGCTGATCGGCACAGCGCAGCGGCCATTTTGATTTTAATGAAGCGGTGATTATTTAAATCGCTGCTTCATTTCCCGTTGTCGTCCTGCCTCATCTACATGGCTCTGTCGAAGGAGCCATGTAGTCTAGACACATCCTGAATGTGAGTGAAGGAGTCAGCTGTGCTCTGCAGCCCAAGGGGGTGAAATGCTGGCCCCGTGGTGGCAAATGGGAATTTTGCCATTGACTTCTGTGGAAACAGGATTTTACCTAGAGGCTGTGTCTAGACTGGCAAGTTTTTCCGGAAAATCATCTGCTTTTCCAGAAAAACTTGCCAGCTGTCTACACTGGCCGCTTGAATTTCCGGAAAAGCACTGACGATCTCAGGTAAAATCATCAGTGCTTTTCCGGAAAAACTGTGGTGCTCCCATTTGGACAAAAGTCTTTTTTCAAAAGACTTTTGCGCAAAAGGGCCAGTGTAGACAGCCCAGTACTGTTTTCCGCAAAAAAGCCCCGATCGTGAAAAAGGCGATCGGGGCTTTTTTTGCAGAAAACCGCGTCTAGATTGGCCACGGACGCTTTTCCGCAAAAAGTGCTTTCGCGGAAAAGCATCCTGCCAATCTAGATGCACTTTTCCGAAAATGCTTTTAACGGAAAACTTTTCCGTTAAAAGCATTTTCGGAAATTCATGCCAGTGTAGACGTAGCCAGAGTGTCTAGCACACCATTCTGAACTTGCTATGCCGGCAGAGCGACCCAGTTCCTCAGCATCTGTAAGTTTTATCACGTTCTTGAAGAATTCTTACTCTGAGGGGCACATAAAGGGGCTAAAATCAGACCTAATTACACTCTGTCTAGCCCTTCTTCCCACCTTCGGTTCACAAGGAGAGAACTTTTCCCTCAGAAGTATTGCACAGACACTGAAAGTACCATTAAAATATTAGAAAGTGGGTCATCCAGGCTGTAATTTAAAGTCTTTGGCCTTACACCTCCCATTTCCTCGCTTCTGCAGTGCCAGAATTTTTTTTACAGTTCAGGAGAAGGAGGCCAGTGGTTTAACATTTTAAAATGTGTTTTATACACTATTAAAATGTATCATTTGAATATAAATGGAAAGACTTTTTATGAACCATATAAAATTTTTATGGCACAGACGTACTGTTCCTGAGGAAGTTCTACAGGGCTTAGGCAGCACGTTCTACCATTCCGGACATGAGCCAAGAGGATCTTCACTGGACTATGGCTCAGGCCTGTTTCGATTGTGCGCCATACAAGCATCGGAAAGGTGTGAACACCCAGAGGGAGGAGAATTGTCTCAGTATGGTGCTTTGTATTTCTGCAGCATCTATTCACTGCTGGGCCTGAGCTGTCAAGATTGGATTTAGATCCAAACACTGGGCCTGTTTGGTTCCTGGTTTGACTCTGGATCCATACAAGAGTCAATGTTTAAAAAAAAACCAAAAAACCCCCAATGTTCCCTCTATTCCCCCCTCCATGTGCAGAATAAATCTGTTATGTGCACTGAGGCAGATGCAGATGTGCACCACTGGCAGACACACATTCTGCCTGCTGTGGATGCACTGCTAATCTCTCCCAGGTGTTAGGCTGCCCAAGTGCCCAGCTTACAGAAAACTCTGGTGGGTGCTTGATTTATGTAAAATTTGGGCTGCAGGATGCTCTGGGAATCTGTCCAGACATATGCACACGGAGAACGATCACGCTGTTGCCCCAAATGCCTCGTGTGAAGGCTTGGCTGAGTTTGATTTTTATTTTTTAAAGCATTTCGATGGATACGATTGAGGTTTATTTTTACACTTTCTCTGTTTATTGTTTTAAATCATCCCCACTGCAGGAAATTATGTGGGAATCAGGTAAGGAGGAGAGTCAGCCAGGAATTATTTAACGGCAGCAGACACTGAGGCTATGCCTACACTACAGGCTTCTTGCGCAAGAACGTGTCCACACTGCAAAAGCGCATCGAAAAAGCAATGCGCTTTCGTGCAAGAGAGCATCCAGGCTACACGGACACTCTCTCGAAAGGAAACTCTGTTATTTACTGAATGGCCACCAGGGCACCTGAGCTTTTTTCAATTGCGAAAAAAAACCCAAAAAACCCTGTTCCCCATCCACACACACCTTTTTGTGCAAGAGCTCTTGCACAGAAAGGAGTTATTCCTCGTAGAAGGAGGAAGACCTACACCAAAAAAACCCTCTGTTCTTGTGTTTTACTTGCGCAAAAAACATGCTTGAGGTGTGGATGTTCTGTGAGTTTTTGCAAAAAAGCCCCCAGCTGTTTTTGCACAAAAACTCTGTAGTGTAGACCTAGCCTGAGATTCAGAAAGCTAAGGTGGGTAAGGTCATTGCAATCACTTTTGCTGGACCAGTTTCTGTTGGCGGGCACCATCCCCTGCCAAAATATACAAAGTCAACACCCTTAAACCAAATCCTAGCAAGTTCTCAAGCAGGCTTTCTTCTTATGTTGCTTATCTGTCAATTTCCATTATCGTCCCTGGAAGTATTTTTTGCTGATTCGTGTGAGGGCGAAACTGACGTGTACCGAAAAAAAAAATCTAACTCTTCCGAGTCAATTTGCATGGTCGCATTCATAGCTAGGGAATGATTAGGACAGTGTTTCTGTGCACTTGCACCTTTAATCTGTGAATGGCAGAGAGACGGGGTAGCCAGTCTGTGTGCAGATTAGCACGGACTGGGGATGGGGAGGTTCCCCCTTCTTACTGGGGCAGATTCTCTGTTGCTTCGAGCCGTGTGCAAGCGTTTGCACTTTTCTCTGGCATTCATGAGATGCCGGGGAATGTGAACTCCGGTGTGCTGTGCATGCTCCAGTGGGTCACGTAGACCAAAACTGCCGACATGCCCAGCCGCCGGGACAGCTGGGACCACAACATGGCAGGGACCAGGGCCACAGCACGGCAGCCTCAGCCCTCCAGGTGGCCTGGAAGGATCAGATGGGGGGGCGGATGGGGCTTGGCTCCAGGGCGGGCCTTGGGCAGAAGGGGCAGGGTTACAGCTTGCCTTCCCCAGCTGGGCCTTCCCCCACTGCCAATATATTACTTTGATTCTCTCTTCCTCCAAAATTAGAGTCATTTTTGCTCTTGTCACTGGCCCCAAAGAGATCACAAACTCCTCCAGGAGCAAGGGGTTTTAGTTTGGTCTCTTGTCCCCTGCTGGAAAGAGACGCGCCAACCGTATCCTCCTGCCACACCCCGCATCAGCGCTGGCACACCTCAAAATCAGCCCGACACATGGGCCAGAGAACCACGCCTGCTCCTCAGCTACATGCAAATGGGCAGCCCTTTTCTCCTGCCTTGGCTCTGCGATAAACTCCTGGTGCAGTGCAGTAAAAGTTCCTTCCTCTAACATATGCTAATTTGATTTTAATGGGATTCACATTCTCCAACAAGAGTGCAGTGTTCTCCATGTAAGTTATAATCATACCTAATTGGTAATTCCAACATAACAAATTTCTAGGATAAATTATTCGTAGATAATAGCCCCTGGAGAACAACTAAGGTGGATCTATGTGTAAACTAGAAGACTTACCTGGTGTTGCCCCAGTTCTGCAAGGCAGGGGGCTGGCAGTGTGGGGGGTGCAAGGGGCAGGTCAAGTTGGGGGGCTCAGGGCAGGTAGCAGGAGGTACAGGAGTCAGGGCAGGGGATTGGGTGTGTGCGGGGCTCAGGGAAAGGGGCTGGGAGGTTTGGGGATGCAGGGCAGAGGGTGTAGGATTCAGGGCAGGAGGTGGGGTACTCAGGGCAGAGGGTGTAGGATTCAGGGCAGGAGGTGGGGGACTCAGGGCAGGGGGCTACAAGGTCTGAGGAGACTGACTGGGACCACCCACGGCAGCAAGGACAGTGCTGCAGCTGCTGCCTCCTGGCTTCTGCAGGGGGTGGGCAGGGACTGTGTGGCCTGGCCCGGGCCCTGGCAGGCCCTCGGTGGTGGTACTGGGGGGTAGAGTTGGAGCCACATGGCCCAGCCCTGGCCACTGGCTCTTGGGGAGGACCGGGGCTGTGTGGCCAGGCCTGGCCGTGTCTGTCCCTTCAAGTGTGTGTGTGTGTGTGTGTGTGTGTGTGTGTGTGTGTGTGTGTGTGTGTGTGTGTGTGGTGGGGGAGCTGGGGTTGCACAGCCTGGCCTGACCCCAGTCACAGCAGGCCCGTGGGTGTGGTACGCACACCCTGGCTCCAGCAGGCCCTGGCAGGGCGGTGGTGGGATTAGGCCTGTGTGACCTGACACTGGCCCTGGCAGCAACTCCAGGGTGGGGTCGGGGTGGGGCTAGGTCTGTGCAGCCTGGTCCCAACTGTGCCAGCTCCTGGAGGGGGAAGGGCTACACTGTTTTGCCCCAGAGGTATTTCCGGGGGGCGGGGGCGCAGTGTCAGGGCCGCTGCACAGCGGGGCTCCCCTTCCATCTGGCACTGGGTCTGAGGGCAGGGGGAGGATTTTTTGAGGGGGCAGGGGGACCATTTACCCATGGCTGGTGGCCAGCAATATGGAGAGCTCTGGCCCCAGACAATCACTGGTGTGAATGCCTCCCTCTGGTCTCTCTGCAGTATAACTGACCCCTGCGCTTGCTGCCCCTAGTGGTCATCACGGAGCATAGTTGTCCCTGCAGTCAGCCCCCTCCCTTTCTGTGCAATGGAAAACAATCACATTCCAGGCACATCCCATTTCCCTGGCACAACCACACCCTGACCTTGATTTAAGTTAGGAGAAAAGCAAACTGCCTACCCAGCTGGGTGGCTCTTACTGTTCAGAACCGTGGTGTCCAACCCGTCCTCAAGCAGTAGCCACTATATTCTGAAAATGTAAATAATTTTTGAGTACCAACTAGCCCCACTCAACTGACCAAATAGCCACTTGTGGCTAGTGTGTTGGACACCACAGGTTTAGGCGGAGTTCTTGAACAAACGGACTCACAGATGGACTGACTCACGGACAAATGCACAAACTCTCAAACGTTGTGATGCCGCAACCCCCCTCTAAGTTGCTTGTGACCCCCCCCTCCCAGGGGGTCAGGACCCACAGTGACTCGAAAGTATATATAGAGAGAATTTCATGGCTCTGTAGAATAAAGACTCCGAGGACGAATGGGCTCAAGGGAAGGTCAGTTTTTAAACAGGAGGTTGTTTAAGGAATACTGCAATGCAGGAGGGAAGAGGGATGCTAAGAGGACCCATAACCCAGCCCAAATCCCAGATTGACCGTTGTAGTGATCTGCAGGCAGAACCTTGAAAGGGAGTATTTATGGCAGCTGTGGCCATCCCGCGACTTGCGAGCGGCATGAGGCTCTTCCCTCCCATCAGTGCGGCTCGCGACGCCTCCCCCATGGCTCACAAAGCTACCCCCGCGCCTCTGAGAGCGGTCCCCACCTCCCAGCTCCCCTGTGCTCACCAAGGCAAGGGAGCCATCCTGTGCTTCCAATATGGTGGTGGCTGGCAGGAGCCTGCTGAGGCCAAAAAGCACAGACATGCGCTTCTCAAAGGGGCAGGCCTTTTTTTTTTTTTGCTCTACAATTTTTGGTGGCTTCCTTTTTTTTTCTCTCTCTCTCTCTCCAACCCTGGCTCTTCACGCTGGATCCACTAATATCTTGGCTCTTCATCTGGAATGCGTTGGCCACTCCTGATTTATGGGTATGTGGCGAATTAAGGGTCCCAATCTTGGTGCTCCCTATAGCACCGCTCTCTTTTGTGCCTATCAGCAGGACCTGGCCACGATGAGGTGCATGGAGGTCTGAATGCTGGGACCCATGGTCTCGCTTTCAGGGGTGTGTGTTGGAAGGCGGATGGGTTTGGAACCCCCACGTACTTCAATTTTTCTCACTCAGTGGCTGCACCGGAGAAGTTGCTATGAGCATATGGGACAGGAGGAATCTCCCACCACCCTCCAGCCAGCTAGTCCAACCCCTGCTGCAGGAAAGTCCATTCCTTTCTCTCGGGGAGGAGGAGAGCGCTAGGGCATCATGGAGAAAGCCAGGAAATGGGTATGGCTTGGCACTGAAATCAATCACTTCCTAGGCCTGTCTGTGGCCCCCATCCGCACAGGAGAGCAGCCTTGGTGGGGAAGCTGGTTACATGTTTTTTTCCTCTCGACACAGGTACGACCTTGTTGGGTTCTGGGCTGTGTACAGAACAGAACCTCACCCCCAAACCAGGCAAAGCCAGGGCCCTGTGAAATCGCATCTACACAGTGGAACCATATTGTCAGCAAGTCACTAACACTTCAAGTGTCCTCAGCAGAGGGGACTTTAGAACTTTCTGACTCTGCCGCTACCCAGGGTGAGCTTTGCCCAAACACCCGGGCTACATCTACACCGTCGGCTTCTTGTGCAAGACAGCAGTGTGGACGCTCTCTCGTGCGAGAAAGCTCTGGTGGCCATTTTAGCCATAGGGGTTTCTTGTGCAAGAAATTCATGTTGCCTGTCCACACTGCTGTCTTGTGCAAAAGCTCTCGTGCAAAAAGGCTTACTCTTCATGGGGAGAGGAATCACTGTTCCGCAAGAAGCCCTCTTTTCCGAAGCTGTACTGTCAATGTACTTGCACAAGAACGTGCGTGCAGTGTAGACGCTCTGCAAGTTTTTGCACAAAAAGCCTGCAGTGTAGACATTCTGCTTGGGGGGGTATTTCTAATTTGGGGGAGTTGTTGTCAACATGGGTATGTACAGAATGAGCACCAGGGGGTTTGCTCACCAGAACAGTGCCTTGCCATGGCAACAGACAGACAGACTTTACCAGCAATTCAGAAGGTGCAGGGCCTATTGATTATAAGGTAATAGGTCTGTACAGAGCCTGTTGGTCAGTTTCTGGTGCTGGACTCCTAACTCAGAGGCAAATGACATCTTGAATGCAAAACAAAAGGCTACCTTGTAGGAAGGCCTATTCCTTCCCAGTGAAACCCTCACAGGTAGCAAGGCTCTGCCGGACTGGGTTGAAACACTGCAGCTCACAACAGCCTGGCTGCATTATTTGTGTCGATCGCAGTGTTGCGTGGCATTTTCTTCCACTTTCTAATTGCACAAACTAATCCATCGGGATAGAGGCTGAGGTGCAGTCAAAGCCCTGAGCTGCATTCCCAGCTGGTAAAAATTGCTATAGATCCCCTGATATCCATGAGAGAGAGAGAGAGAGAGAGAGATAGTGAGTGTATTCTAATTACATTATGGATCAAATTCCCCAGCTGTGGAAATCAGCATGGCCGGATCCTCAGCTTTTGTAAACTGGCTCAGCTCCGTTGAAACCCCTGGAAACCCCCGAAGTGTCTTTCCGTGTCTCTGTGCCTGCCTCCTCCCTTCCGTCCCTTTGCTCTATACCTGTCATCCTGCCCCCCATATTCTGCCGAGGAGAACTAGTGCTAAGGGCTTTACAAGTCCCAATGCTCCCATTTTGCAGATGGAGAAACCAAAGTGTGGAGCAGTTAAATGACCGGTCCAGGGTCTCTCAGGCTTAGTGCTGTTGAATCCCTGCACAGACCATTAAACCCCCCTGCCAGCCCCACTCTGTCTTCTGGGCATCAGAACCGGTTGGAAATTTTCCAGCAAAACAGAGTAGTGTCAGAAAATGCCAATTCGTCAAACTCACATCGGTTAGCAAATTTGCCAGGTTTTCGGCAGATTAAACCCAGGTTTCCATGGGAATCCTGACAGCTCGCTGGGCTGCTAAGGTCCTTGTGTCTTCCAGCATCTGCCGTTCTGGGGCAGGCAAGACTGCTAGGGAGCCTGAAAGCAATGGGAGCTCTGGGTCTAACTGGGGCTGTGTTTTCAGCTGGGCAGAGAGGAGCCTGGAAGAGCTTTCAGGGTCTATAATTCTGGGCAACTGGATGTCTGGAAGCATTGCGGTCTGCATCTCTTGGGCAGCCCTGCCCTATGAGCTATCATGGGCTGTCTGAAAACCCTGGAGTCCCTGGCCTGGGAAAGTCTAGCCAGTGGGGCTATCCCAGAGCTGCAGCCCCAGAGAGCCCCAGCAGCAGCGGAATGAAATGGAACATCTTGTCAGTTTCATAGCTGCTAATGAACAGCGGTGACAGTGATATCTGTGACTGTTTCACTCCTCTCACTAGCAACCTGGCCAAACCCAAGAAGCACTGAAAGCTGGCAACCCAAACTCACACAATGTAAGAATGGCCATAATGGGTCAGATCAAAGGTGCATCTAGCCCAGTATCCTGTCTTCCTGCAGTCACTGGTGCCAGATTCTTCAGAGGGAGTGAACAGAACAAGGTAATTTCTTGAGTGTTGTCAATTCCCAGCTTCTGGCTGTGGAGGTTTAGGAACACCCGGCGCATAGGGTTGCACCCCTGAATAGCCATGGCTGGACCTAACTTCCACAAACTTTTCTAACTCCTTTTTTAAATGCCATTATAATTTTGGCCTTCACTACATCTCCTGGCAAGGAGTTCCACAGGTGCATTGTGTGAAGTACTTCCTGATGTTGGTTATAAAGATGATGCCTATTAATTTCATCAGGTGACATTTAGTTCTTGTGTTACTTGACTAGAGTAAACACCATTCCTGATTTTACAGACCTCAATCACATCCCTCCGTAGCAGTTTTTTTCCCTAATCTGAACAATCCCAGTCTTTTTAATCTCTCCTCCTATGCAAGCTAATCCATAGCCCTCCTCCTTTGTTTCCATTTGCTATACTTTTTTCCAGTCTACTATATGTTTGACAGTTTGTCTGTCTGTTCACCCATCTGTCTGTTTGTTCAAGAACTCCTCCCAAACGGTAAGAGCGAGGACCCCCAAATTCAACATGCAGCTTCCTCTCATAACTGAAAGCAAGGCCAGGATTTGGTTGTGCTAGGAAAACAGGATGTACTGAGAATAGGATTGTTTCTCAAAAACCCAATAGAAAAGAGACAGAATCCCCAGGCAGGTGAAAGGGGCTGGCTGGGGACATGCACCCCCCCCAGACTGCTCCAGCCCCAAGCTTTCCACCCCTCAGACACTATTTAGAGAAGGGGGGGGGCTATAGCTTCCCCCCCAATTTGCATTTGAACATTGCCAGCTGTTCCCCTTTATCAGCAAGAGAGGGGAAAGTGCAGTTTGCTGCATTCCTCACTCTGGCTGGGGAGCAGACAAACCTGGACCTGCCCCAACCACAGAGGACATGTACCCATCCCCCAGCTTTGCCCCCTGGAGCTATAGCCACTATGGACAGTGTGGCAAGGGTCCTTCTTTCCCTGACCAGCATTTGGGTCTGCAGCCTTCCCCCTTTCCAGCTACTCCTTCTGGGACTCCCTCCCCTGCTGTTTCTAGCTCTATAACTGCTACAGCTTTGTAACTAACTAACTAACTAACTTACTTACTTTCTTTCTGTCTGTCTGTCTGTCTGTCTGTCTAGCTTTTTCCATCCTCTCACTCTCTCCTCCCGGTCTAACTTTTAAAGCCCTCCAGCAGGCCTGAAGTGGAGTCAGCTGGCCCCAATCTACCTGGGCCAGCTCCCTGTCAGCTGCTCCTAATTGCCTTGCAACCCACCACTTCTAATGAGCAGGCCTTTGACCCTATGAGGGCTACCTTTTCCCTCCTCTGGCTATGTCTAGACTATGGGGTTTTTCTGGGACAAAAAACTCCACCGTGTCCAGGGAATGCATCTGCTTTTCTGCTTTTTGTGTGTGTGGAAGAGCAGATGCGTTCTTTCGGAAGCCCTGTCTTTCTCCGCCCATGAGAAAGAAGGGCTCTTCTGAAAGAATTTGCATACCTTTTTCCAATAAAGCCCTGTAGTGTAGACATAGCCCTGCATAGGGTTGCCAGATAGTTTAACCCAAAATACCGAACATTCTGTTGAGAAAAGGGGAGACCAAAGTTGTTGAGCAAAAAAAGGGAAAAAAAGAACCCCGACAGTTATTAAGCAAAAAAATCAAAAAAACAGCACAGCCCCTTTGCCAGGGGCCATCTTGTTTTCCTGCTCTGAGCCAGAAGATAGCTCCCCTGCAGAACCAGGTAAGCGGGGGCTGGGCCCGGTTGCTCAGTGTGTGGAGGGTTGCTAGGTGTCCGGTATTTTTGCCTCCTGGCAGGGAAAAAAATCAGAAAAAAATTGACATTTTTTTACTGGACAGAAGGTGACAATACAGGACTGTGCAGATTACTGGAGGAAGGGATAGCTCAGTGGTTTGAGCATGGGCCTGTTAAACCCAGGGTTGTGAGTTCAATTCTTGTGGAGGCCATTTGGGGGTAAAAATTTGTCAGGGATGGTACTTGCTCCTGTTGCAAAGGCAGGGGACTGGACTTGATGATCTTTCAAGGTTCCTTCCAGTCCTAGGAGATAGGCAATCTCCATTAATTTAAATGTATTTAATGCTGGACACCTGGCAACCCTATCTCTGTAGCAGCCCTCTGGCCTGGTCTTGTCACAACAGATGCTTCTCACCTGGCCCCATGCTGCTGCAGTGACAGGGCTGGGACAGTCCTCTCTCCCCATGGCAGCCTGCACATAGAACCCCTCCTCTCCAGCTCCATCCCAGAGCAGTGATTTAAATCAGGGGAGGGGAACTTATGGCCGGGGGCCCCAGCCATTTCTCCACAGGGCTGGAGCACATAAAAGCTACAAGTCCGGTCCCCCCAAGATGTGTGAGGGGAATGTGGAGAGGATCTTTCTCCTTCCCAGTCCCTGGCCACTTCAGTGCGGGTTTGGGTTTGGTGTTTGCTTCTCACTTGTGTGTGGCCCTAGACTGATTTTTTCTGTGGGCCAGTGGCCCCTGACTCAAAAAATGTTCCCTACATTCCCGGGCTGTGTCTAGATTGGCAAGTTTTTCCGCAAAAGCACCTGCTTTTGCGGAAAAACTTGCCAGCTGTCTACACTGGCCGCTTGAATTTCCGCAAGAACATTGACTTCCTACTGTCTGAAATCAGTGCTTCTTGTGGAAATACTATGCTGCTCCCGTTCAGGCAAAAGTCCTTTTGCACAAAAGCTTTTGCGCAAAAGGGCCAGTGTAGACAGCTCAGATTTGTTTTGCACAAAAAAGCCACGATGGCGAAAATGGCGATCGGGGCTTTTTTGCGCAAAAGCGCGTCTAGATTGGCACGGACACTTTTCTGCAAATGCTTTTAATGGAAAACTTTTCCGTTAAAAGCATTTGCGGAAAATCATGCCAGTCTAGACGTAACCCCGATGTAAATGAAGGAAAAAAACCATAATTAAGGACCTGAGCAACGTTGGGTAAGTCTTCTAGTTCTAATATATTTTATTGAGCTGGGGCAACCAGAACTGCACACGGCATTCAAAGTGGGGGCATACCACAGCTTTACATAGTGGCACTTGATGTTTTTATTGTCTTCTTATCTATCCCTCTCCAAATGGCTCCTAACAATTTATCTTCTTGGCTGTGTCGTGTGTGTCCAGTTCCTTAGACAAAAAAGCAGCAGAAAAGCTCCTGCATTCCGGGATTCTTATCAGAAAAAAAAAAGGCTTGCTGAAACTGGCGATGGCCATGGGGTTGGGATTCAGTGTTAAAATTCTGGTTGGTTAATGAGATCAGGAGACCTTGAATGGAGGAAACCTTGTACCTTTTGGGGCTGAAATTTCATCACAGCGATTTTTAAAATCTGAACTGGCTTAAAAATAAAAAACAGCAGCAGCAAGGCTCCCTCTAGTTTGCCACCGAAGTGAATAGTGGCCCGTTCAGATCGGGAATTTCCAACTTGAATTCTGCCCCCTCTCCCTGGCTTCTAAAGGACTCGAGGTTCTAGTTCTGGACTGCCTCCAGTTTAAATAGTGATAGAGATGCAGCCGTGTTAGTCTGGTCTAGCCGAAACAAAAGACAGGACTATGCAGCACTTTAAAGACTAACAAGACGGTTTTCTAGGTGATGAGCTTTTGTGGGCCAGACCCACTTCCTCAGATCAATATGTGGCAGTTTAAATGGTCTCTTCTCAGCCCTTTTGGGACCTGACCTTATTACCTTTGTTGCAAGACTCCCCAGGAGATGGAATAACGTCCCTAGCTTGGGTCAGCTATGGGGCCTGATCCTGGGACTGCTGGATGTAAAATCCCTATACATTTCGATTACTATCCTAATCCTGGCAGCTTGGGCCAGGTCTCTTTGTATTCAGGCAGGACCACACTCAAAAACCCTCTACAACTTTCAGACCTTTGCCAGAGGCTGTTGTGATGACCAGGACTTTAACAGGGTTCCAAAAAGAACTAGGTAAATTCACAGAGAATCGGTCCATCAATACTTATTAGCTGGGATGGTGTCCCTAGTCTTGTTTCCATATGACTGGGGAGGGCTCACTTGATGATTCCCTGTTGTGTTCCCTCCGTCTGGGGCATCTGGTATTGGCCACTGTCGGCAGACAGGATACTGGGCTAGATGGACCTTTGGTCTGACCGAGTCTGGCTGTTCTTATGTATTTGTGGTCTCCCCTCTAGAGGGGGACAAAGAATCATGCAGTGTTAGCACAGTACAAAAGGCAACCTGTTGGTAGGTAGATGGGATATAATCAATTTAAAATGTGCTCTCATGGGTGCCGGTTCGGGCATTGGTCAATATTTTCCAGGTGTAGGTTTATTTAAAGTGACTGTAGCAATTTCCCCTCTGTAGGTTCGGCTCTGGTCATTACAGTTTCAAGCCTAACAGAGTGAAAATCAGTGTTGCTACTTCCTTCAGACTGCGAGTCTCTAGGAACTCAAAGAGACCAAGGGTAGTGACCACAGATACTCACAAGTACAAGGGCTTGTCTGTTCTACGAGTTTTATTACAGTTACTTTAACATTCCGAATACCCACGCACACAGAAGTTCTGTACAGACCTATGCACACGTTATGAATATTATTATCGTCATGCCCTTAACAATAGTGTTAGGGTCTGATGGCTTGATTGTCGGTAGCAGGATGGTTCCTGCTGTCTTTTCCCATAGGAAGCTCAATTTTTCTGCTCTGGACATCTCATCTTGTAATGTGATTCTGTCCATATTTTTGCACATAGTGCATTCTGTGTTAGGGAAGGTGTTAGAAAAATGTGTCTATTGGTTATCTTGTCAGCAAAAAATCACTCTTGCTGTTAGTTTTTTTCTTTTTTTTTTTTTGGCAGTGTCACCCATGGGCACATCTTTTCCTGTAATTTTAAAGCATCGGGTTGTTCTTTGGTCACTTACTTTTTTTCAGCATATTGTAATGCTATGGTCTAGTATGGCTAAACTAAAAATCTTAAAGGCCTCAGCTGGTAGGCTTTGAATTTCAGCCCTGTTTACTTATATATCAAATGCATTCTTCTCCCTTCTAAATCCTAACCAGTCTTACACTTCTATACTCCTACAACTTAACTCTATTTAATTTACAATGCTTATATATGATACGTTAGTTAATTAAAACATCCCACGATAAATGGACAAACTAAAATGAGTGGCTATCCAGGGTTGGTTCAAAATTCTTTAACAAAAAGGTGTGTGTTTGGTTTTTTTAAATCTGAAAATGTGGTTTAGGCAAAATCAGACTTGTCCATGGGAAAATATCTTTGTTGTCAAGAAGTTTTGATATTTCCAACATGCCATTCAGTTTTGCAGGGCCACATGAAGTTAAAATGCTATCTGGAAACACAACGCTCTAGTTCAAATCAATGTTTCCTTGACACTGATAATTTCATGTGACATTTCGTATCCAATTGTTGTGATGCGCAGACATTTTCACTGTTGCGACTTTCTGTGCTGGTGTCTTTTCCAACCAACTCTTGCCTTTTCTAGCTCACCACGCTCATCTCACCACGCTCATCCACCCCACAACCCCCTCGTGGTGCTGCCTTCACCTGTGGCTCCTGTGTGTAGTCCGTGTGAGCCAGGTCAATAGCCTTTAGAAAGCCAGTTTCACAGGCAATGCATTTCAATGCAAAACCTGCTAATAAATAAGGACGTCGAGTGGGGCCTGGGAGGCAGCCACAGGCAAAACCCTTTGTGAAGCTGTGAGCTATTGTCCCGGCAAGGCTGTTTTATACCACCGTGCGGCGGGCAATCGTTACGGCTGCCTCAGCACAAGGTAACAAATGAACCATTGTGAGGGCCTCTGAGCAGTGAGGGCTCATGAGGGCTCAGTCGTGGGGGAGGGGGCATGATTTAGAGCTGGGCTTTTCTGCACCCAGGATCCACTGGGGGCATGAAGCAGCGTTCGGCAGCCCCCGCCGGCACACAGGCTCATGTCCACACCCCTGCCTGAAATATAACCCCTGGGGGGAGCACGTGGTCTCCAGGGAGGGGGGATTTCCTCCACGATTTCATTGCTGCAACTTTGTTACTCTTGCTGCTCTCCCCTCTACCCCCACCCCGTGGCTTTATTCTGCAGTCAGCCCCCTTTATAACGTGTGCAGGGCCGGCTTAAGACACGCCAAGGCCTTATGCTATGTCAAGAGACCCCCACGGCCTCCCCCAACAATGGTGTACTACTCTAACACAGCGGCTTGCAAACATGTCGGGCTCGTTGCCGCGGGGGGGGGGGGGGAGGTGTCAGTGGGGGCGCTAAGGCGGCGACCTGCCTGTCCTGGGCCCACAGACTGCGCCGCGCCCCAGAGGTAGTCAGCAACGGGCCCGGCTCCTAAGTGAGGGCAGCGCTGGGGGCAGAAAAGGACCCTGTCCTGAGCACGAGTTCTGCACTCGCATTGGCTAGACCCTCCTGCTGGCTGCTTCGGGGGAGCAGCAGGTGTGGGGGTTGCATTAACACTACGGGGTGAGGCAGAGAACACTGGCTGTAAGGGACAGTAGACAGGATGGTGCCATATGTAAATACGGGACTGGATGCTGCACCATGCCCAAGTCTTTTCGGCCCCTCCAGTAATGCCAAGGGGACTTGGCTGCCATGCGTAGTCTCCCTGGGTGACCAGGACCAGCACAGCCAGCCTTCTATGGACCCCCTCCTGGGGTTTTGTGTTTCCTGTTGTTATACCAGGGCCTCTTTCAAGCCCCTGAGCTGCTCCAAGCCACGCTAGACACAGGACCAACATAAACCCACCCCAAGACAGTGACCCCGGAAGCGTCTGGTTGTTGGCATGTGTCCAGCACTTACTAGGCCGAACTGAGGAGTCGTCCCTTGGCTTTATCAGACCTACACGAGGGTTAGCACGACTGTGCTGTGCTTCCATGGGGACTGACGCCGATCCCCAAGGGAGGAAATGAGAGCTCGTGCAATGTGCTGAGATCTAGGAAAAATCACCGCAAGGGGGAGAGGAAGGGAGGCTGTTGGTATCTGTAACTCAACAAAAAGCTATTTTCCTGCCTCGCTTGAATGCCTGAGAGGTTTCCGGGCACCCCAAACTCACTGTGCCCCATGCGTGTGCGGAATACACGCTGTTTGCTGCGGTGACAATCAATATGCAGCCTGTGTTTGAGCAGAACAAGGGAAAAATCTTCCAGGCCTCAGTGCTTTTCCCTCAGCGCGGCGTGTTTGCACAATGTTATTGCTAGCTCAGAACTGGGCGGTGAGAGGAACGCACTAAATCTCACTCCCCTCTGAGCAGGAACATCCATGCGATTAAGCACCAAGCCTCAGTTAAACAAATCCAAGGGAAAAAAAATCACAGGTGTTGGTACAAGGAAATTAAATATTCATTTCCGAGCCGGGTTTCTTCGTGGGCCCGACCGAGGCATCATGAATAAATGATGCTGGAGCATAATTAAGGCATTTTGTTTGCCTATTAAAATGAGTTTTCAGGAAGTGACCCTTGTTTCTCTCCTCCCCCGTCCCTTTGGCATCGACGCTGCTTTTCATTTTATTATCCTGCTACGCATGCCCTAGCTCCTCAATCTGTTTCACTGGCACTAGCCTGCAGGCAGTGCGGTGCAAGGCTGGAGCCAGAATCCACTAATCTCCAGCCCAGGTTTTACCTCCAACTGTCTTGGCTCTAAGGGGATCTGTAATGAATTCAACATTCAAGACTGGCTAAGGGGCGCTGAGACTATGGAGTTGCCCTCTGTCTCCAGTGAGTAGGGTTGTGGTTAAATCTCTGGGCTGGGATGCAGGCAATTGCCAGTCATCTCATGGACCTTGAGCAAGTCACTTAATCTCAAGTCTCAGTTTCCCCGTGGGGCTACTACTCTTGTGCTCACCCATTCTTTAGCTAGACTATTGAGCTTGTATAGTAGCAGAGAGGTAGCCGTGTTAGTCTGATCTGGCTAAAACAAAAGGAAAAACTATGTAGCTCTTTAAAGACTAACAAGATGGTTTAATAGGTGATGAGCTTTCGGAAGTGGGTCTGGCCCACGAAAGCTCATCACCTATTAAACCATCTTGTTAGTCTTTAAAGGGCTACATAGTTTTTCCTTTTATTGAGCTTGTAAGCACTTTAGGGCAGCGGTTGTCTTTGTTTGCCTGTACACTGCCTGTTGCAATGGGACTGTGATCTTACGGCCTTTGGGTAGCTGGTTCGGATTTGCCCCGTGAAAGGTTTTTGCCTCCGAACATGCTGTTGGGTTGCAACTGAAATTGCTCGTGGGAAAAGGCCAGATGCATCTAACGCAAAGCTGGAAACCAAAGTTCTGAAACTGTCGCTATTTTGTTTTGCTGTTTTTTTCTAAACCAAATCTGCATTTTCAAAATGACTTTTTGCTTCGAGCTTCAATTATAGAAAACAAAACAAACAAATTAAAATATAAAACCAACTGGTTGTAATTGAAAGCAAAGTGTTTTGATGGATGAGAACAAAAAAAAAAAAAAGGGCCTTTTTGGTTTGCAAATATTTTCAGGATTTTAGCTTGTCAGCCTGCCTTGGGAACTGTTTTCTGCATATCAGAAAGGTTCAAAGGGGGGGGGGGGACTGGTTCCTACCCAGTTTGCCTTTTGGGAGGGCTAAATACTAATAAAAGCACATGGAATATGTACAAACCAAGGGGGGGAATTGGCCCTGGGTCCTTAAATTGGCCTCTTTTTGTGCTAAGCACCCATTTTATTTGCTCTTCTCTACTCCCAGGAGCCCAAAGACCAAGCATTAAAGAGGACAAACAGATTCTGATTTCAAGACAAATATATCAGCCCTGGGCTACGTCTAGACTGGCATGATTTTCCGCAAATGCTTTTAACGGAAAAGTTTTCTGTTAAAAGCATTTTTGGAAAAGAGCGTCTAGATTGGCACGGACGTTTTTCTGCAAAAGCACTTTTTGCAGAAAAGCATCCTTGGCCAATCTAGACGCGCTTTTGCGCAAAAAAGTCCCGATCGCCATTTTTGTGATCGGGGCTTTTTTGCGGAAAACAAATCTCAGCTGTCTACATTGGCCCTTTTGCGCAAAAGGGACTTTTGCCCGAACGGGAGCAGCATAGTATTTCCTCAAAAAGCACTGATTTCTTACAGTGCTTTTGCGGAAATTCAAGCGGCCAGTGTAGACAGCTGGCAAGTTTTTCCGGAAAAGCGGCTGATTTTCTGGAAAAACTGGCCAGTCTAGACACAGCCCTGGTGTAATGCCATCGAAGGCAATGGGGTTACAGAAGAGGTGGATCTGGCCCTTAATGCAGATTCAGTTCATTAAAAATCGAAACACTTCTGCATTTGCCTGCCTTTTCTAAGACCCAATAATAACCCTTCCAGGCAGCTATTGTATTTCCCAGCACAAACCATGACTAATTCCTACTTGTTATTTCTGTGTCACTTCCTTTGATTTCAGGAAATGATGGAATGTTATGACATTTTGGCCTACAAAGAAGAAGGAAACTCACAGGCTGAGTTTTAGTGGGCAACAGCGATGCTCTGAACTTCTACAGCACGTTGCATCTGGGACTCTCACTGTAGTAATATATGTGCAATCTGCAGTGAGGGAAACTGAGGCAGAGAGGTGGAGATTAGGCTTTTCAAAAGTTTGCACCAGTTTTTGAGGATCCAACCTAAGACACCTAGTATCTGATTTTCATAGGGGCTGAGTGCCAATAACCATTAATCAATGGGAATGCACCACACCTGGAAATTTGGGGTGTGCCTTCAAAATCAGTGGGAGCTTCTGAAAATGTTGACCAAAGCAACTTGAACCAAGGTCACACAGAGCTGGCGATAAAACCCCCTGTCCTCAATCCTGGTCCTAGCCATTGCTAGACTTTCCACCTCTGTTTGTCCAGATGGGGTGACTTTTACCAACACCAGCGTCTAAACTACATCTGCAAAATATGTGCCTGGATGCATTCCCTGTATGGGCATTTGGGTACAATGACCAGCCCTTGTTTTGCATGTGGAAGGACCAGACTGCCCTTTCAATATGCCAAGGATTGCATATGGAAAATAATATGCACAGCCTTTTACCAGGGGGAAATTTTTTTATTTTAATTAAATCGACTGAGGGAGCCAAGACACAGACAGAAAGAGACCGATAACAAGACTGTAAATAGTTTAGAAAAAGAAAAGAAAAAAAAGAAAAGAAAACCAACTGACGGGTGGAGCTGTTTGAGGGAGGAGGAGGCAAACCTTCACGTCAGCTCAAGGATCACTGTTAGGGTGAGCGTCAAAATTAGCCTGAAGCTGTTAGGGCTGGTGCCTGAACCTAGACGAAACAAGGAAGGGTGAGGGTTAGAGATGTTATGACCAAGGGTGTCCTGTAGCGATATGCAAACTAAGAGGCTGTTTATATCAGTGGTGGCATTGATGGGCAACCTGCCTGTCAGGGTTCTAGGTGTGGTCCGTGAGACATTTGGTTACTGTTACCTATGTGCAGGGTTGACAGATCCTGCTGGTTTCTGTCCGTGTGGTTTTTTTCTATTGGTGTTACTAAGGTGACACGCACGTAAAGCCAGAGCCCAGGAAGTGGGGTGCATGCTAAGTGCACACCATACTGCCTGGGAGAGCCGTGCGCTCCCTCTGCAGCCAATCAATGCTCCGTTTGGTTCAATCGGCCCACCCCGCACATTCTAGGGATGCAAGCGCAGGGAGCAAAACTATCCAGGAGACTGTCTTGGTGACTGTGATCTTGCGGCCTACTCAGATGACGGAAGGGCCACTCAAGCGGCCCACTCTCTAGCCTAGGTTGCCCATCACTGGTTTATAGAGGTATAGACCAGGCAGGGACCAGAATCTGATTCCAGTTATACGGGTGTAAATCTGGAGTAACGCTGCTGATTTCTGCGACACGAATCTGGATGTGCTAAATTAGTCTAATATTCATTACTTGTATTAGGGTGGTAGCTAGTGGCCCCTGTTGAGATTGGGTTCCCATTGGGCGAGGCACTGTACAATCACGCAGCAAGGAACAATCTCGACCACACACAGCCTACGACAGTCTGAACAGCCAAGACGAAGGGTGGGAGAATGGAAGCGGTGGGGTCCCCATTTTCGGGATGGTGAAACTGGCACGGGGTGAAGCCACACGGGGAGTGTGCGACAGAGCCAGGAATTGAGCTGCGTGCTCCCAAATCCCAGCCCCTTAACCACAAGAACATCCTTTCTCTCCGTGGTTGGTCTAGGATCAAAATCTGGCCCAGAGCCCTGCTCTAAGGGCAGCAAAGGCCTCTGGGCAAGGTGAGGGGTGGGGGCAGCTACTTGCTCCTGGAAGGGGCAGGGCCAAGGGCAGCTGGCTCTCAGTGCTGCCTGGAGCGTGCCTCCCTACCCCCCCAGCCCTTAGCACTGCCTGGAGTGAGCATCACAGCACTCCAGCAGTGATAGAAAGGACCCAGGGCTCCGGCTGCCATCACTGCTACTGCGGCAGCATTGGCAGCCGGATCCTCAAGCCCCTTTGACTCACCGGGCCCCGGATAATTGCCCCCTTTGCACCTGTCTGTCGGCAGGACTGAGGTGCTGACAGGCTAAGATATGATAGTTGCAGGATGACTGTAAGTGATACACAGTTGTGACTCTTACTGATTACTGCTCTGGCATTCACTGAGTTGCCAAGGCAGCATTGTTTATACACTGGGGAAGAGGGAGTAACGCAGGATTCCCACGCAGGCTGTGACATACCCTGTAGCATTCCCAACGCTACTAGGGCCAGATTCAGCAGTGTCACAACTAAACAAAACCGTTATTAGGGCAAATTCTCTGCTGGCATAAAGAGCTACACACGGAGCAGGATGGGAAATGCTTGTCTCGACTCATGAGAGTTAAAAAAAAAAAAATCCCAACAGGAACTGGGATGAAAAGTCAAACATCTTAAAAATGTTCCCAAAGAAATAAATCCAAAAAGGTTTTCAGGTGAGGACAAATAACGCTTTTAGGTTTAGCTCATTTAGAAAAGTTTTATTTCAGTGTTGGCCTTTAAAAAAAATTCTGCTTAAAATGAAAATTTCAGTTGAAAAGTGATTTGGAACTAGAAAACAAAACTTTTTCTTTAAACCATGTCAAAACACATCCCATTCGGACCATTTCGACCCTTTTGTTTCCAAAATATTTTGAAGTAGTTTTGTTGAAACGGAACAGCGCCAACAGCTCCGGCTTTGATGAACCAACATTTTCTGATGAAAAAAAGTTGTGTCTGAAATCTCCCCCCTGCTCTTATGGGCTGCGTCTAGACTGGCAAGTTTTTCCGCAAAAGCAGCTGCTTTTGTGGAAAAACTTGCCAGCTGTCTACACTGGCCGCTTGAATTTCCGCAAGAACATTGACTTCCTACTGTAAGAAATCAGTGCTTCTTGAGGAAATACTATGCTGCTCCCGTTCGGACAAAAGTCCTTTTGCGCAAAAGGGCCAGTGTAGACAGCTCAGATTTGTTTTGCACAAAAAAGCCCTGATCGCGAAAATGGCCATCGGGGATTTTTTGCGCAAAAATGCGTCTAGATTGGCACGGACGCTTTTCCGCAAAAAGTGCTTTTGCGGAAAAGCGTCCGTGCCAATCTAGACGCTTTTTTCCGCAAATGCATTTTCCGTTAAAAGCATTTGCGGAAAATCATGCCAGTCTAGACACAGCCTATTTGTGGTAGAAAAGGCAGACTGGAGGCGGAGGCTGGAATACTGTAGATTGCTGTGAGAACACAGGAGATCATTAGAGCTACCACAGGAATGTTTTTTTCCCCCTTCTGAAAAATTTGAATGAAAACCAAAATTTGTTTTGCTAACCAATTGTATGGCTTCGCATAAAAACAAAACAAAACAAAACAAAGATCCCCCCCCAAACAATCCAAAACAGATCCCTTTCTCCTACCCTCCTTCAGTTTGGGGGGGTTATTTTTTTAATGAGCACCTGAGAAAAATACTTGACAAAATGGAATTTGGTTTTTCATTGGAAAAAAGTTTAGATGAATTTTTTTTAATCACCTGAAGTGGTGATGGGGCAAACAAACTTCTTTGTCCACATAGAGGAACAACCGTCATATTCAGCAGAGTTTGTTCTGCCGCGCATTGATTGCTAGGGGCTCACCAGCTGATTAACGCTATGGATCAAACTGTCAGAAAACGTTTGGTTCCCTGGGGCATGGAAGATTCTTGGCCGTGCACACAGGGGAACGTTTTATCTATGCTTGGCCTCCTAAGAACATGAGAGGTTCGGTTCTATCCATCAAACCCAGAGGCAATTCAGAAATTCACTGTAATTCAGGAGGAAATGTAGCATAGGATCCACACTTACCGTTTGAATCTTCTGTTCCTCTTGGAATATTTGGGTTTTCTGATTAAAACAAAATATACACAGATGCTAATTAGAATTAGATGCTAATTTCAGATGGGATAACATCAAAAATAACTTGTAAGTGCACATTTATCTCCTGGGGAGGGACGCTAGTGTCACTTTCACACCACGGTGGCTCTGCCTTTCTCAACCACAAGGGCCCATCAGTGACTAGTGCCCAACAAATGGGAAACCCTAACAGGGTGATCGCGGGCAGCCTCACTTCTCTGGCTTTTCTTTTATTGCTGAGTCTCATCAGCAGGAACAGACTCTCATCTCTCTGGCTCAGGGGTGGGCAGCAATTTTTGATGGGGGAGCCACTGTAAAAATGTGGTGGTCAAGGGCTGCACTTTTCTCTAATATTAACAGTGTGTGGGGGATCTAGGAGGGAGGTAGGGTGCAGAAAGGAGCTTGGATTGGGATGCGGCGGGATGGGGTATGGGAGGGAGTTTGGATGAAGGAGGGGATTCTGACCAAGGGAGGGGTAAAGGAGGTGCGCAGGGTTTGAGAAGGAGTTGTGACCAGCAACAGGGGTTCAGGAGGGGATGCAGAGGGTTTGGGTTATGACTTGGGGCAGGAGGTGGTGCAGGGGTTTGGGTTATGACCTGGGTCAGGGAGTTGGGTTGCGGGAGGGGATGGAATTTGGGTTGTGATCTGGATCGGGGAGTTGGGGTGCAGGAGGGGATGGGGTTTGGGTTGTGACCTGGATCGGGGAGTTGGGGTGCGGGAGGGGATGGGGTTTGGGTTGTGACCTGGGTCAGGGAGTTGGGGTGCAGGAGGGGATGGGGTTTGGGTTGTGACCTGGGTCAGGGAGTTGGGGTGCAGGAGGGGATGGAATTTGGGTTGTGACCTGGGTCGGGGAGTTGGGGTGCGGGAGGGGATGGGGTTTGGGTTGTGACCTGGGTCAGGGAGTTGGGGTGCGGGAGGGGATGGGGTTTGGGTTGTGACCTGGGTCGGGGAGTTGGGGTGCGGGAGGGGATGGGGTTTGGGTTGTGACCTGGGTCGGGGAGTTGGGGTGCGGGAGGGGATGGGGTTTGGGTTGTGACCTGGGTCGGGGAGTTGGGGTGCGGGAGGGGATGGGGTTCGGGTTGTGACCTGGGTCAGGGAGTTGGGGTGCAGGAGGGGATGGGGTTTGGGTTGTGACCTGGGTCAGGGAGTTGGGGTGCAGGAGGGGATGGGGGGTTTGGGTTGTGACCTGGGTCAGGGAGTTGGGGTGCAGGAGGGGATGGGGGGTTCGGGTTGTGACCTTGGTCAGGGAGTTGGGGTGCAGGAGGGGATGGGGGTTCGGGTTGTGACCTGGGTCACGGAGTTGGGGTGCAGGAGGGGATGGGGTTTGGGTTGTGACTTGGGTCAGGGAGTTGGGGTGTGGGGGGGTTCGGGTTGTGACTTGGGTCAGGGAGTTGGGGTGCAGAAGGGGATTGGGTGTCAGGTGCAGGCTTTGGCCAGGTGGCGCTTACCCTAGGAGGCTTCTGGCAGCAGCCCAGCAGGCACCTTGGGCTGGCACCCTGCCTGCCACAGCCCCACACACTGCTTGGGGCAGCCGGCTGCTGGGGCCAGCATGTGCGTCTCTGTGTGGCATGCCAAGAGGGGAGGGGTAGACCATGAGCCGCCTGCACGCAAGAGCACAGCAGCTCCCATTGGCCGGCTACTGGGAGGTGCAAAGTAAAGGGGTGGACATTTTAAGAAAGCAAACAAGGTTGGCTTCTTAGGGGTGAGACCATCCGACTGTGGAAGAGTCTCCCAAAAGAAGGTGGGGAACGCTCCGTCCTCCTCGTTTTGGCTGCCAAAGCCCGTGTAAAGAGCCTGCATTGACAAGGGGACAGACTGCCTCACCAGAAATAAGTCTCGTCCATTTTCAATGTCTGTGACCCTCTGGTGAAACAAGGATCACAAAGGAGAGGCCCGTATTGCTAGGAGGAGTAGGGTTAGCAAAGAACAATCCAGGGCGTCTCTATACATATTCTCTTAGCACCCCGACGTGTGAAAAAAACAGCCCTGCTGCACACATTTCAATAAAATATGTTTTCAGCTGTTTCAAAATGATTTTTCTTTCCCCCAGAACTGGCAGAGAACCAAAATCATCAGTTATTGTCCCACGTGCACTATAAACAACTCCCACCCATGTCACTTCAGGAGCATAAATTTTTCAGGACAGAGACCCCGGGCTAGTTATTTGAGCTGTAAAATAAATAATATTAATGATGAGTCTCAGCTCGGGGCCTGGAACAGGCCACTGGCAAACGCTCCTTCAATCAGAATGCCAGTCACACGAGGAGTCGCAAACCGCAAATGACAAAGCAGCGTGGACAGGCCAAAGGCAAAGCCGGTTTCGGTTTGGTCCGGGGTGGTGGGGCTGGCGTGGCCCGGGGGAGGGCTCTTCCCAGGGGTATATACCGTACCGAACACGATAAGCCTAGTGTGGGTGTCGGTGGAGCCCAGTGGGTTCTGGGCAGTGCAGCGGTACATGGAACCGTTTAACTCAGCTGGTACTCTTTCTAGGATCAACTCCTTCCCATCATGCTCAGCGCTGCCATCCAGGAGCCGGCTCCCAACGCGGGTCCAGGTGAACAAGGGCTCGGGGAAGACTTCATTCTGCAGCCAAAATGGGGAAACCAGCTTTAAACATAGGGGTTATTTTAATAATGTGGCGTCTTCGTCATTACTGCCGTCCCTGCTAAGCACCCTGATACCGACACAAAGCTAACCACTGGGCTGTGTCTAGACTGGCATGATTTTCCGGAAATGCTTTTAACGGAAAAGTTTTCCGTTAAAAGCATTTTCAGAAAAGAGCATCTAGATTGGCACGGACGCTTTTGCGGAAAAAGCGCTTTTGCGGAAAAGCGTCCATGCCAATCTAGACGCGCTTTTGCAAAAAGCCCCGATCGCCATTTTCGCCATCGAGGCTTTTTTGCACAAAACAAATCTGAGCTGTCTACACTGGCACTTTTGCGCAAAAGTTTTGCACAAAAGGACTTTTTCCCGAACGGGAGCAGCATAGTATTTCCGCAAAAAGCACTGATTTCTTACGGTAGGAAGTTAGTGCTTTTGCGGAAATTCAAGCGGCCAGTGTAGACAGCTGGCAAGTTTTTCTGGAAAAGTGGCTGATTTTCCAGAAAAACTGGCCAGTCTAGACACAGCCCTGGAGTTTTCCTCCTCCTAAAGAGCTACAGAGTCAGATAAGGACAGACGGGACCGTTAGATCTTCTAGCCCCAGGGTTCCCAAAGAAGATCTCTCAGCTTGAAAGTCCAGCCATTCACCGCACTGCAGTTTCTGAAGAAGAAGGTGTGTGGACCAGGAACGTTTGGGAACCATTAACACTCCGACCTCAAAGATCCCAGAGAACTTTACAGCCCCTCCGGGTGACCGCATGGATTGCCCCATGTCACCATTGAAATGTTAGCGCTCAGCACGCGGGGTGTGTCTATGCGGCCATAAGAACATCCTGCAGTACTGAGTCTCTGAGCCTTTGGGAGAGGGGAGAACGCTAAAAACTGAAGTGTAGACATCTAGGCTGGAGTTCAGGCTTGGAGACCAGCCCCATTCGCAGAGTTTCAGAGCTCAGGTTCCAGGTCTGAGCTCACCTATCTACACTGCGATTTTTAGTCCTATAGTTGCTGTCTTCTACACCCAAATCACTGGCCTGGATGAGCCATGGCTGTGTGGCGGGTCTTTTATTGCAGTGTAGATGAACCCTTAAAGGCTCTAACTATGGCATGGTCACTGTACTGATTAAATGAATCGGCACTGTTCAATTTTCACTTGCTTAGCCGTGCTAGCCTTGTAAAAAAGCACCACGTAGAGGTGCAGATACAGTGGCAGGAAACAGATCTCACATCCTCCACAAGTCATTGACATTTAAAGGAATGAGATTAAAAACGAACAGGCAGCCGGCGGAATGCACAGGCAGCGTCTGGTTCTTCAGTACTTTGCACCGTCGGTCTGTGCAATATGTGAGGAGTGGGTTTGAAATGCTGCCACCCGGGAGAGGATCGGTGGCGCACGTTGCAACTCCTTCGCGCAAATGAGAAGGGCTGCATGGGGGTCAGCCCATGGAGAATCTGTCCCATAATAACACGATACGAAAGCTTAACTCCAGGAAAAAATATGTGTTTGTATGGTAACTAACAAGCTAAAATCCTAGCAAAGACAAGGCAGGCTGTAGTTTTTGTAGGTGTTAGCAGCTCAAGGTAAACCCTACAGTCCCCCATTGTCGTTACCTTGACCTGCCCACATGTGTTAGAACCACAAACTGCTTTCTCTTCACTAGGACTTTGCCTTGTGTTAGCGAAGATGAGTTAAAGACACATCTTGTTTCCCAGTTAAGTTATACCATAGATGTAAAATCCACTTATTTAGTCTAAAGAAAGCTCACCCAACTCTGTGCCATTAATTCACAAGCTAGGTTCATAATTACTGCATCATTCATTTACAGAATGATGACTCCAAGCCAAAGGTATAGAGATATGTGGGCATTTATTTTGTCAAGTGATTTCTATTAGAGAAAACTCCAAGTGACAACAAATCAATTTCTAACTGAGAGACAAAAGAGCCAATTTCAAGAGCGGAGTGTGTAATTGAGCGTGCAAAACCCATGAGGAACTGCACGCCTTATTTATGTGCAGTGGTAGCACTAATGCACATGCAACTCAAGGAACTTTGCAAGCCATCTGCTGTCATCATCCATCTGCATGCGCAATTCCCTGCTTTGCATGTGCAATTGCAAAACCTGCAACCAAAGTTAGCAGCTGGGTTGTGGGGCTGATGGATGAAAAAAAAAATCAAACCCCAAACTAAACTCAAGCAATTCACCTGGCAACCCCCCCCCCCCATCCTCCACCATCTGCTCCTTTGCCAGGCTTCATAAATCTGCTCATGAGAAGATGTATCATCACCTACCAGTACAACAGAAACCAGGCCCTCGCCTGCTAAGAGGATAAAAAGCCTGCACACCTGAAAGCCCTGCACCAAGATCCGAACCGTGTCTCCAACTCGGGCTCTCGTTGGGGTCATCATGATTTTTGGACCTTTGGGAGCAACTGCAGGGAAACAGGAAAGGGAAAAGAATGGACATCAGCTGAGCACTGAATCCCGAACATAGACAATCACTGCCAGAGAGTTAGTTAATAGTCACACTGGGAGTAGTCACTGAGGTAGTACAGCACCACAAGGAAAAGTGTGGTATCATCTATGCCTAGACGATAGTTGATATAAAAAATGCCTATGTGAGTGATAGAGGGATAGACAGCTGTCTACGTGATTGATAGACAGGTATCTTCCTGACGGAGAGACGGATAGACAGTTGTCTAGATGACTGATAAATTAACAGATAGCTTCATGAATGATAGATGAATAGATAGATGCCTTGCTAGACAGACAGATGCCTGCATGAGCGCTAGATGGATAGACAGATATATGGATCACTTGATCAGGACCTCTTAGCGAACAGTGATTTTTTAAAACAGATTTATGTAAATTAGATTCTTATGAAAACAAATCAAACATTTCCACAGCACTAAGGGCTAATACAGAAAAGTGTTTAACTAAAATGTTTTTTAAAAAGGAAGGACTCCGTATTTTGATACCAAAGGCCAACAGATAAGGGGCCCCACAAACAGTTCAGTCCATGAGGCATTTAGGGTAGAAAAGCAACTTTTTAAAGACGGATCCTAAAGGGCTCCCATTGAAATCAATGGAAAAACTGACTGATTTCAACAGGGGCGATCAAATCCACAGGTGAAAAAGTGGGACCAGTTGCTATTTTGTCTCACTGTTGACTCTTCTTTCCTCTGGTGCCTTTTCCTTCTCTTCTCTTTTCTGACCTTTCCCTCCCGTTATGGGCTGGGTGATCGCATGAATCCCACCCTACAGTCACTGCTGCATTGAGGGGCAGGCCAAAGAGACAGTACCCTCCTTAGACAGGAGGTTCTCTGTGAGCTGCCCCGCCCATGCCGCCTCCGAAAACACTGCCAACAGCTCTCACCCTCCGTAGGCAGCCCTTTCTTTGTGTAGGGGTCGGATCTGCTGCAGGAGGCTCTGTATAAACCTGGCCAGGTGCCCCCACCTGGATGGCAACTCAGAGGCACCCCCTGCCTGCTTTTCATCTGTAGTGGCACTAAACCACGCGTTCGTTATTAAAATAACCCAGTGCGAGTACTTTGCCGCTGGAGGGAAGCCGTGACCCTGCGCACACAGCGACCATCGCTGGGCTTTGCTGGCTCGTTCGTGTTTTAAGGCGGACGGCGCCCGGTGCGCAGCATGAGGCAACATGCCAGAAAAGAGAAGCGATGAAGCTGAAGGTTCAGCCAGGAAGGTTGCAGGGGCCATTGCCATAGCAACACGACGACAACTTCTCCTCCTCCCTCCCCATCACGCCGGCTGGGGTGTTTTCGGGTCAGGATGAAGCCGGCTCCGTGTGCTGGGCAGAAGCCTGAGTTGTACGGTGCCAACACGTTGCCGGGGAACTGGCGGGCGGAGCGGGTGGGTGATGGTCGCATGCCAGCCCGGCCTGCTCTGTCACCCTGACAGCTCACCTCGGAAGTGCCAGCTCGGAAGGATAGGGCGAGCGTGAGAGGCGCTCAGAGGGGTCTTCCGGCTTCTTGTCCCCTGGCGGGCGGATGCACACGGCCCTCTGTAGAGGAGGGGGCTGGCTTGTGCCATGCAACTGCCCACCCCCAGCGGATTAAGACTCAGCATTGTTGCCCCCCGGTGGCGGGGCTGGAGGTGGGGCTAGTGGCTTGCCTCCCCCAGCCCGGCCTTCATCGACCACTCATGTCTCAGGCTGAGTCCCCACAAACCACGGCGCTCCACCTCCGAGCCCTCTCCCCCACCGTTCTGAAAACGTTCACCTTTATCTCCCCGTTACGCCCTCCCCACTGACGAGACACCACCTGTCAGTGCCTCTTCGCCCCGGGCCGTCCCACACTGGCTCCTGTCTCTTGCCAGCAAAAGAGCCAGGGCCCGAGCCTGAGATGTGAACCAGGCATTCCCAGTTGGGGGACCTGAATCACCCCTCCGGCTGGAGCACCACAATGGCATTTGACACGTGGCCCCTCAAACGAGCCACTGTGTGTCGGCGCCGCTCCTGAGAAACGCACGGTGTCTGTACGTGCATCGCCATAGAGAGTCCAGAGCAGCAGCTAGGCCAGCCAGCCGACTGCAGGGCGAGTCCCGCTGAATCCATAGTAAAGACCGCTCAGAGGCCCAAGGCAGCGCTCACGTTGCTGCAGGGAGGGAAGCGAGATGCGACCACTTGTCCCGCTGTCCGGCTGGGGGCGTTTGAGGTGGCGAAGAAGCTTAAAAGCTCACTGGGAAGCAGGCGCCCCGGCCCGCATTGTGCTAACTCTGTTGCATTTCTCACGCTCGCCGCCACCCCCGAGCAGGGCGGGGCACCTCGCAGCCCCACGCCACAAACACAGGCTCATGCCGGCCCCAGGGTAACTACGGCCCTTGCCCAAGGAAGGGGCTCTTCACCTTGCAGAACCTCATCCCCGCTCTTCTCCAGAGGGCCCTCCACATCCAGATTGTGGGGCTGCTTGGCAGTCCCATTTGTACCAGGCTCTGAGCCTGTCCGGTTTGGTCCCTTCCAGCCACCGGTTTGCCAAGTTCAGGAAGTAACTTTTCTCCCCTTGTGGCTAGCAGGGCTGGCGTTTCCAGCCCCGCGTCCTCTGCACCCCCGTGTCTGCAGAGCCCAAATCAATCCCCTTCCCAGAGGCCCACAGAGTAGCGCTCGACAAGGCATCGCTCCGAACAAATCAGGCCTGCCTGGCCTGTTACCTCAGATCGCTTTTGGCAGCACGTTTATTTTAAACGCGGCCTTTAAATATAAATGGCACCATGAGGGGGCTGCCTGGGGACAGCAGAGCTTCCTCAGCAGGCGAGGTGGGGGTGGGCTGGCAGCTGGCTCTGCCGAGGGGGACTGGATGCAATTCACCGCATGGGGGCACCTCTTCCAGCCGACACTGCGGTTGGAACCAGGTTGTGGCTGCCCTTTTAAGTCCTGCACGGAACTTGTAGGGCCTGGTAGCATATTGGCCCCTACAGTCGCTGCACAGATGTATACCCCACGTAGCAGGTTGGCCGATAGTACCCCCTGGCTCCGCAGAGGGAGAATCACAAGCCCACAGGGTGTAACCTCATGAGCCTCGAGCATTCACTACCCCTACAAGCCAGGGAACCCCGAATCGCTACAGGACATCTGGTGAGACCTTCCCCTCCTCCTGGCTGTAAATCCAGGATCTACGTATGGCAGCTCTGCAGAGAGATACAAGCTGCAGAGAGGTGAGGGCTGCAGAATGTGGTTGGGGGGGAGGAAAGGAGCTTGAATGGGAAAGTGAAGAGAACTACAATGGGACCTCCCCATCATTTATACCCTGTGCAACTCCCTGACTGCACAGGGATTGCGAGGGCAGAGACAGGAGAGCGGCCCTGGGTGCATGGGACTATCTACTCCTCCACGCACACCCTTGCATCCGCACGTCACATTGAGGAACGCGGTAATGACACTGGGGGTAGCTCTAGACTGCATCCCTCTGTCGGCAGAGGGATGCAGATTAAGCAGGTCGACATTGCAAATGAGGCAGGGATTTAAATATCCCATGTCTAATTTGCATAAAAATGGCCACCACGTTTTGCCAACTCAGCATGTTGTCAGCAAAAAGCAGCAGTCTAGAGGGGGATCTGTCGAGAAAGAAAGCCTTTTTTGACAGATCCTGTAAACCTCCTCGCAGGAGGCATAAGGGATCTGTCAAAAAAGGCTTTCTTTCTCGACAGATCCCCTCTAGACCGCCGCTTTTTGCCAACAAAGTGCTGAGTTGGCAAAACGCAGTGGCCATTTTATGCAAATTAGGCACAAGATATTTAAATCCCTGCCTCATTTGCAATGTCGACCTGCCTAATCTGCATCCCTCTGCTGACAGAGGAATGCTGTCTAGACATAGGTCATGGGTCAGACCCACGGTCTTTCTCCAACAGCAGCCCAGACGAGCGTCTGAGGGTGGCGCAAGAATGGCCGTAGGCAACTAACGGCATGAGGCTCATGGCCACACCGCCACCTGCTGGTCACTCAGGAATTCGCTCATCTCAGCCCTGGAGAACCCTCTTGCAGCTGGTGTCTCATCCCTGTTACTTAGTTTTCTTCCACCTCTGTGTTAGGACTCTCATCCTTCCTGCCCTGCTGCAGGGCCCCCACTCTGTGGGGTCCTCCCCCTCTGGGAACCCCCAGCCTGCTCTGCCCACCTTGCCTCACTGACCGTCTTATAGACTCAGACTCCAAGGTCAGAAGGGACCATTCTGATCATCTAGTCTGACCCCCTGCACAGTGCAGGCCACAAAATCTCACCCACCCCTCCTAGAATAGTAGCCCCTGCCTCGGGGGCAAACTGCAGTCAGCCATGGCCTCTCAGCATTGGCAGGGGTGTGGACCTGCTGTTTGCGCCCCCCCCCGCAGTCCTAGTAGCCTCAGGTCTTGCAGCTTGAGAGCTCCCCTAGCTATGCTCTAAGTCAGGAAGCCTCTAGCTTCCCTGCAGCCAGGACCCTCCTGCTCCAGGGCTGGAGCAAGAGTGTAAGTCTCTCCTCCCCTCCAGGAGCCTTTATTTATACTGCCCCCAGCTGGGCCCTAATTGGCTAATGTCTGCCACAGCTGTTGCTCCAGCACTCTCCCAGGACTGGGTTTTAACCCTCAGAGGGCCAGTGCAGGGCAGACCCAATGCAAGGGTGATGCCCTGAAGCATGTGGGTTTGATCCCATTGTTTTACCCCATCTAGCATGATTTTGAAAGTTCTCAGCCTCCGGGACCCCTTGTGGCAGTGAGTTCCACATGTTAATAACTGGCCGTATAAAACTGTATTTCCTTACATTGGTATTAAATGCGTTGATTTCCATTCTCACTGGTGCCACGAGGAAGGGTCAGTAAGTGCACTCGTTCGTGCTGTTCATTATTTGATTTTGATACTGCTCTGTCCCAGTTAATTCCTCTCCTCCTGCAGGCCCCCCACCAGCCGACATGCTTCCGACATTTTCTTGTTACATATTTTAATGTCTGGCCACTTGCCTTTCCTGTTCCCCATCTGACGTGGCTACCCCATGCACTTTTCATTTGGCTGGGGAGGGCGGCATTTCCCCTCTGGCAACATTTCTTGTTTCTCCTTGCTTCCTCCCTTGTGTGGCGGTCTGGGGATGCTCAGAAGCCTGGCTCTGACATGCCTAGGTAGTCTGCTGAGTGTCTGCACCTGCTACTAATCTCAACCAGAGACAATGAGAGCCAGCCCAGGACTGGGAAAGCGTTTAATTCTCCCCTTGCTCTAGGACAGAGATAGGGAACCTTTCTGTGGGTCAGAGCTGTTGACCCCCCAGACTAGTAGCTTTTGTGTACTCTAGCCTCATAGTGGGATAGTGACTGGGGGCTCCACAATGCTGGGTGAGGGGGGAGTCCTGAAACTCAGGGGCAAGCTGGGGGCTGCAGGTTCTCCACCCCGGCTCTGGGATCTGATTCTTTCTGACTCTGCTCTGCTGTGCCTAAGCCTTCCCGTCCTGCTTTTATTCTTGTTGCCTGTCAGAAGCGCTGTCAGATTACGTCCCTTCTAACAACCACTAAGTGGTTTCTTCTGGGGAGAAGCTCAAGCTTTCAGGAGCTGGAGCCCCAATTACAAAAGTCTCCAATGCGGCCAGTTAGTCCTGTGTCCTACATTTTGTCTCCCTGATTCGCACGGGCGCTGAAGTGGCGCTTTGTATCCTAGAATCCCAGGGCTGGCAGAGACCTCAGGAGTCATCAAGTCCGACCACCTGCCCAAAGCAGGACCAACCCCAGCGAAATCATCCCAGCCAGGGCTTGGACAAGCCAGGACTTAATACCCTCTAGGGATGGAGATTCCACCCCCTCCCTAGGGAACCCATCCCAGTGCTTCCCCACCCGCCTAGGGAAACTGTTTTTTCTAATATCCAACCTAGGCCTCCCCCTTGTATCCTTTGTCACTCCGTGTCCTGGACACTCTGGTGTTGGTTATGATGATGTTACGGCTGCCACGCCATGCCTCAGAGCTGGGTACGGGTTTGACACGATCCCTATAGGGCTGTGTCTACACTGGCATGAATTTCCGGAAATGCTTAAAACGGAATACTATTCCGTTTTCAGTTTTTCCGGAAAAGGAGCGTCTACATTGGCAGGCTGCTTTTCCGGAAAAGCCCTTTTTCCGGAAAAGCGTCTGTGGCCAATGTAGACGCGCTTTTCCGGAAAAGAGCCCCGATTGCCATTTTCGCGATCGGGGCTTTTTTCTGGAAAAGACTACTGGGCTGTCTACACTGGCCCTTTTCCGGAACTGTGTTCCAGAATAAGGACTTATGCCCGAGCGGGAGCAGAATAGTTTTTCCGGAATAGCGGCTGATTTTGTACAGTAGAGCATCGTTGCTTTTCCGGAAATTCAAGGGCCAGTGTAGACAGCTCGCAGCTTATTCCGGAAAAGCAGCTGATTTTCCGGAATAAGTGGCCCAGTGTAGACACAGCCTAGGTGTATGGTAACGTCACCCCCCAACTAGTCCATCGCAAGGCACCGAGGACTGTGTCTGCAGTCACCCCCTTTGGGTGCACAAGTGCCCTGCTGCACGCACAAGTTACTGTGTGTAGTTTGACACAACAGCCCCTCACTTTTAACTCAGAAAGCACCGTCAGACACACAAAGATCATTACAGAAATTAAAAAGTGAGGATACAATTCTGTGCCTTGAACACATTTCTGAGACTTCTTCGACTGCAGCCCCTGATGGAGGGGCTCAGGCTGCACTCTGGGTTTGTACAGTTTTACCGTGACTGCTCCAGGTGTTTGGCCTGATTTTACTGTGATAAAACTGCATCTCTACAGTGCGTCCCCACTATATGTCCAAGATACATTTCAAAAAACTTGGCCAGATAGTGAAACCACACAAAGGGGGAAGTTTTCTCCTGCACGTCCTTTTGTGCAAATTGAGGACCATAGATCTCCATGAGCAAGGAGAGATTTGTGGTTTATGCTGTTGCAAAGAAAAGGTGGATCTATCCCCTGGGAACACAAAGAGAGAATATGAGAATGGCCAGACTGGGTCAGACCAAAGGTCCATCTAGCCCAGTGTCCTGTCTGCCGACAGTGGCCAATACCAGGTGCCCCAGAGGGAGGGATCACAACAGGGAATCCTCACGTGATCCCTCCCCTGTCACCCACTTCCAGAGAAACAGAGGCTAGGGACACCATTCCTACCCATCCTGGCTAATAGCCATTGATGGACCTAACCTCCATGAATCTAGCTGGCTCTTTTTTGAACCCTGTTAAAGTCCTAGCCTTCACCAAATCCTCTGGCAAGGAGTTCCACAGGTTGATTGTGCACTGAGTGAAGAAAAAACTTCCTTTTGTTTGTTTTAAACCTGCTGCCTATTCATTTCATTTGGTGACCCCTAGTTCATATATTTTATTATGGGAACAAGTAAATAACTTTTCCTTATTCACGTTTTCCACACCAGTCATGATTTTATAGACCTCTATCCTATCCCCCCTTAGTCTCCTCTTTTCTAAACTGAAAAGTCCAAGTCTTTTTAATCTCACTTCATACGGTACCCTTTCCAAACTTCTAATAATTGTTGTTGCTCTTTTCTGAATCTTTTCTAATGCCAATATAAATGCTCCACCCTCAGAATGCCTACAGTAGAAGTTCTCGAGGGCCAAGTGTGGGGCACGGCCAGGCTAGTGGTTTGGAAAGGCAATGCCTCCCCCTGCCTAGCCTATCTACTGCCCCTGGAACCATCCTATTTCCTGCTCCATAGGGGAAATAGGCTATGCCCGTCTTTTCCCTGGCACAGCTCAGCTGGCTCCATGCTGAGGCAGAGCAGCTGGGACTGGCTCTGGAGGTTCCTCCTATACCCCATAAACTCCCCTGAGCGGGCTCCTGGCCACACTCATCAATCCATGGGGGGTGGCACTCTAAGCACTGCTATGCAGAGATTCCCCAGGGGCCGGTCCTGCGATATCTCCCCCTGCCCTTGAGCCCAATGGAGATTTCACTCCCTCGGGATCCCGAGCCCTTTCCTCTTTGCTGGCCTGTGGGTCTGTTGGTGTAAGGCCGTGTGGTGCTCCAAGCTCACAGTGTCCGTCTCAGGCCCCCATCATGAGCGTAGCTGGGCGCCTGCTCCCCTTTCATGTGTTTATTCTTCCAGCTCCACTATGGAGCAGAGCAGAGCTCTTAGGCCCATTTTAGAGATGGGAAACTGAGGCCTGGCGAGATTGGCCCCCGGTCTGTGGTGAAGTAGAGACTCAAAGCCAGGCTGCCTCAGCGCTCAGCAAGTGCCCTACCCGCTGGGCCATCATCCCTGCGCTGTGTCCCGCAGCCCTGGGAAGCGCTGGTCTGTGATGGCAGCTGTCAGAAGCCAAGACATGGAGCCTTGGAATGCCATGGGTGACAGGGGACTGGTCTGCGGTGAGTGAAAACTGCTCAGCGCTTCCCTCTTCCTTCCCCTCGCTGGGGCAGGGGTGGGGGTGCAGCAGGCTCTGGGAAGGAGTTTGGGTGAGGGAAGGGTGAGGGGCTGAGTTCTGGAACTGAGTAGGGTGCAGGCTCCGGGCTGGGGCAAGTGTTTGGGGGGCAGGAGGGGGCGCGGCAGGCTCTGGGAGGGATTTGTGTGTGGGCTCTGGGCCGGGGCAGGGGGTTGGCACTTACCTTGGGCGGTGCCAGCTCCTGAAAGCAACCCACAAACCCGTCTGGCAGGGGCTCGGTGCTGGGGCCGGAGGGAAATGCCGGCCACTTCTGGAAGCGGCGCCGAGCAGGCAAGCAGGTAGCCCGACTGCACTGCCGGTGGTGGAGCCCCGCGGCCCTTTTCAATCACCTGGGAGCAGCTGGCAGAGCCAGGAGATGCTCCAGGGGGGCGTACAGGGATGGCCAGCAGGCCAGGGGAGAGACCTAGAATCAAACATTGGTGGAGCTCGCCCCCTGGTTCCTGAATCTTCCAGGAGCCCGGGCACCAAGGCCCGTACACCTCTGCCCCGGCACTGGAGGGTGTCGGGATGGGGGACCGCCCCTTGCAGGGCCAGGGAGTTTGTCCTGTGGCCAATCACAAGAGAAGCCGGGATGTTGCAGGGCTGGCGGGGGAAGATGCTGAGCCCAGGCACAGATCAGCAGGGACGCGAGAGCCAGACACCATGAATCTGCAAGACGTCGTCAGCGCTTCTTGAAACTTGCTCCCCTATTAATAAGCAGGAGAGCGCGTCGCTCATTAGCAAGCTCTGGCCTTCAGAGACAGCGGGCGCTGGTGAGCTAATGAGGCAGAGTGTCCCACCCTGGCCCCAGCCTGACGGGTGGTTAATCGCCTGTGACAGCCTGACATGCTGTCCTCCGGTAACAGGGAAAGGTGGCAGCGGGATATTTGCCTCCTCATCCATCTGCCCGGAATCCACCTGTGTCCCTTGATTCCCCACTGCTTAGAAACACCCCTCTGCCTCCCACCTACACATGGCAGGGCTGTGATCTGAGCCGGGGTTCCTTAAGGTACAGCAACAGGGGGCTCCCTGCCAGGCACAGTTGCAGCAGCAGGAAAGAACACACGGCAGACATCTGCCCATGCTCCCCACGGTGGGGGCCCTGGTTTCCCTGGGCCGCAGCCGTCCCGGCGCGTGGCACAACCGTCTCATCACTTTAGCTCACCGCCTGTCTCCTGAGCTTGCTTGGCTCGGAACAGGCTTCCGCCATTGGGGTCCTGGGCTCCTCTCGGAGCTGGGGGAGCTCAGGCAAACTGTCACCAAAATGTTTTGGGGGGATAAAAACAAAGATTTGGCAACGCCGAAATGATTCTCGAATTTGTGTTGAGTTCATCAAATTGCTGGTTTTGGGAAACCCTCCTCCCCCCGCAATTGTTGCAATTTTTTAATGCAAAGCGATTCGTGTTTTGAAATGCCTTTCAAGTTTATTGAGCAGTGTAACAAAAACCATTCAAAGCACTCAGCATGGGAACATAACGGGTTGTGGGTCTTTTTTACAGCCCCGGGAGTGGAAAATTAGAGAAGGGAAAATCTTGTTTTCGGTTCCACCCAAACTGATTTTTCTCCAGGCTTTCCAGGGTACGGAAAGCCCCGTTACTGGTCCAGCTCGGCTCAGGGCGTGGAGGCTGCTAAGTGCTCCTCCCCCTGCTGCAGAGAGGAGGTCCCCTGGCTGGCAGAGCACCAGCAGGACAAAGGCAGGGGGCCACCGGCAACCCGGTTAGGAAGGAGCAGCCAACTCCGCAGGCCAAGCCCATCACCCAAGGAGCAAAGCTGGTCTAACGAGCACCCCGGCACTTGGTGAGGGCGCTGGCCGTATGCCTGGGGAAGGCCCCCGGGGAATTTCCAGATGGAATTCTTCCATTGGTTCCAAGTGGCAAGAGAGTAATGGAGCTACTGGGGCAATGGGAACTCCAGTTGGAGGAATCTGGTGGAATCTATTGGGACTTCCAACAGGTTGGCTGTCCAGGAAACACCTGGCGGGGGAAATAGCCAACTGCTGCCGCCACGCATGGAAATGCTGCCCATCTGCAAGATGCAACGATATGGGGAAACGCCAGCAGCGGTGCAGCCATCAATCATAAGGAGGGGATAGGACAGAGGTTTATAAAATCATGACTGGTGTGGAAAAATTGAATCAGGAAAAGTTATTTAATTATTCCCACAATATAAGAACTAGGGGACACCAAATGAAATTTATAGGCAGTAGGTTTAAAACAAACAAAAGGAAGATTTTTCTTCACTCCGCGCACAGTCAACCTGTGGAACTCCTTGCCAGAGGAGGTGGTGAAGGCCAGAACTTTAACAGGGTTCAAAAGAGCTACATAGATTCATCATGGAGGTTAGGTCCATCAATGGCTATTAGCCAGGATGCGTAGGAATGGTGTCCCTAGCCTCTGTCTGGAAATGGGTGACAAGGGAGGGATCATGTGAGGATTACCTGTTGTGTTCCCTCCTTCTGGGGCATCTGGTATTAGCCACTGTTGCCAGACAAGACACTGGGCTAGATGGACCTTTGGTCTGACCCAGTCTGGCCGTTCTTATGTTCTAATCTATCAACAGGGGTGGCCAAATTCCCAGTACTGCACCGTTACACGAATTGCTGGCTCTTTGATCCGTTGCCAGCACAGGCTCAGAGAGTGCCAGTCCCGACACAGGCTCCAGCCAGAGCCAATCCAATGCGCTCACTTTCCTCTCCACACCGCACACAACTGCCACGGAGCAGACCCGGGGCTTCGCTGATGTAAATGGACTTAGCCGGCTGTTCTTATAACACCGTCGGCGACTACACTCGGAAGAGCCGTTACCGTAAGCTGCCTTTCTCCCGGGGGATGGGGGAGGGGCTGGGCTCTTCGTGACCCACACAAGGCAACGTACAGGTTTGTCACATGCACAAGCAGAAGAGCCAAGGAGATGGGGTGGGAGTGGAGGGCAGCGAGCACCGGTGGGTGCTTTGGCCTGTCCCAAGCTCACACGCATGCTCGCTCCTCCCCTTCGGCGGCATCTGGATCTGTAGCAGGAGCACGGTGCAGCTGCCGCACGTGCCCCATTGAGCGCCGATCCCCTGGGAGGTGCGGCAAGCGTGGGACAGGATCTGCTTCCAAGCTTTCGTTTCGTTGAGCTCCCTCCTCTGCAGGAGCTGTCCCGGGTCCCTCCCGCTGGCCGCCGCTTCCTGAGTGGATCCAGTCGCCATCAGCAGCGGGAGCAAGCCCAGCTGCTCCTCTTGCTGTCTGAGGGGACGCTCCACTGCCAGACATGCCTCAAGCTGCTAGCCGGATGGTTGCAAGTAGGAGAGTGCCACCGGGTCCTTCCCACGGCACAGGCGGTGGGCCCTTGGGGGACCATCGGTCTCAGGGGTTGGGAGGACAAGAGCAATGGAGCCGCCTGACACAGGCTCTGGATTTCAAGCTAGTTGAGGAACTCGAAAGCGTTGGCCTCTGGGAGCAGGTCTGGGTCAGCCCCCCTGTCAGGGTGCAAGCCCCCACTGTGCCTCAGTGCCCCCTGACTGTCCTCATCTAGCCCCTCTCAGGGCAAGTTACAGTCTGTATGGGTTGCTCATCACTGGCAATGGGGTTATCTCTACTGCCCCGCTTACCTAAGCCGCGCTGTGATCCGCCTCCAAACCCTGGGCCTTGCCTCCGGCCCCTAGCCAGGGGAAGTCTTAGCTGGCCTTCTCCCAGCCCTTGCTGGCTATCCCCAGCTGGTCTCCCTCCTGGGAGCTCCTGCTTCCTCTGCAGTCAGCCCTTCACTGGCTCTCCTCTCTAAGCAAATTGTGCTTCTCTATATAGCTGCCGGCTGGGCCCTCACTAGCCTAACAGCTTCAGCTGGCCTCTCTGTTCCCAGCCCCGGCTCAGGGCCTGAGTCCTGGTCTTAAAAGGCCAGTGCAGGGCAGGCGCCCTGTCACACCCCCCTACATGGATTCCAGTGGCTAGGCCTGTCTCTCCTCTTGCTAATAGGTCAGCTGGACCCCCTGGGCTTGGCGCCCAGCAGAGGGGAGTGGCTGGCTTTCTAGAGGAGAAAAGGCACCTTTGGCAAGTCCGCTGTTTCCTGCTGCTTCTAATCTTGCTGGGTGTTGACTCATGCTGACTTTGCATCCCCCCCTCCCGCCCCGTTGCAATGCAAATCTGGCTGTGCTACCCCTGCCCTTGGGCTGGGGGGCGGGGGTGAATGCCTTTCAGCGGAGGTAGGGATGAGGAGGCACCTCCAGGCAGGACAAATCTTGGAGGAAGAGAAGAAAAGCCGACACGCAGCACTTCTGCACTGGTATGAATCCGATCCAGGATTTGGTAGGGGCAGAAAGCGGTTGCCATCTGGTAACTCCATGATGGGCTAGGAGCAATCCAAGGGCTCCTCAATTCCTGCTTAAGGATTCCACCCCAGCGCCAGCATTATGGGATATTGCAAACTGGGGCTAACGGGCGTGAGTGGCAGGAGCCAGAAGACCGAGGGAAAGGTGCCCTGGCAAAGCTGCATAGAGGAAGTTTGGCCAATCAACCGCAGCGGGTGGCCTTTGCACGCTCCATGGAATTTCACTCCCTCCAGCAATCAGAGGGGAAGAAATGAAGCCTTCCACTGTCAATGCTCCTTTACCTGGTGCCATTATGAGCCCCACAAGAATTGATACCTCGGTCTTCTGGCCCCTGCCACTCACACCCATCAGCCTCAATTTGCAATATCCCATAATGCTGGCGCTGGGGTGAAATCAGCATGAATCGACGAGAACTGGGCTTGTTTAGTTTGGAAAAAAGAAGATGGAGAGGGGACGTGATAGCGGCTTTCAGGTATCTCAAAGGGTGTCACAAAGAGGAGGGGGGCAAAATTGTTCTCCTGGGCCTCTGAGGATAGAACAAGAAGCAATGAGCTTAAACTGCAGCAAGGGAGGTTGAGGTTGGACATTAGGAAAAAGTTCCTAACTGTCAGGGTGGTTAAACACCGGAATAAATTGCCCAGGGAGGTTGTGGAATCCCCATCTCTGGAGATATTTAAGAGCAGGTTAGATAAATGTCTATCAGGGATGGTCTAGACTGGGTCCTGCCATGAGGGCAGGGGACTGGACTCGATGGCCTCTCGAGGTCCCTTCCAGTCCTAATAGTCTATGATTCTATGATTAAAAACACCGACTCCCCCCTCCATCTCCCATCTGGCCGAGGTTGCACAGACTGCCACAAATCACAGCTGCTCTGTGAATTATTCACCGCCTTGTTCATTATTCAGGGAAGCTGTGAAAGCCTCTCCGTGTCCTTCTCCGGATCCCGGCACCCCAAGCTGACAGAAGGTGTCGGAAAGTCATGGAGGCAGGTGTCAGCTCGAGCTTTCCTTGCTTCTGACCGAGGAGCTCACGGTGCCTGGTGGAAATTCTGAGGGATGTTGGGGAGCAGCAACTGGCCCGCCGTGCCGGCAGAGAGGTGACCAGGAAGCGATTAGCACCTCGCAGGCTATGCGCATGGAAGCAAAGAGCATTGCCAGCAGATCCAGAGATGTCATTATTCCCTTTTATTCGGCTCTGGTGAGGCCACATCTGGAGTATTGCGTCCAGTTCTGGGCCCCCCACTGCAAAAAGGATGTGGACGCATTGGAGAGGGTCCAGCGGAGGGCAACTAAAATGATTAGGGGGCTGGAGCACATGACCTATGAGGAGCGGCTGAGGGATTTGGGTCTGTTTAGTCTGCAGAAGCGAAGAGCGAGGGGGAATTTGAGAGCAGCCTTCAACTTCCTGAAGGGAGGTTCCAAAGAGGATGGAGAGAGGCTGTTCTCAGTAGTGACAGATGGCAAAATAAGGAGCTATGTGGTGGGAGAGGTCCAGGTTGGATATTAGGAAAAACTATTTCACTAGGAGGGTGGTGAAGCACTGGAATGGGTTCCCTAGGGAAGTAGTGGAGTCTCCATCCCTAGAGGTGTTTAAGTCTCGGTTTGACAAAGCCCTGGCTGGGTTGATTGAGTTGGGATTGGTCGTGCCTAGAGCAGGGGACTGGACTTGATGACCTTCTGAGGTCTCTTCCAGCTCTATGATTCTGTGATTCTATGAGTGAGAGCTCTGTCTGTTGTGCACAATTAACTTTGTGACACCTGCAAAGGATAGGGGTGTTTTAGCAACGGCTGCCATCCACACACACACACACACACACACACACACACACAAATCAATGGATCAAAATCTTACTTTGTGGAGGGTAAATGTTTTTGATTTTCTAAAATGGAGCATTTTTTTCACCAGAAGCCAACCACACTGAAAATCTGTTTGGTTTTCACTTTGTCACATTTTATTTTTCTCATTGGTTTGGGTTTCTTTGTTGAAAAAACTCAGGATAAAAGTGCCATAATGGTCCCAGAAAAAACAATTCGCCTTTTTTTGGCCTGTTCTACTGAGGCTAAGTCTCATTGGCGTCTGGTAACTTGGACTGGCAGCTGGAAATTTACAATAGCACCAAAAACTCGGGCAAATAATCTGCTTCTCTCTGCCCCTCCACTCCTGACCGAATCACTTGAACTGCGGTTCTGCTCTGGCCTGCGGGCCACAGGGCCGATTATCTCCGGGAATTCTCACACATGCAACGCCTCTGGATGAACCTACCAGCATCAGACCTTCTACAGATCCAGGGTCTGCTGTGGATTCGGGGGTCTCATCACGCAGAGAGAGGCTACAACACTGCACTCTGCGGGAACATGAGACTTGCATAGTGTAAAATACTATCAGCACGCCCAGAGACCAACGGGTAGGTTACATCCCGTATCCATCTAAGCCACTTCATTTAACAATCACATGGTGACCTTTTCATTGTGCAGTGTGTCTGCTGAATGGGGTTTTCTATATAGTTTTTTTTTTGCTCCAGCGAGAAGCAAGAGATAATTAATCTTGGGTGCTGGAACCTTAAAAATTAATGAGAGCAGCTTTAATCCTATCAGGGCTGCAAAATAATGGGCTGAGAGGAGCAGCTTTTGTCATCTGATATGCCTGGGGCAAACAGCAAGGATGCAAGGTGCTTCCCCGCTTCTCCCTTTTGAAGAGCAGGGGCTGTTTGGAGGGGGGTCTGGTTGAGGAGCGAGCTATTTGACAGGGAGGGCAGAAGGAGCCACTTTCACATACTCCGCATGACTTGGAGCCCATCATGCCTCGTTAGTTCCAGCGTTAGCTGCTAAAGAGCGGAAGATTCCCCACGTCCCTCCCGTAAGGTCCTTGTTATCCTGAGTTGTGTGTTGCGGAGAAAGGAATGGGCGGGAGGGGTGTTGTCAGCTGTGGAATAGACAGTTCAGCTGATTGGTTGTGCGCTCCCATGCTGCAGTGGCTGGTGTGGACCTAGAGCAGTGGTTCCCAAACTTTTCAGCATCACGCCCCCCTTCTTGATTTTTGAAAAAACCTTCACGCCCCCCCGCCCCAAAAAAAGCAGTAAAACTTGTTGAAAAAAAAAAAAAAAAGGAACTGAGCGGGGCAGCAAAACTTGATGGGGCGGGGGGGAGGCTGGGTCGCCTTGCACCCCCCTGGAATTTCTTCACACCCGCCCCCCCCCCGCAGGGGGGCACGCCCCCCAGTTTGGGAACCCATGACCTAGAGAGTGCTGAAGGAATGCCCTTACCCTGGAACAGGTGCAATGAGGTGTGGGAGGCGGGGTCTCTTTAAGGTTTCTGATTGGCCGAGGCCACCTCCCAGCAAAACAAACATTCCTTTGTAGCTGGCTGGCGCGGGTGGATCTTCCTGTTGGCTTCCTCAGCAGGCATGCACTCGGGACAGCCGTCCCCCCGCGGCCTGGGGCGCACTAGCCCAGTGAGAGGAGGGTCTCCACGGCTGCCACAGCAGCAGGTGCAGGAGGGCGAGGTCTGAGCCAGAGAGGGTGTCTTGAGCAGAAAGGCTAGAAGATCCACTAGCGGGCGTGTCTGGCCAGGACTTTCAGCACCACGCCATGCAAGTCTTCCAAAGACCAGTCCCCTCTGCAGCACCCCAGGGCTGGAGTGGAGCTCTTGAAGTCTCCCCAGGGGCGGATTTGCTCTGCCTGCGATTGGATAAGGGCTGTTGCGGGGTCCAGCGCCCCAGACAAAGGAACCGAAATAAACACGGATTCTCAGTCCATGAATGGTCAATGGATGCTTGCCTGGGAACTGCCCCCAGGGAGAGGTGCTCCGGCAAAGGCCCGGAAAAGGGACGGCCTTTGTGATCAGCAGGCTGGCTCCATCCAGCGCCAAAAACATGTCCGGCTGTGAGGTGCCCGCCCCGTCGCGGTCGAGATCTGGGTGTGGCCAGCCCAGTGGGGCTTTGTTGTGGGGCTATAACATGAGGAGTGAGGCAGAGGACAGCCCGAACTCCCCGCCCCACAAAGGCACCATGAGCTTTGGCGTGGCGGGAAGAGCGGTGTTTCTGTGGGGACAAGGAAAGGATCCTCGCCCTTTCTGTGTCAGAAGGACGCAGATGGGAGGTTCTGGCTCTGGGTGTCACCGGAAGCTCTGCTCCTTCTGACTGAGCCACGGTGGGTGCCGACGCAAAAGGCAGCGCCAGCCTTCCCCTGGCAGAGACACTCAGGCCTATCCTCAATGGAAAGATGCCCGCTCCAGGCGCAGGGCTGGCGATGAGGCAGACCGAGGCAAATCCAGCCCTTGCAGATGCGGCTTCCATGGGACGGGGCACAGGAGCGAGTGCTGTTTGGCAGTAGGGCGGCATTGCCGGGGGAGATGGCTGGAGCCCGCCCGGCACAGCCAGCCAGCTAAGGCCTCCACACAGACATTCAGAGGGGCAGGCCCCACCGTGGACGCCCTGCCCAGTGCTGGAGGGCGCAGTGGGTGTGGCAGAGCAATCTCCTAGGCCAGCTGTGGCCAACCCGTGGCTCGCGAGCTGTACACGGCTCTTCACCCCCCATCCCCCGTAAGTGCAGCTCGTGAAGATGCCCCCGCACCTCTGAAAATGGCCCCTGCCTCCCCTGTGCTCACTGGGGCAGGGGAGTCATCTGGTGCATCCAAAAAAGCATAGAAACGCTCTACTCACACTTCTTAAAGGGGCAGGCTTCTTCTTTTTTTTTTTTTTTGCTCTACAACTTTGCCCCAGATCTTCATCCGGAACGGGTTGGCCACCCCTGTCCTAGGCACTAGTGTGTGGCCAAAGCACGGAGAGAGGCGAATGTGGTTGCAGGGGGGAGGGGAATGGCGCTGTCTCAGGTCTCAGACATGAAACATTTCCCAAGGATTAGCCACGGGGCTGAAGGAAGGGGGCTCCGGCAGCGATCAGACAGCCAGAAAAAAGGGAGAGGAAAGATCATTACTGGCTCCTGGAGGAGCCCACACAGGTTAAATGCAACCGCCTCTGGGGAGCATAAGAGCGCAGTGACACTACACAGCTCTGTAGGGCCAACGAGGAACACAGCCAGCACGGCCTGGGTAACAATCCTTCCAGCCAAAAGTGCCTGGGCATCTTCCTCAATTGCAAGTGCTCGGGAGGTTGGTTTTCTGTCTCATGCAGTACACGGCATCCCCACATGTCTATCTGGCATTTCTGGCATCCCAGGTATGTGCCTTGGGAGTTGGACTCGGCCCAGCTCTTGAGAGCAAACAGCGTGACAGCCTGAGAGGCAGCTTGTCATAACTGTACCTAGCGCTGAACTAGTGCTTTCCCTCCGGGAATCCCCAAGGGCTTGACAAAGGAGGGCAGGGTCATTATCCCCATTTGACAGATGGGGAAAACTGAGGCCCCTGGCAGGTAAGCATCTTGCTCAAGATCCCCCCGCAGGACAGGCGGAGAGCTGGGAATGGAACAGGTTCTTTTTAGCCCACTCCCTCAAGCCCTACCAGCACGAATATGACTGCCACCCACTCCCGTAACCACACACACAGACCCAAAGCCCGGATCCATAGCCAGCAGGGCCTCCTCCCATGTCCTGGCAGGCGTGGAAAGACTTGAAAAGCAAAACAAAGGCTAGAAAAGGGGAGGGGAAGGAGAGAACCCCAGGCGTGGTGGGAAAGGGCTGGGAGGAGGTGGGATGGGAGGAGAGAGAAGGGATGAAAGAGAGAAGGAGGGTGGGGCCGGAGGTTTTTTATCACCAGAAACCAGAGAGACCAAAGCCGAGGTTCACAGCAAATGACAAATCACGCGGTGTCCGGTTAGCCCCCCGCCCCCCGCCGTGGGGGCGCCAGCGAAGGACGCGTGCGGGCCTTACCTAGCGTCACCTCGCTCTGCATGGGCATGGAGAGGGCAGGGTGCTTGACCTCACAGCTGAAGAGAGCCTCATTGTCTATCTGCGGGTTAAGCGTCCACATGAGCATGGCCCGCACCTCCACGGTGCCGTCGCTGATGGGGAGGTGCGTGTGGTGGAAGTAGTAGGTGGGCTCCATGTTGTGGACCCACCTCGGGAACTCCCGGCTCACCACAGTCTCTGGGATGACCTCTGTGGCCGGGCTGAAGAGAAGTCCCTGGTCAGGGGTGAGGCTTTTAAAGGGGTCCTCCGTGTAGGGCCGCCCGCCCCGGTCCTCCACGTCCAGCAGGGACAGGGACTTCTGCATCTTGGTGTCGTCCAGGTCGCGGTTCAGCAGGTTCCGAAAGGCGCGGCTGTCCTGTAGCCCGGCGGCGCTGGCTGGAGGCTCCAGCAGGGGTACCACCTCTATCAGCTCCCCGTCTCTCTTAAAATACACCTGCAAGGGCAAAGAGGGAGCGGCTCAGGTTACTGCCGGCCCCCCAGCCTGGGACCCAAAGATCCCCCACCCCCGTTTCCCAGACACAGCTGTGTGCAACCAGCATCCCCGAGATGGGGGACTCGATGGTGCTGCATTGGCAGCTTCTTTCTGCACCAATGAACTTGCTCCACTCTGACCTACGGGAGCCACTGGTCCCTGGGACTGGACAGTCGCTCCTTCCAACCCACACAGGACTTGGCCTCTGTCGGGCTGCCTGCCGGAGACACACGTGTCCACTAGGGGTCGCAGCAAACATGCCAAACCCGTCCCATCCAGGCTACCGATTGCTGGTTAGCATCTGCCTCCTGCCCCGGCTGGATTTCAACCAGCAACCTGGGTAGGCAGGACTCTGAGTCACACTGAGATGGACGCTGCCACCTTCAGACCTCCTGAGAGCCCAGCACCGGATCTACTGCTTCCCACGGGGATCTAAGCGGGCCTCATGCACCAAGGATCTAGGAGAACGGGCAAGTTAACCTGGTTAACAAGTTAGCTTCTACTTTCGTACTCCCTCTTGGTTTCTTCTGGCACTTCACCGCGAGACTAGAAAACCAGCCCTTCCCTCCGGCAGAGCTGAGCCGAGACTAGGACCGGGGGCCCGCTAACCGCTGAGCCAAAGGAACAGCCATGCTAGTAACAGGCACAAGAGAAGCTGCTGGATATTACCCAGAATGTCTCCCAGGAATACAAGACCCAACATGGCAGCAGGGAAGGACGACCAGGCAGCAGGACAGGGCTGAGTGGCCGGGGAGCCATCAGGGTGGAAGGCAATTTGGCTCCTTGAGGCTGCCTGCAGAAACTATTCACAGCACTGTCCTCACCCCACCTCGCCGTCCCCAGCCTCCTGACAGGATGTGTGGGCAAGGCGGGGAGGAGGGAGCCCGGGAGGGAGAGAGATGCATGCCGACAGGTGGAGGTGATGCTCTCTCTCTGTCAGGGCAAAGAGGAGCTGGAGTCTGAGTGAGGGGGAGTGTGTGCGAGATGCGGGTGTGCGACTGCAGCACTCACCGTGTAACGATGAGTGTGTGCGAGAGGATGAAGGACGGTTAGTGAGCAGGCGAGCGTGAGGGGGAAGTGCAGAGGAGATGAGGGCGTGTCAGAGAGGGGGTGGAGTGTATGTGGGGCGTTTACAACAAGAGCAGCTGAGTGCGTGTGAAGGTGGGTGTCTAGGACAGCTAGTCGGGTGTGAGGTGTGTGTCTCGTTGTGAGAACAGATGTGCATGTGCGAGAACAGATGAGTGTGTGTGTTTGGAAGGGTCTGGGTGGGTGTGAGTGAAGGCAAGCGTGGTTGCATGGCTGTTGTGTACCTGTCTCCCACACCTTTTCTGTTAGTGTGTGTGAGCTGCTGGAACAGGACTTAGCTCTCACTAGGTGTTTGTGCACCACTTGGCTCAACAGGGCCCTGGCCCTGGCTGCAGCTTCTAGGCACGACTGGGATGTTGCCCATGGTAGCAATTAATAAAGATGAGCCAGCGTGTGCGTGCAGAAGCGTGTGCCTCTAAAAGGTGAGCATACGCACAAGAAGGGGTGTGAGTACCTGTGAACGTGTGGGGAGTGGGCGTGTTTATCTGCGGCAGGAGCATGGATGAAGTGTGTGTGTGTGTGTGTGTGTGTGTGTGTGTGTGTGTGAGAGAGAGAGAGAATCGGAGAAGGTGTGTGTGTGTGTGTCTGGGAAGGTGCATGCATGTGCATGTGTGTATCTGGGAAGGTGAGTGTGTGCGCGTGTGTGTATGTATCTGGGAAGGTGTCTGTGTGTGTACGCGCACGTGTGTGTGTGTGTCTGGGAAGGTGAGTGTGTGCGTGTGCATGTGTGTGTGTGTCTGGGAAGGTGAGTGTGTGCGTGTGCATGTGTGTGTGTGTCTGGGAAGGTGAGAGTGTGTGTGATTCTGAGAAGGTGTGTGTGTGTATGAGAGTGTGTTGCCTGTGTGCAGGTGTGTCCGTGGTGTGCGTGGGAGGAAATGAAGGTGTGTGAGCAGGTGCGTGCATAGCTCAGGAGGGCAGCAGCTGTGCGTGTGTGAGCTGAGATCTCAGGCGAGTGTCCCTCACAGACACAACGCCTGCCCAGGGATTTTGAAAGCCTCTCTCTAGCAGACCTGTATTCCATTTCAAAGGGCTCCTTGAAAGCTTCTGAAGTCTCTGCGTAATGTAAAGGCTGCAGGACTCTTTGAAGATAAACGTTTGAAAAATAACAAAATATTTTTATTTAAATGCCTTAAACATTGGCATTAATCTGGGCTAACGCCTGATCCTTTGAGAGAGCAGAGAACCCCCTCGGTCTCCTCTGTGCGTTTACTGAAAGGAAAACCAGTCACGAAATAAGTTCAGGGCCTGCCTTCAAGGAAGCCTAGACAATAAAACCCATTGAAGCCTTTACCTGATGCACTGAAACATGGTCTTTGCTGTGCGCCTCTGTGTTCATGTGAGTGCAGAGCAAACCAAGGCATCTGACCAGATTTTCCTGGGGAAATGGGGAACCCGAGGGCTGGGAATGGGCAAAGGATCTTTCACGTGAAGGTGCCAGGCAGAACCCAGCCCGCGTTGGCAGTGAGTATGGAGCACACGAGAGATGAGTTTGGTGGATCTCTGCTCCACCCACACCTACCTTCCCACCTGTGCCCATCACTGCTACTTGAACCCTCTGCCATCCCACTTCTGCCACCACTACTGCTCCACCTATACTTAGCACTGTCCCCTCTCTATCCATACCTACAGCCCTACTCACTCCCTATTCCTCCACTGAACTCACCCCCACTGCTTGTACCTCCCACCTTCCTGGGGGCTGGCAATGTGGCACGGCCTTTCTCTGCCTTCCTCCAGGCAAAGGCAATTCTCCGGTGAGTTTGTGGTCACGCTATATCCCACCCGAGCCCCGCTCCTGCAACGCACATGCCTTTACACGCCCACCAGCATGTCCCATGGGGCAGCAGTGCCAGCAGAGACAGGGAATGGCTATTTTTACCTCTCATCCCACAGCAGGTCTAGAGGACCCCAGTGCACGGACCCCACTGCTGCCACCCACAGTGCTGGAGACCAGGAGGCAGCACAGCCTTCAACAGCCATCAGTAGGGGGCAACTGCTCCCATCTGTTCTCCACAACAGAAGCCTTTGGCCCTGCCTCAGAACCAGCATGGAGTGGGCAGTCACTGGTTTGGGTGCTCTGTGGCTACGTCTAGACTGGCATGATTTTCCGAAAATGCTTTTAACGGAAAAGTTTTAACGGAAAAGCACGTCTAGATTGGCAGGATCCTTTTCCGCAAAAGCACTTTTTGCGGAAAAGCATCTGTGGCCAGTCTAGACGCGGTTTTCTGCAAAAAAGCCCCGATTGCCATTTTCGCGATCGGGGCTTTTTTGCGGAAAACAGTCCTGTGCTGTTTACACTGGCCCTTTTGCGCAAAAGTCTTTCGGAAAAAGACTTTTGCCCGAACAGGAGCAGCATAGTATTTCCGGAAAAGCACTGATGATCTTACATGAGATCGTCAGTGCTGTTCCGGAAATTCAAGCGGCCAGTGTAGACAGCTGGCAAGTTTTTCCGCAAAATCAGATGATTTTGCGGAAAAACTGGCCAGTCTAGACACAGCCTGTGAGTGAGCAAGAGTTGGCTTTCATCAGGGAAGTGACTAGGAGTCCACCCGCCAGCTCTGCCGATGAACCTCACACCCGACCTCGACTGCTCACTCCCCGGCCCATTCTCCAGCCAGCTTTGATTGCAGTGACGCAGGCGCATGGTACATGGCAGCGTCCCCATGGCTTGTAGATAACGTTGCTGCTCCTGATTTGATATTGTGCCAGCTGCAGGCTCTGCAGATGCCACTGCACCATCCTGGCAGTACCCATCCTGCAGTGCATGCACAGTCGCCTGCGTGGCATGAGCAGATCTGGCAGGCCTGGCGAGTCGGGCGGCTCGGCAGGCAGGCTGAGCCAGGGACGCAGGGCAGGAACCAGAGCGCCGCGGTCTGTACTCACCGTCGGGGCGGGCTTCCCTCCGGAGACGATGCAGACCAAGGTGAAGTTCTGAGCTTGGTAGCGGCTGAAGGGAGCAGGCGTGTCCGCAGCAATGACGGAGATGGAGATGGGAGGAGCTGCGGGGGAGAAAGGCCGGGCTGATTATGAATGGGCCGTGCCGAACAGAGACTGCAAGGCTCACTAGCCGGGACTGGGACAGGACCGTGCAGCTGGACGGGAGAAATGGGCCAGGACAGGGCTCCACATACAAGATCATGTGGAGATTCAGTGCTCCCTCCCACAGCCGCTGCCCCCCACTCCCGCCATGTGTACCACACAACTGCACACACACACACTTCCTCTGACACACACGTCCCACAAACACAGGCACAGACCCACTTCCCCCCATGCAACCATAATCACATGCATGTACGCGCTGCGCACACATGTATGCCCAACAAGGCTGTGTTCCACATAGTGGTAGAAATGTAGCCGTGTTAGTCTGGTGCAGCTGAAACAAAAAACAGGACTGTGTAGCACTTTAAAGACTAACAAGATGGTTTATTAGGTGATGAGCTTTTGTGGGCCAGACCCACTTCCTCAGATCAATAGTGGAAGAAAATAGTCACAACCATATATACCAAAGGATACAAATAAAAAAAATGAACACACATGACAAGGACAAATCACATTTCAGAACTGAAGGGGGATGGAGGAATTTGATCTGAGGAAGTGGGTCTGGCCCACGAAAGCTCATCACCTATTAAACCATCTTGTTAGTCTTTAAAGTGCTACACAGTCCTGTGTTTTGTGTTCCACATAGGCAACCCAACCAAGTCTGTGTACATGCAGCCATACACTTGTATCCACACATACACAGTACCACATGCCAACATGGGAATCCCCCCATGTCCCGATAAATGACCGAGATCCAATCTATTCCCATGCCAGATCTCCCACACCCTGCCCCTCACACCCCACACCAGGGTCGGCCCACAACGTTTTGGTACCTGAGGCAGGGAGCTCAAATGGGCCAAAACTTTGAAAGGGCTCAATTCTGCCTTCTTCCTGTTCGACTCTCTTGGTACTGCTCTGCTACCTACTTATGCACCAGCAGCAGACACAATTTTCTACACTCTGGGTCCTAGTGGCACCCCCACAGCCTGGCACCTGAGGCGGCCGCCTCAATTCACCTCATGGTACGGCCAGCCCTGCCCCGCACTGCACACGTGTACAGAATGCACGGCGTGACCTCCCTAGACACACATGCTTTCTAGCATAGAGAGCCATCCTTATACGCCCCTTTTCCCCACCTTCTCAACCCTCCCCCTTGTTCTGCACACCCGGCTCTCAGTTGTGTTGCAGAGCAGGTAGGCGTTAGCAGCGTGTGCAATTGAGCAAATTCATTGCCGACTGAGTGTTACCAGTTGGCCAGACTGGGACACCGCCGTGCCCTGACCAAAAGCGAGGCCTCCTCGGTCTCCTCCCCCGCCACTGCCGTAGTTACTCGGATGCATGAGGCCCAGCATCATAGCGAATGGCTCTTCAGGCATCTCCCCTGGCTCCTCAGCCCATCCTGAGCCCTGGGCTGTTCTAGCCAAGGGTATGTCTACACTAGCCCCCTAGTTCGAACTAGGGAGGCTAATGTAGGCATTCAAACTAGGGTGCTAGTGTAGCTGCGGGTAGTTAGTTCGGACTAAGGGGGATTTAAAAATTGAGCCCAGACAGGAAGATGCAAATAAAGCCAGGGATATTTAAATCCTGGACTTCATTTGCAACTTCGAATGCCTACATTAGCCTCCCTAGTTCGAACTAGGGGGCTAGTGTAGACATACCCCAAGGCTACATCTACACTGGCATGATTTTCCGGAAATGCTTTTAACAGAAAAGGTTTTCTGTTAAAAGTATTTCTGGAAAAGCGCGTCTAGATTGGCAGGACGCTTTTCCGGAAAAGCACTTTTTCCAGAAAAGCATCCGTGGCCAATCTAGACGCGCTTTTCCGCAAAAAAGCCCCGATCGTCATTTTCGCAATCGGGGCTTTTTTGCGGAAAACAGTACTGTGCTGTCTACACTGGCCCTTTTCCGTAACAGTTTTCCGGAAAAAGACTTTTGCCCGAACGGGAGCAGCATAGTTTTTCCGGAAAAGCACTGATGATTTTACATTAGATCGTCAGTGCTTTTCTGGAAATTCAAGCGGCCAGTGTAGACAGCTGGCAAGTTATTCTGGAAAAGCAGCTGATTTTCCGAAATAACTTGCCAGTGTAGACACAGCCCAAGAGACTCTGGCCTGGCTCCCACCACTGACTTTCCAGTTCCCAGGAGATGGCCTTCCTCCAGGCACTAGCCACTTGAGGCAAGGTGGGCCGGCAGCCTCTCTACCCCCCGGGGTGTTTTCTGAGCACACGTTCCACCAAAAATCTTTTGGGATTCCCATGACTCTCTTTGGAGCAGGAGGCTTTGTCTGGGGGTTTCTGCTCCCAAGCCCTTGGTTTCTCAACCTTTGACCTCACTCCTGTCCTTGCTTTTTTTGCCCCAAGCCATTAGCTGAGCCTCTGGTCTTTGGAGCGCCTCCCTTTCGTGAGAGAGGCCCAGCCCACAAGGATCCCATAGGCTAGCTTCAGAGAGGGATGGGTTCGACAAACCTCGCTAACTCTGCGTTCGTTATGAATTGCTACCTCCTTTGGGGTAAGGTCTTGGTGCCCACCCAAGATCAGGGCCCCACGAAGCTGGGGTGAAAAACTTCCTAACCGTCAGAGTGGTGAAACACTGGAATAAGTTGCCTAGGGTGGTTGTGGAATCTCCATCACTGGAGATATTTAAGAGCAGGTTAGATAGGCATCTATCAGGGATGGTCTAGATAGTACTGGGTCCTGCCGGGAGGGCAGGGGACTGGACTCGATGGCTTCTCGAGGTCCCTTCCAGATCTAGCGTTCTATGATTCTATGTGACAAAGGGTGGGCGAGAGCGCAATTGTCCTCAGTGCACAGATGGAGAATCGAGGCATGGAGAGATTCAGTGACTGCCCGTGAGGCTCTGGCACAGCTGGGACTAGAACGCACAGCGCCCGAGGACCGATCCATCGCCCCAGCCACACGGCCCCCTCCCTGCTCTGGCGTGCTGCTTTCCTTTAAAAACCCGTACGTGCGACAACAGTACTAATACCCTCGCAGGCAACCTGGCCCTGGCTGGGCCTTGCCCCAGAAAAGGGTCCGCTTCTAGTTCGGGTGGTTGTGGAGGGAAGCGTCAGCATGTGACTGGGCGTGACCGAAAGGCTAAGAAGAGCCGTTGTGGCCGGCCGTACGACCAGCTAATCATGAATGGTGCTCACTTGGCCTGCTGCCCCCTTCAGCCAACGCCCCCCGCACGTCGCAGACACTGCCGGGCTACGTCTAGACTGCATCCCTTTTTCGTAAAAGGGATGCAAATGAGACACATTGCAATTGCTAATGAAGCGGGGATTTAAATCTCCCCCGCTTCATTAGCATAAAAATGGCTGCCGCTTTTTTTTCGGCTCGGAGCTTTGCCGGAAAAAAGCGCCAGTCTAGACGCGGATCTTTCAGAAAATAAAGCCTTTTGCGAAAGATCCCGTATCCCTTATTTAGCAATTGCTTCATTAGCAATTGCGATACGTTTAATTTGCATCCCTTTTACGAAAAAGGGATGCAGTCTAGACGTAGCCAGTCAGTATTGCTAACCGCCCCTTACCGGGGGGCAAGTGGAGACACAGGCCTTGTGATCAGCAACAAAATGCCAGCACAATGGGGGGGAGGGGCTATTGTTTGCTGACGGGCAGGGCCTGATTCTGCTCTGAGCCTCTCTCTCCGCCCTCTTTCTCTTTGCCTCCGCAGCGTGATTCTGCTCCGGGCCCAGCGCCCCCTTCGCCAGCCAGAGCGAGACAGTGGGCCAGGGCCTCTGCTGGCGTAACTGGCCATTGCATTCCTGGTGACACCCGGATTCACACCAGCTGCGGACCCGAGTCTTTCTCTGCAGATGTACGAGGCTTAGCATGTGCTGGATGCGACATACAACGAGAACTAGGGGGTCCCACTGAAATCGGGGGCCGAAGCTTGTAAACCGGAGAGGGGTCCAATGGAGAACAACAGATCGGAACGCCACGGTGGTGATTGTTACAGCATGGGCCTGCCCCCGGAAAGGCTGAGCCACATTCCCCATCAGCACTACACCCGCACAATCCAGCTAACCTGAGCTCCGCCAGAGCACTCCCTGAAAACAGGTCAGCGCGGTGGCGCCTGGAACCAAAGCAGAAGAGAGGGAAGAGACGTAAAAAGAGGCTGCAGTGAAAGCCAAGGGGCTAAACTCTGCGGCCAGGGGAAGAAACCCCTCCCCAGGCCTCCGCCCTGAGCAACACACCACGACTTTAAAGCAGTTTTAACCCCCCCAGCGGATGGGAGGCGTCCTCTAGAGAGAATTCCCAAAGCCGAACCAAACCGAACAGGGCGAGAAGAAAGCAAGCGCCAGCCCTCTGGTTTATGTGAAAATTAAATATTGAACTGAGCTATAACGCAGCCGAGCTGGGGCCCCAACTGACAGGAGAGATAAACGCAAACTGCCGCATCTGTAGTCGGCAGCAATGGCTCCTTTTATGTGGCAGCTGCTCTGTGGTATGTGCAAGCCCTCCTGCTGCAGGCTTCCACCTCCCCACGCACGCCGGCCCCTCCCGCCAGTTAATTACAGCCACGCGGAAAACTTTTTATGAGGGCTTGTAAATCCCTCCTCTTTCTCCCTCCTCCCCCAGGGGTTGCCTCTCCTGGGCCGTTAGCTCGCCGGGGAGAGGAACGTCTCAGGAGGGACGGGGGCCCGCCACCCCATCGCGCCTTCATCCATTCGCCTCACGTGCTCCTTGGAGCTCCCGTCTTTTATGGGCCAGTAAATCAACACGCACTCCCCTCTCCCCGCCTGGGAGAAGCTGCTTCATGCCACTTCCCCTCTGGGACGCGGGAGGAGAAGCCTGGTGACCGCTTAGAGCAAAACCACCGGAGACCCAGCATCGGCTTCTCTCATGAGCGATTGTCTCATGAGGCGTATGCTCCGGGGCCCTCACGGATGGGGTGCTGGCCTCAGGAGGCCAGGCGGAGCCAGGACGGGCAGGGCAGCACTGGGCGGTGGTAGAACTAGCTAGCGCGGTTAGCGGGATGGGAGCGGGATCACGGCCTGCTCTGATTGGTGGCAGGGAACGGTGGCACCCTCTGATTGGTGACAGGAGGCCGCCGGTGCTCCTCGGCATCACAGAACCGCTGGGGCTGCAACTAGTGTCGGCCTGTCGCTAAGCAGGTCCAGGCCGTGGGCTCGGCCAACCTCACTGAGCGGGGTGTTTGTTCAGCAGTTGCGTGGGAGATGCGCCAGGGAAATCCCAGCGGCTGCAGGCAGTGGGCAGTGCTCTTCTTGATCTTCCTGTATTGGACCGCTCCCCTGGCTGGGCCACGTCCGCAGCCAGAAGTCGGGGCCTCGGTGTCTTCTGCAGAGGGAACGAACCACAGCTCACCCTCACGCGTACACGGCAACATCCCGGGGTCCTTGGCTCAGACGTCCCCCAGGAGCTCTGCCTGCGTAAATCCTAGCAGCTAACACCCACTTTGCCATTGGCAGAGGCTCAGCCTGGAAAAACGTCTCAGCTTTTGCTTCTAAGGCAGAATAGTCGCAGGCCTGTATGCAGGAATTTGTGTGTGTGTGGGGGGGGCGGGTACAAGCCATGGGAGGGGCTGGTGGCTGCCCGCCCCTGTGGCCCAGCCCCACTCCCAGCCCTGCTCCTGTAGGGGGTGGATCAGCCCCAGACTTCCCCTGGCCGGTCAGAGCACAGAGAAGGGAGGCTGGGGCAACACGCCGCCCCAACCTCACACTTACCTGAGAACCACAGAGGGTGGGTGCATTCGCACCCCCCTGCGTACGGGCCTGAGTCTCCATTAGCAGCCACCCCCACTTGTGGAGCATCGCAGGGGCCATATAATTGGTGGGGTTGCTACCGGCCAATGCCAGCTGGTGTAAATCAGCATAGCACTGGTGAAGTCCAAGAAGCGAGGACAATTTGCACCAGCTGACGATTCGGGCCCGTGTGTTTTTCCCAGGCAGACGCTCTCTAGCTGGATTTCCAGAGGCGGAATGCTTCCATCCAGTGAATACGCGCTTGATGTTAAAGGGTTTTTTTCCTCCTAATAAAATAACTTTGCAGCCACAAACCAAGCAGATTGTTCCACTCGGCAGTCTCCTGAGAGGCGTCTCCTGGGCGGTAGTTTGGTCCGTTCTGGCTTGAAAGAGCAGGCGGGATGACCCTTGCCTGGGTGCTGACTTCCCGGTGAGCCCACGTTCCTCTTCCACGCCAGGCAGCCCCATGTTGGGAAGGCTCCTCAGTTCTTACCCAAAGGATTTTCTGCTCTGCCTGTCTCACAGCAGACGGATGATTTCCCAGAGCAGCGCCTGTCCCCTGGTGGTTAGCTGGGAACATGAGGGACTCGTTCTGTTTCGCTTGGAATACTTTTCTGACTATGCCAGGCAAACAAATGGCCCAATTATTATTATTTATAGCACAGCAGTGCCTACAGGCCTGGACTGAGATCAGGGCCACATTGTGCTCAGTGCTGTACACACAGGTGGTGACAGAGAAAGCCCCTGCCCCAAAGAGCTTACAACCTAAGCCACAGGGCAGGAAGGGAAAACAGAGGGAAATTACTTGTCCAAGGGCACCCAGTAGCCAGTGGCACAGCCAGGAGCAGAAGTCGGATCTCCTGAGTCCCAGCCGAGTGCCCTAGCCACTACATTGTTAGTTTCTATGAGCTGATCTGTACCATTAACTCCTGTTTGCTTACAAGCCAGCACTACCACTGGATGTAGACAGGCAATGTCCCTTCTAATTTGTCCCACCTGATGTGCGGAATACATTTTGTTATGTACACTGAGTCATGTACAGATGTGCACCACCAGTGGAAACACATGCTGCAAGCTGTGGTCACTCTGCTAACCAGCTGGGCGGCATTTGAATCTCTCCTGGGTGGCCGCCCAAGCGCTCAGCTTACAGGGAGCACGGCAGACGGGAATCCTGCCTCTCTCGGACTTACCGCCGCTTAGGAAGAGGGGAGGTGAGAACCTGAGCGGAGGAGAATTCATTCGGGGAGCTGCGTGTCTCATCCTGGCACTAGTTAAGGTGTGTGTTTGTGCTCTGGAGAGATAGGGCCTGTGCTCGGGGGGGAGGGAAGGGGGCTTCCTCCTCCTACCACCCGTCTCCCGAGGGGACATGCCCAGTTCCACACAAACAGCAGAAAGCACCTTTCCTCGCCTCTCCCGGGGACGCTCCCCTCCCAGCCCTGCGAGGACAAATCCGGCAGTTATCCCAAAGGCCACAGCTGCATTGATGCCCCTAAGCCGAATTCTCCACAGCCGGCAAAAACTCACCCAGGTGCTTCTGTCACAGCAGGGAAGTTTCACTGATGCTCCTTTCTGGCAGAGGGAGGAAGGAGAATAGAAAAATGCAGGGGAAGCACCAAAGGGAATTTGGTTCCTTTGTCTCCACTGATACCTGCAGCTTCACTCAGCTCTGACAAGGCTGCCCACGGAGGAGCCTGGTTTGGGCAGGGAGACTGTAAAACTCCTGTTTGTTTAGCTGGCCTCTCCAAGTTCCCAGGGCTTGCACAGGCCTGGAACCTCACGGTGAGCTGTGAGGCCAGATTCGGTTCACAGATACATCAGTTTCACACTGAGCAGCTCCACGGTTCCAGATACGAGGGCCTCTGAGGTACGTCTACACTAAAAAAATGGCCGTTTTTGCCCGCCGCGCGCCCACACCTCCAGCGCGTTTTTGCACAAATAAATTGACAGTAAATCAAAAGCACAGAGGGGTTTTTGCGGTGTAGGTTGTGATGGGGTGCGGTCACAGATTGGGGTGCGGTCACAGATGACCCCTCGGGGGTGCTGACATGGCCACTGCCACTCGGCTTCTCACTCTCTGGGGCTCGCCCGGTCTCCCCCCAGCCAAGGCCCAGAGCTGAGGTCCCTGCCCCCACCGAGAAACAGCGCAGACACTGAACCACTTCAGATCCAAAGAGAGTGCAGTTTAGGGCCCAGCCTTCTGCAAGAGCACTCCCCAGATGGGACCAACCCCCAAAGAATTAGGTAAGCCCCCTTCAGCAATGAAAGGGGGAATGTGCCGCATGCAGTCACATGGGTATTTCTCTTTCTACGAGGAATAACTCCTTTTTGTGCAAGAGCTCTGGAGCAAAAAGGGGTGTGGACGGGCAACAGGGGATTTGGGGGCAAAAAGAGACCATCGACAAAAGCACAGGTGCCCTGGTGGCTATTCTGCGAATAGCAATCAGAGCTTTCTTTCAAGTCTGGATGCTCTCTTGCTCAATAACGCATTGCTTTTGCGATGCGCTTTTGCAGCGTGGACGTGCTCTTGCGCAAGAAGTTTTTGCGGGAGAGCTCTTCCGCTAAAAGCTTCTTGCGCAAGAAACCTGCAGTGGAGACGTAGCCTGAGTGCAGAATGCCGACCAGAGTCACTCACTAGAACCCACGGGCTGGCTGAGGCTTGACATCTCCAGACACAGGGACAGTGGGGCACAGAGTGGAGGGATTGGGTGGAACAGCGCCGGAGAGCACAAAAGGGCTTTGCCCTCCCCTCTCCTGTCTGTGTTTGAGCTCCCAAGAGGAGAAAGGAAAATCCACCCAGGTTCCCAACAGCAGAGAAGGGGCTTGTGTGTCTTTGCGTTAGTCCTATGGGGAATCTTCTTTCCAGCAACGAAGCTCTTGAAATAATACGGAGCTAAAGCATCAGCCAATAAAGAATTTTGTGGGGATCTTCACATGTTTTACCTGGGGCAGGGACTTTACTGGTGTTAATGCTAAGGCAAGCAGCCACCGGACAGCTGGTACCAATAGATAGCCGTGCATGTCCTTGAGACTAGGAAATGAACATCACCAAGTGTTAATGTGATTATGTCTCCCTCTAGTGGTCAGACAGTTCCCTTAATAAGCGCCTGCTACTTGTTTATACTTAGGAGTGAAGTCATTTCATGTTTTGGTGCAAAAGGTTGCCAGTTCGATCCCCCTGTCTGCATCGATGTGGCCAGGGGCTCTTTACAATGTGGAAAGACCACATTGATTCCAAGGACCAGAGCAAATAAGCAGATTCCTTTCCCTAGGAGAGGCCCAATCTCACCTGGAATTAGAAGACAGGGAAAGAGATGGAGTAAGCGCCTGCTACCGATTTGATGACCCATGCAATATAGACATCTTGAATGACATGTTTTGCAAAGTACAGACCCCAGTGTCATGGAATGCGGGGGTTCTTGCAGCTTTCCTGGAAATATCTAGGATCAGACAGCGTTGGTGGGAGAATATCAAAGTAGACAAACATCGGGTGGTCTCAGGCAGGCCTTATGCGGGTATGTAACCCACACACCAAGTGTGGTTCACTGTCTCATGTAGTGGCTCTTAGACCACTTACAGTGAGAGATAAGAACAAGGGAGCTCTATAGCCTAAGCTGAGAGCCAGCTGGCTTTTAGTTCAAGTGGTAGAGGCTTCTACACTCCACTCTAGAGGTCCCAGGTTCAAATCCATTTGGTGGCAGTTACATGTATTCTTCCATACCTGGAAATATCTTCTCCATGTGCCAAAGACCATTCCCAAGAATCCATTCCAGCGTGCTGTGAGGCGTGCACCCAGCGACACAGCTATGGAGTCACATTGAGTAAGGCAGCCGATTCTATAGGTGACTCACGACTGTTATGAGCATTCATCACAGACTCTTGGTGGTCAGAGCTACCTGACCTGGCAGAGGCCACTGGGGAAAATGAAGATCTCCTTTCTTATGACAGCCAGCTGGGTGGGGAGCAGAGCAGGCATCCGGAGAGACCTGGACATGCTAAGACTGCCGGGGAGAGCGCTGGCTGTGGAATAAAGGATGATGAAGCCACTCTTCTGTCTCAGGACAGATGACAGGAGCTTGCTGCTCAAGATGAGACAGTCCGTCATGTCAAAACCTTCTTCTCCGTCACCTTTGGTAACAAATAACGTCCTCCCGATTCCGGCACCAGAGTCAAACCCATAGATCTGTGTCACGGTGGGAGAAAGATGGACGCGGCACCACAGGAGAGAAATGGCTCCAGATAGCATGGCAGAAGGACAGGAGATGGATATAGGGACAGCACATTACGGCCACATGCAGGAAATACAGACACCCAAGCAGAGGAGATGTGAGAGTTTTAAATAATCCAGCTTCCCCAACCTCGCCGGGGAACATGACAGCTGCTGAGCAGCCGCCCTGTGGAAGATTTGTGCTGGTTTAAGCAGCCAGACCCAAGTTTGTTTTTGCAGGCTGAGGGATAATAAAACAGAAGCACTCCATCATCAGACAGCTGCTGCCAAGCCCCTCTGCTCCAAGGAGCCCCGGGGATTATCTTTCAGAGTCTGGTAACACCCATAGGGCCTGAAGGAGAGGAGGGGCCCATGACAGTAGGCCGATGGTGGGCAATTATTTTCACAGGAGGGGGCACTTAATGAATTTTGGTACGTGATCATGGGCCAGCTCCACCACCCAAGAAGGGGCAGGGCCTTGGAGCAGAAGGGGCGGAGCCTTGGAGCAGACGGGGCGGGTCCTTGGAGCAGCCTCCCACCAGAGTTCTCTGGGTCTGAAGGCTTTGAATTAAAACACAGCAAAGGCTCCTGGCCCTGCTGCTCCTGTGTTGCCTGGCAGCCCCCCGGGATTGCTGCGGCTATTTAAAGGGTTCATGGCTCTGGCCCCTGCCAGGGTAGCACCACATGCAGGAGCCCTTTAAAAAGCCACAGCAACCCCAGGCGGCTTCCAGGCAGCACAGGAGTGGCGGGGCCAGGAGCTGTGAGCTCTTTAGCTGCAATTGAAAGGACTTGAGGCCCTGCCGCTACCAGAATAGCGCCATGACCAGGCGCCGGGAGCCATTTAAATAGGACCCTGATATAAACAGAAAGCGGCCAGATGCAGTCTGCAGGCCAGCTCAAAGCGTTAGGCAGGCTGGATCCAGCTCCCGGCTGCATCTTGCCCAGCCCTGCAGGAGGTGCTGTGTGCACACAGGGTAAGAAAGAGTCCCAGCCCCAAGGAGCTCCCAGCTGCCCATCGGAGACACAGAACACGCTTGGGAGAAGGGCAATATTCCCACCCCTATTTTAGCAGCTGGGGAGACGAGTCCCAGACGGATGAAGTGACTTGCCCAGGCTCAATTAGGGAATCTGTGGCTGAAGCAGGAAACGAACTCCCCTTTCAGGCCAGCACCGTCACCACAAGCCCACCCAGCCAGTAAGAAATGCAAACGCAGGGTCCAGCTGCCTCCCAACGCCTGGGTCCAGAGAGGATCTTTCCGTTGCCAGTGGCTGGGTAAGGCCCTGTCACATTACTGGATTTTGAGGGGAGCAGCCAGATCACTGCTGCACCCATAGGTGGGGGTGTTGGCCCCAGAAATGGTATAAAAGGGGGCCATGTGGGGTGTTGAATAGAAGCTTACTGTCTGCTAATCCTATGTACGCTGTTCATGTGATTGTATAATGTCTGTGTGTGTAGTTAGGAGTCTGTAATCTGTGTAGCTACTGAATATTTCCCTGCATGTGGTTGAGCATTGGGCAGAGTCTGGCCTATGGACATGCTAATTAGCGAGGCCCTGTGGGACAATGGCACTCAATGGGCCAAGGACACACCTAAAGAATGAGTGGTGACTCATGCCTAAGGGCTACCAGCAGGGAACACAGGAATAAGCCAGGTGACCTGCTGTAGCCAAGAAGAGACCAGGAAGGAGGGATAAATAGGCTATGTGGTGGACTCCATCTCGGTTCTCAGCTCAGCACTTCATCCCAGAGGCAGAAATGCAGGGATCGAATTGCCGGAAAAACCTGTGGACCCATCCTGGTCCTAGGATGTGCAACAAGGACTTTTAAACCAGCAGCTGTAACATCTCTGCTACAGCCTGCATCGAGACCTGGGAGATTCGGTGCATGTAATGTACAATTCTTTAACAACCTTACTCTCGTGCTTTTCTTTATTATAATAATAAACCTTTAGATGTTAGATGCTAAAGGATTGGCCCAGCGTGATTTGTGGGTAAGGTCCAAAGGGTAAATTGACCAGGGATCTGTGGCTGGTTTCTTGGGACCGGACAGAACTTGTTCGGGATAGGTGGGATTGGGTGCTAGGACCCCCCACCTGTGTATGAGGCCCGGGGCCATCTGGGGCACGGATATTGCTGGGGTGTCGGAGGGGTTTTGCTTGGGAGGCTTCAGGCAGGCAGCTGAAGCGCTCTGTGGGACTGGTTTGTGGCCTGTTTGGAGAGGTTACTAGTCTGGGGGCTGTAAGGAGCCCCGGATTTGAGCAATTCGCCCTGAGCGGATGCCCTCAGCAGTGCCCAGACCCGGCCCGGTCTGTCACACCCCGCTCCTACCAGCCTGGAGCTGGGGTGATCAGCCCCTCGCACTCAATTCCCGGGCAGAGTGAAAGGAGCACAAGGATCCTTGCTAGAGCTTCCCTGGGAGTCCACAGGACCCAGGAAATCCCCAGGCAATGGACGCTCGCCCGGCCTCCGTCTTGCTGTGACAGCCGCTCGTGGCAGCCAGTTCCACAGGCCGGTGACGTGCGACACGTGTTGCTCCTAGACTGCCCGGCCGTGAATGCCAACACGGTGCCCCCTTCGCGGGACCCTGGTCCTCACGGGTAAAGCTGCTCACCAGCACTGTGAAATAGACAACCCCACAGCTCAGCTAAAACCACCCCAAATCAGCAGCTAAGGCAGCCACGGCAAAGGGGGGCTCCAGCCAGTGGGCCCTTGCAGCCCTGCTCCGGCCTCGCTCGGACAAAGGAGACAGCAGGTAACCGGAGGGGTACGAGTCTCTGATTTTCAGGAACCCCGGGCCAGACTGCATCGCACCACTGACGTCAATCAGCTAGAGGATCAAATGCCCTGCGTGTTGTCAGAACTGGCATCTCTCCTGAACCCAGTTAGTACCAGACAGATTCTAATAAGGGAGACGCTGCTTCGCTTCTCATCAGCAATTAGCGCCGGCCATATGGGAGTGGCAAAGCGCTTTCTCACTGCCTGCCTCTCTCCCTCCCTGTGCTCCCGTGTTGCTTGTAACCTTCCCCTTCTCCTCCTTAAATCACCCTTCCCTCCCCAGCTGTGGCCCGCAGACCGGAGTCACTTATCACATGCAATTAAAGGTGCCATCCGGAGGAAGGAAACTTTACTTAATGCTGAGACCTCTAAATTTAGAGCCAGCCGGCGGGGAGTTGTAAAGCATCTCTGCTGACCTAAGACATGTCAGAATTTAATGATGTAGCTGTCAGCCATGCCCAGGATGAACTCGGAGAGACTGGGAAAGAAAGCGAACGGAGAACAAAGACCATTCCCACCTCTTGGAGAGGTTCTACTTTTGGTCTCTCTGTGGGAGCAGCGCTGATCAGAGAGGAGAAATTTTGCCCTGAGTTTGCTTCTGCCACCAAGGGATCTAGGAAGGGAGGACTGAGAAAAGGAAGGGGAGTTTCTCTTGGATTCTGCAGAATTCGTGACTTCAGATGAGAGGAGGCTGTGTTCATTGAGGAAAGACGGTGGAGATGCAGGAGAGGTCAAGAGAACTGGATCTATTCCTGGCTCTGCCACAAAAGAGGTCTCACCTGGGCACTTTGCGAGGTGTATTGGTCCATGGTAGAGATCCTCAAGCAGGACCAGGGCCCCGATGGGAGGTGATGGTCTTGAAGGGAGGCCAGCCCCTGACACAGCAAGGAAGGAAATTTGAAACCACAGTTGTGCTTACTCAAGGTTGCAATGCTGTAGATGGCAGCAAAATCCCTCCCTTATCCCCGGGAGTGATCATTTTATGTCCTGAAGCATAAGATTTGATTGACCCTATTATCCTAGTTTGCATAGCTTGCATAGCCGCAAATGTTATTAGCAGTCATAAAATTACCCAGGCCTTTTTAGAATCCAGCCACAGGAGCTGTCTCCATGACCTCGCCGAGCAGTGAATCCCCCAGCTTCAGCACACACGGCGTTAAAGTCGTCGTTCCTTTTACTGGGCCCACGTTTTCTGCTCCTTCGTTTCATTCCAGCCTCCACCTGCTCTTCAGTGCGCAGGGCAAGGTGACAGGGAAAAGCGGATGTGGGTCAGTTTTCACAGTGTGCTTCCTGCTTGCTCGAGTTCTTCTCCTGCCAAATCATCTTTGGCCCAGATTTTTTCAAATGAAGGGGACCAAAGTCAGGAACCTGAACCACAGTTCCCTGTAAGCTGAGCGCTTGGGCAGCCACCCAGCAGTTTCACATGCTGCCCAGCTGATTGGCAGAGCGCCCACAGCCGGCAGCATGTATTCCTGCTGGTGGTGCACATCTGCACAGGCCTTGGAGTGCATACAATTTATTCTGCACATTGCTGGAAAAATTAGATGGAACATTACCCTGAACCCAGAGGCCTCTACAATTTAGAGGGGCTGAAGACCGTGAGTACCCAGAATCACTGAAAAACTAGACCAGGTCATTAGGCTTAGATTTTCAGAAGAACTTACTGATGCAAGATGCAGCTCTGGTCCCCGTTGCTGCAGTACCAGAGCCTCTCACAATCTTTAACATACATATCCTCTCCAGCAACCCACAAGGCAGGCCAGTCCTGTTATCCCCGTTATACAGAGGGGACACTGAGGCACCTCAAGACTGCGTGACTGCCCCAAGGTATTTGGGGCAGAGTAGGACACTGAACCCTCATTTTTGAGGACCCAGGTGGATGCTCCAACCATTAGGCCATACTTTCTTAGGCCAAGACTGTTAGGCGCCCAGCTGCCATGGAATTGTTGATCAGCTGGTGGAGGTTCAGAGGAGAACCAAGAGAATGATTAAAGGGTTGGAAAACATGCTTCATCGTGAGAGACGCGAGGAGCTCGACCTACTTCGCTTAACAAAGAGACAAGGAGGGGTGCCTTGAGCACAGTCGACTGGTACCTATGTGGGGACCAGAAATCTCAGGTCTCTTCAGCCTAGCAGACAGAGATATAACAGGATCCATTGGCTGGAAACTGAAGCTCGATCACTTTTGTTTGGAAAGAGGCACACGTTTTTGTCACTGGGGCTATGTCTCTACTGCACCCGGTTGGCACAAGAAATATGCAAATGAGGCTAAGCATGGAATATCGCCGAGCCTCATTTGCATAATTTGCGCAAGAGGCTTTTGCTCCAAAAAGAGCCGTCTACATGGCTCCTTTTTGTGCAAAAACCCCCTTTTGCGCAAGAGCCGTTCTTCTGCATTTTTTTCCAGAAAAATGGCTCTTGAGCAAGAAGGGGTTTTTGAGCAAAAAGGAGTTGTATAGATGGCTCCTTTTTACGCAAAAGCCTCTTGCGCAAAAAGCGGACACTCATTAATTATGCAAATGAGGCTCAGCGATATTCTACGCTTAGCCTCATTTGCATATTTCTTGTTCAAAATGGGTGCAGTATAGACATAGCCTGAGGGTAATTAACTAGTCCCGGGTCAGTTTCCATCTCCCTATGTGCTCTTACACCTCGCTCCATCACCCTAACGCTAAGGAGCATCTTGCCACACGACTGCACTCCTCGCATGGTGCTCCACATAGAGAGATGGCAGAATCAGGCCCTTAACCATGGCATGCCTCAGTTTACCCATGCGTATTCTGTCTTGCCAGAGGTTTATCTAGAGCCTAATCAGTTAATTAGCCAAATGTGGCTCTCCCCTTGCCGGTATAGAGCAGGCGTCACTCCATTGTCACACACGGATGGATTTACTTTAGAGCCACATGTGGATTAATGAGAACAGCAGGCAGCGTTTAATGTTTGCAAAGCTCTTTGAGATCCTCCGAGGGACAGGGCCAGTGGCCTATCGTTACGATGTGCTTGATTTTCAGAGGCACTCAGCAATGCCTCCTTTAAAGATGCTGGACCACAGCATCCCCAGCTCCCAGGGGTGTAGGTAGAAGAGAGTGTTCAGCATCTCAGGTCCTAGGTTACAAACCCAAAGGGGGTGGGGGAAAACCTTTTTTGTGCTGACCCATAGAAAAATCAGTCCAGGGCCATACAAAAGTGAGAAGTAACCCCCCCCCATACACCCACACATTCCCCTCACATACCAGAGCCCAGGGGGCCCAGGTTCGTAGATTTTGTGGGCCCCTCTACGTTCTGGGAGGGGACAAAAAATGAGAGGTTCGGGGTGTAGGAGGGGGCTGCTGGGAAGCAGGCTTGGGGTCTGTCAGGAAAGAGGGTGCAGGAGTGGGTTGAGGGTTGGTGGGCCTAGGAGGGTGGTAGGGTGTGAGTGGGGTGCAGGGTCTGGGTGTGGGGGGGCACAGGGCTTGAGCACCAGCTCCCCAGTGATGTGGGGAGGAGCCCTGAACCTTGGGGGCCAGATCCAGGTAAGCCAGAGGCCAAACCCGGCCCCTGGGCCATAGGTTCCCTGCTCCTGACCTAAGGATTTAGTGCTATGGGCACAAGCTCCCCAGAGACCTGTCTGCGTAGCCCCCTCTGCCCCTCTCAGGCGGCTCCAGCAGGACCTCAAAGCTCCCGCGATGGATACACGAGGAAGCAACTTTTAAGATGCCGGCTGACGTCTAAACCCCTCACAGAAAAACCCGACCTGTTCCGTCCCAGCACCTCGGCAACAGAGCTGCTCCAGCGACCCCCTTCCCTCTCGGCTGCAGAGAATCGTTTTCCCAGCAGGGCGCCTTACTTCATTACGGAGAGGCTCCTGCGTTTCACGCCGCAGAAATGGAACACGCAGCAGGGCCTGCAGGGCGGTCATTGGTGGGTGTTTTCACTTGAACGGGGCTCGCTGGCTAGCCCACATGCTGGGCAGCAATTCTACTGGCCAGGGGGTGGGGGAAGAGAGAGAGAGAGGGGTAGAAATAAGGCGGGAGACACAGGAAAAAGAAAAAGGGATGGCTTGGGGAGAGCCGGTTCAGTGCAAACCCTGTGGCAGGCAGGCAAATCTGCACCTGGCCCTTTGCCATGAGTGAAAATAGGTGCAGTGGGGCAAATGGCAGCTACAGGGGTGACTGAAATGGGGGCAAATCCCCAGCACAGACAAGCCTAAGGCTTTAGCAAAGGTCAGGCCACATGGAAGAGTAACTCAGGGTACGTCTAAACTACATGGCTCCGTCGACGGAGCCATGTAGATTTGTTGTTTTGGCAAAGGCAAATGAAGCCGCGATTTAAATGATCGCAGCTTCATTTACATTTACATGGCTGCCGCGCTGAGCCGACAAACAGCTGATCAGCTGTTTGTCCGCTCAGCGCGCTAGTCTGGACGCTCCCCTGCCGACATCAAAGCCCTTTGTCGGCAGCCCCGGTAAACCTCATCCCACGAGGAATAACGGGGCTGCCGACAAAGGGCTTTGATGTCGGCAGGGGAGCATCCAGACTAGCGCGCTGAGCGGACAAACAGCTGATCAGCTGTTTGTCGGCTCAGTGCGGCAGCCATGTAAATTTAAATGAAGCCGCGATCATTTAAATTGCGGCTTCATTTGCCTTTGCCTATGTGTCTAATCTACATGCCTAGACTACATGCCTCTGTCATCAGAGACACAGCCTCAGAGGTTACTAGCCTCATAAGGGTCCGGATAACTCCCCCCCGCACTGTGGAGAGGGCAAGGTGAGGTGCACGCTCCGGCCCTCCCGGGTGTGTCTAGACTACAGGGTTTTGTCGACAAAACTGGACTTTTGTCGACAAAACGATACCTGCGTCTACACTGCCGCTGAGTTCTGTCGACAGAATGTCGACAGAACTCAGCAGTTTTGTCGAGGGCTGTAAACCTCATTCTATGAGGAATAACGCCTTTTGTCAGCAGAGTTCTGTCGACAGACGGCATTATTGCATCTACACTGTCCTTTGTGTCTACAGTCTCATGTCGACAAAGCGGCTTGCTTTGTCAACAGAACTGGCTGTAGCCTAGGCACTTTTTGTCAACAGAAGCTTGTCGACAGTATCTGTCGACAAAACTTCTGTCGACAAAAGCCTGTAGTCTAGACGTACCCTCTACGTTCTGGGAGGGGACAAAAAATGAGGGGATCGGTGTGTAGGAGGGGGCTGCTGGGAAGCAGGCTTGGGGCGTGGGGTCTGGGCAGGAAAGAGGGGGCAGGAGTGGGTTGAGGATTGGTGGGCCTAGGAGGGTGGTAGGGTGCGAGTGGGGTGCAGGGTCTGGGTGGGGGGGGCCACAGGGCTTGAGCGCCAGCTCCCCAGTGATGTGGGGAGGAGCCCTGAACCTTGGGAGACCCCTAGAGCAGTGTTTCTCAACCAGCAGTACGACTACCCTTAGGAGTACTCGAGAGAAGTCTGGGGGGTACGTCAACGCAACTGAAATTTGGAGAAAACTGCATTTTTGTTTAAGTTTGATGGCGCTTTATTTTTTTGTACTTTTTACACCCCAAAGTTTCATTGCCCGCCCGGCGACAATTCAATTGTTTAAACAAACGTGTTGCAATGGTAGAAAAAAAATGTTGTGTGGCTGAAAACTGTAGGTACTTATTATTTTTTTAAAGGGGGTACTTTATAAAAAAAGGTTGAGAAACACTGGCCTAGAGCACTACGCCCTGCCTCTGTAAAGCGCGAGGCCCTAGTACGGGAGCTCTTCAGGACAGAAACCGTCTTTTGCCGTGTGTTTGTACAGCACCTGGCACGCCAGGACTCAATCCCTGGCTGCTATGGCAACGTAAATAACAAACCGCATCATTCAAACTGCTTCCCCGCACCTCACTCTGCCAGGAGCTGGTGCTGCCAGACGCTGCCCCTTCTGCCTTGCTGGCTGCACAGACTTCCCCTGCCTGTGGAGACCGGCAGCGAGGGAGCTCTATTACCGTTTGTCCATGCTGGGTGGAGCGGCTGCCGCAGCTGGGCCCGGAAGTGAGTGGTGGCTGCAGAGATCAGTGGGCAGGTTGGGCAGGTTACACCAGGATCTGGTTTCTGAGTCATGAGTGCCTCAGCCACGCCTGAGCTCTCTTGGGTCACGCCACACGCACACGTCACGGCAAGGCTGGGCTCGACACGCCTGCCTTTCCCGCTGAACCTTGACTTCTCAAACCCCCCCCGGAGGAACATGGCTATTGTCAATCAATAAATAGCACCTTGCCAAAACAAGCTTCCGCCTCGGGGGAGAGGAGAAGAGAACAAACCCAGCAGAGGCTAGCCCCATTGGTAACGCACCGAGGGAAGGCTCCTGGGTACATAGACAATTCGTGGTCGCACCCAGGAGGTGCACTGCCCCCCATGCTCCTGCCAAAAATCTAATTGGTAAACGGGGTGCTCCCTCGTACCCGTCCCCGGCTCCTCTGCGTAGCCCTCCCTGCACCCCCAGCCACTCTGCTTGGATACTACAAGGACGTGCACAGAGCAAGGACTGTATAGAAGGCAACAGAACCTTGTGGCTTCAAATCCGCCTTGGGCCGATGAAAACAGGAGCGGCTCACACCTAGGATCTCCGGGGGGGGGGGAGGGGTGTTCCCTTGCCCCACACAGAATTGTTGGCAGAGCAAGTACCACAGCGGTGGCTGTTTCACAAGCAAGCGCTCTGCCCATGCCTCGGCTAAGCTTTGGGAAAGGCACGGGACGAGCTCAGCAAGCAGACCATCCTTGCTTCTTCCTGGTGTGGAGGTAGCACCTCGCTGCAGCAGGCAACACGCTGCCCCCTTCCTTCCCCCTTCCCCCCGTGCTAGGCACAGGACAGAGAGAGCCAGGGCAACGCAAACTACACTTGGTCTCTCATAGGGAGGTTACATTTCAATGAATTGGCTAATCGAATAGGTGACACCATTTGCATCGACCAGTGCTTTTTTTGTGATGGTCCGGCCCTGTACGGCGTGCTGTCCCCTATTTTCCCAGCACACAGCAGAGGAATGGCATTCCCCCCGGCGCGTACGGCACCTGTTTTCCTGGCGCCGCTCGTCTCCTGATGGAAGTCTGCTCGGGACGCAAGGCGTTGTTTTTCTGGCTTCCTAGCGCAGTGTTTTGGCTCTTAAAGGAGCCACAACCGCATTTTGACCCCCTTTTGTTCCTTCAACAACTTTTCCAGGGTTTTTTTTTTTGTTGGTTTTTTGCTCAACAAGTTTGAGCCTGCAGTACCGGCACCCTTTTTCTTACAAAAAAAGCACTGGCATCAACTATTTGATTAGTCGGTGGGGGCCTCAAGTGCCACATGGAGCCCATGACCAGCTAGGCAACCTGAGCTGCACCCAGCGTTTCAAAGAAGCCCCTTCTTCTCCTCCCCTTCCCCTCTTGCAGCCTCTTCCTGACAGAGGCAGCCGGGGGAAGCGACCAGTCGACTAGCGTGCTGACCAGTCGTTCACTTCCCTAGTGTCTTGGCAGACTCAGCCTCTTGTCCCCGTGCTGGCTGCTCCAGATCAAGGCAGAATGTGCACCCGAGGCTGGGCTGCGGCAGCAGGGGCAGGTGCGGAGCCAGCTTGGGATGGAGGAGCACTGAGGAGCACCCTTGCGCGGATACAAAATTGGTGTCCGCAGCCCCATCCGTGTAAATGATCCAGGGGTGCGGATGCCTGTGCAGATGTAACGGGGATATCCACAAATGTGAGGGTGTGACGTAGTGTTGGGTACCTTGCTGGTGGCTATGCTGGGCAGTGGGTAGTGAGTGACCTCCACTGGCTGCTGGCTGCAGCACGGCCCAGCAAGGCAGGGGAGGAGTCATTATTCAGGGGGGCTTCTGAACCTGTCTGCTCTGTGAGCCGGGGTCCCCCTGCGCTGGGATGGGAGATTCTCACTGACTCTCCCAACTGTGGATTAACCCAGACAGCCAGGCTCAGCCTCCCAGGGAGAGACAAAGGAAGGAGGGCAGAGACCAGCACCTGGCTGGGGGGCAGGGCTGGAAGTGAGTGAGTTGGTTTCTGGCTGGTATCATGGAGGAAGCAGCCTAGGCAACGGGCTGGGATTTAGGGGCCCAGGCTCCCCCATCTCAAGGGGGGCTGAGGCATCCCAGGCCTGCCCTGTAACCAGACTACATCTGTGCTGCGCTGTATCCTGGAGAAGCAATAAACTCCCTCTATTCTACTGGCTGGTGGAGTCTGTCCGTGCCATTACGGGGGTGCAGGAGACGGGAAAACCCCAACGCATCGTCACACAGGGCTCTAGATAAAAAAAACCTGCATCCACATCGGCAAACACGAATCCCCACGGCTAGAAGGCGGGTATCTGAGGCTCCGCAGCGCTCTACCGGCAGGGCTGGAGTAGCCGGGGGAGGCTGGCAGAGCACTGCGCTCGAAACAGTAATGGCTCTGACCAAGTGCTTGCCTGTCATGAGCGACAAAAGCCACCCGATCTCCTCACTTAACCCCCCGCAGAGAACAAGCCAATGCCCTGCGGCCTGTGCTCAGCCACAGAGTCCGCCTCAAAGCCAAAGAACAGCCGGGAACTGCAGCCAGCTTTGGATCTCCACATGCCCTTCAGCTGCCAGGAGATTCCTGTCCTCAGCAAGCTCGCACTGCAACCTCTTGGAAAGCCACAGAGTCGCCAGGCTAGTCTGGAAGGTTAAGAAATGAGCAGTCCTATAGCACCTTAGGCTACGTCTACACTACGAGTTTTCTTGGCAAAAAAGATGCTAATGAGGGACTCATTTACATGAGTTGCTATCCCATTTGCATATTTTCTGCAGATCCGTTTTTGCGCTAGGGGTTTTTTCACAAAAATAAGCGGTGTGGACGTTTTTGCACAAATCCCCCTTTTTCTGCAAGATCGACATACCTCCTTTTTGGGGGCATAAGGATCTTGCAGAAAAAGGGGGGTTTGTGCAAAAAGGAAATATCCACACTGCTTGTTTTTGAGCAAAAACCCCTAGCATAAAACGGACTGGCAGAAAATATGCAAATGGGATCATGGCTCATGCAAATGAGTCCCTCATTAGCATATGTTTTGCCGAGAAAACTTGTAGTGTAGACGTAGCCTTTGAGACTAACAATAATGTGTGTAGTATCATGAGTTTTAGTGGGCAAACTCCACTTCCTCAGCTGAGCAGAGTGGAGAGAAAGGGGGGTGAGGGTATATAGATTTACAGGCAGTCCCTGAGTTACGCGGATCCGACTTATGTCAGATCCACACTTACGAATGGGGCTTTTCTCGCCCCAGAACTCACGGGCGGCGGGACCACCCAGACACGCAGTGGTCCCGCCACCGCGTCCTCCGGGACGAGAAAAGCTGCTCCGGGTGTCCCTGGTCTGCTGGGGACCCCTCCCAGCAGACCAGGGACACCCCGAGCAGACCAGGGACACCCGAAGCAAAGCCGCAGAGGCAGTGGGGTCCCGCCGGCTCTGCGGCTTTGCTCCGGGTCTCCCTAGTCTGCTGGGGGGGGGGGGGGAGTGCAGCTAGTGCGCCCCCCCCCTCCAGCAGACCAGGCTTTTGTTGTGGACACCTGGGGTAGAGCAGCTGGGGTGCTGCCGGGTTGGTCCTGTGGGGACCTACCCGGCAGCGCCCCAGCTGTTCTGTCCCAGGCTCCAGATTCAGCCGCTGTTGAAACTGATCAGTGGCTGATTCCAGGAAGCTGGGGGCAGAGCAACTCTGCCTCGGGCTTCCTGTAGTCAGCCCCTGGTCAGTTTCAGCAGCAGCGGCTGAATCTGGAGCCAGTTCCGAGTTACATACAAATTCAACTTAAGAACAAACCTATAGTCCCTATCTTGTACATAACCCAGGGACTGCCTGTATACACATTTGTTAGTCTCTAAGGTGCTCTTGGAAAAGGCAGCCTGGCCTCCAGGACAGAGAGAGTAGGGAGGGGGGGAATGAGGCACATTCCCTGCTACAGGGCTGGCCTCGCTAATTAATCCAGTTGGCCTGTGGCGTCTGCCATCCCTCTGAATTCAGACGGGGCACAGAGGCTCCTGTGGAGCTTGGGCGACTAGAAACTGAATTATTCACTTCAGTGCCCTGCTGAGAGCGGAGGGAGCCTCTGTAGCAACCTCAAAAGTTCCTCTCTTCTCCTGATCCCCACCCCCCTCGCAGCCTGAAGGGAGGGGTCTCCTCTCCTCACCCCAGGAGGGGCTCACCCTGGCTACTTTTGCAGGTAGGTGAGGTGCCTGGTTTCCTGAGCATCCCTGCAAGAGGGAGGATGTTCTTGATGAGGGGACTGCGGGTCAACAGACCACTGCTGGGGGCCGAACTCCTTGGCAGCCCAGGGGAGGGTGCAACAGGCCGGGGCAGCGTCCCTGCCAATAGCTTGCCAGCCCTGCCGTGGCTGCTGCTTGCCAGAGGACCCAGCGCAATGACAGCCCAAGGTGCTGCGGCGGCAAAGAGGCCAGGATCGAGCACGCTGTCGTCCTGCGACCACAAGGAACAGGACAGCGGGGGCTAAGGAACATGCAGCAGGGAGGCAGCCCTACTGTGGTGTGCTTTGACCCATTCCAAGCCCCACCATCTGGGACTGGACTTACTTTGCAATAAGTTTGAGTCTCTGCCGAGTCCCTTCTTACCGCTGCGTACAGCACCTAGCACAGCTCTGGCGTGCCTGGACCAGACATTTGATGCATTGCTTGGCATCAGCCCAGTGGTGAGGCCTCTCCTGACTGCAGGGACTTTGCCATAGGCTACGACACAAGACAGAAAGGTCCCTCTTGACTCAGAGCCCAGCTGACCCAAATAGCACCAAGTATCTATAAACCTACAGGCTCTGGGACTTTTGGTCTGTGGGGGGAGCTTGTTTTCTGTCAGTCTAGGTATTTAGGCCCCTATTATTGAAGCATCTGAGCAACTCACCACAGCCCTGTGAGGTGCTATCAAACCCAAGGCGCAGAAACATTCAGGGACTTTCCCAAGGTCAAACAGGGAGTCTGTGGCAGAGAGGAGAAAGGCTCCATGGCCTCCAGTCTCAGACTCGGACCTCCCCACTGGATCATCCTCCTTTTTCGTGTAGCTGCTCATCTCGGCCTGACGTAGTCACTCACATCACCACCACAGAACATGGGCATCTCGGAGGGGGCGGGGCTAGTCCCGGGCTGGGAGGGGCTATTTAAAAGGGCCTTTTATGATGGAAAGACCCCTCCCTTGAGTGTCTCGGTTAATTGCATCCTTTGCTACTGCCCGGACATGCTATTAGGGAATGAATCCCTTCTTACACGGCTGCACCGCCGGAGGCCGTTAGCCATGGGGGGAGACAGAGGATGGCAGAGGAGAGGAAAGTTTTGTAGCAAGTTGCTCAGAGAGAGGTTAACAAGGGTGACCCCATTGGTGACACTTGGCAGGGAGCTGACAGCCTCCGCTGGTCCCTGGACAGGGGGAAGGGGTAGCTCTATATGCCTGAAAGGGGCGGGGCTGAGGGCGGAAGGGGCGGGGCCAAGGGCAGAAGGGGCGGGGCCAAGGGCAGCCAGCCCTCAGCCCTGGCTGGAGTGCACCACGCTGCCCCCTAGGCAGCCCTTAGTGTTGTCTGGAGCACGCAGCGTGGCATTCCGGCAGTGATTTAAAGGGCCCACAGCTCCGGCCGCTGCCAACCGCCGGGTCCTGGGCAACAGCTCCTGTGTCTGACACTTTGCCTCCAGGGCAGGAGGACAGTGCAGTGATCCCCAACTGGGGAGTACAGAGGAACATTCAGGGATGCATGGTGGGGCGCAGGCAGGGAGGGAGCATCGTCCAGTCCCGCTCGGCCCCCAGCTCCAACCTGGCCCTGCCCTGGCTCCCAGGCACAGCTCTGCTCCCATCTCCCAGCCTAGCCGTCTCTCCCTGCCCCAGCGGCACAGCCAGCCCTGCTCCTGCCTGCCACTCCCCAGCCCCGATCCTGGCCCTCCCCCAGGCCTAGGATCCCAACTATGGACCCCAGGGAGGCACGGACATAAATGTTGTAGGGCCACTGTTCTGAAGGACCTAGGAATGGTTAATAGCTGTTCTAGGCCCATTACATTGCTCATGGCTGAACGTTAGAGACAGGTTACATCGGTGCTATAGATGCTTTTAAGCAACCCTTTGAACCCGACAAACAGAGCAACCATTTTTAGGTATCCATCAAGCGTTTATCAACCCTTCCTCTAAAGAGGAACCACAACAACAGCTACAACTGAAAAGGGAAAAATCCCACAAAAATCATGGCACAAACAAGACACATGCTGAACTCAGGCCACTCTCACCCCTCTCGCTTCCCCTGTAGATGCCAAACCTTTCCTGGACCGACATATCCACACCGACACGTCACAAAATCCTTTGTGGTGACTCTCGGAAGCAGATGTTCATCAGTTACTCCAGGAGCAAGAGCCTGGCTGCGTCTAGGCTGGCATGATTTTGCGCAAATACTTTTAACGGAAAAACTTTTCCGTTAAAAGTATTCGCGCAAGAGAGTGTCTACACTGGCACGTGCCTTTGCGCAAAAGATTTGCTTTTGCGCAAAAGCATCCATGCCAGTGTAGACGCTCTCTTGTGCAAGAAAGCTCTGATGGCCATTTTAGCCATCGGGCTTCCTTGCGCAAGAAATTAACGTTCCTTTCTACACTGGCCCTCTTGCACAAGTATTCTTGCACAAGAGGACTTATGCCTGAGTGGGAGCATCAAAGTATTTGCACAAGAAGCACTGATTTTGTACATTACAAAGTCAGTATTCTTGCGCAAATTCCCGCAGCCAGTGTAGACAGGCGGCAAGTTTTTGTGCAAAAGTGGCTGCTTTTGCACAAAATCTTGCCAGTCTAGACACAGCCCCTGAGTTTAAGTCCAGCTGCCTCCATAAGGAATGTCCCTCATGTATATTACACACACACGATTGGCTACCTCTCACCTGTGTCTGGCTAGGGCGTTAAGGTTGCAAAGTCAAGCCTTGAAGAGCCAGGAGATGCCAGAATTAAGGTTACTATGCAACTTTAATTCGCTCCCTGCTGTGAGAGTGCCTTAGGATACAATCTTTCATTACTTGATCCCAGCCTATTTCGTCCACAGTTTCCCATGCACAGAACAGCCGGTGATCACTGAATCTTTTCTCCTCTTTTTTCAGTGCATAGTCCCCTCCACCTCTCTCCCGGCCCTATTTTGTCCCCTGTGCATTTGATTCAGGCAGCTTCTTCCTCACTGCCTGGATGCCAGCAAAGAGGAAAGAGAGGCCGTCTCCCTCTCTAACTTCCAATGCCCGGCCCCAGGACACAGGGAGAGTCCATTTCAGCCATAGGCTACAGTCTGCTCGGAGCGGATGGAATCTCTAGGGAACGTAGCTGTGACATTCGGGAAGTCTCTATTGAGCGTATGCAAACTGTGATTTTTCAAGGGCATATCTAGCTTGTTCACATTTAGGTGGATTTTCCTGGAACTAGCAAAAGGCACATTCTTGACATAAAGGCCCCTCTCCTCCCCTACTGCCAACTTTCTAGACCCTTCTCTAAAACATAGGAGCACTCAAGTTTCCCAATAGAAAGGTCACCAGAACTGTTTAATGTTGGCCAGGAAATCCTAGAACACTAGATCTGGAAGGGACCTCGAGAGGTCATCAAGTCCAGTCCCCTGCCCTCATGGCAGGATCAAGCACGTTCTAGACTATCCCTGACAGATTTCTGTCTAACCTGCTCTTAAATATCTCCAGTGATGGAGATTCCACAACCTCCCTAGGCAATTTATTCCAGAGTTTCACCACCCTGACAGGTAGGAAGTTTTTCCTAATGTCCAACCTAAACCTCCCTTGCTGCAATTTAAGCCCATTGCTTCTTATCCTATCCTCAGAGGCCAAGGAGAACAATTCCCCCCTTCCTCTCTGTGACATCCTTTTAGATACTTGAAAACCACTATCATGTTCCCTCTCAGTCTTCTCCTTTCCGAACGAAACAAACCCAATTCTTTCAGTCCTCCCTCTTAGGTCATGTTCTCTAGACCTTTAATCATTCTTGTTGCTCTTCTCTGGACTTTTTCCAATTTCTCCACATCGTTCTTGAAATGTGGTGCCCAGAAATGGACACAATACTGCAATCGAGGCCTAATCAGCGCAGAGTAGACCGGAAAAATGACGTCTCGTGTCTTGCTCACAACACTCCTGTGAATGTATCTCAGAATCATGTTGACTTTTTTTGCAACAGTGTCACACTGTTGACTCGTACTGAGCTTGTGGTCCACTATGAGCCCTAGATCCAGGACTGGCCCACAATATTTTGGCACCTGAGGCGGGGAGCTCAAATGATGCCCCCTTGCTTGGGCCAAAACTTTGAAAGGTCTCAATTCTGCCTTCTTCCTGTTCTACTCCTCCCATGGCACTCCACCATCTCTGTGCATCTAGAGCAGAGAGAATACATCTGCACCAGCAGCAGACACAATTTTCTAGTGGCAGCTCCCCTCCCCCACAGTCTGGCACCTGACGCGACTGCCTCAGTTTACCTCATGGTAAGGTCAGCCCTGCCTACATCCCTTTCTGCAGTACTCCTTCCTAGACTGTCTCTTCTCATTCTGTATCATTGTGTCTAGACTACAGGGTTTTTTCAAAAAAACTTCCCCTGCATCTAGACTGCTGCCGCATTCTTTCGAAAGTAAATCGAAATAACGCGGCAGTTTTTTCAACCGTGGAAAACCTCTTTTTAGGAGGAATAACGCCTTTTTTTGAAAGTGCTCTTTAGAAAAAAGGCGCTATGTAATGCAAACTGTGCTTTTTTGAAAAGTGGCTTGCTTTTTCGAAAGTGCTGGTTGTAGTCTAGACGCTCTTTTTCGAAAAAGGCTTGCAGCCTAGACGTAGCCTGTGTGTGAAACTGATTGTTCCTTCCTAAGTGGAGCACTTTGCATTTGTCTTTAATAAACTTCATCCTGTTTACCTCTGACCATTTCTCCAGTTTGTCCAGATCATTCTGAATTTTGACCCTATCCCCCAAAGCACTTGCAACTCCTCCCAGCTTGGTATCATCTGTAAACTTAATAAGCGTCCTCTCTATATCATCATCTAAATAGTTGATGAAGACATTGAACAGAACCGGTCCCAAAACAGACCCCTGCGGAACCCCACGTTATGCCCTTCCAGCATGACTGTGAACCGCTAATAACTACTCTCTGAGAATGGTTATCCAGCCGACCTTATAGTAGCGCCATCTAAGTTGTATTTGCCTAGCTCCACCCCGTCCACATATTTAGCTCCACCCCTCTCCTCACAAACTGCGGAACCGTTTTGGCTGAAACCTTCCAAACCTGTTCAGCTCGAGCCAGACACTTGACTTGTGAAGTTGCAGCCCAGAGGATTAACATTTGACAATGTTATAAGCAACTGAAAACAGCCTTATAATGGAAAGCGTCAGGCAAACTTGATACGCTACAGCACACCCAGCCCCGTCTCTGCTGACCTTCTGGGAAGCCCGGGTTACTTCCCCCTAGGCTGGCTGTGGGATGGGGATGGAGTCAGTGCTCCACCCATTCCACGTTCCCCTGCACAGGTGGAGAAGCTGTTGTCTGTCAACGGCGGGCAGCATCGCACACTCACAGACACAAGGCCATCACATTGTAGAGAGAGTGATCCAGAATAGAACGAGAGGCAAGAAGTCCTGGCAGATTCACCCAGATGAACAGGCAGAGGTAGCCAGGAAGGTTGGGAGCTGCTGGATTTTGCTCCATGGAAGCGAGAGGTAGCCAGAGTAGATATGGCTGAGCCTGTGCGATTCCCCCCTCCGCTCCATACAACTTTTTATTACTAATTAAGTTCCTGAGGACACAGATGAACTTTCTTTGCTCAATATTCGTTATTGCTCCATCCTCCCTTGTAGCCAATTTGCAGGCACTCGAATGACAGCTCGGGATGTTCTTGCTTAATTTGATCAGAGCTGGCTCCAGAAGCCTGTGCGAGAGAAATGGGTTTTCCTCTGGGTCCAGCGGTGAAAGCACAGCCCCCCTCTAAAGTTTGGGCTACATCACAGTGCCGGCTAGATTCTGATCCAGAGTCACTCCACTGAAACTACACTCCCTGGTGTCCCGCATGCAGAAGTTGACCAAAAGGATGGAGATTTAATGCTAAATCCAAGCAGGCTGGAAACATGCTGCTGGATTCCGGGGGTGGGACTCTAAAGACCAAACGCAAAGCCCGGGTGGTCTCACTACCTCAGTCCTGGAGACGTGGCACGAAGCCCCGGCAAACCCAATATTAACCCTGCAATCACAAGGAGGCTGGTTTCGGAATCCCAGTGGCACGTCGGTACAGAACACTGTGCCTGTAGACTATGGAACTGGATAATTGGGAATTCCCCCAAAACAACAGAACTCTTCCGTGGGCGGCTGAGGGGCGGGGGTGAAGGAGAGAAGCAAATATGCCTTGGGTTTATTTTGCTGATGATCATATCATAGCATTTAAACATATGTCTCTTCCCCATAAATAAACATACCTCCCACTGAAACGCACCAGTTCAGCAGCAATTTTTCCATCCACTGCCTCCCTTCTCTGCCGAGGTTGGTCACAGATGGATGAAATTAATAAAGAGCTTTTTCAGAGACGGGCCTTCACTTAATCACTAAACATACTTCCCTGCAGACAACTCCGGCCCAGCTCCCCTGTGTTTCCAGCATGAGCTGTCTTTGTTATTTTGCTAGGAAGGTTAACTAGCCGGGTGCGTAGAGTTAATTTGTACATGCAAAGCAGTCTGGCTCTCAGCACTCTGGGAGATGCCAGTGAGAATGGCAGAGGCTCTAAGCAGGGCCACCTGGAAAGCAGCTTTGATGGAGGTGAAATGGATTTAAGAGCACGAATCCAGCAGACAGGTTTGACTGGGCCCACAGCTGGAAACAGGTAGCAAAAAAGCTTCCAGTCCAGTCATTATTTGCCCAACTTGGAGGGTTTGCTGGAAGAAACATACACAATTAGATTTGTCTAAAGCTGTGGGCTTGTCTCCTGCATGGCAGTGGCAGAGAGCAATAGAATTTTGTGTAGGAGCCGTGGCATCCATAGGATGACATAAGCATGGTGTTCTGGGTGTAACCTTTAGTGCTTGGTGGATTTGCTAGCACAGCTGAGTGGGAAACGGTGTTCCCAGCCTGCAAGAAGTGTTGAGCTCTTGAAAAAATGTCTCATTGCCAAGTGGGACAAGACGTCTAAATCTCAAAAATGTTCGCAAACTGAAAACTCCCCCCTGCCAATTTCAGTTCAGGTCTATTGAAATGTTTCATTTCGGTTTAGACCTTTTCATTTTTTTTTACTGCCCTGCACTTAAAAATGGAAACAAAATGTCATTTAAAAGCCGAAAACGGGGAATTTTTTGCTTAGAAAATGCCAGGATGATCATTTTGCAACTTTTTCCAAACAGCTGTCAAGTTGAAAAATTGATCCAAACCGGCCGTTTCCCGCGAGAAGTTTCAGTTTCTATGAATCAGCCTTTTTCTGACAAAAGTAGTTTCATTGAAAAATCCCCCCCCTCCCCAGGCTGCCTTTGTTAGCTAGGGCAGAGGCTCAGACCCAAAGGCACGCAGCAGACCTGAACTGAGGTGCATTGACAGAACTGTGCAAGAGCCCAAGGGGAGACGAGCAGAAAGTGCTACAGGTCAACACTGCAGAGCTGGGCGAGAAAAGTTTCCCTCTCCCTACTTGTGTGACGAGTTTCTTTTCCCTAGCACTGCATTCCCTGTAATGCGGTATAATTTTTCCTTGTATTTTTGCTGCTTTAATTGCCAATTTAGCTTGCCTCCAGTGTGTGCACTGAATACAATGAAACTGCCGGGAGTAGGCGCTTTTAGTTAATGGCCCCAGGAAGAAAAGAATCTGCATAGACTCCAGTGGGGGTTGGCAAAATTCTAAGGTTTGCGGCAACACCTTCAAAGTGACTTTGGCCAGGGGTGTCTTTAAGACCAGCTTGGGTGTAAGCTAGCAGCGTCCGGCAGTGGACCCTCGTTGTATCTGAACTAGCTGCAACCATGTGGGGCGGGGTCGCTTGTAGCCCATTGCCCCAGCTTTTTTAATAGGCCGCTGATGTCCCTACTTTAGTGGGGTGTCTATTCGCCCCACCAGCGTGTTTTATGTCACGCGATCATCTGTGTTCTTAGTCAACAACTGGGTTTCAACGAGGGACGTGAAGGACTAGTTGGCTATCGGATAAACAAATGCTTATCGGATAGTCGACTAGTCGCTTCCCACCACCCTTGCTGCCTCTATCAGGCAGCAAGCGGGGGGGAGGGAGAAGAGGAGGGTACTTTGAAACAGCAGCGACGTGCAAAGTCCAGGGTCAGCTGCTCCGTGCGGCCACTTTGAATGCCACGGGGAGCCTGGTGTCAGGCTCCTCACAGCATTTCAAAGCGGCAGCGCCATGTGGAGCCCGGGATCAGCTGGGGAGTGACCCCTGGCTCCATGCGGGACTGCTGCTTTGAAACGCCGCCACTGCATTTCAAAGTGGCAGCACTGCTCAGAGCCCGGGGTCAGTGGGGGAGTCCCCAGATGACCCTGGGCTTCTGCGCTTTTGCCTTTGACGTGTAGCAACAGCCCTAAGGCTGAGGTGCCCTATCGACTAATCGAATAGTCGATGCAAAAATGCATTGAGTATTCGATTAGTCAGTTACCCGATACTTGACATCCTTAGTTTCAACTGGGGACTTCACGAGCCCAACAGACGTCTCGAATTCGGACTGAAGAGGCAGACTCCACGGCAGTGGCGGTAACACCACATCTAGGCTAGATACTGACGTGTAACATACACCGACTAGCAGGCTGTGATTCACCTGGAATGGTGGAACCATCGGAGGTTCTGATCAATGCTGTCCCTGGCAAGAGAGGTGTAGAAACAACCTGCCTTTACCATCGCCTGACAGATCCCGTCTTCTGAGCTATTGGCCTCTCTCTGATAAACGTATCAGTGAAGGAAACAGGGATCAGCACAGAGAAAAAATAAGTGCCCATGGTCTCAAACTCCTCCCACAATCCAAGCTCCTCCCACTCTGGCCACCCGTGTGAGCTGCCATTCAGTAGCCAGCACTTCTTGGGCTGTGCTTGGGAGGGAAACTGCGCAATGCTGACACTCAGGTCGGCCTCTAGAGGCGCCGGAGTGGGCAGCCCGTGGAGCTGCTCAAGGTCAGTCAAGGCTTGTCCCCGGACCGTTGTTTCAGGCGGCCTGCAGAGCTGAGGTGAGCAGACGGCATTGCTGAGGAGAGAGCCGCTCCGTCAATTGCCGCAGGAAGAAAAAGAATCTCGGCCTAGACTCTAGTGGGCCAGCCCCAGTGCTGCCTCGACTCTGCTTCAGCAAGCCACGTGCCCTCTCCGTGACTCAGTTTCTCCATTACTAAAGCAAGGTGACGGCACTCACCTGGCTCTTGGAGATCGCTGGGTTGACACGTGCTCGGGACAAGCTCAATCTTCCCTCTAGAGCTTTTCCCAGCTGCCCTTCCCATCTAAATCCACCCTCAGCCTCATGCGGCCAGTCACTTACCACAGAGCGACTGCCCTGAAGGGCACGTTGCCTAGTGGGTGCAAGAGTTGCTCTCGGGGCTGGAGAGAAGGGAGACAGGGACCCACTAGCACCAGTCCCCAGGGATCAAGACCTACCCCTGCAGCAGAATGCCGCCATCTCTTAATAAATGAACCCATCTCTTCCTAGCAGCTTGGCTTGCTGCAGCCTTGTCCTGTCACTCCTGGAGAGCGATTCCCTGATGTGCCTCCGGGGCCCTCTCCCAAATGAGGCGAATCATTATCAGCCGCAATTCGCAATTACACCTCCTGGCCAGGCTCTGGAAATGTCAGAACTCCACTGAGGCTGCCGCCCCAGCGTGTAAAGTCCGTGTTTGGCACCTCGCGCGCTCACAGAGGTGCCAGCTTCAATCCCACGCTTCTGGCACCCTGACGCCTCCGCACAAGTGGCAAAAGCAATCAGTCAACGGCGGAGCCCGCGGCGGGGGCTGTGCAGGAGCGAGCGACGTCGGAGGCCTGCGGCCGTCACAGGTAGGAGCTAGAGACTGAGGATAGGTTGACACTGCAATAGAACCCCGCAGCAGAGAGTCCCAGAGCTGGGCTCTTCTGATTTGGGCTCACGGGGTTAAAAAGAGCCGTGCAGACTGAGGTCTGAAATCCAGCCAGGATGGGAAAGCCTCAGGGCCTGGAACCTACACTCCTATTTTTAGTCCCTCATCCCAAGCCCCATGAATCCCAGAGATTTGCTGCGATGGGTCTTTTCTTGCAGCGCAGACATACCCAGCGGCAGGTTCTGTCTCTGCGGTGGCGCAGGGCATCAGAGGATCTGGGTGCTAGCAAGAGCTGCTCCAAACATTCTGGACTAAACTTATTTTGCATTGAGAAATGCCATATCCTACCCGCCCTGTCCTGCGGAAACCTATCCAGCCCAGGAAGAACCATGGCCCGGAACCACGAGCCTACAGCCTGGTGGTTAGTCCTTTTCCCTGAGACACAGGAGACCTGGGGACAAGTTCTATCCAGTTCGGGACAAAAATGAGTTCCCATCTTTCTTGACAATGACAGCCATTGTTGGCCAGCCAGCCCCAGCACTGCTCCTGACTCTGCTTCAACACGCCACTGCCCCTCTCTGTGACTCAGTTTCTCCATTACTAGCGCGGGGTAATGACATACACTGGCTCGTTGGAGCACTTGGAGTTCGCTAGGTTGACGCATGCTTGGGACAAGCTCAATATTCCCACTTGGCTAACTCCAGAGCTTTTCCCTGCTGATCTAAATCCACCCTCAACCCCCACCCGGCCAGCCGCCTCCCACAGAGCAGCTGACCCGAAGGGCAGGTTGCCTAGTGGGTGCCTGGTGATGAAGAGGTTAATTCCAGTTGCACCTGACTCAGTCCCTACCTTCTGCCTCTTGCTGAAACTGCCAGCTCCTGGCAGGAGAATAGGGAGCCCTCTGGAGCGAATCCCCCTTCCAAACCTGGCCAGATGCAAATTTCCAGAGGGCCTTTGTCCTTGGCTTCCTGTGAAGATGGACGCACGGGTAGGAGAGGCTGGCGAGGGAGAGAGCACTTCCCAGGAGCCACTGGACTTGTCTAACTCAGAGCCAGGAGTAGCGCAGTGCGAGGCCCTGCCCACGGAGCATGAGGTTAGAAGGCAGGAGCGGGGGCAGGAAGTGTGCAAACCAAGAGAAGAGGAGCATGCAACTGACCTCGGTGCTCTCCCAAGAGAAGCAATGGCAAGTTGGTGGAAGCACCGACTGATTTGGGGCTAAGATCCAGGACTAGGCCTCAGGGGATCATCAGACTCCCCAGTAGGAAGGGGGTCCATTGGCAGCTAAACAGGCCAGGGTAGACACCTGAGTGTGGGCTGAGGAATCCCACGAGAGGGGAAGGTCTCAGAGCCTGAACATCAACCCTGCTATTTTAGCCCCGCATCCTGAGCTCCCCAAGGCTCAATGTGCTGAGCTGGGTGCTGCAGGTTTCATATTGCAACGGGGACGTGCTCCGTCTGCCGCCACCACGTCACCTCATCTCTCCGCATGCTTCAATCCCCCATGAACACATGGGGGACAGCACCGCACACAGAATCCTAGAACAGGTAGGGACCTCGAGAAGTCATCAAGTCCAGTCCCCCGCCCTCATGACGGGACCGAGCATCATCATCCCTACCCTGCTCTTGAATATCTCCAGTGATGGAGGTTCCACAACCTCCCCAGGCAATTGATTCCACCCTGACAGGCAGGAAGTTTTTCCTAATGTCCAACCTAAACCTCCCCTGCTGCAATTTCAGCCCATTGCTTCTTGGCCTATCCTGAGACCAAGGAGAACAATTTTTCTCCCTCCTTCTTGTAACACCCTTTTAGCTACTTGAAAACAGCTCTCATGTCCCCTCTCAGTCTTCTCCTTTCTAAACTAAAGAAGCCCAGTTCTTTCAGCCTTCCCTCATAGCTCACATTTTCTAGACCTTTAATCATTTTTGTTGCTCTTCCCTGGACCTTCTCCAATTTCTCCACCTCTTTCTTGAAATGTGGAGCCCAGAACTGGACACAATACTCCAATTGAGGCCTAATCAGCGCAGAGTAGAGCGGAAGAACGACTTCTCGTGTCTTGCTCACGACACTCCTGTGAATGCCTCCCAGAATCGTGTTGGCTTTTTTTGCAGCAGTGTCACACGGTTGACTCATGTTTAATTTGTTGTCCACTAGGACCCCTAGATCGCTTTCTGCAGGACTCCTTCCTAGACAATCGCTTCCCATTCTGTATGTGTAAATGGATTGTTCCTTCCTAAGTGGAGTACTTTGCATTTGTCCTTATTACATTTCATCCTCAGTTTCCCCACCCACAGCAAGTAGTGAGTCTAGACCAGCCACCGAGGAGAAGGTTACAAGCCCTAATCCATGGATCATGCTTGTGAAGTGCTTTGAGATCCTTAGGCGGAATGTGCCAGAGGAGCACAGAAGTTCATTCAGCGTCTCGGTGCAGAGAGAGCTGTTGACATCTCAACTGGCACACCAGGGATCTCTAAGTGCTTACATGCTATCAGTCAGCGTATGACAGCCTGAAGCAGGGCAGGGCGTCCCATTCATTAGGCTCCAGGGGCTCTGAGCACCCGGACTGGCCAGGAGCAGAGATGTGCAGCCGTTCTCCACGGCTGCTTTGATGGTGACACATCGCTGCCCTGCTCCTGCATCCTTGCTGCTCTGAAGGCCAATGGATAGCCCCAGCAGCCCCCACTGAACCAGGCGTTCCTGAGAGCAGCCTGCCCTCACATCCTGCCCCTCTTTGCCGTGATAAAACTGGCGGAACAGGGCAAGCTGGCCAGGAACAGGGCTCATACTCTTCTCCGATGGTGTCTCGTACCATTTGCCCTGGTATCTGGCCCTTTCAGACTCCTCCTGCCTGACCAAAGCCCAACTCCCTTCGCCTTGTCCGCTCGGAGGGGCCTATTCTACGGGAGCATGAGCCCACAGTGCTAGGGTAGCCCAGTGGAGAGTGTGCAGCACAACGCCCCTTTGTGACCCACGGGGGTGAAAGGAACTTCTATTTCTTACAGACACTGTCCTATTGCAACCAGGGTCCCTGCCAGCACTTGAAATAGCTCCCTGCTGGTTTGTGCCGTAGCTCAGCCAGCTCTTGCCGGAGCTGTGCACCCGCTTACTTTCCCCTCTGTGCCCAATCCACAAAGGTGATGGGTACTGCAGAGACCCCGCTCTTTAGTTCAGGCAGTAGCAACGCAAGCTTTGACCTCTGGAGTTCCTCAGCATGTCAGCCAACATCAGCTATTTCACTGCTACCAGGCATGGCGTAAGCAGTAGCTACCATGTGGCACCAACACCCCAGACTAGACCGGGTTACGACTCTTCCAGTGAGCAGACTGTTAATGGGAACATGTGGCTCTATCTGCTCTCCCAACGGGACAAAAACAAAGGCAGAAACGTTGACCTTTCCCACACGAGGGAAATACCGCTCAACGGCCTGCACCGTTCCTGGCCTGTAGAACCTGTTCTCCTCAGAACCACACCTCAGCTCTGACTGGTAGTACCTCCAACTGCTCCAATCCCCCAACAAGTCCCAGGGCACCTCAGCATTGACAAGCAGCGCCCCCGCCAGCTGGGGGACAAAAAGTAGGGGCGGTTTTGTCCATGAGACAAATGTCTACCATGGGCAAGAGGCCAACCTCCCCAACGGAGGTTTGAGTAAGAGTTAAGGCTGAGCGGGAAGACATGGGAGACAATGAGGCCGACTGGCCAAGGCACCAGCCTGAACCTTGGAAGAGGTGGGTGCGGGTCTCAGCTTTACTACTGTGCGACCTCATGGCATTCACTTCCCCTCCCTGGATCTTAGTCCCCCAATCTAGGGGCAACAATATGGAGCAGCTTCACGAGCTGCTGCTGAAAGAACTCAACGTTGTTGGTCATTCCCAATACGGATGCACTTGAAGGAGCCTTGAGTTTCTGAGACGCATTTCCGAGTCCGCTCTGCATTTGGCTGTTCACGCTGCATGCCGAGGTAGGGATGTAAAGCCCCAGTTAATCAGTTAACTGGTTAACCAATGAAGCAGGATCCCGTGTGGGGGGTGGGGAAAGGACTGGCAGCAGGAGTCGGCAGCCCAAGCGTGGGTGGGAGGAGAGGGGGCGAAAGTTCAGACTCAGACGCCAGCTTTCTAAGCTGTCTCCCCCTCTCTAACAGGGGAAAATCCAAGTCCCTGGTTCTGAAGGTTCAGCACCTCCCCATCCCTACTTTCACACCACAATCATTCTGCGGGTAAACCACGTGATGAGCAAACCCCACAGGATTTTTGGGCACCACAGGGATCTTTAGCTTGGGTCCAAGAAGCGTTGTTGCAGAGTGAATGGGGAAGCCAAAACAACACCCAGAAGGTGCACATCTGGGGGCTGATCACCACCGTACCAATCTGTCACTGCTAAGAACAGCCAGTGCCGTGCATGGAGCCGACGTCGCCATGGCAACAAGCTGTTGATCTAATAACTTCTTAACACACATGGTAATTATTTTTTTTTTGCCTTTTTCTATCATTACATAAGAACGATTTCTGGTCAAATTCCTCCAGTTGCTCATTAATGGCCAAGAAATGTCTGTCCCCTCTGGTCATTACTGTTTTATTTGAGACATGTATCGGTTCTTCCATTTCCCTGCAGCTTAGTTAGGAGATAGGTTGCTTCAGGCAACACACTTACAGGTCACTACAGACCGGGAAGCACCACGGGTAAAGCTGTGCCTACTGAGATATAGAAAATGAACCATCCCCAAAAGCTGACAGCAGAGACTTCCGCATGCCCAGACCCCATGCCAATTTCAGGCAGGCACAGGAGCTCAGTCGAGAACCTGTTTGCTCTTTGGTACCAGTTTGCTAAGTGACCGCCCGTCGGGCAGGAGAGCTCCGGACAAGTGGACTGATTTTTTGTGCCTGCTGGATCCCAAGCATGCAGGATGTGGTAACGACAAGAGAGCTATGGTCAACATCCCAGAATCTTTCCCTCCCCCATCGTTCAGCACTAAGAACCACAGCAGAGCCACAGAATTCCACACACGTTGGAAAGCGAGATGCTTCGTAACTCGGGAGGGCTGGTAACGCTAAACAAAGGGTTTAGATGTTCTTTCCAAAGTTTACAACTGAACATTGGCTCAATACGACTCTGAAATTTTACTATGCAGAAGAAAAACCCGACTTTCAACCATCTGAATTGAAAGACAGAAACCGTTTCCCTACCTTGTTAATTTTTTTAAACTTTCCCTTTCTTTTAAGTGGTTTATATTTGACACAGTATCCTGTATCTGGGTTTTTTTTCCCCAGAGGTGGGGTCTCTGCAGCTTTCTGATTGCGTATGTCCAGGTCCAAATGAGTTTGTAACTGTGCTGTTCATAACTCTGAGGTTCTACTATACACCCTTCTTCCCACAGAGCTGGGTGAGGCAGGACTGGCTATACCTACCTGCCAGGTAGGACCTTCCAGTGACTGCAGTTAGGCTTAGCCTAGGCAAGCCACCCTAGACATGTCACTGCCTCAGTTTCCCCTCCCCTCTTTTCTCTGTGCTGTCTATTTAGAGTTTTAGACTAAGTTCTCCAGGGCAGCAACTGTCTCTCACTACGGCTGTGTCTAGACTACATGGCTCCGTCGACGGAGCCATATAGATTTGTGTATTGGGCAAAGGGAAATGAAGCGGCAATTTAAATAATCGCTGCTTCATTTAAATTAAATGGCTGCCGCGCTGAGCCGACAAACAGCTATCAGCTGTTTGTCGGCTCAGCGCGCTAGTCTGGACGCTCCCCTGTCGACATCAAAGCCCTTTGTCAACCGCCCTGGTAAACCTCATCCCACGAGAAATAACGGGACGGTCGACAAAGGGCTTTGATGTCGACCGTGAAGCGTCCAGACTAGTGCGCTGAGCCGACAAACAGCTGATCAGCTGTTTGTCGGCTCAGCGTGGCAGCCATTTAATTTAAATGAAGCGGCGATTATTTAAATCGCTGCTTCATTTCCCTTTGCCTACAACCCTAATCTACATGGCTCCGTCGATGGAGCCATGTAGTCTAGACACAGCCCAAGGGTCCGTCTAAACTACAAGCCTCTTTCGAAAGAGAGCGTCTAGACTGCAACCACTTCTTTCGAAAAAGTGAGCCACTTTTTCAAAAGACAGCACCCAGGCAGTCTGGATGCTCTCTTTCGAAAAAGCCCTGTTTGCATTCAAGAATGCCTTTTTTCAAAAGAGCACTTTCGAAAAAAGGCGTTCTTCCTCGTAAAAAGAGGTTTACCATGGTCGAAAAAACCGCCGCGTTCTTTCCATTTAATTTTGAAAGAACGCGGCGGCAGTCTAGACGCAGGGGAAGTTTTTCCGAAGAAAGGCTGTTTTTTTCGAAAAACCCCCGTAGTCTAGACACACCCTAGTACAGGTGTCTGTACAGCCCGTGGCACAACAGGGCCCTGAATTCCGTGGCGGCCTTTGGGGGCAATGACTGACAGACCCACTACGGGTAGGGAGGGAAGAGGCTGCAGCCCTCAGAGGTGGCAGGGGCTGAGGCTGGCAGGAGATAATTAGTCAGCATGGACCCTAAGACGCAAGTGGTGCCATGGACCCTCTGATACCCCCAGACGGTCGGGGCTGACATGCAGCACCTCCCACGCAGAGCGGCAGCTCCCCACCACCATTCAGGGGCGTTCGTTCAGCGCCGCTCAGAGGGAAAGGAGCCACTTCCCAATCAGCACCATGGCTTAGTTGTTCCTCCGGGGCCTGTCCTCTCAAGCAGTGATCTTGCCTGACCCTGCTTAGCTCCTGAACTCTACCAGGCTCACAGCGGCTCCTCCGCAAAGGCAGCGGCATGGACTAGATTGCTTGAGCAGGCTCCTGCTGGGAGACGGTGCCTGTGCAGGAAGGGGGCGGTGAGCTGCAATTCCCCCCCTTAAAAACCCTGTGAGAACTTTCCCCTCCCGCCTGGTGCCCTGCCTAATGACGTGCTGCAGAGAAGCTGCATTCTCCTGCTGTCTCCTCTCTTCTCCACGCAGCGATTGCTGCCATCCCAGAGGAAAGACCAGGAACCACAAACACCCCCCAGCAGATGCCCAAGTGGCTGCTCCCTCACTCTGTCCTGCAATGGGGCAGCCCACATTTCAGCTCCTTACTTCTCTGGGGCGCACTGAGCCCTGCCGAGCTGCTCAGCATTATCGCTGCAACCAACCTCTGCTCTCTTTGTGACTGCCCCGGAAAAGACTGGAACGTTTTCCATGCTGCCTGCAATTACTATATGCAGAGAGACAACCATCTTGGCCACATCAGTCAAGCAGGATAAACCTGGCCACGTCAAGCATCCCCAGGCCAGCTCCTTTCTCCTGGGCTCTGTACTCAGTGACGCCACGAAGCTATAAGAGACATGGACTTCAACTCTTCTGGGGATGCATTGGGAGCAAGAGCAGAGGGATCGGAGACTGCGTTATCATAGAACCCTAGAATTGTAGGTTGGAAGAGACCCCAGGAGTCAATGAGTCCAACCCCTGCCCAAAGCAGGACCAACCCCAACTCCATCATCCCAGCCAGGACTTAAAAACCCCCTAGGGATGGAGATTCCATCCACTCCCTAGGGAACCCATCCCAGTGCTTCACCACCCACCTAGGGAAATAGTTTTTCCTAATATCCAACCTAAGCCTCTCTCCTGCAACTTGAGTCCATTGTTCCTCCTTCTGTCATCTGTCACCACTGAGACCAGCCTCTCTCCACTCTCTTTGAAACCCCCCTTCAGGGAGTTGAAGGCCGCTATCAAATCCCCCCTTGGTTTTCTCTTTTGTAGGTTAAGTGAGCCCAAATCCCTCAGCCTCTCCTTGTAAGTCATGTGTTCCGTTCCGGCCCTCTCGTCATTTTTATTGATTTCTGCTGGACCCCTCCAATGAGTCCATATCCCTTCCGTAATGGGGGGCTCTGATTGGACAGAACACTCAAGAGGTGGCCTCCCCAGTGCTGAAAAAAGAGGGGAATAATCACTTCTCTAGATCTGCCGGCAATGGTTCTCCTAATGAAGCCCAATACATCATTAGCTTGGCACTCTATTGACTCCTAGCCACCTTCTCAGCCACTGTAATCCCCAGTCAGTCCCCTGCCAGTAACAATGCTTGGGATTCTTCCATCCCAAGGATAGGACTCTGCACTTGTCCTTGTTGACCCCCGCCAGATTTCTTTTGACCCAGTCCTTCAATTTGTATTTGCATTAGTGCAGGAGTTTCCTTCCTCTTGGGAAGTTCAACAGTGCACAGAATAGCACACATGCAGGGACCGCTATGGGAGAAGTCACACCCCAATGGAGATTGTCATGCAGTGATGCTCCATTTCCATTATGTCCCCAACCACGCATTGTATTCTCTCCCTTGTTTCGGCCGCATTCATGCCTGGGATGCACACTGCATGCTGGGAGCAGGTTAATGGTCCCTACAGCCTTGCCAGCGGTTCCAGAAGAGCATTCCAACTCCCGGCTTCCCATCGGGTGTGTGCAGAGATTTCAGAGCAGGACTTTTTCCTTTGCAAGCCCCCCCTTCCCCACAGATCCCCTCCCTGCCCCCTCCCACCCAGGATAAGGCGTTCACTTACACATCACATTCAGGAATATGTTGCCGGAGGCCAGGACCACTTTCTCCCGGGTAGCTCTGTCGTAAATGCCCACATGGCACTCGTATGGGCCGTTGTCTGAGATCCGCACCTCTGGAAGACTGGGAGAGGAGAGGAAAAGAGAAACTTTAAGGTAACAGAACTGATCTCTCACTGTAACAGGGTCCGCCCGCTTGTGAGCACCCCTCTGTGGCTGAGGAGGGATAAGCTCTTTGCCTGGCCATCTAGTACTTCTTTGCTCCCTGGGTCTCTTCCCCACCCCAGATGCTGCCCTGTCTGGCCTTGTCAAGGTTCAGAAGCTAGGATCTCATTAGCCCTGTCCATGGTGCTATCAGTTCTGGTATTGAGCTTGTGGCCATTCTTGGGCCACTGGACCTGGGCCTCACCCCAGCTTGTACTTGGAGCTGTCCATAGTGCTGCAGTTCTCCCAGTCAGGCTATAGAACCATCTGGGTGAAGCTCCTGTGAAGAACTGCCAGGCTCTAGCCCAGCAGTTTCTTTTATACGGGTCTGCTAGGCCCTGATTGGCCGCCCTGGAGACAGCCACTCTATCCTGCCTGGAGGACCTCTCTTCTGCTCCTCTCTCTGGGATGAGGTGTGGCAAGGCCTCCGGCCCCCTGTAGGGGATATCAGGGCTTAGTCCACCCCATCACACCCACGCTCAGGTTACATCATCCACCCTTTGGGACTCTCCTCTGCTTTCCAAATCAAACACGCTTTCTACAGCACTCACTGACTTGCACCCATCCTAGGTCAGGAGCAGTTATTTAACAGTGACCAGAAATGAGTGGAAGTCTTAGACATCTGGCTCCAAACTTCATCAAGGTCAGAGGGTCTGTTCAGATCTGGGGCTGGGACCCCTCTGTACACAGAAGCTTGTAACAGAAGGCAGTAACTAGAGATAGTTTGCATCCTGAATGGAAAGTTGAAATTTCAAGCAACGTAATGTGGAATGGAAATTCCAGGAAAAAAAAAAAAGAGATTTGGAAACAATGAAATATTTCAGTTCAAATTGGGTAAAACTATTTCGTTTCAGCACTGCTGGCAGTGCATTGAATATAAAATATACATGAGAAATTAAAATTCATATTCTAGTTTAATACCAACATTAAAATGAAGTTAAACAAAGACAAACGTGTACCTCATCACAGCAAAATATTCTGACATTAGCCAATGAAATGAGGAAGCCGGAACAGTTCTTGCTTTCTCCCGCTAAACGTGTGGTTGAAATTGTCACACCCTGGCACAAGGTTTTGACTCGGAGACAGCTGCGTTTTCAGATGGAAAACTGTTCAGCTGAAATTTTTCCAACCAGCTCCACCGGGGACTATCCCAGTCAATTGAGGCGCTAGGGATGCCGGGGGACAGAGGGGAACTGCTATGTATCATGCCATGTGCTAGGATACCGGGGCTAAACCCTCCACCCTTCCTAAGCCTTCCCAGTCTGGAGCCCACTGATACACCAGCACCACTTCTTGAAGCACCTGCCCCAAGCACGTGGCTCCTATCGCAACCCTTAGAATGCCCTCACAATCCTTCATGTATTTACCCCAATGGCAGCTCCATGAGGCAGGGAAGAAACATCCCCATTTCACAGAGGCCAGGGCGCTGACTCCATGGGTACTCCAGGCTTGGAACACGCTGGGGGAAAATTAGCAGGTGTTCAGCACCGGACCCCGGCAACCAAGTTCCCCTCTCCCCTTCCATCTCACACCTCCTGCCTGCCAGCAGTCCTGCCGATCAATTCCTCCCTGGTCCTCCTAGAGTCTCTCACGTGGTCAGCTATGTGGGGGGGTGCGGGATGCTCTGGAAGGGATGGCAGGGAGGAGAGAGGACATGGTGCACTCAGGGGAAGAGGCAGGGCAGGGGTTTGGAGGAAGGGGTTGGCACTTACCTTGGTGGGCCCCCTGAAAGCAACCAGCCCAATTCCTAGGCAGGGGGAGGCCAGAGATCTCTTTGCACTAATGCCTGTAGCCACTACCCCTGCAGCTCCCATTGGCTGCAATTCCCAGCCAATGGGAGCTGAGGAGTTGGATCTCAGTACTTCTGTGAGCAGTGTGGAGCGATGGGGAGCAGGAAGCCTCTGCTGTGCTGCCGGTGGCAGCCCCCAGGCCCCTTTTAAATCACCCAGGCTCCTGGACAATTGCCCCCGCACCGGCACCCTGCACCAGTCTCTCCCCGTTGGCAGGAGCGGAGAAGCGAGCAGTGTAGGAGGGTGCCCCTGGAGGAGAGAAACTGGCAGTGGATACTAGAGCCCTAGAGATCCACTTCATAGCCACGGACACTTTTTGAGGATCCCAGATTAGATGCAGATATTGTATCCGGACAGGACTCGGGTATCACCTCACCCGTTTGCAGCTGGGTTATATCCTGCCATGTCTCTTTGCTGAGTCATGGGAATCAGTCCATGAGCATATTAGAAACCCACCGGTTTGTTTAAAAGCTTTGATTGAGAATGTGAATGGAAGGGAAGGGCCTGGGATATCCTAGAACTCTGCCTCCTAAACTCCCCAGCAGGATTTAGGAGGAATGCAAACCAGTCCTACCGGGCACACGGACAATTGCACAGCATTACACCCTAGGGAGGTGGCTGTTTCTTCCTGACCAGACAACAAACAGCCGTAGGCTCTGAAGCCATAAGGTTGATGGTGCCTGTAATTTTTAGCCTAATTACTATCACCACTAGCGTGTGATCCTCTTCTGCCTTACATTCAGATATTGGCCTCAATCGTGTCCAGTAGCAGGGAGTTACACAGGTTCATTCTCTGTTCTTTGGAGGCTTATTTCCTTTGTATCTGTCACGGCTCACAGGCTGTGCCCACACTCGGCCCATTGGTCCCCGGGTGACACCCCCCTTTCCAGTGTGGTAGTTCCTTCTCGGGGATCCCACTCCAGTCCACCAGCAATGAGACAGCCCTTTCTCAGGGGGTCCATTCCAGTGTGGCGACCCTCCTTGGGGGGCCCACTCTCACCTGGGGCGGCTGCCCCTCCGCCTCCTGGACGGCACCTCTCAGGGCCTTCAGCCTCCTGCCTCCACAGTGAGCCCCTCCCTCCGGACCCTCAGGGCCTCCACTCCCAGAGAAACAGTGCAGCCCTGTTCTCCGGGCCAGAACGACTCTCAGCCAGCACAAAACAGGAGGTTTATTGAGCTTTGAACACAGCACAGGATCCCTCAGGCCTGTCACCTGGCCTTCCTCAGCCCAGCACGTCTGGGTCTCCCCTGCAGCCAGGCGAGCTCGGCCTGTTCTGCTCCCTGTCCAGACCAGAAGCCCCCTTCTCTCCCAGCAGAGCCTCCAATATCCCCCAGCAACAGCCCCTCCCTTGCCCGTTATCTTTCATCTAGCCAGAGCCAGCTGTGTCCTCTGAGCGGGGTCTGCTGGTCACCAGGGCACCAATCACTAGGGCTGTGTCTACACTGGCCACTTATTCCGGAAAATCAGCCACTTTTGCCAGCTGTCTACACTGGCCACTTGAATTTCCGGAAAAGCACTGACGATCTCATGTAAAATCATCAGTGCTTTTCCGGAACATCTATGCTGCTCCCGTTCAGGCAAAAGTCCTTTTCTGGAAAACTGTTCCAGAAAAGGGCCAGTGTAGACAGCAGAGATTTCTTTTCCGCAAAAAAGCCCCGATCGCAAAAATGACGATCGGGGCTTTTTTGCGGAAAAGCGCGTCTAGATTGGCACGGGCACTTTTCCGCAAAAAGTGCCTTTCGGAAAAGCATCCTGCCAATGTAGACGCGCTTTTTCCAAAAATGCTTTTAACGGAAAAGTTTTCCGTTATAAGCATTTCCGGAAAATCATGCCAGTGTAGACATAGCCAAGGGCTCCAGTTCTGTGCTGTTCTCTGCAACAAACTCCCTCTCCCCTTGCCACATTAAACCAGTAACGGGGCACTGAATGCCCCACCCTGCATGCAACCATCCCTTTGAGCCCCCCCAAACTCCCCACCCCCTCACAGTATCCTTTCCAAATACATCCCCTCTCGATTTCTTAGCACACTCCTATGGCGAAGCTCTGAGAGATCTGGGATAGGAGGGACTTGTGAAGGACAAGGGTTTCCCCCCGCAATACGCACAAATAGTTTAGACTTTCCCTTCCAATGCAGACCTATGCCGAATGTCTTCGTACAGTTCAGCGGGATGACGTGTGCGCTGATGGAAAGAGAAGCAGCCGGCCACGTCCCTTGCGTTGCAAGCAGGGGAAACAGCCAGATATGGTGCTTTAATAGAGGGGAGTGAGAGAGAAATTTCCCCTTGAAGCGCCAGCCAGGAGATTATTGATTCCAGCAGCTCTTCCAAGCCAGACCCTGACATCTGTCTACACTGGGATTAAATTGATCCAGTGACATGGCCTTGTCCCAGGCCTGTGGGCAGGAGGCCCTGAGAAGGTGAAGTGGAAAAAAATCAAAGTGCCCCTTATTCATCTCAGCAGCCGACTGAGAAGGAAATAAACGTGAGGCTCCAGTGAGAGCAAAGATTAAGGCTCAGTGGTAAGAGAGATCGATCGAACTGGCCACAGGGGCATGTTACTGTGAGTTAATCAAATAAACGCCCCAGGGGGACTCAGGGACAGGAGGGGCGAGGGGGAGCCATAGAACTGCTAGGTCACCTCTGGAGCTCAGGATCGGAGAGATAAGGGAAGCGAGTCCCCATGAAGTCCTCAGTGAGGCGAGTCCATCAGCACCTCTGCTTCTCCCCTGCCCTGTGTTGCCATCTACCCATGCACAGAGGTGTAAAATCAGAGCAGATCTGTAGCCTCTTGCACATGAGGTCAGGGTAGGGAACAGGGCAGATTTCCAAAGTGTTCAAGGGCCAGGTAACAGCTGTTCAGCACCTAAAATCAAGGCCAAGTTTCCGTAAGAGCCTGGCCCCCCCCCATGCAAAGCAGATACTTAGTCTGGTGCCTAAAAGAGAGCTGAGCTCTTTGGAAAGTCGAGGCCCTGTCATCAGGCACAAAGCTACACGATGGGAGGGCACGAGAGAAGCAGGACTGGAATAACGGGGGCTGGAGATCAGGATGGAGGAGCATTGGTGGGGCGGTGGGGAGTCAGGGTGAAAGCAGCAGGTATTGCAACTCAGGAGTCAGGGGCATCAGCAAACCTCCTTTTGTCTATTTCATCCGTCCTAGCCTGGTCTCATTTCGTTTAGCCTTAAAGCCCTCGATCCAGATCAACTCCACAAAATCTCTGCGCCAGTTTCATTGCTGGAGGCCTCTTGCACCTTTGCACGCTTTACTGGCCTGTCCCCTGGAGGACTGTAGGATCTGAGGTAAGATTTAAGAGAGCCCTTACAGGCTTTAGCTGTCACTTTCACCTGGATGAAAGTGACACGGAACCCGGTTTCTAACCCACCACCAGAGACATCCACAAACGAGTCAGGCAGCCCATGGAGCAAGCCAAAAAATTCCGTTTTGGGATCCCAGAAATAGATTTTTTGTAATAATTTTCATTCCACAAAACAATTCCATTTTTTGTCGTCTTGTCCCAATTTGAGATATTCCCTCCCCAAAATCAACCGTTTTTCATGGGAAGGAAAAGATACCCTGCTGTAGTGATTCAGCCTGCCTCCAGATTTTCCAAGCTTCCTGGGGTATTTGGATGTGAGCTTTGGGCCCACCCTGCGGTCCAGCCTCCCAACTTTATAACTGCCTTGCACACAGTCAACCTATGGAACTCCCTGCCAGAGGATGTTGTGAAGACCAAGACTTTAACAGTATTCAAAAAGAGTGCTAGATAAATTCATGGAAGTTAGGTCCATCAATAGCTATGTCAAGATGGGCAGGAATGGTGTCCCTAGCCTCTGTTTGTCAGGGCTGGGAATGGGTGACAGGAGGTGGATCACTTGATGAGTCCCTGTTCTGCTCATTCCCTTGTGGCACCTGCCATTGGTCACTGTCAGGAGACAGGATATTGGATTAGATGGACCTTTGGTCTGACCCGGTGTGGCCGTTCTTGTGTTCAGTGTGCAGACCAGGGACGGGTGTGCATAGGAAAAAAAAATCAAATAAAGGGCATTTATCCATGGTGCTTCTATCACACCTTTGGGCTGAGGGTTCCCCAGTGTTCTCTAAACATTAACGAAGACTCAGGATTCCCTTCAAAGCCACACTAATGCAGTGCAGCTCTTTCCCCATCTCCACTAACAAGACTACACAGCTGCCCCGGCTCTAATGGCCCTGGTCCACTAACCAGTGGAGGCCTGCCTGGCCCAGCTGCTGAGCTTCCCACTTTCAGTCTCAAAAGGCGCTTTCATTGGGGGTGTAGTTGCACGTGCATTCCCCCATATACAGCGGAGGAAACTGAGGCCACAAGATTTGCCTTCATTCATCGGCAGAATGGGAACAGTCTTAGCTCTCCCCTGAATGCAACAAACTTGCAGGCTACGTCTACACTGGCATGATTTTCCGGAAATGCTTTTAACGGAAAAGGTTTCCATTAAAAGCATTTTCGGAAAAGCACGTCTAGATTGGCAGGATGCTATTCCACAAAAGCACTTTTTGCGGAAAAGCGTCCGTGGCCAATCTAGACGCAGTTTTCCGCAAAAAAGCCCCGATCGCCATTTTCGCCATCGGGGCTTTTTTGAGGAAAACACTACTATGCTGTCTACACTGGCCCTTTCGTGCAAAAGTCTTTCGGAAAAAGACTTTTGCCTGAACAGGAGCATCGTAGTATTTCCGGTAAAGCACTGATGATTTTACAGGAGATCGTCAGTGCTTTTCCGGAAATTCAAGCGGCCAGTGTAGACAGCTGGCAAGTTTTTCCGCAAAATCAGATGATTTTGACGAAAAACTTGCCAGTCTAGACACAGCCACAGGGTACAGCTGGTGCTTGACATGTGGCTGTTGGGACAGGACAGGCAGCAAAGCCCTTGTGGACAGGATCGCGTCCTTCGCCTGTTGGCACGTATACGTGTTGGGCCCAATTGCCCCCAGGCCACGTCGCTCCGTGGCTTTGTACTTTCACCACCTCATCCAAACGCCCCCCAAGCTGACTTCCTCCTAAAGTGGATTAAGCAGGCAGGAGAGCTTGTCTCCTAGGGCCTTGAGTGGCATCGATCGGCCAGCTGGTTAGCAGTCAGTATTCAGATAACAGGGGGCTGGGATGGAGTTTCTTTGCACAAGCAACGGGACCAGGATCAATACACTATTAATAACTGCAAAGGTTTAAGGAGAAATCTGTGTAATGCAGTTTAGCAGCTGGAGTTTACCAACACTGACAGCGCCCCAGAAGGTAAGTAATTGTGCTGCTGAAAAGTGCATGAAAAGCAACGGCCGAGTGGCAAAGGGAACGCCCACGCACTGGTGCTGGTTAAGCCAAACTCTCGGCAAAGCGCTCGCTCTCGCGCCGAGCCCCAGGACAGCCCTGGCTAAAGGCCAGTGAGCTGGAATGTTTATGGGAGAAGTAGCCTCCCCTTGCCCCCACAACCCTGTACAGGGAGCAGAGGCCGATCCAAGTGGTAAAGTTCAGATCCAGAACCGGCCCCTCCAGACCCAAAGGAACCAGTATTCACGTAGACGTGCCCATCCTCCAGAGATCGTCCAGGCTCACCCCAGTCCCGGCGTTTGCTTTCACTCGGGAACAGCAAGCACCTGATCTCGGCCGTCCCTGGGGGTTTTCCCTTTGTCCTTCAACTTCTCTCCTGCTCCAGGGCTGGTTAGCAGAGGAGACAAGGAGGGAGGTTAGCACACCATGACTAACGCATTCTAGCTAACAGTCTGAAGCCTCAGTGGGAGAAAGGCCCACAGGCAAGAGAGGGGTGAATGCAGGTGTCAGTTTCACTTGCTTAGCCCATGTTGCAGTCTACACAGCCTTGTCTGTACTAAAGGTTTGTTAGAATGTGTTGGCTACGCCACAACTGCTCTTACCCTAGGCCTGCTAGGCCTCGTAGAGACTCTCCACCAATGTTCCCTCTAATCTTTTCCATCCACGTGCAGATTTTTTCCACCCAGGTGTGGAGTAAATTTTGTTCTGTGCACCAAGGCATGTGCACCACCAGTAGAAACAAAACCTCTCGCTGTGGGCAGCCTGAATCTCTCCCGAGGGGCCGCACAAGTGCCCAGCTGACAGGGAACACCGACCCATTCATACTCCGGAGCTGGAGCTCATGAGCAGGGCTGTCCTGTCCATAAGATGGCTTGGGATAGCCGCCCCAGGGCCTGCACAGCAGCCAACTCAGCCGTCCTATTGATGGGATCCAGCATGGCCTGGGGGTAGCCCGGTGCAGGGCAGCAGCAAGGGTCAGCCTCCCTCCACCTCTCACTGCAGTGGTGGGATCCAGAGCAACCCGGCAGCCGGCTCTGCCCCATGCCACCCCACCCCCCATTTCCTGGTGTCCTGTGCTCCCCTTCACCACGGCAGCAGGAAGCAAGGTGCCCCAGCCCCGGAGTGGAGCACAGTGGGCGGGGAGAGGGCAGCAAGTCAGGGTGGAGCAGAGCAGGTTGGCAGACTGTTCCGTCTCCTGCTGCTGCAGGGAGTGCAGGGAAACCTGACTCGGGCTGCACCCTGCACCAGGCCCCTGCTAACCCCCTGCTCCCATTGCTCGGGGGAGGGAGCTTAGGCGATGGGGCAGGAGCGAAAAGGGCCAGGGTGGGGCAGAGGCGGGGCAGGGACGGAGCCTGCAGCAGGGGCAGTTGCATAATGCATCCTTATAGCATCCTGCACCTTGAGAGGCTGGTGTGAGAACTTGTGAACCCCCCTGTTCCTTGCACAGGATCCAGGGATCCCCCGAAGCCATTCATTTCCCAGGCTCAGCGATTGGCTGCAAGCTAAAAAACCCGCTGCCTGCTCGGCGACTTCTCCCAGCTCCCCGGGAGGTGGCCGATTTAAATCTGTTTGGTCTCGCGGAGCACATGTGAGCGTTGCCAGCTAGTGGGGGAGGAGAACATAGATGAGAGCAGCCCGCGGACGACGGGAGCCAGTGAGCAAAGTGCAAAGGGGCGAGAGGAAAGGGAGTCAGGCGGCTGTAATCAGAGCATGGTGGAACCATGCGTCCTTAGTGCTCCTTTCGGCGGGCGCTAAACTCTTCTCTTTCGTCCCATCCGGAAACGGCGCTCAGTGGGTGGAACAGAACCAGAGCGCAGGATCACCCCACACGGCCCATCATGGGAGCCTGCGAGTGCCCACGTAGGTGGGTGCTAGACGTGGAAATGGGGCAGCACCGCCGGAGATGGAAACACTAATGCACCTTGCAAATGGAGCCGTGTCTCCATAATAGTGCCCAGCTTCAGAACTGACTGCGTTTTCGATTGGCAATTACAGCACTTCAGAGCTAATGAGTTATAATTAGCAGTGCTATTGCCGCCGTTCCATTACCGACACCTCATTATGCCAATAGCGGAGCTCCAATGACCCATTGGAAACAGCTTCAGGCTCTCGCCAGCTTTGCACCAAAGGGTTCATTCCACCGCAGCTCACTCTCAGGAGCGACCCGATCACTTTCTTACCCATTCAGGGCATCCAGCTTCCTCCCTTCAGCTCCAGGGGATGTTTTGGACTGGAGACCTGAGTTTTTACCAAATGTTGTTCCGATTCTCCTCCACTCTCCCTCTCTCCATTGCCATCTTCCTCCCTCTTTAGCAGCCTCTCTAGTTTCCACCTCCTCTGCTGCCATGAACCAGGCAACTCCACGGATGTCAATGGATCAGCTTCTTAGCTGGCACAAACTAGCCCCGTTCTATGCCATGCAGGAAGCTTCAGTGCAAGGCATAAAACAGAGGTGTGTCACTGACCCCTATGGGGGGGGGTGCGTTGGAGCATTGCCACCGCCGACAGGAGAATTCATTCATGTCTCTGCGCTGCACATGGGGGGGATTGGTGGATGGGCTCGGCCCACAGCGCAGCACATGCTCTGCCTTCCACACCAGGCTGGAGGGCTTGACACAGTAGGGCCCAGCTGCCTGCAGCGACAGGGAAACTGACAAGCCAGTGTGGGTTGTTCTAATTTTGGGGGGAGAGAAAGCTGGTGTCATACGTGGCCCTCCAGTGAGACTCCCTTTCTGCCAAACTCTCTTGGTTGGGTTCCCCCCATCCCCTGCCCTGGTTGTTCTGTTCTGCTCTCACAGCCGACACTGGGGAAGGAGCTGCCTTTTGGGGATTGCCTGCCCACTGTCTACCCCACGGGGCTCCTGAGCCTGGGTTCCTAGGTGGTGGTACTCCACAGCTCCACTGTCAGCCTCTTTGCTCCATCGCCTAGTCCAGAGGCCCCCACTGGACACACACGCAACTTAAGACAGTCCCTGCTAAGGCGCTTACAATCAAAGCAGCACCGGAGCTGTTCCTCCCCCTCCTCCTTCCCTTTCCTGCCTCGGAAGTTGTTACAGCTGGAGAAATGGCTCTTCCCCATTGGGGGTTTTAAGGATGCCCCAGGGTTCGTTGCAGTAGAGTGGGGCCATTAAAAGCCTGATTCTCATTTACTCTGTCCTGGCGCTTAGAGCAGGGTGGGGCACCAAGGGATGTGCTCTCTGTTACAAGACTCCCCACCTCTGAGCACCCCCCCCCTTCTCAGGGCAAGATCTGGTATCCAAAGCCCATCTGTAACTGGTCAGGCCCCAAGCCGGCTTCTCCCAGCTGGTCTCTTCAGAGTCCTGTTCCTGGCAGCAGAGCGTTTCTGCCTCCCCACAGAGCTCACCAAAAATCGCACTTTGCCTTCCAGGACAGCAGGAGCCAGAACACCCGGGGCGCCACGGTAGAGCTCCCACGTACAAACCAAAATCAAACTTCCGCCCCTTTGTGCGCTGGAGCCGCTCATCCGAACAGCTCTCCCTTCCTCTTCCAGAACCGCTTCCCTGGAGCCAGGCCTGCAGTTCCGGGCCCTCCTTGGGCGCTAGCTTTGCCCGTGGAGCACAGCTTTCAGGCACCACTCGGCTCAACTGCTCTCCCCTGCTGCCAGCCCTGAACTCCTGGGCTTCCTACCTTCGCCTTCCTGCAGCAGGGTGGGGATCCCTGAACAGGGGTGGATCAGGCACCGGGCTGGCCTCTCTCCTTGCTCTGGGACGATGCAGGGGCCTTCTCAGCTCTCAGAGTGAGTTAGACTGGACTCTATTTCCTGTGCACCCCTCTGCTCTCTGAGAAGCAGGACACGGGTGTAGTAAAGCATGCGCCAGCCCGGTACCTGCTCTGCCCCTGCATTGTGTGTGCCAGGCTGCTCACACTCCCTTACACCTCCCCAGCAGCCTTCGCATCACTGTCAGTCGGACCCGGGAGCTCTAAGGTATCACAGGCAACTCAGGCGCCGTTTCCTGGGATGGGTGGGGAGCGACGTCCCAGGGTCGACGCGTGTGCTAATGGGCCACGGCTGCCCATGGATGGCGAGGGAGGCCTTGTGCTTTGGGCGACACCTCTCGGGATGCATTAGATCCCGCTGGGGTGTCCCGTTACCATAGGGACCAGCTTCCCACCGCTCAGAGAACAGCCCTGGACTAGGTTGTTGGACACATTTCACAGCCTGGGGTTTGTGGGCGTGGTTTTCACATCTCCCCCACTGGCTGGGCTAAGCCACGCCAGCCAACGTTGAGGGATCATTTCAAACGCAGCACTGGATTCAGTGTCCCTTTAGGTGACATCACCTCTCTGACAGCGCAGCATAATGCCCTTCGGTGACATCATCCGAGTGGCCCCGCTCGGGCGTGCAGTGGGGTATCCGCCGGCGTGATGTCATTAGCGCTTAGCGCACCAACGGCGCGCCACGGAATCCTCATGGGCCTCGGCGGGCATCCTCTTGCAGGACGCCATCATACGGTGACAAGTCTCTGACAGCGCGTCGCCACCTCCTTGTCTGTGACTGGGGCGCCATTCCAATAATAAATAAATCCATATTGCAATGAACCCACCTGCGCGACACCAGCAGCATCTGGCACCTCTAATAGGGATCAAAGCATCTTTGGGATCCAGATGATCATGAGACGACGCTTCTCCGGCACTGTACTTGACCTCGTCATGTCGCTCTTCTCATGGTACATTGCCGCCTGCTCTCCCGTGCTCCCTGTAAGCTGGGCGCTTGTGCGCCCCTCGGGGGAAGATTCAAATGATGCCCTGCTGATTAGCAGAATAGGTTTTGTTTCGAATGGTGGTGCACATTCAAACATGCCACAGTGCACATAAAAACATTATTCCACACATGGATGGAAAAAAAATCTGCTCATGCATGGAAAAGATTAGAGGGAACATTGGTGCTCTCATGGACCATCCACTCCACCTGATACCCTCTCTGCACTCAGCATGGATGATATTTGGCTGCCTTTTCCTGCACACTCCATCTCCAAGCCTTTTCAGAGGAAGGGAACAGAAAACCCGCAGCTCACGTTGGCTGTTAGCTGTTTGAAGTTTTACCTTTCCTGGCCTGATTTGTTAAGAGCAAAAAGCTTCAGGAAGCAACATTTTCATGCAGTCATTTCATTAGAGAAAAGCCCAGGGCAGTTTATCTCAACAGCACTAAGGGGGGATATTGCCAGCGTAGTGTGCAAGGGACTTGCCGGTAACTGAAGCTGTGTGTGTGTGTAATGAGGGCTGCACGCATAACTTACCACACAGCATGCCGCAGAAATAGCTGTGCGGGGTGGATAAATCCAGAAACAACTTCCTGTTTAAAACCTCCCTGGGTGGCTGAGCTAGGCTTTTGCCTGGTAACAGAAGGCTGGCTGTTCAGACAGCATTGTTACCGCTTGTGCGACATTGTGTTTGTCATCAAATTTCCCCCAGTAGATGGGCTGTATACCTTTCCCTTCCCTGCTAACAGAAGGCTGGCTGTTTTAACAGCAAGTTTGTGGTGCTTCGGGGACCTCATGTTCATGCTGCATCAAAAAGCAGCCCTGGGCGAGGGAAAAGAGCGTCTGGCAGGCAGGGAGACGCAGAAGAGCCGAATTGTGCCCTCATTAGAGCATGAGGGAATGGGACTTCTGAAAAGGGGACGACTTCCTGGGTCACCCATGGCTCAGAAGTGGGGTCAGCTGGTTATGCTGGAGTGCATCTTCCGTCATGCATCAGGGCCACCCCTAAAACCGTTAGTGCTGAGCGTGGGAGGCTGCCCATCACGACTCCTGGGCTCTGTTCCTGCCTCTGAGAAGGCGTGGGATCTAGATGCGACACTAGGGGTATGTCTAGACTACGTGCCTCTGCTGACAGAGGCACGTAAAACAGGCTACCTGACATAGTCAATGAAGCAGGGATTTAAATATCCCTGGCTTCATTAAAATAAACATGGCCGCTGCGATATGCCGGCTCAGCTGATCGTCGGCACAGCGCGCGAGCCAAGACGCGGATCGGTCGACAAGGGAAGCCTTTGTCGACTGCTCCTGTAAACCGCGTTTCACGAGGCATAAGGGAACGGTCAACAAAGCTTCCCTTATCGACCGATCCGCGTCTTGACTCGCGCGCTGTGCCGACGATCAGGTGAGCCGGCACAGCGCGGCGGCCATTTTTATTTGAATGACGCCGGGGATATTTAAAGCCCCGCTTCATTGACTATGTTGGGCAGCCTGTTTTACATGCCTCTGTCGGCAGAGGCACGTAGTCTAGACATACACTAGGAGATTAGGTGTCAGGGCTTCTGGGGTCCGTTCTCAGCTGTGGGAAGGCAGCCTGGCCTTGTGGGCAGACCAAGAGGTTAGGAATGGGACCTGCAGTCTTACTTTTAGGAAGGGCAGAGTGGACTACTAGTTAGAACAGGAGAGCCAGAGTCAGGAGTGTAGTTTTAACGCCTGAGCCTGTGGGCAAGGAGCTAACCTCTAGCCCTGACTCAGCCCCGTGCGTGCAAAGAGAAGGACTGTGCCCCAAGGTACAACAGGTGGTAGAAAGCTGCAATGCAAAACGACACGATATGGCAGCTTTGCCGTGCAGTCTGGCCTTCCAGGCAGCCGTGATGCCGTCTGGCCAGTGCTGCCAGTGGGGAGGCTCCGTTCGTAGAATCCCAGGGTTGGAAGAGACCTCAGGAGGTCAGCAAGACCAACCCCATGTTGCTTAGCTCTTGCCCACTCCCTGCACCTCCCCCTTCGGGCTAGCTCCGTTGGGCCAGCTGTGTGCCCCCCTGGGCAGACTTTCCAGTGGTCAGTGCTCTGCAGTCTAGGTCAGTATTTCTTAGCCAGCGGGACGAGTACCCTCAGGGGTACTCGAGAGAAGTCTGGGGGGTATGTCCACACAACTGAAATTTGGAGAAAACTGAATTTGCTTGAAGTTTTACAGCACTTGAAATTTTCGGATGTAAAGTACAAAAATAATAATCGCCCGCCTGGCTACGATTAAGTTGTGTAAACAAATGTGTTGCAATGATAGAAAAAAATGTGTCTGAAAACTGTAGGTACAGGGGGGGGGACTTATAATTGTTTTTGAAAAAGGAGTACTTCATAAAAAAAGGTTGAGACGCACTGGCCTAGGTTATATGGCAGGCGGGAATGGGACGCAGCCATGAATTAATCCCACAGTTTAAGTGGGTGTAGGGAGACACAATAACTTGCCTGTAAAGCTATTTGTGACTCTCAGATGAAAGATACCCCCAGCAACAACCACTGGAGTGCAGACCGCTGGCTCTGGTGCTGCCCAAAGCACCCAGTCCAAATTGGTGTTGAGACCCAAACCTTCTGGAAAACACTGCTGAAGCTGGGTTTCTGTAGGATCCAAGAGCAGTCACTCGTAAAATTCCCTCCTAGCATTCTTTGTCTCAAAGTAGGACAGGAGCAATTATTTTGTACTGCACTGAGCACCTCATGGCTGGATGGAAGGAAAAGGTCACAGGAGTCGGCTGCTGCCCAGAGCAAGGTCTTTGCAGCGTGCTATACAGCCTGAGAGGGGCTGCTTCCATGCTCCCGGGAAGCGTTGAGGTTGTATTCAGAGACAGCCCTGAGATGCAGTAGAACTAGAGACAGTTAGAAAATGGAGGGTTTTTCCATTTGGCTTATTTAGTCTACAGAAGAGAAGAGTGAGGGGGGATTTGATAGCAGCTTTCAACTTCCTGAAGGGGGTTCCAAAGAGGATGGAGAGAGGCTGTTCTCAGTGGTGGCAGACGACAGAATAAGGAGCGATGGTCTCAAATTGCAGTGGGGGAGGGTAGGTTGACTATTAAGTGTAACTATTTCCCTAGGAGGGTGGGGAAGCCCTGGGATGGGTTCCCTAGGGAGGGGGTAGAATCTCCAGCCCTAGAGGTTTTTAGTTCCGGTTTGGCAGAGCCCTGGCTGGGATGATGGAGTTGGGGTTGGTCCTGCTTTGGGCAGGGGTTGGACTCGCTGATCTTCTGAGGTCGCTTCCAACCCTGGGATTCTATGATTCCATAGAAAACTTGGCTATTTTGGCAAAAATTTAAACCCAGATATAGTTTGGTTGAAAATAAAAATATTTCCATTTGGAAATGCCACCAGTGTGCCCCAGAGAATTGCTGTTCTGGTGCCTTCTAGCCCCAGCCTTCCCCATAGCCTGGGCTCCCTGTTCAGACTACACTTCCCATGATGCACCACCCTCTTGGGGAGAGAAGGCAGCCAATCCTGGGAAATGAAGTCCGGCAGTGCCATTCAGCCTGCACAGAGGAGAATGGGAACATGAGCCAACTGAACTACAACTCCCATGAGGCACTGCAGTAGCATGTCTCAACTGAAATATTTCAGTTTGGGGCAGTTTGTTATTTTGACAAAAAGGCCAAAAGATTCCATGGGGAGCAGATACGTTTCATGAGCAGTACTTACTCAAACTCAATTTTCCTGTCCAAAAATTTTAGATGGAAAACTTTCAAGCGACCCCCAAAGTGGAATCTTCTCTCTCAAATCCTCCCCCAATATCCCCCGGATTGTTTATTGTGGATTTTAGCAGGGCCAAAACCCTGTTAGAGTAAACAAGCCCCCTGTTAAAGTGAACAGTCACTTGGCAACTTATTTTAATGGACACATCACTTTAAACTAAGCCTCAGCCATCTGTTCCCCTTTCTAATTACCCATGCACAAAAAAGAAAACAATCCACAACTGCATCACTTAACAGCAAAGCAGAACAGGGAGATGGGGAATAGGTGATTAAATGTCTGTGCTCTGCAGGGACAAGTGCCTGGATCGTCTCCTCATGCACCCTCAAACCCCCTAACCGGGCTTCTTTTGATTGTCTTGCAGCCGGGAAGACGACACTGCAGGGTTTGCCTGGGACAGTGCTAAGTAGGGCAGCCTGGTTCTCACTGCACCAGAGGGAAGGAGCTGGAGTGGTCACAAGGATGGATTAATCGAGTCTGCTCCTTAGTGCTGAGTCCAAATGGACACACTTGGGGGAAGGAGGGGGAATGAAATCAGCAGCTTTCCCCTCCCCACCCCAGCACTTTAAGGCTCTAAAGCCGCAGCAACGCTGCTTTGCAGCTGCTGCTAACACCCTGAGCCTTCAGCCCTTGCGCTCCCACCGTGCACTGCTCAAAAGACAGGTGCTTGCTGACCACCACTCACCCCGCAAAGTGCCCCCGTGGACGTGGCACTCTACATTTCAGGGGGGGGCTGGCACCTATGCCAGCTCCCCAAATTCTCCTCTCAACCAGGTCTCTTGGCACAACCTCAGAGGAACAGGCAGGATCTTCCTTCTAGAGAGTAAAGCACAGGGATCCTGAAGGCAGGCTGAGTGCCAAACAAAAGGAGAGCCTAAAAAAGGGGGAGGCTTGGCATGAGAATGAACCGAGATCACTGGCAGGCAGCGTCCGCGGTTTCCCTCTCCAGAGGTCCCAGCTGGCGCTGTTGCTTTGATTTTAAGAGATTGCCTCTCCCGAGCCTCACAACTGCTAACTCCCTCAGTGGAAACTAACCCTTTCCACCAAGGTCCTTGCCTCAGCTCCTGTGGTCCTGGTGCAATTGTACAGCCAGGCCCAGGAAACCTTGTGGGGGAGCCATAGGAAACATCTGGTAAGAGCCAGCCTCTCCCTGTACCCCAGGCTATGTCTAGACTGGCCAGTTATTCCAGAAAATCAGTCGCTTTTCTGGAAAAACTTGCCAGCTGTCTAGACTGGCTGCTTGATTTTCCGCAAAAGCACTGACTTGATACAGTAAGAAATCAGCGCTTCTTGCGGAAATATTATTCTGCTCCCGTCCAGGCAAAAGTCCCTTTTGCGCAAAAGGGCCAGTGTAGACAGCTCAGATTTGTTTTCTGCAAAAAAGCCCCGATCACGAAAATGGCGATCGGGGCTTTTTTGCGGAAAAGCACGTCTAGATTGGCCATGGACGCTTTTCCAGAAAAAGTGCTTTTGCGGAAAAGTGTCCATACCAATCTAGACGCTCTTTTCCGAAAATGCTTTTAACGGAAAACTTTTCCGTTAAAAGCATTTCCGGAAAATCATGCCAATCTAGACGCAGCCCCTGTGTCTAGTGTGTGACTAACACTGCCACTGTGCCCAGCTCCGCCAACCCGGCCAAGCCCCCATAGCATCAGGTGCCCGCGCTTGTTTCTCCAAACCCCGCCCAGCACTCCGGCTGCTAGACCCCGCTCCCTCAGTAACGGAACTATGTTGCCACGACAACACGTCTACCCTGGAAAGGCCGTGGTAGGGCAGCCTGGCCGGTTCCACCCACTAGGCTCGTGACACGACTTCTCCGTGCAGTGTCTAGAGCTCTCAAGCGAGAGCCGCGCCGGGTGCTGCCATGGCCCACCGCATTGCTGGTACACAGGTGCTAGAACGAAAGCTCCCTCGGCCGTGCTAAGGGACAGGCCCAGCATGGCCAGGAGAAACCGGCCTTCCACAAAGAGAAACGGCTTGTTCCTGGACACATTACTGCAGCATCCCTAGGCATTATAGAGCATCTTAACGCCAGGCAACCCATTGCAACACAGCGAAGGAGCCAAAAGAATAACACATCAAGGAGCAGGAAGCTGTAACAGAGCCGCCCCAGCCCCAGCAGGCGCAGGACGGAGCCGCCTCGGTCCAATTCTCATCGTATCATAGTATAACGGGCTCGCTATTCCGACATCCCTCACTGCATGAGGGATAAGGGACGTTTCAGAATAGCACCTTATTTCGAAATAACATCAAAATAAGCTACGCAATTTGCTGTGTAGACACACCCCTATAGAGGCAGTAGCAGACTGAAATTATCATACCCGTTCTTACCACAAGAATGGGACAAAGTTTCATGTTGTATTCACATGGGTCTCAGAAAGTCCTTTCAGCAAGGACCATGTTTTCCTTTGCGTCCCAGAGGTGAGCTTGTCCCCATTACCCCGGCTTACAAAACAAGGTTTTAAGAAGAAAGTAAAATCTGAATATCTAACTTTGCTTTGCTTCTAATTTAACATCTGATCCTGTACATTTCAAAGCCTGTTTGAAAAAAAAAATTCTCAGAACCCTCTGTACAGTTCAGATAACCGCCTTGATGAGTTTTCTTGGATATGCATGATAACGTTTCATTAAGACACAGTTAAAGTTCAGTAAACGGGGATCAGTTAAATTACAATGTCATAAAAAAGAGGTTAAAAATCTGGAAGGTCAAAGTTAGACATAAAACAATAAAACAAAATAAAGAAGAAAGAAAAGTTTGGAAGCTAGGAAATTAATTCAAATTCCACAGATAATGCTAACCCTGCCCCAGAATTCACAGCCACCCACCATGTCTATGTCCTTTAGCCATTTTGCCCACAGCAGTCAGACGGTGGAGAGCAGCTTGCACTCTGGACTGGGATTCATGACACCTGGTTTCTAGCCTACTTCTGCCACCGGCCTGCTCCGTGCCTCAGTTTCCTGCTCAGTGAATGATCGTCTTTACTTTGGGAAAGGGCTTTGTGATCCGTGGGTGAAAAGCACAGTCTTCAAGCTCGCTGTCATTCTTCTACGGCTTTGCTCTCAAACCTGCAAGCCACCGCCAGCTGTCACAATTTGGAGCAGATCAGTTTGCCTCCTTCCATGTGCAATTGATTCTTGTCACCGTTACCAGCCCAGTACCTTGTGACCTGAGCGGAGGATTCAGGGACTGCTTAACAGGACAGTCATGCGTGGTGGGTGGAAGTAGGTCTGGGAGAAGTAAGCTCCTCAGCCTCGCTCCCATCCCTGCCCCTTCTCTCCAGGCCTCGCCCCTCAGCACCACGGGGAAGTGGGACAGCACATGGCCCCAGCCTCCCCGGCCCCAGAGCACCAGGAAAGGAAGGTGGAGGGCAGCCACAGCCTCCTGGGCCCGTAGCATGGAGAGGGCAATGGCTGGGGACAGAGTGTGGGCAGGGCCACGAGGAGTAACGCTAGTGCACTAAGTAACCGAGTCCGCACTAAGGGGGATTTAAAAATGGCGGTGCCCGGCAATATGCAAATGAAGCCCAGGATATTTAAATCCCGGGCTTCATTTGCAACTTCGAAAGCCTACATTAGCCACCCTAGTTCGAACTAGGGTGGCAGTGTAGACATACCCTGAGGGCCCAACCCATCTTCATTCTGCAGCCTCTTTCTGCCTGCTCTTTCCTCGGAGACCTTTGCATGGCTTCTCTCCGCCGCCCTCCACGTGACTCAGGGCAGCTGGAAGGCTGGATAATACGGATCCTTCTGAGTTTGAGACGCTTCTCTGCAGCCGGCTTCAGGCTGCAGAAAGTCTCTGCTCCGGCAGGTGCCTTCCGCTTGCCGCAGTCTGTACTTTGCTCATCCCCTGTGGGGGACAGATGTTTCTTCCCCCTATCGATACATCAGTGTCACACACTGGCTCCAGACTAGGTAAAGGAGGAATTGCAGCTTGGATCTGTATGGCCGCTGCCAAAGAAGGACGGAAAAATCCGAAGCCGCGGTCACAACAAAGCGGCAAACCCCCCAGCTTGGGGGACAAACCCCACCACCTTGGCTTTTGCTACCACCGGTCAGGTTCTGCATGGCCCATTGACCACCGATTGCCTAGGCCCATGGTGTTCAACCTGCTAGCCACCAGCCACATGTGGCTATTTGGCCGCTTGAGTGTGGCTAGTTCACTATAGTGACTTCAGTACTGGTTGGACACCATGGGCCTAGACGGTCTGTCATGCAGGTACCCAGCACCTGATGTGAGGATCCGGCAGGTGAATGGCCCTAGCACATGGATGCAACAGCATCTCCACAAGTCATCGTGGGTGTGACCGAATTAGGGATGTGACATTTGATTCATCAACTAATCGAGTAGTCGAAGAAATTTCCATCGACTACTCGATTAGTCGATAAGGAGGGTGCTCGCTATCCCACTGCGCCTCTGCCTTTGTATATTTCAAAAGAAGAGCAGCAGCTGGGACCTGCACAAGCAGGGATTGCTACAGTCCCTGCTCACACTGCTTCCTTGCTGCGCCTCTGCCACCCCTGCCTACCTTGAAGAGACAGTGCTGGGGGGAACTGCTTTTAAGCCGGCTCCCCCCAGCGCCGGCTCCGGCTCCTGCTCCCCTCCTTGCTGTCTCTCTCTGATAAAGGCAGTGAAGAGAGGGGGGAGTGACTAGTCAGGTCGCTTTTCGACTACCTGATGAGCACATGCTTATTGGACAGTCAACTAGCCGCTTACAGCGCTCGACCGAATCCCATTGTAAATGCCCCTCTTGTAATAGGAACACTCCTCTTGCTTCGATGCATGCGGGCTGCCGGCTCTTGCAAGAGCAGCTTGTTGGGGAGGAGAGTAGGTGGAAGTTCTGGTACACAGAGCAGATGCTCCCGCTGGCTCAGCAATCCTGGCATGAGGGCCATTGGCGCTGATCCTAATCAGGGTCCCATCCCAGAAAGCACAGGGGAAGGGTCCCATCCCCTTTGGCAGCCCTCAAAGATCTAGGTAACTCTCAAGGGGAGTGGGACACCCCTTCACATTCCTGACTAGGATACTCAGTGTGGAGGCTGCTGAATGGATCCCGAAGCAGAGCAGACTGGACCGGTAAAGTCCACGTCTCATTAATGGGTCTCCATGCCTGGATTTACAGCAAAGCGGGACACATGGAAGCATGCATTGCTCACATCCGCAGGCTGGCCAGGGGGCAGAAAGCAATGTTCCTTCTGATCTTGTCCATCCATGTGCAGAATAAATTTTGTTATGCGCACCCAGGCATGTGCAAATGTGCACCGCCAGCAGAAATGCAAACCTAGCTGTGGGCACTTGGCTAATCAGCTGGGCGGCACTGGAATCTCTCCTGAGTGGCCACACAAGTCCGCAGCTTACAGGCAGCACTGGCGGAGAGGGCAAATATAAATAGAAGACCCTAGTGATGCCCTGGGGACTTGAGTCTCTAGTTGAAACAGCTGGTGGTCCATGAGGTGCATCTAATGCAATGAAGCTTTGTGACTTCCAGATGCACAAGGAGCAACGTGCAGCTGAAACAAGCTTCACCTACTTAGGGGAGACAGAGGGCTCCCCCGATCGGTCTGCTGGCAAAGGGCCACAAGCATTCAGGTTAAAACCGCAGCTCTAGGCAGTGAATCCACAACCGGGTGGCTGGGAACTAGAGGGCAGTCCTGTGAGAGATCTCCTGCAAGGGCAGGAATGACGTGTGGGAAGGGTTCAGACCCACCAGGTTAGGCGTCAGGGGCAGGGTGTTACTGACATAAAAGCAAACAAGTGTCTTGCGCCAGGCAGGTCACAATGGGAAGGAGACATAGAGAAGAGCAGGCCGTGAGGTGCAGACACGACTTTGCTGCAGAGCCGTGGCGCCAGAAAACAGCCAGCACGACACGGGCAAGCACTGGCTACTGACATCTAAGCCGGTTCGGTGATTAGCGACAGGGCTCTGGAGCCGGCTAAGCAAAGTGGCAAGCTGTAGCGTCTGCTCTCCCGCTGAACTCTGCACCGCAGCCGTGTCAACTCCCGCCGCCTCCCCCGTTGGAGGAGCAGGTAGGTCAGTCTCCGTGCCCGTGTAATCTCCGGTTCCCGCTACCATTACCAAGGAGATACGGCGGGGGGAGGATGTTTTGACACCTGTCCTTTGCAATCTGAACCAAGGCTCATCACCGCTGCCGGCGGAGAGAAATGAGTCATGTGTCAATCACTGTCAGCCGGGGCTGGATGGGAATAGCTGATCCGGGAGCAGAGGGGCTGTGCTGTATTCCTCAGCCCCCGAGGCAGCCTGCCTGCAGGTGACAGATACTGTCAGCCTAGGAAGGGAAGCAGAAACGAGACGCTATTCTCACTCTGGCCACGTTCGCCTCCTCTTTGCTCCAACTGCTTCCCTTTGATCCACGCCGAGGGGCCAAATCCTGCAGCTGCCACTCAATATTTACCCAGTTACAACGCCCAGGGGGCTGCCAGCACCCTTCCTTCCCAAGGGCTCTGGAGCATCTTGCTGCTAGCCAAGGGAGTCCCGGACCATGCCCTTAAAGTGCTGAGCCTGGGCCAACCTTCAGGGGCTTCTCCACCTCCTCCTTCTCGGTAGAGGACTCATTTTCCAGCAGCCCTCCGCGAGAAGGTGTGACGGCGCGTTGGGGGTCCCCCGTCTCCTGCACCCCGAAATGGCACAAACAGACTCCACCAGCCAGTGGAATTGAGGGTGGTTTATTGCTCCTCCAGGATACAGCACAGCACAGATGTAATCTGGTTACAGGAACTGGGGCTAAGAGGCCTCAGTGCCCCCCTTGAGATAGGGGAGTCCCAGCCCCCCTCCCCAGCTCCTTCTCCCCTGCTTTCCAGACAGGAACTAACTAACTCTCTTCCAGCCCTGCCCCCCAGCCAGGGCAGCATTCCACCTTCCTTTGTTCCTCTCCATGGGGGGTGTCTGGCCATACTCGTTTGCATAGTGACTCATCCTGTTTTGCTGGGTCATGGTACCCACGGCAGCCAGTGGGGGTTACCCCAGAGCCAGCAGCATAGAAACCAGCCAGGTACCCCCACTACATCACAGAAGGCAGGGGCCGTTTAGGCCCATCGTGCAGAGAACCCTTCTCTGCCCCACCCCCATTTCAGCCTCGCCCGATGGGAGCCACGGACCCAACGAGCTGAGAAAAATCTTGCGGCAATAGCACTGAGATCCACCAGATGCCTACGCAGCCCGGGCCAGCCGGGCAGAGCGCGCGACTTTCCCGGCAGCAAGCAGCGACCACGCCTCATCTCCCGTCTGGGGGGGCCCTCCCGCACCTTCCTGGAGCTCTGGGTCTACCCCGGATGTTGGGTCTCAGGCCAGCCCCTGCCTGCATCCTTGCCTCCCATTCAGTTGTGCACATGGCAGCTACTCCGGCGGTGACACCTCAGGGCTAGTGACGCGTTGCAGCGGGCCGGGAAGGGCCCACGCGAGGGGTGTGAGAGCCGCAGGACGATTTCACGAGGCTGCCCAGAAACTCAGCATTGAGGAGGCTGAGTAGCCCACAGCCACTGCTCCCCATTCGCAGCTCTCCCGCTGTAGGCCCAGCCCAGGGGCCGAAGCAGAGCAGTCTCGGGGTTGCGCGCCTCATGCCCGCTGGGGAGCGTTCTCAGAGGGCTGTTCCCGGGGGGGGGGGGAAGGGGCCAGAGGGTACAACTGAGAATCAGGTCCATTGGCTTCAAGGCCACTGATGCCACAGTGCAGCATGTCCCCCTTGCAGGACGGGGCCCTCGGGCCAGGAAGATCCTTCTTGTGATACTGCACAATCCCAGCAGACCCTGTGACCCCGAGCATGCAGGCTCCGGGCTTCTAACCCCCTCACCAGCACCGGGCCAGGATTCCCAGACCGTGCTCGGCTTCCTTCACAGGATCCTTCCAAGCAGCAGCATCTCCCCTCGCTCCAGGGCTTTCCCCTCCTTCACCTGGGCTATGGCGGCCTGGGGAGATAACAGGCCCGGCCGCAAGGGCCCACGCACAATGTGGGGGGAGGACCCAGAGAGCTCCCGGTCCGTTGGCAGGATTAGGGGAGGCCACAACGTTGCTTCAGCCCCCGCTGGTTCACCATGACCCTCAAAGGGGCACCGTTCTCAGGGACGCCGATAAAAAAAGAAAATGGCGGCTGTGTGAAGCTGGTCAGAGGTTGGCACGTTACAAGCAATCCCTGATGGGATCAATGACTCTCTCAGCTTCAGCTCCTGGTGCAAACTAGATTTGTACATGCTCCCCCTTGCCTCTCCCACCACCAACCCTCCCAGCTCTGGCCAAATAAGCAACCCCAAGTGCCCCTGGGTAATCATAGAACCCTAGAACCAGCAGGGACTTCGAATCCAGTCCCCTGCCCTCACGGCAGGACCAAGCACCATCTAGATCAGGGCTACTCAGCTGCATCCGTTTGTTTGCGGCCTGCCGTGCAGTTGGGTTTTACGCGGGGCTCAACACACGGCCAGCGGGCAGAAGGCAAAACAAAAAAGGAGTTAATATAACGGTGGATATGTATTTTATTTTATGCGGCTATGCACTTTAGTAGTTAAATTCCTGCACTGCCATTGCTCATTAAAAGTGCTGTCATAGGGGTGGACATCGGGTAGCTATTGCATTTTATTAATATCAGCAGAACTGACGAAACATTTAGGCTATGTCTAGACCGGCATGATTTTCCGGAAATGTTTTTAACGGAAACGTTTTCCATTAAAAGCATTTTCGGAACAGAGCACTTTTTGCGGAAAAGCGTCCATGGCCAATCTAGATGCGCTTTTCCGCAAAAAAGCCCCGATGGCCATTTTCACGATTGGGGCTTTTTTTGCGGAAAACAAATCGGAGCTGTCTACACTGGCCCTTTTGCACAAAAGCTTTGCGCAAAAGGGACTTTTGCCCGAACGGGAGCAGCACAGTATTTCCGCAAGAACACTGACAATCTTACATGAGATCGCCAGTGCTTTTGCGGAAATTCAAGCGGCCAGTGTAGACAGCTGGCAAATTTGTCCAGAAAAGCAGCTGATTTTCTGGAAAAACTGGCCAGTCTAGACACAGCCTTAGAGGGAACATTGGTGCATGGTCCCTACCCCAAAGAGCTCAGAATCCACTATAACATCAGTCAGCTGCAAATGGCATTTGCATCATCAACCAGTAGGCGTGTCCCATTGCGGAGTGACTGCAAAAGGTTCTAAATACCATTATCTTATTAAAGGAAACGGAGGGGGGAGGGAGAGGGGGAATGCCAAATGGAACAATCTGATTGGTGGCCGTTCATTTCAAACCATTGCACTGACGTATTAACAACTGCATGTGTTAGAAGGACAGTGCGGGGCCGCCACCTCCTCTCGAAAGCCCACGTAGGCAGAGAAAACGTGGGCCAAAAAAGTGATTAGCGTTTCCAATTTTAGAAGCCTTGTTCTTTCCTTCGAACAGATGTCAGCACAGTCCGGGCGTTGCAAACTCACAGGGAGCCAGGACCCTGCAAACAACCTGCCTGAAAACACTTGACAGTCACACAAACACCCATGGAATGAACAAGGCTTATGCCGCGTGCCAGGGCTTAGTCATTTGCATGTTTGTTGCATCCACAGGCGTGTGCGTAATGTGATAAAGGACTAGGGAGTTTCCTTTCTTTGAGAAGATGCAGCATAAAACTCCTCTTTGGCCGAATGAATCCAAACACATGGCTGTCTCTCCAGCTTGTCCTCCGGCCATTTGGGGAGCTGTATGGCGGAGAGGGGAGGTTGCAAAGAGCAGACTTCTGCAAGAGTGGTAAAAGCTAGGCTAAAAACCTGTGTGGAAGCCGGAGATTGTAGCACTGCTCCTCAATGGCAACAGTTGTGTCATAGCGGTCTGGGGTTCCGCTGGGCCGTACGGCAAAGCAGCTGCACCCCCCTTCCCCACAGGACTTCAGAGGTTATCCCCGTGGCTTCAGAGCACGGCGTGGCTGTCCCCTCTCCCCCCAGCATCTAAGACATTAAAAGACAAAGCCGAGCTTCTGAGCTCTATAAAGCCAGCCTCTTCCCCAGTACCATGGCTCGCGTGCCATGCAGACTTCTAGGATTGCCAGATGGTTTAATTAAAAAATACCGAACACCGCCCCTCCCCCCCCCAAAAAAAACACCGTGAAAAAATTCTGTTGAGAAAAAAAAAAAAGAGGGAAACCAAAGTTCTTGAGAAAAAAAAAAGCTCCACCTTTAAATAGCCCCATGCTCCTCACTCCCCCGCCCCCACCTGACGCAGCAGGGGGAAAATTGTCCTTGCCGGGCTTCCGTCTGAGGGTATTTTCTGTTTTTTTTTACCAGACTGGGGACCTGAATAATGGATAGTCCAGGCAAAAACCGGACACCTGGCAACACTACAGACTTCTCCTCTCTCTGTCCGCTGCCATTGCAGCAAAGCCTAAACTTGCTGCAGAATTCAGCCCAACTGGGTCGTATAAATCACAGGACCCCGCTGCGTCACTGAGATCTATTGTGCCAGGTGGCCCCCAAGGCTCTCTGCTCCATCCATCCTTCTTCTGCACCTCCTCGATTGAGACTGACAAGCTTCTCAGCCCAGGGACCTTGGCTCAGAAGCCCCTTGCACATGGCAGGCACCACATAAATAATAACCCCCATCCAGGACGCGTGCACCGCTGCGATCCGTTCGAGCCGGGGCCGACAAATGACCCTGCCGGAATTGTCATGCAGCAGGAGGCTCTTGGTTTTTATGGGGGGCAGTGATTCAGAAAATGGGCTCTTGTGACATCCAACGAAAACCGGCAACAATTCGCAGGGAAGGAGGAGCGCTGCCGTTCGCCTCGGAAAAAGGCAAATGCGTGAAAGTACTTTTCCCACAAACAGCCTCTGTGCCACGGTAATTCAGACAATTTGCACAAGCTATGCTGACAATTACGGATGCTTTTAAGTGCTTAGTATTGAGCCAGTGAAATTTTCTGGCTGCAAATTCTATTAGTTCTACAATGTATTTGGGGGGGGGGGAGGGGGACGTGAGTTATTTCCAATGGAAATTGCTGCTGGTGGAGAGAAAGGTTGTGTTGACAGCTTTGGGACCTGGGGAACTTGGTTTTCTGTGTAATATGGGCAGTGACGGGGACTTGAACTTATGCCTTTGCTGTTAGAGGGCAGGGGCCAGGAAGCTGGTTGCACTGCAGCGACTCCTGTTCCAGCGGGGAGGTGAGGTGGAGGGGTAGAAGGAGTCACTTGAGCTAGGTGGGTCAGCATGTCAATACAGAGCAAGCCTAGGCAAGAGGCAGCCCGGGGGCCAGATCCGGCCCACCTAACACTTTGATCCGGCCTGCGGGCTGCATCTGGCTGCTTTCGATTGATATCCTGCTGCCCGTGCCACCGAAGCTTAGGCACCAGGATCCTATTAAATGGTTCCTGGTTGTGGTGCTACCCAGGCAGGGGCCAGAGCCATGAGCCCTTTGCTGTGTTTTTAATTCAAAGCCTCTGGCCCATACAACTCTGCTAAGAGCTGGCCCATGACCATGTCCCAAAATTCATGGCCACCCTGCCAAAGTTATTACCCACCCTCACTGCTTTTTTTGTTTTTTTTTTTTTAAAAAAAAGATGCTGGTTCTCCAGGGAAAATGTTGTTGAGCACCAAAAAAAAAAAAAAAAAAAAAAAGCCAGGGTGGGGCCGGCATTGCCCTTTTAAGAGACGTGGCCCCTTTAAGACTGTCAGACATTTGCATACAGAGGTGCAGGTACGCTCCTTTCTTTCAAGGTAAGCTCTGACTGGAGGTGCCGGTACTGCATCTGGAGATGCCGGTACTTTGTACCGGGCAGTACCGTCACAAAAAAAGCACTGCCCACCCCTGACACGGAGGAAATGCAGGGCAAGGGGCTTTGCAAACTGCTTCTCTTAAACCCTTTCTGTCCTTTCTCTAGGCCACTGGGTCCAGGCGAGGACTAGCCCATTGTCCTCAGGAGGCTAACAGCAACTTCGCCGGCGTGGTAAACGGTCTGTACCTCAGCCACATGAGGGGCCCCCTTTCACGGCATGAGGAACTGGGGTGGTCAGGAGAAGGGTTCTGTGCCCAGCGTGTATAATAGCCCAGGGTGCCCCCGGGCTAAGCCTTTAAGTACCTTGTTTGTAACTAGCAGCTTGGGAAACGCCCCGGCTGTCTCTGTACTGGCAAGGCTAGGCTAGGAGGAGAAGTGATGCTTGAGGGCATGAATAGGGAACGCATGCAGGGATGAGCAGGAATCTGCCTCCTGCAGGGCCTGTGATAGAGCTTTACTCGGCGAGCTAAGCAGCTAAGGAGATGGCGTCACCGTCATGTCCAGAAGCAGCTCTTAGCTGGCATCCCCTGTTCTCCTAGGTAGGCAGGGGTAGCCAGTGTGTGGCTAAGGGGGGGGATTTATTTGCACGTCCTTAGCCAAAGAGTCCCACAAGGGACATGGGAAATTAGGGAGGCATTTCAAAGAGCTTGCCTGGCCTGCCACTACTCTCTGCCAAGTCTCTCCTCCTTCCCAACTCCAATGCCCTGGCCGCAATCCCAGGCTGGAGGTAACTTTACTAAGCACCCAGCTGGTCTCTGAGCGGCAACATGTCTGGGATTTAAACATCTCGCGGCCTGTTTTGCAGAGGGTAATTCAGAGCATTTTTGCAACTCCTTCAGTTCTCCACAGAGCACTGCAGAGGGACCAGTTAACCACTCCAAGATTAACTTCCAAGCTGCTGGGCCTCTGCTTTCCTATTGTACCATGCAGCGGCAATTTCACATCACTTTCCACGGTGGTTAAATATAGATTTGTGCCTAACATTAGCTGCTCTGCTTTCATAGATTATAAAGCCAGAAGGGACCCCGTGATCATCTTAGTCTGACCTGTATAACACAAACCATAGGACATCCTGAAATCAATACTCTTTTGAGCTATAGCAGATCTTTTGGGAAACCCTCTGATCTTGATGTAAGCCTTACCCGCAGTGGAGAATCTACCACAGCTCTTGGTAAGCTGTTCCAATGGTTCATCAGCCTCACTGTTAAAAATACATGTCTTATTTTTAGTCTGAATTGGTCTGAAAATTGGCACCTAAGCCATTTTTCCCATACAACACAGCAAGTCTGTGGCAGAGTCAGTGCAAAAACCCAGGCGTTCTGCTTTAGCTGCTACCTCCCACTGGGTCTCCCCATACTGTATCACAAGGGTCTAAATACAGAGCAAAATGCAGGACAATGTAGCACTTTAAAGACTAACAAGATGGTTTATTAGATGATGAGCTTTCGTGGGCCAGACCCACTTCCTCAGCTCAAATAGTGGAAGAAAGTACATAGCAATGTACATAGCAGACGGACACTTTCGGCACATGATAGCATAGATTATATTTCTGGATGCGCAGGAATGTGTGTTCTTGATCTTATAACTCACTTGGTTAGGTCCAATAATGGTATCAGCAGAATGAATATGTGGACAAAGCTGGCAACGGGGTTTGTTGCAAGGGAAGGTACCAGGGTTGGTATTAGTGTGGTATGTCCTGTGGTGGTTGGTAAGAATCATCTTGGACAAACATCTCAGACACTTCGCCAAAGGATTAATGCCCACAAAACAGATATCAGACAAGATCACAAAGAGAAAACAGTTTCTTGCCATTTTAACCAGAAAGGACACTCTCTCAATGACTTGACCACCTGCATTCTGCTACAAAGACCTTTTACATCTGCACTTGAAAGGGAATCCTCTGAACTGTCATTCATGTTAAAATTCGACACTTGCCAACAAGGACTTAACAAACATTTCAACTATCTCACCCATTACCAAGACAGTTTCCCCAATTATCACCTCTAATACCATTAACTCACAAACATCCCACTCTCCCTACCTCTAATATCATCAATTCACAGACACTTACCTTCCTTCCTCCCCCCCTCCCCCCCCCCGCATCCTCCTCCTGTTCTGCAATGTGATTTGTCCTTTTCATATTTGTTCATTTTTTTAATTGTATCCTTTGGTATATATGGTTGTGACTACTTTCTTCCACTATTTGATCTGAGGAAGTGGGTCTGGCCCACGAAAGCTCATCATCTAATAAACCATCTTGTTAGTCTTTAAAGTGCTACATTGTCCTGCATTTTGCTTCAACTACCCCAGACTAACACGGCTACATTTCTATCACTAAATACAGAGCAAAGCAAAAAGACAATGGGTTTGTAACCAATAATCATTTTACATTCAAAAAATGAATCTGTCAAGTCAGAAAATGTGTAATCAATTAGTAAAGCCCCTAAACCAGTGTTTCCCCAAACTGTGGTCTGCAGCCCAGCACCGGTCCTTAGGAAAAAAATACCGGGCCTCTGAAAATTTTTTGCGAGAGCCCGCCTTGCTGCTTGCAACCCCCAAGATGAATGCCACGCTGAACTTCCCAGCATCAGCGGAGGTAGGGCGGGCTTTCTGTGTAGTCGGGGGGCAGTTCTGCAGCTGCGCGCCAGGTCCCAGAAATGTGTGGGCTACTCTCCCCGCTGCCCCAACAGCCGGCACGGTACCTAAAACACTGGTCCATTGTGTGCTGGGGACTTTGTTCCCCTGCTGCCTTCTTGCGTGCGGGGGAGTGGGTGGAGATCCGGGACTGCGCCGGCTCCAGCTGCTCGGGTGGCGTGTGCTGCCGTGGGAAGCAAAGGAGCAAGGCACGCACTGCCTGACCGGTTGGGCCTGGCGCGGTCTGAGACTCCCCCTCCTCCTGCACAGGAAGGTATCAGGTGTGCTACGGATCAGTGTGTCAATTACCGCGCCGCTGTTTGGGGGACGGGGGAGTCCGCGCACTTCCTGGGCCTTGGCAGCTACAGGATCCCCAGGTATCGGTCCCTGTCCCCTCCACCCCCCAGACTCCCACAAGTACCCTGCCCCAGCACCCACAAGCACCCTGTCCCTTGCCCCAGCACTCATTGGCACCCTTCCCCAGAACTGTGTCTCAGCACCCACAAGCACAGTTGGGGCCACATTAGTGAGGTTTGAAGGATTGTGTTTTTGTATCTCACTTGTGTGGCCCCGACTGACTTTTCTGTGCACTAAAGTTGACACTGGGGGCTTTGGGAGGACCAGAAACAATTTACTTGCATATTCATCATTTGCTTAATGAATATGCAAATATACAAATAAATGTTACCAGTCCTCCAAAAGCTCGTGAATGGATTTACTGGTCCCCAGTATCAAAAAGTTTGGGAACCCCTGCTCTAACCCACTCTCAAAAACATAGTCATGTCAGAAAAATCTACAGCAATCAAACCAGCAGATGAGCTGCACACATACTACCCAGGAAACCAAAATCCTAAAATATAGAAGGAGGGTGGGGAAACAGGTTTCTTGGTGCATTTCTCTCGAGATCGCAACTTCCCCATTAACCAGGGAAATGCTGGAGTGGTCAAAGTGTATTAAACACTGCACTGCTGCTTCAAGGGATGGGCACAATGCATGGGTCAAAATGGACTGAAGTTCCTACTTGGTTGGCTAGCCAGTGCCACTAGTAAGTATATTGAAGGGGGAGGGAGGATGATTCAGATGGGTGATGCTTGCCTCTGCATGTAGGGCACAGGAATGCAGAGCGGGGCATGCAGCGGGCGTGACCTCCCTAGCCATGCGTTCTGCTCTTTAGCATAGATCCCTATCCACTCCAGGTCCTTAACCAGCCTCTTCTCAGTGCGGATCTAACCGTAACCCTATCCCAGCCAGCTGCCTCTGCAGTGAAGTTTCCTTCACCGGCCTCTCTGCCAGCCCAAAGACCCTGGGGTTGCCCGTTCCTTGCAGTGCATGCCCGCAATGTAGTGTAGTCCTGTGCAGAGCACTGGGGGGAGATTTTCAGATCCCACTTCAAGCCCACGTAACGGGTTGGGAAAAAGAAACCTTGAGCCGCCTCAGCCCTCGGGCACGGATGCAGCAGCTGCCACTTGTTGCACAGAAAAGCCTCCACCTGAGCTCACAAGATTTATAGACATGGATTTTCTGAAGCTACACCAAACGGTAAGGTCTAAGGTTTTAAACTGTAAGGGTATGTCTACACTACCCTCCTAGTTCGAACTAGGAGGGTAATGTAGGCACACCGCACTTGCAAATGAAGCCCGGGATTTGAATTTCCCGGGCTTCATTTGCATAAGCGGGGAGCCGCCATTTTTAAAACCCCGCTGGTTCGAACCCCGTGCAGCGCGGCTACACGGGGCTCGAACTAGGTAGTTTGGACTAGGATTCGTGGAACGAAGTGTACCGGTAGTTCGGAATAGGAATCCTAGTCCGAACTACCTAGTTCGAGCCCCATGTAGCCGCGCTGCACGGGGTTCGAACCAGCGGGGTTTTAAAAATGGCGGCTCCCCGCTTATGCAAATGAAGCCCGGGAAATTCAAATCCCGGGCTTCATTTGCAAGTGCGGTATGCCTACATTACCCCGCTAGTTCGAACTAGCGGGGTAGTGTAGACATACCCTAACTCATTGTGATCTTTGTCAAACTTTGTAATCTGTGTAACTCTCAAATGTACTGTAAACTGCAACCTTGTCATCTTTGTAACTCTCAGCCACCTTGCTCGTAACTTTCCCTAAGCTGCATTCTCCCCTGAGTGAATAGACAGTGTGAGTGTGAGAGTGCATTTGAAGAAGGCTCAGAACAATGGAGCTCATTTCAATGAGTCATCACAGTCTGGGCATGCTCCCTGCTGGATAAAGGGAAGTCTGGGCATGCTCCCTGATGACGAGGCGAATGAGTCACAGGAGCCATTCAGACACTATATAAAGAGAAGGAGCACATGGGAGACTCTCTCTTTTTTTCCCCTTCCTCTGATCCTGAGAAGCTCCCCTCCCGTGTCTCTCCTCCTGACCAGCTTCCCCAGCCATGATGATCAGACAGACCCTCCAGGATCTACATGCCTTGGCTGCTTCTGCAACCCATATGTCTGTGTAAGTGTGTGAGGGTATGTCTATGCTAGCCACACTAGTTCAAACTAGGGTGGCTAATGTAGTCATTCGAACTTGCAAATGAAGCCCGGGATTAAAATATTGCATGTTTCCGGACGCCGCCATTTTTAAATGCCCAGTAGTTCGGACTCCCTGCCCGCAGCTACACGCGGCATGGGCTAGGTAGTTCGAACTAAAGCCCCTAATTCGGACTACCATTACTCCTCAGTGCATTGAATAATGACAAGCCATACCCACCGGGGACCCCATCCTGAAATTAATCTTTCCTGACCCCCCTCTTCTGGCCTTCAAACAACCTGCCAACTACACCAACCTCTTCATCAGAAGCCATCTCCCTCCCAGCCAGGAGACACACCAACCCCAAGTGGGACCAGACCCTGCTGGAACACCAGAGGCAAAACCCGCAAACCTGTCTCCACTGCTGAGATGATCAACACCCCACCCTCCCACACAACACACCTTTCAAGCTCTCCATGGGTCCGACACATGCCTACAGTAACGTGGTGCACCCCGTTCAGGGCACTGGCTGCATCAATAACAACCACGTGGGTGAAACCGGACAGTCAGTACGCTCTCCGATGACAGAAGACAGAAACACTCTGGAAGTGGACACCTTCCACAAAGCAGTCACTTCCCATCTGACCTCTCAGCCCTCGTCCTTAAAGGAAATCTAAGCAGAACCTTCAAAAGACAAACCTGGGAATTTAAATTCATAACACTCGAAATCAAGGCTGTAATAAGAACATCGGATTTATGGTAGGACAATACTCTGTAACCCGCTCAGCCCCTTTTTGATGGAAGGGGGGGGTTAATGAGCCATTTCACCCTCATTGGTCCCTTCGAACATGTGCTAATTACTCATGCGAAACAATCTGTTACAACAGGTCTGTAGCTGCCACACCGGTTACCTTCCCCAGGGCTGAAAAAGAGCTCTGAGTAACTCAAACGCTTCTCTCTTTTCCCAACAGAAGTTGTCCCAATAAAAGATATTGCCTCACTCACCTTATCTACACCTCCACATGCACACACAGCTACAACTATATGTTTAAGTAACCAGCAACGGTCACGTTGGAGAAGCAACCATACATTTCCTGAAGATACAGGAGAGTTTTATTAGCCAGCACTGAGGAAACAAGAGTTGAAATACATTTAGCAAAGTCTAATTTTAAGAAATACTGCAGAAATAAACCCTTTATCCTGGCCTTTTTAAGTTAATTTAAGTTTCCCCCTGACATTTTTCAGGCTCCAGTTTTGTTTTTATAACGCTGGCCATAAAGCAAGCCTGTAATTAGTAATAAAGGTGACATGCCGGGCGGTGATTTCTTGCTCGGAAGAGACGCGACAATGAGCTTGCCTGCCTTTTATTTATTTATTTTTTGCCTCATTTCCTTGGTCTCTTTTTGATGGGAGTTTATCTAAATTCACTTCCCGTAGCTCCGCCCCCAACTTACGGGATGGTGTGGCGGCATATGCACACCCCGTCACAGGGGTGAGGATGTACAGGGTTGCATATGCTGCCTGGTTGGCCGCAGGGTCATCTACAGTCCTGATAGTCCATAAAGATCCACCTGCAATCTAGGGTAGTTGAGCTTAGTGGCTCGAGTCAATAATGCTGTCCCTTCTCTCAGGGCAGTACAGTCCATAAGTAGCCCTTCCTCCAGGGCAGTATGGCCTAGTGGCCAGGGTCTATAAGCAGCCCTTGTCTCAGGGCAGTGTGGCCTAAGGGCCAGAGTCAGCAGGCAGCCCTTGTCTCAAGGCAGTGTGGCCTACTGGCCAGAGTCAGTAGGACTGGGGGCCAACACCCCTGTAGGGGGACCTGGACCCAACCTGCTCCACCAGGTCCCGACCCAGGGCCCTGTGAGTGGCAGATCAGTCTACCACTTCCTCGGTGGGGAATCTGGCTGAAACACGCGGAGTTCACCTGGGCAGGAGAGGCCTCTCCTGCACCCTCCCTGGGTCACTTCCTACCGGTGCTGATGGGGCGGCGTCCCAGCTGGGTCTCCTGGTTCCCTGGCAGCAGCTTCTCCCTGGGGTTCTGCTGGGGCTCAGGAGCTCTGGCTGGAAGTCCTTCTCCTTTGCTGGCCAGCCCAGCCTGAGCTGCTTTCTTGCCTTTTATACTGCCCCAGCTCTTGGAGCATGCCCAGTCTAGTTGGAGGGGCGGGACTTCCTCCGCCTACAGGATCTTAACTCCTCCCGCACCAGTGCGGGGTATGCACCCCCCACCACCCATCACAGATGGACACAGCTTCCACAGACAGGATGGAGCCCTTTGCGGTGAAGGATCAAGTCATTCGGTCCAGGGATTAATGACAGCTCCCTTAGAGTCCTCCCGGAGCTGGAATAATTTGGCAAAGTTCACCTCTTCCCCAGCCACTCTGTGAACAGCCAGCACCACTGCCCTAACTGCCTGTCTCCCCCACACGGCACTGCTCAACGTAGCGGATATGGTGAGCTATAACCATTGTCACTGGAGAGATTTTAGGACTGAAAATCCAGGCGTATTCCTTTGACTTGCTTTCTATGTATGCTCCTGGGTACCCAGAAGCCTTTGCTCCTGGGAGCTCCTGCCTAACTAGGAAAGAGAACAGTCATCCAGGTCATGATCCCTCCATCTCCTAGAAAATCCATCCCAGGTTTCCCACTGAGCCTTGCCGGAGACGTGGAGGTGGTTTTTCTAGGAAGGAAAGTGTTGGAGGACAGGCCAGGCCACCTAATTGTCTGTCAACTGCTGAATGGAAGCAAAATTATCTGCATTTGCCTGCTCTGCTGACATCAATTTCATTTCAGTTCTCCAAATACTGGAAAGAAACTTGCTCTTCCTAATGCGCCTCATGCATATTTATTCCCCCTGCGATCCCCTCCTCACATGGAACCCCACAGTCTAATGGCCTAAATCAGTTTGGGTATCCCTATTTTGGAATAGGGCTGCAAATGTAGGCATTCAGAATTGCAAATCAAGCCCGGGATTTAAATATCCCGCGCTTGATTTGCATCTTCCCAGCCGGGCGCCATTTTTTGAAATTTACAAGCCCGGAATAACTGCCTGGCTACGTCTACACTGGCCCCTTTTCCGAAAGGGGCATGCTAATTTTAAACTTCAGAATAGAAATAAGAGATCCTCCGGAATAGGGCTTTATTCCGGAGGATCGGGCCAGTCTAGACGCTTTTTTCCGGCTTTTCCCCAAGCCGGAAAAAAGCGGCAGACATCTTTATTTAAATCCCGCGGGGGATATTTAAATCCCCCGCGGATTTCCCTATTCTGAAGTTGAAAATTAGCATGCCCCTTTCGGAAAAGGGGCCAGTGTAGACGTAGCCCCTGTGTCTACATTCCTCATTGCAGGAGGAATCACAGGTAGTTCTAAATAGGGCTTTATTTTGAACACCCGTTTCACTGCCACTGTAGATGCGGGCATTTATTCCGGGCTTGTAAATTTCAAGAAATGGTGCCCGGCCGGAAAGATATTTAAATCCCGGGCTTGATTTGCAATTCCGAATGCCTACATTTGCAGCCCTATTCCTAAATAGGCTGCAAGTGTAGACATACCCTTTGAGTAGTCTGCCTCCAGGGCAGCGTGGCCCAATGGCCAGAGTCAGCTGCAGTGGCTCTCTTCCCCCAGACTCCGCCCTAACAGCAGAGGGGTGGCCTGTGGGGAATCCAGTCGCAATGCACTGACTCAGTCGGGTGGGGATGTGAAAGGTTAACCAGTTCACTGGTAAGCAACACCCTTAGTGGGTGATACTTACTGGTTCTGGTTTACTGGTGGGGGCTGGAGTAGCCCCCAGCCCGCCATGGCCTCGGGGCTGCTCCAGCTCTATGGGGTCCACCATGGATATCCTGAGCAGGCCCTGTCCATGGCGGGCCCAGTGTGTCGCAGGCCAGGGCTGCTCCAGGCATTTCTGGGCTTCATGGGTGTGCTGGGCTTCCAGGCCAAGTTAAGGGCAGGGTCTCCACCACTGGTCCTGCTGCTCTGTCCAGCCACCCTACATGAGCTGAGCTATTCCCCTTTACATCTGGTCCCCTATCGGAGCATGCCCAGCAGGGCCATGGGATTGTGGTCGCCTCGACCCAAAGAGTGGGATTAACCCTCACAGAACCAAGGCAGGGCTGATGCGCCCTGTCACAAGGCATTACCCACAATGCCCTGGAGGAGAACACTGCACACAAAAATCAAGCAGAGCTGAAAAATACAATAGTGTCTGATTAACAGTCCAAGGACAGGCTTTAAAATAGAGAAACAAATGAGATGTAATTAATTAATTATCAGCTTCTCTCTCCCTCTCTCCTTCTAGCAGTCGGTTACCAAGAAAACAACTCCCAGCAAGGAGAACATAAGAACAGCCACACTGGGTCAGACCAAAGGTCCATCTAGCCCAGTATCCTGTCTGCCAGCAGTGGCCAAGAGAACAAAAAAGGGCAGGGGATTCAGGAGACAAAGACAGAGAGAAAGAGAGACAGAGACTATGTCTCTACTGCAATGCTATTTCGGGATACCAGAGCTATCCTGAAATAGCTACCCTGCATCTTTTGAATGCGTCTGCTATTGCAAAATATAGCGGACACGCTATTTCGGCATCCCTGTAAACCTCCTTGCACGAGGGATAAGGGATGTCTCCAAATAGTGTTTTATTTCAAAATTTGGCACTGTGTAGATATGCTACATTTCAAAATAGGCTATTTTGAAAAAGAATCAAAATAAGATAAGGCGATTTGTGCATCCTTAAGAAAGAAAGAAAGAAAGAAAGAAAGAAAGAAAGAAAGAAAGAAAGAAAGAAAGAAAGAAAGAAAGAAAGAAAGAAAGAAAGAAAGAAAGAAAGAAAGAAAGAAAGAAAGAAAGAAAGAAAGAAAGAAGCTACTAAAGGGGAAATATAATGAAGGTAGAAGTAGAGTGGAAACTGGAAAGGAAATGAAACAAGAGAGAGGAAAAGGAGACTAAAAAAAAGAGGTGCATTAGGAAGAGCAAATTTCTTTCCAGTATTTGGAGAATTGAAATGAAATTGATGTCAGCAGAGCAGGCAAATGCAGGTAATTTTGCTTCCATTCAGCAGTTGACAGACAATTAGGTGGCCTGTCCTGTCCTCCAACACTTTCCTTCCTAGAAGAACCACCTCCACGTCTCCAGTAAGGAGCAAAGCAAAGCTCCAGTCGACAAGCAAAGCTGTTTTTTTAGAAAATGGCGAGGCCCGTGCAGGTGCCTTTCTCTCCAGGGAACAGCTGAATGGCTGCTAGTGTCCTAACAAGCTGCTGAGAAAGAGGCTTTAATTGTCAACAGGCTCGTGCGGTACCTTCCCTTGGAGACCTGCAGTAACATTATCTGGAACACGAACTGCTGAGTGTGCGGGCATGCCTGAGCGATGGGGGACAGCAGGGAATCTATCGGCCACATGGCTGCAGCATCCCTAGTTCTAGCGGAAGCCCTAATGAGATCACATTGAATGTCCAGGGCTGTGAGCAATTCTGCAGTCACCTTATCATCGAAGGAATGTTTGTGAGAATCAAAGGGACAGGTCAGGCCAACCAAATGATTTAGGTCTATGTGGAGGAAGTTATGTATAGGGATCAGTTCGTACGACATAGCTGCTATGACTTCGGGGGGAAAAGGAACTGGTGCATTTTTAAGACAGGGACAAAACAGGATGTTTCATGCGGCAACCAGTAATTAAAATAATTATCTGTGACTCATTTAAAAATAAGTTGATGAGGCAGCATGGCCTGGTGGGTAGGGCCCTGAACTGGCTTCAGAATGCCTCAGTTCCACTCCTGGGCTGCCACTGCCCTGCTTGAGCTAGGCCCTTCCTGCCTCAGTTTCCCCGCCTGACCATTATTTCATATGTTTAGCCTGAATGGCTAACCTAGCGTAGTGCAGTCCTGATTACAGTTACAACCCTCTAGGCCCTGAGAAAGAGTCCCCTTGACTTTTATTGAGACTTTTAGGCTCATGAGTGCCTCTGTCACTTTTCAAAATGGGACTTCGGCCTTGTCTGTCGAGCCCTGCACAGATACAACATTGGTGCCCACGTTTGCCTCTTCATCTGAAAAATGAGCTGTGGATGCCCGTGGATATAAAGTGGATTGCCACGGATTTGCAAGGCCCTACTGGGAAAGACTGTCAGTGTAGAGACAGCTGATGCCAACAGGAGCTTTTCTGCTGGCACAGGAACACCGCCTCCCTTCATGATGTTAGTGATGCCAACAGCCCTCTGATGCTACCGTAGCTGTAGATACAATAGGGGGTTTGCCAGCATAGCTTGTCGGCTGGAGGGGAGTGGGTGTTTCGCACCCCTGGCCAACTCAGCTATGTTGTCAAAATGTTGTAGTGTAAACCTGGCATGACTCGTAAATCACTCAGGCACTTTTGAGCATGTTCAACTCCGGAAGTCTATGGAGCTATGCACTTCACGGCCCATGAGGATCTAGCCTAGGTCACCACAACCAAGTCAAGAAGAATCGCTGTGCACAAAAGGCTAACTGAAAATACAGGGCAAAGGAGAAACAAACAGGCAGAACTCATTGGAGAATTGTATGTATGAAGGGGAGGAAGTTTCCGTCTATATTACATGGAGTACCAAGCTCCTAAATCTACTTCTAATTTCCAGGGAGATTCTCAGGTCCTATGGGATCGCTAGATGCTCTTTCTGCCTTTAAGTGGCCGTGTCTTTTCCTGCAGCGAAGGGCTAAGGAGAGGGAGAAGCTATCCACGTAAGTGCGGATCTCTCCTCCACTTCGCCTCTGACAATTGCACCATTCCTGCTGTCGTGCGTTTGGGTAATCTTCCTCGCCTCGTTCTCTCACGCTCCCCCAGCAAGAGAGGAGGAAGCGCTGACAGCTGCGATGCCGGGATTTTTCTCTTGCTTGAAATGCATTAATTTGTAAATATCTTCATTTATATGTAAATGCGGCGTTCTTATCCCCCAAGTCCTGCCGCCAATCTAGCAAAAGCACCAACAGCCCTTGTCTACAATTCGATTCCTCTTCATAAAATGTTTGGGTTGTGCGGGCTGCCTCTGCTCCCCCTCCCCTCATTTTTATTTTAAAAGCTTTCTTCCTCTCGAATGCCTCCCTTCTCCCTGCTCTTGGGATGAGAGCAGGTAGGAAATAACCGCGGCACCAACATTTAAAGTCTTGACATGTCCATCCAAAGCAGCTGCTCGCATTTCACTGAACAGCAGCCTCGAAGCTGCCATAAGACAGAGGAGAGTAGGGAGGGGATGGGGGGGGACTCCTCCCCCAAATTACTGGCATCCAAGTTTCCAATCAGCATTTGCCAAGGGGGGGCAGATACTCAGAACTGGGTGAGGAGAGAGGACGCTGAGAAAGAGAGGAAGGTGGGAGGTTCGAGGACGGCACCGGCAGGGCAGGAGAGAACAGGTCGCATTCTCGGTCGCTCTCCTCACGTTCTGAATCACGAGAGGGAACATCATGAATGACAATGCTTGGTTGGCTCGGCCAGGCTGGGCGTGTTCATTGGCTCCCGATGTGCCTCTTCCGGATGGGCTCTCCGGGTGATGCAAGTGGGAACAGGGAAGAGGTCAGCGTGACCGCGTGTCCATCGCTGTCCTCAGAGACATTAACGTGCTCACCGTGGGCTCTGGAGAGGAGAGCCCCTGGGTGCAAGCACCAGGGCGGGTGCGTGCAAAATGCTGCCGTTTCAGACCCACCCCGCTGCAGTAAGTGACCGCCCAAGGGGCTGGGCCCTGGAGAATCAGGCCACAAGAAATCAGCACAAACTCAGGAGATCCCGCTCAAGAGCGGGGCTCACACCGTGATCAGGGCCTTTGGTAGGCTCTCAGGGATGAGCAACACACAGAACTGAACTTAGCCAGAGAAAGCAATGGCCCCGCTCCACTCCATACAGCCACGGTAATGTTTGGCGTTGCCTTAATCCCAGTCTCCAAAGCCTCACAGATACACGCAGGTGCCTCGGGGTGACCCAAGCCACGGCTGATTCTCTACATATGGGAAGCTCATGTCTGCATAGAGTTGAAGGCCAGAAGGGCCCCTTGGTCTGACCACTTGCAAATCACTGGCCACCAGCACCACCCAGCCACCCCCACGCGGAATGTTAAATCCTGGTTAAACAAAGGCTACGTTGACACTGGCACGATTTTCCAGAAATGCTTTTAACGGAAAAGTTTTCCGTTAAAAGCATTTTCGGAAAAGCACGTCTAGATTGGCAGGATGCTTTTCCGCAAAAGCACTTTTTGCAGAAAAGCGTCCGTGGCCAATCTAGACGCGCTTTTCCGCAAAAAAGCCCCCATCGCCATTTTAGCCATCGGGGCTTTTTTGCGGAAAACAGTACTGTGCTGTCGACACTGGATTCTATGATCTCTGGATGATAACCTACACTCGTGGGTGTGAGCTGTGAGTAACAGACCTGAGCAAAGAGAGTAAACAGAATATACATCATGTGTTACACTTGTCCCAAAAATGAGCGGTCTGGCTGTGCTTTATCATTGCCTCGTGGTGGGTTTGCATAGTTCAGACAGGGATGAAGACAGACACACATGCACACGCCTCTGAAACTACCATCCCCTATACTTTAGGAAAGCCTTGAGAAGTCTCTTCAATAGAGGCAGAGTGGCTTACCGCACTGTGGACTGGTACACCAAGTCCTCTCTCTTGCGATAATTCTCCATGTGCGAGTAGTTGGTGGAGAACATGGCATCGAAGGTGAAGATCTTCTGTTTGATGGTACCACCATCCGTGACCTGCCAAGGACACACACACGTGCATAAGAATCTGATAGCTGGGGTTGTCCTAATAGGGCAGACAGATAAAGCAACTTACATCTTATTGCACCAGCACTGGATGCAAGCTACCGAGTTCATAGCCAAACTCTCTGAATCTCGGAGGTGTTCAGATACAGAGTCTTTGGCTCCATCTCTACACTTGATGCACAAGATTTCAGGCTAAAGCAGGGATGGCTTTTTAAGGGTCAAGCAGGATCCCAGCAGGGACAAAGAGACCAGTCCAGCTCAAACCCCTGCATAACAAAAACACGTTTCTCCAGCAAAAGGCTCTGAATGAGGCATGGGCTTTTCCTGCATTGTCTTGTCCGTCACAATGAATTGAAGTGACTACTGCTGGTCCGTGAAAGTTACACAGAAAATACACAAGCCTGAGTCTCGCTGGGCTAGTTCCCACAGCTCGTGGGCCCCATGCCACCTGCCCCAGGCTGCCTCGGTGTCCCCATCTCTGCTAGCTGATAGTAAAGCACAGCAACCAGCACAGCCTACCAAAATCTTCCTCTAATGATCAGACACTGGCCTGGTTAGAGGGTTTCTAATGCAGAGTTGTTGGCCCGACCTGTTACAGTGAGAGACCAAAATCTGAGGGTCTTTAGATCGAGGAGTTCAGTTCCTCCCCTATCTCCAGTAAGTGTTTCTCATGTTTTATAAATCACTACCCAAGACCGCCCATCCTATGCTCCAGGGCTACATCTAGATTACATCCCTTTTCCGTAAAAGGGATGCAAATTAGACGTATCGCAATTGCTAATGAAGCGGGGATTTAAATCTCCCCCGCTTCATTTGCATAAAAATGGCTGCCGCTTTTTTTCCCCGCACGGAGCTTTGCTGGAAAAAAGCGCCAGTCTAGACACGGATCTTTCGGGAAATAAAGCCTTTTCCGAAAGATCCCTTATCCCTCTTAAAATAAGGGATAAGGGATCTTTCGGAAAAGGCTTTATTTTCTGAAAGATCTGCGTCTAGACTGGCGCTTTTTTCCAGCAAAGCTCCGTGCGGGAAAAAAAGCGGCAGCCATTTTTATGCAAATGAAGCAGGGGAGATTTAAATCCCCGCTTCATTAGTAATTTTGATACGTCTAATTTGCATCCCTTTTACGAAAAAGGGATGCAATCTAGATGTAGCCAATGTGTCCTCAGACATCCCCTCATAAAACAGCCAGACATGTCCGTTACCCCAAGAGCAACGGAATAACCTGGTAAGAAGAGCCACAGAACAAGAACTAATCTACCTTCTCAGACAACCCCCAAAACCATAGACCGCTATGAGGGGATGGATCATAGAAGTCCCCTTGGAGTAGGCTCCCGGTGTGCTAATCAAGCCACGGATGCCCAACCTCCTGCCCTCTGGGGCTCCCCACCACTCTGTCCTGCTGGGCCAGAATCTCCGGTCTCTCCCAGTCAAGGCACAGAGCTGGGGTAATCACCCCCTTGCAGAGCAACACAGATTCGGAACCAGTTGAGCTGTACAAGGACTGATCCAGGCCCACCAATGGTGGGAGGGAGGGGTGGGGTAAAGTGGACAGTTGCCTTGGGGCCCAGCAGAACATCAGTGGCTGGAGCCCCAGGTCCTTAAAATCATCACCGGAGCGCTATGCCACATGCTCAGGGCAGTTCTCAAGGCTGGCTGGAGGGCAGTGTGGCATGCATCGAGCACCACTGAGGGCTGGCTGCCCCCTGCTCCACTTCTTCCACTGAAGCCCCGCCCCCTTCAAAGTGAGGAGAAGCCCCCTCCCAAACTAGCTCAGTCTGACAACCCCGCTGGATTCAGCTATCAGGCTACTGATAAAGCACCCAGGAAACGCCCCCCCCAAAAGGGACCAAAACCCCAGATAAATCCATCTTACTCTGTGTTAACATTTTACACAGAGAAAACTCATAAAGTCATCCCGCTTTATCAATGAAAGAGAGATATGCACAGTGGTTGCTTCCTTTCCCCCTCCAGGTAACAATTAATTTACACTGGGCTTGACAATAAACAAAAGTGTTTTAATTATGTATAAAAAGCAGGATTTAAGTGACTGCAAGTGAAAACAGACAGATCAAAATAAATAAACAAAACACACCAGCTAATTTTAATCTACTAAGAAACTGGTTACACACAAAGTCTTACCCTAAACAGCTAGGGTATGTCTACACTACCCCGCTAGTTCGAACTAGCGGGGTAATGTAGGCATACCGCAATTGCAAATTAAGCCTGGGATTTGAATTTCCCGGGCTTCATTTGCATAAGCGGGGCGCTGCCATTTTTAAATCTCCGCTCGTTCGAACCCCGTGCCGCGCGGCTACACGCGGCACGAACTAGGTAGTTCGAACTAGGCTTCCTAGTGTCGGGGACTCGAACCCGGACGGCCTCTGTTCGTTGTCTGACCGCAAAGAGACAGGCAACACCAGCAAGATCCAATCACAAGCTCTTTATTGAATGGTGCACACAACAATAGAGAGCGGCCCGTCTCCAAAGTGAACCAGCCCCGATTTCATTTACAGGTAGGCTTATATAGACAGTTCCATCGCGTCACAGACTATTCGCCCAAGCAATCAACCCCCCCTTTATCAGTTACAACCTCCAATACCCATGCACACCTAGCCAACTGTACATCATGGCTTTAAGCAATTCATAATGCATCAGCAATTTCTTATCAGCCCAAAAGACAGGTACTGGGCAACAAGGAGACAGTTTGTTATGGCCAAAGGAGAACATAAACAGGGAGTCTGGAACAAACGGGAAGAGCAGAAACAAGGAGTCTCCTTATTAGTTCTCAAAACAAACTGTTCCTCATCACAGCAGGTACAAAAATGCAGCTTCTTGCTTATCTCATTTTGCCAACTTGAGCAAGCGTGTAGGATGCGTCCCTGCTTGAACCTATCTCCAGTTCTGCCCAGGGACTACCCAGAAACCTTTGTTACATTTGCTTTAGCATAACTGCACTAGGCCTATTTTTCTAGGACCTAACACTAGTTCGAACTACCGTTACTCCTCATTCCACGAGGAGTAACGGTAGTTCGAACTAGGAAGCCTAGTTCGAACTACCTAGTTCGTGCCGCGAGTAGCCGCGCGGCACGGGGTTCGAACGAGCGGGGTTTTAAAAATGGCGGCTCCCCGCTTATGCAAATGAAGCCCAGGAAATTCAAATCCCGGGCTTCATTTGCAATTGCGGTATGTCTACATTACCCTCCTATTTCGAAATAGGAGGGTAGTGTAGACATACCCCTATTGTTATCTCAGACTAGGGTTGATCTTTTGCTGACCTGGGACCAGCAGCTTTGCCTTCCCCCTTTCCTTACAGTTCTTTGTTCCCAGGTGTTTTCATGTGCATCCTCTGGCAGTAGGAAGGCAATTTCCCAAGCCTGATGAAGACCAGTACTTGATTGAGTTCCATTCCTTAAACAGACTTTGCCCCAGGGCAGGAACCCTTTGTTCAGTTTCTCCATCCCCAAGGGAAAGTACTAAATTCAGGATGGAGTCCAGTACCAGGTGGCATGTTTACAAGGGCCAACCTCAGTTTGGGCTTACAAGAAAAATAAAACCATTCACAGATTGTTGGTTTGAGTGCTAAGCCATTAAGTTCCTTAAGGATCACTAATGGCCCTTAGCACACTTCAAATGAACACCAGATTCACACTTCATATTTCTAACTTCACATACAAGAATGATACATGCACAATAATAGGATATACAGATTCAGCAGATTCTAATTGATATATGATCGGTTTTACAGAAAGCATCAGGTTATGCATATTCATATTCATTAGCCAATTTGTATAAAGCATGGGGGGGGGGGAGCATGACAACCTCCATTTCTGAGTCCTACCCAATCCCCAGCTCCTCCCAGAAAAGAAAGGATGGTCCAGTGGTTAGAGTAGCAGTGGAACTTTTAGGACACCTGGGTCCAGCACAGCCATAGGATTCCCTGGTGACTGTGGGTGAGTCTCTCTGGGCCTCAAAATCACACCATAGTATGGAGATAAGTGCACTTTTCTACCACCCAGGGTCTCCCCTGTCATCCATTCCCAGCTTCTGGCAAAGAGAGGCTAGTGACACCATTCCTGTCCATTCTAGCTAATAGTCATTGATGGACCTACCCTCCACAAATCCATCTAGCTCTTTTTTGAACCCTGCTATAGTCTCGGCCTTCACAACATCCTCTGGCAAGGAGTTCCACAAGTTGACTGTGTTGTGTGAAGAAATACCTCCTGTGATTTGTTTTAAACCTGGTGCTTATTCATTTCATTTGGTGACCAGGGCTGACCCACAACATTTTGGCACCTGAGGCGGAGAGCTCAAATGATGCCCCCATGCTCTCTCGCCTGGGCCAAAACTTTGGGGCACACTGGCTCTCCAGAGACTGTGAGGCACTCAGATGCTATTGTCACAGAGCTAGGCAAGTATCTTAGCTATAGGGCAGAAAAGGTGCAGACCTTGAAGGTAACCCCCCCTCCCCATCTCTTGTGTCCGCTTCTAGATTTTGATTTCCTTTCCCCACAAATGATTAAAAAACCACCTCACTCTCATCTGCCAGGCTGTTATCTCTACAAAGCCTCTGCTACCCCATCACACGAGCAGGGACCTTTTTGCTGGCTTCATTTTCTCTGACTCCTATCTGCAGCCAGCTGGTCTGATTTTCTTGTTAAAGGAATCTTATTGTAAAAGGCTGGTGGGGATTATGTTCCCGTGCCCCCTCCCATTCTCTATAAAGCTTCCAGATTTGCAACCCCCCCCAAAGACACACACACTTTTTGTGGTTAAGGCTGTTCAAAAACAAATCTGCACGAAGTTTAAAAAAATAAATGGGAGAAAGCGAGAAAGAAGGGAAAAAAATCCAGAGGGGAGGATAAAATACAAGAAAGAAACTTTGATCCATATTCACACAGTGGGCTTTTGCGGTCTGGCAGTGGGGCTATGATTCCTGCAGACTGCCAGAGGGTCCCGGAGCCATGCTAGTGCCGTAAGAAAGAGGCCAGGGCTTTCAAAGCATTCCCAAGCAGCAGGGCTGAGTGTGCACACAACTTGGAGCCGCTTAAATGACTCATGCTGCTGCATGGCTGCATGTTACCGCTTGTTTCAGCATCTTTCTGATGCAAATCTAACCCTGAGCACTCCGCGAGGGTCCTGGCTGCGTGGGGATGGGGATGGGGCCTCTTGTTGAGTAGCCCTGGGACAAAATGCGAACTCGGGGGAGGGGGGCACCGTGAAGGAGCCCCCACACTTTTCTCTTCTCCTTACAGCCGCTACCCCCACTTGCTGTCGTTCTACTTACATCACAGCGCTGTGGCTCTGCTGGCTATGATGAGAACATAAGAACAGCCATACTGAGTCCATCCAGCCCAGAATCCTGCCTTCGTACAGTGACCAATGCCAGGTGCCCCAGAGGGAATGAACAGAACAGGGAATCGCCCAGTGATCCCTCCCCTGTCATCCATTTCCAGCTTCTGGTGAACAGAGACTACAGACACCATCCCTGCCCATCCTGGCTAATAGCCATCGATGGACCTACCCTCCACAAATCCACCTAGCTCCTTTTTGAACCCTGTTTTAGTCTTGGCCTTCACAACATCCTCTGGCAAGGAGTTCCACAGGTTGACAGTGTTGTGTGAAGAAATACCTCCTGTCATTTGTTTTAAACCTGGTGCTTATTCATTTCATTTGGTGACCAGGGCTGGCCCCCAACATTTTGACACCTGAGGTGGGGAGCTCAAATGATGCCCCCCTATCCCTCACTTGGGCCAAAACTTTGAAAGGTCTTAATTCTGCCCTCCTTCCTCCAGCACAGCACTCCACCATCTCTGTGCATCTAGAGCAGAGAGAATACACATGCACCATCAGCAGACACAATTTTCTACACTCTGGGTCCTAGTGGCGCCCCCCACAATCTGGCACCTGAGGCGGCCACCTCAGTTCGCCCCATGGTAAGGCCAGCCCTGTTGGTGACCCCTAGCTCTTATGTTAGGAGACAGAAGGGGCAAGAAAGCAACATTAGGGAGAAAAAGCCCACGTGTCCTGAGGCTCAGCAAGCAATGGGGAGCATAGATGTGGAGAAATTGGAGAGGGTCCACAGAAGAGCAACGAGAATGATGAAAGGTTTAGAGAACATGACCGATGAGGGCAAGCTGAAAGAATTGGGTTTGTTTAATTTAGAAAAGAGAAGACTGAGGGGGGACATGATAGCAGTTTTCAGGTATCTAAAAGGGTGTCATACGGAGGAGGGAGAAAACTTGTTCATCTTGGCCTCTGATGATAGAACAAGAAGCAATGGGCTTAAACTGCAGCAAGGGAGGTTTAGGTTGGGCATTAGGAAAAAGTTCCTAACTGTCAGGGTGGTCAAACGCTGGAATAAATTGCCCAGGGATGTTGTGGAATCCCCATCTCTGGAGATATTTAAGAGCAGGTTAGATAAATGTCTAGCAGGGATGGTCTAGACTCCAGACAGTATTTGGTCCTGCCATGAGGGCAGGGGACTGGACTCGATGACCTCTCGAGGTCCCTTCCAGTCCTAGTATTCTATGATAGATCTCCATGAGTAAGGAGTGACTTGTGGTTCATGCTGCTGTGAAGAAAAGGTGGCTCTGTCCCCTGGGAACACAAAAAGAGCCCATTGTATATGTGACTTTTCTGCACGTCTCAGTGGGCCAGCAAGAAGAACTAAAGGAAACGGCCACTGAGGGACTTTGAAATGCCATTCAAGCATTAACCGGCTCTTCTATTTCTCCCTAGATCTTGTATTCCTGATCTAGTCCATTTGAAAATTAGGCTACGTCTACACTGGCACCCTTTTCGGGAAATGCTTAAAACGGAACAGTTTCCGGAAAATAACCTTTTCCGGAAAAACGCCCGTGCCAATGTAGACGTGCTTTTCCGCAAAAAAGCCCCGATCATCATTTTCGCGATCGGGGCTTTTTTGAGGAAAACACTACTGTGCTGTCTACACTGGCCCTTTTCCGGAACAGTTTTCTGGAAAAGGACTTTTGCCCAAACGGGAGCAGCATAGTTTTTCCGGAAAAACACTGACAATTTTACAATAGATCATTGGTTCTTTTCCGGAAATTCAAGGGACCAGTGTAGACAGCTGGCAAGTTATTCCGAAAAAGCGGCTGATTTTCCGGAATAAGTGGCCAGTGTAGACACAGCCTTAGACTATCAGGAATCCAGATTTGGGTCTGAGCCATTTGGAATCCGTATCCCAGATAGGAATTTCACTGGTGTTCTTTGGGCCAAATCACAGTGCAGCTCTTGGCTGCCGAGCTATTCACAGCCTAGCTCTGGATCCAAATTGTGCATGTCGGGCTCATATCTATTTAAAGCAAAGACGTAAACGTGCTAAGGGAATAATGCGCTCCTGGCACCTTGAAGCTATTTCAGAGTCATTCAGCAGCTTATATGGGAACGGCTTGCACAAATGGAGCCAATAAAATCCAGGCGCAGCACTTTGCGAATACACGGGAGAAGGAGTCAGCCATGTACATCACAGAGAACGACACGATAAATAAAAAGCTGCTGCCACAGAGCGGAGCTGGGAGTCCGGTTATGCTGCCTCGAGGCGTTTTGCAGCAAGGGCTTTGCCAGCGTGGCAAATACCTTTCCCTCGTGTGCAAAGGTGACACGCGTGGCAAGGCTGGGGTTTGTAATTCAGCTCAGCCGGTGGGCAACATTTCCCTTGCAGGGGGGTTTATTACCGCCTGCAGTTGACTGACCACGGTTCAGGCTGGTTTAAGTCAGGCCTGCACAACATACAGCCCACCAGGGGCTCACTATGCGGCCCGTGCTGACTACAGGCAGCACAGCCCCATCCAATCCGCCGGCCGGATGGAGGAGCAGAGCGCCGCCGGGAGGGGGAGTGCGGCGATTCTCACCGCCGGGCTGCCTGCAAGCAGCTTCAGCGCAAGGAGGCGGGGCGCGAGCCAGAGGGCGGGATGCCGGCATGCTGGCGTGACGTGGCGTTGTGACGTCACAGCCGGCAACCGCCGGATTCAAAAAGGTTCCGGCAGCCCCGCAAACTGGAAGGCAGGAGCCAGGTAGGGGAGGGGAAGGAGCTTGTGCTGAGGGGAGGAGGGCAGGTCAGGAGAAAGGGGAAGGCTCTAAGGGGCAAGGTGCAGGAGACACAAATGCCAGGGGGCCAAGTGGAGACACGCGTGGGGTTTTTTTTTTTTCCCCTCAACAAAAATTTTTTAGCCCGCATGTTCGGTATTTTCTGGGAGAACATCCCTATTAGCGGCCCGCAGCTGTTTTCTTTGGAGTAATATGACCCTCACCGCTTTCCGAGTCGTGCAAGCCTGGTTTAGAGCCCAACGCTGGAGCTGAGCAGCCTATTTTGGCTGAACCTCCCACCCCCTTCCTAGTGCAAACTCCATTCAACCAAAATATGTTGCAGAACTCCGCCCTCCAGACACTTCATAGAGCAAGGCTACTCAACATGTGGCCTGCAGTCCATTTGTTTGCGGACCGTGGTGCGGTTTGGGTTGATAGGTATCTTAGCAGTTAAATTCCTGGACCGTTGTGAAGCCAAAACAAAAAAGTAGCCAATGGGATGGTCTTCTGTTGCTACGCATTTTAGTAGTTAAATTCCTGCCCTGTCATTGCTCATTAAAAGTGCTGTCATAAGGGTGGAAATCAGGTAAATGTTGCATTTTATTAATATCAGCAGAAGTGACTTCAATGGAGCCTGCGTGTTGTGTAGTCTTGTCTTAATCTTTGTATTCGTGCCCGTCAGTGTGAAAGACGCTATTTGCATATATATTTGCATGTCCATGCAACCACACTTAATGTAAGGGGACTGTTACCCCTTACTAAAACTCTGTGGGAGTTTTTTGGTTTACCAGCTTCAGAAGGGGAAGGGTTCATGAGACTGACAGACCCCAGAGACAATGGAAAGCAGTCAACACTCCAGCTCAGCCTGACTGACAGGTTGTAAGTGGGGATTGTTCTGGCTCTCTCTGAGCAAACAGGGAGCTGAAAGAGCAGAGCCAGCTGTGTGCAGAAGAGGTCCTGCAAAGACAGAGAGCTGAAAGAGGAGTACAAGAAGAAGTCCTGCAGCGACAGAACCAGACACAGACAGGCCAAGCAGTGCAGACCCTGTGTTGAGCAGCAGACTGGCAGCGCTCAGAGAGCCAGAAGGAACAGAGAAGCAACACAAGGAGCTGGAACTGGCCAAGCAGCACAGCCTACAGCTGGATGTGGTGAGCTACTGGGACCTGCAAAGTGTGGGGAAAGGCTCTGGACTGGGAGAGGGGTCTGGCCACTTAGAGACTGAGGCTGTGTGGTCACTGCCAGTGCAAGTGTGTCCAGCCTGCAGCCCCTTGCAGCACATCCAGGGCTTCTAAGGAAGAGACTGTGAACTGTCCTTACACTCTGCAGACTGCTGTGTTGATGTCCCTGTGCTACAGAGCAGGGCTGTGTGTTCTCGTTTAACCATTCTCATTGTTTCTTATTCTATTCTCTTTAATCAGTTTGATGTTTAATAAATTGTATTTGCTTTGAACCTTATGAAGTGATCACTGGGCCAAGAAGGCCTGCAGTGTAAAGAGAGCACCTCGGACTGGGGACACCCTAACTCCTGCCCCTAGTGACTACAAGGTCGGGGATTAAGCCCCAGGAAACCTGGGTCCAGCCTTGTTGGGGTTTCAAGGGCTCTGCTACTCAGGAGAGTGAAGGGGGAACCCTCAGGATCAGGGAGCCGTGGGGTAAAGGAAGTGGGAGCGGGGACTCAGATCCTTTCGCTGGTTCATTTCACCGGGGTGGTATAGAAACCAGGAAAGTTCCCCACAATAGCGGGATCATTCTCCCGCTTACATTAAGTTGAGGCCCTTGGCATGTGAGCATCCTTGTGGCCCCCGGGGCTTCCAAAGTTGAATAGCCCTGTCAGAAAGCATCACAAGTTTTCAGTGTTTCAATTCAAAACATTTCAATATTTACTTCAGTTCCATGGGCTGGGGGGTGAGCATGAAAATGAAACAAAACATTTTGTTTTGAGTCAAATGAATCATTTCCTTCCCCCCCCCCCCCACCTTTTAGGTCACTAAACATTTGAAAGAAATTTTGTTTGTTTGGGGGCAACGCGTGTGTGCGCGCGCGTGTTTCAAAACAAACTAAGAAGTTATTCGTGCAGCTCCCAGAACTGTTCTCCTCGCCCACAGGTCGGAGCGTAGAATAAAACTGATTAGGGTCCAAGGGATGGTGCCCATAATAGCTGGAGGCAAGACTACACTTCCAGACAAGAGTAAAGGGATGGCTACATCAAGGCATCCACAAAATAAAAATGGAACGGCATTGTTCCACAAAATAAAAACCACAGGAAGACGCTTGCTGGGAATTGCAGGACGGGGTTACGAGGTCATCAGGAGCTCGGATTGGTCAGTACATGCACTGATGATAGGTACAATCAGTGAGGAAAAGCATCAGAAGAGAACAGTGCCGTTCCATTTTAAAATCAGCGGAGATAAGAGATAGCCCATCTATCTCCCATAATGCAGCTGGTCCAATTGCTATAGAAGAAGGGAAATTTCCTTCCTGATCCCTCCAGTGCCCTGAACCCTGAGACTTGATTACCTTTATCTTAGCACCCAACCCTACAAACGCTCACAAAATGTTCCAAGTTCATCCTCAATATTACCCATTCCCTGATTTTTCTTTTCACTCCAGTTGCCTCCTGCTGGGGTGAGTTCCACCCTTCACAGCCCCTGTTCATTTTATTCTTTGCACCACGTCTGGGCTCAGGGCAGGGGAGAGGGTTAGAGGGGGGGAAAGCAAAGCAGAAAGGCACTTGCCTGTTGGATTTTTCTACTTGCATCCGCTTTTCTCCTCCCCTACAGGTACGGCTCCTTTATCATACTCTTAAAATGCGGCCTGTGCTACCATTCCTAGCTCGAATTTCACTCCATTTTTTATGACACTGAGCTGGAAAAAAAGCCATCAGTAAAACTGTCTCTTCAATTTATTTGCCTAAGCGGAGGCTTTTATTAGAAAGAATAGGGGGCTGCACTCCCTGCTCGCTGCGCTTGCCAACCCTGGCTCTCCGCCAGCTGACGGGGAAGGCCAGGCCAAGACATGGCTGCCCCGGCCTGCCCCCAACCACCGGGCCAAACTGGCCCGGCCCAGCCCTGGCTCTCCATCCCCTGCCAGTCGCCCTGAGGTTGGGCCAGCTCTCCAAGCCAGCCCCGGCTCTCCCCCACTCCTACCCCATCCGCTAGGCAGGACTGAGGCTATGCCAGCCCCGGCTCTCTACCCCCAGCCACCGGGGGTGCGGCAGTGTTCCCTCCAAGCTGTGTGGTAGCCCAGCTACACAGGTGATTAATGAGCCTCACCCAATGGAGGCTTAGGGCTCCCTGAATTGAGCTGACTGACACCTATGAAGCTGTGCTGCCCAGCAGCGTAGAGGGAACACGGGAGGGGAACTGTGCGGAGGCCTCTCCAGGCCCCGCACTCTCCCCGCTCCCCACCACTGGGGATAGAGGGAGGCTGCAGCACTGCACATGACAACATCACTGTTGTTCCACCAGAAACTTTTTATATATAAAAAGAGAGAGAGAGAGAGAGAGAGAGAATACAGACTCACACATACACAAGATAAAGAACTGCAAAAAGAATGATCCAAGCCACACATCTCCAGCTCTTTGGGGAAGTTTCCAAGGACATATCCAATTTACCGTCACCTTTATTTACTTTTTTTGGACCCCTTGTATCACCCGGCTGGTGGAAGTGAACTTTGAACCTCTGGGCTGTGTCTAGACTGGCCAGTTTTTCCGCAAAATCAGCCGCTTTTGCGGAAAAACTTGCCAGCTGTCTACACTGGCCGCTTGAATTTCCACAAGAACACTGATAATCTCATGGAAGATCGTCAGTGTTCTTGCGGAAATACTGTGCTGCTCCCATTCGGGCAAAAGCCCTCTTGCGGAAATCATTTGCGCAAGAGGGCCAGTGTAGACAGCTCAGATTTGTTTTGCGCAAAAAAGCCCCGATGGCGAAAATGGCGATCGGGGCTTTTTTGCGGAAAAGCGCGTCTAGATTGGCACGGATGCTTTTCCGCAAAAAGTGCTTTTGTGGAAAAGCGTCCGTGCCAATCTAGATGCTCTTTTCCGAAAATGCTTTTAACGGAAAACTTTTCCGTTAAAAGCATTTCCGGAAAATCATGCCAGTCTAGACGTAGACCTGGAGCTTAGTGCATGAGCCTCTAGCGCACGCGGGAAAAGCCAGCTGGCTGGCAGCTGAGGCTGTAGAGCTGACTCTTGCTCTCGGTCAGTGGCCTCGCTGCCACTGGACAGGACAACGCACCCCACCCAGCAGGTGTGTGGGTTACACAAGCAAAGGAACTTGCTCTGGGCCAGCAAAAAAAGAAAAGGTTTCACAGTCGCTAACAGGGCCAGGAAGCTAATAGCAGCGCTTTCACTGAGGACGGCCAGGGGTTTTCAAACCATTGGGACTATTACAGTGATGAACCAGCCTGCCCAGACCTTATTTCAGGCATGGATCCACCCCCAGCCTGCCCCCTTTCACCCTGGCCTGGTTGGGATGTGCGTGACTCTGACATCATGGAATCCTGATTCAATTCATGGGACACTTTCCACTGATTTCAGTGATCTCTGGATTAGGCTAGAGGGAGGGCTTCAATACGTGGATTCAGCAAGCCACGGCAGCACACGAGTGGGCTCTCTGATTGCCACGGGTGAGTCCTGGGCGGCTGCGGCACTAACTTCAGTGGAACTATCCACGTGCTTAGAATGAGCCACGTGCACTATGGCTCCCCTCAGCTGCAAACAGCAAACCGGAGTCGATCGGAGCCACGCGGCTGCAAATGAAGCCAGGTTTTGAATTTCCCACACTACATTTGCATAATCACGTCAACGCATTAAAAATGTTATTTCAAAAGCGAAACCGCGGGTTAGACGCAGTTCTTTTGAAAAGAAAAGCCTTTTTTCGAAAGATCCTGTAAACCTCATTTTTTTGGAGGAGTACCGGATCTTTCCTAAAAGGCTTTTCTTTTCAAAAGAACTGCATCTAGACCACGGTTTCTCTTTCAAAATAGCGTTTTTCGAAAAAAACACCACAATGCAATTATGTAAATGTAGCACGGGAAATTCAAATCCCAGCTTCATTTGCAATTTCGATCTGTCTAATTTACATCCCTCTTTCAAAAGAGGGATGTAGTCTAGGCAATGACAGTCCAGGAATTGAACTACTAAACGCATCTCAACAGGAGACCATTATACTCTCTACTTCTTTGTTTTTGGAGCCACGTGTTCAGCCCCACATGAATCCAAACCGCACCGCGGGCCGCAAACAAACAGGCCGCAGGCCACGTGCAGCCCACGGGCCATGTGTTGAATAGCCCTGGTCTAAATCGATACAATCGATGACGGGCGGGATGGGAAATGACTTGCCCAGCGCCCCGCAGGGCCAGGAACGGGGTCCCCCATCAGCATTCCGCTCAGGATTCATCCTCCTGGGGTTCCGGTGAACGTCAAATTTAGCACAAGTGGTGGAGGTGGGGACGGGGACATGGCCTGCTGGAACCCCTGCCTCTGACATCACTGGACTCCGAGCGGCACCAATCGACTCTCCTAGCGCTGGCCACGTGGTACGGCAGCAGCACACGCGTTTCCATCCTCCTTCCCTGTCTGTTGGGCACAGGAGTGGGGACAGAAGGATGAAACAACAGAGCTGAGCAGGGTGGGGGGGTGAAAGCCCAGCTGGGGAAGGCAAGCTTCAGCCCCGCCCCTTCCACCTGAGGCCCTGCCCCTTCAGTAACCCCTCCCCCCCACGCAGAGCCAAGCCCCACCCAACCCCATCCTGCCTGGCCACCTGGAGGGCTGGGGCTGCCAAGCTACCGCCCCAGCTTTCTCCAGCAGCTGGGGAGTGCAGGCATTTTTGGGAAGACAATGCCTTCCCTTGCCTCCATTACCCACCACCCATGGAGCTAAGACTCCTGCCTGCCTCCCCAAGAGGAGGAGGAAACAGCCCGGGATGGGGGATCCTCTTATGCCCACACAGAATGAGCCCCAGGCTGGGGTGTTCAGTGGGGCTGCGCTCCAGCGTTTCCTGTTTGCCTGGCTCTCTAGCACGGCTTGCAGAGCTGGATCGCAGGCTGCAGCTCATCTCCCTTTGGAGAACTCGCCGAGCAGAACGGTTTCACACCGGATGTGGCAGCAAAAGCAAACACCAGTCCAAGGGCTAGAGCTGGCCCTCGGCCGCCTGTCTGATTTGCGCGACAGGCCGGTCAATATCTTCCGCATCCTCCAGCCCCTGGCTCCAGGCGGCTTGTGGCAGCAGACAGCACTGCGCTGCGGCAAGGCCCTTTATCTGAGCTTCGACAGGCGAGCTCTGCAGTTTCTGGTGGTAACCTGTAGCAAATGAGCAGCAGCAATGTGTGCAACACACCATCCCCCTGTGGCAAATCAATGTCATCAGAGAATCATCGGAGAAACCCTGGGCTGGCAGAGACCTCAGGAGTCAACGAGTCCAGCCCCCTGCCCAAGGCAGGACCAACCCAACTCAATCATCCTAGCCAGGGCTTTGTCAAGCCAGGACTTAAAAACCTCTAGGGCTGGAGATTCCACCTCCTCCCTAGGGAACCCATCCCAGCGCTTCCCCATCCTCCTAGGGAAATAGTTTTTCCTAATATCCAACCTAGACCTCCCCTGCTGTAACTTGAGACCATCGCTCCTCATTCTGTCATCTGCCACCACTGAGAACAGCCTCTCTCCAGCCTCTTGGGAACCCCCCTTCAGGCAGTTGAAGGCTGCTATCAACCCCCCCCCCCCCACTCTTCTCTTCTGCAGACTGAACAAACCCAAATCCCTCAGCCTCTCCTCGTAGGTCATGCGCTCCAGCCCCCTCATCATTTTGGTTGCCCTCTGCTGGACCCTCTCCAATGCGTCCACATCCTTTCTATAGTGCGGGGCCCAGAACTGGACGCAATACTCCCAGGGCCGGCCCACAACATTTTGGCACCTGAGACGGGGAGCTCAAATGATGTCCCCATTCCCCCTTGCTAGGGCAAAAACTTTGAAAGGTCTCTTGTGCCCTCCTTCCTGCAGCACAGCACTCCACCATCCCTGTGCATCTAGACACAATACATGTGCACCAGCAGCAGTCACAATTTTCTACACTCTGGGTCCTAGTGGTGCCCTCCACAGTCTGGAACCTGAGGTGGCCACCTCAGTTCGCCGCAAGGTAGGGCCGGCCCTGAATACTCCAGATGTGGCTTACCAGAGCCGTATAAAGGGGAATAATCACATCCCTAGATCTGCTGGAAATGCTCCTCCTAATGCACCCCAACATGCCCTTTGCTTTCTTGGCTACAAGGGCACGTTGTTGACTCATATCTCTGCAATCCCCAGGTCTTTTTCTGCTGAACTGCAGGCAGTCGGTCCCCAGCCTGCAGCAGTGTGATCTGTATACTCCTAAGCCAGCCTCTGCCTACAAACCTGGCATAGCTTGCCACCTCTGACTTCCCCATCTCCCTGAGCGTATTGCAGCATGCACCGCTGGGCTACCACGGATTAATGCAATGTGCCCTGTCTCCCTGCAGGATGTGGCCCCATTCGCACTCCACTATAGCAAAACCTTCAGCCTGGTGGCTTGCTGGCAGCAGGCGGGTGCATGGAAACTTTCCCCGCTGCCCACCGCTGCTGTACCACCCCTGCCGTCCCAGCCTGGCTCTACTTAAGCGTCGCATTTTTGTCGCATCCGGATATTTTCCTCTGTGGCTTGTTTCTGTGCAGGCTGGGGTTTGCCCAAATGGCCTTATTGATCCTTTCCAGGCTCCCAAGGCTGCGCATGGAGCTGGCGAACCGATGCGCAGTAAAGGTACTTAGGGCTGTGCGCGCAACCAGCCAACAGGACGGTAATGTTCACGTGGCCTGTGCAAACCACGAGGACAAAACGCCACCAGCCTAGTGCTCTCCCGGCAACTGCCCTCCACAGCCACTCACCTCTCTTTCACTTTGGCTGCGTCTAGATTAGCAAGATTTTCCGCAAATGCTTTTAATGGAAAAGTTTTCCGTTAAAAGCATTTTTGGAACAGAGCGTCTAGATTGGCACGGACATTCTTCCACAAAAGCACTTTTGGCAGAAAAGCGTCCGTGCCAATCTAGACGCGCTTTTCCGCAAAAAAGCCCCGATCACCATTTTCGCGATCGAGGCTTTTTTGCGGAAAACAAATCTGAGCTGTCTACACTGGCCCTTTTGCGCAAAAGGGACTTTTGCCCGAATGGGAGCAGCATAGTATTTCCTCAAGAAGCACTGATTTCTTACAGTAGGAAGTCAGTGCATTTGCGGAAATTCAAGCGGCCAGTGTAGACAGCCTGCAAGTTTTTCCAGAAAAGCGGCTGATTTTCCGGAAAAACTGGCCAGTCTAGACACAGCCTTTGTGTTCCACAAAACCAATTACAGGTGGGAAATCGCTGTAATAAACTTGATTGCTCTCTTTATAGCCCAATCCACGGCTACAAAGCGGACATGGAGCGGGGAGTGAAAACAGCGTGCGTGTTTTGCTTGAGGTGTTTAAATTACATCCCCTTGTTACACCCCGTCTTGGAACACATTGCTTATGCTGCTAACAGAGGCCAAGCATGCATGCCAGAGTTCGGGGCTGGAAGTATTCCTTTTCCGGAAGGATTTCAAGGAGCTGATTAGAATGTCGTCTTAATTCCCCATTAAAACAGAGTGGCACTGCCATTAGCTCTGTGGGTAATGGGGGGGTTGCACCTCCTCGTTCCCATTAATAAAGGACTTTGTAAATGATTTCCTCAAGGACAAGCTCGAGCGGTAACACTCACATCTCGCCCTTTGCAGCCCCAGGCCGAAAGAAAGACATTGCCTCTCACACGAAGAGGCTGTAGAAGCTAAGGCTGTGCCACCATGGTGCTTAGCATTCTGGGAGGCATGAACCAGAGTGCCGTGAGCAAGACCCACAAAGTCATTCTTCTGCTCTACCCTGCACTGATTAGGCCTCGGCTGGAGTATTGTGTCCAGTTCTGGACACCACATTTCAAGAAAGAGGTGGAGAAATTGGAGAAGGTTCAGAGAAGAGCAACAAGAATGATTCAAGGTTTAGAAGACATGAGCTATGAGGGAAGGCTGAAAGAATTGGGCTTGTTTAGTTTGGAAAAGAGAAGACTGAGAGGGGTCACGATAGCCGTTTTCAAGTATCTAAAAGGGTGTTACAAGGAGGAGGAAGAAAAATTGTTCTCCTTGGCCTCTGAGGATAGGACAAGAAGCAATGGGCGTAAATTGCAGCAAGGGAGGTTTAGGCTGGACATTAGGAAAAACTTCTTAACTGTCATAGTGGTTAAACATTGGAATAAGTTGCCTAGGGAGGTTGTGGAATCTCCATCACTGGAGATAGTTAAGGGCAGCTTGGATGGGCATCTGTCAGGGACGAGCTAGACGGTGCCTGGTCTTCCATGAGGGCAGGGGACTGGACTTGATGACCCCTCCAGGTCCTTTCCAGTTCTAGTGTTCTGTGATTCTAGGCCCTGCACATGCAAAATGAGCCCTGCTTGGGAGAGCTGACAAGTGATTCCTATTATACACATGGGGAAACTGAGGCACAGAGCGATGAAGGAACTTGCCCAGTGACACTCAGCAGGCTGGGACTAGGGCCCAAGTCCCCATCCAATGCTCCGTTCTCTAAGCCATGCTGCCTCCAGGATGCAGGTCCCGAGGGGACCCTAACCAGCGCTGAGAGGCAGGGGGGTTACCTGGAGATCTGGTTGCGAAGGAGACAGCGGGGAGACAGCAGAGCAGGATAAACTCTCACTGACAGGTTTACACGGGCACATTCCCTGGGCTCAACAGATCCTTTGTATCCGCCGAGTAGAAACGGCCAGGGCGGGGGCAGTGTAAATTACTCCAAACCGCACAGCCCATGTGCCTCCATCCAGACTGGCAGCCATCACCTGAGATGTGACGTTGCAGGTTTAGATGGAGGCACACAAGTGCTGGCAGGCAGGCACTGAACGATGGCAGAGAGGGGCACAGGGGAAAGGGGGTAGGGTGGCAGAGTGGGGGTGCTGCACCAGCAGAGTGGGGGGGAAGGGGGCGTGGGGAGGCGGGAGTTCTGGCCAGAGGTGGATATGCTGTGCTGTGCTCTGCCCCCCCCCCCCATCACTTTGCTCCACAGCGCGATTCCCCAGAGTCAGGGAGAGCAAGGAGCTAAAAAAAGAAGGGAAAGTGGGATCAACCCCAGCTGGGAATGGCCTGGGGGGGTGACAGCCAGCCGGGTACAAAGCCGCGTCTCTCCAGGGATTAGCCCGACGTTCACACCTTTATCTGGGCCCTGGCTCGGCCAAGGGGCGTCTATTTAAAGTCTGCGTCCCCCGCTGCCAGCCCCGACATCTCTTGCTCAGGGTGGGAGAGGAGAGAACTCGGGGACTCCCGCTCTCCCATGGGCTGGGCCCTGCAGGCCGGGTGGGAGCTGTGTCATTAGGGCGGAAAACTGATTAGCCGCATTCCTCCTTAGGCCCAAATCCCAGCCTGAGCCCCATCCTCCCCCCTGGCCACACATCCGCCAACACACACACAGCCCTTCACACCCCCAACAGACACACACGGCCCCAATCTGCAGAGACCCACGCACCTCTCTCGGTAATTCCACATCACCCACATGTTCTCCACCACACGCGCACACACACACACACACACACACACACACACACACACACACACACACACACCCTGTATACCACTACACAACCGCGTCTTCCCCTCCCGGCCACGTGCAAATGATCCTCCTCACACTCATTCCCAACAATCCTGAAACACACATGTTCTCCAGAAACCAGACACACACTTCTAAACATCAGCACACACACACACACACACACACACACACACACACACACACACACAGAAAGCCACAACTAACCTCGCCATGGGACTTGGCAAGTCCAAAACACACAAGAGCCTCCCACAGGGCACAGTCACAAAACAGACACATGCAGGCTCCACAAACATCCTAAATCATCACAGCACACACACACACACACACCCCAAACCCACGCCCAATCCACAACGACTGCTTTAGGAACCAACACGCACAAAGACATGCCTCAACAACACACACCTTCACTGAGATACACAAATACATGCCTCTAGCAACACCATCACATTCACAAACCAAACACAAGCAACCCTCCTATTTGCCCTCACAATTTCCTGCCACAACCCATGCACACACACAGCGAGACCCACATCTCTCAAGTGACCAAACACACACCCCTGGCCCTCCTAGCACACCTTCCTCCTCAATGCACACCCTCAGCAGAGCAACACAGACACACATGCATATACACACCCCTCTGACCCTCCAAGCACACACCTCTCCTCAACACACACCCACCCCTCCAAGCACACACCTCTCCTCAATGCACACCCTCAGGCAAGCAAATTCACACACACAGAGCCAACACACAACTGGAACAATACCAATAAAAAGAGACGAGGAGTCCTGTGGCACCTTATAGACTAACTGAAGTGTAGGAGCATAAGCTTTCGTGGGCAAAGACCCACTTCGTCAGATGCTTATGCTCCTACACTTCAGTTAGTCTATAAGGTGCCACAGGACTCCTCGTCGCTTTTGCAGATTCAGACTAACACGGCTACCCCTCTGATAATAAAAAGAGACAGAGGGAAAGAAGCATTTAAGGAATCAGAACGGAGTGAGGAACTGCCCGGGGCTGGAATCTGTGCCATGCATTATTTATAAACTGGAGTGAAAATTGTATTTCTGACACACACACACAAAACAATTATTTCCACTGCGCCGAGAAGCCGTTAACCTCCTGCCCTTTTGCATCACCAGAAGCAAGATCCCCTCCCGGCTCCTCTCTGGTGCCTCTCGCAACTCTGTTGCCCTGGCATTTAGCTTTCACTCTGCCCCACCCGCGCTGGGAGACAGTGAGGTGCTCTCCGCGCCAAGCAGGGAGATCTGCTCTTGGCAGAGACAGCTGGTGCCATAAATTGCCTGGTCTCATCTGTGTCCCCGGCGAGGCGGCAGATGGGGAAATTGGAAAAGCAAGCCCCACGCCCCACGCGGATGGGCAAAGTCAGGGGGCTCCGTGCAAGCCCCTTCCATGGGATTCCCCATGGCATGCAGCAATCTTGACAGCTCCGTCCAGCAGGGCCTGGCGGAAGGACTAGTCCAAAGCCACTCCGGCTTGCGGCTTTGAGTCCTCTGCCCAGCGTAGCATTGGCTGGCTGGAGCCAAACAGGGAGAGACTCCAAGGAGCTGCTGGATTCCCAGCTGCAGGATGCAGGTGCTGTGTTATTCAGCCTGCAGCGGCTGTCTGGGGCACCTCAGTGCAGGAGCGCGCCCGGGAAGCATGCGGTGCACCGAGGAGCAGTAACGGAGCGCCCCCGGGTTGCATGGAACACCTGGACGAGGGGGCCAGACAGAGCAAGGGGTGGTATACCCGTAACAGACCCTGTGTTAATCTCTGTGGGCCTGTGACAGTGCGCTCTAGGAGTAGCTCCACGCGCTGGTAGCAGGAGCATGCTCTTACTCGTCACATTGCCCAGTTTCCAGAGGAGGACACACTTAGGGCTGCGTCTAGACAGCTTTCCTCTTCCGAAAGAGGAAATGCAAATGAGGACAGAGGAAATGCAAATGAGGACAGAGGAAATGCAAATGAGGACAGAGGAAATGCAAATGAAGCGCTGATTAGCATGTTTGCACGCTTCGTTTGTGTATCCTCTTCCGATCACTTTTTCGAAAGAGGTTTTTTCAGAAAAAAGAAAAGCCATCTGGATACGGTTCTTATGGGAAAAAAACAAACCATTTTCGAAAGACGTTTTTTCGGAAAAAAGCCATCTAGATGCTGTTTACGAAAAACGTCCTTTTGCAAAAGAACCCTTCTTCCTCAAAAAGTGACGTGCACCTCCAGCCTGCCCTGCCGCGAAAGGAACAGAGAAGGCTTCCATCGCTCGTTCCCTTGCGCCTCCTGGGGTGCACGTGACCCAAACCCCGGTTCACTCGACCACACCCCCCAGGCCTCACATAGCACCTGGGCGCAGAAGGCAGGTCTCCGCTAGAGACAGGCTAAGATTGGAACCATCCAGACCTCACCTAACTTTGGGAGGGGTGAGAGCCCGAGAAAACGGGTCAAACCACCCCTGCTTTGGAGGGGGTGCAAAATGCAAAACCCAACCAGTGAGATTTTACAGAAATCAAGAGCACCTCCATTTCCCCCCCCCCCCCCCATTTCTGTTTCCCTTCCCCTCCTCCCTCCCTCTTAGAAACCAGAGGCTCAATCAGAGGCCCAAAGAGGGCTGCTGTCTTCTTATAAAGCCCCAGGCCTTGGTCACTGCTGGATACAAGCTATGGCCATGGATCTGCTAGAACAGGTGCAGGAACCTCAGGCTCGGGGGCTGGATGCAGTCCTCAGCTTGCCTGGATCTGGCTGCCGAATCTCAGGGCACCCCTAGCACTGGGGAGCCTACACTGGTGTTCCAGCTCCCCCCCCCCCCCCAGCCGCCGGCTCTCCATAGGGCTGGAGCACCCCAAATCTACTAGGCTGCCCCCGCCCCAGGCTCTAGTGTGCAAAGGGAAGGTGGGGAGTGTCTTTCTCCTACTCAATTGGGGGCCACAATGTGGGGATTTTTTCTGCCTCTCACTTGCGTGTGGCTCCCGCCTGATTTTTCTGTGGGTCAGCAGCCCCCGGCTCAAAAAAGGGCCCTAGCCCTGTGCTAGAAGCAGCGGCACGGGCCACTGGTATGAATCAGGGTAGAGCAGCACTGACGTGTACAGAGCCACTTTACACCCGCGAGGGTTCTGGTCCCGAATTCCTACTGCGACGCTGGTGTAACGCGTCCTGTTGCGGCTGACTCCAAGCCCAGCGCGCGGCGCTGAAGTGTCTTTGATGAGACGAGGCCGCTCTCTCCGCCGTGACATTTATCTCCGGGAGCGAGGGGAGCTCTCGAGTGGCGTAGCCACGGCTGAGTTATCCCATCTCCGCGGGTGTGAAGATAAGTGTCACGGCAGAGATCAGCTGTCATGTCTCCTGTACAGACAGGCTCCTGGCTGCACGGCAGAGCTGCAATCGCCTTCGATGACAGCGCCAGCGCCGCACGCCTGTTCCGGTGAGTCTGATCCCAGCGAGGGACGGCCAGAAAGGCCTGCTGCTACAATAAGTCCGCCTGTGACCAGGAGTCCCAGAGACCAGCCAGCTGTCAGCAGCCCAGGACGTACCTGCAGCGGCTGAACTGTCCTTGGCTGCCCGCTCCATCTGCTGTGATAGGAAGGGGATGCCAAGGAAGGCTGCTGGCGGATCAGCAGGCACTGCTAATGAGCTGCACCCACGTGCCCGCCAGCTGTCTGGAGCGGATCTGCACCACTGCCCACGCTCAATGCAGCCACTCAGCCCCGCTAGGCTGACTTGTGCTCCCAGGTGCCTACCCACGACAACAAGCCCTGGGGATCTACCTGGGCCCCAGAGCACCAGCTGCTGTGCCCCATAGGCCCTGCCAAGGAATACGCCTGCACCCACCTGCCCAGGAGCTGAGCAAGCCCACCTGAGAACCGTTTCCCATCCTGCTTCCGAAGATCGGCTTAACGAGCACCCTCCTCCCGTCAGACAGATCGTCCTGGAACAGCCCATTAAAAGGTCATCCGCCTTCCCCGCCTTGCCCCTCAGAGCCGACTGCGAGACAGAGCTGCGGGCCCCGCCCCCCACGACACTCTGCTCCGCTCTGATCCACATCCCCCCACTCCCCGATATCCCCTGCCATGCCCCCGCCGCTCGAGGAGATCCTGCCCCCACGCCGACCTGGCCAGCTGCAATGGCGAAGGCCAGCAGCCTGCACCAGCTTAGCAGGGGTGGGGTCGAACAGGGAAGGTGGGCTGTTTTGAACGGCCTGGCACAAAGCTGTGTAGTAAGTCAGCACAGCTCCGTTTTGCACCAGAGCTACGTCTAGACTGGCATGGTTTTCTGGAAATGCTTTTCAATGGAAAAGTTTCCCGTTAAAAGCATTTTCGGAAAAGAGCGTCTAGATTGGCAGGATGCTTTTCCGCAAAAGCACTTTTTGCAGAAAAGCGTCCATGGCCAATCTAGACGCGCTGTTCCGCAAAAAAGCCCCGATCGCCATTTTCGCGATCGGGGCTTTTTTGCGCAAAACAAATCTCAGCTGTCTACACTACAAACGTTTTGCACAAAAGGGACTTTTGCCCGAACGGGAGCAGCATAGTATTTCCGCAAGAAGCACTGATTTCTTACAGTAGGAAGTCAGTGCTTTTGTGGAAATTCAAGCGGCCAGTGCAGACAGCTGGAAAGTTTTTCTGGAAAAGTGGCTGATTTTCCAGAAAACCTGGCCAGTCTAGACACAGCCCAGGGGAGGATCTAGCCCAGGAACAGCATCTAACCCTCAGGCAGGCTCAGCCAGGCAGTCAGACTGCAAAGCTCTAGAGAGGTAGCACCCTGGCCTCTCCCCACTGTATGGGGTGCCACAGATGGGGTATTCAAGAACCTCTGGGACAACCGGCTCAGGACCAAGCTCTCTAGATCCCCTCTCCGAGCATCGCTGCTGGCTCAGCCACATGAAGCCTCGAACAGTCTGTCCCTGCCAAGCCGCAGGCTGGGCCGGGTACCAGGAAAGCTCAGCCAGGGACACGCTGTAGTGACAAGCAAATCACCTGTGTGAGAACAGCACCGCAGCCCTCGTGGTCCGGCTGTCTCGGCCGCAAGCCACATGCACAGGCTGAACGAGAGCAGATGGCAAAGCGGGGCTTTGTGGAAACCCTCAAGGGATCCCTTGGAAAAGAGGGCTGTCCGTCCTTAGATGGCTCTCCTCATCCCCCTACTATCTGAGAACCCTCTGAGCCTCTTGGGCACTAGCAAAGGGCTGAAACGAACATCACAGGGGCCACATTTTCTGCTAAGTGACACTGGCATGAATCCAGCGCAAGGCCATTGGTTTTAGCGGAGGTGCTTCACCTTTACACCATGCCACTGAGCAGAATCAGGCCCCTCCGGTTTGTTCAGCGGAAAGCTGCTCTAGAGACATTGCCCCTTAAGCATGCTGCTCTTGGGAAGACCCATTTGAACCCCCTCCCCACCCTGCCCCCCACAGCGTGGCTGGGCTGCTTGGGGGGGTGAGGGGCGGAACATCTGCCCTGGGATGCGACAGCTGCTGAAGTAGGTGCCGTCGGAGGCCTAACGACCTCGACAGCAACTCTTTAGATTAAGCAGATTGGGTAGAACGAGGCCGCGAGCAGAAACACATTTCCCGACTGCCACAGCTGATGCTACAGGAGAAAAAAAAATAAATAAAAAACCCCTTTACCTCCCACCGGCGGCAGCAGGCGAGGCTTGCAAAGAAATGGAGCATTTGATTTGTTTGTCCAAGACCAGTCTGTTTGATCCCGCCGTTCAAATCATTTCCACCACTCTCACCCCTCCCACCGCCTCTCTTTCTTCCCTCCCTCCACCGCTCTCAATTAAATGGAGATATCAATAAATATAAGTGAGCGGCAACGGATTGCTCCGTCTCTCCTCCGTCATCTCTCCTCATTGGGCTGCCGGACAGAGCGGGCCCGTCTCCTGCCGTTTATGCTTTGCTTGCATGCGAGGTGATGCCTGAAAATTACTTGTGTGGTCAAATGGATATTACAGCAGTCAAAGGTATGAGCTTTGTTGGAAGAATGATGAGCAATTTTCAGAAATGCTACTAGTGCATCAAATCATCCACCCATAGGAGTGCATGGGGGAGGGGAGAGGGAAAAGGCAAAAACCCCCACAGTTGATGGCCTTTATTGCACAAATCGCTTCTTTTCTTTTTTAAATCCTTGACAGATACAGCAATGCAAGTGGTTGACACAACTATAACTTTGGGTGGGAGGGGAGGAGAGGAGCTGGTTCATTGACTCTCTAATGCCACGTACGAGTCCTGGCTTTCATCTGTCCACCAGCCCCCAGGTTACTCCCTGGCAGAATGTAGGTGCCCTTAGGAGGTGCTGATCAAGGAGACCTTAGGGGAGGTCTAGGTTGGATCGTAGGGAAAACGATTTCCCTAGGAGGGTGGGGAAGCACTGGGGTGGGTTCCCTAGGGAGGAGGTGGAAAACCCTAGAGGGTTTTAAGTCCCAGCTTGACAAAGCCCTGGCTGGGATGATTTAGTTGGGGTTGGTCCTGCTTTTAGCAGAGGGTTGGACTTGACCTCTTGAGGTCTCTGCTAACCCTGGGATTCCACGACTATCGTTCTACGAGACCAGTCGCTGGGTTCCCATGTGGGTTTCTATCCACCCTTGTGTGGGTGGAGAGAGGAGGAGAAGACAAGTGAGGCTGGTGGAGGTCTCTGATGGAGGAATTTCTGACTCCGAAAAGGAAGATATCGGTGGCATATGCACTAACGGGATCATGTGTGAAGGTCACTGCATCCCGGAGCAACGGTCTCCCATTCCCAGGCAGGATCAGCAAGTGGCCATCTATGCCAATCAGAGATGGGCACAAAACAAAGCCGCCGCATCCTCCCAGTTTTGGGGTCAGCTTGGCCCCGAATGAGACCAGCTTGGCCCCACCCCTCATCCCGGCCTGACCCTCTGCTGGAGAACGCTGGCAGCTGGAGACTGAGGAATAAGCCAGAGCCGCAGGTTAGCTCAGCTGAATTAAATCTCGCGTGGTTATTTTTTTAGTTTTGCAGCCCGCCTCCAGGGGGGCAAACGTTTTGGCTCGAGGGCCACCTCAGAGGATGAAAATCGTAGGCAGGGCCACGAATGCTCGTGAAGTTGGGGGTTGGGCTACAGGAGGGGGCGAGGGCTCCAGCTGGAGGTGGAGGCTCTAGGATGGGGCCAGGGAGGAGGGGTTTGAAGAATAGGAAGGGGCTCTTGCTTGAGGCCACGGGGTTGGGAGGACAGGATGGGGATCGAGGCTGGGCCAGGGTTGGGGGTGCAGTGGGCGGGGGAGGGCTTTGGCTGGGGGTGCAGACTCTGGGGTGGGGCTGGAGAGGAGGGGTTTGGAGGTGTGGGAGGCTGCTCTGTGGTGGGATGGAGGGGTCAGAGGGAAGGAGAAGGAGCAGGAGGTTGGGGTATGGGTCAGGGTCAGGAGTGCAGGATCCAGGTGGCGCTTACCTCAAGCAGTTCTTGGAAGCAGTGGCATGTGCCGGCTCCTGCTCTTGCAGATGGGCACGGCCAGACGCCACCGTTCCTGCCTTGCAGAGCCGGCATCGGGCACGGAGCAGCCTGCAGAGCCCCCAACTGCCCCTGCTCCCAGGAACTGCGCAGAGCCAGAGAACCATAGAACCCAGGGCCGAATTAAACATTTAACACTGGAACCATCTGATCGATCATCACCGGGCACGGAACTAGCCAACCCGGCTGTGAGATGAATAGCGCGGTTCCCACCTCTCCAAGCTACAGTCCCAGGCTCTCGGCAGACTCAGCTCTGCATCTGCTCTGCTCCATTCAGATGTTTGAGGTTTTAATTACAACCAGAGCAGCTCGAGACTTAATTTGTTTTTAAATGGAGCCCGAGACTCCAGCGAGCAAAGCGGCAGCTTGAGCGAGCCGTGTTAGTAAAGCCGATGGCACGGGCGAGCTGCTTTTCAGCCACCCTCCAGACCGAACAGATGTCACAGCGGAGTGACTTTGTAGCTTGGCTGAGCCGACACCCCGGAAAGGCAGAGTTGGCCGTTTATAAACGTTATTTTCGATCGACACGAAATGCATTTTTAAAATGCCTTTGTCCAATCAAAAAAGATTTGGAAAATTTAGCTTTGAGTCCAGCGGTTTTGTTCCAATTTCAGGGTCGTCCTCCCCCACCTTTTTTGGAAATAGACCACGGAAGCGAATTTTGAAAAAGTTTGGTTCAGTGGGGAAAAATATCAAAATGTTTTATTCCAAAAAAGCCAAAATGGAACAATTTGATTTTTTTTTAAAGTTTCTTTGGGGGGGGGGGGGGGGAGTTATGGACGGAAACAATTCTGCAAAATGGACACATCTGCAAATTGTTTCCGTCGACCTGTATCTGCATTTTTGGGGGAACAAAAGCTGCAGCTGAAAAATGTTGCTCCGCTCTGCTGAAGTGACATGCTCCCCACGACCTCTGGATCCTCTTGCTGTTCTGGGCAGACATTTCCACGTGATCCTCAGTAACACGGGGGTGAACTTCCAGTTGCACACCTTTGCAGTGGGGGGGGGGGGCCTATGGAGTGCTTGTGTGTGAGGGGGATGGGACTTGGGTCGTTCTTCTGTCGCTCTCCCTGTAAATAAAATAACTGGACAAAATAAGCGTCACATCAGACAGAGCCAGCAGGATGCCTCTCCCTACATCCTGGGCCAGCATCTCTGAGCTCGTATGAGTCAAAGCACCGCGTGCTCACGGATGCATTGGAGATGGTCCAGCAAAGGGCAACCATAATGAAGAGGTCGCTGGAACACTTGACTTACGAGGAGAGGCTGAGGGATTTGGGCTTAGTTAAGAACATCCAGACTGGGTCAGACCAAAGGTCCATCTAGCCCAGTGTCCTGTCTGCCAATAGTGGCCAATACCAGGTGCCCCAGAAAGGATGGACTGAAGACAATGATCAAGCGATTTGTCTCCTGCCATCCCTCTCCAGCCTCTGACAAACAGAGGCCAGGGACACCATTTCTATCCCCTGGCTAATAGCCTTTTATGGACCTAACCTCCATGAATTTATCCAGCTTCTCTTTAAACTCTATTATAATCCTAGCCTTTACAATATAGTTAGTCCATAGGAAGGGCCCAGGCTGCCCCACAGCACAGACCTTGGCTAAACATCGGGCTCCTGAGGGGTTGATTTTCCTTACACCCAAGCTCCCACTGATTGAGATGGGAGTGGCCTAGATACCCCATTGAAATGGGGTGAAGACACTGGCACCCATGTTGGATGCTAGGATTAGGGGAATGGAGGGTGCTCCAGGGTGGGGAGTGCTCGGAGCGGGGGCGAGGCGAGGGTGGGTCTTCGGGGGAGGGGCAGAGCGGAGGAAAGAAGTCAGTCCATGCCGCGGTCAAACGCGCACCGCCGGGCGTTAGGAAAGGACAAGATGCCAACGTTGCGACTGTGGCGGGAGATAGCTAGCTGCCTGGAGCCCCTCCAGCGCAGCCTCAAGGCTTTCCCAGTGACAGAAAGAGGCTCCCCCAGCTCTGAGGAAACAGACCATCTGAGGACTCACTGACCCCGGTGTATGCCTCAGACAGCCCGTAAAAAACGTGATCCAAAGGCAGCGAGCCCCCTCGCCGTGACCATCGCACGGCATCGAGGCTGGCCTAGAGGCAAGAGCAAAGCGGTGGTACGACCAGCGAAGCAGGCGTGGGTTGGAAATGAACACGGCCTGCCTGAAGGTCATGTGGGGCAGGGGAGGTGCCACAGGGGAAAGGGCTGTGGAGATCAATGGGGAGAGTTCAAAGCAGACTGACTGGGCATGGAAGAAGGTACTTGAACCTGAGAGTGGGCTGGGCTGGCATAACATCACGGTGGGGGTGGGGGGATGTTTGACAAGTGTATGCCAGATACTAAAATCCCACCCATCCACAGTGCCATGTGGGGCACTGAGGAGACGGCAGGGCCCAGGCCTGCAGGAGGAAGCACCCTACAAAGAGGCATGGGAGGCATTCGGGTGGAAGTCAACGTCCACGAGGCGGCTGAGGGAACACGGGACGCGTGACCTCGCAGCATTGGACATTCCAGAGCAGGCACGCCAGGGACACGGGAAGGACATGGCGGGACAGGCAGACCAGGAAGAGAGGTTGAGGAAAGCCAAGGAGGCGATGTGCGGATTGAATCCAAGAAGATGCGAATGGACAGACCTTAGTGCCACCTCAAGCAGACCAAGAGGGCAGCTGCCTGCCTTCTGACCCGACCTCCCTGGGTAGGCTAACAGGAAGAAGGAAGATTGGATGCCCGGTGGCCACGTACAGAGTCCAGATGCCATTCATGTGGGGCTCATTCTGGCCAAGACCCCTTATCTACCTGGGCACACGGTGCTGCCCTTGCTCCAAGCTCAGCCCCACAGGGTCAGGCATTGTCCTGGCATCTCCAGACTGGGTGGCAGGGTTGCACTGTGCCCGCCCTGGCATATGGGGCTGTGACAGCTGGACAGCAGCCTGGGACACTTCTTGTAGCCAAGAGCTCCATGGTGCCAGCGCCTCCCCCGCCCCCCTCCTCAATCCTAAATACTCTCTTCTGGGATGGGGGAAAGGGATCCAGCAGTGCCCCAGAGACTGGGGATGCGCCGCGTCTCCCACACATCCCTTCTCCCCTGGAGGCATCTTGGAAGGCGTTAGGCGGGATGCTCACATCTCAGTCTCGTAACGGGCTCTGGCAGACAATGCCCCCTGCTGGATCTGTTTGTCCCAGTCTATCAGGCCGCTGGGAGGAGTCCAGCTGGCCTCTGTGCCTCGGCCCCCTCTTGTCCTGTCTGGTGGCTGCTTCACGCACCAGAGCAAGGCTGCCTTCCCCAGACACGGACCAACCTGACAAGCCCAGTGTCAGAGGCAGTTAAAGTGCAGCCCAGTTGCCAGTGATGTCGTTTAATGAATCCAGGATCTCTCTGCTTCAGTTCCCCCTGCTCTCATGGGGCGTGCGGTGAGGAGAGGACTCTTCCAGATGTGTGGGTGGGAAGGGTCTGGCCAAGGACCCCAGGCTTTCCATAGCCACAAGGAAAGCTGTCTCTTAGGGCCCTGGGCTGTTCTACTGGAGCCGAGGGGATTGCACCGTGGTATCAAAGGTACAGAACACGCGTCCCCATTTTGCAATATTGTGATGGGTCGTTTAAAAATACGTCCAGTGTTTTATTAAGCAGATGGAAAATTACCTACCCGATGCACATGCAGAGTAATGCATATGCCTGCACACAGGCACACTCCCAGAGAACACAGTGTGCCCACACACACACACACCGAAAACAGGATAGTCACACCCAAGAATACAGTCTAGTCACACATGCATAGGCACACACCCGGCATAGTACATTCATTCACTCACTTGTCTACACATACACGCGGTACAAAGCAAATGGCATTCACACACTCACCTCCACACTGGAGAACACCCCAGCAGGAGCCCAGCACACGCACAAGACCGGTCGACAGGGCACCACACATTCATATTCCCACATGGAGCATGCATATGCAGAGAATGGCACAGGTACCGCACAGCTGCCCTCCAGAACACAGAATGCGTACACACATTCAGCACACACAGAGTACAACACAGGCTTGTGCACTCATGCACACGCACACAATACAAACCACCATCCTTGTTAAAAAAAACAACAACCCTGGATTCTTTAGCAATAGACCGCCTGGGTTCTGCTGAAACTGACGAATCCCACGGCATTTTCACAAGGGTGGTCGGGTTGTGCTACCCACACATAGCTCCTGCACACACACACACACAGCCCAGACAGCCTCTTGACCATCCCACTGAGGACTGCACCTCCGAAACTAGAGGGGCTATAGCTGGAACAGAAGTGCCAGGTCTGTATAGCTGGCAGATGAAACACCTCCTATCCCCTGTGCATCTCACATACACAACTTCCAAGCATGACCAGCAGGCCACATTGTACAAGCAGCCTCTGAACTCACACTTTTGCACGTACGTTGTTTAAAACTCAAACATGCGTGCACTGGGCGGGATAGCTGTGTGGCTGCTTTGTGCATCCAAAGCAAGTGCCTTTATTTGAGAGTGGCTAAGAAGGAAAGGGAGGTGCCAAATTCTGGGCTTGATGGGGAGTTTTATTAGGCCTAGAGTGCTGAGAAACGTTTCCCTCCAGTTCTTTGCTATACCATTCGGTACAAACAGGCTTTCCTGCTTTTGGATTCAGTGATTACCCAGCAGCTCTGACAGTGCAGGCAACCCTGAAAGTGAAACCGATTCTCAACAGAAAGCTCAGTTGCATTGGCACAACTGCGGAAGCCAAAGGACCGGGTCCTCACCAAGGTTCCCTCCATACGTTGAACCCCTCTCGTCCGGCACACTCAGGACCAGACTGGTTCCAAACAAGAGAGTTTTCTGGACCATAAGAGGTCCGTATTTTTTAGCAGCATTACCTACACTCCCAGGCTGTCTAGATTGCAAGCCTCTTTTGAAAAAGAGCGTCAGTACTTTCGAAAAAGCAAGCTGCCCCTCTGGGTGACTCTGGGCAAATCCCTTACCTGTTGCAAACACTGTTCAAATCTCCTAGTTTGTGCACGTGCAGCACCTTGCACACTGGGGCCCTGCTCTGAGTTAGGGGCTCTAGCTGCTGCTGTAATATGAAAGATAATAATCTAAGAGCTGGGCTCAGCACCTCACAGCCTGCACTGGAAGCCGTGGGACCAGACATCCGAGCCGCTGGAGTTGTAGGGAGACACCTCGGGCATCACCACGTCCAAGGGCCTCATGTCTGCACTCAGCCAGCTCTGCCAGGGATGCTTGAGCCCCACGACTTGTTTATTTGCCGTCCTAACAATTATTACTACTTGTATTTACTTGTAGCCCGGTATCAGGGCTGGGAGCTCACGGCGCCAGGCGCTGTACCTCCCGCCCCAAGCTGCATTTCTTGAAAGGCCAAAAGAGGGCTGGTTTCCAAGGGCTGCGTGAAGCAAAGAACTTGCGACCCAGGAACTGTGCCTGTGCTAAGACGGCAGTGGAATTGTGCCCCGAGCTCTCGGATGATCCGATTGTCGCCAGAACCCCAGCTGCGCGCACAAAGGCATTGCTCCCAACTGCCTGGCTCCCTCTCTATTGATACATGCCTAGAGAGAGTTGGTTGTTCCCCCCCCTACTTTCCCAGTGCTGTGAAAAGTAATTTCTCCATCTCGGTAACTTGCTGTGGCATGCCAGCGACCACACTAATAAGGTCTCCGGCGCAACTCCTGAGCGAGCCGGGATCCTGAGCCAGCGAACAGCTTGACGGCTTTGTGTCTTTCAAGACTCATTACAAGCTAGCTCGCAGGGATGCCACTAACCCATCTTGCAGGCAGCTCCTGCTCCCGCTGCACGCAGCACATGGCCAAACCGACAAGAGGTTCTTGAATGACAAGAAGGAAGGGTTCCCTAATGGTTAGAGCTCCGGAGTAGGACTCAGGAAATCTGCATTTAATTCCTGGGTCAAACTGAGGTGATGTGGGTGCCCAGGGGCAAAGCAGGAGAGGCTGGCTACAGGGGGCCAGGTAAGACAGTTAATCAGAATCCGCTAAAGGTGTGAATGTAAAGAGGATTAGTTCAACCACAGTAAAGCTGCGTGTGGATGCTCTCATTCAGAACTTAAGTGCTCTTAATTTGGGTTGGTTTAATTCACCAAACTGAATGCAGGGGTTTAATGCAGTTTAACTAATCCACTTTTACATTTAATTTGGATTACTGTTCCTGAGTGTGCCCATGTAGATAAGCACTGCCAAGTGCTTCCGTTTCGCTACTCCTTGAGCTCACCAGGCACAGTTAATAAGCAGCCATGAGCGTGAGGGGCTCAGACACTGGTGAGGAACAGAGGCCATTAGCCGGAGACACAGGGCAGTGGGCTAGGCAGGGACCAAACCAAAGGAGAGGGAGGGGATTGCGTTTGGGCGGCCCGCCCTAGGGCCTTTCTGGGCACCACAAAAAATCCCCGTCCCGTTTCGCCCATCGCTGATTGCACCCACGCTGGAAGGAGAAGGATTCTCCCGGTCCAACCATGGCGCAGGCCTGACGTGTATTTGCTCAAAGCTCAGAAGGAAAAGCAATTTCAGGGGCTGGATAGGAGGCCCAGCGCCTCCTGGCTGAAGACAGACCAGCAGGGGGAGCTGCAGTTCAGCCGGAGATGGAGTGGCCGAGGGGTCCGGACAGCACCAGAGTCGCGTGGGCGCTGGAGAGCAGGTGCAGCAGCTGTTCCAAGAGGCCGGAAGGGTGCAGGCAGAAGTGCGGCTGCAGGTTTGGATTGAGGTGCCCAGGGATGGGACGCTTACGCGTTGCCTGCTATTCCCATGCTCCACGTGGGCAGCATCCTCACCCCCTTGCAGTTCAATGAGTCACCAGTTGCAGGGAGATCCCGGCTTGAAAATAACCCCCCAAGGAAGCTGGAAGACAAGCTGGGCCTTAGGAGCACAATGAAAAGCAAGAGGCCCCCTACCAAGCCATCCGGCAGAACAGCGGACCCCAAGGCAGCCCTGTCTTGTGACGGCAGCTCCGTTTCTCAGCCCTACGTGCCTGGCAGACATATACCGCTCTCCCCTCCTCCCGGGCACGCCCCAGAGAGAGCAGCGAAGACGAGGGCAGTGGGGTGACCGCGTGCCAGGTGGGAAGGAGACAGGGAGAGGGAGAGCCTGCACCTCTGACTCCATTTCAAAAGCAGAGGCGCAGCATCTGGGCCTGGGCGCAAGCCGGGACAGCTGATTTCTGACTCGCGCCTGGTCCTCTGCCTTTTAAATGGGGAGAGAGCTGAGCGGCCCTTACTCCATTTAAAAGGCAGAGCTGCAGTGGGGTTAGCTCCCGGGACCGGCAGCTAACTCCACTGTGGATCTGCAGTTTGCTCCCTTATTGACTAATTAATCAATGGAATTTCCATCAATTACTCAATTAGATGATTAAATGCAATTAACATCCCTACTCTGGGTTGGGCAGTTCCAAGTCCCAGCACCTCTGGGCTTGCCACATCAGTTATAAAGGTAAAGGAATTGTTTGAACCCACAAAAACAGTGTGTATGATGGGGGAGGAGAGTTGTCCACTGAAAACACCCGTCATAACATCCTGCCATTTTCTAACACCTTTTATCGAGGGATCTCAACGCTCTCGGCAAGCATTAGGCAATTCAGCCCTGCAGCCTGGGGTAAGCAGAGATTATTCCTGTTTTTAGAGATGGGGAAACTGAGGCACAAAGCCACTGACATTTTGCAACATGTCAATTAATTGTGGGACCCTCAACAGTGGAGGCTGGAGGACTGGAGGCTGAGGCTGATTTCCAGGGGTGCTGAACACCCACATCTCTAAATGACGTCAATTCCCGTGGTGAAAATGAGACCTCTGGGGGCTCTGATTTGACAGCCAAGGAACTGACACCCCCACCCTTCACTGAGTTGGAGCATCTGCAAAATCTTGCCCCAAGGATTCACCGATTCGATGCAGTGGCGCTGGTGCTATTTTTAGGGTGGGGTGCTGAGTAGTGCTCCTCCACACACACACACACCTGTTCACACCCTTAACCGGCCATGGCTAGAGTCACTCTTAGGGTTGCCAACCCTCCTGGACTGGATGGACTGAACGCCATTGCTGCAAATGGCATCTGATCCGTCCAATCCAAGAGAGTTGGCAACCTAGCCAGGCCAGCAGCAGAATCTGGAGCCACAGTGGAGCCTCCAGGACTGGTGGCCTGGAGCCAGGGGGATGGCAAGCCCAGTGGGACTCTGGAGGGGCCACCCAGAGACTGGGACCTGGGGCTGGTAGAGCCAAGGCTGGTGAGCAGTGGGAAGCCATGCAGAAAACCTGGGTTTCCTGCAGCACCTTGCTCTGCACCTGCACTTCCCGATGAGAAGCTGGATGAGAGTCAATAGTGTGCCCAAGAAGGCTACCAGCGTACCGGGGTGCATTAGCAGAAGCGATGCCAGCAGATTTAGAGAATTGATTATTCCCCTTTATTCGGCGCTGGTGAGGCCACACCTAAAGTGTTGTGTCAAATTCTGGGCCCCTTACTACAGAGAGGATGTGGATGCTTTGGAGAAAGTCCAGCGGAGGACAACCAAAATAATGAGGGGGGCTGGAGAGCATGATTTAGGAGATGCTGAGGGATTTGGGTTTGGTTAGTCTGCAGAAGCGAAGAGTGAGGGGGGATTTGAGAGCAGCCTTCAACTCCCTGGAGGGGGGTGCCAGAGAGGATGGAGAGAGGCTGGTCTCAGTGGAGACAGATGACAGAACAAGGAGCAGTCTCAATGCGGGGAGATATTAGGTTGGATATTAGGAAAAACCATTTCCCTAGGCGGGTGGGGAAGCACTGGGCTGGGTTCCCTGGGGAGTGGGTGGAATCTCCCTCCCTAGAGGTTTTTAAGTCCTGGCTGGACACAGCCCTGGCTGGGATGATTTAGCTGGGGTTGGTCCTGCTTTGAGCGTGGGGTTGGCCTCCTGAGGTCTCTTTCAACCCTGATCTTCTATGATCCACTCCCTGTAGGAGAGAGAGTTGTGCACGAGACCCTGGAGTCCCGATCGTCTGATCGCATGCGCTAACCACAACACTAATCCCTGCCTGAGTGCTACGCGGCAGGAAGTGACTGCCATTCCTCCTCCCAGGGATCAGAAGTGCATGTTCTGCATTTCCCCCGCCCCCATTCAGGCTCTGGTAGAACAGGACAACATCTCTAGTCCTCAGGGCTATGCTGATGAGCACCGTCTGAATCCCCCCCGGAGGATGGGCACGGGAGCAAGCTGGGCCACATCCCCATGGACTGGAATTTCTGCCAAATGCTGCTTTATCCCCTTGTGACAAGGTGCACATATGCAAGAAGCAAAATATTCAAAAGCACTAAAGAAGTCAGCAACCTCCTGCAGAGATTCGGCTGCGATGAAGGAGCAGCATCCCGCAGGCCAATCAGTGCTGGATTGGTCCTGGATGAAAGGGGACTGATAGCGTCTGTTCTGGCAGGTCTGAGTTCATGAATGCATTGGGGACAAAGACAGGGACGGTGAAGAGCTACTTCTGCATCTGCAAGGGAAGGGCTGGTGCATGACCGGTTCTCCGCAGGCTGTCCCCTCTGTGCTGACCAGCACGACTTCCCCGACTCCAGACCAGACAAAGTTGGAGCTTGCATTGCTGCAGGGGACGTTTTGCAGATGCTAAAACGCCTGATACGAGCAATTCAGCCCCTGTGGCATGAACATCATCTATGCTGGATGAAGCACTTGGAGACGCAGCCAGAGAGTTCGTTTCTCCCATCAGAACAGCCAGACTGGGTCAGACCAAATGTCCATCTAGCCCAGTGTCCTGTCGGCTGACTGTGGCCAATGCCAGATGCCCCAGAGGGAGTGAACAGAACAGGTAATCCTCACGTGATCCCTCTACTGTCATCCATTTCCAGACAGAGGCTAGAGACACCATTCGTACCCATTCTAGCTAATAGTTGGACCTAACCCTCATGAATTTGTCTAGCTCTTTTTTGAACCCTGTTAACAAGTCCTAGTCTTCACAACATCCTCTGGCAAGGAGTTCCACAGGTTGAGTGAAGAAAAATCTTCCTTTTGCTTGTTTTAAACCTGCTACCTATTCATTTCATTTGGTGACCCATAGTTCTTATATTATGAGAACAAGTAAATAACTTTTCCTTATTCATGCCAAGCGTGGTTTTATAGACCTCGATCATATCCCCCCTTAGTCTCCTCTTTTCTAAGCTGAAAAGTCCAAGTCTTTTTAATCTCGTTTCATATGGGACCCGTTCCAAACCCCTCATCATTTTTGTTGCCCTTCTCTGACCCTTTTCCAATGCCGATATATCTTTTCTGAGATGCAGTGACCACATCTGTTCACAGTGTTCAAGATGTGGGCGTACCATGGTTTTATATAGAGGCAATTGGGCTGTGTCTAGACTACATGCCTCTGTCGTCAGAGCCATGTAGATTAGACAGATAGGCAAATTTAAATGATCGCGGCTTCATTTAAATTTACATGGCTGCCGCGCTGAGCCGACAAACAGCTGATCAGCTGTTTGTCGGCTCAGCGCGGCAGCCATGTAAATTTAAATGAAGCCGCGATCATTTAAATCGCAGCTTCATTTGCCTTTGCCAAAACAACAAATCTACATGGCTCCGTCAACGGAGCCACATAGTTTAGACATACCCTAAGATATTCTCTGTCATATTTTCTATCCCTTTTTTGCCATGTGTCTATTGCCCAAAGATAGTCTCTGCCTCTCCCTCATATATACATACACATACACACACCACTCACATTGTGCAATTGACATCTAAATCAAACTCTGCTCTTGTGTATTGTGTTATTTTGACCCAGAGAGAGGCTCTCAGGCATACACGCCCCCTTCCTGGAGCAGCACACGCTTGCAGTGGTCACGCACATTGCTCGGTTTGAAGTGGTTTTTACTTTTCAGAGGGAGGTTTGTTTTGCATCGTTCCCTTTGCCAGTCTGGTTGACGGCTACTGCGCCTGAAGGCAAGCGGTGGCGAGAAGCCATGTGTGTCCCCATGTGATTGGCCTGGCCACGGGCTGCCCCACAGCACAGGAGATGGTATGATGCACAGGACACAAGCCAAGGGCCAGCCTCAGGAAATCCAGCCATGGGGGGCGCGTCTCTGCAGACGCTATGCACCGGCAGCATCACTCAAGGGAGCCAGGCTTGGCTTTCCACCAGAGCTGCTCAGAAAGTCCAAGTCTTACGACATTACTGAAGAGCACAGCACACGCCAATAGGTTGAATACGAGGCAAAGAGGCACACGATGGGAAAGCTAAAGCCAGGCCGACGCTGGAGGATTATTCTTTGTCTCGCTCACCTACATGCTTCAGGGCAAATGCCACAAGGAAGAGCGGAAAGCAAGGCAGGTCTGAAAGGCTACGTACAAGGGATTCTCGTTTCGTTGCTCCACTCCAATCTCTCTAAGGATGCAATTCACTCCAGTTCCAAGACCCCTCGTGAGGTCTGTGCACCACTTTCCACTCAAAGTCCACGCACCATTCAAGTCTCATGAAAACTCTCCGCACAGAGGTGGATTTCACCCTAGATGCAAGTCACTAGTCAGTGGGAGTTACATTGCTCCCAACTGCACCCAATCCACAGAGGATTTGAGTCTCTTACAGCTCCCAACTGGCCAAGCCTGTTCTTTAGCTCCAGCTGTAGAGATTCATGCTGATAGTTCCGGAGGACAAACATGGGGTCACTTCCTGGCACATCAGCCCAGAGAGCAGCTCAAAGGGAGCTGAATATGAGAAATCAACTCTGGGCAAATAGGCTCAGAGCCAGTATGGTTCAAAAAGTCAGTCTCCATCACTCCAGCCCATCTCCACAACCAACGTTAGCGTGCGGGATACAAGCAAAGTACCAGACGCAGGAAAACCAACTCCTCAACCATCTTTAGTATTAGGAGGAGCACTACCACCAGATCTAGAAAAGGGATTGTTCCCTTTTATTCGGCACTGGTGAGGCTACATCTAAAGTATTGCATCCAATTCCGGGCCCCCCAGTACAGAAAGGATGTGGATGCATTGGAGAGGGTCCAGCAGAGAGCGACCAAAACTATTAGGGGGCTGGAGCACAAAGGGGCAGCCCGTGGACCTAGGCAAACTAGGCAGTTGCCTAGGGCGCTGCGGCCCCGGGCGCTCGATGAGGACGTCATGGCCATTGACGGCTGTGCAGGCGGGGGTGCAGATTGCACCTTCTGCCTAGGACACCAGCTGCTGCAGCTGGCCTCAGGCCACTCCTGGGAGCACGTGACCTACGAGGAGAGGCTGAGGGATTTGGGCTTATTTAGTCTGCAGAAGAGAAGAGTGAGGGGGGATGTGAGAGCAGCCTTCAACTCCCTGAAGGGGGGTTCCAAAGAGGATGGAGAGAGGCTGTTCTCAGAGGTGGCAGATGGCAGAACGAGGAGCAATGGTCTCAAGTTGCAATAGGGGAGATCTAGATATTAGGAAAAACTCTTTCCCTAGGAGGGTGGTGAAGCACTGGGATGGGTTCCCTAGAAGGTTTTAAGTCCTCTTGGATTGACAAAGCCCTGGCTGGGATGATTTAGTTGGGGATGGTCCTGCTTTGGGCAGGGGGTTGGACTCCTGAGGTCTCTTCCAGCCCTATGAGTCTATGATTCGAACTTGGGCTCAGCTCTGTTTCTATGATTTGGGTGGGGCTCATCTCACTGGAAACCCACGCATGGGCCAGCTGATCAACAGGTTTGGCCATTGGGCAAAACCAGGTCAGAAGTTTGTATCCAAGGCTGGAAAGCAACACGTTTCCCCTGATGAGCGCCCGCCCAGGAGCAGGCTGGAGGGGAGCAGCAGAAAGAACAGAACCCCGGCTCCAGCTGCTAGAGAGCGCGCAGTGCTGATCTGATCTCTATTCCGCGAAGGCTATTTCAGCCTGGTGGTGCAAAGGGACCTGGACACAGGCCCTGAGAGAGACCAACCACTGGGCAGCTGCGGAAGCTGGCTCTGCTCTCACTTCCTGGTGAAAGGGAAGCGTTGAGGTTAGGGGAAGGTAGAAACAGGGGCTGATGGTGGCTCGTCTTCCCATGCCCTGGAAAGCAGAACAAACTAGAGCAGCCCTGAGGCAGCTCTAACCTACAGCTCAGGCCACACCAGCCCCAGGACACGTGAGCCCCCGGCAGCTTTTCACCCCCTGGTATCATGCTCAGTGCGGGGAAGAACTAGCTGGGAATCAGGCTTGCTTTAAGCACGGTCCAGTCAAGCAGGCTGAAGACGGCCAAAGGCAGGCTGGTCTGTCCTTCGCTCTATGTCGCTCTCCCCCGTAGCCCTGCGGCTTTGGTTCCTGCCCGTGGAAAGGCCCGTGAATGACTGTCGCGCAGAGGCTGTGCGCTCCCTTTGTTATTTATCGCATGGCTGCAGCCAAGGGGCCATTGCAGCCGCGAGCAGCCCAGCTCCATCCGGCCCCCCCTTCCGTCTCTGGCCATCGCTGATAAGGGCAGACGAAGTACAAACCATCTATCAAGGGGGTGGGTTATTGTATGAACACCACTTCTACCCGCTGGGGCGGTCAGTGCCGGGAAGAGGTCTCCATGGCAACACGCAGCCACCTCCACCTCCGGGGGCTCATCTCTCGGGGGATTTGTGTAAATGCTAAGAATTGTGTCCGCTCCCCTTCCTCTCCTCCGAGATGTGCCTACTGTTGAGCTACACCGCAAATGTGGGCCGGGGGTGGGCGCCTTGAGAAAGTGGCTGCCTCGTAGCTTGGAAACCTGGCTGAGATAGAAAGCACCCCCTTGCCTCCATTTCTTACATCAGTAACAAGAGCCAAGCTTGGGGAATGGCTAGGGGCCCAATACAACCTTTTTGTCCCCTACAGTGGCAAAAGGAGGCCACGATATTGGCTGATCCGGCTTCCGGAGAATCCAACGCGGCCATCACCCTTTTCTGGCCCCCTGACAGGGACATGGCCCAGGGAAGGGCAGGAGAGTCACTCCTCACTTCCCTGCCAAGGGAAGGCAGGAGGGAGCCTGAGAGATCATTATGGTTAGGAGAAAGTTAGAGCAGCTCCATGGCTGTTCTACATTGTGTTGAGGACCAAATTGGGTTCTGGATGGGGCAAACGGGGTGGGGGGGGGGGGGCAGAAATACGGGAATCCCCCTCCCTCCAGTCCTAGGCCAAATTGATCTCAGTTTGTCTGGAGAACTGGCCCTGGACGCGTTGGGCATGATTCCAGCTTTCATCTGTGAGCAGTAGCAGGTTAAAAAAAAGAAGAGAAAAGAAAATGGAGGAGGGAGCAACTCTGCCGACGCTGACTCAGCTCCTTTGGGAGCAAAGCCTGAGCTTCAGCCTTCTCTAGCTAACACTGAGCGAGAAGCTGCATAATCCTGAGGCTTAATTCCCCCTCTGCCATGTGGTGATGGGCAGATCCCTCGCCCCGGCTCAGCAACCCGCTCTGTCAAAGGGGGACAGCAAAGCCCTGAGGGCTTGGAGACTGAAGCAGTGCAGGGGGGTGGCGCCATCAGAGGCCAAGTATCATCCACTCTCCAGCAAACAAGGAGGAAGCACCCAACGTGCCACCTTTGGAACAGAACGTCATTGGGCCAAACACCTGCTTTCTCCTCAGTCCTCACAACATGGTGCCACCTGCTGCTGCACTTCCTTCAAGCCTGGCTTGCTGGGGAAGTGCACGGAGAAGACAGGAAGGGCTGTTCTGGCTTCTGTGTGATACAAGAGGATGGCAAATGGAGGGGCTCTGGGTGGATCCCTGAGGAGGCAGAGAAGGAAGCCGAAGTAGAGGAGGGAAAGGAACCTGCAGGTTTGCCTTGCGCTGGCATCTCTGGCTGATCACATCGTTTGGCAACAGGGCCAGAGAGACATTGGCTTCCATGGTCAATGAAACATGGTCATGAAAGCTAGGGTCAGAGGATCCCTTTTGCACAAGGCATACATGTGCGGGTGAAAAACAGGGGCTAAGAGCTAGCCGGGTACACGTGTGCAGAGTTGTGGTGCAGAGAAGCACAAGGGAAGGCTTAGCAGCCATGTAACTCAGGGCTCTCGGGCCAGAGTCTAGCATGGAAAGAGGAGGAGCAGCAGTCTTCGGCTATGTCTAGACTGCAAGCCTCTTTCGAAAGAGAGCGTCTAGACTGCACGCGGAACTTTCGAAAGAGCAAGCCGCTTTTTCGAAAGAAAGCACCCAGTGAGTCTGGATGCTCTCTTTCGAAGAAGCCCTATTTACATTCAAGAACGCCTTCTTTCGAAAGAAGCACTTTCGAAAGAAGGCGTTCTTCCTCGTGAAATGAGGTTTACCGCCGTCGAAAGAAAAGCCGCGTTCTTTCGATTTAATTTCGAAAGAACGCGGCTGCAGTCTAGACGCAGGTGAAGTTTTTTCGGAAAAAGGCTACTTTTCCCGAAAAAACCCCTGAGTCTGGACACAGCCTTCGGGTGTACTTAGGGCTACTTCCTGTATCCCTAGGAGACTTAGGGATACTTCCTGTATCCCAAAATAGCATTTTCAGCATCTTGACAGCATGCCCATTATTTCAAAATAGCTTACGAAACAGGTGTGCTATTCCAACATCCCTGTAAAACCTCGTTTCATGAGGATTAAGGGACATTTTGGAATCGCTCTCTATTTCAAAAGAAGCTACACAGTTTGCATAGCTCAAACCGCATTGCTTATTCGAGCTCAGGGTGCAGTATAGACACACCCTCACTCATGTTGTACAGGAGGAGATCTACTTGCATGGGGACATGGGGGTCGTTTTAGCTAAATGCCAAAGAACCGAACCTAGTTGAAGACATTTTTATTTTTGTGTGAGCCAGTCCTTAAAGACATGCTGCAGGACATGGGTTTGGTTACCACTGCCAGCTAGGACAGCTGCTCACTGTGCCTCATGCAAGCCAATTCCAACCCTGCTCTATGTGCCCAGAGTTTGTTCTCTCCTCCGCCCCGCAGAGTCGATTTCTGCACGCTCACGTCCTGGTGCAGTCCCTGCAACATCAGCACAGCCCTTGTATGTAGGGCCCCATCCCACACACCCTGCTCTTATGCCCATGAGGAGATCTGTTGAAATCATAAGAACGGCCAGACTGGCTCAGACCAAAGGTCCATCAAGCCCAGTGTCCTGCTTTCCAACAGTGGCCAGTGTCAGGTGCCCAAGAGGGAGTGAACAGAACAGGGAATCTTCATGTGATCCTTCTCCTGTCACAATTCCAGGCCTGACAAACAGAGTCTAGGGACACCATTCCTGCCCATCCTGGCTAATAACCATTGATGGACCTACTACCCTCCATGAATTTATCTAGCTCTTTTCTGAACCCTGTTAAATCCAGGTCTTCACAACATCCTCTGGCAAGGAGTTCCACAGGTTGACTGTGTGAAGAAAAACTCCCTTTTGTTTGTTTTAAACCTGCTATCTATTAACTTCATTTGGTGACTGTCCACTGGGGGCCTGCTGGGGAATTGGCAAATTTGGGTTGCAGACCCTGCTGGAAGATTCTTGATCTGTAGGTCAAGGTCCACTGACGGGGGAGAAAGGGGAAGGAGCAAAGGGAGCAATTGACCCAGATGCCACGGCTGCTACTGTGGTAGCCCGGTGCCCCTTTCAATCACCCTGGAGTGCCACTCCCTGTGGCTCTAACACTTGGTGGAGCCAGCACCGTGGTCCAAGGCCCTGCCTCTTCCAGGGGCCACAGAGCTGCTCCCTCCTCCCCGCCTTGCCCAGGGGTCTGCGGAAGCTGTCGACCCTCCCTGTGTAGGTCCGACAGGACAAGGCTGGTTTTCTTTGTATCAATATGCTTCGCTCCTCACGGCCTGGCCCCCTCCTGAGCACAGACTGCTAGTCCTGCCAGATCTGTCCGGCGGGCTCTGGTGATTTAGCCCAACCCAGAGCAATGTGAAACCAAGAGACTCCTAGTTGCTTTCTGGAAGCCAAGATTTGGATCTAGCTCTGCAAGGACGGCACCAGCCCATCCACTCCACCAGCTTCCAAAGACCCAGGAAAGGAACCAAGCACAGAAGCTCACCAGCTGCAGGACATGGTTCTCATGAGCCAGGGATCTCTTGGGGCTACCTGCCAGAGGGCACCAGGTGCATACGGGCTACCAAGGGCCCCTGCCTCTTATCATCTTACTAGTTCCCCAGAGCGTGTCACGTAAGAGCCTCAGCTTGTGTCACACTGGTCATCACTCCGCTTGCAAGTATGGGTAATAAAGAGGAAGTTACATTGATATGCTGACAATGACAGTCATTTGTGACTTAAGGCTGGGTCCCACAGGGCGCAGAACAGGTTTCTTTCAGGCCAGAGATATTTATCTGTCTGGCTCGATGCGCATTGTCTGATTAACAATGGACGCTGCTTTACAGTCTGAGCCAAATGCCAGTGAAGGGCTTGTGAAATCTCCAAGAGAGGGAATGGACAGGAAGAAATGAACCAGCTGGACGGGGTCCTGTTCCTACCCACAAGTGATGACAATGGATTTTTGGACTATCCCTGTAGGGATGGGGCCGGAGTCTGGATCACCTAGCAAGTCATGAGGCATGTGCACATGTGCATGCGTGCGCAGCCCAGGACTCACGCTTCCGTTCTAACCAGCAGGCCCCTGGCTCAGTGGCTGGTTTTCCTTCCCACGCTGCAAAGCTGTGGAGTGGCTGGCTTGCTTCTGCTCGCTCATAACATTCTGGGAATTGTGAAACCGTTCCAGCACCTTGTTGGTTCTTGAAACTCATTGTGCCCTTTGTATTACGGCTCTTCTTTCCTCGGCTCTCTTCCCAGACCCGACTGGATTATCATCAGTTAGGCTGCGGTAGTCATGCTACTTCATCCCCTGTGGGCTCTCCACCCCTGCCACCGGCTCGGCTGTGGATCAGCTTAGTTACAGCATTTCTAAATCCCAACCACAGAGTGTGCCACCTCACACAGAAACCTACAGCTGGAAGAGACCTCAGGAGTCAGCGAGTCCAGCCCCCTGCCCAAAGCAGGACCAACCCCAACTCAATCAATCCAGCCAGGACTTAAAAACCTCTAGGGATGGAGATTCCACCCGCTCTCTAGGGAACCCAGCCCAGTGCTTCACCATCCTCCTCCTAGATCTCCCCCACCACAACTTGAGCCCATTGCTCCTTGTTCTGCCATCTGTCACTACTGAGACCAGCCTCTCTCCATCCTCTTTGGACCCTCCCTTCAGGAAGTTGCAGGCTGCTCTCAAATCCCCCCTCACTCTTCTCTTCTGCAGACTGAACAAACCCAAATCCCACAGTCTCTCCTCTTAAGTCATGTGCTCCAGCCCCCTCATCATTTTCTTTGCCCTCCGCTGGGCCCTCTCCAATGCATCCACATCCTTTCTGTGGTGGGGGGACCCAGAACTGGACGCAATACTCCAGATGTGGCCTCACCCGTGGCAAATAAAAGGAAATAATCACTTCTCTGGATCTGCTGGTAACACTCTTCACCAGTAAGTCTGCGTCCGTATGGCACGGTCCGCGCCTCTCATTTGTTTTACCAGCCTGCAGAGAGTGGCAGGTGAGACTATTACACCTTTACCAGCTGGAGCGGCCATTACAGTGGCAAGCGATGGGCCAAATTCTCAGCTGGTGTCACTGGCCTAGTGCCCCTGACATCAGCAGAACATCAGTCCATCCCTGGTGTATTTGGAGCCTCTCGCTGCCCTGGATACAAGCAGGTGCCCACAGGTCACATGGATGGTTGATTTGCCCTGCCTTCACGCTGAGGGAGATGGGCTGGGATCAGTTTGCCCCAGCCTACCTGCATGGGTGTTTTTCCCCCCTTTGACTTCTGACTGATCTGGCTACAGACTCATTTTCTGTGCTCTGTTATATATTAGCATCCACCCCGCCCCTGCCTCGAAACGGGCACCGTGGGGGCTCGGATGAAAGCAACGAGATGTCTTACTTGGCAGGAATAGCTGCATACGCTGCCTTCCGCAAACAATAGTGCCCAGCAGGAGGCTGACGATGGAGGAAGGTGCCGGGAAGTGGGGCACAATAGGGGAGAGATGACAGCTTGTTTTCCCTTCTCCAAATAGCCCTTTGGAGCTCAATCTTTTCTGCGCAGGTAGCAGAGAGTCAGGGCCTGAGAGGTGGGCATTCATCTGCCCCCGGACGCACCATGTGTCCAGCTGAAGGCTAGAATCCAGCCCCTGGCCCTGCTCCACACTGGGGTGTTATTTCAAAGCAACCCCCCTTATTTCGAAATAAGACACGGCTTGTCTGCATGCCCAAGCCCGTTATTTCAAAATCTGGACTCTGGCTTTCCTCGGGGGAGCACGCCACTTTCCGAAGAATTGTTTCGGGTTATTCGAACAAGTTGCTTCCCAGGGCTCGAAGGCGAGGTGGCGCGCCCACAAGAACAGAGCCTGCCTCAGACCGGTTTCGAGGCTCCCCCGAGTGGGGGCACGCTATCTCAATTCTGTTATTTCGGGGGTTATTATTTCCAATTTAATTTTGGAATAACTATTTCCTAGTGTAAACACGCCCCTACAGGAGGGAGCTAACCAGGGCTCATCTGCTAAATATCTCGGCTGGACCATCAGGCACAGAGATCTGGAGAACTAAAAGCATGAACTGCTACAGCTGGAGGGCTTTCTAGTTGAGCCAGTGGCAGACTCCTTTCCCCTCCCCACCAGGTACCCTATAACCATCTCTCCTCAAGCCAAAGGGGTGTCGAGACACTTGGAGCGCCCATGTTTTCTTTCACCTTCGAGTGAGGTCCCAGCAACCAAGCAACCCCACAGGGGTCTCGCTGCCCACGGAATCACCTGGGAGAAGAGGCCTGTCTTGCTTTTTTCAAACCAATCACACCAGTGACGAAACTGCCCTGCGCCACTGGTGCCAGCAACTTGCCGAAAAGCTGGATGATTTACAGAGCGTGGGAACAGAACTCCACGGCCCCTGCCTCTCTGCAGCAGCTCACTCAAGAGCATCATTCTTTTTTAAGAGAGGAGGAGACTGCGACGGAAGCTTTCGGCGCCTGCCTCCGGAAAATCCAGGGGAAAACAGAAGGGAACAAAAGAAGGGGAAGGAAGTCGCGCCAGCTTCGATGGGTCTGTGGCACGCGGTAAATGGACCAAAAACTAAACTAGAAATTGGGTTGAAGCAGCCATGGGCAACGGAGGCTGGTGAGTGGGCCGGGTGAGTGGCCCGCTCATCTCCACAAGATTGTCCTAACCAAGATGGTCTCCCAAGCGAGGGTAGTTTTGCTCACGGCGCTCGCATGGCTAGAATTCGCGGGTTGTGCCGACGGAACCGTAGCAGCGCTGGGAGTGGACACAGAGGCTGCACATGGGCTCTCTCAGTCTGTATTGTGTGCAATCAGCATGCAGCTCACTTCCCACACCCCTGCTTTAACATGCTTAGAAAAAAACCCAAGATGGACAGAAGTCAGCGAAATGAGACAATTTACTGGGGGACGGGAGACGGGGGGAAGCAATGGTAGCCAAAGTGTCTCCTGGGCCACACAGAACCCCAATGGGCTGCAAGTTGCCCACCCCTGGGCTATCAAGTGTAGTACAAGATCCACAGCTGGTGTGAGCCAGTGTAGATCCACCACCTTCAGTTCACACCAACCTACGCTCAGGCCCCTTCTCTGTCTAGCCCCAATCAAACTGTAGTTCTTTTGCTAGACCACAGGGGCAGAAGCAAACTTTTTCCCAGCATTTTGCCCAGATGGAAAATATCAGCATGGTTTTCTTCTCCTCCCTGCCACAGAGGTTAAGGGACATGCTCAAGGCCATGAAAATGCAAGAATTAGAACTCAGAGCTCCTGGCCTCTCGCTCACTGCAATCTACAGAGCTGCCCTAAATACTTCACAGCCACCCAGAAAGAAAGGCATGTGTGTAAAACATGCTGTAATAGCCCGTAGCCCTAGGCAAGAAAGCACAACTTTGATTTTATGCTCGTGCTGCAGTCAATGAGACTAATGTGCCTAAGTCCTTTTGTAGCGCCGCTCCTCGTGCATCGCAGTGATGCAGTCCATGGGTAGGAACTGGCAGGATCCTACGCAGTGAAGAGGCTAAATCGAGCTCTGAGCGGATAGCAATGTATACATACCCATGGATGCCGGAATCTCTAGCGATAAATGGGTAGCTGGGAACCGCAGCAGCTGTGCCACCACCAGCCCTGTCCCCTGGCTTCCCCACAGCTGTCTGCGTCTCCTATCTGGGGTCATGCCAGTAAGCCTGGTGCCCACCCCAAGGAACGGTGGCCCCACGCTCTGCTCCTTTTGCCACTGCAGTTCCTGGGAGAGGCCTGCGGGTCTAGATATTGATTTATATCCATGGATAGCCGCATCCACGGGTATAAACGTGTATCCATTCAGGGCTCTGTGGCTAAGGTTCTACAGGGGTGCATCTGCATTACACCCAAGTCCAGGTCCGTGGAATCTGGGCTTGCAGACTCGGTGTTTCCAAGCTCTGTGCTGGAGCGTCCACACTGCACCGTACCCCGGGCTTCACAGTTGCTAGCTTTGTGACTCACACCCCCATACGGCACCGCCCAGCCCTTCTGAATCAGGTCTGTGACTTAACCTGTGTCCACACTGCAAAATGACACCACTTGGGCTCAGACCCATCCCCTGGGTCCTGAACTTGTGGACCCACGTCAGATTGATGTGTGTGGACACAAGTGGGGCCCAGGCTCAGATGTGCGCTAAAGCCTGGGCTTCACATGCGGCCCAGACATCCCCTGAGAAATAGCAAACAGGTGACAGATGAGGGGACTTGCTTTGATCGGCGCAAGGACGAACATCACCAGGGAGCAGTGCTGCGCGGGAGGCCGGGGAGCTTGTCATGATTATGAGGGTTACCCAGCAGCCTGGGGATTAAGGGGTTAACTACACCTAGCCAGGTGGAGTGACCAGTAGGAATGTAGGTGGGACTTTCAAACTGGGACAAAGGAATTTGGGTTTTTTCCTTTCTCCCTTTTGTGTCTGAGTGAGTTCTCTGCAGCTACAGAGAGGGACAAGCATCTCTCTCTCTCTCCCTCCAAGACACCATTCTTCATTTTCTGTAAGTAGGGTAAAGTTTAGGTAGTTTCGTTAGGTTTTATTGTTTTAAGGATTGGGTATGGGATCTGAGATCTGGCACTGTTTAAAAGATGTTTTGGCTTTTCTTTGTAACTAAGTTCTAGGCCCATGGAGTTTCTCCATGAGTATATTTTGTTACCTCCCTATCTAGTCATTATGTTTGCAACAGGAATATTGTTGTAATAATAAAAGTTCTTCCTTTTCTTTTTATTAACCTGCCAGTGGTTAAGTGTGTGCCTTGATTTTTATCTTAGGGGTGAGATTTCCCAAATGATCTTTCCCCTGATTTCTTTATCAACATTTGGGTGGTGGCAGCGGAAGTTTTATTCCCAAGATCTAGGTTTTTAAGATTTTGGGGGAAGTCTTATACCAAAGCCTGGGAGATAAGGCTTTGGGGTACACTTGCTGGCCCCCACTTCTGCATTGATCATGCCAGAGTGGGGAAGGAGCCATGACAGTGCTCGTCGCGGACCATATTTAACACGACTGTCGGAAGAGGCGGGAAAGCAGCCGCCCTCCTCGCACACCCGGAAGAAGAGGGACTATTCGGAGATAAAAATAATAGCCAGGTTATTTCCTTCCACCTTCTCTCCCCTCTCAAGAGCAGTTCAAAATGAAGAGTGTAATTTGCTTGGGCCGCATCATCTTATCACCAAGGGCTGGAGCGTGTCTCCGAAAGGGGAGGATTATGCAAATAGAAAATCAGCTTTGGAGAAAGTGGGCTAATCCAATATTACGGAGCAGGGCTGCGATTGAGCGGAAAAGGGAAACAAAATGAGAAAAGAGAAGAAGGGCGGGGGGGGGGGGGGGGCGGGGGTGGGAGGGAGAGAAGAATTCCTCCTCCCACTCTGTGCAGGAGGCCAGACCTAGGCTGACACACCCTTAAAGCCCTCAAGACATGCAGCACCCTGAAGAGGCTGCATGTCACCCAAATGGGACAGACTAATGGAATAATGCGGGGGGGGGGGGGGGGGGAAGAGGATACTTGCTTGGCCAGGGGGAGTTGCTTGGCCAGGTGGACTTTTCCAACACCCTCATTCTGAGCCATGTCTATTCCCTCCTGCTGTTTAACAGCTCCCATCATGGGCTGCTCTATAGCAATCTGATGCAGACAGGGCCTGAGTCAGTCACCCCCCCCGCCCCCAAAATGCAGATGGTGGATCCCATCGTATTTCACTCATTGAGATGACTCCTCTCCCAACATTAACTCCTCAGAAAATGGGGCCATGTTAGGGGCAGGGTGCTCCCTGGGGGCTCTGCCCTCTGTGAGATTCCCCCTGCTGATACCTGTATATTTACTGACCTAGGCGACTCAAGGTGCCCCCCCCATAACCTCGCCAAAACGTTGATTGCTAAAATGGGGTGCCCTCAGACACCTCCTCCCTGTTCTTCTAGTTGGCCCTGACTGCACCAGTCACCTGCATTTGCCAAACAGTCGATGCTGAGAGGTGCACCTTTTTTGGCAGCAACTAAGTTGAAATGAGGTGCATTGAACACCCGTTTTAACAGCATCCGTTTCCGAAGAGACGTCACTAGGGCGGTGCAAAAGCTGAGCCCAGACAAGCTCCAATTCAGCCGCAGGACAATGCGGTTCAATAAATGCAACTTTCCACCTGAAAGGAGGCTGTGTTCCAGCAGCGGATACAGTTTGGAGATCGCTTTCAGCTTGGGATGAAAGGCAAGGCAGCTACGTTATGATCGAAGGATACTCGCCATGCTTTGAAATCTCTTGTAAGGTCTGAGGATTTAGAAGCCCCCCCTCACGCTCTAACGATGAAGGGTAGATCAATGACAATGGTTTTACACACATACACAAAAGCCAGTGAATACCTACATGAAAAAGGATAAGAAATATCTTTTTGTACCAAACAGAATTATATACCAGGTGAAGAATAGCTTAAAGGTGAAGAGCCCATTATCAAAGGAGCTTTTAACAACTTATTGTTGGTATTAAGAACAAAAATCCAATGGGAAGAACACCTGATTCATCAGATGTCCCCAGCCCAATTATCCATCTCTGTCCCCCGCCCCTCCTTTGCCAGCAAACATGTAACTAAAGAGCTCGGTTTTCAGACCCAGGGAAACTTTTAGTTGGCCAAGCTTCCTCTGATGAAGCCTCGTCCCCCACTGTGTTTTTCATGCTCAGTCATGGAAACTCTGCCAAGGGCTACCTGCAGGAGTTGGAAGGATTCAAAGATTACACAACAGCAGCAAAGTTTCTCAAAAAGCGTGTCAGAAGAGGAAGCACATCCAGATCCCATCTCCCCTCCTAGTCCCTTTATCACAAGCCATTTCAGTTCACTCTTCACCAGGTTCCCGGGAAGCGGTACCCAGGTTTAAGAGAGGAGCAGCCCTAAGTCTAAATCAAAATCAACACCGTCAACGCTCAGTGTGCAATAGGACAACATGTGGCTGTTAGGATTTTGATTTAGACAAAGGGCAGAGGATTAATTGTGTTTCACAAGCATTCAGTAATTAAATCATTTTCACAGACACTGGTGAATATCATTTGGAGCAACATTGGCCTTCGTGGTAAGAATGGAGGGCGAATTTGCATCCTAAGGAGAAAAAAAAAAAAACCTACAAATGTACCTTGGTTGAAATTTGCTGTGTGCTCAGAAAAAGGGTGTCGTTGTCACACGAAGAAAAGGAAAGCATGGGCGGGTGTGTAGATGAAAGCGAGTAGTGCAGGTGTAGGTGCGAGCGTGTGTAGTGAAGCAGTTTTCTGTTTGCAGAAGCTGATTTTCTGTTTTACCAAAAACTCAGTCTGGGATTGTCACTGATCGGCGGTGAGAACAGCTTTTGGCTATTAGTCCAAGAGGATGTTCAATGGTGGCCAAATTACTTCTGGATTCCCTTTGGAAATACCAGACAACACAGCTCTCTTCTGGCTACCAAAAATAGTTTCCAGTACTCTGTTTAAAGAACCCTATTGGGTTTGTCCCTCATTTATTTTCTACAGGGCTTTTCTATAGGGGCAGGGTTTGGCAATCACTGGATGCTGCACCTGTAGTCACGCTCCTAAGAATCGTAGCTGTTTCAGCGCTCAGCCACCAAACAAGCATGGGCTGGGTCAGTACTTGGATGCTCCCATGTAGGCCTAGGGGCAGTGGTTGGGTTGGTACCCATCTCAGCAACTGGACGGAGCCAAGAGGAGATGGCTAGGTCTGTGGTCACGTCAGGTCGCAGGGTTTCAGAAGAACAGTGTAACCCCAACCTCCCAGTCAGATTCCACCTTGGGAGCTGCCTCCTAGAGGTTTAATCCTGGGAGGTGCTGAGTTCCTGCAACTCCTGCCCAACTCACCTCCGTAGACAAGATGCCAAACCCCTCCTGCAGTGTTACCTAACGTGTCCGTTCCTTGCTGTCTGAGGGTGTATCTAGACTACAGGGTTGTGTCGACAAAGGTGGACTTTTGTCGACAGAATTATACCTGTGTCTACACTGCTGCTGAGTTCTGTCGACACAACGGCGACAGAACTCGGCAGTTTTGTCGTCAGCAGTAAGCCTCATTCTGCGAGGAATAACGCCTTTTGTCGACAGAGTTCTGGTGACTGACGGCATTATTGCATCTACACTGTCCTTTGCGTCTACACTGTCATGTCGACAAAGCGGCTTGCTTTGTCAACAGAACTGGATGTCGTCTAGACGCTCTTTGTCGACAGTAACTGTTGACAAAGCCTTTGTCAACAAAAGCCTGTAGAATACACGTACCCTGGAAGTCCAGCCCCAAAAACACTGTCCTGACAAGTAGTAACTGGACTTGCACGCACGAGTATTTGCAGGACTGAGGCCCGGAGTGTGGTCCTTAAGCCGTGAAGCTTCACCCCAGAGCTGGTACCCCCGCTGGATGAGGCAGGATTTGCATGTCACTCAGGGGTGCCAGGTGCCGTAGAAGTGTCAGAGAATAGACAGACAGCACTGAGGGTGGGCGGGACCGTTATGTTCCTTTCTGCCTTTTGAAGCCAGCACCCCTGCCTGCCACGCTGTTTGCAAAGTCCGTCTAATTTTCTAAGCGCCGAGAGAACCCAGGGATGTGCCAACAATAGAGCGGAGATCAGAAGAGCTCATTATGGCACGGGACCAAAGGCTGGTGAGCCTGCAGCTGGGGTATTTGGGCGCCGCACTAGAGAGAGGATAATGAAAAATCAGAAGAGGTGCAGAAGAGGGTAATTGGGATGATGAAGAGTCTCTGGAGTTAGCATTAGGAGGCGAGGAGAGGGTAATTAAGTTTGTGTGCATTAAAGAGAGGAGATTAAGATGGGACATGATTCAGCTGTACAAACTCCGAGGGCAATGGAGACAGTGGATGGCACGGATCTCTTGCAGAACCATACGGGATCAGAAATAGGAGGGAGGGTGAACGGAGGCGGGTGCAGGGAGCTCAGGGCAGCACTAGGACCCACACAGGGTAATGACCTCACAAAACAGACATCTCCCCAAAGGCTGCGCCGGAAGACATGCAGCCCCCACCCCCTGGCAGAGGCTAATGCTAGGCGTGTACAAGAGGTGCTGCCGCCTAGATGAGCGCATGGGATTCACTAGAAGCATTTCAGTCTGTGTTTCAAATCTTTCATCGGCACTCACATTGCTAAGAGATTCCCTGATCCTCCTGGCTCACCCCTGTCCCCAAGGCACGGCTGGAACAGAGCACTGGCCACGGTGCAAGAAGTAGAGGGTGGGACGCAGAACAAACGGACTTAAAAGCTATTGTCCCTTTAAAAGCAATTATTCTAGGGGCCGTCGTCTCAGGAGCGACCCTACAACAACAAAACAGAGGGACGGCCGCCCAACATCGAAGAGCTGTGCTACAGAAATAAAACAACCCAGAGAGAGAGAGAGACGGACAGACAGACTAGCTTAGCACCTGTGAAAGACCCTACAATGCCAAGCCAATAGGATAGATTGCTCATTCATTCCGGACTATGACAACAGATGATAGGGCTTAGCCTTAGCCTTATAAGCAACCCTACAATAACAAAGCAGAACATGCATTGTAGTCCCCCTGAACACCCCTGTAATAATTAACAAATGGGGCATTCTTGGGCAGCCCTACAATGAAAAACTATAGGACGTGGCTGAGACCCTACAATAACAGAACAGGGGGACCTAGTAGAGTCTTCAAGCAATGTTGCAACAACAAACATCAGAAGGCACGTGCAAAACTCTGGAGCAAACGAGTGAGGGTAATCACTGCTCTGGGGAGACCCTGCAATACCAAACCCACCAGCATGTGCAACAGAGCAGAACAGATTCAATCTCAAACTTCCAAACAATAATATGAGGGGAAAATCCCTTTGCTGTCTCCCTTAAATACTCCGCAATGAAAAGATCCCCTGAGCTAAGCAGGCCGGTTCAGCAGCAACCTTAGCTGACCCTAGCGATGGGAAATTCTCATCCCAGCTGTTGGATTTTTCCTTGGGAAAAGTCAGGACTAGACACTTGGGGATTTTTGCATGTGGGGGCAGGTGGATGTGATGGAGATGGAGACACCTGATCCCGGAGGGCTACCCCGATCAGACCCAGGGTGCTGCAAGGATAGTCTGACTCCTAGACCTGCGTGTTAGATACCAGGTCCATCCTTCTCCTTTAAACTGCTCATGCTGTGGATAAATCAAGGACATGGCTTTTCAGGCTTGCCCATCTGTGGCAAAGTCCCTGCTCAGGACACCTTCTGGTCCACAAATCAGCCAGAGATGCTTCTGGGGGCAGTCACCTTTATTGTCAGTTCCCACCACCTTCTATGTACAAAACTTACAGAGAACTCAGCCAGCTCCTCCATCCACCCGGGAACACACTCAGCCACACCCTGGCTCCATGCCCCCTCCTAGCTGCCTTTCTCTGCCTTATATAGCCCTCGCCCAGTGAGGCCCACAGCTGTTTCTAATAGCCCTTCAGGCCTGGGCTTGCCCAGCTGTTTCTCCTCAGCCTCTTCAGCCAGGCTACAGTGGCAAAGCTCTGGCTTAGCCAGCCGTCTGTCACACCATCCACACATCTTTCATTGGCCCTAATTTCGCTAATCAGATCCCTGATCCTCCTGGCTCACACCTGTTCTCCAGGGACACCTGTTCTCCAAGACACGGCTGGAACAGATCACCGCCCATGGTGCAATAAATGGGGAGAAGCCAGGAAGGAGAAAAATCCCCGAGCCTTGATTTCACTTCAGAATGAGACTGTCATTGCATCTCCCTTTTCAGCGGAGCGCATGTTCACCTTTAATCTTTCCACAATGAGTAAAAAACAGTGCTCTTGTCAGTTAAACACAGCAGGGCTTTAGTCAGATGGAGACGGCTGGAAATCACACTTACAGGGCTAAATTTAGCTACCTGAGACGGGTTGGCACTGACAGAATTTGAAGACAATAATGTTTGTGTCTTCGTGCCTAGCAGCAATCTAAGCTGCGGCTCTGAGGCTCAGGAACGTTCTCCGATACCGTCAAATCCCAGTCACCGATTCTGTCTGATCCTCTCCCATGTCCCGAGGACAGATTACATGGTAGCCAGGAGTCGGACTGAACAAGGGCCAGTGCCAAGGAGAAGGGACGTCTAAGAGATGCAGATGATCTGAATCAATGCACTGGGTGTAACACGGCTGCAAAGCAAACATCATTCGGGGATGCATTAGCTAGGGTGCGTCTACACTGCTCCGTAGCTCGAAATAGCGCCAAATCATGACATGAGCTGTCTCTACAGCACCAAATTTCGAAATAACCCACTATTCCGAAACGTCCCTTGCTCCTCGTGGAATGAGGTTTGCAGGGACGTCGGACTAGCGAGCCTGTTCTATTTTGAAATAACAGGCTTGCTGAGAAGACGTGGGATAGCTATCTCAGGATACCCTGGTATCCTGAAATAGCGCTGCAATGTAGACATGCAAGCAAGAAAAGAAGTAATTCTTCCTGCTCTTCTCCACAACTGATTAAGCCTCAGGGGGAGTATTGTCCAGTTCAGGAAAGATGGGGACAAGTTGGGGAGAGAACAGAGAAGAGCAACAAAGGTCTAGAAAACATGGCCTAGGAGGGAAGCTTGAAAAAATTGAGAGGGATAGCTCAGTGGTTTGAGCATTGGCCTGCTAAATCCAGGGTTGTGAGTTCAATCCTTAAAGGGGCCATTTAGGGATCTGGGGCAAATCTGTCAGGGATGGTACTTGGTCCTGCCATGAGGACAAAGGACTGGACTTGATGACCTCTCATGGTCCCTTCCAATTCTATGAGATAGGTGTACCTCCATATTATACAGTGGAGAAGGGCGGGGAGGCTTGGTCCCAGGGGATACAGAGTTGATGGTGGAGCTCAGCAGGGTATAGGGACGTACAGTACCTAGCACCAGGCCCTGCTGGTGGTTCTTGAAGTACTACCCTCACACAAACAGTGAGTCCTGGCTATCACTCCTTCTGCTGTGGCAGAGGATAGGGTGCTCCCAGCAGAGCGCATTGGGATAGAGTATTAAAGGCAGAGGCAGAGCTTAGAAAGGTCCCAGGAGACCTTAGACTTTCCAAGGTGGGCTTGGGAGGTGCAGTGAAAGCATGGCCATGGCCCTGCCCTGAGTCTGTCACAGGGCACCAGGCTGAAGGGACGAATGCCACCACAGGCTATTTGGCTGAAGGGACGAATGCCACCACAGGCTATTTGGCTCCTTCTGGCAGAACAATATCTGCTCCGCTCTCCTGCTGCCTTTTCCCTTTGCTTGGTGGCTGATGAACCATCCTCTGTCATCCCACTTTCGGTCCTAAGCCCCATCAGCCCCATCCTCACACCCCCGGAGAGCAAGCCCCTGGTACGCCATGCACATCTCTGACAGGTCTGCACATCACCTCCAGCTCTCTCACAGAGCACCCGTAGCAAGGCCTCCCTGTGCCCGCCACAGGGCCTACATTAGACAGACACACACATGCACACAGCCCCACGGGGCTGGAGCGTTCAAGAATGGGGGCTGCTGGGAAGCCAGAGGATTTAATCCTCCTGTCGCACTTGCTCTGTGTGCTAGAGCGTCCGGCTTGCTGGGGCCGCAGGGCAGCAGCCGCTAAGCCCCGAGGACAATTTGCAAGGTAGGGAAAAAGACAGACAGACCTGCCAGGTGGAGATACATTCCCATGAGCCTCTGAAGAGGTTTAATACATTTCTGCAATAGAAACAGACCTCTTGGCTTTTCTGCTGTCCAAGTGACCTGGAGCTAAATGAGTTCAGACAGTTTGCTAATAAGCGATGGTCTTTACAAGACAGACTTCTCTCTCTCTCTCTCTCGCCCACGCACACACAGATCTCACGTGCCCATAATACACCAACAGATGTCATCCATATGCACATCCACCATGGTACACAAAACACACACACACACACACACACACACACACACACACACACACGGCCCATGTTCTCTCACACATGCCCGGAGCGTCCTCACATGCACATCCACATGTCTGACCTAAGCTCCTGCGCCCACAGGTAGATTTCTCTCTGTCTCTCTCGCACACACAGAGACTGGTGATCTCTCTCTCTCCAACGGGGTGCACATCTACACAACCAGCGCTGGAAAAGGGAGAACAGATTCCCAGCCAGGAGAGTCCGGTGTTTCCTCCTCAAGTTCTCGGGCCCCTCCCAGCCAGAATGCAACACCCAGACTTGCAATCCCATCCCCGTCTGCTCATCACCTCTGAAAATCCTTGTCAGACCTATTTCCTCATGTGCAGCCACCGGGCCGCTCTGAAGATAGCAGCCAGGCAAGGGAGGGAGGCACATTAGGGAAAAGCTCCTGGGGATGAGAAGACAATGGGCTAAATTCACGGCGGGTGGAGCGCTATTGAAACTCATGTGGTTGGCCCGGGGATGCACCCATACGGGTTTGTTTGACAGGTGTCTGGGGAGGGAGGGAGCACCAGGGATAGTGCACCTGCCTTTCACCTCCGTAGACCTGGGCTAGACAGCGTCGCGGCAGAACTGGGCGGCTGTTTGAGGGACACCCAGCTCCCTTCCCCCATTAACTCCCAGGTCTGCAATAATGAGCAGCCCACGCAGCAGGGGAAGCGGAGCCTGTCCAAGCCAGGGAGCCGAGAGGCAGGTACACCGGTGGGCAGAGCTGTGCGCTCTAGCGAGTGGCGCGGGGGCTGCAGGTCAGAGCCGGGAGCATGGGCAGAGCACTGTGAAGGAAGCTGGCCCAGCCCCGCCCCTGCACAAAGCCTCGTTTGCACCTAGTCCCTCACATCCATGTGCCCTGGATCGGTCCGTCAGTTAGGAGAGGCGGCTGGCGGCTCATTGCGCAAGCGCGATCCCGGACGCCAGGTTTCAAATGCGTCTCAGCCCAGCGGGCACATGCTGAGCCGTGCGGCACCTCTGAAGCGGCATGGCCGTGCACGGATGTCGTGGTCTAAAGTGATCTGACGCACCGCGCGTCGCGTGCTCGCCTGGGACGCCCCTTTCAGTCCCCAACCAGAGACACGCGCCGCCCGCCGTGCGAGAAAAACCAGCGTTGGATTTCCAATCCAACACAGGCAACGTGAGATGGGTGAATTCATCCAGAGCCCAACCAAACTGCTCTGGCCGGTGGTTGCTTAGGCAGATTTACAGGCACTGGATTTGCTTTTGGTCTTATTCAAGCCTACCCCACCCTTCACCTGTGCTCCCAAGAGAGCGGTCACTTCGGCCCAGCAAGGGAAAAGGAACACGTCGGGGGAACAGGACAGGTCTCTGTGCTGCTCTGGTCCCCCTGGCGTTGCACTGGCTGGGACGTGGCATTACGGGAGGCATTTCCGGCACCGTGGGGCAGCAAGGAGATGGATGCTTCGCCCGCCAGCCGCCTCAGCACGGAAACGACATACAGTGGCTGGTTTAAGACTCTTGCGGCGCATAAGGCCACGCTTGCGAACATGAGGAATGATGGGATGTCTGGAAGGAAACTCCCAGAACCAAATGCTGGGAAAGTTACCATCCAAATCAGAACTTTGCAGCAGGCCCTTAGCTGTATAACGCCTGAGCCAGTCGCCCCCAAACTTTGAGAGCCAGATCTATGCCTTGCAACCAGGTCTCCTCTTTCCGCTGGGGCTAAGCGGAGCCCCAGCTCCAAACCGTCCTGTTACCAAAGACCTTGCCCCTAGCAATGATCTTCCAGACGCTTTGGCTTTTCCCTTCTCTAAACTGCCAAGGGCCAAAACCCACCGAGGGAGCATCACAAAACTACTGGAGCGAGCGTCAGACGGGCCCCGAGGAAAATCTCAGAACTGTTTCTTTGCAAAACGAAGCCAAGCCAAACCTTCCCGTCTCCCTCCCTGTCTTCCTTTTCGATCGGATGAGGCGGCTATGGCTGCTCATCCATGCACCCTTTTGATGGTTTCCTCTGGTACCCTGTAGCTGCACAGCTCCAGCCTCCCATCACGCCCTGGAAGAACTGGCCCTGACCTGGGAGGGCGCGGGGAGGGGAGTTAATGGACGGTCACTTACCCGGTACCAGACGATCTCCCGCATCCTGCCATCCGTCTTGAAGTTACATTTCAAAGTCACGGCATCGCCAACCACCACAGGCGGGAGCGGCTCAATGCTGACCGTCAGGTAGCCTGTGAAGTAAGAGGGAGAGGAACGCATGAGCCAAGGCAGGGCTGGGAAGGGATGCAGGCCTATGCGATAGGGATACAATAGCAGTGTCAATTAACCAATAAGCAAAAGCCTATCGCTTAATGATATAGACTACATGCATCCCCCCCCCCCCCTTTGCCAGTACATTTTTTTGCAGGCTGGTCAGCAGCCTGGCTCCGTCCAGCTTGTGCCGGGTCTGGGACCTACCAAAAGTGTGGCTCTGCATTTAAAGTGAATTAGGAGGCAGGCAGGCAGCCTGGCTCAGTTCCAGCTCGCGCCAGATCCAGGAGCTCAGACCCCCAACGCCAGACAGGGGCTGCTGCCACCCCACACTGCTGCCTCTGTATTAGAGACATCCGCACAGGGCAACAGGCAGCTGGTCCATCAGGGGAGCTGGTTTTTCAACTGGCTCCCCTCGCAGACCAGCTCCCGCCTGGAACCTTGCGCTGCTGCCTCTGATAGAGAGGCAGCAGTGCAGAGTGTCAGGGGGCTCCACGGGAGTGGGGCCGGAGCACACTGGTCTCACCCCTCCCCGGACTATAGAATAGTCAAGTAACCGATAAGAATTCATGAGGTTAATTGGCTGTTCAATTAACCGATAATTAACATTCCTACTACGGGAGCTGGAAATCTGGTCCCAAGTTGGGACAGAAGTGCCCCCATCCTCGTCACTCCTCTCCTCCTCCTGCAGACACAGGAAAATCACTGAGCCGGCCTCCCCTCTGTCAATTACACCCGTGCAGCAAGTGTGAAACACGACTGCTGTTGTGCAGAGACCACAGCCTATCATGCCAGCCAATAGCCTCTCTCTGTTCCCTTGTATACTTCCCCCACCTTAATCTGTCTCCATCTGTTGCCTCTTTAGATCACAAGCCCCTTCGGCAGCAGCCATTTTTTCATTCTGTGTTTGCAGCAAGCCTGGTGCGATGCAGGCCCCGGAACACACAAACGATAATCATCAATAATTTGCTCTTTACCCACAGCGAGGGGGATCATGTTTTCTGCATCAGCCACACCAAATGTTCAGCTAGCACGAGTCAGTACCCCCAATCATGACACTGGCTGACACTCGGGTCCTGGTGACAAGCATTCCTCGGCAAACAGGCGGGCTAGCAAAGTAGCATGTTACTTTTTCTTAATTGAAAGCTGAGATGCTCATGTAATCACACGAGGCCCAGAGCTGGGACCTTAAGTAAAGCACCAGACATTGTATGATTCACAATTAAATCAGGAGAGCTGGCAACACTGCATGTTACATCTCGTTGCACTGGTTTAAATGGCTCCACAAGTTGGAAGCACGCCCCGGCCCCGTCCTCTCCCCCCGGGTCAGCCCATGGGTTATACGTTCTTTGCGGTGCCCCATTCACAGAGACAATGGGAATGTTCCTGCATTCGGGTTACGAGCCAGGCTATGGAGCGCAAATTGAGTCAGCTTTATAGGTAGACTTGGAAGGATAAGATTTTTATCTGGAAATGTCAGGAAACGTCAATTTCACTGTACACACCCAAGCCAGAGAAAACAGCAACATTATTTCCATCAGAAATAATTGAAAGCTACAGAAAGGAAAAGAAAGAAAAATGCTACTCCAGAACTAAAAAAAGCTCGAGTTCAGGATATTTGCGATGCATATTCGGACACATGATGTGCAATATTTGTGTCTGAGTGGTTAGAAAGCTTTAACTCTTTGAATTCCAGCATCTCATAGAACCATAGAGCTGGAAGAGACCTCAGAAGGTCGTCAAGTCCAGCCCCTACCCTAGGCAGGACCAATCCCAACTCAATCAACCCAGCCAGGGCTCTGTCAAGCCGAGACTTAAAAATCTCTTGGGATGGAGACTCAACTACTTCCCTAGGGAACCCATTCCAGTGCTTCACCACCCTCCTAGCGAAATAGTTTTTCCTAATATCCAACCTGGACCTCTCCCGCCACAACTTGAGACCGTTGCTCCTTGTTCTGCCATCTGTCACCACTGAGAACAGCCTCTCTCCAGCCTCTTTGGAAGCTCCCTCCAGATGGTTGAAGGCTGCTCTCAAATCCCCCCTCACTCTTCGCTTCTGCAGAATAAACAAACCCAAATCCCTCAGTCTCTCCTCATTGGTCATGTGCTCCAGCCCCCTAATCATTTTGGTCACTCTCCACTGGACCCTCTCCAATGCGTCCACATCCTTTCTATAGTGTGGGGCCCAGAACTGGACACAATATTCCACATGTGGCCTCACCAAAGCCGAATAAAGGGGAATAATCATTTCTCTAGATCTGCTGGCAATGCTCCTCTTAATGCATCCCAATATGCCATTAGCCTTCTTGGCTACAAGGGCGCCCTGTTGACTCATATCCAGCTTCTCCACTGTAACCCCCAGGTCCTTTTCTGCAGAACTACTACTTAGCTGGTTGGTCCCCAGCCTGTAACAATGCTTGGGATTCTTCCGTCCCAAGTGCAGGACTCTTCATGATCTCCCCCATTGTCTCGCCCCTCCCAACATTTCTTGCAACCGTGAACATTTTAAATCAGTAAAAACAGAAAAAAAAAAACCCATAGATACTAGCCCTCCAAATTTAAATCACTTTGTGCTGCTTTGAAGAGCCACTGGTTTGATCCTTGGCGTGTCAATCAACACCTTGCGAATCAGCCATTGCATCTTATTCTGATCTTGCACCTTTACATCACCAAGTTCAATGGATTTGCAGCTGGGCAAGCAGGACAAGACCTCGTTCTAGGACACGTGTAGCTCTTCAAAAGCACCTGGCGTTGCTTTGCTCCCACTGCCGTCATTCCACAGGAGGTTTGTCAGAGGTGGGGGCGAGGTCAGTGAGGAGTATTTTGGATTGTCCAGCAACTTTGCCAATTAATCTTTGCCCGCCCGGTCAGACCTCGATGCTAACAGACCTAAAGAGAAAAGTAAAAGCAGGGGACCCTCTCTCTGTAAGGCCAACAGGACCAGTGTGCAAGGGAGCAATCTTCCGGTGGCAGGATCAGGCTGGCTTAGGCCATCGTGTTCTTTACGGTGGCTCTCGGGACTAATGACCCCCCAGATTGTGACTCAGAGGGAGATTGCTGGGAAAGGTGACCCCATGTGAGTGACGCAGCCTCGGGGAGCAGGTGTTTGATAAAAGGCTCCCAAGGCCTTTCGGTTACAGCAGCACCGGGAGGCTCAGGTACTGGGCAGGGGCTGTCGGCTTCATGCAGAGAGATGGACCCGTCACACCTCTTTCCGTGCAGACACGCCGAATCTCGAGAGCAGAGGGAAAGAAGCAGCAAGGCCTCCTGGGTGACGGGACAGCGGCTCTGGAGTCCCCGGGTTGGTGCTGGGGAGAGCAGATTCCTCTCCCAGCAGCCAGCAGAGACTGGCTAATGCCCAAGCAGCACCTGCTTCTAGGTGACTCGTGAGACACGCAAGCTGCTCTCCTACCCAGCCTAGCTCAGCAAGGGGAAGGGGAGAGGCCGGGCGGTCACACTGGTTTCAGGTCACAGGATGAGTCTGGGCGGTTGAGTCTCAGCCCAGTGCACAACCTCTTCAGAGTGCCCTGGCCCAGAGAGGAAGATGCTGGTGCGGCGTGGGCTACAAGTCAGGACTGGAGGATTTTCTGATTCAAATTCTCACTCCTCCTTGAGTTTGAGCTTTGGAGCATCCAGCTTCCCACGATCCCTCCCCAGCCTGTACCTACCATCTCAGGCCCTTTCCCCCCAGATGTCTCCCACCCTCCTTGCTTCTCTGGGATGAGAGGCCGGCAGTGAGAGAGGCCCAGATGGAGGGAATCCCCAGGCGTTGCTCTCAAGGTTCCTTTCACTCTTTTTCATCCACGTGCGGAATAATTTTTTTACATGCACCAGTGCTTGTGCACCACTAATAGAAACAAACAAACAAAAAAACTCCTGGCCTGCATCAGTCCACCACTGGCGCAGGAGCCACGCTCTTTAGCAGCTGTGGATCCCTTGGGTGATAGCAACGGAGAATAAGCACAGGCAATTCTTGAGCAAGCTTCAAAGCCAGATGTTCACCTCCAGCTCTCTGGAGTCTCTTAAGTCCCCTCAATTTTCCCACCTGGCTCCTTTCACTGTAAGGAACCCATCAGGCATAGTTATTCCTGAGCAAACCGACCATCCATCTAATCCCCAGCTGGATAAGTGACAATGTATTATTGGTTTACCAGGACTGGTGTCTTGCCTCTAGCAATGACCAACACAGACAGCTGCAGAGAAATGCATTCACTGCACACCATGCTGCAAGACATAATGCAAACGTCTTCCTGGCCCTCATTAACAACTAGTGCATTGAAAGCACAAGAAATGGAAGCCTCATTCCATTTTCTCTTCACTGATGGGCCCTCAGGTGCAGTTCCCCTTGGTCTAGAATCTGAGCTCTTCACTTCATACAGCAGTGAGTTCCACAGGTTGCATATTCCAGCGTTAAAACATTAAATTGACAGCTACCAAATGAATAATATCCAGGCACATTCATAAAGGAGTATCCCTCACTAGAACACAGGCAGGGGAGAGAGCTACCACATGGTCTCCATGGGTGTCATCAGGGGTGGAACTCACCCACCTACATGCACTCCTATCACAAGAGGCGTATTCAAATGCATTGCCAAAGGAATGAAGCCAAGTAAGACACATGGAAGCATAATGGAAATGGCAGGAGCCGATCTGCTTAGCCTTCCAACCACGGAGACGCCGAAGAGGTTAACAAAACACTCAAAGAACAAACAAAAGCCCACCTTTGAAATTAATCGGTGCCTAGGGACTACAAACAGGCGCTTTCTTCTTCCGAGTCTGCAGCCATGCCTTCCCGCCAGCCAGGGAAGAAGAGCCGTGAGGCTGGGGGGTAAGGGAGCAGACAGGCCTGTGTTTACCAGCTGCTTCTAATTGGCCCTGACAGCAAAATCTTCCAGATCAAACAAGCCATCTGCCAAGGGATGGAAAAAAAAATCCAGAGGCTCCCACGACACCCTCCCCGCGCTTTGCTAAGGAGCGCCTTGTGCACCAGTTACACAGCGGTCTCCTTGCTTTTCAAAACACTCTAGAGCACCTGGGATTGTTCAGGACCACTAACAGTGGCACAGGTAGCCCAAGGCTACTAGAAAACCACACCCGGCTCCCAGGACTTCAAAGCGCGGCTCTCACGCGAGCCTCCTCTGAGTTTCCTCACCATTCCAACGGGAAGTGGGAATCAAGCGAGAGGTTTCAGCTGGACACAGGGAAGACCGGTGTATTTGGAATTGCTTCCCAGCCCTCTGCACCCCCCGAATTCCTGCTGCCCCCATAGTATGCTGGAGACGCTCAGGTCATGGGGTTAAGAGTCCCATTGTTTCCCTAGGAAGCTGTAAAAGGAGGCACAATTCACTTGCATTGTGCTGCGCCAGGGTTTGATGATGAGATGGAGTTCTTGCTTGGAATGATGCAATACCCTGGGAGCCAGCTGGGTTGGGTTCTCGTCCTGACTCTGCCAGAGATTTGCTCCGGGATCTTCAGCCAATTTTTCCAGCAGCGGCTCCCGACTTTCGCTGCCTCTGGTGTTGGTTGGCCAACCCGTCACACCTCAAGTATGTGGCTCTTGTTAAGGACGTACGGCAGGCGTGTCGGCTCCCTCCGTGCCTCAGTTTCCCTATTTGTAAAATGGCGCTAACACTAGCGAATCGGCTGAATGACCTGCTCTGACAGCCAATCGAAAAGGGCTCTTGTGTAACGCTGCCCGGTACGTCCAACACCCCCAGCCCATACACTGGCTGAGGGTGAGATTCCATCGCCAGGCTGTGACAATATCTGCAGACACGTCTGCGACGCACTCGAGATAAAGACAACGAAGAGGCATTGGTACACGGCAGGGCTGGGGGCGGGGGGACGTCACCCCTGCTCATAGCCGATGCTCAGCAGAACAAGAATCTCAGCAGCCTTGGGAACGTCCCGATGATCGCAAAGCACTTTCCTCAGGCTTACGCTGCGCCACTACTCTGAGATGGTCCCAGCACTGCTGTGTCTGAGCACCTTGCCCTCTTATTGCGTTCAGCCTCGCAGCCCCCGCCAGGGAGGGCCGGGTTAGTATCTTAGCAGCATAGCATCATAGAATCATAGAGCTGGAAGAGACCTCAGGAGTCATCGAGTCCAGCCCCCTGCCCAAAGCAGGACCAACCCAACTCAATCAACCCAGCCAGGGCTTTGTCAAGCCAGGACTTAAACACCTCTAGGGATGGAGACTCCACCCCCTCCCTAGGGAACCCATCCCAGTGCTTCACCGCCCTCCCAGGGAAATAGCTTTTCCTAATATCCAACCTAGACCTCCCCCACTGCAACTTGAGACCATCGCTCCTTGTTCTGCCATCTGTCTGTACTGAGAACAGCCTCTCTCCAGCCTCTTTGGAACCTCCCTTCAGGAAGTTGAAGGCTGCTCTCAAATCCCCCCTCACTCTTCTCTTCTGCAGACTAAACAGACCCAACTCCCTCAGCCTCTCCTCGTAGGTCATGCTCTCCAGCCCCTTAAGTATCTAAACGCCGTTGGGGAATTGTGAACACACCTCGCTGCAGGGAGGCTCAGATGGGGAGGGTGGGGGGAGGTCAGTCGACTTGGGTTCACGGGGCTCAGGCTAACCACAGCAGTGGAGACATCTGGGCTGGGGCCTGGGATTTCAGAGCTAGGCTTGCCAGATGCTTTCAACACAAATCCCAAACATGGCAAAGTTGGTTGAGAGAAAAAAAAAATAAAAGAAGGGGGGGGGGGAACCAAAGTTGTTGAGCGAAAAAAAAAGAGTCCAGTATTTTCTGGGTTTTTTTACCGGATGGGGGACCCGAATACTGAACTGTCCAGGTGAAAACCAGACACCTGGCAACCCTATTCTACATCCCAGATGTCTACATGGCTACTGCTAGCCCTGACGCCCAAGCGCCAGTGACCAGGGCTCTGAGACTGGGCACTGCAGGTTTTTCCTGTCAGCGTAGACATGGCCGGAGGCCTTGGGAGACACTGGGCTGCTGGGAAAGCGGCGTTGGTTACCTTCGGGTCACTAGCACACGCCAGCTACCCAGTGAGGACACTAGCACACGCCAGCTACCCAGTGAGGACACTAGCACACGCCAGCTACCCAGTGCTTTTCCAACGAGATGCTCCCTACACCAAGGTAAGACCCACAGGGGGCTAGCAGTGAAAACAAACCCTAAGGAACTCCCCCGAGAATACACCAGAAGCCTGAGTCGGAGCCTGGACTCAAATCTGAGTCTTCCAAGTCCCGGACTAGCACCACCCCCTGCTGCTGTTCCTCGAATGTAGCTGCAGAGGCCTCAGGAGAAGGCGGTACCCGCGCTCTCACACACACAGACTCTGAGTCTCAATCAGAGGTATGGGGGAAATAGGGAACTCCCATCCTGACCCCCCACAAGTCCCCATGTCCCGAAGCATGAAGCCTATGCCCCCCCTTTCCACCAGGAACTAACCTTCTCAGCAAAGTGGTTGGAATCACATTGATTATCCCAGTCTCCAGAGCCACGTTCAAGCCCTCTCAATTGCTCCGCTCTGCTCCTCGTGGGAGTGAATTCCGCAGATTCATTAGTGGGTGTGCAAAGATGCAACCCCCGTTTCATCAGCTCTACCTGCGCACCCAAAGAGCGGCCCCCGGCTGGCTCCCTCCCCTCCCAGCATGTGGCTGGGTGAGCAGACGACTGTCTGATCCGTCTTAACTCCACGCTTCATTATTCTGAATACCTCCATCACTCTCCCTCCTCTATCTGTGACAACATTTATGGCGCTCCTATTAGGAGACGTTTAGTAAAATAACCAGTGATATTTAAGAATTAGAGACCGCCACACGGGGAGCGGATTGGAGATAAATCTCTGCTTTGATGTTCAACGCTCCTGGAACGCTTCACGGAGCCACGCTGCGGATCCGCCGGCGGTGCGCTGCTGTTCCCTGCTCTCAGGTGCCTCTCGTCTTCCCTAAGTCCCTTTTCCTGTCCCACCCTGGCTTTTCCTCTTTGGTAGCTGTTATCAGAGAGGGACTGGGACCCAGCCTTGCATCTCATTCTCTTTTGTCCGCTAAGCTGCCTGGTCTCCATTTCCAAAAGGGACTAATTTTGGGGTGCGTGGTTGGAGAGCCCTGATTTTCAGAGCGCAGGCACCTTGTGCTATTCAGAACCCTTTAAGATCCAGACAGCCAAGAGACGTGGAGGACATTTAACGTGGGTGCGCGGATTCCAGGGAAAACGAGTCACCTGGGCACTGCTGAAAATCCCTCTAGATTCCTGTCTGCGTCATTTGGCTCCTAAATACCTTTGCACATCTGGCCCTGCACTCCAGCTGCAGAGGCCAAGACCCTGCAATGACCATGTGGTTAGCCTACAGTTGAGATCAAATGAAACAGTCCTGGAAGCCGCTGGTACCCGGTAGCCAAAAGGCTTTTGATTCTGCGTGTATTCACGTCGTCAGGCAAGTAGAGCATCTCCTGAGCAACTGGGTCGCCGCTGGCTCGGGTAGATAAATCCCATGACCACGGGGCAAGGACATTCCCTCTGTGCACTGCTGGGGTGGCTACGCCACGCCTATTGTAATACATATCGTTACAACTAAGCAATTGCAGCACTGCTCCAAGCAGGAAAGGGCTGTTGGAAACCCATCCTTCACGCGTGGCCAGAACCATCTCGGAGCTCCAGGGAAGCAGCAATTGGACGCAGCAGGGACTGCCTGGATTAACCTTTCCCTGGGCTCTCAGGTCATCCTCTCACCCTGCTCCTCGCATTCCTGAGCATGCCCCTGTGGCGGCGCATTGGGGTTCCCCCGCCTCCTGCACCCCCGTAGTGGCACGAACACCCTCCACCAGCCAGTAGAATAGAGGTTTATTGCTTCTCCAGGATACAGCATAGCACAGATGTAATCCAGTTACAGGGCAGGCCTAGGATGCCTCAGCCCCCCTTGAGATGAGGGAGACTGGGCCCCTAAATCCCAGCCCATTGCTTAGGCTGCTTCCTCCATGATACCAGACAAAAACTAAAAACCTCTTCCAGCCCTGCCCCCCAGGCAGGGGCTGACCTCCCCCTCCTTCCTTTCTCTCCCGCCCTGAGAGGCAACTGGTCGGACTGGTTGGGTGCCCATTGCATAATGACTCATCCTCTGTCCTGCTGGGCCAGACAGCAGCCAGTAGGGGTCACCCACAGCCCCAGCCTAGCAACCAGCAAGGTACCAACACTATGTCACAGTCCCATAGTGTTTATAACGCAGGTATTTCTGCTGGCAGGAGAGCACATTTCAAACAGTGGCTCAAAGGCTGCTGGGAACGGTTTTTCAGCTGTCTGTGTACGGTGGAATCAACATTCACCGACATTTACCAACTTTCAAGCCTAGATATCAACACGCCAGCTATGTGCCCAAGGGCTCCTGTCCCCTATCCGTTCCTTTCCTGAGACAACTTCCCTGCCATTTATCTCACCCCCTCCCAGCTGATCGCATGCGCCTGCCAGAGAAGTGTTTCTAGGTTCCAGAAGGTTGCAGGGCAGGAGGCAAGAGACATTTAAAAAATGAACATTGCCTGCCCAAGCTGCGCACGAGGAGAGGGAGGGGGTGGATCTAACAGCTGTGCAAGCGCACCTTGGGGAAAACACATTATGGATACACAGAGCAATCATCTTATTCCTTGAAATCCCATTTCCCTTGGTCTGCTCTTGCCGCAGCTGCCAGGGTGACTTGCTGGCAATGCAGTGAGTTGCTGCATGAGAGGGGGAAGCCTTCACTTAGTCTGTGGGAGGGGGCGGAAGTCTCTTTTCCTGGGGCCGGCTTGGGAGCAGAGGCAACGCCGGGAGAGACATGTTGGTAGACAAGAGGGGTTCTCTTTTGGACCCATTCGTCCCGGGCATCGTGAGAGGCAAGATGGACCCAGTGCCGGCTTGAGCCATTCCTGCATCCTCCGTGACGTATGTACGGCTCCGCCTCCGGGCGCACGGCACATGTGTGGCCCCGCCCCGCAGTGGACTGCACACCTTACAGCTGCAATCAGGCGCATGGCACCTGATTGCAGCTCTAAGGGGTGCCGCGCGGCCTTACAGCTGCCATCAGGTGCCCCCCCGTAGGTTGGCGCCCCGGGCACCCGTCCCCTTAATCCAGCCCTGTATGGGCCATGAGTCTCATCCCTTATGGCGATTCTACAGCCCCGTGTTCTTTGCTAATGTGAAACAGCACCCCCTAAAAGGCAGAACTCACCCCCACAGCAGCCACTCCTGTGGCTCCCGGCCAGGGGCTAGGGCCCCGTTCCCCACTCTGGACGTGGTGGGGGGGGGTCACACCACCACCTGCTCTGGTCTGGCCCTGCAGCTCCTCCATCTGGAAAGGTGGGGACGGCGCCCAGGCCACACCTACGTAGGGCTCCAGGCCGTGATGCCCAGAGCTGGGCGCAGCGTCCACCCCCGGGGGATCAAAGCTGCAGGCACTACTGCTGACAGGGCAACCTCTCTTGAGTGCCAACCTGGGCTGGAACGAAGCCGTCCCTCCCCCGGCTCGCACGCTGCAGCCAGCATCAGCTGACGGCGACAGGGATGGACTTGCCAGCAGCGGGGAACGAGCGACAGGGGAGGGTCACGTGAAGATTCCCTGCTCTGTTCACTCCCTATGGGGCACCTGGCATGGGCCACTGTTGGACAACAATATCCTGGACTAGCTGGACCTTTGGCCTGACCCAGTCGGGCCGTTCATATGCTAACTCCTTGGCTTCGAGTTCGACAGGACAGTGAGCCGTGTTTATCGTTCCCCTTCTCCCCGCCCCCAGCAGCCATCAGGTGGGAGCCTCCCTCCCTGCTGGAGGGGGCCCTGCCATCCCTGCGTCCTCTTAATGCTTTATTAAATGAGCCCACGCCAGAGCCAGGCATCCGAGCACTGCATTCGAGCAGTTATAAAATACTTGGCTTGTCACTGGATGGCTATTTTATTCCGCGTCGTTTTCCCATCTAACTTCCTCCCATCGATTGCTGCAAACAGATTGCGGGAACATTGCCGAGAAGAGGTCACGAGGTCGCCTGATTTCATTTCATTTTTTTTGTAGTTCCTAGGGCTGGTGAAAAAGGTTAGATTGACAGCCCTGGAAACCAGAGTCTTTCTTTAGCCAAAGAGCAGGCAGCTTCCCTCTGCTGCTCCTGGCAAGCTCTAGCTATCTATCCAAGATGCTTGTCTGGCCCCATCGACGTAGCAGCCGAGCATCTTGCAGATTTTATCCTCCCAACATCCCTGTGTGTTTCACGGGTAGGAAACTGAGGCACGGAGAGGCTAAAGGACATGGCCAAGTTGCTTGGTCACACAGGAAGTCTGTGGCAGAACAGGGAAGGGAACATTGGTCCTCCAAGCCAGTGCTCCAACCGCTCTGCTGAGTCTCCTCTCCCCAGCTCTGACCTGGAAGTGAGATGAGCTTCCCCTCCCCATGTCTCAGTTTGTTAGTAGATAGATGATGGCAGCACCCCGAGGCGCCACATGAGAGCAGGCCCCATTGCACTGCATGTATGTGCAGCACCTAGTATGGGATCGCTGCTGCCCCAGAGAACTGACAGCCTAAACACACAAGGGGATCACGTTGGGAGTCATGATATTGCGTTCAGTCTCGCAGACCCCGTCAGGGAGGGCCAGGCTAGTGTCTTAGAAACACAGAATCACAGAATCTCAGGGCTGGAAGAGACCTCAGGAGATCCAGTCCAACCCCCTGCTAAAAGCAGGACCAACCCAACTCAATCATTCCAGCCAGGGCTTTGTCAAGCTGGGATTTATAACCCTCTAGGGAGGGAGATTCCACCCCCTCCCTAGGGAACCCAGCCCAGGGCTTCCCCACCCTCCTAGGGAAAGAGTTTTTCCTACTATCCAATCTAGATCTCCCCCACTGCTCCTTGTTCTGCCATGTCAGTGCTGTGAACAGCCTCTCTCCATCCTCTTTGGAATCTCCCTTCGGGAAGTTGCAGGCTGCTCTCAAATCCCCCCTCGCTCTTCTCTTCTGCAGACTAAACAAGACCAAATCCCTCAGCCTCTCCTCGTAGGTCATGTGCTCCAGCCCCCTCATCATTTTTGTTGTCTGCTGCTGGACTTTCTCCAACACGTCCACATCCCTTCTGTAATGGGGAGCCCAGAATTGGATGCAATACTGCAGATGTGGCCTCACCGGTGCCGAATAAAGGGGAATAATCACTTCTCTAGATCTGCTGGCAATGCTCCTCCTAATGCAACCTAATATGCCATTAGTCTTCTTGGTTACAAGGACACACTGCAATCCCCACGTCTTTTTCTGCTGAACTGCTGCTTAGCTAGTCAGTCCCCAGCCTGTAACAATGCTTGAGTTTCTTCTGTCCTAAGTGCAGGACTCTGCACTTGTCCTTGTTGAACCTCATTAGATTTCTTTTGGCCCAATCCTCCAATTTTACTAGGTTACTCTGGACCCTATCCCTACCCTCCAACGGATCTACCTCTCCTCCTAGCTTAGTGTCTTCTGCAAACTTGCTGAGGGTGCAATCCGTCTCCTCGTTCAGGTCATTAATCGAGATTCAGAGAGGTAGCCGAGTTAGTCTGTAACAGGAAAAACTTAAACAACAAATAGTCTAGTAGCACCTTAAAGACTAACAAAACATGTCGATGGTCTCATGAGCTTTCGTGAGCACAGCCCACTTCTTCGGATTACCAAGATGTTGAACAAAATATATTTAATATTTAATATGTTAATAAAGATGTGGAACAAAACCAGCCCTAAAACTGACCGTTGGCGCATTTCGCTTGAAACCGACCACCAGCCAGACGTCAATCCGTTGATCACTACCCATTGAGCCCAACAGCCTAGCCAGCTTTCTAGCCACCTTACATTCCATTCATCCAATCCATACTTCCTTAACTTGCTGGCAAAGTATATTGATACCAATTTACCACTAGACAGTCAGAGTGCAGATTGTACCTCTTTAGCACACACGAAAGACTGCAAAGAGCTTTTTTTTTTTAATGGCTGTTTATAACCAATGTATCGCTGTGAGAACGTGGCACTGAGATAGCACCAGATATGTGCTATGAGAAATATCAATAGTTCTCCAAAAGGCAGTGTCAAGCAGAGAAGGTGAAGAGGACTGGAAAAGAGCAAGAGTGGTAGAGACCCAAGCTGCAGTGCAGAACTTACTGGGCAAATCGATTTCATTCTTTATTCCTGGAAGGTGTTTGTCACCAACAAAGCCCTGAGATAGAACACCATCCTTATGGTACAGGTTGAACCGCTCTTGTCCGGCACCCTCGGGACCTGACTGGTTCTGAACAAGAGAATTTTCTGGACCACGGGAGATCAGTATTATCTAGCTGTATTATCCAAACTTCCACTGCCGACAGGGCTGTTAGAGGATATTTAGGGGCAAATTAGAGCTAAGTAAAAGCGCAGAACACTGAGAACGAGGACTGATGATTGTAACCAAACTTTATGGGACCGCAAGAAACTTGGACACACCCATGAAAATGGACATCCAGCTAACTAAAATCATTCTGGACCATGGATGTTTCTGGACCAGAAAGTTCTGGACTAGAGAGGTTAAAACTGTATTTGTAAAACATGTTGTTGTACATATCCATAATCAATGCATACTATTCCCCACAGCTACATACTACACATATATTCAGACTGCAAAAGAAAGGCAGCATGGCCTAGTGGTTTAAGCAAGGAGCTGTAAACCTAGGCAGATCTCAGACTGAAACCAGGCTCAGATACTCTCTTAGCAAGCCCCCCCAAGGCCCACCTGTTCATGTAGCAACTGATTTGGGATTCCACTGTTGTTGGGAGCCTGGCTTCCAGCCTGAAATTTGGGACTGAAAAACAGACTGAAAGTCAGCCTCCCTGTCCCTCAATTTCCCCTCTATAAAATGGGGAGGGTGCTGCAAAGACTGATTGATAAACCTGGGCTTTTAGAGAAGAGATGATGGGATCTTCAGAAATACCTAAAATAGACCAGCTAGTTTGCAAAGTTCCTTGGAGAGGCAAAACATTTTAAGCAAGGTTATGCATTATAATTAAGAGCCACAGCGTGATGTTCTATTTCGAATAGTTTTAATTATATTTAAGCAAGGAAGCCAAGAGCCCACGGAGAAGGGGAAAATTGTGAGAAAGGGACCGTGTAGACAAGCAGATGATGCAAACTCAAGGCCTACAGAAATAGGCTAGTAATGATTTAAATATCACAATGAGGGTCAGATACGTCCCTAGACTGATAGATGGAAAGGTATGGCCATTGACAATTGAGTAGACGAGAATGGATGGCAAGAGCGATCAGAAAGCTGATGCAGCTAATGAATACACAATTCCAACCCCACTCTCTCTGCAGATGTTTGCCAAGTTACCTCCCTACCCATGAGCAATTTTCTCCATGCCTCTTCAGGCATTTTGGCCTCATCTCAGATGGACGATGGGAAAAAACCCCACCACCACAAAATAGACCCACTCTGTGTATCTGTTGCAATAAACCAAAGTAAAACAAGTCTCTTCCAGCGTAGCAGCACAAGAGTGTGAAATCGAGATTAGCGCTGAAGAGATTCATTTCCTTGCTTTTCCCGCTGCCTCGGCCGTAAACACGTGCTGTAAAATTCCACCAGCGGAACGGCCTCCCCTTGTCTGCTCGGTTGGCTTTGCATGAATCAGCGTGCGCGCGGCGTGGGTCTCGGAGCTATGCGCTTGCTCGCTCTCTCTCTCAGCCCGTCACGGTCAGAACTCGCCCGACTTGCGGAAGAAATCCAGAGCAGAGCTGGAGGAGTAACAAAGCACACGCGTAGCCAAGAGGAGCCCTTCATAATGATGATCGAAAAAATATTGCAAAATCCACGATCGAAATGATCCAACAGGCAACTTCCAACCAGCTCTAAAAAACCAGATTTGCTAAATTGTGGTGCTTTAAGTCCATGGTGGGCAACCTGCAGCCCTCAGGCCACATGCAGCCCATCAGATTTCTATGTGTGGCCCGCGAGACATTTGGTTTACTGTGGCTCACACGCAGAGTTACCAGATTCCACTATTTTCCATCTGCATCATTTTTCCCCCCCGATGACATTACTAAAGTGACACACACAAAGCCAGGGCACGTGAAGGGAGGTGGATGCTGATTACACACAACAGTGACTGTGAGAGCCGTGCGCTCCCTGTGTCAAATCACAGTGCCACGGTTCAATTGGCAAAGCCTGCAAATTCTAGGTACGCAGGTGCAGTGAGCAAAACAACCCTAGACTGGGAGACCGTCCTGGTTACAACAATCTTGAGGCCTGCTGAGATGAAGAAGGGCCACTCACGTGTCCCACCGACAAACCTAGACTGCTCATCACCGCTTTAAGTTTATCTCCTGACTGGCTGTACCCAGAGTAGGGGGTTTCATTACTTTGCGGGAAAGGATACTATGGGAACCAGTGGGCTTCTGCAGCTACAGCACTGGACTCAGACTCAGGAGACCTGGTTTCTCAGGTCTGCCACTGGCCAGGCAGGGTGACCTTGGACAATCACTTTGCCTTGATTTCCCCTTCTGTAAGATGGAGGTCATAACACTGATCTCCTTCAGAAAGCTCTTTGGCACCTACTGGTGTGGAGTGTTCTATACTCTCTAGGGATGTGAATGACTATCCGATAAGCAAACGCAGCACCGCATAGAGCCTGGGGTCAGCTGGGGACTCCCCTGCTGCTCCCGTGCTTCCTGCAACGTTTTCGCCTTTGAAGTGTAGCAATCCCAGGGCAGTTGCGACACTTCGAAGGCAGAGGCGCCCTTACTGGCTAATCGAATAGGCAATGAAAATGGCATCGACTATTCAATTAGCTAAATAATTGAAATTTTACATCCCTAATGTGCGCTAGGGATTACTAGGAAGAGGGAAGTTCTGGGCCAGTTCCTAGATTTACTCGACCAATGCACCTTTAGAAGCCTAGTACACGGCTTTGTCCACTGATGTCTGCAGGGGCATAGTCACCCGAGCGTATATAGGAAATGCTGCTACCAGCAATTGGGTGCCATTTACTCAGCCTGTAAAGCAGCTGCAAATATAGAATAATAGAATCCTAGAGCTGGAAGAGACCTCAGGAGTCATCAAGTCCAGCCCCCTGCCCAAAGCAGGACCAACCCCAACTCAATCAACCCAGCCAGGGCTTTGTCAAGCCAGGACTTAAACACCTCTAGGGATGGAGATTCCATCCCCTCCCTAGGGAACCCATCCCAGTGCTTCACCACCCTCCTAGTTAAACAGTTTTTCCCTAATATCCAACCTAGACCTCCCCCGCTGTAACTTGAGCCTGTTGCTCCTTGTTCTGCCACTACTGAGAACAGCTTCTCTCCATCCTCTTTGGATCCTCCCTCCAGGTGGTTGAAGGCTGCTCTCAAATCCCCCCTCACTCTTCTCTTCTGCAGACTAAACAAACCCAAATCCCTCAGCCTCTCCTCGCAGGTCATGTGCTCCAGCCCCCTAATCATTTTGCAGAATCGGTGAGGAGTCCTGTGGCACCTTATAGACTAACTGAAGTGTAGGAGCATAAGCTTTAGTGGGCAAAGACCCACTTCGTCAGACATGCATCTGACGAAGTGGGTCTTTGCCCACGAAAGCTTATGCTCCAACACTTCAGTTAGTCTCTAAGGTGCCACAGGACTCCTCGCCGCTTTTGCAGATTCAGACTAACACGGCTACGGCTACTCCTCTGATACTAATCATTTTGGTCACCCTCCACTAGACCCTCTCCAATGCGTTCACATCCTTTCTATAGTGGGGGCCCCTGAACTGGACACAATACTCCAGATGCGGCCTCGCCAGTGCCGAATAAAGGGGAATAATCACTTCTCTAGATCTGCTGGCAATGCTCCTCCTAATGCACCCTATCATGCCATTAGCTCTTTTGGCTACAAGGACACACTGTTGACTCATATCCAGCTTCTCATCCACTGTAACCCCCAGGCCCTTTTCTGCAGAACTACTACTTAGCCAGTTGTTCCCCAGCCTTATATGCACCAGTCCGGCTAAACCAGCAGTGTAGAGAAGAGCTAAGGGTCCGTCCACACCTGAGCTGAAGCTGGCATCTCCCACTGTGGCTGACAGAGCTGGCATGCTAAGAATGGAAGAGTAACCCAGCGGCACAAGCGGCAGGAGCTAGTGGAGTGAATACTATGTAGGCTCTGGCCAGGGTGTCCTCACGGCCGCTAGTGTGGTCTGTCAACCTGCACCGGGAATTATACTTCCCACTGTACCGATGGTGGGAGAGTTAGTCATTCTTCGTACGAGGGCAGCCTCTGAAAGGCCCAGCTGAGAATGGGCCTGCACTGTGCTAGGTGTGTGCATATGTAGTAAGAGCGGGAGACGCACAGGGCGTGAAACCAATGGGAGTTAGGCACCCAAATACCTTTCTGAGCCCCACCCTTGCAGCCCAACTAGACCAGGGATGGGAGGGGGAACAGGGGCAGGAAGCGACTTGCTCAAGGCCACACGACAGGTCGGTGTCCGCACAAAGCGCAGAACGCAGCTCTCCATCCGTGGTCCCACCCATCGGCCTACCGCCAGCTCCTTCCCTCGACTGCCTGTCTCCCGCCTGTCTCATTGATTTACCTTTTCCCCCACTTGGCCGTTATCATTTCTGAAGGAAACAGACTGCTGAAGGAAAAAGGCAGCACTCGGCATGGGCCGCTTGCCTGCGCGTGCAGAGACCCAGCCCGCAGCTCCCCTTCCAGTTTACAAACCATCCGCGACGGCCGTTCCAGCCACTTCTGATCAATCTGGCCTATCGGGGCTCCGTCCCGAGCAGCAGCACAATGCCAGGACGAAACAGCGAATGCATTCGAGCCTTATCTGACAGGACGGCAGGGGACAGAGGGCCACGCCAGGCCGATATGCATGATAAAACTTTGCCTATTGGTTAACAAATGTTGGAGGCAGACTGAGCGAGATTACACATTTTGTTGTTGTTGCAGATAACAGAAGCGATTAAATACAGGCGGCGGCAGAGTTAGAATTGCCAGGTGGCGAAAGATAATGCTTTAGAAAACATCAGCACGCTGCCCGCTTAAGGGGGTCTGGTTTGGATTCTGAAAGCAACCGAAAATCTCCCGATTTTCTATTTATTAGTTATTATTCTTTCCACCCATGAGCCTCAGGCAGGACCGGGACCCCACTGTCCTCAGCGCTGTGCAAACACAAAACAAACCCGCAATCCCTGTCCTTAAAATAATAATAAGCCTTTGCATTTGTCATGCCTTTCGCCCAAAGATCTCAAAGCACGTCATGACTTATTGAGTAATGTATTCTCAGCAGCGCTCTGGGGAGTGAGCATGGGCTGTTTACTCCCGTTTCTAGGCCAGGAAGCGGAGGAGTAAGACGTTTTAGTAGCTTGCCCATTGCTCCAGAGCAAAATGGGTCTAGAACCCAAGCCCGATTCTTCCCTCGTCTACGCCACCGTAGAACTAGAGAAATTCCTCTGGCCACGCTCCAGTGTCAGGAACTCGTCTAGCCGAGTGCTCCTTCTCCTGCTTATTCTCTCAGCCCCTCTGAGAGGCAGGGTGCTGCTCCCGTCGTGTTACACATGGGAATTTAAGCACAGAATAGACCGGTGGTTTTCAGACGACAGGGCGTGACCCAGGACCGGGACGTGGAATGTCGGGCGCTGAGTCTCCTTGCTGCCTAAAAGGAGACTCAGGCAGCCCTTAATTTCCAGCTCCGATCACTAGGCAGTGCTTTCCGCCAGCTAATTCAAAGCACATGGTCCTGCTGGCTCTCCCTTATCCCAGCCTTGCCCTCCAGCCTGTTGCTGCCCAACCCCGAGAGATGTCGGGGAGAGATGATCCCTGCCACTCCCTGACCCAGGCAGCTCCCGGGCCGCACCGAGGCTGCTACTCATAATAGGATCCTTTGCCTTCCCGGCTCCTCGCGACGGCAGGGTTGTGGTCGGGTGACCTTGGCAGGGGCGGGGGAGGCTTTTTTGCAATCCGAACACACGCGGCCGGGCCGCGCCGAGGTGCCGGAGCGCTGAGTGATTGGTATGCTCCGAGCACGTCACCTCTTTTCAGAGGGGAGAGAGGCTGCTGGAAAGTCATTTTTCAGGGTTTGACACAAAGTCTCTTTCGCTCGCTCGCAAAGCCAGATAACCATCAGCAGCCGGAGCGATTAGGAAAATATATACATGGCGAGGGGAAGGGGAGGAGGGAAAAGGCTCCGCAGTGGCGCCCTGGCAGCACTTACGGCGCACGCAGACCTTTCGCGGACTGCGCCGGCGGTTCCATTTGCTCAAGAGTAATTGAAGGACGAAGCTGAGTGAAGTCTTTAGGCCCTGATGCTGATGGGGCCGGGCCTTGGCCGAGCTGCCTGAAATCGCTGCACCACATCTCAGTCTTCCCCTGCATTTGAGAGCTAGATCCTGTTTGCAACCTAGAGCAGGAAATTCTGGGCCCCTGAGGCTAGAGAGGAGGCTGAAAGCACTTGCTGCAGGACTCTTTGGCTGTGTCCGCAACAGTCATCATGCAAGTCTAGACTCCGTTATTGGACACCGACCTCCTTGTTCTAGAATTTACTCCAGACACCCACATCTGACCCCTCTAATTCTGTATCTTAATCTAGACCATGAGATCCTGGTTCCTTTATCCTAGACTTTATTCTAGACTTTTCCTTGTGCAGCGCACAGTCAACCTGTGGAACTCCTTGCCAGAGGATGTTGTGAAGACCAGGACTTTAACAGGGTCAAGAAAAGAAGTAGGTAAATTTATGGAGGTTGGGTCCATCAATACTAATTAACCAAGATGGGTAGGAATAGTGTCCCTCGCTTGTTTGTCAGAGGCTGGAAATGGGTGACAGGAGAGGGATCACGTGAGGATTTCCTGTTCTGTTCACTCCCTCTGGGGCATCTGGCATTGGCCACTGTTGGAAGACAGGATACTGGGCTGGATGGACCTTTGGTCTGAGCCAATATGGCCGTTCTTATGTTCTAACTCTTAAATCTGAATTCCTTCATTCTAGATGGTTCTTGTCTGGATACCTTATTCTAGATGTTTGTGCTAGAGTACAAGCCCTAGGCTCTTTTACTAGACCCCTTGGTTGTGTCACTCTGTCTTAGTGGATGGCTTGGCAGGGTTGCTCCAGCGAGTCTTTTCAGCCCTAATTACACTGCTGCTCAAAAGAGATTCTCCGTTTGCATTCGAAGGTCCCAAGCTCTATTCATGCTTATGACTCAGAAGTCCTGGGTGGGTCCATGCACGGAGCCTGCTCTGGTACCTTAGCTCTAGTACATGGCTCTGGTACCTTAGCACACACAACCCCGCGAGCAGAGGCACAACACATCTGGGAGGAGATGCAGATCTTGTCACTTACAAGGACATTTTGTCCAGTTACTTGATGCTTTCCAATGCAGATGCACGCTAAGTCACCAGGAACTCACTTCTAAGCACACACCCACACCAAAGCCCCTCGATCTGCTCCTCCCTTCTTTGACCCTCACCACCAACAGGTCAATCCACGTGTCACAGAAACATGAGCAAGTCTTCTGCAAGAACCTAGTCTGTTTAGGCTTGCCAGATGATCCAAAAATCTCAAACATGGCAGGAAAAAAACTAGGTTGAGCAAAAGAGAAAAAAAAACCCCAATGAGACGAAAGTTATTAAGCAAAAAAACAAACAAACAAAAACACCAAACAGGAGAACAACAAAAGCAAAAAACCCCACCACCAACAAAAAAAACAAACCCACCAAACGGGAGAACAACAAAAAGACGCTGCACCTTTAAGAATCCCCGTGCACCTCGCTTCCCCCAACCCGTGCCAGATGCAGCAAGGGAACAATGTCCCTACTGGCCTTACATCCAAGAAAAACAGAAAATACCGGACATTTCCTGGTATTTTCTAGTTTTTTTTTACCGGACAGGGGTCAGAAATAACGGACTGTCCGGGCGAAAATCGGACACCTGGCAACCCCAAGTCCTTTAGAGACAGGGCCGGATGAACCGTTTGTCAGCCCCAGTGCCCGGAGCGCGGCCCCACCTGCTCCATCACCCCACTTTGCCCCAGGGCCCTGCCCATCACTCACAGAGGGAGAAGGGGTGGGGAGGACCAAGCGGTGGGCGGAGCCTCGGGAGGGAAAGGCGGAGTGGTGTGTCTGAGCGGGGGGCGGGGTCATGGCCCAGATGATGGGCATGGTGTCATTGTGAACCTGGTACTGCTTCAAGTTCAGCACGGCAGGTATCCATCCCCACCAAGCCCGGCTGTCTGGGCTTATGGGGGAGGGAGGCTTTTAGCTGGAAAGCTGCTTGGGAAGGAGAGGAAGAAAGCAGGCCTGCAAAGTGGCTCTCTCCAGCCCCATGGCGGGGCCGGCCTGCAGAAGCCACTGCCACCACCTTCACAAACTTACAAAGAGGCGACCTCGTGTGCCCGGAACCTGGGCAGCACCCACTGGGAACGTGAGCAAAGAGCAGTGGCGAGCTGCCCGCTTCTAGCAGGCACCAGGCAAGCAGATGGCTGGCTCAAAAGGAAACCAGAGCAAAAGGAAGAGAGGAAAGGAGAGCGAGCCAGAGAGAGAGGAGAGAGAAACAGATGCACCATTCACAAAGGAGCCTGCCCAAAAATGCTAAAGGGGGAGGGAGCCAGACAAATAAAAACACAAATCCTGATGGATCCTCCCAAAAACCTGCTCGCTTTTGATGTGGTTGACACAGATTCCCCCTAGAAACTGCTCAGCAGGATGCATTTTCCCCTTGGCCGCTAGTTACTTCTAATCATCAGATGCTTACTGTCCTTTCTAAGCTTTGGTTTTGGTTCACACACGGTCCCGCGCCCCTCCTGCTTTCTTCTTAGGGGAGCAACACACCAGGATGCATGTGCAAACCTGTGGCTGGCAGAAGCCACACAGCCTGAGTTGCCCTGTAACACTGCAGGCTTTCACTAATTAGGCTCTTTAATGATGCCTGTGTCATCTGTGCCGCTGCAGGCAAAGGCCAGTGGATCTAAAAGCACTCCCACCTCCTGCCTGGCCTCCTAAGGGCAAACGTGCCACCTGATGAACAGACACCCAAGCTCCCTAGGCAGCGCATAGACTCTCACTGGAATAATGTAGAGAGGAGATTAGCACAGCCCCCGTGTGAGGATGACACGGAAATTCCTGAAGCTCAATGCAGCATGCAAGAGGCTCTTTCGAGGCAGTTTGGCACAAAGGATACCTGGGGAGAGTGAGTTGCAAACATCTCTGGGAAGACCCAGAGGTTGAGTTTGAAATACGCTACAACTGTCTGATACTCTGACTGCAGAGTTACCACCAGCCTGAAGCATTCAGCAAATCACCAATCAGCCCCTCCTCCTCCAAACATGAGATTCATGAAGAAAGAATTTGGTTTTGAGGGGGGGGGGTGTTAGATGCCTTCTGGATATTGAACATGGAGGGGGTCACATTTTCCAGCTTTTGTTGGCAACTACAATGGCTAGATCAGTGGTCTCCAACATTTTTGCATCCAAGGTAACTTTGCAAATTTCAGTGCAACCCAGGATCTACCTACCTGCCCCTTCACCAAGGTCCTGCCCCTTCACCGTGGCCCCGCTCACTCCATTCCCCCTCTCTCCATCACTTGCTTTCTCCCACCCTCACTCCCTGTTACTGGGCTGTGGCAGGGGGTGCGGGCTTCAGGCTGGGGCCAAGGGGTGTGGGAGCAGGAAGGTATGAGGGTGCAAGCTCTGGAAAGGAATTTGGGTGTGGGAGAAGGCTCCAGGCTGGGGAGGAGAGTTGGGGATGCAGGAGGGGGTGCCGGCTCTGGGATGGGGTGCCAGATTGGGGAACAGTTTTGGGGTGCAGATGGGGATGTGGGGTGCTGGCTCAGAGGGAGGTCAGGGGTAGGACGGGGTGTAGGAGGGAATGCAAGGTGCAGGCTCCGGCTGTGAGCAGGCACTTATCACAGGCAGCTCCCAGCTGGAAGTACAGCAGGGCTCACACAGGTTGCCTACCTGCCATGGCTCCCTGCTACTTCCAGAAGCAGCCAGGTGCAGGCTTGTCTCTGTGCTTCTCCCCATCCCGGCCAGCTCTGTCCTCTGAGCTCCCATTGGTCGGGAGTCAGCCAATGGGAGCTGCAGGTGCGGGCAGCTTGCAGAAACACACTGCCCCCCTCCTCCCAAGGGCAGTACAGAGTCTAACTTGCTGCCAGTAGCCAGCCTGTCCAAACCCTGCTGCACTGGCCTGGAGATCCCAATCAACTGGCTGAGGTCCCAGGATCGACCAATCCATCGGGATCGATAGGTGGGCAGCTCCTGGGCTAGAAACTTAGGCCTAGCTTCTCAAACGCCAACTGAAATCAACAGGAGTTGGGGGGCTAAACCCCTTTGAGGATCTGGACTTTATACTTTTTTTTTCAATGAAAGCTGAGAGACTTGATGATCTCTCAGGGTCCCTTCCAGTCCTAGTATTCTCAGAGTCTCATGCAATCCCATGAGTCCAAGAGCTGGAGCTTTAAGAACACTTAATATCTGCCAGCCCATGTCATTTGGGGTGACACAACACTTGGACGGGCACCGTTAGGAGAGAGACAGCAGAAGTTTTAAGTTGCCCCTTGGATGATCTTTCATTGGACCCAGTTTCTTCTTCAGTTTTTTCCCAAGCATCCTCCTCGGCCCTGCCCCTCATTACAGGAAAGGGAGTTGGCCTCCAAAGCAATCTTGCCCTTGTTATTTTATGCAACCTTCTCTTACATCACTGCACCTAATAAAGAGAATTAAATGTTCATCTTCTGCCCCAGCAGCGCAAGCATTCTCGGGGGGTGGAGGGGTGTCCTCACACAGCCCCCAACTGCATCAGCATGGGATGCATACAGGCAATGGACTCTGAACTCCTCTGGCACACAGCCCCAGGGACAGAGGGTGTGGCTTGGGAAAGCTATCGCTGGAGTTCCCCTGGGAAAGGATTAGCCCCAGCTGCCAGGATGACCAGTCAGAAGAACACGTAGTTTTGGTTTTTTCGTTGCTTGTGATTTCTCTAAACCAGGGCTAAATCCCCCAGGCTGAAAAGGTTTGTTTTGCAATGCACGGGTGCATGTACACAGCAGTGCCCCAAAAGGGTCATCTGTGCCTTTCATACCTGACACAATTCACCTTTGGAACTCATTGCTGCAAGTTATGACTTAGTAAGTTTCAAGGATGGTTCGGGCATTTACATGGACAATGAGCACAAGCAGAGCACATCCAATAGCAAGGATTAAAAACACACCAAGGATATGTCTACATCAGAGGTGGGCAAATACCAGCTCATGAGCCGGATCCAGTTTGCCAGGCTTAGCTCCTGGCAGGCTCTCACCACTATATTTACCTGCAGGTGCCGTCGATTGCAGCTCTCTTTGGCTGTGGATCACTGTTCCCGGTCAATGGGCGCTATGGGAAGTGATGTCCCAGTCCACACCGCTTCCCACCGCTCCCATTGGCCGGGAACGGCGATCCGCAGCCAACAGCAGATGCGATTGCCGGTACCTGTGCCGTGCGGGTAAATATAGCCACGTCGGCCTGGCAGGGGCTAACTCTGGTGAACTGCCACGATGTTATTGCCCTCCCCGATCTAAAAAAAAAGTTCATTCTTAATTCACATTAGCTAACTGGGGTTAAAACCTGGCAACTGAGTTTTTAACTCACGTTCGTGGCTCCAGTTCAGCCCCCGGCTGCCTCATCAGCTTGAGCTGCTAACCCAAGTTCAAAGGCCAACAGCATTGCGGGAGGGGCCGGGGGTGGAGGGAACTCCCATGGATTCAATCACAAAGTAAAGGAGGGGTGGCGTGAGGCTCCATCTATAATACTCTGGCTAACCTGGTGAATCGCTTTTGCACAGTATGAACCTAACATAAGAACATAAGAACGGCCGTACTGGGTCAGACCAAAGGTCCATCTAGCCCAGTATCCTGTCTACCGACAGTGGCCAGCACCAGGTGCCCCAGAGAGGGTGGACCGAAGACAATGATCAAGCGATTTGTCTCCTGCCATCCCTCTCCAGCCTCTGACAAACAGAGGTCAAGGACACCATTTTATCCCCTGGCTAATAGCCTTTTATGAACCTAACCTCCATGAATTTATCCAGCTTCTCTTTAAACTCTATTATAGTCCTAGCCTTCACAGCCTCCTCTGGCAAGGAGTTCCACAGGTTGACTACACGCTGTATGAAGAAGAACTTTCTTTTATTAGTTTTAAACCTGCTACCCATTAATTTCATTTGGTGTCCTCTAGTTCTTCTATTATGGGAACTAAGAAATAACTTTTCTTTATCCGCCCTCTCCACACCACTCATGATTTTATAGACCTCTATCATATCCCCCCTCAGTCTCCTCTTTTCTAAACTGAAAAGTCCCAGTTTCTTTAGCCTCTCCTCATATGGGACCCGTTCCAAACCCCTAATCATTTTAGTTGCCCTTTTCTGAACCCTTTCCAAGGCCAAAATATCTTTTTTGAGGTGAGGAGACCACCTGAGATAGCGAAGTTCAGAACTAAACGTGCATCTGCAGCAGCCTGGTGGCACACGGGCCCTTGGCCAGGGTTTCAAATGGGCTTGCACCAGGGCGGTGAACTTTCCCCCTGCCAGAGCGATGCTCCATTTTTAGCACACTAGCTCAATCAGTGCTAGCGCAGGTCTGTCTATCCGAGCTGGAAATCCGCCCCCCTCCAGCTATCCTGTGTAGAAACACCCAACGAGTTATCGAGGGGATACAACAGCCCTGGCGTCAGTGCTAATGCTACCCTGTGTGACGACGCGCTGGGGTTTTCCCGTCTCCTGCACCACCGAAATGGCACGAACAGACTCCACCAGCCAGAAGAAGAGAGGGAGTTTACTGCCTCTCCAGGATACAGCCCAGCACAGATGTAATCTTGTTCCAGGGCAGGCCTAGGATGCCTCAGACCCCCTAGATATGGGGGAGTCTGGGCTCCTAAATCCCAGCCTGTTGCTTAGGCTGCTTCCTCCATGATACCAGACCGAGACTAACTAACTCTCTTCCAGCCCTGCCCCCAGCCAGGGGCAGCATTCCACCTTCCTTTGTTTCTCTCCCTGGGGGGTAGCTGGTCGGACAGGTTGAGAGACCCTCTTTGCATAATGACTCACCCCCTGCCCTGCTGGGCCGCACTACAGCCAGCAGCCAGTGGCGGTAACTCACAACCCACTGCCCAGCATAGCAACCAGCAAGGTACCCCCCACTACGTCACACCCTGCATTGCGGTGTAAGGAACACATCTCCTGAGGAGGGGAAGGGGAGTCGCTGTGCGAACGTGCACCAAGCTGCGCCGAACCAACGGGGGCCCCTCGCTTCCCTCCCACTCCGCCGTCTCTTGCAGAACAGCCGACCCAGGAACATGCACAGCAATAAGTGCAAGGTACATAAACGAGCCAGAGAGTGTGCATCTCAACGCACGCACATTGTTCAGTGCATCAGCATGCATGCACCCCCCTTCTCAGAGCGTGTTCGTGCACCAAGTGTGCATGGGCTAACGTAGGAATGCTGCATACGCTGGCCCATGCACACACCTCAGCACGTACCACAACTGTGCAGCAGAGTGCATAGGCATCTGGGTTCCAGCCAGCGGGGAGCCTGAGTCATGAAGCGCGTAACACACCCATGCTTCAGTGCACATGCATGGATTAGCCGATGCATGAATCTGTGCATGTGTGCACACTCGTATCAACATGCATACGGGGGTCAACGAGCAGGCTGACGACCTCGTTGGGATGCTGAGCTGAAGACCTGGGAGGCTGGAGTTCGGTACAGGGAGCTGAAGGAATAAAAAGGGTTCAAAGTCTCGGGACAAAGTCCCATTTGTCAGAAGGAGATTGGGGTCAGACTTCACTTATGCCGCCATCTGTGAACACCACCAGCGATAGCAGCGTCCCCTCTGCCAATCCCAGTTCGTATGTCGTGTGACTCTGGCAAAAATCCCAGCAGGGTTATGGAAAGATAACGGAGTCAGCTTGCTGAGCAGAGATTCATTCATAAACCAGCAGGCAGCAGACACGGGAAATCCTAATCAATAGCGGCTTCCCTCTGGCAGAGAACAACAGTGCGTTGCAGAGAAACCCCAAAGCTTTAGGGGGCAGGTGAGGAGGAAAAGGGGCTACCGTGGGCCAGCACCTCCCCACAGAAGCGGGTGTGTAGAGCACCAGGGGGATGGAGGACATCACAAGGGACTTGGTAAAGGGATCTCAAAGTTGGGGGACCCTGTGGGTAGGGGCTGAGGCCTAGAGATCCCAGACGCAGCTGGGTCCAGTGCCCGTTTCACACAGCCTGCAACCATCCCTGCCCAGCACAGACCATATAAGGCCAGAAATCAGACCATATAAGGCCAGAAATCACCCCTGTTCCCTCTCCCCAGCCCAGCTGCCGGGGTGGGAATGATTCTGGTTGGGTTGTTTCCTTCCATTAGTGGATACTTTTACTTTAGCAATTCATCCCTCGAAGGGGGAGGGGGAAGGGGTACCTGACTGCATCCCCATAGCATCCCTCTCGCAAGCAAGGGCAGAGCAGGTTTGGGGGGGGAGGGGAGGGCTGGCCCACCCCCATGGCATCGGGGGCAGACCATACCCGTTCCACTCAGAGGCTCCATCCAGCAGGCTCCAAAGGTCTCCCGGGTGCGTGTGAGCGTGTGCATACATAGCCATCCCAACCCCTCCCACTACATCCCCACACTCACTGCCCCCCCATCTCTGCGCTCGGGGGCAGGGACGGGAGCTCAGCGCGGGGACCGATCAGAGCTGGGAAAGGTCTGTCAGATCAGTGAGCCCGTCTGTGCTCGGGGCTGCGTGGGAGAGAGGCCCCAGGCAGAGATGTTAAAGGGCTAAAGGCCTGAGAAGAGCCAGGGAGAGGCCGTGGCGGTGGGAGGGGGGGATACATCAGGTGGCTTTAGCGCAGTCAGCCAAGGGACTGGCTGCCCAGCTCAGAGAGAGGGAAAGGGGCATCGCTTTGTCCGAAGGGGTGCGGAGGCGGGACAACAAGCCACGAACAGCCACACACACACACACCCCGACAATCAACCTGCTTCCTCTGTCACCAGCGACCGGCGCTCCCAGCCAGGTGGCTGGGGCAACCTTGCTTTGCTCTCAGCTCCAGTGCCAGCTTGCTCAGGGCCCTGGGGTGAGCAGTGTGGTGCACAACCGTGGGCACACAGAGAGAAAAGGGGGTGAGACCGCTGGGGGTCCCCCCATCACCTCACTGCCCACCGGGGTGAGCTGCACTGCTCAGTGTACCCCTCTGAGCTGGGTGGGGTCCTTCTGCCTCAGTTTACCAGTCCTCACTGCCATCATTCTGCCTACAGGGCAGGACTCACTGCCCCCTCCCTCTCCATGTGGGGACCCTCCCACCATGGCAGTGACCCCCTTCAGCTCTCCCTGCTTTGCCCTGTGAGAGTCCTTGATCCTGCCCTTACCTCCGCACTGAAGGCCCCATGACCTGCCTGCTGTTTTCTGTCTCTACCACCCCGCCCAAGAGCCGGCCCCCTGGCACTACGACAACTGAGGCACGGCAGCCAAGAGCTAGATCCTGCCCCCGCCATTCCCGGAGCCCTGTCTCCTCTAGTGGCAGCGACAGCGCCAGGGTCTGATCCTGCAGCCTGCTGAGCACCCGTAGGTGCTATGATCAGCGAGGTGCTGTTCACCGGGGGGGGACACCCTCAAGGCTTGCAGATCAGAGCTTGCGCCAGGGACCGGTCGGGAGTTGATGCCGACACCTCCCTGACCAGCGGGAAGGCCACAGCGGGTCATGCCCGCCCCTTGCCTTGCTAGCTGGAAAAGGAACAAGCTGGCCTCTAGAAAGGGCACGCCTGCTACAGAGCCTGGCCCAGCAGGTGCTATTGGGGGTTCAGCGGCCGGGCAGCAGCAGGGAAGGAGAGAGGAGCCGCCTCTTGGCCATTCTGACCGTTTCCTGAGCGACGGTCCCCATGACGAGGCAGGGCACAGGGGTCCTAGTGGCCCAGCGCAGTCGTAAAGACCTCCCGCTCCTCGGCAGCCAGCTGAGCTCCGTCTCAGTCTTCCAGACAAGCTGATGTGGGTGGTTAATTCTCTCCGGGCCACTCCATGCAGGGTTCAAGGCCTGGCTGCTGGGGGGGTGGAGGGATGGGCTGTGATTTCTGCTCACACCAGACCAGCCAAGAAGCAACCCTGAGCTTGGGGCAGAAGAAGTGGTCTGGCTCGGCCACAGCACCGACTGTGGTGTCATGCAGGTTTATTAAGAGATGCAGCGAACAAACGCCAACCCCCCCCACACACACACACGCACGCACACAGAGCAATGTTTACACTCCAGCACCAGAATCCAATTGTATCGACGCCACTGCAGGCGTGCGCAGAACACAGAGCCCCTCTGTTACCAGCCTCGCACCACAGGGGGCGTCCTTCTATGAGCCAGACACAGTCCCGGGGGCAGCTCTGTCAGGCTGTGAAAGGCGCGGCAGGTGCCCGACCCCGGTGGAAATTCAGGCTCTAGGGTTGATTTTTTTCAGTCGGTTCTGGATGCCACAGTTTTGGGGGTGGGCCGCTTTTGGAGTAACAGCGTGGGCCTCGTTTCCAGAGGTGCCGAGCGCTCACGGCTCCCAGGGCTTTGTGCCGGAGTTGGGGTTCCAGGCGCCTTCTGAAAAATCAGAGCCCAAATGCCCCTCAAGTTAGCCCCCCCATCAGTGACGACTTGTGAAAATGCTGGTCCTTCGGTCAGTGCCCTGCTAGTTCTCAGACAACGACAGCAACCAAAAAGCCACCGTGAATCCACTACAGCTCCGAGACACGGCACCTACTTCCCTCTGGTGTCTCCAACGCCACCACGTGGGCTAATGGGGCCTGTCTAATGAGGCCCGTGGTAGCTCTCTCTCCATCCCACACCGAAGTGTGCTAGCACAATGAAGCCAGCCTGTAATCTCTTCCAGCAGTGAACATGAGTCAGAGCTCTGCTCGCCCTTTTGAATAGCCGAGGCCCTTGGCTGCCCCCTCTCCACTCCTGTAATAGCCTTTCTACAATCAGGTGACCCAAATGGCGCACACACCGCTCTACGTGCAATCCCACTCCGCGCTAGACGAATCCCTTTGATTTACATTGGACAACTCGTTAGGCAGCCTGGAACTGCAGGTGCTTTTGGTCAGTTGGTTTCCCCCCAGGTGCGTCTCTCCCTCCTCCTGCTTCCCCAGGGGTTAGAACAGACCAGAACCCCAGCTGGGCAAGCGAGTCTGGCCCACAAGAAGGCAGAGCGGCTATTCAAGAACATGGGATGATTCTCTCCATCTAAGATCCCAGGGTCTAATCGCTCCTGAGGTCTCTCCCAGCTCTATGATTCTATGAAAGTACCTGGGCTTTCTCTAAGCCACTGGGCTTCAGTTGAGCTACTAAGGGACTACCTCAATGATACCATATTGTAGGGCCTCGCCCGTGGACACGAGGGCCTCCCTAAGCCAACGCCCCAGTTTAGACTCAAATGGAGTTGTGTTTTCTTCGAAGGCAGGGCATACACACTTGTGAGTTCACCATCAACTCTTCCCCAGCCCACCTCCCTTCACTCATTCCACGAGGAGTAACGGTAGTTCGAACTAGGAAGCCTAGTTCGAACTATCTAGTTCGTGCCGGGTGTAGCCGCGCTGCACGGGGTTCGAACGAGCGGGGGTTTAAAAATGGCGGCGCCCTGCTTATGCAAATGAAGCCCAGGAAATTCAAATCCCAGGCTTCATTTGCAATTGCGGTATGCTTACATTACCCCGCTAGTTTGAACTAACAGGGTAGCGTAGACATACCCTCAGGTAGGCAGGGCCCAAACCCACCACCCTAGGGTCCATAGGTCAATGCCCTAACCCCTAGGCCACTCCAGAACCCAACAGGGGGACTAGATTCTATGACACCCTGACACAAGATTACAGGAGGCCAAGAGCTGCTCCCACCTGTGCCAGCTGGGTCCCCAAGGACCCATCTACCAGGGCTAGATTGTGCATGCCAGAGTCCCTTACTACGTCTCCCACCCCCCTATGCCATGGCTTGGGATTTGTGAGTGCAGGTGTTTGATAAATGCGATAGTTCAGTGCCACGTTTCAAGCGAAACGAAGTTTGGGTTTTTGTTTTGTTTTGCAGAAGGCTTTGTTTTTCCAACAAAACCAAACCTGGATGGGTTTTTTCCCTTGGGGGGGGGGGGTCATTTCTCCCCCCACCCCTTTCTTTCCATTTTTCCCCCCTTCTGGGGGCAATTCAAGGAGAAAAAGGAGCGGAGGTGAAGATACCTCGAGCATGGCGAGGAGCATTTTCTGCCTCCATTTCATTTTGGTCAAAACCCTTGTTTCATTAAAAAAATCTGTCACTGAAAAAATATCCACCAACTAGCTGTAGAGTCGCTGGACTCCCCCGTGCCCAGGGAATCCTCCCAGCAGGGGGCGCCTGGCTGAGGGGTGCACATGGAGGAGGGAGCAGGCCACTGAATGGAAAGGAAAGATGGCTCATTTGCCCTGCCTCACCAGTTACTGTACATTACAAACTCAGCTGCCCACATCTACCAGGAAAGGGGTCACCCCCTCCCCAAGTGGATATAGACTATTACGTGGTCTTATATTTTTCTTTGGTCTTCACAATCGGGATGTAAAATCCTGTTTAAGTAGTTAACCCGTTAAATGTTCAGTTTAACGGGTTAACAGGTTAAACAGGGCAGGCAGGGGGAGGTGCCCCCCTCACCACAATCAGGGGCTGCTCCCCGTCCTGCAGCCCCCCGTCCTGCAGCTGGCCCCACAGAGCTGGAGCAGCCCCCTGCCCATGATGGGCAGGGGGTTGCTCCAGCCCCCATCATTAACCACAGCCAGCGGATTACCGGTTAACCATTAACATCCCTACATCACATGGCGCCTCTTAAAACCCCAAAGTCAGAACACTGTTTTGGATGCTGACTCTGCTCAGACAAATACAAGCAGAACCACAGAAGCTACATCAGTCGCTGAGTTCAGGTATGAACCAAACACAGACCTCTGACTGACTCCAGTCTCCAGCCAACACCTTGTGTACAGGCAAGCAAAGAACCCTCTGGCTGGTCACCCTTTCGAGTGGAAAACAATCCCATCCTGACCTTTTGGCAACCAGCTTTCCCCCTGACGTGTGACGTTTGAAGGTCCCCTGGTAGTGCAACGACAATTCCTACCCCTGCATTTAGGGGTTCCAAACACATCTCGGTACAATCGTACGTGCATTCCGAGGCTGAGATTTGCCTGGAGGCTTCTTTCACCTTATTCAAAGGGTGACTGCTTGCAGAGTTCTCACATCTCTGACAGATCTGGCTAGATTTAAAAAGAAAGAACACATTTCTCTGAAAATCCGCAGCACAAGCCTCTCTCGGCCTGCCAGTGCCGCAACAATAGGGTTGCCAGATGGTTAAACCAAAAATACCAAGCAGCACCCCTCCCCCCCCCCCCAATAAAATACCAGGGAAAGAATTCTGTTGAGAAAAAAAAGGGGGAGACCAAAGTTGTTGAGAAAAAAAAAAGACCCAGAGAGTTGTTAAGCAAAATAAAAAAATAACAGCATGGCCCCTTTAAGAAATGCTTTTGAGGCTTTTTGGCCCACACAGACTGCCAGCAGCCGTCTGCTATCTTGTCTTCCTGCTCTGGGCCAGACAGCTCCCCTGCAGAACGAAGTAAGCACCTGGTATTTTCGCCTCCTGGCCAGGAAAAAAAAAAAAAAATCAGAAAGTACCGGACATTTTAGGTGTCTGGTATTTTCTGATTATTTTTTACCGGACAGGAGGTGAAAATACCCAACTGTCCAGGTCAATACTGGACACCTGACAACCCTACACAACAATGGTACTGGTCCCAAAGTCAAACGCCAGATCTCAAAGCTGCTCACACTTTTGGGGAAGTGTGACAACAGATCTGGACTTCACCACGAAAGTGCCCTCTTGTCAGTAGGCTTGCAACATTTGGTTCCACGCAAAAGTGGCAGAGGGTGTTTCAATGTACAACTGAATTTTACGGGTGGTTCTAAACAGTCAGGATGGGGGGAAGTTTGTCTCTCTCAGGGTATGTCTACACTACCCCGCTAGTTCGAACTAGCGGGGTAATGTAGGCATACCGCACTTGCAAATGAAGCCCGGGATTTGAATTTCCCGGGCTTCATTTGCATAAGCGGGGAGCCGCCATTTTTAAAACTCCGCTGGTTCGAACCCCGTGCAGTGCGGCTACACGGGGCTCGAACTAGGTAGTTCGGACTAGGCTTCCTATTCTGGAACGAGGTGTACCGGTAGTTCGGAATAGGAATCCTAGTCCGAACTACCTAGTTCGAGCCCCGTGTAGCCGCGCTGCACGGGGTTCGAACCAGCGGGGTTTTAAAAATGACGGCTCCCCGCTTATGCAAATGAAGCCCGGGAAATTCAAATCCCGGGCTTCATTTGCAAGTGCGGTATGCCTACATTACCCTCCTAGTTCGAACTAGGAGGGTAGTGTAGACATACCCTCAGAGGGCTCATCTTCAACTTCAATTCATCAGTGTGAATCGCAAGCCAAATGCTGCAGAAGTTTGGGGGGAGGGGTGATTTATTGATTTTTCTCTTCTGCTCTTTATAAGGTACCCGCATTTCGCCACCGCGACGTTGCACGTGAAATGCAAACTTCTGATTAGATTACAGCCCATGGAACTACCGCCCTCTGATTAGATCGTGGCCCATGGAAATACAGTCCTCTGATTAGACTGCATCCCAGGGGGATAAGAATATCTCTTGATAGCGAGCAGTGGGAATTTTTGCTAGACACATAAGAAAATAAAAGAGAGCGATAGATAGAATGTCCTTTTAAATCAGAAGTGACACATTAATAAAAGGAAGCATAAAGCAACACGCTTGGTGCTTTCAATTACAAACTGGCCATGGGGGAAAGGATATGGGCTCCGTGCACAGCCACACCCCCCTACACCTCCTTAGCCACATAGAGGACTTGGACAGCTGCTTGCCCTGATAAAGGCTGTATCAAGCAAACTCGTGTTCCTCCCATTTGCCTGTGTCCATAGGGAGAACCCAGCCATGGAGCATGTCTGGGGGTGGAATTGGACCCCATGGCACATGCAAAGGAGAACAGCCACGTTGGGCGTGTCAGGGAAAGGCAGCAAACAACATGGCATATTACCCGGGTTGCCTCTGGTTCCGCTATCTCGGAGGTCAGACGCCCTCATTGATTAACGGCCAGGGCCCAAGCTCTGATCGATTAATGGCCTCCGTGATCAGACATGTAAACAAAAGCATTTGCTTCCCAGTGCTCCGTATGGGGCTCTGGCAGGGACACACGCCGCGGCAGAGAACTCTTCATTTAACTCCTTCACGGCTGGCGGACCTCGTGGCGCCCCTTCCTTGCGGCTGTTTTCTGGCCAGGTGAGCGACGAGGAAGCAGAGATGCAGAGCTGAACGGCCCGGCTCAGGTCCACTCACTCAAGAATCTTGGGTGGTCTTAGGCATAGCCAGATGAAGGGGCTAATTCTCAAAGATGCTGAGAACCCACCATCTCCCTATAAGTCAACGGGACGGGCAGGTCCTGGACCATCTGAAAACAGGGCAGCCAAAAATCAGAGTCGATGGGATACATGCCCAGAGAACCTCCCCATCCCCACTGAAAAGCAGCCACCTCCCAGGTGGAACGTCGCAATTCTTTCAACAGCAACACGTCAACAGGTTTATTGCAAGAAATTAGGGGAAATGCTGTAACCGCATGTCGGCCCCAGGAGCACTTGGGAAGGCGGGTGGATTCCACCTGTCCATGATTAATAACTCTGCTCTACAGATGATTGGGCCGTCACTTTGATCTGTCCTCCAGAAGCACAGGGGCCCAAAGCACAGACTGGTGGATTGGTAAAGTGCCAGCTCCAGGGAAGAGAACCACATCCTGACTCTACAGGAACACTTCCCGCCTCACGTACATTTTCCTCAGCATCCTCTCCCCACAGCCACAACCAGGCCCGACCCCACTCCTAGTAGGGCTATATCTACACGGCAGAGTTTTTCCAGGAGATATCCCGAAAAATCTTTGCCACATCCAAGGAACGCGTCTGCTCCTTCGAAATTTTTTCCAGAAGAGCAGACGCATTTTTTCGGCACCCTTATAAACCTCGTTTCATGAGGAAGAAGGAATGTGCCGAAAAAAGGGGCTTTTCCGACATTGGCCCCATGTCGGCGGGCCAAATGTCAGAAAAGTCTCTTCCGACAAAAGAAGTGGAAAAGGATACGCAAATTGCGAACCGCAATGCGTGTACCTTTTTCTGGAAGAACACTGCAGTCTAGACACAGCTAGGAGAGCTGTTGAAACCTCCCACCAAGAAAAGGCGCCTGTAGAAGACGGAGACCAAATCAGCATTTCTCTAGCAGGCAACAGAGCAGACGGCCTGCCTTTAAATCTGACTCCCGGCGAGAGAGGAAGCACAGGTGGGCGGGGCAGATAACGACAAATGAACTGACATTTCCTGCTCCCTTTCACACAATTCCCCAGAGTATTTGCTGTTTGGTTTTCTTTAAAAAATAAGCCCAGAGGAAGCGTTAATCTAATATTAATATTTATTTGCTGGCTCCTTTTCCTGTTTATTAATTTCTCAGCTGTCGGCGGCGTCTGACGGCTAATTTCAAACAGGTGACATGGGGAGCTAATTTATGGCCTCCTGCTTTGAAAGAAGGGAGGAAACACCACGGCAGGATTCATTGCACTTTGCCGTAAGGCTGCGAGTCTCTCCTATGCCTGCCTCATCCCCTGCCCAAAGAGCGTGTGTCCCTGACTACCGCAATAGGCTAATCCTAGGGAGAGCTAGTCCAGTGTGTAGGGCTATTGGATCAGAGTCAACTCCCAGCGTTGCCATAGGCTTGCTGTGAGTCCTTGGACAAGTCATTTCCCTTCATTTTCCAGGCTGTAGAACAGGGCTATTGACATGGGCTGCCTGTGCAAAGCGCTTAGTAAGAGCGAGGTGTGATTTCTTCATGGTTGGGGGATTGTAGTTATGCAGCAGGAACACATTTCTAACTCCCTGTTGTGGCACAGAAGATTAGGGTTTAGAAGAGACCTCAGGAGGTCAGCCATTCAACCCCCTGCTCAAAAGAGGACCAACCCCAATTCAATCATCCCAGCCAGGGCTTTGTCAAGCCGGGACTTAAAATCCTCTAAGGATGGAGATTCCACCATCTCCCTAGGGAAGCCATCCCAGTGCTTCACCAGCCTTCTAATGAAGTTGTGTAGACCTCGCCCACAGCAACTTGAGACCATTGCTCCTTGTTCTGCCATCTGTCACCACTGAGACCAGCCTCTCTCCAGCCTCTTTGGAACCCCCCTTCAGCTAATTGAAGGCTGCTCTCAAATCCCCCCTCACTCTTCTCTTCTGAAGACTGAACAAACCCAACTCCCTCAGCCTCTCCTCGTACATCATGTGCTCCAGCCCCTCATCATTTTGGTTGCCCTCCGCTGGACTCTTTCCAATGCGTCCACATCCTTCCACCGGAGCTGAAGAAAGAGAAATAATCACTTCCCTAGATCTGCTGGCAGTGCTCCTCCTAATACAGCTTAATATGCCGTTAGCAACTTTAAGTACAGCCTGGCTTGCTAGCTCCCTATTCCATGTGTTTCCCTGGCTGGAGCTCGCTTTGGTCCCTTACAGCTAAAGGAAGCAGGACACGCACAACAGCAGGTGCCTGAACAAGATTTGATTGAGGTCAGCACCTGTTGCTTCAGGTGACTAATTTTTGCCACTGTGGGGAGCTCTCTCTATATAAGCCTGATGGTGCCGTGGGTCACAACTCAAGCCTGACTGGTCCCACAGGACTCTTGGAATCCCATCCAGCTCAGGGTGCGTAGCAATCCTAGTTCCTGCCCCCACACAGGAGTCCAGCGCCGTCTGGGTCTCTGTCATGTTGAGTAAATTCACAGAGGCCCCTCCGGCTACAGCGTCAGACCCAGGCAGAGTCCAGTACGGGAGAGGAGGCTGGAAGAGCTGGGATAAGTCTGGTTGTTCTCCCTGCCCCACCCCCGCCCCTCAGGTGTCCACAAGTTCCCCTCTGCTGAGGTACCCGAGATAATATTAACATCATTTTAATCAGTGCATGATTAGCAGGGCTCATGCATAATTCACACCCGTTCATTTGCCGGCTTCCGTCACTCTCTTTTAGAACTGACAAGGGAGCACGTGCTCGCCTGGATTTCGCTCCCCTCTCCTCCCGCCCATCTCTGTCCTTGGCAGACACTCCAGCAAGGGCAGCCAGGCTCAGCCCTGGGTGCAGGGACGGCTACAATGGGCATCTGGTGGCCAGCGTGCGCGGGCTGGATTCACACCTCAGCATGGCTTGGCTGCAGTGAGTGTCGGCCATGGCCCAGAAGGGCAGCAAGAAGGAGGAAGGAAGGAAGACAGAAGCAAGGGACCACTCAAGATGCCACCCACCCGTTCACCAGGCAGCCCAGGGTGCCGGCTCTTCTTTTTCATGCCTCCCCCAACAGTGCTTCAGATCCCCTCACTGGGCACGGAAAGCCCTCTAGGGAAGGCACATAGCCAAGCCCAACCCCAGCCACCAGACAGGCACAACGTAAGGTCCCCCACAGTGTAAGAGTGTGGCCCATGGCCATCGGCACAGAGCCATGGCAACGAGAGAGTCAACAAGCATGGGACCAGGGCAGAAAAAGGCCCCTCCAAGAGCACTGCTGAGCACCGGATCTTGGTAACAGTCAACGAAAAGAGAACTCGGCGAACACTGGGGGTAAGGCAAAGCCTTGAGCTCTGAAAGTTTGCATGGAGGCAACAGGTATAGAGCAGTGAACTGCAGCGTGTCAGCCAACAGGGTACTGGATGCAAAGGCCAGATAGCCATTGAGACCGAGCATAAAAGCACATGGTCCGAGGGAACAAGCAGCAGAGAGAAGTGAACTCTGGGCACAGTATCTAACCATGGGAAGAAATCCACTGGCAAAAGGCAAGCGGCCTTGTTCCATGACCTGGGAAGAAACCAGCTGTGATGCTGTATACCTGGGGGGAGCACCCTGGAAGCCCCAGCTTCCTCATTTTGATCTCACCCTGATCTTGCAGACACAGCATGCCTTGTAAGGTATCAGGGGAAAGGTCACATCTCTAGCCATAAGCTTATAACAGGGCTACTCAACTTTGAAAGCCTCGGGGGCCACAATGACACTCATGGCACATGTCGAGGGCTGCAACTTAAGTGTGATTGCATATATATGCAAATATATGCAAATACCTTATTTCACAGTGACAGGCTGGAATACAAAAATTAAGGCAAGACGACACAAAGCGCAGGCCCCATTGAAGTCAGTTCTGCTGTTATTAATAAAATGCAATAATTACCTGATTTCCTCCCCTATGACAGCACTTTTAATGAGCAATGACAGTCCAGGAATTTAACTACTAAAATGCATCTCGATAGATGTTGAGCCCCGCGTAAACCCAAACTGCGCCAGAGGCTGCAAACAAACCGGCCACGGGCTGCACATAGCCCATGTGTTGAGTTGCCCTGGTGTATAGCATTAACACATATGCAGTTATGAGAATGACGGTGCATGGTTGCCACTAAAACATATTGGAAGTTGGGGAATCCCACAGGGAACTGCAAAGACGCCCAGGAGAGGTGTCAACGGTCATTGTCCCGCATAAGAGCTACAATGCAATGACTCTAGGGGCATTGCTCACCGTTGCCTGGAAACTCAGCAATGCCCGGACTCGTGCTCCCCAACCACGTGGGACAGAGGGTAGAAAACAGAACACAGCAGCCATGTGCTGGGCCTGTCTCCTGTCCGCACCTATGCGGCAAGCCACCAGGACACTGAAAAGACTGAAGATTCCAACTGATGGGACTGGCCCAGATTTCAAAGGTGAAATGGGTGTACTATGGACTGCAATTTCCAGGGGTGTGAAGAAAAACAGCTTGATCTAGCTGTTGCCCAGTCTAATAGGGTGGTGAGTTTAGACTGCGTGCTTGTGTTTTATTTTATTTTGGTAATTACGCTGACGTTTAGCCTAACACCATCATTTACAGTCACTTAAATCGATCTTTTATAGTCGATAAATTTGTTTTACTGTTTATCTTTACCGGTGAGTTCGCCTGAAGTGTTTGCTTAATCTTCTCAGGGGATTTACAAAGGCGGGCGTATGTCCACCTTCTGTTGATTAAATGGAGAACCAATTAATAGATTCCTGCGGGACGGTGCTGGGAGGGGTTTGGTTTTGGTGCCTTTCTCTGTGTGATTCATGAATGTCTCTGGGGGCACGCATGCAATCTAGCTGGGGGTGGGGGTACCACAGGCGGTTGTGCTAGGTGATAACAGCACCTGGAGAGGCTGCTGCTGGTCACCAGCAAGGCAACTGAGAGAGACAGCCCAGGCTTGAACAAAAGACAGGGCTATGCAGCACTTTAAAGACAAACAAGACGGTTTATTAGGTGATGAGCTTTCGTGGGCCAGACCCACTTCCTCAGATCAATATGTGGAAGAAAATTGGCACGACCATATATACCAAAGTGATACAATCAAAAAAAGTGAACACACATAAAATTGACGAATCAGATTTAAGAACAGAGGAGGGGTGGGGCGGAAGGTTAGTGTCTGTGAGGTAATAACATTAGGGGTGATAATTGGGGAAGCTATCTTTGTAATGGAGGAGATCATTAGCATCTTTGTTAAGACCCATACGTAAAGTGTCAAATTTAAGCATGAATGACAGTTCTGAGGCTTCTCTTTGAAGTCTGGAGTTAAAATCTCTGAAGCAATAGGCATGTTTGAAGGTCGTTGAGAGAATGGTCAGTCTGGTTAAAATGGCAAGCAAGTTTTCTCTCTGAGAGAGAGCCTGATGTCTGTTTTATGTGCATTGATTCTTCAGCGAAGTGTCTGAGAAGTTTGTCCAATATACATAGCCAGGGCTCAACAAACCGGCGACCGTGCGCAGTGCGGGGCTGGCGAGGAGCTTTCGCCACTGTTTGTCAAGCCCTGTACATAGCAGACAGACACTTTAGGCACATGATGGCATAAATTATATTTCTGGATGAACAGGAATATGTGTTCTTGGTCTTGTAATTGGCAAGGTTAGGTCCAATAATGGTGTCAGCAGAGTAAATATGTGGACAAAGCTGGCACCGGGGTTTGTCACAAGGGAAAGTCCAGGGCTGGAGACAGTTCAAGGGGCTTTGAGAGGTTTGTAGGGGCTTGTACTCACAAGTATAATGTTCCCTGGTAGAAGCTAGGCATCAGCACCATCATGCCAGTGACTTGGGGGAGCTCCGAGAGTGAGCCCCCCACCTGGCCACACATTGGAGGGTCTCGTTTCCAGAACAGGATGCATTTCCTATGGGGACTGGCAGGTTCTTTCTGTTCCTCACCAGACCTGTTGCGAAAGCCCTGCTGGGTTTTTTTGTCGGCAAGTGCCACATTCACTGTGTTAGCAATCCGCCTGGGTGTAAATGAAAGATCTGTGTGGCGAGATCAGGGGTCTAAAGCAGCTGAAACCTAGGCGGAGCAGACAGCTTTGAAACATTTCAAAGCGAAGGTGAAAATTGTCAGTCAACGTGTTTTGTTTTTGGCAAAAAATTCAGATGCCGTGATGTCAAAATGTTTCACAAACGCACATCGGTTTTGCCAAACTGTTGCTGCCAACATTTTTAAAACAAAATGCTTCCATTTGTCTTGTTTGAAATGACTCCTCTTTTCAAAATCTTCTGGAGTTTTTTTTTTTTAACCGATAAAAATGCTCCACGTTGAAAAACAAAACATTTGGTTCATCCTGAAACAAATTTTACCATTTGAAAAAAAAAAAAATCAAATTGGTTTTGGTTTTACTCATTTTTTTCAGAATTGCTAGAAGACTAAAACCTACCCACGTTATGCACAGAGCTTTAATCAGCAGAGCAGGGTTTCCCAACCTATGGGTCGGGACCCAAATATAGGTCGCCATTTGTGACAACGTGTTGGGGTTTCCCCGACGCTGCACCCCAGTAGCAGCAAGAACAGACTCTGCCAGCCAGTAGAATAGAGGGGGTTTATAGTGTCTCCAGGATACAGCACAGCATAGACGTGATGTGTCCACAGAAGTATGGGCCAGGATGCCTCAGACCCCTTGAAATGGGGTCCCTGGACCCCTAGATTCCAGCCCCTCCTTAGTCAGTCCCCTAATGGTTCCCGCCCAAGACTGACCCTTCCCCCGCACGCTAACTTCCTTTTCCATCCCTTCCCTTAACCGGTAGAACAGTTCGGTCACTGTCATGGGGGCCCTCAAGGTGCCCCTCACTGGGCAGTGCTTACAGACAGAGGCCAGTAGGGGTCATCCACAGCCCAAGCACAGGAACCAGCAAGGTACTGACACTACATCACATTTCAAAAGGGTCACCAGGTGTCTCCCCAGGTGGCTCTTAAGGAGCCAGTCACACATTTTTTGAATTGCCCTGGGTCACAAAGTCTTCCTGAATTGTCAAAATGGGTCCCCATCTAGAAAAGGTTGGGAATGCTGCAGCAGAGAGAAGATTAATTGTCCAAATCCTCTCATCCCAAGCAGCCAAGAAGGTGAACATTAGGTAAAGTGATTATAGCTGAAGCTGTCCTGGCAACAGGAGGAAATCATGACTGGCGAAAAGTAGGATACATTATCATTCCTTCCACGACACCACCTAAGCGCTAGTCTAATGCTAGTTGGACTGCTGAATGCACAGTGTAGAGTAGAACAGATCTGGGAGGAGGGTGTTCCAGAACCAGGGAAGTGTTTATTGTCTAAGTGTGGCTCTGCCCAATGCTAGAGATGGAGGACATCCAAAACACCTGGGCTGTGTCTACACCGGCATGAATTTCCGGAAATGCTTAAAACAGAATAGTTTTTGTTATAAGTATTTCCGGAAAAAGAGCATCTACATTGGCAGGCTGCTTTTCCGGAAAAGCCCTTTTTCCGGAAAAGCATCTTTGGCCAATGTAGACGCGCTTTTCCGGAAAAGAGCCCCGATCGTCATTTTCGCGATCGGGGCTTTTTTCCGGAAAAGACTACTGGGCTGTCTACACTGGCCCTTTTCTGGAACAGTGTTCCGGAATAAGTACTTATGCCCGAGCGGGAGCAGTGTAGCTTTTCCGGAATAGCAGCTGATTTTGTACAGTAGAGCGTCGTTGCTTTTCTGGAAATTCAAGGGCCAGTGTAGACAGCTCACAGCTTATTCCGGAAAAGCGGCTGATTTTCCGGAATAAGTGGCCCAGTGTAGACACAGCCCTGGGCTATGTCTACACTGCAGGCTTTTTGCGCAGGAACAGCCATTCTTGCGCCAAAATTTGCGGAGCATCTACACTGCATGGCTACGTCTACACTGGCATGATTTTCCGGAAATGCTTTTAACGGAAAAGTTTTCCGTTAAAAGCATTTTTGGAAAAGCGCATCTAGATTGGCAGGACGCTTTTCTGGAAAAGCACTTTTTCCAGAAAAGCATCTGTGGCCAATCTAGACGCGCTTTTCCGCAAAAAAGCCCTGATCGTCATTTTCGGCCAGTGTAGACAGCTGGCAAGTTTTTCCAGAAAAGCGGCTGATTTTCCGGAATAACTTGCCAGTGTAGACACAGCCCACATACGTTCTTGCGCAAGTAATTTTACAGTAAAGCGTCAGAAGAGAGGGCTTCTTGTGCAAGAATTATTCCTCTCCCCATGAGGAATAAACCCTCTTGCTCAAGAGCTCTTGCACAAGAAGGCAGTGTGGATGGGCAACAGGGATTTCTTGTGCAAGAAACCCCTAGGGCTAAAATGCCCATCAGATCTTTCTTGCTCAAGAGAGCATCCACACTGCCATGGATGCTCTTGTGCAAAAGCACATGGCAGTGTGGACATGCTCTTGCACAAGAACGCTTGCGCAAAACAGTTCTTGCACAAAAAGCCTGCAGTGTAGACGTAGCCTTATTGTCAAGTATGGTGCAAGGGACCAGCATGGGAGGTTTTTTAGAGGGCAGTAATTTTATGGTGAGAAGGGAAACCTAGCCTTCAGGAGCTGAAGAACATGCAGAAGAATTGTGTGTCCTCTTGGAAGAGGCTGGTGAAAACCACTGGGAGGAGACTAGGGTGAGCAGGCAGCAAGAGTGAAAAATCGGGGAGCGGGGGAGAATAGATGCCCAAGACAAAGCTCTGAATGTCGGGACTCTCCCTGTAAAAATCAGGACATCTGGTCACCCTAGAGGGGAACCAGCGAGATAGCAACACGCTGAGCGAGTGGCGTTTTTCCTTCTCCGACTCCGCGATAAGACTCTGCTGCTGTTACAAGAGCTGTTATCTTACATGGCCTCGCAGCTTTCCCCGCTCTGCCACGGGCATCCAGGGCCGAAGCACAGCTGGCACCGAGGGGCTGTTGACTTCAGCTGAGCAGTGACCAGGCTGGAATTTGGTCTGGCTGAATTCAAAGGATTTACACCCTGATTTACACCAACTGAGAATCTGGCCCTCGGGTTCATTCACCACAAATGTAATTCTCAGCTCTTCAGCAGGTTAAACACGCACCCCCAGGCCAGAAAACACAAGTACCTCCCAGGAGAATCACTTGGTGAAACCCCGCACGAGTGACCTAGCCTGACAGCCCTGCATTGTGGGCCCTGCCGGCCATCCACGGCAGCCGCTCTCGAACTCTGGCCAATGCCCAATTTCTTGGGGACAATTTGAAAAGAGTCGCGCAAAGGAACCAGTTTCCCCACTGCTGTCACCCTGCGCTCTAGGCTGGAGCAAGCAGCAAAAAGGGAGAGGAGAGAAATAACTCCGCAGAGTGGGGAACAATGGGGGCAGGGCACCCGGCAGTAACTCACCGGTGCCTTCCAGCACCATCCTCCCCTCTTTTCGCTTCAGAAAGGCTACTGAATATTGAAAAACCCAACAAGACTTTCCCGAGCAGCCAGCGTAGGGCTTGGAGAACCTGCTGAGAAGATTATTCTGCTCCGCAGTCAGCCAGCTATTAATAATCCCAGCATCTTTCTTCTCCTGATCTTCATTTTCTTTTAGGGCCCTTTTCCTCTCTCTAACACCAGGCCCGGCCTCTTTCTCCTCCTTCCCCACGATCTTGAGCTGGTGAACTCTCATTGCCTCCCTCTCTCTGGTTCTAGACTTAACCCCTTCCCTGGTCCAGGCTTGGCCCTGGCTACTGCTCTTTGGCCTTTTCAATTGTCCCTTTCATGGTGGCCTGTGTCTTCCCCTCTATCGTCGCCATGCCAACAAAGCAAGCCCACCAGGTCCGACATTGTGTCGGGTTGCAGGGGGCTCTGAAAAGCCAGGAGTTTAATTAGCAATGACCCAAATCAGTACGGCTTCCAGGTGCCGTGGGCTCAGGTGACTGGTGCCTGCAGAGGGAGGGGCCACAAGGAGACACCCCGTGTAGCAATTAAATGTTTGGAGGGAACATGGGGGAGCAGTGCACCTCCGGAAGGCTACCACCACATCACCTATGGCCACGGGAGTCACAGAGTTTAATGGAGTCCCTTCCAGCCCATGGGGCAAGCCGTGCGGTGGGACCTGGCACTCCACCCCGTCCCGATATTCATTGCCGGTACACCATATCAGAAAGACACCGGGTAGGGCGGCCAGGTGGCTCTTGCCGACAGCTCTTCCTGCATGGCGGTACTGCCCGCAGCCCCGGGGCTCCATCCCCAGACCTTCCATGCAGCTGTGTCACCTGCCTGGGGTCTCGACAGCCCCGTTGCAGGACAGGGCTGGGGCTGTACAGAGGCTCCGGAGGACCTGCTAGGCCGGCCCCGTCCAGCAGCCTTCAGTGCTGCTCCGTTCGCCACTGTCGTTCCAGAGGGCCCTGCAGTTCTGGGGCACAGTACAAAGAGCCCGCTCTCCTAAGTATCATGGGAGGGGGAGGGGAAGAAGACGGTGTGGGGTCCTGGGTGGAGTCATGTGGGGAAGTCAGAGGCCCCCCCTTTTGCCGGTGCCCCCCCTTTGTCTCTCTCCCCGAGTGGCCTACCATCCCGGTAAGAAATAAACTCTCCAGGAATGAGCAACCAACAACTGATCCGGCACTGTGAAGCCAGGAGGGGTTGCTAAATGGACAGGGCCCGATTCCCACCCCGTTCTGTGTGAAACCGGAAGCGACTCTGCTGTAGCGTCCGGATGTAAGCGAGGAGGATCAGGGCCCTCCGGTGACAGGCAGGCCCCGTTGACGTCAATGGGAGTTTTGCTGTTGGCTTCATGTGTGTCCAGTTCTGGGCACCACATTTCAAAAAAAGACGTGGAGGAACTGGAGAAGGCCCAGAGAAGAGCAACAAAAATGATTCGAGGTCTAGACAATATGAGCTATGAGGGAAGACTGAAGGAACTGGGCTTGTTTAGTTTAGAAAAGAGAAGACTGAGAGGGGACATGAGAGCGGTTTTCAAGTATCTAAAAGGCTGTGTCTACACTGGGCCACTTATTCCGGAAAATCAGACGCTTTTCCAGAATAAGCTGTGAGCTGTCTACACTGGCCCTTGAATTTCCGGAAAAGCAACGACGCTCTACTGTACAAAATCAGCCGCTATTCCGGAAAAACTATTCTGCTCCCGCTCGGGCATAAGTCCTTATTCCGGAACACTGTTCCGGAAAAGGGCCAGTGTAGACAGCCCAGTAGTCTTTTCCGGAAAAAAGCCCCGATCGCGAAAATGGCAATCGGGGCTCTTTTCCGGAAAAGCGCGTCTACATTGGCCACACACGCTTTTCTGGAAAAGGGGCTTTTCCGGAAAAGCAGCCTGCCAATGTAGACGCTCCTTTTCCGGAAAAACTGAAAACGGAATAGTATTCCGTTTTAAGCAGTTCCGGAAATTCATGCCAGTGTAGACACAGCCAAAGGGTGTCACAAGGAGGAGGGAGAAAAATTGTTCTCCTTGGCCTCTGAGGATAGGATAAGAAGCAATGGGCTTAAATTGCAGCAAGGGAGGGTTTGGTTGGACATTAGGAAAAACTTCCTAACTGTCAGGGTGGTTAAACACTGGAATAAGTTGCCTAGGGAGGTTGTGGAATCTCCATCACTGGAGATGTTTAAGAACAGGTTAGACAGACATCTATCAGGGATGATCTAAATCAGTGTTTCAACCTTTTTTTATAAAGTACCCCTTTAAAAAAATTATAAGAACCCCCAGTACCTACAGGTTTCTGACACACAAAGTTTTTTCTACCATTGCAACACATTTGTTTAAACAACTTAATCGTAGCCAGGCGGGCAATGAACTTTTTGGGTGTTAAATGTACAAAAATATTAAAGCACTGTAAAACTTGAAACAAAAATTCAGTTTTCTCCAAATTTCAGTTGTGTTGACGTACCCCCCAGACTTCTCTCCAGTACCCCCTAAAGGTACTCATATCACTGGTTGAGAAACACTGATCTAGATGGTGCCTGGTCCTGTCGTTAGGGCAGGGGACTGGACATGACGACCTCTCGAGGTCCTGTCCACTTCTAGTGTTCTATAACAGGATTTCACCCAGTAGAATGAAGAGAATCTAGGCTGAGATACCACACAACGGAGCGGGTGGGGGAAAATTAAATCCATAAGAACCCAACACTGCCATCCTAGAATACAGAGCCTCCAGCTGGATGCAGGACTTGAACCCCTAACCTTTGGGGGTACAACTGCTACCAACTAAACCAAACCAAGCCGAGAGCACAGACGGTTAAGTAAACATATCTTGACGTGCAACGCTTTGTAACATCTTGTTCATTAAAGATTAAATGCCAGCAGTTGTTCTCTTTCCTCTGAGCCTGGCAAAATACCTCTCTCCCCCTCCTGCTCTGTCCCTGGCTCTGGAAAGGCCTTGTTTGAGATCTTAGAGGCAATTTGCATTTCAAATGTGTCACTGCCTCTCACTGGTAACTGGGAGGCCAGGGTAGGAAGGCATGGGGTGGAATTAAAAAAAGCAGCCTGATTCTGGGAGTGCCAGATCTGCCTGTTCGCAGGACTTTGCTCTTCGTTGGCGCCAGCAAAGCAGTGACGCGCGCCTGGCTGTAACCTCTCTCACGAGGGAATAAATATTTTAAACACAGGTTAAGTGACGCCAAGTGAAATCGGATGTGGCAGACGGCACAGGCTTCACGCTTCCAAATGAGCGGCTGCTTTTGTCAAAAAGAAGGTGGGGAAGAAAACTTGCGTGCGTCTGCTAAAGACTGTAGCCGGAAGGGTGAAATCTATGCAAGTCTGCCTCATTAATATTGAGCGGCTTGCCAAGCTCTGCGCACAGCCTTGCGCCTCTGCGAAAGGCAAGGAGGCGGAAACGCCGGTCCTGACACCGGGCAGGAAACGAGTTACCACCATCCCTCGAGGGTTTTAAGTTCCGGCTGGACCAAGACCTGGCAGGGATGACTGAGTTGGGTTGGTCCTGCTTTGGGCAGGGGGCTGGACTTGATGACTCCTGAGGTATCTGCCAGCCCTGGGATTCTATGATCTTGTGCCTATTGAAGTTAATGGCCAAATGTGCATCAACTTCAATGAGGGCAGGATTGGGCCCCAACGTAGATTCCTGCCACCTGAAAGCTCCAGCACACTTGCATTTTCAACCCTACCCTCCCTTCCCCTACAGCCTTTGGACATACACACAGGGTGAAAGGCAGTGTGGGCTACTGGGTAGTGCACTACCCATGGAGACAGTCGAGCTGGATTCCCAGGCCTGGCTTCCCAGGGCTTAGCACGGTGGAGCCCAGATCTCAGCTGGGGGGGGGGGGAGGGTGTCTCTGTGTCCTACCAGAGCGCAGAGTTAACAACAATCGCTTAGCAGTACTGGGATCTGAATATTACAGCTATCCCAGGCCCGTTGAGCCTTCCCCTACCCTCAAAGGATTTCAGAATACACAGAGGACAAACCACACCACTGAGATGCAGCCGTCTCTGGGGTGCAGGAGGGTTGCAACCAACCAGCACAGGGTTAAGGAGAGTCCCGGAGCGATCCTCTAGCTCCGATGAGAAATACCATGGAATTTGTAACGTCCCAAAGAACATCCGAGTTTAAAGGGCCCCACCAAGCTCCATGAAGCTCAGTCAATGAGAGGAGGAGAAGAAAACCTGCCTGAGTGCAATTAGACTCACGGAGCCCACCGCTGCAGCGTGAGAATGAGAAGGTGAAGGGGTGACTTGACACTTGGGAAGTACTTACCTGGGGAGCAAATATTTAACACTGGGCTCTGATCTAGTAGAGGAAGGTGTAACCCAGTCCAATTGCTGGACGCTGAAGCTAGACCAGGGCTGGGCAAGATGCGGCCCAGGGGACAGATGCCGTCCCGCCTAAGCAGTGTTCCCTCCATGCTGCAGGGCAGGGGCAGATATAGGGCAGGGCGAACGGGGCGGCTGCCCCGGGCCCCGCGCTTCAGAAAGCCCCGCGCATGCGCCGTGGCAAAGGGGGGCCCCGTGGAATTATGCTGCCCGGGGCCCTGCAAAATGGTCATCTGCCCCTGCTGTAGGGCAACACAGCTTCACGGGTGGCCAATCAGTTAGGGTACGTCTAAACTACATGCCTCTGTCGGCAGACGCATGTAGATTTGTTGTTTTGGCAAAGGCAAATGAAGCCACGACTTAAATGATCGCGGCTTCATTTACATTTACATGGCTGCCACGCTGAGCCGACAAACAGCTGATCAGCTGTTTGTCGGCTCGCCGCTAGTCTGGACGTTCCCCCTGTCGACATCAAAACCCTTTGTCGGCAGCCCCGGTAAATCTCATTCCACGAGGAATAACGGGGCTACCGACAAAGGGCTTTGATGTCGGCAGGGGAGCGTCCAGACTAGCGCGAGAGCCGACAAACAGCTGATCAGCTGTTTGTCGGCTCAGTGCGGCAGCCATGTAAATGTAAATGAAGCCGCGATCATTTAAATCGCGGCTTCATTTGCCTTTGCCTATGTGTCTAATCTACATGCCTCTGCCGACAGAGGCATGTAGTCTAGACACAGCCTTAGAGACAAAAAGCCAACATAGCTGTGGATAAAGTGTGACGAGCCATGTATTATATATTTATTTTTATAGATTTATCTACAGATAGATCGCTGTAGTACTCAAAATGTAGTGATAAAAACAACATTACAGGACATTTCAGACAATAAAAAAGTCTCTCGTCTCTTAAAAAATTCACAGCTAGTCCATAGATCTTCAGAGAACTTGACAAGGAGCAAACATCAAATTAAAAAAAAAAAAACTTAAAAAATATAATAATATTCTCTCACTTAAAAAAAATAAAAAGCATCTCCACCATGTATAAATTTAACACTACTGCCCTGTTATGTCCTGTGAGGTTTTTAAAATTAAACTGAACTGAGAAGTAAATTAGCACAATTTGAAGTGCCTGTTTCACTCCTGCGTGTTGATCTCTGCTATGGTTTCTTTTTCTTCTTTTTTTTTAAACTTATGAAGAGTATGGCTTTTTTATAGTTCTAAGAATTCCGGTCTGTCCCAGACTGCAAATATGAGAGGTTCAAAAACAATAAGGGAGAGACTCTTGTCTCAGAATAATTGCTTCAGCCTGGCAAACAATAGCCTTTGAATTTTCTTTAAAGAAACACAGTGTAAACCAGGTACATGTGGATTCTTTTTTTTTTTTTTTGCCCTGGAATTTAAATGACATCTGTGTTGACTGCCTTTTTCTGCATCCACAAAGACTTTGAGTTTAAGGTGCTTCCACCCCCCTGCTCTAGCCTAATCCCCCTCCTCTCCTCCAGAGCCAGGCACCCACAGCTCTGCCCCCGCCTCTCCACTCTAACCCAATGCCTGGGTCCCGGAGCCACCGCCGCCACGTGCTTCTCCCTCCAGTGCTGGGGCGCGTGCACAGAGCGGATGGCCGTGAGCAGGTGCTGGGGCGCGTGCACAGAGCGGATGGCCGTGAGCAGGTGCTGGGGCGCGTGCACAGAGCGGATGGCCGTGAGCAGGTGCTGGGGTGCATGTGCAGAGCCGTTCAGGCCTGCGGCTCAGAGCTATCAAGAGCCACATTTCTTTAAGCAAAGGGCCGAATGTGGCTTGAGAGCTGCGGGCTGGCCTGCCCTGGACTAGAGGGAACGCTGGCCAGGACCTGCCACGGCCGCGTGACGGCGGAGGAGACCTGCTCTGGTGGCCAGGGCTGCCATGGGGCGGGGGGGAGGGGCTGGGGCTTCTTCTTGTAGCTGGGGCTGGGAACAGGACCTGCCACATGGGGTGGGGGCATCTGCTCCAGAGGCTGGGAACAGGACCGGCTGCATACCTGGGGAAGGGGTGTCTACTCCAGCAGCCGGGAACAGGACATGACACATGGCGGGGTGGGGGGTGTCTGCTCCGGAGGTTGGAAATGGAACATGCCACATGGCTGGGGTGGGGGGTGTCTGCTCCAGCAGCCAGGAACGGGACGTGCTACATGGCAGGGGTAGGAGGGGGACTGCTCTGGCGGCCGGGAATGGGTCATGCCACATGGCCGAGGTGGGGGGAGGGGTGTCTGCTCCGGCGACCGGGGACACGTGTGTGTTAATAACTCGGGTGCCACGGCGGCACCCGTCCAAACCAGCGCACGTGGCCTCACTATCGGTGCACAAGCCAAACCTCACTCCACTCATGGTTGGAAAATCTTCGAGGGAACCCTGCACCAGAGCGCAGCTTCCTCCATTGCTGACGCCCTGCGCTGGCTTCCTTGCTCATGGCTCAGGCGGCCACCAGGGGACATGATATTTCCTTGCCTCCTTCACAGAGGCACCCGCCCTGGGTCCCTTTGCTGTAAGGGCAGTGCAGAAATGGCCAGGGGGGTACTTGTTTCTGGGATGTCCTGAGATGCAGATGTTAGAGGCTGTGTTCCAGATCCCAGCCCCCCTGCCGCTTGGGCCCCAGGAGGGGGATCCACCCTGGACCCACATACCCCGAGGACTCGTGTGCCACATACCCCGAGGACTTTTCCTCTTTGTCCAGTGCGGCTCCCCGCAGCCACAAGCCCTTATCTTGAGCTGGGGGAAGCCCAGGTCTCCTTGCTCACACTGTCACAGGCAGCCGGGCGCCCCCGTGCTGCGCAGGGCCCGGGAGAAAGGCCTCATTAGCGCAGAGAGGGAGAGCCCTGCTGGCAGAAAGCAAACTGCATTAATACTGTGTAAATAGGATATTAACAGGCCGACCAAACAATTAAGAGCCGGTAATTAAAATTCATCTTCCTTCACACCGCAGTGTATTAAAGTACAAACAGTTAATTATATGCCTCTTACCTCACTGATTTGCATAAATGGGAAGAAACACTTATCAGTTTGCACCACTAATTAGGCTGCGTGGGTGGGCGGGGCTGGGCACAGAGGCGGCTTTCGGCTGGGAAGGTTGGGGAGGACCAGTCTCGAGCAGGAGGAAGTGACTTGAGAAGAACACCAAAGCATCAACCTGGCGGAGAAGCTTAGGATGGGACCAGGCATGTACCCAGGCGGCTGGCTGGCTGAGGCACCAAGCCTCAGCACCTTCCCATGCGGTCATACAGGCGCGGGTCGGATCAGACCGGACAAGGAGCCTGCACCTGTGGGGGGGTGTGATAGACTTGGCCTTGGCAGGTTGTGGTTTGCTAGGGCTCGCGAGCCTGGAGGAGGCGGGAGTGACAGATGGCCCTGGCAACGGCTAGAGGTTTTCGAGTCATCGTGTAGCACGGAACAGTGGGGCTCTGCCCTGTACCCGATGGGGGCCCATGGAGAGCAGGCTGGTCCCCCTGGGCTGGCTGCTCCTCCTCGCCCTGGCTATTTCTACAGGCCTCCAGGCTCCTACGTGCAGGGGTGCCTAGATGAGGAGCTGCAAGCCAGGACAGGAAGCTGCCTCCACTGAGGGCTGCGGTTAGGGGCGAGCAAGAGGCGAGGATCCAAGAGGCCGAGGGCACAGAGCCAGGAGCAGGAGAGAAACGTCCAGCAGCATCGAGCATTCATGAGGAGGACCAGGTGGCTCCAGGGGAGAATGGGCCAGGTATCCAGCAGGGGAGGAGAAATTAGGGTGAGCAGGGATCTGGAAAGCACATGCCAGGAGCAAGCAGTCAAGGCAGGAAACAGGCAGGGGCAGGGCGACCGTATGTCCCTCTGCTGAATATGGGACACGTGGTTAAATTCCTTGTGTCCAACAAGTTCAAGGGCAACCAGCCGTGCAAACATTCAAAGCAGCATCAAGTTGATCGAGCAGGTTAGAAAGACACACGGGGTAGTTGGATTCTTTTGACCGGCTGCCTTATCTCTAAGGCTTCCGGACACACAGAGGGAGGGTGACAACACACGCGCCCACATGGGGAGAAATCCCTCCCCCATACACCTCTCTCACATAGCGGGGTGTGACTGACTGACCTGACCCTCCCTACGCAAGAGCCTACAGCTGGGATGCACAATCCTGCCTCCTGGGCAGTTCTCCTCCCCTGTACCTGCAGCTTCCTTCCAGCCCCAGGCATGGGGAGGTGCCCCGATTGCCATCTTCTTATCCCCGTTACCCCCAGCGCTGTAGTTTCCAGGGAGCCCCGCAAACACCAGCTTTTGGTGAGAAGATAAACTGCAACAGAATCTGCACAGGCCTGATAAATTAAACCAGGCAGAAGCTCCCGGAGCCCCCATCGCTGGGATGCCAGCATGGGCTTTAGAGAAAGCCAGGCTCGGTAGCTGTTCACGTCAATCGGAGGCCTAAGAGGGCATACAGCCGGTTGGCAGGAGGCACTTGATCAGCGCACGCGCGTGTTTGCTCACACGTCTGTCCCCCTCCGCAGCTGGAGCTGTTCCATGGAGCACGGCTCAGCACGGGCACAGCACGCCACTTGGAGTGATGGATTCAGGAATTGAATGCAGCCTGCTGGACAGCAGAGACTGGACAGTCAGCACCAAGAACAGCACCAAGGGGGTGGGTAGTTCTCCCCCTAAGGGCAGGGGGGGGCTGGCTGGAGCACAGCATGCGGGCACCCGCTGACCAATGCGGAGGCAGCAGGTGCCAGCTGGCAGGTGTTCCGATCGGGGCTGCTGCAAGGCAGTTAGTAGCGCGCAGTGTAACAAAGTGTGGCTGCGGTGTGCAGGAGCAGCACGCCCGTATCCAAGTGCTGAAGCAAAAGAGCTACCCAGTTTTCCCTCCCCAAGGCTCATAGGGACCCCCTTTGACATCAGACCTCTCCAGCTACTGCCCCAGTGGGGGATCCCCCTTTACCCTAGTGCCAGCACCGGTTGCTCCACTGATACTTCTGCCCACCCCCTGGGGCAGCCGAGGGCAAGGCGGGCTGGTCTAGTTCTAGGCACATGAAAGCAGGAGGCACCTGCTCTCCAGGCAAAGCACCAGAAACATCCCAGGTTGTGGGCAATGCCATGGGGGACTGAAGACACCCACACCCTCGCCAGGCAGGCCTCACTATGGATCCAAGAACTCAGCTGCAGCCAGGGGGAGCTGTGGATGGCGCTCAGCCTGCTGAGCATGAGGCCAGGTCTGAAAACAGGCGTGCCTAGCAAGGCAGCGGGTGGAGGAGGCCAAAGGAGAGTCAGCAAAAGGGAAGGAAATGCAACCAGGGCAAAAGCATCCCAAGCTGAACCCCACTGGGCTAGGGAGAGGCAATCAACGCTCGTGTGAGCGCGTTGGAGGCTAGCAGGCCAGGGCAGGGAGGCCGATTCCCGGCTGTGACAAGGGTCTGCGGGGCAGTGAAAATCCTCCAGAGAACGGGGCTCGCAGGCACGTCGAGGGAGGGGAGATGTGTCCTTGGCTGCACGGCTCCTAAGGGGATCCCCCTCCAACGTGTGCCGGCGCTCGTCCTGCATTTCCACAAGAAGGCTCATAAGAATTACGGGGCACCCATCTGAGCGACTCGAGGCTCCTGCCCTTACCCCAATGAAGACTCACTCGGGGCTGAAAAGCCGGCCACTTATCATGTGGGGCAGCCAGCAGGGGTCACTGCTAGATTAGCTCTGCCTGCCCGCCACCAGGGGACACACTGCCCTGACACCAGTATGCAGAGACCCCATGCTGTGTCCCCAGCTGGCTCCCCGCCATCTGCCACTCTGGCTCCCCAGCACCGCATGTGCCAGCCAACTCCAGATGAGGCATCAAGGGCTTGAAAAGCAGCCGGCTGCCTCCCTTTCTGCCAGGAGCTGCTGGGAATTTGCCGACGCTGCAAATTTCCCTCGCTAATGGGCCACGGCAGGCGTGAGAGTCATTAGACTGGGGCTGGGACTCAGCACAAAAGGAAATTCTGGAAAAAAAAAACCCATTGTTTCGGGTTGATCCAAATGATTCATTTCAACAAAGCCCTTTGGTTTCGAGTTCGAGTTTTTAAATTGCGGATCTGATTGAAATAGAATAAAACAATACAGGACACAACACAAAATAAGACACATTTGGAATCAAAAGATATAAAAAAAATCTAAAAGTTTTTGTTCAGGAAACAAAAAATCCCCCCACCCCCATTTTCTTCTGAAACAAAATTCCAGTGAAATTGACAGGATTTTGATCAGGCTGCCTGTTCTGATGGACTACAACCTACTGAAGCTTCTCTGAGCATCTCCGGTCACCACACAAGGTATCCCCAACTCCCTGCTTATCTTAAGCACCTGAGTAATGATTCTGCTCCCCTCCATCTGAGCTCCCCACAACAAAAGGGGCAGGCAAATGGAAGTGAAAAACCAATCAAGAAGGGGCAGGCAGACCAACTGTTGAAAAATTAACAGGATGTTCCTAGAACAATTTTTCCACTGTCTACCAGATCTACTTGTTGGAGGCTGTTCCATCTTGGGCCATGCCGGGTTACCAGATTCAGAGCCATAGGGTGTGTCTAGACTACAGGGTTTTGTCGACAAAAGTGGACTTTTGTCGACAAAACGATACCTGCGTCCACACTGCCTTTGAGTTATGTCGACATAACGTCGACAAAACTCAGCAGTTTTGTCAACGTACGTAAACCTTATTCTACGAGGAATAACGCCTTTTATCGACAGAGTTCTGTCGATAGAAGGCATTATTGCATCTACACTGTCCTTTGCGTCCACACTTTATGTCGACAAAGCGGCTTGCTTTGTCGACAGAACTGGATGTCGTCTAGACGCTCTTTGTCGACAGAAGCTTTGTCGACAGTATCGGTCGACAAAACTTCTGTCGACAAAACCCTGTAGTCTAGACACACCCATAGATTCAGTGGCTAGCAAAGGCCAGAGAGGATGACCGTGTGGTTAAGACAGTGCACTAAACTTCAGAAGAACCCAGGCTTCAAATATTGCTTTTGCCACTGACTTTCTACGTACTAATCGCCCAAGAGTCTTGTCTGCACGTGGAGTGCCTTATTCTAGTTTAGCTTCATTCACTTTGGGTGTGTCTAGACTACATGCCTCGTGAAACCAGGTTTACCTGTGCCGATCAAGAAAGGCTTCTTTGTCGACGCGGCGCGTCCAGACTGCCCCGATCTGCTGACAAACAGCTGATCGGCAGAGCGGGGCAGCCATTTAAATTTAAATGAAGCCGTGATTATTTTAATCGTGGCTTCATTTCCCTCTGCCGATCTGGCTAATCTACATGCCTCCGTCGACGGAGGCATGTAGTTTAGACGTACCCTTTGAAAGTAGAATAGGCCAAACTCAAACCAGACAATCTGATCCCAGAACGTCCACATATGGGGTTATTCAGGAGTAGCTACAGTAGCTACTGCACTTCAAAGTCACACCCTATCTCAATCTGAATGAACCTTCCAATGTAGACCAGGCCTCAATTCCGACATGAAATATCATCGCTTCCTTTGTCAGTGCTTTGGAGGAAGGGGTGTGTCTTCCTATGCAGGTGCACGACCCCCAGAGCAACGGGGACCTGACTGTTGTCAGCGGCTCCTGCAATCCTAATAATAAGGAAAAGGGGAGCGGCAATGAAAGCGCAGGGATGGAGAGAGCTAAACGACACCAGCAGGCTCCTTGGATTGACAGCCTCGGCATTAATTCCTCCTCCCGCTGCCCCGCACCAGAGCAAACAAGCTAGCCCAGTCTAAAACCTCAGCAGGCAGACAGCAGCACCAGCTGCCTGGGGATCAGCGAGGATGTCTGAAGCTGTTGCATAAGCAAGTGTTAACAGGCAGGCGAGGGCCCAGGGGAGCCCGGCCATCCTTGGTGTATAACTGATTCTCGTTAAGCAATCCAAAGGGGCGGCGGCAGCGCTGGGAGCCAGGGCAACTGAACTCCGCGCCCCAACTCACTGCAGCATGGGCAGGATAATTAGCATCTTTCCCGGCCCCTTTGAAAAAACAAACGGGCTGTCAGGAGACTCCGTCGGACAAAATGCCGGGGAATGACGCGCTCGTTAGAGATGCAAGGAGGGATTCCACATACAGAAGGGGAAGCGACTGTCTAGGAAGGAGCACTGCAGAAAGGGATCTAGGGGTCATAGTGGAGCACAAGCTAACTATGAGTCAACAGTGTGACACTCGCAAAAAAAGCAAAGATAATTCTGGGAGGCATTAATAGGAATGTGGTGAGCAAGACACGCAAAGTCGTTCTTCCGCTCTACTCTGCGCTGATCAGGCCTCAGTTGGAGTATTGTGTCCAGTTCTGGGCACCAGATTTCAAGAAAGAGGTGGAGAAATTGGAGAAGGTCCAGAGAAGAGCAACAGAAATGATTCAAGGTCTAGAAAACATGAGCTATGAGGCCAGGCTGAAGGAATTGGGCTCGTTTAGTTTGGAAAGGAGAAGACCGGGAGGGGACATGAGAGTAGTTTTCAGGGATCTAAAAGGGTGTCACAAGGAGAAAATTGTTCTCTTCGGCCTCTGAGGATAGGACAAAAGCAATGGGCTTAAACTGCAACAAGGGAGGTTGAGGTTGGCCATCAGGAAAAACTTCCCAACTGTCAGGGTGGTTAAACACTGGAATAAGTTGCCTAGGGAGGTTATGGAATCTCCATCACTGGAGATATTTAAGAGCAGGTTGGACAGATGCCTGCCAGGGATGATCTAGATGGTGCTTGGTCCTGCCATGAGGGCAGGGGACTGGACTTGATGACCCCCCGAGGTCCCTTCCCGTTCTAGGGTTCTATGAGTGTAAATGGAGAGCCTGGAGCTGGCAGCCTGTGGCAGGGAGGGTCTGGCTGGGGACAGGGCTCGGGGCAATGTTCATCGTAAATGCTTCCTGCTCCACGCTCACACCCAAGTCTACTGTGCGCCCCCAGCTCCACCAGCCAGTATTCTGGAGACCTGCTGTTGCTCCACTAGCCCACCCGCCTCTCTGGGCATCGGGTGCAGCCCACTGAAGGCAAGGAGTCTCGGGACCACAGGGCGAGGGAGCTCCCTTTCTATGTCTAGTCCTGGGACTGTCGCCTTTAGCGTAGGCCCTGGGCCACTGCTTCTTTTGTAAAAGGGAGTCCTAGGGCTGCAGCAACCTCTGCCTTCGGCACCTCTGCTTCTTCTGGAGGCTCCTTCAGCTGACTCCACAAGTGCACAAAGCCCCTGAGAAAGATCAGCTCCCCCCGACATCCCCCACCACCCCAGGTCACGCTGGAGCAGCACAGAGCAAGGGAGTAGAAGGGGAGTCCAATGAAATGGTGTCCAGGGAAAGCTGGTGGCATCGGAAGTGAGGCCAGCAAACCCCACGCAGAACCTCCACCCAAGTCCCTTTCCTTTGGGGAGGTTCCCCGTGGCAGCTCCTGGGGTTAGGGTCGCCCCCGGGCCCTACCCTAGGCCACAGGTCTCTCTCAGAGGGTCCCAGGAACTCACATTGCTCCTTCCTGCGAAGGGGCTGGCCTGGGCCCGGAAACAAGAGCTCTGGGACCAAGGAGCTACCGAAGTGTCATCCTGGCTTGGGCAGGACTCGCTGTGGGGCAGGTCATCTCTCTGTGGCCCAGTCTGCCCACCTGTAGCCAACAGGAGGGGGCAGGGGGGCCAAGTGGCCAAGATGGGGCTGGGCCTCCAGGTCAGGATTTGGAGCACGCCAAAGATGGGGAGAGGGCGGATCAGAGGCTGGTCTGCTACAGGTGGAGGAGCCTGGCACGGAGTCCAAGCCCTCCTTACAGGTTGCGGTCCGAGGAGCATCTCACTATGGGTACGTCTAAACTGCATGCCTTTTTCGATAAAGGGACGTAAATGAGACGTATCAAATTGTAAATGATTTGAATGTCCCGTGCTTCATTTACATAATGGCGACCGTGGCTTTTATTTTCCCCAAAAAGCGGCTTTCTGGAAAAAAAAAAACCCGCAGTCAAGACGGGGATCTTTCAACAGAAATGCCCCGTTTCAAAAGATCAAGGGCTACAGGACCTTTCGAAACGGGGCATTTCTGTCGAAAGATCCCTGTCTTGACCGTGGGTTTTTTTCGTTATGTAAATGAAGGCCACCGTTATGTAAATGAAGCATGGGACATTCAAATCCCTGCTTCATTTACAATTTCGATCCATCTAATTTACATCCCTTTATCGAAAAAGGGATGTAGTTTAGATGTACCCTATTAGGCACTGGACAGGGCATTGAAGGAGGGAAGCGTAGAAGCGGATTGGTGCTCAGTCCTGAGCCTGGGCCTTTCTGGACACCCACCTGGCCTAGCAAGCGCCAGATTTGGGGCCCAGGTTTGGGGCTGCCCACTGCTAGGTATCAGGTTATTCCTCGAACCCTCAGCAGCCTGCGCTCTCCTCCTCCCCATCCACTCTACCAGACCCAGCTGGGCCCAGAAAGGAGTTAGTGCTAGGGTTGCCAGATGGTTTCAACAAAAATACCGGACACACTTGACATGACATCACAATCTACATGCCATCTTAGTTAGAAGATACCGGACATTTTCTCTATTTGTTTCCTAAATAGAGCTCAAATACTGGACAGCCCGGTTCAAAACCGGACACCTGGCAACCCCACTTAGTGCCCCTCCATCCCACAACGGAGTGCGAGAGAGGGGTTAACAAGCAGGCGAATGAACAGCTTGCCCAGGGCGATGCATTAGAACAGGGGTGGGAAACCTCAGGTCTGGGGGCCGGAGGCAACCTGTGGCTTGCCTAGATCTAGCCCAGGAGACTTGGGGCATCTCCCCCCAGCATTGGGGAGCCTGTGATGGTGCTTCTCACTTGTATGTGGCCCCCAACTGATTTTTCTGTGGGTCAGTGGCCCCCAACCCAAACAAGGGTCCCCACCCCTGCATTAGAACTAGCCTAGCAACTCTGTCAGTCTTCTACCCACAAAGCCTGCTGCAGCATACCTGGGACAGCAAACCACATTCACCCAGGACCCCCGCACGCTGCAGACGGCTGTGCAGAGGTTTCAAAGTAGCTGCTTTACAAATCTCTTCCATGGCAGCCCGGCTTTGCTCTGGCAGCTGCTCGAGGGGGGATGGGCGCAGACTTGAAAGGCAGCAAGAAATCCTGCCTCTTCCATAGGATGCTCTGAAACCCGCCCGCACGCGCCATGCCTTGAGGGCTACAGACCGGGCACGGGGTCCTGAGGCAGAACAAATAGATACGGCAATTGCTCAAAACGTCTGTGTTCAACAGAGCTCTCGCCAGCCAGTCGGGCTCCGGCCTCTTCCAAGGGAGAAGGCCTGGTTGCAAAAATCCCATTCGCAACCAAAGGATCGGAGGGAGGGGAGGAAGGGAGTGGGGAGAGGAATTGGCTGGGTTCTAGCCAACACTGACTCAGGCCCTCACCTCCTGGTACTCGGTGCCCCTCCGTTGACAACAGTGGAGCTACATTGACTGCTACACTGAAGATCTGCCCGTGCAGGAGGCTGCTGGTTCCAAGCAGGAAGCTGGCTTTGGTTGAAGAATTTCCTCAGCACTTGGGGCCTAGCATGTCTCCAGAGAAGGGTGCAATGCAGTCACCAAGCGGGCACTGCCCCCCTCCAGTACCCAGGGCAGAGTCTGGGCACTGCAGCGGGGAAGTCAATCCCTTGGCTAGGGAAAACCAACAGCCCCCAAGGAGCCTGGTGTGTGAGGCGGACATCTTGGCCAACCACCAGGATTGAATCCTCCCATGCTAAAAGCGCAGGCTGCTCCAGCTGCAGCTAAATCTTGCTAGCCAAGATAGGGAGGCTGCTTCATCAGAACCGATTGCTAGTCATGGGGGATTGGGCCTATAGGGGGACTTGTACCATCTGCTCACCAGCGAGCTACACACGCACCCGCCTTCCTCAGTTCCTCACAAAGAAACCCCAGTTTATTGGTTCTCAGTCACGGGCCAATTCTGATCCCTGCTTGACCTTTCCTCACTCCTGGGCCCAGTCCGAGTCCAGGCACAGTGGGGCAGGCTGTGTGTCTGTGTGACGGCGCGTTGGGGGTCCCCCGTCTCCTGCACCCCGAAATGGCACAAACAGACTGCACCAGCCGGTGGAATAGAGGAAGTTTATTGCCTCTCCAGGATACAGCACAGCACAGATGTAATCTGGTCACAGAGCTGGGCTAGGATGCCTCAGGCCCCCTTGAGTTGGGGGGAGACTGGGCCCCTAAACTCCAGCCCCTCTCCCTAGGCTGTCTCCTCCATGCTCACAGACAGCAACCAACTCACACTCTTCCAGCCCTGCCCCCCAGCCAGGGCAGCATCCACCTTCCTTTGTTCCTCTCCATGGGGGGTGTCTGGCCATACTGGTTTGCATAGTGACTCATCCTGTTTTGCTGGGTCGTGGTACCCACGGCAGCTAGTGGGGCCACCCCAGAGCCAGCAGCATAGAAACCAGCCAGGTACCCCCACTACGTCACAGTCTGTACATAGTAAATACCAGTGCTCACGTACGGAATACCACACCAGCTCCCAGCTCCGCATAATTAGGGTTGCCAGAAGGTTTAACAAAAAATACCAAATATCTCCCCCCACCTCCCAAAAAAGAATACCGGGAAAAGTTGAGGGGAAAAAAAGGGGGGAGAACAAAGTTAAGAAAAAAAAACAGGGTGCTGCGCCTTTAAATGGTGCCATGCTCCTCACTCCCCTGCCCCCCGCCAGATGTGGCAGGGGAAAATTGTCCCTGCCGGGCTTCCATCCGAGGGAAACAGGAAATATTGGACATTTCACATGTCCGGTATTTTCTGTTTTTTTGCCAGATGGGGCACCCAAATAACAGACAGTCTGGGCGAAAACCGGACACCTGGCAACCCTACGTGTAACACAACTGTACTCCCAGTCAGGGGCTTGGCAGAGCCCGTAAAATCGAGGCAAGACATCACCATGTCCCAGACATGGAATTACAGCCTTGTTTAGCGGGACCTGTGAGAGCACGTTATTGAATGGACTATGTGCTTTAAAAAAAGCCAACACCCAGCTACAGAACGCATCGGATCCCCCCTCCTCCGCCCCCCCACAGCCCTTTCTGGGTCTTAGGTAAAGAGGGGTACATTCACTCTACCACAGTGATGACCAACCAGTTGATCAGGATCTACTGGTCGATCTTGGAGCTTCTGACAGGGGATCCTGACTGGTTTGGTCAAGAGGCTGTCAAATGCCAGCACTTCAGCTGACCCCTCCCGCACTGCTGAGCATCTCCTGCCCTTTGCCTTGGAGCTGCCCCTTCAGGAGCCTCCTGCTTGCTGGACAGGGGAGGGAGAGGAGGGTGCTGATGTCAAGGTGCCCCCCCCTCCCACTCTGTATCCCATCTCCACAGAGCAGAGAGGGGGCACAACAGGGCTTGGGATGGAGTTTGCTGGCTGCTTTAGGGAGTGGTCCATGGCCAGGGCAGGAGGGAGCCTGCATTAGCCCCACTGCATCACCAACCAGCCCAGGAGCTACCTGAGGTCAGCAGGGCCCAGTGGGAGCCCACATCCTGAAACCCTACCCCAGTCATGAACCCTCTGCTGTACCCCAAGCCCTAGCCCCAAGTACCCTGCATCCAAACGCCCTCCCAGAGCCTGTACCTAGAACCCCCTTCGGCACCCCAACTACCTGCTCCGAGCTCAGCTCAGAGCCCCTCTCACACTCCAGATTTCTTTATCCAAGACCAGAGTCTGCACCCCAAGCCACAGCCCCAGCCTGGTGAAAGTGAGGGAGGACGGGGAAGGGAGGGAGGACAGAAGGAGCAGAGACAGGGCCTCAGAGGAGGAGCAGGAAGGAGGCAGTGCCAGGGTATACGGGTGCGAGGTAGATCTTCGATTGCATTTAAATTAAAAAAGTGATCTCGTGCTTAAAAAGGTTGGAGACCTCTGCTCTAGCAAAATAAGAACTGGGCCGAACTCTCCCTCAAGCCTCACGCAAAACTCAGCCGTCTAAGCGGGGCGGCTCAAAATGGCTGATGTAAGGCACGCCTCAGCTAGACCTTGTGGTGTCTTTCTTCTGGTTCCCATGTGTCTAGACCGTCTGCACGACTCCCAGCGCCCTAACATCTCACGCGCAGCAATGGGGGACGTGTTAGCCCCACGCTGCCGAGGAGCAGGAATGTTCAGGAGTCAAGAGTAGAACCGGGGTTTGTAAGGGCCAGCCCACAAGGCCAGGCTCCCCGCCTTTGCTTTGACTCTGAAAATCAGGGCCCAGCAGGACTTGGCCGCCTGGCTGCTCTCCTAAGCTCTACCAGTGGTACTGGGACAATGTGTAGAGTGAGGTTGCTAAGCTGCACCCCCGTTTACGCCTGTCCGTGCCCCTCACTGCATCGGGCTGGGACCACAACTGGGAGCGGCTGTGGACCCTGAGCCCATGGGCAGTGGTAGTAAGGCAGGTGGGCAGGTGGCCCGGGGCTGGGACCCCAGGTGGCAGCAGGGCTCCTGAGCAGGGACTGGTGGCCAGGACACTGGCATGGGGCCACGGTAGCCACAAAGCCTACAGCATCCCCCACGGCCTTACTGCCCCCACAAAACCTACAGCATCCCCCACGGCCCTACTGCCCACACAAAACCTACAGCATCCCCCACGGCCTTACTGCCCCCACAAAACCTACAGCATCCCCCACGGCCCTACTGCCCCCACAAAACCTACAGCATCCCCCACGGCCCTACTGCCCCCACAAAACCTACAGCATCCCCCACGGCCCTACTGCCCCCACAAAACCTACAGCATCCCCCACGGCCACAAGAGCTCTACGTGTTTGGCAGCGGCCTCGTTATTTGGACTCAGTATGCTCTTGGCTCCTGGGGAAGGGCACAGAGCTGGTGAGGAGAGGATCCTCAGAGGAGATTCTCTGGTGGCTTCCACATTTCCACCCCAACCCATCACTCCTATTCTCCCTGCTGCTGGTTCCCCTTCACCTGCTTCTCCCTGCCTCCCTCCCCCACCCCCTTGTTTCCAGCCGTGCCTCCTCCCTCCTTCCTTCCTGAACTTGAGGATATGAATGCTGGCTCCACAAATAACTGTCTGATTAGGACCCCAAGTAGTGGCTGTCAACACCTGCTTTTTATAAACCTACTGCTCCCTTCCCCGCGCTGCTAACGAAAAACAGACCTGCCCCAGCCAGAACAGCTCTGTGATTTGTGCAGGAAGCGAAACAAAATTGTGTTAATGTCTTCATGGCTCCTTCTACAGCTCATGATCCTCAGCAGGGCTGTTCCAGTTCGCCGGAGCACAATATGAGGAATCCCGTCTCCACAAGGCATCCTGTACTCACCACATCCTTCGCGCCTGTTTTCACTAGGTCTGAGCCAATGGACAGATCAGACGGCTTCAGACATTCTCCCTCCACATAGTTAGCCCCAGTGGCTAGCCACTGGCTTGGGCATTTCTCTTCTGGAGATGGAGGGCTTCAGTCTTGAGATAGGACACAAATTGGTCTCTCGTTTCAGAGATGTTATTTGACGGGGCCAAGCACACAATTTAGCAAGGACTAACGAGTGACTCAGAAGGACGATCTAGTTGTTCAGAGCCCTAGCCTCGGACTTGGGAGGCCCAAATTGGAACTCCTTCTCTGCCACAGATTTTCTGTGTGACCTTGAGCAAGTCATTTAGTTCCCCCCTTTTACCCTGTAAAGTGAAGATCATCACACCCACTTATGGCATAAGAGGTTGTGAAAGTAAATGCTGAAGATCGACAGGTGCCATAGAAGAAAGAAGTACTGAGGGAAGACCAAGGACAGGCCAAAACCTCAAGGAATGGGACAGACGGGGCTTTTGTGGTGATTTGCTTTTGAGTTTAAATTAAAAGACTGCAGTGAGACCCAAAGGCCACAACTCTGACAGAAAAGTGGAACGGAAAATGAGTAGATGATGTCCTACTGATGACCAGCATTGTGAGATACGCAGTCCATGTGGGGTACTGAGAACCCAATAGAGGAGATGCAAGAAAAAAAAGACCCTCTATCCAAGTCATTTTAAGGGATTTCCTTCACCCCAGGGCTAGAATGGCTGTCAGCAGGGGGCGCCAGATGACAAAATAGTTGCCATGCCATGCTCCGCCATGGGGGGAAGGGCTCACGATAAAAGTCAACCTTTCCACACAACAGGGCCAAAACCAAAAGACTTTTGAAAAGTTTTTGGTAGTTTCTAAAAAGAAATCAGGCAATAAACCCAACCAGTAGCTTCATGGAGAAGATACAAGTATGTGGTTGGATCTGCTCTACCATCCTCTATCCAATCTACATGCAAATTATTACCAGTATCACATTTGCTGTATTGATAAGTCTTCTTGAGATATTGCATTTTATTAGGCGCTACCAGTCCCCTCCGTACGGCTCAGAAGCCATCTACATAAATTATAGATTTAATATTTATCTCTCCCTACCGCACAGATGTGAAGTATGTTTAGCAGCATTTACTCTAGTGCAGTAAAGTTTTATTTATAATTTCTCTCCCTGCCATCAGGGTGCTTAGCTGATCGCTGTAAAGCTAACGGAGTACATCCTGAGCCTGCGTCTTATTGGAGTCCCTTAACGACACGGGGTGGGGGAGGGGGCATATTTTACTACCGCATCTTCACATTACTGATTTTGCCATTAAAATTATAACGCTTTAGCGTGGTAATAAAGCGCCCAACTGTGGTTTATGGCTGCCGTGATCGCTCTAAAAGAGGTAGCAATAATGGCAGAGGGTTTTTTGGGAGATTTATTTTTGTCACCCTGCTCTGCCCTATCCCCACCCCACCCCACCCTACCCCACCCTTGTGTCACTCAGGAAATCAGCTGGCATGGGTGGTGGGAGCGGTGTTCTGTCTGAAAGCTCAATGATTTCTGGGGAACGAGGGCTGGGTTTTTTACCAGATTTTTTTCCCCTCCTCCGCCCATGCACACATGCAAACCAATTTCAATTTGAGGCTTTTTTTAAATGTGGGACTTAAATAAATAAATAAAATCCAAAACACTTTGCAACCCCGCAGCATTTATGCATGTAATAAACATCTAATAGATGCTTTAGCAAGGAGATAATTAATTTCAGGGCCAGGCCAGGTTTTCTTGGTCTCTCGGGAAAACAACTCCGAGTCCTCTTCAGTCTCAAGAAGAGTGGTGCTAACTAGCCGAGGGAGGGAGCTTTTAATTGGAAGGCCACTGGCTCAAATCCAGCCCAGCGCAGATCCTTATTGCCCACCCCTGTAAAGTTGGTCCAGGTCCTACAGACCAGTAGGGTGAGATTTTCAAAAGTGTTCAGTGTTGGGCTAAATTCTGTTCCCCTGGAATTCATGGCTAATTCCATAAACTTCTTGGCAACCCTTGGTCATGTTCTTTCCCCTCCCACCTCTGCTCATGTCCTTTCCTCTCCACTCAATGAGAGTCACCCCCAAAATTCCATCCCCAGCCAGGCACCGACGCAGTGCCCAGGGAAACTGAGGCACACACACACAGAGTTACTACAGGACGATAGAAACTGCATGCAACATAACAGTGAGTGGAGAGACTACAGTCCCCAGTTCATCACAGGCTGCGACATGGGCTGCATGGGAGAACCCTGTACTGCTGTAGCTACATTCTAGCCGGTCCAGACCTTCAGCGCCTCCAACCAGCACCCACCTTCATTTTCAACACAGAAGAGGCCTTCCTCAGCAGGGAGAGAGGGACAACAGCCCTGGGCAAGATGCATCCCGGGGGCCGGATTTGGCTTATCTAATGCTTTGATCTGGCCCACAGACTGGATCTGGCTGCTTCCTATTTATATCCTGCTCCCCATGCCGCCCAATTTCCAGGCGGTGGCTCAGGCAGCAAGATCTTATTTAAATGGTTCCTGGTCGTGCCACTACCCCGGCAGGGGTCAGAGCCAAGGAGCCCTTTAAATAGCTGCAGCAGCTCCGGGTAGCTGCCAGGCAACGCGGTAGCAGTGGGACCAGGAGCCCTTTGCTATATTTTTAATTCAAAGCCTCCAGCCTTAGACAACTCCGGGGGGCTGCTAGTCCCCAGCCCCGCCCCTTCTGCCTTAGCTCCGCCCCTTCAAGGGGATGGAGCCGGCCTGTAGCCATGTACCAAAATTATTGCCCACCCCTGGCCTAGGTCATGCCCTTGACAGTCTGCAGTTGGAAGGGCAATAGCTGCAGTAACTCGCCCTGAGCGGCGCCAAGTCAAGGAGAGGCCAAGCAGGTGATGTGGAGGCCTTTGCCTTCACTGCAGCCTTCGGGAGGCAAGCAAGAGAGGAAGGCAGCAGGAGCTGGTGCTAACCCCTTGCAAAGGCAGGTTTCGCTCTGGTCTGCAAAGCAGAGGTGACAAATCACGGCCCTCATGCCCACCTGCAGCGTGCGTTGCCAAGAAGCCTTCCCTTTCCTCACCTAAGAGCCCACTCAGGCATCTCAGGCAACTGCACTAAGGAGCACATCAGGGATCTATTCCATCTCACCTGTCCTACTACCGGCACTCGCTCCCCAGATGTGCCTAGCGCAGTGGGAAGAGAAAAAGACCAGACTAGCCTGGAACGGAGCGGCGTGGCACAGGGCTTCCCTCACCACCGCTGGCCTCTAGAAGAAAAGGGGGAGGGATGTTTAATCGGGAAGGGAGGATAAGAAAGGCAGGGTGATGCCGGGAAAGAGAGCCAGCCAGGATTCAGTGAGATCCGGCATTGCAGCCAGGGCCGGCTCGAGCCATTCCTGTGCCCTGGGCACATGACGCAAGCGCAGCCCCACCCCCCGGCCTGATTGCAGCTCTAAGGGGTACGGCGTGGCCCCCGGCTCTGGGCGCCCCTTACAGCTGCCATCAGGTGCCCCCCATAGGTTGGTGCCCCGGGCAGCTGCCCAGCTAGCCCCGCCCTTAATCCGGCCCTGATTGCAGCAGAACGGGTGCAGCACTAAGGCGGATGCAGAGTCACCAGAGGTGGACACTGGAAGGCGCAAGAAACAGTCCGAACCTTGAGCTCAAGAGACGGTGCCGCCCCTCACACACAGGAGAGGGCGAGACAACGAGGCGCTTTCTGTGCCAGCGTCTGGAACAGGAGGGCGCAGGAGAGCGGTTTCCTTCGAGGCACCAAAAACGACGCTGCATCGAAAGTGCCGGGAAGAGACTGTGCCCGATCTCTCTCTCTCTCATTACACTCGGATCACGCCGATGGTTTCTGGGGACCGAACTGAAAAGGAGCCTGTTCCGGGGCTACGCTCGCCGAGATAAGCTCCGCGGTAAACACCGGCCAAGCCCACCTCCGTTCCGTCTCTCAGCACTCTGGTCCCGTCAGGCCTCCACGTGCTGCCAACCCCTTTATGCCCGCGCTATCTGCTGCCTGCATGTTTTCCTAAGGCGTAACTGAGCCAGCGAAGAACAGACCCAAAGCAGGCTCATGAAACCGCCGGTGCAAAACCGGCTGGGCAACGGCCCAGGTGAAGACAACCACCATATGACACGCACGCAACATTCGAGTACTCCTGGGTGTCTCCAGCCACTTGGCCAATCCAACTGCGGGCGGGGGGATGGCGAAAGGGCGCGTTGTAGTTTCATGTCACCGTGGGAACTGTATGCAAACAACAGGCAGCAACAGTCAAGCCCTTGTTTAAAAAAAAGCTGCTTAATCTGGAACAGTGGGTGCACCCAAGCCTCAACCGCCGTGTGGCTTGTATTTTTATTTTCCCTGCCTCGCCTCCATCTGCACATGCAGCTGTCCTCACCCCGAATGAGTCACAGCCCGAGACACAACTGGGTCACGCAGGGCCCCTCGGTGACCCATTTTTGAATGAATAGTTTGCTCTCTGTTTACATCTATGTAAATCCAGCTGCATTGTCCTCGGTGTGGCACGCCGTGTACTTCTGCTTGGCTGCACGGGTTGCAGATGTGAGACGGGCTCTTTAGGGCTGCTTTTCCCGGATGGAGCCCGCATCCCCTCTGCTTCCCTGTAGCATGGGAGAGATTTTCTAGCCTGCACCAGCCCTCTGCATGCAAACCACATGAGCGCCGGGTCTTTCGAAATATTTAGGCAGATTTTCATTGAGGTCAATGTGGATTCATGCCATGGCCCATGGCTGCTGACTTCCTCTTAGAGGAACTTTCACAAATCTTGGCTCCTTGACAAGCCAGCCAGGGCCAGATTCTTGGGGCATGGGGCTATCAGATTTTGAGGGGTCCCTTGGGCTCTGAGGTGGGGCAAAAATGAGGGGTGCTGAGTGAGGGAGGGGGCGGCACGTTGAGGCAGGAGGCTGGGGGCAGGAGTGGGTGAGGACCCCAAGTGGTGGTGGGGCTTGGGATAAGGCATTTGAGGTGCCGAAGGGGGCTCCAAGCTGGGACCGAGGAGTACGGAGTGTGGGATACTGGCTCAGGACAGGCGCTGGTGCAGGGCTCAGGTGGGAGTTAGGGTGCTGGAGCAGGCTTAAAGTTGGGGTGTGGGGTCTAGGAGAGATTTAGGGCATGGGAGGAGGCTCAGGGCCGGGATGGGGAGTTGAAGTGAGGGATGTGGGAGGAAGTCGGGATGCAGGAGGGGGCTCGGGCAGAGGGCTGGGGTGCAGGGTGTGTACCTGAGGCAGCTGCCGTTTGATGGTGGCGGGAAGCAGGTGGCTCAGTGCAGCCCGCTGCTTATCTGCAGGCCCCGCCCAGCGCAACTCCCATTGGCCGGGATTCCCAGCCAATGGGAGCAGTGCATGCGCAGCCTGCAGGAACTGCCCAGTGCAACTCCCATTGGCCGTGATTCCCAGCCAATGGGAGCAGTGCATGCGCAGCCTGCAGGAACTGCCCAGCGCAACTCCCATTGGCCGTGATTCCCAGCCAATGGGAGCAGTGCATGCGCAGCCTGCAGGCGATGGTAGCCCAGAGACAGAACTTCCGCCAGCACTCACAGTGATGCAGCTCCACTCCGGCAGGGGGGATGGCAGCGTGAGGAGCCTCCTTCCCTCCCCTCCCCTGGCCAGAGCGTAGGGGCTTTCGTGCATGAAGCCCAGGCTAAGGGGCCTTGCAAAAAGATCTGCACTTACAGTAGCTGGGAGACCTCTGGGCGGGCCCCTCTTAGCCCAGGGCTGGAGCCTCTAAATCCCCTCAACGCCTGTCCAGGAACATGGCAAATTCTCCTGCATCACACCCTCCGTTCCTCTCCTCTCCATCCCCCAACCCCACCGATCTCACTGCAAGTGCTGGCACCGCAAATCAGGGAGTGCTGCCTCGCAACGTTTCCATACCGCTCCCATATTGCTCAGAGCTTTGGGGTGTTTCTTGACACCCATCGCATGGCACCTCCCTGTGTTGTGCAAAGCAGCTAATGGCAGTTCAAACGTCTCAGCCACTGCTCTGCAGGCACTTTCCGAACGGCAGCGAAGCATTGTTAGCGTCACTGCACAGAGGGGAAACTGAGGCATGGGACTTGGCCACAGTGAGCCAGTGGCAGATCCCAAAGAACGCAGGTTTCCTCGCTCCCAGACCGGCGTTCACTCATTCCCTCGTACGCCGGTATTAGCATTGCATGCTGGTTTTTAATTGCTTACAGCAATCTCCTTTCTAAACTCATTTTCTGCACAGAAACGACTCGTTTTCAGAGGCAATTGAACGTGCGCCAGATCTGCTGTTTGGGAGCGGGGGGGAAAAAGGAGACGCACACCCAGTTTTTAAGTTCTGTGCACACTCACAGGGAGGTGAAACCGCCAACACACACACACACACACACTTTTCCCACATTCAGCTTTCTTGGGGGGCGCCGAGGAGAACACAGCCACATAGCATTAGAATCAAAACTTCCCAAGAAAAAGCCACCTCCAGGCGGAGAACAAAAGAGGCGAAAATGCAGCCCAACACGACACGACGGGCCTGAAAACAGGAGGGGAGCGTTCAAGAGCCTTTGTCCTAGCCCTGACTGCCAGCACTCGCTGTGCTGTTCTGCCAGCAGAGGTAGAACACTCGGCTGCTCTATTAATCTCCCATCAGGTTCAGCCACGTGAGTTCCCGTGCCCTCCGGTCCTCGGCCTTGCCCGTTACGGCCCTTCATCCCTAGCCCTTGAGAGCAGGTTAATGCTCCTCCTGAAACAGTTCCAAACCCCATCCTTTCCGGCTAGAAGTAAAACGGCTTTCTTCCAACAACATCCCTCATCGGCCATGCCCTCCGCCAATGGCTTGTCAACTCGCATTACGCCGGGCTGCTGCCATCCTGGGGAAACCTCCCCCTCCGCTGGAGACTCCCCAGAGCACTTTGTGCTGCTGGGAGCGGGATTGAATCCCCAGCAGGGGTCTCGGCTCCAAATGAACAGCACAGGGACTCGTGAGAGCAAGGGCAGAAGTCAGGTGGCCATGCAAGAATGCAACATGAAAGGAGCAGCCCCTGAAATCCAAATCACTCTTTACACCCTATTATTGGCAAGTAGAGAGTTTGTCTACATGGTGGGCAATGCACTCTACAAGGGAGCGACTTCAAAAGTGCACCCAAACTCCCTCCTAAAGCCTGCACCCGGCACCACTCCTGCACTGCAACTCCCTGCCCCAGGCTCAGCTCAGAACCCCTTCCACACTCCAAATCCTTTAGCCCAAGATCAGAGACCGCATCCCCCACCCCCACACCCCAGTCCTCTGCCAGGTGTCTCTGTGTCTGATGGATCCACAGGGGGCAGGAGTCTGGCTCAGCCCCCAGAGGCTGGCTCCAGTTGCAAACCCACGTACGTCCAGGTCTCCGGTGGGCGAGCTAGGGTGGAGCTCCCATTTCGCCGACAGCAGCCAGACACGCTACAAAGGGGCCCGGGAGGGAAGCCACTCCGCTGGATTCATGAGCCTACAGCCTACATGCCCAGCACGTGCTCGCTTCAAAGGGAGGACGCCAGTGTGATCCTGGAGGGGTCAGCAGAGGTAGGCGGGAACCACCGCCAGAGATCAAGGCCTTAGCGCCTGTCGCACTCACAAAATCAGCCACGTTGCCACAAGCCCCCTCTCTATTTTTCAGACTCACCGAGCGGAAGACGAGCTTCCAGAAAGCAGGAGACCCGGGCATGCCAGAGTCTGAAAAGACAGATGGAGAAATGCAGCCCAAAGCCACAGGTGTGGGTCTGGGAATGACAACGACACCGCAGGGAGCAGCAGAAACCCACTGCTTCCATGTGGCCTGCAGTCACGCTCAAGAAATTAAGTCTCTTCAGCCAGACACTGAGCAAACACGAGAGCCACCCGCTTGGCAGATACCCTGCGGGCTTTCAGAGCACGGCAGGTCATAGCCTGCACTCAAGGTCTATAGGTAACAGCTATCCCAGCTGCGGATCGGCAGAAAAGCCCCCTGCACTCCATCACAACTCATCTCCACTGCAGCTCAGCAGCAAGGCGCTGCAACACCCTCACTAGTGGGTTACACAAACCAAGCCCAGCACAGTGAAAACCTGATCGGAAGGAACCGACCAACAACTAACTAGCCAGGCCCAGCTGTGCGTGGACAGATCCTCAGCAAAACCAAGACTGGGGGGGCTTCCTGCTCCCTGTTGCCTGCCATTTCTTCCTCCAGAATTATACGTCTGCCCTTCCATTTACACTAGACCTCTTCCCCTTGACCCCTCAGTGCAGGGCCAGAGGCGACCCCTGTGAGATATATGGGTTCATGTAGGAAATAAGATAAAACTACAGAACTGTTTTTACTGGCAGCTCTCAAAGGGATTTACCAAGAGGGGGCTGGGGTAGAATTTTCCTCTGCTTCTCAGTTAGGGAAATGGAGGCACAGAGAAGGGACCAGACTTGTCCCATGCCACATGGTGAATTGATGGTAGAGCAAGGAGTCCGAGACCGTACGTGCTGTCGAATTCACAGAATCCCAAGACTCCAACCAGGGACTTCATTCTGCAGTGGTGGCAGGTCTCACAAGTCTCACACTACATGGGGGTTTCTCCGAGTTCCTGCTGCTGGAGCCAGGGGAGGATGTGAAAGTTCCTCGCTTCCATGGGTGCATGCTTCTCTTTTACAGACATGACCCCGGTGTGCTTTAAAGGCAAATAGACTCCACAATGGGGAGGGAAGTAGGTCTTGGGCTTTTTTTTTTTTTTATCCTCTTGGGATTGTTTTGGGTCCTGATTCTGATTCAGGTGTGAGGGAGGGGAATGCTGAGCATTATAAAGCGATCCCATGAGCACCACCTTTGCTAGAGCTTGATGGTTTGCTTGTTAACCATCCACAGTGCTTGACTCTCCAGCCACACCTATTGTAGGTATATCTGGGGTCCCCTTTATTGTCATCATCTGAGTACTCATAGACTCATAGACTTTAAGGTCAGAAGGGACCATTATGATCATCTAGTCTGACCCCCTGCACAGTGCAGGCCACAGAATCTCACCCACCCCTCCCAGAATAATCCTCTCACCTATCTCTCAGATATTGAAGCCTTCAAATACTTTGAAGGCCCCAACATGCAGAGAATCCTCCAGCTGTGATCTGCGCCCCATGCTACAGAGGAAGGCGAAAAACCTCCAGGGTCTCTGCCAATCTACCCTGGAGGAAAATTCCTTCCCGACCCCAAATATGGTGATCAGCTAAACCCTGAGCATGTGGGCAAGACTCACCAGCCAGACACCCAGAAAGTTCTCGATAGTAACTCCTATCATCCCTCCATTGACCTATTTCCTACTGATAATGAATGGTTAATTAGTTACCAAGATCATGTTACCTCATCAACCCATCCCCTTATCATAGAATCATAGAACTGGAAGAGACCTCAGAAGGTCATCAAGTCCAGCCCCCTGCTCTAGGCAGGACCAATCACAGTCTTTTAAAGTGTTTACCTTCATAGCAACCCCCCAAAACAGGCAGTGCTATTGTCTCCATTTGACAGCTAAGAAGGCTCAGAGTGGCTGTGGGCATGTCCACACGGCAATCCCAGTAGCAAAGACCTCAATGTGGACTAGCCACTTGAGTAAGTTCCTAGGCGGGCTTCTCTAGCCCATGTTGACGTGGCGTTAGCACCATCACTACTTAAGCCAGCTACGCTAAAGTTAGCTCAGGTCTGCCTACACCAGGGGTGGCCAATCATTTTTGACCGGGGGCCACTTCCGAAATTTTTGACGTGGCCCCAGGATGCCCCAGAAGGGCCGGTGCCGGGACACTTCTGTGCTTCCCTGTCCACAGACCCTGATTGGTCTGGGGTTGGGGGAGCGTGTGGAGACTTTGCCCTCTTCCCCCGCCCCCTTCCCAGAGAGAACCACCGACTGTTCTGAACAGCTGGCAGCTTCCTCTAGGTGTCTGCACCCCCGGCGGTGGGAGGAGACTTTGAGCACACCCCACGCTGCCCACAGGTCAATCAGAGCCTGGGGGCGGGGGAGCACGCAAAGCCTACCCCCACCTTGCAAGGGAGTACAGCGCTTAGTCACCTGCAGTTGACTAGGTGCCGAGCCCCGTGAAGGGTGGGAGGAGACTTTGTGCCCTCCTCCATCGCTAGGCCCTGATTGGCCTGGGGGTGGGGGAGCAGCAGGACCAGATCATTTGGCAGGCCGGATCCAGCCCACAGAGGCCCTTTTGCCCTCCCTCGATCTACATATCTAGCCACCACACCCAGCACTTGCTGCGCAGACATACCCTAAGTGACTTGCCCAAGGTCACACGGGAATTCTGTGACACAGAAACTGGGTCTCCCAGCTCCCCAGCAAACCACTGGCCAATCTACCCCCTGCCCATTAGCAATTCTCACCAGTCTAGCCTGGGGGTGCTAGAATTAGAACTGCCTGTAGATGGCGGTCCACACTCTTCCGGCTGGGCCATCTCTTGCCTACTTGCACATCTACTCTCATTGGCTTCAGGGGAATTACCCCGCCCCCGCATTGCTAAATCCTGGGAACTGGTCATTCCATCTCCCACCCGCACTATAAATACAGCTGCTCTGCAAACCCCTCCCTGGAGCTTTTCTTGCAAACTCAAAGTCACCCCCGAGACTGCTCTCCACTTGCTATGCTAGCCTTCCAGCAGGCAGGCAACAGGTAGGCGACACCTCAAATCTGCCCAGAAGCACTTAAGTGGCACCTTCAGCTGCAATGCAGGCTACAGCGCTTGAACAGGAAGCTGCTCTGCTCTCCGACTGCACTGCTACCTTCAGCCGCTTCCCCGGGGCTCATGTGTGTGGAAAATTACATCCCCTCTGCTTTTTAATTATTTCTAATCAAATGGAGTGACTGCTAATCCCCACACCAAGTCGCTCCCCACCCAGAGGGGTAGGGAGCCGAGGAGAGGGGTAATCCAGAATTAATTGTGGGAGGAGGAGGAGAAAACATTGTCAGTCTGGCCTGCTCCAGGCTTCAGAGCACTAAAAATGGAGATGTCGCCCTTCTCCATCTTGAGCTGCTGCTGAGCAGAGGTCAACCCATGGGGGTTTCCTTCTGAGAGCTCTTGCCCCGCATCGGCCAAAGCTTTGTATGGCAAGGAACAGAGGAGACAGTGCAGCTGCCCTGCTATGCCAGACTCCCCAGAGTGGAAACATCATGAAGAAGCCGCAAGACTCTGGCGGGTTTCCTGACTCGGCCTGGTGACAGCCAGGGGACCTCTTTCGCTCCAGGCTAAGGCCTCGTGCCCACCGCCTTGACTTGGTCGGAAGCTCAGGGGCCACATAGCATCCTCAGGGGTTCCCGCAGGGCCTCACTGCACTCTGGGCTCTCAGGAGGAGGCTTATGAAGGTGCAGCACAAAGGGGACTCTGAAGTGAGTTTTCACCACCCCTGCAGAAGACAGGTGGGAAGGGCAGCAGTTTCCAGGTCCCCCCCCAATTTCCTGAGGTTCCGTGTGGTGCAGAGAGGAGCATCCAACTCCCCCTCTCTTGTGTAGCAGCAGTTTTGCAGGACTCCACGCCACCCTGCTGCTTCCTGGGCTCAGGATGGGGCTCCCAACCTCAGAAGACCCTGATTATGGATTAGGTGCAGCTTGCCCCACAGCCTGGCGGCTTGGGGCGAAGGGAGCAGCCCACCTTCCAGTGTCCCTCACACACGTACAATCACTGAAGGCGGGTACAGAGCAGGATCAGGCCCGTGGGGGACGTGTGGGCTAGGGTTAGGACCTGGCGGGCGTGTCTCAGAAGCCACCTGGGCAGTACACAAGAGCGTGGGTTGTGAGGGGTTACAGCAGGGCTCTGATGGAGGCTCCAAAGCTCTCAAAAGGGGCCTGGCTCAATCCTTCGGTGTTTCCCGTGACATGTTGGAGGTGGCTGCCACTGAGGAACCCCCGCTCCTGCCCCATGGCCGCGCTTGTCCTTAGCTTTCCTGCCAAGGATTCTGCAGGAGATGGCATCCAGTCCAATAGGCCCAAAAGCATTGCAAGTTGTTAACACTGGTGACAGGCCTGCACCTCCCCTCTCCGTGCCTCAGTTTCCTCATGTAAAAGGAGGGTCAGCCTCACAGCCAGCCCTTTGCTTTAGAACAGGCCAAAGCAAAATCTCACACCCAGACTCAGAAGACCAGTGTGCAAACTATGGGTCCATATAGCCCAATGTCCCGGCTCATGCAGAAGCTAGGGGCAGCTGCTCCCAGGAGCCAGCCTGCAATTCTGGGCAAACACTTTGGCTGCGTCTAGATTGGCATGATTTTCCGTTAAAAGCATTTTCGGAACAGAGCGTCTAGATTGGCACGGACACTCTTCCGCAAAAGCACTTTTTGCGGAAAAGCTTCCGTGCCAATCTAGACGAGCTTTTCCGCAAAAAAATCCGATCGCCATTTTTGCAGAAAACAAATCTGAGCTGGCTACACTGGCTCTTTTGCGCAAAAGGGACTTTTGCCTGAACGGGAGCAGAATAGTATTTCCGCAAGAAGCACTGATTTCTTACAGTAGGAAGTCAATGCTTTTGCGGAAATTCAAGCGGCCAGTGTAGACAGCTGGCACGCTTTTCCGGAAAAGCGGCTGATTTTCCAGAAAAACTGGCCAGTCTAGACACAGCCTTTGGGACTGGAAGTCTGGGACTCATTTTGCTCAGGACCCCAAGCACTAGCGATGTGCCATGCACTTGCCTGTACCTTTAATCAAGAGACTAATTCAGCTGCTCTCTCGTTATCTAACCTACGCCCAGCCTGTTCGCGCGAGTATGTGCGCCTTTCACAGTACATATGTAACTCATTAATGCTAATTATATAAACACCCAGCTCCACAATCTGCAAATTACAGCCTCTAATTCTGCAGAGAGCCCGGTTCCTTCTCCCCGGTCCCCACATTAATGAACACTACGGAGGCAGGGCTTCCGCTTTCCTAGCCGTCTCCGCGGCACTCCTGCGCCTTCCTTCCATGCGGAAACAAAAGTCATTCTTCCCCTGAGGAATTCTCCGGGACAAAGGAATCTCCTTCCCTTGCACTATGAGCTTCTGCCTTCTAGTGCAAGGCAAGGAACCTGTCTCTCCTTCTCCCAGCTGCCCTTTGGGGAAAGGACTCAGAGAAACCCCACAGAAAACCAGGACGGCAGCTTAATGTCAAAGGCCCCGAGGAACTACAAATGAGCCCTGTGTATGACTATTTATTCGTATTGCAGTAGCATGTGGGAGACCCGGTCATGGACCAAGGCCGCAGTGTGCTAGGTGCTGTACAAAACAAAGTCCCTGCTCCAGAGAGCTTACATGTGCAGTCTGTTGCCGTCTTGATTTTCTGCTCTATCTTCCTTATGCTGATTACGGAGCTGTTGCTATAGTTTCCTGTAGTGAAACAAATGAATCAGCCAGACAAGGGTTTGCAACATAGAATATAAGGAAGTGGGTAGCATGGGGCTCAGAAGATCTGGGTTCTGATTCTGCCAATATTTTGCTGAGTGACCCAGGGTAAGATTCCGTCCTGTTCTGCGCCTCAGTTTCCCCTTTTAAAATAGGCATGACACCTGTGACATAGTGTTGGTACCTTGCTGGTTGTTGGGCTGGGCTGTGGGTGACCCCCACTGGTTACTGTCTGTACCACAGCCCAGCAGAGTAGCTGATGGGACAGGGAGGTAACCTGTTCGACCGGTTACCTTCCAGGGAGAGGAACAAAGGAAGGTGGAATGCCACCCCTGGTTGGGGGCGCAGGGCCGGAAGAGAGTGGTAGTTTCGGTCTGGGAAGCAGAGGAGAAGGAGCTAGGAAGGGGGCTGGGATTGTAGGGCCCAGCCACCCCCCATCTCAAGGGGGGGGCACTGTGGCCTCCTAGCCCCAGTTACGGTAACCAGATTACATCTGTGCTGAGCTGTACCCTGGAGAAGCAATAAACTCCCTCTGTTCTACTGGCTGGTAGAGTCTGTTTGTGCCACAACAGGGGTGCAGACGATGGGGAAACCCCAACGCGCCGTCACAACACCAATCTTCTTTGCAAAGTGTTCTGAGATCTTTACATGAAAAACCCCATATCATAGTACTATATGAATAGAAGCATGGATTCTAGTTTTCTATGATCACCCGCCCAAAGTCTCAGATACCCCCCCAACAAATCCATGTTTTTCCATGATTAAAATGAAATCCTAATAATTTAATTGCCCTTGCCGCAGTACATAGAGATACCAGTTGAACAGGTTTTAATATTTTGAAAAGTCTCAGGGGGAATCGCCGTGTTAGACTATATCTGTAAAAACGAGACTATATCTGTAAAAACGAGGAGTCCAGTGGCACCTTAGGGTATGTCTACACTACCCTCCTAATTCGAAATAGGAGGGTAATGTAGGCATACCGCACGTGCAAATGAAGCCCGGGATTTGAATTTCCCGGGCTTCATTTGCATAAGCGGGGCTCCGCCATTTTTAAATCCCCGCTCGTTCGAACCCTGTGCCGCGCGGCTACACTGGGCACGAACTAGGTAGTTTGAACTAGGCTTCCTAGTTCGAACTACCGTTACTCCTCATTCCACGAACTACCGTTACTCCTCGTGGAATGAGGAGTAACGGTAGTTCGAACTAGGAAGCCTAGTTCAAACTACCTAGTTCGTGCCCAGTGTAGCCGCGCGGCACAGGGTTCGAACGAGCAGGGATTTAAAAATGGTGGAGCCCCGCTTATGCAAATGAAGCCTGGGAAATTCAAATCCCAGGCTTCATTTGCAATTGAGGTATGCCTACATTACCCTCCTAGTTCGAATTAGGAGGGTAGCGTAGACATACCCTTAGAGACTAAGGCTATGTTTAGACTGCAGGCTTCTTTCGGAAGAAGCTTTTCCAAAAAGAGATCTTCCAAAAAAAGTCTTCTGAAAGAGAGCGTCCACACAGCAAAAACGCATTGAAAAAAGATCTGCTGTTTCGACAGATAGCATACATACTGAAAGGACGCTCTCTCTCATGTAAGCTGTGATTACTATGGATGGAGCGGCCACCAGGGCACCTGTGCTTTTTCCTCTTTCTTCTTCTTCCAAAAGAACTCCCTCTTTCCCGTCCACACATGCCCTTTTCTGAAAGAGCTCTTCCAGAAAAAGGCTTCTTCCTCGTAGAAAGAGGTTTGCCAGTGTCGGAAAAACCCCTCTGTTCTTTTGATTTACTTTCAAAAAAAACACGATTGCAGTGTGGATGTTACTCGGGTTTTATCGGAAAAATGGCTGTTTTTCCAACAAAACTCTGTAGTGTAGACATGTATTAGGGCATAAGCTTTTGTGGGTAATTTATTAGTCTCTAGGGGTATGTCTAGACGACATCCCTCTGGTGACAGAGGGATGTAAGTTAGACATTCCGAAATTCCAAATGAAGCGGGGATTTACATATCCCGTGCTTCATTAGAATAAAAACGGCCGCCACTTTTTGCCGCTGCAGCAATTTGCGGGCAAAAAGCAGCAGTCTAGATGGGGATCGGTCGACAAGGAAAGCCTTTTCCAACCGATCCTATAAACCTCATTGCACGAGGCATAAGGGATCAGTCAGAAAAGGCTTTCCTTGTCGACCGATCCCCCGTCTAGACTGCTGCTTTTTGCCGGCAAATTGCCACCACAGCAAAAAGCGGCAGCCATTTTTATTCTAATGAAGCATGGGATATTTAAATCCCCGCTTCATTAGCAATTTCGGTACGTCTAATTTACATCCCTCTGGAGACAGAGGGATGTAGTCTAGACATACCCTAAGGTGCCACTGGACTCCAGTGTTTTATATTGATATAATTAGTCCGTTTAACCTAGCAGCCCAAACTCCGTCAACTGGGGCTGACTGCTAGGGTCCCAACTACTCTCCTGATTACTCAAATTTTTGATGGTCTGATCTGGCCTCAGTCCCAATGGGATCAGATAAATAAAAAACCTGCACTTAGGAACCCCGGTTAACAAAATGGAGAAGCAAAAGACTCTCTGTAAAATGGCAAACACCGTGTTTTTCCACAGCAAACAGCTTTCTCAGCTCCCTGATTCTAAGGAAAGGCAGCGCTCGTGAAGGTTTGAACTCTCAGGCCACTGGTTATGATTTTTTATTTATGACACACCACAGACCTTCTAAACAGACTCGTCTATTTCCAGATTCAGCCGGAGTTACGCAGGCTTGGAGGGGAAAAATTAATTTCATCAAAGACTGAGTATGAGGCTTTGGATTTAGACATTACCATCTTGTTCTGTGCCAAATTAAGAGCCCTGTAGAGTCAGCGGCTGGGGTTTAATGGGAAGGAAGGGCACAGTGTCAGAGAAGAAATGGGCTGTTGTGGCCCAGCGGATGAATTTTTAGGAAATCCGATGATCCCGGAGATTTGATTGGATCAGTCTCTTTACCAACTATTGATTCTTCCTCCCCCTCCGGGGCATATTTCATATTTAATGTCTATGCCAGTCATTGATTCTGCACATTGCAATCGGAAACAGATGATTATTCACCCTCCTTTTTAAACGTATCCACAGGCTGCATGACCTAATCGGTTTGAAATAACAGTTCACTTGAAGGGCACTCGGAGAAGAAGGATGGTTTGTGATTAAGGCTCTAGGACCCGAGAGATTCAGATTCAGTTTTGGGCTCTGTGGCAGGTTTTGGACAAGTCACTTAGGTCCAGAGTGGTAGGTTAGGTGCTGTGGGCTTTGGAAAATCTTCCCTCCAGGGGTGAGTGCAGATTGGGAATTCTGGCAAAACAGGTTTCTGGAAATCAACATGTCTCATGGAGCTACAGCAGGTTTCGTGCATCTTGCAGAGAGGAGGTTTCTGGGTCAACAGAGAGACAGAGAGAGAGAGGGCGCAGCATGGGGTGATTAGGGCACAGGACTGAGCCATGGGAAATTCAAATTCAACTCCCTGCTGGGCCTGATTTGAACCGAGGGTCGCCTGCCACCCTCACCTTTTCTTACTTCCCCACTCCCACCCCATTTTTTGCAAGAGTGTTTGAAAGGTTTTTCACCCCAGTGCAAAATGAAAACAAGCTCCAAAACCTTGAAAGCGTCCACAGAACAAAAAGTTGCCGTCCGGCCATCAGATCTAGTGGCAAGCTCTGGATTGCTCCGTGCCTTGGCTTCCCCATTTGTAAGAAGATGATGTTTCCTTTCTCCCACTCTTGCCTGTGTTGTCTCTTTACATTGCAAATTCTTTGGGGTAGGGACTCTCTTGCTAGGCACACACACCTAGGCTACGTCTACACTGGCGGGTTGTTGCTCCAGAAATATGCAAATGAGGCTAAGCGTGGAATATCGCCAAGCCTCATATGCATACCGAATGAGCCGCCATGAGGCTCTTGTGCCAGAAAGAGCGTCTACACTGCCCCTTCTTGCGCAAGAAAAACCCTCTTGCGTGATGCCGCTACGCTGATTATTTTCAGAAATAACGGCATTGCGCAAGAGGGTTTTTCCTGCACAACAATGCTGGAAGCTGCTTGGCAAGCAATTCCAATTCTTCCTTTTGGGTGGGGAGGATAAATGCCTGCTAGTATGTAGAAATGAAACCTGGATGCTTTTAATTCTTGTGTGCTGCTCCTTTACATTTCTAAGCACCCTGCCTGTAACCATTTCCATTCTCAGTGCTGCGGCACGCTCATGCATGCTATGCTCACTCTTCAGGGGACTTTACTTTTGTTCTTTCTTTACCGTGACTTTTTAAAAATCTACCAAAGGTCCATCTAGCCCAGGATCCTCTTTTCCCAGCAGTGGCCAATGCCAGATGCCCCAGAGGGAGTGAACAGAACAGGTAACTATCACACGATCCTTCTCCTGTCATCCATTTCCAGCCTTTGACAAACAGAAGTTAGGGACACCATTCCTACCCATCCTGGCTAATAGCCATTGATGGACCTAACCTCCATGAATTGATCTAGTTCTTTTTTGAACCCTGTCGAAGACCTAGTCTTCACATCATCCTATGTCAAGGAGTTCCACAGGTTGATTGTGCTAAACCATCTAAGCATCACTCATTCCGTGGCCAAATAAAATTGGAAAACTTTGCCTTATTGCAAGGGGAGTCACCTGGCCACTCCCTACCAACCACTGCTAGCACTTAAGGACAAAAGGCAATTTGCACAGGACCGCCTGGACACGGAGGCCTCCCAGCCTTGGAGTTCCCCTTGAGGGCTTTCCACGGAAACATTTAAACACACAAAGTGTTCCCTATTCCACGTCTGATTATACACACACAAGTAACACATACACCGAAATAAGAGAAACAGATCCAGCGGATTAGGACATGAAGGTTGATAGGTTACATGAAGCAATTTGTCCAATGCACCTTTGCATTCTGTATATTTATGACCATATGAGGGGAAGGGGCAACTGTCACCCCCCCCCATTTCTCATTTAAGAGGATGCTGCACATAATTTCAGGGGCGCAACAGTGAAGTTACTGAGAAACGAAGTGCTGCTCTCCTGTCTACTATTTCTGACAGGTAGGATGATGGGCGCACGGGGATGATACCCATTTTAAGGGCCTGGGGCAAAGGAGGATGCTGCAAAGCTCTCAGTCCATGCCCCAGCCTTCCCTCTTTAGGCACCACCTCTCTCCCCCTCCCCACCAGTTGGTTTCTCCTTGCAATTTCTACCCCTCCCCCCCATCCCTGTACCCCTTCTGCAGCTTTCCTGATTTTTTTTTTTTTTTTAAAGAAAAGCCGGCGCGTCAGCTAAAGAAAAAGGCAGCCCCTGCCAACAGGAGCCTGTCAAGGGCATTTTTTCAGCAAAGCCACAGCCTGTCAGCAAAGACATCGGGGAGGATCTCCTTGATGTCTCTGTTGAATGGGGGAGATGTATGGCAGTGACTTAAACAGGTCATGCTGTCTGGCGGCTGGCTCTCCGCAGATGGAGCGCGGGCTCGGGGCTCCAGCTCGCACGGTACAGCCTGTTTTTCTCCCGGCCTCACACGAGCCTGCTTGACATGAATTATTTTCGTTTTCTAGATCTGTTGCACATGCCTGGCTGCTGTTGGGTTTGTTGCATTTCCTGCTGGCTACGCCCCCCGGGCTCCTTCCACTTGCCACGCACAGCAAGAGCCGGCCGGATTGGTGCAAAGAGAGGGAATTGTGGCTTTTATGAGACAAGCATCCTCGGGGAAGGGGGTAGGGGGGAATCCCCCTGCTTCTGAAAGGGCAAAGGAACCGGATCGGAAAGAGGCAGGCGAAGCTCCACTCCCCGAGATCAGGCAGCAGCTGCCAGTCCACCGGCCTTTTTTACTCAATGCTACCAATTGTCTCTCACCCCAATTGACTTGCTTTATTCTAGGCACTGCCTGGGGTGGCACATCAGCTGCCTTCCCTTCAGCTTGCAGCTGCTGCCCGAGAGCCGAGGCGTTGGCCACGGAACACAGGGTGGGCGCTCGGCCACTCGGCCACAGGCTTCAGGGTCTTGCAAGGGGCTCTCTCGCCCCAGGAGTGGCCCTAGATGCTCTGCCGGCAACTGACACCCTAGGCAAGATGCACGATTGGACCCCACGCCTCCAAAGCCCTCAACGGCCATTTTTCTTGGCGTCTTAAGCGACCGCCTAGGTCACCCGTATTGACAGGCTGCCACTGTCTCCATCATTCCTCCAGAACTTCTGCACTGCCCCGCCCGCAGCCCTGCTGCTCCAACGTCCCCTGACTTGCGCCCCTCGGATGCTGCCTGCCCTCCACCGCCTCTTGAACCTCTCCCAGCCTTGGGCATGCAACGCACCCGGTTCTCAACCTGCGCGCCTAACCCCGGATCTCCCACTCTGTGCCTCCCCATCCCACCAGCTCTCCAAAACCTACCAGGCTGCCTGTTTTCAGCCGGTCTTCCAAAACTCAGATTCCTTCCTGGGCCAGAAGAAATGTGAAAACAGCCTTAGGGGACAGGCCCGAGTTACAGAGCAAGCAAGACAGGAGAGAAAGGGTAGGAATAAATGGTAAATTTTCAGAATGGAGTGGGGTAACTAGTGGTGTTCCCCAAGGGTCAGTCTTGGGACCAATCCTATTCAACATATTCATAAATGACCTGGAGAAAGGGGTAAACAGCGAGGTGGCAAAGTTTGCGGACAATACTAAATTGCTCGAGGTAGTTAAGACCAAATCAGACTGTGAAGAACTTTAAAAAGATCTCACCAAACTAAGTGACTGGGCAACAAAATGGCAAATGAAGTTTAATGTGGATAAATGTAAAGTAATGCACACTGGGAAAAATAACTCCAACTATACATATGATGGGGGCTAATTTAGCTACAACTAATAAGGAAAGAGATCTTGGAGTTATCCTGGATAGTTCTCTGAAGACGTGCATGCAGTGTGCAGCGGCAGTCAAAAAAGCAAACAGGATGTTAGGAATCATTAAAAAAGGGATAAAGAATAAGACAGAGAATCTTATTACCCTTATATAAATCCATGGTATGCCCACATCTGGAATACTGCGTACAGAGGTGGTCTCCTCATCTCAAAAAAGATATACCGGCATTAGAAAAGGTTCAGAGAAGGGGAACTAAAATGATGAGGGGTTTGGAATGGGTCCCATATGAGGAGAGATTAAAGAGACTGGGACTTTTCAGCTTGGAAAAGAGGAGACAAAGGGGGGATAGGATAGGGGTCTATAAAATCATGAGTGGGGTGGAGAAAGTGAATAAGGAAAAGTTATTGACTTGTTCCCATAATACAAGAACTAGGGGCCACCAAATGAAACTAATGGGCAGCAGGTTTAAAACAAATAAAAGGAAGTTCTTCTTCACACAGCGCACAGTTAACCTGTGGAACTCCTTGCCTGAGGAGGTTGTGAAGGCTAGGACTAGAACAGGGTTTAAAAGAGAACTAGATAAATTCATGGAGGTTAAGTCCATCAATGGCTATTAGCCAGTATGGGTAAAGAATGGTGTCCCTGGCCTCTGTTTGTATGAGGATGGAGATGGATGGAGGAGAGAGATCGCTTGATCATTACTTGTTTGATTCACTCCCTCTGGGGCACCTGGCACTGGCCACTGTCAGCAGACAGGGTACTGGGCTGGATGGACCTTTGGTCTGACCCAGCATGGTCGTTATGTTCTTATGTGAGCCTGGCTTCCTACTCTCCCTGTCACATGACGTGCAGTTCTCCATCAGCCGGGTGTAGCCAGGAACACGATCCTCTCCTTTCTTTGTAGCATTATAGACTAGCAAAGTACTGGCCCAGGGTAACCAGGCGGTAAAATACCCTGCCTCTAGCCTGGCACCTGATTTTTCTAATGTTGGGCCCAAAGGAGCTATCAGACTTATTGGCAGCAGGATGGCAAGTCCCGAAGTCCTTGCATCGCCAGGCTCCCAAGTGGCATGACTGTACCTTGTCTCTGAAGCTGGGAGACCCTCCCTGTTCTCTGCCATCACGGGCCCTTTTCACCCACTAATCCCCCTGCTCCTCTCCTTCCTGTCCGACGGTTCCCGCCTCACCTCTACAGTTACTTATCCTGTTATCGGATTCCTTTTCTTCTTCACCCAGCGCTCCCGCGCCCGATAGTCATCTCCGTGCTTTCTGTTGACGTACAAAGCACGATTGCTAATTTGAAGCTACCCTCTTCTCCCCGATTTACACTCTATGATTAATAATCCCTTTGCTCTCTTGGTAATGCTGTACCACTAATAAGATTAAAACATATCTCCCTCTCCCAGCACCGATTCATACCGCTGATTTACCATTACTTCTCAGCGACTACAGAACGGACGCGCATGGCTGTTACCTTAATCCCTATCCATCTCCGAGCCGCAGAGAAATAACGGCTAATTAATACCTTTCTGTCTCCCAACTGCTTCCAGATATGACTGGTGATCAATATTCATCTGGCACCATGCCAGTGATCCGAATGGCTGATACTTAACTCGCAGCTCTGCTCACTCTTGATATTACTTTCTCTCTGCAAAGCCATTTGCTTTTCTTTACCTTGGTTTTATTTTCCCCTAAGAACCCTTCTTTTGTAGGGCAGGCAGAGGGTCTTCTTGCACTCCTGTTTTTGCCCCCGCAATACCTCCTAAACTCACTGCCCTGTGTCACCGGAATCCAGCTGGGGAGTAGGTTTATCGCTGGTTTCACTTCACATGGGTTTGGGGCCAGCTGTTTGCAAACCTCAACCAGGAACAAGTGCAGCGGGCAGCGAAGCCGGTTCAGCTCCTTTGTACTGTCCCTTCCTCCTGTCCCAGGACTCTCCCTCTTCTCTTGGTCGGTCTGCTACGGCGGCAGCTCGCAGGAATGGACTATATAGCTAACCTTCCGGTATGTTTCTGGGCACAATTTAAGGTCTTCGTTATGACCTATAAAGCCTTAAATGAGTTGGGTCCGGGGGTATCTGAAGGACTGTCTTTTCCCATACGAACCTGCCTGAGGATTGAGGACAGCTGGGGTGGCTTCGCTTCATGTTCCCCCACTTGTGGAGATAAGATTAACATCTATGCGGAACAGGGCTTCTCAGCTTTTGCTCCCGGGCTGTGGAATTCTCTTCCTCGGGATAGTCGCCTGGCGCCAACACTAGCGTTGTCTCGGCATCAGGCAAAAGCCACCTTTTTTATTCGTGCTTTTATTAATGTTTGAGTTTGTATGTGTGTGTTCCTCCTCTCTCTGTGTTTTTAGCTGGTTATGTCCTTCTGGAGTCTCGTATTTTAAATTTTTATATATATTTGTATTTTGTTTGTAAGCCACCTTGAATATTTTAAATAGAAAGGGGGGGGGGATATTTAAATAAATAAATTAATAAACAAACCAACCAACCGTCAGGCTTATTCAGAGGCTGGGCAGCTGACCACCTGCCACATCGATGGGCTGACTGGATGGCCACGCTGCCCTGGCATCCTCCAGAGAAAGCGGCCAGGTAAGACCCTTCCTGACACCCTCCCCCCCCCCACCTATTCCAACCCCAGGATAGGGCTTTCAGGGGCAAACTGCCCCCCTACTGGAGAAGCAAGCCTCAGCAGGCTCTGCCAGGGCCTACAGTTGCCTCGCCACTGGTCCCTTGCCTTCTTCGGGGGCATGAGACACTTAATGCAGGTTGAACCTCGCTGGTCCCGCACTCTCAGTACTGACCCGTCTCAGAGGAAGGATTTTGCCGGACCGAGGGAGGTCATATCTGGCTCCGCTGCTACTGGCTCCCCCCAGCCCTGGCAGGCCCCCCTCCTTTGCTGCCTGCTGGCTCCCCCACCTCATTCCCTGCTATGCTGGCCCGCCCAGCTCCCAGCATGCCATGCTTCTAGCCCCGCCAGATTGTGCCTGGCTGCCCAGATGCAGCGCGCTAAGCAGCCCAGCTGTCAGCCCTCCACTAGAACTCTCTGGTCCTGGAATATCCCTGGTCCTGCTGGACGGCGGATGTTTTCCGACCAGGGAGCCCTGGATTACAGAGGTTCAACCTACATACGATAAATAGCCGCCCTCTATTGCTTTTATGTGCTTTCCAGCGGCAGATCTCAAAAGTGTTTTGCGAAGGTGGTCAGCATTACGTGCGTTGAGATCTATGCATCAAAAAAGGTTACATAAGAATGAGGCATCAGCAGCAGTTCCCATTTTACAGACAGAAAAACTGAGGCAGAGGTTCCCCTCCACCCCTTAATCCTGTATCCTAATCTTTATTTCCAGCTGTAGAACAAAGATTTTGGCCAAATTCTCCTCCCTCTAACTCTGGTGCAGCCTCCTTGACGTCACTGGAGTTACTCCGGTATTGCCGGGAGGAGAATTTGTCCGTTGGTATTTCGGGCTGCAGTATCTGGGGTAGGGATGTTAAAATTAGATTCGTCAACTAATCGAATAGTCGATGGCATTTCCATCGATGAGTCGATTAGTCGATAAGGACTACCACAGCATTCCGCCTTTGAAATGTACAAGCGTTCCAGAGGGGAGACTTGTGCATTTCAAAGTTGGAACAGTGCTGCTGCGCCCCTGCCTCCTCCCACGGGGCTGGAGCTGGAGCTGGGAGAAACCGGCTCTTAAGCCAGCTCCTCCCAGTACCTCCTCCACTACCCCTGCCCCTTTGCTGCCTCTGATAGAGGCAGCAAGGGGCGGAGTGACTAGTCGACTAGTGTGTTGACTGTCTGATAAGCTTTTGCTTATCCAAGGGGGGGAGCTGTTTCCCAGTCACCAGTCTACATAAAGGGGCTCCCTCCTCAATACCCATCAACCCTAGAGGTCTCTCCCCCTGCCAGACCTAACGCCAGACTCCATTCCACACTGGGAGACAAGCCATGCCTCTTCCTTTACCATGCTCCCTCGTCTCCTTCCAGAGGCCGTCTCCTTTCCATCAATCACCAGGGCTGTTCTGGGGGACCAAGGGGTCTTCTGGGGGAATCTCTTTTGAGGACTATGTGAGCTACTTGGGGCAGGAGAAGAGGGATGTGTTCTCTTTAGGGTCATGCCAACCTGCCACCTGTTGCTCCTACCCTGCCCTACTCTCCGCCCTTTTGGGGTACTCCAACCTATATATTTCTGGACCTTGCAGAAAGATCCAACGTGGCTCAGGAGAGAGCCAACATTAAAGGTTAAGAGTCTAGAAAACATGAGCTATGAGGAAAGGCTGAAGGAATTGGGCTGGTTTAGTTTAGAAGAGAGAAGATTGAGAAGGGACGTGATAGTGGTTTTCAAGTATCTAAAAGGGTGTTACAAGGAGGAGGGGGAAAAATTGTTTTCCTTGGCCTCTGAGGACAGGACAAGAAGCAATCGGCTTAAATTGCAGCGAGGAGGTTGAGGTTGGACATTAAGGAAAACTTCCTAACTGTCAGGGCGGTTAAACACTGGAATAAATTGCCTAGGGAGGTTGTGGAATCTCTATCACTGGAGATATTCAAGAGCCGGTTAGACAGACACCTGTCAGGGATGATCCAGTGCATGCTTGGTCCTGCTGTGAGGGCAGGGGACTGGACTCGATGACTAGTGTTCTAGGAACATCCTGAAAAGCAGCCATGCCGCCTCCCTCACAATCCAAGCACTGGTTCACACCCTGCCAGCTCTACAACCGATGTGGGCTGCAATCCGGTGCATGCAGCCTGCGGCTTTAAAGACAACAGCGGCAGAGGGGAGAGAAATTTAAAAACACACACACACAGACACACACACGCACACACACGCACACACAGCCTCTGATCTGATGGATGTGGCAGGGGAGAGCTGACGCTCTGCTTTTAATAAAACATAACGAAGCGTAGGATCGTAAAATATTTCCGTTAATTCAGTGCTCCCACGAGGGTGGGTAATAGCGGCTTGGTAATGCGGTAGGCTTTCCTAGCAGCTGGCCGAGACAGGGCTGCTGCTGGTGCAGCGAGCAGCCTGCCTGCAGGCCCATGTATTTATGAGTGCGCTATTGCTGGGCATGCCCAAAGGCTGTCGTGGCAGTGACGGCTCTGTAGGAGGCAGTACTAGACACAGGCCGGGTAGAAGCCTCTGGCCCGCAGCGCGAGGGACTGAGCTCGCAAGCATTTCAGACACCGGTACCGCGAGCTCTCGGTCTTTGTACCGCACTAGCGCCACAGGGGTCCTGGGCCAAAGGCGGGGCTCAGCGGTACCACAGCAATATAAATAACGGTGTCCCGCGTTATTTATGCCACTGCTGGTATTTAACAGGAAACGTTCACCAGGCACTAAGGGAGGCGGGTGCCTACCTGCCCTTCGTGCTGCCAACGCCGCCTCTTTCAGTACGGATCCCTCCTTCCCCGAGCGGCGCAGGGAAGTGCAGGCAGCTCTCATAGATGCACACGAGGCAGGAGGAGGAAGGATTGCTGGCGAGAGGAGCCAGCTGGACCATCCTCCAAGTAGCCCAGCCAAGCCCACCCTCTCCATCACTGCGGCTCCGGACTCCCCACTAGGGAGGGACAACATGGTTCCCTTTCCAAAGCTCCCTGACCCCTTTACCTTCCCTGCGGAGATCACCAAGAAAGGGAGGATGGGTGCTCATCAGGGCGGTGAGTTTTGTTCCCTAGATACCTGCCCACGCCCAGCTGGTCTGAGGCTGCGTACACGCGTGATCTCCTCATCTCAAAGATGATATACCGACATTAGAAAAAGTTCAGAGAAGGGCAACTAAAATGATGAGGGGTTTGGAACGGGTCCCATAGGAGGAGAGATTAAAGAGACTGGGTCTTTTCAACTTGGAAAAGAGGAGACTAAGGGGGGATAGGATAGAGGTCTATAAAATCATGAGTGGGGTGGAGAAAGTGAATAAGGAAAAGTTATTTACTTGTTCCCATAATTTAAGAACTAGGGGCCACCAAATGAAACTAATGGCAGCAGGTTTAAAACAAATAAAAGGACGTTCTTCTTCACACAGTGCATAGTCAACCTGTGGAACTCCTTGCCTGAGGAGGTTGTGAGGCTAGGACTAGAACAGGGTATAAAAGAGAACTAGATAAATTCATGGAGGTTAAGTGAAAAAATGGCCATCAGCCCGGATGGGTAAGGAATGGTGTCCCTAACCTCTGTTTGTCAGAGTGTGGAGATGGCTGGCAGGAGAGAGATCGCTTTATCGTTACTTGTTTGATTCACTTCCTCTGGGACACCTGGCATTGGCCACTGTCGGCAGACAGGATATTGGGCTGGATGGACCTTTGGTCTGACCCAGTGTGGCCGTTCTTATGAGACTGCCCATTCCAACATACTTACCATTAGGTGGTCAGGACTTTCAACCATGGCCAAGCTGAGTCTTATCCCCACACCCAGCTAAAAGGCTCTTGCATCCTGTTGCTGACAGTGAATCCATCCTCCCCAGGCAACACAGCTCACGTGAAAGTACTTTGCGCCTAGCCTTGTGGAATAACCTCAGCTCAGGATGGGTGCAGTTACCACCTCAGGCTCCTCCAAGAACCACCTCCGACCCCATAACAAATCATCGCATCCTGCAGCTGGAGAAAAGCCCACCAGTTGGATTACATTGCACCATCCTTGTGGCATGAGAGGACTAGAGGTGGTCAGAAGGTTTCTGCTGAGACAATTGTTCCCACCAAAAAATAACCAGAAAGTCTGTGTGAAGTTGTACGATATTTTTGATGACCTTTCACTTAGGAAAAATAGTTGGGGCGGGGGGAACCATTTTGAAAATGTCAAAGTGTTCCCATTTTGTCATTTTTCAGGATGAAGAATGTTGAGATTTGAATTTGATAGGAAAAAATTCAAGGTATGTAAAAGGGCCAGAATTAAAATGAAACATTTTGATTGACACAAAAAGGAATTTCTGGACCAAATTTTGTTTTTGTGAAGAACTTCAGAAGTTTGGGGTTTCTTACAGGTTCAGGATGAACGAACTTTTCAAAAAAAAAAAAATCTCAACTTTTTCCCCTGGGCAGAAAGTCTATTTTCTGATCATCTCTCGAACATCAGGGGGGTTGGTCACCTAACTCCCTTAAGCCAGGTCTACACTAGGAAACTATTTCAGAATTAGTACATTCGACTTAACTCCCAATTTAAAAAAAAAAAAAAAAACAACTAGCAAGTCCACACTACCGGGAAGCCTCGAAATTAGTCCGAGGCAGGCTCTGTTAACGTGGATGCACTACGTCAGACTTAGAGCCGAAAGAAGCACTAAGGAGTGATTCGTTTGAATTACTCCGGGAAGCAGTCATTTCGAAATAGCGGGACTGGTGTCTCCTTACTACCGTTATTTTGAAATAGCTATTCTGGAATTAGAGTTACTCCTGATGAAAAGCAGGAGTACAAAAGTCTGAAGTCTGTTATTTTGAAACTAGCCAATTAGCCCGTCATAAAACGGGATTTTCAGGTCTTCTCTCCTGAGTTCTCTCGCTCTGTCTCTCTCTCTTCCTACTGCCTCCCCCCCTCTCAGCTCTCCTCCGCCTCCTGCCTCTCGCTCTGTCTCTCTCTCTCTCTTCCTACTGCCTCCCCCCCTCTCTCTCAGCTCTCCTCCACCTCCTGCCTCTCTCTCCGTCTCTTCTCCCCCTCCTGCCTCTCACTCTCCCTTTCTCTTCTCCTGCCTCTCTCCCCGCTCCCCCTTCCATTCCCCCCCCCCCCCACTGTGGCACTTCGCTGAGTGCTGCCTGCTCATCCGGGCTGCCGCGAGGGAGGGGGTCAGGGCGGTGACATCAGCCAGCCCCACGGCTCCCCGGACACCCACCTGCCAGCACTGCTTCCCTCCGCCCTTCCTCCCGGCCACCCCATCCTCCCCTACAGCCCCCGATATCCCCCCAGCTCTGCTTCCTGCCCCCCTTCCCGCCAGCCCCGCCCCCTTTCCCCCCACCTCCGTGGTGCGCTGCACTGCTCCCAGCTGAGCAGTGCTCAGGCCGCGTCCCAGCAGGGGAGCAAGCAGCCCTTTGGGGTCCATGCTCCCCACGCAGGGAGGGGAAGGGGGCAGGGCTGGCCAGAAGGAGGGTGGAAAACAGAGCTGGGGGGGGGGAAATCGGGGGCTGTAGGGCTGGAGGGGAGAATGGGGGGCCGAAGGAAGGGGGGAGGGAAGCAGCGCAAGTGGGGGGGGTCTCTGGGGGGCTCTGCGGCCGCTTGCCACCATGGAGCGAGGGGAAGGGGGGCGGGGCGCTGATGTACACGGCCAAGGGGTGTGGCCGTGTACGTCAGTGTTACAGACACTGGGCTACTGTATTTTGAAATAACTGTCTGGGTGGTGTGGATGCTCCGCTTATAAATTCGACCTGGGGGGGGAGGGTTATTTTGAAATAAAGCCCTAGTGTAGACTAAGACACTGATTCCTTCTGAAGTCTCAGCCTATGCGATTTTCCCAAAGTCACACCGTTAAAGTGGCAGAGTCAGGATATTAATCCAGGGATCCCAAAGACATTTTTGGATCCTAGTGGTTTGATTCCTAGGAGGCTCCTAGAGGCATTTCCTTTGGGGTCCCAGATCTGGGAAGTTCCGTCCTACATGGGATAACTATGACGTCATGTTGAAAGAGCAACAGGTCCCCCCACCACCAAAACACAAAGAGACAGTCAATGGCAGATCAAGATGGGAATAGATAAAAAGCGGGACATGATCGCACAGGAACCTCTATTCCAGCCCAATATATCCCCCCTCTTCCCTTCCTCTCCTGTGTCTGTCTCTCTCGGCACACTGTGGCAGAAGCGATTAACATTTCTGGTATCTCTGTGTTCAAAATCTTGCTGCATCTGCTTTGTCCTACATTGCGCACTAAATATAGCCATTAAATATGCTCTCTCCTTTCCGAGAGAGATAACATTGTTTAAATAAGCCCTTTAAATTTTAAAGAGTTTGGGTTATTTTCTCTCTGCGGGAAGCTTTTAGCAGCAAGCACAGACAGCCGGGTGCGGGGAGGTGGGTACCTCTGACAACTGCAGAACACATCCACTCTTCCCAAGAACTCAGAAGCCGCTGGAAGGTAACTCAGCAACATCCTATTACCTGTGCTTCATCAGCCTGGGAGAAAACCCACCCGTTACCCTCCTAGCCTTCCCGGCTGCCCAGAAGTGCGTCTACACTGAAAATATCCCTTCTCCCCCCCAGCCCCCAACAGCGAGTCTCGGAGTCTGGGTCCGCAGACGACGGCTCAGGCTACAGAACTAAAACCAGCGCTGTCGGTTGTTTCTGCCGGCGGTGGAGCAGGTCTCAGATCCCATACGGGAGTATCTACACTTCTATTTTAATCACCACTTCCTGAGCCCAGGTGTGTAGGCCCCTGATTTGGAGATTCGCTGTCACAGGTGGGCTTTTTTTCCCCATCTTCCAATGTAGACCCTCCCTAGAGATCAGTTTCACCCCCCCCCATGTTTTAGCTAAGGGCCACATTGCTCCATCCCACCCCATCTGCCCATCCAGTGCAAGTCAACAGCACCAACCTGTAACTTGCATGGGATTTTGTACCTTCAGAGCCCCCCCCCCCCCAGATTTCAGTCTTCACCCCTCTGTATGGGTGTTTCTCCCCCATTTCACAGATGGGGAAATGGAGGCACAGAGCTTATGACTGGGATCTGCAGTAGGAACCAAGGACGTTAGTCAATCAAACCCCATTGATGTTCACAGGGCTTGGTGCCTAACTTCCATAGGCTCTTCTGAAAAAACCCTCATTCGGTGACATTGTGGCAGAATCAGGATATTAATTCAGGGATCCCAGTCACATGCTGAAACCATTAGACCCCACTGCCCCTCCAGCGAGCCACTGATTAGTGCTAAGTGAAGCCATTCTCATTCATGGCCTTTGAGTTCCGATATCTGAGAAGCTCAGTCCACCGACAGACGCCAGGGGCTTCCCCTCCTCCTACCACGATACCGCTCCTGACCGCCCGCTCTGAAAATGCAGAAGGTGCCGAATTGGGCAGTTCCTCACTGAGATCCCAAATCTGCTGTGACGTGGAAACTCTTCGCCATTGGCTTTAGGGCTGAGGAAGTGGCCAGCTGCTGCTGAAGCAGTTCTGGGCCCCAGGGCAGAACATTCAGTGCCCTCCCCCCCCCCGTGTACACAAGCTGCACCCACATGCAGTGGAGCCAACAAACTTACAGGGCCACTAGGCAAAACATGGGGACTGGCTCCTCCTGGAAGGGGCGGGGCCTCAGGCAGAAGGGGCGGGGCTGGAGCAGCTAGCCCTCACAGCCAGAGCATCTACATGCCTGCCTGGGAGAACTGCCAACTGTCTATTCATATAAACCTCAAGACCCTTGCCCCGCCCCTTCCCTAGGCCTTGCCCTGTTCCACCTCTTCTCTGATGCTCCACCCCCATTCACTCCATGCCCCTCCCTGCATTGCTCACTCTCCCCGCCCCCTCCAGGATGGGCAGAGGTTTAGGATGCAGGAGGTGGTGTGGGGGAGGGCATTTACCTCGGACGGTTACCAAAAACGACCAGCATACCCCTCTGGCAGCAGCTCCTAGGCACCGCCCCTACAGCTCCCGCTGGCTGCGCTTCCTGTCCAATGGGAGCTGCGGAGTCAGCGCATGGAACCTTCCCCGCAGGGGCCACAGGGACAGTACCACTTCCAGGAGCAGCATGCAGCTATGGAAAAGCTGGAAGTCTGTCACCCTGCTACACTTCCGACAGTGGCAATGCCTGGGACCCCCTCCCAAGCCCTTTTAACCTTCCCCTCACATCAGCAGGCCTCTGATGGAGTCTTTCACTGTGCTACTGCAGGTTGAATACTGCGTGGTCCTGTATTTCCTAGAACAGCAGCTGTCGTTTGCACATCACAGCTATAATTACGGCAAAGTATAGCCTCTCGCTGTCAGAAGGAAATAACGATCTGCAGCACGTTTGCCCATACTAAATGTTTCAAAATACCTTCTTACAAAGAAAAATCCCAGACCAAACCAAAAACAATCAAAAAAACCCCACACCATCAAGACACAAATATAGTAAAAAGCTGCATCACTTACTGCTTCTGAAAACATTAGCTATGAAAAGTCTTTCCAAGAGACAGTTCTGAGTGGAGATTAAATGGGGGTGTTGTTTGCCGTCTTTGGAAATTCAGGACTAGCGTTCCAAAACCCTTTACCCTGCCTGGCACGCGCCAAAAAACTAGCTGCTTTTTCTGGCATCTATATACCACATCCTTCTATGCATTTCCAGTCTGCCTCACGGATCATGTCAACACCTATTTTATTAAGTACAGGCAGTCCCCGGGTTACGTACAAGATAGGGACTGTAGGTTTGTTCTTAAGTTGAATTTGTATGTAAGTCGGAACTGGTACATATTGTAGGGAAAACTCTAGCCAAACATTTCTCCAGAGCTCAGTTTTATTCTCCCACACCTCACTTCCCTCAGTCTTTTATTCTCAAGCTGAGGTGTCTGCTGAGAAAAGCCGCTCCGCGTCTCCCTGGTCTGCTGGGGGGACCCAGCAGACCAGGAAGACACGGAGCGGCTTTTCTCGCCACGGAGGACGCGGGCGGTGGGACCGCGGTGCGTCTCGGCGGTCTGCTGGAGGGGGGGGCACAGCTAGTGCAGGGTTGCCTCACCCCATTTGTAAGTAGGGATCCGATGTAAGTCGGATCCATGTAACCCGGGGACTGCCTGTACTGTTTTGCATCAGAAGCTCTGCAGGCACTTCACTATCATTAGTCCCATTTCAGAGGTACAGAAATGGAGGCACAGAGAGACGTCACTAGCCTGAAGTGACCCACCAGGTGAGTGGCAGTCTGGGAATACAACCCAAGTCTCCTAGAACCCACTCCCACTTCAGCGCTCTATCCACTAGGCCAAACTGTCTAATTATATATGTCCCCCTCCCCGCAACGCATAAACTATGCTCTTACTACACAGATGCTGTCTACTCAACCTCCGACTCTCCTGCAACCCCACTCTCCCTGAGTGAAATAACCATCACTAATAGATACAGACCCAAGCCTTGCCCTCCCTCCCCCACACTTCTGCCATAGTTGGTGGGGGGGGGGGGGGGGGGAGAAAGAATAATCGCTCAATCTCTGACTAGGTTGTTCACAGACTCATCCCCTACTGTGAACATTTATGATGGTGGGACTTAGAGGCCAGCCAGGAACGAGGACCGAATGTGCTAGGAGCTGCACAAACACATTGTGCTCCCCCTACAAACTGCACATCCTGCACTAAGGAATGCAGTCTCCCTCCGGATGGGCAGGGGGCTGGATCGCAGCACTGCATGGCTGAATAGCCGCTCTGAGCGCCTATGGATCCTAGCTGCAGGTCACAATACTCAGTGTCATTCTCGGACACACACTATGGCTGTATCTTATTCCAGCTAGAGGACAAAGGAGTTGACAAAGACTTGAAATATTCTTGAATGACATGGTAAAGCTGCCAGGCTCCTGGAGTGTCCTGCTGGAGGGGAGACAGACAGAGAGGGGTTTCCCCTAGTGGCTGCACACAGGGAAAATAAAGGACCTACTAATGCTGCCAGTTAAGGGAACTTTCTTCTAGCTCAAGCAGTAAAGACCAGCAGTTTGGAGATCACTGAAGATTTTTCCCCCTAATCCTGACTCTGCAGACGTTCTGATTGCATCTACTGGCCCTCGCGTTGCAAGCTACGGCTGATGCCGCAGGGCGGCCCAATGAGACAAATTAATATGATTTGCAGGAATTCATTCTGTATTTTCAGATTTTCAAATGAATCCCTCCTTCTGCTCCCCCAAAATGTGTCCAAACCAGAATGCCCAGTTCCAAACCTCCTGACTCCAGATATACTTTGGAGAGCTCTGGATTGGGAGCTGGCTCTGAATTATTCGGCTCACCTCTTCTCAGGAACAAGCCTGCCCAAACACCCTGAAAACAAAGACGACCCCAGAGAAGTTCATGGCCAACCTCCATGACTCTCATATTCGGGCTGCTTTGTTTTAATAACTTCTACATTCCAAGAAGCAGTTTAGCGAAGGAATTAATTGGAGACTGGCTCAAAATGGCAAAGATTTCAAACAACATTTTGTGCTTTGGAGTAAAGACTCCTCTAAGACCAATTTGATTATTAGCACTTTGGAACCTTTTTCTTCTGTGTTGGTACAATGCCTACCGCATGGCCTGCCTGGACTAGGGGTCCTACGTGGTACAGCGATAAAACAATAACCCTCACGAATGAGCTGCTCTAAGCCCGCGCTCGCTCGCTCTCGCTCTCTCTCGAGATGCACACTCTGGTAAGATCAGCACCTCCCCAACATGCATCCTAACACCTCTGACGTAGGGCCCTGTTAACCCCATCTCATAGCAGGGAAATGGAGACTGATATGATGAGACAGATGCTACACACCTAGCACAGTGGGGTCCTGGCCCATGAGGAGGGCTTCTAGGCAGTACTGCAATATAAACACACCCAGGGAGTCAGTAGCAAAGCCAGAAATTGAATCCAGATCTCCTGAGTCCCACCTCAGTGTCCAGTCCTTCCCGCGCCCTTCTTCACAGGGAAAGGACAGGCGGGAGAAAAAGTCAAAGCATCCTTTAAACAAGCTACAGCTAGGTGAGTGAAAACTCCTTACCCCTCCCACCGCTTCCACATTTCACAGCTGATACCAATTAGCTGCTGCTCTGTGGCAAGATTTTAAAGCCAAAAACCATTTGGTTGATCAAGAACCACAAGATGTAGGTCTTCCCCTCCCTTGTCCCTGCTCCTCTGGGCAGAAGTCACTTGGAGGGAGCAGCTTTTTAGCGCGATTATCTAGGGTGCGTCTAGGCTGCACCATAGCTCAAAAAAGAGATACACGACTTGAACCGCACCAATGGCGTATCTTCTTTCCATCTTATTTCGGAATAGCTTGTTTCGTCATTTGGCGCTGTCCACACAACACCAAATTTCAAAATAATCCGCTGTTCCGAAACATCCCTGGCTCCACGCGGAACGAGGTTTGCAGGGATGTCGGAATAACGGGCTTGCTGTGAAGACGCAGGATAGCTATTTCAGGATACTCCGGTAGCGTTGCAGTGGAGACGTAGCCCTAGTGGCCAGACGCTGGTCCTCCTGAGTCACGCTGCAAACACGCACTCAAGACGCGCTGCAACTGCAGAACAGAAATGCAGCAAGAAAGGAGAGCTGGCTCAGAGGTCACCTGATCTCTAGGAGCGGGGAGCTCCTTCCAGTGCACAGGGAATGCCTTGCTGGTCCCCCAGAGGACCACTGGTTATGGCTTTTTGAGGCCACCTCTCTGGCTAAGCACTGGAGCCTTAACCCACAGGTCCAGGGGCTGCTTGCTTCAGACAGCCTCAGGCAGTTTTCATTTATCATTCAATTTAGTGTTGGCAAAAAAGAGTCCCAGTCTGACAGGAACCCTCTGCCCCACATTGCCCCTTCCGAGGGACGTCAGACCTGACCTGGGCTGGAAGGGCCCCTACAGAGATGAGGGGAGTTTGGTCTACAGGGCCCATCCTTTGGCTTCTCTGCTGTCCACCAAGTGGTCTTAAACCCAGCAGCTGTCGGTGGACTATTTATGGTTCAAACCAGGTCAGACTTTTTAGGCCAGCTGTCAAGAGACGGGACGCCGCTCGATGGGCTGATCTGTGTGGAAGGGACATCGGCCATCACCACACTCAGCTGTCTGGCTGGATGCATCCTTTCCAAGCTCAAGCAATCAGCTCAGGAGAAGCCCTGGGTCTGGGGAAGGTCTCCCAGCATATTCTGAAGAGCAACACACTTGGGTTGTGTGGGACTGTGTGGTGGGGGGAGGAAAGAGAGAGAACCCCAGTGCCGAGACCCCGGCACTGAGAATACCCTTCCCTCACCCCTCAGGTAGGTCTGTCGGGGGGCTCTAGGTTTGGGTGCCTCAGTTGCTGAGCCGATCGCTGAGGTCAGGAAAGCACCCAGGCAGACAGCAGTTAAAGGGACAGGGAGGGGGGGGGGGAACAGACCGCTTTCCTTCTACTACCTGGCAGTGTACCCAACATCTCCCCCTTCTCCTTGGGTGGGGTGCAGAGCGCTCCCCTTCCTGCTCCTCCAATCTATTTTATCCTGCACTATCACCCCAGCCCACCTTCCTCCCACCCCCGACATTCCCCCCCAGACCCACACACCAGTTCTCCAATGCTTCTCAGCTCTGAGGGCCAACACCCTGCTGAGCCCCTACAAAACTCCATGACTACACCTCTGTCCTCACCTGCAAAAGCCGTTCGGCCGCAATAACCTCTTCCCATTCCCAAATGCCTTCTGCCTACACCCGCTGAATAGTGCCAGAGGATATGACGTAGCATTACCCTCACTGGGGGCTGTGGCAAAGGCATAAAACCCATTGGCCCTGTGACCACCAGGCAAATTTTGAACGCTGGTCTGTGGAAGCCGAAGGTGACGCAGGAGTCTACATCCTCCACTCATCTACCCCCTTTCTGACCCACCTGGAAAAAGAATGGTTATTCCTAAAGAACCAGACTCTTTAGGTAGCAATGAGCCAACGTTATAGACGGGGCTGCTATAAAATTGGTTTATAGCAGAGACCATATAGAATAATGTATCCTCTACTCACACTTCATATCAACCTACATTTATATATAGCTTATAAAAGGTTAATGGATTAATAGGCATTTTAATATATGTCTAATCAATTGTTATTGAAGTCTGTTGATAACCTTGGCTTATGACACCCAAGCATATTACAGACATCAGTAGTGCAAGCTCTACGAAGCAAGTATTAACCCTCAATAAACTATTCATAAATGTAACTTTGATCAAATAAAGTGTGGGCCATTATATAATGAAAAAGATACCACCACAGCCCATTGGTATTAATTATCTGTATTGCAGTAGTGCCGGGCACTGGAGAACTCGTGAGAGACAGCTTACGATCTAAGTAGACATGACGGACGCCAAGTGTGATGGGAAATGACAAGACCAAGGTCACACACGTGGCCTGGGAATAGAACTCACAACTATCAAGTTTCAACATAGCGCTGTACCCATTAAGCAGCGCTACCTCACATCAAAGTTCCACTTTTACTCCCCTTCTCCAGCTCATTTAACAAGGACCACCTCGTTCAAGTAATTGCTGTCTACATGCCTTTGCAATGCAACCATCAACTAATTTTTGTCTGTAAAGGAACCTACACTCATCACCATGAGAAGGAAGTGGATAAATTGGAGAGGGTTCAGAGAAGAGCCACAAGAGCAGTTAAAGGATTAGAAAACGTGCCTCACAGTGACAGACTGAGCTCCTTGAGAAAGTTGACTTAATCGCAATCCATAAGAAGCTACACAGGGAACAAACGTTTGATAATGAGCTCTCCCATCCAGATGACAAAGTCGAAGCTACCGAAACTGAGACTGGAAACAAGGTATACATTTTTAACCACGAGGGCAACTAACCATGGGAACAACTTAACAAGGGTTATGGTGGATTCTCCAGCACTAGTACTTTTAAAATCAAGATAAACTGGTTTCTAAGGCTACATCTACGCTGCACAGTTAGGCTATGTCTAGACTATAAAGAAAAGTTGGAAAAAGATACGCAGTTTGCATATCTTTTCCCACTTTTCTTTCAAAAGAGGCTTTTCCAAAATTTGGAGTGTCTACACGGCGCCAAATTTTGGAAAATCCTGCTCTTTCGAGCCATCCCTTCTTCCTCGTAAAGCATGGTTTACAGGGATGGTGAAAGAATGCATCTGCTTTTCTGAAATTTTTTCAGAAAAGTGGGCGCGTTCCTTGGATGCAGCATTGCTTTTCCAGGATACCGGTGGGATCCCGCTGCAATCTAGATGTAGCTTTATTTCAGAATAAGCTATTCCGGAATAGTTATTCCAAAATAGCTTATTTCAAAATAGCACGTCTGCACTGCGTGGAAGCCTCAAAATGAGACCGAGGCAGCTTCCCTAAAGTAGATGTGCTATCTCGATTTAGCGCCCCACCAGCTAAAATAGCAGAAGGGGAGCATCTATACACCCCTTGGCTACGTCTACATTCGCATGATTTCCGGAAATGTTTTAACGGAAAAGTTTTCCGTTAAAAGCATTTTCGGAAAAGTGCATCTAGATTGGCAGGACGCTTTTCCGGAAAAGCACTTTTTGCGGAAAAGCATCCATGGTCAATCTAGACACGCTTTTCCGCAAAAAAGCTGCGATCGCCATTTTTGGGATCAGGGCTTTTTTGCAGAAAACAGTACTATGCTGTCTACACTGGCCCTTTCGGGCAAAAGTCTTTCGGAAAAAGACTTTTGCCCGAACGGGAGCAGCATAGTTTTTCCGGAAAAGCACTGATGATTTTACTTTAGATCGTCAGTGCTTTTCAAGAAATTCAAGCAGCCAGTGTAGACGGCTGGCAAGTTTTTCCGGAAAATCAGATGATTTTCTGGAAAAATTTGCCAGTGTAGACACAGCCCTTATGTTGAAATAGCTATTTTGGAATAGGCATTAGTCTTCACAGAATGAGGTTTACAGAAGTCGGAATAAGCCGACCGTTATTTTGAAGTAACGGAATTGCTGTGTAGACGCTCACATAGTTATTTCAGAATAACGGCCGTGATTCCAAAATAACTTTGCTGTGTAGACACACCCTAAAAAAGCGGCACTAGTTCAGACAGGAACTGTTTTGGGGAAGTCCTCCCTAATGAAAAGACCTAAAATCTCCCTCAGTGACTGGTGATTCTGGGTGCTGCAGTTTTCGGGGACCCCCGTTTGAAATGTTGTTAAGGGCCCGAGACCGTCCGGAAATGCTCAGCACCTTCACCTTAAAGAATCTCCAGAAAATCTCAGGCTGGCCCCCTCAAAAACACAGCCCCCACCGAGAATCACTAGTTGCTTTGGGACATTTTGGCCAAGCTGCTGGGCCTTCCTCACCCCAAAAACCTAGCTCCAGCCCGGAGACACTTTCCACAAGCATGGACCGAGGCCTCTCTCACTTAGTCCCACATCCAGCCACTGGATTATTTAAGGTCAGAATTCAGGCCCTGGGCTTGGGTGCCCCCCAAGGCTGAACAGACCAGACTCAAGCCGGGGCCGAGTTCTCACTAATCGGAGTGAGGGAATCGGAAAGCAGCCGAACGGTGCCAGAGAGCTGCGCCGGGAGGCTGTACTGAGGACAGCAAGAGAACGTAGCTCAGACAGAGGAGACGGAAGCAAGGTGTCTATGGGCGCCCAGGCTGGGGCTGGTGCCCAGGTGCCATGGCAACCATCATAGTTTGAGATTCTTGACTCCTCTCCCCTGGGCACGGCAGCACGGACTGAACCGTAGGCAAGACTCCGTAAAACCTAAACTGGAAAGGCCTGTCTCACCCCATGGCAATGTCCCTTCCCCCCCAACCGCGCCCCCTCTCCTCCCTCCTCTCCCACTTTCTGAAGCCACCAGCAACGTCAACAGGCTTTGGATCAGGCCCCGAGGAGCCGAGTCCTGAAAGATACTGAAGCACCTTCAAATCCCTGCCCATGCCAGCCCGGCCCACTGGATGCACAGAGCAGCGCCTCCGAATGGGTGACCTGCCGGGGGAGAGGACAAAGGGCCTGACCTAAAGCCCAGGGAACCTGGTAGGTTGTGTCCCGCCACCTCCATGGGCTGCAGAGCAGGGCTTGCAGTTGGGTGCATTCAACCTCCCCCTCCCGCAAGAGCGTAACGGCCGGGCTGGCTCAGACCAAAGGTCCGTTCAGGCCAGAGCCCTGTCTGCCGACAGCGGCCAATACCAGGTGCCCCAGAGGGAGTGAACAGAACAGGGAATCAAGTGATCCCTCGAACAATAGAGGCTAGACACCGTTCCTGCCCAACAGCCGCGGATGGACCTACCCTCCATGTTCGATCCCATTGCATACAAATGAATATGCAGATTAGGCCTGGCCCCACAACTCCACATAGCCCTGAATGTTTCTTGGTCCTAGCTGCCGCGGCCTCTGCAGGAAACGCATTGCTCTGTGAAGAGAGGCAAGGCAGGGAGGGAAGGACTATTGCTCATCTCCCCCGCCTCCCGTCTCGGGTATTTTGTTCAACCCAAACTATAACCGGTGGATTCTAGACCCACACTTGGTCAGAACCGCAACCAAACCCCGGTTCCCCTCCCCCCGCTATGCTTTCAGACGTGCTCGGCCCACAAAGACTGCCTCCCTTTCAGCCGAGGAAGATCTCCACAGATGGAGTCTTGCTTCTCTCTCCGGGATAAACAAAGCGTGTTGTCTCCAGGATGAGAACAGCTTGGCAGCTCCATGTGCTGCTGGGAGACAGCGCTCCTCAAACCACGTGCCACGGGGGAGCGGAGCCTGTCAGGCCACGGCAGACACAGCCCTCTCCTCTGGGCCCGTATGCCAGCCCGTTGGCTTCACTGCTGCTAGCGTGGCTTCGGGGGAACCAGAAAAGCAGCACGTCGGAGAGGAATTTGGTTTTGGGAAGGCCCTGAGGCCTAGCAGATGGTCAGTCTGGTGCTGTGAGGAACTCTGGGGTCTGTTCCTGGCTCGGGGTCCACCCCTGGCCTGCTAGGCAGCCTTATGCAAGACACTTCCCTGCGCTGTGCCTCAGTTTCTCCTTCTGTAAAATGGAGCGGATTGTATTGACCGTCATTGTAAAGCACTTGGAGACCTCCCGCTGCCAGTCACTAGATAAGAGCGAGGGAATGATTGTGATCATGGTAGATGCAAAGGAGTTAGATTTCTGAGGAGCTGGGTTCAATTCCTAGTTTTGCTAAGAACTTCCTGCCTGTGCTTCTATTCCCCACTACAAAATGGGGCTCCTCGTCCTTTGTGTCCTGCATTTAGCGGGCAGGCTCTTTGGGGAAGGGGCTGTCTCCTGTGACACACAGCATGGCAAGACCCTGGTGCAGGTCGAGACCTCGAAGGGCAGGCCTACGCTGCAGCAGGGTATCGGCCTCCCTGCCCAAGTCCACAGACTCGCCCTAGTGCGCTAAAAATAGCTGCAACTTTGCGGTTGCTGGGCAAGCTGGAGGCCGGGGTGTCAAGCCTCAGGGTACGGTGTGCGGAGGGGGAGAGCCACGTGGGGCGAGAGCCACGCTCCCAGAAGCCAGAGCCACAGCTAGTCTGAGCAGATCAGCGCAAGTCCCGCTCGGATGACCTGCAGACCTCGGCATCAGGTCTCCCTCTTCTCCCCATTCAGAGCCCCGGGCGCCTCCAAAACCCAGGCCACGTTTTTGAACCTGGGTGCCTCGTGGCTTCAGCTCAGTGCTCCGGGCCAGCCTTCCTCTGCCGGCCACCCACATCCCCGTATCCTGGTAGAACTCACTACGGAGTCGGATACATACAGACGCATACGGTGTCTTTAAAATCCTTGGATCCAGCAAGACCTGCACCAAAGCGATCTCTCACTGCCTTGGAACTACCCCCGCCTCCCCCTCATCCACGTGCCTCATGTCTCTCTACTCATGGGAAACACTAAGCCCTCGCCACACGAACCCTGGCAGATGTGGATCAATGCTGCGCAAATGCAAAATTAAAGAGACCACTCAGCGTGCGACTAGGGTCACCCAGAGCAAACCCTGGAACACACTCAATGCCCTATTCCCAAATACCAACAAGGCATCACAGTGAGTCCCTCTACTACTCCCGGTGTAATCACCCGGCTTACCCATCTAAATGTAAAGTTATCCATGCAGAGCAGGGGTGGGGAACCCAAGGCCCAGGGGCCAGACACGGTCCCTGACTTGCCTGGATCCGCCCCCCCACCAGCTCTCCAGCCCCTTCTGATCCCCGCTCAACTGATCTTTCTGTGGGTCAGTGGCCTCCAACCCCGAATTAATCTAAATGTAACATCTCTAGTTTCTTGCAGAATGGAAAGCCCAGTTTCTGGCCCACTCTAGCTCACCCCAGGAGGTCAGCTCACAAAGTCCTATATATATAAAAATAAATAAAAATTCAACCTCGACACGGGCCCAACTTCGTTTGGAGTCAAGGGGAGCGCAGCTGGTGCAAGGAGCATCGGGATTTTGCAGTCACAGGGGAAGAAGCAGCAACAACATGATGTTCCAGCTAGGAAAGCAGGCCTAGGGGTCAGCACTGCATTACTACTACAGCCCAGATGGCTGCTTTCCCCGAGGAGCATATGGCTACTCCGCAGTTGGAGGAGCAGTGGTTGGCTTTGTGCTGACCACAGTGCTCTGAAGAGTCCGGTGGACTTTTCCAATGCACCCTAGATTACTCCTTTGTGCCATCCCTGCTACTCTTAGCAGAGGGTCGAAACTTTAGGACTTGGATGGGAACAGCGAGATTCGACCCTGCACTTGGAGCGTTAAGCCGGACACGGGTGATGTGCGGGGAAGACACTACCTCCCAGCTCCGGGATAAAAGGCTGTGCTGTGCGTTTCCACGAGGCACTGAAAGCCCCGGTTCCTTTTCTAAAAATCCCACTCGCTCAGGCTGTCATGGTGACAGCCCCTTAATGATCATCTCACTTCTAGCTAATATGGCGCTAATTACATTGGAAAGTAACAGCTCGGAACTTTCTTCCCATTGAAAGCTTTAACCCTTCACCATGCGCCTTCAGAACAGGCCCTGGCAAATGGGGGACAGTGATCACATTTAGCGAGATGCCCCAAATCCCCCTCTCGTTCAAAGATTAGGGGAGAAGTTGGTATGTACTCCAGAGTCACCTGCACATCGGGGCGTAACCGGGCTGTGATTTGTCTGGCTTGGGTTATTCTCCCAAAGTCAGATTAGAAGAGATTTGGAATCATGCATTTCCGATGAGTTAACTGACCCCACCACGGCTGCTCTCTGAGCACCTCCAGCCTGTACTCTGAACCTTGAGCGACCCCCGACACTAGGACCAGACATCCGGTCTGCAACAGCACCCCAGGACTACAACGGAGGGGGTAGCTGCAGTAGGAAACGCCACCCTTCTCTCAACCAAGGGCTCCAGGCCATGAAAACGCCCAAGGGGAACTCAACTTCCCAGGGCCCTGGCAATGAACTAGCTCTTCTACTGAGCCAGCACATGACCATCTGCAGGTCACCTCCCCTGCAACAGTGAGCTCTTCAGGGCAAGCACCGCCACACACGTACATACAGCACCGGGCACGATGCAGCCCGGCCCTTGGCTGTGGGGTCCAGGCATCGACAGCATGAATCAAGCCATTACCCAATGTGACGAAGTAGGGATTGTAGTCACTTTGTGCACTTGATGTTGCATGCGATTTCTACACTCCTGTAGTAACCCCAGTGTGCGCGCCTCAGTTTCCCTGGCACTGCACCACTATCTGGATGGGGATGGGCATTCCGGGGGTGACTCATGGAGGGAGGACAATATCCCAGGGGGCACATTTTGCCAGGGGACACTGGACAAAGGCTGGAGGAGGGGCTGGGGGCAGACAGAGACGAGCTACCTGGTGTGAGTGAGGCTGGCTGGGGGCAGGGATGGGGGGGCAGGGCTTGGGACTCTGGGCCCCATTCTCCCCAAGATGGATGGTACTGACTGCTTCTGCTTCCTGCGCTAACAAGTCGGGGCTACGCTGCATCCCCGGGAAACTCACAAACCTTCTCTTCTACCTGCCACTGGAGAGTCACATCTGGCGGCAGATGGGGAAACAGGCCCAGTGACTCCCTTCATCTTCTCCTTCGCCCCCAACTCCCACAAGCCACGTCCCAGCCCCTGTATAACTAGACCGTTGGCGAGCACAAGAATTCCAGGAGGAGAAGCTTTGCATCTGGCGATTGTCTTCGCCCTTGGCCAAGAACGCTCCGGCCCTCTGCGCTCGTGCCGTGAATCCACAGCCTGAGCCCGGTTGAAAGCCGGGGCTGAACACAGGCCCGTGACGGACGGCTTATTTTAGGAAGGAGCGGAGAAAGCGGGAAGGAGATCACGCCGAGGAGAGCGGAGAAGCGCCCGTCATTAGTTAAAAACAAACCCCCATCAGCGCGGCGAGCGCCTCGGCAAAAAGCAAACAAAAGGGCAAAGAGAGCAAGTTGGCAAGGGAACAAAAAAAACAGGCTGATCAGCTGCATCCTCCCGGCTCCGCTCCTGAGCTCCGCTCGGGTGATTTACGAGCTTGGATGTTTGCAAGGCAAGGCTTCCGCCAGCACTGGCCTCCTTCCTCCGAAAGGGGACTCCAGCCCCTGCCTGTGCCCGTACCCCCAGCCTCCAGCATCTCCCTGGGCCTTCTGCACGCAGGCCTTGCGACGGCACGGCTGGAACCCAGGTAAATCTGATGGGCTTTTATGTCACAAGGAGGTACCCCCTGGATTAATGCAGCACTCGCCTCACCCAAAGCTCTGCATTTGGGCCCATCACTGGTGGGTCTTCCCATCCTTCCTCCCAGGCAAAGCTGTGATTCATTCCCTGGGCTCCTAGGTCTAGAAAGCAACCCATCTCCATTTGCTCAGGAAATGCAGCATTAGGGCAAACGCCCTCCTTTGAGTTTACGTTACAGCGTGACTGTCACTGCGCCTCTGAAGTTTCAGCTTCTCCCCTCGCTCTGCAGAAACCTGGTGCCTTTGTGAAGAGCTTTGGAGCCAGGGAAGAAAGAGGCCTTGCAAGCACTAAGGATTGTTATTTCATTCCCGAGCCAGAATCGGTATAATTTACAAACCACGGGTTTGTCCAGAGCAAATATCCCTAATCTAGTGTAACCACACTGATGGTGATGCACACACGGCGGTCACACAAACTCCTTCTCTTGGCACGTTGCATCAGCAGCCCCATTATACAGATGGGGAAACTAAGGCATGAAAGGGAAAGAGATTTGTGCAAGGTCAGCGAGCAGGGGAGTCAAGAATAAAAGCCAGAGTTCTACTTCAGTGCATACTTCAGAGCATAGAATCATAGAATCATAGAATAATAGGACTGGAAGGGACCTCAAGAGGTCATCGAGTCCAGCCCCCCGCCCTCAAGGCAGGATCAAGCTCCGTCTACACCATTCCTGACAGATGTCTATCTAACCTGTTCTTAAATATCTCCAGAGAGGGAGATTCCACCACCTCCCTTGGCAATTTATTCCAATATTTGACCACCCTGACAGTTAGGAATTTTTTCCTAATGTCCAATCTAAACCTCCCCTGCTGCACTTTAAGCCCATTACTCCTTGTCCTGTCCTCAGAAACCAAGAGGAACAAATTTTCGCCTTCCTCCTTGTGACACCCTTTTAGATATTTGAAAACCGCTATCATGTCCCCCCTTAATCTTCTTTTTTCCAAACTAAACAAGCCCAGTTCATGAAGCCTGGCTTCATAGGTCATGTTCTCTAGACCTTTAATCATTCTTGTCGCTCTTCTCTGTACCCTTTCCAATTTCTCCACATCTTTCTTGAAATGTGGCGCCCAGAACTGGACACAGTACTCCAGCTGAGGCCTAACTAGTGCAGAGTAGAGCGGCAGAATGACTTCACGAGTTTTGCTTACAACACACCTGTTGATACAACCTAGAATCATATTTGCTTTTTTTGCAACAGCATCACACTGTTGACTCATATTCAACTTGTGGTCCACTATGACCCCTAGATCCCTTTCTGCCATGCTCCTTCCTAGACAGTCGCTTCCCATCTTGTATGTATGGAACCGGCAAGGACCTCGAGAAGTCATCAAGTCCAGTCTCCTGCCCTTATGGCAGGACCAAGCACCATCTAGATCATCTCTGCAGGATCCACTCAGCCTCTCACCACTTGTGGTGACAAAGGGAAGTGGAAATTAAACAGCCCTTGATGTGCAATGAAGAGATCCAGGGACTTCTCCGTTTGTAAGCTCTTCCGGGCAGTGACCAAACGGTCACGGATGTTCACACGACATTCAGCACAGGGTGGACCTAGCCCGGATACAATTTTAACAGCAGCGACGACACTGGTGTGATGAACTCTCAAACACATACTGATGGCCCACATTTTCACTGGAATTTATCTAAATGGTTCCATTGTTGATTATATTTTACAGAAAAGTCAAAGTTGAAAGGAAACATTCGGATGAAAGGCATTTTTGCTGTCGTCCACATCGTGAAGTCAGAGTTTTTGACCTTTTGTGGCAGTTTGGGACAAAACCAGATTTTTTAAAAAAAACTTCAGAATTGCCTGCAGAAATGAAGTTTCACTTTTCAGTCACCCCGGATTAATCTTGCTGGAACAGGTGGAACTCCTTGCCCCTTTATGCAGGCAGAATAGAGACCAGAATCGTACCAAACAGGAGCAGTGTTTGTGTGATAGCCACCGTCTTAACTAACATATCATAGAAGCATAGAGCTGAAAGAGACCTCAGGTGGTCATCAAGTCCAGCCCCTGCTCTAGGCAGGATCAGTCCCAACTAAATCAACCCAGCCAGGGCTTTGTCAAGCCGAGACTTAAAAATCTCTAGGGATGGAGACTCCACTACTTCCCTAGGGAACCCATTCCAGTGCTTCACCACCCTCCTAGTGAAATAGTTTTTCCTAATATCCAACCTGGACCTCTCCCACCGCAACTTGAGACCATTGCTCCTTGTTCTGCCATCTGTCACTACTGAGAACAGCCTCTCTCCAGCCTCTTTGGAACCTCCCTTCAGGAAGTTGAAGGCTACTCTCAAATCCCCCCTCGCTCTTCTCTTCTGCAGACTAAACAGACCCAACTCCCTCAGCCTCTCCTCATAGGTCATGTGCTCCAGCCCCCTCATCATTTTGGTTGCCCATCCTTTCTGTAGTGGGGGCAAAGTACCAAACACATGAACTGTCACCGCTTGAGTTGAAGAGCTACGGCTTTGTAGCTAGGGGGAGGGAAGGGGTAGTAACTCATGTTCTTTAGAAAGCAGCACACAGGAGGACCTCTGATTAACATACCCCTCCACCCACCAATGGATTACATTGACACTGGCTAAAATGTGACTTGCAATTTACCGCTGCTGCAGCTGGTCGCGTGGTATTAGTATGGGACTTTTTCCTAGAGCAAGCCCACACATACAAATAATGCACCGGTGCAGCCGCGCTGCGTCAGCACTACAGCCATGGGAGTTCTTCCATCGGCATGGTGAACCCTCCTCCCTCCCATTTATGTAGCCGTAGCGATGTCGTGGGTTGGGTCAGGATAACTGCATCCCTCTAGGGGTGGATTTTTCACACCCCGGAGCAACCTAGTTATATCGACGTACGTCTATAGCATAGAACTGGCCACCAAATCATAGGGCTGAGAAATCAAGTCCAGCCCCCAGCACTGGGGCAGGGCCAAGTAAACAAGAGCTTGCAGCGTGGCGAGCTTGCTGCTGCTTTTGTACCCAGCTGCTCAGGTGCAGAACACGCAGCAAAATCCTTAGGGACGTGGGAGGGAATTTCAAAGGCACGCGCAGGAGTTTGTGCATGACTCAACTTGGACTTTCGGTGGGACATGGAAGCCTAATTCCCATTTGAAAACGATCCCCCAGAAGGGCTAAAATCAGAAGTACAGACTCCCCAACTCTGAGCTCAAGGGTAGAGCAAGTCTGGCTAAAACGAGGCCTGGAGCCAAACAGCCCCGAGACTGGCAAGCAGTGTTCCCTGTAAACTGAGCACTTGGGCGGCTGCCCAGGAGATGCAGGTGCCACCCAGCTGATTGGCAGAGCGCCCACTGCTGACCACAGCCAGCAGCATGTGTTTCTATTGGTGGTGCACATCTGCATGCACCTGGGTGGACAGAACAAAATTTATTCTGCACATGGGTGGAAAGACTTAGGAGAAACATTGCTGGCACGGCTACAGTCCAAAGGTGCTCTCAAAGTCACACAGAGCCTGAGCTTTGCCTGTATCCAATTAGCATCCGGGATGGCTAAGTGGCAAAGCTCCTGGGAGGGAAATGTGGGGCAAAAGTTACTCCCCCCAGCTAGAGAGCAGATACAATAGGACAACAAACTTTGAGGATAACTCTCCTTTCCCTAAGACCCTTCTTTTGAGAACATTGGGATAATTCCCCCGGGACTCTCCTAACCATTTATCACCATCCCCACACAGAGGGCTGGCTTTCTTTTACCTCTAATCAGATTCGCAGGAACAGGTCACCTAAACGCCCATAATTCCAGCAACCACTAACCCCTTCACACCCACCTGCCATGAGTCCAAGGCTTCCCAAAGATCTCAGAGAAACAATCCTCAGCAGAAAATGGGTTTAAAATATCCCCGCCTGGGCACAACGTGCTCCAGGAAAGGGCTGGAGAAGGCGGGAGCCAGCAAGGAAGGAAAGGGTTGGATAAAAGTTTGCTGAAAGAGCCGGGTAGGGATTTTTAAATGCCTCACCGGGGCTATTGCATGCAGATTCTCACATCCCTTCCAAACTCAGCTTCCCAGCATGACTGATCCCCCCGCAAGCGCATGGGCTGCATTCCCTGCCTGCATGTAACGTGCCCTTCACTTGCTGCGCTTTTGCTCGCCAACCAGCAACTGGATCTGCGGGATAAGGTGCTGCAGAACAGCTGGATCTGCAGGACAGGGTGCTGCAGAACAGCTGGATCAGTGCCGCCTCGGGATACCCCTTGTCCTCCACTTCAAACCCATCGTTGGTAATGCACAGCTCATAAGCCTCGAAAAGCACTTCAGAGGATTAAGCGACAAACACATGGTGCAGGGACACGTTCCCCGGCTGTGGGAGGTGGCTGCAGCCGGGGCAGAGCTCAGCAGCTGGCTAACAGGGCATGGCCTTGTCACACAGCAGTTCAACAGCTGTTCCAGAGGTGGGGGTGTGGAGGGCCATGCTGGAATTGCAAGGTATCACTTCAGGGCCTTTCTAGGGGCTCCTTGTAGCAAAGAGCATGAACAGAAGTGGCGTTCCAGGACGGGTGGGTTAGATCATTGTTTCTCAACTGGTGGTACGTGTACCTCTTAGGGGTACCTGAGAGAAGTCTGGGGGCACATCAGCATAACTGAAATTTGGCAAAAAAATTCTGGGATTCCGCCCTGCAAAGGGGATAGGGGAGGGGGCGGCGGCATGTGTCTGTCAAATGGAATGTTTGGAGCTGCGGGCCCGGATATTCACAGCTGCTCTGTGCACACGCCCCAGCGCTGATGGGAAAAGCGGGTGGCTGCGGTGGCTCCAGTGAGACCCAGGCAGTTCCAAGTTGGGGGGCGGGGAGGGAAAAATAAAATCCCTCCCCCAGGCACCTCTCCTAGTTCGTTTCCTCTCCAGCAGCCTCCCCAGGGTGCTTCAGCGGGGAGGGCGGCTGAACTGGAGACATGCATTACCCCTAACCCCGCCAGCAGCTCTGTACAACGCATCCCCATCGCCCCTTCCCCAGGGTCTGCGGAGAGGAGCTAAAAGGCAGTGAAGCACAGAATACTAGAACTGGAAGGGACCTCAAGAGGTCATAGAGTCCAGTCCCCGGCCCTCATGTGAAGTGGCACAATAAGCTTTGCTCCCAAGGACACCCTCCCCCACATCAGCGGTGTAGTGAGGGGGGAGCAGTTGCCCCCAGGCACCACACTAGGGGGGCACCGGGCTGAGGTGGGAGCGCACAGCCCCACGCGGCTCTGGGGGACCCCTTGCTCCCTCCTGACGAGACGCCGAGGCAGGGCCGGGCGGCGGGAGCGGGCACTTCAAAGGCAGAGTTACCATATGTCCAGTGCTTGGCTCTGGGGGAGGGGAGGGGCATTGCATTAGAGCAGGGGGTTGGGGGTACTTGGCTCTGCACATGGCGGGGGGGCGGCATTGGGTTAGAGCAGGGGGTTGGGGGTACCTGGCTCTGGAGGAGGGCTGGGTGCATTGGGTTAGAGCGGGAGGGGTTGGGGGGGGTGTTGTGTTTTTTAAAGGGGTACTTTATTAGCAAAAAGGTTGAGAAGCCCTGGCTTAGAGGAGCCCTTGCTGCCTTTGGGAGCAGCCTGTTTTGTCTCTCTGGCTCCTTGCGTGGCGTTGTTCTGAGCTCTCAGGAGGGGCTACGTTGCAACAGTCCAGCCAGAGTATTTCTAGCTTTATTTCTCCTGTGGGCCATGAAACGTAACAGAAAGCTGGTGAGGAGGATGGGATTATAAATCATCATGCAGATGGGCAGGGATGGGGTCCCTCCCCTCTGTTTGCCAGAAGCTGGGACCGGGGTCCCGGGAAGGATTCCCTGTTCTGTTCACTCCCTCTGGGGCATCTGGCATCTGCCACTGTTGGCCGACAGGACACTGGGCTAGATGGGCCTTTGGTCTGACCCAGTACGGCCGTTCTTATGGAAGAGAGAAAACAGGCTGCTCCGGAGAAACCGCGTAAGTGACAGTTTGCAATTCCAGGCCAGAACTCAATACACCCCCGGGCCAAGCAACCAGACCTGGGAAGAATGGCTCAAGGAACACGCAAGACTGCTATGCATTCCTATGAAGACTGAGCCATCTACTAGAGCACCTGACTAGGTCTTGGGAGTCATGGGTGCAAGTCCTCAGTCTGACACAGCCCCCGTGTGATTTTAGCCCCCCGTTTTCCATTTGCGGTAACAGGGCTTCTCCTCAGCATCTGCACAGGAGCAGAGGCTAAACATGTCCAAGACTGGGGGGTGCTTACCCAGGGACCTCACAGAGACCAAAGCTCTTTATTAGACAAGCTCAGCCCTTCTCAACTGCAAAGAGACCTCCGATTTTATGCCCGTGCAAAATAAGTGCTAATTGGTTTGACGAACGGCCGGTGGAACAAGAGCTCAGTCGATGGGCTGAGGCCTGGCTAGTCTCCGTTGGCCAGATTTTCAGCTACACCAAATCCAGTTTCAAGTTCGGTCCCCAGCCCTTCTGAAAGTCAGGCCCCACGGCTATTTCTTCACATCACTAATGTCCGATTAGTCACCTAGTCCTGGACACTGTGTCCGCTCAGTTGGAAGGCCCCCAAACGCCCATAGGCTGGGCCTACACAGTTTTTAGGCTGGGAGAACCACAGCAGTTAGGGTATGTCTACACTTGCACCCTCTTTCAAGAGAGGGATGCAAATGAAGACATTTGAAATTGCAAATGAAGCCGGGATTTAAATATCCCATGCTTCATTTGCATATTCACATTGTGGTGCTATTTTGAAATAGTGTAACCGCCACCAGGAGGATTTGAACCTGGAACCTCTGACCCAGAACAGAACATGGGAGCCTCTACCCTCAGAGCTAAAAACCAGCTGGCTCCCAGCCCATGCTGTAGAGGTCTTGATCTTAACTGTTGCTGTGGTCTAGATACCACTTGCACTGCTCAGTAACCACACTAGGTGGGTGGATTACAATAGCGCTATTTTGAAATACCAGACGCTGTTAAGACATGGTTATTTGAAGAGAAAACCCTTCTCTCGAAATAACTGATAAACCTCATTGTATGAGGAAAAAGGGTTATTTCGAGAGAAGGGTTCTCTCGAAATAACCGCATCTTAGCATCTGTTCTCTCAAAATAGCGTCATAATGAAGATATGCAAATGAAGCATGGGATATTTAAATCCCGGCTTCATTTGCAATTTCAAATGTCTTCATTTGCATCCCTCTCTCGAAAGAGGGTGCAAGTGTAGACATACCCTTAGGGCGATTACACTTATAGTGGTATAAAAGTACCTTATACCAAGATAGCTTATCTGCCTGCCTGTTCTGGATTAAGCTATGCCGGGATGAATGCATTCATCCTGTTGTAACTGTGTTCCACCCTAACTAAACCAGTATTGCTACACAGTAATAGCTCGAAATACCCAATTTACTCTCTGGAGAGCTGCGGAAACATTTCTAGTCTCAATACTAGACCAGCACTGTTGCAAGCCAACCTGATTCTGCAGAGTATTATATACGGAGGAGACTTTTCACTCTATTTGCTCAGTGAGTTGGTGCTTTCCATTGGCATGGAGAGGGGGGTTGGGAGAGAGTATATTTCCCTAGCTCTAGATCTCTACACAGAAACTTCACCCTGCCTACCTAGCCGCCGCGCAGGATGCAAATCCCATGGTCACCAAACCCCGAACTGGGGACCAGGAGCTAGGCACAAAGCTAGGGGCACCCTGTGTGGGGTTCACAGCAAGGGGGACAGGCTGAGCAACCAGCACAACCGAGGAGAGAAACAAAGGAGGCGCTTCCCCAGCCCAGTGTCCAAAAACAGGGCGTTTCCTCCGCGTGCTAAAAGGCTTCCCATTGAAGCTGACGAGGAAATGTGGCGCTGAACCCCGGGAGAAAGGAGCAGAGAGAGAGAGACATATAACGCAGCGCGGCAGCCTGCCGCCGCTTTGGAAATGGACAGCATGTGACAAACGATCGTGGGAAAAAGCCCCTGAACGACACAGAAGAGCTGTCACTCGTGCCGATGTTGGATGGACTGTAACCTCGTCTGACAGGGACCCGGTGGCTCTGGCCCCTTCTCCGCTCTGCCAGCGCCCAGCTCGATTGGCACGCCAAGGACGAGACATTTATGTGGACGTTCATCCGCTGGAGGCAGAATCTCCTCGGTGATGGACAAGGGGAGTCGTTTGAGGAAAGGGGCGGGGAGCGGAAAGGGGGCATGGATCAAGGGGGGAGTGCGGAGCAAGGTGCACAGGGAAGGGATGGTGCTTTCTCACACACACGCACATGCACACGCACACGAGGTAAATGAGGTGACTGCAGACGCCATTGCAGAAGAGGAGGAGGCTAGCTCGGCCGCTGCAGATATCTGAGGCTATGCCACGGCACAAAGGGCACGTGCCAAGGAACCAGAGACGTACGCGCACACGCCGTGTATTCCCCATGCTGCCTGCACGCACAGGGCCAGCCTTACCATGAGGCAAACTGAGGCGGCCGCCTCAGGTGCCAGTGTGGAGGGGCCACCACTAGGACCCAGAGAATTGAGCCCTTTCAAAGTTTTGGCCCAAGCGAGGGACCATGGGGGAGTCATTTGAGCTCCCCGCCTCAGGTGCCAAAATGTTGTGGGCCGGCCCTGGCGCCTCTCAGCCTGTAGAGGCAAGGCTGGAATCCTGTGACCCAGCCCTGCCCCATTGCCATCTCTCATCCCAGAAATGCCCCCGCGCCAGCCTAGAACAGCCGCAGACTCTCTGCTGACTCCAGGCTTGCAAGCAGCCAGCCAGAGACATCTGGGCTGGATCGTCCCACCCCCTGGAGCCTTCCCTGCCAAGGTGGTGAGAGTGGAGGCCAACTCCTGACTCCACAGGGCAGGGAACCCGTGGGGAAGGATCCCTGCCCCCCTCCCAAATTGCCAGTACAGGAGCTGCCCTGCTTGAACACCCTGCCAGAGGCTTTTCTGGCCCCTTGCTCTCTCTGCAATACAGAGGCGTCAATACACTGAGCCGGCACCTTCCTGCCCAGGCCTCTGGCAACAGCACAGCACGAACTCCACCCTGAGAGCCCCGGGTGGGGCCTTCTGCTCAGCGCCCCAGGGGGAAGCGCCTCTGTGTGGCCTCTGATGCCGCCCTCCTCTCTGGCATGCAGGGGGAGTAGCGCCTGAGGAGGGTTCAGCCCGCAGAGCAGCCGAGGGGCAATCCAGGCCTCTGGGACCTGACTCCAGGCCTCTGCTCTGTGCTGGCTGCTAGGGAAGGCAGGGAGCGGTGCTGAGAGCTTCGCCCTTCGTGGCTTCCCTCCCTCAGGCTAGCACACGGCTCTCCGCACATCCAGCCCCGCCAGGCAGACCGGCCTCTGCAGCACAAGCTGCTTTCATGCCAGCCCTGAGGCTGCAGCAGCCACGGGCGCCAGCCCAACCAAACCTCCCTCGTCTCCGGGACCTGGGCAGGCCACACCACACATCATTCCCGCAGGGGGCAGGATGAGGGGGTTACGGCACCGAGGGGGTCTCATCGTCAGGAGCTCAGCTGCTGTGGCCCCCGGCAGCGGGACCACCGGGGGCAATGCCGGGAGGAAGCGGTGCCAACCCCACAGGCGCAAAGGGAAACAGAAGCTGCAATGAGGGACATTAAAGGGTTTATTCATGGAAACGAGTAACGGCTGAAAAGCCCCCCTCCCCCCCACCATGCTGTTGCCTCAGTATCAGAGGCAGCAGTGTGGGGGAGGGCAGGTAGGAGCCAGTGGGGGAGGGAGATGGCTTTTAAGCAGGATCCCAGTGAACGCCAGCTCCCACGGAGCCGCCTACCCCTGCAGCAGTGTGGGAACAGGAAACGGGGGGGAAGGGGAAGGTGACTCCGTGGCTTAAAAGCCGGCTCCCCCCAGGCACTGGGGAGGGGGCTAGCGTGTAACCGTGAAGGTTAACCCGTGTGCCCAGGCTCATCAGTTAACCGTTCACACAAATGCAACGGCACAGCCCAAGCTGAAATCCCTTCGCTTGAGCTCCGGATGGGGACGGCTGGGCGGCAGCTCGCTGAAAGGCTTAAAAGGAGTCAAGCGCCGGGGAGTGGGAAGGCAGCAACCCAGACCCAGCCTGGACAGGAGAGCTGGAATCTGACCCTTCCCCAGGTTGATGGCCAAGTACCCCTCCATCCTTTCCACAGGCACCTCGGCTGAGCCTTGAGGGACGCACGGAGGGCTGGGGGCAGCAGGAAGAACAGCACAAATCTCCCCCCCGCCCCAGACCCCGCAGCACACAGTGGAAACGGCAGAGCATCCTTGACCTTCTCAGACGGGCTTCCCGCCTGCTGGATTAACCCCGCGTGCGCCAGGCAGCCGAAGGGGTTTGCTCCCAAGATAGAAAGGAACCTGCAGAGCCTGCTCATGGACACCTGGCAGCTGGCCGCCCTTGGTCGCACAGGGCCAGCTGCTGGGGAGTGGGTACCAACGTCCCCAATCTTGCAGCCTCTCAGACCTACCAAGAGTGACGCGAGAGCATCAGACAGTGGGACTGTGCAACCAGGAGGACACCCACACAGACTCCCAGCAAACCCTGGTAGAAGCAGCACGACCTCCAGAGTATCTGGAGGGAGATGAATGCATCTGGAAAGTGGCATAAAGGAGCTGACCTTGGGTCGGAGAGCCCATTCCTTGGGGAGCATGGAATTTCTGCTCAGAACCCCCTTGGATGAGGGACCTGGAGAAAGCGAGCCAGGAAGAACCTAGTTTGCTGGGACAGTAGGGCTACGAGACAGGTCACGCTGATACTGGACACACAATGGCCTTTCAGCATGTAATACCGGCCTCTGTGCATGTCCCCCGTACCTCGGCATGATGCATCATTTCTTGCTAACAAGCAACCCTACCGGCGAAGCGATATATTTTCCTGCCAGCCGGCATCTCCTCTGGGACTGCCGGATTCTTTTCCAGCCGTACAAAGAGAGCTCTTGTCTCCCTCATTAGTCTGGCATTCCTGGCTTCCAAATACAAGCTCAAAGGACTGATTCACCATAAATCAGAGCTGTCCACAAAGTGATGGTCTGATCCCAAATATTGGCTGCACAAGATGCAGGGCAGCATTTCCCCAAGTGCAGCACAACACCCCGCCCCACCACAATGCCCCTACTTTGGAACCATTCGCACCGGTGATTACCCAAGGTGGAGGCCGGGCTCTCTTTCCTCCACAGGTTTTTAGGATGGAAGTTAAGAGTCTATATTTCAAGGGCATTCACGCCTGCAGCTGACCTGACCAGAGCAAGGTAAAAAGGCTGAAAACATTTTCCATTAATGTACATGCCTTTCTGATTTTTGAAGGCCTTTGCTAGGATCTTCACAGGCACCAAACACTAAAGGAGTTTAGTGGCAGGAATTTGAGGACATGACATATTTTGAGCCAATACTGCAGAATATTGACAGGAAGAGAATTCCTGGCTCAGTTTTCAGAACCCTAATACTAAGATTTGTGTTCATCCTAAGACGGATGAAACAGATACCAGGCCCGCCCAATCAAACCAGCTCAAATGCTGGGCGTCAAATACAGTGACTTGCTTGCAAATGATCTATAGGCTGCAAATTACTTGCCGAAATTATATCAGAAGGCTCAGACAATAATCCACTCTATTTCAGGCCAATTTGCAAACGGAAAAAAGAAGTGAAAGTCAATAAATAAGTTGTCCATTGTGAATCATTACTACAGATTTATCCCGACCTTAAGGTAAAGTGCAATGGGGAAAAGCTACTGTTTATATCCATGACACTCAGACTTCAGTAGTCAGGAGCCAAATTAGCAATTACCCAAAAGAGCCAAAGTCGTGTGAATTCACTGTTTCATTTATTACAGCTTATTACCCTCACAGCAAAATGACTCACCAAGTAGTACTATTTTATCAATGACAACTGGTTAACATAGTAAAAGCACCCTGATTGGTTAATAATTAAATCAAACCGTGTTTTAAAATTACATGCTGCAAAGAGTTGGGGAGGGGAGCATGCCAAAATCTTCCAGGCGGTACATCAACTCATCTCGATATTTGCCTAGTTTTACAACAAATGACATAAAAAGCACAGACAGTCGGCACAAACTGAAATTTCATACAATTACTTGCTCATACTGCTTTATGTACTATACGCTGAACTGTAAGTACAGTATTTAAGGAAGCAATTTTCAGTAACAGTGTGCTGTGACACTTTTGTTTTTCATTCTCGTGTTGTAAGCAAGCCGTTTTCAAGGGAGGTGAAACTTGTGGGTGCACAAGACAAATGAGGACCCCCCCCCGAGGAGTACAGTAGCTGGGAGGGGTCAACAGCCACGCCCACGGCTCACTCCAATGTACCCTGCTTTGAAACCAGGAGAGGATTACACCACACTAGGGTAGGGCGTTTCAAACTTCTTTTCTCATGACCCAGCTGAAGAAAATTGATGATGTGACCCAATATAATTTGACTGGAGTGTGGGCTCCGGGGTGGGGCTGAGGATGAGAGCTTTGGGGGGCGGGAAGCAGCTCCGGCTTTGCGGGGCAGAAGGGGCTTACCTTGAGTGTCTTCCAGTCAGCGGGGGGCGGGGGGGGGGGGGGAGAGGGGAGGCTAAAGGCAGCTTCCTGCCTCTCCAGGCGCGGCAGACTATGCTGCGCCCCAGAACCAGCCAGCAGCTGGTACCCAGCCAAGGGGAGCGCCGAGCTAGTGCTCAGTGTGGGGCAATGCACAGAGTTTGCTGTTCCCCCCCCCCACACACACACCTTGGAGCTGGGCCTGTTGCCAACCACTTCTGGGGTGCAGCACCATCTGTGGTGCAGGACAGGCAGGTAGCTGCCTTAGGACCCCCACTGGTCACCTGATCCCCCTGCAACAACAAGACTCAGGGCCTGATGTGCCAGGACCCCTTACTGGGTCGTGACCCATAGTTTGAGAACTACTGCGCTAGAGTACTTTAAGTGTACATCTGCGGGGTCTACATGGATGCTTGATGGGGTGTGAATTTACCCCACACTTCTCCAAACTAACAGCTGGTCTACAACAGAAAGTTACGTGGGTCCAGCTACGTCACATGGGAGTGTGATCACACACACACACACACACACACACACACACACACACAAGCTGATCTAAGCCCCAGCATAGAGAGCAGTCAACAGATAGAAGAATACTTGTGGGGAGGTGGATTTACTAGCGACTGGAGTGCAGATGTTCACCAAGTGTTTGTGCAGACAAGCCCGTAATCTCCTGACCCTAATTCATGGTTCAGAGGTTGGAGCCTGCTACCTCCCGAAGTCATAGGGCTGTGTGTCCACTGCAACACAGAGATGGTCTCCACATTTCTCTCAAACACACACGGTCTGCCTCCCCCCCCCCCCCTGCACTCCCATCTTATAAGCTCTCATCCTGTTGAGAAAGGATGCTCTGTAGGGCTGGAGTCCCTATAACCCCCCCCCCAAACCACTAGGCAAGGCTCCCTGCTGCGGCTGTCTACACACACCCTCAAGAAACACCTATCACATCCCCCGTGTGAAGGAGAATCCTGCACGGACATTTCCACTGAGTCCTACTGAGCTGGCTAATGGGGTCTGTACCCCTGAGCCCAGGGGGAAAAAAAAAATCACATTTATGTCCCTTAGAAAGCTCAGTTTCGGCTGGAAGCCTGGATCAAGCAACTCAGGGGCAACCAAGCGGCTCTTTGGTGGCTTTCTCCTCTCTCTGTGCAGCATGATTTGCAGCGAGGATGCACCCAGCCTGCAGCAAAGCTCCTTCCCACAGACACCTTTATTATTTGTACTGCGGGAGCACCAAGAAGCCAAATCAGGGGACCGAGCCCCGTTGCGCTAGGCACTGTACAAACATCCGGGCCTGCTGTGGAGAGGGCAAGTGGCTACTGACCGACGGGGTGGCGCGATCACAGGATTACGCGCAGCATGACAAACAGCAGTCACAGCACCCCAGTTGCCTGGCTCGGCTGAAGGGTATTTTTAAAAGCTTGTCCCCTCAGAGGAGAGGTTAGAGCCGTAGCCGGAAACCTGAGATCCATTCCTAGCTCTGCCACAAGCTGCCTGCCTGACCCAGGGTGAGTCTCGCTAAGCCTCGCTTTCTTCCATCATAAGGGATCATAGCAGATTGCTCCCACGCAGGGCACGGTGCGGTGCTCAGATACCACAGCAGGGGACCTTTTCCAGCACTGAGGTCTCTAAACGATAACAGAGAGGTACATTGAGCCCCTCTGCCCCCTCCCTCCACATTCCCCCCAGCAAGCAGGGGCTGCCCCTCTGCAAAGTTACTGGACCTGGCCAGGCCTGCATCTCTCCTGCCTTGCACCTTTCACACCGTGAATCAGCACTCTTGGTCACATGGGGGGGGGGGGGCAGGGCAGCATTTAACATCCCCTTTACATTGCTGTGGAGGAGTCCTGCCCCAAATCGGGGGGGGGGGGGGGGGGGGGGCTCACAGGGAACACAATGCCAGCAGACGCTCCGAGCAGGGAACCCCCTCCCCCCGGTGCAAGCCAGCAAGCAGCCCCACCCTTGCGGGCCTTGTGACATGCCGGCCATATGGCTGGAGGGGCCTGTGGGAAGGGGGAAAGGGGGAGTTAGAAGAAGCGGTCAGAAGGCACGGCTCTCTAGCTCTCCCGGGCAGCTGGTCTAGGTTATGCCAAGCACTGCGCAAGTCCTTGGCAGCCTCCAAAATCCAGGAAGTGCAAAGATGGCACAGAGCCACCCTGAGCTGTGCTGAGCCAAGCAAATGGACCTGAGCAAAGGAACAGACTGCGTCGTTAGGCTGGGTGGAAAGCCAGTATCTTGCTCCCAGGAACACTCAGACCATCAACATCCTTCCTTGTAGGTGCAAAGTACGTCACAAAAGAAAACCCAGTTAGCCCTCTTTCTTGCCCTTACGTTCCCAGGTGCTTTCTGCACCCCCCATGGCAGGTTTCAGAGGTAGCCACGTTAGTCAGTATCAGCAAAAACAAGGAATTTCTTACGGCATAAGCTTTTGTGAAGGACAATTCACTTCCTCACTTCGTGTATCTGATGGAGCGAGTCGCCACTCATGAAAGCTTAAGCCATAATAAAATGGTTAATTTTTTAGGTGCTACCGTGCTCCTTGTTCCTCCGCAACCTAGCTCTCCCTGCTTGGCCAGAGTTTGATGTACTGTCCTTTCACCTCTCCCAAGGGCTGATCAGCCTGCAGGTGAGTTTAATTAAAGCCAGAGAAGGAGGACATGTCAGGTGCCATCACTCCTGGTGCGAGATCTGGGTCACAGTGTGCAGGCCTCAGCCTGGAAAAGGCCATTCCATTAAGTTCCTCCTCTCCTCCCAGGTAAGTGGGAATAGAGGAGAAAAGAAGATCAAAGCAGATTCAAGGGGGAAATAAATTCAGCTCTGAACAGATCAACCTGCTTCCCTTCCAGGGGCTGCCCAGAGCTGAAGGGGGCAGAATGAATGGGGCCTTCTGAGTGCCAAGGATTGTCTGGCTTGCTGCAGACACCCAGCATCCCAGGGTAGGTCAGGACAAGAGCCAGAGGCCTGGAAGGAGACAGTGGCGGTTTAACCACAAGAAAGCCGGACAAGGGCACCTGTTCAAAGCTGGGAGCTGTGGCTGGGTTTGCCAGGGTAGGAGCCGCACCGGGGGCGGCTGGATGCGCTGGGCACAGCCTCCCCTCTCCCTGTGCAGTTTGCTCAGACACGCTCCGCTTCCTTCCCCAGCCCCGCAGAGCTCCCCATTTCCAAGCCTGAAGTGGGTCCAGGAAAACCCTTCGCTCCCCCCGTCTCCCTATAGCACCGCACCCATGGGGGTCATACACACCCAGCACCCTCGCCAAGGGGCGGCCACGTCACCGCGTGTCCCCAGCAGCCTGGGATACTGGGCGAGGCCCCCAGCTGGACTCTGGGAAATGCACCCCCCCCACACACACACACACTGAACAAGCCACGTGCCCTCCAGCCTCGCCACCCAGGCCTTGCAGCAGCCGGCTGACCAATGCCAGCGGCCCCCTCGGAGAGATGGGGGCAGATGAAAGCTCCCGGGCCATGAAACTTTCCCCATCGCGGGGCCGTTCGCAGGAAGAAGGTCCCAGCCCAGCCGGGCTTCTATTAGCGAACCGCCCTCCCGTGTTCCCCGCCCTGCCAGCGCCGGGAGCCCGCCGGGGCTGGGGTGGGGTGAAGTTGGAGGGGGGCAGCCCCGACCCAGCGGCTTGGGGTCCCGCCGGAGTTTGCAAACTTCGCCCGCGCGAGAAGCGGCCTCGGCTGGCTGCCCAGGGCGCCCCCTGTCGGGCGTGAGCGCGCAGCGCCGCCGCCGCGGGCCCCAGGAGCGCACTTCGGGTACCGGCAGGATCCGCGGGCAGAGCGGCCGGAGCCAGCACAGCCACCCCCCATGGCCGCTCCGGGGGGGGGGAGGGCAGCCCCCCTGCTGGCCTCTACGGCCCCCGCGAGTCGCCTCCGGTCCCCACACGCTGCACAGCCCGGAGTCCGCATGGGAGGCGGGAGCCCAGCGCCCGTCACCCCGCCTCTGGGCGTGGGGGGCTGATCCCCAGTTCTCCTGCCCCCGGGGAGCTCGCTGGGCCTGCCCCCCGGGGCAGCTGTGCGCAGGGCTAACACGTTTCCCTTCAGGGCCGGTTGGTTTATTTCAAACATCCGATGGGGGGGGGGCACATCAGCCTCCCCTCCGCCAGGCTGGGGTTCCCGGCCGGGGGCCCCGGAGGGTGGCTGACCCTGAGGAAGGGGCTGGGCTCCCCAGCTCCCAAGCGCTGATCCTTTTAAACGGAGAGGAAACGGGGGCAGCGGAGGCCGGGGAGGGGGGGGGGCACCACACAAGTCTTCCGCTGCCAACCCTTTAAGTCCAACTCCACCTGGATAGTTAGTTGGGGGGTTTACACGCCGAACCCGCGCAGCTCCGGAGTGGGACCGCTTGCTGGAGCAGGAAGGGGGCAGATTCCCTGACTTGTGGGTCTGGGCGCAGCTCCCCCTCCCTCCCACGCGTGTAACCCCCTCGGGCGGGCTGGTTTCCACGCACGCGGAGCTGGCGGCGGTCGCGTTCGCACCGGACGAACCGCGGCTCATCAGCCGCAATTTGCGGGAGATTATTTTTAAATAGCAACTCCACAATGCACCGTGATTGCCGCTCCGCAGCCTCTTCTACCGGGGAGCGACTGGCAGCCCGAGAGCCGGTTCTCCTGCAGCCACCAGCCGCCGGGAAAGGACAGGGCTAGCTCGGAACAAGCCCGCCGAGTCCCAACGAACCAGCCCCCCGCCCCCCACGAACCATCCTCCTTTGCAGCCCCCCCGGCAACTCCCAGCTCCCCCCACCCCCTTTTGCAGCCCCCCCGGCAACTCCCAGCCCCCCCCACTCCCCACGAACCACCCTCCTTTGCAGCCCCCCCGGCAACTCCCAGCCCCCCCCACTCCCCACGAACCACCCTCCTTTGCAGCCCCCCCCGGCAACTCCCAACCCCCCACCCTCCTTTGCAGCCCCCCCGGCAACTCCCAGCCCCCCCACTCCCCACCCTCCTTTGCAGCCCCCCCCGGCAACTCCCAGCCCCCCACTCCCCACCCTCCTTTGCAGCCCCCCCCGGCAACTCCCAGCCCCCCACTCCCCACCCTCCTTTGCAGCCCCCCCCGGCAACTCCCAGCCCCCCCACCCCCCACCCTCCTTTGCAGCCCCCCCCGGCAACTCCCAACCCCCCCACCCTCCTTTGCAGCCCCCCCCCGGCAACTCCCAACCCCCCCACCCTCCTTTGCAGCCCCCCCCCGGCAACTCCCAGCCCCCCCACCCCCCACCCTCCTTTGCAGCCCCCCCCCGGCAACTCCCAGCCCCCCCACCCCCCACCCTCCTTTGCAGCCCCCCCCCCGGCAACTCCCAGCCCCCCCACCCCCCACCCTCCTTTGCAGCCCCCCCCGGCAACTCCCAACTCCCCCACCCCCTTTTGCAGCCCCCCCTGCAACTCCCAGCCCCCCCCCCCACTCCCCACGAACCACCCTCCTTTGCAGCCCCCCCCGGCAACTCCCAGCCTTTCACCCCCCACGAACCACCCTCCTTTGCAGCCTCCCCCCCCCCCCGAAGTCAAGCCCTGCTCCCCAAGAAGCCCTGCCCAGAGTCTGCTCCAGAAACTAGCCCGGGGAGGGGGGCGCTGCGTTCCCCAGATGAAGCAACAGCCCAGCTCCTTAACTGGAGCTAACCGCTTGGTCCCGCGTCGCCCCCACCGGCCCAGGGCTCGAACTGGAGTCGCGCTGGTTTACACCAGGTGGACTCGGGGGGGGGGGGGGGGGGCACTCACCCAGCACCAGGTCCAGGAGGTCCCACAGCAGCCAGCACAGCCGCAGGCAGCTCATCTTCCGCATGTTGGCCCCCGCGAGGAAAACTCCATCTGGTTCAGAAGCGCCCGAGCCGCCTGCACGGCGGGCCGAGGAGCACGGGACAGCGGCGGGGGTCAGACATCGCTGGAGTCCGGGGGAGGAGGGGAGGGAAGAGCCCGGCTCCCTGCCCGAACCAAGCGGGAGAGGCGCCGCACCTGGGCGGCTGGCGCGCTCGCTCCTGGCTCGCCGGCTGCCCGAGGAATCCAAATCAGCTGCCCGAGTTTAGGCTGAAATCTGCGCTCCCCCGCCCCCTCCCCCGCGTCCCCTCTTGCGCTGGCGCCGGTGCAGGAGACAGACTTTCCCTTAATCCTCGCGGGCTGCTGCGCTCCCGGCCTCTAAGCCGATTTATTGCAGCGAGAGGGAGACAGCAAAGATCAGCCCCCCTCCCCTTCCCACGGCCCCCACCCTCGGGGGCTTGTTTTAGCTGCTTAACCCTTTCCCGGCCGGCAAAAATACACCGCCCCCCCCCCCCCCGCCAGAGCCTCCAGCCTCCCCCGCCCCGTTCGCGCGTGTGGCTGGCGCGGGCTCACAGCGCAGATGGGGAGCAGGCGCAGGTGGGGGGCGGGGGGAGACGCAGCGCAGTTCAGCTGCCCCCGTGCGCTCTGGTGAAAGTTGTGACAGCAGCTGTCGTGATAATCCCCGTCACTGCAGGGCTGCGCAGAGCGGGGGGGGGGGGGGGCAGGATCAATACCCCCCCCCGTTGGGCACCCCCTGCCCTAAAGCAGCGCCCCCGCCCCGGCCCCCAATCCCGCAGTGCAGCTGGTCCAGGCCCCCTTTTGCTCCGCACGCGGCAACCAGGGCGACCCACGAGGGTCAATTTTTTGCTGGTTTCTTGCCCTGCCCTGCTCCCTCCCTGCCTTTCCCGATGCCCCCAGGCCTTGATTTGTATGTGTAAATAGTTTCCTGTTGTCGAGGGCAAGAGCGCCTACTAGTTAGAGCAGGGCCTGGGTTCAAGAAAAGGGAGGCTGGAAGGCAGGGCTCCTGAACTTTTGTTCTGTTGCTGGGAGGGCGCTGAGGCCCAGTGGTTAGAGCTGAGGTGTGTGGGGGAGGGGAGCAGGGCTGGTGGGTGGGCTCTCCGCTTAGCTCTACCCAGAACTAGTCTAGGAGTCCAGCAGGGAGCTGGAAGCCAGATGTGCCAGGGTCCATCAAGGCGTGAAGAGGCAAGCAGGATCCTGGGTTCTACCCTGGCTTTTGTTTGAGCTGGGGGTAGAACTCCTGGATTCTGCTGTTTCCCTGCATAGAGTGGGGTCAGAAAATGGCCTTTTTTCTCCTGTGAAAAAAATCTAAAGAGTCTCCCCCCCACACTCTCTCTCTCTCTCTCTCTCTGTATTGTGGGTCCCTGTGTTTTCAACACCAAGCCAAACATTTAGGTGGCAAACATTTATTTTTCTATGAAAAAAAAAAATGTTTTGGACCAACCCCTATTCATTAGAAAGTGGTCTGAGCAGTGCTACTCTAGCAGGCTATAAATTCCTCCCCCCTCCCCATCCTCCTGCAACAGACTTTCCCTCTCCGTTAGGGAGACATCACTGATATTGTAACAAATCCAGAACCTAGGACTTCATGGTATTTACTAGGCTGTGCCCTTTTCCCATCCAGAATGTAGCAGCCCCCTATTTTTTTGCTCCAGCCCCTCACATGAGCTGTAGAAGAACCCATCTGGGTTGTTAGCACTCTACCAGAAATGGGTGGGGGTTCTGTGGGGCCCTGGGCTTCCCCCCCCCCCCCACCAAGAAAATGGGGTCAGGACACAGGAGCAGGCAGGAGTGGGGTCAGAGTTCTGGAGCTCCCCAATTGGTTGTGATTCCTGGGCATGGGCCCCCTTGGCCTGGTGACTCGTCTGCCACAGGTGGTATAAGGGCTAAGACTCACAGATGAGCAGTTCTCCTTTCAGCCAGTGGAGGGCAGTAGTGCACATATACAGTTGGCCATTCTGTACAGGATGGATCTGAAATCTGTTCCCTGGAAGATGTCCCAATGAAGAGGTTTTCCCAATTAAGCGGAGTGGACTGTGCAAATATGTTTGCCTAAAGAATGCGAAGGTAGGGAGCCAAACCAATGAGAGCCAGGCAATTCCACACTCAATCTGATTGTGTCCTTAGCTGGCTGGGCAGCACCTTCTCATCTCTGCCTCGTGAAAGGCGGAGCTAAGATGCAAATGCCAACCCTGAATGACAGTTTCACAGCTCTGCTCTCCCTGTTGCTATCTTAGCATAAGAACCAGAAGACAGGGGTCGGGGGTGCTTTTAATTTAACGGCTGTAATCGACATGCGCTCTGCACTTCCTCACTTGGTGAGGTTTCTGCCTAATATGCCCAGTGAGTTGGGCACTGGGCTAGGAAGGAGGAGGCCTTTGCTGTGTTTTTTGGCTCTGCCCTGATGTACAGCTTCACCCCACCTCTCTAGGCTGAGAGCCCCATTCTCCTCTATGTACAGGAACATCGGCTGGGTCATACATGTGGCCCAGAGGCCTGGCTGACAGTAGCCAGCACCACATGCATCAGAGGAAGGTGTAAGTAGCTCCAGCAGGAAGATGTGGGATAATCTACCCCCACCTCTGGTCTCTAGCCCAATATCTATTAACCAGAAATTGATTTAAACCATGAGACTTAATATCCCGCCACCCGCTTTCTTTTAAAAACTCTGGCTGTTTGTGTGATCCATATAAATGGCCTCTTTGAATTTTGGCCTGGGGCTCAACTACGTCATGTGGCAATGAGTACCACAGGTTAATCAGGCACTGGGTAGCAAAGCACCTCCTTCAATCAGCTTTTCATTTCTCTTGTCTCCTTGTTCTTGCACTGAGACCCGATGCTCTTTCTCTACCTTCCCTCAGCTATTTGTTGTTTTACAGATGTATAAAAAGTGCTCTGTTTTGCTTCCACTCAGTTTGAAACTCCGCTCTAGTCAAAGCTGTGCAAAACAATGTTTATAGACACTCAAATGTCAATGAAGCCCAATCAATGGACTCTTCAGCTTAGAAAAGAGGAGACTAAGGGGGATATGCTAGAGGTCTATAAAATCATGACTGGTGTAGAAAAAGTGAATAAGGAAAAATGATTTGCTTATTCCCACAATATAAGAACTAGGGGTTACCAAATGAAATGAATAGGCAAACAAAAGGAAGCTTTTCTTCACTCAGCACACAGTCAACCTGTGGAACTCCTTGCCAGAGGATGTGGTGAAGGCTAGGACTTTAACAGGGTTCAAAAAAGAGCAAGATAGATTCATGGAGGTTAGGTCCATCAATGGCTATTAGCCAGGATGGGCAGGAATGGTGTTTCTAGTCTTTGTTTGTCTGGAAATGGGTGACAGGGGAGGAATCAAGTGAGGATTACCTGTTGGGTATCCCTCCCTCTGGGGCATCTGGTATTGGCCACTGTCAGCAGACAGGATACTGGGCTAGATGGACCGTTGGTCTGACCCTGTATGGCTGTTCTTATGTTCATACAGCCAGGATGGAATCAAATTATGAATCTCTATTTCCCCCTCCCCATCCATTTAAAAAAATACTTTTTGCTACTCTTGCACATTCTGAATAGAGGTAGGGCCTCAGTTTCCCTAGCTGGAATACTAGTATTATGACACTTACACCCTTTTGCCCTAGGGATGTAATAGTGTAATCGATTAAGCAAATAACCGATAAGCAAAAGCTTATCAGTTAATGTTATAGACTACATGCTTTCCCCCCCTGCCCCTTGCCAGTACAGTTTTTAGCAGGCTGGCCAGCAGCCTGGCTCCGTCCTGGTTTGTGCTGAGTCCTTGACCTACCCCCTCTGCAGTTCTGCATTTAAAGTGTATTAGGAGCCACGCGGGCAGGCAGCCCGGCTCAGTTCTGGCCCCCACTGGGTCTGAGAGCTCAGTGCCCCTTCCCCCACAAACAAGGACTGCTGCCACCCTGTGCTGCTGCCTCTGTATCAGAGGCAGCAGCATGGAGTGACAGGCAGCCAAGCCACAAGGGGAGCTGGTACCCTGTGCTGCTGCCTCTGATACAGAGGCAGCAATGCAGAGTGGCAGGGGGCTCCTCAAGAGTGGGGCTGAAGGATTATGGAATAGTCGAGTAACCGATAAGAATTCGTGAGGTTAATTAACTATTCAATTAACCGATATTTAACATCCCTACTTTGCATTGACTATTCCATTCTGCAGCCTCTTAAGCTGCCTTCATGTTAGTATATCAATGCATTGTAAAACACTTTGAGGGCCCTGGCGGAAAACCATCAGAAGGGCTATCATGATTTTTAAATCTTCTAGGTTAAAACTTACGTTTTAAACAAACAACCCCCCCTGCAAACCAGCCTCAGACTCGGTGTCAAAAGAGAGAAAAAAAAAGAGAAATCAATTAGTTCTTAAAATTCCTTAGAGGGAGCTGGGTTCTCTGCCCTTTTTCATCTCCCAGTGAAAGCCTTGGTTACATATTGCAAAGGAATGAGGAAAAGGTTGTATGTTAATAAGGTCTAATTTTATTTGATCATGGATTTGACAGTGCTGCAGGTCCCCTGTCAGTGAGATGCTGCTGTAGCTTTTGGGTCTTAAATGTCTGTATTGACATGAGAATAAAGAAGCAGAATATGGCAAGACAATAACAATGAAGTCTGGGGCTCTGTTTTTAGAATGAGCCGCTTACAATGGGATGGAGTCAGGACACACTGCTGCAGCTTGGGAACCCTTGGGTTCAAATTCCTGCTCTGCCACAGGGTTCCTGGGTAGCCTTGGGCAAGTCCCTAGCCTGTCTCAGCTTCAGTTCCTTAATGATACACTGGAAATAATAGCACTGCCCCGTCACCCAGGGGTGTTGAGAGGGTAAGCCCAATAACGATCAGGAGGTGCTTGGGGTAACATCGTAATAGGGTCTAAAATAGAAAGCTGGAGTCAGCTGGGTTTCCAAATGCATTCAAAATGGGGCCTTGCAGGGAAACATCTGACAAACAAGCAACTTTGGATACCACCCCACAGGATGAGAGACGAGCTGGGAGAGCTATGCAAAAGCATCGCTGACTGCCCGGAAGGGCACTGCAGTGCTTAACATGCCAGCTAGATGGGCCCCTCCTGAGCGGTGAAGTTAAGGTGTGGATCCAAACTCCCCTCCCCTGCAGGGTATTTCAGATCAGAGGCTACATCTAGACTGCAGGCTTTCTGAAGAAGAAGCTTTTCTGGAAGAGATCTTCCGAAAAAACTTCTTCCAAAAGAGAGCGTACACACTGCCAAAGCGCATCGAAAAAGCCATCTGCTTCTTTGAAAGATAGTATCCACACTGAATGGACGCTCTCTCGCATTTAAGCTGTGAATGCTGTGGATGGAATGGCCACTAGGGCACCTGTGCTTTTTCCTCTTCTTTCGAAAGAACTCCCTCTTTCCCGAAAAAGAGCTCTTTCGGAAAAAGGCTGCTTCCTCGTAAAAAGGGGTTTACCAATGTCGGAAAAAACCCTCTGTTCTTTCGATTTTTTCCCCTCGAAAGAACGCGATTGCAGTGTGGACGTAAGGGAAGTTTTTTTGGAAAAACAGCCGTTTCTCCAAAAACACTCGGTAGTGTATACATAGCCTGAGCGTGCAGCCATCCTGTCTCTGAAGTAGAAACACAGGGGTTGCCATAACGGAGGAGACTCACACACTCCCTCGTCCTGGTCTCTGCATTGACCCTGTGAAAGACAACACGTGATCCATAATGCATCTTGTCAGTTCTGAAGTCTGGTGACAGGAGGAGAGGACCCCCTTCCTGACTCCCTTCATGGGACACCAGCTCCCGCCTGCCACTGTCTGCGCTTGCAGATCTGCAGCTATTATTAGCATCTATAACCAAGCTCGGCGTGAACGACAGCCACCGTGTTTGTCTCAAGGCCTCCCTCAGCCCCGGATTTCACAGGCTGGGTACCATAATTAGCAGGTGTTTTAATTCCACATCCTGCAGGTTTGCCGTCCTTGCGGTGCACTGACTCGGCTTTTCTCCCAGGCATGCTATAGAAGAGCGGCACGGAGCACAGCCGGAACACTGGTTCCAAACCTTTTCTCTCTCTCACTCGTAAGGAAATCCTGATCCAAACCCTGGCTTGGGCTCCTCTATGTAATATAACAAGCCAGCACCCCTCCCCCCCAATCCAAACTCTAGAAGACCAGATCCAAATCTAACAGGGCATCCACCCACATACATCAGAGCTGGGTCCTACTCCAGACCCTAACTTCAGGACTCAGATCCTTCCCTCGTTACACAAGGGAAACTGACGACAAACGGATGGAGCTGGCGTTTGGAAGCTGGACGTAACAGTACAGGAGGCTGGGGTTCCGTCTCACCTTTCATCTTGTTCCTCCTGCTTGCCGCAGGTCAGTGTGGGAAAGGCCTGGGATCTTCCAGCATTCACCACATTCCCGTCCCCTCGTTGCCCATATACCTGTGCTCCGTTTCTCCATCATTACACAGGCATTGTCTCCAGGCAGCGGGGTTTTTAAATGTCTCACCGAGAGATACAATTTGTATCGATCAGCTAGCACTGCGGGAGTTCTACTACACCTCAGTGGATAAATGGGCACTTAGAAGAGAACAGTCTACCCCAGCCTTTCCTGGCGGGGCTGGTTTTCCTCCCATCAGTTCTCTGGTGTTCACTCACTCCTTTAGAAAAGAGGCCTTTGAGAAGCAGACGGCAAAGTCAACAGCAGGTAAAAAAAAAAAAAAAAAAAAAATCCCTGGAACTGGCGCAGAATTAGAGATGCGAAAAGGAAGGTTTTCACCCTGGGAAAGTCACATTGTCCTTTAAGGGAATGCAAATGTGCCGGCTTGCAAGGGAACATGCCGACGTTATTAATGCTCTTATGATTTTGGTGGAATCTGCCTGATAAATAACGATGTAAAGAGGACTTCTTTAAGCGCTGTCTCCCACACACACACGTAACCGATCCCTGCTGTCACACACAGGAAGGCAAGCGAGTGGACTGTCTTCCCTTTCCATGGAGGAAAATTGGGGAACGGATTAGCAGACAAGGACTGGAAAGATTCCTGTGCAGGCCAGGCATCCTGTTCTTCTTGCCTGGAAGGGCCTTTCCTATGTAGCTGGCATTTATTTTGTAGAACACGAGCTAAACTCTTTACTCACATACTTCCAGTGGGGTTGCAGCAGCACAGAATTTGGCTCCGTATTTTGTGGGGTGAGGTAGAGGAGAATAAGCTTGATGCCTGATGCTTTCCATGACAGCTGGAGAGATCTTGACTCCTAGAATCCCAGGGCTGGAAGAGACCTCAGGAGTCAATGAGTCCAACCCTCTGCCCGAAGCAGGACCAACCCCAACGAAATCATCTCAGCCAGGGCTTTGTCAAGCTGGGACCTGAAAACCTCTAGGGATGGAGATTCCCCCCCCCCCCCCAGGGACCCCATCCCAGTGCTTCACCCCTCTCCTAGGGAAATAGTTTTTCCTAATATCCAACCTACATCTCCCCCGCTGCAACTTGAGACCATTGCTCCTCATTCTGTGTCACTTCCTGCCTTTGTTGCCTTCTGGGGCCAGATTCAAGAGGGGGACAATCAATTAGCAGTCTCCTGTTTGGTGGGGACAGCTTTGACTATGGCCTGTCCATTACTGCAGCCTCGAGAAGCTAGCCAGAGACCCTCTTCATCCACAAAGGAGCAAGAAGGGAACCTCACCATTGGCAGAGCCATGCTGAACTCATCCAAGCAGATGTCACCCTTGGTTCATTCATGTACTGAGCTGAAGCCGGTCTCAGCCCACTCCCCAGGAAATGGCCCTTTGGACAAAGTGTCTGTGTAACCACCACAAAGCGGATTTGAACCAGGGACATCTGGAGCTTAGTCTAGGAGCCTCTACAGCTTGAGCAATAAAGCTGGCTGGCACCCAGCTTAGGCTGCAGTGCTCTCTTGTTCTTAGCTCTCGCCATAACTGATCTAAGTGCCCCTGCATGGGAGAGTGAACCACACTGGGTGTGGAGGTTACAGCTGTACTTCCTGGCATGAACTCCTCATGGTGCTGCTGGTATGGTCCACGAATAGCTGGTGTGCTCCTTGCACAGGGCAGGAGACGCTCTCTCCCAGGGCAATGGGACAGGCCACCACGTCCATGGGACCCCGTTGATGCAGCCGGCCATCCTGAGGAGCATCCAAGACACATTTCCTAAGTGCAGGTGGTTGAGCTGGTAACCTCTGGGCGTCATGGTCTCTCAGAGTCCATCCAGATGTGGCTCTCCTGGTGCGGTGGAAGGGCTGCCCAAGAGACGCACTCCACACACTGTCCCCAGATGGGCTGGGTGTTGTCCGAGAGAGAGTGACACACACACAGGACCTCACGGGTTTTTCCTGGTGTAGACACGCAGGCAGGCCCAGCAGCAGAGAGGGGGTTAATGAGAAGGCAGCCTCCACCGGACAAAGAAACCCTCCTTTCCTGCCCCCCGGCCTTTATCAAGCAATCGTTTCAGGAGCATCCCTCCTAGACCCAAGGAGCAGCGGGTCCGGCTCTCCTCCTCCAGCTGCCAGGGCGCCTGCTCCCCTCCCTCCGCCCGCCTTCTAGCACAGAGACCAGAACAGAGCCGTGTGCTATCACAGCAGAGTTTTCCCGGGGCAGGGGCTTCTGGTTCAGAAAGTGGTGACCCCAGCTGGCCCTGCCCTGGCATTGCAGGGGTTCCCCTCTGAAAGGAAATGAGGAGGATACAAAGGCGCTGCCTCCCACTGCTTCCTCTACAATCTCTGCGCAGGGCGGTGGGAAGCCACAGCTGGGGGTCGGCGTGGATGGAAACAGAGGGGGAGCTGGCAAGCGGCCAGCCAAGGGGCAGAGGGAGCTGTGGGCGAGCCCTGTGTACTCCGGCCAGCCTGCAAACGGAGAGGGCTGGCTCTGCGTGGGCTGCCCGGGATCCCCTAGTGCTTCCTTTGTGAGGAAAGAGGGGCCGAGGCTCAAGTAACTCGCTGCCAGAGACCGGGGCCAAGGAATATTTACACATCCGTAATGGCACAGCAAGTCTTGAGGTGCCAGGGCTCAGTCCTGGTCTATATTAGGCACCGGGGCCAACCCCCTCTGATTACAGCAGTGCACAGTTAGGAGCACTGTGCTTAGGGCTGCCTGTTCATCACTGCCTGGGTTCCCCAGAGTGTAGGAAGCCAGAGTGTATATAGCTCACAGAAGCAGGGTTTGGGCCCAGAGCCCACCCCAGCTGCATTGGACTGCTCCTTCCATCTCAGCTGCAGGAGCGGTCCCATGCCAGCTGCAGCCGCTGACACCCCAGGCAGGAGGTGCGATCGGCGCCCCCGCCTGCATGGCCGTCAATGGCTGTGACGTAATCATGGGGCATCGCAGCTGGCGGCGCCCTAGGAAACTGCCTAGCCTCACGGGCCGCCCCTGCTCAGCTGTCTTCTGTCACATGCTGGCAACTACTCTGACCGGTAGAGGCGAGGATGACCTTCCCAGGAGTCATGGGGCACGTCTACACAGCAGGGCTACCGCTGAAATAGGCTACACAACTTCAGCTACGTCAATCGCGTAGCCTACGTTGAAATAGCTTAGCTCGGCTTTTGGTCCTGCCTACACAGCAGGAAGGCTGAGGTAGAGCACTCATCTCTGACTTCCCTTACTCCTCGTAAAAGGAGGGGTGCAGGTGTTGGAGTAAGAAGTCCGTCCGCTCCAAATTATTTCGACATGATGTCAAAATTGCTGCTTGTAGTGTAGAGTGGACTAGGTTATTTCAGAACAACATCTGTTAATCCAAAATAACGTTGCTGTGTAGATGTATTCATGGAGTCCTAGAACACACTTGGATCAGGACAGGTGGAGCACGGGTGCAGGGTGGGACTGGAATACAGCTGGTTAACGTTTTGTGCAAAAATATGAACAAAAATTCAAAGATCCGTTCAGTGAAAAAAAGACTAGTTTTCAAAATGAACATCTCCACCCTCCAGACAATTGTTTCATCGGAAATTGCCTATTCTTTTTAGGCAACTGGATTTTTTTTAACACAGGGAATATTTCTATGAAAAATTGAGGGGGGGGGATTAGAATTTTTTTGTTGGAAAAACTCTCCCCCTTCCCTGTGGTCCGTGGTCAGGATCTCTGCCACTGTGAAGTACTGATGGGACCGGAGAAGCTGTGTTCTGGCTGCTTCTCCACACTTGCAAACCCAAGGCAGATTAATTCTTAATGACTGCATTAATCTAGGAAATAAAAAAAATAAACAGCCCCTCAGATGAAGAGGGAATGCTCCAGAGAGCCATTCCCGAAACAAACTGATCTCTCACGCTTTGTGATGCGGAGGTATTAACCACACAACTGCCTTGGCGCTGCAAGGGGACCCACAATGCTGGAGCCTTCCATGCACACCCTTGTCCGCTGTGTATCAAAGTCTTCACGCTTGGGGGAAAGGTGCTGATGAACTCCCTGCAAATATGGCACTAATGAGAGACCCTGACGATGCCTGAGCCCACGGAGCTAGCTCTGATGTCAGGTGAGTCGGGGAAATAGGAGAATGATGGTATATCCGTTGGGTCCCAAATAACCAAGCATTCCTGACCCACGTGGTTCTGTTAGCCTCTGTAGGAGGCATCTTGGAACGCCCCTTTATGGGACATCTCTACCTCATCAGGACCCAGCACGGAACCACCATTCACCCCATTCTTCAGCCCTCTTAAATAGCATGACTGTTGTCTTACTTTGAGAAGTTGTCTCTGGCTGGAGTTGATTTGCCAGGCATTGAAATGCAGCCAGCCTGTTGGGGTGCGGAGACGCATAGGGCAGGGAATGATGAACACATGTCCAAGCAGCAGCAGAATTTAATCATCGGACCTGGGGATTTGGCCAGGATGTGAGGGCTCCCCCGCCTTCTCTTGCAGAAAGAACTTCTCTTGGGCTCTGCGACAACCCAGAAAGATGATCCAGAGCAAGTTGGGAATGTTCCCATGGGATTATTTTCTTGGGTCAGAAAGTGGCAACTCCTGATATACAATCTTGTCCTGCAAAAGGGGTGAAACTTTGGTCGGGAAGGTCTCTTGGGTCCAGGATGGAATTTCTGGTCAAACCCCACAGCGGTGATCCAGAACGAGGTGCAAGTCCATGCCTGACTCAGACTAGGGACTCGCAGCTGTGTCCCCCACTTCCCAGAGGGGTGTCTTAGCCTCCCCAAAGTCTCAGGTTCATCCTGACATAGAAGGGGGGAAAATATAGATTTGAAATCTCAACACTTGGGGCAGGACTGGAAAGCCGTCTCCTGCCCAGCCCCATTCAGGACCTCCGTTTTCGGATGTGTCCAATAGACAGCCTCCTGTACGTGCCCCCAGAGCACAGCATCCCCCGTGGCTCTGTACCAACCAAACGGGAAGAGACGACTTATGCAACCAGAGCTGCTGCCTGCCAGTGGCGTAGCGAGGGGGGCTGGGAGGGGCAGTTGCCCTCGGGCATCACGCTAGGGAGCGCCAGTTTAGTCTCCCTCCACTCCCCTTCATCCCTCAGCTCGCCTGCTCCTCCTCCACCACTGTCTGGAGCCTCCTCTCCGCCCCCAGCCCGACCCTCCTCCATCTCTGCTGGTAGGTTAGTGCATGCGGGGGCCTGGCCCCAAATAGGAGAGGGCAGGGGAACATGCTATACAAGCTCCCCCAGGGTCGGTCTCAGCCATGCACCAGGTTCGGGGCCTCGCTGCACAGAAGCAGCGGCAGTGGGAATAGGAGGTACAAATTTTGTCTTTGACCCCAGGTGCATAATACCCTTGCTACGCCTCTGCTGCCTGCAAACCCCCCCCCCCCCCCCCCCAATGCAACCACTGGACCAGGCCTGGCTTAGTCGAACTTTAGAGCTTCGTGCCCACAGAGCTGACTTAGGGAGCTGTTCCTTGTCCTCCTGTTAGACCACGACTCCAGCCGGTGGAGAGCCAGGAAGCAGCAGGACAAAAGGGGGAGGCGGGAGACTCTAAGCTTCAAACCACCTGGCGAAAGTAATAAAGATCAGCAGAGGAAGCGGGAAAGCTCATGGCTTAGGAGTCACTGGAACCCTCCAGTGAAACCATCTCACAGTTCCCTGATGGATGCTCAGAACCTGCAGGCTCTTGTGGGCTCGGGTGTCCCTACATCTCCACTGCCCACGGCACCGACCCTCCCAGCCTGCAGTGCCAGAGTTGGGCTTGTGGGGCTCATGCTAGCACCCTAAAACTAGCCGCCTACACAGCTCTTCGCCAGGCTGGAGCATAGGTTCTGCGCCTCCTTTCCCCCTTCAGGGCAGAGCTGAAACATCTACCCAGTTATTTTTAGCGTGAGCACACCAGCCCAACTCGGTGCCGTGGGCAACACGGACCTACTCCTGCTGCCCCAGCCATGAGGCCCTTAGGGCAAAATCTTCCTCCCCAGCCTATGCTGTGGGTCAACGTCACACTGGCCCTTAACCTGTCAGCAGAGACCTTCACGGGTGATCCAGAAAAGGAAACACTGAGAACCAACCAGTGGGCCCCCTGGGTCTCTGTACATTAAAACCCTTGTTCTTATTGCTCATGCTTGGCTATTCCAGAAAGCTGAATCCTTGCTGCCCTTTGCATCTGTACTAACAACTCAAGGGACGCCCCCGCCACACAGTGACTCTGTCACAGAGCTGGGACTCTAACTCAGATCTCCTGCTTCCCAATCTAGTGCATTAACCACAAACCTCTGAGCACATCGCAAAAAACCCAGACTCCAGGAAGCCTGATGAAACTTGTGGTCTCCATGCAAAGACACAGCGTAGCGCTTGTAGGCTGTTCTCTCTCTGGGAGAGCTCCCTCCACGAACAAATCCTATGACAAAACAGCGATCAGCCAGGCAGAGGCAAAGTTTCAGGGGTACATTTGTGTCCAACATATTTTCAAAGGATTTCATGTTTTCCTGCAGCAAACTACTTTTGACAGCCTCCAGATTTACTCTTTTAGCACAAAAGCACTCCGAGAGAAACGTGCCGGGCATCAGCCACATTCCAGGACATTAAGGCAGACAGTAAATGATGTAAATTGTTGGATAAAAATATTGCTGTTTGTATTAGGTGTCTGGCTCTGTTGTTTTCTGCCTAGTTTTTAATTTTGTGTGAATTCCGTGGCTGGTGAAAGGGGCTGGATTGACAGCCAAGCAGACAGGAGCCCGTTATAGATCTTGCTGTAGCAAGGCAAACTCCTGACATGTTACCCCTCGCCAAGCAATCTATCCATGACCTGGAGCGACCTCTACTAGGGGTGAACGAACCTTTTGGGTCAAGATTTTCAGGTCACCGGGAGCTGCCTGGTGCACCGACCGGTTGAAAATTAAGCCACCTAATCAAGGCCTAAATATCAACGTTGGGTCCTACGTTAGGCTTCTAGGTGGAAATTATCAATGCTGCCTACGGGACTTAGAGGCCTGGTTTCCCTTACATTGGGCACCCAAATCCCAGTGTGTCCCATTCAGTCTCTCACTGACAAGGGTGCTGGTAGTGAGATTTGTGAGGGAGGATACAGGCAGTCCCCGGGTTACATGGATCTGACTTACATCGGATCCCTACTTACAAATGGGGTGAGGCAACCCCGCTCTAGCTGCTTCCCCCCAACAGACCAGGGAGACGCGAAGCTAGCGCCCCCCCCCCCCCCAGCAGACCAGGGAGACGCGAAGCTAGCGCCCCTTCCCCAGCAGACCAGGGAGACGCGAAGCTAGCGCCCCCCCCGCCCCGCAGCAGACCAGGGAGACGCGAAGCTAGCACCCCCCCCCCCGCAGCAGACCAGGGAGACGCGAAGCTAGCGCCCCCCCCCCCCCAGCAGACCAGGGAGACGCGAAGCTAGCGCCCCCCCCCGCCCCGCAGCAGACCAGGGAGACGCGAAGCTAGCGCCCCCCCTCCCCCCGCAGCAGACCAGGGAGACGCGAAGCTAGCGCCCCCCCCCCCCAGCAGACCAGGGAGACGCGAAGCTAGCGCCCCCCCCCCCCCCCCGCAGCAGACCAGGGAGACGCGAAGCTAGCGCCCCCCCTCCCCCCGCAGCAGACCAGGGAGACGCGAAGCTAGCGCCCCCCCCCCCAGCAGACCAGGGAGACGCGAAGCTAGCGCCCCCCCCGCGGCAGACCAGGGAGACGCGAAGCTAGCGCCCCCCCCAGCAGACCAGAGAGACGCGGAGCGGCTTTTCTCAGCACACACCTCAGCTTGAGAATAAAGGACTGAGGGAAGTGAGGTGTGGGAGAATAAAACTGAGCTCTGGAGAAATGTTTGGCTAGAGTTTCCCCTACAATATGTACCAGTTCCAACTTACATACAAATTCAACTTAAGAACAAACCTACAGTCCCTATCTTGTACATAACCCGGGGACTGCCTGTACTCATCTATGAGAAGCTAGACCAATACCACCAAAAATGATTGCTTTCTGCTACTCCCAGAATGTTCTGGGAAAATAACTTCTACAGGTCTTCCATGATCGTTATCAGCAGCTCAGCGGTTCTGGGGATGGACGCTTGGACATGAGCCTGCTTTGGCCTCCATATTTGGACTCTTTCTTGATCTACTTTTAACCATGCTCACATCAGCGAGACCCTTGGTTCCAGATAGAAAGGACCCAGATGTTGGGCCAATCCAAAAGGTGGACATGGCTCAGAGATTTTCACTTGTCTCATCCTGCATGTCCCCCTTGCTAGCTGCAAAACCCCCTGCTCCTGCCCCTAGCAAGCCTCCAGGCTCACTGTCGAAGGATGAGGTCTGCTAGGTTACCTCCTACCTTAGTTCCAGGATTCCAGATAATCCAACATAGCGACCAATCCAGGTTCGCAGGCTCATTGTACAGTAGTTAAAAATGTCTTTTCCGCTGACTTCAGGGAGGTTGGCTCAGGCCCACTGAGTCACATTGCAGGCCCTGTGAACTCTGTCTTCCTTGGGAGGAAAAAAGGCAGCTCTATTCTACATCCTATTGGAGCATTAGCACGAGGTAGAATTTATGACGTAGCAGCCCTGTGGCGCATCGTCTGCAGAAACAAGCAGCCCGAGGGGACGTGTTTGTTCCCCGACCACGAATGGAAACATGCCGGAAAGGAGACTAACCAAGCACAAGGACACACTAAACATCGGAAGTTGCCAACTCAACCATGGCCCTGCCACCCCTCTGCACGAAGAATGAGGCATTACAAGGCACACCCCTTCCTCTGCTGCCCGCAGCCTCAGCCATGGATCAGCTGGGTTATCAATAGCTGTCGTGGCACAGCTGCCAAGTACCCTGCTGATTAGGGCAGCTGCAAAACAAGTCCCCAGGGAAGACGGGTGAGGCTTGGAGAGGTGTTTTCATTCCATCTCAGAATGGAAACAAGAGCTTTGGGGAACATCATGAACCACCACGAGAAAGAGAACCCCATCCCCCGAGAGCCTGCTGAGGACACCTGGCTGAGACCCTGGTTCAACTCCCCAGTCTGCCTGGGTCAGGGCTGGACACGGGCTTCATACACTCTAGTTTGGACCCAAAATGCCATTCCGCTTGGGCCTGGGAAGCCTTCCCAGTGAAAATACCATTGAAACAGAAGTGTTTTGCTGGAACGTATTGATTTCAACCCATTGGCATTTCTCAGCAGGAGAGAGTTTAGTTAAGAATGTTTTCTACCAGTTCTCCTGTCACATTACTCAAGTGCTCAACCGAGTCCTTTTTTTTTATTTTTAAGGACACATTTTTCCTCTTTTTGGTGTGACTTGAGGGTATTCTTGCTACTTGCTCTAGGAGGAGAGCCAGTTCAATAATGTCGTAGGTCCCTACCCTGGGATGAAGAGGTCACCCACTTTACTTGTCCACCTCCTACCTACCAGGGGTTCACCTATAATGGTGGGAGGGATAGCTCAGTGGTTTGAGCATTGGCCTGCTAAACCCAGTGTTGTGAGTTCAATCCTTGCAGAGGCCATTTGGGGCAAAAATTTGTCAGGGATGGTGTGACGTAGTGGGGGTACCTGGCTGGTTTCTATGCTGCTGGCTCTGGGGTAACCCCCACTGGCTGCAGTGGGTACCACAACCCAGCAAAACAGGATGAGTCACTATGCAAACCAGTGGCCAGACACCCCCCATGGAGAGGAACAAAGGAAGGGGGAATGCTGCCCTGGCTGGGGGGCAGGGCTGGAGGAGAGTTAGGGAGTGGCTGGCTGGAAGCATGGAGGAGACAGCCTAGGGAAAGGGACTGGGTTTAGGGGCCCAGTCTCCCCCATCTCAAGGGGGCCTGAGGCATCCTAGCCCAGCTCTGTGACCAGATTCCATCTGTGCTGTATCCTGGAGAGGCAATAAACTTCCTCTATTCCACCGGCTGGTGCAGTCTGTTTGTGCCATTTCGGGGTGCAGGAGACGGGGGAACCCCATCGCGCCGTCACAGATGGTACTTGGTCCTGCTATGAAGGTAGGGGACTGGACTAGATGACCTTGAAAGGTCCCTTCCAGTTCTAGGAGCTAGGCAATCTCCATTAATTATTACCTTGTCTGCTGTAAAAAAAATTATCCAGGGTGGGGGTGGGGGCTGTGTTAGTAACTTAAAAAAACCAATAGCATGAATGCTGTCTTACTTTGAGAAGTTGATTTGCCAGGCATTGCAAAGCAGCCAGCCTGTTGGGGTGCAGAGACGCATAGGGCAGGGAATGATAAACACATGTCCAGTGCTGCGGTACTTACAAGGAGTAGCAGGATTTAATCTGACCTGCGGATTTGGTCAGGGCTCCCCCACCTTCTCTTGCACAAAGAGCTTCTCTCGGGCTCTGCGACAGCCCAAGAAAGATGATCCAGAGCAAGTTGGGAATGTTTCCATGGGATTATTTTCTTGGGTCAGAAAGTGGCAATTCCTCAAATCCAATCTTGTCCTGCAAAAGGGGTGAAACTTTGGTTGGGAAAGTTTCTGAAGTCCAGGATGGAATTTCTGGTCAAAACCTACAGCGGTGATCCAGAACAAGGTGCAAGTCCATGCCCGACTCAGACCAGGGACTCGCAGCCTGTGTCCCCCACTTCCCAGAGGGGTGTTTTAGCCTCCCCAAAGTCTCAGGTTCATCCTGACAAAAAAGGGGGGAAAATATAGATTTGAAATCTCAACACTTGGGGCAGGATTGGAAAGCCGTCTCCTGCCCAGCCCCATTCAGGACCTCCATTTTCGGATGTGTCCAATAGACAGCCTCCTGTATGTGCACCCACTAGCACCCCATGTGGATCTGTACGAACTCCAGGGAAAGAGAATGCATGAGGCAAGCACCTCCAAGGATTAACAGTTGCAACGGTTGAAAATCGGAAGAATAGGAGCCAAACCCAGGGACACCAAGACACTGTCAAATGAGCAACTTGTGAAAGGATCAGATGTATGGATGGCCTGGGGATTAAAAAAGCAAGCACCTTCTTTGGAAGCAAATGGGCATTAGAAGCATACACCCTCATTGACACCCTCTTTGAAGCTGCAGGTGGTGTCCTGAAGAGGACTCTACGGACCTAATTAAGAACTGACACAGCTAAAGTGCAGAGATTTGCACGCGAGGGAAGTGTCTATAAACATGGGGTGCCTTGCATGGGACCCTGGGTCTCGTCGACATCGAAGTATTGGTCCAGACCAACAGAAGCCCGGCTCCTCCCCTCCCCTCCCCCATCTAACTCACCTGGCCCGTGAAAAGTAACAGAGAGGTGTTTGTCTTAACTTGGTGAAACAAAAAAGCAGTCATGTAACACTTAAAAAGACTAACAAATGCTACATGCCTGCTTTTTTTGTCTGGCCAGTGACGTTAAGGTGAGCAACAAGTTGGCAACTAAACAACAAGACGGAGTGTGTGTGTGCGCGTGTAGTATATCATATGCATAGGATACAGTATTGCTATACAGGCAGTCCCAGGGTTACGTACAAGATAGGGACTGCAGGTTTGTTCTTAAGTTGAATTTGTATGTAAGTCGGAACTGGTACATATTGTAGGGGAAACTCTAGCCAAACATTTCTCCAGAGCTCAGTTTTATTCTCCCACACCTCACTTCCCTCAGTCCTTTATTCTCAAGCTGAGGTGTCTGCTGAGAAAAGCCGCTCCGCGTCTCCCTGGTCTGCTGGGAGGCGCTAGCTTCACGTCTCCCTGGTCTGCTGGAGGGGAAGCAGCTAGTGCGGGGTTGCCTCACCCCATTTGTAAGTAGGAATCCGATGTAAGTCGGATCCATGTAACCCGGGGACTGCCTGTATATATTTTGCCAGTAAACATGGATTTTGCCTTATCCCCCTGAAAAAGATCCCGCGCAGTTCTTTAAGTACAACAAATATATATAGTGAGGAAGTGGGTTTTGCCCACAAAAGTTCATGATATTATATATTTTTGTTAGTCTCGAAGGTGCCACAGGACTGCTCATTATCTGCTGTAGATTTTAGAGCTGTTTTAACTAGAGAAGAGCATAAACCAGAACCAATTCAACTCCCCGTTTCCAATGATTTGGGTATGTTCCAAACCCAGATGAGAATTTGACACCTTGGGCCCCCCATTTTTGTGGGGAACTGAGCAAGCTCAATCTGCCTCGTGCCACATTTCACACAAAAAAGGCTGTCGACCTATTGAAAAATCTGAAGTCTCTTGCCTTCTCTCTTCTGACCTTTTCAGAAGAAACTTGTGTACTAATTAGCAGAGTAATAATGTGGCAAGGATACGATCCCTCATTAGCTTTTGAGAGATTCCCAGCTACATGACTGATACGCATCTACAAGAAAATTAACTTCAACGTGAGGGTTCCATAATCAAGATTAATGAGGAAACAGGCAGAAAGCAGCAAACAGCTCTGCTTTGCTCTTTTGTCTCCCTCATGCCCTTTGGGGATCGTCAAACCTTTCTCAGGGCTGCTCCCATCACAAGAAAGGCTCGTGCTCATTATTCTCCAGGGGAGTAGTTTAGGTCACTGGTTCAAAGCTCTCTTAGATGGCTATTGGACAAAAAATGCGTTCCCATCTGGAGGGCCTACATGAAATGAATTTTGGGGCTCAGAGTGGTTCTTAGGGAGTGTGTCTCAGCTGAGCAACAACAAGCAGAGATACTGAGATATCCTCTCATTGGGGTTCATCTAGATCAAGGTGGGGCTAAATTGGCAAGGGATGTTGGGCAGATCCTTGCATTGGGTCGCTGACCTGTTGTCTTGTGGGGCTGTCTCTCTAGCACTCTTCCCCCTTCCTCCCTGGCCTTCCATCCATCACCACGTTACACCTGCAAGAAACTCTGCCACCTTGGCTGGCCGAGTCCCTGGGGAATCTTTTCTTCTGTTTCCTCTCCTGTGTGTTCTGCTACCTGTGCTCAGAGCAGAGCTAGCCCCAAACAAGCCAGTAGCTAGACTTTGGAGCACATGCCTGTCCCCTACAGAGCAAGTCTCACCATCTAGTTAGCAATGGCCTGAGTCACTTTGCAACAAGTGGATATACAGCTGTTTGCCACCAGAGGGTGATACACACCTCCTTAAACAGCTGAGGGCTAGCACTAGCCTTAGTTAAACTGGAGAAGTCGATGGTGGGACTAGAACCCAGGGCCCACAGATTTCACAAGTGAGATTGGCTGCTTTGCAGCCTAAGAGAAAGCAGCAGGCTGGCAGACTTCAGGACAAACCCCAGACTGGGAGGCAGATGGCCTGCATTCTCATCCTGGCCTTGCTATGGATTTACTTGAGAAGGGCTTTAGCTAGTTGCATACATAGGCAAGGCTATTAGGACAGATTGTGAAACATTATGTACAGCACCTAGCCCCATAGGTCCTTGATCTCAGGTGAGGACTCCAGTCCCCCACTGGAATACTGCAGACATATTTTCCACAATTCCTTGCTCTTTATTGTTTGCAAAGTGTGGGGTTTCTATTTGAGGGCCGGCAAAGCCACAGAGAGGAAAAAGGAGAAACAAACTCCTTTCTCCTGCACACGCTTCGATGAAGTCACTTATTGAGGATGCAGCACTAAGGGGTAATTAGCCACAGATAATTCCCATTAGCATTAATGGGAATTTATCCTTGGCTAATTACCCCACGTGCCATGCCACAAAACACGTCGCAATGTCTGTGAACGCCAGCCCACAAAGCCATCGCTAGAGCTGGGAGGCATACGGACTTTCTGTCTCTGTCCAGCACTGCCGCTGCAGAACTTTTGCAAACATCAGTGAATTGAGCCCCATCAAGGGCGGGGGTGGGGGGGCACAGGTCAACCCCCATTTCCAGGCAGGGAAACTGGTGGATCCAAGGCCACACTTGGAGTGAGCAACAGAACCAGGGCTCACTGCTGGGTGTTCAGTGACAAACCCAGAGTTGCTTATTGTCCCACTTGGCTAAGATTCATGGGCTTTTCATGTGACCTTGGGCCAGCCTCTGATTAGAACGGAAGCCATGCAAAGCGCTGCCCACATTGGGAGAAGCACGTCAGAGTCAGCTAGATGTTCCCTTGAAGCGCATGGGCTCTTCGGAGGGGCTGCCACGCAGAAGCTTTCAAACCCTGCACCGATCTAAATGGAAGAGGATCCCTGTGAGCTCAACCTGGGCAGTGCTGGGTGCCCTAGCCGATTGCATCATAGTCATTTCCATGGCAACGGACCACTAACTTCCCCAGGAATAGAGGCACTGTCAGCAGCTGGGTGGAGGAAGCAGGACCCTAGATGGACAAACCCAGCTGCAAGGGGAACAAATCCTAATGGGAGATTGACGGAATTTCACCCCTGATTCCAACTATCTAGACTTTTATTATGCACATTTCTGAAGAATCCTGGCACCTACCACGGTATCACGTTCAAGAATCTCTGGCCAGTTCCGTTCAAAGTCTGCAACCAGGTAGTACTATCTGCCTTCAAAATAATCCAACCCTTCTTTGGGGAAATTAAAGCCCGGCCATGACGGCTGCTGGGACCCACGTTATTTTTGTGCCGTGCTGCTGAGGACCCAGCAGAGAGTGTAGGAAGAAGGGGAGAACGCTAAGAAATATGGTGCTGGGAAGCAACAGAACCCAGGACTCTCAAACGTGTCTTAACCATTGTGCCGCCAATGCGACACTCTCACTTTCCACGCAGCATGGCGGTTACACTAATTAGAAACAACTGTCAACAAGCAGAGCATGCTGGGAAAGAGCAAGAGGAGAGGCAGCCATGGGGGGGCCCTGCCACGGGTCTCGCCCGCGAGTGTCCTGTGGCCATTCAGACCTTTCTGTTGTACTGGGGTAACCCACACACCTAGTGTGGTTGTGGAGCAAAGCAAGTGGTACCTAGACCACAGCAACAGTTAAGATCAAGAGGCCTCTACAGCACAGGCTGGGTGCCAGCTGGCTTTTAGCTCAGAGGGTAGAGGCTTTATACTCCGCTTCAGAGGTCCCAGATTCAAATCCTCCTGGTGGTGGTTACACCGGCTCAAGCCATTAAAACTCCATTGTCTCTCCCACATCACTTCCCCGAGAGCCACCGAGGGGCTGTCTTGTGCCAGCTTACCGCTAGCTCGCTGTACAGCTGCCCACGGCAACTGAAGACAGATGTTGGAACCCTGCCATCGTGGGACTCAGCGGCTCTAACCTGTGAGGGTGGCATGAGCAGGCCTTGCTACATTGCTAGGCAGCTGGACACTCACAGTAGGTCAATGCTACAATAAAAACCTATGGCTGGCCCTTCCCAGCTGACTCGGGCTAAGGGGCTGTTTAACCACTGTAGACATTCCGCCTTGGGCTGGAGCTTGGGAGGATCCCAGAGACTGAGCTGTAGTCCAAGCTAAAAACTCACATATGGGCCAGGAAACTGCATGAGAATGAGTAGAGCTTCCTATAGGTTTGTTCTGTAAGAAGGTCAAGATCTGTTCTCTGCACCCACTCAAACTCCTATGAGTGGATCCTTAAGTGGATCCTTAACTGGCGTAAATAGAAAGCACCTGAGTGAAGTCAATGACTGTTAATTTAATTTACAGCTGGTGAGCACCTAGACCAGTGGCTCTCACCCTTTCCGGACTAATGTGCCCCTGCAGGAGTCCAATTTGTCTTGTGTACCCCCAAGTTCCACCGCACTTAAACACTACCCACTGACAAAATCAGGCATAAAAATACAAGGTTCACAGGATGCTGTTACTGAAAAATTGCTTATTTTCTCATTGTTACCACATAATTATAAAATAAATCAATTGGAATACAAACACTGTGCTCATATTTCGGTGTAGAGAGCAGCATAAACAAGTCGCTGTCTGTATAAAATCTTACTCTGTGCAAGTGGGAAGGTGCTATGTACATAGGTGTGGAAGGGGTGTGTGAGTGTGCTACATGCAGCATACAGATGGGGGGGCTGTGCACACAAGTGTGTAGCGCAAACATATGTTTACACGCATCAAGTCACATGTGAACTCTGAAATGCTCCAGCACAAGTCCATTAAACCACGAGCATATTAACTATACACAACACGTGAGCTATAAACGAGCGTTTGCTAAAAATAAGGCAGCCTAGCCCTCTTGCTCCAAATGCCTTTTTGCTGCTCTGCTTGTCAAGTCATTAAAATGGCATCAAAGACATTTCTTTAATTTCCTTCTTGGCCTCAGCTGGTGCATGGCCCTGTCTCGGGAACTTAGCATTACCTTGCCAGGTTTACCCACTTCGCTCATGCTTCTCCAGAGAATCCTTTTCATGGCCGTTCCAGCCAGAGCGGGGTCTGGTTTGCGTTATTTTCTTGTTTTGTATCTCTTCCCTTTTCCCCGCTCCCCCATCTTTTGTTAGACCATTCTCTCACCAAAGACAGAAAGGGGAAAAGGCTATTGAATCATCCAGCTGGCATATTTATAGCTCTTTCCTGCTCTCTCCCTAACTCAGTTCTGAGCTGCTAACCTCATGAGGAACCTCCCTGATGGAATACACCTGTGGTCTAGAGAGCAGAATCTTGCCTTTTCTCAGGATGATAAAAGCATGTTACAGTCATGAGTAAAGATCATTAGCAAAGTATTAATGGATCAGAAATCCGCATGAATCTGAACCCAGACTGTCAGTTCTTTGGGGCACAGCACTGCCTCATTGTCCTGTGCTCCTACGGACCCCCATGGGGCATGGGCACCAGCCCTACACAATAATACGCTGCCAGACTGCGCGGTGATGCATGCCACTTGAAGCCTCACAGCGACAGCCAGAATAGAACTCAGATTCCGCCGGTCAACAATTACATGCACCTTCTATTTATCCAATAGAAATGCAGGAATTCAGAGGCCACTTAGCCCAAGCCCCCTGTGCGGAGTCAAGACCAAGTAAATCTAGGCCAACCCGGCGGGAGTTTGTCCAATCTGTTCTTAAAAACCTCCAATGACAGTGATTCTGCCATCTCACTTCAATCTTAGCCCAGATCTTAACTCATCTCAGAGTTAGAAAGTTTGTCCTAATATCCAGAGTTGTTGACTCGAGTCCCACGACTTGAACTCGAGTCCGATTTAAGTCACCTAGGTGACTCGACTTGAGGTTCATGGCTTGTAACTTGAGATTTGCTAATTTTGTTAAATCGACGTGGTGGATTTGTCCAAAAATGCAGATATTGATGGCTTGTACAAAAGTGACTTGACATTTTTTTAAATTAAGACTTGAGACTCGACTTGGGACTTGAACTGTAGTGACTTGAGACCTGACTTGGACTTGGCAATGACAACTTGAAGACAACACTGCTAATTTCTAATCTCCCTGCCTTTAGTGGATGTGGCAGCGGGCCTCTCCAAATTATAAAGTAAAACATCGAGGCAGGACAGAGCCCTGCGAGACCCCATTAGATCCATCCCCTCGGTTGACCTCAGACCATTGATAGAAGCTATGAATCTGTCAGACCCCAGGGGAAGCGGGTTTGACACCTCTTAGTGACTCCCTTTGTGTGCTTGGGGGGAAAAAAGTGACTCAAAGCTCTGAAACCCCTCGTGAGGCCTACAGAGACGAGGGGCCACGGTGTACCCGGAGGGGAATTCTCCACCCAAGGATTACATGGGTTGGAATTTAAGCAGCCAGAATCTCTCTCCCCACCCCCAATACTACTTGGCAATGAGGAGGATTTTAGGCAGGCAACCCTGGGGCAGAAAACCATAGAAACAGCCAAGGGTTTCTAAGGCATCATGGTAACCATGGAGATGAACTTCAAGTAGCCTGTGACATCAAAACCACCTGATGCCTGCACAGCTTTGCAATGTCACTAGAGCCTTCTGTAACGGGGTGAGGCACCCCCATGGCTGCTGCTTCATGTATAACACTGTAATGTGACAGCGTAACATGTTCCCCTGCTAGGAGGGGCGAGGGCCGCCCTTTTGAATTCTCCACTCTGAAGAACTCCATCTGTTCGGTGGAAAGAGGCCGAGAGCTAGTATCCCGCATGGAAAAGCCCCCATGGACTGGAACAGTGCACGATAACCTCTCTGTGGTGTTTACTTCAGACTAAAGGGGTCTAGAGAATGCAAGAGCAAATCCGATTCCCAGAACAAAATGCTACTGAGTGGTCAGGTTTTTTAATGTGCCTGCTAAAAGTTATTCATCTCTGTTCAATTCTATAGCTGCTTAGAACAGTTTCCAGAAAATCCTGTTTAACTACTAGAGAACCCCATTGCTTTTATTTCTCTTTATTGATCAGTGCTGTGGATTTAAGTAGTAATGTTAAGTGATAAGAGCACTGAATGCTACAGAGTTAAATGGATTCTGTCCCTCCACCCCATCCCCATCACATCTGAGCACCTCACTGTTTTTAAATGTGTTTATCTTCACAGCCCATTGAGGAAAGCAGGCCAAATACTCCCCCATGTACAGATGAGAAACATAGGCACAGCTAGACTAAGTGACTTGTCCAAGGTTTCATAGGAAAGCTGTATCAAAGTGGAGATTTGACCCTAGTCTCTTAACCCTGGTCTACACTAGGGCTTTGTTTCAAAATAACCCCCTTCCTTTGGTCAAATTAATAAGCAGAGCATCCACACTACCAAGCCCATTATTTCAACAAAAGGGGCCACTTTCAAAAAATCTGTACTCCTGCCTTCCTCGAGGAAAAACACTAATTTCAAAATAGTGGTAGTGTGGACACTCCGGTGTCGCTATATTGAAATAACTGCTCCCCAGAGTAATTCAAACTAATTGCTCCCCAGTGTTTCCTGGAGCTCTAAGCTGAGGTAGAGCATCCACATTAACAGAGCCTGCCTTAGACTAACTTCAAGGTTTCCCCATAGTGAGGCTGCACGATTCTGATTGTTATTTCAGGAGTTAAATCAATTTTAGTTATTTCAAAATAGGCTCCTAAGTGCAGACATGCCCTTATGGTGCAAGCCAGCACTAACTGCTAGACCATCCTTCCCTCGGCTCCCATACCTTAGTCTGGACCTACAGTGTGACCATGGGCAAGTCACCATGTAGCTCTGGGTTTCATTTCTCTCTCAGGAAAATGTGGGTGTTGGATACCTGGGCACCACTGTAAACTCCTTGGAGATTTATGCACAAAGAGAACAAAACATTTATTATAAACAGTGTGGTTTTCCTCTAATCTAAGATGGCCACCAGCTAAGTGTGTAAAGGCCTGGCATTTTCCTCTCTGATTATTCATGTGACTCTGTTCTAGTGTCTAAAGCTTTTAAAAAGTCCCCATTTCACAGCTCTGATGTAATCTGGAGTCTAGATATTTGCTTTAGTTAAATTATTGCTCTCTAGTGACATTGTGAAATATGACTTTCTCCCTCCGAGCTGGCAGTGGGTTTTGTCCATATACATTATGCATATATCAGTATAAATAAAAAGACATTAGGGCAGCATTTGAGCTGAGATTTTAATCTCACAGCACTCAGCAAATTCAGATCCATGAGGCTGGATTCTGTTTTGAGTTACACAAGTATAAATCCAGCAGCGCCACTAACATCAGGAAAGTCACTCCCAGTTTACAGCAGAGAAACCCAGCAGAAATGGGCCATCAGGATGCACAGCAACTCCAGCTCTGAGCTCTTACACATGAGCCATAAGATCCCACCGTGAGCCCATAGTTCATGTGACTCCACAATGGATGGTGGTGCATAGAGGAGGGAATTGGGATGCAAGTCTTTCTGAGCACAGAGAATTTGCAAACGCAGTCCCAGTGTGCAAGGCCTTTTTGGATCTGTACTGTAACCTCCCCATTTCCTCAAGCATGATTCAAGAAGGATTAAGTGACTTGCCTGAGATCATGAAGAAAGTCAGTGGAAGTGAATCTAAGGCTCAGTATCATTGCTATCACAGTAGCCTTTAGCTTCCTCTGCCCCTCTTGATTCTAGATGCTGCCTATACAGAGAGAGAGAGAGAGAAACAGTCATTGGTTTAAAGTGCTTAGCTAGTCAAGATGGATGGAGGGGAAAGAGAAGCATGGAGAGAGAAAAGGATTTGCCCAAGGTCATGTAATGGAGCCGGCAATGGAGAACTCAGGTCTGCTGACTTTCAGCTTGGTGCCCGCCCCGCCCACGCAGAGCGCTAGAATAGCACCTTAACCACATGCCCATCCTTCCCTCAAGCAACCTTCTAATTCTCTAGCCACAGGGTCCTTCCTGCTGAGTATCAGAAGCTAGGCTGGCATACAGCCTGCCCCCCCCTAATATAGCACATCCTCTGGGCACTTTCATTCCCTCACCCATCCCCTTTGTCCCACTCTTGACTGCTCCCTGCTCTTTTCCCTGGATTTCTGCCTCTGGCTGCATGCCCTGCAGTCTCTCCCAAGGAGAGCATGAGCCCAGCAATGCCCCTGTCCCAGGGTGCTCCTTCCAGCACTGAGCAGCACTGTCTTCCCCCCTCCCAACACCTCCCCCATCTCTTCTTTTGCACCCCATGTACCTGTAATCGTGTTCCTGAACAGTGCAGGACATAGCAGGCAGCCCCTCTGACACAACTTCTCACCTCCACCCTGTGCCCTCTGAGCTCTCATTTGCTTTCCCTTTCTCCCCTCAGATTCTATCTCCTCCCATTACTGAGCCAATTAACTCATTAGCCTTGCTGCTCAGAGCCAACAATCCCCACCTGGTGCTTCCCAGCCTCCTCTGTGCTTCAGCAACCACCCTAACAAGCAGGGGCAGATGACTGTTTTGCGGGGCCCAGGGCAGCATAATTTCACGGGGCCTCTCTTTGCCTCGGCACATGCGCGGGGCTTTTTGAAGCGCGGGGCCTGGGGCGGGCGCCCCGCTCGCCCTGCCCTATATCCGCCCCTGCTGACAAGTATCAGAGGGGCAGCTGTGTTAGTCTGAATCTGCAAAAGCGGCGAGGAGTCCTGTGGCACTTTATAGACTAACAGAAGTGTTGGAGCATAAGCTTTCGTGGGCAGAGACCCACTGACGAAAGGGGGTCTTTGCCCACGAAAATGTAGGCTCCAGCACTTCTGTTAGTCTATAAGGTGCCACAGGACGCCTCGCCGCCCTGACAAGGCTGCTGGAAGTAGCACTCTGCCGCAGCTCAAGTCGGAGACAGTCCTGGTCAATATGGGCTCGCTGGGGTGCGAGATGGAGTCACCCATCGTGCTCCCTGAGCAGCAATCCGCTATAGAGAACGGGGCAGCTGCGCCCCTGCAGCGTGCCCCGTGCTGAGGTGAATTTCACAAGGCCCACGGTGCCAGGGTCACGTACCCAAAGCCAACTGTCCCACAATGGCAGGGAAACTGAACTCCAAGTGGAAAATCTATCAGAAGACACGTGCTGCTCCTCTAATAGGAAGTGCCTCTCCACAAGACCTTGCACCAAAACGAACACGCACAAGGGCAGGTTCTGAACGATCTCCATGAAAACAGGCCGGGGAGAAGAGTCTCAGCTTTGGAGTCATGGCTGTGGGTCTGCCGCGGAGCCGGCTCACCTCTGTGGAGCCTCCGGGGAATTGGTCCTTTCTCAGCAGGGCGCCTCCTTCTGGCTGGCGTCTTCCCTCATCCTCACGCCACGCTGCTGCCCTAGACCTGCCTTGCTCCCCGACCACGGCGTCTTCTTCAGGACACTGCCCTCCAGCAGCGCCGACCCTGACCATTTCTCGGGCCCCTTCAGGGGCTGTTATAGCCACAGTCCTTAGTCTCAGCTGCTATTGGGGCTTCCAAACTCAGCCCCTCTGTCTCAGGGGCAAGCCAAGGTTTATATGGGCCAAAGCTTGGGGGCAAGGTGTGGTGGAAGGGGGAGGGACCCAAACCAACCTACTACTCTGGCAGCAGCCTTGTCCTGCCCTCCTCTACTCCCCTTCACTGCCGCCTGTTCCCTGGGGCACATCCCCTATGGCCTTTTGCACCCTCCTGGCCCTTGCAGCAAGGCAAGTATCAGACTGAAGCCTCCTTTTCTAGCCCTCTGTGCCTGCCCAGCACTGCTCTATCAAAGGCGCTTCTCCAGGAACCAGGGACTCACTGATGCGCTTTGCTGAGCAGCTCCTTATATACAGGGCTGTTCCCTGCAAATCATACCCTAATTGGCTGCTAAAAAGCCTCTCCCTGATTGGCCAGGGCTCTGCCCAGGCTCCCTCCCACCTGCATTAACTCCTTTCAGCCAATGTGGAACCGTTGCCCTACTACAAGGTCCCAGTCCCGACAGTATCTTCGCCAGGCCAGCCTTTCAAGGAATTGCTAAAAGCCTCGCGACAACCCTCCTTCCCCCGGAGGCTTCCAACATGTGCAAATTAAAGATGACGTGGAACCTTTCACAGAACGTTGACGGTAAGCCCCACATCCCGCTCACCGTTATTAGCGAGCACCCCCTGGCTAATAACATGGACGCGCCTGACCGAGGCTGTTTACTGTTTCAGAGCATGTCTTGGCTGCTGCATCAGTGAGGGGTGTCTGTCAAGAGGAAGGAAATTAATAGAAAAAGACACCTCGTGCTCCTTAACATAGGCTGCTCTCTGCCTCTCCACAAGCCCGCCTTGCCCTCTGGGGCTCAACCGGCTCAGGAGAGCCTCCACAGCTCCGCTACCTAGGACTTTCCTAAGCAAACCAATCCCTGCCCCATCTCCAGGACACTAGCCTGCCCAGCGATGTGGGGCCTCCAATGCTTGGAAGATAGCGTTGCCAGGCGTCCGGTTTTCGCTCGGACAGTCCAGTAATTGCATCTTCTGTCTGGTGAAAAAACCCAGAAAATACCAGTATTTTCTGCTTTTCTCAGACGGAAGGCCGGCAGGGACATTTTTTCCCTACCACGTCTGGTGGGCGGGAAAGCAGGGAGCATGGGAATTTAAAGGTGCAAGAAGTTTTTCTTTTTTTTTTTTTGCTCAACCAATTTTTCCTCCTGCCACGTTTGAGATTTTTTGTGAAAGTATCTGGCAACCCCATTAGAAGATCCACTTCAGAGAAGTCTCTCGCCACTGTGGACATTGCTCCAAAGTTTCTCTAGCCCCCTCGCCAGCGGGAACCTGCTCTCCTCTCTTCTGCCCACCCCTAGCGGGCCCCTCTACTTTAGACCACAATCCTCTTGGCGGCAGGTGGGGCAAGGTTCCTGAAGGCCTGGCGCTTGCTCCCTCCGCCTACTGGGCTGGCCTGGCTGCGGCCAGGTGGCTGTAGGATCTGCCCCTGCAGGCCAATACACGGGAAACAGGACTTGGCAACCCCCGGGCCTACATAGCTGGGATTAACCTAACCAGCCCTCAGGCTAATGGAAGCAAGCCTAAGACTTGTTCTGTGCTGGGCAGTGCGTGAAGGCCAGAGGGGGTGCTGCTCCTGGCTGTATGTGAAGGAGCTAAGTGCGCTCTGCTCCCGGCCAACCCCGATTAGTCCTGGGGCTTGTTATCTTACAAGCGGCGGTCACCCTCACGGCTGCGGCGAGTCCTTGGCGAGCTATTTCTGTCCCCAATCAGATACGGTGCCATGATTTATTGATTGCAATAAAGGTTGCTTAAATGCATGCTTTATCCACCCAGCCAGCTCCGTATTTAGCTAGCGGCGGTCCGGGGGGGAGGGGGGAGGGCCGGTGTAACACAGAGTGCAGGACACAGCAAAGCTGCTGCAGGCCAGGGGCAGCATTAAATGGATGCCCTCAGTCTGAGCATGGGAATTAAACCTCGCTCCTTCCCCTGCTTATGGCTCTCTCAGCTCCTGCGTTACCAAGGTTCTGCGGGGTTAGAGTCAATGCTTGTGGCTTGAGCTTTGCTCCCACTGTTTGTCACTTTCCACACTTCCCTTCAGCAGCTCTGCCCACGCCCCTCACTCCCAGCGTGCAGCCCTCCTGCCAGTGGCGGATATAGGGCAGGGCAGGCGGGGTGGCCGCCCCGGGCCCCGCGCTTCAAGAAGCCCTGCCCATGCGCCGTGGCGCCACCGTGCATGCGCCATGTCAAAGGGGGGGGGGGGGGCGAAATTGTGCTGCCTTGGGCCCTGCAAAATCCTCATCTGCCCCTGCCTCCTGCCATCCCAGCCCTGCCCGTGCCCAGGTCTCCTGATGAGCCACGCTCTTGCTATGCCTCTTTGGCAATGGGGAATCATCTGCACCCAGTGGACACCGCTCCTTTGGGAGGCTCCGTAGCTGGCGGAGGCTGCCCCAAGACTGCAAGCAAGCTGCACACGTACCCCACCCACATTAACCACGGCCCCCTCCCCTAGCCAGCAGCTTCCGAACCCAACCCATTGCTCTGAGTGCCTGGGACCACTGCAGGAGCAGCAGCCTCAGCACCTGAGAAAGAGGCTCATGGCTCAACTGCATCCTCTCTAGGCAGTCACGGTGCTGGTGCCAGGAGGAAACACGACTCGGGAAGGGTGGCACCGAGGAGGTGGGGGCTGGAAGATGTCCAGCTGCCTGGGGAATCAGTCACCCCGGGGATCCTGAGGTTGCACGAGGAAGGGGCAGACTTGCTACTGGTGACGGTAGAACTCTCAGTATGTAGGATGCCCAAAGGAGATTTGTTTTTTTTCCCCTGGATTTTCACCGCACGACGTCAGCTATCAAAAGATCTCCAGTCACTCTGCTAAATGAATCCTCTCAGGAGCTGTACAAATAGAAACCTGCATATATATATATATATATCACATGCGAAAGGGGCATCTTCGAATCTGTATAAATAGGCTGATGACATCAACCAGGTAGATAAAAATAAGAATAAAAAAAGTTACAGGCACTTTTTGTCTCTCTCCAGCTGTCACGTTGCATTCTTCATAATTATCTTCCCCCATCCTTTTCCATGGCGTGCACGCACACACCTGGCTTCCTGTATACATGCCTGCAGCCTGGAAGCGTTGCCCGGAGAAATCTGCTACTGACAATTCTTTTCCTGGAAGGAGAAATGCCCCCTAGAAATATGCAGATGAATCCAAAGATAAAATAGGCCAACAGCTCCCATTTTGGCAACCAACCAGTCAGGGCTTGGAACTGTGCAGTGGGCAAACATTAACTTGCTAAGATCTAACAGAGGTCACGTGCAGCTAGGCAAACAAAAGTGGGTGAGGAACTCACACACACACGCAGTGTCACTAACTCGCACTCACTGGTGAACGGAGCTTGGCGGACACAACAGAGAAGTTCCTACACATACACGATTGAACTTGCCAACTTCCTCTTTGGCCAATTGCTTGTTTGTGTTGAGTCTTCCTAACGGAGCTCTCTGGCTGGGCCCATCACGCCAACATCAACCAATGCTGGCTGGAAAGCAGGAAAATAGCAAGGAGGAGGTGGGTAAAAATACAGAGAGTCGAGTCTAGGAAATTTTTCCTCCCACGCTTTTTCGGTTGACATTTGGACCAAACTGTTCATCCGCACCCATTCATTCGATCTAGGAATGCCAGCTCCAAAGCGATCCATGTTTGCAAGCAGATGTCCTCTTGGTTTTTGTTGGTTGTTGAAGTTTCAAAATCTGATGTCAAGCAGGCCAAACACTGATCTAAGTAATGGAGGAGACATTTCCTGGAGAGTGGATCTGAATTACCAGTGCTAGCACCTACGATGGGATTCTAAGCAGCTCCTATTGCAGCTCCCGGCCAATAGGAGCTACAAGACTGTGCTGGGGGCAAGGGCAGTGTGCAAAGTCCTCCCCTCCCACACTCCCACCCCCACGTGCGGTACACTGAAGTGCAGCAGGTAGGGGACCTGCCTGACAGTCCTGGTGGGACAGGTCATATCCAAAGGTTTGGTGATCCAAATCCAGGCCATAGGCCGTATCCTGCCCACGCCCGATCTACACCGTCCCTGTCAGGCATTTGTCTGACCTGCTCTTAAAAACCTCCACTGACAGAGATTTCACACCCTCCCTGAGCAATTCATGCCAGTAGCCACATATCCACACCCACGAGAATGACAAACAAAGAAACTGGAGGTGCTCGTCCAATCCATCACCATACATTCCCAAGCTATCTCTTTGAGGGCTGTATAATTGTCATCCATCACTATAGGATCTGAGTGCCTCCCATCAAGTCAAAGTCCCTACTAAACTTTCCTGAGTCACTGGCTTGGCTCACTGCAGGATCAAACTGTGCTTGGGCTAGGGATGTTGGGGTTTCCTAGGCTGTCTGTCTTTCCTCTATGGGGTGGGGGGTCATGTCCCCTCTAAAGGGGAAGGAAACAGTCCCTATAACCAGTCAGACTCTGGAGTCACTTGATTTCCTCGGGAAATTAGTTCTATGGCCAAATTGCCTCTTACCAATCTGATTCCAGGCACTAGGGCAGGAGTAGCCAACCTGCAGTTCATGAGCCACATGCAGCTCTTCACCCCTGAAAGTGTGGTTGCGAAGCCTCCCCCGCGGTTTGCGAAGCGGTTTTTTGCTCAACAACTCTTTGCATTTTTTCCACCGCTGTTTCGGCTCTCTTCATTTAATGGGTTGGCCACCCCCTGCACTAGGGCTTTAAGAAAAGTACCAAATATCACAGGACGCACAAGAAGATCATGAGAGTTGGCAACATTCTGCTGAAACCCAACCCACCCGGAATCCTACATACAGCTGAGCGGGTAAAGAGATGCTTCACACCTCCACTGGGCTCTGGCTTGCTCTGACAATGCCTGGAGCCAGTGCTGGCCGAAAGTCCCATGCTGAGAAGCTGACATGGGGATTTCAGAGCAAGAGGGAGAGGGGTTGGGAAAGAAATTGGACTAACTCTCTCGCCCACATTTCATGACCCCAGGAAGTAAGCCAGAGGCGGTGAGGATCAAGCAGGCGCCCGGAGGCTAGCGCAGAGAGGAGTGATGCCTCTAAAAATAGATGAAAACCGAGAGGGAGGGGTGGGGCTCCAGGCAAAAGCTATGCAGAGCATTTTCTAACTTCCGTTAAACCCACTGCGTTCTAAGCTCCTTAGGCCTGGCCCGCAGCGGGCGGTCATTTCTGAAAGCAAACGACAGACTGTCCCCAGGAAGAGTCAGTCTGAAATGGCAGCAGATTGGGCCAGAGTGGAAGGAGGGGGTGGGGGGGGGCAGCTGGAGGAGAGGAACCGAATGCGGGGGGGGGGAGGGGGCGAGATTTGCACTGGGTTGTTATAACAACAGTCATCTGGCCGACATGTAAAAAGCAGGCTTTCTGTTTAATGCAATTTGGTTGAAGTGTGGTGGGTGGGTGGAGCTCCGATTTGGTTGGACTGTGAGGAGCAGAGCAGCACCTGAGGAGATTACGGGTGTCGGGGTGGTTTCTAAAGTGATTGCGAGGAGGGGGAGTCGGTTGGCTGAGTCACAGGCTCAGGAAGGGAAACAGCTGCTCTTCCCCCACCCCGCAGCTCCTGCGAGCAAGGGACTGTGGTGCCGAAGGCCTCCCGGGCCTAGTTACACGCACAACCCGTCTCCCTTCGCCTTTCCAGCTCTGCCAATGCCCCTCAGGCCCCATCTCCTGTAGCCCCTTCGTCCTCCAGTCCCGGGTTCCCACATGTAGCTCTGCCAATACCTCTGAGTCCTGACCCACAGCCAGGACTCCCTGACACACCTCGCCCCTCGCTTGTCCCCAGACGGGTTTGTGACAATATAATTCAAGACTGTATCATCACGCATAATACTCCCAAGGGCAGGCGTGTGTGTGTGTGTGTGTGTGTGTGATGCAGTGGGGATTGTATTCACTTTTGTAGTCACTGTATTCGTTCTGTTTCTATAGTCACTGTTCGCTTTGTTGTGTAGTGTTTCACCAGTCCTGTGCTGTTCTGTAATAACTCTCTGTGTGTGCCTCAGTTTCCCCAGACACTGCCACACTACCTGGATGAGGAGGGAAAGGCTGGGCATGGCTCACTGTGGGAGTATGTTCAGTCTCTCATGTCCTGAGGACCAGGTGACAGCAAATACCAGAGGGCTGGGACCAGTTGCTGGGTGTGAGAGTCAGGGTACGTCTACACTGCTTTCCTCTTTCGAGAGAGGAATGCAAACGCAGGTGAACGAAATTGCAAATGAAGCGCAGATTTGAATTTGCATAATTGCATCCGGGTGCTTTTTCGAAACACCCTATTTCGAAAGAAAAAACGCTGTTTAGACGCGGTTATTTCGAGAAAAAAACCCTTCTTTCAAAATAACCCTTAAACCTCATTTTTTAAGGAGTACGGGTTATTTTGAAAGAAGGATTTTTTTTTTAAATAACCTCATCGAGACTGCGTTTTCTTTCGAAATAGGGGGTTTTGAAAAAGCCCCCGGATGCCATTATGCAAATGAAGCGCGGGAAATTCAAATCTGCGCTTCATTTGCAATTTCGTTCACCTGTATTTGCATTCCTCTCTCGAAGGAGGAATGCAGTGTAGACGTACCCTTAGAGCTTGTCAGCTAGCTTGGGGAGAAGGGAGTTTAGCTGTCTTGGGGGGCCTGTCAGGGCCTGGCTCTGGGCCCCCCTGTCCCCAAGAGGGATAATATTGACTGCTCCTGGATCCTGTAACAACAAGTCTGTGTCCCTGTGAACAAATAAACCTTCTGTTTCTACTTGCCGGCTGAGAATCACACCTAGCTGTGGTTGGGGTGCAGGGCCCGGTGACTCCCCCTCACTCCATGACAGGGGGGAACAGAAGTCGCAGAGGCCCGCCCGGTGACTCCCCCACACTCTACGACAGGGGGGAACAGAAGTCGCAGAGGCCCGCCCAGTGACTCCCCCACACTCTATGACAGGGGGGAACAGAAGTCGCAGAGGCCCGCCCAGTGACTCCCCCACACTCTATGACAGGGGGGAACAGAAGTCGCAGAGGCCCGCCCAGTGACTCCCCCACACTCCATGACGGGGAGAACAGAAGTCGCAGAGGCCCGCCCCGTGACTCCCCCACACTCTATGACAGGGGGGAACAGAAGTCGCAGAGGCCCGGCCGGTGACTCCCCCACACTCCATGACAGGGGGGGAACAGAAGTCGCAGAGGCCCGGCCGGTGACTCCCCCACACTCCATGACGGGGAGAACAGAAGTCGCAGAGACAACCCTAATTCTGCAGCTTCCTAGCGGTGAGGGTTTGCTTTTGCAAGCTTACTGTGCTTTTAATCTAAGGTTTAAATGCAGGGGCGGGCAACCTTTTTTGGGTTGGGGGCCACTGACCCTCAGAAAAAAACCATCCCGGGGCTGCACAAAAAGCCACCTCGCTGGCATGGCCCCCAAGTGAGAAGCAGAAAGACACTCCTCACATTTCCCTTGCGCACCAGAGCCTAGGGGAGCCAGAGCTAGTAGGTTTTGTGGGCCCTCCTGGGCTCTGGGGTGGGGCGCTCTGATGCTGGAGGGGGAGGCCTGAGCTTTGGGAGCCAGATCCAGGCAAACCAGGGGCCAGATCCGGTCCCCTAGGCTCCTGGTTTAATGTCATTGGCACTGAGACTCTAACATCAGCATTCAGGTTTATGTGCTAGGTGGGGCACATATGCACAGTCAGAGACAGTGCCTGGCCCAGAGTTGACAGTCGAAGTAGGCACAAGAGAATAGGCACAAGATCTTGCACACTGGAGACTAAGGGCTTGTCTTCCCATCCCGCGCGACCGCAGCACCACTGCATCTCTGCACCGCAGCGCTTCCGGGGAGACACCACTGTGCCCACAGGAGAGCGTTCCCATCGGCACAGTCAACCCACCGCCCCTGGAGCTGCTGTTGTGCCCAGTGGCGTAGCGAGGGTGTTATGCGCCCAGGGGCAAAGAAAAAATTTGCAAACGCACACCCTGCCGCCACCCCAAATCTGGGGCATGGCTGAGCCCGATCCTGGGAGGAGGGGGGAAACTTGTACCGCCTCTTTCCCCACCCCCTCCAGTTTGGGGCCAGGCCCCTGCCTGCACTAACCTGCCGACGGCGATGGAGGAGGGTCAGGCTGGGGGTGGAGAGGAGGCTCCAGCCGGCGGCGGGCAGAGGAGGAGCAGGCGAGCCGAGGGATGACAGGGGGAGTGGAAGGGGATGAAATTGGTGTGTGTCCATCCCCAGTGTGGTACCTGGGGGCAACTGCCCCCCTGCCCTCCCCTCGCTACACCACTGGTTGTGCCAATGTCAGTGTGTAGCGCAGACCTGGCCGGAGACACAGAGAGATGAAATGACTTACCAGGTTCACATGGGGAGTGCGACATCTTCCAAAGCCGCACACCAGGTGAGCCCAGCCTCACGTCGCACTAGGGACCCAGGAATTTTTCCTTACAAATCTTTTCTGCGGGGCCCAACTCTTCTTAGGCATAGAGTGGTTAGAGCACCAGGCAGGGAGCCAGGAGACCTGCATTCTCCTGGCTCTGTCCCTAACCCACTATGCAACAGTGGGCAAGTCATGCCTTGCTGCGTGCCTCAGTTTCCCTAAGGGTGCAATGACCTGCAGGGAAGAGGTGTGAGATCTGTGCCAAGCCTCCCCACAGGGCGGTCACAGAGGCCTCGTGCAGTCTCTCCCAGATCCTTCCCTGCCTTCTTGTTCTGCTGTCCCCTCCCCGCACCCAGGCCTCGCAGCACCACAGCTGTCCCCGCGGAGCTCTGCTTTTGCTGTTCCCCAAGCTGAGCAGGCGGCTTGCCACGCACCCCTCAAATCCGTCTCCTTCAGGTAGCAGAACGCTCCTGCATGTAGGAGGAAGGGCCCGATCCTGTGTGGTGCTGTCCGCCTCCAATGAGAGTTTAGGAGGCTCCTCCCCACACAGGACTGGGCTTAACAAGTGCAAAAGGGGTTCATTCTTCTGCCAAAGGGCAAATCTCCCTTTGGCTCCCCTGCCTTCAGGAAGGGGCGCTAGACTCAGAAAAGCATTGGAGCAGAGCTCCACAGACCTGGGTTCTTCCTGTCGTCGCCACTGATGTGCTACGTAATCTTGGGCAAGTCACGTTCCCACTCTGTGCCTCAGTTTCCCTTCTCAGCCCTGGACCGTTTCAACTGAGAGAGCTTCAGGGCAGGGCTTTTTCTCCCTACGTGCACATCCGAACGGGTTTGAGGCCTATTGGCGCTACTGTTTTATCAATATGAATTTTCATCTTCCCCAGAGTAGCCCTGAGCCATTGTCTCAAGGACACCAACTAACCCCCCAACAAATGTAAAAACAGAGCAATTACCTGCTCCATCAGTCAAAAGGGCAAGACCCAAGGTCACCAGGCCCAGAAGGAAGGTGCTGGCAAATAGCTCGGCTCCCCTTCCACTGCTGGAACAGAACGTTCTCCGGAGACCCACAAGTCCTTGCAGGAGTCTCATCAGAGCCGCTGGGCCATGCTGAACAAACACACAGCTCCCCGTTCTCGCTCTACCCAAGGCGAACAAATAACAAGAGCTTGGCGAGGGAGTAAATTACATCGCATGGGGGTGGAGCGGGAAGAAAATAAAAGTTGAATCCCATAGCTGAGTTTCCCCCATCCTCGGTGACTGGAACAAATCCGGAGCCTTGATTGAAACTGTATTAAGTATTCCAGAAGACAAACGCCGAGGCCCGGAATAAAGATCAGCTGCTGGCGTTTATTTCCATAAGGTAATGATAACTTGTTCCTTTGCTTTATGAAGTAGAATTTGTTACAGCAGATGAGCTGTAAAAAATTGCAAGAGTAAAAAAAAAAAACCACTCACTATAAATAAATTTGTAATTTTAACGTGCATTACCATGTAATTGAAAGGGTAAGCATGGAGCTGCCAGTACAATCGAGGGCTACCTAGAGTCTTCCAGAGGCATAAGGCAGAGGACTGCTTTCCAGGCCAGGAGACGGGGGAGCCCAGGAAGGAGCAAAGATGGTGGAAAAGAAATTGGAAGAAAACAGAAGCATTAAGCCCAGAGAAGAATGAGAATAGTAAGGGGGAACAGAGCAGAGTGAGAAGATTTGCCCTATGACCACTTATAGGCATTTCTAGGACTCTCAGGGCTGTGTGACCTGGGTCCTGAGAGATACTGATAAAATGCCCCATAGCACGTGGAGAGTCACTGTAATTATTCCCATCTTACAGGTGAGAAAACTGAGGCACAGGGCCAAGTCACGACTTGCAGCCAGTCAGAGAGAGAGCTGGGAAGAAAACTTAGGGCTCTAGAGCCCCATTTGCACAAGAGTATGTGATGTAGTGGGGGTGCTGTTACAGGCACTACTGTAGTGTGTGTGTGTGTGTGTGTACCTCAGTTTCTCCTCCCCCCTCCCCTTTTTTGAAGCTTTCTCTGCATGAGGGGGAAGAGGTCAGGCGTGAACACTGTGGAAGTATGTCACTGTCACCTCCTGGGGACCAGCTGACAAAAGATGCGCCTTTGGTCTAGGAGCAGGACAATGCAGAGGCGGAGCTGCCTGGAGGCTCAAGGACCAGTTGCGGCACGTTGCTTTAGGGAATTGCTTTGGCTGGGGAAAGCATGAAGAGAGCAGACTAAGTCCAGTACAGGAGGACGGGGACGGCTGTCTGCCCTGGCCCTGGCTCCTATGTCAACATCACGCCTATGCTGCGTTGTATCTCTGAGAAGCAATACACCTATTCTACTGGATGGCAAGTCACATCTGGCTGCAGATGAGGCTGTGGGGATGTGGGGGGACGGGGAAGTGCCTGCTGATGGGCTGTCTCCTGGAGGTTTCCTGCTGGGCGTTTCTGCAGAGTCCAACCCAACTGTTCCACACCTTGGAACACCCCCCCACGTAATGGCTAGAAACACTCTCATGCAGAGCCCTGTCAGCTGCTACTGTCCACCTTGCAAACCTCACCTCTGCTGCCAGGCAGGGGGCAAATTGTGATCTTTACTTCTGATTGGCTGAGAGTCACTCCCCCAGCCAGATCCTCCTTGGCTGAGAACTGTGCGCGGAGTCAGTTTGTGCTAAGACATCCTATTAGCTCCCTCCCCCATTAGGCCCTCCTACCACCGTCCCGTCTATTTCAATTTCAAGCTCTTTGGAGCGGGGAAAGTCACTTTCTCTGTGTCTGGACGGTACCTAGCACAACAGGGCTCCAACCTGGCTGCGACCTCTAGGAGCGGTCCCAATGTAACTGGTTAATCAGCATCATACATCTGCATAGCAGCAGAGTTTAGAAATCCTACAGAGCGATGCTTCTTTTGGTGTGGTTCTTCCTCCCATCTTCGTGCTTGTTTTAAAATAACACCTCGGCAATACTATACAATGATCTCTGGTAAAGGTCTCAAAGCGAAGCTCAGACAAATCAGAAAATGCCAAAAGTAAGGTTGGCATACACACAAGTGGGTGAGACAAAGTTAAAGAAAACACCTGCCCTCTTCATGCTCTCTGCCCTATTCATGTGTATGCCACAAGATACAATCTTTAATTAGACACTTTTATCCTACTAGATTTACCCGGCATCACTCAGCTCCTTAACTCAAATAACTGTCATGTTTCTTCATCTAAATCATTGTTCTAGGGTGGGGCTGAGGATGAGGGGTTCAGTCTGCAGGCTGCCCCAGAGAGAAAGGACAGCTCCTATCTTCTCTCACTGCAACAGCTTAGGGCCAGGTGAGAAGCATCTGTCCATGGCCACTGCCACTGTAGCGAGCACAGCCAGAGGAGGGGTGCATGCCCCTGGCTGAGGGACAGACAGGCACACAGACACACAACTAGACAAACTCTCTGAAATAGAATAGTAGAAAATAGCTGTCCCTTTCTCCACTCCTACCCCCTGCTGGCCCAGTGGGGTCATAGCTGTCCTGGTCCTTATCTCTGGCCTCTTGTTCCCCCCCGTGGTCATTCTACAGTATAACTGTCCCCCCTACCACACCCTTCCCTTTCCATTTTATGAGAAACAATCACATTCTAGATATATCCCATTGTCCTGGCACAACCAAACCCTGACCTTGCTTTAAGTTACGATAAGAGGATGCTGCCTATCAAACTTGGTGGTCCTAGCTCTTACTGTTTATGAGGAGTTCTTGAACAAATGGACTCACAGATGGATGGATGGACACACAGACAGAAAAAAAGTTTCTAAAATATGTAGTAGATTTCTCAAATGAGGTGCCTCTGTTTGTCAAAGGCTGGAGAGAGATGGCAGGAGACAAATCGCTTGATCATTGTCTTCGGTCCACCCTCTCTGGGGCACCTGGTGCTGGCCACTGTCGGCAGACAGGATACTGAGCTAGAAGGACCTTTGATCTGACCCAGTACGGCCGTTCTTATGTACTATAACATCATACAGTATCACTTCTTAGGGGCAGGAACCATCTCTTTACTATGTGTATGTACAGCACCCAGCACAATGGGACCAGAAAAAGGACTGAAGTCCTTAGGTTCTACTCTAATACAAATAGTAACAGTATGGTAATGGCTATATTGAGAAAACTTTCCAAAGCAGATAGATATGCCATTCTTGTTTCTAGCAGCTTCTCCTCTAGAGCAGAGGAGAAACAAACAAACAAACAAACAGAAAGGATGGTCTTGTGATTAAAACCCAGGTATAAGGCTCTGGAACCAGTTCGCAGCTCTGCTACTGACTACTTGTATAGCCATGAGCAAGTCACTTAAAGAATCTTTCTGTCAACCAAGCTGCATCTACAGGTCAACCTAACTAATAGCCCTGAACAAGGCAGTGAGGTGGATATAATTTTCAGGTGCATTTTACCATTTTTTCAGCAGAGAATGACTCTCCGTGAAACCTTCTCTGCATGGAGTGATTTGAATTACCTGAAGATGTGGTTTTAAACCGATTTAGTTGAACTGCTGCCAAAGGCTGTGAGGACACTCGTTTCAGTTTAAACCAGGCTTATTTCAATTAGACCTGGCTGATACACAAAGTTGCAGCAATGTAATTAAGGGCTTGTCTGCCTACTTTAACTATCCCAGCGGAATTCCAATGATTCAACCTTGCTCTGTGTTTGTGCAGCGCCGAGTACTATGGGGCCCTGTCCTTCCCGGGGGCTGCTAGACACTATGGGGGCAATAATAATTAAAATGGGGTACAGTTAGGCTACGTCTACACTGTGGCACTATTTCAGGATATTTCCAGTATCCCAAAATAGCTATTTCTGCATCTTTTAAAAAAGCCTGTTATTTTGAATTGTAACGGGCTCGCTGTAAACCTCATTCCATGAGGATTAAGGGATGTTTTGGAATAGTGGTTTATTTCAAAATTTGGTGCTGTATAGATAGTGCCAAATTACGAAATAAGCTATTTCAAAATTAACTCAAAATAAGCTGCACAAAATTGCGTGGCTTATTTCAAGCTAAGAGTGCAGTGCAGACGCACCCCTAGGCTGTGTCCAGACTCCATGCCTCCGTCGACGGAGGCATGTAGATTAGCCAGCTCGGAAGAGGGAAATGAAGCCGCGATTAAAATAATCGCGGCTTCATTTAAATTTAAATGGCTGCCCCGATCTGCCGATCAGCTGTTTGTCGGCAGATCGGGAGAGTCTGGACGCGATGCCCCGACAAAGAAGCCTTTCTTCATCGACACAGGTAAGCCTCGTGAAACCAGGTTTACCTGTGTCGATGAAGAAAGGCTTCTTTGTCGGGGCATCGCGTCCAGACTCTCCCGATCTGCCGACAAACAGCTGATCGGCAGATCGGGGCAGCCATTTAAATTTAAATGAAGCCGCGATTATTTTAATCGCGGCTTCATTTCCCTCTTCCGAGCTGGCTAATCTACATGCCTCCGTCGACGGAGGCATGGAGTCTGGACACAGCCTTAGAGATATAATGATGCCTTATACTATATAACTCTCTCCCTGAGAGAGGAGAATGAGCTAAATAAGAGCAAGACACTTTACATCGGTATATCTGTGTCCGCACTACAGACTGTACTCGTGTAACTACACTGGTGGAAAAAATAGTGAAACCAGTACCAAAGCTATGTGTAGACCCAGCTTAAAGGTGCAATTTCACAGTGGGTCAATTATGTGTGTAGATACCCTTAAATTAGTTTCCAACTAGAGTAGGCCTGGTCTACACACAATGGCTGTGTCTAGACTGGCAAGTTTTTCCTGTCTACACTGGCCGCTTGAATTTCCGCAAGAACACTGACGATATCATATAAGATTCTCAGTGTTCTTGCGGAAATACTATGCTTCTCCCGTTCGGGCAAAAGTCCTTTACACAGGCCCTTTTGCGCAAAAGGGCCAGTGTAGACAGCTCTGATCTGTTTTGGGGAAAAAAGCCCCAATCGCGAAAATGGCTTTTGCGGAAAAGTGTCCGTGCCAATCTAGACGCTCTGTTCCACAAATGCTTTTAACGGACAACTTTTCTGTTAAAAGCATTTGCGGAAAATCATGCCAGTCTAGACATAGCCAATTTGTACACTGGTATAACTATGTTGGGAGAGCTTCCCCGGAGAGACAGGCCTTCTCAGGCACGGCAGCAGCAAAGTTACCTTCCTGTGTAAACCCTTTTGAGATTAACCCATGAAAAGAGCCATAAGAGCAGAGGTGTTGCCAGAATTGCCAGGAACCTGAGGATGCACCTACACTGCAGGGCTTAACTTGAAATAAGTGATGCAAATTGAGCAACGTCAATTGCGGATCCTATTTCAAAATAGCCAGGGTACGTCTACACTGCAAGGCTACGTCTACACTGGCCACAATTTCCGGAAAAGCCATGCAAATCAGGTAAGTCAGGATAGGGAAATCCGTGGGGGATTTAAATAACCCCCGCGGATTTAAATAAACATGTCCGCCGCTTTTTTTCCGGCTTGGGGAAAAGCCGGAAAAAAAAGCGTCTAGACTGGCGTGATCCTCCGGAATAAAGCCCTTTTCCGGAGGATCTCTTATTCCTACTTTGAAGTCCTTTGAAGTAGGAATAAGAGATCCTCCGGAAAAGGGCTTTATTCCGGAGGATCGTGCCAGTCTAGACGCTTTTTTTCCGGCTTTTCCCCAAGCCGGAAAAAAAGCGGCGGACATGTTTATTTAAATCCGCGGGGGATATTTAAATCCCCCGCGGATTTCCCTATCCTGACTTACCTGATTTGCATGGTTTTTCCGGAAATTGTGGCCAGTGTAGACGTAGCTCAACACTATTTCAAAATAACTAGCACTATTCCGAAATAAGTTATTTCAAGAGAGGGCGTATCTATGCAGCACTTATTTTGAAATAGAGCACTCTTCCTCTGACTTCCCTTATTCCTTGTACAATGAGGGTTACAGGAATCGGAGTAAGAAGTCCTCCAGCTTGACAGTATTTTGACACTATTTCAACATAACTGCCTGCTGTGTAGACGCGGACTAAGTTATTTTGGAATCGCGCTAGTTATTTTGAAAGCATGTTGCCGTGTTGACGTACCCTGGGTAAGGCAGGGGGAGTACCTGTGAGCTCCTAGAAAGGGTGGGGCATTGTGCAGAAGGAGCGGAGCCTTGGGCAGAAGGGGAGGGGCTGTGGGCAGCTAGCCCTCAGTACCACTTGGGCCATGCTGTGTCCTCCACCAGCTTTTAGTGTCACTGATGCACAACACCCCGGGTTCCAAGTGGTGTTTTAAAGAGCCTGGGTCTCCCAGCTGCCACGATAGTAGCCGTGGTGGCTGGAAACCTTGGGCTTTTTGAATGGTCAGGTCCCAGAGGTGGTTGCCCCTTCTGCTGACAAGCATTAATAAAAGCTAAATATTATTATTAACTTTCATTCATAAAGCCGCCCGTCTGGATACAAAAGAAGAGCCCCACACTCTGGCGGGTTTGTTAGTTTGTTTTTCAGATTATTTCTCTCTTTTCTTAGGATCCTGCATCAAAAGAAGCCACTCTGTGGTTCCACAGCAGCCGGTGAGCTGGGCAAGGTGGAGAGGGTCAGAGGGACCTGTCCGCGGCGAGGCATGGAAGACGCAGCCAGCACTGCGACAAGGGACAAAAGGGAGTAGAGAGAAAAACAAGCCAAGCAGCCACGGCACAAGTGGGGAACAGTCACTCCAAACAAAGCAGGCGAGTCAGCCCAGTGGTAAGCGATTAGCAGGGAAGCAGAGATAAGCAGACGAGGCTCGCTGCTCAGACGCTGATTAGGAAGGAGGGCTTGGGATTTTCTTTTTCCTGATGAGTAATTGTGAAATTATCCATGAAATATGTTAAGGGCCCCATGAAACAATCCTGCCTCTGGTTCAGACATCCCTCTCTGTGACCTAGCCTTCATTAGGGATGGCCTTCTGCCTGGGGAGGACAGCTTTCAAAACCCAGCCTGGGGGGTCTCCGTGAAAGTACCTGGGAGATGCTCTGAGTTCCTTGCATCTCCCCTTCTGGGCTGCCTCCAGTGGAACGGCTTGTGCCATTCCAACCCCGCCCCTCGCTCTGCCTGATGGACTTTCCACTGCTTACTTCGTTAGTTTGGTTCAGTATTTAGCCCTCGGAAGAAGCTGCAGTGAATCCCCGGACACAGCGCATCACACACCACAGTCATCAGACCCATTATAGAATCACAGAGCTGGAAGAGACCTCAGGAGTCATCAAGTCCAGCCCCCTGCCCAAGGCACGACCAATCCCAACTCAATCAATCCAGCCAGGGCTTTGTCAAGCCGAAACTTAAACACCTCTAGGGATGGAGATTCCACCCCCTCCCGATGTAACCCATCCCAGTGCTTCCCCACCCTCCTAGGGAAATAGTTTTTCCTAATATCCAACCTAGACCTCCCCCGCTGCAATTTGAGACTATTGCTCCTTGTTCTGCCATCTGCCACTACTGTGAACAGCCTCTCTCCATCCTCTTTGGAACCTCCCTTCAGGAAGTTGAAGGCTGCTCTCAAATCCCCCCTCACTCTTCTCTTCTGCAGACTAAACAAACCCAAATCCCTCAGCCTCTCCTCATAGGTCAGCCCCCTAATTATTTTGGTCGCTCTCCGCTGGACCCTCTCCAATGCGTCCACATCCTTTCTATAGTGGGCAGCCGAGAATTGGACACAATATTCCAGATGTGGCCTCACCAGAGCAGAATAAAGGGGAATAATCACTTCTGTGGATCTGCTGGCAATGCTCCTCCTAATGCACCCCAATATGCCATTAGCCTTCTTGGCTACAAGGGCACATTGTTGACTCATATGCAGTTATGCTGCAGAGAGACCACAGTGGGGCAGCCACACCGGGAGGAGAACAGCCAGCTGGGGCCAGAGTTCTCCATTAGGGATGTTAAATATCAGTTAACTGAATAGTCGATTAACCTCATGAATTCCTATCGGTTACTCGACTATTCTATAGTCCCCGGGGGCAGGGCCGGCAGCCGATGTGCTCCAGCCTCACTCTCGGGGAGCCCCCAGCCACTCTGTGCTGCTGCCTCTATATTAGAGGCAGCAGTGCAGGGTGCCAGGTGGGAGCAGGTCCGCCAGGGGAGCCAGTTTAAAAAACAGCTCCTCTCGTGGACAGGCTGCCTATGCTGCATGCTGCTGCCTCTGATACAGAAGCAGCAGTGCGGGGTGGCAGCAGCCTCTGTCCTGGGGCGCGAGGGGGGCTTCTAGTCCTGGCACAAGCCAAAACTGAGCCAGGCTGCCCACCTGGCTCCCAATATACTCCTTCCCCACAGGCCAGGGTGCCTCCCCGCCCTCCCACAGCCTTCCTGGGAGTATTGCTGGGGCCGACCAGTTCAGCTTCACTCCCTCATCCCCCAAAGACCTTCCAGGACTGGGGCCAGCATGCACAGCCATGCCCTTCTGCAAGATCTGGAGTGCACAGCCCTGCTCCCCTACCCTACCACTGAGGGCCTGCCGGGGCCAGGCCCTGCAGCCCTGTCCCCCTCCCCCGGAGGAGCCAGGATGGGGGCTGGCAGCTGCAGTGCCATTCTCGTTGCCATGAGCAGACTCGGTGAGCTCCTAACCACCCCGCCCTCTGCCCTGAGCTCCCGCAACTCCTGCCCCAACTCCTGCACCCCCCCACCAGTCCCCTGCACCAAAGGATCCAACAATGCCGGGTAAGTCTTCTAGTAATGAATTTGTTTCCCCTAGACGAGAGGATTGCATTTTCCCAGGAAATACTTCATTTGCTTCCTCGGGGACAAACATAATGATGATGTCACCAAACCACCTCATCTGGACCCCTCGTTTGAAGACTCAGTAGAGGAGCCAAAGTCCATTTGGGCCCTGGAGACCTATGAGATCCCATTTAGTGAGGCTCCCTCTGTAACTGCACTGAAAGGTGAGGCAGCCTGGAGGATACACAAAGAATTGTGCTGCGCAGGGCCATTGATCTGACAGCCTTCGGTATTATTTCTTTCACCTGGAACAAGATAAGGACCTAATCGGAACAATTCTGAAGAGCGAGCAAAGCAGGGGGCTAGGACCATCCTTCTTCCAGACATGGCTGGCGCAGGCAGACTAGAAATAAGGTGCCACGTTCTCCTAATGAGAGTACTTACCCACTGGAACAGCATCCCAATGTTCCTGCTGGATCTTCCGTCACTGGCACTTTCGCAGCCAAGATGGGGTGTTTTTTCTAAAAGTTGCGATCTAGCTCAAACAGGCGCTGATTCAGGGAAAGGCCGATGCTCTGTGGTATGCACAGACTACAGGATCACAGTGGTCCTCTCTGGATCTATAATCCAGGAATCTCTGACACCACCTACACCTTAGCATCCATCAGCAAAGAACAGCAGGAGAGAATCCAACTGGTAGGGAGTCAAACCCAGCCTCACCAGGCCCTTCCTTGCCTGGCAGGGGATTAGACTCTGGCTTTAGTTAATTATACAGCAACTGACTAGGAAGTTTCCAATCCCTGTAGAGCTGAGAAGAAAAGGGGTTTCAAAACCAAATGACAACAATGAAATGACACCGAAAGACCCCGAGACAATCAACAAGGATGGAACCGAGTGTGTCAACAATGGAGGAGGAGGTGTCGGGGCGAGAGACAACAGATGGGAGAAAGGAAAAGGCTCCCCAGAGTGCAAGAACTGTAAAAAAAGCTGCTTCATGCTTCCTAGGCTCCTGGGCTACTGCTCATCAGAGCCAAGATCTCCCCAGTCTCTGCATCTAATCTCTGAGTGGGACCGCTGGGGTCATCAAGTGAGAGCCCTGCCCCCCATACATTCCAGGAATGCATCAATGGACCAGCAGAGCAAGGGTAGGCCCAGAGAACAAGTGGCCATGACGATGTTGGGGGAAATGAAGGTCAAAGGTGTGGGTTATGGCCTTTGAAAAGTCCCCGTGAGTGACAGGTGCATGATAAATTAACTTTCAAAATAGTATTCAGCCACTAGAGGTCTCTACATGCTGTAAAGAGTTCCAGGCATGATGTGGAACCTGGTAAACAAGAGACACAAAGTTGGGGCTCAAGCTGTGTGGAATCTGTATGTTTGTGGCTGGAGCTGTTTTCCTTCATTGAAACTTCCTCTTTCAAGACAGATTTTGAGCTCCATATACCTGGATAGAAAGGATGCCAAAGGTTCTCCAGAGCTGGGCACACACAGGTGCAGGGCTATTAATTAAAAGGAGCTCTCGTCTTCTGAACTATATTTTGTCCCAAAAACTAATTCCCCCCCTCCCCCAGCCATATTTGAAAGCATTTGTTTAAGTACTTTGTCCCGCAGCCAGTGGCAGGCTTCCACTGGATATGTTAGTGCAGTGTTTCTCAACCTTTTTTATAAAATACCCATTAAAAAAATAATTGTAAGCAGGGCTCGCCAAGTGGCGGCGAGCCCTGCTCACCAGCCGCACGGTTCTGCGCAGCACAGATGGCTCTGTGCCGGCTCTTCCGGGTTGTACTCTACTCACCATGGGCAAGTAGATTACATTATGTGTCGAGCCCTGATTATAAGTACCCCCAGCACCTACAGTTTTCAGACGCGCAAAAATTTTTTCTACCATTGCAACACATTTGTTTAAACAACTTAATTGTAGCTGGGCAGGCGATGACATTTTTGGGTGTAAAAAATTACAAAAATAATAAAACGCTGAAAAACTTCAAACAAAAATCCAGTTTTCTCCAAATTTCAGTTCTGTTGACGTGCTCCCCAGATTTCTCTCAGGTACCCCTAAGGGTTCTCGTATCACAGGTTGAGAAAAACACGGTGTTAGTGGGTCCTCGGCCAGGGATGAGAAGGTGGAGGAATGAAATACACAGCAGGCCCTGGAAGTAGTGACCTGAGGCCTGCTACGGGGGCAGGAACAGCCATCCCCATTGCTGCTGTGGGGCCAGCTCTCATGATTTTACCACGAGTCTCATCACAGTAATGCTCCAGCTCCTGGAGTCCTGGGAATAGTGAGCATTTTGGCGTTCATTTCTTAACTTCAGTTTCTGGCCCTGGCGGCTGCTGCAGCAAAACGCTTAGAAACGAGACCCCGCCAGCGGCTCACGCCATTAGGCCACCTAACACCGACTGCGGCACTTTCAAGATCACGTGATTTCTAAGCCAAGGCCATGGCAGCCTGAGGGGCTGACTGGTGATTCTAGCAGCGAGGACGCGGAGGCGAGGAATCGAGCGCTCCCTCTGCTCCCTTCACCTCGTTTCTCTCAGAGGCCGGTTGTGCCAGGATCGTGCAGGGCGTGTGGATCCAGCGTAGTGGAGCAGCACCCTGGTGGCACATGGGCCTTGATTCCTTGCTTCCCTTCTTGCTCCCAGCCCCCCGTTGTATCAGAGCCGAGGTGGTAACCCCAGCAGGGCGTGGAGAGGCTGGAATAGCACTTTGCCATCCTGCAGGCCTGGCCTGCCAATTAGTCCTGCCAGCTGCCTGCCAATCCACCTACACATAAATGGTTCTGACAGCTCTTCAGGAGGAAAGCAAAAAAAAAAAAAAAAAAAAAAAGACATCAGAGTCTCTCTGCCCCTTAGAACCAGGGTCCCTTTCTCCCCTCCCCCTCGCCCCGACAGCTTGCCTAATCAGGGCGACAAAAATGTAAATTAAAATGCATTAACAGGCGGAGGGACTGGAAAGAGACAGGCAGGTGGGAGCAGAGGAGAGTTGTGGCTGAAGGCTACTGCAGGGTGACTTCAGGTAAGCAGCAATAATTGTACCTAGTCGGCCTTCCCTTGGCAGATCAGAAAGTGCTTTATAAGAGGAGGTTCAGTATCATCCCCATTTCACAGATGAGGACTGAGGTACAAAGAGCTGACGTGACTTGTCCAAGCTCTCCCAGCAGGACTGGGAAGAGAATGCAGCTCTTTCGAGGCCTTGCCCGCTGCTTTATCCACTAGGCAACGTTGCTCCTCAGCAGATGCCGCTTCTTTGCTGTCGAGCAGAACTGGAGGGGTTGGGTGGATTTCGGCTCGAGTCACCCCAATCCCTCTCCTGCGGGAGTATACCCCCAATCGCTATGCACCGTGCAGAATGACAGAAAGGTGCCACCCTGAGGCCTACCCAACCATTGAGGACCTGCCGGGGCCAGGCCCTGGAAGAGGGAATATCTGAGGTAACAAGCTCTCGGCAAGGCTGAGTTTTCCCTACAGGCAGACAGAGGTCAAAAAGATGACAACGGCTTTCCCTGGATAAGAATCCCTGTCCAGCGACTGGCAATGGATTCGCCCATCCGTGAAATGCATCCACCCCGAGGTGGAACATGGCAGCTGATCAATAACCACATCACAAAGCTGCAGAGCAGCTGAAGGTCAATATCTGCATTTGGCGTCTTGCTCCACAGGAGCAGAGCCACACATGGACAGCCCGAGTGGGGAAGGTCTGAAATCGTGATCCCCCATTTCTAAGTGGGGAGCGACACTGGCAAGTTCCAAAGAGGCTCCCATCCAGTTCTCCCCGGCCACGGGCTGGCAGCCATGATGAGAGAAAGTGTGAAGCTAGAGGCTGGGGGCACCCCAGATGCCCAATTGGGCGGCTTCTGTTCTTTTGGCTTCTCTTCCTTCCCCCGCATCCCCTACCCATTGGGGCAACCGCTGTCCTGCTGCCGCCCCGCTTAGCACAGCTGCAGGGTTCCCGCATGGTCACTCCTGCCCCCTCCTGACGCTTTTTTTATGCAGCTGCCTGTCCGCGTTACCCTGGGCCCGGCATTAGCACCTGCTGCCAAGCAGCCTGGGGTTTTGCATCCGCTGACAACTGGGAACAAAGCAAACGGCAATGCACAAGGTGCAGGAGCTGCCTGGCTGGCTCTCCCCACGGCCTCGCTCCACTCCATTAGTCATGCTGTCAAGCTTTCTATTAGTTCCTTTCAATATTTTATAGAGACTCTTCCCCTTCAGGTAGTCACAATGCCAGGGTCAGCAGAACCCAGGCTGCAGCTGTCATCCGCAGCCCCACCACATCCAGGCCCTATTTACCGACGCACATTATTACTCCTCACTTGCATGGCACGCAGGGAGACGCCTGTCAAGTCCTAGTGCTGGGCTCCCTTGCTGCTGCAGCGCACCGACAGCTCACACGGTCTCTCTGCCGTACGGAGAGACGGGGAATTAGGTCTGAGGTGAGGCCGGGTTGGCCCATCCCAAGCCACTGGGTTCCAACCAGACCACTGCATGGAGAGGACACTGGAGAAAGGTTCTTTCTGGATCTCGCCGGGGTCCGCCAGGCGTCACTTTTCTGGACAGGTGCAGAGCATCCCTAAGGCACCAAAGAGGTGAGCCAGGGCCATGGAAAGCGGTGGTGTAACCCTGAGCGGTCTAGCCAAAGAGCCGCACCTTGCAGGCCGACCCGGGTGCAGCTCTGTTCCAGACAGCTGGCAAAGTGGGGCTCGCTGGACTGATGGCACAGCCCACAGGCTTCTCCGACACACGGTGTGATTCCGGGGGGGAAGGAGGGGGAGACAAACATGGCGGCAGGGGCTACGCAGACGGCTGTGGGCAGCCTACAGCACAACAGTCGCCCATCCGGAGACGTGACCGCGCCATGGAGCGAGATTTGGACTGAAGCTTCTCCCCAGCAGGGGCTGCACTCGATGACTCCTGAGGTCTCTTCCAGCTCTAGGATTCTATGATATTCAGCATTGGGAAATGCAGTGCCCTGGCCAGCATGGCGACTGATGTACACCAGCAGAAGACTGGGCTCTGAGAGGAGACTCCAAGGTACCTTATTTTTTGCACTTCAGCTCCTCTGCAGCCCGCTCTCACGTGCCCCAAGTGTGAAGCTGCCCGGCCCCAGGAAGCAGAGATGAACCCGAGCCATAGCACTTGGATCAGCTCTGAATGACCCAGGAGCTGGGGGAGAGGCCAGACCCCTCCCTCTCGCGTCCTCCTCTCAACCTCCCTGGGTGGAAGAAGCTCTGCCGGAAAGCAGGTGGGGACCCGCTTTTCTGAGGTGCCGCACTCTGCATCTTCCCTGGGCTTCACCTGCGGGTGCTCAGGACCCCTGAGAGGTGAAAGCACAGGCTTCCCTCCCGCTCCCGCTCCCAGTCCCCATCTCCGTGCCAAGGAAGCAAGAGGCGCAGGAGCAAGGAGGCACGGAGCCAGCCCTCCCCTCCTCCCTGCAACGTGCACACTCCCTTCTCTAAGGAGCAGAAGCCTCCCCAGGGCTGTTGGCAGAAGCCACCGCGCCAGCACGGACACTGCGCAGCCGAAGAGGCGCTGGAGCCGAGCCGAGCCGCTTTGCGCGTGTGAACGCTGGGGTCGGAGCACTCCCCCTCGTGCTGCGGAGTCACCGATGGAGCAATCCAGAGGCATTTCCAGCGTGAAGCCATTTGTCTCACATGGACATGCAGCCGCGCGCTGGCTGCCACTTGCCGAAATGACACTCTCACGCCCGACAGAGCAGGAAGCCATCGATCCTGCCCGTCTTGGCGGTGGCGGCGCCTGGCTGAACTGCAGCCTGCACGCTTCGTGGAGTCTGCGGGCTGCCAGCCGCCAGGACCGTCCCGGGTCTCCAGCAACTGAAGATTAAGCTTTAATGAAAGACGAGGTCATGCGATGAAAGCTCCACGAATACGTCCAATCACAATCCCTGCCGAGTCCTAAGATGCCGGGGCAAGGAGGGAAGAATTCCAGGGCAAGCCACCCGCCCGGCCTCTGAGAGACTTGGCTCTGCCGCTACGGGACACGACGGCCGATGCTCCGGGTGGTTTGTCTCGCTCCAATAGGGCTAGTGGTCAGCTCCCTTTCTTTTAGTGCTGTAGGTGGCCTCCCCAGGCCTCCCATAACTCACAGGGTGAGGCGAGAGGCACAGACAGTGATGGTCGAGTGTCGGCAGAGCCGAGTTTAACTCCTGCCAGCTCGCTGGGAGAGTCACTTCACCTTTGTGTGACCCAGTCTCCCATCTGCCAAGTGGGGATAACACTTCCCATCTGTGCTGGCTGGGAGTTAGACCCTACAGAGAGGGACACAATAGCTGGCTCCCCAGCGTTATCGGCATTGGAATCACACCCGGAGGCCCCACTGAGACCAGGGACCCATTGTGCCAGGCACGTTACATGCCAGGAGAGACAGTCCCTGCCTCGTGAGCTTGCATCTAAATGGACAAGGCAGGCAAAGGGGGGGGGGGGGCTGACTTGGCCAAGAATAGAACCTAGGAGCCCTGAGTCCCTGTCCAGCATCTGCAGGTACCTCCATCTTGCCTTGGAAGGCCAACTGCTGGCATGAGCACAGAGCAAGAGGTGCCCCCACGGGTAACGCTGCTCCGCTGAAGGCCAGGTGGCCAAGGGACAGAAGCAAGAGCAGTAAATGAACAGCCATGTAGAACGAGGCAAGCCGTGCTCGGTGATCCAAGGGGTCAGGAAGAGCCACCTGGGGCCAGCTTTTGTTCTGCTCCAGCCCTGGCGTGAGGAACAGAGGGCAGCCCCCAGCTGGAGGGCTGCTCGGTGGTTTCTGGCACACGGCGGCTCAGGTCCCAGCAGGCAGGCTGGCGCACAGAGCAGCGTACTGTGTGCCACCGGCACCACCCTCCGAGAATCGGCATTCTGAACGGTACAGCCCGCTCTTCAGAAAAAACACCATGGCCTCTGTCTGAGGTGAGGCCATGCCCCGCCATAGCACCGACTGCACCCACCTCACGCAGCGCCCTGCTGGCCCTCCGGAGGCAGCATATAGCAATTCCCCATTACCTGCTCTTGGAACCCTTCCTCGCTTGCTTTTGGGATGTGAATGGGTAACTGGTTAACCGGTTACATGGTACGTATCACCTTGACCAGGAAATGCTTACCAGGCAATCAATTCACGGCTGGTGTCCAGGAGCCCCACGAGGTCGGGGATGCGCAACCATCCCACAGAGCTGGGAGCCCAGCAGGCTGGGAGCTAGCAGCCCCATGGGGCCAGAAGCTGGCAGCACTGCCAGGCCAGGAGCTCCAGGGAGCTGGAAGCCAGCAGCCCTGTAGGGCCAGGAGCCAGGAGCTCCAGAGAGCTGGAAGCCGGCAGCCCTGTAGGGCCAGGAGCCAGGAGCTCCAGAGAGCTGGAAGCCGGCAGCCCTGTAGGGCCAGGAGCCAGGAGTCCCATGGGCTGGCCCTGTGGGACTGCTGCTCCGCCCCCACAGGGGAGGGTCTGCTTTAGTCTAGCTGGAGCAACCCCCGGCCCCCTGGGATCCCACTTAATCGGTTAAGTGTAACATTTAACCAGTGAACTGATTACACAGGATTTTACATCCCTAGCTCGCATGCACTGCACATATATTTACAGCTCCAGGAGGGCGACAGAGCCTTTGTTGTTCTCTGCCTCATTAATTTGCCCACTAGTTTAATCTCCCATGAAAACAACACTTTTTTCCCTTGTCCGGGCCCCTTAAGTTCTCTCTGCTAAGCGCTGTTGCTCGGTCGTGCTAGCTGGTTCCATGCAAGCCCTGCATTTCAAGGCCAGAAAGACTATTTGGATGGCCCAGTTCAGCCTGCATAGCACAAGCCAGCTAGCAATTCTTGCATCTAGCTCCACAGCTCCTGCTGGGACGCACATGGATGTCTGAGGGACTTCCAGCCCTGCGCTTCCTTGAACGCTGCTTTGGCTCGCCATTTGTACTAGCAACACTGCGTCCAACGGCCTCGCGTTGTGTTGATAAATGACATCATATTAGAGCTCCCGTTCTGTGGGAGCGGAGACTCTGGAACAACAGTCATTTGCACGTCCGTTGCGTCTTTCAGCCACCGCTCCCAAAGCACTTTACAGCTCTAAATGAATTAAGCCCCACATTGCCCGTGTGAGGCAGGCAAGACATTCCCCGCACGCACACACTGGTACAAGCAAAACTGTGGCTCCGGGAGAGGAAAGCGACTCCCCTACAGGTCACAGAAGCAGCAGCAGGGCAAAGCCTAGGACCGCGCGGTCCCGAAGCCCGGTTATGTACTCAACATTCACCCTGCTTCCCTGAAACTCATCTTCTTGTCACTCCTAAAAAGCCCTAGCACGTTGCTGGTGGGTTAGCAGCAGCTATAAATCATTAGGTATCACTGCAGACCTCTTCCATTGTGTACGTGTTACCTTGGGAATAGGAAGTGTTGCATGAAGCATGGAAGCCTTTAACCAGCTAAGCATTTGTGGTCTAAATGCTGGGGTGAAATAGGGTCCATTACCTGTGTGGGTAGGGTCATAGAAATACACGTAATAGGGAATACAGGTCACAGGTAGTGTATGTGAAGGGGGTGAACTCCTAGCTCCACTGAAGTCAGGGTAAATTTCCCATTTATTTCAAGGGGGCCATGATTTTACCCAACAAGGTGTTGTTGCTCATTATTTTTCCAGCCAGACTTGGTTTTGCTTGGTGCATCCTAGAATAATCCTGAATTATCGCAAGTCTGACTTTACCGCAGGGAGATTACTGTGTCCAAATTATGGTGTCCAAAGGCTCTGGGCTGTACCTTTAAGAGTACTATCAGAAGAGGTTTACTATGAATGGTTTGGCCTTTCCAAACAGCAAGCTGAGCACAGGGTAATGTCTTACCTAAAAGCCACAGAGACCGTGTAACAGGTTCAGTCCTGTGCGCGAGCACCCCTTGGCAGCTGAAGGGGTCTCACAGTTTTTAACTCGCCTGTCTGTGGGCAAGTCAAAGTCCAGTCCTTGGCCGGGGTTCAGACCTCTTCTTTTATACTCTCACTCAGGTGTGGTTTTCAAGGAGTTGGGGGGAACCCAGGCCCGCCCACTCCTCTATGTCCCAGCTACATGTAGCAGTTACTTGCCAAGTTTCAAGGTCAGTAATTGTGATCACGTCCATGGGCCACTTCCCCGGGATGCTGTTTTCATTCAGCTCTTCTCGAGGGCCTTGTCGCTGAATTCCCCTTGTCCGGGGTTTCACAGAGTTGCCGCTGGCTAGTCTTATAGCTGCAAGGTCTACCTCCGCTCAGTTCTGAGGGACCAGCTCCCACTCGGAGCTGTCCACAGTTCTGGTGTTCCCCAGTCAGCCCAGAGGTCTGCCTGGGTTGAGCTCCAGGAAGGAACTGACTGGCCTTAGCTAGCAGCTCCTTATATAGCAGCCTGCAGTACCCTGATTGGCTGCAGTGAAGGCTGACCCTCTACCCTGCTCAGAGGACCTCTCCACTGCTCCTGCTGCTGGCCATGGTGCTGAAAGGCCTCCAGCGGGGACGGCGGGCTTTGACTCCCCCATCACAGACTGTTACACAGAATTGTCATTTATGTCCTGTTAAAGGCAAGGGCAGCCCTAGACTGAAGGTACGTCTAGACTACATGCCTCTGATCAGCTGTTTGTCGGCTCAGCGCGGCAGCCATGTAAATTTAAATGAAGCGGCGATTATTTAAATCGCCGCTTCATTTTACTGTGTCTGGTAGCCTAATCTACGTGCCTCTGGCGACAGAGGCATGTAGTCTAGACGTACCCTAGCTGTCAGCAACTGACGCCCGTGGCGAACCATGCAATCGGCTCCCCCACCTCCAAACCCCTCAATGATATTGCGCCACCATTTGGCGCTCCATTTAACTTGGCACCCTAGGCGACCGCCTAGTTCGCCTGTATGGACGGGCCGCCTCTGGTTAAAGGTACTTCAAAGGACATGGGACTTGCAGGCTGTATCAGACCAGGGTCCATACCCTCCAATATCTTGCCTCTGACTGCGGCCATGCTGCCCTTTAGCATATGTGGGACAAGCTGCCTCCATACCCAAAACAGGCCTCATCCTGATCGCTAATAGTTAGTGTGTCAGAGCTCGGGCTGTGCCCCCTGGGTCCTGCACTGCCTGTGGGTTTTTGTGTGCCTCATAGACACACGGGGACCCTTGCACTACCTTGTTTCTCTCAGAGATGAGGGTTCCCCCCTTAATGAGCCATTTTCATCACAGGCCAGTCGCTAGCTTGGAGAGAAAGACCCTTCCGCAGTCCAAAAGTCACCTCTTCTCTGGCAGCGGCCCAGCAGGCATGGGGAGAGTTGGCAAGGGGGACCCGGTCCCACCCACTTACACCAGGTTCAGGCCCAGGGCCCTCGGTAACGGCCACTAGTAGGGTTCTTGCCATTATCCCCACAGAATAGCAGCCTCTCCCTGGGCCACATCCCTCAACCGTTCCCATAGCACCTTGGAGAAAATCTCTCCTGCTTGCCTCCTACACTCTGTGCTTCCTCCTCTCCGGTCCGTTCCTCTTCTCTGTCCCCCACCTTATCTGAGGGGAAGCCTTTTATAGTGGACCAGCAGGCCTTAACTGGCGGCAAGTGCTCCATAAGGCCGCTGCTGCAGGCGTGCCTTGAATGAGGCTCAGGTGCCTGCCTGTCTTGGCTGCTGAGCAGCAGTTTCTGGCAGCCTCTGCAGGGAACAGGAACCCACTCACCCCTCTACCCGTGCACCTTCCCTCCACCAAACTCCTACTGCCTTCAGTCTGCCACACTAGCGATTGGTTTAAACTCTGAGCACAAGATGTAGTATCTCTTCCAAAACTGCTGTTAGCATGAACTAGTCTCCCTCCAATATCCATCTCCATGTGCAATCCCCAACAACTTCCTGCGGCAACCACTTTCACCTTGTTGGCTGGTATCTGCAACAGGTGGTTTTTGTGGTAATAGTGTGCCAGGGTACCCTCCTTGCCAATTAAGGTGCTGATTCAGCACTTACATACTTGACTATTTTTGAGCACACGGATAGTTACACTGAAGGCAACGCAACATCCCCTGCCATTCCAGTTTGGGACTCTGCCATGCAATCAGTGAGATTGCTTGTGCACCTAACGTTAGGCCCATATTTAAGTATCTTGTTGAATCAAGGCCAAAAGCAGCTTTCTATAACCAGCATGTGACCTGAAATCGAGTAGGAACTGTGACAAGTTGGATCACAGGGGTCCTTCGGATTGTCACCCAGCGGCCATGCCACTGAATTCACCAGTCTGCCCTCTGGGGCACCTATCACCCAGTCCTGCTGGGGCAGAAGCTCTAGTCTCCTCCCAGCCAAGGCACAGAGTTGGGGTAACCATCCCCCCCAGCAAAGCAAGACAGACACTGAACCAGCTCAGCTCTGGGAGGACTCAGCTATGATGCCGTTGGCAGCACCAAGGAACCAACACCCCAAATAAATCCATCTTACTCTGTACAAATTTTACACAGAGAAAACTCATAAGTTCGTCTTTATCAATGAAAGAGAGAGATGCTTCGTGGTTCTCCCCTCCCCCAAATAGTTATTAACACTGGGCCTGAAAATAAACAAAAGTGTTTTATATTACGTATAAAAAGTAGGATTTAAGTGATCGCAAGTGAAAACAGACAGATCAAAGTAAGTTACTAAGCCAAAAGGCTAATCTGAATACACTAAGAAATGTATTACATGCAAATTCTTACCCTAACAGTTGTTCTAATCATCTTTTTCACAAGCTAGGCAGTCTCTTGGCATAGACCTAATCCTTCCCCCTGTTCAGTCTTAGATGTTTCCAGCAGGCATCCAGGCAAGGTTTCCTCTAAGCCGTGCAGCAGTTTAATCAGCCCCACCCAGTCAGACAGCTCTGTGGGTGGAGCCCTGAGCCCCTGGCCGGGCAGGGCTGCTTAAGCAGCTGCAGGGCTGTGTTGCCACGGAGTTTAGAGGAAAACCTTGATCCTAGGTGTTAAGTGGGGGGGGGGGGGCATATGGCCACTTCCATTTTCTTTGTGCTGCCTCCTTATATCCCTTTTGCCCAAGTTGGGAATTCTTTGGGTTCTGTTCACATTTTTCTCACCTTGAGTAGAACAGTATCAGATTCAAAATGGGTTCCAGTACCAAGTGGCTTGGTCACATGTCTTTAGAACATAAGAACGGCCGTACTGGGTCAGACCAAAGGTCCATCTAGCCCAGTAGCCTGTCTGCCGACAGTGGCCTGTGCCAAGTGCCCCAGAGGGGGTGGACTGAAGACAATGATCAAGCAGGGGTTGCAGAAATGTTGGTGGTGCCCAGAATGCCCAGAGCCCGCACTCTTGCCCCACTCAAACTTCCCCCTCACTTGCCTACGGCTATGAGGGAGTTTGAATGGAAGAGGGCTGTGGGCTCTGGGAGGAAGGTTGGGTGCTAGGATGTAGGCCAGAGGCATAGCGACCCCGGGGGAGGGGAACGTGTACCGCATCTTCCCCACTGCCTCCAGTTTGAGGCTGGGCCCCCACACGCACTAACCCGCTTCCGGAGATGGAGGAGGATCAGGCTGAAGGTGGAGAGGAGGCTCCAGCCAGCGGCGGCAGGCGGAGGAGGAGCAGGCAAGCCGAAGGATGACAGGAGAGCAGAGGGGGACTAAATTGACACCCCCCCTAGCATAGTGCCAGGGGGCAACTGCCCCCCCCCCCTTGCTACACCACTGGTGTAGACCCTGGCAATGGCGGCGGCAATTTTAAGTTGCCCGGAGGCAGCAGGCGGAGTCAGTGGAGACACAGAGGGAAGAGGGGCCAGAGGACGCAAGGGGCAGCAGGTGATGCGGGCTGGTGGAGCCCGGCCTCGGGCCAGAAATATTGCTGGTGCCATGCTACCATGGGCCCATATAGCTCACCACCGTGGCTTCGTACATCTTCCATTCTCCCCACCCCCCACCCTCTAACTTGGTCCTATTCCCAGGCTTGTGACGGCCTCCCTCAAATTCCCTCGGTTGGTTGGTGACATTCGGATTCGGGCTTGTGGTTCATCCCGTTATGAACCTGGGGCTCTGCAGTGAGCGTCTGAGCTGAGTGCGAACTGGAGAACCCAGGAAGCCAGTGGATCCAGAGTTTTGCTTTAAGCGGTGCCAATATCTAACTGCCTTGCAAACGCTCCGACACAGCCAGCCCCCACTGGCAGCGTGGCAAAGCAACGACCACTCCCACCACAAGACTCTCTTCCACGGAGCCGCCGTCGCTCCTGCTTCCTTTCTGCATTGAGGACCCATTTCTTCCGTCGCCCTCGCTCCCCAGCCCCCCCGCTACCTGTGCCGCCCTCCTCCACGAGTCAGAACATCTATTTAATGTGTCTTTACGCAGTGTTACCCCTCTCCTTGCTTTGTCTGCCAGCAGGACTGCACCGGGAGCGAGATGTAGCAATGCGGCTTGTGTATCCTACTAAAAGATATTTAATAAATATGCAAATCACTCCCTGTGTCTCCTCAGGCAGGTGAGGTGTGAGAAGAGACTGTAGTTAAGTATTAAATCTATTCACTGCCAAGTACTTCGAGAAGTGGCGCTGAAGTTCGCAAAAAACAGGAGAGAGAAATCTATCTAGCAGAAGCAGGCAGAAGGCAGAGTTAACCCCAGGGCTCCCTGCTTGGGCATGTGGAGTTGGCAAAGGAGCCAGACTCGGGGCTCTGTGGCATTGCATGGTGCCTGTGGCATGTCTCAGATGGAGGGACAAAGGGACACAGCCAAAATGAACCAGCAGCAGAGCGTCTGAGCGGAAGCAGAAAAGGGTCATGGTTTCTAGTCCTTGGGGGAGGTGGGACTAGAACCTGCCACCCTGTTCTCCCCAGGCAGGTGCCCTATCCCCTAGGCCCCACAGGAACCCACCCCACCATGAGGAGGCCCTTTATCCTGCCTGCCCCAAGGCTGCCCCATTGTTCACCTATCCTGGCCTGACCCTACCACCTATCCTAGCCCAACCCTACCGGACCTGGGAGAGATGGGACTTGAACCCACAACCCTATCCTCCCCAGGCAGGTGCCCTATCCCCTAGGCTACACGGGAACCCACCTAGGCTTTGCCTCATTTACTCTCTATCCCTCCAGGGGGACATTAGTGCGTTACCGTTAGGGGGGATTCTGCCTCTTGCCGAAATGACTGGCAGAGTGGCTCTGCTAGAGGGAATGGAGGACTTAGAGAAGCAAAGCAGAGATGAACCTGAACCAACCCATCTCCAAATGTGGGGCAGAGAACTGACATCCAGATCCATTTTGATCCCATGTCTACTACAAGGCACAGAGTTTCTACCTCTCGCTCGGAGTATTGGGATAGTTGGTAGCAGCCCAATGTTGCCACCAGGGTCTGCATGAGTTAAACAGGGATCCACCAAGCCTAGACCACATTCCCTAGAACTCTCCCTGGGCCAGTACCAGCCCAGCTTGCAGGTTTGGATTTGCAACACCCTCCCTGTCCTTCCCTGGTTTTGTTTGGTGGTCTTGGTCCATTTTGTGGACACAAATCTAGTCCTCTAGCACCACCGTTGTTGGCTGGTGCCCAATTTCTGCCCCACTACGGCACATAGCTTGCACGGACAAGAGAGAGGCTGGAACGACACACAGCTTTCCCCCTGAAACCCAATCACCAGTGCCACACTGGTGTTTGCTGAATCCTTATACATCAACACTGCTGTGAGACTCCATCAGCAGTGTCTCTAACTCAGCAGATCACAAGAGGTGAAAGCTGAGAGATCAAAATCATGTTTTCCTTCACAGCGCACTGTAACTCTTATCTGGGCCCTGTTTCCGAGCATCTCTGACGCTTGCGTCCACCAGTTGCCTGATAATACATTTTTACAATAGGCTCCTGTGTACAACAGCACCCACCTGACTGGATTTATAATTGTGGGGAAGGGAAGGGAAAGGAAGGAAGAATCCTATTTAAAACGTGTCCTCAGGAGACAAGGTGTTTTGCAAGGTGCTATTCTCATGCCAGTGTCCTACGAGAATCTCACTCTCTTATTTACGAGTACTCGGAGAAAGGCATCATCATATTCTCTCTGTCATGACCATGAGGGTTAGCGGGCAGCCTGGGGACAAAGGCGTTAACTATGTCCCTTACCTAAGCCAGGTAGAGTCATCCAAAAGGAATTTCAAACTTGGACAAAGGAATTTTGGGGGTTTTCCTTTCTTTGGTTTTTCCCTCCTTTGTCCCTGGGCAGTTTCTTTCCAGCTAGGGTACGTCTAAACTACATGGCTCCGTCGATAGAGCCATGTAGATTTGTTTGTTCAGCAAAGGGAAATAAAGCCACGATTTAAATAATCACGGCTTCATTTAAATGTAAATGGCTGCCGCGCTGAGCCAACAAACAGCTGATCAGCTGTTTGTCGGCTCAGCGCGCTAGTCTCGATGCTCCCCTGCCGACATGAAAGCCCTTTATCGACCTCCTTGGTAAACCTCATCCTACGAGGCATAACGGGGAGGTCGATAAAGGGCTTTCAGGTCAGCGCAGGAGCGTCCAGACTAGTGCGCTGAGCCGACAAACAGCTGATCAGTTGTTTGTCGGCTCAGCGCGCTAGTCTAGATGCTCCCCTGCCGACATGAAAGCCCTTTATCGACCTCCTTGGTAAACCTCATCCTACGAGGCATAACGGGGAGGTCGATAAAGGGCTTTCAGGTCAGCGCAGGAGCGTCCAGACTAGCGCGCTGAGCCGACAAACAGCTGATCAGCTGTTTGTCGGCTCAGCGTGGCAGCCATTTAAATTTAAATGAAGCCGCGATTATTTAAATCGCGGCTACATTTGCCTTTGCTGAACAAACAAATCTACATGGCTCCGTCGATGGAGCCATGTAGTTTAGACACACCCCTAGTGAGGGAGACAGATTGTCTCTCTCCAAGAATAGACTCTTCACTATCTGTAAGTAGGGTAAGGTTTAGATACATCCAAATGGGATCTGATGTCTGCATTTTTAAAAATGGGTTTTGCTCTGCTTTGTAATCAAGTCTTGGCCCATGGGGGAGTTTCCCCCATGAGTATATTAATTTGTGACTTTTCCATCTAGTTGTTCTGCTTGCAACAGGAATATTGTGGTGATAAAAGTTTTTTCTTTTATTAACCTGGTATTGGTTAATTTGTGTATCCTGGTTTTTACTTTAGGGGTGAGATTTCCCAAGTGATCTCTCCCCTGATTTTCTTATCCTTACTTGGGTGGTGGCAGCGGATTTTATCCCCCCAAAAAAATCTAGGTTTTTAAGATTGTGAGGGGAAATTTTATACCAAAGCCTGGAAAGATAAGGTTTTGGAGTACTTTTGCGGACCCCCACTTCTGCATTTATCATGCCAGAGTGGGGAAAAAGCCTGGACACTCTCCATCTGTGTTCCTGGCAGACAAGATTTACAAATGTCAATTTTTTAAAAAAAAACGCATGCAGCAAATCTACCCCGTACTTTACTGTTGTAATCCCACAACACCCCATGGCCTCTCCCAACAGCAACAGGGCTAGAAACTCAGATCTGCCTGCTCCTCAGAGTATAAGCCCCTATCACCTTAGCTTCAGCCTCTCCTGCCTACCAACAGTATGGGCACTATGACACACAATCAAGCACTGGACTGCCTTGTGCATTCACTGCAGTATTTCCCAGTTCAATGCCGCCTTTCATCCAAGGATTTCAACGTGCTTTATATAAGCAGTTTGTCCTTTCCAGGGCAACTAAAACTGTATGGCACCTACTCCAGGTGTCTGGCTCCCTAGCTTTTAGCTCTCTTGGAGGGAGATGTGTGTGTCTCCCTTCTGACCTGGGTATGTCCAGGTTGAGCATTTCCTGGCACACATGGTGTTATTCCCAGAAAAACACAAGCTGCCTAAGCAGCCTGTTTTGCCATCTCTTCAGGGACAATATACAGTGTAATTACCACAGTTAAGCTACCGTATAGCTATTTCTAAGCAAGCACATTGTATCCTTAAGGGAAAAGCGATGGAGATAAAATATTAAAAACAATAATACGACCGAGGGTGCTGAGGGAGTGGAGCAATTGCAGAGCCATTGGCCATTATCTTTGAAAATTTGCGGCAATCAGGGGAGGTCCCAGACAATTGGAAAAACACAACAAACTTAGTGCCCATCTTTTAAAAAGGGAAGAGGGACAATCCAAGGAACTACAGACTGGTCAGCCTCACCTCAGTTCCCTCCCAAAATATAGAGTTGATTCTCAAGGAATCCATTCTGAAACACTTGCAAGAGGAAAATGATCAGGCACAGTCAGCATGGATTCACCAAGAGCAAATCATGCCTGACCAACCTGGTTGCCTTCTATGACAAGTTAGCGGGCTCTGTGGATATGGGGAAGACAGTGGACATGATATACCTTGACTTTAGCAAAGCTTTGAAATGGTCTCCCACAGTATTCTTGCCAGCAAGTAACGGAAGTATGGATTGGATAAATTGACTGTATGGTGGATAGAAAGCTATCTAGACTGTCAGGCTCAACAGAGAGGCTACGTCTACACTGGCATGATTTTCCAGAAATGCTTTTAACAGAAAAGTTTTCCGTTAAAAGCATTTTCGGAAAAGCATATCTAGATTGGCAGGGCGCTTTTCCAGAAAAGCACTTTTTGCGGAAAAGCGTCCGTGGCCAATCTAGACACGCTTTTCCGCAAAAAAGCCCTGATCGCCATTTTCACGATCAGGGCTTTTTTGCGGAAAACAGTACTGTGCTGTCTACACTGGCCCTTTTGCGTAAAAGTCTTTTGGAATAAGACTTTTGCCCAAATGGGAGCAGCATAGTATTTCTGGAAAATCACTGATGATCTTACATGAGATCGTCAGTGCTTTTCCGGAAATTCAAGCGGCCAGTGTAGACAGCTGGCAAGTTTTTCTGGAAAAGCGGCTGATTTTCTGAAAAAACTTGCCAGTCTAGACACAGCCAGAGTGATCAACAACTTGATGTCTGGCTGGCAGTCGGTATCAGGTGGAGTGCCCCAAGGATCAGTTCTAGGGCCGTTTTTTTCAACGTCTTTATTAATGACCTGGATGAGGGGATGGATTGCACCCTCAGCAAGTCTGCCGATGACACTAAGCTAGGGGGAGAGAGAGATACGTTGGAGGGCAGGGATAGGGTCCAGAGGGCACTTCTTGTTAAATCTCCTCAGATTTCTTTTGGTCCAATCCTCCAATTTGTCCAGGTCAGAGCCCTCCCAGGGCAGGAAAGAATCCCAAGCATTGTTACAGGCTGGGGACCGACTGGCTAAGCAGCAATTCTGCAGAAAAAGACCTTGGGATTACAGTGGATGAGAAGCTGGATATGAGCCAACAGCCTTCTGGGCTACAAGGACACACTAACAGCATATTAAAGTGCATTAGGAGCAGCCTTGCCAGCAGATCAGATCTGTAGAGGGGCCTCCCATTACAGAAGGGACATGGATGCATTGGAGAAAGTCCAGAAAAGGGAAACAAAAATGATTCAGGGGCTGAAGCACATGACTTACTGCCTGTGTGACTTTGGGCAATTACTTAACTTGTCCATGCCTCAGTTCCCCACCTGTAAAATGGGTCTAAACAAACCGCAGTGCAACCCTCAAGGAGAATGTGTGTTAGGGGCGGGATTATATCACAATGGGGGGAAGCAAACGGGCAGGAAAGGGTGTTTTAACCCCATGCCAGCCAGAACGTTTGGCAAGACACAGAATGAAGCTGCCCAGTGCAAGAGAGGCATTATACTGCCCCGGAAAAAGACAATCATGTAATACAGACTGCTGCTTTTACTCCATGACATCGTAGGGTTGCCAAGTGTCCAGTATTGGCCCCGACAGTCCAGTATTTGTGGTCTCTGTCCGGTTAAAAAAAAGAAAATTCTGGACATATAAAATGTCCAGTATTTTCTGTTTTTCCTAGGATGGAAGGCTGCTTGGGACATTCTTTGTCTGCCACGTCTAGTGGGGGCAGGTGGAGCAGGCGGATTTAAAGGCACAGTGATTTTTCCCCCGCCATGTTTGGTATTTTTTGTGAAAGTATCTGGCAACCATACACATCTTATATCGAAATTCATAGGGGAGAAGCAGCAGTGAATGCAGCGCAGGAAAAATAAATTCCCGTTTCAGAAAGCATCATCTCTGCAGCTACCCAAGGCTCCGCTTCCCTTCCTATCTTTCACTCTGCTATACCCTTGGTCCTCTCCCCGCTCCATGCGTCTCATGCTTTAACAATGTGACACTAGGGATTGTCTTCTGGGTTTACGATAGTTTTTGCCTCTATTCTATCTGCATATTTATCGGTCCGTAAGCCCCAGGCCTTTCTACTTCAAAGAATACAAAGAAGAAATGTGTTTAGTGATTTTTCAAATATTTCCAAACTGCATTCTCAGACTATATCTATCAAAGGGAAATACAAATGCCAGGCTTGGCACAAGCTAAGTAAAACCACGGTGCCATGGTTACGTCAGGGGACCATCTGGGGAACTCAACAAAAACCAATTCAGGAGACAGCCACAGGCTACTGCACGCATGGAGAACTGTGCAAATAACTAACATTTTGGTTCGATGACCAAACCCCTCCCCCCACCCAAAAAAAGTGGGGTAGAGGGAAATACTGTTTCATAGAATCATAGGGTTGGAAGAGATCTCAGGACCAACCCCTACTAAATCATCCCAGCCAGGGCTTTGTCAAGCCGGGACTTAAAACCCTCTAGGGAGGGAGACTCCACCCCCTCCCTAAGCAACCCATTGTAGTGCGTCACCTTAGGGAAACAGTTTTTTCCTAATATCCAACCTAGACCTCCCCCATTGCAACTTGAGACCATTGCTCCTTGTTCTGTCACTCTTCCTTTCCTAAGTCATGTGCTCCAGCCCCCTAATCATTTTTGTTGCTCTCTGCTGGACCCTCTCCAATATGTCCACATCCCTTCTGTAGTGGGGGGCCCAGAACTGGACGCAATTCTCCAGCTGTGGCCTCAGAACCAAATACCGGGGGCATATCAATTCTCTCCATCTGCTGGCAATGCTTCTCCTAATTGTGACGTAGTGGGGGTACCTGGCTGGTTTCTATGCTGCTGGCTCTGGGGTGGCCCCACTGGCTGCCGTGGGTACCACGACCCAGCAAAACAGGATGAGTCACTATGCAAACGAGTATGGCCAGCCACCCCCCATGGAGAGGAACAAAGGAAGGTGGAATGCTGCCCTGGCTGGGGGGCAGGGCTGGTAGAGGGTTAGTTAGTTCCTGGCTGGAAGGCAGGGAATAAGGAGCTGGGGAGGGGGCTGGGACTCCCCTATCTCAAGGGGGGGCACTGAGGCCTCTTAGCCCCAGATCCTGTAACCAGATTACATCTGTGCTGCGCTGTGCTGGAGGAGCAATAAACCACCCTCAATTCCACTGGCTGGTGCAGTCTGTTTGTGCCATTTCGGGGTGCAGGAGACGGGGAACCCCCAACGCGCCGTCACACTAATGTACTCCAATATGCAGTTAGCCTTCTTAGGAGTTATTTAAAAAACAAAAGGCTGGTTATTTTGGAATAACGGGCTTGGTCGTGTGGACAGTCTGCTTGTCATTTCGAAATAACTCTCTAGTGTAGACCAAGGCTGACTAACAATGAATCTATACAGAGAAGTCTTTTTCTCCACCCATATGAGGAAGTGGGTTTTGCTCATGATCTTATATATGCATGCATCTTGTTAGTCTAAGGTGCTACAGGAGAACTCAGTCTGCTTTTAGGTTGTGACGTAACAGATGGGAGCCAGGCTCAGCCAAAAGAAAACGAGTTTTGCAGGTAAAATGTTCTAGTGCGGTTCTGTGTTTCAAGTGGCCTTTCTGGGATTTGAATGGCCATCTTCTGATGCCCTGTGCAGGACGTTAGTTTGAATCGTGTTCCATTTTCAGACATTTTTTGGTGACAAAAGTGGACAGCTTTGAAAAAAAAACCCCTAAAATGTTGGGGGGCGGGGGGGAAGACAGCCCTTTTTAAAAAAAGTTTCAAATAGAAAAACCTCAAACAGCTCGAATCTCCTGCTTCTCAGAGCAGCGAAGTTTTGATGGCCCCAGTGAAACCTGAGCGAAAAGAACAGAGCGCCTCTCCCGGAATGCTCCATTGTATCGGGCACGGGAGGGGGGGAGCATTGCAAATGGGCTTTGAGAAATTCAGTAATAATAAATCAAAGAGTCCTTTAAAAAAGGGAAGCCAATGAAAAGCAGAGACAAAAGGGAAAGAGCAGAACACACATATGCACATGGCCTGGGGCCCAGGGAGAGAGAGCCAGAGAAAGAGGGAAGGGAAGGCTGGACGTGAGACTATTGCTTCCTATTGGACCTTCTTGTCTCGGATGCAAACAAACTCTATTATCTCTTGCCTCCCTCAGGGCATCCTGCCTAGGACAGTGAGAAAGAACTAAGGGCTGCAAGACCCTACGTGAGGGACGGAGCACAAACGTGTTCCATACACCAGGAAGAGGCCGGTGTCTGATACAGTACAGGGTTGTACCCCAAGGGGTCCTCGGTGCTTAATGTAAAGAGTTGAAGGCAGAGACCCTCTCAGAGCACAGACCTCCTGATGCTCCGGGCGATGCTTGAGGGCGATGCTCCGGGCGATGCTGCCACAGAAAACAGCCCCTCTTCAAAACACAGGCGCAATGGTTTCTTAGCCACGCCGTGGGGGGCACCGCTAGCCGGCACATGACAGGGCCTGCAGTCGGTGCCTATGGGCTCCTCTTCCTGCCAGCGTGGCCGCAGCCCCAGTGGAACTAGGGCAGGGGATGCTGAGCCCAGACCAGACAGATACAAGCCTGGGTGGCTGTCCAAGGATGAGCAGCTCCAGCCGTCAGATCACGTATGGAACAGGCAACTTCTTCATCCACATCATCTCCCTTTGGCATGGCCAGGTGTCTCCTAAACGGGGATCAGCAGAGAAGGGGACTCCAAGACAAACATGCCAGAGCATCCCTTTGAGAATCTCCCCCCCCCCCGACCCTCAATTCAGTGCCTAGAGGGGCTAAAATGCCAGCCACGCCCATGATCACCCTTGAGGGGTGTGCATAGCCAAGCTGGAGGCAAGGAGCAACAAGATGATGGTGAAGTCTGAGGCGGCGGCAGAGTTAGACCAACAGGGGGCGCTGCGGGTCGAGGTTGCCTGTATGGGCACAGCACGGTACTGCCAGTCAGGCTGCAGAGGGAGGCACTGACAATGTCCGACTGTGCCCTTTTATCAGCACTGAACTCACCTTCACATTTTCAGAGAGAAGAAGGGGTGGGGGGAGGGGGGAACCCACCCACAACCCAGAAGGAAACAGCAGCCAGGAGAGATGTGCCTTTCCGTAAAAGCAGATTGAAGAGATGCATGAAACAGAGCCCTAGTCTCAGGTGGATTCCAAGCACTCTCAAAAGACCTTGTCTTGCGCCAGATGTTTCCCCGCTGACTTAGCGCTGGTCTCTTGTACAAACCTGGCCCGATTCCGGGCACATCCACAGCTTGTGGCCAGCTCAGGACTGCTTTCCCAGAAGCCACAGGGACACGGCCTTGGCCAGCAATGGGCAATTGAAAAACAAAACACTTAGTAGACTTGGCAAAGGGCTGTTTTTGTTTGGTTGGTTTTTTTTAAAAAACAACCACCTGTCTCCTGGAGTTGGCTGCTCACTACAAGCTGCTTTTTCTTCTATTAGTCCTTCCCATTCTGTGACAGGCAGCCAAGTAAAACCTGTTGCTGGCAGAGCCGCCCTCTCCGAGTGCCTCATATGGCGTTCCCGGTCGTTTCAGACAGCCTGCAGGGAGACCGGGAGAAGACCAGCAAACACTACCATCAAACTGATGCGTGCAGGAAGTGCCAAAGGAACTCACTCATCTTCTTGCTCACTCTCCCCGTGCTATTACCCTCAGGAGGGTGAGAAAGGGGGTGGCTCAGACTTGGGAGACATCGATTCTCTACAGATCTCTGCCAACAGCTGTGAGGACGGATGAACATGCCGTCAGGGCTCATGACCGGTGCCTGGAGCCAGGGGTCAGAGCTGGAGGAGGGAGGAAGCAAGTCAAGGGTTAAAGCTGGAGTCAGAGGCGAGTTAGGGATGCAAGACCCAGCAGCAGAGAAGGAGCTGGCCAACAGAGGGCAGGAACAGGCAGGAGTCAGGCTCCGAAGCAGGGTCCAGGCTGGTTTCCACCAAACTGCTCAGGCAGCTCCCTGAGTCTCCTTCTGGCTTAAGTAGTGAGGCTGGGTGCCTCCTCCTATCAGGAGCTTTGTGAGAGGCTCCCTGGTGGGCTGGACTTCTGGTTGCCCCTTCTCCACTGGTTGGAGTGAGCTGCTGGTTGGTGGCTATGCCAGGGTCTGAGACCTGCCGTCCCTCATGCCGACCTTGGACCAGCTCCATCACCGGTTTCCATTTCCCCTTCCACTTCTCCAGCCTGCCAGCTCCTCCGCGGAGGGATGCTTTTACCGCGTGTCCATGCACAAGGAGGCCTGATCTCAGAGGGGGCGTGGAAGGGCAGAGCAGCGAGGAGGTCCCCCAGGATACAACCCCAGGCTCTTCATTGGTGGGCGATGCCAACTAGTCATTCCATGACCAGCTCACACGCCGCAGGGGGAATCCTGAGATTCATTCTAGGCCTGCCAGGCACGGTCGCTTCTGGCCCTGCACTAATTCATGGCAGCAAACAGGATAAAACAAGAGCTCTTAAAAAATAAGATGACTCCCAAATGGATTTTGTCCCTTGAAGAAACAAACGAGAACTGGAATTGGAGGCACAGTTTAATGGGCGTCTGGAGGCAGGTCTGGGCATTGCCTTCCCATGGACGAGCCCGGTTGTAAAGCTGCCAGGGCAGAGCAGCACAGAAGGAGCATAAAGCCAGCTGTCCCTTTCCATTTCGGCTTTCCGTGTGAGTTACGGTGCGATCGCCAAGCGTGCGGGGCTTATCGCTTCTGATCAGACTTTTATAGACCTGGCTGTGACATTCCAGAGAGCAGTAATGAAGTTTTAATGCCCAGAAAGCGTGTGCGCAGGTGCGTTGGGAAGAGAAGCTGCCTCTCTAGCTCCACGCTTTAGGCAAGTCAGCAGTAAAGCCAGGGGGACATTAAGGGTGGCCATTCATAGTGTGGTTTTATTTGATTTAAGTGAAAGCGTATGAATAAAACCTAGAACGTCGGAGGCTTCCAACTCATTATTAGAAAGCATCTCGCCTTAAAGTGTCTCTCCGCTCTCTCTCCACTCTTACCTGACGGTTAAGCTGCTTCAATAGGCAACTACCGGGTGTTTAGAGAATTAATACTTTGCACGTAGGTAACCCCGTGTAGTACTGAAGGCAGGATGCTCCAGATGTACATAGGTTCCGGGACTAGCAGTCAGGGTCCTGGGTTATTATCACAAAGCCCATTCTTCCAGTAAAAAAGCAAAATGGGGGAAACTTTTTGAAGAGATCCTCACAGCTTCTTCTTCCCCAGACCCCTCACAATTGGAACAACCCAAATAGACAGTTCTGAAGGCTCCAGGACAGGTTTGGTACCAGGCCTGGTGTATGCTGTGGCAGGGTATTAGGCGTATTCCAACCAGTCCAGACCAATATGCCCCCAAGCTCAGCTGGATACTTCCAGCAAAACTGTTAGTTCTTTACTCACATGCTAAGACCTGTCGTATTGACTGGAGGTTCTCTGAGATATAGATGGCGGAAGCTAGAATGGAGTTTCTTCCACCTTCCAGAACTGTCCTGGAGTCTCCAAGAATACCACGATGACACCTCCAGGAATGGCAATTTTGGTTGGACGTAATCCTAAACTAGAAAGCTCAGACAAGCAAGCAAGACTTTGCTGTGTCTGCAGCCTTCAACTCAACTGACCCACCATTAACTCTAGCCTCTTGCTGGGACTTGTGAGGGGTAACCTCTACCCAGCAGCTGCTCTGTCTGTTTTCATATTGACTTCTAACCATCCAAACCAGTTTGCAATTTTTAAACAAAAACTTTTTTTGGGAGGCGGGGGAGAGACACGTCAAAATACCTGCTCATTAAAACCATCTATCAAGTGGGTTCAGCTTGAACAAAATCACTGGATTCAATGACCTCAACAAGAGTTCTGAAACCAAAATGTCGTGTTTCAGTTCCTGAATATTTTTAGGTTAATTTTTCATCCTGATTTGAGATAGGGGAAAAAAATTAAACTCCCCAAAATAGTTGAGGGACAGAAAAGGCATTTCCCACCGGTTCTAACTATGGACTAAGGGGAACCAGGCTATTCCTGAGGGCAGAGACCACCCTAGGTAAGATACATTATCATCATCCTAATTTTGAGTATTTAATAGTCCCTCTTGATCATTGGCACAATTGCCGCAAAGGCTTGTTAGCTACAAAAAGATCAAACGGGAGGGAGATAATGAGCAATTTTCAGGTAGTAGGTACAGAATGTGAGGTGACAACCCAATTTAGTCAGGTGCTTAATCAATGCAGGCACCCTGACTTGTCTCTATTTAGAAGGCCTATAACTCCATTATGCTGAGTGCTTTGCTGTCTACAGACTTCAGCCTTCCAGTCGTTAGAGGTAGTTATCTCCCCACAATTTAATTAAAGTCTAGTGTTTAATGATACAATGTGCCACTAATTATTTTTCGCTGGTTGTCAGGATGGGGTTTTTTGTGTGTATGGTTCTTTTTTTGCAATAAAGCAAAATCTAATTACACCAACTGCCAGTAAAAGGAGCCGGATGAGTGAGGGCAGGGAGCTATGAATGGGTGATAGACCCACAAACAGGAACCAGGCTGGAAAGCTCTGAAAAATGGGCAGAAAGAGGAGTGGATGACTGGTCCACGGACGAACTGTAAAGCCTACGGGGAATATCCCACATTCACCTGGTACCTTGTCTCTATTGTCCATGATCCTCCAGGCTCATCTATGTTGGCAGTGCTGGGAGCCCCGTGCCTAGAACACATGCATGACGAACGGGGATTTTAATTGATGTCAGGCTCTATGTTCCTTTGAGGTCTCCTTTATCCCCTCCAACTTGGCTGAGCATGGACATTGTTTTTTCACTGCCAATCAACCCAGTAGGTAGAAACCTCCCAGAATGTCTGGGTACCTGAGAATCTAGGTACAGCAACACGGCTTATTACGGAAATGAGCAAGAACTTAGGGTAGAGTACCAAGGCACAACATTGGCACTTGGTTTTGTTGCCTCCGAGAGGCGGGACACATGTTGGCTATGCAGCATCGGAAGCCGCACAAGAAAAGCAATTGTTCACACGGAAGGAACTGTTGTACTAACACAATACAACATTAACTTCTGCTTCTCATGAAGTCTCCTCCCCACTCAGTGTAACACTAATTTGCTAACCAAATACTGAGTCATGCCCTACTTCTCACAGAGCATCATTAATTTCCGAAGTGACATCACCACTCAGCGATGAAAGAACCATGTGTTAGATCTTCATTGAACTAAATATGCATACGCACGTTGCAGAAACCAGCTCGTTTCTAAGGGACTGTGCAAGGGGGCAGCTGCAAGATTATCCAATAATCAACAACACCTTGCTGGGAGGGTGTAAAATAGTTAAAATAAAACAATGCACCAACAAGGAATTCCTTCCCGTGCATAATTCCAACAGACCAGCATCCTGCAGCTCTGACTTCAGTCCCAGCTAGAAGTCTGGGAGTTTTCTAGAGGGCTTCCCTACCCAGAACCCTCTGCAGAGAAGAGAAGCTGTACCCCTGGCTCTTTGGGTGATTGACAAGCCATCTTGTGAATCAGCTCTCTTCCCTTCACCCCTGGCTCCACAGGTGCTTCACCCAAACACAAGGGCAAACAGAGAGCTGGACACTCACTTACCTTCCCTCCACACATATTCCTACCCTGACTGACAGACGTATTATTACACCTCACATTCAGCTTGCTCCCACAGACACGTACAGTACCCACCCCCCAGAAGATCAAACACCACATGTAACCACTGCCCAGGGCACCCCAGACAGCCTTACCTCTGCCCTCTTGGTGCAGCCAGAATAGTCACCTTCCTTCCCCTCTGTTTGTGTCTTTACATCTGAATTATTCCCACTTCACCAGTTAGAGTGAATGTGGGCGTTTGCGAGCAATGGCAACACTCTTAACATGGCTTCAAAGATAGGGCGGTGAACTGTTACTCACAAGACCTGTGTATTATTCCAGCTCACTTCTCTGCTCTGTGCCTCAGTTTCTCCAGCTGCAAAACAAGAATACGACATTGGCCTCAGTTGTAACGGGTGTTGAGACCTAAAGATGAAGTCCTATGTAACAGCCATGTAAGAGCAACTTAATTTAGTATTCCTGACTGCTGTGTTGCGAGGGAAAGCATGCATTCCGTAATTAATTTGAAATGAATAATCTGTACAGTATAGAGGTCCCTTGGATCAGCCCCCTCTCTTTCTGGATTATGGAAACCATTCAAATTCAAGGCACATTCCATTTTCCTGGCAAAGCCTGACCTTGCTTTAAGTTAGGAGAAGAGAAAGCTGCCTACCAAGTCTCTCGGGATCCTAGATGCTGCACCTCACAGTTTTACAGAGGAGTCCTGGCAGTTCTGGTCTTAGGCTGTGTCTTGGAAGTGAAGAATAGTGATAGAAATGTAGCCGTGTTAGTCTGGGGTAGCTGAAGCAAAATGCAGGACAATGTAGCACTTTAAAGACTAACAAGATGGTTTATTAGATGATGAGCTTTCGTGGGCCAGACCCACTTGATCTGAGGAAGTGGGTCTGGCCCACGAAAGCTCATCATCTAATAAACCATCTTGTTAGTCTTTAAAGTGCTACATTGTCCTGCATCTTGGAGGTGAGGAGTTCTTCCAGGTCTTCCCTCCTTTTTGATGCTCCTTTCCTTCCTCCTCCCCTCCACATAAGAGGCAATTTTCTAGGCCGACTTTCCAGTTGCCAGCAGCAGCTGGCCTGGTGGCTGATTTTGTTAGAAGAATTTTACATGACTCAGTTATTATTTTGCTGCCAGCACAATGCCCAGAACAAAAGGAGGGCTCTTAAGATGCCGGACGCACATCAGATCTGTAGTCACGGCATTTGTCCTGCGAATTCTGGGACTGTGGCTATTTTAGCAAGAACCTCTGTGGTGACAGGGCAGGATCAGGGCTCCATTGTGCTAAATTCTGGACAAATTAATATAGTCGAGTATGTTTAACATGGTCCATTTCAGTCTGTCCAAAGTTTTTCTTTATTAGTCTCTCATTATCCCAGCATGAACTTTTGTTCCTCTGCCCATTTGGGAGGCTAGGTCTACACTATAGCCTTTTTTCAGAAAAAGCCACATAAATTGTGCTCTGCAATTTGCATACCTTTTTCCGATAAAATGAGGAATACAGGGCTCCCCGAAAAAGCATGTTTGCTCTTCCGCTTTTTTTTGTTGTTGTGTGTGTGTGTGTGTGTGTGTAGAAGAGCAAACAAGTTCCCTGGACATGGCGGAGTTTTTCTGGGGTACCTCTGGTATCCTGGAAAAGCCCCGCAGTCTAGATGTACCGGACAGGCCTGTTTGCTACCAGGACATGCCCTCTTCCAATGAAAGAAGCCTTCAGTGCTTGCAATCCATGAGATCACTGGTGAGAGAGAGAATTGATAACAGCTCAGACGTGGCTGGAAACCCACTGGAATTCAATGCTCTCCAAAGGCATTCACGCACACGTCTTTGGATGCCACTTGTTCTGAGGATCTCCCTAGCAACACAGGTGCTGTGAAAGATTCTGTTTTGACTGCCCTTAATGTATGGGGGGGAAGGGGAAGAAAAGGGAGAATTAGGAGAGAGAGAAAAAAATGAGAAAGGAAAGAGAGAAGCAAACGTGTAAACTAGAGAGGAAGAGAGAAAATTGAAAAGGAAGAGAGCGCATGAGATGGTGAGGCAGGAAAGACCACACAAGGCAGAAAGAGGAGAAGGGAGAAAGAACGCAAGACGGGAAGGTGAACCAGGTGGTCTCTTCCCCAAAATTACCCACTCCGAGCATCTGCTAGTTATGAGCCAGCCCTCAGGAGGCAGATGCACCGACAAATGTTTGCTGACTTGCTGTCTGGTCCGAGACTGCGGAAAAGCAGGAAAGAAAGGGGAGCTACCGGTGGGGGAGAGAAACTAGAAACTATTTCATGGGAGAAGAGTGTGGTTGAGATCCTTTATGGATCTCTAATGAATCATTAAGCAGGCTAAAAATGGAAGGGAAAGTTCTCATTAAGGGTTCTGGCACATCTCATTAGTAGCTTTAAAGAGGTCTCCACAGCCATTTAATTGGTAAATCCTTTGGCAGCCAAGAGGAAAAAGTTGCAAGCACAATGGAGAAAACTCTTGTTGCTTTTTGGAGTTGTTAGAATCAGAGTCCTGGGGCTGGAGGAGACCTCTGGAGGTCATTGAGTCCAACCCCCTACCCAAAGCAGGACCAACCCCAACTAAATCATCCCAGCCAGGGCTTTGTCAAGCCGGGACTTAGAAACCTTTGTTTGTAAAAACAACTCTGTTCCCCTTTCTGTTCTTGTTCCCAGTTTCTAGTCCTAGCCAGACAGGGATGACCTGGTCTATTTGCAGAGCCAGATAAATGCCTGTCTTCTGCCAGTAGAACCAACCAAAATCCCCCACAGAGAGATCAAGAGCATATGGGGCGAGGGAAGGAAGGAGAAGGATGCGTCCAGCTAAAGCACAACGAGAAACAAAACAGGGATGGGAGGGAGGTCAAGGGTTCAAAATAAGGGATCCAGAGGAGGGAGACAGATCAGAGAACCATGGACAGCACCAAGACCTCCATAGAAATAGTCTATGCCTACCCAGATGTACAATGTTAGAAGTACCAGGAATTAGACCCCAGTATCACAGAACTAAAGCTGAACAATTGAGGGGTTTTTCCATTGTCCCACAGCAGGACAAAAAAAAAAGTGAAAATTGTAAACATCTGGGCTGTGTCTAGACTGGCCAGTTTTTCCGGAAAATCAGCTGCTTTTCCGGAAAAACTTGCCAGCTGTCTACACTGGCCGCTTGAATTTCCGCAAAAGCACTGACTTCCTACTGTTTGAAATCAGTGCTTCTTGCAGAAATACTATGCTGCTCCCATTCGGGCAAAAGTCCTTTTGTGCACAACTTTTGCGCAAAAGGGCCAGTGTAGACAGCTCAGATTTGTTTTGCGCAAAAAAGCCCCGATCACAAAAATGGCGATCAGGGCTTTTTTGCGCAAAAGAGCATCTAGATTGGCCATGGACGCTCTTCCGCAAAAAGTGCTTTTGTGGAAAAGCGTCCGTGCCAATCTAGACACTCTTTTCCGAAAATGCTTTTAACGGAAAACTTTTCCGTTAAAAGCATTTCCGGAAAATCATGCCAGTCTAGACGTAGCCTTTCTGTATCCCTACATGGTGGAGCTGGAAGGTGAATGGTATCAGTTTAAGTCAGGGGTGAGGAACCTAAGACCTGGATGCAGCCCCCAGCCTAACCTGGAAGCTCTGGGGCTTCCCTCAGCATTGGGGGGCCCATACTGGTGAAGTGTGGGTTTTGTTTGTTTCTCGCTGTGTGCAGCTCCTGATGTTTCTGTGGGTCAATGGCCCCCGACCCAAGAAAGGTTCCCCACCCCTGGTTTAAGTCATTAATTTCATTTCAATTTCAGCCATGTACTTTACTAAAAAAAGCAGTAACTTCTATAACATCAACCAAAAATAATTCTGAACAGGAAAAACCAGCATTTTTTGCTTCACAAACTTGAACATGGGACATTGACAATGAAAATAAAGCCCCACCAAGTTGAGAACCGTGTTGAAACGGCAAAGAGTTTTCGTGTCAAGGATAAAAAGTTTCATCCAAAAAGAAATCCCAACAAGCTCCGTATACAGTGGTACCCTCTGGCTTTGCGTAACACAGTGCCACACACCGCCACGGCGCCTCCTGCTGCAGACTCTGGGAATTAACTCTTTAACCCTAGGCTGTGTCTAGACTGCATCCCTTTTCCATAAAAAGGGATGCAAATTAGACACATTGCAATTGCAAATGAAGCAGGGATTTAAATCCACCCCGCTTCATTTGCATAAAAATGGCTGCCTCTTTTTTCCGGCTCGGAGCTTTGCTGGAAAAAAGCACCAGTCTAGACGGGGATCTTTCAGAAAATAAAGCCTTTTCCAAAAGATCCCTTATTCCTCTTAAAATAAGGGATCTTTCAGAAAAGGCTTTATTTTCCGAAAGACCCGCGTCTAGACTGGTGCTTTTTTCCAGCAAAGCTCCGAGCCGGAAAAAAGAGGCAGCCATTTTTATGCAAATGAAGCAGGGGGGATTTAAATCCCCGCTTCATTTGCAATTGCGATGTGTCTAATTTGCATCCCTTTTACGGAAAAGGGATGCAGTCTAGACACAGCCCTGGAGTGCTTCCTTCTAGCCAAAGTCCCACCCACTGTTATTGGCTCTGCCACTCTGTGTTAGGACCCAGATCCCTCCCAGACTGTGGCACCCTCCCCTCTGGGTAGTGCCCTGCCACAGGGCCCACACACTCTGGGGTCCTCCCCCTCAGGGAACCCCCAACCCGCTAAGCCCACCTTGCCTCAGTGACCCACTGCCAGTCTTCATCTAGCCCCTGCTTCAGGGACAAACTGCAGCCTAACATGACTACTCAGCCCATGACTACTCAGACCTGCTGTCGTCTCCTGCCCCCCACCCCAGTTCCATCAGGCCCTGCAGCCTGGGAGCATGCCTGACCAGAGCTCCCCTGCCCTCTCAGGAAGCCTCTAGGTTTCCTAGCAGCCAGAACCCTCCTCCTCCACAGCTGCAGCAAGAGCAAGCAAGTTCGCCTCGCAGGTTCCCTTATTTATTCAGCCCTCAGCTGGTCCCTAATTGGCCACAGCTGCTTGCTCTGCAGCCCCAGCCCTCTCCCAGAGCTGGCTTTAACCCTTCTTTAGCCAGGGTGGGGCAGATGCACCATCACTCTTTGGAATGGAGGAATCTATAGAACCCCCCATCCCACTCCCTAAGGACGTACAGGGCTGCCAGTCTAGTATGTTTTGCATGAGGAACAGAGCAATTCAGCACCCTCCATCCCAGGAACTCAAAGCACTTGGCAAGATGGATGTGATTCAGCTTTACAGCCTCCATGTAGGTGCCATTCCCTGCATGGTGATAGCAACCGGAGGCCGCAGCGGAGAGCTAGCTATCCAAGGCACTGAAGACCTGCACAAACCCACTGGAGACAGACCCTGCCCCAAAGAGCTTACAGTCTGAATAAAGATAGCCCAAGGGTTGGAGAAAGTGAGGATTTTTATTCCCGGTTTACAAATGGGCAACTGTGGCGTTCGGCTATTAAGTGACTTGCCCCAGGCCACTTACACAGTCTGTGGCATGGTTCGGAACTGACCCCAGATCTGCGGATTCCCATCTAGTGCTTCCGTCCTCCCTCTTGAGCCGTTCTGTCGTTATTTCCATTTTACACATGAGGAAGTCAAGGCACAGAGTGGCAAAGGCAAATGTTTTCCAACATGGGTGCCAAAGGGCAGGCAACCCCCAGCACGTTCAGGGCCTGGTGTTTAAAACGGTCAGGCTCCCACAGTTTTCAACTGCTCTGAAAACTAGCTCTCCGGCACCTAAACGGGAATATTCCTTGAGAGAGACTGGGCACGCGCAGCTCCTATTGACCTCACTGAAAACAGAAAGTCCTCTGCACCGTGGAAAGTCAAGTATCTATTTGGAGAGCCAAATAGATCCCCAGCTTCTACAGCCAAAGTCCTCCCCCGCCCCCAGTCCCTGAGTGATCAAGAGAGTATGGGGGGGGAGGAAGAAAGGAGAAGGATGCATCCAACTAAACAGCTTGGGATAATGAAAAGCAAAACAAGGATGGGATCTAGGTCAAGGTGGGGAGCCTAAGGCTCAGGGGTTAGATGTGGCTTGCCTGGATCTGGTCCCTGATGCTCGGTGCGCCCCTGTACTGGTACTCCAGCCTTCCCCTCACAGGGCTGGAGCACACAAAATCTACTAGCCTACCCCCCCCTTCCCAAAGCTCTGGTGTGCAAGAGGAGTGTGGTGAATGTCTCTCTCCTTCTCAGACGGGGGCTGCCTCAGTGGGGATTGGTTTTGTTTCTCACTTGTGTGCAGCCCCCAAATGATTTTCCAGTGGGTCAGTAGTCCTTGAGCCAAAAAACGTTCCTCACCCCTGGTTTAAAATAAGGGATCCAAAGACGAGAGACAAATCAGAGAACCATGGACAGCACCCAGAACTCCATGGAGACAGTCTATGCCTCCCAGAGGAATCCGACCGTAAATACAGATTAAGCTTTAGACAGCCAGGTGATTTGCCCAAGTCCCCAAAGCCTGTCAGTGGCAGAGGTAGGATCAGAACCATGGGCTCCCACTGCTGGATCGGGTGCTGTAATCACCAGACCGTCCTAAAGTTCATGAGTCCCAGGCTTGGCGGCACCAACCCTGTCATTCCAGGACACTGCTACAACTGCTCGTCCAAGCTCTCAAGGAACTGGCCTGCCGGAGAGGCAGCCGTTTGGAAGCCATGCGTGGAACAAGCCAGGTAACTGCAGCATCTGGTAGCAGCACTGACAGGGGCCAGCTGGGCAGAACAGGTGGGCAGATGAATTCTCACTCAGCAAGCTGAATGGGGCGGGTTTACTGCCTCTCATGCTCCCTCCCTACCAGGAGACATCTGGGAAGGTGTGGCCCCTCCCAGTGATGAGCCTGTGTTCTTAGCTCCGCCCGTGGTTCTGAGCAGCCAATGGCCTGGCATTGCATGCTCTGCCAACCTTAACGAGTTGGCAAGGGCAATCAGATGATCCCACTGTCACCATCGCCAACTGCTGACTCATTGATTTGCTTCTATCCACGTGCCCACGCTGGTAGCATGGCAGCAATCTTTCGGCTGCCCCTTCATCCTCTGGGCTGCAGCCTGGTTTACTAAGGTAGGGTTAAAATACCACTACACAGCTAATAGACATGGCTTTTTCCTCTGGGACATTACTGATCCCATGCTACAGGCTGGGCCCACGGGCATGCCGGAGGGGCTTTGGGATGAGACAGACTAAAGCGCAGGCAGCTTTGGGATTTTGCAAAGCAGGTTTTTGCCCATAAAAGCTTACGCCTAAGTACATCTGTTAGGGTATGTCTAGACAGTGGGGCTATTTTGGGAAACCAGAGGTATCCTGAAGTAGCTACCCCTCATCTTTTAAACACGCCCATTCTTTCGAAAGATTTTTCGAAATAACAGGCGCGCTATTTCGGCACCCCTGTAAGCCTCATTCCATGAGGCTTAAGGGAGGTGTCAAAATAGTGCGCTATTTCAAAATTTGGTGCTGTGTAGAGGCACCAAATTTCGAAATAAGCTCATTCAAAATACAATCGAAATAAGATATGCAATTTGCATAGTGCAAATTGTGTATCTTATTTGGAGTTTAGGGTGCTGCGAAGACACACCCTCAGGGTATGTCTACACTACCCCGCTATTTCGAAATAGCGGGGTAATGTAGACATACCACAATTGCAAATGAAGCCCGGGATTTGAATTTCCCGGGCTTCATTTGCATAAGCGGGGCGCCGTCATTTTTAAATCCCCACTGGTTCGAACCCCGTGCCACGCGGCTACACGCGGCACGAACTAGGTAGTTCGAACTAGGCTTCCTAGTTCGAACTACCGTTACTCCTTGTGGAATGAGGAGTAACAGTAGTTCGAACTAGGAAGCCTAGTTCGAACTACCTAGTTCGTGCCGCGTGTAGCCGCGGGGCACAGGGTTCGAACCAGCGGGGATTTAAAAATGGCGGCGCCCCGCTTATGCAAATGAAGCCGGGAAATTCAAATCCCGGGCTTCATTTGCAATTGCGGTATGCCTACATTACCCCGCTATTTCGAAATAGCGGGGTAGTGTAGACATACCCAAGGTCTTTAAGGCGGAGTGGGGAAACTTTTCGGCTGGTGTCTGCTGACCCACAGAAAACTCAGTTGGGGGCTGGACAGAAGTGAGAAGCAACCAAACTTTCACTAACATGGGCCATGGGGGGAGGGGGGCAGAGGGGAGCCCCAAGCTGCAGGGGCTGGATCCAGACAAGCTGGTGGCTTCATCCGGCCCCTGCCATAGATTCCGCACCCCTGCTTTAAGGTATCACAGGACTCCTTGTTTTTACGGATACAGACGAACACGACCCCACCTCTGAGGCATGTCATTAATGTTAAGGTAATTGTATAGTACATAGATCGCATTTCATATCGTATTATAACGTTTTGACATTATCAACATGTTTTGATGGTTCTGAACCAAGAATGTTTTATTTTCATTTCATAGATTTCAAAATTTTGACCATGGGGAGGGGGTGGGGGGACCTGAAAAGGGGAATTTCCATTCTGCCAGAAATCCTGAGTTTCTAACCTGCTCTAGGAATTTTGCCAGGATATTCGGCCTGTTCTTTCAGTTCTGCCACCCTACGTTCCATCTGCTGGTTCAGTTGCACATGGTATTCTTCATCTCCTGGATGAAACGGTCATGCTGTTGCGGTGCATTGTTAAACAAAACTGGTGCTCCACCCCAGAAGTGGCAGCATTTCACAGCCGATTTAGTGGTCCCATGTACAGGGTGGACGAAGGTATTTTTGCCAATTCTGAGCCAGTTTGTCACAATTCAGAGTCAGGGTAGCCCACGTTCCCAGCCACCAGCACCAGCAGTTCCTACCCCCATGAAAGTAATTGGCAATAGGTCCTATCTGTCTCCAGTTAATTTGCTTCACAATAGCAGCGAAGCTTTCTGCACCCACCCACCTCTGTGGGCAAGACTAGAGCGGGATTTGAAGGAGAGAGTGTGGGGTGGGGGAGCTGCAGATTTCCTTCTGCGGCTTCGCTTTCCTGCCCTCGGATATGTAATGGAGCAACAGGAGGACAGACACACACCCCCAGGGTATCTTGCTGCTGTTACTGGTACCCTGCTCCATCAGGGAGGCTTTGCAAATCTGCTTAAATCCTTTGTGGTTTTTGCTATTGCAGATCATAGAATACTAGGACTGGAAGGGACCTCGAGAGGTCATCGAGTCCAGTCCCCGGCCCTCATGGCAGGACCCAGTACTGACTAGCCCATCCCTGATAGACATTTATCTAACCTGCTCTTAAATATCTCCAGAGATGGAGATTCCACAACCTCCCTGGGCAATTTATTCCAGTGTTTGACCACCCTGACAGTTAGGAAGTTTTTCCTAATGTCCAACCTAAACCTCCTTTGCTGCAGTTTAAGCCCATTGCTTCTTGTTCTATCCTCAGAGGCCAAGATGAACACGTTTTCTCCCTCCTCCTTATGACACCCTTTTAGATAGCAGTATCATGTCCCCCCTCAATCTTCTCTTTTTTAAACTAAACAAATCCAATGCTGTCTGGATGGCTAAATAGAAATGCTCTTGTGGACTTGTGGTTTTTTGTTTTTGTTTTTTTTTAAGCAAAAGAGGCTGAAATACCCAGAGGCAGGCAAGGAGGTAGAGAGACATGCACAGATGTTTTGCCAACGCACACACTGGTAGGCCAGTGCCAGCAGAGACGCAGGCAAACAAAACCGCACGCACACGCCAGTGTGACTGCATACACCTCCTCCCCAAACACGCTCAAAGCCCGTTCGGAGTTACAGACCTTCGTGCATTCATGCAAACTCCCGCAGACGCCCGCACAAAAGATTTCTGCAGTGAAGTTATAAATTAGCTACACCTACGGGAGGTGATTTTTTAATTAGACTTGTAATTGATTGCTGTATTCTGTGGTACAAACACCTACCCTCTCAGAGCAGTGGGCAGGGAGCTAGTGTGACAAAGATAATGGGGGGGAGGGAGGGAGGAATTTCTGCCTCCATCCTTGGTGCATCATTCCCCCACTGCTTTACATACCTCCTCCTCCCTCCCCAAGCCTACACAGGGATATTTAGATCAGGAGGCATTTGGGTAAGGAAGAGTGTGACTTTGAGGGGGATTTTTCTGCATCATTATTAAGAACATAAGAACGGCCAGATTGAAGGACCATCTAGCCCAGTATCCTGTCTGCCTACAGTGGCCAAAGCCAAGTGCTTCAAAGAGAGGCTATGTCTAGACTGCAGGCTTCTTTCGAAAGAGCAATCCGCTTTTTCGAAAAAGAGCACCCAGCGAGTCTGGATGCTCTCTTTCGAGGAAGCCCTATTTACATTGAAGAACGCCTTCTTTCGAAAGAGGAACTTTCGAAAGAAGGCATTCTTCCTCGTGAAACGAGGTTTACTGCCATCGAAAGAAAAGCCGCGTTCTTTCGAAATTATTTCGAAAGAACGCGGCTTGAGTCTGGACGCAGGGGAAGTTTTTTCGGGAAAAGGCTACTTTTCCCGAAAAAACCCCTGAGTCTGGACACAGCCAGAGTGAATAGAACAGGGCTATCGTCAGGTGAGCTATCCCCTCTTGGTCATTCCCAGCATCTGGCAAACAGACAAGGGACACCATGCCCTGTGCATCCTGGCTAGCAGCCATTGATGGATCCATTCCCCGCACTGGAGTAGCGCCCGGATCAAGGCCCCATAGCACAAGGCGTGGTACAGACAGATTTAGAGACAGTCCCCATCCCAAAGAGCTGAGAGCAGTGTAGCGACTTGCCCAAGTTCCACAGCAGGTCAGCGGCAGAGCTGGAAACTCAAGCCCAGACTCCCGAGTTCAGTAGTACTCTACCCACTAGACCATGGGTTCCCAAACTGGGGGGCCTGCTCCCCTGGGGGGGCATGAAGAACTTCCGGGGGGGGCATGAGGTGACCCAGCCACACACACCCCGTCAATCCCACCCCTAGTTTTGCTGCTATTTTGGGGGGAGGGGGGGGGAGGAAAGAGGGGTGTGAGGGTTTCTTAAAAATCAAAAAGGGGGCGTGATGCCAAAAAGTTTGGGAACCGCTGCACTAGACCACGCTGCCCCCAGTGCCAATTACTGGCAGTATGAACCTGTAGGAGTTGCATCCTCTCTCTCACCACCCGTATCCCCCGCCTGTTTGACTCTTCACTGGACTCCCATCCCTGCCCCCTGAACCATGCAGAGCTTGCCAGAAATCTCATGACCATTCCCACAGGAGACGGGTGGAAATGGAAGTCACACACATTGCTCGGGGGAACTGGCTGCCATTGTCTCACCCACGACATGTCCATTAGATACGGGGCTGAGCACTCTGAGTATTATACAAAGGATCAAGCTTCTGTTCAAAATCTTCATCGATGATTTAGGTATTGGCATAGAAAGGACACTTATTAAGTTTGCTGATGATACCAAGCTGGGAGGGGTTGCAACTGCTTTGGAGGAGGGTCACAATTCAAAATGATCTGGACAAATTGGAGAAATGGTCGGAGGTAAACGGGATGATGTTTAATAAGGACAAATGCAAAGTGCTCCACTGAGGAAGGAAGGAACAATCCATTTCATACATACAGAATGGGAAGTGTCTAGGAAGCAGTACTGCAGAAACGGATCTTGGCGTCATAGTGGACCACAAGCTAAATATGAATCAACAGTTTGACACTGTTGCAAAAAAGAAAACATCATTGTGGGCTGCATTAACAGGAATCATTCTTCTGATCTACTCTGCACTGATTAGGCCTCAGCCGGATTATTGTGTCCTGTTCTGGACATTTCAAGAAAGATGTGGAGAAATTGGAGAAGGTCCAGCGAAGAGCAGCAAAATTGATTAAAGCTCTAGAAGACATGACCTATGAGGGAAGACTAAAAGAACTGGGTTTGTTTAGTTTAGAGAAGACTGAGGGGACATGATAGCTTTTTTTAAGTACCTAAGGGTATGTCTACACTTGCCCCCTAGTTGCACGAGGAGTAACAGTTAAATTGAGGGAAGGATTTCCGATCAAACTACCGCGTCTACACCGATCAAACTACCGCGTCTACACCGATCAAACTACCGCGTCTACACGCAGCAAATTAAATCAGGCGACTGACATTTTAAAATGGCGACCGGCCGCAAATGTGCTAATGAAGCATGGGATATTTAAATCCCGCGCTGCATTAGTAACTTCCGTATGCTTCATTTGCCTCCCTAGTTCGAACTAGGGGGCAAGTGTAGCCATGACCTAAAAGAGTGCAATGGGGAAAAAGGGGAAAAATTATTCTCCTCGACCTCTGATGATAGGACAAGAAGCAATGGGCTTAAATCGCACTATGGGATGTTGAGGTTGGACATTAGGAAAAACTTCCTGTCAGGGTGGTTAAACACTAGAATAAGTTGCCTAGGGAGGTTGTGGAATCTCCATCACTGGAGATAGTTAAGAGCAGGTTAGACAGACACCTGCCAGGGATGATCAAGATGGTGCGCGGTGTGGGAGAAAAATCAAATAACTCCAGTTGTGTCAAAGGGGGGACTGTGCAGAAATCAAAACTCTCTAAAGAAAACTGCTGTAAGGGTTAAAAGTTTTCCAGACCTCTCTCCCTGTATCAGAGTGAAATCAAATTAACTCTAATCAAAGACCCTTACAAATGCCTCTCTCAAATTCATGGATACTCCTAGTCTGTCACAATTTGCCATGTAAACCCTTATCTTTGTCACCTGTTTGCCTTGTAGACTTCTCCACTCAAGTTCTGATGTGGCTTTGTACTGTAAAACTTACTTCTAGCACTCCTGGGGTGAACAGAAGTCTCAGAGTACTTCTGCTGAGACTTTGATATGTTAAAGAAGAACAATCAACAACTGAACTGTCTAAGCATTCTGTATACAGGATACCTGAATCTGTCTCTCATTGCTGCTGCTTTCACTCTTGGAAGTGACAGCCTGCATGCATGCATCATAAAGTTTTTCCTTCTAGGTTTCTCTCCTGCCTCACTGATTTGACCTCCGGCCTCGGACCCTTCTGGGGGCTCTGTACCCCAGGGGAGCGAGATTTCCCCCTCAGCGGTCCCGCCGCGAGCATAGGTGACTGGATTTGATGACCTCTCATGAGGTCCCTTCCCGTTCTAGTGTTCCATGATGCTATGAAGGCGAGCTTTAGAATTTAGACTGCCCTAGTGAAATTCCGGCCCTTCTAGCTCTTGGTTACTTGCACACCAAGTTTCCAATCCTGCAGTCCTTGCACGGGCAAATAAACCCTGCAGGCTGAGGGCCCGATGTACAGAGGTGTTTAGCAAATGGGAGCAGAACGCCCGCACCAGCCCTACAGCAGCAATAGCCATCACACTGTACCTCAGGGGAGCTCACAGCTAGGCGGAAGGAAGTTATTTGGGGCTAGGAGGGGGGAGGGGGAACATATGAAGCCACAGCTGTACTCTGCTTCCCTGAGGTCATCCCTGTGCTGCACTGACTTCCATCAAACCCAAAAGAAGCAACAACCCTGTCGGAGGCTCTCAGCCAGCCCATAAGCTGTGGGCCGAAACGGCATCCACGCCGAGGACTTTTTTTTTTTTTTTTTTTTTTTTAAACAGGCCTCCATTTCAGCATCACCTTTTTATGCTGCAGCAGCCTGCACTCCGGGGCCATAATCCAGAGACAACAACTCTCCTGAGCGCAGCTGAGCAAACAACTCGGAGTGACTCATTGACTTGGCAGATGTAGGGGCTTTTTCTCCACGCACACTGTGCTCTGCAGTCTCCTCCGATTTCCTCACTAGTCAGACTCGTGCAGCACCGTGACACTCCCCTTCCAGTTCCCTCACGGTGTTCGGTGTCGGACGCTGCTTTGGCCGGTTGTGATTGGCCCCCTGAAGTCATGGCGCGTGGTTTCTATTCTCTGACCAGCCAAAGGCAACTCCCTCCAGTAGGAGGCAGGTTTGAACAAACCCCTGAGCAGACTTTCAGATAATTTAAAAGGCTTTTCCCTTTCTGGGTCACATAGGCCCAGCTGGATGCCTCATTCCTAAATTAGGCTACTGAAAGATTTATCGGCCGAGTGCAAAAACACATTGAAATTTAATTTTCCCTCAGCCCATTCACACTTAGTAATTGCTTGTGCGTGCACAGCCCTAGCCGGAAAAGGTGCTATCAGATCCTTGTCAGGTTTGGTTAACCGAGCGAGTGGTGAGGGATCTGTAGAAAAATAAATGCCAGCTGGGGAACCGGCCGGACGTTCACAAGCCCTCTTGGTAGGTTGGCTACAACAGTTCTACACACCGTGGCCCTGTGTGTGGCCTCCTCTCTCTCAGACTAGATTGGTAGTGAAGCCTTTACATGGTGCAATGCATTTAACTGGCCTTTTCTCTCTCAAATATACAGCATGCTCTTCATTTCAACTTCCTTTCACCTCCCTCTCCTGCTCCTCTTCCCCCAGTGATGAGGAGACCGCCGCATTGCTCTCCTCATTACGTACCTAGAGAGAGAGTCACACAGAATGCACCAGCTCTAAGGGAGACCTCTGGCTGCCTCTACAGAAAACACGGTGACCTTTATTGACTGTGTTCCCGCTCCAAGCCACAGCAGGCCTTTTTAATTAACCGTAATGATTTTAAACTGATGAACTCAAGCAGAGGAAGAAACAAGTGCCAGCAAGTCTGAGTCAAGCTAGCGCTGTGAGTGCCTGCTTAGGTATAAGACCCCACTTCATGCCTGCAGTCAGCTTCTAAGCCAACACCATAGGACGCTCCAGCAGTGCTGGGCAGCCTAGGCCAGTGTGTGAGCCGCATGAGTGACCCTCCTTCATCCCAGTGGGCCGCAAAATGGTCGCAAGCAAGACGGTCTCCTGGGATAGTTTTGCTCACAGCGCTTGCGTAGCTAGAATCTGCAGGGTGGGCTGACTGAACCATAACAGCGCTTGGACTGGCGATAGAGGGGGCACGCGGCTCTCACAATGTTGCGTGCAGGCCCGGCCTTAGGACAAGGAGAGCAAGGCGGTTGCCTTGGGCCCCGCGCCTTCAGGCCCCACGCGGCAATTGACAACAGTTCGGTGCGTAGCGAGGCAGAGGGTCAATGCAGCCTCACAAGAAATGCCTCAGGCACCGAAGCCGCCTGATTCCCATCGAGGGGTGCCCAGCCATGGAGCAAAGCTGCAACACACACCTCCTGCAGCCCAGGCTGAGGGGCTGCCCTCTGCAAGGGGAGCAGGGCTCCGAAGCACGCTCTGCCTGCACTGGGTCAGGCCCACAGACAGCCCTGGCTGCTCCCACACTGGCCAAGGGGGGGGGGTATAAACCCCTGCTGGAGTCTGCTCTCTCCGGTCCTCTCCCACACCATGGGGGCATGTGCCGCACTCCGCCTGCTGCTCCTGGCCCTCCCTGTCCGGGAGGCTGGCTCCAGTGCAGGGCCAGGCCACAACATTTTGGCACCTGAGGCAGGGAGCTTCAATGATGCCCCCATCGCCCCATAAAAAACTTTGAAAGGTCTCGATTCTCTGGGTCCTAGTGGCGTCTCCCTCCCTCCCCACAGTCTGGCACCTGAGGTGGCCGCCTCACGGTAAGGCCAGTCCTGCTCCAGTGGCCCAAGCAAAGCTCACCCAGGCCTGCAGGCAGAGGGGGCGAGGAGGGGAACTCCCTGGTTTGGCCTCGCAGCAGGCTGGAGGGATGGGGGCAGTTCCTTCCCCAGCCCTGCTCCTCGGGGCGCCACCTGCCCTGCAACACCCACTAGCTGGGCCCCGCGGTCAGCGTGCCACCTTGGGTCCCACAAACTCTTTGGCCAGGCCTGGTTGTGTGCCATCAGCACGCACCTCACTTCGTGTGCCCTGGCTGTACGGGCGTGTCGCTTTAGTAATACCAGTAGGGGGGAAACACCTATGCGGATGGAATCTCGCATCCTGCGTGTGGGCAACAGTCGAACCGTCTTGCGGGCAACACCTAGAACCCCAATGGGTCACATATGGCCAATGGGCTGTAGGTTGCTCACCGAGCTACCGCATCTTTTGAACTCTGCCCATCCAGAATGCTCTAGGCCCAAAAGGTGCAGCCGACACATCCAGTCTCCGCAGCTCTTAAAGCCGAAAGGTATTAGCTTACCTCCTCCACTGCGAAGAGGTTTCTCAGGCTCTGAGTGAGCTGCTGAGTGCCCAGACTGGGATACTTTAGGGCAGTGGGTAGCTGGGGAGAGGGAGGATGTATGTTCAGGACTTTCTCAAAGTCAGGCCTCCGAAGAGGTCTCTGCGTGAGAGCCCCCAAAATGGAGGTGCCTTCTTCAGAAAACTCAAGTGGTTCATCCCCCATGGCAGGATGATAACTGACATGGAGGGCTTGTCTGGTTCTCAGTGTCAAGAGCTCTGCCGCTCCTGTCAGCATCACACCACAAACACACCTAACGGTCCCTACTCTGCTTAATCCCACAGAGTTACTGATACTTCAGACTTAGGGGCTGTGTCTACACTGGCCACTTATTCCGGAAAATCAGCTGCTTTTCCGGAATAACTTGCCAGCTGTCTACACTGGCCGCTTGAATTTCCGGAAAAGCACTGATGATCTAATGTAAAATCATCAGTGCTTTTCCAGAAAAACTATGCTGCTCCCAGTCGGGCAAAAGTCCTTTTCCGGAAAACTGTTCTGGAAAAGGGCCAGTGCAGACAGCCCAGATTTCTTTTCCGCAAAAAAGCCCCAATCGCGAAAATGACGATCGGGGCTTTTTTTGCGGAAAAGCGCATCTACATTGGCACGGACGCTTTTCCGCAAAAAGTGCTTTTCCAGAAAATCATCCTGCCAATCTAGATGCGCTTTTTCCGAAAATACTTTTAACGGAAAACTTTTCCGTTATAGGCATTTTCGGAAAATCATGCCAGTGTAGACGTAGCCAGGGGGTACAGACTTTGAAGCCAGAAGGAGCCATCGCAATCAGGCATAACACAGATCGTGGAACTGAACTCACTCATTTCTGCAGGTCACAGACACACCCACAACGGATCACCTCCTTGGCATAAGACCCAGCGTTGCTGCACCTGGACTGCCTCCCTCCCCGGATTTCAGGAGTCCATGCCATGATTTGGTCCAGCCAAGTGACACTAAAAGTCCCATCCCTTCCATGGTAATACTCTCCAAACTCAAAAGGAACTAAAACTCTCTCTTTCCTCAGGCTCAGTCCTCCCCAGACACTTTGCTCCTCTCCTGCTCTGCAGAATTCTTACAGGGTGCTGCTTCCCAGGGCCATTTCCAGGGGTGTTCGGCTTTTCGGCTCCCAGGACTGCACTAGAAGTCTCCCTCTCTCCAGCTACTCTCTATCAGACAATTATAGAATCTAAGAACTAAAAGGGACCTCGAGAGGTCATCGAGTCTAGTCCCCTGCCCTCGTGGCAGGACCAAGCACTGTCTAGATCATGGATTCCCAAACTGGGGGTGTGTGAAGAAATTCCAGGGGGAGGTGAGGCAACCGCCCCCCCTTCCCATCAAGTTTTGCTGTCCTTTTTTTCTTCTCAACAAGTTTTGCTGATTTTTTTTGGGGGGGGGAGGGTGTCAAAAATCAAAAAGGGGGTGTGATGCTGAAAAGTTTGGGAACCACAGGTCTAGATCATCCCTGGTAGGTGTCTGTCGAACCTGCTCTTCTCTCCAGTGAGGGAGATTCCACAACCTCTCTAGGCCATTCCTTCCTGTGTTTAACCACCCTGACAGTTAGGAAGGTTTTCCTGATGTCCAACCTAAACCTCCCTTGTTGCAATTTAAGACCATTGCTTCTTGTTCTATCATCAGAGGCCAATGAGAACAATTTTCCTCCCTCCTCCTTGTAACACCCTTTAAGACACTTGAAAACTGCTATCATGTCCCCTCTCAGTCTTCTCTCTTCTAAACTAAACAAGCCCAATTTTTTGTCTTCACTCCTAGCTCATGTTCTCTACACCTTTCATCATTTTTGCCGCTTTTCTCTGGACCTTCTCCAATTTCTCCACATCTTTCCTGAAATGCAGTGCCCAGAACTGGACACAGTACGCGAATTGGGGCCTACTCAGGGCAGAGTAGAGCGGAAGAATGACTTCTCACAACTTGCCCACAACACTCCTGGTAATGCAGCCCGTAATGATGTGTGATTTTTTTTTGCAACAGTGTCAGACTGTTGATTCATATTTAGCTTGTGGTCCACTATGACCCCTGGATCCCTTTCAGCAGTACTCCTTCCTACACAAAAAACAACAACAAATGGTCTGATAGCACTTTATAGGCTAACAAAACATGTAGATGGTATCGTGAGCTTTCATGGGCTGTTCCATGATACCATCTACACGTTTTGTTAGTCTATAAAGTGCCAAAGTTGTTTTCTGTACAGACTAACTTCCCTGAAGTTAACTAGCTTCCCTGAAGCTTCCTTCCTAGACACTTCCCATTTTGTATGTGTGAAATTGATTGTTCCTTCCTTCCTAAGTGGAGTACTTTGCATTTCTCCTTATTATACTTCATCCTGTTCACCTCAGACCATTTCTCCAGTTTGCCCAGATTATTTTGAATTTTGACCCTATCCTCCAAAGTACTTGAAACCCCTCCCAGCTTGGTATCATCTGCAAACTTAATAATTGTACTCTCTTTGCCATCATCTAAATCGTTGATAAAGATATTGAATAGAACCAGTCCCAAAACAGACCCCTGTGGAACCCCACTTGTTATGCCCTTCCAGCATTCTGGTGAACCATTAGTAACTACTCTTTGAGAATGGTTATCCAGACAGTTATGCACCTACCTTATAGTAGCCCCATCTAGGTTGTATTTCCCGAGTTTATTGGTAAGAAGGGTCATGCAAGACCATGTCAAATGCCTTACTAAAGTCTACGTACACTGTGCCCACCGCATCTCCCTTATCCACAAGGCTTGATATTCTATCAAAGAAAGCTATCAGATTGGGTTGACATGATTTGTTCTTTACAAATCCGTGCTGGCTGTTACCCATCACCTTATTATCTTCCAGGTGTTTGCAGATGGATTCCTTAACTACTTGCTTCATTATCATCCATGGCACAGAAGTTAAACTGACTGGTCTATAGTTTCCTGGGTTGATCTTATTTCCCTTTTTATAGATGGGCACTAGATTTGTTCTTTTCCAGTCTTCTGGAATCTCTCCTGCCTTCCATGTTTTTTCAAAGATGATAGCTAAAGGCTGATACCCCCTCTATCAGCTCCTTGAGTATTCTACCTGCATTTCATTAGGCCCTGGTGACTTGCAGACATCTAACTTTTCTAAATGATTTTAACATGTTCTGTTTTTAATTTTATCCTCTAAACCTACCCTATTTCCACACGCATTCACTATGTGAGGCATTCCTTCATCAGAAGACTTCTTGGTGAAGGCTAAAACAAAGAAGGCATTAAGCACCTTTGTCATTTCCAAGTTTCCTGTTATTTTTTCTCCCTTTTCACTGAGCAATGGGCTTACCCTGTCCTTGGGTCTTCCTCCTGCTTATAATATACTTGTAGAAGGCCTTCTTTTTACCCTTTATATCTGTAGCTAGATTTAGCTCTTTTTGTGCCTTGGCCTTTCTAATCTTGCCCCTGAATGCCTGTGTTGTTGTCTTATATTCATCCTTTGTAATCTGACCTACTTTCCATTTTTCACCTGACTCCTTTTTGATGTTTAGATCCTGTAAGATCTCCTGATTGATCCAAGGTGGTCTCCTGCCATACTTTCTATGCAGCAGAAGAGTTTACCTTTGGGCCCTTAATAATGTCCCTTTCAAAAACTGCCAAGTATCTTCAGTTGTTTTTCCTCTTAGTCTTGCTTCCAATGGGTCCTTACCTCCCAGTTCTCTGAGGGTACGTCTACACTAGCCCCCTAGTTCCAACTAGGGAGGCTAATGAGGGCGACCGAAATTGCTAATGAAGCACGGGATTTAAATATCCCACTCTTGATTAGCATATTCCCAGCCGGTCGCCATTTTGGAAACCAACTAGCCCGAAGTAACTGCCCACGTTGACACACGGCAGAGAAGCGGGATTCGGAGATAAACCCCTTAGTTCGAATTAACTGTTAAACCTCATTCCATGGTCTCCTCTTCCTGCCCTGCTTCCACCATCAGAACCACCGAGTCGGATTATCCCCAGCAGTGCCTAACCCTTAATTATAAGTTTCCTCTCAAGGTGCCACAGAATGTGTTAATAAGGTGCTGCAGTTCCCCTTAAGCCTGTCACGGCCAGTGTGGAGTTTATGCAACCCATCCCACTGCATCAATCCCAAAACTTCTGCTGGTCTGGAGTAGGAGGCATGGGTGATACTGCCTCATAAGGATGGAATCTATACGCCACACTGCCGCCAGGCCAGGTATGCATGGCGCATCTCCTTAGCAGGGAAAGAGCCACCTCAGTGACCAAGGAGGAGGGAAGCAAGTTTCAAACCAAGTGGCTTTGTGACAGTGTATGAGATGGCGCTCCTTTGACCATGGCCACCAGGCCAAAACCAAGTGGCACTGCAACCCCCGCAATGAGAGTGGGACAGCTGTGTGTACCACGTGAAAAATTTCTGGAGGATCCACCGTCTGCCTGTGATGACAGAAACCATTGTTATACAGCACGTATTCAATGAATTCCCAGCAAAGTTACACCAAGGGCAAATTTGTCCTTGTGTCTCCTTTCCCATCCTTGGCCTTGAACGTCTTTTGAGCTCATTTTAATATGAAAAGGCTGAGTAATTCTGAAGTAATCAAACTACTCTTAACCAGCTCTGGTTTCGACATTGGGGGGGAAAAAGAGAAAAGAATTACTGTGCCCGAGTCAAACGTTTACAAAATTAATTCTTTACGAGATACTGTTTTGGATTTCAAGTCTTTTTTGAATATAAGACATCACGGAGTAATTGTGTGGTTAGCACGTCATTGCTTAGGTGAATGGCACTCTGTTCTAAATTAGAATATGAAGAAATGTTTGAAGGCAATTGTTTTGGGTTTTTTTAATATCACGTCTTGACGTGGAAAAAGAAATTGAAACTAGAGTGGGTGCAGAGGCTCCAAAGCGGATGAAATACCAGCCTGGAAGCAGGGTACAAAAGGTCAAAGTGGCAGAGTAGATTCAAGCCACCGGATTTTTTGACTGACTCACTCTTTCCTTTCACTGTTTATTTTCAAATATCTTTGGTTTCCCTCTTCTTCCAAGGAGGCATTAAAAAAAAATACAGGTATGTGACAGGAAGAAAGGTGTCTCTGAATGGTGCCTACTGTGCATTTGCATAAATCTTTATTCAAAAGAAAAGAATGTATATAATCCAGACTGGCAAGAGGCAAATTGCCACAGGTGCCATCTTGGACTATGTTTCTGCACAGGGCCCATGGCTGCTCTTTGGAATGCTTCCTTGTCAGAGCAAATTTGCCTCAACTCACCTTCAAAGTGACTCATTCCTTTGAATCATCCTTCCCCAGAGTGGCTCAGCAACTGCATCTGCTGCTGCCACATCTCAAAGCTAACGGGCCTGCTGTGGCAGCCATCTTAGAGTCTCTCCTTCTCACAGCTACAGTGCTTACAGCCGCCATCTTCTCAGGGGAGCTGCCCGCCGTTGGTGTCATATTAGCAACACTCTGGGAAAAAAAAACCCATGTCCAGTGGAAATTCCAGTTCTGATTAGTCCCAGTTGCCCAACTGGGCTTTGGAACAGAGCTATGGGTCTATCAGGCTTCTAGTTCCTGGGATTATTGGTCCTTCTACTGAAGGGAATAGAAGAACCCAATAGAGACCAATGGAAATCAGAGGCTGGCGGAAGTTTTCTATTGGAATAGGCTAGAATTTCCTCTTTGTTGCCGCCGTCCTGGCATTACTAGTTCTCAGACAGTAGTTGCTTTTAAAGTCTAATTTTCCCTTCAAAAGAGATTTGAATGTGGTCGCACACTGTGTCCTATGGGCAGGTGCTTTCTGTTATCGATAAAAAGGCTCCTGGCTGTTCTAAGAATCCGCACTCTGCTGCTCTGGGACGCTTCACTGCTCGAGAGACGGCTCTAACTCAGGAGCTTGCTTTGCGTCAGTGTGCCCTTTTCTGCACTGTCTGGCCTATGCCATAAAGATGTTCTCCCACACAGCTTAGGCCTTGTCTCCCCTGAGAGATTAAACCGAATTTATTAAGGTCGATTATTAGCACCCGATTTCGTGACGTTGAAGGTGCACATCCCTGATGTGCGCAAGAAATCGATGCAGTTTGAAGTCGTGCGTCCCCAGTAGGGTAGCTATCATTAATTTTCAGAGCAATGCACTGTAGGTAGCTATCCTGCAGTTCCTGCCCCCCTTTGCATTCTGGGTTATGCTGCCAGTGCATGCTGGGACCAAAACTGCACAGTGGGTGGCTCTGGGTACATGTTGTCAGCATCCCATCACGCACTTGCCTCCTCCCTCGCTGCTTGAAAGCAATGGCACGCAGTCCTTTTGTGGTTATCAGCGCAAACGCCATAGCAGTGTAAGCATGGAACCCATTGTGGATCCTGTTTAGCATCAAAGCATCATGCTACTCATATTAGCCATGGTGCGCCTTATGCAGGAGTATATCCAGAGCATAGCCAGGGTCTGCTGGAAAGAAGAACCACCTCAGGAGGCCATGAGCAAACTCTTCTGCAAAGCACTTGAGTTCATCGACTGGGAAATGCCACCGGCACTGGATCCTCCGGACACAGTGGAATGCCGGTTCTGGTGCCATGAGAGAAGCACAGACTGGTGGGACCGCACAGTGATGCATCTATGGAATGATCAGAAGCAGCTGCAAAACTTTTGCATGTGTAAGGCCACTTGCATGGAAGTTTGCAAATTGCTTTCCCCTGCCATAAAGCGCAAGAAAACCAAATGAGACCCACTCTGACAGCGGAGAAGCACGTGGCAGTAGCCCTGTGGAAGCTTGCAAGGCCAGACAGCTACCGGTCAGCGGGGAATTGATTCGGAGTGAGGAAATTTGCAGTGGGGGCTGCTGTGATCCAAGCAGCCAGGGCAATCAACACCCTTCTGCTACAGAGGGTAGTGACGCTGGGCAATGTGGAGGACATAGTAGAGGGATTTAGTTGGGATTGGTCCTGCCTAGAGTAGGGCTGGACTTGATGACCCTCCGAGGTCTCTTCCAGCTCTACAGTTCTGATTCTATGATTTGCCGCGATGAGATTCCCTATCTGTGGTGGGGCAATAGGTGGAGCACATGTCCCCATTCAAGCACCTGGCCACCTTAAATAAATTAATAAAGATTGCCTATCTCCTAGAACTGGAAGGGACCTTTGAAAGGTCAAGTCCAGTCCCCTGCCTTCATGGCAGGACCAAGTGCCATCCCTGACAAAAATTTTTTTTTTGCCCCAAATTCCTAAGTGGCCTCCACAAGAATTGAACTCACAACCCTGGGTTTAGCAGGCCAATGCGCAAACCACTGAGCTATCCCTCCCCAAGGTGCATATAAAAGGCCAGGGGTCCTTCTCAGTAGTGCTGTAGGCGCTGGTGGCTCACAAGGGCTGTTTCACCAACATTAGCGTGGGATGGTCAAGTGTAGGCGCACGATGCCTGCGTCTTTAGGAACTCCTGCCTCCTCAGTAAGCTGCAAGCTGGACCTTTCTTGCCAGGCCAGAAAATGAACACTGGAGGTGTTGAAAAGCCTATGGTGATCTTTGGAGACCCAGCCCACTCCTTGCTTCTGTGGCTCATGAAGCCCTGCACAGGCAGCCGGGGACCACAGGAAAGAGCAGTTCAACTACAGGCTAAGCATGTGTAGAATGGCTGCAGAATGTGTTTTTGGGGACATCTTGCCTGTCCACCAGCAAGGGCAGGGACAGGCCCTCAAAGGCCCCTTGAACTTCCTCTCAGGACAGAATGGCTTCACCAGCACAGAGTCTATGCAGTGCAGCCTCCGTTCAGGGCAGTACGGCCTAGTGGCCACAAAGTTCATATGCAATCCCTCAGGATTCAGGTTAGCATGGCACAGCAGCTACAGAGTCTACTCACAGTATGGCCCAGAAGCCTCAGTCTATATGAAATCCTCCAGTATTCAGGGCAGTACAACCCAGTGGCCTCAGAGTCCAGCAGCCTCAGTCAGTACCCTGATCCCAGAGGGACTGTATAACATGGCCCAGCAGTCACTGAGTCCATATATCACAAGCAAAGCTCCCCCACATGGGGGTATCTGAGGAAGGGGTAAGAGGACCCAGGTCCTCCCTCTCCACCGGGTCCTAGCCCAGGGCCCTGTTAGCAGTGGTGCAGTTCACTGCTAGCTCAGTGGGGAACCCCACCACAACACACCACACTCTTGGGGATCAATTGCCACCTGGGGTTACTTCCTACCTGGTTCTTGTACAAAGACTTCTCTGTCTTCAGGCTCTGGTCAGGAGGCTTCTACTGCAGTCCTGGCCACCACTGTTTGGTCCCGCTGTGCTTCCTCCCCAGGAACTCCTGCAGCACCTCCTCCCCCTGCTGCAGTCTGCCCTCGCTGAGTCGCTCCAGAGGCCTTTATAGCCAGCCTCCAGCTGGAGCATGCCCAGAAAGGCTGTGGGGGCGGGGCTCTCTCAGCCATCTGGGCTAGGTTAACCCCTTTGGCCCCAGTGCAGGGTTAATATACCCAGTCACAGGGCATATAATGGGAAGCTTCCACAGTCTACTGAAGACTGTCTGCTGTCTACTGTCTACACTGCCCCTTCTTGCGCAAGAAAACCCCTCTTGTGCAAGGCCGCTACCCCGATTATTTTCAGGAATACTGGCCTTGCGCAAGAGGGTTTTTTCTTGCGCAAGAAAGGGCAGTGCAGACAGCTCCTTCTGGCGCAAGCGCTTCTTCAAAAATGGCAGCTCATTAGGTATGCAAATAAGGCTCGGCAATATTCCATGCTTAGCCTCATTTGCATATTTCTGTCGCAAGAAGCCGCACGTGCAGACATAGCCTTGATGGGGCAGGTTGTGGGGGTGGAGGCACAGTGCCTAGCCAGTAATTATGAGCAGCCCTCTGCCTCAACACAAGCAATAAAGAGAAGGTGGTTCTGAAATTGCGCATTTTCATGTGGCGAACACAGCAGGGATAGGAAAGGAGTTCAGGATGGGAGCTTCGGAGGGTTTGGGAGGGAGGTTCACAAGTGTGAGAGGCTGTTGCTTCGGGACACATCCCTGGGGGTTGAGTGTGAGAATGCCCTTAATTCTCCTCCCTCTGCCCCCACATTCTAGGGCCCCTGGAAGAGGAAGCTATAGAACTTGGTGAGTAGGGAATGTGGGTCCCGGAGGGCGTGCCTGTGCTCGTAGCTGTCCTCGAAGGCCGCCATGAGCCTCATCACATCTGCCATGGTCATCACATCTCTCCTGGTTCTTCACTTCCAGCTCCCTGCACATTCTCCTACCCTCATGCCCCACTCACATCTCCAGCAACAGCATCTTCCTGCACTTGCTTACGCGCTCCCAGTCCAAGGGAGCGGGTTGCATTTGCTCCTTGAACGCATCATCCCTAGTCCATTTTTGTTTGCAGATTTGTGCCAGGTGGACAGCTGGCAGAGCCGGGGGAGTGTGCAGCAGGCTCGCTGCTATAACAGAAAGGGCAGACGTTACAGGAGATACATTGTTGAGCATAAAACCTAATCTCTAGAATAAAAGGAAATTCTGTCTGAAGACAAGAGGGATGTGTTATGTACAAGGCCACGGTGATCTCTTAAGCAGCCACTATGCAGCAGGTGCACCTCAGAGTTCTGAAGGGAGCAGCTGGACTCGGTTTGGGGGCAGACCTGGTACGGGACAGGCCGGTACTTGAACCTGCAGGGGAGGTGGCCTGCAAGAGGTGGCAATGCAGGACAGGCAGATGCCCGTGTGTTCCCCTTCCCATAGGAGCATGCGAATGGAAAGGGGAGGGCATTTGAGCATGGCAGCAGGGCAGGGTCTCACGCGGTCCCTGTGTATTTGGCGCTCCCTGTTTTTGGGGAATGCATCTTTCTCCTCCTGGACTAACAGCGTGTAGTCAACCTGTGGAACTCCTTGCCAGAGGAGGCTGTGAAGGCTAGGACTATAACAGAGTTTAAAGAGAAGCTAGATAATTTCATGGAGGTTAGGTCCATAAAAGGTTATTAGCCAGGGGATAAAATGGTGTCCTTGGCCTCTGTTTGTCAGAGGCTGGAGAGAGATGGCAGGAGACAAATCGTTTGATCGTTGTCTTCGGTCCACCCTCTCTGGGGCACCTGGTGCTGGCCACTGTCGGCAGACAGGATACTGGGCTAGAAGGACCTTTGGTCTGACCCAGTATGGCCGTTCTTATGTTCTTATGTTGGAGCATGCGGGCAGAAGGGGGTCCGGGCATGGCAGAGGCTCATGCGGCACCCATGTGTTCAGCACCCCATTTGCTGGAGGAGTACAATTTCCCTTCCCATAGAAGCATGTGGATGGGAAGGAGGGGTTGAGCACGGCGGCAGGGCATGGGCTCAAGCTTTGCTTCCTTGGGGATGAGCAAATGAAGGTTTGCTGCAGCAGCATCAGCTAATAGCTTCCCCTGCTTTGTCCATGCGAGTATCAGTCTTCTCCGAGTCACACAGAGTGATAGGGACAGATGCTGACAGACTATGGCTAGAAACCTGGGCTTTGTGCTGCAATGATGCCAGACCACTTATTGCTAGCTTGGTGTGGGACGGCGTCCTACCGTGGAGGAGGGAATACGGCAGCCTCCCCAGCAAGGATGAAACGGTGCCTCTAGCAGAACTTGATCGAGATGTGCAGGGAGGATTCCTGCTCCGTCTCCAGACACATTAACAAGCTGTTCCCGGGTTCCCCCCGCTGTGTACACCAGGGCTACTCAACTTTAGAAGCTCCGGGGGCCACAATGATACTCACAGCACAGGCTGTGAGTGTGGATGCATAAACATGCAAGTATATATGCAAATAGCTTCTTTCCCACTGACGGGCATGGATACAAAAATGAAGACAATAGTACACAACACGCAGTCCCCATTGACGTCAGTTCTGCTGATATTAATAAAATGCAACATTTACTCGATTTCCACCCCCTAGGACAGCACTTTTAATGAGCAATGTTCGTCCAGGAATTTAACGACTAAAACGCATCTCAATAGAAGACCATTCTATTGGCGACTGTTTTGTGTTGGCTCCCGCCTGCAGGCCGCGTGTTGAGCCCCGTGTAAACCCAAACTGCACCACAGGCCACAAATGGGCCACGGGTCACATGCAGCCCATGGGCCACGTGTTGAGTAGCCCTGGGGTAGGCAGAGTGGCCACCACAGAAAGCACTCAATTGCCTTAACCCACTTGTAGCAGGATTAAAAATGTGAACTCACCAGCCGTGCCCTCCCTTGGATCAGTGCCCAACTGTGAGACATCGTGGGAGGCGGGGATTGTCTCCAGTTATAAGAAGGTCCTGGGTGTCTAGGACATCGGTTGCCTGCCTCCTCTTCCTCTTCCTCATCCATGCTGCCCTCCACTCTGCTGCCTGAGGGGTGTTTTGGGAGGAATCCTCTTACTGGCTAGGGAAGCAGGTCAGGTCCCCCCAAGATCACATGTAGCAGTTCATAGAAGCGGCATGTTTGCAGCAATGATCCAGAACATCCATTTGCCTCCTTTGTCTTCTGGTATTACTGCCTCAGTTCCTTTATTTTCACTCGGCACTGCTGGGCGTCCCTGGCATGTCCTTTCTCCTCCATGCCCTTGCGAACTTGGCATAGAGATCAGCGTTTCTTCTGCTGGTTTGTAGTTCTGCAAGGATAAGTTCCTCACCCAGCACATCAATGAGGTCCATGCTAATGCTCATTTCTGACCCTGGGAATTCATGGTCAGGTGTGTTGCTCAGGTGTTCTGCCTGCTATGAAGTCTGCTTGCCAGGCTGGCCAGACAGGAAGTGAAATTCAAATTTTTCTGGGGCTGTTTCTATTCAACTGGAGTGGGTCTACACTGCAAATTGCATGGCTTATTTCAAGTGTATTTCAAAATAGAGCACTATTCCAAAATGTCCCTTAATCCTCATGGAACAAGGTTTGCAGGGATGTTGGAATAGCAAGTATGTTATTTCAAAAGCTATTTCAAAATTGCTGGCTTGTTTAAAAGATGTGGAATAGCTATTTCAGGATATCGGAAGAATCCCGAAATAGCGTCGGAGAATAGCGTCTACCCCTCGAGAGCAGTAGAGTTGAAAGTCCTGGCCAGAGTGGTCACAGTGGGGCACTGTAGGATACCTCCAGGAGGCCAAAAACACCAACTTTCACAGCACTGCATCTGCCCTACTGGAAAGTTATCCATGCAAAGTCGAATTTAGTTTTTCTCCTTGTGAAAAGCTGGAGTACCAAAATTACAGCCCTTAAAGTCAACAACACAGGCTTGGTGGTGTGGACTCATTGTTCAGAAATTCTACCTAATGCAGCTAAGTTTGACCTCATCTCCCAGTGTAGCCCAGGTCTCAGTCAGCATTACAATGCACAGCAACTTGATTTAACTGCCCCTGGCAGTGGAATCTCTAAGGGTGCATCTAGACTACATTCCTCTTTCCAAAGAGGAATGCAAATGAGGGAAATCGAAAATGCAAATGAAGTGCTGATTTACAAATCTCGCACTTCATTTGCATAATATCTTCCAATCGTTTTTTCGGAAGAGATTTTTTTTTTTAACAAAAAAGCTGTCTGGACGGGGTTTAAAAAAAACCAACCTTTTTTGAAATAACCTTGTAAACCTCATTTTTTCAGGAATAAGGGTTTTTTCGAAAAAGGGTTTTTTTGTCAAAAGAACTCTGTCTAAACTGCTTTATTTTTTTCCTCGAAAAAATCTCCGAAAAAGCGATCAGAAGAGATTATGCAAATGAAGCACAAGATTTGTAAATCAACACTTTATTTGCATTTTCGATTTCCCTCATTTGCATTCCTCTTTCGAAAGAGGAATGTAGTCTAGATGCACCCTAAGAGGGGTAATAATAAAGATGTAGCCGTGTTAGTCTGGTCTTGCTGAAACACAAGACAGGACTATGCTGCACTTTAAAGACTAACAAGATGGTTTATTAGGTGTTGAGCTTTCGTGGGCCAGACCCACTTCCTCAGATCAAATTGTGGAAGAAAATTGGCACGACCATATATACCAAAGGGATACAATCAAAAAAAGTGAACACATATAAAATTGACAAATCAGATTTTAGAACAGCGGTGGTGCATCTAGACTGGCAAGATTTTGTGCAAAAGTGGCCGCTTTTGCGCAAAAACTTGCCAGCTGTCTACACTGGCCGCTTGAATTTGCACAAGAGCACTAAAATCAGTGCTTCTTGCGCAAATACTTTCACGATCCCGTTCGGGAAAAAGCCCTCTTGCGCAAGAATACTTGCGGAAGAGGGCCAGTGTAGACAGAGAAGAACTGTTTTGCGCAAAAAAGCCCTGATGGCTAAAATGGCGATCGGGGCTTTCTTGCGCAAAATCGCGTCTAGACTGGCCACAGATGCTTTTGCGCAAAAGCATCCATGCCAATCTAGATGCGCTTTTGCAGAAATACTTTTAACGAAAAAACTTTTCCGTTAAAAGTATTTCCGCAAAATCATGCCAGTCTAGACGCAGCCAGGGTGGTGAGGCGGGGAGGTTAATGTCTATGAGATAATGATATTAAGGGTGATAATTGGAGAAGCTATCTTTGTAATAGATAAGATAATTAGCATCTTTGTTAAGGCCCATTTACAGTTCTGAGGCTTCCCTTTGTAGTCTGGTGTTAAAGTCTCTTTGAAGTAGAATGCAGGTAGTGAGGTCATTGAGACAAAGCCCAGTCTAGTTGAAATGGAAAGAGGGGTGTGGTCCCTTTTCCGTTTGCTGCAGCTGAAAAAAACTGCATCCCCATCGGGGGAGTCCTAGACAAATCCCTCCCTTGCACCTTCCTATGCTAGTTCAAACTCTTCTCTGCTTGTAACAGTGGTCTGGTGCATGGGACAATCCAGTGGTCACACATACATAGCAAGCACTTTAATACACTGCAGAAGGTTTAACGTGCTCTCAGTCACACACCAAGGAAAGCTTGGGAGAGGCCAGGTCTCTTAATCCCTCCCAGCCCATTCCCAGATCTAACAAAGAAACAACCCTGCCGCCTCCTCTGTTTTCACCCCGTTACTGTGAGGACCGACACCCCTGCTCTGCTTTACTCATCAGGAAAAGAGAGAATCCTCTTGGAATTCAGGCCTGTCTGTATGGGGAAATTGTGCCCGTTTCAATTAAATAATTTGTTTAAATCAGTCCAGCTGAATCAAAGGCAACACCCTGTGTGGACATTCTTAATCCCAATCGTAAAGAATTTGCTACAACGACTTTGCTAGCATGGCCATTCCGCAGAGCTCTGCCCGCACAGCCCCCTGGAGGAGACCCAATTTATACTGACAAAAGGAGTCCTTTTGAAAGCACAGTTAAACCACAGCCGCAAGTGGCTCCCTATGCCAATGGAAGGATGAGGGCACAGCCGTCGTCTGGTGCTAATAATTAATGGTAGTGGTGGTGTTTTTTTTCAAAACCCTGACAGTGCAAATATGAGAAAAACTAGAGTGTAGACCTGCCGCAGATGATTTAAACTAATCTGACAAAGCCACTTTTAAATGCAAATATGAGTGTTTAATCCATGCAGGCGGTGGCATTAGTTTAATTTAACAGATTTATGAGGCCTGTAGCACTGGACTAGGGCTGAGGAGCTCTGGGTTCAGTTTTATTCTCTGCCACAGCCTCCTTGGGTAAGTCATCGGAGCTATCCCGTGCCTCAGTTTCCCCATATGCCAATTGGGAATACTTAATGCTTCCATTCCTCCCCATCATTTGTCGGTCTTGACTAGATTAGACTTTACATTGTAAGCTCTTTGGGAGCGGGCACCATCCCTTGCCACGTGTATGAACAGCACCTAGCGCAACAAGGCCCTGATCTCAACAGGACCTTCTCTTGCTGCTCCTTTAACAACACTAATATGGAGTGTCTGCCAAGCAAAATGGAGGGTCAGTGTTTCTCTGAAGCTCCTGCATGAATTGGACTCCCTCGTTGCCATGCTCCTCTGCCTTTGAACATTGTCTTCCTCGTGGTTGAATGACTTACAATACAGAAGCCGACAAGGATAATGGCGAGAGAAAGAAAAAGGAGCGGAAAGGACAGATGATAATTCTAGCGCCCGCTGGCTCGTTGCCACAGCCTCGTGAAATCACATTAGACAGTCCCTGCTGCACACCACCCTGCCGCAGAACTGCTGCTAATGCATTAATGCTCCACTTAGGATCAGGGCCCATTGATTTTTTGCATCTCCAAAGAGCTAATTCACTACTTGATTGGTTAATGCAATTTCTCAGAATAGGGAATACTTCTTAGCACACATCTATCCGCCAGTCTTCCCAGGACGTCACTCTTGCCCGCTCGCACCTTGTCTTGCTCCCTTACCAGGACAGGCTCGCTGCCTGCTAGGTCTTGGCCACATCCCTCCTCCCCTCCCGCCCCCCAACCCCGAGCCAGTCTGGTGAGAAGGCGCGAGTGGGGGTGCTGAGAGCAAGTGGCAGAGGCGGGGGTGGGGTGAGTGGGGCGGGGCCTCAGAGGAAGGGCGGGGCAGGAGATGGAGCAAGGGGGTTCAGTTTGGGTGAGTACAAAGTTGGCAACCTTATATGGGGGGGGCACTCCCGCACCCCCTGGCTTGAAGTGGATTCCCTCATATTCAGGGTTGACCCTTTTGTTCAGTGGCTCTCAGCACCCCCACTGTACAAACTGTGCCAATAACCACGGGGCCAGAATGGCAGCTTTAGGCTGTCTATGGAGAGGAATCTGCCAGTTATTTCCTACAGGAGGATGTGGCTACATCTAGACTACCCCTCTCTGTCGACAGAGAGATGTAGATGAGTCACATTGAAATGGCTAATGAAGCGGGGATTTAAATATCCTGCACTTCATTAGCATTAACATGGCCACCACTTTTTTTTTTTCCGAAACGGAGCTTTTTCCAAAAAAAAGTGACAGTCTAGACGCGGATCTTTCGAAAAATAAACCCTTTTTCAAAAGATCCCTTATCCCTCATAAAATGAGGTTTACAGGATCTTTCAGAAAAGGGTTTATTTTCAAAAGATCCACATCGAGATGGCTGCTTTTTTCCGAAAAAGCTCCGTGTTGAAAAAAAAAAGTGGAAGCCATGTTTATGCTAATGAAGCGTGGGATATTTAAATCCCCGCTTCATTAGCAGTTTCAACGTGACTCATCTACATCTCTCTGTCGACAGAGAGGTGTAATCTAGACACATCTTGGGCTGGGATCTGGTGGAGAAGGACGGCCTGGGTCCCCCATTACCCCACTTAAGGGCAAAGGCCTGGGCACAGGCCCAGACTTTCCTGGCCTAGGGTCAGGAAACAGGTTCAATTACCACCCTGACACATCAACAAGGGGCTGCAGGCCAGATGCACTAGCCACTAGACCATGGACTCACGTGCTGGAGATTAGATAAAAAAGTAGAAAACCAATCAGAGGCAGGGGGCAGACAGATATGAATAGCAAGTCCTCAGGGTCCAGAACTAACCTACTATATAATTCTGCCTACCAAGATCAAGCCAGGAGCCCCCATATTGTGCCCCAAACAACAAACTTCCCAGCAGGAGGACTTAGTTGGCCTGTAGGGGACATTTCTTCCACTATTGTAGGTGACAACGTTTGAGGTAGAATCCACAGCTGCCTTAGCTCTTGCGAGTCACCCTATAAGACCCAGCTGACTCATGAGGAGCAGAACCAGTGGGTCTTCCTTCATTCCACATGCAGATGCTTTCCTGACCCGTGTTGCTCAGATACAGAGGGCTCCTTAGTGTCACATTTTCCAGTCTCATGCTGCGCAGCAGAAGACAGTCCCTAAGTCAGGAGCCAAATACTGTGGTTACATTGGCCATGGTGCAGAGCCCAAAAATGAAATTCCATTGCCATACATAAGGTGTGTCTAGACTACACGGCTCCATCGACGGAGCCATGTCAAGTAGTTTACTCAACATAGTCAATGAAGCGGGGATTTAAATAATCCCCGCTTCATTACAATAAAAATGGCCGCCGCGCTGTGCCGCCAATCAGCTGATCCGGCACAGCGCAGCAGTCTAGACGCGGCGCAGTCGACAAGGGAAGCGTTTGCCGACCGCTCCTGTAAGCCTTGTGAAGGACAAGGCTTCCCTTGTCGACCGCGCCGCGTCTAGACCACCGCGCTGTGCCGGATCAGCTGATTCGCGGCACAGTGTGGCGGCCATTTTTATTTTAATGAAGCAGGGATTATTTAAATCCCCACTTCATTGACTATGTCGAGTAAACTACCTTACGTGGCTCCGTCGACGGAGCCATGTAGTCTGGACACACCCGAAGATTCTGCCACTGGAGTGGAGCTACTGGGGACAGGTCGGTGGATAGGTGACCTGCTGCAATCGATAGGCTAGAAATACCAGCACAAGCTTGATTATCCTCTGGCTATTATCTGCCTGGATTCTCCTCTTTTCTAGCCCTGAGCACAGCCCTCCTCAGAGGCAGGATTTTATGCTTAGGGCTGCTTTGTAGATTGGCATGTCGTGTTTTCTCATTTCTTATTTATAGACAGCTGACACGGGCCCCAAATCAGCACCAGATCATATGGTTATCTCATGCCTTGCCCGCCAAAGCACTTATAAGCCGTGTAGATAGGGGACTGGCTTTACCCCCCCAGCGCAATGCAATCATCACTGGAGTGGAAAGTTAATTGGCAACTGTTGAACAGCAAACACTGCACAACTGTTTTGGGCAGTGTAGGGGAAAGAGCAGAGCATTCGGCTGAAGGGGTGGGGGAAGGGAGATTTCAAGGAGAAGTGTGTAAGTATCAGAAATTTGCTGGGACCCCAGTGGCTTCATTAACAACCAGAACTGGGCAAGACTTGCCTTTTGCTTCTCACTTATAAGAGCCTCCAGTTTCTGAGTGCGCCCTTCCACCATGCTGGAACCCAGGATTAATTGGCTGATATGCATGAAGGGGTTCTGTGGTACCTGGGTTTCTTTTCTGGGTGCCTGCCTTCATAGACATGGTCTACAGTAGGGCTTTATTTCAAAATAACCCCCCTAAGGTCGAATGCATAAGCGGAGCGTCCACACAGCCAAGCCTGTTATTTCAAAATGATGCGCCACTTAATGCAAAATCTGTATTCCTTCTCATCAGGAAAAATGCAAATTCTGAAACAGTTATTTCGAAAGAGCATGGATGCTCCGGTACTACTATTTTGAAATAACTACTCCCCAGAGTAATTTGAACTAATCACTCCCCAGTGCTTCTTGGGGCTCTAAATCGGTGGTAACACACTGAGCTGGCCCAAGCTACAGGCTGACCGGGCTACCGCCTGGGGTGCCCCATTGTAGGTGGCGCCACGCAGGGCTGCCGGACCGGGCAGGGGTGAGGCCGCACATGTGCTGGTGCCCCGGGGGCAGGGGTGGGGCTGCGCATGCGCCGCACTCCCGGGGGGGGGGGGGGGGTGCTGCGTGCCCGGGGTGCACAAATGGCTCTGGCCAGCCCTGGTAACATGTCCACATTAACAGAGCCTCCCACCGACTAATTTCAAGGCTTCCTCGGAGTGAGGACACGCCAGTCTGATTTTGTTAAATTGGGAGTTAAGTTGAATTTAGTATCAGAGGAGTAGCCGTGTTAGTCTGAATCTGCAAAAGCGGCGAGGAGTCCTGTGGCACCTTAGAGACTAACTGAAGTGTAGGAGCATAAGCTTTCAGGGGCAAAGAACCACTTCGTCAGATGCCTGTCTGACGAAGTGGGTCCTTGCCCACTAAAGCTTATGCTCCTACACTTCAGTTAGTCTATAAGGTGCCACAGGACTCCTCGCCGCTTTTGCAAGTTGAATTTAGTAATTTCAAAAGAGTTTCCTAGTGTAGACATGGCCATAGTGACCAAGCCTGACTCTGCTTAGTTTGTGGGAGTGGCTGAGAAAGTTGCCAGAAGTGGTGGAGTTACAGGAGCCGGAGATGGTGACTGACTATCTCCTCTTGCATTTGGGTTCTCATCCTGTTAAGGTAAAGCGCTAGTGAGGTGCTTGGAGCCACGGACTAGCGACTGGCCCAAATTTCTCAGATTAGATCTTCTCCATTCTGAAGATGCTCTGAGTTGGGGGGACTGTTTGCCCCCCAAGCTTCCCTCTGAGTGTCAGGGTTTATGAGTCACATGAAAGTCGCAAGCACCCAGTTTCAAATTGAAATGATGAATGAGTGTCTTATCCAAGCTCCCTAGTGAGTCTGTAACTAAACGTGGAACCAGGTGAATGTTGTAGGATCTCATTGCAAATGTCTCACTTAGCTCTGCAGCGGTTGTTTTTCAAAGTCGCTATTCCCTAGGGGCCACAGGGCTGTGATCATATCCCAGGTGTGGGAGATGATATGAGAGATGGGTCTGCAAACTGGGTAAGGCCCAGCTTTTCGATGTGTCTTTGTCTAGCACTTAGCCCCATGGGGCCTTGCTCCCTAATTACAGCCTCTGGGAACAATAATATGGTGGTTGATGATTTTGAGCAGAGAAGTTTCATTTTCAGATATTCAGACAGAGAGATAATTATAATGGAGCAACTTACAGAATTCATGTCCCCAGCATCCCCTGCACTGTAAATAAAGAGTTTTATCCCCATTTTACAGATTCGGCACTGGTGAGGCCACATCTGGAGTACTGCATCCAATTCTGGGCTCCCCATTACAGAAAGGATGTGCACGCATTGCGGAAAGTCCAGCAGAGGGCAACAAAATTGATAAGGAAGCTGGAGCACATGACCTGTGTGTAGAAGCTGAAGGATTTGGGCTTATTTAGTCTACAGAAGAGAAGAGTGAGGGGGGATTTGATAGCAGCCTTCAACTACCTGAAGGGGGGTTCCAAAGAGGATGGAGAGAGGCTGTTCTCAGTGGCAACAGATGGCAGAACGAGGAGCAACGGTCTCAAATTGCAGCGGGGGGAGGTCTAGGTTGGACTTTAGGGAAAACTATTTCCCTAGGAGGGTGGGGAAGCACTGGGACGGATTCCCTTGGGAAGTGGTGGAATCTCCAGCCCTAGAGGTTTTTAAGTCCCAACTTGCCAAAGCCCTGACTGGGTTGATTGAGTTGGGATTGGTCCTGCCTAGAGCAGGGGGCTGGACTTGATCTTCTGAGGTCTCTTCCAGCTCTATGATTCAGATGGGGAATTGAGGCACTGAGAGAGACCAGCTGATTTGCTCAGGGAGGGTCACGCGAGAAACCCATGGTAGAGCAAGGACTTGAACGTGGTTCTGGTCAGACTGACTGGTGCCTTCACCCCGACCAAGCCTTGCAGTTAGCACAGAGAGTAAAATTTCACTTGCTTTCGACTCTGTGCAGCTAATGTGCCGAGGCAGCAGGGCCGGCCCGCAATATTTTGGCACCCGAGGCGAGGAGCTCAAACTTTGAAAGGTCTCAATTCTGCCTTCTTCTCATTCTACTCCTCTCATGGGACTGCTCTGCTACCTACACATGCACCACACAATTTTCTACACTCTAGGTCCTAGTGGCGCCTCCAGAGTCAGGCACCTGAGGCGGCTGCCTCAGTTTGCCTCATGATAGGGCCGGCCCCGTGAGGAAAAGGGAATAAGTCCCTTTGAAATTATAGCTTTTTTTTTGTAATCTGGCCACAAGGCAAGGGAATAGTCACTGCTCATGGCTCCTAGTGGAGGGAGGAAGGTTACCAACAGGCATCAAGGCAGAAAGACAATTACAGAGACAGACGCTACAGGAAGGAGAGAGTAGACGACGAGTTGTTTCCAAGTTCCTTTCACAGAGCTGAGGCATCTGTCTTTGAAACAAAACAGCCTTGGCCAGCCAGCACGAGCCGACGGGAGGACAACCTGTGAAAATGAATACGCCGAGTGGCACTTGGGACTGGGGAGAAGAAATGAAATTGTACATGTGACTGGCTTTGTGGGAGGTGGAGGATGGCACCGACCATACTGTGAAACTTGATTTTGTGGCAATCCAGAGCTGCAATGAAATGAGTCTGCAGGGACTGAATTTAATATTGCTTTGGCACCTTTGTCTTCATTGAGGATGATGGAATTGAATTTATTGTGCTGTCTCCCCAAGCCCGGCCTTTAAATGTATTTTGGATTTATACAGTTATGATGCGTTGCGATGAGAAGTCGAAATAAGCGAATGGCCATTTTCCCCCCCTCCCTCTTTTTCCTTTGATTTTCTGAGCTACATTAATTTCCAAACAAGATTTATTCCACCTAGTTTCTCTCCTGTGTTACTGAGGAACCGCTCTGGCTAAGGGATAGCCCATTGGAGTATTTGCTGGGCTCCCTTGTTTTATTACCGGAGAAGAACGATGGGACAATCGGTTTGTTAGAGATGTAACAGAAGAACTTTTTCAGATTTGAACGTTAAATCTGCCAGCAGATTCCTAGCTTCAATGTTTGAACGTTGAAGAGGAGGGGGACTGAGGTTGGTGCTTTGGCCCTGGCATCCAAGCATGGTTTGTTCACTTGCAGGTGAGACTGAAAGATCCAGGAAGGATCCTGACGAGCCAGTGTACGTTGGCTTCCATCTATTGACTCCAATGAAGACCGATGGATTTGTACCAGCTGTTCCTGGCCCAAAGCCTCCAGGGCAGTCTGGCAAGCAAACGTCCAGTCCATTCCTGTGGTTCTCCAAAAGGCTGGAGAAGCAGCGAGTCGTAAGTCTGCACTGCTTGGGTAAAACACAGAACGTGAACTCGTATTGTAAAATCTCAATTCCTCTCCCCTACTCAGGCTCTGGCTAGATGGCCTGTGTGCTTGTGCATGCAGGGAATGTCCAAGAGCTTCTTAGGTGTTTGCATAATAATCTGCCCTGCAGACATTTGTACATCCTCCACATGCTCCTCTTCTCTTGTGTTATTTCTGCAGCCTGTGGCAGTTGTACAGACTCAGGTGCACGGCAGCGAGCACGCAGGACAGGAGCTCTGGAGTTCAGGGGAGTGCCACCATAGTCCTCCTAGGGAGAGTGGCCAGAGTCCAAGCCCCATGTTGTATCCCTGCTGCTTTCCATGGAAAGGAGACAGAAGGAGGGTCTACACTGCAGGACCAGGCTGCGATGGCAGCTGGTGCTGGCAACCCCATCTACCTTTAATCACACCTGCTGGCTGCCCTCCAGGCCGACCCTGAAGCTCCAGAGAAGCCATGTTTAAAATGACAGATGCACAGCTCCTGTCCCGGCAGCCTTGTGGCTGTGTCCTTGTGCCCACGCAAAACCCTATCTACGTTTTGGGAGGTAGTGTGGCCTAATGAACGGTGCACTGCACTAGAACTCAAGAGATCTGGAGTCTACTCCTCACTCTGCTACAGATTGATGTGTGACCTTGGGCAATTCACTTCCCCTCTCCATGCCTCAGTTTCCCCATCTGTGAAACGGGGCTAAAGATCCTGACCACCTTTCTAAAGTGCTTTGAGATCTCCCGAGGGAACGTGCTGGAACAGCTGAGAATTATTACTAAAAATTAATTTTCCCTTTATAGCTTTCAATCATCAGTTTTCAATCATCATGTGTCAAAAATCATGTGCCAGTTGCCGCTCCCCCCCCCCCACCCCCAATCAGGAGATTATTAACACCTCTCATACATTTGGGGCTTTTTATTTTCCTTGGGGACACATTTTCAGACTTAGTGCTGCAACCGTAAGGGCTAGAACCATACTCCTTTTTTTTTCATAACGAATGCTGAATTTCTGGTGGGTATTCACCTGACACCAGGAACTGGGACTTTAAGAAAATACCCCATGAGAACCACCAGAAAGCTGTGAGAGCTGGCAGCACTGCAGTCCTTGCTCTCTGTGATTTGCACTTGCTCTTTGACATCACGGAAAATGCTCATGTCACTAAGTGCTACCCAACAAGAGCTGCAGGGCTCATTGCAGGAGGGTGGGGAAGGCTGTAGACCAGGGCTACTCAACTTTGGAAGCCCCAGGGGCCACAAGGATACTCACAGCTCATGCCGAGGGCTGCAACTTAAGCGTGGTTGCATATATATGCAAATCTATGCAAATAGCTTTTCACACTGACGGGCCTGAATACAAAGATCAAGGCAAGACTACCCAACACACAGGCCCCGTTTAAGTCCGTTCTGCTGATATTAATAAAATGAAATAGTTACCTGATTTCCACCCATATGACAGCACTTTTAATGAGCAATGACAGTCCAGGAATTTAACTACCAAAACACATCTCAACAGAAGACCATTCTATTGACCACTTTTCCGTTTTGGCTCCCCCCCGCAGGCCGTAAACAAACGGGCCATGGGCCGCATGCAGCCCACGTGTTGAGTAGCCCTGCTGTAGACCCTGGGTAGAAATTTGCTCTTTCAAGTCAATTTCATTAAGCCAGGAAGTTCAGGATGGTTTGATCCAGCTGAAGCCAGAGAACCGGGGCTGTATTTCCCCGCACCAGTGACCCTCCCCTAGCAGATGTAGGTAGTTCAGATGCTGAGCAGGACTGTCCTTGGACCCTGCATTGTGGGGGATAGGTTGGGACTGGGGGGCAGGGTGGTTGGCTTCTTGCTCCGTTGCCTTGCGGTGACCCATCTCTTTCCCCTCTTGTTCCTGGCACCTTCCCCGAATGTCTTTTGCACTCATCAACCCCTCCTCCCCCATGACTGTAGCTCTCCACAGCCCCCTCGCTCCCTCTCCCCAATGCTCAAGGCCTGGTTTAGTTAAGATGACCCCACAGGGAAAGGGCCTGTGTATGACTGGGGCCAAGCCTTTTTACAGCTAGAGCCGAGAACCAAGCTACAGTGCAAATAACGACGGGTAAGAACAGGAGCCTGCAGCTCTCCTGCTGTTCCAGCATCACTCCTGCCTCCTCAGGACATGAAATCTACAGCACAGCTGGGTTTTGAAAATGCTTCCTGCAGAGTGAGGGGTGGGAACGAACAAAGCCCCCATCCGTGGGCTCAGGAATTCATGCTGCTCTGTCGGCAAAAAACTGCAACTGAAAGAAGCACATGGGAGGCGTTGATCGCTTCTCTTCACTGCCAGGGAACCAGTGGCCAAGACAAGAAGTACTGCGAGGGGATTATGCACCATCACCTCCCTGAACCACCTTCATTAACCTTCACCAGACACAGCACATGGACCTCTGCCCCCTGCCAACCCTGCATGCTCCAATTACAAGCAGAGCCCATGCAGACTAGAGGCTTCCGCTGGCTCCCTGGCTGTAAATCATCCCCCGTTTCTATTGTGCTAGAAGGCTTAGTGAAAAGGAAAGGCTGATTTAAATCTTGCTTAAACATTTTGTAAGTCATTTTGCGGTGTTTAAGCTCTCCTTCATCTCCGTGTAAGTGTCTCCCTCGCTAAGCCCCTGAAAAGAAGACAAATAGCAGAAATAAAGGCTCAAATTGGCAACTTTTTCCTTGTCTTTGGCCAATTTCAGGACATAATAATGATGAATACGATTAAGACCAGGGCTGAGTGAGTGCTAAGCAGACAGGACTTTCCCAGCAGCTGGACCCTGGCATTGGAACAAGCTCCGGCAAGAGGCAGAAATGGGCGGGTGCCTGGCTGCGTTCGGAACAAAATGCTCCCTAAATTCACTCCAGCTACTGAACTTCCCATGGAGAGATTCGTCGCCCAACCCCACCAGAAACTCACTCCACCCAGAAGCCTGACAGATATTTCTCCTCCAGACTGGGACATGGGGTCTGGGGCAGGTGAAATTATTAGGGCTGTCAATTGACCTACATTAACGCTTGCAATTAATGCAGGGCAGGATTAATGTATTAATTTTTTAATGCATTAATTGCAGGCGTTAATTCTGTGCTGCCTCTTTGAAGTACCATTCTGGCACTTCAAAGGGGCAGCGCAAGCGGAGCCGGGGATCAGCTGGAGTCCCCAGCTAATCCCTGGCTTCACTGTTGCAAAGTCCCTTTGAAGTGCCACTCTGGCGCTTCCAAGGGGCAGCGCTGCAGGGAGCCCGGGGTCAGCCCAGGGAACATCAGCTGAGAACGGGCTCTATGCAGCGCTGCCCCGTTAAAATGCCACCGCAGCGTTTCAAAGGGGAGTTGCACACGATTCATCACGATTCAATTTTTTAATCGCTTGACAGCCCTAGAAATTATTTCTGGTTTAAACACCCGAGAGGCACTTAGCTTTCCCATTAGGGTCGAAGCCCTCCAGGTACCCAGACATCCAAACTGAGGGAACACACACAGCGTACGTCCTCAGCCCATTCCGGCAGAAAGGCCCACACTGCACCAGCGCACGAAACAAGGAGCAGCCTGACATCTCTGCCTCTGTGAGAAGACACCAAGCAGCAAGCCCCCAGGGACTGCCTACAGCTACATTTGCGGTCAGGAAGCAAACAGCCTGGCACCCTAGGGAATCCCCTCGGCTCTACAACAGACAGACAAGAGGCAGAGGCTGGGGATTTCAAAGGCGCCGACGGGAGATAGACACAAAATTCAATGAGGTTTTGCGTCTAACTCCCTTAGGCGCCTTGGCAAATCCCAGCCAGTGGCTGGTACCCCAGGGGATGCTCACAAATACGGGACAGGCCTCTGCCAATAGACACCACACGGAGAGACTCGTGCCTCCTGGAGGATACACGCAGCAACTTCCACTGCTACGGAGCAGACTGCCTGGAGGGGAGCTCCATTCAGAGGACAGGGAGCCTAACCACGTCACCCAGGGAGAGGCTAGCACAGGTGTATGGAGAGCGCCACTGCTTTTAAGCTTAGCTGATGCCCAGCTAGATACCCTGCCCTAACAGTGATTGGAAAGAATGGTCCTTACAAGACTAAGCATAACCTTTGGTGGGCTAGACCCCACTGTCCTTCTCCAGTGTCGCATAAGCCCCAACTCCCACAGAAAGTAGCTGGAGACCTAGAGGCCAGTCTCTTAAGGCCGCGTTTCTCAAACTGTGGGTCCCAAGTCCCCAGGGGATCGCAAGCAACTCAGAGGGGGGGGTCACAGTATCACAAAGTTTGAGAACCCCTGTTTTAAGGGATTTCAGCAAGGATTGCTCAATGACAGCCTCCCTACAGTCCAATCCTCAAAGAAACTAAAGAAATGAATTAAATAACTACATAAGAACATAAGAACGGCCGTACTGGGTCAGACCAAAGGTCCTTCTAGCCCAGTATCCTGTCTGCCGACAGTGGCCAGCACCAGGTGCCCCGGAGAGGGTGGACCGAAGACAATGATCAAGCGATTTGTCTCCTGCCATCCCTCTTCAGCCTCTGACAAACAGAGGCCAGGGACTCCATTTCTATCCCCTGGCTAATAGCCTTTTATGGACCTAACCTCCATGAAATTATCTAGCTTCACTTTAAACTCTATTATAGTCCTAGCCTTCACAGCCTCCTCTGGCAAGGAGTTCCACAGGTTGACTACACACTGTGTGAAGAAGAACTTTCTTTTATTAGTTTTAAGGCTGCTCCCCATTAATTTCATTTGGTGTCCTCTAGTTCTTCTACTTAGGGAACTAATAAATAACTTTTCTTTATCGGCCCTCTCCACACCACTCACGATTTTATAGACCTCTATCATATCCCCCCTCAGTCGCCTCTTTTCTAAACTGAAAAGTCCCAGTCGCTTTAACCTCTCCTGATACGGGACCCATTCCAAACCCCTAATCATTTTAGTTGCCCTTTTCTGAACCCTTTCCAAGGCCAAAATATCAAAGAAATACTGTAGTATTTCTTCCTCATAAGATTGTATAATCTAATTTTTACAATGTAACACTGCTATTTTATAACCCATGGACATTGTCTTCGTGGTTCCAATATACATAAAGAGAAAACCAAAAGTAAACTGTGAACCGTTCCGGCTACACAAGACACAGTAAGAAGCATCTGAGTGAGCCCAAAAGCTTAGGTTTAGTTCAGCAAAGTCTCAGCTTGTGTCTCTAATCATCAAATCTGCACCATATGATGAGTCCGAACCAGCTCTCCACTTCCTGGTAGGGATCCTCTGTTGGACTGAGGCAGCCTCTTCCCTGCACTGGATCACTGCCAGCAAGCCAACTCACTGATTAACTAGCCAGTGAAGTCACAAGTGAACAGATTTAAAGAAAAGCTTTCACATGAAAACACAAAACCGGAAACTAACGAACCCGAAAGGACTCTTTCCCCATTGCTACATTGAAAGAGGAGCCAAAGAATCGCACTGGCGGAGAAAGTAACTAGAAGAGTTTGGCTAAAATCAAACAACATTCCAAGCACACAACTAAATCGGAGGAAGTTATTGTTCCCTCCTCGTTTCCCCAGCTAGAAGTAACATTGTTACTTGTTCCCTGGGGGAGGGTTAATCGCAGCCCTCCCTGCTGCAGGGGGAGGGGCAGCCTCCTGTTCTCTGCTCCTGGCTCAGCCTCTCCCAGCTCACCCAGGGCACCCAGCCCTTAGCAATGCAGCTGCCCTGCCTGCTGGCTCCTGGAGTCTGACCCAGAGACAGACCCTATTGGAGCAGACCCCAAAATACCACCCCCAATTCCAGAGTGGGGAGTGCTAAATCTGCCTAGCAAGAATGACCCAGGCACAACTCACTCCTACCTCCCCCTGCCAAGGTTTCTTAAAGAGATATGTAACCCATATACCTAATCGGGAGATAAGATATAAGATAAGAGAAGAGAAGATAAGAGATAAGATAAGAACCCCAGAACATGCCCCTTTAACCTCCTCTCCCAGGAAAAATCCTGAATGCCTGGCTGGAATTTGCCATCAACTCCAGGGTCAGAAGTGCCCCGGACCTATTTTATGTCAGCTGCGGATTGTCGTGTATGCAGAGACCAAACTTGTTGGGGGGGGGGGGAGGGGGGGGGAAGGACACTGTGCCTTTAAATTCTCGCACTCCCCGCTCCTCCTTCCCCCACCAGATGCGGCAAGGGGAAAATGGCTCCACTGGTCTTCCATCGAAGAGAAACAGAAAATACTGGACATTTTACATGTCCGGTATTTTCTGGTTTTTTTAACAGACAAAAGATATGATTTTCGGACTGTCTGGGCAAAAACCAGACACCTGGCAACCCTGAGAGAGAGAGAGAGAGAGAGAGAGAGAGAGAGAGTTAGTTAGGGTGGGGGCACTCCATCCTATGTAAGGAGGCTTTGGGATCTTGGGATCATGGACCCTTTTCTTTTCTCACTCCGGTCCCTCTTCCCGTTGCTGGGTCGCTTGCACTCGGTTGGCTGGAATTCGGATGGCAAAGCGGAACAGCACGGAAACCCAGCTAGCCTTCTTCATACTTCTGTGGCTCATAAGTTGCAGAGATATAGTTTCCATTGATTTCCACCATCTTTCTCCACCTGGGAACTCACCTGGTTTTCCCACTCTCCCCATCAGTGTAGGCTGCTGTGCATTTCTTCCTCATTGCCATCTCCGTGCCAAGCACTATCTCCCCAGGCTTGAGTGAGGGGGGGCTCTTTCCTGGGGTTGATCCTGGGTTCCGGGAAAATGCCATACCGAGATTTGGGCTCCACATGGCATTTCAAAGTGGCAGCGCAGCATGGAACCCGGGGCCAGCGGGGAACTTTGAGTTCCATGCGGGTGCTTCCACTTTGAAATGCACAAGAACCCCCGCTCGTACTTGCGTGCAGGCTGCACGCGCCTTTGTGCATTTCAAAGGAGGAACGTGGAAGTGCCTATCGACTAGTCAAGCAGTCGATGGAAATTCCATCAACTACTCGCCTAGTAAATTATTTGATATTTAACATCTTTAATTCAGAGCAGCAAACTGGAGGTGAAAGACAGCAAATTCCCATTCTTTGGCCACATAAGCCCATAATCACTTAGCTCTTCCGACTTTCCAAACATCCAGGCTTATGGGGCTCCCCTGAGATGCCACCACTGTCCTCATGAGCCACATTTTAAGACCCTTTCCCTCAAAGAGAGGCCTGTCTCGGCATCTTGGTACAGCTGTCCCAGTTTTCTGGGTCTTGCCCACTATGGCTGGGTTTCCGTGCTGCATTAGGCAGAAAGCAGCATGTGTCTAAGAATTGGTTATTTAAAATAACCCTCTTCCAAAGGAGGTCGTCAAGCATCTTTCGGTCAGTTCCCCATGCCAATGCATAATGGATTTCCTAGAAATAAGCCCCTCTTTTAAGCCCATGTTAGGAGCAGGTGGGCCAGTGGGTGCAGAGAGGGACCGAGTGTTAAATGTTGGAGAAGAAGGATAGTTTTGTGATTTAAGCCACTGATCTGGCACTCAGGAAAAGCTGGGTTCAAATCCTGGCTCTGTCATAGCTTCCCCATCAGACCCCGAAGTGCATAGAAACAAGGGAACTGACAGCCTCCGTTGGCAGGCCTGCCTAGAAACAAGCCCCCATGGGACCTGAAAGAGACAAGGTGGGGGAGGTAATGTCTTTTATTGGACAATTGTTCACTGGCAGTCGAGACAAGCTTTTGAGCATCACAGAGCACTTGTCTTTTCCTACCAAGAGCGGATACTCCACTATGAAATATCGCCTCACCCAGCTTGACTCTCCTATTCCGGGACCATCTCAGCTACCACCACGCTGCACACCATGGGGCTGGAAGAACCGTGGCTCTCTCCTATGCTGTGGCATGCAGAGCCGTTCCTCCAGGCCATACAATGGTGACATCCATTACTCCTGCTTATGCAGGTTCTTAATTTTCCACTGTCTCTTTGCCTTCCGTTTGCCAGGGTCGTAAATCAATTTTTTAACACCCACTCCAAAACCCCCAGACATTGCGCGGTGACATTCTAATCACCTTCTTAATATTCTCTAATCAGATCGTGCAGAGCAGTCTGGGAGGAACCCGCCGTGAGAGACGGAGAAAGGCAAAACGCATCCTAAAAGTCAAGTTTTGCTATAAAACCAGGGCCCCGAACCTCCTCCTCCCTTCCTCCTCTTTTACTGCGGGGCCGCTCCACCCACAGCGATAGGACAACTTCTCATATGACGGACTGTGGATACACGCCCGTGTGTGTCATCGGTGGAGTCACATCCATCGGTAGAGCGAGGTCAGGAATGACTTTGGGCTAGAGGAACTGACTATTTAATGCTGCGTTCTCTCCCACTCGATGTTCCTCCTGTTAGGATCCCCCCCGCGATGATTGTCCCCATCCAGTCTAGTGTCCTTCTTGACCTGCATGTTGTCCTGAATCACCAGAGGGTGGCACTACATAGCAGAAGGAATATCTCCCCTCCCCCCGGGGTGTGGTGATGTGGAGTGTGTTCCCCCAAGGAGAGAGAGGTGCAGGATGCGGCTGGAAAAGAGGGGACTGACTCACATTCCCCATGAGGGGGCTCTGCCTCGGTCATTACGGAGGCTACGAGAGTCACATACGCCCCCATCAAAGCGCCCACGACGCAGCGTGGCTGTGGTAGGGGCAGATAGCCATCAACTCATCTCACTAAGGGGCTCCTGGGAAGCACTAGTCTCCAAGGAGAGCGCTTGAGCCCGAGTGTATGTCTACACTGAGTTGGGGTCCCGACAGGGCTCAGGCTAAGGGGCTGCTTACTTGCTCTCAGAGGCGGGCACAGGACTAGAAATATGGCCACTCGTGGAGGGGCACGTGTGGCGACGCGTCGGGGTCCCCTGCCTCCAGCACCCCCATAGTGGCACGAACAGACTCCACCAGCCAGTAGACTAGAGGGAATTTATTGCTTCTCCAGGATACAGCACAGCACAGGTGTAATCTGGTTACAGGAAGTGGGGCTAGGAGGCCTCAGTGCCCCCCCCCCCCCTTGAGATGGGCACTGAAGCTCCTTCTCCCCTGCTTCCCAGACAGAAACTACCACTCTCTTCCAACCCAACTTGTACATGGTGCTCCATAGACTAGACACTGGCGCGCAAGTCCTGCCCAATATTCCATATTCCGATGGATTGATTTTATAATTCTATGGTGAGAATGAGAAAGGACGCAACATGGCGGGAAGAACATCCCGGGGCACTTTTGTATGTTGACGGCAGGTGTGGTGAGCGGGCAGTTCTGAAGGGAGCTGGAACTTGGGGACACACAAGACAAATCCGACCCCTGAGAGGGGTGCAACAGCCAGGAAAGGTGGAGAACCACTGCTCCAGGCCACAGTCTGCATCCCATTTGTCTGGTGAGTGCCGGGACCAGACCTGGGTGTTATGTCCTTCTCCCACTTTGCTCCACTGGTCTGTGGCCCTGCCTTCCTGAGGGCTGCCTTCTGCCCACGCCTGTTGTCAATATCTCATTAAAATAAAAGGAAGTGCAATTAAAATAATAAATAGGTTCTAACCACTATCGATTGCTCTTTAAATACCTCGGAAGGGCTGGGAGCGAGCCAGCTGCGGCTGGGAATTCACTGGGTGCTGTGTGATTTCACCAGCCCTCCTAACGCTCCCTCCCTGGCGCAAGCCCCCATGCAGAAGGGCGAGTCTTGCACTTGCTGGTGGGGCCTTTAATTCAATGGTGCCCTGCTGGTGTTGGTCTCCACTTAGTGGCTGCAGGCTTATCTTTGCAGGGAGGGAGGGAGGGTGAGGGGAGTGTTGGGGGTCTGTGCCTGTGTGTGGAGGACAGGTGGTTACAATCTAGAATCCCAGGGCTGGAAGAGATCTCAGGAGCTGAGTCCGACCCCCTGCCCAAAGCAGACAAACCCCAACTAAACCATCCCAGCCAGGGCTTGGTCAAGCTGGGACTTAAACATCTCTAGGGATGGAGATTCAGCCCCCTCCGTAGGGAACCCAGCCCAGGGCTTCCCCACCCGCCTAGGGGAATAGTTTTTCCTAATATCCAACCTAGACCTCCCCCACTGCAACTGAGACCATTGCACCTCGTTCTGCCATCTGCCACTACTGTGAACAGCCCCTCTCCATCCTCTTTGGAACCCCCCTTCCAGAAGTTGAAGGCTGCTCTCAAATCCCCCCTCACTCTTCCCTTCTGCAGACTAAACAAGCCCAAATCCCTCAGCCTCTCCTCATAAGACATGCGCTCCAGCCCCCTCATCATTTTTGTTGCCCACCCCTGGACCTCTCCAAGGTGCCCACATCCTTTCTGTCACAAGGAGGCCAGAATTGCACACCCTACTCCAGATGTGGCCTGTTGTCGTGGTCAGGTTCCTGTGGTGGGGGTGGTTGTGGTTCCTGTTTCCGGCCTGGGTGGGCATACTGACAAAGGGGCCACACACTTTCTTGGGGGCAGTGATGGGATCCCAGGCTGGAGCAGCAGGGCGCCCCGTTCCCTTACCTCAGGAGCAGAAAGCCAGGCAGGAGGCAGTCTGGGGGGTGTTCTAGGGAAAGGGCCCTATAAGAGACGTGGGAGTGTCCACCACCCGAACTCTCCCTGTCCACCACCCAGTGGCACCTTCCTCCGCGCTGTGATGATCCCATCCACCTTACCTCAGTTCACATCTGTGCTGATTCCAGACCTGGCTTTCCGCCCTGACTGTCCTCCCTCTCTCTCTCTGCTGTTAGCTCTCCGCAGTGCGTTTTGGGGTGAATAATTTGAAAGACACTTGAGGGCTGTGGTGGAGAATTGGCTGAACATGAACTTCCAGGGTGACTATGGCCAGAAGAGCTCCAAGCCTGGGATATAGATACGGAGGAACCTCAGGAAGGAGCAGAGACTATTCTATCCCTACCTTTGGCCCGGCTGCGACAGCTGCTGGAATACTACGCCCAGGATCGGTACCCACGATTGAAGAAGGATGTTGGTAAATCGGAGAGGGTTCTGAAAATAGCCCCAATGATGGCTGAGGGGTTAGAAAACCTGCCTTAGAGTGATAGACTCAAAGTGCACAGTCTATCTAGCTCAGCAAAGAGAAGGCTAAGAGGTGACTTGGTTACAGCCTATCCATATCTACCTGCAGAGCCACTGTTTAGTAATGAGCTGTAGCCGAGAAGGGTCTAACACGATCCAGTGACTGGAAGCGGACACGAGACAAATTCAGACTGCATGGAAGGTGAAGTATTCATGGTGGGAGCCAGGAACCATAGAACCAATTTGCAAGGGATGTGGGGGAAAAATCACTGGGAGTTCTTTGGGGGCAGCTGTTGAACGACCATAGAGGACCACAACGGTCCCATAAGACCTTGGTATTTATGAATCTAGGGACAGAGTAAAGCAGGGAGGTGGGCAGGTTAATTGTAGGAAATTCAGGGAGCTGACTACACTCCTATGCACTAGTAGCTATGAGTGATACCCAGCAGCTGATACCCAAAGAGGTCAGGATGGTTTGGAAATGATGCACAGAGAGGGAGACTGGAGACCTTGCAGTAGCACCACACACTTGGGATAATAATAATAAAAAATGGAGATTGCCTATCTCCTAGAACTGGAAAGGACTGTGAAGGTTCATCAAGTCCAGTCCCCTGCCTTCACAGCAGGACCAAATTCCATCCCTGACAAATTTTTGCCCCAACTCCTTAAATGGCCTTCTCAAGGATTGAACTCACAACCCTGGGTTTAGCAGGCCAATGCTCAAACCACTGAGCTATCCCTCCCCCCTTCTCCAGCACCACCCAGCAGGGAAGAGATGGGACAGGGCCCAGTTGTGCTCCTCCACTCAGCTTCTCCTGCTCCCTTGAGTGCTCGGGGAAGAGCTGTAAGGGAGACAGATCTGGGAGGCGGCTTTCAGAAAGTCTGGGCTGAGAGAACTGGGCTGAAGCCCCATCTGGGGCCTCTCCTGTTTTTCTGTCTGGTTATAGTCACGCATTCCCTAGTGGCCATCACGCTCCCATGCCGCCGTGACTAGGTTGCCAGGTGTCCGGATGTCGCCCGCACAGTCTGTTATTTCTGGCCCCTGTCCGATGAAAAACCCAGAAAGTACCAGACATGTAAAATGTCCAGTTTTCTGTTTTTCTTGGACAGAAGGCTGGCACATCTGGTGTGGGCGGGGGGATGTCAGGAGAGTCTTAAAGGCACCGCAACCTTTTTTTGTTCTCCCGTTTTTTGGTTTTTTTGCTCAACCAAGTTTTCCTGCCACGTTCAGGATTTTGTGTGAAAGGATCTGGCAAGCCTAGTAGTGACCCTGCCGGCTGCAGTCCTCGGAGTCATTCCCCCACTTTACACCGCAGCAAGCCATTTGAGGGATGCAGTGGTGTCAATCATGGTAGGCCCGGCCTCCCAAAGGCGGGACTTCCTGGCACAGTCATATCCAAACCTTCATTGATTCAAGGTGGATAGAAAGGGGGAGGGAGGGGTTGCATAGAGTCCAGAGGCTACCAGGCATTAGGAAACTAATGCTCCCATTGTGATGTCACCTGCATTCACTTTCAGTGCAAAATGGGTGCGAGAGGTCTGATATATTGATCTCACTAATGATACCCGACCCCCAGAGCAGAGGTGTAGGCCAGGGGGAGGGAGCCAAGGCATAGAACACCCTCCGCTCCACCTCCTCCCTCTGCAACGTTATTAATCGCCCACCCCTTATTTTTCTCTAATGTGCGCCTGCCACCACTTTATTCATGAAGATTTGCATTGATTTTGCCATAAAACGTTATGAATTCTGCTTGTGGAAAAATAACATTGATCCTTCTGCCTCTAAATTTGTCTCCCTGCTGCCCGGTCCCTTAATGGCTTTCTCCAAGATTTACACTGGGGATTTCTGGGATGTGGGGTTTCTCCTCCTTTCTATACTGTTGTTTCTGCCTTTGGACAGTTTGTTTTTCTGTAAGGTCACCAGGGGGGGCCTGATCCTCCGTTACCGCACACCTCGTGGGCCCAATCCATGGTCACTGCACCTCATTCTCAGCTACCCCACGGTCTCTATACACCAGCCTGGCAGCGTAAGGCACCCTGAGGTGGACCTAAGGCCTGGTGAGAGGCAGTATCTTCATGTCAACGAGAATGTGCCGACAGCTGCTATCGTGGCCAACAACCTGGGGACTGAACCTTGGACTTCCAGAGCTAGGAGCAAAACAGGCGCTAGCACAAACTAAAGGACGAACTAAACTCATCACCTCCAGCGTTCAGTGCAGAGGCAGACTGGTAACACACCACTGGGGTATTTATGCTGGTGGAAAGTGAGTATCAACCACTCCTGTTCCTTTCTCCCCCCTTTGCACTGAATCGGGGCACCATTACTGGGGGTCGGAGTGAGTGACTCCACAACCCCGTGCGCCAGGTTGCAATCCCAGGAGCAGGGAGCCGGCCCCAAGGCAGAAAAGACACGGCTTTGGGGTGAGTGCAGGGTAGGCTCGCTCTCCAGCCCTTCTGCACCGGACTGGGACTAGGGGCGTGGCGTGGGGGCAGAGGGGCAGCTATGGGTGCACAGTGCCCCCTTGGCACCCATTGAGTCAGGAGGCTTGACACCGGGGTACGCTGGGCAAGGCAAGAGGGAATTGGACGCAAAGGTCTGAATTCTCCTTCACGTTCCACGCCCCTTTGTCCCCTTCTGGCTGTGAGGGGGAGAGTCTGGGCCTAATGCAGTTCCGCTGGCAGAGAACACACCCCAGGCAGGAGGCCGAGGGACAATCCGGAGCCTCTCTCAGCACTTTCCCTGGGTATTAGATCCTCCTTTTCTGCCTGAGACACAGCAGGGGAAGGGGAGACAGACGGCCATGCTGTGCCCCGTACCTGATGGGGGACAAATGGGAGACCCCTTCCCTCGAGAAAGAGAGCTGATGGGGGACAACATAAGAACAGTGGCCAATGCCAGGTGCCCCAGAGGGAGTGAACCGAACAGCTAATGATCAAGAAATCTCCTTCCTGCCATCCATCTCCACCCTCTGACAGAGGTTAGGGACACCATTCCTCACCCATACTGGCTAATAGCCATTAATGGACTTACCTCCATGAATTTAATTAGTTCTCTTTTAAACCCTGTTATAGTCCTAGCCTTCACAACCTCCTTAGGCAAGGAGTTCCACAGGTTGACTATGTGAGAGCAATTCAGGATTGCTGCCCTCCCTCCACCCCAGCGCACACTCCGGATGTTCCTAGCTGGTGGGGTGCTCCTGGGCCACAGCATGGGATGTTAAACATGCTTCAGCGCCCCCCCTTCTTTTTTTTTTTTTTGCTTAACTTTGGTCTCCCCCCCTCTTTTTTCCCTCAACAGAATTTTTCCTGGTGTTTTTTTTCCCCCGGGCGAGGGAGGATGTTCAGTATTTTTTAAACCGTCTGGCAACCCTACTTTTCCTCTGCAGGCTCCTGTGTAAATCTACTCTGGTACCTTCACTGCTACACAAGAGAGCCCCTTGGCAGAGGCGTTTGCCGCATCCGGTGGCTCCTCAGTCCGACATAACCTGTCATGCTGAGCACATCTGTATATCAAACCTATGAGACAGCAGGCAAATCCCATGCGAAATACTGCAAAATTGGTTGGTGGCTTTATATACTGGGCGCCAGAGCGGCACCAGGTGCAAACCGGCCGCACTATTGATTTCAAAGGCGCGCTGCCGACTGACATCAGCAGGGGAATCGGTCCCCGCTTCTGTATTTGTCACATGTCTCTGACAGGCCAGCGCGACAGGCCTTGCGGAACAGCGGAGAACACACACCTGATAAATCAAGGTGCGCGTTTCCCTGTGGGAGAGCCATTGGCAGGAAGGCAGCGATTGCTTTCAGCCAGCCTCTTCCAGGAGCAGCCATTGATGCATACGGCAATGCTGGGCCAAAACACGCTCTCTGGCGTAAACCACGCCTCACTGGTTGATTTCAGTGCCTGAGTGAGACACAGTATGAAGGTCTGAATGGGCTTTGCTCACAGAGCACGGCTCGCTGCTAGCATGGCGCAGCTCACCGGACAAGAGGCAGTGTAGCCCAATGGCTAGGACCCAGGAGACCTAGCCCGTCTACTGAGTTTGTGTGTCATTTGGGGCAAATCATTACGAGAGACTGGACTAGATGATCTCTTGAGGTCCCTCCCCATCCTAGGATTCCCTACCTTACTATTTGTCTACAGCCTATTAAAATAGTAGATTCTTTGTGGGCTGTCAGGAGGCTGGGCCACAGGTGGTCTGGCCTAGCGGTCAGAGAAGGAGTCAGAGAAGAAAAAGGGAGACAAGGCACAGAACCAGATTACCTGGAATCAGGGAACGCAGGAATAGGCTGTTTCTGAGGCAGGAGCAGGAGCAAGGCTGGAACAGGGCTTGGGGTGAGTCAAAGAAACCCTGAGTGTGTGCAAAACTGCAGCAAACCAGTTTTCAATCCCAGCAGCCTTCTTCAGCCAATCAGGCAAGGCAGGCCATTGGGCACACTCATTTGGCTATCAGGAGACTGAATGGGAGCAGGTGGGAGGGGGAGGGGATGCCTTACACCTCATATGGGCTCAGATTGTCTAGATATATACACAGCACCAAGCTCAATGGTGCCAGACCAGGTGTGTTACCAGACTAAAAATAATAAGCAGAGCTGAGAAAAACTCTGAAGTTCCATTTCACACTTGATTTTAAAAATCTGGCCCCATTCCAAACTGGAACAAAAATGGAAACATGTGAATCTCTGCACAGAAAACTTCCAAAGAACAACTGCTTTGGGGTGGCCTGGCATAGTTCCTTTTGAAAAAATGGAAACGTGCCAGTTCTGACTCTTAAAAAGTTCTGTATTGCTCAGACAAGATCTGCTACAGTGCAAAGGGAAAAAAAATAATCAAAACAAAAAGCAGTTTCAGAATGGGGGAAAAAAAAATCAAACCCCTGACGTTCCAGAAACTGCCAAAACGAGATATTTGGATTTTGTCAGACCCTTCTGTCTAGTTTTCTTCCTAAATGAAATGTGGGTGAAAGCAAGCTGATTTTTCAAAGCATTTCTGTTTCAAATCCGCTGCACGTGCAAGGTCCTTCGGCAATGCCCCAGAGAAGCAGCGAGGATAGAATAGCATCCCTAAAAACCTCACCCACCCAAAAAAATACTTTTGGTGCCTGTCTACCCCATTGTTCCAGGCTCTCCTTCTGTCTCTTATCTGGAGTCTGCTACAGGGGCCAGCAAGAGGGACTGAGATACCTAAAGGTGCAGCTAGGTGCCTAGTGCGATTTTTTAAAAGCGTTGAGCTATCTAGGTCCCATTGAGTTAGTTAGGAAGCTAGTAGAATTGTCATGTGCCTAAGCACCTATCTACATTGCAGGTGCCTGAGACCATCAAGAACCCGACCTTCAGTCCTTTCAAATAAGCTGTGGCGAATGATGCTGCTCCAGGGCTTACTGGCAGAAGACCCGCTGGCTCGCATGATGTTCCTCCATTGACTCTACTGATTTTGAGCCCGATCCTGCAAAACCATGTGCCACGCCTCGCCTGTGGACATCCATAGGAGTATCCGCCTGAGCATGTGCAGGATCGGGCCCTTTCAGCCCGGCTTCGAATGGCCTTATTCTAACGGCTCCTGGGGTGAGCCTTCTGTTCTCTCGGCACGAGGCCTAAGAGCATGAGCCTGGTTTAAATACAGCATCTATCACTGTGGATCAATAGCACTCGGTGTTACTTAATGGGCTGGATGCTGGCTTGCTGTAGAATCATCTGTTAAAAATGTATCACCACTGCACTTTCTAATGTGCATTATGATAAGTTATTAATGCGCCCGGCTGCATTTATTAATATTTTTTTGAAATATTGATAAAGCTTTTTATAAATGGAAGCCTCGTGCCGAGCCTGGCACAACAGGCGTGGGACCGCGGGCTCTCAGCTCTTTTCCATGGGAACCGGCACCTCCTTTCTCTTTCATCTTCTTGTTTTCAGCAAGCGAATCTGAGCTTCTGACTGACAGCTGTGGAAATTGGCACCGGAAATTGCTGCACCGAGGTGGTAGCATTGCCAGCGGCTTCCCCTGCAGCTCCCACGACGTGGTTGGGGGAGAGGGGCTTGTGCGGCTAAGCTGATAAATACCCAACCGGGACGGCAATAAAAACACTCAAGACACCCAGGGTGGCTACTGAAAGGAAGGCAAGGCTACGACATCTTCTACAACGAAGCCCTCAGTCTTGGCTGAGGCTCCCCCAAAAATTATAGCCCATTTGGGTCAATTTCATGATCCTATTTTAAAAATCATAAATTTTGTGACAAGGAGCAAGTCCTGTAGCACCTCGGAGACGAACACATATATATGCATAGTACCGTGCGCTTATGTGGGCAACACCCACTTCCTCAGATGAGCAGGGTGAAGACAGAAAGAACTGGGCTTGTTTAGTTTAGAAAGGAGAAGACTGACAGGGGACATGATAGCGGCTTTCAGGTATCTAAAAGGGTGTCACAGGGAGGAGGGAGAAAACTTGTTCTCCTTGGCCTCTGAGGATAGGACAAGAAGCAATGGGCTTAAACTGCAGCAAGGGAGGTTTAGGTTGGACATTAGGAAAAACTTCCTAACTGCCAGGGTGGTTAAACACCAGAATAAGTTGCCTTGGGAGGTTGTGGAATCTCCATCTCTAGAGATATTTAAGAGCAAGTTAGATAGACAACTAATAGGCTGGAGCGGCTTGAAGCCAACTGCGGCAGCTATCGCCCTAGGTGGAAGGCGTAATCGGAGCTCCCACCTGCTCAGCCGTGAGTGACCGTGATGTCAGCGGCACCCTAGACAACTGCCTAGTCTCACGGGTCACCCCTGCTAATAGGGATGGTCTAGACTGGGTCCTGCCGTGAGGGCAGGGGACTGGACTCGATGGCCTCTCGAGGTCCCTTCCAGTTCTAGTGTTCTATGACTCTAGGATTTGTTCATCTCTAAGCCCTGGTCTACATTAGGGCTCCATTTCAAAATAACTCCCTGTTGCCGGGAAGTTCCCTTGTACCTTACCCAGGCACAGTTGCACTCCAGGGCATCACGCCCCGAATCTCCTGCAACACAGATATGTTTATACCCCGAAGCCCCTCTTCCCCGGGCAACACGTCTCCCGGCCAGAGTCCATAGTGGACGCCCCCTTCACTGGGGAAGTGCAGCCTAGCAGCTGGAGTCTCTATGAGCACCCCCTTCACCAAGGCAGTGCAGCCTAGTGGCCAAGTCAGTAGTCCAGATATAGTGGCCCCATTGGGGAATAATGAGGTGGGGTAGGGAGACCCAGCCCCTCCCTCTCCACCAGGTCCCAGCCCAGGGCCTTGTCAGTGGTGGGCGTGTCCCGCCACTAGCTCAGCGGGGAGTCCGTCCGAAACACACTAAGCTCTCAGGGACTCCACTTCCCTACCCTGGGCTACTTCTATCCAGTCCAGGATTGCCAGAGTCTTCCCCACCTTCGTCCTCCGAGCCAGGCCCTGCCATGGCCAGTCAGTCTTTGCTGGCTGGCCTCTGCTGTGGCGTCCACCGTCCGCTCCTCTTCTGGTCTGGAAGCCTCCCTGGCCAGTCCCTGCTAGCTGGCCTCTCAAGCAGCTCCCCTGCAGGAACTCAGGCAGTACATCCTTCCTCCTCAGCAGCCAGCCTAGACTGAGCCTCCCTCTAGGATTTTATACCTGGGCTGCAGTCTGAGCATGCCCAGCAGGGCTGCAGGGGAGGGGCTTCTCCCACCAGGTGAGCCTGGCTAGGTTCAGCTGTCCCAGCGTACGCCCCGTCACACACCCACGCCCCCCAGTTGAATTTATAAGCAGAGCATCCACACTACCACGCCCATGATTTCAAAATAACAGGCCGCGGAATTCGAACTCTGTACTCCTGCTTTTCCTCAGGAGCAACACTAATACCAAAATTATTATTCAAAATAGCAGTAATGTGGATGCCCTGGTGCCGTTATTTCAAAATAACTACTCCTCAGAGTAATTTGAACTATTTACTCCCTAGCACTTCCTGGGACTCCAAGTCCAAGATAGCGCGTCCACATTAAGGGAGCCTGCCTCGGACTAATTTCGAGACTTCCCTGTAGTGTGGACATGCTAGTTTGAATCAGGTACCCTGATTTCTGCACTGCTGCTGGCAGCAGTGCTGCCTTCAGAGCTGGGTAGCGGTGGCTGCTGGCCAGGACTCCAGCTCCGAAAAGAGAGTTGCTGCCAGCAGCAATGCAGAAGTAAGGATGGCAGGGTATGGCCGCCGTGACCTCTGCCCTGCTGCTGGTGTGGCACCACCTTTAGAGCTGGGTCCCTAGCCAACAGCCACGGCCATGTGGCTGCCCAGCTCTGACGGCAGCACAGAAGTAAGGGTGGCCATATCATGACCCTCCTAAAATAACCTTGTGACCCTCTCGGCAACTCCCCTCCCCTGTGAAATCTCTAGAGCATTGGGGAAAAGCACGCGAAGGACCAGATTTCATGGGCGGAGGCTGGGTTTCATGGACCATGACGCATTGTCCCTGGCTGTGAATTTGGAAGGGCCCTCGTCACGAGGAACTCAGTGGGGAATATAGCAGCCTCATTGTGAATGAGGCCCAGCTCCGCCCCTTCTGCCTGAGGCCCCACCCCTTCCAGGAGCATGAGCCATTGCTCCCCAGAAAACAACTGGCCCTTCAATCACTCCAAAAAGTGACCCCAGTGGAGCTGACAGCCTCGCCAGGTGCCTAGGCAAGGTAGAGAGGAGGCTGGCCCATGCTCCTGGAATGGGGGGGGCCTCAGGCAGAAGGGGCGGAGCTGGGAGCAGCCAGCCCTTTGCACTGCCTGGAGCGTGTGGTGTGGTGATCCGACAGCGATGAAAAGGGCCCTTGGCTCTAGGCACCACCACTGCTGCTGATCGGGAGCCCAAGACCCTTTTAAATCACCTGGCCCCAGAAGGCTGGTGCCTCTTTTGTCCACCCAGCCCCCATCAGCAGGCCTGGGTGACTTTTATCCATCCACCGCCCATAGCACATGTCCTAACTCCCCAGGATTGAACATGTTCTGCTGCATGGGAGCATGTGTGTGCTTGGAAGGTGTGAATGAGTCTCCAAGACACTTCAGAAGGTCTCATTTCATGGCCAGATGCCCAGAATCTGCACCAGGCTCTCTATGATACCAGGTATCCCACCTGGCTTCCAAGCAGCCCTACTGGAAGTCTCCTCTTCCTAGCTCCCATGTGTGAGACCAGTGGCCACAGCACTGCAGAGAAGGTGGAGAAGAGACAAATTCTTGGCTACAGCCATTGGGGAGTTCCTTATGATGCCCACAGCAGCAGCACTAAGCCCCTGAACTCGGCTGGCAAGACACAGTCCAGAGAAACGAAAAAATAACCCCTAGAGCCGAAAGGGCCATCGTAGTAAGTTCACAAACATTTTCTGGAAGTTCTCCACACGTCAATTTCTAAATCTCCCCCTTTTAAAAAAAACCCAAATAAATCAAGCCCCCTGCCGCCCACTGAAAAAAAAAAAAGCAGTTGAAGCCACTTTTTCAGGTCCCACCAGTCTTTCTCCCCTGCCTCTTTTTTTGTTATGACTCTATGCTTAGGTCTACACTAGACCACGCAGGTCGGCTTAAGGCATACCATCTGGCCACGCAAAACATGTAGCTGCAGCTGGCTTACCTTAAGCCGAGCCGTCACAGCGTCTACACTGTGGGAGGCCGACAAGAGTACACGTCCCGTCGGCTTCCCTTGCTCCTCGCAGAATGAGGGGTACAAGATGCCAGCAGGGGCTGCCCTCAGCGTTCGATTTGGGGGTTTACACCAGACCCGCTAAATCAAACGCTAGAAGATCGACCTCAGGAGGGTCGGTCTTCTCCATAGTGTAGCTATGCCCTGAAAGAGGTGAGGAACAAAACCAGAACAAATGAAAATCTTTCATTTCTTGGTTCTTTCTGTCAAAACAATTGGGAAATTTCAGAAAAACAATTTCTCTCTCTCTCTCTCCCTCTGGGTATGTCTAGACTACAATTCTCTGCCGACTGAGGCATGTAAACTAGGCTACCCGACATAGTCAAAGAAGCCGGGATTTAAATATCCCCGGCTTCATTAAAATAAACATGGCCGTTGTGCGGTGCCAGCTCAGCTGATCGTCGGCACAGCGTGCGAGTCAAGACGCAGATCGGTTGACAGGGGAGGCATAAGGTAGCGGTCAACAAAGGCTTCCCCTGTCGACCGATCTGCATCTTGACTCGGGCGCTGTGCCGGATCAGGGCAGCGGCCATGTTTATTTTAATGAAGCCAGGGATATTTAAATCCCCACTTCATTGACTATGTAGGGTAGCCTAGTTTACATGCATCTGTCGGCAGAGGCATGTAGTCTAGACATTCTCTCTCTCTCTCTCTCTCTCTCTCTCTCTCTCACACACACACACACACACACTCACTCTCTCTCTCTCTCTCTCACACACACACACACACACACACACACATACACTCAAAGTTTGTTTCAAAAAATTTGTGCTGTCTGGATCTTAGCAAACTTGGCTCTGAGGGTTTAGCTGCAGGCTCGGGTCTAATGTTGCTGGGGAGACAAAGGGGGCACTCTCCCCAAAAACAATCTTTAAGGGTCCCCAAAATGAGAAAGACCCAAATACTTTCAAAGCTACCCAATATTAAACAGTGGCAGCGACAAGAACAAAATACTGACACAGTAGCCAAATTTTAAACACTTAAAAACCCCTAACCCTAACCCCTTTGTATAGATTTTGGGGCAAACACCTTCCCCCCCCCCCACCTCGTGGGCGCAGCAGTGATCTGGCTGCTCCCCTTAAAATCCAATAATATAAAACCTCTGCTGGCCAACAAACAAACGCTGCCGCCCTGGAAGACAGAAGATTTTCCAGGGGTCTAACTAGCCCTGGAACTCCGGGAAGCCCAGGCGCTCTCTGCATCTTGTGTGGGGGAAGCAGCAAGAGAGTGCTTGTCCTCACCAGTTTGCATCCCTGATATCTCCCCCCTTCTGAACATTTCAGGCTGCGGAAGGCGGCATGTGAAACTGAAGATGCACAAAGAGGATCGATATCTTCTCTGAGCTCCGTTGATCACTGTTACTAATTTGGCATTTATATGCACAAACTGTTCACTTTCCAGCAATACCCCCCAAGAACAAAAGGGGAGGGAAGAAAATGGAGTAAAACAAAGTTCTGGTTTCTGGGGCTGCCGCATTTGTTTGTTTCCAGCAGGTGTGTTACGTTATTGGATTTGAAGGGGAGCAGCCAGATCATTGCTGCGCTCACGGGGGGGGGGGGGGAGGGGGGCAGAGGGTTGCCCCAAAATCTACACAAAGGGGGCCATGTGAGGTGTCAAATGAAACCTTATGTTCTACTGATTCTGTATATGCTACTCATGTACGTGTGTGATGTCTGTATGTTGAGTTATGAATATGGACTCTGGGCTTGTACTGTGAGTGCTCTCTGCCTGGGACAGAGCGATGGGCCTGGGCTGCCTGTTGTAAAGAAGGGTTGTTCAGTCAATGACTGTGCTAATTAGCAGGGCCCCAAGGACCATGGCTCTCCAGGTGCCCAATACACATCTGAGGAATGCACCTGGAACCCAGCAAACCACTCAGTATCTAGTAGCTGCTGGCAGGGGACACAGGGATGGGTCACTTGACCATGTGACCCGCTCCAGCTTGGAAGGTACCAGGGATGGATATAAAGTGCCATGAGGTAGACTCCATCCTGTCTTCAAGTTTGCTCCTGATCCCAGATGCAGCCTTGCGAGGGACAAAGAGCCGGGAAGGATTGCTGACCCATCCTGATATAGGACGTACACCAGAGACTTCTAAGCTAGCAGTTTGTAACATCTCTGCTGAGCACCTGCATCAAGAACTTGGTGATTGGTGCATGTGATGTATTCTCCTTAACAACCTGACTCTCAACCTTTTCTTTCCTTTAGTAATAAACCTTTCGATTTTAGATTCTAAAGGACTGGCCCAGCGTGATCTTGTGGGTAAGATCTAAAGCGTAAATTGACCAGGGCTCTGTGGCTGGTTCTTTGGGACCGGGAGAACCCGTTTGGGGTAGGTGAGATTGGGTTCTAGAACACCTCACCTGTGTGTAGGCCCGGAGCTGATTGTGGCACAGGGAAAGCTGGGGTGTCTGAGGGGTTTTGTTTGTGAGGCTTCCTGCTGGCCGGATTGGCAGCCGGAGCGCTCGGTGGGACTAGTTTGTGGCCTATTTGGAAACAGTCTCCAGTCTGGGGCTGTAAGCAGCCCTGGTTTTCAGCACTTCGCCCTGAGCGAATGCCCTCAGCGGTGTCCAGACCCAGCCCGGTCCGTCACTGGAGGGAAGGAGGAGGCAGACTTAGTGCTCAGGTCACATCTCCCAAGGTTCACATGGGGAGGCCAAAATCCAAATCCGGGTCCTAATTATAGAATCATAGAATCCCAGGGCTGGAAGAGACCTCAGGAGTCATCGAGTCCAGTATCCTACCCAAAGCAGGACCAACCTCAATTCAATCATCCCAGCCAGGGCTTTGTCAAGCCAAAACTTAAACACCTCTAGGGATGGAGATTCCACCCCCTCCCTAGGGAACCCAGCCCAGTGCTTCACCATCCTCCTCGGGAAATAGTTTTTCCTAATATCCCACCTAGACCTCCCCCACTGCAACTTGAGCCCATTGCTCCTCATTCTGCCACCCGTCACCACTGAGAACAGCCTCTCTCCCTCCTCTTTGGAACCTCCCTTCAGAAAGCTGAAGGCTGCTATCAAATCGCCGCTCACTCTTCTCTTCTGCAGACTAAATAAGCCCAAATCCCTCAGTCTCTCCTCATAGGTCATGTGCTCCAGCCCCCTAATCATTTTGGTCACCTTCTGCTGGACCCTCTCCAATGTGTCCACATCCTTTCTGTAGTAGGGGGCCCAGAACTGGATGCAATACTCCAGATGTCTCACCAGTGCCGAATAACGGGGAATAATCATTTCTCTAGATCTGCTGGCAATGCTCCTCCTAATGCACCCTAATATTCCATTCACCTTCTTGGCTACAAGGGCACTCCATTGACTCGTATCCAGCTTCTCATCCACTGTAATCCCCAAGTCCTTTCCTGCCAAACTGCTGCTTAGCCAGTCGTCCCAACCTGTAACAATGCTTGGGATTCTTCCATCCCAAGTGCAGGACTTTGTACTTCTCTTTGTTGAACCTCATCAGATTTCTTTTGGCCCAATCCTCTAACCTGTCTAGGTCACTCTGGACCCTATACCTGCCCTCCAACATAGCTACCTCTCCCCCTAGTTTAGTGTCATCCGCAAACTTGCTGAGGGTGCAATCCATCCCCTCCTCCAGGTCATTAATAAAGATGTTGAGCAAAGTGGTTGGGGCACGCCACTTGAAACCTACCTCCAACCAGACATCGAGCCATTGATCGCTACCCGTTGGGCCCAACAATCTCGCCAGCTTTCTATCCATCTTACATGTATCCAGTCTGTCCTTCTTTAACTTACTTGGTTAACTATTGTCACAGCTGGGCTCTGGCTTAGCAAGGAAACAGAGTGAAACCTCCGAGATGAACTTTCCCTTTGTGACGTAGTGGGGGTACCTGGCTGGTTTCTATGCTGCTGGCTCTGGGGTAACCCCCACTGGCTGCCGTGGGTACCACGACCCAGCAAAACAGGATGAGTCACTATGCAAACCAGTGGCCAGACACCTCCCATGGAGAGGAACAAAGGAAGGTGGAATGCTGCTCTGGCTGGGGGGCAGGGCTGGAAGAGAGTTGGGTAGTTCCTGGCTGGAAGGCAGGGAAGAAGGAGCTGGGGAGGGGGGCTGGGACTCCCCTATCTCAAGGGGGGCACTGAGGCTGCTTAGCCCCAGTTCCTGTAACCAGATTACATCTGTGCTGTGCTGTGCTGGAGGAACAATAAACAACCTCCATTCTACTGGCTGGTGAAGTCTGTTCATGCCATTTCGGGGTGCAGGAGATGGGAAAATCCCGACGCGTCGTCACACCCTTCATTGTCAGAATTTTCACTTTGCAACTGTGGTAGGTTGGAACTAGGGTTTGGCCTGGTGAGGGGTTGGCGAGGAGACCCCCCCGCCAACAAACAGGAGGGAGTGGGAGGTGGGACGCGGGGGCAGGAAAGACCTCCTTTGATACAGGACAGTGTCGGTGAGCTAGGGAGGGAATGCCGCCTTTCAGAGGAAGTGTAAAACTGAGACCGCGTATGCTCATTAAAAGGGACAGCGCATCTGGTCAAGTGTGAGGGACGCCAGCAGGATGGAATAGCAGGAGGCAGCAGAGGTCAGGCCTGAGGTGACCAAGATGGCAGCGTGTACCTCTTTAGACTTTGCAGTCTGTTCCTGATCTCTGACGCTGCCCACACATTATTCTTTCCGGAGCCCACTTAACCTATCTGCCTCCGTCCCCGCAGAGCAGCCCCTGGCTGGAAGAGCTCCAGGGAAGGAGATTAATGAGTCCCCGAAATCCAGCTTTCGGCGGAGAACGCAGAGCTGAACCCATTGTCAGCATTCAAAGCAGCGCAGAACCCCCAGAGCAAAGCCAGGCGGGCGAGGAACTACTTTCGACACTCCATTCCTATAATGGCTGCAAAGGGAAGAGGTGCTCAGTCTGCCCGAACACCTTAGAGGTAATGGACCGTCGTTCCCAATCGAAAGAAGCCTCCTTGGGAGAATTAGAGGGTTTTATTGCTGTTTCCTACCAGCGAAGCTGCTCAAAGCGGCACTTCAGGAGCTAATGAAGGGGGGGATTGTTAAGGGCTAGGCTGGAGAATTCCGTGTTGAGTTCTGAAAGAAGTTCCGGACGGGAAGCAAATGAAAGGAAGAGCAGCAGTGGAGGGGTACTGTCAGGACAGAAGCGGAGCGTGCCTTTCCCTTCGTTTAACTAGACTGGGAGGAAAGAGATTTGCCCGGTAATGGATCAGCGCTCTCAAACTCAATCGCTAGGCAGCCATTCAAAAGCAATTTAGGACGAATGTATATCATTTAACAACACCCCGATTTGCTGTCTTAAGATACAGTTAAGCAGGATATTGCATTCCTGCCTTCTCCGTTCCCCGCACAGAGATGTGATCTGGGGGCATCTGCCAAAGGGGGATTATTTTTATTTGGCACTTCAAAACATCACACATCACTCAGAAAAGAAAAAAAAAAGACAAGCATGCTGGTGTGGTACCCCCAGCCATGTGCTATCCATGCATCCTACAGGGAAACTTGGCACAGTGAAGGTGCCCCATTAAGTCCTCCTCCATGGGACACTTCTCATTATGCCCCAGCTGGCATGATATTATTGCTTTCTGCCGCCCTCCAGGGTAGGGGGTGTACCAGGCGATGCTTACAGGTAACCGGTTAACCGGCACTGTGGGTGGGGAGCTGCTCCAGCCCAGACGGGTCACACCGTGGGCAGGGTGCAGGCTGGTTAACCGGTTAAACATATCATTGGACCGGTTCACATTGTAAAGGGGATTTTGCATCCCGACTCCAGGGGAGCAAGAGACACATGCCCAGTTAATGCCACTAATACTTGCAGGAGATGGATATTCAACGCTTGGGCAAAGGCAAAACTTGGCCAACAAGCTGGCTGTGTCCAACCGCCCTGTGTCCAGGGGAGGGAAGAACTGGTTTAAATCAGTGATACCATGGCAGGTCCAGGAGGCAAGGTTTAACAGACCAGCTCACCAGAGATGGGCGACACACGCCTGTGCCACGCTACGCGTAGGGCCAGAGGTCAGTGGTGGGCAGCCTGTGGCATGCGGCCCATTGGGGTTCTAGTCCCACTCTGCCCTCCCCCCCCCAAGCCTGAACGTCACGAATCCGCCTTTCACAGTCCTCCGAAAGTGCTGGGAGCGGGGGGAGGAATAGGAAGTGCAGGGCTCCGGTGTCCCTGTGCGCAAGAGGCGTGGGGGCCGGGGGTGCATGGGCCGCAGGTGGAACCCCAATAGGCCGTCTGAGGGCCGCAGCTTGCCCACCACTGCATTTCAATCTTGTGGGCCACCGAGACAAAGGAGACCACTCATGTGGCCCACCCACTAGCCTTGGCTGCCCATGGCGGCCGGGGGGTCTTAACTCTGAGGCAGCTCTGGAAGGGAGACAGGTGTGGGGAATGATGGGGGTAGCTCTGCAGGCTTACATTTTAACAGTGACCTGTGATTTTAGGTGCCTCGGGGCTGAAGCAGCCCTCAAAGGGGCCTGATTTTCAAGAGGGTGAGGGGTAGGCCCTTTTTGCAAATGGAGTCCTTTTAAGGGCCCCACACTGGCTCCTCTCAGGACTCCGCAAACAGGGAGACGGGCAGGTTAAAATGGCCAAGGGCAGGGGGAATATTTCATCAGCCAGTCTCCGTGGAAGTCACTCCGAAGCTGCCTCTCTTAGGCGTGGCGGCGGGAACCGCTGTGCTTTACCTGGGCTAGTGCCAAGGGCTGGGTGGCTGGTGGGCATTACAAACCCTCTGGCACACACTCAGCGAGCAGGACACCGACTTGCCCAAGGCCACCCAGCAGCAGGGGTGTGAGTAGATCCTCAGCCCGTGCAGCCCGGCTGCCATGCCTAACGTGTGCCCCATGCAGGACCCCGGCTTGATTGGCACCACCAGCTAACGACTGGTCCTAACTGGGGCAGCAGCTCTAACTGACACGCCGAGGAGTGGACATGGAAGCCTGAGCGACGCTTAGTCACGTTACCTCAGACTCCGGTCCATAGTGTCAAACCATGTGATACCTTTATGGGCCCAGCAGAGACACCCAGGAGGGGGAAGTCAGTACACGAAGGGCTCGCCTCCCTCCCGCCCTCCAAACCCAACTCAGGGCTTATCTACGAGGCGAGGGATGGCCCAGCAAGCGCCGCTGTAGCTTACCGCACACGTGGGCCCTGCTACCACGCGGTAAACGTCCCGCAGCGCAGCTGGGTGTATTGCCGCTGGAAAGCCGCACGCCAGGCCTTTTGCTGCGCTGGATCAGTGACCGCTCCGCAAGATGGCATGTTGCAGAATCACACCCTGGTCTGAGAGTCATACCCAGGCTGGGACCTCCTAGCTGCTGGTCAGTTTGTGCCGGACTCTCCTGTTCCTAGACAGGAGCAGGCAAAGCACAATCAGAGACATGGAACAGAGATGCTCCATAGACCTCGGGCTGGTGCAGCATCTGGTATCTGCCTCCCGCCTCCCCGGATCCCACATACCTCCCTCTCTTCCCCGTTCATATCATCTTTGACACGCAGGCTCGCACGCGCCGGTGACAGAGTGACAGGGGGTATGAAAGGCAGGCGCTGCGAGCGCTTTGCTGCTTCGAGACTGTAGCTCCCCAGCTCCCTCCCGCTTGCAAAAATATAATCACATTATAATTATAAGTTAATTAAAGCAGAAGAGATCAAAGCCACTTTAGACAGATTAATGATACGATGAGTGCCAGAAATTTCTCTGTTTTATGTATTAACCACATTGTCGTCTTCTCTTTCGCTCTTCTCCCTCTTTTGTGTTTGCCAGGCAGCCTTTCATTCCCCGCTCTCTTTCTCTGCCTCACTTGATGAATGAAGGATTTGAAGACCTAACAGCTGTGGAGATTTGTGCAGGGAGGAGAGGAAACATTCAAAGGATTATCAGAAAATCAACATGCTTTAAAAAAATAGAGAGACAGGGAAATTGCAGGCACACAAATATAGACAAGCTCTTGGCAGAATTCAATTTTTTTTTAATAATTTTGACAGATAATATCGATCTTTATGGCTGAGCATTTTTCTATTTGTATTGATCTAAATTTTCACAGTTGTGCAAAATTAGGGGGTTGAGAATTTATTTTTATCACTGGAAATTTTCCCTGTTGTGGGAAATTAAAGACAATGGGGGAGTCAGACAATAATTATGTAATGACATTAAGCTTCAAAAAGCTAAAATTGTAGGACCATTAAAACGCAAATTGCCAGCATCACATGTCAAAATATACAAAGCAAATGGCCTTAAATCAGACTCTACTAAGTTCTCACGATATTTTGCCTCCCTGTAAATTTGGACTGTTATCGATGGAAACGTTTTGTGCCTCCATCTCTAGTGGGATCGACGTTTGCTCTCATACACTGATCAAAAATCTAATCATCCCCTCCCAAGCCCAAATGTATGGAAGGGCCCAAAATTAGGATCTGGAGTGAGAGGTGGGGTAGAAATGAGCTCTGAAATCAGGCCTGCAGATCAAGCCTGCTGGTGTCTCAAAGTGGGGATGTTTCTGCATGGGAGCCGTGATTCTTAACTCAGGTTTTTGGGTAGCACGCTGACTACAGTGATGTGGGGTCACATTCCCCCTAGATTTTCTCCTTGGTTTGGACTGAGCATGCTGAGTAACATGGTGCTTCACTCTGCCCCCCTCATCCCACAGGAAACTTGGGTCACACCCATGGGAAACTGTCTAGTAATTTCATCCAGACCGTAACGGGGTGGCCCCCTAGAGATAGCTCCAGGAGAAGATCTGCAATAGGGGTCTGGGCTATGGCCATAGGCAATCAGAACCTCCCCTCCCCACAGCACCCACCCTGTTCCCCTCCGGGGCGCTTGCTGCCAGCCAGAGCTTGTGGTCTAACTTTGCAGAGCTTGCAGAAATGACGCAGCGACTGGTGGGGGCAGGGGTGGGGAAGAAAGGGCAGTGGAGGGAGAGCCTTTCCTCTAGAACGCTTGTGACAGCACCATATTAATGGCCACGAGTCACTGCCACGCACCGTGAACCTGCCCCACGCCCGCCACGGCCCCCTCCCAGCAGGCACCCGCAGTGGCTCTCCAGAGTGCGGAAAGGACAGCAAATAAGACAGAGAGATAGGGGCACAAAAGCAGCTTTTCCAGCAATCAGAATGCAGGGGGCCGCATGGCACAGGCGAGGGAGAGCCGGGCGTCCAAATGCAGCCCCATTCCCAAACACTGTGTCTGTCCAGACCCCAGGATCTGTTCTTGGTGGCCCACCCTGTCAAACAGCTTCCTGGCCTAGTAATTCCTGCAGGCACCCTCTGTCCCAGCCGCCACTGCTGCGCCGGGCGTCAAAGGCAGCCCAACCCGCCTGTGCTGCTTTGCTTCTCCCCAGCCCGCCTCTGTGTGTGCAACCCACCGGTGAGCACGCTGGGTCCAACCCACAGAGGCATGGCTCTGTCACAGCGAGAGTGCAGCCTCCTCGCCCTGCCTCACTCCCCAGTGTGCTAACCAAGATGGCAGCTGTCGTGTGGGCTCCGGCTCCGGCTCCTTCAGGGGCCAACCCGCCGTGGGGCTTAGGGGCCCTTCCTTTGATCAGAGGAGGCAGGGGGCCTGCTCCCGGGTTAACACCTGTAACCCACGCACGTGCTGGGTGGGTCTGCTCGTCTGCTGGAGCTGCCTCTCTCACCTCCCAGGATGGCTGGGGGCTGTAGAGAACAAGGCACAAGGTGTTGCCTCTTTGAAGAGCTGCGCCGTGAGCCCAGTGAGCTGAGGTAAGTCAGCTGAGGAAAGCAAGGCCCAGGCAGGTGACAGGAGTGGCAGGATGGTGCCCTTGGGAGAGCTGCGCAATGGACTTAGTCATTCATGTTACAGTAGAGCAGCGGTTCCCAAACTTTTTGGCATCACGCCCCCCCTTTTTGATTTTTGAAAAACCCTCACACCTTCCCCCCCCCCAAAAAATAGCAACAAAACATGTTGAGCAAAAAAAAAAGGAACAGAGCGGGGCAGCAAAATGTGATGGGAGGGAGGCCGGGTCGCCTCGCGCCCTCCTGGAAGTTCTTCATGCTCTCCCAGAGCGGCATGGCTCCCAGTTTGGGAACCCATGCTGTAGAGGCTCCTCCAACCGAGGTCGGGGCCCTCTCATGGTGGGTGCTGTGCATACACATAGTAAGAGACAGCGGTCCTTGCCCCAAACAGCCTACAATCAAGAGAGAAAGAGAAAGAACAGAACCACAGAACCATAAAGCTGGAAGAGACCTCAGAAGGCCATCAAGTCCAGCCCCCTGCCCAAGGCAGGACCAATCCCAATTAAATCAACCCAGCCAGGGTTTGTCAAGCCGAGACTCAAACACCTCTAGGGATGGAGACTCCACTACTTCCCTAGGGAACCCATTCCAGTGCTTCACCACCCTCCTAGTGAAATAGTTTTTCCTAATATCCAACCTGGACCTCTCCCACTGCAACTTCAAACCATTGTTCCTTGTTCTGCCATCTGTCACTACTGAGAACAGCCTTTCTCCAGCCTCTTTGGAACCTCCCTTAAGGAAGTTGAAGGCTGCTCTCAAATCCCCCCTCACTCTTCTCTTCTGCAGACTAAATAGACCCAAGTTCCTCAGCCTCTCCTCGTAGGTCATATGCTCCAGCCCCCTAATCATTTTGGTTGCCCCCCGCTGGACCCTCTCCAATCCACATCCTTCCTGTAATTGGGGGCCCAGAACTGGACACAATACTCCAGATGTGGCCTCACCAGAGCGGAATAAAGAGGAATAATCACATCTCTGGATCTGCTGGCAATGCTCCTCTTAATGCAACCTAATATGCCATTAGCCTTCTTGGCTACAAGGACACACTGTTGACTCATATCCAGCTTCTCATCCACTGTAATCCCCAGGTCCTTTTCTGCAGAACTGCTGCTTAGCCAGTCAGTCCCCAGCCTGTAACTATGCTTGGGATTCTTCTGTTCCAAGTGCAGGATTCTACACTTGTCCTTGTTGAACTTCATCAGATTCCTTGTGGCCCAATCCTCCAATTTGTCTAAGTCACTCTGGACCCTATCCCTGCCCTCCAGCATATCTACCTCTCCCCCTAGCTTAGTGTCACCTGCAAACTTGCTGAGGGTTCAATCCATCCCCTCATCCAGGTCATTAATGAAGTTGTTGAACAAAACCGGTCCTAGAACCGAATCTTGGGGCACTCTGCTAGAAACGCATGAAGTACTTCAGCTTTCCCCACATCATCTGTCACTAGGTTACTGCCTTCAGCTAGTAGGGGCCCCACACCGTCTCTGATCACCTTCTTCTTGCTAACATGCCTGTAGAAACCTTTCTTGTTATCCTTCACATCCTTTGCTAGTTGCAATTCCAATTGCACTTTCGCCTTCCTGATAACTCCCCTGCATTCTCACGCTATACATTTATACTGCTCCCTATTCATCTGTCCAAGTTTCCACTTTTTGTAAGCTTTTTGTGCTTAAGTTCACCAAGGATTTCCCCCATAAGCCAATCCGGTCTCCTACCATATTTGCTTCTCTTGCTACGCATCGAGATGGTTTCTTTCTGTGCCTTCAATAAGGCTTCTTTAAAATACTGCCAGCTCTCCTGGGCTCCTTTCCCGTTCATGTTAACATCCCAGGGGATTCTGCCCATCAGGTCTCCGAGGGAGCCGAAGTCTGCTTTTCTGAAGTCCAAGGTGTGTATTTTACTACTCTCTTTTCTTCCTTTGGTCAGGATCCTGAAATCTACCATCTCACGATCACTGCTTCCGCTGACAGATGGGAAACTGAGGCACCGGACGATGACGTGGCTTGCTCAGGGAGCCTCTGACAGAGCTGGGAGTTGACCCAGTCCCAGCCTATCCATGTCCCATAAAAACGTTTCTCCCAGACCTGTGCCAAACCTCTCCTCCTAGACTGTTGGAAGTCCCCAAGATGAGGGATCTCTCAAGAGTCTCCAGGACAGGGCCGAAGGTTGTGCTCCAGTGTGAATCTCACCTTTCCTTCTCCATCCCCCACATGGAGATGCAATCCCAGTCTCTAAGCTGTGGAGGGGCCAGCGGCCTTCTGCATTTTGCCTCTTGGGGTTTTGCCTCAAGGGGATTCTTGGCCTGTGTGTGAACCCTGCATTGCCTGTCCCGGGGCAGAGAATCCTCCATCCACAATCCCACCGTGCCCTGGGAGAAGTTGGGTCTCTTATGTCCCGGAGTCACAGTTCTAAAAGCTGTGTGTTTGAGGCTTGGTCCATGCTAAACGGCTTTTAGCAGCACGGCCATTTTTCTTAAAGTCGGACAATGTAAACGTTGCTTGCTGGCACATTTGCCAACAAAATAATTCCACCCCCTGTGAGCGGGGTTCCCATTGTCGGCGGGAGAGCAGTTCTTCTGACAAGGAGCCGTTTACATTGCCCCTTGCTGGGGCAAAACTTTTCTTTCAGGGGGGTTTAAACACCAGGGCTGTGTCTAGACTGGCAAGTTTTTCCGCAAAATCATATGATTTTGCGGAAAAACTTGCCAGCTGTCTACACTGGCCGCTTGAATTTCCAGAAAAGCACCAACGATCTCCTGTAAAATCATCAGTGCTTTTGCGGAAATACTATGCTGCTCCTGTTCGGGCAAAAGTCTTTTTCTGAAAGACTTTTGCGCAAAAGGGCCAGTGTAGACAGCACAGTGCCGTTTTCTGCAAAAAAGCCCCGATGGCGAAAATGGTGATCGGGGCTTTTTTGCGGAAAACCGCGTCTAGATTGGCCACGGACACTTTTCCGCAAAAAGTGCTTTTCCGGAAAAGCATCCTGCCAATCTAGACGCGATTTTTCTGAAAATGCTTTTAACGGAAAACTTTTCCGTTAAAAGCATTTTCGGAAAATCATGCCAGTGTAGACGTAGCCCTGGGAATTAAGTTTTCTCTCTCAATTGACAGTGTAGACCGGGGTGGGGAACCTTTTCTGGGTCAGGGGCAGCTGACGCTCAGAAAAATCAGTTGGGGGCTGCACACAAATGAGAAGCAACCCCCTCAAAAAACCAAAACCACCTGGTTGATGTAGACCCTGATTGAGAAGCAGAAAGACACTCCTCACATTCCCCTCACACACCAGAGCCTGGGGGGGGGGAAGCAGAAGCTGGTGCTGGGAGGAGCAGGCTTAAAAGCAAGTTCCCCCCAGCACTGGCTCCATGGTGCTGCCTGAACCCTCCCACACTGCTGCCTCTATAAACGCCTGCTTCGCGGCAGCCTCCCCCACCCACTCCCTCCCCCCAGCAGCCTCTGTCCGCAGGGAGCTCAGATCTCTGCGAACAGGGACTGCTGCCATCCCGTGCTGCTGCCTCTGTATCAGAGGCAGCAGTGCAGGGTGACAGGCAGCCAGTCCACAAGGGAAGCTGGTTTTCAAACTGGCTCCCCTTGCAGACCGGTTCCTGCCTGGCATTCTGCACTGCTGCCTCTGATAGAGAGGCAGCAGCATGGAGTGGCAGGGGCTCCCCAGGAGTGGGGCTGGAGCACACTGGCTGCTGGCCCCACCCCTGGAGACTACAGAATAGCTGAGTAACTGCTAAGAATTCATGCAATTAGTTGACTATTCAATTAACCGGTAACTAACATCCCTATTGGGGGGAGGGGCTGGTGGATCTGGGAGGGTGCAGGTGCTGAGTGGGGGTGCATCAGCAAGCTGGGGGTGGAGTTGCTGCAGAGCCAGAGTGCCAGCACCAGCTCCCCAGTGCTGGGGGGAGCCCTGAGCCTTGGAGGCCAGATTCAGTCAAGCCGGGGGCCAGATGCGGCCCTTGAGCTAGAGGTTCCCCACCCTGTAGACAAAGCTCCAGAAATGGCCCTCTTCCTGCAAGCCCACCTTTCTGAGCATAGCGGTACAGCTGCAGTGAACACGCACACTGTTGTCCACTTCAGGAAAGAGTCGGGGGGTTCCTCAGCTGCACTGGGGGAACAGGCCAGGCAGGCCCTGCTGTACAATTCAAGCAATTACAACATGTGCCGCCCTTACGCCATGGCAAAGGAGACGGGAAAGGCCCAGATGCGCTGCTGTGCCTACCTGGACTGCAGCCAGCCTACCAAAAAGCCACAGAAAGTCCACGGCTGCCCCCGATACCTGCCTGCACAGGCAGGGAACTCACCAGAGACCTCTCCACAGCCGGAGAAAGGAACCGCAGCAGCACACCTGCTGAGGGGCCGTGGCTGGAGCCGGGGACTATGTTCTGGGGACAGATGTGCGGGTCTCCCCTCGGTCGCTCTCCTGTTCCCCAGCCATCCCAGGGTCGGGTTCTTCACGGTCGGGGCTGTGGAGGGAAGGGCCCAGACTGTAGCCAGAGGCTGCTGTTTAAAGAATAGACCCATCCTTCTTGCATTCAGGCTGGAAAGGTCTTTATACCCAGTGCAGGGGCCATGTTCCGGTGGGGATACGAGTCTGAACAAGCGTTGACAGGCAGGGGCAGGGGTGAGCTGTGTGTAACAGGGACAGAGCGATTTATCACCCAGCTCACATGGGAACTTGGCTTTAAGGAAGCACCCTGGAGCTGGGACAGGACAAGCGAAGGGTTCGGCTCAGACACCCTCCTGCTCTGGTCTATGGCCCAGGGCCACCTTAGGCATACAATACGGGCACTGTGTTGCCCCAACTTAATGAGTGTCCCATGATGCCTATGCCTAGAGCTGGCTCAAACAGCCTCCATCCCCCACCCACAGCTCCTGCACTGCCTCCCAGCCCTGGCAGCCCATCCCCTGGGCCCCTGCCCCCTGCTCTGACCCCTCTGGTGTCAGTGGCCCCAAGCCCCCACGCCCTGCTCTGCCTCCCAGCCAGCAGTCCCCACCAGCCTCCCTGCCCTGTTCCTGCCAGCACAGCCCCCCTCCCCCACCCTTTGCAGAGTTACTGCCCCACTCCCTGGCATGGGATGGGCGCAGTGCTCGGGCTGTACAGGGCACCAGACCTCATGACGACAGCCCCGCTACAGCCTCCCCACGAGGGGTTGGGGCAGAGCAACCAGCGAGGCAGAGCTGAGTGAGCCTAGGAAACTCCTCTGCCTGCTGGAGGGAGGCGATGGTGCAAACCAGAGCTCTCCTGAGGAATCGGTGGGACTCACTGCCGCAGGGGCATTGCGGTGCTACTGTCGGGGGGCAAATCAGAGCCTTTTACATTAGCCTCTCCCTGTTACAGGTGGGGGAATGTTTTTCAGCCGGCAACAGGTTTTTCCTCCACCTGGGGGGGCTCTGAAATGATTTGTCAAATATGGATCAAATCGGATTCATTGTTTCAGCCAAACCTTCCTCCCCGCCCTCCCCTGACCCCCCCGCCAGCTTTTTTGAACAAGTCAAACTGTTTTGTTTTGTCGTGTCTGTTTTGAAATGTTGCTTTCAAATTTGGCCTGTTAAGCACCCCCCTCCGCATACACACATCAACTAAACAGGGTCCAAAACCCCGGAAAAAGGCCAAACCTGAATGAATAAAAAACAAACAAACAAATCAAACATTTTGATGGATTCGAAATAATGGGCTCCCCTCCCCCCTCCAAGATTTTCATTCAACAAAAAACAGTCTGGAAAAAAATGGTTTCAGTTCAAACTGAACGATTTTTTCCCCAGATCTTTCAGTTCAGCTCCCAAATAAGAAAATTCATTATTCACTCAGCTCCACACACAAGCTTTCTCACTCCTGAGGAGACAGGCCATTAGTAGCATTACCCCATTTGGCAGAAGGAGAAACTGAGGCAGAGAGGGGTGAAGTACCTACCTGGGTTACAACAGGGAATCTGTATCAGAGGCAGGAATCAAATCAGCTGCAATCACACATCCACTAAGGAGCGATCCACATGACTAAGCGATCCACATGCCTAACACAACGACATCAGCAGAAGCACAAGAAAACACGCCTCTTAGATTTCATCCCAGGGCCTGCCAGACTGTGATCAGCATTTCGCCTGGGAAGCTGTGCTCTTCCTAAACCCCCCTTATTTGGGGTGTGTTCCATTCTGTGTGTCACCAGCCCCCCGAGGCGTAGTTAGCCCCTGAAATCCGAAGGTCGCTGTTTCACCCAGCCCTTGGCAGTCTGATCCCCATTTGCACATTGTCTGTGGTGGGTTGTGGGAGGGAACTACCACCCCATCTCATCTGTGGGTGCTTTATAATTATCCCGTTCTCAACTGGGATCTGCAGGGAAAGAGAGAGAGAGAGAGAGAGAGAGCATGTGTGTCATACTGTGATTCCATGGCCTTTGGCTTCACCCACAACCTGCCTCTTTAAAAGCCATTTAAAAGCAGTCGTGCCCCAATGCAAATGCTTCCCCTCTGCCCTCTGGTAGCAGTTCATTAGTGGAGGCAAATGACTGTACTAATTTATTTGTGATGGGAGGCGTTTACACAGCATGAGACACATGCCCCGTGGGACCGTCACTTCTCTGAAGAAAGAAATCCCGTGTGACAGCAGGAAACCCCGGCTTTGTCCAAAGACAACAGCCTGAACGGGGTCCCGGCGGGGAAGAACAGCAAGCCCACAGCTGACTCTCCAAGGGAGACATCACCGGAGGCTCAGGAAGAGCGATAAGCAGGGCTGGGGAATGAAGGCTGGATTAAGCCTACCGAGAGCATGGACCCAGGCAGGGAGCTCTATGGGCCTGTGGTGCCCGTGCTAGACCAAAAGCAGAGCAGGGGAGCCCAGCTCCATCAGTATCTGGGACCGCAAGCCTCCTATGGAGCATCCCTGCACCCTGGGAAGTAGCTGGCCTCTGCTCCCCATCCCTCTTCCTCAGGCAGAGCTACAATCCCCCCGGCTGACGAGGCTCCAAGGACCCCTCCCATTCCTGTCTGGGGGAGCCAGCCCACCCCGCTCTGGGGAAAACCCATAGGATCTCTTGTGTTAAAGCTACTTGTGATATGCCCCATGCAGGTTCCAGGGCAGCTGGGGCAGGAGTGCTCATAGAATCCCAGGGCTGGCAGAGACCTCGGGAGCCATCGAGTCCAGCCCCTGCCCAAAGCAGCACCAACCCCGACTCAATCAACCCAGCCAGGGCTCTGTCCAGCCAGGACATAAAAACCTCTAGGGATGGAGATTCCACCCCCTCCCTAAGGAACCCAGCCCAGTGCTTCCCCACCCACCTAGGGGAATAGTTTTTCCTAATATCCAACCTAGACCTCCCCCGCTGCAACTTGAGACCATTGCTCCTTGTTCTGCCATCTGTCCCCACTGAGAACAGCCTCTCTCCATCCTCTTTGGACTCCCCTGCCTCTCAGGAAGTTGAAGGCTGCTATCAAATGCCTCCTCTCTCTTCCCTTCTGAAGACTAAGTAAGTCCAAATCCCTCAGCTTCTCCTCATAGGTCATGTGCTCCAGCCCCCTCATCATTTTCGTTGCCCTCCGCTGGACCCTCTCCAATGCGTCCACGTCCTTCCTGTAATTGGGGGCCCAGAACTGGACACAATACTCCAGATGTGGCCTCACCAGAGCCGAACAAAGAGGAATAATCACGTCTCTAGATCTGCTGGCAATGCTCCTTTTAATGTACCCTAATAGGAAATTAATCTTCTTGGCAGCCTGGCTCAAAGAACAGGGCGTGTGTCTCTCGGGAAATGTCAACACTGGGTTTCGTCCCCACGCGGGGTGAAAAGTCGAGCAGCAAAACTTTCCGATGCACGAAACGTTCTCGGAAGTTTCGGTTTGGAAATGTCAACGTGAAATGTGGCAGGTCGACAGCAGTGCTGACCCTCGGGGAGCTGCCGCCCTCACCCCCAGCTTGAAGCGGCTTCCATCATCCCCAGGGTTTGGTTAATGGCTCTCTGCAGTCCACTGGACACATTGCTCCAGCTTCTCCACCTTCTTCTCAGTTGCCATAGTGCCTGAGGGGAGCTGTAGCTCCAGGACACTTATGCCCTGTTTCTCCGCTCTGGGCCCAGCTCCTGGGACAGACTTCCCTGGAGTTCCATGGCACATCTTAGCGGGGCGAGTCTTTGCCCCACCATGAGAAGATAGTCCAGCCACGGAGCTGGGCCCATAGAGCAGTGTGGGGACACAAGAGGCTTGGAACTACAACTCCCATGAGACTCTGCAACACTGACACGTTGTTATTTTCATTTGTTATTTTCCCTTACACATATCTCTGAAATTGATCTTTTCCCCTGGACAATTCCTGGTTTGACAAAAAGACTCTTTTCTAACGTGAAGCTATTTCATTTTCTCTCACCCCATCTCAGACCCCTAAAGTTTGTCCTCCTTTGGCAGGCCAAGTGACGTGGTAGTGTGTGGGGAAATCTTACATTTTTTGCTCCCTTGTCAGTATCTGTTCTGTTACTGTCTGAGCCCTCACGCCCGGTGATGTCAATCCACCACCTCCCACTAATTCCACTTTAAACAAGAAAAGGGCATTGAAATGAGCTGTTTTTAAGTTCCTTCAGTCATGCCAATTACACAAGCATTCTGCGAATTTCTTCCCTTGTAGATAAAAGTGGCCCCCAAATCCTCTTACTCATCTAATAACTATCTAAATCATTTTCAGCGTCTCCGATAAATGTTTCACTTGTTTCAAATGTCTCCCATCTTCGGAAGAACTCTGGATCCATATAGAATAAAGCAGAACAACTGATAGACTGCGGTACATTTTGCAGAATTAATTCCGTCTCAGGGAACAAGCTACATTCCAGTTTATGATGTGACCAGAAATCCTCCTCAAAATCATCCCCTCGTAAATCGCTGCATCCCATTCACTATTCCTGCTGCGTTATGAATAGATATGATGTCACTCCTATGTACCCGTCAATCACACCTACATAATAAGGAGGGCTGATTGGCAGCTCGGGATGAGAGAGTAAACAGAATGCACGGCAGACGGAAACATTCCAGCCATATAGCATTTTAAAATGAAAGAGAACACACACCACAACCGCCTAATGCAAGGTTATCATGCAAAATGTGGATGCTGGTTAGCAGCTCTGAAGAAGGAAGTCTGCTCCCTCAGAAACATCAGACGGTCCAAACTCAGTGCTAGTGACTGTGAGAACTACTGCTTAGAATTTAGCCTCCCTCTGATAACCAAAGAGCTGTCTTTGGTACCACCAGTCTGCACCCACCACACCTGGGCATCAAACCTTGGCAAGGAGACAGTACCATGAGCTGAGCTGGTTTTCACTCTGCCCAGGTTGGAGGCATTGGGCCGGATTGCCTGGCCTGGCCACGCTCTGTCTGGCGTAAGATAAAGGAGGAAGGTGGCTTTAAACCACCTGTTCAGCTTCTGAAGCTAACGCGAGCCAATTTGGACTACAAAGTTAGAGCAGTCCAAAGGCAGCTCTGCCTTATGCCAGCTGTTCTAATGCATGCTTACAGTTCCCAAGGCGGCCATTTGAGATCAGTGAGCCAAGGAGACACAAGGCCCGCATGCCTCTTCTCCTGGACAACCCACCCCCACAGCAGGCACTATGAAGGATGAAAGCACTGGAGTTGCTATGACAGCTCCCCACTGTTAGCCAAGGGGAATCCTACAAGGGGATGGCCTTTATGTCTGATCTGCGCAGCCGGAACAGCCAGAGCGGAGCTGAGGATCTGGCCAGTCTGGTTCACTCTGGTCATGCTCAGATACTAAGACAGGCGCCTCCATGCACAGTTACTTTCCATGCACTGTCCTTTCAGACTTCTCCCTGGCTCTTGCAGGCTGACTGCTTGGAATCTCTTCCAAAGGTGTCCCAAGGGAGTACAAGGCAGGGGGGGTACACAGGTACCATGGGCAGGGCTCCAAAGTACAGTTCTGGAAATGGTGCCTGGATACACTCAGGGAGACCAAAAGGCATCATGTCTCTAGACATGGGACTTGCTCACCTCCCCTGGGTAGCCTGGCCTTGAGCAGCTCAGACATCCTCAAGCACATGTCTCCTTGCACCCGGCCACATCCACCTTGGCTTCCAACCCACACGGATGCCATGTACCATTCCTGGTCATTTGGGCCTCACTGGATGATCACGGCCAGGTCCTAACCGCATCAGCCACAACACCAGAGGCTCTGACAACTGCACAGCCTCCATTGTGAGAGATACCAAAAGTGCCAGCAATGCCTCTCTGCCATGGACATGGGCCAAACTGGACAGTCTCTGCAACCAAGGACTAATGGACACAAATCAGACATCAGAAATGGTAACACACAGAAATCTGTGGGGGACCATTTTGACCTGGCTGGGCACTCATTCAGGGATTTAAAAGTAGCCATTCTTCTACAAAGGAATTTCACAAGCCAATTACAGAGAGAGACTGTGGAATTGACCTTCATATGCAAATTTGACACTGTTTCCCTGTGCCTGAACAAAGCCTTGAACTGGATGGCCCATTATAAAACCAGCTTTCCTTACATTTAACACCCCACTGACATCAAAAGCTAAGTATGGGACACTTCCATCCCATTCAGCCTCATTAGCATCGGCACTACAATTGACGGGTTTGTTTTCCCCCCCTCTCTCTCCTTTTTCTCTTACATATTCTGAGGGTCCCCCTTTTTTCTCCACTCCAGCTCATGGAGGCTGTGCCCACGAGAGCTCATGATACTATGTACATATTTTTGTTAGTCTCTAAGGTGCCTCAGGACTACTTGTTTTTCAAGTTAGGCCATGTCTACACTAGGAGATCATTTCCAATTTACTAAATTCGACTTCTGGGCACGTGATTTTACAAATTCAAAGTTCCATGTCCTCACTACGGGGAAGAATCGAACACAGTCCAAGGCGAGCTCCGTTAATGTGGACGAGCTACCTCAGACTCAGAGCCCCAGGAAGCACGCTGGGGAGCCTCAGGAAGCCTCCTGGAGACCAATTAGTTCGAATTAGCAGCATCGGAGCATCCACACTCACGTTATTTCAGATATACAAGTTCAGGATTAGCGTCATTCCTGATGAAAAGCAGGACTACAGCGTTTGAATTCCATGGCCCCTTATTCCGGAATAACGGGCTTGGTAGTGTGGACGCACCACTTACTAATTCAACCTGGGAGGGGGGTATTTCAGACTAAGGTCCTAGTGTAGACCAGGCCTTCCAGACTAACACAGCTACTCCTCTGAATCTTTTCCTTGGATTTTCCCAGGTAGGCCAAACTATTTCTTGGACTCTCTTCTAAGGCTATAAGGAGGTGCAGAGGAGACACACCATGGTTCGTAACCATTTTTTTTTTTTTTTGCAATACTCTTCAAAAGCAGATCTCCATGAAGCAGGTGACAGGGTTCTGGGAAAGGTTCATAAGCTCACGCTTGTCCTGCGCTCCTCACAACACAACGCCTGGAAGCTTAGAGATGACATTTCAGCCACGTGAAAAGGCTCGGAAGCACTGGCCCTCCCCGAGAAAGAGGAATTAGCTACTCCCGTACAGATCATATTTTATAACATGTTCAAATAAACACAGATTTTGGCTCCCTGCCCAGGACGTCGAAAGCTTTTATCTCCCGAGAAACACTGGGGACTGGGTGAACTTTAAACATCATAATCCCTCCTCCCCCCGACTAAGAAGGTTTATTTTCTTGGTTGGGCGTTCATTTCTCAAAAATATTAATCTCTCTGTCTCCCACCCAGTTCCATTCCCCATCCTGCTCAGCCATTCTAGCGTGCAGGGGCAGGGCGGGTGAGAAGGAAGAGGGGGAGACTACTAGCAAATGCGCCCCTCCACACTTTTATGCTAATAGGCTCTTACTTTTATTTTGCTCTGGTACCACAGTAGCAACCCAGGGGCACCAACCAAGATCAGGGCCTTGCCCATGCTAGGTGCTGTACATATAGCTAATCAGAGTCTTTCAGGGAGGCTGTGGGAGAGAAAGGAGTTAAGCCCACATCTTCTGAGTCACAGCCCAGTGCGTTAACTTTACTGTCAAGTATCTTCATGCTTACGCTGAGCCTTGGCTTGCAAGAAAAGCATGGGGAGATATGGATTTTCATCTCCCGTGTCCCATCTTCACATGCTGTTCCTCAAATGTTGTTATTCACAGCAGCAGATCTCTCTTGCTTCTGCATGAGGCTGAGCTCCTGAGCTTCTACAGCTTCCGTTGACCTCCCCCACCAGGGCAGGGTGTGGGAACTCGTCCCATCTGGCATTCGGGTTATCTAGTCCAGTGTTTCCCAATTTTATTTGGCCATGGAACCCTTTTAAACTCCAAAGAAGTTTGCAGAACCCTAACAACAGTCTTATCTAGGGAGCTGAAAAAGTCGACTTTGTCCGACGCGGCGCTAGTCTATTCGTATTCAGTCACCCACGTGATCCACACTCCCTGAGAGTGAGGACGGGGATTTACGGTGGGATATCACAAGCGATCGCACCACTGTGTGCGCAATGCTGAGTAGTGACATCGTCCCCCCCCCTCTGGCTAAGTTGGTGTTACACCGGGACATGTATTGTGGCAAACACACATGAAAATGGTTTGCAATAAAATTCATAAATGCTTAACTATTAATTATTATTTTTTAAACTCATAACGTGTTATTGTCATGGAGTTTTCTCGCGGGACCCTTGTTTTCACATCGCGGAACCCTGAGGAACTCTGATCGAGTCCCTGCCCCTTGCATGCTAGCTGCACTTCACCACAGCTGGCAGCATCTGCTCCATAGAGGCCAAGGAAGGCGCAATGGGTCATGGCAAGGCTCGGAGGAGCAGCCAGGACTGCCACGCATGCCGCACGTCAATGGCATGACCCGGCAGAGCTGTGTCTGCACAGCTAGCACTGGCTTTGTCCAGCCAGCCCAGCCCAAACCCTCATTGGGCTCGCTTAACTGTAACAATTATTTGGCAAAAAACCATCAAAATCCCCTCACCTTGGTCCGAAACCTGCAAGGCTGGCAGGCAGGGCCACGAGCCGCAAGGCGGCCACTTTGCCAAAAAAGTTGGCTCTTTCTTTTTCCTTCCCTTATGCTAATTTATGGAAATCAAATGGCGCCTATTCCAAGCAGGAGATAATAAAGGAGAGGTATTAAAAGAGGGGGGGAGGGGAGTAGAAAAGAGCAAGGGGGCGGGGTTGTAAATACTAATTGTTCTACGAGGAGAATGCATTTTATTTTCTTGCTAAAGGGAAGGTTATGTTTAATTAAATCCGCTTGTTCTCTGCTGATGGGTCTGGATTTCAAATGAGCTCTGAGCCTCTGTTAGTAGGTGGAAGGACACAGGCAGGCTGTCAAATTTGTCATCTTCCCCTCGGGGCCAGTGAGATTTGTGGCATACGCTTTTTGGTGTGTGGGTGTGTGTGTGTGGATAGGGCACTGCAGGTCAGCAATGGCAGAACTCTGTCCGTGCCTCGCTACTGGGCTAGCGGGGGTCAGGACTGAGGCGCACTGGCAGATGCTGGAATAGAGGGTCTGTGGGTGCTGAGTTACTGGGTGCTGGAAAACGGCCCTGTGGAGCACTGTGCACACTGGTGGAACACAGAGGCCTGAATTAGAATGGCCAGCTAATGTCGCCTCCGCTCATAAGATATAACAAAACTCTTTCTCCCCTGCCTCTGTGGCTCTCAACCAGGGTACTCGTACATATGGGAGTGCACAGAAGTCTTCCGTGGGCAGGCAGCGCGTCTAGATCTCAGCCCTGGGGGTTGGGACCCAAAGAGGAGGGGGGGCCAAGGGATAAGTGTGGGGGGTGGCCAGCACAGAGCTGGTGTTAGAGGTGGGCAAACAGGGCAAAGACCCAGGGTCCCCCATCCTCAGGGGACCCACAAAGCTAAATGATGGACTCCAACCCTGCTCAGCGGGGCTTGGGCATCAGATAAGGCTCACAAGGGAAAAACAGGCTCAAGGCTGGCCCTGAAATGTAAGTACGATATTTTCTTTCCAACCGATTGCTTTTATAAACACGGGAAAGTCAGAAACTTCCCAGCAACAGTGGGCTGGGCCTCTTTGGCATGCTCCGGCAAGTTGCTTTTAAGTGAGGCCAAGCTTGGGGTACACAAGACAAATCAGACTCCTACCAGGGGTACCGCAGTGGTGAGAGGTTGCAAGCGGCTGCCTTACCATGTACTTGAGCTCCGTCATCATTCCAATTGCACTGAAGCAACTGGAGGGAAGGCAGGGGAGGAGTGGGGTGCATCAACAGAACTGGGCGGGGGACCCTGACTGGAATAGCAAGGAGTATCAGGCTACGTCTAGACTGCAGAGCTTTTGCACGAAAACTCGTGGAGCGTCCACATTGCAAGTGCGTTTTTGTGCCAGAAAATGTGCAGTAAATCAGGAGAAGAGAGGGGTTTTTGTGCAATAGTGATTCCTCTTTCTGCGAGGAATAAGCCTTTTTGGGCAAGAGCTCTTGCGCAAAAAGGTGCGTGTGGACGGGAAACAGAGGGGTTTTACGCAAAACCAGCCTATCGAAAGAACAGGTGCCCTGGGGGCCGTTCTGTGAATGGCAATCAGAGCTTTCTTGCGAGAGAGCATCCATGCAGTCTGGACGCTCTCTTGCACCAAAGTGCATTGCTTTTCTGATGCACTTTTGCAGTGTGGACGCGCTCTTGCGCATAGAACCATAGAGCTGGAAGAGACCTCAGAAGGTCATCAAGTCCAGCCCCCTGCTCTAAGCAGGACCAATCCCAACTCAATCAACCCGGCCAGGGCTTTGTCAAGCCAAGACTTAAACACCTCTAGGGATGGAGATTCCACCCCCTCCCTAGGGAACCCATTCCAGTGCTTCATCACTCTCCTAAGGAAATAGTTTTTCCTAATATCCAACCTGGACCTCTCCCACCACAACTTGAGACCATCGCTCCTTGTTCTGCCATCTGTCACTACTGAGAACAGCCTCTCTCCATCCCCTTTGGAACCTCCCTTCAGGAAGTTGAAGGCTGCTCTCAAATCCCCCCTCACTCTTCGCTTCTGCAAGCGAAGACCCAAATCCCTCAGCCTCTCCTCATAAGTCATATGCTCCAGCCCCCTAATCATTTTGGTTGCCCTCCGCTGGACCCTCTCCAATGCATCCACATCCTTTTTGTAGTAGGGGGCCTAGATCTCTTCTGCAAAATGCTTCTTGCCAAGAAGCCTGCAGTCTAGATGTAGCCGCAGATGCCAGGACGGAGGTGCACCAGGAGCAGGGTTGGAAAAGCAGGCCGACTGTTTGAAAACCTGCATGATTTGTAATAACCTAGTTTAGGCACATGCATGCTGATTTTAGGATCCAGGGAGGGCTCTCCATCTCCTGCAAGGAGAACTCAAGGACTAGATTCCTTCATCTCTCCAAACACCACCCCCTTTTTGCCAGTTGTGAAATATTCCTTCACCTACCCTGACAGGCGTCAGCTGAAAGGCCCCGGGAGGGCATGAGGCGTGGGCAGGGGCTCCTGCAGCCCGGTTGGTCCCCGGGTACAAGCCTGGTCCATTGCCGTCCTGTGAGCCTACTGCTGATCTAGGCACACGAGGAGCATAAAGGGCTTCATCAAAGCCTGTTCTGTGCAAACTAGATTAACAGACATTCCGGCGCGAGTGGAAGGCAGAAGAATGAGTCTGTAAAGCAGCTGTGGGTTTGGCTTCCCCTGGCACTTGATGAATACTGCGTTTTGGGGGGTGAAAAATTAATTTCTCTCTCTCAGGAGACACCAGCCAGGAAAACAACAAGCTGTTTATTCTCACTAGAAAAACTCAGATTGGAGGGAGGGGGAGGGAATACCAGCCTGGAGTCAGAGTTTCCATTCACTCGAGGAGAGGGGTAGGGCCGCCGGGCTGGGATGGCGCAAGGTTCAGCAGGAAGCTCTCCTGCTATTCCTCCCAAACCACGGCAGGGAATCGGATTCGCTCTGAGTGGGACCCTATCTCTATGAGTCTGGTCTGATTCTGTCCCCATCTGACTTATGATCACTGGCTACTTAAAATCAGGAATAAGGGATCTTCCGGAAAAGGGTTTATTTTCCGCAAGATCCCTGTCTAGACTGGCGCTTTTCTCCAGCAAAGCCCCGAGCCGGAAAAAAGCGGCAGCCATGTTCATGCAAATGCCGCGGGGAAAATTTAAATCCCCGGGGCATTTGCAATTCCAACTGGTCTCATTAGCATCCCTTTTCCGGAAAAGGGTGCCAATGTAGACACAGCCCCAAGGTACCAATCACCAGAGCATCTGGAAGCACAGGAAGTTATATTGGATCCTACAGTACCTTGGTCTCTGCAGCAGCCAGCACCAATTGCTTCAGAGAAAGGGGCAAGCAATCTCATCTTGCACAACCCACCAATAGAAGATTCTTCTTGACCTCAGACAATCTGTGATTGGCCTCAGCTTTGCAGCCTAAGGCTTTATATCCCTCGTATGTGTCTGTGCTAATTATTGTAATCACAGCTGTTATTTTCTCTCTTACTTTTTGAATCCTGCTAAGCTCTTCGCTTCCATAATATCTCAGGGCAGCGAGTTCCATGGGTTATTTAATTAATGCTGACTAAGCCCCAAAAGCCCAGTCAATCCGAGGCTAGCCAACCTTTCAGGGAAGTCCTGCTTATCCATGCCTGTGACATAGCAGTTTTCCTCCCAACAGATCTTGATATTGTGAGTTAATTACCAGTGATAGCAGCTGTGAAAGGCTCAACACAGATCTACCACTTTTCATCAGCAGATTGCAAAGTGCTTTACAATGGAGGTAAGTGTTGCCATTCCCATTTTGTGGATGGGGAAACCGAGGCACACGGGGGTGTGGGGGCATGACTTGGCTAAGGTCACCCAGCAGGCCAGTGGCAGAGATGGGGATAGAATTCACGTCCTATGTTCCGTCCACCAGGGCTATGTCTACACTCGCGGCTTCTTGTGTGAGTAATATGCAAATGAGGCTAAGTGTGGAATATCGCTGCACCTCATTTGCATACCAAATGAGCACCATTTTTTTCAGAAGAGGCTCTTGCACAAGAAGGAGCATCTACACTGCCCCTTCTTGTGCAAGAAAAACCCTCTTGTGCAATGCCGTTACACCTATTACTTTTCAGGAAGAATGGCATTGCGCAAAAGGGTTTTTCTTGCACAAGAAGGGGCAGTGTAGATGCTCCTTCTTGTGCAAGAGCCTCTTCTGAAAAAAATGGTGGCTCATTAGGTATGCAAATGAGGCTCAGCGATATTCCACGCTTTAGCCTCATTTGCATAGTACTCACGCAAGAAGCTGCGAGTGTAGACATAGCCTAACTGTCTTGCCCTACCACACAAGAAATACATTAAACATGGTGAGGTGCTCAGATAGGGTACGTCTAAACTACATGGCTCCGTCGACGGAGCCGTTTCATTTAACTCAAAATGGCCGCTGTGCCGTGCCGATCAGCTGATTGTCGGCACAGAGCAGCAGTCTAGACGGGGATCTTCCGACTCTTCTTTGTGCCCTTCACGAGGCATAAAGAATCTGCTGACGAAGGGTTCTGGGGTCGGCAGATCCCCGTCCAGACTGCCGCGCTGGGCCGACAATCAGCTGATCGGCACAGCGTGGCGGCCATTTTGATTTTAATGAAGCGGCGATTATTTAAATTGCAGTTTCATTTCCCTTTGCCGTCCTTCCTAATCTACATGGCTCCGTCGACAGAGCCATGTAGTCTAGACACACCCATACTGTGGTCCTGGCAGTCCTGCAAGTACCTAAGATAGAGCTTCACACTTTTATTCTCAGGTGCTCCCTGCTCCCACTCATGTCTCACGTGAGCAACAAATGAACAATGAGAAAAGATGGATCATTAACACGACTCCACAACAGCCATGGGGAAGGAGGGCGGACATCCTCCCCTGCTCCTCAGGCATGTTGTGATATGGAGCTAACTTCCAGCTGTTCCACCGTATGCAACAGCTGCACCAGGACCCTGCATGCTGAGTGCAATTACAAAGTGTGTTCCCTTGCTGTCATACTGTTATGACAGCGTCCAGGCCACCAAGGTCGCCTTGGTTATCGCTACGGTTAAGCAAACATCGGAATGTCCGTCCCCTAGAAAATTCCAAAAAATTGGTATGAAAAGGAAATACTGAAAATTCTGCTGGAATGAGAAACTCTGGAAAACTTTGATTTGGAAATGCTGAAGCTGAGTCAATTTGATGTTAAATGGCATTTGCCAACGGTGCTTCAATACCTCAATGGGGGTGTGATGCTTCATGTCCTCTTTCTTCCCCAACACACAGGCTCGCAGACCAGACTACTACCGTCTTTTAGCGTATATAATCTGCAGGTTATGCAAGGTTTTACAACCCTCGCTCCCCTCCTCCGCATGTTATACAAGTTTTTTTTTACTGAAATTACAGGAAGATAAGACTGACTCTTACTAGATAAAAGCAGCATATTTTAATTTAATAATAGCGGCAGTGATGTTAAAATACATTAAAAGTTATAACTTTAATGTGAAACTAATAATAAAAGAATAAATACATGGTAAAACAGTTTTAAAAAAGCCATCCTCGCATTGTCATAAAATACGTAAGTTAATTCATTCTGCATCAATAGAATCACCTGTAGCATCCTCCTCCTCAGCGTCTGAGTTTTCAAAACCGTCAAAACCTTCATCATTGTCGCTGTCTTGAAAAACATCCATAAAATCCATAACCAAGGCTAGGCGAGCTTCAGTGACAGTTGAGGTCTGTGGTGTCGAATCAGAAACGTTGTCGTAGTCGGATTTGGAGCTAGACGAATCAACGTCAGGAAGAATTTCACATTTATGGAACCCATTCTGAATAGTAGCCTGTTTTATTCTGTCCCAAGCAGCCAAAACCCATTTGCAAACTTCCACGTAAGTTGCACGGCGCTGTCGACTGCCGGAGTGAATGTGTGTTCCCCATTTGTCATCCAATTGTCCCATTCCTCTCGGACGAAGCACTTGAATGGTTGGTTGACAGCCACATCAAGTGGTTGCAACCTGAAGTTCAGTCCACCTGGAATTACGGCGATATGTGCACCCACGGCGTTGATATGTTTCTGAACTGAAGTTTCTTTATGGGTGGCCAAGGAATCTAAAAGCAGCAGATCTAGGATTGAAAAAAAACCTACCTTTTCGTGCACAAAAGCAGCTGTCTGTCCACGTCTTCATAACATCTGTGTTCATCCAGCCCTTTCTGTTACAAACCACACAAATGCCAGCCGGCAGTTTTTCTCTAGGCATCGTTACCCTCTTAAAAATCACCATTGGTTTTAATTTATCACCATTTGCCATGCATGCCAACACTACAGTAAAGCAGGTGCGTTCATGACTGGTGGTTGCTACACTGACTGTTTTCGACACAGTTTCCCATGAGGCACTGCAGTCACACTGCTCCCAAAATGCCCCAACACAGCTTGGTCAGAGTGGAGCGCAGGCCATAAAAAAGAATGGGGGAGGTCACAGAGTATCTCAACTACAACTCCCATGAGGTTCTGCTGCCCCACACGCTGCGGAGCCTCATGGGAGTTGTAGTTCAGGTCAAACTGACATGAAACAAACTGTTTCGAGTTCAGTTCATCAAACAAAAATGTTTTGAGCCAGGTGGAACTGACATTAGAATTAGATTTTCCCAGTGGAGAAATCAGAATATTCTGTCCCTCTAAATTTCCCCACAGAAACAGCATTTTCTGTCAACTTCCTCCCTGCCCCGCACCATGTTGACGGGATATTTCCATCCAGCTCCCATTATCACCATGCTGCTGCCGTGCGACGTGGCTGCTCAGCACGCCATGGTGACAAGGGGCACATGCACGTGGCACTGGTCGACAAACATGCACTAGCGCTGCCTGAGCTAGCGAGCCATAAGAGCAGTGTGGCCATGACTGTGACTTTGCAGGCGGCGTCTCAGATTGGCTGCCCGAATATAAATGCACCTGCACCCCCAGGTCTGCACAGGACAGAGCTCAGCCCCACCCGCTCCCACTTGAGCTAAAAGAATGGCTAGCAGTATAGGGCCTATGATCCATGGCCTTTGCGCTCTTTCACGACTGACTGGCATTGTGCCCATGAAAGCTCACGACTAAGAAGATGGTTTACTAGGTGATGAGCTTTCATGGTCTGATCTGAGGAAGTGGGTCTGGCCCACGAAAGCTCATCACCTAGAAAACCGTCTTGTTAGTCTTTAAAGTGCTGCATAGTCCTGTCTTTTGTTTCAGCAAGACCAGACTAACATGGCTACATCTCTATTACTAATCTACATGGCTGTGTCTAGACTGCATCCCTTTCCCGTAAAAGGGATGCAAATTAGACACATCGCAATTGCAAATGAAGCGGGGATTTAAATCTCCCCCACTTCATTAGCATAAAAATGGCTGCCACTTTTTTTCGGCACGGAGCTTTGCCGGCAAAAAGCGCCAGTCTAGACGCTGATCTTGCGGAAAATAAAGCCTTTTCCGAAAGATCCCTTATCCCTTATTTTAAGAGAGATAAGGGATCTTTCGGAAAAGGCTTTATTTTCCGAAAGATCCGCGTCTACACTGGCGCTTTTTTCCAGCAAAGCTCCGAGCCGAAAAAAAGCGGCAGCCATTTTTATGCTAATGAAGCGGGGGAGATTTAAATCCCCGCTTCATTTGCAATTGCGATGTGTCTAATTTGCATCCCTTTTACGGAAAAGGGATGCAGTCTAGACACAGCCCATGTGTTGTTAGTCTCTAAGACTATTTGTTGGTTTTTACGTTTTTCCAGGTACAGACTAACTCAGCTCCCCCTGTATTTTCCGACTATCATTAGCCAGGCCTCCAACGCCACTTGGTATCTTCCTCACTCAGAGCAAAATGTAGCTGCCTGCTCATTAACCGGTCGCTTGGGCTCCGGAAGCTGCTGTGGCTCACAATTTGTTTCCAGATACAATTTGTGTGCTGTGCTGATAACCCACCTCAGCCACTTGGAGCACTTGTGCTGACAGTCCCTAGATATGCAGGGTATCATTACTGACTAGAAGACGTACGCACCGGTGTTTGGGTCCTTCAGGGCAGGGGCTAAAGGTGTGGAGGGTACAGGAGTCCGGGCAGAGGTTGGAGGGACTCAGGCCAGGTTATGGGGGTGCAGGAGTCACAGCAGGAGGTAGGGTATGGGAGGGTTCTAGGGCTGCCAGATGGTTTCAACAAAAATACCGAACACACTTGACTTGACATCACAATCGACATGCCATCTTAGGGTATGTCTACACTAGAAAGTTAGTTCGAACTAACGGACGTTAGTTCGAACTAACTTTCCTATGCGCTACACTAGCGCTCCGCTAGTTCGAATTTGAATCGAACTAGCGGAGCGCTTAGTTCGAACTAGGAAAACCTCATTTTACGAGGACTAACGCCTAGTTCGAACTAGCTAGTTCGAACTAAGGGCTGTGTAGCCCTTTAGTTCGAACTAGTGGGAGGCTAGCCCTCCCCAGGTTTCCCTGGTGGCCACTCTGGCCAACACCAGGGAAACTCTATGCCCCCCTCCCGGCCCCGGACCCCTTAAAGGGGCACGGGCTGGCTACGGTGCCCGTGCCAGGTGCAAGCCTGCCAGCACCCAGCTAGCAGACCCTGCACCTGGCACGGCACAGAGCCACCCACCCGATGCCCCCCAGCCCACCCCCTCTTGCCGGGACCAGGCTGGCGGCTCCCGGGAGCTTGCCCTGGACCGCAAGAGGCGGGCACCTTCATGGGCTAGTGCGGACATCGTGGACCTCGTCCACGATCTCCGCACTAGGCACAGGAAAGTGGCCGTCTAGGGCAGGAGAGCTGCCAGCCTGGCCACCCAGGACCAGGTGTGCATGAAAATCAAGGGGGTCCACTGAGACCCCCGACACTGAGCCCTGAGCTTACAATGGCCGTACTGGGTCAGACCAAAGGTCCATCTAGCCCAGTAGCCTGTCTGCCAACAGCGGCCAACCCTAGGGACCCTGGAGGGGATGGACCGAAGATAATGACCAAGCCATTTGTCTCGTGCCATCCCTCTCCAGCCTTCCACAAACTTTGGGCAGGGACACCACTCCTACCCTCTGGCTAATAGGACTCCATGGACCCAACCTCCATCACTTTATCTCACTTCCCTTTAAACTCTGTTCTAGTTGTAGCCTTCACAGCCTCCTGCAGCAAGGAGTTCCACAGGTTAACTATTTGCTTTGTCAAGAAGAACAACTGTCTCTTACTAGTTTCAAGCCTGCTACCCATTCCTTTCCTTTGGTGTCCTCTAGTCCTTCTTTATGGGAACTCAGGAAGAACTTTTCTGAATGCACCCTCTCCACCCAACCCCTGCTTTTAGAGACCTCTATCCTGTCCCCGCTCCGTCTCCTCTTTTCTAAGCTGAACAGTCCCAGTCTCTGTAGCCTTTCTTCATCTGGGACCTGTTCCCAACCCCTGATCATGTTAGTTGCCCTCCCCTCTCCCAGCCTTTCTCTTCCGCTCTCCCACCTCCTTTTCCCAGTGTCCCCCAGTTTTTTTCAATAAAGACAGAGTCAATGTTGGAAGAAACGTTATCTTTATTTTGTACATCAATAAGAAGAGGGGCTAGGGAAGGGTAAGTGGAAGGAGGTGAGGGAGGAATGGGGTACGAGCCCCCGATGGGGAGGACTGGGCTGGCTCTGCGGGCTTCTGGGGGTGGAAGCTCTCCTGCAGCCCCCCAATTACTCCCTCTCCCCAGATGGCAGCCTGCGGCAAGTGCAGCCGGGCTGATGGCCGAGTGGTGTGATGTGCCCAGTGTGGGCACTCAGGGCACTCCAAGCCAGAACTTCTTTGCAAGCGGGGCACCCCTTAGAACTGTGTGTCCGGGGTGGGGGTCGGGACCCTTTAAGCGCAGCCCTCGGCTAGCCTGAGACAGCATCTCCATGCTCTAAGTCCTCCTTTTATGCCCTGCCGGCACTGCTTCCGGCCATCCTTAAGCCCTGTTCAGAGTCCACTCAATGTGGACTTACTAGTTCGAACTAGCAAAACGCTAGTTCGAACTAGTTTTTAGTTCTAGACGCGTTAGTTCGAACTAGCTTAGTTCGAATTAACTAATTCGAACTAAGTTAGTTCGAACTAGCGCTGTAGTGTAGACGTACCCTTAGTTAGAAAATACCCGACATTTCTATTTTCTCATTTCCATTTTCTCAATTTGTTTCCCGAACAGAAAGCTCAAATACTGGACTGTCTGGTTCAAAACTGGACACCTGGAAACCCTAAAGGGGTCAGGGCAGGAGACAGGGGTGCAAGAGTCAAGGCAGGAGGCTGGGAGGGGGCTCGGGGTAGGGGGTAGGGATGCAGAAGTTAGGGCAGGGGTGAGGGGCTAAGTGCAAAGAGGTTTGGGAGGTGCAGGATAGGGGGTGGTCAGATTCAGGGCAGGGCTTGCGGGGCTCAGGGCAGGGAGCTGAGAGGTGTGGGGGGACAGATCGGGGCTGCCCATGGCAATGAGGATGGCTCTGTAGCTGCTTCCCCCACCTTGGTTCCTCTAGGGCAGTGGTGCCTTGTCCTGAATGCTGGCAGCTGGGGGGCTCAGGGCTGCCCGGCCCAGCTCCAACAGGCCCCTGGGAAGGGCGAAGGGGTGGTTGGGAAGGCAGGGATGTGTGGCTTGGCCTTGGCCCCAGCAGGTGAGGAGGGGGAGTTGAGGATGCATAGCCTGACCCCAGAAGTTCCTGGGGGTGCTGCCCAGCCCTGGAAGGCCCTTTGGGGAGCAGCTCCTCCAGGAGAAATGGGGGTGCCGGCTGGCACTTGGGAGATGGGGAGGCCCCAGGGCTGTGTGCGCAGGTGCTGGCAACTCCTTGGTGTGGGGGAGGGGGAGAGGGCTGCACAGGCTGACCCTGGCAGTGCTCTTGGGGGGAGCCCACAGTGGTGGAGCTGCTGGGCGGTCGGGCTTCCCCATCCAGTGCTTGGGCCAAGAGCCGGGGAGGAAAGGTTTGGGAACAGAGAGGCCACTTACCCATTGCTGGTGGCAATATGGAGGGAGACCTTTGGCCCTAGCTGGCCACTCTCTTCCTGGTACAGTCTCCCACCCCGGGGTCTCTCTGCAGTATAACTGTCTCCCACGCTCACTGCCCCCAGTGGTCATCACGGAGCATAGCTGTCCCCGCTCTCAGCCCCCTCCCTTTCTGTGCAATGGAAAACAATCACATTCCAGGCACATCCCATTTCCCTGGCACAACCACACCCTGACCTTGATTTAAGGTAGGATAAAAGGAGGCGGCCGACCAAATGTGGTGGTCCTGGCTCTTACCATTTAAGAGGAGTTCTTCAACAAACGGACTCACAGACAGACGGCCGGACGGACTCCCTGACAGATGCACAAACGCTCTAAAATACATAGAGACAGACAAACAATACAAGAGGCCTCAGTCACCAAGCCAAAGGTTTACAGTCCTACGACAGGGCCTCTCACCTTTCCTGACAGCAAACTTTTCTCAGGTGAGTTTTCAGTGACTGAGCCCTGTGGCCACGTCACCCACAGTCCATATGTGAAACAACACACAGAGCCCTTCCGGGGCAACAGTGCAACGGGGCCTATGACACGACCCTTAACTGGACTTTTTCTCTGCAGCTCCCTCGTGAGGCTAAATCAGGGGTGGGCAATCATTTTTGAAGTGGCTCCGGGCCGCCCCAGAAGGGGCGGGGCCTCAGGCAGAAGGGATGGGGCCAGGACACTTTCATGTTTTCCCACCCACAAACCTTGATTGGTTTGGAGGTGGGGGAGCACGCAAAGTACCCATGCCCCTGGTGGTGGGAGGAGACTTCATGTGCTTCCCCTTACTGCCCCCAGGTCAATCAGGGCCTGGGGAGGGGGAGCATGTGAAGTCTCTTGCTCCCTGCCCCACCCTGCAAGGGAACGCCATGCTTAGAGTCAGCCGCCAGCTGAGCAGCAGCTGGCGGTTGACTAAGTGCTGAGCCCCTTGCAGGATAGGAGGAAACTTTGCGTGCTTCCCTCCACCCCCAGGACCTGATCGGGCTGAGGGGAGGGGGACAGCAGGGCCTCCGCGGGCCGGATCCACTCGCTTGGCAGGCCGGATCCAGCCCCCAGAGGCCCTTTTGTCCACCCCTGGGCTAAACCCTCAGCAATCTGTCTCTGAGCCTGGTTCTGGGCTGTCTCGCCGGAGCCCCTGTTCAGACGGGGAGCAGTGACCGCAAAGCTTCCTGCCTGGAGATGCGTTGACCCCAGCAGGCCCGGCCCTAGGGCAAAGCAAGGAAGGCAAATGCCTTGGGTCCCGCGCTTTCGGGCCCCTGGGCTGCTGAGTATTCACCATCCACCGGACAGGCCCGGGGCCTCGCTCCCAGCATCCTGCCTTGGGCCCCACAGACACTTTGGCCGGGCCTGGACCCCAGCTAAGTCATTCCTGTCAGCTCAGTGACTTCTTCTTTCAGGAGTATCAAAGTCCCACAATTGCTGGTCCTATTCTGGGTCTTCCGCCCCTTCCCTGAGCTACACCCTTGCCCAGGGCTTAAGTCACGTCCCTAGAGGCTCAGAGAAAGTGAGGGGAACTCAGGCCTGCCCACTACCCAGGTTCCCAGGGGCCCTATATGTAGGGCCACTTCCTTTCTTAGCCCCAGCGCCTTCCTTGCTCCCCTGTCTCCAGCCAGCACTGATCTGCCAAGCCCTGTAGCCAGCCAGGGACACCACCCCTGCTCTTCTGGCTCCAGCCGGCAAACTGAACATGCTTAGGCCCTGCAGCTCCTTTTAACAGGGCCCCGATTGGCACTGATTGGCTGTCCCCTGCAGCCACTTTGTGATTGGCTGCTTTCCTGCAGACTCTCTAGGCAGCTTGGGAAGACTCCCTTCTTCTGTTCTTTTCCTGGGGCAAGGTGTGATAGGGCCTTGGGGTCTCCAGACCTAATATACACAAATCCAAATGGACCAGACAGACAAAGTGGGAGAGCTGCCTATTTAAGACACACAATAAGGGCCAGATTTTCCAGGGCGTTCAGCACCCAGCATGTACCTAGCACCAGATCTGGCTCAGGAAGGCTGGGAATAGAGTAGATGAGCAAACCCAGTCTCTGCCAGGATAAGCTGAAGAAAAAGCGGATTCTCCCGGCTGCCGTGTTCTGTCCCACTTGAGCCAGGGAGTTGGAATGCTCCTGGAGAGGTGAAGTCGTAGGGGTTTGTGCGACGTTGCACCCATCGGTGTCTCTCGCTCACCCTATGGAGGGCCCTAGATTTGCATTCATCTGCTGCCCCAGTGGCTCCCCTCCTCCTGCCCCAATCACTGGCCTCGACCTCTGTCATCCCTTCACTACACACCTTGCCAAAGCATCCAAGTGCCAGCCTCAGCACCAGCCTCTCCCCCCTGCCGACCGCCCTCCCCACGGCTGCCTGGTGCGTGGAGATGTTCCGCAGTGGGTTTGTGTCAGGATGCTTTTTTTTAACGGCAGGTAATTAAATGCATGCAGTTGGTGCCATAAAGCAAGGAAACGAGTCCCAGTCCCCCTCGATAACATTGCGGATCATTCAATTCTCATTGCTCCAATAATCCAAATCTAATTTGCTGGGAGCCCTGTGCGGAGTCTTCCAGCAGTTCATTATGGCGTGTGACTAGCATTTCATTATATCTCTCAACTGGGTGCGGGGAGGGACTCCTGCTAGCAGCAGAAGCAGCAGCTGGTCTTCAGCTCTCCAGTGGATAAACCACTGCACCGTAAATCCTTCTCCACCGTGCACCACGTCACACACCTTCCTGAACCAAACCTACTTCTCAAACCCCAGGGAGCTGGAAATCTTCACCCAGATGAGGAGCTGAATGGGATAAATTGCTCCTATCTTCCAAACAGGCCAAGCTGAAAACCACACATGCAGGCATGCACATGCCCACATATGCCACTCAGGGTACAGCTAGGCTGCGTCTAGACTGGCAAGTTTTTCCGCAAAAGCACATGCTTTTGCGGAAAAACTTGCCAGCTGTCTACACTGGCCGCTTGAATTTGTGCAAGAACACTGACGATCTAATGTAAGATTGTCAGTGTTCTTGCGCAAATACTACGCTGCTCCCATTCGGGAAAAAGCCCTCTTGCGCAAATGTATTTGCGCAAGAGGGCCAGTGTACACAGCTAAAAACTGTTTTGCACAAAAAAGCCCCGATGGCAAAAATGGCGATCGGGGCTTTCTTGCGCAAAACCGCATCTAGAATGGCATGGATGCTTTTCTGCAAAAAGTGCTTTTGCGCAAAAGTGTCTGTGCCAATCTAGATGCTCTTTTCCGCAAATGCTTTTAACGGAAAAACTTTTCCGTTAAAAGCATTTGCGGAAAATCATGCCAGTCTAGACGCAGCCCTAGACTGTAGTGGTTTTTTGGGATACTGGAGGTATTCCGAAAAAACTCCACCACATTCAGGGAATGCATTTGCTCTTCCGCTTTTTTTTCAAGAAGAGCAAACGTGCTCTTTCGGAAGCCCCTGTTTTCCTGGTTCCACGAGGAAGAAGGGGGCTTTCAAAAGAGGAGGGGTTTCTGAAATTTGGCCCACTCTAGATGGGCCAAATTTCAGAAAAGCCTCTTCCAACAAAAGATCCTCGCAGTCTAGCCGTATCCTTTGATGCACGTGTGTTCATGCTTGCACACACACAGATGGGCACATGTATGCACATCTGTGCATGAACTCACTCTCTCTCTCTCTAAACTGGGGCCCGTTCAAAATCCACATCAGAACTCCACTCCTAGATTTACAGTTTGAATCCGACTTAACAGCTTTCCCCCCCCATCCCAAACAATTTCCCATCATCATATTCCTGTCTTCCCCACCCGCAGCCACAGCTCGCTGTGACAGAAGACAGGCCATCTGTCCAAAAATCATTCTTACATATCATTTGGCATTATAGATCACCAGGAATGATGAAGGCAAGACGGTCACTGTGGGCGAGGCATTCAGCTTGTGTAAACTGTCTTTATTGACATCAGCGATGTTAAGGCAGTTCACACCAGCTGGGGAATTGTCCCTGGCTGCGTCTACACTGGCATGATTTTGCGCAAATACTTTTAACGGAAAAGTTTATCCGTTAAAAGTATTTGCGCAAGAGAGCGTCTATTCTGGCATGTGCCTTTGCGCAAAAGATTTGCTTTTGCGCAAAAGCATTCGTACCAGTGTAGACGCTCTCTTGCGCAAGAAAGCTCCGATGGCCATTTTAGCCATCAGGCTTTCTTGCGCAAGAAATTAACGTTGCTGTCTACACTGGCCCTCTTGCACAAGAATACTTGCACAAGAGGGCTTATCCCTGAGTGGGAGCGTCAGAGTGTTTACGCAAGAACCACTGATTTTGTACATTACAAAGTCAGTGTTCTTGCGCAAATACTCGCGGCCAGTGTAGACAGGCGGCAAGATTTTACGCAAAAGCAGTCACTTTTGCGCAAAATCTTGCCAATGTAGACACAGCCCCTGAGTCCTTAAGACAGGTTGAGAAATGAGCCAAGCTTTGCTTTACTCTCCAAGGAGAAAGGCAACTAAGGATGTCCGGGAAAAAGAGAGCCATTGGGCAAAGGAATGCTTGCAGCCAGTGGTCCCTGTGCTGGGGGCTTGTGTGGCTGCTCAGGAGAGCTTCTAATGCTGCCCAGCTGCTTAGCAGAGCTCCCACTATGAGGCTTTTGTTTCTATGGGTGGTGCACATGCACACATGCTCGGTGCACAAAAATATATTCCGCACATGGCTGGAAAAGAACATTGGATGTGGCTAGATCCGGGTGCAGGAAAGCTGCAATTATTTGCACTTAGGCCAATTCAGATCAGTCTCTGAAATTAACATGAGGAGGACCAGAGGCTAAACCCAGTCAGCTCCACACAATACCGCTGCCAAGTGGAACTAGTCCATGGCTATTGACTCAGCACAGACCCAACAGCCCGCCTGGCACCGCTGGGCAAGTACGAATCGCTGCCATGTCAGGTCCAGCCAGGACCCTTGGGTAGTGTGTTCATACAATATGCTCAGACTCTGACTTCCAAACCTTGCCAAGGTAGACCTGCCAGGCTGGCAGAGTTAAATGGGGCCAGAGAGGCGCAGGGTCAGACAAGGACTTTGTCAGTCTGGCTATGTCTACACTGCGGTTTTTTTGCGGAAGAGGAAATGCAAATGGAATGCTCATTTGCATATCTTCCTCTGATCCTTTGTGCAGAAGAGATTTTTGTGCTTAAAAACCCTGTGTAGATGGGGCCATTTGTCATAAAAAAAAAAACCCTTTTGCAGGAAGAGCCTGTAAACATCATTTTTTGAGAAATAAGGACTATTGCACAAAAGGGTTTTTTTTCCCCCAACAAATGGCCCAGTCTACACAGGGCTTTCTATAGCAAAAACCTCTTCTGCATAAAGGATCGGAAGAAGATATGCAAATGAGAGTGCAAGATATGCAAATGAGTGTTCCATTTGCATTTCTTCTTCCGCAAAAAACCCGCAGTGTAGACATCGCCTCTGAGGCAAAAGCAGGACCCTGGCACGTCAGATGAATATGTCCCCAATTCTTGGTCTCAGTGCTGACCTGGTAGAAGCTAATGGGGTCCCAGAGAGACATGCTGATCTGCACTAGCCATGTCTACGGCACCTTTGCTTAACAACAGGTGTTTGGTGAAGCAGGAAGAAGGAGATTAGAGGGGCTGATTCTCCAGCAATGCAAAGTTTGCCTCAATGGAAGGATGTACTCTTCTCTACATCTAGACTTCAGGCTTCTTTCGGAAGAAACTTCCGGAAGAGATCTTCTGGAAAAGCTTTTTTCGAAAGAGAGCGTCCACACAGCAAAAGCGCAACGAAAAAGCGATGTGCTTTTTCGAAAGAGAGCGTCCACACTGATTGGACGCTCTCTCACGTTTAAGTTGTGATTAGTCTGGACAGAGTGGACACCAGGGCACCTGTGTTATTTCCTGAAGGCCTCTTCTTTCAAAAGAATCCCTCTTCTGCATCCACACATGCCTTTTTTCGAAAAAACTTTTTGGGAAAAAGGCTTCTTCCTTGCAGAATGAGGTTTACTGCCGTTGGAAAAACCCCTCCGTTCTTTCGGCTTTTTGTTGAAAGAATGCAATGGCAGTGTGGACGCAATTATCGTTTTTCTGGAAAAACAGCCATTTTGTCCGGAAAAACATTTTGCAGTGTAGATGCACCATGAGAGGGTTCATTTAGCTGCCTCCTGCTGCCCCTGGCGCAAGAGGATGGAGGGGGCCAGCTAGCAACAGGGCAGAGAGGGCCAATCCACTACTTCCGATCCAGTTAGAGCAGATCCTAAGTGGCTCTGATTTATGGCGGGGTCTGAAACTGGCTCCTTGCAGCCCTCTCTCCCTCCCCATAGTGTCCAGGTGGAGAGTCCAGCCCTAACGAGCAAGTTATGGGTGATTTTAATACCGTTTGCCTTTGAGGTCAGTTGCATCTTCTCCTATTTTCCCCTGAAAAAATGAGTCTTCTTTCTTTTGGGTCCCGCAGTCACCTCAGTGTTTGTGCCAAGTACTTATGAGATTTCTGAGGAGAGATGACAGGACCTGCCATGGGTGTGGGGGTGCGGTCTGACATCAAGAGGGCAGCCAATGAAACTGACAGAAGATATATGGAAATGGATACCAGGAAATGCATTGTTTTAATCCAGCTACATAACCACAAGGTCATGACAGCCAAGAGCCCAGCACGAGTCAAATAATAATGAGGCATTTGTACAAGAAGAAAATCCACAATTCCGTCTGCCAGGGTAGAAACATGTAAGGGATGTGAACCAACCACTAACTGATGGAGCTTAGGGAGAAACTACGGGAAGGTTATTCCATAATTAGCCGTTACAAAGTTCCAAGCAACTTCTTCTGAAGCAGCTAGTCCCGCCAGCTGTTGGGGGGTAGGGTACTGGGGTAGACAGACTCCTGATCTAATCTGGACCAGCAGTTCTGATGCCCTCAAGGCCTCTTTTGCTCTCAGCCAAAGAGCTGGACCAGAGACAGCTGGGAAAGCCAGACAGAAAGGAGATGGAGAGATACTAAAGAGAAGGGTGTGATGGGGAGAGAAATGAAGAGCGCAGTCTGGAGTTATTTATAGAAGTGGCTTTTGTAGGGGAGAGATATCAGTGCCAAACAGAGATTGTAAAAATAATTCTGGAGACAGGCGCCCCTGCCTTCGCCGCGGAGGAGGCTGCACGACAGTTACAGTAAATGTGCCATTGGAAGAGATGCAAGGTGGGGGAGGAGGGGGAGAGAAGCAGCCGATCGCTCTCCCGGTTGATCTCGTTCTTCATTCGTCCAGCGCAAAACACCAACGGTGGCACCATCTCAGCTGTTACCCTCTCCCGCCACGCTCCGCAACAGCTGCTGTTCATCACCCTCCACACCACGCCATCTCCACCTTGCCCTCTCCTGCCTCGATGGGGAAAGGGAAGAGGAGACAACCGCCTGGGCACAGGTTGAAACTGAAATAAGGGCTCTTGGCTCTTCTCTGAGAAATGACTGTCCAGTGTAGGGTACGTCATCGGTGCAGAGTTAACTCAGGTGATTGACATCTGACTTAGCCTAGTCCAGGTATGAGCAACCACATTCGCAAGCCACACTTGAGTTACTGGGTACATCTATTCTACAATAGAGGGGGGGGGAGGAACTGCCGTGTAGACATTTGGGCTCAGGCTGGAGAGACCTGGTTTCAAATTCCTGCTTTGCCACAGACTTCCAAGTCACTTAGCTTCTACGGCCCTCCGTTCCCCACCTATGAAGGGAGAATGACAGCACCGCCAGACCTCACAGCACTGTTGAGAGGAATAAATTCACAAGGTACTCAGAGACTGCAGTAATAGGGACTGCAGAAGTATTTCAGGCCTCATCTTTACTCCATGGAAGATCGATGCTGCCACAATCGATCTTCCGGAGTTCAATTTAGTGAGTCTACTTGAGACTTGCTAAATGGAACTCAGAGGGTGCCCCCACTGCCAGCCGGTACTCCTGCTCTTGAGAGGAGTAGGGGAAGGCGATCAAAGCGTTTGGCTCCCATCGGCCTCCCGCTGTGGAGACGGCGCCAAACTCGGCTTAAAGTAAGCCGCCTCCATATTCTACATATCCTACATAGCCGAAGTTGCGTACCTTAAGCCGAGCTGCTGGGTCTAGTGTAAACCTGGCCATAGACATATTGCAGAATTAATGAAATGGTCGCCTCCACCAGGCCCAAGAACTGAGCAGGAGTCGAGGTCTGTAACATATCCTTGTTGGGCTGTTATTGGGCTTTTGTTTCTTAAGCAGCTTGATGCTCATTCTGTATCCATCCTATATACTTAGAGGAGGGCCAAACTGCCACTATGCAGAAACCATAGTCCATTTCCATTCTGAGGGAAAGGAGCCTGTAAAAACGTCCTTCTTGAATGCCCCAAGGACGTTCGGTCACTCCAAAGCAGAGAGCTTAACACTCTTCTAATGTACTGTTATAAATTCCATACAGTCATCCAATTTCTGCTGCCATATATTAATACCTCTTGACTCCACTGTAGTGCTCCAGATTATCCAGGGCTCTGTGAATTAATGCGCCGGTATTCAGTATTGAAGTTGCCATCACACTCCGTATATTGAGGGCTAGCGCCAGTTAAAACCATCAGCTGTTTTCTGTTGGAAATTTGGAAGAATGTTGGGTTTTCACTGGAATTTCTAGTGAATACGTTGGTGTTTTCAACAACAAAATGGAAACATCTTTGGTTTCCGGAAGCCGTTTTTCTTCATTGTATGTGTGTGTGTTTTTAAAATTTGGTCGACAATGAACATTTTTCTGTAACACGTTGATTTTTTGATGAAAAGCCATTGTCTGTCAAAATTATTTTGTGATGAAAATATGTCAGTTTGCTGTGTGGGAGGATACGGCTGACATGTTCCCAGGGCAGCCGGAAAGCCCGTAACTTGGACACAGGAGTTGGCTTCTCTGTTCTACCCCATGCTTCCTGTGGGGCCAGAATCTTTATTTCTGGCCGTGCCTCGATCCACAGCTGTAAAATGAGGTTTTGTGAAGTAAACTATAGTACAGCTCGCGAGAGGCTCAGATACCGTGGCAGCGGTGGCTGGCTGGCTGGGTTGAGAGAACCAGGGTTAGGTAGATCCATCACTAATGGTGAGAAAATTCCATTCGTGATAGTCTTGCCACTTCTTAACTACCCGGTACCGGCATGGTCAGGGATAGGTCTCTGGACTGTCCGGGCATAGCTTTTCCTAAATGATTATCTCTAGACATTTATACCAGGCCTCTTTATGTCTGCTGAGAGCCTACACATTCATGCAGGGCTGTGCAGATGTTTTAGATGAGTATTCCAAGTGAAATTGTGGCCCTGTGGTTCTGGACTCCGTCCAAGCGCACGGTGGGAGAAGTTGCCCTTGAAGCTCATACTCTAAAAGGAGAAGACAGCCAAAGGAGAGGCAGAACAATTTGCCCAAAGTCACACAGCAGGTAGCAGAGCTCAGAACTGAATGCAGTGCTCTCACCTCACCGTCCAGTGCTCTGGCTGCTAAATCCGGTTGATCGTCCAAAGGGAGTTTCTGATGCAGGTTAAATATAGATTATCAGCGGCCTTTCTAGAACCCATAAGACTGGGGAAAAAATGTCTCTCCCTTTGTTCCTAGTTCAGGGGCCATAGAGATTACAAATCCCAGATCCTCCAATATATTTGGACATCTGACTCGCAACATATCATTTACAGGACTGGCCCTTTAGCAATGACTGCATCAGATTTTAAAACAAAAGTTTATCAGAGATTCTGGCAGGTTTTCCCAGAATCCTGCAGAAATTATGGCATGGATTAATCATTCCGCAAGGGAAGCTAGGCAGAAATTGGGGGCGGTTGACACTTAAGTACAGAAGACGATGCAACTGAATAATCGAGGGGAGATATGCCAGGAAAATGCCAGCCCGCCTTCTTGTGACTTCTTTTTTTATTTCTTTTTCTTTTCTTCTCCCCGCCCCCAAATCTGTCTCTGCATCCTCCTTTCTGATCGACTTTCATCAGCCTGTCACAGGGCCACAATAGCCGGGGCCGGCCTGAGCCATTTTGGTGCCCCGGGCTCCAGGCGCGCGCTGCCGCCTCCGGGCACACGGTGCATGCGCTGCCCGGTCAGCCCAGCCACCGCCGATGGTGCACAGCCTGGGGCCACACGGGGCAGGCTGTGCCTGGCCGTGCAGGGCCCTGCAGCCATGGGGGGAAGGACGCTGCTGGCTGGTGCTGTGGGGGTTAACAAAGCCCCGGCTTCAGGTGGCTGCTGCAGCCTGCAGGGAGCCAGGCGCCCCGCGTAGGTTGGCACCCTGGGCATCTGCCCAGCTAGCCCACACCTTAGTCCTGGCCCTGACAATATCCAAAGCTGCAAGGAGAAAGTAACAGCAGCAACAAAAAACCAACCTCCCGCCACCCCCACCCCGCCACACACAAACCAGCAACCCACCCACAGCCTGATTCTCTGTCCAAACTCTGAGGAAACCTGTGAAGATATTCATAACAAACTGGCACCATTCCTGACTGGAGGAGCTAATAATTGCTGCTTACGAATGGCACCAGCCAAGCCATCAAAAAATAAAAAAGGGATGAGCCGGGCGCGAGGACTCTGACACGCTTGTTCCCTTGCTGGAGTGACAGTGGAGCGGCTGGCAGGCAGATGGTGGAGTGAAGCTATTTTTATTTGTAAAACAGACAAAACTTTGTATTAATAGGCTCAAAAATGAGACTCTGACGGTGACTCTCTGTTCTCCCCAACATCTGTCTTTCAAGGACATCCCACCTGCCTTAGCGCAAACTGCCCCGCATCACTTCCCTCGGCAGTGTGTGGCGATGGTGCTGCGTCCTGTTAAATGTGTGCGGTGTAGCTCAGGGCTGACATGGCCTCCAGGACACCCCTCCGGGATTACACACTGCCTGCCAGCTGTCCCTTGTTAAGAGCCCACACCTGCAGGCTACGTCTACACTGGCCCCAAATTCCGGAAAAGTGATGCAAAGCAGGTAAGTCAGAATAGGGAAATCCGCGGGGGATTTAAATATCCCCCGCAGATTTAAATAAACATGTCCGCCGCTTTTTTTCCGGCTTGGGGAAAAGCCGGAAAAAAGCGTCTAGACTGGCGCAATCCTCCGGAATAAAGCCCTATTCCGGAGGATCTCTTATTCCTACCTGAAAGTAAGAATAAGAGATCCTCCAGAAAAGGGCTTTATTCCGGAGGATCGCGCCAGTCTAGACGCTTTTTTCCGGCTTTTCCCCAAGCCGGAAAAAAAGCAGCGGACATGTTTATTTAAATCCGCGGGGGATATTTAAATCCCCGCGGATTTCCCTATTCTGACTTACCTGCTTTGCATCACTTTTCCGGAATTTGGGGCCAGTGTAGATGTAGCCGCAATGTTCAGCTTCCAATCTGAACTCTGCCAGAGTTCAGAGGTGTCCGGAGCAGAGGTTTTGCTTCAGGCCCAGCTCTGTTTCAGCCCCACATTTCCCTCCGGACCCTGCCAGTGGATCCTGAAAATGCAGAATTGCAGAGCCTGGATCATGGAAAGCCTCCATGGTACAGAAATGAAGCCCACAGCATTGCCAGCTCCCTCCTGCGGCTGGTGCTTCTGGTCATGTCCCCCGCCCCGTTTGAGGCTAGGTTATATATTTACAAGTCCGTTTGGCTGCAGCAGCAGGAGAGATGTGAGCTCTCCATCGGTCCAGCTGCTTTGCCGAGCGTGCTGCGTGACAACCGGGGATTTGTTCCGATGATGAAGCTGGCACGCACAGCTCCCAGGGAAGAGGACTGGGAAGGCAGCTAGGTATTTATCCCTCGAGCAGTGACTCTTGCCAGCTAGTCACAGTATAGCGTGGGGTCTATAGAGCACCAGTCCAATCTCCCAGGCTGGGGCTGGAGGCCCAGTGGGTCTGCAGGGGATGGTAAAGGGGACACTTAGCAAACGCGATGCCCACATCTGAGGGCAAAGCCATCTCTGGAAGGGAAGGCAGGAGTCGTCGAACCCCGCCGTGCTAAATGGCGATGCAGATGACTGCTCTATGCAAGTGAAATTGCAGAGGTGCTGGAGGGCCGGGCGCGTGGCGCCTACACGCTGCCGCATTACCGGGTTCCATGTGGCATTATCGGTCTCCTCAGCCATTCAGCCACCCTGCCTCGGCGAGGGGCCAAAGATCCGCCTTGTCTGGGCTTCTCCATCAAACTCAGGCCATTTCAGTGAACGCTTTGGAACTCCCCCTCAGCCCAGACCAAACCGTGCACAGCTCTCTTGGCTTCCCTTTGCGCCACTGACAGGATCTCTGGTTTTCTGGCGATTACATGCCTGGTGATTACATACCTGACTATGGCAAGTGGTAGGAGACCCTCTGAGTGCACAAATCAAGCGCCGATAGGCACCCCGAGTGTTCAGTTCTCTGCCCTGGCGCACACTGGGCTCTAAGGAGTGAATAGAGACACAGAGAGGCTGTGCAGGAGGTAGCCAATCAGAGAAGAGCTGAGAGGTGTGGCCAATCAGGGTTAGGCAGGCCCATATAAGTGCTGCAGGGCACAGCACACTCAGTAGCGGCCTAGAGCTTGAGGAGATATCAGGTTCCTAGCGGGAGACAGGCATGCCAGAGCGCAGCCAGCAAGGACTGGGGAAACTAGAGAGGGCTGCTAAGACTGGTGATGCCCTGAGGTGAGGGCAAAGAAGGTGCTGGGAAGTGGCCCAGGAAAATAAATTGAGGAGCTGGAGGGGACACAGCAGCGATGGCTATCGACAGAGTCCCTGGACCAGGACCTGGAGTAGTGGATGAGGCAGGACTAAGGGACTGTACTTGCGGCATAGCGGGAGGGCTGTGTCCTGAAGAGGACGCCCCAGTCCTCGGAACGACACGGGTCCAGAAGCAGAAGTGACAGCAACGAGGTACCACCAGAAGAGGGCACACGGGTGTGCAGAGCTAATCTGCGGGTCAGCCAGCAGGAGGCGCCGCCGTGGTGAGCGAATGTCATCACACCCTCCAAGATCTGACCAGGCCCTGGCTGGAGCATCCCAACCCAAAGCAAAACCATGCAGGTACAATGCCTGATCAGGATGTTAAGAAGCTGTGACTTACATGATATCTGCTCTGTCTCCAGTGCTTTACTTTCCGCACTGCCCTATGCCTCGCCGCACCCCAGACACGTTTAGTAGTGTGATCTTTGAACTTGTACAATGCCCCTGTGGCCGGGTCTCCTGGGCAGTGGGGTGGCCTAGTGGTTAGGTCCTGGAGCTAGCTGGTGGCAAAGGGGTGTAGGCCTCCTCTGTGGGGGCCCTGGGCCTAGGAATTCCGGCCTCTTATCTGAGTCTGGTTCTTAAATTTGAGGCATGGCCCCAAGAGTCCAATTTCCCCCTCCTCAGTGAAGGTTCCTTGTAGGTTCTCCCCACTTTGTGCCAAAGGGAGGGGCTGGAGGCTTACGTGCTCCTGTGACTGTCCCAGTAGACGGCTCTGACTCAGGTCCTGCAGAGAGCAGAAACAGCTCCTGCCTCTGCACTGGTCAGCCCCTAACTGAGCCAGGCTCCTCTCTTTTATCCTCCTTCCAGGCCTGGCATTGGCTGTCGGCAAAACGGGGCGGGGCTAGTTGGGCACACAGGCTTTGTTGAGGCCCTCCTCTCACTCCCTCACAGCCCCACCTCTCGCTATTTTAAAAGCAGGTCCGGCACTGTGCGAAGCTGCCTGTAAACACAACTTTCCTTGTCCCTTGTTTACAGGTAAGAGCGCCACGGAGCAGTCACGTTGTGTGGGGTTTCCCACTGTATCTAAATGACGTCGGAGCACAAGTCTCACTGAAAGCCAATGGCATTTTCATATGGCGGCTTTCTGAACATCCCACCCCTTGCCTTTAAATGATGAGGAAACCAGACGTCTTACATCCCTAGGTTCATATCTGAGTGCTAGCCAAGGTGAGACGTGTTTCTTTGTCTTCCCTCCAGAAAACAGGGCCTGGGATTGCTGTTGTTCTTGGGGTGTATTTCTGTGTGTAAACAGATGAGGGTGTTGCATTTTGCCTTGAAGGTGCTGAGGGTCAAGCTCACATGCTCTCCTCTGGGAGAAAGCTCCAGATTCACAAGCCAGTCTCCATAAGCCGCTGTCCCAAGCATTTGGGAAATGCACTCTTGAGGCGGACAGGCGCGCCGCCTCAGTGGAAAGTGTGTGCCAGGAGGACACAGATCGAGCAGGTCCTTCGGTCACATGGAAGGCCTTGTGATGAGGGACGACACCTTGAATTTGTCCAGGGCTGAGGAGCCAGTGAAGTGTGGAGAGCCCTGGGTAGGGCAGCCTGTTTGGCTGAGCCGCGCTTCTGAACTAACTGCAGCTGTTTTAAGGTTGGCGGCTTCATTCCTCGGCACCGAACATGACAGGAGCCGAGCCCAGTGGCCCTGGCTCCGTGGATGGCTGTGATTGGGACGGATCGCTGCCCTATTGGCAGCCAGAGCTGGAAAGGCGGAGTGAGGTCCTCGATGGACGCGGGCCAGGATGAAGAAGAGGATGGATGTCCGGGAGACGTGGGCGTGGGTGTGAAGGAGCCGATCATGATTTTCTGAGGCAGCCTAAGGACAATGGGCAATTCCATCAGCCCCCGCCACACCACTGCGGCTGGGCAGCACAATTCTCCATGACCATGTCACTCGCTAGACAGAGGCCCAGCAGTGTAAATATGGGCGAATGGGCCCTCGTATTAGGCCAAAAGGACCACATCCTCCAGTGTTGTCTTGCTTCGGTATCCTGGCCTGATGCCTGGCTGGGAGGGGTGTGGAGTCGAGATGGAGTTGGAGCCACTCGGGCGAGCCGTCAGGGATGGGAGGCGAGGCATGCAGTGGCAGCTGGAGAGGACTGGGGAGTGCAAGGAGTGCTGCAAGAAGGTTTTATGAGGCAAAGGAAGTTTCTCTTCATGTAGTGAAGTCAACCTGTGGAACTCCTTGCCAGAGGATGTTGTGAAGACCTGGACTTTAACAGGGTTCAAAAAAGAACTAGGTAAATTCATGGAGGTTAGGTCCATCAATGGCTATTAGCCAGGATGGGTAGGAATGGTGTCCCTAGCCTCTGTTTGTCTGGAAATGGGTGACAGGGGAGGGATCACTTAATGATTTCCTATTCTGTTCGCTCCCTCTGGGGCACCTGGGATTGGCCATTGTTGGCCGACAGGATACTGGGCTAGGTGAACCGTTGGCCTGACCCCGTCTGGCCGTTTTTATGTTCTTGTGTTCTAAAGACTGCACTGCTTCCCCGCACCATCCCTGTCTGCCTGCGCAGCCTTTCTTCCCTCATCGCGACAGGGCTAAAACTCACCCAGTCATTTATTTTCCACAAAGCCACTTAAATCCCTGTAATGTTAAAACATGCATCTTAATACTCTATCCTCAGCGCTAAGTGCCAGGAACAGCACAGAGCCATGCAAATCCCCGGCACTTCAGGACAAAGACTCGAGTGTCGCATACCACCGCTCACATTCAAGAGCTCCCCATTCAATTTCCTTTCAATTTATTTTCTCCGTGTCCTTAATGTACACAGAGAAGAGGCCGCATATAAAACGGCACTAAGAACCTTTGTACGTACGGCCGCCAGTGTCTGCGTTTGCAGCCTTCCTCGTCCCACTCAGGCTGAGATGCTTTCCAGTTAATGAGTCTGTCGGACGAGGTACTTCTCTGGCTTCCCTCCCAGCAGGATCTGAGCACCTCCCCTCCATGCGTGAACTGATCTTCATGAAGGGAGGCAGGGAATGATTATCCTCTCTGGTTTACAAATGGGGACAGGAGTCACAGCGTGAGTGACTTAGCCTGGGGCTGTTACACCACAGGAGATCCTCACGATTTGTGGGCATCTCCCCTCTAAGTCTGGGGAGGCATCGGGGGCTGGGAGCTGTGGGGATCTCACCGCAATTGCCAGCCCCGTGGCGAGTTCCCAGCCAGTGCCGGGTGCCACGGTGAGTTAGGCAAACCTTGTCATTTTTCATCTCCCATGGCTCCTGGTCCCATGGGGTTCCCTGTCTGGAATCAGAGCAGCCGACAGACTTCGCCAGGCCCTGTGCAAGGTGGGATAGGGCAGCTCCGGGCCTCCAGAAGGGGTGGGGGAGTGCGCTAGCTTCCCCCAGCCAGCCCTTGAGTGTCACCAGGCATGCCCTACCCAGAGCTCCAGCTGCAACAAAGACCACAGCAAATGTTACCGCACACCTGAACCAATGGTCGGGGGAGGGCTACAGGAAGGATGGGGCCCCCAGTTGCACCAAGCAACTGTGCTGCTGGGCAAACACCCTGCCTCTCCACTTGGATTGGTTTTTTTCACAGAGGCTGAGGAGGTGGCCAAAAGTTTGTTCCTGACAGTCCCGGAACCCCCTGTCCTGGAAGGTCGTTTTTACAGGATCTCAATGTAATCCAGTGGCATTCACCCTGCAGGCAGGAAGTTCTCTGCCAGAGACGTAGGATTCTCATGCCCCGAGGCTGCATTCTTCCCTGCGTGCTGCACACTGGCCCACGCTGGATGCTGGCTGTCACAGTTTCTGCACCAGTATTCCTCTCCCTTTCCTGATCCATTCCCAGAGCCCCCAGCCAGGTCTGATGTGGCCAGGACAGAGATCCTTTCCCCCATCCCTTCTGAGGAGGAGTTTGACGACGGCACAGCTCCCTGCCTTGCACCGTGGTACCCCAGCAAGCCATTTTGCCACACGACCAGCAGCTGTGCATTGCTCCGTCTCCGGGAGACCTGTATTGCCAGCAGTTCCGAGTCCCCGCACGGCGCTGCTATTGCAAGCATGTGTGTTCTTAAGGTAAAAACATCACAAGGAGAACACGGTAAAGCCGGCACACCCCAAACGTGCCATGTGTCTCCCATCACGCTTGTAGGGCCTAACGGGCCAAGCTCTTTCCATCCTTCTGCCAGGATTGGGAGACCCCCTGGGCCCCGTTTGCTGGATCAGAAAAAAGGCCCTGAGCCAGTTTAAACCCAGCTGTTATATATCAAAATCCCGTTTTTATCTGATAAAACCCACTTTGAACCAGCCCCCACCAGGGGGCATACTGCTCTGGAGGTGTGTACAGTCTAAGCCTGTGGTGCTCAACTGGTGGTCCATGGTGACTTTTTCGGAGGTCCACAGTGTAACGGGGCGCCGAGGCCCCGCACTGGACCCCAGGGGGTAAGCACCCTGTTGGCGCTGCCGGGGAGCGCTTACCGACCGTGCGCCGGATGTTGCCGTGGTGCGGCACGGGTGGGGAAACGCCGGCGTGGCTGCCGAAAGGGGGAGGAGTCGACCCTGCATCATGAGGGCGTGGGGTCAGGGCTACGTCGGTGACGTCAGGGCGACATCAGGCCTGGTGTCCAGGGCGGCAGTGGATTCAAAAGCCAACCAGGCAGAGAGGAGAGGGAGGACGGGGGAAGCTGACCCAAGCAGAGGGGGAGAGGCACCCGGAAAGGCTTCGCAGGAGGCCAGTGACAAGCCGGGAGGCTCACCCGGGCAGAGGGGTGGTGAGCACAGGAAGGGGACAAGGAGGAGAGAGGAAGTAGCCCAGGGCAGGGCGGTGAACCAAGCCAGTGGGCTGACACGTTTAGGGTTCCAACCGCGTTAGCCGGACTGCGACCGCAGCGTGGTCGGAGTCCTTAGGGCCCTGGGATGGGGCCCGCGAGTGAGGGCAGGGTGCCCCCTCTCTCCTCCGTCTCGTGTGGAGGCAAACCCCAGCAAGACGCCTGACAGGCGAATAACGCCGCCAGCCTAGGAAAAGCTGTACGGCCAGACTTAAAGGGACGGTGCCGAACTCGGGACATCGGGTTCACCCAAGGGGCACCGCCACACCCAGGAACACTGTCCAAAGTCACACGGCGTGAGCAGGCGCCGCCGCTAGGCTGTTTTACGCCGTGTTCACAAGCAGGCGGCGCGTCACCCATAGCGTCACCTAGGACACATTCACGTTGTGTTGCCAGTAACTTCCATCTGAGGCTCCGACGTCGGTGTCGCTGCCGTTGTCGTGCTGAGTGGTTGCTGTGTCGTTCGTCCTGTGCTGCATGTGCTGCAGGTGGTCCACGAAAATGTTTTGATTGGCCTGGTGGTCCGTGGACTGAAACGGTTTGAGAACCACTGGCCTAAGCAATTCACCTTCATAGCACACGCCTGCCCCCTGGGGGGAGCGGTGGTAACTCTGCCCTGTGAAGGGGCTGATTCGCCACAGGCGCCTCCTTGTGGCCGGGCGTGGCATGGCAGCGCTCTCCTAACGGGTGTCCCCTGCCACGGGCTGTTTGCCGGTGCAGTGACCTGCCTGTTCCGGTGCCCTTGCCCGCTGGCCAAGCCACTGTAAAATCTCTCCCCTTGCAGGGCTGTCCATGGACAAAAGGCAAGGGGAATTCAGGCAAGTAACGGAGTGCACTGGGAACGGGGGAATTGCTCCCTTCCAGGGTGCATCAGAATCTGGCTCACCCTTCCCTCGGGGCAGGGGTCCTCTGCCTTCCATGAGCCTTTCATTCGGGAGCTGAAGATGTCTTCTCTTCCCTGGTCTGCCCACAGGTGAGTAGCTCTGCTCCCCTTTTAACTCCTCCGGCAGCCTGTGCACACCTTGCCACGGTGGCGGGGTGGGGCTGGCTGAGCCCGCAGCAACTCCTTAACCTCTTCTTGTCCTGTGTGGGGTTGATACACTCCAGCACACATGCACACACACACTACACTACACTACACTCTGATCCCCTAAGATTCTGCCTCAGATTGCAATATCGGCCCACTGCTGGGAGAGCACCCTGGGCCCCCCTCCTTCAACAGGCTTTACAAGCCAAGCAACTGAACAATAATAAGGCACAGACACGGCCATGCATTGGGAGAGCCATTCTTGCCAGATCTTGGAGCACGAAGGCTGAATATGCACTACGTCTGGGGGATCAAACCCAAATCTTACATTAGGCACGTCCACACCCTCCCATCATCAAATATCTGCATGCCTCGCCACCTTCACTGTATTTGTTCTCACAGCATCCTCATTGTACCAATGGGAAACTGAGGCCCAGGGAGGGAAAGTGACCTGCACAAGGTCACCCTGGAACAGGGAACTGAATCCAGATCTAGGCACTGATCTGGTTTCAGGGCCGTGCCCCAGTCCAGATCTGGATCCAAACCCCATCTCCTTGCCCGATTTCCAAAGCACAGATAGATACATACACTTATCTATATACGTGCACTTATATATCTGTCTTGTTCGGTGTTACCCTCCTCAGCATGGCACTTGATATCTGCTTGGGGGATAGCACAGTTCAGCCTCTTGAAAGAGGCGGGTACAAAGTCAACCTGGAGATTTGAATGAGGGGAAGATTGACAACTGACCAGCCAGGCGCAGGAAGGGCAGGCTGCACTAACCGACAGCTTACTATCAAACCTGCCAAGACTGACTCATTTGAAAGGAGACGCTCTCCTAAATGGATTATTTTTAAGGCCATTTCTAAAGTCACTCCCTCTGATGATTAAGGACTGTGCAGCGTGTGTATGTTTCAGCGAGACTCTGAAATTGAGCTGCGTTCAGATTGTCACAGTCCAACAGCTTTGAGCCATTATGACTAATTTGTCTGCTTTGTGTTTCCGCAGTGAAACCTGAGCCATTTTGCAACCTTTCACAGTTCTTCATTGGAATGGGGGAAGAGTGTGTGCGCGTGTGTGTGTGTGTGTGTATGTGTGGGTGTGTGCGCGCGCACGCACCGTTGAACTGTGATGATTTGCAGTGAGCTTCCAAGTTCTGAGGCCTCTGCGACTCATTTTCAAGATTGGGTGCACGTGAGTGTAACTTTCTGTGTTAACTGGGGGGGAAGTGAAATAAGAACATAAGAACGGCCACACTGGGTGAGACCAAAAGTCCGTTTAGCCCAGTATCCTGTCTGCCAACAGTGGTCAATGCCAGGTACCCCTGAGGGAGTGAACCAAACAGGTAATGATCAAGCGATCTCTCTTCTGCCATCCATCTCCACCCTCTGACAAACAAAGGCCAGGGACACCATTCCTTACCCATCCTGGCTAACAGCCATTAATGGACTTAACCTCCATGAATTTATCTAGTTCTCTTTTAAACCCTGTTCTAGTCCTAGCCTTCACAACCTCCTCAGGCAAGGAGTTCCACAGGTTGACTATGTGCTGCGTGAAGAACGTCCTTTCCTTTGTTTTAAACTTGCTGCCCACTAATTTTCATTTCAGATCTGCCTTTTGTGCAAAAGAAAATCCTTGGCAAGGCTCAGAGGGGTCGCCTTGTTCATCTGTATCTGAAAAAACAATGAGACACCTATGACACCTTCAACACTAAGGCCTGGTCTACATTAGACCAGGCAGGTCGATTTAAGGGAAGCAACTCTGGCTATGCTAAATGCGTAGCTGGAGTCGGCTTCCCTTAAACCAGTGATCACCAACCAGTCGATCAGGATCACAGAACCACAGAGCTGGAAGAGACCTCAGGAGGTCATCAAGTCCAGCCCCCTGCTCTAGGCAGGACCAATCCCAACTCAATCAACCTGGCCAGGGCTTTGTCAAGCTGAGACTTAAACACCTCTAGGGATGGAGATTCTACCATCTCCCAAGGGAACCTATTCCAGTGCTTCACCAGCCTCCTAGGGAAATAGTTTTTCCTAAGATCCAACCTGGACCTCTCCCACCACAACTTGAGACCACTGCTCCTTGTTATGCATCCATCACTACTGTGAACAGCCTCTCTCCATCCTCGTTGGAACCTCCCTTCAGGAAGTTGAAGGCTGCTCTCAAATCCCCCCTCACTCTTCTCTTCTGAAAACTAAACAAACCCAAATCCCTCAGTCTCTCCTCATAGGTCATGTGCTTCAGCCCCCTAATCATTTTGGTTTCCCTCCGCTGGACCCTCTCCAATGCGTCCACATCCTTTCTATAGTGGGGGGAGGGGAGGCCAGAACTGGAAACAATACTCCAGATGTGGCCTCACCAGAGCAGAAAAAAGGGGAATAATCACTTCTCTAGATCTGCTGGCAATGCTCCTTCTAATGCAACCTAATATGCCATTAGCCCTCTTGGCTACAAGGACACACTGTTGACTCATATCCGGCTTCTCATCCACTGGAATCCCCAGGTCCTTTTCTGCAGAACTGCTACTTAGCCATTCCGTCCCCAGCCTGTAACAATGCTTGGGATTCTTCCATCCCAAGTGCAGGACTCTACACTTGTCCTTGTTGAACCTCATCAGATTTCTTTTGGACCAATCCTCTAATCTCTCTAGGTCACTCTGGACTCTATCCCTGCCCTACAGCGTATCAATCTCTCCCTCTAGCTTAGTGTCATCCACAAACTTGCTGAGGTGCAATCCATCCCCTCTCCAGGTCATTAATAAAGATGTTGAACAAAACCAGTCCTAGAACCGAACCTTGGGGCACTCTGCTTGAAACCAACCGCCATCCTGACATCGAGCCGTTGCTCACTACCCATTGGGCCCGACAGTCTAGCCAGCTTTCTATCCATTTTATAGTCCATTTATTCAATCCATATTCCCTTAACTTGCTGACAAGAATATTGTGGGATACTGTGTCAAATGCTTGGCTAAAGTCAAGGTATGTCACATCCACTGACTTTCCCACGTCCACAGAGCCGGTTACCTCATCACAGAAGCTCATCAGATTGGTCAGGCACGACTTGCCCTTCGTGAATCCATTTAGGAGAGCGTCTCTTTCCAAATGAGGATCTACTGGTAGATCTTGGAGCCTCTGACAGGTGAACCTGACTGGTTTGGCTGGGAGGAACTTCAGCTGCCCCTCCCTACACTCCCCTGCTGCTCCTGCCCAGAGCCTCAGCGCTGCACCCTCAGAGCCTCCTGCTTGTTGTGCAGGGTGCAGGAGACCAAGGCAGGGGGGCGATGATGTCACTCTGTCCTGCTCCCCTGTAACCTATCTTCACAAAGTAGGGCGGGGCATTGGAGAAGGGGCGGGGCAGGAGCGGGGCCTCAGAGAAGGGGCGGGGCAGGGCAGGGCCTCAGAGAAGGGGCGGGGCAGGGGAATTTGGGTTTGAGGTAGATCCTGGACTGACAAATTCAGATCTTGTGCTTAAAAAGGTTGGAAACCACCGCATTAAACGGAGCCAAGGCAGCACCCACACAGCAGTAGGCCAACGGGAGCACACGGTCCCGTCAGCTTCCCTTCCTCCACGCAGAACAAAAAGGACCGGATGCCGGCAGGGGCTGCATTAGACCCGCTCAATCCAACACTAGAAGTTTGACCTCCGGAGAGTCGATCCTCGCCCTAGCGTCGACTCGCCCTAACAGATTTATTTGGGCCTAAGCTTTCATGGGCCCAACCCACTTGGTCAGAGGCACGGAAGCTCATGCCCAGATAAATCAGTTCGTCTTTAAGGTGCCACAGGACTCCACACTGTGAAACTGCGCAACGCCAACAAGCTCAGCCCTGATCTGACTCCCACGAGTGTTCACTCCATTCGCATCAGGGGAATGTCTGACCCAGGCGCAACAGAGATCAAACATGGGCCAGGATTTCTGCAGAGTGCCTGAGCTGGCTCCGCAGCTGCAGAGCCAGTCCCGGTACGGACAAGGAAAGCGGAAAGCCAGAACGGCAAAGCCAGAACGGCCACTGACCCACATTAAAATCAGTCGGGGGCCGCACACACGTGAGAAGCGGAAAAAAACTCTCACTGTGGCCCCCAAATGAGAAGAAAGACACTCCCCACATTCCCCTTGCACTCCAGAGCTGGGTGGGGGCAGCCTATTTGATGTTGTGTGCTCTAGCTCCATGGGGAGGCAGCAAGGGGGCTGGAGCATCAGTGCAGGCTCCCCAACGTTGGGGGGGGGGGGCTCGAGCCTCAGGGGCCGGATCCAGACAAGCCAAAAGCCGCACCCGGCCCTTGGGCCTGGTTGGTTCCCCACCCCGAATTAAAGCGTCCATGCTAAATGAGGCTCATAGAGCGGACCGTAAGTGCCTACTTCTTAATTTTCAATGCCATTAAGGCGTTGAATGTAGTGGCCTCTGTTCAGACCTTGATGAAAGGTGTCAAATTTGCAGATCAAGGTAATTTCCACACACGGAACAAACAGATCAGCCTTCTCCGGCACTCATCTCTGCCACCGCTGCGCCACTCCGGCGCCGCAGTCTCGCCGCGCGATGCGCATGAATTCCGTCTGAGGCCAGGGGAAACAGAATGGAATCATTAGCCAGGCGCCAGTGAAAGCACCGTCACTGAACCCCGCATTATGTTCCTGGTGGAGATTATGCTCTATTCAAAGCCCATGAAAGGTGCATTCAGAGTGTGCCGATGCTCAGGAGGCAGCTGCTTTGTGGCTCGCTCTCTCCCGACTCACTAGCTCTCACCTTGAATGAACAACTTATCCCATTGACCGACATTCTCCCCCCGCACCACAAAAGGGCCCCTTCTGGAGAGGCCTGGCTTTGAATGCAGCCTGTCACACGAGAGCCTGGCAAGCCACCGAAAGGAGAACACTCCGTGTGTGTGTGTGATTCCCAGCAATTGAGACAGTTGGATAACATCCCTGGAGCGAAGCGCTGCCATCTGCTGAAGAGATCGTTAACCAATTTCCCTAACAAAGCCAGGTGATTGGCTCTATTCTTTGGCACCGCAGAGGCGCTTGTCTTGGAAAGCCAGAGCACGTGCTCAGGGGAAACCTCTCCATTCACAGCCTGCCGTCTGACAGGCAGGAGGCCCGCTTCTGTGCCCTGGGAAATCTGGATCTATCCCGCCCTCCACCCACTGTGCCCCTAGGTAATGATCCCCACCTCACAGCATGATGGCCACCTCTTGGCCAATACAGTAGGGGACCTAAAAGCTGGATCTCACGCGCCCTGAGAGCAGCTGTGAGATACTCCCATCCTGTGGGCTCGGTGTGTGTATGTGTGTGTGTGTTTCGAAAGAAGGCGTTCTTCCTCGTGAAATGAGGTTTACCGCCGTCGAAAGAAAAGCCGCGTTCTTTCGATTTAATTTCGAAAGAACGCGGCTGCAGTCTAGACGCAGGTGAAGTTTTTTCGGAAAAAGGCTACTTTTCCCGAAAAAACCCCTGAGTCTGGACACAGCCTGTGGTATCATCTGCACACTTAATTAGCGTCCTCTCTATGCCACCTTCCAAATGGTTGATGAAGACATTGAACAGAACCAGTCCCAAAACTGACCCCATGCAGAACCCCACTCGTTATGCCTTTCTAGCCTAAGTTTGGCATGAGTTTGGCATATGGAGTTTAGATGCTTTGTCAATGGGGAGTGTGTGTGAAGGGTCCCCCTTTGTTTCTGATCCAGAGAGGACAAGTCTGTTACAATCTTTGCCCCTCTGCCTGACTCTTTAGGCCATGCTCCCAGCTCTGGAGATCCCTGCGCATCATTATCTCCAGTGCATCAGCCACGGTGGCATCCCTTTACACTTCGATATACCTCCTCGTTTACTGGATGATGGAGCTGCCCCAGTGCTGACCCCTACATGTAGACTAAGGCAAGCCAGGTGTGACCAATGAAACTAATCCTTCTTCCAGCTCCCTCCCCGACGCGGGCATTCTGCCCCCTCCAGACTTATTTAGGCCCACTCAAAGCTGCAGATGGCCACAACGCTTCCACCCACCTCTCAGAATCTGGCTCTAACCTGGAGCAACTCTCCTGACTGGGGATACAGGGAGAGCAATGTCCAGGAGCGGGTGGACTCGCTTGGTCAAACGGCGATGGACTCAGGCTCTGGTCAGGGCCCAGGCGATGGGGGTCAGGGACGGTGCGAACACCCTGCCCTGGGCAGGGTAGAAGGGACTTTGGGAATCTCGCTCATGAACACTGGCTGCAGGAGGAAGTTTTAATCATGTCTGCCCCCTCCAAGTGGCTGGGCGAGGGCATGCTGGTGAGTCTCGCTCCATTTCCCTCGCACACACCCCTCTGCGGCCGGCTCCCCTCGCTCTGCTCTTCACTCGCTCTGCCCACCCCTCTTCCTCACCCTCTCCGGCGCTTGAATCTCTCTCACTGACATCCCAGCTTCCGCCTCCCTCGCACACCTTCTACCCCCCCCCCACCGCTGCCCTCCTTCCCAGTCCCTCATAGTCCTGCTCTTCCCTCCTCTTTCTCTCAGTCTGTCCCCTATTCATTCACTCGCCCCTTCCCCGCATCTCTCTCCTCCCACCTCCGGCTGCCCCCCTTCTCTCTGCCCCTCTCAGCCCCCCTCTCCACTTGTCCTTCCTCCCTCCCTCCCCCTTCGGCGTCCGACACTATTACCAATAACACGCCGCAGTCATGTAACCCGTTAGCCACTTTTACGATGCCACTAAATCACCTGGGCTGCCGGCGGCCGTGGAGGAATCACTGTCATCTCACAGATGGGGAAATTTGTCCTTTTTGTCAGCACTCGGCGCGACCTGCTGGCATAAATAGCAGGCTGCGCCGGCGGCAGCTTGGAGATGCGCTGTGTGGAGTGGAGCACGCTGTCCCCGGGGGCAAAGAGTGCAGAGGATGAAAGGCAAGAAGAGATGATTCATTTTATGGGACACTTCTCTAAGGGGACCAAAGCTGCTTTGTCCAAATTAGCCCATAAAACCCACTCCACCCAAGACTCAAAGGCGGCAGGCTGGTGGGCGAGGAACGCCCTGCCGTGCCAAAGTGACTTTCACAGTCTGGAAATAAGCACTTGAATATCTGGAATCAGGCAACAGCTGGACTGGATCCATCTGGCAGTCCACTTACAGACTGATCTTGGGGTTCTCAATTCAAACAGCATCAAGGAGGCTGGCATGCCTTGAGATATGACAGCCCACCTGGGCTGGGAGAAGGCCCAAGATTCAACTGCATGCTAGCATGTGTCTTTAAAATAGTTCATTATTGTTCAGCAGCAGATATGGGAAATAAATGCACTGGTCAAGATTTTTTTCTTCGTCGTATTTGTTCTGATGAAAAATGACCTTTTGGCCAAATTTAAAAGTTTTCCCAGAAAATGTAGCCCTGCATCTACACGGCAGGGCTTAACTCGAAATAAGTGATGCAACTTGAGTTGCGTAGCTTGTTTTGAAATAGTTTATTTTGAGGATAGAAGGGGATAGAATTAGTGTCCCTGGCCTCTGTTTGTCAGAGGCTGGAGAGGGATGGCAGGAGACAAATCGCTTGATCATTGTCTTCGGTCCACCCTCTCTGGGGCACCTGGTGCTGGCCACTGTCGGCAGACAGGATACTGGGCTAGATGGACCTTTGGTCTGACCCAGTACGGCCGTTCTTATGTTCTTATGAAATTGGAAGCGTCTATACAGCACTTATTTTGAAATAAAGCGCTCTTCTTCCGACTTCCCTTACTCCTCATACAATGAACGTTACAGGAGTCAGAGTAAGAAGTTCTCCAGCTTGACAGTATTTTGACATTATTTCGAAATAACTGCCTGTTGTGTAGACGCGGACTAAGTTATTTTGAAATAATGTTGCTGTGTAGACATACCCTAAATTACCAGTTAGTTCCTTTAATATACTAGTCTTGCCAACTCTCATAATTTGGGAGTCCCAGCTCTCATGATATGTGAGTGTATAAGAGTCTCCATTTAAGGAAAAGGCAGGTTTGGGGGCTACAGACAAAAACTTGAAAACATGATCCCTAAGCCCCTCCCAGATGATGAATTCTAAAAGTTTCATGATTTGTCAATCTCATAATTCAGGGAAAATCACGTAAAAAATCCATTTTGGTTAAAATTTTCCATTTTTCATTGAAATACCAGAAACGTATTTTGACTTTTTAAATCACATTTTGATTGAAATGTCCATATTTCCATTCAATTTTCTTTAAATGGTTCTCTTTTTAGTTTTCAAAACCTGATTTGTTAAAACCAAAAACTGTTTCCAAAAAAACCATAAGTTCTTGCTTGGATTTTTCATTGGAAAACTGATAAAATTCACAGGACAGTTTGAGAAGAAAAATTGCTCAGAAAAAAAGAGCGTGTGTTCCCATGCTTCAGGCAATGTCCAAGTTGTGGAAATGACAAATTGGTCTTGCCAAAGTTTTAGTTCCCACTGGAATGAGACGCTCACTATGGGCACGTCTCCCCAGCAGGGCTAAATTCGAAATAAGCTACGCATCCTGAGTTACGCTAATTGTGTAGCTTAAGGCGAAATAGCTTATTTCGACTTTTGGCGCTATCTACATGGCAGTTATTTCAAGACAGAGAACTCTTCCCCCAACTTCCCTTACTCCTCGTACAATGAGGGTTACAGGAGTCAGAGTAAGCAATCCTTCAGCTTGACATTATTTCGACATTATGTCGAAATAACTGCTTGGGTGTAGGCGCGGACCGTATTATTTCAGAATAACGTCACTTATTCCAAAATAACACTGCTATGTAGATATAGGCTACGGGCCCACCCCAGAATGCAATGGAAAATCTGAGACGCCTTTCCCAGAAGGCAATGGAATGCTCCAAAAATTACACTGCTTTTTTCAGGGCAATAGAAAGCTTGAGTTGAACGGGGGAGGGAAACATGATAGAGTGCAGTGGGGAGTTCTGAAGATGGTGGCACATACCTCCCGCCCCCATTCCTGGTGGAGAACGTCAAGTTCAGAGAAAGGGGACTATGTGGGAAGTAACATTGAAGAAGACACCAGCACCTTTTCTATGATGGTACCCAAGGGTGGAATCGTGGGATGACCTGTGAGTGCAGATAAGCAGAGCTAGTTAAATGTTCTGAATTTCAAAGAAATCGGAATCAAATATTTGGACTTGATTTTCACCACCCTTTCTCTCCTGCCTTGGGGCCCCATATCAGCTGCTCCTCAGCAGGATCCCAAGTACTTATGTGGCCTTGAATTACTGTAGTCTCGGAGCACCTCACAGTCTCTGAGGTATTGATCGTCACGTCTCATCCGTGAGGGAAGGACATAGTGTGAGCCTCATTTTACAGAGAAGGAACTGACGCAGAGAGAAATTCAATGTCTAAAAGCGTTTTCTATAGCCCCAAGCTATAGAAGTCTAACCCCAGGACCATTCTGCCTCTCAAGGAGCAGGGAGTTTCACTGCCTGAATCAGCATTGCACAACAACCTGTCTGGGGAAGGCTTCATGTCCCTTTTCTGAAGCATTCTGCAGCCACTGCTGACGGAGACAGTATAGAAGACTACATGGGTCTGTTTCTCATGAAGCAATTCCTGTGCCCTCTTCTCCTCAGGGATGGAGGATGACTGTTCCATCCAAATGGAACAATTTGTAATTATTATCCGAGGACTGGGATAATTCCACCGAGCCGCCGCTAAACCATTTACTGCATTAACGTTGTGTCTGAGGGGACTGTTTGTTTCTTTCTCTTCTAATCAGATTAGCAAAAGCAGTTCTCCTACACTTCCATAATCACAGTTCTGTTATCCCTCCCGAGCGCTCACCTCTGCTCCCTCGTTGTCCGCACTCAGCAGGTCGCTGAGAGAAACCCCTCGGCAGGGGGAGGTCTTGCCACCTTACATCAGACTATGGGGAGAGGGGGATTACATCTCCCCAGTTTTGGAAGCTTATATTTCAAACCGTAACGGAGAGGTCTGTTTTTTTTCCATAGAGACTGACCAGTTTAGACCCTGACTCTGGGCCAGTCACAGAAATGAGAGTTTTGTGATTGACTTCAGGAAGTGTAGAATCCTGTTTCTTGGCCGTGATTTTGCCAGAATGCTGAGGCACAAATGTGTCGAGACAAGTCAGTACTTGGTTGGAAGGCCGTGTATGGAAAGGTGGAAAGCAGTGATTCAGCAGCTGGTGCGCTTTCTTATCAGCCAGCTCTGAACCAAGGCCCTGTCGTGGTATTAAGCCACTATGCTCTGGTGCTAACTTCTTCCAGTCATGAAAAGTCCCATAGTCCTGCAGAAAGAGAAGGGTTATTGGTCGTTTTTCATTTCCTACCTACATCCCACAGCCCTGAAATTCCATACTCTGCATGTTCAACTGGCTGCAGGATTCTTCTTCACATTTTGACTTATATTGTTCAACTTTTATAGCGTCACTAAGCCCTGGTCTACACTAGGGAGTTACCTCAAAATAACCCCACTTTATTTCAAAATAATAAGTGGAGCGTCCACACTACCAATCCTGTTATTTTTAAATAACTGGCTGGTTATTTCAAAACCTGTATTCCTGCTTTCCTGGGGGACTAAACTTATTTTGAAATAGTTATTTTGAGGGTTATTATTTCAAATTTAGTTATTTAAAAATAATATCTAAGGGTACGTCTAAACTATATGGCTCCATCGATGGAGCCATGTAGATTAGTGTACTCAAAAAAGGGAAATAAAGCGGCAATTTAAATAATTGCCGCTTCGTTTACATAAAAATGGCTGCCGCGCTGTGCCGATCAGCTGTTTGGCGGCACAGCATGGTAATCTGGATGCTCCGCGGTCAACAAGGGAAATCCTTATCAACCGCCCCAGTAAACGTCATTCCACGAGGCATAACGGGGCAGTCAACAGGGCTTCTCTTGTTGACCGCGGCGCGTCCAGACTGCTGTGCTGTGCCACCAAACAGCTCATCAGCACAGCGCAGCAGCCATTTTGATGTAAATTGTTTTCTATATCTAGTAAACTCATCTACATGGCTCCGTCGACTGAGCCATGTAGTCTAGACATACCCCTAGTGTAGACGCCCTAAATGCGCTGTTAGGCAGGAGCTGGGTTCCACCCCCAAAATAACTGCTTTTCAGTGGTGGGTGCCACATTTTCAAAGGATCTTGGAATCCTTAGGGAGGAAGAAGTTCTACATGATGGGAACATTTGAAACAAATTGATAGGAACTAAATGTATGATACTACTTATGAATGCTCAAGGAAGAAGCTCTCCAGAGCGCTTGTGTGGACCACACTTCATAATAAGGGCACTGTAATTAAAGTGTGATTACCTTGTAATTACAATGTAAGTATAAAACGTAATTACAGTGTAATTGCCACTGATTAGTACTATTGGAAAGTTCACTATATAAAGTACAGCGCAAATACATTGTAGTTAACATATGTGGATTCTAATAGCATTTGTGTTAAGCACTAAGGATGTTAAACAGCAATTAGGAAGCTAATCATGCAGTTGATGGAATTTCCATCGACTACTCGATTACTTGATAAGAGGGTTTGTTGTGGCTCTGCTTTTTAAATGTAGTACGAGCCTTATGACATTTAAAAAGCAGAGCTGCAGCATCTGGGACCTGTCGCGAGCTGTGACGACTCAGTCCCAGCTCACACTGTTTTCCCTGATGCACCTCTGCCTCCCGCGAAAATGGTGCTGGAGGGAACTAGCTTTTAAGATGGCTCCCCTCTGTATCGGCTCCTCCCCTCCTCCCCCCGCTGCCTTTGATACAGAAGCAGCAAGGTAGGGGGGAGCAACTAGTCAAGTAGTGACTCAACTACCCAAAAAGCTTAGGATTAGCGGGTCGTCACCTAGTTGCTTACATCCCTATTAAGCATGACACCAAAGGGCTAAATATAAATAATTTGGTTATATAGTTAGCCTTCTGGTTATATTAGTGGGTGGTAATTACACTCTAATTACAGTATGTGTAATAAGGGACTGGAAGATGAGGTTTCTCTCTTTCCTACCTAAGAGAGATTTTGAACATGTGCAGGTTACTGTCAACTCTCCATGTGTTTAAAACAGGGCTCTGTCCTTTCCTAGCCTGTCTCTTCTTGCAGGGCATGATCACCGTCAACAGCCACATTTCACTGGAATAATGGACTTGTCCAAAAGGGAGAGACTAGATAGATCAGATTAGATAGCATAGAGGGTGGTGAAGTCATAAGATTTGAGTTCTTGACATCACATTCATTCCTGTGGCAAGCAGCCAACTGCCATGTCACAAACACAGGAGTATTGATGACTCCGCAGCCATTCACGGGAACAAGTTTATCATTCAAATACCAATATCCAGAGAAGTAGCCAAAGGACAGAAAACCAGGAGAGGAGACAGCCGGCGCGGGGAAGAGGAAAGACGGAGACAGACATGCTGAAGAGGACAGGGAGGGAGAGAAGGTCGTTAACTACTTAGTGCTACACCTTAGTAATTCAAGTTCCGAACAGCATATAAATTAAGAGTGTAATTCCGTCCTAGGGTTCTGGCGATTGGAGCTTCAGGCTGGAGGTTTATGATGTTCCTCAAGACCCTTTGATGGAATTACAGCTTTAAAGCATTCAGTGGCGGCTACATTATTCCTAAGGTTATGTATTTTTCAGCTCCCCGTTTCTTGTTATGACATCATTACTGAGGTGATAAGGAAGTAAACACCTGTTTATTACAAATCCAATTACAGCCCATCCCGTGGCATAAATCACCCATTTAATTCCACTTCAGGAACGTTTCTGTCCTAAGTGAGGAAAATACCACTATTTATTTCCATCATGAATCCTCAGTGCTGCATACATATTTATTAACCTAAGGATAGCCGGGCCTGTGCATACTACTAAAAAAGGACTAGCTCTTCTTCTGAACAGATCCCAAACTCTTTTTAATAGCATGGCTCTGCGCTGAGAGGTGACAGCAAACATTTGCACCTTCCTCCACAGCAGACGTGCTCTCTGTGTGGAGTCAGCCTCACATCTGTTCTTTGTGGTGATTAAAATACACGTCTGCTGCTATTTATTTCTTATTTTTATTCTAAGTACAGCGAGAGGCCTCAGCTGAGAGCCGGGCTCTGTAGGGACACACGATAAGAGACTGGGAAAACTTACAATTATAGAATCATAGAATACTATAACTGGAAGGGACCTTGAGAGGCCATCGAGTCCAGTCCCCTGCCCTCACGGCAAGACCAAGCACTGTCTAGACCATCCCTGACAGGTGTCTATCTAACCTGCTCTTAAATATCTCCAGAGATGGAGATTCCACAACCTCCCTAGGCAATTTATTCCAGTGTTTAACCACCCTGACAGGCAGGAATTTTTTCCTAATGTCCAACCTAAACCTCCCTTGCTGCAGTTTAAGCCCATTGCTTCTTGTCCTATCCTCAGAGGCCAAGGAGAACAATTTTTCTCCTACCTCCTTGTGACACCCTTTTAGATACTTGAAAACCGCTATCATGTCCCCTCTTGGTCTTCTCCTTTCCAAACTAAACAAGCCCAATTCTTTCAGTCTTTCTTCATAGGTCATGTTTTGTAGACCTTTAATCATTCTTGTTGTTTTTCTCTGGACCCTCTCCAATTTCTCCACATCTTTCTTGAAATGTGGTGCCCGGAACTGGACACAATACTCCAATTGAGGCCTAAATAGTACAGGGTAGAGCGGCAGAATGACTTCTCATGTCTTGCTCACAACATCTCTGTTGATGCATCCCAGAATCATGTTTGCCTTTTTTTGCAACAGCATCACATTGTTGACTCATATTTAGCTTGTGATCCATTACGACCCCTAGATCCCTTATTGCAGTAGTCCTTCCCAGACAATCAGTTCCCATTCTGTGTGTGTAAAACTGATTGTTCCTTCCTAAGTGGAGAACTTCGCATTTGTCCTTATTAACCGTCATCCTGTTTACCTCAGACCATTTCTCCAGTTTGTTCAGATCATTTTGAATTTTGACCCTATCCTCCAAAGCACTTGCAATCCCTCCCACCTTGGTATCATCTGCACACTTAATAAGCATACAGTCTATGCCAATATCTAAATTGTTGATGAAGATATTGAACAGAACCGGTCCCAAAACAGACCCCTGTGGAACCCCACTTGTTATGCCCTTCCAGCATGACTGTGCACCATTAATAACTGCTCTCTGAGAATGGTTATCCAGCCAGGTATGCACCCACCTTATAGTAGCCCCATCTGAGCTGTATTTGCCTAGTTTATTGATAAGAAGATCATGCGAGACTATACCAAATGCCTTACTAAAGTCTAGGTATACCAGTCCACCTCTTCTCCCTTATCCACAAGATTTGTTATCCTATCAAAGAAAGCTATCAGATTAGTTTGACATGATTTGTTCTTTACAAATCCATGCTGGCTGTTACCTACCACCTTATTTTCTTCCTGATGTTTGCAGATGAATTCCTTAGGGATGTAGGAGCTTGGTCCTGCCTTGAGGGCGGGGGGCTGGACTCGATGACCTCTTGAGGTCCCTTCCAGTCCTATGATTCTATGATTCTACTTGCTCCATTATCTTCCCTGGCACAGAAGTTAAACTGACTGGTCTGTAGTTTCCCGGATTGTCCTTATTTCCCGTTTTATAGATAGGCACAATACTTGCCCTCTTCTGGTCTTCTGGAATCTCTCCTTTTCTCCATGATTTTTCAAAGATGATAGCTAAAGGCTCATATACCTCTTCTATTAGCGCCTTGAGTATTCTACGCTGCATTTCATCAGGCCCTGGTGACTTGCAGACATCTAACTTTTCTAAGTGATTTTAACTTGTTCTTTTTTTATTTTATCTTGTAAACCTACCCCACTTTCACTAGCATTCACTATGTTAGGCATTCCTTCATCATGAGACTTCTTCCACTTTTTATACAACTCCTTTTTGATTTTTTTTTATTTTGATTTTTAAATCATGTAAGAGCTCCTGGTTAAGCCAAAGTGGTCTCTTGCCATACTTTCTATCTTTCCTGTGCAGCAGAATAGTTTGCTTTTGGGCTCTTAATAATGTCCCTTTGAAAAACTGCCATCTCTCTTCAGTTGTTTTTCCTCTTAGTCTTGCTTCCCATGGGACCTTACCTACCAGCTCTCTGAGTCTGCTGAAATCTGCCTTCCTGAAATTCATTGTCTCTATTTTGCTGTTCTCCCTTCTACCCTTCCTTAGCATCATGAACTCTATGATTTCACAATCACTCTTCCCCGTGAGCCTAGGCGAGCTAGGCAGCTACCTAGGGCGCTGCTGGCCCGGGTGCTCGATGATGACGTCACGGGGCACCAGAGCGCCCTGTGATGACGTCACGGCCATTGATGGCCGTGCAGGCACGGGCGCCAATTGCACCGCCCCACCTAGGGCGCCAGCTGCTTCAGCCGGCCTCAGGCCGCTCCTGCTCTCCCCCAAGCTGCCTTCCACTTTCAAATTCTCAACCAGTTCCTCCCTATCTAAATAGGCAAAACAGATAAATGGGAGAAAAGCAAGATTATTATGCACATAACTGAGGAACTGAAACAATGACAGCTGCTCTACACTACGAACTCACATAGGTATATTGACCTAACCCACCAGCATGGACGCTTTCAGGTTAATGCAAGAATTCCTGTGCGACCTTTCGCAAGCCACCGCATCTCTCTGTGCCTCAGTTTCCCATCTCTAAAATGAGGATAACAATATAAGAACATAAGATCGGCCATATTGGGTGAGACCACGGGTCCATCTAGCCCAGTATTCTATCTGAGGACAGTGGCTAGTACCAACTGCCCCATAGGGAGTGAACAGAGCAGGGAATCATCAAGTGATCCCTCCCGTCACCCATTCCCAGCTTCTGACAAAAAGAGGCTTGGGATCTGATCCCTGCCCATCCTGGTTAATAGACATTGATGGATCCATCCTCCATGAATGTATCTAGGTTTTTTTAAACCTCGTTAAAGTCCTTGTCTTCACAAAATCCCCTGGCAAAGAGTGCCACAGATTGACTGTGAAGAAATACTTCCCTTTGTTTGTTTTACGCCTGCTACCTATTCATTGAATCTGTCCTGTCTTTTCTGATCGTAAACTCTTCCGAGCAGGCGCTGGGTCTTGCTTCACAGCCAAGCGACAAGAGACCTACTCTCAGCGGTGGCCTCTTAAATTCCATTACAGAACACATAATAACAACAGTAACACTTCAGCAGATTGAGATGAGCATGTTATTGCTAATTTTAGGGGAGGTTACGCCAATTGACCCATCACAAACCATTTGTGATACGTCCCAGGCTGGTTGGTCCTCCTCCCTGAGCATCTAGCCGGCTTTCGGCAAAGGCCCAGCGATCAATATGTGCACAGACATATTGGAGGGAGTGGGACCGTACAGTTAAAAGGCTAAACGACAGGAGAGAGAGCGAGATGCCGAGTGAGCCGCAGCCCCACGCAGCGACGCAGAACTGCAGCCGAGAGAACTGGGCTGTTTATTTTTGACCCATTATTGATGCCATTAAGCACAAAATGGCATAATGCTCGAGACCGATTTGGGAAAGGGGGGGAACCACTTCAGAGAAGAGCTTTCATGCTGAGATGACATGTGAAAAAGAGAGAGCATTTATGCCAAAAATCAATGGCCTTTACCAGTAATTTTCTGTGTTTTCTTTGTTACAACAGCAGATGTATGTGCCTGGAAAAAGCTTACGGTCTTGCAATCCAGCACCACACAGGCGAGGTTCCATGCAGCCTAGCCAGAAATGCACAAGTCCCCACTCTCCTGCACCATGCTGGGCCACCAGCCAGGTCCCGTGTCCCCATCTCTAGCCCTTACTCCACTTCTCTGCTGCAGACCGGATTCCCTAGCTGCCACTCTGACCTCCCTGCTATGTTAAGGAAGCTCTACTCCCTCGGGTAGCACCCCAGCCAGAATGCAGATGGGCTCAGATCCTCTGTCACTGTCTTTTACAGGCACACACACCCCCTTAATAAACAACTGTGTTCACAATACCTCACTATCCATTGTCCTCTTGTGCTCTCTCTTGCACCAACAGCCTCGCACACTAGGGTTGCCTGTCCAGTACTGAACCAGACAGACCGGAATTTTCACCTCCTGTCCAGTAAAAAAAATCAGAAAATATCAGACACCTAAAATGTCCAGTATTTTCTGATTTTTTACCAGACAGGAGGTGAAAATCCCAGGTGCTTACTGGGTTCTGAAGGTGAGCTGTCCGGCCCGGTGCAGGGAGGCAAGATGGAGGGTGGTCACCAGCAGCCTGTTAGGGCCAAAAAGCCTCAAAAGTAAAGCGTTTCTTAAAGGGGACACGCTGGTGTGTTTTTTTCTCAACAACTTTGGTCTCCCCCCTTTTTTTTTCCTCATTAGAAATTTTTCCTGGTGGTTTTCTTTTGGTGGGGGGGGGGAGAGTGTTTGGTATTTTTTGTTAAACCATCTGGCAACCCTATCGCACACACATGCACACACACCCAAGTCCCTCGCCTACGTCTCTTTTTCTCTGCATTCCTCATAGAGAGGGGGAGTGAAATCCAGTCTTTACAAGCCCACACAGCAGGGAGGCAGATGCCAGGCATGGTGATGTGCTCCCCTCCACTTGCCAGTTTGGGAGTCATAGCAGCGCTCAGGGTGTAACAGGAATCTTCTTATCGCAGACAAACTGAAGGTTAAATAGCTGTGCTTGGCCACTGTGCTCTCACTGCATATGCAACAGGCTCTTTCTCACTAACGTAAAACTGGCCTTTTGCTAATTCTGGCTTGTTGCACCGAACACTGACAGCCTGGTTTTCCCGTTCAGCCCTCTACATCTGTGCAGAGCGGCAGGACGCTTTGTGCGCTTTGCGTGCTCGTTGGTGTGAATGACTCAGCAAGGAGCCAGGCAACGGGGAGCCTTTACCTCCTTTTCATTGAGCAACTAAAGGGTTTGAATGGATTCGTTGCCACAGGTTGCGGTTCGTACGGGTCAGGCTGAGACTGCAAAGTCTTGGGGTCTGACCCCCTTCTGAGTGTCAAAGCCTGATTTAGGAAAGGGACACAAATATTCTAATAAGTGTTGGAAAAGAAAAGAAGCGACTCTAGGATTTTACAGCTATGATGGTGAACAGCTTGAAGGAAGGAAGGAAGGAAGGAAGGAAGGAAGGAAGGAAGGGAGATAGATAGATAGATAGATAGATAGATAGATAGATAGATAGATAGATAGATAGATAGATAGATAGATAGATAGATAGATAGATAGAGTGGGAATGGGGGAGGTGGGAATAGATAGTGTGGGGAGGATAGATAGATCGATCGATTGATCAATCAATCGAGGGGTGTGGTGTTTTAGATGCTGCTTGTAATTATTAGAACTGGTAGCACTGACTGTTGGGAGTCTGGAAGCACAGGAAACAGGACAGAGGGGGAGAAAATTAGCCAGGGCTGAGTGAGAGCTACAGAGGGGTGCAGCAGCTTTGTAAAGAAGTTTCACTTTTGGTAAATAAAGTCTTGCTGAAGTTTGTTAGTACGTTGCTTGCAAGATACAACAAGGGTATGTGTGGAAAAAGAAAGAGAGGGGGGATGAGCGTAGGTAGGTAGATCGATCGATCGATCGATAGTTAATCTGTGCTCTGCCTGAAGAATGCTCAGCACAGCTTGGGTGTGGTGCAGGTATGTGAATGTGACTTTAATCCATCGCTTGCATTTCCTTGATGCTGGGACTGATGTGCCCTGGACCAATCTACAGGCACAACTGAGAGCAGCCCAAAGGCTGTTCTAAATCACACCAGCTGCCAAGAGCCTTGAGAGGCCATTCTTGAGTCCAGGATTGCTAAGAAATGAGAACCCCAGCGACAGGCCACTTGCAACAGAAGCCGAGTGGGGTGGAGACAGGCCTTTACGGTGACTGAGCCACTCCCAGTGTTTCCCAAATGGTGTTCTGTGGAACCCTGAGGCTCTGCAAAGTGCAAATAAGGGTTCCACGAGAAAATTCCATTCCAATAACATTTTATGATTAAAAAAAAATGTTACACATTAAATATGATTTTTTTTCCAGGGGGCGGGGCTTCAGGGGCACTCGGGGTGACATCATGGGGAGGGCCATTCTCAACCCATTTCCTGGGCCTATTTTGATTGCTAGTATGCTCCTGGTGGCAACCCACCCAAGAGTCAGGATCCTTAGAAAGGGCATGTGCAGCATTTGGGGTGCAGGGTCTAGGCCACAATCCGCAGCCTTTCTACGTACAAATGTTTATGTCAATTCCTTTACCCTCCTCTGCTTTTTCATTCCAAATAAAAACACCTTGAACTAGGTAGATTTTTGACTGGAATGACCCTTTCCAACTTGTATTTTACTATTTTTTTCCCCAATGACTGAATCCTGAAAATATTTTCTTCCGTTCTACAAAAGCACTTGGACAATACAAGTCAACTCAGCAGCTCCTGAGCATATTGGTATAAAACACTTTAATTGTGGGGCCATGAAAAAGCGGAGAATAATAGAGTATAAAGAGTTATACAATACAATTAAGGCAGTAAATGCCAATAGAAAAATTGTTGGTCAAGGGTGATACAAGCAAGTCTTTCTATAAATTAGCTGTGCCTGAGTCTATCTGCAGCACTGCTGATCTAGCAGGGAGCAAAGTACATCATGTTCCTGAGACATAATAGCAAAGGAGAAAAGGAAAATTAAAATGAAGAAGGTATAAGGAGGAATCAAAGCAATCCTTCCATCCGCCAACCTTATTTCCTCCAGTATGCACTAGCTCCCTGGCATTTCTCATTTCCCTCCCTTGGGCTTCTCTGTCCCTTGCTCTGAGGCCATGGTGATGGGCAGCCTTCACAAAACCTGGGGATATCCAGAGCTCTTTCAGGGGACCCATCAGCTCAGCTAGCTATTTGTCTAGTTTTACAACAAGCTACATAAAAAGTGCAAGAGAAGTCAGTGCAAACTACAATGTCATAAATGACTTGCTTATCCTTCTTCATACTGCAAGCACTGAAATGTAAGCACAATATTTATATTCAATTTGATTTATTTTATAATTATACTAGCAGATTTACCAGGGTAGAGGTGTGGGTAGGGTCAGGGGCAGATGACCGTTTTGCAGGGCCCCGGGCAGCATAATTCCGCGGGGCCCCCCCTTCGCTGCGGGGCTTTCTGAAGCGTGGGGCCCGGGGCGGCCGCCCCGTTCGCCCTGCCCTATATCCACCCCTGGGTAGGGTTGCCAGATGGTTGAAACAAAAATACCGAACACTCTCCCCCCCCTCAAAAAAAGGAAAAAAATTCTGTTGAAGGGAAAAAAAGGGGGGGAGAGACCAAAGTTATTGAGCAAAAAAAAAGGGGGGGGACTCCAAGTAAGCCAAAAAACATTAAGATAAAACATCATTAAAAGCATGTCCCCATGTCCCCTTTAAGAATTAGTGCAGGGATAGGAACAGGGGAGCGGTTGAGCACTAAGACCCAGAGGAGAGCATTGCTTCCCCTAGATCTTTTGGCTGGGGAAAAATTCAGAAAATACTGGATATTTTAGGTGTCCGGTATTCTCTGAATTTTTTTTACCGGACAGGAGCCGAAAATACCAGACTGTCCCGGTGAATACTGGACACCTGGCAACCCTAGGTGTGTGTGTGTGGGGGGGCTCCTCGGGGATGCAGGATGTGTGGGGCCCCAACTCGCCTGGGGCCTGTTCTCTCCCCCCGCACTGGCCACCCCCCCCAGCCCGCCGGGGGCCTGCTCTCCCCTCCACCTCAGGCCACCCCCCCAGCCCTCCCAGGGCCTGTTCTCTCCCCCAACTCTGGCAGTGCAGGAGAGGGGGAAAGGGTTGGGGGCGGGGCAGGGCAGGGGGTACTTCCCAGTATGCTGGCAACAAAGATGACGAAATCCCAGTTCTGCTGGCCACTCCCTTGATGGTGCAGCTGCCCCCATGGACATGCTGCAGGATAGTTCTCCTTTGTGGGCTTGCTGCCCCCAGTGGCCACTCTCAGTATCACACCCCTCCGAACAGCAGCCCCTCCCTTTCCATATTATGGAAAACAATCCTTTTCCTGGTGCTTCCAGTTGTCCTGGCACAACCGAACCCTGGCCTGACTTTACGTTCAGAGATGAGGAAGCTTCGTGCCAAATTTGGTGGCCCTAGCTCTTACCATTGAGGAGGAGTTCTCAAACAAATGGAATCATAGACAGACACACAGAGAGACAGAAAAAAGAGAGAGAGAGAGAGAGAGGGGGTAAAAATGAGAAAGTCGGCAAATTTTCAGTAACAGTGTGCTGTGGAACTTTTGTATTTGGGGATCTGATTTGTAAGCAAGTACTGTAGTTTTTAAGTCAAGTGAAACTTGCGAGTACACAGGACAAATCAGACTCCTGAAAGGAATACTGTTGCCTGGAAAGGTTGAGAGCCAGAGAGAGAGAGATTCATTTGTAATCCCCAACACCCTGGCCCTTTGAATGCCCCACTCAGTCCAAAATCTAACCTGCAGCATTTCCATGCTGCTAGCCTGTTATGTAAGAGCCTCCCCACCTTCCAGAGCCGCTCTGCCAGCAAAGGCTGCTGTAATTTGATACTACAAACATCCAGGCTGCAGCACCACCTGGTCAGCTGTATTATTGTAGTGGACGCTGATTTCTTAGCTTTTACCTCGTCCCTGCTCTTCTGTTAAACCAATTTGTATTATCGCTGGCCGACTCAGAGGCACCAGTAATGATACAAATGCTCTTTGGATGCTTCTGAGCCACTTCAGAGCGGCGATGGAGGCTTAATGCACTGGCTTTTACGCGGCGCTGCTCTGAACCGTTTGTTGTAATAATCCAGCTGCATTCTCCCTGCGTTCGTAGATCTGCACCTGCTGGTGGCCTCTTCTTCATCCGCAAGTGCTGGCCTGCCACAGCTTGCTGTAGCTTTAAAGTGACAGGGCAGGAATCAAGCAAAGCTGTTTCCTGGATGATTTCTCAGCATGGCATAGACTCGGAGAGTTATGGCTCCCTTCTTGCACAATTTCACTTTGTTTGCCCATTTTGTCACACACACCCCTGGCAGCCTTGTCATCACCCAGGATGCTCCCAGCATACGGCACAAGGGGACAAATTTGGCCACAACTCCATCTGCTTTGCATGTCTCTGGGTCTCCAGTCCACCTCGGGATCAGAGGAGGTGGAGAAAGGTGTCTGACAGCCTCCCATCCACTCTGTCTCCTTGTGGTGGCACGTCGGGTACCCCCCGATCCTGCACCCTGTCCGCAGCAAGATGAGACTCCTCCAACTAGTAGTATAGAAAGGATTTATTGCTCCTCCAGGATAGAGCACAGCATAGACGTGATGTGATTTCAGGAGTCAGGGGTAGGATGCCTCAGACCTCTTGGATTAGGGGGTCCATTGTCATCACTAGACCCTCAGCCCCCAGCTAAGGCTGCTTCCTTCATGTTTCCCAGCCAGCAACTGCCCCTTCCCCCGCAATCTCCCTTTCTTTGTTCCTTGCCTGCCCTCAACCGGTCAGACAGGTTGGGTCTTTTTGCCTACATGACTTAAGGAAGCCTTCCTGCTGGGCAGTGCTACAGGTACTGGCCAGTAGGGATCAACCCCAGCCCACACACAGCCACCAGTGGAAGCCCAGAGGGTAGGGCCTGCCAACTACATCATACTTCTACACCGCTGTTTTCTCAATTTTGTCCATCCATGTGCAAAATAAATTTTGTTACTTGCACCAAGGCATGTGTGGATGTGCACCACCCATCGAAACACGTAATGTCCGCTGTGGGCGCTTTGCTAATCAAGTAGGCAGCATTTGAATTTTTCCTTGGTGGCCATCCAAGCAGTCAGCCTACAGGGAGCACTGAGACCTACAGTGCTTTCAGCTGGGCCAGAGCAAGGATCTGGCTGTATAGGTGCAATAAAGAGCAAAATTCTAGCCAAAATGTCCCTTCTGAAGCCTAGTGCTTATAACCAGATTAGACATGAGTGCCCAGATTTTCAACAGAGCCCGGGGCTGATTGACAAGTGTCCAGCGCCCATAAATGGGGCCAGATATTGAAGTGGATTCAGTTCCCAAATAAATACTGGCGGGTGTGCTATCTAGCAGGAATGGGCGCACACGTCTGTGAGGAAGGCTTTACTGGTTCTTGTTTAGAAGGCCCCTTTGGCCAAAAGTGTCGACTCCCTGGGTCCTCTGGGGCTCAAGCACCCATTAGGAAAGAAAGGAGGACCCTGGCATCCAGATTGTGACCCCTCCTCTCCCACGCACACTCTGCCCATGCTCCGCCCCCACTCATGAACATCCTGCCTGAGTTCCACCTCGGGGCCCCGCCCCTGAGCAGCCTCTTCCCCCAGGAGCCCCGCCCACTGCTCACACCTGTCCCCTCAACTCTGTTGGGTTCTCCCCTGGGTCGGATTGCAATATGCCCAGGGCTAGATTCCCAAGAGCGCTCAGCATCTTCTTGAAAACCTGGCCGGGAGTGTGGCCGTAGAGCAGTGGTCACCAGCCAGTCGATCGGGATCTACTGGTCGATCTTGGAGCTTCTGACAGGGGATCCTGATTGGTTTGGCCAAGAGGCTGTCAAGCGCCAGCACTTCGGCTGCCCCTCCCTCCACTGCTGCGCATCTCCTCCCCTTTGCTTTGGAGCTGCCCCTCTTGCTTTCTGTGCAGGGCAAAGGAGGGAGCTGATGTCACTGTGCCCCCCTCCCACTCTGTATCCTTTCTCCACAGAGCAGAGAGGGGGCACAACAGGTCTTAGGATGGAGTTTGCTGGCTGCTTTAGGGATTGGTCCATGGCCAGGACAGGAGTGAGCCTGCCACAGCCCCACTGCACCACCAACCAGGAGTCACCAGCAGTGCCCAGCTGGAGCCCACATCCCAAAGTCCTACCCCCTTCTCCCCCCCAAGCCCCTGCCCTAGCCCCGAGCACCCCTGCATCCAGACGCCTTCCCAGAGCCTGCCCCTAGAACCTCCTCCTACATCCCAACTGCCTGCCCCAAGCTCAGCTCAGAGACCCTCCCACACTCCAGATCCCTTAATCCAAGACCAGAACCTGCCCCCTCCCCCAACCCTCTGCCCCAGCCTAGTGAAAGTGAGTGACGATGGGGGAAGGAGGGAGGATGGAGTGAGATGGGGTGGGACCTTGGAGAAGGGGTGGGAAGGAGGCGGGGCAAGAGGATTTATATTTGAGGTAGATCTTGGATTGCACTTCCATTCAAAAAGTGATCTCCTGCTTAAAAAGGTTGGAGACCTCTTCCATAGACGGCGTTGCCCTCTGACAGCAACAACCTTCTACCCCAGCAACCCGTGTGGACTGAATTCAAACCTGGCACCTGCAAGAAAAAGGCTCTGTCTCTCTCTCCAATCCCCCCGTGTCATCCATTACCTCCCCTCTCCTGTGCATCACACTGGATCCAAAGCAAAGGAGGCAGAGCCTTGGATTTTGCAATGGGAAAATCAAGGGGAAAGAATGAGCAAACGGCCTCTTCTGTGCATTCGGTGGCTGTCTTTGCAGAGCGGCTGTGCTCTAAACCATCGCCAGGAAAGACCGCGCGACTGCGAGAATTCAAGAAAACGCTTAGAGTGCTGCACATTCAAAGCGGGAGGATGTGACAGACAAGGGAGAGAGACGAGCGTGCGCAACTCTTCCGATGTGGGGAGATAAAGAAAGCGAAGCTGCTTAAATGGAAATGCGCACACACACACACACACACACACACATACACCTCCCAACCACGGCTCATCCACTTCAGAGACTTTGGAGATGGAAGGGAAAATTGCATCAAAGAGCTGAATAATTTCATTAAATATGAACCTCCAAGGAGAGGACAAGCACTAAAAACAAGAACAGAAGAGGCTGCCAGGAGCCTTTCAAGTTGGTGAGGATGGCAACACCGCGCCAATCCTCCTCACCCGGCGAACAGAGCAGCACAAGGCTAATCATCCCGGGCTGTGAACAGCCTGGTATGGAGGAAGCCTGTGAAAGCTGGCTGGATGCCGCAAGTCTGGACGCTCCCCTGGTTGTCGGGATATTTCAGGGAGGAACAAGGGAGTCTAAGGAGTGGATGGATGGGGTCTGCAGAGTTGGGCAGAACAAAAGAACGGCCAGACTGGGTTAGACCCAAGTCCATCTAGCCCAGTATCCTGTCTTCCAACAGTGGCCAATGCCAGATGCTCCAGAAGAAATTAATAGAACAGGGAATCAAGTGATCCCCCCCGTTTCTCCCATGCAAGCAGGGGCTGGCCTCTTGCTCACAGCTTAGCTTTGCTTTATATTAGCCATGTTTTCTTCATTGTTAGCGAGGCCTCCCTACTACAGCTATTCCCAGCTTCTGACAAACAGAGGCTAGGGACACCATCCCGGCCCATCCTAATAGTCACTGATGAACCTATCCCCATGAATTTATCTAGCTCTGTTAAAGTCCTGGTCTTCACAACATCCTCTGGCAAGGAGTTCCACAGGTTGACTGTACTCTGTGTGAAGAAATATTTCCTTTTGCTTGTTTTAAACCTGCCACCTATAAATTTCATTTGGTGACCCCTAGTTCTTGAGTTATGGGAACAAGTAAATAACTTTTCCTTATTCACTTTCTCCACACCAGTCATGATTTTATAGACCTCTGTCATATCGCCCCTTAGCTTTTTCTTGTCTAAGCTGAAAAACCCTCAGTCTTATTAACCTCTCTTCATATAGCAGCCATTCCATATCCCTTGTGAAATTCCTGCTAGCTACTCCTGTTTACTAACTCCTCTAGTCGCTATGAAGCGGACTTTTTAAAGCCCCGGCTTTCCTGAGTAGCCCTGCCACCTGGTTAAGGCTTGATGGTTTAAAGAGATTAGGTATCAAAGCCTCATTAAGAAGCTCTCAGGCTTGCCTAGCAGGCTGCTAATCTCAACACATGGCCCTTCAAACAAACATGCTCAGCACACAGTCTCTTTCAGGCAAGCAGCAAGCACACCCCAAACACACACCTTACAAAATATCTCACAAGGAGACACTCATGGCCTACGTCTAGACTGGCATGATTTTCCGGAAATGTTTTTAACAGAAAAGTTTTCCGTTAAAAGCATTTTCGGAAAAGCACATCTAGATTGGCAGGATGCTTTTCCGCAAAAAAGCCCCGATCGCCATCTCTGCTGTCTACACTGGCCCTTTTGCGCAAAAGTCTTTCGGAAAAAGACTTTTGCCCGAACAGGAGCAGCATAGCATTTCCGGAAAAGCACTGATGATTTTACAGGAGATCGTCAGTGCTTTTCCAGAAATTCAAGCGGCCAGTGTAGACAGCTGGCAAGTGTTTCTGCAAAATCAAATGATTTTGCGGAAAAACTTGCCAGTCTAAACACAGCCATGCTGTGTTGGGCCTTCTGGCCAAACCTAGAAGACAACTGCAAACAGGAGAAATAATGGTCACAGCAGCCAGAGTCTAACCCTTTGCAAATGGTTTCTGTTGAGATTCGAGTTCCACTTGAGAGGGAGGGGAAGTTTCAGGCAGCTGCTTATCACTTTTTCTTTACCGCTGATTTCCCTGCTTTCACCGGGACCAGCAAGTAAGGAAAATGCAACCACCTCTGAGCTGAATTCCTAAAACCTACCACTCCGTGGGCCTTTCTGGGCCTCTGGTGAAGTTCCACAGCCTGGCTCGTTAGCTCCTGCAGTTAGCGCTGGAGGTGCCTGTTTCAGTCCCTAGTGTCCATCACGCTGACATCCCTCCCGTTCCCAAGGGCAGATAAATAAGAACGCAAATGTCACCTGATTAATGACACCCCAAACAGCACCTCCAAATGGACCACAATGACTGGGGAGGGGGGAGGGAGGGAGTAACCCACAACCTGGGCACTGTGTCTTCCATAGGCCCCTGGCTGTGGGCACTGGCATTACCTTCAGTGATGAAGTTGGCTAAGAAATCTGTCTCGTTTGCTTACAACAGCTCAAGGGGGGACTAGGCTAAGTCCAGGGCCTTTGTCTATGTCCCGACTGGCTGAGGAGGGCAGCTGAATGGTGAAGACATGTGGCAACCGCTGTGCAATATTCATTGAAGGCCGCTGCCCCACATCAGTCGGAACCTGTCTCTGAACTCAGGCCTGTAACATGCTTCCGTCGGCATGGCTCTGTGCGTGCTGCTGGCGCACCTCAGGGACGGCACCGCCTCCTGTAACCGAGACCGTTGTGTTCTGGCTGTTTGGAAATAGAAGGCATCTGCATCTGACAGGAAACGTACAGAGTCTCGTAGGGCACGTTGGCCCAGGCGGTGCAGCCTCCATCTGTGGCCACGCGAGCATTCGCGCTGTGCAGGCCTTCTCTGGGAAAACGCAGCCACGCAGCAAATGGAGCTTCGTCCCCGAATGTCTGCTGGCCGGCTCTTTGGCAACGCAGCCCTGCGCCCAGACCAGCGAGCTACCCACTTTTGGGACCAAACTCAAAACAAAGAGACTGGCAGATGAAATACTTTGTGTTATCAAAGAGGCAGCTTAATTCCGCTGAGCTTCTGCGGAAGCGTTTGTTCCTGTCTCGTCTAAGAGCTTTTTGTTTCTCGCTTCTCTGATGAGTTCAGTGAAAACAGCTAATGAATTTATCCCAGTTAGGAAGAGGAGGTGGGGAGACACCCCCGAGCCAGCCCTGCCACCAGCGAGACTCCCGCCCAACATACACCATAGCCCCGGGCCAAAAGGGCGCGCCACATGCAACGTGGGAGGGTTCCCTAGGGAACATCCCTAGGGACAGCTCTGGCCTGGAGACTGCTTATTTGAAGACATTGACTGGGGCTGCAGAGATATTATTTAGCGGAGTAAAGCACATGGTGACTGGTGCAGCAGGGCCTTTATGGTGACTGTCCTCGAGAACGCCCAGACGCATGCAGGCAGCTAACGGCAGGGACCAGCAAATCCCGGGTCAGATTTTCAGTGGCTGCAGCCCAGGGACATGAATGGAACAAGGCCCGCTGGCACCGGCTGAGCTCTGACCTGCTGTTACTTGTTATTTCTCTGTATTGCGGCACCACCATCCCCACTGCGCCAGGCGCTGGCCACGCAAAGCTAGCGTTGTGCCCTGGAGCGTGGGGGTCTACAGCCTTACCAGGCCCCTGACCCGCATGGGGGAGGGAGCACTGGCTCTGCACTCCTGAAAGGGGCAAGGCTGGGAGGCTAGTCTCCCCACGTCAGCCCCACCCCGCGCCAGTGGAGGGCTCTGGAGGGTGCACCCGTGAGGTTCCCACAGCAATTTAAAGTGCCTGGGGCACTGCTGCCGTAGCAACCACTGGAAGCCCCAGGCCCTTTTGAATCAGCAGGCCCCAGGACAGCTGCCCCCTTTGTGTCCAGCTCCCACCCCCATCAGCGGCCTGCCCTGGCCACTGCTCTCTCTCTCTTTCCTCCAAATCTCGTCTCATTTCTTCTAGCTGTATCCTGCTGCTTGGGCCGCAACACAATCCCCCCCCCCGCCTCCTGCTGCTATCTGCCCCTGCCTCCCCCCCCCCATCACATCTCAGTGCTCCCCCGGGCCGCCTGGGGAACACCACCCCAGTGCCTCTCCTTCAGAACCTCCAGTGGCCTCACGGTGACTTCCAGGGGGAAAGAGCTTTCAGCTCCATGCCAGGGCATTGCTACCAGCTTCCCCCCCCACTCGGCACAGCTCTAGGGGGTCTGTCTCCTAGTGCCCCCCTTCCCCACCACCATTCACAGGCCATTAGGTTACTGCTGTCCCTCGGTCTACTCCCACACCACCATCACCCTGCCAGCCTGCTGGGCGTGAGGCACCACTGCCCTTGTGCTCACAGGGATCCGCTGGACTTTCGCACTAGTGTAAAAAGGTGCATCAGCCGGGCTCGCAGAGTGCGAGCTGGCACGCCCCGTGTCGCCCTTCCCCCGCTTTGTCACCCCATCCTGGGCACGACAGCTGAACTGTTTATTTCAATCACTCAGACAAGCGCTGCACCAGCACGTGGATCGCGTGGGCTTGACTCCCCTGAGATCTGTGGAGCACAGGCAACCCCTGTGAGCTCCAGGGGAAGGGAAATTCCATGGATTGAGGACAGTGAGGGGCCATGAAATATTGAGAGCAGCTGCCAGCGCCCTTCCACAAATGGATCTGCCTCATCTCCAGGAACTGGACAGGACAAGCCTCCAGGATGGGCAAATGAGACCATCAAGAAAGTCTCACTCAATCCTAACCCCACACCTGCCAGGAGAATCAGAGCTCCTTTCTACTGCTCGCCTCTGAGTTTGACTCATCTCTTGGTTTTCCGGCTTCTCGGTGGGACTAGAAACAGAAACACCATGGTCCGGAGTGCAGGCTGCACTGCAGCTCAGCCGGGCCCCTCGCCACAACCACCGAGCCGCAGAGGAACATAGGGAGAGGGTGGGTCCTTAAGCAAAAGGCCTGCTGACAGGCTGAGGCAGGAAGGAGCCTAGGGAAGTAACAGGGAGTTGATATGAATAGGAAGACCGTGTAGGTTTGGGGGGCTGGAATCGAGAGGAGAGGGACAGTCACCAGGGGAAAGGGTGTGAATCCTTCCAGAGATAAGGGGAGAAGGATTCTGTGAGGTGATGGGGCCCAGAATCTGGAGTTAAGAGCCTGATGTCAGGACATTGGATTTTTGTTGTGTGAGATTTTCTGACACCCCAAAAAGGGTGAAAATAAAACGTGACTGACCTGCAGGGCTGACAACTACCAGCAGGAGGTGCTCGACTAGAACAAGCTGCCACACGCAGCATGACAGTACCCAGCTGACTCTTCCATAGCACCTCTGATGCATCTTGAAAAGGCGTCCATCTACAACAGCTGAGATTTCCAAAAACCCCTAAACTGGTGAGGTGCGTCACCAGAGAGTCAATGGGAGTTAGGCACCTGACTGAGGGGCTTTTGAAATCCCACGCAAAAACTCTCTGAGTTGACTCAGCACCTTCAACTTGAGGATCTGAACAGACTCTGAAGTGCTAATTATGGTAGTTTCCCTCATCCCGCGCCACAACAGAGGTCAGAGTTATTAGCCCCAGTTTCCAGATGGGGAAAACAAGGCACAGAGGAGGCATGTGACTTGCCTGGGGCCACAAGCAAGGCAAAGAAAGGTTCCTGACTCCCAGACCTTGGCTTTAATGAGTATTCCTTTCGTCTCGTAGCACACTTCCCTTCATTACATCATCAACATGGGTAGCCTTGGTGGAAAGCTATAATGAAGCTGTTTGGTTTGCCCATGTTCAAACCACGTATTTTGCTATCCAAATCTACTAAGCTAGGGGGAGAGATAGATGTTAGCGGGCCAGAGTGACCTAGACAAATTGGAGGATTAGACCAAAATAAATCTGATGAAGTGTCACGTTACTGGAATTTGAGGGAAGCAGCCGGATCGTGGCTGCACCCATAGGTGGGGGTGCTGGCCCCAACAATGATATAGAAGGGAGCCATGTGGGGTATTGAATGGGAGCTTATTGTTTGTTGATCTTATGTACGCTATTTATGTGAGTATGTAATGTCTATGTGTGTAGGTAGGAATCTGTAATCTGTGTGGAAGCTGAATATTTCTCCGAATGTGGTTAAGCATGGCTATGGACAGGCTAATTAGCCAGGCCCTGTAGGACAATGGCACTTGATGGGCCAAAGACACACCCAAAGAATGGGGGCTGTCACCTGAGAGCAGCCAGCAGGGAACATAGAGATTGGCCTCTGACCAGGTGACTTGCTGCATACAAGAAGAGGCCAGGAAGGAGGTATAAAGAGGCCATGTGGTCGATGCCATTTTGTTCTCAGCTCAGCACTTCATCCCAGAGGCAGCACTGCAGGGATCGAAGAGCCTGGAAGACCTGTGAACCCATCCTGATGATAGGATGTGCAACAAGAACTTTTAAACCAGCAGCTGTACATCTCTGCTAGAGCCTGCATCGAGGACTGGGAGAATCGGTGCATGTAACGTACTAATCTTTAACAACCTCACTTTCATGCTTTTCTTTCTTGTGTTAATAAACCTTTAGTTGTTAGATGCTGAAGGATTGGCCCAGCGTGATTTGTGGGTAAGGTCCAGAGGATAAATTGACCAGGGATCTGTGGCTGGTTTCTTGGAACCGGACAGAACTTGTTCGGGGTAGGTGGGATTGGGTGCTAGGACCCCCCCCCCCCCCCCACCTGTGTATGAGGCCCGGGGCCATCTGGGGCACGGATATTGCTGGGGTGTCGGAGGGGTTTTGCTCGTGAGGCTTCAGGCAGGCAGCTGAAGCGCTCTGTGGGACTGGTTTGTGGCCTGTTTGGAGAGGTCACCAGTCTGGGGGCTGTAAGGAGCCCCGGATTTGAGCAATTCGCCCTGAGCTGACGCCCTCAGCTGTGCCCAGACATGGCCCGGTCCGTCACATGAAGTTCAATAAGGACAAGGACAAGAGTCCTGCACTTGGGACAGAAGAATCCCAAGCATTGTTACAGGCTGGGGACCAACTGGCTAAGCAGCAGTTCGGCAGAAAAGAACCTGGGGATTGCATGGATGAGAAGCTGGATATGAGTCAGCAGAGCACCCTTGTAGCCAAGAAGGCTAATGGCATATTGGGGTACATTAGGAGCATTGCCAGCAGATCTAGGGAAGTGATTATTCCACTTTACTCAGCACTGGCAAGGCCACATCTGGAGTACTGTGTCCAGTTCTGGCCCCCCACTATAGAAAGGATGTGGACACATTAGAGAGGGTCTAGTGGAGGGCAACCAAAATGATTAGGGGGCTGGAGCACTTGACCTACGAGGACAGGCTGAGGGATTTGGGCTTATTTAGTCTGCAGAAGAGAAGAGTGTGTGTGTGTGGGGGGGGGGGGGGATTTGATAGCAGCCTTCAACTTCCCAAAGGGAAGGTCCAAAGAGGCTGGAAAGAGACTTTTTTCAGTGGTGACATGACAAAACAAGGAGCAGTGGTCGTAAGTTCCAATGGGGGAGCTAAGTTGGATATTAGGAAAAACGATTTCCCTAGGAGGGTGGTGAAGCCCTGGGATGGGTTCCCTAGGGAGGGGGTGGAATCTCCATCCCTAGAGGTTTTTAAATCCTGGCTTGACAAAGCCTTGGCTGGGTTGATTGAATCAGGGTTGGTCCTGCCTTGGACAGGGGACAGGACTTGATGCCTCCTGAGCTCTCTGCCAGCCCTGGGATTCTATGATTCTGGGATTCACACAAATAGGGTTTTGCTCACACAAACGGGATGGATGATCTTCGCTGGAAGAGAGGGATTCGCATGAAAATGGGAAACTACTGTGTAGACCTATTCATCATCCATTATTCTTTAGTCTTAGCTGTTGTCTCAGGGAACCAGAAACAATATGGTGTGATTTATCTAATCAGTGAGCATCTGTACACTTAAGGGCTTAGCTACCCTTGAAAGTTACTGTGGATTAAGGTAGAGTGTGAATTCAACGTACAATAGTTTTTCCAGAATAATTGCATGTGTGGACATTCTTATTCTGTGTAAACGTGCCTTGTTCCTGTTTAGTTTAAATGTACCGGTATGGAGTAAGCATATTGACATATGGGGTTACCAAGAATAGCTTTTTCCTGAAACATTTCATGTCTGGTCATGCCCCAAAACACTTCTCCAAGAAGTAGGTGCCCACCATGAGTAATGAATATTGAGCAGCTTGCAATCAACAAATAGGCTGACATATGTTCACATAAACTGCCTGATGAATCCTTGCTAATCACTGGAGCTGGCAAAAAAAATCAAAATGGAGAAAGTTTAAAAAGGGAAATCTTTGATATTTTCAGATTCCTCCCTCTTCACTGTGTTTTCATAGATTCCAAGGTCCGAAGGGACCTTTGCAATCATGTAGTGTGACCTTCTCTAGAACATAGGTCTGAGAACAGCCCCCAAATAATTCCTAGAGCAAATCTGTTAGAAAAAACATCCAATTTTGATTCAAAAATTGTCAGCGAATGGGGAATCCACCGCGACCTTTGGTAAATTTCTCCAAATTGTTTTGAGCAGCTCAACAGCAAGCCATCATTTTTCAATTTTCACAATTCTCAGTTTTGGGGATAAAGGAGAAAAAGCCGAGAATGTTCTTACGTCTCTTCCTCCCTGTTTTTTTCTTCCACCAGCCCTACTGAAAAAAGGATACGATGGCTAAACTGTGTTGGCAAACCAAGCCTGATTAGATAGAACTTCCTGTAATTTAGCTGCAATGGCCAATGCAACCAGATCTCCTAATGAGGGTTATCTCTGCAAGCAAGATGTATATATAAAGCTATAGGGCAGGTCTATACTACAGGGGAAAGTCGATCAAAGCTATGAAGTCTGAGTTATATTAGTAAAACACCAGAAGGGCCACACTAGGTCAGACCAAAGGTCCATCTAGTCCAGTATCCTCTCTGCCAACAATGGCTAATACCAGGTGCCCCAGTGGGAGTGAACAGAACAGGAAATCATCAAGTGAGCCCTCCCATTACCCATTCCCAACTTCTGACAAAGAGAGGCTAGGGACAGCATTCCTACCCATCCTGGCTAAAGTCCTGTTAAAGTCCTGGTCTTCACAACATCCTCTGGCAAGGAGTTCCACCAGTTGACTGTGTGTTGTGTGAAGAAATACTTCCTTTTGTTTGTATTAAATCTGCTACCTATTAATCTCATTTGGTGACCCCTAGTTCTTGTGTTATGGGAGCAAGTAAATAATCTCCTTGTTTATTTTCTCCACACCAGTCATGACTGTATAGACCTCTATCATATCCCCCTTTAGTCTCCTCTTTTCAAAGCTGAAAAGTCCCTGTTTTATTAAAGTCTCCTCATCTGGTAGCTGTTCCTAATGCCTAATCATTTTTGTTGCCCTTGTTTGAACTTATTCTCATTCCAAGATAAGTAGATTTAAGCTATCTCAACTTGAGTTACCACGGAGTTGACCCCACACAGGATCAACAGAGAAACTCCCCTGTTGACACCCCTTACTCATCTCGTTCCAGTGAAGCACTAGAGTCAACAAGAGAACGATCAGTGGTCAATTTAGCGGGTTTTCACTAGACCCACTAAATCAACCCCTGGTGAATTGATCGCTGCAGCATAAATCCACCAGGAAGTGAAGACAAACACTTAGAATAGCTATAGAACCAAGGAGCACTGGCTCTCTGGCCCAGAGAATGGGGTCTCTGGAATCTCTAGAAAGATTGCAGAGTAAGTATTTATTAATAACTGCCATCTGATTTTCCTTAGCATTAGCGTTGATGGTACACCACAGAGTCATGTTGCTATTGCTGCGACGCACTATGGCAACGCCGCTGGGATTTTTATGAGATGCAAACAGCATCAGTGTTAATCCTGTATTATGGAAGAGAACAAATAGGCCAAGCTGTAATACAAGGACCGTTTGCCTCAGGAGCCCGGGGCCTCTGCTCTCCCGAAGCATGATGGGTATGGTATTTTTACTAGAAGAGCTCTGTGCCTTCTTCCTGTGGGCCATTTCTAGATGTTGCTTCATGGCTTGACCACTGCTAGATGCTGGATGTTTCTCTCAATGGGTGAGTCGAGCTGTATGTTCCTAAGTTACCAGAGGCCCTTGCGGGAAACAGTCCACAAGGATCTAGACAGGAGGCAGGTTACTTTTTTCCTGTGTTTATTGTAACTCAGCAGGACAAGTACAGGAAGGCATTTCTGCTCCACATATGCACGAGAGCACCAGGCATGTGGGTTCTCAGCCTCCTTTTATGTCTTTGCAAGTTGGGGCTGGAAAACGTCTCCAGCAGCAAACCGACATCGCCTCGCATCTTGTTTGGTCTGTGTCTGCTGCCTCCCCCTTGCTTTGACGTCAGGATTTCGCCTGCATCGTTCAAGCCCCTCTGAACGGTGCTCACACCCGTCCCCCAGGGCCCTTCTCGCGGCCTCTCACGGTTGCCAATGTGTCTGGTGCCACAGGATGCCTTCAGTTGCCATGGAAATAGAGAGGGTCCCCCATGAATGGAACGAGGTTCACTCCAGCCAACCCAGTGGTTCGATATGTGACCCAGCGGCCTTCTGCTGCAGTGGAGAGCTGAGTCGTCCCAGCAGTGTGTGGCCGTCACATGGATTTGGCTCTCCAGACGAGAGCAGCACAGCGTCCGAGGTCACAGCTGTGCAGATGCAGCGTCTATGACGGACCAACTCAGGGAACTGCAGCCAACGACGACAGGGAGGCGCAAGGGCCCTGCCCTGCAAGGCACTGCCACCCACGCGTAACTATAAACAAATCAACTCTCACACTGGCCTCAGGGACTCACAGGCACCAAGTGAAGCACCAGTGAGTCGGAGCCTGGACAAGCAATGAGTTGGATCCTTCTGGGCTCTTGGGTCCACTGGGAACCCACATGGTAATGGCTGCTTCTTTGTGCTGTTGAGGCAACTTTGTCCATGATGCAGCAGAGAGCACAAAATTGCTGGCCAATTCCAGCAGGTGGCTATGATCCGGCTCTGCCACTGGTTTTAATCCCACTGGAGCAATGAGCGCTTCCGCTCTTGGGACATGGTCTATTGGCGTATCGGATCCAGAACATGGTCCTTGCTGCCTAATGAGGATTTTCGAAACGGGACAAATTTGGAGCCTGATCTAAACGCCTTGACAGGTAAGCGACATAAAAAATAAGGGAAGATTTGGCTTTGCAAAGCATCGGATCGAACTGGCCACCACAGGTGAGGGGTGGGCAAGAAACCTCTTACAGGCCGGATCCGGCCCACCGACATCCCTCCCGGGACCTGTTTTAAACACAGGGCTGCTCTGTGGGACTCTACTCTGGAGGAGGGGGGGCGGGGTTCAGGTGATCTCCCCACCCCCAGCCCAATCCTCAGCTCTTATTGGTTGGAAACAATTGGCCGCTAGGAGCGGAGAGATTGGCCTGGGGGATGGGGGCAGCGCAAGCCTCTCCTCCCTCCCGGAGCAGAGAGCCAGGTGGACGCAGCAGGCTGCATTTTCAGTGCTGTGGGGCTGCAACAGGCAGGGAGCCCAGCCGGCCTTGGGGCTGCTGGCTGGGAGATGCTTAGATAAGCACCTCCCTGCCAGAGCCTGCCTCTAGCACCCCAGCCTCTCCCACACCCTAACTCCCTCCCCCAGGTCAACTTCCAAATCCTCTACACCCCCGCCCCAGGTCTCAACTTCCTCCCTGTATCCCCTCCGACACCCACCCGCAGGCCAGAATCCTCTCCTGCACCTCTACTCCCTGCCTGACCCTACACCCCAATCCCCTGACCCAGGTCACAACCCCCTCCTTCACCCAAACTCTCAGCCCTAACACCATCTCCTGCACCCCCATCCCTCACCCCGTGCGTCCTGTGTAGGGGGGGTGCAGGGTCTAGGATGGAGGCTGGGTGCAGAAGGGCGCACAGGGTAAGGACCTCAGGCACTGGTGCACCTGGGACTCTCCTATTCTCTCTCTGTGGCATGCAACAGTCTGACTCAGGGGTGGGCACTGATTTCTGATGGGGGGGCTATTCAAAGACGTGGTCAGGGGCTGCACATTCCTGTGATATTAACGGAGGGGGGTCTGGGGTCTGGGACAGAAGCTGAATGCCAAAAGGAACCCAAGATAAGGGACTCGGGCATGGGGTCTGGCAGACGGGTTGGGTGTAGGAGTGAATTCTGACCTGGGGGAGGGGTACAGGGTCTGGGGGGAGGGCAGAGCTGTGAGCAGGGGGAGGGGTACAGGGTCTGGGGGGAGGGCAGAGCTGTGAGCAGGGGGAGGGGTACTAGGTCTGGGGGGAGGGCAGAGCTGTGAGCAGGGGGAGGGGTACAGGGTCTGGGGGGAGGACAGAGCTGTGAGCAGGGGGAGGGGTACAGGGTCTGGGGGGAGGACAGAGCTGTGAGCAGGGGGAGGGCAGAGCTGTGAGCAGAGGGAGGGGTACTAGGTCTGGGGGGAGGGCAGAGCTGTGAGCGGGGGGAGGGGTACAGGGTCTGGGGGGAGGGCAGAGCTGTGAGCGGGGGGAGGGGTACAGAGTCTGGGGGGAGGGCAGAGCTGTGAGCGGGGGGAGGGGTACTAGGTCTGGGGGGAGGGCAGAGCTGTGAGCGGGGGGAGGGGTACTAGGTCTGGGGGGAGGGCAGAGCTGTGAGCAGGGGGAGGGCTAGAGGGTCTGGGGGGAGGGCAGAGCTGTGAGCAGGGGGAGGGGTGTAGCGGGAGTGTAGAGGGAGCCTGTGAGGATTGTGCTGGGGGGCAGAAGCAATGCACAGAGAACCCCTCCCAAGGGGCGCACACCGCACAAGCTGGCCCCAGCAGCTGGCTGCTTCGAGGGGAGCATGGGGGCGTGGCGAGCAGTGAATCCGCTCAAGGGTCCCAGTGGGCCATGGGACCTGGGCAGCCCAGATGATGTTGGTGGGCTGGCTTCAAATATTTGGTGGGCCAGATCCGACCCGTGGGATTTTTCTGTCCACGCGTGGTCTACTCTCGTGTGGGCTGTAATGTCGTGGTCTAATGTTGGTGGTTAGGCTGAGCGAGTGGGTGCTGGGTGGTGTGGGTAGGTGATTTGGCTGGTGGCGTTTTCTGGAATTAAGCAGTCTGACTTTATGTCTCCAGCTAAGAGCTACACAGAGAGGACAATCCAACCTGGGAACAGTACAAAGAGAGGCTCAGCTCACACACCAGTTATCTGTATCTAGGTCACAAACCTAAAAGACTTCTTGCTGCTAAGCCAACAGAGGGAAGAGAACAAAAAGGATTCAGTGTCCAAGCCGTCTGCAAGGCAGGAAATAAATTCCCCCACATTCTGTCCCGATCAGGGCTGCTAACAGATCAATGGGGAAAATTGCAGGAAGGTGAGCAATGACCCAGAATTATTTCAAAGCGATTATCTGGGATAACAGTAATTACATTCAAGTACAGAGAAGGTCAGACTGTCCTGTCCTGCTGCTCAACTCTGTTGCACATGGCGCATGAATACGCGTGTACGTGTGTGTGTCACAAAGAGCTGTGGACCAGAGAGGAAAGCCCCCTGGCATGATGGTGCCCTCCCCAACATACACCCCCCTAAAATGACATTGATTCAGCAGTAGAGCTGGTTGGGAATTTTCCACGCAAACTTTTTTTTGGGAGTTGAAAAATGTGAATTCCGCCAACACAAAACTGTTCACACAAGAGGGTCCATTTGGGTGAATTTATGCACTCAAAAAAAAGTTGAAAAATTTGAAATGTGCCCAAAAAATCCCATTTCAAAAATTGCCAAACAAAAATGTCTGCTTTCCTGGTTCAAAACCCCCCTTCATTCCCAAATTTGAGCTCATTGATAATTAAAATAATGACATATGGGACAAAAGGCAAAACAAAATCTTTGACAGTTTCAAAAAGAATAATTTCCATTGACCCAAACAGAAATATTTCCAGTTTCTTGGCTGACAAAACATTTCAAGATTCTGGTTTTTCTTGTCTTCCCATCTTAGGATGGAAATGGTTTTCAAAATCTTGCATATTCTCCTGAGATGAAAGAACCATTTCCTGCCCATCTCCCTGCAGCAGCCAAATCAGATGGAGTTGTTTATCAGGAGACAAGGGTTAGTTTGACTCTACCCAAGAGCACTATTTCTTCACTCAGCACACAGTCAACCTGTGGAACTCCTTGCCAGAGGATGTGGTGAAGGCTGGAACTTTAACAGGGTTCAAAAAAGAGCTAGATAGATTCATAGAGGTTAGGTCCATCAATGGCTATCAGCTAGGATGGGTAGGAATGGTGTCCCTAGCCTCTGTTTGTCTGGAAATGGGAGACAGGGGAGAGATCACGTGAGGATTACCTGTTGTAATCCCTCCCTCTGGGGCACCTGGCACTGTCCACTGTCGGCAGACAGGATACTGGGCTAGATGAACCTTTGGTCTGACCCAGTGCGGCCGTTCTTATGTTCTTACTGTGCTCTTTTCAAATCTTTTTTTTTTTTTTTTGCATGTATTATAGCACAGCTGTCCCGGACTCCATTGCCATACATACCCCTCATGAGAGAGAGCCTGATCCTTTGAGCTTATAGTCCGAGTAGACAAGGGAAGGAGAAAAGAAGAACAATTTAAAGGAAATCTTGACAGTCCCAAGGCTAGACTTGAATACTTCATGGAGCCAAAGCAAGACAAGATGCATTTCTGGGAAATATGCTTTACCCAAAGAACAGGGGAACGAGACACAATGCAATGGCTGTACTATACGGGAGGTCAGACATGATGACCTTTCTGGCCTTCAACACTATGGCTCCATTATCCCCATTTTTATTGAAGGGAAACTGAGGCACGCAGCAATGGAGTGACATGACCAAGGTCATAGAGGGGATCTGTGGTGTAGACGGGAATTGAATCCTGACCTCCAGAGTCCCGGCCCAGTGTTTGAACCACAGACCAGCCTTCCTCTCTATTCACCACATCCTCTGGCAAGGAGTTCCACAGGTTGACTGTGTGACCAGTGAGTCAATCAATCCAGCCCTTCTTGCCAGCTGCTGACATTTCGTAGCCTACATGACTCAACACTGCCAGACTGCTGGTTGTTTGGACCATGGCGTGCCGCTCGGTTGCTGGCCATGGCTACTTGCCCCCACGCTCCCCACTACCCTGGGTTTCTCCACGCCGCCTCGCGTGGGCCTTGGTCAGACGCTCTCCTTCCCCTCTGCTCTCACCTCGCTTTGCTCTCTCAGCTGCTATGGGCAGACCTGCCCGCACTGCCTGTCTCCTGGAGCTCCTAGGTTAGCAGCCTGCAGGTATGCAGACCCCTTTCCAGCCTCTACCATGTGGCTCCCCCAGGACAGACACTGACTGCTAGTCCCGTCTGCCCCTCCTGCTGGCCCTGCAGCAGTCTCTTCGGGCCCCTCTCCTGGCCTGCTTTGCTCACTGCTTTTTCCTTCTCTCCAACAGATGCTACTTCTGGGCTGTCTCTTCCTAGCCCCTCTGCATCCATCCCCTGCCCGGCTGCACAGCTGCTCTGTGTAACCAGGCTCTGCCAGCTCCCTACAGATACTCACCTTGCTCCGTAGCTGCTCTGAGCCCCAATTTGCTCCTCCTGGCCCTGGGTGGGGCTTACCAAGCCTCCTTCCGATCCCAGCAAAGCCAGGGGAGTGGGTTGATCCTACCTGGTCCAAAGGTCTGCTACCAGGAAGACGGGCCTGTGTTTAGAGACCGGGGCCTTTCCCCGTAAAATGTCCTAGGATCCAACCCATATGGGACCTAAGCCACAGAAAGAATCCGTGGGCTTTGAGCCAGATGCGCCGATTGGGGAGGGTCCCTCGCAAACCTGCAGGACCTAAGGCTGCCAGTTCTGGTGGGCTGTACTCCTAGAGGTTTCCCCATCGTACATAATTGCTCGTTACATGTTAATCTTTAAATCCTGGAGACTCCCGGGCAATCCTGGATGGCTGGCAACCCCTGCAGGACCGTCCTAGGCCAAACAGAGCTGAGGCGGCTGGAAGAGGATCCTCTCCCCATACAGGTTTTCAGCTCCCCTCGCTCACAGGTCCCACTCTACTCATTCACCAGCATCCCCCGCATTAGCCCCTGCAATGACTCTTGTGCCCACTCCTGCTTCTTTAGGCAGAGCCAGCCTATTGCTAATGGGCCCCAACGTCGCCTCTCTGCTGGCGTTCCCCACGCACCAGACTCCTGCAACAGCCAGAAAAACATCCCTTCCCTCATAGGCAGGCAGTACGTGAGGCAGGGGGAGGCGAAGCCTTCCCAAACTGCCAGCCTGGCCCCGCCCAGACTCCGCCCCCGGAGTGCCTGCTGTAGGCGCCCTGGGGGCGGAGTGCGGCTGCCTCGAGCGCCCGCCCTCCCCCGTGGTGCTGTGGGGGGCGGGGCCTGGGCAGAAGGGGCGGGGCTGGGGGCTTGCTTCCCCCAGCCCTACCCCGCCCATGCCTTCCCTTTATACCAGTTACTGTGGGGGAGGGACACCTGTGATGCCGGGAGCCTTTTAAACACCAAGAACATGGGACCGGCCAGACTGGATCAGACCCACGGTCCATCTAGCCCAGGGTCCTGTTTTCCGACAGCAGCCAATACCAGATGTCCCAGAGGGAGTGAACAAAAACAGGAAATCATCAAGGTCCCCTTCCTTCCTCCCACACTGGCCTGCACAGGCGTTCACACGAGACTCAGAAATGGGTGCATCAGAAGCCATTCGAAGGCCCCTGCCCCATAAGCCAGCTGGGATCTGAGCGATGAATCTATCCAGTACCACTGGGGATCCGCAGCATTTTCTTTACACACTGTATCTTCAGTAGGGTTTCAAAGTGGGATCGTCAGCTGCAAAACCACTGGGCTTGACTGCTTGGGCTTCTGCGGAGCAGGCTGGTACGGTAACTCGGGCCAGCCACTAGTGACATTTCCCCACCCTACAGGTGAAATTCGCCCCGCGCCACGGGCCAACAAAAAGCCCATGAGCCTGTTGACTTGCCCTCAAACCCTCAGGCACTTGGCAAAGTGTTGCACAACCCTCAGCCCACGGTGAATTCTGCCATCCCCACACGGAGGAGCGAAAACTGACTCACCCACATGTCCCTGCAGCGATTGACTTTTTCACAACCCAGCAGTTCTCCCCAGCTCTGTGCAAACACCTGAAAATGAACACGCTCCTGCCTGCTTCACCCGGAATTTACCACCGCCACACGCCTGACAGGTTTAACTGGGAAGAGACTGATGAATTGGTTCCCATGCACCTGTCAGAGCCGGGGCTTCTGGCTTGGGCAGAGCATTTCATGGACTGGGTGAAAGCAGGCCTGGGCTGCAGAACATGGTGACTGCAGTGGGCGAATGCACACAGCTGGGAGCCGTTTCATGCAGGGCTGTGGGAGAGATTGTCTTAGCCAAACACACACATGTATACACATGCACGCACTCGCAAACCTGCACACAGATGCATGCACATACATACAGCATACATCTGTGAGCATTTACACATGCACAAAATCATACACAGTACACGTACCCTCTGCCTGTGGCTGTTGAATGAACAATGTTCATTTAACTTACCTAAACCACAACCAAGGAGAATGAAGTGGAGACAGGATGCTAGAAGCAACTGATGCGCCAACCTGAGCACTGAGCCTTCCAGAAACAGATTGGGGTAACTGCACTTAGACTGTCAGCAGCTCACAGCAATAGGGGTTCTGGGTTTGTACAGCACCAGGCGCAGCGTGGGCCTGGTTAACAGCCAGATCTTCCAGGCACAACTGCAATAGAAATACAGCCGTGTGTGCTGGCAGCTCTTCTGTTTGTCTGTGTCTGGGGCCTGGTGACACACTCATGCAGACGCTCCTCTAAGTGCCCTCCAGAAAGATGCTCTTGTTGTGTGAGTAGCAATCTGAGACGCGGCTCCACAGGCTGCCACAGTCAGGTATGTCAACAACATAATTAAACAGGCAGCCTCAAGTTGCAAGTCCTGGTTTTCCGTGGGTCTGTAATCAGCCCTGCCATAAACGCGGCGCAGTTCATCTCAGCGGCACGCTGGCCTTTTCAGATGAAATTATTAATGAATCTGAATAACAAACGCGGCGCAAATCGGGTCAACGCCAGTTTCCCTGCCTCCAGGGCATGGCGAGGGACTTTATAATGGAACACTGCCCTCACAGTGGGTGAAACATGCTGTTATTATTATTAGAAATAAAAGGGCACCTACATCCCCTATAGGTGATCAGGGGCTGATTGTGTTAGTTCCTACCCTGGTGGCTGACAAGTTAAATAAACAAGACGGACCAAGGGTGGGAGGGAAATCAAGGCACATAAAAGCAAAAGACTTGCCCAAGTTAGAGAAACCAGGAATAGAACCCAGGTCTCCTGAATCCCAGCCCAATATACTACCCAAGAGATCCTCCTCATAGACTTTAAGGTCAGAAGGGACCATTATGATCATCTAGTCTGACTCCCTGCACAGTACAGGCCACAGAATCTCACCCACCCCCTTCTAGAATAATCCTCTCACCTATATCTCAGATATTGAAGCCTTCAAATAGTTTGAAGACCCCAAGATGCAGAGAATCCTCCAGCTGTGATCTGTACCCCATGCTACAGAGGAAGGCGAAAAACCTCCAGGGCCTCTGCCAATCTACCCTGGAGGAAAATTCCTTCGCAACCCCAAATATGGTGATCAGCTAAACCCTGAGCATGTGGGCAAGACTCATCAGCCAGACACCCAGAAAGTTCTCTATAGTAACTCCTATCATCCCTCCATTGACCTATTTCCCACTGATAATGAATGATCCTACTTGATTATTAGAAATAAAAGGTCACCTACATCCCCTAGGATGAAAATACTGATGGGAAAAACGGGGGAGGGGGGAGAGGAAGAGAAAGATGGGAACATGCGGGATGAGACAGAAGAGACGAAAGGTGGACCCATTGGATGGCTGTGATGGTCAGCCCCTCGTTGGGGAAAACGGTGTCTGGGGAGGGGTGGGAGGAGCGATCCAAGGTGTTCAGCGGAGAGGAAAGACACCCACGAAGGGAAAACAAAAGGGAAAGAGGGTAGCCCTTAGCTGGGTTCCCATGGCAGCCGGGAATGGGAGTGGGCCGGAGAGGCATCCCCAGACATTCTGGGAAGGTGAAATTCACCCCTGGGGCATGGTCTGGCATGAGATCCACGTACCGGGCACTTACACCGCCAGCACAGGGGTGAATTTCACCAGCAGTGCATAAGAGCAGCAGTGGGGGGTGGGGAGGGGCTTTACCCTGACTACCTGGTGCACATGGGCCTTGCTCAGTTTAAGGGCTAGGGAGCGGAGTGGGGACTGTGGAGATGCCAGGCTGAGTCTGGCAGGGTGAATAAACTGGCTCCTTACCGCCTCTGTGCCACCCAGGAATGCTCTACTGCCTCCCCCATGCCTGCGAAAAACCTGCTCCAATGAGACTCTCCGTGTGCCGAGAGCCACCGGACAGCTCAGCACCTGCTCCCTAGCGGGGAGGTAACGGGTCAGCTTTGCCAGCGGGACCCAAGGCAGCGGGTGACTCCTACCTACAGCGATGCAGCCAGCGGCTTAGGGAACTCTCCGGCTCCCTAGGAAAGCATGAGGGCCCCTAGAGTCCCACGCAGCCGAGAGCCAGTGGACACTCGGGTGCCTGCACTGGTGCCAGAGTTTCAGAAATCCCAGCGGATGGATAATGCGGCACAAAACCATCCAGCGGCTTGAAGACAGGACAGTGCGGCGGCTGCCGATGCTAACGGCTTGCCCGGGTTAGAAAGGTCTGAATTGGGTTGTTTCCCAATAAATGGAGGGAGACGGGGAGATTTCTGCAGGCCACAAGCACCGGGAAAGCGAGAGCTTACCACACCGCTAGCCCTCAGCCTGGGCCACTGAATTGGAGAGCAAAATTCCCAGGGATGTCAGCAGGTGCAGGACTGAGCCAGGCAGCTGTTGTTTATTAAAGTGCAGGAAGGAGGACCTAGCGGCAGAGCACGGGGCTAGGACTTAGAGGCCTCAGTTCGAGTCCCTGCCCTGCCACAGCCTTTCTGTTTGGCTTTGGGCAAGTCGCTCAGTCTCTGTGCCTCAGTTCCCCACCTGTACAATGGAGATATTAACCCTGCCCTGCTTACAGGAGTGTTGTGAGGATACATTCGTTACGGGGGGGTGAGGAAATGGAAATGGGGGCAGATAACGGCTTAAGACAGAGCATGTTCTTTCAAAGCTTTTCCTACCCTCAAGGATTGGCTAACGGGGGAAGGGCGGGTGTTAAGGACGGTCCCTAATCTTGCTGTGGGCCCCCACTACTGTCAGAGGCTAAGGCTCAGAGTTACAGTAGCAGCGGCTTTACGAAATCTTCCCTGCTGGCTGGACAGCTATGCAGTATGTGCTAGATGCTGTCCATCACATTGCAAGAGGCGTGCCGCCATTCTATGGTCTAAATAGAGGAGACAAAGAGGGGAAACTGAGGCACAGAGCAAGGCAGTGACACAAAGCAGGTCAGTGGTAGGAACAGAACCCTCGTCTCCTAACTCCCAGGCCAGGAGCTATCTACAACAGTAGGTTTCACTGTCTGCCGCTACGCTCCGTGTCATGTCTCCGCTCACACACCGCACTGCCGGCAGCACAGGGCTCCCTACGCCCATGCTGGGGCACTAGCGCGATCCTGACTCAGCCGAGTCATTCGTTCCCATTGATCCACCGACTACACTTCTAGCAAAATGGAGCTCCCACCCCAGCCCACACCCACACTGGGATCAGGCATCGGAGGGAGCACAGACTTTCAGGTTAATCGTTCTAGATCTAATTTGGTCTTCTGCATAACGCGGGCCATGCAACCTTGCCCACTGGTCTCTGCATCCAGGCCATAACTTCTCTCTGCGCATCTCTTCTTGAAAGGGAAAGTCTCTGTGGAAAGGTCTCAGGTGACAGAATCCACTGTCCCCGGAGAAATTCTTCCAATTGCTAATCACCTTCACTGTTAAAATTTGCACCTTATTTGTAGCCTGAATTTGTCCATGGGCAGCTCCCAACCCCAGGTCTCATCTGGCTTTTGTCTGCTAGATGAAAAAGCTGGCTTTTGTTGGAAATCTCTTCCGTGCAAAGGTCTTTGAAGACAGTGGTCAAGTCCTCCAGTCGCCTGCTCTTGGATAAACTAAACAGATTAAGTATCTTCCGTCTCTTCCGGGAAAGCACAGTTCCCAGGTGCAGGAGATCCAGAAGAAAGAATAGTAGATGGGATCGCATAAACAGGAAGAGACATGCAGCATGGCTAGAAGCACTGAATACCACGCACATTCTCCCCACTTTGTCCGAATCTCCCGTTATGCGACTTTAATTTTTATGGCAGAGCAGGCTTGCTCGCATGACCAAAAGAATAATTTAATTAACGTGGCGAAATGTAATTAATTGTAATTGTTTGTGGTAATTGATTGTTTAATAGGATATTAAAATTATAAAAATCCTAATGCCCAGTAAACGTTCTACAATATAATAGTTAAACTCTCATATAGGAGGCACTTCAATTTAAAGGGCTTTGAAATTGCTCCTGGGCTACAGAGTCGAAATCAGTGACCCAGAGAGACAGAGCACCTGCAGGTGAGCCCCAACAGCGGGGCCAGGACACTGCGGCTTCTTTAAGTGTCCTGTGCGGAAGAACCAAACTAAGGGCTTGTGTACCCAGAAACACTCAGAAAAGTTACTCTGAATTACCTAAAGGCTTGAATTTAAAGTAGATGGTTTCAACAAAAATACCGGACCCACTTGACATTACATCACAATCTACATTACATCTTATTTAAAAAATACCGGACATTTCTATTTTCTCAATTTGTTTCCCAAACAGAAAGCTCAAATACTGGACTGTCTGGCTCAAAATCGGACACCTGGCAACCCTAATTTAAAGTGGGTTAGTCAAACCACATTATACTCCCCTGTGGATGTTTTCATTAAGACTTAAAGGAGCCTTAATTGGTTTTATTTTAATTCACTTCCAACGTAAACTAAACCAAATGGAGGACGCAAGCAAGGCCCTGCTGGGATAGGTGCTGTCCACACACAAGGGCGGTGTCTAGACACAGCAACCAAAAGCGGGAAGTCAACGTGCGTAGGTTAAAGCATGCTGAACCCCGTGCGGCTACTCTCATCCAGGAGTAAAATGGCCTAAACAACTCCTCCTCGCCACCCCCCACTCCCCGGGGGGGGGGGGGTTAACAAGAGTCACTCTCCCCCTTTTACAAAGGGCCAGAGAAACTAAAGCAACTTGCCCAAGGTCAGTGGCCATGTGGGGAAGTGAACCCCCCAACTTCAAGGGCCTTCCCCTGCAACAATATCCACGCTGCAGAACAGCAGCCCTCGATTTTGCCTTCGCTGGGACCACCGTGGAGCAGACGCGAGGTCTCTTAAGCGTGGTGCTTTTCTTTCCCTCCGCCCTGCCCCGGCATAAAGCCCATGTTCTTGCTCCCTCTGCATTTCCACCCCAGGAATCTATAGATGCTGCATCAGTTTCTGCCAGACTCTGCCTACGTTGAGAGGAATTCAAACGCGCCGTTCCACAACAGACACATTCTGCCCCGCAGGTACGCAGGGCAGCCGCAGGCTGGGATCCGGTAACTGCCGCCCATCAAAAGACCAACTCCATCGGCTTCACGCCAGACGCTCTCTCTGAGCTTCCCAGCAAACGGTGCTGGTGATGTCGGAGAGCTGTTAGCAGCTGCGGCTCTCCAAAGGGCGAGGGGAATATTCCTGCAGCGGCCTGATGGATACGTGCACCGGCCTCTTTTGCAATGGGTTTGAAGACAAAGGAAACGCAGGTTGGTCCTGCCCTTAGGACACTGAATGAGGAGTCGAGAGACATGGTCTGAACGGGCCTCTCTTTGCCTGACCCTGGGCAAATCATTTCACTGCCCTAGAATGGGGATAGAAATCTCTCCCTCTCCCTCGGCTATTCAGACCATAAGCTTCTGGGGCTGGGCTTGCGTGCGTCTAGTGCTTAGTGCAAGGGGGATTCCCTTTCAGCTGGGATCTCTGGATGTTACCATGGGGGTCTGGAAGGAACAAGAGCCGTGTTTTCCTGCAGCAGGAATACGCCCCCTTCCCAAGTGGCAGGCCCACCGAGGGGGAGGGGCAACAGAAGCAATTGCCCCAGGGCCCAGCGATCCAAAAGGGCTCGCCGCTCCCGGCTGCCACCGCCGCTACTGCCACCCCGCTGTGCCTGGAGGGTCAGCAGTTCTGTCCCCCACCCCACCAGGTGTGGTACATACAAGAGAGAGGGGGCCCGCACATCCTGCTCGGAACAGGACAGTCCCTTTCTGAAGCCCTGTCGCGGCCATCTCGCCTTCTTCGCAAAAGTGGGGATTTGTCCCCTTTGCTTCGCTGACCAGACCAGTTGGCAAGAGCAAACAGGACAAATGCCCGGAGGGCATAGCGGGGCCAGCTCTGCACGGGAGGGGGGCAGGGCTCGAGAAAGGAGCGTTGCCAGCCTCACCCTCACATGGCGGGGTGGGGGGGCGGATGAGCAGCAACAGTAGCCTTGCCCAAGGAGGAGGAGCAGGGCTTGGCTGAGTGGTGGGGGAAGGAGAGGAGGCAGCCTCAAACCAACTCTGCACAGTCTCCTATTTTCCCCTTAAAACAGGACTGGGCAAAATACAGCCCACGGGCTGGGTGCAGCCTGCCAAGCCACCAGATCTGGCCTGCAGACCCCTCGGGGAGCCTCAGACAGGCTCCCCATGAGCCCCCCCCCCCCTCAGAAAAGCAGCTACGGGGCCATTTGTCGTTCAATAGCTATGTGCCCAGGGAGGGGGGAGGTGTCAAGTGCTGCCCCACCCCCAGCACAATCTCATTGGCCAGTTTCTGGCCAATAGGAGCTGCCTACTCGAAGCAGGCACATGGTCCCTGCAGGCTGAGCTGGGGCAGGACAGGCAGGAAACCTGCCTGAGAAACCTGCTGGGCTGCTGGTCGGGAGTCACCCAAGCAAGTCCCCTGGCCAGAGCCTGCCTTTGCCTTTCCCTCACACAATCCTCTGCTCCCCCAACTCCTGCCCCCATTCCTCACATAACCCAAACCCTCTGCCCCCCACACCTATACTCCACAAAACGCAAACCTTCTGCCCCCCACACGTATACTCTACAAAACGCAAACCTTCTGCCCCCCACACGTATACTCTACAAAACGCAAACCTTCTGCCCCCTTCCTGCACCCGTACCCCCTCCCAGAACCTGCACCCCAAGCCCCTGTCCTGGCTCACAACCCCCTCCTGCCCTAGATCACAAGCCAAACGCCTACACTCCCTCTTGCATATCAGTCTCCTGCCCCAGGTCACAACTGCCTCCTTCACCCAAACTCCCTGCCAGATCCCTTCCTGCACCTCAGTCTCTTAACCCAAACTCCCCTCTGCACCCAACCCCCATCCCAGACCCCACACCTACTCCATTCATATAGTGGAAGAGCGCGGCCCTCGACCACTTTCCAAATTCTTGGAGTGGCCCCCCCCCCACCAAAAATTGACCACCCCTGCCTTAGAAGAAATATGGTCCCCCCCCCCCCGACAGGAGTTAATCCCCAGATCCAAGCCACAGGGTTCCCTCAACCAGGAGGAGAGCACGATGAATCAAACCACCCGCCATCCCCATCCCCACTCCAGCTGCGCATGTAGAACCTGCCTCCACGACCGTTGTGTTCTCCTCTCCTCCTGCCCCCCTCAGCTTCCTCACGAGGCCAGAAGAACCCGGCGGTGGCGGCTCTTCCCTTCCCCCGCCACATGGGGAGAAAACAAAAAGCGCACGAGCCCCAGCAGCGCTCGGGGAGCGGATCAGAGCGATGGCATTATCTGAAGCCTCATTGAACTTTCAGAGCTTGAAAACGCTCTAATTTCCATGTGCCGGGTGTCCTCTGCCACTCGCATCACCAGCTTAAGTACTTAAATATACAATTTACATGAAGGAATTATATGCTGCTGGCTGCTTTTTAAAATAGGGAAAGGACCCCCCACAGAACTGTTTGCTTTCCTCTCGTGGTATAAGCTTCTGTGAAAAATCTGTCCTCTCCCTCTAATTGTACCATCTGTGCCTTGGTGGATGGGCATGTATATTCCCCCCTTTCTCCCCCTCTCCTTCCTTCCTCCTCCTTCATACCTCTCTGAAGACATTTGCAAGCGGCGTTTTTCCATTCCGAGTACAAAAGCGGCGGGTAATCGGACTCACGGGGCTGGGCAGATTCAGGTTTTTATCTCGCTGTCAAATGCGTGACGCCGTTCGCACGGGTGGTCGTCGCCGAGAAATGCCACGGTGGCTGGGGCTACACGGGCCGCGTGCTTGCAGCCCGGGGGAGGCAGCGTTGAAAGGGAGTTGGGAAAGCGAGAAGGGCACTAAATGCCGCCCTTTGACGTATCGCAATTCCAAAAGCTGCTGCTCCCCCGCCTTTTCTGTGGGCTGGGTCGGCTATTTGAAGCCCCAGGCAGCACACAAAGTATCCCTCCCCCCTTCTCCTCAGGCTCATAGCTATTCACAGATGCACATGGCCCCTGCAGCCTGTGAGGGGGAGGACAGGTAGGGAGCCTGCCTGAGAAATCTGCAGGGCTGCTGGCCGGGAGTCACCCAGGTAAGTCTCCTGGCCAGAGCCTGCCTTTGCCCCCCTAGTACCTCCCTCCCCCCAACCCTCTGCCCCCCACTCCTGCCCACCTATTCTGCCTCTACCCCTTCCCCTTGATATTATCACTTGCATTTCTAGAGCTCTTTACTAAATGAGAGATGCATCATACACCCATTGAGGCAGAACACTCCTCTGCTCTCCCTGTGAGCTGGTATCAGCACAGATCAGATAGCAATGTCGGGTTTGCTGAAGAGTTACAAAAGTCTATCACACCCCAGTGTCACTTGGTCCAAATAGGTGCGTCTCACGCCACACGAGCCAGACTCCTGCAGATGCGAGTCCCACTGGTCTCAGCCTTAGAACAAGAAAGACCTGCCCCTGTCCGCCACGGGAGCTGCACCAGCCAAAACAGCCGTGGAGATGAGCAGAGAGCAAGGCAGTAGCCAGCGTAGCTGCTCTGCCACCTTGGCTCAGCAAAGCCCGTGCGGACAGGACTCTTGCTGATAACGTGAGATGCCCTTGCAACAAGCCTCGTTGTCACCCCTGGGGAGTGTGGGTTGCAGGTTGCCCTCGGGGCCGGTTAGAGGGCATATGAGTTGGCACAGCTCCCAGCTCGGAGCCAGAATTCTGTAGCCCGGGGCTGGGGAAGCTCGGGCCTCTGTCGTGCTTGGATCTAGCCCCTGAGATTCGGGGCTCCCCCAGCATTGGGGAACCTGTGCTGGTGCTCCAGCCCCACCTACCGCCCCGTGGGTCTGGAGCACACAAAAACTACCAGGCTGAGGCCCCCTCATCTCTGGTTTGGGAGGGGAACGTGGAGAGTGACTTTCTCCTCAGCTGGGGGCCATGTCAATGAGGGAGGGTTGTTTCACTTCCCACCGACTGATTGTTCTGTGGGTCAGTAGCTCCTGACCCAAAGGAGGTTCCCCACCCCTGCTGTAGCAGGTCGTACATTCGATGCCAGCCGGCCGGGGTCCAGTCCCTGGTGTGCTGGCCAATGGAGCGGCCATCACACCCCCGCAGGGTGGTCCTCAAGGAGAAACTTTGCCAGCGGACTGACCGCTGCGCCCCGGAGTCTCCGCAGCCCTGGCTCTAGTGACGCACCCAGACTCCGCCAGAAGGGCCATGCTAATCCGCACTGCTGGAGCCCTTGCAAAGACCCACTCTCTGGTGAGGCCGCTGGCTCCTCCAGGACCGTCGGCCATGTTGGCAAAGCGACAGCTACCTAGGGACAAGCCGTGACTGCGTACGTTAGCACCACACGGCCTCTGCCACAACTGGGCCTCCGCCACCTGTGAGTTCTCCCCTCCTGCTGCCCCCCTCAGCTTCCTCACGAGGCCAAAACACCGCGATGGCGGCTCTCCCTTCCCCCAGCCCCCGGGGAGAAACCAAAAGGCGCGCGAGGCCCAGCGGTGCTTGGGGAGCGGATCAGAGCGATGGCATTATCTGAAGCCTCATTGAACTTCCCGAGCTTGAAAACGTTCATTTCCATGTGCCGGGTGTCCTCTGCCACTCGCATCACCAGCTTAAGTACTTAAGGATGCAATTTGCAGGAAGGAATGATATGCCATGCCATGCGTATGAATATTAGCCCCTAGAGGCCTCGGTCACAACTGGGCCCCGCTGCACGAGGAACTCTACCGACTCTCAGAGGTGAGAGCCTCTGCGTGAGCGTTTACAGTCCACACTGAGGTAGGTGGAGAATCCGGCGCAAAGGGAGGTGGAGGGAGCTGTCCAAGGTCACACTAAGGAATAAAGGCAGGTCTCCTGCCCGCCTGGGCAATGCCCAAGATCACTTTTTGGAAATAAAGGGCAATGGTCTTTCCCAGAGGCACGGCCCCTTCCCCCAAAGCCCTGCCTACTTCACCTCCCCGGCTCGCTCTCCCCCACCCTCCCCCACTTTCCTCTGGCTGGCACGGGGCTTGGTGTGGGAGGGTTGCAGGCTCCGAGAGGGAATTTGAGTGGAGGGGGCAGCGTTGTGGGGAGTGCAAGCTCTGGACTTTGCACCAGCCTGGAGTCTGCTCCTGCACCCAAATTCGCTCCCAGAGCACACACCTCACACCCTTCCCGGCACCCCAGTGCTCTGGGAGGGGGCTCCAGGCTGGAGCAGAGTGTTGGGTGCAGCGCAGGGTGTGGACGGTGGGCTCGGGGAGGGGGTTTGGGGGCAGGCATAGGGGATTGGGAGGCAGGCTGCAGCTGGGAAGTACTTGCTACAGGTAGCTCCCAGTCTGGCAGCACGGTAGCCCCATGCTGCACCTGGAAACACTGGCTGGTCGGGTTCGGGGACCCCTGTGTGCAGCCCCTGGAGGGGGTCTCCACATGCTGCAGGCTCAGGGTAGCAGTGCAAGTGCAGCTCCCATTGGCTAGTTCCTTGCCAATGGGAGCTGCTTTGACAGTGCTGGGGTCAGAGGCAGCGCAGAGCTGCCTCCCTCTACCTCCTTCCCAGGGGGCAGTCCCAGGGGCCTGCACTCAGCAACCGGGTGCTTCCAGGAGCAGCCTGAGGGCCAGGCAGGCAGAGATGGCCTACCTGAAGCTCAGGATGGACCGGCAGAGGCTCCATGATCTACCAGTCGATCGCGATCGACTGGTTGGTTGCACTAGACCAAAGTGCCCCAGGGCAAGGCCGGGTCAGAGGTCGGACATAGACACGCTCCTCTATTATTGTGATTATCTGGATTATCACAGCGCCTAAGCGACCCAATCACTGACCAGCACCTCACTGTGCTAGGTGCTATACAGACCGAACAAAACACCAGGCCATTCCCCAGCAATCTCATCTACAGCCCCGAACATTTCCTGGGGAGCTTTGCAAGCAGGGATCCAGACGTGATCATGAACCAAGGCTGGCTATTTAGCAGAGACCATGAAACCTCCCACCCAGGCACGTGTACTAACCCCAATCCTGAAGCCCGGCTTTCAAACTGGGTCATCTCCAGCATCTTGGGTGGGGAGAGGGTACAGCTACATTTCCAGAGCATCCTCCACTGATCCAAAGGACCCAAGGGCACTGTGACGGCAGCACGTTACACCTGTCCGGGTAAATCGAGGAAAGCCAATGTTCCCAAGAGAGCGTGCACACACCCAGCGCGGGTGGGGCATACGATGACTTTTTTTCAAAATTATTGAAATTGTTAGACACAAAATGGGCTTTTAGTTCTTCTGTGAATGAACAGTCATTTCTTTTTCCTTAATCAGGCTTTTTGCCAAAAAAGGAGGGAGCTTGGGGGCCGGCATGGGGTGGGTTGGGGTGCAGCTGGGAAGCACGTGCTACAGGCGGCTCCCAATCTGGCAGCACACCGGGGCTCAGGCAAGTTGCCTCTGCCCAGCTCCATGCTGCTCCTGGAAACGCTGGCTGGCTAAGATCAGTCTCCCTCTGAGTGTGGCCCCTGCTGCCCTGAGCCTGCAAGCACAGCCCTCCTTGGCCAGCTCCCAGCCATTTTTCGCTTTCAAAAATGTTTTTGAACAAATGTTATAGAACACGGCTTTTTCCAACAGTCCAGTTCTTAGCCAGCCTTCCACCTGGTGGCTGGGGAGACCGAGAGGCCTATGGCGTTGCATATAAAGGCAGGCTACTTGGAGCGAGTGGCGGTGAAAATAACTGAACATTTCTTACCAGTCCTGTTCTATCGCCACTCGGGTCCTTGCCAGCTCTTTAACTAGCTCCCTGCTGGCTTTTGCCGCAGCTCAGCCCTCTCTTGCCGGAGCTGCGCATCACGGCGCCCCAGCTTCCTTTCACCGCCAGAAGCAAGTTCTTTTACTCCGGCCAGAGAGCTCTGCTTTACCTTCTGTTCGTGGTGGAACAGCCTGACACAGGCCACTTGGAAATACAAAACAGATCACCGGATGGGGACGTAAGTGGCAAAATGCTCAGTTCCCCCCTCGTACCATCCTGCCCTAGCTGGGCAGAGCTCCATTTCCAGAGCCTGTAGAGTTGAAATCCTACAACAGCCGCCAGCACCGACTGAGAACTGCCGGGCAGGAGAGGGTGCGAAATTAACACACAATCCACACATGTGAATTTCGCAGGACGAGCCCGTCTCCTGGCAGCCAGGCGCTGTGCCGAGAACACATCAGCCCCAGGGTACGGGGTGGTGTTCGGGCATGTCTTTCAATGGCTGCTGACTGATTGAGATCGCAGGGGGCAGACAGAGACGCGAGTGCCTCAGCGACAGAGGTCGGCAAAGCTGTCTATTCACCGGAGCCGACAGACACAGCGATGCGCGAGCCAGCTGCGCACATGCTGTCGCTCATTCTCACTGCGAGACCCTGGCTCAGGAGCACCGGGCCATGCTGCGGTGTCGGAACATCGCCTGGGAGACAGTAATTGGGCCATCGCTGTTCTCTGCCTCGTACACACGAAGAGCGGAGTCCTACAGCGCAAACGTTCCCAATGCCGGGGGAAGCCGGCCGTGCTTCAGCCAGGAGAGGAGGATTATTATTAATTATTATTTTATTGTGGCAACCTGAGCCGTGCGCCTGGACCCCACTGTGCACGGAGCTGTACAAAGAACAAAAAGATTCAGTCTGCCCGCCGAGGAACCGACAGTCCTAAGACTTAAGGATCATTCGAAGTCGCTCGGCCTTGGCCTAATTCTGCAACCAGGGAGGTCGATGGGAGATTTAACATCGGGCACTTTGGAAACTTGCCCCCTTGCTGCACTTTGGACTTAGCCCACCTTGGGTGTCTCTGAACAGTACGACCGCTAGAGCCAGCCCTCCGTCAGGCCAGGAGGTGCCATGCTAGACGCACCAACCATTATGCTGTTGGGGGGTGGGAGGAGAGAGGATGAATTCCCTTCTCACTTGGAACAAACGTAGCTCTTTGCCTGCAAGCCAGAAGCAGGGTAGTTAATGCCTCTGACACACCCCTCCCTCCCTCCCCCAGCAATAGTTCTGGTGCATGGTAAGGATGTTAAAATGTGGCTCATTCACTAGTCAACTAATTGATGGAATTCCCATGGACTAGTCCATAGGCACTTCTGCAGTCCTCCCTTGAAACGCCAAGAGGCCCTGCTGGGGTTTTGTACATTTCAAAGGAGGAATGAGGAACTCCGCCTACAGCCCTGGACCAGCAGGAAGTCCCACTGACTCCAAGCTGCAGGCTACGTGCCTGCTTTGAAATGCACAAGAGTCCCTAGGAGGGGCTCTTGTGTATTTCAAAGCCATGGAGCCCAGGGTCAGCAGGGGACTCTCAGTCCCCCGATGACCCTGGGCTCCATGCTATGCGGCATACCGCTAGGCACTTAGGGTCAGCTGGGGAATCCAGGAACAGCAGCTGATCCCAGGATCTGGGGAAGTGCCGTGGGGAGCCCGAGATCAGCTGGGAGTCCCCACCCCTCCTGTTTGTGCTCCAGCATGACGGACAGTAGCGCCAAAGGGGTGCTTGAGGCAAGATTAGGGCCCCTGTGCCCTGCCCAGTGGAGCAAGGTGGCTGGAACCTGCCTGCCAATGCCCAGCAGAGTCATCTCCTGCTGGAGAGGAGCTATGCACCGGACAGAGCTGTGAGCAGCAAAATTGCTAGGCTCTGTAGATGGCAAGGTGGTGGGGAGGCGGGGAAGGAGCAGGAGAAATATGTGGCACCCATAGCGCCAGTCCCCCCGCACAGAATGACCATTGGACTCTCTGGTGCCCCTCTTTCTAGCCCCTGAGGCCAGAGGGGCAAACCTCCGTGTCCGTACCTTCCCGCCAGCCGCAGGACAGAGAGGGGCTCCACGTTCCTCTCCGCTAGCTCTATCTGAAATCAATTGGCCCAGCCCATGGGTTCTGCTCAGGTTTGTGCTCTCGGTGCATGCTGCTCTTTGCTGATCAGGGTCTGTTGGGTGCATGTGTGCGCACACGTGGACACACGCCCCTCCCTACCTCCAAGGCAGGTTATGATCCACATGCATGTGAGTAGGGACTGCCCCATTGTCCCTCAGTTTGTGGTTCTCCATGTGGGGAGCTTGGGAAACCTGCTCTTGGACTCACTAACATAAGGCACGGTGTTTCTGGTATCGTCCAGGCCAGTGTTTATCAGCCTTTTTAAAAAAAAATAAAGTACCCCTTTAAAAAAAAAAAGTATAAATACTCCATTTTAAAATATATATAAGTACTCCCCCTACAGTTTTCAGAGACACAAAACATTTTTCTACCATTGCAACACATTTGTTTAAACAACTTAATCAGAGCTGGGCAGGAAATGTTTGGGTGTAAGGTACAAAAATAATAAAATGCTGTAAAACTTAACACAAAAATTCAGTTCTCCAAATTTCGGTTGCGTTGACGTACTCCCCAGACTTCTCTCGAGTACCCTTAATAGTACTCATACCAGTGGTTGAGAAACACTGCTCTAGGTGAGAAAGCCACCAGCTGTGTAAGCATTACGGGAACCCTTCTTTAAACGACCTGCTTTCTGCCGCACCACAGCCAAACAACAGAGACGCAGTGACTGCAAGGGACACGTGCAATGTCTTTTGAAGGGTGAGGCCCTGTCTACACTAAACAGAAGATCATCACGGCCACAATCAATCTTCCAGAGTTCGATTTAGTGAGTCTAGTTAAGACTTGCTAAACCAAACTCAGAGGGCACCCCCGCCAGAGTTAGGAACTCTTGCTCCCATCCGTCTCCCACTGTGGGGATGCTGCCAAGCTTGGCTTAAGATAAGCCGACTCCAGCTACGTATTCTATCTAGCTGGAGTTGCGTATCTTAATCTGAGTTGCAGAGTCTAGCGTAGACCTGGCCTGAGCAAGCCATGCTGAAGGCAAAGTGTGGTAGCCCAGTAGGAGGAGAAAGCTTTGCTGGTCTCTTTATTAAGGCACAGGGAGCTGTAAATATAAAGTAATGCAAGTGTTAATACCCGTCATCTAACCCCGATACAACAAGAAGCTAAACTCTGGGTTCACTACAAGCCACAACCCGGTGCAGTCCACACCCCTACCTTCCCCTTCTATCACTTTGCATACCATTCTCCCACCCAATGCTCACAATCTCACAGACCAGGGTGGTGGAGGAATGTGAGGGTAAGCAGCATGGTGGATCCATGAACCAACTTTGGTCCCTGGAGGAGGGGTTTCCAACTGAGTAGGTTGCAGGGTAGGGGTGAGGTGCATTGGCAGAGTGTGTAAGGGGGGGGTGTCACATTACCGAATTGGAGGGAAGCAGCCAGATCGCTGCTGCACCCCTAGGTGGGGGTGTTGGCCCCAGAAATTGGTATGAAAGGGAGCCATGTGGGGTATTGAATGGGAGCTTGTTGTTTTCTGATCCTGTGTACACTATTTATGTGAGTATATAATGTCTGCATGGGTAGATCTGTAATCTGTGTGGAAGCTGAATATTTCTTTGAATGTGGTTAAGCATGGCTATGGACAGGCTGAGTAGTGAAGCCTGGTGGAACAATGGCACTTGATGGCCCAAAGACACACCTAAAGCAGGAGGGCGGAGACCTAAGAGAGGCCAGCAGAGAGAGGCTGAGGACCAGGTGACCTGCTGCATACCAGAAGAGGCCAGGAACGGGGTATAAAGAGGCCATGTGGTCGATGCCATTTTGTTCTCAGCTCAGCACTTCATCCCAGAGGCAGCACTGCAGGGATTGAAGAGCCCGGAAGACCTGTGAACCCATCCTGATCATAGGATGTGCAATAAGAACTTTTAAACCAGCAGCTGCAACATCTCTGCTAGAACCTGCATCGAGAACTGGGAGATTCGGTGCATGTAACGTACTGTACTTTAATAACCTTACTCTCAGGCTTTTCTTTCTTGTAATAATAAACCTTTAGATATAGATTCTAAGGGATTGGCCCAGCGTGATTTGTGGGTAAGGTCCAGAGGGTAAATTGACCAGGGATCTGTGGCTGGTTTCTTGGAACCGGACAGAACTTGTTCGGGGTAGGTGGGATTGGGTGCTAGGACCCCCCACCTGTGTATAGGCCCGGGGCCATCTGGGGCACAGATATTGCTGGGGTGTCAGAGGGGTTTTGCTCGGGAGGCTTCAGGCAGGTTGCTGAAGCGCTCTGTGGGACTGGTTTGTGGCCTGTTTGGAGAGGTCACCAGTCAGGGAGCTGTAAGGAGCCCCGGATTCGAGCAATTCGCCCTGAGCGGACGCCCTCAGCTGTGCCCAGACACGGCCCGGTCCGTCACAGGGGGGCCCTGCAAGTCCAGGGTGAGGTGCATTGGCAGAGTGTGTAGGGGGAGGGCAATGCATGGAGCCCAAACGGGGCCCTGCAAGTCCAGGGTGAGGAGCACTGGCAGAGTTCTGTGGGTGCTCAGGACGGCAGTGGAAGGATGTGATGTAGGCCAGGGTCGTGGAACATCGGCAGAGTTTTCAGATGCCAGGACTGGATGACCCAGCAGGGCAGCTTTGAGTTATCTTGGCAAGTGCCTAGGATGAGAAAAGGTCGGGAAGCCAGGACCGAAATGCATTTATTGGCAAAGCTGTGCAAAGAGAGACTCTCGCGCCCCATGCTGCTCACCTCTGGCCCGCTGCTTACCAGAGCAGCCAGCCCCTAATGAGTTAGTCACACTTTTACACCTGGCAAGATTAAAACTTCACTGCACACCATTTAAATAAGAACAGAATAAAATTTAATGAGCAGCCTTTTCAAACACAGTGTGCGCCGAGAGCAAATGCTGGAAGAAAGCCGTATCGCCCTTCCCAGCAGTTTGACTAAGCCACTCCCACCTTACGGGAGTAACTTTATGGATGCAAGTTTGCATTTTTCCATTTCATAGTCTCTTCATCCCTGTAAAACATCTCCCTCTCTTTCTTTTTAAGCTCTGTGCTGCTCTTTCTGAAGGTCCCAGCTAACTAATCAAACAGCCCATGCATACCCACCTCTCAGCCAGCCCGTCAGTTTTGCTGAGCAATTGAGGCAAACCAGCCGAACCGGACAGAAAAGAGGTACAAGGCCAAAGCTGAGATTGTGCTAGCGCAGGGGATGTGAACAATTAGTCAACAATCCGATAAGCAAATGCTGATTGGAGAGTCAAGCACACTAATCGACTAAATACTCCCGCACCCTCCCTCGCTCCCGTTGCTGCATCTCGGCAGCAAGGGGTGGGGGGAGGAAAAGGAAGGGGTGCTTCAAAATGGCTGTGCCACATAGCGCTCTGGGTCAGGTGGGGACTCCCTGCTGACCCAGGGCTCCATGCGGCGCTGCCGCTTTGAAATGCCGGGGGAGCATGGGGCCAGCGGAGGACTGCTACACTGCGGTTGTTGCTACACTTCAAAGGCGGAGGCGCCCTTATCGACTAATCGAATAGTCGATGCAAATTGATTATTCTAAATTTAACATTCCTAGCTAGCACAGGGAGACTTATCCCTGTTTTCCAGTAGCTCCTCGGGGCTACCAACACCTAGATCAGGGCCCCACGGTGCTAGATGCAGGACTAAGAGCTGAGGTCTTCACCAAGGGCTCGTTTAGACTATGCCGAAGTTCCGAAAGAGGATATGCAAATTCTGCGAGCATTTGCTTATCTTCTTCCGCTCTCTTCTGAAAGCGGAGTTTTCGAAAGTGAAAGTCGTCGGGGTGGTTTTTCCGGCAACCCCCCCCTTTTCGAAAAGCCATGTAAACCTCAGTTTGAGGAACAGCGGCTGTTTGAAAAAGGGGGGTTGCCGAAAAACCCCGTCTCAACTACTTTCGCTTTTGAAAACTCCGCTTTTGAAAGTGAGATTGGAAGAAGATATGCAAATTCCCACAGAATTTGCATATCCTCTTTTGGAACTTCGGCATAGTCTACACCATGGGTTCCCAAACTGGGGAGCATGCCCCCCGGGGGGCGTGAAGAAATTCCAGGGGGGGTGCAAGGGGAGCCAGCCACACACACTCCCCGTCAATCCCACCCCAAGTTTTGCTGCTTTTGGGGGGGGCGGGGTGAGGGTTTCTCAAAAATCAAAAGGGGGGAAAACTTAATCAGAGCGGGGCAGGACATTTTTGGGTGTAAAGTACAAAAATAATAAAATGCTGTAAAACAACACAAAAATTCAGTTCTCCAAAGCCAAAAGACCATTGTCCCAGCTGTAGCAAGATTGACTTGCAAACTCCCACCTCTAATTGGATGGGCCACATCCCCCTTCTCGGCCAAGAAACTTGCGAACAGCAAGACAGTCTCTCCAGTGTTCATCTCCAGCTCAGGACTACTTGATCCTAAGCAACATATTGCGAGAGAAGCAGTCAGGAGGAAGAAGCTGTCAAGCTACCAGCACCTTTTGAGATGCCACCTGGAGAGGGGAATTGCCTTTCTAAGCTCTGGGAACATCATCAGTTGAGGACCTGCCCTACTAAGCGAGAGATGGAAAGAAAGAGGCACGCATGGTCCATGGCTATTAAAGAGCAGCAACCACCAAATCCAGATTGTTCCCAGAACTCTCAGTAGCCAACTCCAGGGATGAGCCTTTTCCGACTGAAGCTACAGGCTCCATTACTCTTCGGCTGCGTAGAGGACACCACCCCTCACAGAAGCCCCCATGGGTTCATCCTCCATGCTCCAAGCAACAAGAGGGCACTGTTGTCTCCGGACACAGAACACGAGCAACACTGAATTTGTCAATCTGCTAGGCATTTTGGTTCCCAACCTTTTCAGGAAGACAGCCTGAATAATTCATTGGGTTTCGCTCCGAGCTGGAAACCCAAGACAGCTACTTAACACTGCGCGTGACCATTGAAATTGCCCAGTCGGCCAACATCCTCTGCATGAGGAAACAGAGAAAAGGGGAAGGATGATCTTGCGGGCTAAGACTCAGGAAATCAGACTTCAGATCCTGCCTCTGTTACCACAGGCTCCGGATGACCTGAGGCCGTCACTCGACTCTCTCCGTGCTCACGCTCGAAAGCAAAGATAACCTCCCCCCGTTTGTCAGTCCGACCTGTGGCTTTTTGGGGTAGGGGCGGGGGAGCACAGGATGCAAAGCTATTGCCAGACTAGAAAATCCATAGCTATTAGCTGCTGTCTGTGCCCCCACCGGGCTCAACCGCAGACCACCCTGCAAGCAGCTGGCTCGTGTGCAGGAGACTCTCCTCCAAATCCATCCGCCACGATTAGTTACATTCTTTTGAGCATGCCTGAGCTACCAGAAACACGCAGCGGAACACCCACTTCGGGCTGCCTCTTTGGCGAACGTGCACAGCAACAGGCTGGCGGAACAGGGCGACACTCGCATCAGCCCCTCCGGCTTGACCTCTCGCCTCACCAAAAGCAGCGAGCAAAGCCAGAGGCGAGGGCTGCAGTAATTTTGTATCTTTTGAAGCAGTTACCAACTTCAGCACGTGACTGTCAAATCGACACGTTCTGCACATGGCAGAGCTAGAACTGCCCGACCGTGTGTCACGGGCCCTATTCTACAGAGAGTCTCCTTGTGCTTTTGTGGCAGGAAGACCAGCATTCTGGTCTCTAGTGTCACATGGAAATCATGGAACACTGGAACTAGAAGGGACCTCGAGAGGTCAGAACGTCCAGTCCCCTGCCTGCACGGCAGGATCAAGGACCATCTAAGATCATCCCTGAGAGATGCCTATCAAACCTGCCCTTAAATATCTCCAGAGATGGAGATTCCACAACCTCCGTAAGCAATTTATTCCAATTTTTAACCACCCTGGCAGTTAGGAAGTTTTTCCTACTGTCCAACCTAAACCTCCCTTGCTGCAATTTAAGCCCATTGCTTCTTGTCCTACCCTCAGAGGCTCAGGAGAACAATTTCTCTCCCTGTGACACCCTTTCAGATACTTGAAAACAGCTATCCTGTCCCCTCTCAGTCTTCTTTCCAAACTAAACAAGTCCAATTCTTTCAGTCCCCCCCTCATAGCTCATGTTTTCTAGACCTTTAATCACTTTTGCTACTCTTCTCTGGACTTTCTCCAATTTCTCTACATCTTTCTTGAAATGGGGTGTCCAGAACTGGACACAATCCTCCAACTGAGGCCTAATCAGTGCAGCGTACAGCAGAAGAATGCTGCCTCGTGTCTTGCTCACTACACTCCTGTTCACCTCACATGGCCTGCGGTTTGTAACAGTATTTTGTCCTCACATTTTTTTTTTTTTTTAAAAAGCCAGGGATGGGAATGCTGTGCTTCAAAACACAATCACCCGGGAGAAGTCAATGAAATCTGCTGACCAACACGTCTACGTAGGAAAAGCCAATGCAAGCGACCCAAGGAGGAACATTACACAGTTGCTTGCTCCTTTCTATCACTACCTTAGGTTGGCATAGTGCAGAACAGAGACTCTCTTCCAGCTCAGTGGTGTCAATAGAAAGACACACAGCAAGCAAGAGATCAAACTCAGGGCCCTGCAGTGCTGATCTTGGCCCTACCATGCAATCACCAAGAACATAAGAACGGCCGTACTGTGTCAGACCAAAGGTCCATCTAGCCCAGTGTCCTGTCTGCCAACAGTGGCCAGCACCAGGTGCCCCAGAGAGGGTGGACCGAAGACAATGATCAAGCGATTTGTCTCCTACCATCCTTCCAGCCTCTGACAAACAGAGGCCAGGGACACCATTTCTATCCTCTGGCTAATAGCCTTTTATGGACCTAACCTCCATGAAATTATCGAGCTCCTCTTTTAAACTCTGTTATAGTCCTAGCCCCCACAGCCTCCTCTGGCAAGGAGTTCCACAGGTTGACTATGAGCTGTGTGAAGAAGAACTTTCTTTTTAGTTTTTAAACCTGCCACCCATTAATTTCATTTGGTGTCCTCTAGTTCTATTATGGGAACTAATAAATAACTTTTCTTTATCTGCCCGACCAAGCAGATCTTTGCCAGAGTTCTCCACCTGGTCAAGCTAGAATAGCATTTGCTTAGCTCTTGGGGGAGCAAGACCCCTCACTATTCAGAAGATACTCAGACCTCAGCACCCCAGCCAGGCTGCAGCCCTGACCAAGGCAAACGCCGCTGAAGAACCATCTGAAATCAACTATTTTCAAGGCGACATGTGTGGCCAGTAGACCACCACCCTTTCCAGGGGAACCCCTGCTTGGGAGACATGGGTCAAAGGCCTCACTCTAGCTGACCGCCCTTCTGGGATGGGCTCCTTGCCTCTGCTGCACACCAGAGACTGGATTCCAGTATATCCCTTTCAAGGCAGCCTTGCTGAGCACGAGAGGAGAGCGCGGCACAGCTCTGCTGCTCCAAGGGCTCCGTTGACACTTAGCGCAAGTCGGAGGCTTTTGCTAAAAATACCGCCACGGATTTGAGTTACACGGCTCGCTTTGATCGGACCAGAGGAGACAGCTGCTGGCTCACAGCTCCGTGTGTGTTCCGGAGCCATCATTAACAGCTTACACGGGGCTGGCTGCCAGTTAAGTAGCTCATCTTCAGACGAGCGCTGTAAAGAGCGGAGTTTGTTTTACTTCCAAGGGCAGGAACTGTGGCTGCAGTTTTAACAGAGGGATTTGCTACAAATGCCGGTTAATTCCATTTCCACCTCACAGCCCGGTGGAACTAATCGAGGAATAGGAAGGGGCGGAGGCGGTGGGGAGGCTAGTTAGGGCAGGTTTGAGTGTGTGGCTAGAACCTGATCACTGCAGTGGGGCAGGGCCATCTCCAAGAGGTGGGGCAAACAACTGGAGGGTCGTGCAGCCCTACAACCTCCCCTGCTCGTTCACCCCCCCCCCCCCCAACCCCGCCCCTGCTCTTGCTTTCAGACAGAAATACAAGGGCCTGTTGGAAACATGGCATCTAACAAGCCGCTTTGACAGGGGAGTTCCCTCCTGGTTTCTTGTAGAGGTTGGCCCTGCCTAGTCTGGCAGCCTCAGGACCTGATTGGTCCCAACCAACAGAGTTTGCTGGCTCAGGGGATGTCAATTCTGGCCCCTCGGTCACTGGGTTCTGGTCCCCTCCTGGCCCCTGCTGCCAGCAACCTCTGCCACTGGACTACCAGCTGTTGCTAGACCAGGCAGCCCCAACATCAGTGGTCCTGCTAAGTCAGATGTTGCCAGACTAGTGAGGTTCAACTTGTACTGCTCCCAACACCCCGCTGCCCCCACCCCCCCGGGGCTTGCCTGCACTACCAAGTCTGGATGTTTGACCTTGTGCTACCTGGGCCCACACCTAGAATGTGTCTAACAATACCCCCCCCCATATAGAACCAGTGTGTTCTGCTTATAACCAAGTAGCAGCATCTACACTGGCAGGCACCCTGATGGTCCTCCAGCAGCTGTCCCAGGACCCATGACTGCTTTGACCTCCCATGCCTCAGATCCTAGAAGCCCCTCCACTTTCAAGGGCGCCAGCCTGGTTTTGCTGATCCTTTGTCTGGTTGCACACCCTGCTGAGCACCCGGACTGGCCTCTGAGCTGCAGTCCAGCCAAAACCACTTGGTTGGTAGAGGAAAGATGGCTGCCCTAAGTAAGCTAGAACCACTTAACCCCCTTCTCCCACCACCCCCTTACATGAGCTAGAATAAAGAGATATGGACACATCCTATTTCCCAGTTTGCTTCCATTGAGAAGGGCAGAGTTCTAGGACTCCCTGGCCTTACTGGCATGCTCAGCCATCCACTAGCACCCAGCCCAGGCAAAGCAGCCCCCTACACCCACACAACCTGCAGGCAAGGGGCTGCTGCAGCCTGGCTAGGTGCACTGGGCTGTGGCCAGAGTCCTGCTCCAGCAGCCTGGGCATGATGCAGTGGCTGGCAACACAGGAGTAGGGCTACTCCACTCTGGAAGCCCCAGGAGCCACAATGATACTCACAGCACATGCCGCGGGCCACAACGTAAGTGTGATTGCATAGAGATGCAGCTAGCTTTTCCCCATTGACCAGGCATGAATATCAAGCACTTCCCACAATGCCCCTGTGCTCCCTGCACCTCCTCCCTAGGGGGTTAGAAACACGGACACCCTGTACACACCTGTTCCAGCCAGCCCATCTGCTTGCATCTTTCAACACTCACACCACGCAGAAGATACTTGGCTGTTGTGGAGTGTTCCCAGTGGGGACCACATGCAGAGGATCCCACCCATGGGCTGCCTGTTGAGCCCTGCGTAAACCCAAACTGCACCATAGGTCGCACGTGGTTCACGTATTGAGTAGCCCTGCACTAGAGGCTTGACATTTTAAACGGGGTTTTGCATTTGCTCACCTGTGCATTTATAGGTAGGGCTAGCAGTTCAGTACAGGCAGGTCAGTACAGGCTGGTAAGACCCTTGTTTGTAGGCGATGGCATCTTAATTGGCTCCTTGGCTAGAAAGACCAGGCAGATGTTTCCTGGTGCCCACCAAGCTCCAGCCAGCTCTGCCAGAAGGTGTTTGACCATCTGTGTGCACGCTGCAGCGGTCTGGGCTGCAAGACCACGGTGGAAAGCCAAGTGCAGCGCTCTACATTTTTCCCCCACTTAAGGAAGATGTCACAGCTTGTCAAGCGCAGGAGATAATACACATGTACCATGGTGAGGCTGTTTAAATGCCCAGAATGCTCTTAATGATTTGCCTGATTTTGTTCACGCTCACCCAGAAAGGCAGAACACCCAGCCTTCGAGTCAACTAAAGAGGCTCAGGAACATCCCTCCCCCACGAGAGAAACCCTCATGCAGCTAAGGCATTAGCTGAGCACGGGAAGCCCTGCATGGTGGAGTCTCCAATCCCAGCAGCCTGAGGTTGTTTATGCACCTGAACATGGCTTGGGGGCAGGGCTGTAATGCAAGAGCCGCCCCCACCCCCCCCAGCACCTAGAACTCCCAGGCATGAGCAGATAGTGCTGAGTGAGAGCCAGGTGCTCTGGTCTAGCCCCCCCATCACAGGGCTAGTGAACCCTGCCTCCCCCATGAGTATTGCACCAGATCCCTCTTGTGATCTCTTCCCCCCTCGCCCCTGTGATTCAGTAGAGTCAGACATCCATGGAAATCCCAAGGAGTCCTAAAAAGGACTGTGGAGCTACAGCCCTGCTGGGTGCTCTGAAGCTCCTAGGATTGTCTCTTCCCAGGAGAAGCCCAGCCTTCCGGCAGGGTTGAGAGAGTAGCTCAAGTTAGTTTTAATCCAGATTTCAGTGCCTCAGCCCCGTGGTGGGGACTCTTTGGTCTGATTACATTATGATGGGGGAAGAAGGACATGGAAGCCACAGCTGAGGGACAGCTATGCCAACCTTAGTTCTGTCTGGAAAAAGGGGGGGGGGAGTTTAATAGAGGAGCTCCATCTCCGCAAGAGGCAGTGGAGTCGATGGGAGAGCTCTTCCACGTCAGCTTTAGGAGATTCCTCGGAGTGCGACAGGGGTGCAGTTGCACCACGCTTGCCCCGGCACAGTGTAAGAGCCTCCAATGCTGGGTTTCCCCATGCCTACAGCGCATGCAGTGGCTTGTCCAAATGCTCCTCTAGCACAGCCAGATGCTGTTTAGCCTCCACATTACGAGAGCGACAAGGAATCCTGTAGCACCTTATAGGCTAACAGATGTATTGGAGCACGAGCTTTCATGGGCAGAGACCCACTTTGTCAGATGCCCATGAAAGTTTATGCTCCAATACATCTGTCAGTCTATAAGGTGCTATAGGACTCCATCGCTTTTGCGGATCCAGACTAATGCGGCTGCCCCTGATACTGACACTTCAAGACAACACCATAGGAAACTGGAGTTTCCTTAAAAAGCAAGCGGTGTTGTCAGGACAAAACAGCCCTCCCTAGTCTGACTGCATGCCCTGATCTGCCACAGCAACAAGGCAATGTCAGTCATTTAGTCCTGCCCAGGCACTGCAGAGTGAGCATGTCAATTGCACGGCTAACCGGAGGCCCTTGGACCAAAGGTGCGATCTTTGTGAGAATTCCAATGTTTGCAGATCCCATCGGTTACCAAAAGAAAACCAGTCCTGCAAAGCACTTCAAGTATTTAATCTGCACATGTCCCTTGTCACAGGGGACTGTCTCTGCATGTTACAATTCTCCACTTTGCAAGCCAATACACACACTTACGCCTTCCCAACGATCAGTACAGCAAATGGTTACAGCAGCTTGCACAAGGAGACACGGGGCTAGAGGCTACTCAGACTATTGGTTGGTACAGTTGGGTGGGGGAAAAAAGAGCAAACGGGCCCTTTAATCCCTACTGGTACAGAAGCGAGACCAGTGGCAATTCACGTTTCCCCAGCCAGCCCCCACAGAGGAGTTATAGAATAATTAGTCCCTCTGCTGCAAGATGGAGTCAAAGCCAGACATCTAATCTCATCTCTAGCCCCGAGAAGGACAGTATGGAGTGCTCTTAGTGACAGATCCATAGCCTCACATTTTACTTCACCCTCATGATGAATCACCAGTAAGAAGTGCACGCTAAGTCCCTATACAGGTGATCACTGAATTAGGTTTATACAAGCTAATGCATGTGTCTAAAGCCATCTTAGGAAGTTTTGGAAGGAGCACTCCCAGCAAGGAATACACTGTCCCAGCACGTTTTGTGACAGGATTCAGAAGCATTTCCTGTGAACTATGGCTGGCCCGGCCTCGTCGTATTCCTGCTTGCTGATCCACACCTGCTGGAAGGTAGAGAGGGAAGCCAGGATGGAGCCACCGATCCAGACGGAGAATTTGCGCTCCACCGGGGCGATGATCTTGATCTTCATGGTGCTGGGGGCCAGCGCGGCGATTTCCTTCTGCAGGCGGTCTGCGATGCCGGCGTACATGGTGCTGCCGCCGGAGAGCACCGTGTTGGCGTAGAGGTCCTTGCGGATGTCAATGTCGCACTTCATGACCGCGTTGAAGGTGCTCTCGTGAATGCCGCAGGTCTCCATGCCCAGGAAGGCGGGCTGGAAGAGCGCCTCCGGACACCTGAACCGCTCATTCCCAATGGTGATCACCTGCCCGTCAGGAAGCTCGTAGCTCTTCTCCAGAGAGGCAGACAGTGCAGCAGTGGCCATCTCTTGCTCGAAGTCCAGGGCGACGTAGCACAGCTTCTCCTTGACGTCACGCACGATCTCCCTCTCGGCCGTGGTGGTGAAGCTGTAGCCCCGCTCCGTCAGGATCTTCATGAGGTAGTCGGTCAGGTCCCGGCCGGCCAAGTCCAAGCGCAGGATGGCGTGAGGCAGCGCGTAGCCTTCGTAAATGGGCACGGCGTGGGTCACCCCATCCCCGGAGTCCATCACGATGCCGGTGGTACGTCCAGAGGCATACAGAGCCAGTACAGCCTGGATGGCCACATACATGGCGGGGCAGTTGAAGGTCTCAAACATGATCTAGGAGAAAATGAGACTTACTGCACTGAAGGAACCACCATCCACACTGTGACCCAAGGCTCCCCCTTGTATCTGGAGCTAGCCAGGGCTAACTCTAGATAACGTCAAGGATTACAGAACATAACAGCCAGACTGGGTCAGACCAACCTTCCATCTAGCCCAGTATCCTGTCTGCCAACAGTGGCCAATGCCAGATGTCCCAAAGGGAGGCACAGAAGAGGTCAACACGTGATCCCTCCAGTCACACAGATTAGACTGTTCTGAGCTCAGTCAAAACACTGGTCTCCCCTTTGACCTAAAGAGACTTCTGCTGTCAACAGCAAGAGGTGTGCAGTACAGCAGACACCACACAGGCACTGTGGTGATGGGCATCCAGGTATTTCTTAAATAGCTTTTGCAATAGACTTTGTCCAGAGAGGTTTCGTAAGTTTAGCTCTTCTTCCCGCCCCAGGCCATCTACCAGTTAAATTTATAGTGAGACTTTTCCTCTAGAAAAATTGGTTAGAGCCCTGCAAGTGCTGGTGAACTAGTTCCCTGGACACTCAGTATCAAGACAAAGAAGAGGAGACAGCCAGACCCTGAAGTGGCAGGTCTGCCACTTTTTTGGAGCCAAGGAGTAGAACAGTAAGACACATACAGGATAGACAGTTGCAACTGTACCTGGGTCATCTTCTCTCTGTTGGCCTTGGGGTTCAGGGGCGCTTCTGTCAGCAGGACAGGGTGCTCTTCCGGGGCAACACGGAGCTCGTTGTAGAAGGTGTGGTGCCACACTTTCTCCATGTCATCCCAGTTGGTGACGATGCCGTGTTCGATAGGGTACTTCAGGGTCAGGATGCCTCTCTTGCTCTGGGCCTCATCCCCGACATAGTTGTCCTTCTGCCCCATCCCAACCATGACCCCTTGGTGCCTCGGGCGCCCAACAATGGAGGGGAACACGGCACGAGGGGCATCGTCGCCAGCAAAGCCAGCTTTGCACATCCCAGAACCATTGTCAAGGATGAGCGCGACAGTTTCTTCTTCGGCCATTTTGGTTTGTCTGAACGAGGAGAAAGGGAGACCAGGCTGTTAAGTCACAGTCAACTGCCCCTGCTAGGGAGCTGCTCAGCACTTTGGCAGCTAGTATGTGGATTGTTTATATCTGTGTCAGACCCGAGAATAATTACCCAAGTATTTCTGAAGACAAAGGGACCCTTAAGGGGAAGCTCAACAGATGCTTTTGGAAGGGGACTTGAGCAGCCCTCAAATACTGGCAGATATAAATGTCTATGCTATTTCCAGCCTCTATGGCCAGCTAAGAGACTAAACTCAAGTGCCACTTCAAGGACAGGCTTTTAATGCTACAGGCCAAGTCCGAGTGGAGGCTGCTTCTTTTCCCCAGCTACCCCAGGCAAGGCAAGTTCATTCGAGACAGAATTTAGGGGGATGTGGTTTTCATTCAGGTCATTCAAAATGCCACATCCTTGAGTGTCCTGCATCTGTAGGAGCTACATGGTGGGACCCACCTATGGCTTAATTCTGGCCTTCTCAGTGACTAAAGGCAGACAGTGGTAAGAGCTAGGTTTTCCAACTAGCTTAGCACTCATGTTTCTGGCATGTTGACTGAAGCCTCAGCTTGTCCTGGTGAAGGGCTTTAGTTATACCCCAACCTCTCAAGGGCTCCTCTAGCTAAGCCCATGTTGGATTTTGCCTCCATCTGTTTCCCTTACTCCTTGTGAGGAGCAGGAATACTAGTGCTGACAGGGGCACCCTCTGAGTTTTAGTGGATCTAGTACAGACCCACTCAACCAAACCCTGGAACATCAGCCATCTTCACTGTAGTGTCAACATGGTCTCAGAACCCCCAAGATTAACTTCGAGGTCCCTTCCAGTTCTGGTGTTCTAAGATTACCTGAATGGAGTTAGAGTCTAGTCCTCTGCCCTCACAGCAGAACCAAGCACCATCTAAACCATCCGTGATAGTCCACAACCTCCTTAAGCAATTTACTCCAGTGTTAGCCACCCTGACAGGCAGGAAGTTTCCTAGTGGCCAACCTCAGTCTCCTTTGCTGCTGTTTAAGCCCATTGCTTCTTGGCCTATCCTCAGAGGCCAAAGAACAATTTTTCCTCCCTCTTCCTTGTGACACCCTTTCAGATACTTGAAAACTGCTATTATGTCCCTTTCAGTCCTCCTTTCCAAACTAAGGTAGCCCAGTTCTTTCAGTCTTCCTTCATAGGTCACGTTCTCTAGACCTTTCATCATTTTTGTTGCTCTTCCCTGGACCTTCTCCATCTTTCTTGAAATGGTGTCCAGAACTGGACACCGTGCTCCAATTGAGGCCTAATCAGTGCAGAGTAGAGCGGCAGAATGACCTTGTGTCGTGCTCACATTTATTAATGCATCACAATGATGTTTGCAACAGTGTCTCACTGACTCGTTTAGTTTGCGGTCCACTAAATCCCTTTCTAAACTCAACTGCCTTATTCAGTTTGCACCAACTGCTAGAGACTGGTTACTTGCAATGCTGTAGCCTTTGAGCTCAGGGCAAGAGGAGTAACTCATGACCCTACAGACTATGCTCTTGCCCGGAGGAGCAGCTGCCCCTGCAGCAAGGCAGGAGGGGAGGAAGCTTCCAGCCGCCTCAGCCTGGCCCTTGCTAGAACCAAAGACCGTAAATGTATGCACCCGCTATGGGAAGTGGGGTATTTTAATGCCACGGCTCTGTCAGGTGGATGGACCTTGGAGCATGAACCTTATGTAGGATCTGACATGCCATTGCCAGCTTCCTAATGAACATCTGATTGCGTGTTGGAAAGGGGGGGCCGGAAGGCACACATGGGAAGAAGCAACAAAGCCAATAGTGGGGACCGACGAGTGCTGGAAGTGAGGGAAGAGTAATTAAAGCGCTGCCTAACCTCGCTGTACCTTGGAGGTATTTTAACATTACTCTCTGGCAGCAAGGATTGATTGATGGCCCCTTGGCATGCTGAAGCCCTGATTAATGTTAAGCTAACCAGTCCCTCCACTCTCTGGGGAATTAATCACTTAAATGTGGAAATTACTCACTAAACCATTCATACACGCAATAAACCAAGCCATTAAAAATTAATCGCTTGACATCCCTGCCATGTAAACACAGCTAATAAGATTCTGACGGAGGGAAGACTGCCAGCCGGCCAGACCACGCCAGGAACAGACAAGGCTACGGAGGAGAGCAAAGTCCAGGCAAGAGCCAACTAGGGTGTCTGAGGGCAGCTCTTTGGCCCCCATTCCAACATCCGCTAGTCGGCAGCCCCTGGGGCCAGGCTCTTGTTTGGAAGAGGCCTTGCCATCAATTGCACCCCCAGGGAAATTTGTACACAGCCAAGCATGTGCCATAACCAATGCCAACCCTGCAGCTAGATTAGGGTGACCAGGTGTCTGACCGAATGCCTCATTGAAGAGGGACCCTAGCAGTTAGTCACTTGCTGATTGGGCTGTTGGAAACCTAGGGGTGGTGCTGCAGGGGGTAAAGCGGGTAGTCCACACCCATCCTATGCCCAGGAAGCAGCCAGAAGGTCCTGCTCTACGTGGTACCCCCCTGCTTTGTGCTACCCTGCCCTGAGCATCAGTCCTTGACTCCCATTGGCCAGGAACCAACCAATGGGAATTTAAGGGCAGCACATGGAGCCTCCCGATTCCCCTAGGTGCCTGCCACACCCCGAAAGCTGCCAGGCATGGAGCCCAGACAGGTAAGGAGCCTGTCTTAGCCCTGCTGCACTGGCCAGGAGCTGCCTGAAGCAAGCCTGTACCCCAATTCTGGCCCCCACAAACCTGGAGCCCCCTACCCCTCAAGCCCCCCCTTCCCTGGCCCTAAGGGCATCAGCCTGCATGGGCCTCTGGGCAAGAGGGAGGGGCAGCTGTCCTCCTGGAAGGGGCAGGGCCAGGCAGCTAGCTCTGCACCACTTGGAGGTGTTTTGCTGACCCCTCCTGCTTAGGGAAATGTACCATTCCTCCTGCAGCCCTTGGCCTGTAACTGCAGAGGCATTGACGGTCCCCTTCACCTTGGAACCGGTTATCCTGTGCAAGATCATTCAACCTGTATTAGCTTTGATGCTTAGAGCCATTGATGCTTAGAGCCATCAAGGCCGGGAAAGCCACTCAGCAAGTTTAAATGCACGTCTCACTGATGGAAGTTGGTCCAATAAGATTAATTCACTCACCTTGTCTCGGGCATGTGCAAGAGATGAAGAGGTGCCGGAAATGGTGTTTAATTAGCAAAGCAGGGCAGGGAAAGTCAGCTCAGAGATATTTGAACAAGGCTGTGACGATAAGCAGTCACAAATTCAACAGCAATTCACGGCAAGAGGAGATTGGCTTTGGAAGATGGGCTACATGACGGGGAAAGATTAAGTATTTAGAACGGTCTCTGGTACCTGTCGATATGCCAAGGGCCAGTACTTGCAAGGAGATTAGGGCTTGCAGGTTGGATTACTTACCCATTCGCTAGGGAGCCCTACAGGCAGAAAGCCTCAGCTCACGAAAATATGCACATTTTGACTAAGCAATTTGGCAACAGCCAAAATGAATAGTTTTGCCAGATTTAAAAGAATTTGAGCATTCGAGCTGTGTGGATGTTACAGGGGACTTGAATTTTAACTTTAAGAAATGCTTGCTTGAAATCAAGACACAACATTGCTTCAAAACAAGGAAGTGATTTTTTGGGTAACTGCCAAGGAGCTGAAAAATTTGATACAGCTACAGCTTTGGCAGGATGAAACTGAGGACAGCTGTGAGTCAGTCTATGGAGATTGTTTGGAATCCAGGGAATAGCAGGTATGAGATGCCTGCCCATAGAGCTTTCTGCTGTTTTGCAAACACTCCCAATTGGCCATATCGAAGTTAAAAGCAACCTAAAAACCTCAGTGCCCGGTTGCGATAGCAACAGAAAACGTTCGATGATCTGAAGAGGAGTATTCTAGTCATGGCTAGATTTGCTTTCAGGTCAAGTGTTCGACCTGGCTGGCTGAATTTTGGAAATGTGATTTCCTGAGGAGCCTCATCAAGTTGTCAATAAGGTGTCTGCTAGAAGATCTCACTGGGGCCACATTTTCATCACAGCAGTGCAATAGCTTGGGATCATGGAGTCTTGGCAGCCACATCAGCATGTGTTGCAGTTCAGCTGGATCCGGGTACATTGAATTCAGGAAAGGGCCTGTACAGACTCATTTCTGGTTGCAAAGCTAGACAAGAGCTTTATTTTAAAGCAGAGATGCTAGGACAGCTCTCCCTACATGCTGTTCGATGTCCATTTTGACTTGGACAATGTTAGCTCGCTACTTCTGGGGCTGACAATTTCTTGCTTCATGGTCACTGACCAAAGAAACTTGTATTATTTTGAATTTCTCCCTCCCCCCACCATGAGGCCAAGACTGACCACTAGATGGCAATGCATGGTAGAGGCAGCTGGTGCTTAACTCCTAAGAAAGTGTTAGATGGTGCCATGACTGGGGTGGGCAATAATTTGATGCCCCCCTCCAGATTTTGGAAAGTGGTCATGGAGGGGGTGCAGGGTCTGGAATGGGGACAGGGTAGAGAAAGGAACTGGGGAAGTATAGGGAGCAGGAGAGGGTGGAGTCTAAGAGGGTGTTAGGGTCAACCCCTTGACCCTGGGCAAGGTATTGGAGGAAGGGGTATGGGTGCAGGAGAGGATTCTGGCCTGGGAGTAGGATGTAGGAGGGGACACAGGGTCTGGGAGGGAGATTGGACCTGCAGGAGGGAGGTGCAGAGCATTGGAGCAGGAGGCCATGGGATGCACAGGCAGGCTCTGGCTGGGAGGTGCACATCTTTGGGGGTGCCTGGCCAGCAGCCTAAGGAGGACTCAGGCTCCCTGCCTGCTGCAGCCCCAGGCTGCTCAAAATGGCTAGAGGTTCCCACCATGTGGTCCTCTGTACACCCATGTGGTGGGGGAACTTAGGCTGGGGGGACATTGTGCAATCATGAAAGCTCCCATTTGCATGCTGCCAAGTCCCCCACCCTGCCTGGGGCATGTGCTCTTAAATGGCTGGTTACTCTCCAAGTAGGCTCCAGCTGCAACAGGCAGGGAGCTTGCCTTGTGGTCTTGGGCTGCATGAAAAGGCTTAGTGAGCCACACCCAGCCCACAGAATGCCTCTTGCCTGCCCGTGCTATGAAGTTCAGGCAAAGCAAGCAAGACTCCAGCAGACACTCTGGCTAGAGCATAGGTTCCCAAACTGGGGGGATGCCCCCCTGGGGAATGTGAAGAAATTCCAGGGGTCATGAGGCAACCCAGCCCCCCTCCCCCAAGAAAGAGCCTGGGCCATCTGGTAAAAAAAAAAATGAATGGAACATCCCAGGCACACTTTCAAAATGGCTGCCTTAAAAGGGCAATGCCTGCTCTGGTCTTTAAAGGGCAACCCCCCCCCCCCCCCCCCAAGGTTTGCTGCTTTTTGGAGGCATGGGGGTTTCCTCAAATCAAGGGGGCATGATGCCAAAGTTTGGGAACCACTGGGCTAGAGGCTTGCAGAGCATGAGGGGACAGGAATGGAATGGAAGGTGCTGTGTTCATCTGCTTGGTTCACAAGCACTGCCAGCTCAAAGCAACACCACCGAACCAGCTTCAGTGCCAATGCCAGGCGAGAGCTTTTTAAAATCCCTTTCTCCCGTGATGCATCTGACACTAATCAGGGATCCAGCCCTGTGGGAATCAGTGATTAATGATGTTAAATATAGCAGGAGATTGCCAGGGTAAAATTAGGCACCATGCATAAAACATCACAGCTCCTCGTTAGATAGTCAAATTAGACTCTAATGGTTTGATGTTCATCTATTCACACTGGCCCTGTAATTACAGATGGACTGGCTAACCCACTCCCTGTCTTTATGTATATAGCTTTGATGTCTGTGCTCAGATGAAATTTAGTCTTCAGTCTTAATTGGAACACGGCAGTCAGTTTATTAGAGATATCGCTATTAATGGAGTGTAGAACCTCAGTCAGGTTCTTAGTTTTACTCCACACGCTAGTCCAGAGACCCAAAAGACATGAGCACAGGGGAGCACAATGCACATGAAGGCTGGTGTCACTCAACCGCTGTAACCCTTTGTCTCAGGAGACACCACTGCCTGCTGGAGGAGATCACTAGACTCATGGGGAGGTGTCCCTACCAGGCTACGGCAAACACCATTTCCTCTGCAGCAAATAGGATCCTTCTGGGAACTGCATTGGAATTGGGGGGGGGGGGACTTTGCCTGGAGCCACTACCTAACGGACAATTCCGTCACAGGGAGCCCAGGCTACCACAGAGGCTGAATTGTTTTACCATTTCAGTCCAGCAACACATCAGGGGTGGGTCTCTTAGGCTGAGAAAGGCACTGCCTCCTCCAACTGCCTTGCCCTGGCCCTGTGCCATGCCTGCTGGCCAGCTCTGGGGCTGGGCACCACCCTGGGGCAGGGGCCAATAGGCCAGGGAAGCAAGGGCTCTGGTGAGTGGGGCTTGCCTCCAAGCCATGAGGTCACCCTCCCTACCCCATGCATAGGGTTGCCAAATGGTTTAACCCCCCCCAAAAAAATTGGGGAAAAAGTTGAGAACAAAGGGGAGACCAAAGTTAAGCAAAAAAGGCACTGCACCTTTAAATAGCCCCATGCTTCACGCCCTTGTCCCCCACGAGGAGTGGCAGGGGAAAATTGTCCCCGCCAGGCTTCTGTCCAAGGAAACAGGAAATATGGGATATTTCATATAGGGTTTAACTGGATGGGAGACCTGAATAACCGACAGTCCAGGCAGAAACAAGACCTGGCAACCCTACCCATGCACTTCATTGAGCTGAAGATGCTGTGTTTGTAATGGGCCCTGTGGAGGCAGCTGGAGCTCTGCCACTCACAGGACCCACCCCAGCTCTGAACACAGCCTGTGCGTGCTGTTTGCCAGTGATGAGGCATGCAGGTCTAGGACAGTTTGCTAACATCCCTTCAAAGCCCACACCGCCTGCACAGCCCAAGTGGGGAGCGTGAGGTGGCTTCCTGCTACAGCAGTAAGCTACTTTCCAGACATAGGCACTGGCTACATCACAGCAAGAAGTCACGCTGCTGCGGGAACACGGCTCACTTGGGAATCCAAGCTCCCTGGGGCTGGAGCTGCTGGAAGCACCATTTACATGGCCCAAGATGAGCCAGCCATGTGACAGCCCCACCGCACCAGCCTAGAGGCAGCCCCGCAAACCCTTATGCTTCAATAAGGAGCCTGCTGAGTCACCGGCAGGTCTGTACTTCAGCAAGTGACTGAAGTGTTATTCCGAGCACAGCTAAATTTCTAGAGACCTACCAGTACAGGCATCTGTGTGTCAGGCCCCAGGCTGGAGTATTGGTTAAGCCCCATTCCTAGAGAGGATGCGCCTTTTAGCTTGCATACCCTGGAAGCAGGATTGTTCTCAGCTAGTACCCCCTTTGCCTGGGACTTCCCTTGGCCTGTCAGTTTGCTGCCAATGGATTTACACCCCCCCTCCCACACACTCCTCTGCATCTCAGGCTACATCTAGACTAGTGTCTCAGTCTTCTATAAAGTAATTTTTTTAAAGAGGTAAGTACCCCCAGTACCTACAGTTTTATGAATTTTTTCCTACCATTCCAATACATTTGTTTAAAAAAACCTTAATTGAAGCCAGGCAGGTGATGAAATTTTTGGGTGCAAAAAATACAAAAATAAAGCACTACACACTTAGTTCTCCAAATTTCAGTTGTGTTGATGTATCCCCAGGCTTTTCCTGAATACCCCTAAGGGTACTTGTACCACTGGTTGAGAAACACTGGTCTAGACTACAGGCTTCTTTTGGAAGAAGTTTTTTGGAACATTTCTTCCAAAAGAGCATCCACACTGCAAAAGTGCATTAAAAAAGACATCTGCTTTTTTGAAAGTGTCCAGACTGAATGGACGCTCTTGAATGTAAGCTGTGATTGCTATGGACGAAACAGCCACTAGGGCCCCTGTGCTTTCCCCTTCTTCTGAAAGAAATCTGTCCACACATGCCTTTTTGTGAAAGCTTTTGAAAAAAGGCTTCTTCCTTGTAGAATGAAAGTTAGCAATGCTGGAAAAAAAACCGTTTGCATTCTTCTGCAAGAAAATCAATTGCAGTGTGGATGTTGCTAAATTTGTCAGGAAAATGGCCATTTTCCTAACAAAACTCTGTAGTGTAGACTTACTCAGTTATTTCAAACCATTTGCTGAAGTCCGATCATGGCTGAAGTTTATTTGCTCAAAACTCTAATCTGACCAAGTTGAACTGAGTCTCACTGCAGTTTACATGCAAAGTGATCTTCTGTCCCTGGCAGGACTGTTCAGTCCAGTTACACTTTGAGATACTAATTGGTAATACAAGACACTGGAAAAAGATGGAGCAAGAAAACAAAGCCAGCACACTTCTCTTCCCTGATTCTCTAAAGAGAAAATGTAACCAGTCCCTCAAACGTATCACTGAGACAAGTCAGTGTAATTAATCTCATTATCTAGAAAATAGAGACATGGGAATGGGTTTAGTTCGAGACGGCTGTCAAAATCCAGCTACAGAAGGATAATCCTTTGTGAAAGGCAAAGCTTGGATAGCCACCAGAATTGGAGAGACAGTTGATGGAAGATCAGAGGATAACAGTGGAAAAGATCCAGGAAGTTAACCCACAGGGACCAATATAATAAGCCTGATTTCACCGCCTCTTTCCTCAGGAATTTCAAAAATAGCCCAGAAAAATCTTCCTGTCACTAATCTCACCACCTGTTCTGCTCCACCTCTAAGGAGACTGTTCACTCTTAGCTCACCTTCCTGTAGGAGATCCTCCTCCAGAATTGTTAGGGCCTTCTAGGACCTCCAAAGGAGAGACTGCTCACCCTGGCAGTGAGGAGGGAGGGAGGGAAGAAGAGACGAGTCAGCACATAACAGCCATACTGCATCAGACCAATGATCCATTTAACCCAGATCCTGGTCTTCACCAGCAGCTGGGGCAAGGTGCTGCAAAGGGAGGAGCAGAACAGGGCAATCAAGTGATCCACTGATTATTAGAAACTAGGGCTGGGTAACAGGGTAGGGATATCCAGAGCATAGGGTTGCATCTGGGACAGTTTTGACTTCTAGCCACTGAATGACGGGTCAATTCTGTTCAATCCTATAGAATTGTTTGCAATATCCCCTGGCAAGAAGTTCCACAGGTTGCCTGTACATTGTGCGAAGAGGTACATCTTTGCAGTTTAGGCTCTGCCCACCCTGGTTCTTGTACAGGTTGGACCTCCCTTGTCTGGCACCCTCAGTGGTCCTGAACAATGGCGTTTGCTGGGCCAGGAGAGATCAAGGCTCCCTCCCTGGCTGCAGGTTCTGCCGCCGGGTGGGGCTGTACTTCCTACCATCACCTCCAGCTCCCCACCATACCAGGCTAGGGCTGCAACCCCCACCACACCAGCCCCAGACAGGGGCAGACCTGGCTGCCTCCAGCCATGGCAGTGGCTGTGCCTCCAACTCCCTCCCCATGGCACCCAGCTGGGCAGCATGCCCAGCTAACTCCCCAGCCGTGACCAAACCCCTGCACTGTGCCAGCCCCAACTGGGACTGTGCCCCTTGCTGCCAGCCCAGCCTGGGCTAGGATTGTGAACCTGGCCAGCTGTTGCTGGACCAGAGAGTCCCAGATTGTAGAGGTTCAACTGGAATATGGGCAAGCACTCCAATTCATTTCCCCCCCCCCCACACACACACCCCCATTCATGAGCATAGGACCTCGGTCCTGTACCCCTGATTCTGGAGTGCAATCAGACCACTGCACTGTCCTACTGCCCTAGAGGCTTCAGTTTGTTGAAGCTTCCAACCCAAGCCTGCCAGCAGGTCATACTTAGAATGGGTGTTGCCACAGGCCTGTTACAGCAGCTGACTGTCAATCTAGCCTCCACCAGCTTGGCTATACTTGCCAGGTGACTGTACAGCTGCCCAGGAGAGGGCTGAGCAATGCAGAAGGTCAGTTGCCCCCAATCAAGGGTCCATATTCCATTTATATTAAAACTCAACTGTTAGGAAACCCCAATTTAAACTAGCCAAGTGGTGGGTTGAAACTGAAGTTGATGCAGCTACAGAAGATTGAGTACAGGCAGTCCGAGAAACTCAGATCCAACTTATGTCGGATCCACAATGTCAGATCCGCAGTTACGAACGGGGTTTGCTGCCCGTCTCCCTGGTCTGCTGGAGATCAGCAAACCAGGAAGATGGGAAGCAAAGCTGGAGCAAAGCCTCTGAGGACATGGGCAGCGGGACAGCTGCAGCCCATCTGGGCTGTCTACTGCTCGCGTGCTCCACAGTTTTGCTCCACATCTCCCCAGACCAGGGAGACGGGGAGCAAAGCCGGGGAACACGCGGGCAGCCGCGGCGTGTCTAGGCTGTCCACTGCCCACATGCTCCCCGTCTCCCTGGTCTGGGGAGATGTGGAGCAAAACTGCGGAGCATGCGGGCAGTAGACAGCCCAGATGCGCTGCAGCTGTCCCACTGCCCATGTCCTCAGAGGCTTTGCTCCCCGTCTCCCCGGTCTGCTGGTCTCCAGCAGATCAGGGAGACAGGGAGCAAAGCCGTGGAGGACCTGGGCGGCGGGACCGTGGTGCGTCTCCGTCCCCTGGTCTGCTGGGGGGGGGTGCAGCTAGTACACTTCCCTCCCCCCCCCCCAGCAGACCAGGCTTTTCTCCGGACGCCTGTGGTAGAGCAGCTGGGGTGCTGCCGGTTGGTCCCCCAGCACCACTCTGGGTGCTACTGGACCAACCCAGCAGCACCCCAGCTGCTCTGCCCCAGGCATCCCCAAGTCAGCCACTGCTGAAACTGACCAGTGCTGACTACAGGAAGCCCGAGGCAGAGTTGCTCTGCCCCGGGCTTTCTGGAATCAGCCGCTGATCAGTTTCAGCAGCGGCTGAATCTGGACACCAGTTCTGACTTACATACAAGATAAGAACAAACCTACAGTCCCCAAGTTGAATCTGTATGTAACCCGGGGACTGCCTGTACTAGATTTTTTTTTTTCTAATCGCAGTGCTTCTTAGTAGCTGGAACTCACCATAGCAGAAATTCCACCCTCCTCCCACCATGTTTGGAGCTGAAGGAATCGAGCCAGAATCTCCAAGTCAAAGGGCTGCTTCCTTCTAGCCAAGAGGATCTGGGGTGGTTTTGCCCCTCACTTTTATACTCTAGAAGAAAGGTTTCCAAGAGGGCTGGGGTCACCCTCTCGTCAGAGGGCATGCCAGGAGCATGGGCAGATGTGGCATCTTACGGAGATCAGTTCCGCTTGCCGAGAGCGTGGAGCCATCTGTTCCTGCCCACCTCAGAGGGCAAAGAATAGCTACTGACTGGCAGTCCACTTTGAGGATGCCTGGTCGGAGACAGCAGCTTGGTCCCATTTCTTAATACAGGCTTCTCCCCTCCCCAGACTTGCATATGAAGAAAGTTACTCCCACTTTTACACCCACATTTAAGCCACCCCTCACAAGGTCGGCCTTGCACCAAGACTAGAGTAGTGTTGAGGTTGTGACTAGAAGTGCTTTTGGTCATAGAAAAGGTGCCCGGGGGAGTTGAAGGGGGACTAAGGGTCTGTAACCCTTCTGAGCCATCCTCCTGCCTTTCCCAGCTCCAATATTTTTAAGTGGCACAACCAGAAAGGCGTGCAGTATTGAGGAATGGGCAAGCCAGGGACCTTTTCTACACTTCCCTTCCCTCCTTGTTCCCCAACTTTCTCTCAACAGCGCTTGCCTGAAGGGGATCGTTATGCCGAGTGTTGTGTCATCTGAAGTGGGCTGTGCCCACAGAAGTGCATGATCCCATCTACTTGTTAGTCTTTAAGGTGCTGCTAGTCTCTTGTTTTTAAAGTGTTTCCTGTTAGATGAACTCGGCTCCCCCTGTGAAGCTCGTGTTCTACTTGCCACTCTCAGCTTGTCTGGGGGAAGCCCAGCAATTTCTCACCTGGTGTCTAGATTAACTTCCCCCTTCCACTCCAGCTGGGAATTCTGATTCCTAGTGAGGTGCCTCGTCCTTAGTCGGCCACCAGCAATATTGTGCAAGTGTAAGGAGGGGGAATGTTTGTTTTCAGCAGAGACTCTGGGCAGGTTTACACTGAGCAATGTAGCGGGTCAGTCTGAGAAATCCACACCCTCCTGACAGGCCAGCCCCAGCGTCCACATTTTTTTTAATACCTGGTACTCAAAACAATCCTCTGTAGCTGCATCAACTTCAGTTTCAACCCACCACTTGGCTAGTTTATATTAAAACAACTGTTAGAGTCTTCTGCTGACCCTGCCAGCCTAGCTACTGCCTCTTGGGGATGGAGCTTAATACATCATAGAATCGTCACATCATTGTCCTGAGTGTGTACAGTGGTGCAGCAGCTGTAGGGCTGCAAGTGTGGAGGCAAGCACGGAGATCCCTGCACTACTGATGCAGGACTTGGCATTTGCAGGTCTTGACCTTTCAAGCCAGATGCCAAGACAGCAGCTCAGCAGCACTCCCACAAATGGTCAAGGGCTTTGTTCTACACGCCTCCTGCAGCTCGGACTGAAGCTCTGCTCCTGTGTCCAGCCGTGGGGTTACTCACTGGTGCCAAGGGAATGCAAGTTCCACAAGCAGCCACACTCCAGGCCAGACTAGAAACAGGCAGGTGCCCTATCCCCTAGGCCACTCGGAAACTCGCCCCACCACCTTATCGCAGGGAGGCCCTTTATCCCGCCTGCCCCAGGACTGCCCATCCCAACTCTACCCATCCCATCCTGTCCCTGACCTCAGGGGAGATGGGATTGAACCCATGACCCTGTCCTACACCAGAGCACCACCCTTTCATGCTCCCCACCATGCTAGAGCCAGCTAACACCAAGCCACATACCTAGCCCCTCTTGATGGCAACAGCACACTGCCAAAGCGACTCGGCTTGCTCGAGTCCCTTCCCTACGGAGGCCACGGGGCTGTCAAAACGCTCGTCTCCTTGTGACAACATGCTGAAAATTGCAGATGTCTGTTCTGTGCCGTTTCAATGGAGATTGTCAATTGTTTCAAGAAGGGCAGATTATAGCCTGTCAAGCAACCTGAAACCGAGCCAGCCAGGACGCGTCAGGATGTTAAGCCCCTGGAAACTAGTCAGCAGATTAAAGACAGACGGGAATAGCTGGCACATCTCCTCACCCCTTGGCTAGAACTGCAGAGGAATCTTCTCCAGAGGCTGCTATTCCTGCTTAGTGCTGCCACCTCTTTACACAGCCCCCATCCCTAGGGGACTTGATGGCAGGAAGAGGGCAGCTAGGCCACTGGTCTTTGTGGAAAGTGCAGAGGCTGGTTTGGGCTAGTGAAGGTGCCTAACAGGGACCTGGAGAGGGCGGGCTGTGAATGGTTACTAGTGCAGTCTCCCTTACCAGGTATAGTTACCCAGCAGGGGATGGAGCAGTGCCCCAGTGGCTCCCGCCTGAGCAACCCCCAGCCATGACGGCCTGAGGGGGTTGCTCCAGCCTCCCCCCGTGTAAGCAGTCCAACACAATGGTTAAGTGGCTGATTCTGGAGGGCTATAAAGTCCCCTGTAAAGGCAGGAGGGCTGTAGGAGTCTTTAGCATGGGAGGCAGCAACCCCAGAGCTGGTTGCTAAGAGAAGGCTTGGGCAGCAGCCTGCAAGAGCCGGGATGGTGGGAAGGAAGAGACTGGCCTAGAGCCGGAGTTCTGAAAAAAGTTGTGCAGCTGCTGGAAAAAAGTCTCTGCCTGCCCCTGGGTGCATCAAGCTATCTAAATACTTGCCTAGTTCTACTACAGCAGGGGTAGGGGAGTCTATGTCCCTGCTTCTCAGTGTTAGCTACTGGCCTGCTCCCCCCACCAATTTACCAGAAGATCCGTCAGTATGGCCACTTGGTTTGCTATTCCCGGCCAGTGGGAGCTATGGGAAGTGGTGCAGGCTGCAATGGCAAACTGGCCACCACAAGCCATCATACCTGTGGCTATTCAGGTGAACCACCTAGCTGGTGCCTCCCACCCCTAGTGACTAACCCTAAGTCCCATGTGGCCACACCCCTCCTCCCCCCCAAACCTCTGTACTACAGGCTACATCAGGGTGGACCATTTCAATGGGCCACTCCAGAATTTGTTCAGTGGTCAAAGGCTGTACTCTTCCATGAGATTCATGGAGGTAGAGCATCCGGGATGGATGTTGGCTGGCAGAAGGAGCTCAGGGTAAGGGATTGGGGTGTAGGAGGGGATTGTGACCTGGGGCAAGAGAAGGGAGCTACTGGGATGGTAGGGGCAGGCTCTAGCCTGGAGATGTTTGCTTCAGTGACTCCAGCCAGCAGCCCAGCTGGTTCCCTGCCTTCCATGCCCCTGGAGGCTGCTTAGAGTGGCCATGTGCCTAAACAGCCATGAGCCAGGGAGGAGGGAAGGAGGGGTACTTTGCATGAGGACTGTTCTTCAAACAGGCAGCTCCCATAGGCTGGTATCAGGCCAATGGGAGCTGCAAGGTTGTGCTGGGGGGGGCAGTGCACAAACCTTCTCCCCTTCCTCCCCAGGCTTGCAGCTGTTCAGCCAGACAAAAGCAGGCTGCAGGGCCCTGAGTAGCATGTGGGGGCAGGGTGCCTTGCTGAGGCTCCTGCTACATCTGCAAGCCACGCTGCTGGATGTGGCAAGTTGGATCTGGCCTGTGGTCCATATTTTGCCCAGCCCTGGGCTACCTCAACACTAGAGCAGCCAGAAATTTGTCTGTATGAAACTGACTTTAGAGGGCTCTGTACCATATACCGAAATGCAAGTATAATACCTCCATGCCAAATGATTCTAGAATCAGGTTAAGGGAGACAGCCAGTTGGCAAGTGTGCGCTAGGACGCTTACAAAATCAGACTAAACGCAAGTTAGAGGTGAAACTGGAATACACCAGACAAGTTGGGTACAGTAGGCCAGACAGGTTGAGCACCACTGCCCAAGAGAAGCTATGCAACATTGCAGGCCTTGGAGAGGTAATTCCACAAGCCTTGGTAAGCCATCTGTTGGAGCCTGACACTTGGAGGTAGTTTCCCAGGCCTGAGGAGCTTTGTAAGCTTTTCCTCATGACCAGAAGTTAGTCCAATACTGTTAGAAATGTAGCCGTGTTAGTCTGGTGTAGCTGAAGACTACAGGACTATGTAGCACTTTAAAGACTAACAAGATGGTTTATTAGATGAGCTTTCGTGGGCCAGACCCACTTCCTCAGGATACTAAACTCCAAGAGGCTCTGGGAGACAGACCCATAGTCTCCTATAGACAACCACCTAACCTCAAGATGATTCTTAACTACCACAGGACATACCACACTAATACCAACCCTGGTACCTTCCCTTGCAACAAACCCCGTTGCCAGCTTTGTCCACATATTCACTCTGCTGATACCATTATTGAACCTAACCAAGTGAGTTATAAGATCAAGAACACATTCCTGTGCATCAAGAAATATAATTATGCTATCATGTACCGAAAGTGTCCGTCTGCTATGTACATTGGACAAACGTCTCAGACACTTCGCCAAAGGATCAATGCCCACAAAACAGATATTAGACAGGATCACAAAGAAAAAACAGTTTGCCATTTCAACCAGAAAGGACACTGTCTCAACGACTTAATTACCTGCATCCTCCTTCAGAAGCCTTTTAAATTTGCACTGGAAAGGGAATCCTCTGAACTGTCATTCATGTTAAAATTCGACACTTTATGGGTGGGTCTCAAACACTCTAGTTATCTTACCCATTACAAAGATAGCTTCCTCATTATTACCTCTAATATCATTAGCTCAGAGACATTTACCCCCCCCCCCCCCGCATCCCCCTTCTGTTCTGAAATTTGATTTGTCCTTTCATATTTTTTTTAAAAGCATATACCCAAGGATACAATTTGTGACTATTTTCTTCCATTATTTGATCTGAGGAAGTGGGTCTGGCCCATGAAAGCTCATCATCTAATAAACCATCTTGTTAGTCTTTAAAGTGCTACATAGTCCTGTATTTTGTTCCAATACTGTTAACACTCCACCCACACACTAACCTCAGGGCCAACCCAGATTGTATGCTCTTACTGTAGTAGTTAACTTCTAGTCTTCACTACTACATATCCCCTCAGCCAGCTCTTTTATGACTCCTTCATGCAATGATGCACTTGCTTCCAGGTTCCTATGCTGGAGATCAGAAGCTTGTTTAAAGTAATAAAACAAAAAACCAGACTTCTGAATCTCAAAGCCACCGAGTTGCTTTTGCTTTGACCATGCAAACCTACACTGACTGCCCCCTCCCCCTCCCCCAATCCTTGAGGAATGGGTTTGGAGACAGACGCTAAGCTTGAAAGACTGACCTTGCATTTTTGGCCTGCTCTAGGGTGAGGTTTGGAGAGTATTTGCATTTGCTTGCCAGTGCTTGAGTATATTTGCATTCATTCTTTCCTTCTAGCCCTAGTCAGTTTTGGATACAGGTGACCCAAGTGGTCAGGTGTGTAGTATTAAGCTGGAATAACTGAAGATCTGCATCTGGGTCTATTAAATAAAAATACCTCATTGAGGGTGCACACCTATTTCCCTCTCCTCCCCATGCTAAGCCTTTTGCTCAGAGTCCCGGGGCTCTGAGTCAAGCCACTGAGTAATAGGAATTCTCTCATGCTTGCAGTGCACTCCACCACATCCTTTTGTGAAGTGGCTTCTGTCTATTGTCCAGGCAGAAACATCCCAATTCAAGGACAGAGGCCAACTCGCTTAGATGCAGGGAAAAAGCAAATTCACTCAGGAGCAAAAGTAGCATTTCAGAGTCTGCCCCAAAGCTGATCTTTCCAGACCCAGCAGGGCTTATCGGGTGGCTAAGAGGCCACTTTCAAAAGCAGCATTATGCCATACCAGGCTTGCTTTGCAAGGCAGCAGCCTTAATCTGAGGCCAACAAGGAGGAAGTGTTTACCAATTCATTTGTGAGGGAGGAGAAAGAGGCCCATGCCACCTGCATGCTGATCAGACTAGCCCTCTATCCTCCATGGTGGGAGGGAGAATGAGCACCCCAGCATCTAGCAACTTGCTGCAAGACAGCATCCATCTGTGTTAAGGGGCAGCTGTCAGAAGAGACAGCTGTTGAGGAATGCAGCTGGAAGCTCTGCCTTCCACTCCCCTAGCATGCCCCCCAACAGCATCACGGGCTGAATCTAGAGCATCAGCCAACGTTTGCTATAAGCCAGCACATTTGTTGAGACTTCCTCCAACATCTCTCCTTTGATTTACAGAGTGCCACTGGGTCATTGCAAGACTCAGCTGAAAGAAGATTATTCCTCTGACGGACTGAACTAGCCTCCATGGTGCTCCTATTTAGATTGCTAAGTGCCTCAGAAGAAAGAAAATACTCCCTGTATGTTGGGTGTATCCCACTGTGCCCTTGCGTAAGAACTAGGATCACCAAATGAAATAGGCAGCAGGTTTAAAAACAAAGGAAGTTTCTTCAGTCAACCTGTGGAACTCCTTGCCAGAGGATGTGGTGAAGACTAGAACTTTAGCTCTTTTTTTTTTGAGTCTTCTAAATAGCCATTGAGGGACCTACCCTCCATGAATTTATAAGCCAGGATGGGTAGGAATGGTGTCCCTACCCTCTGTCTGGAAATGGGTGACAAGCGAGTGTAGTAGTTACCTATTATGTTCCCTCCCTCAGCAGCCAATACCCGATGCCCCAGTTGGCAGACAGGATACTGGGCTAGATGGACCTTCAGCAATGCTGGGTCAGACCATTCTTATGTTATGTTGACTCCCTCCAGGGGTTCTGCCGAGGTCGAGCTGTGATTTCAGACCTCAGGACCCAGCCACAAGATAGAATTTCTGACCAGTGGTTCGAGGCAGCCTCGTTCTCTTCAGACAAGAGTCTCCCATTGTTAGACAGCAGCACAGCTGCATTTGGGAGAGGCATGGCAGCACCTCAGGACAAGTTTTGAGCATAAATAGTTCAGATGCTAGACACCATTTAGCCAGAATCTGTTCTGGCAGATCATTGCTTTGAGGCCTGTTGCTGCACCAGTTAGGCCAAGGTGCCGCCCCGAAGGTCCTTTCTTCTTGTGTTAGCGATTTCAGCATGTCGGAGGCTCCATCCTCATGTCTGTGCAAACTGAGCCAGACTGGAAGTCAAAGCCCTGCATTGGTCCGCATGGATTTTGGAAGGCGGCATGTAAAGTTCTACAGACCCAACATGCCCCAGACAAGATGCATCTCCCGGCAGCATCTGAGCAGGAAGTTTGCAGCGTAAGGGGAGGGCATTTTCAATCATTCTGTAACCAGACAGCAGCTGTTCTACAGCCCCTTGGGATTCAAAGCTGCTAAGCAGGGTTAGGTCAGGTCAGTAATTGGAATCAAGCCCTCAGGGCTTTGGGAAGTGGTGTTGACAGTTCAAAGCAGCCATCTTCCCTGTGCAAGAAGGGACTTAGGAGGCACTTTGCTGTTGGAGCTGAAGCTGTGCCCCATCTCGAGCCTTCCTGCCTTTACTGTAGGCTCTTTGGACCAGACGTGGCACTGCTGCTGCTTAGAGTTACTTGGTTCTGCTCACTCCATAGTAGACTTAAAAAAAAAAAAAAATCTACCAGCTTCCTGTGGCCTAGGAGCAGTAGTGACTAGTGGTCCAGCAGTACCTGATGAAGCCCTGTCATAGGCTGGGTTATTACAGAACTACAGGGAACTCTTCCCAATAGGGCTGGTAGAATGTTTCCAACCAGTTTAGAGCCAATAGGAATCGGTTTGGACAAAGTTATGGAAAGTGTGTGTGGCCAAAGCCATAAAGAATGAGTTTTGGCAAAGGAGTTTGAAGCAACAAAGAGTCCTGTGGCATGTTCGTGGGGAGAGAAATCAGCAGAGAACAACCAAAATGATTAGGGGGCTGGAGCACATGAGGGATTTGGGCTTAGTCTGCAGAAAAGAATCAGACTACAAGAACCAGGAGGGAATCTTGAAAGTTAAGCGAGTCCAGTCCCCTGCCCTCATGGCAGGACCAAGCATCATCTAACCTGCTCTTAAATATTTCCAGTGATGGCGATGCCACAGCCTCACTCTCCACCTCCCCCCCCCCACTTACAATTTATTCCAGTGTTTAACCACCCTGACAGGAAGTTTTTCCCTAATGTCCAGCCTAAACCTCTCTTGCTGCATTTAAGCCCGTTGCTTCTTGTCCTATCCTCAGAGGCCGAGGAGAACAATTTTTCCTCCCTCCTTGTTGTGACCCCCTTTTAGATACTTAAACTGCTGTCACGTGCCCTCTCAGGGTATGTCTACACTGCGTGGGTTTTCCAGGATACCAGGGAAAATGTTTGCTCCTTTTTGCAGAAGGCCAAACACTTTCAGGGAGCCCCGTATACCCTGTTCTATGAGGTGTAAGGGTTCTGGCTCTGACATTTGGCCCCATCTAGACAGGGCCAAATGGTGGAAAAGCCTCTTCCGGAAAAGCAATTGGAAAAAGCTATGCAAGTTATGCTTTGCAATTTGCATAGGTTTTTCAAAAAAAAAAGCCATGGTACTGTAGCCCTAGCCTGAGTATTCTCCTTTCCAGACTAAGGAAGCCCAATTCTTCCCTCGTGTTCTCTAGAGCTTAATCATTCTTGTTGCTCTTCGTTGCCTTCTCCAAAACTTTCTTAAAATATGGTGCCCAGAACGAGACAGTTCTCCAATTGAGGCTTGATCAGCACAGTAGAGCAGAAGAATGATGTCTCCTGTCTTGCTCATAACACTCTTCACTCACTTTCTTTGAAGACCCGTGAAGAGTTATGAGCAAGACATGAGATGAGGCAGGCTCAGACCAGCTCTGTGCCTCTGTCCTGTTACTGCTGTTTGCCACCCAAGCATCTAGTCCCTTGGGCTACATCCACACTGGCTGCTTCTTGCACAAGAACTGTTCTTGTGCAAAAACTTGCTGGTGTCTACACAGCACATGCATTCTTGTGCAAGTAAATTTACAGTATAGCACCAGAAAGCAGGGCTTCTTCTTGAAGAGTTATTCCTCTCCCCACGAGGAATAAGCCCTCTTGTGCAAGAGCTCTTATAGTGTAGACAGGCAACATGAATTTCTTGCACAACACACACCTATGGCTAAAATAATCAGAGCTTTCTTGCACAAGAGAGCATCCACACTGCCATAGATGCTCTTGAACAAAAGCACATGCTCTTGTGCAAAAAAGTCTTCCACAAGAGCATGTCTACACTGGCATGTGTTTTTGCACAAGAACTCTTCTGCAAAACCATTCTTGAGCAAGAAGCCGCCAGTGTAGCTGTAGCCTTGGAGTTCAGGGCACAGACAAAATCTGAGTCCTAGCTGGCCAGCCCTTTCCTGGGACTCTAAGCTTTTTGCCTCAGCAGGCATGTGAGCTCATACCTGCTATCAACTCTGGGAGAAAAAATGGTGGATTTTCTGCACTGGTCAGCGCCTCATCCCCCATCACGATTGGCTGGCTCCCCCAGGCTTCCTGCATGCTGTGGGAGGAGCAAGGGCCAGGCATGCTCCGCAGGGGTCTTGTGGAAAGGTAGAGTCATAGCCTGGGGTAGCACACTGGCCCAAGTCCGTCACCTTCTTGCCATGTGAGTGGCTGCTGGGAATATTACCCAATCCAGCTGCTTGAGGTCGACCGTGGAGGGGCAGCGTTACTGGCTGCCTCACGTTGCAAAGCTACTGAGCACATGGAATGGAGTTTGCAGCTCCCTGGGATATGCCTCCCCAAATCTCCTTTGTCCTCCCACTGCTCTGCCAGGAGCCACAGGCCAGCTCTTCCCACAAGTCAAGAGGCTGCCAGGCAGCAAAAGCTGCACCACTTGCCATCCCAGTGGGAGTGACAGACACAAGCCTAATCCCCATTATTAATGTAATACTCTAAAAGCTGCTCTCCCTCCCCCCTGGAATGTCTGGGAATGGCACGCCCCATGTCCAACTCGGAGTGACAATAACCAAATTGGCTCTTATTAAAACTCCAATAATGGCTGGGAGATTGCAGCGTTGATAAGTGCAGCCGAGGTCAACTGCATTAGGAAAATGTAATTAGACTAATAAATTCTTGGCAATCTTTTAACTCTCTCGGGGAAGTGGGAGCCACTTAACCAAGCCTCATTAGCTACAGAAGCCACAGATCTCTGGCTCCCACAGCAGAGCGCTCTGGTGGATTTTACACGTGGGTTAAGTTTGACATGAGCCTGTTTGGCTCAGGGTGGGGGGAGGTCTTCAGCGCTTTGGAAGACAGAACTGGTGGGAAATTTGTGTTTATTGCTTGATTCTAGAAGCCTGCTAACAGGGACCCAGCTTCATCTGCTACTGCCTGGCATGATTTCAAACCACAACTAATGGGGAAAAAACCTCTAGTTCATGCCTAATGTATGAAGGCTGGACTCCCTGCAAGGATCCAGCTCTTGCATGGAAATTAAGTATTCCTGATAAAAAAATTCTATTTACAGGTCTCTACCATGTGCTTTCCAGCCTACTGGCTGCTTCCTCTTGCCTCACCACCTTCCAGCTGCAACAGTGGGGGAGCCGCTTCTGCGGTTGGCTCCCAACTCTTCTAGGGTCATGACTCCATCCCAGCAGCAGAGAGCTATTTTAATGAGAGGTGCACCCGGGGCAAGGTTTGGGATGGGGTGGTATTGATTGCATTGCTTAAATATTTCAGCAGCATCTGTTGGGGAAGGTTTCTCCCCCTGCCGTTCAGGTGTTGCTGAGTATTCTCTGCAACATTCCCCTAATACCCCATTCAGCCGGTTCTAAGTTAGTAACTTATACTGCTCATCACTAGAGTATCTGAGCACCTACAGCTGTGCATTCAGAATGGTGAGGGAGATTGTTCGTGTGGTTGTCTCCTGGAGGAGACACCTTTGCAGGAGAGGGTCTTGTTTTGGTTGCATGTGGCTTGCAATGGCTGCACATTAGACCCCTTGGTACCTCCCAGGAGCAACACAGGTGTGCACAAGAGGCCCACTTTCAGAAACAATGAAACCGGATGAAAACAGCTGCTTAATACGCCTGTGCAGCAAAACAAGCTCTTCCAGGCCAGTTGAAGCTTGAGAGCATGCAGGAAGCAGCGAATTTTGCACCTCAAGCCAGACATCTTGCCCTGTGTCCTATTTAGTGGTATTTACACTCTTGTGGAGCCTGTTTTCACTGATTATTAAGGTGCAATACAGCAGAGTGTTAACAGCAAAGGTAACTTGTTACATCAATGGAAGATTTGCGTCATGTAAAGTATTGCACATGTGACTAGATGTGCAAGCAGGCCAGATTCACATGGACGCAGGGCAGCCGGAGTTATGCAGGAAGGCTGACTAGGGTGTGGTACCCGAGTGGGACGTGGAGCCACACTTGGCTGAACAGAAAAATTCTGTCTGAGATCCTCCCCCCAGGCCTGTAGACCAGCTCGGCTGCAGAGTCAAAGCCCAGATAGTGCCCCCTCGCTTTGTGTTCAGTGTCCTAACTGCTTCAGTGGCTAGACTGCACTAGTGTCCATTTGCTTAGACAGGCACCATGAGAGGGCATTCAAAAAAGATCACACTAAGCAATTGGGCAACAAAATTGCAAATGGAATTTAATTGCATGTGCATTACTTCCATTTATTATCTCCCCCCCCCCCCCCAAGCTATACATACAATATCATAGACATGGAAGAGACCTCAGGAGGTCATCAAGTCCAGAGCTTGCCCAAAGCAGCACCAATCCCAACTAAATCAACCCAGCCAGGGCTTTGTCAAGCCTCTAGGGATGGAGATTCCCACCACCCGCCCCAGTTGTTGGGTAACCCATCCTAGTGCTTCACCACCCTCCTAATGAAATAGTTTTTCCCTAATACCCAACCTAGACCTCCCCCAAATTGGAGAGGGTGGGAGGGGATGAGCAACTAATTTGACTACAGCCACAATAGATCTTGGAGTCATTGTGGACAATTCTCTGAAAAAATTGTTCAGTGTGCAGTGGCAGTAACGCAAATAGAATTTGGGAATCAAAAAAGGGAAAGAGAAGGAGACTGAAAATAGCTTATTGCCTCTAAAACCATGGGACGCCCACATCTTGTATACTATATAGATGTGATTGCCTCTTCCAATGGAAGTATTTGTTGAGATAAGGTTCTGGAAAGGGCAACACGAGTGATCAGGTCTGGAACAGGTCCCATATGAAGAGAAAGGAGAGACTTGGACTTTTCATCTTAGTCTTTTCTAAGGGGGATATGATAGAGGTCTATAAACTGACATGTGGAAAAAAGTGAATAAGGAAAAATTTACTTGTTTCCACAATATAAGAACTAGATGTCAAAGGAAATAGGCAGCAGGTTTAAAAACAGAAGGAAATTTCTTCACTCAGTGCAGTCAACCTCTGGAACTCCTTGCCAGGGGATGTTGAAGGCTAGAACTTTAACAGAGTTCAAAAAAATAACTAGATAGCTATTGATGGACCTAGCCTCCATGAATCTATTAGCCAGGATAGTCTAGGGAGACCATTCCTATCTGTCTGGAAATGGATGACAGGAGAGGGATCATGTTATGATTACCTGCTGTGTTCACTTCCTCTGGTGCACCTGGTATTGGCCAACAGGAAACCGGGCTAGATGGACCTTTGGCCTGACAGTAGGGCCATTCTTGTGTTTCCTCAATACTGACTGCCAGATGGAGCTAGTAGTGGAGAGCCAGCTTACCCAGCCATAGGGGACACAAAGCAGCACTCGGGAGAGGGCACCTCCCCCTTGTGCTCCTGCTGAAGTTGCTAAGTAGCTGCCTGTATGCCCCCCTCCTTGCCCTTCTGTGTGGCCCTCCAAGCACAGGTACCTCTACCCCACATGTGGCTTGGGGCATAGGGAGGTTCAAACATGCCATGTTGCTATAGGTCCTTGTTGCCACAGTCCTAGACTTGCTGTGCTCAAGTGTCTTTCCAGCAATTGCCCCATCAAGGGGATCTGCTGCTTTTCTCCCCAGGGCAGACTACTTAACAGGCCAGGCAGCTACCCCAGTGTTAGACTGGCAATTGTCCTACAGCGAGGTGGTAACACATCAGGACTACTCCAGAGGTTTAGTCTCACTGTGCTACTTACTTTACTGAGTCCGAGTTCAAGTGAAAGGGGGCTTGCACCTGCATGCTCAAATACAGGACAATCCTATTTAGCCCTTCCTAGATCCCAGGCAGAGAAATTGCTTTGCTTTACAGACACATTGTGGCTATCAGTCTCATCTAGTCATTTCTAGTCCAGGCACAATAGCCTAGTGCTAGTGCACAGGAACCAGAGCATGAAATTGACTGGCTGCAGCCTGGTCTTGTTTTGTCAGCACGGACAAGGAAACAAGTAGCCGAACAGCACCAGGGGTGAGACATTAAACACCCGAGCACAATTTAATGCGGGGAGTATTAGTAACACATTAAGCAAGGTGTCCATTTAGACAGGACACGATGTGGTTTTAGGGTGAGCGCACAAGCCTGCAGTGCGTAGGCAGAGTAGTTGTGGCTAGCGGGATGACAGCATGTGCTGCCTTAATTGTTTGAGGCTGAGTGTTCCGACCACAGAATGCTGTCGACAGCTGACTACTGTTAGTGCTCCATGCTTCCCCTAGATCGCTGCCCTCTGCCCAGCCAACCCTAGTCTAGTCCATCACTTCAGCTTCCCAATTGTCCTACAGCTGGGTCTCCACATGAGCTAGCATTGGCATGGCTGCTTGACCGCTTGGCAGCCTAGAACCACAGAGCTGGAAGAGGCCTCAGAAGGCCATCAAGTCCAGCCCCCTGCTCTAGGCAGGACCAATCCCAACTAAATCTACCTTGTCTAAATGGGGAAGCAATTGAGTCTGATCTCAAGGTAAGACTTGATCACCAACAATAGATGCTCCAAGCCAAGCTGCCCATCAGCCCAGCTACTAAATTTTAGTTAGAGTTCTAATCCTGAATGTCCTAGGATGTGCGTTTCACTAGGACCAATGTGAATTGGGCTGGAGCTCAAGAGGTCTTGCTAATCATTCTCCCACCTTCCTTGGCATTAGTAAGGCCAGGAGCCTGTTCTGCTGTCTTTGTGAAGTGGAACACATCCAGGCTCGCCAGTCACGGAACAAGCTACTTGCAGTTGCCCATCTAAAAAAAGCAGTCTGACCTAGTTACTCATATCTGGTTGAGAATCAGCCATTTTGTTATGTGCTGTTGATAGTATAAGTAGTCCTGAAAGCTCAAATTTCACCTAAGTACCACCCTATGGTGTCAGCCCAAAAGTCCATCTAGCCCAAGGTGCAGTCTTCCCACCTACATAACACTCCTGCCTCTAGCAGTGAGGCTATAGGAGGAGAGGCTCAGATCCCCAGGCCTGGTTGAACACCATCCTCAGAGTCCTGGTTGCTGGGGAAAGACAGCTGCTCTGGCTCACCCTGCGTCTCGGCAGCATGAATTAATTCCATCCTGAACTCTAGATTGATCACCTCACTTAATCAAATTAAGAACAAATGAAATAATGGCAGCTGTGGCGCAGTTATTCTCTGCAGTCAGGCACCTCAAAATTTATGGAGTGTAATAAAAACCAGATCTTTAACTGTCAGTTAGAATCACATTTAAAATGCTCTCCGTGCCTTTTTCAGCATGGAGTCGATCGAAGGAGAGGGAGAGCCCTACCCTGGAGTTTAAGAATTTGTTATTTTACCCAAGGCTGGAGACAATATATCCAACAGCTCGCCACACTGGACAGCAAACAGCTTCTACTAGAAAAAATGATCCAGGAATCTCCACCAATTGAGGCCTGTAAAGACCAGTAGTCCTAGCCCCAGACTACAGGCAGGTTGGTCCCTAGAGGGGAGCGTATGCAGGAGCAAGCCTACTGCACCACTCAGAAGGGTCACCTGTGTGCCTCATGTTGTACAGAATGCAGGGGTTAAATTCTAGTTTGAGGCTTCAGCATTTGGAGTAGTTACATGGGCATGTTGCTACACCCCTATGGGTGACTAGTTGGGTCCCCTGTTTTGCCAGGATTTCAGCTGTAGTTGAGTCAGGTTAGCTTAGTCTTACCAGTTTGAGTCAACCATGGAGCCTGAGTATGAGCAACTTCTGTAGTTGGGAGCAGGGGGGTTGGAGACTAGTCTTGCGGCAGAGCCCTTGTCTTGAGTTGGATGCCTGTCCAAAGTTGAGGCCACCTAAGATGTGCTTAGCCCTAAGCATTTTGTTCTAGTCAAACTGTTAACTCATGACTTCATTCTTGCTGTTGCTAGACACACCCTTCTCTCCCCCCCCCCCCAGGGAATTAGACTTGCATAAAGAACCAAAGTCTTTGCTAGAATCAGCATAGAAGCATACAGCTGGAAGAGCCCTCAGGAGGTCAAATCCACCCCCCCTGACCAAAGCAAGACCAACCCCAACTAAGCCATCCCAGCTTAGGCTTGGGCAAGCCCAGCATGAGGAAATGTTAGGCTATGTCTAAACCACAGGCTTTGGAAGAAATCTTCTGGTGGAAAAGAGCTGCTGAAAGAGCATCCACACTGCCAAAGCACATGGAAAAAGTCATCTGTTTTCCCAAAAGATAGCTTCCACACTGAATGGATGCTCTCTTGCATGCAAGCTGTGATTACTATGGGTGGAGTGGCTTTTTCCTCTTTCGAAAGAACCCTCTTCCCCATCCACACCCCCTTTTCTGGAAGAGCTCTTTTGGAAAAGTCTTCCTTGTAGAAAGAGGTTTACCAATGTTGGAAAATCCACTCTGTTCAATTTCTCAAAAGAATGCAATTGCAGTGTGGACATAAGTGACTTTTTTTGGAAACACTGTTGTGTAGACATAGCCTTGAACTGGTTATTTGGTTCAGCAGCAGCTATAGGGCAGGGCAAGCGGGGCTGCTGCCCCCGGCTTCAATAGGCCCTGCACATGCTACGTCTGGTCAGTTGCTGCCTAGGCACATGTGCAAAATTGTGCCTTCCTGGGCCCTGCGGCGCAGCCCTGGGTCCTGCAAAATCCACCCCAATTTGGTTAAACCCCGACAGGCTGGCGCTTATTGGTTAATGTTAGTGAAATGCTACTCCCCACACTTTGGCGCTGCATGTTTGCCTTTTGAGCCACGGGCCCGGTAGACAATAGACAAAGATTTAACACTAGGATCAATCTTACAAGTTCATGTTTGAAAGTGAACTCTGCCCCCTTCTCCCATGTGCCTCTGGCTTCTTAAGGCTCCAAGACAGTGGTCACCAACCAGTAGATCAGGATCCACTGGTAGGTCTGGAGCCTGACAGGTGATTGACCTGTTTGGACACATGGCTATCGAGTGCCAGCACTCAGGAGTGGCCTGAGGCCGGCTGCAGCAGCTAGCGCCCTAGACAGGGCAGTGCTGTGCTGTCATCAGGCACCCAGGCCAACAGTGCCCTAGGCAGCTGCCTAGCTCGCCTAGGATCATGGGCTACCCCTGCCGGCACTTCAGCTACCCCTCCCTCCCCCCACTACTGTGCAGCTCCGGCCCTTAGCCTTGGAGCGGTTCCCCAGGAGACTCCAGCTTGCTATGCACGGCACTGATGTCAAGGTGCCCCCTTCTCCTACCGTGTGTCCTATCTCCACAGAGCAGAGAGGGGGCAACAGGACTAGGATAGAGAAAGTTTGCTGGCTGCTTTTGGCAGTGGTGCAGGGCTTAGCCCCATTGCACCACACCCAGGAGCCACCTGAGAAACAGGGCCCAGCTGGAGCCCACGTCCTGAAACCCTGCCCAAGTCATGCACTTCCACCTGCACCCCAAGCGCCTGCCCTAGCCCTGCGCTCCCATGCACCCAACATCTTCCCAGAGCCTGCACCCCAACTGTCTGCCCAAAGATCAACTGAGCCCCTCACATTAAATCCCTTAACCCAAGACCAGAGCCTGCACCCCAACCTTCTACCCCAGTGTCAACTTTAGAGTACCCCTTTTTCAAATAAAATAAACATCCCCAGTACCTGCAGTTCAGACAATTTTCCTACCTTCAACATTTTTGTTTAAACTTAATAGTAGCTGCCAGGCAATTAAATTTTGGGGTATAAAAGTACAAAATTAAGTTCAATTCTCTAAATCAGTTGTGTTGATCTACCCCATCCATACACACTCCTTTCAAGTACCCCTAAGGGTTCTCATACCAGCGATCTACCCCACCCTAGTGAAAGTGAGGGAGGGAATGAGGCTGGAGTGAGCAGGGCAAGGATATTTGGGTGAGACAGATCTTTGCTTTCACTTAGATTCAGAAAGTGATCTTGTGCTGAAGGTTGGCACTCTGCTGTAAGGTGCCACACCTTGACGGGAGGGAGGAACGAATGAACAGGCTTTCCCTGTTCTCTGCATGTGATGGGACAAACTTCTAATAGAGTCTAGTCATGTTGCATCAAAGCAATCAAGAGTGATTATGAACAGAACAGATATGAGCAGGAATGCAAGGCATTTCTGATCAGCTATGGGAGGAGTGTGTTAGAGATTTAGTGCAATCAGTCCTTTGATTAAGGTTTGCATTGCCTTACGCAATGCCCCTTAACAAGCCCTGCATGTCCAAAAGCCTCCAAGCCAACTCTGGAGTAGACCTTAAGCAAGAAGGCCCTTGCAGGTCTTCCTACAATAGGAAAAGCTGGATTGGTGCCTTCTGCCATCCTTTGTAGGCAGATGTTACAGGGGACATTCGACTGGGCCACAGCCAAGAGGTTTCCTGTTCAGGGACTGATGTGCAAAGCTGCTTTGTGTCTGTCAGAAATCCATGGGCTAGGCCATTTTCAGCAATTTCAGCTCCATGTTTAAAGGATTTAAAGTCCCAGGAGGCCACAACAGGTTTCAGGAAGCAAGCAAGCAAGTCTTGAACGCTTTCAAGAGGGTGATCAAAATCCAGTCCCTCCACACACACACACACGAACCCCTCCATTGCTCTGGAAGAGGGGAACTTGCTCAGGGCAGGTACTGGAAATGTCACCGGGTGATAATGGAGACGTTCAGAGCCATTGGCGTACCAAAGACAAGTGTGAAAAATTGCTTGAAGAGACGCAGCATTTGCAGGAGGGAGAGGGGCTGACAGCCAAGGGAAGACAGGAAGCTGGGTGGGTGGATATTTTAAGAAACTGTGAGTCAGACAGTCTCTTTATGCTCATTGTTATGCCTCACTGCAGCAGTCTCTTGCTACCACACTACGGCTACATCTACACTGGCCCCTTTTCCGAAAGGGGCATGCTAATTTTCAACATCAGAATAGGGAAATCCGCGGGGGATTTAAATATCCCCCACGGGATTTAAATAAAGATGTCCGCCGCTTTTTTCCATCTGGGGAAAAGCTGGAAAAAAGCGTCTTGAAGTAGGAATAAGATCCTCTGGAATAGGGCTTTATTCCAGAGGATCGGGCCAGTCTAGATGCTTTTTTCCAGCTTTTCCCCAAGCTGGAAAAAAAGCGGTGGACATCTTTATTTAAATCCCACGGGGGATATTTAAATCCCCCATGGATTTCCCTATTCTGAAGTTGAAAATTAGCATACCCCTTTCGGAAGAGGGGCCAGTGTAGACGTAGCCTACTAGTCTTAACCCAGGGAGGGAGAGTGGGGAGCACATGTACCCACCTGCTGAGTCAGAGCGTGCTGCCAACTGCAGCAGAGCCCTGCCTCCTACCCTCCCCTCCCGGACAGGGGCACGTTTACACTGGAGAGCCCAGGGTGACTGCCTGAGGTCACCCCACCACTGTGCCCACTGACACGTGCATTTGGCCCACTGCTGGCCAGAGTAAATTGACTCTAGGAGCCAGGCATCAATGGTGTAGCAACCTGACAGGTCTCCTGCTCCATCTAGGACGGATGTTTGGCTGCATACATTCATGCACATGGGCACAGTCAGCAAGGGAAGCAAATGCAATTAGTCACCACAGCAGACTCAGCCTGCAAGGCTGCAAAATGGGAAGAGGATTGAAAGCAGCAGGCCAGGTTAATTGTAGGTGAGGCTGGTCCAGGGAAGCTAGAACCAAAAGGGTTTACCGTTGGGCATACGTGTGCTAGCCTATTACAATGGCCAGTCAGTGCCATGGAATTCAATGCTGCCACCTAGACCAGCCAAAGACAGCTCTTTGGGGTGCACTTTACAGGTACAGTCAAATTACACCTCACTCCTGATTGTCAGTTGCCATCTCCGGTTGCTTATTTACCACCCCTTATGAAAAGGGGGTTCTGACCTGTCATGCTGCCAGTTTAGATCCCCACCCTGAACCTGGGTCAGTTTGCCTGTTGTGGAGTGAGATTGGTACAAGGTGTTTAATGAGGTGTTCTGTTACAACCCTCCCCCCACCCCCGAAAAGTTGGCCTGTACCTGGCATCTTTTAGTGTTTTATACCCGTAACCCTGTTTCTACTACATCTTATTAGCCAAGCCTGCTTCCTGCTCACAGCTTAGTTTTGCTTGGAGCAAAGTCTTATTGCTCTTTGGTCTCAGGCCTGTGATACATGATACAGTTCTGCCCTCCCCACTATAGAAAGGATGTGGACGCATTGGAGAGGGTCCAGCAGAGAGCAGCCAAAATGGTTAGGGGCTGGAGCACATGACCTATGAGGAGAGAGTGAGGGATTTGGGTTTGTTTAGTCTGCAGAAGAGAAGAGTGAGGGGGGATTTGAGAGCAGCCTTCAACTTCCTGAAGGGGGGTTCCAAAGAGGATGCAGAAAGGCTGTTCAGTGGTGACGGATGGCAGAACAAGCAGCAATGGTCTCAAGTTGGGGGGAGGGAGGAATCTAGGTTGAATATTAGGAAAAACTATTTCCCTAGGTGGTTGGTGAAGCACTGGAATGGGTTATCTAGTGAGGTGGTGGAATCTCCATCCCTAGAGGTGTTTAAGTCTCAGCTTGACCAAGCCCTGGCCGGGTTGATTTAGTTGGGATTGGTCCTGCCTTGGGCAGGGGGCTGGACTTGACCTTCTGAGGTCTCTTGCAGCTCTGATGCTACATGGGCTTATGTTTTTCAGATCCTTCTTCCTACATGAGCCAGCAGTACAGGCAGTGGAAGCAGCACTATTAAAACATGCTACGTTGACTGCAGAGCAGAAGCCAAGACAGCGGGAAAGTACAGGGAAATAACACGTCTGGTGCTTTAGCACATTTGTGCTAGTTACTTGAATCCAGGAAGTGTTTCAGATACCATTCAACAGACAGCTGTGTTTAATTACCATAAAACCTCTGTGTTAAAAACTGTCCAACCCCTCACGTGGAACCAGGTGTACACAATAAGGCAGCAGAGACAAAAGTACAAAGAGGACAAAGAGCAGCACCACTTTTCTCCCTAGTGAAGTGTCAAAGCTGTATTAAGTCAGTGTTCAGGCATGACCTGTTGGCAGTACCACCATAGCATGGAAGGAAGTGGTTTGTAACAGAGGTTGCACTTGCTTGAGCTGCAAGAACACTGCCAGCATTGGAGGATGTTTCCCATTGTGCTATTGGGAGCTACAGACACCAGTGGGACAAGACAAGGAAGCAGCTCATTTTACAGACCAGGGCAGAGGCACCGAGTGTGGGGGCTTGCAGCACAGTTCTATGGAAGATGAACCCAGACCTTCCAAGGCCAAAACCAGCATCTCCAGCCACTAGCTCACTCAGCAAGGCATGTATAGGCCAACTAGTACCTTCCTGGGGTAGATGGATATCTTGGGACTGGAAAATGCCATGAACCTTGCCCTATTACTCCAGTGTCACGATGAGACTGACTCCAACACAGTTTTTTGGGCAAAATAACCAGAACAGATTCAGCAGCACAGTTGTTTAAGAATTAGAAACAATTAGTGACCACTCAAGTGTGGGCACCGTAGAGTAACACATATACCCATAGCATCATGAGCAAGACCCACTTCAGAGTTAGAGGAAGGCTTTGGCCTGGTTTTGACAGAGAAGCCTAGAAATTGTAGTCACACTGATTTGTCTGAAACCTGTTTGGAGATCTGCTTTCATTTTATCAAGTGTTTTTAAAGTGGCAATTGAAAGTTGAAGTTAAGCATTTGTGTTGTTTTAATTATGCCCACAAAGGCAGGCAAAACCTTTTAAGATTCGAGTACAGCTAGTTCCCTTAGAGGCCTTGGGATGAACGCCGGTATCTGCGTAAGGTGTCAGCTTAGATGAAAAGCTTTATTTCTGCTGCTTTGACTCCAAGTATCCCCAAAACAATTTTAAAACTTGACTGGCATCTCAAAAGGGGCTGAAGGTTTAGGTGTGGGGAAGACTAACTTTGAGGGAGCATGGAACACACATTAGCAACATCTTGAAAGGCTGAACATGACACAGGCCAAGCTCTTCACAGGGCCAGGTTAGGGCCAACAGAACCAGGTGCTGCTCTTTGCAAGGAGCTAGAAGCTCAGCACTGAGGTTGACAAATCAGTTTCAGGAGGAAAAACTAAGCCCCACCTACACCCTGCTGCTCAGCCAAGTCTAGCGGCCACCGATAGAGACAGCCTGCAATAGCATCAGTGCACTGCAAGGCTAGGTCTACACTGGCCACTTCTGTGCCAGAAATATGCAAGTGAGGCTAAGCATGGAATATTGCTGAGCCTCATTTGCATACCTAATGAGCTGCCATCTTTGCAGAACAGGCTCGTGCCAGAAGGAGCACCTAAACTGCCCCTTCTTGCGCAAGATGACCCCTCTCGTGCAATGCTGTTAATCCTGAAAATAATTGTCATAGTGCAAGAGGGGTTTTCTTGCACAAGGGGCAGTGTAGAAAGCTCCTGGCACAAGAGCCTCTTCTGCAAAAGAAGTCAGCTCATTAGGTATGCAAATGAGGCTGTGATATTCCATGCTTAGCCTCATTTGCATATTTCTGGCACAAGAAGCTTCCAGTGTAGACATAGCCCAAGAGCCCTAGCTAGTCTGTCATCATACACCCACCGCAATAGCCTTGCTTTGGAGAACCTGGCCTCACCTGCCAGCATGGCTGCCCCAAAGACAGCCAGCGTCCCTCTGCAGCAACAGAGAGCCACAGGGCTGCTCTCCCTTCCCACGCCCCTCCTGGGAGGAGAAGAGCTGAGCAGTGGGCACCTCATGAAGTCACTTCCCCATAGACCGCAAGTTCCCAGGGAGCCCCCCTTCCACATGTGGTCTCCTTGCCACCCCTTCAGGTGTGGATTTCCAGCATCAGTAGGAGCAGGGATTGTAGGAGCAGGGATCTAGTCTCATCCCACTCCGATCACTTCCTGTCATGCACCTTGCCAGCCCAGGTCTGCAGCCCACCAAGAGAACCTCAAAGCCTAAGAGATGCAGGCCTGTCCTGGGGTGCCCCAGTTTTACATGCTGCCAAGTTCAGATGAATTCCTGCCATTCCAGCCTGCACTGCTGAGATGGAGCCTTCTAGACCCCTCATTCAAAGGACAGGCCATGCCAGAGCCTTCCTAAGCCAGACTCTAGCCTCAGGACACTGCAACAGTGGCTATAGCAGACATAACAGGATCTTCAGGCCACATGCCAGGCCTAGACTGCAGGCTCAGAAGAGAAGCATGAGGGGGATTTGACAGCAGCCTTCTGCTCCTTGAAGGGAGGTTCTAAAGAGGATGGAGAGAGGCTGTTCAGTGGTGACAGAACAAGGAGCAATGGTCTCAAGTTGCAGTGGGGGTGGTCCAGGTTGGCTATCAGGAAACTTTCCCTAGGAGGGTGGGGAAGCACTGGGCTGGGTTCCCTAGGGAGGGGGTGGAATCTCCATCCCTAGAGTTTAAGTCCCAGCTTGATGAAGCCCTGGCTGAAATGATTAGTTGGGGCTGGCCCTGCTGTGGGCAGGGAGCTGGATTTGACCTCCTGAGGTCTCCACCAGGCCTGGGATTCTATGAAAACCTTAAGGGCTTGATCTCTGCTAGGCTTCTGGAAGTTGGCCTAGAGGGGGCCAAATTCATTGTCAATCACTTGGAAGATTCAGTTGCTTCCCTCCCCCCAGCAGGGTGCTCTGAAAGGTTAAGGACCCCTTCTGTTAAGCTGCTCTAGAGCAAGTCATCCTTGGGAGCGCCCTGCTGAAATCCAGCTTGTTCAGTGGAAGCGGAAGCAAGCTGGATGCATTTTAAACCTCTGGGATTAGAGAGTTACTTTGCCAACCATTCCAAAAGTGGAGCAGGCAGCTCCAGCACGGGGTCGCTGGAAGGCAGACTACGACAGGGTTGTCTCAGCTAGGATGCAAGGTATAAACACTGCCCATCATTGGCCTGGCATTACCACCGTTTGAGACCAAGACCAGACCATCTTACTGTGTGACAAGCCAGCGCTCCGATCGCCCCATTGAGCTGAGGTGGTTTCACAAATATGGAAACAGCATCATTAACAGCCTCCTGCCTAGGAACTGACACCATTCATCCTGGTCGAGAAGGCCTGATGAATAGTATCCTAAGATCCAATTCCCTGACCCCGGTGTCCCCTGTCACTGGAGCGCTTGGACAGCCACCCAAGAGACATTCAGATGCTGAGTAGCAGAGCAACACATGTTTTGATGCACATACAATGGATTCTGCACACAGATGGGAAAGTTAGAGGGAACACAGTCCTATTGTCCCAGTATTGGGCAAATTCTACCTGCTCTAGGGAGATTCCTGGCTATTGGTTTAGCAGCTCCCCACATTTGCAGTGTAAAGGGAAAGAATCTCGTTGAGTATCCCTCCTTCCCCCTCCCCATTTACTCAAGAACACAGGCAAGTAGTGCCTGCTCCTGATGGCATTGAAGGAGCTGGAGTATCCCAGTGGTGATGTTGGATAGGTGCATCTCCTCTAGACACCTCGCTGCTGCACTCCCTTACCTCTAAAGGAATTCAAGAGACAGCTGGTGCCTCACCTGGCTGGCCCCTGTAGACACTATGGTGTGCCTGGGAATACATTATCCCTGGAGGGTTCCAATACTAAAGCAGCAGCAGAGATCCAACTCAAACAGAACAGTTTACTTCAATTAGACTTACCCCGTTTGGGTTTTAAGGGGGTTAGAGACCAAGGTTACCGATCACTCGACATGAAATCCAGTGCACAGCTGAGTAAAGAGTGTGCCAGTTAAGTGTCACTTGCTGTATTTACACTGCCACCATTCACCCCAGCCCTGAGCATACCTTCCCCCTCCCCCTCGGATGCCAGAGGTCCAGATGCTTCATCTGCAGCGGAGCCAGGGCCGGGGCTGTGTCTCCCTTGACCAGAGGCAGCAAGCAGCCTAACTCCTCTGAAGCTGGGGCCAGCTTGTGCACACTAGAAGCAGAATCCTGGTTCAGAGCCCTCTGCCTCCAAGCCGTGCTCTGCTGTGCTCCTGTCTATGCAAGCCCTTTCCCAAACAGGCAACAGCTCACAGTTCCTTCTCTGCAGGCCCTTGTCAGCCAGCTCTAGACACAGACATAGCAGCTTTCCCTGAAGGGGAGAGACTAAGCCTCTGAAAACCCCAGCAGGCGCTAGCTTCCCAGCAGTTGCTGTGGAGGCTTTTCCAGACCAGGAGCAATCTGGGATATCTCTGAAAAAAAATGGAGCCCACCGCCAAGGGCTATGGGTACAAGCACTCCCCCTGCCATAGGATCTTGCGACAGGGAGCCTGCAAGGCCAGATTGCAGCATGCAGGAGCTCCCATGGAAGGTCAGTGTCTTGGTGAAGGGACTGACTTGTTTTGACATAGAAGCCAGGAGTGACTTGGTCACCAGTTGAGACCAGCTGTCTATGCCTATACACGGGTCAGGCTCTGTAGCCGCATCCTGCCAAAACTCAGCTACCCCCTCCCCCGCCATCACTCCACCCAGTTCCTTTCCCTTCCCACCCTCAAAGCAGGCCAAGAGTCACCACACTATGGCGGCAGCTTTGCTAGGAGACGCACTGCCACTTGGCCACAAGATCAGGGATTGGCACATTAGCTTTGAGTTTATGAAACCCACCAGGGGCTGCCCAAGAGATTCCACCCCCTTGACACACTAGGTTGGAGGTTACTGCTCAGCCTGGCTGGGAGACCGGGCCACGAACATGAGAGAACCAACCAAAACCTATCGGGGTGGCCTCTTCCACATTTACAAGCCCTTCACCAGATACAGGCCCTCACCCCTCCAGGGGATCACCACAGCCCATGTTTCCTTAAAAAGGCTGCAGAGAAAATGGAGCAGCTGCTCTAGTTAGAGTGTTGACTGAATGTGGCCAGTACAGGTACCCATCACAGTCATCTCGTTGTACAGCACTTTCCTTAAGGGTTTAAAAGGGACTAAGTCTGGCGTGCAGGAGGCAGGCCAGCTGAAAACTGGTGCTACACTTCAATGCAGAGAGGAGAAATTGTGGCTTTAACAGAGCCAATAAGGGGAGAGGTTTCCTAGCTACTTGTGGTCCCCAAGTCCAGCTACCATGACTAGGAAGTGCAGGGCAAATCTCCTTTAGCCCATCATGTGCAAAGCCATCACCTTAACGGGCAAAACCAGAGGGCTCCATTTCATCCTGCAGTTAGAGTTACATCAGTGTCAGATGGACCACAGCTGGGCTAGCCAGGTGCCTTCTCTATGGGGGGGAGGCTTAGAACTCCCTCATTAGAGCAATCAGATACCACTCTGAATTAGATCATTTAGAAACAAGGTTGGGGGAGGTGGGGAGTTTAAAGGGTGCTGCTTTTCAGTTCCTTGCACTTTCAGGGCAGTGCCTTACTCCAAAAAGCTACAGCATGCAAGGGGTTAACCCTGCAGCCCATCATTAAGAGATTCAAATGAACCTCTGCCTTGTTTTGGGCAACCCACCCTTCTGCAGCTCAATCAAGTTAAACAAGCAATCCGAGCAGGTGAAGGGCACTAGCTCCTTGAATCATTAGGGAGCTGGAAAACGAGAGACGTGCCTTTCCCCAGCAGGTTTAAGATTTTCTTTGCCTGCCAAAGCCTTCAGCAGCAGCTGGATGCAGGGGAACATACCCCGCCCAGCCCTTCTTCAGCATGCAGCTCATGTAGAAGATCTCACCAGAGGACTTTGTTATGTTCATGTACCTCAATGGGGCATGGATCTGCTTAGCAGAGGCCACTGTAGGGCCAACAGGGAGCGCACACAAGCCAAAGCCCAGGAGGCAGCTAGGAGCACATCACAGACACAAGCTAGGAGCAATCAGGGAGAAGGACACAGTCACACCACACCACTGGGGAGCGTGCCCTCCGAGCCAGACACACTGGGCACCCCTCAGGCAGAGATTGCCAAAAGAAAATAAGAGAACAATGTTTCCTGGCAATTCTTATCCCACAAGACAAGGCAAGATCAGTCTTAATTAATAGTCCCACCCACATAGTCTCACTGAAAGGTGAAACTCATACATCTGCTGTGCAGAAGGTAGATCAGACACCACCATATCCAACAGGCTAATAAATAACATGCAGTGACTCACACAGCCAGCTCCCTGAAAAAGAGCCTGCTCCTTACCTGACCAGGTGCTCTCACAAGGAAGGGAAGGCTAGTCTCAGCCCTAGCCCAGGGGCCTGCTTTTATAGGGGCAGTCTAAGAGGGCCCCGCCTCTCTCTTAAAGTGCCCCTGCACCCCATTTCCCTTTGACTACCACCAGCCCCGTTGCATCTACTTCTAGGGCAGAGAGACTCTGCTGAATGTGTGAGGCAGCAGTGTGGCCTAGTGGATAGGGATAGTACTCAGAAGACTTGGCTTCCACTCCCAGCCTGGCTGAACAGCCATGGATGAGATGCTCCTTGGCTCCGGTGGCCCTCAGGCCCTTTTGGGAGCTCCTCAGGGCAGGGGCTGTGCTTCATTGCGCATGTGTGTGGCCCCTCATACAACAGGGCCTCGCACTGTTACCATAATTCAAATAATAATCCTGAGGCCTGTAAGCAGGGGGGGTGCAAACGCCTCCCCTCCCCCCCCAAGGTCCTCCAAGTAAGCGTGAGGCTGGGGTGGTGCATTGCCCCAGCTTCCCTTCTCTTTCTCCAGTGGGCTGAGGGAAGGCTGGGGCTGATACCCCCTCCCCTCTGGAGTGAGGCCAGGGGCAGTGCTGGGCCACAAGGGTGGGGGCAGGGCAGCCACTAGCCCCTCCCACAACTCACCCCCCCCCACACACACACAGAAATTCCTGCATATAGGCCTGATCCTGAACCCACATTTTCATCTTCCAAGGCTAGGGAGGCTGCTTTGGATGCTAGACAGGCAGCAGGTTTAAAACAAACAAAAGGAAGCTTTTCTTCACACAGCGCACAGTCAACCTGTGGAACTCCTTGCCAGAGGATGTGGTGAAGACTAGAACTTTTACAGGGTTCAAAAAAGAGCTAGATAGATTCATGGAGGTTCGGTCCATCAATGGCTATTGGCCAGGATGGGTAGAAATGGTGCCCCTACCCTCTCTTTGTCTGGAAATGGGAGACAGGGGAGGGATCATGGGATAATTACCTGTTGGGTTCCCTCCTTCTGGGGCAGGAGTCTCCAACCTTTTGAACCACTAGATCCCTTTTTCAATTTAAGTGCAATACCTCAAACCCAGATACCCGTGCCCGGCCGGCTTCCTTCCCCCCCTTCTTTAAGTCCCTGCCCCTGCTCCACCCCTTCTCCGAGGCCCCCCCCTGCTCACTCCCTCCCCCTTCTTCCATCCTCACTCACTTACACCAGGCTGCGGTAGGGTTTGGGGAGCAGGCTCTGGTCTTGGGCCAAGGGGTTTGGAGTGAGGGAGGGGCTTTGGGCTTAGCCCAGGGCAGGGGATTGGGGTCCAGGAGGGGGCTCAGGGTGCAAGCTCTGGGAAGGAGGACTCATGTTTAGGGCAGGAGGTTGGGTGCAGGAGGAGGTTCAGGGCTGGGACAGGGGTTCAGGGAGCAGGCTCTGGCTGGGCTCCGATTAACTGAAGCAGCTTCCGGGTGGTGGAGCAGTGGGGTTAAGGCAGGTTTACTCCTGCCCTGGCCCTGCACCGTGCCTGAAAGCAGCTGGTGTGTACAGCGATGGCTCCAGGGCACCATGTGCTGCCCCACGTCTTCAGGCACTGAGCCCACAGCGTCTACTGGCCACAGTTCCCCATTATTGATCAACAGGAGCTGCAGGAGAGTATCTGCAGGCAAGGACAGTATGTGGAGACCCCCCTGCTCTGCCTCTCTCAGGGGCTGCAGGGACATGCCCGCCACTTCCTGGAGCAGCAATTCCCACAGGGATGATGACTCCAGCCAGGGCAGGTTCGGGGTTTTAGAACTCACCACTCAACAAATCACATGTAAGCGTAAGCAAAATGCAGGACAATGTAGCACTTTAAAGACTAACAAGATGGTTTATTAGGTGATGAGCTTTCGTGGGCCAGACCCACTTCCTCAGATCAAATAGTGGAAGAAGAGAATGTAAGCGTAAGAGAGAAATGAACACGATGAAATGCACAGACCAGTCAAACCCCCAAACTAACCCACTTTGCAAGCAGTAAAAGGAGTAACGACCCCCCACGTACGTGTTAGGGCAGGAGAGGAGTGCAGGACAGTGTGTGTGTGTGTGTGAGAATGACAAAGACACACACAGGCTACGTCTAGACTGGTGTGATTTTCCACAAATGCTTTTAACGGAAAAGTTTTCCATTAAAAGTATTTGCGGAAAAGAGCATCTAGATTGGCAGGACGCTTTTCTGCAAAAGCACTTTGTGTGGAAAAGCGTCCGTGCCAATCTAGAAAATCGCCATTTTCACGATCGGGGCTTTTTTGCACAAAACAAATCTGAGCTGTCTACACTGGCCCTTTTGCGCAAAAGGACTTTTGCCTGAATGGGAGCAGCGTAGTATTTCCGCAAGAAGCACTGATTTCTTACATGAGATCGTCAGTGTTCTTGCGGAAATTCAAGCGGCCAGTGTAGACAGCTGGCAAGTTTTTCCACAAAAGCAGCTGCTTTTGCGGAAAAACTTGCCAGTCTAGACACAGCCACAGTGTGTGAGCGTGGCAGAGATTTGCATTGCTAAACTCCTTCCATCCCCTTCTCTCTGTGTGGAGACAGGGTACTAAAGTGGGGGGAGGAGGGACACCCTGACATCAGCACCCTCCTTTCCCCCCCCCCCCACACTCTGCACAGCAAGCAGGGAGACTCCCGGGGGGGCAGCTCCAAGCAAAGGGCAGAAGCAGTGGGGGCAGGGGCAACTGAAGTGCCGGCACTTGATAGCTTCCTGGCCAAGCCAGTCAGGATTCCGTCAGAGGCTCCAGGATCTACCGGTAGATCCCAGTCGAGTAGATGGTGACCACTGCTCTGGGTCATCCGGCACTGGCCACTGTCGGCAGACAGGATACTGGGCTAGATGGACCTGTGGTCTGACCCAGTCTGACCGTTCTTATGATCCGATGACATTCCAGCGGGTAATTAAACCCTAGCCGGGAAATCAGTTACCAACTGATACAGCCACCTCCGACAGTTGTTGTTCCTGCGGTGGTTGACCCAACGCGGGGCTTGCCCGTTGTGACTCTCCCCAGCCCCAAAGGAGCAATGTCGGCCAAAGAGCAGGAGACAGCTCCTTCCTGCACCTTGATTTGCACTTGGCATGCGGCTAACTGAAGCGGTTCTGTTTCCCCCACCTGCCCCCAGAAAGGCAGAGGGAGGGACTGGCTCCCCCTTCCCACGCATTTCTCCGAGTGCATGGGAGGCTTTTCAGCAGCCGGGGAGAAGACGGATGTTAGAACGCAGGAGGGGACGAGCCGGGGCCTCGGGAAGACAGAGCGAGTACCCGAAACATAAAAGCCAGGAAAGATGGAGGAAGGAAAATATTTTTATGGATCCGAAAAAAAGAAAGAAGAACTTGCTTAAATGAGCCAAAAAGTCCACACCTAAAAATACAGCTCGACATACATGTGCAGGCTAGGAAAGTCCCATCCTGTTTCATTGGAAGGTGCTACACTGCACACTGCCGGCCAGCAGAAACCCCATCCCGTCTTCCTCACAGCCAGCCCCTGCAACCGTAGCTTACTATAGCAGTGAGAAAGATCTCCCTGAGAACGATCTCCCTCATCGTGTAGTGAAGGGCCCAAACTCTTTAAATAAAAAACGTAAGAGCAGCCAGACTGGGTGAGACCAACGGTCCAGCTACCCCAGTATCCTGTGTCCTGACAGCGGCCAATACCAGACGCCCCAGAGGGAGGGAACACAACAGGTAATCCTCATGTGATCCCTCTCCTGTCACCCATTTACAGACAAACAGGCTAAGGACACCATTCCTGCCGATCCTGGCTAATAGCCATGGATGGACCAATCCTCCATGAATATATCTAGGCTCTTTTTTGAACTCTGTTAAAGTCCTGATCTTCACAACATCCTCTGGCAAGGAGTTCCACAGGTTAATTTTGTCTTGCAAGAAGAAAAACTTCTTTTTTATTTGTTTTAAACCTGCTGCCTATTCATTTCATTCGGTGACCTCCAGTTCTTGTATCATGGGAACAAGTAAATAACTTTTCCTTATTTACCTTCTCCGCACCAGTCAGGCTTATTTACCTTCTCTGCACCAGGAATGAAGGAGCAGCATGAAGTCTAGCAGGCTCCTGAGATAATGAACTGCTTTGACAGGGGACTTGCAAATGCCCTTAACTTAGCACAAGGATATTGACTTTGCAAGTTATTAAAAATGCATCAGCATTACTTCCATCTTTGCTGGCTTGAGCTTAGCTGCATGGCTCTCCTCCAGGCCCTTATCTCTGCCAGCCATTAGCAGTGACAAGGGGGAATCCAACAGGAACACACAGACGCAAGCCTCTCCCCTCTCCCAGAGTAGAGAGTCAGGTGGACGCAGCAGGCTGCATTTTTCAGTGCTCTGGGGCTGCAACAGGCAGGGAGCCCGGCCTGCCTTGGGGGTGCTATAGGGCTGCTGGCCGGGAGATACTTAGGTAAGATACTTAGGTAAGCCTGCCTCTGGCACCCCAGCCCCTTCTGCACCCCAATGTCACCTTCCAAACCCTCTGCACCCCCACTGCCCTAGGTCACAATTCCCTCCCACGCCCTGTACCCCCTTTCATATCTCTCCCCAGGCCAGAATCCTCTCCTGCACCTCTACTCCCTGCCTGACCCTACACCCCAATCCCCAGACCTAGGTCACAGCCCCCTCCTTCACCCAAACTCCCTCTCGGACCTGGCACCATCTCCTGCACCCCAGTCCCTTACCCCGTGCGCCCTTCTGCACCCAGCCTCCATCCTAGGCCCCTCCCCTCAGTGTGGCCCTTGACTACTTTCCAAATTCTTGGAGTGGCCCCCCCACCCAAAATGATTGCCCGCCCCTGGTGTAGAAACCAAGCTGTCCCCTACACAGTCGTTTATGCTGGTGCCGGTGGAAAATGGATAGAAAAGGCTGCTCTTCTGCTGCAGCTTTGCCCTGACTGGTGGGGTTTCACTGGTGTAGCCACAGCAGGGGCAGGGCCCGGGGGAATCTAAGTCTTGACCTTCTACCCCAGCGAGGCTGCAAAGAAAACTGGGTTTGTGCGATGCCTGGTGCAGTGCTGCCCACCTGAGCCTGCAGCCTGCTAGCACTGAGCAGCGTGAACCGCCCCTGCGCCCCTCAAGGATGCATTCGTCCTGAAGCCCAGTGCTAATCATGTTAATAGCAACTCTGGCAGCTGTTTCGCCTGGGCGCCGAGGAGGCGTGTCGCTGCTATTCCTGTCCTTCCGCGACCTAAACAGAGCCCCCGCCTCCTCTGGCCTCCGAGATGTCAATGCTGCTCTCCCAGGCTACGTCTACACTGGCCCCTTTTCCGGAAGGGGCATGTTAATTTCAGAGATCACAATAGGGAAATCCGCGGGGGATTTAAATATCCCCCGCGGCATTTAAATAAAAATGTCCGCTGCTTTTTTCCGGCTTTTAAAAAAGCCGGAAAAGAGCGTCTCCACTGGCCCCGATCCTCCAGAAGTAGGAATAAGACCCTCCGGAAAAGGGCACTTTTTCCGGAGGATCGGGGCCAGTGTAGACGCTCTTTTCCGGCTTTTCTAAAAGCCGGAAAAAAGCGGCGGACATTTTTATTTAAATGCCGCGGGGGATATTTAAATCCCCCGCGGATTTCCCTATTGCGATCTCTGAAATTAACATGCCCCTTCCGGAAAAGGGGCCAGTGTAGACGAGCCCCCACACGACAGTGCAAGCCGTTTCTCTATAGGGATTTGTCTGTCGTTGCAGCTGAAACATCCAGCCACTGGATGTCTAGCCAGGGGCACCAGGTCAACCCATAGGATTCTATGGCAGGTCGACCTGGTGGCACAACTTAAACGTGCGTCTCTAAAAGCCTCTTAATAATCATCATCAAGATCACGATTTGTGGTACAGAGCCATCCAGAGGATCCGATGGCTAATGAGGCACCATGGATGTGCAATGCGAAAGACTGCTCCTACCCCAAAGGGTTAGACAGAGAGAGGGTGAGAGGGGAAGTAGACACAAATGGATGTGAAGCAATCAGCTATTTACACAGAGCTGGGGGGTGGCTTAGAACTCAGGTCTCTGGAGTCCCTGTCATGGGATCCTAGCAGCATAAAGCCTGGCCTACACTCCAGAGTTAGGATGATATAATGCAGTTTTTGGTACATTATCTCTGTAAGACCTGATCTACACTACAGCAAAAGGTCGACTTAACATACACAACTCCACTACGTTAATTACGTAGATGGCGTCAACGTATCTCAAATCAGGTTTCTGTGTCATCCAGGGTACGTCTAAACTACAGGCTTTTGTCGGCAGAAGTTTTGTCGACAGATACTGTCGACAAAACTTCTGTCGACAAAGCAAGCGTCTTTGTCGACACGGTAGTGTAGACGCAAAGGACAGTTTACATGCAATAACACCTTCTGTCGACAGAAACTCTGTCGACAGAAGGCGTTATGCCTCGTAAAATGAGGTTTACCAGCGTCGACAAAACTGCTGAGTTCTGTCGACGTTATGTCGACAGAACTCAGCGGTAGTGTAGACGCAGGTATAGTTTTGTCGACAAAAGTCCACTTTTGTCGACAAAACTCTGTAGTCTAGACATACCCCCACAGAGGGAAGTCGCTGGGAGCAAATGCTCCTGTCAATTTCCCTTACTCCTTGTGAGGAGCAGGAGTATCGGTGGGGACACCCTCTGAGTTCGACTTAGCGGGTCTAGTATAGAATCTCGGAAGATTGACCGTTGCAGCGTCGATCTGCGTAGTGTAGACGTGGCCTAAGTGTCTACACTACAGCATTGCTCTCGCCAATGTCAGTCGCCCATTTCACCAACCTAATAACTCCGCTGCCGCGAGAGGCGTCATGCTTCGCTTGGCAGGACGAGGCAGTGCCTGTGTGGACACTGCGTTACTTCCATCACCTGTTGCCTGTGAGCCTTGCATGGGTCTCACAGCTCAAGCCCCTGGCATCACCCAGGGCTGGCAGCTCAAACGGTCCTCCCCACATGACAGGCTCCAGCTGTCAGGGCCCCACACAGTTAAGACAGTAGAACTGCTCCTGGTCAGGGTCTAGACTGGCACGATTTTCCAGAAATGCTTTTAACGGAAAAGTTTTCCATTAAAAGCATTTTCGGAAAAGAGCATCTAGATTGGCATGGACGCTTTTCCGCAAAAGCACTTTTTGCAGAAAAGCGTCCGTGGCCAATCTAGATGCGCTTTTCCGCAAAAAAGCCCCGACCGCCATTTTCGCGATCGGGGCTTTTTTGCGGAAAACAAATCTCTGCTGTCTACGCTGGCCCTTTTGCGCAAAAGTTTTTCGGGAAAAGACTTTGGCCCGAACGGGAGCAGCATAATATTTCCGCAAAAACACTGACAATCTTACATGAGATCGTCAGTGCTTTTGCGGAAATTCACGCGGCCAGTGTAGACAGCTGGCAAGTTTTTCCGGAAAAGCAGCTGATTTTCCGGAAAAAGTGGCCAGTCTAGACACAGCCCTACAGAGGGACCCAAGTGTAGACGTGAAAAAGAGCAGTGACTACTGTGGTGGCTGTAGACTGACCTAACTTTGGTCAACTTAATTGTGTAGCATCGACTTGCCCGAGGACAGGAAGAGAGCTCAGTAGTTCACCTAGTCCGGTCCCTGCACTCCAAGCAGGCCTAAGTAATACTGAGACGGTCGTAGGCCCTAGCCCCTGGCCTGCACCGCAGAAAGGAGCAGCACTTCGCACGGTGCCGAGCGCTTACAGCCACGAGAGGAAGCCGTGAAACGAAAGTGCTTCCTTCCACGACTGCTCCCCGCTGGCACGAGCTAAGGCCTGGTGCAGAGGTGGAGGGAAGTGGATTTGCCCGAGCTCATAAAGAAGTCTGTAACCTTATTTAAAAGTCACTTTTACTCATAATTGGAGGCACTTACCCCCTCAGATACATCACTCGCCTCGCACCCGTTTTATTACCAGTAATAACTCTCGTAAATTCCTCAACAGATGGAAATTTTATTTGCCTAATCATTGCCATTTGACTTACTGTGGAGCTGCATATAGCGGCGCAGGGCAGACATTTTCCAGCAGCGGTGATGGTTGCGGGGGTGCGGGGAACGTGGCATTTATTGCCAAGGCCACCTTGAAGATTTGTGGGGTTGGAAGGTGGCTCCATAAAGTCACTTCTTCTGCGTTCCCTCCCCAGCAACCGCAGCCGTTCCACTGTGTGCGCAGTGGGTTGAAGAGCTGCTGCTCAGGTGTTCATCCTGTAATCCCTCTGGAGAACCCGTGTTTAATGGCACTGCGGTGCTTGGTGGGGTTCACACAGGGTGTGCGTCCCCTGTGGAATGCCCACGGGATAACCCACAGGCAGGATCGAAAGGGCACGTGTGGCATCTTAGCTTCATCTCAGACAATGCCGGGGTGCTCTGTGATTAGCAATGGGCTGAGAAGAGCTCTCGAGGCAGCTCCATCCTGCACGGAAGTTGGGATCTTGACCAATGCTGGGTGAATAACAGGTTTTTGTTTTGTTTTGTCCCCTGGCAATTCCAGAAAATGCAGGGAGGGAGGGTGACAGGTTCAGTCACAGAGACCCCCTTGAAACTGTCCCCTGATGTCCTGATATACCACTGAACCTACTGTTCTGCCCTCCCAGGTACCAGTGTTCCCTCTAATTTTTTCCATCCATGTGCAGAATAAATGTTGTTACATGCACCAAGACATGTGTGGATGTACACTAGCAGTAGAAACACATGCTGCCAGCTGTGGGGGCTCTGCGAATCAGCTGGGTGGCATTTGAATCTCTCCTGGGAGGCCGCCCAAGTGTTCAGCTTGCAGTGAACACTCCTGGACCCCCCCTCAATTCTGTGCTGCCAGGCTAGGCCCTCTGGCTTCCTCCAGCAGTGACACACAGAGAGTCACCGGCAGCCCACTGCAGTATAATTTAACACTGAGATCAGCTCAACTCTGGGAAGGTTCAACCAAAGGGACCTGCCTTAGCCCCCAAATGCACAGCACCAATGGGACCTGAACCCAGAAAAATCCTTCTTATACTGTATAAAGTTTATACAGGGCTAGCTCATATTCACCCTCTTTCTCAGGGTAAAGAGAGAGATGAACAGATTCAAAACACACACACCCCATAGCTCCAGTAACAAAAATTTATTAATAAACAAAAGGATAAAAAGTAGGATTTAGGTGGTCATACGAGATAGCAACCAGAACAGTGCAGGTTACTAAACAAAATAAAACAAAACACGCAAGCTACACTTAATACACCAAGAAACTGGTTACATGGCTCACCCTCTGTTATTCTGGTAAGCTTCTTTCATGGACTGACCAGCCTTCTAGTCTGGCTCAATCCTTCCACCTGTTCAGTCTTAACTGCGTGGGTGGTGAGCAAGGGGGTCCTTACATCTAGTTGAATTAAAAAACAGGACTATGTAGCACTTACCTCTAGTAGCCTCTATTATTGTTTGGCTTCCCTCTTTTACATAGATTTTGCCAAAGTCAGGAATCCTTTATGTTCAGTTTAAACGTTTCCTCATTTTCAGTGCTATCTCCATCCCTGGAGGATTTTACGTCCTACCGTCACCAAGACCAGGCTGGGATGATTGAGTTGGGGACCTCGATGACTCCTGAGGTCTCTTCCAGCCCTAGGATTCTAAAAAGAAACATCAAGCAAATGGTCTGGTAGCACTTTAGTGACTAACAAAACATGTAGATGGCATCATGAGCTTTCATGGGCACAGCCCACTTCTTCAGATGTCCAGAGTTATGATTAGAGGATAAGGAAATGTGAAATAAATAGGAGAAAGGAAGGGGGCAGGGGAAAGAAAGATGTTCTGTCGCCCACCCTCCTACCTCTATGCATAAAGTATCAGGAGAAAGGGTGCTAAACCTGAGTAGATAAAGATCAAAGTCAATGGCTGGATAAGGCAGGAAGGATACCATTCAGAATGTAATAGAAATGTAGCCGTGTTAGTCTGGTGTAGCTGAAACAAAATACAGGACTATGTAGCACTTTAAAGACTAACAAGATGGTTTATTAGGTGAAGAGCTTTCGTGGGCCAGACCCGCTTCCTCAGATCAAATAGTGGAAGAAAATAGTCACATATATATATGGTTGTGACTATTGGTTGTAACTATTTTCTTCTACTATTTGATCTGAGGAAGTGGGTCTGGCCCACGAAAGCTCATCACCTAATAAACCATCTTGTTAGTCTTTAAAGTGATTCAGAAAGTAGTTAGCACCTTCATTGATAAAGGTTCCACCACCCCATATCTTGATTAAGTCCATAATTAATTGAATTGAATTTGCATATGTATTGTAATTCCTAAGTAAAGCATCCAAGAAGGGTCCCAGCATCATTGTCCAGTGGCCACATGGTAGGATCAACCAGAGCCTCTCATCCCAGGCTTACAGGAAAAACAAGTCCATTTACAAGTCATTGTTTTCTTGGCAATGGGCCATCAACACCCTGAAGTACCATTAATGGCCCTCACTTAGCATGACTGCTTTAATGACGCAGGTTTACACTCCATATTTCTAACTCCAAATACAGGAATGATACATGCATACAAATGGGATAATCATATTCAGTAGATTACAGGTTTTCCAATGATACCTTTCATGAGCGCATTTAAGCATATTTCAGTTATGTCCTTTTCATATTCATCAGCATATTTTTATAACACATATGGAATGTCCCATCACAGGGAGGAAGGAATCATATGTAGCCACACGGCAAAACAACCACAACAAACCCAGATTTTGTCACAGGGAAACCTTTCATCAAACAAAACATTTTGCTTCAGGTTTGACCTTTTCAAGGAGATTTCAGACCGACACATCAAAATGGCTTGCCATTTGGGGAATTTCCAGACGATTGATTGGTTGTGGTTTTGTTTTGACGGGAACGGGTGGGAGAAATCGACAGAAATTCCTGGCACGTATTTGATGTCACTGAATGTGCATTTTTCACTAAAATAAAAATTAGGGATGAAAAATGTTCCCCAGCTCTGATCTTCAGGCCTGTTGACTGGCCAAAGATGTAGGCTATAAAAAGGCATTATTCGGCCTTCTAAGAAGGGGATCTGGCACAGTCTGCCTGACCTCTCTCCAAACCCCACTACTTACGCTCTGAGGGAATGATGCATTTATAAAGAAAGCTAGTTAGACACGTGTCTGCCTTCCAGTAAGGGAGTGGTCTCATTGACTCCACAAAGGGGGACTTTAGCCACCAAGGCTGAGGCCAGGTCTGCACTAAAAGGGAAAGTCGAATCAAGATACACAACTCCAGCTACGTTAATTACATAGCTGGAGTCAACATCCCTTGTCTGGAGTGTCCCCGCCATGTCCACAGTGGGAGGCCAATGGGAGCAAACACTCCCGTCAGCTTCCCTTACTCCTCACCTCTGAGTAGGGGAGCATCCTCTGAGTTTGATTTAGAGAGTCTTAACTAGACTTGCTAAATCGAATGCCAGAAGATCAATTGCGACATTTCTGTTTAGTGAAGACATGGCCTAAGTTTTTCAGAGCTGCCTTGGGCATTTAGATTGCTGCGTCTAACTCTGGGGTGGGCAACCTGCAGCCTCCACACAGCCCAGAAGGCTAATCTACTGGCGGGCTGGGAGAACATTTATGTTGGCTGTCCGCCGGCACAGCCTCCTACAGCTCCTAGCGGCTGGAGTTCACCGCTCCCGGCCAATGGAAGCTGTGGGACATGGAACAGGCTGCAGGGACATGCTGGTTGCTGCTTCACTCAGATCCCATTGGTCAGGAACAGTGAATAACGACCACAGGGAGCTGCGGGAAACCATGCCTGTGGACGGTCAACATAAACAAATTGTCTCATGGCCCTCCAGCAGATTACCCTGACAGGCTGCATGCGGCCTGTGGGTCACAGGTTCCCCACGACTGACTCTAACGCCGCTAGGGCAGCTTTGGGAATCTCTGCTAAATCCACAGTAGGACAGCTGTCCCTCAATACCAGCCCTGACACGTGGGCGAGTTCCGAAGAGTTTCCAGAGTCGACAGCTCTCTTCTAGGGCCCTTCCCTGCCTGTCGCCCCGGTGCATAGGGGCATGCGGAATCCGTGCTGTGCCCAGATGTCCAAGTGCTGATGGAGAATGACAGTTGCACCTCTGGTTCTTGGCACAGATCCCGTATTGCCATGCTGCCGTGGAGCTGCTACATTTTCAGTAACGTGGGGCCTACGCCAGTGACTATCCCGTGACATTTTAGGGGCCTGGCACCACACTGGGTGGGCCCTGGGGTGTAGCACACAAGGGTTATGTTTCCAGGATCTCTCAAAGGGGGTTGTCTTGTTATTGCATCTCTGGGGATCTGGTGTCTTTATCTCCGCGTGCTGTCATCGTGCCAGCTCCAGAAGCTTATTCGTATTCTGGAAGCGAGGAAGCCATCTGCTGCCATGTCAGAGGCCTCTCCTGCTGGGATCACCTGGATGGATGGTTTGTGCCCTGCTCCGGCACAGAGATAAGAACTGCTTGGTCGCTCGACCCATGTGAGGTTGGTTCTGGGGAAGGGCACAGGGGCAGGGGTGAATTAGATGAAGAAATGGACAGCTCATTATATTGCTTTAGCTCTTTCTTTCTTTCTTTCTTTCTTTCTTTCTTTCTTTCTTTCTTTCTTTCTTTCTTTCTTTCTTTCTTTCTTTCTTTCTTTCTTTCTTTCTTTCTTTCTTTCTTTCTTTCTTTCTTTCTTTCCCTTGCCTGGCTGGGGCTGTATAAGTACCTTCAATAGAGTCTGCCATTCTGATGGAAAGACCCTCCACCATTACTGTATTTTGATTTTGGCTGCCCCTTGGCAATTAACGCAGATGCTTTAGCTACCATGGCTATTGACCGTGTTGCCTAGCTACTGAGCTAAGCTAATGTGGGAACTCTGAATCGGGGACCTACTCTTGGTGAAGCAAGTCCCACTGCCCTCTCCCAGCCTGCTCTGCTCTGCCACCCTCTCCCACCCTGCCCCACCGCCCTCTCCCAGCTCACTCCACCCCGCCACCCTCTCCCAGCCTGCCCCACCGCCCTCTCCCAGCCTGCTCTGCTCTGCCACCCTCTCCCACCCTGCCCCACCACCCTCTCCCAGCTCACTCCATCCCGCCGCCCTCTCCCAGCCTGCCCCACCGCCCTCTCCCAGCTCACCCCACCCCGCCACCCTCTCCCAGCCTGCTCTGCTCTGTCACCCTCTCCCACCCTGCCCCACCACCCTCTCCCAGCTCACTCCATCCCGCCGCCCTCTCCCAGCCTGCCCCACCGCCCTCTCCCAGCTCACTCCATCCCGCCGCCCTCTCCCACCCTGCCCCACCACCCACTCCCAGCTCACTCCATCCCGCCGCCCTCTCCCACCCTGCCCCACCACCCTCTCCCAGCTCGCTCCGCCCCACTGTCCTCTCCCAGCCCACTCCGCCACTCTCTCTTAGCCCGCTCTGCCGCCTTCTCCCAGCCCACTCCGCTCCACTGCCCTCTCCCAACCCGCTCGGCCCCGCTGCCCGCTCCCAACTGAGAAGGGAAGCGGCATAACCTAGTCCCAGCCCACCCCCCACCCCCAAACCCTGCATCCCTCGGGAGCACAGTAGGCTGGAGACGGGGCGTGCTGCTTCCTGCTGTCACGGCGAAGAGGAGTGACCTGGCCAGGAGACGGCGATGGAGCAGAGCAGACTGATGTGTCACTCAGCTTCACGTGGCTCCCGCTGCTGTGGGGAGTGGGGTGAAGCCGGATCTGCTGCCAGCCTGAGGCCCCTCGCCCCAGGTAATCCCCTGGGCTCCACAGCTAATGTCACTATGGGGGATCATCCCATCCATAGGACGGGTGAGGTGGTCACCCTGGGGGCCCTCAACGTGCAGGGTCTGGCGCGGCCACCCCGAACCATCCAATGGTGCAGCCCGTCCCTCTCACCAAGGGAGCCGCTGGCAGATGCAGGATGGGAACGTGGGTCTTTTAAGTCTCAGCCCAGTGCAGTCACACACGGCCAGTCTTCCTCCTTTCACACCACCTTTGAGCTTTCTGCTAAATACAAGTGGCACCTCTGGCAAAGACCACGGATGTTGCTGGCAGAGCGCCCTGGGAGCGGGGCATTCTGGGAGTCCAGCGGGGCCAATGGCCGGGGGATTGGTGGGGGCTGAGAAGCCCTAGCTGGACCGGCCGCAGGGAACCCAAGTCAGGACGATGGCAGGGGGCTGGGGCCAGGAAGCTGCAGATGGGAGCCCCAGTTGGGAAGGAACCAGTGGAAGTGGAGCCAGTGGTCGGGAACCCCGCTGGATGGGGGCGGAGTCTGTGGAGCTGGTGTGGAACCAGCAGCCAGCAGGGGAACATTTAGTCCCCTAGACTATCAACATACCTGGTTTGGGACCACTCCGGTCCCAAAGGTGGGAGACCAAGGAGGTCCAAGTTGCTTCAATTCCAAAGCAGCCCTGAGTTCAATGGCTGTCAGCACAATGTGGACCCAGACCCCAAAGATAGAGGGTCTCTCAATTGGGCTCAAAGCCCATTACAATGAAAAATGGGCCCAGCTTTCCAAGGCTTTGGGGTGAGCGCATTTTTAATCAATAAACCAGATCCTCAACAGCTGTTGGTGTGGGCTGCTGCTCTAGCAGAACCAGTAAGCAAAAGCCAATAAGGGTGACACTTCCTGGTTAACCATTCACATCCCGAGCAGGCAGCTGCGTAGCCGCCTTAGCAAAAACATTTCTGGGCAAAAACATTTCACGTTTCTATGACATTTTTGTGACATTTTCCCCTGTGTGTTGACCAATTGTAGAAGTGGGAGAACGTTTCAAATGTCCATGACATTTCAAAAATTGATGAACAACCTCTCCAGCTCTCCCCCATCACCAGAAACAAACTCACCACCACCCTGAAGCGGGCTTCGGAGGGATGCTGACATTTTAGGCAATTTCCCCCCAACGCTGCATGCCTCAAAGCAAGTAGCCACGGGCCTGTTTACACCTCCTGACCTCTAGAAACCTGTGTTTACTTGTCCAATGGCATCAGAAGGGGACAATGAGTCCAGAGAGACGATGAAATGCCCAATGTGCAACATCTTAGAAGTACCCTAGGTAGAACTCTCACCAGTCAAATTGTCCAATGTAATTGCTGCCCCTTTGAGAATCAAGAACTACAAAGCCTCAGGGCATGCTGGGAATTGTAGTCTTTCTATGGAGATCTCACAGGTAGAGAGAGAGTGGAGAAGACGACTATGAAGAAACAGCAGTAAAGAACCGCACTCCCTAGCATCCATGAAGTTCTGTGGCTCTTAGCACTAAAAAGAAAAGGCCAAACAGTGATCACTGGGCCAGATTCTGATTTCAGCTGCCTGTGCGTTGTTGGGGTAACAAATTGGCGCCAGGGGACCATCCTAGCGCTAACCTGCATTAAGATCCAAACTGGCCCCTTTAGGATCTATCTCGTCATGAAGAAACATTCAAAATGATGGCTGTCACCATTCTTTCAGCGTGTTTAATCAATTTTGCATGAGGGTTTTTTGAATACCGAGCATGGTATTGAAGCAGCTGATAAGCAGTGTGCACGAAACTAGTGGATACAGCATTTGTAAATTGATTGCAGTGAAGTGGCATTGGCTTCCAAGAGCTGTAGCCAGCAGCTTTGTGCTTCACCCTACAGAGGCTTAACGCCGAAGTATCCCTACCGAAGTCACAAAAGTGTCTCCCAATTCCCACCAGCACGAGTGAGCCCTGAACCTGGCTCACTGTGCTTTGCCATTTATTGGTTCTTTGGGGGAGGGAGGAATGCAAACTTTGGGAGAACATCTGCCATCCTTTATCCATTGTTTTATACAGAGCTGATTGACTTCTGCTGTATTTCTAAATTCCTGGGCCTGGTTCTTCCCTATTGCACAGGGTGCTGAGTATAAAGACATTAAAGATTCATAGAATCCCAGGGTTGGCAGACCTCAGGAGTCATCAAGTCCAGCCCCCTGCTCAAAGCAGGACCAATCCCAACTCAATCAACCTGGCCAGGGCTTGATAAAGTCAGAATTTAAAACCCTCCAAGGATGGAGATTCCACCCCCTCCCTAGGGAACCCATCCCAGTGCTTCACCCCCCCACCTAGCGGAATAGTTTTTCCTAATATCCAACCTAGACCTCCCCCACTGCAACTTAAGACCATTGCTCCTTGTTCTGTCAACACTGAGAACAGCCTCTCTCCATCCTCTTTGGAACCCACTTTTAGGCAGTCGAAGGCTGCTATCAAATGCCCCCTCGGTCCTCTCTTCTGCAGACTAAACAAGCCCAAATCCCTCAGCCTCTCCTCGTAGATCATATGCTCCAGCCTCCTCATCATTTTGGTTGCCCCCTGCTGGACTTTCTCCAGTGTGTCCACATCCATTATATAGTGGGGGCCCAGAACTGGACACAATACTCCAGATGTGGCCTTACCAGTGCCGAATAAAGGGGAACAACTTCTCTAGATCTGCTGGCAATGCTCCTCCTAATGCACCCCAATATGCCATTAGCCTTCTTGGCTACAAGGGCACCCTGTTGACTCATATCCAGCTTCTCATCCACTGGAATCCCCAGGTCCTTTTCTGCAGAACTGCTGCTTAGCCAGTCGGTCCCCAGCCTGTAACAATGTTTGGGATTCTTCCATCCCAAGGCCATCGTTGAACCTCATCCGATTTCTTTTTTGCTGGCGCTGAGATGCCCTGGAGTGAGGCCCGGATGTGGCACCGATAGTCCCAGACCTATCTACATGTGGGTGGAGGGGGGAACACTATGCGCAGTGGGGCAATTGGTTCCATTCAGGCAGCACGATACCCGAGACTCAAATGGCGCCATAATTAGATGCTCTTTTGTCCTGTGGCTCTACGCTGGGGACACCAGCCCGTGTGGCTTTGCTGCTGCTTGGCGGGGAGAACCAAGCCCAGTGTCCCAGGTCACAGCAACTGCCCCATATCCCCTCTCTGTGTCCAGCAAGGGCAGCCACTCTTGGCTCCAGGCGCTTTGTTTGTCACCCCTCCAGGGTATGGGGATGTGTCTTGCTGTCTCCCTCTGAACTGGCGTATTTCCAGTCTATGCAGTCCCTGTCTTCATTACCTGATTCCCAAGGTCTAAACAGTCTCCTCGTCTCTCCTCCAAGGCAGTTGCTGCCCGGTTTCAGTGACCACCCAGCTCTTCCTAAGCAAGTACCTTTATTCTTAAGGTAAGAGCAGTGCCGAGAAAACCTAGAAAACAATGAAAGAAGCTGCACATGTCTGGAGATCACACACACACACACTCCCAACCCCAACAAGGGCTCTGGCTGCTGTTTAGTTCTTCATATCGCACCCGGAGCTTCTCCTGAGCCTCAAGGCCATCGGGGTTTCACCTCAGAACAAGGACCCAAGTCTTGTGGGGCTTCTGTGGGCACAAGACCTTCCAGCACTGCCCTGCAGATGGGAGCCTGCCTTGGGCTTGAGTACATTTGCCTAACCCCTCCCAATTAATCTTAGGCCTGGGGGGGCTGTTGTCCCCCTCCTCCCTAGGATTCCATGCAACCCCTCAAGAGTGCAGAGATATTCACATGTTTAATACAATGAACTCACAAAACACTTACACTTAATCCAGGAAGGCTTGTGCAGGAACATAAGAATGGCCACACTGAGTCAGACCAAATGTCCATCTAGCCCAGTATCCTGTCTGCCGACAGTGGCCAATGCCAGGTGCCCCAGAGGGAATGAATTGAACAGGTAATGAGCAAGCGATCTCTCTCCTGCCATCCATCTCCACCCTCGGACAAACAGAGGCCAGGGACACTATTCCTTACCCATCTTGGCTAGTATCCATTGATGGCCCTAGCCTCCATGAATTTATCTAGCTCTCTTTTAAACCCTGTTCTAGTCCTAGCCTTCACAACCTCCTCAGGCAAGGAGTTCCACAGATTGACTATACGCTGTGTGAAGAAAAACGTCCTTTTATTTGTTTAAAACCTGCTGCCCATTAGTTTCATTTGGTGGCCCCTAGTTCTTATATTATGGGAACAAGTAAATAACTTTTCCTTATTCACTTTCTCCACACCACTCATGATTTTATAGACCTCTATCCTATCCCCCCTTAGTCTCCTCTTTTCCAAGCTGAAAAGTCCCAGTCTCTTTAATCGCTCCCCATATGGGACCCGTTCCAAACCCCTCATCATTTTAGTTGCCCTTCTCTGAACCTTTTCTAATGCCGGTATATCTTTTTTGAGATGAGGAGAGCACATCTGTACGCAGAATTCCAGATGTGGGAGCACCATGGATTTATATAAGGGAGATTGTGAACCTGTCACACCCTGGTTTTAATCTGCTGCCATACAGTCACCTTTCTAGCCTCAGGGAGGGGGGCGTTGTGTCGTGTGATGTATGCTGGGAATGTACTGCCCGATCGTCGCGGCATGTGGCTTTCTGCTATTTTCTCCATCAAGGGCTCAGGCAGATTTTGTCTTGGCGTTTTTCTTGGCTTGTCGTTACATTTAATTATTTTTTTTAAAGACACCAATTAGATTAATCCATCTCTAAATTAGTTTGTGGCTTGGTGTGGAAACCTGATCGCCAGATCCTAGGCACAAGGGGAAACAAACAAGGACTCATGGCTTTAGTTTGTATCCTTTGTTGTTGTGTGCATCACGCGTGTGTGTGTGTTTGAGTACGCATACAGGTATACGGTGGTTTGGAGGCAGGGTCTGTGTGCGGTTATGTGCCTATGTTTGTGGGCATTATAGATGAATGCATCCTTCTGCGGGTGTAAGTCTATGTGTGGGGCTAGATGTGTATGTGTGTGATCGGCAGTGTGTGTGTGTGTGTGTGTGTGCGCGCTGTGTGTGAATGTGGGGGATGCACACACGTGCATGCTGTACAAGCCCAGGCACGTATGCACAGTTTGCAAATGTGGGTGCTGTCTTGGTGCATACTTTGGGGTACACGTGGGCATGCGTGTGAGACGCTGTGTGCCTGCAGTTGTGTGCCTGCTGTTGTGTGCATGCGCAGCTACATTTCTGCAATACAAACCAGAATGACTGGGCTAAAATGACACCCCCTCCCCCCGGGGGCCAGGCCTGCCCTAGTGAGTGCATTGCTGTTACACCAGGGATGAATTTGGCTCCAGAATTTGTAACCAAACCAAACTCAGCTTTTAACCCCACTCGGGCCCATGCAGCCGGCTTGCCCTCCTCCCGCCACCTTCACCAGGCAACGCGTCGGGCTAGGCCTGCACCTGTTCCCATTTCAGTCAGTCAGCAGCAGGCGCTATATTCAGTGCTGACTGACAACCGGCATCGCCGCGGGTTGCATGGGGTGCCAGATCAGCACAGGCGCAGCCCTGTCCACTGCAGCGTAGCCAGGCTGGGCTTTAAATCGGCAAATGTGTATCGAAGGGAGCACAAACCAGTCCGCCTGACGCTGTGAGGATGCTACCCTCAGCCCGGATGCAGCCGCTTTACACAGCTCCGGTGGCACAAGCAGCCGGATGCCACCATCCCACGCTATTATATTGCAGTAGCACCAGGGCCCCGGACGAGATCAGCTCCCCGTGTGCTAGGGGCTGTACAAAAACCTTGGAAGCGACAGGCCCTGCCTTGAACAGCTTACCGTCTAAATAGATGAGCCAGGCGCGGGAAGGAAGGGGAAAGAGGCAAAATGACTTAGCCAAGGTCACACAGCAGCTCAGTGGCAGAGCTGGGAATGAACTCAGCTAATACACCACACTGCCTCCCTTGGAGAGCTCCCCGTGGCTAGCCTCATGTGGCATAGAGGTGCCATTGTGGCTCCTATGCTTCCTCTCTGACAGCCTAATAGAGAGGATGCTCCATGGGGAAGGCAGGTTATTAGGAAAAACTATTTCCCTAAGGCAGGACTATGCAGCACTTTAAAGACTAACAGGATGGTTTATTAAACCATCCTGTTAGTCTTTAAAGTGCTGCATAGTCCTGTCTTTTGTTTCAGCAAGACCAGACTAACATGGCTGCATCTCTATTACTATTTCTCTAGGCGGGTGGGGAAGCACTGGGATGGGTTCCCTAGGGAAAGGGTGGAGTCTCCGTCCCTAGAGGTGTTTAAGTCTCAGCTTGACAGAGCCCTGGCTGGGTTGATTGAGCTGGGTTGGTCCTGCCTTGGGCAGGGGGCTGGTCTTGATGACTCCTGAGGTCTCTTCCAGCCCTGGGATTCTATGAGTCTAACTTCTACCTGCTGGAAGGTCTGTGTGTGTGTGTCCGTCTGTGCAAGTTCATTTCAGCAAAGCAGCTTTTGGCTTTTATTTGCGTTGGCAACGAGCCACGCGGCCAGGTTCTGTGCTTCCCTGTCCCGTCGCTGGTGAGCGGAGAAGCCGCCTGCCCGCCTACACCCCGGTACAGAGAGGCAACTTAGCCACAGCTGAGGAATTCAATTTGTTCTCTGTGTTGTGCTTTATGGATGTATTTGAGTTTTCCAGTGAGCAAGCGGCTCCTTGTCTAATCTGCTTTCGTTCCCCGACGCTTGCCTCCGAGGGGCGGCAGGCCGACAGCGTGCCGCGCCAGGGTGGTGACGGAGGATGGCGGCTCGCTCTCTTCCCGGGGACACACGCTCGGCTTGGCGCACCCAGGTAACTGTATCCGGATAATACACGCTGCGCCGGGAGCAGGCCGGGCGTGATTAAGAACAGGCCGTCATCCCCTCTTGCCGAGCGAGGAGTCGCGTCATCCGCCTTTATGGTGAGTGATGGGTTCGTTTGGGGGTTAACGCTCCAGCAAACTGGCCGCTGTGCTGTGAAATGACAGCCTTGTGTCTGTGGTAAACAAGCGTTGCCGGCGGCTGCCGCTGGGTCGGCTTCCTGCCGCGGGCAGAGCGCGGCAAGAGCAGCAGTGGCTTGCGCGCCTCTGTTTGACCCAAACGGTTCCACACACACACAACACGAGCCGGCGCCTTGGGCAATTTGATTTCACAGCGTGGGCCAAGACTCGGAGATTTCCCTGCCGCTGTTGCAGGTGAGCAGTGCAGAAGCCAGGCTAATACGCCGAGATCGGGGCTCTCGGTCTGTTTGGGGCAGCAAACCCCTTTTCCATCACCGGGCCTGTGTGCACAGACTGCTTGGGATGCGGCTGCCCAGTTGGCCTACACCAGAGGTGGGGGGGGACCTTTTTTGGGTTGGGGGCTGCTGACCCACCGAAAAATCAGTCGGGGGCTGCAGACAAGTGAGAAGCAAAAAAGAAAAACCCAACCCTCATGGGCGTGATCCCCGACTGAAGAGAAAGACACTCCCCGCATTCCCCGCACACACCAGAGCCGGGGAGCCTAGTAGATTTTGTGTGCTCCAGCCCCACAGTGAAACAGTGGGAGAAGGGGGCTGGAGCACCCCGGTGCTGGGATGGGGAGCCCTGAACCTTGGGGGCTGGATTCAGGGGGGCTTATCTGGCCCCCGAGCCTTAGGTTCCCCACCCCGGTCTACCCACTCAGTCACTTCATGCTCAAGGGGAGGCCCCAGCGCTCCAGATGTGCTGCTAATGAGCAGACTCCCCAGGCATGTGGCTCTGTCACTCATCCAGCAAGGGGTTGGAGGGATTTAAGGTGTGAAGATGGACGCTGGTTTTTTAAGTCTCTAGCAGGAAGCTTTACCAAAAGGGGGCTAGAGATGGCACAGGACAGACGCTCTTCAATGACCCGAGGGATTAAGGAAGGCACCTCCCCCCCCCCCATGCACACAGCTGCAGAACATCTGTACCCCACGGAATTCCTCTTAGATTTCAGAGGGACTTAACTGCTTGAGCGTAAAAAAAGTCCACGTTGAACAATTATATTCCTCTGCCCAAAATCCCACAGGCGGGGTCAGCTGGGTGTAACGAGCCAGACCCTCCTCTGGTGGAACTCCATTAACCTTATGGGTCTGATTACACCAGCAGAGCACCTCTTCCCTCCTGGACTGGACAAACACGCGGAGTAACGGCGGGATGCGGTTCAAGCACGTTTGTCGCTGGGGGGGGTGGCGTCTCACGGGCAGCCGAAGCGGCTCCTCTGTCGGGCTCGCTCTCCGGCAGCCAAGCGCCAATGAAAAGTCGCTTTCCTGCGACACAGAACAAGGAAAATGGGGGACGCAACAGCAATGGGTCAGTGTTGCCTCACACAAAGGGGGTGAAAGCTACTGAGCCACACCCCCCTCTTCTAGCAGCAGCCTGAGTCTTCTGTTAACTATTAGGGGCTGTGCTGCCCGGGCGGTTGCTCCCCAGAGCTAGCCGCAGCAGGGGCTGTGCTGGCCGCAGGGCAGCTCCCCAGGGTTGGCCATGGTGCGGTCCTGTCTGCCAGGGTGGAAGGTGGGAAGCTGACCTCCACCTCTGCCCACTGCTGGCCCAATGAGGCTGTAGCTGTCCCGCTCCCCAGCTCTGGATAGCCAGCATGAAAATGGAGGAGGCTAGGGCGGAGCTGACTAGCAAAACCTTGGACTGGAACCCTGCGGGCAAAAGGCAACAAGCTGGGCCACGGATAACACGGACACGCACAACGGCTATCGAATGACACGGGAGGAAGCTAAGGCAGCAGCAGGAGGAAGGGCATGGGCACAGCCTTCCCAAAACTGCCTACACACCCCACCGCCGAAGGCTGGGGCTGCTGCCTGGGCAAGCTAGGGCCACAGTGCAGCAGCCCGGCTTGCCCTGCTGCCAGGGAGGGATGGGGCTGTGGCCGCAACATGGCAGCCACGGCCCACCACGTAGCCAGGAACGATGAGGTTGGGGATGGGGCAGGACTTGGTTCCAGGGGCGGGACTTGGGCGGAAGGGGCGGGGCTGGGATTTCCCTTCCCCTGCTGGGCTTTCACCCACTGCCCGTGAGGAAGGGCGAAGATGGAAGGCGGTGGTGGTGGCGGAAGCAATGTGGTCGGCATGGAATAGGCAGGGACGAGAGCGTGCGAGCGTGATCCCAGCTGAGATCGGGGGCCCATTGTGCCCGGGGCTGTACAGCCACACAGGGCGTCTGACACTGGAGCCAGAGATGGAGAGATACCCAAGCTAGCTTTGACCTAACCCAGGCACCAGCCGCTTGAGTCTGTTCCCAGGCCCCCAGCGCGGAGCGAGTTAGACCCAGCTCCCAGCGCTGCGCTCACACCGCCTGAGGGACCCCCAGTCAGAGACGGAGGCTGCCCCCAAGCGTTTGCAGCCTCGGCGGGGAGGGAGAGGAGACAGAACGGTGAGAAGGTGAAGTGACTTGCCCAGGGCTCTGCCCAACACGGACCAGCCCCTCTTGCCAACGGAGGTGTTACAAAATCACCGCCCAAGCAGGGCGGATGTCAAGAGCCGCAGGGTGACTGACAACGGCGAGGCAAACGCAGCGGGGATACTGCTGGGCCCGAGGCCGGTTCCTCAGCTGCAGCAGACAACGGCGCTACTTACACCAGCTGGCTGCCTGGCTGCTTGTTCCAGGGACTGGCTGGGGATCACCGTCGTCACACACACGAGCCGTCCCCTGCAGGGAAAGGAAAAGCAGGGGCAGAGTTTACTAAGGAGGAAAGGCCTGGTTAGCTGTTGCCTGGGCATGGATCAGCATCCATGGGCCAAGGGCTATATTCCATCAGCCCCACGGAGCTCAACTGGGAGCAGAAACGGGCCCATCAAGTCACTTTCCAGCTGTGCCTCTGCTACACCACAACAATGCTCAGGTCTTTCGGGAGAGGGGTCTGAGGTGTAGGGAGTGCGGAGGGGCTCAGGGCAGGGGGCTGGAGGTGTAGGGAGTGTAGGAGCTGCCAGGGGCCACAATGCCTGCGTGACGGCTCCCTGGAGCTGGCTGCAGCAGAGGCCGGGAAGGACCGTGCTGGCTGTGGGGCAGCTCCGCAGGGCTAGCCATGGCAATCCCCTGGGCTGGCTGTGGTGGGCACCTCACTGCCTGGGTAGTGGGTGGGAAGTTTACTTCCACCCGTGCCCCCTGCAGGGGTTATAGCTGTCCCACCCCCCATCTCTGGCCCCTTGTTGTCCCCTGTGGTCATTACACAGTATAAATATCCCTAACAGCTCCCTTTCTATGCTATGGAACACAATAATATTCGAGGCACATCCCATTGTCCTGGCACAACCAAACGCTGATCTTGATTTAAGGTACGAGAAGAGGAAGTTCCAGTCCAAATATGGTTGTCCTAGCAACACTCCAGTCATCTGAAGAAGTGGGCTGTGCCCAGGAAAGCTCATGAAGCCATCTACACGTTTTGTTCGTCTTTAAAGTGCTACCGGACCATTTGTTGGTTTTTAAATTTTTCCATTTAGGAGTTCTTGAACAAACAGACGGATGGACAGGCTCATTCTTTCTCTGACAAAACCCTCTCCAAAATATCACAGTGCTAGGTGCTGTACAAACCCAAAAGAAACACACACACCCCATCTTTCTTCATTTCCCAGGTGACATTTCCCCATCCACAAAATGAGAAGGAAGCTGGGGAAATTCCTCGCTTCCCAAAGAGACATTCTGTTGGACATTGGACATTAGGCCAAATTCCCCTCTGCCGTACACTCACCTTTGCGTCTGTCTGTCTGGGGGTTCAGCCTGCCACCCATCACCAGAGAATCTGGGCAACTTCCATGGCAAATCAACAGTGAAGTCACTGAGTCTGGTTTCATGGTGTCTTTGGCAGTAAAACTTATAGAATCATAGAACCATAGAGCTGGAAGAGACCTCAGAAGGTCATCGAGTCCAGCCCCCTGCTCTAGGCAGGACCAATCCCAACTAAATCAACCCAGCCAGGGCTTTGTCAAGCCGAGACTTAAACACCTCTAGGGATGGAGACTCCACTACTTCCCTAGGTAACCTATTCCAGTGCTTCACCACCCGCCTAGTGAAATAGTTTTTCCTAATATCCAACCTGGACCTCTCCCACTGCAACTTGAGACCATTGCTGCTTGTTCCACCATCTGTCACTACTGAGAACAGCCTCTCTCCAGCCTCTTTGGCACCTCCCTTCAGGAAGTTGAAGGCTGCTCTCAAATCCCCCCTCACTCTTTACTTCTGCAGACTAAACAGACCCAAGTCCCTCAGCCTCTCCTCGCAGGTCATGCGCTCCAGCCCCCTAAGCATTTTGGTTGCCCTCCACTGGACCCTCTCCAATGCGTCCACGTCCTTCCTGTATTGGGGGGCCCAGAACTGGACACAATACTCCAGATGTGGCCTCACCAGAGCCGAATAAAGAGGAATAATGACATCTCTGGGTCTGCTGGCAATGCTCCTCCTAATGCAACCTACTATGCCATTAGCCTTCTTGGCTACAAGGGCACACTGTTGACTCATATCCAGCTTCTCATCCACTGTAATCCCCAGGTCCTTTTCTGCAGAACTACTACTTAACTGGTCGGTCCCCAGCCTGTAACAACGCTTGGGATTCTTCCGTCCCAAGTGCAGGACTCTGCACCTGTCCTTGTTGAACCTCATCAGATTTCTTGTGGCCCAATCCTCCAATTTGTCTAAGTCACTCTGGACCTTATCCCTGCCCTCAAGCATAACTTCACCTGGATTCCAGGGGTCTGTGGCAAACGGCCCCTGCCCAGACTTTCACAGCTTTTTCCTGCTCCCAGCTGGGCAAAGTGACGTGTCCCACCACTGGACCCTCCTCCCAAGAGCTACCAGCTCTCTGAGTCCACTGGGCCAGGGCTGCTAAACCTGGGCTTTTGAAATAGGACGAGAGCCATACATAAGGCTCCAGCAGTGCATGATAACCGAAAAGTTCCAAATGGGAGAGTCCATCAGGCTGTGAACTGAGCTGACTCTGACCGGCAGGGATGCCATTTGGGAGCATCGCCCGTGACAGATTTGGTGCGACAGCCACATTGCCCTGCCTGTTCACCCCGGCAGAGGTCAGCAAACTGTCAGCAGAGGCTGCGAAAGGGATCAGCTGCCTGGCTCAGCAACCCTGGAAGTCCCACCCGTAAATAGGTCAACCTTAGCGCGCCACCTGATCTCCTCCGGAAGGGTGTTCCACAGCTGGATTGCCTCCCCCAGGAATGGTCTGTCACCCCAGCATGCAGCACACCCACATCTGTCTGCCTGTCTGGGGGTTTAACCTGCCTCCCATCACTGCAGAATCGGGGCAGCTTCCATGGCAAAGCAACAGCGAAGTCACAAATGGGTTTCATAGAGTCTCCGGAACAGCTCCCTTTTCCGGGTCAGAACTCCGCTCCCGGTGGGGGAGGGACGAGACAGGGGTTGAATTGTGAGCAGATATGGGGAAGGCTCTCTGGAGGAGGAAGGCTTTGCAGTGTTTACACTGAGGCCCTGGCTATATCTGATCCACAGCGGGGGCCCCGAACGGAAAGGCTTCATCTCAGCTCAGGGTTGTGGTTTTTTCCTCCTGAGTTCTATGGGCCCTTTTAATTTACGGGCAGAACTTCTCCCTGGAAGAGAGATTAAAAGACTTGGACTTCTCAGCTTAGACAAGAGGAGACTAAGGGGGGTGGATATGATAGAAGTCTATAAAATCAAGACTGGTGTGAAAAAAGTGAATAAGGAAAAGTTATTTACTTATTCCCACAATGTAAGAACTATGGGTCACCAAATGAAATGAATAGGCAGCAGGTTTAAAACAAACAAAAGGAAGTTTTTCTTCACTCAGCGCACAGTCAACCTGTGGAACTCCTTGCCAGAGGATGCAGTGAAGGCTAGAACTTTAACAGAGATCAAAAAAGGTTATGTTTATCAGTGGCTATTAGCCAGGATGGGTAGGAATGGTGTCCCTAGCCTCTGTTTGTCTGGAAATGGATGACACAGGAGGGATCACGTGAGGATTCCCTGTTGTGATCTCTTCCTCTGGGGCATCTGGTGTTGGCCACTGTCAGCAGACAGGATACTGGGCTAGATGGACCTTTGGCTTGACCCAGTCTGGCCGTTCTTATGTTCTTTTCACCTTCAGCTCCCTTTCTGGCTAGCTGCTCAGCGCTCGGCCACAGAGGCGGTGGTGGGAGCAGGACGATAGCCCAGGGCCGCAGTCGGTCAGCACCGAGCTTTAACCCTAAGGCCATCCTGCCCTCGCCCGGTGCAGGCACTTCACGCAAGGAAAGGCAGGCCTCCGCTTCATGCAAACCTGGCTCAGGGTGGGACTGTGCGCTGAACCCACACAGGACTTTAGAATGACAGGCCCCTGTGCGTTAAGTAGCTTCAAACGCCTTGGCGAGGGGTGGACAAGGCCAGATCTGCACACCGGACTGCCGCTGCCTTGCCTTCGGGGAGCCATCCGTACGCGGGCAAGTGGAGCGGAGCGCGAGGGCAATTCTGAACTCTCCACCCGTTTGCACCAATTTACTCCCAGGCACACTGGAATAAATGACCCCATGAGACAAGGGTCCCTACCCCGAGGAGCTCGCCCTCTGAGCAGGCAACGGGACAAGTGGTCAGAGAGAGAGAGTTGTGGGGAGAGGCAGAAAGAAAGGAAACAACGTGGGTTCACACAATGAAAAGCTGGATACGAGTCAACAGTGTGCCCTTGTAGCCAAGAAGGCTAATGGCATATTGGGGTGCATTAGGAGGAGCATTGCCAGCAGATCCAGAGAAGTGATTATTCCCCTTTATTTGGCTCTGGTGAGGCCACATCTGGAATATTGTGTCCAGTTCTTAGCCCCGCACTATAGAAAGGATGTGGACGCATTGGAGAGGGTCCAGCGGAGGGCGACCAAAATGATTAGGGGGCTGGAGCACATGATCTATGAGGAGAGGCTGAGGGAGTTGGGTCTATTTAGTCTGCAGAAGAGAAGAGTGAGGGGGGATTTGAGAGCATCCTTCAACTTCCTGAAGGGAGGTGCCAAAGAGGATGGAGAGAGGCTGTTCTCAGTGGTGGCAGATGCAGAACAAGGAGCAATGGGCTCAAGTTGCAGTGGGGAAGGTCTAGATTGGATATTAGGAAAAATGATTTCCCTAGGCGGGTGGGGCAGCACTGGGATGGGTTCCCTGGGGGGGGGGGGGGGGTGGAATTTCCATCCCTGGAGGTTTTTAAGTCTCGGCTTCATCAAGCCCTGGCTGGGATGATTTAGTCGGGATTGGTCCTGCCTTGAGCAGGGGGCTGGACTTAGTGACTCCTGAGGTCTCTTCCAGCTCTAGGATTCTACAATAAGCTGTGGTCCCTGCATTTCAGTTGCCTTAAGTACCATTGCATAGCTACCCATGCTGGGCCACTAGGGGTGATGGAGATTCTGTAGCCAAAATATTTTTCATGGGACCCAAAACAAATTTTGTTTCCAGAATTGTCACTTTGCCAAAAATCCTCCAAAATGTCCATTTGGGGTTGATCCAAAGAAGTACATTTTTAGACCTGCCAGGGACCGGACAAATCTATTCCTCACCTCGCTCTCCTACCCGCCTGTCCAGGGCACTGTCTGTAGCCAGCCCACCCAGTCACTGGAATCCCTGTAGTTCTTCCCAGGGAACCGTGTCAAAGTCCTTGCAGCGCTTACAAGCTCTCCTTAAGCCAAAAGAAGCCAAAGAGCCTCTGGCTTATCTCCCCAGCTCACCTTTTCACAGCCAGTATCGACCCATTTATTCCGAACCCAGCATAAAATGCAGGCAGATCTGCTGCTGAGCAAAAGCCTCAGCCAGAGGGACTTCCCGCTCTCCAGGATTAAAGGCCAAGGCCCTGTGAAATCATTGGGATTACTCCCAGTGTCTCCAGCAGGATCAAACCCAAAGACCATCGCCCCTTCTACTTGCGAGGAGAGCAGGATTCCAGCTGGTTTGCACGGTCGCTCCTGTCTCACCTCTGTCTCACATTAGCTCGTTTGTTACTAAGGGGCCTTTTCAGAGTTGGGGGCCAAAGCTGTCTCCGGCCTGAGCAGGCAAGGTACGATGCAGGGAATTTGCCAGATCTGCGTTAAGCCCCCCATGGTGCCAGCCGCCCCAGAAATACCTCTGGTCAAGGAGGAGACAAAAATCCAGACAGTGCAATAAATAGGGGAAGAAATCATAAAACACTAGCCCTGGAAGGGACCTTGTGACAGGTCATCAGGTCCAGTCCCCTACGCTCACGGCAGGACCAAGCACCATCTAGATCATCCCTGACAGGTGTCTGTCTAACCTGCTCTTAACTATCTCCAGTGATGGAGATTCCACAACCTCCCTAGGCAACTTATTCCAGGCTACATCTACACTGGCATGATCTTGCGCAGAAACTTTAGCACAAGAGTTCTTGCGTTAAAGTAGTTGAGCCAGAGAGCGTCTACACTGCCATGTGCTTTTACACAAGAGCATCCTTGCCCGTGTAGACGCTCTCTCGCACAAGAAAGCTCTGGCGGCCATTTTAACCATCGGGCTTTCTTATGCAAGAAATTCATGTTGCCCGTCTGCACTGGCTTCTTGTGCAAGAACAGTTGTGCAAATGGGCTTATTCCTGAACGGGAGTGTCAGAATTCTGGCGCAAGAAGCCCTGATTTTATACCTTAGAACATCACTTTACTTGCACAAGAACACGCGGCCAGTGTAGACAGGCAGCAAGTGTTTGCACAAGAGCAGCTGCTTTTGCACAAGATCGCACCAGTGTAGACACAGCCCCAGTGTTTAACCACCTGGAGAGGCAGGAAGTTTTTCCTAATGTCCAACCTAAACCTCCCTTGCTGCAGTTTAAGCCCATTGCTTCTTGTCCTGTCCTCAGAGACCAAGAAGAATAATTTTTCTCTCTTCTCCTTGTAACACCCTTTCCGGTGCTTGTAGGTTTAATCACACAAAGGTGCCATAAAGTTAAACCATTCTCCTTGGGGGAGGGGAGGCATGTCCCTCGCCCCCTTTGCAAGGTGCAAGGGAGTGCATGGAAACTCCTCCTACCTCTGCTCTATGGAGGGGTGGCACCAGTTGTCCTGCAGACTGCTCCCTTCCACACTCCTCGCTCTCATCTGGCCAGCTCTTTCCAGCGGTCCCCAACGGGCACAACCCCAGCCCTCAATAACAGCCAGCTGCCCCGGGCCCCAGAGGCCTTCTGCCTCCCGCAGCGGCAGGCTCCAGCTTTCACCTGATGTTTGCTGCCTGGGCTGCGAACGAAGCGCCTCGCATGCAGCGAGTTGTGAGCGGAGGTTTGGCGGGCCCAGCGTGCGGTTCTGGAGCTGGAGCCAGAGAGATGGCTGGAGCTTGGAATTCAGGCTGCTTTGAGTGCTGGTTTGGAGACGGGTTTAGTGCCAGGTGCCGCAGGGATTTACACTAGTGGCATGACTTAGAGCAGCCCCCACGCCGCTCCAACTCCCTGCGCGCCAGCAGAGACTAAGGGAGCTGTAACTAGCTCCGTGACAGCCCCTCCCTTGCACCCAGGGAGGGCTGAGTCCCGGGAGAATGAAGATGAGAGAGTTGCTCCGAGTCCCATCGCTGCATCCGTGCAAATCCTAGTGCAGGTACACCAGGGGCGGGACAGGTTGCACTGGGAGTGTTAGGCGCCCCGAACCATCACTAAACTTATCTGCACTTGGTGGTTGGAATCAGGGTGAGTCCCCAAAGGAGACAAGGCCTAAAAAAGGGGGAGAGAGAAGCACTCACCTCCAAAGTGTCCGTCCCAAGCCAACTTCCATAAGGAGAGAGCAACGCTGGAGACAGAGACCCTCGGAGCACCTCAACAGACGGTTGGGGCCTCGTCCGCCACTGCCCGGCCCTGGTGGAGTCATTTCATAGAAACCTGGAATCCCAGGGCTGGAAGAGAACTCAGGAGTCACCAAGTCCAACCCCCTGCCCAAGGCAGGACCAACCCCAACGAAATCATCCCAGCCAGGGCTTTGTCAAGCTGGGACTTAAAAACCTCTAGGGATGGAGATTCCTTCCCCCACCCCCACCCTGTCGTTGGGTAACCCATCCCAGTGCTTCACCACCCTCCTAGTGAAATAGTTTTTCCCTAATATCCAACCTAGACCTCCCCCGCTGCAACTTGAGACCATCGCTCCTTGTTCTGCATCTGTCACTACTGAGAACAGCCTCTCTCCATCCTCTTTGGAACCCCCTTCAGGGAGTTGAAGGCTGCCCTCAAATCCCCCCTCGCTCTTCTCTTCTCTTCTCTTCTCTTCTCTTCTCTTCTCTTCTCTTCTCTTCTCTTCTCTTCTCTAGACTAAACAAACCCAAATCCCTCAGCCTCAACTTGTAATTCATGTGCTCCAGCCCCTCATCATTTTGGTTGCCCTCTGCTGGGCTCTCTCCAATGTGTCCACATCCTTTCTGTAGTGGGGGGCCCCCCAGAACTGGCCGCAATACTCCAGATGCAATTCCACCAGGGCGAGCGGAGGGCACGCTGCACGTGGCCATCAGAAGGCTCCTGCGCTTCCCTCCTGTGGGGACTGGGCAACATCTGGGGCACGGGGCAGGAAACCCGGGCAAGAGGTTTGTCCCACCTGCCTCCATGTCTCAGCTGGAGGGGCAGGCACGGAGCCTCGTCTCGCTGCACCGCTCCGGTGATGTGCTCTAGATGCAAATGGTGCCAAATGGGACGAGTAAAGAAAGGCTAATTGCAAAACTAAAGCAAAACCCCCTTACAGATTAATTTATCATTTTAATTAAGGCCTAATCAGAGGGAGCTGGCACTCCGGAGGGAGCGCATCAATCATTGCGTCAGAATCACTTCAGAGAAGGGGAAGGGAGGGGACCCAGAGAGCACCGCACTGCAAAGAGGCCGGCTGACTCTCTAACCAGTGCCACCCTGTGGCCCGGATTAGCCTATCCCAGCCGGCCGCAGGAGCACGGCCACGCCCCGTGGGACCCTTCGGAGATGCCCAGACACCAAGTGTGCCCCTCCCCTCCGGCGGGCTACGAGCCCCGCGCCGTGCTCAGGCTGCGGCGGAAGTGACCTGAGATGGAGGCTGGCTCTTTAGCTCCGACCGCAGAGACTCACGTGTTTCGCTCTGGAGGCCCCGGGGGCTGGCAAGCTGGTGCCACCAAACAGGCCGAAAAGAGCAAACTCCAAATGAAAAGCCGGGGCCGGATCCCAGCCTCAGCCTGGTGCCTGCAGAGTCAACGAGCCAGGGGTGACCTCCGTCATCGGGCTGGCTGACACTCTGTGGTGCTGGTCCCTTACGAGGGGGAGCCGCCAGGTCCGAACACGCACAGGGGCTGGGACTCACATATGACCCAGGTGTGGTGCATGCGTCACCAGTGCAGCTCCTCTGCTCAGCTCAGCCCAGACCTGGCGCATGCCCTGCGGCTCTCTGGCTATTGCAGGCTTGCTCCTCCCCCTGCTCCAGCACAGCCTGGCCTGCTGCCCCCCCTGCACAGGCCCTGTCGTAACCATGAGGGTGGGTCAGCAACCTGGGCACTAAGGTTAACTGTACCTAGCCAGGTAGCGGTCAGCCAATAGAAATGCAGGTAGGAATTTCAAACTGAGACAAAGGAATTTTTGGTTTTCCCTCCTTTGTCTCTAGTCAGTTTGCTCTCTAGATACGGAGGGGGAAGACAACATGTCTCTCCAAGAAAAAGACTCTTCAAAATGTGTAACGAGGGTAAAGTTTAGATAAATCCGTTAGGTTTTATCGTTTTCTGTCATGGGACTTTGGCTCTGATGTCTGTGCTGTTCGAAACGTTTTCTTCCCTCTTTTGTAACTGAGTTTTGAGCCCATGGGAAAATTCCCCCCGAGTTTATTAATTGGTGACGTTTTCCATCTAGTCATTATGCTTGCAACCGGAGTATTGTTTTCATAATATAAATTCTTTGGATTTTTTTTAATGAACCTGGTATTGGTTCAGTTCTGTGTCCTGGAAAATCTGTCTGTGGATCTGCATGCCTTTGACAGCAGCCTCAGCCTGCAGGTTCTATTTTCTCTTTCTTGCCCCTGGGGTTGGTTTCAAGCATCCACCCCTGTTTGTGGGTTCCAAAGCACTTGATGGTGGCAGCGGATTCCCCAAAATCTGGGAGTTTTTGTACCAAAGCCTGGAGAGATCAGGTTTTGGGGTACTTTTGCGGGCCCCCACTTCTGCATTTATAGTGCCAGAGTGGGGAAACAGCCTTGACAGGCCCCGATCCAGCTCCCTCTCGGGTTCAGCTCTGCCAAGGCCCCTCATTCCGCTCCTTTGGGAGCTTTTGTTTCTTCCAGGGCAGACAGAGCAAAATACTGGATGTAGCCAGCAAACTTCCTAATCCTTTCATCCGGCCTCATGCTCAGGGCTTTGCCCTCCCCTGCCTTGCCCCTTGAGGCTTCCTGCAGCTCCAGCGACCGCCTGGTTCAGCTGGATTTATGGCAGCACAAACTGGCTGGCACGTGGGCTGGGTCACAACAAGGATCTGTCACACACAGCTGTGCGAACTAGGAGTCCATCGCCCCGGAGGGCCACTAGGGCAGGTCACACACCTCGGCCATTCCCCACCCACACCAGACACCTCGGTCTTCCCTGGGCTCCTCCTGGGACTCACAGCAGGGGGACCCTCATCGGACTCAGATGTTTCGGTTTAATTGACATCGCTGGGGAGAGCATAGGGAGGGCGGGGGAAATGGCCTGTGTCTGCAGCAGGTGAAACGAGAAGACTGCGAGGTCCCTTCCAGCCGTAAACTCAACGAGCCTCTGAAAACTGGGCTGGCCGGTTGTCGTGTGGTTCGATTGTAAATCCGAGGGAAACCAGGACACTCCCGAGAGACTTAACCATTTCCTCATTAATTGCAAGCTTTAAGTAGTTAATGCAGTTGTTTAAGTTTGACAAGCTTTAAAAGAAAAACAATTACTGCCCGATTTCAACCTTACATCCTAGAAATTCCAAAACAAGGAGTACCGCACAAAACAATACAAAAGCAATTAGTAGAAGGTTTATTATATTACAATAACTAAGCCTAGTTCACTTACCCCTTAGCCACCTCCAGTACCAGGCAGGAGGCTCGTGGTCCCTTTGACTCCCACGCTTCGGGACGCCATGCACTGCGGTAGCCGGTGGGATAGGCCTTTTACTTCTACTTACAACGAGCAGGATCTTTGGGTCAGTCCTGCTCCCTCCCGACCATTGATTCTTACTAAGCCCATTTCATAGCAAAGCGAGACTTGGTCGTTCTAATAATATTTACCAATTGGTTACGTATTGGGTAAGATACCTCAAATGCCCAATGCCCTTATTTGGGGCACATCCTGCCCTCAGGATAACGATACTCGTGGTTAATAGTTTCATGGCTATAGCTTGAATTTTTGCTTGTCGGAAACTGGTGCCACAACAAGGTTCCTCCCGACGTCATGGGGGCGGTCTCTGTACCATGCTGTCTCTGCATGGCTGTGTAAAACGCATTCCTGCCTCTCAACGCTTCCCCCCAGACTTGCCTGCGATCTTAGGTGCACTAGACCTGAGACAGGCCTGGGTTTTGCTTGTTAGAGATCCACACTGTGGTCAAGGCCGACGTTGTTATTTTTGTCAAGGCAGGGCCGGTCCAGGCTCCCCGACACCGGTACAAAGGACTCCACAGGGCCGGCTGCTCGGTTCCACCACTGGGCCCAGGGAAAGGGGCCTATACGCTGCCACAGCCGAGCAAAGTGACCTGAGTTCAAACGGGAATCAGCTTTTCACTTGCAAAGTGGGACAACACTAGACCCCGTGGGCCAGAGTCAGAAGAAGTCAGCTCCCAGCGAGGCACCAAAAGCAGCATCTCGAAGAGAGCTTTTGGGCGCTGGCCCTGGGTGAATGCCTCAGGGTCCTGTTAATGCGGCACACAGCCATGCTACAGGCGGATAGCCTCAGAGACCAAACTGGGGTGCTGAGCCTCAGAGAGCCACCAGGACGGTCCTGTCCTCCGCCCTTGTTCCGTGCACTTTCTGCATGTGCGTGCGCACACAGTGCGGCTGGGCAGCGCCAGTGCACGCACGCGAGATGTTGTCTCATTTTCTACGTTGACAGGAAAGCGACGCCTTTTGCTAACACGCTGGGCCCCGTGTCTCAAAGACAGGAGTTCTTGTCTCCTCAAGTCTTCTTCAAGTCTCCTCAACTTCAGGCTGAACAAATTCCTGGCTCAGCCTCTCTTGGACAACGGTGCTGGAGCCAACGGCGCTGCATGCGCACGCCTGGGCATTTGAGGCAGTAACTCTACAGCTGGCATCTCCCATGTGTCTATGGCCTTGGGACCAACCAGGTCAGGAGCCTCCTCTTGTCAACCCCCCTGGTGGGACCCAGTGCTACCACCGCACCTCTGAGAAGTCCTCCTCAGGTCTTCACCTCCTCTTGGATGGACCATTGCAGCTTCCCCAGGGCCTCTCTGAGCTCCGGCTCTCAGCCATGGCCTAGTTTGGCCTTGCCTCTTGGTTCTCCCCACTGCCCAGGCACCTGCTTCCTTCCTGACCCCCACGGCACGATCGCCCTACTGCTGGCACAAGCCTTCTCCTCCACAGCTCCTGCTGCCGGGGCCAGGCCTCCGGTGCCATCCCAGCGTATTGCAGCATTGCAATCTCGGCGGAAACGCTCTCCCCACCTTCGTGCCGACGCGTCGCTCTCCCGCTGCTGGCGGGTGCAACTGCAGCACCATCGTTTAACCCTGCCAAGCGTTAGAACCGATCCAGTTTGTACGGGAGGGCGGTGGGGCGGGGCTGGACTCAACGCCAGATGGCGCCTCCTTCTGGCTGTTCTGGGGATTAGCTCTGCAGCCGCCCTGTGGCACTGCTTCCTCCTCCGCGGCAGCCCTCCCCTTACTCCCTTCCCTTCGGCCAGGCCACACAACGGTTCGCCTCTCAGGTTGGGCTTCCAAAGACTCTTCTGTCCAAGCAGACAGAGGCTGGCCTCATGCCCACAGACCCTCTCTCGCCAGCAGTGACCCAGGCAGCGCTCCCGTTCCCTGCCTGTAACAACACGGCGCCACCACAGCTGGCGGGGAACCCCCACCCACCCTCTACCCGGGGCTCTACTCTGGAGAACAGTTCAGGTCTGCAGCTCTCCCCCCGGATGCCCTACCAAGGTCCTTCTCCCCTACCTCCGGGATGGGGCAGGGGGCTGCAGGCTTCTTCCCTGCTGCCCACGTGTGCTTCCTTCTAATTAGCTTCCCCTCTGCAGCCTCACTGGCTGATTGGGCCCCCGTGGCCGAATGCCGCTGCAGCAGGCTCCATGCAGGAACTACCCCAACAAGTCCTTTCGCTTTGGGGAGGGGGCCAGATGCCCCCCAATCATGCCACACTGCAAAGCGGGGATGTTGCTGGCCCAGCAGAGAGCGGAGGGCAAAGAAGAGAGCAAATAGTCACTTCCCCAGCGAGCAAGAAGTGGTACCTGCTTTGTTCCTGGGCATTACCCCGTCCACCCCGACAGAGGGGAGTCGGAGGCAGCTGTCGCGGGCCTTGCATTTCTGTTGCTGGAGATTACCGAGGGCAGCCGAGAGCTCTCTGCTTTGAGTCTGGATCCCCCATCTCCGGCGCTGGCTTCCAAAGGACGTGCTGCCATTGATGCCCGCAAGCACGAGGGACGCCGGCTCTGGCCCATGTGTTCTCCCAGGGTTCTTTTGAATTAAGAAAAACAACAGAGGCCCCCGAATGTGAGAAACTGACATTCTGCTGGTTGGGGATGGAGGGAAGGGCAGCCTCCAAGGTATCACGGCACCTTCCTCCTGCAGATCGGAGGTGTCTAAATACCTTTGTGGCTCTAGGTCCCAGCCTGGCCACGTCTGCTCCTCCCGCTCCAGCCGGGTCGCAGCAGGAGAGGTGGTTAAAGCCCTCCAATGGCATCCGGGAAGGTCGTGATCTCCCTGGCTGATACAAAGGCTGTCCTTTGCACAGGTACAGAGCAGAGGGGTTACTTTCATGCTCAGCTATGGATTCAGATGGCTAGCTTTAGAGACTCAAGATTGAGCATGACTTGAACTGCTCAGAGCCTCAGTTTCCCCACCTTTAAAACAGAGATATTAACATGTCCTTTCTGTAACGGGAGCTAGTGACACTCCTGTCATTACAGACAAGCAATGTTCCCTCTGATCTTTTCCACCCATGTACGGATTTTTTTCCCATCCATGAGCGGCATCAATTTTGTTACGTGCACTGAGGCATGTGCAAATGTGCACCACCAAGAGAAACACAAACCTAGCTGTTGGTGCCCTGCTAATCAGCTGGGCAGCATTAGAATCTCTTCTGAGCAGCTGTGCAAGGGCACACTGCAGACAGGTGCTCTGAGATCCTTCGGTGGCATAAGAACATAAGAACGGCCGTACTGGGTCAGACCAAAGGTCCATCTAGCCCAGTAGCCTGTCTGCCGACAGTGGCCAGCACCAGGTGCCCCAGAGGGGTGGACCGAAGACAATGATCAAGCGATTTGTCTCCTGCCATCCCTCTCCAGCCTCTGACAAACAGAAGCCAGGGACACCATTTCTATCCCCTGGCTAATAGCCTTTTATGGACCTAACCTCCATGAAATTATCTAGCTTCTCTTTAAACTCTGTTATAGTCCTAGCCTTCACAGCCTCCTCTGGCAAGGAGTTCCACAGGTTGACCACACACTGTGTGAAGAAGAACTTTCTTTTATTAGTTTTTAAACCTGCAGGGGCTTGCTCTGGATCGACGACGTATGGTCTACGTCAGGTCAACTGACAAAGAACGCAAGGGGAAACTGAGGCACAGGGAGGGGAAGTGACTTGCCTATTGGCACAGAACAGGTCAGAGGCAAACCTGAGAATACAAGGCAGGACTCCTTCCCCTTAGAATAAGGCCCTGTCTTATTAGATCACACAGCTCCCCGCTGCTCCGTGCTGTCATTTCACTGCTGCGGGACTGTGTATTCGGTGTGGGAGGGAACGTGCACCAACTGAGCTCCAGGGATTTACCCGGAACAGCCGGGGAAGGGAGAGTGTTTATAAATAGGGTCTGGTTTGTCAAGTCTTCATTTTTAAATTAATCTCCCTTTCATCCCACCGGCACACAGGCTCCAGCTTAGCGCAACCCTGCCTCTGAAATGGGGCTCGGCTGCCGCTCAGCTAGTCCCTCGCTGTGTTTGAGAGACTAATATCCCCGTAGGAATCCCCCTCCTCACACAGGCCGCATCTTCGCTTGCAGCTCAAAACGTAATAAGCAAACTGCTTAAGAAGGCCCGTAACCTCATTGCTGGGGAATTTGATTCTCCTCCTATATTGCTCCTTTGACAGGGTCTTTGCTCATACATAGTTAGGTTTGTCACGCACAATAAAAACCCCAGCTCCTCTCCGGAGCACTCAGACGTTTGAGCTGTTTAATTCCTGGTGTGGTTTTGCCACAAGGAGTTTGATCCCTTCCTGGCCAATTCCATTCTTGGAGATTCATTTTCACCCGGCTCCTCGGTGTTGGCTTTTCTTGCCGTGCGTTTGCGGGAATCGGTAACCGAAGACCCTCGTAAGACCACGGAGGCCCTGGGTTGGGCTGGGACCCGTGGTGGGAATAATACTGACCCAAGCCAGTGGGAGCAGCGACTCTAGGAGCGGTTCCGCTCACCCTGCAACCGGGGCTGACGCTTGGGGTACGGATGCTCAACGGCTACAAGCAGACGTTGTGCTGCGGAAAATGCAGAGACGCTCCCGTTGGCTGGTGGCAATCAAGGCCTTTTTGTGCAGAGGCACTGGAGGAGGTTCCAAATCGGGTTGCCAAGTGTCCGGTTTTCATCCGGACAATTGCGTCTTCTGTCCGCTAGAAAACCCCAGAAAATACCGGACCCCAAAAAAAGGTTGTTCTAAATTCCCATGCTCTCCTGCAGTGTCTAGTGGGGGTGGGGAGCACGGGAATTTAAAGCAACCTTTTTGTTTTGCTCAACCCATTTTTTTCCCCACCATGTTCGGGATTTTTGATGAAAGTATCCGGCGTCTCTAGTTCAAAACCCATCCGGGCCTGACTAGTAGAATAGACTGTGCATGGCAAGGCCTAACGGCAGATGCAGCACGGCTGGGAGTGAAGCTGGAATAGGCTTCCAGAGAGAGGACAACGACGCTATGAGGAGGCTGTATAGCTCTATAGGGGAAGGGACTTGGCTAGGTCCCTGGAGCGGGTCCAAGGAGAATAAGTCTCAGGGTAGAGACACCGGCAAGCGCCTACGGGGAGGTGAAGTAGCCATGGGGAGCAGCAGAAACTCTCGTGACCCAGCAGGCAAGCCAGAAAAGAGGGGAGAAAGGCGGACAAGGGCCCAGGAAAATAGCACCAAAGCCGGCACTTGAGCAGAATGGGGCTGCTGAGCCCAGAGCCCTAGTAGTAAGCAGGCTGAGTTCCCACTGAGAAAATGGTACAGATGGGGCAGTGGATTGGAGAGGGCCAGAGACAGGTTCTCCAATGGGGCTGCTACCCTGCAAGGGAGAGTGATAGAGATGTAGCCGTGTTAGTCTGGGGTAGCTGAAGCAAAATGCAGGACAATGTAGCACTTTAAAGACTAACAAGATGGACGCTAAAGACCTGGTCGGAGGGCGAGTTACACAAACAGAACACCCAAGGCCAGGGACAGAGACTCAACGGGACCACCAGGGAGCATCAGCCTGGTGGAGCTAGTCCCCAGATGGAGATGCCCCAGAGCTGAGTAGTAAAGCCCCTACCAGGCCTGGCGTCTCAGGGGTTGCAAACAGAGCAGACACGCAGTGAAAGCGGCCCTTCAATGCCGCTTCCCCCAGGGCCCAGTGGGAGCTGTGGGCCACATTTCAGCCCTAGTAGAGAGACCCCACACCTGTCATTAGGCTTGTCAGAGGCTTTCAAGAAAAATCCCGATCATGGCAGTCTTGATTGAGCAAAAAAAAAAAAAAGCCACTGCACCTTTAAATGGCCCCGCGCTCCTCACTCCCCCGCCCCTGCCAGATGCCAGACAGGGGACGTGAATACCGAACTGTCTGGGTGAAAACCAGACCCCTGGCAACCCTACCTGTCATGTCGCATGCTGCTCCCCTCTAACGGAGGACGTGGCTGAGTTTAACGACACAGGTGGTTAGTCAAAGCTGTAGCCAGCTTGCCCTCCTCCAGTTACAGCTCAGCCACCAACAGAGGGAGACTCAGGGGTTTACACTTACATGGTGTCACATAAAAAGCCATATGTAGGCCTGCAGGGGTTACATCTGTATTCCTCTAGGCCAGCCGGGAGCCCTGTTGGCAAAAATACCAGGTGTTATTTATCCCATAGGAGGTTCTCAGCTAGCAAGCAAAGGGGAGTTTTGGCTGGTGAAGACCATCTGATAAAGAGTGCCTGGTATTTTTGCCAGCAGAGCTCCCGGCTGGCCTAGAGGAATACAAATGTAACCCCTGCAGGCCTACATATGGCTTTTTGTGTGACACATGGGACCAGCAATGTTTAGGGTAGGTGGAATTTAGCTCCTGGAATTCCTCTTGACGTGGGTGAGAAATGAATCCAGAGCAGACCCCCATGCACGACTCCAGCTGTGGGACGAGGCTGGTTAAATGCAAACTGCAGTAGCATCCCAGGGTATTTCTGGCTTGATCCCATGAGAAAGACACGAGCATTTGCCGAAGTCAGACCTGGACCCCGGCTGGGATTGAAACCGTCCAAAGTTCCGAGCTGATCACAGCCGGGAGTTTGGGTCAGGCTGATCTCAGAAGCTGACCTGCATCACAGTGATTAGAAACCCTCCGTTTCCTGCCCATCTCGTGACACGGTCCTTCCAGCATCTGCCTTGCAGGGGGCTCCCCCGTCCGATTGCAGATTCAGCTGGTAGGCCAGGCCAGCTTGAACAGCCTGGGGTTTTAAATGGCTTTCTTTGGAGACGTCTGTTCTGGAGTCTTTCCACCCTCCCACTTTGTCCCCTACTCCCGGGGCTGGTGTGCACGTCTTCAGGGAAGCTACCCCGCACCGAGCCCCTCAAAATGGCGTCCTCCCAGCCCCATTGGCACTAGCAGGCTGTTTGAAGATGCTGGTTTTCCACCACGCTGCCGCCCCCACGGTGCCGTCACCTTTGTGCCCTTCCACTGGGGAGACCTTTCATCTCCAAAGCTCTGTCAGCCACCGAGAGCGCTCGGAGGAAGCGAACCCTCTCTTCCTGCTGGTCAGAAGTTTATGCAAATGAGAGCTACCGCTCAAGGCCCAGAGATGAAAGGCGCTTTCAGGAGGCAGTCTGCTGATGCCGTTTGAGTCCTTTCGCTGTGTTATGCCCGGGAGGAGGGGTTGCGTGGAAGCTGGGAGAAGTCAAAACTAGTTGATTAAAAAGAAAAAATAGATATAGTCACCGCGAAAACAAACTCCTTTGCCTGCAGCTCTCAGTGGAGGAGCAACAGCAAGAAAGAACAGAAAGCTTGTTGAACTAGCGGAAAAGGGGTCAGGCAGAAAGCAGCACAAGAGTTCTGCCAGGACGCTAGTGGAAGAAGGCGGCCACGGAAGGGTCGTGGCGCACCCCCCCCCCCCAAAACGTGACTGTCTGTGCCATGCAGAAGGGCAGACTAGATCATCTAGAAGTCTCAGAGGGGTGGCCGTGTTGGTCTGTAACTTTAAAAGCAACGAGTGGTCCCGTGGCACCTTGGAGACGAACACAAATATACATCCTGAGCTTTCGTGGGCAAACCCCGCTTCCTCAGAGGAGATGATCATCAGCGAGTTGTGAGGGGTGGGACTGAGGGTGTGTATTTCTGTGCACTTCCGCCTCCTGAGGAGAGGGGACAAGACATGGGGAAATAAGGCCCTGCGGTGTCAGAGGCCTGGGATACATTTGCTGGAAACAAAACATCGCCTGCACTTCAGCCTTCTGGGCTCCGCTCACTCTCCACATGGCAAGGACCAGCGCAGCGGGCGAAGGGAAAACCCCCTAACACCCCACACCAATGAACTCTGCCCGATTATCGAAATCACAGGGCAAGGGAAAGGTGACTGCAGGAAACTCTGCTGTCCCTCTCTGACCCCAGAGTCCTGCGTGTCTACCAGTCCCCTGGCAGCGAATATGTAGCCAACAAATATTTTTTCTTGAGGGCACGGGTAGCGTTGCCAGTTGCTACAATGTATTTAATTTTACAGATTCATTAATTAGAAGGACTCTCTCTCAAAACATGCAATCGAGTTGCCCTAAATAACCCCATTCTCGCCAGAGGCAGGGAGGCGAATACATCATCAGCGCCCACTATCTGGATGCTGACACCACCCCTGGTATCCAGCCAAAATGAATATCCAGGACAACCGACACTCATTTGCAAGGGGCTTTCGTTACAGCAGTGCTCACCGACCAGTCGAGGGGGCCTACTGGCAGAGCTTGGAGCCTCCGACAGGGGATCCTGACCGGTTTGACCAAGAGGCTGTCGAGTGCCAGCACTTCGGCTGCCCCTCCCAGCTACTGCTGTGCAACTCCTGCCCTCTGCCTTGGATCTGCCTCCCCCCTCCCCCAGGAGCCTCCTCTTGCTGGGCAGGGCAGGGGAGGGAGGAGAGGGGCACTGATGTCAAGGTGCCCCCTCTCCCACCCTGGATCCTGTCTTCACAGAGCGTGGGGGGGGGGGCCCCAACAGGGCTTGGGATGGAGGGAATTTGCTGGCTGCTTCTGGGAGTTGGGCAGGGGTGAGCCTGGCTTAGCCCCCCTGCACCACCACCCGGAAGCCACCTGAGGTTAGCAGGGCCCAGTCGGAAACCACATCCTGAAACCCTACCTGAAACCCTCCTGCACCCCAAGCTCCTGCCCTAGACCCAAGCACCCCGGCATCCAAACACCATCCCAGAGCCTGCGCCTAGAACCCCCTCCGGTACCCCAACTGCCTGCCCCAAGCTCAGCTCAGAGCCCCTCTCACACTCCACATCCCTTAATCCAAGACCAGAGCCTGCCCCCCCCCCTCCACCATCCGCTGCCCCTGCCTGGGGAAAGTGAGGGAGGATCGGGGAGGGAGGGAGGATGGAGAGAGCAGGGGCGGGGCCTTAGAGAAGGGGCGGGAAGGAGGCGGGGCCAGAGTGTTTGGGTTTGAGGTAGACTCTGGATTGTGCTTAAATTCAAAAAGTGATCGCGTGCTTTAAAAGGTTGGAGACCCCAGATTTACAGCATATGGGAAACGGCGCGAGGGGCTGCTCAGGAGCTCGGCGGCTCGCCATCAGGGCTGTTGGCTCATTTGCATACCCTGCACCTTCGAGGCGCACGCCTGCTGCACGTGAGGAAAACATGTCAAGGCTGAAACACACACACACACACACAGGGAGGACTCACACACACACACACACACACACACACACACACACGGGGAGGACACACACACACGGGGAGGACTCTCTCACACACACACACACACACACACACACACACACACACACACACACACAGGACTCAGCTGAGCTGCGACACAGCACAGAGAACAGCAGGGCCTAGCACACTTTGGCGTCCCGGGGGGGGGGGCCGGCTCAGAGTTCGTCGAGGGTGTGACGTTGCTGGGAACTTACACCAGGGATGAATTTGCTCCCAGTGTCCGGCTGCCGTCTCAGGATCTGCTGAAAGCGTAAAAAGAATAAATAAGGCAGGAAATGACTAATAATGCTTTGTGCCCCGGTGGGATGGATCTCCAGCCACGTGCCAGCCATGAATTAACTCTTAACGCCAACCACGCTCCATGCAGCTGCCATTATTCTTCAGCCAAGGGCACAGTGACATGGAGCAGGCAACAAGAACTGGACCCCCAGAGCGTTAATAGTACTTCCATGCACTAACCACTAGGCCATACTCCAGCCCTTAGGGGACATACAAGGGACGTGGCAGCAGAGGAGGAGCGTTTGCAGGGAGCTGTGACCAAAACAGTAGCAAGGCCAACCACTTTGTATCCCTCATTCTTATGGGCCTTGCAGCTGCTGTTCTCAGCCAGCATGACTCTCCCAAATCCACCCCCTGCCCCTTTGGTCCACGGATGCTCCTATCCGGGCTACTACAAAGCCATGGTACCGCATGCTTACATACCATGCTCATGCCCTTTGCCAGGACTGGTTGCAGCAGCGGGTGCCGGATGCTGCCTTCTTTGCCTAATCCCCTCCCATATTCCTGCTCACCCATTAAGTTCATGCTCCCCTCTACCCCACAAAAAGAGTGAAGGGGAGAACTGGCAGCGAAGTGCCAGAGAGGGCAGGGCAGATGACGACCGCACCACACACCTGGGGCAGGTCTCCCACTGCATGCACCAGCCTGGGTGCAGCACATGGACCGTGGCACTTGGTAGAGTTTGGGCAGAGCTAGGACACAGAGCTGCCCCGACGGATGCCCCCTTCCCGCTCAACCCCCTGACCATAGAACTGTTTAAAGCCCCTTGAACCATGAGGCCTTGGCGGCACTGGTCTATTCCTTCCGCTCTGGCCCTGCTGCTCCACCATACAGGAGCATGCGCACAGACCAGCACGGGTGCGTCTAACCCTGCGCTGAGCCGCGTGGTTAAAATCCCCGGCCCCCTGCTAAGCTCAGGGCTCTGTTCCACTCTGGCCTGGCATTGAGACCTCTAGGGTGGGATTCAGAAGCCCTGAATTCTAGGTGTGGCTCTGCCACGGACCAGCTGGGGGATCTCGGGCAAGCCACGTGGCTTTTCCGTGCCTCAGTTTCCCCATCTGCAAAATGCACAGGAATAAGCCTGGCCTCCTTTGTAAAGCACTTTAAGAAGGTAGGAAGTGCTGTATTAGGAGGACGGTGTTACTGTGCTAGGCCCTGTACACACACGACGAGAACAGAAGGCAGTCCCTGCCCCAAAGTGCTTACAATCTATGGAGACAAGGCCCACGGTCACTCAGCAGGCTGTCAGTGCTGGGAATACAGCCAGGTCTCCGGAGACCCAGGCCAGCATCCTGACCCCCCCACTAGACCACACCACCCGCACCAGGGACAGCAGGCGGTGGGCCATGTCAGAGACACTCCCAGGCACACAGAACTCGTGAATGGGCTGGCTGCTTTGGCAGCATCTGCTGCAGAAGGCATGTGCTCCGTGGCAATCCCTGCTCGGCAGAGCCAACGCTGGCACAGGTAGCCTCCCGGCCACGCCACCCCCCGAGCTTCTCCGACTCGCTGCACGAGAAGAGGGCGTGCATCACCCGGCAGCGCACTGCTGGCCGCGGCGCCCGAGGGCGGGGGGGAGCTTCTCAGCACAATGAAAGCTTTTGTGCAGTGGGGGGTGATTCATGCCACAGCTGCGAGTGAGTAACAGCAGTTGCAAGCGGGGCCAGTCACTACCACTGGAGCATCCCAAGGGGGTGAGTTTATTGGGGGCAGATTCCCTGTGACGCTGGTGGGTGCCGGAACGGAGCCTGCCTGACAATTATTTCAGCATCTTGCAAGCATCAAACACTCCCCCCATCCCTACTCTGAATCCACATCTCCGTGTATGACTGTCTCAGGGAGGAGGAGTCTGGCTGCTACCAGGATGGGGGAAGGACGGGAGGGGATGAACAGGATTCCGTCCTTAACCCTGGCCCAAAACCCTCTGGGGTCCAGCTGTTTCCTTGGCAAAACAGAAGCCTAGAGGGGACTATATTGCAAATATACAAGTGCAGGCCACTGAGCTAATGGCCCGGGAGCTCCGGCGCCGACTGACCGGGAATTTCACGTGGTGCAGGAGTGAGACGCCTCTCCAGCGGCTGGCGAGGGATCGTTCTGCAATGAGAGGAGGCGGCCCAGGTGCCTAATTGGAATATGATTTGCAGAGGGGTCTATTGTTCGGGTTGAAACGCTCTGCAGAGCAAATAATTATAGGGCGCGGGAGCGATGCTCTCATTGTAGCCATTTATTAAGCAGCAGTGTCATTAATAAATGCCCATTAAAAGTGCTCTGAAATCGCCCCTCTGCAGCTACTGCCGCTCAGACAGACCTGCCTTAAAAGTCCCAGTCCCAGTCCTGTTCCTCTCTGGAGACTGTAAGCAGAGCACCATAGGAAGCTGGCCCTAGCTGCTCTGCTACCGCACATGTCATGCCTCCACCAGGCTTCTCCAAGAGGGGTGAAAACACCCCAAGGCTGGCCAGGAGAGCTGGGGCCAGACAGACCAGCTCTGGGAGTCTTGCTCCCATAACATAAGAACTAGGGGTCGCCAAATGAAATGAATAGGCAGCAGGTTGAAAACAAACAAAAGGAAGCTTTTCTTCACGCAGTGCTCAGTCAACCTGTGGAACTCCTTGCCAGAGGATGTAGTGAAGACCAGGACTTTAACAGGGTTCAAAAAAGAGCTAAGTCAATTCATGGAGGTTAGGTCCATCAATACATATTAGCCAGGACGGGTAGGAATGGTGTCCCTAGCCACTGTTTGGCAGAGAGTGAGAATGGATGACAGGGGAGGGATCACTTGTTGTGTTCTGTTCTGTTCACTCCCTCTGAGGCACCTGGCATTGGCCACTGTCAGAAGACAGGACACTGAGCTAGATGGACCTTTGGTCTGACCCGGTCTGTCCGTTCTTATGCTCTTATGGAGGCTTCAAGGAAGAGCAAGAGACTGTTTTCAGCCACAGAGCAAAAGATATGTATCGAAGGGGTAGCCGTGTTAGTCTGAATCTGCAAGAAAAACAAGAAGTCCTGTGGCACCTTATAGACTAGGGGTATGTCTACATTGCCACCCTAGTTCAAACTAGGTACGGACTAGGTAGTTCGAATTAAAGCTCCTAATTCAATTGCAGGAGGAGTAACGGTAGTTCGAATTAGGAGTTTTAATTCGACCTACCTAGTCCGTGCCACATGTAGCCGCGGGCAGGGAGTTCAAACTACGGGGCATTTAAAAATGGCAGCACCCGGGAACATGCAAATAAAGCCCCGGATATTTAAATCCCGGGCTTCATTTGCAAGTTCGAATGCCTACATTAGCCATCCTAGGGTGGCAGTGTAGACATACCCTAACAGATATATTGGAGCATAAGGTTTCGTGGGCAAAGACCCACTTGGACATGCATCTGACGAAGTGGATCTTTGCCCACGAAAGCTTAATCTCCAATAAATCTGTTAGTCTATAAGGTGCCACAAGACTAGAGCGAAAGAGAATGTTGGATAGGACGGAATTTGATCACTGATTCACCGGGACACTTCGTCCTAACCCTGGGGTTAACTCTCAGGCCCCGAGCCATGAAAAAAGTCAGGAGAGTCACCGATCTCTTTTCCTTTGCTATTTGAATGTGCCTGGGGCTGGCCGCTGCATGTTGCAAGTTGTTGGTGAGCTGCTGCATGTTGCAAGCAATGCAAATGATCAAAGGTTTAGAGAACTGGACCTACGCACAGAGGTGAAAGCAAGCGGGTGCACCCTGCTGTGCAGCTACGGAAAGAGCCAGCTGAGCTTCAACAAAAGGCAGCAGGGATCTGTTTCAAGAGCTGGGCGGGAGCCGGGTTGCGATAGGACAGTGTCTGTAAGAAATGTGAAGTTACTTTCTCCACTGCCTACAAAGAACAATTAAAAAACCTGAGTATGTTTCATCTCGAGAAAAGAAGATTTGAAGGGGCGTCTGATCAGTCTCTGTTCAGGGCTGTTCTACAGCGGGGATCTATTGTTCTCCATGTCCACCGAAGGCAGGACACACGGCCACAGCTTAACCTGCAGCAGAAGGGCCTCAGGTTAGACATTTGGGCCAATGGTCCCTGGAAAGACTGTTATTGGGGGGACATCAGCAGAACAGGAAACGTGGGGAGTGAGGCTGGAGGCAGCTCATCCCTATGGGCAGAGCAGTACATGGGGTTTAATAAAAGTTTGGGCATCATAACATTGTGAATGAAACCCCTCCCAAGCCCCTCCCTGCTGCAACAGCCCTGGATGCTGCATGAAGCGGCCAAAGCCAGAGAGCACGCCAGCCCTCCAGCACGTGGTGTCTCCAGTGTTAGCTGTCACTGTGAGCAGGGAGCTTGGCTCGGGGCTTCCGGCTATTTTCAGGCTCACGAGACTTGGACCAGATGGGGAGAAGGAGAGATGGAGCGGAACAGGCAGGGCTTGCCCAGCTGTGCCGCACAGATGCTGGAATTCCAATCAGGAAAGATTCTGCGAGGGGCGGAAGGGGACACATGGGATGTAGAGCAAAAAGGCATCCATGATTTAATTCCAGGCCCTTGTTCTGCAGCACAATCCCAGAGCATAATCCCAGAGCATGATCTCAGAGCAAGCTGATTCTGGCCTCTTGGGAGGGCATTTTGGGACTCTCCAACCTCTCACATTGCTGGGAAATCAGACACAAAAGGAGAGAGAAGCAAAATCCCATATGAACTAGGAAAATCATCCCCAGCCATAGTCGATCATCCCCAGCCATCTGTCGACAAAAGCCTGTAGTCTAGACGTAACTTTAGGTGCCACAGGACTCCTCGTCCCCTCTAGAATAAGTGGCCAGCCTTGTTCCCAATACCCCAGCCGATGGCCCCTGGTCTTCTGTAATCTCTATGCAACTGGCTTCCATCACTCTCTGTGGGGGATGTGTCTCCAACCCAGTGCAGCTCGGCATTCCTTCCAGCACCCAGCTCACATTTCCACTTCATTTCACGCCCTTGCTCCTAGCCATGCCTGTGCATGTTTCCCTCGGAGCCTCTATCCGGTTTACACACCTCAGATATTTGCAGACGTGTCTCTTCACACATAACCCTCCGCGGACCAGGGCTGGCTGGGGAAGCTCATAACGCTGGTGTCTATTCCGGAGATGGGGGTCTCCAGGGCTGCCAATGAGACCGGCATCGAAATCCACGGCGTAGGAAAGAATTAGCGAGCCCTGCGCATCTGCTATGCTGTCCCACATGCTTCCTCCTCCAAATTATGTCTCTCACTTATCACAGGTCACTGCAGCGTCTAGGCACAGGTCTAGATTGGCACAAAACTCCTATGAGCACGCGAGCCGAGCCTGAAAATGAAAAGCAACTGAAGCTGGTGGCGATTTAACCCTCTCATTGAAAGTCACCAGGAAGTACAGTCCCAAGCACCAATTTCCGCATCTCAGTGTCCACCAGGAATCTATGATCCTTGCAATACACAGGCAGGGGAAAAACCACGGAGTCCTGTGGCGCCTTCGAGTCTTTGCCCATGAAAACGGATGCCCAAATAAATCGGTTAGTGTTTAAGGAGCCACAGGACTCCTTGTTGGTTTTGCAGACACAGACTAACTCAGCTACCTCCCCCGACAGAGGCAGGTAAGACAGAGAGGGAGATATCTCCTCACTCCTCCACCAGCTGAGCAGGAAGGCACCGAGATGAGCTTCATGTCCACGGGAAGATGCTCCGCCATGCTGCCCATCAGAGGTGTGTGCTTGTCTTGGAAGGTGAGAAAAGGACAGCAGCTCAGTGGAAAACAGGCTCAGTTGTCTGGAACAGGTCATTAATTTCTAATACAGAATGACCTTCTAAATGTAAGCTGATGAGGCGACGCCGTGCCAGGTAGTACTCCAACAAGCTGCGTGTTAAGTACCCGGAGATTACAAGGTCTGACTGCCTGAGAGTGGGTGACTCACCTTTCCGGCACTGCATACGAAATCAAAGCCTCGTTAACATGGAAAGCGCAATGAGCAATCAGGCCTCATCGAGACCAGGGGCCAAATGCAGCCAGTGGGGCAAGGAAGTCAATTGGCTGGGAGGGAGTTGTGGCCCGTGACCTGACCTGCGACAGCGCTGGGAAAGATCAGCTCTGCGAGCCATCTTCAGGCAGCCCTGGAGGTTTTCATGTTGCTCCGAGATTGGACAGAAAAGTGTTCGGAGTGCACGGCTGGAGAGAACAGATCAAACAAAACTATTCCGGGTGGAAGGCTGTCGCATCCCTCTGCGGCATGTCCAGTGTGAGCACACAAGCACCAAAAGCAGGCAGAGAGAAAGCAGGCTGCTCCCTAAGCCACAAGGAACAAGGGGGATGGAATAGTGCAGTGGATTAACCAATTCACCAATAAGCAAAACCTTATTGATTAAAGCTGTAGGGTACACACATTTCCTCCCCGGCCAGTACATGTTTTTGCAGGCTGGCCGGCAGCATGGCTCAGTCCTGGCTTGTGCTGGATCTGGGACCTATCCCTGCTCTGGCTCTGCATTTAAAGTGTATTAGGAGCCAGGCGGGCAGGCAGCCTGGCTCAGTCCTGGCTTGCACGAGGTCTGGGAGCTCAGACCCCCGCCCCGGACAGGGACTGCTGCCACCCCGCACTGCTGCTTCTGTATCAGAGGCAACAGCAGGGGGGACAGGCAGACAGTCTGCGAGGGGAGCTGGTTTTTAAACTGTCTTCCCTAGTGGACCAGCTCCAGCCTGGCACCCCGTGCTGCTGCCTCTGATACTGAGGCAGCAGCACGGAGTGGCAGGGAGCTCCTCAGGAGTGGGGCTGGAGCACATTGGCTGCTGGCCCTGGCCCTGGGGACTATAGAATAGTCGAGTACCCAATAAGAATTCATGAGGTTAATCGACTATTCAATTCATCAACATTTAACATTCCTAGGCACAATTCAGGCTGCCTGGCTTTAAGCTGGCGCTTTCCACATTGATTCAGATGACATGCTGTAGCCAGACAGGAACCCCCTTGTAACATCCATTTTTGCTTGCCTGGAGCATACAGGGCACACAGAGCAGAAGGCCCAGGCTGTGTGACCGTGAATGGCTGTAAACAGAGATACGCCAATTGCTGACCAAGAGGCTGCCAAGGGGTGCCCTTGACTGAAACCCATATTGATACGAACACACATCCATCCGCGGGGGGAGGAATCTCTCGCCCAGTAAAAAAAAATGTCTAGTACTCACAATTTAGTTATCTCTCTTGCAAGTGTAAATTAACTTGAAACTTGCTTGTAAGAACTGGCGCCACAAAACGGACCAGTACAATTCGGCATCTTAGATAAGAAAGAGGATACGGGCCCCCAGGGGTATATAGATGGGTCCAGCAGCACATTTTCTCTGAGTGTCAATCTACCATCTATCTGCTGGTCGGGTTAGGTGTTTGATCTCCCGAGGTTCCAGAGGGGACGCCCACCTCGTATTCGTCTTTCCTAGGAATTGAGAGACCGGCCCTGGCCTGACACGCTGGAGTCGAGAGGCACAGAAAAGGGTAAAAATTGTACCTGGATGTGGTCCTTTGCTTAAGTATATATATACATAGACTTAGAGCTCTTTAAAGATTAAGCTGTCACTTGGTACCATTATTTCTATTTTCTATCTTTATTTTCTTTGTAACCATTTTTAAAATCTGTATTTGTTAGCATTTAAGAAATAGAGCAATAGCCATTGTAACCATATGCTTTTATAAGTCTTTTAATAAACCTGTAACTGTTTAAGTTTTAACCTGACTCCTTCAGTTGCTGTAACAGAACCAAGCACAATTTAAAAGAACTTCAGCCGGTCATAAAAGGACAGACATAGGGAGAGCTTGGGCGTTTGGATCTGTGTCACTCCCAGGTGACAAGATCCGTTAGGGCACCTTTCCAGCCTTTCCCAGGCTGCCCACTGCGAAGGAACTTTGTGTTCTAGCAGTTAAAATCTAAGGTGTAATAAGCTCTTCCTATATAACGGGGCGTCTGTTAGCCTGCTGGCCACCCTCTGCGACGGGACCCCGGTCCTAGCAGTAAAGACACGGACGTTAAACCTTTTCTCAGAAGCATACACACACACACTGCCCTGACCGTCGGCTGACACATGCTTTGCTACGGAGGCCCCAGCCTGCAAGACACACACACACACACACAGACAACAAGCCTCAGTACATCACACACACAGACAACAATCCTCAGTATATCACATACACACACACACAGAGACAACAATCCTCAGTACATCGCACACACGCACACACACAGAGACAACAATCCTCAGTACATCACACACACCCCCACCCCAATCCTCAGTACATCACACCCAGTTCTGATGTGGGATCAGCTATGGGTCTAAAAAGAGCCCCACCTGCCAGGTGTTTGGGGGAACGTCCATCCCAAGCTAGCCGCTGTAGGACGGACACTCGACTTGCCTCCCTTTGGCAGGGCTCTGCCCCAGAGATCATTTCACCCACAAAGCCTGCCCAAAGCCCGCCCTGCTGGGGTCGTACCCCCCGGAGCAAACCAGACACAAGTCTAAATGCAGCAAGCTCGGCTAGCACAGGGAGGGTGCTAACAAAAGAAACGCTGCAGGAGGGGCAAGCTGTTTAGGCCACGGGTGTGGTGGCATCGTGGCCTTGCACCTACAATCTCCCTGCCTTGCATGGTACCCGCCCGTGCTCAAGTAGCTTGCTCACGCCAGGGGCCGTGTTCCCATCCATCCTACTTGGCATGAGAACATCTTAGGCCAAGACACAAACCTAAGGGGTCATGCCTGCGCCACTCTAAGTCCCACCCCAAGGCTTTGTAATACCTGGCATGGATTCTTCAGCGGGGTGGAGCAGCCTCTATGGTTATTTTTGGAGGGGCAGGTGCTGGGGACATTACGAGACTGCAGAAAGAGGGTGCGAGGAATTTGTCTACACCTCCCAGGAGCTGTGAGAGCAGGATCAGCGCTGGCACCCCCATCTCCACTGCCCCGGTGGGAAATCCGGGGCTGCACTGTATTCACGAGACAGGCATCCAATCTGTACCTTAAATAGGACACCGAGTTCACTCGGAACCGCCTCAGCATCCAGGCATGATCCAGAACGATCCTGACGCGCCCCCTCCCCCCCCGGCCACCTCACACACGAGCCAGCAGCTGCGTTGCAGATGGGAGGCATTTGTTTCGGAGGCAGAACCGGGGGACGTAACAACCTAAAAATACCGTTACAAAAAAACCCTCCTGCAGACAGGTGCTGCGGTGTCTGACACAAATGAATGCTGATGGAATTAAATACTCCATTACAGCTGCCTCAGCCACACAGCAATGGCACGTGATGGGTTCAGCAGAGACGAAAAAGGTGCCAGTGGGGGGAGGGCGGCATCTCTTCAGCCAAGGGGTCGCGGCCCCCGGGATGATCATGACACATGGGTGGCGGGTAGCACAGGCAGGGGAAGGCTTGCCTTCCCAAACTGCCTCCCCTGGCCCACCCATGGGTCCTCCAGCCTCCTCCCTCGTCTGCTGCAGTGCCAGAGCCTGGGGAGGGCAGGCTGGCGGCTGTACCTGACCTCCCGGTGCAGGCAGGCTGGCGGCTGTACCTGACCTCCCGGTGCAGGCAGGCTGGCGGCTGTACCTGACCTCCCGGTGCATGCAGGCTGGCGGCTGTGCCTGACCTCCCGGTGCAGGCGGGCTGGCGGCTGTACCTGACCTCCCGGTGCATGCAGGCTGGCGGCTGTGCCTGACCTCCCGGTGCATGCAGGCTGGCGGCTGTGGCTGACCTCCCGGTGCGTGCAGGCTGGCGGCTGTGCCTGACCTCGCGGTGCGTGCAGGCTGGCGGCTGTGCCTGACCTCCCGGTGCATGCAGGCTGGCGGCTGTGGCTGACCTCCCGGTGCAGGCAGGCTGGCGGCTGTGCCTGACCTCCCGGTGCATGCAGGCTGGCGGCTGTGGCTGACCTCCCGGTGCAGGCAGGCTGGCGGCTGTGCCTGACCTCGCGGTGCGTGCAGGCTGGCGGCTGTGGCTGACCTCCCGGTGCAGGCAGGCTGGCGGCTGTACCTGACCTCCCGGTGCGTGCAGGCTGGCGGCTGTGGCTGACCTCCCGGTGCAGGCAGGCTGGCAGCTGTGCCTGACCTCCCGGTGCAGGCAGGCTGGCGGCTGTGCCTGACCTCCCGGTGCAGGCGGGCTGGCGGCTGTACCTGACCTCCCGGTGCATGCAGGCTGGCGGCTGTGCCTGACCTCCCGGTGCATGCAGGCTGGCGGCTGTGGCTGACCTCCCGGTGCGTGCAGGCTGGCGGCTGTGCCTGACCTCGCGGTGCGTGCAGGCTGGCGGCTGTGCCTGACCTCCCGGTGCATGCAGGCTGGCGGCTGTGGCTGACCTCCCGGTGCAGGCAGGCTGGCGGCTGTGCCTGACCTCCCGGTGCATGCAGGCTGGCGGCTGTGGCTGACCTCCCGGTGCAGGCAGGCTGGCGGCTGTGCCTGACCTCGCGGTGCGTGCAGGCTGGCGGCTGTGGCTGACCTCCCGGTGCAGGCAGGCTGGCGGCTGTACCTGACCTCCCGGTGCGTGCAGGCTGGCGGCTGTGCCTGACCTCCCGGTGCAGGCAGGCTGGCGGCTGTGGCTGACCTCCCGGTGCGTGCAGGCTGGCGGCTGTGGCTGACCTCCCAGTGCAGGCAGCCCAGCACTGGCAGCTTCGCTGCTGGGAATGGGGAGCTTGGGGTCTTGCCAGCAGGCATGGCCTGGGGCCTGATGGGCTGTGCCCCCCCACCAGTTCTCCTCTCTGGAGCTCTGGGGCCATGGCTGGGGGCAAGGAGCAGCAGCCACATTGTGCATGGGAGCGGGGAGGTCTGGGCAGGAGCCAGCAGCAGCCACAGTTGGGGAGATTGGACAAGCCACGGAGTCAGCCACTGCCCAGGCAGGTGCCGGGTTACGCCAGGACGTGGCTCTATGGGCGGAAGGGTTCCAGCTGGATGAGAGGAGGGCTCCAGGCTGGAAAAGGGGGGCCCCAGACGGAAAGGATTGAGAACACTGAAGTAAGCTCGATCAAACCCTGCTCTTGTGATTGTCTGGCCTGTGTGGGAATGGTGGAGGGGGGGGGAAGCAAGGAATCATAGCTGCCTTGGGAGTTACCCACACCGCCGCAGGTGCTCAAGGCCTGCACCCAGAATGAGGCCCTTCCCCTCTATGCTGCCCGTCCTGGTGTGACATCCCTGGTGGCCCAGGAGAGCCGCCTGTGATGCTGAGTCGGGGTTCCCCCAAATCCTGCAGCCCTGTAGCAGCAAGAACAGACTCCGCCAGCCAGGGAATAGAGAGGGTTTATTGCTCCTTCAGGATACAGCACAGTGTAGACGTGATGTGGCTACAGGAGTCTGAGCCAGGATGCCTCAGATCCCTTGGGTTAGGGGAGGTCCATCACACCCCTAGACCTTCAGCCCTCAGTTTAGGCCGACTCCCTCCTGTTCCCCAGCCAGCAACTGCCCTTCCCCCGAAACCTCCCTTCCTTTGTTCCCTGCCTACCTTCAATCGGTCGGACAGGTTGAGTCCGTGGCACTTGTGGGATGACGCTGGAGGATTATCCGCCCAGGTGGTTTTACCGACCTCTTCCCTGCAAGGTGAGCAGGTCCCAGCCTGAGGGAAACCAGAGTCTGGTTGTTTCAAAAATGGCAAACTGAAGCATTTCTGGTTTTCCTGATCTGTCCTTGCGGCTTTTTTCCAGATGCACCCATTCTGCAAATTCAACACGAAGTCAGACAACGTTGTAGTCCAATCAACTCTGCATTTTTCAGGGGGAAAGACAATGTTAGGGATGGAAAAAAGAGTTACCCGGCTGCTAAGGGAACATGGATTGTGGCCCACTGATCTCTTGGCCTGTAGCCTCTCTGCGGAGGCTGCCAGCAGGCAGGCCCGGGTGTGCGCCGTCGTTGGCTACAAGCATGGTGGGCAGGTTCCCAGCCATCAGCCACTGGACAGAACCCTCGGACTCCTGTCACAGACAGCTATTGGGTGACTGTTGCAGCCCGTAGTAAGAAGAGGGCCACGTATCACAGGCCTGGTGTGAGGCCTGAGGCCTAGGAACAAATGTTCAAGGCTTTGTTAATATAAAGCAAAATATAAGCTGTGTGAGCGTGCTGATAGAATCTGGCATGAATAGGGTTAAAGGCATAAAACAGGCACAGGCTGTAAACACATTCCCGAGGACACCTCGCGAAGACCTCACGAAGAAACGTCCTGAGGACACCTCATGAAGAAACATCTTGGTACCAACACACGCTCCTCAAACAACAGATGTACCCACCCAGGTCCAGAATGGGACCTGTCTGGTCAAGAGGGATGGTCAGCAGCTTGGGGACTAAGGGTTACTTGTACCTAGCCAAGTAGCAGTCAGCCAATAGAAATGCAAGTAGGAATTTCAAATTGGGACAAAGGAATTTTTGGTTTTTCCCTCCTTTGTCCCTGGGCAGTTGTTCTCCAGATACAGAGGGGAACAGACAACATGTCTCTCGCCAAGAAAAGACTCTTCACTATCTGTAAGTAGGGTAAAGTTTAGATAAATCCATTAGGTTTTATTGTTTTATGGTTTGGGAATGGGAATCTGATGTCTGTGCATTTAAAAATGGGCTTTCCTCTCCTTTGTAACTAAGTTTTTGGCCCATGGGAGTCCCCCACGAGTATATTAATTGGTGACTTTCCCATCTAGTCATTATGCTTGTAACAGGAATATTGCGGTGATGATAGAAGTTCTTTCTTTTCTATGAACCCAGTATTGATTAAATTTTGTGTCCTGGTTTTACTTTAGGGCTGAGATTTCCCAAGTGATTTCTTCGCTGGTTTTCTTACCATTACTTTGGTGGTGGCAGCGGATTTTTATCCCCCAAATCTAGGTTTTTAAGATTTTGGGGAGGAAGTTTTATACCAAAGCCTGGAAAGAGAAGGTTTTGGGGTACTTTTGCGGCCCCCACTTCTGCATTTGTTGTGCCACAGTCGGGAAACAGCCTTGACGGGGCTTAAACTGACACCATGGCAGACAGCGATCTGACCCCCATCTACAAGGCAAGCAGGTAACATCAAAGGGTGGCAGCCCGTTATGTCAAGTCCTCGCTTGTACCTATGTATGAAAATGTACCCCAAGGGAGTTGTCTATATCCAGCCTGTGGGGCAGTGGTTCATCCCTGTCACTGAATGAGTCGAGTCCATTGTAACAAGCACACGTGTGGTAGCCTAATTATAGTTATGTGATCCGGGGAAGCCAGGACCACGCTTCATTTACAATAAACCTGGCCCGGTTCCTTCACTGCCTAACCTGATTTTGTGGTCTTTGGGTTTCTCTCAGAGGCTATGTCTAGACTGCAGGCGGATCTTTCGAAAGAGCAATCCGCTTTTTCGAAAGAGAGCACCCAGCGAGTCTGGATGCTCTCTTTTGAAGAAGCCCTATTTACATTGAAGAACGCCTTCTTTCGAAAGAGGGACTTTCGAAAGAAGGCGTTCTTCCTCGTGAAACGAGGTTTACCGCCATCGAAAGAAAAGCCGCGTTCTTTCGAAATAATTTTGAAAGATCGCGGCTTGAGTCTGGACGCAGGGGAAGTTTTTTCGGGAAAAGGCTACTTTTCCCGAAAAAACCCCTGAGTCTGGACACGGCCAGAGCCTGCAAGGTCACACAACACACAGAAGGAGCACATGCATGCAACTGAAGGGTTACCGTCTGACGGAGCAGGAGACCTGTTAGGACTTCTGGCCACTGCACCCAAGCAGATACTACTGGGTTACGTCATTCAGTCACCTCTGCCTGCCTGAAATTTTCTTGGCTGCCTCCAGTGGGTTCCTGAGAAATCAGTAAAGCAGAAGGATGCCTGCTTTCGCACAACCCGATTTCCAGCAATGATTTCAATCAGCAGCCACTCACCTCGACAGAGTTCTTGTTTCTATTTCAAATGAAAAGACAAGGAAAAGCGTTTAGCGTGGAAAGTGGAACACAGCATTGTGTTTAATGCTCACATGCCGCTCTGCACTCCACAGCCTCCCGCCTCGTGGATCATCTTTTGCGGGGCTCCAAAAAAACCCTAGGGTAAGAAGAAAAAAAAGTGATGTAAAAAGAAAGTGGGGAGCGGGGGATAAAACGAGGGGAGGTTTTTGAAGCACAGACCGCAGCCCCTTCCGTAGCTCAGCTGGGTTTAGGGAAACATCAGACAGTGCAGAATAAAGGAAATAATTTATTGTGAGTTTTCCATGCCCTTGAAGTCTATGGGATTATGCGTGGCACCAGGTGCTCCCTCAGTGACAAGAATCAGAGTCTGGTGGTGGATTTGATCTCAATAACCCCCCTTCACCCTCGTCCCCATCCAGCTCTACCAGCAGCTGGGTAAGCATGGGTGATCGACACATTACATATATGTTGCAGCTAGGAGACGTAATTCTCAGCATGGGTAGATGTAAGCACGCTCATGCTGCTTGAACTAGTGCACAAAAAGTGAGCCCCTGCCGGCGCCGCTCAGGTGGCACTGCTATTTGTACATCTAGCTTAAGCCGAGCTAGCATGGGCACGTCTTCCCCTGCTAGGAATTATACCTCCCGGCTACAGTGTCGTAATAGCCCGAGTCAAGACACCACTGCTGGCCTCCGGAGCAACAGGTCCTGAAGGATTCAGACCAGCAAACAAGTGAAAAGAAAGCAACTTAAGTCCACCTTTCGGCCCCTCCCCTGGCAAAATGTGCTTCCTCTGAAAGCAAAGATCTTGGTTTGTTTCTGAGTTAAAACTGTCTCCCCTCTCAAGCAGCTACCCCCCTCCATCCTTTACCCTGAGATAAGCACATACACAGGTGACTGCCACCAGGTAGATTTGAACCTGTAACCTCAGGAGCTTAGTGGAGAAGCCTCTACAGCACGAGCTATGAAGCCAGCTGGCTCCCAACCCACGCTGTAGAGGTCTCTTGTTCTTATCTGTTGCTATAAGTGGTCCAAGTGCCACCGCATGGGACAGTGAGCCATACTAGGTGTGTGGGTTACACGCGCACACACACTGGCAGCTTTCGGGTGCTAAGCAGCTTTGGCAATCCTCTATCCCCCTCTTGCAAGATGCCAAAATTCACTGGCCACCTCCATCTCTGTGGTAACCCATAGAGCCCTGAGCTGGGGCCAGCATCTCTCTCCCCAGAGCAGTGCAAGAATATTCTCTTCTCCCCTTACGAAGGGGGAAGAGCTGCCCCCTGAAAGTACTGTTGTCACTGATTTGCTTTGTGAATTATGAACAGTCATTTCACACCGCATCACAGTGTAAAATTCCTTTTGTGTGTATATAACAACCTTATGGCCCTGCTGTGCTAGGCACGCATGGCCCCACAGTATGCTAACATCTTTATGGCTGACCTAGAACAACGTTTCCTCAACTCCCGTCCCCTTTCACTCCTCCTCTACCTACGGTACATCGATGACATCTTTATGATCTGGACGCATGGCCAAGAAACACTGGAGATATTCCACAGAGATTTCAACAACCTACACCCCACCATCAACCTCAGCCTGGACCATTCTACACGAGAGATCCACTTCCTGGACACCACCGTACAAATCAACAACGGAAAATTAGACACCACTCTCTACAGAAAACCCACCGACTCATACAGTTACCTACATGCATCCAGCTCCCATCCAGAACACACCACACGATCCATCGTCTATAGCCAAGCCCTTCGATACAACCGCATCTGCTCTAATCCCACTGACAGAGACCAGAAGCTTCAGGATCTCTACCAAGCATTTATAAATCTCAACTACCCACCCAGAGAAATAAAAAAGCAAATTGAAAGAGCCAGACGAATACCTAGAAACCATCTACTTCAAGACAGACCCAAGAAAACCAACAATAGAACACCACTTGTCATCACCTACAACCCCCAACTTAAACCTGTCCAACACATTATCAATAAACTACAGCCTATATTGGAACAGGATACCATACTCAAAGAGGCTCTGGGAGACAGACCCATAGTCTCCTATAGACAACCACCTAACCTCAAGATGATTCTTACCAACCACCACAGGACATACCACACTAATACCAACCCTGGTACCTTCCCTTGCAACAAACCCCGTTGCCAGCTTTGTCCACATATTCATTCTGCTGATACCATTATTGGACCTAACCAAGTGAGTTATAAGATCAAGAACACATATTCCTGCGCATCCAGAAATATAATCTATGCTATCATGTGCTGAAAGTGTCCGTCTGCTATGTACATTGGACAAACATCTCAGACACTTCGCCAAAGGATTAATGCCCACAAAACAGATATCAGACAAGATCACAAAGAGAAAACAGTTTCTTGCCATTTTAACCAGAAAGGACACTCTCTCAATGACTTGACCACCTGCATTCTGCTACAAAGACCTTTTACATCTGCACTTGAAAGGGAATCCTCTGAACTGTCATTCATGTTAAAATTCGACACTTTCCAACAAGGACTTAACAAACATTTGAACTATCTCACCCATTACCAAGATAGTTTCCCCAATTATCACCTCTAATACCATTAACTCACAAACATCCCACTCTCCCTACCTCTAATATCATCAATTCACAGACACTTACCTTCCTTCCTCCCCCCCCCCCCCCCGCATCCCCCTCCTGTTCTGCAATTTGATTTGTCCTTTTCATATTTGTTCATTTTTTTAAATTGTATCCTTTGGTATATATGGTTATGACAACTTTCTTCCACTATTTGATCTGAGGAAGTGGGTCTGGCCCACGAAAGCTCATCATCTAATAAACCATCTTGTTAGTCTTTAAAGTGCTACATTGTCCTGCATTTTGCACAAACCCAGTGTGAGAGACAGTCCATGTTCTGAAGAGAAAGAAAGGATGTGTTATCCCCATTTTCAAGATGAGGAACTGAGGCAGAGAGATTAAAGTGACTTGCCCATGTCCCACAGTAAGTCAGTAGCAGAGCTGGGAAATTAACCAGATTCCCTGAGTCCTACGCCTGGGTTTAAACCACAAAAGACCATCTTTCATCTAGCCCTATGAGATCCTTGTGAATGATGCCACATAAATGCAACGTATTATGAGCAACAACAAATACTTCCCAAAACCCAAGAGTTGCAGGCCCAACTGAGGGTCAGAAAGCAGCAAGAAAGCCTTTCACAGAGCTAGAGGCACCAGCTCGACAAATCCCCCGTGTCAGAGGAGCCAATATTGTTCATCTCCATTCCCTCACTTCGTGTTTGTCACACCGCTCCTGTAAATATCTCCTCTCGTTAGCCTCAGCGGAGTACTATAATTCAACCCTCTCTCCCTGTGATGGTTCATGAGCCGTATCACTGAGAACAGCACGGCTCAGGGCTCAGAAAAACACCTGCAAGTCGAAACCTGAGAACTTTATTCTGCTCTTTAGATTCCTGCCTACTGGACAAACCATGTTCTGGGGGATTAGGGAATGGAGAGAGACGATTATAGCCAATTGCAGCCAGCTAGTGGACTTGCAGACGATGGGCAAAGGGGAATTTGCAGCTAGTATTTTTGCACTGGTTCAAAGCGTTTAAGAAGCTGGAAGGTTTGTTGCAGCCTTAGGCATGTTATCTCGGCTCTTTTTCTTTTCCCCTCTTTCCCTATACACTTTGGAGTCGTTTGCTGTCATAAATGCTAAATGGAGCTTGCGATCTTTAACACTGGTAAGCTGGAGTTGTATAAACAAGGTGGTAACATTTAAAGGCATGCGTGGAGATAACCACAAGGCTGAAGAGCCAGCAGGGAGCTAACACAGGGTGTTAATCCCACCTTTAAAAGGTGGAGTAAACATACAGGCGAACCACAGGGGCTGCAAATCTAAGGGTGGGTGAGGTTGGCAAATACTAGCTGGGCCCTCTCCCCATTGGGGTACTCTGAATAAAGGTCCCCCAACCCGTTGGCCATCCAGACCTTTATCTTCACATCCAGGTATGAAACCTCCCCATTCTACCCTCAGGATTCAGTGGGGACTGAGGCTCAGCTATGGAATCACCAGGCTGGTGCAGCCAATGCAGTATCCTGTCTCAAAGTTATCAGCACCAGATCCTAGAGCTGGATGAGACCTCAGGAGTCATCGAGTCCAGCCCCTTACCCAAGGCAGCACCAACCCCAACTCAATCAACCCAGCCAGGGCTCTGTCAAGCCGAGACTTAAACACCTCTAGGGATGGAGATTCCACCCCCTCCCTACGGAACCCATCCCAGAACTTCCCACCCTTCTAGGCTACGTCTAGACTGGCGTGATTTTCTGCAAATGCTTTTAATGGAAAAGTTTTCCGTTAAAAGCATTTGCGGAAAAGAGCGTCTAGATTTGCACGGACGCTTTTCCACAAAAGCACTTTTTGCGCAAAAGCATCCGTGGCCAATCTAGACACACTTTTGCACAAAAAAGCCCCGATCGCCATTTTCGCAATCAGGGCTTTTTTTGCACAAAACAAATCTGAGCTGTCTACACTCCCTTTTTCACAAAACTTTTGCGCAAAAGGATTTCTTCCCGAACGGGAGCAGCATAGTATTTCCGCAAGAAGCACTGATTTCTTACATGAGATCGTCAGTGTTCTTGCGGAAATTCAAGCGGCCAGTGTCGACAGCTGGCAAGTTTTTCCACAAAAGCAGATGATTTTGCAGAAAAACTTGCCAGTCTAGACACAGCCGTAGTGAAATAGTTTTTCCTAATATCCAACCGAGACCTCCCCAGATGCCACGGAGGAAGGGATAGGAGCCCCACAGAAGTTCTGGGTGTAATAATTTGCCTCCCTAATGTTAAGTTTACCCTGATCTCTGATGGATAGAGACTGTCTCAGAGATGCCAAGACTCAGCCATTCACCCAGCTGCCACAGAGATGCTGCTACGCGGGTACTTATGCTTGCATGGGTTAGGGTGGCACGTGAACGCCATGGTGGTGGGTGCAATTTACAAACCCAGGCCAATGATCTCTGCTGTGGAAGACTGCACTACCTTCTGCCTTGTCTCGTTTCCCTAAAGCAGGGCTAGGGGGACCCTTTTTTGGGTCGGGGGCTGCTGACCCACAGTAAAATCAGTTGGGCAGAAGACAGCGGGGGCTGGAGTGCCAGCAGGGGCTCCCCATGGCTGAGGGTGGAGGAGCCCTGAGCACCAGGGGCCAGGTCCAAGAAAGCCGGGGACCACATCCGGCCCCTGGGCCTTAGGTTCCTCACCCCTGTCCTAGAGGAAGACAAACAAGCCCTAATTCCGCACTGGCCACTCCAGACTTTCCTTGAGTTCTCAGCGCTCAGCCCTGCTCTCCCATTCCCTCCTTGGCCATCCGCCTCGCATTACCGGACAGCCACTGTAGCTATGGGGGCTTTGCATGATGCCGAAACAGGCACAAGTCTGGTGAGCCCAACCGTGGCTCGTTTCTGAAGGCGATGCACTGCAGCTTGCGGGCGGGGGGAGGGAGGTGCGGGGGGATGAGAGCTGGAGTGCTGGTTACTGTCCAGGAAGGGGGAGAGGGCTTCAATTTCTTTTCTTTTCCCTTTCCGCTGAGTTTTAATTTTAATTAAAAAATGGAACACGCCTGCAGGAGCATTATACAGATCTGAATGGTTGTGCTGGGCAATTCCTCTGCGCTGGGGCCTAGACTGAGGGCCAGAAGGACTGTTCATCAGCCCTGCAGTATAGTCCTTTGGGTCCCCCGCCCCCCACATGAAACCTGCCACGAAAAGGGACAGATCCACATACACTCGACAGTCTTTCTATTATCTCGAACAAGTGGGGCACGAGCCAGCCCCTCACTGTGGGGCACAGAAAGGAACAGGGCTCCAAAATGTGGGAATGAAATGATAAACGCTACAGAGAAATGCTACATTGATATGCAGAGTAGGCCAGCTCGTCTTCCTCCTGCGAGGGGGGCTGCGCACATCGGTCTTGGCTTCCTTCTGTTGTTGACAAATCACGCCAAGCAGAGGCAGCTTTTCTGCTTTTCTTCCCCATGTTGTCCCCCTCCACCCGCTTTTGAATTTCTTGCACTGTCTCTTATCTGCAGTCGCCCTGAAGTCTCAAGTGGCTTTATATTGTCGCAGCGAAGGAGGAAACAAAAGAGCACAGCGTGCTTCACCACCGACTCACCCACTAAAGGGGCCGTATTGTCAAAGGAGACATTCCTACCCGCTAGCAAATGACTAGAGAACCAGATAAATGGCACCAACGAGCACGCACGTTCATCTGGATTGTCAAGGGAATTCACTTGGGTTGCGGCCTCCTCCCTTTCCTGTTCACTTTCCACAAACAATAGAGCAATCGAATTGCACTAGAAGGAATGTGCAAGGAAAGCAAATTTGAAGCACGCACAACAAGAGAAAACGGCAAAGTGTATTCTTTGGCAAGGGCCCCTCTTACCCAGGCCACCGCTGGGGCCGGCCTCTTCTTCCCAAACCCTGGGGTTGGGGTTCATAGCAGGCCTCTGTGGTAGGGAGCCCAACCACTTCTTCTGGGACTCCTTCCCCTGGGCTATGTCTAGACTACATCCCTTTTTCGGAAAAGGAATGTAAATTAGACGTATCGCAATTGCTAATGAAGCGGGGATTTAAATCTCCCGCACTTCATTAGCATAAAAATGGCTGCCGCTTTTTTTCAGCACGGAGCTTTGCCGGAGAAAAGCGCCAGTCTAGACGCGGATCTTTCGAAAAATAAAGCTTTTTCCGAAAGATCCCTTATCCCCATGAAAAGATCCCTTATCCCCATAAGGGATCTTTCGGAAAAGGCTTTATTTTTCGAAAGATCCAGGTCTAGACTGGCGCTTTTCTCCGGCAAAGCTCCATGCCAAAAAACAGTGGCAGCCATTTTTATGCTAATGAAGTGGGGGAGATTTAAATCCCCGCTTCATTAGCAATTGCGATACGTCTAATTTACATTCCTTTTCCGAAAAAGGGATGTAGTCTAGATGTAGCCCTGCTGTTTCTGCTCTAATGCTGGAGTGACTCTCTCCCAAACTTTTTGCATTCTCGTTCTCGTTCTCCCTCTCCCTCCCTCTCTCTCTCTCTCTCCAGGCTTCCAGCTACAGAGGCTTCTAAAGCCCTTCAGCAAGCCTGCAGTGGAGTCGGCCGGCCCTAATATGCCTGAGCCAGCTCCCGTCCAGCTGCTTCTAATTGTCTTGCAGCCCTCTGCTTCTATTTAGCAGATCTTTTATGCTTTTAAGGCTACCACTCTGCAGCAGCCCTCTGGTCTAACTCTGCTGCAAGAGAGAGCGAGAGACAGACACCCACCCACCCTCCATCTCTCTCCCCCAGAAGACATGACTCTGCTACAGGTCCTGGCCTTTGGCTTTTGCTTTTAGCTTTAGATCCCCAGTTCAATCATCAGTGTCAGTAACATCTCTGCTTTCAAATTTTGAAGGGCTACACAGGGAGCTGAAGCTGGTCAAAAGAACAATAAAAAATTCTTCTGAAATTTTGTACTTTCTTGAAAATTCAAGAAAACAGGGTGGGAGCTATATAAATTGGGACCCTGCCAGAATGAGCCAGTCACTGGCTTTTGTTGAAAGAATACAGGGAAGAGAAAGAGCCATTTTCATGCCCAGATCTAAGCTCACTTTCCAAACAGAAGGAATGGATTGTTAGCCCCACGTTGCAAATGAGAAAACTGAGGCCCATGGAGGTGAGTCTTAGGAAATTCAGGTCTCGGAATTCACTGTGCAGTTCCCTCTCCATGGATGACTGAAAAAATGTTTAGAACCTAATTTACCCTTTTACCACTGTGGCTGATTGTTTATATTTTGCACTTCATTCTGCTTGACACACCAAAACCAGACTGCTCTGTTTCACTTTCTGTTTATAATCAAATTTCGCTTTTCATGGCAAGGTCATGAACATGCATGTTTAAAACAATTAATTGCACATGTGTGCATGCACACACATCCTGCAATCTTTTTATTCCTCTGGGGTGTGTACTGCTGTAGCAAAATCTCCATTTTAGGCTTCAACAAACTTAGCCATGGGAGGATTCCTCCAGAGGTGTATGGGAATAGCTATCCTGGCAGAGCTCCCTAGTGAGGAGACAAAACATACCAGTATAAGGAGCTCTTTGGCCAGCAGCTTCACGCCCTCCTTAGGATTAGCTATAATAGCAAAAAGGACTCATTTGACCTTGCCCAAGGTCACACAAGCAGCCTGTGGCAGAGGCAGGAAAGGAATCCGTCTCTGCTCAGCCCCTATCCATTGCTTTATTCACCAAGACATTCTTCCTCCAACCTCCCTTTAAACGGGGGATTGGGACCCGCATGAACTTCTCTACCTGCCCCCTAAAATATCCCTCTGATCACATGCACCAGTCACGGCCAGTCTGTTCCTGATTCCCAGGAGAATGGAAGTGGTGCTGCCGGAGGGTGAAATCTGCTGAAATGCAAACTGTGTGAATTTTCACCATTGCTGTCCTTTCTCCCTCTCTGACCAGGAAAACATCCCAGCAGCAGGGGAGGACTGGCAATCAAAATAGGCCTGGGAAATGGGTTGAGAACGGCCCACGTTTTCACATCGAAGACATTTTTTTATAATTTACTCTTTGACCCCCCAATTAGCCACACCCCTGACCCCTGTTAACCACGCCCCTGGCCCCCATTAGCCAGGCCTCTGGAGGTAACACTCTCAGGGCAAGATGGACACATGACCAGAAGTAAAAGGTGTCATGTGACCACTCTAAGGACTTTCCCCACTATCCTCCTACCAATAGGGATTAGGGGCTCCAGACCACGTGCTGGGCCTCGAGTTGGGCCGCATGGTGCAACTTTGGGCCAAGTGCTTTTAAAGTCCTGGGATGTGACGTCACACCACACCCAGGCATCTTCCCTCTCACCTGTTGCGTGACATTTGAGCACACTGTGCATGTGCTCCCTCGGCCCCACCGTGCTCCGTACATGGCCAGCGCATGGCGCCGGGGAATTTAAAGTGCAGGACTGCAGTGCCCCATCACAATCCCCCTCCTCCTCCAGCAGTCTCCAGCTGGCCCTTCAGCCGGGCCTTCGGAGGACGAGGACGGCCCACTGGGAAATTCCCGGTGTCCCGCCGGGCCAGTCCGCCGCTGCCCAGCAGGACAAAGATTTCTCTAAAACTGGGGGCCATAATGTGGCTATTAGGGAGCTGTTAGAGACACAGAAAGGGACTGTACAGAGACACAGACCTAGACCAGCTGATGAAGCTAAGAGAAGGAGCAGGCTGGCAGTGAAGGAATGGGCCTGGCTACCGGTCATTCCTGCCAAAACACGCACCCTTTGCTCTTTCGATTTCTTATTCCCTTTCCTCCCGTCTGAGAAGAGGCCACATACTTGACTCTATGATGCCTTCAGCATCCCTCATGGGCCACCTCTGCCCACTACTTACCAGCGCACCCAGAAGAGCACAGCTTGCTGAAGCATCTGGCTTGGCGCACATCGCTTCGACTTTTCTCCCCTGAAGGGAGAGCAATTCCCCTTGGGAAACATCTTCACAAGCTCCTAACCCCCTTTCCTGGCAAAGGGCAACCGTTCTCTACTGACACGCCCCTTGAGCTTGTCACAGACTAGCCTCTTCTGCCCAAGTCGATGATCTTGCCTTGCTGGAGGCAAAAACCCTCTTTGCTCCTTCTCCGGCAGCCTTCCCTGCCCTAAATGGCTCCTTCAGACAGAGGAGTGCTTGTTCCATAACACACCTATGGTCAAGCCACTTTGTGTTGCCACGTTGGAAGCCAAGCAGCTGGCTGGGAGGGGATGCTTTCGAGGGAGACCCAGGCGGCCACCAGAGTTGCAGTGGGTGGCCTTGAGGAGTGCTCTGAGCCGGACACATCATCTGAGGTAACTTCTAGTGAGTCCTCAGGGCCCAGCCAATCCACAAGTAAAAGTCTAAGCAGGTGACCCTCCCAAGGCAGCGATATAGGTCCCAATGAAAGCAGCCATGCTGGTCTGCTCAACATCACTCCTTTGGCGAGGGGATACTCCCAACAGCTAGTAGTTCGGACAGCTTGTGCCTGCTCCAGCCATGGCCGGTTGCCTGACAGTGACCGAAGCGATGTCACTGCTCCCTCTGAATCAGAACAGAGCCAACACCTCTGTCTGAGATGCCCATGACCCTTTGTGTTCAAATGCTCCTCAGGAAACCGCTCCCTTAACCCCCAGTCATAGAATCATAGAAGACTAGAACTGGAAGGGACCTCAAGAGGTCATTGAGTCCAGTCCCCTGCCCTCACAGCAGGGCCAAGCACCATCTAGACCATCCCTGACAGGTATCTGTCCAACCTGCTCTTAAATCTCTCCAGAGATGGAGATTCCACAACCTCTCTCGACAACTTATTACAGTATTTAACCACCCTGACAGGAAGTTTTTCCTAATGTCCAACCTAAACCTCCCTTGCTGCAGTGTAAGCCCATTGCTTCTTGTCCTATCCTCAGAGGCCAAGGAGAACAATTTTTCTCCCTCCTCGAGACACCCAAAGGAGACGACTGTGGTAACAGCTAGCCCCAGGGATGTCAACTTGCTCCTCGCCCTTCCACCCTCACCTCTAGCCCCTTTTCCTACATATCTGGTGTCACCAGCCATCGGTAAAGTCACCATGTGGCTCTTTCCTCCTTGCCCTCGTGCACAGAGCCCATGATCATAGAGATGAGCCTCCAGGTGGCTAGAGAGGAACTGTGACAAACATGGCCATTTCCTGCAAAATCTTATTGACTTAAGTTAAAGTATCTGTGGAGTCCATTGTGCTAAATTCAGCGGCAGTAGTATCGTGGGGTGTGATGTAATTCCTAGGCCAAAATTACACTGAGTTGGCCTTAGTGCTGAGGGTAAAGATCTGTAATTTAGAGTAAAATAACATTACAGGATTTTAATTGACCTCAAAACAAGCATTTCTATAGGGAAGGGAAATACAACCCCTCGTGTACAGGTAACAGATCATGTTTCAGGGCTTGCCTTTAGCAAGCAGCATGATCTAGTTGGGGGGACACTGGACAGGAATGCCAGAGACGTGTTCCAGTTCACCCTCTTGCCCATGGCCGCAGACCATCAGTGCAAGTTTCCTCCCCTCTGTTTACCCTCCCACCTGTATAGCTTGTCTCTTTAGATTGACCGTGTCCCTTGTCATAAACAGTGCCTAGCACAATGGGGCCTCAATTCTGGCTGCAGCCTGTAGGCTGGGGATGGGCAATAATTTTTGCAGGGGGCCACTTCATGAATTTTGTTATGTGGTCACGGGCTGGCTCCACCCCCTAGAAAGGGCAGGGCCTGGGGTAGAAGGGGCGGGGCTGGGAACTAGCTTCCCCCCAGGGTTGTCTGGGGCTGGAGGCTTTAATTTAAAAACACAGCAAAAGGCTCACGGGCTCTGGGCCCTACTGCTACCGCATTGCCTGGCCGCCGCCTGGGGTTGCTGTGGCTATTTAGAAGGCTTGTGGCTCTGGCCCCTGTATGGGTAATGCCACGACAGAGAATCGTGAGCCATTGAAATGGGATTCTGCTGCCTGAGCCCCCGCCTGGAAATTTGATGGCACAAGCAGCAAGTGATACATAGAAAGTGGCCAGATGCAGTCCGAGGGCCGGATGATAGTGTGAGGCGGGCCAGCTCCGGCCCCAAGCCACATCTGGCCCAGCCCTGCTGCAGGCACTATACAAAGGACAAGAAGTCTATGACTGCAAGTGCTGGCTTGTTATCCACATAAAAAACAGAATTCGGGTTGGCAGAATTTGGTTTTTTTGTCATGACAAGCAGATAACCACAATGGCTATTTTTAAGTATTTTTCAAGTTTCAGTTGTGCAAAATGAGGGGTTTTCAACATTTTTTAATTTTTATCGATTAAAATTTTCACTGTTGTGGGAAATTATAAGGGATGAGACAGTAATTATTGAATGACAATAAATGTTGAGATTTAAAGAGCTAATGCACTAATTCGCAGTGTCGCAACCAAATGCGCCAAGTAAATATGCTTAAATCAAACTCCATTAAGTTCTCAAGCAACACTTTTCATAGCTTGCCTAACTTCTTACCACCAGAGGAATATTTTTTCGTTGTTTGCATGTGTATGGCAAAAATCAATGTTTACCCACGTTTCCTGATAAAAATCTAATCCTTCCAAGCCTAGGCGTGATGATCTCTGGCCCTGTGGAGGTCAATATTCATTTTGTTTGGGTTTATTTAGTCTCACCAGCCTTATCTCTGTAGAGCTGATCTTTCAGGGTTGCACCTGAGTTTGTAAGAGCTCTGTTTGACCAAGAAAATCATTTACCTGGAAGTCTGAAGGGGTTCAGCTGCATCTGCTGAGTGGCTCTGGGTCTTCACTGTTCACTTGTGGGTAATGTTGACTCAAGACAAACCAGGAAGTACTTTTCAGGGAAGGTCCTACCTCCTTGAAACAATGTTGTGCGCCTGTTCTTCTGAAGAGGAACAGAGGAAGTTAGAGATCCATGTCGGTATGATGCAATCCATCAGTCTACAATCTCCATTTTTTCTGCTTTTTTATGGAAGGAAATATAGAAGGAGCAATGAAAGATTAATAACCCACAAAATGCTGCCAACTCTAACGGCTAAGCTGACAAAACGGGAAACTGGGTGGCTCGGGGAATGAGTAGATCCGGGTTGCTGGTTCTGTAGCGTCCATCCGGAGCTGGCTTGGTTGTGGTGAATTGTGTGTAGCCGTCTCTCAAGAACTCACCACAAAAAGCAATCAGCATGACTGGCATGCATGTCAGCAGTCTTAAGGGTGACGGCGGAGCTACCCATGAGAGCTGACTGGAAAAAATAATTTTTCCTCCACCAAAAAGAAATTAAGATGGAAACATTATTTTTGTCTAAGTTTTCCAGGGCCAATTTCAAAATTCCTGCAAAAATTAGAATGGAGAAATACTTCAATTTGAAAACGCTGCCTCCTGGGGGCTTTAGTTTGGGTGCCTTGTGCGCCCATTCTCCTCTATAGGTCAGGCTCCCTATAGTTCCCATGGTGTAGCTCATGCAGAGCTGTCCCCATGCATATACAGAAAAGGTGCTTGCATAGGGCATCCCAAAATTTGGGGCACCACTGGGACTGCAGACAAGAATGGGTGAGGATGCAAACACTGTCATGATCAGAAGGAGTGCTGACTAGCATCTAGTGACTAAGGGTTAACTCAGTTAACAGATGTCGGTTGGGGTAGGACGAGGGCGGTTTGGGCAGCCAGCCAATAACAACGCAGGTAGGAATTTCAAACTGGAAAAGAAGGGTTTCTCTCTCTCTCTCTCTCTCTCTCTCTCTCTCTCTCTCTCTTTTTTGTTTGAGCTCAGAGCATTTCTCCCAGGTATTGAGGGAGATGGGAGACACTTTCTATTTCCAAGAACAGACTTCTTGAAAAGTGTAAGTAGGGAAAAGTTTAGATAGCCCATCAGGGTTTATTGTTTTCCTTGTTTGGGGATTTGGAAATCATGTCTGAGCTGGCTAATTGTTTTTCTCTTTTGTAACTAAGGATTGCTGGACTTTCCCTGAATATATATCAAATCATGGCCATTTACCACCTAGCCAATTTACTATGCTTGCAACAGTAGTTTTGTTTTGATAATAAAAGTTTTCTTTTTATTATAATTAACTGGTATTGGTTGATTGCTGTGTCCTTGGGATTAAGTGCCTAGTTACAAGGGCAGAAACCATTGTGTCTGTGGATTCCCTGTTTTTCGCAGCTCCAAGCAAAACGGAGGTTGGAGCAGGAGGGTTGGGGCTTTATCTTAGGAGGGGGATTTCCAAGTGATCTCTTCCCTGGAAAAGCACTTATTTTTATATTTTCTTGGAGTCGCTTGGGTGGTGGTAGCGAGGAACCAGTCTTGTCTCTTTTTTTTTTTTCCGGATCTCGGGGGACTGAGATTGAATACGTTTCTCTCTGGGAATTTGCAGAGACAGGTTTTTGCAGTGTTTGTTCTGCTAGCCGGCCTCCCACCTCTGCACTCAGAGTGTCAGGTTGGGGGACTGAGCCATGACAGGGCATGTCTACACTTGGAAACTACTTCAAAATAACTAAAATCAATTGAATAACTCCCCAAATAAAAAAGATCAAAATAGCGTGTCCCCACTACGGGGGAGCCTCGAAATTAGTTCGAGGCAGATTCCCTTCATGTGGATGCAGTACCCCAACTTAGAGCCATGGGAAGCACCAGGGAGTAATTACTTCGAATGACTCTGGGGAGTCGTTATTTCAAAATAGCGGCACTGGAGTGTCCACACGACTGCCATTTTGAAATAATTATTTCAAAATAAGCGTTATTCCCCGAGGAAAGCAGGCGTACAGACTTCGATATATCGGGCGTGGTAGGATGGACGTGCCACTTATTAATGCGACTTAAGGGGGAGGGTGTATTTCAAAATAAAAGCGTAGACCAGGGCTGGGGTGGTTACCTGGTTACTGCTGCTGCCAGCTCCTCACAACGAGCCATGGAGCTGAACAGCCTCTGCAGCACCAGGATCTAGGCCCCCTTCCTCCCTGCAGGACCCTCCCACATAATATGCCATGGGGAGGGGATGTGGAGAGTGCAGGGGTCCTGAGCTGGGGGTGGGAACAAGCCATATGGGGAAGGGGGGATATTAAGAACCTGGCCCACAAGGGACAATGAAGAGTCAAGGTGAACAAACTACAACTCCCATGAGGCACTGGAGCAGCACATCCAAACTGAACTCTTTCAGCTTCGGGCTGCTTGACAACCGAAGGGTTTCCACAGACAGCAGAGACGTTGCGGAAAAAAACATTCCTTGTAGTTGAAAACCCAATTTTCCATTAAAAACAATTCATAGGGAAGCGCTTTGACATTGAGGGGTGCCCAAAAGTTGAGTTCCACTGATAGCTGCGATATGGGCACCAACCAAGCTGTAACCCTTTTATCTAAGAATGGGATTTTGCCCTCAGTCCTTTTGCAAACCTTAAAACCATTTGTGCACTGTGCAACTTCCAGTGCTTTCCTTTAAAAAAAAAAGAGGAGGAGTTTTACAAGAAAACTCCACAAATTCTCAACTACCGCAGCAACGGGGACCATGTAAGAATGAAATAGAAAAATACCTGAATAAATGGACGGAATCCAAGATCATGTTGATGCAGAATTTTTATGCCTCCTCCGTGATCTTTATTTCTTGGTGAACATTCAACCCTTCTCCACGGGCCACTCTCTCGAAAATTGTGTATTCCAGATGGTTTGAGCATTTTTATACATCAGAGCCCTGTAGCTCTGCTGCACGCTCTGTTCTTTGCCTGGCCTCATCATCGCTTGGAATTTATTTCCCCCCATTTTCGACCGACAGTGCATCTGTTTCTCATAAAAGCCCAAATTCATTTTTTGGTGTGTGCTTTTCTCCAGCTCTCCCCTCCCCCGTCGCCTCACCACTTCTGAATGAATTTTAGTGCTCACCAAAGACCATAGCACATGCTGCAGACAAGCCTGCTGCAAACTGCATCTTGGCCAGTGCACCTGAACTCAGAGTGGCAAATTGTTGCAGGTTATGGACTAAACTGCCTTCAGGAACAAAGCAAGATGCACAGTGTATTGTGGACCTGAGCAAGCTTTGACCCCAAGTCGTCAGCAGTGAAAAGCTATTTGTTCTCCTCCTGCACAAATCAGTTCTTCTCAGGGAGATGCTAGGCAGGGCGGGCGTCTTTCTCTGAAGGGCCAGGAGATAATGCAAGGGCTGGAGCCAGTATCAAATCAAAACCAGGCTTTGAATGTTGGGGAAGTGTTGACAGCAGCCCCTCGGCCTGATTCTGTTGTCAGTTACACCGGTGTAAACAGGAATATCTCCCAGTATTGTCAAATTGCTAAAAATTGAGAGATTGGTTTAAAAAAACACAATACCCCAACCTTGAGAGTCAATGGGAACAGTCCTCATTTGGGTTCTTTTATTTGCCTTTAGTTTCTCAGCCCGAGGGCGTAAGCTCAAGGTTTTTTTCTGCTCTCCTCAGGATTGGAAGCTTCCCTTTCTAAACACACGAAAGCTGCGTTTCTCCGGTCACAGGACTCCAACAGCCAGCGCTGTAACAAACATGCCAGACCTGTCATGTCATCACAAGAGGGACTCAACTCACCATCCCTAGCCTTATTGAAGATCACTGGGAGGAACAAACTGAAAAGCATGGGCCCGAATCTGCCTGCAAGGTATGGGGGGTTGGACCGCCGTTTATCTGTGGATCTCATGCCTGTGCCAAGCAAAGACCTGTCTGAAGGGGAGAGGCAGGTTCACCACTCACACTAGAGGAGCTGATGAGTATGTTAGAGGGAAGACCTGAAGGAGCAGTGTTAGAGAGCATCCCAGGCTATGTAGTACCTGTACTACCACTTTGTCCTTGACCTGCTTCTCCAAGAAGACACAAGGTTTTCTCAGAGACAGCTGAGCCCCACGGAACAAAGGAGAATGACTCCTCCAAGACACCAGAGACATGGGCCTGGTTGCGCGGAGGATCAGGTCTCCTGTTCGCGGGGGTGGGGAGCAGCCATCTTGGCGATGCCACCACACAATTTTTGCTGCTTGTTACCAGAGGTCGGGTGGTTTCTCTATTCCTTCCACACACACACTCCCCGGAAGAGAGGCAACCGGCAGACAGCTGGCAAGCAACAAAACCAGCAGCCTGCAGGTGCCCAAGGGGCTTTGAAAACAGGGGATTACACCAGCCCTCAGCCCCCCTGAGCCTGCGGGCTCATCTCGCCAGGAACCACCTCAAGAGAGGAAGGGTCTGAGAAGCCTGCGAAAGCAGCGTGAGATCTGGGGAGGAAAAGGGGAGGGGGAAGAGTTGACCTTGATGAGGAAAAGAGAGGGGAATCGGGAGTTTCTTCTCCAGGCAAAGCAGCTCAGCCTGGAAAGCAAATCAAAAGGAACAGAGCACAGAGCTGGGTGCCAGCCGTCGCCACGCACTGCCTCTGTCAGGATTTAACTGGGACAGATCAGCCCTCGGGGTGCTGCAGCGCATAGGTGCGTGTGTGTGTGTGTGGCAGGCAGTTTGGCTGCACTCACTTCTCGTTTGCTTCCTCTTCGGCGTGCAAGGCAGCTCAGCGACCCTGGTGCCTGGGAACGCTCGGCCCAGAGGAGACACTTGCTTACAGGGATCTTGTCCCTCTCCTTCCCTTCCAACCCCACCCAGATTACAGCCCGAGAACCCAGGGCTACCGTGTTCAGTTGCGGTGCTGTTTGCCAAGCAATCTGGGGATACACAGAAGCTCCGTGCGCTAGTCAAGCTCTTCCTCCGGCCAGATCCGGAGAGCGGAATCGCAATGCGGAGTTTGGGTTTTGGAACTGGGCAAAAGCACTTCTTAGCCCATGCCCAGATGGGCAAAGGGCTAATTTCCAACCAAAAGCTCAGCCCAGGCAAGGCACAGTTGTCATTACTGGCATGAGATCCATGACTATGGCTGCTTAGCACCTGAGCCAAATGCTTCTGACTCATACAAAAAAAACGCCAACCCATCTAGGGGGTATTCCCTGCCCCAATGAAAGTTCATCTACAGAAAGACGTGGCCACAGACATGGCACCCAAGACATAGAGCTGCTGGGAGCGGAGGAGAAGCTGGGGAAGGCAGAAGCTCCTATGGGTTTTGGAGCTTAAGGCAGGCCTCCTACTGGAGGAGTAAGGGGGGGTGCAAATCATTTTAGCTGTGGTTTCGTGCATGGGTGGGGTGCAGCTCTGTACCCGAAGCCTGGGGCTGAACTTCCAGTCATTATGGGGAAAGATCAGGTCAGGATCCAGCCCAGCTCTGTGCCAAACCTGCATGTAGACTGAACGTCGCCAAGCGCCGCTCTTCGGGGTCTGCTTTCACGCTCACTTCCACGCTGGAGTCTTGCCATGCTCCATCTCCCTACAAAAGGCATTGAATTACATACAGCGACAGGCGCATACGTTTGCTTAGGCCAGCAACCCACCAGACCTCTCTTACTTCCAGCATCCGCTAATGCTTGCAGTTTCAGGGAAAGGCCAAACCCACAAGCTTGTGGGGTCAAATCCTCAGCTGGTGAAAGTCAATTCAGTGGAATTGTGTCACTTTACACCAGGGCTACATCTACACTGCAGGCTTTTTGCACAAGCACATCATGCTTGAGTTGCGCAGGAGCACAAAAGGTCAAAGGGACCCCATCAGAAGACACTTGCAGAAAAGACCTTCTCCTCAGGTAGAATCAGATGACGTCTGAGAGCGAGAGAGACAGCAAGAGAGAGATGATGGCTACAGCCAGCTACCTCCCCACATGCCCATCTCTCTGCGCTGGTGCAGCCCTGTGGCTTCTCCTCTCTGGGAGCACACGACCCAGCTACCCACGTGGCTCAGGCTGAAACAGATGCTCAGGCTGCCCCCAGAGATACCTCGATACAGATCAGACATGGCTCTTTAATGCTTCTGCTGACGGGTATTGTTTTGCCAGGCAATGGGCTTTATAGTCTCCTGGGGAGAAAGACTCAGAACCGGTTCCACTTTCAGCTCACCTCGACAGTATATTGAATAACCAGAGCCCTTTTCCCTGCAAAGTGTGCTGTAACTCCAAACTCCCCCTCCCCCTTTGCTTCCCATATATCTCCCGTCTCAACAACTTGTGTCTCTTACCCTGCCTTCCTATTCCAGTGACCAGGGCAGGAAGCTAAAGTGGAAGAGGAGGGGTTGTAGTGGGGAAAACAAAGCCTTGATCTTTCCCTCCTGGCAAATAATTCTAATCGCACAGACTTCATAATACAAATACATCCCAGGAGATTTTTAATAGCAGGTTAGATAAACACCTGTCAGGGATGGTCTGGATCGGGGTGGGCAAAAGAGCATCTGTGGGCCGGATCTGGCCTGCTAAGTGGGTTGATCCTGCTGCTCCCCCAATCCCAGGGTAATCAGGGCCTAGGGATGGGGGAGCGCACGGAACTTAGTCAACCTTGACTCTAAGGGTACATCTACACTAGATTGATCTAGGGAGGCTAATGAGGGCGACCGGAATTGCAAATCAAGCCCGGGATTTAAATATCCCGCGCTTGATTTGCATGCTCCCGGCTGGTCGCCATTTTAGAAATTGAGTAGCCTGAAGAAACTACCCACGTCTACATGCGGCAGTGAAACGGAATTCCGATGTAAACCCCCTAATTTGAATTAGCTGGTAAACCTCATTGCAGGAGGAATACCAGCTCATTCGAGTTACGGCTTTAAATCGGAATCCTGTTTCACTGCCGTGTGTAGACGCGGGAAGTTACTTCGGGCTAGTCAATTTCTAAAATGGCGACTGGCTGGGAACATGCAAATCAAGCGTGGGATATTTAAATCCCGGCCTTGATTTGCAATTCCGGTCGCCCTCATTAGCCTCCCTAGATCGATCTAGGGGGCTGGTGTAGACATACCCTAAGCACCATGCGCCAGAGGGCAGGGAGGAAGAGACTTTGTGCTTCGCCCGCCCGCAAGCCAATCAGGGCCTAGGGACGGGGCAGTGTGCGAAGTCGCTCAGCTGGTGGGTGACTAAGTGCGGTGCACCCTTGCAGGGCAGGGGCAGAGGCAGGGGCAGAATTTGGATGCTGTCCCCATCCCCAGGTCCTGATTGACTCGGGGACGTAGGGTGGGGTGGGGAGCGTGCGTCTGCTCCTACTGCTAGGGGCACGGGGACCTAGAGGGAACCACCAGCAGCTCAGAACAGCTGGCGGTTCTCTCTCGTGAAGGGGTGGGGGCAAAGACTTCCTGTGCTCCCCCACCCACAGACCAATCAGAGTCGGTGGGCGGGGAAGCATGGAAGTGTCCAGGTCCCGCCCCTCCACCCGAGGCCCCGCCCCTTCTGGGGTGGCCTGGGGCCACTTCAGAAATTTCTGAAGTGGCCCCTGGTCAAATATTATTGCCCTTCCCTGGTCTTTCACTGCCAGCACTGGGACTAATAAAAGATATTATCTCGTCCACCTTGTCTCTCTAATATCCTGGGACTAACCTGACTACAACCATTACAAACCATTATGTCTGGGTAGCAGCCATAAAGAAGAGAGCTGGCCCATTTCGTCCAACCTATGGCTCTCCATCATTAAAGCTAGCTCTCTGTTTAATGTCACCAGGCAGGAGTTTTCAAAATGCTGCCTGTGACCAGCTCGCCTGGCGCTCATCCTATTAGCATCTCAGAGCGATAACGAGTCTGGAGAAACCGATCAATAAAGGAAATATTGGAAACCTAGGAGCACCAGGATCTAAATTCATAGCTGTTAAGGTCATCCCTTCAATACACGGACGTCAAACCCATTGCCTCCTACAGCAGCCTGCACAGTTTAGACGTTAGAAAGTCAGAATTATCTCCAGAAAGACCCCATCAAAGGTATTTACAAGGAAATAGTTCAGGGCATGACAGTCCACCAGGTTACATATATGTTTTAAATAGAGAACAAGTCACATTACTGCCTCAGAGAAGCTTCCTGGAACTTGCCAAGAAATCCTTTCCAGCTGGCACTGCATAGTCAAGCTATCTTCTCTGAATATCCCTGGCATCACAATATATTTAAATCCATCTGGGGTATCTCATAGTGGTCGGGAGGCCAACTCCGTACAGCTGGACTGGGAATCTGCAGATAAGAGTTCTAGTCTTAGCTTAGTCACTAGCGGACTTTGAGCAAGCCATTTCACCGCCTTACGCCTCAGTTTCCCCATCCATAAAATGGGGATTATAATGCTGCCCTGCTGGGTAAAGCACTTGGTGATCAACTGATCGAAGTTGTTTTCTTTTAACAGCAAAGTTTTCCATCCCCTCTTGCAAATCATTACAGCACCAAACCTACTATCAGATGCTCACAGAGGCAAGGGGACGTCTACTTGGATCCGACAGAGGGGCCTAATATTGTAACAAAATGATGTGAGTAGAACCCACTTTAAAAAAGGTTTTGGCCACAATAGTTGAAACCTTTTTTTTTTAAAAAAAAGGGTAATAAAAATGTGGCTGATGTCTATCAACTGATGGCTAAATGAAAGTTCAAAAATTTGATATTGAAATGTTTTAACACAACAAACTTCTTTGTGGAAGTTTCTCTGCCTTTCTCAACCCATCCATGCATCTCGGCCACTTCTGCCAGATGGACGCTGCTCAGCCATGTTCATAAGCGGCTGGACGTTCAGATGCTACGTGGACGAAAAAGGCCGGGAGTGCTAAATCAGTCCGATGGCAAGGGCTTTTGGCGTAGGAGGAGCACACGTCAATCTCTGCTGCAGCTGGGAGCAAGGACTCAGAGAAACGATGGCCCAGAGGTTAGAGGACTTGCCAGAAACACAGATTACTGCCCCTGTCCTGTTTGCGTGCCCCTGGACTCACGGACTCTTGGTCTCTCAGCTCTCAAATTGGGAACAGAGCTCACCCGGAGTGTCTGAGGGTAAATACAGTGAGAAGATATTTTGTTAGGCCCTCAAATATAACAGCAATGAAGGCCATGTACGGAGCTGAAATAAAGCAACTGCTCTGGTGCCCTAAAGAGTTGAGTTGTGCATCATCCGTAGACTCCTAACCCATCCTATGTCGTTCAGGGGGGTGAGATGAGCCCTGGCTGGTTAGCCTCTAGCAGGTAAGAGAAATCATCCACCTAGATGTAGGCAGCCTGGCCTAGCAGTCAGAGCTAGTAGGTTGGGGAACGAAGCCAAAGGTCAGCACTAGAGTCACACTGCTCACGACTAGAGCCAAGGGTCAGAAGCTGGAGGTCAGGGCCAGAGCCAGGACTGGTAGCTGGGCATTCGGGGGGAGCGTAAGGGAAGGAGAAGAGGCAAGGAGCAAGCACGGAGCAGGAGCATGGTGGGGACAGGAGCCAAGGTAGGTGCCAGGAGCGGAGCAGGAATGGGACTGGGTTCAGGCAGCAGGTACAAGCAGAGTCCTGCTGCTCCTGGGTCTTCTTCTGTCTGAAATACTGGAGTTGGACCAATCAGTGGAGCTGGGCGCTCCTCCAAACAGAGCCCTCATGGGTGGGGCTTCGGCTGGGGATGTTGTCCTAGTAGCTCTTCAGCCCACCAGGTTCAGTGGGCATTGGGTGGAGGCCAGGCAGCAAAGCGCAGGGGCACCCACCTCTGGGTTCAAGAGCCGGGGACATCGCAAGCATTTTGAGAACTCTGATCGAGATGCGCATTACTCTAATTACCAGCCCGGGCCCTGGTCCTCGCTCATCCTTAGACTCACGACACAGAGGCTCTGCTATTGTGCGGCCTTAGCACTAGGGAGTCAGCGACTCATTCTCATAATCAAAAGACAGACTCTTCAGTGGCCAGCCCCCTGGAGGTGCAAATCTGTGCATGCGCCATTGATGTCAATGGGACAGATTGCCAGCCACGGCCAACGAGCACAGCACCACGGAAATAGAGCTACCCCAGCTGAGAGGAGACCTGAGAAAGGCCCTGCACAGCGAGAGGGATTTACGCATGCGAGCTAGCTCATGGGACCCCTCCCCGCCCCGCACGCTCCAGACAGCCGATCTCATTAAGGGAACAGGAATTAGTTTGTTCTCTTTGACGGTTTCAATCTGCGAGACACGGCGCCTCTCAGAAGTGCAATGCCTACCTTATTAGACAGCTGGCAGAAAACGAGGCGCTGAGAAACGTCTTCATTCCTCCGCTGCGCCGGCTAAAGTACATTAATTTGATAAAAGATAATCAAGCCCTCCGGAGCGAAGCTAACAACGTAACCCCGAGCAGCTGCTGCCAGAGCCTGGCTCAGAGCGACTCTTGTGATCAAGGCCTGCGCTGCTTGGTCTCGCCGTACGGGGGGAAGACAAGGGGCCCAGTGCATCCTTCTGCCTTCATATAACCTCTTTGCGTCACGCCTGCTCCAGTGTCCATTGTTGGGATATGTACAAATTCATAGGGTTCCGGGAAATAAATACAATAGTGGGAAGGGGTCCAGCCAAAGCAGGTACTGCCCTTTAAGCACGTTTCCCCCCCTTGTCCTTGCAGCCTAGGAAGACAGTTGCACTGAACAGTGTTTTCTTTGTTTTGTCTGTAAAAATACTGTCAGGGTCACATTCTTTGTAACCTGCTGACTTGGAAAGTTTGTAGTGTAAAAAATGTTGATTTATTTAAAAATTTGTGAAGAGTAATTAGGGGCGGGTATCATAATATTCTTCGCCTGCCTGTTCATAATCATGGCATAAAAATTAACATTACTACATAGAATTTTAGAAAAAACACTAATAAAGGTGTACATTAACATACTACAATAAGTAAAAAAGTGTCCTGATGCCAAATTATTGCCACTCGGAATGGCGTGTTGGGGGGTCCAAGGTAAACGTGCGGCGGCAATAAAGTGGTCCGTTTACCCCATCTGCTCCTGGGTCACCTGTTTCTTCTCTAGCATCCACCAAGTTACTGGTAGGACCCATGGACTGGAGTGAGCCTTGAATAAGCTAGTTACTTTAATGGCTTTTAGACTGGACCCCTGATTCTGCTTGAAAAGACATTAAACCTTGTACCCTCCCCTGTTTGCTGGGTCTGAACGGCTGAATCCCAGGCCAGGGAGTCTAAAGGATCCAACAGGCTCCAGGTGCTCTATGCTTCTGATTCTGGAGATCCCTGGCTTCCACTGCTGCTGAGCGCAATGTGACCGGCAAGAAAGTTCGAAAGTGCAAAGGGATGTGACGGGCCTGTCAGAAAATGTTGCTATATAAATGCAGGTCAGGGACGGGCTCTGGGAAGGAGTCCAGCATGTCCCTGGTTTGGAATCGCAACACAGTTTACGCTCTGGGACAAAAGGATGAGCTTGATGTTAAGGTCCTGGACTGGGACTCATGTGGCTAGGGTCAAGTTCCGGACACTCAGGGCCTCCCATGCATGCACGCCGAGGGACTGGCTTTGAAGGCCGTTCCTTGTGGCTCAGTGTCATCTCTGCTGAGTTCTCAAGAGGCTGCTCACCCATGGATCTGCCGAGGCGGCAGCAGGGCAAAGCCACCGTGCCAGTTGCACTTCCAGGCTGATGTTTGTGCAGGCCGCGGCAGCATTTTGGAGACGATGGTTCACCTGCATGCCATTTGCAAAGGTTGCTGGGTGTCTGGTTTTCAACTCATTGGCATGAGGGGGAATGGGAGACAGGGCCGGGGGGGAGAATGGGAGAAAAGGTTTGAGGGAAGAGGTGGTGCAGGGGCGGTCCTGGCACTCAGCGTCCGCTTTTCCCAAATTGGAAAGTTGGCCATCCTAGCAGGAGCCACAACTGCACTAATGAAACTGGGGAGGGGGAGAGAAAGTCTTGCCCCCGCTCGATGCTTGGAGTTCTAGCCCTCTTTGGCATTACATGCAGCTACAGCAGGTTCCTCGTTTCCAGGTAGAAATTCCTTTTCTGTACACTCGGAAGAATCCAGCGAGACAGGCCCTTGCCATCTGTATTGTCCGCCCAGATTTTTCTGCAATTCACTCACCTTGTTTCAGTTTTCATTTTCAGCTCCATGAAGGGTGAAGCCTTTTGGCTTCTGGCAAGAGGTTCAGCATCCGCTCGCCTAACATCACAAACATTCCTTTGTGGCAACAACTGGTTGGCAGGGGTGGGGATGGGATGGGTGCTGCCTTCGGGTGAGGAACACACACCTGGCCAAGAGCTGAGCCATGTCATGGCTCGCCCACGCGGCCTGGGATCTGGGGCGTCGGGTGAGAGACAGTTTGAAGGGGCTTGACTTCCAGAAGGTTCCGAAGAAGCCCTCTCAGCGAGGTCACCACTTGGCCCTTCCACAGCTCGGGACACACCAAATGACTCGTCGCTTTTCACAGCGTGGTCATCATGTCCCAGAGCCTCAAACCCAGACTCATAGACTTTAAGGTCAGAAGGGACCATTATGATCATCTAGTCTGACCCCCTGCACAGTGCAGGCCACAGAATCTCACCCACCCCTCCTAGAATAATCCTCTCACCTATATCTCAGATATTGAAGCCTTCAAATACTTTGAAGGCCCCAAAATGCAGAGAGTCCTCCAGCTGTGATCTGAGCCCCATGCTACAGAGGAAGGCGAAAAACCTCCAGGGCCTCTGCCAATCTACCCTGGAGGAAAACTGATGGCAACAGGGTTAGGTGATTAAATACCTGGGCCGACATTGCAGCGATGTGATCGCATCCGTGCTGTAAGGCAAGGATCCAGACCCTCAAAAAAGCTGGTCTCCTTTACCCCAGCGAAGGGGCTGCCCCCTTCCTCGACTCCATGAACTAACCACGCTTCCCTATGTGACAGCCGCTGAGATGCAGGGAAAACTTATTAAAAAACAGCTTTGCAAAAAAATACATGCAGATTTGATGTCTAATTAGAAAAATACCAGGAAATTGGTGTAAGCTGGATAATCTTCTCTTTTCTGACAAGCTGTCCCATTTCAAGGATGAATAGTTGGGAATATAAATCTGATAATTGCAATGCTGAAAATGAAAATCAAATTGAAGCCATCAGAAGATCCTATTTTAAATTGATTTAGTCCTCTGACAAAATTTCCATCTTCCCCCGTCCAGAGCAGCCCTAGCAGACAGCTGGACGGAGTGAGCGGTTGTCAATGGCTGAGATGTGCCGCAGCTGGTTGAAGTGTCCTGGTCAAAGATTCTTGGCTTTGGTCCCCTTTAGTCCCCCACCAAGCACCATCCAACGGGCACGTTTGGCTGGTACCAAGTCGATGTTTTTCAGAATTTTCATTTGGCAGGAAATGTCCAAGTTCAGGCTGTGTTCCTGCTTGGGGAAGGGACCAACCTGGCTCCTGCTGATAGCCCGAGGGCCACCAGAGTGCAGTGCTCAGTCTCACGTGGCGCTGAGCAGGCAGGTTGCCCACACCCCAAGCCAGTGGCCCTCCTCACCAGCGCACAACAAATTCTGTTTCCATAAAAGCATTTGGAAGATTTTGGTTTAGATCTGATGCTGTCCCTGGGTCACAGAACTGTCCCCCTCTAATGGACTCCTGGGGTCTTTTCCTTCTCCCTAACCTGACCTTCCTCCTCACCAGCTGCACGTTGGGCAAGGAGGGGCAGCCCACTTTCAGCTCCGATGCATTGCTACAATCCTACCCCCGACATGAAGGAAGGGTTTGGCAGATTTCGTGGCAGCGAGTAGATGGCAGCAAATGTTGATCATGTTAAAACGCCTCCAGGGCTGGTGCGGAGACATTCGAAATCCGCACTGAACCGTGGCCGCCCAAGCTGGGAACTGAAGTTCAATTCCCAGCCAGAAGTTCTCTCGCCAGCTGGTCTTGTAGCTCTAAAGGCAGCACCAGTCAATCGCTGAGCAGGGGCACTCAGCTGTTTTCTCCCAACATCTGGATGCTCTTGCTTTGGGAGTCCCATCCCATCCTCTGTCTGGCCAGAAGGAGATGGAGCAATACAAGCCACAATGGAGGGCCAGGAAGCCAGGAATGTCTTGGGGGAGATGAGTTTTTTAGAGCCATGGAAAACTTTGGGAATGACCCTGACAGCCACAGGAATACAACCCCCATCCCCCTGCCTATCCCTTCCAGGCAAACTCGGGGCAAAGTACAGTTGCAAGCAAGAAGCCACATCTGCTGGGAGACAGGGAGCATAGGTGAGGTGCAGGAAGCTACAAGGTGCATTTTGTAACCTCTCTATTAAGTCTCATGCCTCCCACACCAGCTGTGCCATGCACACAAGACGGGGAGGCAGGAGGGTGTCAGGATTCGGGGGCGGGAGTGAAGTTCGAGTGGCCTGAGACCTTCAAACGTACTTTGGCTCCAAGGCTCATTAGATTACGGGGGAGTGAACTGGTTTCAGGCATCTGGGCCTTAGTTCTCCATCTGGAAGACGGGGTGAACACTGTACCCCGTCCTCCATCTTGTCCAACTGGCCTGTCTGCATAGACACAATCGGTCTGATTTCAGCTGGATCAAGAGGTGCTGCCCCAGTGCAAACAAGAACCCAAAGGACTGGCCCAGTGTCTCCAAAAGGAGAGCTCACGCTTCCGTCCCAGCTGCAGGCTGTCCGGATTTCAAGAGTTCAGATGACAGCGGGCTGCCAGAGCCATTTAAACAGGCGTGAGCTGGCAGCAGGGAGCCCTGACTCCAAGACATGTTTTCCTCCTCTTGGCTTCCTGTTTGTTCCCTCTGGAGGGGGAGGGTGGGACTGGCAGTGGCCACTATCATCAGACAAGATACTGGGCTAGATGGGCCTTTGGTCTGACCCAAAAAAGCCGTTCTTATGTCCAGCTGCTTCATTTCCATTCGGGAAGGTTCGTCCCTCAGCTGCTGCTCCCATAGGTATTTGTATTGCAGATAAGGATCATGGTGGCACCCTTCAGAGGCTGGGGGGTGGGAAGCAACGCTTGGAAAGGAACAGGACTGCAGCTTCTTGCAGGATTATTCGTCGCTATTCCCCTGAAGGCCCAAGGACAGAGCCCCAGTTAATACAAATCCCGGTCGTGCCCTGCAAGCAGCGGATCTATGCCAATGTCGCTCTGCGTGGGCCCAGGCCCGGCCTTTGAAAGGCTAAGCAGCGATTTCCCCTAGAACGGCTCCTCCAAGCAAGACCCATCAGGTTTCCACGCCGTCTACTCCGTCCTTCCGCCCTAGGTCTCTGCTGCCAGGCACGTCACCGACGGCAGCTGCTCCGGGAGCCGTCGTGGGTGGGCTGTGGGCAGAAGGGGCAGGGTGTCTGCAGTCACTGGCTGGCAGCCCCGTCGGCAGGGAGAATCCAGCCCAACACGGCTGACTCCCTGGGCTGCGATCTTCTATTCCCTTGCGGCTTTGCTGGGCGGGGAGACCGCTACAGAGATGCCTGGAGTCCTCGCCTCTTGCTGATTAGCCTGTTGGGAGGGAGAGGCTGAAGGACCCACCTGGTGTATTTTTCTTCTCTGCATGGAGGCATGGAAACCATTGTTACTCTGTGGGGTGCAGCCAACAAAGGGACACATGGTGCAGGCAGTTTAGATTCCCTGAGGTCCCTGGCTAACTAACAAGCTCTTGCTCCATCTTTTAGAAGCTAAACCGGTTCGTTGGCACAAACCAAGCCCAGATCCTTGGCTTCCCTTCCAAAGACCTCCAGTGCCTTGCAATAAGAAGCCCTGAGGCTATTGCAGGAGGGCAACCCCCCACAACGCAGAATCGCTGCCAAGGGCTCCAAATGTAGCACTGTTGTTATTGGCAAAGGGGGTTGCTCCCCCCTGTACTCTAGTTCTCATCAAGAATCCTTCTCTTCCCCCACCCCCATGTGCCTGTCAGGTGTTGGCCCTGGCTAGAGAGCAACCCTAGTCAACTGCTCTGACACAAGCCACACAAACCTCCTAGAAGCAGCAGTACCGCGGCACTTCCCAGTGCAGCACGCTGCCCTGACGCTGGAGCGGTCCTCTTCCTGTCACCAGCTCTAGTCCCGACAGCAAATGGATGACTATTAGCCAAAGGATAGATAAGGTTACCAAAGAAGGTTGTAGTAGGGATGCTTAATTGCGGATAATAGACTAATCGAATAGTCGATGCACTTTGCATCGACTCTTCGACTAGTCGATAGGGCGCCTCCGCCTTTGAAGTGTGGAAACAGCCCTAGGACTGTTGCTACACTTTAAAGGAGAAAGCGCCATGTGGAGCCCGAGATCAGCTGGGGACTCCCTGCTGATCCCGGGCTTCTGTGCAGCGCTGCCGTTTTGTACTGGCGTGAGGAGCCTGACTCCGGGCTCCCATGGCGGCGTTTCAAAGCGGCAGCGCCGCATACAGCCCCCTCCCCAGCTGACCCCGGGCTCCACGCGGCGCTGCCACTTTGTACTGCCGTGAGGAGCCTGACTCTGGGCTCCCATGGCGGCATTTCAAAGCAGAGCCGCACACAGCCCCCTCCCCAGCTAACCCTGGGCTCCACGCGGTGCTGCCGCTTTGAAATGCCGGGAGGAGTTGGATGCCGGGCCGCATGGTGCCTGGTCTCCCTCCTTCCCATCTCTTTCTTACAGAAAAAGCAAAAGGGGGTGAGGGGGAAGCAACTAGTCGACAAGCTTGTCGACTAGCCCTTCACATCCCTAGGTTGTAGAATCACCATCACTGGAGGCTTTGAGCACAGGCTGGACACACAGCTGTCAGGGCCGGTTTAGATTTATTTGGTGTTGCCTCAGTGCAGGGCCTGGACTTGGTGACCTCCCAAGGACACTTCCAGCCCTGTGTTTCTAGGACTCTTGTGACCTGACATTGGGTTTGCGCCAGCCCACCCGAGGACCCTGGCCACTGCTCTTTCAGGGGGCAGCCGTCGGGTGTGTCATGGAAAACATGCCAGCTGTGTTCCCATGCCCAAGCAGCCATGCCCTGAAACGCCTCATGGCTGGACCGGTCGTTCTCTGCCCAGCTTGAGTCCAAGCCCCAGAGGTACGAGAAGAATGACCACTGGCACCACACAACCCAGCCGGGTGCCATAAATGAACCCAGGTGGCCGGCCAGCTGATCTCAAGGGGCTCCTGAGAGAACACAGAACCCGTCGGGCTGAAATTTGCGCCTCTTTATTCCTACGCTTCCTGCTGCCGCAATATATACAGATGGTTTATTTATACACATAATAATATACAGAATTAGATTTATATCTCTCTCTCTATATTCACACACAGACACTCGCGCCCCCTTATGAAGGGATGTGCCCAAGAGCTCAGCAAACCTCCTCAGCCCGCAGGGAGGGCGCTGTTCCCAACACACCCAGAACGGTAAAAGAAACCCCCATAAACAAGCTAGTTTCTCAAGAAAAATTACAGGAAATGTGAAAAAAAGTCTTTAAAAAAGGGGGAGTGAGGAGGGGCTTTGTTTGGTAAGTGAAGCAGCGACTCCCTCCTGACCAGCGGCAAGTCCTTCCGGTCGGCCTGGGACAGTAAGAGCTACAGTCGCAGCATTCCCTGGTGCAGGCTGCTCTTCCGAGAGGCTGGCAGGCGTCTGGAGCCAGGGTTAGGCACTCTCCGTGGTGCATTGTGGGTAGCGGATGCTGCCAACGCTATAGCATCAACGGGACCTGCCATATGAGAAGAGTGCTGTCCGTCTCGCTGCAGGCAGGCAGCTTGCTGCCGGGGTTGAAGTTCCGGTAGCCCCGCCCACCGGAGACGATGGCCACCGAGGAAATCTCCTTGCGGTGAGTGTCCCGGGCGCACGGCCTGCTCCGCACCCAGACGTCCGGGTCGTCAGCCATTTCGTAGATGGAGCCGTCCTCCTCGCTGTGCTCCAGGGTGTTCCCGCCCAGCGGCAGAGAGGCCTCCTTCACCGAGAGCAACTGTCCAGGCAGGTGGGAGGTGGAGCGGAGGCGGTATTGCAGGAGGATCCCCTTCTTCCTCATCTCCCTGGGTGGGTTGTCGTGGGCACACGGCTCTGGCAACGGGCCGTCTGGCTTCTCCTCCTGGCCGCCCTCCTCCTCCTTGTCGTTCTTCAGCACGTCCGAAGCCAGGGTGCTGGCGGCCACGGCCAGGAATTCCACAGGGCCACAGTGGCCGTTCAGAGAGACCATGCCTTTCCCTGGGAGCCGAGCAGGGACAGCGTGCGAGAGAGACAGAGAGGGAGAGAGGGAGAGGTTTTATTAACAGGAAACGCTTCAGAAAACAAATCAAGTTCACACCTCATAAATATTGCAAGGCTCGTCTGCCGAGCCCCGGCGGCTCCCTGCTGCCTCGATAACTAGAGCACGATATTCTGAGAGGCACAGACGGCCGGAGCTCTCCGCGCCTCACTGTTAACCCTGAGCCTGCCAGCACACGCAGACCCCCACATGCCCAACAGCTCACCGCCTCCTGGTTCCCACTGACAGCACTAAGAGGGTTCGGACTGACGTGCCGTGTGCCCCCGCTGGCCACCCCTGGCCTTTGTCATGTGAGCTAGTGGCTCCTGGCTCTCCTCACTGTACACACACCCCAGTCCCGCCCCTCCCTGCTGTGGCTCTGTTCCCTGACTACACCATGTCCCCTTGCCTTGCCGCGCTGCGACTCTAGGTTTGTATCGTGGGGGCGATGCTGGGAGATCCCCAGCAGACAGGCCAGCAAGGGAAGCTCAGTCCACCCGCCGTGGCGATGAGGAAAACGCTTTTGTCCCCGCCAAGGCAGCGCGTCCTCTCTCGGGGTTCAGACGGTGCCCGAGCAGGGCAGACATGCAGCGGCTGCTTGGGGGGGGAAGAGGGGAAACACGCCATGTGGGGGCTTGCAGAAGCCAAGGTCCTGCAGGGGTGCCTGGTGCAGGCCTGTAAGGAGGGGCTTTGTGCTGGCTTCCACACACGCAGCTCTGCCGGGTCACCCCAGCCCTGAGCGGCACCCCTCTCCTCTGCTACTCCAGCCCTGGAGACCCTCCTAGCTCAGCCCTGGAACTGGCCCCACCCTGCCCTTCCCCAAGTGCGGAGAGGAATGACCCTGGCCCCAGTGCTGAGCCAGAGAGCCAGGGGCTACTCTCCAAGACAGCCCCCAAGGGGGTTCATCTGGGGCTTTGGCCCCCACGTGTCCCCCGCTGGAAGGGGCTGGGAAGTAGGACACAGTAAGGCCCCTCCATGAGACTCCCTGGTGCGTGATCTCTCCAGGGTCCCATTGCGTCTGCCCAGGGCTCAGCCCAGGGAGGGAGGCTGCCCCCGAACACCAAGCGACGCCGTGAGGTGGCCGTAAGAGGGCACAGCAGTGGGTGGTGCGAAGACGTGGCTCAGTGAGGCACACTGCGGATCGACCAGCACGTGGGGCTTCCGGGCCCCAGGCCCCAGCAAGCGGCCGGGCTGCCAGGAGCACAGCACCGCTAAGTGCACCTCAGAGCATCCAGAGCACTGCCTGAGTCACCGCCACCGCCACCGCCTCCCGCCAGGACGGGGCCTTCCCTGGGCGTGGCCCTCCCAGCCCCGAGCCAGCCACCTTGCATCCCCTGCGCTGCGGAGAGCACGTCCTGAGGCGGGGGGGGGGGGGGGAGAACGTTCTGAGGCCAGGGGGGACGTCCTCAGGCTGGGAGGGGGGACGTCCTGAGGCCAGAGGGGGAACATTCTGAGGCAGGGGGGACATCCTGAGGGCGGGGGAAGGGGGGGAATGTTCTGAGGCGGGGGGAGGAGGGGGAACGTCCTGAGGGCGGGGGGGAAGAACGTTCTGAGGTGGGGGGGAATGTTCTGAGACGGGGGAGGAGGGGGAACATTCTGAGGGCGGGGGGGGAGAACATTCTGAGGCAAGGGGGACGTCCTGAGGCCGGGGAAAGGGGGGGAATGTTCTGAGGCGGGGGAGGAGGGGGAACATCCTGAGGGCGAGGGGGGGGAAGGAAGAACGTTCTGAGGCGGGGGGGGACGTCCTGAGGAAGGGGGGGAATGTTCTGAGGCGGGGGGAGGAGGGGGAACATCCTGAGGGCAGGGGGGAATAACGTTCTGAGGCGGGGGGAAGGGGGGGACGTCCTGAGGCCGGGGGGGGAAGAACGTTCTGAGGCGGGGGGGAATGTTCTGAGGCGGGGGAGGAGGGGGAACATCCTGAGGCCAGGAGGGAGGGGGGAAGAACGTTCTGAGGTGGGGGGGGACATCCTGAGGCCAGAGGGAGGGGGGGAACGTTCTGAGGCGGGGGGAGGAGGGGGAACGTCCTGAGGCTGGGGGGGAGGGACCATCCTGAGGGCGGGGGAGGAGGGATGTTCTGAGGCGGGGGGAGGAGGTGTAACGTCCTGAGGGCGGGGGGGGGGGGGTAGAACGTTCTGAGGCGGGGGGGGAGAATGTTCTGAGGTGGGGGGAGGAGGGGGAATGTCCTGAGGCCGGGGGGGGGGACATCCTGAGGCCGGAGGGAGGGGGGGAACGTTCTGAGGAGGGGGGAGGAGGGGGAACGTCCTGAGGCCGGGGGGGAGGGACCGTCCTGAGGGCGGGGGGGGGGGGATGTTCTGAGGCGGGGGGAGGAGGTGTAATGTCCTGAGGGCGGGGGGGGGGTAGAACGTTCTGAGGCGGGGGGGGAGGAGGAGGAACGTCCTGAGGCTGGGGGGGGGAGGAGAACGTTCTGAGGCGGGGGAACGGGGGAGCACATTCCTCCCCCCAGCGCTAGCGTTTCACTTGTCCGTCCAAGGAGCCAGCTTCGCAGTCCCACCGCTCGTCAGGGGTCCACCCGCCCCAACGCAGGCCCCCCCGCTGGCGGCGCAGACAGCCCTCCGCTCGGGCCAGCCCCCGGGGGCAGGCAGGCCAGGAGAGCAGACTCACCGGTGATTTTGGGGATGCCCTCCAGCCTGGGCACAGGCAGCAGCACGATGATGCCTTGGTCTGTGCCAACCCACAGGAGTCCCTGGCAGATCAGCAGGCTGGTGACCCGGACGTTCTTCTGGCCTGTGGGAGAGAGCCGGGAGTGAGCATCCCTCGGCCCCACCAGCGGGTTCAGCACTGGGCGGGGGAGAGGCGGCCCCGGCGAGATGAGCTCCCCTGCAGCCGCCAGGAGTGAGAGTCAGGCGGATGCCAAGGGGCACTGCCTGGAGCCACCGGATTAGAGCTGACAGGAAGCCAGACTCCTAGACCGGCACGCGCGGCCTTACACCAGGCAAGGGGGGACTGGCAGCAGGGGGGCTAGGCCACGCCGACTCCACAGGCAGCATGGCAGAGCCTGGCACCAACCAGGGCTGCTGAAGCTGAGCAAGGTGCCAGCCTGGCTGGGGACCAGCAGAGAAGGCAGAGCACCCCATGCACCCTCGCAGGGCCCAGGCACGACCCTGGCTGGGCGAAGAGCCGGAAGCCACGGGGCTGCAGCGCCTGGCAATCTCCTGGCAAGGCCCTGACGGCGCGATGCCGGAGCCGTGTTTTACATTCGGAGCGCATGAGTGCCTTCCGCTTGCGAGAACAGAACACCCTGTTGTTCCTCGGCACGGACAATGAGACGGATAATTCGCTGCCATGAATTAACATGTTTTTGATGTCAGTCCAGATTAGCTCGTCCCGCATGATCAGCGCCGGGCTGTCTTTTCACTTTAGCGGCAACGTTCAGGAGAGGGAGGACGGGGAGGCGGGCGGCTCAGCGAGGACGGTTCGGGCTCCGCTCGCCAGCGCAGACGCACCTGGGGCATGGCGGGAGGGGAGGTCTGAGCAGACGGAGGAGCCCATGGACTCCATGGGGGCCGGTGGGATACAAAGAGTTCCCCAAGACCCATCAGGTTGGATTCCTCCTCCCAACGCACGAGGGGCCCAGGCCAGCTGGTAATGATTCACCCTATGCTCTTAGTGCACTGTAGGATGGGGTTGGGGGGTAGGGCTGGCTCAGATCGCAAATGTGGGGGGGGCTCTGGCAACCCCCCAACTGGGCAGGACGGATGATGAGCAGGATATTTAGTGCCCAGTGCTGTCCAAGCCATTTTGTGCCAACCAGGGTCCCTGTGCTTGCGACGGAGCGCTCCTTAGGGAAATGGGACACGCCTCCCTTTGTCTCAGCCCAGGAAGGGCTGCGTGGCTTCTTTCCCCACGTAAGACAGGAATTCACACTCTGCTCCTGGGGTCTCGCAGCAGCAAGTAGCTGGATGGTAGCGTGGGGGAAAGGGGGGAGCACGAGAAGTCTGGTAGCCAGTGCCAGGTGCCCCAGAAGGCCCCGGCAGAAGGGGCGGGGCTGGGGGCAATCAGAGCTTTGGGATGCCCACCGCAGGGTGTGTGGTCCTGCCTGTGTTGGTGAATAGCCATTGGGGGGACCTATCCGCTATGGGACGTTCGAGTTCTCTTCTGGACCAAGCTACGGTTCTGGCCTGTGCTGCATCCCCCGGGCAGGGAGTTCCACTGGGCGGCTATGCAGTGTGAAGAACTACGTCCGTTGTTCCACACCCGCTGCCGGGCGATGTTATTAAACGGCCCCTGCCTCTGGTTTTATGAGAAGGGGTAAATCCATGGGTGGCGGGTATGCGAGGCAGGGGGAGGCCTTGCCTTCCCAAACTGCCAGCCTGGCCCCACTCACACTCCGCCTCCACAACACCTGCTGTAGGCGTACTGCGGCAGGGTGTTGCTCCCCCCAGCACCTGTGCTCTGGCCCGGGGAGGCTGAGGCTGCATGGCCACCATCCCCGTGCTTGGGGAGAGGGGTAGTGTGGCATGCTGCCCATCTCTCGGCGGTGCCGGAAGCGGGGAGGCGACTTGGCTCCTGTAGAGGGTGGGGCCTCAGCAGAAGGGGCGGGGCTGAGGGCAGGGCTAGGAGTTTGCCTCTCCCAGCCTTACCAGCACCCACTGTCCTTATTCCCTTTCTCCACATTACTCATGGTTTTCCAGCCCTGTATCATATCCCCCCTTAGTCGTCTCTTCTGAGCTGAGCAAACCCAGCCTTTGCAATCTCTTCCCAGCTGGAAGCCGTTCCAGACCCTTCGTCAGTTTTCTCGTCCTTCTTGGTACTTTTCCCAATTCTCACATTTCTTTTTTTGAGATGGGGCACCCAGAGCAGCAGCCAGCATTCAGGGGTAGGCGTACCATGGCTGCGCATGGAGGCATTATGGTATTTATTGCCCTATTTTCTCTCCATTCCTAACCGTCCCTAATGTGCTGTTTGCTTTTTTGATTGTGGAGGCCCATTGAGTGGATGTTTTCAGAGAATCATCCACAACAACGTCGAGTGGGAATAGCTAGTCTGCACCTCACTATTTTGTACATATGGCTGGGATTATGTTTTCCAATGGGCATCCTTATGCATTTATCTACATTCAGCTTCATCTGCCATTTTGTTGCCCAGCAGCCCGGTTTGGTGAGATCCCTTTGTAATTCCTCGCAGTCAGCTTTAGTCCTAAGCATCTTGTGTCATTTTGTATGGTCTGGAAACGCTGCCGCCTCACTGTGCACCCCTTTCCCCGGATCATCTGCGAGTATGTTGAACAGCCCTAGTGCAGACCCATGGGGGAACTCTCCCCCAGCTTCCCACTGACCATTTAATCCTGTTCTGTGTCTCCGATCTTTTAACCAGTTACTGATCCGAGACCAGCTTCCCTCTTATCCTATCACTGCTTAATTTGCTTACGAGGCCTCAAGTGGGGGACCATGTCAGAGGCTTTTTTGGCTGTGTCTAGACTGCATCCCTTTTCCGTAAAAGGGATGCAAATTAGACACATCGCAATTGCAAATGAAGCGGGGATTTAAATCCCCCCCGCTTCATTTGCATAAAAATGGCTGCCGCTTTTTTCCGGCTCGGAGCTTTTCCGGAAAAAAGCGCCAGTCTAGATCTTTCGGAAAATAAAGCCTTTTCCGAAAGATCCCTTATTCCTTATTTTAAGAGGGATAAGGGATCTTTCGGAAAAGGCTTTATTTTCCGAAAGATCCACGTCTAGACTGGCGCTTTTTTCCGGCAAAGCTCCGAGCCGGAAAAAAACGGCAGCCATTTTTATGCAAATGAAGCAGGGGGGATTTAAATCCCTGCTTCATTTGCAATTGCGATGTGTCTAATTTGCATCCCTTTTACGGAAAAGGGATGCAGTCTAGACACAGCCACTATGCCCCCTGGCACCCTCGGTCCCCATGCAAGAGAGGCTGGACTGGCCAAGAAGACGAGGGGTGCTATTAACACCTGCTTGTATCCCAGTGCTCCCTGGTTTCTAGAGCTAGCAGACACACTACCCCAGGGCTACTCAACGTTGAAGCCGTGGGGGCCATAATGATACTCACAGCACATGCCAAGGGCCGCAACTTCAGTGTGGTTGCATAGACCTGCAAATATATATGCAAATCTATGCAAATAGCTTCTTGCACACGGACGGGCATGAATACAAAGATGAAGGCAAGACTACACAACACGCAGGCCCCATTTAAGTCAGTTCTGCTGATATTAATAAAATGCAACAGTTACCTGATTTCCACCCACAGGCAGCACTTTTAACGAGCAATGACAGTGCAGGGATTTAACTACTACAGCGCATTTCAACAGAAGACCATCACATTGACTGCCTTCTGGTTTGGGCTCCCAACCAGACTCCTCAGGCTGCAAACAAATGGATTGCAGGCCACATGTGCCGCATGTTGAGTAGCCCTGCACTACCCTGTCCCCAGTGGAGGCAGCTCCCACCAGAGACGAGGAAATGTCAATTACGGGATGGGGCGGGGCGGTGGGCGGGGCAGGGGAAGAGAAGGATTATGGATTATACCCAGTCTCCCTTCTCCTTTCCCCCACTCCCAGGGTGCACTGCTTTCACCGGGCTGCCCTGAGCAGGGATCCAGTCTCCACAGACCCCTTCCCCGGACAGGGGCTGCTGTCACCCCACACTGCTGCTTCTGTATCAGAGGCAGCAGCGCGAGGGTGACAGGCAGCCAGTCCGCAAGGGGAGCTGGTTTTTACACTGGCTCCCCTCGCAGACCAGCTTCCGTCTGGCACCAGAGGCAGCAGTGCGGAGGGGCAGGGGGTTCCATGGGAGTGGGGCCGGAGCGCACTGGCTGCTGGCCCCACCCCCAGGGACTACAGAATAGTCGAGTAACCGACAAGAATTCATGAGGCTAATTGACTATTCAATTAACCGAGATTTAACATCCCTAGCACGCATGTGCGGGGTTAGCCTAGAGCCGGGGGCGCTGGACGACTGGCACAGGATCACTGCAGCCACAGCAGAGTCTCCAGCTCTGATTTGGACCTGCCTCTTAGATCCAAGCCAGGGCCGTGGCTTTGTCCCTCTGTTGTCAGTAGTTCATGTCTGTTGGCCCCGGAGAGAAGCATGAGTCAGGCAATTCCGTGACCCCCGGCGGCTCCACCCCGGGGGCCCTGTGTGGCTGGACCCTGGAGGAGGCTTTGCGAGAAACAAATTCTTCATGGATATTGGTTACCAGCACAAGCAAACAACACAGGGCAGGGCACGCCGGCTCAGGAGGGAGACCCCCTAGCTGAGCACCAGCTGGGCACAGGAGCACCAGCAGGGCCCAAGGCCCCCAGACATCTGCAACAGCAAGGGGGTTGGGGAGGAGCAGGCAGCCCCACTGAACCCCAGAGCAGGAGGGTACCAGAGCAGGACAGATGGCAAGCGCCCACCATGCCCAAGCACTGCAGGAGAGAGACAGCTGCTTCCACCCCTTCCCTCCCCCCCAGCAGCCGCCTTTTCCACTCCAGCCACCAGCTCAGCTGTGCATCCTGCCAGCATCCTCCCCATCCCCGCTCAGGCCTCCCCTGCCTCACCAGACGAAGGTCTTGCTCATTAAACTCGCACGCAGCCCTTTCCCGGCTAATGCTGTGAAAGGCTCAAAGGAGGCTTGAGAGCGGAGTTCTGAGCGCCCATCCCTGAGCCTCAGTTTCCCTGGCCCCCTTTGTTCATCCTACCTGTTTAGACTAACCCCCCCAGGGCAGAGACAGCTGTCACTCCTGCTCTGGCACTAGTAAAACCTGAATGTGAGGCAGCTAGTCCGGTTAGCGTTACGGTTTTAGTTTGTAACTGAAATAGCTCTAAGAGTTATGTACCAAGCCAAACGTGGACACAGTTACAGACACAAAATGGTGGCAGAACCATAGAATCATAGAACCATAGAACTGGAAAAGACCTCAGAAGGTCATCAAGTCCAGCCCCCTGCTCTAGGCAGGACCAATCCCAACTAAATCAATCCGGCCAGGGCTTTGTCAAGCTGAGACTTAAACACCTCTAGGGATGGAGACTCCACTACTTCCCTAGGGAACCCATTCCAGTACTTCACCACCCTCCTAGTGAAATAGTTTTTCTGAATATCCAACCTGGACCTCTCCCACCACAACTTGAGACCATTGCTCCTTTTTCTGCCATCTGTCACTGCTGAGAACAGCCTCTCTCCATCCTCTTTGGAACCTCCCTTCAGGAAGTTGAAGGCTGCTCTCAAATCCCCCCTCACTCTTCGCTTCTGAAGACTAAACAGACCCAACTCCCTCAGCCTCTCCTCATAGGTCATGTGCTCCAGCCCCCTAATCATTTTGGTTGCCCTCCGCTGGACCCTCTCCAATGCGTCCACATCCTTTCTATAGTGTGGGGCTCAGAACTGGACACAAAACTCCAGATGTGGCCTCTCCAGAGCCAAATAAAGGGGAATAATGACATCTCTGGGTCTGCTGGCAATGCTCCTTTTAATGCAACCTAATATGCCATTAGCCTTCTTGGCTACAAGGACACACTGTCGACTCATATCCAGCTTCTCATCCACTGGAATCCCCAGGTCCTTTTCTGCAGAACTACTACTTAGCTGGTTGGTCCCCAGCCTGTAACAATGCTTGGGATTCTTCCGTCCCAAGTGCAGGACTCTACACTTGTCCTTGTTGAACCTCATCAGATTTCTTGTGGCCCAATCCTGCAATTTGTCTAACTCGGATCTGTCTCTGGCTCTGGCCTGGGCAAGCCACCTTGCTCTGTGCCTCAGTTTCCCCATCTGGAAAATGGAGATAATGGTACTGCTGAAAAGTTCTATAGGAGAGCTAGGATGCAGTCATATGCGGGTACATGTTGTTCTCTTTCCTGTTTAGGTATCAGCTAGAGCAGTATCATTGTGTCCATGCTGTGGGAGTGGGACTGTTGGAACCTGGCTGGGATGATTTAAAAGGCTCAGCTTGCTAGTGCCGACCGTGCCTAAGCATCCGTGCATCACCTAGCACACCAGCGCCCCGAACTCCAGCGACTCTTCTCGGCACTGCCATTACACCAGCCCCATTGAGAAGACCCTTAACTCTTCAGGGCTCTTTGGTAGCGGGGCTCCCCCTCCCAGAAAGGAAGAGCAAGACATCAAAAAAAAAAAAAGTCAGATTTCTAATGGCAAATAAATATTTTATCACAGCGACTTAACGCCGCGGCGTTGGACTCACCGAAGCAATATATCTGCTGAGATACAGCTTGAGAAAGCCAGAGCTCTCCACGAAGACTTTATTAATGACCTGTCTAGTTAAGAAAGATGAGGGAGCTTAAGTTCAAAAACGCATTAATGCCAAAACACTCACTCTCCCAGGAAGAAAAGGAAGTGATAAATTTTTTAACATGCCCTAAAAAAAAAAAAAAGCCACCCACTTACACGACTACTGCCTTTATTACTAATTAAACAATTACTCCTGTTCAATGCGGGAGTGAAGGGCGGGGACCCGACACTTCAAAGCCGTGAGGGGGGAATGACAAATTTCAGAATTCTTTCCAGCTGACTTCCCTGCTGGTGCTTTCAGAGGTGGGTATGGAGCAGAGCTCCCTGGTTCCTTGGAAATTGGGGTCAGCATCCAAAATCTGGGGTTTGAGCCCATTTTGAAGGGCCAGCTTCAGGCCTGGCCCTCATTAGGGGGCTGCCCTGACTTCAGCCAGTGGCGTAGCTGCATCAGGCAGAGGGTATGTCTGTAATCACAGACTGCAGTTCCAGGAGCCATCCCTGAGTTAGCTTTAATCCAGTGAACCTGGGCTCTGGAGCCACTAGCCCCCAATGAAGCGCGCGTGGCCGCCGCGCCGTTACTCCGCTACCCCAGTTACTGCGCCAGATTAGAGCTGTGGGTGCATCCCCCTACCACAGCCCACGGTTAGGCTGTGTCTACACTGGGCCACTTATTCCGGAAAATCAGCCGCTTTTCCGGAATAAGCTGCGAGCTGTCTACACTGGCCCTTGAATTTCCGGAAAAGCAACGATGCTCTACTGTACAAAATCAGCCGCTATTCCGGAAAAACTATTCTGCTCCCGCTCGGGCATAAGTCCTTATTCCGGAACACTGTTCCAGAAAAGGGCCAGTGTAGACAGCCCAGTAGTCTTTTCCGGAAAAAAGCCCCGATTGCGAAAATGGCGATCGGGGCTCTTTTCTGGAAAAGCGCGTCTACATTGGCCACAGACGCTTTTCCGGAAAAAGGGCTTTTCCGGAAAAGCAGCCTGCCAATGTAGATGCTCCTTTTCCGGAAAAACTGAAAACGGAATAGTATTCTGTTTTCAGCAGTTCCGGAAATTCATGCCAGTGTAGACGCAGCCACACAGTACAGACATGCCAGAGCTGCTCCTTCCACTGGGGAGGCAAAACCCAGCTGGATCGCTGCTAACTGGCAGCTTAGAGCAATTTTACCGTCTCGGCAGAGGGCACGTCCATTGGTGCCACCTTGCCGGAAGGTGGGCAGACACCCCCCCCCCCCCCGGGTGAAAAGTAAACCCCGGTTTGGAGTCTATTTTTGGATTTTCTACAGCTTCTGTAGCCGCAGGATCTGAGCACAAGATACAGGAGAACTGCATCGAACCAGAAACTTGTCAGCCAATGCAGAAGGCAAGGGATAAACGGGGCATAAAGCTGTAATGGACAGGAATCCTGACCAGCACCCAGGGACTAAGGGGTTAAACTCAGGTAGTTCGCAAAGGTGTTGGCCAGGGGGTCCAGAGAACCAATCAAGATAGAGGGTTGAAATTTGAACTGGATCTAGGTTCCCTGCCTGTTTTCTTTGTGTGGGAGAGAGAAATCCGGAGTTGAGAGACACAGAGGCTGTGTCTAGACTGGCAAGTTTTTCCGCAAAATCATCTGCTTTTGCGGAAAAACTTGCCAGCTGTCTACATTGGCCGCTTGAATTTCTGGAAAAGCACTGACGATCTCATGTAAGATCTCATGTAAGATCGTCAGTGCTTTTCCGGAAATACTATGCTGCTCCCGTTCGGGCAAAAGTATTTTTCTGAAAGACTTATGCGCAAAAGGGCCAGTGTAGACAGCACAGTACATCGCGAAGATGGCGATCGGGGCTTTTTTGCGGAAAACCGCGTCTAGATTGGCCACGGACGCTTTTCCGCAAAAAGTGCTTTTTGTGTCTGTGTGTGTATCTGCATGCCTGACTGAGGGGTCGGCTATCAGAGACTGCAGCTTGTTTTTCTCTTTTCAAGCTCTTTTTGGGCTTGGGGGTGATTCCAAGTGTTTGCCCCTGGTTTTTAGGGATAGAAAAGCACCTGCTGGTGGCAGCAACTCCTCAAAATCTGTCTTATAATTCTGGGGGGAAGTTTTTGTCACCTGTGCCTGGAGGTGAGGCTTTGAAGTTCTCTTGCAGGCCGTCACGGAGTGCCAGAGAGGGGAACAGCCCTGACAAAAGCTCTAGGGCAGGACAGTCCCAGGGCAGCCTCGCCGGAGAGGACGACGACCTATCGCTATTTGGTGGATAAACTGAATTTGGCTCTCAGAGGCGGACAGCTCCCAGGAGCTTGTTTGGAGTCACTCCCCAGACTGCATTTCTCATCCCAGCAGCCTACTCAAAAAACCCCGTTAGCACCGCCAAGCATTTGCATGACAACAAGCTCTTTGTTTCCACAGAGTTCACCAGCTCCTGGCTTCCCATTGGCCGGCTAGTTACTCCTTGCGATATCGCTATCGGTTGCCTGGAAAACCACTGACAGTGCACATGTCCGATCGCGATTCGGGGCGGTGGGGGGATGGGAGGAATTTGGAGAGGAGCTGGGGAGACGTGAGAGACCATGCTCGATGGGGGCAGCCCTGGGAATAAAAGAAGAGTGGCAAATGGATGAGAATGCAGAAGAGGGGAGCTCTGGGCAGAGATTTCTCTGGGAGGGATCAGGAAAGGGCTGGAAGATGCAGCGGCTTGTCTAGAGGAGGGAAACGTGCAAGTGGGGTTCACTACGCCAGCGTCCAGTCTCTAGCGTGTGCCCATTAGCACAGAGCAAAGATGCGGCAGGCACTCATGTTGCGGGCTCGGGTGCAAACCCAAAGCAACGGTATCAATGTAATTACACCGGCACAGTTTCCTCAGGCAGCCAAGCACAAGGACTTTGTGGCTTTTTATACCATGCATGAGACTTCTCAGCTCATGAACGATGCCAGCGTGGCAACCCCAGACACCCAAGTGCTGTAACTAACCAGCACCGGAACCAGGCAGCACCCCCCTCCCGGCTGCCCTGCCAATGTGCCTCACCCCTGACACAGGGACGCCTGTCGAGGGCCGAGAAGGGGACTCAGTGGAGGTGGCCTGAGCACAATTTGACTCCTCTGAGGAAGCTGCTGGGAAGCGAGGGTGGTTCCAGTGGGACCTATGTCACTCTGCACTGAACAGCCTTCCATAGGGCAGGCGTCTGGCACCACCAGTGTCTGTATCAATTTTCAGTGCGATCCAGGGAAGCAATTGGGTTGCACCGACACGGACGTCAACAGAGGGTTTAACCAAGGGAAACAAGGCAGCAATGCTCCTCGAAAGCCCGTCTCCTCCCTCTCTGCACACCTCAAAGCGCTTGACAAAGGTGGAGTAGCATCACCAGCCCTATTGTTAAGATGGGGGAAACTGAGGCACGGACAAGTTCCCTAAACACACGTCGCTCTATCGATAAATGGCAGAGCTGGGGAACAGAACCTACGTCTCCCGACTTGGCCTGAAACCGCACTGATGTGTCGCGCCAGCGCCACAGAGTCACGAACGCTGCAGGGGGTGCCACGTTCGTGCATGGCACCTGGGTGGGGCCATGGGCAGCTGTATTGCACCCAGCTCTCCAGCAGCCTCCTGCAAACCTGCAGCCGCACACCCACTCTGAGAGGAGGCAAATAATCACTCTCACTTCACAACAGGAGCCTCCAAAGCAGGGCATGGGAGTGACTTGCTCCAGCACCTGATTTCCAGCCTCAGGCCTGTGTGTTCCCCCCACACCCACCCATCTCTCTCAGCGTAGGCATTCGGGATCACGGAGTGCCCCCCTGCGGTTCGCTGCTGATCCCGGTTGTGCAGCAACAGGGCACTCCTGAGGGAAGGCAGATGAGGGGTGGGCGGCCACACCACACCCGTCAGAGCCGCCCGAAGGATCGCTCAAGGCATTTTAATCTGGGGGTTCAGCCACTCACTGGGGTACAGTCCTGGCCCTTTAAGAGCCATCCTGGAGAATCCACCCTGCAGAGCAGCTGGCTGAGCTGCCCTTGGAAAAGACCAGACTAGGGCAAGAGGAAATGTAAAGGGCCAGGCCTACGGTTTTAAAACAATCTGCGCATCCCAACCCCCAGGCCTGGCTCCCCAAAGCTTTGCCAGGATGAGCCTGGGCAACGAAGATCCATGCTCAGAAATGTGGGATTTCTGCCCCCCCCAACACCCACTGCCTCAATTACACCCCACTTTCCCCCTCCACCGCTTTCCCTGCCCTCCTGCAAAGCCGGCTGTCACTACTCCACAGGCATCCAGCCACTCTGCACTGGCAGGGGAGGAGGCAGAAGAGAACGTCGGCCAGCATCAGCCCAGAAAGGGACCCCCTCTGTCAGACGGCGGGTGACGTGGGGAACAGCTTTTCAAATCACCAGCAAAGAATCCGCGCCCGATGCGCCGCGAGAAAGACGGGAGCAGCAGCATACGCAGGCATCACACAAAGGCCACTTCCCACAGCAGCGGCCACAGCCCATCTGTCTCCTGTAGCCGAGCAGGTCGCCGGAGTCTGGCCCACACTCTCCTTTAAGGATAACATGCCCCCCCCCCCCCCCCCCCAGCGCTGGTTCAGGGCTGAGGCAGGGCCCAGGCCAGAGACTCTTCCCCCTGAATGCAAGGGGTCGTTTGGCTCGTCTGCTCTGTGTGTCCTGCATGGATGGGACAGCTGGAAAAGGTTGGGGGGGAGAGGGGGGAGTCGCTTCTCTGCAGATCGTCACCTCCTGCCCACCTGTCACAGGTCCCGTATGAGGAGAGATCAAAGAAACTGGGACTTTTCAGCTTGGAAAAGAGGAGACTAAGGGGGGACAGGAGAGAGGTCTATAAAATCATGAGTGGGGTGGAGAAAGTGAATAAGGAAAAGTTATTGACTTGTTCCCATAATATAAGAACTAGGGGCCACCAAATGAAATTAACGGGCAGCGGGTTTTAAACAAATAAAAGGAAGTTCTTCTTCACACAGTCAACCTGTGGAACTCCATGCCTGACAGGACTCTGGGCTAGATGGACCTTTGGTCTGACCCAGTGTGGCCGTTCTTATGTTCTTATACGCCTGAAGAAACTGCTGGCAGGCTGGTCCTCAGGCAAAATCTGCCTTGTTTCCGATATGTGTGGTGGTTCTAGCCTGGGTGGGACATGGGGGTGGAGAAGGAAACCTCCCTTCCACCACACTGGTAAGATACCCAGGCCCGGCTTCAGAGCCCACTTCTGGCCGTCTGTACGATGCAGCATTCGCTCACGCAGGGAACAGGACAGGGGAGAGTCTGGACTGGGCACGGAACCTGTAAACCATGGGACGGCGGGGAGGAGGCTGAAAGCGAAAAGGTTCGAAAGTGCAGTCAAGTGCCCACGGCAGGCGCATGACTGCTCCCTAGTGGTGAATATCAGAATGGCTCAACTGTGTGTCAAGCCCCTACACAGCGAGCAGGAGGATCGGGGATGAGGCACAGCACAGCAACAAACCGGGGCGTTCCTGTCGGGCCAGGGGTGCTGGCCATAAGCGAGGGAGAGAAAGCAGGATCGGAAGCCGAGAGAAAAATCCGGCCAGCCCACTCAGTACGGCGCCCCCTGCTGCTTGTAGGCAGGAAGTGCTCTCTCCAGCGAGAATGAACGCAGCAACACTGCAGACACTCGACTGCCGGACTGAGGCCGGGGAGAACAGGTTCTTGGCACAGTCTCCAGGCTGATTTGCTTCCCTGGTTGGCGGGAGGCGGGGGAGGAGGAGGAGGAAGGGGTCTTTCTCCAAAGTGTGGCATTGCAGACCTCCAGCAAGCTCACCTGCTCCCCATGGCATCTCCCCACAGTCCCGTCCACTCCATGGCTGCCACGAAGCCAGGCCTGACCCCGGCTACGGTCCTGCGGCTGGATCCCATTGGGGCAAATGCAGCCTGCCTCACCCCAGACAACTTCCCCATGGACCCCACAGCCTGCGCTCTGGGATGCAGAGGCTGGAGATGGTCATCCCCTCCCCCCCCGCGAGAACAGTTGGCCCAGCAACCGTTACGGACACAGCCCTTTGCTAAGACGACGTACAGCTTCCCAAAGGGTCACGTGCCTTCCACAGAAATACCCCCCCCCCCCCCGGCCTCTCTAGCACCCCATGCACAGGAACAGCCTCCAGCACACCCCCCTGACCATGGGGCTGAGCCTCAGTGGGCTGCCCCCTCCCAAACAGCCCCGCCTCGCCCTACCTGGCAGGACGAAGGTGGTCCGTGTTGCTATGTTAATCTCCTGCAGGTGCTCCAGGGTCTCGGTGTGAAAGAGGCGAATGGAGGAGCCGGAGGAGAAGGCCATCCAGACGCCGCTGCCTGCCTTGATCATGTGCGTCACGCTGGCTTCCTCGTCCGGGTGGGCCTCGAAGGTTTGCTGCAGGGGGGATGAAAGGGGAGGGCTGAGACTGCTTGGCCACTGGTTAACCCGTTACCCAGTAAGTCTCCAACCAGTGGGGCTGGCGCAGCCTCCCCACACCATCCGCTGCGGGCAAGGGATGCTCCAGCCCCACACGGCCCACCATGGGCAGGGGTGTTACAGCCCTGCCGGAGCAGCCCCCGTCTGTAATGGGGGGAGGAGGGAAAGCACTCTATCACATCTGTGGTGGGGGGCTGCTCCAGTCCAGGTGTGCTGGGACAGCCCACCCACTTACCCCAGGGTTTACCCGATTAACCCAGGGGTGGCCAATCCATTCTGGACAAAGAGCCAAGATAGCACTGGATCCAGTGTGAAGAGCTGGGGCAAAGTTGTCAAGCAAAAAACCTGCCCCTTTTGCTCCTTTAAAAGGAGCCCCCGGTTGTGTTTGGTCGTGCAAAAAAAAAGAAAAGAAAAGAAAAGCTCTGCCCCTTTAAGAGGCTTTTTGGCCACATTAGGCTCCCACCAGCTGACACCCAGGTCAGCACAGAGAGCAGGGGGCCATTTTTCAGGGTGCGGGGACGGCTTACGAGCTATGGGGGAGGGGAGTGCTTCGCAAGCTGTACTTGGGGGAGGGGAGAAGCCTCCAGATGGCCATGGCGGGATTGACCAATTAAACAGGATTTTACAACCCTAGTTGCCACGGAGCACTTCTGCATTCGGAGTGCTGCAGGAATTCACAATTCCGATAGGAACTGACCGTACGCATCAGCCCGGTTGAAGTTACTCACCCTCACCCTCTCCCGTCGCCCAGGTCCCCCCCCACCTGCTCATGCCCCTGTGACAGCAGAGAAGGGAACGCCCCGTGTCCTTGCTCCGTGAGATGCTGCCTCCCAGGGGCTGGCAGGCTGCATGCGGGAGGAGACGAGGCGAATCGGATTCCTTTCCAAGAAGATAAACATTCCGGTGAACTAGAAACAACAGGGCCAAGCAGCATCACGAGCAGGCTCCAACGCAGCACCCGGCATCCCGTGGAGCCAGGCATGGGAGCGAGCCACGGAGACAAGGGCAGGCTCACGCATGCAAACGCAGGGAGCCCGTTTACTAGATCCAGGGATGCGGAGCCAGAGAAAGGACAAATTCAAGCGCTCTCTAGCCCAGCATCCCAATGGCCTCAATCCGTGCAGGCTGCCAGCTTGCTCGGAAGGTCCCAGGTGAACCCAATTTCTTGCTTAGAACGAGTCACTCTCGTTGCAACGCACCCACCACATCAGCGGCTGTACAGCAGGGGACGACTGTTGATCGCTCACTGCCTCTTATTTCTGAGGTGTCTCTTTAGACCAGGGGTAGGCAAGAATTTTTTGCCTGGAGCCACTTCAGAAATTTTTGAAGCAGCCCCTGGCCGCACTGGAAGGGGCGGGGCCTCAAGCAGACAGGGCGGGGCCTCAAGCAGTGAGGGTGGAGCTTCAAGCAGAAGGGGTGGGGCCAGGATCCTTCCCTGTTTTCCCACCCGCAGACCATGATTGGTCTGGGGGTGGGTGAGCACCTTTGCCCCCCCTCCACTCCCACCCCCTGCAGAGGATCGCTCTAGGTGCCCATGTCCCTGGCGGCGGGAGGAGACTTCGCAGGCTCCCCCTTCTGCCCCCAGCTCCTCGCAGGGTGGGGACACGGCAGAGGAAACTTCATGCACTTCTCCCCGCTCGCAGGCCCTAAGTGGCCTGGGGGCGGTGGAGCGCTAGGGCTTCCGTGGGCCAGATCGACCGGATCCAGCCCGTGAAGGCTCTTTTGCCCACCCCTGCTGTAGACCCTCCACGCCGGACACCGGGGTTTTAGTCAGCGGTGAGAGTAACTGAACATTTCCTACGGGGACTGGCCTATTGCAAGCCAGGTCCCCGTCAGCTCTTTAAACAGCTCCCTGCTGGCTTTTGCCGCAGCTCAGCCGGCTCTTGCCGGAGCCGCGCACCACGGCGCACGCCCCTCCTCCCCTCTCTGGTTTCAGTACCCGCTGCCCCAAACCACAAGCGTCCAACAGCTGCAGCCCCTTCTCCAGCACTGCAGGCCTGTCCTGTGTCTCTACACCTGGGCAGGGGCACGAGTCCCAGCTCCCAGTGAGCAGCAGCGCCAGGAGTGACTGAGCACACGCTCGCGAGACACTAGCCAGGGAGCCAGCCCGTGCAGCTCCGGTCCAGTGCTAGCGCCCGAGCAGGCTCCGAATGCTCCTGGAAGCTGGGGATCAGCCCACCGGCTCCAAGGGCAGACGTTCCCTGCGTCCTTTCAGGAGGACCGTCGGCAGGGACCGCACTTCCTGTTGCGTCCGTGGCAGGCTGTGCTCACCACCCCACCCGCCTTAGCAGGGACCCTACGGATCAGGTGGGGAAGCCACCACCCTTTCAGTCTGCAACTCGGCAGCTCTGCCGAGCTCTGCAATTCAGATTGCGGGGCTAGGCCCATCTCTGCCTAGCTAAGGGTTTTACGCTGCTGCCCATCACCCAAGCATCTGAGGGCCTCCCGCGTACCATCCCAGCAACAGGGAAGTCCCCAGTGCATGTCATGGACTCCATCTCCTCTATTCTCACCCAGTGTAGATCACCTCCTGACTCCACCTCATACGCTGCACACAGGCACTTGGCCTTGGCTCCTCCAGCCGGGTCAGCCTGCAGCCCAGCGAAGAGAGTAGAAAGGATTTTGTCCAGTACAACCAATGACTCATTTCCAGGTGAGGTGGCAATTGATTTACACTGGGTCTTCACGCACAAGGCTTAACTCGTAGGTTAGGCTTGCAGCACAGGTTACAAGATTCAGCTTTACCTGGAACTGCGGGTCTGTCTAGCCCCCTCTGGTCTCGGAGCAGCTGACTCTGGCTTGGGCTGTGGGGGCTAAAAATAGCAAAGTAGAGATCGGGGTTGGGGCTGGATGCTGGGCTCTGAGACGGGAGGGGGGGCTGAATGTCTCGGCTGCAATGTTATTGACCTCAGGCCTGCGCTCGGGTACTTTATTGCAGTGTAGACATGCCCTTGCAGTCAGGTTCTGGGCTTGGCCCTGGGCAGAGGGAAGTCTGGCTCTGGAAAGCAACGGGAGTTGTTTAAAAAGGTGCCGTGGAGGCAGGGCTTCTGAATTCCTCCAGGAAGTCTAAGGAGACACGCACAATGCATCATTCAGACCTTAAAACAATAAGCTCTGAACTGTAAAGGGTAAAAAAACCAATTCAGAATGACGTCTCTCAGCCTCCGCTCCCAACGGGACGATAGCACCGTGCCCTGCAGAAGCGTTTGTGCCCCGCAAGCTACCGTGCGGCAGCTTCACACCCAGGCTGGCCGCGCAGACAGGCTCTGAGTCACTTGGGTGTTTACCGCTCCCTGACTGTCGCTGCCACTTCCGCGCCTAAACCCCCAGGGCGCTTCTCAAAATGGGGAATGAGGCGCTTTGGAAAACTTTACCCCAAGCCGACCAATCGGCTGCAACCTTTCCGTGGCAAATCTGATTCCAAAAAATCCAACCTTGGTGTTAAAAATCTCCAACCAGGGAGACTGTCCCAGAACCTGTAACTTGTCCTGATGGTTAACGACCTTCACTGGGAAAGGACAAATCAGCCTCCGTCTGGCTTTGGATCCTGTTACACCTTCCTCAGCTAGACTGAAGAGCCCATTATCAGCTATGTGTTCCCTGCCCAGTTACTTAGGCTCCCGCAGCTAAGTTTAATGCGCTGCTGCCGCAGGGCTGTAACACAGCAGTGGGGTCCCGGCATCAGCGCTGGGGGGGAGCGCTCTCCTAGCGCTGTAGGTAAGCTGCCTCCACGAAGGGAATAACTGACTGCCAGAAGCTTGGTGCTTTAGAGCGCTATTACTTGCTGCACTTGGGGTGGATGTGGGGTGTTTTCATAGCACAGTAAGGGTATGTCTAGACTACATGGCTCCGTCGACGGAGCCACGTAGATGAGGTTTCTAGACATAGGGAAATGAAGCGACGATTTAAATAATCGCCGTTTCATTTACATCAAAATGGCCGCCGCGCTGTGCCAAAAACTCTGCAGCGTAGACATAGGCCGAGTGGATAAGTGACTTGCCCCAGGTGTGCACACAGGAAACCTGGGGCAGAGCAAGGCTGGAACAGCAGGTCTTCCAAATCACAGCCTAGCGTCCTAACCCCTGGACCACGCTTCTTGTGCTCACACCTACCTCCACCAGCATGTGTTAAAAGTAGCCAGACAGCTGATTTATTTTCTCCTTCCCCCAGTCTAGCAATAAAACCCGGGCCAAGATCCTATGCATTGCGTCCAAGCTCAGAGCAACATTTTATGGTGGGAGTTATAAAATCCTGAATATTACATTGGAAATGCTGCCACAAGCTTACCTACAGCAACACAGTATTTATGTACCTAGAAATGTCTATATAAAATAGAGGCTCTATAAATCCACACAGCAGCAAGCAAGGCAGGAAAAGTCATTAGTATTGATGAGGCATCAGTTGTGCCAGGAAATTTCCAACCTGCTGTTGATACTAAGAAGCTTTCTTGGGGACGTGGAGCCTAAGTTAATGGGAGTTTTTCCTGGTGAGTTTCATGGGAGCCTGGGTGGAACGTGGCATTTTGAGAAGGATGGTGGGGTTGTAAAGTCCAGGACTGGCTCTCGGAACAGGATTCCGGTTCCCAGCTGCGTTGTGTTTAGAGACAGCTGGGAATTTCTGGATGGACTTTTATCGCAAAAGCGACTGATCGGCTGGAAGAGAAGCTGCTTGCGAAACAGGGCCGGGTTCCAGGAATCGCCAGACTTAAAAAAGTGGAGACTTTCTCCCCTCCCCAAAAGGCAACATTTTCCAAACGAAAATTTGCGATTTTTCCAATGAATGACTTTTCATTTGGATATTGACGTTAGCGAGACGGGGGAGGGGGAGAAGATTCAAATCAGACAGCCATATGCATGGGGGGTGGGGAGGATCATCTCCCACCCATCTCTAGCCCATCCTCACTGAGTTACCTTGTGTAGGTCACGTAGGCGTTCCTGAAAATTCACCTTCAGTGACTTAGAAACCTAAGAACCTAAAGTCTCTTTTGTTCCCTTTTGTGAGGCTTCATTTTCCCACCGGTACTACAGAGAATACACCCTTTCTCCGTCCTGCCTCCTTCAACAGTTAGCCCTTTGGAGCAAGGAACATCTCTTGGGATGTGTACGAGCAGCAATCAGGTTTTAAAGTTTCCTCCGGCCGCCTGTCCTGTCTCTTACGAATGCATTTATACAGCACCTAGAGCGACAGAGGCCCGATCTCAGCTGGAGCCAGCCTGTCTCCAAACACGAAGGAGGCTGTGTCTAAACTACATCCCTTTGCTCGAAAAAGGAATGTAAATTAGACACTTTGAAATTGCAAATGAAGTCGGAATTTAAACTTCCCGTGCTTCATTTGCATAATTGTGGTCACGGTTTTTTCGAAACAGGGCTTTTCAATAGAAAAGCGGCAGTTTAGGCAGGGATCTTTCGAAAACAAAACCCTTTGTCGAAAGATCCTGTAAACCTCATTTTTTCCTGTAAACCTTTGAGAAAAGGTATGTCGTCTAGACACAGCCGGCGCGGGGTTTGCATTGCTGAGGAAAGCAGCTTAACCAAAGGGAGCAAGCAAAGCTGGGTGTGGATCGAGCAAGATTATTGCTGAAGCATAAATTAGGGGCTGGCAAGAGCCTCATTAGATTACCTCCACCTTCCTCCCCACGAGCGTGGGATTCACTTGCCCTGTGGTTCATCAGCCAGCACTTTGTCCCGTGCACGAAAATACAAGAGCCCATTACACAGCGCTCCGTCAAATTCTATTTATACTGTAACCAGAGGGGGTGTTTGCAGAGCCGCTATTATACCTCTGGTGGCTCGTGTTAGTCATAAGGGAAGTAATAATGCGGTTAAGTGACTGTTCATCGGATACGGAGGGAGAAAGCTGTGAATACGCAGAGCTAACACACGGCCCAACGTCCCCAAGCGGCAGCAGGAGCATTCATTAACACAATGCTGCTCCGGAAGGGAGGGGGGCAGGTGTTGGCCATGTTCAGAGACGGGGCAATTACCACAGAGGTAAGTGGCCTGAACTCTGGGGGTGCTGGGGACCCAGCACGAGCTACAGACACTCAGCAGCTCATTGGCAGGCCCGCCGACATGGGGGAGCAAAGGGAGCAGTTGCCCCTGGATCTGGCAATTCAAAGGGGCCCTTCAAATCACCGTGAGAGCACCGTGCCGCATGCGCCGTGCATTGGGGGGACTGCACTCCAGACGGCACTGAGAACAGGTTGTCTCCAGCCCCGCCCCTTCTGCCCTGCCCTCTCCGGAGCAGGGGCACTCAGGTGCTGTCTGCTCCCCTGGTCGTGGATAACTTGGCAAAGGCCCCCCAACAAGTCCCTGGCAGAGCTAGGCTCAGAACTTCGCCTTCCACCCAGACCCGTCTGCAACTTTGCCCGAGTCCCTGCTTCCCAGGAGAGACTCCCCCTTCCAGTGCGTGGGGCCGAGGCTCTTTCCACAGTAACGGATGGCTCGCTGGCACCCAGCTTAGCAAGCAATGCAGGACTTGCCCTCCTTATTTCTCATGCTGACGTGTGTGTGTCTGCGAGTGTGTGTGTGTGTGTGTCTGTGAGTGTGTGTCTGTGCGTCTGAGTGTGTCTGTGTCTCTGTGTGTCTGTGTGAGTGTGTCTCTGTGTGTGTGTCTCTCTCTCTGCGTGTCTCTGAGTGTGTGTCGCTCTCCGTGTGAGTGTGTCTGAAGTGTGTGTGTGTGTGTCTGTGTCTGAGTGTCTCTCTCTCTGTCTCAGTGTGTCTGTGTCTCTGTGTGTCTGAGTGTGTGTGTGTGTGTGTCTCTCTCTGCGTGTCTCTGAGTGTGTGTCGCTCTCCGTGTGAGTGTGTCTGAAGTGTGTGTGTGTCTGTGTCTGAGTGTCTCTCTCTGTGTCTGAGTGTGTCTGTGTCTCTGTGTGTCTGAGTGTGTGTGTGTGTGTGTGTCTGAGTGTCTCTCTCTGTGTCTGTGAGTGTGTGTGTCTCTGTGTGTGTGTGTCTGTGTCTGTGAGTGTGTGTGTATCTGTGTGTGAGTGTCTGTGTGTCTGAGTGTGTGTGTGTGTCTGTGTGTGAGTGTCTCTCTCTCTCTGTGTCTATGAGTGTGTCTGTGTGTCTCTCTGTGTGTGCCTGAGTGTGTCTCTCTCTCTCTGTGTCTGTGTCTGTGTGTCTCTATCTGTGTGTGTCTGTGAGTGTGTGTATGTCTCTCTCTCTCGCTGTGTGCATGTGGGTGTGTGGGATCTGCCAGCTTTGTCAGTGACGATTTTAAGTTTTCTTCCAGGTCCTTGATGACAACACCGAATAGCGGACGGCCAAGACCTGATCCCCACGGGGTCCCACGAGAAACATACCCTGTTCGTGAAGCTACCCTGTTTAAAACCCAACCCGCGAGCTGTCCAGATGTCCAATTTCTGTTTCCAGCTCCCCCCGCTTTGTTGGCTCTTCCAACTCCCCACGAAGAACGGAGCATGGAGGGACGGACTTTGTGGAGGAAAGCGACGCGCACGATCCCCTGCACACCAGAGGCCTGAACGCTGGAACTCTGCCCTTTTGGCAGCTTTGCAGCCTTCCTAAAACTCTGTTAATTTCCCAGCCCACATGCTGATTTGCAGGGCATTACCCAGCATGCCCTGCGCCGAGACGTCTTTTTTTCCCCTTTTGCAAAGAAGTCCCAGCCGGCTCGTGTCATAAATAAGAGAGGAGAGAGCAAACTAATCCAGCCCCGCAATGCATTATTCATCCCCGGCACTATTGTGATGACAGATTTACAACAGCTAATACATGCAAACTAAGTTTGGGCACTTAAATGTGAAATTTAAGGGTGGGAGAAAAGTCGCTACAGCTGCAGGAAGTTCGTTCAATACGACAGTGAAAGGCAGGCTGGCTTCAGCCCTGTCACTGCCCAGGAGAAGCTCGGCTGGTTCTGCCCCCCTTCCCCTAAGATGCCCCATCCAGGTGCTGCTTTGGAGCCCTTCGTTCCAAGGCCCTGCCTGTGCGGGGTCATGCCAGAGCTTGCACGTTGGTCTTTAAGCCGGCCGCCGCCGCCTGGTTTGTCTCTACCAAGCTGCACGTTTCCTTCCAGGCTGGCTTGCAGGCATGAGCTGGGCCCCCCGGCTTCGCCTGGGAGACCACGACTCTCTCCCTTCGCCACCGCTACCGCCACACCCCCAAGAAACCCAGACGATGCCGGGTGGGTGAATCTCTCCGTTATACGTAGCCAGACCCCTGGCTGGTGTAACCTGCCGCAACTTCCTATGCCACCCGGCCCCTTGTCACCTGCTTGGGACCATCGTGCTAGGCCCACTGGGTGCGTAGGTCACTGAGAACACCCCTTGCCCTTCCTCCTCTGGGTTGTCAGGCTTTGCTCCTTTCTTCTCTGCATCTCGGGGGAGCCTTGCCGGGCCCTTGGTGCATAATGGAGCCCTGCTCCGGACTTGCTCCTTCTCACGCTCCTCTTACTGCCACGGTATCCAAGCGCCTTCTGTGCAGGCCAGCAGACACGGTCCCCTCTTCGCTGCTCCCCTCCCACACGGCAGGCCTCTCCGGAATCGGCGACGGGGGGAGAGAGGAAAATCCCCCAATGGCTCCCTGTTCTGTTCACTCCCTCTGGGGCACTTGGCATTGGCCACTGTCGGCAGACAGGACACTGGGCTAGATGGCCTTTGGTCTGACCCACTGAGACTTTTCTTATGTTCTTAACACCAGGGCTAAACATCATCTCCCCCCCAGAGTGTTGGGGCCACCTCTCCCTCCCCAAGCCATCCACCGACCCCCCGTTCGCTGCTTTAAGTCTGTTCCTTGCTCCCCCTCTTACCCACGGCCTTGCCAAGGCTCAGAGGCGCCAGCTGTCCCCTTCTCCGTACAGCGACACTTGAGGCTGTGCCGAAGAGCCGCCGTAGGGGGTTTGGCGGAGACCAAACGGGGATCCAGACGCAGGAACAGGCCTGCTGAGGTGCCCAGGCAGAGCTGTGGTGTAGGGGGTGCTGCTGGCTGGATCATGGTTTGGGGCAGAGATGGGGTGGCTTGGTCATCCACCTGCCGCCAGCCAGAACGGCTGGGCATTGCCGGAGCTGGGTGCAGAACTGCCTGCCTGTGTGGGGGGGCACAGCGGAGAAGCGAACTCCTTCCAGCGCTGGCGTCGGGGGGCGGGGCAGGAGACGCCGGGACGGGAAGAGGAAACCGGGCGCCGCGGAACCCACTCGGCCTTCAGGTCCATCAGGCGCCCAAAGGGAAAACTGCAGGATCCGACGTGACGGGGGGCGGCCGTGGGAAGGGAAGTCATTTCACATGCACGCAGGCCTGACAGCAAAGAGCCTCTCCGGCAGCCTGCCCGGACGGCTCTCCCCAGCCTGCCGCATGCTGTGAAACGCTGCCATTACAGGGAAGACGCGCCCCCGTGACGCCCGCCCCACCCCCTACCCCGGCCCTGGCGAGATGGAGCGTGTGTGATGGTTGCGCGGACTGTCATTAGCTGTATCCAGAGGGCCGCGCCGTGGAAGGAAGCCCATTTCCTATTCCGCTGCCAGCAGGGGCAGCTCTCTATTAACGATGGAGCGAGTTCACCGTGTTCCCGCGCAGAATGGAAATGGGAAGGCGCGTGCTCAAGGCCAGCTCCCCCCCGCCGCACACGCCACCCCTCGACGTGGCAGTTGCCACTGGGTGGCCGACGTGGGTGGCTTGTTCGGTGCTCCCCTGCCCCCCCCCCTTCCTGGCACGCTCCCCTCGGCAATCGGCAGGCCGGGCATAAAGCGCAGGCTCCCTGCAGCCGATCCTGTTTAAAAGCCGCTGGTGCTGTGCTGGTCTGAAATCATGAGTGCCAAAAAGAGAGGGGCCGCGGCTTGCCCGGCCGGGGAAAGGAGGGGTCATGGCTGCTGCGCGGAGGCTGAACACGGCGACCTGGCCCTGGCAGATCCTCCCCTGGGGATCTGGCCCATTGACCCCGACTGGAGATCGGGGACTAGACTCCCTTCTCCCAGCCAGAGCTGGCACCACGAAGAACAGAGCAAGCACGTTCTGGGGGGTAAGACATAAGCTGAGCCTCTGGATGCCTGGCTGGAAGAGGAAACTAGCCCCAGACTAGCTGCCTAACCTCAGACCAGTCACTTGGGCCATGTCTACACGGCATGAGGGGGGGATGAGCCAACCCACCTGGGCCACATCCGTTCAGCAGCCCCACGCACGGCTGGGGCCAGCCCTATGCCCGCGGGAGAGTGGCCTCCGGCGCCCAGCGGGGAGGATTCCGCCAGTCCAAGGAAGAGCTCTCCCTGGTTGGCTTAGGGCAGCGACCCCAGGGAGCTCCCAGCGGCCGCGTGCCCCCGGCTGTCCAGCGGGGACGCCCCTCCCCTCAGCGCGGCGGGCTTCGAGCACATTGCGACTCGGGAACGTGACCCAAAGGCTCCTAGCTTGTCTCCACAGCCCCGGCTCCCATTTACAAGCAGTGGGGAGGGAGGAGGGGTCTCAGTGCAGCCCCTCACAGCCCCCCCAGGCCTGACGCCTTGCTAGTTTCCCTCCAGCTCTCTCATCCTCCCCAGCAACCGGGGCCAGGCGGCCCTTGGAGGTAGCTAGGCAGCCCCCTTGCTGGGGTGGATTTGCACAGGTGGCCTCTTAAGAAAGGAGAAAGGAACAGGCTGCGTCCCCTGGCCCAGAGCCAGGTTGGCTCTGTGGGGGCACATGGGAGCACCAGGAGCTGGGCCGGCCGGACCCGGGTCCCCAGTCGGAGCGGATGGGCCCGGTTTGCCCAATGGACGGACTGCCGGGAAGGAGGCATTGAGGGTCGGGCGGCCGATGGCTCAGAACCCAGGCACGTCGGGGCCGGCGCCCGAGAAGGACGGCGCCACGCTCTCTGCAGGGGGAGGTCTCGCAGAGGCTGGAGAGAGACAGGCCAGTGGGGAGTTTGCGCTCACAGGCAGAGGCCAGGGAAAAAAGCCCCTTAATGATGCAGCCCAGCCCCTCGTCAGCGGGAAACCTGTGCTCTCACCAGACCGACTAATGAGCTGCAGCCACACAGCCTGTTGGGCAGGAGGAAGCTGGGGTCGCCGGGCCGGCCCGGCAGAGAGGCCCTGACCCCACCGCCGTGGCTGGGCACACGCACGCACGCGAACAGTCTCCCCAGCCCCGGCGCGGCCGCCTCCGTTCAGCCCCTTGCGGGTGGAGCGTTGTAGCAGCGTCCCCGGGAGCGGGCGCAGCCAGGCGAGGGTGCCGAGGGGGCCTGCAAAATCCACTCTCCGCCTGCCTGCGCCACTCCCAGCTGGAAAGCCTCCATCACGGCCTTCAATGCCTGTTTGTGCTGCAGGCGCGGGGCCCTTAACGCCTCAGCTCAGAGCGCAGCCCCGCGTCACCTCCACAGGCTGCCAAGGGACGGGGGTCTTGGGGGTGCTGCCAGCTGCACCAGCTTTAACGTCTGGGACTTGAGTCTGCAGAGGGGGCCCCCAAAGCGGGCCTGGAAGCACCAGCTGTGGGAGGCTGGGGTGCGGTGCACCGTGAGCTCTGGGGGGCGGGCGTCCTAAAACTCTGGGGAGCCTGACTGGGAGGGGGGATGGGGGGGGGCGCCACACGTTTATTTAACCATTTCACAGCCAGAAACAGCAACAGCCTACAAAAGCCTCCGCTCCTCCTCCACACCCACTCCCCAAACCCGGGGGAGCTCTGAATCCCACCCCCGGGGTGCGGGAGAGGGGTCTGTGCCAGCCCTCCCAGCGAGCCTGCTGCATCCTGAACATGGCCCCTGGCTCAGGATCCCAGCCTGCAGCCCCCTGAGCGGGGCTGAGGCCCTTCAGCCTGACCGGGACCCGCACTGCCTTCGCGTGGCCTTTTAGAAGCCCCCATGCTAGGGCCTGCCAGGCAGCCAGCCTTTGTTAGACTGAGTTCTCCCCCCTCCCCCGCTCTGGTCCTTTGGAAACTGAGTCAGGCCAAGGAGTCACGTCGGACGAGACCCTCATCCCGCAGCTCCGGCCAAATGGGCCTCTACTGGAGCTACAGGCCCCTTTCTGTTAGGGTTGCCATACGGTTTAACAAAAAATACCGAACACTCCCCCCCCCCAAAAAAAAACGGGGGAGGGGGTGGGAGAAAGTTATTGAACAAAAAAAAAAAAAAGGTGCTGCACCTTTAAATGGCCTCACTTCCCCCGCCCACGCCACTCCCTCGCCCTGGCTTTCATCCGAGTGGACATATCACATGTCCAGTATTTTCTGGTTTTTTTACCGGACGGGGGACCCAAATAACGGACAGCCTGGTCGAAAACCGGACCCCTGGCAACCATACTTTCTGTGGGCCGAGCTATTGCAGTTCTCGGTGGCATGGGGAGCCCTGAGAGGAGCCAAGAGCAAGATGTCCTGTCGCCTGGGGCTGTGCAAACGCCATCAGACAGCTCCCGGGGGGCACCCCACACTCCCTGCCAGCAGGCTAGACACCCCCCGTCTTTGGGTTTGCCAAGCTGAGCCTCTGCCCGTCTCTCGCCACTACCACCCACGAAACCACTAAAACTCCAGGGTGCCAGGCCCATTTGCCCAAACGAGTCGGGGCCGGCCGATGGGTCCCATTCGGCCAGCAGACGGTTACCTCGGCCCCCCATCTCCCCCCGGACGCTGGCGGGGGGGGGAGGCTGGTAAACGAGCAGCACTCGCACAGCCGCGACGTGAGCCCGCTCCCTCCCCGTTCCTGCGCCGAGGGCCATTTCCAATCAAGTCGCAGCCCATTAGGCATGAGGCGGCATGGAGAGGCCGCGGCCCGCACATCCTTGGAACAACCCATCTCCCTCCGCGTAATAGGCCGGGAGCGCTCCCAGCGAGCCAGTGGCCAGCAGGAGCACGGGGAGCGCTCAACCGAGAAATGCGCCCTCGTTAGAGGCCTCGCTGCTGCCGTTAGATGATGGGGGAGCAGGTTCGGGAGGGTGGCCCCCGGAGCACCTCCAGCTGCATTCGCTTGTGCACGGCGACAGCCGCACGCGATGCATTGCCCGCAAAGCCTTCCTGGGCCCGTCGCAGGTGGGGCGGGCAGGGGCTGGCTGAGCCGAGCGGGAGGGAAGCTCGCATGTCTCCCCAGGCCCAGAGGGGGTGTGGGGTTCTCGGCAGGCTGTCGGGGGCTGGCTCGCCTCTCAGGAGCAGGGGAGGCGTTGCCCCAGTCTCCCTCACTAGAGAGGACACTGAGGGCTCGTCTACCCCTGAAACGCTACCGCCAGCCCAGTGCAGCTGCACCCCAGGGGAGACGCGAACGCCGAGGGGAAAGGTTCTGCCCTCGTGGTCGTTCATCCACCTCCGCGCCAGGCGCTACCAGAGCCACGGAGGGAATGTTCCATCTCCCCAGTGCTGTCTGGGCAGGGGCTTAGGTCAGCTTATTTACCCCCCCCGGGGGTGGCTTTTTCACACCCCTGAGCGAGGAAGCTGGGTTGATGGCGTGCCCCAGGGGTCTGTCTACACTACAGCAGAGAGCGGAACTGGCTCCAACCAAAACAGCAGCAAAGCCACGGCTGTCCAAGCCGCCTGGGTCCCGGAGCAGGTCTCCAAGCCCATCCTGCCACGGCGTCCGAGCCGCTGCTGTTCGGAGCTCGCTAGAGCAAGCTCGGGTCTGTAGACGCACCCAGAGGTGCTGGAGCAGCGGCCTCTCCCGAGGGAGAGCTCAGCTTGTCCCGGCTGGCGCACTGGGTGCACGAGAGCCAGTGTTCAATGGGGAGAATCGGGATTGCGAGCCGCCCCACTCCCCCAGTACGTTCCAGAGGCATTAGCTGGGCTGCGTGTCGGGCTACCGGCCTCCCTGCTCTCTGCAGGCTTCTGCCCCCCTCTCTCTTGCAGCCAGGCCTCAGCCGCCCCACTGCTCCTCCGGCCTCCCCGTGTAGCTCTGGCGCCATCTTGGCCCACACCCCCAGCGTCACTCGCTGCCTCGACCCGCATGGCCCCGACGTCCCTCTGGGCACGGGCTACTCCAGAGCACCCAGCGCCCTGGTGGGGGCTGCTCCCCACACCCCTCCACAGCGACGGCTCCACGCTCCTTCCCCATGCCAGTGCCTTTGGCAGGTCCCCCTCCCGCCCCATCAGAAGCCGGGTCCGGGAGACCTCACACGCGACGGTGCAGGGGCCAGGACTACTAAGAACACGGAGCTCCGCCGAGCCATTCCCCCCTCCCCCACCGCAGGTCCTGTGCCTGCTGCCCAAGGCCCGTTCCCGGGCCCTTTGGTGCCTGGCTAGGCTGCCCCAGGCTCCGGCCTTCCCCTTTGCAATCGTCCCAGCCTTAGCTCTGCCGGGCCCCAAGGCAGGCAGAGCCCAAGACAAAGGGCACGGGAAGAGCTGGCCAGGGTAGATCCGGCTCGGCTACTCCCAGCCTTGGCTCCAGGGCGGCTGATGGGAGCACGGATGAGACGGCACCGGGGCCGTGGGGGCCGGCGTCACAGCCGACCCCGAGGAGCAGAGAGGCTCACGGACCAGTGACGCTCCCCTCCTCCCGTTCAGCCATCACAAGATACTCTCCCCTCCCCTCCGCTGCTGCTCAACGCTCCCCCCGTCCCCCTCCCCTTCCCCTTCAGAATAGCAGGGATCCCGCAGGGCACAGGCCAGGCCGTTCCAGGGACTCCCAGCCCAGACACAGCGATGGGGAGAGGAGCGTAGAGCAGCGTAGCACCAAAACCAACATGCCCCAGTGGGGCAGGGAGGGTCAGTCGCCCAGCGCGCAGGTCGAGAGGCTGTGAGGGGATGTGCGGGGAGGGCAGAAGGGGAGGAAACCCCACTCTGAAGGCAGCTGGAGTCTGGGCCCCCGGCGCTGCAGACGGCAAGGGGAGCGGAACCGCCCGGAGGACCGGCCGTACCTGAGCCTTCAGGCTGGCAACATCCAGCACGGTGACGTGGTTGGCACAGCTGGCCCACACCGTGTCATCCAGCGTCAGCAAGGTCCGCACCGGACCGGTCCCCACCTCCAGACAGCTGGGCTGCGCCTCCAGATCCCAGAGCCCCCCTGCAGCAAGGGGAGAGAACAAAAGCCGGCGAAATCAGAGACTGCTCAGAACAGACCAGAGGAGGAGACACCTTGGAGCCGGACCTCAGCCCCCTTCCCTCCCTCCAATCCCACAGGATCTAGGGCTTCCCCCTCAGGAGCCGGATCAGACGCTGAGCCCCAGCTGAAACCCAGGGCATGACACGGTTGTGGCACAAGCCACGCTTTCCACAGACAGCTGGAGCCCCACTCTCGGACCATCCCTCCTTCCATTCACCACCTCAGCGCCGCCCCGAGCCAGTAACCGTCACTAGTTCCTGGGAACATCTGCAGCTGACCGTGGGCACGACCCGCCCGACGCTCTCCCCAGCACCCAGGCAAGGCCCCCACGGACTTGAGCTTGGAAGCCTCTGGCCTCACGCCAGGCCTTCCTCGCACATCCAGCCCTCAGAGGAAGAGGTCCCGCAGGGCTGGGGTGTGGCGCCTGTCACGCTGGGGGCAGGGAGAGGTGCCGGCATAGCTCTCCCTCCTAGGACTCCAGTCACACCTGACATGTCTCAACACACTGAATGCTGCAGCAGGAATCACACAACACTAGACCTCGAGAGTCACCAAGTCCAGTTCTCTGCCCTCGCGGCAGGACCCTGCACCGTCTAGACAATCCCATTCAATCTGCTCTTAAAAATCTCCGGGCATGGAGATTCCACAACCTCCCTAGGAAAACAGGCACAGCTCTCATCCCTGCAGCCCTGACAGCGTGCATGGGCTATTTATAACCCGGCAGCCAGGTGCCGGAGAGGGGGGATGGCGCGGGACTGTTGGCACTGAGAAACACGCAATTCTGGGGAGCACGCGGCAAACGTCGCCTTTTCAATCTGGCAGTGGCTACGCCGGGGCTACCTCACTACTCTGCCTAAACTTGGGCAGCAGCCTCTGGGCGCTCATTAACTTCTCTGCCATGCATGGGCACGGAGAGCCGAGCCGGGGGAGGGCTGGAGCAGGTGGCAGAAGTCAGCTGGCTTACAGCCTCCTTCGCAGAGCGCAGTGGTGTAACACAGATCCAAGGAGAAAGGGGTATGTGGGAGGCGGGGGGATTTCTGATAACAGAGACAAGCCGGGAGGAGGGTGCAGGGGGTGTGAAGGGAGAGGGGTTTGAAAATAGCCCCGATCCCAGGCCCTGCCCTACTGCCCAGTGAGACGTGTCTCCGCGGCGGCTCTACACCGGCGCAGCCACACGCGATTGAACGAACGCGCGTTGGGCACACGGAGGCGCGGCAGCTTTGAGAGCCGTGGAGCCCTTCTGCACTTCCTTGCGCTCGGCCCAGCCTGTCATTAAGAGAAACTGAACTGCCTCGGCTGTTTCATCAGGGCATCCTGCTGCGCCAATTTCCCCACACAAGGCGCGGCGGGAACGACCTCTCCCGCCCCTCGCGTTTTCTGATCCGCTGCCAGTTGACCCTTCTCGGCACCTGCCTGACGCGAGCCATGAAAGGATCCCTTTGCTCCCCGACTCCCGCCCCGCAGCGTGCGCGACTCCACAGACGGTTTAAAGGGCTGGAGGCGGTGGCTTCTCTTCGGGGAAACGGGGACGTTGAGGAAGCTCTAATTAAAGCGACGCCGGGTTACGGATGAAGCCTGAGACTCGAGAAGAAGAGAGACAGGATGCTGCCAGCGGCGTGTGATGCAGTGTGGGGACTCGGGGCAGTTGCATGCTGCCTGCTGGGGGTTGCGGTGTGGTGTGGCGCAGGGATAGAAACCCCTCCTGCTGCAGAGCACAGCCTCAGCCGCTCACGGTTAGCATGGGCCATCAGGGGCAGCGAGACAGACCTCCTGCACATGGCTGGCCACAGAACCGCCCCCACCCAACCTACTCAGCTCAAGAGGGAACTTTACCAAGCCCCCGCTGGGTAGGTTATTCCTCAGCTCCCAACTTCATGCTGCCTTGTTTCTTCCTGGCCTCTGGCGTTGGCCCTGAGCTAGGTGGAGAGCAGGCTGCGGGTGGCCAGGAGGGGGAGACATGGTAACACCAACCAAGCCAGTGTTAATTAGCTCTGTTCGAAGCAGAATTATTGACAACTCCCAGTCCTGAGAGCTCGGAGCTGCAGCCTCCTTGCCTGAAGGGCCCCAAGCTAAGGGCTGAGACAGGGACGGGGGCCCTCAGAGCTCGTTTTTTTTTAGCACATTTGGGCAATTCAGGTCCACATCCATTCAGGAAGGACCAGTATCTGCTCAGTGCCCTGGGCTCAAAGGGGAAGTGCTGGAAGCCTGGGGAGGACACGCCATGTTCTTCAGGAAAAACAGAGAGGCTGAATCCCTGCTTTAAGCCCCTAATTGAACTCAACTCGAAGGCAGGAGAACCACAGACCTGCACCGTCATAGCAGAGTGGCCACGCCCAGCAGGAGAGCCACAGACCTGCACCCTCAAAGCAACGTGCCCACGCCCGGCAGGAGAGCTGCAGATCTGCACCGTCATAGCAGCGTGTCCAAGTCTGGCAGGAGGGCCACAGACCTGCACCGTCATAGCAGTGTGCCCACGCCCGGCAGGAGAGCCGCAGACCAGCACCGTCATAGCGGCGTGGCCACGCCTGGCAGGAGAGCCACAGACCAGCACCGTCATAGCGGCGTGGCCACGCCCGGCAGGAGAGCCGCAGACCAGCACCGTCATAGCGGCGTGGCCACGCCTGGCAGGAGAGCCACAGACCAGCACCATCATAGCGGAGTGGCCACGCCCAGCAGGAGAGCCACAGACCAGCACCCCCATAGCGGAGTGGCCACGCCCAGCAGGAGAACCACAGACCAGCACCATCATAGCAGAGTGGCCACGCCCGGCAGGAGAGCCACAGACCAGCACCGTCATAGCAGCGTGGCCACGCCCGGCAGGAGAGCCACAGACCAGCACCCTCATAGTGGCGTGGCCACGCCCGGCAGGAGAGCCACAGACCAGCACTCTCATAGCGGCGTGGCCACGCCTGCCAGGAAGTGTCCAACCCAGGCTCCTCAGAACCTCTGGGGCAAACTTCCACCAGGTCCTTTTTCTTCCCCCAAGCTTCCTCTCTCCATGCAGAGTTTCCTTCCCTCCGCTCGTCACTGACAATAGTTCTCTGCCCACAGCTCGGTCAGGCGCACCTTCTCACATTCGCCACTTGCAAACTCCCACCATTTTGAGGTCACATCAGAGGGCTCATCTCCTGGTGGGACAAGCTTAGTTTTCAGTCAGGCTCCTAGCGCAGTCACTTCTGCGAAGGTTCAATGCCCAAACAGAACCACTATGAGCATGTAGCCTTCACAGCGCAGGACGGCACCGAGTCCCATTGCAGTGTGAGACTGGAAGCCACCCCCAGAAGCCAGCCCCCTGTGCTGAGGAAAAGCCAAGGACCGAATAAACCTAGCCCAGCCCTGACAGGCATTTGTCCAGCCTCTTCTTAAAAACCTCCCTTGATAAACCTATTCCGGAGCTTTCCTCTCCTTCTCCTTAGAAAGTTCTTCCTGACATCTAACCTAAATCTCTCTTGCTGCCGGTTAAGCCCATTATAATCTGTCCTCCTTTCAGTGGACACTGAGCAATTGATCACCATCCTCTTTATGGCCGCCCTGGACACAGTGGGAGACTATCATCAGGTTCCCCACTCTCAATCTCCATTTCTCAAGACAGCACGGGTCACGGAATTTCACCCCGTAATTCCTGCAGCGAAGGAAATTTTTCCCTGCTATTGAAGTGACATTACAGAGCCGATTAATGTGTGGTTGAACTAGAGAGCATCTTTTAGAAAGACATCCAATTTGGATTTAAAGCTTTCCAGTGATGAATTCACCATCGCCGCTTGCTAAGCTGTTTCAATGGCTAATTGCCCTCACTTAAAAATTAGCATCTTATTCCCAAAATGATTTTTTTTAAACTGCAAACCATTGGACCTTGTTATGCCTTCATTTGCTAAATGAAAGGGCTTCCTACAGTCAGATCTCTTTTTGCTGGTACCTGGAGTTTGTAATCAAATCATCCCTTAGCCCTCTCTTTGATAAGATAATGATCTTAATCTATTTAAGTCTGTCCCCAGAAGGCCTGTTTTTCAATTCCTTGATCGTTTTTGGAGCTCTCTGAGCATTTCTGCAATATTCGCCGAACATCAGCGGCTCCAGAAAATGCTCCTACAAATGAAGTCGCTCACCAGACCAGTTACTTTCGGCTTAAGAAGCTGCAAGAGCATTTATGGAAATATTTCTTCTTGAATTATTTATCCCGCCCTCCTCAGGTACTTCACACCAAAAAAATCTCTGCAGAAGAACTATAAACAGGGACTGAAAGCAACCTGGGCAGCCATCCCGTCATTACCTGGGCTTGGCAGACCCTGGGCTGGTGTGGATGGGCACCGCTCTACTGACTTCAGTGTCACTACACCGATTTGTACCACTTGGGGGCCTGACCCAGGCTCCTGGGCGCTGAGAAGCAGCCTTGGACGAAACTGCGAAAAGCTTTTGAGAGAGAAGCTGGAGACACTGGCATCCAGCCAAGTGAGAAGAAGGGAAGGTAAGCAGGTGCGTTGCTAATTTCTGCCCTTCTGGTCAAGGAGGGAGAGTGGCGAAACGGAACAGAAAAACTTCACTTCCTGAGGCCACTGTGGGTCTCAGCACCAGCTCCAGCTCAGCAGCCTCGGTACAGAAAGCGACCGGTGCCATCTGGGTCGGGTAATAGCACGGTGACGTCTGGCCACACACACAGGGCACCACATGTCTCCCGTACAGCCCGCAGCGGAAACACGGACGGGAACACACCAGCCTGGCGGGAGGGCAGAGCATGTCTGCATATGCTCAACCCACACCCGCTCTTACATTAATGGTCTCACTAGGATCCCACGCCAGGCCACCTGCAGCACTGGCTCAGTTGGAAAAGTAACATTCCCCACGCTGCTGCACGCGGCCTTTGAGCGCCCGCACCCAGCACCGGCCCAGCGCCACGGCAGGAGAGTTCAGGAACCCAGCGGCTGCGCTTCCGAGCCCAGGCCCTTAGCAGAGCCCCTGTGAGCAGGAGAGGGATCGAGGACTCTGCTGGCTCATACACCGTTGTCCTGGACAGCATGCCCACGTGTGGCCAGACACCGAAGCCTTGGGGAGGCTGGACGGCCACGCTCCGTGGTAAAGCCAGACGAGGGTGATCAGCAGCGACCCCCATCTGGGACCCTACTGCAGCTCAGGAATTAGTCTCGCTCTCTAACTACCGGGTTGGCACAGACACGCCTTCCCCTGCGGCCCCGCGGCTTTAACCTCGGGCCAGGGAGCTGGTGGAGTCTGCCCCTACGCTGCTGACGTGTTCCCCGCCTTCCTCTCCAACGCCCCCCAAGCCAGAGCCCAGCAGGGCCCCTAGAGCGCAGGGGACCCATGCTCCTTATGCATGTCTGTGCCCAGTCTTGCATGGAGGCTCTTTCCTGCCCTCTAGTGGCAAAACAGAGCTATTTCCTCGCCCACTCCGTACGGTCCCTCCCACACAGCATCCTCGCACGGGGATGTAATAGTGTAGTCGATTAACCAATTAATTGATACGCACATTTTTTTAGCAGGCTGGCCAGCAGCCCAGCTCAGTCCCAGTTTGCACTGGGTCCCGGACCTACCCCCGCTGCGGTTCTGTATTTAAAGTGTATTAGGGGGCAGGCAGCTCGGCTCAGTCTTGGCTCACGACGGGTCCAGGAGCTCAGACCCCTCCTCTGGACAGGGGCTGCTGCCATCCCGCGCTGCTACTTCTGTATCAGGGGCAACCGCACAGGGCGACAGGCAGCCGGTCCGCAAGGGGAGCTGGTTTTTAAACTGTCTCCCCTCACGGACCAGCTCCCGCCTGGCAACCTCCGCTGCTGCCTCTGATAGAGCAGCAGCAGCGCAGAGTGGCAGAGGGATGGGGGGGCTCCTCAGGAGTGGGGCCAGAGCCCATTGGCTGCTGGCCCCACCCCTGAGGACGATAAAATAGTCGAGTAACTGATAAGAAATCATTAGGTTAATTAACTATTCAATTAATTGTTATTTAACATCCTTACCTCACACTCCACCACATGTCCCATTATCCCTTTGGGCCTCTCAGCCCCCTGCCAGTCCTACGCGCCAACTCGCACCTGAGAGCCAGGGTCTCCCCTGGCAGATCCTTCCCGGGGTGGGAGGACCAGTCACAGGCCCTGGCTGGGGCTGACTGGCCTTGGGCCAGCCTCACCGTGCTTTCCGGGGACGCCAGTTGGTTCCCCCAAGATGCCCCACGGTTTCAGCAGAACATTAGAGCAGGGGGAGCTGGAGACAAACGAGAGAGCGGCTGATTCTGCCAGCCACCAGCTCTGAGAACTCCATGCAAGTCCAGCAACGAGCCAGCCTCCAAGATCCTCCACCTCAGACAGAAGGGAACCTGACCCCCTCTGATGCCACACGTTGGAGCCCAGCGCCTGGCCTCTGTGCGGGCTGCATCCCCAGCACCGGCACCAGCTGAACAGACACTGAAAACACAGGCAGACAGGCCCAGGCTGCCTTGGGAAGCCAGGCTGAAGGGCTGGGCATGAGAATGCCACTGGAAACCCTGCCAACCAGCACAGAACCGCCCCCCCATGTACACCCTCCCAGAGGGCAGCCACGGGCCCAATTAGCCTGCTGCCCCTTTAGCTAAGAGTGGTCAAGAAAGCACAAGCCAAGAAATTCATTCCCGTCCCTCCCCCCTCCCAGCCAGTCTGCCAACCGTCCCCCATGAAGGGTAACCCTCAGCACAGGAAACATGGGGCACGTCGCGGAAAGTCGTTACAGCCCCTGAGTCCCAGGGAGCCAGATCCCGAGAGAAGCAAAGCCCAGCCGCCGGGGAGAGGCGGGGAGGAAGTGGAGGTGTCACGGAGGAAAGGAGAGGAGAGAGACGCAGGGACGGAGCAAGCAGAGGGCGCGGAGAGCTGTTTCCACTCCGAGCAGTGCAGGGAGCCGGGCTCCCTCCCTATTTAGCCAGCAGAGCGAGAGCGCTGTGATGCATGAACCCTGCAGATATGGGCACATATTGACATTTCCCTCTCCCCACCCCTGCCTGCCTGGGAGACGGCGTGGGTTCCTCTCCCCCTTTAATTAAAATCTATCAATGCCTTATCAAAAACGCATTTAAAAAAGCCAACACGCCGCAAAGCGGAGCAGGAGCTCTGCACACAGCCCCGTGGATAACCCTGCGCGGGCGGCGGAGACCCAGCCGCGGAGCACGGCACAGGGAGAGGCAGCAAAGAGCCCTCCAGACCTGAGGAGAGAGTATTCCCCGCCCTACTGCAGGACACAACACACCCGGCCCCCAGCGCCCAACCCAGAGGGGGACGCTGTCCATAGCACGAAATCTCGACCCGGCCCCCCATCTGGGCGTCTTCCTCTCTGCCTGATCCAGTAAGACGCTGACGATCACTGATGCCGGCACAGGTACTTAGTCCTTTAGCTCCAGGGGCTGGGCTATGTCCTCTGGGCTCTGAAGGTCCCAGGTTCAAATCCTGACAGCGACCAGGATGACAGTCAGCAGGGATGAATCTCTTCAGCCCTCTTTTGACAGCCTGAATGGTGTATATGGCTCTGCCCTGGCCCTAGGGTTGCCAGATGGTTTCACAAAAAATACCGAACCCAAAAAAACAGGCTGGGAAAAAATTCTGTTGAGCAGGAAAAAAAAAGAACCGCAGAAAAAGTTGTTGAGAAGAAAAAAGAGGAAGTGACCCGAAATGCCCTTTAATTCCTGGGCCTCGGGAAAAACAGAAAATAGCGGGCTGTCGGGTTCAACACCGGACATCTGGCAACCCTACCTGGCCCTCAGTAGAACAGTCAATTTCCCCCCAAAATTCTCTCTGGCTAGGCATGGCCACAATCAGTCGAAGGGTGGCTACCAAGCCTGGCTGGATTCGATTTATTCTGGTAAATGGAGATTGCCAATTTCTCCCGGGCGGCCTCCTCCTGGCAGATGTCTCTCTCTGGCAACACTTGTGGAGCTTGGCAGGCCAAGGAACACTCCTTGTGTTGAATGGATCTGACACACCTCCATTGTCCATCCAGAACGCCGAGCAAGGAAGTTTAAAAGCCACTTGGAGACAACGTGGGTGTGCGGCGCCAGCGAAGTGCCAGCCAATCAATAGGAAATTAGTTTAATTCTCAAAGAGGATTTTATTTCTGCAGCTGTTACGAACCCTGAATTCCAGCGATTGCATTCACTTAGCAGCAGCTCCCTCTCTATATATTTACAACAGCAGGAAATAAAAGGTTTTAAATCGCTTGGCAATAAACTGGGATCAATTTTCCCCATGTGGCGTAGGGAAGGTTTGGACAAGACTCTGCCTCCCCTGGGTCAGGTTTAGTATTGTTCCCTTCAGAGATGTGGGGCAACCAGGGCGGCTACGCCTGCAGGCCACGGTTACCATGTGCAAATGGCCACGAGAAGAGCAGTAACTGATTGAAAACTGAAGCCAGGATGTGGTATACGGGACATTTCCATATCCCATCATCTCCTGTCTTCGGTACATCTACGGCCTTCATTACAACAATAGCCGAGTGGCTCTCCATCTCAGACATACTTATCCCTACAACAGCCCTGGGAGGCAGGGCAATACTATGAGGCCTGTTTTAGATATAGGGAAATGATGCACAGAGAGGTTAAGTGAGTTGGCCAAGGTTATGGAGGGGGTCTGTGGCAGAGCAGGGATTTAAATCCATGGCTTCCATCTCCTCGGGGCCAACCGGTGCCACTCCACCATCCTTCCCTTCTGAGCAGGACACTGGCCACAGGCTGGCTGTTTAGAAGATCCCATTCCTTCCCACCCGGCCAGCACGAGGCATGTCACACGCATGGACCAGGCACCAGTACAACAAACACCGAAGGGTTAACTAGCGGCCCTCCTGCAGCCAGGCCAAAGGTGAGACATGTCGCAGACCCGCTGCTGGGAGAAGGCGGGGCGATCATTCCCGTCGGGCCAGCCTCACTCCAGATCCCTGGGGAAGGCCGGTTGAAAGCAAAGCACCGGTCCCCCTCCTTCCTCCCCTCCCCCATGCTGCTCTCGTGCTCACCGCTGTTTCTGGCGTAAGCAGCAACGGTGCCGTTCTGCAGGCCGGCGAACAGGTAGTCCGGGCTGTGCTTCAGGGAGAGGACAGGCTGCAGCCCGGGGCTACTGCAGGTCAGCAGGCACTGAGCCCCCGTGTCGATGCTGCCATAGACCAGGATGCTGGACAGAGGGGAAAGCGTGGAGTTACCATGGTGAGCGCCCAGCCTGGCCAGCTGCTGAGCACACCGGGAGTCCTGGGCACAGGGTGGGCAGCGGGAGGAGGCCCGGCTGAGCCGCCTGCCCAAAGCAGGGTCTGAACATGCCCCCCCCACAGCTGATTTCTTCTGTTTCTGCCCCACCCGTTTGCTCCCAGACACAGGACGGTTTGGCCCAGCTCTTCCAGGCCCAGGAGTTAGCCTGGGGCAGGCACAGCTAGGAGCAGACAGCTGTGTCTGAACTGGAGTTCTGGGACTGGCTGGCGCCTGCAACGCCAAACTCAGGGCTCCGCCTCAGGGAGGTGCCATCAGGTTACGTTCACCACTTGGCAGTTTCCCGTAGCCACGGAGCTAAGTGAGAACGTGGGCAAATCAACATGCGCAATGCCAGGAGCGCCAGAGAGAGAGCTAGGTCTGGGGACACCGGAGATGCCCAGAGCTTGGGCTTTGCACAGGCATCCTGCTGCGGCAAATGCAAGACGAGACCGGGGGGTGGAGAGGACAGATGGGGGGTATCTACCGGCTGTGATTTACAGAGCCTGTCGGGGGCCTGGACTCCACCTTCCAGGCCAGCGGAGGCAAGAAAAATATGGTAGAGAGGAAGAGAGTTAAAAGCGCTTTACGAGAAGTGCTCCACACACAGCCCCGCCCATTGCTCCAGGAGTGGAAGGTGCATCCAGGCCCACGGTGGGAGACACTGGGTGTCCTCACAACGCTACTGGGTCACAGGAGGAGAAGGAAAGCCAAAGGAGGAAACCAACGCAGGGCCAGCCAGCCGGATATCTGCAGTTGACAGTGCTGCGGGGGGTAGCAGGCCGCTGGCATTCCATACACAGCACGTCACGGTGGCTGACTGACGGCGATGACAGGGGGCAGCTGCCTGCATACAGGATACCACGAGGCCGAGACACCACCCTCGGGAGACGGTGCCGCCGAATCCCCTACCCACAACTCACCTGCCGTCCTGCAGCCCCAGGCAGATGGTGGGAGGCGGAGCGGAGGGCTGCTCGGCCGCCGTTCCCGAATCCTCCGCTTTTCCCTGCTCCGGCTCCCCCTCGCCGGCCTCAGGAATGTATTCCATGCAGAGCACCTGGGAGGCCACCGGGAAGGACTTCACCGTGCGGGGCACCGAACGGTTGAGCGAGAAGATCTCCACCTGGCCTGCTGCGCCTTCCTGGCCTCCCCCGACCTGTGGAGATAGAAGCAGACACCCGGAAGGGCTTTTGACTTCCGCTCCCGTCGGCTGGAGCATCGCCCCCACCCCGAGCCGCCATCACCACGGCAAACACGGGGCCCCCCTCGTTCCCTGGCTTTGCCACAGTGGGGGAGACCAGAATGGACAAGCTACGTGGGCCATCGTCGTGACAACTCCTCCCCTGGCTTTGACTCTCTGGCCAGGGACTAAGGGGCCAGGCTGGCTGCACACAACAGCCTCAGCTGGGCCGCAGGCTCTCTGAGGTGCAGAGGCATGTCTGAGAGCGGAGCCTCCGCCCCATCCGCACTCACTAGGCCGGGGGGTTCATTAAGATGCGTCCGCCCGGCCTTAGTATCCCGCAAGGGACCAAAACGTCTGGGGCTGCGGCGTTTCACCGCCCTCCCCTTTGCTGCCAGCCCCCTCCCCGCTGACACCGACCAACGGCGTGCTGGCCCGGATTGCCCAGGACCTCGGCTGAACCCCGCCCAACGCATCTCTCCTCTTCACCTCGCCCATCACCGTAGTAGCTGGACACCACAGGCCTCAGCGACTTCGGGCCCAGAGGGTGAGCCCTGCCTGGCGCTAGCCCCCGACTCTCGGGAGCTGTTCCCCGGCAGATCAGCTCAGGCTGCACTCACCCACAGATACCCCTGTGGCAGGGAGGTGCTGACGGCCGAGAAACCCAGCAGCGAGGACTGGACGGGATTGTGCACCACGGCTCCAAGCTGGAAGAGAGAGGGGGACACGCGGCCGTCAGGGCAGGCCGGTACAGCGCTTTGCTGGGAAGCGCCGCGTGCGCACGAAGAGCCGACGGACTCCCCGCCACCGGCCTCTCCACCGCCCTTCTGCACCCCCGCGTACCACCTGGGGGAATTTGATCACATGCTCCCCACACTGCCCGGCGGTGAGAAACACCCCGGTAGAGAAGATGGCCCCCTGGCTCCTGACCGCCCCAGGCCCTGAGCCGAGCCATCTGGGGTTCGCAGACAAGCCTGGACGTGTCACTTGCCCACGGAGATGCTTGATCCTTCCCTCCCATCCTGGCGACGTGGGATTCTGAAGAGCCATTTTGGGAGACACCGGTTTGAACCCCGGTTTTCCATAGCCAGCCTCTGGATGGGCATGTGGGGTATTTGGGGAGCTCTCCACTCAACACAAGCTGTATTGGGGAGGTGGGAGGCCGAGGGAGAACAGCCACTGCCCAGCACGCAGCCCGCATGCCTCGGATCCTAGCGATCCAGCTGGCTTGGAATCAGATGCCAGCATGCGTTAAGACCCAGCCTTGAGGAAATGACAGTGTTGGCAGGTAAGCAGCCTCTTAATAATATAATAAATGGAGCTATACCTCTCTAATAGAGCTGGAAGGGACCTTGAGAGGTCATCAAGTCCAGTCCTCTATCTTCACAGCAGGACCAAGTACCATCCCTGATAGATTTGCCCCCGATCGCTAAATGGCCCGCTCAAGGATTGAACTCACAACCCTGGGTTTAGTAGGCCAATGCTCAAACCACTGAGCTATCACTCCCACAAGAAGGGGGAGGGTGAGGGCGGCAAAGAATCACAAACAGGCCCAGGGTAGTTTTTCAGCAGCACGTCCGTGACTCAGGATCACAGGGCAGCATCAATCACATGGGCCTTTCTGGAACGTCTCTCCCAAAGCGATTCGCTCAAGGTCACGCAGCGAGCGCAAGGCCGAGCCAGGAGTGGAGCCCGGCACCCTGTCGGAAGGCTCCATGGTGGAACCGAGCGAGTCTCCCGCTGAGCTCCACACCGCAGATCGCTATCTTGGGCGGGAGTGGGGGGTCTGGAAACACACTGACTGATCAGCCTCGGAGGCAGTTTCACATAAACGCTGTGGCACAAGCCAGACAAGGCTTGTTTGGCTCCAGGTTCCCTGCTCTGACCACTAGACTATTTTGCCTTTGCAAAACCCACAAATGTTCTCAGAGGAAGAGGGGCGCTGTAAACCCAGACCCCCTTCCGCATCTTTATTCCCTCAGCTGCTATCAGAGCAAACTGAGACAAAACAGGGACTTCCCAGTTTCCTCCGCCGCACACTCAGCCAGGGATCTCAGTGCACGCACGCAGACAGAGCGTCATGCACCTTTTCTCCCTCATCTGCACAGCGAGGCGCTCACAACCGAGACATCGTCTACACTGCGGCTTTTGCAACATGAGCCTATGCAAATGAAGCACAGATTAGCATATCGCCATGCTTTGTTTGCATAATTTATTCAAGTCATTTTTTGCGCAAGGGGTTTTTGCACAAAAACAAGCAACGTGAACGGGGTTGTTTTGCACAAAATTCCCATTTTGCACAAGATCCTTATGCCTCTCTGGGATAAGGGTATAAGGATCTTGAGCAAAACGGGGGTATTGCGTAAAAAAAAAGTCCACACGGCTTGTTTTTGCGCAAACATGGCTTGAATAAATTATGCAAATGACGTGTGGTGATATGCTAATCCACGCTTCATTTGCATAGGCTCTTGAGGCAAAAGCCACAGTGTAGACGTAGCCTGAGGCTCCGCCTGTCCGAACAGAGTCTCAGCTTGCTCTCCATTGCTCCACTGGCTCAAAGGCTCCCAGAGCAGAAAAAAGCACCAGAGGAGAGAGACTCAGGGGAGCAGGACAGAGCTGTTTCGACAGGCCTGACCCTAAACGTGTGGGCAAAGCCGGAGCATCCATCACTTGCAGGGGAGCCAATAGTGATGGCCTCCAGCAGCTGCCTGGGTGGGCAGAGGGGGGTAGGACTTGAACCCTGTGCTCCCCTGGCAAATCCCCTATCCAATAGGCCACTCCAGAACCCATCCCATCTCCCTATCTTGGGGTAGGTCTACACTAGCTCGTTAATTCGAGCTAGGTAGGCAAATCAGGCAACCGGAGTTGCAAATGAAGCCCGGGATTTAAATATCCTAGGCTTTATTTGCATATTCCCGTCCGGCCTCCGTTTTTAAATCCCCCTTCGTTTGAACGAACTGCCCGCGGCTACATGCGGCAGTTTAAAGTTAATCCGAACTAAGTCCTCAGTTCGGATTATCTGTTACTCCTCGTGGAATGAGGTGTAACAGTTAATATGAACTAAGGGGGATTTAAAAATGGCGGCCGGACGGGAACATGCGAATAAAGCCTGGGATATTTAAATCCCGGGCTTCATTTGCAACTCCGGTTGCCTGCTTTGCCTACCTAGCTCGAATTAACGAACTAGTGTAGACATACCCTTGGAGATTTCCCCAGTGCCTGGAGGCATCTGCAGACACAGCCTGGTGCATAGGACTTCCCTCCCCCCCCACACACACTATCTAGCGCCATGGGGCCTGCCAGGATGGCAGAGGGCAACCAAGCCCAAAGAGTCGGTGTTGGCTGGGGAGGGGTGCGGTTCAGGAAGCTGCTGACTGGGTGCATCTCCCCAAGAGCCTCAGCGAGCAGAGATGCTACGAGCCCAGCACACGGCCCTTCACCCAGCAAACCTGCGAGGGAGGGCAGTAACGGGCAGGCTGCCAGCCCTTCCCCACGGACGAAACGCCCCCTCCCAGGGGAGGCGCATGAACAACGCCGCCATCACTGATGGAGAGAAGCCCTTAGAGAAGATTCGCCTGCTGGGGCAAGATTCGCCCCTCAGCTGGCCCACCCCTGGGCACAGAACTGGGCCTCACCTCCCCCGGCACACGGATGAATACGTGTGGACCCCGAAACACGGCTCCGGCTGCGAGAGCAGGGCTTGTGTAGCCCAGGAAGCCACGAATCGGACACTGGCGCCACGCAGCAGGATGGGGAAAGGGTGAACAGCCCACAACCGACCGCTCGGGCCAGCGCATCAGAGACTGATGGCCAGGCTTGGCAAAGCTGGCCCCTTGGCCCGGCCATGCAGCACGTGCTCAGAGGCCAGCTCTGGCCGGCCGGTCACCACGTGGGCCTCACTCCTGCGGACTCCAGGACAAGCCCGGAGGATTGGCAACTGTGCTGGTACACGAAGGAGGGCACCACCCCCTTGGGGTACCCCATCTCCCATTACTACAGCGTTTGCTAATGGCATTCAGCCCTTCAACGAGCGCCCCCGTTAGCCTCCCCTGGGGGCCTTTCTAGCCTTGTTTTCGGTTTAATTGACCGACGTTATTTATTCATTCAAAAGCACCAGGACCCGGCCCATCTGTTTGGCATGGGCTGCCGAAGCTGTTCTCGCAGATGGCGCGGGGAGGGGCTGTACAGAGGCACGGACCAGGTGGCGAAGGGGGATGCCAGGAGTTCGAGAGGAGATGCCAGGAGAGAGGAAGATGGGAGGGAACAGAGCAGGTGCGAAAGGGAGAAGCCAAGGCCTTTGCTGATGATCACTGCAGGAACGAATCCCCCAGCGCAGGATCTGATGGGGAAAGGGGCTTGCTCAGCCTGGTCATAGAGACCCCGCAGCCGGCACTGCTCCAGCACAGGAACCGCGCGGGAGGTTTGCTGCAGCGCAACCAACTGGCTCACAAGCATCTCCCCCCTCTCCCCCGCAAACTGTGACATGGTCCTCTCCGCTCCGGAGAAGCCCAGCAAGGATTTGGACCCAGCCAGCTCAGGTTCTCCCCATCTCCTCCTGTAGCCCCACAGACCCATCCTCCCTGCCGCTGCACTCCAAGCATCCACAGAGCTGGAGACATCTCGCCTCATCTCCAAAAAGATCTCTTGGCATTGGACAAGGTTCAGAAAAGGGCAACAAAAGTGATGAGGAGTTTGGAACGGGTCCCCTATGAAGAGAGATGAAACAGACTTGGACTTTTCAGCTTAGAAAAGAGGAGACTAAGGGGGGATAGGACTGAGGTCTATACAATCAAGACTGGTGTGAAAAAAGTGAATAAGGAAAACTTTTTTACTCGTTCCTGTAATATAAGAACTAGGGGTCACCAAATGAAATGAATAGGCAGCAGATTTAAAACAAACAAAAGGAGGTTTTTCTTTACTCAGAGCACAGTCAACCTGTGGAACTCCTTGCCAGAGGATGTGGTGAAGGCTAGAACATGAACAGGGTTCAAAAAAGAGCTAAATAGATTCATAGAGGTTAGGTCCATCAATGGCTATTAGCCAGGATGGGTAGGAATGGTGTCCCTAGTTGTTTGTCTGGAAATGTATGACAGGAGAAGGATCACATGAAGATTACCTGTTGTGATCCCTTTCTGTTGAGCACCTGGCATTGGCCCCTGTTGGCAGACAGGACACTGGGCTAGATGGGCCTTGAGTCTGACCCAGTCTGGCCGTTCTTATGTTCTCAACACTAGCATGTGCAGGGCCAAGTAAAGCCCAGCTCGTAGTTCTCCCCTGAAGCGAGCGAGGCCACCTCCCATTTGGCACCAAACACAATCTGCTTAGTGAAGAAGCTCCGCAAACCTGAGCCATGAGGCGCCATGCTCTGTCGGGGTAGAGCCCTCCCCTCTGTGTCCTGCTGCCAAGGGGGAGAACCAGGGAGCTTAGTCTGAATTTGGCGAGGATCTGGAAAGCTTAAGGCTCCATAGAAAAAGACTAGAATTGGGGTTAGGCTCAGAGGCTGGATGCAGCCCCCAGCTTGCCTGCATCCAGCCCCCGAGGCTCAGGGCTCCTTCCACCCAGAATTGGGGAGTCCTCACGGACACTTTAGCCCCCCCCAATGTCCCTCTGCGGCGCTGGAGCACACAAAATCTACTAGCCTGCGCCTGGTGTGCGAGGCAGGCGAGTGTCTTTCTGCTTCTCGGTCAGGGGCCACGTCAGTGAGGGGTTTCGGGTTTTTTTCTCCCCTTTTGCTTCTCACTTGTGTGCGGCCCCCGACTGATTTTTCTGTGGGTCAGCGGCTTCCAACCCAATAAAGATTCCCCAGCCCTGGACTAGAAGTTCCCCAGCCCCGGGACCCCAGCGAGACTTCAGTGTGAAGTCAGGACACTGCAAGCGCTCTGCAGGATGTCACCTAGGCACAGGAACTGCGAAGATTAAAGACGTAATCGGAGCGCTGGACTCCTCCCGCTGGAGTGGCTATTAGCATGTTGGAAAACAACTGTAGAGCCTCACCGACAGGGCTGATAGGAAAGCAGCGTGCCCGGGAGAGACAAGCTGCCATTTGCTCTAATTAGCCGACACGACAGTGAGCGCTCCAGAAGGAATGTTCCTCCACTGACGAACCCGACGGAGCTGGCTGGGGGTGGGGGTGGGGGTGGGGGAAGGGAGCCAGCAGCTCGACCACATCCCATCTGTGACTGTCGGTAATGGGAGGAAAGGCCTAATTCCTCCCACTGATTGGGTTACTTCTCTAATGAACGGCAACAGGGAAGCTGGGGGAGAGAGAGGGGGTCTCTCTTGACATAGACGCAAGAGGAGATCACTGAGCATGGCCATGCAGGTACCCGCCTACCACCTGTTAGCCACGACACACCAAGAGACACCACTGCCTGCTAGAGAGAGACTAGGAGACAGAACTCCTGGGTTCTGTTCTTGGAGACTCTGTGCCTCAGTTTCCCCAGGAGGATGTGACGCCCCTACCTCCGAAGGCTACTGGAACGGTTCATGGTTCCTATCTTAAATGCTTTGAAGACCTGGGTTAAGAGAGATTATCCCTTTCAGGACTTCAGGGTTATAGACAAGGATGAGGCACCATCCAAAAAAGCCAACTGGCCAGGATATTTCCATGGATACCGCTTTCGAGGGGGGCATTTCTTGCCATGGGTGGAAACGCAGCAGGCAGAAGCGTCAGGAAATCCATGACTCTTTCAATGGTACCGTGGCTGCCATCCCCCTAAGCCACCAGCCTCCCAGCCCTCTCCATGGCACATGCATGTGTGATGGATGGGGGGGGTACGGTTCTTTTTTAGACATCCCAGCATTCGGTAACTAAAGGGTTAAAAGCAGACCAGGGGGTATCCAGGCCGTGTGGGCAGGGAGCCAGGAGAGCCAATGGGAAGAGAGCAGGTTTCCCTTTGCGTGTGGGTTTTTCGAGCAGGAGGTGGGGAGAGAGAGTTGGACTGACCCAGGCTTGGATTTTTGGCGCTATCTATGCCTAAGGAAAGGCTGAACCCTGGAGCAAAGGCCAGGTGAGTGAACAGAGATGCTTCTAGTTAGACGAGAGCAGGATATTTTCTTTGGTTTTGGTTTGGTTAAAGGCCTCAGTGCTAACCCCCCTGCACCCAGTAACTGAATCACAGAATCATAGAATAGTAGGACTGGAAGGGACCTCGAGAGGTCATCGAGTCCAGTCCCCTGCCCTCATGGCAGGACCAAATACTGTCTAGACCATCCCTGCTAGACATTTATCTCACCTACTCTGAAATATCTCCAGAGATGGGGATTCCACAACCTCCCTGAGCAATTTATCCCAGTGTTTGACCACCCTGACAGTTAGGAACTTTCCTAACGTCCAACCTGAACCTTCCTTGCTGCAGTTTAAGCCCATTGCTTCTTGTTCTATCCTCAGAGGCCAAGATGAACAAGTTTTCTCCCTCCTCCTCATGACACCCTTTTAGATACCTGAAAACTGCTCTCATGTCGCCCCTCAGTCTTCTCTTTTCTAAACTAAACAAACCCAATTCCTTCAGTCTTCCCTCATAGGTCATGTTCTCTAGACCTTTCATCATTCTCGTTGCTCTTCTCTGGTCCCTCTGAAACTAACCCCCAAGGAAGCCATTCTCTGCACTTTCAGCTTTTCTTGGGTTGCTCTGTGATACCCAGCGACCAAATCACATCACCGTTTTTAAGGCTTCGATTGGATTCCTGTGAACTACAAAGCAGGAGGGTCCACGTGCATGTGCCTGAGACGGAGGCAGCCGCTATTAGAAATTACAGTTTGTTTTCAAACGCTCTCCTGAAGGAGGGTAAAAGAGCTGGGGGAACCCGCAGGAAGAAATTCCCAAGGGAGTCCTGGGTTCGGGAGAGGGGTTTTGCACGTGGGTGGCGGCAGCGTCCTTCCCAAGACCAGGGAATCGGTGACCTTGGGGAGTTTAAAGCAGAAGCTGATAGGGCAGGGTATTTTTAAAGTCTCTTGCGGGCCCCCTCTTCTGCACTCGAAGCGCCGGAGTGGGGAACAGCCTTGCCAGCATGTTGTGCCGCACTGAGCCTGCGGCTGGCTCCGGGTGCACAGCGCGTTCTGTTCCACATTAGATGGTGGAAAGGAGAGTCCACCCCTCTCTGTCTCCCCAGGACCCATTGGCTTGACCCTACCTCGCACCTCCAAGGAAGGTAGGGCACTACCGGCTGGTAACAGCCAGTTCTGCCTATTCAGTTACCCTCAGCAGCCGCCGCAGGACACGAGGGCTTACCTGGGACACCTGAGCCAGCATTGACGCAGCACCTGGAACTGCTCCTGCCCCATAATCCAGTGTCAGAGACTCCCCTCGCTTCTCTCCCCGAACTTCTGAGCCGCCACCCTCTCTTTGGCTGGCTTCTCGCCTGCAGCAGCCACACGACTCACCCCGATTCTACCACTGGCCTGCCCTACAGCAGGGCATCACATCTGATAATCCCCCACCTTCCCCTGTTAGGGTTTTCCAAAAGGACACAAAAACCCATGTCCTGACTGGGGAACCTGTCCCCACGTCCCCTACGAGCAGGGCCATGCAGGCCAAGAGAGGCAGCAGTGACACATTCACGCGGGGCAGCCAAACAGCCCACCCCATCTGGCAGCCTACGCAGCTCAGGGGAGGGGAGGGGAGGGGAGGAGAGAGAAGAGAAGAGGCCAGGTTCTTACCTGCAGGTCGAGGGCCTTGGAGGAGAAGGCGGGCATGCGACACGCCAGGATGGGGCACCAGAAGGGAGCCTTGCTTTTCTTGTCTTCGTCAGGGCACAGCCATCCAGGCTGGTTCTCCTCCCCTGTGACAAGCGGAGCAGGCAGGGGAGGTTAAGAGCTTTGCAGGTCTTCCTAGCAACCGCTGCCTCCTCTCCGGCTCTCCCCAAATGCCTCCAAACATGCAGAGCCAGAGGGCTCAGAGCCCCAGCTGTCTGCAAGCTCTAGCAGGGGCCTTTGCCCATCCCACCGGCGGAGACAGGTTTCAAGCCCTGCTTCTTAGGGAAAAAATATCCCCATCCTGCAAGGAGCTAGAAACGGGTCCCCGACCCCCAGCACTGGGTTTAAAGTGCTCCCCGATCTCAAGCAGGTCTGACTGAAGTATTTACATGGCCCCCAGCACAAGGGGCATTTCTTCACCCGTCACCCATAGGTGCCCGTGCCAGCATCAACCCAGCAGCACTGGCTGGGGACTTGAGCGACACGCCCAACACACAGAGGAGAACCCAGATCTCTTACTTCCTAGTCCCGTGATCAAGCAATGGGGCAGCCCCTGTACCGACAGAGCAGAGACTAACCGCTGTGATATCACCATCCGGTACCCCAGCTTTCCAGGGTGCTGGTCCAGCACCGTTTATAGCAAAGGACACACTAGAAGCCGTGAGCTCACATCACCCACGCCTCACGGCATGGCGTCCCTGCTTTTCTCCAGCCGGCCTCTTCCATCCCCTCCCCTCCCGAGCCAGGGTGGGGACAGGTCGTATCTGTAAGGCACTCCTAGGAGCAAGGCTCCTCAAGTTTGAGGCCTGGTGCTGCTGGCAGAAGTTCCTCTAACTGTACAATTTCCTTTGCCTTGTCCATCAGTGGTTCATCTCCCGCAGCCACCGGGCACTCACCCAGCAGCTGCTTGCAGAGTGACCGCACAGTGCACCATCCACTCCTAGGCATGTGCCTGGCCCAGACGCCGCGCCACACAACACTGGTTTGTCCAGTCAACCCCAGGGAATAGCTGCACACCCACCCTTCCGAACCAGCCCCATGCACCTTAGGGGGGAACTGCCCAGTGGCTGCGGGAGACGAGCCTTTGATGGACAAGACAGAGGAAATCTACAATTAGAGGAACTTCTGCCAGCAGCACAGGGCCTCAAACACGAGGAGCCTTGCTCCTAGGACATCCTCTGGCACCCGATCGCTCCCAGAATGGATCTTTCCCTTTCCACCTGCGGGCAGAAGACGACGCACCCCCAGCTCAACGGGATGGGAGCTGTGGGTCCACACTGAAACCAGAGGCGTAACTAGGCAGACTGGAGCAAGTGTTACTAGCCAGCATGGCTACATAGCGCCTCGCACTGGCCTGTAATGACCCTGCAGGCAGCCAGCTTTCACTGCCAGACCTGCCAGCCAAACACCTTAGTGCGAGGCATTAGCCCGTTGCAACGTTGGTGCTTTCAGAGAGATTTCAGGACAAGACCGGTGCCACCAGCCACAGTGGGCATCAGAGGGCATTTTAGTCGCGGGCTCTGGCGTCCTTGGCTATCGGGGGGGCCCTACTGTAAACAGAAACATAGGGTATGTCTGTACTGCAGCTGACACCCACGGCTGACTCCGGCCTTTGGGGCTTGGGCTCAGTGGCTGTTTAATTCCGGGTTCTAGGACCCTCAGAAGTGGGAGAGCCCCAGAGCTTGGGCAGCGACACCGCACCCGAGGCCCAGGAGCCCTAGTGGCAAACCACAGGGGTCTCATCGCAGTGCAGATGCAGCCACAGCCTCTAGAGGAAGGGCACAGCAGGCACCAGCCGGCCCGTTCGCTGGCTAAGACGACAGCGCCCCGTCGCACGCGGCCTCGGCTTTGCCTCGCCTCGATTTGAACATGCCAGCTCGTGGGATCTCCCCCCACGTTTCCCTCAGTGTCTGTTCCCGCCGGACGCACGGTGCTGCCAGGACGGTTCGCCCAGGGCTAGCCGAGTGGTAGCCCAGGTTTGAGTTTGACACTCTTACCTCCCGCCCCCCCGGCTCTGAGCCTGGTTATGCAGCACTACTCCCCCGCCCCCCTTCCTTGCATCACCATCCCATGAATCAGGACCCCAAGCAAAGCCAAGAAAGGCTTCCCGGCCCCACAGGGATCTCCTGGCGCCCTAGAGAGAGGGGTGTCCGGAGCCACTGCACCCAATATTCTCCTCGCACCAGGCTGACCCAGCTCCACCCAAGTCACAGAGATGTTCCCAGCTTGCACCGGGAGAGAGGGCGTGAGCCCAGCACGAGAACAAAACAGGCCCCGCTCCTGCCGTCAGAGGAGGCCTTCTGCGCCCTCCTCAGCACGTGGCCATTGCGTCTCTCTGCTCAGCCTGGGGACTGCTGCTGGACTTGGGATCAGGCTGCACAGATCACGTGTGCAGAAGCCTCATTTGCACCTGTACCCTGCCCACAAGCCACGGCCCCCTGTGACCGAGGTTTTACTTCTTGTCACTTCACTGACATTCCCAGATCCACAAAGCGTGATTAACGGATGGAAGAACGATCGTTGACGAGGCTTTCATGAGGCCGCTTACCCTAGAGCAAGAAGGCCAGCGAAGAGCTTTGTACTTCTCCTCACAGAGAGACTCTGCCTTTTACGCTCAGAACTTCCCCTCTCCCCTCACACAATGGTTAACACGCAGGCACCGCTCGCGTCTCCAGAGTAGCGGCACTAGCCCCTTGCTAGCCACTGTCACCTGAAAAGCATCTGAGGTGAGACAGGGATGTGCCTGGGGAACCAGTCAAACGGTGATCCGGTCAGCATCACCCTTAACACACGATGCTGGTACCGGGTAGCTGGTACCAGGGAGCAGCCTCCTGCCCATGGCCCAGCACTCCCCCCCAGCAGCAGCCCTCACAGGCAGGGACTGCTCTAGCCTGTCCCCAATGGGCGAGAGGGCTGCTCCAGACCTGGTGGAGTGGCTCCCCGCCCACAGCCCTTTAATCGGTAAAGGGTGAAACGTAGTGTTAACCGATTAAACGGGATTTTACATCCCTCCTCTGAGACGCAGCCCTCTCAGGATACAGTCAGGCAACAAGAAGCTGTTTGGAATCTAGGGGGGCGTCAAGTGGGCACCACGCGGAGCTGGGGGTCCCCACCAGGCAGATAACCCAGCTGGCTCTTTCTCCTGCCAGTGCAGGGTGGCTTCCCGAAGTTTGCTCAGTCTGATGCAAGCAACGGGGGCCACAGGCAGCAGGAAGGCCCTGTATTCCAGCTGTAGTTTTCCTTTTCCCGACTCCATCCCGTATCCAAATCCGACAGGGGGTCTGAAGCAGGACACCTGCTCCAAGGTGCCGCCCAAGGATCCCGCTCTCACTCAGCTACTGAACGCGCCTGGCCATCCTACAAGGGCAGAGATGGGTGTCAGCACAAACCCCTAGAAACACATCACTTGGGAAAGATGCGTCGACACAGTCAAAGCTACGCGCGGGGCCTAGGCCTACCTGAATGCAGCGAGCAGGGCTAACAAGAGCAGTGAACACAGAACAGATGTTCAGCACAGACTTGAAGTGGAGCCTGGGTACGCCCTCACCTTGCTACCTATTGTTACTTGTGCCTTTGCTGGATAGACACAGACACGCCCTTATCAACTGCGTGAGCAGCCAGGCTGGCATTACCACCTCTCAGCGGACTAGCCTGCTTTGAGCAGTGTCTCTCAACAACTGGTCCGGCCGATCCCCAAGATCTCCATGGCACCATTGAGGAAGGACACAAACCAGCCCCTTGTGTGAAAAGTTGAAAAAAGGCGGCTTAGAGCTTTAGGGGTCGGAAATCAGATTAGATCAACAATGTTTAAAATGCGCACGGACCATCTGCCGCCAATGAACCTATCAGGGGTGGCCACATTGAAACACCAGCCCCTAGTATAGATGAGCACTAAGAGCGATTCTTTCGGCCTGTTCAGCGTCTCACACACCGTGTTCTCTGCGTCAGCTTGCAGCAGAGCCAGGCCCAAGCAGCAACAGTGGGAAAAAAAGGAAAAGAAATAACAAAACGTTTCTTCACACGAGGCTTTAATGCATTTTTTATTCCTAACTGGTGGTTACAGGATTGCCCCTCAGGCATCCCAGATAAAAAAAAACCCTGTTAAAAACAAGAGAATCAAAACTCCTTCCAGCCTGGGGGAATCCAGGCATTCAAATACGATTTCAAATGAATTTTTCTTCCATTAAAACTTTTTTTTTTTTTTTTTTTTTTTTGCTGCAGTGGCTGGTGGAGTTAGCCACAAAGATAAGAAGGGATGGACGGACCACAAGGGAACTTGAAGCTGACGAGGGACTGGAGAGCGGAGGGGAACGGTGGCTGCCTCGAACCATTTGCCTTTCTTCCCCCCCGTTTAATGAAGAGATCAAAAGGGCCCCCGTGCTCTGAAAAGCGATTCTACCCATGACATTGCGGGGTTACACAGACGCTCGCTATAACTCCCAGAGGGAATGTGCTCCGTTTACAAGACAAGATTGGAAACCGCCTGTGTGGCATGTTCCGCCTTAGAGGTGACAAATTACAGATCATGCAGGACTTTCCAAAAGCAGCTGGTGAATGTGGTGCCTCGGTTCTGTAGCTCCCAAATTAAGACCCTTTAAAATGGATCCAATCGCCAAGCACCTACCCTGAGGACTAAGGCCCTCCAACGCACCTCAGGCGAGGTACCCCTGACCACTAAGCAGTGTTCAGAAACCTGGCCATCGCAATGGAATCTTCCTGCCATTCAGGAAGGTGACAGGCTGCGTCTGACGGGGCACCCATGGAATAGGTTACAGGCTGCATCCGACAGGGCACGGCACTGCTTTTTCTAAGGCTAAGGTAATGGCACTGGCAGAGATCGGCATTTTCTTCCTCTCCAGCATGGTTCCACACCTGGCACCTTTTGATGAAAAATAGTTTGCTGCAGCACTCCCAGCTGGTTCTAGTCCAGATCACTCAAATGCTGGACCAAACATCCTGACCCCAACGTCCCTCATTTTTCAGACCAGACGTCGCTTTAAGCAGAGCACTTCACCTGCCTTTGGTTAAATCTCGTGGCCGTTTCAGTGGTGAAAGGGAGACGTCGGTAGATGGTGTCTCCATACGCATGAGTATGCCACATAAGCATATCAGAACGTAAAAGTGGCCATGTTGGATCAGACCAAAGGTCTATCTAGCCCAGTATCCTGTTTGCCAACAGTGGGATGCCCCAGATGCCCGAGAGGGAGTGAACAGAGCAGGGAATCATCACCTGAACCCTCTCCTTTTGCCCATTCCCGGCTTCTGACAAACAGAGGTTAAAGACACCATTCCTATCCATCCTGATTAACAGCGACTGATGGACCTGCCCTCCATGAATTTATCTAGCTCTTTTTTGAATCTTGTTATAGTCTTGAGCTTCACAACATCCTCTGGCAAGGAGTTCCACAGATTGACTCTGCATTACGTGAAGTAGCACTTGCTTTTGTTTGTTTTAAACCTGCTACCTATTAATTTCTTTTGGTGCCCCCTAGTTCTGATATTATGGGAACATACATAACTTTTCCTTATTCACTTTCTCCACAACAGTCCTGATTTTATAGACCTCGATTGTATCCCTCCTTAGTCTCTTTTTTTGTAAACTGAAAAATCCCGGTCTTTTTAATCTCTCTTCCTATGGCAGCTGTTCCAACCCCCTCATCATTTTTGTTGTCCTTTTCTGAACTTTTTTCCATTGCCAAGATAGCTTCTTTGAGATGCGGCGACCACATTTGTACACAGTATTCAAGAGGTGGGCGTACCATGGATTTATACAGAGACAATAAGCTGTTCTTGGTCTTATTCTCGATCCCTTTTTAAATGATTCCTAACATTCTGTGGGGTTGTTTTTTGGTTTTTTTTGGACTGGTGTTGCATATTGAGTGAATGTTTTCAGAGAACTATCCACCATGACTGCAGTTCTCTCTCTCGAGTCTAGTCCCCATCATTCTGTACATAAAGCTACACCTACAGCAGCTAAGGTACCTTTGCTCCCAGCTGAGAAACTGCCAAATTCCAAGCCACAGGCTCCCATCCTCGGTCCCCTAGAAGAACTCCAAAGAGCTCAGCTCCTATTCAGGACCCAAACAAGTGCCCAGATTTTCATCAAATTCAGCACCAGTTCGGATGGCAGCCGCTAAGTGTGGCGCTCGGCGACGAATCTGGTCTCAAGAGCGGGTACCGAGCACTAGAAAGCCAACGCTGAGCTCTGTGGAAAACCTGCGACCTTCTTCACCTCATCAGCCTCTCCCTGGCAAGGAAGCACCTGCAGAACCGACCCCTCCGGGTCCTTCTAAGCACGACACCCCACACTGGCAGGTCAGAAACACCACTCAGTACTGGGGGAAGGGGCTGTGATTGTTCTCCACTCAGGGTTCTCCATACTGGCCAGGAGGTGGCCACTCCAGGAAGTATCTGTCCAACCTGCTGCAGGACCCCAGCCATACCTATGAACCAGGGCCTTGGGCGGCATTAAGATTGCTTGCGCACGGCTCCACACCAGGCCGCGCTGTCTAAACAGGAAAGCTTGGAGAAGCTTTGGGACTAAGACCCAACCAGCCCCACACAAGAGCTAACCCACGTCCTCAGCATTCAGAGCCCATGCAGCCCAACAAAATCCCCAGGCAGGAGACGCTGGTGTTATTGATTCCTCTGATCTCCATGGTGATGGCGGCTGCAGGGCGTGTTAATTACAGAGCATTAAATGAGCGTTAATCAAAGGCCGCACACAAACGCGTCTTGCCCTGAAGGTCACTAGGAGAGCCAGGGACAAGCCTGGGAAGGAGCCGGCAGACGTGCTTACTTGGGGGTGTCGATGCTCGGCCGCCCAAAGCACGGCCTGCCATGACCTGCGGGGAAGCCTGCCGTCACTCCAGTTCCTTCTGCTGGGGCGTAGCGGTAGGGAACCGGGAAGGCTGCACTGCACCACCGGGTGGTAATCTCCTGTCTTCCAAGACCATCGCGATTGTCTAGTGTGACCCTCCTGTACAAACGCGGGGCGCAAGGTGCTGTCCAAAGCCTTTGAGAGGGACGGGAAAATCAGAGACGGGACTGGCTGGCTGAGATCCCATCAGAGAGAGGAACTGTTGGGGGAAACTGAGGCAGTCCATGGCATTCTGCTAAAAACCCTATTAAAATCCTACCTGCATCCAGAGTGTCCAGAACGATTCCCTACAAACAGAATGGGGTCCTTGCGATAGCGCGCGCCAGGGAAAAGGGGGTGAAGGCCCTCAAAGCGCCTCACCAGGACGCACAGCGCCAGGGGCTCGCGAGGAGCTGGAATTTCATTTGAGCCACCGACGGGTTTTCTTCCATGCGAAAAGCGACCGCGCGGCATCGACCCATCGCTGCTTGCAGCCATCGGGGTTGGGTCCCTCCCCTGTGGTGCTCTCGCTTGTGTGGCCCAGACACCTTCCCCGTTCTCCTCCTCGGCCCCAACCGCCGGAGGAACGCTGCCCAGTCGAGGAGATATGCCAACCTCGCTGTTCGAGCCACAATTCCCCCCGCTCCCAAGACCTGTGACTAACATTCTCCTGATCCCCTGCCACAAGCCCTGGGCACACGGGGTATGACCACTTAGCGAAGTCGCTCGAAGCAGCCGAGAACGGCACCCACCAGCTCCGGCTTTAGAGACACAGGCAGGAGGTTTTCCTTCTGCCCGCTTCGCAGCCACAGCATGGCCACCAGCAACCTGCGTGTTCCCGACTGACCCCCAGCAATACAGCCCCCCCCTCCAGTCTGTTACGTCACCTGCAACGTGCTGCCCGCTGGGGGAACAGGGCGCCGAGGGTTCGGTTTCCTGAACTCTGACTAAGCCACACGTAAGCCAGGAGTGCCATTTAAACAGGGGTGGGCAGCCGGGCCCCTCCCATCTCTGCACTTCGTACCAGGTAAGAGAGTGCGCAGGTGCCTGAGAGCCCCTCGTACCAGCCGAGCCAGGCCTCTCTCAGCGTGCCAGGACATGGGGACTGGGGCCCCTCTGCCCAACCTGCCTCCCTGGACTGGCCGGGCTAACGCGCAAGCTGAACGGCGGGACGTGCATGTCGACCGCACTGAAGCCAGTTGCGTGGCAGCCACCTCCCACAGCCCACCACACCCTGGAGGGACCCATCCCAGAGCCCCCAAACCCAGCCATCTCCCACAGCCCTCCACATCCTGGAGGGACAAGAGGGACCCATCCCAGAGCCCCCACACCCAGCCACCTCCCACAGCCCACCACACCCTGGAGGGACCCATCCCAGAGCCCCCACACCCAGCCACCTCCCACAGCCCACCACACCCTGGAGGGACCCATCCCAGAGCCCCCACACCCAGCCATCTCCCGGAGCCCACCACACCCTGGAGGGACCCATCCCAGAGCCCTCACACCCAGCCATCTCCCAGAGCCCACCACACCCTGGAGGGACCCATCCCAGAGCCCCCACACCCAGCCATCTCCCAGAGCCCACCACACCCTGGAGGGACAAGAGGGACCCATCCCAGAGCCCCCACACCCAGCCACCTCCCACAGCCCTCCACATCCTGGGGGGACAAGAGGGACCCATCCCAGAGCCCCCACACCCAGCCGTCTCCCACAGCCCACCACACCCTGGAGGGACCCATCCCAGAGCCCCCACACCCAGCCGTCTCCCACAGCCCTCCACATCCTGGGGGGACCCATCCCAGAGCCCATCCCACCCAGCTGTCTCCCAGAGCCCTCCACATCCAGGAGAGACGGTTCCCTGGGGTGTCTGCATGCAGAAGGGGTGGTGCCCGGAGGACCTGGGGGGCTGGACGGTTACTGGAGGGGAATGGGGCTGTGCACGTGTAGCAGGATGGTGCCTCAGGGGCTGTTTGGGGAGGGCAAGGGATGGTATTCGGGGAACTTGGAGGCGGCGGGTACTTGTCGAGGGATGGCACCCCGGCGTGTGAGGCGTGTGCATGCATGGGGGTGGTGCCACTGCCCGTGCGGGCCGGCGGAGAGAGGTGTACCAGGGGCTGTGTGCACAGCAAGATGGTGACTCCCCACGTGATGTGCGTACATGAGATTGGTGCGGGGTTCGACTCACTAACTTGGAGGCGGTGGGTACTTGTCGAGGGATGGCACCCCGGCGTGTGGGGCGCGTGCATGCATGGGGGTGGTGCCACTGCCCGTGCGGGCCGGCGGAGAGAGGTGTACCAGGGGCTGTGTGCACAGCAAGATGGTGACTCCCCACGTGATGTGCGTACATGAGATTGGTGCGGGGTTCGACTCACTAACTAGCTGTAGCCTGCGTGCCACAAGCATCAGCCCTGGAGGTCCTTTCCAAACCGTGCACTCTGTCGCCTGACTGGGGTTTGTTTTCTCCACTCCCGACTGACTTTCCTAAACAAGCTGGCTACGGAAAATAACTTGGTGCTATTTAACGCTTCAAAGATAAGCCCCTCCCCTGGGAAACCACTCCTTGTTTTACATCCATAACTCCCCTTGACTCCACAGTGAGAGGGCAGATACCTAGGGCGTCTGGTTTTCGCCCAGACAGTTCGGTATTTTGGCCTTCCGTCCAGTTAAAAAAAAACCCAGAGAATACTTGACACATAAAATGTCCGATATTTTTATGTTTTCCTCAGACAGATGGCCAGTGGTGTCTGCGAGGGTGGGGGGCGCGAGGTAATTTAAAGGCACAGCAACCTCTTTTTTTTCTTTTTTGCTCAACCAATTTTTCCCTGCCTGTTCGGGATTTTTTGTGAAGGTATCTGGCAACCCTATACCTTGGAGTCAGCTCCAGCCTACACTCTCTACCTCCTCTCACAAGCCAGAACCCTGAATGGAAGTCATACAATTTGCCTCTGATCCTCAGTTTTAAAAAAATGCATAAGCCCCAGCGAACAGGCAAAACGACCGGCCTTTCGTGGGGCTCGCTCACGGGAGACTGACACCCGTAAGCTCTGACCGACTCCGAGGGTCTATCAGGCTAGTATGCAGGACGGTACATTTGCTGTACATGGGGAAATGTCTCCAGAAAGGCTGCCAGGAACAGAGCTGGTACGTTAGACATTGTGTCCAAATGGAAACTAACATGGGGAACTTATTACAGGTAAGAATCCTGGCCCTGCCCTCCCCCCGCAGGAGACCCATGTTAGTCATTTTGTCATAGGAAACCTACATGAAACCACAAGTGCTCCCAGCATAGAGCAATTTTTTACACCTTATCCTTAGCTTCCAGGGGTCTGGGGACTGCTGGGGAGGCTGCCACCAGCCGCCTCCCCAGCACTGAAATCTGCCTCGTGCTCTCGGCTTAAGCAGTTCCTCTCTCTGGAAGTTGCACTCTCGATGCGTCGTGTAACGGTGTTTTCTAGCTATGCAAATCTGCTTCCCCGTTTCCGACAGGCACTTACACAACACCCAGCACGAGGCAGGGGAAAGACTTATAAAAGCAAGTTCTTAAAAACACAGAGGCGTGAGTCAGAGAAATTGCACCATCGCATTCCCTTGCCATGGCTGACATCGCCAGCTGGGGCGTGTAGGGAACCCAAGTCAGCAAGGAATCTCCCTAGGCGTTCTCCACCTTCACGGCCGCCTGTCAGCAGCAAGGAGAAGCCACAACTGTTGCTAAGCCTTGGGGCTCAACGACTGTTCCACAAAGGGAGGCCCCTGGTGACAGAGAGCAGGGCCTCCATTCCCACACACCCCCGGCATTCGAATACCTGCTGTGCAGCGGAACCAAAGGTCTGCAGGCAAGAAAGTCCCAGTGATTGTCACTGTCACCGGTCCCTGATGACACCATAAGAACAAGGAAGGAACACGCTTGTAGGGCATCCACGGCAACGGGAAGTCACCCCGAGGAGAGAGGGGTAGAAACCAAGCCAGACGTCACAACCCAAGCCCATCTGGACCATGGTTCTCCACTGCCCTGCAGTTTGCACGGTCGTTTGCACCAGTGCAAAGCGAGTGTGAGACACGAACAAGTCAGCACAGGCGCGCTGCACACTGGGAGGCGTGCACCAGGCGGTGGAGAGCTGGATCTCCAAGGATGGATGTGGCCCATCGCGAAAGCCCTCTTGGATAAGCGGCAGCCAACATCCTGCTCGGGACGCTCTCGGGTGACACTGGGCAGCCAAAGGCCCTTCCTGGTCAAGCTCATCTTTGCGGCTCTGGTAGGGTTTCGACCTTCCAAAATTGAGGCTTGTGCTTGGCACATTCCCCCAGTGCCACGCGCCGGGCAAGGAGCTTTGGTTCTTATTTCTCCTTCCTGAAAGGCGGCCACAGGCTCTCCCCACCCCGCCCTTTCGTTCGCATTCAGCGGCAAGGACCCCCGGCCCCTGTTACTCACGCAGGCCGATCTTTGCCAGGTGCAGGCGGTTCACCCAGGAGATCTTGCTGAGCGGGTTGGGGGTGATGAAGACCACCATGACGCTGATGGGACGGCCGGACCTGCAGCAGGAGGAGGATGGAGGCTAAACTGTAGCTCCGTTGGGAGTCGGACTGAAAGTCATTTATGGACCCAGGCTCCTGGCACCACCCCGCCCTGGAGTAGCTCCCCTCTGTGCTCAAGGGGAGTGGCGCCGCAGAGAAGTGCAGCCACCCCTGCGGGGAGTTTACACTAGGGATGGGAGCTATTGGGTAATAGATTAGTCGAGTAACCTCATGGATTCTTATCGAGTACTCGACTATTCCAAAGTCCCCGGGGGCAGGCCCGGCAGCCAGTGCGCTCCGGCCCCACTCCGAAGGAGCCCCCTGCCACTCCATGCTACTGCCTCTGTATCAGAGACAGGCGGGAGCTGGTCCGTGAGGGGAGCCAGTTTGAAAACCAGCTCCCCGCACAGACCGGCTGCCTGTCGCCCCGTGCGCTGCCTCTGATACAGAGGTAGCAGTGCAGGGTGGCAGCAGACCATGTCCAGGAGCGGGGACGTCTGAGTTCCTGGACTCCGTGTGAGCCAGAACTGAGCCAGGCTTCCTGCCCACCTGGCTCCTAATACACTTTAAATGCAGAGCCGCAGCGGGGGAGGTCTCAGATCCGTGCAAGCCGGGACTGAGCCAGGCTGCGGGCCAGCCTGCTAAAAAACGTACTGCCAAGGGGGGGGAGGGAGGAATGCATATGGTCTAAGATAAGCTTTTGCTTATCAGTTAATCGGCTGCACTATTCCATCCCTAGTTTAACTACGACGTTACTGAGACAGAGAGACCAGCCTGTCCTGTTTTCAGGCACTAAGTTCATAGGACTCCTCTTGGCAGCTCCGGGAGGCAGTTACGTGGTTCACCGCCCCTGTGGCCTGCAGCTCTGCCGGGAGACACAGCCGGGGCTTGCCGGGGGGGCGCCGAGCGGCTCCTGCGCAGGGCTCACCACCAGCATAGACCAGCGGCGGCGGATGCTGGTTCTTAGGCCAAGGCCCCGCAGAGCACGGGCCTGGAGAGGCTTTCGGAGCTCCGGCCGGGCCCGGCAGAGCCAGAGCTGCGACGCTGAGGAACGGCATCTCAGCAGGAAGGGAGAGGACCCAGACCTGCCGTCGTCACCGCCTCCCGCCCTTGTCTCTGTTCTAGCTAGAGGAGCACCCACACCGGGAGGGAGCAAAAAGGAGCCATGATGCACCAGGAGCACATTGGCCCAGATCCTCTGCTGCCGGAGAGCTGGACAGCACCCCACCCCATCGATCTCCACCCGCCCAGGACCCTTCCCTTTGGCTCCTCCATGAAACCTCTGAGTGTCTGCTCAGAATCAGGGCCCAATCAGTGTGGAGTGGTGCTTCCTCCTTCCCCCCCACAGTACCTGGGGGCCCACAGGGAGTTACACCTCCCTGCAAACCCTTCGGCATGGGGCCAGTTGTTTGTTCTGGGACGTCCCAGCCCGGCCAGGACACGACTCAGGCTGCTCTGGCCAAAACGTGCACAAGGCCCCGGGTATGGAGGAGACCTTGTTCTTACCCGCTGGCGAACACTTCCTTCACTGGAGACATACCCGCCCGGGCTGCACGCACACCCGTACCGGACTGAGAAAGTGCCTCGCAAAGCCCCTAGGTCTTCCCCCTCGGATCCACTCTCCATGCTCAGAGGGTTGCAGCAGGAAACGTCCCGCCCACAGGAGCCGGGAGCAGACTTACTTGTCCGGTTTCCCCGGCAGCAGGAGACGGAGGCGGCACTTGTTGGCCGAGTGGATTTCCTCCTCCTTCACTCTCATCATCCTCTGCAGGGCCAGGCACCAATCCTGGGCCACGGTCATGTTCAGATTCTTGGAGCGGGAGAGGAAAAGAAACCCTGAGACGGGGGAGGGTCCGGGCGTGGGAGAGGGGGCCATTCAGAGTCTACGAGTCACCATCCAATTGCTCCCAAAGGCCCAGCCAGCAACCCAGGACTAGCCCGGGCACCCCTCCAAGGCTGGAGAGCCAAGTCCATCGGGAGGTGGGCACGTCTGCAGGTGTCTGGGGAAGCCAACGGCCGTCCAGAGCAAGGAGCTACCTGTCCCCCAGCTAACGAGCAAGCATAGCAATGTTTGGGGCAGCGCGTGAGCAGGGGAGGTGGGGCCGCGGATAGGGAGGAAAGACAATCGCTTTAGAACCTCTTTCCGCGCCATTTCCTATCCTGTTCCGAGGTTACGTCCTTTGTCGTTTGGACCCTTCCCTGTGGGGACGATTTCCAGTTACCAGACTGCCCTGGCTTCCCCCAGCCTCGGCCGAGGCCCCAGTCACAAACCAGCAGGGGAAATTGCTCCATTTCGTTAGTGAATCCCATCCCCAACCGCCCAGCGAGCGGCACTCACAGAGTGTGAAGGGAGCAGCCTGGCCCGTACCTGGTAGGTGCCATGGAGGGTGCTGATGAGTAGGGTTATCTGCTCCACCACGGCCAGGTCCTTCTGCAAATCTTGGAGCTCCTGGAAGAGGCGAGGGGGGCCGAGGAACACCTTATCTTGGGAGGAAAGCCAGGCATTAGCGGGCAGAGGGGCTGAGTGGGATGATCAGCTGACCTTCCACTTTGGAAGATATGGCTCCAAATCCCAACTCGGGTCCCAGGGGGAAGCAAATTTGCATTCTCCCTTCGTAGCACTGGCAGGCCCTGCCGAGGAACAGAAGAGCGGGGGGGCGCTAGCATCCAGACTGGAGTACGTTTACATGGTGGCACAGGGACGCTGAGCGCAGACACGGCCAGGGCTACCCAGCCCTGCCCTGCCCGAGGGCCAAAACTCACGCGCCCTCTGAGCCCGGATTCCCTGGATCCCTTGGGCCATCATCCCTCTGGACTGCCTAGCAGCCGAGCTCCTAGGGCAGCATAGTCCGATGCGTCGGGCTGCCTGTCAGACACCCTAGGCCAAGAGGGCCCAGGCCCATCAGCCTTACCCCTGGGAAGCAGGGGGTACGGCTCAGCCTTCGCACCATGCTCCCACGCCGGGGAAACGAATGAGCCAACCAGTGGACCAAACTGAGCCACGAGTCTTGGCCGCCGGAGATGCACTGCGCAGCTGCTAAGAGGTTGCCTGACTCGGGCACAGTCCTGGCCTGAGTCCAAGGACACCATTTTGGGAGCGCGCAGGGGGGGAGGAAGGGGGCGCAACTGCACATACCAGGACGCTGCTTCCTCTTCCCCTCACTATCAGGGAGGGGAAAGTATCCAACCTGACTGCATGCCTCTTGCTCCTGCCTGGGGAGGGGAGGGACCAAGGAGGCGAACCACCCCCTGTGCTATCCTTTCGCTCCCCGATTGCAAGGGGGAGGGGAAGAAGAGCAAGCAGCAGCCCCGTACATGTGGCTACAGCCTCACCCTGAGTCTCCCCAGTAATCCCCACATCAGACTCAGGTTATGGCTGACCTAGGACACATCTTCCTCTCTGTCTCACTGTAAAGACTCCAAGCCATGGACAATAAGAACATAAGAGCGGCCACACTGGTCCAGACCAAAGGTCCATCTTGCCCACTATCCTGTGTGCCGATGCCAACTGCCCCAGAGGGAGGGAACACAACAGGCAATCCTCACGTGATCCCTCTCCTGTCACCCACTTCCAGAAAAACATTCCTACCCATCCTGGCTAATAGCCATTGATGGGCCTAACCTCCATGAATCTGTCTTGCTCTTTTTTGAACCCTGTTAAAGTCCTAGCCTTCACTGCATCCTCTGGCAAGGAGTTCCACAGGTTGACTGTGCGCTGAGTGAAGAAAAACTTCCTTTTGTTTGTTTTAAACCTGCTGCCTGTTAATTTCATTTGGTGACCCCTCGTTCTTATATTGTGGGAACAGCCGCTAGAGAAAGACACAGCACACACAGCTGGCGCGTTACCCCCGCGCCCCGAGCGGTTACTCACTGTGGGACGACTGGCTGGCTGGCGCGTGTTTTTTGGCTCCCACGTTCTGGATCACCACGTTGTCTTTGTCGTACGCGCTGTTCTCCTGCCCAACTTCCACCACCTGCACCTGGGGGAGGGCAGTGTTCCATTTCACCACGTACTTGGGGCCCAAAGGCACGAGGCTGCTGATTTCCAGCTGGCCTCTGCAGACAGAGGGAGAAACTCTGTTATTCCCTCATAAAACATGACCGCAGCACCTTCACCACCCCGCGCCACGCCAGAACTCTGCAGCACCAGGAGGGAACAGTCAGGTCATGCTAGGAGGACACCTCCAAACCAGAAAAAGGCAGGAAAGTTTGCAAGCCCAGCTCCCGCCCCGCTGCTTCAAAACTTGCATTCCACGCCCTGCACCAGCATGTTAATTCCTTCCACCATAAAACTGCACCCCCACCGCACGGGGCAAAACCACCACACCATGTGCTAAGCCTACCTGGTACTCACAGGCCTGGAAAGAGAGAAGATTAACAAAGGTCATTATCATAATGTCATGCAAGTCCTCAGCTGCTGCTCCCTCCCTGGATACTGCAGCTACTTTTTTCTACCCTTCGCTCTCATGCTAGTAGTTCTGGAAAGCAGGGAGTTCTGAGTTCAAATGCCGGCGCTGACACCATCTGTATCCTTAGATGAATCCCTGGTCGGCTGCCAAAATGCACAATCAGGGTCTTCAGTCGGCCCTCAGCACTTTGGAAACCAGGCTACTTACAGAACGATGGACGTGTAGAGCTAGGAGTCCTTCCCCGGAGGCTGAAGCAAGACCAAGTAAAACCATCCCTGACAGGTGTGTCCAACCCATTCCAAAAAACCTCCAGCGATGGGGATTCCATCGCCTCCCTAGCTAACCTGCTCCAGTGCTTAACTGTCCTGAGAACAGAAAAGTCCTTTCCCAAGGTCTAACCTGAATCTCCCAGAATGCAAAAGAAAAAAAAAGCCGATAACTTCCTGTGCTGCCCTGGCGGACACGGGGAACAACTGATCGCTGTCCTCTTGACAACAATATAAGGCAGGGCGTGGAACCTGTTTTGGGACGGGGGACGCTGACCGACAGAAAAAAATCAGTCAGAGGCCGCGCACAAGTGAGAAGCAAACAACTGCCCCCCTCAAAAAGTTAACAACCCCCTCCCTTCTGAGATGGCCCCTGACTAGAAGGAGACAGACACTCCTCGCATTCCTCTCACACACCAGAGCCTCGGAGGACCCAGGCTAGGAGATTTTGTTTGCTCCAGCAACGGGGAGCCTATTGGCGATGGTGGCTGGATTCAGCCTTGGGGGCCCAATCCAGACAAGCCAGGAGCCGCATCCGGTTCCCAGCCCCGATATAAGGTTTCAGAGCGGTCGCCATGTTCGTTGTAGATTTATTTGGGCAGAAGCTTTTATGGGTCAACTGACAAAGTGTTTTTGACCCACAAAATCTTGCGCCCAAATAAACATCCGTCTTTACAGCGCCACCGGACTCCTCGTGGTTCATACGGGGTCGCTGTCCTGTTTGCCCTTCAGCCTTCTTTTCTCAAAACGAGACACGTCCCGTCCTTCGAACATTTCCTCACACAATGTGTTCTAGCCCTTTCGGTTGCTCTCTTCTGGACTCTAAGGGTATGTCTAGACTACATGCCTCTGCCGGCAGAGGCATGTAAAATAGGCTACCCGACATAGTCAATGAAGCGGGGATTTAAATATCCCCCGCTTCATTAAAATAAAAATGGCCGCTGCGCTGTGCCGGCTCAGCTGATCGCCGGCACAACGCGGCAGTCAAGACGGGGATCAGTCGGCGAGGAAAGCCTTTGCCAACCGATCCTGTAAACCTCGTTTCACGAGGCATAAGGGATCGGACGGCAAAGGCTTTCCTCGTTGATCAAGCTGCATCTTGACTGCCGCGTTGTGCTGACAATGAGCTGAGCTCTGAGTTCTGTCGACAGACGGCGTTATTGCATCTACACTGTCCTTTGCGTCTCCACTCTTATGTTGACAAAGTAGCTTGCTTTGTCGACAGAATTGGATGTAGTCTAGATGGTCTTTGTCGACAGAAGCTTTGTCGACAGTATCTTTCGACAAAGCCTCTGTCAACAAAAGCCTGTCGTCTAGACATAGCCAGAGGCTGTAACAACGATGGGTAAAACGAGATTAGGATGCTAGTTATGACCGACGGGAGCCCAGGGCAGTGCTCTGCAGGGACAGGATGCGCTGGGATGCAGGCAAGAGAGAGTACTCAGACCAGCTGCAGGTGGTAGGTTAGCCTAGATTGCTGCAGCTAACGGCAGCAGCGGCTGGCAATGTACCGAGCCAGACAGGCAGATAACAGAGCTCTTCTGCAACAGCTCTCGGGTAACTTGCCAGTGCTGGGAAAGTGCAATCCAAGGCGTATTTTCAAGTCAAAAGGGGCCATCTTTGATCACCTGTGTAACTCCACGAAAGCCACTGAGATTGCACCAGGGATCCATGTGACCCAAGGTTGCTAGAACGACTGCCAAGAAAAATGCCAAATCCCAGCAGAGCTGGCAGAGGCGGGACTGAAGTGGTGCTTCAGAAAGGTCAGCCTGCGCTTGTTAGCTGGATTTCACTGCCTGGAGCCCTGGCGCTGGAGCCCTGCAGATGCCCCCGGGCTGCGGGGACACGTACGGCAGCCGTTCAGCGGGGCTCCCAGAGGAAACGGACGCCGCCAACGTACTTGAAGTTGATGTTGGCGCACACCAGCATGTCGTTGAGCAGGAAGACTTTGCGCTCCTTCGATTTGATCAGCTGGCCCCGGTCTCCGTACACCGTCTCCGTCAGGGTCTCACAATGCAGCAGCTGGCGCTGGCCTGAATTCAGCAGCTGCAGAGGCAAAGGAGCAAGGAGGACGTTTATTAAAGGAGCAGGGAGAGACGGTAACATCCTAGCTCATCACGCGTGTGCATGACTGCTTCCTGCTGACCAGAATTGGAACGGCTCCGCTCTGTGTCCTAGGCCCAATACTGCTAACAGCTACCGGGGTTTCTCCTGCTTCCTGCTGACCGGAATCGGAACGGCTCCACTCTGTGTCCTAGGCCCTATACTGCTAACAGCTACCGGGGTTTCTCCTGCTTCCTGCTGACCGGAATCGGAACGGCTCCACTCTGTGTCCTAGGCCCTATACTGCTAACAGCTACCGGGGTTTCTCCTGCTTCCTGCTGACCGGAATCAGAAACGGCTCCACTCTGTGTCCTAGGCCCTATACTGCTAACAGCTACCGGGGTTTCTCCTGCTTCCTGCTGACCGGAATCGGAACGGCTCTGCTCTGTGTCCTAGGCCCTATACTGCTAACAGCTACCGGGGTTTCTTCTGCTTCCTGCTGACCGGAATCGGAACAGCTCCGCTCTGTGTCCTAGGCCCTATACTGCTAACAGCTACCGGGGTTTCTCCTGCTTCCTGCTGACCGGAATCAGAACGGCTCCGCTCTGTGTCCTAGGCCCTATACTGCTAACAGCTACCGGGGTTTCTCCTGCTTCCTGCTGACCGGAATCGGAACGGCTCCGCTCTGTGTCCTAGGCCCTATACTGCTAACAGCTACCGGGGTTTCTCCTGCTTCCTGCTGACCGGAATCGGAACGGCTCCGCTCTGTGTCCTAGGCCCTATACTGCTAACAGCTACCGGGGTTTCTCCTGCTTCCTGCTGACCGGAATCGGAACGGCTCTGCTCTGTGTCCTAGGCCCTATACTGCTAACAGCTACCGGGGTTTCTCCTGCTTCCTGCTGACCGGAATCGGAACGGCTCTGCTCTGTGTCCTAGGCCCTATACTGCTAACAGCTACCGGGGTTTCTTCTGCTTCCTGCTGACCGGAATCGGAACGGCTCCGCTCTGTGTCCTAGGCCCTATACTGCTAACAGCTACCGGGGTTTCTCCTGCTTCCTGCTGACCGGAATCGGAACGGCTCTGCTCTGTGTCCTAGGCCCTATACTGCTAACAGCTACCAGGGTTTCTTCTGCTTCCTGCTGACCGGAATCGGAACGTCTCCGCTCTGTGTCCTAGGCCCTATACTGCTAACAGCTACCGGGGTTTCTTCTGCTTCCTGCTGACCGGAATCGGAACGGCTCCGCTCTGTGTCCTAGGCCCTATACTGCTAACAGCTACCGGGGTTTCTTCTGCTTCCTGCTGACCGGAATCGGAACGGCTCCGCTCTGTGTCCTAGGCCCTATACTGCTAACAGCTACCGGGGTTTCTCCTTTAGCTCAGGGAGCCTGGGCTTTCAGGCTCTGAGTTCTGCCGAGCAGTTCTGAGCGGTCCTGCTGCACAGAGCAGAGACAGCCGGGGTTACAGATTTGTACAGCAATTTTCTCCTGTGCAGAGCTTTATCCAACAGGACTCCGCTGCCTGACAGCACTAGCACACTGAGCCACACCCAGCAGGACCCGGCTCAGGGGCACTTCAGAACTTTATTCCTTGCTCCCCGAGTCCCTGAGCCCAGCTGCGGGGAAGGGGGGAGCGGATGGAGCCAATGACGGAGGGTAGGTCTACACTGTGTTTTAAAACCTGCGGTGGCGAGCCCCGGAGCCCTCTGATCCCCAGCTCTGCAGGATCGGTCCCTTCGCTTTCATTTCCTCTGCAGAGCAGATCGCATCCCGGCGTGCCAGCCCAGCCCCACGGGACTGCTCAGCCACAGGATGTTCTGCAAACGCCCTTCCCCGGCGATTTCGAAATCGCGCTGACTGCGTTCCAGCCTCTCTCCTCTCAGGGGGTGCACGGCGAGGGGGGAATTTCCGACGCGCTGGTTTCGGGAAACCAGAGGCACTCCAAGAAATACTGCAGCCTCTGGGTGGCAGCTAGCCAGGCCAGGCTCGCCCCGCCGTAAGGACACGTATGAGAGACGAGCCCACCCCCCAGGCTGCCCGACGCGGCCTCTGAGGCACCCGCTTGCCCTCCCTTCATGATATAGAACCCCAGGCTATTGGGGGGGGGGGTTGCTTTGCTTGGGGAAACAACGGGCTTCCCTTCCGCACTCTCTTCCCACCTACGCCCCCACTTGGCCCACACGCTCCCTCTCTTTGCACTCTGATCTCCCGCTCAGCCTCGCCGGGCTCTGCCTGGCCTCTGCGCTGGGCACCGCGGCCCTGCCCCTGCCCTGTTCCACTCTCAGCAGCGTTTGCAACGGCGTGGCCGGGCAGCAGAGCGGCCCCCGAGCGCTCACACGGGTTATAGCCCCCGCACAGCTGGCCAAGGAGCCACACACCGAGGCCTCGGCTGGGCCAGTCTGTCTGGGCGAGCTGTAAAGGGAGAGCTTGTCCGACGCCACAGGCACACCCCCGTCCCCAAACACTGATGGGTTCCAGGTGCCTCTGAGAACAGAGCCATCCCTGTAACAAGACACAGCCTCCATCCAGCCTTGGGCGGGGAGCGTGCCCCAGCAGGCTGCCTGCTCCCTGGGCCCAGGCTCCCTGGCAGAGGGCCCCAGCGCGGACAGCCAGGGAGATGCCAGCCAAGACAGTCTGAGGTGGCTTTTTCAGAGAGGAGTCGCCACGGCAGAGCCGCGAGCATAGTCCCCTCTGGGTCAAACCCTCCAGGCTCCAGAGATGTGTTCAGAAGCCGGCAGTCCGGCCAGATGTCCCAGGCTGGCTGCAGTACACTCCCGGTTCCCCTGCCAGCCCTGAGCAGAGGAGTGGAGCAGACAAAGCAGCCGGTGGGGCCGGGAGAAGAGAGGACCCGGGGGCGGCCGGTTCGGAGGGGGTCTCCTTGTGGCATCCCGCCCTGTCCCTCCCCAGGCTGCAGAGACCTGGTGCAGTTACATGGCAGAGGGCAGACCCGCGGGGCTGAAACAGAACCAGCGAGCGACTCCAGCAGGCGACAGGGGAGGGACGTCAGGGGAAGGGTGAAGAGGATACAGGAAGGAAGAGGTTTTGGTCCTAGCACTGGAAGCCGGAATGCAGCAAGGACAGCGTCGTGGATCTCCGGAGAAAGACTCAGGAATTCTTCTGGCCGCGAGACAAGTCAGCCACAACCCCACCCGGGAGATTGTCTACTCCGCACGGAGGCTGTAGGCAGAATCCGTGTGCGGGGGGCTCAGCTCTCCGGTGATTTCCTGCTCCGTTACCCCAGCCACGGGAGCAGAGCAGAGTCACAGGGAGCTAGTCTGATCTCCCCGTGCCAGCGCCTCCTCCCGCCCCGCCCCAGCGGGGATGCTGGCAGCAAGTAACGGCACACACCCGGCTCCAGTTCGACCTGGCAGAGCCCACAACTAGGACGCGTGGGATTCGGAGCACGTGTGTCCGGAGAGCAGAGACCCGCCCCTTGCCACCCAAGGCCATATCGATCCCGGCTCTGTCATAGGCTACAGCTGGGATGGGGGGAGGGCCCCCCAAGCTATTCACATACACACACTGTCCTCTAGTGGGCAGAGCCGGGAAGGGACTTTCCCACCCGGAGTCAGGCCCCCACCTTGTTCAGGCTGCTGCGGTCGCTGACGCTCCTCGTGAGCTGCTGGATCTCGGCCATCTGGTCGGCCACTCGCTTCTGCTCGTTGAGCTTCTCCGCCAGCGTCTCCAGCTCGGTGAGGGCGAGCTGGAGCGACAGCCTGTCCGGGTGGCCTTTCGGGGTGTTCTTCAGCATGTCCTGCGGGGGGAGGAGGAACCCCATTACCAGGTGGCGAGGGGATCATCGCGGGAGCCCGATGCCCGGGGTGTGGATTTGCACAGGTGCCGAGGAGCTGCCGCTCCCAACCAGCCCCTCTGAACAAGTCAGCCCTGGATTTCACACGGGCCTGGCCTGCGAGGAGACTTGGGGAGCAGCAACGGCTCAGGACGAACACGCCCACGCACAGTGTAGGGCCACTTTCTGCTCTTTATCCCCCCCACCACCACCCTGGCCAGCTGGGTGATCGGTGACCCTGGACTCTTCCCCCCAGGCACAAAGTGCATCCCCACGATGCTCAGACAGCTGCCCCGCCCTGGTCCCTCGCCGGGCGGCTTCATACTTCCCGGGCACAGAGACCTAGGAGGAAGAGATGCTGCTGCTTTGTTCTCCCACGGGGCTGAGTTCGGGGGCCCTGACAGCAGGATCTGTCTGTTGAATGGGAACTTTCCTGTACACCCCGGACGATGGGAGCAGGCCAGCCCTGGCTAACCTCTGGGATAGGCACCCAAATGGGGCGGGGGGGGGGGCATGTCCCATCACATTTTACTGGCCATAAGGGCGGGTGATGGGGCCTCAGAGGCAGAGAGGGGCAGAGAGTGGGACTGTGGGGGCAGGGCCATGGTTTGGGCACTGGTGGCATCCCCAGGTTTTGGGAGCTTCCGCCACTCCTGCCCCTGGGCCTGGAATTCAGGTTGAATTTCGAGCCCTTCATAGGACTGGTCCTTAGCGGCTGTGAAACCAGCTTCACTTTGCTGACTCCTGTGGAGCCACCCAGCTGCGGGGCAGACTCAAGAGACCAGACGGACGGTGCCCATCCCCCCAGCCCTCCAATCCGGCCCACTGCCTCTTCTCCCGGGCGCGGTACCTGCAGCAGCAGGATGAACTGAGGGAACCGCTGGATGGGCTTCACCATCAGCCCGTAGAGCGTGACCCGGTCGGGGCTTGTCATCTGCCGCTTCTGTAGAGACAGGCACAAGCCACTGCCCCCTGCACTTCAGGCAGGAGCTCCCGGTGCAGAAAGCCCGGCGCCGTCAGCTCCCTCCCCTGCCCCGCGCCTCCCCGAGCCACGGATCTGGGTGGGACTGGGGCTTTTTACTGCTCCACTCCAGCCCAGGCTCATTCCCTTTTCATCCCTCCCTCCCCGGCCGCCTCCCGCGCTCCCCGGTAGATCAGGGAGATGCCGCAGAGATGCAGTAACGAATCCACCCGCCCCGCCACGCTGCTCGGAGCACGGCTTCACGCAGGCCCTGCAGCGGCCTGCATGGGCAGCAAGACGGTCGCTCTGGGCCCTCTCTCCCAAACTCCCCCCAGATGCAGGGTCAGCAGCCGAGCCTGGCAAATGCACCGCAGGGATGCGAAGGGATGGGCAGGGCACGGTCGGGTCTGAATGGGCTGCGGCCAGGTCTATCGCATCACCCTGGCATCGCAGAGATCAGGAGGGTGGCACTGAGCGGGCGGCTCCCGCATTGCCGTTCTGGGGAGGGAATCCACGCCCCAGGACGACACGGGGACTTGGCAAGGGCTTGGTACGGGCCCGCTGGCAGGGGCTGCAAGCTGGCGTCATTCAGTGTGGCTATGCGGGAGGAGCAGCTACCCGCCCACGTCGGGCCAGCAGCCGGCTCTGCAAACCCAACCCTGGGCGCGGAGAGGCCTCCAAGAGAGCGGGGAAATCCTGGGAGCCGGCGAGTCACCGAGCAGCGTTTGAAAGGCGCCTTCTTGCATCCTCTGCCTGCTCCCGGGAAACGGGCGCCCTCGCGCTAGCCCAGCCGCAAGCCGGGCCCCCCGCAGGCAGGGCATCAGAGAGCACCAACGCGTCCTTCCCCCCCCCCCCGTCCACGGACCTTGAGGAACTCCAGGAACGCGGGCTTCGTGAGACAGGCCTTCTTGATCACCGCCATGGCGTTGGTGAAGTTATTCACGTAATCGCTGTACACGTCCAGCACCATCGACTTGGAAAACTTGGCGCATGCACAAGGAATGGGACAGGCGGGAGAGAGGGGAGAGTCAAATCCAGTGTCTCGTCACCAGCGCCACATAACGTGGCCAGCTCCCTGCAGACCGCCAGCAGCGCAGCCGGAAAACCTGCCCCCCCTCTCGCCCCCACCTCATGCTGGCCTAAGGCATCTGCATTCAGACACCCAGAGCTTCCGTTTCCACCTGCAAGGAGGGCACCCCCAACACACAGACCACGAGGGGTGCTGGGTCTGCCCCACACCGCAGAGCAGTCCGGGGGTATTCCCACTTTAATGGGGGGCAGCTGACCACTCGCTCTTAGGCCAGAAGACTGCGATCTCAAATTCCCCACCAAGATCTGGGCTTGCACCCGGCCTCGGCAGGGCTCCGAGCGAGGTACCAGAGTTCGTACAAGATCGCCGGAGCCTCGCTCGCCTCTGGCAGCTGCTGCAAGGAGTCTGAGCCATGGGAGCCCACCTGCCCGCCCCCCATCGCCCCGGCGAGCCCCCCAGCCTGCCTGGGCTACCGTGGGGACAGAAGGGCCGTGTAATAGCCACGGTGCTGCAGCCATCTGCCTGGCTGCCAACCACGGGGCATGAGATGGCGCCTACTACACCGATGCCTGAAAGCGGCTGGAGGACACCAAGCGTTTCTCGTGGGGGGGGGGTGGACTGCCCCCTTGGATCGCGCTAAGCAGCACTGTCTAAGGGTGCTCCGCCAGGCCTCCCCTCATTGGCGGCTGCTCTGAGATCCTTCCAGTCGCCTCTGTGGCCGAGGCGCGTGGCCACGGTATCATCTCCCCCACCCCGGCAGGTCAAGCCCCCTCCACCTGCACCGCTTGGGGCAGCTCCGTCCAGTTCCCAGCGGACCCACGTCGGAAGCCAGTGGGGTGGAAACTCGGCAGAGGGGCGTGGGGCCTTAGGGGCTGCTGGGAAGGTCCGGACGGAGGGACACTGACAGAAGACACTGGTGCATTTTGTATCCTACGTCACTGCCTGCCGGGGGCAGGGCTCTTGACCCCCCCCCACTGCCCCGGCCGTGGGAAAGGGCCGTGGGTTGGGGTGGATCCACGCTCCTTCCCCTCGCTCTAGAAAGTGCCTCTTACCGAGGCCACGAAGAGGTCCCCGATTTTCTCTGCGGTGTCCCACTCGGCCACGCGGGAGGACAGGGCGATCTGGAACATGGAGTGGCAGTGCAGGATTTCCTTGAGGCGGAAGAAAACCACCTGGCACTTCCTGGCGCTGAGGACTTTGGGCTCCATCTCCATCAGGGGGTGTCTGTAGTCCTGGAGGCCCCAGAGGAGGGTTTAAAGCGGCCTGGCCCAGCCTCCCCCTGCCCTCACCACCCTAGATCACTCACTCAGGGCCCACCAGAGGAGCCACAATGAGCTGGGGGCCCCCGTGAACTTCCCAGCCTTGGCTGCCCCTTCCCAGCCCCCAGCTGCGAGACGGGGGACTGCGCTGAACCCTCACTGTGGCTGCCTGGGGGCTTCTCTGCCGCCCCACGAGCTCTTCCGGACAGGGACCGACTCCCCCAGCATCAAGCACCAGGGCCCTCAGCTGGTCGGATCCAGCAGCACAGGCCGTGAAGCGGTTTGATGGTTTTAAAACCACCTGCCCAGCCCGCCTCGCCCCAGCCGTTTCCCCTCATCGTCCCGTTGCTGCTCCTCCACCGGGCTCAGAGAGGCAGGGGCAGCGGCTCAGGCAGCCAGCGGAGTGGGGCCATGGCTTGGGCAGCCGGCAGGGAGGGCACCGGGGAGGGCAGCCGGCAGGGAAGGCGGTGGCCAGCGGGGAGGGCACCGGGGCGGGCAGCCAGCGGGGGACAGCTGGGAAGGGGGATTAGAACTGCAGGCTGCGGTCCAGCCGTGCTCGGGGGAGGGGGCTTAAGTGCGTCATCACCTGGAGAATTCGCTTTAACGAGTCCACGTAGCTGCTCTCGCTCTGCACGATGGAGCCCAGGATGTGGCGCCGCACCACCTGCAACACCCACGGCAGGCCTGGGGTCAGACCCGCGGGCAAACCCTCCCCCGCACACCCGGCACCCCGCTCCTACGCTGCACCCGGGCTGGGGGTTTGGGAGGAAAACCAGCAGGGGAAGGGGCGGGGGAGGGAGGAACAAGTGCCACGGTGCCACGCTGCACAGGAGCGGAGCTATTTTGTGGACTCACAGCGCTGCCTGGCAGAGTGACACGGAGCCATCTTGCAGACTCAGCCTTTTGGGAGATTGGGGGGGAAGAGGGCTGAGGGGGGGAGGAAGGAAACTCCACAGAAGAAGCCCCATCGGGATCCTTCATGCAAAGAGGCCGTGAGCAGACCAGCTCCAGACCTTGGGGACACTTCTAGGTCCTCCGAGGACAGGGGTGGGGAACGTCAGGCTCAGGGGCCGGATGCGGCCCTCAGCTCGCTTGGATCCGGCCCCTGAGGCGCAAGGCTTCCCTCCCAGTATTGGGGAGCCAGTGCTGGCGCTCCCGTGGGGCTGGGGCACACAAAATCTTCTAGTTTGGGTCCCCCAGGCTCGGCTGGATGAGGAGAAAATGGAGCGCGTCATTCCCCTCAGTCGGGGGCCACATCAGTGAGGGGTCTGATCTATTTTTTTTTGCGTCTCACTCGTATGCAGCCGCCGACCGATTTTTCTGTGGGTCAGCGCCCCCCCCTCCCCCCAGACATGATCCCCTCCCCCATCCTGTCCCACGCGGTTCAGCCAGGGAAGGCAAAGCCACTTGCGCCACAGACCTGCTGAGGGCTTAATCCATCCGGCATGGGCCCGAGCTCTGGGGGCGGGTGTTTCACGTCCGAGACGGAGACCTCCAGGAAGCCCATGTCTTCCTCCTCGGAGTCACCTGGGAAACAAATCGCACGAGCAATGAACACCAGAGCCACGCGCCCAGCAGAGTGTAGCCGCGGCCGGAGGACGAACGGCTAGTACCTGGCATGGGCCAGTAGCCCTCTACAGCCTCCTCAGAACATAGGGACGGCCACACGGGCTCAGACCAACGGTCCACCTAGCCCAGCGTCCTGTCTGCCCACAGTGGCCAGCGCCAGGTGCCCCAGGGAGGGAACACAACAGGGAATTATCAAGCGACCCCTCTCCCGTCACCCCTTCCCAGGCTCTGACAGAGGGCAGGGACGCCGTTCCTACCGCCCTGCCCAATTGCCATCGCTGGTCCTAACCTCTGTGAATTTATCTGGCTCTTTTTGGAACCCTGATGGCTCACCTGCCCTGACATCCTGCCCCTCCTCACGGGGAGGCTGCATTTACCATTCAGCTCAACCCGCACCGTGGGTCTGGCCCCAGAGCCTCGCACAGGCTGCAGACAGGGCTGGCTCTCAGCATTCCCGGCGTTCTGCCAGCCTGCCCCCACCTTCGCCCGCACCCCCCACCTGGGATCCTTGCCTGGTCTCCCTACTGGCATCAAGGACTAACCTGGAAGCTTGATGCATCTTAGGTCTTTGCTATTCCCCGGAGGCAGAGATGTACCCACCCCCCCTACACACACACACTGCTCCCACCCAGCACTCAGGTCATGCGGGACTGAGACGTTCACTGCCCGCAGGGGTGGCCAGGGCTCAGCCACAGCCGGTTCAAGGTGAAGAGCACTGTTCTCTCTGCAGCAGCGTGTTGCACGACTGCTTCGGCTGAGCCAGGACTTTCGGGAGCCCCCAGAAAGCTGACACCCGACACCACAGGGCTGCAGGAATCAGCCCGAGGAATTGGCGGAGGCAGGAACGGGAGAGCCACCTTCTTTGCCGGTTGAGGTCTGACAGCCCAGTCCAGCTGGGAGCCGAGAGCCCTGTCAGCCAGGCAAACGCCTCGAACGGGGCCAGCCAACTGGGGAGGAAACAGAAAAGCCGCAACCCGCCTCAGGACCCTGCTAAGGGACGGAACAGAACGGTCCCAGCCGCACACCACAGGCCTTTTCTGCTGGTCTTCAGAAAGCCAGCCCACGCAAGGGGGGGGGACACGAGCCCCACACGGGGAGCGAGCAAGTTTGGGGAGCCGAGGCGGCAGAACCTGAGACAGGGAAGCCCAGAGAGAGGGATCTCCCCTTACCTGAGGCAGAGACCGAAGAGGAGGAAGAGGAGGAGGAGGAGGAGGACGGGCTGATAAAAACGTTGCTTTCAATGGAGTACCGTTTCCTCCACATTCTGCCTGCTGCATTCTCCCACCAGCTCTGCCCATCAGCTTCCTCTTTCCTCCCTCCCCCCCTCCAGTTCCCATTCTGGTTTGAGGTTGAAGCACGGGGTATAAATAGTCGTGGCATGGGACACTCCGGGCTTGTGCTGCCGGAGACGGGGAGGGGGAAGCTTGGCAACGAGGGGATCGGCAGGCTACAGGAATCAAGCAGCTGCTTGGCTCGCAGCTCCCCAGTGACCTTTTTCTTTCCCTAATTTTGGAAGGGCGGCTCAGCTCGCTGTCTCCGCTCTGACCCAGCTGCCCAGCGCTGCCGTCACAGCCAGGGATGGGTGGGGGACCCATCCTGTCGGCCCGGCACCCATCTCGGCTCGGAGGCGGCTCTCGAGGGACACGGCAGCCTCTCGGCCAGGTTGCAGGGCTCTGCAGTGGCCCCCAAGCCCCTTGCTGCACAGACAGTAGCAGCCTGCGGAGACCATGGTGGGGGACGGGGGGACAGTGAGGGGGAGGGGCAGAATTCAGCCAGGTTCATCCCTGACTAGATTTGTCACCTAGGGCAGCTCTTCCCTTGGACAGGAGGCAGCTATTTACCTCAGCCACCACCCATCGGATAACCCTACGTGCTGCTCCGGCATTATCCTGTGCTTCCCGCCCACACCCGCACCCAGCCTCTCTCTGCTATTTAATCATCCTCTAAGACCCTAAAGGACACGTGATGCTCTCTAGTTACAGCACAGCCTGTGTTTAGACACAGTAACTCACTCTCCCCATGCCTGTGGGCAGGCTCCGCTACAGAGGGCCCAGCTAATAACCAGCACGGTCTGCACTGTTGCTACCCCCTCCATTTGTGAATCTCAAAGCATTCAGCAAGTGACCCCTCGACACCTGTGTGTTAGACATTATTCCCATTGTACAGATGGGGAAACTGAGGTACCGCGCGAGGCAGTGACTTGCCTCAAGGTCACACAGGGAGTCTGGAACTAGAACTCAGGAGTCCTGATTCCCTGCCCTCTGCTCTAACCATTACTCAGCACTCCTTCTGGGAGATGGAGAAGAAAATGGACACTGAAAATCAACCCCCAAATACCAGGGAGCCATACTCTGGGTGGACCACAGGGTATGTCTAGATTACACGCCTCTGCCGACAGAGGCATGTAAAATAGGCTACCCGACATAGTCAATGAAGCGGGGATTTAAATATCCCCCGCTTCATTAAAATAAAAATGGCTGCCACGCTGTGCCGGCTCAGCTGATCGTCAGCACAACGCGCGAGTCAAGACGTGGATTGGTCGATAAGGGAAGCCTTTGACGACCGCTCCCTTATGCCTCATGAAATGCGGTTTACAGGAGTGGTCGACAAAGGTGTTTCCTGTCGACCGATCAGCGTCTTGACTCGGGTGCTGTGCCGACGATCAGCTTAGCTGGCACACCGCAGGCGGCCATTTTTATTTTAATGAAGCCGGGGATATTTAAATCCCCGCTTCATTGACTATGTCGGTAGCCTAGTTTACATGCCTCTGTCGGCAGAGGCGTGTAATCTAGACGTACCCATACCCTGCTCTACCAGACCCCAAGGGGTTTGCCTCTTTCTTATGCCCCAGCAGCTTTCATAGCGCTCGTTATGCCAGGCATGTCTCATTAGACTGGACTGAGTTCAGAGCATACGGACCGGAATCCTCCTACACTCTAGAAATCCCATTGGTATCTCTGGAATGCATGGGGGGTGTCGCACCTCTTCCATCTCCACTGCCCCATGCCTGTGTCCCCCATTCCCTGTATCACACGAGAAGCATGAGCAGAGAATCGGTTTGGCTGGACTAGACTCCTTGCTTCCCCTCCATCGGCAAGCCTCGCACCTCCCTTCTCTGCTGTTCTACAGGCCCAGCCTTTTCCAACGGTATTTAGGTCCCCAACTCCCACTGAAATCCAGCGAAATAGGGGACTAAGTGCCTTTACAAATCTAGGCCTCATCTGACCCGTGTGCACGCAGCTCTGTGTAAACGCGCACTGCCCAGCCTGCTAACCCAGCATGGGCCACTGGAAAGGAAAGTCCAATATGAAACCTTACAGCCAAAGCCAAGGACTAGCTAGCCCCTCGCTATTTGTACCCCTGCATGACGCCTCTCTATAGCCCAGTGTTTCTTAAGCAGTGCTCCGTGGCACACTGGCGTGTCGCAAAGCAGTCAGAGGTGTACCGCGGAGAACAACAGAGTTAAAAATGGCTGCCTTTAAAGGGGTAGGCAATTTTTTTTTTCTCAATAACTCCCCCCCACACACACACCCTTTTTTTGTTTGTTTGTTTAGTAATTTTTCCCTGCTCCTTCCCCCACCATTTTTTTCCCCTCAACAAAAAATCCTTGGTGTTCCTCCTAAAAGAAAATTATTGTTCGGTGTTCCTCGGTCTTAAAACATTTGAGAAACACTGCTATAGCCCCTGGCTGGGATTTACAAAGCCAGGGATGGTCAGAGCAGCTGGACAACAGAACGGAGGCCCAGGGAGGTGGTGGAAGCCCCTTCGCTGGAGGTTTTCCAAAGAAGGCTGGACAGCCATCTGCCTCGGAGGGCTTAGATACCACAAACCTGCTCTTTGGCAGGGGTTAGACAAGAGGGCCCATGCAACCCCTTCTAGCCCTACGGTCCTAGGCTTGTCTGAGTTCAGGAATCCCGCTCAGGATACATTTCCACAGGAGTGGTGTGGCTTGTGCCCGCTGTTGGGTTTGAAGGCCTCAATCCCTCCATGTAATGGGTAACAGCTCACTGAGGGTACGTCTACACTGCAGAGTGTTTCTGGAAAAACATGACTTGCGTCCACACTGCCATTGAGTTCTTTCGACGGAAAGTCAAAAGAACAGAAGGGTTTTTCCGACAGCAGTAAACCTCATTCTACGAGGAAGAAGCCTTTTTCCGAAAAAGGCGTGTGTGGACGCAGAAAAGACCGTTCTTTCGAAAGAACTCCAGGAAATAACAGAGGTGCCCTGGTGGCCACTCTGTCCAGACAATCACAGCGCTCTCTTTCGAAAAAGCACATCACTTTTTCGTTGCGCTTTTGTAGTGTGGACGCTCTCTTTCGGAAGAAGCTCTTCCAGAAGATCTCTTCCAGAAAAGCTTCTTCCGAAAGAAGCCTGCAGTCTAGACGTAGCCTGACAGATCGGCATGCTTTGGAAGACAAGAGTGCTCAGCAAAATCGACTTCTTTCCCATCCCCCAAGGCCATTGTCCATGAAGGCCAGTTGGGACCAATCTTCTCTGGGGTGGAACTAAATATTAAAGCTGATGAGAAAATGGGGCTTCTTCCATTACTAAGCCATGCACCATTTCAACAGAAACTAAAAATTTATGTCAAGCAATTGGCCAAAACTGAGATCCTATTTTCCACCAGAAAAAAAAGGGTGATTGACATTTTTGACCAGCCCTACTACGTATCCCTGATTTAAGGACATGCGGGTTTATCAGGGCCTGCAAGGGGCACTGTGCAATGTCAACACCTCTGCAACAGAAAAGTCCCCACCGAGACACACAAAGCACTGGCTGGCCGCACGGTGCTGGCCCTTCCTCCGCCCCAGCTGCAAAGACTCACTGAAAAAGTTTGAAATGCAGCAATACTTCCCTGAGGGCACTTCTCCGTGTGAGCACTTGTCCCTGACCCATCACGAATGGGGTAAGTTCTGGGATCTGGGTTACAGGATGATCTGTACAAAGAGCTGCTATTCTAGGAAGAGGAGGGGACTTGAGGCTGCAAGGGACGGTTGTACTTTCAATCTGATGCTTTGTGGTGCTTAGTGCATGTTCTGGACTCCTGAAGTTTCCCACCAGACCTCACCATACTGGAAACACCTTGGCGAGGTCTTTGTTTTCCTCCAAGAGGAGCGTGATTTGCTTTAACCATGTGCTGTCCTCTCAAAGACCACAGCGACATCCCGCTCTTGGGCCACCACTCGCTCGGGCTTCTCCTCCCATTCCTTGAGAAACGACGGTTCTGCCACCCAAACTAGCTGGTTTCCTCTCTCCTCACATGCCACCGAAAGGCTAACGGAAGGGGAAGGTTTGGTACAGTCGTTTCCATGGAAGTAAAGCAGCAACACTCAAAATTACAACAGAGCCAGGTGGCCGAAGGGGGAAGAGCCCAATTTAGCCAGGAAGGGCCAAATTCTCCGAAGCAGCAGTGCCGACCCGGCCAACAAAATTACACTCGTTACTCCAGCAGGCGCTTTTGCCCCAGCCTGTTCTTCTGATTTAGAAGCAGCAGCAGAAGCAACACATGAAATAAAACAGGGATGTGATTTTTAGCCTTAAAAAATGAGATTAAACAATCACATTTCAGGCCAAAAGCATCTGTCTTGGTTTCCCCAAAGCGTGCAGAGCACCCTCCACTGCTACTGCAGATAGACACTTCAGACATTTGGGCCATTCGGGGACAGGTTTTCAAAAGACTGTGGGGACAGATTTTTCAAATGCTCCCCAGTCAGAGTCGGGGCCAGATGACCAGCTCCCGCGGAGACCCGCAAAAGTTTTCAGAAGAGCACAACACTCAACCCAAGTTTGTCTGAAAACCTGGCCCGTTTTTCAGCATCTACTTCGGAGCAGGGTTCTTTAGAAACCTCGGCCCTGGATTAAGGGTGTTTTTAACATATGGCCTTAGGTTGCCATTTACAACTTGGGTATGTCTACACTACCCTCCTAGTTCGAACTAGCGGGGTAATGTAGGCATACCGCACTTGCAAATGAAGCCTGGGATTTGAATTTCCCGGGCTTCATTTGCATAAGCGGGGAGCCGCCATTTTTAAATCCCCGCTGGTTTTAAATCCCGGCTGGTTCGAACCCCGTGGTGTACCGGTAGTTCGGAATAGGCATCCTAGTCCGAACTACCTAGTTCGAGCCCCGTGTAGCCGCGCTGCACGGGGTTCGAACCAGCGGGGATTTAAAAATGGCGGCTCCCCGCTTATGCAAATGAAGCCCGGGAAATTCAAATCCCGGGCTTCATTTGCAAGTGCAGTATGCATACATTACCCTCCTAGTTCGAACTAGCGGGGTAGTGTAGACATACCCCTTGAGAGTCCTGAAGGTTTTAGAAAAGCTAAATAGAAAAAGGATTTGGGGATGAGTTTTTAAATCGTACAAAAACATTGGACGTGCGTTTTCCCAACCCCTTTGCACTGTTGGGGTGTGTCTAGACTACAGAGTTTTGTCGACAAAAGTGGACTTTTGTCGACAAAACTATACCTGCGTCTACACTACCACTGAGTTCTGTCGACATAACGTCGACAGAACTCAGCAGTTTTGTCAACCGCTATAAACCTCATTCTACGAGGCATAACGCCTTCTGTCGACAGAAGGTGTTATTGCATGTAAACTGTCCTTTGCATCTACACTACCATGTCGACAAAGCAGCTTGCTTTGTTGACAGAACTGAATGTAGTGTAGACGCTCTTTGTCGACAGAAGTTTTGTCGACAGTATCTGTTGACAAAACTTCTGTCGACAAAAGCCTGTAGTCTAGACGTACCCTTGGAGTCTCTGACTGAACAGCCTTGCACTAGAGAAGGGGTAACATTTTCTCAAGAACCTACAGAGTGAGCGTGTAGTTTACAGAGCAAAAAGCGTAAGTCGATCACAGAAAAATCAGCGAGCCCCCTACCGTCAGCAAGGCTACGGGTATGTCTACACTACCACCCTAGTTCGAACTAGGGTGGTAATGTAGGCAACCGGAGTTGCAAATGAAGCCCGGGATTTGAATTTCCCGGGCTTCATTTGCATAAAGCCGGCTGCTGCCATTTTTAAATGTCCGCTAGTGCAGACTCCGTGCCGTGTGGCTACGAGGAGTAACGGTAGTTCGGAATAGGAAGCCTAGTCCGAACTACCTAGTGCTACACGCGGCACGGAGTCCGCATTTAAAAATGGCGGTGCCCGGCAAGATGCAAATGAAGCCCGGGAAATTCAAATCCTGGGCTTCATTTGCAACTCCGGTTGCCTACATTACCACCCTAGTTCAAACTAGGGTGGTAGTGTAGACATACCCTACGATTTTTTCACGGAAGACATGGATTCCTTGATTTCCGTGACTTCAGCCTGCAGCGGTAGGGAGCAGCAGGGGGAGTCCCGGATTTCCAAGCGGTCCCTGAATCTGTATCCTCGTCAGTGTGAACCTGATCTCCTCATTTTGCCATTGGTATTTTTAGTGGAAGTCATGGACGGGTCATTTTTCTTTATTGCCTGTGACTTTTACTGAGCCAGCGCCCGTGATCAAATCTCAGCCTTCAATCCTGAGCAACGTGTGAATCTGATTTCTGTAAAAACCGGCTCTTTTGCACAGGACCCCGACTGTCTCCGCGCCAGTTACCTGGGGCTTCTTTCCGGTGCAAGAAGGTCACTTTCCGCATGACGGCGATCTTCGTCTTCTCCAAGCCATCCTTCGTGCCGCTTCTGGCGGCTTTCATCAGCTGGGTCATCTGAGCAGAATCGGGGGAGAGGAGGGAGACACAAAGAAGTGACCATCTCTGCCAACCCTCCAGGCCCAGCGGCTCCATCCCGGAGCAGCCGCCAACGTGCCTAGCCCCTAAGAGCAGTTCTACCCCCCAGGCACAAGCGCATCTTCCCCACGCCAACCCCACATACACTTCCCAAGGGGCATGGAGGTAGAGAAAAGTTCATTTCCCACACTGGGCCATTAAACAGGAGCTACTGAAAACTGTCCCCCTCATGGCCCTAAAGACTCTGCTAACTTCTTTCACGAGTGGCTTTAAAAATCAGCGACACTTTATACGAAGGATCCCTCAAGAAAGGGTTAAATCATTCAGCGCTGTCATCAGCATGTTCCAGGCAGAGTAGCAAGGGCCACAGCTGGCTGGAAGCGCAGCCCTAGAGAGGGCAGGTGGTGTATAAGCAGTCACTGATCGGAGGTCTCCTTAGCAATCTGGAACAAGTGAGAGGGCGTCTATTAACCTATTAGAGACAAAAGCCCTGGTACAAAACGTGGTCCATGTACCTAGAGAGATCCCCGGTGGCGATATCATCGCAGGAGCCCAATGAGCTGTGGCGAGCTGCAAGTTCGGATCTTTTCCATCTCCGCAAAAGAGGAAGTGCCCCTTTTTTTTGGTTTCAATGCGTGAATTTAGTCAAGGGGTGGGGCTGTCAGACACGCGCGGCATTGGCCAGCGTGAGGGTAGGTGGATCTAATCTTTGGTGGCAACTGGTGAGCAGCCCCGGGGACAGAAGCCCCGTTGGACATGGGGCAGGGCAGCAGCAGCGCCAGGCTCCCCCATAGCACCCTGCAACGCACTCCCTGGAGGCATTACCTCCACAATAGACACAGCCCAGGACCCGGCCGCTCCTTGGCCCCTCTGCCGAGCCCACAGCAAGGCAGCCGCTGTGTCACTGGTTAGTCCGCTAGGGACCGGACTGAGCCCCATGAACTAACTCCACACAGGCCACTGAACTGCCAACCAAGAGTGGCATCTCCTAGTCCCTGCCAGCCCGGATCGAAAGCTCCCTATGCCAATCTGCTGGGTGGGCAGGACAGCCTGCCCTCCTCTTCTTCCGGCATTTCCAGTCGGACTCAACAGCAGCGTCCTGGCATCTTTGCCACCTTCCCTCTGGGACCAGCCTGGGCTCTAGGAACGTGTCGCCAGCCACGGGCAGCCGAGCCATCCTACCGGCCGGACAGCTCCCCTTTAACACTGCCCCACTGGAGACCCCCATCACCCTTTGGCAGGCAGCCCTCACGTGGATCGGTCCAGCCCATTGAAAGGGCCAGCAGGGAAGGGGGGAAGAGCAGGTTCACTGTGCGGCCACACAGCAGCCTCGTGCACAAGGGGCTGCTTGAACACGTGGCACTTGGCAACCATGGCAAGGCACCTAGTGCCAGCTGAGGACAGCTGGGCTGTGTCCAGACTCAGGGGTTTTTTCGGGAAAAGTAGCCTTTTTCCGAAAAAACTTCCCCTGCGTCCAGACTCAAGCCGCGTTCTTTCGAAATTAAATCGAAAGAATGCGGCTTTTCTTTCGATGGCGGTAAACCTCATTTCACGAGGAAGAACGCCTTCTTTCGAAAGAGGAACTTTCGAAAGAAGGCGTTCTTCAATGTAAATAGGGCTTCTTCAAAAGAGAGCATCCAGACTCACTGGATGCTTTCTTTCGAAAAAGCAAGCCGCTTTTTCGAAAGTTCAACGTGCAGTCTAGACGCTCTCTTTCGAAAGAGGCTTGCAGTCTAGACATAGCCCTGGTGTACAGCACATCCGGACTCTTCCTACTCCCACCCCGGCACCGCGGCTGTGAGGAAGGCAGCCTGCTCGGAACACCCCAGCAAGAAGCATCTTGCACCTCTCAGGTGGTGAAGAAATTGCCCCATGTAGACCCCTTCGATCTGGGCCAGGCTTGAGTGTTAGACAAACCGAACATTTAAAGCAGGATGGATTCTCCAGCTGGGCAAATGGAAGGCAAAAGCTGACCTGATCTGCTCAAGACCCTACGTAACTTTGTGCTGGAAGCTCCATTAAAATGTTTATGGGACATGCTTTTACCACATCTGGCAGCCCCCCCCCCCCCACACACACACATACTTGTGCACTTGTAGTGGAACATCCAACAGCGGCACGTGGAAAATGTCCATTTGCAAACTTTTGGGGATCAAAACCAGTACAGCGTCCCAAGGAAAACACGAAGGGGAGGGCAGATGCGCAAACTCTGCTGAGAGCAGGACCAGTATCTAACCTCAGAGGTGACAGAGCTGGTCAGAACAATTTTCACAGCCCATTTTCCATCCGGGAATGTAGTTCTATCAACGTTCAAGCCCTTCCTGAAAGGTGGCAATTTCACCAGCAATCCATTTGGGACTAACCCCTCCCAAAAGTTCCTATGAGTAAAAAAGGGGGGGAGGGGGGTTCCTGTTGGCCATTTTCAAAACAGAATGGCTTGATTTTGCATTTTGAAAAAACCTGTTTTAATGACCTTTATTAGTATTATACATAGCGAGGAAGAAGTTAATCCAAATTAATTGAGCAAAAAATAAAACTGGAGTTTTCTTTCATGGAGTGTTTAGAAACGAAACCTGGACATTTCTAACCAGAGGGAAGACAAACGCTCCCTCGTCACTCGCTGACTTGTTGCAGGTGGCCTTTGTCAGCTGAGCAGGTGAGCAAGGGTGCCGTTTCGGGAGAGCGGGGGGGGGATGGCGGGGAAGCAGCCATGCACACCGGGACGCGGCTTGCTTTTCTTCCCGCTCCCATGGTTATAAGGGAGTGAGGGGAAAGTACTTGGATTCCGTGTATGACGCTCACTCCTGGCTGGTGAAGGGCGGGGCAGAAGAGTAATTCACGGAATCCAAGTACTTTCCCCTCATTCCCTTATCGCCAGGGTAATGGGAAGAAAAACAAACCGTGTCCCAGCAGGCACGGCCACTAGGCAGGCCACGCCCCGGTGCACACGGCCACGTCCCAGCAGGCACAGCCGCTGCCCTCCCCCCGAAATGGCACCCTTGCAGATGAAGTGACAGCAACAAGGGAATTCAATTCAGTTTCCTACCAACCATCGAGTGTTGAACGCTCTCGGCAGCGGGATTTGAACCCACGCCTCCAGCACTGACCTCCATCCCACTACTAGCACAGTACGGGGCCTTCCACCGGTCACTACAGTCGAGCAGGAACTCTTCCGATGGAGGATGAAGTTCAACCTCTGCCTTCGGGAGGAAGACTTCGACGGCAGGTTTTTAACGGGCAGCTGCTTCAAGCCACAAAAAGGTTTGGGATTCAGAGCTAGCCCTGGCTCAGATGGACTCCTGGGCAGAGGGCAGGCGAGCTGGACCAAGGGGCAGAGTCAGTGCCAGACATCTGACTGTTGTCGCTCTCCTGTTTCAGGGAGCATCGTAAGCAGCACTACTGAGAGGTGGAACCCACAGGAAAGACGTGACCATCAAATGAGAGGCTAGCCAAATAGGACGCCCGTGTTCAGTCTTCGGCAGTGGCTCAGATAACAACAGTCATTTTATACACAGGCTCCATCTACAAATGCTCTATAATGGGGGACTGAGCTGCCCTAAGCGTGCTAGACACCCAAAACGTGTGCTAGGGATGGTTGTAAGCGGATCACTAGAAGGCACCACAGCAAACTAGAAGACTTACTCAGCATTGCTTGGGTCTTTCAGGGCAGGGTGCCAGCAGCATGAGGGGTGCAGGCGTCACAGCAGGGGGTTGGGTGTTGGGGCGGGGTGCAGGAGCCAGGGCAGGGGGTGGAAGGTGTGGGGAGCAGCTCAGGGCAGGGCGTGGGAATGCAGGAGTCAGGGCAGGGAATGTGGAGCTCAGGACAGGAGTATGAGGCGTGGGAAGGCTCAGGGCAGGATTCAGGACAGAGGGTGGAGGGTTCAGGCCAGGGAACTCAGGGCAGGAAGATCTGGGGGGACAGGGGGCTCAGAGCAGGAAGATTTAGGGGGACAGAGGGCTCAGGGCAGGAAGATCTTGGGGGACAGGGGGCTCAGGGCAGGAAGATCTTGGGGGACAGCGGGCTCAGAGCAGGAAGATCTGGGGGGACAGGGGGCTCAGAGCAGGAAGATCTGGGGGGACAGGGAGCTCAGAGCAGGAAGATCTGGGGGCACACCAGCAAGGTTTACCCCTAAGCTGTGTGCCAGCACAGACCTGCAGCTGTTTAATGAGCCCTGCCCAAACAGGGGCTCAGGGAGCTGCCCAACTGTGTGAGTGGCACCTCTCCCTCAGCGACAGCAGCAGCTCCCTGCTGAGGAAAGAGCAGCGAGTCTCTCCCAGCTGGTAGGGACACGTCCGCTCCCTCTGGGGCTCAGGTCGAAGAGGGAGCTGAGCAGGGCCGGTAGATACAACCATCCTCCCCACCATTTCACTTAGTAACCACATTCACTTGAAAGAAAAACATGGAAACACTGTTCGCAGAGTCACTTTTCAGAGCCACGGCCATGCTCTGTAGAGCCCATGGCAGGCAGAGAAACTTTCTGCCCATTTCCTTGAAAGGTAAACTGAGGCACAGAGGTGCTATGGCTCAGCTGCAGGCTACACGTCAAGTTCGAGAGCATGTATCCATGCTGGCTCTGATGGAGCGAGCGCACTAAGGATAGAAGTGATGCTGCCCCCCAATGAGGAGACAGCGGCCCCAAGTACATGCCTATAGTCTCAGATGGGGTCAGACTCTGGGAAGCCAGCCCCGCCTGCGACTTGCACTGCCACAGTGACACTTGTACCGTGCATGCCATGGCGGAGCAGAGCTAGTGCGGGTACGTCTCCTCGAACAGGGGTTTGCACGTACCCGACGAGTGGCCAGGAACTCCCAGTTCTTGTCACTGGTCTGCACGCCCCTGCCCCTTTGGGAGCCTCGAGCTCCGGCAGGTGTGAGCCAAGCAAGCCTGGTATGAAAAGGAAGCAACTGTGCAAAGCAGAGTTACAGCAGATGGGAGACTGTGGTGCAGAGAGCATGCAACCCAGGTGGGACCAGGAAGAGAGTAAAAAAAAAAAACCGACTGAAGGAGGGACAGTACCTTACAATCGTACTTCTGCTTCAGCTCCTGCATGTCTCTCCCCCCAACTCTTAAAGCCAGAATGTCCCTCTTAGTCCTGGCGTATCTCTCCTTTAGCCTATTCAGGTCTGGAGAAAGCTGCGCCCCAAGCAATCGGGTAGGAGGAGAAGCAACAGGCGGAGGGAAGAGAGGCAGAGAAGAGAGATTCAGGTAAGCAGCCAAACACAAGAGGAGGAGAAACAAGAGGACCGGCAGCCCCTCTCACCTCACCCAGCTCCAGTCCGAACGCAGGCACGAGGTTCCTGGGCCCGCCATCTTAAGGAGGAGCAAGCCAGCCGTACCCCCACCGGGGCGGAAAGCTCTGGGCTGTGGACAACAGGAGTGAGGGGAATCTAATTGCTTCAGGTCCCTCTCTCAGGCAGCAAGAGGGCAAGACTCTCCCCACCCAAAGACCTGTCTGCGGAGAAGCACCAGGGGCTCCTGGAGTTCTGCCAAGGTGAGGGGGAAGGGGGCTAGGAAAGGGGGCTGCTCCCCCCCCCCAGGTACCATGACAAGGGGATTCCAGCCTGTGGAACTGAGGCCCCCACCCCTTTAGAAATGCAGGCAGGCAACAACTGCTACGTTCGGTAAGTGACTGGGCTCTCCACAGTCCCAATCACGTCCAGCCCCCCACTCTGAGCCCAGGAGAACTCGCTACGCCACTGAAGAGGGGTGGTCAGAGGGAGGGGGGGGGGATGCGCTCACTGCTCCAGAGCTCGACCCAGAGCACACAGCAAAGCGGGACAGAGGCCGGCACATGCAAAGACGCTGGCCGCAGGGGGTAGCACAGACTCATGCACTATGCAGGGCGCCAAGCGGGATCTCAGCCAGCAAGAGGCATTGCCGGGTGCCCACCATCCCCATCAACCCCTCTTCCCTCCCACGGCTGCATCCTGCCCCCTAGTCGCGGTGCCCGTCGGCCGAACCGTCAGAGCGCCGGGATGTCTTGTCCCAGCTGACGGAGCTCAGAGCCCTGACGTGCAATAGGCCCGGAGAGAACACAGCTTCACTGTGCACATCTGCCCACATGGGTATCTGGCCTGGCGGCTCAGTGGAAAACCCGGGAGGGATTCTCTGGGGCACGGGCTCTTCTCTGCTTGCTCCACAGTCCAGCTGTGGACTCGGGACAGGATCTCCCCAGGACATCACTGAAACCAACGGACAGCACGTCTAGAGACCTAGCTGAGTCTGTGCTGGGGCCTGCCAGGGTTGAGACCCGGCTCCTCTGGGCTTGACCGTCCACAGCCCTGCCACCTCTGGGTGTGCCATGTCAGGGATGCAACGAAACACCTGCCTGAGCCTCAGCACCACTTTCGTTACAAACTAAGCACCAGCTAACGGGCTACGTGCCCTTTCGAGACGGTGCCAGCCCGTGGTACGATTTCATGACTAGCCGCTTGAAGAGGCAATCGGTCAGTTCTGACTTGGCAGAGGGACAACCCACCATGCGAGGGAGCGGGACACTCGGGGTCCAAACACCCCAGGAGAGAAAAGAAGCTTTAAGCCCCCCCAAACGAGCACTTGAACTAATCCATTCCCAGTCCAATAACACCGTATGGATCACGTACGGGGAAGGTCTTTTAGGAAAGCTTCTAAAGTTCTGAACTTGGCCGTCATGCAAATCCGCGGCTATCCGCTTCGTCTCGGTGGCTACAGATGCAGAGATCTGCGGCTCTTTGTCGCAGGCACACATTTCGTATCTAGAACCCTGCAAGTTTTTGCGGAAACGGAGGCGGCTCTCCAGTCATGAGCTAAGAATGCAGGGCCCAGCTCCGTCCCTGCATAAACACCGTACTCATCACGGCATTACAATGTCAGGTACACCTCACCGCAGGGAGGGGCGCCTCCCATGCCACTGGATGAGAGGAAACTGATTCAAGTAACAAGTCACTCGGCGGGTGCTGTCCGTGAAAGACTGGATCCTCCCACAGCTCCGGGGTACACTGGGAAACTGTTCAAAGGTGACAGGCAGCTTGTACTAGGAAAGGGATTTTATGGCACGTAGGAGCATAACGCCTGTGGTTGCCTCTTTACATTTATCCTTTGGGTGACTCTGTCATCTCGGACTCGGCGCCTCTTCTATTCAATAAACCTGTTTTCACCCCAAGCAGGCCCCAAACAGGGCGGATGTGGGGTCCTGAGTCAGCTGGGGGGCTGGTTTCAAGCTTTGAGGGTGATGCACCGGAGGGGGAGTTAAGAACTAGGAGAGGATGGATTTGGGGAGTCCTGGGACAGTCGCCCTGCAAATAGTAACTAGGCTGGCAGATGCTAGCGTGAGACTTTGTGCTCGTGGGCTGGCTACTGGCATCAGAGCTCCGAGCCTTTGCTGCACAGCCTAGAGGCCACCAAGGCTACCCAGCAGGGGTGACTGGACACCCTGCCGGCCTGGGTGGACCCCAGAGCGTCCCAGGTCTCGAACACAACAGTCAGAAACGGGATTCTTGCTGCCCCACTGATGAGCCTCCACTAGTACCTGCAGCCAGTGGTACGTGGTCTGATCACAAGCCATTAGCTAGCTATGCATGGGGCAGGGGCCTTCAATGCACCCCCCAAGTCCCCGGCTCCTAGAACACTGCTGCATCTCAGGACAGTCTCTAAGCCACATGCTCCATCCTACCTGCTGTGTCCCCCCCCCCGGCCCATTCCACATGCAGACTCCTGAGTCATACAAGGCCAGAAATGGCTTCCCCAGTACCAGGCAATATCTGTGATGAGCACCTAATGTACAATCCCAGTTCAGTTCTCTAGGCAAGGTGTTCCGTAAATACAAAAAAATCTTCCCCACTTGAACATGTGGCTGTTTATAGGGCTTTACAACCATAGATCTCAAAGTACTTGACAAAGAAGGTCGGTGGCATTCGACCCATTTTACAGGTGGGAAAACTAAGGCACAGAAGGGAAGGGGCTAGCCAAAAACCACCTAACAGGCCCCTGGCAGAGTCAGGAATGGAACTCCGGTGCTCTGTCCACTAGGCAACACAGCCTCTAAAGAGTCACTTAAGTCCCCTTCTTCCTTCCCAGAGAGTGGGGTAAAAGGATTCACATCCAGGCGATTCGACTGTACCCCACAACTCAGCTGAGTCACATCTGGAACAGCTACCCTACTCCCACCGTCCCAGTCCACTGCTTACACTCAAGCTAGGGACATACCCTTCTCTGAACCGCGGATGGGCTACAAACATTTATAGATGGGCATTCGCCTGACAAACCATCTGGCATTTTCCATCCTGCGCCCCCAACCAGTACAGCCTTGGAACATGGATGGAAGAACCAGTCAGGGGTTATTTCAAACTGGCGCGCCCTCCCCCCACCCCAGACGACGAGGCACCGGGCGTATCATTTCTCAGGGCACATCATGTGCCGATTACCTTTGGCTGGAAGGATGCCTTGTGTTTGGTAGGTTCTGCCTCAGGCTTAGCCTCTTCTCCAGAATCGTCGCTGTAGCTCTCAAACTCGCTGGAGCTCCAGCCTAGATCCTCCGCTTCCCGATGTGCCCCATCCTCGCAAAGCAGGTTTCTGTCTGTCCCTGCCGGGGCGGGGAAAAGAACAGAACATCACTGGCAAAGACCGACGGCATGGCCTTTTGGGAGGAGCCATTTCCTTCAACACGCGACAGGTGCAATTAGTTCAACATTATCCACACTGAACCCCACGCCACCCATTTCCGCCGAACAGCCTTCACCAGTGTGGACCCAGGCCTGGTGATGCCGCTGCGTTCGTTTAGCATCGCGCCAGAGCTAGGAAAGTCTCCTGCGGCCAAGTGCAATGCCAGTAAATCGTACTGGGGGAAAAGAGGAGTGAGCGTCACCTAAGGAAATGTACAGACTCCTAGGGCTGGAAGAGACCTCAGGAGTCATCGAGTTCAGCCCCCTGCCCAAAGCAAATCCAACCCCGACTCAATCATCCCAGCCAGGGCTTTGTCAAGCCGGGACCCTAGGGATGGAGATTCCATCCCCTCCCTAGGGAACCCATCCCAGTGCTTCCCCACCCTCCTAGGATACGTCTCCACGACAACATTATTTCGAAATAACTAGTGTTATCTCGAAATGACTTAGTCTGTGTCTACACAGCAGGCAGCTATTTCGAAATAATGGAGGACTTCTTACTCTGACTCCTGTAACCCTCCTTGTACGAGGAGTGAGGGAATCGGAGGAAGAGCGCTCTATTTCGAGATACGTGCAGTGCAGACGCTCCCAATTTCAATTTCAAAATAAGCTACGCAATTGACGCAGCTCAATTTGTGTAGCTTATTGCCAGTTAAGCCCAGCTGTGTAGACTCACCCTTAGGGAAAACGTTTTTCCTAATATCCAACCTGGACCTCTCCTGCTGCAACTTGAGCCCATTGCTCCTTGTTCTGCCACCTGCCACCACTGAGAACAGCCTCTCTCCATCCTCTTTGGAACCCCCTTCAGGAAGACTGCTATGAAATCCCCCCTCACTCTTCTCGTCTATGGATTAAATAAGCCCAAGTCCCTCAGTCTCTCCTCGTAGGTCATGTGCTCCAGCCCCCTCATCATTTTGGTCGCCCTCCGCTGGACCCTCCCCAATGCGTCCACATCCTTTCTGTAGTGGGGGGGCCCAGAACTGGACACAATACTCCAGATGAGGCCTCCCCAGTGCCGAATAAAGGGGAATAATCACTTCCCTAGATCTGCTGGCAATGCTCCTCCTAATGCACCCCAATACGTTATTAGTCTTCCTGGCTACTAGGGCACCCCGTTGACTCGCACACACTTAGATTGCTTCAAACCAGGCAGGATGGTGGATGAGGAAAGGAAGGATCTTGGAAGCAGGATGGAGAGGGACAAGGCGGCTAAGGGACCGTTTCCGCTCTGCAACATCTGTTTCCAGGAGCTGGACTCAGCAAAGACAAGTAGTGGCTCGAGCTGGCGACCCTCTGAACATGCAGATGCCGAGCCACTTTGCACCGAGCCCAGAAGACGGCCTGCGCTCCTGGCCAGCAGCGTGCTCGACCTCTGAGAGCAGAGACGGCTGCAGGGACAGACCAGCCATGCGTCACCATGAGGAATTTGAGAGAAGGCGGAGGAGGGGAAAGCAAGGCGAGAAGTCCTGAGAGGGCCAGTAGAACACGACAACCCAGGAAAAGCAGCTTCGGAGGCTGCCCAGCTTGATAACGGATCCCCCTTTGAGTCAGCAATAACTGGAATCACAAGGGACAGCACAGAACCCAGCAAAGTATCAGTAGGTGGGTGAGTGGGCAGGGTGGTGCTGACCAGCAGAGGGAGCTACTGCGCCACCGTTGGAAAACTTCGTTCTTTCCCTGGAACTGCACGGAAAGGTAGGGCGAATGCTGGTGCACCCTAAGCTAGTCTGCAAGCCCTCCGCTAGAAGATCACCAGGGCAGTGGTGTCAGTGAGAGGCAGCGTTTCTTGAGAGAGATCCAGGGCGATGGAGCGAGGCATTTTATTACTGCTTGTTTTGTCACAACAATGCCGGAAGGACCCAGTTGGGACGGGGGCCCCCTCTGTTCTCTAATTAGAGGCTCTAATTAGAGCAGGACAAGGAAGGAGCATCAGCCCTATTTACAGATAGGAAGCAAAAGGCCAGAGAGATTAAGTGATTTGCCCAAGGTTACAGCAGAACCTGTGTCATAGCTGAGAGATTCCCAAGCACGGGGCAAAACCAGCCCTTCTAACCACAGAGCTGTTCTAGCCCCTTTCTGTTTGCTACTTGTATTTAAACCAGGGGTTCTCGAATTGGGAGACGTCAACCTCCCCTCCAAATCCTGTTTCACTTCCAACATTTGTAATTCTTGTTAAATATTTTAAAATGTGGCCGGGGGTAGGGGATAGGTATTTAGGAAGGGGGGTCAGGAGTCACATTCATGAATGTTTGAGAACCACTGGTTTAAACCTTGTCTGTTTGCTCCTTTTCTCCTCCTCCTCTAGCTGGTATCGCGTGCTTTTCCATTTCATTTTGTAAAACCACCATCCATTTCCGATTTCAGCTGTTCAGTTTTCCACTCTCCCCAGGAGAGATTTGGTCACATGGAAGAGGATCTGGGGCTGGATCTTGTATGTTTGTATCCCATCTACAATAAAAACCCCAGCCCGTTCCACACTGCCAAGCCCCTTTAAACTGATTGCATAGCATATTAGTACCAGTACTGTTTATTTCTTATTTGCACTGCAGTAGCTACCTCAAACCCCCAGCACGCCTTCAGTACGCCAGGTGCTGTACAAACAGAACCAAAGGGCGGTCCTTGCTCCTGCGAGCTGCTGCATTACACACCCCAAAGGTAGGCGGCAAGCCCAGTTCAGAGTAAAAAACACATCCGCTCCTCTCTCCTTGGCAAACAAGCTGTTCGTATGAGCAACGCCCAGATTTCCTTGCGGCGCACGCTGCCAGACGGCCAAGACACAGGCTGCTCATCTGTCTCTGTTCAGCACTGTGGAATCTAAGCCACGTGTCTCATTTTAGTTGCACAAGAACCAGTGTTAGCAAGTGAAGAAATGGGCCTGCTTTTCCCACACTCAGATCTGCTTTATTCCTCCACTGCAGGCGAGGTCCATGCGCCATCTCAGACCTCGTGGTCTTCCATCCCAGCTGATGCCACCATGCCTCAACTCCTAGGCACTTCTGGGACCTTTGCCCCAGGTCACCACGGGACTGCTGAGCCCACTCCTCCTGCTAGCTCCAGCCAATACCTGGCAGCCCTATTTAAACACGGTCCCGGCTTTTCTCAGCAGCGGCTTTCATTGTGTTCTTGTGAGGTTTTAAAAGACTGGTCACCGCAAGGAAGGGATGGGACTAAGAGCCCGGCTCCCGCCCCATTCCTAGGGCAGATCTTTCAGACAAACATCCACCCTGAGAACCCCGCTTGAGCAGTGTTCCCCGTAAGCTGGGCACGTGTGCAGCTACTCAGGAGAAATTCAAGTGTCACCCAGCTGATTAGCCAAGCGCTCCCAGCTAGGTTTTGTTTCTACGAGTGGTGCACATTCACACATGCCACGGTGCACATACAAATTATTCTGCACATCGATGGAAAAGATGAGCGGGAACATTGACCATGACCCTTGGTACATTGCTGAAATGGTCAATTACTCGCACAATTACAAATTGACACTTTCTCCCCAGTCTAAAGCCATTTAGCTTCAACTTCCAGCCTTATTGGCTAGTGGAAGATCCTTCTCTGCTAGAGGGAAGAGCCCATTATTAAATATTTGTTCACCATGTAGGTACTCAGAGACTGTAAGCAAGTCATCCCCTCTTTGTGACTCTAACTGGATTGAGCTCCTTGAATCTATCCCTATAAGGCAGGTTTTCTAAGCCTTTAGTTGTTCTTGGGGTTCTTCTCTGAACCCTTTCCAATGGATCGACCTCCTTCTCGTATTGTCACCAGAACAGGGCACAGGACTCCATCAGTGATCGCACCAGTGCCAAATACAGAGATAAAACAACGCTCTGCGCCCCGTCAAGACTCCTACTGAGGTACCACAAGATCGTCCTTGCTCTTTTGGCCAGTGCGTCGCAGTGGGAGCTCATGCCAGCTGATTACCCTGCACAATCCCCAGAATTTCGTCCAGAGTCACTGCTTCCCAGGACAGAGTCCCCCATCCTGTCAATACGGCCGACACTCCTTGTTTCTATGTGTGTGTGTTTACATGCACACTTACAGAAGCGGGTGACAGAGCTGGCCATCCATCAGTAGAGCCCCGCGCGGATACAGAATGTGTATCCGCCTCTGTGGTGCCACAGATATCCACACTGACATCTGCGGATACACGTGGATACAAAGCAGATATCCACGGATTTGCAGGGCTCTACCCAGCAGCGTTGCGCCTCTGGCCCTGAGATGGAGACGAAGGCTAACATCAGACAGGAGACCCCTCGTGTGCAGTGCACAGCACTGGCCATAAACTACAACTGTGTTGGGCTCTTGCCCTTCTGCCCAGCGGGAGAGCTCAGGAACAGACAGCTGGATTTTCTCCACTCTCGGAACATCCACTCCTCCAGCTGGGGAGGGACCCGAGTTCCACAGAGCCCGGCAGGAGGAGGAGATGCTCTGGAAAGAATGCAGGCGGACAGGAATTTTAAATTTGATTCCAATCATCGGGCTATTATTAAACAAAAAGATAAACAACTCCCTAAAAGAAGATTTGATTTTAGCTCACGTGTGCAACTGGCCATGGAGGCGTGAAAAACACAATCACCGCGCAGCCATGAGACGATGGCTACACTAACTTGCATTTCCACCTCCGGGGGCCTTGCTGGATGGAGACAGACGTTCACCATCATCGTGCACACCACAGTGCCACATAGGCGATGTCTTCAGAACCAGCAGCAACGAGCGTCCGAGCCCCAGGTAACAGACCTGACTCACGGGGCTCTGGTGTTAAAACCAGTGGGTGGACGTTCAGGCACGGGGCTGGGAAGCCTAGTGAAGAGGGCGGGTTTCACAGCCTGAACCTGAACATCGACACAGCTGTTTCGGGCACCATTCGCGCAAGCCCGAGGCTGTGGAGCCGAGCTCTGTGACTCCCAGCCCTGTAGACGTACCCGTAAGGTACAGACAGCCTTTGCCCACAGAGCTTCCCATCCAAACAGCTACCACAGACAAGGGGGAGGGGGGGACCACAGAAATTGTTCCCCTCCCCCCTTTGACAGACCAGACACAGAGGCATAAAGTGAATAAGAACCAGGGTGCTTCAAAAACATAGGCGCCTAAATCTCTATTTTATTCACCTAAACTCACTAAGCCCCGAAACCCGTCAGGGTAAAAGTTCTCTCAGTCCCTGTCTCTCTGTAGGGATCCAGATGCCCCCACCTAAGCCGCAGGGCAACTCCCAACCCAGGGAAAACAGGTGTGCCACCGGCCACGTGCAGTGACAGGCAGGGCCCAGTGTAGTAGGCGTCCACCGACCGGACTGGGTCCCATTGGCTACATCTAGATTGCAAGCCTCTTTCGAAAGAGGCTCTCTCGAAGTCTCTTTCGAAAAAGAGCATCTAGACAACAAGAAGATTTTTCGAAAAAGCAGCTCGCTTTTTTGAAAGAGAGTCTAGACGTTCTCTTTTGCAAAAGCCCTGTTTTCATGCAATAGCGCCTTTTTTCGAAAGATGACTTTGAAAAAAGGCGTTATTCCTCGCAGAACAAGGTTTACTGCCGTCGACAAAACTGCCGCGGTCTTTCCATTTCCTGTCGACAGAACGCGGCGGTAGTCTAGACGCAGGTACAGTTTTTTTTCGAAAAACCCCTGTAGACTAGACACACCCATTCAGAGCCTGGCAGGAGGAAGAGGAGCTTCTGACCCACTCTGGATAAATCCCAATGGGAGCGGGAGAGCGTCTCTGTCATCCAGTGCTTCAGGCGAACACCTTGGAGATTGGAGACCCGGGTCCTCCCCCCGGGAATGTCCAGTGGAGCTGCTTTCCCAGGTGAGATGAGGGGAGCCCCCCATAGGCCACTAGTCCATGGCTTAGAGATTAGCACGTCTCCGGAGAGCTAGGAGTCCCTCGTTGAAATCCTCCCTTCCCCCAGGCAGAGAGGGTCACAGAAGCTGGGTTTCCTACCTCCCAGGGGCGGGCATGAGTCACTGAGCTAAAAGCTGTAATAGGGGAGCCCTCAAGTGCCCAACTCGGCAGAGAGATACACCTCTACCGATCTCATAGAGCTGGAAGGGACCTTGAGAGATCATTGAGTCCAGTCCCCTACCCTCACGGCAGGACCAAGCACCATCCCTGACAGATTTGCCCCAGATCCCTAAATGGCCCCCTCAGGGATTGAACTCACCACCCTGGGTTTAGCAGGCTCGAACCACTGAGCTATCCCTCCTGGCTGAACTAGGCCTCTCCCTGCAGTCTGGATTTGGGAGCCTCAATCTCACACCTCTCTGGGCAGCACCTCCCATTGACGATCTTAGACAGCTCCCTGCCGCGTGTGCCTCTGCGTCACAGGCACCCCGCTCTCCCATCGTGCCACACAGAAGTGTAGGTGACTAACTCAGGCTTTGGGATGGACAGGGAGTTTTCCAGGAATCTGAATTACACACAGTGTCAAGGCCTAACTCCTTTGGTGCACTCAGCCCTAAGTGACTTGCCTATGGTTACACACAGTCAGTAGCAGAGCCAGGACTTGCTCCAAAGCTCCCAAGTGCTAGCCCACGCTCTAGCCATTGGGTCATACTTCCTATCTCCATCAGAGCTTACCCAGCACAGAAAGTGACAGCGCGGGTCTGGCTCCCCCCTGCAACACATCCAAGCTACAGCTTGATATTCTAGGTCCCCAAGTCAGCCTCGTGAGCCCCAGATGTGATATGCTTCAGATAATATCGATATTTTCATCCTTGGGACAGGCATCTAAACTCCCTCAGTTTCCCACTGGCCATCCATTAACCTCTCTGGGGAACACTCCCACACCCAGTGGCAAATATAGGGCAGGGCGAGTGGGGCAGCCGCCCCAGGCCTCACCCTTCAAGAAGCCCCGCGCATGCGCCATGCCAAAGGGGGGCCCCATGAAATTGTGATGCCCTGGGCCCCGCAAAATCCTCATCTGCCCCTGCCCACACCAACATCATAGAATCCTAGAGCTGGAAGAGACCTCGAGAGGTCAAGTCCAACCCCCTGCCCAAAGCAGGACCAATCCCAACTCAATCAACCCGGCCAGGGCTTTCTCAAGCCAGGACTTAAAGACCTCTAGGGATGGAAATTCCACTCCCTCCCTAGGGAACCCAGCCCAGGGCTTCCCCACCCTCCTCGGGAAATAGTTTTTCCTAATATCAAAGCTGGATCTCCCCCACTGTAACTTGAGACCATTGTTCCTCGTTCTGCCATCTGTCACCACTGAACACAGCCTCTCTCCAGCCTCTTTGGAACCCCCCTTCAGGAAGTTGAAGGCTGCTCTCAAATCCCCCCTCACTCTTCTCTTCTGCAGACTAAACAAACCCAATTCCCTCAGCCTCTCCTCATAGGTCACGTGCTCCAGCCCCCTAATCATTTTGGTTTCCCTCCGCTGGACCCTCTCCAATGCGTCCACATCCTTTCTATAGTGGGGGGCTCAGAACTGGACACAATACTCCAGATGTGGCCTCACCGGTGCCAAATAAAGGGGAATAATCACTTCTCTGGATCTGCTGGCAATGCTCCTCCTAATGCCCCCTAATATGCCATTAGCCTTCTTGGCTACAAGGGCACATTGTCAACTCATATCCAGCTTCTCATCCACTGTAACCCCAGGTCCTTTTCTGCAGAACTGTTACTCAGCCATTTGGTCCCCAGCCTGTAACAATGCTTGGGATTCTTCCATCCCAAGTGCAGGACTCTACACTTGTCCTTGTTGAACCTCATCAGATTTCTTTTGGCCCAATCCTCTAATCTGTCCAGGTCACTCTGGACCCTATCCCTGCCCTGCAGCATATCCACCTCTCCCCCAGCTTAGTGTCATCTGCAAACTTGCTGAGGGTGCAATCTCATCCAGGTTATTAATAAAGACATTGAACAAAACCAGTCCTAGAACCGATCCTTGGGGCACTCCGCTAGAAACCGACTGCCAACCCGACATCGAGCCGTTGATCACTACCCATTGGGCCCAACAGTCTAGCCAGCTTTTTATCCATCTTACAGTCCATTTATCCAATCCATATTCCCTTAGCTTGCTGGCAAGAATATTGTGGGAGACCGTATCAAAAGCTTTGCTAAAGTCAAGGTATATCGGCATCCACTGACTTTCCCACGTCCACAGAGCCAGTTACCTCATCATAGAAGCTCATCAGATTGGTCAGGCACGACTTGCCCTTCGTGAATCCATGTTGACTATTCCTGATCACCTTCCCCTCTTCCAAGTGCTTCAAAATGGATCCTTGAGGATCCCCTCCATGATTTTTCTGGGGACTGAGGTAAGATTGACGTGTCTGTAGTACCCTGGATCATCATTCTTCCCTTGTTTTAAAGAAGGGCACTACATTTGCCTTTTTCCAGTCATCTGGGATCTCTCCCGATCTCCACGAGTTTTCAAATATAATGGCCAGAGGCTCCGCAATGACATTTGCCAACTCCCTCAGTACCCTCGGATGCATTAAATCCGGGCCCATGGATTTGTGTACTTTTAGTGCATTTGTCTGGGGGCTGACCTTGTCCGTGAAGACAGAGGCAAAGAAAGCATTGAGTACTTCAGCTTTTCCCACATCATCTGTCACTAGGTTACCTCCCTCATCCAGTAAGGGCCCCACACCGTCTCTGATCACCCTCTTATTGCTAACATGCCTGTAGGAACCTTTCTTGTTATCCTTCACATCCCTTGCTAGCTGCAAGTCCAATTGCGCTTTCACCTTCCTGATAACTCCCCTGCATTCTCAAGCAATAGTCATCTGTCCCAGTTTCCACTTCTTGTAAGCTTCTTTTTTGTGTTTAAGCTCACCAAGGATTTCCTCGGTAAGCAAATCTGGTCACCTACCACTTACATATTTGCTTTTCTTGCTGCGCATGGGATGGTTTCTTCCTGTGCCTTTAATAAGGCTTCCTTAAAATATTGCCAGCTCTCCTGGATTCCTTTCCCCATCCCAGGGAATCCTGACCATCAGTTCTCTGAGGGAGTCAAAGTCCACTTTTCTGAAGTCTATGGTGTGTATTTTGCTACTCTCCTTTCTTCCTTTAATTTAATTAAATGGAGATTGCCTATCTCCTAGAACTGGAAGGGACCTTGAAAGGTCATCGAGTCCAGTCCCCTGCCTTCACAGCAGGACCAAGTACCATCCCTGATGAATTTTTGCCCCAAATCCCTAAATGGCCTCCACAAGGATTGAACTCACAACCCTGGGTTTAACAGGCCAATGCTCAAACCACTGAGCTATCCCTCCCCCTTTGGTCAGGATCCTGAAATCTACCATCACATGATCACTTCTTCCCAGAATGTCACCCACCTCTACTTCCCGTACTAGTTCCTCCCTGTTAGTGAGCAGCAGGTCAAGGTGTGCATGGCCCCTGGTTGGTTCCTTCAGCACTTGTATCACGTAAGTTACCCCCAACATTCTCCAAAAACTTCCTGGATTGTCTGTGTACTGCTGTATTGGTCTCCCAACAGAGGTCAGAATGATTGAAGTCCCCCATGAAAACCAGGGCCTGTCATGTGGAAGCTTCTCTCAGTTGTCTGAAGAAAGTTTCGTCTACCTCATCCACCTGATCCGGTGGTCTACAGCAGACACCAACCACATCATCCCTCTTGCTTCCTCTTCTAAACTTAACTCATAGGCTCTCAATAGGCTTTTCTCCCTCTATATGCTGGAGCTCCGAGCAATCATACTGCTCTCTTACATACAATGCAACTCCTCCTCCTTTTCTCCTCCACCTGTTCTTCCTCCACAGTTTATACCCTCCCATGACAGTGCTCCAGTCATGCAAGTCATCCCACCAAGTCTCTGTTATTCCAATCAAATCATAGTTCTTTGACTGGGCCAGGGCTTCTAATTCTTCTTATTGGTTTCCCAGGCTTCTTGCATTTGTGTACAAACGCCTTAGATAACCAGGTGATCGCCCTGCCTTCTCCATCCGAATAAGGGCCCTTCCTTGTTGCTTGTTCCTCCTTGTGTTTCTTCCCGGTATCCGACTTCCTTACTTAGCACTGGGCTTTGGTCACCATCCCCCAATGAACCTAGTTTAAAGCCCTCCTCACTAGGTTTGCAAGCCTGCCCGCGAAGATGCTCTTTCCTCTCTTGGTTAGGTGGATCCCATCTCTTCCTAACAGTCTGTGTGTCCGGAATAGAGTCCCATGGTCAAAGAAACCGGAGCCCTCTCTCCAACACCACCTGCGCAACCACGCATTTACTTCCTCAATTTGATAATCCTTAATTGGACCTTTTCCTTCAACAGGGAGGATGGACAAGAACACCACTTGCACTTCAAATTCCTTGATCTTTCTCCCCAGCGCTACATAATCTGCTGTGACCCGCTCAGGGTCATTCTTGGCCGTATCGTTGGTTCCTACGTGGAGAAGCAGAAAGGGGTAGCGATCCGAAGGCTGGATCACTTTTGGAAGACTCTCGGTCACATCCTGAATGCGAGCTTCCGGTAAGCAGCACACTTCTCAAGATGCCAGGACTGGACGGCAGATGGATGACTCAGTCCCTCTTAGAAGGGAGTCCCCGATCACCACCACCCATCATCTTCTTTTGCGGGATGGGGGTTCCACGACCACCACCCTAGGATTACGCATCCCATGCCTTCCTGTAGATGGTGTTCCCTTCTGATTTCTACCCTGAGAGGTCCCTACCAAAGTATTCTCCACTGCAGTGCCTGTGGAGAGAGTCTGACAGCGGCTCCTTACCCCTACAGGAAAGGGGGATACCTGAATTGGCCGCCTTCTTCTTCTAGAGATTACATGCTGCCAGTTTTCTTCCTTGTCCTGTACTGCCGTCACTGGCTCTTCAGCCTGCTGTGCCTGCAGGATTGAACGCTGCCTTCTATCGAGGAAGACTTCATCCTCTCTGATGGAACGTAGGGTCGATACTCGGGCCTCAAGTCCTCTAATTTTTTCTTCCAAAATGGAGATCTGCTTGTACTTAGTGCAGATGAAATCCCTTCTTTCTTCCGGGAAGATGACAAACATGGCACATGCTGTGCAGGTAACAACTGCAGACCTATCACCATCCATACCTGCCTTCCTTCTGAGAGATTCCTCAGCTGTTATTAAATACCTCCTTGAAGGGCAGGAGTTCAGTGAAAAGATTTTAAAGCAGTGGTTCCCAATCTTTTTGATACTGGGGACCAGTAAACCCATTCACAAGCTTTTGGAGGACCGGTAACATTTATTTGCATATTTGCACATTCATTAAGCAAATGATGAATATGCAAATAAATTGTTTCTGGTCCTCCCAAAGCCCCCAGTGCTAACAGGAGCAAGCCCGGTTGACTGCCCTGAGCAGTTTCCTGACCCCAACCCCAAGGTATCTACTTCACCCCCGTTTGGGACCGGTAAGGTTAGAAAGTCCCTCTCAGGCCTGCCAGGTGACTCAGCTCGTATGGGCTCTGGAGGTCGGGTGAGTAACCCCATGTCCTCTCCCCCAGTCACGCCTGAGGCGTGTTGCTGACCCTACCTATCTGGCAGGTTGTTCTGCCCCCCCCTCCTGGCCCCAATCCCGGTCGCGTTATTGGCCAGCACCAGCTCCCCTGGCTGCGTCCAGTGCCGGGCGTTCTGCATTGGTGCGCATGGCGCTCGGCCTTCTCCCTGGGTCCTAGCGCCTGCCAGATCTAGCCCCGCCTCCCGGGAGCATGCCCAGCAGAGACGCCACAGCAGGTGGGCTCTCTCCCTAGAATTGTGTGCGAACATTTTTCTGAGGACTGGTATTTTTTTTTTCTAAGGACTGGTACTGGGCCATGGACCACAATTTGGGAAACACTGTTTTAAAGAATGGTGAATGTATCTCACCCCCTTCCCACTCTCCTTCCTAACTCCCTCTCAAAACTCCCTGTTAGCAGTCCCTGTTCACAAGCTCCCTGGTTGCTGACTCACTCCTTTATAAAGCCCTGGACTGCCTGATAGCCCCTCCCCCGATTAAGGCTCAACCAATGAGCAGAGGCTTCTAGATTTCAAACCCTGATTAGAAGCTCACAGCTTTTACCTGCCAGCCACAGCACACACTCCATGGGGGGGAGGGAAAGGGAGAGGGGAAAAACCCAAACAGCCAAACACAAGTTCAGCACACAGCAAGAAAGCCCCAAACACAAACACACACTACAGACAGCCACTTCCCTCAAGGGTCCTGTATTAGCTTCCTCCTTCGCCTGGAGAACTCCGTTAGCAATCCCTGATCCTGGCCTCTCCTCTGGCCTCCAAGCCACCCCAAGTCCAGAAGCAAGCTCCCCAGAGACCAGGGTCCACAACTCAACCCAGGTGATCGACACGCCCACAGCACACTTTTTAAGACCCATGGATCCTACACAGGCCTCTCTCCACATGGGGTGTGTCTCCTCCAATGCACAATCCCCCAACACAAACCATGGGGCTGAAGCCAGCCAGTCTCTGTGCTCCTGAATGAACTCGTACCACTCAATTATGATAAAAGACAAAAACACCCTATGACCCACAGGCAAGCACTGTTCACAAAACGATCACTCCGCATCCGACTTGCCTTGCCCTCAAAGGAAACCGCTACAACACCTTCAAAAGAGCAGCCTTGGAGTTAAAATCCATCAACTTTGCTAGACACTAAAAATCAGGGACCAAATACAGAACCCGGATTTTAGGGCTTATTACAACAATCTGTTCCCTCCCCCTGTGACTGGAGAGGTGTTAACTGGTCACTTCACCTTGAAACATGTAAAAACAAGGAGTCCTCTGGCAACTTTGAGACTAAGGGTATGTCTACACTACCCCGCTAGTTCGAACTAGCGGGGTAATGTATGCATACCGAACGTGCAAATGAAGCCCGGGATTTGAATTTCCCGGGCTTTATTTGCATAAGCCGGCCGGCGCCATTTTTAAATGCCAGCTTGTTCGAACCCCGTGCCGCATGTACGGGCTAGATAGTTCGATCTAGCTAGCCATTCCGAACTATCTGTACGCCTCGTGGAACAGATAGTTCGGAATGGCTAGCTAGTTCGAACTATCTAGCCCGTGCCGCGTGTAGCCGTGCGGCACGGGGTTCGAACAAGCCGGCATTTAAAAATGGTGCCGGCCGGCTTATGCAAATAAAGCCCGGGAAATTCAAATCCCGGGCTTCATTTGCACGTTCGGTATGCATACATTACCCCGCTAGTTCGAACTAGCGGGGTAGTGTAGACATACCCTAACAGATTTATTAGGGCAGAAGCTTTAGTGGGTAAAACCCCACTTCATCAGATGAGTTGGAGTGGAAATTGCAGTGGCAGGGGCATATATAAGAACAGCACAAGTAGTTAGTTGTCAAGTGAAGGACCGGTGTTAATAAGGCTAATCAAGTCCGGATGGATGTGTCTCATTAGCAGCATTTGATGTGAAAATGTGAAAATCAGGAGAGGGGAAATTGCCTTTGTAGCGCGTTAACCAGTTCAGATCCTTAGTCAATTCTAAATTGATAGTACTGAATTTGCAAACGAACTCCAGGCCGGTTGACTCCCTTTGGGTATGTCTACACTACCCTCCTAATTTGAACTAGGAGGGTAATGTAGGCATACTGCACTTGCAAATGAAGCCCGGGATTTGAATTTCCCGGGCTTCATTTGCATGAAGCCGGCCGGCGCCATTTTTAAATGCCGGCAGTTCGAACCCCGTGCCGCGCGGCTACACGCAGCACGGAGTAGCTAGTTCGGATTAGGCTTCCTAATCCAAACTAGCTGTACTCCTCATTCCATGAGGATACCCTCTGTCATCCGGGTTTGAAGTTCTTTTGTAGAAGGATGGCTACTTTCAAATCCACTACTGAGTGTCCAGGGAGGTTAGTGTGTTCCCCACAGGTTTGTGTGTGTTGCCTTTCCTGATGTCTGATTTGTGTCCATTTATCCTTTGGTGCAGAGACTGGCCAGTTTGGCCCATATCCACGGCAGAGGAGCACTTGATGGCATAGATGATGTTAGCGGATGTGCAGAAGCATGAGCCCCGATGGTGCAGCTTATGTGGTTGGTTCCTGTGATGGTGTTGCACGTATAGATGTGTGGACAGAGGTAGCGGCGGGGTTTGTTGCAGGGGGAGGTTCCTGGGTGTTTGTGGCGTGTGGCTGCTGGTGAGTCTTTGCTTCATGCTGGGGGGCTGCCTGTAGGTGACAGCTGGCCTGTCTCCCAAGGCCTGTGAGAGTGAGGGATCGTTTTCCAGGAGAGGTTGTAGATTGTGAATGATGTGCCGGAGGGGTTTTAGTTCACCCCCCCTTGTAATTCACTGTAACACTCGAAGGCTTCCCAGGCCTGCAGGAGAGCTCTGCCTAAGCATGTCTCTCCCATCAAGAGAAGCTAAAAGATATAACCCACCTACCGTGTCTCCCTACTCAGCTGGGACCAACACGGCCATACCCCCATAGCAAATGGCGAGGGAGCAGGGAAGCAGTCCAAAGGCCCAGCTACGCGGCAGACGGTGCCACGGCATCACTGTATGTAGCCGCTCAAAGCCGACGGGGGAAAACTGTCCTGTCAGCTTCACTGCTCCAGCCAGAACCGTCCCATGCTAGGATGATTCAGGGCGGCCGCCCCAGGCCACCTCAACCATCCTATGGACAGGAGGCCCCCCGAGGAGGGGCTTGGCGTGGGGCGGCAGCAGGGGTCCCCCCCACCATGGCAGCAGGAAGTAGAGCGTCCCAGCCCTAGGAGGCGCTGCAAAGCAGTGAGGCGCAGCAGGCTGGAGTGGAGCAGGGTGCCGGCTCGCTCTGGTTCCCACCGCCGCGCTGAGTGCATGGCGGGGGGTAGGCCCCTGCTGCCGTCCTGCCCCAGGTCCCATAATCTTCCGGCTCGCGTGGCAAGAGGGAGTGGGCAAAAGAGTGGAGAAGGGGTGGGGCGGGGTTTGGGGAAGGAGGGGACCAGGCTTGCGGCAGAGAGGTTGTCCTGGGTCTCACATGTAGGGCACTGGGGTGGGGGCGTTGCCCCAGGCCCCCCCAAGGGACGGCCCTGACCCCAGCCCCATGCGTGGCAGTAGCGAGCTGGCAAAGGAAGCTCTCATGCCGACGCAGGGCTGTCCATACCAGTGCTTATGTTGCCGTAACTTACAGTGGTCCCCAACCTTTTGGGGCTGCTGGGCGCCGGGGGCAGGGCCGCACATACACCGCGCACCCGGGGCGGGGACCGCACATGCGCCCGGGGCTCAAGAACGGCTCGGGCTGGCCCTGGTCACTAGGCGGGCGCACAGAAATGCCCCGGCAGGCACCATGGCACCCACGGGCACCACGTTGGGGACCCCTGACTTACATGCATCAGGAGGGTGGTTTATTCACACCCCTAGGCACTGTAAGTTCTGCCGACCTCAGCTGTAGCGTAGATCTGGTTTAAGGAGGCAGGACTCCTGGCTTCTATTCCCAGCTCTGCCACAGAATCAGCAAGTCATGCCACCACGGTTGCCTCAGTATCCCCATTTGTAAAATGGAGTTCACACCTCCGTTCCTCCCACCACTCAGGTAAGGGCTCCACGCTGCTTGGATGGAAGGGGCTACGAGAGAAAGGAAAGAGCTGGCGGAGGCAGGGGAGGGAGTAAATAAGAAAGAGGGGCGAGGACAGCGTATGGGAGAGGAGGAAGTGAAAGACACGTGTGCTCATGGCAGAATTCTGGTGGGTCCATACCGAACTGATCTGAGTTCAGGTTTTCACATGGGACGTCATCATAGATCACATCTTCCTCCAGGTCTGGGAATTGAAACCGCTCGCCTGGAATGAAAAGCAACACAGGGCAAGCTGTGGAGAGGAACCTGACACCAGGAGAGAACCATGATCTTCAGCTACACCTGGCTTTGACGGTGTAATGGCAGCATAGGCCAGCGGGCAGGGCACTGAGTCAGGACATCTGGGCCCTATGCTGGTCTCAGCCAGTGACCTAGTAGCCAAGTCACTTCTCCTCTGGGACTGCTCCTCCTCCTTTGTCTACTTAGACTGTCAACTCTTTGGACAGGAACGGTCTCTCCCTGGGGATCTGCACAGAAACATCCCAGCTACGTCTAGACTGGCATGATTTTCCAAAAATGCTTTTAACAGAAAAGTTTTCTGTTAAAAGCATTTTCGGAAAAATCGCGTCTAGATTCGGAAAAATCGCGTCTAGTGGCCAATCTAGACGCGCTTTTCCGCAAAAAAGCCCCAATCGCCATTTTCGCGATCGGGGCTTTTTTGCAGAAAACAGCACTATGCTGTCTACATTGGCCCTTTTGCACAAAAGTCTTTCGGAAAAAGACTTTTGCCCGAACGGGAGCAGCACAGTATTTCTGGAAAAGCACTGATGATTTTACAGGAGATCGTCAGTGCTTTTCCAGAAATTCAAGCGGCCAGTGTAGAAAGCTGGTAAGTTTTTCCACAAAATCAAATGATTTTGCGGAAAAACTTGCCAGTCTAGACACAGCCCCCGAGTGCTACCGGGCTGCAATTCACAGCAGGTCTTGCCTGGAGCACCCGACAGTTCAGAGCCAACCTCCAATGTGCTGCTCTTGGTGCCTTTTCTGCCACAATGGCCAATGCCAGAACCCAGCCCCTCCCTCTGAGGCATCGCTAGGGAGAGCTCAAACCAGGGGCCTGAGTTCTCTGGCTGGACTTCCTAAGTCCTTTGGCTCTGGGGCTTAGCCCCGAGGAGAGAGAATTGAGGCCAGCTGTGAGAGCCACATCTGGGCCGGGCACTGATCCTCAGGCAAAGCCGGGATCAGGCCCTTCTCTAATTTCAGCCCATTAGCTGGTCATCCCCCTCTGTGGGGCCTGGTAACGGAAGTGTAACGTGTTGTCCCGCCGATGGGCTCGGACACGCCCCGCCTGGCCAGAGAGCCGTTCTAGTGATACCTGCCTCGGGCACAGGAGACGGGACGCGAGTCTGAAGGAACCCAAAGTCATTTCGATGCATCTCCAGACCCCTACCTCGTCGGATGCTCTTCCTCTTCCAGCTGCCAGTCCGAGTCCCGGGGACCACCACGTCCCCATTGCTGACTGCCGGCAGGAACCTAGGGCGGGAAGAGCACGCTGAGTGGAGCAGTGGGGCAGGCAGGCAGCTCGCAGCAAAAGCAGCAGCCACACCCCAATCGCTGGGCGACAGACCTGCCTGCAGACTGGGATCCTCCCATCGCCGACCTAGATGGAGCGTGACCGGCACGGGCAACCCATGCTCAGACACGCTGTCCCCCTCTAGTGGCTGACCCGTGGCTAGCGAGTCTCCTATGGCGTCCAGCTCCGCGTCACCCTGCAAGTCCCGTGACAGGCGCGCGAGTTTTGTGCTCTGAAGGGGCAACTCCCTACGCAGAGCTGGTACCACGTGCAGCCACGTACACCCCCAGGCTCACAGACTGACCCTGAGCACCCCACCATCCAGTCACACTGCAGTTCTCCATCACACTGGCGCCCAGCATGCCCCCCCAACACTGCCAACGTGCGTCACCCGCCCCTTCGCCCCCCGGTCCCAGCACAACCCCCCGACACTGCCAACGTGCGTCACCCGCCCCTTCGCCCCCCGGTCCCAGCACAACCCCCCGACACTGCCAACGTGCGTCACCCGCCCCTTCGCCCCCCGGTCCCAGCACAACCCCCCGACACTGCCAACGTGCCTCACCCGCCCCGTCGCCCACCGGTCCCAGCACAACCCCCCGACACTGCCAACGTGCCTCACCCACCCCGTCGCCCCCCGGTCCCAGCACAACCCCCCGACACTGCCAACGTGCATCACCCACCCCGTCGCCCACTGGTCCCAGCACAACCCCCCGACACTGCCAACGTGCCTCACCCACCCCGTCGCCCACCGGTCCTAGCATGACCCCCCGACACTGCGAATGCACCTCACCCACCCCTTCGCTAACTGATTCCACCATGCCCCCCCAACACTGACACTGCGCCTCACTCACCCCTTCACCCCCCAGTCCCACCATGCCCCCCCGACACAGGCCAATCAGGGCGTGGGTGGGGGGGAGTGCGTGAATTCTCCCAGCACATAAAATTAACCACCAGCTGCTGCTTAGTTGGCGGTTGACTCTAGGCGTGGTGCTGCCTGGCAGGGTGGGGGCAGGGAGCAAGAGACTTCACCTGCTCCCCCTTCCCAGGCCCTGACTGACCTGGGGGCAGCAGAGAGGAGCATGGGAAGTCTCCCCCCACCGCCAGGGGTACAAGTACCTAGAGAGAACCGCCAGCTGTTCAGAACAGCTGGAAGGTTCTTGGGGGGGGAGGGGGCAAAGACTTTGTGCGCTTCCCCCACCTCCAGACCAATCAGGGTTGGTGGGTGGGGAAGCAGGAAGTGTCCTGGGCCCGCCCCTTCTGCCTGAGGCCCCGCCCCTCCGGGGCAGCCTGGGGCCACTTAAAAAATTTCTGAAGTGGCCCCCTGGTCAAGAATTCTTGCCCATGCCTGCCCTACGCCCATCTCCCCCGGAAGCAGGCAGCAGCGCCTCCTTCACCAGACATGCCAGAGCATCATCCCGCATGGAAGCGGTTACCAATGTTTAATACTCAGGGTTAGAAGGGAGACTTCCCTCCCGTGACAGATCTCTGGGAAAGGTGGCGAGGAAGAGGACACGAGAGCAGTGAGATCAAAGCGTTTCCCAGACATCAGCTGACTGTGTCCTAGCGACCCCGCCTTCATCTCTCCAGGGGACGGGCTCTGCCTCCCCCAGCCCTGAAGAAACATGAACTGGGCAGATCTGGCCACAAACTCAGACCTGAGGAGCAGGCGTGTCAAGTCTCCAGACACAAACATCTTTCTCCTTGTGTCCTTTCCCCCGCGGTAAGATCCGAGAGGCTATAAAGCAGCGTCCAGGGCCAGTAGACGGTACGCTGAGTTAACACACCCGGCCTCGCCCCGGCTCTGCAGGGAAGCAGCAATCCGGGTTCAAATCCCCATCGTGGAACTGGTGAGATGAACAAAATCCACAGCCGCCCCCTAACCTGCCGCCACGTCGCAGAACCTGGCTCAGCACAGCGCTCGGGGGAAGCTGAGTGAGCAGGAGGCATCCAAACCTAAGCTGGAGGCAGGGCTAGTATGGACCAGCCCCACCCAGCCTGGACTCATCTCTCAGCTGCAGGGCAGGAGGGCGACAGGCGGACAGAGCCGCTGTCAGGCTGAGAGGTCAGGCTGGGGCCTGGTTTCCCCTCCACATCTGTAGAGATTTGTGCACGTCTGCAGGGGCGGCCCGTCCATACAGGCGAACTAGGCGGTCGCCAAGTTAATTGGGGCGCCAAATGGTGGTGCAATATCATTGAGGGGTCTGGGGGGGGGGCGCCGATTGCATGGCTCGTCTAGGGCGCCAGTTGCTGGCAGCTAGTCTAGGGCCGCCCCTGCACGTCTGTCCGCATGAGAGTCCCTTTGTTCAAGAACGGCCTCCTAAATTCCAGCAGGAGCTGGGGCCACCAAATTCGGCAGGCAGCTCCGTCTTCTCCTAACGGAAAGCAAGGTCAGGTCTGGTAGAGCCCGGAACACAGGCAGTGCTGGGAATGAGGCTGTTTTCCACAGCCCGGAAAGGGAGGGGCACGGGGGGGAGGCGCGATACTGAGCGTGGTCCCTGGAGCCAGGGAGCGTGCAAGGGAGAGCGATACGCTGAGACGCCACTGGGGGCAGCCGCACCACGACGGGACGGGCCTGCAGGACTGGGGAGCTGCCAGCACAAAGTAACCCTTCCCCCCGCCCTCGGCTGCATTGCTGGAGGTGGGGAGAAAAGGTCCCTGGCAGGGGAGGGGAGCAAGAGAACGTCCCTCCATCTGGGTGAGCAGGGGGGCTGAAGAGGCCCCGTTAGGCTTGAGGAGCTGGGGGGAGGAAAAAGAAGACCCCTGGCAGGCCGGAGACCTTGGGGGTGGGGGTGGGACCCCCTTGCCCTCATCCCCCAACTCTCACTGTAAGGAACCCCAAGCTGTGTCTGACCCAGGTGAGAAGCACCTCACACCATCCCCTGCTTTACTCTCCAGCTGGGGTCTTTGCTCAGCTTCCCTGCCAAGAGTAGAGCAACCCATCTCCCTCTGGACAGTTGCTCCTGTCTCCTTGGATTTCCCACGGATCCTTTGTAATGGCTCATTCAGGCTCAGCCCGCTGAGTCACCTCTCCTAGAGAGCAGCCTTACACCTCCCCTCCACACCCCAGGTTGCCATACAAAATGTAGGGGAAACTGAGGCATACGTCTCACACACACCCCATGAAAACACTACAGGAAATTCCCCCTTCATCACAGAAGCCACTCAACTCCCCCCGCCAATGGCCGGAGCCAAACCTGGGATGGCGTCTCCCCGCCGAGCAGGCCAGGCCTCCAGTCGGGGTCTGTCTCCCTGCCCCGACTTTCCCCTCCGCTGGCAAAACAGGCTTCAGTTCTCCCCAGCAGGCCTCCCCCCGAACCCGAACACCCAAGGAGCAAGCCCCGGCCCAGCAGCAGCTGCCATTACACCTGCCTGGGGGGTCAGCCCGGGAGGGGCAGAGCATGTGCTCCCCCAGCAGCCTCTGCTGCCTCCAGCCCCTCTCCCGGCAGGCAGCCCGGGAGGCAGCACCTGTCTCCTCACGTACCTGAGGGAAGGAGTAAGGACGCTGCCCGCGACACGCACCAGTGCAGAAATCAGGCCCTTCTCCCAGGGCGCGGCAGGAGACGCATCACCTCGGCTCCCAGCTCAATCCACCGCCGGCATCCCGAGATCTTTCCCGTCCGCCACGCGCCCACCCTGCTCCACACCCCAGTGCGCACCGGGCTGGGGCCTGCGCTGGCTCGCTGCTCACTGGGCAAGAACGCCAGGCAGCCGGCTGACCAGCACGGCTCTTCCCCCCTCCACCCTCACTGCATCACTCCCTGCTGCATCAGCTGCTGGATCCAGGAGCAACGTCAGGCTGATACCGAGAGCCGCTGCCCGCCTCCCCACCCTCCTCCGCTCCCGGCTGCCTTCTAGCTGGGCTGAGAAGCCCCCGCACTGGCAGCAGGAGCGAGAGGAACCAATTAACTGGATCAGAAGCCCCGTGTGGCCGTCAAGAGCTGCCGAGACACCGATAGCTGGGCAGGAAACAGCGACAGACTCCGGGAGCCTGACATAGGAGGAAGCAGCCTCCTGCAGCTAGTTAGGGTTAAAACTGATTTTAAAAGAGACAGGGGCTCTGAAGACCTGGCTCCAACTCCCTGCCCTGCCACTGCATGGCTGGGGGGGCCTTGGGTGCGTCCCTGCACCTACATGCCTCCATTCCCCTCTCCAGGCTTTGTCTGTGTTGGATAGTTGAACTGCAAGCTCTTCAGTGCAGCAATTGTCTCTTGTTGTGCGTCTGCGCGGCACTCAGCACAACAGGGCAGTGATCTCAGATGGGCCGCTAGATGCTACCATAACAACAATAATTGTAAAGTGTTTAACAACGGCTTTCTAAGCCTTTAGTCCTGCAGGAGCCCAGAGACATCAATTACTACCTGATGAAGTCCCTTCACTCACTACTGAAATGCAGCCACCTCTGGGCTGTAGCACAGAGCCACAATTTAGAACAAGGGGTGAAGAATAACTTCTCTAGCCGAACCTGTGGGGTTAATTTAGAGAAGTAGGAGGTATCCAAATGCCCCAGCTTTCCCGCTCCAAATACTTTTTTATTAGGGCAAAAGCTTTTCTGAGTTGCCATCAGAGGCATAAAGTGAAAGAAAAAGAAACAGATGGGAGTCTCTGTACTCCTACAATCTGTTTCATGAGGTGAGTTGCGGCTCAGGAAAGCTTAAGCCATAATTAGTGTTAGTTTTTACGGTGCCAACAGACTCCTTGCTGTTTTTGTTGAAACCAACTAATGCAGCTAATCAACACAACACAGGAGCGAGGGGGGTCACCAAATGAAATTAATAGGCATTAGGTTTAAAACAAACAAAAGGAAGTATTTTGTCACACAGTCAACCTGTGGAACTCCTTGCCAGAGGATGTAGTGAAGGCCAAGACTATCAGAGTGTTTGAAAAGAACTAGATCAATGCATGTAAGATAGATACATCAATGGCTATTAGCCAGGATGGTGTCCCTAGCCTCTGTTTCCCAGAAGCTGGGAAGAGGCGACAGGAGAGGGATCACTTGATGATTCCCTGTTCTGTTCACTCCTTCTGGGGCACCTGGCATTGGCCACTGTCAGAAGACAGTCAGAAGACAGCTAGATGGACTTTTGGTCTGACCCAGTCTGGTGGCTCTTATGTTCTTAACCGGTGAGGAGGCAAACACTGGAGCCAAGCTGGCCTCCAACACCGGCGATCAGTTCAGATTCTGCACAAAAACCCAACAGCCTTCCCTGATCTCCTTCCCAGCTGCATGACCAGATGGGCAGGCAGGTCACCATCTCGCCGTCCCCACGCTCTGGCTGCTGGGGCGCGGCCCTGCACCAGCAACCAGCCCCAAGCCATCCGGCGATGGAACGTCCCATCCCTGGGCCACTCTAAGCTTTAGACACAGTGAAGGCTTCTGTGTCTCCTGCAGTATCGAGCCAGACACACCTGTGTGCACAGGGCCATCGCCATGCCCAACTAACGCCACTCACACGCCACTTGCGGGCTTCACCGAATGCCCAGCACCGCCCCCATGTACGTACGACTCAGGCCGTTCTCTGAGAGCAGGCCACGCAGCGATCCCCACACACGGAGCTTGCGGTAGCCTCAGAACAGCAGCGCGTGTCCGCAGCCTGCATCCAATGCAGACATGTGAGAGCACACCGGCCCAGACACCCTGCAGCTGGGGATTTCAGAATCTCTGGGCAGGTTACCCAGACACCAAATTAGGCAACATTGTTTGGGATCCCAGCTATCTCCTCCCAATACTTTTGGGTGCCCTGCTGGGCAGAGGAGAAAGACCTTCGCGCTGCCTCTATGAAATGTTTCACAGCGCATCCGTCAGAGCAGCTCCGCTGCTTTGCAGAAACAAAGCACAGGCCCCTGGGAGGTGTCAGGTTGGGAAGTTGTACTATCGAGAACATAAGAACGGCATTCTGGGTCAGACCAACAGTCCATCTACCCCAGCATCCTGTCTCCTGACAGCGGCCAATACCAGACACCCCAGAGGGAGGGATCACAACAGGCAATCCTCACGTGTTCCCTCTCCTGTCACCCATTTCCAGACAAACAGAGGCTAGGGACACCATTCCTATCCATCCTGGCTAATAGCCATTGATGGACGTAACCTCCATGAATCTAGCTAGCTCTTTTTTGAACCCTGTTAAAGTTCTAGCCTTCACTGCATCCTCTGGCAAGGAGTTCCACAGGTTGAGTGAAGAAAAAACTTCCTTTTGTTTGTTTTAAACCTGCTGCCTATTAATTTCATTTGGTGATCCCTAGTTCTTCTACTGTGGGAATAAGTACGGTTCAATCAGCACTTCCCGCAAATCCTAGGCACGCCAGCGCAATCTGCAAAACTACCCCATGCCGGACGACCGTCTTGGTTATGACAATCTTGCGGCCCCACTGGGATGAAAGAGGGCCACTCATGCAGCCCACTCGCTAGCATCAGTTGCCCACGGCTGCTCTAGAGGCTCCCACACGACAGCTCCCATGTGGCACTGTGGCAGGATTTCCCAATCCAAGTGTTTTGGGTTTCAGCCAAAATAGTTCAGCACATTTTTTGATCAAAACTAAAAACATTTCCCATATGATCTGGTAACAAAACGGGCAGAGGGGAGCTTGAGATAACTCCGCATGCACACAGCAACTGGTTCTCGTTAGGGATGTAATAGTGTAGTCGACTAACCGATTAACCGACAAGCAAAAGCTGACTGGTTAATGCTACAGACTACATGCATTTCTCCCCTGCACTGGCCAGTACATTTTTTAGCAGGCTGGCCAGCTTCCCAGCTCAGTTCTGGTTTGCGCTGGATCCAGGACCTACCCCCGTTGCAGTTCTGCATTTAAAGGGTATTAGGAGCCAGGTGGGCAGGCAGCCAGGCTCAGTTCTGGCTTGCACTGGGTCTGGGAGCTCAGCCCTGCCCCACAGACAGGGGTTGCTGCCACCCCGAGCTGCTGCCTCTATATCAGCAAGGGGAGCTGGAATTCCACGCTGCTGCCTCTGATACAGAGGCAGCAGCTTGGAGTGGCAGGCGGTTCCTCAGGAGTGGGGCTGGAAGGCCCCACCCCCAGGGACTATAGACTAGTCGACTAAACAATAAGAATTCATGAGGTTAATCGACTCTTCAATTAACCGAGATTTAACATCCCTAGTTCCCGCCTGAATAGAGTTATTCTAAACAAGAGAAAACACAGAGCTCTCCACAAGGGAGAGCACAGAGTACTTGCCTCTCTCTTTTCTGCAACAGTCTGCATGTGAACTGAACTCCGGCTCTGTCCACGCTGGAGAGCTTACAGCAGCACAGCTGTGTGGATGGGAAGCTCTCCCGCTGACGTAGTGCTGTGCACACCGCCACATATGCCAGCAAAACCCATGCACGAGGCCAGGTGTTTTTTCACACCCGAGTGACACAAATGTTGCCCACATACGCGGTACTGTCGACATGGCCTCAGACTCTGAGCTACGTGGGGCAGGCTATTCTGTGCCCTTAAGCATCAAGCATGAGAGGATCCTGTTTGGCTGGGTTGGTGTCTAGGCACTACAACAATAAACATGATTAATAATAAGTGCAGCTTCCACCAATGAGAGATGTTGAATGGTCAACCCAGAAGCATGGAGCTCACTGGTACACTTACTGGCTGACCGGTCCTTGCCAGTGAACTCCGGCAGCAGCCAGCCAGGCCAGGCCGGAGCAGCCCCAGCTACGGAAAGGCAAGTGGGCCAAATGGTGAGACCACACAGCCATGGCCACAGAGGGGCCAGGAGGCTGGTTCTGCGCTAAAATAGTTAACTGGTTAACCATTATAACATCCCTACTGCCAACAGACCAGCGGATTCCTAGAAGGTGCAAGAAGCAGAAAAGAAAATCAGTGACACAGCTAAGCCACAGCCTAATGATCTCTTAGCAACTGGAACAAAATACCAAGGCTGCAGCCATATTCGGTGTATCCCCCTTACTAAATTAGGCTGCACTCTCCCCCAGACCAGCAAGCTAACTCTTTGGGGCCTCTTTATGGAGTTAAGCCATTGACAGTTTGCACTGAACAGAACCTTTTGCCCAAGGATCTCAAAGCACTTAAAGAAAAGGTCAGAACGATCCCCATTGTACAGAGGGGAAACTGAGGCACAGAAGTGATGCAGCGAGCCAGGAGTAGGACTTGGGCTTCCCTGACACACAGCGCCCATGCTCTCAACCACTGTGAGCCAGTAAACACAGCCCTACACAAGAAAATACCTAAGTATGGAGGGAAAAATCCCTCCTCGGCTCCTCCAGGCCTAAGGGCATATCAGTGCCGTAGGACAAGACTGAGCGGATCCCAGGTGCAGGCTGCCCGGATGGAGGTCGAGAATTGCAAGTGACCCTTTGAACCCACTTCAGTCCTGAAATTTTTGCTGTCTCATGCACGATGCCTTCCGGTGCAAATTGGTGCTTTTTTTGTGAGAAAAAAAAAAAAGTGCCGGTACTCCAGGGGAAAAGTTGTTAAGCAAAAAAAAGAAAAAACAAGCTGGGAGGATGGGGCCAACACTGCCCTTTTAAGACACGTGGCCCCTTTAAGACATCCGGCTCTGCCGACTGTTGGACAGTACACTCCGTTCCTTCCAGGTAAGCTCTGGCTAGAGGTGCCAGTACTGTGTACCGGGCAGTACTGCCACAAAAAAAGCACTGGGCGCAATTAACCCCCACCTCCTTCGGGTGGGTGGGGCTGGAAAACTGTAGTGTAGACACTCGGGGGAAGGTCCTGCAGCGTAAGCCAGCTCACCCGGGCCGGCCTAGGTGTTTAACTGCAGTGTAGACAGACCCTTAGGCTAAGGGGTTAATCCATTCTTGGTTTAACACACACAGGTGCCCTTTTCCCCCTTCAGTCCAGCTGACCACATTTAGACACGTCCCCGCATGCATGAAAGCGACATTCCGCTCCTGCTTTACCAACCCAGGCCCGACTGCTCCATCAGGGATGAGGGAATCCAGCCTAAACTGTGGCAAAACCTGTGACAGGGGAGCCTAAAATCTTCAGCCGACTGTCCCAGCTGCAAATGCTGCTCTGAGAGGGTCAGAGAGTGAAAACGAAGCCCAGAGGCCATCAGATAGCAGTGTGACCCAGCCACCAGGGGAGTAAGGACCAGACATGGAAGGTCAAATGGACAGAGAAAGCAACAGGCACTTTCTTACAGGGCTCCACAATCCACTCTGGGGCGGGTGTAAGAGAAGCGCCCAGTGGAGATCTGCCTAGCACCGCACCCCTCGGTCCAGCCACAGGGAAACAGTCGCGCCCCCCAAATGACATTTTCGCGATCGAGGCTTTTTTGCGGAAAACAAACCTGAGCTGTCTACACTGGCCCTTTTGCACAAAAGTTTTGTGCAAAAGGACTTTTGCCTGAACGGGAGCAGCATAGTATTTCCGCAAGAAGCACTGATTTCTTACAGTAGGAAGTCAGTGCTTTTGCGGAAATTCAAGCGGCCAGTGTAGACAGCTGGCAAGTTTTTCCGGAAAAGCGGCTGATTTTCTGGAAAAACTGGCCAGTCTAGACACAGCCCCAGTGTGGTGGGGGAGCTGGGCAGAGGTTTCAATGCATGCATTACTGCCCACCAGCGTGTCATGGCTTGGGTTCACGCAGCAGCATGAACTGGGTTCAAAAGCCTTGACAACGCCAGCGCAAGGGGATGGCGGCTGAAGGTCACAAAACTGAGGCTGCAGCAGACCCAGCCTAGCAGGCAGGCGCTAGCGGGAGGGGACGAGCACACTAGAGCCCACATTTCTAAACACTGCTTAAAGGCCACGCTTAGATTTAGCAAGCAAGCGTCAAGCTGAACCTAAAACCAGCAGGAAGGGATCCCAGGAAGCCTGCATTGCAATTGGAAAGTGTAACCAGCAAACACTGAAGCATAGTGCAAGTTGCCCTGGGGAGGGGTGGGCAGGGGGGTAGGTGAGCTAAGAGACATGGGAACTGAATTGGGGGGCATCGTTTTGATGGCTGTTTGCAGCTAGCGGGTATGTGATCAGAATGGAGCAGCCTGTTGTGTTAGATTTGCTGGTTTATTATTGTTCCAACAGTGGCGCATCTTAGCCAGGATGAAAGCAGCAAGGACAATTCAATGGGCCCTTATCAGCACCAACAGATGCACAGGTGAACCGGAAAAGGAAACTGACCATGGAGTTTTCCCGGTGTGGTGGGCCAAGCAGCCTCCGCACTGGGCTAAGATTCAGTAGTGCTGCTTTCAAAACCCGTTCTGCCACACGACTCCCTGGGCACGTAACTTAACCTGGCCACAGAACGGGGCTCCTGGCCTTTCCGGTCGCTCGGCTCTGTCTGGTTCCACTAGAAACTCTTGGGAGCCGAAAACGTCCCTTGCTATGCACGCAGTCCTGTGGGCCCCAGGCCTCTAGCGGGTATGAAAATGCCAGCAATGAATATGGAGCATGTGCCCAAGCCACCCCACGTACAAGAGCGCTAACCGGGCAGTAGAAACGGAGACAAGCGAAGGAGACTGAACACAACTCAGCGGCCACCCCTCCGGCGCTCTTTGCAGCACAGCCGGAGAGAACATTCAGCCCTCCCAACGTTTGCCAGGGGTCATCTGAGAGGAGGTTAAAGGCCAAGGGAGCTCCCAGGAGAGGGTTAGAAGCTGGAAGCAGGAGGAGTGGACACTTTGTGTGACTGGGGGGCAGAAAGCCCTGAAATAGCGACCAGAAGGCTCTCGCTGAGGGCGGCAAAGGGCCAAGCACAAGTGCTAGCAGAGAGCAAACCGGGATCTGCTTCATAAACTTGATTCAGGAAACACCCACCCAGAGAGCAACCTGCCTCCCTTACCTGGCCAGGAACCTACTACGCAAGCACCTTTTGGTGAAGCTACTGGAGCAATCCATACAGACCCCAGGGCAAACCCCACTAAGGCTGCCTAGCCAGCCTGCCTGCCCTTGTTCCAGGCTGGGACACAAGCCTGGGCCCCACAGAGCTCACACACATCCAGCTCCTCTGGCTGCCTCCCAGCTCACCTGAATTATCACCTTGGCTGTGGGAGGGGCCCAGCCTGTGAAACAAGCCAGCTATTAGCAGCTGGGGAGGAGTTAACCCTCCAGGTGCTGCATTAGGGGAACAAGTCTAAAGAAGCGACGAGGAGTCCTGTGGCACCTTATAGACTAACTGAAGTGTAGGAGCATAAGCTTTCGTGGGCAAAGACCCACTTCGTCAGATGCATCATAGGTTGCATCAGATGCATCAAAGACCCACTTCGTCAGATGCAAAGTCTAAAGAGCCTTTCTAGCTCAAGGCCACGCTGGTACTGAATCAGTGAGGAAACATCAGTGCTCTGGGGCAGTGTTCCCCGATTTTATTTGGCCCCGGAACCCTTTTAAACTCGAAAGAATTTTGCGGAACCCCTAATAACTGTCTTATCGATGCAGCTGAAAAAGCAGACCACAGGTAAGTAAGGATAATAATCAATAAATGCTAAACAAGGTCATGAGATGTAGATTAATGGATCATCGTCCATTTAGATTGGTCACGGTTACATTTCTAAATACAAGACATCACGCAACTATACGGCCTGCACACTCCCATACAAGCAACTGGTGTGACAGCTGTGACGTAGTGGGGGTACCTGGCTGGTTTCTACGCTGCTGGCTCTGGGGTAACCCCCACTGGCTGCAGTTGGTACCGTGGCCCAGAAGGACAGGCCATGAGTCATTATGCAAAGAAGGTCTCAACCTGTCTGACCAGTCACCCCCCATGGAGAGGAACAAAGGAAGGTGGAATGCTGCCCTGGCTGGGGGCAGGGCTGGAAGAGGAGAGTTAGTTCCTGGCTGGAAAGCAGGGAAGAAGGAACTGGGGAGGGGGCGGGGATCCCCCCATCTCAAGGGGGCACTGAGGCCTCTTAGCCCCAGTTCCTGTAACCAGATTACATCTGTGCTGTGCTGTATCCTGGAGGAGCAATAAACCACCCTCAATTCCACTGGCTGGTGGAGTCTGTTTGTGCCATTTCGGGGTGCAGGAGACGGGGGACCCCCAACGCGCCGTCACAACAGCTGAAATGTCGACTTTGTCCGACGCAGTGCTAGTCGATTGGTATCCAGTCACCCACGGGATCCACGCTGCCTGAGAGCGAGGAGGGGGGTTTACAGTGGTAGAACAGGCGATCGCACCACTGACCGACTGTGCGCGCAGCGCTGAGTAGTGACATTGTCCCCATTCTCTGGCTAAGCTGGCATTACGCAGGGACACGAATCATGGCAAACACACATGGAAATGGTTTGCAATAAAATTCATAAATGCTTAAACATTCATTATTATTATTTTTAAATCATACAATGTTATTGTAATGGAATTTTCTTGCGGGACCCTTGTTTTCAGGATTCCGCGGAACACCATTTGGGAAAGACTGATCTAGAGTATTAGTTACCCTCTCACCTAGGAGCCTGAGCCAAAGTCCAGAATCCCTCTATGCAAGGTGCTGTACAAGCACAGAACAAAGGACAGTCCTGGGCTGCCTCCCAGAGCTGCCTGCTCGGAGCTTCTCGATAACCTATGGGCTGCATCTAGACTGGCAAGTTTTTCCGCAAAAGCAACTGCTTTTGCGGAAAAACTTGCCGGCTGTCTACACTGGCCGCTTGAATTTCCGCAAGAACGCTGGCGATCTCATGTAAGTGAATGCTTTTGCGCAAGAGGGCCAGTGTAGACAACGCAGTATTGTTTTGCGCAAGAGGGCCAGTGTAGACAACGCAGTATTGTTTTGCGCAAGAGGGCCAGTGTAGACAACGCGGTATTGTTTTGCGCAAGAGGGCCAGTGTAGACATCGCGGTATTGTTTTGCGCAAAAAAGCCCCGATCGCGAAAATGGCGAGTGGGGCTTTTTTGTGGAAAAGTGCGTCTAGATTGGCCATGGACGCTTTTCCGGAAAAAGTGCTTTTGCGGAAAAGCGTCCATGCCAATCTAGACGCTCTTTTCCACAAATGCTTTTAATGGAAAAACTTTTCCATTAAAAGCATTTGCGGAAAATCATGCCAGTGTAGACGTAGCCATGGGGTTTGGTTCAGAATTTGGCCCAATTCCAGCGGAAGGGGGATCTTGCTGCTGGCCCTCTGCCTGAAAAGTGCTTTGAGATCCTCAGCTGTTCTGCAGTGTCAGTGCAATGCCCACCCGCTTATAGGTCCCCCCTCACCATCCCGGAGAGACACGTCACCTGGACTACAGCGATGGTCTTGATGAGCGAAGGATCTTTAGATCCAGAATTCAGAACCGGATCCAGGCTGAGAATAGCACAGCCCCCGGTACAGTTACTCAGATCCGGACGGGGGCCAAGGGCGTGTGTGATTTGCCCCGATATGGAGGCAAGGGCAGAGTCTGTCTTTCTGTTCTGTGTGCCCAGCACCTGAGGTACTGAACCATGGCAGCGGCTCCTGGAGGCTACGCCTAATAAATAACACTGCTAATTCTGGCCCCAATCCAGATTTGGACTCACCCCCAAAATAAATTCAAGGGGGAAGGTGTATGATGGACTGGGGGTTGGGACGAACGAGTGCTGAGCGACGGTTAAATTCCCAGACAGACAGAAGAGGGGGATAAAACAGCTGCTACTGAGCCAGTTCAGGTGATCTTGTGGTGAAGAGGCTGTGCTGGGCCTCCAGAGAGCTGGGGGTCAATTCCTGACTCTGCCACAGACACCCTGTGTGGCCTTGGGTCAGTCACTTGTCTACAAGAACAATTCACAGCAGGTTGGGGTGTGAATCCACCCTCCCCCGGCCTGCCCCGGACGAACCGTCGCAGGGGACCCCGCTGACGTGCACTTGCCCTTCATCGGTGCGCTTTGATCTCATCCCCTTTCAAAGAGGGTTAGCGCGAAGCAGCTGCACATTCCAGCCTGCCACAAATTAATTGTTCGTGCAGAGGAGCCCTTCATAGCTCTGTGCCTCAGTTCCCCATTTGTGATCACTCTTCCTCCCCGCTTTTCTCTGGGCCAGGGACTGCCTCTTGCTGTGCATCTGGGCAGCGCCCAGCCCAATGGGGCCCTGGTCTGCACCTCTCCTGGCTCTTAAAGTAACCCTAAAGGGCAAAGCTCAGTGGTCGCCAGGGTGGGCGCAGAATAAGAAGCTGAATAGAGGTGAATCCCTGGGTAAGCAGAGTGCTCCCTTCCCGATCCAGCCCCGCAGAGCCTGTGATGTCAGTGACAGAGTTTCCAGTGGATCCCTGAGACGCTGCTGTGGATTCTTTGGCTTGGATTGGAGGCCTGGAGTCAGAGCAACAATGGAAGACGGGACTGGATTGCAAAGTGCCAGCTGAGGCCAGGCAAAGGGCCCCAACCCCTCTGGGACAGAGAGCGCGGCTCCTCCAGCTAGTGCACGAACCCAACGCCTGGGTAGCGGCCTGCCTGAGAGCAGGCATAAGAACATAAGAACGGCCGTACTGGGTCAGACCAAAGGTCCATCTAGCCCAGTAGCCTGTCTGCCGACAGTGGCCAACACCAGGTGCCCCAGAGAGGGTGGACCAAAGACAATGATCAAGTGATTTGTCTCCTGCCATCCCTCTCCAGCCTCTGACAAACAGAGGCCAAGGACACCATTTCTACCCCCTGGCTAATAGCCTTTTATGGACCTAAGCTCCAGGAAATTATCTAGCTTCTCTTTAAACTCTGTTATACAGGCAGTCCCCGGGTTACGCGGATTCGACTTATGCCCGTGTCCTCCGGGGCAACAAAAGCTGCTCCGCGTCTCCCTGGTCTGCTGGGGAGGAGCTCCCCCAGCAGACCAGGGAGACGCGGAGCAAAGCTGCAGAGGACCCGGGCGGCGGGACCGCGGCGCGTCTGGGCGGTCCCCCCGCCCGGGTCCTCCGTGGCTTTGCTCCGTGTCTCCCTGGTCTGCTGTGCCGGCAGCTGCAACCCAGGAGCTGGCTCAGCGTCTTGCAGGGAATGGGAGCCAAGCTGTGCTGCAGAAATCCACTGGGCTTTCCCCCCAAACGTCCCAGGCCTCTCATGCCCTCCCTCCCGGCTCCCGTTCTGTCCACCACCCCCGCTCACGGGGCAACAGCAGTTCCCTTGTATAGCCCTGTGCCCTGGGATCCTTTCGGCATCCTGGTGAGATCCTGGCATGGTGGAGAGCTGCCCGCATGCCAGGGAAGCTGCGGGATGGAGCGGGGAAGGGATGTTCCAGCCACACAGTGAGTCCGGGGCAGAGCCAGGAACAGACCCCTGGACTTGCAAGGCCGTGGGCACCACTGCCCGAGGCCCCGCCCTGCAAGCACTTGCACGCCTGCCGAAGTGGAAGCATGCGAAGTGCTCCATTGGCTGCAGGGACTGGGCCCCAGGCCTGGAGTCACATGGGCTGCTGCCGTAAGCACCCGAGCAAACGCTGGCAGGCTCAGGGCTCCCCTATGACCAAGTGCAACCCACACACCTAGTGTGGGTCACTGTCCCAGGTAGTGGCCCTTAGACCACTCACAGTGAAAGACAAGAACAAGGGAGCTCTGCAGCCCAAGCGGAGAGCCAGCGGGCTTTTAGCTCACGTGGGAGAGGCTCCACTAAGTTCCAGAGGTCCCAGGTTCAAATCCGCTTGGTGGTAGTTACACAAGCCGCGAGGGAAAGGCTAAAGCACGTTGAATGACAGACTGGACTTTCCTAGCACTAGACAGCAGGAGGTAGCTAGTGGCAAGGCAGCCTTCTCTCCCCATTGCCAGCAAAGCATCACAGGTTCTAGAAACGATATGAATTCTCCTCCCCTACCTCACGCGTTCGGATTCCCCCGTCCCACGCAACCCACCAAGCACCTAGGGATAAGAGGGGAATAAAATCTAGACTCACTTACTCTGTCTGCAGCTTTGTGTCAAGTGGATCTGTCAAAAACAAAACCAGAAGGAAACCAAGTAGGTATCGTGCAGTACGTTAACCTGAGCACAACGAGATTCAGAGCTCTCAAGGGCACGGGAACTGTTCGGCTGGATCTCAGCACGGGTCCAGCGTGCTCAGTCGCCTGTCTCTCCGGGTATGTCTACACTACCCTCCTAGTTTGCACTAGGAGGGTAATGTAGGCATACCGCACTTGCAAATGAAGCCCGGGATTTGAATTTCCCGGGCTTCATTTGCATAAGCGGGGAGCCGCCATTTTTAAAACCCCGCTTGTTTGAACCCCGTGCAGTGCGGCTACACGCGGCACGAACTAGGTAGTTCGGACTAGGATTCCTATTCCGAACGACCGGTACACCTCGTGAAACATGGGGAGAGACCTGCCCTGGAAGAGCAGGGGAGGGAGTGGCTGGTTTGGATCGAGGGGCATCAGCAGAGCTGGGCAGGAGCCCAAAACTGCAATCAGTCGGAGTGCAAAACATGGCAGGCCTGATCCTCTGGGCCCTGCACTTTGCTAGTCAGTTTCGCCACTTCAGAGGTGTCACGGACGGGCGTCAATCTCTGCCAGGCCTGGAGGGTCTCTTGTGAAACTCACTGCACTGGGTACGTGACTGCCAGCCGAGCAGGGCAACGACGACTCAGGGCCTGGCTCTCACTCATTCCTGCTGCTTCTCGGCCACTAAGCTAAGCCTGTCTTGTTGCACCCCTCCCCTCCGCCCCGTTTTGCAAGGACCCCTTAGGAGCAAAGCATCCTGCATTGCCACGAGCAGAACTCCCGACTTACCGGCGCTGGTGCTGGAGCCAGAGTCGGTCAGCGGTGCCTGCCCTGCAGGGGGCGCTGCATCCTGCTCCGGCTGGGCCGGCGAATGGGGCTGAGCGGCAACTCCTGACCTGTGCCTCCGGGGAGGGGCCTGCAGGGCCACTGCCACGCTGGGCTCGGTGCTAGCGCTGCTGACCCCCAGCGTGGCATCCTCCTCGTCGCTGTCGTCGAAATCAAACGCCTCCCCCAGCTCCTCCTCCTCCAGCGAGGTCTCCAGGGGCCCTGGAACCAGCACGTCTCCTGTCGGAAGATGCAAGAATTCGGTGGATGGATGCACTTAGGTTGGGAGGGGTGGGGAAGAAGAAAACATGGTAACTCCAGGCAGCCAAACGACATAGGAAAGCAATGGGCCGTTTCCCCTGGGTACCTGTGCCATGCGGCCCATGGTGTCCATTTGCTACTGCTTTTGTACCCATGCTAACAGGGTGGCTCTCTCCCCTCCACAGCCTGGACCAGATATTACAAGGTTACAAATCTGCTACTGTCTCCATGCGAACAGTATCCCAGAGCCCGATCCATCAGGAGAGCTCCCAGTGCTTTCCAAAGGAGAGCTGTATTTTGTCCCCCATTTACAGACAGGGAAACTGAGGCACGGGAGCGAGGCAGTGTCTTGCCGAGGCAGAGCTGGGGATGGAGAGGTCTGCAGACCAAGACTGACGTGCGTTGACAGAGCTGGGAGGTAAGTCTCAGGTCTGGGGCAACCATAGCAGCAGCAGTTAGGGAGTCCCCTGCTTTGGCTAGGCGGTTTGGTGACCCGGGCCTGGTCCCTGCAACGGCAGGGGGTGCTGAAGGCTACAAAAGGGGTGTCTGAGCAGAGGGGGTATGTCTACACTACAAAGTTAGTTCGAACTAACTTTCATAGGCGCCTAACTAGCGCTCCGTTAGTTCGAATTTAAATCGAACTAGCGGAGCGCTTAGTTCGAACTAGGAAAACCTCATTTTATGAGGATTAAGCCTAGTTCGAATTAGCTAGTTCGAATTAAGGGATGTGTAGCCCCTTAATTCGAACTAGTGGGAGGCTAGCCCTCCCCAGCTTTCCCTGGTGGCCACTCTGGCCAACACCTGGGAAACTCTTCTGCCCCCCTCCCGGCCCCGGACCCCTTAAAGGGGCACGGGCTGGCTACGGTGCCCATGCCAGGTGCAAGCCTGCCAGCACCCAGCCAGCAGACCCTGCACCTGGCACGGATCGAGCCACCCACCCGATGCCCCCCAGCCCTCCCCCTCTTCCCGGGACCAGGCTGGCAGCTCCCGGGAGCTTGCCCGGGACCGCAAGAGGCGGGCACCCACCTGGGCTAGTGCGGACATCGTGGACCTCGTCCATGATCTCCGCACTAGGCACAGGAAAGTGGCCGGCTAGGGAAGGAGAGCTGCCAGCCTGGCCACGCAGGAGCAGGTGTGCAAGAGAATCAAGGGGGTCCACTGAGACCCCCGACCCTGAGCCCTGAGCTTACAATGGCCGTACTGGGTCAGACCAAAGGTCCATCTAGCCCAGTAGCCTGTCTGTCGACAGCGGCCAACCCTAGGGACCCTGGAGGGGATGGATCGAAGACAGTGACCAAGCCATTTGTCTCGTGCCATCCCTCTCCAGCCTTCCACAAACCTTGGCCAGGGACACCACTCCTACCCCCTGGCTAATACCACTCCATGGACCCAGCCTCCATGACTTGATCTCACTTCCCTTTAAACTCTGTTCTAGTTCTAGCCTTCACAGCCTCCTGCAGCAAGGAGTTCCACAGGTTGACTATTTGCTTTGTGAAGAAGAACTTTCTGTTACTAGTTTGAAGCCTGCTACCCATTCCTTTCCTTTGGTGTCCTCTAGTCCTTCTTTATGGGAACCAATGAAGAACAGCGGGAGGAGAAAGGGAGAAATTCAGAGAGAGAAGCAGCACCTCCCCCGCTCACTCCCATTGCCTGGCCTGTCTCTGGCCCGCAGCCCCGAGCGCCCTGGAGAACATGTCTCCAAATGCGGGAACAACTGGCAGAATCGAATCTCAATCTGCTCTTGATTTAGCAGACACGGGCTGGGCGCCAGGACACCAGTGATTAATGTGGTGGAGTAAACACAGCCACCTGCGAGCCTGCGCACTGCCGGACCCGGCTTCTCCTCGGCTGGCTGAGAACAGCCTCTGCCCTGCAGCCGGGCTAAGCCCCCTGCCTGCATGTCCCCTGGGAGGGGGGCACATTCTGCTGCTGTGAGGACTCGGGGGAGGGCCTGCCTCAGGATCGCGACCCAGCCCTTCCTGTGCTGCGGTATTAGCCCGCCAGCTGCTCCCTCTGTCTCCCGTCACCGTATCCTCTCTGCCCCCTCCTTCCATCTCTCTCCCACGCCTCCGTCCTCTGTCTCGCGCGCTGGTGAAGCAAGCGTTATTGCAGAGCGGGAAATGCCAGCCCAGGCTGTGCACATGTGCCCACATTACCAGGCCAGAGCATGGGGGGGCGGGTGTGTGTACACGCACGTGTGAGGCTACTGTTCATGCAATTGGGTAAACCCGAGTCGCTCCCTGGACTTCAGTGGAGCTGTGGGAATTCATTCCAGCTCAGGATGTGGCCATTCGGGGTTTAGGAACTGGTGTGTCAGTGGTTATAGAGCTTGACACAGCCTCTTTGGTCGCCTAACACAGTGTTTCTCAGCCTTTTTTTTTTATAAAGTACCCCTTTTTAAAAAAAACCACGAGTACCCCCATACCTACAGTTTTCAGACACACTTTTTTTTTTTTCTTCCACTGCAACACATTGGTTTAAACAACATAATTGTAACCAGCCAGGCGATTAAATTTTTGGGTGTAAAAAGTACAAAAATAATAAAGTGCTGTAAAACTTCAAACAAAAATTCAGTTTTCTCCAAATTTCAGCTGCGTTGACGTACCCCCCAGACTTCTCTCAAGTACCCCTAAGCGTACTCGTACCACTGGTTGAGAAACACGGCCCTAACATATGCTCGGTGGGAACCCAGCACATTAAACCCATCAGCCCCTCTTTGGAGGGTAAGACCAGAGGAAACGCAGGGATCAAATGATATTGGGAGGACAACCAATGAAAAAATGAAAAAATGGGAGGGGGAGGGAAGATCACAGGAATAGAATCAAAAAATCCCTTTGAAGGCTCTCAGGCTTCCTGTCCTGTGCTACAAAGAACCTCTAACAATCGGCTCTGAGGTATTCTTAATTCTCCTTCACTCGTCTCCATTTCTCCTGCCTGTTTACTGTGCTCGCACGCTGTGTGGCTTGGGCAAAGGGCTCCTATTCATTGTTAGCACTATAACAATATCTGGCAGCACAGCAACAGAGTCTCTGCCCCAAAGAGCTTCCAGTGTAAACACACAGGCTACGTTTAGACTACATCCCTTTTTCGTAAAAGGGATGTAAATTAGACGTATTGCAATTGCTAATGAAGCAGGGATTTAAATCTCCCCCGCTTCATTAGCATAAAAATGGCTGCCGCTTTTTTTCAGCATGGAGCTTTGCCAGAAAAATGCGCCAGTCTAGACGCTGATCTTGCGTAAAATAAAGCCTTTTCCGAAAGATCCCTTATCCCTCTGGGAACAGAAGCCCAGCAAGGTTAAGTGACTTTCCCAGGGTTACACATGGGGTCTAGGGAAGAGCAGGACTTGATTACAGCTCTTCTGAGTCCCAGCCCCGAGCCATCCACCCAGCACATAGAGCTTTATACAGCCAGCCTATGAGAAACTGCCTGCCTGGCAAAGTCTGAGGCAGAGCTCAGCTCAGAGCAAGACAGCTGAAGAGCCAGCCCAGCTCGGTTACGTCCTGCCCTTAGCTCCAGGCATCATTAGGTGCTGCAGTTTTCTATGTGAGGAAAGATGCTTAATGGTTAAGGCTGTAAGAAAGGACTAGGCTCAATTCACAGCTCTGCCACAGACTCTCCATATGACCTTGGGCAAGTCATTTGCTCACTCTGGGTCTCAGTTCCAAATGGGGGAGGAGGGGAATCTCTCTCCTTCCTAGAGCTTATCCCCCTGCTGACTCTTCACTTGTTGGCTACTTGGGATAGGGATGGACTTTTTGTTCTGTGATTGTACAGTACCTTGCGCAATGGGGGCTGGCCCAAGACTGGGCCATTTCGGTGCTATTTTAATACAAATAATAGTAATAACATCCTTCCTTCCTCTCATCCTTCTCTGTCTTGTCCCCTCATACAATCCGCTGTTCGGGGCAGGGCCTGTCTCTTACACTGGGTTCAAGCAGCCCCTAGTGTAATGAGACCCTGAGGCCTTTATGTGCCACTGGAATAGAAATCATATTGATCTCATTGCTTCTTCCTTCTCCGGCGTCACCCTTTGCAGTCTCCTTGCGTCTCCGAGCTGTGGGTAGAGAAGGACGGGCCACTGCGTGGACTGACTGCAGCCTCCGGGACCGGTCCAGGCTGGGTTCCTCTGGCCGGCCAGCTCTGCTTTATAGGTAAGGTGTGTATAGCACAGACCGGACCGGACTGCAGGAAGCGGGTCTGTATGGCTCCCGATCCAATGCTATGAGGGGCAGGCTTCAGAACTGGAGTTCAAGGTGAGCTCTGGCAACTAGATGACCCGGTGGCTAGTGCACCAGCCTGGAACTTGAAAAATCTGAGCTGACGTCCCGGCTCTCCCACAAGGTCCCTATGTGACTCTGGCAAGTCACTTACGTCTCCCTGTGCCTCGGTTTCCCATGTGTAAAATGAACCGTAAGTGCTGAGCAATCCAGCTGCCCATGATGATGCCTATACGGATGCAGAGCTCCTTGGAAACCATGGGCCCCGAAAGTCTGGGGACCGGGAGTTTGGTGGGGATCTCCGCGGCAACAGGTTCACTCAGGTGATGGGCACTTTGGCGGGCCCGGGGGGTCTGAGTGACCACACTGGCATGTGCCCACACAAGTCCTGCACTGACTGACACGGGGTCTTGGCCCCCGGCTCTTAGCGCTGCCAGGGGCTGAGATGCTCTGTGATTCTTTCCCAGTGAATCGTGGGAGACTTTACATAAGAACATAAGAACGGCCGTACTGGGTCAGACCAAAGGTCCATCTAGCCCAGTAGCCTGTCTGCCGACAGTGGCCAGCACCAGGTGCCCCAGAGGGGGTAGACTGAAGACAATGATCAAGCGATTTGTCTCCTGCAATCCTTCTCCAGCCTCTGACAAACAGAGGCTAGGGAAACCATTTCTATCCCCTGGCTAATAGCCTTTTATGGACCTAAGCTCCAGGAAATTATCTAGCTTCTCTTTAAACTCTGTTATAGTCCTAGCCTTTCACAGTCTCCTCTGGCAAGGAGTTCCACAGGTTGACTACACGCTGTGTGAAGAAGAACTTCCTTTTATTAGTTTTAAACCTGCTACCCATTAACTTCATTTGGTGTCCTCTAGTTCTTCTATTATGGGAACTAATAAATAACTTTTCTTTTTCCACCCTCTCCAAACCACTCATGATTTTATAGACCTCTATCATATTCCCCCTCAGTCTCCTCTTTTCTAAACTGAAAAGTCCCAGTCGCTTTAACCGCTCTTCATATGGGACCCGTTCCAAACCCCTAATCATTTTAGTTGCCCTTTTCTGAACCCTTTCCAAGGCCAAAATATCTTTTTTGAGGTGAGGAGACCACATCTGTACACAGTATTCAAGATGTGGGCGTACCATAGTTTTATACAGGGGCAGTAAGATATTCTGGGTCTTATTTTCTATCCCTTTCCTAATAATTCCTAGCATCCTATTTGCCTTTTTGACCGCCGCTGCACTCTGTGTGGAAGTTTTCAGAGAACTGTCCACGATAACGCCAAGATCTCTTTCCTGATTTGTCGTAACCAAATTAGCCCCCATCATACTGTACGTATAGTTGGGGTTATTTTTCCCGATGTGCATTACTTTACACTTATCCACATTAAATTTCATTTGCCATTTTGTTGCCCAATCACTCAGTTTGGTGAGATCTTCTTGGAGTCCCTCACAGTCTGCTTCTGTCTTGACTATTCTGAACAGTTTGGTATCATCCGCAAACTTTACCACCTCACTGCTTACCCCTTTCTCCAGATCATTTATGAATAAGTTGAAAAGGATTGGTCCCAGGACTGACCCTTGGGGGACACCACTAGTTATCCCTCTCCATTCTGAAAATTTACTATTTATTCCTACCCTTTGTTTCCTGTTTTTTAACCAGTTCTCAATCCAAGAAAGGACCTTCCCTCTTATCCCATGGCCTTGTAATTTACACAAGAGCCTTTGGTGAGGGACCTTGTCAAAGGCTTTCTGAAAATCTAAGTATACTATATCTACTGGATCCCCCTTGTCTGCATGTTTGTTAACCCCTTCAAAGAACTCTAACAGATTAGTAAAACATGATTTCCCTTTACAGAAACCATGTTGACTTTTGTCCAACAAATTATGTTCTTCTACATGCCTCATGATTTTATTCTTTACTATTGTTTCGACTAATTTGCCCGGTACTGAAGTTAGACTTACCGGTCTGTACTTGCCAGGATCGCCTCTACAGCCCTTTTTAAATATTGGTGTCACGCTGGCTACCTTCCAGTCATTAGGTACGGAAGCCGATATAAAGAATAGGTTACAAACCACAGATAATAGCTCAGCAATTTCCCATTTGAGTTCTTTTAGAACCCTTGGATGAATGCCATCCGGTCCCGGAGATTTGTTAACATTAAGTTTTTCTGTTTGTTCCAAAACCTCCTCTAATGACACTTCAGTCTGGGACATTTCCTCAGATTCATCACCCACAAAGGACGGTGCAGATTTGGGAATCTCCCTAACGTCCTCAGCCATAAAGACTGAAGCAAAGAAATCATTTAGTTTCTCCGCAATGGCTTTATCGTCCTTGATTGCTCCTTTTATAGCTCGATCATCTAGGGGACCCACAGGTTTTTTAGCAGGCTTCCTGCTTCTAATTTACTTAAAAACATTTTGTTATTTCTTTTTGAGTTTTTGGCTAGCTGTTCCTCAAAATCTTTTTTTGCTTTTCTTCTTACATTTTTACACTTGATTTGACAGTGTTTATGTTCCTTTCTATTTATCTCACTAGGAATGGACTTCCACTTCTTAAAAGATGCCTTTTTGTCCTTCACTGCTTCTTTTACATGGTGGTTAAGCCATGGTGACTCTTTTTTAGGTCTCTTGATATGTTTTTTAATTTGGGGTATACATTTAAGTTGGGCTTCTATTATGGTGTCTTTAAAAAGTTTCCATGCAGCTTGCAGGGATTTGGCTCTAGTCATTGTGCCTTTTAATTTCCGTTTAACTAACCTCATTTTTGTGTAATTCCCCTTTTTGAAATTAAATGCCAGAGTGCTGGACTGCTGAGGTGTTCTTCCCACCATAGGAATGTTAAATGTTATTATATTATGGTCACTATTCTCCAGCGGTCCTGTAACGGTTATCTCCTGGACCTGATCTTGCGCTCCACTCGGGACTAAATCGAGAATTGCCTCTCCCCTTGTGGGTTCCTGTACCAGCTGCTCCAAGAAGCAGTCATTTAAGCCATTGAGAAATTTTCTCTCTGCTTCTCTTCCTGAGGTGACACGTATCCAGTCAATATGGAGATAATTAAAATCCCCCATTATTATAGAGTTCTTTATTTTGGTAGCCTTTCTAATCTCCCTCCGCATTTCAATATCAGTATCGTTGTTCTGGTCAGGTGGTCGGCAATATATCCCTACTGCTAAATTCTTATTATTGGAGCATGGAATTACTATCCATAGCGATTCTATGGAACATGTTGATTCATTTAATATTTTTATTTCATGTGATTCTACATTATCTTTCACATACAGTGCCACTCCGCCACCCACCCGGCCTGCTCTATCCTTCCGATATATTTTATATCCCCGTATGATTGTGTCCCACAGATTTTCCTCATTCCACCAGGTTTCTGTGATGCCTATTATGTCAATCTCTTCCTTTAATACGAGGTACTCTAGTTCACCCATCTTATTAGTCAGACTCCTAGCATTTGTGTAGAAGCACTTTAAAAATTTGCCACTGCTTATTTGTCTGCCCTTCCCTGACGCATTGGATTCCTTTATATGCGGTTGGTTGACTTTGTCCTTCTGGGCACTGGAGGGATCGTGGGGAGGGAGCAGAGACACTGTCAGGGTGACTCTCCTCCCTGACCATCTGCTTGGCACCTTGTCGTGGCCCTCACACCATGCAACATGCGCGCAAGCGAGCTGCAGGGTCCGAGCTGGCTGTGCTTTACAGTCAAGCTGCCGGGTGAAGCAGGTCCAGGCCGCCTGACTTTTCTGTCTTCCCTCCCCTGCTACAGGAGATAAATCAGGCACCGCCTCCCTGCATCGCCCTGGCCTGCCCTTTGGCAAGAGGGCCACACACAGCATGGCTGACAAGGGTGAAGTGGGATGAACAGGATCATGCACCGCCAATGCGGGTCGACTACCGGGGGTCCTGCTGCCGCCTGTGCCTCGGAGTCCTGAGGAACAAATGGAACTCCTCGCCGGGTGATGGGATGGCTGGTGGCTCGTGGAGAGCACTGACAGCCCTACACCCCAAGGGGCTGCTCTGCCCCATGAATGCCTGGATGCCGAAGGGAAACAGAGGCTGCTCATCACAAGCCGCTCTGTCTGCGGTTCTCATTTATTCCTGCGATCGCAAAGCCCCCCTAGAGATGCCGACCAGGGTGCCCTTGTGTCAGGCGCTATGCACACACGTAGCGCAACGGGAGCTCCGGCCCCACGAGCTCAGCCCGCGAGGGGACCAGTCCCGATTGGTCTCATTTCCTAACGAGGAATACAAATGCTTGAAGGGAGAGGGCTGGGTTTCCAGTACCTGCGGCGGGGCTTCGTGGTGGGCTGGAGGAAGCCATCTCTTCAGGGGTCCTGACGCCTCACCTGGCACCTTCCCAGCTGCTCTCCTGGGAACGGAAAGAGAGAAAATCTGTTGGGAGGAGAATCCTGGCTCTGTTTATACCACGGGCGGAGGGTGGAATAAATCACTGAGTTCTCTAGCACCTCGCAGGGCTCTGCTGCTCATAATGACAGCTCCCCACGCCCTGTGAAGGTGAAGGGGAAACAGGGCCACAGAGATGAGCCCCCTAGTTTTGAGAGGAACTCGAGCCAGGAGTGACTTGCTCCAGATCGCACAGCTAGCAAGGCATACGGTAGCATCCAGAGGCTGCCCTGACCCACTGTGGTAAAGCATGGGTCAGAGCCTGGGGGCTCCCAATTCCCTCCTCCACCCACTAGACAACACTCCCCCGCAGGCACTTTGCAGCTACAGAGGACTCAGAGTTTCCGGGGGGAAGGGGAGCAGAGTAGGAGCTCAAAGTGGCAGGAGGGGTTCAAACACCAGCAGCGCTGCTCCAGGATGGAGCAAAACCTGCTAGCAACAATGTTGCTGGTAGCTAGTGAGGAAAAAGAGAGAGAGAGAGACCACCCTGTCCCCTCCCGTAGAGATGGGGAAATTGTGTTTACTTTGTCCTTGGTTTAGTGGCAGGTGGTCACATCCTATTGTCTCTGTTCACTGGCTGGAGGAATGTGACAAGCCTATCATCAGAAAATCAAGTGCAAATGTTTGTGGAAAATGCATTTAACATACTCTTTCTGTAAATGTGGAGGGGGACATACGTGATGTGGAGGGGGATGGAGACTGTAGTGGGGCGCTATTTGAAAACATGGCGCCCGCCCACTTCTAACAGCCCCTCCGCCCTTGTGGGAGGGATGACTGGACCCATGTTCAACTGATCACTGGGGACACATTAGGACTAAGGGATCAGGGGGTGCAGCTCACGGGGTCAAAACGAGGGAACCGGATGGGGGCACAGAGCAAAATGCAAAGACCGGCCGCCGGCACAACGCCCCACGGGGGAACCTTTTCCTTTCCTGCTGGGGAGAAATGCCCTGCTAGAACTGCCGACTGGCCAAGGCTGCAGCCATCCAGCTGCCCCTGCCGTGGGAAACATGCTCCCTCAATCTGCAGATTTTCAGAAAGAGGAGGCCTCAAAACGCCCCCCAACTCGAGCAACCAAGAGCTGCACTCAGCCCCCAGGCTTAAAGCGCAGACACACATCTGTGCCTTGGGGATTTCAATCCCCAGAGCATGCAGGGGAAACCTGCCCGCCACCCCCAGGTCTGCAGCCGGGCTGCGCACAGCGAGTTCAAACAGCAGCCCTGCCTGTTTGCACAGTGGGTTTCCTCTGGCCAATCCCCGGACAGGCAGGGCCTCCGTTCCAAAGGGCAGGCGAGGGGCAGTACCTGGCACTGAACAGGCCAGTGGATTGAAAGCAGAGCGGGTCCCAAGCCAGGCGGGGATCCAAGCTTCCCCTATATTTGGAGGGAGCTCGGACGCACTGGTTTGGCTTGGACTCTTAGGCTATGTCTACACTGCAATGGAAAACCTGCAGCCGGCCCGAGGCAGACAATGGGCGTGTGGGGCCCGGGCTGTTACTTTGCGGTGTGCTCAGGGGCTGAGGCTTAAACTCAGACCCTCCAGCTGGACCCCCAACACGTCCAGAGCAATTAAACAGCCCTGCGAGTCCGAGCCAGCCGCGCGGTATCAACTGTAGCGCAGACCTGCCCTTATCAGTGTTCCCTGCCAGCTGGGTGCTTGTGCGGCCACCCAAGAGAGATCCCATTGCCACCCAGCTGATGACCAGAGCGCCCACAGCCGCATGTTGTGTGTCTCCTGGTGGTGCACACTGCTTTACGCGCACCGTGGCGGGTGCCAATGTATGGAAAACACGGACAGAAAAGTGCACAGGAACATAGACCCTTAAGAGGTGGATCCCGCCCCAGAGCAAGAGCAAGGCTTCTGCAGGAATCACGCAACGGGCAGCCAGACTAAAGAGAGGAACGTGGAACCGCTTCAGAACTAAGCTGGGGAGGAATTAAAACCTTCAGCCTCATTTCCTCCTGGAGGCGGAAACACGTGTCTAAAGCCAGCGGAGTCAAAAGGGCAGCAGCCAGCTGCCACAGGTGTGTCCTGTACGACCAGGCTGCATCTGCACGGCGACTGCATTTCTCTGCCAGAAGAACAGACACGGGAAGAGCGCAGCCCTGCTTGGGATAGGCCAGGCAAGAGTCAACGGGCTCGTTTCCTCTTGGGTAGCGCTGTCCGCCCCACTCCACCCAGCTGTCCCAGGCAGACAGTCCCACGTGAACAGGGCAGAGCTGTGTGTGGCGCCCGGACCTGGCTGGGGACTGCTCGGCCAGGCCTGCCTCCCGCCCTCCAGCGGCAGCTTGGATAGAAAGAGGTGCCCGGGCAGGGCTGTGGGAGCGGCGCAGGGCAGGACTGAGGAGCCTAGGAGGAAAGGCTGCTGACTCCGGCCACGAGGGGGAGGATTGGAAGTGGGGCATGAGGAGACTGCAGAGCCTGCCGAGGAGCTGTGGGCAGGACGGGCCGGGAGAGGAGCCCCTCATCGAGAGAGGGAGGGTGCTGGGAAAACAAGGGCCCTGTAGGGCGAGGAATAAGCAAACTCTCAGAGATGTGTATCCCTCACGGTGCTGAAGCCTCAAGCCCCGCGGAGCACTTCCCCTCGCCGGACCGGGCCTGGCTCTCAAGAGATCCCCCCACAAGATTCACCCAGCAGGCCCAGCGCAGGCTCCACTCGGCTGGCGGCTGAGTCTGAGTTTCCTCCCTGCCTCGTGTCAGGGCCCCCACGCGGCTACGCGATCCATGACGGACACACTGCCTGGGCCTCTGAGACCATCCCTGGCCACCCGGTGAGAGCAAGCCGAGTGCCTGGGCAGGGAGCCGGCAGCTGCATCCGCCCTGATCCCGGCACCAGATTCATGCACAATTTAGTCTCTCTCTTTTGGTTGAACTCAATGCTGGGGAAAGGCGCACGGGAGACCCAATGTCCCTGTTGGCTGTGGCACAAGTACCCCCGGCACCGAGGGCTTCCCGGACGCACACAGCAATGTCCTGCTAGCGCCACTTTATCCAGTCGGCCTGGCCCACTCGGCCTTTGGCCGCTCTGCAGCAGTGGCCCACGGGTCTGCTGAGAGGGTCATGTAAACGCCACGGCAACAGGGCAACATCTTGTGCCCTCTGTCCCTCCCCAAGCCTGGGCTTCACGCAGGCAGCTTTGCAGAGAAGAGGGAGCATGGACACAAATTAAAATCGGGGCTTAATTTTGGCTGGAGGTTGGCCAGAGCTGAGCCCAGGCACCTCGGGGGCTGGCAGTTCATGGTCCCAGCACCTCCGGGCCTGACAACTCAAAACCCAGCACGTCGGGGGCTGGCAGTTCATGGCCCTAGCACCTCTGGGCCTGGCAGTTCATAATCCCAGCACCTCCGGGCCTGGCAGTTCATGGCACCGGCACCTCTGGGCCTGGCAGTTCATGGCACCAGCACCTCTGGGCCTGGAAGCTCAGAACCCAAGCACCTCCGGGCCTGGCAGTTCATGGCACCGGCACCTCTGGGCCTGGCAGTTCATGGTCCCAGCACCTCCGGGCCTGGCAGTTCATGGCACCAGCACCTCCGGGCCTGGCAGTTCATGATCCCAGCATGGCACCGGCACCTCTGGGCCTGGCAGTTCATGGCACCGGCACCTCCGGGCCTGGCAGTTCATGATCCCAGCACCTCCGGGCCTGGCAGTTCATGGCGCCAGCACCTCCGGGCCTGGCAGTTCATGGCGCCAGCACCTGTAGGGCTTGGCTCATCAGCTATGAAAATTTTTAAAAGACCCACCTGCCTCTTTCATTACAAATTGTGCCCTGATGAAAACCAGTTAGCCGTGACAGGCACAAGATTTGAACCCTGAACCCCAGCACCTGCCTCTGACCACTACCCCACATGCTCAGCACAGAGCAGGACTCTTTCAGGTGCAGGAGGGCGGTGAGGTACAATGGCCCTCATAGCAACACGCACCAAGCTCTCTCCCCCACCCCTGGAAACCATGCCACTGACTTCAGTAGACTCTGGATCGGGCCCTTCTGTAGGGCACTACTTTACATGACATTCGTGGGACACAGACGGCTTGCAATCTAGTCAGTACCAAGAAAAGTTTGGCAGGAGTTTCGGGTGACACGTTTGGCTCACCGTCTCCCATCCCGGCCAACAGTGACTGTCACATTTTCCTGGTTTTTTCAGCGTTTTTCTCTCCTCCTTGCTGTGTGAAAGGCCCACACAATAACTCTCTGACTGTACCTGGCAAACAGCGGACAATACACAGGGCGCTGGCAGATCCCACAGGCTTTGTTTGCCACCAGGCACTAACACAATTCCAGGCAAAAGAACCACGAGAATGCTGCTGCTGCCAGACCCTCCGCGTCAGGGTGTGGCTACGTGTCAAGCAGCATGTGTACATTTGGTCAGCGCTAAGGGGGGGGCAGACCTCCTCGAGGGGGAAACTACACCGCCAGTTTGATGTGTGGGCGAACCCCTCGCCTCACTTGGCACGAGCTGCCACACTGCAAAATAACACTCAGGCTGCGCAGAGCGGCCGCACAGGCCACGGATGAGTTGGCCTCTCCCCGCCCCCCCTTGGACCAGCCAACAAGCATCAACTGTGGTGGGTGGTGGATGGGACTTGAGTTGGGGGCAACACACGAGTTCTAACTAGGGCTCCCTGCAGGGAAAGCTTAGAGGCACTCAGCCCCCCTTTTAAGCAGTATTATTGCCCCCATTTTACAGACAGGGAAACTGAGGCACAGAGAGACACCCTCCTCCCCCAATTGCCCAGGATCATGGAGAAAACAGAACCAAGGAGTCTTGACTCCTAGTCCCAGGTCTCTACTGAGACCATTTCTAAATCAGCCCTATGAGGCGGCTGTGCTATTTCAACGTATAATCCTGCAGGAGAAGAACTCTGTTAGGGCATGTCTACACTACCCCGCTAGTTCGAACTAGCGGGGGTAATGTAGTCATCTGCAGTTGCAAATGAAGCCCGGGATTTGAATTTCCTGGGCTTCATTTGCATGAAGCCGGCCGGCACCATTTTTAAATGCCGGCTAGTTCGAACCCCGTGCCGCGCGCCTACACACGCGGCACGGAGTACCTAGTTCAGATTAGGCTTCCTAATCCGAACTAGCTGTACTCCTCGTTCCACCCAGCGGAGCAGCTTTTCTCGCCGCGGCTTTGCTCCGCGTCTCCCTGGTCTGCTAGGGGGGCAGCAGACCAGGGGGGGCCCCCCCAGCAGACCAGGAGCAAAGGGAGGAGGTAGGAGCGGGTTCCACGAGGAGTACAGCTAGTTCTGATTAGAAGCCTAATCCGATCTAGCTACTCCGTGCCGCGTGTAGCCACGTGGCACGGGGTTCGAACTAGCTGGCATTTAAAAATGGCGCCGGCCGGCTTCATGCAAATGAAGCCCGGGAAATTCAAATCCCGGGCTTCATTTGCAACTGCGGATGACTACATTACCCCCGCTAGTTCGAACTAGCGGGGTAGTGTAGACATGCCCTAACAGACTAGCAGACCCTGTCCGTTCACACCGGAGTGCATAGTGAAAAGGGGATCCCCAACGTTGGGGATCGGCAGAGCTGCAGCCAGCAGTGATCTGAAGAACTGGAGAAGGAAATCATTCAACAGGGACATTTCCAAATAACTCTCGTGCTGCGGGGCACACGTGGGGGCTGGAATTTTCAGACCATCCGAGCTCCCCCAAACAGGGGCAGATTTTCAAATGCACTCAGCCCGCAGAGGCCGGAAGAACCACGGGAACGGCTGGGCGCACGGCTAAGCGTTGTCGCACACCTAGTGCCAAGGAGCCGGAAGCCACATTCCATGCGGACAGATCACTCTACAGTCGCCCAGACCAGACTGCCCTTTGGAACAGCTGGTGTTTGCCTCTGCCCATCTAACCCAGTATGTCCCGAAGCTCCCACGTGAGGTCAAACCAGGTTTTCTGCAGCCTCACCGGGTCTATTCAGCCGCCAGTCTGACGTTTCACCCCGTGTGTTGAGACAGAGCTCCCCTGAGTGACGGAAAGTCCTGCTGTGACCCCAGCTCCCTCCTGGCCTCCAATTTCTACTGCTGCGGATGCATGCCGAGGGTCTGGAAGGCAGGCCGCAGAGCCACTGGGAAGAATGTTCTGCAGGCGCTGGGTGTCGGAGGGTTTTGCAATTGCCGTGCACGGCTGCACAAACTGTTTGAGCGCGGCTCACTCGCTTGAGCCAATGACACCAGCCCGAGAGAATGCAGCCGGAGCTGGTTTGGTAGCTATGGTGACTGCGTTTGTCTGCAGAAGATCTAACACAAGGAGGGAGGAGAAATCTAGCAGAGAAATCAGCTGGCTCCCTCTGGCTCAGAGCTTTACAAGTGTGAGAGAACCCTTTCCCTTCCAGCAGATCATTTCTATACAAGTATAGAACAAGTTAATAATAGGACAATCGGGTATCTGTCCACAACAGGACTTAATAATTGCAATACGATCTAGTGCAGTGTTTCTCAAACTGTTCCGCAAGACATCTCCAGGGGCTCCGCGAGGCTGACAAACAGGAAACATCGATAGGTACAACACATACAATCAGTGGACCACTGGGGCGCCATATAAATTTTTTTGCATGTAAAGGGCTCCGGAGCCCAAAACGTTTCAGAACCGCTGATCTAGTGCAATGGTTCTCAGACTTATTTGATCATTTCCCCTCTGCCCCAACTTTGCCTCGGTAGCAGTTTACATTCTCCCTTCTGTCCCTCCCAAACAAGTACAGTAAACTTCCAATAATCCGGCACCTTTAGGACCCAGGGGGTGCCAGATTATCACCTATGCTGGACTATCAGAAGGGGGGGCTATGAGGAGTCTGGGGTGGAATGGGAGGGATGCGCCCCTCGGCGCTGAGGGACCAACCTGGCAGCACCCCAGCTGCTCTGCTCCAGATTTCCCCAAGTCAGCTGCTGCTGAAACTGACCGGTGGCTGACTCCAGGAAGCTCGGGGCAGAGCAGCTGGGGTGCTGTCGGGTTGGCAGCACTACGGGACCAACCCGGCAGCACCCCAGCTGCTCTGCCCCAGGCATCCCCAACTCAGCCGCTGCTGAAACTGACCAGCGGCTGACTCGGGGAAACCGGGGGCAGAGCAGTTCTGCCCCCAGCTTCCCCGAGTCAGCCGCTGGTCAGTTTCAGCAGCAGTTTCAGAATCAGGGAAGCCGGAGGCAAAGCAGCTCCAATTGTCCGGCTGCCCAGAGCACTTCCAGGTTCCAGATGGTGCCGGACCATCAGGAGTGCCGAACCATTGGATGCCGGACCACTGGAGTTTTACTGTACATAGAAATCACAGAACACTAGAACTGGCAGGGACCTCAAGAGGTCATCAGGTCCAGTACCCTGTCCTCACGGCAGGACCAAGCACCACAGATCATCTCTGATAGATGTCTATCTAACCTGCTCTTAAATACCTCCAATGATGGAGGTTCCACAACCTCCCTGGGCAATTTATTCCAGCGTTTAACCACCCTGACAGGTAAAAAGTTTTTCCTAATGTCCAACCTAAACCTCCCTTGCTGCAGTTTCAGCCCATTGCTCTTGTCCTGTCCTCAAAGACCAAGGAGAACAATTTGTCTCCCTCCTCGTTGTGACACCCTTTTAGAAACTGGATACCAGCCTAAGCAGCAGTGCAGATTCACAGTAAGGCAGAAGTTTCAGTTTCTGTATTTTTCACTTCAGTTGTTTGGGGTAGTTCAACTCAATGATCTATGACAGCAAGCGCGAAAGCAAAACAGCAACTGTGGTCCATGCCTACAGTTTGATGCAGCCCTCACGTCATAGCAAACGGATTAACGTACAGTTGGCAATGACTTTACATAAAGCTCTGCAAACCTAACGGAAAGCTGGCCTGCCAGATAGGGCACTGGGCCTGGGGACAGGAGCTGTGTCCTATTCCCAGTTCTGCACAGATCTATGACTCTATGGCAGGAATACCAGACACATGTGGTATGGTGACACAGTGGTATCCTGTAGGGACATTAGATTGTGTGTAATTGAATAGTCGTGTAACCGCATGAAATCTAGTTCCACGACTAGTCAATACTCCCCGGGGGTGAGGTCAGCAGCCAGCGTGCTCCTGGCCCCACTTCTGCGGAGCCCCCCTGCTACCTCGCACTGCTGCTTCTCTATCACACGCAGCAGCTGGGGTGGCAGGCGGAGGCAGTCTGTGAGGGGAGCCAGTTTCAAAACCAGCTCCCTGCCCAGACTGGCTGGCAGCAGCCCCTGTCCGTGGGAGGCCTGAGTTCCCCACGGACAGAGGCTGCTCAGTGGGATGTGGAGCAGCCCCTGTCCGTGGGGAGCTTGGACCCCTTGCGGACAGAGGCTGCTTTGCAGCAACCTCCCCTCCTCTCCCTCCCCCCACCCCGCATGCTGCTGTCTCTGATAGAGGAAGCAGTGCGGGGGAGGGACATGCGGCACCGTGGAGCTGGTGTTGGGGGAACCGTCTTTTAAGTCGGCTCCCTCCACACTGCTTCCTGCCTGCCATCCCCCAGCTCAGTAGGAGTCACAAAGAGGGTGAGGGGGAGCTGACCGGTGCCCATGAACAGCTGGCTTAAAAGCCGGCTCCCCAAATATTGGCTCCAGCCTGCTCCCTCGCCCCCCACACTGCTGCTTCTCTATCAGAGGCAGCAGCGCAGAGGTGAGAGGGGGCAGGCGGATCCGGTGCACGTGGGGAGCCAGCTTTAAAGCCAGCTCTTCATGGGCACCGGCTCCTGTTTCCTCCCCGCTTGCTGCCTCTGATACAGAGGCAGCAAAGTGTGTGGGGGGGGGAATGTGTGTAGTTGACAAGATTAACCGATAAACCTAGGCACATTGGTTAATCGTATAGACCACTACATATAGTCCCTAATATAGTGAGTGACACACCATTCAAGCTGATTTCCATGACCTGGCTAGATGAGTCGGTTTGCTGCAGATAGCTGGATGAATCCATTTGGTGGACAGACTGGTACCTCATCAGCACCATTGCAATGAATAATATTTAGCACTTCTGTGGCATCTCCTAATATGTTACAGGCATTAATTAAGTCTCCTAATCTATTCCCTGTGTGGTGGGTAAGGATCATAACTCTCCAGAGCAAGGACTGTTTCTTTGCTTGTGTTTCTATAGTTTCTGGCACAATGGGGCCCCGACACGAAGGGCTACTAAGAACACAAATGAACAATTATTATCACTGCACAGGAAGATAAAGCCAGTGTCTCTGAAAAAGATATCTAGGATCCCGCTGGATAAATCAATTCAAACATCTAATGCACAGCGAGAAGGTGTCGGAGGTGGGGGTGCATTAATAAAGCATATGCTAATGATCATTACATACATTTTTTTTAGTGCTGTCTAGATGAATGAGCACAGAATGGGTGAAGACTTAGGCTAGTAACTTCACTTTTCTACTAGGGATGTAATAGTGCAGTCGATTAACTGATTAACAAAAGCTTATAAGTTAGTGCTATAGACTACATGTATTTCCCCCTTCCCCCCCCCAGTAAATTTTTAGCAGCCCAGCTCAGTTCTGGCTTACACTGGGTCCGGGACCTACCCCCACTGCGGCTCTGTATTTAAAGCGTATTAGGAGCCGGGTGGGCAGGCAGCCCGGCTCAGTTCCAATTTGCGCCGGGTCCAGGAGCTCAAACTCTCCCCCCGCAACAGACAAGGGCTGCTGCCAACCCTGCACTGCTGCCTCTTTATCAGAGGCAGCAGCACAGGGCGACAGGCATCCGGTCCACAAGAGAAGCTGGTTTTTAAACTGTCTCCCTTTGCGGACTAGCTCCTGCCTGGTACCCCGTGCTGCTGCTGGCCCTGCCCCCAGGGACTGTAGAATAGTCGACTCTCCAATAAGAATTCACAAGGTTACTCGACTATTCAATTACCTGATATTTAACATCCCTACTCTCTACCTGGCTTTCCCCATCAGCAAAGTAGAGACAATCATTCTTCCCTACCGTAGCACAAGGCAGGGAGATGGAAAATGGTCGCTGATTTTTCGGATGCTGAGTTTGAAACCCCTTGAGGCTAATTTGCAGAGCTGCAGAGCCCCTGCAGTTCCCACAGATGGCAGCTGGGTTGAGGGAGGTCCAGCAGTTTGGAGAATAGAACTCCTAAGTTGGGCTTCCAAAAAACGAAAAGCCCAAAATCAAAGGCCACAATTTGGCCTTGCTGTCTAAACAGTAAATATGTAAAGCACGGGCGGGTGCTAAGCATTGTTGTTTAGACTCAAGGTTGGTCACTTCCTGTCAGAAATACCAAAGAAATAGAAGAGAGCAGCTGAAAAGACAGGATCCGGGACCTCCCCCTGCTGCGGCTCTGCATTTCAAGTGTATTAGGAGCCAGGTGGGCAGACAGCCTGGCTGAGTTCCCGCTCGCACCTAGACTGGGACTGCTGCCACCCTGAGCACGGGGCAACAGGCAGCCGGTCCTCAAAGGGAGCTGGTTTTTTAACTGGCTCCCCTTGCGGACCAGCTCCCATCTGGCATCCCGCCTGCTGTCTCTGATACAGAGGCGGAAGCGCGGAGTGGCAGGGGATCCTCAGGAGTGGGGCTGGAGCGCACAGGCTGCCGGGCCCTGCCCCCAGAAACTATAGACTAGTCAACTAACCAATAAGAATTCATGAGGTTAATCGACTATTCAATTAACCGATATTTAACATCCCTAGTGCAGTGGTTCCAGCTCTCGCGTGGAATACCAAAGACTTTCCCTGCCACACACTTACTTTATGACCTTGGGCAGGTCACACAGCATCTTGCCATCTGTGGCTATGTCTACACTGCAAGGTTTTGGCGCAAAACCCTGCGGAGCGTCCACACCTCAAATGGGTTTTTGTGCAAGTAAATCGACAGTAAAATGGCAGAACAGAGCGCTTTTTCCAGTGTAGGTAAACCTCCTTTCATGAGGCATAACTCCTTTTGCGGAAGAGTTCTTTCACAAAAAGGAAAGTGTGGACACTCCACAGGGGTTTCTTGCACAAGAAACCTCTATGGGAAAAAGCACAGGTGCTCTGATGGCTATTCTACGAACGGCCATCAGAGCTTTCTTGTGCAAGAGCGTCCGTGCAGTGTGGACGTGCTCTTGCGCAAAAGCACATCGCTTTTGCAATGTGTTCTGAGGTGTGGACGTGCTCTTGTGCAAAAGCACATCACTTTTGCAATGTGTTTTGAGGTGTGGACGTGCTCTTGTGCAAAAGCACATCACTTTTGCAATGTGTTTTGAGGTGTGGACGTGCTCTTGCGCAAAAGCACATCACTTTTGCAATGCGCTTTGAGGTGTGGACGTGCTCCTGAGCAAAAGGCTTCTTGCGCAAGAAGCCGGTAGTGTAGACATAGCCTGGGGGAGTTGGGAGGATAAATGCATTAAAAAGGATAAAGTGCTACGGGGAAGGGGCTGTACCCTAAGACAGAAACAAAAGTGTTCACCTTTCAGGTGGGGGGGGGGGGCTCAGCTGTCAGGAATTTAGACAGGACAGGACGCAGTGACCTTAAACATCAAGTTATTTGTCTCTTGGATGGGTAGGTAGGAGACATCCCCTTCCAGAAGAACGTGTTGTATGGTCCATCGAGCAACAAGCACCACTGATGGAGGATGGACAGAGAAGTAGACAATACACAGGTATTACCTCAATGGGGCAGGGGCATTACCTGGTCCCTGAGGACTGAGGGGTGACGCTCCCCTCTGATACGTTGTATGAATAATGGCGGCTTCCCAGACAGAGGGGAGAGGCGAGCAGGGCCATAGGCGTGGAGGGGTGAGGCGATGCTCTTTCCTACACGCACGAGCCTGCCTAGCATTACGGTTACATGGGGCCAGATCCCCTCGCGGGTGCAAAGCAACTGACGCCCGCTGTGGAGCGAGCTGCAGGACTCTGGGAGCTCAGCCCTGGCCAAATGTGTGTTGCTTCTGCCAAATCAGCATGCCAGCTGTCAGCAAGCGGCAACGCACTGGGAAGCCTAAAGAAGGTAATGAACGCTGACAGGCCAAGAGACTGTAAACAGCCGAGTGGGATACAACGCGCAGCGTTCAGACCCTAGTATTCGGATCAGAGCCTGGGCGTTCAAGCTGTTGTAATAATTGGGCTGCTCCCTACTTGTGAGCCCAACTGTGGGAAAGAGGGTAAAAGTGTGAAAAGTGTCACAGCGGATGAGCATCGAGGGGGAAAGGTGCAAAAGGGAGACGGGGCGGGCTGGGTTAGTCCAGAGAAAGGGGCCTGTGAGGTCACTCAAGGACTGTGCAAAGATCGTGCCTGGTAAACAAGCCTGGGAGGGAAAAATCAGCGAACGCAAATTGGTGTGTGAGAAATTCGGCCTAATTAGTGGACAAAGTGAGGGGATGGGCTGCTCCACCCAACGTGCCTTTGGCTACCGACAGATCCTGTTTCCTCAAAGGACAAGACACAGCTCTCAGCTAGCTCCTCTTTTCCCCACAGGGACCCTTTTTGGGGTCAGGGGAGGGGGGACACTGAAAAATCAGTCGGGCACCACATAAAAGTGAGAAGCAAAGCAAAGAAACTCCCCCATTCCTCTTGCAGACCAGAGCTAAGCCGAGGGGGCCAAGCGAGTAGATTTTGTGGGAGCCCCTAGGCTTTGGGGTGGGGCCAAAAATGAGGGGTTCAGTGAGTGGGAGAGGCCTGCCAGGAAGTGGGCTTCAAGTGTGGGGTCTGGGCAGGAGGCAGAGTACGGGAGTGGGTTGGAGGGACCAGACCGGGGGGGGGGGGTGCAGGAGCAGAGTGGGGATGTGGGGTCTGGGCGGGAGGGGGTGCAAGAGCGGGGTGCAGCAGCAAAGTGGGGGTGGGGGTGAGGGCAGGGTGGGGCTGCAGGAGTGGGGTGGAGAGAGGAGGGCTGGGTGGGAGATATGGTGCAGAAGCAGGTGGGAGTGATGGGTCTGGGCAGAGTCCCGGCTTGCTCGCCTCCAGCCCAGGAGGCTCGGGGCTGTCCCCCGCCCCCCACAGAGGGGAGCTGGCACTGGCATTCCAGTCCCACGGGCAGGCAAGAGGGAGCTGCAAGGCTGGAGCGCCAGTGTCGGCTTCCCAATGCCGGGAGAGGGGGAAGCCCCCAGCATCTGGGGATGGATCCAGGCAATCCAGAGGCCAAATCTAGCCCCAGGACATCGGTTCCCCACCTCCAAAAAGCTGGCGAACGAGTTATTTCATCTAAAAACTCTCTGCGGCGAAGGGCAATGGGGCCTTACATTTCAAATACATTCACTGGTTCCTTATCCCCACAACAGGTTTAAAAGAGGTTCCGTGGGGTGTTCGCTCTGGCACTAAGCAGGAGCCCTCCGTGTACGAGGCCCCGAAACTTGTTTAAAACTGTTCAGTGTTGAACAGTTTCACTCATATGAACACCTGCGACAGGCCCCTTTATTCCATGGAAATGAAAACAACCAAGTTCTTCTGTGGAGAAGGGGAGACTGGAATCCCAGCCCCCTCTGGAGATAGCACAGGGAAATCACTGCATGCTAATGTAAATACATGCTAGATAAGAAGTATAGCGTGCAGCTGCCCAACCGGATTCACGCACAAACATGAATACAGCCGGACGCTCTAAGTGAAGTACCGGTCTTGGGCCGGCCCTTTGCACAGAAATCAATTTCCCCCTGAGTGGAGAAGTTTTCCAATTCTGAAGGAGCAAGGAGTGTCTGGAAGCAGATGAGCGAATCAACTGGAACAGTTTAATTGCCAAAGGAACTGGAGCTGCAGGACTCTGAAGCTGCCGTGTTTGCAAGGAGGAGGGGAGGCGGATGCCAGCGAGACTGAAATATGTGTTGGAAGGGGAGGAAAGGAGAAAGCTGGGAGGAATCAGAAGGGTTGTGCTGGAACAGGTGGGGAAGAAATTCATGTTCCCGAGCAACGGGTGAAGCCTGCAGAGCAGCCTGGCGCCTTCGTTGCATCTGCAGGCGGCAGCCGGAGACTGGGAAAAGCACAGCAGGGCTCTTGCAACAATTCCAAGGCAGAGGCGCCCCCAGGGGCTCTTGTACATTTCAAAAGCAGAATCACAGCAGAAGCAGAGACTGCTCACGCCACTTCCACTGTGCCTCTACTTCCCCTGCCTCCCCCGCTGCCCCCCCGCAGAGACGGTGCTGGGGAGAACCAGCTTTTAAGCTGGCTTCCCCCAGCACCAGCTCCTGCACCTACCCTCCCACTTCAACTTATCGGATAGTCGACAAGTCTTTTGGGGTGTGTCTATAGCTCGGTGGTTTGAGCATTGACCTGCTCAACCCAGAGTTGTGAGCTCAATCCTTGAGCGGGGCCGTTTAAGGATCTGGGGCAAATCTGCCAGGGATGGTACTTGGCCCTGCCATGAGGGCCGCAGATTGGACTCAATGACCTCTCAAAGCCCCTTCCAGCTCTGTGAGATAGGTATCTCTCCATACACTGCAAAGTTATTCTGGAATAATGGCCATTATTCTGAAATATCTATGCGAGTGTCTGCACAGCAATTCTGATATTTTGAAATAATGGACGGCTTGGTCCAGCTTCTGTAAACATCATTCTACGATGAATAACGCCTATTCTGAAATAAGACGTGTGCAGACGCTTCACTGCTGCTATTTCGAAACAGCCCCTCCCCAGGGCCATTCTAAGTTATCCCTGCTGGGGCTCTAAATCGAGATAGCACATTTACATCAGGGAAGCTGCCTCGGACTCATTTTGAGGCTTCCCTGCAGTGTAGACGTGCTATTTGGGAATAAGCTATTTCTGAATAACTATTCTGGAATAGCTTATTCCGAAATAGCTGTGTGTAGACGTCGCCTTACATCCCTAATCTAGACAAGCCCAGTCAGCGACACGACTCTGAGGCAAGGTGATAGTCACTAGCTGGGTTAGCGTGCTCCTTCCCAGACCAAATCTGCTTTTCCTGTGGCATGAGGGGAGCCTCACAAGACCACACGAGTGTCCAGAACTACACAATCACTACACAATCAGCTCAGCTTTGACAGGACCCGATCCGAAGGCCTTTGACGGCAAAGGGAAGACTCTGACCTCCACAGGCTTTGGAGCGGGACCCTACTTTTCCCCTGTTGAAACCAACCAGGGAAAATTCAGAGAACCGGCTACGTCTAGACTGGCATGATTTTCCGGAAATGCTTTTAACGGAAAAGTTTTCCGTTAAAAGCATTTTCGGAAAAGAGCCTCTAGATTGGCACGGACGCTCTTCCGCAAAAGCACTTTTTGCAGAAAAACGTCCGTGCCAATCTAGACGTGTTTTTCTGCAAAAAAGCCCCGATCGCCATTTTCGCAATCGGGGCTTTTTTGCGCAAAACAAATCTGAGCTGTCTACACTCCCTTTTGCCCAAAACTTTTGTGCAAAAGGGCCACTTTTGCCCGAACGGGAGCAGCATAGTATTTCCGCAAAAAGCACTGATTTCTTACAGTAGGAAGTCAGTGCTTTTGCAGAAATTCAAGCGGCCAGTGTAGACAGCTGGCAAGTTTTTCTGGAAAAGTGGCTGATTTTCCGGAAAAACTGGCCAGTCTAGACACAGCCCACAAGTGTCCAGAACTACACAATCATTACTCAATCAGCTCAGCTTTGACAGGACCCGATCCGAAGGCCTTTGACGGCAAAGGGAAGACTCTGACCTCCACAGGCTTTGGAGCGGGACCCTATTTTTCCCCTGTTGAAACCAACCATGGAAAACTCAGAGAAGCCCCACGCCTGCCTGGCTGATTGTGGTGCGGGAGGAGAGCAGGAATGATGATCTAAACCAGAACACAACACCCACGGTCCGGTGAAAGCTCCGGGCTGGACTGGAGAAGAGCAGGCCCAGCAAACCTAGTGGAATGTTCTGAGACCATCACACACGGAGTCAACCCAGGGGTGCCAAGGAGCTGACAGCTGCAGATTCAATCCCTCCACCCCTCCAAGAAAGGGACCTTTCAATGCACTGCCGGTTACAAGGCCACTACAGTAAGCACGGTCCCGGGGTTAGCTCTCGGAGCGGATGAAGAACTGGCTTTGATGTCCAAGACAGAGTGCTGCTTGTGTATGGAAGCAAGTAACTTATGACAGAAGAAGGGGGACTGGTGAAATGCCTCCAACCACGTGGAATAAAAGCAGCTGACCCAGATTTCCATACAAGCTTTGCTGGGGTCTAAATGGTTGGGTCACTTTTTCTTGTCATTCTCAGGACCTTTGGCAGGCAGCAGGGTGTCAGTAACAGAACATAAGAACGGCCAGACCAAAGGTCCATCTAGCCAATATCCTGTTTGCCGAGAGCAGCCAATACCAGATGCCCCAGAGCGAGGGAACACAATAGGAAATCCTCGCGTGATCCCTCTCCTGTCTCCCATTTCCAGAAAAACAGAGGCTAGAGACACCATTCCTGCCCATCCTGGCTCATAGCCATTAATGGACCTAACCTCCATGAATCTAGCTAGCTCTTTTTTGAACCCTGTTAAAGTTCTAGTCTTCACCACATCCTCTGGCAAGGAGTTCCACAGGTTGTCTGTGAGCTGAGTGAAGAAAAACCGCCTTTTGTCTGTTTTAAACCTGCTGCCTATTCATTTCATTTGGTGACCCCTAGTTCTTATATTGTGGGAATAAGTAAATCACTTTTCCTTATTCACTTTTTCCACACCAGCCATGGTTTTATAGACCTCTATCATATCCCCCCTTTAGTCTCCTCTTTTCTAAGCTGAAAAGTCTCAGACTTTTTAATCTCTTTTCATAGGGGACCCGTTCCAAACCCCTCATCATTTTTGTTGCCCTTTTCTGAACAGAACCCCCGGGATGAATGTAAACCGTGGGGCTTTGGTAAAGGGTTCTACAGAAATAAATGCATCTTTTATTATTCCCACAAATGATGGAAAGGCACAAAAATAAACACATCCGGCAAATAATGGGTAAAAAAAAATCCATTTGTTTTTTGCCTGCAAGGCTGAAAGTTCAATAACTTCGACCTAGTTTGGGACGCTCTTGCAAACTAACCCTGCCCACAGACGCTCTTTCAGTCATGCTTTTGCAAAGGGCCTGGTTTCTGCACAAACACAGTAACAACGAGTATATATAGAACCATGAGCTTTCATGGGCAAAACCCACTTCGTCTCTACGGGGGAAACTACACAGCACCCTTAGCTTGAAATAAGCTATGCAATTTGCGCTGTGCAAATTGCGTAGCTTATTTCAAGTGGATTTCGAAATAGCTTATTTCATAATTTGGTGCGGTCTACACAGCACCAAATTTCAAAATAAACTGCTGGTCTGAAATGTCCCTTAAGCCTCGTGGAACGAGGTTTACAGGGATGTTGGAATAGCACGCCCATTATTTCGAAAGATCTTTCGAAATAACAGGTGTGCTGTCAAGATGCGGAATAGCTATTTCGGGATACCGGAAGTATCCCGAAATAGCGCCGCAGTGTAGACGTACCTTAAGGTGCCTCGGGACTACTCATTTTTAAAGTTACAAACTAAGACGGCTATTCCTCTGAGAGATATTAACAATTATTTATTTGGAAAGAGAAACCAGGATGTTTTCTCTCTCTGAACAGTGCTCCATGACCCTCGAGTTAAAACTCCCCATCCAAGCATGGATTTTCAATCCTGCTCTGGATGTTTTTTTCTGTTCTACGTCACCATTGACTATCTGTACTGTGAACACACCATCCCCCCACCTGCCTTTCTTGCAGGCTTACGCCTGTAAATGTGTCAATGAATAAGGGCCTCGCTCCACATGGAAGACTGAAATTAATGCAGGCTCACTGAACAATAGTAGATCCCTGGATGCTCAGACTGTCCTGGTGACATCCAGGCTCAAAAGTAGATCCTCCAAAAGTCTAGGCTCCATCCCACAGAGGCAGAGGACCCACATCTGTGGCAGTGTAGGGGTTCTGACACTCAGCTGAGCAGTTCTGATTCCAACCAGTTGGAGGCAGTGGTAAAAATACCGCTAGCAAGCCTATCACCATACTCTGTGCACTGGGCTCTTCCCTCCCAGATTCAGGTACCCAAGTCCCGACATTCAATGTACAAGTCTTTTCAGATGAGACTGGAGAAGACCTGCTAGCATGCCATGGAGAGACACAAGCACCAGGAGGCTTCCACCTCTTCCAAAGACAGATACAGCAACAAACCACTAAAATGAGCCCCGAGCCTGACAAGTATTCCCTTACCCCCGGCTAATGACCAAGCAGCATGTCCACATTCCCAGTGGGGAAACCCACTGCGGCACACAGCTCCAGACTGGCGTGATACCTCCTGGCTCAAAGCAGGGCTTGAGTAGGACTTGGCGCCATGGGCCGGCTGCTGGTGGACCCCTCTCCAAAGCTCTGCGTGAGCAGCAGCAGGAGCGGCGGCAAAGAGTCACAGAAAATGCCACAGGAAGAAACGTTTGGGAGATTTTAAACGTTATCTCAGCAAACAAATTTCCTTGCTGGTTTCACAATTCCCTGGGGTTTGACTCCCCCCTGTCCCATTCCAACAAAAACAAACAGCTCTCTTCATGTGCTATTGAAATAATTGGAGCAACAAATACATAAATTAATACACCGCCGAGGTCTACAGTAAGAGACAGGACAGCCCACTTGATTTCAGCAGACCAGAAGAGATGGGGAAGGCAGTTACTGCTTTGACACCCAACATACGCTCCGTAACAGGCTGATTTCTCCTCCAGCCACTTATGTTACCATCTGGCTCCTGGAAGCGAGCCCATTACAAAGGGGAATTAGGGAGTGGGTTCTCCCGCTCTGCAAAGACAGGGGAGATCCCTAATTGCTCTGAGGTCAAGAAAAGATCTGGTAGCTGTATGGCAAGGGCAGAAATGCAGAATTGAAACAGCGAGCACCCAGGAGCAGCGGCGTGTAAGCCACGGAGAAAGGTGCCACACGACTGCTCGTTGGGTTTAACATTACAGACTAACCCAGCTCCCTTGGGAGATTGAGGGCCACATGGTTCTCCTGTGGGGTCTGGGCAAGGGATCTGTCCCCAGCCTTTATATCCTGGGGGGCACAGAGTGGCAAACGCCACTCTTGTATTTGGGGCAACAAGCAGGCCTTGCAGAATTCTTGTAATAGAAAATGCATCATGGACGAGCAGAAAGGAGAAGAGATGCAAAGACACAAGGACAGTGAGATAAAAAACAGACCTGGTTCTCCATTGATGGCCTTGCCCAGAATTCCCTCGTGCCAGGCGCTGTACAAGCACACAGCCTCCAAGAGTCCCTGCCTCAAAGAGCTTCCCGTTTCAGTTAGTGCAGTCATTTCATGCCATTGCAAAGGGCTGTCAAATGCTACCCTTGTGATTCTGTCTCATGGATTCCTTGGAGTGCCCTGCAGACCCCCGTCCTCTCATGTCTTGTACATAGACTGCAAGCTCTCAGGGGCCACATAAGAACGGCCGTACTGGGTCAGACCAAAGGTCCATATAGCCCAGTAGCCTGTCTGCCGACAGTGGCCAGCACCAGGTGCCCCAGAGAGGGTGGACCGAAGACAATGTTCAAGCGATTTGTCTCCTACCATCCATCTCCAGCCTCTGACAAATAGAGGCCAAGGACACCATTTCTATCCCCTGGTTAATAGCCTTTTAAGGACCTAAGCTCTATGAAATTATCTACCTTCTCTTTAAACTCTGTTATAGTCCTAGCCTTCACAGCCTCCTCTGGCAAGGAGTTCCACAGGTTGACTACACGCTGTGTGAAGAACTTTCTTTTATTAGTTTTAAACCTGCTACCCATTAATTTCATTTGGCCACACTCTCCTTTTGTTCTGGGTTTGAACAGCACCTACTGCCAGGGGGGGGGCTGGTCCATCACGAGGGCTCTTAGCTGCTCCAGCAATACAAATAAACAATAATAGTTTTACCCCCATCGTGCTCTGGCCACACCATGTTTGGGGAGTTTCTGTTACAGGCCCAGCCCCTGGAGGCATGTGATCAAGTGAGCCTCTCAACTTTCCTTTTTAAAAAGTGTTTGGCCCTCGCAGTGGTGGGAAAAGATTACAGATGCGACCAAGGGGAAAGACACCACATCGCAAAGTTCACCTAACCAGAGAAAGAGGCTCCCAACCAGGCGCCTCCCCAGACCTACCAACAGCCCTAGATCTGGGGGGCTGAAGAGGTGACAGTGTTAGAAACAGGGAGGTAGAACAGTTTGGTAGCTAAGGCACAAAACTGGGACTCATGAGATTTTAGTTCTGTTTGCAGCTCTTCCACAGACTGGTTGGCCAATAGGGTTGCCAGTTGTCCGGGATTGAACCGGACAGTCCAGCATTTTCACCTTCTGTCCGGTAAAAAGATTCAGAAAATACTAGATACCTAAAATGTCCAGTATTTTCTGAGTTTTTCCCAGCCAGGAGGAGAAAATCCCGGGCTGTATGGCTTAATACAGAGGTTGCCTGGCAACCCTAGCGCTTACTGGGTTTTGCAGGGGAGCTGTCCGGCCCGCTGCAGGGAGGCAAGATGGCAGGTGGCCATCGGCAGCCTGTTAAAAAGCCTCACCACACAGTTTTTAAAGGGGCCACGGTGCTTTTTTCTTTCTTTTTTTTTTTGCTCAACATGTTTGCTTGCATGTTGTTGTTGTTGGGTATTTTTTCTGAAACCATCTGGCAACCCTATTGGCCAACCACGCCCCTGTCCGTAAAATGAGCACAATAACCCTGGCCTGCGTGCAGAGTCAGTGTGTGCTTTCCTGGCGGCAGGATGTCACTCTTCCTGCGTGTGCGTGCAGCACTTCATACAGCGGGACCCTGCCCCTGGCCGGGGCTACTTGGGGCAAGCACAGGACAGAAGAGAGTAATCCATCCAGAGCTGTAGTACTTCTTAGCGCAGCCTCGCGAGCGACCTTTTAAAGAGACACATTGTTCACCCTCGCCCATTAAGGGGGAAACCATTTGAAAACAGAAGCTGAACGACCTGCTGCCCTTCTCCAGCCCCAGCGACTTAATACTCTGCTAGGAGCAAGCAGGGCAAATCTTCTTTATTCGTGTATTTTTAGCCTTTCGGCTCGACTGACAGCTTCCAGGTGTCAGAACGGCAGCCAGCGTGCTCTCTTGCCGCCCCTGCGAGCTCTGTCGCTTTCCTGGCACAGTGGTAATCGGGGAGGCCGATTTCATCAGGCTGGGTCTCTCTAGCAAGGCTTTGATGGTAACTCTGCTTTAGGACAGGGGTGGGGAACCTAAGGCCTGGGGGCGGGATGTGGCCCCTGCTTGCCTGGATCTGGTCCCCGTGGTTCAGGGCTCCCTCGCAGCATTGGGAAACCTGCACTGGCACTCCAGCCCCCCGCCCCCCCATCCCACCATGGGGCTGGAGCGCACAAAATGTATTTGCCTGGGCCCCCCAAGGCTCTGGTGTGTGAAGGGAACATGGGGAGTGTCTTTCTTCTTCACGGAGGCAGGCACTGATAGTGCCTGCCTCTGCTCTCCCATACGTATATGTATAACCGCCACCAGGCAGATTTGAACCTGGGACCTCTGAAGTGGAGTATAGGAGCCTCTACCCGCTGAGCTAAAAGCCAGCTGGCTCCCAGCCCATGCTGTAGAAGTCTCTTGATCTTAACTGTTGCTGTCTAGGTACCACTTGCATTGCTCAGTAACCACACTAGGTGTGTGGGTTACATACGCATACCCACTACATTTTCCAGAGGTTACACATTTACCCAAACACCCGCTAGTTAACACCCCTATTTCAGCTAGTGGGTGGCGGGCCGTCGTGTATATTGTGCACTGCCACTGTCAGGAGAGAACCAAGAAATAATCAAATTATAAAAGGGTTCTCATCCATTGGGTACCCAAGAACCGAGGCGCACAAAATGGAGTCATCCCGTTTAAGCCCAGGATGGGTCACAGGACTATCTAGTCAGACCTCCTGCACCTCACAGGTCACTCATCACACCTGGCCACCCACCACACCTGGCCACTCCCAGCAAGCCACACAGCTGGATTCTGACCTACATATCATAGACAGAGAACAGGCAGAGAACATCAGCGCCTGAGGCTCCCACAGCGGCATGGAAAGGAGTCAGGGGCATACACCCAAGTAATCCTGACAAGTGACTGGTGCCCCCCCCCGCACACACACTGCTGAAGAAGTCGTGTAAACCCCCAATCTGTCCTCCCTGCTCCCACAGCTGGCGATCAGTTAGTCCAGAAGCATGTGAGCATGAAGCAGACAACCAAGCACCCCAGAGAATTCTTTATATCACTTTGGAGCACTTGCCTTCCCCATCCCTGCTTATCTCCAGTAGGGTTGCCAGATGGTTGAAACAAAAATACCGAACACCCCCCCCCCCCACACACACACACACAAAAAACCCACCGGGAAAAAATTCTGTTGGAGGGGAAGAAAAGTTGTTGAGCAAAAAAAAAAAAAAAAAGATTTCAAGGACTTATTAAGCCAAAAAATAAAAACCAGGTAAGCATGACTTGGGGGGAGGGCTCAGAGCAGGGAGGGAGGCCGAGCGCTGAGTGTTTGTAGGGTTGCCAGGTACCCGGCATTTTCCCCTCCTGGCTGGGGAAAAATTCAGAGAATATCGGACATCTCAGGTGTCCAATATTCTCTGAATTTTTTTACTGGACAGGAGGCGAAAATACCGGACTGTCCGGGTGAATCCCGGATACCTGGCAACCCTAATCTCCAGCAACGGTTGTCTCTGATGCCTCAGAAGACGGAGACAACAGCAACAATAAAGCCAGCATACCCTGCTGGAAAGGGGGATTATCTTCCTGACCCCTGCACGTGCCCGGGTGAAGTCCTGAAGCATGACATTGGAGATTCTGGAACATTCTGACTTCCTCTACAACGCACAACAAGCCAGCATTAAGACTGGGATTAGCATTCACGAGTTTCCTTCCTTTCCAGGCCATGCTCTGGTCTCCAAAGTTATGCAATTTTACCACTGTTTTAAGAAGGCAGAGCTGCAGATTCCCACGGCTGGACTATTTGTTTTATTTTAAATCTTATCACAAAACACCCATTAAAATCTGCCCTCCGGCTGGCTTTCCTGTTGACACTTGCTGTCTAAGCCGTCTAAATTACAGCGACTGCCACTTGCACCTTTCAAACCATTTTTTCGTGCATTCAAATGGTCTTTAAAGAGACAGCCTAAAGGTGACTTTACAGGGGAGTGAAAAAAACAATAAAATGGACGTGTGCACTTTTCTGTTTCTCTACAGTGAATAAAGAACATCTGGAAAAGCTTTATTTTATTTTGTTAAGGTTTTCTTTCTTCTCACTTGCCCTGGAAGAGTTTATGATTAGCAGGACCAGTCCTGGGTGTTTTTTAACACAGGGAAGAAAACATTTCTGATGTCCCCTGCAAGGCCAAGCGAAAAACCAAAATCCAAACTAATGTAGCACCCTCCCACCTGATTTGGCTCCTGGAAGATTGTGCCCATGGCAACCCTCCTCATGCCTCACCACGAAGGTTGGCCCTGATGTTTCGTGAAGACCTAAAGTTGGCCTATAGTGGGCTTTGGGGTCGTGTGTGTGTGTACATGTAAGGCGTTGGAGTCGAGCAGCTACATTACCACAAGTCCAGAGTGTAAATACACTGCACTAGTGTAAGGCACTAGACTAGAGTGTCCTTTGTTTAAATTAGGAAGTTGTCCAATATCCCTAGTCTAGGCAGGGCCCCTGGGAATTGCCCTCGTCTAGGCAAAGCGAAATGACAACAGCACATTATGGAAATTGAGAGAGGAAGAGCTTTTTAACCAGACAGTTTAGAATTGTCTTATTGTTATTGTGGCCAACACCTTTTGAACTACAATAACTTTTATCGCGGATAAAAGAATCTTTTGTTAATAATTCAATACTTTGCTCACTCAAATGAGGTAGCTAAACTTAAAGTACAAATTCTTTTAGCGTCTCCACGGGGTGGATGTGTTAGTCTGTAACTTAACAAAAGTGATCCTGTGGCACCTTTGAGGCTAACAAAAATATAAATATAGCATCATCGGCTTTCGTGGGCACGACCTACTTCTTCAGATGAGTGGAGCAAAAAAATAATTTTTGAAGTGGGTTGTGCCCAAGAGAGCTCATGATACTGTGTATATTTTTTTTTGTTAGTCTCTATGGGTACGTCTACACTGCGGGCTAAAGTTGAGTTAAGATCCACAACTTCAGCTATGTTAATTGCGTAGCTGAAGTCCATGTAGCTTAACTCGGCTTCTGGTGCGGTCTACACAGCTAGAAGTCGAAGGAAGCACACCCTTCTGTCAACTTCCCTTACTCCTCGTGAAATGAGAGTTACAGAAGTTGGAGTAAGAACCCGTTATTATTTCGAAATTATTTTGAAATAACGGGCTTGCTGTGTAGACTCGCACTCTGTTATTTCGAAATAAGCATGCAGTGTAGTTATAGCCTAAGGTGCTACAGGACACTAGTGGGTTTTTTTTTAATTCTTTGAGAGTTTGCCCTCAGCAAAGCCGAGCTGGACAGTACTGAGAATTTGAAGGTGACAATAAAAACCTTCTTTTCTTCTTGGTTATAAAGATGTTGAAAATAAAAGGTCCAGCCCAATTTTTAAAAGTCCTTTGGAATTCACCTTCAATCCCCAGCCTGTGACTACTGTCTGTTATCATTGTTCTAACACAGGGGAGTTCAAACAAGGGGGGAGTGCTCCCAATTCTAGGGAAATGGGAATGAACTCCGTGCCTGAGGCCCCACAGTGGGAGAGAAGTCCTACTTCTCTATGGGTATGTCTACACTTGCAGCCTATTTCAGAATAGGGCTGCAAATGTAGGCATTCGGAATTGCAAATCAAGCCCGGGATTTAAATATCCCGCACTTGATTTGCATCTTCCTGTCTGGGCGCCATTTTTTGAAATTTACAAGCCCGGAATAACTGCCTGCGTCTACACGTGGCAGTGAAACGAGCGTTCGAAATAAAGCCCTATTTTGAACTACCTGTTATTCCTCTTGCAATGAGGCAACCTAATCATTTTGGCTGCCCTCTGCTGGACCCTCTCCAATGCGTCCACATTCTTTTTGTAGTGGGGGGCCCAGAACTGGACACAATACTCCAGATGTGGCCTCACCAGAGCCGAATAAAGGGGAATAATGACATCTCTGGATCTGCTGGCAATGCTCCTCTTAATGCAACCTAATATGCCATTAGCCTTCTTGGCTACAAGGGCACATTGTTGACTCATATCCAGCGTCTCATCCACTGTAATCCCCAGCCTCTGCAGAACTACTACTTAGCGGGTTGATCCCCAGCCTGTAACAATGTTTGGGATTCTTCCATCCCAAGTGCAGGATTCTGCACTTGTCCTTGTTGAACCTCATCAGATTTCTTGTGGCCCAATCCTCCAATTTGTCTAAGTCACTCTGGACTCTATCTTTGCCCTTAAGCGTATCTACCTCTCCCCCTGGCTTAGTGTCATCTGCAAACTTGCTGAGGGTGCAATCCATCCCCTCATCCAGGTCATTAATAAAGATATTGAACAAAACCAGTCCTAGAACCGAACCTTGGGGCACTTCGCTAGAAACCGACCTCCAACCTGACATCAAGCCGTTGATCACTACCCACTGGGCCCGGCCTTCTAGCCAGCTTTCTGTCCATCTTACTGTCCATTTATCCAATCCACATTCCCTTAACTTGCTGGCGGGGAGATACTGAGACGGCAACAGGAAAGGCGCAGGGAACCTATGGCCTGGATCCAACCCCCGGCTTCCCTTGACCTGGCCCACCTGCGGGAGGTGGGGGGATGAAGCAGCAGCATGGCAGGTGCTTCCCCTGGGGGGTGGGGAGGGAGCAGCTCCCCACACTGTGGCTCTGCCTCCCTGCCCCCAGCCAGAGAACAGCAGAGCAGGGAAGCTCTGTCCCTGCTCACGCCTGCAGGCTCCAGCCCTGTCCCTCCCGCTGGCCGGGAATCACAGCCAGCGAGAGGGGAAAGGGTGGGAGCTGCAAGCACAGGGTGGCGCAGAGCCGCGGAGCCACGGGTCCCCCCCCAGAATGGCACCAAGTAAGCACCCCAATCTCTGCCCCGTCCCAGACTTTCCTGCCCTCCCAGATCCCACAGCTCCCCCAACCCGCTCCTGCGCCCGACCTCCCCCTCCAGGCACGCTACCCCAACCCGCTCCTGCGCCCAACCTCCCCCCACCCAGGCCTCCTACCCCAGCCTACTCCTGCACCATACCTCCCCCCCAGACTCCCCAAGCCTACGCCTGCATCCTGCCTCCCCCCCCAGACTCCCCAAGCCTACGCCTGCACCCTGCCTCCCCCCCAGACTCCCCAAGCCTACGCCTGCACCCTGCCTCCCCCCCAGACTCCCCAAGCCTACGCCTGCACCCTGCCTCCCCCCCAGACTCCCCAAGCCTACGCCTGCACCCTGCCTCCCCCCCAGACTCCCCAAGCCTACGCCTGCACCCTGCCTCCCCCCCAGACTCCCCAAGCCTACGCCTGCACCCTGCCTCCCTCCGAGACCCAGCACTCACACCCTGCTCCTGCACTCTACCTCCCTCCCAGACCCCACCCCCTTACCCTGCTTTCTGGCAGCCCCCTCTTGCATACCGAACCCCCCATTTTGGTCCCACTCCAGAGCCTACGGGGGGCCCCACTAAATCTACTAGCCCTGGGCCCCTACAAGAGTTAATCTGGCTCTGAAGGAGCATCAGCAACCCTCGCCCTCTCCCCCAGTGGGGCTGCAGTGTGAGGGGAACCCTGGTGCCCCAAGCTGCACGAGTGAGGTGAGTGGCTCTTTTTTTTTTTTTTTCTCCTTCTCACTTGTGTGTGGCACCAACCCTAAGGACGCTCCCCACCACAGCAACAGGGAGTTTCCTTGCAGGTCGTATCGGGAACCCAGCCAGAGCAGCAGCAATCGGGCGGGTACCTCAGGGAACACACACCTCAGGCGGCTTCCTGCCACGCTCCATCAACCCAGCCCCTCGGCCACCGCAGACAAGGTCGGCATCTTACCCCGGCCAGGGGCAAGCATCGCACGTGACGAGGTTCTGCCTTCCTCCCTCCCCCCGAGACACAGCTCCCCAGCACTCACGGCTCGGTTAGCGACTGCTTTTAGCGGGAAGCAGTTGTGACCTCGGGCCTACTGCCAGGATTGGAACCCACAGGGCGATTCCAGCATATTTACCACACTGTGCCCTTCCTCAGTTTCCCCCCATAAACCCTCGTTACACCTTCGGCCACCCACGCATCTTCTCTCCTGGCTTGTCACTGCGCCTTTCACTGATCCATAGACATTCATCCTAATCTCCCTACCACCTGGTGTAGCCACGCCACCCAAACACAGCCCGTTTATTCAGACTCCGGCCTCTCATCCTCGAGAATTCCCTCCACCTGAGCAACATCTTTCCTGCACCAACGTGCCCAGCAACATAAGCAACGCCGCCCATTCTGGGTCAGAATCTCGTTTCCACCAAGACCCCGGGACACCATGCCAGTAATGCAAGGGGCACACATTACAAGGGTAAATGGGCCGTGGTGTAAATGAAAATGAGTGTATTTATTTATTTTAAATATTTTTGCCCCACCTCTCTAAAATATTCGAGGTGGCTTACAAAAAAAATTAATACACAATACAAATATATATAAAAATGGAAAAATACGAGATGCCGGAGGGACATAAAACCTGCTGAAAACGTCTGGAGAGGAGGAACAAAGGAAATGAAAATTAATGATTTAAATGAAAATTAGATCCCTGAATGCTAAATGCTTCCCGATACAGACTGTCATTGCCTTGATCTAATATGCCGCTGTATGTACAGCCCAGTTCTCACTTTATTTTGCCACCACGTGTATTGCAAGTTCTTCTCTAACATGCCCTCTGCTATCACTGCTCGGTCATTTCCAACACGGACTGTTTTCCAAGTCCCGGGGGGGGGGAGGGAGGCGTGTTAGTCTGTACCTTTAAAAACAATGAGCAGTCCTGTGGCAACTTAGGGTTCGTCTACACAGCAACACTGTTTCGAAATAACGTAGCCCATGTCTACACAGCAGGCAGTTATTTCGAAATAATGTCGAAATACTGTCAAGCCTGGAGGACGTCTTACTACTACTCCTGTAACCATCGTGGTACGAGGAGTAAGGGAAGTCGGAGGAAAAGTGCTCTATTTCAAAATAAGTGCTGTGTGGACGCTCCCAATTTCGAAATAAGCGACGCAATTGACATCGCTCAATTTGTATCGCTTATTTCAAGTTAAGCCCTGCTGTGTAGACCACACTTAGGGTGTGTCTAGACTACATGGCTCCGTCCACGGAGCCATGTAAATTAGTTTATTCGGCATAGTCAAAGAAGCGGGGATTTAAATAATCCCAGCTTCATTAAAATAAACATGGCCGTCGCACTGTGCCGACGATCAGCTGATCCGACACAGCGCAGATCTGTCGACTGATCTGCAGTCTAGACGCAGATCTTTCGACTGGGGAAGCCTTTGCCGACCGATCCCTTATGCCTCGTTTCAGCTGATCATCGGCACATCGAATAAACTAATTTACATGGCTCTGTCGCCATGTAGTCTACACACACCCTTAGACACTAGCCAAACTATATAGGATCATGAGCTCTCACGGATAAGACCCACTTCATCAGATGCCTTCCAGATCAGCGGTTTGGATTCCTGCTCCCTCAAAGGATCAGCTTGCAGTTTGCCAGCTCAACTCTCCTTTTGTTCTTCCCAGCTTGTATTTTCAGACTTGCAAGCTGTCAGACACAGCCTCAGCAAATACAAGACTAATACCCTTGGAATCCCTTCGGCATTGATCTGCCAGTGTCCTACGGGGCTCCAATAGTTAATCTAGAATATGGCCGGCCGTCAGGAACATCAGGGCTTGGCTTCATAGCAGTGCCATTCAAATGGAAACCCCTCTGCACTGGGAAAAACGTGGCAATCCAAACAATGTGTTTGATATCAGAAAATCACATTTCCGCCTGCACTAGACAGGATCTGGCAACGTAGCAGGACACAAGTGTTGCCTTTGGTTTCTGGGAACTTCTTTGAACAAGGCACTGAGACTTGATAACGAAGTATGGAAACTGGTCCTGAGCACAGTCCCCCACCCCCGCACAGCTTCCCATTAAACCCCGAAATGCTTCTCCCCAAACCCCGAAGCCACCCCACTCCACCAGCCAGCACGGAGCTGCCAATCCCTAGACAGCATAACAAGTATGAACAAACTAGTTTCCTCAGTAAAATGCGACCTACTCCACACGGAACCTGAACTCTGATGCTCACTATGGGGTAGCGAGGTGTCTCTCACTCTGGGTACGTCTAGACGGCGGCGCTATTTCGGGATACGTCCAGTATCCCGAAATAGCGTTTTCCACATCTTCCTAGTGCACCCGTTATTTCAAAATGCAATCGAAGTAACAGGCGTACTATTCTGACGTCCCGGTAAACCTCATTCCACGAGGATTAGAGGAGTTGTCGGGAAAGCGGTCTATTTCGCTGTGTAGACAGCGCCACATTTTGAAATAGACTCTCTCGAAATAAGCACGAAACAAGCTTAGGAATTTGCGTAGCTCAAATTGCTTTGCTTATTTTGAGCTAGCGCCGCAGTATCCACGCAGCCTCCCTCCCTCCCTCCCTCTCTCACTCACTCACATACACACAGTTACACGTGCTTCTGCACCTTCCTCGTATCAACCAGGATTCAAAACCTAAGGCAGCGAAACACCTTTGGAACCAAGACCAGACGCAGAAAGGATCTTGAAACCTCACAATGGAGTCTGCTCTCTTGAGATTTTCAGCTTGATGTTTGAAACCAAAGAGGAAGCCGTAAGTGAGTGAGGCTACATGGGTGAGGCCACATCTGGAGCCTTGTGTCCAATTCTGGGCCCTCTCTTACAGAAAGGATGTGGAGAGGGTCCAGCAGCACATGACCTGCAAGGAGAGGCTGAGAGATTTGGGCTTATGAAGTCTGCAGAAGAGAAGAGCGAGGGGGGATTTGGTAGCAGCCTTCAGCTACCTGAAGGGGGGTTCCAGAGAGGATGGAGAGAGGCTGTTCTCAGTGGTGGCAGATGGCAGAACGAGGAGCAATGGTCTCAAGTTGCAGAGAGGAAGGTCTAGGTTGGATATTAGGAAAAACTATTTGCCTCGGAGGGTGGGGAAGCACTGGGATGGGTTCCCCAAGGAGGGAGCGAAATCCCCATCCATGGAAGTTTTTAAGTCCCAGCTTGGCAAAGTCCTGGCTGGGATGACGGAGTCAGGGTTGGTCCTGCTGTGGGCAGGGGCTGGACTCGATGACTCCTGAGGTCTCTTCCAGCCCTGGGATTCCAGGATTCGAAGGGTCTGATTAGAGAGGTGCAGCGGAATCTTGCGCTAAACCTGTTGATTCCCCTTTGACACGTCATCGTTGTCCCCGGCGAGCCAGGGGAGCACGCGAGGCCTAACGGGTTTCATCTGCCTCGGAGGAGACTCGGGTTTTAGAGTCGAGGGGAAACGTTCTAACGACAGGGACGGGTAAGCTCTGGAATAGGCTGCCCGGGAAGGCTGCAGAATCCCTGTCACTGGAGGCATTTCAGAGCAAGTTGGACCAACGCCTGTCAGGGAAGGAAGGGCGACATGTGTGGGAGTATGGGGGGGGGGATTCATGCCCCCAAACTCCATGGGCAGGAGGGGCAAGGCGCCAGCCAGCACCCGGTGGGGCTAGAGTCTCTGGGCATCTCTGAGCAGGGGGGGCTTGGTGTCCGCTGTCAGGATCCAGCTCCCGCCTCCCCCCCCCAAGCAGTGATGGGAGAAGCAGAGAAACACGGCCCCAGCACCTCTTGAGACCCCTGCCAGCCCCACTGTTCTATGCTTCTGACTTGAAGACGAGCTCTGTGTAAGCTCCAAAGCTTGTGCCTGTCAGAAGCTGGTCTAATAAAAGCATCTCTCCACCCACGCCGTGGCTCTGTAAGCAGACACCAAAAGCCAGGGCCCAGGATGGAGAACAGCAGAGACGGGTGCTGACAGGTGACAAAGCCACAAAGCTGCTTGCTCCCGCGACTGAACAAGGAACTCTGTCGCAGTAAGGCGGCGTGTTCGCTGTCTGGGGCACTCGGCAATCAGGCAGTGGAAGAGACCGGAAAAAAAAGCAAGTACGGTACAATCCGGTGCTAAAGATACACTACAAAAAGGTAAAGAACCTTTACAAATATTGACAAGGTAAGGAGACCATTGTCTCTTGGTGCTCCCCTGTCTGACTGTATCCGACTGTCATCTCTTGAGCGGCGCTCAGATTGTGAGCTCCCCTGTGGTCGGGAACCCATCTCTTTGTTCTGTGTTTGTACATCATCTAGCACAGCGGGATCCTGGTGGTCCCTCAACGCAAGGATCTCAGCAGAGTTCAATCCTTAGGATCTTTTGGAAGCAGAGCACTTGAGCTAGAGGAGTTAACTCCATAAACTAGAAGCAGTAGTAAGCAGCTATTCGTTATTTCAATCAGCCACTAGAGGACACAGCACACAGTCAACTTGTGGAACTCCTTGCCAGAGGATGTTGTGAAGCCAAAACACTAACAGGGTTCAAAAAAGGAGCTAGAAACATTCATGGAGGATAGATCCATCAGTGGTTATTAGCCAGGAAGGCCAGGGAAGGGGTCCCTCACCTCTGTTTACCAGAGGATGGAAATGGGAGACAGGGGATTTACCACTTGGTAATTGCCCTGTTCTGTCCATTCCCTCTGGGGCACCTGGCATTGGCCATTGTTAGAGGACAGGACACTGAGCTAGATGTAGGGCCATCCTTAGGGCGGTGTGGGGCCCAGGGCAACCCCTCCTGCCACAAGCCCCGCTTCTGCTCCGCCCCCACCCCACCCCCTCCTCCGTTGCCCAAAGCCCCCTCCCCAAGAGACGTGAGCAAGGGGGCCTGGCACGGGGGGAGGGGAGAGGCAATAGGGATGAGACCCCAGCCCGTTGCCGCTGCCACGGCGAAGCTGAGCACAGCCTGCCGGGAGAGGGCCAGGGCAGAACACGCTGCTGGCTCTCTCCGGCTCCCGCCACCATGGTGAGTGTGGAGTGGCCCGTCCCCGGCTGCTGCCCTGCGCCAAGTTCCCCAGTAATCCCCTGGGCCGCCCTGGGACCCGTTCACAGGGACCCCCAAAGCGCAGGGCCGGGAGCAGCCACCCCAAACCGTCCAATGGATGGGACCGCTCTGCACTGCCCCCTGCAAGAAGCCCGTAACTTGTGGCTGAGCCGCAGCACACAGCCAAGAAAAACACCCGCCCATTCCCGGGTTAAAGGACTCGGGAGAACAAGAGAGAGCAATGGGGGGAGGGGAGGGACAGAATCAGAAACCGCCCTCCCTCTCTCCTCGACATCCACAGAGCCTGCCTAGGGCCCCGGATCCTCTGCGGGGGTGGGGGGGGGGGGGGGGGCGCTGCAGCTTTTTCTAATTGCCCCCAGCCACCCTAGATTAACTTCATCCTGCCGTGGCCACAAAGCTGGCTTGCTGGACCAGGCCTCCTCCAGGAGCCTGTTGTTTTTCCACATCCGTAAGCCACGTGATTGAAGCTGCACAGCAGCTGAAGCCAGGGAAACAGTTGTGATAATAAGCAAAGATTGGGTGGCCGGGACAAGCCAGCCGTGGCCTCCCATTCCACCGAGCAGCCCCTGGTAACCAGGGTCAGCTCTCAGAACACAGTGAAAAGGGAGCGAAAAACTCTCGGGTTCCGATGGAAAGTTTTTAAAGTTTGATGGGGAAGCTAAACAAAAGGCCATCGAAAGGCAGAGACGGGCGACAACCGGCTAATGGACAGTCACCATTATTTAATCATTGGCTTCACTGTTTATCTGACGTCTCATTTTCCTCCAGCTTCTATGCCTGCATATCCCCTGCATTCACCCCGGCCTGGAGCAAGCTCTATTCTCAATCAGCTATTATTATATCGCACTCATCACGGAATATCCGAGCACCTTCCAACACTGTATTAAGCAACAGCAATACACAGCTGACTCTCCTCCTCTCCCCAGAGGGAAAACCGTGTGACATGGAGAGTCCTGTGTGGTAGGGGGGAGTTTTATTTGTATTTGTTTAAAATGCTCATGGCTGGGTATTAGAGAAGGAAATACATCCCTTGCTGTGTAATACAGTAGGAAAGGCCGGAGACGTCTACCTTGGACGTGGAGCAGAAAATGGTGAGGTTTGTGATAGTCCTTAGTTCCTGGGGGAATTCATAGTCGTGCACAGAGCCTTGCACGAATACATCTCACACAACACCCGTGGCGACACACAAACGCCGGATGTCCCTTACAGAACTTGGACGCCTGCCCCATTGGTGTCTGTGACTCAAGTCAGTCCGCCAATCTAGTGTGAGCACCCAAATGCCACGTGAGCCACGTCAGCAGCCAGGGCTTCAAATCCTCTGAGCCCCTCCCAGCACCCCAACACACAGAACACCCGCGGAGCCAGCGTGAGCATTTGGCACTGGACCCTCCGACTGGAAATGCATGTTCCCCCCAGCCCTTCACACGTTCCTGCTCCCCCCGCCGTGTGGTACGTGACACGCAGAGCACATCTCGCGATGCCTGCATCATGCTGCCAACCGGCAGATCTGACTTTCTGAACCCCGCGGCGCCTTCCTGAGCTGGGAGGAGAAGCCGGTCACGTGCATTTGGATAAATCATGCAGGTGCCTCCCCCAGGCTTCACCGGCCGCGAGGTGGCTGCGAACCCTCGCCTAGAAACCCTACTGCCACCGCCCCACAAGTGGAGGCAGAACCTACATGGTACACAGCCTTTGCACCGAGGGGCACTTCGCCCGCAGCGACTAGACACTCAGGCTACGTCTACACTGGCATGATTTTCCGGAAATGCTTTTAACGGAAAAGTTTTCCGTTAAAAGCATTTTTGGAAAAGCGTGTCTAGATTGGCAGGACGCTTTTCCGGAAAAGCACTTTTTGCAGAAAAGCATCCATGGCCAATCTAGACGCGCTTTTCCGCAAAAAAGCCCCGATCGCCATTTTCGCAATCGGGGCTTTTTTGCGGAAAACAAATCTCTGCTGTCTACACTGGCCCTTTTGTGCAAAAGTTTTTCGGAAAAAGACTTTTGCCCGAATGGGAGCAGCATAGTATTTCCGCAAAAGCACTGACAATCTTACATGAGATCGTCAGTGCTTTTGCGGAAATTCAAGCGGCCAGTGTAGACAGCTGGCAAGTTTTTCCGCAAAAGCAGATGATTTTGCGGAAAAACTTGCCAGTCTAGACACAGCCTCAGGGTTGGCGCCCATCACCGTCGACTGTGGATTCCAACAGGAAGAGAGCAAGGCCAGTGCAGAGCGCGAATGCGAACCCCACCCTGAGCTCCCGGTGGAAACAGGAAGCCTTTGTTCTTCATTTTGAAACCTGCTGCGGGTGAATGTCTCCTCTTCCAAATGAAGGGGTGGAGGGCAGCAGCCAGAGTATTCTCTGGGTCAACAATATAACAGTTCTGCCTATGCACCCGCCGTCCTAACCGCCTCTCCAGGCCCGGCAGCTGTGCCAATGTGACAACAGGAGGGCTCCTACGTAACCTCTGTGTGCCTGGAGGTTAATAACACGCCTTCCCGCCCCGTCTATGCAGACTGGAGGCTCTTTGGAGCAGGGACTCTCTCTTGTGAGGTGCTAGGCCCCCCCATGCAAACGCTGGGGCCCCCATTCAGCTGTAACTCCACCTGGACTTTCCCCCTGCCCCCTGTTTTCTGCACTGGAAGCAACAGCGCTCTTCTGGGTGAGCCTGCCTTGCTGGGCAAAACCGATCGGTCATCAGCTGGGCCTGGCTATGGTGGAGGGTTCACGTGCTTGCACCTGAACGAGACATGCAGGCCCAGCATTCACAGGGTCCCGTGGAGGGGACAGAAACCCGTCCTGCCTGCTGGAGGCACAGAGGAGTAGGTGTCAGAGGGGAGAGCCGATGCTGGAGCAGGAGCTAATGACTCTGTCGGAATCCCTTTTGGGAGCGCCTGGGGTGCACGCCGCTGATTAAAGGGTGCCGCACGGTCCCTGCTCTGCACTAGGGGTGGTAGCTATCGGGTAAGAGACTAGTCGAGTAACCGCATGAATTCGATAGCTGAGTCGACTATTCTATAGTCCCTGGAGGGTGGGGCCAGCAGCCAGTGCGGTCTGGCCCCCCTCCCACTCCGCGCTGCTGCCTCTCTATCAGGCGGGAGCCAGGCAGTGAGGGGTGCCAGGTGAGAGCCAGTCTGTCAGGGGAACCAGTTTAAAGAACAGCTCTCCACACAGACTGGCTGCCTGTCGCCCAGGGCTCTTGCCTCTGATACAGAGGCAGCAGCATGGGGGGGCAGCAGCCCCTGTCTGGGGGAGGGGAGCCCTGAGCTCCCTGTGGACAGAGGCTCTTCTGCCTCCCATGGAGCAGCCTCTGTTCTCGGCGAGCCTGGGTCCACTGTAGGCAGAGGCTGCTGCCGTAAAGCAGCTCTGTCCACAGCGAGCCAGGGCCTGCCACGGGCAGAGGCTGCCTGATAGGGGAACAGTGCGGGGGAGGCCAGGGGGAGGGAGGCGGGCAGCACCACAGAGCCACGGAGCCAGTGCTGGGGGGAACCAGCTTTTAAGCCGGCTCCCCCCAGCACTGGCTCCTGCTTCCCCCCCTTGCTGCCTCTGTGGCAGAGGCAGCAAGGGGGAGGAAATGCGACTTGTCGAGTAAATTAGCCGATATGCCTGGGCTTACGGGTTAATCATCTACTCGACTCATTCACATCCCTACTCTGCCCCCATTCAAAGCCCTTTCACTGCGCATTTGTGCAGGTACCACAGTGCGGCCCGACTGGCCTTTGGATGCAGAGACAGACGCGCCAGAGGACTCACAGGCGTCTTAACTCCTGCTCTTGGTCCCTTGGTGCACATGTCCGTCCCCTTTCCCCCAGCACCAGGGCGATCCAAGGCTCATGGAAACCAAGGGAAAGACTCGCCAGCAGCTCTGTATCAGGCCCGAATACCGAATGGCGTCTGCCTTCACCAGGGCCCCTCATACACTTGTTCGGCTGACTAGCGGGTCACAGCCTTCCTTGCCTTGCCTTTAATGGATTATCCTACCTCTGGGATCCCCCCTGAGCAGATGGCTACGCTCCGCAGTCCCCACCTCCTTGTCTTTGCTGTTCCCCTGGTGTTCAGCTTTTTTTTTTGTAAGGCACTTCCTCTGCGGCACTGTCTGTTGACAAGAGACACAGGCTAATGTTTACCAGTCTGTCTCCTAGCTGGTACCTGGCAATCCCACTGTTTATCCTCATTAGAATTAAGGGCAGACTCCTCTCCACTTCTCTGCCCTCACGCTCTGGCTCCAGGCTACTGTTTCTTAAAACACACTCATCAAATTGCACCTTGCCATTTGTAAACCGCTTTGCTGGGTCTAGTTCAATAATTCTTTGGAAGCCTGAAACGCAAAATGTGTGTCATCCCTTCCAAATGGGGCTTCCTCCCTTACATAGACCCTCTATGGAGTGTTATTGTATTTTTATAATGGAAATTGCCTATCTTCTAGAACTGGAAAGGACCTTGCAAGGTCATCAAGTCCAGTCCCCTGCCTTCACAGCAGGACCAAGTACCATCCCTGATGAATTTTTGCCCCAAATTCCTTCCACAACAATTGAACTAACAACCCTGGATTTAACAAGCCAATGCTCAAACCACTGAGCTATCCCTCCCCCCATAGGGTCCTTATTTATCTAGATTCATAAACATTCTACAAAGGGCATCTTTAGACCTATGCTGTAATCTAGGGCCCAGCTCCTCAAAGTATGTAGGCCCCTAACTTCCATGGAAACCATCTGAAATCGATTGAATTTACAAGCATAAATGCCTTTGAGGTTCTGACCTGTGTGCCTAGTTCATCGGTTTAAGACAGAGCTACTCAACACACAGCCCACGGGCCACATGCAGCCCATGGGCCGTTTGTTTGCAGCCCACGGGTAGGAGCAAAAACCAAAAAGTCAATATAATGGTCTTCTTTTGATATGCGTTTTAGTAGTTAAATTCCTGGACTGTCATTAGAACATAAGAGCGGCCAGACTGGGTCAGACTAAAGGTCCTTCTAGCCCAGTGTCCTGTCTGCTGACAGTGGCCAATACCAAACGCCCCAGAGGGCAGGATCACAACAGGTAATCCTCACGTGACCCCTGCCCTGTCTCCCACTTCCAGAGAAACAGAGCTAGGGACACCATTCCTACCCATCCTGACCTAACCTCCATGAATCTAGCTAGCTCTTTTTTGAACCCTGTTAAAGACCTAGTCCTCACTGTATCCTCTGGCAAGGAGTTCCACGGGTTGACTGTGCGCTGAGTAAAGAAAACCCTCCTTTTGTTTGTTTTAAACCTGCTGCCTATTCATTTCATTTGCTGACCCTAGTTCTTATATTATGGGAATAAGTAAATAACATTTCCTTATTCACTTTTTCCACACCAGTCATGATTTTATAGACCTCTATCATATCTCACCTTAGTCTCCTCTTTTCTAAACTGAAAAATCCATGTCTTTTTAATCTCTCTTTATATGGGACCGGTTCCAAGCCCCTAATCATTTTTGTTGCCTTTTTGTGAACCTTTTCCAATGCCAATGTATCTTTTTCAAGATGAGCTGACCACATCTGTACACAGTACTCAAGATGTAGGCGTATCATGGTTTTATATAGAGGCAATAAGATATTTTAGATATTTTCTGTCTTATTCTCTATCCCTTTTTTAATTACTCCTAACATTTTATTTGCTTTTTTCACTGCTGCTGCGCACGGAGTGGATGTTTTCAGAGAACTATCCATAATGACTCCAAGATCTCTCTCGAGTTAGTTGTAGCCAAATTAGTCCCCATCATATTGTATATGCTCATTGCTCATTAGAAGTGCTGTCATTGGGTGGAAATCGGGTAAATATTGCATTTTATTAATATCAGCAGAACTGACTTCAATGGGGCCTATGTGTTGTGCAGTCTTGTTTTAATTTTTGCATGCATGCCCGTCAGCGTGAAAGTAGCTATTTACATATATTTGTATATATATTTGTATGTCTATGCAATCACACTTAAGGTGCGGCCCTTGGCATGTGCTGTGAGTATCACTGTGGCCACCGGGGCTTCCAAAGTTGAGTAGCTCTGGTTTAAGATGACCTACCACAAATCCCTTTCCAGTATTGCCCCACCCTTACAATTCACTGCCTACCCTATTTCCAAATGCCTGAGAGAAAATGTTTACCTTGGCCCGTACCCTGGAAAGCACCAGACTCACTCTGTTTTAGTTTCCATGTGCTCCCTTCAGCTCCCGGATCTATTATTGTCACGCGGCTCATCACAAGTGCAGGGCCGGTGAGTAATTTTTAAAAATAAAAGTGCAGCATTCTTTCCAAAACACTTTGCGCGTTCAGTGGATCCAGCTCACTGAGACTTTGGGCTGGCAAATCAGCTATGGCACAGGGAGTTGGCCCAAGTTTCCCCTTTATTCGGCTCTGGTGAGGCCACATCTGGAGTATTCTGTCCAGTTCTGGGACCCCCACTACAAAAAGGATGTGGGTGCATTCAGGGGCGGATGAGAGTGCTGCGGGGCCCAGGGCAGAGCCGCAGGGCCCCGGGCAGCGAAATTTTGTGGGGCCCCCCCTTTGATACGGCGCATGCACCGTGGCGCCACGACGCATGCGCGGGGCCTCGGGAAGCGCGGGGCCCGGGACAGCCGCCCTGCTCGCCCTGCCCTAAATCTGCCGCTGGATGCATTGGAGAGGGTCCAGCAGAGGGCGACCAAAATGATTAGGGGGCTGGAGCGCATGACCTATGAGGAGAGACTGAGGGAGTTGGGTCTGTTTAGTCTTCAGAAGAGAAGAGTGAGGGGGGATTTAATGGTTGGTGCCGGCATGTGCCCCAGGGCCGGGGCTGGGGCTGCCCGAGCGCCTTGTGCCGTGGGCCTGGGGCCAGCGCCGCTGCCCGAGCCGCGCGCCTGGGGCCAGCACCGGCGCCGCTTGAGCGCCGTGCGCCCGCATGTGCCCCGGGGTTGGGGCCTCCCGAGCACCGCGCACCCGGCGCCGGTGCGTGTCACGCACCTGGGGCCGGCGCCTCCTGTGCACCGCGCACCGGGGGCAGAGCCGGCCCAGGTTGTCGGCGGGCGTGCACAAATGCCCCAGCAGGCGCCATGACGCCCGGGGGCACCGCGTTGGGGACCACTGTTCTGAGGTCTCTTCCAGCTCTATGGTTCTATGATTCTAAGGTCCACGAATCAGGCAGTTCCCAATTAACACCACAGAACAGGGATTTATTCATGCCTGGGCGCTGGGCAGGCTGCCTGGGCGGGGCTGGATTTCGCCTTTGGTCAGGTACACTACAGCCACAGTAGACAGGTCCCAAGCTTGACGCCTTCATTCTGATGAGGCCCCTTTAGCTCTTTAAGATTTGTACAAGCCGGTTTGGTCTTTTCCCCTTCCCCCTTCCTCCAGCATCACTAATTTGATTAACTTAGTATACAAATTGAGAAAGATCCAACACAGAACGAGATCTCGGAAGTATTTCAGTGACATGATCTAGCAGCTGGAAGTTGAAGACAGACAAACCCAAACTAGAAATATGGTATAACAAGGGCAATTTGCCATTGGAACCGCTTAACAAGGCTTGGGGCGGAATCTCTATCACTGGAAACTTTTAAATCAAGACTGGATGATCTTCAAAGAGCTCTGCTTTTGTTCAAACTAGGGACGTAACAGTGTAGCTGATTAACCACTACGCAAAAGCTTATAGGTTAATGCTGTAGACTACATGCATTTCTCCCCCCTCCCCCTGTCAGGAAATTTTTAGCAGGTTGGCCGGCAGCTTGGCTCAGTTCTGGCTTGCACAGGGTCAGGGACCTACCCCCACTGCAGCTCTGTGTGTATTAGGAGCCAGCCGGGCAGCCAACCCGGCTCATGTCAGGACCAGGAGCTCAGCCCCCTCCCCTAGACAGGGACTGCTGCCACCCCACATTGCTGCCTCTGTATCAGAGGCAGCAGCGGGGGGCGACAGGCAGCTGGTCCGCGAGAGGAGCTAATTTTCAAACTGTCTCACCTCCTGGACCAGCTGTCACCTGTACAGAGGCAGCAGCACAGAGTGTCAGGGGGCTGCTTGGAAGTCCAACCCCACCCCCGGGGTCTATAGAATAGCTGAGTGACCGATAAGGATTCATGAAGTTAATCGACTATTCAATTAACCGGTATTTAACATCCCTAGTTAAAACAGGAATTATGCCAAGGAATACGGCCTGGTATGCAAGAGCTCAGATAAGTGACTGCAAAGATCTATTCTGACTTGAGAATGTTTGGAAAAGCACCAGTATCTTAAGTCATGTTTGGAGCTGGTTCCAGCAACAACTTTAAGTGGTTTTAATCACATCTTCCTGCTGTATTAAATCATGCTAAACTTCAACCAACGGGTGAGCTGTTATGGTGCGGCACAGGCAGACCTCGGCAGGATGCAATTAGTACTTAACTGGACACAGAGCTAGGGTTTGTGTCATATAAGCACTTTCCCAGTCACATCTTTAGCTATACGTGACAGGGTGTATAACTGGCCCCGAGGGGTAGCCGTGTTAGTCTGTAACTAAAAAACAATGAATCGGCCCATAGCACCTTAGAGACTAACACAAAAATGGAGAGGGTATCATGAGCTTTCCTGGGCACAATTCACTTCTTCAAATGAATGGGGCAAGGGGTCCAGAGGTGCAAATAAATATCAGAAAAAGAGGAGAGAGGAGAAGGGAAAGAAAAAAAACTTATCAGTTAAAGTGTCCCTGATAAATGAAGCTAATAGAGTGGTCTGTAAGTGCTGTTTACTTAGCTTGGATGGGCCATTATATTCAACACCCAAATGACATAAAAAGCTTAAGTATCGGGCACTTACAGCCCACTCTATTAGCCTCATTCAGCACGGACACTTTAAATGACCATTTTTTTCTTTCCCTGTCACTCTCCCCCCTTTGTCTGCTATTTATTTGTACCTCTGGACCCCTTGCTCCATTCATCTGAGGAAGTGGGTTGTGCCCACGAAAGCTCACAATACTCTCTATATTTTTGTTAGTCTCTAAGACTGTGTCTAGATTACATCCCTTTTTCGACAGAGAGATGTAAATCAGGCACTTCGAAATTGCAAATGAAGCCGGGATTTAAATGTCCCACGCTTCATTTGCATAATCACGTCATGGCTCTCTTTTGAAAAAGCGCTATTTTGAAAGTAAAACCACAGTCTAGACGCGGTTCTTTCGAAAAGGGAAGGCTTTTACGAAAGATCCCGTAAACCTCATTTAAGCAGAGGTATTTAAGCATGCAGAGTAACCCTTTGTAAGAAACCATTCAAAATGAAGTGAGCAATTAAAACTCTACAGCCACACACAGTCTATGAACATGAGAACAGCCATAGTGGATCAGACCAAAGGGTCCATCTAGCCCAATAGCCTGATTTTAGAATTTATGAGAAAGAGCCAATATCTTAAGCCATGTTTGGAGCTGGTTTCCAACAGTGGCCATTGCCAGGTGACCCAGAGAGAGTAAAGAGAACAGGTAATCCTCAAGGGATCCATCCTATCTGTAAAGAGGGGTTGTACCACTTTAACTATCGCCGATGGAAAATCTCTATAGTGCATCCACTTTAAAGACAATTATACCACTTTAAAGGCCCGGGTATGATGATAATATTGTGGTCAGAAGTCACCAGTGTGGTGTCCTGACAGGTATCTTGCTCTGTTCACTGATAATCATTCGGCTGTGTGGTTTGCTCCCCCTGTATACTGCACGGCTGTGTCTAGACTGGCAAGTTTTTCCAGAAAATCAGCCGCTTTTCTGGAAAAACTTGCCAGCTGTCTACACTGGCCACTTGAATTTCTGGAAAAACACTGACAATCTCATGTAAGATCGTCAGTGATTTTCCGGAAATACTTTGCTGCTCCCGTTCGGGCAAAAGTCTTTTTGCGAAATACTTTTGCGCAAAAAGGCCAGTGTAGACAGCACAGGACTGTTTTCCACAAAAAAGCCCCGATTGTGAAAATGGCGATCGGGGCTTTTTTGCAGAAAAGCGCGTCTAGATTGGCCACGGATGCTTTTCCGCAAAAAGTGCTTTTCCGGAAAAGCATCCTGCCAATCTAGACGCGCTTTTCCGAAAATGCTTTTAACGGAAAACTTTTCCGTTAAAAGCATTTCCGGAAAATCCTGCCAGTGTAGACGTAGGCCACATGTATTACACAGGTAGCCAGCACAGCAGACCACAAAATCAGATAAGGGACAAAGGCAGCTGAGCCAGTAATAGTTCCCTGGATCAGATGTCTACAGCAACGCTAAGACTGAGCCAGTGACAATGGACCCAGCTCATTTGGTGGCAGGATCCCCACTGTCCCTTAGGGACAACCCCCTTAAGATACAAACAAGTTACATGTCACTCCCGACATATCAGGGTGCCGCCCTCTGATGCATCTCGCTCCCGCCCATTGTCTTGCCCGGGGTGGTTCAATCCAAGCAGCGCTTGTCAGCATGCTGCCATGCTGGACCCCGCTCAGAACTTGGGTCCGTACGTCCTTGTTATCTGTGGGGAGTGTGTTGGGACCAAGATACCTCCTAACAAAGTGTCCTGTGGCCATCGCTCTGGAACAGGCACCGCACCGCCTGTGCCTCTCATGCAGGAACGCGTCAGCCCTGTTCTCGCCAAAGTCTGCAAGCAAGCCTGCCTCTTGCTCGCAGTTCTTGGCCACTTTTGCCTAGGCCTCAGGCCTGAAATACAAGGGCTTAAGTTTTAGGCTCGCCTCTTACTACAGCTATACCTTATCCCCATTTCAGAGAATAAGTTCTACCACGAGAAGGCACCTCTATCCCCTCTCACTGCATCGGCACCCGGGGTTGTTCCGCTTTAACTCTTTCATTTAAAAACAAACCGTCCCACGCAGCCACCATTCACTCCGCGTTGGCAGAAAAGCCACGGACACACCGGGCCACGGAAACAGAACGGCTCTCTCGCCCCACGGCTGAGCTCTTCACAACACACAAGGGCCACAGGTGGATTACTAAAGGGGGGCATCTATCGGTTCTGGCTGGAGAGCAGCTTCCCAAACTCCCCTTCGCCTAGGGGGCTGGCCTGGCCCCTTGGAGCCACATTGAACAGCCGTGAAAACGTTCAGAGCCCAGGCTAAAAAGCAGGGCTATTTTCCTGTGCCTTCCTTGGCCAGCCTGAGTGTTTCCAATCCCTGGCTCTGCCAGCCCCTCCTCGCAAGGGGGGCTTGGCCCAGCGATTTGCGCACAATAGCAGGGAGGAGGCGACCTCACCCTCCAACAGACGCACCCATGGGCCACCCACCAGACATTCAACCCCCCCGCCAGAGCCAGACGGGGTCTGGGTGAGCAGGGCAGGCTGCCTCCCCTCTGGCTTTGTGTCTGTTCCCAGCCGGGGGGGCAAGACGGGCGCTCCCCAGGGCTGGGCTCCGGAGCTGGGGGAGCCGGCCCCGCGGTCTGGTTCCCGGGGGGAGGCTCCGCAATCCGGCCGGGAGAAGCAGGGGGGGGTCGCCGCGGTCACTTACCCCGCTCCGCGCCAGCCTTTGTTGCGCGCTTACAAAGGAGCAAGCGCCCGGCTGCAGCCCACGCTCCGCGCGCCCCGCCGGCTCCACGCGCGCCCGGCTCCTCTAGGGCTCCCCTCGCGGGCCCGCTGCCATCGCCCCCTTGCACCGCGGCACCGGCTGCGCCGCTCCCCGCTCGCGGCGGCTCCCCCAGCCAAGCCCCTCGGCGGCTCCCCGGGCCAGGAGCCTCCCGCAGCCAATGGCGGAGCGCGACTGCCCGCTCCCGGCTGCGCGGCCGCTTGGCTCCCGGCCGCCGATGAATATTCAGGAGCGCAGCCCAGGGGCGGTGGGCGGCCGACGTCACAGGCCCCAGGCCGGGGAAGGGGATCGGCTCCGGTGGGACTCCTGATGGGCACCGGGCGGGTCGGATGCAGGCCCCCTCTGTGCCGGTGCAATGGCTCCGCTGCACCTCTGCTCCATGGACTGCTAACCCCCCCCCCAGCACCTCTGTCCATGGGCTGCTAACCCCCCCCCCCCCCCCAGCACCTCTGTCCATGGGCTGCTAACCCCCCCCCCAGCACCTCTGTCCATGGGCTGCTAACCCCCCCCCAGCACCTCTGTCCATGGGCTGCTAACCCCCCCCCCCAGCACCTCTGTCCATGGGCTGCTAACCCCCCCCCCAGCACCTCTGCTCCATGGACTGCTAACCCCCCCCCAGCACCTCTGTCCATGGGCTGCTAACCCCCCCCCCAGCACCTCTGTCCATGGGCTGCTAACCCCCCCCCCCAGCACCTCTGTCCATGGGCTGCTAACCCCCCCCCCAGCACCTCTGCTCCATGGACTGCTAACCTCCCCCCCCCCAGCACCTCTGTCCATGGGCTGCTAACCCCCCCCCCCAGCATCTCTGCTCCATGGGCTGCTAACCCCCCCCCCCAGCATCTCTGCTCCATGGGCTGCTAACCCCCCCCCCCAGCATCTCTGTCCATGGGCTGCTAACCCCCCCCCCCCAGCATCTCTGCTCCATGGGCTGCTAACCCCCCCCCCAGCACCTCTGTCCATGGGCTGCTAACCCCCCCCCCCAGCACCTCTGTCCATGGACTGCTAACCCCCCCCCAGCATCTCTGTCCATGGGCTGCTAACCCCCCCCCCCCCAGCATCTCTGTCCATGGGCTGCTAACCCCCCCCCCCCAGCATCTCTGTCCATGGACTGCTAACCCCCCCCCCCAGCACCTCTGCTCCATGGGCTGCTAACCCCCCCCCCCCCAGCACCTCTGTCCATGGGCTGCTAACCCCCCCCCCAGCACCTCTGTCCATGGGCTGCTAACCCCCCCCCAGCACCTCTGTCCATGGGCTGCTAACCCCCCCCCCAGCACCTCTGCTCCATGGGCTGCTAACCCCCCCCCCCAGCACCTCTGTCCATGGGCTGCTAACCCCCCCCCCCAGCATCTCTGCTCCATGGGCTGCTAACCCCCCCTCCAGCATCTCTGTCCATGGACTGCTAACCCCCCCCCCCAGCATCTCTGCTCCATGGGCTGCTAACCCCCCCCCCAGCATCTCTGTCCATGGACTGCTAACCCCCCCCCCCCAGCATCTCTGTCCATGGGCTGCTAACCCCCCCCCCCCCCCAGCATCTCTGCTCCATGGACTGCTAACCCCCCCCCAGCATCTCTGTCCATGGGCTGCTAACCCCCCCCCCCAGCATCTCTGCTCCATGGACTGCTAACCCCCCCCCCCCAGCATCTCTGCTCCATGGACTGCTAACCCCCCCCCCCCAGCATCTCTGTCCATGGGCTGCTAACCCCCCCCCCCCCAGCATCTCTGCTCCATGGACTGCTAACCCCCCCCTCCCAGCACCTCTGCTCCATGGGCTGCTAACCTCCCCCCCCCAGCACCTCTGTCCATGGACTGCTAACCCCCCCCCCCCAGCACCTCTGTCCATGGACTGCTAACCCCCCCCCCCCAGCACCTCTGTCCAAGGGCTGCTAACCCCCCCCCCCCAGCACCTCTGCTCCATGGGCTGCTAACCCCCCCCCAGCACCTCTGCTCCATGGGCTGCTAACCTCCCCCCCCAGCACCTCTGCTCCATGGACTTCTAACCCCCCCCAGCACCTCTGTCCATGGGTTGCTAACCCCCCCCCCCCAGCACCTCTGCTCCATGGGCTGCTAACCCCCCCCCCCAGCACCTCTGCTCCATGGACTTCTAACCCCCCCCAGCACCTCTGTCCATGGGCTGCTAACCCCCCCCCCAGCACCTCTGTCCATGGGCTGCTAACCCCCCCCCCAGCACCTCTGCTCCATGGGCTGCTAACCCCCCCCCCAGCATCTCTGTCCATGGGCTGCTAACCCCCCCCCCAGCACCTCTGTCCATGGGCTGCTAACCCCCCCCCAGCACCTCTGTCCATGGGCTGCTAACCCCCCCCCAGCACCTCTGCTCCATGGGCTGCTAACCCCCCCCCCCCCAGCACCTCTGCTCCATGGGCTGCTAACCCCCCCCCAGCACCTCTGCTCCATGGGCTGCTAACCCCCCCCAGCACCTCTGTCCATGGGCTGCTAACACCCCCCCCAGCACCTCTGCTCCATGGGCTGCTAACCCCCCCCAGCACCTCTGTCCATGGGCTGCTAACACCCCCCCCCAGCACCTCTGCGCCATGGGCTGCTAACCCCTCGCCCATGCAACCCCCCCCCAGCACCTCTGCTCCTTGGGCTGCTAACCCCCCCGCCCCCACACACCTCTGCTCCACGGGCTGCTAACCCGTGGAAAACTTCTCTTTTCCCAAAACATGCCCTGGGAACCATAGCGAAGAGAGAATCTTGGCTTTTGAGGGCTCAGCTCAAGGGGTACGTCTACACTAGCCCCCTAGTTCGAACTAGGGAGGCTAATGAGGGCGACCGAAATTGCAAATGAAGCGCGGGATTTTGGAAATTGACTAGCCCAGAATAACCGCGTCTACAGGCGGCAGGTGAACGGAAGATCGAAGTAAACCCCTAACTCGAATGAGCTGTTATTTCTCGTGGAATGAGATTTAACCACTAATTCGAGTTAGGGGTTTACTTCGATCTCCCGTTTGCCTGCCACGTGTAGACGTGGGCAGTTATTCCGGGTTAGTCAATTTCCAAAATGGCGACCACCCAGGAACATGCTAATGAAGGGCGGGATATTTAAATCCCGCGCTTCATTTGCAATTTCGGTCGCCCTCATTAGCCTCCCTAGTTCGAACTAGGGGGCTAGTGTAGATGTACCCAAGGTGAGGTGGAAACCTACATCTCCACCTTCGAAGGCAGAAATACCTTCCTCGGTTATGTTAATGGCTTAGGACTTGTCTTCACTGCCCCTTTACTGTGCTGTGACCTTCTTGGTCAAGGATCTGAAAAAAGCCATACCCACCGAGAGCAGCAAGTGACAGTGCTGTGAAGCACCGGTGCAAACAGTCTTCCAGCGCAGGGAGCAGTTAGCTCCTCTCCTTAGCTACCATGCTGTGAGAGCTGTCTCCCAGTGCTGGTGCCAGGACCCCACTGCCACGGAAAAGCCCTGCCACAGAGGCGCATTAAACAGAACAGTGTAGACACAGCTTCAGAAAGTGCACTTCTAAAGTTTGCAGAAAATACCAAACTCGGAGGGGTTGCAAATGCTTTGGAAGGTAGGGGTAAAATTACAAAGGATCTGGACAATGTGGAGAAAAGGTCTGAAATAAAGAGGATAAAATTCTATAAGGACAAATGCAAAGTGCTCCACTTAGGAAGAACCCAGCAGTTGCTCCCACACACACAAAATGGGAAATAACTGCCTAGAAAGGAGTACAGCCGAAAGGGATCCAGGGGTCATAGTGGACCACAAGCTAAATACGAGCCAACAGTGTGACACTAGCTATGTCTAGACTGCAGGCTGCTTTTGGAAGAAGCTTTTCGGGAAGAGATCTTCCGAAAAAACTTCTTCCGAAAGAGAGCGTTCACACTGCCAAAGCGCATCGAAAAAGTGCTGAATGGACGCTCTCTCGCATGTAAGCTCTGATTACGATGAGCAGAGTGGCCACCAGGGCACCTGTGCTTTTTCCTCTTTCCTCTTCTTGTGAAATAACTCTCTCTTCCCCATCCACACACATATTTTTCCGAAAGAGCTCTTTCAGAAAAAGGCTTCTTCTGAGGGAAAACCCCTCAGTTCTTTCGATTTTTTTTTTTTGAAAGAATGCGATTGCAGTGTGGACATAATTGAAGTTTTTCTGAAAAAACTCTGCAGTGTAGACATACCCCCTGTCGCATAAAACGCAAACTTGATTCTGGGATGCATTAACAGGACTGTTGTGAGCAAGACTATATGAGTCAACAGTGTGCCCTTGTAGCCAAGAAGGCTAATGGCATAGTGGGGTGCATTAGGAGGAGCATTGCCAGCAGATCTAGAGAAGTGATTATTCCCCTTTATTCAGCTTTGGTGAGGCCACATCTGGAGTATTGCGTCCAGTTCTGGGCCCCCTACTACAGAAAGGATGTGGACGCATTGGAGAGGGTCCACCGGAGGGTGGCCAAAATGATTAGGGGCTGGAGCGCATGACCTATGAGGAGAGACTGAGGGATTTGGGTTTGTTTAGTCTGCAGAAGAGAAGAGTGAGGGGGGATTTGAGAGCAGCCTTCAATTTCCTAAAAGGAGGTTCCAAAAAGGATGGAGAGAGGCTGTTCTCAGTAGTGAGGGATGGCAGAACAAGAAACAATGGTCTCGTTACAGTGGGGGAGGTCTAGGTTGGATATTAGGAAAAATTATTTCCCTAGGAGGGTGGTGAAGCTCTGGGATGGGTTCCCTAGGGAGATGGTGGAATCTCCATTCCTATAGGTTTTTAAGTCTCAGCTTGACAAAGCCCTGGTTGGGTTGATGTAGTTGGGATTGGTCCTGCCTTGGGCAGGGGGCTGGACTTGATGACCTTCTGAGGTCTCTTCCAGCTTTAGGGTTCTATGATTCTAAGACAGGAGAACTCATTCTTCCGCTCTGCTTTGCACTGATTAGGCCTCAATTGAAGTACTGTGTCCAGTTCTGGGCACCACATTTTGGGAAAGATGTGGACAAATTGGAGAGAGTCCAGAGAAGAGCAACACAAATGATGAAATGTTTAGGAAGTATGACCTATGAGGGAAGATTAAACAAACCCAGGCTTTTTTTTCCAGTTTGGAGAAGACTTAAGGGGAACATAACAATTATCAAGCACCTACAAGGTTGGTACAAAGAGGAGGGAGAAAATTTGTTTTTAACCTCTAATGACAGGGCAAGAAGCAATGGGCTTAAATTGCAGCAAAGGTGGTTTAGGTTGGACATTAGGAGGTTTTTCCTAACTAACCATTAAGGGTGGTTAAGCACTGGAATAAATTTCCCAGAGATATTGTGGAATCACTGGGGATTTTTAAAGAGCAGGTTAGACAAACGTCTGTCAGAGATAATCCAGATAATACTTACCCCTGCCAGGAGTGCAGGGGACTGGTCTAGATGGCTTCTTGAGTCCAGTTCTATGATTCTATGATGCTATGAAATTGACCCACCCCCAAGATTCAACAGACAGCAGGGGTTGGCTAAATACGCACTGAGAGCAGAGAGTGAACTGTTTCTAAGATTTCTACAGCAGCCAGCTCTCTCTCTCACTCACACACTCACACTCACACTCACACTCATTCACAACACACAGACGTGCGCACACACCGTCTTCCACCATCACATACCCCATCTCTGCAGAGCGGAGGAAGGGAGAGACACCAGAGAAGGACAGCTTTCCCTGTCTTAAAAAGACAGCACATGGAGTGTCTCAGAAACGTACCCAGCAGCATGTACCCACACTCTATCATACACCCTCACACCTTGTCTGTGCCGCACACACTGTCCCAGTCTCTGTGCCACATGCAAACACACAATCTCTATCACAAAGTCTGTCTTTCAAAGACACACAGAGAGTGTCTCTGTCTCCCTCACACACAATTCTCTCTCTAGCCCTCTGCCCCACTCCTTCCACCAAGGCCCCGCCCCTTCTAGGGCCCAGAACTGGCCCCTGACAATTTACCAAAATTTGTAGAGTGGCGACATGGCAAAAATTATTGCCCACCCCTGACCTACAGCTTGAGTCTCCAGTGCCTTGAGTGGCATTCTTTTTCATCATCACTCACACTAGTGCTATGCAAAGCATAAGTAAGATGCAATCAACTCAGAATCCTGCACTTTTGCACTTTCACTTTGCACAAGCAAAAGCAATTCCATAAGGCAGAGCAGGTTAAAAACGGGGGCGGGAGGAAAATGTGGAAAACCTTGACATTGTTTTTGTTTTCCAGGATTGAAAAACAAACCCACTTTTCCCCTCCTCTCTCCACCCCCCACACACAGTTCCATAATGTTTTAAAACCAAAATTAATATAACCATGGTTCCAATATTTTTCATTTATTGCCCCTTCCAGGAGCAAGGAGACAGCTCCCCAACACACATCCTATCCAGGGCCCGGAGTGGCTGTCGGCTCCCCTGCATATGTGTGTGTTAACTGGTCAAGTTAAACCCCAGACTCCAAATCAGTGTTTGCCTTGACATACTGATCCATGCAAAAATGACAAGCTACCCCGTTCTCTCTCTAAGATTATAAGTCGTTTTAAACACAAGGTAAGAAAGTATTGTTTAGATCCACCCTCAGAAGGAGCCATTTCCTTGTTATCCTGAAAATATTACTAAGTGAACTAAAACTATTTCATTTAAAGAAAAAAGCAGCCACTAAAAAACCCTCCTGCAACAACCTTTGTAAAGACGACAAAATGAAGCCGTGCACGGATCAGAGCTGGCAGAATCCCGGAGAGAGAGAACTCATGATCCAGTTGAGCAACTTTGCCCATGACTCTGCTGTTTTGTAACTTCTAGAGCCAATTTTCCATGAAGCCAAGAAGAAAAGATGCTCTAATCCTGGCAGCCTGACTCAGCCACTGCAGGACAGGAAATACCACTATGGGAAGAGAAAACATCTTACCCACATAAGCAACTCTGGGAACAGCAGGGGTAAACCAGGCGGCTTAGATCCTGAGGTGGAGTCTGCCACTGGCTCTCAGAAAGTGTCTCCTGCGTGGAAAATGCTGGGTAAACACAGTTGCACTGACTAGTGCTATAGTCTGGATTGTAGGAGCACCGTGATGAATCATGCAGCGGGAATTTTGCATGACTCAGGACATGTGAGCACCAGTGGGTGAGGGAATAAGAGCGACAATTACTGTTGGTCTGACAGTTCAGCGTGTGTCTTGGACAAGACTCTCCCTTATGCCAAGGACCTCGGTCAGGAAGACCTAAAGTGCCTGGAAATCTGCCCCCACTCTCCCCCCAAGAATCCAGCTGGTGCAGAATTCTACCTGGCTCTGCTTCTGTCACAAGGATAATGACATGGCTGTTTTCTTCCCCCTCTGAGGCCTTGGGCCCCACTAGAAGCAGATCTTATGCAAAAGCAACCCTGAGACTGCTCTGATCTGCACTAGGGGCTTGGCAGGACCCTGAACAACCCCAGAGTACAGAAAGTAAAACAAGCATTTAAAGTCTTTACCCCCTGAGCTAGGTACACATCGCTGAGTTGTTGTACAAGGAGAGTTTCTCAGATGCCTAAACCATTAAGGAGCAAAAGTCTCATTGGCTTGCAGTGAGATTTATGCCCCTAAAACCTTTAGATGCTTTGAAAAAATTTCCCCGTACATATTATTTTATTGGAATTATGTCCGGTTCTGGAAAAGGCAGAGGCGATGCGCTGCCAGCCTCCTTCCTTTCCCCCCTGCCTCATGTGCCCCAGCTGGCCAGGAGAAAGCAGAGGCGTGTGCTGCCCCAGCCTCCCTCCCCCATGCTCTGGTCAGCCTGGGGAAGCCTGGGGTGATTCTCCAATTCCTACCCCAGGAGAGAAGCTGGTGGCAGGGCTGGGCCATGGGGGCATGGCTGGGGGCAGGGCACCCCCCTCCCCAGAAATTCACACACTCCTCTTCTCCAAGATATAGAAGTACTCAGCCTGAGTGGAAAGAAGGGTTCTCCAGTAAGGTTATGAGGGTTACAAATAAATCAAACGGGCAGGTAAATGATGGGTTTGAAACGAGCTAAGAAAATCATAGACTCAGGTGGTTGGAAGGGTAAGATCATGTTCGGCTGGATGTCCTACCCTTGTAGTATGCGCTGCGTTTGGCTGAGGCATCCTATCCTTATAGTATGTGCTGATCCCATTGGGAAAGTGCTAAGTGTTCCCGTGACTAACTGGGGAAGGTGGCTCCATTCTCCATGTGGATATAGGATGGCTCTCTAGAAAGAGAGGACCTAGGATCAGGGCTGAGCAGTCCAGAGAGGAACTTGGGGGGGGGAGGGGCAGCCAAGCCCAGGGAGTAGGCTTGAACTGATCTTTGTTAATTTTTCTATTCCACCTCCAGGAAAGGGGCTGAGATTCAAATCTACACGCTGCAAGGATTGTCTCAGAATGGGCTGGATACGGAACCCCCTTGTAGACCGGTTAGAACCTACTTGCCAATACACCCTTTTCTCTCCGTTCCAGGATTTCCTTATTTGACTGCTCGGCAGATGGTACTGAGGCAAATATTAAACTCCCAGCTCTGTCATGTCATTTGTAAGGCAGGTATGATAAGATTATCTCTAAGTACTGCCATTGAGTGCTCTGCATTCGCTCGAAGGGCAGACAATTTCCAAAAATCAGCCTACTGCAGAGATCAATGGGATTTTAATTATTTCCTTTATGAAATACCAGCACGGCCACCAGACGTGACTTATAGCATCATTCACGTTAGACAATGGACGTGCTGGGGGAAATAGAAAAGGGAGAAGGAAAAGAAAGAGGAAAAGAAAACTGAGTGATTGTCAAAAGATAACATTCAGGCCTAAGGTCAGCATTATGAGATGTGGGTTCTAACTCCAACCCTCCCATCTACTCCCTTTGTAATATCAGGCAAATCACAATTTGAACAGAGTGTTACTCACCAGTTCTGCTCCGGGGCTGTGTCTAGACTGCATCCCTTTTCCGTAAAAGGGATGCAAATTAGACACATCGCAATTGCAAATGAAGCAGGGATTTAAATCCCCCCCGCTCCATTTGCATAAACATGGCTGCCGCTTTTTTCCGACTCGGAGCTTTGCCGGAAAAAAGCGCTATTCTAGACGGGGATCTTTCGGAAAATAAAGCCTTTTCTGAAAGATCCCTTATTCCTCAGAGAGATGGGAACCCGGTGCATCGTTCGTTTTTCTGTCGACTTTTCCAAAAAGTTCACCTTTCGTGAGGGAAAAAAAGCAGGTTTCACTCCCAATCGCCCTGCAGATGCAGATGCAAATTCTCTTCCTTCCTGGGCACCAATGACAGACCGGCTCATGGCATTAGAGTCAGCTCCATTGGCACTAACCCAGCACTAGCAGCCCAGCTACAGTCGCATCACCATGGCCACAGTCAGGAAGCACCGAGCCTGCACAGGGGTAACCAAGCCTATAGTACCAGTGAGAAGACCAGAGATGGAAAGGAGCCTACTGGATTCACCCATCCCAGCACCGGGGTGCAGAGCAGACAAAGAAAGAAGAGCGAACGGTCCGTGTCAGTCAGGGCAGCTTCACGGAAATCAATGGAGCAATGGCAACTGGTGCCAACTGAGGAGCTAGCCTGACATTGTTCCTGTGCCTCGGTTTCCCCTAATGGGCCCATTCCACCTTTGTAATGCACTTGGAGATCTGTGCTGTACCGTTGCTGAGTATGATGACTGGCTGCTAGAAAGTGAATGTTTCCTGTTTTGAATTAAGCCTTCCTGAAATAGCAGCTGCAGGCATTCCAGGGTTTCCACTAGCTTTCACTGAGCCAGCCCACCCCCACCCCCACCGCCCTCCCGCCGTGCCAGCCAACAAGCCAGCATCCTCTTCAGCTTGAGCTGAGCTCCACCTGGAGACACATTAGGAAGCACGACAGCTGGTCAAACAGGGGGACAGGAAACTCCAAACCAGTCCTATCCAGTCCGGCTGCCCATGCTGTCTGGACCAGGTTGTCCAGTGGGCCATGTCTCCACTGGGATCTCTGGCACAGGTGTGGGGACCGTTTACCATTTGCAGGGACCGTTTATGCTAGTGCAGCAGGATTTGCGCCAGTACAACTTGCCCCCGTTGGAAACCAAAGAGAAACCGCCCCGGGTGCAAACTGGGATGCGTTTGTGCCTGCGTTCGAGGTCTGCGCGGCTACGGCTACACGGCAGCGCTATAGCTAGTCCGCGTCTTTTGGGCGCGCTCGTTATTCCGACGTCCTTGTAAATCTCATGGCATGAGGAGTAAGGGACGTTGGGGAAGAGCGATTTATTGCAAAGTAAGTGCTCTGTCGACAGCGCCACATTTCAAATTGAACTCAAAATAAGCGACACAGGTCGAGTAGCTTATTTCGAGCTCTGGGTGCAGTGTCAATGCCACCTACTGGGGCAACTCCCCTAGTGGCTGCAGTCCCTGGGCAGACATGGCCTTCTTGTCTCGTCGTGCGGCTGATTCAAGGTCCTTGGCTTGTACTTCCCTTCAAGGCAATGCATAGTCCCATCCCTGCCCAGCTGGAGCTCTGACCCCATTTCCTCCTCTCCCCTTCGCTCCCACCCCCTCTCCGCAGCCAGGCTAAGGATGTTAAAATGTGGTTAATTGACTAGTTCTGTGTTCCCCAACATGGCGCCCGCGGGGGCATTTGAATGCGCCCTCCAGGTGCTCGGGGCTGGCCTGGCCCCGGGCACATGACGCATGGTGAGCGCCGGCCCCGAGCGCGCGGTGCTTGGGGGGGAGGGAGCACTGGGCGCGCGGCGCTTGGAAGGGGGGGAGCGCCAGCCCCAGGCGCACGGCGCTTGGTGGGGGAGGGGCCGCCGGCCCTGGGTGCGCGGCGCTTGGCGGGGGGGGGCGCCGGCCCCGGGCACACAGCTATGGGGGGGGGCCCCGCCCCCGGGCATGCGGCTATGGGGGGGGGCCGCCCCCGGGCACCCGGTGGGCGAACGGCCACACCCCCTGGCGCCCAGCGGGCAAACGGCCACGCCCCCTGGCGCCCGACAACCTCAAAAGGTTGGGGACCACTGGACTAGTTGATAGACACTTTCGCATTTCACCTTTGAAATGTACAAGAGCCCCTGCTGGAGCTCTTGTACATTTCAAAGGAGGAATGCGGAACTCCTAGTACAGGGCCAGTGGGAAGTCCTGCTGACTCTGGGTGCCTGCTTTGAAAAGCCATGGAGCCCGGGGTCAGTGGGGGACTCTGAGTCCATGCTATGCTGCATGCCGCTAGGAGCCTGGGGTCAGCCGAGCACTCCCGAGCTGATCCCGGGCTCTGCTCAGCACTTCCCCGGAACCTGGCCTGGAACCCGCCGTGGAGGCAGCGTTTCAAAGGGGCAGTGGAGCCCGGAGTCAGCTGGGGACCCCCTAGCTGATCCTGGGCTCTGCGCAGCATTTCCCCAGAACCTGGGGACAGCTGGGTATTCCTACTGATCCTGGGTTCTGGGGAAATGTCGCGGGGAACCCGGGGTCAGCTGGGAGTCAGCTGGGAGTCCCCGGTTGACCCCAGGCTCCACAACAGCTGCCCCTTTGAAACACTGCCTTGGGTTTCAAAGCGGCGCAGCTGTGCAGTGCTACCACTTTGAAGTACCCTCTGCCCTCCCCCCCCACTTTTGCTGCCTCTATCTCATAGAGGCACCGGGGGAAGGGGGGAGAAATCGACTAGTCGATTAGTCAAAAGACTATCCGATAAGCAAATGCTTATTGGATAGTCGACTAGTCTTTAACACCACTAATCCAGCCTGCTCCCCATGCCTAGATCCCTGCTTTCTCTCTCCCCTTCCTCACCGCCCCTCTCAGTCCCCAGACCCGCCCATCTCTGCTCTGCTGTCCCTCGACTAGCTTGTCTTTGTAACTCGAGAGCTTGGGGCTTGTCAGCAGAAGCTGGCTCACAGTGGGCCTGGCCCTGGGGATGGGGTAGAAGATGCCTGGAAGGGCCAGCCTGCAGAGCAGTGCCTGTCGCCAGTCATCCCAGCCGTGCATCCCTGGGGCTGATCTGCAGGGGAAGGCTGGCTGGCAACCCAGGGCGTGGCTGAAGGGTGCCCAAAGCCCACCTAGAGCAAAGACTGATGGAGGAGGAGGGCTGGAGTGGTTGGTCCAGAAACGCTTCTTATTCTGAAACGTGCTCCAAACCCTCCTTGCAGCTTCCCTTCCTCCCCTTGGCCCTTGAGGGATAAGCCGCCTAGATCACCTCCCACGTTCTGCAGAGACAGTCTCCTGCCAGCGGGGCCAGGAGGAGTTGGCCACAGAAGAGACAGCCCCCATGGGGGAAAGGGCTAGCAGGCAGGCAGGCGCTCTGCGGGGAGTACATTTCGCTCAGCCAGGAGAGGGGTTGCCAGGTTCCAAAGGCGCTCACATCCAGCACCCGCCGGCCAGCGGGGGGGGGGGGGGGGGAGGGCTGAGAGAGCACGTGGGGTTCCTGGGGGCTCAGAGAGACCAGCCCGGCACCCATCATTGAAAATGAAGCTCCAAGCCTGCTGCTGATCCAGGGCTGGTTTCAGTGCATTTGTAACCCCCGGGAGGAGGGGGGTGCTGCATGTGCCTGGTCTGGGCTTTCCTGGCCAGTCCCATCTCTGCCCGTCACCAGAGGCTGCTGGAAATGACCCTCCCGGCTCTCTCAGGGGCGGGGCGGTTGCTGTCCCCCTGCATTGTCAGCTGCCGACCCGTCACACCCAGCACTCCACCCGCCAGGCCTCTGTCGTAAGAAGGAATTTGATGGTGCCGCCTCCACCCAGGTTGGCTTATAAAAGAACAATTCACCCATTGTTTCGTTGGGAACCAGATAAGCCAGACGGACAGCCCCAGTGACATGGAACGGCCCTTGGGATGCCATGACAGCAACACCCTAGGCAGGGCCGGATGATCTGCTGGAGCTGGTAGCCTGCCTCTTGTTCCTACTGTCGAGGGCCCCGAATCGGCAATCAGATCCACACAAGGAAACCCCAAAGGCCCCCCGGCATCCCATGGGAGGCAACAGATGCTAGCCATGTGTGTGTACGGTTCTAGCCACACGGCTCCTATGGCGCGAATGGGGCCCGTCAGGGGCGGCCCGAGACGAGCTGCCGGCAACTGGCGCCCTAGGCGGAATGCGCGATCGGCGCCTCCGCATCTAAAGCCCTCAGTGGCGGTGCATCATTGGGCTCCCCGTTTAACGCGGCGCCCTAGGCGACTGCCGAGTCTGCCCCGGGGCCAGTAACGCTCCAATACTGTCCCACAGGGTTGTCAGCCCTAGGGATTTCACAAGAACAGCCAGACTGGGTCAGACCAAAGGTCCGTCAAGCCCAGTGTCTTGCCTTTGCCAGTTGCCTCAGAGGGCGTGGACAGAACAGGCAATCATCAAGTGATCCCTCCCCTGTCACCCATTTCCAGCCGCTGACAAACAGAAGCTAGAGACACCGGCCCTGTTTACCCTGGCTAATAGTCATCAATAGACCTATTCTCCATACATTTCTAGTTCTTTTGAAGCCTGTTATAGTCTGGGCTTTCACAACATCCTCTGGCAAGGAGTTCCACAGGTTGACCTTGTGTGGTGTGAAAAAGATCCTTCCTTTTGTTTGTTTTAAACCTGCTGTCTATTAATTTTATCTGGTGACCTCTAGTTCCTGTGTTATGAGAAGGAGTAAATGATACTTCCTCATCTACTTTCTCCACACCTGCCATAATTTTATAGACCTCTATCGTAGTGTCCCCTCCTCCTCTATTCCTAGCTAAAACACCCAGTTTTATTAGGCTGTCATCACAAGGCAGCTGTTCCAGACCCCTAATACTTTTTGTTGCCCTTTTCTGAACTTTTCCTATTCTAACGTATCTTTTTTGAGATGAAGCGACCACATCGGCACACAGTATTCAAGATGTGGGCGTACCGTGGATTTACACAGAGGCAATGTGATATTTGGTTTTATTTTTATCCCTTTCTTAATGATTCTCAACATGCTGTTTGCTTTGGCGGCTGCTGCGGATTGAGTGGATGCAAATCTCCGGGATGGTATTTGCTGTTTTTACAACTCCTCTAGCTCCTGGTGTCAAGTGACAGCAAGAAAGAAAAGGGACATTTCTAGATTTTGGGGCTGCAGAGAAAAGCTTGAAAATGTGACTCCCGAAAGATTCAAAAGACACAAAGGGGAAAAAAATCCAACTTTATTATTACTTTTTTTAAATCTCATGATTTTAGGATTCTGCCTTATGATTTTTGTTACTTTAAAACTTTTATCTGCAACCAGGAGGGCTGGAAACTTCCTACTTTTGTAATGAAATAAAAGAATGTTGCCTAATCGTATACATGCATCTGATGAAGTGGGTCTTTGCCCACTAAAGCTTATTCTCCAATAAATCTGTTAGTCTATAAAGTGTCACAAGTCTTCTCGTCACTTTTGCAGATCCAGGCTAACACGGCTACTCCTCTGGGTATGTCTACACTACCCCGCTAGTTCGAACTAGCGGGGGTAATGTAGTCATCCACAGTTGCAAATGAAGCCCGGGATTTGAATTTCATGGGCTTCATTTGCATGAAGCCGGCCGGCGCCATTTTTAAATGCCGGCTAGTTCGAACCCCGTGCCGCGCGGCTACACGTGGCACGGAGTAGCTAGTTCGGATTAGGCTTCTAACAAGGAGTACAGCTGGTACTCCTAATCCGAACTAGCTACTCCGTGCCGCGTGTAGCCGCGCGGCACGGGATTCGAACTAGCCGGCATTTAAAAATGGCGCCGGCCGGCTTCATGCAAATGAAGCCCGTGAAATTCAAATCCTGGGCTTCATTTGCAACTGCGGATGACTACATAACCCCCGCTAGTTCGAACTAGCGGGCTAGTGTAGACATACCCCCGGATACTTGCCTAATCATCTGACTCCAGCTGCTGGGTCTTTGTTCATAAGTAACAATCCTCCCTTTTCTGCGGCTCTTTTCATCTGTAGATCTCCAAGCACTTTACAAAAGGATTTTACTGGCAGGGGAAAGCAGCTTGTCCAAGGTCACCCAGTAGCAGAACAAGGAATGGTCTACACTACCCTTATTTTGAAATAATCAGCGGAGCGTCCACACTACCACGCCCGTTATTTCGAAACAAGGAGCTGATTATTTCAAACTAATAACTCCTGCTTTCCTTGAAGAACAAGCTATTTCGAATTACAGGTCGGCCCTCCCCGGTCCAGCACCCTGGGGACTCGAATGGTCCCAAACAATGGAGTTTGCCGGACGAGGGGAGGTTAAGGCTCTCTACACAGCTGTAGGCTCTTCCTGCTGCTGCCTCCACCATGCCAGGCCTGGCTGGGGCTGCATCCTGCACCGCATCAGCTCCAGACAGGGGTCAAACCCGCTGCCCTCCAGCCCCAGCACTGGCTGCTCTCTCCCCTCCTGCCACAGCGCCAGTCTGGGCTGTGTGCCCAGCTGACTCCAGCCCCAGCCAGGCACCACGCCATGCTCCTGGCCACCAGCTCTGCTACCTCCAGGCCTGGCTGCGACTGCTCCTTGCCACCAGCCCTGGCCAGCTGTGCTCTCCCCGCGCTGGCCCCACTGGAGCTGGGCTCCCCACCACCAGCCCAGACTGGGTTAGGATTCTGAGCCTGGCCAGCCGGGGCTCTCGGGTCCAGCAATATCTATGATCCTGCCAGACCACAGATGTTGCCGGACCAGAGAGTCCTAGAGGTTCGAGGTTCAACCTGTAGTTATTTCGGGAGTTCTTATTGCAAAATAATATCCTAGTGCAGCCACGGCCCTACAGACCAGTCCAAAGTGCTAGCCACTCGTTCGTGCCTCTCACACAGCAAACATCTCACGGCTCCCGATAAAATAACAGCAGGGCCGGTCCTAACCAATTGGCGGCCCCGGGCGACTGCCTGGCTCACCTGTAGGAGTGCCAGATGGTTTAAAAAAAAACACCGGACAAAAATTTGTTAAGCAAAAAAAAAAGGGGGGGGGGGTTGGAGAGTAGCCAAAGAAACCTGGGGGGAGGATTCAGGAGGTCGGGCCGAAATGCAGTCACGGCCTGCCCCTAAGACTGGCTCTGTCGGCGGCCCCTTGAAAATGGAGGCCCCGGGAGACCATCCGGCTCGCCCACCCCTAAGACGGGCTCTGAATGACAGGAGCTGACATTGCTGGCATGTGAGAGGCAGACAGACAGGAATGGAGGGGGGATTCTTTTTATTCACACAAATTAATCACATGCCCGCCGGGATTGAAATGACAACGCTGTTCTACTCTCTCCGTGCGAACAGCAGCCGCCTGTCCAAGGAAACCTCCGTCGGCCTGTCTAGCTGCACGATGGGGTCAAGCAACATCCGGCCTCCCAGCGCTTGATAACAGTAATCCCCAGTCGTTTTGAGTCGGATCCAGGCAGACCCCGCAGAGAGACTGGCTTGGGCCCGTGTCCTTGAGTTTGTTTTTTTCCTCATCCCGGGGCTATGTCTACATGAGAAGTTTTCGTGGCAGAAAATATGCTAATGAGAGACTCATTAGCATAAGTCGTGACATCATTAGCATATTTTTCTGTCGTTTCTTCTTGCGCAAGGGCTTTTTGCGCAAAAAGAAGCAGTGTGGATGGGGGGGGCGGTTTTGCACAAAACCCCCCATTTTGAGCAAGATCCTTATGCCTGACCCCTTGTGTAAAAAGAAAAGCCAGAAAATATGCTAATGAAGTTGTGACTTATGCTAATGAGTCCCTCATTAGCATATTTTCTGCCACAAAAACTTGTTGTGTAGATGTAGCCCCTCAGATGGAAGAACATGGAGGATGCCACGGTGAGCCCCAGGAGACGTGTTTAACGAGGCAGGGAAGGGCTAAGCCTGGAACCAGAGCACAGAGGACTCACACCAAAGGGCTGATCCCTGGAGCCAGGCCGGCCCTACCATGAGGTGAACTGAGGCGGCCGCCTCAGGTGCCAGACCGTGGGGGGTGCCACTAGGACCCAGAGGGTAGAAAATTGTGTCTGCTGCTGGTAGGGTTACCAGGTAGCTTCAGAAAAAATACCGGACACACTTGATGGGAGTGGGAGGGGGAAGGGACCAGCTGGGAGGGGAGCAGGGCTGGCGGGGTAGAGGAGTCGGAGACAGCGGGGCTGGCCGGGGAGATCGGGGCGGGGTGTTGGGGGGAACGGGGCTGGCCGGGGAAGATCGGGGTGGGTTGTTGGGGGGAGCGGGGCTGGCCAGGGAGATCGGGGCGGGGTGTTGGGGGGAGCAGGGCTGGCCGGGGAGATCGGGGCGGGGTGTTGGGGGGAGCAGGGCTGGCCGGGGAGATCGGGGCGGGGTGTTGGGGGGAACGGGGCTGGCCGGGGGAGATCGGGGCGAGGTGTTGGGGGGAGCGGGGCTGGCCGGGGAAGATCGGGGCGGGGTGTTGGGGGGAGCGGGGCTGGCCGGGGAAGATCGGGGTGGGTTGTTGGGGGGAGCGGGGCTGGCCGGGGGAGATCGGGGCGGGGTGTTGGGGGGAGCGGGGCCGGCCGGGGGAGATTGGGGCGGGGTGTTGGGGGGAGCGGGGCCGGCCGGGGGAGATTGGGGTGGGGTGTTGGGGGGAGCGGGGCTGGCCGGGGAGATCGGGGCGGGGTGTTGGGGGGAGCAGTGCTGGCCGGGGAGATCGGGAGGTGGAGAACTGGCTGGCAGATAGCAGGGCTGGCCGGGAGGGGGTCTGGGTGAGTGTGGGGGAGAGAATCGGCCGGTGGGGAGCAGGACTGACCCGGGCACATGCAGATCCCAGGGCGCTGCCCGTCCCGCGCACAGTCCAGGCAAAGCACGATTGAGTCCAGCTACGGCTCCACAACGCGCCTGACCAGCGCTCGGGGGCACGGACGGGGCTTCTCCTCCTCCCCAAGGCGTCACTCCTACGTCAGACGCAACCAGAGGCTCCCAGCGCCGATCGCGCCCCGCCTCCCAGCCACTCCCCCGCCCCCGCCCGGCTTCCATGGGGGGTCCAGCCGGAACACCAGAAAACCATTGCACATGTCCGGTATTTTCTGAATTTTTTGACTTGACAGAGGGCCCAAAAACTGGGCTGTCCGGTTGAATACCGGACACCTGGCAGCCCTACCTGCTGGTGCAGACGTATTCTCTCTGCTCTAGATGCACAGAGATGGGGGAGCGCTGTGCTGGAGGAAGGAGGGCACAAGTGACCTTTCAAAGTTTTGGCCCAAGCGAGGGGCCATGGGGGTGTCATGTGAGCTCCCCGCCTCAGGTGCCAAAATGTTGTGGGCCGGCCCTGGCTGGAGAAAACCTTGGAACACGGCCCCGGGCTGCTCTCCCTTCTCTCATTGTCTCCCGCACTTGCCTTTCCCCGGAGATGAACTTTTCCTCTGCCCTCTGGTTCTGTTTCCACTTCCTTGTGGCAGGGAACCGGGCCAGGAAAGAAGGCAAGCGGGTACCTGCCTTCCGCCCCTCCTGCCCATGACTCAGGGCCCGTCACATTGCACCGTTGCAACGACATGTCGTGAGCTCAGCTCCACCCTGTTCCCTGGCAGGTTACCCCGCGCCCGACAGGGCCTTCTGCCAACGGAGCACGACTCCTTCCCGCACTCCGGCCGGCTTCAGAGTGACGCCTCGTCGGGGCGGCCAGCGCTCCATTTGTACCCAAAGCAGGGCCAGGGCCCCAGACTTTTTTTTTTTTTTTTTACATTCAGAATTGATGCGGCCAGCCCACGTACGCCAGGGCTGCCTCATAGGTGGCAGAGCTCAGCCCTGGCACAAAAGCAGCACCAATTCAGTTCTATTTTGGAACTAATTAAAGGAGATTTCGGCACCGTGATCTCTGAGCCCAGCTCATTTCGGGGGTTCGGTCTGTCGGACAGCCGGGCGTGGCCAGGGCCCAAGCTCTGAAACTAAGTTCCTTCTAAGCTGCTAAGCTGTTAATTCCTGCACACGGCCTATTCGCCTCCCTCCAGGAGCTCAAGGCTGCAGCGGGAGAAGTGCCCTGAGGCTGCTGCAGCTGGCGGGAGTGCCCACCGTCCCCAAACCAGAGCTGCCACGACCAGGGGAGAAGCACCTCTTCTCACTGGCCCTGAGAGAGCTTCCCTGGCTCCCCCCTCCGGCCTAGCCTGGATTTGCCCCAGCTAGGGGACAGGTGCCCACAGGTATAAAACTATGGTACGCCCACACCTTGAATACTGTGTACAGATGTGGTCTCCTCACCTCAAAAAAGATATTTCGGCCTTGGAAAGGGTTCAGAAAAGGGCAACTAAAATGATTAGGAATTTGGAACGGGTCCCATATGAAGAGAGGTTAAAGCGACTGGGACTTTTCAGTTTAGAAAAGAGGAGACTGAGGGGGGATATGATAGAGGTCTATAAAATCATGAGTGGTGTGGAGAGGGCGGATAAAGAAAAGTTATTTATTAGTTCCCATAATAGAAGAACTAGAGGACACCAAATGAAATTAATGGGTAGCAGGTTTAAAACTAATAAAAGAAAGTTCTTCTTCACACAGCGCGTAGTCAACCTGTGGAACTCCTTGCCAGAGGAGGCTGTGAAGGCTAGGACTAGAACAGAGTTTAAAGAGAAGCTAGATAATTTCATGGAGGTTAGGTCCATAAAAGGCCATTAGCCAGGGGATAAAATGGTGTCCTTGGCCTCTGTTTGTCAGAGGCTGGAGAGAGATGGCAGGAGACAAATTGCTTGATCATTGTCTTCGGTCCACCCTCTCTGGGGCACCTGGTGCTGGCCACTGTCGGCAGACAGGATACTGGGCTAGAAGGACCTTTGGTCTGACCCAATACGGCCGTTCTTATGTTATGTTCTTATGTGCCTCCTCTTCAGCCTGCTGGAGCTCCAGGCCCCAAGCTGCTGTGGTGAGAAAGGGCTGGGGGAGAGGGAGAGTCCTCTCAGGGCAGCTGACACCCCAAATCTTTCATCCCTAGTCTCTCCCCAAAACCCTCACCCACCCCCTCAGCCAGAGCCCTCTCCCTGCACTCCAACCTTCTGTCCCAACCCTGAGCCCCCTCCTGCACCCCAACCCCCTGGTCCCATCCCTGCCCCACCCTGCCCACGTGCGGAATGACTTTGCATGGAATGCGCACCAGCACGGAAGAGACGTCTCAACAGAGCACGATTCCTTATTGCCCTTCCTCCTCATCGGTGCACAGAACAAAAGTCATTCCGCACACGGGCATAAGAAACTGCTTCTGTAACCCGGCAAGCAGGAAGGGTCTCAGCCGTGTCTCCGTGGCGTGCTTTAGCCCCACTCCCCACATGGGCCAGCCTCATGTCTTTGCGGCTGTGTGGACGTACCCATAGCTACCCTGGAGCAAAACGAGGCCTCGGCGCCAGGGAACACATCTGCCCTTAGGAGAACACAGCCTGGAGTCAGCTCCAGGGGTTCTTGGCTCCCTCTCAGCGCAATTTCCTCCCCTCTTCTCCTCACACTTGGAGTCACTCGCCCTGGGCAGAGCAGAGGAGAATCGGTTTGTCTGCATGCTCCTCCCAGTCACGGCTGGGTTCTCACGAGCTCCTGCTCCCCTCTCCTCACAGTAATAGGGCAGCAGACTCCCCAGGGAAACCTCCTTGCTCCTTGTCTCGCTCCCTGAGGCAGCAGGGCCGGAAGGGGCTGTCAAAGGGACGAAGGGGAAAGTGCCTCGCAGGGCTGAAGACAAAGTCTCCTAGACACCTAAGAAGCCGCAGTGACCAGCTCTAAAAGCTCAAGCTACAGCCCCAAGAGCAGGGCATGATCAGGCCTGAGGTAAGTTTAATGTTTGCAGGGGAGGCAGAACAGTCTGCGTGAATGGGGTTATTTTTATCAGCCCAAGCACTGGTATAATGGTGACTAACCAGGAATATAGCTTAGGAAAGACACAGGAAGGACAGTGAGGACTAGTGGATAACTCACAGATTGGAGGCCTAGGTGTTATTCCCAGCTCTGCCACAGACCTGCTGGGTGACCTTGGGCAAGTCACTGCCCCACTATGTGCCTCAGTTTCCCCCAATCTGTAAAGTAGAACTAGGGATCCTGACCTCCCGTGTAAAGCCCTTTGACGTGTGCTAATACCACTTAGGAAGGGTGGGCGTTATTATACTGTGCAGCTAGGTCAACGGGACTCAGGCTAGTTAGAAAGATACAATTTCCAAACGAAGACCAAGCATTTAACTGGTTAAAAAAAATCCCAGCTGTGGAATCCGAAGAGGAACCAGCTTCCCACAGGAGGTTCCCGCGCACCGATCCTTTGATCCACCAGCCAAACCACCTCAGCCCAGATCTGATCAAGATCCTATCAGTAGCACAACACACTCAGCCCGGCGCAGTGCCGAGGATCCCCTCCGCCTGGGAAGACAGACACTAAAAATCTTACCTGGCTCCTCTCCAATGCTCTGCTCGCCCCTCCCGAAAACGAGCCCTCGGGTGCAGCAAAGCCGATTTCGCTCCCGTGGACGAGTCCGATTTGAGGTCTCCAATGTCTCGGCTCTCCCTTCCAGTGCAAGGACTGTCTCGCAGGAGTCTGGAAATTCATCAGACACTTGCAGGAGGAAGAGAGATCCAACAGGTATCAGCGTTCCCTGTCTGGAGTGACGGCTACCGGCTCAGTTTGGGCTGGGCCTCTGAGTCAGCCAGTGAATGAAAGTCTGGAATTAAAAGCTGTCCTGCTGCCAGCTTAGAGGCGGGGATCCTTCCTTCGTTGTGCTGCAGAACCCCGGTCCGGAGTGCAGTGCATCTCAGCCCCAGGGGGTATCTCCCCCTTCCGTACCTGTTAGCAGCACAGAAGGCCATTTGCGGAGGAGAATTAACCTGGGTTTCCTTCATCAAGAAGAGCCCCCCCACACACACGCACATACACTAATATTTAAAACCCCCGTTGCTGCTTGAAGCCGGGCATTGCCCTGGGCAAGAGGTGAGAGCCAGCCACACTGTTCAAAGACAGCCTATGTTCTTGAAAGCACCAGTTATCTGGGGCACTTCAGTGACTGGGAGCTCTCTCCTCCCAGGCTTGCTACCCTGAGTGGGGTAGTCTCAGCGACCAGTTCGTGGACCACTCCAGTACCTGTGAGCTCCTTAGTGATAGAAATGTAGCCGTGTTAGTCTGGTGTAGCTGAAACAAAAGACAGGACAGAAAATTGTCACAACCATATATACCAAATTTCAGAACAGAAGGGGGAATGGAGGCAGGGGAAAGGGGGAGGTAAACGTTCCGTTCTGAAATGTGATTTGTCCTTTTCATATGTGTTCATTTTTTTTATTTGTATCCTTTGGTATATGTGGTTGTGACAATTTTCTTTCACTATTTGATCTGAGGAAGTGGGTCTGGCCCACGAAAGCTCATCACCTAATAAACCATCTTGTTAGTCTTTAAAGTGCTGCATAGTCCTGTCTTTTGTGAGCTCCTTGGTACAGTTTAGGAAGGCAGCAAGCCAGTCTGAGGGTATGTCTACACTACAAAGTTAATTCGAACTAACAGCCGTTAGTTCGAATTAACTTTGATAGGCGCTACACATACAAACTGCTAGTTCGAACTTAATTCAAACTAGCGGAGCGCTTAATTCGAACCAGGTAAACCTCATTCTACGAGGACTAACACCTAGTTCGAATTAAGCAGTTCGAATTAAGGGCTGTGTAGCCTCTTAATTCGAACTAGTGGGAGGCTAGTCCTCCCCAGCTTTCCCTGGTGGCCACTCTGGGCACCACCAGGGAAACTCGTCTGCCCCCCTCCTGGCCCCGGAGCCCTTAAAGGGGCACGGGCTGGCTACGGTGCCCGTGCCAGGTGCAAGCCTGTCAGCACCCAGCCAGCAGACCCTGCACCTGGCACGGCACGAACCAGCTACCTACTGCCACCCAGCCCTCCTGGTCTAGTGGGTGGCAGCGCAAGAGGTGGGCGCCCGCCTGGTCTAGTGCGGAGATCGTGGACCTCACCCACGACCTCCGCACTAGGCACAGGAAAGTGCCCGTCTAGGGCAGGAGAGCTGCCAGCCTTGCCACCCGGGAGCAGGTTTGCATGAAAATCAAGGTGGTGCAGTGAGACCCCCGACCCTGAGCCCTGAGCTTAGAATGGCCGTACTGGGTCAGACCAAAGGTCCATCTAGCCCAGTAGCCTGTCTGCCGACAGCAGCCAACACTAGGTACCCTGGAGGGGATGGACCGAAACAATGACCAAGCCATTTGTCTCATGCCATCCATCTCCAGCTTTCCACAAACAGAGGCCAGGGACACCATTTCTACCCCCTGGCTAATACTACACCATGGACCCCAACCTCCATGACTTTATCTAACTTCTCTTTAAACTCTGTTCTAGTTCTAGCCTTCACAACCTCCTGCAGCAAGGAGTACCACAGGTTGACTATTTGCTTTGTGAAGAAGAACTTTCTGTTATTAGTTTGAACCCTGCTACCCATTCATTTAATTTGGTGTCCTCCAGTCCTTCTATTATGGAAACTAATGAAGAACTTTTCTTTATGCACCCTCTCCACACCACTCATGCTTTTATAGACCTCTATCATATCCCCCCTCAGTCTCCTCTTTTCTAAGCTGAGACGTCCCAGTCTCTTTAGTCTCTCTTCATCTTGGACCTGTTCCAAACCCCTGATCATTTTAGTTGCCCTCCCCTCTCCCACCCTCTCTCTTCCCCTCTCCCACCTCCTTTTCCCAGTTTCCCGAGTTTTGTTCAATAAAGAGAGTTTCTATTTTTGAACACACGTGTCCTTAATTTTGTATATCAGGAAGGGGGGCTAGGGAGGGGTAAGTGGGAGGAGGTGAGGGAGGAATGGGGTACGAGCCCCCGATGGGGAGGACTGGGGTGGCTCTGTGGGCTTCTCGGGGTGGAAGCTCTCCTGAAGCCCCTTGATTGACCCCCCCCTCCGGATGGCAGCCTGTGGCAAGTGCAGCCGGGCTGATGGCCGAGTGCTGTGATGTGCCGAGTGTGGGCACTCAGGGCACTCCAAGACAGGACTGCTTTGCAAGCGGGAAACCCCTGAGGACTGTCTGTCAGGGGTGGGGGTCAGGTCCCTTTAAGCACAGCCCTCGGCTAGCCTGAGGCAGCAGCTCCACGCTCTAAGTCCTCCTCTGATGCCCTGCCGGCACTGCTTCCGGCCATCCTTAACCTCGGTTCAGGGTCCACTCAATGTGGACATGCTAGTTCGAATTAGCAAAATGCTAAGTCGAACTAGTTTTTAGGTCTAGATGCACTAATTCGAATTAGCTTAGTACGAATTAACTAATTCGAATTAAGTTAGTTCGAATTAGTGCTGTAGTGTAGACAGACCCTGAAAGACGCTGGTGTCGACATAGCCTTAAAGGTTAAAAGCCTACTACTGCTACAGGTTAATGAAGTTACCTTTTTAGCATGAGTGGAAGAGAATGAGTTTTAGGAGAGGAAGGGCCCTTGTTCCCTTCCTGATGACTTCTGGTGCAGGCCATTACCTTTGGTTTTCCAGCCATAGCAGCAGATAGTGCTATTAGAGCTTACAGGGAACATGGCCTGTGAACAGCCTCAGCCATCCAAAAGAGAAATGCTGCCCAGCTGATTAGCAGAGCACCCACAGCTGGCAGCATGTATTGCTCATTGTGGTGCACACCCACATTTGCATTTGTGCATGCAACAAAATTTATTCTGCACATGGATGGAAAGAATTAGAGGGAACATTGCTCACAGGCTTATGAGATATGGACATCTGCAACAGAGTCAAGCTATGGGAAGCAGCATCCTGCTCAGGCCACCTTATCAGCTAATGAGAGTTTGTTTTGAAACTGTAAAGCAGAGGGGGTCTCAATCTATGGCCCATGAGCTCTGGGACATCTGGCTGGCCACATGGTGCTGGGTCCTCCTGGTTTTACATGTGCTCAGCCCGGAGCTGCAAACAACGTAGGCATAGCTAACTGCATTAGGGATTGCTGCTAGATATGCTGGGGAACGGGAGCTGCCTGCAGGCACTAAAACTCAGTTAAGCTGAGTTGAATTCATCTCTTAATTCTTAATAAACTCAGTTGTTGTTTTTCCAGCTTCCCAAGTGTGGACTCTTGCATGTTCCAGAGGCGACAGAATGCTGCTCCCCTTTCTGGCTAGCTGGAGAGGAAGCAGGATCTTGGGACGGCATCCCTTTAACACAAACAATAATACATCCCTTTAAGCAAACAATGCACATATGCAGGGGCAAGATTAGAAGGCAAAGGCACAAAACGTGCTCAAACTACCTAGAGACATAAAAGGAAACAAGAATACTTTATATAAATATATTAGAAGAAAGAGGAAGACCAAGGACAGGGTAGACCCATTGCTCAGTGAGGAGGGAGAAACAGTAACGGGAAACTTGGAAATGGCAAAGGTGCTTAACGACTTCCTTGTTTCGGTTTTCATCTAGAAGATGGATGATGACGGGATGCCTAAAATAGTGAATATTAGTGGAAATGGGGTAGGTTTAGAAAACAAACTTTTAAAAAAGCAAGTTAAAAATTATTTAGAAAAGTTAGATGTCTGCAAGTCACTAGGATCTGATAAAATGCAGCCTAGAATACTCAAGGAGCTAATAGAGGACATATCTGAGCCTTCTGCTATCATATTTGAAAAGTCATGGAAGACAGGAGAGATTCCAGAAGACTGGAAAAGGGCAAATCTAGTGCCCATCTATAAAAAGCGAAATAAGAACAACCCAGGAAACTACAGACCAGTCAGTTTAACTTCTGTGCCAGGGAAGATAATGGAGCAAGTAATTAAGGAATCCATCTGCAAACACCTGGAAGATAATAAGGTGATAGTAATAGCCAGCATGGATTTGTAAAGAACAGATCATGTCAAACCAATCTGATAGATTTCTTTGATAGGATAACGAGTCTTGTGGATAAGGGAGAAGCCGGGGACTGCTATACCTAGATTTTACAGTCTCACATAACCTTCTTATCAATAAACTAGGCAAATACAACTTAGATAGGGCTACTATAAGGTGGGTGCATAACTGTCTGGGTAACCGTTCTCAGAGATTAGTTATTAACAGTTCACAATCCTACTGGAAGGGCATAACAAGTGGGGTTCCACAGGGGTCTGTTTTGGGACCGGTTCTGTTCAATATCTTCATCAACAATTTAGATATTAGCATAGAGAGTACGCTTATTAAGTTTGCAGATGATACAAAGCTGGGAGGGGTTGCAAGTGCTTTGGAGGAGAAGGTCATAATTCAAACTGATCTGGCGGAAAGAGATCTAGGGGTCATAGTGGACCACAAGTTGAATATGAGTCAACAGTGTGATGCTGTTGCAAAAAAAGCAAATATTATTTTAGGTTGTATCAACAGGTGTGTTGTAAGCAAAACTCGTGAAGTCATTCTGCCGCTTTACTCTGCACTAGTTAGGCTTCAGCTGGAGTACTGTGTCCAGTTCTGGGCGCCACATTTCAAGAAAGATGTGGAGAAATTGGAAAGGGTACAGAGAAGAGCGACAAGAATGATTAAAGGTTTAGAGAACATGACCTATGAAGCCAGGCTTCATGAACTGGGCTTGTTTAGTTTGGAAAAAAGAAGATTAAGGGGGGACATGATAGCGGTTTTCAAATATCTAAAAGGGTGTCACAAGGAGGAAGGAGAAAATTTGTTCCTCTTGGTTTCTGAGGACAGGACAAGGAGTAATGGGCTTAAAGTGCAGCAGGGGAGGTTTAGATTGGACATTAGGAAAAAATTCCTAACTGTCAGGGTGGTCAAATATTGGAATAAATTGCCAAGGGAGGTGGTGGAATCTCCCTCTCTGGAGATATTTAAGAACAGGTTAGATAGACATCTGTCAGGGATGGTGTAGATGGAGCGTGGTCCTGCCTTGAGGGTGGGGGGCTGGACTCGATGACCTCTTGAGGTCCCTTCCAGTCCTATTATTCTATGATTCTATGGACAAACCAGAGAAATGGTCTGAGGTGAACAGGATAAAGTTTAATAAGGACAAATGCAAAGTACTCCACGTAGGAAGGAATTATCAATCAGTTTCACACATAGGCTACATCTAGACTGGCATGATTTTCTGGAAATACTTTTAACGGAAAAGTTTTCCGTTAAAAGAATTTTCGGAACAGAGCATCTAGATTGGCAGGACGCTTTTCCGCAAAAAGCACTTTTTGTGGAAAAGTGTCCGTGGCCAATCAAGACGCGCTTTTCCGCAAAAAAGCCCCGATCGCCATTTTCGCCAAAATGGCCAAACTAAATATGAGTCAACAGTGTGATGCTGTTGCAAAAAAATAAACATGATTCTGGGAGGTATTAAAAGGAGTGTTATGAGCAAAACACAAGAAGTCATTCTTCCGCTCTACTCTGTGGTGATTAGGCCTCTGTTGGAGTATTGTGTTCAGTTCTGGGTACCACATTTCAAGAAAGATGTGGAGAAATTGGAGAAGGTCCAGAGAAGAGCAACAAGAATGATTAAAGGTCTAGAAAACATGAGCTATGAAGGAAGACTGAAAGAACCGGGCTTGTTAAGTTTGGAAAGGAGAAGACTGAGAGGGGACATCATAGCTGTTTTCAAGTGTCTAAAAGGGTGTCACAAGGAGGAGGGAGAGAAATTGTTCTCCTTGGCCTCTGAGGACAGGATAAGAATCAATGGGCTTAAACTGCAGCAAGGGAGGTTTAGGTTGGACATTAGGAAAAACTTCCTAACTGCCAGGGTGGTTAAACACTGGAATAAATTGCCTAGAGATGTTGTAGAATCCCCATCTCTGGAGATATTTAAGAGCAAGTTAGACATCTATCAGGGATGATATAGATGGTGCTTGGTCCTGCCGGGAGGGCAGGGGACTAGATTTGATGACCTCTCAAGGTCCCTTCCAATTCTAGTGTTCTATGATTCTAACACAAGCCAAGCTGGAACGGTAGGGTTTGGGGGGGTGGGGGGGTCTGGCAGCAGCACGCCGAACCAGGAAGCTGGAGAGATCAGAGGTAAGGGCAGTGGCAGAGCGCACATAGGGAGGGAGGAGATGTTAACAGAGTTATGTCCGTGAAGGGAACAGGAGCCGGGAAGTAGGAGTCCAACCAGGGGAGAAAAGGGAAAGAAAAAGATGTCACTGCAGAACCGCTTGAAAGAGCCTAGAGGTGAGAAGATCCAAGCAGCTGCAACATCTTCTCTTGGGGACTTTGCTTCTATCAGAATGGAGCTGCCCCCCAAAATGAAAGCAGAAAAGGAGGATGCGAAATGCACCTGGGAAGATGAGCACCGCTCAAGGCAGTGTCTCACTGCTCTGAGAGCATGGAAGGCTGCAAGGGCTGCTTTCCGACCCATCAGCTAGTTAAATGAAAAAGATCCTGTTCCAGTGAGACCTGTGTGAATCCAGGGAACCTCTATTCACGCTAACGGAGTCCTTCTGGATTTACACCTGCATAACTGAGAACAGAATCTGGCCCTTCCCCTTGAGCCAGACACCTGCTCCCTCCTTTCTGTCTGCACGACATGCTAGAGAGGAAGGTGCAAAGCCATTTCTGCCAGTGTCAAAAGTGGTCAGGTTTCCATCGGAAAACTCAACATGCAAAAAATCAAGAGAGAGAGAGACTGCAGCAATCAAAACTTACATTTGGGATGCAAATGTTTATGTTTGGTATTTTTTGCCAGGGGGAAAAAATGTCCATTCCCCACCTAGAACCCTTTCTCTGTCCACCCCAGCGTTTTCCAGCCACCTGTGTCTTGGTAACGCGGTGGAGGGAGAGGGGCAGAGAAAACATTTGGTCAGTAAAACGATTTGGGATAAAATGCTCTTTCTTGTACTGTTTGTGACTCCACAAGGCTAACGCCAGCTGACTGGGACCTTGTTAAGCACACTGCCAAATTCTGCAGAGATGATCCTGGAGCCAGGGTTCCCTCTGCTGGCACTGAGGAGATAAAGCACCTGCCATTTACGCCCAGAAAAAGCAACATTAGTGCTTTGCAGCAGTTCATTCATCAGCACACACATCAGGACACTCCTGCGAGGTAAGTAGGACTATTGCCTTATTTTATAGAAGAATCAGTGAAGACATGGATGGTGTGTCTACACGGCATTCAGGTTTTGAAGGGGTTTTTTTCTCAAGTATGGCAACTTTCAAGTCGCTGAAGTGACTGTTACTGAAGTGTCCGGGGAGGTTGAAGTGATCTTCTGCTGGTTTTTTAATGTTACCGATTTCAGTAAGTTCGCAGATGACACACGGAGGGAGAGGTAGATACGCTGGAGGGCAGGGATCGGGTCCAGAGTGACCTAGACAAATTGGAAGATTGGGCCACAAGAAATATGATGAGGTTCAACAAGGACAAGTGCAGAGTCCTTGGGATGGAAGAATCCCAAGCATTGTTACAGGCTGGGGACCGACTGGCTAAGCAGCAGTTCAGCAGAAAAGGACCTAGAGACTGCCTTGGATGAGAAGCTGCATATGAGTCAACAGTGTGCCCTTGTAGCCAAGAAGGCTAATGGCATGTGGGGTGCATTAGGAGGAGCATTGCCAGCAGATCTAGGGAAGTGATTATTCCCTTATATTTGGCACTAGTGAGGCCACATCTGGAGCATTGCGGCCAGTTTTGGGCCCCCCACCACAGAAAGGATGTGGACGCATTGGAGAGAGTCCAGCTGATGGCAGCGAAAAGGATTAGGGGGCTGGAGCGCATGACAAGCCAGGGGTGGGTAACTTGCAGCCCATGGGGGTTCTATGTGCAGCCCACGAGACATTTTGTTGACTGTTGTCCACATGCAGGGTTGCCAGATTTCACTGGTTTCTGTCCGTGTCGGTTTTTCTCCTACCAGTATTACTAAAGTGACACGTGCTTAAAGCAAGGGCATGTGAAGTGAGCGTGTGTTGATTGCACATAACACTGACTGAGCCGTGCGCTCCCTCTCGCTGCTCCGGCTCTGTCACCACACCCCGCAAATTCTAGGTACACCAATGCAGTGAGCAACCCAACCCAATCTCAGGAGACTGTCTTGGTTATGACAATCTTGCGGCCCATTGGGATGAAGAAGGGCCATTCATGTGGCCCACTCACTAGTCTAGGTTGCCCACTATGAGGAAAGACTGAGGGATTTGGGCTTATTTACTCTGCAGCGGAGAAGAGTGAGGGGGGATTTGGTAGCAGCCTTCAACTACCCGAAGCGGGTTCCAAAGAAGACAGAGCCCAGGCTTTTGTGAGGCCACGTCTCCCCTTGTGGGAAGACTGACGCTGCGGCGGTCGATCTTCCAGCACTCAATTTAGCAGGTCTAAATCCAACACTCAGGGTGCCCCCTCGGTGCCGGTACGCCTGCACCTCGTGAGGGGTAAGGGAAATCAACGGGAGCATTTCTCCTGTCAACCTTCCTCTGTGAGGATGGCACTGAAGCATGGCTTAAGGGACGTCCACCCCAGCTATGTGTTTTATGGAGCTGAAATTGTGTTTCCCCTGTCGTGTGGGCCTGTCCTCAGTGGGGACAGATGGCAGAACAAGGAGCAATGGCCTCAAGTTACAGTGGGAGAGGTCTTGGTTGGACATTAGGAAAAACGATTTCCCTAGGGAGGTGGGGAAGCGCTGGGATGGGTTCCCTAGGGAGGTGGAGAAATCTCTATCTTGGAGGTTTTTTAGTCCCGGTTTGACAAAGCCCTGGCTGGGATGATTGAGTCGGGGTTGGCTCTGCTTTGGGCAGGGGATGGACTCAATGACTCCTGAGGTCTCTTCCAACCCTAGGATTGTATGTAAAGTATAAACGGACACAAATCAGACATCAAGAATGGTAACATTCAAAAACCAGTAGGCGAGCACTTCAGTCTCCTAGGGCGATCAGAAACAGACTTGAAAGGTGACATAATTGAGCAAAAAACCTTCAAAACCAGACTGTAGTGTGAAACTCCGGAGCTGGAGTTCATAGGCACCCTTGACACTATCAGACTGGGTCTGAATAGAGACTGGGAATGGCTAGCTCATACAGAAAGCAATTTCCTCCTCCCTTTCCCATGGGTATTCTCACCTCCTCTGGGTGTGGGCCACATCCACCCTGACTGAATTGGCCTCCTTAGCATCAGTCTTCAACATAGTCACCGAACACTCCCATCTTTGCACGTGTGCCTCTCGGTCAAACCGAAGTTTCCACTTCCTGCATCTGAGGAAGTGGGCTCCAGCCCGCGAAAGCTGATGCCAAAATAAAGGTGTTAACTTTTAAAATGCCACCGGACTCTTCATTTTTGTTGAAATGCCACAGGACTCTTCATTTGCGTCGCCCTGCACTGGCCCTTTAAGGGGCTGAGAGTGGCGTCACAGGCAAGCCCAGCTGAGGTGGCTACTGAGGGCCCAGTTGGAGGCTATAAAGAGCAACTCCTGGAAGGAGGAAGGAGACCTGCCTGCTGCTCTGGAAGGAGGGCACTAGAGACCTGACTGCCAGGGAAGCAAGATGCTCCCTGGAAGAGAGCAGGGCTGGGGGGCTTTGGCCTAGCAAACCCAGGCTACCAGGTCTGAGGCCGTAGGTAGGGTGGCCAGGTGTCCGGTATTCTACTGGTCAGTCCAGTATTTGCACTCTTTGTCCGGTAAAAAAAAATCAGAGAATAGCAGACATGTGCAATGTCCGGTATTTTCTGATTTTTCCGGCTGCGCACAGGACGGAAGCCTGGCGTGGGCGGGGCGAGCGGATGGGAGGCGGGGTCATGATCGGCACTAGGACCCTGTGATTGCGCAAAAGCCTGGTGTGGGCGGGAGGGGGTGGCTGGGATGCCCAGGCTCGGGGGTGGGGCCGTGACCACTGGTCTGGGGCTGTCACAATGGGGGGAGGGGCTGGGAGAGGCAGTACTTTTTTTTTGCTTGACCAAAATACCGTGTGTCCGGTATTTTTGGGGAGGACCATCTGGCAACCCTAGCCATAGGGGCTGCAAGAGGCAGATGTGGTGGGCTGGGAAGGCTCAGGCTGGGGAAGCCCCAGGCTGTAAGGCTTGAAGGCAGGGTTGCAGGAGGCCACCTGGTAACCAAAGGTAGCAGGTCCGTACCCTTTGCCAGGGATGAGTGGCCAGAAGGGACTGCTGTCTGCCCAGAGACAGGGGCTAGAGAGAGGGTCTGGCAGGGGGCGACTGAGGCCTGGAAGGTGCAAGGGAACTAGGTATTCCTGGAGGGAGCTGGGTGTTCCCTGGTAGAAGAACTGGGGGTCCTAGAGAGGATGGAAGAACCCTGGAGTATAGTGAAGGAAGAACAATGACACACACACACACCCTGCCGGAAGGGGGTGCCGACAAAGACCGAAGTGGGCACGGACGGAGGGCAGTGCCCTGAAGACAATGCCATACCGATGGAGGACATGGGGGAGACACCAACAGAAGAGGGGTGTTGGAACAGCCAGCTAATTCCCCAATGTCACCTACCTTGCTGAAGGCGCCGTGCTGGTGACTTGACCCCATTACAAAGCTGTGGACTTGTGGCCGCTCAGGAGAAATTCACATGCTGCCCAGCTGACTAGCAGTGTGGCCATAGGTAGGCAGGTTGGTTGGTTTGTTTCTATTGGTGGTGCACATTTGCATATGCCTTGGTGCGCATAAAAAGTTATTCCACACACAGGAATAGAAAAGATGAGAGGGAACACTGACGGATTGTCTGAGGGTCTCGACAATGTTCCGTCACAACTGAAAATGATCCCTTCTATTTAGCTAGCCATACTCTGCAGGCCCACAACATCTTCAAGGCACACAATGTTTAGTGAGTTGCCTCAGGGACCTGTCCCCGGAACAAAAGAGAGAGCCTACAAGTCCAGGAGGGGTAGGACATCCAGCAGCTCCTGTGTTCAACGTTGAGTCTTGAGGCAGTGGGTTTGGGTGTAGCAGGAACCCAGATAAGCCGTCCAGTATCTGCATGGTTTTCCCCCACCTCACGGATGCTTTTTGGGGATGGCAACAAAATAGATCTGGTCTCCTCGCATTCTTCCCACCATCCAGGAGATGAAATCCAAGGAGCGTATTCAGTCGTGTACATTCCATCGCGTATCCTGTCCGACCGCCCCATAAATGGCTCCTTGGGGCATTAGAGCCCCTGACAAAGGAGACTTACCGTAAAAATAAACACAGAGCCAAGGACACACCTACCTGGCAGCCTTCCCTGCGAGAGGTCCGTCTCGCTCTCCTGTTTCCAGGAAGCCTTTCACCTTCCTATTTACTTCGCTTTGGAAAGACAGTTGGGAGCCTTTGTCCTGCCTTCTGCATGTTCTTTGTGATGCGAGCGTCCGTGTCTCAATTTGCTGATTAAATATCCTGGAGAGGGGGCGGTTCCTTGCCTGATTTATCATATTTATTACACCAGATTACCCCCATTGTGAGCCTCTCTAGCAGCTGCCCTTTTCTTTGTGCCACCCCAAACCAGTCAAAGCTTCATTTAATGCTGCCTCCCTACCCATCATAATGCTTGACCGGGGATTGCTTAGGGCAACACAAGGCAAACGGGACAGCCATCAGTTTGGTCACTGAACCGGGGCCTTCGGGAACATGAGCTAAACAACCCCTCTAGGAGCAGACTCCATATTGTCTTTGGGCAAGACACAAGGGGGAGGAGGTACTGAGCTGAGCCGAACTCTTCAGTTTTGTGAAATGAACTGGCCCCCAAGAAAGGGGTGTGATTGGACCATGTGAGTCTACATGCGTTCTTTGGGGAGATCAGTCCAGGAAAATGAGGCAGCTGATGGGGATGTTGACAGGGATGAGAAAACTGACAACTCCACGTTGGATCATCCTCCATTCCCTGACATTTGGTAGGTTCTGCCATGCACTTTGAACCTGAGTATTTAGATTTTCATTTAACAAAACGAGAGAGTCGAGTTAAGGAGAGCGGTATGTGCACCTCTTCTGTGACATCCTGCATCACCTCAGTCTCCCACGGTGACAGTGCCCTCTGCTGACAGACTCGTACAGGCGCAGGAAACCAAAAATGAAAGCAGGGAAGTTATGTCCTTATATCCCCAGGAGAGGATGAGAACTGGCTAAATCGGAACTCCTGAAGAGCCAGACCACTAATGTTTTGGGGGTCAAACCCCAAGCTGGTAGCAGGAGGCCTGATTTCAGGGTCCAGGTCAGACATGGATGGATGGATTCATTTGTGACTGTTCCCAAAACTGAGCCTGGATTCAGCCCCCCTGATTCAATCCGCATTCGTCAGCCTCAGTGTGACTGGAGAATCCATTCTCCCAGCACGGGAAGAGAACAGCAGCTGCTGCCTTCAGCAGAAGTTATCTGCATCCTAGGGCAGGAGAACAGAGCGGTGGTATCCCAACTCTGTGTCCACTCCCAATCTCTAATTCACAGCAAGAAGTAAGTATTGGTGTGTTACAGAGGATCACAGAGTTCGAGGCCAGAAGGGACCATCAGATCATCTAGTCTGGATGCCTGTGTGTCACCGGTCCCAGCACCACCCCACGCTGAACTCAACAACCAAAACCAGACCAAAGTATCTGAGCCCACAGTAGACTAAACTATGTGCCCCAGGCAGAGAATGGGGGCAACCCAGAAGTACCAGTGCCCGAAGCCCCCATGATAGCATAAAACTGATCAAGTGAGAGACCCAGAAAAACCTGGCATTTGATCAATACCCTCATGCTGCAGAGGAAGGTGAAAATGCCCCGAAGTCACCAGAAGTCTGACCTGGGGGGAAAATTCCTGCCTGACCCCACCTATGGCAATCAGCTAGGTCATAGAATCCCAGGGCTGGCAGAGACCTCAGGTCAGTGAGTCCACCCCCTGCCCAAGGCAGGACCAACCCAACTCAATCATCCCAGCCAGGGCTCTGTCAAGCCGGGACTTAAAAGCCTTTAGGGATGGAGATTCTACCCCCTCCCTAGGGAATCCATCCCAGTGCTTCACCACCCTCCTAGGGAAATAGTTTTCCCAACCTAGACCTCCCCACTGCAGCGTGAGACCACTGCTCCTCATTCTGCCATCCGTCAGTACTGAGAACAGCCTCTCTCCATCCTCTTTGGAACCCACCTTCAGGTAGCTGAAGGCTGCTACCAAATCCCCCCTCACTCTTCTCTTCTGCAGACTAAATAAGCCCAAATCCCTCAGCCTCTCCTCATAAGTCATATGCTCCAGCCCCCTCATCATTTTGGTTGCCCACCGCTGGACCCTCTCCAAGGCATCCACATCCTTTCTGTAACAGGGGACCCAGAATTGGACACAGTACTCCAGATGTGCAAGAAGTATGGGGAATAAGCAGGAAGAACTTGAAGTGCTAGTGAATGAACACAACTATGACATAGCGGGTATCGCAGAGACTTGGTGGGATAATACACATGACTGGAATACTGGCATAGAAGGGTACAGCTTGTTCAGGAAGGATAGGCAAGGAAAAAAGTGATTGCACTTGGACTGAGGTAGAGATGGATGTAGAAGATAGACTTGTTGAGAGTTTCTGGGTGATGTTAAAAGGGATAAAAAATAAGGATGATGTCACGCGAAGGGTCTACTACAGACCACCACCGAGGCAGAAGAAGTAGATGAGGCTTTTTGTAAACAACTAACAAAATCTTTCAAAGCCCAAGATTTGGTGGTGATGGGGGACTTCAACTATCCAGACATATGTTGGGAAAATAACACAGCAGGGCTTAGGCTATCCAATAAGTTCTTAGACTGCATTGGCGATAATTTTTTATTTCAGAAGGCCGAGAAAGCTACTGGGGGAAAGCTGTTCTTGATTTGATTTTAACAAATAGGGAGGAAGTAGTTGAGAATTTGAAACTGGAAGGCAGCTTGGGAGAAAGTGACCATGAAATCATAGAAATCATGATTCTAAGGGAAATAGAGACAATGGATTTCAGGAAGGCAGATTTCAGAGAGCTGGTAGATAAAGTCCCATGAGAAGCAAGATTAGAGGAAAAAAAACAACTGAAGAGAGTTGGCAGTTTTTTAAAGGGACATCATTATTAAGGGCCCAAAAGCAAACTAGTCCACTACAAAGGAAAGATAAAAAGTACATCAGGAATTGTATATAAAGTGGAAACTAGGTCAAATTACAAAGGATGAATATAGGCAAATAACACAGGTATGAAGGGGCGGGATTAGAAAGGCAAAGGCACAAAAAGACCTAAATCTAGCTAGAGGCATAAAGTATATTAGGAGCAAGAGAAAGACCAAGCATAGGGTAGGCCAATTGCTCAGTGAGGAGGAAGAATCAATAACAAGAAACTTGGAAATGGCAAAGGTGCTCAATGACTTCCTTGTTTCGGTTTTCATCTAGAAGATGGATGATGACGGGATGCCTAAAATAGTGAACGTGAGTGGAAATGGGGTAGATTTACAAGATACAATTTTTAAAAAGCAAGTTAAAAATTATTTAGAAAAGTTAGATGCCTGCAAGTCACTGGCATCTGATGAAATGCAGCCTGGAATACTCAAGGAACAATAGAGGAGGTATCTGAGCCTTCAGCTATCATATCTGAAAAATCATGGAAGACAGGAGAGATTCCAGAAGACTGGAAAAGGGCAAATCTAGTGCCCATCTATAAAAAGCGAAATAAGAACAACCCAGGAAACTACAGACCAGTCAGTTTAACTTCTGTGCCAGGGAAGATAATGGAGCAAGTAATTAAGGAATCCATCTGCAAACACCTGGAAGATAATAAGGTGATAGTAATAGCCAGCATGGATTCGTAAAGAATAAATCATGTCAAACCAATCTGATCGCTTTCTTTGATCGGATAACAAGTCTTGTGGATAAGGGAGAAGCCATGGATGTGGTATAACTAGATTTTAGTAAGGCATTTGACAGGATCTCACATGACCTTCTTATCAATAAACTAGGGAAATACAACCTACAGGAGGCTACTGTAAGGTGGGTGCATAACTGACTGGGTAACTGTTCTCAGAGAGTTATTAACACTTCACAATCCTGCTGGAAGGGCATAACAAGTGGGGTTCTGCAGGGATCTGATTTGGGGCCAGTTCTGTTCAATATCTTCATCAGTGATTTAGATATTAGCATAGAGAGTACGCTTATTAAGTTTGCAGATGACACAAAGCTGGGAGGGGTTGCAAGTGCTTTGGAGGAGAAGGTCATAATTCAAACTGATCTGGACAAACCAGAGAAATGGTCTGAGGTGAACAGGATAAAGTTTAATAAGGAGAAAGGCAAAGTACTCCACGTAGGAAGGAACAATCAATCAGTTTCACACTTACAGGATGTGAAGTGACTTCTAGGAAGGAGTACTGCAGAAAGTGAGCTGGGGTCAGAGTGGACCACAACCTAAATATGAGTCAACAGTGTGACGCTGTTGCAAAAAAAGCAAACATGATTTTGGGAGGTATGAACAGGAGTGTTGTGAACAAGACACGAGAAGTCATTCTTCCGCTCTACTCTACGCTAGTTAGGCCTCAGTTGGAGTAGTGTGTCCAGTTCTGGACACCACGTTTCAAGAAAGATGTGGAGAAATTGGAGAAGGTCCAGAGAAGACCAACAAGAATAATTAAAGATCTAGAAAACATGAGCTGTGAAGGAAGACTGAAAGAATTGGGCTTGTTTAATTTAAAAAAGAGAAGATGGAGAGGGGACATGATAGTGGTTTTCAAGTACCTAAAAGGGTGTCACAAGGAGGAAGGAGAGAAATTGTTCTCCTTGGCCTCTGAGGATAGGACAAGAAGCAATGGGCTTAAACTGCAGCAAGGGAGGTTTAGTTTGCACATCAGGAAAAACTTCCCACCTGTCAGGATGGTTAAACACTGGAATAAATTGCCTTGCGAGATTGTGGAATCTCCATCTCTTGAGATAGTTAAGAGCAGTGTAGACAGACATCTATCAGGGATGATCTAGAATAGATGGTGCTTGGTCCTGATGTGAGGGCAGGGGGCTGGACTTGATGACCTCTTGAGGTCCCTTCCAGTTCTGTGACTCTATGTGGCCTCACCAGAGCTGAATAAAGGGGAACAATCATTTTCCTAGATCTGCTGGCAATGCTCCTCCTAATGCACCCCACTATGCCATTAGCCTTCTTGGCTACAAGGGCACACTGTTGCCTCCTCTCCAGCTTCTCATGCACTGTAATCCCCAAGTCTTTTTCTGCAGGTCCTGAGCATATGAGCAAGAACCAGACAGCCAAGCACCTGACAGACAGACTGCTCATTGCCACCTCAGAATCCCAGCCCATCCTGTCCCACGTCTCATTCCCAGTTAAGACCCTCCTGATGCTGCGGAGGAAGTAGATCAGAAAAAAGAAACTTGGGATACATTGAGGGTGGCCATCTGTGACCTGGATGTCGAAGCTTTTCAAAATGCAAGACACAAGACAATCCACTGTTCACTCCTTTGTAAACACAGCACTTGCCAAATCAAATATCAGAACCTACCCATATAATTTTGACCTGGGAGTGCGGAACTGCTCCCACACAAAGGAGAAAACCCGAGGTTAGTAACTGAGAGACAGCCTGACGTTGGCATATTTTCATTTTAGGATTAACAGGATTAGTGTTAGGAGCGAGCATAATTATCACTTCTGTCACATCATGCTTTTGTACGAATCGTCTCTTAACGGTGGCGGAGCGCGGGCTGATATGGAGCAGCCGTGGTGACTACACAGCTATTTGCTGTGACCACGCTCTAGCACAGGGAACCTTTTCTGGGTCGGGGGCCGCTGACCCACAGAATAATCAGTCGGGGGCTGCACACAAATTAGAAGCAACAGCAAAAAACCCCAAACCCTCACGACTGTGCCCCCCAACTTGAGAAGGAGAAAGACTTACCCCACGTTCCCCTCACACACCAGTGCCGAGGGGGCCCAAGCTAGTAGATTTTATATGTTCCAGCCCCACGAGGGGGACGGCAGGGAGGTTGGAGCACCAGTGTAGGCATCCCAATGCTGGTGGGGGGAGCCCCGAGCCTCAGGGGATGGATCCAGGCAAGCTGGGGGCCACATCCGACTCCCGGGCCGTTGGTTCCCCACCCCTTCTGTCTCAGGAGCTGCAACCACAGCCGGCCCTACCATGAGGTGAACTGAGGCGGCCGCCTCAGGGGCTAGACTGTGGGGAGGTGCCACAAGGACCCAGAGTGTAGAAAATTGTGTCTGCTGCTGGTGCAGGTGTATTCTCTCTGCTCTACATGCCCAGAGATGGTGGAGTGCTGTGCTGGAGGAACGAGGGCAGAATTAAGATCTTTCAAAGTTTTGGCCCAAGCGAGGAGGCATGGGGGCATCATTTGAGCTCCCCACCTCAGGTGCCAAAATGTTGTGGGCCGGCTCTGGCTGCTACTGGGCGGGGCACATCTGACTGAAGTCAAGGGGACCCCTCACAGGCATGGGGATGCGGGCTAGCAGAAACCAGTGCAGCCCGGGGAGCAAGACTTGCCAGAGGTCTCCCCATTTTGCCCGCCTCTCCCTAACTGGGTCAAAATAAAACGGTTCCGTCCAATTCCTCCCGGCGCCGTATGCTGCCCGAGGAGCAGGCACTGTCTTTGTGGGAAGGTTTTTAAGGGTGTTGTTAGTGGGCTCTTCGGCCTCTTCCCCACACAGACCTTCCCCCTACCCCTGCCCTGGGCAGGCTCAGCGCAGAGACAGGCGATCTCCAAAAACACCCAATAAAAAAACACCACATGCAGAGAAGAAGTGTTGCCCTTCCATGCTACCTGGCTTGCTTCAGAACGTGACAGCCAGGCGTCCCCGGGCAGCAAAACATACAGTCCCATTGGGGAGAGACATGAAAATAGTCCTTTGAGGCCTACCCCCACCCCCCTTGTTTCCTTTGAGGCCTACCCCCACCCCCCTTGTTTCATTTGAGGCCTACCCCCACCCCCTTGTTTCATTTGAGGCCTACCCCCACCCCCCTTGTTTCCTTTGAGGCCTACCCCCACCCCCCTTGTTTCTCCCTCAGGGGATTCCCTTCCAGGGGTAGGCACTGACGGAGCGACAGCCCTTTTGCCTACTCTCCGGTGAGACCGATGCGAGCAATGGATAACACAAGCACGGACTTTTCTTTTGACTGGTGGGTGGTCCACTCGCAGGCCCCCACCCCCCCACTGCCCCCCCTCCAAGGACCTGTCTCTGCTCCACTCCCGCACCCCAAGACCCTGCACCCTAATGACCGTTTGCTGCTTCCTGCCCTCCCCAATGCCTCCCTCAGCTGCGTCTGGCAGGCGCCAAGACCCCCCTTGATTTTGGATGGGTGTTTGAGCCTCGGAGCAGCCCCGGAGTCTGCGCTTACGATGGATAGCAACCTTAGGTGCTGTGCTTGGAGTCTACTCAGGGAAAGATTGGCTCTATCCCACAAGGCCAGCACGTCCTCCTCAGGGCCAGATGACTACGTGCGGCATAAAACGCCACCCAGCGTGAGCGCGGCGAAGAACTTAGCCCCGAGCAAACCAATCTGAGGCAGTGAATGGGTTGAATCCAGGGGTCACTGATGCCTGGCGGGGGGACGACTGCAGAGAGGGCAGAGGGCGGGTGGGGGTAGGCCTCTTAGGAAATCAAATGTTGGCAGGAGTATAAGGGGGCAGTGCAACTCCCGAGTGCTACCACAAGTCCCCGCTGTTTGAATCTTTAGATTTAAAGACATGCCAAGACTATAATCCCCTGTGGACAACACCTCTGAGGGTTAATAGGACAAGGCCCTTGAGGAATATAGCCCTTTGAGAACTTGGAGGAATGCAGAATTTGCTTACCAAGGTTGCTGAAATCTTGGTGTTGTCCTGTAGAACCAGGGCCCTATAGTGTCACATACTGGCCAAGCATAGTGTTCCAACTACTGTCTGCCTCAGTTTCCCCTTCCTGGTGGGTCCCCACACAGGCCCGAGTTGGTGCTGTAGCTTAGCCCTCCAGCCAAGATCAGTCCCTGAAACATGACTCCTTCCAGGATACCAAAAGTCCAAACACACAAGTGCTTTCACCCCCCTTGGCTCCACTTCAGCCCACCTTCCGGGCTCCCTTTATGATTCCCCACGCTGGGAGGGAACCCGATTGCCAGGCAAATTCCTTGGTGCCCTTCCAGGCCCTACTTCAAGGCTTTCCACAAGAGCCCACCCAGCTTGCTCTTTGGGCTGCCCCCTCCCCTAAGCTGGCTTCTCTGCCCTTTTATGAGACCCAGGTGTTTTTCCAGCTGCCATCTGACCCCAATTAGTTCAGCCCCCTTAGGCTGGGCAGGGGCTATTGAGGGCACAGGAGGGGTTGATTGAACCCAAGCCTCCTGTCCCTTAAAGGAGCAGGCCACCCTGTAACGCCAGGATTTTAAAGACTTGGTATTGAAAAATAAAATCCACGCTGCCTCCGCTGGGAAATTCAAAGCAGGGACCACTGCTTGCCTCGTGTCTACAGCAAAAGAAGATGTACGCTCCAGCTGCTGGCTCAGCGGCAGCTAACCAGGTCTCTGCCTAGTTCTCTGTCCATCACGCCGGTCTCAGTGACCGTGCTGCGGATCCTTAGTGACCCTGCTCAATACAAATCCAGCAGCTTGGCTAGAAACACGCACACACACACACACACACACACACAAAACAAAATAAACTCTTGTCAGGTTAAAAAAAAGCAGCTTTGCACCATTTTATTTTCCAGCTTCCCAGGCAAGGATTAAAAACCACTGGAAAATGCATTTCCCAAAGTAGCTGACAGTTGTTTTAAGTCAAATGGGGCTGAAATGTGAGTTGCAGGTGCACATCTGCTTTTCACATTTGCCGTTCCTCACAGAGTACTCAACGGAGCCATTTCGCATTCACATGGGCCCTGTGGTTTTGCTCAGAGTATTTTATATATTGCTGTGCGCTCACCTACACCGTTCCCGAAATTGCATTCGACTCTCCTCAGAGTTAAATCTGGAGGTCATAGTACCATAGGGGATCAAAGGCGCCCCTTTTAACAGCAGTACTGCTGCCTACCAGCAGACCGGAAGAGGAGCTGTGTCGAGCTCGAAAGCTGGTCTCTCTCCCCAACAGAAGTCGTCCAATAAACTATATTGCCTCACCTACTGTGTGTCTCTATATTTATTCTGCAGTTTCAGCTCTCTTAGCCAATCAGAGCTCAGGTCTGCTGTTCAGTGACGGAACCCTAACTTTTTCCTCACTTCTCAGTTATGCAGGTCTCTGCAATAGGATTGGCTGAGTTATGCTTTTCACAAGCATTGTTCTCTTCTTGCACAATAACCATCCAGCATACAAATCCCTGTCTGCTGTTTGGCTAAGGGCCATTATTACCCACTTGGAGAGCTGTAATTTGCATCAGCTGGCATGCTTATTTGCATGAATTGCATCAGGCTTCTGGAAAGCACTTAAGCATATGCTTTGCTTTCATTTGTGACCGCAAGAAGACTATGCTTGAGACATTCAAAACATAAAAAGCAGTCACCACCATTTCTGTAGGGCCTACGAAAACAAGGAAACATAGCCATGTAAGCACCACTGGCTGGCTCTGCATCAGCTTTAGCAATGAACTAAATAACCTCTCAGTCTACCTAGACTCTATAAGGTTATCCATCTCCACTAGATAAGGGCCAAGTATCTAGTACAGGGGTGGCCAACCCATTCCGGACAAAGAGCCAAGATGTCAATGGGTCCAGGGTGAAGAGCCGGGGCAAAGTTGTCGAGCAAAAAAAAAAAAAAAAGTCTGTCCCTTTAAAAGGTGCCCCCAGTCGCATTTGGACAAGCAAAAACCACACAAACAAAGGTCTGCCCCTTTAAAAAAAATGCATTTAGAGATTCTTTGGCCACATCAGGCTCCCACCAATCGACGCCAAGTTTATACTCCATCTTTAATGGCCGCACCGGACGGCTCTCCTGCCCCAGGGAGCACAGGGAACCAGGAGGAGAGGGCTGTTTGCCAGGGCACGGGGGTGGCTTTCTGAGCCATGGGAGGGGCTTCACGAGCCGCACCCTGGTGGGGGGAAGAGCCGCATGTGGCTAGCGAGCCGGCCACGCCTGATCTAGTAATTCAGTCAAGCGAGTTTCAAGAAGGACCTGATCCTACACCCAACAAAATCATTGGCAAACCTCCCAGACATAGCTAGATGAGACCTCTGGAATAGTTCTCTCAATAACAATACAGAGGTTATGCAAATTCCCTCTCCCTGATTGGCTATTATACTCATAACCCCTCCCACTTCACCTCACCCCAGCTGTTATGTACAATGAAATGTATTCATGGTGGGAGGAAAGGTAACTAAGGCTATGTCTAGACCACAGAGTTTTTCTGGAACTTCCGGAAAAACTCAGCCACGTCCAGGGAATGCGTCTGCTTTTTCAGAAACTGTTCCGAAAAAGCAGGTGCTTTCTTTTGACATCCCTGTATTCCTTATTTTATGAAGAACAAGGGATGTTCCAAAAGAGGAGGTTTTTCTGACATTTGGCCCCATGTAGATGGCCCCTCTCTGCCAAGAGTGGCCAATGCCAGATGCCCCAGAGGGAGGGAACACAACAGGTAATCATTACATGATCCCTCTCCCGTCATCCATTTCCCGACAAACAGAGGCACCATTTCTACCCATCCTGGCTCATAGTTATTGATGGACTTAACCTCCATGAATCTACCTAGCTCTTTTTCAAACCCTGTTAAAGTCTTAGTCTTCACCACATCCTTTGGCAAGGAGTTCCACAGATTGACTGTGCGCTGAGAGAAGAAAAACTTGGTGGAGATGATGAGAAGCTTGGGGATAGTTGGGAAGCAACAAGTGGGGGAAGGATTTGGATGATGAAGGGCTTGTGTTTCTTGTGATGAGGGGCCTGCATCACACCCAGTGTGGCCAAGTTAGCACGGGCAGATGCTCAGGCTAGATGACCAGGTACATACCCAGGGGACCTGGAGGGTGGTGTATGCAGTGGCTGGCATGTCCAATACTAACATGGCTATGCTGCTCTTTTTAGCTTATTAGCTTGAGCAGAGCTAGTGTGTGTCTGTCTATCCACACTGGAAGGCCTGCTCCCAGTTACAGTGCAGACACTGTGACGTAGACCCATTGTGAGAGATATGACAATTTCCTCCAGTATATTTGGAAAACCTTATTGTATTAAGGCGGTGTCTTTCAGCCTCTCTCACTTGTGAATCCCTACAAAATTTTGAATGGAACTGTGGTCAAATCTTAAACAGAGTCTGCAGACCCCCAGGGATGGAAAACAATTGTATTAAGGTGATGTATTATGGTGGGCAGGGCTTGTATATTACCTCTCTAGGGATATGTCTACACTACCTTCCTAATTCGAACTAGGAGGGTAATGTAGGCATACCGCACTTGCAAATGAAGCCCGGGATTTGAATTTCCCGGGCTTCATTTGCATAAACTGGGCGCCGCCATTTTTAAATCCCTGCTGGTTCGAACCCCGTGCCGCGCGGCTACATGCGGCACGAACTAGGTAGTTCGAACTAGGCAGTTCACGAACTAGGTAGTTCATTCCATGAGGAGTAACAGTAGTTTGAACTAGGAAGCCTAGTTCGAACTACCTAGTTCGTGCCGCGTGTAGCCGCGCGGCACGGGGTTCGAACCAGCAGGGATTTAAAAATGGCGGCGCCCAGTTTATGCAAATGAAGCCCGGGAAATTCAAAAAAGAGCATCAGAAAAGCAACGTGCTTTTGCACAAGAGAGCGTCCAGACTGCATGGACTCTCTCTCGAAAGCAAGCTCTGATTGCTATGCACAGAATAGCTACCAGAGCACCGTGCTTTTTTCTATTGGCTCTTTTTGCACAATCCCCCCTGTTGCCTGTCCACACACACCTTTTTGTGCAAGAACTCTGCACAAAAAGGAGTTATTTCTTGTAGAAAGAGGAACACCTACGCTGCAAAAACCCTGCTGTTCTTTTGATTTACTGTAAATTTACTTGCGCAAAAACATGCTTGAGGTATGGACGCTCTGTGGGTTTTTGCACAAAAACCCTGTAGTGTAGACGTAGCCTGAGAGTTCAAAAAACTACACTGACAATGTGCCAGACAAATATGGACGTTGGGGACAAAACGTGCTCATGGATTTCCTTAGGGAGAAGTTAATGTGAATTCCCAGTTCCCAATTATGCAAAACCCCAATTTTTTTAAGCGATCCCCAAAGGACAGGGTCATTGATTGGCGATTACCTGTTACACCAGGCTGAGATCAAAGGCCAGAAATGACTGCTCCGCCCCATCCTTGTTCTGATTCTGGGTGCAGCATGTGGATGAACTGCTAGATGGACTCTCCCGGTGGAGAGTTTTGAAACATTAAAACCTACCACAACCCTAGGCTGGATTTGCAGGGTGACTCTGGTAAGCCATTTAGCCTACCAATTGGTTCTTTTATTGTTTAAATAGGTTTTCTCTGAACATAAGAACATAAGAACGGCCGTACTGGGTCAGACCAAAGGTCCATCTAGCCCAGTAGCCTGTCTGCCGACAGTGACCAGCACCAGGTGCCCCAGAGAGGGTGGACCGAAGACAACGATCAAGTGATTTGTCTCCTGCCATCCATCTCCAGCCTCTGACAAACAGAGGCCAAGGACACCATTTCTATCCCCTAGCTAATAGCCTTTTATGCACCTAACCTCCATGAAATTATCTAGCTTCTCTTTAACATTTGTTATAGTTCTAGCCTTCACAGCCTCCTCTGGCAAGGAGTTCCACAGGTTGACTATGCGCTGTGTGAAGAAGAACTTTCTTTTATTAGTTTTAAGCCTGCTACCCATTAATTTCATTTGGGGTCCTCTAGTTCTTCTATTATGGGAACTAATAAATAACTTTTCTTTATTCACCCTCTCATGATTTTATATACCTCTATCATATTCTCCCTCAGTCTCCTCTTTTCTAAACTGAAAAGTCCCAGTCGCTTTAGCCTCTCTTCATATGGGACCCGTTCCAAACCCCTAATCATTGTAGTTGCCCTTCTCTGTAGTGCTTTTACCTTAAGAATTAATATGCTTGCTTAGAAGGAGGTGGATGGTGATTTATAACTGCAGGCAATCTCCTGGCCACAGCGCTTAAAGCGAAATCAAAGCACAGGTGCTGGCCTTTCAGCCAGGCAGCCTGGCTTGCTGGAGATACCACAGTGTAACCGGGGCATGGTGCAGCCTTAAAATTCACCCACAGGCGCGAGTGAGAGGTAGGTCTCCACCCAAGAGAAGTGATGGATGTGGGTGCCCTCGATGGAACCCTGAAGGGAGGTTACCCGTGCAGCTGCTCTGAAATATGACCCCTCTCTGGAGGAAGAGGAGTTCAGTGATTAGGTGCCAAACAGTTCCCTGATCTACTACGGATTTCCTGTGTGAGGTTGTGCGGGGCACCTGGTCTCCACTTCCTATCTATACAATGAGGAAAATAACAGTCCTCGCCTCACAGGGAAACATGAGGAGAAATCCACTGACGATTGTGCTCAGATAATATAGTGAGGGGGGCCGTATGAGCACCTAGAATAGAGAAGGTGATTTGGGTCCCTACATCTCCTTAGGCTGCTTTGAAAATCCGATCCTACAAACATTGCCACTGGCAGGTCTCACTTACATTTTTTATTTGTACCACAGTAGCTCTGAAGATCTATGGGACAGGCCAGGACTACTCAACACATGGCCCACAGGCCACATAGAATCCTAGAGCTGGAAGAGACCTCAGGAGGTCATCAAGTCCAGCCCCCTGCCCAAGGCAGGACCAATCCCAACTCAATCAACCCAGCCAGGGCTCTGTCAAGCCGAGACTTAAAAACCTCTAGGGATGGAGATTCCACCCCCTCCCTAGGGAACCCAGCCCAGTGCTTCACCACCTTCTTCTGTCTGTTTGCGGCCCACGGTGCAGTTTGGGTTTACATGGAGCTCAACACATGGCCGGGAGCCAAAACAAAAAAGTAGTGAATATAGTGGTCTCCTGCTGAGATGCGTTTTAGTAGTTAAATTCCTGGACTGTCATTGCTCATTAAAAGTGCTGTCATATGGGTGGAAATCAGGTAACTGTTGCATTTTATTAATATCAGCAGCACTGATTTAAATGGGGCCTGCGTGTTGTGTAGTCTTGTCTTAATTTTTGTATTCAAGCCAGTCATTGTGAAACAAGCTATTTGCATACATTTGCATATACCTTTGCATGTATATGCAACTACACTTAAGTTGCAGCCCTCGGCATGTGCTGTGAGTATCATTGTGGCCCCTGGGGCTTCCAAAGTTGAGTAGCCCTCTGTTAGGTGCTCAACAAACCAATCATAAAGACGGTCCCTGCCCCAAAGACCTTATCACATTTTCCCCATCCCTTTCCTGTTCAAATTACACAGCTAAAGAGTCGGTTCTAATGACAACCCTGTGCTCGCCTTCATGGTAACAGTAGCAGGGAACAGAGATCTTTGGGCATCCTGTTTTAGGTCACACCCTGATTTCACTGGCAAACATCCCCTTTGAGTATGTGCAATGATCGGCCTGTCTGTATTTCTTATCTAGTGGCAAAAGGATTGAGAGCAGAGAAAAAATAAAAAACTCTGATAAATGTATTCCCGACACTCCAAAAAAAGCCAGAAAAAAGAGCTGCTGTAAACCGACTCCCCTGAAATCAATGGAGCGACCACAACCAGCTGAGGATCTCCCCCAAGTGCCTGCTGATTTACATGTTTAAATCCCAGGAAAGGATTATTGTTTGTTCTTGGTACTGTGGTCACACCCAGGAGCTCCAGTTATGGACCAGGGCCCTATAGTGCCAGGCGCTGCACAAACCCAGAACAAACAAGCGGCTGCCCAGAAGAGCGGTCGTTTGATCCTGACAATAAAGCAGCATCCCCAGAGGCATTTTTCAGAGCACCCCAAACTGACAACTGAAAAATGAACAGGCCTCTACCACTCCTACGGAGCACCCCACCCTGTGTGGATTCTGAATCGTCCGCCTGACTGGATTCAGAAACAAAGCCACCGCCTCAGAGACAAGAGGTGTAATTCCCGGGATGGTTTTTTTGGAGAACTAGTGTTTTCTTTGGTCCTCCTCCTCTTGATAATTATCCTCATCCTCATTGTTTTGCCGACAAGCCCTAATCGTGGACCAGGACTAAACAAACACAGACAGTCTGTGCCCCAGAGAGGTTCTGGTCTAGCGGCACAATGCAGTGTTGTGGCACACCTTACCTGTGACTGTCCACACCCTCTTCTGCTGGAGAAGTCCCTGTAAGCACAGCCAGAGGCCTCCTGAGATGAAATGACAAGGCGTATGAACCACAGCATACAGTAGTATAACTATCCTGGGAAGTTAACAGGCAGGACCAGTTCTTCACTCTCCAAATTACTTTTCCAGGGCAGCCCAGCCTCAGGAAAAACCAGTTTCTGGAAATCCACACCTTAGCGTCATACGATTCTTGCACCTAGTTACATCAGCGCTCGTGACACACAAGGGGAAAAAGAACCTTCATTTTCCTGCCTGCAGCCCAGACATAATCCAGTTTGCCACACTGTAAACATTTCTCTAGCAGAGGCCAACTGCAATGTGCTGTTTTCCTAAGCAAACCTATTGGCAATTATGTGGCAGAACAAACTCCTTGATAGTTGGCATTCTGGGGGCGGGGTGTGGGCGGGGCCAGGCTAGTAGTTTAGGAAGGCAATGCCTTCCCCCACCTAGCATACTCACCACCCATGCACTAAGCCCAACTACCTGCCTTCTGAGGTCCCCCACCACTCTGTCCTGGTGAGCCAGATGCTCCAGTCTCCTCCAGTGATGTCACAGAGCTGAGGGCACAGCCCACAGCAGAGCAATCCAGACTCTGAAATCAGCTCAGCTCTGGGAAAGCTCAATCAAAGGGATTTGACACAGCCCCAATGGGATTAGAACCCCAGATAAATCTGTCTCACTCTGCATAACGTTTAACCAGAGCAAGCTCATAAAATATTTGCCCACTTTATGAATGAAAGAGATACGCACAGCTGTGTCCCTCCTCCTCTCCCCCCCTAACAATTATTTACACTGGATTCATTAATAAACAAAATGTTGTAACAAGCAGGATTTAAGTGGCTGCAAATAATAGCAGACAGATCAAAGTAAGTTACTAAACAAAATAAAACAAAACATGTCAGCTAAGCTGAATAAACAAAGAAACTTGTTACATGTAAAATCTCACCCGCAAGTTCTTTTAATTACACAGACTGGGTAGCCTTCCCAGCCTGTCCCAGTCTTTCTTAATGTTCAGTTCCAGGTATTTGCTACAGACATCTTAGATGGGAAACGGGTGGCCTGGCATCTCGGGGCAGTTCCAGTTGTTTGTTTCCCTCACCTTTATCTCTCTTTTGCAAAAGGTGGGAATCAGAGGTGGATTTACAATGACACACACCGTGCCAAGCACAGGGCCCCACCAATGACATGGGGTTCCCAGAACTGGACAGTCCAGCATCAGGTCTGGCACCCTCCCCACCTCCGAAAGGGGTAGCCATTCTCTGGGGCAGCCAGTCCCTCTGCAGAGAGGTCTGTGTTGGAGGCAGGAGAGCAGGGAGGCTCACCCGCAGGCTGCAGCCTCAGTAGAGCCAGCAGGAGGCGGTGAGCAGCACCAATACGGTTTGGAAGGCTTCAGAGGAGCATGGGGCAGCCACACAGCCTGCCGGAGAAAAGCAGCACTTTGAAGCAGGAAAGCGTCACTTTTCCCCAGCCAAGAACCCATTCAGGAGGACTGAGCAAAGCACTTTACCAATAGTCAGCTAATGGTACAAACAGCATTTGGAAAGACCATGAAGTGGTCCCCTGAGACCCTCAGCAATTTTCAAGTGGTCTGTGAAAAAAAAGTCACACTACAAAAACAATCCAGGGACCTCACCTTATTTTCATTTACTTCTTATTATTTATAATATAGGAGGAGGATGAAGGGAAAAGAATGAAAAATGGCAGGGAGCAGCAGGAAGAGTGAATTTTCTTTTTCTTGGCTGGGTCCCCAGACCGCACCCAGAAATGAAGCTGAGCACAGGGCCCCCGTAACTCTAAATCCATTACTAGTAGGAATCCTTTGTGTTCCATTTAAACTTTTTCACACTTCCAATGGAAAAGTACAGCATCCAAAATGTGTTCCGGCATCATGTGACCTGACCACAAGTCTCAGCAAGACTCACCGTAGTCCAGGGTTACAGGAAAAACATGACTATTCACAGATTATTGTCCTGAGTATCTGGCCATTAAATTCCTTGAGTACATCTAATGGCCCTCACTTAGCATGTCTAGAAGGATAAAACAGGTTTATACTTCATATTTCTAGCTTCAAAGACAGGACGGGTACATGAGCACAAACAGAATATACACATTCATCAGATTATAACTTTTTAAATAATACCTTCCAAGATGTACTCAGCCTTCTGATCATTAAGCCTACAGAGCTGGGAAGAATAAAATGTAAAGAAGGAGTGTGTTTTCACAGGTTAGAACAAAGATCTCTCCTGCCTAAGGTGATTCCTAGAATCAAAGAATCATAGAGCTGGAAGAGACCTCAGGAGGTCGTCGAGTCCAGCCCCCTGCCCAAGGCAGGACCAATCCCAACTCAATCAACCCAGCCAAGGCTTTGTCAAGCTGACACAAAAGCCTCTAGGCTTTGTCTACATTACACATTTTTGTGGCAGAAAATATGCTAATGAGGGGCTCATTAGCATGAGTCACAATGTCATTCGCATATTTTTGGCCGATTCTTTTGGCGCAAGGGGTTTTTGCGCAAAAAGAAGCAGTGTAAGGGTATGTCTACACTTGCACCCTAGTTCGAACGAGGGATGCAAATGCAGGCATTGGAAATAGTCAGTGAAGCAGGGATTTAAATATCCCGAGCTTCATTAGCATGATCTTGCTGGTGCGCTAGTTCAAACCACAGCTGATTCGAACCAGGAAGTGTGTGCCGGGACGCATTAGTTCGAATCAAACCCCTTGGTTCGAACTAACATTTGAGGAGTAACGTTAGTTCGAACCAAGGGGTTTGGTTCGAACTAACGCGCCCCGGTGCACACTTCCTGGTTCGAATCAGCTGTGATTTGAACTAGTGCACCAGCGAGACATAGCGCTAGGGATGGAGATTCCACCACCTCACTTGGTAACCCATCCCAGTGCTTCCCCACCCTCCCAGTGAAATAGTTTTTCTTAATATCCAACCTAGACCTCCTCCACTGTAACTTGAGACCATTGCTCCTTGTTCTGCCATCTGTCACTACTGAGAACAGCCTCTCTCCATCCTCTTTGGAACCTCCCTTCAGGAAGTCGAAGGCTGCTCTCAAATCCCCCCTCACTCTCCTCTTCTGCAGACTAAATAAGCCCAAATCCCTCAGTCTCGCCTCATAGGTCATGTGCTCCAGACCCCTCATCATTTTGGTCGCCCTCCGCTGGACCCTTTCCAATGCATCCACATCCTTTCCATGGAGGGAGGCCCAGAACTGGACGCAATACTCCAGATAATTTATCATAGACAGTGCATTGATTCAAATTGATCATAGACCGTGCATTGACATCTGGATAGTGAATCCGAGATAAACAATCTTGAGGGTTTTTTTTTCTTGCAGATAGGACACAAACCTCTTTGAGGAGCTATTATGTCTCCAGTTATCCACAAAGGTGCTTCAGAGGAAACACTATTAGAGCCTGATTTTTGAATTTATTTTTAATTTCTTATTTACAGTGTGTTACAATGCAGCAGGCCCTGGGCACAAACTCTATAGGCTTAATTTTGCTGTCAGTTTTCACCAGTATAAACCTAGAGTAAATCCATTGACCTATGCACAGTTAGTCCAGATCTAGAGTAAGGCAGAGGAGTCTGCAGTAGGGCCTGTCATGCACTTACCATAAGTTTCCAGTCACGCTGGGCCAGAACAAAGCCTTTCAGTAATTAAACAAGCTACGACAGCTCAAGCAATAAAAAGGGCAGCTACTAATTATTTGGAGCATAGGGGTGGGATAAGAAAGGCCTTAGAGACTTTTTTATGTGATAGGATTGCAGTTTAGTCCTGTACTGCCAAGCTACAAAGGCATCCTCAAAGCCACTACAGTGTCTTATCTACTCTTCATTTTTAATGGACTATTCTGCACCACACGTCAAGGGAACGGTGAAGCCGGCAAAGGAAGGGTAACCGTCACTGACGTTGTGTCTTCGCAATAGCTCTAACCTTTTAAAATCAGGATATTGCAGTGTTCTTCTGCTCCAATTTCCTCTTCTCCCCATTCTGAAGTAACTTGCTGAAAGAGCAATTGCGTAGAAGATGGCCTTATCACACATGGGAAAGTATGTTTATGTTCCTAGCCATGTCCTGGCACAAACAGGGAGCCTGGATTTGATAGGAGGAGTCTTGGAAAATTCCAGGTTCAGTGACTCTTTCTTTCCTCTAAACCTGTAATGAGCAACTCTATGATCCTAGCTGGGATCAGGGGCCAGCAGATGCAACCTGTCAGGTGACATGTAAAATCAGATCCTGAGCACCTGTTGGTCATCAATGGCTTTTTTTTTTACAGGGTAAAACCTTTAACACAATGCCCTGGGCAATTTCCAATTTGAGTCATTATATTTTCTCTAGTTGAATTCCATGCTGTGCCAGTCAGAGTATGTCTAGACTACAGAGTTTTGTTGGAAAAACGGCCATTTTTCTGATGAAACTTAAGGAATGTTCATACTGAAATGCGTTCTTTTGATAGTAAATCAAAAGAACAGAGGTCTTTTTGCACAATTGGTAATTCTGGGTGTGTCTAGACTATAGGGTTCTGTCGACAAAAGTGGACTTTTGGCGACAAAACTATACCTGCATCTACACTACTGCCGTGTTATGTTGACAGTAAGTCGACAGAACGTGGCAGTTTTGTTGACAGTTGTAAACCTCATTCTACGAGGAATAACGCCTTTTGTCGACAGAGTTCTGTCACCAAAAGGTGCTATTGCATCCACACTGCTTTTTCAAAAGAGAGTGTCTGGACTCTGTGGAAAAAGCGGCTCGCTTTGTCGACAGAACTGGCTGTAGTCTGGACGCTCTTTGTCGAAAGAGGCTTTGTCGACAGTATCTGTTGACAAAGCCTCTGTCGACAAAAGCCTGTAGTCTAGACGTACCCCCTCATTCTATGAGGAAGAAACCTTTTGGCGAAAGAGCTCTTTCACAAAAAGACGTGTGTGGATAGGGAAGAAGGAGTTTTTTGTAAGAAGAGGGAAGAGGAAAAAGCACAGGTGTCCCGGTGGCCATTCTGTCCATAGCAATCACTGCTTACATGCGAGAGCAGTCTGGGCGCTATCTTTCAAAAAAGATTTTGCAGTGTGGATGTTCTCTTGTGCAAGAAATCTTTTCTGAAGATCTGCACCTGCAATCTAGACTTAGCCTCAGCATGAAGACACCCCAACAGAAGGGCAGGGGGATCTAGACCCCAAAGAGCAAGCACGTGAATCAACTGGTTGTATGCAATGTTATTGTGGATAAAATAGGTGGAGTGAGATCTTTTATGAAAGCTTGTAATGCTCTGAACTTGATGGCCATTATGAGCCATGTCTGAAGACCATGGTTATGAATGTGGGTATTTATGTATATAAACTACCATGCTCACAACTGGTACGGCAATTTCAAATCCACCACATAGCAGAGAGGAGCTTCTTCCAAGTCAGCTGTTTTCACAAAACTGGACACAAGTGGAAATCCAGGGTTCAGTCCAGGAAAAGACATTACAGCTACTGGAAAAACATTGTCATGCCCCCAGCTGTTCACTCAAGGCGGAATTTCCTCTGGCCTCATACCCAGGGTTAATTCAGATTGGCAATCTGTGACACTCCTTGCCCTAACTCACTATGTGGTGTCAGTGGATCTGGGTGTCGTTAAAGAGCTGCTGGGTTTTAATACCGAGATAGATGCATTTCAGAGTAGGATAAAACCAATTGAGACAAAGGCATAGAAATATCTACCTACTGTGTATCAGAGGTGAGCAAAATACAGCCTGGAGGCTATATCTGATCTGCCAAATTGTCGGATCCATCCTGCCACCATCTCATGGCACAGCTCAAAGCAATTGCCTACAGGGGCCACGTGCTCTCTGTGCACCATGCATCTGGGGCCATGTGCTCTCTGTGCACCATGCATAGCTCCCATTGGCTGGAAACTGGTAGGCTGCATGCAGAGGGCCCCCGGAAGGATGTGCAGTACACAGAGAGCACATGGCCCCCACAGCCAGACTCTTTGAGGGGCATGCAGAGGTGTGGCAGGCAGGGATCCTGCCTGATGATCCCACTGGGTTTCTGTCTGGTAGCTGTCTCAGGTAAATGCCTCCCAGCCAGAGCCTGCCCTGGCACCCCACCCCATCCTGCATCCTAATAACTCTGACCCAGATCACAAACCAAACCCTCTGCACCCCCTCCTACACCTCTGTCCCATCTCACAATCCCCTCCCAGTCCCTGCACTCCCTCCGATATCCTTCCTCCAGGTAGGAATCCTCTCCTGCCCCCATGTCCCTCCTGGACACTGAACCCCCTCCCGCACCCTAATCCTCTGCCCCAGATCACAACCCCTTCCTTCACCCAAACTCCCTCCCAGACTCCACACTCCTTCCTGTACCACAATCCCCTACCCCAAGCACCTTTCTGCATCCAGCCTCCATCCCAGATCCTACACCTGTTCCATTTATTTCATGGCAGAGGGCAGATCTTGGCCACTTACCAAATTATTAAAATTTGTAAAACATTTGCCCATTCCTGATCTATAGACATACAGCAGCTGTTATATAATTTGTAAATCAGAGCGCAATAGCTTGTTTAGGGCTTTGGGAGTATTTGGAGTGAGAAGAAGTATAGAATTATAATAATCCTGCCAACAGAGAGAACCAGCATGTGAGACCTAATAGCAATAAATATCGACTAGGTGAATGGTGTTGTATTTAAGGCCCTGGACTGAAACTCAAGCGGCCGGTGTTCAGTTCCTGGCTCCACCTGCTTCTTCCAGTATGACTCTGGGCAACTCATTTAATCCAGTGTTTCTCAATCTTTTTTTATAAAGTACCCCTTTTAAAAAATTATAAGTACCCCCAGTACCTACAGTTTTCAGACACACCATTTTTTTCTACCACTGCTGCACATTTGTTTAAATAACTTATTCGTAGCTGGTCGGGCAATGACATTTTGAGGGGTAAAAAGTACAAAAATAATACAACGCTGTGAAACTTAAAACAAAAATGCAGTTTTCTCCAATCTTCAGTTACGTTGATGTGCCCCCCAGATTTCTCTCGAGTACCCCTAAGGGTACTTGTACCACTGGTTGAGAAACACTGATTTAATCTCTTTCTGTCTCAGTCCTCAATCTGTAGAATAGAGATACAGGCAGTCCCCGGGTTACGTCAATCCGACTTACGAACGGGGTGAGGCAGCCCCGCACTAGCTGCGCCCCCCCCCCCAGCAGACCGCAGAGACGAGCCGCGGTCCCGCCGCCTGTGTCCTCCGTGGTGAGAAAAGCTGCTCCGTGTCTCCCTGGTCTGCTGGGGGGGAGTGCCCCCCGTGCCGCCGGAGGCGGCGACAATGGGGGAGGCACCCACACTAGCTGCGCCCCCCCCCCCCAGCAGACCAGGGAGACGCGGAGCGGCTTTTCTCACCGCTGAGGACGTGGGCGGCGGGACCGCCGAGACGCGCCGCCTCACAGGCGGTTCAGCCGCACTGCCCCGAGCGCCGCAGGAGAAGCACCCCCCGCGCTGCGGGAGGCGGCGACAGTGGGGGAGGCACCGTGCCGCGCCAGCTTTGGGTCCATTGGCCCCGCGGACGCCCCTGGGCAGCTCCAACACCCCCCGCTGTTGGCTGGAAGGAGGGTCTTGAGAATAAAGCTTGAGAATAAAGGACTGAGGGAAGTGAGGTGTGGGAGAATAAAACTGAGCTCTGGAGAAATGTTTGGCTAGAGTTTCCCCTACAATATGTACCAGTTCCGATTTACATACAAATTCAACTTAAGAACAAACCTACAGTCCCTATCTTGTACGTAACCCGGGGACTGCCTGTATTAGTTCCTTTAGAGCTACCCCATATAGGGATTGATCCAGCAAACTGCTGAGCATTCTGGTCCTAATCCAGCAAAGCATATGCTTAATTTTACACCCGGGAATAATCTCGGGGAAACAGACAGTAGGACTGAAAACTCTTCAAGCGAGGGACTCTCTTTTGCTGTATATTGGTAAACTGGAAAGCTTGTCTCTCCCCCCAACAGAAGGTGGTTCAATAAAAGATATCACCTCACTCTACTTGTCTCTCTAATACTCTAGAACTGACACCGCTACTACACTGAACATAAGAACAGCCATACTGGGTCAGACCATCTAGCCCAGTATCCTGTCTTCCGACTGTAAGGGTACGTCTACATAGCACTGTTATTTCGGAATAACATCCAATAGCAAAGTGCATGTCTACGCTGCAAGACATTATTTCGAAATAATGGTGAGCTGGAGGACTTCTTACTCAGACTCCTATAACCCTCATTTTACGAGGAGTAAGGGAAGTGGAAGGAAGAGTGTTCTTCCTTCGACTTCCTGCTGTGTAGACAGCGTCAAAAGCTGAATTAAGCTATTTCGACTTCAGCTACGCAATTAACGTAGCTCAAGATGCATAGCTTAATTTGGCTTTTGCTCTGCTGTGTAGACATGCCATAAGTGACCAATGCCAGATGCTTCAGAGGGAATAAGAACCTTAAATGATCCCTGTCACCCACTCCAAGGTCAAAGGTTAGGGACACCCAGAGCCTGGGGTTACATCCCCAACCATTTTGACTAATAGCCATTGATGGACTTCTTTTCCATGAACTTTTTTCAATCTTTTTTGGAACCCAGTTTTGTTCTTCACAATGTCCACTGGCAACAAGATCCACAAGTTGGCTGTGTATTGTATGAAGTAATTCCTTTTCTTTGCTTTAAACCAGCTGCCTGCTAATTTCACCGGGTGATCCCTGGTTCTTGTCTTATGTGATGAATAACACTTCCGTATTTACTGTCACTGCACCATTCATGATTCACATCATATCCCCCCTCAATTGTTCCTTTTACAAGCTGAATGGTGCCAGCCTTTGTAATCTCTCCTCATATGAAAGCTGTTTCATACTCTTAATAATTTCCGTTGCCCTCCTCCGTACCTTTTCCAATTCTAATATATCGGGTTTGGAAATGGGGAGACCAGAACTGCACATAATGATCAAGGTGTGGATGTACCATGGGTTTATATAGTGACATTAGGATATTTTTCTGTTTTATTTATCTACCCTTTTTCTAATAGTTTGTAATATTCTGTTGGCTTTTTTATGCTGATGCACATTAAGCAGACACTTTCGGAGAATTATCTCCAATACATATATACATCAATAGCATTTATTAGTGGAACATGGCCCTAATCTCAGTTTGCATCTGTTGACAGTACTCCAATGCAAATAAATAAAATAAAAGAGTACCAAGACATAGCAAATAGGTACTTTTATCGTTAGCCTTAATGTATGCAGGAGGATTTCATTATAGCATGGGGAAGAACCTCCCCCACCCTCATCTTAATTGCATTAACCTCTCCCCCTTCTTCCTCCCCCCCCCCAAGTCATCCTGTCCTAAAGATGGAGCTCTTTTCAAAGCTGGCTTTTGCCTGCTTCCTTCCTTCACAGCTCTGTCTTTTTTCTTGTGCATACATGTGTTTCTGTTTTGTATTGTAGCATTTGTTCTGGCGGCTCATATTTACATTTTAAGTGCATCTGGTGGGTGGGCGCTAGGGAGGGAAAAAAAACCCTTTTCTTTAACAGGAAGCAAAACAAAATTAAAGCCTTTGAATTCTTTCTTTCTTTTTGATTCACTCTTCATCCAAACCAGGTAGAGTTTTGAAATTCGATTCTGATCTCTTTGGGAGGAGGAGAAAGTTGATGTATTTTCAAAGGTTGGGGGGGGGGGGGAAGGGAGCGGATAAAAAAACTAAGAGGGGGGGTTGGGGTTGAATGAATAAAAAAAGGGAAGGAAGGCGGATCCACGTGGTTTAATCGGAGACAGACAGAGATCCCATTGTTCAAATTTTTTAAGGCAGACAGAGCAAAAGAAAAAGGAGCGCTAGAGGAAAAACTAGAAAAGGAGAGCTGGAAAAAAGCCTAACCTGGATCAGAAATAAACCGGCTGAGCTCTACGGGCAAAAAATAAAAAACTGCCGAAAAGAGTTGGAGAACATTAAAGTTTTTTTCCCGGGATTTGGAACAACAACAACAAATCCAACTCCCCAAACAGGTGTTTATAAATTTTATTGGGGGGGGGGGGGATTTGTGTGTGTTTATTATTTTCTTGAAAAGGCCTGGGAACGGATCGGACTAATGGAAGATCAAGCTCTTAATTCCCTAGGATGGGGGCATGAATTGGATTTTTTGTGTCATTTCCGAGCCGGGCGTGGGTGGGGGTGCGGGGGGGGTGTGTGTGGATAATTAAGTTCAATTTATTTTAAATGAGATGGGGAAGCTCAGAGACAAAAGCGGCTGCAGGTGAGGGGGAATTCCCCACACGCACGTTTCGCGGGTGCCAAGTGGAGGTAAATTTTACTTTTCATAGACTTTAAATCTCTTTGTGACTATTACGCTGATTCCGATGGAGGGGTCGATCACTCACCTATACTTTCTGGAGACGGCTTGTATATGGGGGGGGGGGAATCCCCCACTTGTTTTAGGTTGGGTTTTTTTTTTTTTTTTTGGTTGGGCCTTTTGTAAAACTATTGGAGGCGCTCATCACCCCTTTCTGTCTGTGTGTAGATTTAACGTCTTGATCTTTTCTAGCTTGCAGCTTTTAAGGTGGGGGGGGGGAACCGATTTTTTCCCCTTTCATCTTGTGCGTTGAAATGCTGGGGGGGGGGGGGAGACAGCACACAGACAATTACCCCCTAAACTTTTGGAGCAGTGTGCTATTTGCATGCGGACCCCCCCCCCCCCCCTCCACTCCCTGGTGACAAATTTCACAGGGGGGGGGGAGTTGTTTCCATGAAGGGGGGGCTGTTTGGTTCCAGGTGCGGGGTTTGTTTTTGCACGACTGCGCGTTTCATGCAGGCGGGGGCTGCCCCCCACGTTTCCCCGGGGGCCGGATCGGGGCCCCTGACCGCCTGTGTGTGTCTCCCCCCCCCCCCTCCTCGCCCAGCCGGCAGGATGCCCCGGAGGAAGGCGGCGGCGGGGCCCGTGTGGGAGGCGAGCTCCGGCAACGGGACGGCCCGCTCGGGCGGCAGGAAGCGGCCGGGGCCCGGCCCGAGGAAGCGGGGCCGGCCGGAGCGCGGGGCCGGCGAGGGCAGCAGCAGCGGCGGCGGCGGCAGCAGCGACGAGGACGGGCCCCGGGAGCTGCTGCTGGCGGCGGCCGAGCTGGACGGGACCCCCGGCGGCAAGAGGGCGGCCAGGGCCGGGCCGGGCGGCGGCCGAGCGGCGGGCCAGGCCGTGATCATCAGCGAGCCGGAGCACAGCAAGGAGCGCATCGTGAGAGGCGGGGCGGCCCGGGGGGGCAAAATCCAGGGGTGGGGGGAGGAGTCAAAATCCAGGGGGGCCAAAATCCAGGGGTGGGGGGAGGAGTCAAAATCCAGGGGGGCCAAAATCCAGGGGTGGGGGGAGGAGTCAAAATCCAGGGGGGCCAAATTCCAGGGCTGGGGGGGGGTCAAAATCCAGGGGGATCAAAATCCAGAGATTTGGGGGGGTCAAAATCCAGGAGGTCCAAAATCCAGGGGTGGGGTGGGTCAAAATCCAGGGGGGCCAAAATCCAGGGGTGGGGGGAGGAGTCAAAATCCAGGGGGGCCAAAATCCAGAGATTTGGGGGGGTCAAAATCCAGGGGGATCAAAATCCAGGGGTGGGGAGAGGAGTCAAATTCCAGGGGGGCCAAAATCCAGAGGTGTGTGGGGGGTCAAAATCCAGGGATGGGGGGGTGTCAAAATCCAGGGGGTCTGAAATCCGGGGGGGCCCTTCTGTTCCTGCCCCCCCACTTCCAAAGTAACGTGGGGGGGAAGAGAGGTGACAAAGTCCTCATTTGTCCGAAAGGGAGAAAATGCCCCCCCCCCCCAGCACAGCCTCCTGAGCAGCATGTGCCCCTCATCCCTGAGACGTGCTGGGGGAGGCTCCTCTCTTGTGCCCGCACCCCCCTTCGAGCGGTGAAGGGGCAATAGCTGCTCCTCTAGAAATTGACCCAGTTCGGGAGGGCGGGAGGGTTTCTATGACTTCATAGGTTAAAACAAAAGACAGGACTATGTAGCACTTTAAAGACTAGCAAGATGGTTTGTTAGATGATGAGCTTTCGTGGGCTCATCACAATTCATAGGTTTCTATCACTATTCCTAGGTTAAGGCTTTTTTTTCTTTAAGGAATTACTGATCCCTAGGTTGCATCCGTTTAAGCGCCAGGAAAAGAAATCTTCCCTTGGCAAGACTCTGCGGATGGCCTGGGCCCCAACTCGGCCCCTTTAAGCCCGTGGTGAAACCCCTTGTTTGACTAACCCCCTCCTTACAGTGACTCTTGATAGTTATCAAACTTTGTCTCCTCCTCCTGGCCTGGATTGTATCCCCCTATGGGGAATTCTAGCCCCATCCATATTCCCACCTCTTCTGGGCCAGCCCAGGGATTGGTGTTCTGCCTGGGTCTGAAGGGGTCCTTCCATATTGTAGAGGGAGAATTTAAATGCTGTCGGAAAGCGACATCCCTCGTGGAAGCACCCAAGTAAACTCGCGTCTCCTATGGATGGAGGAGAGCCCAAGCCAACCTGCCTTTGAACATGATCCCTTGCCTTGTAAGGCTGCTTTGGGTTTGAGGACAGAAGTTCAAATCTGACCTGCAAATGGATTCCCCACTAGCACCCTAGATTAGGCCCCTCGCTGACTCAAATGGACTCACTTTTTTGGAGGTCTATAAGCCTTCACCTCAAAGAGAAGGGGAGAAGGGATTTGATGGCACGCAAAGAAAGCTAGCTGGGATCTGTGGCGTGCCCATGTTTTGGCTGGTTCTTTCCTTGTTTAGTGGGAAATCTGGATAGTCTCAGGACTGAGCAGAAAACAGGCCTCAACATTTTTTTTTTTTTTTTTGATGGAACATTCGAATCTCAAACTTATTGGTCACTAAGAGAGATCTCCCCTTAGCTTCACTGTGGTGTGTGTGAATGTGCTGGGACGTTGGGGACGTGATCCTGGTATTAGCTGGGGAGAGGGTCTGCTTTTATCATGAAAGCGAAATTGGATCTTTGATAGACAGACCTTCTGTGGCTGGGATACCTTTAGAGGAGCCCAGCTTCCTGAAAGAAACTGCCTGGCCTTGCCAAGTCTTCCGCCAGAAAGACTTAATCTAACAGTTATTTACAGTGTTGGACCTAGGGTGTGAGTTCAGGCGGGTGAGGTAATATCTATTATTGGACCAACTTCGGCGGGGGAAAAGACAAGTATTAGAGCTCCATGCAGCCGAGGAGCTGGGGAGCTTGTCTCTTCCCCCACAGAAGTTGAGCTAGGATAGATGCAGACTGTCTCCTTCCTTGTTTCCCAGTGGAAGTGGGAAGTTCCTGCCTGTGCTCCCTGTCTGATATTGGCCTGTCTCTGTCTGGGAGCAGTGTGGGGTTGGGGGTCTGCATTAGACACTCTGGGAGATGTTATTATAGGGTGGGGAATTACTTAATGTTGGGAGGGGGGGAGAGAGAGAGACTGACTATGTTAATGGCTTTGAGGTTCCCGCCTTGTCTGTGGCAATTAATCTTGGGGGGGGGGGGGAGAAGGAGGCGGGCAGTGCACATGCTCAGTTGCTCCCACCCCTTTTTTCTTCCCTCCCATCTCCCCAGGACGTGGGGGAAGCCCTGCTACAGTTAGCAGGGGTCAGGCAGGCAGTGCGCTTGCGTGTGCTGCTTGTGTTCCCCTCCCCAGCATACAAGGGGAGTCCTGCCAGCTGGAGAGAACGTGTTGCGCATGCTCGCTGTGTGTTCTCCCTTCCCCCTCCCGTCTCCCCAGGAGGTGGGGAAGCCCTGTTTGGCTGCTGATATAATGGGGGCAGCTGAGAGAACTCGGTTAGCATTGTTGCCAGCACACGTCTTTTTTTTTTGTTTTTTTTTTTTCTTTTGTCTGGTGCAGACCTGTTTGCAAGGAGAGAGGCCAGGAGCTGGAAAGTGCACCGAGCTCCTGCAGATCCCTAATTAAAATGGTCTGACTAATTGTCTTGCCCCTGACTTTGGCAACCCCCAAGCCTCTGGAATAAGCAGAGATGTTCTGCTGAAGCAAGCGCTGGTCTCCAGAAACGTTTGTAATTTTCTCTCACAAGCAGCAGCATGTTTAATAAAAAAAAAAAAAAAAGAAGAAAACATGACGGAAGTCATGACTGCTCCATGGTGTCTGTATTGGAACGAGTGGCTTGCCTTCTAGTGATCAGTTTTACCGAGCAGCCAGTTTGCTTGGGCAAGAATTAAAACAGATGCAGGACTTGCCCCCCAAGAGTTCGCAACCGAAGTCCTAGTTTGTAAAATCTGATCCATGTGGGTGGTGCCCATGTGCAACTCCGTGGGAGGCTCAGAGCCTGAGAATCCACCCAGTTGCACAACTGAGACTTAAGTTTAGATCTTTAAAAAAGAAAGAGAAAGGGATTGGAGCAACGTGCCGGAGAGTCGTTTGAATAACATGAATGTGGTTACTTAGGCTTGGTACGAAAGCAGAATCTTCTTCACCCCTGGGACGTTGGTAAAAACAGCATGTCCCCCATCAGGCTGTTTAGTAAGCAGAACTTTAACGCATGACTGACTTATTGACGTTGCTTCTGCAACAGCTTTTAGCATCAGCTTCATGATGCTGCATTTTGTCTTTTATGAGGGAAGCGTACCAGTGTTCTGTGGCGGATGTGTGCAGGGGGCTAGACTTCTGTTAGATGCTGGTGTGCTGGCAACTAGAATGTAAAAGGAATCAGAAATAGCAGAAGTGTTGGTGAGACCATGAGCAGTTGGTCTGGGTTCTGTTTGCTTCCCTTCTGCCGACCAGTTAAGAATGGAAGCGTTTAAAGTATTTGTTTGTCTAGTCGGGTTTTTTTCCTCATACGGGTGCCAGACGGAAAGGTCAGGACAGTGCAGACTATTTTAAACTTTTCAAGACCACCAGCAATGGGACTTCAGAAGAATATTCAAAACTGCTTCCAGTCTAACTCTTTGGATCTGTTTAAACTTTCAAACATAAAGGAAAACAAGCTTTGGATCTGCAGGTGTTCATCTTCTCTGAAAATCTTGTCGAAAGTGTCTGCAGATGCCTTGATGGAAAGGCCACACCTGGATTAACAGATCTTTAATTTTCCCAGTGGTAACCGTGCCCTGACTTATTCGGATCTTTTGTACTTGTGGATAAAGCCCGTTTTAGGGCTTGACTTGTGAGCAGGGGAGAAAGCAACAGAGGAGTGAATGGTTTTACTTGAAACAAACTGTGGAAAATGTTTTGCTCATTCCTTTGGAGTAGAGATGTGAAAGCGGATAATTAAGTAACCGTGTAACCACTGAAAATCGTAGCATTTACATGCTGCAGGCTCTTCAATCTAAATCTTGTACTGCAGAGAATGGGGCAGATGCTAGGGGGCCGGCTTTTAAGTTGGCGCCCAGTTGCGCACCTGCTCCGTGGGAGCCGCCTGCCACCTTGGATAGCAGCGTGGGATGGCAGCCAGCTCCCCGCTAGCTGGTGCTCACTGAGAGCCAGCTGTTAAGCCAGCTTCCAGCTTGTATCGGCTTCAGGTCCTGCCCCCAGAGAGCCAGCTGCCTCCCCTTTCTGTGGACTCTGATCTAGAGCTAGCATCATGGGGTAGCAGCCTGCTCTCCAGAAGTGGGGCTGAAAGCTGGCATGTAACATTTACGGTAACCGATAAGCACATGGTTATCGGTTAACTGTTTAAATGGGTATACTATTGAGTAGAAGTTGATTCTGCTGTGGCATAGTTTGGTCACTTCCTTTCCAAACTTCTTAACATAGAAGACAAGGAGGGACCCCCCCTCCTACAAATACCGTCAGGCTGCTTTGCCAATAAGGCCTGAACTCTGCTGTTGCATGCATATTAAGTCTGTGATCTCTGCCTGAGTGGACAGAATGCATTGTAACCATCTCTTTGCTCTGATCAAGCAAATGCTGTTGGTCGTTTAATGGGATTGCAAGCTGAATGCAACGTCTGCATTCAAAGGGGGTGTGAACTCTGGGATGACTTCAGATTTAAGTCATAAATTAGGTTTGCCCTGTTTTGTAGGTGATTGCAATAAACGCATTCCCAGGCACCTTTAACACCCTTTCCTTGTCTAAAAGATGCAGCCTCCCAAATGAGTCTGTTAAAAGGTTGAACCTTTCAAATATCTTTTTTCCCTTGAGTTATAATTCCAAGGTAATTTTACCCTAGAAATCCCATTTTGCTGATTGAAGAAGGCTCTGTATATTTTCCCCCTTCCATCACATCCATCTTAGCACAAATTACGTGACTAGGGTCTAAATAGACATCAGAGCTCCGAAGAGTGTGCTAAGGTTAGTGTGCAGGGAAGACTTCTTTTATTGCTAAGTAAATCTTTGGTATGGTCTTTCAATCTGGACAATACCGAACGTTCCCGGCTTAGCAACTTCCCTCCAGGGAAATTGCACTCCACTTTGATGGGTCGAATAGCCTTATTTTGTTTTTGCAGCATTGATATATTCTTTGAGTAGCCATAGCCCGGCATCTCGTCATCATGCCTATCCTTGCAATAGGAAGAAAATAGACCAAATGTTGTTAATCCTGTTACTAATAAAGATGACAGTTAACTCTCAGGTCTCCCAAGTCCATGTGTCAGTCATCTGTGAGAAGCATCTGTAATTACTGCAGTGTGCTACATGTAAAATGCGCTCTCTTTTTAGCATAGTTGCTGTTGTCCTACTTCTAAAGCATCCGCAGTCAAGCTGCGGGTAGGCTTGTCTAGTGTCTGACTCCGACGTGGGAGCAGAATATATTGGGATTTGAATGCTGAGTGACGTGCTAGCTGCATTGTTCAATATGATACCAAATCTCCCTTATTCCCAGATGTGATACAGTATCAAATAAATACTCAATTGATTTGACTAGCCTTCCTATGGGGAGCAGCTGCTAGAAAATGATTTTTTTTTCTCTTGCACTCTATTTTCTGATCCATTAGGCGGCCCAGGAAGTTGCAGGAGTGAAGTCAGTTGAACCTACAGAGGGTTTTTCCTGAGGAATCAGTTCCTGTTTCTTAAGACAGATGCTTTGATGTCACATAAAGGCAACAGAGGCTGATGCTTAGTTCTGGAATCCCTGCTGCAAAAATAAAATTCATGGCCTATCAGTTAAAGCAGAAGGGGGAGGGGAGCAGAGAAAACAGTATGATCTCAAATGGCAGTGGCATTTGAAAGCTTGTGATTCTTATCTCTCTGATGAAGATCTTCAAATAATTTCAAAGTGGCTTCCTTTGTCAGATTCTCGTGCTGTTTCTCTTCCTTTTCAGAGGTGTCCTGGTAAACTGACGCCTCCTTCCTCACTAACTGTTTGTTACAGAACATACGTTGTTGGGAAGACCTGTAACTGGCGGTTAGTTGCGTACTTGAGACCAAAATCAAATGGAAACGTAGTTTCTCCAGTCTTGTAAAAGCCACAGGGCAGAGTGTGAAGCATTCTCTTGTGTACCAGGCTATTTTTGTTTGTAAGATGTCAGCCAAAGGTTGGAGTGGCTGCTTCTGGGGTTTTGTATTATCAGTGACTGCAAACATAATGGCTGGGATGTTCAAAGGAACCTTAAGGAGTTAAGCCCCTAGCTTCTATTGTATTTCAAGGCTGGTTGGATGCCTAAATACTTCAGCTCCTTTGAAGATCCCAACCAATCACGTCAATTTACGCTTGGTTCCCACTCTTCTTCTTAAACCTCCTTAACTTGGGTAAGTTCAGTCCCGTGGGGGAACCCTTTGCCTTTGTGAGCTGCCCATAGATAGCATTGCAGGATGGCAGTTGTTTTCTGAGCTGAGTGCCCATTCGACAGTCAGAGGGCTGGATTTTTCTGAGGTGCTGAGTACCCCTTTGGAGACACGTAGGCCGTGTGCTTGAGGAAAACCAGGCCCTGGTATTTCAGCTGTAAAGAGTCAGTTTTTTTTTTTATTTTTATTTTTATTTTTTTTAAACGTTGGAGAGTCTCCGTTGCCTGAAGGATCTGGAGGCTCTGAAAATATGCAGGTGGTGCTTTTCGTGTTGATGGGTTCACAATAAGTGGTGTGGTTAGAAACCAGCTTGCTTTTGAGGCTCTAAGGCACGAACAGTGGTGCCCAGCAATGCCTTGGGTGGCCCAGTAGTGGGCTCTGAAGGGAATCCCACCCTAACTAGTAGGACATAGTGGTATACTTCACTGTCACCAAAGTGTGGGGAGTCACTGGGCCCTGCACTTCCTCAGCCAGCAAGTAGAACCAAAGGCTTATTAAACAGGCCACAGTGTAGAACAAATGTGTCCGCACAGTAACCAGAAGCAGTCAGTACAGTCCGTCCGTGGGAGAGGGCTCCAGGGTTGGTTCTTGACCTGCACCCCAAGCCAGCTCTGACGACACCAGTCCTAGCATCCCCAGGCTGGCCCAACCTCCAGCCTTTGTCTTGCTTCTTGGGGAGAAAAGGTGTCACCTGGTTGCACCCCCTCCTGGGCTCAGGCCATTGTGTATGCAGGGGAGACTCTCCCCCAAATTCCCATTGCCATCTAGCTATTGGCTAGAGTGCCCCAGGAAAACTGAGGCACACACGTGAGGTTTCATATAGGACAGTAGAACTCTTAAGAACGGCCGTACTGGATCAGACCAAAGGTCCATCTAGCCCAGTAGCCTGTCTGCCAACAGTGGCCAACACCAGGTACGCCGGAGGGGGTGGACCAAAGACAATGATCAAGCCATTTGTCTTGTGCCATCCATCTACAGGGACACCATTCCCACCCCCTAGCTAATAGCCTTTTATGGACCTAACCTCCGTGAATGTATCTAGCTTCTCTTTAAACTCTGTTATAGTTCTATCTTTCACAGCCTCCTCTGGCAAGGAGTTCCACAGGTTGACTATGCATTGTGTGAAGAAGAAATTTCGCTTATTAGTTTTAAACCTGCTACCCATTAATTTCATTTGATATCCTCTAGTCCTTGTATTATGGGAACTAATGAATAACTTTTCTTTATTCACCCTCTCCACACCACTCATGATTTTATCATATCCCCCCTCAGTCTCCTCTTTTCCAAACTGAAAAGTCCCAGTCGCTTTAGCCTCTCCTCATATGGGACTCACATGTGACATAAGGTGAATCAAATCCCCAGTTCGTCGCACTCACTTTCAGAGAGTAAGGGCTAACAATGTAGTGGGTTGCTGGTATAAAAGTGGTTTGAATCCTGTGTGTGGTGTATTTGACTGAATTATTTTAACTGCTGATCTATTCAGCCTTAAGAATCTGCTCTATTCTATCCCTCTAGCATTGCGCTTTCTAATGGCCATCCAGCTTTGGGGGTTTGTTTTTTGTGTGTGTGGTTTTTTTTTTTTTTGTTTTGTTTTGTTTAAGGCCAATTTTATTGGAGTTTATCCTCTCTCAGGGCTTGTCTTCACTACCTTCTGGATCAACAGGGAGCGATCAGTCCAGCGGGGGTGGATTTATCGTGTCTAGAATAGACCCGATAAATTGACCGCGGAGTGCTCTCCCATTGACTCCAGTATTCTGCCAGAATGAGAAGAATAAGCGGAGTCGACGGGAGAGCATCAGGAAGACGCGGCAGTGAGCAGACCTAAGTAGCTTCAGCTACCTTCGTCACGTAACTTAAGTCACTGGCCCACAATAGTGTAGACAAGGCCTCAGTACTGTGACTGTAACTTGCAAGTACCTATGCCGATGGTCATTTGCTGCAATGCATTTGGCACTAACCTTCACCAGTTTGAGACACAAATAAGCCTAAAATAAACAGTAGATATAATTACCATGCTACAAGCTGCTGTGCGGATGCCCAGAGCATCTAAATGAACAGTAACAACATTAACAAACTGTTTAGTTTCATGCCACCTGTTTTCTCGTTATGTAGAGGTAACTGCAAAACCGTTGTAAGTCCTATTTCCTGTCCGGTGTTCTGAACTGATTGTTTTTCTCTGTCTACTTGGCAGAAACTTGAAGGGTCCAAGTGCAAGGGGCAGCTTCTGATATTTGGAGCAACCAACTGGGACCTGATTGGCCGTAAAGAAGTGCCGAAACAGCAAGGTAGGAGAAGCTAAGCAATTTATGCCTCTGAGTGGCCCATTGTGGGTAAAATTACAGTAATGATATGTCTGCACCGCAATCAAAAAGTGTGATTGCAGCTGGTGTAAGCAGAGCTGAGCTGGCTTTGATCTGCAGTGTCACCTCCTGATTGCAGTGTAGACGCACCCTTTAGGAGACAAGCCTGTTGTCTTTTTCTACCCTCCCTGTACCAAAGCCAGCCAGGTGTCCGAGAGAATTGTGCTGTGTCGTGAGGCATTGTCCTAGAATCTACCTATCGCCAAACTGTCTGAGTGCCATGGGTTCGTTCATCGCCAGCGGTAGACAGCACACTGCTGTCCCCTGTGAAAAGGGATGCCAGGATCAGAGCTGTTTGGAAACTCCTGAAGTTCTGAGTGAGTGGGGTAGAGAGAGCCATCTGTGCCAAGTATTCGCAGAGGGGGTGGCTTCCTTTTTCTCCAGTCCGTGCGACATGCTTCTCATCAGCCAGCAAGTGAGCCTGATCCTGCCATGGGAGATGCATATCGCTGTATCTGGTAAAGCTGTCAGCGGGACGTGCAGCAGTCCAAAAATTCATATCCACGCTCACAACCAAGCCCAAAAGCCATTTAAAGCCAAGTCTACCACATCCGTGCTTTGCAGGGCAGCTCTCTAGTGTGGCTGGATGACTTGGAGCCATGGCGCCCAACATGCTAGCCACATGTGTCTCTTTGGCCAGTTGAGTGTGGCTAGTTTGCTTCAGACACCACGGACTTAGAGGGCTCCTGTGAGGCCACAGGACTTCTTCACGTGAAATTACTGAATTCTGGGTGTCTGTTTGCAGCGCTGCTTTAAGGCGATTGCAGGATCGCAAATCACTGGTCGCTTATTTGGGAAACTCCGTTGGATTTTTAACCTCCCGTGAATGTTGTCGGTAGGTAGCTTATGTTAGGCATGCCGTAGGAAGGTAAATGGGTGATGAAATATTTGTTCTAGTACTTGGTGGTTTGGGGGTGTGAAGTACTAGGAATGCTAGTAAGTGTTTTACCGCAGCAAGGTGATAAGACTAAGGAATAGTGGTTGAGGAGTTCCCTGATGTGATCATCTGGGGAAACATTTGCGAAAACAAATTGAACACACACTGCTGGGGGAGGGGAAGCACGAGCTCTCCTTAATGAATAAAATGTTTAGTCTTGCAGTTGTGTGACTGCATCTTTCATAAAAGATGCGACCAGGGTCCGATCTGTGTCCAGATGGCCTGATTTCCAATTACTTGCAGTGCTTCTGAATATCAGACCAGGCATTCATTGAAATATGCTATTTCCAGACTTGCTTACGGGATTGTGTTCTCAGGATCATGTGAGAATGAAGAACAAAGACACCTTCTCCACCGGCCTTGACAAACTCCCAGCCTGTCTGTTATCGGGAGGTTGCCTCCTTGTCTGTACTCAGACAGTGTGCTCTTTGTTCGGCCTCTGACTTAAAGGCAAGCTGCACCTATTGTGTTCAGCCCAGTGGTCTAGATGTTCAGAGCAAGAAATGCTTTTCGCTTTGCAAAATGGGGCAATGTGTGGGGTTTTTAAAATCTGTAACTAGCTAGCGTGTCTGAACTTTGGAGGGAAGGCAGCTGGCAGAGAAGGCTGGTCCAAGTGAGTACTAGTCTAGAGAGACCTGGGTTGGAGTCTCTGCTGTGACACAAACTTACTGTGACACCTGAGCCAAGTCACTTAATCTCTTGGGGCCTCAGTTCTGTACCTGTACAATGGGAATAATTACCCCATAGTGGGGGAAGGGGACGGTGAGGATTAAAGATTTGGATGCACTGGATATGGGGATAGCAGGAGCCACGTAAGTGCCCCCGAACAGCTAGATCCTTCTGATGTGCGGTAATGCTGACTCTGGAGAGTCCTGAGGATTAGACATTCCAGCAGCGGCTTCCCAAGCCATGAGACCGCTGCTAGTCAAATGAAGGGCTGCTTTTTCAGGCTGCTAAACGAATACTACAACAGGATTGCAGCCTTTGGAGTTGGGAGATGTTCAAAGCAAAGGTCGCATGACAGAACCTTTCAGCAAGGAGGCTGCCTCTGGCAGGCTGAAAAACGACATTTGCTAATCGTATATAACAGTGTTTCTTAAACTTTTTAAGACCGAGGAACACCAAACAATATTTTTTTTTTTTTTTTTTTGATGAGGCACACCAAGGATTTGTTGAGTTTGGGAAGGGAAAAAAAAAAAAAAAGTCGCCTGCACCATTTTGAACTCTGTTGTTCTCTGCAGCACACCTCCAACTGCCTCGCGACACAAGGGTGTACTGCAGAACACAGTTTAAGAAACACTGCTATGTAACCTTAATATTGCTGGCTTTTATCTAGCATGTCTCCTCCATGTACTTCAAAGTCCTCTACAAAGGAAGTAGGGATCATTCTCCCCATTTTACAAATGGGAAAACTGAGGCACTGAGAGGGGAAGTGCTGCTGGCTGGCCGGCCTTGGGCAGGTCAGAGTCAGGAATAGGACCCACATCCTTCTGAGTCCCAGTCCAACACTCGGTCCACAGTGGAACGTCTCTCGCCAGTGGTTCTTGGTGACAAGTGATTCTTACATTGTGGCCTCAGACTGTTGGACTGAATAAAATCAGCATGGCTTTCTGGTGTTCATATGGTGGTAGCACCTAGTGGTTCCAGCCAAGCTCACAGCCCCACTGTGATTGGGGCTTTATAGACACAAGTATGAGATGTCTGCTCTGACCCACCTACAGTCTAAATGGAGGTTGGAAAGGGAAACCGAGGTAGAGGGAGATGAAGTAACGCTTGCACAAAGCACATCAGTGGCAGAACTAGCAATTGAAGCTAGTTTTCCATGCATTTCACCACTTAGGCTACGCTGCCTTGGTTCTACATCCTTTGTTATCGTTTTGGCTAGTGTACTGTCTCTAGAGCCTCCATAGAGAGACCGGGTGAGATGCTAGGACTGGATTTCCCAACCTGTGAGTTGGGATCCCTGGAATATTTTACAGGGGTGCATAGCAGCTCCTGTCCCATGCAGGTGTCTGGCCTCACTTCCCTGCTCCCGGCAGTGCCACCTCTGGGATCTGAGTCCCTTTGGTTTGGCCCAGACACCGTGATGATGGGACTTGGGGTAAGCAGCAGCCCCCTGAGCCAGATCGCAACTCCACTCACGCACGTTGGGGCCAGACCTGAGCAGTGCTGCTCATTGACAAAGGAGCCCTGATCCCCAAACGGTGGCGAGCCGCTGAGGTAGGGGATTTAGGCACCCAGGTCCCACCACATCTTAAATGCACTGGTTGGCTTTGAAAATGTCGAGTGCAGCAATTAACAGGTTTCCTCCATCCCAGGCAATCAGGACAGTTAGTGCGATTCAGCAGACCCAGATGGCGCGAGGCGTAAGCCATAACAGCGGGGAATTAAAAACCACAGTTAAACGGCATTCCAGAGTTAATAATAGGAGTAGAAGATACACCCTTCTTAAATGGTATAAAATAGACCAGTTCTGCTTGATTTTTGTCATCTGAGATAAGCATGTACAAACACCTCCTGTTTCTCTTTTCCAAGTTTGTAACACTGGCCAGTACAGCATGGCTGTGTCTACACTGGCCTCCCTTTCGGAAAAGGGATGCTAATGTAGCACTTTGGAATAGGCAAATCCGTGGGGGATTTAAATACCTCCCGGGGGATTTAAATACCCCCCGCGGTATTTGCATTAACATGGCTGCCGCTTTTTTCCGGCTTGCAGATAAGCCGGAGAAAAGCGCCAGTCTAGACGTGATTCTCTGGAAAATAAAGCCTTTTCCGGAGGATCTCTTATTCCTACTTCCTTATTCCTATTCCAAAGTGCTACATTAGCATCCCTTTTCCGAAAGGGAGGCCAGTGTAGACACAGCCTATGTGTCTAGTTTCACTACCTCAGTGGTCAACGGCACCTTCACTTACAGTTGATAATTAAAATGGGGAAGAGGTGGGGGGGAAGTGGTTACCTTGGCAATCTTATCAGCCATTCCGCTTTGCTTTGCGTTATTCCAATCCAGCCTGCTCTCAAGTCTTTGCCCTCCAAAGTGTTCTGTTCAGTGGCCAGTCCCCTCTGCCATCTTGTGTGCTAGTGTATCCCTTTATGGCAGGGGTACTCAAGTTTGGAAGCCCCAGGGGCCACACTGATACAGCACGTGCTGAGGGCAGCAGCTTAAGTGTGGTTGCATATGCATGCAAATATATGCAAATAGCTTCTTTCACACAGACAGGCATGAATACAAAGATTAAGGCAAAACTACACAACACACAGGCCCCATTGAAATCAGTTCTGCTGATGCTAATAAAGTGCAGTATTTACCCGGTTTCCACCCATATGGCAGCACTTTTAATGAGCAGTGACAATCCAGGAATTTAAGTACTAAAACGCATCTCAACAGAAAACCATCCTATTGATTACGTTTTTGTTTGGCTCCTGCCTATGGGCCACATGTTGAGCCCCACATAAATCCAAACTGCACCATGAGCCGCATGTTGAGTAGCTCTGCTTTATGGCATCCCACTATTCCTTCTTGTCAGCCTCTGTCGTTTTCCTGTTGGACTTTTAGCTATAAAGTTACCAGGAATATACTTTACATGACCAAACTGTGGGCGTTGTCAGTCCCCCTCTTTCCCCTCCCCCCCACATTTATGGGTGTTACTTTTAGCATGTCTTTCCCATTCTTGTTCCTTCTGTGGTCGATCTTGTTTGCAGCACTCCAACATCTTAACATCCACCTCTTGGTGGAACAGATTGTTTTCCTTCTGTTGCAGAACATTGAGTGCCGTGCATTAAAACTGGATGGACAACTGTTTTTTGGACTTGAATCTTGCTTAACATCCCTAGAAGATACCAGCATCAACTAATTGACTAGTCGATGGAGAAGGCGGGAGATGATCCCACTGTGGTTCTGTGCTTTAAGTGTAATAAGAGCCCGTCGTGATCTTACTACATTTTGGCTATGTCTAAACTTGCGGCTTCTTGCGCGAGAAATATACAAATGAGGCTAAGCGTGGAATATGGCCGAGCCTCATTTGCATACCTAATGAGCCACCAGTTTTGAAGAAGAGGCTCTTGGGCCAGAAGGAGCTGTCTACACTGCCCCTTCTTGCGCAAGAAAAACCCTCTTGCGCAATGCGGCTATTCCTGAAAATAATCGGCGTAACGGCATTGCGCAAGAGGGTTTTTCTTGCGCAAGAAGGGGCAGTGTAGACAGCTCCTTCTGGCCCAAGAGCCTCTTCTGCAAAACTGGCTGCAAAAAGGTATTCAAATGAGGCTCGGTGATATTCCACGCTTAGCCTCATTTGCATATTTCTCACGGAAGAAGCCGCGAGTGTAGACAGCCTTAAAGCTCAGAGCCGCAGCAGGATTAGCTCCCGGGGCAGTGTGAGCTCTGCTTCCCCCGCCCCCCTCCTCCTCCACCTCTGCACTGCAGAGATGATGCTGGGGAAAGCCGGCTCTTGCTTTCCCTCCCCCCGCTGCCTTTGATACAGAGGCAGCAAGGTGGGAGGGAAGCAACTAGTCCAATACTCGCTTAACTATCCGACAAGCCTATTGACTACTCAACTAGTTGCTTACATCCTAGTGTCTTCCTATCACCCGGCCCCACTTATCTCTCGCCATTTGAGCCCGGCACTTTTATCCTAGCTTTAATTTTTGTCCTCTGTGCCCCCATGTTCCCATATTCTGGAACCAAGATGCTTGAAACCTTGCATTTCTTTAACATTGTCTGCCCATCTGCTTTCAAGGATCATTCTTCAGTATTGGTATCCACCATTTACTCTGTTTTTCTCTGCTTATTTTGAATCTGTGTGGGTCTCTCTCTGTTCGTCAATATCCTCTTCTAAGCAGTGAAGAAAAAGGCTAGTTTAGAATATCCTCTGCACACGTGCACCAAGGTGCCTCTTTCCACACGCTCTTCATGAGAGTATCCAGGATGAGAATCGAGCTAATCCTCATCATTCAACATTTGTAGCTAAAACAAGCAGACTTAATTGGTAGCTGTCACTCTTGCAGACTGCCAGCCTGTAACAAACTTCCCTGTGGCATTCTCCGTCCCGCTTCACCCACAGACTGCAGAGGCTGACTAGGAAGCCAAAGACAGAATGCCAGTTCTCTATTGCTTTGCACACACGCAGTGCTTCCAGCTGCTGAACGAAGTTTCCCAAGACCCTGGTGATGTGGGGGTCAGGAGCGACCCTAGACTAGCTGCCGGCAACTGGCGCCCTAGGCGAGCCACTCAATCGGCATGCAATTGGCGCCCCCACCTCCAAACCCCTCGATGATATCGCGCCACCATTGGCACCCCGTTTAACTTGGCGCCCTAAGCGACTGCCTAGGTTGCGTCTATGGACGGGCCGCCCCTGGTGGGGGTTTTAAAGAAATAGTGACAGAAATGGAAGAGCATGAAATGGCTTAGAGCCCAAGAAGTTTACGTATTGTGATGTTTAGCTGGGCAGTGTTGTGGGGGGGTAGATCGACTAGCCAAGAAGGGGTCAAAGCATCGTGGAAGAGGGAGGGAACAAACCGGATTTAATGTGCAGAGTGGAGTGTGTCCATCCGCCCCTGCTTTGTGGGCAGTGCGTGTCGTCAGCCAGAGGCTCTCGTTCCTGGCACTGCATGGAAGTCCGTGGGCGCTCGATACCTTGCGGGATTTGACCCCTGGGTTCTTTGTGTAAAATTGGACACTCTGTAGGTACCCAGCTGGTGTCAGGAAGCTAAAATCACTGATGATTTGTCAAGTACTTTGTGATCCCCGGAGAGAGATGCTGTATTAACAGCCCTATTATACATAGGGGCTGTGTCTAGAATGGCAAGTTTTTCTGCAAAAGCATCTGCTTTTGTGGGAAAAACTTGCCAGCTGTCTACACTGGCCGCTTGAATTTTCGCAAGAACACTGACGATCTCCTGTAAGAAATCAGTGCTTCTTGCGGAAATACTATGCTGCTGCCATTCGGGCAAAAGTCCTTTTGCGCAAAAGGGCCAGTGTAGGCAGCTGAGATTTGTTTTGCGCAAAAAAGCCCTGATTGTGAAAATGGCGATCGGGGCTTTTTTGTGCAAAAGCACGTCTAGATTGGCACGGACGCTTTTCCGCAAAAAGTGCTTTTGCAGAAAAGCGTCCGTGCCAATCTAGAGGCTCTTTTCCACAAATGCTTTTAACGGAAAACTTTTCCGTTAAGCATTTGCGGAAAATCATGCCAGTCTAGACGTAGCCAGGGAGAAAATTAGGGCGAGGGATCAAGTGATCCTTGAAGCCATTCATTTGTGATCAGAGCCATCTAACTAGGAGGCAGGTCGTTGCAACAGTGACCTCCATTGGTGTATTGCGCTCCCCATTCTAACTCCATCACTTTGTCAGGGACTGGTAATTGCTGGGACTGCTTTGTTGGGTCGCTTTTGGTTTGTTTTAACCTGTCAGTAGAAATCCGTGGCGATAGTGACTCTGAAAGGTCGACTCTCTTGCGGTCCTTTCCCCATTCCTGTCTCATGTCGGGAGCCAAGAATATCCTGTAGCACAGCAAAACGTTGAGGTGAATGTAAGACATCTGTGATCGGCTGAACTATTTCTGCCGTAGCCGGTATGTAAAATAGAACCCCCCCAGCCGGCGGGTTGCGGGAAATATCTTAGGACAAGCCTGAACTTTGAGTAATCTCTGGGCCAAAACTGAATCCCCAAATACGTCCCTTTCCGTGAGGACGCCGACATGTGAGAGCGCACTCGCTGCAGTGGTTGGTAAGACTTGTCTGCATTCTGTTCTCCCCACAGTGGCTTATCGTAACCTGGGCCAGAACTTGTGGGGGCCTCACAGGTATGGGTGTCTCTCAGGGATTCAGGTACGGACTGTGATTTCGGGACCATGTGCAGCTCATAGTCTGCTCATCACCACAGAGGGGAAGCTCTGGAGCTGGGGTGAGTATTGGGTAGAAGCAGTAACTTTTTGTCCCTGCATAGCTCTGGATTACTGCCGTCACCTAAGGTGGTCTCTGTAGCTGAAGTGCTGCAAACGTGGCTAACTCAGAACTGCTACCTGAAACTGCCTGCTTTCTGCCTTGGTTTTGAAGGGACAGTGGAACGAATTGGGATGCTCCCCTGAACTCTTCTGTTAAGGGTTCAGCCTCTTTTTCCCAGATTGAATTTTTTTCCAGGGCCCCTTTTAGGACTCCTCAGGCAAGTTTGCTGTGGTTAGTGCAGAGTGGTGGCTTCGTTCTTTGATGGCTAGTGGGTAACTTGTCCCTTGCTGTGTCTTGCGGAGCCTAGTTCCAATTCGGGATGTAACAGTGCAGTTGATTAATCAATAAGCAAAAGCTTAGCAGTTAATGTTGTAGACCACTCACACACCCCCGTCCCTGAGAGTAAATTTTTTTTAGCAGGCTGGCCAGCGGCTTGTGCCGGGTCCAGGACCTACCCCCGCTGCGGCTCTACATTTAAAGTGTATTAGGAGCCAGGTGGGCAGGGAGCCTGGCTCCGTTCTGGCTTGTACCAGGTCCAGGAACTCAGACATATTCTCCCCTGGACAGAGCCTGCGGCTGCCACCAGCCAGTCGGCGAGGGGAGCTGGGTTTTAAACTGGCTCCCCCCGTGGACCAGCTCCCGCCTGGCACCCCATACTGCTGCCTCTGATACTGAGACAGCAGCACAGAGTGGCAGGGGGCCCCTCAGGAGTGGAGCCGTATTGCACTGGCTGCCGGCCCTGCCCCCAGGACTCTAGAATAGTTGAGTAACCGATAAGAATTGAGGTTAATCGACTATTCGGTTAACCGATAACGACCATCCCTAGTTAGATGCCTCGTGCGCACTAGAAGGGTGATTCTTCCCCTTCCATGCTACAGCAGAAGAAACGCTTCAAGGCTGCCCTTTATCTAGCCCTAAGGAAAGGGAGCAGCGTGGCCCCCGCCCCTTAGAGACCCGTTGCCATCCCCATGTCAGGCTCGGTTTGGGACGGTCAGAGGGGTGGTTACAGTTCACAGGATGGGCTCTCCTAGTGGGAAGCTGCTCACAGTCGCTGTAGCAGGTGCCCCCTTGAATTGTATGAAGGTCGGCCCCTGCTCACGCGTGTTGTTTGTGTGCCCGCGTCTCTCCAGGTCGTAACGAGAAAGGGCAGCTGGGGCACGGGGACACCAAGCGCGTGGAGGCTCCGAAACTCATCGAAGTTCTCAGCAATGAAGTGATTGCATCAGCCGCTTGTGGCCGAAACCACACGCTCGCCCTGACAGGTACGGGAGGGTGCTGGGCAGCAGGACACAAGGCCTGGGCTCCGTCTCTCTACAGGACGCTGAGGAGACTGGGGCATGCAGGGGACCGGGGCGTCGAATGCTGACCCTCCAATCCGTAGCTGCCTGCCTGGATACGGCTGGCTGCCCGCGGATAGATACCGTATCTGCTGCTCCACAAGGCTTATCTCCCTGGAGACGCTACAGCCAAAGGAGAGGAATGTGGTGCCGCCACTCGCAGGATCCCGCGCTGGCAGCTCCTCCCAGCCATCTGGCGCTACCGCTCCCAGTCCTGCCACTAGTGGGGCTGTATGACCCTGGGCAGGAGACCTGGCTGGTGGCAGGGTTGGGGGCTGTGCGGCCACAAGGCTCTGCCCGCACAGAGCGCTGGCTCCTGAGCGCGGTGGCCAGTACCCACCTCCTTTGCAGCAGCGCTCAGCACTCCCTTTCCTGCTTGAAGGCGAGTGGCGCGGCAGTGGAGTCTTCCGGCGTGGCAGAGCGCCACGTAGCCCGGCTGGGGGGGGGGAGGGGGGGCGCATGGCAGGTGGCTTCCCAGGGTTGTAGTGAGGTTGCCCCTACTGGGGTAGCCTCGTCACTGCCCTGTTCCAGCTCTGGGGGGATGCCACTTGGCCCAGGTGGGTGGAGCTACGTGGCGGGCAGCTTCCCGCATATTCTCCGGTTGGAGCCAGGGCCTGGTGAGGCTATCTCTACTGAGGCAGCCTTGCGCAGCCCAGGTTACAGCTCCGGAGCAGCTCAGCTGCTGCTGGGGCGGGGCGGGTGGCTGTTCTAGGGCTGCCGTGAGGCTGTTCCTTCCAGGGTACCTCACTGTGGCCCTGTTCCAGCTCCAGCAGCCGCCCGCCATGCAGCCCAGGCAGTCACCACACAGCCCAGCTGGTCCTAGGGCAGACCCCATGATGGGTGGCTGCCTGGAGGCTGCATTGAGGCTGCCCCTCATTCCCTCCTCGCCCCCCCCTCCTGGTTTCAGCTCCAGCAACTGCCCACCACGCGGCCCGCCCTGGGAGCATCTGGGGGCCGGCAGCTCCAGCAGCTGGGGCTAGAGCCAAAGCTGCCGTGTTGTAGGTAGAGGGAGGCCAGAGCCGAGTCGCAGGCGGCGGCGGCAGCCTCGGGGTCCGCAGCCAAATGGCAGGTGGCCGTGTACAACAGTCGGGATCCAGTGGATCCCTTCTGTGCTTTTGTCCCGCTGGAGGTGCTGAAGATATAAAAGCCCCCCTTACAGTAAGGGTGAAGCGTGGCCCGTAGCAACGCCTTTAAGCAGGGCTCTCCAGCCCCTTCCAGCGTGAGAGCACTTTGAATTCAAGTGCAACCCAAAATCTACTTTAAATATAAATCCCCAGGCCCCGCCTCCCTCCTGCCCCTTCTGAGGCCCCGCCCCTGCTCACTCCATCCTCCCTCACTTACACCAGGCTGGGGCAGAGGGTTGGGGGCAGGCTCTGGTTTTGGATTCAGGGATCTGGAGCATGCGGGGCTCGGAGTTGCTCTTGGGGCAGGCGGTAGGAGGGGTTCTAGGGGCAGGCTCTGGGGTGCAGGAGGTGGTTCATGACTGGGGTAGGGTTTCAGAATGTGGGCTCCAGCTGGGGACTGCTTAGCTCAGGCGGCTCCTGGCTGGTGGTGCAGTGGGCTATGGCAGGCTCACCCCTGCCCTGGCCATGGGCCACTCCCTAAAGCAGCCAGCAAACTCCCTCCCACTGCCCCCTCTGTTTTGTGGAGCTAGGATACAGAGCGGGAGGGGGCCCCTTGACATCAGTGCCCCTCCTCTTCCTTCCCTTCCCTGCCCGGCACAGCAAGCAGGAGTCTCCCCGGGGAGGGGGGTGGGGTAGCTTCAAAGAGGTGAGCAGCAGTGGGAGGAGGGGCACTTGACAGCCTCTTGGCCAAACCAATCAGGATCACCCGTCAGAGGCTCTGAGGTCTACCAGTGGATCCCGCTCTCCTGGTTGGTGACCGCTGCTTTAAAGCTTCTCGTTGACTGGCAGTAGCACCCGTTCAACAGGCATGCCGCGTTCATCCAGTCCAGCGTTGGCAGGGGTAGGATTTTTAAACTAGCTCTAAGAGCACCTGCCCTGCCCAAGACCGCCCCGCCCAGTCTGTCGTAAACCGTTACTGCTCCTACCAACACAATGGCTCAGCCCCTTCCTCCTCTTCCTTTGCTGGGCGGGGAGAGAATTACCCAGCAGACCCCGCCAATGGCGGCTCTAAAGGCCGGCTGCTTGACATCTGTGCCTTGCTCCGTTGTGCAGTTTGCTGCTGTTTTCAGTGGAAACAACTTTGTTGCAACCTCCTGCACAAAGAAAAGCTAATGCAGGGCCGGGCAAACTGGGGCCCTGCCCAGGGTGCAATAGCCAGAGGGGGAGGTGTTGCTGGGCAGGGAGCAGTGTGGCAGAACATGCTGGAAGTGAGGGTTGGGGCACAGGTGGGAGGAAAGTGCAGGGGATGGGATGGAGGGGTCACTGTGCTGCAGTTGGGGGCAGAGGGGGCACAATGCAGGGTGAGTGAAGGGTGCAGCGGATGGGGGTGTCGGGGTTGTGGAGCCCGTGGATGCAGCAACGGTGGGAGCAAGGCTGGGTGGGAGTGAGCCTGGGTGATTTTCAGGGTGGGTGGGTGGGTGCTGAGTGATGCACCTCGTTTAGGGGTGTGTGGCTTGTTTTTTTTCTCTTACATAACTGTTTAAATTATAATTTTGTTAGTAGCTGGTGGGTGGCGCCCGTCCGAACAAGCGCACGTGATGTCAGTATTGGTGCCCAAGACACAACTCCCTCCGCTCACGGATGGCGAATCTTAGCGGGACCACTGAGCGGCGCTTCTGTGTTTCTCTCAGCCTCCTGCAGATCTGCGGATACCCATGCCTGTTAGACAGTTGTAGCCACGCAGGGCTCTTCAGCTCCCATTGGTGGAGGGCCTGTAAGCCCCCGCTCCACCAGAACCACCCCACCAGCTCCCATTGGCCACAGAGTTCCATTCCTGGCCAATGGGAGCTGCAGCAGGTGGTGCTTGTAGGCAGGAGCAGACCAAGATTCCTACCCCCTCCACACACGTGGGACTGCACTCCACGCAGGGGGAGTGCCGATCGCGATCAGCTGGGAGGCTCCCCAGGATCAACCAGTCGATCACGTGGTTGGTGACGACTGGTTTAAGCTTATGCGACATGGGACAGTGTGCTGTCATTTAGCACGATGCCTTGGAGTGGTCAGCTCCATTCTGTGTTAACTCTGCATTCACGTGGAGGTTTAAACTTCTCCCTTCCTGCCTTTCCCCCTCTTGTTCCAGAGACTGGCTCTGTATTTGCATTTGGAGAGAACAAGATGGGACAGCTGGGTCTTGGCAATCAGACGGATGCAGTTCCAAGTCCTACTCAGGTACCGCTAATGCTCTTCTTTGGGCTTTCTCTCGGTCAGGTAGCGGATTCCTTCATTTCTCGCATCCTGGCCACCACCCGAATGTCCATTTTGGGGGCCATGTTGATCCTTCACACCAAATTGCTTGGGCCCAGTCCCACTAATGGGGGGCAGGGGACACGGAATCGTGCTGAGAGCAAAAATTCCGCCGTATTTTTTCTTCTGGTTTTGTTCTTCATGGATTTTGGAAATATAATCGACAAAATACGTGTGGTGCTGTTTGCCGGGCCAATGGAAAAGCCCTATCCAAGCTTATGATTATAGTGTTGTCTGAGTAAATGTAAACCTGCTGTCAGACGAGCTTTGCCTAACGTAGCTAGTAAACCATGGGATGGGATGGTCCAAACCGTTTTCAAGCCAGACTTCAGATTCCAGCTCCTTGCGTGGCCAAATGTGAACTATAATACCAAAAGAGGCTGATGTGCTCCTTCTCTGGAGCCTCCTAGAACTGTTCAGCATGGTTTTAAAATGGTGTTCCTTCCCCATCTTGTCTAAATACCCACACTAGCAGATTGGCCTCTGGGGTGGCCAGGGACCGAAAGCATCCCATGCAAGTTTTTGAACCTGCACAAGTCTGGAGTGTGGGTGGAAATCAAGAACTTTACAGGCAACTAAAATGATTAGGGGTTTGGAACGGGTCCCATATGAAGAGAGGTTAAAACGACTGGGACTTTTCAGTTTAGAAAAGAGGAGACTGAGGGGGGATAGGATAGAGGTCTATAAAATCATGAGTGGTGTGGAGAGGGCGGATAAAGAAAAGTTATTTATTAGTTTCTATAATAGAAAAACTAGAGGACACCAAATGAAGTTAATGGGTAGCAAGTTAAAACTAATAAAAGAAAGTTCTTCTTCACACAGCGTGTAGTCAACCTGTGGAACTCCTTGCCAGAGGAGACTGCAAAGGCTAGGACTATAACAGAGTTTAAAGAGAAGCTAGATAATTTCCTGGAGGTTAGGTCCATAAAAGGCTATTAGCCAGGGGATAGAAATGGTGTCCCTGGCCTCTGTTTGTCAGAGGCTGGAGAAGGATGGCAGGAGACAAATCGCTTGATCATTGTCTTCGGTCCACCCTCTCTGGGGCACCTGGTGCTGGTCACTGTCGGCAGACAGGCTACTGGGCTAGATGGACCTTTGGTCTGATCCAGTACGGCCGTTCTTATGTTCGCTCCAGTGTTCCTACGACAGCCAAAACAATGGCCAGATCACTTGTGTCTTAGCCATTCTCATTCTGTCTTTGAAAAACAAAATGAATCCAGGCTGAGAACCTTCACTCCTCCGCTTGGAGAATAAACCGAACCTGCTGCTACCTTATAATCCCTGCCGGGGGTCCATTCTCTTATGGGTTTGGCTGAAGATGCAAGAGCCGTAGGGTTACAAAATATTGCCCAGATGCACGAGGGATGCTTAGAAACGTCCCTGCTGCAAGCAGAATGGAAGTTGGCCCAAGGAGCGCTCGTGAGAAGTGCTTAAAGTACGTCTGCCCGGGATCTGGGGTGGAACCCCGCCAGCTCAGATGAGACTACAGTAGAAGCATAGCTTCTGTGGCGCAAACTGCGGGAGAGGCTCGCCCAGCCATCGGACCTAGCAGCTCAGGCAGGGTTACACGCAGACGGCTAGCCCCACCCACCAGCTGGCTGCCCTTCTGGCTTTAACATGCTGGCTTGATCAGAGTCCGCATAGGATGTCCCCTGAAGCCCGCCCCCTCTGCTCCTACGTTCCCCTTCTCTCTTCTGATTCATGTGGGTTAGTGAATTGACCATTTCTCAGTGGCAGGGCAGTTAGTCAAACGGCAGACCCAGTGCTTTCGGGTAGGCTCGCACAGTTTTGCATGTAAATTGGTGCACGCTGAACACAGCCACCAGGTGTATGCAAACGAACGGCTTAACCGTCCATGCAAATCCCTCGTTTGCCTAAGTTGGGCCTGGTGTTTGCTCCGTGTGCCCTTTGCAAATGTAGCTCTCTATCTGCTCTGCGCTGGGCCGTGCTCCCTGGCAGGGGCACTCGAGTCCGTCTCCTGCTCTCATGCGTCGTCTCTTTCCTTTGTAGATCATGTACAATGGCCAGCCTATTACCAAAATGGCCTGTGGGGCAGAATTCAGCATGATAATGGACTGCAAAGGAAACCTCTATTCCTTTGGGTGCCCTGAATACGGGCAGCTGGGTAAGAAGGTTTATTTTTAAAAGTCGATCCAGTTTTAATGGCGGCAGATTTCATTTGGTAGCTGCCCCAAGCTGGATTGTTTTGGTGTGTTTTTTTTATAGACTGGTGTGTTGGACCAGTCAAACCAGTAATGGGGTGTGCATCTTACCCCCACCCCCTTCCAGAAGGGATGGTGACCTTGTGTTTTTAAAACCTAGGATCTGGCTTCTCGTCTCTCTGCTCTGTTTGTGTGACACTGGGCAACACGCTTTGCCTTTCTGTGTCTCAGTTTCCCTGGGTGTACAAGTGCCTCTTTTAACCTTCGCACCTGCTGGGCGTAGTAAACTGTCCTACCTACTGGCACCAAGAGCACTTACAGCGCGAATGCGTGTGTGGCGAGCCAGCTGGGTTTTAGGTCCTGCGGTAGAGGCTCACGCGCTAAGCTCCAGAGGTCCCAGGTTCGGTTCCGTCTGTCGGCCTCCCCGCAGTCTCACGCGGGAGTGGCGAAGTTTCATTTGCCAATGTTCACAACGTGCTTTTGGGATCTTCTGTTTGAAAGGGGGTGAGAAATGCCAGGCGGCGGCGCCGCGATAACCACAAAAGCCCTTGTCCCTGGAGTGTCCATAAAGCCCCCGCGCTTTGAATTGCTGCCGCACCGACAATGTGCCACTGTGCATCCAGGCCGTGTGTTCCATTATGCATGAGCAGGACTTTGTCTGGCAATACCCAGGAGTTGCTCTGTACGGAACAGGAAGGGCGCACGCTTTCCTGCAATCTTAGCAGCCACCGAGTGCTCTCCCCCTCTTGTGGGGGGAGAATTTCCTGAGCTGATCTTTGCAGCGGTGTCTGCACCGCAAGAAGAGGCCCATGGTTGGCCCAAGTTAGCTGTCTCAGGCTTCCGGGGCTCTAAACTTGCAATGTCAACTTCAGGCTGCAGGCTTGATCCCAGGGTTGGGGAGTTTCAGCGCCCGGGTTCCAGCCTGGAGGTCGACAGGAGTTTTTAGCCCCGTGAGCCGGGCTCCGAGAGGTGGGGTTGTGGGTTTTCCTTGCGGTGGAGATGTGCCCTGGAGTGGGGAGGTGCAGTCCCCTGACAAAATGGGGAGTGACCGTATCTGGCCTGTTCAGGGAAGCTGGATGGGAAAAGCTCCAGGAATAGCTGCACGACATTCCTCAGCGGGGAAGCTCTTTGGGGCGGGTCTGTCTCTCCAGACCAGCGGTTCCCAAACTTTTCAGCATCACGCCCCCTTTTTGATTTTTGAAAAACCCTCATGCACCCCCTCCCCCCCAAAGCAGCAAAACTAGTTGAGCAAAAAAAGGAGCTGACCAGGGGCAGCAAAACTTGGGGGGGGGGAGGGGCTGGGTTGCCTTGCGTGCTTCCCCCCTCCCCCGGAATTTCTTCAGGCCCCCCCCAGTTTGGGAACCTATGCTCTAGACTGTGAGAGCCCAAGCAAGGGGGGCGTGGGCCGTGGCAGGGCGCTGCTGTAGTGGCTGGTAGAGGTGCGTCTGGCTAGCAAAGAACTCTTCCCCGGATGGGGGTCAGGGGTTCGGGGGGCATGCGCTGTCCCTGGCCTCCCTGAGGAAGGACTCCTGCTGCGTTCCCGGGTGGGGCGACCCAGGCCAGCCCCCTCCTCTTTCACATCCGGCTCTTTGCCCCGCCACAGGCCACAATTCGGATGGGAAGTTCATTGCCCGTGCGCAGAGGATAGAGTTTGACTGCGAGCTGGTGCCCCGGCGCGTTGCCATCTTCATCGAAAAGACGAAAGATGGACAGATCCTTCCGGTCCCTAACGTGGTGGTGCGAGACGTGGCCTGCGGCGCTAACCATACGGTAATGCTGGGATCCCCCTGGCAGCCGGAGGCTCCGTGTGCCACCGCCTGGGTTGCCAGGTGTCCAGTATTCAACTGGACAGTCTGGTTTTGGGACCCTCTGTCGGGTCAAAACACCAGTATTTTCAATGTGCAGTGTCCGGTATTTTCTGGTGTTCCGGCTGGACGCCCGATCGAAGCCCGGCAGGGGCGGGGGAGTGGCTGGGAGGTGGGGCGTGATCGGCGCTGGGAGCCTCTGGTTGCATCTGACATAGGAGTGACGCCTTGGGGAGGAGGAGAAGCCCCGTCCGTGCCCCTGAGCGCTGGTCAGGCGCGTTGTGGAGCCGTAGCCGGACTCAATCGCGCTTCGCCTGGACCGTGCGCGGGACGGGCAGCGTCCTGGGACCTGCAAGTGCCCGGGTCAGTCCTGCTCCCCACCGGCCGATTTCTCTCCCCCACACTCGCCCAGACCCCCTCCCGGCCAGCCCTGCTACCTGCCAGCCAGTTCTCCACCTCCCGATCTCCCTGGCCAGCCCCGCGCCCCCCAACACCCCGCCCCGACCCCTCCCGACCAGCCTTGCTCCCCCCAACACCCTTCCGGCAAGCCCTGCTTCCTGCCAGCCGGTTCTCCTCCTCCCGATCTCCCTTGGCCATCCCAACTGCCCCCAGCCCTGCTTCCCACCAGCTGCGCCCCTCCCCCAGCTGCGCCCTGCTGCCCCTGAACCCCCTCTCCCCCCACCAGCCCTGCTTCCCATCCCCCCCCCCCTTTCTGGCCAGCCCTGCTCCCCTCCTGGCCAGTCCCTCCCTCCCCTCTCCCCCTCCCCCCCCCCCCCATCAAGTGTGTCCAGTATTTTTTCTGAAGCTACCTGGTAGCCCTAGCCACTGCGCCCCTGGAAGAAACCCGTTTCCTAGCTAGCTTTGATCAGCAGCAGCCATGGGACTTGCTGCGTTCCCTTCGTTTTGTTGAATGCTCCGCGGGTGGCGGAATCCCTCCATGTGACTGGCCGTTAGGGTGTGTCTCTCTTAACAGGCCGCGGATTCCTGCTGGGTTCTCTGTCATAGAGTTGCACGGAGACGTTCTGAGCCAGTGCCAAGAACATCCAGCGATTTGTATTTGGCAGCTGGGTTTATCCCAGCTCTGATCAGCCGATCCAGGAGGCCAAGTTGAAAACCTTTCCCTTGTGTTCGCCCTCGGAGGCGTTACAGCCTTTGGCGTGTTGCGTGGCTACAATTAAGGGCATATCTACCCCTCGGTCGCAGGAGAGGGAGGATCCCCACGTTGAGGAGACCTCACTTGCACTAGCTGCACCTGAACCGGTGCATTAAAAATTAGCCGCAGCAGCATGAGCAGCTGGACAGCTAGCGGCCCTGGCTGCGTGCCTGCAGCCTCAGGTGGCTCGGACTCGCTGCTAGCCCATCCTGCTTGTGCTGCTGCACTTACTCCATTTTTAGTGTGTGGGGCTCTCATTAAGCTAAGAATCCCATCCCAGCTCCAAGTGCAGGCGTCTCCTAAAAGTATGTTCGTCCCCGCCTTAAGGCTATGGACTATTTGGAAACCCCCAGTGCAAGGGCTGGGTTGCAACTTTGTCTCGGTGCATGTTGAAACTTCCCTAGGGATAGTTGGAGTCAGACACCTTGACGCTGACAGGTAATTCCCGCCGGGAAAGGACGGGAAACCAAACCAGCCGGTCATACAAGCTGCCATTTGCACAAACCTTCCGTGTCTCCCTGCCTCGCTTAGGGTTTGAGGCCAATCGTGGCATAATCCGATTATGACTCTGGTTGGCGTGGGAGGTGTCCTAATCCACCTGCAGTAGTTTGAATTCTCAACATTGAGGGAGCTGAAATGCAGAATAATAGATTTAAAAATAACCCTCTTCCAACTCTGCAGATCCACCCTGAGCGCTTGCTAAGCGACAGCAGAGGCAGACAATGGAGGAAAAGATACCTGTGTCATCACAGTAGAAATGTCTTGTTTCCAGTTACGGAGTTGTTTCAGCTGACTGAAGTCACATGACCGCTTCCCTCCTCTGACGCTGGAGGCCGCCTCTTGGGTGGCAGCTAAATTCTAGTTCTTGTGTAAATGCACCAGGCAGAGTGCTGGTATTGTATTGCCCATTGTTGAGTACTTCTGTGTAGAGCAACACAAAAGCGGAGTGGGAATCCTGGGGGGGGTGAAGAGGGGGGTGTCGTCCTCTTGTTTGCTCTTCCTGCAGTTTAATCAATATTGGACTATGCAGTTGACTGAATTACACAGCTGTCTAGACACCTAGTCCTTTTTGTTCCTGGCTTTATCACTCGGCGGGAGGAATGGGAAGACATGTGACTTCACAACAATTGAGATGAGAATGGAATAGTTGGCAGAGAAGCGTCCTTGTACGAAATGCATCATCGCAATAGTTTTGGCCTTTGCCGTGTAGAATTCGCCTGAGGCTATGTTTATGCCCCTGATGCTGCTGCATTTGGTCTTCTGCCAAGATCCATAGAGCAGAACCAATAATCCACCCTGCAGTTAGCTGCATGATGGGGAGACTTCTTCCTGCACCTAAACCCAAGTCTGTGTCACCATCTGTCCCTTTTGCAGCTTGTCTTAGACTCCCAGAAGCGTGTGTTCTCTTGGGGCTTTGGTGGATACGGCCGGCTGGGCCATGCCGAGCAGAAGGATGAGATGGTGCCACGGCTGGTCAAGCTCTTTGACTTCCCGGGCCGCGGGGCAGCTCAGCTCTATGCCGGCTACACCTGCTCCTTTGCTGTCAGCGAAACAGGTCAGTGGCCTTGCTTTTTCTTGGCAGATGGGTTTTGGTGTGGAGCCAGCATGCCGCACAAAGTCTCTGTTGTGAGAGCCGCGCTCTGAGACGGCATTTGCCTACACGCAGGGAGAGCTCGCTTGGACTCTTCCCAGTGTCTTGGGGTTACTGAGCAGCATGGTCGCTGTGTGTCAGTAGAGTCAAGCCCTTCCTTCCGAAAGTTCTCTGCCTTCCGGAGTGCGGCCGCCTGCATTTCAATCGGGTTTCCGGGTTGGAGTCTGACGTTGCCTGGCTGGTTTGCTTTGCAGGTGGCCTGTTTTTCTGGGGAGCCACAAACACCTCCCGTGAGTCAACCATGTACCCGAAAGCTGTGCAGGACCTCTGTGGCTGGAAAATCCGCAGCTTGGCCTGTGGGTAAGTGATGACTTCTGGCCTCTGACTACCCCCGGCTTGCCTGGAGGACATCCTAGAAGCAGTGCTAACGCAGGCGGACCCAAGTGCAGAAAGGGCTGATTGTAGGAGCAGGGAATTTGGCCCTGTGCAACGGCTCCTGTGACTAGTTATATTTACGTACACAGATCGGATTCCGTCATCCAGGCCAGCGCTGCTTGGTGAATCAAGGCAGGGATAACGAGAAGTCCTGGGCACCTTATAGACTATCAGATGTATTGGAGCATAAGCTTTCGTGGGCAAAGACCCACTTCGTCAGATGCATCTTTCTTTCATGGTCTTTCCCATGAAAGCTTATGCTCCAATGTATCTGTTAGTCTATAACCCTGTTTCTTAAACTGTGTTCCAGGGAACGCTGGTGTGCCACGAGGCAACTGGAGGTGTGCCACAGAACAACAGAGTTCAAAATGGCTCTGTTTTTTTTTTTTTTTTTTGGCTCAACAAAAAATCCTTGGTGTGCCTCATAAATTTGTTAAGACCGAGGAACACCAAACGGTGTTTTTAAAGAAACACTGGTCTCTAAGGTGCCACACAGATTCAGACTAACATGGCTAACTCTCTGATACAAGGCAGGGGTGTGTGTGTGTGTGTTTGACCATGTGGAAGAGGAAAAGCTGCTGGATACGCAGGGTGACTGTTTTAATAGCAGTGGAGAAGGCAGGGAGGGCCAGGATAAATGAATGCCTAGATGCAAACCTCTCCTGGAATGGTTGTGGCCTCCATCCTGTTCTGGGAGGGAGTCAATGTCTTTAACTTTAAATTCATGCCGGAGGGCTGAGAATTCATCGGGAGAGGTCTGACCTTCCAGTTCCCGCTGGGTTGATCGGTTTCCTAGGGGATTGCATGATTGCTGCAGTCAGCTGGGTGTGGGGGAGAAACGGTCAAATCTTTGCCTCACCCAATCTGGTCTCTTTAATATCGCTTATTGGGCCATCTTCTGCTGGGGAGACAGACGAGACAGGCTTTTGAGCTTACCCAGAGCTTGTGTCTCTGCTCACCAGCAGTTGTCCTATAAAAGAGATGAGCCCCTCCCACCGGGGTCTCTAATGTCCTGCGACCAATAAGGCTACAACAACCCTGCCTACAAACCTTTACATGATCACTTGATTTGATCTGGGCTTCTAAAGTCTTATGCATTGTCCTGCACTGAGTGTAGCTCTCCACAGTGCGGGGGAAGGTGCTAGCTCTCAGGCTGCATCTGCACTGCTCTCTCTTGCGCAAGGTAATATGCAAATGAGGCAAAGCGGTGAATATCACCACGCCTCATTTGCATACTTAAAGAGCCGCCATTTTGCACAAGGGGCTTTTGCACAAAAAAACCCTTTTTGCACAAGAGCCATTCTGCTGCTTTTTTTTTTTTTTTTTTCAGGAAGAACGGCTCTTGTGCAAAAGGGTTTTGTGCAAAAAGGAGCTGTGTGGTCAACTCCTTTTTGTGCAAAAACCCCTTGTGCAAAATGGCAGCTCATTAAGTATGCAAATGTGTGGCAATATTCACTGCTTCTCCTCATTTGCATATTTTCTTGCACAAGAGAGGGCAGTGTAGATTTAGCCTCAGAGTTTCTGGGTTGCTTTGAGGATGCTTCTGCTTGTGTTAAATGAGAGTTTTGTGAGCATTGGGCCAGAGAAGAAGGAAACGATTTTTCTTCCCTCCTCACCTCTTTAAAACCTTCCTTCTCCAAGAATCTTTCCTCTTTGCTCCCACCTCTCCCTTATCTGGCCTATTGTCTCATGCCATATCTATCTTGGTAGTTAGGGTTGCCAGGTGTCCGGTTTTGAACTGGACAGTCGAGTATTTGAGCTTTCTGTTCGGAGAAACAAATTGAGAAAATGTAAATGAGAAAATATAAAGTCCGGTATTTTCTAACTAAGATGTAACATAGATTGTGATGTAATGTCCAGTGTGTCTGGTATTTTTGTGAAACTATCTGGCAACCCTATTGGTAGTGTGTGTGTCTGATGGCAAGCTCTTTGGAGTTGGGGAGCATCAAGATATGTTTGAAAGGTCCCCCTGTAAATACACTGATTTGGTTCTGCTACGGTCAAGAAACCCAGCCCACGGCCTGCCCGCAAACTTTCAGAGTAAATCTTTTCGCTGTGATTTCAAGATTTTTTCCCTACTCCCTCGACTTAGGCATTCCCCGAATATTCTTCTGTTGCTAAAAAGGAGGCAGCTTCTGATCTGTGTGGGTGCTCGTTTGCGTGACCTTTGCGCCGAGACTTGCTGGGTGCCGTTTTAGAGGGAGCGTTGTATTAATGGACATGGGAAGAGAGTCTCCCAAGACCTGGTGTTGGATTATTGTTTTTCCTGTTTGTAAAGTGTTTATCTTCAGGACGTTACAGGGCTCTCAACATTCCTGGTCGCCTCAGAGGGCAGCCCCCAACTCTAGCTGGGGCTAGCACTGGCAAACCCTTCTGTCCCAGCCTCCCTTGCGCCATGGGTCAGGAACTTGCCTGCCACCTGCCGAGTCCAGGTGCCTCATGGCCCTGCCGAGTGGGAGCGGGGAAGCTGCTTCCACTGACAAGAGCCGGCGCCGGGCGCACCAGCCCCCGTGTCTCCTGAGGCTCCGCCCTGAGGAGGCGGCATGGCCCAGGTCGCCAGTCCCTGTGACAGCCCTGGTGTGAGCCCCCAGGCAGCGAGTCTCACTGCGTTGCACAACAGCTGTCCAGGAGCAATAGCCATGTGCTGCCGAGATGGGCTGCTGCGTGGGCCCCATCCCTGCTCTCTGCCCACTCTTTGGTGGCGACTGTGGCCACACCCAATCCACCGGCGGACACAGTGAGAAACCACTGCATTAGGGAACGGACGGTAATGGGGATCGGTTTGGGGGCGGGGCTCCACAAAGATCCACCCACCCGCACCAGCCTGGTATTACATTGGGAAGCAGCTGGACCGGGGCTGGTACCAAGCAGCCAGGTGGCATGGGAAATGGAACGGCAGCTGGCGGGGCTGCCGGGGGAGGGCAGGAAGGCAGAGGATGTTGCAGTAACAGCCTGTGTACCTGTTTCAGAAAGAGCAGTATTATAGTGGCGGCAGATGAGAGCACAATCAGCTGGGGCCCATCTCCAACCTTCGGTGAACTGGTAAGGAGGCAGCTGTGGACTTGCACAGAAACCCAGCCAGGCTGGTCCAGCACCAGAGCAGAGAAGATCGCAAGCAAAGAGACCGGGGGGTGGGAAGCTTTTGCAAGTGGACTTGCTGTGATCCTGAGATCACTCAATTACTGGGTGTAAATTACTGGGTGTAATATTTCTAAAGGGTCTTTGTCCTGCTTAATTTAGGTATTAAGGGGGAAAACATTTGTCGCACCTGCTAAAAAGTTAGCCTGGAAGAGGCAATAATAAGGGGTAATTTGGTGCTACACACAAACCCACCTTTCTCCCCAAACCTACACACCACCAGGCAGAATTTTCTCCCAGAGAAAATTGCCCAAATGTTCCTTGGTGAAGTTTTCTGGCAGCAGGGAGCTTGCCTGGGAGGAGAGGAGACCCATGGGTGCATTGAACTTGCAGCCTCCAGTGAGTTCTGCATGTGGATTCGCACTGGCTCCCTGTGAAAAACACTCGGCGTTGCCTTGTGCCGAACGGCCCCTGCAAAAGCAAGTTGCTTTCCCTCATGCGCTTCCTCGTGTCTAATTGCTAAATATTTAATCTTCCCCACAAATGTTTGCATCCGTCTTCTGTCTCATTCCTGAGTGCTGGGACAGATCTAATAGACGCCCGCTTCCCTCGGAAATCGTAGCGTTGGTTGAGGGCGTCGGTACGGTCAGGAGTGTTGTGTGGGGGAGGATGCGAGGGGGGGGCACGTCCCCCAAATGCCATGGGCAGGAGGGATGAGGGAGTGGGGCCAGGGGGACTAGAGGGAGGGACTGGCCCCCTTCCTCTCCCCCGCGCGCTCACTGGCGCAGCGGAGGAGGCGGAGCAACGCAGCTCCAGCTCACTTTGCCCTCCGGACGCTTCGCTTTGGGGTGGCGGCTGGACCACCCCGCACTTTGCTGTGGGAAGCGGAGCGAGCTGGGGTTGTGCTGTTCTGCTGCCACCGCTGCTGGTGAGTGTGGGGGAGCTGGACTCCACTGCTGGCATTGGACCCTGAACCCGCTAGGCCGCATGGCTAGGGGGAGGGTGCAAGGGTGGGTGGAGGTGGGGTCTGGGATAGAAGGGGAGTTTGCCCAGCCCTTCCCCAGGCTGGTGGGGTGTCATGTGGCTGGTGGCCCCTTGAGTACCTTTTTTAAATGCTCAAACTATTTTGGTGTGAGGCCCTGAATTACGCCGTTCCAGTCTCACTCCAGTGTCTGGCTGCTGCGGGTGGGTTTTGTAGGGTGGCTTGGTTCTAGTGCTCTGTCCCTAGTGGTGGGGGCAGAGCGGGGCGGCTTGTGGCGCTGGATTTCTCTGTTGGTGCATTTCACTGGTTCGAATTTCCATGGGCTTCAAGGTTCAAATTGTAGACGTCAGAGCCATTTGGGTCTCCGTCCCAGAGAACTCTGAGCAGGCAAAGGTGGCCAAGACAGTCCCTGACCTCCGAGCCATTGGTTATTCCAGAATCCGGGGACAAGGCTAAGTAACCCAGTCCAGCCTCTTGGAAAAGGCTGAGATTGTGGTTTCCCCACTGATTTCTTACAAGTCCCCTTCTCCGTTGCTCTTAACAGGGCTATGGAGACCATAAACCCAAGTCCTCTACTGCTGCCCAAGAGGTGAAAACCCTGGATGGAATTTATACCGAGCAGGTGAGAGCAGACGAGAACACAAGCGATTAGCCCAGCGGACTGGGCTGGTTCATTTCCCATCTCGTGCGTCTGAAAAGGACCACCCTTCTCGTAACCTCCTTCCTCTTAATGCTCTGCCTTGATGCTTTGGCCAGATCCCTGGTTAGCCTCAGGACCCTGGGCCATTAGATTGTCACATGCAGAACGCAGCAGCTGGAGGGGGAGAGAAGTGCAGGGGAACTAATGGAACGGGGTGTGTGTGTGGGGGGGGGGGGGGAGAAGACGTGGACTGTCAGGTAGAAACGTGGCCCAGGCAGGTTTGTGGCTGTGTGGCCACGGCAATTGCACGAGGAGGGTTGTGAAACGGAGTAAAAATCCTTGCAAGTAGAGCCGAGGCTGCTCCTGTTAATGATCACGCCCCCGTCCGTTTTAAATCCGCACCGAAATTGACCAGACTCCCTTCCTGTCCCCAATGGTGACGCCTGAGCTGGGAGACAGTAGCCAGCAGATCTGTTACCATGGTGCCCATGAGAGATGCAGTGGCTGGTGTGTCTGCAGCCCCCTCATGAGGCGTTCGAGGAATGTACAGACAGGGTGCGTTAGACTAAGCGTGGCTCTTCTTCTAAAAGATAAGCCCTAGGAAGTATTTTGCGGAAGGGGCCAGACTAGATTAGGGGTGGGCAAAAGGACGTCCGTGGGCCGAATCCATCCGGCCAAGTGGGTTGATCCGGCCCGTGGAGGCCCTGCCGCTCCTCTGCCCCCAGGCGCTTTGAATCTCCGCTTGCAGGGCGGGAGGAGATGTCACGCGCTCCCCTGCCCCCGAGCTCTGATTGGCCTGGGGGCAGGAGGAGTGTGCCAAGTTTCCTCCCCCCGCCCTGCGGGGAGCGCACGGCGCCCCAAAGTGGTGTATGCTCATGCAGGGTGAGGGAAACTTCACACAGCTCTCCCACCCCCAGCCAATCAGGGCTTGGGGACGGGGGAGTGCAACGTCTCCTCCCGCCCTGCCAGGGGCATTTGCCCCCTCTTCCCACTAGGCACCCAAGGGGCTTCCCCCCCCCCCCCCCGACCAATTATGGTTTGGGGGTGGGGAAGCCCAGAAGCATTCTGGCCCCGCCCCTTCCAGATTAGGCCCCACCCCTTCCGGGCAGCCCGGGTCCACTTCAAAAATTATTGCCCACCCCTGCACTAGATGATCACAGAGGTGCCTTCTGGCCTTGCATGTACCCAATTCATAAATTTCCAGTCCTTGCGCACACTTTCCTCCAAAGCTCAGTCATAAAAAGCCACTGATTGTAAAGGGACTTGTGATTTTTTTTTTTTTTTTTTTTTTTTTTTTCCATCAGCAGAACTCAGTGTGTGAGACACCTGGTCAGCATCCTTACCCCTTGCTTTTATACTGAGGGAAACTGAGGCACAGTCACACAGCAGAACTGGGACTAGAACCCAGATCCCTTGAGTCACAGGCCAATGCTCCACCCGCTAGACCTCTGGACTCAGCGGCTTGTTCCTCTTTTATTGTTACAGTGGAAATCCCAGCATAACTGTTAGGCTGGCAAATGCTTTGTTCTGTCTGCCCAGGTGGCGATGGGCTACGCCCATTCTTTGGTGATAGCCAGAGACGAAAGTGATGTGGAGAAAGAGAAACTAAAGAAGCTGCCGGAATACAACCCACGCACCCTCTGATGGGGCCAGGGCCCTGCGCCCCTACAATGGCAGCTGTCCTTTCCAATGTGCACTGGGACCGAAAAGCGTACGAAGAGATTGCAGACCGGCAGCGAGACCTGACTGAAGCTTTTTGTTAGACTTCCCGAGGTTCAATTTTATAAGCGATTTGCAGTTTTAACTACCTGTTACAGTCTGATTTCCAAAGTGTTTGGTTCTTTTAAACGTTGGACATTTACTCCTGGCTCACGCTCCCATTCCAATGACAATGGCAGGACCTTTTGGCATGTAAACCCCACGACCTCTGAGCAGCGGAGCAGCCGCTCCTGTGTAAGAAGGGTCACGTGGCGCTGGCTGCGTTGAATTGAAGAGAATCCCAGTTGGGGGGAGGGGAGGACAGATTTGGAGAGGCACAAAGGGCACGGGAGCACCCCACTCCCATCGGAAAGCAGACCTCTGCTAGCCCTGTGTGCCTTTGAAAAGCTACCCCTGCGTGTCTAGGGGCCCATCTCTTTGAACAGAAGCAGAGAGCTGCTTAGAACTAGAGAGCAATCTCCTATTCCCTGGGAGGGGTGTTTGATAGAAGTCCCAGGGAGAGAGTATCTAGATGTGTAACCCGTGGGTGGGTTAAGCTGCGGGACTCTGACTGCTGCCTATTTCATGGCTGCTTCATATATGTTTGACCTTTCAGTGTGATTTTTTTCAATTGTTTCGGTTTGGATTAAACACCTCCATCAAGACCCAGCTAGGCCAACATGTTCCACAGGCCCCTGGTTTGGGGGTGCCCAGGTATCCTAAAATCTGACCCACTTCGGGGCTCATTTTTCAGTGGCGCGGAGCGCTTGCCGTTCCAGTTGAAACCAGAATCTGGAGGCTCCTCCTCTAGAAAATCAAGCCCTAGGTATGTCAAGTCGGGCATCCAAACCCTGAGGTGGTGTTTGTAAATGAAGTTGATTCTAAAGGAGGCCAATTCCGGGATAATTGCGCTTGTGAGCGGTTTTCGCTGCCCGGCCCAGCGAATGATTTCGAGAGTCTGAAGCCTTCAGAGAGGGGCCTCAATGAAAATCGAGGATCCAAACACTACTCAATTTGTGAGGGATGGGGGAGGTTTGGATCAGAACTTTGCAGCCCAGGTCTCTCCCTTTGCTCGGCGAGGCATGGGCTTAGATTCCACGAATCTTACTTGCATGCTTGATGCTTCTTATGCGTAAGGCATCCCACTGAAGTCAGTGCTGCTCTGAACTCAGAGCTGGGCACATCTCTGGAGGATCGGCGGGCGGGGGAGGTTAGAATGAGTCAGAAAATAACCCCAATGCTGAAACATCAATAAACATCTCTTTCCATAAAAAGTGCCCCGTTTGAGCCGATCTAAGACATGCCTGGAAAGGGGGCATCCTTTGTCTTCCTGGCCGTAGAAATGACCGCCCCCTGTTGACCCGTGAACCCTGTCTTTGCAGTCACGTCCGATTCCGCCAAACTGGGCAGCAGTCCCACCAATAGGGACGTGGCCCTCGATTTGACCCTTGCACGGCTGTTGAACCAAATGGGTTTTGCTGGCAGAGAGAAGCAAAGAGCCCCCAGCCCTGGATGGTTGTGAGGTTTTACTATCTTCCAGTTGCGATCAGATATCTGCCAAAAGTTTCTTCTATTCCAATATCCTGCACTGTGCTGGAGAAACGAAGGTGCCTTTTCACAGAGCGCTCTGCTCTGTCTCCACACAAACCCGAGGGAGGCCTTTTTTTTTTTTTTTTCCCCCTTTCTCCCTACACTAGCAAGCTGCTTTGATCTCTAGAGGCAGCGTGTGCTGACGTCCTGTTACGCAGCAGTGCTGGGATTCTTGCAGTACTGACTGGAGGAAAAAAAAATTCCAGTAAAAAAAATTCCTGGAACACGGAGAGCAGCTGGATGGGAGGTTCTGCAGTTGAGTATTTGCTGTGCTAGACTAAGACTGTGAACTAGCCTTTCCCATGTGCAGTCGCGAGTAAAGCCAATGGTCTCAATTGTAACTATTGCCCTCCCCCTTACCCCATCTCTTCCAGCCAGGGCCCAGTTGAAAAGTGGCTAAATTGAATTGGTGTTTTTTTTTCTGTTGACTTTGTGATTCCATAGGCTCTGGATCAGGTGGACGTCCAGCAAAGTGGGATGTCCCTTGTGACGTCAAACCACAGCCGTAGCCACCTGCAGTGTCTGTACCTGGTTCATTCTGCATGGAGAAGCAGCCAGGGTCAAATGAACTCCTGGTTGAACTAGGTGCCCAAGGGTGTCTAGCCTACATGGCTCCGTCGACAGAGCCATGTAGATGAGGTTTCTAGACATAGGAAAATGAAGCGGCGATTTAAATAATCACCACTTCATTTACAACAAAATGGCCGCCGCGCAGTGTCGATCAGCTGTTTGCTTCCCTTGTCGACTGTGGAGCATCCAGACTACCTCGCTGTGCCACCAAACAGCTGATCGGCTCAGCGTGGCGGCCATTTTGATGTAAATGAAGCAGCGATTATTTAAATCGCTGCTTCATTTTCCTATGTCTAGTAAACTCATCTCCATGGCTCCGTCGATGGAGCCATGGAGTCTAGACGTACCCTAAATGTGCAGCTGTTTATAAACCACCCGCAGGCCATGCGGCTGCAATCTTTCCAAAAAGTCCAGCTAACTTAGTGCCTGTGCTTGCAAGAGGCTAATTTTTGTCCCCTAGAAATTTTTTTTTCCTTGGGTTTTTTTTTTTCCTTCCCAGATGCACTAGGCAGCCAAAGCTCCCATTTGAAATCAGTTCTCCTAGGTACTTGGTGCCTCTGGCTACCGGCCCCACATGGCTTAAATTGGGCACCTTAAATGAGTCCGCCTGCAAGTGAGAGAGTTGTTCTGAGAATTGAATCCAGGCAGGAGGTTTGGCTGAAATGAAACTCACCTGAGCCTCTTCGCCTTTGTCACCCAAATCTGTTCACTGAACTAGCTGCAATTGTGGCCTCTCTTCTGTCTGGCTGCGGCGACACTGCCATTTTTTGCGGACGAGGCTATGCAAATCGTGCTCACATTTGCATATCTTCTTCCTATTCTTTTTGTGGAAGAGGTTTTTCCAATAAAAAGCCCTGTGTAGACAGGGCCATGTCGGGGGGGACCCTCTTTCGCAAGACCCCTTATTCTTTGTAAATCGAGGGTTACAAGGTCTTGCGAAAGAGGGGTTTTTCTGACATGGCCCCATCTACCCAGGGCTTTATCAGAAAAACCTCGTCTGCAAAAAGAATTGGAAGAAGATATGCAAATGCAAGCACAATTTGCATATCGTCCGCAAAAAAAGGCATTGTTGCCGTAGCCTAAGTAACACAATAATCTCCCTTCGGGCTGTTTTCTTGGCTTACATATTAGCCCATTTGCAGATGCGGGCCACGAGTGGACAGAGGTTTGACTTGCCTGGGACCCCTTCCGGAGAGATTTAAGGTCTCCAGGGCTGCTCGCTCTTCCCGACCCTTTTGAGGGTTGCCCAGAGAGCTATGTGCTGACAACTGCCAGAGCCAGCACTCCACCTGGCCTGGGGTTAAGCTGAGTTTCAGCTCTAGGGCTTTTTATTAAACCATTTATCCTTCAGGAGCATGGTTTTGTGAAAACCCGCAAAATAAACAATTCAAACCCCAAGGGGCTGAACCTCTCAATGCAGGTAGTGTCCTGCCTGTGATTGAAATTAAACATTATTCACACTCCTCATTAACTTCTCCCCCAGCTGCCGCCTTCTTGCTCTTACGTTGGGAGAGTGAAAAAAAGTCTTTTAAAATCTTGGAACAATTTTTGATTTAGACGAGACGAAAGGTTCCTGGTTTAGTGCTGTAATTGTATTTTCAATGTTTTTTATATTTCTTGGAGTAAATGTTTAAATAAACAACGTCATTGTGTATACCCTCTGGCTTACGGGCCTCTGTTGATCGCCTGGACGGGACGTGTGCTCTGCTCCTCTAACGAACAGCTTAGGTGCGGGAAAAGGTGTCATTGATTGGAAACCCTTCGTCAAGGCAAACCTTGCTTGTACCCTTGTGTGGCTTAGAGCAGTGCTTCTCAAACGTACTTGATCACCCCGCGTTTCGGGCTGTTCGCTATCGTATAATTGAATAGTTATGTAACCGCACAAAATATTGTCAGATACAGACTATTCATTTGTCCCTGGAGGTGGGGCCGGCAACCAGGCTGCTCCCAGCCCCATTTCTGGGTAGCTCCCTGCCACCCTGCGCTGCTACCTCTCTATGGCTATGTCTACACTCGCGGCTTCGTGTGCAAGAATGGCCGTTCTTGCACAAGAATCCTCAGAGCGTCCACACTGCCCACCCGCTCTTGCGCAAGGAAATGTACAGTACGGCGTGGTAAGAGACCGCTCCTTGCACAAGAGCTACGCTGTTTCCTATCCGGCGTAAGCTCTCCTGCGCAGGCGCTCTTGCACAAGTGTGGACGTTCGGCAAGCGCGTACTTGCGCAAGAATTGGCCTCCACACAGGTGGCCTCTCCTACACTCCGTACAGGCAATCACCACTCATTGGTTCCCCCTAGGTGGGCCCCCCTTAAAGGTACAGGCACTCAGCACAGCCGTTTGCCACGTGCGGCCCGGATAGCAGCCAGGAGGAGCAATGGCAGCTGCCCAGCCTCAGCCAGGTCCCTCAGACCCCACCGAGGAGCCACCCCAGAGCACCCAGCAGGACCACAGGGACACCAAGCGGCGGGCTCCATGCTGGAGCACCGCTGAGGTGACTTCCCTCCTGGACCTCTGAGGAAAAGAGGAGGCCCTCTGGGACCCCAAGTCCAGAAGGAGGAATGCCCACAGCTTCTCCCACATGGCCCAGGCGCTGGCCGCACAGGGACACCCGGCCCGGACCCTGGAACAGGTCCGGGCCAAGGTGAAGGAACTTTGCCTCACCAATGTGCGGGCCAGCGAGCGTGGGGGTGGAGGAGCCACTGCCTGTCCCTATTTCCACTGCCTGCAATGCATCTTGGGGGACAAAGGGGCCAGTCCCATGCTGGCCCAGGTGGACACAGTGGTGGCCACCCTAGTGGTCCAACCCAGGGAACCGGAGGAGGAGGAGGTAGACCGGTCCACAGAGGAGGTGGCAGAGGACAGCAGCCAGACCCCGCCATCCGGCCCAGCAGCAGTCAGGACGTGTCCCGGGCGTCCTCAGAAGCTGGCGAGGGATTGTCTGGTGAGTGCCATTTGCAAGTGTGCTGGGGGCGGGGGAGGGCCACAAGGTGGGGGAGAGGTAGCGGCACGTGGCACAGCCTGGCCATATGCTCTGCAGAGGCATGCAGCACGTGCAACCTTGTGCAGCTAGGGATGCCAGGTGTCCGATTTTGAACCGGACAGTCCAGTCTTTGAACTTTCTGATCAGGAAGCAAATGGAGAGGATATAAATGAGAAAATAGAAATGTCCAGTATTTTCTAACTAGATGTAATGTCGACTGTCATGGAATGTCAAGTGTGTCCGGTATTTTTGTTGAAACCACCTGGCAACCGTACGTGCAGCCAGACCAAGTGGCACGGAGACGCAGCAGCTAGCCCCAGCCTCTCCTAAATACGCAGTTGTTTATAAACCACCTGCAGGCCATGCGGCTGCAATCGTTCCAAAAAGTCCAGCTAACTTAGTGCCTTAGTGCTAATTTTTGTCCCCTAGAACTTTTTTTTCTTTGGTGCTGGGGTGAAGCAGCTTTTAATCAGTCCCCCTGCCAGCACTGGCCTCTGCCCTCTTTTTGCCCCCCTGCCTCCTACTTGCCACCTCTAATACAAAAGGGGATGGGGGGGAGAAATGTGAGTAATCAACAAGATTAACAAATAACCAATAAGCCTAAACTTAATAGTCTAGTTGACTATTCATTAATATCCCTCCCCTCCTTGTCAGTCTAGGGCAAACCTCCCTCTCCTGGCACACCAGTACATGTTGGCTACGTCTAGACTACATTCCTTTTACGTAAAAGGAATGTAAATTAGACGTATCGCAATTGCTAATGAAGCGGGGATTTAAATCTCCCTCGCTTCATTAGCATAAAAATGGCTATCCCTCTGGGATAAGGGCTCTTTCGGAAAAGGCTTTATTTTCCGCAAGTTCAGTGTCTAGACTGGCGCCTTTTTCCGACAAAGCTCCATGCCGAAAAAAGCGGCAGCCATTTTTATGCTAATGAAGTGGGGGAGATTTAAATCCCCGCTTCGTTAGCAATTGTGATACATCTAATTTACATCCCTTTTACGAAAAAGGGATGTAGTCTAGACGTAGCCGTTCTGTGCTACGTAGGGGCATTGCTTCCCTCCAGTCAGTTCGGACTTTCTGGTTTTTATGTGAGGTGGTGTGGTTGTTGTGTGACGGGGGGAGGGAACCCAATTATGCTGAAGCTCCCCTGTAATGAAGGCAAAAGCAAACTGCACTTGTGGTCTGTATTCACTGTTAAAACTGCACCCTGCGTCCTCCCAAAAGGCGTAATGTGCACATGGCAGCAACATTGGATAATGCTATGCAAGGTTAACGGAAATCTGTTCAAATACACAGTGCCCTCTAGCGTCCAATAGGCAGCACCATCTTCTAGATTAGTGTTTCTCAATCTCTTTTTATAAAGTACCCCTTTTAAAAAAAATAACAATTAGAAGTACTCCCAGTACCTATAGTTTTCAAACACACTATTTTTTTTTCTACTACTGCAACATATTTGTTTAAACAACTTAATCGTAGCCGGCCAGGCAATAAAATGTTTGGGTGTAAAAGTTACAAAAATGATAAAGCGCAGTGTGACAGGGCCCCGTCAGCCCGCCCCTTCTGTGCACGACCCGCGGTGGTGGGCAGCGTGGCACGCTGAGGAGCTGCGGCCCATGTGCAAGTGGCCCAGCGGGCCGTTCAAAAGGAGGTGAGCGAGCTGGCTGACGTCGGTCAGGTGTCCGGAGCAGGGGCAGGAGTGGAGGCGACGGCTGCTCCTGGAGGGGGGGGAGAGACTGTGAAAGAACGGCAGCACGCGGTGGAAAGAACCCAGGAGGCAGAGGGAATACTGGCCGCCGAGGAGGGCAGCAGGTACAGAGACCACCAGGACAGGAAGCAAGAAAGACCAGCCCCAGGGGACCGAGACCGAGGACCAAACTTCCTTAGCAGCCAGGTCCCTCCTGCTCCCCAGCTGGAGCAAATCTGTCTTCCAGCCTCTGGCAGGGAGCCCTTACTTATGCAGCCCCCAGCTGGGCCCTAATTGGCTGTATCTGCCTCAGTTGCTGGTTTGCACTCTGCCCTCTCCCAGGGCTGGGTTCTTATGATGCGGGTCTGGCCAGTGCAGGGCAGACACCTCGTCACATCATGTGAAAACAAAGGCTTGATGGAACCCCGAAGAGCAACACTGGACCTCTGCTTGGTTCTGGCATCTCTTTGGGATTACAGATGCTATATGGCCCAATCTCTAAAATTAGCTTAATATGCTCAATTGAAGGGATTTATTAGACCGTGACGTCTTTCTAGGACCCTATGGATTCGATGCTTTGCCAAATAAAATGTGCTAAACCACTTCACTGTACAGATGCCCTGTTAGGAAGCTGTTTGAATGGTCACAACATGATGAGTTGTGACTCCTCTCCCCTGGTACTCTGTGGGATTATGAACCACGAAGGGTTGTTAGCCGGGTTGTGTAGCTTCCTAATCGGTGTACAAGGCATGATATATACACACACGCTTCAGCCTCTAACTCCCAGAGGCTAGGAAGGACATTTCCAATGACCCAGGCAGAACGTGGGCCTATATGGGTCCCTGGTTTGACCCATCCTGGCCGTTCCTAGGCCTACAGCCCAGGAAGTATGCTAGGCATTCGGTGATCCAGTCCCACACGGTTCCAGCCCAAAGAGCTGATTGTAGAGATGGCAGTAGTAGCAATCAAGATGGAGGGAGGATGAAGGTTACAAGATGGCTACGTGGGGGGGAGGGAGGAAGTGTGTGGGAGCGCTAGAGAGGCTGGGTTGGGGCGGGGAGGTAAAGACAGGCCAGGCCTGAGGAAAGTGCATTGAAGGTGGTGGTGGTGACCATCAGCGTGAAGGCAGGTAGCCTATGAGTCAAAGCAGGGAGCTGGAATCAGCTGCGGAGCAGTGGAACAAATTAAAGTGAATGCAGCCAGGTGGGCTGGCCCTGTGGGCTGGGGGCGGCAGTGGCTCACCCAAGAATAGGGTTGCTAGGTGTCCGGTATTCACCCGGACAGTCCAGGATTTTTGCCTCCTGTCCAGTATAAAAAATTCAGAAAATACCGGACACCTAAGATGTCTGGTATTTTCTGATTTTTTTTTTCTCCCAGCCAGGAGGCAAAAATGCCAGGTACCTGGCAACCCTACAAACACTCAGCGCCTGGCCTCCCCGCTCCGAGCCCCTCCAACACCCCCAGCCCCCATGCTTACCTGGTTCCGCAAGGCTGCCAGCACAAAATGGCTACCGGCAAAAAGACCAAGGGGAAGCAATGACTCCCCTGGGTCTTAGTGCTCAACCTCCCCCTGTTCCTATCCCTGCACTCACTCTTAAAGTTGCTCAACAACTTTGGTCTCTCCCCCCTTTCTTTTTTCCTTCAACAGAATTTTTTCCTGTTGTGGTTTTTTTGAGGGGGCAGGTGTTTGGTATTTTTGTTTCAACCATCTGGCAACCCTACCCAAGAATCCATGGGAAGCCACTTAGGTCCTGTGGTGGCCTGGGCTGGCTAGCAGCCAGTGCTGTGCAGACATGGTAGCTGAAGATGTGTGTGTGGAGGGGGGGGGAAGCCGCTGCTTGCAGGAAGTTCACATGGTGGAGAGAGTGAGTGATGGGTGCTGACGCTGTTTCTAGATTGACAAGAGAGGGAAGGGAGGCAGCCAGTCCTTGGCTGCATTGGGACATGGCCATTACTCTGCCTCGCCAGCCCTGGACTGTTCTCCCAGCCCTTACTCCGGAGGCATAAAGAGTTTTCATCTTCTGCTTGAAAGGAAGGACCCAAGTCCCTGCTGCATCAGCCAGTAGAGGGCAGGAGCACCTCATGAACAGCATCCTAGCACCCGTCTGTCATGGACCGGTTCTCTTCTCTTCCGAGCCATGTGACGTTGGTGAGCCATGAGTAGAACGGGCCTGATTCTCTTCTCCCACAGTTAATTTAGGATTGATTCTGCCGGAAATCAAAGGAGTCGAATCTGTATGAAAACCGACAGGAGCATTGACCCCTCGCATGCACGCACTGTTTCTAGCTGCCCAGGCGTCTAGGAGAACAAGCCTTTGGAAGAGCTTAGCCCAAGTGGCTGGTACACAGCGAGGGAGGTGGGGAGCTCTTACACAGAAGAGCTAATTCCAACCCACGCAGGAGCACAGATGCAGCTAGGTGACACAACCATGGCATGTTAATTCTGCCCTTTCTTCACCTCCTCCACTGGGATCTTTTCAGTCACTCCCTTAACCTGCTAACACAGGCAAAAGCTGCAAACAGCTGTTTCTTCACTAAGCTGTTGTGGCCTATTAACAGCCATATTGTGGGTCTGATCAATGATCCATCTGACTCTGACAGTGGCTAGGACCAGAGCATCAGCTACAGAACAAATGGCAATTTTGGAGCGATCCACCCATGTGTCACCCTCTTATCTACAAGCAGGCAAGTTAAAGAGGGGGTTGCAGCCCTGAACAGTTGCCTAATCATCTCTGAATAAGTTCCAGGAGGAAAGGTCCATCAGTTCTCTTTTTTTTTAACCCAGTTCTATTTTTGGCCATTACAAATTCTTGTGGCAATGAGTTCCACTGGTTAACGGTGCCGCGTATGTAAAAATATTTCCTCTTGTGTGTGTGAAATCTGCTGCCTGTTAATTTTATCAGGTGACTCCTGTTTTTTATCGCCTGGGAAAGAGCAAATGACACTTTTTCCTCCCTTCCCACAACATTCATGATTTTATAACCTCTGTCACGTCTGCCTTTAACGGTCTGTTATCTAAGACATACAGCCATGATCTTTTTTAGTGTCTCCTCAAAAGGATGCCATTTCAGACCCTTGATCGTCTTTGTTTCCCTTTTCTGAATCTTTTCCAATTTCACCAAGGCTGTGTCTACATTGGCATGATTTTGCGCAAAAGCAGTTACTTTTGCGGAAAATCATGTTGCCTGTCTTCGCTGGTGGGAAGTTCTTGCGCAAGAACACTGACATTCTAATGTGTGAAATCAGTGCTTCTTGTGCAAGAACTATGATGCTCCCACTCAGGAATAAGCCCTCTTGCGCAACTGTTCTTGCACAAGAGGCCAGTGTAGACCGGCAACATGAATTTCTTGCGCAAGAAAGCCCGACGGCAAAAATGGCTATTGGAGCTTTCTTGCGCAAGAGAGCATCTACACTGGCACAGATGCTTTTGCGCAAAAGCACATCTCTTGCACAAAAGCACATGCCAGTGTAGACGCTCTCTTGCACAAATGTTTTAATGCAAAAACTCTTGCGTTAAAAGTATTTGCGCAAAATCTTGCCAATGTAGATGTAGCCCAAATGTTTTTGGCGATGGGGCAACCAGAACTGAACACACATGCGAAGTGTGGTGTACCGTGCATTTATATTGTGGCAAACAGAGATGAAGAATTTAACCGGTTAATTTATAAGCTAGTTAAATTCTGCCCCTTCCTGCGGAGCCGATTCTGCTCCCGGGGAATCAACTGCCCCATGCTAGCTGGCCCCCCCACATTGCCTTGTGAAGCCCACAGTGCAGGGCAGCTAGCTCCCTGGGCGTGGGGCTAGCCTGTCCCTCCCCAGTAAAGTGGTGAACCATGTAACCGATAGGATGTTTAATGGTTACGCAGTTCCAGGTGGTTTCGATTTTTTCATCCCTAGCGGTAACGTGATCTTTTTCTTCTTTTCTCATCCTCTCTGACCTGTTGCTAACGCTCTGTTTGACTGTTTGCTGGGCGTTGAGCTGAAGTTTTCACAGAAATACTCACAGCGATTCTAAGATTCCACTCTTGAGTGGCGACAGCTAATTAAGTTATCACGCCTCAGTCACCGCCGGGTAGGAGCACACTCATTCTGTGTTGCCCTCGCGAAGACAAGGCATAAAGCTCAGATTTTACAAGGAGCTTAAGGATATGACTCGCGAGCATGCTACACCCCGCCTCTGACTCAGTACCTAGGGCCCTGCCATAAAAAAGAGGTCACGGTGTACATAAAACTCTACAGGCCCACTGCACCTAACCGTGAGCTCAGATTTTACATAACACCGCACGGTGGTCAACTTCCAGGTGGTCAACATTTTATTACTCAGACAGGTATTTTCTCCAGACTCAGATGTCTTGGTCCTTGATGTGCTGCTTGAAAGTTCAGTGGTTGACGTGGATGTGAGGAAAAGTTGCTTTTCATCCACCGCATTGAAAGGTGCCTCTGCCCTGCAAGCCGCTAGCCTTCTTGTACGACAATAAGTCATAGTTGTGAGCAGGCCCCCTGCTTAAGTGCTCACACAGCTCCCTTAAATCCGTGGCGCTCAACTTTTCCAGACCCTTGTGCCCCTTTCAAGAGTCCTATCTGGCTTGCAACCCAAAGTTTCAGATCATCTAAAAATAACTTGCTTGGAAACACAGCTGTAAAAATACCACCAGACGTCACCGCACACTGGTCCTGAAAAAATGGCTGATTTTTTTTTATCCTGGATTATAAAATCACTTGGAATATAATCATTGTGCTTACATTTTAGGGTATCTGCTACACAGCAATAGAAACCGGTCATTGTACGAAATTTTAGTTTGGACTGGCGTTGCCAGGGCTTTTTTACGTAGCCTGGTATGAAACTAGGCAGTGAGGTAGAGGAGTTGATGTACCTCTGTATATCCCACGGGTGATACGTATCCCTGGTTGGGAATCACTGCGTCCAATGCCAAACCAGCAAAAACCCCACCCTTCGCTTTTGGCTAAGGGCGCGCCTTGGAAGGTGCAGCTCTCCCAGGGAGCGTGTAGAGGAGCAAACCTGCAAGGACAGGTTTGGGCTGCCCTGCGTCTGCACTTGGAGCTGGTGCTTTCTGTAGCAGAAGTGGGGCCCTGGGTGTGAAGCCGGCGTTGGCTTTTTTCCAAACAAAACAGGCAGGTTTGTTCACGCTCAGCTGGGGAAGAGAGAGCGGCTCCGTCGGCTGATGGCTAGGGCCCAGGCCGGGAATGGGGGAGACCCAGGTTTGCTGCCAGAAGCAACCGGAGCTGAGAGGAAAACATCTGCTTTGAACGAGGCTCAGGAGGGACGTATGCACCCCACCTCCATGCCCCCCCCCCCTTCAGCACCGTGCACCCTGCCATGCAGTGGAAGTGCCGCCCTCCAGGCAGCTGAAGGTGAGACAGGCCGGGGACACCAGATGCGTGGTCGGTAAGGGTAGAGCCTGGAGTCTCTGCCTGGCTTGGCGGAAAGGCCACCACTGTCCCTCCCTCACTGCCAACCTGCTCTTGCCCTCTGCCTTGAAGCTGCCTCCCCACCCCCACCGGAAGTGGCCTGCTTGCAGAACAGGGTGGGGGAGGTGAAGAGGGGGACCAGGATGTCAGGGTGTTTCATCCCCCCCCCACACACACACACACACCTGGAGGGAACTTGCTGGCAGCCGCTCCTGTGTCTGACTGTGCTCAGCCAATCTGTCACACACACACAGTGGCTGTGTCTAGACTGGCAAGTTTTTCCACAAAATCAGATGATTTTGTGGAAAAACTTGCCAGCTGTCTGCACCGGCCACTTGAATTTCCACAAGAACACTGACGATCTCATGTAAGATTGTCAGTGTTCTTGTGGAAATACTATGCTGCTCCCGTTCAGGCAAAATCCCTCTTGCACAAATCATTTGTGCAAGAGGGCCAGTGTAGACAGCACAGTGCTGTTTTCCGCAAAAAAGCCCCGATGGCTAAAATGGCGATCGGGGCTTTTTTGCGCAAAACTGCATCTAGATTGGCCACGGACGCTTTTCCACAAAAAGAGCTTTTGCAGAAAAGGGTCCTGCCAATCTAGACGCGCTTTTCCAAAAATACTTTTAACGGAAAACTTTTCCGTTAAAAGCATTTGCGGAAAATCATGCCAGTCTAGACGTAGCCACAGTGTGTCCAGTCTTCCCACCGTCTCTCACCCCCTCCCTCCTGCCCCCACGCCTACCTGGCATGTTGTTACTTTTACCTCTTTCAAAGTGTTAGTTTAGCTTTTTGACTAGTCCGTGCACGTCGTGGTTTTCACCTCTCTTGTGCTTCAATTGAAGCGAGTAGGGGGATCCAAAATGTCTACCCAGTCACGGCTGAAGTAATTATTAGGGATGTCAGGGTGTAGCTGACCACACGATTGATCGATAAACCTGGGCTTAGCGGTTAATCTTGTCAACTACACGCATTCCCCCATCCCCCCTTGCTGCCCTCTGTTTCAGAGACAGCAAGGGAGGGGAGGCGTCCATGAAGAGCTGGTTTAAAAGCTGGCTCCCCATGAGCAGCGGATCCACCTGCCCCCTCCTCCCCCCCCCCGTACTGCTGCCTCCGACAGGAGGGTGAGGAGGGCAGGCTAGGGCCGATATGCATGGGGAGCTGGCTTTCAAGCAGGATCTCCCCCACCCCCCTCCCACCATTACTGCCTCCTACAGAGATGGGGGGAAGGGGAGGATCAGGCAGAAGCTGGTGCTGGAAGGAGCCAGCTTAAAAACCAGCACCCCACAGCACAAGCTCACCCCACCCCAGCAGGCACTGCTGCCCCAGCCTCAGCCCGGAGCCACTGCTGCCCCTCAAATCCCATAGCCCAAGACCAGGACCTTCACCTTCTGCCTCCACCCTCCCCCCCAAAATCCAACCTAGTGAAAGTGTGACACGAAGTGGGGGAGGGCAGGGTCGAGGACAGACTGAGCCCGGTCAGAGCCTCGGAGAAGAAGCGGGGAAAAAGGGGCAAGGGTGTTTTGGTTTGAGAGAAATGCTGCTTGAAAAGGTTGGAGACCACTGCACTAGACTGTGCCATATCTGGCTCTGCTACAGCCTTCCTGTGACACCTTGGTCATGTCACTTAACGGCTGGTGCCTCGGTTTCCCAGTCAAATGGAGTTGACCAATACTTCTCTACCATACAGAAGAAAATAAATACATGCTGATGGGGATGTTTCAGCCCCTAGCCAGCTATAATAAATGAGGGGGCAAGGTCCAGCTTAAAAAGATCCTATATATGATGAGCAGTAAGAAACTTGGGGGAGGAGGGAGAAATGTTACAATCCAAGTACACTGCAGCAGAGAAGGGAAGGGGGCAGCTAGTGATTTCACAAGAGGCTCGTTACCTTGGGGTTTCCCGAGGACATATTTTTTAATTAAAGTTACAAGTTCAGCGGTGGGGGAGGCGACCCCCAAGAGACTGTACCCCAGCGTCGCGTTTCTCCTTCATTCCCTCTTCTGAATAAAGCCTTGAGCTTTTACAGGTGGATCCGTTCAGGGGATCATGTTCCACCACTTGAAGGAGAAGGGTTTTCTGCGGACGTTGGTGCCGCAGTGGATCTCCCCCAGCAGGGCGTGGTAGGAGAAAAAGTCATCGACGAAGGTGCAGGTCAGGCCCAGCGGCTCCAGCAGGGAGCGGACGTTCTCTTCCAGGCAGCAGCGCCCGTCGATGATCGGCCCAAACGGCTTTGGGATGCCCAGATGTTTCCCCAGAACGATCATGTTCACCTGCACCCAGGAGAGAAAGACCAGGGTGGGCGTATTGAACATACTGTTACAACAGCCGGACACCTTCCTGCGCCACTCCTAGACGATGGCAAGAAGGAGACTGCGCAGCCACATGTTGGGGGGCTCAGCCAGGACTCAGCCTCTATGCTACAGAGCGCAGATGGAGACAAGCCACGAAACTCAGCAGCAGAGCCAGGCTGCGGCCACCCTAAGTTTGCCGTGAGTCCCTCTGGCACTGAAATACTTGTCATGAGGCGCTGTACATGGACTTCCCATTACATTAGTGCACTGCCTGCCAGGGTCAGTGAGTCCTGCCCAGAATCTGGGGGGCTGCTGAATATTTTTGAGCTGGGGGGGGGTTCTCAAAGTTGGGCCCATGTCATAGGCACTAGCTCCCCCTCCGCTTTGTGAGTGGGAGGGGCCACACCCCTACCCACCATGCCTGTGGCACCTAAAGCAATTCCTCCCCCCCCCCCCCCGACAAGGTTACAGTAGGGAAATCAAGGCAGATGAGCAGTTCTTAAATATAACTTAGTAGCTGGAAAGGGGGAGGAGCCAAACCCATGTGACCAGCATCATGTCTACCGTTCTTAACTAAAAGGAAGAGTCACGTGACCCTCCCTGAGCCAACGGGTCTCGTGAAGACGACAAGTAGCAGACACTTTGTCCGTTTGCGTGGAACACGCTGCCCAGCCAATGGAAAAGCGCCGCACGGGAGAGCCTGCGGCATGGAGTCCGAGCCGGGGCTGGTGGACGCGGGCGGCAGGGCTACAAATAGCAGCATGGAGATGTGGGGCTGGGCTGGGCCCTGGGCCCTCCGACCCTCCCACCTCGTAGGGTCTCTGGGGTTCCACGCCACAGCCGGACATTGCAACTTCATGGCCTTGCAGGCCGGAACCCAGAGGCCCAAGTCTGCTACCCCAGGCCAACTGCCCCATGGCACAGCTGAACCCCCCCCTCGCCCCCCGATAGGCCCACGCTGGAGCTGGAGGAGGAACTCCAGCTTGGAGACCGAGCTAATGCGCTGAGAACAGACGTGTTGCTGAAACCCCAGGCATGCGCTCGGCCTGGCTGCTTCTCCTGCTTCTGTTTTCAGCAGGCTAGTGTGGGTACGTCCCCCTGAGCCGGCAATGCCGCCTTTCCACCCCAGTGGGCACTCCGGGCTGCCCTCTCGCCACACTGTAGCCCTGGGTAGCCTGCACCCCAAACTCCTTCTCCCCAGCCCCACCCCAGGACACTCAACTACCCCCCCCCCCCGCTTTGTCCCCTCCCCCACTCTGGATTCCTTGGCTCCACCCCCTCCAACACATGAATTTTGTTAGGTGTAGGTGATACATCTCTGCTAGCTTCCATGTCCCACCTCACCTCCATATTGGCGCATATAAAATTCATTCCACACATGCATGGGAAAAGCTAGAGGGGACCCTGGTGCGGACCAGCCCTGTGTGCCAGAAGAGAAGGATTGCGCTGCTCTGCGGAAACAGGAGGCTTCTCAGGCAAACTCAGGTTTTGGATCCATTTTTAATTATCGAATGTGGTTGTGCCTGAGGGCGACGACCGGGACCCGCTGTGCTGGGCACTGAGACAAAGGCCCTCACGTCAACAGAAAGGTTCCCTTGGACTTGAATCAAGCTTGGGAGTGGGCCCAGAAGACAGGCTGGGCGCCTAAAGGAGGCAGTGTTGTCTAGTGGAAAGAGCAACTTGACTGGGCCTCAGGAGACCTGGCTTCTAGGCCCAGCTCCACCCCTCTCCCGCTTGGGCAAAATCTCTGCCCTGTCTCCAGTGTGGGTGTCACGCCACTCACCTCCTTTGTCGAGTGCTTTGCGGTCTACTGAGGAAACGCCCTCAGCATTGCCAACCCCAGGAGGAGTCAGTCCCCAGCCCTACCCCAAATCTCACCCCCCCCCCCAAGCCCTGTGCCCTCAGGGAGCGCAGTGGAATGGGCGGGGGCCAAGCTGCTGCCCCCCAGGTATTCCCCCAGGTGGACATGGGCCTCAGAATACAGAGGGACCTCCTGTCCATAGCATGGTTGAAGTGGCCACTGCACGCCCCCCACAGCGCTAGCCCGGGGGCAAGCTGCCTGAAACGCAGGCTCGGTGGCTGTCCAAGGAGGCGGCCTCCAAGTTGTATTGAAGATTAGCCTGGTACTCAGCAAGGTTTGCGTGTTTTCAGCAAAACCCAGTCTCTGGAGAAAGGCCCAGAGGAACGGGATGGAATTTTTCTAGAGGAAACTCTTTTTCTGGTGAAAATGCAGGTTTGGCATCTCTGAGGCGATGTCTACACTGCAGAGACAAGGCATGCGGCTGCTTTTCTGAAAAGAAAATTCAGAAAAGCAGACATGTTTTTGCGGCATCCCTGTAAATCTTGTTCTACAAGGAAGAAGGGGTATTCTGAAAGAGGGTTCCCCCCCCCTCCAACATTTGGCCTTGTGTAGATGGGCCCAATGTTGGAAAAGCCTCTTTTGAAAGAAAAGCGGAAGATGATACACAAATAGCGGTTCCAACTTTTCTTTGTAGTGTAGACCCTGTGTGAATGTGGGTTGGTTTTGCCAAATTGCAGTTACACAAGTCTGAGAAAACTCTGGGTTGGATTTTTTGGGTTAGTTTTTGAAGCATTTGGATCTTTCATCTGCAAGATTTCCTTCAGCAGTGTGTTTTTAACTCAGAGCCATTTCAAAATAGACTCAGTTCGAACACTGGACCTGAGCCCACGCCTGCGTCCTCTCCTCCCGACGTCACGAGCAAAGGGCGGAAGAGGCCCTTGTTCCCACGGCCCTTACCATGTCTGGGAAGAAAGCACTGGCTTCCTCGTCGAGGACGGAGAAGAGCTGCGGAAGGTCTAGGATGTCTCTCTCGCTCAGGCCCAGCTCCCGTTTTAGGATGTCTCGGTTCCAGTCGATGCAGCTCTGCATGGCGGAGGAGGGGGGGACAAGGTCACTAAACTGCTCCTCCAACAGGCGGCCCTGGGAGGAGCCTTTTCGTGGTCTGCGCAGTAAGAGACAACGTGGGACGGGCACAACTCGGGTCCGGACGTGGGGAACGAACTTGCGTGGGGGCTGCGGCGTTTGAAACCCAGCCACGAATCCCGCCCCTTGCTAGGCCTCGTATCCAGATCAAGGAGGCAAAGGCTTCCCTGGCTGGTTCCCTGGCTCTCCGGTGCCACTGGGAATCTGGACAAGCAGAAGCCACGTCCAGTGCGGTATCTCTGCCTGCCCAGTGTAGGAAACGGCCCTTTCAGCTCCTTTTGCCACAAAAGCCGCCTCCCCTCCCTTTGGTAAATGGCCCATTTTCACTCGGCGCATCACCCCGTGGAGCTACAACACGAGCAGGGTGCACGTAAAATACATTTCTAATGGAGGGGGGAGGGAAGCGTTGGCTTTAGGAAGTGCGGGGCCCAATTCGAACAATTTCGACGGGGCCCCGCAGCAATTTTAGTTGAGAGAAAAGAAAAATAAAAAACCACACACCACCAGCGCGCGCACACATGCACGCAGCACTGGAAAAGCTTGCACTAAACTTACACTTCCTATGACGCAGGCAGCCGACGCACTCCTCCGGCGCCAGCAGAGGCGGCAGATTTGTACAATTTTTGGTGGTGCCCCATTACCACATCTCCTGGCCCCCGTTAACCATGCCCTAACCCCAATTAGCCACACCCCTTGGCCCCATTAACCGTGCCCCAACCCATTAGCCACACCCCCTGACCGCCATTAGCCAGGCCTCTGGAGGTAACATTCTCGGGGCAATACGGACACATGACCAGAAGTAAAAGGTGCCATGTCACCCCTCTCAAAGGATTTTCCCACCATCCTCCTACCAACAGGGATTAGTTTGGCCCCCACCAAACCCCCCGCACGCAACTATCCTGCAATTGCATTAACCCAAGGTGTGTGACATTAACTCGGGGCAGAGAGGCTGAGGGAAGTGTTCCCTCTAAGGCTATGTCTACACTTGCAGCTTCTTACGCAAGTACAGTTCTTGCGCAAGAACCCACAGAGCAGCCACGCTGCCCGCCTGCGCTTGCGCAAGGAAATTTACAGTACGGCGTGGGAAGAGAGGGCTTCTTGCACAAGAGCTACGCTCTTTTTTATCAGGTGTAAGCTCTCTGGAGCAAGAGGGCAGTGTGGATGCTTGGCAGGGATTTCTTGCACAAGAAACCCCTGTGGCTAAAATGGCCATTGGAGCTTTCTTGCTCAAGAGAGCGTCCACACTGCCATGGATGCTCTTGCACAAAAGCACAGCCCGCACATGGCAGTGTAGACGTTCTTGCGCAAGAAGCTGCCAGCGTAATAGCCTAAGAGTTTCCTCTCATGAGCAGAATGGATTTTGTGTTGTGCACCTGTACTGAGTTCGTGTGGCTTGTTTGGATGTGCCACTGTGGCACCCAAGTTATTAATGAATATCTTATAAATGTCGACCTTTTCCCTCTGCTGCCATGTCTCCTCCCCTTGCTCCATCAGCTCCCCTGGTGCCTGCTGCCCCCCAACTCCTCACCCTCTTCTGCTGTCCTGACGCCTGCCCTTCTCACTGCCCTCAACCTTCCTTAGACCTGCCCCCCTCCACCCGCCCTTCTCTCCCTCCTGTGCCCACTCCTCCCGTAGCCCCACTCGGATCATGTGAGCTACCCCTCCTCATCCCCTCTCCTAACACCTCCCTCTACACACCCGCCCTGCCTCTCTCCTCTGGAGCTGGTCCCTCCCTTGCAGGTGTCTGCCCTTCTGCTTCACCCCAGAATCCCTTGGCACCTGCACCTTCCCTTAGCCCCACACTCTCCTGGTGCCTCCCCCTTCCCTTACTGCCCCTGCCCTCTTTTTCCCTGATGCCCACCCCCCTCACCACTCTCTGCCCCTGTTCCCCTCCTGCCCCTCTGTGCCCTCACACAGGACTTGCTCCATCCCCACCTTCCTCATGCCCACCCCTTCTTTCAAGCCGTCTCCCAGCACCTCCCCCTCCCACCTCTAACCCCCAATGCCCTTCCCCTCTCCTCTGCCAGCATCACCCTGTCCCCCCTCCCAGTGACACCTCCCCTCCTGCCCTTTTCCTTATTGTCTGCACTTGGCTCCCTGGCATTTGTCTCTCCCCCCCGCACAAGTCCCTTCCTCTCCCACCCCTCCCCCCTCCACACAAGTCCCTTCCTCTCCCACGCCCTCCCCTTAGTTTTCCCCTACCTTCTGCCTTCCACTTTGTGGGGCCGGAGTCTGCACTCGTGCCCCGGACTCTGAACCCGGAGCCAGGCCACGCCCCACAATGCGGCACCGAGACTTTTAAAGTCCCAGGTCATGACATCATGTCACGCCCGGGCGTATCCCCGCTTATGGGAAAGCTGCGCATGGCAGCAGCAGCCGGCGAGGGGGAGCCGCATCGAGAGCCATGCATGGCAGGGCCGGGCCAGGGCCGGGGCGGGAGAACGCACAGGGGGGCCGAGGACCACGCCAGGCAGAGCCAGGGGAGAGACTCAGCTCCAAATATTGCTGGAGCAGGGCCCCCGGCTCTGAATATTAACTCGCGCCCATGGCGCCCGGCACACTTCCGGGTTGAGGGCGTGGGGCCCCTTTAGGCGCAGGGCCCCATTCGGGGGAATCGGTTGAATCGGCCTAAGGCCGGCCCTGGGGCAGGGGGAAGACACCCTCCATGTGACTCCGCCCTACCCATGTTCCATCCCACATGATTGGGGCAGGGACAGGGAGCAGTAACTGGCTGTTCTGCTCTTTTCCCCCACTGCCTGCCCCTCCCAGTGGGGAAATGGGGCAGAACTCCCAGCCCCACCCCGTGCCCTTGCCTGGAGCGGTCTCTCCTCTGGTCTCTCCTCTGGCTGAACGACAGGCGGGGAAGAGCAGGCTCCTCCAGCTGCCATACCGCCCCCTCCCAGCCCCTCTCCTCAGCCATAGGTGCTGACTATGGGCACTCCAGGGCCAAGCACACCCCCCAGCAGCCAAGCTCCCCCTCTGTCCCACTCCCCCCAGTGCCTCTCAGCCACTGCAAATTTGTAGTGTTCAAAGAGCTCCGGGAGGGCGGGGGAGAAGCAGCGCAGTCTGGGGAGGAGACAGGAAGAGGTGGGGCAGAGGCTTTGGGGAATGGGAGCAGGGCCTGGGGCAAGGAGAGAAGCCGGCCCCCAGGCTGTTCTCCTGTGGGGCTGCTTCAGTACAGACAGAGCCGGAGGAGAGGCAGCCCCATAGAGGAGCTGGGGTGGGGGTTCAGGGTCTCTTCCATACGCTGTACCAGCTATAAATATCTAAATATCTTGCTGCTACGGTAGACCGGACCGGTCCGCACCAGCCGACTTGCACTGCTGGTCGGAGAGTCAAAAGTGCAAGAATCTTTAAAAAGTCAAATTTCCTTATTGGTGTCAAAATCCCCTTTTCAACATGGCCGCCTTTATTCTGAGCAGTTCTGGCCCCCTCTAGGCCTCATCTCCAGTCTTCCACTGCTTCCAGCACAACAGTTTCAGATGCAACAGTGAACATTCCGCCCACTGGCCCCTAGAGAGACAGACGGGGACTCGATCGGGTTACCCGAATTCCACCCCCATCGCCGAGTTATTGCCCTGTCCCCACCTGAACATAGTCATTGTCCCGCCGCAGGCTTTCATTGGCCAGAATCTCATCTATCGTTGTCGTGGGGACCGTCTCCAACCCTGTAAGAAGAAACAAATTTAACAAATGAATGAAAATCCAGGCATTAATTGGGGTGTGTATGTGTGAACCACGTGTGTCCACGGAGAGATCTAAGAACCCCGCATCCTTCGTTAACTCGGCATGATTGGGGACCTGGCAACCACACTGATCAGTGGGTTGAACACACATGCACACATATAGTTTTCAGTCGGTTACAAACGCTGTTTCGGGTTTTACCGGAGTCTGTGCAATGGAGCTGGCCAACAATTTTCAAAGTATTCATCTTTTGTGACAGACGGCTGGCTAAGCCAAGCTCTGCCCCTACAGCCTGGCTGAAAAGGCCAAATGGAAGCCAGCTGAGCAAGCCCAAGCCTGAAGGGCTAATGGAAGCAGCTATGGGCCTCATTAGCCAGAGGGCTAGATAAGGTAGCCAGAGGGGAAGGAGGAGGAGCCTGGGGGTGTGTCTAAACTACACGTCTCCGTCGATGGAGCCATGTAGATGAGGCTGATCGGCAGAGGGAAATGAAGCCACAATTTAAATAATCGCGGCTTCATTTAAATGGCTGCTGCGCTCCGCCGACCAGCTGACGATCAGCTGTTTGTCGGCAGATTGGGGCAGTGTGGACGCACCACAGTCGACAAGGAAGCCTTTGTCGACCGGCGCAGGTAAACCTGGTTTCACGAGGCAAACCTGCGCTAGTCGACAATGGCTTCCTTATCGACCGTGGTGTGTCCAGACTGCCCCAATCTGCCGACAAACAGCTGATCGTCAGCTGGTCGGCAGAGCGCGGCAGCCATTTACATTTAAATGAAGCCGCGATTATTTAAATCGCGGCTTCATTTCCCTCTGCCGATCAGCCTCATCTACATGGCTCCATCGGCGGAGATGTGTAGTTTAGACACACCCAGGGTGCGCCTGAGGGTGCTCCCAAGCCAGAAGAAGAGGCTGGCTGAGTTTGCTGTGAACAAAAGTTCTGTAAATAGAAGGTGGTGGTAAATTGGTACGGACAAAACAATAAATATATGGAGATATACATATCTCAGAGCTGGAAGGGACCTTAAGAGGTCATCATGTCCAGTCCCCTGCCCTCATGGCAGGACCAAGTACCATCCCTGATAGATTTGCCTCAGATCCCTAAATGGCCCCCTTAAGGATTGAACTCACATCCCTGGGTTGAGTAGGCCACTGAGCTATCCTTCCCTGCCCCCCGGCACAGGCAACTGCACCAGAAAGGGTCTCAGGTTGATTTGTGACCCAAGAAGGGGTCTCAAGCCAAGGGGCCTGGGCAAGGACTTTGCCGCATTTTGTCAACATTTGAAATTTTGACCAAAACACTCCCCAAGCCCACAACACTTCCTTGCTATTTCCACCTCTCCCCCACCAAAAAGTTCTACATCTTGGTTGCCAGCCAGTTCTCGTCAAGTGAAACAACTTGAGTATGGAGAAGACCTGTACATGTCCAATGGAGGGTGTGATGAAAAGGGCGCACCTCTCCCATCCTAGACATCCCAGCATCATATATATAGTAGCCCAGTGTCTGTAACGCTGACGTACACGGCCACGCCCCCTGCCCCCTTTCCCCTCCCTCCATGGCGGTTTGGCCCAGCGCTGACAGAGGGGGAGCTTGGCTGCTGGGGGGTGTGCTTTGGCCCTGGAGTGCCCGGGGCAGCAAGCAGCAAAACATTATGTTGACAGAACTCAGTGGCAGTGTAGACGCAGGTCTAGTTTTGTCGACAAAAGGCCTCTTTTGTCCTCAAAACCCTGTAGTCTAGACACACCCCAAGTGATCCTACTGGGACGTCTAGAAAAGGGTAGTACCCCTCCCCACCATCAGAGTGGATTTCAAAGCTTTTCTGAAATGGCACTGGGATTCTACCCCAGCAGAAAATGAATTCCATTTCTCTGTGTATATAATGAGGGCACAGAGCTACTGCGGGTCAGAAAGTGGATTCATTTCCCCAGGGAAAGTCGTGACAAAACACAACAAATGAAATGCGGGATATTTAAATCCCAGCTTCATTTGCAATTTCAAATGTCTTCATTTGCATCCCTCTCTCGAAAGAGGGTGCAAGTGTAGACATACTCAGAGAGAGAGATGAGCTAACCTACCTTCAAACAGCCTGGCATCTCCATAGCCCTCTTCCTGCTTCTCTGTCAAGAGTTTGTAACAGGCACGGGGGCTGGCTAAGAGCAACCGGAAACCCTGACAAGAGACATACCAGTTCTGGGACAGGTCTTTTGCCAGGCAGTCAGTCACATTTCAGGTTGACAGACCATCTACAAGGGGGTTGTAATATCCTGCTGGGTCAAACAGATGGGGTAACCACTCTCATTACACCCTCCCTGGAACAGCCAGTTTTCTGGAGCCTGGTAAATTCAGCTCGGAAAGAAGGATCTTGCAGCGGAGAATTCCACATGTTTTTACCTCCCAAAAACGGGCAGGTGACTAGGCAGCACATGGCAGTGCTGGAGCAGACGGGTGCGCTGGGCGTCCGAGGATGGGACCGGAGGTGTTGGAGGGGGCCCAGCTGGTCCCTGTGTTCACAAAAATGTCACATTGTAGGGAAACTTGGTCTCATGGAAGGGAAAGGACAGCTGGCCTGAGAGGTCCCACCCAGTGCGCGGTGCCCCTCTGCCCTGGGACGTCCCACCCAGCAAGTGGCAAGGTTCCCTGTCATCTTCCCCCTCCATGTGCAGAATAATCTTTTCTATGTGCACCACCCTTGTGGTGGGCAGTCTGCAGGACGACACTGGAATTTCGGAGTGGGTGCCCATGCACTCAGCTTCCAGGGAGCACTGGCCAGCGTGCCGTACCTGTCGGCCCAGGGCTGGGACAAAGCTCAGGAATTCGTCCACGTGACCCACACACAGCCAGTCGACATAGAGCTCCACGGGGGGCTGCACTTTCTGGGCGTAGAGGAAGTCCCGGACGGCCTTCGTCATCCTCCTGCCGCCAACCCTGGAGGCCCAAGGGAAGCAAGGGAAAAGCCAGACGCATCCTTCAGTTAAGGACAGAATCAGTACCCAAGATGGAGAAGGCCAAATGAAGGCGTAAACATTACAGGCTCATGGCTAGCCCCTCGCCGCCCGCCGGCCGGGAGAGTCAGCGTCTAAGCCCTCACAGCGGCAGTGGAAAGCTTGAAAATGTGCTGTGAGCGCCACCTGTGCGGAGTCTGCAGAGAGCCTGAAACCAACTGCTCTGAAGAGCTACTGCCCCGGGAAGCTCTGTGGGGAGTTAACTCCGTGACCCACAGCCAGGGCCGGTCCTAACCGATTGGCAGCCCCAGGCAACTGCTCGGTTCGCCCGTAGGGTTGCCAGATGGCTTAAAAAAATACTGGACAAAAATTCGTCAAGCAAAGGATTCGGGAGGTTGGGCCGAAATGTTGTCACAGCCCACCCCTAAGACCAGCTCTGTCGGCAGCCCCTTGAAAATGGAAGCCCCAGGCGACCACCCGGCTCGCCTGCCCCTAAGACCAGCTCTGCCCACGGCTGTGGGGCCCCACTTTGCCTGTGACCCCGGGTGCCGCAGGAGGAGAAGTGTGTAGCAGGCCAGGCTCAGCTCCATATTCAGCTACTCCTGGAGTAAGTCCTGGGCGGGGAGGGGGAGGAAGGGAGGAGAGGTTACGCTTTTGAGCCTCTGTGGGAGGGGAGGCCGGGCCACCCTCACGCTGAGCAGGGAGGAACACCATGAACTGGAGATGGAACATGGATCCCATACCCGTGACCTCACAGTCCCTCAGTCTAGCCCCAAAGGCGGATACAGGACAGACGTGTTATTGCTAACTGCCTGCCCCATGCAAAGTGCAAAGACTACTCCGTGCTTTACACCGTACGTTGCCAGGCAGCGGACGCTGACGACGTAAGTCGTCTCACCTGCACCTTGTCCAAAGGTGCCTGGAATCCGCCTCCATTAGCCCAGGGCTCCTGGCGATGCTGCTTTTCTTGGTCGCTTGCAAAAGGCTTGTGGCCCGTCATTTCATTAGATGTGTCTGTGCCGCACGAGGCCCCAATCCCTGATAACTTACTCTCTAAACCTGCCTTAGCACAAGGGGGTGCATTAGAAGACCTTGGCGGCTCCCTTCAACTCCACCTGTCTGTGGTTGTTTGCAGTGTTTTTGTAGCTGTCTCAGAGTATGTCTACACTACAGAATTGTGTCGGGAAAATGGCCGCTTTTCCGACAAAACCCAAGTTACGTCCACACTGCAATCACGTTCTCCCGAAGTAAATTGAAAGAACAGAGTTTTTTCCGGTGTTGCTAATCCTCTTTCTATGAGGAAGAGGACTTTTTCCAAAAGAGCTCTTTTGGAAAAATGTGTGTGTGAATGGGGAAGAGGGAGTTTTCACAAGAAGAGGAAGGAGGAAAAAGCACAGGTGCCCTGGTGGCCACTCCGTCCATAGTAATCACAGCTTACATGAGAGAGCGCGTCCATTCAGTGTGGACGCTCACTTTCAAAAAAGCAGATGGCTTTTTCGATGTGCTTTTGTATGTGGACGCTCTCTTTTGGAAGAAGTTTTTTCGGAAGATCTCTTCCAAAAAAAGGTTCTTCCGAAAAAAGCCTGCAGTCGAGACATAGCCTCAGTCCCTGGATATCAGAGAGACATCTCATCTTCAAGCTCTGGGTAAGGTCAAAAGTGTCTCCCACCAACAGAAGCTGGTGAATCCGGCCTCACCCTTGTTCCAATGGTTAAGGACTCTCACCGTGAAAAATTCACCCCTTATTTCCAATCTGAATTTCTGTGGCACTTGCACTATTGTGTAAGGACGCAGAACAACAAGGCCAAAATATGAACAACACTTGTTGTAGGTGATGCTACCGCTCCGATGTCTTATTTAAAGTCACAAGATCAGAGACATGTGTCACTGGACACAAGGGCTGCATCTAGACTGGCATGATTTTGCACAAATACTTTTAACGGAAAAGTTTTTCCGTTAAAAGTATTTGCGCAAGAGAGCATCTACACTGGCACGGATGCTTTTGCGCAAAAAGTGCTTTTGCACAAAAGCATTTGTGCTAGTGTAGACGCTGTCTTGCACAAGAAAGCTCTGATGGCCATTTTAGGCATCAGGCTTTCTTGTGCAAGAAATTAACTTGTCTGTCTACACTGGCCCTCTTGCGCAAGAATACTTGCACAAGAAGGCTTATCCCTGAGCGGGAGCATCAGAGTATTTGCACAAGCAGCACTGATTTTGTACAGTACAACGTCAGTGTTCTTGCGCAAATACTCGCGGCCAGTGTAGACAGGCGGCAAGATTTTGCGCAAAATCATGCCAGTCTAGACGTAGCCAAGTATTGTTGGAGCACACAGCAATTAGCCCATCAGACACTTTGGGGCAGCTTAATAGGACACTGGTTGCAGGGTCTTAGGCACTGAAGAAGAGATGCATTAAAGTGAGGGTTAAAATACTTGTAAGTCCCAGTGTTGCAGGGCTTTGTTGGTACTCCATATCATGGGGTATTTCTGTAAGCTTTTGGGGGGCAAAGGCCAGCTTTTTGGTCTCTGTTTGTACAGCCCCAAGCACACTGGGATCCTGACCCAAGACTGGGGCACCTGCATGATACCACAATGCAAATAATAAAATCTCATCGTAATTAGTAAGTGTTCTATCAATGCAAGACAGTTCTAGGATGAATTAAGGCAGGGGTAGAGAACCTAAGACCCAGGAACCAGATGCAGCCCCTGGCTTGCCTGGATGCAGCCCCTGATGCTCAGGGATTCTCCCATGGGGCTGGAGCACACAAAATCTACTACCCTGAGCCCCCCAGGCACTGGTGTGCAAGGGGAATGTGGGGAGTGCCTTTCTGCTTCTCAGTTGGGGGCCACGTCAGCGGCCTCCCTGGTTTTCCACCCCTGGATTACGTGCAGGACTGCAGCAGAAGGCACGGAGGAATTTGCTAGTTACTGCTGCCAACTGTCAGCAGGTGACTGCCCAATTCAGTAGTTAAACGTCAGTCTTGTTGCGGGGCGGGGGTAGGTTGTAATTCTTGCTGCGTCTGTATCCAGAACTACTGCTGTCCCGCTCACCGGGCGGCCCTTCATATGCTGCTCCCCGGCATGGAGATTCTACCTGGGACACTGTACCCCCTGCAGTTACATCTGTGCCTCCTGTGCTCAGCCGGGAGGAGTCCTTGCTCTGTTGGAACTAGGGGCATGCCCACCTGGGAAAGCTGCTTCCAATGAGGATCCTCCCCAGGGGATACGCCTTCCCACGGACGGTCACCGGGGGGCTGACTTCCAGGTTCCCAAAAGAGTCGAGGCTGGAGACGATTTCGTTAAAAGGTTCTTGGGTCACGTAGCCAAAATCGGGGCCCTTGCAGGGAAGAAGAGGACAGTGAAGAGGAAAGCAGTGAATGGGGTTGGTGCTAAAAGCTCCGTCTGGAACGGGCAACTAAAGAGACCCCATGGTCCAACAGCATGGCAAGTCAGAACTACGGTATTCTGTTCCCAGCATTGCCTCCAACTCCTGGTCAGACTTGGGTGAGTCACATACTGACAGGGGAAGTAACATGCGGGCTCCCCTCACCTTTGCAAACTGCTTGAGACCTGTAGGTGGGAAACCCTACCCAGGGTTTGCATACAAGTGAACAGGGCTGGCTGTGAAGAAGAGAATTTGAGTTGGCTCTACAGCCCCCAGAGCAGCTGGCGTTTGAGACATGGAGCTGGGAGGAAAACCAGCTTTTCGATTTCACCCAAAAAGAAACATTTCGGGTACGTCTAGACTACAGGCTTTTGTCGACAGAAGTTGTGTCGACAGTATCTGTCTACAAAACTTCTGTCGCCATAGAGCGTCTAGACACATTCAGTGCTGTCGACAAAGCAAGCTGCTTTGTCGACAAAACCCTGTAGTCTAGACGCAACCCTACAGGCAATAACAGAGTTCTGTCGACAGAAGGTGTTATGCCTCGTAAAATGAGGTTTACCAGTGTCAACAAAACTGCTGAGTTCTGTCAACGTTATGTCGACAGAACTCAGCGGTAGTGTAGACGCTGGTATAGTTTTGTCGACAAAACTCAGTAGTCTAGACACACCCTTCAATAGGCTCTGCTGAACAAAAAAAAGTTTGTTTGGGGCTGATCAAACCGTTAATCAAATCCCAACATTTCCTTCCAATTCTGAGTTTGAACTTCATACACCAATTCCATACAAACAGTAAATTTAGACTCAAGTTCTTTCCAAAATGAAAACCCCAAAGGGTTTGTCCTGAAAAAGCCCTGCATTCCATGTTTAAACTGACATCTCGTGGCTCTCCGTGCATTGTTATCAATAGCCTCAAACTGTGTTTTCTGTCCCAAAATGTTTCAACTCAAGCGTATTGAACTCAGTGCAGGCATCACAAGGTAGTGCCACGTACCAAGATGCTCTTAAAAGGGAAGTCCTGCAGCTCTCTATCCCTGGGCGAGTCGAAGACCACGGGAAAGGTTTTATGGGGAGCCTGTACATAGCCGAGCTCCATCTCATCCTGTTAGAGAGGACAGAGAGAATGGCAGACAGACAGGCAACCAACATGGGACTCTAACCCATGGCTGTGGGATCAGGCCTGGGGGGGGGGGAGGGGATCAGCTCACCTCATTGTGCCATTGCTCACCAGCTAATTTTGCTGCAGTTTAAAGACCAGGCTTGTTCAGGGCACCTGCCTGTCTCCAGCTTGCTCTTAGAACTACATCCTAGACTAGCGCCACTCCTCTAGCTTCCAACCTCCCTGCTTTCAGCTGGGGGGGGCGGGGTGAGGGAGGTGACCATAGCCTGCTTCCTCACAGAGTGACTGACATCCGCCTACCAGGGCCACCAAACGCCACCCAGCCGCACCGTGTGCCTGTCCATGACTCCGCAAGGCAGCGGAGGGACAGACCCCGTGCATGTGGCTATCCCGCCCTGGGCAATATGACCTGGATCCAGCGGTCCCCGCGGTTCTCCACCTCCGGGCAGATGGTCAACTTGCAGTGGGCTTTCTGTGCGAGTTCGCTCATGGCTTCCACGACGTCAGCATTGTCACTCAAACTGGGTAGGAAACAGGAGAGGAGAGGGAGGCCTGAACTAGGAGACAGATGAGCCCTTCCCCTCGCCCCGCCAACATCCCCCATCACGAGGGAGACCCCCACAGACCTAGGTCAAATCACAATGGATTATGTATTTATCCCACAGGACTGTAAGGGATGAACGACATGAACGAGGTGCTAACTGGCTTGGTTCCTGAGAAGGGCAGATCCCCGCTTCCTGGGTATCAAGAGGGAATTTGTCACCCATCCGTCTCACTGGGGCTTTTGGCCCGAGTGTTCTTGCCCAGCCACGGTACAAGGGCAGGTTGGGGGGAAGTGGTCCAGGCTATGATCAAGCTGTTCCAGGGTCAGTGTTTGGTCTGGTAAGATCTCCACATCTCTGAGTGCGGCGCCTGCAGAGACCCACTCTGATCAGCAGGGCAAGGGCTGCCTCTTCCTACCTCTCCTGCTCTTATATCCCAACGAGGCACTTGGGCCAACGCCCATCACGGTTGGGGGACTCCGCATGGGTTAGATGCTGCGCCTGTGCTGAAGGGCTGCTCTGGACCCGGGGCAGAGGTCTCAGCCCCTTGTAGGATCAAACCCCTGGTTGGAAAAGGAGAGCTCAGGCTGTTCTCCCATGCCAACTGACCCACCCTGCTCTCACCTGCAGACAAACACCTCCAGAGGCCGCCGAGTGTTGGGAGTCATTATCCAGGGAGCCACCCGGAAAACCACGGTGTCTGTGAAAATCGGGGTCTCAGGAAGACTCTACAGGGGAGGAAAAAGTGGAGCCTAGTCCATCTCCGGAGCTCTCTCTGGATCCCGGCTCGCATTTGGCCTTTGCCCTCTCCCTGCTAGGTCCCCCTCACAGGGAAGGGTCCTTTTCTCCTTCCCTTGGCTGCTCCCCTGCATTCGGTTCCTTGCCCACCCTCGTGCAGGCCCCTCATGCGGCCTTTGCCAGAAGGAAGGGGAGGGTCAGGCCTGGCTCGCAAGGCCGGAGACCTCAATTCCGTTGCTATTCTGAAGCAGTTTCCTCCTGTTAAGCATTTAGCATCCAAACCCTTGGTTCTCATCCCGCCCAGACTGTGCCACCAGTGTTATGCGTCACACCAACGACCCTCGACACCAAAGCCTGCTGCTGTTTCAGCGAGGGAAGCAGCTCCACTAGCTGGTGGCAGGTAGGGGCCAGCTACGGGCAGTGGACAGGACACACGCTCTTTGCCAGCGTGATTCAGGAGCAACGAGAAGGTTGGCACAGAGCGCTCCGGGCCAGCAGCTACTGACCAAGCGGCTCATCAGGAAAGAGCAAGTCTCTCTCGTTTACCGGGCCCAACTGCTCTTATTGTACCTCAGTGGGCATGTCCAGCAGGGTGACGTGGAAGGATACCAGCCCCGAGAAGTCAGCGTCCGGGAAGGCCAGCCCCTCCACGTAGAAGGTATTCTCCTCTCGTCCGCTGGCACGCTCCACTACGTAGGAGAGCTCGTGTGACCCCAGCACGTGCTCATACTGCTGGAGAACGTCATCGCCTGGGGACACAGAGGAGCATAGGGACATGTCAGGGGAACCACGCTGTGCCCAATGGACAGAGATAGCTGCACTATTCCCAGCTCCTGGGAATCAAGCTTCTAGATGTGACAGGACACACGTCGGATGATGGGCTCTTGCCTTCAAGAAAGATGTGGAGAAATCAGAGAGGGTCCAGGAGAAGAGCAACAAGAATGATGAAAGGTCTAGAGAACATGAGCGATGAGGGAAGACTGAAAGAATTGGGCTTGTTTAGTTTGGAAAGGAGAAGACCAAGAGGGGACATGACAGAGGTTTTCAAGTATCTAAAAGGGTGTCAAAGGGAGGAGGGAGGAAAATTGTTCGCCTTGGCCTCTGGGGGTAGGACAAGATGCAATGGGCTTAAACTGCACCAAGGGAGGTTGAGGTTGGACATTAGGAAAAACTTTCTACCTGTCAGGGTGGTTAAACACTGGAATAAATTGCCCAGGGAGGTTGTGGAATCTCCATCTCTGGAGCAGGTTGGACAGACATCTATCAGGGATGGTCAGACGATGCTTGGTCCTGCTGAGGGCAGGGGACTGGACTCAATGACCTCTCGAGGTCCCTTCTGGTTCTAGTTTCTATGATTCTATGCTGCAGAGACCTTGTCTACATGGACAATGAGCCCCAATAGCGTAGCTGCACTGGTGCAAACTAAGGAGGTTAAATATAAATTAATTTACTAGTCAACTAGTCAATGGAATTTCCATCAACTACTCGATAGGCACTTCTGCATTCCTCCTTTGAAATGTACAAGAGCCCCAGTGGGGGCTCTTGTGCATTTCAAAGTCGGAACTTTGAGTGCAGCGGGAAGTCCTACGGACTCTGGGCTCCATGCAGGCGCTTCTGCTTTGAAATTCGCAAGAGTCCCAGCAGGGACTTTGGCCTCCCATAGAAGTGCTCGGATTGTCAAAAGGGTTGAAGACCCAGCAGCTTCCCTGGAAATCAGCGGGTGGCTCAGCAGATTTGAAAACCAGTCAGCAGACTTTTTCAGAGCCAAAACCTGGCTTTGGGAGCAGTGACGGGGGAGGGGGCACTGAGGCCTCTAGACCCAGTTGTCCCTTGTTCAGTTCTGCCATGTGTGGACAGGGGAGTGGAAAGGAGAAGGCTATTTGGGCCTGACCAGGAAGAAGAGCAGAGTGCTGCTAACCCCTTGGTGTGGGAAGCCTTGTTAGAGCCGAGAGCCTGGGCCAAGCCCAATGAATGGGAACGCAGACCCTAGAAACTCATCAGCCAGCCCTGTTCCGAGTTCTTGCTACTCTCCCTTTGGGGACTTCTATACCTGGCAGGGATGGGACCCAAGCCAGCAGGCTAACACATCCCTGCTCGGACAGTGACCAACACTTAGCGATTCCTGGCAGGATGAGTTGGGCCACAAAGGGGCCCTACACAGGCAAGTCCTGGCAGAGGCTCCTATGGTTCCGCTCTGGCTTTTAATGAGTAAAACCTACATTTGGTGCCGCACGTCGACACTTCTTTGGTAAATGTCGATTTCACCACAGACGTGCAAGCCACCAACTAAATTATGTTCACCGACAATAACTGAAATTTACAATTAAGCAGCATTTCTCTCACTTTGCCTAAACACCATATTTGTAAAGGCCGGCAAATCCTTGGATACCCGTGGATATATAGAGCGGATATCCACATCCATGGGTGTGGATGCAGATATCTGCCCCTCATTTCCATGGCTATAGATGGGCATGCAGATACAAATTTTGGATCTGCCCGGGGCTCTAGATATTTGGTCCAATTCCAGTGATTTAGACTTTTAAATTAGACTTGTTACAAACGAATTAGCAATCGGATAGTAAAAGCAGGCTGGAGGCGTTGATTTACTTTGTAGAGTGTGACTTAGGCTGACAAATTTGAGTTTTTAACAATTTATGACGCTTTAATTCTTTGACTCACAGCATCTATGGTCACTGAGCAATTGTCACACACATACACACACACACGAATTTTCAGCACCTGAAAATTTAAATCATTATTGTTTGAAATTCTAAAAAAATCGATTTGTCAAGCCTGTGCGTAAAGCACCACGCTCCACACTCGTCAGCCTCATACACAGATCGAAGTCTCCATCTCCAAGTGTCCCCCGTCCTTGCAGCAGCTTTTAAGTCTGACGCAGGGTAGTCAGGTTACAGTTACCTCTAACTTGCAATCCCAGAAGCTGCAATTACCTGCAGCCCACAGTCACTTAGAAAGGGGCGGAATTCTCACTCTGCCTTTGAAAGCCATCAAAGAAATTGCTTCCACTCTGATCCTGCCAGCCAGCCGTTCCTCTCATCCACGTACAGATGGATCACGAAGACTGAATTCCCCTGTGTGTCTGACGTTTGCTCCTCACTGACCCACGCAGGGGACTCTCTGGATTTTCTCGTCCCATGAGGGCCGTCCTTAACATGTTTGGTGCCCTACGCCCCCCAAGTACCTACAGATTCCATCTTCTATGGGGGAGGGCACTCCATAGGGCAGGGCTGTGCAGGCAGGAGATGGGGGGGCAGGAGGAGGGTAGGGAAGCGGATGGGGGAGCAGGCAGATTGAGTGGCGCAGCTGGCGGGAGGCAGAGCAGCCTGCCTGAACTGTCACTGTCAGGTAGAGGAGGGGGTGGAGGATTGGGGCAGGGCACTCAGAGGTTAGGGGACTGTGTTGGACAGGTCCAAGAGGCAAAGCAGAGGGAGGACTGGGCTGGTGCTGCCCACAGTCGGTAGTGGATCTAGGCATATGCACCATAGGGCACCTCTGGTGCCCCAAATTTATTGGTACCCTACACAACTACATACAGGTGTATGCCTAAGGACGGCCCGGCTTCCCAGACTGGGAGAGAAGGAGGAGCTGTTGGTCCCCAAGTGGAACACAGCACCTCCGTCCTTCCCCAGCAATTAGCAGGCCCTGGACGGGGAGGAAGAGACACAAGGGGAAAGGACTCTGAAGCCGGCTTTCGCTGGGGGAACAGCTTTGTTTGATATGGCAGCAGAGCTTGTGCCCAAAGAATAAAACCGTGCCCTGCAGGAAGGGGCGGGCCAACTTTGGAACCAGTCCTTGGTTCTCCCTGGACTGGAGAGGCGGGCCAGCCACGTGCTGCGTGTGGACGCTTTTGTGAGACTGGGCAAGAGTGTGGAAGCAGGTGGATGCAGAGAATGACCGGCCTGCGGGGAGCCCCCAGGGTGCCACAGCGAGAGAACAGCTAATCGGAGGGCAGATTTACAGCCTGATCCTGCTCCCCTTGAAGTCAAGACCAAAGCTCCCATTAGCTCCTGTGGGAGCAGGACCTTGGATGGACCCAGTATTCCAGCCAATTTTTACTGCCACTCTGTTCCATTTGCCATGGAGCAGGGTCCTGAAGTGCCACCGCTCACCACAGTAGGTTATCAGGTCAGGCAGTGGAGCAAAGGCAGAGAGAATTCGGTCTCGGCAGAGCTGGAGTTCCAAGCCCGCAGTAGCCAGAAGGCCAGATACTCACCCCGCGCGTGGAAAACTCCCACTTTGTCTGCATCAGACACGGAAACATGAAGAACCAGCTTGTGGTCATCAAAGATTGCATCAGGGCCTTGAGTTCTCAAGATCATACATGACATGTCCCGAAGGTCTGAGTACAAGAGGAGACCAAGAGAGAAAAGAATGGGACCTACAGAGCTACAATTCATTTGCAAATTTGACACTATCAATTTAGGATTAAACAAAGACTGCGAATGGCTAGCCTACTACAAAGGCAGTTTCTCCTCTCTTGGGGTGTGTCTAGACTACATGCCTCCGTCGATGGAGGCATGTAGATTAGCCAGATCGGCAGAGGGAAATGAAGCCGCGATTAAAATAATCGCGGCTTCATTTAAATTTAAATGGCTGCCCCGCTCTGCCGATCAGCTGTTTGTCGGCAGATCGGGGCAGTCTGGACGCGCCACGCCGACAAAGAAGCCTTTCTTGATCGGCACAGGTATGCCTCGTGAAACCAGGTTTACCTGTGCCGATCAAGAAAGGCTTCTTTGTCGGCGTGGCGCGTCCAGACTGCCCCGATCTGCCGACAAACAGCTGATCGGCAGAGCGGGGCAGCCATTTAAATTTAAATGAAGCCGCGATTATTTTAATCGCGGCTTCATTTCCCTCTGCTGATCTGGCTAATCTACATGCCTCCGTCGACGGAGGCATGTAGTTTAGACGTACCCTTGGTGTTCACACCTCCAGATCAGCTGCTAGAAGTGGACCTCATCCTCCCTGACTGAATTGATCTCGTTATCTCTGGCCTTCCTCTTGATTGGTACTCCTTTCTGTTCATGTGCCTGTATATTTATACCTGCCTCTGGAATTTCCACTACATGCATCTGACAAAGTGGGTCTTTGCCCACGAAAGCTTATGCTCCAATAATAGTCTATAAGACTTCTCATTGTTTATTACAGATATGGATCATCAAGTCTCTGGAACCTAACTTCGTGTCAGGAAAAAACACACACAAAACAAAACAAAAAACAGAACTCCACCCACCAAATCACGTGTAAGAGGCCAAGACCTCAGCTTCTTGGGCTAGTGTCCAGTGTTGGCATCTTTTATATAGGTGTAGTAGCTTCTTAGAACTCATCTAGCATTTGGCAGTCTGGCCTGACCTGGCTGGAATTTCACACATTCCGCATCATCGGGTTAACACCTAGCCCCAAAGCAGTGATCCTTCCATTCCCAGCCAGTACCTGCATAAGATCGCACACAGAAATCCATGTTGTCCATCTCGGAGGACTTTGGGTCATCCCTATCACAGTTCACCAGTAGAATAGCTCCTTGCCCATCTGGGCCCCATATCCACTCTTTCTGCAGAAGTAAAACGAAGACAGGCTTGGTATGGAAATGAGGAGCAAGACCAGAGAGCTGGAACCCAGTTCTTTTCACTACTACAGTAACACAAGCTGAAAGGACAGGCAAGAGAAATAGCTGTTTCCTGTTGCACAAGCCCCTATGGAAAGGGTTTCCCAGCTCTTCTTCGTGTTATCCAGCTCAGAAATGTATGAGCTTCCACGTTCCAGCCACTGAAACACATCCACTGTTTTAAAGGCAAGCACTTTGCTATGAGCACAGGACTGAGCCAGGATCTGCTGATACAACTGGGTGGCAAACTTTCCCAGCCGATGGACATTTCAGAAATATCAACAAATGTATGTCAATCAAAACATTTCAGTCATTGAAACATTTTGTTTACTACTTTTTCTGTAATTAGCTTACAATTTCTGCATAAAACTCAGAGAGCTAACATTTTTCACCTTGAAAATGTCAAAACTAAGCACTAACAATTTCAAAACATCTCACTTTTTTCTTCCAAAGTCAAAACATTGTCAAAACTTGACCCTTTCCTGGGAAAAGTTTCTGTTTTGACAAATTGACATTTAAAAAAAAAAGTCACTAAGGGTTGTCTACGCAGGGACACTCAGAAAAGATAATCCACATTAACGAAAGATGTGATTTTTAAGTGGATTAGCATTAAACTCCTTTGTGGTTTTAGCCAGAATTAAAGTAGCCCTACTCCAGTCTAGTTTAGCTTCCAAAGTGAATTATTAAATTGAATGAAGGCCACTATTATTCTAAATGAGAGCATGTTCACACAGGGATTTAATGCAGTTTAACTAATTCACTTAAAATTCACACCTTTAGTTAATTCAGATTAGTGTTCCTGAGCATCCCCATGTAGACAAGCCCTTAAGTAATGTGGTAGCTCCTTTAATGCTTCTGCAGGCCACCAGCAGGAGCTGCAGGCCACAGGATTAGAGAAAACGTGATTGACAGTATGTCTCCTTTACACTCCACTCTCAGCTGGGGAGTTCCAGGACCATCAGCTCAGAATTTCAGCCTCCTGGTCTCTCTCTTTCCATGGGTGTAAAGATGGATCACACTCACCTTATCTGTTGTTCCCCTCTGCACCACCCCGCTGCGAGTTGTATCAGCATCCAGGGAGACGTCTGCAATGGCACAAGACAAGCAGAGCACACATGGGGAAGGAGGGACACTGAGAACCAACAAACTGGACTCAAAACCTCTTTCTAGCCATGTGTGGGATCTTCAGTACTCAGAGCAGAGATGGCGGGGGGGGAGGGGGAATCCTTCAGCAGGGACGTCCTAACACAGGCTTCTTTAAAGGTGTGCAACCCACATCACCTCAGGGCCTGACTGAGCCCAGCTCAATGGGGAGGAGGGGCGAGCTATAAGGGAATGGGTCTCCACTAAAGAATGGGGCTCAGGTCAACCAGCCTGGCCCTATCAGCAGAGCCGCTTGAAAATTCTCCATCAAAATTGTCTTTGACTAAATGAAAATATTTACAAAAAACATTTGCTTTCCACCGACATTTTTGAGATTTTTTTCCCCCCATTGAAAACAGAATGCCCACAAACTGAGGCGGGAATGCTGCCATGGTGCCTTATGGTAGTTGTAGGTTAGATGCCTCTTGCCCTTTTATACCCTCTGAGCCATGCTTCTGGCTGAACTACATCTCCCAGAATGCACCATAGTAGTGTGGGTACCTTGCTGGTTGCTATGCTTGACAGTGGGTTGTGAGTAACCTCCACTGGCTGCAGCATGGCCCAGCAGGGCAGGGGATAAGTCATTATGCAAGGGGGCTTCAAACCTGTCTGATGAGTTCTTCCCCAGGGAGCGGAACAGTGGGAAGAAGGGGAGTGGAGCCCTGGCGGGGGGGCAGGGTTGGAAGTGAGTGGGTGAGTTTGGGTGTCTGAGAGCATGGAGGAGACAGCCTAGGGAAAGGGGCTGAAATTTAGGGGCCCAGTCTCCCCCATCTCAAGGGGGGCTGAGGCATCCTAGGCCTGCCCTGTAACCAGATTACATCTGTGCTGTATCCTGGAGAAGCAATAAACACCCTCTATTCTACTGGCTGGTGGAGTCAGTCTGTGCCATTACGGGGGTGCAGGAGACGGGAAAACCTCAACGCGCCGTCACACAGCCCATAATGCACCAATTCCCCTTCCCAAGGGGGAGACAGTGGTGCTTCATGGGAAACGTAGTTTGACTAAGAAGCCCAGAGGAAAATGGGAACATGAGGCTCTCAAACTATAACTTCCATAAGTCACTGTGCCAGCATTTCCAAAGAGAAATATTTTCACTTTTGAATCTTCACTCAAAAATTAAAATTTCTGAGTGCTTCTCCCTCCTCCCCCACCCGCACTTTTGCCAGTGTATCCAGACACCATCATAGAAAACACAATTTCCCCCCTCCTGCCCAGGGAAGGGCGTAGTACTTTGGGGCTGAGTTTATGGAACAGATGGATTCTTAGGTTCTACTTACCAATACAGGTAAGGTAGAGCATGGTACTATGTATAGCTGTCCCCCCATCTTGCCCGTAGTATGAAATCCTAACCTGCAAAGACATCATCCAATCAACACGGCCACTTTTAAGACAACATCGCCTGTAGCGAAGCAGAGAGTAAAACAGACACAGCCTGGGGACCTAGCGCTTGCCATGGATGAAACCGCAGCGAGAGTCCTGCGTGTGGTCTTCCACTTGACAAAGCCCTGGCTAGGATAATTTAGTTGGGGTTGGTCTTGCTTTTAGCGGTGGTGGGGGGTGGACTCGATGACCTCCTGAGGTCTCTACCAACCCTAAAATTCTAAGCTGGGAGCAACCAGGAGTGCTGTGCACGCGACTCCATCATTAAGAATCGTGATTTTAAGATGAGAGGATGGTTGTGCAGCTCAGGACCTAGGCCAGGACTCAGGCATTCTGGGCACAATTCTACGTCCCTCATCTATGAAGGAGGATTATATTCCCCTTATTCCACTGTCGGTTTTCTCCAGGTAGACCAGCAGCATCCTGGGGGTCCTCAGACTATGTCTAAGATTTCCAAGGGGTTCTGGACTGCCATTCAAAAACGTTAAAGGGTTTGCATATGAAAAAAAGAGGTTGAAAACCACTCATTTAGGCAGTTCTGCTGGCCAGGGATGGTCACTGTACAGCATGTAGCCCAGGGGCTCTGTAGATACTACTGTAATACAAATACTAATTCAGAGACAAGTCGTATCGCTCCCTCGTGGAAATGTGCAACAGGATAATGAGTCTAAATAATCAACAACCCTTCAGCAAGTGAAAACAAAGGAGCAGGTCCAGGCTGCTGCAACGAAGCAGTTTTATAGCTGGGCTGTTTTCCTAGTCAGCGAGGCAACAAAAGTCCTGCCTGGAAATGCATTGCCCAAGGATTCATGGGATACCCCGCTCATTCTAATGCCCCAACATGGGCTCCCTTAGCAAGCAGGCATGTCATCAGTCAAAGCACAGCGTCTTCAGGCCCGGCCTTAGGGCAAGGCAAGCAAGGTGGTGGCTTTGGATCCCGTGCCTTCAGGACCCTGTGCTGCCCAGCGCCTGCCCTGGCTGGAAGCTGTCCGGCCATGCGGTGAAGCCAACCGCAACATGCCACCTTGAGCCCTGCAAACTCTTTGGTTAGGCCTGAGCATCTTTGTTCATCAACTTCCAACACCCAACTTCCAGCCGGGGCTCCCAAACAGCAGCGCCCGCACTCATGGAAGTCTGACCTTGTGTTTCTCCCAAGGTTGTTTCTCTCCTTCCAAACGCACCTTATGATCATTGATGTCTTTGCTCGGGGCCTTCATAGTCACCATCACCTCCACCTCATCATCTAGGGGCCATCTGGGCACACACGTTGGTACCTTGGCAACCTGAGGGTTGTGGACAATATAGATGTCAACACCAGGGGTGCCACGGACATTGAACGACGTAGCATCCTTCGGGGCTGATCTGAGGCAGAGGAAGAACATTCAGTTACTGTCGCAGCTGGAAATCCCATCCACTCCCTAGTTCAGCTCCATAAAGATGCTACAGAGTCAGACAGCTCCACTGGCCACCTGACAGCGCCTGTTCTAAGGTGAGGGAATTCCACAGTAAATGCAAAGGCTGCGTCTAGACTGGCAAGTTAAAACTTGCCAGCTGTCTACACTGGCTGCTTGAATTTCCACAAGAACACTGACTTCCTACTGTCTGAAATCAGTGATTCTTGCGGAAATATTATACTGCTCCCGTTCGCAAAGCTTTTGCGCAAAAGGGCCAGTGTAGACAGCTCAGATTCGTTTTGCGCAAAAAAGCCCCGATCACAAAAATGACGATTGGGGCTTTTTTTGGGGGGGGGGGGGGCAGAAAAGCGCATCTAGATTGGCTCGGACACTTTTCCACAAAAAGTGCTTTTGCAGAAAAGCGTCCGTGCCAATCTAGACGCTCTTTTCCAAAAATGCTTTTAACGGAAAACTTTTCCGTTAAAAGCATTTGCAGAAAATCATGCCAGTGTAGACGTAGCCAAAGTCTGTGGGCACAGTCAGACACACCCTGGCAGATCCTGTCGTAAACTGCCGGAGTTTGTACTTCAAGAGCAGACATGTGGGAGGGGAGCCAATAGTATTCAGTACTTTGGTGTGGGCAGGGATAGCTGAGATCTTGGAATACGAAGGCCAAGTGGATCATTCTTCCAACACAGATTACGAGAGCTTGCTGCCTCTGTTACAAGTCTATGTATCATAGAATAAGGGACCTTGAAAGGTCATTTAGTCCAGTCCCCTGCGCTCCTGGCAGGACCAAATATTTCTCTGGCCGGTGTTTGTCTAACCTGCTCTTAAAAATATCCAGTGAAGGAAATTCCACAACCTCTCTAGACAATTTATTCCAGAGCTTAACCAACCTGTTAGGAATTTTTTTCCTAACGTCCAACCTAAACTCCCCTCGCTACAATTTAAGCCCATTGCTTCCTGTCCTAACCTCAGAGGTGAAGAACAACACATTTTCTCCCTCCTGGTACTATTTTATGTACTATGAAACCGTTATGTTTTTTGTTCTTTTTTAGACCATCACTCATTTTGTTGCTCCTTTCTGGACCGTTTCCAATTTGTCCACGTTTTCCCGAAACGGTGCCCAGAACTGGACACAATACTCAGGTTGACACAGAGTAGACCAGAAGACTATCTTGTGTCTTGCTCATAACACTCCTGCAAACACATTCCAAGTTCACATTTGCTTTTTTGCCCCAGTGTCACCCTGTTGACTCATATATAGCTTGTGCTCCGGCAGAACCCCCATCTCTCTTTCCCAGGACCAGATTAAGGCAGCTGCCCGGGGCGCCAACCTATGGAGGGCGACTGATGGCATCTGTAAGGGGTGCACAGCGCCCCTTATAGCTGCCATCAGGTGCTGCACGTCCAGCTCCCAGATCATGGCTACAGCAGCTCCCAGCGGCCACCCTGGGCGGGGGCCACGTTAACCCCTGCAGCACCGGCCAGCAGCGCCCTTCCCCCCACGGTCACGGGGCCCTGCACGGCCAGGCTCGGCCTGCGTGGGCGGCCCTGGGCTACACGCCAGCGGCGGTAGCCGGGCTGGGCCGGACCAGGCCCGTGCGCCCTGCCGCTGCCAGCTCTGCGCACCCTCCCCCACATGCTGGGCGGGGGCGGGGCCACACATATGCCCTCCCCCACGCACCGGCACAGGGCCGCGCATGCGCCCTCCCCCATTCCAGGGTGCAATTCAACTGTCTGCCCGGGGCGCCGGAATGGCTCGGTCCGGCCCTGCCCTTTCCACAGCACTCCATCCTAAGCAGTCATTTCAAATTGCGTCTGTGTGCAGTGGATTGTTCCTTTCTAACTGGAGTACTTTGCATCTGCCCTTGTTGAAGTTCGTCCTGTTTACTTCAAACCAGGTCTCCAATTTCTCCACATTACTTGGAATTTTAATCCTGCCCTCTCATGCACTCGCAACCCCGCCCAGAGTGGCATCAACCGCAAACTTTATCAGTGTACTCATCGAGTCGTCATCGAAATCATTGACCAGAACGGGTCTTGGCAGGACCCTTTGTGGTACACCCTGCCAGCATGACTGAGTCATTAATAGCTACTCTCTGGTGCCCCGAGGCCAGCATAACTGTAGGGGAGTCGGCAGTCATGCTGGGCCCCTGGGTTAGGGGGAGGGGCGCCGTGTTTCTGGAAGGGGCAAAGCCTTGGGTGGGAGGGGAAGATCTGGGGCCATCAGTCCTCAGTGCTACCCAGAATGCACCATGCTCTGCTCCCTGCCTTTAGAGTCGCCCACACCACGCTGCTCAGGGCTCCGGCGGGGATTTAAAGGGCCTGGGACTCCAGGCACAGGAGCAAAGCGGCAGCCAGGAGCCCTGGGCCCTCAGGCCGTTGCCCCTCCCCACTACCCCACCCCAGCAGCAGGCCTATCGCTGAGAATGATTTTTCAACCAGTTATGCACCCACTGTAGAGAGACTCCATCTAGGTTGCGTGTTCCCTGGTTGGTTAACAAGAAGGTCACGCGAGACAGGATCAAATGCTTTGCTAAAGTCAAGATAAACCGCATCTACCACTTCCCCCAGCCACCAGGCTTATGCTCCTGTCAAGGAAAGCAATTCGGTTGGTTGGAGAGGATTTGTTCTTGACAACTCCATGCTATTACTTAACGCCTTATCTTCTAGGTCGGGGCGGCCAACCAAGCCTGAGAAGGAGCCAGAATTTACCAATGCGCATTGCCCAAGAGCAACAGTTGTCACCAGCCCTGATCATCTCCCCGCCACCGCTCTCAGCACATCCCGCCCACGGGCAGCCCCACCGCTCAGCGCTGCCTTCTCCTTTTCCTCCTGCCCACTGGGATCAGCTCTTTCTCAGTGGGAGACACTGGAGGGGGAAGCATGGGGGTGACAGGCTCAGTGGAGAGGACAGGACGTGGCAGGCCTAGAGCAGAGCTGGGGGTGGAGCAGTGAGCATCCTCCAGCCCAGTGGAAAGCTGTAGCTCCAGCCCTGGATTTGGTCCCTATGCAAGGAGCCGCGTATTAAACTTCCCAAGAGCTGGAGCCAGAGTTCGGCTACTGCTGTTCTCGGTGTTTGCAAAAGGATCGCTTCATTATTGGCTCCATGATCATCTTCCTGGGCACTGAAGTTAAGCTTGCTGGTCTAAGTCAGTCCCTGCTTCCCCTTTGCTGGTCTGTAATTCCCTGCTTCCCCTTTGAATAGGCTGGCACTGTATTTGCCCTTTTCCAGTCCTAGGGAATCCCTTCGGTCTTCCCTGGCTTTTCACAGAGAATCGCCAACGGCTCAGGCACCTCCTCGGTCAGCGCCTGGCGTACTCGAAGCTGTATTTCATCAGGCCCTGGGCGACGAGCCCTAAAGCAGGGGAGTTCTGGGGGACAGCAGGGACAATCCAGTCCATGTGGAGAGAGACCGCTCCGCATTCAGGCAGATGCCGGCCTTCAGCCCTTGCTAGCCAGTGACCTCGGAACGGCCCCTTTCAGCTGCCCAGGACAGAGGACCCCTGGCAACCCGAACTCATCCTTAAGAATCCACCTCTTCCGTTAACTCCAATGACCAGGCCTGTCGACAAGGGGAGGGGGCGCCAAGCGGGCAGTTGCCCTGGGGCCCAGTCATTCAAAGGCAGTGACAGCAGCTAGCCCCACCCCTTCCACCCACAGCCCCGCCCTCTTCCGGGGCACTAAGCCGGCCTCCTCCACATCTTGCTCGGAGGGTGGGGGGGGCAGGATGGCTGTCGGCACCATTGCTCACGAGTCACGGCCTTCGCACCGTCTCTGTGGTTAGAGCAAGGATCCCTCCGGGCAGCTGTGCACACGCCAGTCACACCCAGCCAGCCGCCAACCCAGGAAAGCAGCTCTTGCCAAACAGGTGGAGTTCAGCTCTCAGTAAAGCAGAGAGAACATGCTTTTCCCAGCCCTCCTCCCCGGATGGAGGAACCTGTCGGGCTGGCAGGCCCCAGCTTATGCTGCGATTTGGCAGAGCAGGGTCAGGAAGGAGACACGCAGTCCCAAGGCACGGTGCTCCTTGCACAGCCTCCTCACCTCAGCAGACAGCGCATGGAGGACACGAGCCTATGGCTCCTAGGGAACGAGTGGTTAGAGGCAGCTCGGCTTTCCGGGGAACAGTGCAGGGAGGATGCCTTGGGAGCATCAGATTCTGTTCCCACAGCTCATGGGCTTGAGTCAATCTCAGCCTGGGAAGCTGGTTGCTTCCCCTTTTAGTGTGCGTGTGACCATCGCCAGAGCCCTGCAGAGACACTCAGGCTACGTCTACACTGGCATGATTTTCCAGAAATGCTTTTAACGGAAAAGTTTTCTGTTAAAAGCATTTCCGGAAAAGCACGTCTAGATTGCCAGGATGCTTTTCCGGAAAAACACTTTTTGCGGAAAAGCGTCCGTGGCCAATCTAGATGCGCTTTCCCACAAAAAAGCCCCGATCGCCATTTTCACCATCGGGGCTTTTTTGCAGAAAACAGAACTATGCTGTCTACACTGGCCCTTTCGGGCAAAAGTCTTTCGGAAAAAGACTTTTGCCCGAATGGGAGCAGCATAGTTTTTCCAGAAAAGCACTGATGATTTTACATTAGGTCGTCAGTGCTTTTCCGGAAATTCAAGCGGCCAGTGTAGACACAGCCAATCTGTATCCACATCTGCAGATGTCAAGGCAGATATCCACTGCTCCCTTTTGCAGATGCGGCTACCCACAGATATAAAGTGGTATCTGCAGATTTGCAGGGCGCTAAACACAGCCCCTAGGAGCCAAAGACATGGATCAGAACCTTATTGCACTCGGCACTGCACAAAGCCAGGACAAAAAGACAACCTCTGCCCCAAGAGGCTTACAAACCAATGCATGATACAGACAGACAGGGGCGTACAAGGAAACACCGAGATGGCACAGGCCAGCATGGTCTCAGCACATGTGCCTGTTTCCAGTGGGTCTCCCAGCAAAGGAGGGACTGCCTCCTTGTTAGAAGGGGTTTTCCTTGAGGACGTAGTCTGGCTGGTTGTTGCAGCTGTTCTCTTCCTGCCAGTTCATGCTGCATGACTTAGGAGGAGAGGCTGAGGGATTTGGGCTTGTTTAGTCTGCAAAAGAGAAGAGTGAGGGGGGATTTGAGAGCAGCCTTCAACTCCCTGAAGGGAGGTTCCAAAGAGGATGGAGAGAGGCTGTTCTCAGTGGTGGCAGATGGCAGAACGAGGAGCGATGGTCTCAAGATGCAGGGGGGAGGCTTAAGTTAGACATTAGGAAAAACTATTTCCTTAGGAGGGGGGTGAAACACTGGGATGGGTTCCCTGGGGAGGGGTTGGAATCTCCATCCCTAGAGATTTTTAAGTCCCAGCTTGACAAAGCCCTGGCTGGGATGATTGAGTTGGGTTGGTCCTGCTTTGGGCAGGGGGTTGGACTTGATGACTCCTGAGGTTTCTGCCAGCCCTGGGATTAGCAATGAAGGTTGGTTCCATGGGGGAGGCTTTGGACTGAGATTCCTGGCCACACCGGTGAGCCCACTGCTTGTCCATCCTCCTGGCAGCCAGCACGGAGGTACCAGCTCAGGGTTAACCAGGCACAGAACAAACAAGAGATCACATCACAAAACCTGCCCTCTAAGTAGCTGTGCACGTAGATGAGGATTGCCAAAGCTTTCCCCATCCTGCAGCAACAGCTTCGTCTCCTGGGTATTAACTGTTATTAAGACTCCCAATGGGGTGGTGCACAAAGATGATTAAAGACAAAGGGAGAGGCAGGGATGGAATCGAGTCTGGCAGGTAAGGAATGTAGCTCCCCAACCCCTGCTCTGGGTCTTTTCCAGTCAGTGTCCTGCTCTTCTTTGGGACACGATGCTTCTAGCCATAGTGCTGCCAACCCCCAGTGCTGGGGGAAAACAAAACAAAACAAACAAAAAAAAAAACCACCCCTCATGAAAATTATAAGATTCAAATAAAATACAGGTGGGGCTCAGCATTCCCTGTAAACTGGGCGTTTGGGAAGCCACCCAGGAGAGATTCAAATGCCACCCAGCTGATTTTCAGAGCGCCCATAGCGACCATAGCCAGCTGCATGTGTTTCTACAGGTGGTGCACATTCACACATACCTCGGTGCACATAAAATTTATTATGCACATGGATGAAAAAAAAATTAGAGGGACTGTTGGTAGGGCTCTTATTTGTTAATACCTGGTCTGTGAGCTGTTAGGGATGTTCATGAAAAAAGTTCTCATGAAATTCTCAATGAGACTCTGGGAGCTCATGCTTTAAAGGGCGGTGGGGGGCAGGGGAGAAACCCACAAAGAAACCCACCAAAATAAATTAAAAAAAAAAAGGCAGAAACACTGATGGCAGGTTTCAGAAGCATTGATGTATTCACACGCATACAAGCAAGGAGATTGGGTGTAGACTGACCTGTCCAAAAGTAAGTGTGCCCCCAAAAAAAATGCAGCTTTGGGGCAATCAAAATTATTTGCCAATCTAGGACAAATTCAGTAAATAGTTTTTTTTCCAAATTAAAAAAAGTCAGAAGTTCCTTTCAGCATTTTCTGAATGAACCATATTGTTTTAAAATAAACCAGGTTGCTTGGAATTGTTTAGACATTTGTTTGGTTTTGATTTTTTTTTTTTAAAGACATGGGGGTCCTTTCAAATTGATATTTTCTGAGCAAAATGCCACTTCAAAACCAGCCTTTTGAAAGGTTTCCTTCTCCCCAAAGAAACGAGGGTGTTTTTTCAGTTGCTTTGTTTCAGCAAGACCAAAACACCAAGGCAACAGTTTCCTTTCAGTTTGGAACTAAAAGGGTTTCAGGGGAGATCTCTTGGCTGGGGGACTGAACCCACAAACCGGCGATTCCCTCGGCTCTCACTGGGTGCATTCTGCAGTGGCGGCGGCTGGAGCCCCTCCGTTTGGCTGTCCTGTCGGGCCCAGTCTGCTCCTGGCCTCGCAGAGTCTGCTCCACTAAGCAACCCTCTGCATTTACAGCACGGGTGGGGAACCTAACGCCCCGGGGTGGGATGTGGCCCCTGACTTGCCTGGCTCGGGGCTCCCCCAGGGCTGGGACACACAATAGCTACTAGCCAGGGCCCCCCTGAAGCTCTGGGGCGCAAGGGGAATCTTTCTCCTTCACAGTCAGGGGCTGCCTCAGGGAAGGGGTTTCCCCCCCTTCTCACTTGTATATGGCCCTCGATTGATTTTCCTGTGAGTTGGTGCCCCCCCCCCACCCTGACTCAGTGGTGCATCCTGCCCCCCTCCCTCTGAACCCTGAAGACATCCCGAGCGCTGAGTAGATCGTACGAATCCGTGACACCCGGGGGCCATTCTCTGAGCTAGCTACAAAACAGTCCGTCTATAGGCGGGAAGTTATACAGGCCTGTGGTGCCCACGATCCACCAATATTCAGAAACGTGGGCCCAGCTTTTATTTCAGAGCCGCCCCGTCCACAGGATGCACCAGGGCTACCATCCCAGGCCCTGCACTTCAGGGGCCGCAGGGCCCTAGACGGCCTGAAGGGCTAGTGGGAGGTACGGTGCTGGCAGCAGTGCGTGACCCAGCCCCAACCTGCCCCGCTCCACCCCTTCCCCCAAGTCCCTGCCTCTTCCCACCACTGCTCCACCCTTTCCCCCAATGTTCTGCCCCCCGCCCTGCCTCCTTCTGGCTTCTGTCCCCTCCCCCAAGGGAGGCTGGGGGTCGGTGGGGCAGAGTGGAACGTGGTAGGCTGGAGCCAGGTCACTCTGCTGCTGGCATCAGCCCTCCCCCCAACCCTCTCTCCCTGAAGCACAGGGCCCTCCCCAAAGTGCGGGACCCAGGGCGGTTGCCCCCATCCGTCCTACAGATGGGACGTCTCTGCTTGGACCGGTTCTGGACACCACCAGGCCTGGCCTCCAGGAGACCATCTGCTTCCCGACTGTGCAACTGCCAGGTAGCTCAGGGGAAAGGAAACCCAAAAGCACCTCAAACCCTGGGCATTGCTTGCCCCCTTCTGCGTGTCACGCCACCGAGCTGCCTGAGGGGAGTGAACAACTGCAGCACAGAGAGCTATGAGGAAGCCATGGTCCGGAGATGCTGAACCCTCTCTGAGGGAGCGGTTGTATTTCTAGAGAGGGAATACATGAGCCAGAGGCGCTAACATCCCCTAGGAACTGCCCAACGTTAGACAAGGCTTGGGGTTTGGTACTAGGGATGTCAAAAAGGTTACCCATGTAACCAATCAAAATTCTATTGGTTACACGGGTAAGAGGGACCCGGCTGTTGCGGACCAGGGTCTGTCCCAGCCAGGCTGGGTGCCGGTTTGAGAGACAGAGACTTAGGCCTGCTTAAAACCATGGGAAACACACCATTAAAATCCTTTCAGCCCTTTATTAAAGAAAGAAAAACAAATAGGTAAAGCACCTGAGATGAACGGTACAAAGCTTTCATCTTAACAGCATCCCTTGGTTAGAAATGACATCTCCTGGCCAGCAAAATCCCTCCTCCAGGAGCAGTCAGGGCCCGAGGGTGCCGCACCAGGCAGGTGCAACCTGTACCAAAACTGCTCCCTTCAAATAGTTCAGCAAACAGCTGCCAGATGTGTAATGACCCCTCCCCCGCAAAAAAAGGTGCCTGTGGAGACTGAACCCCACATATGGCGCTCTAAGACAGGTCTCTGCCACAGGAGCTCACGGAGCAACTCCACTACGTGAGAGCAGTAGAAGGCTTTTATCCGCTCTGGATCAGGCACTGGGAGGAAGACAACCCACTTAGCCAGCCTGTGACGATGCTAACAACTTCTAATCTTCTTTGACCTGGCTTTGAAACAGGGACTGCCAAGCTGTCTGGAGAAGCTGCGGAGCAGGAGGGCTAATTCCGGCAGTCTGTTAATCAGGGCACGCAGCAGGAACTGGCAGGGAGTGCTATACGTAGATGTCACCAAGCAAGTGTGAACTCCTCCGGCATTAAACAGCTTTGTCAGAGTCACAGCGAGTCCTCTTGGGCACTGCTTTCTATCTTGATCCCTTACACCTCCCCCGAAAAAAAACCCACAACAATATTCAATTCTAAAACACCAATTATTTAGCCCAGGGGTGGGGAACTTCTGAGCTTGCCTGGATTCGGCCCCCCAGCCTCAGGGCCTGCCCCCTCCCCCAGCACTGGGAAGTCTGCAGTGGTGCTCTAACCCCCCCGCCCCGCCCCCCCATTCGCTGGAGCACACAAAATCTATTAGTCTGGCCCCCCCGCCCCGGCTCTGGTGTGGGAACGGAATGTGGGGAGTGTCTGTCTCCCCCTTAGTCAGGGACCCTGTCATTTGCTTCTCACTTGTGTGCAGCACCCCCCAGCTGATTCTTCTGTGGGTCAGTGGCCCCCGACCCGAAAAGGTTCCCCACCTCTGATTTACCCCAAATCAGCTGCACCTTAGTCGCTACTGCAAAGGCAACACTGGTAGCCAATCCCATACCGAACAACGTGACGATCTATTAATTAAGAAAGACACACGAGTCCTTTAACCCTGTAACTACGACAAACATCCACCGACCAGCGAGCGCCTGAGATCTGAAAAGGTGATGGAAGCTACAGGCTGCCCATAAAAGCTACCAGACCCCTGGGCAAGGTGGGGGAGCAGGCTCCGTCCCTCAGAAGGGGCAGGGCTGGGGCTAACCTCCCCCAACCTGCCCTTCGGTGTGGCCTGATCCATGCCACGTGGAGCTGGCCCACAGGTGGCCGCTGGATGGGGCACGCAGCACATACAGACCACCGCTGCTACTGCAGTTTAAAAGCGGCAGGGAGCCACGGGAGGCCACGGGCTCCCCCTCCCCCCCCCCCCCCACTGCTGCACCACTACGGATTTAAACTGCCCCAGTGGCAGGGAACTGCCAGCCGCCACCTTCGTTGCTATGGGAGCCCTTTTAAGTCACCTAGGAGCAATTGCCCCATTCCCCCACCCCCGGGTCAGAAGCCCTGGCAAGCTGCTGTAAAATGCAAGCTCCGTAAGTCCTCCAAGGCTAACCTAGAACTGGGTATCCCTCGCTCGTTGCCCCCTCTGAATCCAAACGCCATAAAGCCCCAGTTTCTTCCTGCTGGGGATTTTTATTCCCTTCCCAGAATTCCAGCCGGTGGGATGGTTACTTGCAGGTCTCCACTTCACGGGGGCAGAAATGCACAAAATCTGGTCTCCTTGGATGTCGCACAATGGTTTGTCTAGTGGCCACGGGCCGTCTGCGGCTGGGCAGGAGAGAACGCCGCCCGGGGCAAAGCAGGGAACGCCCCTCCCCGACTTGGGGGTTTCTGGTTCCAGAGCAGACCGTGCGGTACGGCTGTTAGAAGCGAGAGTAGCGCAGGGCGCAACTGACAAGTGCTGCATTGAGTCGAACCCGTCTGCGTCGCTCCGCTAACCCTGAACCACATCAACGCAGAGATGGGCCAGGCCCGGCTTCCGCGGGGCGTCTGTTAGTGTTGAGGTAAGGCCCAAGGGCCTTCGACTGAGCTGGCACCTGGCAGCTGTATCCATCCCTGGAGCCAGGCAGAAGCAGAGCGCTGGCCTTAGAGCACTGCATGAGGCGGGGATTCTGGGGGGGCCCTCGGTTGGGAGCAAATAGCAGCAAGAAGTTGCCCCGGGCACTTAGCTGTTCCGCTTCTGGCTTCCCGCCAGGCAATGGAAGTTTAGACTTGAGATTAGATGAAGGTTTCTAACCATTAGAGGAGTGAGGTTCTGGAACGGCCTTCCAAGGGAAGTGGTGGGGGCAAAAGATCTATCTGGCTTCAAGATTAAACTAGATGGGTTTATGAAGGGCATGGTTTGATGAGATAACATGATCTTGGTAACTAATTGACCATTCCTTATCAGTGGGAAATAGGTCAATGGAGGGATGATAGGAGTTACTATAGAGAACTTTCTGGGTGTCTGGCTGGTGAGTCTTGCCCACATGCTCGGGGTTTAGCTGATCGCCATATTTGGGGTCGGGAAGGAATTTTCCTCCAGAGTAGATTGGCAGAGGACCTGGAGGTTTTTCGCCTTCCTCTGTAGCGTGGGGCGCAGATCACAGCGGGAGGATTCTCTGCATCGTGGGGTCTTCAAAGTATTTGAAGGCTTCAATATCTGAGAGATAGGTGAGAGGATTATTCTAGGAGGGGTGGGTGAGATTCTGTGGCCTGCACTGTGCAGGGGGTCAGACTAGATGATCATAATGGTCCCTTCTGACCTTAACGTCTAAGTCTATGAGTCTATGAACGAGAGCTGCCAGAGGCTTTTCCTTCATCTCTGGGGTACCCCAGGTCACCTGCTCCCTGCCAACAAGCAAGCACCCCCGAAGCGATTCCACGTCGGTCTGTTTCCCTTGGGCCGGAGACAAACGCAGCTGCCTCGCACAGGGACTCTGCAGCCCAAGCGCAAGCTGGCATTGGGCTGCAGATGCGGCTACAGATGTTCAGAGCGCTGGGGAGAAAAGGGAGGGACACCAAAGGGCAGCCGAGAATGACAGGCCAGTCTCGTTCCTGGGAGCTGACCCTGGCACGCCGCCCTCTGATCTCACCCCATTCTCCTTCCCTCCAGCACCGGTACCAAACCGGGGACGCGTCCCCTTTCCTTCCCCGCCCCAGAAGCCCGTAATAAAAGATGGTGCTGCTAGAGATGCTGCGGACTCAGGTTAGTTAAGTATTTGTATTACAGTAGCAGCAGAGGCCCCAGTCTGGGATCGGCGCCCCGTTGTGCAAGGTGCTGTACATACATATACTAAGAGAGCCCCCTGATGTACAATCCAAGGTGATGGTAAAGAGCTCCCTGGAAGAAGCTGCTTCCCTGTGTCAGCTGCACAGCTGCCTCCACCCCCTGGGACCGTACCTGCAGGAGGGGCCCACGAGTTCCCCGTGCAATGCCTGACTGCGCCTCCCGTCTGCTGAGCAAGTCACTTAACCATCCTGCCTCTGAACTTTCTCCTGCATCCCTGGTGGGTCAGTAAATTAACCCCGTGAATTTCCCTGCTCCAGACAGAGCGGGGAGCTTGGAGAAGGAAGCTGCATTACAGGAAACTGTTGCCAGTCGCAGCCCCCACAGTGAGTTCCCAGCTCCCACCACCTGCCTCTGCTCCCCCCCCCCCCACACACACACACAGGGACAGGAGATCCCTTCCAATACACGGAACCACCACCAGCAATTCTGCCAATTGCAAGGGTCTCCTGTACATCCCAGAGAACTGGAGCAAAGTCTCCCCTCCCTGAACCTCGGCCTCCGCACCACTGCTGCAACCAAGGAGAGAAGCCAAGCACTCCGGGCAGCCAAAAACCATCAGAATTCTGCAGCCAAGCAGTTCCTCCCCACACAGCATCCCAGCCGGGATAGAGCATCAAGAGCCTACTGATTTCAGGGCAGCCATGCCACCTTGCACCTGTGCAGGATCTGCTCGTTGACACACACACACACACACACACACCCCCCAGCAGAAGTTGCCCCTTACCACGTCCATGTAGCAGTTCACAGGCTGATCTGTGGGTACTCAAGAGCCAAACCCAGACTGGCAGATGCTTTTGAATAGACCCTGACATCTTTTTAAGAAATTATTAGTAGCATTCTTTTGATGAGGATTATTTTTGCTGCACCGTGCCTGAACCTCAGCCATGAAATCTGACAAAAATAATTGACCATCCCCTGCCCTAGCATATGATTTTCTAACACACCGCATCATATTTCCTGCTGAGTTCATTCCGAGTTACTTTGGCCATCACGGTGCCCCCTGCCTTCCCCCAGGGACTCACATGGTCCAGGATCCATTTCAAGCTGATGCCAGTACAGATCCCAGAGATTAAAAGCGATGGGAGGAAGTTGAGCAGCTCAGTGAACCGCCCGCGCCTAACACTCACGTTTCTTACCCACGTATGTCAAGAGAGATTTCTGTGCCCAGCACATAGACAGTGCTAGTGTGCAGCTGTGAGGACAGCCGGAGGGTTCTCTGTTGGGACATGACCGTATCCTTCCTTGTGCTGCTCTGCTTCCAACAGCTGAGCCAGCATGATCAGATTAAAAGGCATGGACAAAGCGTCCCACCCTTTGCTCTCCACTATTGGATGTGATTAGCTGGAGGCAGATGTAATCCCACCTCCAGGATCTCTGCTTGGGGATTGGAGGGGCAGGTTGTGAAACAAGCAGAATGCGGCTTGCTGCAATCAGCTGTTTAAAGGTCAGCACTTAGTCCCAGCTGAGAGAATGGGAGGCAAGAGAAACGTTATCTTGGGGAAAACAATGATCTAAGGGGCTGCTTCTGTCCTGCGTCTTTTCTCCCCGGCCTGCTAGTCCATGTTCTGCAGGGTTCTTTTACATGCCTGCACACCAAGGAAACTAGCTGCGAAGAGCCAGTGTCTTCACATATTTAGCATGATGCTGGAACAAACTTGATCATGCATTGTCAGGGAGCTTACTGGGGGCTGTCTGCGCACACTTGCACGGCTACGATGTTGTTGGTATAGCTTTACAGGCAGTAACACGCAGGTGGCATGTATAGCAGTGGCTCCACGCACTACCCCTCTTCCACAACAGGCCCCGACCCCATAGCCCCCACTGGCCACAGTTCTCCATCACTGATCAATGGGAGCTGCAGGAGCAGCGTCTGAAGGCAAGGACAGTGCATGTGTAAGGGGACTGTTACCCCTTACTAAAACTCTGTGGGAGTTTTTTGGTTTACCAGCTTCAGAAGGGGAAGGGTTCATGAGACTGACAGACCCCAGAGACAATGGAAAGCAGTCAACACTCCAGCTCAGCCTGACTGACAGGTTGTAAGTGGGGATTGTTCTGGCTCTCTCTGAGCAAACAGGGAGCTGAAAGAGCAGAGCCAGCTGTGTGCAGAAGAGGTCCTGCAAAGACAGAGCTGAAAGAGGAGTACAAGAAGAAGTCCTGCAGCGACAGAACCAGACACAGACAGGCCAAGCAGTGCAGACCCTGTGTTGAGCAGCAGACTGGCAGTGCTCAGAGAGCCAGAAGGAACAGAGAAGCAACACAAGGAGCTGGAACTGGCCAAGCAGCACAGCCTGCAGCTGGATGTGGTGAGCTACTGGGACCTGCAAAGTGTGGGGAAAGGCTCTGGACTGGGAGAGGGGTCTGGCCACTTAGAGACTGAGGCTGTGTGGTCACTACCAGTGCAAGCGTGTCCAGCCTGCAGCCCCTTGCAGCACATCCAGGGCTTCTAAGGAAGAGACTGTGAACTGTCCTTACACTCTGCAGACTGCTGTGTTGATGTCCCTGTGCTACAGAGCAGGGCTGTGTGTTCCCATTTAACCATTCTCATTGTTTCTTATTCTACTCTCTTTAATCAGTTGATGTTTAATAAATTGTATTTGCTTTGAACCTTATGAAGTGATCACTGGGCCAAGAAGGCCTGCAGTGTAAAGAGAGCACCTCGGAGTGGGGACACCCTAACTCCTGCCCCTAGTGACTACAAGGTCGGGGATTAAGCCCCAGGAAACCTGGGCCCAGCCTTGTTGGGGTTTCAAGGGCTCTGCTACTCAGGAGAGTGAAGGGGGAGCCCTCAAGATCAGGGAGCCGTGGGGTAAAGGAAGTGGGAGCAGGGACTCAGATCCTTTCGCTGGTTCATTTCACCGGGGTGGTATAGAAGCCAGGAAAGTTCCCCACAATAGCGGGATCATTCCCCCGCTTACACATGGAGACCCCCTGTGCTGACCCTCCCGGGGGCTTCAGGGACATGCCAGCCACCTCCAGGACCACAACTACCATCAGGTGCCTTGGCCTTGCACCACTCCTGAAAGCAGCTAGCATGTACAGCAAAGGCTCGATGTGCTGTCTCTCATCTCCAGACACCAACCCCTACAGCCTCCACTGGCCTTTACATCTTCCAGCATTAACTCATCCCCCAGCCTCCTAAGAAGTAGTTGAGGAAATGCGATTGTCCCTATTTTACAGATGGAGAAATTGAGGCTGAGGCCTAAATTTTCACAAGTGCCTGCTCAGTCTGAGCCACTTGATTTCAAGAGGTTGTGGGCCCAGACTCCACCCACGATTAGGCTGCCAGTTGTTCCTCATCTCTTGTGCACCTGAGATCTCAGATTTAGGCGGGTGTTCGGGGGGCTTGGCTTTTCTTGCCTTCTCTTCATTAAATTGTTAGGCTGTGTAGAGACTGCATCCCTTTTCCGTAATAGGGATGCAAATTAGACACATCGCAATTGCAAATGACGCAGGGATTTAACCCCCTACCGCTTCATTTGCATAAACATGGCAGCAACTTTTTTCCGGCTCGGAGCTTTCCTGGAAAAAAGTGCCAGTCTAGATGCGGATCTTTTGGAAAATAAAGCCTTTTCCAAAAGATCCCTTATTCCTCTTAAAATAAGGAATAAGGGATCTTTCGGAAAAAGCTTTATTTTCCGAAAGATCCCCATCTAGACTGGTGCTTTTTTCCAGCAAAGCTCTGAGCCGGAAAAAAGCAGCAGCCATGTTTATGCAAATGAAGCGGGGGGGGGGGGATTTAAATCCCCGCTTCATTTGCAATTGCGATGTGTCTAATTTGCATCCCTTTTATGGAAAAGGGATGCAGTGTAGACAAAGCCTTACTGCTTCAGGATAGGAGACGTATCTCCTCTGCATTCGTAAAGATCCAGATTGGCGTAGTGGGGGGGCTGTCTGCTCTGTGACCCGGGGTCCCCCTGTGGCATAGTGGGGGGGCTGTCTGCTCTGTGACCCCGGGTCTCCCTGTGATGTAGTGTGTGGGGGGGGGGGGGGAGCTGTCTGCTCTGTGACCCCGGGTCTCCCTGTGACGTAGTGGGGGGGGGCTGTCTGCTCTGTGACCCCGGGTCCCCTTGTGGCGTAGTGGGGGGGCTGTCTGCTCTGTGACCCCGGGTCCCCCTGTGGCGTAGTGGGGGGGCTGTCTGCTCTGTGACCCCGGGTCCCCCTGTGGCGTAGTGGGGGGGCTGTCTGCTCTGTGACCCGGGGTCCCCCTGTGGCATAGTGGGGGGGCTGTCTGCTCTGTGACCCCGGGTCTCCCTGTGATGTAGTGGGGGGTGGGGCTGTCTGCTCTGTGACCCCGGGTCTCCCTGTGATGTAGTGGGGGGGGGGGCTGTCTGCTCTGTGACCCCGGGTCTCCCTGTGACGTAGTGGGGGGGGGCTGTCTGCTCTGTGACCCCGGGTCTCCCTGTGACGTAGTGGGGGGGCTGTCTGCTCTGTGACCCCGGGTCCCCCTGTGGCATAGTGGGGGGGCTGTCTGCTCTGTGACCCCGGGTCCCCCTGTGGCATAGTGGGGGGGCTGTCTGCTCTGTGACCCCGGGTCCCCCTGTGGCATAGTGGGGGGGCTGTCTGCTCTGTGACCCCGGGTCCCCCTGTGGCATAGTGGGGGGGGCTGTCTGCTCTGTGACCCGGGGTCCCCCTGTGCTGTGATGGAAGATTCTCACTGACTCTCCCAAATGTCTATTAACCCAGACACCCAGACTTAGCGTCCCAGGGGGAGAGATAAAGGGAGGAAGGCGGAGACCAGCACCTGGCTGGGGGCAGGGCTGGAAGAGAGTTTTAGTTTGGCTACGTCTACACTGGCCCCTTTTCCGGAAGGGGCATGTTAATTTCAGAGATCGCAATAGGGAAATCCGCGGGGGATTTAAATATCCCCCGCGGCATTTAAATAAAAATGTCCGCCGCTTTTTTCCGGCTTTTAGAAAAGCCGGAAAAGAGTGTCTACACTGGCCCCGATCCTCCGGAAAAAGCGCCCTTTTCCGGAGGATCTTATTCCTACTTCGAAGGGCGCTTTTTCCGGTGTAGACGAGCCCCCCCCCGTCTGGAATCATGGAGGAAGCAGCCTAAGCAAAGGGCCCAGTCTGCGCCATCTCAAGGGGGGCTGAGGCATCCTAGGCCTGGCCCTGTAACCGGATTACATCTATGCCGTGCTTTACCCTGGAGAAGCAATAAAACTCCCTCTATTCTACTGGCTGGCGGAGTCTGTGTGTGCCACTACAGGGGTGCAGGAGTCGGGGGAACCCCAGCGTGCCATCACACCAGGTTTATGTCCGATACTATCTGTACATAGAGGGATGCTGCAATGTCTCCCCTATGGTGCTTTGGGAGGGCAAACTGTGTGAATGAATTTGTAATTTTATTGCTGGGGCGTGGCCTTGTCCAAAGCGATTGCCTCACAGTCGTGGTTGATCTTTGGCAAAATAATACCAGCTGCAATTAATTAAGGCTGGCTTCATGGCTGCTGCTGAGTTCAAATCAGACCCTTGGCTGGCATAGGATTTTATAGCCACTGCGTTTGGGAGGCAGAGGGCTGAGCACGAGCAGGGGAGGGAGTATGCCTTTAGGATAAAGTTTTCAAAGGCGCCAAAGCGTCTTTGGCTCCTACGTGCCCAAGACAATTTTGAAAATAGGGCCTAAGTCTTGTTGCAGGTGAATGGGACTCAGGCTGGTGCCTACACAGCATCGAGGCTCTGGCCCACTTGCATAGTCACTTTTGAAAATAGGACTTGGGCGCTTCTGAAAATCGTGCCTATCGCGTGGTTCAGGCTCAGCTCTGATCCACCTTCTTCCGGCTCAGCCAGTTTGTCAAGGGTCTTTCAGACAAGACAAGAGGTAGAGCTGGGTAAAACAAAGCTGCTGCACTCAGCCCCCCTCGCACGCTCCTTGCTCCTGCCCTGGTCCCCCCATACCCAACCCCTGCCTGAACTCCTGCACCACCCTTCACTCCCACCTTGCTCTGGGCTACAGAGGGGTCAGTAACATCACCTTACTGGTCTGGGAGAACCTCCAAAGTGTCCCAGCAATAGCCCACTCCTGCTACCTGCTGATGGCAACTGTGGGGCCTTGAGTTCAAATCCTGTGGCTAGTTTGTGCTGTGTATAGAGAAGGTGCAGACACACTTGAAGCAAGTTATCAAGGAATAAATTAACTCTCACCAACTGTTTACAACAATCAACGTGACAGAATACAATTGGAAATACAAGACATTTGGAGAAAGCCCAGGAAGTGAGTTGAAATGCCCATGTTCCGTGTCGCTCTTCTGCAACACCAAAGGAGAAGTAATGAGATTTTTATGACCGTTAAAAATCACTGCTAGCCAGGGAAGTTAGGGGGAAAGATGTGCTCTCCTTGGCTCTCGGGAGCAATAGTTTTAAACTATGTTCAGCCCTGGATCCTAGGAAGAATGGGAAGGACTTTACAGACAGGCACATAGAGAGCAAATGACTTGCCCAAGATCAAACAGCAGCTCACGAGCAGAGCTAGAAATAAGAGACATGACTCCCAAGTCCCTGCCCACCTCCTTAAAAGGGGCCCAAAATACTGGGATGTCAGTAGGTTGCCCCTGCTTCAGAGGGGCCTTAGGGGTGCAAGAGAGACCGGGCATATGGCTAAAATACTAAGCTCTGAATCAGGATCCACTGAAAGTTCTGAATTTTGGGGCAGATCTCCAAATGCCAAGTAACACTTGAGCCCTGCAGCTGTTCATTATGTTCCCCTGTGGCTGTGTTAACACATCTGTAACGAACACCTGTGCTCTAATTGCAGCAGCAGGAGCACACGGGTTACAGCAGAGAAGGACCGGCATGTGAGAGTTTCCAGCTTAGGGTGCAGGGCTTCTTAGAGTCCAGGGCTTCCTGGGATGGTGTTCTCTTTATTTACAAATCTTATGAAATGACCAGATTCCAGGGTCCTTTATCCAGAGTTCGTTAGCATCAATTTGGTCCCGTGTCCCTTTGTTTGGCAAAAGGCCAGCGCCGGTCGTGAGGGTTTCGCGCCCTCCGTTCAGGGGATCATGTTCCACCACTTGAAGGAGAAGGGTTTTCTGCGGACGTTGGTGCCGCAGTGGATCTCCCCCAGCAGGGCGTGGTAGGAGAAAAAGTCATCGATGAAGGTGCAGGTCAGGCCCAGCGGCTCCAGCAGGGAGCGGACGTTCTCTTCCAGGCAGCAGCGCCCGTCGATGATCGGCCCAAACGGCTTTGGGATGCCCAGATGTTTCCCCAGGACGATCATGTTCACCTGCACCCAGGAGAAAAGAGAGAGAGGCACGGTGGGATATCTAGCAACCAGACAGCTCCTCTGTGTTTTACATGTAACCACCCTTATGCCCTATCCTCTTAGCTAGAGATGGGCTATATTATTCAACCAACACTTTTTTTTAAAACCATAAAATGCAGATTCAGTGACACTGGAATGTTTTGTGAACCTGAGTTGATTTTACAAAACTTTTCAGTTTGCCTTTTTCTCTAGGACAGTTTTTCATTTTGAAAACAACTGTTTGCCCTGAAAGTTCCTTTACTTCTATGTTTGAGTTGTTTTTCAACAGTTAAAAAATGATCTGAATCAAACTGAAACATTTTGAGTGGAACAGCATGTTTCCTCGGCCCCCTCAAACTTTTTTTATTTTACTCTTTGCCGAAAACATCGTTTGGCTACGTCTACACTGGCATGATTTTGCGCAAGAGATGTGCTTTTGTGCAAAAGCATCCGTGCCAGTGTAGACGCGCTCTTGCGCAAGAAAGCTCCGATGGCCATTTTAGCCATCGGGCTTTCTTGCTCAAGAAGTTAACGTTGCCTGTCTACACTGGCCTCTTGCACAAGAATAGTTGCGCAAGAGGGCTTATCCCTGACCGGGAGTGTCAGAGTATTTGTGCAAGAAGCACTGATTTTATACATTAGAACGTCAGTGAACTTGCGCAAATACTCGTGGCCAGTGTAGACAGGTGGCAAGATTTTGCGCAAAATCTTGCCCATGTAGACACAGCACATGAGTTTTCTTTTCAGTCCAACCCCAGACAGTTTTCCCCAACTTTTCTAAATCTCTGCAGAACCAAAAACTCTTTCGTTTGCTCAGCTCGACACGCGACGGTCCTGCATGTCATTGGCCAGGTCTTGCCTCCTGTTTGAGACCCACTCTTTGAGAGCAGGTCCTGGGGGCGGAAAGGGAGTCCAGGAGCGAGAGTCCAGGATGGAAAGAGAAAGGCAGAGGAGGGAATTAGGGAAGATAAAGACTGAAAGCTTGGCTGGGGAAACAAAGCGAGCAATAGGCGTCCGATGGGCAATGCAGAGGATGGCGCAAAAAAGAGAAGCAACTGCTTGAGCAGGGCTCGTCCCTCACCATGTCTGGGAAAAAAGCATCCGCCTCGGAACCATTCAACTGGAACAGCTGAGGGATATCAACGATGTCTTGTTCAGTCAGGCCCAGCTCCTGCTTAAGGGTCTGTCGATTCAAGTCAATGCAGCTCTGGGGAAAGGAAGGGTTGGAGAGGAGGGAGGTGACTGCAGGCCTGTTGGGGCTGTGGAGTGGAAGGGCTGTATTTCTCCCGCTAGCCAGTTGCAGAGACAAAGGCAACGTTAACCCTAGAGTCTGTATGAGGGGGAGAGTTATTGGGCTAAGTGGTCGCTAAGCTGTCAATCGGGATCCACTGGTAGATCTTGGAACCTCTGACAGGGGATCCTGACTGGTTTGGCTGGGAAGCTATCAAGAGCTGATACTTCAGTTGCCCCTTCCCCACACTGTCATGCTGCTCCTGCCCTCGAGCTGCCTTTCCCCCCCCCCCCCCCCAGCTGTGCAGGATGTGGGAGGAAGAAGAGAGGGGGACACTCTCTTTAGTTCCCTAAATAGAAGAACTAGAGGACACCAAATGAAATTAATGGGTAGCAGGTTTAAAACTAATAAAAGAAAGTTCTTCACACAGCGTGTAGTCAACCTGTGGAACTCCTTGCCAGAGGAGGCTGTGAAGGCTAGGACTATAATAGAGTTTAAAGAGAAGCTAGATAATTTCATGGAGGTTAGGTCCATAAAAGGCTATTAGCCAGGGGATAAAATGGTGTCCTTGGCCTCTGTTTGTCAGAGGCTGGAGAGAGATGGCAGGAGACAAATCGCTTGATCGTTGTCTTCGGTCCACCCTCTCTGGGGCACCTGGTGCTGGCCACTGTCGGCAGACAGGATACTGGGCTAGAAGGGCCTTTGGTCTGACCCAGTACGGCCGTTCTTATGTTCTTATTCTCTTCCCCACTCCTACCTGCGCGTAGTTATTGTCGCTCCTCAGGGTCTCATCATCCAGCATGTCGTCTATTGTTACGGTCTCCACGGTCTCCAGCCCTGGGAGGGAAGAGAGAGAATCACCGGGCGGCCTCTGAGAGGGACCAGGGCGTCCTCACTGGGCCACTCACCTGCAAACTGGGCTGCTTGGCCATGACCTTCTCTTTGTTTCTTCTTGAACAGCTTGTAGCAGGCGTCTGGGCTGGCCAAGAGCAGCCGGAAACCCTGAACAGAGAGAGTCAGTCAGTGTCGGGCCTTGTTGACATTAGACTCCATCCTCTGAGCTCTCCCACCTCTGCTCCTACTGGCTCAGCCTCGCCGGGGACACAGGTGACTGGTGAGAGCTCATGCAGCCGAGGGACTGGTGTCCACCGGCCCCCGAAGCGCTGTGTCTCTAGACCGGCTCTGAGGCCCGTGACAACGCCTGTGGTGGCCGGAGGCCTGGCTACGCCAGAGGGCCCACTGTTGCTCTCTCTTGGGGAGCCAAACCAGTGAAAGCAGCAGCATGGCAATTGGGGCTGGAAAGCTCTTCAGAGATGTCCGTATGGTCTAGTGTGTCCAGACAGAATCCTGGAGCCGTGGGTTCTACCCCAGACCTGCTGGGCCATTCCGGATGAGTCCCTAGCTGTTCTACCCCCCCCCCCCCGCCTTATTGAGAATGGGAATGGTTTGGGGCAGGGGCTATCTGTCCTTTATGTGGGTACAGTTGGGCCCCCATTACAATGGAGGGTGGGACTCTTAGATCTCCTGAAATGTACATTATAGCATCCCCATGAGAAGGTTGGAATTGTTGCAATTAAAACACGTGTCTCTGACCAAAACTTCTTGGAACTTTCCTTTTCCTTTCACGGGATTGCTCTCCCCATCCCCTGACAAAGCCTCAAAGCAATGAGCTAGGGGGAAGTTTCAGGGACTCCCAGGGAAGCATGAGAAAAATGAAAGGCAATTGTGGTGGAAAGATCTGCATTTGGAACCAGAAGCTGGTTCCACTGAGTGGGATGAGCATAGAATCAGGATGCAGCCGGGTGCTTGGAGCTGTACGAGAGACCCAGGAAAAAGAGGCAAACAGACTTTCTTTTAAAATGGATGTTGTTATAATTACATGGGGCTGTCCCTTGAGGTAGCTCAGTGTGTCATATCAGCCAAATCACTTCCTTGCCTCGATTTCCGTAATCTGCTGTTTACCCATCCTAACAGGGTGGTTGTGGGGCTTACTTCACCTTTACAGAGAGCCTTGGGAGTCACAGATGAAAGGGACTTGAAGAACTGGAAGTATTGTGGAGAGGAATATGCAAGCCCATCATAACAGGAATCCAGTCAAAATTACATCCATGTTGCTCATGTATATGGATTGCAAGGCTACAGGCTAAGTTCTTGCAAGAGTGTAACTATTATAGACATTTGGTCTGTGACATTTCCTCCTCTAAAAAGAGGCAATACTGTCTAGTGGGTAGGGCCCAAAACTTGGAGTTAGGAGATGCATTTTCTATTCCCACCTCTGCCACTGGCTCATCATTTGACCTCGGGCAAGTCACTTTCCCCTTCCCTCTGCCTCAATTTCCCCATCAGTCAAATAAGAGGAATGCTCCCCAAACTTCTGTAAATTGCTTCTAGATCCGCAGCTGATGAATGCTCTCAAAGCGCCAACCCTTACTGGAAGGGAGGATGGGCTCACTAGAAAATGAACCTGGTGACTGGTACCTTCCCATCAGGAGCTGGGACAAAGCTCAGGAATTCATCAATGTGACCCACAGTCAGCCAATCAGAGTACAGCTCCACGGGGGATTGAACCTTCTGGGCATAGATGAAGTCCGTGACGGCCTTTGTCATCTTCATGTTGCCCGACCTGGGAATTCAGAGGGAAGAGAGAACATAGGAGTTGGTAGAAGTCTCAAAAGACCCAACCCCCAGTCCTCCCTTGTAACTAGCTTTGTCTTGACACAAAGAGCCAGGGTTCTGTGACAATGCCTGTCTCTGGCCTTTTCAAATGCCTGTGTCTGTTCTTTGAATGCTGCTTCATTGAATTTCCCACATAAATGCCACAGAGTCGGGGGCTGAGGGAGATCTCCGTGAACAGACTCCTTTGTAAAGCCGGGTTCTTTACCACACAAAGCACATCTCAGCCCTCTTGTCCCAGCTGCTCTGCCTAGTACCAGCTACCCCGACAGTCGGAGCAGAGCCAAGCCGGGTCCGCTCACTCCGTTCATTTAACCTTTTCGGAGTCATCCCTCTTCTCCCATTTAGGGCCTGCTCCTCCTTTGCCCTGCAGGCCATGGGGTCTTTCCCACCGGTGCACGATGGGTGTAGACACCAGACCGGTAGCAGCTTAGACTCACTGGCTGCATCTAGATCGGCATGATTTTCCGGAAATGCTTTTAACGGAAAAGTTTTCCGTTAAAAGCATTTTCGGAACAGAGCATCTAGATTGGCACGGACGTTTTTCTGCAAAAGCACTTTTTGCGGAAAAGCATCCGTGCCAACCTAGACACGCTTTTCCGCAAAAAAAGCTCCGATCGCCATTTTCGTGATCGGGGCTTTTTTGCGGAAAACAAATCTGAGCTGTCTATACTGGCCCTTTTGCGCAAAAGGGACTTTTGCCTGGACGGGAGCAGAATAGTATTTCCACAAGAAGCACTGATTTCTTACAGTAGGAAGTCAGTGCTTTTGCGGAAATTCAAGCGGCCAGTGTAGACAGCTGGCAAGTTTTTCCACAAAAGTGGCTGATTTTCCGGAAAAACTGGCCAGTCTAGACACAGCCACTATGTCCTGGGGGAAACAACATGGGGGACAGGGCAACATGGCATCAAGCCCATAAACTCTGTATGTTGGCTGTGCGCTGTGATAGGTTGACATGCACAGTGGAGGGTGAAGGACTTTATATGGCAGTAGGAAATTTAGGTCCCTCAACCCGCTGAGTAGCACTTAACCAGGCTAGCAGGCCCATTGAGAACAACAGAACTCTCCAGGGCAAGGCCACTCAAGACATGGAAGGGCTGCGGATCAAGAATGTTTCATAGACTCATAGAACACTAGAACTGGAAGGGACCTCGAGAGGTCATCAAGTCCAGTCCCCTGCCCTCATGGCAGGACTCAGTACCGTTTAGACCATCCCTGATAGATGTCTATCTAAGCTGCTCTTAAATATCTCCAGTGATAGAGATTCCACAACCGCCCTAGGCAATGTATTGCAGTGTTTAACCACCCAGTCAGGTAGGAAGTTTTTCCTAATGTCCAACCTCAACCTCCCTTGCTGCAGTTTAAGCCCATTGCTTCTTGTCCTGTCCTCAGAGGCCAAGGAGAACAATTTTTCTCCTTCCTCCTTGTGACACCTTTTAAGATACCTGAAAAGTGCAATCATGTCTTCTCAGTCTTCTCCTTTCCAAACTAAACAAGCCCAATTCTTTCAGTCTTACTTCATCGCTCATGTTCTCTAGACTTTCAATCACTCTTGTTTCTCTTCTTTGGGCCTTCTCCAATTTCTCCACATCTTTCTTGAAATGTGGTACCCAGACCAAGACATAATACTCAGGGCTGGCCTGAGCCATTCACGCTCCCCGGGCCCTGGGAGCACGGCGCTGCCCCCAGAGTGCAACGCATGCGTGGCCCCACCCCTGGGCGCATGGCGCCTCCCGCCCCTGGGCGCCCAGTGTATGCACAGCCCCACTCCGGGAGCCCGGCGTATGTGCGGCCCCGCCCCCAGGCGCCCGGCACATGCATGGTGCCGCCCCCGCCAGCTCTGACCTTGGGCCAGATCTGACAATACTCCAATTGAGGCCTAATGAGCACAGAGTAGAGCGGAAGAATGACTTCTCGTGTCTTGCTCACAACACTCATTAATGCCTCCCAGAATCATGTTTGCTTTTTTTGCAACAGTGTCACATTGTTGACTTATGTTTAGTGTTTCACTATGACCCCTAGATCCTTTTCTGGGGTCCTTCCTAGACAGTCACTTCCCATTCTGTGAGTGTGAGACTGATTGGACCATCCTAAGTGGAGTTTCCATGGCTACAACTAGGAAACGGGCCCAAGCGGCAGAACCCGTCACTCGGCATGTCCCGATCAGGGGGGTTGGTTCAAGCCTTTCTAAAGCCCCCGAGGTCAGCTCCAGCTTGAGGGTGGGGATATTAAAAACCAGGCTCCCGTGCTGGTCCTTCCTCAATGAGTCCGAACATCCTTGCTGGCGACCTCTCGAGTATCCATACACGGGATTGTTCTTCCAGGCCCTGGGACTAGCCACGGCACCAGGATCTAGAGGTGCTGCAGGGCTGTCAACTTGCTGAGACATCCCAGCCGCCTTTGCTGGGCTTGGCTCAGCTTCACTCAAGGGCCAGAGCCCAAAGGTTCCCTTGGGGGTCTAACAGGTATGTCCTAGGCCGGTGGGCCAGGATCCCATTCTCTGTCCGTATAACGAAAAGAAGCGGAATCGCTTCTTCCTACACGTATGTGTCCTCTTGCCGCTGTCCACCTGCCTCCCCTGACTGTAGCCTATCCCCTTGTTGCACAGGCTGATAACGGAGGAGTCTCCCTGCTCCCTGGGACAGGACGCCTGTAGGTGGTCCTCGGAAGGACACTGTTCGGAGCAAACAGGATCTCAGGCGCTGGTTACGTAAGATCACTGCCGGAGACGTCCTAGTCCTGTAACTCCGGACTATTGGATTAGATAAGGCTGTTCCCGTATTCTACCGACCTGCACCCCAGTGCCATCGAGTCTCCTAGTTCCAAGCACGGCTGGCACCTACTGCTTTGTTTTCAAACCCGGCTTGTCTTGCAAAATGGAAATGAGGGGCGATGCTGACCAATGAGGAAGAGCGGTTCAGACACTAGTCTGGGCCGGCTCACCAGCCTTTAGCTTCCTGCTCTGCCACAGACATCCCCTGTGACCTTGGCTCTCTGGGCCCCCGTTCTCCTTCTGTGAAATGGCATGGCCCCCAAGCCCGCGCTGTTGCGAGGGCGAATACACTCAAGGGTGAGGCTCAGACACAGTGGTGATGGGCGGCACAGAAGCAGAGGCACCCAGATAGAACCAGCAGGGGGCGTTCTTGCGGCCCCGCCCCTCCCATTGCAAGACTTTGCCTCTGAAAGCGGCTCAGACGGGGAGGGGTGGGAAGTCCTCTGACTTCATTGACGTCTCTGTGCAGAACGGGGCTCGGACATTGAATCCCTCCCTGGTTACAATAAACTCCTCCCTGGCGACAAGAGGGCGACTGATTCGAAGTGACAGACAGCAGAGGGAATCGGCAGTTCAGCAGCGGGGCGACAGTCTCGGTTACAGGAGACGCCCCCCCCCCCCCGATCCCCGACTGCCGGCACTAGCAGTGAGCTGTTAACCTCTCTCACACCAAGGCCTTAGTTTAGGAGGCCTAAAAGTCCCACATCATGGTCCTCTCTCACCTGGGCAAGCTGCTTCCAATGAGGATCCTCCCCAGGGGATACCCCTTCCCACGGACGGTCACCGGAGGGCTGACTTCCAAATTCCCAAAGGAGTCCAGGCTGGAGACTTGTCCCTTGGAAGAGACTCGGGTCACGTAGCCAAAGTCAGGGCCCTTGTGGGGAGGAGACCATCAAGTTAGATAAACTGTTAACTGCTCTGCCCACGGAGCTGCTGCTAGAGCACTATCGTGCTAAAGACGACCTGCTGCTTCCACCCACCCTGGAAGCAGCCGAACAGCCAACACAGGCTACTGCAGAGCTGGGGCTGGCTTTAGCACTCGGAAGGCAGGATAAGGGATGCCGGGGAGGTGGGATAGGTTCTTGAGTGCCCCAGGGGATAGGGCATTCATCGGGGGCCCACAGGGTCATCAGCTCAAGCCCTGATCCTGTTCCCCCACCAGCCTGAAACAATACCTGCCTGAGTTGGCAAGCCCTCACCAGAAGGGGGTGCTATCCTTTTCAACCAGTGAAAACAACCAGCAGTCCTCTGGCACCTGCGGGCACATCTACATTGGGGAGTTATTTCGAAATAACAAGGCGAGTGTCCACACTATGGGTGTGTCTGGACGACAGGTTTTTTTTAAAAAACTTCCCCTGCATCTAGACTGCTGCCGCATTCTTTTGAAAGTAAATTGAAAGAATGCGGCAGTTTTTTCGACCGCAGAAAATCTTGCTTTACGAGGAATAACGCCTTTTTTCGAAAATGCTTTTTCGAAAAAAGGGGCTATGTAATGCAAACTGTGCTTTTTCGAAAGAGAGCATCCAGACTGCCTGGAAGCTCTCGTTTGAAAAAGCAGCTTGCTTTTTCAAAAGTACTGGCTGTAGTCTAGACACTCTTTTTCGAAAGAGGCTTGCAGTCTAGACATAGCCTACCAAGCCTATTGTTTCGAAATAACTCCTGCTTGTGAAGAGGGAAAAGCTTATTTGGAAATAATTATTTCTGGAGTTGTTATTTATAACTTATTTCGAAATAACCTGGTAGTGTAGACAGAGCCTTAGAGACTAACTATATATCAGCATGAGCTTTCACGGGGAAAACCCATTTCCTCAGATGAGATGATCTTGTAGTGGGTTTTGCCCACGAAAGCTCATGATACCATAGAGATATATTTGTTAGTCTCTAAGGCTACGTCCGCACTGACAGTTCTTGCAGCAGAAAATATGCTAATGAGGGACTCATTTGCATGAGTCACAATCTCATTTGCATATTTTCTGCCGATCCGTATTTGCGCTAGGGGTTTTTGCGCAAAAACAAGCAGCGGGGACGTTTTCTTTTTGCACAAAAACCCCTTTTTGTGCCCAATCCTTATGCCTCAAAAAAAGAGGACCACTCATTTTTACAGTTACAGACTATCCTGTCTCCCCCCCATCCCCGTGAGACTTTCAACCAGCAGTTCCTCATTTGAGGAGGAGCAGTTGACCTCCTTCGCCAAAGCCAAGAAAACGAGCTCTAGAAGGACCCGCTTTGGCACCGCGCTGAGGTCGTGCCTGATCCATCGCCAGGCGTTCCTGACTTTTGTCTCCAGCTGGGAAGGTGTGTAAGGCAGTGGGGCCGACAGCCTGCCAGGCCCGGGACAAGGGGGGCAGCTCCGAACCCTGGAAGGAGCACCGCCGAGGGTGGAAGGGGCCACATATGTCCCCTCCCCAGTCCTCATGGAGATGCTCAGCAGCGCTCCAGCGGCACATCAAAGAGGCCTGAGCTGCCACTACTGCTGCAGGAGCTCTGGGACCCTTTGCATTTTTGGACCCCAGGGCCACTGCCCCTTTTTCTCCCCTCCCTCTCCCCCATCCATAGACCGGGTGTAAGGCAACAAGCAGCAGTACAGAAAAATAGCGTGGCTGGACCAGTGGTAATGGACGCTGGTCCAGCAGGGTTCTCTGGGTCCCTCTGGGGATGGACGTAGCAGGGTTGAGGACAGGGGTCTCAAACACGTGGCCTATGGGCCAGCTGCAGCCCAAGCTGACCCGTGCGTGGCTGGTGGTAGGTGAATCTCTGCAGTCCTGGAGGGGCGGGGGGTGCTGTACCCGTCCCCCAAGTCCAGCTCCTGCTCCACTCCCACCCCACCTCTTCCAGCCTCTGCTCTGCCCTCTGCCCCCCATCACACCCTGTCCCACAAGCCCCCTCCCCTGAGGGACGCAGCCTCAGGGATACTGGGGGGCCTGGCACGGGGGGGCAGCAGGGGGCGAGCCGCCCCCTTCCCCGCACTCACCACGGCAGTGGGATCTGCGGGGAAGCAGAGATGGCCGTGAAGCGGAGCAGGCTGCGCTGCTTTCCCGCAGCTCGTTCCACCCTGGTGAGTGCAGGACGGGGTTCAACCTGAGAATGGGAGACCATCCCTCCGTAGGACCACTGGGGTGGACACGACAGACCCCCCACAAAGGACGGGGCCCAGAGTGTCCTGTGGATGGCACGGCTCTGCACACCCCTCCGACCGCCCTTACAATGAGGGGTACGGGAGTCAGAGTAAGAAGTCCTCTGGCTGGGCATTATTTCGGAAGGAACCCTCCCAGGGGGACCCCAAATGAGCAACAGCCCCTCCCCAGGGGGGAGAGCTCCGAGCTGGCCCTGAGCGGCCAAACCTGGCCCCAGAATGAGGAACAGCCTGCAGGGAACCTGCTCTCAGCCACTGGGGGGGGGGGGGGGGGGGGGGACCAGCTACCAACCAGAATCCTTTTAAAAGCAAAATCCTTCAGGCCTCTGTCCCTGGGGGAGTCGAAGACCACGGGGAAGATCTTGTGGGGAGCCTCCACGTAGCCAAACTCCATCTCGTCCTGTTGCGGGAGACAGCGGGGGGAGCACGTAGAGCAGCAGCACGGGCGCGGGTGGTGGGCTAAGAACATGGGGGGGGGGGGCGATGGCTGCCTTCCTGGTGGACCGGGAACTTCCTGGTGGACTTCAGAACTGGGGGCTGCCACTGTCCTCTGAGGATCAGCCCAGAGGGGACCTAGAGCACCTGCGCCCAGAGAATCCCTCTCGCTCCTCCTCCAATCCCATCCGTAATGCAGGCTGTTCTCACAGAGCCTGGAATCCAGGGGTGGGGACCCTATGGCCCGAGGCCGGCCCCCAGCTTGCATAGGGGGGCTGGGCTGGCACTCCAGGCCTGCAGCCCCTCTCCTGCTCAGACTCCGCACCCCCAGCCCTCTCCTGCCCAACCCACCAACCATCAGCCCCCTCCTACATCCTCCCTCCTGCCCAACCCACCAGCCCCCAGCCCCCTCCTGTACCCTTCCTCCTGCCAGACCCACCAACCCCCAGCCCCTCCTGCGCCCTCCCTCCTGCCCGACCTCTACGCCAAGCCCTCTTCCTGGCAGCTCCCTGGAATCGCTTTGCTGCCCCGTGCCTCAGTTTCCCTCTCCGTGGCCTAAGGATCAAGCGCTTTGGGATGGCCGGAAGGAACGTGCTAGGTCAGAGCCTGGTGGCGCTACCTGGATCCAGCGGTCTTGCCGGTTTTCCACCTCAGGGCAGACGGTGAGCTTGCAGTTGGCTTTTCTCACCAGGGCTCTCAGCGCCTCCAGAAAATCCCCATTAGGGTTGGCGTCTGTCTCAATGCTGGAAGGAAAATGAGTGACCCATGGAGCAGAAGGGTTCATTAGTTACAGGCAGTGGGGCACAGGGACTTAGCCGGGAGCCAAGCCCCGAGGGACCTTAGCTCCTGGGGAAGGCGAAACCTTGCCAAACAGCCGCACTGCAAATGGGCCCTCATTCCTCCTCCCTCTCCGATCAACGGCAAAGCCCCTGCGGACGTCAGACGCAGCAGCAGGTCCAGGCTCTTCAGCATTTGGACCAGGGCGTCTGGAGACCACGGGAACCAGCCGACAACGCGGCTTCCCTTGCAGGCTGGGCTGGATTGTCCAGGGAGTGGGGGGAGAGGGAGGTTGCTTCAGATTAATGGAGGCTCTTCCCCCGGGTGCCACAGACAACTGCGGTTTCTGCAGCCGGGGACTATCCCCTCCCCACATCCCCCAGGGCACAAATTGTCCCACAAACCGCCCAGATGGAAGGATGCGGGGAAGGGAGGGGGTTGCACCATCCCTGGGGTACCAGTATGACTTGAATCCTCAGCCGTTAAAAGCATTTGCGGAAAATCATGCCAGTCTAGACGTAGCCACTGTGTAAGTGTATGACACATACGCCCACTGTGCTCCTTCGAGCTGGGGATGCCATGTGGCTCCCCCCCACCCCCACCCCACCCAGACTGGCGACTGACAGTCATACCGTTCTTACCTGCAAACAAAAACCTCCAAGGGCTGCAAGGTGTTGGGGGTCATTATCCACGGGGCCACCCGGAAGACAACTGTGTCTGTGAAAAGCGGGGTGTCTGGCTTGTTCTACGGGCAGCAAGAGGCAAAAAACACTAAGCACCGAGCAAAAGCAAAGCCCTTCTCACCGGGGAGACACTGAGCACCCAGGCTGATGCCCCAGGCACAGCTGCCGGCTAGCAGGATGGCTCCCAAACGAAGGACTGGGAAGCCAAGACGCCAGTCACCCCCCCGAAAGGCGGGTTCTCGCACTGGGCTGCCGAGCAAGAGGAGGAGAAGCCTGAGAGCACCTGGCAAGAAATGCCCGGACATTGCAAGTGTGCGGCTGAGGAGTTAGAGGAGGGGGCCTCTGGACAAGGCGGGTAGGGTGGGGGGGAGGGCTGGCTCTGCACTTTCAGAAGGGGCGTGGCCCCGGGCAGAAGGGGCGGGACTGGAGAGTGAACATTCCACGTCAGCCCTTCCCCCCACCACTCAGTGCATCCTGAACCACAGCACCCTCCCCCCACACCGTTAGCACCACCTCGAGAGCACCACGTGACTCTCCCGTCAGAGTGGCCAGGAGCCCCGGGCCCTTTAGAATCACCAGGCCCCAGGGCAACTCCCCCCTGTGCCCCGCCCCGTGGGCAGGCCGGGGTTAAGCCCAGATCTGCCACTTCTCTGGTTCCGCCACCTCCCTGCAGGGGGCTCCCGCCACTCTCGTGGCTTTTCCACGGAAGGGGCGTGGCTTTCTCCAGCGCCTCTCTGAGCCGCTCCAGTCGGGTCTCGCCACAGCCTCGGAAGGGCTCTCCAGGGAGAGCTAAGCTGAGTTCACAGGTGCTGTAGGGGATTCCTCCCGGTGGGGAGGCGGGGCTCCCCGAACTCCACAGACGTGGCTAGGAGGCCCCGTCTGTGCGGCACGTCTACACTGTAACTGGGCTCGCCTTTAGCCCTGGCAGTGGCGAAACACGACCGGGGTTAGGAGCCGTCCCTTAACCGCCACATGCCGCTCGGGACCCTCCATCGCCTTTTCCAGGTGCTCCTTTACTATAGGGGTAACTCGGGCGATCCTGTCCTTCATTCGGAGGACTGCTCCAAATGCAGTAAAACAGAGTCGTGTGTCTGGTCCGTCAAAGCGCCGCTCAGTCCGACTCTGGGCTCAGCCAGCAGCCCCCCTCCTTTCGGCCAGACCAGGGGCCAGACCAGGGGGGGTCGGGGACGGCCAGCAGGTGGGGGTAGGAAGCAGCCCAGGGCAAGGGACAAGAGATAGCCCGGAGAGCTTGATGTGCTTTGGGGGCAACTCCCCGCTGAGCCAGTGGTGGGAACCACCCGCCACTGATAGGGCTCTGGGCTGGGGCCCGGTGAAGAGGGAGGACCCGGGCCCCCTAACCCCCCTTCCCTGGCCCCCCAAAGAAGGGAACCATTTGGATGCGGTATAGACTCGGCCGCTACGCCACATTTACCCCCAGACAGGGGGGGCAGTATAGACTCGGCCGCCAGGCCATACTATACCCCCTCCCAAAGGGGCACGAGGCGTCCACCCCCATAACAGTGCCCAAAACGTGCTCCCCAGGGAAACTCCCTCTCTCAGCAACTGACCAGAAACTCGCGCTCTGGGAACTCTAGTTCAGCAGCAAAGAAAGTTACAGGCAGAGCTGGGAAGCTGGAAGTTCAGGGCTGTTTCTAGTTTGTCTGAGCCTTTCGGTCATCCCAAAGCCCTCCTCCCAGAAAAGGGGGCTATGCTGGCCTGACCCTTGCCTACCTATGTGATCATCCTTCCACTGGATAAAAGGCACTGCAGCTAGACGCATCTCTCTGTACGGCCCATCGTGAAAAGAGTGTTCCCTACCTGCTCGGAGACCTCTAGCAGGGTGACGCTGAAGGAAACCAGCCCTGAGAAGTCAGCATCCGGGAAAACTAATCCCTCGATGTAGAAGGTGTCCTGCTGTCTGCCGGTGGCATCCACTACATAGGATTGTTTATTCATCCCCAGTACATGCCGGTACTGGGAAATCGAGTTATTGCCTGGAGACATGAAGAAACATAGCGCAGTGTGAGCGGGACATTTCACACACTGGGATGGACAGGCAGCAGGGGGAAGGGAGGAAGCAAGTGGTGTGTTCCAAAGAGAACATCTCCTGCAGTCACAGCCGTCCTCAGGATTTGGGGGCCTGGTGCAGGATTATTAAGGTGGTACCCCCTTGCCTGATGTCAACGATTTTTTAGAGCTGTGATTTTGTAATCTTAGCAACACACTAACGCCATGTTTTTGAACCAAATTTTAAACTAAAGTCCTGTCGACTAACACAGTCAATTTCAGAGATCGTCCTGTTAGTCTGTTTCAGCAAAAACAACAAGGAGTCTGGTGACACCCTACAGACTAACCGTTTTATTGTAGCATTTACTTTTGCCACTGTGACGTAGTGGGGGTACTTGCTGGGCTGTGGTGACCCCTGCTGTCTGGAGCAAGACCCAGCAGGGAAAACCTCGCTAGGCAGAGGTAATGCCAAACTTGTTGAGCCAGGGGCCAGACACCCCCCATGGAGAGGAACAAAGGAAGGTGGAATGCTGCCCTGGCTGGGGGGCAGGGCTGGAAGTTGGTTAGTTGGTTGGTGGCTGTCTGTGAGGATGGATGAGACAGCCTAGGGAGAGGAGCTGGAGTTTAGGGGCCCAGTCTCCCCCCAACTCAAGGGGGCCTGAGGCACCCTAGCCCAGCTCTGTGACCAGACTACATCTGTGCTGTGCTGTATCCTGGAGAGGCAATAAACTTCCTCAATTCCACTGGCTGGTGCAGTCTGTTTGTGCCATTTCGGGGTGCAGGAGACGGGGGACCCCAACGCGCCGTCACAGCCACTCACAAAAGCTGATGCTATAATAACTTTGTTAGGCTTTAAGGTGCCACCCAACGCCTTGTTGTTTCATAGCAAATTCGGAAACTGACATATATCCTTCAGGTAGGCAAATGCCTGTCAAATAGCGTCATTACCACTTGAATGGCTCTCACAAGAGAGGTCTGGCAGAACTTTCTACTGTGAAGTTAACTAGATCCTTTTGAAAGGAGGCAGAGCCACAAAAGAGGAATAGGAAGAGGTGGATGGACATTAAGACCCAGCGGTGCCCCAAATTTTTGTGTGCCCTACACAACAGAGTATTCTGCCTATGGATGACACTGCCTGCACTATCCAGTGGACGCCATTAATATTCCTCTACAAGTGGAGATATACACCTCCGAGCCAAATTTTCAAATGTGAGTGTCCAAAGTTGGGCCTCTCACTGCATGGCCTGATTTTTCACGGGGAGCCGCAGGTCTTCAGCACTCAGCTGTGGATTAGCCGTTTAAATAAGAACCAGTTTGTCCAGCAAGATACCCCGCTTGGCTAGAAGTGTCCTGCCCAACACGTCAAGTGGCTGTGACAGCACACTGGAAAGTGGGCAATCCTTAAACCAAACTGCTCAAGATAGTTAAAACCAAAGCAGACTGTGAAGGGCTTCAAAAAAACCTCCCCAAACTAAGTGACTGAGCAACAAAATATCAAACAAAATGTAATGCTGATAAACGTAAAGTAATGAATGTGGGATTTTTTTTTTCAAACTACACATACAATATGATGAGGACTAATTTGGCTACAACTACAAGGCTGTGTTTACATTGGCACCCTTTTCTGGAAAAGGGATGCTAATGAGACACTTTGGAATTGCAAATGCCCCAGGGATTTAAATTTTCCCCGCGGCATTTGCATGAACACGGCTGCCGCTTTTTTCCGGCTCGGGGCTTTGCCGGAGAAAAGCGCCAGTCTAGACAGGTATATTTCGGAAAATAAACTCTTTTCCGGAAGATCCCTTATTCCTACTTAAAATCAGGAATAAGGGATCTTCTGGAAAAGGCTTTATTTTCCGAAAGATTTTTTTCTGGAAAAGGGTGCCAATGTAGACACAGCCCAAGAGATCTCAGAGTCATGGTGGGTAGTTTCTCTGAAAACATCCACTCCGTGCACAGCAGCAGTCAAAAAAGCAAACAGGATGTTAGGAATCATTAAAAAAGGGATGGAGAATAAGACAGAGAATATCTTATTGCCTCTTGTGACAGGGCATTTGCCCTGCACTGGCCCTTTAAGGGCAAAACCCCAGCCCTGAGGGAGGGCTGAGTGCAAAACCCCAGTGGAAGCGGTTCTGGCTAATGAGGGCCCAGCTGGGGGGTATATAAAGGAGGACTCCTGCCAGGAGAGGGAGAGCTGACTGCTGCTCTGGGGAGAGAGCAGGAGGGATCTGACTGCTAGGGAAGCAGCAGGCTTCCAGGAGGTAGAGCAGTGCTGGGAAAGGAAGGCAGAGCTGGGGAAACTCTGGCCAAGCACGCTCCAAGGCTGCAGGGCCTGAAGCAGCCAGGTTAGGCAAAGGCAGCAGGTCCACACCCCTTTGCTAGTGATGAGAGGCCATTACAGACTGCAGTTTGCCCCTGAGGCAGGGGCTAGATGAAGACTGGCAGTGGGTCACTGAGGCAAGGTGGGTACAAGGGAACTGGGTGCCCTGGGGAAGGAAGGACCCTGGAGCGCAGTAGAGTGAACAACACCCCCAGAAGGGGGGCTCAGACACTGGAGTGGGCACTGCTGGAGGACAGTATCCTGAAGAGGACGCCAAGGTCCGTGAATGACACTGGACTAGAGCGGGCAGCTAGAGGGAGGCATCCAGCGAGTCAATAAGCTAATTCCCAGAGCAGCCAACTGGAGGCACCATTGTAGTGAGTCGGCCCTGTGACACCTCTCTATAAAACCAGGTACGCCCACGGCTGGAATACTGTGTACAGATGTGGTCACCTCATCTCAAAAAAGAGATATCGGCATTGGAAAAGGTTCAGAAAAGAGCAACAAAAATGATGAGGCGTTTGGACAGGGTCCCATCTGAAGAGAAATTAAAAAGACTTGGACTTTTCACCTTAGAACAGGGGAGACTAAGGGGGGGATATGATAGAGGTTTGTACAATCATGACTGGTGTGGAAAAACTGAATAAGGAAAAGCTATTTACTTATTCACACAATAAAAGAACTAGGGGTCACCAAATGAAATTGTCAGCAGGTTCAAAACAAACAAAAGGAAGTTTTTCTTCACTCAGCGCACAGTCAACCTGTGGAACTCCTTGCCAGAGGATGTGGTGAAGGCTAGGACTTTAACAGGGTTCAAAAAAAGCTAGATAGCCATTGATGGACCTAACCTCCATGAATCTATTAGCCAGGATGGGTAGGTATGATGTCCCTAACCTCTGTCTGGAAATGAGTGTCAGGGGAGGGATCACGTGAGGCTTACCTGTTGTGTTCCCTCCCTCTGGGGCATCTGGCATTGGCCACTGTGGGCAGACAGGATACTGGGCTAGATGGACCATTGGTCTGACCAGTCTGGCTGTTCTTAGGTACCAGTCTTGTATTTGTTCCCCTACGTCACTCTGCCCCTCTCTGAAGTTTGTTCTGGAAAAACTGACTTGCGCCGTGATTTGGAGGGGTAGGCAGGCTGGCAATCATGTTGCAAAGCAAAGCCTGCCCATGTTTGTTCCGCCGCTGCAGGCAGCTACGCTTAGAAATGCCTAACGAAACATCCAACACGGCTCATTGTCCAAGACCGCATGGGGAGCGGCAGGCCCTGCCCTCTGAAATTTCAGAAGGCTGCTTCAAACAAAGCCGCCTTCTTTTTTCAATCCGCCTACCTGCCCTATAACCCAGCCTTCTAAAAGGGCTCCTGCAAGAGCCGCCGGAGGTGCTCAGAGGGCAGGAAATGTATTTGAAATCGGAGGACTCCACGTTGGACAGGAACCATGAGCCGAAGGAACAGGAAACTAAAATGACCGGGGACGCCTTATCTGTCGGGGTGCTTACAGAGCCATTGGGAGAATGACACTGGCTGTGGAGCTGCAGTGATGCTCTGAGCATGTTGTAGGGTCACTGGGCTTCGAGTGACTGCCAGGCAGCCAGGGTGGTCTTGTAATTCAGTCTCCCGAGAGACGGAGACTGTCCGGCTCTGCCACAGAGTGTGTCTACAGCAGGGGTGGGCAAAAGAGCCTCCACGGGCCGGATCCGCAGGGCGGTGGCAGAACGGAGAAGGCATCGGGCGCTTCCCCGCCCCCAGGCTTTTGCTGGCGGGGGACGTAGGAAGCCTCCTCCCATCCTGCCAGGAGCACGTGCAGCACGGCTCACAGGGAGGGGGGAGAGCGGAGGAGGCCTTGCACACTCCTCCCCCCCTGGCCAATCAGGGCCTGAGGGCAGGGGAGCCGCGTGAAACTTCCTTCACCCTGCCCCAGCCCTGCGAGGAGCCCACGACTCGTGCCACGTGTGCCTCGCAGGGTGGGAGGAGGCTTCCCGCGCTCCTCAGCCCCCAGCCCTGGATTGGCCTGGGGGTGGGGGAGTGTGCCAAGCCTCTTTGAGGGCATGGGTGCCTAGTGGGAAGGGAGGGCAAAGGCGCTCCCCCCAGACCAATCATTGCCCACCCCGGTCTACACTATGAGCTAGGCTGGTGGCTTCCAGCAGGGGGAGGCATTGCCTTCCCAAACCACCAGGCACAGCCCCGCCCATTCCCCACCCCAAAACACCTCCTGTAGGCAGACTGAGGATTGATGTTGCTGCCCCCAGTGCCGCCCTCCATGGTGCTCTGGGGCCAGAAAGTCTGGGGCCGTGCACCCTCCTCCCTCTCCTTGGTGCTGGGGGGCAGGGTCTGGGCAGAAGGGGTAGGGATTGGGGGGCTTGCCTCCCCCAGCCCTACCTCCACCCCCCGCCCATGGTCTCGAGAATGTTCCTACATGTAGAACCCTGCATGGATACCAAATTTGTATCCGCATCTTTATCTGCAAAAGTGAGCCCCGGATGTCCACGTCCACATCCACAGATCTGGATACCCACCGATATCCCACATTTGCAGGGTTCTGCTTGTAGGTTTGTGCTCAGGGGGGCTAGCCCATTCTTCCGCCAGGTAGCAACACCACTATTTTGTAGCATGCCTGTCCATGCGAGTGGCAATCACACGCCTTGTTCCTAGTGTAGATGTACCCACAGACGCCTTGTGTGACACTACACAAGGCATGGAGGCCAGATTTAAACCCCTTGCTCAGGCTGCTAACCAGTTGTTCACCCAAGGACGGGGACTGATGACAGGGGAAAACTTTTTGCCTCCGTTTGAGTTTGTATTTTCCTGCCATGTAATGGGATTGGAGACAGATGGTGGGATGGTGACTTAGCTCTAGAGCTGGGAGACATTTTGGGGCCAAAACTTTTTTCCAGCACAAAATCCACATTGGCACTGAAGCATGTTGTCAGTTTTCACTGATTTGTTTCAGGCAAAAAAAAATGTTTTGATCTTTTCAAAATGAAGCTTTGCAATTCAAATGCCTTTTTGTTTTGAAATGGTCTTAAATTCTATTGGAAAAGGAGTTTTTTTTTTTAAGTTAAAAAAATGTTCAAAATGGACGTGAACATTTTATTGGGGGTTGAATTATGTTTAGGCATTTTCAGCAAATCAGAACATCTGCTTTTCATTCCGTTTTGCTTAGCCACCCGAGTCCCATTGACTGTCATGGGATTTGTCCATGAAGGCACTCAAGAAAATTCCCCTTAAGCCCAATAATAAATGTGAGTGGCCCAGATATTTTGGAGATGGGGCCACCCAAACCCCTAGATAGGAAGGCTGAATACTCACCACTGTCATGGAAAACTCCCACTTTATCCACGTCAGACTCGGAAACATGAAGAACCAACTTGCAAGCGTCAAAGACGGCGGTGGGACCTTGGACTCTCAGGGTCATAAGTGACATGTCTTGAAGATCTTGCAAAGAGAAGACAGGCACTAGCCGCTGTTGTTATTTGTATTAGCATAGAGCCTAGGAGCTCCAGTCAGATCAGCCCTCCCATTGTTCTAGGGCAGTGGTCACCAACCAGTCGATCGGGATCAACTGGTCGATCTCGGCTCTTCTGACAGGTTTGGCCAGGAGGCTGCCAACTGCCTGCACTTCATCTGCCCTTCTCAGCACTGCCCTGCTGCTCCTGCCCCCTGCCTTGGAGGCTCCCCTCACCCCTGGGAACCTCATGCTGCTGTGTAGGGCATGGGAAGAAGAGGAAGGGTGTCCATCCCTCCACCCTCTACCCCATCTCCACAGAGCAGAGGGGGGCAGGGCTGGTGAGAGTTTGCTGGCTGCTTTTAGAAGTGGTGTAGGGATAAGCCGGCCTTAGCCCCCTGCACCACCACCCAGAAGCCACCTGTGGTAAGTGGTGCCCACCTGGAGCCAGCATCCCAAACCCTGGTCCCAATCCTGAACCCCTCCTGCACCCCAAATCCCTGCTCCCAGCCTGATAAAAGTGAGCGAGGATAGGGGAGGGAGGATGGAGTGAGCAGAGGCGGGGCTTCGGAAAAGGGGCGGGAAGGAGGCGGGGCCAGGGTGTTTGGGTCTGAGGTTGACCCTGGATTGCACTTAAATTCAAAAAGTGATCCTCTGCTCAAAAACTGGTGAGCCCTGCTCTAGGGGCTGTTACAATAGAGCAAAGAGACACTCCAAGAAGTCATGGTCTGAGACAAGAGACTAGGGCAATGTCTACACTCGCGGCTTCTTGCGCGAGTAATATGCAAATGAGGCTAAGTGTGGAATATCGTAATGCCGTTCTTCCTGAAAAGTAATAGATGTAACGGCATTGCGCAAGAGGGTTTTTCTTGCGCAAGAAGGGGCAGCGTAGACGCTCCTTCTTGCGCAAAAGCCTCTTCCTCAAAAATGGCGGCTCATTAGATATGCAAACGAGGCTTGGTGATATTCCATGCTTAGCCTCATTTGCATAGCTGTGGCGCAAGATCGCGCCAGTGTAGACATCGCCTAGGAGTGGCCTTTGTGCAGATTAGGGGAGGACACTTCCAAAGTGGATTAAGCCGCACTGCACAATGATACAGTTGGGGAGGAAAAGGAGCCCAGGGTATGTCTACACTACCCTCCTAGTTCGAACTAGCGGGGTAATGTAGGCATACCGCACTTGCAAATGAAGCCCAGGATTTGAATTTCCCGGGCTTCATTTGCATAAGCGGGGAGCCGCCATTTTTAAAACCCCGCTGGTTCGAACCCCGTGCAGCGCGGGGCACGAACTAGGTAGTTCGAACTAGGCTTCCTAGTTCGAACTACCGTTACTCCTCATTTCACGAGGAGTAACGGTAGTTCAAACTAGGAAGCCTAGTCCGAACTACCTAGTTCGAGCCCCGTGTAGCCGCGCTGCACGGGGTTCGAACCAGCGGGGTTTTAAAAATGGCGGCTCCCCGCTTATGCAAATGAAGCCCGGGAAATTGAAATCCCGGGATTCATTTGCAAGTGCGGTATGCCTACATTACCCCGCTAGTTCGAACTAGCGGGGTAGTGTAGACGTACCCCCAGGGAGTTAACGCAGTATAGCTACTGTGCTTAATTCATGCCCTGGCTCGCTGGTTCTCACACTCCTCTGTGCAGATGACCCTAAGAGGGGAGGGGAGATGTATAGAGAAGGCTTCCCCCTCATCCCCCCACAACAAAAGACAAGTAGCTGTGACTAGCAACACGAGACAAGGATACCTCGCTGTGCTGTAATCGTAGTGGTGGCATGTGACAGGGTTGGAGAGGTGACCCTAATTCTGGCCTGGCCTGGCTCACTTTCCAGTTTCCCCTCGGCACCTGTCTAATGCTTGGCCCAGAGCAGAGATCTGTCCCCAGCGAGTACCTGCACTGGACCGCACATACTGGGAAGCACTGTCCATATCGTGGCAGTCCCTGTCACAGTCCTTGTCGCAGTTCACCAGCAACACGGCTCCCTGCCCGTCAGGGCCCCACGTCCATTCCGTCTGTAGAGGATACACAAAGGGATCTGGAACAAAAACTGACCAGGCCAGTGAGGCTGAATGCATCTTCCTCTTCCCCCAGAACCTACCCTCCCTTTCCTCCTTCCTCCCCGCAGTCCTGGAAGCCACCTTGTAAAGCAAATGTACTGAGTCAGCAAATCCAAATGCAGCCTCCGGTGGAAACGAAGGGGCCATTTACACTGCACTGGGAAGGTGACACACCTGGAATCAAAGCTAGCACGGGGACAGGATGGCTGTGAAGCTGCAGCAGCATAGGTGCAGGCTTGGACTAGCCCTTTCTGGTCAGACTCTTTGTGGCCATTCAAGTATGTACCCAGGGTTATTCAGTGATCAAACTTCCCAGTTGCAATGCAGACATTCTCTAAGGGCATGTCTACACTAGGAAATGATATTGAAATAACTAAACTTGAAATCATAACTCCCGAAATAACTATTTCGAAAGAAGCCTATTCTCCCAGGAAAGCAAGAGTACAGATTTTGAAATAACCAGACCATAACTTCGAAATAAAAGCTTGGAAGTGTGTAATCTCTACTTATTTCAAAATAAGGGGAGGTTATTTAGAAATAACTACCTAGTGGAGACAAAAGTCCAGAGCTGTATTTATGGTAGGAAAATAGAGTTTTAACATGTTAGTGTGCTAACACCCAGAGGTAGACAAGGGAATTAGTTGTAGTGTTAACACAAAACAAGCAAGGTGCGTCTAGACTGGCAAGGTTTTGCGCAAAAGCAACTGCTTTTGCGCAAAACCTTGCCGCCTGTCTACACTGGCCGCGAGAATTTGCGCAAGAGCACTGATGTTCTAATGTAAGAAATCAGTGCTTCTTGTGCAAATACTTTGACGATCCCAGTCAGGGATAAGCCCTCTTGCACAAGAATACTTGCGCAAGAGGGCCAGTGTAGACAGGCATCTTAATTTCTTGCACAAGGAAGCCCGATGGCTAAAATGGCCATCGGAGCTTTCTTGCGCAAAAGCACGTCTATACCGGGCACGGATGCTTTTGCGCAAAAGCAAATCTTTTGCGCAACGGCACTTGCCAATATAGACGCTCTTTTGTGTGAATAGTTTTAACAGAAAAACTTTTCCATTAAAAGTATTTGCGCTAAATCATGCCAGTCTAGACGCAGCCGCAGTGTGGACGTTTTCTTTTTGTGCAAAAACCCCTTTTTCTGCAAGATCGGTATACCTCCTTTTTTGGGGCATAAGGATCTTGCAGAAAAAGGGGGTTTGGTGCAAAAGAAACTCCACACTGCTTGGTTTTGCGCAAAAACCCAGCGCAAAAATGGACCGGCAGAAAATATGCAAATGAGATCACGACTCATGCAAACAAGTCCCTCATTAGCATATGTTTTGTGGCAAAAACTCGTAGTGTAGACATAGTCGATGTGAAGGAGGGCAGAAGTTACTTGCTTTCCCTGTAGAGAGTCCCTTGAGAGCAGCTGGGGCATGTCTATCCCTGGAATACTTGGGCATCTGCCTTTTCAGCCCAGGCATGGAGCAAGCCTGCATCCCCTGCAAACACACAGATCCAGGTCTGAAGGGAATCCCTTGCTGATCTCAAGTCTGATGGGAAAAGATAGGGAGCCAAATTCTTTTCTCTAATGCGACTGCTGCTCCTCCCAGCTCTGCCCTGCAGTAGCCCAGGGGAGAATTAGGCACAGGGCCAACTCTGTATTCTTTAGTGATAGGGCATGATGCAGACTGGGACTAGGTTGGCTTCTTCAGCCATTCGGAAACCAGCCCGTCTCCACACACGGGCTTTGTCGCTGTCCCCGGCTGGTTGCAGGTGCCCGTTAGGAAAGGGACAAGACGAGATGGGATCCACTCAACGTGCTCCCATGCTGAATGCTTTCCCTTGCTCTTTGCTTACAGGTGCAAAATGTCCCATTACCTTGTTGGTTCCATTGCTCTCCACCCTCCCGCTGCGGCTCGTGTCGGCATCCAGAGAGACATCTGAAATCACAAAAGGAGGAGGACGCCACAGCGCGGCTGGCAGGAGAGTACACAACCAGCACTGACGCCTTCGAGGTGTCCTTAACGCTATCCACCCATCTCTGGGCAGCACCAACTCCTCCACCCTCCTATGCACCGTTGGGTTCAAGAAGGACTCCGGGTCTCCCTTCACAATCTGCATTTTCCGACCTTTTCCTGCTCCTTCCTATAATTGTCCTCTGCCTACTCCCTGGGTATGTCTACACTATGAAGTTTTTTTTTCAGAAAAACTGCCGTTTTTCTGAAAAAACTCTGATTACGTCCACACTGCAATTGCGTTCTTCCACAAGAAAATCGAAAGAACAGAAGGGTTTTTCCGGCATTAGTAATCCTCATTCTCTAAGGAAAAAGCCTTTTTCCAAAAGAGCTCTTTCACAAAAAGGCGCATGTGGACGGAGAAGAGAGTTTTTTCAGAAGAAGAGAAAAGAGGAAAAAGCACAGGTGCCCTGGTGGCCACTCCGTCCGTAGTAATCACAGCTGAAATGCGAGAGAGCGTCCGTTCAGTGGGGATCTGTCAAAAAAGCAGATCACTTTTTCGATGCACTTTGGCAGTGTGGATGGTCTCTTTCAGAAGAAGTTTTTTTGGAAGATCTCTTCTGGAAAAGCTTCTTCCGAAAGAAGCCTGCAGACTAGACATAGCCCCAGCTTGGTGCCTTGAGCAGGAAATCACCGGTGGAAATGGTTCCATGGATGCACTGAGTCTTAGGCCCATTTCCTTGATATCCATATTTTGCTGTTGAATGAAGACTAACCACAGCGGGGGCAGGAAGAAGTGTTTCTAGAACATGGGCATGTAAACACCAAAATATGTGTTTGCCCTGAACTATGAGGGCAGGGGACTGGACTTGATGACTTCTAGAGGTCCCTTCCAGTTCTAGTGTTCTAGGATTCAATGATTTTAAATGGGTCCTTCCTTGGGAAGAGCTCCTTCCCCTCCAGATTTCTGACCATATGCTCCTTACTGTGCCCCTAGCCAATAGTAGCCTTTAGAGCTGCAAATGGAGGTTCTGTCTGGTAGTCCACTCAGCTGATCAAAAAAAAAGACAGTGGAAGAAACAAAGTGAGTGTCATGCAGTGGACATGCAAGTGGAGGGGGAGGCGGCTGCTTTTCTGAACATCCAGAGGCAGGTCATGGAGTGTGGTGTTTTGAAAACTTGTGTTAAAATTCAGGCTGTCAAAGGATGAATACAATCAATTGTGATTAATTGCATTATTAAAATAGTTGTGCAATTAATGACACGGTTGAACAATAATAGAACATTTATTTAAATACTTTTGGAATTTTTTTCTCTGCTTTCAAAAGATCTTGATGTTTGGTTGCAATGCAGAATGCACTTTATTTTCTTATTCCAAATGTCTGCACAGTGAGAAACAAAAGAATTGGCTTTTTTTCAATTCATCACATACAACCAGCGTAGCGCAGTCTCTGTGGCGTGAACATTGAATGACAACGATAGAATTCTGTGCAAACCTTAACTGCATTCAAAAATAAAACAATGTCACACTTCAGAGCAGTGTTTCTTAAATTGTGTGCCGCAAGGCAGTCGGAGGTGTGCCAGGGAGAACAACAGAATTCAAAATGGCCACCCTTAAAGGGGTAGGCAACTTTTTTTTTCTCAATAACTTTTCCACTTGCTTTTTTTTTTTTTTTTTTGCTCAACAAAAAACCCTTGGTGTTCTCCATAAAAAAAAATAATTATTGTTTGATGTTCCTCCATCTTAAAAAGTTTAAGAAACACTGCTTTAGGGCCTGCATACAAGTCCACTCAGTCTTACTTCTTTTGTCAGAAACAAGTTTGTTCACATTTGCCGGCGATAATGCTGCCTGCTTCTTGTTCACCTGGAGCGGAGAGCAGACGTGGGACTGTTGCAGCTGGTGTCGCAAGATTATTTATAGGTCTGATTAATCTCTCCCTTCTTGCTTCGTCTGTCATGCCAGAGGACATGCATCTATGCCAAGGGTGGGCAAGATGGATCTGGCCCACCAAGCTTTCGGATGGCTGGAGAGAGGAGAAGACTTTTCATGATGTTCTTGCCCTCCAGCAAAATCTCTTAGCTCCCATTGGCCAATCTCTCAGTTTCCAGCCAATAGGAGCTGAGAATTTTTGCTGAGAACAAGGACAGTGTAGGAAGCCTTCTTCCTTCCTCCTCGACCCCCTTTCCTTTCCCCCTCCCTCTCCCTATTATGTCCTGAGCAGAGCCATGTGGAGCAGCCAGTAGCAGACAGTCTGCCTCAGGTTTTCTTCTGGGAAGTGCCTCCCAGCCAGAGCCTACCTCTGGCACCCCAGCCCTTCTCTTCCCCGCCCCTCTGCCCCCCTTCCACATACTGAAACCCTCTGCTCCCTCTTGCACTTGTACTCCCTCCCAGATCTGGCTCCCGCAGTCTTCTGCCCCAACTCTCAATCCCCTGCCACCCTAGGTCACATCCCAAAATTCTATATCCCAGTCTCCTGCCTGAGGTCACAACTGCCTCCTTCACCCAAACTCCCTCCCAGACCCCATTCTCCCTCCTGCACCTCAATCCCCTACTCCAAGCTCCCTTCTGCACCAACCTCCATCCCAGACCCCGGAATTCCTCCATTCATAATCATGGAAGAGTGTGGCCCTCGACCACTTTCCAAAATCTTGGAGTGACCTCTCCCCCCATCAAAAATGTATTGCCCACCCCAGTCGATGCTGACGATGGGTTTTGCTTGATAACAAACCAAAGCAGTGCAGACAGGTGCATGGTCATTTTCATTAGCTGAGTCAGATGCCACAGGAGGAGGTTGATTTTCTTTTTTGGTGGTTTGGGTGCTATAGTTTCTGCAGTGGAGTGTTGCTGTTTTAAGTCTTCTGAACACCCGTTCCACACCTCCCTCCCTGTCGGATTCTGAAAGGCACTTCAGTTTCTTAAACCTTGGATCAAGTGCTGTAAAAAAATCTCACATTGATTCCTTTCTTGTGTTCTGTCAAATCTGCTGCAGAGAGAGTGTTCTTAAAATGAACATGTGCTGAATCATCATCCGAGATGACTATAACATGAAATATATGGCAGAATGTGGATAGAACAGAGCCAGAGACGTACAATTCTCTCCCAAGGTGTTCAGTCACAACTTTAATTCATGTATTTTTTATTAACGAGCATCATCAGCATAGAAGTGGGTCCTCATGGCTGAAGGGTGAAGGGCTGTGCGAATGTTTAGCATCTCTGGCACATAAATACCTTGCAATGCTGGTGACAGAAGCCCCCTCGTGAACACCTGTTCTCACTTTCTGGTGACATTGTAAATAAGAAGTGGGCAGCATTATCTCACCTAAATGTACACAAACTTGTTTGTCTTAGCAAATGACTGAAGAAGAAGTTGGACTGAGTGGACTTGGAGGCTCTAAAATTTTCCATAGTTTTGTTTTTAAGGGCAGTTACGTAACATCAACAAAATCTCCCTTTGTAAGTTGCGTTTTCATGATAAAGAAACTGCACGTCCGTCAGCTCCCTACGGCGGGGTTTTCAAAAGCACGTACGGTAGAACCTCAGTGTGACAAACCCCTCAGGAAGGGTGGCTGTTCGTCACTCCCACATGTTTGTAGGTCTCAACAAGACGTTATGGCTGTTCTTTCAAAAGTTTTCAAGTGGCCATTGACTAAACACAGCTTTGAAACTTTATTAGGCAGAAGAAAAATGTTGCTTTCCCTTAACTTTTTTTACTAGGTTACCACCCATGCCTGGCCCCCTCTCTCTGGCCACAAAAATCTTTCACTTCACTGAAAGCTGGCCTCCTCCTCCCACCCACCACCTGACAGGGGCCTGTTCTCTTTCCCCCTTCCCAGCCTGCCAGCAGCTTGTTCTCCCATCCCCAGGCTCTCCCAAGCCTCTAAGGGCCTTTTCTCTCCTCCCGGCCAGACCGCCCCACCCTGCCCTGCCCTGCCCCGTCCTGCCCCGCCCCACCACCAGGGGCTTTTTCTCCCCTGCCCCAGCCCTGTTCTGGCACTGGGGCCAAAGGCCAGGAGAGGGGGTTTAAGGCAGGCAGGCTTCTTCCTGGTTTGCTAACAGGCAAGATGACGGAGACAAGGCTCTGCTGGCCACTCCGTTGATGGTGCAGCTGCCCCCATAGATGCTCTGCAGGCTACCTCGCCCCTGGGGGTTCGCTGCCCCCTGTGGCCGTTCTCAGTGTCACATCCCTCTGGGCAGCCCCTCACCTCCCATGTTATGGAAAACAGTCCCTTTCCCGGGGCTTCTGGCTGTCCTGGCACAACCAAACCCTGAACTTGTTTTAACTTAGGAAAAACGGAAGCTGCCTACCAGATTTGGTGGCCCTAACTCTGACTCAAGGATTACGTTCTCATGGAGGAATTCTTGAGCAAACAGACTCGCAGACAGACACACAGGCAGATGCACAACTATCTGTCTCTCTCTCTACACACACACACACACACCATATTGTATATATTTAATGTAGGGAGGTTCATATCTTTTTCTCTTCCCTTTCAATAGCTTATAATGAAGTGGATGGAAAAAACAGAAAAAGTGAACGTATCTATCCTCACACGCAACCTAAACCCCATTTTGCTGAATAGTTGGCACGGCTCAAGTGTACTTAGCCAATTGTTTTCACAGTACTTACTGACACAGGTGAGGTACAACCAAGCCCCCTCTATTGGTGCATCCTCGATCGGTCCATAGTATGAAATCCTAACCTGTGAAGACATTGCCTGGTGACGACCAATTCCAGCAAACGTCCATAGCATGCTATACTCACTTTGTCCAATGTGTTTTCTTCCCCGCAGGGTGGCAGCACTCAATGAGGGAGTGATGCCCGATATCGGTTGAGGTTGGGGGGTCGGGATGGAGGCCACCCTCAATAAATCCGAGGGAGGGCCAGGCCTAGGCCAGCTGATGAAATCACAGAATGGGAAGGGATGTCTCCCAGAGTCATAGAGTCCATCCCCTGCACTCACGGCCGTTGTTGAGTCATTCAGTTAAATAAAAAAAACCAACTCGCCACCAGGCCTAATGCTTGCTAAGGGGAGCTGGGAAAGGCCATGCCGATGGATTTCTCACCCCAGCATTCACCTATGGAACAGTGCTTGGGGACGCCCATTCCATGGAAGCCTGCGTGTAGTTTCTGGGATCAGGGCAGTGAGCCTCCTGACCCGGGTTAATGGACGGGGGCTAGCAGGGCTCTACTCACAGCTGTGTATTCAGCACTTTGAAGCTGCCGCTCCGGTTCGGAAGCCTACTGCTATTTTTAGAGCGTTAGCACAAGCCCCGCTAGCCTGAACCTGTCAATCCAGGATGGGAAGTTCTCTGCCATGGGCTATGCAGACCAGTGGGGCGCACGTTTTTCCCGTCATCCCAGCCCCTGCCAGTCACAGAATTTGTCATTTCTCTCCTCCCACCCGCCACTGATTATCTCAAGTAATCTCTTAGTTCTGCATCTGCGTTTAGAGCTGGATAGCCAGACGGCACTGGCCACGGGAGAGCGCATTCATAGGACTGGGGGAATCCCAGTTTCTTTGTACCTTCCCAGAAACACTTGTGTGCACCCCCGGGGGGGCATCTCGCCCCAATTTGTACCCTGCTCATCTAAGCAATTCCCACGCACAGTTAATCTCCATGGCTACGTCTAGACGGGCATGATTTTCCGGAAATGCTTTTAACGGAGAAGTTTGCCGTTAAAAGCATTTGCGGAAAAGAGCATCTAGATTGGCACGGATGCTTTTCCGCAAAAGACCCTTTTTGCGGAAAAGCGTCCGTGCCAATCTAGATGCGTTTTTGCGCAAGAAAACCCCGATTGCCATTTTGCGTGAGAGGGCTTTTGCCCGAACGGGAGCAGCATAGCATTTCCGCAAGAAGCACTGATTTCAGACAGTGGGATGTCAGTGTTTTTGTGGAAATTCAAGTGGCCAGTGTAGACAGCTGGCAAGCTTTTCTGCAAAAGCAGTTGCTTTTGCGGAAAAACTTGCCAGTCTAGACACAGCCCATGCGTACCATTGCCACAGTTGTGACGGCGAGTTGCAGCTCCCCCGATCATGCAGCCCCATAGCAGCATGAACAGACTCCGCCAGCCAGTAGAATAGAGGGGGTTTATTGCTTCTCCCGGATACAGCACAGCCTAGACGTGACGTGGCTACAGGAGTCTGGACCAGGATGCCTCAGACCCCTTGAGATGGAGTGCCACGGTGTGTCGGCGGATTGGGGGTCCCCCGTCTCCTGCACCCCGAAATGGCACAAACAGACTGCACCAGCCGGTGGAATAGAGGAAGTTTATTGCCTCTCCAGGTTACAGCACAGCACAGATGGAATCTGGTCACAGAGCTGGGCTAGGATGCCTCAGGCCCCCTTGAGATGGGGGAGACTGGGCCCCTAAACTCCAGCCCCTTTCCCTAGGCTGTCTCCTCCATGATACCAGCCAGCCACTAAACTCACTCTCTTCCAGCCCTGCCCCCCAGCCAGGGCAGCCTCCACCTTCCTTTGTTCCTCTCCATGGGGGGTGTCTGGTTCAACCAGTTTGGCATCACCTTTGCATAGTGAGGTTTTCCCTGCTGGGTCTTGCTCCAGACAGCAGAGGTCACCACAGCCCAGCAAGTACCCCCACTACATCACACACGGCCATTAGACTCCCAGCCCCCTCCTTAGTCTCCTTCATGATTCCAGCCAGAAACTGACCCTTCCCTCCAACACTCACTTCCTTTGCTCCATCTCTTCCCTTAACCGGTAGAACAGTTAGGTCACTGCCACGGGGCCCTCAAGGCGCCCCCGCTGGGCAGTGCTTACAGACAGAAGGCAGCAGGGGTCAGCCACAGCCCAAGCACAGCAACCAGCAAGGTACTGACACTATCACACAAGTGCACTATACAAGCCAAGGTGAAAGAAGGGTTTTCTTTTCTCTTGCACCCGCTCCTGGGCATTTCAGTCAATGACTCTCCGAGGGTATGTCTACACTACCCTCCTCGTTCGAACTAGGGTGGTAATGTAGGCATACCGCACTTGCAAATGAAGCCCGGGATTTGAATTCACGTGTACAGCACGTGGAACGAGGTGTACCGGTAGTTCGGAATAGGCACCCTAGTCCGAACTACCTAGTTCGAGCCCCGTGTAGCCGCACTGCACGGGGTTCGAACCAGTGGGGTTTTAAAAATGACGGCTCCCCGCTTATGCAAATGAAGCCCGGGAAATTCAAATCCCGGGCTTCATTTGCAAGTGCGGTATGCCTACATTACCCTCCTAGTTCGAACTAGCGGGGTAGTGTAGACAGACCCCAACATAGTAGCGATGGGCAACCTAGGTGAGTGAGTGGGCCACATGACTGGCCTCCTTCATCAGAGGGAGCTGCCAGATTGTCCTCAATAAAATGGACCCCCAGGGTAGAGGAGTTTTGCTCACTGCGCTTGCGTACCTGGAGTTTGCGGGGTGCGCCGACTGAACGATAGCATTGGATTGGATGCAGAGGGCACACCGGCTCTCACAATGCTGCGTGCAATCAGCACACACCTCGCTTGGCATGCCCTGGCTTTATGTGCATGTCACATTAGTAATACCAGTAGGGAAAAAATGACACGGACAGAAACCAGTGGAATCTGGCCACCCTGTGAGTGGGCAACGGCAAACAAAATGTCTCACCGGCCACACACAGGACGTGGAAGGGCCACATGCAGCCCACGGGCCACAGGGTGACTTCCACCGCCTTAACTCGCATTATTTGGCAGTGGCCTAGCGAGTAGTGGGGGGGGCAGTTGCTCCCGGGTGCCATGGTGGGGGGGCATCAATTTAGCTGAGGGGCCACTTGCTCCCTCCAGACAAGCCGCCAATGCAGGGCTGGGTAAAGGGAGTAGGTACCTCAAAGGCCTGCCCAGGAGCCCAACGCCCCTGGCTTGGGAGCCGCTGCTTCCCCCGCTGCGCAGTTCGGCACAGTTTTGCCTTTGCCCGCCGGGCACATAACACCCTGGCTACGCCACTGTTCTTTGGGCGCTCTCTGCCCCCATCTCACACACCCTTACTTGCTTCTGTTTCATTTTGTGGCTGTTAATTGCTCAGAATCTATTCTGTGGACAGCTAGAGCCCTGTGCGGATACAAATGTCTACCTGCGGATGCCAGTGGTTTCCGAGCGCCAGTGCCCCATGCTGGTAGCTCCTCCCAGCTGTGCAGTTCTACCACCTCCAGCCCCACCGCCAGCTGGGCTGTACTGTCCCAGACAGGAGACGCAAGTTGGGGCGGGGCTGGGGATGGTACAGCTGCCCTGCTGGGAGAAGTGGCCGGCACAGGGCGCAGTCTCCCTGGAGTGGCAGGTCCACGTTCTTCTCCTTTGGCCACAGTGTCTCTTGGGAGAAACACCCTAGCGGAGCCCAATGCCTATCTGCAGAGATCTGCATCCGCGGGGAGAGCTTTGTGTCCGCTGTGTTTCCTGACACACAAGCACTACGCAACCATGCCACATCCAGCAGTTCGAATATCCCTTTCTCTGAGCCTGCAAAGCATGCCCCCGTGTTTGCAGGAGTGATCCTGAGATTCCTTTAAGGGCCAGCAAGCCACGCACCTTGTTATCATTGAGGGTACTGCTGGGGACCCCCATGGACACTACGACCTCCACCTCTGGACTGAGAGGCCATCTCGATGCACCAGCAGGTTTCTTCTCAGCATTAGGGTTGGAGGCAACATAGATTTTCACTCCAGAGGTACCCTCCGCATCAAATGACGTAGCACCGCTTGGGGCGGATCTGGGAGAGAAAGGAGCACTTGGTTACTGTTGGCGTTGTCCCTGTCACTGGCTATGTACATGCATAAACACACTAACCAAAATCCCCAGAGCCACAGGAAATTCCCATAGGTTGTCAAATGAAACCAACGCAAATTCATCTTTTTTTTTTTTTTTTGCACAAAAGAAGCTGACTTTGAAAAATTTTGCCCAGTTCTAACCCTTACCAAATGGTGATAGAGATGTAGCCGTGTTAGTCTGGTCTAGCTGAAACAAAAGACAGGACTATGCAGCACGTCAAAGACTAACAAGACGGTTTATTAGGTGATGAGCTTTCGTGGGCCAGACCCACTTCCTCAGATCAAATTGTGAAAGAAAATTGGCACGATCATATATACCAAAGTGATACAATCAAAAAAAAGTGAACACAGATAAAATTGACAAATCAGATTTCAGAACAGAGGGCGGGGGTGAGTTTTAGAACAGAGGGGGGAAGGTTAGCATCTGTGAGGTAATGATATTGGGGTGATAATTGGGGAAGCTTTCTTTGTAATGGGTGAGATAGCTTCCCCAATTATCACCCCTAATATCATTACCTCACAGACACTAACCTTCCCCTCCCGCCTCCCCCCCCCCCCCCTGTTCTAACATCTGATTTGTTAATTTTTTATCTGTGTTCACTTTTTTTTTTTGATTGTATCCCTTTGGTATATATGGTCGTGCCAATTTTCTTCCACAATTTGATCTGAGGAAGTGGGTCTGGCCCACGAAAGCTCATCACCTAATAAACCATCTCGTTAGTCTTTGAAGTGCTGCATAGTCCTGTCTTTTGTTTCAACTTTACCAAATGTGATTTTTTATGAGGCTAAATTAATGATGGAAATTCTCAGATGAAAGATGGCATTAAAATGCAAAATCCAGTTCATTGGCAAGAAAGAATTATTCTTTGCACTCAGTATACCTGGCAAGTCCACACCTTCAAAGCACCCTGCCAACATTAATTCATCTATTAACACCTAAATGTGCTGTGGGAGGCATTTTTGGCCTGGGTGTGATTTGCATCTTTTCCTTTCCTTTCCCAAAGAAAAGAGATGAGGCTGTAAACATGAATCATAAAAATATTGAAGGGAGGTTTATTTCATCTCCCTTTGCATGAGTATGTCAGTGCCTGAAGCAACTCATAAAGAGGGCAATGAATCTGTCATCACTCGGCCTCCTCTAGAATTTTACGTCTGCCGGTAGAATAGCTTCTTTTCTTCTCGTGGGGATTGCGGCAGTGTTAGTGTCAGATTTACCGCATGCTGCTAGAACTAGAGCCGTGGTTTCTGGGGCTAGTTTTGAAAGACCGGAGAAGCAGGCTGCGTTTATAGCTATCAAAGGGTTATCTAAGGTTGTGGTGGAATCTCCACCCTTACAGGTTTTTGGGGCCAGGCTTGGGATGGTTTAGTGGGAGTTGGGCCCCGCTTTGAGCAGGGGGTTGGAGTGAATGACCTCCAGAGGTTTCATCTACCCCTCGTCTTCCGTGATTCTCTGAGTGGATTATTTCCAGTGGTCCCTTGTCATTGCCACACCTGAGACTCTCTCCATCTTGAATTGCCTGAGCAAAGCGGATTCTCGCAGCTGAGCACAGAGGCAGGCGTCTGTGTGTGGGACTGGGAGGGAGAATAATTGTCCTGCAAAGAGGTGTGAGATGTCCAGGTTTCTCCCTTCCCTTGCCTCAGGAGGAGTTGTTTCCTGCTACTATCTGAACTTGCCCCCAAACACACTGCTTCCCCCCTGCGCTGCCTACATACACAGGGTACATCTAGACAACTTTCCTCTTCTGAAAGAGGAAATGCAAATGAAATACTGATTAGCATATTCTCATGCTTCATTTGCATATCCCCTTCGACCCTTTTTGCGGAAGAGGTTTTTTTTGCCAAAAAACACAATCTAGACGCGGCTTTTTCACACACACAAAATCTTTTTCGGAAGACCCTGTAAACCTTATTTTTTGAGGAATACGGGTTCTTTCAAAAAAACAACGGAAACAACTGTCAAAAAAAATCTGTATTACTTTCTGTCATTTAAGCGACTACCATTTCACAGTTCCCAAAGCATGGACCAGATCATTTAATTTTAGGAAACAGCCGAATAGCCCTTTCTTATCTTAATCATCTCTTAATCACTCTATTTATTAACAAAATTTGGACTCCCTGCCTCGGGGCCCAAGGTAGGAGCTGCGTCAGTCTAATTTACAACTCTATTATTTCCCCTGCAGAATTCCTTATCTTGCCTATTCAGGCGGCCAGCCTGTGGCTTGCAGTTTGTGGGGGAATGCTCTCCTATAGCCCCCAAACTCCACCTATCAGGGACAAATTGGGTGGGCATAAAAGCAGGGACCCAAGGAGAGGGAGGGGAAAGCTCCCTGTGGGGAAAAGGATGGGAAAATAAGGTTGCTTCCTATATGTTATTCAAGCTGGTTGAAAATTTTTTTTTTTTGTTTCAAACATTTTTTCAAAAAAATATGGCCCTTTTCCCTGACCAAAAATATTGAAAAAAAAATCACAACTCTTCTGGATTTTTGTCACAATGAAGTTGTAAATGATTTTATTCCCTCCCCCCCCCCCCCGCTTTATTCCTTTCCCCCCAGTTAGAAAAAGTGTGAAATGTTGCAGAGTAGCAAAAGGATAAGAGGGAGGGGAATGCAAAAATGGGAAAAAACAGTCCTGGATGTCATTCATTTAATTGCATTCTACAGCACCCATGAGGAAGGAGCACAGGGGTTCAGAGAGAAATTAAAAAAAAAGTTAGAAAGACTTTCATAATTGTTTTTGGAAAAAATGGGGAAAATTTGGAGCCTGTGAAGCAGAAACAATCTAAAACATTCAAAAGGTCCCTTTAAGGGTTTTGGGTTTGTTTGGGGTTTTTTTTGCCTGCAGCCATCTTCTCTCTTACTCTGTGTGGGAAGAGAGCTCCCCTGCGGAACCAGGTAAGTGGGGGTCCGGGAGGGACCGGGGGCTGGGCCCGGTTGCTGAACGTCATAGGGTTGCCAGGTGTCTGGTATTTTCGCCTCCTGGCAGGGAAAAACAATCAGAAAATACCCAACATTTTAAGTGTCCAGTATTTTCTGATTTTTTTTAGCGGACAGGAGGCTAAAATACCGGACTGTCTGAGTCAATACCGGACACCTGGCAACCCTAGTCTTGTGGCTTCTCAGGAGTGCCTGAGGTTTAGCAACAAATGGTGGGCACGTGTGTGATCCCACTCCAGATGATTAGCCGTGCAGTGCCCTAGACCCCGTGCTTTGGGGGACCCCGTGCTTTGGGGTGCCCTGTGGGGCCCAGGGCAGCCGGGGAGAAGAGCAGGGAGGAGGAGACTGTTTCCAGCAGCGGGGCCTGTCCCCACCCTCACCAGCGGCTGCAGGAAGCGGAACCACGTATCCCTGAGCCACTTTGCTCCCCTAACTTCCAGCCGGGGGAAAGGGTTTGGGGAAGGGTGGCGCAATGCATGGGAGCCGGGGGAGTGGAGTGGGCTGAGGCTGGGTCTCTCTGCACCAGGCCCATCACTAACGCTTCAGACTCTGAGACTAGGCAGTAAGGGGGCAGGGCTGGAACAGAGGGGGGAGTTGTCCTGGGCCCTGCACCCCACTAGGAATAGCCGTGAGCCCAGGAACCGGACACAGGGGTGGATTTACAATGAAACATACCAGGGCCCCCAAGGCCGGGCAGTCCAGCACCAGGTCCGGCACCCTCCCCTCTCATGCAGGGGCAGCCGTTCTCTGGGGCAGCCAGTCCCTCTGCAGAGAGGTCTGTGTAGGGGGCAGGAGAGCCGGGAGGCTCACCTGCAGGCTGCAGCCTCAGTAGAGCCAGCAGGAGGCGGTGAGCAGCACCAGTACGGTTTGGAAGGCTTCAGAGGAGCGCGGGGCAGCCGCACAGCCCGCCGGAGAAAAGCAGCACTTTGAAGTGGGAAAGTGTCGCTTCTCCCCAGCCAAGAACCCATTCAGGAGGACTGAGCAAAGCACTTTAGTCAGCGAATGGTACAAACAACATTTGGAAAGACCATGAAGGGGTCCCCTGACACCTTCAGCAATTTTCAAGTGATCTGTGGGGGAAAAAAGTCAGACTACAAAAACAATCCAGGGACCTCCCTATATTTTCATGTACTTCTTATTACTTATAATAGAGAAGGAAGAGGGAGAAAAAAGAATTAAAAATGGGAGGGACAGGAAGAGCGAATGTTCTTTTCTTGGTAAAGGTCCCACAGGGGCCCCCCAAATTAAGCTGAGCACAGGTCCCCCTTAACTCTAAATCTGCCACTGGCCTGGCACGAGGGCGTGACAGAACTGGTGAATAGGGGGATGCTTTGTCCCAGACCCTGGGAGCAAGGTACAAGGGGACAGAACAAGGAGACATCACGAAACCCATAAGGGGGTGTATATAAATTGCATGTCTCAGTCTATGAATTTCAGGTACCTCGCTTTGCTCTGTGTGTAGCCAAGGGGGCAACAGAAAGTCCCGGTGTTGACTGTGTTTCTCCTTGCCTTGGGATGCACATGTAAGTGTAACCACAGAGACGGGGCTGGAGGGCAGTCAGCCTGGCTGTGGGTCACTGTCACTCATAGAATCATAGACTCCCAGGGCTGGAAGAGACCCCAGGAGTCATCAAGACCAGCCCCCTGCCCAAGGCAGGACCAAGCCCGACTCAATCAACCCAGCCAGGGCTTGGTCAAGCCGAGACCAAGGATGCTAGGAATTATTATTAGGAAAGGGATAGAAAATAAGACCCAGAATATCTTACTGCCCCTGTATAAAACTATGGTACGCCCACATCTTGAATACTGTGTACAGATGTAGTCTCCTCACCTCAAAAAAGATATTTTGGCCTTGCAAAGGGTTCAGAAAAGGGCAACTAAAATGATTAGGGGTTTGGAACAGGTCCCATATGAGGAGTGGTTAAAGCGACTGGGACTTTTCAGTTTAGAAAAGAGGAGACTGAGGGGGGATATGATAGAGGTCTATAAAATCATGAGTGGTGTGGAGAGGGCTGATAAAGAAAAGTTATTTATTAGTTCCCATAATATAAGGACTAGAGGACACCAAATGAAATTAATGGGTAGCAGGTTTAAAACTAATAAAAGAAAGTTCTTCTTCACACAGCATGTTGTCAACCTGTGGAACTCCTTGCCAGAGGAGGCTGTGAAAGCTAGGACTATAATAGAGTTTAAAGAGAAGCTGGATAAATTCATGGAGGTTAGGTCCATAAAAGGCTATTAGCCAGGGGATAAAATGGTGTCCCTGGCCTCTGTTTGTCAGAGGCTGGAGAGGGATGGCAGGAGACAAATCGCTTGATCATTGTCTTCGGTCCACTCTCTCTGGGGCACCTGGTGCTGGCCACTGTAGGCAGACAGGATACTGGGCTAGATGGACCTTTGGTCTGACCCAGTACGGCCGTTCTTATGCTCTTATGTTCTTATGAGACGTCCAGTGTTTGTTCTTTCTGAGGAGTACTATTGAGGAACCAGCCATCTGTGCGGGGCCAGGACAGCAGCCAGAGAGTGCGCACGCACTGACAGACAGCTGCCCCTTGGAAGCAAAGTCTGAATAACACACGGATGATGCAACTGCCCTGACCCCTAAGTAGCAAACGAGGCCACCGTGGGGGGTGGTAGAGCCTCCACCGCTGACCTTTTACAATCAAGTTTAGAAGTTTTATTCTGAAAGCTCAGCTCTGGGGACTCTTTTGGCGCAGGTCCCTGGCCTGTGTTATCCAGGCGGCCAGACTTAAAGGTCCCTTCGGCCTTGCCATGTGGGGAGGACAGCGGTCCCAGAACTCAGCTCTGACCTTGTTTACTTCTCGGGGTGAGACCCGGCTTAATCTGTGGTGTCAAAGAGCTGCCTCTGCTCTCCAGCGACATGCTTTGCAGCTGATTCCGCCCCCCGACCCACTCTGCTGCTCTGGTGGCCGGCACGGGCCGCACAAAGTCCTGCCCCTTCTCATAAACACAGGAGCAACCCAGGGTTCCCCCACATACACCTTTCACGGAGGGGATGCCAGAGTAGGAGGGGGCGGATCAGAAGGAGTCGCACTCGCACTGCTCAGAACTACAAGGATTTTGAGCGACAACACTGATTCTGGGCAGCTATGGAGAGGCAGCTGTGGGTTGGGCTGCTCTGATTTACACCAAAGGCCATTTCGAGCCCTGTATCAGCACAAACCCTTTCTGCGGGTTGCATTTTCTAGGCTGTGTCTTTCCGGGGGTGCAGCTGGAGCCTGCCCCTTCGTTCCATAGACAGGGATGCTGTTTCCAGCCCAGACAATTCCCGCTTGGATTTTTGTTTGTAACCGAAGGCTCCCCCAGCATTTCCCCCACACTGGAATCCTGCCCAGAAGCAAAATCTCTGGTCTGCAGGGAATGGGGTGTTCAGTAAATGATGTTCCTCAGACAGGTGCCCAGTCAATCCTGGGGCTCACCACTCAACCACGGAGCATCCTGGGCCTCTCCTGCAAGCGGGGAACACTGCAAGCAGGCAGGAATGCCTGGGCCTCTTCGCGTGGCCCAAGCTCTGGCCCAGCTCGGGGGCTAGGACAGATTTGCACCACCCCATTCAGGAAGCATAGCCACTGTGACAGACAGAGAGTGCTCCTCTCTGAGGCTAGTACCGGGGGAGCTGGGCCATGACCCCAGAACCTCTTCCCCCTTCTGGCATGGCTAGTGTCCACACAGCCACTAGCAGGGCGGGCAAGCCCTATTTGAGCTATACAGGGCTGTCCTTACCCAGACGCAGAAGAACATAATAATCATGTGAAGAGCCGGTGCTGTCCTATATGCAGCGGCGTAGGGCACCCAACAATTTGGGGCACCACTGGGTCCTAGTGTCCACCCACCCACCGCTTCCAATGCCTGTTCTGTGGCTCAACTTCCTCCGGAGAGGATCTAGTTAACTTGCAAGTGAAAAAGCCGTCCAAAGCCATGAGCAGAACACTGAACTGGTAAAAGTATCGTTCATAGAATCATAGAATCACAGACCACTAGAACTGGAAGGGACCTCGAGAAGTCATCGAGTCTGGTCTCCTGCCCTCATGGTAGGACCAAGTACCATCAAGAGTGACCATCCCTGATGGATGTGCTCTTAAATATCTCCAGAGATGGAGATTTCACAACCTCCCCAAGCAACTTATTCCAGTGTTTAACCACCCTGACAGTTAAGAACTTTTTCCTAATGTCCAACCTAAATTTCCCTTGCTGCAGTTTAAGCCCATTGCTCTTGTCCTGTCTTCAGAGGCCAAGAAGAACAATTTTTCTCCCTCCTCCTTGTGACACCCTTTTAGCTACCTGAAAACGGCTCTCATGTCCCCTCTCAGTCTTCTCCTTTCCAAACTAAACAAGCCCAATTCTTGCAGTCTTCCCTCATAGGTCATGTTCTCTAGACCTTTCATCAAGTGGCAATGAAGCCATTGAACAGGCATTGGCCAACCCCAGGTCTAGACGGTACTTTTCTGAATTGACCGTGTGGTTGAAGATTATAAAATCACCTCTCTAAAAAAATTGTCATTACCCCCCACCCCGGGCCGCCGTTGGGCATAGGGGACCCATAAATCCTAAGGATGTTCCTGGAGCTATGGAGGTCGTAGGCTCCTGCCATTCCCTCCTTGTGCAACTGTGGTTGCATGACCCGATGTAACGGGAACAGTCCCAATTATTTGGGGCTGTGTCTTATATAGATGCATATTTGTCCCGTCCCATCCCGATTTCCCACTCTTGCTGTCCCTAGCTAGGACCAGCCTAGATATGGGCCATCGATGGGTCACTTCCAGTCGACCAATACTGACTCCAAATGGCCAACGTGGGATGCAAATTCACTCACTCCAATGGGATGTGTATGTGTGGGGCGGTATCTGTGAGTGTGTGTGTGACACAGGGCTGTCCTTACCATGAGGCAAACTGAGGCAGCAGCCTCAGGTGCCAGATTGTGGGGGGCACCACTAGGACCCAGAGTGGAGAAAATTGTCTGCTACTGGTGCAGTGAGGAAGTATGGGGGCGTCATTTGAGCTCCCCGCCTCAGGTGCCAAAATGTTGTGGGCCAGCCCTGGTGCGAGACTTGATCTACCTAGCGCTCCATAACCACTGCAAACATGAACATTGAAACCTTCTTTCACAGTACAGTAATTACTCGTTTAACACATGCCCGCTTAACACGTTTTCACAATAGCATGATTTTTTTTAGGGAACGTTTTTCGAATAACACAACCATCCCCAAAATACCACAAAAATAATCAGGTGGTGGACTACCTCGTGTGGCAGTAAAAGTCGGTGAAAACAGTGGTAATACGCATGAGTGGACGAATACGCGTGGTCACAGCGCTCCTCCGCTCACTCACATGTTTATTTTTAACAAAATACAGGACTATGTAGCACTTTAAAGACTAACATCAATATGACCTACCAGATCCTCCCTTTCAACACAAAAGGAAAAATAATTCTATATGGACTTCCCCTGACGGTCGGAATTACAATCTGGATTTCTATAGACAAAGCTTCCGCAACAACGCACAGACTGACATTATTCGCAAACAACAACAAGCGACACACAATCTCAGCCGTGCTGAACACCATGCCATCCAGAGTCTCAAAAACAACCTGGACATTATAATCAAACCAGCTGACTCTTGTTAGTCTTTAAAGTGCTACATAGTCCTGTATTTTGTTTCAGCTACACCAGACTAACACGGCTACATTTCTATCACATGTTTATCTTTGTGTTTTAACAAACCGCAGTGACTTGTGTTGCTAGATATCTAATGTTGACGTTGACGACCCAGCACCAACAAAACATTGACTTTGCCACCACCACCTGAAACGCAACCCCCACCTTTTCCATTACTTTTAATAGGAAAATTGACCCCGCATCGCACGTTTTCGCTTAGCACAAACATTTTCAGAAACGCATCTAGAGTGTTAAATGAGGAATTGCTGTATTCCTTTGCTAACCTGAATTCAGAGCTTGTCTGCAAAGGGGAATGTGTGCTGTTGTCACCTAAAATATGCATTGAAACCAGTGCAGTTAAACTACTGCAAACACCTTTGTGGGTCTTTGGATTCGGTTTGGATTTGGAACAGACTTTAGTGAACAAACAAATTTCCTATGGAGAAAATTCTGATCTTTTACCTGGCTCTCGCAACCAGCCTATCTGAATGATTCAGTCAAATAATGAGGTTAGACTTAGGTTGGCCTCACCTGTTGTTTGCCTTTAAGAGGTGATTCTTAGACCAGTCGGTTACTCATGCTCCCTTAGTCATGCACTCTCAATGTAAACAGCCTTGATTGGTTTTCAATTGGTTTTCAGCCACAACAATGACTCAAGGGAATGGGAAAAGGAGAGAAGAGGTTGACCCCGCTAAGGTCACTGGGTGGTTGAGAGTTGTTCCGCTTGTTTTTATTCCATGGAAGGACATGGCTGCCAAAGGAAGTGGACTGCAGAACTGAGGCTTAGTGCCTGATGTGCCTGTGTTCTCCTGGATTGGCTGTGTGTGGGGGTGACACAGAGGTTGCCTATTTACTATGGGCAAACATAGGGGGAGGGATAGCTCAGTGGTTTGAGCATTGGCCTGCTAAACCCAGGGTTGTGAGTTCAATCCTTGCAGAGGCCATTTAGGGATTTGGGGCAAAAATTCATCAGGGATGGTCTTGCTGTGAAGGCAGGGGACTGGACTCAATGACCTTTCAAGGTCTCTTCCAGTTCTAGGAGATAAGTAATCTCCATTATTAAAAAAAAAAAAAAAAAAAACATCTTGAGGTACCTAACCTCAATAGATTCCAATGGCCGTCGGCCTCCGTGCCTGGCAGGCAGTAGTGCTGGCCACTGCCATTAAGGTGAAAGGGGGAAAAGGTTTTGGTGAGGGTGGAAGCTCCCAGCCAGCCAGGGCCTGGCACCCTACCCATACTCTCTTCATAGCCAAAGGCTATTTTTAACCCTTAACCCCCAACCCTACTGCAGCTGCAGTCAAATTCTCACCACTACAAACTGGTTCCCAGCCACCGCCTCGTCTGTAACAACAGGGCATCGGTGGCTTCATGCTGACATTTACATGGACTCGTGGTTCTCAGCCAGGGTTACGAGGCTGCCTGGGGGGCTGCAAGCCGGTTTCAAGGGTCCACCAAGCAGGGCCAGCGTCAGTGGCGACAGCAGGGAGGGACACAAAAGGGGGCACTTCGCACATGACTGTCCCCCACGAGTCCTTCCCATGTCACCTTTAGCCTGGGAGAGGTCCCCGCCTCTTCTGCCCCCCTCCCTACCCGCATTCCATCTCTTCCCCAAAGCCCCCTCCCCCCGCAATGTGGCCCAGGGGACAAGTGGGGACCTGGTGCCAGCAGCAGGGGTCACCCTCCCCCCATGCTCAGTGGTGGGGCGGGGCGGGAAGCAGAGCCACCTGACCCCAGCCCGCTCTGCTCCCCGGGTCCCAGCCATGTCCCTGCATCGCTGTGCAATGGGGGTGGGGAAAGGGGTGGAACTGCCCCCCACCCCGCACTCATTGACGGCGGGAGGCGGAACCATGCGGCTGGGAGCCTGGGCAGCAGAGAGGGCTGGGGATGGGTTGCTCTGCTTCCCACCCTTGCTGGGAAGTGTGGGGGGACCAACCCCACTGCTGGCACCAGGCCCCCATTAATTGCCTGGGCCCTATAGGGCCCCCAAAGCATGGGGTCTGGGATGGTTGAACGAACCATCCACAGGACAGGACATTTGTACCTGGTGGCTGCTGGTCCCTTCCCTTCCCCTCCACAGTGTTTGGGTGGGGGGCACGTGGCCTTTTGTAACCCCCCCCCCCCACACACACACACACACATCACCCCGGCCAGCATTAGAGTCATGGGGCTTAGGGCAGAAAACCAAAGCCTCATTGTCTGGGTTGAAGCTCGGGGCTCTGAACCCCACCACTGCAGGCTGAAGCTTAAAAAATGTAGCTGGGGGGGAGCGAAGGCATTTTCCCTGCTCCCCCTCCCCCCCCCCCCCACCCTGTCCCCATGCCAGCCCTAGCTTTTATACGCAGAAAAACAGTTGCTGTGACACACAGGTGGGCCATGGAGTTTTTATTGCACGTTGGGTGAGCCTCAGAAAGAAAAAGGTTGAGACCCCCGTGCTCTAGACTGCAGGCACAGGAATGATTTTCGTGATGTGTGTAGACAGCCTCGCACAGTGGGGCTCCGGGTAATAGAAAAACATAATGATCGTGTGTAGAACCAGTGTTGTCAGTCGACAGGACCTTAGTTTAAAGTTTGCTTGAAGCATATTTCAATAGTGTGTTGTTCAAGCTTCTAAAATCACATCATCAGAAATTCATCATCCCCAACCAGGCTGCCATTGGGCATGGGGGCACCAGGTTAATAGCACAGCCTAGGGCCCCATAAATCCTAAACACGCTTCTATGTCAACTAGCATCCAGTTCTGGGCCCCCCACTATAGAAAGGATGTGGACGCATTGGAGAGGGTCCAGCGGAGGGCAACCAAAATGATTAGGGGGCTGGAGCACATGACCTATGAGGAGAGACTGAGGGATTTGGATTTGTTTAGTCTGCAGAAGAGACGAGTGAGGGGGGATTTGAGAACAGCCTTCGACTTCCTGAAGGGGGGTTCCAAAGAGGCTGGAGAGAGGCTGTTCTCAGTAGCGAGGGATGGCAGAACAAGGAGCAATGGTCTCAAGTTACAGTGGGGGAGGTCTAGGTTGGATTTTAGGAAAAACTATTTCCCTGGGAGGGTGGTGAAGCACTGGGATGGGTTCCCTAGGGCAGGGCCGGATTAAGGGGGGGGCTAGCCGGGCAGCTGCCCGGGGTGCCAATCTATGGGGGCGTCTGATGGCAACTGTAAGGGGCGCCGCATGCCCGATTGCAGCTGTAAGGTGCACAACGTGCCAAGGGGTGGGTCCATGCATGCACCGTGCGCCTGGGGGTGGAACCGCACACGCGTCGCGCGCCCGCTGCCCGCAGCGCAGGAATGGCTTGAGCCGGGCCTGCCCTACGGAGGGGGTGGAATCTCCATCCCTAGAGGTTTTTAAGTCTCCTCCTGACAAAGCCCTGGCTGGGTTGCTTTAGTTGGGTTGGTCCTGCTTTGGGCAGGGGGCTGGACTCGATGACCTTGCGAGGTCTCTTCCAGCCTTAGGATTCTATGAGTCTATAAAACAGGCTCCTAGCTTGGTTTGTACTATTTCACTATACAAAGTTATTAAATTGTAATAATGCAACAGCATTAGCAAATACACCCTCATTTCTGTACAATAAAACGCCCCTTGTACTTCACATAATGGAAATCTTTTTTCCCTGCAGTTATCCCTTTAAGCTTACTCGGACATATTTATGTATTTTATGCACTTAGAAGAATGCATATTTATTCTTTATTCAGTTTAATTCTTTACAAATTACTCACCTAGACAGTTTGCTGCCTTGCACACTGATGGCCAGAAATAGTATTCATTTAGCAGGGGCGTGCACTGGCTTTCATATCTGCAGTTGTCTCAGCTGCCTGTGTTTTGAATCTATGCTTTTCAGAACTGCTTCAATATGTCACATGTGTGTCTGGGGAAAAGGTGATGCAAGGCCGTGGTCTGCTTCCAGCAATGGAAATTGTGCAAAGAGACCGAGGGAAAATTTCCAAAAGCGTCCAAGCATCATTTTCAAAAGTGACCTCCTTATTCTCCTGGAGTTTCAATAAGTGTCCGACTCCCTTTTGAAAATAGGAGCCTTTCACTCCAGATCTCATACTATGCTAACGCTAACTAGAAAATTTGGATGGAGGGCCAGAGACGGGATCCAAATTTCAGGGAGGATGTTTAGATCCATGTTTTGCTCAGCTGCAATCCACAAAATACAAGAGGCCAACCCCCACTGTGATGGACTTGTCCAGTTGAAATAGGTTAGAGAAAGTGACAAGAATCAGTAAATCTCCAGGTATTAAAAATTCATGTCTTACCTGTAGATGTCTACAGAGATCTCTGTGCCCACCACACAAACAGCGTAGCTGGGATGTTCTGTTGACACCTGGACGACTCTCTGCTCCTTCATGATTGGCCTGGGACCAGAAACGTGTGTGAAGTGAACAGCCGTGCTCCCGCCTGTTCTATTTTTTATAGGCAAACCAGCATGACTGGTTACAAAGCATGAAAATATTTGTTCCGCCCTCTTCCATTCCCTATCGGAACTGATTAGCTGGAGGTACAGTCCCCTCCCCCTCCAAGATCTCTGCTACTTCTGTTTGGGCTTTATACTAGGGGAGGAAAAATGGGCAGGAGTTGCTGACCCAAGCTCCAGCTGGAGTTTGTCACTTCCAAGCACCGGCTCTTAGGTTGTGCCAAAGGGACTGGCTCAGAGCAAACTCAGGTGTAGACAGCTTGGAGAGTCATGGGCATTTGCATGGTGTGTTGCTCCTGGGGATGATCATATGCAACACTTCACACAGTCTCAGGGCTTTCACGTTGCTTGATTATTAAAAACCCCTTTGGGGAAGGCAACCGGGAGTGTTAATGAGGTGGTGATCAGCCTCAGTGTTGGGTTATGTTCTGTCCAGAGGGCTGCGTTCAGGTAGGATGAGATGGTGGCAAAATTCCAGGAGATTTCTGGCTGTATCTGAGCAGGACCAGTCTTAGGGAAAATGGTACCTTGGGGGAACTTATATTTTGGCAACCCCACCCCCCTCATTGCTTCTGACCCCAGCTTCCACTCCCTGACCCCAAGCTCCTTTCCACAGCCCCACACCCCCGCCCTGCCCCACTCCACTCCTTACCCGCGGCGAGCCCCCACCCATGCCCAGTCGCCCACGCTGCCCTCCACAAGGCCAGCTCTGCATCTGTCGATAGCCCTTTTTGCTCAGTGTTTGTACAGCACTAGCACAAGGTCCTGCTCTGTGACTAGGGCTCTAGGCACTATTGCAATCAAATAATAAATAACAACAGGCTCCTTCTGCTGACTCCCTGGGGTGGAGTCCATCCTGTCTGATGTTGCACCAGAGGTGGGGAAAAGAGTCCTCGCGTTGCAAAATCTGGATCTCTCACCCCAGCTGAGGTGGCTCCGTTTGACCCAACGAACATACCTACTCACTTGGACTGGGAAGAAAACGTCATTCCCACCGTCTAGAATGAATCAAAACAGGTATTGGACACCAAAGAGGAACCGACGTGCTCATAGACGTTAGCACCAGAAGGACCATCAATGTCATCTTGTGTGACCGGCACATCATGGGCCACCTGATCCGGTAATAGACCCAGAACCACTGGCTTAAATTATTGAAGTCTTCAGATCATGGTTTAAAGGCTTCAAGTTGCAGAGAATTCACCATTTACACTAGATTAAAGGTAGAATCGTAAGACTGGCAGGGACCTGGAGAGTCTTCTAGGCCCCTGCACTCATGGCAGGATGCTGTCTCCAGGATCCCTCGAAGCGAGTAAGATTTCCCCTTGGATGCCTATTACTGATGAGTACGTAGATGAGAAATTAGGCCAATTCTGGTAAGGATCATGGGCAGTGGCTGCATGTGAGGTGTCTGTCTCCAGTGGTGCCGACACCAATTCGGGTCCGGGCAGGCTCCTTACGTCGGGCTCCCTGACCTTCTTCGTGGAGACCTCGCTTGATCTCAAAGTGCTGGGCACTGTTCTTGATGGTGGTCCTCCAGGTTACCCCACTTGCCTCTCCCAGGTGTCAGCTTCAATGCTGCACTTTACCCAGGTGTTCTTAAGGACGCCCCTTTAGTGCTTCCTCTGCCCACCATGACACCTCATCCCCCCAGCCCTCAGCTGGGCGTAGAAAATCTGTTTAGGCAAGTGTGTGTCAGGCAGGGCCGGCCCAAGCCATTCGTGTGCGTCGGGCCCCAGGAGCCCCACCCCAGGTGCCCGGCGCATGCGTAACCCCACCCCCGCCCGGTCCAGCAGCCCTGCATAGTGCCCCCTACGATGGAGCACCCCGGGTGGTAGCCCAGTCAGCCTGTAGCATGGGCCAGCTCTGGTGTCAGGCATCCTGACCACGTGACCAGACCATTGTAACTGCCTGGGGGTGATTATTGCCTGGATGCTGTGGGAATCCGCCTCTGCAAAGACATGAACGTTGGTCCGTCTGTCTTTCCACATGATGCCCAATATTCTCCTCAGGTCCCTTTGGTGGAATTTCTCCAGATCTTTAATATGTCGTTGATAAGGAGTCCAGGCTTCAGCTCCATAGAGCAACATTGAGACGACTACGGCATTGTAGACATCAATCTCGGTCTGCGTCTTGATGTCACGGTCATCGAAGACTTGCCTCCGTTGATGTCCATAAGCTGTGCTGGAGATTCGACAGTGGATTTCACCATCACAGCAAGACTAAGCATTATCTAAGTCAGGGGTTCCCAGACTTTTCAGCATCACGTCCCCCTTTCTGATTTTTGAAAAACCCTCAGCCCCCCCCAAAAAAAAACTTGAGCAAAAAAAAAAAAAGGAACTGAGCAGGGCAGGAAAACTTGATGGGGGGGCTGGGTCACCTTGCGCCCCCCCCCCCCCCCGGAATTTCTTCACCCCCCCCCAGTTTGGGAATCCATGACAGATCATCCTTGACATGTTTTTTCTAATCTGCACTTAAAAATCTCTAGTGATGGAGATTCCACAACCTCCCTAGGGTGGGTAAGCACTTGAATAAATTGCCTGACAGGCAGGAAGTTTTTCCTCATGTCCAGCCTAAACCTCCCCTGCTGCAATTTAAACCCATTCCTTCTTGTCCTGTCCTAAGAGGTTAAGAAGAACAATTCTTCTCCCACCTCCTTATAGCAAACTTTTATGTGTTTGAAAATTGTGATTCTGTCCCTTCCCAGTTTTCTCTTTTCCAAACTAAACAACCCGGCTACGTCTACACTGGCCCCTTCTCCGGAATAGCCATGCTAATGTCGAACTTTGGAATAGGGAAATCCGCGGGGGATTTAAATATCCCCCGCGGGTTTTAAATAAACATGGCCGCTGCTTTTTTTCCGGCTTGGGGAAAAGCCGGAAAAGAGCGTCCAGTTGGTCTGCATCTTTCCTGAAATGTGGTGTCCAGAAAGGAACACAATACTCCAGTTGAGGCCTAATCCTCATGGAGAGAAGAATGATTTCTCATGTCTTATGTACAACACTCCTGCGATACATCCCGAAATAATATTTGCTTTTTTTTTCTGACTGCGTGACACGGGCAAGTGAAGTGACCCATGCTCCCTATGGCAGAGGAAGGTGAAAGACACCCAGGGTCAATGCCAGTCTCACCTGGGTGTAAATTCTTTCCTGACCCCAAATATGGGGATCAGTTGGACGGTGGGCATGTGGGTGAGATTCAGCAGCTTGACACAGGCGAAAAAACTCACTGTAGTAACACAAAGCCCTCCCCAACTAATGACCCATCTGACCAGCTGTTGGAGACAATCGCTACTAGCAGTCCCAGATCCGCCCCACAGCACTGTAGGCAGTCTCATCACACTATCCCCTCCAGGAAGCTATCAAGCCCAGTCTTGGAGCCAGTTTGAAGATCTTAACAAAGCTTGTCCCAGAATCACTAGCCTTTTGCTGACTTCTGGCAAGCCCTCCTAGTGTAGAGACAGCTTAGAATGGCATAGAGTGGTTTGGAACGGGTCCCATATGAAGAGAGATTAAAATCATTTGGACTTTTCAGCTTAGAAAAGAGGAGACTAAGGGTACATCTACACTACAGCCGTGTTTCTCAAACTGTAGGTCCTGACCCCCCGGGGGGTCGCGAGCAACTTAGAGGGGGGTCACGGTATCACAAAGTTTGAGAACCCCTGCACTACAGTGTTTTGTCAGAAAAACGGCCGTTTTTCCGACACACCTTGAGCAACGTCCACACTGCAATGGCGTTCTTCTGCAAGAAAATTGAAAGAACCAGAGGGGTTTTTCCAGCATTGGTAATCCTCATTCTACAAGGAAGAAGCCTTTTTGCAAAACAACTCATTCACAAATAGGCATATGTGGACAGGGAAGAGGAAGTTCTTTTGAAAGAAGAGGAAAGAGGAAAAAGCACAGGTTCCCTGATGACCATTCCATCCATAGCAATTACAGCTTGCGTGCAAGACAGCATCCATTCAGTCTGGACACTCTCTTTCAAAAAAAGCGCCGAGGAGTCCTGTGGCACCTTAGAGACTAACTGAAGTGTAGGAGCATAAGCTTTCGTGGGCAAAGACCCACTTCGTCAGATGCATGTAGTGGAAATTTCCAGAGGCAGGTATAGATATGCAGGCCAGAATCAGGCTGGAGATGACAAGGTGGATCTAATCAGGGAGGATGAGACCCACTTCTAGTAGCTGATCTGGAGGTGTGAATTCCAAGAGAGGAGAAGCTGCTTTTGTAGTTAGCGAGCCATTCACAGTCTTTGTTTAATCCAGAGCTGATTGTGTCAAACTTGAAGATGAACTGTAGCTCAGCAGTTTCTCTTTGAAGTCTGGTCCTGAAGTTTTTTTGCTGCAGGATGGCCACCTTTAGATCTGCAATTGTGTGTCCAGGGAGATTGAAGTGTTCCCCTACCGGTTTTTGTATGTTGCCGTTCCTAATATCTGATTTGTGTCCATTGATTCTTTTACGTAGGGACTGTCCAGTTTGGCCGATGTATATAGCAGTGGGGCATTGTTGGCACATGATGGTGTATATTACGTTAGTAGATGTGCAGGAGAATGAATCAGTGACAGTATGGCTGATCTGGTTAGGTCCTGTGATGGTGTTGCTGGTGTATATATGTGGGCAGAGTTGGCACCGAGGTTTGTTGCATGGATTGGTTCTTGAGTTAGAGTTATTATGGTGCGGTATGTAGTTGCTGGTGAGAATGTGCTTCAGGTTGGCAGGTTGTCTGTGGGCAAGGACTGGCCTGCCTCCCCAGGCCTGTGAAAACGAGGGATCATTGTCCAGGATGGGTTATAGATCACTAATGTTGCGTTGGATACGTTTTAGCTGAGGACTGTAGGTGATGGCCAGTGGTGTTCTGTTGGTTTTTTTCTTGGGCTTGTCCCGTAGCAGGAGGCTTCTGGGTACACGTCTGGCTCTGTCAATCTGTCTCCTCACTTCCTCGTGTGGGTATCATAGTTTACAGAATGCTTCTTGAAGATCTTGTAGATGTAGGTCTCTGTTTGAGGGGTTGGAGCATATGCTGTTGTACCTCAGTTCTTGGCTGTAAACAGTGGATCGTATGGTGTGTCCTGGATGGAACTGGAGGCATGCAGGTAAGCATAGCTGTCGGTAGGCTTTCGGTATAGGGTGGCAGATCGCTTTTTTGATAAACTTTTGCCGTGTGGATGCTCACTTTCAGAAGAAGTTTCTTCGGAAGATCTCGTCCAAAAAAAACGTCTTCCAAAAGAAGCTGGTAGTCTAGACGTAGCCTAAGAGGGGATATGACAGAGGTCTATAAAATCATGACTGGTATGGAAAAAGTGAATAAGGAAAAGTTATTTACTTATTCCCACAATATAAGAACTAGGGGTCACCAAATGAAATCACTAGGCAGCAGGTTTAAAACAAACAAAGGAACTTTTTCTTCACTTAAGCTATGTCTAGATTGCAGGCTTCTTACACAAGAAGCTTTTTCCGGAAGAGATCTTCCACGAAATCTTGCACAAGAGCGCGTTCACACTGCAAAAGCGCATCGGAAAAGCGATTCACTTTTGTGCAAGAGAGCATCCAGACTTCAGGGACACTCTCTCGCAAGAAAGCTCTGATTGCCATTAACAGAATGGCCACCAGGGTACCCGTGCTTCTTTTGCTAGACTGTTTTTGCACACAAAAAACCCTGTTTCCCAACCCCACACACCTTTTCGCGCAAGATCTCTTGGGCAAAAAGGAGTTATTCCTCGTAGAAAGAGGAATACCTATACCGCAAAAAGCCCTCTGTTCTGTCGATTCACTATAAATTTACTTTAGCAAAAACATGTTTGAGGTGTGGATGTTCCATGGGTTTTTGTGCAAAAACCCTGTAGTGTAGATATAGCCTCCGTGCACAGTCAATCTTCAAGCCCTGAAAGCCTGGGAGTTGGTCAGGGGATGCTACGACAAAAAACTGCTCACCGCCGTTCACATGGAATCGTTTAAAACGATTTAAAAACCTGCAACTTGCTGGGTCTGATCCTGCCCCACTGACATCAAGGGCAAAACTCCCGTAGGGTCAGGGCTGGAAAGAACATAGTTCAAGGAGGCCGGGTTTTTGGCAGCTGCACCTTTACGGGCTGAGCTTCCCAGGCAGAGCTGGGGCGAGGCGCTGGGAGAGCTCTTGTGATGCACAGCAAGGAGTCTTGTCTGCACCGCACAGGATACCCCTTGGAAGGTATGCACCCGTCTCCCACAACGGCCCGAGTGTGGACGCAGCGGTGACAACACTGTATCTACCTCGCAAGGCAGCTAGCAGGAGCATTTCATGCTTGTTGCCTGTCTTGAGATTTGCGGCCAGAAAGTGCTACGGATCCGTGCAAGTGACGTTGTCGTTGCTCCTGGTGTGGGCTGGGCACGGGGCTAGCTTCCTCAGGGAGTTCTGGCGTCTGCCAGCCAGTCCTGAGCTGCTCACTGCTCTGCTAACTCCCCTCAGCGCTCCTACCCAGCACTCTGCTGAGGCATCCGTAGCGACGTAGGGATGCCCCAGGGATGGGACGTTAAGCAGCCCTGGGCAGCACCGGCTCCAGCAGCCTGACCCTGGTCGCCCTCCTGCCCCAATGTACTCAGTGCTGGGGCTCCGGCGGCCTCTCACCCCAACTCCCAGCCACATCCCCCTCTTGGGCTCAGCGCCATGTTCCAGCAGCCCACAGCCCATCCCTCCTTGCCCCTTCCCACACGAGCTCAGTTCTGGGGCTCTGTCAGCCCTCAGCCCCAGCCACCCCCCTGCTACTGGCTCAACACAGGGGCCCCTAACCCCATCCCTCAGAAGTACCCTCCCCTGTCCTTCGTGGTCTGTGCCCGGCCCCTGCTCACCAAGCAGCAGCGAGTGGTGCGAGAACGCAGGCCGGAGGACTCTGGGGGAGCAGGGATGGTTGCATAACCACAGGCTGGAGAGAAGCAGCAGTTTCCCCTTCAAAACCCTGAGGCTGGCTGGCTGGCTGCACGGCCACCCTCCGCTCCTCTGGCCAGTGCTCCTGCCGCCTGCCTGCTGCCCCGAGGCTGCTCGTGAGCCTCCCTCCCAGCCCTGCTCCGACTTGCCAACTCTCCGGGACCAGACGCCAATGCAGCAAATGGCACCAGTCCAGAAGAGTTGGCAATCCCCCACCCCCCACACCGTCGGCTCTTGCCACTCCCCCCGCAGAGAGGGGAGCTGGGGCTCAGCTGTATAGGGCACTGGCACTGATAGGAACGGCCCTGACCCGGCTAGTCCAGTGCACAAGCTGCAATGACAAATGAACCGAGACAGCGAGCCTTGGCAGGGCATCGAGGGCCCGGGTGTGGGATTTTGCCCCTACGTGCCATCGGCGCGCCGGTGTTTTGGTAGCTTGATTTGCATTTAAAACCAATACTGGCGCCGGCGTGTCTGCCGGGGTGTGAAAAAACCACCCTCGGGAAGTCAAAAAGCCCCCCACCGCCGTGTAAATGCCGCTACGCCACCCGCTAGCGACATTCAGGGACGTGGGGCTCCTACCCCAGCAGCAACACTCCTTCGTTTGGCGCACGATGCGTCCACACGAGGGGCCACGTCAGCGTAGACTCTTCCAGAGTCTGTCCCCACAAGCGCGAGCTCTTCCATTCCCTAACCCCGAGCAGTAATTGTTCTGCAACGTCTCAACCCAAGAGCCCCGCTCTACCAGGGAGTGGCAGAGAGGTATGGCAGTCCCATGGCTGAGGGTACTGTATCTAGACCTCTATCCACGTATGGCTCATTGTGTCACTCACGGCTATATTATGGGGTCTGGCGGTGACCTCTAACAGTCCCTCCTGTTAACACGCACAAATTTCCGTTCTTGGAAGCTACACCTGCCTCTTCCTCCTCCACCTGTCAGTGGCTGGTGCGAGGTTCCTACCTGCCCATGTGGCTGCAAGGGTGCTTCGAACTTTAACTCGTCAGGGCTGAGCATTTTCTTGTAATTACACTGTGTGCTGGAGCCTGGTTATTAAACATTTGGAAGACACCCAACTAGGAGTGGGTAGAGGAATCTGGACCACAGAGATCAGCAGCATCCCCTCTGTGCTCCGGAGTTAGGCTTCCAGGAAGAATGAAGCTCTCTGGTGGCTAATCTCTTGTCATCTCATCCTTCGTACCTTCTGATGGCTGCATCTTGTGACCGACAGGTCCCGGCATCTCAACGTGCCGCAGACACACACTCATCGAGGAGGTGGCAGTGTTATTTTCCCCCGTGGCAGACTGAATTTGCTAACTCTGGGGCTGGGCTTGGCAAACTGCAAAAAGGAGCTGGCTTGGCCAGGCTTGTTTTCCAGCCCGACTCGTTCCCCTGGCTTCCAATGACACCACTGCCAGCCAGGAAGAGGCTCTGCTCCTCTATAGTGTTGTGCCTCACACTTCCCTGTGAGCAGCGGCTGCTGGACGCAGGCAGGCCCGTGCCAAGCACAAGCCTCGGCTCCAATTACTTAGCACAGCAGCAGCTCTCGGGGACATAAGCAGTTTTTTTAAGGACACGAAAGAACAAGAGGAGATTTTCTCTGCCTAGGGTTGCCCAGAGAGCAGCCATGTGGCTTGAAGAATCCCAGCTCAAGGACCTCATCTTGGAAGCACAGGCTGTAGGACAAGACCTAGTTGGCTCTATTGGTCTTTCCCTATTGAGAGAGAGAACAGGAGGATATGAGGGAGACAGCCAGGAGGATTCTGAGGAACAGGGCAGGGTGAGAGATGGAAAATCTACTCTCTTGACTATGGGACTGCCAGAAACATTCTTCCAAGGCATCGACACCTGTGGGTGCCAGCGTTGGGCAACCCTGAAAGAACACAAGCAGGGTAGTGTGCCTCTCCTCAGCACTGGCCTGAATTTAAAATGGTAGCTGCCTCCAGCAGGAACACTGAAAGGTACAACACCGCCCCGCTCCCACCCCCGCACCCCGAACAAACTGTAGGTTGCCTAGCTGCTTAGACTCCTAGAACCATAGAGCTGGAAGAGACCTCAGAAGACCATCAAGTCCAGCCCCCTGCTGTAGGCAGCACCAATCCCAACTCAATCAACCCAGCCAGGGCTTTGTCAAGCCGAGACTTAAACACCTCTAGGGATGGAGACTCCACTACTTCCCTAGGGAACCCATTCCAGTGCTTCACCACCCTCCGAGTGAAATAGTTTTTCCTAATATCCAACCTGGACCTCTCCCACTGCAACTTCAAACCATTGTTCCTCGTTCTGCCATCTGTCACTACTGAGAACAGCCTCTCTCCATCCTCTTTGGAACCCCCCTTCAGGAAGTTGAAGGCTGTTCTCAAATCTCCCCTCACTCTTCTCTTCTGCAGACTAAACAAACCCAAATCCCTCAGCCTCTCCTCATAGGTCATATGCTCCAGCCCCCTAATCATTTTGGTTGCCCTCCGCTGGACCCTCTCCAATGCGTCCACATCCTTTCTATAGTGTGGGGCCCAGAACTGGACACAATACTCCAGATGTGGCCTCACCAGAGTCGAATAAAGGGGAATAATCATTTCTCTGGATCTGCTGGCAATGCTCCTCCTAATGCACCCTAATATGCCATTATCCTTCTTGGCTACAAGGGCGCCCTGTTGACTCATATCCAGCTTCTCCTCCACTGTCACCCCCAGGTCCTTTTCTGCAGAACTACGACTTAGCTGGTTGGTCCCTAGTAGAGGGACTAGGACACCGAACTGGTTCCCAGTAGAGCTCCATGACTATTCATTCTGGGATACAGGAGATAAAATGCTCCCTCGGCATGTTTTGCTGAAAATTCCCCCCACATGCAGGGGAGATGATAGCCTGGCCAGGCCCCTGGGCAAGGGGGACGGGGCAGCTCTGCCTCCTGAAAGGGTCAGGAGAGCCAACCCTCAGTGCTGTTTGGATCATGCCACCTGTCCCCCTTCAGCACCGCCCGGTGCTCTGCAACGCCATGCGGTGCTCCAGATGCCAATTAAAGGGTCCAGGGCTCCAGCCACTGCTGTGGCTGGCTCAGTAGCAGCGGTGGCAACAGAAGCCCCTTGGAATCACTGGTCCAGGCAAGTTGCTCCTTTCTCCCCCTTCCCATCAGTGGACCTGCCCACGTGGTCCATTTCAATATTACCATCATGATTAATATTCCTCAAAGGACCCCATTGTGCGTTGTTTGAACACTGAGCCAAAAGATGATCCCCACCTTGCCCCCCAATACTGTTCATTTCCATCAAGCTACACAAATCTCTCACAAGGGGAAAATACACTGTTTGTAATTTTGGACGCGGTGTTGCACAACTGGGTGTTGTGAAACTAGCATTGCCCAGAAAATCGTGCGGCAGGGCCAGCGGAATTAGAAACAACAGTGACTGTCCTCTAAGCAGGGGGTGCAACCTGATTCTTTAATCTCCTGGGCATTGTGGAATTGCTGTCAATTGTGCAACCTGCCTTCTGACTTGTTAGCACTTGCCCGGATGTCGGCGACTCCACATTGCTCATGGGATTGGGTCCATATTTGCTCCAAAGTGACTCGTCAGCCTCAGGAAATATGACCATCTGAAACTGTGATAAGTGAGGTCATCTGAGAAGAGCTGCCTTCCAGAGAAGGCTAATCCCATTCCTGAGCTAATCCCATGTCCCAAGACACGAGAAGTCATTCTTCCGCTCTGCTCTGCGCTGGTTAGGCCTCTGTTGGAGTATTGTGTCCAGTTCTGGGCACGGCATTTCAAGAAAGATGTGGAGAAATTGGAGAGGGTCCAGAGAAGAGCAACAAGAATGATGAAAGGTCTAGAGAACATGACCAATGAAGGAAGGATGAAAGAATTGGGTTTGTTTAGTTTAGAAAAGAGAAGATTGAGAGGGGACATGATAGCCGTTTTCAGGTATCTAAAAGGGTGTCATGAGGAGGAGGGAGAAAACGTGTTCATCTTGGTCTCTGAGGATAGAACAAGAAGCAATGGGTTTAAAGTGCAGCAAGGGAAATTTAGGTTGGACATTAGGAAAAATATAGGCGAACTAGGTGGTCGCCAAGTTAAATGGGCCGCCAAATGGTGGCGCAATATCATTGAGGGGTTTGGAGGTGTATGACCCTCCCCCCTCCACACCGCAACTCCGTGTGGCTACGTCTACACTGGCATGATTTTCCGAAAATGCTTTTAACAGAAAAGTTTTCCGTTAAAAGCATTTTCGGAAAAGCGCGTCTAGATTGGCATGGACGCTTTTCCACAAAAGCACTTTTTGCGGAAAAGCGTCCGTGGCCAATCTAGACGCGGTTTTCCACAAGAAAGCCCCAATCGCCATTTTCGCCATCGGGGCTTTTTTGCGGAAAACAGTCCTGTGCTGTCTACACTGGCCCTTTTGCGCAAAAGTCTTTCAGAAAAAGACTTTTGCCCGAACGGGAGCAGCATAGTATTTCCGGAAAACCACTGATGATCTTACATGAGATTGTCAGTGCTTTTCCGGAAATTCAAGCGGCCAGTGCAGACAGCTGGCAAGTTTTTCTGGAAAAGCAGATGATTTTGCGGAAAAACTTGCCAGTCTAGACACAGCCTGTCTGTTAAATGTGTCCCGTATGGCAGTGGTTCTCCCTTTTCCCTACTTTAACCCACCTCCTCCTGGACAGCATCTAGCAATTTCCCATGTAGCAGCATGAATGAGGCCAGGTAGTTGCAGTTCTGTGACTCCGGCATAGGAGTCTTGACCCCCTACATGGACAAACCCTTCCCTTATTGGGTGGCTCCTTGCTGGGCACTAGCTTTAATCCCTCTCAGAATGACAAAGAAAGGTTGATAATCTCCGTGAGCTGATAATTGCACATTATTTATTCCACCATGTGCGTAACTGAAGCCGGCAATTTCATTAGCCTTGTCGGCTAATTACTTGCAATAACGAGAGGCATGCAACCAGTTGTCGCTTGCCGTTCTTGTTTGCAGAAGGATTGATTTAATTAGCTGGGCGGCTGTACCAGATGGTGAGCCTGTCTGATGAGCACAGAACCGCCAGCCTCCTTCAGCAAGCTTGTCCTATGCACTGGCGCCGAACGCGGGGAGCGCTAGCACCGAGGTGGCGTTGGGCCCCTGCCACCTTATAGAACACACCCGCCGGATGGGGCTGCTGTGACACAAACTGTCGCTCATCCTGGACTGAGTCAGAAGCAGCTCCCGGCTGGCAGAGCTCAGTGGCACTCTCAACGTGGCTCTCCATGGGGGGACAGAATCCCTCCCCGCGAGCAGATGGCCTGTGATGTATTGGAGATTAGCGAACCTCCCTGCCTTGGAATCTCGCCAATTCCTCTCTGCGTAGGTCTGTTTGGGAGTCTCAAGTAGACCAGGAGCTCTGGCTTCTCAGGCTGCAGTGCGTGTATTCTGCTGAGAGTCTTGCAGCCATTCACGTCTTGCCTGTCCCACGGGAGGGCAGCCGAATGTCTGGGACTGCGGCCCTTGAGAGCAAAAGCTGGGAGTTTTCATGCCACACGGCAACCAGATATCAAACCGCCCCCACGGAGCCTCCACTCAGAGCCCGACAGCGAAAAAACAGCTTTGAGCAGAGCTCGCCATGGCTGGGCTGGACCCCAAACCACAGAGACGAAATAGAAAGTCAAGGATTCACCCAGGCCTGCTGAGAGGAGGTAGGGGAGGGGGGGAAGAAGGCATGGGGGGGGAAGAGGAGGGAAGCAGCAGGGCCGCCTTACCATGAGGTGAACAGAGGTGGCTGCCTCAGGTGCCAGACTGGGCGGGGACGCCAGAGTGTAGAAGTTTTGGCCCAAGCGAGGGGGCATGGGGGCATCATTTGAGCTCCCCGCCTCAGGTGCCAAAATGTTGTGGGCCGGCCTTGGGAAGCACGGGGGGAGGAAACGCGGCAAATGCTCCAAGGCCCGGTGATTCAAACGGCCACTGCTACTATGGCAGCAGTGATGGCTGGTGCGCCAGGCCCTTTAAACTGCTGCCGGAGCACCTCACTAGGTGTCTTTGAGGGCTGGGAGGGGAGACATATTGTGGTCCAGGCAGTGCTGAGGGCCGGCCCTGTTGGTTCTGCCTGAGGCCTGCTCATTACAGGGGCCTGACAAGGCCGCTGGCTCCCCAGGATACATCCCTGGCTCCTTTTGTTTTAGCTTGATGCTTCATAATTCTCTTCCTCTCTCTGTGGCACTTGCTTCACCCTCCTATGAAGGGCTCCAACCAGAGCGTTGGCCTCTGTGCGGCTTTGGAGCTTGTCTCTGGTCAGAACAGGCGATGGGCTCTTCCTGGCTGGCAGTCCCCAGATGCGACACACGTTGGGGCTTCAGTTTTTGTGCAGCTGCGATGCAGACAGAGCCCTCTTGCCTGTTGAAACCCAGGGGAATTCAGGGGCTTGTCTCATCCTGGCGGTGTCGTTTTCCTGGCACCTGATACCAATGGCTACCCTTTGGTTTGCTCTGCCCGTTTTCCCATTCGGAGTACCACGGCCAGCTACTGGCGGCTCTGTATGTGCCCATTTCGCTTCCAGAGCTGTGTAGCTGAACTGTCTCTTGAGCCCCGGGCTAAGGGAGACCCACAAAAAGATCTGTGGGCCGCCAGAAGCCCAAATCTTCTTGCGAAGTCCCCTTAGCCCAGGCTGCAGCCATTAAACTCCCTGCACAGTATCCTACCCTGCCTGGCCAGGGGACAGGGAGGAAGGAAGCTGGAGCTCAGGGGGAAAGTCTGTCCCCATGCTGCCCTTGCCTGCAGGCTCCGCCTCCACAGTTCCCATTGGCTAGAATCCCAGACAATGGGAGCTGCAGGGGTGAGGGACATGGTGCCTGCAGGCAAGCACAGAACAGCGTGCTTTGCCCCCAAAGGGTAAGCACCGCAACCCCCTGCCCCAGGTAAGTATGCCAGCCCCTTGCCCCAGCCCTGAAGCCCTTCCCACATCCTTACTTCCCTCCCAAACTCCACCCCCCAACTTCCTGCCTTGGCTCTGAGACCCTCTCCTTCATCTCACATGCCAACCCTGAGCCTGTCCAGACCCCACCCTCCACCCCCTGCCCTAAGCCCCCTCCGGCACTCCAAACCACTTGGCTCCAGCCTGGAGTCCGCTCTTGCCCCACAAATGCCTCATCCCCAGCCCCACCCCAGAGCCTGCACCCCCCCAGTTGGAGCTCTCACCCCTCCCACATCTACCCTGCTCACACACTCAGAACCCCTCCCCCCCAGCCTAGGGGACCCCAGGAGAGTTCATCCAGCCCTGCCCTTGTGACAGAGGAGGTTCACTGGGCCTAGAAATTGTGAGTGCCATTCAGTGCGGTGCGAGCCCAGGTGCACAGAGCCGGCCTACCACCCAGTTTGAAGCCGGTTGGCTCAGTGTCCAGCACAGAGACAAACCCACATGTGGTTTCTCTGGTGTCACCCAGAGGAGGGGGACGCCATTTTGAAGAGCGCATGGCTCCCCCCAGGCCGCCGTGACCTCCAGGTGCAGTCGTGCTAGCGTGGGTAGACCCCTACCATTCCCAGCGGTACCCAAATGTCCCATGAGCAACGGTTACGTCTCACAAGTAACGCACGGGAGCTAATTCAGCAAGCTGCTGCTGCTGGACCTCTAATTAATACTGACCACGATATAATTAGGCTCCAACTCCCCGGGGAAGTGACATGCCGACCAGTGACACAATGACACTAAACTTTAAAAAGGGAGAGTTCAGTAATGAGAGAGGATGAGGGTGAGGTCCAGGGGAGGGGGGAAGTAGCAAATTTCCAACAGCAGTTGGACGTTTCTCATGCTTATGTGGGCATAAAGGATGTGGGATGTAAGTCTGGGGATTTACTGTCCGCTTGTAAAATGCTATGTGCTCAGTGGACTCAGATGGTCCAGAAGAGCATCACTGGCTCTTTGCATCCCCACAATCCGAGTGGGAGACAGGAAGCCACTGGGGAAGCTCCTCACCCCACTCCTTTTCTATCAGAGGCCGGCTCACAGCATACGCCTTAGCCCCAGACCGGCTTGAGTGTGGAATGGGATGAGTTCTGTGCTGCTCCCAGCTTCCCATCCTTGGGGCAGGGAGGTTGTTTATAGACAGAGGCAGGGTGATTAAGACAACAAAAGGCTAGTCATTAAATTAAATTAAATTAAATTAAATTAAATTAAATTAAATTAAAGATCCTTCGATGCACCTGAAAGCACTGCCAGACACTCCAGTTAAAAGACAGGATGCAAAGGCAGGAGACAAATGGTTGGTTTTCACACTGGAAAGAGGTCAACAGCGGGGTCCCCCCGCCCAGGATCTGCACTGGGAGCAGAGCTGTTCAACCAACTCATAAATGACCCAGAAAAAGGGGTGAACAGTGAGGTGGCAGCATTTGCAGATGACCCAAAATGACTCAAGATAGTGAAGCCCAGAGCGGACTGCAGCGCGTTACAAAGGGATCTCACAACACCGGGCAACACCACGGCAGATGAAATTTGATGCTGGTCAATGCAAAGTCATGGCAAAATATAATCCGAGCCATGCAGCTAACTAAATGGATGGAAAATAGCAGTTACCTAGCCAGAAAGAGATGCTGGTGCCATTGCAGATAGTTTTCTGAACACGTTCGCACAACATGGGTGGTGGGCAGGGCCAGATTAAGACTTTTAGAAGCCCTAAGCACTGAAAACATTATGGTGCCCCCCAAATGTAATTCAAAATAAAAACAATACTATACCGTAAAATAAAATGATATTTTTTGAAATGACACAAAACTGACACGTCTTCTGAAATTAAAATAGCTTCTTTCTAGATTTTCTGATTGCAAAATTCTAGATACATTCATCAAAGCTGACTTGACGAAGCGCGTCCGCTTCCAGACGCAATAGGGAAAGTGAATCCAGTCTGTCCTGACGCATTGTTGTTTTCTGAGGGGTTTCTATTCTTTTCAGCTGAGAACAAGAATTCTGCGGAGTTCTGACTTTTCCCACGATGACAACTTTGATGCTTTTTTTTTTAAAATATCAAATTTTTTCCAAAAAAATCTTTTTTTTTTTTTTTTGGTGCCCCTGCTTTGCTGGTGCCCTAAGCACGTGCTTAGTCTGCTTATTGGATAATCCAGCCCTGGTGGTGGGCAGAGTTCCCCTTTGGGAAGGCCAGCCCCTGGCTCTACCACTTTTGCCAATACCTCCCCCCTTTGGCTGGAGTCACCAGAGGAGCTCATCCCCCCACTAACTCCACCCAAAGGAACTCTGGGCCAGCTGCAGAGCAAAGCTGCTCTGGGAAAAAGCATCTCTTCAAAGAAGTTTTTGCTCTGCCCCATGGTCTCCGGGACGATCACTAACGAACCCTGGCAGATGACTAGCAAATATCTCCTCCGCCACCGCCCCAGAACCTGCATGGGCATAATGAAGTGGAAAACTGGAATAAGGAAATGTTACTGGCTGCTTCACGTAGCTCAGGAGAGAGGGGTCACCCAAAGAAATGATCAGGCAGCCGATTTAAAACAAACAATGAACGTTTTAATCTTCACGGTCAACCTTAGCCAGTTCCTGGCTAAGGCCAAGACTGTAACAGGGTTCGAAAAAGAGCCAGCTCAGTTCCTGGAGGTTAGGTCCAAATGGGCAGGGATTCCGCCCCAATCTCTGGGTGTCCCCGGCCTCTCTTTGCCAGAAGCTGCAGGGGATGACTCACTGGGTTGCCGGCTCTGTTCGTTCCCTCTCGCACACTTGGCCCTGGCCACAGCAGGGTGCTGAGCTAAATGGAGATTCGTGGCCAGATCTGGCCAGATGCTGATGTTCGTGTCTGTAACCCCGCTGTAGCCCGCTCCCCTCCCAGAGGTCAGCCGGAGCCTAGCCGTCCTGACAGCGGCTCTCTCGCGGTTAGCGACAAAGTAAGGATCGACATTCCCATTGTAAACCGAGCCAGCATCCCACCAGGTACTGGCCCAGAGGGGAAGTAAGGCCCTGTGCCCTGGTGCGGGCTCTGGCAAGGCGGGGCCAGCAGGCTGCGGGAGGAGATGGGGCGCACTTCCAGCCAGGGTCCTGGGGCTCTCCTGCAGGCTGCCTGGTGAACCAGCACACAGCCAGGCAGGATTAAGGGGTTGGCGGGGGACACGCCCCCCCCCACCAGTCCAGGACTGCACCAGCCCAAGCCCCTTCCCCATCCTCCCCACCACTTAGGACGGGCAGGGCACTGGAGGCCCCTTTCCCCCGAGATGTGTACCAGGATGTTGCTTGTGTTTCCCATTTGTCACGCTCAGCATCCCTGCATCCTCCCCCTCTTGGCTGGGGCAGAGGAGTCAGAGACCCATGCTCTGAGCGTCCCTCTTGCTCTCTGGCAGGGACGGAGGGGAGCAGCAAGCAGTGTCCTGGTACAAATTGGGGGGGCAGGCTTCAGGGTATCGGGATATGGGGGGGCGCAGGTTGGGGGTGTGAGGAAGGGCTCAGGGGCTGTCCCTAAATAGTGCCTTTACCCACCTGCACCACCCACACCCTCAGCCCGAGCCCTTCCTCACACCCCCAACCTGCGCCCCCCCATATACCCATCCCCTGCCCTGAGTCCTCAAATCCCCATACACCTGTCCCAACTCCCCTTATCCCTGCCCCCTGCCCTGAGCCCCACATCCACACACCACAACCCCCTACACCGAGCCTCCCACACTCCACCCCCTTCAATTTCTTACAGCTACAGTCGTATTACAACCTCCCCCAAACTCCTGCCCCACCCCTGCCCCTGGGGAGGGGAGGGTGTTGCAATATGGCAGCACCTGTAAGAAACGTAAGTTACTTTCACCTCTGAATTTCCACAGAATGTCAGAGCACGTTAGTAACAGAGCAGAGTGGGTCTAACATTTATTTCACGTTCTTTCTTCTTCTGGAAGTGGATGCAGTGCTCCCGTCAGCTAACTCCTAAGTTGTGTGTCAAAACCCAGAGTTTTCAGGTGACTAAGTAGCCCCTGGAATCACAGTGAAAGTCCCCCCATTCCTGGGAGCTGACAGACCCTTTGGCAAGATGGGGGGCAGCTCTGCATCCCCAGAAGCAGCTGGATCTCAGGCAGAAGACACGGGGTGGGAGCAATCCTCCCCCAGCCAACCCTCCACATGGGCAGGAGAAGTAGGGGGAGGGGAGTGCTACAGCACTCTCAGTTTTGCCCCCAGTTTTCCCACACCGAGGGGCTGGCCCTGCTGCCATGGACTTTCCTGGACACCTCCCCCCGCCCCTTAGGCCTGCCAGCCCTCAGGGTCCTGTCACCTGCTGGCTCCACTGGCCTCAGGGTCTCACTGCCTGCCGGCCCCGCCAGCCCCAGGGTCCTGCCGCCAGCCCAGGGCTCTGCAGGTGCCCCTGGCTGTGGCCACACCCTGGGGTGGTGAGGGCTGCCTCTCCTGGGATTAGACAGACCCCATTCACAGCAATGGAGTCTGGTCCGTTTGGTCCAGGAGAGAGGGCAACCCGATCGCAACCAGTCACCCCCTCAGCCCAAAACCAGCTCCAGTGCCGCCCGGAGGATGCTGCTCGGATTTCCGGTGGCGATTGAAAGGCCTGCGTCTGGATGCCACCGCTGCCATAGTACCAGCAGCCGGGAGCCTCGGGGCCCTGGGAAGGGATGTAAAAGTGCAGCCTGCTTGCCGGTTTCCGTTACGGCTACACGCTGGGGCTCACCTCACGCTGCGGGATCTGCGGGAGAAAAGTTGTACTGCGGAGCCTGCAGCGAGACCACAGCTGGCCCTGCTCCCCAGCAGCCGGCTGCACTGCAGGCTCCACGGTCCAAAGCTTATATATAATTGCATGTAACCGTATACCCCAGGGGTGGGCGATAATTTTTGCAAGGGGGACACTTCATGGATTTTAGTATGTGCTTGAGGTCTGGGCTCCGAGAAGGGGCGGGGCCTCACGTGGAAGGGGAGGCCCTCAGGCAAAAAGGGGCGGTTCCCTCTAGGTGCCACACGCCCCTGGCAAGGGGAGGAGACTTCGCACCCCCTCCCACCCCCAGGTCTCAATTGGTCTGGGGGTGGGAGAGCGGCAGGGCAAGCCACGGGCCAGATCAAATAGCTTGACAGGCCGGATCCGGCCCGTGGGCCTTATCTTGCCCACCTTTGATATAACCGCCAGGATTTTAAGAGGTTACACAGTTATACTTTTAAACAATTTTTTACACCCCTAGTACTGGGGCAGCTGCCCTATTTTCCATTCCCTCCCCCCACCCCCACTCCCGCCAGTTGACCTGCCCCTCTACACTGCAAGCTCCGAAATGTGGTCTGGTGGGACAATAGGGTTTGTTCCTGCACACGCATGCGATGACCCTGCAAGGCTTTCTGTGCCCCTGCAATGGGGCCTTTTGAGAGGGGTCAGCAGGAGAAAAGTTCAGACGTGATGCCACTAATTTTAAATCGTGAGAAATAACACACGCACACACCCTGTGTTTCCGTGAGGAACCATGGTGGAGGGACCCAGGTGGGTAATTCCAGACACTGCACAGTGGGAGATTTTGTCCTGCCTCCCTCCCCCCCCCCCCACCTCTGATTGCTTTGATGACATTGTGCGCCTTGAGTTTTCTATGGATCATTCAGGGTGGAGCTGTCCCTGGACAGGTGGGCACAAGAGACTTTGCTTCATTTGAGTCCCCACTAAACCCCATTTTGAGCTGGGGCTAGTCCCTGGGGCGAGTCTGGCCCCGGGGTCACCCCCATGAAATTCAAGGCACCGTGGCCCCCCCACTGGTGCTGCCGAAGAAGGCTGTCAAGGCGCCATGGAGACCAACCGTGCGGCCAAACGCCTCCGGCTGGCTCTCCGACCTCCGGGCTGCATCCTGTGTGTACGTGCTTGGCATGTCTGGCAGCAGCCAACGAGATACGTGCTTCTGCCTCTGATGCCAAGAATCACGATCCCACTCGGTAGCTTCTCGGCTTCCTCGCTGAAAGGAAGGGTTGAGCTCAGGGTGCGGAGCCAGGTTGTTTAGCAACTGGTCGGGTCGGTTTTGCGTGCTGCCTGCTCGGGTGCTCTGCGGGGGGCGGGGAGAGGGGTGTTGTGGTTGAACTTGTTGATTTAGGGGGTGGATTGCCCCCCTGGTTTCCTCATGAAGTACCGAGCTGGGCAGATCGGGAGCGAGGGGGCACAAAGAATGCGACAGCTGGGTCCATGACGTGCTCCCCCTTTCCTTCTGAACCCCCCCCCACCCGTTCCCCTCTGGTGCCCTGTGGGGACTGGTCTCTGAACTGGGAAGGGGGTCGCTCTGGGAGAACAGCTATTCCCCAGTCTCCCTGCCCCGGCATGTCTGGGCAAGGACTAAAGATCTTGATGAGGGTTTGGGGTTCTTGCCCAGGTTTCCCTTTCTCTGAGACAAGCCACCCTTTGGTGCGCTGCCCGGGACTGCATGACAGCTCACTCCCGGGCAAGCCTCGCTACTGTTTCCCAGGAGACACGGGGCCTGGGGGCTGAGGGCCTCCCGGCCTCAGGATGTCCCACGAGCCACAGATGGGAGTGAGCTCTCTCTGAGGGAAGGTGGGGGGAAGGGGTGTCTCGCCTCCCCACAGCCAACAGGAATGCCTCAGCAGAGGGCCCTCACGGTGCGTGTTTCTCAGCCCTGCTGCGGGCTGCTGGTGCCTACAGGAGAACGGGGCTGTCGGGCTCTCCTGTACTCAGACGGGTGAGCCAGAGACGTCGGACTCACCTCATGCCATCGGTAGGGAGGGCTCTCCAGGTTACTAGGGAGCCTGGGGCCACCCAGCCTGACCCTCCTGGCACTCCGTGTCCAGACAGACACCTTGACTTTCAGAGGGGTTTAAATTTGCTCCAGCTGAAGGAGCCTCACCCCACGGCCCTCCACAATAATCCAGTGATAAGAGAGACATAAAGACCCTCATATTGTACAGCTCACTCCTTCATAGGTGCTGCTGACAGCCCCAAATGCCACTGAGGTGACTAGCAGCTACGGGGACTCAGCACCTCCGGAAAGAATCAGGCCAGGCCTCTTTACTGTCCTCGGAAACACAGGGACAATTTCAAAAGTATCCAGGGAGGACCCATTACTCAGTGTAAGTGGCAACATTCCTGCTGCAGTCAGCAAGGAGCAGCAGCCCATGACTAACTGGTGGCTTAGAGGAGTGATGCCTTACCTAAGATCTATCCATTCAAGGTGCAGAGACGTGCCTGTGATCAGTAAGAAGAGTATTCCCCAGAAGTACATGATTGTTAATTAAAGCACCTTATGTAAATGACCCAGATGGGGGTGTTGATGGCCAGAAAACAATGTTTGGTGGGTCCTTTCAGTCTGGGCTCGCCCTTCTGTCTCTGCCACTTCCTCATAGTGTGACCATGGGCAAGTCACGTATCTTCTCCAAGTCTTTGTTCCCTCTGTGTAAAACAGGGTTCTGTCTAGCCAGGGGATAAAATGGTGTCCCTGGCCTCTGTTTGTCAGAGGCTGGAGAGGGATGGCAGGAGACAAATCACTTGATCATTGTCTTCAGTCCACCCTCTCTAGGGCACCTGGTGCTGGCCACTGTCGGCAGACAAGCTACTGGGCTAGATGGACCTTTGGTCTGACCCAGTATGGCCGTTCTTCTGTTCTTATGAGATGGCACAATGTATGTGAGTGTGCCCAGGAATGGGTGCCAGGAACACTTAGATTATCTTCCCAGCTCTTGCAACTGACTAGCATTGGTTGGCAATTTTTTTACTGAACATTTTTTCATTGGTAAATTCCAATTTATTAAAATGGAAGCTTTTATTCATGGGAAAGGGCCAGTTTCCATGAAGTTCCTGTTTCCCAACCATTTTTGGAAAAAAGTTTGGAAGGTGTCAAAACGTCCCATTTTGATATTTTTTAAAAACAAAAATGCTGCATTTTTGTGAAAATTTTTCTGGTTGGGGATTACATTAATTTAGAGTGTTGAAAAAAATGAAAAAAAATCAACATTGAAATAAAATGTTTTGATTGAGCCAATTCAAAAAATGTTTAGATTTTCAATGTACAAAATGTTTTGAGATTTCCACTTTTCACTCCCGATTTCAGACTCTTAAAAGCTCTTGTAGAACAGAGACATTGTTTTCTGCTATACTATAGTACAGCTGACCTCAATCAAGTCATTTGCTCATCTGCACAGCTGATTGTTATGCAGCACTAATGAAAATATGAGCTGCTTCTCTGTCTGGACCTGGCTTCCAAAATACCCGGGAACACCCTAAATAGCTCACCTATATCAAACGATGGGCCCTACACAAGTACCAATTGTTAGGGGCTGAAATGTATTGGCCTGGGTTATGCAGGAGGTCAGGTGTGACTACCAGGAGAGCTGGCAGTATTTTAAAGAAGCCTTATTGAAAGCCCAGGAACAAACCACCCCAATGTGCCGTAAGAAATATAGCAGGAGACCCGCTTGGCTCAGTGAAATCCTTGGTGATCTTAAACCCAAAAAGAAAGTTGACAAGAAGTGGAAACTTGGACAGATGCCGAGGGAGGAGTATAAATATATTGCTTGAGCATGCCGGCGTGTAATCAGGAAGAGCAAAGTGCAACTGGAATTGCAGCCAGCAAGGGATGTGAAAGGTAACAAGAAAAGCAACAACGTTACTATTAGGGATGTTAGATATCGGTTACTGTAACTGCACCAAATCTTAGTGGTTACACGACTATTTGCTAGTCTCCCGGGGCGGGGGCGGTAGCCAGTGCGCTCACAATCCCTCTCTATCAGAGACAGCAGTGAAGGGCCAGTGGGAGCCAGTCTGGGAGATAAACTGATTTAAAAACCAGCTCCCCTCGCGGACCAGTGGCCACACGCCACCCTGATACAGAGGCAACAACGCGGGGGGCAGCAGCAGCCCCTGTCTGCAAGAGGCCAAGCTCTCTGAAGACAGGCGCTGCTCCGACATCCCGCTTGTTCCTCCCCCATGCTGATGCCTTTGATACAGAGGCAGCAGCATGGGGGTGGGGAAGCAGTTCCATGAAACCAGTGCTTGTGGGGAGCCAGATTTTAAGCCATCTCCCTCCAAGCACCGGTCCCCACCTATCCTCCCCCACTGCCTCCCTGGGAGGCAGCAAGGCAGGGAACAAGTGGCTCCGCAGAGCCAGTGCTTGCAGGGAGCCATCTTAAAAGCTGCTTCCCTCATGCGTATTGGCTCCTGCCTTCCCCCCTCACCCTTCACGCTGCTGCTTCTCTATCAGAGGCAGCAGCATGAGGATCCAGGTGGCTCCACGGGATCCCATGCTCAATCTAAAAACCAGTGATAGAGATGTAGCCGTGTTAGTCTGGTGTAGCTGAAACAAAATACAGGACTATGTAGCACTTTAAAGACTAACAAGATGGTTTATTAGATGATGAGCTTTCGTGGGCCAGACCCACTTCCTCAGATCAAATAATGGAAGAAAATAGTCACAACCATATATACCAAAGGATACAATTTAAAAAAAATGAACACACGTGAATGGATTGTTCACTTTCAGTCCTTTGGGTACGATGTCCATCTTCTTGCACTTGGATAGAAAGATGATGTCTGTCTGTATCTGTGCAAGTTTCTTCATATGGTTGATGGATTTCCATTCCAAACGGCTAAATGTAGTGCCTTGCATGTAGAATAGTGATAGAGATGTAGCCATGTTAGCCTGGTGTAGCTGAAACAAAATACAGGACTATGTAGCACTTTAAAGACTAACAAGATGGTTTATCTAAAAACCAGCTCTCCATGGTCACTGGCTCCCACCTCCCCCACTACCTGCTGCCTCTGACACAGAGGTAGCAAGGGCAGGGGAGTGCATGTAGTCATTAGGCCCAGGCTTATCATGGTGAGGCCACATCTGGAATATTGGGTCCAATTCTGGGCCTCCATTATAGAAAGGAGGTGAATCCATTGCAGAGAGTCCAGCAGAGGGCAATAAAATAATTAGAGAGCTGGAGCACATAAACCCAAATCCCTCAGCCTCTCCTTGTAGGTTATTTAGTCTACAGAAGAGAAGAGCAAAGGGGGATTTGAGAGCAGCCTTCAACTTCCTGAAGGGAGATTCCCAAGAGGCTGGAGAGAGGCTGTTCTCAGTGGTGACAGATGACAGAACAAGGAGCAATGGTCTTAAGTTGCAGTGGGGGAGGTCTAGGTTGGATATTAGGAAAAACTATTTCCTTAGGCGGGTGGGGAAGCCCTGGGCTGGGTTCCCTAGGGAGGTGGTAGAATCTCCATCCCTGGAGGTTTTTAAGTCCTGGTTTGATGAAGCCCTAACTGGGATGATTGAGGTGGGGTCGGTCCTGCTTTGGGCAGGGGGCTGGACTGGCTGACTCCTGAGGTCTCTTCCAGCCCTTGGATTCTGTGATCGGAATGGTCCTTTGGGACTCTGAAATCTACGAATATCTGAAAATTTAAAGTTTGCTGAAGGCAATGTTCACTTTGCCGATCTTTATTCTTATTTCGTCAGAGCATGTGGCAACTTGGCTTCCTGTGCTTCCACAATATTTGAATCCATCTACCCTCCCTAGCTCTTCCTTGTCTATTTTGATGTTTAAATCCATATCTCCAATTCCCTCAGTTTTACATTTCTTTACATTGAATCACTCTCCTGCCTTCTCTGTCATTCCTTTGCCTTCATTTAGGCATAGTTGAAGTCCTTCAGCATTTTCATTAGAGGAGTGATATCAGCAAATCTAGGGCCAATAATCTCAAATGATTCCACCTTAAGCCATAATGGTTATTCTGACATCACGATGCCATAATCAATTATGAGTAAGAACAAGAATGGAGACAGGATGCACCCTGACCTTACCCCTGTCTTAATTTCAAATAGTTTACATAATCCACTATCCATTTTAATATCCCGTCTCAGTATCGGTCTACACGAGAGAACCTGCCATTTTGGGTGTGCGTTATGGTAGCGCCTAGAGGTCCTGAGCGCGGACCCCTATTTTGTTAGGTGTTGCACATGGAGACAGAGAGGGTATGTCTACACTACAGCACTACTTCGAACTAACTTAATTCGAATTAGTTAATTCGAACTAAGCTAATTCGAACTAGTGCATCTAGACCTAAAAACTAGTTCGAATTAGCATTTTGCTAATTCGAACTAGCATGTCCACATTGAGTGGACCCTGAACCGGGGTTAAGGATGGCCGGAAGCAGTGCCGGCAGGGCATCAGATTAGGACTTAGAGCGTGGAGCTGCTGCCTCAGGCTAGCCGAGGGCTGTGCTTAAAGGGACCTGACCCCCACCCCGGACAGACAGTTCTCAGGGATTCCCCCTCACTTGTCTAACTCGATGAGGGACAGCAAAGCAGTCCTGGCTTGGAGTGCCCTGAATGCCCACTCTCGGCACATCACAGCACTAGGCCATCACCCCGGCTGCACTTGCCGCAGGCTGCCATCCGGGGGGGGGGGGGATCAATCGAGGGGATTCAGGAGAGCTTCCACCCTGAGGAGCCCCCATCGGGGGCTCGTACCCCATTCCTCCCTCACCTCCTTCCACTTACCCCTCCCTAGCCCCCCTTCCTGATGTACAAAATAAAGGACACGTGTGTTCAAAAATAGAAACTCTCTTTATTGAACAAAACTCAGGGAGACTGGGAAAAGGAGGTGGGAGAGGGGAACAGAGAGGGTGGGAGAGGGGAGGGCAGCTAAAATGATCAGGGGTTTGGAACAGGTCCCATATGAAGAGAGGCTAAAGAGACTGGGACTTTTCAGCTTAGAAAAGAGGAGACTGAGGGGGGATATGATAGAGGTCTATAAAAGCATGAGTGGTGTGGACAGGATGCATAAAGAAAAGTCATTCATTAGTTCCCATAATAGAAGGACTAGAGGACACCAAAGGAAAGGAATGGGTAGCAGGCTTCAAACTAACAACAGAAAGTTCTTCTTCACAAAGCAAATAGTCAACCTGTGGTACTCCTTGCTGCAGGAGTCTGTGAAGGCTAGAACTATAACAGAGTTTAAAGAGAAGTTAGATCAAGTCATGGAGGTTGGGTCCATGGAGTGGTATTAGCTAGGGGGTAGAAATGGTGTCCCTGGCCTCTGTTTCTGGAAGGCTGGAGATGGATGGCACGAGACAAATGGCTTGGTCATTGTCTTCGGTCCATCCCCTCCAGGGTACCTAGTGTCGGTCACTGTTGGCAGACAGGCTACTGGGCTAGATGGACCTTTGGTCTGACCCAGTACGGCCATTCTAAGCTCAGGGCTCAGGGTCGGGGGTCTCAGTGGACCACCTTGATTTTCATGCAAACCTGCTCCTGGGTGGCCAGGCTGGCAGCTCTCCTGCCCTAGACAGCCACTTTCCTGTGCCTAGTACGGAGGTTGTGGATGAGGTCCACGATGTCCGCACTAGACCAGGCGGGCGCCCGCCTCTTACGGACCTGAGCAGGCTCCCGGGAGCCGCCAGCCTGGTCCCGGGAAGAGGCGGAGGGCTGGGTGGCAGCGGGTGGCTGGCTCAAGCCGTGCCAGGTGCAGGGTCTGCTGGCTGGGTGGTGGCAGGCTTGCACCTGGCACAGGCACTGTAGCCAGCCCGTGCCCCTTTAAAGGCTCCGGGGCCGGGAGCGGGGCAGAAGAGTTTTCCTGGTAGTGCCCAGAGTGGCCACCAGGGAAAGCTGGGGAGGGCTAGCCTCCCACTAGTTCGAATTAAGTGGCTACACAGCCCTTAATTTGAACTAGTTAATTCGAACTAGGCGTTAGTCCTCGTGGAATGAGGTTTACCTAGTTCGAATTAAGCGCTCCGCTAGTTCAAATTAAGTTCGAACTAGCAGTTCGCGTGTGTAGCACCTATCAAAGTTAATTCGAACTAACGTCTGTTAGTTCGAATTAACTTTGTAGTGTAGATATACCCAGAGACATCCCTGCCTCAAAAGAGCTTACAGTTTAAATCAGGGGTTTTCAACTAGGGGTACCCCTATCTCTGGGGGTTTGCAGCAGGAATGTTAAATATCAGTTCATTGAATAGTCGATTACCCTCTTGAATTCTTATCGGTGACTTGACTATTCGGTAGGCCCCAGGGGTGGGACTGGCATCCAGTGAGCTCCAGCTGAACTCTTGGGGAGCCCCCTGCCACTCCATGATACAGGGGCAGCAGCTCAGCTAGCTCCCTTTGTGGACCAGAGTGCCTGTCATCCCACGCTGCTGCCTCTGATACAGAGGCAGCAGCTCAGGGTGGCAGTAGCCCTTGTCTGGGGGGGAGGAGGTCTGAGCTCCCAGACCCAGTGCCAGCCAGAACTGAGCCACTGCCTGGCTCCTAACACATTTTAAATGCAGAGTAGTGACTGAGCCAGGCTGCGGGCCAGCCTGCTAAAAATTTACTGGCGGGGGGGGGGGGGGGGAGGTTGTGTGGAAATGCGTGTAGTCTATAGCACTAACCTATAAGCTTTTGCTTATCAGTTAATCAGTTAATTGACTACACAATTACATCCCTAGTTTACAAATGTCTTCCAAGGGTACCTCAACTCATCTAGATGTACCTCTGACTACATAAAAAGCACTAATAAAGTCAGTACAAATTAAAATGTCGTACAATGCCTTGTTTATACTGCTCTATAGACTGTCCACTGATATGTAAGTACAATAGTTCTATTCCAGTTGATTTATGGTATAAGTGTATGGTAAAAATGAGAGTCAGTAATTTGTCCGTGACACTTTTTTGCATTTTGATGTCTGATTTTGTAAGCAAATAGTTTTTAAGTGAGGTGAAAACTGGAGTCTACAAGACAAATCAGACTCTAGCAAGGGGTACGGAAGCCTGGTAAGGTTGAGAGGCACAGGTCTAAATAGAGAAGATAGTCAAACAGTTCTGGGGTGGGGTCTGTCTCTCTGCAGGAGGAGTTATCTGTGTTACCCATGGGGACCACAAGAGCATTGAGAGAGTAATTTGCTCAAAGTCATCTGGATGGTCTTTATTCCAACCTGTGCCTAACCAGCAATCAGCCACCTTTTCAATGGTTGGAGAACATGTGCAGCAAGTGCAGGCCCAGCTGGAGAAGGTAAGCACAAGCCCCTCCCCTTCCCCACAAAGCCACACCCCTTCCCCCAAGACCATATCACTTCAACAGCCTCCCCACCCTCCACCCCCAGCCAAGGCCAGGCAAATTACAGCCCTCAAGCCTGATTCTTCCTGGCCATCAAGAGGGCTAGGGGCTGTCACACCTTGGCCCCAGCCCTCCCAAGAACCTGGGGAGCAGGGCTGTCATGCCATGGGCCCAGTCCTCTGCAGTGGCTGGCTAGTGTGGGCTGTTTGGGGAAGTCAAAGCCTTCCCTTGCCTACATTACTCATCACCTATGGGGGGGGATTTCAGGAAAAATCTCAGGCCAGACAGAGCCCAAGCACAGCTGATTTATGGGGAAATGTCACCATTTTTTTTCAAAATTCCATCTCCCTCCCCTCCCCCATATTAGTTTTGAAAGTTCAAAACCATGTGCTCATGTCCAGCCCCTCCTAATGGATGGTGCCAACTCACTTGTGTAACATCATTGATGACACAAAAAACAGGACTGTATAGCACTTCAAAGACTAACAGGATGGTTTATTAGATGATGAGCTTTCGTGGGCCAGACCCACTTCCTCAGATCAAATAGTGGAAGAAAATGGTCACATCTGAATCTATCAGTCGCCTTCTTCCTTTCCCCTCTTCTCCCAGCATCTCCTGGCCATGTCCTGATCCCCTGCAGCCCCCAGTCCCGGAAGCTCTCCCTGCTCCCCTGCCTGTTGGGTCAGGCAGTGACTGGAGGACTCAATTCTCCCATCTAAAGGGTTCCACATCCCGGCTGGCACTGAGGAGCTGTGAGGTGGTGACCAGGCGACACCTAGTGGCCACTCAGAGCTTGTAGCATCGCTTGCAATATGTTTCCCAGCATGCACCATTCAGGATGTTGCCCTATCTGGGAAAGGCTATTTTCAGGTGCGGTGCATGTTTTTTCCCAAGTTGTTGATCCCAGGAGCATATGCTATGGGGGGGGGGGGGGGGGGAGGTTAGCACCGAATGCAGGAACTTTGTGTGTGGAGCTGCTAGGAGATTGTTTTATATCTTCCCCTGTGTTCTGCGGGTACCATTTTCTCTTCTGTCATCCCAGCTTTCTCCTGGCACATGCACACCCAGAACTGCCCTAGCCCAGTGTGAGGTTTATACACCCCACGGGGCTATCCTCAGAAGCAATCCGAGGCAGAGGGGGTCAGCTGGAATTGAGACAACCAAATAGCCTCGTTCAAGACAAAAAGTTCCTGTGAAGACCCTGAGCTGCCCGTTCAATTTTAGGATTTTTAGAGGGTGTTGAAGCCCATTCGGACTCTTTCAGCAATTCTAGATCTCACACTGCCAATGAGAATGCCCCCGGGCATTCCTTCAAACCCAGAAGAGGGGACAGTTGGAAATATTTTGAGACAGATTTATCCCTTGGGTGCCTGGCCAATTAAAAACTCGTCCACCTCACAGTTCAGGCTTCCCTGGATTTTCCAGCAGCAAGATTCCTCCCTTAAGTCAGAGAATCACTCCTGGCTGTAAAAGTTCATTAGTAGGAAGCAATCTCCTGGAAGCGGAGCTGTAGAGTTTGATGAGGCAAGAGGGCAACTTTAACCATGGTTCAAGTAGGCACCTGAAAATTCTAGGGTTGGGGTTTTGTTTGTTTGTTTGTTGCAAACAATAACTTAGAAATTAGCTGATAGGGCTCTGTATCTATCTATCTATCTATCTATCTATCTATCTATCTATCTATTAGAATGCATCTCTCTATCTGTGTGGGTACGTCTACACTAGCCCCCTAGTTCGAAGTAGGGAGGCTAATGAGGGCGACCAAAATTGCAAATGAAGCGTGGGATTTAAATATCCCGCACTTCATTAGCATGTTCCCAGGCGGTCGCCATTTTGGAAATTGACCAGCCCGGAATAATTGCCTGCGTCTACACACGGCAGTGAAACGGGAGTTCGAAGTAAAAGCCTAACTCGAATTAGCTGTTATTCCTCCTGGAATGAGGTTTAACAGCTAATTCAAATTAAAGGGTTTACTTCAAACTCCCGTTTCACTGCCGTGTGTAGACAAGGGCAGTTACTCCAGGCTGGTCAGTTTCCAAAATGGCGACCACCCAGGAACATGCTAATGAAGGGCGGGATATTTAAATCCCGTGCTCCATTTGCAATTTCGGTCACCCTCATTAGCCTCCCTAGTTCGAACTGGGGGCTAGTGTAGACGTACCCTGTATCTGTTTGTCCGTTGGTTCAAGAATTCCTCCTAAACCGTAAGAGATAGGACCACCAAATTTGGTAAGTAATTTCCTCTTATCCTATCTTAAAGAAAGCTCAGGGTTTGGTTGCGTTTGGAAAACAGGAAGTGCTGGGAATGGGACTGTTTTCCATACCATGAAAAGGGAGGGGGCAGAGAGTGGAGTAATTCGAAAAGGAGCACAGAGAAGAGGATACTGAGGGTGGCCACTGGGGTCAGCAGCAGCACAAAGAGAGTGGCCGGCAGGGCTGGGGCTCCGCCATTTTGCCTGCCTCGATTGCCTCAAACCCAGAGCCTGGCCCACCCCCGAAGGGAGAGCCTACAGGACATGGGGGGCAGCTCCCAGAGCCTGGCCCCTCCCCAGACAGGCTGCAGAGGGGCCACTGGAAGCCAGGGTCAGCCGTCAGAACCCCCATCTGACAAGGGCACAGACCCGGCCCTTCAGGAGGAGCCGCTGGCCGGGAAGCATTGCCTCAGACTCGCCAGAGCAGCGCTACCCTTGCTGCCCACGGTGGCCTTCCTAAGTCCTTCCCCCGCATCTCCCAGCCTCCCTACCTTGAGGCCAGCACCTCCCACCTGCCTTGATTTCTGCATCCCCACCTCCTTCGCCCTGCCCTGATGCCACTGCCCTCTGCCTTGAGCCCCCCGCACCTCCCCACCTTCTACCCCCTGCTTCTCCTTACTCCCAGACCCACACTCCAGCCTTCGTTTTCCTTCGTTTTTTAAAAAAACAGTCATTGAAATAAGGCATTTTTCATGCATTTCAAACAAAAAACTTCAGTTAAAGCCCTGAGCAACACTGAGTACACCTGCTAGGGCCTATATAAAAAAGGGAATTTAATAAATATGAGGCCTACAAAGCTCTAATACTGACATTTTCTCATGTCTTGTGTCAAGTCACGTGAGGAGCCGTGGTTAGGTAGTGTTGAAACAAATGGTTTCCACAGTAGGTTTAAAATGGGAATGCATATTCTTTGCTCCTGACTCTTGAGTACAACAATTGAAACAACTTTTAAAAAAATCTAGATAACGTTCTGTCGCTTTATGCAGTTCGTCAAGCATGGAATAGATCATTTAACTTTGGAAACTTCCTACTAAGGCAAGACCCCAGGTGTTCATACTGTACCCGTTTCATAATAAAATAGAAACTGACCTTAGGCAGGAGTGAAACTGACACTTTGAAGTCACTCTCAGTGTGTTGCCAACCCCAAAATGTTCAAAAATCATGAATCAGGCTCACCAAAAATCATGGGATTGGCTTTGAAATCATGAGATAATGTCACAATGATAGATGTGGAGATCTTTTTATTTGCTTTTTGAGTCTTTAAGGTGCTCTGGGTCACATTTTAAAGCTTTCTCCACGGCCACGAGGACTAGAACCGACATTGTTTTCTATGTACGAAGGCTGAAATCATCACAGGTCCACGTGACGCCAAGAGCCAGGGCTTTGAGGAAAACAAGAATCCCGAGACTCAGGACTAGCTGGCAGCACTCCCACCCCTTCTGATTACAGGCTAGTGCAGGGGTGTCCAACCCGTGGCTCGTGAGCCGCATGTGGCTCTTCTCCCCCAAAAGTGCAGCTCGCAAAGCCGCTCCTGCGCCCCCATCCCCGGCTCCCCTCTGGTGAATGGCACCCAAGATGGTGGTCATCGATGGGAGCCTGATATGGCCAAAGAGCCTAAGCTTGTTTCTTAAAGGGGCAGCTTCCTTTTTTTTTCTTTTTTTCCTTTCCCTTCCCTTCCCCTCAACAATTCTGGTGTAGCTCTTCGCGTTTTTTCTGCCGCTGTTTCAGCTCTCTTTGTTAAATGGGTTGGCCACCCTTGGGCTAGTGACTCTCCCGGTGGCTCTGAACCATGCACTGCAGTGACTGAATCACAGTTCTCCCGGGAGAAGGTTTAAACCCAAACTCCAAGACAATTCCACATTTTAAAATTGAGAAGAAAATGGAGACTTCTGAGGTATCTCGGGGCCACGGCAGGTAGGCAAGGAAAATACACAGGCCCGGGAGCTCTGGGCAGCTCTTCCTTTAGAAAGAAAGTAGGAGGGCAAGATCTTCTAGTCCTTAATCAACTACATTTCTATTGCCCTCAGCACCTTCGTGCAGAGATATAAAAATCACAGTGAATGTGTGAGGTCCATAACTATGCACTTCATACTCAGATATCTGAGCCATCAAAGCCAGTTACATCTTATGTGCACAGGCTCAGGGAGTGGAATTTCTGGCATGCTCTGAACCGAGCTGAGCATGCAGATGGTGCCCAGTGAATTATGCAAATCATGCCAATAACTGTCAAGTTTATGGTATGGACCTGGTAGATGCAGTTTCTGTTCTTTGTTCGGGAACTGGCCTGGATCCAGCCAGTTAGATAAGAATTTGAGGCAGAATCATACCTGACACTTTCTCATTCCTTCCTTTACTCATCAAACGCAAGAGGAAAAATGACCGATCAATACGGGGGTCGGTTAAAATGTAACTTTGTACAGTGTGCAAATCTTGCTACCTCGCTGTACACCCTCTTTTCCAGATCACTCGTTAATCTGGTGACCCACACTGGGCCCAGTACAGATCGTTGGGGGACTCAGGTAGTTATCCCTCTCTCTTGTGAAAACTGGCCTTTTGGCCTTACAGTTTGCTTCCTGTCTTTTTAACCAGTCAGCAATCCATGGGAGGACCTTCCCTCTTATCCCGACTTACAGGCACTGACTCTGGCTGCCCCGAGGCTGGAGCACCCACGGGGAAAAATTGCTGGGGACTGAGCAACCACCAGCAGCTCCTTCCCTCCTCCCAGTGCCTCCTGCCCACCAGTGGGCCTCACAGAGCAGCACCTCCACCTCCCTGCGCCTCCCACCCGCCACCATCAGCTATCTGGGGCTGGGGGAGAGGGAGAAGCAAGGATGTGGCTCTCTCGGGAGAGGGGGTGGAACTGGGTGGGAGATAGCAGGGCCCGGGTGGAGGTGGGCAGGAAGAGGTCAGGCAGGGGCGGGGCCTTGGGAGAAGGGGTGGATTGGGGAAAGGCCCTGGGGTAGAGCAGTGGGTCGAGTACCCCCCAGGACTCTTCAACATCTGTGCCTGTGCCGTGAGTGCTTACTTTGCTAAAGAGCCTTTGGAGCGGGAGATGCGGGGGGAGGAGGAACCCTCAGGGGAAGAGCCTTTGGGGAGCACCCCCCTCATCCCTGCTCCTCCCCCTCCATCCCGGAGTCTGAGTGCTGCAAAGGAGCCATTTGCGCCTAGTGTTGATATAAGCGAAGCAGCGTCGCGCCGGTCTCCGAGGGAACTCCCAGCATCCCAGCACCTGCTGTGTTCTGGGCTTCTGATGCAACAAAACTGATGTCAAGAAATCACAGAGGCTCAGCTGGGTCCCAAGCTCCAGGGTTTGCTAACGACACGCAGCCGCTCGATACCGACAGCCGCTCAGGCTGCCTCCTGGTGAGTTCTACCGCACCGTGTGCAGAGCCCCACGAAAGGGGATCAGCCGGTTCACACAGCTCCGGCCCTAGCTCCGTCTGCTCCAGCCCCTAAGGGAAGCAGCTGCCTTTGTAGGACCCAGCCGGGCTTACTGAAGCGATGAAATCAGGGCTGCCGAATTCTCGTGAAAACCGGCCTTGTGACTTGCACAAGAACACGCCCGTCCCTCCTGAGTCCCAATCCAACACCTTAATTCTCCATTCAGTCTCCAACCTTTTAAAGCGCGAGATCACTTTTTGAATTTAAGCGCAATCCAGGGTCTATCTCAAACCCAAACACCCTGGCCCCGCCTCCTTCATGCCCCTTCTCCAAGGCCCCGCCCCTGCTCACTCCATCCTCCCTCCCTCCCCCATCCTCCCTCACTTTCACCAGTCAGGGGCAGCGGGTGGGAGGAGGGGAGGCTCTGGTCTTGGATTAAGGGATCTGGAGTGTGAGAGGGACTCTGAGCTGAGCTTGGGGCAGGCAGTTGGGGTACCGGAGGGGGTTCTAGTTGCAGGCTCTGGGAGAGTGTTTGGATGCCGGGGTGCTTGGGTCTAGGGCAGGGGCTTGGGGTGTAGGAGGGGTTCATGGCTGGGGTAGGGTTTCAGGATGTGGTTTCTGACTGGGCCCTGCTAACCTCAGGTGGCTTCCGGGTGGTGGTGCAGGGGGGCTAAGCCAGGCTCACCCCTGACCTGGCCCTGCCCCACTCCCAAAAGCAGCCAGCAAACTCCCTCCATCCCAAGCCCTGTTGTGCCTCCCACTGCCCCAAGACAGGATCCAGGGTGGGAGAGGGGGCACCTTGACATCAGTGCCCCTCTTCTCCCTCCCTTGCCCTGCACAGCAAGCAGGAGGCTCCCGGAGGTAGGGGGGAGGCAGATCCAAGGCAAAGGGCAGGAGATGTGCAGAAGTGGGGGACGGGGCAGCCAAAGTGCTGGCACTTGACAGCCTCTTAATCAAACTGGTCAGGGTCACCTGTCAGAGGCTCCAAGATCTACAAGATCCCCATCGACTGGATCCCCACTGCAGGGCTGCCTTTCTTCCCCGCACCTGCCAGGGCCTCTCCCTAGGGACCCCATATTAGTTCACAAACGCTGATGATCCCATTTCCTAAAAATCCCCCAAATTCCAGGGCTTTTGAAATTCCCCCCAATCCCAAAAGCTCCAGGGCTTTTCAGGGTCACTTGAAGCCACCTTATTTGCCATGAAAACCAGCAATGGAATGCACAGCTAGAGCATGGAGGGGAATATTCCCTTTCTGCGAAGAGCCTCTCTTTAGTAAAGTTTGCGGATGATACCAAACTGTTTAGGATAGTCAAGACAGAAGCAGACTGTGAGGGACTCCAAGAAGATCTCACCAAACTGAGGGCAACAAAATGGCAAATGAAATTGAAGGTGGATAAGTGTAAAGTAATGCACATCGGGAAAAATAACCCCAACTATACGTACAGTTTGATGGGGGCTAATTTGGCTATGACAAATCAGGAAAGAGATCTTGGAGTTATCCTGGATAGTTCTCAGAAAACTTCCACACAGTGTACAGCAGCGGTCAAAAAGGCAAATAGGATGCTAGGAATTATTAAGAAAGGGATAGAAAATAAGACCCAGAATATCTTACTGCCCCTGAATAAAACTATGGTACGCCCACATCTTGAATACTGTGTACAGATGTGGTCTCCTCACCTCAAAAAAGATATTTTGGACTTGGAAAGGGTTCAGAAAAGGGCAACTAAAATGATTAGGGATTTGGAACGGGTCCCATATGAAGAGAGGTTAAAACGACTGGGACTTTTCAGTTTAGAAAAGAGGAGAATGAGGGGGGATATGATAGAGGTCTATAAAATCATGAGTGGTGTGGAGAGGGCGGATAAACAAAAGTTATTTATTAGTTCTCATAATAGAAGAACTAGAGGACACCAAATGAAGTTAATGGGTAGCAGGTTTAAAACGAATAAAAGAAAGTTCTTCTTCACACAGCGTGTAGTCAACCTGTGGAACTCCTTGCCAGAGGATGCTGTGAAGGCTAGGACTATAACAGAGTTTAAAGAGAAGCTAGATAATTTCCTGGAGGTTAGGTCCATAAAAAGCTATTAGCCAGGGGATAGAAACAGTGTCCTTGGCCTCTGTTTGTCAGAGGCTGGAGAAGGATGGCAGGAGACAAATCGCTTGATCATTGTCTTCGGTCTACCCCCTCTGTGGCACCTGGTGCTGGCCACTGTTGGCAGACAGGCTACTGGGCTAGATGGACCTTTGGTCTGACCCAGTACGGCCGTTCTTATGTTATGTTCTTATGTTATGTGCCGAGTATTTCATTTCCTCGGAGCAGACACACTTCCTTGTGGCAGCAATGAAGCAGAAGCTGGTCAGCAAGTCTCTGCTGGCATCACACTTTTTGCTGAGAATAATGAAACGGAAAACAAAAAATCGAAATGTCTGTGCTGACCATCTGCATATGCAATACTTTTATGGCTAAGCTGATCCCTGATTGGCCGAATCGCACTTCGCTTGTGCCTGAAGCCAATCAGAATGTAGTTATTCCTAAACAGTGCGCTGTGCATGTCCCTTTCCTCGAGTGACATCTGCCAAGCACCATTAACAATGACATCTCCTTCCATTGTTGGCCTCATTGTAACGGAATGTTGTCAAAAGATCAATGGCCCAGTGATGCTTTAGCATATCTTTCCCTTAACTCCTCTGGCTCTGGCTCTGCATTTCATTGCTTCTCCCCATTGTTCCACTGACATTATCACATAATGATGGCATTGTCAACTACTATTTTGGCACAGCTCAAAAAGCCCCATGTTGCCAAAGTCATCTTTCGACACTTAATTTCACTCCAGCTGCCTGAAATGACCCAATGTCAGGTAGCTGCTACTCACCTGGTCTGTCCTCTCCCAACCTCATAAAAAAAACCCATTTTTTAGAAAGTTGTTCTGCTCAATTGAAGAAAGCCTGGTTTTAGTTTATTTTTTTTTAATCAAAGGTTTTGATTAAACCCAACATGTGTGAGTGATAATGGGATTTGTGGATGATGCTAACTATGGAAAATTGGACAATGACAAATTTAAATTTAGAGTGGAAACTTCATCCTTAGAGCTAGTTTATCATTTTTTGATTTGCAAATCACTAGGAGGCAGTTATATATTCCTATTGCATATGATAGGGTGTTGGAGAAATAATTCAATTGAAGAGTTGTGTGTGTGTGTGTGTGTGTGTGTGTGTGTGTGTGTGTGTGTGTGTGTGTGTGTGTGTGTGTGTGTGTGTGTGTGTGTGTGTGTGTGAAGAGTTTTGGATGCATCATACAAGTATGTGTATGTGTTGTACCAATAAAAGCAAGCAGGATCTTATGAGGGGGATAAGGCAAAAAGCCACATTTATTGTAAAGATAATAATAAAGAATAAAGAAAAGATAGAAGCAAACAACGTTGTTCAGCTACTTATTCCTATCACTACTTAACCCTTATACACTTTTATATATATATATATATATAAACATTCATTCAATCATTCATCCATTCATTCAAGTGCTTGTGACAGAATACTGGCCAGGTATTCTCTACACAAGTGATGGTAGCGGGGAGTGAAGTCCTGATCATATGCACATCTGAAACTCCTGGTGGGCTGGCAGCAGAACCTTGGACTCTGGCTCCAGAGTCTTTTAGTCCAGTTCTTATAGGAATTTCTTCCTATGCCAGTCTATGGGAATTGCTACATCATGCTGATGTCCAGGGTGGCTGTCGGGTGCTTGTCAGTGATCTCATAGGATGGACCTCCAGTACTTGGTTTTCTCCACTTGACACCTTTTGGTTGCACTGGCACCTGACGCCTTCTTCAGCCCTTTGTTGCTGCATTCTCAGGCTGGCACCTCTCAAAACCATTCATTCATCGTCCAAGCACTCCCTCTCTTACATACATTCCTTAATTAATGTTTCCCATACAGTATTTTGTATAATAACAACTTTACATATACAAGAGTTGTAGTTACAAAAAAGTCACAAGTTTCTGGGTGGCATTTCTTGAAACATTGTCTGAGTGCTGAGTTAGTTACTGTTATAGTTACAATGTTTCACTTTGCGATTAGGGTTAATTGCTTCACAATGCTTTGAAGAGAACCTAACAATGCCCTTAGTCAATTACAGGGCTTGGCTCCCAAAGCAGAGTTAGTGGCTTGACAATGCATTGTTACACTGTATCGGCTGCAATGTCAATTTCAAGCAGTCCCTTGCAAAAGCTTGAGCATTCCCTGGGACACAGAGGGGAGCTGTTTCTGGCTACATAGTATTATATTTTTAACAGTTTTAAGTTACATGACCTAATACTGCATTCCTAACAAATTATATTCTAGAGGGGCAATAATTATAAATCTAAACATTTAACAATCTTAACAAATAATAATAATAAATAAATCTAAACACTAAGTTGTGGGGAACAAATTATGGGGAGTCACTTCCACTTGGGGGAATTATTTTAATACATTAATATGTTATCCCTACATGTGTGGGGGGGGGCACAATTTGTCTCAGTGTTTTGGGTAAAATTTTCCCATGGCTGAGGTCTCCACGCCCCAAAGTTTGTTGCATTTTAGTGGTTCTGTATGTACATCGTTTGTGAGATGCCTGAGAGCTTTCATGACAAAAACGCTCTGAAATGGAAATGAAATGAATTGACATTTAATATTCTGAACAACTTAAATTTATATTTCTACATGTTGAAATTGAAGGATCAAGTTCCCCAGTGTCAAGAAATAAACTGAACACTCTAACCACATTAGATTCATCCTTGAGATGGGTGAAATATCCATTGAGGTGAGTGGGAAATATTTAAAGCAACTTTGTGGGGCCAAGTTTGCTCATGTATTTTCTTAAAATATAAATCAACAGTCAATAGAAAATGTCAATTTAGACAAATCGCTTGATCATTGTCTTCGGTCCACCCTCTCTGGGGCACCTGGTGCTGGCCACTGTCGGCAGACAGGATACTGGGCTAGAAGGACCCTTGGTCTGACCCAGTACGGCCGTTCTTATGTTCTTACCCTTTCATATTGTCTGATAGACGTTCGTTGCAGCTGCTTAAATTAGGCCCTTATACTTGTGTTTAATTTTGCACACAAGAAATTATATTAAAATCATATGTGTAGAGTTGGGTACAGTAACAGGGCATGTTTGCAGATCCAGCACCCAGCCTCTTCAGAACAGGGAACTGTGCTTCACTGCGGCTATGTCTACGCTCACGGCTTCTTGTGCAAGGGTTCTTGTGCAAGAAGTCTTGTGCAAGAAAACGTCCACACTGCCATGTGCGAGCTGTGCTTTTGCACAAGAGCGCCCATGGCAGTGTGGATGCTCTCTTGATCAAGAAATCCCGGCCGAGCGTCCACACTGCCCTCTTGCGCAAGAGCTCCTGTGCAAGAGGGCTTACACCTGTTCAAAAAGAGCATAGCTCTTGTGCAAGAAGCCCTCTCTTACGACGCCATACCGTAAATTTCCTTGCACAAGAGCAGGCGGGCAGTCTGGAAGCTCTGCGAATTCTTGCACAAGATCAGCCATACTTGCGCAAGAAGCCGCGAGTGTAGACATGTGTTTAGAGAGTCTCTAAGACCAAAAGGGATCTCAGTTCTGGTTGAGATCTTTGGATGTTTTTTAAATTCTTTGAGATTTAATCATTCCAACCTGGCTACCTTGTAACCCAGGGAAGACGTTTTCTTTGTTTTAGTGTGTTTCAGAAAAGATCTATTTATCTTGAACATTAATAAACTCATCAAATAACACCCTAGTAATAAAAGAAAAGCCCATATGCATATTCTAACATGGTATGTGTTAAATTAATCAGTAATGGATGAATTACCAATTGCGCCACATATCAGAGGTCTCCACCTTGCTGGTTTTCTCCAAAAACACAATTCTTAGCTATGACATTGTAACTTTAGGGTTATAAATGTGACAGTTTGAAGGAGGCTTCCTCAAAGCATCAGACAGCAGCTTGTACTAGTAAGACCACCAGCTCACTGTGGGAGGAAGGAAGGAAGGAAGGAGATCGTATGAAAGCTCCATAACCTGCCACCGGATAAAGGGCTCAGGTGTTAAGCCCCGGGCCACGCCCACCACAGTAGCCGTGGCCTGTGCGGGGTTTCGAGGTGATCGATTTCTGCCTGGGCGGGATGGGCAGGCTGGAGGCCGGGAGCGGGGCTGTTTGCACAGGGATCGGTTTCCAGCACCAGCGGGGCTGAGCTTGGGACAGCGGGGGGAGCCCTTGGCCTGTGGCTGGGAGCTCTCTGGGGTCTGCCCAGGGCACTGTCTGCCCCCCCCCCAACACACACACACACACACGAGCTCATGATCACGTGCCCTAGAAGTGTGGGTGCAGCCCCCCCCCCCCCCCGGCTAAAGAGGGAGTGGGGGGTGCGCTGGGGGGGAAGTTGTCCCAAACTTCTCTAAATACAAAGCGGACGCTCAGCCCTGGCTGCCGGCGGGGGACGGGGGGGGGGGTTGCTGCCGCTGATTGGCTCCCCGAGGTCCGCTAGGGAGGAGGGGGCGTGTCTGGGCCGGGGATAAGCCCGGGCTCGCGGGCGCAGGGGCCGCGGCTGGCTCGGGCTCACCTGGCGGCAGGTGGCGGCGCAGGGCGGGCGCGAGCGAGCGAGCCAGGGCAGAGCTGCGGGGCCGCGCCCGGCGCCGCTCGGGGGAAGATGCTGCGGGAGCGGACGCTGCGGCTGCAGTACGGGAGCCGGATAGAGGCGGTGTGCGCGCTGGGCACCCGGATCTCCGCCGACGTGCACGGGTGAGTGTCCCGGGGGGCCCCGCAGCCCGCCAGGGCCCGGCCGGCTTCCCTGCGCCCCCCCCCCGGGGGTCCCCTTCTCCTGCCTGCTGCGCGCCCCCCCCCGGGGACCCTGCTGCGCCCCCCCCCCGGGGGTCCCCTTCTCCTGCCTGCTGCGCGCCCCCCCGGGGGTCCCCTTCTCCTGCCTGCTGCGCGCCCCCCCCGGGGTCCCTGCTGCGCCCCCCCCGGGGGTCCCCTTCTCCTGCCTGCTGCGCGCCCTCCCCGGGGTCCCTGCTGCGCCCCCCCCCCCCGGGGGTCCCCTTCTCCTGCCTGCTGCGCGCCCCCCCCGGGGTCCCTGCTGCGCCCCCCCCCCGGGGGTCCCCTTCTCCTGCCTGCTGCGCGCCCCCCCCGGGGTCCCTGCTGCGCCCCCCCCCGGGGGTCCCCTTCTCCTGCCTGCTGCGCCCCCCCCGGGGGTCCCCTTCTCCTGCCCGCTGCGCCCCCCCGGGGTCCCTGCTGCGCCCCCCCCGGGGGTCCCCTTCTCCTGCCCGCTGCGCCCCCCCCCCCGGGGGTCCCCTTCTCCTGCCCGCTGCGCCCCCCCCCCCGGGGGTCCCCTTCTCCTGCCCGCTGCGCCCCCCCCCCGGGGGTCCCCTTCTCCTGCCCGCTGCGCCCCCCCCCCCGGGGGTCCCCTTCTCCTGCCCGCTGCGCCCCCCCCCCGGGGGTCCCCTTCTCCTGCCCTTTGTGTCCCCCACTGGGCCGTGAGCCCCCTTCTCCTGTCTGCTGTGCCCCTGACACTCTTGTCCTGCTGCACCTGCCACTGCAGCCCTGGCCCCAAGCAGCTTTGCCCTGCTGCAGGCACCCACTGTGCCCTGGGCACCCTTCTTCTGCTGCCCCCCCCCCCCCCCCCCACACACACACACACGTCCCTTGACCTTTAGAAAAGGAAGGTTTTTTTCACTCAGCCCGCAGTCAGCCTGTGGAACTCCTTGCCAGAGGATGTGGTGAAGACCAGGACTTTAACAGGGTTAAAACAAGAGCTACCTAGATTCATGGAGGTTAGGTCCATCAATGGCTATTAGCCAGGATGGGTAGGAATGGTGTCCCTAGCCTTGATTTCTCTGGAGGTGGGTGACGGGAGGGATCACTGTTGTGTTCCCTCCCTCTGGGGCATCTGGTATCGGCCATTGTGGGCAGACAGGATACTGGGCTAGATGGACCGTTGGTCTGACCCAGTGTAGCCGCTCTTATGACCTAAGGGACCCTGCCCCCATTGCACCCAGCCCACCACTCTGCCTGGTGCTCCTTTCCCTGGGGCACTCAGGCACCCATCCATTAGCCCCCTTCCCACACACACAGGTTGGCCCCTTCCCTTGGCCCCTTCTCTCGGCTACACCCGATCACTGGTCTCCCTGCACCCTTTCCAGGCACCTGTCACCTGCTGCCCTCCTGAACTCAGCCGGTGCTTTCTGCTGCCCCATCTGTGATCCCCACCCCCCCCTTCTGCAGATGGCCTGCCCTGTTACAGAGCCCCTCCCCCCACTCGCAATCTCCTCTTCACTGAGCGTGGTCCCACACGTAAGTCTCCACAGCGCCTGAGGGATCGAACTCCAGCACGTGACACGTGGTGGGTGGGGATCCAGTCAGTCACAGCCTGGAACAGCTGGCACAGGAGTCAGATTCAATCCTGAGCCCCAGATGCCTCACTTGTGATTTTAGTGCCTGTGCTGGTGAAGGGGGTGGCTTCCAGCTGCTGAGCAGGCCTGACCCAACTCTGCCACATCCCTGGCTGGCTTCCGACTTGTGGTGTGTAACTGGCAACTATACAAAAAATCAGACCACTTCATTTGTATCTTAGTGGCCATCAGGGATGCCTGGGGGAGAGGTGAGATCTGTGGCAATAGGGTTCTTTTGTGTCCCATGTCAGGAGCGAGGCATCCCGGGATCACAAAACAGAGATCCAGGTGGAGGGGAGACACACACACACACACACACACACACACACACACACACACACACACACACACACACACACACACACACACACACACACACACACACACACACACACACACACACACACACACACACACACACACACACACACACACACACACACACACACACACACACACACACACACACACACACACACACACACACGGATTTCTCTGCTTCTATGGCTGGGCCTGTTCCCCAGTGCTCATTGTAGCTGTTTGCAGGGAACTCAATCTCGGCTTCCCTTTCCAGGATGCCAACCCCAGCCTCTCCTGAGGCTGAATGTGGCTTGAGGAAGCACAACGTTTTGATGTTGGAAGGGCAACACTAAGGAGATTGGCTCCCATGTAAACACACTGGTGCAGTTACATCAGGGCAGCACTTTTAACACAAACACACTGCATTGTGCAAGCACACCCAGCAGCAGGGTGGCACAATCGGGTCACTACGGCAGTGGCATGAACCCCCACTTTGTACCAGGGTGGCATAGTTCTCCCGGAGGCTTGTTCGTGGTAGTGACTTGCCCGGGTGAGAATTTCCTTAACCTAGTGATGGCCTTTGTGTCCTGTCAGCAGATCTCAAAGCTCGTCAGGTTTTCCTTAGTACCCCTCCTCGCCACCCGGCTCCTAGCTCTCCACTAGTGCTCTTCAGCAGTGGATCTCAACACCCTTTCTAAAGGAATTCAGTATCAGCATCCCCATTTCGCACATGGAGAAACTGAGGCACGGGGAGGGGAAGCGACTTGTCCAAGATCACACAAAGCCAACCCCAGATCTAGACCTGGGTTCTACTCCCATGTCTGAGCCCCGCTCTGGGCGTTGTCTGCTAGGTCACACTGCCTCCCTGAGACCAGGGTTAATCCTCATTTGCCAGCAGCTCCACTGAAGGGAGACTTCCCAAGCTGTCCAGCACTTGCATTTCCCAGGGTGCAGGTGATGCACCACACCCTGTGGCAGCAGGCTCAAAGGATGCTTTAAATACACTCACTCACACAGCTTCCCAGGGGAACTTACAGCCACAAAATTCTGATCCAGCAATCCGATACCTCAGTGATTGGGTTGGCTGGATATGGGATCTGAGGTCAGATCTTCATTACTGAGGTAAGGCCACAAAATTCTGATCTGGGATGGGTCCCAGTCTAGGTAAAGTGTTTTACCCACTTCATTTTCTGGGGTAAATCTTGGCTTCAGATCAGTTGACGTGGACCAGATGCGGGACTGGCCGACAGGATGGATCTCTTGAGAACTCCCCTGTTCTGTTCATTCCCTCTGAAGCAGTAATGTCCTCTGTTGGAAGACCGGATGCTGGGGCAGATGGACCATTGGACTGCCCAGTCTGGCCGTTTTTATGTGTCCTACCTGATGCATCCTTTTTCTGAGGATTGTGACCTGCCTTTGCAGGTGGATAAGCTCTGTGATCGGCGTGCTCCTCCATCCGTAACATCTGTGATCCCTATGGAATTCTTATGACTTTATGAGTTACATATTGTTCCTTGAGAGATCACATGCAGCCGATAGAACTATTCCGCAAAACCCCTGGTCACCAGGTGGTAATCGGGGAAGGAAATAAACATTTAGCTGTCCCTTTCCAGGAGATATATTGACTATATTTTTAACGGCTAGTCCTCAGCCATGAGCTCTCTTAATCCCATATAAACCGCTGTTGTCATTGTTAACTCTTATTCACAGCTGATTTTGCTCTGTTCCTCCTTCAAACACACTGTACTTTTCCTGGCCTTCTGCCATGCTACTGGCAAATAGTCCCGGGAGCTGTAAAAACCCTGTTTGGCAAGTGCGTAACCTAAACTGCAGGGAAGCAGAGCTTTAAAAACCTTAGCAAGACACATTTGCATGAAGCAAAGCATCAGCGCTGGGCACATGAATCTGTGAGTGGGCTAAATTTGCAGACCCTTCACGTGGACAGTGGAACCAGTTCCATGCTGATGTTCTGCTAAAAATTGACCCGTTGCATCTTGAAGTGATCAGGGAACAATGCGGTCCTACAATAACTCTCTATCTCCTGTCACAAGCATCTAAGGGGATAATAGGGTGCTAGATTTGCAAGGAATAAACGGTCAGGCTTTCCTTTTCTGATAGGGATACTGGCTCAGTGGAAAGGGAGGAGGCATTAGACATGATTATCTCAATTTTAATAAGGCTTTTAGCTCAGTCCCACATGCATTGCTGTTGGTTCCAGGGTAACTCTCCATAGAAGATGGTCCAATAAAAATATTCCCTCTTCCACCTTCTTTCACCATCCCACATGGCATTCTCATAAGCAAACTAGGGAAATGCCGGATAGATGGAACTACTATAAATAGGGTTGCCAGGTGTCCAGTACTGACACAGACAGTCCGGTATTTTTGCCTTCTGTCCAGTTAAAAAAAAAATTCAGAAAATACCAGACACCTAAAAAGTCTGGTATTTTCTGATTTTCCCTTTTCCCCCTTCCAGGAGGCGAAAATACTGGACACCTAGCAACCCTACACATTAAGTAACTGGGCCCGGGCCTGGATCCAGTCCCCCATCCTCTTCTCCCTCCCTTCCCCCCCCCCCCCCCCCCACTCCCATTTGCCTGGTTCCGCAGGGGAGCTGTCTTCTGGCTAGAAGCAGGAAAACAAGATGGCATTTCTTAAAGGGGCCATGCTGGGGTGTCTTTTTTTCTTTTCTTTTTACTCTCGACAACTTTGTCCCCCCCCCCCTTTCCTCAACAGAATTTTTTCCCCAGTGTGGTGTGTGGGGGGTTTTTGGGGGGGAGGGGGCAGAGGGAGGTGTTCAGTATTTTTGTTTAAACCGTCTGGCAACCCTAACTATAAAGTGGGTGCACAATGGTGGGAAAAACTACTCAAAGAGGAGGTGTCAATGGCTTGCTGTCAGACTGGGGACACGTCTCTAACAGAGTCCTGCAGAGGTCTGTCCAGGGTTTAGTAAGGGCGAATATTTCCATGAGTGACTTGGATAAACAAGTGGAGAGTGTGCTTATAAAATGCATGGATGACAGTGAACTGGGAGGGGTTGCTAGTACATCCGAGGACAGGAGCCAGATGCCAAAGGGCCTTGATAAATGGTAGAATTGCTTTGAAATCAACCAGATGGAAGGCCAGTGCAAAATAATGTACTGGAAAGGGGAAAAATCAAATTGGCCGATAACCGCCAGGGCACTTGGCATCAGTCACTGTTGGCAGAAAGGGCACTGGCAAGATGAGCCTTAGGTCTGACTCAGTCTGGCCATAATACTACTGAATAGGAGTTGAGGAGGGTGGGGGCTCACAAATAGAATAGGAGCCAGCCGTGCAATGCAGATAAGCGGCTACTACTCTGGGGCGTATTGACAGGACTGGTGTAGGGGAGACACAGGAGCTAATTGTTCCGCTCTGAAGCCCAAGCTGCAGAGACTGCTCTCTAGCAAGCTGGGGGCAAATGGGAGCAGGTCTGGAGGGGAGCGACAAGGAGAAAAGGGTTAGAAAACCTGACCTGTGAGCAAAGGGGGTTGGTGGCGTTAAGACAATCAGACCGATAAGCCCCCAGCTATGAGCAGGGCTGTTATGAAGAGGGTAGTGGTCAGCCGTTCTCCAAGCCCACCAAAAATAGGGCAAAGAATTCTGGGGCTTCATCTGCAGCAAGAGACTAGGTCAGATATTAGCTGCCTTGCTAGCTTTAAGGGGAGCGAAACAGTTCTAGGGCGGTTGTGGCATTGCTGCTCTTGGCGGCTCTCAAGCTGGACTAGATGGCCTCCAGGTCCCTTCCAACCATCTCTAAGGTTCTATTTACCCAGGTGGGCCCCATCAGCATAGTACCTGAGTGCATCCTAGCGATTCATGGATTTCCCCCCTTGTGACAGCTTCCCTAACTCATGGGGTATCAGGTGAGATCGAGGGACATGCCCAGGGATGAGCTCAAGTCTTCTAAGTCCTTGTCTGCTAGACCACGCTACCCAATGAGTGAAGCTGGTGGGAGCTGCGTGTGTGTATTCCAGTGTCTGAGGTTTTTTTTAAAGGGTGCTAGAGTAGAGGTAGGAATCTTTTTGGGATCGGGGCCACTGACCCACACACAAATCAGTCAGGGGCCGCACACGAGTCAGAAGCAAAAAAAAATCAACCCCCCCACTGACGCGGCCTCTGACTAAAAAGGGGACAGACACTCCCCAAGTTCCCTATGCACATCAGAGCCAGGGGGGGCAAGCTGGTGGATTTTGTGTGCTCCAGCCTTACAGTGGAACAGAAATAGGGTTGGAGAACCAGCATGGGCTCCCCAATGCTGGGGGGAACCTTGAGCCTTGGGGGCCAGATCCAGGCAAGACAGGGGCCAGCCCCCAGGCCTAAGGCTCCCCACCCCTGTGCTACAGAATATGCTTGGGATCTGAGATACTTCTGAAAGGATTGATCTGAGTTCAATCTACCGCGGCACTCCTGAGAATTCTCTTACTATACCTATACAAAAGTTTTCCTGCTGGACGACAGAACAACATCATCACATCACTTTGCATCCCACAGCTCCTCCCCGCCAGCTTCCTCCCTCTCTCCTCCCTGCTGCTAACCCCATAATGGGATCAGCAACCTATGGCTCATGAGCCTGTATGGCTCTGACTCCTCAATAGCAGCACGCCCCTTCCTTGCACCTGGAAGGTAAGCTGCTGCTGGGCTTGCGGGGAAAGGCTGGGGGAGTGGGACCATGAGGCTGGTGGGAGAGGGGGTTAGGACTGGGGTGCATCCCAGCCCCCTGAGCCACCCCACAGCGGCTGGCTGAAGCTTTACTGTTTGGAAAGTGTTTACAAAACAGAGTCAGAAAACTGCCACTGATCCCATTCAGACCAGAAACAGGCCAAGACAGCTATTGTTTCTTTAAAAAAAAAAAAAAAAAAAAAAAAAGCGCTGACTGGGGTGCCAGTGGCAGGATCCGCAAATGGGTGGGTGGGGGGGCACAGCAGGACCCATGCCAGGTGGGATTGGGGGAGGGGGGTGGAACTGAGGTGCACCCCGGTCCCCTCAACTGCCACACAGCGGCTGGCTGAAGGTCTGGCAGTTGCCACTTGGAGAGCGGCTGCCCTTGTTTTTTATAAACAGCTGCTCCTTTGCCCCTGTGGCAGGACCCTCATGGTGCGGGGTGGGGTGGGGGAGAAAGGGCCGGGCTGGTGGAGGAGGGGAGAGAGAAGGGACCCTGTGCTGGTGCAGCCACAGCCTGGCCCTGCCTGGTGACCAGAGGGAGAGCCAGGGTTGCCCACCCCACACAAAAGGGGAGCGAGCAGGGGGTGCAGCCCCTTTGTTGTTGTTTTTTTTTTTTTTTTTTAAGAGAAAGCTCTGTATTGGCCCGTTTCCGGTCTGAATGGGATCAATGGCAGTTTTCTGACTCTTTTGTAAACGCTTTCCAAACAGTAGCCCCCACGGAACACAGCGAACTGAATTCTGGTCCCAGTTAATACAGCCCCCACCCCGCTCCAAATTCAGGGCCGCTCCTTGGAGATCAGTGGCATCCCCTCCCATGTCTAGTGAAATCCAGCCTCATGGCTTCCACTTCCCCCCGCAATCCACACCGTCTGACGCCTCCCAGGGCTTCGCTTGCATCACTGCTGTTGGCAAGGCTGCAAGAACCGTTTTTGGTTGTTTGTTTTTGTAGGAGGCGGCACAATGGCATCGCTGCTGCTCTACTTCTGCTCCATTGGCCATCCTGAGTCAGTGGGGAGAAAATAATCGGTCACAGAAGGGAGTTTCCATAGAACTTTTATTTGTTGGGGGTTATTACAAAACACCTGGTTGAATGGGCCATTATGAATTTTAGGATTTGACTGGGGAGAAGGGGGAGGGTTGGTAGCACAAAGAAACAACACAAGCCGCTGTCTAAAAATGAGACTTCTCCTCTCTGTCCTCTCTTCCCTTTTGCATCTCTGCTTCTCCATAGGGCAGCAGCAATCAGGTGAAACTGACAGAGGTTGTGTAATACTCGTCTGTTTCGCTACCCAGGCATATAATTCATGATGTATCTTAAAAAGAGGGGGGAACAGAAGCTTTGCTGACACATTGGCTTCCTAAAATGATAGCCAGGAGTAGGGACTTTTTTTTTTAAAAAAAATCCCTGAATGTAAATATTTATTTACATTGCTGCAGACCAAGGCCCCGTTGTGTTAGGTGCTGTACGAACTGAACAGGAAGGTGACCTTTGCCTGAAAAGCTGGACCAGGGCCAGCTTTAGGAAGTGCGGGGCCCAATTCGAACCGTTTTGCCCCCCCTAGGATTTTTTGTTGAGCACAAAAAAAGCACCCAAACAACAAACCACAATCACACACAAATATCACATCAGAAGTAGATTTGATCAAAATGCATATCAATATAGTTGAACATTTTCAAAAAAAATGCCATCCTTTATGATGCAAAATTTCACACAATTAAATCAGTTGCCTTAAGTGTAGGTCAAATATTTTCAATTGCAAACTATCCAATCTCTTCAATAAAATTTAAAGTTTGATTTTTTTTTTTTTTTAAGTTACCAGAGAGCATTGCAGTTTTGTTACATTGATTTACTTTTTAAATAGCAAAAATGGAGTCTTTGTTAAGAAAGTGTCAGTTCTGTGGTCAAATTCCAGTCCTTAGTGATTTCAGCACCACTAATTTCACTAGGTAATATGGTACCTCACCGCCATTGCCTCCTTTGCACTGCCCTTCAACACATATTGCCTGCATGTTGAGTCCAAGGTCAGTCTACACAAGATTTTATCAATGATTTTTGCTCAAGCGATCACTGAGACAAGACAAGGACTCAACTGATTCTAGTCAGCTCTGCCTTTAAACACTGGGGCTATATCTACACTGTAATGATTTTCCGGAAATGCTTTTAACGGAAAAGTTTTCCGTTAAAAGCATTTTCGGAAAAGCGCGTCTAGATTGTCAGGACACTTTTCCACAAAAGCACTTTTTGTGGAAAAGCGTCCGTGGCCAATCTAGTTGCGGTTTTCTGCAAAAAAACCCCGATCACCATTTTTGTGATCGGGGCTTTTTTGCGGAAAACAGTACTGTGCTGTTTACACTGTGCATGGAATATCACCGAGCCTCATTTGCATACCTAATGAACCACCATTTTGTCCCAGAAGAGGCTCTTGCACAAGAAGGAACATCTACACTGCCCCTTCTTGTGCAAGAAAAGCCCTCTTGTGCAATGCCGTTCTTCCTGTCAAGTAATAGGTGTAACAGCATTGCGCAAGAGGATTTTTCTTGTGCAAGAAGGGGCAGTGTAGATGCGCCTTCTTGCGCAAGAGCCTCTTCTGGGAAAAAATGGTGGCTCGTTAGGTATGCAAATGAGGCTCAGTGATATTCCACGTTTCGCCTCATTTGCATCTTACTCGCGCAAGCAGCCGCAAGTGTAGATATAACCCAAATGTTTTGAGACTCATGGTAAAACAATGGAGGAATTCTTGTGAGCCCATGCTTTGCCCACAGTATAAATAAATAAATAAAAATCTTCTCCACTAAAGATCCTAATGAGATAGTGCAAATGGTAAACTGAATTCAACAGCTCCTGATATGAACAGGTATCAACCTAGTTTTTCATATTTGAGATGGGTTACCAGGAATCATACATGACAATATGAAATCTTTCCACTCTCAAGTCAGCATATTCACAAAGCACCTGTAATTTTGATCCATGCATTTATTGGATGGTGAAAGAGAAAGGAGGGGAATTAGTGTAGACAAATGTTCAAATTTTTAAAAAATGCCTGAAGGAACTAGGACTGGGCTCCTACATCTCATGTTCAGAACTAATTAGGACACTTATGACCAGATTTTCAAAGGTGTGTAAAAATCAGAGAGATATCTTTGGAGATCCAAGTTGGCAACTGTCTCTTTAGGAGCTTAATTACCTTTGAAAATCTGAGCTTAGATTTCCAAGTCCAATTATCAAAAATGACTTTAGTCACTCGTGCTTTTGAAAATGTTAACTGGGGACCTAAAGAGACAAAAGGCAGGAGATATGGTATTCCTTTTAAAAAAATGTGACATCTAGTTTTAGCTAAATGTTATATTATTTTTCTCCCGGGGCAACTGCCCCCTCCAACCACCTCACTACGCCACTGCCCCCCCTCCTGCAGATCTATCATCTTATGCGTGTGCAAGATCTGTGAGAGCCATCCCGTGAATCTGAAGTTAGTGTCTGTGGCACCTGCTTCTGGGTGGTGTCTCAGTGCTGCCCTATTCACCTCCAAAGAGGGGGCTTCCCAAAGCAGGCCCTTGCTGCTGACCCCCATAGCATCCACAGGTCCAGTCTCCTTGATCTTGGATTTCGCTTCTATCCTCTCTCCAACCCCCAACAGAACTACTGTGCCCTCCTGGCTTAGGAAAGGAATAGACAGGAGGATGGAAATTAACCCGCCCAGTCTCACGTCCCTTACGCAGGGAACGAGACCTCTTCATTAGTCCCCAGCTGGAGTACCATGTCCAGTTCTAGGCGCCACATTTCAGGAAATGTGGAGAAACTGGAGAAAGCCCAGAGAAGATCAACACAAATGATGAAAGGTCTAGAGAACATGAGAAATGAAGCAAGGCTGAAGAAATTGGCCTTGTTTACCTTGGAAAAGAGAAGACAGAAAGGGACATGACAGCAGCTTTCAAGTATCTAAAAGAGTATCATAAGGAAGAGGAAGAAAAATTGTTCTGCTTGGCCTCTGAGGTTAGGATGAGAAGCAATGGGCTTAAATTGTAGATATTTAAGACCAGGCTAGACAGAGTAGGCAACTCAGCTTTGGAAGCCCCGGGGGCTACACTGATACTTACAGAACATGCTGAGGGCCTCCACTTAAGAGTGGTTGCATATGCAAGCAAATATATACAGATAGCTTCTCTCACACTGACAAGCATGAATACAAAGATTAAGGCAAGACTACACCACACACAGGCCCCATTTAAGTCAGTTCTCCTGCCCCCCCCCCCCCAGCTCCTCACCCTCCCCTACTGTCCTGACTCCTGCCCAGGTGGGTGACAACCTGGGAAGCAGTGATCATGAGATGGTAGATTTCAGGATCCTGACCAAAGGAAGAAAAGAGAGTAGTAAAATACACACCTTGGGCTTCAGAAAAGCAGATTTTGACTCCCTCAGAGATCTGATGGGCAGAATCCTCTGGGATTCTAAGATGAAGGGGAAAGGAGCCCAGGAGAGCTGGCAGTATTTTAAAGAAGCCTTATTGAAGGCACAGAGAGAAACCATCCCAACGCGTAGCAAGAGAGGCAAACATGGTAGGAGTCGGGATTGGCTTACGGGGGAAATCCTTGGTGAACTTAAGCACAAAAAGGAAGCTTACAAAAAGTGGAATTTGGACAAATGACCAGGGAGGGGTTTAAATGTATAGCTCGAGAATGGCAGGGGGTTATCAGGAAGGCAGAAGTGCAGATGGAATTGCGACTGGCTAAGGATGTGAAGGGTAACAAGAAAGGTTTCTACAGGCATATTAACAAGAAGAAGCTGATCAGAGAGGGTGTGGGACCCCTACTGAATGAAGGAGGTAACCTAATGACAGATGATGTGGGGCAAGCTGAAGTACTCAATGCTTTCTTTGCCTCTGTATTCACGGACAAGGTGGGTTCTGGGACTAATGCGCTAAGTGACGCAAGATGGGATGAAGATGGACAGCCCTTGGTGGGTAAAGAACAGGTTAGGAACTATTTAGAAAAGCTAAACGTACACAAATCCATGGGTCCGGACTTAATGCATCCGAGGGTACTGAGGGAGTTGGCAAATGTCATTGAGAAGCCTTTGGCCATTATATCTGAAAAGTCGTGGAGATCGGGAGAAATCCCGGATGATTGGAAAAAGGCAAATGTAGTGCCCATCTTCAAAAAAAGGAAGAAGGATGATCCAGGGAACTATAGGCCGGTCAGTCTTACCTCGGTTCCTGGAAAAATCATGGAAGGGATCCTTAAAGAATCCATTTTGAGGCACTTGGAAGAGAGGAAAGTGATTAGGAATAGTCAGCATGGATTCACAAAGGGCAAGTCATGCCTGACCAATCTGATTAGCTTCTATGATGAGGTAACAGGCTCTGTGGACGTGGGAAAGTCAGTGGATGTGATATACCTTGAGTTTAGCAAGGCTTTTGATACAGTCTCCCACAATGTTCTCACCAGCAAGTTAAGGGAATGTGGATTGGATAAATGGATGGTAAAATGGATAGAAAGCTGGCTAGAAGGCCGGGCCCAGCGAGAAGTGATCAACGGCTCGATGTCAGGATGGCGGTCGGTTTCTAGTGGAGTGCCCCAAGGTTCAGTTCTAGGAATGGTTTTGTTCAATATCTTTATTAACGACCTGGATGAGGGGATGGATTGCACCCTCAGCAAGTTTGAGGATGACACTAAACTAGGGGGAGAGGTAGATACGCTTGAGAGCAGAGATAGGGTCCAGAGTGACTTAGACAAATTGGAGGATTTGGCCACAAGAAATCTGATGAGGTTCAACAAGGATAAGTGTAGAGTCCTGCACTTGGGACAGAAGAATCCCAAGCATTGGTACAGGCTCGGGACCAACCAGCTAAGTTGTAGTTCTGCAGAAAGCGACCTGGGGGTTACAGTGGATGAGAAGCTAGATATGAGTCAACAGTGTGTCCTTGTAGCCAAGAAGGCTAATGGCATATTAGGTTGCATTAAGAGGAGCATTGCCAGCAGATCCAGAGATGTCATTATTCCCCTTTATTCGGCTTTGGTGAGGCCACATCTAGAGTATTGTGTCCAGTTCTGGGCCCCTCACTACAAAAAGGACGCATTAGAGAGGGTCCAGCTGAGGGCAACCAAAATGATTAGGGGGCTGGAGCACATGACCTATGAGGAGAGACTGAGGGATCTGGGTTTGTTTAGTCTGCAGAAGTGAAGAGCGAGGGGGGATTTGACAGCAGCCTTCAACTTCCTGAAGGAAGGTTCCAAAGAGACTGGAGAAAGGCTGTTCTCAGTAGTGACAGATGGCAGAACAAGGAGCAATGGTCTCAAGTTGCGGTGGGAGAGGTCCAGGTTGGATATTAGGAAAAACTATTTCACTAGGAGGGTGGTGAAGCACTGGAATGGGTTCCCTAGGGAAGTGGTGGGGTCTCCATCCCTAGAGGTGTTTGAGTCTCGGCTTGACAAAGCCCTGGCCGGGTTGATTTAGTCGGGATTGGTCCTGCCTAGAGCAGGGGGCTGGACTTGATGACCTTCTGAGGCCTCTTCCAGCTCTATGATTCTATGATTCTCACTGCCCTCAGCCCTCCTGCAACCTGCCCCCTTCCACCAGCCCTTCTCTCCCCGCTGTGCGCACTCCTCCAGTAGTCCCACTCTGATCATGTGAGCTACCCCTCTTCTAACACCTCCCTCTACACACCTCCCCTGCCTCTCTCCTCTGGTGCTAGTCCCTTCCCTGTAGGTGTCTGCCCACAGAATCCCCTGGCACCTACTCCTTCCCTTAGCCCTGCACTCTCCTCGTGCCTCCCCCTTCCCTTACTGCTCCTGCCCCCTTTGCCCTCTTTTTCCCTGATGTCCACCCCCTCACCATCCTCTACCCCCATTCTCCTCCTGCCCCTCTGTGCCCTCAGACATGCCTTGCTCCATCCCCACCTTTTTCATGCCCACCCCTTCTTTCAAGCCTTCTCCCAGAACCTCCCTCTCCCCCTTTAGCCCCTAATGCCCTTCCCCTCTCCTCTCCCCTCCCTCATCACCCTGTCCCCCCTCCCACTGACATATCCCCTTCTGCCCTTTTCCTCATTGTCTGTACTTGGCCCCCTGGCATTTGTCTCTCCTCCACACTGTCTCTTGGTACCTTCCGCTTTCTTCCCCCCCCCCCCCCCCGCCCCTCACAAGCCTCTTCCTCTCTCCCGCCCCCCGTCCCTTCTGTACAAGCCCCTTCCTCTCCCAGCCCTTCCTCCTAGTATCCCCCTCCTCTCCCTTCTGCGGGGCCAGACGCCAAACCGCGTGCGCCGCCGCCTTTTCAGTTTTAAAATCCTCACTCACCTGCAAATGATGCACACGGCTGCAGCAGCCCGCAGCGTGTGCAGGTAAGGGCAGGTGGGAGCCGAGCCAAGCCGAAGGAGCTGACTTCCAGGTGCAGGGGCACGGGGCCTGATTCAGCCGAATTGGCTGAATCGGCATAAGGCCGGCCCTAGGGTGGACAATCAAGTGTCAGAGAAGAGGAGGAGATAGCCAGGCAGATGAGGTTTCCTCCACAAAGCTCAATGGGATAGTTTGGCGTATGTGGGGAGGGGGGTGTTTAAAGATCAGACAGATTCTTTAAAACCCACAGGAGGGCCTGTGTGTGGAAGATCCGTCTCCACTTTGAAAGTTTCTGGAAGGCATCATGCTCCTCTAAGTTTGTGGAAGGCCCCGTAGCCTATTCGTCTTGCCATCCATGACCATGCTGGACAGCATGACATGAGCGGAAAGCAGTTCCACCCAGTGTCCGGCATCTCAGCCTGTTCAGGGGGAGAGCTTTTCCGATGAGCATCCCGGAGGGATCCTGGCCTCTGGACAACTCACTTAACTCAGCAAACTCATTTCTTGAGGCATTAGCTCTGTGCCCTGGTAGTTAGAAGCTGTCTCTCCAAATTTGCACGCTGCTCAGCAACACACTGCCCTCGGGCTTGTGTAATTGCAAACTCACCGTTAGCTGCACAGAGGCCTGCATTTGCATGTGAATTTCCAGGGCATAAAGGTTCGCTCATGTATGCTAGCTGTCTGTGATACAGCTCGAGCACCACGCAATGGTTGGCAAGTGTCAGTCCTGTACTTCTAATCAGCCCTGTGGTTGTAATATCAGGTTGTTTGGGGGTGGGAGTACATTGGTTAATTTTAAATAGGTTTTTTAAAAAATCAGTCCAAAATAGCGAAAGGTCAGTTGTAGTGGGGAGAGGGGTTGGGGGGATGAGTGGGTGCAGTGGGTTTTTCCTGGTGATTAGAACTCTGGGTAAGTGACACTGATTTTTCTGGTGTCCTGGCTATGTGGCCCAGGCTACGGGGCATGAAGATTCTGCTGCTGGAAGCATTGTGGGGAAGAAGGCATTGAAGTTGGGAGAGGCCCTTACAATGCTCTTTCTCCAGGGAGTGTTTTCTAGCAATTTGCATGTCCTTTCTTGCACTTGCTTGCATTGATTTTAGTCTTTGGTGACGGGGCACTTGAATCCGCTCCTGCTGCAGAAATGGAAAGGAATCGTTTGCACTGGGAGCATTAAACACAAGTATGCAGGGGCAAAATTAGAAAAGTCAAGGCACAAAATGAGCTCGAGCTCGCTAGACACATAAAGAATCACAAGAAAACAATCTGCCAATATCCTAAAAGCAAGAGGAAGACCAAGGACAGGGGAGGCCCATTACTCAACAAAGAGGGAAAAACAATAACAGCTGGCGTGGAAATGGGAGAGGTTCTTTAATGACTTCTTTAGTTTGCTTTTCACCGAGGAGATTGGTGGTGATTGGATGCCTACGGTTGTGAATGCCAATGAAAATGGCTAGGTTCAGAAGCTAAGACAGAAAGATCAAGGGGAAGTGGTAGATGTGGTATATCTAGACTTTAGGAAGGTGTTTGATACAGTCTCACATGACTATGGAAATCTAGATGGAGCCACAGTAAGGGGGGGTGAGTATCTGATTGGATAACCATTCCCAGAGGAAAAACCAAGGACTTCCATGGCACCTTGAAGACTAACAGATTTATTTGGGCATAAGCTTTCGTGGGTAAAGCCCACTTCATAGATGCATACTCCTGAAGTGGGTTTTACCCACAAAAGCTCATGCCCCAAAGGAATCTGTTAGTTTTCAAAGTGCACAAGACTTGTTTTTGCAGATACAGACTAACATTCCCAGAGAGTAGTTATCAATGGCTCACAGTTGTGCTAGAAGGACATAACACGAGTGGGGTTCTGCAGGGATCAGTTTTGGGTCCAGTGTAGGGATGTAAGCGAGTAGTCGACTTGTCTATCATATAGTCAACCAGTTCCTCGACTAGTCACTCCCCCCCTCCCCCCACACCGCCCTTGCTGCCTCTACAAATTACACCAAACAGGGAGAGGTTGCAAGTGCTTTTGAGGGTACAATTCTAATTCAAAATGATCCGAACAAATTGGAAAAATGGTCAGCGGTAAATAGGATGAAATTCAATAAGGACAAATTCAAAATCTTCCACTTAGGAAGGAACAATCGGTTTCAAACATACAAAATAGGGAAGTGACTATCTAGGAATGGGTACTACAGAAAGGGATCTAGGGGTCATAGTGGAGTCAGACTACAAGCTACATACGATCTAAGGGTATGTCTACACTGCCATCCTAGTTCGAACTAGGGTGGCTAATGTAGGCATTTGAACTTGCAAATGAAGCCTGGGATTTAAATATCCCGGGCTTTATTTGCAAGTTCCTGGGCGCCGCCATTTTTAAATGCCCCGTAGTTCGAACTACCTGCCCGCGGCTACACGTGGCACAGACTGCCATTGCAAGAGGATTAACGTTAGTTTGAATTAGGAGCTTTAATTCAACCTACCTCGTCCGTGCCGCGTGTAGCTGCAGGCAGGTTGTTCAAACTACGGGGCATTTAAATATGGCGGCGCCCGGGAACATGCAAATAAAGCCCGGGATATTTAAATCCCAGGCTTCATTTGCAAGTTCGAATGCCTATATTAGCCACCCTAGTTCAAACTAGGATGGCAGTGTAGACATACCCTCACAGTGTAACACTGTTGGGGGTGGGAGGGAAGCAAATATTTTAGGATGTTATTGCAGGAGTGTTGTAAGCAAGACAGAAGCAGTAATTTTTCTACTCTATTCTGTGCTGATTAGACCGCAACTGGAGTATTGTGTCCAGTTCTGGGTGGACAAATTATAGAAGTTCAGGAGAAGAGCAACAAAAATGATTTACGGTCTAGCAAATATGACCTATGAGGGAAGCCCGAAAGAACTGGGATTGTTTAATCTGGAAAAGAGAAGGCAAAGAGGACATGATAGCACCTTTCAAGTATTTAAAGGGTTGCAACAAGGAGAATAAAGTTTCTCCTTCCTCCTTGGCTTCTGAGGGTAGGCCAAGAAGCAATGGGCTTCAATTGCAGCCAGGGAGGCTTAGGTTGGACATTAGGAAAAACTTCCTACCTGTCAGAGTGGTTAAGCACTGGAATGAATGGCTGAGGGAGGTTGTTGAATCTCCATCACTGGAGACATTTAAGGTTAGATAAACATCTGCCAGAGATGGTCTAGGTGGTGCTTGGTCCAGCCATGAGTGCAGGGGTCTGGACCTGATGACCTGTGGGTGTTCCTTCCAGTCCTAGGATTCTGTGAAGGGGTGTGGGGTGGTCTGTCTTTGGGGACATAAGCTAGCATCGCCCTTCACTCCTCTGCATGCACCAGGCTGACTCTGTCTGAAAGCCGAGAAGCTCCAGTTACTACGCATGAGCTACAGGATTAGTTGCTTTGGCAACTGAGTTTCTGGTTACTTGTTGCACCACAGGGGGCTGGTTCTAGGATTATTTCCCCGTGACCTGAAGCAGGTGAGGGGTTACAACTGCTGAGGTTCAGCTCCGTGCTCTCCTTCAGCAATGGCCGCTTGGTGCTGCAGCCCCGGGCCATGTGCCGCTAGAACAAAATCAGCACGTCTTCCACAGGTTCTTAACGTAACTGCCCCTGCATTTATGCCCTGAGCTAGTGTTCAGAAAGAGCCCATCATAACTGCACCTAGGGACTCCCATTGTCCAAAAGATCAGCTCTTTGTATTCCGAAATCCAGCCCATCCGCTTGCTAAGGATGTGGGGGTCCATAGTGTGGTCCGCAGATGAGACTTGCTCTAATAGGGAATAGTGATAGAAATGTAGCCGTATTAGTCTGGTGTAGCTGAAACAAAAAACAGGACTATGTAGCACTTTAAAGACTACAAGATGGTTTATTAGGTGATGAGCTTTCGTGGGCCAGACCCACTTCCTCAGATCAAATAGTGGAAGAAAATTGTCACAACCATATATACCAAAGGATACAATTTAAAAAAATGAACACATATGAAAAGGAGAAATCAAATTTCAGAACAGAAGGGGGGTGGGGGGAAGGTAAATGTCTGTGAGCTAATGATATTAGAGGTGATAATTGGGGAAGCTATCTTTGTAATGGGGAAGATAATTAGAGTCTTTATTCAAACTTAAGTGTAAAGTGTCGAATTTAAGCATGAATGACAGTTCAGAGGATTCTCTTTCAAGTGCAGTCTTAAAAGGCCTTTGAAGCAGGATGCAGGTAATCAAGTCATTGTTGAGACAATGTCCTTTCTGGTTGAAATGTCATTCATGCTTAAATTCGACACTTTACACTTAAGTTTGAATAAAGACTCTAATTATCTTCCCCATTACAAAGATAGCTTCCCCAATTATCACCTCAAATATCATTAGCTCACAGACATTTACCTGATCATCAGTGCTGCTCTATTGAGTTCAGTGCAAGCATCTCTTCAGGAGCCTTGACATGGGAGTGACATATCTTCCACATCTTAATGACTTAACCAACCAACCAATGAAGGTGCTTATGGTTCTTATCAGCCTCTTGTAACTATTTAGTCTTGAAGGTGCTACTAGACTATTTGTTGTTTGTTTTTTAAGTTTTTCCTGTTACCGACTAACTTGGCTAGCCCAAGTTTATCTACTCTGTCTGTCTGTCTGTCGGTCTCTCTCGCTTTTTTTTTCTCTCCCCCTCCCGCTTTTTTCTTTTTTCTCTTTTTTTTCTTTCTCCTCTTCCCCCCTCCCCCCCCCCCCCCCCCACCCCCGGCTCCCTCCTTCCCTTATTTATTCTCGGATCTGGACTTCTAACACTCCAGTTATCCAAAGAAGTGGGTTTTGCCCACAAAAGCTCAGGATCCCATCTACATGTTTTGTTGGTCTTTAAGGTGCTACTAGACTACTGGTTGCATTTAAGTTTTTCCTATTACAGACTAACTCGGCTGCCCCCTGAAGTTTTTGAACAGGGAAAGGGAGAGCGAGGCATCTCCGAGTTGTCTCTCCACAGCCCTCTGATCCCCACGCCCTCCCTCTGTTGCAGAGCGGCTCCTGCAGGCGCTGTGTCGTTCAGCGTCAAGCACACGGCTGGGGTTCAAGTTGAAGTTGTTACCGATGACCAATCACAGGAGGTCCCCCCAGATGGCGGGAAGCAGTGGCCTCTGGACCCGGGGACAGTCCTGAAGCTCAGCATGAGTAAAGCCAGCGCCGAGGCCAATGACAACAAGGTAAAGGGAGGCTGGGAGGGCGTCCTTGTATCCTGGGCATGCACTTGGCTTGAGACAGGAGTCGGGATGAGACGTGCTTGGGGTGCTTGCTGCTATTGCCAAGGGTGAGCTAGGATCAAGGGGAAATGCATCTTTATGGGCAGGTGCAGGCTGGTATTAATTCTCACTCCTCAGAGAGGCAAAGTCCGTCAGCTCCTCTCCCTCCCCTAGAGGGGGGCGATAGATTGTCCTGTGTGGGCAAGCAGGAGGCGAGGTATCCCAAGGGGATTCTGGGATTGAGGGTGCTCTGGGAACATCCACCCTACACTGGACAGAGCATGTCTGGGGGTCATCTCCACTGTCAGGGACGTTTGTGTGAGTGGCCTCTTCTCTCGTGTCCTCAGTCTGACTTGAAAGCTCCAGGATCAAATGAGGATGCTCCCAGTTTCTGATTGGTGGCTGGCTTCCTTTGAACTTTGCCACTGTGGTTGCTGTTACATGGCGTCTCCTTTTTGGTTGAGGTGCAAAGACAGGTCATTGGATGTGTGCATGTAGCTTAGGCTATAGGGCAGGGGTGGGCAATAATTTTTTGCCAGGGGCCACTTTGGAAATTTTCGAAGTGGCCCTGGGCCACGTAGGAAGGGGCGGGGCATTGAGCAGAAGGGGCGTGGCCAAGGTATCTCCAGATTCCCCACCCCCAGACAATGATTGGTCTAGGGGTGAAGGAGTGCTTTTGCCCCCACCCCATGTTCCCCCCAGATGCCCATGCCCCAATGAGGGCCTAGACGCGGGGGAGTGCACAAAGCCTCCTCCGCTCTCCCTCCCCACCCTGTGAGCAGTGCGGCGCTTCAAAGCGCCACGTGCTCCTGGCAGGGCGGGCAGAGGCTTCTCATGCTCCCCTGCCCCCAGGTCCTAATTGGCCTGGGGATGGAGGAGCAGCAGGGCCTCACGGGCTGGATCCACCTGCTTGGCAGGTCGGATCCAGCCCACAGAGGCTCTTTTGCCCACCCCTGCTGTAGGGAGTCGAATACAGGCTCGTGGCTGGAGCGTAGAGGGAGGAATGCTACATAAAGGCTCTGACATGGGTAACTGTGCGAGGCTGGCCCCAAAGCCAGCAGGGCGATACCGTTCTGTGTGTCTCGATCAAGGGTCCGTCTGAGGACCCCAGACCCTTGCGCTCCATTCACTGTACTTTCACTCCATGTCCAGGCCGCGTGGTGAAGAGTCCCACGTGGAACACTGCCAGGGCTGGGCATGTCCACAGCACTGGGAGCTGGTGAGCCTTGGGTGGCCATGGCCTTGTCAGGGGTTGGTGCCGTTCTCGTGTTTCAAGCGTTTCCTCCGCCCAAGGAGGAAGCAGTTAAAACATCTTGGCTACGTCTACACTGGCCCCTTTTCCGGAAGGGGCATGTTAATTTCAGCGATCGCAATAGGGAAATCCGCGGGGGATTTAAATATCCCCCGCGGCATTTAAATAAAAATGTCCGCCGCTTTTTTCCAGCTTTTAGAAAAGCCGGAAAAGAGCGTCTAGACTGGCCCCGATCCTCCGGAAAAAGCGCTTTTTTCAAAGTAGGAATAAGATCCTCCGGAAAAGGGCGCTTTTTCCGGAGGATCGGGGCCAGTGTAGACGCTCTTTTCTGGCTTTTCTAAAAGCCGGAAAAAAGCGGCGGACATTTTTATTTAAATGCCGCGGGGGATATTTAAATCCCCCGCGGATTTCCCTATTGCGATCGCTGAAATTAACATGCCCCTTCCGGAAAAGGGGCCAATGTAGACGTAGCCCTTGGGTCTGATGTTCCCCCAGCGGGGACGGGAAAGAGCAGTTTGCTGACCGCTCCTCGGCTCAAACTTGTGTCTATGCTTTGTTCCAGTGGTCCCCAACCATTTGAGATTGCCAGACGCCAGGGGGCATGGCCGTTCGCCCGCCGGGCGCCAGAGGGCAGGGACACTTGCGCACCCGGGGGCGGGCCCTCCCGGGCCTCCCCCCCCATAGCCACGTGCCCAGGACTGGTGCCCCCTCCAAGGGCCGCGTGCCCGGGGCCAGCACCATCCCCAAGCGCCGCACGCCTAGAGCGCAGGCGGCCAATCCGCGGCGCTCCCGGGGCCGGCGCTCACTGTGCGCCATGCGCCCGGGGCCGGCTCCGGCACCATGCATGCGCCACGTGCCCAGGGCCAGGCCAGTCCCGAGCACTTGGCGGGCGCACACAAATGCCCCCGTGGGTGCAATAGCACCCGCAGGTACCATGTTGGGGACCACTGCTTTGTTCTGTCGGTCGGTTGCTGAGCAGCTTGCAACGGAAGGGGTGAGCGGCCTGCATTGGACCCCTCTGCCCGCTATTGGAAGCTGGCTAGCAGGCTTGGGGAGTTTGAGCTCGTGACGGTGCGTCGGGGAGCTCCCAACCCTGCACCCCCATCCGCAGCCAGATGTGACGCTCAGCCGGCCGGGAGAGTAGACGGTTTTATTGCTTCTCAGAGACACAGCGCAGCGCAGGCTCGATGTTAGCTCCGACACCGAGAGCAGACAGCCTTCATCCTCTCAGGACTGGGGAAGGGCTCACGGGCCCTGAACCCCCCATTCCTGCTCTGTCCCCTCTCCTCATCCTACCCAGCCGAGACTGCGTCACCCCCACAGCCACGGCTCACTCGCCCCAGGCAGCCCCGCCTCCTCCATTGTCCTCCTTCCAGATCCAAGGTGTTATCTGCTGTCACCTGGGCCTCAGGAGGGGAGAGACTGCACCTGCTTCCCCAGTGAGTCACCCCCAGCCTCCCCCTCCTCATGCAGCTAGTGCTGCAGGGCCCGGGGAAACTGAGGCACCCACACACAGTGCCACGACAGAGCAGCATAGGACAGTAGGATCACAGATAACCCCATAAGACAAACGGTGAATGCAACATCAGCGTGAACACAGGATTACAAAATTGCCCCCCCGCCACTACATCACAGGGCTGGATTGGGAAACCGACATGCAGTCCGGCAGCTGGGATTGTGACACTAAAAGGCTGATTTTCAGGTCCCTGTGCATCAATCCCTTCTGTTCTCGTGGCTTCCCGTCCGACCGCAGTCCTGTATCCTTCTGAGTAGGACGTCCAAAAGTGCTGCCCCATCAAACGTGGCCAAAAAGCCCATTGAGTTCAATGGGAGCCGAGTTTGGCGAAGGCTGAACTCTCTGGAAAATCCAGCCCTTAACTAGGAAGCACATCCCAGGGGCCCAACCAGGTAGTGGACAGATTACAGCACAGGGCCGGCTCACAACATTTTGGCACCTGAGGCAGGGAGCTCAAATGCCCATGCCTTCTCGCTTGGGCCAAAACTTTGAAAGGTCTCAATTCTCTGGGTCCTAGTGCTTCCCCCTCTCTGCTGCCCGGTCTGGCACCTGAGGCGGCCGCCCTGTTAAAGCAGCAAACACTCTGCTAAGCTCACTCTTCCACCATCACCTCCTCTTGCTGCCAATGTGGGGTCAGGGCTGTTTATGTTATACCCAGAGGCTGTGTCTAGACTGGCCAGTTTTTCCAGAAAATCAGCCACTTTTCCGGAAAAACTTGCCAGCTGTCTACACTGGCCGCTTGAATTTCCACAAAAGCACTGGCTTCCTACTGTCAGAAATCAGTGCTTCTTGCGGAAATACTATGCTGCTCCCATTCAGGCAAAAGTTCCTTTTGCACAAGCTTTTGGGCAAAAGGGCCAGTGTAGACAGCTCAGATTTGTTTTGCACAAAAAAGCCCCGATCGTGAAAAAGGCGATCGGGGCTTTTTTGAGGAAAAGCACGTCTAGATTGGCATGGACGCTTTTCCGCAAAAAGTGCTTTTGCGGAAAAGCATCCGTGCCAATCTAGATGCTCTGTTCCAAAAATGCTTTTAACGGAAAACTTTTCCGTTAAAAGCATTTCCGGAAGATCATGCCAATCTAGACGCAGCCAAAGTCCTTCCAAGGGTTGCTCTCTGGCTGCTCCCCTCTCCTTCCGGCCACCCGTGGCTAATTCCATGCCAATTGGCCCCTTTCTTCCTCTTCGGGAAAGGGACAAGCTGAGACCTGGCTTAGTGCAAGCTCCAGTCTCCCTGCTAGTCTCTGTCTCCTTGGGAGGCTGTCAGATTTTGGATCCACCTTCCCCACTCTCCCGCAATCAGGCTCAGTCCTGAAACTGAGCAGCTCGTTGGCATTGGCAGGGCACCTCCCGATTCACCACTAGATCAGAGCTGCTATTTTTGCCCCTCCCTGTCCCGCTGCTCATGCACACGCTGCAGTGCTTGGCTGCCCTCCACTCCGGAGCTCTGCTGCCGGGAGCCGCTTGCGTCCTTCCGTGTCACCCAGCACCCCCAGGGAATGGAAAACAGCGCCGAGTCCAGTCACTTAAACCTTCCCTCGTCACGTGGGTCTCCCATGGCAGCAGGCCCGTGTGCTGTGGGGCTGCCACCCACCAGGCGCGCCGCTGACTCTGAGGCAACGTCTTCACTGCGAGTTCTTCCGGCAGAAAATATGCTAATGAGGGACTCATTAGCATAAGTTGCAATCTCATTAGCATATTGTCTGCCATTTCTTTTTGCACTTGGGTTTTTGCGCAAAATGAAGCAGTGTGGACCTTTTTTTGGGGGGGAGCAAAAACCCTGTTTTGCGCAAGATCCTTATCCCTGGCCAGGACAGGCATACGGATCTTGTGCAAGCAGGGGGTTTTGTGCCACACTGCTGCTTTTTGCGCAAAAACCCCTTGCGCAAAAAAAAGGCAGAAAATATGCTAATGAGATTGACTTATGCAAATGAGTCCTTTATTAGCATATTTTGTGCCCGAAGAACCCGCAGTGAAGACAAAGCCTGAGCGAGCTGGCTTGCTGTAGCCATCTGGCATGTAGCCCCTCGAAGTCTCCTGGCCGTCTCTGGTGTCTGATCTCCTACAGGGCTGAGCAAGGGCTTCTTAGCTCCGGAGTCCGGGCTTCTGACCCCTTTGGTTGAGAAGTGCAGATGGGCTGGATGGGGCGACTAGTCTCCAGCTGCGTGCATGTCCCTCGCTTTGCTTAGGTGCCCCCTTGCCTGGAAAACCAGCGGTGCCGCAGGTCAGGACTGCAGTATTTACCCTTGTCTTGCTGAGAGCAGGTGTAACCCACACCCCTTTGGTGCAGTGTGGTAGCCCAGCTAGTAGCACTGCGACCTACAGCGTGAATGATGAGTCTGCGCTACAGCCGCAGCTAAGAGCCTGCTGCCCTTTGGCTCGTGCGCTAAGCTGCAAGGGTCCCAGGTTCTGTTCCGCCCACAAGAGTTCCGCAGGCACAATGGAGAGAAGGGAATTCCTGGCTTTGCTGCATCACCTTTCTGGTGATCAAATATGCCCAGCAAAGGGGCTTTCCCCGTAGGCCTAGAGTCGGAGTCACCAGTGATGCACCCTCCCTGTGCACTGCCCGGTGTGGGGATGAGCCATGGGACATGAGGGTGCCGCCAGCATATTCCTGTGTCCTGGCTATTGCTCAGGAGCAAAACGGCCCCGAGCAGCTCAGCTTCGAGCAGCCTTGAGAACGTCTCTGACGTTGAACTGGCCGGCCCAAGAGGGGGGAATCTCCGAGAGCTACATCCCCACCCCACGGCTGGGCTGTGCATTGGCCCCTTCCCTCTCCCCAGGCTGGGCCCCAACATGGCAGATGGCTACAGTGCAAACCCAACCCATAGCCCTTCCCGAGGCAAATCTTCCACGCGGGGGAGTTTGTTTAGCCCGAGCCAGGGAAGTGCGCGACCACCGTGGTCCGGTTCCCATGAGACACCTGGGGATCCAGGTGTGACGGCAGGCTGCCCAGGGGTGGGTTGCTAGGGAGACCCAGACCTGGGAGAAACATGGAGTCATGGGGGAGAAGGGCCTCAAAGGGCGAAGGAGACTGGAGCGGGAAGACGGGAGAGCGAAGCTGATGTGGAGGAAGCCAGGGGAGAGCTTCGGGGAGGGCCGGGACCTGAGGGCAGCTCACTGTCACAGCAGTGGTCTGGGTGGGCGAGAAGGGAGGAAAGTTTGGCCAGAGAGGAGCAGCAGCAGGCGTCCAGGCAGGGGCAGAACCACGCCACGGGTTGGGCTTAGAGCTGGGGCGGAAATTGCCGTTCCCTGTCCCGCCCTCCCCCCTCGCTCACTCGCCCGTCTTGTGCGTTTCCAGGTAACCGTCAACTACTACGGCGAGGATGGAGGGCCTCCCATCGACCAAGCTGGGGTCTTCCTGACAGGCATTGGTAAGTGCCGGTGCTGGGGGGGGTAGCCCCAACCCTGCCATCTTGTATCGCAGGTTTGGTGCGGCAAACGAGTAGCGTGTTTGTGAGCCGCTCAGCTCAGAGGTTCTCAAACTCTGGGTGGTGGCCCCATTTTACGGGGGTCACCGAGACTGGGGCTGACCCTGGGCCCAGCAAGTCTGAAGTCCAGCCCCCCCGCCCGGGCAGAAGCCCTTGGGTGTACGCAGCTCTCCCCTCCCCCACTTGGGGCGGTGGGGCTCAGGCAGGTTGTGTGCAAAGGGAGTCGCAGTGCAAGAAAATTTTGAGACCCACTGGCTTAAAGGAATCACCTGAGACCTGGGAGTTTTGGGGGTGAAACAAACCAAGCAACCCAGCCATGCCAACCTTGTAGGCAGAGATGGCCGTGTGCGTCTCCTGCAAGGAGCCATCATGCGACTCTGGACTCAAGTAGGAGCCACAGGCTTCCGGCCTCTTCAGGCTGCTGGGCTCAGCAAAGCGGTTGCTGTTCTCCTTTGGGCCTGTGGCTGCACTGAGGCGGGCAAAGGAGCCTTGAAGCCAGGCGCCCTTCGTTCTGTTCCCATCTCTGCCATGGGGTTGTCTTCCGGCCTGTGGCTTGTGACCGCACAAGCAGCCAATGGGGTAAGTGATGTAGCAGCTGCAGCCGGAGATCCCGGCCACCAGCCATCCTGGAACGAGCACGGCCCATAACCACAGGGCACGCGGTTTGTCCTGGAGATCTAGACAGCTCTCCACCGGTCTGGACTGGCATCCTTTGCACCAGCAGGCACTCACAGCTTAAACTCTGCTAGATAAGCACAAATTCCCTAGGGAGGCTGTGGGATCCCGGTCACTAGAGGGTGGTTAGAACAGGCTGGACCATCACCTGGTAGGAATGGTCTAGAGATAAGACTTAGCCCAGCTTCGGTGCAGGCGCATGGACGAGATAATCTGAGGTCCCATCCAGTCCTGCGTGTCAGCGGTTCTGTGTTCTGAGCTGGGGTTACGTTCCCACACGTGGGAGACAAGGGAGGGATCCTGGGAGGATTACCTGTTGTGTTCCCTCCCTCTGGGGCATCTGGCATTGGCCACTGTGGGCAGACAGGACACTGGGCTAGATGGCCTGTTGGTCTGACCCAGCATGGCCGTTCTTAGGTTATGTTCTGGACTCCTGTAACCCTAACAGAGCTGGGGCGTGATAATCCAGGCCATGCCCTGACTGTAGTGGTGCCCTGTGCTGTGTATGCCCAGGGACAGGATGTTAAGCGGTCACCAGCTCCGGTGCTGTCCCTCTCTCTTCACCTCCCCCTCCCGCCGTGGGCTCAGCAGCAGGACTTCAGCTGCTCCCCGCTCTGGGAGCTGCGCCCCATCCCTGCTCACCAGGTGCTGGCAAACGGTGCAAGAGCACAGGCGGGGGGCCTCTGGGGGAGCAGGAGGCGGCTGCGCAGCCGGCCGCTGGAGAGAAGCAGCGGTTTCCCCTTCAAAGCGCCATTTCTCTCTGGCCTCCGCTTCTCCAGCCTCCAGATGCGCCGCTGCCTGCGACTCAGATTTTGGTTCAGTTCCAACCTTGGCCAGGGACTCCCTGGTGTCGCTCGGGGCTAGGTTTTTGGAATAGCACCATGGGGGTCAGGTTTTCGAACCAGCCAGTAGCTCCCTCTGCAGTGCCGATGGCCAGAGTTTGAAAAGTGCTCTGCAAAGCACGTGTGCCCTTTAGAAAATTTGGCCTCTCCCTTTAGTGCTTAAATGGAAGTTGAATGCTCCAACATCTGGCCCTGCCTGTGTGGACAGAGCACCTCCAGAAAGATAGGTCTCAAACTTTGTGTGCCTCCATTCCCCACCTGGAAAGTAGGGGTCATTTTCTCCCCATCCTTTGTCTGTTTTGGCTCCTTATACTACAGAGCCCAGATCCTCAAAGATATTAGAGTGCCTGGCTTCCATTGACAGCGGGCGTCTGGGCAGACAGTATCTCTAAGACAATACCTCCCACAATAGGGCTCTGCTGTCAGATATACCTTTGAGACACGACTGAAATACAAATCATTGACTTTTTCGGCGGGTCCTGAATGCTGTTACTGCAAATGCCCAAGAGCGAGGAGGGGGCTGAGCTGCTACACCTGTACATCCATTTAGCATTGCCGTAGCATCAGTTGATTTGCTTCTGCTACACCCGCAAAATGGACATCAGAACCTAGCCCAGGGCTACTCAAATTCGGAAGCCCCAGGGGCCACAGTGATGCTTACCGCACATGCCAAGGGCCGCAACTTAATTGTGGCTGCATAGACATGCAAATATATGCAAATAGCTTCTTTCACATTGACGGGCAAGAATACAAAGATTAAGGCAAGACTACACACAAGACTAAGGCCCCATTGAAGTCAGTTCTGCTGATCTTAAAAAAGTGCAATATTTACCCAATTTCCACCCATATGACAGCACTCTTAGGCTATGTCTACACTGCAGTGTTTTTGCACAAAAACCCGCGGAGCATCCACACCTCAAGCACATTTTTGAGCAAGAACATTTACAGTGAATTGGGGGTTTTGCAGTACAGGTGTTCCTCTTTCTCCGAGGAATAACTCTGCATAAAGGTGTGTGTGGATGGGAAACGTTTTTTTTGCACAAAGCCAGCCTATCGAAAGAAGCACAGGTGCCCTGGTGGCCATTCTGAATGGCAATCAGAGCTTTCTTGCGAGAGAGCGTCCATGCAGTATGGATGCACTCTTGTGGAAGATCTCTTCTGCAAAAAGTTTCTTGCACAAGAAGCCTGCTGTGTAGATGTAGCCTTAATGAGCAATGACAGTCCAGGGATTTAACTACTCAAACACATATCAATATGTGCCACTTTTGGCGCTGGGCCTAGAATCTTTTTTTCTCTTGTAAAATTCACTTGAAAGTAATTGGAGCTGCCCAAGTTGTTTCTACTGTCACCTTAGCAGCAAAACAACTTACGCAGGGACAGAATTGTTTCACACGATGTCTTGAAATGTGTCTGGAAACCCGATATATTGGGGTCTTCTCTCTGGTACCAGGAGGCAATGGGAAAAGGATTCTATGGATGCATGTGTGCAAAAGGGGACTGCTGGAGAAGAAGCAGAGAGTTTGGAGGGCGAGGTGGAAAGCAAACTATAATTGTGTGGGAGGTAACAGGGGCCTTCATTAAAAATTTTGGAGCCGTGACTTCATGGGAGGAGAATATTGTGATCAGCTCACATCCACTGCCTGTATAGAGGGGAAATTCATGGAGTACTGCAGCGAACACTGAAAAGCTAGAGTGTAAGTAATCCTGTGATTCGTGTCACTAAACAAATCCCTGCAACACGCAGCAAGCGTGGCTTGCGTCCACGATCGGTGGTTTGCTTTACTAATAGATACGGGCTCTGGCGTTTGTAATGTGGCAGCACTTACAGGGCCTGTCAGAGAGGCCTATTGCTCTCTGTGTTGTACCAAAACATGGTAAACGACCCTGTAAAATTATGGATCGTTTAGAGCTGAGATTTCTGTGTCAGGCTCATCGCTATCGAATAAGGCCCAGTCCAAAGGACTTTCTCAGGGCCGGCCCACAACATTTTGGCACCTGAGGCAGGGAGCTCAAATGACGCCCCCTCGCTTGGGCCAAAACTTTGAAAGGTGTCAGTTCTGCCCTCCTTCCTCCAGCACAGCACTCCACCATCTCTGGGCATCTAGAGCAGAGAGAATACACCTGCACCAGCAGCAGACACAATTTTCTACACTCTAGGTCCTAGGGGCACCCCCAACACACAGTCTGGCACCTGAGGCGGCCACCTCAGTTTGCCTCATGTAAGGCCAGCCCTGGTCTTTCTCGACTTCAGCGAGGCTCCACGCTATTCGCACACACCCAGTTACAGAAGTGGCACCTAGTGGCCTGATTCTTTAATAGGGGTGCTGAAATGGGGGGAGCCAGGGGGCCCAGATTGTGTATTGGCCATAAGGACGAGGAGAGCCTTCGGGGGAAGCGGCGGCACAGGGCTGGCACTTTGGGGAGCAGGAGTGGCATGAGGGCAGGGGCAGCGTGGGGGGTGCGCCACGGTTGAGGCACCCATGGCCTTGGCACTGGTCGGAAGCTCCTGCCACCCCTCTTCTCTAACCCTTACTGGGGCAAGGGGTCTCTGTGGACCTGCCTGGGCCAGGCCGGCCTTCCTCTCAGGCCTGAGGAATGGAAGTCAAGGGGAGCCTGGCAGGAGATGCCGGTCGTGGGGAAGCGCCCGAGGCGAGTGTGAGGCTGAGATTTGAGGAGAGGACTTTAAAGGCTGAGAGAAATGCAGTGAAAACTTCCTCCCCGAGAAGGGGCGATTAGCTTGTAACACAGCAAGATGCCCTTCAAAAGAAACGCCCGCAGTGCAAATACTGGACACACAAAGTGTTGAAAGTGGCATCGCTCGGGGCTGAAATCCAGCTCTGTGCACCAACAGCCAGCTGGTATGGGCAGCTGGTGAGCACGCCTTTGGGGGGAAGCTAGGGCCCCTCCCCCTCTGCCCGAGGCCCTGCCCTTCCTCTTCTGCCCCTCGCCCCACCCTCTATTCCTTGCCAGCAGATGGCCAATCTAGACGCGCATTTCCGCAAAAAAGCCCCGATCGCCATTTTAGCTGTCTACACTGGCCCTCTTGCGCAAATGATTTGCACAAGAGGGCTTTTGCCCGAACGGGAGCAACACAGTATTTCCACAACACTGATGATCTTACATGAGATCGTCAGTGCTCTTGCAGAAATTCAAGCGGCCAGTGTAGACAGCTGGCAAGTTTTTCCGCAAAATCATCTTATTTTGCGGAAAAACTTGCCAGTCTAGACACAGCCATAGTGTCTGTCTCCCTCAATATCTGGAGAGAACTGCCCTGAACAAAGGAGGGAAAAACCAACATTTCCTTTGTCCCAGTTTGAAATTCCTACCTACATTCCTATTGGCCATTCCACCTGGCTAGGTAAGGGACATAGTTAACCCCTTAGTCCCCAGGCTGCTCTCTAGCCCTCATGGTCATGACCGCACACTAAGCGCCTGGCATGCAGCCTCGAGAAATTGCACTTCTCGCATGAGGTCAGCAGTACTGCCTGGAAACGTTTTCTCTGCCTTCAGTTCCAGCGGCACATTGGAGGGGACAAAACCAGACTGCCCCAGCTGGTCTGGTTTAGGGCCAGCACTGTCCGGTTCAAACCAAGAGATCTGGCTTCTCCAGCATAAGTTAGCAGCACGGGCAGCACTCGGCCTGTTCCTGGGAGGTGGAGGGGAACAGAGAGGGCAGTTTCCCCAGAGCCCAGCGATTCAGAGGGGCCTGGGCCTCCCCACTGCCGCTGCTGCTATAGAAGCAATGGCAGCAACTGGAGCCTTGGGCCCTTTAAATCGGCACTGCATGCTCCAGGTGGCGCTAAGGGCTGGGGGGGGGAGAGGGGGAATGCGCATTGTGGTACACTCCGGCCGGTGAAGAGGTCCTGGCTACTCCTGGCCCCACCTATTTCGTCCAAGACCTTTGCAAAATTGTTTTTGGTAAATAGCAAACTGGTCAAGAAATGCATCTTTCCGGCCACCAAGAACGTTCAGGATTGTGGATCGGATTTGGCGAATACTTTTGTCCACAAAAAAAAGTCCCTTGACTTTCTTTTAAGACCGTCAACGTTTCCCAGACCTGGAGGAGAGCTCTGAGTAGGCAGGAAATCTGGTCTCTCTCCCCAGTAGAAGATGTGGCCTCCCCCAACTTGTCTCGCTAATTCCCTGGGACCAACATGGCTACAACGGCTCTGCACACAAGGTTTCGTTTTGACATTTGCCAAATGAACCGTTTCCGTATTTCGTTTAGAGACTAGCCCTTCAAAACGACATTTGAAATGTTTCGTTCAACATGCACAAAACGTGTCAGTTTTCCACGTAGGCGACCAGGGAAAAAATCATTTTCAGTTTGAAAAGGGAAGAACGTTTTTCTTCCCCTTTTTTTTTGTTTCCAGTTTGGCCACCAAACTGAGGGATCAGTTATTCGCCCAGTTGTAGCTGTAACACCTGGAGGCCAGCAAAAGGCAGCAACCTGCCAGGGGAGAGTCCTAGTAAGACAAGGCATGCATGCAGTCTGGAGGAGTGAAATCATATCTGGGGCGTGGGGGAGGGGAAATGAAAGGAGGCGATTAGACCTTTCTAATGGACTGGCAGAAGCCCTTCCTACCTCAGCTAGATCTGTCACATACGGATCTCGTGCAAGGGCAGGGCATTTTACAGAAGGGAGCATCATTCTCATTTTACAAATGGGGAAACTGAGGCACAGAAAGGGAGGCTACGTCTATACAGCCAGCTTCTTGCGCAAAAAGCTTTTTGTGGAAGAGATCTTCTGCAAAATCTGCTTGCACAAGAACGCATCCACTCTGCAAAAGTGCATTGGAAAAGAAATGCGCTTTTGCGCAAGAAAGCGTCAACGCTGTATGGATGCTCTCTTGCAAGAAAGCTCTGATTGCCACCAGGTCACCTGTGCTTCTTCCGATAGGCTGTTTTTGCACAAAAAACCCTGTTTCCCATCCCCACACCTTTTTGCGCAAGAGCTCTTGGGCAAAAAGGAGTTATTCCTCGTAGAAAGAGGAATACCTGTACCACAAAGAGCCCTCTGTTCTGTCAATTCACTGTACATTTTCTTGCGCAAAAACGTGCTTGAGGTGTGGACGCTCCGTGGGTTTTTGCGCAAAAACCCTGTAGTGCAGACATTGCCAGAGTGCCTAACCCCAGCTCACACAGCACAATGCAGACCCCCTGACACCCACACGCTAAAATCTCAGGGCATGTCTATTTCGGAAAAACTGACATGATTTTGAAATAACAAAGAGCACGTCTACACAGCAAGCTATTATTTCAAAATAATGGCAAGTTGGAGGACTAATGACACTGACTCCTGTAACCCTCATTTCACAATGGCTACGACTAGACTGGCATGATTTTCCGGAAATGCTTTTAACAGAAAAGTTTTCCGTTAAAAGCATTTTTGGAAAAGAGTGTCTAGATTGGCACGGACGCTTTTCCACAAAAAGTGCTTTTGCGGAAAAGCGTCCGTGTCAATCTAGACGCGCTTGTGCGCAAAAAAGCCCCGATCACCATTTTCACGATCGGGGCTCTTTTGCTCAAAACAAATCTCAGCTGTCTACACTGGCCCTTTTGTGCTAAAGTTTTGCGCAAAAGGGACTTTTGCCCGAACGGGAGCAGCATAGTATTTCCGCAAAAAGCACTGATTTCTTACTGTAGGAAGTCAGTGCTTTTGGGGAAATTCAAGTGGCCAGTGTAGACAGCTGGCAAGTTTTTCCGGAAAAGCGGCTGATTTTCTGGAAAAACTGGCCAGTCTAGACACAGCCAAGGAGTAAGGGAAGCCGGAGGAAGAAGGCTCTTCCTTCCACTTCTTGCTGCACAGACAGCGCCAAAAGCTGAGTTAAGCTATTTCGACTTCAGCAACGCAATTGACGTAGCTGAAGTTGCGTTGCTTATTTCAGCATTAGCCCTGCAGTGTAGACGTGCCCTTAGGGTGGAACCCAGGAGTGCTTGCTCCTTGTCACATGCTCTGGCCATTGGACTGGGCCCTGCCAGAAATGAAGAGAGAGAATTTAGTTATACCAGACAGAGAGCTCCGGGAGAGCTGGTCCTGAAAAGAGACAAAGGGGAGAGAGGAGCCAACTTCTCCTTAGTCTCTTCTGCTTCTCTGAAGTTCCCTCACCCGGTGAACACAATCCTTGTGACATTTCCTGTTAATCTGCCTAACGCCCTAACAGAGCACATGACAGCGCTGGTTTTATTTTTGTGCGCTGAGCTGTAAAGCAGTTCCTTTTGGAAATGTGCAGGTCAGCAGGCAGCCACAAAGGAAGAGGCCTGCACTGGGTGCCATGGAGGGATGGCCCCAAAGTGGAGTTTGCAGGGGGCAGTGCGATCTAGTGGGCAGAGCACTGTCCTGGGACTGAGGAGTCTCTGGTTCAAGTCCCAGCACTGGAGAGGCCACAGCTGTATGATTGTGTCCAGCATTGGACCTCCCACTACGAAAGGAAGTGGACAAATTGGAGAGGGTCCAGCGGAGGGCAAAGAAAATGATGAGGAGGCTGGAGCATGTGAGGGATTTGGGCTTGTTTGTTCTGCAGAAGAGAAGAGTGAGGGGGGATTTGAGAGCAGCCTGCAACTTCCTGAAGGGTGGTTCCAAAGAGGATGGAGAGAGGCTGTTCTCAGTAGTGACGGATGGCAGAACAAGGAGCAATGGTCTCAAGTTGCAGCGGGAGAGGTCGAGGTTGGATACTAGGAAAAACTCTTTCCCTAGGAGGGTGGGGAAGCGCGGGGATGGGTTCCCTAGGGAGGGCGTGGAATCTCCATCCCTAGAGAGTTTTACAGACCCCTGGCTGGGATGATAGAGTTGGGGTTGGCTCTGCCGCTTCTGTGATCCTATGATTCCCAACTGAGCCCTTGGCCTGCTGGGTCACTGCCCAGCTCTGCGCCTAAGTTTTCCCATCTGTAAGATGGGGATAATGCTACTGACCTACTTTCTCAAGTGCTTTGATCTCTACCGATGGAAAGTGCTATGTAAGAGCTAGGTGCTATTATTGGTGGAAGACAGCTGGGTCTATTGTTAAGACACAGATGTGGGAGTTGGGAGCCCGAGTGGTATTCTGAGATGACCCTGGGCAAGTCACTTTACTGCTCCGTGCCTCAGTTTCCCCTTTTGGCTCAGTAGTAGAATAATACCCATCTCACAAGGATACCGCGAGGCAAAATGTATCATAAAGCACTCTGTGACCCTAAGCTGGAGAGAGCTGGAGCAGTATAAAGCCTCGCAAAGAGCTGTGGGATTCTCCATCATACCCTGATCTCCTGCCCCGTCCCAGCAAATTGCTGTCGGCAGCTCTGGTGCCAGGACTGGCGTGGAAGCCTTGATTCCCCGGTGCACTGGCCTGTCGGTGTCACTGGGACTGGTGCACCGTGCTCTCCGTGTGCACAGGTGGAAATGGTTCCACACGGAGGAGAATTACTAGCGCGTCAGGCCCTGCATTGCCATCCTGCCCTAACCCCACTCCTCCTCTGGCTCCCTGGCTCCCTAATGCAGCCGTCACTAGGGAGTCTCAGGCCGGTGACGGGGGCGGGGGGGACACAGTGAGACCAGGCCAGACTCATGGGGCCCTGTCAGCCACACTTTGCACACTGACCTAGCCAGAGGGGAAGATACATCAGCGCTGGGCGTGGCCTCCACAATTTCTCCCCCTCCCCACTGGGCTCCTGAGCCACGGAGCAACCGGGGAATTTACCTCGGCCTCCTGCCTGCTGACGCGATGCCAATAGTCGGCCCAGGAGCGGCCTAGGGCGGCTGCTTTCGGTGAACAGGCCCCAGCGCCCGTCCCTGAGGTGTTCCTTTGCCTCTCCCTGCCCGCTGCTCATGCACACGGCAGCTCCCTTCACCTGGGGGAGCAGATTTTGGGGCCTCGCCAAGTTGCAGGCGACTCACTTGCTTTCCAGGCAATTCAGAAGAGCCATCCACAAAGCATCAAGGAGGGGCAAAAATAGGAGCCGGTGCTGGGGGGAGCAATGTCTCCCTGGTGCCGCTTCCCCCCCTCCCAGAGGCAGTGTGTGTGGGGGGGGGGGGGGGGAGGAATAGGGCTGAGGTTCACCATGGGCAGAGGCTGCTCCGGAAGCAGCCCCTGTCTGCAGGGGTCCCAGAAGGTAGCTGCTTCTCCTCCCCTCTGCAGACAGGCGCTGCTGCCAAGAACAGAGATTGCTGGACTCAGCATGAGCCAGGGCCGAGCAGTCCCGATTCGCGCTGGTCCGGGACGCTGCGCCTCTGTGCCCCGTGGCTCTTACTACATTTAAAATGCAGAGACGCAGCACGTGGCTCCCGGAGCCGTCCTGGCTCAGGCCAACTCCTGGAGCTACCGCCGCTTGCAGCTCTGCAGAGCAGTCCTATCCACTGATTGTACAGTCGTCTGTAGTGACGGCGCGATTCGCTAGATAATCGCCATTCAGCACCCTTAGCATGGGAAGCCACGCTGGATGATCGCAGTGGACCCTTCTGGCTTTGGAATCCACGACTCTGACTATCTTAGCAAAGAGACCGTTCCAAGGTGAATGGATCGGTCCGTGGACACCGACGTGGGGAGCAAACCCATGATAATGGCCTGAGCGGTCCAACAGAGAGGTCCTTCAAGATGCAATGGCTGGAAATGGAAGCGAGATACATGGGAATAAGGCCAGGTTTTTTACCAGCTAGGCATTGGAACAACTCACCATTTGTGGGTTGTGCTGGATTCTCCATCGCTGGCAATTTTAAAATCAAGATGGGGCTTTTTCCCTGAAAGATCTGCTCTAGTTCAAACTGGAATTAGTTCTGGATGTGTCAGACAGGAGGCCAGACTGAATACAGTGACCCCTTCTGACCGTACAAGTCTACGACTCTATAAAAAGGATTTGCTACAGTCTTTGGCTGTTAAGTTCCAGGCAGATTTTTTTGTATTGTCTCTTCCTCCCCGTGCACCCGCCCTCAGTTCTTCTGTGCAATGCATGTCTCCGGGCTTGCCGTGCTCTGACCAAGGGCGTTGTGTTTCTAGGGATCTCTCTGGACGTGGACGCAGACCGCGATGGAGTGGTTGAAAAGAACAACCTCCGGAAGGTAACTTTTGCCTTTGGTTGCGTTGTGCTTTGTGAACTGTGACCCCTTGCTCAGCCCTGGCGTGGGGCCCAGAATGAAATCACTGTCTGATATACTTGGGACTTGTTTCCCTTAGAATCTGTGTGCAGCCAATAGAGCCTACATTTATCCCCCGACAGGCACAGCCTTTGTCGGTCTCAGCCATCTGATGCAGGGCTTGAATTGCAGATTAGGTTGACTGTTTGGCCCAGGAAGCTGGGGGTGGCGGAGTTAGAAGCTGCGTTGCTTTCCAAAGAATAGTAGCATCTGGCATAGAACACAAGGCATCTGACAGAGTCGCTAGGAGCAGCACTATGTAGCTGAGGGGGAGATACATTCTGTGTGGTAATACGCTCAAATGCCTCTGCGAGCCTAGATCAAGGCAGATTAGATGCTCTCACGCTTTGAGACATAGGAGGCAACCTCATGTTTCCGCCTCTGTCTGATGGCGCATGTTCTTCTCAATGGTTATGGCATCTGTGGTCCACTGCCTTTCCATCTTCCACGAAGGGTACGTCTAGACTACAGAGCTTTTCTGGGATACCAGAAAAGCTCTGCCGTGTCCAAGAAACATGTCTACTTTTCCGGAAAAAAAATCGGAAAAGTAGATGCGTTTTTTCAGCATCCCTGTAAACCTCCTTTTACGAGGAAGAAGGGATGTTCCGAAAGAGGGTTTTTTCCAACATTTGGCCCCCTGCAGATGGGCCAAATGTCAGAAAAGCCTCTTTCGGAAGAAAAGTAGAAGAAGATACGCAAATTGCGGTTTGCAATTTGCGTATCTTTTTGCGACTTTACTTTGTAGTGTAGACGGGGCGGCCTGTGAGCCTAGGCAAACTAGGCAGTTGCCTAGGGTACCGCTGGCCTGGGCGCCCGATGATGACATCACAGGGCGCCGGGGCGCCCCGTGATGATGTCCCAGCCATTGACGGCCGTGCAGGCAGGGGCGCCGATCGCACCTCCGCCTAGGGTGCCAGCTGCCACAGCCTGCCTCGAGCCACTCCTGAGTGTAGACACAGCCTAAGTGGTAGCCAGTCAGGGTGTTGTCTGGGAATCTGGTATTTTGACATCAGTACCACATGCCCCAAACCACTTCCACCTTCTTTCCGAAATCAGTGTTTCTACAGTCTGTTGGCTAGTCCTTTCCAGCACATCAGCATTGGCAACTTCTCTCCTGTGATGTTGTGTCAGTACCTTGCTGGTTGCTGTGCTTGGGCTGTGGATGACCCCTACTGGCTTCTGACTGTAAGAACTGCCCAGCGGGGGATGCCTTGAGGGCCCCCATGACAGTGATGGAACAGGTCCTACCGGCTAAGGGAAAGGATGGAAAAGGAAGTGAGTGTTGGGGGAAGGGGCAGTTTCTGGCTAAAGAGCATGGAGGAACAAATTGTTCTCCTTGGCCTCTGAGGATAGGACAAGAAGCAATGGGCTTAAACTGCAGCAGCAGAGGTTTAGGTTGAACATCAAGAAAAACTTCCTGCCTATCAGGATGGTTAAGCATTGGAATAAATTGCCTGGGGGGCGGGGATCTCCATCACTGGAGATATTTAAGAGCAGGTTAGACAGACACCTGTCAGGGATGCTCTAGACAGTGCTTAGTCCTGCTGTGAGGGCAGGGGACTAGACACGATGACCTCTCGAGGTCCCTTCCAGTTCTATGATTCTCTGATTCCTTAACCCTCTCTGTTAATATTCAGCGCATTAAAAAGCACAGCTACATCTGTTTAAAAACATCTGTGGTCCGCAGGAGACTGCAGTGGTCTGTAGGGTGATGCATTTTGAGAATGAAGCAACAGGGGATGGGTAGGGGAATGGTTCATAGCAGGAAAAACAATCCATTGTGGCTAATTTCTTATAACCCATCACCTCTAAGTACCCATTCCCTCCGAGCAGGTTGTTTGCAGACATAGTGAAAGGCAAAAAACAGGACTGTGTAGCCCTTTAAAGACTAACAGGATGGTTTATTAGATGATGAGCTTTCGTGGGTCAGTCCCACTTCCTCAGATCAAATAGTGGAAGAAAATTGTCACAACCATATATACCAAAGGATACAATTAAAAAAATGAACACATATGAAAAGGACAAATCAAATTGCAGAACAGAAGGGGGATGGAGGAGGGGAAAGGGGGGGAGGTAAATGTCTGTGAGCTAATGATATTAGAGGTGATAATTGGGATAATTAGCTTCCCCAATTATCACCTCTAATATCATTAGCTCACAGACATTTACCTCCCCTCCCCCATCCTCCTTCTGTTCTGAAATTTGATTTGTCCTTTTCATATGTGTTCATTTTTTTAATTGTATCCTTTGGTATAGATGGTTGTGACAATTTTCTTCCACTTTTTGATCTGAGGAAGCGGGTCTGGCCCACGAAAGCTCATCACCTATTAAACCATCTTGTTAGTCTTTAAAGTGCTACATAGTCCTGTATTTTGTTTCAGCTGCACCAGACTAACACCACTACATTTCTACCACTATAGTGAATGGCAGATACTGAAGTAGAAGCCACAGCCCCCCAGGAAATGTTTCCATAGCTACGTATTAAAAGAAAGGCTAGATCAGGGGACAGTGCAAACAGGTGAGTGGGTGTCACTTTCTCAGTTCCTCCTCCAGGTCCCATGTAGCTATGCTCACCCACAAGTCACCAGCACGTACGTCATTACAGAATAAGCATGTGCTACCAAGTCAGTAAGCCGCATGCCTTTCCTTATCATCCTCACCCTCTCAAGCCACTCCGTTTTGGATTCAAAACCATCACATTCTTCCTCGTACTAAAAGTGGCCTTCAGTTTGTTCAGGAACTGGGGATGCATGTGTGCAGACTCCATTCTTATCCGTGGGGATTGCCTTCAGCACTGGAACAATAGGCCTCCAACCTCCAGAGCAAAAGAAACACTTTTTTCCTGTGAGTAACAGTTTGATAGACACTAGATTTGGCCACTCGAGGGAAAGATGGGTGTTATATTTTCAGGCTTCCTGGACATGGGGGCCAGACGGGCAAGGAGCCATCCTGCTGGTGAACTGCGACAAAGACAACCCTTTGATCTCTGCGCTGGATTGCAATGATGAAAAAATATTCAGGAAAGAAGGTATAAGCAGCATTTCCTTTTCTGCTTTGCTAATAACGACACAGGTTATCAACGCTGGGAGAACTTTTAAAATCTAATTTACCTTTTCCTTGTCGTGCTGCTGTGGCATTTGCATGGCTGATTAAGAGTCCATTTCACTTTCTAGTCACTTTCACTGTTAAGGTTCTCGTGTGCTGACGCCAACTGCAGTGTTTTGAGCGGCAAAAAACTGCAATGGAATGTGTTATTCAATAAACACTGTGGCTGTGTCTAGACTGGCCAGTTTTTCCAGAAAATCAGCCGCTTTTCCAGAAAAGCTTGCCAGCTGTTTACACTGGCCGCTTGAATTTCCGGAAAAACACTGACGATCTCATGTAAGATTGTCAGTGCTTTTCTGGAAATACTATGCTGCTCCCGTTCGGGCAAAAGTCTTTTTCCAAAAGACTTTTGCGCAAAAGGGCCAGTGAAGACAGCACAGTACTGTTTTCCTCAAAAAAGCCCCGATCGCGAAAATGGCGAACGGGGCTTTTTTACGGAAAAGCGCGTCTAGATTGGCCACGGATGCTTTTCCACAAAAAGTGCTTTTGTGGAAAAACATCCTGCCAATCTAGACGTGCTTTTCCGAAAATGCCTTTAACGGAAAACTTTTCCGTTAAAAGCATTTTGGGAAAATCATGCCAGTGTAGACGTAGCCTGTGTCTGGTAGGATGTAACTTCATTTTTTTACAAAAGTTTCTATGCACTAAACCTGCATGTTGGGCCAGATTTGACCTTCCGGCGAGCGAGGTTCCATCTCGGAAAGCAACTCCATGAACACTGACTCAGCAGAGCTGCATGCCTTGTGTTGGAGGCAGGTCAGATCAGTTTAGGGATGAGTACGTTACATTGCTTAGCATCTCAGCCATGCATGAGCTGGCTTCTCTCCTAGCTCCAGCATCATAAACTGAATCCTTAACTATGTTCCAAGGGGCAGGGCCAAATTCCCTTCTCAGTTTGTTACATCCATGTGAGCCAATTTGCCATGTGAACTGTTGACACTTGCACCTACTCCAGCTCTCTGCCTTTCCACTGATTTCTTCCTATGCTGTGAAACTCCCCACGATATAACATGAACCAATTTCCTTGATGCAGTTGCACAGGAGTAAGAGGGCAGATCTCGAAGATAGTGGAGGTTATGCTGATGCCACTGTGGCAGAATTTGGCCTGCAGCATCTTTATTACCTATTGCTCACTTGTGTCTTGTTACACTGGACGGGCGCTATTATGTTTATTCCACTGTACAGCTGTGACCCAACTAGAGGCAACTGTTTGCATCAGAAATGCTGAATTATTGCCCATGCTAAAGAGATTGGTCTGCCCTTCATTTTGGGCTTGGCCGTGGAATGGTTATGTATGTGACCACGAGTCTTCACACCAGGGATCAGATGCACACAGTGGTGCTTCCTAACATGTAACAGTGCAGTATTGCAGTAGCCACCTTCTGCCTCTCCAGCATCCTCTGTGCACAGTCTTTGGTTTGTGAATTCTCTGACATTTTGGGTGCCCTTTACCATTGTAAAGGGGATATGATAGAGGTCTATAAAATCATGAGTGGTGTGGAGAGGGCTGATAAAGAAAAGTTATTTATTAGTTCCCTAAATAGAAGAATTAGAGGACACCAAATGAAATTAATGGGTAGCAGGTTTAAAACTAATAAAAGAAAGTTCTTCTTCACACAGTGTGTAGTCAACCTGTGGAACTCCTTGCCAGAGGAGGCTGTGAAGGCTAGAACTATAACAGAGTTTAAAGAGAAGCTAGAAAATTTCATGGAGGTTAGGTCCATAAAAGGCTATTAGCCAGGGGATAAAATGGTGTCCTTGGCCTCTGTTTGTCAGAGGCTGGAGAGAGATGGCAGGAGATAAATCGCTTGATCATTGTCTTCGGTCCACCCTCTCTGGGGCACCTGGTGCTGGCCACTGTCGGCAGACAGGATACTGGGCTAGAAGGACCTTTGGTCTGACCCAGTACGGCCGTTCTTATGTTATGTTCTTATTGTTCTTTTCGTGGATTGCCTACATTGCCTCTTCTGGTTTTCCTAGTCTGGCCCACACACCCAACTCTGTGTTCCTTGACCATTAATCTGCCACCCACCGCTGTTAGTAAATACTTTACTAACCTCGGAAAGGGTAGTCACGCCGGGGCAATGTTGTATCCGATGTCCTGCCTTCATTTGCCTTTGTTGTTTTTAACCCCAGATTTGCAGGACATGTCTCGGATGATCTTGAGAACCGAAGGCCCCCAAAGACTTCCTGCTGGGTATGAAATGGTTCTCTACATTCCTATGTCTGACTCGGACAAAGTCGGAGTCTTTTATGTGGAGAGTAAGTGACTCCTCTTTTCTTTCTCTTCCCCTTCCCCCTGTTTCATGATGCTTTTGTCCTCTCTGGGGTTACAAACTCTTCTTTTTCGTTTGCTTTGTTTCCTGTATGCACTTTATTACCGTTTTCCACGCTCATCCCTAGCACTGATACAATCCACCCATCAGGAACCACTCGCCCACCTGGCAGCTGTTCATTGCTCTAGCACTTCTCTAGCGGCTCCATCATTTCCCCCAGAATTTAAATTCCGATCTTGCTCGGGCTGGTATCAATCGGGAGTCACTGGAGTTACACTAATAGGGCTATGTGTAGACTACAGGCTTCTTGTGCAAGAAGCTTTTTTCAGAAGAGATCTTCAGGAAAAAATTTCTTGCAAGAAAGAGCGTCCACACTGCAAAAGTGCATCGAAAAAGCGATCTGCTTTTTCGAAAGAGAGCATCCACACTGAATGGACGCTCTCTCGCATGTAAGCTCTGATTGCTATGGATGGAGTGGCTACCAGGGCACCTCTGCTTTTGCCTCTTCCCTCTTCTTCAGAAAGAACTCCCTTTTCCCTGTCCACACATGGCTTTTTGCAAAAGAGCTCTTTCGCCAAAAGGCTTCTTCCTCATAGAACGAGGATTACCAATTGCGCAAAAAGCCGTCTGTTCTTTTGATTTACTGTCGAAAGAACGTGCTTGCAGTGTGGATGTAACTCCAGTTTTGTCAGAAAAAAACAGCCAAGTGTGTTAGGAGCCGGGTGGGCAGGCAGCCTAGCTCAGTTCTGGCTCATGCTGGGTCCAGGAACTCAGATACCATCCCAACTTGGACAGGGGCTGCTACCACCCCGTGCTGCTGCCTTTGTACCAGAGGCGGCAGTGTGAGGTGGCAGGCAGCTGGTCTGCAAGGGGAGCTGTTTTTAAACTGGTTTTTAAACTGGCTCCCCTCGCGGACCTGCTCCCACCTGACACCCCACGCTGCTGCCTCTGATACAGCAGCAGCAGCAGTGCGGTGTGGCAGGGGGCTCCTCAGGAGTGGGGCTGGAGCGCACTGGCTACTGGCCTCACCCCTGGGGAGTATAGAATAGTCGATTAATCAATAAGAATTCATGAGGTTACTCGACTATTCAATTAACCGATATTTAACGTCCCTATTCTTAAACTTGGTGTTTTTAAGGGACCTTTCTAAGAGGCAGGTGTGATAGGCTGGGTCATCTGAGATCCCCTTGGGCTGTCTCCCAGTGGGTGATCATACCACTGAGCCTGCCAACCTGCCCTCTGGGGCACCCCACCACCCCCACTCTGTCAATTCTGACAGCCCAGGGGATCCCTGTGATCCAACCCATCTCAGCGGGACTTTCTCAGGTTTTATTACCATTTTCATTTGCTTTATGTTAAGGCCATTGTGTTGGGGGCATACATGTAATCCTGCTGTGAGGGCAGGGGACGGGACTCGATAGCCTCTCGAGGTCCCTTTTGGTTCTAGTGTTCTATGGTTCTATTATTCTGATCAGCTAGCTGTTGGCCTGAAAGAGAGAGAGAGAGAGAGAATTATCATCTCAACAATGGCAAATCAAGAGGTTAAGCGATTTGCTCCAGGATACACTGATTTTTGGGTTCGGTGGCTGAAATCAGCCCCCCGCCCAATTGTTTTGGGTTGAGTGTAACATTTCTTTTCAGCCTAGAGCATCTGTACCCCTTTTCTGTAGAGCCCTGTAAATCTGTGGCTATCTTCTTTATATCCATGGGTGTGGATGTGGATATCTGCGGCCCATTTTTATGGATACAGATGCAGATGTGGATATCAATTTTGTACCTAGAACCCTGCCGATTTGTGGATATCTGCTGTGTAATCACAGATATCTGGATCCACGGATGTAGATGCAGATATCCACAGCTCATTTGTGCTGATACAGACGCGGATGCGGGTACAACATTTCGTATCCGCACTGGGCTCTATTTTGCTGTTTGTTATTAAATGTGGCTGCATTTCCAAATGCAGTTCTGTTGCACTATATAATTTTGAAGACAAAACGTTGTGAAGTGGCTTGAAACTACATTTTTTTTGGTGAAGAATGTATTCACCGGAAAAAAAATTCACCCAACTCTTGGTCCACTGTCTTAGCCACAGGGTCATGCTTCCTCTCTAAGATACAGTCCAAGATTCCTTAACTAGCTCACTCTGGGATCACTATGCAGATGCTGCTAGGGCTGATGGCCTGTGATATACAGGAGATCAAGCTAGCTGGTCTGGCAGTGTCTTCTGGCCTTAAACTCAATGGTGTTATATGAGTATTATCCTAAATACCTGAAAGGACAAAATGCAAACCCTGGAAGTAGCAGAGATGGGAGTAGTCATGGCAGCTTCTTGTGGGCAGAGATGCTTCTAAAGCTGATCCAGTAGTGTTATCTGGGACCAAGCCTGAAATGTGGTTATGATCCTGGCGTCAAAAGGCCGCAAAGCGCCATCCAAAGCTTGGAACACAAAGTGCCTCTAAAACCCGGCAATCGCAACACTGAGGGTATGTCTAGACTACAGGGTTTTGTCGACAGAAGTTTTGTCGACAGATACTGTCGACAAAGCTTCTGTCGACAAAGAGCATCTAGACTACATCCAGTTCTGTCGACAAAGCAAGCCGCTTTGTCGACATAACCGTGTGGACGCAAAGGACAGTGTAGATGCAATAATGCCTTCTATCGACAGAACTCTGTCGACAAAAGGCGTTATTCCTCGCAGAATAAGGTTTACATACGTCAACAAAACTCAGCAGTTTTGTCGACGTTACGTCGACATAACTCAAAGGCAGTGTGGACGCAGGTATCGTTTTGTCGACAAAAGTCCACTTTTGTCGACAAAACCCTGTAGTCTAGACACACCCTGAAAGAACAGTGGAAATGGGGAAGGGATTTAAACAAAAATCTTTCTCTGCAGATCATGTGAGGTCACAGCTAGTCAGTGCACGATCACAGCATGACTCTCAAGGGCACAAAGAGCCCTGACTCTCCGGGACTGACATCTAAGAACCTGGCTTGGCAGGATTTCATGGAGCCATTCCCTTAGCTCAAATGACAGTGCACTGGCCTAGAAAGCTGGATACTTGGGCTCCTAACCCCTCCACTTAATTAACTTATTAGCAGGCTAGTTAAAACACTAGCAACAGTCTCTGTTGTGTCTGTAGAGCACAACAGGAGTGATTGACTCCTGGGGGAATTCTGTGCCACATTTAAACTACAATAGAGAAGGGTATTTTCTGCACCACTCAGAAGCAGTCCAAAGGCACGGGAGATCCAAGGAAGGGAGGAACCTGGATTGTTGTTCCATGTGTGTGGGAGAAGTAGCAAAGGGAAGCTTTTTTTGGGGGGGGGATTGTTAGGGGTTTGGGGAGTCTCCCCATCCAGACCCTGGCAGATCCCTAGCTTATCCCATTAAGTCTGGCACATCTGCCCCTGTCCCTGTGTCCCTGCACTTCTGCTCCACCACCCCTCTTCCCTACATCCCCCTGTGTCCCTGTACTTCTCTTCCCCATCTCCACATCGCCCTGCAGCTCTCCCGTCCCTGCCCCCATCTGGTCCTGCACCCTCTGCCCTCCATCCAACATGGCTCTGCAGCCAAGGATTTCCCTACACGCCCCCCATGGGGGGGTGTATGCCCCCCTGAATTTCCCCAACACCCCCCCAGTTTTGTGTACTATGGTGCCATACAGCCCACCTTCACCCTCACGATCTCACCCCTCATCAGCCCTGACACCCCCCCTGTAAATTTGAACACCCCCCCTAATTTCAATTCCTGGGGAGGCTACTGTCTGCAGCCCTTCTCACATTCAGCAGCTGACTCATGCCCTAGTCCAGTGGTCCCCAACGCGGTGCCCGTGGGTGCCCTGGCGCCCGCTGGGGCATTTATGAGCGCTCGCCTAGTGGCCAGGCAGGCACGGCCCCCGCGTGCCCGGCAGCCCCAAAAGGTTGGGGACCACTGCCTTAGTCTGTCCCTCCCCTCAGCCTCCAGAACCCGTCTGTGATGCCCCTAGCAGTGCCACCTACCCCGCTCTCGGTCCTACGCCTCCTCTGTGAAGGACACGCTCTCTCTCCTGGCATTGGGCAGCCACTGGTGGACAAAAGGTGTAACTGCTGCCCCTCTCCAGCAACGCCGATATTTGGCGGAGGAAAAAAAAATCTGCAGGAGATCTGAATTCTGCAGGGGTAACAATGGGTCTCAAACTATGCCCGTCGTGTGGGCCCTAGAACTAAAGATGTTGAGACCCAAACATGGAAGGCCTATGGGTGAGAGGGGAAAGGAGCCCCCAAAATTACATAGCAGGAGAGGATGTGCTACAGGAAAGTCTATTTTTTCTAAATATCTCCACTCTCCCTCCCTCCTCCCCTTCCCCCACTTTTTTTTCTAGATCCTTTCTTCGGTCAGCGTTACATCCATGTCCTGGGCAGGCAGAAGCTGTATCACGTGGTGAAATACACAGGAGGATCGGCAGAGCTGGAGTTCTTTGTGGAGGGTCTCCGCTTCCCAGATGACACCTTCTCTGGCCTGGTCTCCATCCATATCAGCCTTCTAGAGTCATTAACTGAGGTTTGGACATGGTAGGGAGGGGCGGGCAGGGCATGATGTCACTGGGAAGCCGGAAGTTAAACGGCGTGAGTTTTGCAGCCCTGCAAAACCAGCAAAGGGCAGCCTGGGCTAGTGAGTGGGCCAGAGGAAAGTGCCCCCCCTTTGTCTCAGTGGGCTGCAAGATGGAGAGGCAGTGGTGGGCAACGTGCTGGGAGAGAGGGGGAGGAGGAGAAGGGCTCCAGTGCCCCAGCATGCGAGAGGCGTGGGGAAAGAGGGCAGAGAACGGGCACTCCCAGTGGGCTGCACGTGGCCATCGGCTGCCCAGCGCTGCTACAGACACAGCAAGCTGTGGAGTTCAGTCAGCCGGCATGATGCATCCTGAGGTATCTCGGTTGACATCAGCGCGATGGATTTACCGGCAGCCCAAGAACAGGGTCACGTGTCTGTGAATGACGTTTGCTTCCAAGTGAGCTCTTGTACCTCCTGGGACTTACAGTGACCGTTGCCTGGGGAACCAGACCTGGGCTATTGACCCTTCAGCCTGCAGGTCGCCCCTTCCCAGCCGGTCCAAGTGGTAGGTTGGTGTCAGAGTCTGAGGCGAGTTGGGGGGGTCTCGGTTCAGTTTTTCACGCATAGACTCTGTATCACCGCATGGTTGGCACTGGTCAGTTCCCTCGCGGACAGCCTCCCCAGCGAGGCCAAGGAGCAAACGGGCCATAGACACTAAGCCTATGTCTACCCTAGAGCCTCTTGCACAAAAATATATGTAAATGAGGCGAAGCGAGGCAGATCGCCACGCCTCATTTGCATAATTAACAAGGCCCCGCTTTTGCGCAAAACCCCCTCTTGCGCAGGAGCCGCTCATCTGCGTTCTTTGCTGGACCTGGGAATTATAGCCCTAGAAATGTGCACTTCCCTGGCATTTTTGCACAAAACCGGAGCCTCATTAATTATGCAAATGAGGCACTGCAATAGTCCATCCTTCGCCTCATTTGCGTATTTTTTGCGCAAAACGGGGGCAGTGTAGACAGAGCCTAAGCTGCTCTTATCCCACCTTACAGTGATCATCCCAACGGAGCACTGGCTGAACAGTGCCCGGTACCCAGCCTGTGGCTATAACGTTAGACTATGGCTGTGCATTGGGGGCATCATTTACCCGTCGCCAGATAAAGCAGATGCAAAATGCTACTAAATCAGGGTTTGATTCTGACCACTGCCGCCATGTAAATGAGGCACACTTCCCCGGGAGTCCTGCCAGCGCAAAACTGGCGCGAGTGAGATCAGAATTCACTCCCAAGCATTTCGGCATCCTCCCACCAGCTGCAGCGTTTTGCAGTCACTCTGCAGGGGCACATGACACCTCCCGGTGGGGATGCATCACGTTTTCCGTCTCCCAGGCGGCAGCGTCCTTCAGCGCTTAGTTCTCACCTTGGCAAAGCGACTGACGTCTCTGCGAAGCGAAGGGCCAACGGTGGAAATCTAGCTTAATGAAATCTGGGGTGGGGAGGGAGCCCGCACTGATTCTTAATACTCGGCTGCAGGAGTGCTTCTATTTTAGAGGGAATGAAAACCCCATGCCAAGACCGCAAAGGATTTAAAGTGCCATGGCTCCGGGGGGTTGCGACGGGAGTGGCGGGAGACACATAACCTCTCTCTCCAGTGGCTGCCCCCACTGTAGGAAACTCCCCCTACCGTTCCCTTTGAGATCTGCAGACATTCGGGTTCATCTGGGGGCTTCCCAAGCTGGGTCCAGCTTGAAGCTGGTGTGAGCCAGGCTCTTCCCGGATAGAGCTGTTATGTAACAGAAGAGGGAGCTGCTGATGTTAAAACTCAACACGTCACTTAGCACATCTAAGGTGCCAGTTTTACATTGGCCTGAGGCTGGAGGTTTTTATTTCAAAGTCCTTTTTTTGTTTTAAGTGATCAGTGTCTTTTGGGAGGACTCCCTCCCACCCCCTTCCCCCCGCCAGCTCCCAGAGGCTTAGAGGGAGCTGAATGTTAGGGCAAGACAGACCAGCTAATGAAACTTTACCTCTCACTCCCGGGCTCAGCCCTCCTCTGAGACTAGACTCTGCTGCTGCATGGAATGGACATGCATGGGAGGTTGGCTCTGTGATCTCCCCTCTGGGATCGCACCGCTTACAGCACACAGCTGGCTGGCTGGCTGCCACGAGGTCATAGAGAAAGATGAGAATTCCACTGTCTTTGGGCAACGCTGGACCTGGGAATTATAGCCCCAGAAATGTGCACTTCCCTGGCATTTCCCTACCTAGACAGTATCAAAGCAGAGCGCTCTGTAGCTGCCTAATGCAAATAAGCAACCGCCCATGGGTTAAGGAGTTCCTAGACTGCGACATACAATTCCAAATTAAAGGAGTTTCCCTAGACGTAGGGTCAGTGCCCCTCATGTGCCTGGAGCACCAGTGCCAACACCCCACTGCAGAGGGGTGAGCCCCGAGGATCATGGGCCAAGCCAAGGCAAGCTGCCATCCGGTTCCAGCCTGTAGTTCCCCACCCCTGCTATCCATCCGTTGTGTACCCTTCCTGCTCCCCCATCGCCCAATCAACATGCTGACTGTGCGATGTTGTGCTTCCCCTCCAGGGAATCCCCCGAGCTCCGATTTTCACAGACACGGTCGTTTTCCGAGTGGCTCCGTGGATAATGACTCCAAACACCTTGGCACCGGTGAACATTTTCGTGTGCAGGTAAAGAGCCAGTGACAAAGCCTGCCTATATCTGCCTGCTTGTTGCTAGCATGGCGACGTGTGTCTTGCGATATGAATGATTGCGGGGCAGAGTGCAAGGGCGGGCAAAACCTGGACCTCTCCCACCACAACTTGAGACCATTGCTCCTTGTTCTGCCATCTGTCACTACTGAGAACAGCCTCTCTCCAGCCTCTTTGGAACCTCCCTTCAGGAAGTTGAAGGCTGCTACCAAATCCCCCCTCACTCTTCGCTTCTGCAGACTAAACAAACACAAATCCCTCAGTCTCTCCTCATAGGTCATGTGCTCCAGCCCCCTCATCATTTTAGTCGCCTTCCGCTGGACCCTCTCCAATACGTCCACATCCTTTCTATAGTGGGGCGCCCAGAACTGGACACAACATTCCAGATGTGGCCTCCGAACAAAGGGGAATACAGGCAGTCCCCGGGTTACGTACAAGATAGGGACTGTAAGTTTGTTGTTAAGTTGAATTTGTATGTAAGTCGGAACTGGTACATATTGTAGGGGAAACTCTAGCCAAACATTTCTCCAGAGCTCAGTTTTATTCTCCCACACCTCACTTCTCTCAGTCCTTTATTCTCAAGCTGAGGTGTGTGCTGAGAAAAGCCGCTCCGCGTCTCCCTGGTCTGCTTGGGGGGGCCCTAGCTTTGCGTCTCCCTGGTCTGCTGGGGGGAAGCAGCTAGTGCGGGGTTGCCTCACCCCGTTTGTAAGTAGGGATCCGATGTAAGTCGGATCCATGTAACCCGGGGACTGCCTGTAATCACTTCTCTGGATCTGCTGGCAATGCTCTTCCAGTGCATCCTAATATGCCATTAGCCTTCTTGGCTACAAGGACACACTGTTGACTCATATCCAGCTTCTCATCCACTGTAACCCCAGGTCCTTTTCTGCTGAATTGCTACTTAGCCATTCGGTCCCCAGCCTGTAACAGTGCTTGGGATTCTTCCGTCTCAAGTGCAGGACTCTACACGTATCCCTGTTGAACCTCATCAGATTTCTTGTGGCCCAATCCTCTAATCTGTCCAGGTCACTGTGGACCCTCTCCCTACCCTCCAGCGTATCTACCTCTCCCCCTAGCTTAGTGTCATCTGCGAAATTGCTGAGGGTGGGGTGCAATCCATCCCCTCATCTAGGTCATTAATAAAGATGTTGAACAAAACTGGTCCAGGAACTGATCCTTGGGGCACTCCGCTAGAAACCGACCACCAACCTGACATCGAGCCGTTGATCACTACCCGTTGGGCCCACAGTCTAGCCAGCTTTCTATCTCGTGTTCTCAGTAGGAAAACAGTTTTCATCTGAAAGCCACTTGAAATATTGATGTGTCCTCCCTCAAGAACAGCTCAGAGTAGGAGAAATCTAATTGAGAAAAGATATAAAATGATCCAGTGTCTGATGGCTCAGTCATTGGGATCATCTAGTTTGACCTCCTGTTTACACAGACTATAGTTCCCCTCTCCCCCAAATTCCTAGATCAGATCTCTTAGGCTATGTCTACACTGTGGGAGGAGGGGGGGTTTTCAGAAGTAGATATGAAAATTGCGTATCTTTTTCCGCTTGTTTTTTCGGAAGAGGCTTTTCCGACATTTGGCCCGTCTGCACAGGGCCAAATGTTGGAAAACCCTCCTCTTTCAGAACATCCCTTATTCCTCATAAAATGAGGAATACAGGGATGCCGAAAGAACGCACCCACTTTTTCAGAAGCTGTTCCAAAAAAGCGGACACGTTCCCTGGACACGGTAAAGTTTTTCCGGGGTATCACCAATGTCCCGGAAAAACTCTGCAGTCTAGACATAGACTTACAAAAAATATTCAAACTCGAGTTAAAAATTGTCAGTGATGGAGAACTCACCATGACGTTCGGTAAGTTGTCCCAATGGTTAATTACCCTCAATGCTAAAAATGTGTGCCTTATTTCCATTCTGAATGTGTTTAGCTTCAGGTTCTAGCTGTTGAATCAAGTTAGACCTTTCTCTGCTAGACTGAAGAGCGCCTTATTAAATATATTTATTCCCCATGACTAATAGATTAAGAAGCCATTGTATAATTTTCTGTATGTTACACTAAATAGATGGAGCTCTTTGAATTGATCGTTGGAAGGCAGTGGCTCTCAACCATTCCAGACTACTGCTCCCCTTTCTGGAGTCTGATTTGTCTTGCCTACCTCCAAGTTTTGCCCCACTTAAACTACTTTTTTACAAGATCAGACGTAAAATTCAAGACTGTCACAGCACATTAGTATTGAAAAATTGCTGACTTCCTCATTTTTACGATATTAGTATAAAAGAAAATCATTTGGAATATAAATATTGTACTTGCTTTTCAGTGTATAGTGTATTGCAGGGCTACTTAACACACGGCCCACTCAACATTCGGCCCTCAGGTAGGAGCTGAAACAAAAAAGTAGTCAATATAATGGTCTTCTGGGGCATGTCTACACTACAAAGTTAGTTCGAACTAACGGACATTAGTTCAAACTAACTTTCATAGGCGCTACACTAGCGCTCCGTTAGTTCGAATTTAATTCGAACTAACGAAGCGCTTAGTTCGAACTAGGTAATCCTCATTCCATGAGGATTAAGCCTAGTTCGAACTTACTAGTTCGAATTAAGGGCTGTGTAGACCCTTAATTCGAACTAGTGGGAGGCTAGCCCTCCCCAGGTTTCCCTGGTGGCCACTCTGGCCAACACCAGGGAAACTCTACTGCCCCCCTCCCAGCCCCGGACCCCTTAAAGGGGCACGGGCTGGCTACGGTGCCCGTGCCAGGTGCAAGCCTGCCAGCACCCAGCCAGCAGACCCTGCACCTGGCACAGCTCGAGCCACCCACCCGATGCCCCCCAGCCCTCCCCCTCTTCCCGGGACCAGGCTGGCGGCTCCCGGGAGCTTGCCCGGGACCGCAAGAGGCGGGCACCCGCCTGGGCTAGTGCAGACATCGTGGACCTCGTCCATGATCTCCGCACTAGGCACAGGAAAGTGGCCGGCTAGGGCAGGAGAGCTGCCAGCCTGGCCACCCAGGAGCAGGTGCGCATGAAAATCAAGGGGGTCCACTGAGACCCCCGACCCTGAGCCCTGAGCTTACAATGGCCATCCTGGGTCAGACCAAAGGTCCATCTAGCCCAGTAGCCTGTCTGCCGACAGCGGCCAACCCTAGGGACCCTGGAGGGGATGGACCGAAGACAGTGACCAAGCCATTTGTCTCGTGCCATCCCTCTCCAGTCTTCCACAAACCTTGGGCAGGGACACCACTCCTACCCCCTGGCTAATACCATTCCATGGACCCAGCCTCCATGACTTGATCTCACTTCCCTTTAAACTCTGTTCTAGTTCTAGCCTTCACAGCCTCCTGCAGCAAGGAGTTCCACAGGTTGACTCTTTGCTTTGTGAAGAACAACTTTCTGTTACTAGTTTGAAGCCTGCTACCCATTCCTTTCCTTTGGTGTCCTCTAGTCCTTCTTTATGGGAACTAATGAAGAACTTTTCTGTATGCACCCTCTCCACCCCACTCCTGCTTTTAGAGACCTCTATCCTGTCCCCCCTCCGTCTCCTCTTTTCTAAGCTGAAAAGTCCCAGTCTCTTTAGCCTCTCTTCATATGGGACCTGTTCCCAACCCCTGATCATTTTAGTTGCCCTCCCCTCTCCCAGCCTCTCTCTTCCCCTCTCCCACCTCCTTTTCCCAGTCTCCCCCAGTTTTGTTCAATAAAGACAGATTCCATTTTTGAACACAATTGTCCTTTATTTTGTACATCAAGAAAAGGGGCTTGGGAAGGGTAAGTGGAAGGAGGTGAGGGAGGAATGGGGCACGAGCCCCCGATGGGGAGGACTGGGCTGGCTCTGCGGGCTTTTGGGGGTGGAAGCTCTCCTGCAGCCCCCCAATTGCCCCCTCTCCCCAGATGGCAGCCTGCGGCAAGTGCAGCCGGGCTGATGGCCGAGTGTTGTGATGTGCCAAGTGTGGGTACTCCGGGCACTCCAAGCCAGGACTGCTTTGCAAGCGGGGCACCCCTGAGAACTGTCTGTCCGGGGTGGGGGTCGGGACCCTTTAAGCGCAGCCCTCGGCTAGCCTGAGACAGCATCTCCACGCTCGAAGTCCTCATCTGATGCCCTGCCAGCACTGCTTCCGGCCATCCTTAACCCCGGTTCAGGGTCCACTCTGTGTGGACATGCTAGTTCGAATTAGCAAAACGCTAATTCAAACTAGTTTTTTAGTCTGGATCTGTTAGTTCGAATTAGCTTAGTTCGAATTAACGTTGTAGTGTAGACATACCCCTGTTGATATGCATTTTAGTAGTTAATTTTCTGGACTGTCATTGCTCATTAAAAGTGCTGTCCTGTGTGTGGAAATTGGGTAAATATTGCATTTTATTAATATCACCAGAACTGACTTAAGTGGGGCCTGTGTGGTGTGTAGTCTTGCAAGTAGGTATTTGCATATATTTGCATATATATTTGCATGTCTATGCAACCACACTTAAGGTGCGGCCCTCGGCATGTGCTGTGAGTATCAGTGTGGCCCCTGGGGCTTCCAAAGTTGAGTTGCCCTGGTGTATTGTCTATATGAAATTTTAGTTTGTGCTGACTTGGCTTCTTATGTAGCCTGTTGTAAAACAAAGCGAGTGTTTAGATGAATTGATGTAGCCCTGGGAGAACTTTGCAGATTCCTGGGGGGGGGATGTACTGCTGGTGGACAGTCATTGCTATAAGGCATCTTTTCTAGTCCTTTAGATCATTCAGTACATCAGAGGTCCCAGCCCAAAATCTAAAACTTCCCATCAGAATCCGGAGTGGCCATATGCTGCCAACAGCACAGCCTGCTGTGTTATCAGCCTGGCCTCGGAGCTGTGATCAGAACCGTACACGTCCTCTCTACAGCCTTACCGCTGACAGGATTTAACCCCCGCGTCCATGGCCTAGCTAGGAAAGAGGTCGGAACCGCCAGGGACAATTCACTTTCAAGGGCCTGAGGAAAGGGATGTAATTTTCTTCCCCTTCTGTGAGCTTGCTCCCCGCCTCCCCCCCCCCCACACACACACACACCTCCTCTTCCAATGTCTTCCCCGTCCCTTTGTTTTCACAGTGTGAAGGATAATTATCTGTTCCTGAAGGAGGTGAAGAGTTTAGTGAGCAAAGCAAGCTGCGACCTGAAGGTCTGCTTTGGGTACATGAACCGTGGAGACCGCTGGATGCAGGTGAGGTGGCTGAGGTGATGCCGGGGTGCAGGGAGGGCCACCCAGAGGAACAGGCTGGGGGCATGAGGAGGCACCCTATTTAGCAATTAAGATTTTGGCAGGGGCATAGGTCACCAAAACAGAGGCTTTTCCTTTTGTACATGAAACAATTCCAGAGTTAAAACTTGCCAGCCAGGAGAGGTTGTTTAAATGAGGCTGGTTTGGCTTAGTCTCCATGGCAGGGCTTGCTCAGTCTGGCGTCAGATCCTGCCTCAGTTTCCCCTTCCTTGTTGACCTCTGACCGGACTCACAGTCCTTTGCCGCTCTCCTCGTTGAGGCTCCTCCCCTCCTGCTCCTTGCAGGTCTCTCTGCCAGGCACTCACTGGCAGCTCCAGAGAGTTCTCATCTCCCTGGCCTCGCTCCCTTCCTAAAAGGGAGTTGCCAGGCCCCTGGGCAGGTGAACAGGGAAGCTCCAGGCTCCTGGAAGGGGCGGAACTTCAGGCAGCAGGGACGGGGCTGGGGGCTAGTTTTCCCCAGCCACCCTTTCAGGGCTGCCTGGGATTCTGATGGTGATTTAAAGGGTCCAGGGCAGATGCCCCTTTCCCCTTCCCCCCCCCCCCCCCCCGTCGATGGTCCAGAGGGCCCAGCACTGCCGCTGGCCTGCCATGGGGTCACCACATGGGTGTGGAGCTGGACCACAGGCAGCGGCTGGAGGATGCAAGTGGCAAGTACCTACCGCCACCTCTCTTGCAATTTAAAAGGGGCAGGGAGCTGCCAGGCCCGTCCGCGCTATTGCGGCAGCACACAGGAGCTCGGGGCTCTTTTAAGTAGCCCGGGCCCTTGGGCAATTTACCCCTTTGCTCCCCACTTTCAGCAGCCCTGGCCACAGGCCATCCTGGTCATATGATCCCCTAAACTCGTGCTCATCAGCTAGCAATCTGGGAAAAACCTGGCACAGATACAGTTGAGCCCAAATCCCTTAAAGGGCCAGCTCACCAGGGACCGAATTGTACAAACTACAGAACTGCATGATGGTCGCTATTCACCTCTAGGAATCCCCCGCATGGACAGGGCCCCGTTGTGCTAGGTGCTGTACAACCACCGAGCCCAAAGATGGCCCCTGCCCCAAGGAGCGTTCTGGGATCATCTCCGCTTTGGGCGGGGCACTCTGGGGATAGCGGAGGGGGGATCTGAAGCCTAACAGAGGGGTGGGGCAGATCTATTGGGGGTGCTGCAGGCCTGGATTGAGAGGCATTGGCCAAGTGGGGAGGGAGACGAGCACAAAACTCCCGGCTGGAGCCGGGATGCTCCGCCCCCAAAAATCGGACACGAGTTGTTTCCACACGAGGAGGCCCTCACATGAGAGGGCGCTTGTGAAGGTGTCTCTCTTCCCCGTCTCTGCGCCCCTCTTCCCATCTGTGAAATGGAGCTGCTGGTAGCCAACGGGGACAAAAGGCTCCATAGCAACTAGCTGCCCAATTCCTACTGGAATCAGCGTCGCCTAATTTCCCATGAGGATCTGGACCTCAGTGCGGAGTCCTGGGTGACAACCTATCCCAGAGGGGGCGGGACCGTCCCAAAAATGAACGACTCCAGGGCAGCATTTGTCCCAGACCCTCAGCAGCGCTGCCCCATGCCCAGAGTGCCCCACCCAAAGCGGAGACGATCCTAGAATGCTCCCTGGGGCAGGAGCATCTTTGGGTTCGGTGGTTGTTTGGTGCCTGGGCAACTCTTAACATAGCCCTGCTCCACCTTCTGGCCTGGCCATAGGGTAGGGCCTCAGGGGACGAGGATGAGCACGAGGCAGGGCTCTTGTAGGTGTCCTGCTTTTGCTTCTGAAAAGGTGGCCACCCTGGCCGAGTGTGTCCTACCCAGGGGATAGTGCTCCTGTGTGTAACAGCTGGTTTCTCTCACTTGGACAGGATGAAATCGAGTTTGGCTACATACAGGCTCCTCACAAATGCTTCCCTGTGGTTCTGGACTCTCCCAGAGATGGGGGTCTGAAGGACTTTCCCATCAAAGAGATTCTGGTAAGAGCAGCCTCTCTGTTTTGCGCTCACATTGGCTCTCCCCTGCATTGTCTCCTGGCTGAAGGAAAGGCTTGTGGTGATCGAGGGTGACAAAAGAATAGGAGGTAAACCCTGGGGGTATGTCTACACTACAAAGTTAGTTCGAACTAACGGACGTTAGTTCGAACTAACTTTAATAGGTGCTACACTAGCGCTCCGCTAGTTCGAATTTGAATCGAACTAGGGGAGCGCTTAGTTCGAACTAGGTAAACCTCATTTTACGAGGACTAACGCCTAGTTCGAACTAGCTAGTTCGAACTAAGGGCTGTGTAGCCCTTTAGTTCGAACTAGTGGGAGGCTAGCCCTTCCCAGGTTCCCCCTGGTGGCCTCTCTGGGCACAACCAGGAAAACTCTTCTCCTCTCCCCCAGCCCCGGGCCCTTAAAGGGGTAGACTCTGGCCAGACGGCACTTGAGACAGCCAGCCCTGCCAGGAGTCTCTGCCCCGAAGCAGTGGCCCCACCATGAGCCAGGCAGCCAGTGGGAGTGACATGTCCCCTGCCCAGTCCCCCAGCACCCAGGGGCCAGCCAGGGGCCGTAGACGGCGCGCGGCCTCCTGGACTAGTGCGGAGGTCATGGACCTCATTGAGGTTTGGGGGCAGGCCCCCAACGTCCATGATCTCCGCACTAGGAGGAGGAATGCGGCCGTCTATGGCCGCATAGCAGCCGCCATGGCCACCAGGGGACACAGGCGCACCCAGGAGCAGGTGCGCATTAAAATAAAAAAGCTGCGCCAGGCGTACGCCAGGGCCACCAGGGGTGGCGCCACAGCAGGGGCTGCCACCTGCCCCTACTTCTCTGCCCTCAACCGACTCTTGGGGGGCAGGGCGGTCCGTGCCAGCCTGGGGGACAGCGAGCCGGGACTGGAGGGCCCTGACCCGGGCACACCGGAGGGGCCACCGCAGGATGTCCCAGCACCGGAGTCGGCAGGGTCGTCCAGGGAGACCGTACCGGGTAAGTAGTTTGAATTAAGTAGTTCGGGGGGGGAGGTGGCAGGGAGACCAGGGACCGCGCGCGTGGGCCATGCCTTCCACGGATCACGCAGACACCTGTACACGTGCGAGCACGTGCCATGCCACCCTTGGGCAGGTGGCTCCAGCTGCGTGACACCCAGGGGCCATTGCCCAATAGGCACATGCTTGTGCAAAGAGACGTGACATGCTCCCGACCCCGGGGCAGGACCCAGCAGGATGATTTCCCTTCACATGTCCCCTCTACACGGAGGCAGGGGACATCTCCCCTTTCCCCCCACCGCCCCGGCCACACTATACATGGCACAGGGACATGGGTGCGGTCTTGGGGCAGCTTCCAGTCCCGGGGAGAGCCAGACATCCTGACCATGGCCTCTGTACAAGCACAGCGGCTGTGACGGTGCAGGACATGGTCACCCTCACGTTGCGGAGTTGGGGAGGGGGCTGGGCATCATCCTCTGCGTCCCCAGGGAGAACTGACCCCTTCTCTTCTTTCTCTACAGCTGCACCAGCTGCTCGTGCAGGGCGCACCACCCCGCCTGGGACATGCTCCCGCACCCGCGGCCTGCTCCGGACTGCCAGCACGGAGCAGGAGTACCGGGACCAGCACCTTGGGGCCCTGCGAGCGGTGCACCGCACACTGCAGGCCTGGATGCGGGAAGACCTGCAGGTCCGCCACGAGCTGCTGTCTGAGGTCCGAGGGCTGAGCACCAACCTGCAGCTCCTGCTGCAGAGCATGGTGCCCCGTGCTGATCCTGCACCAGCTGTCCCCCCAACTGCTGTCCCTCCTCCCACTCCTGCTCCCCCTCCCACCTCTCCCTCCTCAACCCCCACAACCTCTTCCTCAATGTCCACACCCCCCACCTCAACCTCCGCACCCTCCACCCCATCGCCCCGGGGACGCCGAGGCCCCCTCCCTCGCTGTACTGGGAGGCGGTCGGCCCGGCGAGACCCCCACCCCTGATCCTTCAGTTTCCCCACCCCCTCCTTTCCCTTGCTTCCCCCTTTCAGCTCCCTCCTCCCAGTTTTCCCCCTCCCCTCTCCCAGCCTCTCTCTTCCCCTCTCCCACCTCCTTTTCCCAGTTTCCCCGAGTTTTGTTAAATAAACAGAGTTTCTATTTTTGAACACATGTGTCCTTTATTTTGTACATCAATAAGAAGGGGGGCTAGGGAAGGGTAAGTGGAAGGAGGTGAGGGAGGAATGGGGCACGAGCCCCCGATGGGGAGGACTGGGCTGGCTCTGCGGGTTCTGGGGGTGGAAGCTCTCCTGCAGCCCCCCGATTGTCCCCTCTCCCCAGATGGCAGCATGCGGCAAGTGCAGCCGGGCTGATGGCCGAGTGGTGTGATGTGCCCAGTGTGGGTACTTCGGGCACTCCAAGCCAGGACTGGTTTGTAAGCGGGGCACCCCTGAGAACTGTCTGTCCGGGGTGGGGGTCGGGACCCTTTAAGCACAGCCCTCGGCTAGCCTGAGACAGCATCTCCACGCTCTAAGTCCTCCTCTGATGCCCTGCCAGCACTGCTTCCGGCCATCCTTAAGCCCTGTTCAGAGTCCACTCAATGTGGACTTGCTAGTTCGAATTAGCAAAACGCTAGTTCGAACTAGTTTTTAGTTCTAGATGCGTTAGTTCGAACTAGCTTAGTTCGAATTAACTAATTCGAACTAAGTTAGTTCGAACTAGCGCTGTAGTGTAGACGTACCCTGGGTCCTGCTCTACAGACATGCTCACTTTGGAAACTACAGGAATTTACTTGAGTGATGGCTAGCATCGGCCTTGTCCAGAATCCCAGGAAGTTCAGGAGTTTGGGCCCATGGATCCTGAAGCAGGATTGGGCTCCGGGAAAGCACTTTGTGATGTCCCCCACCATCTGGTGGAGTACTGAGGGATGTCAAATCCCGGTTAATCTGTTAACCGGCTAAACGTTCGCTTGCTGGCTCCCAGCCTAGCTATGTCAAGGCGTCTGGCTGAGAGAGGCATTTTTATTCAGATAGGCGTTCTGGGTCTCTTATAAAAACTGAGATGCAATTTGACATTAGCTGCAGACAGCGACCAGGGCCCCTCCCGCCCTGCTTTTCTGGATATGTCTAGACTGCATCCCTCTGTCGGCAGAGAGATGCAGATTAGGCAGGTTGACATTGCAAATGAAGCAGGGATTTAAATATCCCGTGCCTAATTTGCATTAAAATGGCCACCGTTTTGGCCGATTCAGCACTTTGGCAGTCTAGAGGGGGATCCGTGGAGAAAGAAAGCCTTTTTCAACAGATCCCTTATGCCCCCTGCAAGGAGGTTTACAGGTCCCCCTCTAGACTGCCGCTTTTTGCCGACAAAGTGCTGAGTCGGCGAAAAGGTGGCCATTTTTATGCAAATTAGGCACAGGATATTTAAATCCCCGCTTCATTTGCAATGTCGACCTGCCTAATCTGCATCCCTCTGCTGACAGAGGGATGCAGTCTAGACATACCCTCAGTATCTGTCTATGGCCCAAAGAGCTAGGACCTCTCCTGAGCATTTATGAACCCTCTAACCCACCATCCTCCCGACAGATCCACCCAGAGATTGCAACAGACAGCTCCTGCTGAGGGCTGGCAAAATCCTTGTCAGCAAGGGCACCGTTTTGGGAGGGCGGAGCAGCCGTGCGAACTGGGATGCTGCATTTTTTCTTCCCGTTCCCCTGACACCCAGGGAGCGAGGGGTGTTGTGTATTGGGTGGTTGTCAATATAGATCTTGTTGTCCTAGTAACTGAGTTAGGTCACTAGGGGTCAGCTCAGCCGGTTTGGGCTGGTTCTAGCGAGTTCTGTGTTATGAAATAAATGGACACTTGCAACTGCTCCAGCTCTCTGGGGTTCCAGTGATTTTTTTCTAAACTGTGGCACGCCAGACGATATAACGGGAAAAGAACACAGATTTCGGGAATTACTTCTCTGACCCTTCCCCTTGCCAGCCAGGAATGAGAGGCATATACACAAGCTGTGTCCTTTCCCCTCGCTTCCTACCAGTCAGGGCAATGGGAAGAAAAGCAAGCAGTGGGCCCGGCATGCACGGCTGCTGTCCCCCCACCCTCCCAAGAGGGAGCCTTTGCTTGTCAGCATCTAGCAAGAGGTAAGCCGGGAGATTTCAGCAGCCTTTAATTCTTGATCAGGGGCTGGATTCCTCTGCAAGCTACAGAAGATGCCCAGGTCAAAGCCATAGATCTGAAATTCTTGGGGGACGGTTTGGACCCCAAGCCGGCCGCAGCAGGCCCATCTCTCCTTTATTCCTTGGTACAGCTGGTAACCAGAGAGGAGAGAACGAACACAAGCTGTGCATCCACTCGGAGAAGGTTAATCACTTTGAAATGCATTGAAATATATCGTTCACCGTGCCTCAAATGAGTACAAGCAGTCCTGCAGTCGCCATGCAGGCTGGGAATAGCACATTGATCGTCTTCTTTACAAATAAGCCGGGCGACTACTTCTCTCTGCCCCCCTTGCTAAATTCTTTCCTTAGTTATTAGAGAAGCAATTTCAGCCTTTGGAGCAGCTAACGTATTCGATTCCACTCTTGTGCTTTGAAGCCTCACCGAATCCCCTTCGAGCTCCAATCTCATTTTCCAGCTGGCACAGTTTAGCTCCACATGCTTCCTTCCCCCTCCCCAGCGAGGCGCGTGCCTTGCCATAAGCACGCAGGGACCCACCCCACGACAGAGAGACGAGAGGGAATTAGCCTCTTGGAGAAGAACTGTGCTGGAGCTGCTAGGGCTTGAAGGCTCCCAGTGCAGGGAGGATGAAACGTGGGGAAGAGAAACGAGGAGGCCTTGGAGAATGGAGCCTTATGGGCAGCATCCCTCCCCACTGTTCCTTAAAAACGAAGAGGGTTAGTGGGTCTTACAGACCCAGGCCCTTCCCTCGCTAACCAGGCAAGGCCTTGAGCAATGTCATAGGAGTGAGGGAGGATCGCTCTCCCTTCCCCTCAGCCCAGAGTCACAGAGCAAGAGTTGAGCTCCCCCAATCTAAGGCTTTGGGGGAGGCACTATAGCACCAACGTGCTCCCTTTTGGCAGGGAAGGAAGGACTGAATGAGCTACCTGGTGGTGGGTCATGTGCCCCAGCACAGGCAGCCCCCAATCCTGACCACGCCCCTCCCCCCCAAAGCAGTTCTGTGCTGGTTCTGCTGCAGACGGGGCCGCCTTAATCCATTGTATTGGCCCCTTAATTTCTTGCACCCTTTTCACCCGCAGCTGAGATTCACACCAGAGTGAGGGGCTGCAAATTTTGTATCACTTCGGGGGGAAAAACCAGGACAGCGGCGGAACGCAAATGCCCTTATTAGTCTTGCCTTTTGTTTGCTGAAAAGACACCTCCTTCCCCTGCCAAAATCAGCTGTTGACTCCTTTGATCAGACCTGTCGGGAACCAAACGGCTATGCAGGTGACTGAGAATAGTGACCGTGACCCGCCCGGGGTGATTTTTCCAAGCAGGCTCATCCAGAGCAGGCGTCATATCTTTTTCTCTCCCATTCAGACTTTAGAATCAGATTTTCACCCGCAATCCTATACCACGCCATGTGTGGTAACTGCCAGCATTCCAGAGCCATATCATGAGGGGGGACTGAGAGCCGTTTTCAGGTATCTAAATGGGTGTCATAAGGAGGAGGGAGAAAACTTGTTCATCTTGGCCTTTGAGGATAGCACGAGAAGCAATGGGCTTAAACTGCAGCAAGGGAGGTTTAGGTTGGACATTAGGAAAAAGTTCCTAACTGTCAGGGTGGTCAAACACTGGAATAAATTGCCCAGGGAGGTTGTGGAATCCCCATCTCTGGAGATATTTAAGAGTAGTTTAGATAAATGTCTATCAGGGATGGTCTAGACACTATTTGGTCCTGCCATGAGGGCAGGGGACTGGACTCGATGACCTCTCGAGGTCCCTTCCAGTCCTAGTATTCTATGATATGCCAGGGGCCTCTTTGGAAGCCAGCGTCCCCAGGGTCAGATTTGATCAGTGCTAGAACGCTGTATGGGCACCTCTGCAGTTTTCGGGTTACTGGGATAAACCACAAATGGGATTTCAAGCCAGTTTAATTTCTGGAAGTTTGACTAGCACAGCTGAGATTTCAGCAAAGCCTCTCCTCATTGCAGCTCGCTTTGGTAGATCCCAGGAGAGACCTCCTGATCCATGAACCTCTGTCAAGCCATTCCTGGTGTCTTCAGTGACCTTCTGCAACTCCCCCTCATAAAGGCATGTCTAGCTGAGGTTGCAAATAAGGGTCTGGCAGAGTCAGGTGCTCACTGCCCAGAGAGCAGCGCAGGCCTCCTGCTGCCCGCTATCTGCCGGGAGCTGTGGGGTAACCCCAGCTCCACGCTTGGGCCCACTACCTGAGGCAGGTCCCAGTCACTGCGAGAGATGACAGGACCCTGCAGCTTCCAGCCACTGGGGACTGAAATCATGGAGGCCTTTGGAAGTCACAGAACCTGTGACTTCCGCGAGCTCTGTGATAAAACGTAGCCTTAGCCATTGTCGATCCCCAAAAGAGCGCCAGTAGTATGAATTCTGTGTTTCATTTACTAGAGCGCTATTCCTACTTTAACAGCCTGGCAGGGGAAATGCTTAGTTTATAATAGTCACAGAGCAGAGCAGCTCTAATAACAGATTGGTTAATAATGACCGCACCCAGGCTGTGTCTAGACTGGCAAGTTTTTCTGCAAAATCATGTGATTTTGTGGAAAAACTTGCCAGCTGTCTACACTGGCCACGTGAATTTCCGCAAGAACACTGACGATCTCATGTAAGATTGTCAGTGTTCTTGTGGAAATACTATGCTGCTCCCGTTTGGGCAAAAGCACTTTTGCGCAAATCATTTGTGCAAGAGGGCCAGTGTAGACAGCACAGGACTGTTTTCCGCAAAAAAGCCCCGATCGCGAAAATGGCGATCGGGGCTTTTTTGCAGAAAACCGCGTCTAGATTGGCCACGGATGCTTTTCCGCAAAAAGTGCTTTTGCAGAAAAGCATCCTGCCAATCTAGATGCGCTTTTCTGAAAATGCTTTTAACGGAAAACTTTTCAGTTAAAAGCATTTTCGGAAAATCATGCCAGTGTAGATGTAGCCAAGGTGTTTTATAGCATGTGCTGCAAAGAGCAGCAGGAGACACATGAAAGAGCCACTTGTGGCAAGTGAACCTCAGTCTGAGTATCAGATGATGCTTTAGAAACTGAACTGCTTAAGCAAAAATAAAGCCGGAGCCTGCCCCCCCCCCCCCCCCCCCCCCCCCCGCTCAGAAAATGCTGGCAGAAGGATTTCAGGCCCTTCCAGAGGTGCTGGAATTAAAGGTGCAATGGGTTATACACAGAGTTTGATTAAATGGCTCCAGCATTCCCATTATACTAATTGTTCCAGCACTTCTGGAACCTTCCGGTAAAGAGAGTCCGAATAATACTCTCTGGACATCTGTGGAAGGGCGAGAAAGGGAGAGTTTCCTCTTCCACATGCTGTAAAAACAGGCTCCCTTCTCGTGCCTCTAGCGCTGGTTATGCCCAGAACATCAGGAGGGGTAACGTGTTAAACCGACACGTCCGCAGTCTCATATAAATCATTTCAACGAGCCCTCAGAAATGGTGCCTCCCGGGCACGTGAAGGGATCCCTTTTTGCCAAGCGTGTCTCCTCGGCGTGGTGTAAACAAGCCAGGGGCTGTTCCAGCAAAGGAGAGAGAGAGAGAAAGAGATCCCGGAGGCATTTCTCCAAGAGCGTGTCCCTTTATAAGCAGCACTGGCCAGCGTGTCCTTGCCCGCTCTTTCGGACAGAGGCTTCCAAACAGAAAGCAACTTGTGAGTGTCCATTGGTGGAGCTAGTCATGAGACTCAGATCCTCGAAGATATTGAGGTGCCTGCGGCATGCCTGGGGGTCCAGCCTCACTGTGCCTCCATCCATCGCTAGCTCTAAGTACCCGCCCTGCTCTCTGGCCCAAAAGCCTGCAGTTCACTGGGCTACCTGGGAAGCTTTTCCACTCAAAACCGCCCCACCCTGCCTCTTCAAATGTGCCTTTGTCCTCCAAACAATCTTACTGCCGTCACTGCACGTGGGGGAGGAGAGGTGATGGGGTGATGTCGTTGCCTCTTATTTAAACTCTCCTCCTTCCTGTCAGCAGTAGCCCCTGGCTGGGTCACTCAGTCTGTGCTGCATGTGAGATTTGGAGTGTCGCTCAGAGGAATGGCAAATCTTTGGCTCGCACCTTTGTGTACATGAGGCTGGGCGTGTAAGGGTTTTGTTCACCCACCTTTGGTACAGCTGAGGGCCGGGTCTGTGACCATTCCTTAGGCTCACATGTTTCAGTATAAACAAATAGCAAGATGGCATAGCTTCATCTCTGAGAATGATGCACACGTTTTAGTAGGATAATGATGCTCAGCAGATTGTAACTTTCCTATTGGTACCTCACAAGGCATACTTTGTACCAAATATATCACCATCATAGCCAAGTGGTGAATATGGGGGTATAGAGTGTTATTTTAAGGTATACTGGGCCATAGTGTGAAACGCCCTTTGGTTTAGGACCTGGGCCTATCTACACACTTTGCCCTTGTTCTAATTAATTTGCCTCTGAATTGGATCCTTCCATTCAAGCAAATAAAGGAAGGAACTTGAAACTCATGCTTTGCATTGACCGTAGCACTTGACAAGTTCTCTCTTTGCCCTTTTGAGGGAGGCCGGCATAATCCCTGGATTACAAATGGGAACACTAGGAAAAAAGTAACTCCGGCTCCGTTGAGACTGCAAGCCTCTTTCAAAAGATTAAACAAACAACTCTGGATTAAACAAAGACTGTGAATGGCTCGCTATCTACAAAAGCAGCTTCTCCTCTCTTGGAAATCACACCTCCAGATCAGCTACTAGAAGTGGGCCCTGATTGGATCCACCTCGTCATCTCCAGCCTGATTCTGGCCTGCATAATTATACCTGTCCCTGGAAATTTCCACTACATGCATCTGAAGAAGTGGGTCTTTGCCCACAAAAGCTTATGCTCCAACACTTTGGTTAGTCTATAAAGTGCCACAGGACTCCTCGCCGCTCTTTTGAAAGAGGCTTTTACGAAAGATACTTTCGAAAAAGCCCCTTTCAAAAAAGAGCATCTAGACTACAACCAGTACTTTCAAAAAGCAAGCCGCTTTTTCGAAAGAAAGCACGTAGGCAGTCTGGATGCTCTCTTTCGAAAAAGCACAGTTTGCATTACATAGAGCCTTTTTTCAAAAGAGCACTTTTGAAAAAAGGCATTCTTCCTTGTAAAACGAGGTTTTCCATGGTCAAAAAAACTGCCACATTCTTTCGATTTACTTTCGAAAGAACGCAGCAGCAGTCTAGACGCAGGGGAAGTTTTTTCGAAAAAAGGCCACTTTTTTTGAAAAAGCCCTGAAGTCTAGACACACCCTCCAAGACGTGCCCAAAACCACATTGCAAGCTGAGCGGGAATGAGAAATGGGAAATTCTTAGCAGTTAAGACCACACAGTTTGTTAATAACACCGAACCTCCAGTCTCTAATTAGGCGTTTTTGATTTGTTTTTGTTGTGGTGTGTTTATTGAATCATATTCCCGCCCCTAACGACAGAGAATACGTTATGCCACTCAAAGCAGCCAGCTGCAGGGGCCATGCCACACCCCCCAGGGGGAGCTCTCTGTGCACTGCCTGCACGGCAAGCACAGCCCAGGTAATTTCTATTGGCCAGTTTCCAGCCAATGGGAGCTGCAAGACCATGCTGGGGGTGAAAGCAGCATGCAAAGCCCCGCCCCCAAGGGTGCACAGAGAGCACATAGCCCCCAGAGCCAGACACTTTGAATGGTGTGCAGGGGCACAGCAAACAGGAAGCCTGACCAAAGTGAACCACGGGATGGTGGTGGAACAGATCTGGTGGTTTGGCGGGCTGGATCCACCCGCAGACCATATTTTGCTACCCCTAAAGAGAATTAGCATGGAGAAATCTGTGTTAATTCAAGTATTGGTAAAGAGTATTTATCGGTGAGGAAACCCAACAGTAACAATATCTGTCAGCCGCCAGATCCACTGAGAAGAATGAAGGCTATTTGACCTCCTCCAAGTGGCTTTCTTTGCTTCTTCAAATGTCTTTTGTTGTCCTGAAGCAAATGGGAGAGTCCCATCTTCATCTTGGTTGAAGGATTTTCAGATCCTTCCTGAGGTCAAACAAAGATGTAACCTCGTCACTCCCTGTAGAGCTTCCGGTCTCCTGTCTCAGCCCTCAACGTTTCTCCTGGAAGAAATCTTCCGATAGCCTGGTTAGGCGGATTTGATTACATCTCTGCGGGGGTCTCAGAAGAACCTCATATTTCAGGGTCTTGCCTCTGCTGGCGGGAAGACCCACATAAGCTGTCTGGTTTTTTTTCTGTCTCTGGCTCACATTTGCTCCTACCTTTCTGACTCCAAGTTTGCCAGTCTTTCACTGGGCTGGGCTGCAGCTGTGTGGCTCATTCAGATGTCTACGCTGCATTAGCTTGTGGACGTCAGCTTAGTTTTGCAGTTTAGTTGTCAAAGATCAACTAGTGGATCGACCACCTGGCTAAGCTATTACCATTTGAAACCAGTTCAGGGATGACCACAGGAGCCTGGGTAGGTCAAAACTTGCTGGACAGATGATTGGGTCAGTGACAAGAAGTGGTAACAGCTGGCATCACTGACCGCTCATTGTACCACTGTCTATGTCGTGTGGGGGCATAAATGACCATAAAGGGTGGCTGGAAGCTGCATACAAAGGCAAGTGGCTATTCTCATGGATCTTGGCTAGCAACATGAAAAAGCCTTCTCGTGGCAAATAAAGGGCAGTGCTATATTACTAAGTATGGGTAGCCCTGGCAAGAGAGTTGCCCAGAAAGATGTAGTTACAATATGCATAGCTTTGTTAAGCTCTATTGACCGGCCTGTGTGAGAAGAGCGACCCTTAGCAGGAGCACGGTACCCTGCTGATAAATAGCACAGGGCTGATGTTCTAAGCATCTGGGCGCTCACATTCCAGGTTGAACTGGCCTGTTTTCTGACAGGGCAGCTGTGCTGCCAGTCTCTTTAAATATTTAAATGATACCGCTGTGTCAGCTTCAGCCTAAGTCACAGATCCTTGACAGCACCGATGGACTTAATTTTCCACATGGCTGGTGAGGATGCTATCCAAGGCTGGTCATTGCAATGAATGTGAGTGTAGAATTCTGTCCCCGGCAGCAGTTGGTACCCATTTGCACGGGTGTAAATGACTACACAAGATGCAAGTGTAATCCACACACCAAGGCTACGTCTACACTATAGGCTTCTTGCACAAGAACTTTTTGCAGAAGAGATCTTCCTCAAAAAGTTCTTGTGCAAGAGCACATCCACACTGCTGTGTGCTTTTGCGCAAGAGAGAGTCCACGCTGCCATGGACGCTCTTGCACAAGAAAGCTCTGATGGCCATTCACAGAATGGCTATTAGAGGACCTGTGCTTTTTCCGATAGGGGTTTCTTATGCAAGAAACTCCTGTTGTCCGTCCACACATGCCTTTTTGCACAAGAGCTCTTACACAAAAAGGCTTATTCCTTGTAACTTTTGCACAAAAAGCTCTGACGATCTACTGTACTTTTTCTTGTGCAAGAACTCGTGTGTAGTGTGGACGTACTGTGAATTTTTGCACAAAAATGGCCGGTTTTGCACAAAAACTCTGCAGAGTAGACGTAGCCCTCGTGTGGTTCACTGACCAGTGCAGTGACACTTAGACCACTTACAGCAATAGCTGAGTACAAGAGATCTCTATAGCCTAGGCTGAGAGAGGCTTCTATATACAAAGCTCCAGCGGTCCCAGGTTCAAATCTGCCCAGTGGCAGTTACACAAGGTCATGGAAAATCTTAGGGAGCTTGTTGCACTAAACTATATGGACCAAATTTATCCCCGGCACAACTCAGCAGACGTCAGTGAAGTTCCAGCAAAATGCAAGACAATGTAGCACTTTAAAGACTAACAAGATGGTTTATTAGATGATGAGCTTTTGTGGGCCAGACCCACTTCCTCAGATCAAATAGTGGAAGAAAGTAGTCACAACCATATATACCAAAGGATACAATTAAAAAAATGAACAAATATGAAAAGGACAAATCACATTGCAGAACAGGAGGGGGATGCAGGGTGGGGGGAGGAAGGAAGGTAAGTGTCTGTGAATTGATGATATTAGAGGTAGGGAGAGTGGGATGTTTGTGAGTTAATGGTATTAGAGGTGATAATTGGGGAAACTATCTTGGTAATGGGTGAGATAGTTCAAGTGTTTGTTGAGTCCTTTTTGGAAAGTGTCGAATTTTAACATGAATGACAGTTCAGAGGATTCCCTTTCAAGTGCAGATGTAAAAGGTCTTTGAAGCAGAATGTAGGTGGTTAAGTCATTGAGAGAGTGTCCTTTCTGGTTAAAATGGCAAGAAACTGTTTTTTCTTTGTGATCTTGTCTGATATCTGTTTTGTGGGCATTAATCCTTTGGCGAAGTGTCTGAGATGTTTGTCCAATGTACATAGCAGACGGACACTTTCGGCACATGATAGCATAGATTATATTTCTGGATGCGCAGGAATATGTGTTCTTGATCTTATAACTCACTTGGTTAGGTCCAATAATGGTATCAGCAGAATGAATATGTGGACAAAGCTGGCAACGGGGTTTGTTGCAAGGGAAGGTACCAGGGTTGGTATTAGTGTGGTATGTCCTTTGGTGGTTGGTAAGAATCATCTTGAGGTTAGGTGGTTGTCTATAGGAGACTATGGGTCTGTCTCCCAGAGCCTCTTTGAGTATGGTATCCTGTTCCAGTATAGGCTGTAGTTTATTGATAATGTGTTGGACAGGTTTAAGTTGGGGGTTGTAGGTGATGACAAGTGGTGTGGCATGGCTTCCCATGTTTCCAGAGCTGCTTGTCAATTGTGCAACACTGCAGTGCAGTGCATTGGCAAGGCAAAATGTAACTTCTGTATGCCAGAGGAGCCTCTTCCATGGGCAGCTTTACCCTAGCTGGAACTTAAACCATAAATCAGATTGTTTCTCGCACATCACATTGGCACCAACTCAAATGTGCGAAAGCCGTGCGGGTCCGTATTGATGGCTTCTTGTGTTGTCCTTTGCAAGCCGCTTAACTGCACATTCTTACCGTACCCCTGGAGCTGCGGGGAATGGCTTGGCCACACCATTAGCCTTTATTTTCCTTTTCAATGCTGAAGTGTTTCCCTGGTGCCTTTGACCCAAAAGCTCAGTGAATTACTGTGGGCAATGCTGAGTGTGAAATTCGCCCCCTGCCAGAGCATCGCCCCAAAATTTATATCCCGTCAGGGAGAATTTCATCCTTCGGGAGCACATTGTGCCACGGAAAGTTGGGAGCTATTATCAAGAGCGGTGGGTTCCCAGGTTTTCATCATCCCTCCAGTGTCATGACAGAAGTCCTTTTTGTCCTGCGTGTTTGGCTCTTGCGCAAAGAATTCATTTGCTCTTAGCATTCTGACCCTCTGGAATTTAGAACAGTATTGACTTGAGCAGGAAAGCTTTTTCTTCCTGCATGTCAGACATTTTATTGGAAACCTTTCCAGCTGCCCACTTTACCCTCCTGCCTACTCATTTGGCCTGCAAAGGGCTTGTTATTCAGAAAGTGATCTTCCGGCATTTGCATTGTGGGTGGCGGGAATATGTGAGCCTGCAAACATCAAAACACCATTAAACAGCCTGGGTGAAACCTTTGGGAACGGGGAAGAGGAGATTCTAATTGGGTTTAGTGCATGAGTTCCCAAACTGGGGGGCGTGCCCCCCTAGGGAGGCATGAAGAAATTCCAGGGGGGCGCGCTAGGTGACCCAGCCCCTCTCCTCTTCCCGCCCCCCCCCCCCCCCCAAGTTTTGCTGCTATTATTGTTTTTTGGCCCTGGTCAGTTCCTTTTTTTTTCTCCACAAGTTTTGCTGCTATTTGGGGGGAGGAGTGTGAGGGTTTCTCAAAAATCCAAAAGGGGGCGTGAAGCCAAAACGTTTGGGAATCACTGTTAGTGCATCCCTTCATTTTTCTGCCAAAACAACAAGGAGTCCTGTGGCACTTTAGGGTACGTCTAGACTGTGGCGCTATTTCGGGATACCAGAAGTATCCCAAAATAGCAACACCGCATCTTTAAACACGCCCACTATTTCCTGAAATAGCAGGCACGCTGTTCCGGAGTCTTTGCAAACCTCGTTCTACAATGGTTAAGGGATTTGTCGGAATAGTGCCTTACTTTGAAGGCAGCGCCAAATTTCAAAATAAGCACTTTTGACCTAGACTTGGAATAAGCTGTGCAATTTGCGTAGTGCAAATTCCATAGCTTATTCCTACAGAAGGGTGCTGTCTAGATGCATCCTTAGAGACTAACAGATTTATTTAGGAATCAGCTTTCGTGGGTAAAAACCACTTTGTCAGATGCATCTGCCAGCTGGAAATCTGGCTAAGTCTTCAGAACTCTTCCTTGGTTTTGCCGATACAGACTAACACAAGTAGCCCTCTGAGACTTCATTTTTCTGCGAGCTACAGTTGATATGAGTAGTCAGGAAAGGAAATCACGCTCACCTGTGTGAGATGGAGAGCCAGTCAGGTGGCACACCACCACATGCCAAATGCCTGGAATTTTGACCCCAAAAAAGAGAAATGCAGAAGAATTGCTGAACGTTTTGCCCCAGCGTATTTTGCTTCCTCTGCTATGATGTTCTATCTAGTCCTCTGAGAGAATCACCAACACTTGCAGAAAGTCAGGGTGCACTGACAGGGGACACACTGGAGCAAAGGTCTCTGAAGACTTAGCCTGATTGCCCCCCGGCAACCCCCAGGGAAGATATACTGCTGAGGCAACTGCCAGGGCTGGATTAAGGGGGTGCTAGCCGGGCAGCTGCCTGGGGCACGAACCTATGCGGGGGGCACCTGATGGCAGCTGTAAGGGGCGCCGCGCACCCGATTGCAGCTGTAAGGTGCACAGCATGCCGGGGGGCAGGACTGCGCATCCTCCCTGCACCCGGGGGCAGAGCCGCGAATGCATCACGCGCCCGCTGCCCGGGGCGCAGGAATGGCTCAAGCCGGCCCTGTCCCCGCTCTAAGACTGTGGTCAGGATGCTCTTCCTTCCATGCCTAGACAGAGCTGGTGACTTGTGCAGAGAATCGTGATGTCATCACATGGGGAAAAGTGGGGTCCTGTCCTTGCCCCGTCACTCCCTCCTCCTGCACCTCCTCATGTATCCATGCACTGTCAGACACAATCACACCGACTCCCCTTACAGCCTGGGGGCATTGTGTGTGTCAGATGCCAAAGACGGAGCAAGTCTAAGGTGCTGCTCCACCCTTCACCCCTAGTATGGAATGAACCCAACCTATGCCCACTGCTCGAATTACACAGCAATCTTGGTAAGCGAATTGTACCCCTCTCGGCTGAGCTCAGGATCTTTGGGAGCAACGGGTACGTCCGGGAAAGACCACGTGAGTTTGGGGCAAAGAGAATTCACTAGAAACACTTGTGCTGACTCCTGTGTTCCAGGGCCCAGATTTTGGCTACGTGACCAGGGAGCCTCTGTTCGAGGTCGTCACCAGTCTCGACTCCTTCGGCAACCTGGAAGTCAGCCCTCCGGTGACTGTCAACGGGAAGGCGTATCCCCTGGGGAGGATCCTCATTGGAAGCAGCTTCCCCACGTAAGAGAAAGTTAGGAAGCCGGGGTGTTTCACAGCAATTGGGGCCATAAGAATACCCCAGTAGAGTTCTCTGCTCCACCTGCCTTCAGGTATAGAGCGTGTGGGTGTGTCTGTAAACAAATGGAGTCTGGCCTAGCCATCCTAGATCTGTCTTGCAGCTTGAACTGTGGTTGGTGGCACTTCAACAACAGATCTGGGGGACTGGTTTGGCCCGTTGTAACTTTCCATCGTTGGCATGTTTTAAACCAAGAACGGAAGTTTGGCTTAAATATCTGCTCTCGTTCAAACACACATTCATTCAGAGAAGTCCTACAACCTGTTCTACACAGCTCACGCTGATGATCACAATGGTCCAGTCTGGTCCTTGTTATCTATAACTCTGCGAAGGGGTAGTTGCAAAATCCAATTCGCAATTTGGGTTCAAATCGTCTCTCCCAATCCCCTCCAAAGATCAGCCATGTTTGGACTCCTCTGTAGTCATCAGTTATGAGTGACCACAGTTTAGAAAGGTCACAGGCTGACTTCTCTAAGTTGTGTTGGCTAGGGCAGTAATTAATTACCAAAAGTTTGCCATGACATTTTATCAGCATCGCCTTGGGGATGGATGTGTTAGGTGAGACCTGGGCTAGGACTGTCTTTCTGCACCAAGTGTATTTCATCCTCGTGAACATATTTATGGGTGTCTTTAGAACCTGAGGCCTAGTCCAGCACAATCGCCGGCCCTGAGGCCTAGTCTGCACCCTGAGGGGATCAGGTAGGGGGGTCCGGGCCCTCCCTCTCCACCGGACCCCAACCCAGGGCCCTATTAGTGGTGGGTGGTTCCCACCACCGGCTCGGCGGGGAGTTCTCCCTGAAATGCGCCGAGCCCACTGGGGGGGTCCCTGCCCCTTGCCCTGGGTTGCTTCCTACCCCAGCCCTGTGGCCAACGGAGACTCCACCTGGCGAAGCTGGGCTGGTGGCGGTGGCGGCGGCAGCAATGTTGGCAAGTCCCGTGTCTGGAGCAGCAGCGAAAGGGTTGTCCACCGCAGCGGGGCGGGTGGCCCCCGGAGTCGGCGTTGCGGGCGTGCTCGACCCGGAGACGGTAGCAGCAACGGCGGCGGGCCCAACGGTTCTGGTTCTAGCAGCAGGTCCGGCTGTGGCTCTGGGGTTCGGGCTGGAGCTCCTTCCTCCCCGGAGGTCAGCCCCAACTGAGCATCCCAACAGCCTTTTATACTGGGGCTGCACTGCGAGCATGCCCAACAGGGCTGTGGGGGAGGGGCACATTCTACCCAATAGACGGGCTCTCCGCCCCCCTGTTCAGTGCGGGGCAGGCTAGCCCCGTCACAGGGTGCAACAATCTTTTCTTCAATTCATCGTCATCCTCTCTGGGTCTCAGCTCTGAAATAGATGTTCTGGTTTTCTCCTTTGGCCAATTAACCACTAGATCGGCTGGGAGGAGGATGACCAAGGTGGTGAGAGACTTCCTCTATGCTCAGCAAGTCCAGTCGCCTGTGGAGCTCTACTCTGATTGGCTGACCGTGGGCCACGTGGATGAATTTGTGACCTTCGTGCCCCTCCCTGACAAAAAGGTGACTTGCCCAGGTGTCAGTTTTACAGGTGAAAGGAACAGGCTTCCAGGCCCTGCTGAGTTTTTGATGGGAATGACCAAGCTCTTTGGACATAATATTTGCCCTGCCTTTGAAAAATAAAACTGAAATGTAAAAGAGTCTAGGGGAGAACACAGCCGATGGACCTAGTGGCATGGGATGGTATTTTCGAAAGCACCTACAGGAGTTCAGATAGAGTTGAATGTCTAAGGCAGTGTTTCTTAAACGTTTTAAGACAGAGGAACACCAGACAATATTTTTTTTTTATGAGCAACACCAGGGACTTTCTGTTGAGCAAAAAAAGAGGCTGGGGAAAAGTTATTGAGGAAAAAAAAAAGGAGTGTCAGGGGGGAAGTTATTGAAGGGGAAAAAAAGTCGCCTGTTCCTTTAAGAGTGGCCATTTTGAACTCTGTTGTTCTCTGCAGCACACCTCCAACTGCCTCGCGGCACACCGGTGTGCCACGGAGCACAGTTTAAGAAACACTGGTCTAAGGCCATGCCTGCATTACAGAGCCTATGTTCATACTGGTAGGCTGTCGGAGAGAGGCACTGTAAGCCATCAGTAAGAGTTCTGTCAGCATAGCTACATCAAGTCCCCAGATAGGGTTGCCAGGTATTGAACTGGACAGCCTGCTATTTGCACCTTCCATCCGTTAAAAAAATTCAGAAAATACTGGACATCTAAAATGGCATCTAAAACAACTGCATTTTGGCCCTGGTCCACTTTTTTTTTTTTTTTTTTTTTTTTTTTTGTGCTCAACAACATTTCCTGCAGCTTTTTTTTTTTTTTCTCAGCAGAATTTTTTCCTGGCATTTTTTTTGTGGGGGGGTTCGGTATTCCTTGTGAAACCATCTGGCAACCCTATCCCCAGATGACATTAGCTTTGCCAACAGTAGCACTCTCCTCTCGGCATAGTCACAACTCCCCTGGGGTGTTGCCGGCATATAGATCGGCTAGGAGGTGTGATTTCCCCTCCCCCCCAGTCCAAGCCAACAGAACTGTGCTGGCACAACTTTGTCATATAGACGAGGCCTTTGTCCGCGAAGTTCCCTTGATCCTCCCTGCTTTTGTTCTGTCTGTGAGGTTCTTCAATAGCCTAGTCATATCAGACGCAAAGCCTACTCGTTTCTGAATGAACGAGAGAGGTCTAAAATGCGGGAGACAGAAAACAGCGCTCAGGAAGTTTAAAGGGGCATAGGGTTAATGCAGCATTTCGTGTGGACAAGCTGGTTTGAGCTGGTGTGGTAGCTGGTCAGCACCTTTCAGGATGCTCACAAGGAGACTTCGCTCCAGGAAGAGAACACTGGGACAACAGGGTCATAAGATGAACTTAGATCTTTGACCTACCCCCAAACAAATCAGACCAAAAATAAATGACCAGAAATACTTGAATCTGGAAAAGTATGAAATGATTCTGCATGTGACATGTGTGGGCACCAGTGGAGCACGTTAACCGAACTTCCCTGGCTGTAGCCATTATAATGGACAATTCAGTCCTCTTTGCCACTGCTGCTAGGCAAAACCTTCTTGCGCAGGCTCAGTACGTGTTTTGACGGAAGCAGCACGGTGGCTGTAAGAAGATCCAGCACAGCTGGTCTTTACAAATTACTCTCGCAAGCTTTGTAACTGGTGTGAGCGATTGCACGGACATGGAAGCACGTGTATAAGGTTCGCTGAAAGGCTCCAGGTGCTTCATAGCTTGGGAGGATCCAAGAAACTGCACCAACTAGTTGTGAGTTTCCAAATCTTGATGTGGTACTATAGGGAGAGCCCAAGGGAGAGGACAGTATAGGGTGTTAGAGTAACCTGGGCTCTTCCTGTTAGGTGACGTCTCCACTTGCCACGCCAGAGATTGATCTTCTGGCATTTGATTTAGCAGGTCTAGTAAAGACCTGCTAAATCAAACACTGAGGGCACTCCCAGTTGGCTGGTACTCTTCACAGTCGCAAGGAGTAAGGGACGTCGACGGGAGCATTTGCCCACTGTGAAGATGGCACCATGCTCAACTTAAGGTTATTTATATAGCTGGAGTTGTGTACCTTAAACCAACCTTCCCGGTCTAGTTTAGGACCTGGCTTTAGTTTCCTTTGCTCCTAGTAGCAGTCATTGACCAGAAGAAGTTTGTGTTTGGTGTAATGGACCCAAAGTGTTTTTGCTGCTGAGTTGTTAAATTATTATGGCTGCTCCTGATTATCATTTAATGCTTTTCTCTCTTTGACTCCCTTACTCCTCGCCTTTCTCCCAGCAATTCCGAATGCTCATGGCCAGTACATCGGCCTGCTACAAGCTCTTCCGAGACAAGCAGAAGGAGGGCCATGGAGAAGCCACCATGTTCAAAGGTACATTACTACATATCTGCTTCCTGGCAAAAAGAGGCCATCAGTAATGGAAGGCAATATGGCCTAGTGGGGAGAGCAAAGCTAGTGTTGAGAGACCTGAGTTCCATTCTCTGCCATTCTACTGTTTCATTGTGTGGCCCAGTCAGTTAGCTGCTTAGTGCCTCAGTTTCCCCAGCTGTAAAATGTGGCTAAAGGCACCGTCCCTCAGTGCAAGTTGTGGAGCCATATAACATGGCACTCCCCCAGACTCCCAGAATTGAAACATTGTGTCAGCAGATATGCCTTTCTGTCCCTGAAATAATTACTTATCACTGGACATTCTGTCTGAAGCGTTCCAATGTATTTTTCCCCTGCAGATGCATCTTATTTAATGTATTTATTTTCATTGCACTTCTGGACAAGCCAAAGAAGGGATTAGAGCTCGTTTACAGAGAAGGGGATTTGCAAAATGTTGATCTGGTGCATGGAATTTACTTGTATTTGAGTCTGATATATATCCAAAGTACCCCAGATGGGGGGAATTGATTATGTCTCCAAAAGGGCCATCTAAAGTGCTGAGGGAGGAGAGGGAGTGGGGGTTACCAAAGAGAAGATAGGGTTTGACACATTGGGGGAGGCCATTTTCTCCATCAAATCAGATATCCTGCCTTCAGGATGCATCAGTGGGAAAAGCCCACAATGCACCTGGCTAACTGATCAGTGATCTCCGAAGAGGAGGAGGACAGAAATTCTTCCCTAAGCCCAGCAGTGATTGTCTTACACTGGAAGAACGAAGCTGATGTATTTTTATTGTCAGCAACCATGATGGTTGTTAATGATCATAAATTATCCAGATTCCTGGATTTGCCTGTCTCTAATCCTCGCGACAGCCAATCCCACAAGATGACCTCCTGCTGAGGGTGCAATTTGCAAATGTCCCACGCAAGCCCTATTTTGAGATGTTGACTGAGACTTGAGCGATGCCTCTGCTCTGAGTTGACCCTCAGCCTAGTGATGAATTTTCCCCTGGATGAAATGCTAGTAAGTCTCTGGCTTGCTGCATCACATGGAGGACCTCAGACCTGCTAATACCGTCCTGGAAACTTGGTCCAGATTTTGCAGATTTTTTTACTCCAGCAGCTTTTCTCCCTTATTGGGCCCAAAGCGCCTTGATTTATTTTGTGTTGGCTCTGCCAGGGACTTAATCTCTGGTTTAAAATGAGGGAGATTACCAAGATGGTGCAGCTGTTGAATAATAAAGTGTCCATGAGCAATAAAGGCATTCGCTGGCTCATAGCACAAAAAGCAGCACTGGCAGTTTGGCCTGAGTACTTGGCTTGGGCACCTTCTAGTTATGAGTGGGATGAAATACACCCTCACGCCAGGGGCAAGGGCACCCCTTATGCTCTTCCGCCCATCTCTGATGGAGGCGTAGGTACTGATCGGATTCTCATCACCATAGTAACTGACAGCTTCATCCCCACAACACCCATGTGACGGAGAGAAATATCGTTAGCCACACGAGGCCCAGAGAGATGAAGGGCAACGTTCAGAGGAGGAGCACAGCTTTTCCATACCTCAGGCTTGAGGACTGTTGGGGAAATCTCACTCCCCTGGGGTACAGAGCCCCCAGAAGGGTCCGAGGCTGGAGGTCAAAGCAGTGAGGCAGGAGAGAAATCTAGAAGGAAAACTTTATTATGCATGCATGCAGGCTGACAGCTACCAGAGTGAGAGCAGCAGCAGCCCTGAGACAGGTACAGGGATCCTTTATATAGTATGCTCAGACAGTTTAGTTGTTGATTGTTTTCTTTAACATATCAAAGTCTCAGCAGAAGTACTCTGAGAGGTTTCTAGAAGTGCTAGAAGTAAGTTTTACAGAACAAAGGCACATGAGAACTTGAGTGAGGAGTCTACAAGGCAAACTGTGACAAAGATAAGAGTTTTACATGGCAATTTGTGACAGACTAGGAGTCTCCATGAACTTGAGATAGGAGGCATTGTAAGGGTCTTGATTAGAGTTAAGATGATTTCTCTCTGTTACAGGGAAAGAGGCCTGAAAAACTTTCAACCCTTACAGCAGTTTTCTTTTAGGGTGTGTCTAGACTACATGCCTCTGTCGTCAGAGGCATGTAGATTAGACACATAGGCAAAGGCAAATGAAGCCGCGATTTAAATGATTGCGGCTTCATTTAAATTTACATGGCTGCCGCGCTGAGCCGACAAACAGCTGATCAGCTGTTTGTCCGCTCAGCGCGCTAGTCTGGACGCTCCCCTGCCGACATCAAAGCCCTTTGTTGGCAGCTCCGTTATTCCTCGTGGGATGAGGTTTACCGGGGCTGCCGACAAAGGGCTTTGATGTCGGCAGGGGAGCGTCCAGACTAGCACGCTGAGCGGACAAACAGCTGATCAGCTGTTTGTCGGCTCAGCGCGGCAGCCATGTAAATTTAAATGAAGCCGCGATCATTTAAATCGCGGCTTCATTTGCCTTTGCCTATGTGTCTAATCTACATGCCTCTGACGACAGAGGCATGTAGTCTAGACACACCCTTAGAGAGTTTTGATTTCCTGCACAGTCCCCCCTTAGACACAATTGGAGTTATTTGATTTTTCTCCCACAGGACACAGCCCTGCTCATGTGATTTTTCAGTCGTTGAGTTGGGCCCCCACTGAAGTTTGCAGGAACCTTGGGCGCTCAGCACCCTTGCAAATCAGATGCAGAGCATCACCAGCCGGGCACCCAAAATCACAGGCCATATTTGGGAACTTTGGCCTTGTGGATTATCTACTTGGGGAGAAAGGCTAGAGCAGCCAGCCGGCACTAACTCCCATGTGAGCACTTTGGAAGTGTGTTACGTTAACCTGCACAAAGACACGCTTAGCACAAAGTGCATCCACGCAAGGAGGTAATCCAGAGCAGCTAATGCACATTAAAGTCACACCCTATCTGACTCCCCTCTCACTTCCCAAGTAGACGAACCCTTGGTGACTTGGGAACAGAGTAGGAGGGTGACAGAACTGGACTCTCCCAATCTCCTGAGCTGCTCGGCAGCGGAAAGGCTGGCTCCTGGGTGACTGTGGAAATTGCAGCGGAGTTGTTCTGTTGACTTCAGGATCAGGGCATGTGTCTTTTACAATTATTCATGGACCTGATGCAGATTCCGAGTTCAGGGTCTTCTGATCCAAGGGCTTGGTTTGACTCATTCTTTTCATAATTTTAAATACCTTGATCAAGGCTCCTGGAACCTAGAACTGGACATTCTATCACAGGCTGCTTACTTTGGCTGCCATTTCATTCATCTGATGGGTGATTTTGTTTCTCTGGGTAGGTTATTCTGGGACGGACACAAAACGGGTCACCATTAACAAGGTCCTGTCCAATGAGGTCATGGTGCAGGAGAACCAGTACGTACAGGTAAATAGCTACCCAGGGCTGAGCATGGGGTGTGGCATGTGTAGGCCAGTGCACCCCAAACAGCACAGAGCTGCTGCTGAGGGCAAGGGGAAAAAAGGGAGGTGGTGTTGTCCCGGTGAGCAAATACGTTTTTGCGAAGGCAGCGTTTTCATTCCCTAGGTCAGTGTTTCCCAAATGGTATTCCGTGGAACTAAGGGTTCCGTGAGAAAATTCTATTACAACAACATTTTATGATTTTTAAAAAAAAATGAATATTTAAGCATTTATGAATTTTATTGAAAACCATTTTCATGTGTGTTTGCCACGATATGTGTCCCTGTGTAAGGCCGGCTTAGTCAGAGAGGGGGGACGATGATGTCACTACTTAGCGCTGTGCGCACAGCCGGTCAGTGATGCGATCGCCTGTGATATCCAACCGTCAATCCCCGTCCTCACTCTCAGGCAGCGTGGATCCCGTGGGTGACTGAATACGAATAGACTAGTGCCGCGTCGGACAAAGTCGACGTTTCAGCTATCAAACCAGTTGCTTGTATGGGAGTTACTTCAGTATAGTTGTGTGATTTCTTGTATTTAAAAATGTAACCGTGACAAATATAAATTGATTATGATCCATTAATCTACGTAGCCACAATACATAACAATAATACTTATGTCATGACCTTGTTTTATTATTATCCTTATTTATTTGTGGTCTACTTTTTCAGCTCCATAGATAAGACTGGGTATGTCTACACTACCACCCTAGTTCGAACGAGGTGTACAGATAGTTCGGAATGGCTTGCTAGTTCGAACTATCTAGCCCGTGCCGCATGTAGCCACGTGGGGTTCGAACAAGCCGGCATTTAAAAATGGCGCCGGCCGGCTTATGCAAATGAAGCCCGGGAAATTCAAATCCCGGGCTTCATTTGCAAGTGCGGTATGCCTACATTACCACCCTAGTTCGAACTAGCGGGGTAGTGTAGACATACCCACTGTTATTAGGGGGTCTGCAAAATTCTTTTGAGTTTAAAAGGGTTCAGAGGCCAAATACAATTGGGAAACACTGCCCTAATGAGAGCACTGAGGGACGGAACCCTTCCTATTGTATGGACTCTGGAGGGCGGTTCCCACGCCAGGTGAAACGGAATGTTCTACAAAAGACAGGAGATCAGAATGGATGAGTGATTGATTCAAAAGCATGGACCATTAGGACCACTAGTCTGACCCCCTGTATATACACAGGTCAAAGAGCTTCCCCAATGTATTTCCTAGAGCAGATGTTTTAGAGCAGTGGTCACCAACCAGTCGATCGGGATCTACCGGTAGATCTTGGAGCCTCTGACAGGTGATCCTGACAGGTTTGGCCAAGAGGCTGTCAAGGGCTGGCTCTTCAGCTGCCCCTTCCCCCCACTGCTGCACATCTCCTGCCCTTTGCCTTGGAACTGCCCCTCCCCGCGAGCCTCCTGCTTGCTGTGCAGGCCGGGGGAGGGAGAGGAGGGAGCACTGATGACAGGGTGCCCCCTCCCTCCCTGTATTCTGTCTCCACAGAATGGGGGGGGGGGCACAATGGAGCTTGGAGGAAGTTTTCTGGCTTCTTTTGGGAGTGATGCAGGGCCAGGGCAGGGGTGAGTCTGTCTTAGCCCCACTGCACCACCACCCAGGAGCCTCCAGCAGTGTCAGCTCCAAACCCCTGCCCTAGTCATGAACGCCCTCCTGCACCCCAAGGCCCTGCCTCAGCCCTGAGCCCCCTGGACCCAAACCTAGGGTTGCCAGGTGTCCAATATTCACCTGGACAGTCCGGTATTTGCGGGCTCTGTCTGGTAAAAAAAAAAAAAAAAACAAGAAATACCGGATACGTGAAATGTCCAGTATTTCCTGTTTCCCAAGGATGGAAGCCCACTGGGGACAATTTTCCCCTGCCGTGTCTGGCAGGGGCAGGGGAGTGAGGAGCGCGGCAGAGGCATAGCAAAGGGAGGTGGAAGGGGGCACTTGTCGGGCACCACACTAGAGGAGCGCTGGGCTGGGGTGGGAGCTCTGGCCCACATGACCAGGAGAGACCCGGACGCTGGCCACATGATGCCTCCCTAAATATCAGCCGTGGCCAACCCAAAAGTGCGGCTCATGAAGCCGCTTCTGCTTCCCTGTGCATACCGGGTCAGAGCTGTGGGGTTTTAAAAATGGCGCCCAAGATGGCAGCCGTCTTAAAGAGCCTCCTCCTTTTAAAAAAATAAGAATAATTCTTTCGGTTTTGCTCGACAGCTTTGGTCTCCCCCTTTTTTCTTTTCCTCAACAGAATTTTTTCCCTGTGTTTTTTTTTTGGGGGGGGGGGTATTTTTTGTTAAACCATCTAGCAACCTTACCCAAACTCCTTTACAGAGCCTATACCCTGAACCTCCTCCTGTACCCCAACTCCCTGCTCCAAGCTCAGCTCAGAGCCCTGCTATCACTCCAAATCCCTTAATTCCGTGTTTCTCAAACTGTGGGTCCCGACCCTCCAGGGAGTCGTGTGCATCTTAGAGGGGGGTTGTGGTATCACACAGTTTGAGAACTCCTGCCTTAACCCAAGACCAGAGCCTGTGTCCCAACCCTCTGTCCCTCCCTAGGGAAAAGGAGAGAGAAAGGGGGAGGGAGGACTGAGTGAGCAGGGCCTCAGAGAAGAGGCATGAAGGAGGCGGATTAGGGTATCTGGATCTGAGGTAGAATCTGGATTGCACTTACGTTCAAAAAGTGATCTTGTACTTTAGAAGGTTGGAGACCCCTGGCTTAGAAGAACATCCAATCTTGCTTTGAAAATTGTGAGTGACACAGGATCTATCATGACCCTGGAAAACTTGTTCTTGCCATTAAAAATGTAAACCTTAGCTCCTGTCTGAGCTGTCTAGCTTCAATTCCCAGCCAGTGGATCAGGTTATATCTTTTTCCGCTAATTAGAGAACCCGTTCTTAAATATTTGTTGCCCATTTAAGTACCCACATAGCTCATGTCACGCCTTAACCTTCTCTTTGTCAAGCTAAATTAATCGAGCTCCTTTCAGTCTACCACTACAAGGCATCTTTTCCGATCCTTTACTCATTCTCGGGGCTCTGCTCTGATATAATTATCCCTTCTGGCCTCAAATGCCAGGAATCAACAGTGGGACAAGGGAGTAGAATCAGTAAATCTTCAGGTCTCTAAGGGCAGTGATGAGCAACCACATGCGGTCCACTAGGGATTCACCTGCAGCCCGTGGACCCTCTGGCTGCTCCCCTCCCCCCCGCACCTCTTGCACACCAGCACACCGGAGCCCCGCACTTCCTGCTCCTCCCACCTCCCTCCCAATACTTTTGGAGGAGCCGCAAATGGCTTGATTTTCGCTCCATCCCCGCTCCTCCCTCTCCCAGAGCTGGAACATCACAAATCAGCTGTTTGCAGCATTCCAACTCCGGGAGGCAAGGTGAGCAATGGGAACCGAACCCAGAAGTACTGGGAGGTAAGGGGAGGAGCGGAAGAGTGCAGGGCTCCAGTGCCCTGGTGCACGAGAGGCGCGTGGTAGAAATGGGGAGAGAGGAAATCATGGGGTGGAACCCCAGTGGGCCCGCCCACCTTCCTGGTTGCCCATCTCTCTCCAAGAGGGACCTGGACAATACGTTTCCAGGCTCTCTCAGGGGCCTCCCTCCCTGCTTCGGAGTCGAGGATGAAGATAAGTCTGGTGATCCTGTGTGCCAGCTGCCTGAACATTTTCACATTAGCCTCATTGTTTGCATTGCTAATGCAACTGCAACTTACTCATGCGAGGGAAGCAAGCAGATTTCAGGAGGAGCCAGGATTACCTGGTTATCAGAATTACAGATCTAGCAGGGATCTCGAGTGGTCACCTAGTCCAGTGTTTCTCAACTTTTTTTTTTTTTATAAAGTACCCCCTTTAAAAAAAATTATAAGTACCCCCAGTACCTAAAATTTTCAGACACGCACAATTTTTTCTACCACTGCAACACGTTTGTTTAAACAACTTAATTGTAGCCAGACGGGCGATGAGATTTTTGGGTGTAAAAAGTACAAAAATAATAAAGCGCTGTAAAGCTTCAAACAAAAATTCAGTTTTCTCCAAATTTCAGTTTTGTACTCGTACCACTGACCTAGTCCATCCCTCTGTGCTGAGGCAGGACCAAGTACAGCTAGACTATCCCATGACATGTTTACCCTCCTGTCCAGCGCTGCATTGACTGGAACCGAGACATCCTCAAGAAGGAGCTGGGGCTGACAGACAAAGACATCATCGACCTCCCTGCGCTCTTCAAGATCGACAAGCTGGGCAAAGCTATGGCCTATTTCCCCAACATGGTGAGGCCCATCCCCTGAGACTGGTTGGTGTGGTGCCCTACCCATTAGGTTTCAATGGGAATACGGTGCCTGTCATGATCGTAGTAGGCACATAGACCATGAACATTCAACGATACAGGCAAAATGTCCACCGTCAACACCGAAATGAACCACTAAACCCTAAGGCTACGTCTACACTGGCATGATTTTCCGGAAATGCTTTTAACGGAAAAGTTTTCCGTTAAAAGCATTTTCGGAAAAGCGCGTCTAGATTGGCAGGACGCTTTTCCGGAAAACACTTTTTGCGGAAAAGTGTCCATGGCCAATGTAGATGCGCTTTTCTGCAAAAAAGCCCCGATCGTCATTTTCGCGATCGGGGCTTTTTTGTGGAAAACACTACTGTGCTGTCTACAGTGGCCCTTTTCTGGAACAGTTTTCCGGAAAAAGACTTTTGCCCGAATGGGAGCAGCATAATTTTTCCAGATTTTCCGGAAATTCAAGCGGCCAGTGTAGACAGCTGGCAAGTTTTTCCGGAAAAGCGGCTGATTTTCCGGAAAAACTTGCCAGTGTAGACACAGCCCAAATGTCTCTGCTCCTGAGAATTAAGTTTAGGGTTGATGTTTCTGGGTGACCAATTTGGGACTCGGTGGATCTGATTTTCAGAGCTGCTAAGCAACTGCATCTCCACTGATTTCCTGAGGAGTCACAGATGCTCAGCCATTCTGCAAATGGGGCCCCAAGCTGTGTTCCCTGTAAGCTGAGCACTTAGATGGCTACCCAGGAGAGATTCAAATGCCACCCAGCTGATTAGCAGAGCGCCCAGAGCCAGCAGCATGTGTTTTTGCTGGTGGTGCACATGTTCACATGCCTCAGTGCACATAACAAAATTTATTCCACACATGGATAGAAAACTTTGGCCCCGAGGTGTCTCCTACGGGACACCCAAAATATAGTGATTTTTTTAAAAATTAGGCCTAAATAAATGGACTGTCCTGGCACCTCACCCACAATCTCAGCAAACATCGGGTTTTGCAGCCCAAGGAAAGGGAAGCAAATCCCAGCGTTCAGAGCCTGCAGTTAAGAACACTTTGCTTTAAACACTCAGATGTTCAAACTGTGGATGTGAATGGCTAGTCAACTATCAAAGCAAATGCTTATCGAATAGTTGACAGGCTAGTCGACTAGTCGCTTCCCACCCCCCTTACGGCCACTATTAGAAAGAGGCAGCAAGGGGAGGCGAAAGGAGGGGGTACTTAAAAGTGTCAGTGCCACGTGCAGCCTGGGGCCAGACCCTGGGCTCCACACAGTGCTGCCACTTTGAAACGCCACATGCAGCCTAGGGCCGGCTGGGGTGTCCCCAGGCTGCACGCGGCATTTCAAAGCGGCAGCACCACATGGAGCCTGGGATCAGGAGCGGAGTCCCCAGCTGACCACGGGCTCCACGTGGCGCTTTCGCCTTTGAAGTGTAGCACAACCCTAGGGCTGTTGCTACTCTTCAGAGGCGGAGGCGCCCTGTCGACTAATCGACTCTTTGATTAGTCAATTACTCGATATTTAACATCCCTAGTTCAAAGCCAACTTGGGTAGCTCAGTTGAGCCATGGTCAGGGTGAAGCGCAAAGGAAGGGACAGAATAAAAGTTACAGCATCTGTGGGATAAAGAGCCGTTGTTGTGCCAGATCAGTGGCTCTCAACGTGTGGTCAGCAGACCACTAGCAGTCCACGACCATCTTGCAGGTGGGCTGCAGGTTCAGGACTCCCCCCCACCACAGTGGGGAGCCTGCATTGGCGCTCCAGCCCTGCCCCCCTGCAGGGTTGGAGCACCAGTGCCAGCTTCCTGCTTGGGGGAGGGTGGAAGCCTTCAGCCTCACAGGCCAGACCCGGCTCACAAGGGGCGGAAGCAGCTCCATGTGCTGCCACTGCCGCTTCCTCTTCCGCTACCTTTGTGGCTGGAGGAATGGCAGTGCAGGGAACCACTCACCGGAAGCTTTTTCCTGCTGCTTCCATTGGCTGGAATCCCGGCCAATGGGAGCAGCAAGGGGCGGTGCCTGGAGGTAGCAAGGGGCACAAAACCAGCTAAGTACCCCCATCCCCATCACATACACCTTTCCCACTGAGACTCTCCATCCCAACCCGCTCCTGCACCCTACCTCTGACCCAAACCTCACACCCCCGTTCCCTTCTGCACCCATTTTGTCATCATGGGTGGTTGGCTGGTGGTCTGTGGAAAGGTTTGCATTGAAGGGGGTGGGCTGCGGGCCAAAATCTTTGAGAACTATTGTGCTAGACCGATATCTGGTGGGGGATTTGCTGATGAAATTGATGAAGAAGTCCATCCATCCCTTTGTTGAAACCAAAATTGTTTGTGGGAATGTATCCATTTCGGCCACCCTTCCACTAGAACATGCTTCTCACGTGCAGAATGGAATTTCTGGTCCACACCTGAGCAAGCAGAATAGCCAGCAGGTTAGAACGGGGACTTCTCCCACAAGTGCCTTCACTATCAGGCTAGTCTGGTCGCTCCCATTTTTTTGCAAAACGCTTCCAAAAGTCACCGCTTCATCCTGATGCTGAACAGGAAAAAACGTAAAATCGTAAGAATGGTCACAGTAGGATCCCCATTTCCCACCCACCTCCCATTGGCCCCTTGAATTGCAGCCAGAGGCCAATTAGAAGCAATGCAGGCTCCAAAGCACGTGAGTAATGTGCTGCGTGGGGGTTTGTTCTGACCCGCAGTTTACCAGGGAAGCCACTGAGGGACACAAGATGTCGGAGCCACCTTTGGGTCCTATCTCGGCCACTAGCCTTTTTTATTCTGTATGTTAAGGTGATGTTTAAGCCAACACACACTCAGTACAGGCAGTCCCCGGGTTACATGGATCCGACTTACATCAGATCCCTACTTACAAACGGGGTGAGGCAACCCCGCACTAGCTGCTTCCCCCCAGCAGACCAGGGAGACGCGAAGCTAGCGCCCCCCTCCCCCAGCAGACCAGGGAGACGCGAAGCTAGCGCCCTCCTCCCAGAAGACCAGGGAGACGCGAAGCTAGCGCCCCCCCCCAGCAGACCAGGGAGACGCGGAGCGGCTTTTCTCAGCACACACCTCGGCTTGAGAATAAAGGACTGAGGGAAGTGAGGTGTGGGAGAATAAAACTGAGCTCTGGAGAAATGTTTGGCTAGAGTTTCCCCTACAATATGTACCAGTTCCGACTTACATACAAATTCAACTTAAGAACAAACCTACAGTCCCTATCTTGTACGTAACCCGGGGACTGCCTGTACTCCGCTCGTTGGCTTCCCTGAAATGCAATAACCTGGGATCTCCTCCCTCACTGCGCAGGTGAACATGATTGTCCTCTCCCGAGACCTGGGAATCCCGAAGCCATTCGGGCCGGTCATCGATGGAGACTGCTGCTTGGAAGTCCACGTCCGCTCTCTGCTCGAGCCCCTCGGGCTGATGTGCAGCTTCATTGACGACATTTCCTCCTACCATAAGATGCTGGGGGAGGTCCATTGTGGCACCAATGTCCATCGCAAGCCCTTCTCCTTCAAGTGGTGGCACGTGGACCCCTAGCCCCCTGCGGGTGGAGAGTCCTGCACTCGGAGCTCCCTTGCAGGTTCCGTTTTTTGTGGGTTGGCTGCTTGCTTGAGGTTGGTCAAATGACTCTCTAGAACTTGGGTACGGAGTCTCAGTGCCGTGCTTTGGCAGCCCTGTGTGTGATGTGTTTCGCCCATTAGGGGGAAAGTCTTCCAGCCAAGTGCCATTCTAGTTTGCATGCTGCAGGTCCCAGCCCAGTCCATCCTGGGCTTTCTCAAGCCTTTGGAGGTCATGGCAGCTGGAGGTTGAACTGGTCAGGGGCATTATACCATAGAGACCATGGTAACAAAAGCCATCTGGTGGCAGTGATTTGTGATCATGATAATAAAGTGGAAAACGCGTGGAAATCTGCTGGACTTCTCTTTAAGCAAGCACACCCTTGCGGCACTCATTCTCTGCATTGCACGGTTCTCCATGTGCGTTCTTCATGAGAGGCAGCAGCCAAGACTTCAGCCGCCGACAGGTGCGAGTTCTGATCTGCCTGGTACATTTCACAGCACACAAACCGAGACGTCCGGCACAAACATACAATGCTCCTGCTGGAAGGTTGCAATGTAACACAACTGCATTTCTGAGAAATCAGCATAACACACAAGAACGCACAAGGCTGAGACAGACAAAGCCGGATGCTCCCTAAAGCAGCAAGGCACAACTCACCCCACCTTGCTGGCTGGAGAATGGCTGCCATTAGACACACCTCACATAGTTCCCTATGGAACCCTCTAGCACAGTGTTTCTCAACCTTTTTATATAAAGTACCCCTTTTTCAAAAAAAAAAAAGTTTAAGTATAAATTATAATTATAAGTGCCCCCCATGCCTACAGTTTTCAGACACACAATCTTTTTTCTACCATTGCAACACATTTGTTTAAACATCTTAATCGTAGCTGGGCAGGCAATGACATTTTTGGGGTGTAAACAGTACAAAAATAACAAAGAGCTGTAAAACTTCAAAAAAATGCAGTTTTCTCCAAATTTCTGTCGTGTTGACGTACCCCCCCAGACTTCTCTCGAGTACCCCTAAGGGAACTCGTACCATTGGTTGAGAAACACTGCACTAGCAAGCAGGTCTAGGACCCTCGCCTTCTCTCTTAAAGTGATACCTTGCAATTCCAACGCAGTCCACAATACACCACGTGGCTTCCATCATTTTCCTTGAGAGATTCCTCCATAGATCCCGTTGCCTGCAAGATGTTCCCCTCTTGTCAGCCTAGTTTTCCCTTTCTTAATTTCATCCCTTTATGCCCAGTTGTGCCTCTCTGCACACCTTAAATATTTTCTTTGTAGTATTTACATGCCTCAGTGGAGAGCATTACGTTTGTGCATCACCCAGACCCGGCATAAATCTTTCCTTATAAATCAATCAGTCCTACAACCTTTCTTCATCATGTGGCTCTTGTTTATACTTCCCCGGCACGTTTTTACCTATTGGCCCTGAGGTACAGAGCGGGATACAGTACTTAGAGGTGGGGGCTCTCCAGAGCTGCAGAGAGAGGGTCCATCATCTTGGCTGGATGACATTTTGCCCCAAAGGGAAGAAAACTGGTCCTTTTTGCAGTCTGGACACTAAAGAAATAGTCCCAGGTATAAAGAACCAGAGCCTGGCTTATCCAGCCTTTGATTGCCATTTAATTTCTTTGTAGCATTTGTGCTTAGTAAGAGGAGCTGCAGATTGAATTTCAGCCAGATCCCTCCTCCCTGAGGGTATGTCTACGCTACAGAGCTTTGTCGGAAAAATGGCCATTTTTTCCAACAAAATTTAAGGACCATCCACACTGCAATCGCATTCTTCCACAAGAAAATCGAAGGGGGGAGGGGTTCCGACATTGGTAATCCTTATTCTATGAGGAAGAAGCCTTTTTGCAATAGAGGTTGTAGTAAAAACTAAGTGTGCTTCTTCCTCTCATTGCTTAAGCTCGAAACAGCACGTATCATTTAGCTGATTGCGCATGCCTCAGAAGCTGCTAAACTTTCTGCTAGCTCTTTCAATATAAGGGAACTAAGTAAACTTGCAGTAACCAATCACGTTGCAACAAGCTGGCCAGAAGGAATGTGGAATCCACAAAAGTTTCAGCTCAGGCATTGCCCGGGGTCGACTTTGCTTTGAGCACAGAGCTCCTCTGTCGACCTTGTTTGCAAACAATAAAATAGAGTTGGACCCAGCCTGAAAGTGTGACTCTCTTCTTGAGGCAAATTGGACTAGCCTTCAGGGGACAAAACTAGCAATTTATGCAACAAGGTCTTTCACCAAAAGGCGCGTGTGGACGGGGAAGAGGGAGTTCTTTTGGAAGAAGAAGAAAAAGGAAAAAGCACAGGTGCCCTGGTGGCCGCTCCATCCATAGTAATCACAGCTTACATGCGAGATAGCGTCCATTCAGTCTGGACGCTCTCTTTCGAAAAAGCAGATCGCTTTTTCAATGCACTTTTGCTGTGTGGATGCTCTTGTGCACAAGAAGTTTTTTCAGAAGATCTCTTCCAAAAAAAAGCTTCTTCCAAAAGAAGCCTGCAGTCTAGATGTAGCTGGAGAGCCCTACATATAACCAGGACCCCATTCCTCAAAGGGAATTAGACACCTAGGGTACGTCTACACTAGCCCCGTAGTTCAAACTAGGGAGGCTAATGAGGGCGACCGAAGTTGCTAACAAAGTGCAGGATTTAAATGTCCCACCCTTGATTAGCATAATCCCGGCTGGTCGCCATTTTGGAAACTGACTAGCCCGAAGTAACTGTCCGCGTCTATACGCGGCAGAGAAGCGGGATTCAGAGATAAACCCCTTAGTTCAAATTAACTGTTAAACCTCATTCCACGAGGAGTAACAGTTAATTCGAACTAAGGGTTTATCTTGGAATCCCGCTTCTCTGCCACGTATAGACGCGGACAGTTACTTCGGGCTAGTCAGTTTCCAAAATGGCGACCAGCCGGGATTATGCTAATCAAGCGCAGGATATTTAAATCCCGTGCTTCATTAGCAACTTCGGTCGCCCTCATTAGCCTCCCTAGTTGGAACTAGGGGGCTAGTGTAGACATACCCTTCCATACCAACAGCGCCAGAGACAACAATTACCACTCTTGATGGCAATTCCTATGTAGCCCTGGCTGGATTGACTATTGTGTTAGTCAATTAGGCCATGTCTACACTAGGAAATTATTTTAAAATTACTAAATTCAATTTAAGAACTCCCGATTTAACGAATTCAAACTTGTGTGTCCGCACTACAGGGAAGAATCGAACGCAGTCCGAGGCAGGGTCTGTTAATGTGGCCACGCTACCTTGGACTCAGAGCCCCAGGAAACACACTGGGGAACGGTGGGAGACCTCCCAGAAGACAACTAGTTTGAATGAGCAGCACCGGAGCATCCACACGAACGTTATTTCAAACGTATAGGTTCAGAATTAGCATTATTCCTGATGAAAAGCAGGAGGAGAGTTTTAATTCCGTGGCCCCTTATTCCGGAAGAACGGGCTTGGTAGTGTGATGCACCACTTACTAATTCGAACTTGGGGGGTTATTTCAGACTAAGGTCCTAGTGTAGACCAGGGCTCACAGTTTACTAGGGCCTTCTCTGAACCCAGCCTCATGTGACTATCTGTGATGGGGTGGACCAGCCCCACCCTGGGAAATCTGGCCTTGGCCAGGCTCACCTGCCTGAAGAAGCCCCGCCCCTGCAGCCCTACCGGGCATGCTCAGACTGCTGCCCAGGTATAAAAGCCTGGAGAGGCCAGTCTGGGCTGGCTGTTCAAGAGGAAGGAGGAGCTGCCGGAGCTCCTGCAGAAGAACCCTCAGAGGGACCTGCTGTGGAGTTCAGCCAGTGAGACCCCGATGCTACAGCAGAGGATCTGGAGGAAGGATCCTGGAAGGAGGCCAGTGGAGACGGGTAGGATGTAGCCCGGGGTGGGTTATCGTGGCCTGTGGCTCTCAGCGTGTTGCAGTGGGATTCCCCGCTGAGAGAGCCATGGATTGTGCCACTGCTAATAGGGCCCTGGGCTGGGACCTGGTGGAGTAGGGAAGGTCCAGGTCCCCCTACCACCTCCCCGAGCCGAGGAGCCAGCCCCCATTTACTACTGACTCCAGCTGCTAGGCCACACTGCCCTGTGAGCAGGGAGACTCCCAGAGATCAGTGGTTTGAGCATTGGCCTGCTAAACCCAGGGTTGTGAGTTCAATCCTTGCAGAGGCCATTTAGGGATTTGGGGCAAAAATTCATCAGGGTGGTACTTGGTCCTGCTGAGAAGGCAGGGGACTGGACTCAATGACCTTTCAAGGTCCCTTCCAGTTTTAGGAGATAAGCAATCTCTATTATTATTATTATAGGACTCCTCCCCGCTAATGGTACATGGCTCACCCAACAGAGGCAGCAGCTGCTGGCTTGATGGGAGGAAGTTAAATTGAACAGCTCTTAGCTGGGATGCTGGGGGCAGATTGTTCCCTGTGCAGGATTAGTCTGGCATGGGGCTGGTGACCCTGTGAGATTCCCATGGCATCAGTCCTTTAGTACAGGAAGAAGTTGCCCCTCTGTGGAACCAGAGCCAATGTGACCAACTCCAGACAAACAGCCTTTGCTTCACTCGGGCATCCAGCTCCCTTCAAACCCAGAATCCCCAGGCAAAAGGACCAAATCAGGAAAGCAGAGCGGGGACTCAGTTACTACTGGCCCAGTGCTATGCCTGGACCTGCCACTGATGCACTCTGTACCATAGGGCAAGTCGATCAGGTCTACACTGCCAGGGGGGGGTTCGGCAGAAGATATGCAAATCGCTCTCTTATTTGCATATCTTAGAATCCTAGGGCTGGAAGAGACCTCAGGAGGTCATCAAGTCCAGCCCCCTGCCCAAGGCAGGACCAATCCCAACTCAGTCATCCCAGCCAGGGATTTGTCAAGCTGGGACTTAAACACCTCTAGGGATGGAGATTCCATCATCTCCCTAGGGAACCCAGCCCAGTGCTTCACCACCCGCCTAGTGAAATAGTTTTTCCTAATATCCAACCTAGACCTCCCCCACTGCAACTTGAGACCATCGCTCCTCATTCTGCCATCCATCACTACTGAGAACAGCCTCTCTCCAGCCTCTTTTGAACTCCCCTTCAGGCAGTTGAAGGCTGCTATCAAATCCCCCCTCACTCTTCTCTTCTGCAGACTAAACAAACCCAGATCCCTCAGTCTCTCCTCGTAGGTCATATGCTCCAGCCCCTAATCATTTTGGTCACCGTCCGCTGGACCCTCTCCAATACGTCCACATCCTTTCTACAGTGGGGGGCCCAGAATTGGACGCAAAACTCCAGGTGTGGCCTCATTTGAGGAATAAGGAATCTTGCACCAAAGGGTCCATCTACACGGAGCTTTTTAGCAGCAAAACCTCTTCCACAAAAAGAATCAGCAGAAGATATGCAAATGAGAGCACGATTTGCATATCTTCTGCTGAAAAAACCCGGCAGGGTAGACATCACCTCAGTTTCCCCAGCCACGAGGCTAGCACTCACCAAAGTAGGGACGTGCCTGGAGTCAAGTGAAAGACACCGTTTGTTTGCATGGACTGGACTGACCCCACACCCTCCAGCCAGGGATAGCAGTGAGAAAAAGAGCCAGGCACCACCAAAAAGCCAGGGTTCTCACTAAGAGAGTGTCGCTGCTGATCCTAACACCTCCGCCAGCCTAGCCCAAGTTGCTCAAAAGATAATAAATGGCTTGCAGGGCGTGAGACTCCCAGGAAGGACAGGCCAGCCAGCTGGCTGCCAGGGAAGGTCAACTGATGACATGGCTGTCTGTTCTGGGAATCCGCCAGCTGGAGGAATGAGTGGACGCCGGAGAAAGCCAGACACGTAACTGATGAGCTCCAAATCTGCCTGTCTCTGGTGCGCTGCAGGGTAGGGTTACCGTCCTGCTGAAGTGTTTGGGACTTGCAGCAGCTGACGTGCCTCCCTCTATGTGACATGCAACCAGACGAGGGGTGCATGCCCTCTCGCTCCTGGAGGGGCTGTGCCAATCTCCCCACTCGTGGGCGGTCCAGACTGGGCCCCTCCTCCACCTGTCTTGGAAGATGGAGTCCACAGCTGAAGGAAGCATTAGTCATAGGTTCTTTCTCTCCCAAATGAAGGGTGTAATTATACTCATCAAGTGGTGTGAAATGTTTTCAGCGCTCTTCAGCCAAAGCAAACAGGAGAAGCAGCTGGCTTGTCATGCAATGGCTCTGCGGATTTGATGAGGCCTTCCACTTAATGAGCCCAAGTCGCATTTCCCCCATGTTTAGTAACTCGTGGCAGTAAGCTATGCATCTACATTTTTAACCCCACAATTATTCGATTTCCCATCCGCGAGGAATGCATCAGAAGATCTGCTGCTCAGACCTCTCTTGGCCAAATGATCTCCTGAGTCTTCAAAGCCTTCAAAGTCCGCTCAGAGCAGAGAAATCAAATCGATTTTTTTTTTACAAGTTCAAGCCTTGGCACTACTGGCTAATGTGGCATCTGCCGCTGAGTATGCCAAGGATTAGCGTTTCACTTGTAAGCGACAGCGGGCATCTCCATCCCTAGAGGTTTTTAAGTCCCAGCTTAGCAAAGCTCTGGCTGGGATGATTTCATTGGGGTTGGTCCTGCCTTGGGCAGCGGGCTGGACTCAATGACTCCTGAGGTCTCTGCCAACTCTCTAATTCTATGACTCCCCCCCCCCCCCCCCACATTCCTGATTTTCTCCTCCTTTCCTCAGAGGTGTAAATCAGGACTAACTCCATTTTCTTCTGCAGAAACTATTATTTATTTGTATGACCGCAGCAACGAGGGGGCCCAACCAAATTTAGGGCCCCCACATTGTGCTAGGCCCTGTATGTACACATAGTAAAAGACCTGCCCTGAAAAACAGCCCTTAGATGGGAGAAAAGATATGTTACCCCTCTTCTACCCAAGAGGTTAGCCAAAATTCAGAGGTTAGCATGCTGTTTTGCTGGGGGGGAAATGGACGATAGAGTCAGGTATTTCTTTGTCACATTTCTACTTATTTACAAAGAACATACAAAGCCCTGTTTCCTTGACCACAGGAGGAATCAAACAGTAGAGCTGTGTCTACACTGCAGACTTCCTGCGGAAGAACAACCGTTCTTGCACAAAACCTTGCAAAGCGTCCACACACCAAGCCTGTTCTTGCGCCAGAAAGTTTCCAGTAGATCGTCAGAAGAGAAGGCTTTTTGCACAAGAGTTATTCCTCTCCCCACGAGGAATAAGCCTTTTTGCGCAAGAGCTCTTGCACAAAAAGGCTAGTGTGGACGGGAACAGCTATGGCTAAAATGGCCATCGGAGCTTTCTGGCATAAGAGAGGGTCCACACTGCCATGGGCGCTCTTGCGCAAAAGCGCACAGAAGCGTGGACGTGCTCTGCACAAAGTTCTTGCGCAAGAAGCCTCCGGTGTAGACATAGCCCATGTTTCCTTGCTCACGGGATCAAGCCTTTTTATTGTCAGCCTGAAACCCAAAAGTTTCTTTCTAGGGCCTGCCCTAGGCTGTCCTCACTGGGGTATTCTCAGGGCTTGTTCTGGCTGTGTCTTTGGCTTGCTCCTAGGGTTTAAAAAAAAATACTGAACACACTTGATCTCAGATTGGGGAGGGAGGGAGGGGGGACAGTCTGGGAGAGGAGTGGGGCTGGTCGGGAGGAGGTCGGGGGGGGAGCTGGCTGGGGCAGGTCGGTGGGGGGACGAAACCGGCTGGTGGGAAGCAGGGCTGGCCAGGAAGAGGTTGGGGGGAGTGGGGCTGGCTGGAGGAGGAGCGGGAGGGGGAAGAACCGGATGGCGGGGAGCAGGGCTGGACTGGGGGGGGGAGAGAGGAGAAGGATGGAGAGAACCGGACGGTGGGGAGGGGAGCTGGACGGGGGGGCGGGAGGAGAAGGATGGAGAGAACCGGATGGTAGGGAGTGGGGCTGGATGGTGGGGGGGGCGGGAGCGGGGAAGGAGAAGGATGGAGAGAACCGGAGAGTGGGGAGTGGGGCTGGATGGTGGGGGAGGCGGGAGGGGGGGAGAGAGGAGAAGGATAGAGAGAACCGGATGGTGGGGAGCGGGGCTGGATGGTGGGGGGGGGGCGGGAGGGGGGGAGAGAGGAGAAGGATAGAGAGAACCGGATGGTGGGGAGCGGGGCTGGATGGTGGGGGGGGGCGGGAGGGGGGGAGAGATGAGAAGGATAGAGAGAACTGGACGGTGGGGAGCGGGGCTGGACGGGGGGGCGGGAGGGGGGGAGAGATGAGAAGGATAGAGAGAACTGGATGGTGGGGAGCGGGGCTGGACGGGGGGGCGGGAGGGGGGGAGAGAGGAGAAGGATAGAGAGAACCGGATGGTGGGGAGCGGGGCTGGATGGTGGGGGGGGCGGGAGGGGGGAAGGAGAAGGATGGAGAGAACTGGATGGTGGGGAGCGGGGCTGGATGGGGGGGGCCGGAGGAGGGGAGAGAGGAGAAGGATAGAGAGAACCGGATGGTGGGGAGCAGGGCTGGATGGGGGGGCGGGAGGGGGGAGAGAGGAGAAGGATAGAGAGAACTGGATGGTGGGGAGCAGGGCTGGATGGGGGGGCGGGAGGGGGGAGAGAGGAGAAGGATAGAGAGAACCGGATGGTGGGGAGCGGGGCTGGACGGGGGGGCCGGAGGGGGGAGAGAGGAGAAGGATAGAGAGAACTGGATGGTGGGGAGCGGGGCTGGACGGGGGGGCGGGAGGGGGGGAGAGAGGAGAAGGATAGAGAGAACCGGATGGTGGGGAGCGGGGCTGGACGGGGGGGCGGGAGGGGGGAGAGAGGAGAAGGATAGAGAGAACCGGATGGTGGGGAGCGGGGCTGGACGGGGGGGCGGGAGGGGGGGAGAGAGGAGAAGGATAGAGAGAACCGGATGGTGGGGAGCGGGGCTGGACGGGGGGGCGGGAGGGGGGAGAGAGGAGAAGGATAGAGAGAACCGGATGGTGGGGAGCGGGGCTGGACGGGGGGGGCCGGAGGGGGGAGAGAGGAGAAGGATAGAGAGAACCGGATGGTGGGGAGCGGGGCTGGACGGGGGGGCGGGAGGGGGGGAGAGAGGAGAAGGATAGAGAGAACCGGATGGTGGGGAGCAGGGCTGGACGGGGGGGCGGGAGGGGGGGAGAGAGGAGAAGGATAGAGAGAACTGGATGGTGGGGAGCGGGGCTGGACGGGGGGGCGGGAGGGGGGGAGAGAGGAGAAGGATAGAGAGAACTGGATGGTGGGGAGCGGGGCTGGATGGGGGGGTCGGAGGGGGGAGAGAGGAGAAGGATAGAGAGAACCGGATGGTGGGGAGCGGGGCTGGATGGGGGGGTCGGAGGGGGGAGAGAGGAGAAGGATAGAGAGAACTGGATGGTGGGGAGCAGGGCTGGACGGGGGGGCGGGAGGGGGGGAGAGAGGAGAAGGATAGAGAGAACTGGATGGTGGGGAGCAGGGCTGGACGGGGGGGCGGGAGGGGGGAGAGAGGAGAAGGATAGAGAGAACTGGATGGTGGGGAGCAGGGCTGGACGGGGGGGCCGGAGGGGGGAGAGAGGAGAAGGATAGAGAGAACCGGATGGTGGGGAGCGGGGCTGGACGGGGGGGCGGGAGGGGGGGAGAGAGGAGAAGGATAGAGAGAACTGGATGGTGGGGAGCGGGGCTGGACGGGGGGGCCGGAGGGGGGAGAGAGGAGAAGGATAGAGAGAACCGGATGGTGGGGAGCGGGGCTGGACGGGGGGGCGGGAGGGGGGGAGAGAGGAGAAGGATAGAGAGAACTGGATGGTGGGGAGCGGGGCTGGACGGGGGGGCCGGAGGGGGGAGAGAGGAGAAGGATAGAGAGAACCGCATGGTGGGGAGCGGGGCTGGCCCGGGCGCACTCAGATCCCAGAGGGCTGCCTGTCCCAGCGGGGTGCACGGGCAAGTCTGGCCCCGGGGATTTCATCTCACCCCAGCCCAGCCCCCTTCCTCTCTACTGCGTAGTTGCGCACTGCCTGGCTGGTGGACACACTCGTGCCGCGTGAGCGGACCTACCAGCCAGGCAGTAGCAACGACGCACTGATACTCATGATCATAATAAAAACGTAATTAGAAAATACCCGACATTTCTACGTCCCGTATTTTCTCAATTTGTTTCCCGAACAGAAAGCTCAAATACCGGACTGCTCGGTTCATCACCGGACACCTGGCGACCCTACTCGCTCCTGCTTTGCTCTTCTACAGGTGGGCACCAAGCTCTGCCCTCAAAGCTGAGATTCCCAGGGGCTTCACAGGTGCCTTTGTGTGGGGCCTATTGTCCCACAGACGTGCTTCATTGTCTCTTACATTGCGCCCAAAGGAAGGTAGCTACCGCACCCACCAGCTGCAGCAAGTAACTCCGCCCCTAACCAAGGGCTTCGTCACTTTGTTCCACAGCTGGGAAGTGACTCTCTGAGACTAAAGGTCTTGCCCCCAGACGTGTGGCCAGTCAGTCCTGGCTGGTAGCCCCAGAGCCACCCTTCCTCAGCCCCATCACAGGCATGTGTGCAGCCCGGCACGGCCAGCTTCATTCACGGGTCGTTGCTATCCCAGGGGCTTAGAGATGAATGGACGGGAAAAGACAATGGAACGTGTGACACCCTGTGACGTAGTGGGGGGCTGTCTACTTTTGTAATCCTGTGTTCGCTCTGGTGTCGCATTCACCGTTTGTCTTATGGGGTTATCTGCGATCCTACTGTCCTATGCGGCTCTGTCGTGATGCTGTGGGGGGGGGGGGGGGTGCATGCCTCAGTTTCCCCAGGCTCTGCAGCACTAGCTGCATGAGGAGGGGGAGGCTGGAGGTGACTCCCTGGGGAAGTAGGTGCAATCTCTCCCCTCCTGAGGCCCGGGTGACAGCAGATAGCCTGTAGGACCTGGAAAGAGGACAATGGAGGAGGCGGGGCTGCCTGGGGCGAGTGAACAGTGCCTGGGAGTGTGAATGAGTCTCGGCTGGGTAGGATGAGAAGGGCAGACTGGGAGCAGGAAAGAGGGGTTCAGGGCCCGTGAGCCCTTCCCCCCAAGAGGACTAAGGCTGCCTGCCCTGGCTCCTGTGCTAACATCGAGCCTACGCTGCGCTGTGTCTCTGAGAAGCAATAAAACCTTCTACTCTACCAGCCGGCTGAGCGTCACATGGGGGTGCAGAGTCGGGGGCTCCCCGATGCACCGTCACACACCCAATCAGGCTGCTAATCCCATGGGAACAGGGCCGACTCGAGCCATTCCTACGCCCCAGGCAGCAGGCGCATGACGCATCCATAGCTCCGCCCCGGGCGCAAGGCACATGCCCGGCCCCGCCCCCTGGCACGCTGCGCACCTTACAGCTGCAGTCGGGCGCACAGTGCCCGATTGCAGCTCTAAGGGGCACCACACGGCCCCCGGCCCCGGGTGCGCAGCGCCCAATGGCAGCTCTAAGGGGCACCACATGGCCCCCGGCCCCGGGTGCGCAGCGCCCAATGGCAGCTCTAAGGGGCACCACATGGCCCCCGGCCCCGGGTGCGCAGCGCCCAATGGCAGCTCTAAGGGGCACCACACGGCCCCCGGCCCCAGGCGCGCAGTGCCCGATTGCAGCCGTAAGAGGCGCCACGCAGCCAGGCGCGTGGTGCCCCTTACAGCTGCTATCAGGCGCTCCCCATACGTTGGAGCCCCGGGCAGCTGCCCAGCTAACCTCCCCCTTAATCCAGGCCTGCATGGGAATGAATTAGATCAGAGATGGGCAAAAGGGTCTCCGCAGGCCGCATCTGGCCCACCACGCAGGTTTAAACGGCCCATGGACGCTCTGCTGCTCTCCCACCACAGGCCAATCAGGACCTGGAGACAGGGGAGTGTGCAAAGTCTCCTCCTCCGCCTGCAGTCTGTACCGGGCCCCGGGGTTGATTCTAAGCACCACATGGCCCTTGCAGGGCAGGAGGAGACTTTGCATGCTCACATAAAACCATCTAGGAAAGAGAAAGATTCACCAGGAAGGAGAAAAGGGCTGGTTGGGGACATGCCCTCCCCACCTCTCATTCAGGACTGCCCGAGCCCCAAGCCTTCCACCCCAAAGGTGGCCTTTAGGGAAGGTGGGGGGAAGGTTACTGTCTGTTCCCCTTTGGCAGGGAGTGAGGGGAAGTGCACAGCTTGCTGCATTCCTCACTCTGGCTGGGGACCTCCCCCAGCTGTGCCCACTGGAGCTGCAGCAACCATGGAGAAGCGCTTCTCACCTGGCCCCAAGCTGTGGCCGTGTGAGAGGGTTGGGGTTGTCCTCTCTCCCGGGGCAGCCTGTATACTAAACCCCTCCACCCCAGCCCCACCCCCAGGCAAGGATTGAAATGAAAAAACAAATTTAATTGCTTTCAGGACTGGGCAACGGGGATCTTATTGTGTGAAGTAGGGAGCCATCTCCTGGCAAAAGCTTGCAACATGCCTACCTACTATCAATTAGTGACAGAATTGCAGCCGTGTTAGTCTGGTGCAGCTGAAACAAAAGACAGGACTATGTAGCACGTCAAAGACTAACAAGATGGTTTATTAGGTGATGAGCTTTCGTGGTATATATGGTTGTGACAATTTTCTGCCACTATTTGATCTGAGGAAGTGGGTCTGGCCCACGAAAGCTCATCACCTAATAAACCATCTTGTTAGTCTTTAAAGTGCTACATAGTCCCGTGTTCTGTTTCTACTATAAATTAGAGAGAGTAAAACAAAAATGATTTGAGTTAAGGACACCAGCAATGCTGGGTAAATCTTCTAGTAGGCGATAAGTATAGCATGGCTCACATAATTAAAGATATGAAATGCCTGAAACAATGTTTCTTTCCTCTAAGTGAGGACCTCCTTGCCGAAGTTCCCATATTAATCAGTTCAGGCATGTAACATTTTACAGAATATTTAATTACCTGATTTCTCACCAGTAACTTTTCCAACGACTACAGCTCTGGTGTTACCGATATTGGCCATCAGCATTCCAACAGCGTAGGTTTGATTATTTGTAAAGAGCATCAGTTTTCATTAAGATCATTGTAAAAAGCAAACCAGATGACTTTGTGCCTGAGCAATTTGCCCTGATGCTTTGGCAAAATTGTGCTGGCAGTTGCCACCCCATTCAGAATATAGGACCTGAGCCAGTGCTCACTGAAACTCATTGACTGTTTTCCCAAACCCCACCCCCCTCATATGTTGATTTAATGGGGTTGGGGTTGGCCCAATAGGGCCGCTTTCAGTTACACTGATGCAATTGCACCCGTGTAACAGAGCAGAAAATGGTCCATCTTATCCCAGTCTATCTCTACTTGTCTTCCGTTTTGCAAAGGGTTGTAGCAAAGAAAAGGATGTTTGCTGCCTAGTTGCTGATCTGACAGTGAAGGAATCAGGGAGGATCGATGCTATAAAAATGGCTTTACCCAGCTGAGGGCAATCTAGACACTGAAAGGGATCCAGACCAAATTAAAATAATGGCCCAATTCTGCTCCACAACATAACTCCCACGGCCTTTAATAATGCAGGATAAGACCTTAAATACTTGACAAAAGTGAGCTGTACCTCACAGCCGTTTTTGTGCAAAAACCTGTGGAGCGTCCACACCTCAAGCATGTGTTTGCGCAAGAAAATCTAGAGTCAATCATCAGAACAGAGGGTTTTTTGTGGGGTAGGTATAACTCCTTCTATAAGGCATCACTCCTTTTTGCGCAAGAGTTCTTGCACAGAAAGGTGTGTGTGGATGCGCAACAGGTTTTCTTGCGCAAAAAGAGCCTATCACAAAAAGCACAGGTGCTCTGATGGTCATTCTGTGAATGGCAATCAGAACTTTCTTGCACAAGAGCGTCCATGCAGTGTAGACAGACACTCTCTTGCACAAAAGCACATCGCTTTTGCAATATGCTTTTGAGGTGTGAACGCGCTTTTGCGCAAGAAGTTTTTGCTGAAGATCTCTCCTGCAAAAAGCTTCTTGCCCAAAAACCCTGCAGTGTAGAATCAGCCTAAGAGCCCTTGGTTTGGGGATTAGGTTGCTCAGTGGTTAAAGCAGAGAAGTGCGGCTCCAGCAACTTCAGTTCAATTGCTGTTTTAGGTCAGCTCATCAGTGAAAATGAATCCTGTGGTTTCATCTGAGTGCTCAATGGACATCTGCCTAGCTCCTAAAACAAGCAGACTTTTTGGCACAATTGAGCGTGATTGGCAAGCGCTTGGGAGATTGGGATTGACATAGAGAGGGATGCTTCAGGTCGGGAGAGGGCTGCAGCTGCAGCACTGTGGGGTGCCCAGGACAAGAATAGCAAGGGTCACTACAGGTCAGGATGGAAATGAATGACTTGAAGGTGTCATGAGGGTTTAAAAGGTCATTCCCCTCCCTGCTGCACCTCCCAATACAGAGGGCAGGAATGTTATGCGCTCCTAGAGAGGGGAGGATGGTCGCTGGCAGCCTGACTTGGAAGCTACAGCAGAGGGTTCGCTTGCTCAGCAGCCAAACAATAAGGTAAGTCACCCATTGAAGCTTTTGTTTAATTAATAATCTTTAAATCTCAGCTACCCTGCCAAAAATACCCTTTCCTACCAATAGGTGTCAGCAAAGAGCACAGCTGATCACACTGCTCAGTGTAGACAAAGATAACCAATGTTCAGCATCGCTTTTAAAACCGTGAACAGCGGAACCTCAGAGTTACCAACCCCTAGGGAGGAAATGGGGCTGTTCATAACTCTGAAATGTTTGTAACTCAACAAAACATTATGGCTGAACTTTCAAAAGTTTACAAGTGAACATTCGCTTAATACAACTTTGAAACTTTACTATGCAGAAGAAAAATCCTGCTTTCTCTTTATTTTTTTTAGTAGTTTACATTTAACACAGTACTGCACTGTATTTGCTTTAAAAAAAATGACTCGGCTGCCTAAGGGAGTATTTCCATTTCCAAATGAGCTGTGTAGTTTACTGATCAGTTTGTAACTCTGAGGTTTACCGTAACGCTCAAGTTCAGGAGCGTGCTCTGTACTGATACCTCTTGTTGGCAATGGTTCTTTCTGTAATGGAGGCAAGACTACGGTGTGCTGAGCTATAAGAAAAAGAAAACAATAAAAACCCACTATGGGTTCTACACCCTGCATTTTAGCCACTGAGTGGAGTGAAGGAAGCTCTGTGTCTCTCATTTGCTGATGAGGTGGTAGGGTCGCTGTTTTAGAAGGGTCATTTGATAGCTGCTAACAGCACCCAGGCTCAGCACATTTGTGTGAATGGCAACTTTCCCCATTTCTTCCGAGTATCTCTCTCCGCTTTACCATGCAGCAGAGTCAGACTGCATCAGTATTCAGCACATCTCAACCTGAATGTTGCAGAAATGGCTGTGTCATAAATTCAGTACTATGACTTTGCTGCATCAGAAGTTTATGCTTCCAGGATCTCGCTTTCATTCTCGTTATTCTGGTGCTGTCCTCAGTATCCCGACCTTCCATCTTCCGCAGTGATGCATCCTAAATAGCAGTAATTTGTCATATGCGGTACAGCTGTGTTGTTCTCTGTGGTCTGATGTGGCTTCCCAAGATCCTAGCAAACCAGAGTTTTTGTCCCATATGAAGAGAGATTAAAAAGACTGGGACTTTTCAGCTTAGACCTCTGTCCTATCACCCCTCAGTCTATCCTATGCCAGCTCTTTGAGGGTTTAAAATGTTTACTCTGTATATAGATGGCATAAAGTTTGCAGCAGTATGTAAGTGACTTAAGAGCCTTCACAAATTTTACTCTGTAAGTCATTATCTGTACTCTACAGAACAAAATATGACAATTGCTGACATCAGCTCCGGTACTGCAGAGACTTTGTATTTCATACTTCAAAAATGGCCTCGATGTAGAGGTAGTAGTTAACTATTATGCCTTTGCCATGGCGGACAACTTGTACGGTTTTAGAAGAAGAGATCAAGGATTAGAAGATGGGCTAGTTCAGCTGAGCACAATTACAATCAGCTGAACTAAGGGGAGATAGGATAGAGGTCTATAAAGTCATGACTGGTGTGGGAAAAGTGAATAAGGAAAAGTGATTTATTTATTCCCCCAATAGAAGAACTGGGGGTCACCAAATGAAATTAATAGGTAGCAGGTTTAAAACAAATATCTACAGGCAGGTGGACCTTGGGTCTGACCCAGCATGGCCATTCTTGTGTTTGTTTGGGCCACATTCAATTCTAGACCTTATTCTGCAGTTCATCTCGCTTGAACTTCCCATGGTCCTGCCATGAGGGCAGGGGACTGGACTCAATGACCTCTCGAGGTCCCTTCCAGTCCTAGTGTTCTACAATTCTATGGCTCCAGTTAGCCTTTCCACTCCCAATATGTGCCACTGGATCAACTCTCCTCTGCCACTCCCAATATGGCCTCCCAGTGGCTCAACTCTCCTCTGCCACTCCCAATATGGCCTCCCAGTGGCTCAACTCTCCTCTGCCACTCCCAATATGGCCTCCCAATGGATCAACTCTCCTCTGCCACTCCCAATATGGCCTCCCAATGGATCAACTCTCCTCTGCCACTCCCAATATGGCCTCCCAGTGGCTCAACTCTCCTCTGCCACTCCCAATATGGCCTCCAATGGATCAACTCTCCTCTGCCACTCCCAATATGGCCTCCCAGTGGCTCAACTCTCCTCTACCACTCCCAATATGGCCTCCCAATGGATCAACTCTCCTCTGCCACTCCCAATATGGCCTCCCAATGGATGCACTCTCTTCTGCCACTCCCAATATGGACTCCACCTAGGTCCATTCTCTGCCACTCCCAATATGGACTCCACCTAGGTCCATTCTCTGCCACTCCCAATATGGTTGCCGTCACGGACCGCTGTCCTTTGCCACTCCCAATATGGCCTCCCATTGGCTCCAAATCTTTACTCCGCAGGCGGCTTTCCATTGGTTCTGTCTCCCCTCTGCCCCTGGTAATATGGCCGCCCAGTTGTTCCACCTCTCTCTGCCCAAAATGTCCCTCCGTGGACTGCAGCTCCCCTCCGCCTCTCCCCATGCGGCCTTCCCGCGTACCCCGACCTGGCCACTCCCAACATGGCGGCCGAGGCGGGCTTTAGGGCCGTCTCCGCCTTGCCGGTTCCGTCGCAGTGGCTTGTGGGATAGTGGCGGCGGGTGTCAGCGCCCAAGATGGCGGCGGCCGTAGTCGGTGTCTCCTTGAGGCGCAGCGTCTCCCGGGTGACCCTCTGGGCGGCGGCGCTGCAGGTGAGGGGGAGGGGCCGTTCCCTGCAGGCCGCGGCCGCGCTGGGCGGGGGGCTCCAGAGCGGAGTCTCCGGGGGGGGGGGCTGCCCGTGTCTCCTCCCTGCCCCCCCGGGGGGGGCAGGTAGGGTGGGGGCCGCCGGCCCCCCCCCCCCGTCCTCGCCACTGGCTGTGCGGGCTGGAGCAAGTCATCGCCGTGCCTCAGTTTCCCCCTCTGTGAAATGGGCGGGGTCGGTTGGGGGGGCGGTTCCGCCTGGCTTCGGGGGGGTTTGGGGAAGCGCGTGACCCCTTTGAGCAGGCCCGGGGGGGGGCGGGGGGGCTAGTCTGTGTCTGCGAAAAGGGCACGTGCGGGATCAACCGATCTATCGGGGCAGCGACCGCCGGGGGCGCAGACCCGCGTTGAGAGCGTCGTCTGGACGGGAGGAGGCTCTCGCCGCTCGTTTAAACCGACCTTCCCCCTCTCGCCCCCACCAAAAAGAGGAGCAAATAATGAAAATCCAAATAGGCTCCACCCTGTAGGTAGTGTTTTATACCTGACGTTTACACTGGCCAAAATTGGATCTGTTCTCCACGGATGCTAGCAACATTTTGAATCCGTAACCGTTGTTACCGTTTCTGTTTGTTTAACCATAGAATCACAGAATCCTAGAACTGGAAGGGATCTTGAGAGGTCATGGAGTCCAGTCCCCTTAATTAATTAGAAAATGGAAATGCAGAGGTTGAGACTTGTTGTAGGTAACTCAGCCAATCAGTGGTAGATCCGGAGTCCTCGCCACAGATCTCTTGCTTTAATCAGTAGGCAACCAAGCAAATCTCTTCCCAGCACAACATGTGTTGTCCAGAAAAAATACATGGAAGAGTCTAAGGAGGTTTGTGTGTTGTCATTGTTTGAACAATAGGCCTGCCGTGGAGCACAGACAGCAGCTGCAGCAGCACCCGCTTCTCAAGCAGTAGCACCACGGATCAAGACGTTTGCGATCTACAGATGGGATCCAGACAAGCCTGGGGATAAGCCACACATGCAGACCTATGAACTTGACCTGAATAAGTAAGTATACCTGTATATGGATGCTGATCCCAGAGTGCAGCTCCGCAGAGCGCCTCCGTGAGCTTTGGACTGATAGACAGCAATTAAGTCTCTGGATGTTGGTTTAAGTTAGCCACTCTAGCTGTTGATTAAAGTTCATAATAGGACTATTAGCTTTACAGGATTGGTCCTGCTGTGGGCAGAGGGCTGGACTGGGAGAAGCAGTGGATGTCATATACCTAGACTTTAGTAAGGCATTTGATACGGTCTCGCATGATATTCTTATTGATAAACTAGGCAAATATAACTTAGATAGGGCCACGATAAGGTGGGTGCATAATTGGCTGGATAACTGTAGTCAGAGAGTTGTTGTTAACGGTGCTAAATCCTGCTGGAAAGGGATAACAAGTGGAGTTCCGCAAGGGTCTGTTTTGGGACCTGTACTGTTCAATATCTTCATCAATGATGTAGATATTGGGATAGAGAGTACGCTTATTAAGTTTGCAGATGATACCAAACTGGGTGGGGTTACAACTTCTTTGGAGGATAGGGACATAATTCAAAATGACCTTAGCAAGTTAGAGAAATGGTCAGAGGTAAACAGGATGAAGTTTAATAAAGAGAAATGCAAAGTGCTCCACTTAGGAAGGAACAATCAGTTCCATACATACAAGATGGGAAGCGACTGTCTAGGAAGGAGCATGGCGGAAAGGGATCTAGGGGTCATAGTGGATCACAAGTTGAATATGAGTCAACAGTGTGATGCTGTTGCAAAAAAAGCAAATATGATTCTAGGTTGTATCAATAGGTGTGTTGTAAGCAAAACTCATGAAGTCATTCTGCCGCTCTACTCTGCACTAGTTAGGCCTCAGCTGGAGTACTGTGTCCAGTTCTGGGCGCCACATTTCAAGAAAGATGTGGAGAAATTGGAAAGGGTACAGAGAAGAGCGACAAGAATGATTAAAGGTTTAGAGAACATGATCTATGAAGCCAGGCTTCATGAACTGGGCTTGTTTAGTTTGGAAAAAAGAAGATTAAGGGGGGACATGATAGCGGTTTTCAAATATCTAAAAGGGTGTCACAAGGAGGAAGGAGAAAATTTGTTCCTCTTGGTTTCTGAGGACAGGACAAGGAGTAATGGGCTTAAAGTGCAGCAAGGGCGGATTAGATTGGACATTAGGAAAAAATTCCTAACTGTCAGGGTGGTCAAATATTGGAATAAATTGCTAAGGGAGGTGGTGGAATCTCCCTGTCTGGAGATATTTAAGAACAGGTTAGATAGACATCTGTCAGGGATGGTGTAGATGGAGCTTGGTCCTGCCTTGAGGGCGGGGGGCTGGACTCGATGACCTCTTGAGGTCCCTTCCAGTCCTATGATTCTATGATCTCCTGAGGTCTCTTCCAGCTCTATGATTCTATGATCATTAAGCTATGTGATCATTCAGCAATGTCAGGATGACCAGATATGTTATGGGCATGTCTCAATCATGCTATAATATGGCTTGGTTTTGTCAGTATAGATGGGACCAAAATCATATTGTCACCAGATAAAGGCAGGCTGCTGCAACCATTCCTTTAGCTTGATGGTAACATAGAATCAGAACATGATAAGTAGAACTAAGTCCAGGGGAGTCCAACACCACTGTCTCTCATGATGATTAAAAGCAGGGTTACTCAACACGCGGCTGTGGCCCGTTTGTTTGCATCCCGTGGTGCAGTTTGGGTTTATGCTGGGCTCAGCACGCAGGTAGGATCCTTTGAACATGGCCTCTGCTGGGAACACGTTCCACAATGGCGAGGCATCTCCCAGGCAGGGTGAGCATTGAAAGATACAAGTGGATGGGCTGGCTGGAACAGACGGGTATAGGATGTCAGTGTTTTTAGCCCTAGCGAGGAGGTGCTAGGGCATTATGGGAAGTGTTTTGTACTCATGCCCATCCCTGTGAAAGAAGCTGTTTGCATATATTTGCATATATATTTGCAAGTATATGTAACCTCATTTACACTGTGGCCCTCGGCATGTGCTGTGAGTCTCATTGTGGCCCCCGAGGCTTCCAAAGTTGAGTAACCCTGATTAAAAGGATAGTTCAGTTTTAAAATGCACTTGAGACTCTAAATGTCTGCAAGCCATACTAGAAACTGAAACACATTGGCTTTAGCATGTTTCATGAGCTGCACATGCAGCATGGTTCTACTCTGGAACGCATATTATGCTGGTAGATCAAGAAAAGGATCCAGTAGAAGATTACATCAGCTCCCCGTAAAGTAAGCCTGAGTGCCTGCCATTTATCACTTGAGTGTGCAGCTTGAGGTGAAATTAAGGATACTCAGCTATGACCAAGAGCACCTATTTCCCTCTGCAGTTGGCAAGAAGTGTGCAACCTTTTCTCTGGGATGTAGGAAGGAACCTTGGTGCAAATACTTGTGCCTCTGCTTTCTTGGGATTTGTTCCCTACTTGGGTTCCACCTTAAATCTATTTTGAAATTTTTAACTAATGCAGCATGTGATCACATGCTTATAAAACACACACACACACACACACACACACATTGGCTCCTGACTTAGTTTCTGGGTGGAGTTTAGTTTCTTCTCTGTTACATAAAATCATGCATGATTTGCAACGTGGCTACTTGAGACCACCTCTTTCCCTTTGCATTATCGATTCATTTGTAATCAAGGGGGACACTCAAACTCCTAAGATCTTGATTTAAAGCTGAGGTATTTACAATGAGAGGTAGTCAGTTCTGATGTCTTCCCAATGTCCAACCCAGGTAGAATTATTTATCTTTGGGTCATGGTTTCGTGGGACTTTTTATTCCCCCCCCCCCCTCCCTACAAGTTTTGCTGAGAGTTTTGTTTTATTAATTGATATATATTTTGTCTCTTGGGGTTGTAGATGGGTAAGCTATTGTATTTAGAATTTCTATCCTTAGTGTATTTGATAGACACTTCCTAATAGAAATGCAAACAACAAATCCAGTTTTTGTAGGCATATAAGCTGCAGGAATGTAGCTACTGCTCCTCAAATGAAGAAATAACTTTAGCGTTTCAGTAGAAGCAAAGACAGAGTTGTGATAAGCCAGAAGGTCAGACAGTAACTTGATTTCCAGATTCTAAGAACATTTCACAAATGCATGAGAAGATTGGAAATGAAATAGTGGAGCTATGGAGAAAATGGAGGCTTATTCAAGTGGTTGGTTTCCATTATAGGTGTGGGCCTATGGTACTTGATGCACTGATCAAGATCAAAAATGAGATCGACTCCACTCTGACCTTCCGCAGATCGTGTAGGGAAGGTGAGATGTGCTTTTTTAAATTAATTACCCTGTTCTACTGCGGCTCCTTTGGCACCCTGGGTTCTGAGCTGATAACTCATCCTCACAAAAAGTTAATGATGAGAGTGGCTATGCTCTATTCAGCAAAACATCTCAGGATAGACCTTATACCTCCTCTTCTGCTATTTAGCACAGGAAACTTCACAGCTGTCATGTTCAAATGCTAGGCCCATTCACAGATCAATTATCAGATAACTTTGTTTCAGGCTCAGTTCATATCTCAGAATGATTGCTCCTGAGAGCTCTGTTTTGTTTGCTGTGAATGACTGAAGGACTTTTTGCTCTGTTGCCTGTTGAACAGGTTAAATGGGGGGGGGGAAGGTCTGCTTTGGTGATTCTAAAAGCCACTTACATTGACATACAGGAGGTGTGCTAGAATGCAGGAGCCTGTAAGTAGATGGAACACATTTAATAGATGGGGGAGAGCTCATAATACTTAATCTGCAGAGATGAAAGGTGAGATGTCCCAACCACAATAACCTTTTTCTAATAGCAGGGGGTAATTGGCCTCAAATTGTTGTTAGTGATGGAAATATTCCATCCACTATATAGCCAGAAGGGACCACTGTGTTCATCTAGCCAGGCTGACGAGCCATAGGACTTCCCTGGATAAATTCCCATTAGAACTAGAGCAGATCTTCTTGAAAAACATCCAGTCCTGATTTTAAAATTTCCAGTGTTGGAAAATCCATTGTAACCCTTGATAAATTGTTTTGGTCACTAATTGCCCTGACTGTTACATATTTGCAGATTATTTCTAGTCCAAATGATCTAGCTTCAACTTCCAACTGCTGCATCCTGTTATATCTTTGTGTGTTAGATTGAAGTGTCTTCCCACTAATACCAGACTTCTGTTCCCTGGGTACTTGCAGGCTTTGGTCAAGTCATCCTTAATCTACTCTTTGACTGACTAAGCAGATTGAGTCTCACTGTAAGGATTTTCCCTACAGACTTTTGCTCTTGGTGGCTCTTCTGTGAACTTTCTCCAGTTTTTCAGTGTTTCTTGAAATGTGGACACTAGCACAGGACTCCTGTAGTAATCACACCAGTGTAAAATACAGGGATAATAAGTGGAGATGTTAAAAAGTGGAATATTGTGTAACCATGTAACCACTGAAAATCTCAGCAGTTAAATGTACTTGCAGTGCAGGGTAATAACCAGTTCCCCAGGAGCTGATGTGCCCGGGAAGCTGGCTTTTAACCTGGCTCCCACCTGCCGGCCCCTCTTTTGGGGAGCTGGCTGCCACCCTGTGCTGCTGGCTCTGATGCAGAGACATCTGCGTGGGGTGGCAGCCAGCTTCCCAGGAGCAGGGTGGGAGCCTGCGTATAATCTTTAATGATAACCAATAATTCCAGACTTATCGGTTAACCGTTTAAACAGTTATACAGGAAACTTCCAATAATACGGCACCTTTAGGACCCAGCGGGTGCCGGATTATCAGATATGCCGAACTATCAGAAGGGGGGGCTATGAGGGGTCTGGGGTGGGGTGGAGGGATGCTACTCCAGACCCCCTCATAGCCCTCCCTTCTGATAGTCCGGCTCTGCCCCAGGAGTCCCCGATTCAGCCGCTGCTGGTCAGTTTCAGCAGCGGCTGAATCGGGGACACCTGCAGCAGAGCAACTGGAGTGCTGCCGGGTTGGTCCGGTAGCACCAACCCTTGGCGCCGCGAGACCAACCCGGCAGCACCCCATCTGCTCTTGGGAACGCCTGGGGCAGAGCAGCTGGGGTGCTGCCGGGTTGGTCCCGCAGCGCCACTCCTTGGCGCTACTGGACCAACCCGGCAGCACCCCCGCTTCTCTGCCCCAGGAGTCAGCCCTGGTCAGTTTCAGCAGCGGCTGAATCGGGACGCCTGGGACAGAGCAGCTGGGGCGCTGCTGGGTTGGTCTGGTAGTGCCAAACCTCGGCGCTGTGGGGACCAACCCAGCAGCACCCCAGCTGCTCTGTCCCAGGTGTCCCCAAGACAGCTGCTGCTGAAACTGACCAGCGGCTGATTCCAGGAAGCTGGGGCAGAACAGTTCTGTCTCGGGCTTCCTGGAGTCAGCCGCTGGTCAATTTCAGCAGCGGCTGAATCCGGGACAGCTGGGGTGCTGCCAGGTTGGTCCCGCAGCCCTGAGGGGCAGCGCTACTGGACCTACCCGGCAGCGCTCTAGCTGTTCTGCCCCCTGCTTCCCGGATTCAGCGCTGGTCAGTTTTAGCAGTGGCTGAATCGGGGAAGCTGGGGGCAGAGCAGCTCCAATGGTCCAGCTGCCCGGAGCACTTCTGGGTTCCTGATGGTGCCGGACCATCAGGAGTGCCGGACCGTCAGATGCCGGACCATCGGAGTTTTACTGTACTTCCCTAAATATAACCTCTCAACGTGCAATTAATAGTCTCCTGTTTCTATAACCAGGCATTAGTCCATTTAGTCACAGTGACACACTGGAAGATCATATGCCACTGGTTATCCACTATGATTTCCCAGTCTGTTTTAAAGTCTCTACTTCCCAGAGCATCCCTTTATATTGAATTATGCCCTAGACCAGTGGTACTCAAACTTTACAGACTACTGTACCCCTTTCAGAAGGCCAATTTGTCTTGTGTACCCCAAGTTTCACCTCACTTAACTATTTACCTACAAAATACAAAAGTATCAAGCAATTTTTCAGTAATTGCGTACTTTATATCTCATTTTTACCATAGAGTTATGATATAAATCGCAACCTCCAGGTTGAGAAACACTGAGATGGTATGTTCGGCAGCATAAACATGACATTTTAGTTTGTACTGACTTTGCTGGTGCTTTTCATGTAGTCTCTTGTAAAACTAGATCATTGTCTAGATTAGGGATGTGATAGTGTATATGTTTAAGTGGTTAACTGATGAGCCAGGGCTTATCGGTTAACCTTTACGGTTATACACAGCCCCACCCCCCGCGCTGCTGCTTCTGTATCAGAGAAAGCAGCGGGGAATAGGCAGGGTGTATGTGTGAGGAGGATGAGCGTACGGGGTCTGGGCATAAGACTGCAGTTTGGCCAGTGGGAGCCCCCCGCCCCTATGCTGCACTGGCTCTTCCTTGTTCCCACCCCCCACATGTAAACATGTAACCGCTGAAATTTTCAGCAGTTACATGTTTACCTGAATACGGGCATTTTGACATCCCTAATCTAGATGAGTTGATGGTAAGGATGTAAGCAACTAATTGACTAGTCGCTTCCCCCCCTTGCTGCCTCTATCAGAAAGAGGCAGCAAGGGCGGCGAAGAGAAGGGCGTGCTGGAGGAGCCAGCTTAAAAGCCAGTTTCCCTTTGCTCCAGCTCCCTGGGAGGGGGCAGGAGCACAGTGGTGGTGTTCCACCTTTGAAATGTAAAAGTCCCCCCATTTGGCCTCTTGTACATTTCAAACACGGAACACCAAGTGGCACTTCTGCCTTTGAAATGTAGCAACAGCTGGGCGGCTCTAGCTACATTTCAAAGCAGAAGCGCCCTTATCGACTAATCACATAGTCAATGGAAATCCTATTGACTTCAATTAGTTGATTAATCTAATTTTAACATCCCTAATTGATAGATCTCCAGAGAACCATTCGCAAGGCTTTTTATTCTTTTTAGGTCACTGATTTGGCAATATTGAAGCACACACATTGTTCTCGTGTGTCCAGTTTAGCAAGCAATCCCGATCACTCTGTATCATTAATCTATTCTTGTTATTACTTACCATTCTACCAATTTTTGTAGATTACACAAACTTTATCAGGTAACTCATTTTCTTCCAGATCTTTGATAAAAATATTGGATAGTGTTGGGCAAAGAACCAGTCTCCTGGGGAACCCACTAGAAACATTCCCAGTTGATGGTGATTTCCCATGCACAATTACTTTGAGACCTACTAGCTAGCCAATTTTAACCTGTATAATGAGTGTCACGTTGTTTTTATAGTAATAGATATGTAGCCGTGTTAGTCTGGTCTAGCTGAAACAAAAAACAGGACTATGTAGCACTTTAAAGACTAACAAGATGGTTTATTAGGTGATGAGCTTTCGTGGGCCAGACTCACTTCCTCAGATCAAATTGTGGAAGAAAATTGGCACGACCATATATACCAAAGGAGCTTTCTCTGTTATCTAGCCCAGTGTCTTTTGCTCAGACCCACGGTGAGACTATAATTCTGTTGTAATGTCAGTGTGCTGCCCTGGGAACAATTGTGGTGTGGTGTGATGTGGCAGTGTCACAAGAGGGCGCTGTTGCACGGGTGATCAGTCCATACAGTAGTCCCATGGGCCAGACTTACACCAACCAATGAATTCACAGCAGACAAAATATGCCTTTAACAAACTTTATTGCGAGCAATTAAGAAGCAGTTCAGAAGCAATGTTTAAATCTAGTAGTTAGCAGTTAGAAAGCACATTCACAAACACATCACTCACCCTCTGGTGCTGGCCGAACCCCAGGTAATGGTTAATTTGGTTGAGGCAGAAGTCCGATGTGCATGTCGCTCCAATGTGCCAAATCTATGGAGTCTGGCCTGTGTGGCCAATTGGTGTGGTATATATCCCCTCGGTGAGGGACAGTTCCAGTGGGGGTGATGTCTGATGATCTCACCACCTGCGGGTGTGCTTATGACCAATCTTGGAACATCCTACTTACAACACCCAATTCTGCTCACCTAGCCACGAGGGATAAGCAACGGAATGTCCTTAGTCGAGTTCTTTCCTCGCTGGCTCCTCTTACTTGGGAACTTTGCCTCCTTTGTGTAGTTTTGCTTCTCTCAGCGCACACAGTCTTTTTCTCAAAGTGATAAACAAGTCCATAATTCACCAGGGCACTGACTCGGACCCTAGTATGGCCTCTCTTCAGCTCACTTACCGTTAATTCACTCATGCCAACCATTCACACTACCCATGATTGCAACTTGGGACAGAAAGATGGTAGAGTCTTCTTTAATTAGACAAGGTTGCAAATAAAACATAGACATAAATGAAAGGGGGATAGATTTCTGTTTAGTCTCAAGTGCTAGGATCTTTTCCCAATAATTGTTTGAAATACATCTTGTGTTAAACACTGTTGCCCATTATTGATTCTGGATATCACAAGGAGGAAATTCACACTGTGCAGTTGCTTTCAAAATCTAGAACATTTGAACCGCTCTAATCTCAGATTCTGGTCTGGCAACATCTGATGGTTTCTTTTCTAAGCAACACATCCCCAGTTTGTTTCAATTATGCATTCATTCTTGTTTGTTCTCTAGGTCACATTTCTTAGAACCCCTTCTGTTTCTGCTACATCCCTCTAGGGATGACGTGACTAAACGTGAACACAATATTCCAGCTGAGGGGGTGTGATAGTTTCTATTCTGTTCCTTGTAGAACCTCAAATGTATTTTGCTTGATTTATCTGAACACTGCACAGAAATGTCCAGAGATCTCCCCACTGTTATACCTATTTCCTGCATGGCTACAGCTTGGTGTGATGTGAATGGGTAGTTCAGATTACTCGTTCCAAGGGTCATTGCCTTACTTTTGTTGCTAGTGATGCAGATCCACCCTAGTCAGCGCTTGATGGAAGTCGAAAAGAGTCTTTCGTTGTTAGACAGTGACACTTCCGGCTGGCCCAAGAGCTTCTTTGAATGAGAGCCCAAGAGAATTCTGATCTTTCTTCTGGCAGAACAGTGATACCTACACTAGCTTTTAAAGTGGCATCATGGCTGTGGAAAGGGGGTTGTTTGAGGCAAGCTCGCTCCCCCTTTCCCCCCCACGTGAAAGGATACAAATCAGACGATCTGTTATCTCTTTTCTCCTCAGGCATTTGTGGCTCCTGTGCTATGAACATCAATGGTGGGAACACCCTGGCCTGTACCAAAAGAATTGACACCAACCTTAGCAAGGTCTCTAAGATCTACCCTCTCCCCCACATGTATGTGGTGAAGGATCTCGTTCCGGTGAGTTTCTGCCTCTGCTGTAGTTTGTGGGACCAAGGATTACAGTGTTTTAGGCTGTACCTTGGTTTTCAGCGGCAGGGTGTAGTGCCTGGCTAAGAGATCGTTCCAAAATTTCTGACTTTTTATAAGGTCTTTCTAAAATGGTTTGTGATGGAACAACGAGAGCTGAGTAACCAATTCCTTAATTCTTGTAGCTTCATAGATAGTGGTTACACCTGTTGTCTTTAAAAAGGAAGTGGGAGGTTATTGGGGCAAATGCAACACTTTCTTCCCGAATGCAAATGTAGAATGTCTGATCACTTGCTCGAATAACTGTTGCAAATTGTCAGTCAAATACTTTCTTTTTCTCTTTGAATTCAGGACTTGAGTAATTTCTATGCTCAGTATAAATCCATCGAGCCTTACCTGAAGAAGAGGGATGAATTGAATCAGGGCAAAGAGCAGTATCTGCAGTCCATAGAGGATCGTGAAAAACTGGTTAATACCCTTGTTTTGTTTCTCCCCCTCCCCCACTGCCATTGCTTTAATTTCAGCCATGTAAGAATTAAGTTTGATATTTTAACTTGCCTGTAATTGTGTGTAAGTGGTGGTCGTCCCTTAGAAGTAAATACAAAATGGAACATGGAATCGTTTCACCATCCCTGCTAGAATCCTTTCAGAGGTTCCCTTATGTGGTACGAATTGATTGGTTGGGATGTGGTGTAATGTTCCGGGGACTTGTCTGCATGAGGAAACTAACTGCATTGTTTTAGTTACCAAACTCTCTTACGGTTTACACTGAGACTTGAACATCAGCTCAGCTGTCTGCACTGAAATTTTCCCTTCACTGTAAAAGAGAAATGGTTTTCAGATCAAGAAAATACATTAGACCTTTGCAATTTTAAAGCAAGGTGAGACTTTTGTCATTATTACCTTGAAGTAGTTTAGCAAGATCAACTTTATACCCCCTATCCAAATTAGGGATGTTAAATTTAGATTAATTAAATAATCGAATAGTCGATGGGCCAATATTGTGGTGTTGCAAATGCGGTATCACCACAATATGGAGGAGCACATCCAAAGGATGAAAGACAGCTGAGTTTGAATTCCCAACATTCCTTGGTTTTTTTAAAAAGGAAATAAATTGTTTAAAAATCATTTGAGAAATAACCGGAGACAACTTTCTCAAGCAAGATCTGGACATTTTCCATTTTGCCTCAATTTATGAAGTGTTTCTGACATATGAAGCCATCATATGACTGCTAGAAATGTCAGTGGTGCCATAAAAATACTAGTACATTGCGTAGCAAAACCCAAGTATTTCCCATCTGAAAGCCTGAGACAGGGTACGGAAAAGATGCAAAAGAGCTAACTGGTATAATTAAATGAAATGTCATGTTTGTTTTCTTCTTCTTAAGTGTCAGTCCCTTTGAAATCTCAGTTAAAAAGACTTAAAAGAAGTCGTTTTAGCTGCTATACAGTGCAAGAGTCTGACAGTACCAGTCTTTCTGATTTTGCTGTTTCCTAAAAAAATTCTTACTTTGCTTTGAAAGAAACCGCAGACAGTGGTGTCAAATGCACAAAGTAAACTGAAAAAACAAGTATTTTTCTTGAATCTTTCATTTTTTGTAACCTCAGGTATTACTACGAACTGGAGACGTTCGATATTGTTCCCGCATGATATCTTAGTGGTTACATGACTGTTCGATAATCCCCAGGGGAAGGGCTGGTAGCCAGTGCCCTCCCAGCGTCACTCCTCAGGAGCCCCCTGCCACCCTGTGCTGCTGCTTCTGTATTAGAGGCAGCAGCGCAGGGTAGCAGGCAGGGGCTGGTCTGACAGTCAGTTTAAAAACGAGTTCTCTGTGCAGACCAGCTGCCTGCTGCCCTGCACTGTTGCCTCTGATAGAGAAACAGCAGCGCAGGGTGGCAGCAGCCCCTGTCTGTGGGGGATCCAAGCTGCCTGCAGACAGAGCCTGCTCCACCTCCCACAAAGCAGCCTCCGGGAGCTTGGACACCCTGCAGAGAGGTGCTGCTGCTGCACATCAGCCTCTATCTGTGGCCAGAAGCTGCTTTGCGGCAGCCTCTCCCGCAAGCACGCCGCCTCCCTCCTCCCCCCCCTCCACTGCTGCCTTTGATAGCATGGGTGGAGGGAGGCAGGTAGCACCACAGAGTAGGTGCTGGGGGGAATCGGTTCCTACCTGCTCTCCCCTCTCCTCCCCCCGCCTCTATAGGAGACAGTGGCAGGAGGCAGGCAGGTCTGCACAGCCAGCATGCCCAGGGAGCCTGCTTGAAAGCTGGCTCCCCACGTGTATCGACTGCAACTTTGCTCCCCCCACTCTCAGCACTGCTGACTCTCTATCAGAGGCAGCAGTGCACAAGTGGGAGAGGGCAGGCAGACCTGGTGCTCATGAGGAACCTGCTAAAAGCCAGCTCCTCATGGGGACTGGCTCCCACTGACTCTGATACAAAGGCAACCAGGGGAGGGGGGAGTGCGTGTAGTTGATAAAGTTAACGGATAAGCCAAGGCATATCAATTAATCAGTAGTGGACTGTACGTTGACATCCCTACTACTAACTAGTGAACGTTTTGAGAAGGAAGCTAACTTTAGTTTGACTTTGTCCTTTTAAGTCTTCCAAAATACATTGAACCCTTTTCTCCTGTCATTCGCGGCACTTTTGCCCCAAACTCTGATTATCGTCTTGAAACTTAAGCTTAAATTCCACACACAACTGTAGTTGAAGTATTACAAGTGAGCGCCAGATACTTTCTATATTTGGAAGGATTTCGCTGTAGTGCAACACATCTCTTCTCCTGTAGACTCTTTCTTTGCTCCTTGGCTCTGACAGATGTTCCTTGTATTATAATTCAAACCCTTCAGAAATGCATCCTGTGCAAATAGAGCAGGGATGTAAAATCCCATGTAATTGGTTAAATGGTTAACCACTACATTTAAGGGATTAAAGGGGGCTGAGTCGGGGGGGGGCCCCCACCACAGGCAGAGCCACTACTACTGCTGCGGTTCCCACAGCTGCTGTTGTGGTTCCCGTTATAAACGGGGATGCTTATTGAGTAACCATTTAACCAGTTACCTGGTAACATTCCTAAAATAGAGTTCCTCCTTGTAAAGAGAAGCCCAGTCAGTGTATTCCAAGAAATAACACACAGAAATGCAGTTTAAATCCAGTCTGGCAACATCTTTGGACTTGGGGTGGAGGGAAACATGGAGGGACCTCTTACAAAAACAATCCTGTTACTACTTTCCTTTCTTTCTTTCTTTCTCATTTACTTACCAGAGAATGTTTCCTGGCTTAATTGTCTTTATCCATATTCTGCTCAGGGTTCTACTATGAAATAATGGACTGTGTTCCTAGCTACGGGTGTTGTCTATACTGCCCTAGAGATCCAGTGCCATACTATCTAGGACACCCTCCTTTATTGCAGTGTCCCCAAATAGATGGAACTCTGAGCAGTTCTGTCAGCATACAGATGATTCTCTGTTTTCATATACTAGGACAGATCCTGTGATGCCTCAGCAAGTAGTTACAAGAAAAACACAAATGTTTTGAGTATAGAAGTGCCTTTGTTGTGGCTGGGACAGCAGGGATGATGTGACTACCCTGCATCGTATTTGAGGATTTGTTCAAAACACATAGTAAAATACCACTTCTGTTCTTTACTGGGTTTGCCTTCCTTTTTTGGCAGCCTTCACAATTTCCTCCTCTTCCTCCTCTGGGGAATGTTGTCTTGATCAGTTGTTGATGCATCCGTGCTTTTCCTTTCAGCCTATTGGGGCCTGCTTGAAACAAGTTGTTGGAATATAAGCATTGTTTTCACAGGCACTTTCCCTACTTCCTCAATATTTTTATTGTTCTCCCCCCCCCCCCCAAAATGAATCTTTTTACTATACAGGCAGAAGTAAAGGTTCCCTGATTTCCTGTTTCAAGGCACCTACTGACAGGAATCTCTCGCTACAAGTGCAGAAACTGGTCTAGCACACCCTGCGTATCATAGAACAGTAGAACTGGAAGGGGCCTTGAGGCCATCAAGTCCAGTCCCCTTCCCTCACGGCAGGACCAAGCACCATCTCTGATAAAAGGTTAACGAACCTGCTCTTAAGTATCTCCAATGATGGAGATTCCACAATTTCTCTAGGCAATTTATTCCAGTGCTTAACCACACTGATAGGGCGTGTTTCCTAATATCCAACCTAAGCCTCCTTGCTGCAATTGGAGCCCATTGTTTCTTGTTCCGTCATCAGAGATTGAGAACAATTTTTCTCTCTCCTCCTTGTAACACCCTTTTAGTATTTGAAAGCTGCTCTCATGTCGCCTCGGTCTTCTCTTTTCTAAACTAATCAAACCCAGGTCTTTCAGACTTCCCTTACCGGTCATGTTTTCTAGACCAGTGGTTCCCAGCCTTTTTTTATACCATGGACTGGCAAGCCCATTCACAAACTTTTTGCAGATGGCTAACATTTTATTTGCATATTCATTATGCAAATAATGAATATGCAAATGTTAGTGGTCCACCTAGCTGCAGCCAAGTCCCTTGCTCCCCAGTGCCTAACACCTTTTGATCTCCCATCCCTGTGCCCTTTGACCCTTTAACAACTGACCCTACCTCTCAAGCCAACACCCACTTGCCCTGTGACCCCAACACACTCTCACCCAACACCCCTTTGCTCCACCCCACCCTCACGCTCCCCAGAGTGAGGTCGCCCCCCCTGTTACTGCCATGTGTGCGGTGGAGTGCTCCCTCCTCCTCCATGCCTTCTCCCTCCCCAAGCCCGTCTTGCACCACCATGGGTTGCAGGGGAGCGCGGAGCCCCGGCCATTACTGAGGAGAGAGAGAGAGAGAGAGAGGCGCCTCCTGCCGCTGCCTCACTCCCAGCACAAAAATCAGCCACCACGGCTGCCAGAACTGAGCCACTGTTCTCTGGACTGTCTCCAATTTCTCCCTCTGTCCTGAAATGTGTTGCCCAGAACTGGACCCAGTTCTTCAGTTCAGGCCCAATCAGCATGGAGTAGAGGGGAAAGAATGATTTCTCCTGTCTTACTCGCACTGTGAACCCATATTGAAGTTGGCTGTCCCAAGGGGGAAGTAGGAAGTACGTGTTTGAAGAATTGGGTTCTAGGTGGCGCCTTGCATTGCTGACTGTCCTCTCTCCCGTTTGTGTCCAGGACGGGCTCTATGAGTGCATCCTGTGTGCCTGCTGTAGTACCAGCTGCCCCAGTTACTGGTGGAATGGAGACAAATACCTGGGCCCTGCAGTGCTTATGCAGGTAAGAAGCAGGTGATTGCCATGCAGGGGTGGTGTGGTGTTGTTTGATAAAGCAAGGTTATTGCAAGCCCATACGCAAGAATTTCTGTGGGGGTGTGTGAGCCATGGGAGGGGCTGGTGGCTGCGCCATCCCCGGCCTCACTTCTGGGAGACTGGGGCAACGCACTGCTCCTGCCTTCCCGGAGCTGACTGGAGCACAGGGGGGGAGAGGCTGGGGTAATGCACCCCCCAGCCTCACACTTACTGGGAGAACCTGGGGAGGGGGTGTTCGCATCCCCCCCACACACACACAAACACACACACACGGGCTTGGATTGGGTTGCTTTCTGGCACTCTGTGTTTTTCTGAAGCCAGTGGAAATGTGTAACGTAGCACAGTAATGCCTTTAATTCAGGGCATGTTGTTTACTCAGAAATCAAGAGCTGGGGGATATAGAACATAACCTGAAATACATTAAATAATTGTGAGAAGTCAGTAGCCCCACATGGGTATGTACCTTGCACTAATCCTGTTTAATTCACTCCCAGTGAGTATTGGTTATCCAAGACGGACTTGTTGTGATTAGTGTGAGCTGGGTACAATACACGTGTTATGTGACACTACTGAGGGGTTAGGTAATACAATTTTTCATTATCTAACAGCCTAAGAGCAGTAAGGCACAATAAGAAAGGATCCTGCTTTTCCACTGCTGCTTGCCCTTCCGGATGGTGCACACTAGGGATATGAAGGATTAGTCGCTTCCCCCCCACACCTTGCTGCCTCTATCAGAAAGAGGCAGCAAGGGAGGGGGAGGAGAATGGGTAGTTCAAAGTAGCAGCGCTGCGTGAGATCTGGGGCCAGACCCCGGGCTTCACACGGTGCTGCTGCTTTGAAACGCCATAAGCAGCCCAGGGCCAGCTGAGGTGTCCCCAGGCTCCCCGCGGTGTTTCAAAGCAGCAGTGCTGCATGGAGCCAGGTCAGTGGGGGAGTCCCCAGCTGATCCTGGGCTGCACGTGGCGCTGCCGCTTTGAAATACCACGAGGAACCTGATGCCGGGCTCCTCACAGCGTTTCAAAACGGCAGCACCACACGGAGCCCAGGGTCAGCGGAGTCCCCAGCTGACCCTGGGCTCCACATGGCGCTTTCACCTTTTGAAGTGTAGCAACAGCTCTAGGGTTGTTGCTACATTTCAAAGGTAGAGGCGCCCTATCGACTAATCGAATAGTCGATGCAAAATGCATTGATTGTTTGAGTAGTCAGTTCCTTGCAATTTAACATCCCAAATACACCCAGACTAATTGGATCGTGTTCTTTACTGTCCTATTGAATATAATACATTTGGGGAGAGAGAGGGGCTGAGCACAAGACAGAAAGCCAGGGATTTCCAAGTTCCAGTCCCAGCTCTGAGACTCCATCTGTCACCATGGTCTTTGTGTGTCATTTTTTCTTCCTCAGTTTCCTTGCCTGTTGTATTAAAATGACTGTAATACTCAAGTACCTCACATTGGTGTTCCGAGCAAATAACTCTTTATAAAGTGCCTTGAAGGCAAAAAGTGCTGAGTGGGTTTTATTACAAACTAACATCTTTATTTTTTATTACATTTTCATTTTCCTTACATCTGTCACGCTAATACATTAAGCATGGTGCACTGGCAGAGAGAGAAAATTAATCGTGTTCCATTGATGAAATCTCACATTAGCTATTAGGGATGTAGGCAAGTAGCCTAGGCTTATCGGGCAGTCGAGTTGATTATTTGCCCCCCACCCTTGTTGCCTCTGTATCAGAGACAGCAAGGGCTGGGGGGGCAACGGGAGCCGGCTTAAAAGATTTTCCCCTCCTCCTCTTCTCCCCCCTCCCCCCCAGCTGCCCCTGACAGAGTGTGCCAGGCTCTTACTACTCTTACACTCCCGCTGGCTTCAGCAACCCCTGTCCGCAGGGCGTCCCAGCTCCCTCCTGGGACCCCCTGCAGAGAGGTGTTGCTGCTGAAGTAGCTTCTGTCTGCAGTGAGTAGAGGCTACTCCAGCAGCAGCCTTCTCTGTGTCTCTCTTCTCCCTCCCTCCCCCCCTCCATGCACACACCCCACTGCCTGTGCGCCTGGCTTTTACTATATTTAAATTGCAGAGCTGCAGCAGTGGTAGCTTGTGGACCTGGCATGAGGCAAAACTGAGGAAGCCTTCCCTTATCAACTAATGTAGTCAATAAAAATTTATTGACTACATGATTAGTGGATTAACTGCCTCTTAACATCCTTATTAGCTATTACAACAATTTCCAAGTATTTTAACTAATTCAAGTTACAAATTGCACCCAGGATTTGACTTAAAGAAGCAGCTGGATTTTGGCAACGTTTTAAAAGAAGTGATTTAGACTCAGAACTTAGAGCCTTAAGTAAAATCATGCTTTTGGTATGTATATTTAATCTATTGTTTTTTCCAAGTATGGAAGGATACAGCATGCCCAATATGCTTTGCTTTCCAGGCATATCGCTGGATGATTGACTCCAGAGATGACTACACAGAAGAACGTCTGGCACAACTTGAGGATCCATTTTCCCTCTACCGCTGTCATACTATCATGAACTGCACGAAGACTTGCCCCAAGGTATGTATCCCTCTGTGATAGCCGATATCCCTATTTTTTATCCCTTTTTCAAGACAGATGTATTTTGTATAACTATAACCTATGCCCTGTGAGGTATCATTTGAAAACTCAGAATTTACTGATAAAATATGTGGGGCAACATTGTGTCAAGTTATAGGATTCTCTAGTATAACATTTACTAAACACGTTCCAAATATGAGGGAACCAGTTCCCCAGAAACAAAAGTTTAGCCGACGTCTCAGCCAGGTGTTCATAGATCTGATGCAATGCGGCTTAAGTGGCCCTTCTTTGGCAGGAAAGAGGATGTGGGCGCAAATCTACGTCTTGACAAAGAAACAGCTGGGGTGTTCTTCTCCACACAGATCTCTTGAACCTCGGCTGCAGATGATTCTCAAAGTAGAGAAAGAACTATAAAAAGAGAGAACACATGCCTTCCTTTCTCACTACCCACAGCTGGGGGGGGGAGCAAGTCTCTTGGCCAACGTTTGTGAAGTGCTGGGGATTGTCTTTAGAAACACATACACCCCCTTAGCATGAGGCCTCATTACCACCCTCTCACCCCAAGGGGAAAAAACCAGGAAAGAGTCTATTAGCTCCAGAAAGTCTTGAAAGGCCACTTTCTGAGGGGATACTTACATGCTACAAAATCCCATACCTTTCCGTTCGATTTGGTACAGTTAGTCTCTGAGACTCAGCCTGATGAGATAATAGCAGTCTGTCATGTGGTTTTAAATAGTGATGTTAGACCATCAAGAGCAATAGATTTATTCACTGAATAATCATCTATTCTGATGCCTGAGTTTCAGGGTATCACTGAAGTGCTCGTGTTTCAGAGACAGAGTAAAGATTGCATCAGCTATGTCTGGCAAACAAAATGCAGGGGGAGCCGGTTATAAGGGCAAATTTAGGTAGCTCCCAGCTTGGCCATTATAACATACAGATTGCTACATTCAGAACCTTGGGAATGCATTTTTTCCAGTCAGACCTGTGCGTAAAGGAAAGCCTCCGTCATGCAGTGACGTAGTGAGTTGTCATGGCAGAAAATCAAATTTGAAAGGGCTCAGGCTCTCCTGAAAAGAGTGTTATTCCTTAACTCTTCGTGGGTTACATCTCAAAAGCTGTGCCATCCTTCCTTGCTCTTTAGAAGCAACTTCTTTGCTGTTTTCAATCAGTTCCTTTAAAACTGAAAGCTCGCTGTCTAGAAGGCACAAAGCAAATGCCTGCTCCGGGAGTACACAACTCTTGAAAGTAAAATTCTCCAGGATCATCCATCTCTACAAGTGCTGATCACTAAAACTCAGTGCTTCTGGGTGTATTCAGTTATGATTCCAAGGTTACCTTTATGGATGACGTCTACAGCATAGAGGTAGCCACTTACATTTGGAGCTTGACGTGAGCTGATGTAGCGTCATTGAAGTCTGCGTTCAGCAGAAAATTGTGTGTGTTTGCATGCGTGTGAGAGTTGCATGGACAGACGTTATAGTGAAGCAGCACATCATGGGCTTTGCATTTCTTACCAGACTATACAGACTTATTTAATAAGTACCATGTTCCAGACGTAATCCTGGGCTTTCCCTTGATCATATCTGAATTGTACATGATTAGCTGTCTGGCAGGGTGCTTGTGATTTCCCTTTTATGTTGCGATTAAGCAAACTCGTTTAGTTAGGCAGCACTCCAGGATTATATAAAGGCCTTTCACAGCATGAAATGTAGCTGCACAATAAAGTCCTCTGGAAAACTAACCAGCTAGAAGAAGCATGATGTGCTCAAATTACTTACGTTGCAGCATGAAGTGTTTTCTATACTTCCAGTCCTATTTAAGCTATGGCTCTTGCTTTTCTCCTAGTTCTGTTTTGTATGGCTTCCAACAAAGCTTATACATGAGACCATTTTTATTAAGCAAGCGCTTGCCTTCGGAACCAAAGTGAAAATACCCCCAAATGTATTGAGTCCAACTCTGCTCCAGCTGTATCAAGAGACCTGATCTCTGAGCAGTTAGAGGTCTTTTGTCAGGCCCTTCAGTGGCTGCCTGTCAGGTCTTGTTATATTCAGACCAGAACATAACAGAAATCTTTGTTTCTTAAAGGACACGGGCTGGTTCTAACAAATACATATTGTGACCTAGGAGCAGGCTACAAACATTTTGAACAAGGGCCCTTTTTTGAAGATTTTATTGGGATCAGGGTTGGTCATCGGTTGCTGAGAGACAGTTGGCTGTGAGCCCACTCATCCTACCCTTCCACGGCTCTCTCCCCCTTCCCCTTCCACTCCTTCCCTTGAAAGACAAATTTTGGGGAGGCAGTGAAGCATCTTCTCACATTCTGGGATGCAGAGTCATCCAGAACACTGCCTGTCGTGTCTGGGGCTCACAGCCAGCCTTTCGGAAACAGATGCCCAATCCTGATACCAATCAAATCTTCAAAAAAGGCCCTTGTTCAAATCTGATCATAACTGAGTGGCTCCTCTCTGCACCGTCTCTTGCTAGCAAGCAAAAGGAGACATGGTAGTGGGGCTTGCCGTAGAAGTAGGTGAACTCTGTTATTTTTCCAAAGGAGGAGTGGATTTTTGCACAACACATTCTGCCAACTTCTCTCATTGGGGCTGGGCTGTCCGTGAACTTACAGCACTGACTTATGCTGATGTAAAGAAAACTCCTATTAGGTGTCATTTCAATTTCTCCAGCAACTAACTGTTACGCTTCTCTCTTTAGGGATTGAACCCTGCAAAAGCAATTGCCGAAATCAAGAAAATGATGGCAACTTACAAAGAGAAGGCAGTCAGCGCATAATGCTGTTTCTTACTCCAAAGTGTAAAACGCACATACTGTAGCTGAAGTAATTTATATCTGATTTAGAAGGAAGTTTCCATCAGGGACTTGTTTTCCAGAGATACATGTACAATAAATACTGTAAAGAACAAATAAAATAACTCTGACTTTATTAATATCATTAAACCACCTTCTCTTCCCCATGCCTCCTAATTGAATTGGTAAATTCCAGCTGAAGTCTGAAATAGCTTGGCCTCTGGTGTGTGCAGTTTATAGGCGTGTTGCAACTCATACTTTACTCCAAGTTTCTGGAATTGGATATGGAGAAGCTGTGGGTTTCCATTTTGACACCAAAGCAAGGTATTAAGCCAAGTGAATGCTGACTTTGTTTTTGCTTTCATGGCCAAGCCTATGCTCAATTGGGAAACATCAACTAACTAGTTACAGCTTGGTTTAAACAGCAACATGAAACTACAGAGCTATAGAGTTGAAGGCCCAAAGCGACCAACAGATCATCTGTGCTGACCTCACATCATCCCATATGGACCTCAACAACTGAAATTAGCCTAAGTATCACAGGAGGCTAGACTGTTCTGTGCCACCGAGAGCACAGGAGCGACCCAGGTGCACTACTGCCCAAGGCCCTTGTAATGATGGGGAATGGTTCAGTGAGATGCACCCTGGCAAGTGACTTGCACTCACAAACTGCAGGGGGGGGGGGGGATGAAAATCCCAAATGGTGCCTGCCAATCTGACCTAGTGGAAATTCCTTTGAGTACTTGAGCAAAAACCAGCCAGCTGAGCACCCCAGAAAGAAAATTGTGTGCCTCCTTGGAGCCCCACCACACCCATCTCAAGCCAGGGCCGTCCCTGGTGCTTCAGAGGAAGGGGATTAACAAACCAACAGAATGCTGGGAGGGGAACAAGGAGGGTTCTTTTCCTGACCCTGGGCGGTGGCCAACGGCAGTCCTAAAGCATGATTGTTAGGACAGTAGGACGTGTGGAAGAAAACATTGTCCTCACTCTGCGTTTGTTAGCAACAAGGAGCCAGAGGCAGTTTTATTACGAGCTGCAGCAAGGGAAAAACTGGTTCGGACGGGGGGGAGCCCCCCCTTCCGAGGCAGATCTTCGAATACAAGCAATTATGAAGCAGTTTATATACTGTCCATTAGATATAATAATAACAATTAGCCATTGATGTTTGTAATGGGAAGGAGACTAACAGTTATTTTAGTTCCACCCAGATGCTCCTTATCTCAAGGTCCCTGCCAGAGTCCGCATTCTACCCTTATCTCCGTATGGAGGCAAGAGGCGAAGGCAGCATCTAATTACAGATCTCGCGTTGTCAGGCCGCAGACTTAGCCTGACTCTTGCTCTCTTGTTAACAAGACAGAGATGGCTGCACACAAATGCCCTTATTCCCTTTTCCTCCCTCCACAGATGTAAACTAGAAATGAACCTTGCGGCTGCTGAGCCCTTTCCCCTACCTCATCTCTAACTGGAAGATATGGGGGGAAATCCCAGGGTGGGGGAGGTGTGTTTATGGGCCCATGAGGGTATAATTAGAATGAACAGGTCTGTTCTCAGAAGGAATAGTCTACAAGGGGAGATGATGGAAGCCTCACTGAGTCATTTAATAGGCTTCCTGGCACATTGGGCAAGTAGTGTGCAGAACTGTCCTGGCTGAGTAGAATGGAGTGAGCAGTAACCTACTGGACTTTTTCACTGAAAAGGGTGGCACAGTCAGCGGAAAAGGGTGTAACAGAACAACGAGATGGATCCCGGAAAAGAGATGCTTGTTACATGGATCTACATATGAAATAGAGATGGCAGGACACATGGACATACGGGGGGTGGGTAAGTGTGTGTGTACATACACATACAGCCTGGTAGCTAAAAGAGTAGAATCAGGAACTGCCTTTGTGTAGTTACCCTTGGGCACGCCCATTCCTCTGCATGTGCCTGAATTTCTCATCTGAAAAATGGGGATCATAGAATCCCAGCTCTGGAGGAGACCTGGGGAGTCATTGTATCCTGCCCAAAGTGGGACCCACCCCAACTCAATCATGCCAGCTAGGGCTTTGTCAAGCCGGATCTTAAAAACCCCGAGGCTACATCTACACTGCAGGCTTTTTGCGCAAGAACAGCTGTTCTTGTGCAAAAACTTGCTGGGTGTCAACACTGCACGCCTGTTCTTGCGCAAGTAAATTTACAGTACAGCATCAGAAAACAGGGCTTCTTCCAGAAGACTTATTCCTCTCCCCACGAGGAATAAGCCCTCTTGTGCAAGAGCTCTTCCACAAGAAGGCAGTGTAGACAGGCGACATGATTTTCTTGCACAAGAAACCCCTATGTCTAAAATGGCCAACAGAGCTTTCTTGCACAAGACAGCGTCCACACTGCCATGGGTGCTCTTGCGCAAAAGCACCTGGCAGTGTGGATGCACTTTTGTGGAAGACCTTTTGCACAAGAACTCTTGCACAAAATAGTTCTTGTGCAAGAAGCCTGCAGTTAGAGGTAGCTTAGGGATAGATATTCTACCCTCTCCCTAGGGAACCCCTCCCGGTGTTTCACCACCCTCCTAGGGAAAGAGTTTTTCCTAATATCCAACCTCGACCTCCCCCCACTGGTGCCTGTATGATAACATGCGGGGAAGCCACCAGCTTCGATCCGTCCCCCCACGGGGGCTCAGAATGGGGGCAGGAATTGGGGGACCCTCCTCCTGGCATGCGCTCCTGGCCACAGGCACGAGGGGGAGCCCGGAGCGCTGGACGGACACAGCCACCCATAGCAGCACCGCTGGGCGCATCGGCTGGGGGGGAGGCGAGGAGAGGAAGAAACTACCGCTCCCAGCCGCCCCTGCGCTGCCAATCCCGCCCCGCTGGCCAGCTGGGTGGCCCGGCCCGGCTGCGGCTCTTTGTGTCGCGGCGCAGAGGCCGGCCGGGCTCGGGTCCCGGAGCGCGCCGCGTGGGATGCGCGCCGCAGGGACCAGGCGCCGCCATGAGCCCAGGTGAGCGGGCCCCGCGGCCGGGAGGGGCGGCTGCAGGTCGGGCGCTGCCCCGCTTCTTGCCTTCCCCGCCGCAGAGGAAGGAACTTGCTGGGTAAGAGCCACCGCCGCGGGGGCTGCTCCGGGCACCCCGTGCGCCCACCCCCGGCACTGCCAAGCTGGGGAGCGGGCGAGGGTGCAGGAGCCAGCAAGGGCTCGGGGTGCAGCTGGCGGGATGCCCCTGGGGCGGGGCAGGAGGGGGGGTGACCTTGCACTTGCGAGGGGTCCCTCCCCACCCGTCCAGCTGCGCCTGCCCCGCTTGCTGGGGGTGGGGGGCTTTGCTGGGCGCTGGTTGATGTGTAGGCGGTTGTGAGCCTCGGGGCACAAGCCGCGTCTCTCCCCGCCCCAGCGGAGAGGCAGTTTCAATGACACACGTGCCCGGGCCGCTTGTCTCTCGGGTGAGCGTTTGTCTCTGCCCCGCTTTCTTGAGCGGTGCGTGCGGGACATGGCTTGTGCCATGGGAGGTGCCCTGTGCTAGCGAGCAGGCCTCTGGTAGCGGATTCGGGGACAGGAGGGCTCACGCCTCAGCGTGACCTGGGTCCTGGAGAAATCGCCCGTCTGCTTAATTTGTGTTGCTGGGGCTGCTCCATGGAACCGCAGCCCCAGAGCTGACCCTGGTCTCCAAAGCATCCAGCCCTCGGATCAGCCCCCAGCTTGTTTCCCAGGGACTGTGCCATCATAGAGCAGGTTTTGGCTCAGAGCTCTTGTAACCCTTCGCAATGACGCCCGGTTCCAGAGACGCTGCCAAGGTGGCTTAGGCACCAAACTGACATGAGGAAAGCCGGGACGTGTGTTTTTGAACTGGGTTTGAAGGGCCACCTGCTCCTTTCCCTCTGGGAGCTGGGAACGCAGAGTCAGCCCAGCAGGGATCGACAGACGAGAGGTCTACCCCTAAACTGCCACCGAGGCCACACCAGGACGTGGCAGCCGCCTGCTGGAGCAGAGAGCTGAGCCTGCAACCCTTGCTAGGTGGCTTAGCACTTCCTCTTTCAACCAGTGTGGCTAATGACCTGGAGGTCACTCCAGAGCACCCCTTGTGGTCAGACTTGGCACTGCTGGCGAGCCCCTGCCTCAGTTTCCCCCCACCCAGGGTATAAACAAGTCCAAGCAGGCCCTTCTAGTAGTAAAGTGCACCCTCTTCCCAATGACCTTGTTTATTTCCCCAAAATGGCAAGAAAACAAAAGCTTCGGGAGCTCTCTCCCACTGGTTGGACCAGTCCTGTCTCACCCCCCAGCCCCGGAGCACTCTGGCGCTGAATTCCCTGCCCTGGGGCTTGGCTTCTGCTGAGCGTTGAGCTGGATGTCAGTCTACCCCAGACAAACGCTGCTCTTTCCTGAGCCCATCCTGTTAGTGCCAAAGGATGTCTCACACCCAGTTCATTCTCTTGGCCTGCTCCAGTCTCTGGCCTGGCACCTCCGTATTCTGGGCCTGTTCTTGTCTGCCAGGGAGCTCCCATTGGGAACAATTGTGGCTTCAAACCTGAGCCCTCCTAAGCTTCTGTTAGGACCGGGCGCTCCTTCTCTATGTCGGCACGGAGTGGCGGGACAATCTGGTTTGGCTCAGCCTCCTTAGTGGAGCCAGGCCTAGGTTGGCTTGTGTGCCTGTCTCTCTTCGCCCCCCCCCCTCCCTTTGCCTCCAGGGACAGCGAGCTGTCCACCTATAAATGACCCAGGAAGGTGGGTTCTAGCTCATGCACAGCTGAGTCTGCCCTTAAGTTGAGCTGTTTCAGTTGGGTCATGACTCTTGTCTTTCTGCCAGCCGTGCTGGTGTAAGCCCCTGGTGTGAGCACATTGGTGTCCTTGATGGAGCTTGTGCCAGATGTAGGCAGCAGACGCCGTCAGAGTAAGTTCTACCAGCAAAGGTGCAGTTTTGCTGGAACCCCCAATGCCTGCCACGCCCCCTCCCCTAGCCCTGCACCCGGGTCGTGGCTGCTCTAAGACCACCGTGCCGGGCTCTGCACGGCCCTCCCACTGCTCAGCCAACTGCTCTTCCATGTCTGGGCGGAGGCCTCGCCCCTGCCCAGCGCTGGTTGCCTGAGAGGTGCGCCAGGACACGCCTCTCCCAACAGCCATGGTGGGAGGGGAGGCGCTGGGTGGTGTACCCTGGCCCCCAGAGCCTCCGTGGCCCAGCAGGCCAGGCCGGGCTGTGGTCCAGTGGTTGGCAACCGCTGGTCTAGAGCAGAGCTTCTCAAACCTTTTTCCATGACCCAGTTGAAGAAAATTGTTGATGCCTGTGACCCAACGTAATCTGAAGAGCATGTGGGCTCTGGGGTGGGGCTGAGGATGAGCTTTGGGGTGCAGGAGGGGGGCTCTGGCTTTGGTGGGGGCAGGAGGGACTGATCTCCACTGGTGCTAAGGCAGCTGTCCCCCAGAAGCAGGTTCCCAGCCAATGGGAGTGCGGAGCTAGCACCCCAACTCAGCCCTGGCTCCTAGATGGGGGAGGGGGAAGTGCTCAAGGCCCCGCCCACTGCCCCTAGCCTGAGCACTAGCTCCTCACTCCCATTGGCTGCGAAACTGCTGCTGGCCGCTTCTGGGAACAGTCAGAACAGGCAAGGAGCTTCCTTAGTCCCGTCCCTCCCCCTCCCCGCCCCCTCCCCACACACTGGTCGCCTGATCCCCCTGCAGCAGCGAGACCCAGGGGCCTGACATTCCACCTCCCAGTGCTGGGTCACGACCTGTAGTTTGAAAGCTGCTGGTCTAGAATCAAAAGAGAAACAAAGGAGTTGGTTTGGTAACTTCTTTCAGTTTAGAGTCAGCAGAGAGACTGCTGCAACCGGCTTCCTTGCGCTCGTGCTGTATCAGGACCTCGTAACTATTACAGGCTTAAAACCTCCCGAGTAAAACATGCGCTTTTTCCCCCCGAGGCCTGAACATTCAGGATGATCTTCTGCCCTTCTGCATAGTGCCGGCCAGAGAACCGACCCCATGAAATGAAAGGAGTCTCCTTAAAATCTGAATAGTGATAGAAATGTAGCCGTGTTAGTCTGGTGTAGCTGAAACAAAAGACAGGACTATGTCGCACTTTAAAGGACTATGTCTGGCCCACGAAAGCTCATCATCTAATAAACCATCTTGTTAGTCTTTAAAGTGCTACATAGTCTGGTATTTTGTAAAATCCGCATGTTCTGATGCTGATCAGGGATGCCTTGCTAACCTACAGACACTGACCTCTGGATCCATGAGCCCTTTTAGTCCTGTCGCACTAGAAACGTGCTCCGTGTTTCACATCAATGTGCATAGAGCAGGGTTCCTGCCCCAAAGCGGAGCTGGGACCCAGGGTAGCTCTAATGCCTCCGCCTGCAACAATGCCTGGAGGTTGTGACTCGTGATCACAATTTCCTCTCTGCAAGAGGAATCTAAACCAGTAACGAACGCCAAGTTCCCTTTACCCACGTTTCATGTGTTGCATGAAAGCAACCGATCAGGGTTACGGTTGGGTTCCGTCCAGCGCCTCACTCTATCACAACTGACTCTGGCGGAACTGAAAGCTTGTAATGAGAGAGGAAACGAGCCCCTAGAATGTACTGCTTCGGTACTTCATCATGGGTTTCAGTTCTTAGCTTCCCCGGTGCACATCAGAGCAGTGAAGTGGAAAGGTAGATGGCTGGCTTGCCTGGAAGCCTTTTCAGTAATAGACCGCATTAATTTAGTTATAAGAAAGGGGCCCCTTGGGCATGAATTTGCCGTCTAACTCTGCCAGGCCAATGCAGTTGGAGTGAATAAGCTGCTACATGCTGCTGGACTCCTGAGCTATAGGTACGGACTCCACAGGTGCTCCAGAGCTGCAGCACCCACAGGGAAAAAAAATTGTGGGTGCTCAGCACCCGGTGACAGGCAGCGCTGCCAAACAGCTGATGGGCAGGTTGGGAGGGTGGGGAGTGACAGGCAGGCAGGGGCCCCAGGGAGGAGGCTGAGGAGGGGCGGAGCCTTGGGTGAAGCAAGGGCAGGGCATTGGGGCGGACCGAGGTTGGAGCACCCCGGGGGGCGACTGGAGACGCCGACGCTTGAGGGTTCTCCGCAATTCGTGGTTCACCGAAGTCTTGTCCGGGTTGAAGGAGTTTGCCTCCCGCGTGTTTGGGATGGACTTGCTGCTCCTGGAAAAGAGAGGAGCTGATGGCGCGGGCAGGGACTGGTTGTGCTAATGACACGCCCCCATGCCACCTGCCAGGTGGTGCCTGGCCAGGGCACCCGAGTCCTGAGCTGCAGCACCCATTGCTGCCCCAGCCCCTCGCTCTCCATGCTGAGCGCTGCTCCCTCTCCCCTCCTGAGGGCACTGACACGCCAGGGCGGCTTTACGGTACAGGCAACACCCCCTGCAAGCGGGTAATTCTGACGTTGTACCACTTCGAATGCCAGAGGAGACAAGAATTCGGCAGCAGAAAGTGTTGCTCCAGGCTGCCCGGAGGGCTGAAGGCCAGTGTACGGCATTGCCGTCTGGGAGAGCAAGGGTTAATAGCTAGTGCTCTTTCCAACCGGTAGATCTTGGAGCCTCTGATAGGGGATCCTGACCCGTTTGGCTGGGAAGCTACCAAGCGCTGGCTCTTCAGTTGCCGCTTCCCCCACTCTCATGCTGCTCCTGCCCTCTGCCTTGCAGCTGCTCCCCTGGGAGCTGCCTGCTCGCTGTGCAGAGTGTGGGAAGGAGAAGGGGGGGGTTGCTGATGTCTGAGTATCCCCCCCCCCCATTCCTGTACCCGGTCTCCATACAGAGAGAAGGGGATGGAGGGAGGTTGGCAATGCAAATCTCTGTCACTCTCGCACACTGTGTGTGTCACACACACACACACACACACACACACACACACACACACACACACACACACACACACACACACACACACACACACACTGTCCTGCACTCCTCTCCCGACCCAACACGTACATGGGGGGTCGTTACTCCTTTTACTGCTTGCAAAGTGGGTTAGTTTGGGGGTTTGACTGGTCTGTGCATTTCATCGTGTTCATTTCTCCCTTACGCTTACATGTGATTTGTTGAGTAGTGAGTCCTAAAACGCCGAACCTGCCCTGGCTGGAGTCATTATCCCTGTGGGAATTGCTGCTCCAGGATGTAGCTGGCATGTTCCTGCAGCCCCTGAGAAAGGCAGAGCAGGGGGGTCTCCACACATTGTCCTTGCCTGCAGTTCCCATTGATCAGTAATGGGGAAACGTGGCCAGTAGATGCTGTGGGCTCAGTGCCTGTAGATGAGGGGCAGCCCATGGTGCCCTGGAGCCATCGCTGTACATGCCAGCAGCTTTTGGGAGTGGTGCAGGAGTAAACCTGCCTTAACCCCACTGCCCCACCACCCAGATGTCGTCTCAGTTAAACGGGGCCCAGCCAGAGCCTGCTCCCTGAACCCCTGTCCCAGCCCCGAACCACCTCTTGCACCCAACCTCCTGCCCCAGACATGAGTCCCTCTGCCCCCGAACTCCTTCCCAGAGCTTGCACCTTGAACCTCCTCCTGGACCCCAATCCCCCACCCTGGGCCAAGCCAGAGCCCCTTGCACACTCCAGACTTCTTGGCCCAAGACCAGCGCCTGAACCCCAACCCCCTGCCCCAGCCTGGTGCAAGTGAGTGAGGATGGGAGAGGAAGGGGCTGGAGTGAGCAGGGGGAGGTCTCAGGGAGGGGGCAGAGCAGGGATGGGGAGCAGGAAGGCAGCAGGGGGAGGGTAGATCTTACATTGCACTTCGCTAGAAAAAGTGACCTTGTGGTTCAAATGGTGGGAGACCCCTGCCCCAGAGGGTGGCCCGGCTTGGTGGGCCCTCCAGAGGGTCATGGCAATGCCAGCCCAGCGACCTCAGACCGTGTGATCAGGGCAGGGGGCTGTGACTTGGTCTCCTGGGCTCTCTCCCCGCTTCTCCGCTAGGTGGCTGTGAACTGGGCGCGTGGGGAGGGGGGGAAATGATGCAACTTCCCTGTGCCTGGATGAACTCATTTGTAAAATGAGGGGGTGGCTGCTCATTTGGAGGGGGCCTTGGACCCTCTCTGCTGAGCACTGAGGGGTTTGGAACAGGTCCCATATGAGGAGAGGCTAAAGCGACTGGGACTTTTCAGTTTGGAAAAGAGGAGACTGAGGGGGGATATGATAGAGGTCTATAAAATCATGAGTGGTGTGGAGAGGGCTGATAAAGAAAAGTTATTTATTAGTTCCCTAAATAGAAGAACTAGAGGACACCAAATGAAGCTAATGGGTAGCAGGTTTAAAATTAATAAGCAAAGTTCTTCACACAGAGCATAGTCAACCTGTGGAACTCCTTGCTGCAGGAGGCTGTGAAGGCTAGAACTCTAACAGAGTTTAAAGAGAAGCTAGATAAATTCATGGAGGTTAGGTACATAAAAGGCTATTAGCCAGGGGATAGGAATGGTGTCCTTGGCCTCTGTCTGTCAGAGACTGGAGAAGGATGGCACGAGACAAAACGCTTGATCATTGTCTTTGGTCCACCCCCTCCGGGGCACCTGGTGCTGGCCACTGTCGGCTGACAGGATACTGGGCTAGATGGACCTTTGGTCTGACCCAGTCTGGCCATTCTTATGTTCTTACGATTAAGAATGTTCTTATGGCCATTCTTATGTTCTTATGTTCTAAGCTAGGAGTATGGCCCAGGGGATGCACATGGGCCCCAGGACACTGCAGCATGGTTGTGATGTGGAGCCCTCAGACCAGTGCGACTCCTGTTCCCTGCATTGACGTTGCTGGGAAAGTGTCATGGGAAGGGAATGGGGAAAGCAGCCGGCACCTGGAGGTCCCAGTTGTGCTGGGCTCTGAGTTAGCTCCTGCCCTGACGAGCTTGCAGTGTAACTCAGGTCCAGATCTTGCTGGGCAAAGAGCCAGACTGTTGCGTGGCTGAGCCGACTGGCAACCCCTTTACAGTAGCAGGTCTGCTGAGCTGGTGGCGTTGCCAAGTCTCATGATATTTGGTGGCGTTTTGAAAGCCCCAGCTGCTGGAGCTGGGGGCTTGGCTGAATATCTCTGCTTTCACTTTTAAAAAAGTTTCTATTCCTACGTGACTGCAGGGGAAAGCTTGGAGACCAGCCCTGTGACGTGCACACTCACGTTCCAGAAAGTGAAAGTCAAGGAACCCTAAATTAATCACTTTTAGGGGGAAAAAACCCCATGGGCTGTTCCTTAAAGGCCGTCTCCTGACTTTTGGGGGAGTTTGTTTCACAGTTGTTTGAACGCTCTGGGTTGACAATGCTGAACATGCCTCTAGCTCAGTCTTGGTGAGATTCCCCTCCCCCTCTTTCCCCAGAGTGATGGCTGGTGCTTTTGAGCGGGTCAGACCTGTCAGAAATGTCTTTAGGCCAAGACTCTTCACGGGGACTGGCCATTTTGAGCACCCACCTTGAGACACTCTCCTGGCGGCTGTTTTCTCAGTGGGCCGTGTCACGTTCTGGGCTGCAGTTCAGTGGTTATCACTCAGTTTATAATCCTGAGTCCCCCAAATGTTTCTGCTACTTGTGGCTCTTTGCCCGGGACGTACACAATAGCTGTGTGCGCTCATGTTCTGTACACTGACTCAGCCACCCTGAATCCAACAGCCGGCCAGCGGTTATCACAGACACTTGTCGTTATCAGCCTTAGCCCCAGGCCTGAACTTCCCAAACCCAGGTGCTTGGCAAGTCCCAACCCTTCCCTGCAGCCTTCAGTGGACTAAGAACTTCCATTTGCTCCTTTAAAGAGATAAAACCCACCAGGTTGCCACCTCAGCTGGGGCTGACATTCACTTGAGTCTGATCACAGCGCCTGTTGATTTCAATTGATTGTAGAACGATGTCATGAAAGAAGATGGAACTTGCTAAGTGAGTTCCCGTCTAAGATGGTTAGAAGTGGTTACTAGCAAACAAGTGAAAGCACACACCTAAGAGTCTAAAACTTCAGGCTAGCAAGGTTTGGTTCCATGTGTTGAACTTAAAGTACTGCACAGGATCTTTTCAGGGGGGTAAGGCAAAATGCCATATGTATTGGTAATACATATAGCATGTATTACCCGCGGTTCTGCGCATGCACAGCTAGCTCTGCACCGGCTCTTCCGGGGTGTAATCTACTCGCCATGGGTGAGTAGATTACATTGTTTGTCAAGCCCTGCATATAGCAATCAACACTTATTTCCATATGATATATCTCTCACACACACGCCATCTCATAGACTCATAGACTTTAAGGTCAGAAGGGACCATTATGATCATCTAGTCTGACCCCCTGCACAGTGCAGGCCACAGAATCTCACCCACGCCTCCTAGAATAATCCTCTCACCTATGTCTCAGATATTGAAGCCTTCAAATACTTTGAAGGCCCCAAGATGCAGAGAATCCTCCAGCTGTGATCTGTGCCCCATGCTACAGAGGAAGGCGAAAAACCTCCAGGGCCTCTGCCAATCTACCCTGGAGGAAAATTCCTTCCCGACCCCAAATATGGCGATCAGCTAAACCCTGAGCATGTGGGCAAGACTCACCAGCCAGACACCCAGAAAGTTCAACTCTAGTTGCTCCTCCTAACTGCACTGGCCAGGTGTGTTAGATTGGGGAGGGGTGGAGCCAATCTGGATCAACGTTCCCATGTTGACAAGACACAGCCCCGGGAGCCCCCTGCAAGATACCTTTGATTTACAGTAGTTCCCCTCTCATGCAAATCTATTCTCTTATGCATATGCAAAAGCTGCGAGAGTCCTCACATGCAGATGCAGTTACTCCAGGGGTGGGGAAAAGGGCCTCCCCGGGCTGGATCCAGCTTACTAAGCAGGTTGGCCCCACCCCTTCCGTTTGAGGCCCCGCCCCTTCTGGCCCGGGGCCACTTTAAAAAAATTTGGAGTGGACCCTGACAAAAAATTATTGTCCACCCCTGAGTTAGTCAATCTGTGGCCTCTTCTTCTGGGTGGTGTCTTAATGCTGCCACATTCACCTGCTCAGAGGGGGCTTCCAAAAGCAGGCACTTGCTGCTGATTCCCAAGGTGTCCATAGGTCCAATCTTCTTTCTGTGAGCCCGTTTCACAGGTCTCACTGTCCTTGGATCTGGCTCCCATCCCCGCTCCAACCATTGCAACTGCCCGGAGGTCCTTGCCTCACTCATTCAACAGAGCAATCAATTACGTACAAGGGGAGAGATCTATTCTGGTAGAAAGACATTCTCTTTACCTTACTTATTTTTGGGGACTGTTCTACCAAGACTTAATACAAAGTTTCTGTGTTCTGTGTGAAAAGATACATAGTTTCTATATGAAAGGACTTAATACAAAGCTATGTAAAGGGACCGGATACAAAGTTAAAAACTTAATGCAGAGATTATATGAAGCAGATCCACACTCATCTGAAAATGATTAATACAGAGCTGTATCTACGTGTGCTTTGTCCAAGATGTCTGGTCTCACCCACAGTCTTCTTGCAAGATGATGCGACTCCTTCCTTGGTCTGAATCTCTTCCAAAGACCCTGGTTCTTTTGTCATTTTAAATGAAGGAATGAACTTGGGGTTCTCTGCCCTTCTTTTGATAAGCTGTTGGATCCAGAATTCTTACTCTTGGACATCTTGGTCATAACCTAGAGTTGTGTTGTGCGTTGTTCTTGCCAGTGTTTTATTCAGAACATCTGCAGAGGGAAACACGTGTTTCTACAGCGCAGTCGTTAGCTCGTGGTCCAGCAGTTAGGGTAGCAAAAGAAAATTTGGGAGACCTGGATTGAAGTCCCTGATCTGCCACCAACTCTCTGGGTAACCTTGGACAAGTCACTTTGCGTCTCTGTGGCTTGGTTCCCCATCTGTGCAAAAGGGGTAATGTGAAATGAACGAAAGATCGAGGAACCCAGATGCTATGGTGATGGGTGCCTTACGCCTTAGTCAGCTAGAACATGCTGTATCATTCTAATGCAGATGGGGAAAGGTCTTATTTTGGCTGGTGAACCCAAGGAGGGGACTTAGATTCCAATTCAGCTAGCCCAACGGAGGGAGATCTCCAACTTAGCCATTCATCCTAAGATTCTACAGCACGAGAGCACTCCAGGCGCAAAACCCGGCACTCCCGTGTGCAGGCAAGAGCACGGAGTGGTCTGTTGTCGAGGGAGGAAGGGACTTGTTCCTTCATGGCTCGGATCCAGGATCACAGCCTTGGTATTGACGTGCTTTTGTTAGAGTTGACGGCTGTGTGACGCACAACAAGCCCCACAGGTGTCTTCTTTCTGCAGCAAAGGGGTGGATTGTTGCTGGGCTGCGGGGTGAAAGGAAACTGTCCAGGCATCACCATCCTCCTTGTGTTCTTTCTGAGCGCGCGTGTTATAAGTAGTGTGGTTATATAGGACGTCCAGGCTCGATCGGCTGCAGCTCTCTGGGTCTAAGCCAAATGGCCGGGGAAAAACATGGACAAAGCTCAGCAGATCGTCTCTCTAGTAGTGCTTTGAGTTTATTTTCCACCCTCTTCCTCCCCCCACCCTATTGCTCTGCTCCTGCACAGAACCCTAATCAGCATCTCTGTCCGATTGGCTGAAGCTCTCCTTGGGATTGGCCTATGCTGTGGCTCGGCACCAAGACAGCCACCTTCCGTGGGAGCAATGGAGCCTCTTGCAGCCATGGTCTCAGGCTCTCTGCAGACTCCGGTAGCCGTCAGGTTCGCTTGGTTCACGTTTCCAAGGTTTCCTCCTCATCATAAGGGCGGCCGCTGAGATTCTGGAGCACGAAGGAATGAAATACGCAGGGTCCTGGCACTGAGTGGCTGGTCTGTGGCCGAGGGGGTGGGAACCGGTCGGGCCGGGAATGGAACGGGGAGGGGAGGTTCAGAAAGGGGCGCTCGGACCTCTGAATCAGACCAGAGCCTGTGCCTCAGTGGGCAGAGTGCTGCTGAAGGACCAGAGTGCACTGGGACAGTGTGAAGATGAGGTCCCAGCCTCTTGTCCAAGACCCGCCTGGCTCTCCCCTTGAGAACTGGCTGCATTGTATCTCCGATTACTGGCTTCTGGATGCAGCACACTTCCCCTTTAGCCCGCTAAAATGAAGAGAGTCTTCCCTCCCTCCCATGTACTTTGCTGGTTAAAACCATGTCCCAGCTGTGGGCTGGGTGACACGATATTGCTGCACCGTGCCGTTTGGATCCTGCCATGAGATTTTTCACAGCCTGCCCTCCAGGATGGAAATGGCGTTGATGGCCGTGCAAACAGCCTGGTCTTGCCCTGCCGCTAACCCCGAACTCCCTCCTCGGTGAAGAGCCCTTTCTCGCACCCTGTGCTTGCGGATCTCCAAGTCCTTTGCACATATTCCTGAATTCCAGCCTCCCAAAGTAGGTCTCCCCCTCCTCCCTGCTGTAAAACAGGGACATCTCTCTGCCTCGGGGTCATTGGAGGTCAGGCAGGCAGCTTCTGTTCGAGCTGGGAGGGGAGCCAGATCTCTTGATTTGCAGCCCTGGGTCTTTAACCACAGGCCCGTCCTCCCTTCCCCCGGCTTCCTCCCGGACTCGCTGCTTATGGGAAGAGGCAGTGCTTCCCACCATGCAGAGCTGGGTATTCCATGGCAAGAGGGAAGTCCTCCATCCCAGACCAGCCCTAGGAACGTGCTGAGCCAACCGCGGGCTGCGTTTCGCTCCCAGCTTGCTTCTGGGAAGCAGGGCACGCACTGCTGGGACTTCCCTGCCCCCACGGCACTGCCGCCCCCGCCCCTTGCCCGTCCTGTAATGGGCAGGCAGCCCCCTTCCAGCCGTACGCCCGTCTGCGTGCCTGAATCGCCTAGGTGCACTGTGTGGGCTGTGCACCCCTGGATCCCCCCTGAGATTGTTCCAGCCCTAGCCCCACCCCGCCTTTGGGCAGTCATGCAAGAACAAAAAAGAAGCCCCAGACTAAGCTGCTTAGTGGGGGGGGGGGGGGGGGGTCTCTGGACCCAGCACCCTGTGGGGCCCGGCAGTCATGCCATGCGCCCCTTGGCCACTGTGCCCCGCGGGAATCGTGGGCTCGGCAGACCAAAGTTCCCCGGCTTATGTTGAGGGAAGGCTGGTGCTTGCAAAACCCAAACCCACCGCTGCAGCCTCCCCAGTGTGCGGCGTCTCAGCCGCGCTCCGTCCGTTTGCCAGCCCCGCCGGGAATGCACGAGGGCATAAGGTTGCCAGGTGTCCAGTTTTCGCCTGGACTGTCCGTTATTCGGGTCCCCCATCCGGTTAAAAAAAACAACAACCCAACGTGTGAAATGTCTGGTATTTCCTGTTTTCCTTGGATGGAAGCCTCATGGGGACAATTTTTCCTGCCCGCGTCTGGTGGGGACGGGGGCGTGAGGAGCTTTTTTTGGTCTCTCCCCTCCCCCCCCTTTTTTTTCTCAACAGAATTTTTTTTCCTGGTGGTTTTTTTGGGGGAGGATTATGGGGGGGTTGGTATTTTTTGTTAAACCATCTGGCAACCCTACGAGGGCAGCACGTTACAGGCAGAGGGTCGCCTGTGCACCTAGCATTGTGGGAAACGCAGGCAGCAGCGGGATGTTTGCAAAGAATCCCCAATTCCCAGCAGCTGCTTCCGTTGGCTCAGTCACAGCCAGTCTCGGGGCTGGCAGGGGCTCCTTGCCGTGGGTCCGACTCCGGCAGAGGCCTAACGAGTTGTTCCTTCCCTGAGGAGTTAGAGCTCCGCAGTGATCCTCCTCTGGGCTCGTTTGCTTGGGAAACATCTGCCTGGGGGTCCTGCAGAATGCCTCTGGCACCGTCTGAACCCCGGGCTACGTGGAATCGGACCCTGGCCACACTGCTGCCTCCTGTCGTGACCTGTCGGCCTTTGCTGTGATCCGCTCACTCAGGGTCTCCGGCCTTTAGAAGCACAAGATCACGTCTTGAATTCAAGTCAGTCCAGGATCTGCCTCAAACCCAAATATCCCTGCCCCCGCCCCACCCCTTCACTGAGGCCCCGCCCTCTTCACTCTGTGAAGGTGGGGGACAGAGTGACATCAGCGTCCCCCTGCCTCTGTTTCCCCCTACCCTGCTGTGATGTAGCGTTGGTACCTTGCTGGTTGCTATGCTGGGCAGTGGGCACTGGTGGCTATTTGTAGCACGGCCCAGCAGGACAGGGGATGAGTCGTTATGCAAGGGACTCCCAACCTGTCCAACCAGTTGGCTCCCAGGGAGAGAGACGAAGGAGGGCGAGGTCCAGCCCTGGCTGGGGGGGCAGATCTGGAAGGGACGTTTTTAGTTTCTGGCTGGAATCATGGAGGAGGCAGCCTAAGCAGGGGGCCTGGGATTTAAAGGCTCCGTCTCCCCCATCTCCAGGGAGGCTGAGGCATTCTAGGCCTGGCCCTGTAACTGTGCTGTATCCTGGAGAAGCAATAAACTCCCTCTGTTCTATGGGCTGGTGGAGTCTGTTCGTGCCACTACCGGGGCGCAGGAGGTGGGGAAACCCTGACGCATCACCACACCTGCACAAGCAGGAGGCTCCTAGGGGCGCAGCGCTGAGGCTCTGGCCTCAGTGTGGGGAGGGGCAGCTGAAGTGCCTCCCAGCCAAACCAGTCAGGATCCCCCGTCAGAGGCCCCGAGCTCTGCCAGTAGATCCTGATCGACTGGTTGGGGACCACTGATCTAACGCTAATCTCCTTGTCTTGCCTGGGCCTATCTAATGCCTCGGGTCTGGGGGTACAGACGCAGGTGGAGGGCTGCAGGCTAAGGAATAACTCCTTGGGCCTCAGCTGGTGTGTTAAGTCAACGCTTCCCTTTACCCAGCATTGGGCAGCCTGCTTTCTGCTCTCCCCACCCAGCACTTCTGAGTCCAGGCCTCCGAGTGAAACCTTTCCCAAGAGCACACGTCTCTCGTGCACTGAGCGATTTGGGGGTCGTTTTCCCTCCCTCCCGCCTGGCCCCAGCTGGTGACTAGGTGGGGTTCCCTAAGGAAAGAGCCATCCCATGGCGAACAGCGGTAAAACCAAGGAAGCTCAAGTCGGGATGAGTCCGGCTCGGTATTGTTAAGCTCTTGCGACTGTAACAAGAAGCAGGCGATGCCACTGGATTCGAACGGATCAGAGCACTAGGCTCTGGCTGTGCAATTGCATCCAAGCTGAAGGCCTTGCGGGGCCCCGTTCCCCATATGGGTTGTGCCACTTGTGCAGCAAGGGGGTAGCAAATTGCCGACAAAATTTTCTTGCATGAGGCCTGGGGCGAGACCCAGTTACACCCCAGATCCAGAAGGGTCCGATTTTTGTAGGAGTGCTGAACCGGCGCCAGCGGCTGGCATTTCCAAAGGGATGCAGGGGAATGAAGCACCCAAGTCCTATTGCTTTCTTGTTCTGCCCTGGCTTGGGGCACCACTCCGGGACGGGGTTTGAAGTCGTGTGTGCACAGCAACATGGAACTAACCAGCGTGGCCAAGGGGGGGTGTTAAGCCTGGGCTGCACGGGGGGGATTCGTATGAAAATTCCCCCCTTCGTTAGCTCAGAGGCTGTCAGAACATGGGGTGTTCATTGCATCATAAACCCTGTTGGCTTATTCCGTAGACCTGCCATCCCATAGAGGGCACCTGCTGCTGACCCAGAGGGGGAATTTGGGATTCTCTGGGGCTTTATCATCCACCTGAGCTGAGAAGGGAGAGATCTCGGTTGAAAGTCTCCACTAGCTGGGGAGGAAGGGGGCTGAGGGGCAAAGAGCTTCTTAGCTTGCTCTGCAAGCTGCACTCCCTGTGGGTTACAAAGTGGGTAAGGAAAGTATCTATTCCCAGGGCTACACCTGGCGCCTGAGTGATGACTTGGCAGAGCAGCCCCTGCAGCAGAGCTGGTACGGAGTAGGGATGTAATAGTGCAGTTGATTAACCGACAAGCAAAAGCTTGTAGGTTAATGCTATAGACTGCACGCATTTCCCCCTGCCCCCCCTTGCCAGCAAATTTTTTGGCAGGCTGGCCAGCAGCCCAGCTCAGTCCTGGCTTGATTAAGGTCCGGGACCTACCCCCGCTGCAGCTCTGCATTTAACGTATATTACGAGCCAGGCGGGCAGGCAGCCCGGCTCAGTTCCAGCTCGAGCTGGGTCCAGGAGCTCAAACCCATCCCGGACAGAGGCTGCTGCATCTGTATCAGAGGCAACAGTGCAGGGCGACAGGTGGCTGGTCCACAAGGGGAGCTGGTTTTTAAATTGGCTCCTCTCGGGGACCAGCTCCCATGTGGCACCCCACGGTGCTGCCTCTGTATCAGAGACAGTAGCGCGGAGTGGCAGGGGGCTTCTTGGGAGTGTGGCCGGAGTGCACTGCCTGCCAGCCCCACCCCCTGGGGGACTATAGAATAGTTGAGTAACCAATAAGAATTGATGATGTTAATCAACGATTCAATTAACCGATATTTAACATCCCTAGTGCAGAGCAGGAAGTGAGCCGAGCTAGGGAAGGATGGGCGTGGCTTAGTATCCCCCACTGCAGAGCAACTGGAAAGCAGACACTGAATGTCGTATTGCACTAGGGGCATTGGCCCTGGAACAGGCCCCTGATGTGCTAGGTGCTGTACGAACACACGAGGCAATGCTGCCTGGCCGCCTTACGACCAGGAGTCACAATTTGGACTTTGTTCCTGTATGTGTCCCGCTGCGTACAGCCCCTTGCGCTGGGCAGCTGGCAGCTTTGCCTCCTAGCCCCACATGCAGATGGTCAATTTATCCCTCCACCCTCAGGACAGGGGCACCAAATTCCATATTAAGACATGCTACCAGAGAGAAGGAAAATGAAACATTTGCGGGGTGGCCTGTATCCGCAGCAGCTGCCCTCTTTGGGCTGCTCATTACCTGATAAGGAGAAGGAAGTGTCCTGAAATAACTCTGCTATTTATCTCTGTTCTGCCTTCATTCAGTTTGAAAATAACTGTGCATTTAGGTTTTATGATCTTCCGGTAAAGCAAAGCTCGATCTGTCCACTAGCCCCACCTGGGAAGTAAACAGCCAGGTCTGTAAGAAACGAGGCGCACAAATGCAGCTAAGAAGCAGCCAGCCAACAAAACTGAAACTGACACGAGAGATGGAAAATCCTGTTTGTTTAGTTAACCGGTTAAACTTAGCGTGTAGCCGGTTAACTGATTAAATGAGGCCGGACTGGGAGCTGGCTTACAGCCATTCAGGGAACTTATGTAGCTCTCCTTTTGAACCCTGCTATAGTCTTGGCTGTGACTCTCTTTTTTTTTTTTTTGTGGGTGTGGTTTTTTTTGTTTGTTCAGTTGGTTTTTTTTTTTTTTTTTGTGCTCAACAAAAAATCTTGGCTGCCCAGGTCCCGTCGAAACTGTTCGAATTGGGCCCCGCACTTCCTAAAGCCGGCCCTGTGTTCACCCCTTTCCCCAGATCATCTATGAAGCGGTTGAATAGCTCTGATCCCAGTGCAGACCCCATGGGGAACACCCCTGTTAACCTGTTCCAATATGAAAACTGATCATTTAACCCTTTGTTTCCTATCTTTCACTGCAGTGCCTGGCGATGCTCTCAGGGTGGTCTAACGCAGTGTTTCTCAACCTTTTAAAAAAAATTCTAAGTACCCCCAGTACCTACAGTTTTCAGACACACAAAATTTGTTTCTACCGTTGCAACACATTTGTTTAAACAACTGAATCGCAGCCGGCCGGGCGATGGCATTTTTTGGTATAAAAAGTACAAAAATAATAAAGCCCTGTGAAACTTAAAACAGAAATTCAGTTTTCTCCAAATTTCAGTTGTTGATGTACCCCCCAGACGTCTCTCGGGTACCCCCAAGGGTACTCGTACCACTGGTTGAGAAACACTGGTCTAAGGAGAACAGTGGTCTAAGGGGCCTTTATTTAACTGAATGACATTCCTTTTATTATCTTAATCACCCTGCTTCTGCCTAGAAACAAACTTCCTGCCCCAAGGGTGGAAGCCGGGAGCAGCACAGAGCTCATCCCATTCCCTGCTCCCACTGGTTTGGGGCTAGGACCTGCCCAGTGACTGTGAGCAAACTTCCAGTATGAAGCTGGGGGAGAGGGGCAAGAGCCTCCTCCGCCCCCTCCCGCTTGGGAATGAATCCCCTTAACAAAGAGTGTGACTCTCATTTTACATTGGGATGCCCAAGATGTGGAGGAAGGCGATGCCTGGCTAATCCTGTGTTTAGAGCTGCGGGACCCAACCTTTTCGAGCCTGTGGACCCCTTTTCAATCTGTTATAATGGTACGGATTCCCCCCCCCCCCCCCATGAGCGGCGGTAAGCGGCAGCCAGCACATCCCGTGCCTCATGCTGCTTCCTCAGCTCCTGCCCCCTCTATCCTCTGCCCATCCACGGAGGATACGGCGAGGGGGCTCTCATGGCCAAAGGAAGATCCTGCCCCCACACTCCACCCTTGGCTGGGCACGGAGCCCTGGGGGAGGAAAAAAAGAAAAGGAAGGATTGGGCCCACTGCAGGACTTGGGGGGGGGAGGGGAGTGTTATGCTTATAAAAAGCACATGGGATCTTTTTCAGGGGATTATTGAGAATACAGGAGAGAAGCAGTTAGCATGTGCTTTAGACAGACAGACAGACACACACACACCATCTGCAGATGGGGGGCGCGCGCACACACACCACACACACACACACACACACACACAGCCCCCCCCTCCCCCCCACCGCAGATGGTGCAGTTCGTGGTGGCTGAAGTTAGACTTACTGGTTACCGGCCAGGCCAGGCTGACTGTGTGAGGGGTTCCTCTGAGGCTTGGCTCGCAGGATGAACCCAGAGTCCCATGGCAAGAGCTTCCCTTCTTATCCATGTCCGTTCCCATTTGGGTCTATGGATATTGCAGTGCCATGCTGCATCATCCACCCCTAGGAGGGGTTAATCTGTGCTGTTGGGAGTTCTCCTTTGATGAAACAAAATACAGGACGATGTAGCACTTTAAAGACTAGCAAGATGGTTTATTAGGTGATGAGCTTTCGTGGGCCAGACCCACTTCCTCAGATCAAATAGTGGAAGAAAATTGTCACACCCATATATACCAAAGGATACAAAAAAAAATGAACACATATGAAAAGGACAAATCAAATTTCAGAACAGAAGGGGGAAGGTAAATGTCTGTGAGCTAATGGTGTTAGAGGTGATAATTGGGGAGGCTATCTTTGTAACGGGTAAGATAGCCAGAGTCTTTGTTGAGCCCCTCGCGTAGAGTGTCGAATTTTAGCATGAACGAAAGTTCAGAGGATTCCTTTTCAAGTGCAGATTTAAAAGGCTTCTGAAGCAGGATGCAGGTAATTAAGTCCTTGAGACAATGTCCTTTCTGGTTGAAATGGCAAGAAACTGTTTGTTCTTTGTGATCCTGTCTAATATCTGTTTTGTGGGCATTGATCCTTTGGCGAAGGGTCTGAGACGTTTGTCCAATGTACATAGCAGACGGACACTTTCGGCACATGATAGCATAGATTATATTTCTTGATGCACAGGAATATGTGTTCTTGATCTTATAACTCACTTGGTTAGGTCCAATAATGGTATCAGCAGAATGAATATGTGGACAAAGCTGGCAACGGGGTTTGTTGCAAGGGAAGGTTCCAGGATTGGTATTAGTGTGGTATGTCCTGTAGTTGTTGGTAAGAATCATCTTGAGGTTAGGTGGTTGTCCATAGGAGACTATGGGTCTGTCTCCCAAAGCCTCTTGAGAGTTTAGTATCCTGTTCCAGTATGGGCTGTAGTTTATTGATAATGTGTTGGACAGGTTTAAGTTGGGGCTGTAGGTGATGACAAGTAATGTTCTATTGTTGGTTTTCTTGGGTCTGTCTTGAAGTAGATGGTTTCTGGGTATTCGTCTGGCTCTTTCAATTTGCTTTTTTATTTCTCCGGGTGGGTAGTCGAGGTTTATAAATGCTTGGTAGAGATCCTGAAGCTTCTGATCTCTGTCAGTGGGATTAGAGCAGATGCGGTTGTATCAAAGGGCTTGGCTATAGATGATGGATCTTATGGTGTGTTCTGGATGGGAGCAAGGCCTTATAGTAACATTATCTGATCATGAGAGACAGAGAGAGTAAAATAGAAGCTACAGAACTTATAAGCAAGTCATTTATACATCAAATCATTCTAGATCATACCTAGTCTTATAACCAATACTAACCAATACTAAAATATACATTTTTGCTACAAGAGGGCTGGAGCGTAAACGGCGGATGGCGCCTCTGGGGTACCAAGATCCCATCCCAAGGGCAGGTGGCAGTGTGCGTGCAGCTGGTCGTGAGCAGCAAGCCCCGGGCAAGTTTCGCCTGGTGGAAAACCCCAGTCCTGCAGTGGGCCCGATCCTTTTCCTTTCCTAAGCTTTGACCACAGGCTGGGAACCAGTGGTTTTCATGGCCCTGGGAGTGGGGGGGGGGGTCTGGGTTCTGGTCCCAGCTGGCAGACACTTCCCTCCCTGTGCCTTAATTTCCCCAACTGTACAATCTATGTGAGACCCCATCCTATGTGGCCTCCTTTACCATGAAATGTGGGCAGTCTTGGAAGGGTTTATTCTCTCCGCACCCTACGCGGTGCAGCTGTGTCTTTGCTGTCATTGGACTACGGGTTCTCAGTCACAAGGCAGGACTCCCATGGGTGAAATTCTCTGGCCTGGGCTCTCCAAGAACTCGGAGTGGATGATCACGACGGTCCCCTCTGATCTTTACATCGAGGGCTCCCTTAGACACACCCACCTTAGGCTTTTGTACAGCTAATCCTCCCCCCCTGTACATTTATTTAGTCTTTGCTGCGTTCAGCAGAAGAATCTGGACATGGCTGTGGTCACTTGAACTGTTGTGCCCCTGCATCGACTTCCTTCTTGGACTAGTTCTTCCTGATAGTATGCAGGAGTGACCTGTCCTCATGACCCGCGTGGCTTGGTTTTTCTGCCATTACAAGGCTATTCTTCCTGCAGAGCAGGGTTCCTGCAACGGAGCTGGTTCTGTCCTTTGCAGAACCAATGCACTGGCCTCTACAGCTCAATGCATTACCGAGCAGGTAGCAGCAGTAGGCTGTTATCTGCTATTAGGCGAGGCTGCTGCTGTCGCTGGGACCAAGTCTGGGTGGGCTCTGGTGCCCGGAACAGGTGACTTAGGCTGCGTCTACACTACCACTTAAACAAGTCTTGTGGGAGTCACTCAGAGGTGTAAGTGTCGTATGCCCCAAACGACAAAGTTGCGTTTGTGTGTGCAACACACGAGGAGCAGTGCCAGGAGAACCCTCTCTCATCAGCATAGAGCACCGGTCCAGCCTGTCCTGGCTGCAGTGAAATGCAAGGAATATCAGAAGATCCTTGCAGGAGCTGTTGGGGGCAGACAGTCCTTCAATCCAGGTCGGGTTTGTGTTGCAAGGAGCAACCCCCCGGCAGGGAGATGGGCTCGGATTCTGAAGGTGAAAACAGGTGTGTCTTCTGGCAGGGTCAGGTTTCTATGCAGCTATTGACGCTCTACCGCCTTCTGCCCACGCCCAGCTGACAGGAGCATGTCACGCTTCCCTGTGGGCATCGCTCCTTTGAGACCCTACAGCCCCATGCCTCCCTGCCACCAGTCACTCCCCCCCCCCCCCGTGTCACTTCCCTTTCAGTGCTCCCTAGCTGAGCAGTTCTTATTCGATTATTATCTCCAGGCACTTACATGGCTCTGTGAGCACACAAATGACTTGCAAGGGTGGGAAAAAAAAGTGTTGACGTGGAAGGGGTGGGAACTCCTCCCTCCCCCCTTTCCCTAGGGCTGTGTTTGGGTAGTAGGTGTGGTTGCTTTGTTTCCGAACTGGTAGTGCAAGCTTCTGAGGAAGAACACTGTGTAATTATACCCCCCCCCCCTCCGGCCCCGAATGCTATTACCTGTCCTGCAGCAGATGGGTCAGTTCAGGCAGGCATTGATTTAGAAACCAGGAAATACCGTGTCCCGCAGAACAGAAGGGGACTCGCCACCTGCTCTGAGACAGGTAAGCAGCTGGGAAATCCTGACGAGAGTGGGATTATCGGAAGGCAGCTGGGATGAGAGTGGGAGATGAGACATGCGTGTGTGCAGGATCAGCAGGTGGCCCGGCCGAAGATGCAGCTGTGCAAGAATAACCTCGCTGTGGACTTTGGGGAGCTGGATTTCTCCATTCTCCTGAACCGACAGGGCTAAAAGCACCTGACCAGGTATCGAAGCAAAGCTTGTTTGCCAACATCCTCTTTTTAAACCAGAGACATCTTAAAGTGCTACTGTTCTTCTAGCTGTCTGTGTGCAAAGGCAAAGACAAAACATAGATCTCGTCCACCTCCTTTTGGATGGTCAGTTTTTAGTTCATTTCCTTTACGCTTTCAGGTGCGTGAGCTGCAGTATTTGGGTTGCAAAGACAGCCAGGGAAAGCTTGGGTTGAAAAAGACCCCTTTTTTTCAATCCCCCCCCCCCTTTTTTTAAATCCTAGCAATGTTTTTCTGTTTATCTCCGGTTTTTACAATAGAATAATAGAACTGCAGAGTTTGAAGGAACCACAAAGATTGTCCATTCTAGCCCCCTGCCGAGATGCAGGGTTAGTTGTGTCTAAACTCTAACCCAGGGCTACTCAACTTTGGAAGCCCCAGGGGCAACAATGGTACTCACAGCACATGCCAAGGGCCACAACTTAAACGTGGTTGCATGTACATGCAAATATATATGCAAATAGCTTCTGTCACACTGACGGGCATGAATACAAAGATTAAGGCAAGACTACACAACACACAGGCCCCATTTCGGTCAGTTCTGCTATATTAATAAAATGCAACAGTTACCTGATTTCCACCCCTATGACAGCACTTTTAATGAGCAATGACAGTCCAGGAATTTAACTACTAAAACGCAGCTCATCAGAAGACCATTCTGTTGACTACTTTTTGCTTTGGCTCCCACCCGCGGGTCGCGTCTTGAGTACCCCTGCTCTAAATCATTCAGGGCAAATGGTTTCAGCCTTGTAGTCACCCAAATTTGTATGCATCGCGGACCTGCCGGGAATACAGTATGGCAGATTTACTTGTCACGTGGCATCGGGTGGATAACTAACAGAGCCGGAGCATGCAATAATTCTACTCTCTTCCCTGCTTCTCAGACTTTCTGGGGTCCTACCTAGGACTCTTGGCTGTGTCTAGACTGGCAAGTTTTTCCGCAAAATCATCTGCTTTTGCGGAAAAACTTGCCAGCTGTCTACACTGGCCGCTTGAATTTCCGCAAAAGCACTGATGATCTCATGTAAGATCGTCAGTGTTCTTGCGGAAATACTATGCTGCTCCTGTTTGGGTAAATGTCTTTTTCCGAAAAACTTTTGCGCAAAAGGGCCAGTGTAGACAGCAGAGATTTGTTTTCCGCAAAAAAGCCCCGATCGCGAAAGTGCTTTTGAGGAAAAACGCCCTGCCAATCTAGACGCGCTTTTCCGAAAATGCTTTTAACGGAAAACTTTTCTGTTAAAGCATTTCCAAAAAATCATGCCAGTGTAGACATAGCCTTGAGTTTAATGAAACAGTTGCTCTGGCTTGTTCCCAATGAATCTATGACATAGCCTGAAGGAAATGTTTGTAGTCAAATGCAGGTACGCAGAGCAAACCTACCAGGTTCTGTGAGTGGAGAAAATGACTAGCTAGCTTCAGGGCCAGGCTTCCAGGTGCCCAACGCCCACCTCTGAGATTGGATCTTCCGGCCTGCCCGGTACCTAACTAGCAGCAGCTGGAACCCTGGGCTAGCCACTTGTTGTGGTGCTTAACTGGGAGAAGAGCGTGTGTGTCAGATTTTTATCCGCTGCCCCTGTGGATTTTAATTAGTCAAAAGCTCCCGAGTGTTTTCTTGCACTCTGACAAGGGCTTGGTTGCGATGGGCTGTAGATGCCCCTTTGCTGTTCGTGCCCGGAGAAGGGAGAGGAACATGTTGAGGATGTGCAGTGTAAATGTGGAACCTGTTTGGGAAAGGGTTTCACTTCAGATACCCAGCAGAACTCCGGCCCCCTGGAAAGTCTGCGTCTGTAATCAAAGCTGGCCACTGGATATAGCGACATGGCTACCGCTGACAGGTACGGAGGCTGCACAACTCGGATCCCCAAGTCATCTTTGAGATGCTGAACCCTTGTTACTTGGGGTTGCCATTTTAAGCCCTAAGCTTGAGCTAGTAGGAATCTGTCTACCGGGACGGGGGAGCTGGCCCCCAGCTGGAAGGCTGACTTTTTTTGACATCCTTTCTCAAGCCGAATAGCCCCGTCATCCCCAGAAAGTTCACCTGAAATGAATGAGGCTGCTTTCTGGTGCCACTCAGTCCATCAGAATCTGGCCCTTCTCACTTGCCTTGCCTCACTAACCTCCCTCACAGACTTAATTCGGTCTTCTAACGTGCCAACGGCCCAAGTGCAATACAACAAATGAGAATTTCCACCCGTGTAAGTTCAAGGGATTTCTTAGCCTTTCCATTCGGCCTTTCTGAGCCTGCCCCAGTAGGGATGTCAAATTTCGATGAATTAGCTAATCAAATAGACAATGCGATTCGCATCGACTATTCGATTAGTCGATAAGGGCGCCTCTGCCTTTGAAGTGTAGCAACAGCCCCGGGTGAAAGCGCTGCGGAGTCCCCTGCTGGCCCTATGCTTCCCGCGGCGTTTCAAAGCGCCAGCACCGCATGGAGCCCGGGATCTGAGTCCTCAGCTGACCCCAGGCTCCATGCGACGCTGCCACTTTGAAGCACCCTCAGCTCTCCCCTCCCCCTTGCTGCCTCTTTCTGATAGAGGCGGCCGGGGGAGGAGCGAGTAGTCGACTAGTGTGTCGACTAGTCGTTCACATCCCTATGCCCCAGAACCAGCAGCCTCACACTGAAGAGGGACGTTGAGTCAGCCAAGTTGCATTCATCTTCCCTGTGTACAAAAGGGGAAAGTGCCTCTCCCAGGCCGTGCTAAGCAGGAAGCGAGAGTTGAAGGCTGCTGCCTCGTGACCGCCCCATGTTCTCTGTTGAAAGGTGGGTCTTAAAGCTGGGGGGGGGAGGAAATCCCCCTCCCAACGGCTCAGCCTGCTGCACACTGCGGTGTGGCTCTTGCGAAGAGAAGGGGGAGGGGCGCATAGACACACACACACACACACACACACACACACACACACACACACACACAGTTAAATGTGGGACCCATCTGGGGAAAGGTTCCCGCTGTTCCTGCTGCTGCTGTTGAGTGTAGACAAAGCCGTGGTGAATAAAGCCCCGGTGCCCAGGAGCGGTCCGAGGCGGGGCTGCGGTAGCTGGCGCCCCAGGCGGAAGGCGCGATCGGCACCTCCACCTGCACGGCTGTCAATGGCCGTGATGTCATCATTGGGCGCCCCGGGCTGGTGGCGCCCCAGGCGACCGCTGAGTCTGCCTATGCTCACGGGCCGCCCCTGCCCGTGCCCTGAGGCCGTGTTGCCAAGTTAAGGTTGGGTGCTGGCATCACTCATGAGTACAATGGACCCAATGGCACAAGGCTGGATTCCTGGAAGCTTAGTGCTGATTTGTTTGCGATTCACTGGAGCGGGGAGGGGGGTTGGTTTTCATCTCTCTGCCTTGGGGTTTTGTCGTGCTGCCCATCACCACAGTATCTTAGCCCCTTCTGTGTACGTTCTGTAGTGAGAGTGAATTTGATTATCCCTGACACATCTCCCTTTTCAGGCTCAGAACTCTGCTTGGAATAGATTTTTTTTTTTTTAGTGGGTTTGGTTATTTTTTAATATCTTATTAATTTCCTTCTTTAGAGAAAATGTGATTCATCTGAAGTTTTGTACTTGTTCCTCGTTTGTTACACATTTGTTAATATATGCAGCAGTAGTGTAGCCATGTTGGGCCAATCAAGTTGCAGAGTGTGCCATCAACCTGTGGAACTCCTTGACAGAGGATGTTGTGAGGACCAGGACTTTAACAGGGTTAAAAAAAACTAGATACATTCATGGAGGACAGGTCTATTAATACTTATTAGCCAGGATGGGTAGAATGGTATCGCTAGCCTCTGTTTGTCAGAGGCTGGAAATGAGTGACAGGGGAGGGATCACGTGTTGATTCCCTGTTCTGTTCACTCCCTCTCGGGCATTTGGTATTGGCCACTGTCAGAAGACAGAATACTGGGCTGGATGGAACTTTGGTCTCATGGACCAATATGGCCGTTCTTATGTAACTAGAACCGTGTGGCTAAAGGCGTGTCTACAGCAGTCTGGTGGGATTGTAGCATGTACAGCTGTCCCCCAACTGGCTTGAACTGACCTGGCTCATGTAACAAGAACAATGTAGCCGCATCAGTGCTGACTTTGGCACAGGTTGGCCTTCCGAGTACACACCCAGGGTCTCAGGTCCACTCGAACTGGGGATATAAAATCCTGTTAACCAGCTAACCATTGCATTTTACACATTAACTGCTTAAACAGGACCCCCCGGAGGCATGGCGGGCCCGGCTGAGCTGGAGCGCCCCCAGCCCGCATCGGGCCACCAGGTAACTGGTGAGCAATCCCCAGCAAGGGTGCTTACCAGTTAACCAGTGACATCCCTAGCTCGTACGGCCCGTGCTATTACAACTGCGCTGCTGTTGGTACTCGTGATAGTTAGATCAACACATGCTCCGTTCCCGTCTCTGGTTGCAAAAGGTTTGCCTGCATTGCAACTGATCAGACAGTGAAAACAGTCTCCGAAGCTCACAGTTCTACCTATTTGGCATGGCTGTATGTGACTGATGGTGGCCTCAGATGTTACCAGCCACTACGGGGAGCCCTCCTGTGGTCACCCCTCCCCTCAATCAGACCTGTGTGCCTGCCAGGACCCTCCTCTGGCTGGCTCTAGGCACAGGCTAAGAATCGCTGCTCTGAGCCGTTAGTAACAGGATCCCACTTGCAGCGGTCCTGGTCCACCATGCGCTCAGTGTGCTGGAGGGCTTTCCGATGCTGGAAAACAAGTAAATCCGACCAACCCAGCCAGTAACATGGCATTCCTCTGTTTGCATTTGCAGATAGCACCAAGCTGCTGGGGAACCAGCCACCTGTCTACGGGACGCTTCTGCACGGCTCTAGTAAATCCTGCATGGTATGTACAAGTGTTTCAGGCGGGGAGCTACAAAGACGTTTTCCAAACAGATCATGAAACTATCTGTCCGTGGTTAATGCAAGGCTAAAAACAGGAGGGGATATGTGCAAGGAAAAGGCTATCGAGGCTGATTCGCTGTAGGGCCCTTTCTAAAGCTGTCACAGGCAAGCTGGTATCAGTGGCAGTTAAATCCGAGCGAAGAGAATGGAACGGAAAGGAGCGTGAACTCTGTCAAATGAAGAGTAAAATATAATTAGGACAGACAAAAAGGAATTTGAAGACCAGCTAGCCAAAACCTCAAAGTAATAGCAACAATTTTAAGCATATCAGAAGCTAAACAACCAGTGGGGTTGTGGAACGATTGAGATGCTAAAAAGCACTCCAGGATAATAAGGCCATTGAGGAGAAACAGAATGAATGCTTTGCATCAGTCTTCATGGCTGAGGACATGAAGGAATTTCCCAAACCTGAGCCAGTCTCTTTAGGTGATAAATCTAAGGAACTGTCCTAGATTGAGGTGTCATTAGAGGAGGTTTTGGAACAAATTGATCACACTAAACAGAAACAAGTCACCAGCACCAGATGGCATTCACCCAAGAGTTCTGAAAGAACTCACATGGAAAATTGCAGAACTACTGACTGTGGTTTGTAACCTACCCTTTAAATCAGCTTCCGTACCTAATGGCTGGAGGATAGCTAAAGTTATGCTAATTTTTTAAAAGGGCTCTAGACCGGACCTTGGCAATTCCAGGCTGGTAAGTCTAACTTCCATACCAGGAAAGCTGATTGATACGATAGTAAAGAATAATCAGACCCAGAGATGAATGTAATTTGCTTGGGATGAGGCAACGTGGTTTTGTAAAGGGAAATCCTGCCTCAGCAATCTACTAGAATTCTTGGAGGTGGACAAGGGGGATCCAGTAGACATAGTATATTTACATTTCCAGAAAACGTTTGACATGAGCCACAGTAAGTTGTCATGGGATAAGAGCCAGGGTGGGCAATAATTTTTGACTGGGGGCCACTTCAGAATTTTTTGAACTGGCCCCAGGCCGCTGGAAGGGGCGGGGCCTCAGGTGGAAGGGGTGGAGCCAGAACACTTCTGCGCTTCCCTGCGCACAGACCCTGATTGGTCTGGGGGAGCGCATGAAGTCTTGGCCCCCGTCCCAGAGAATACCCTAACCGTGCCCCTGGCAGTGGGAGGAGACTTCACGTGCTCCCCTCCCCCAGGCCCTGATTGACTTGGAGGTGAGGGGGTAGTACATGAAGTCTGTCACTCCCTGCCCTCGCCCTGCAAGGGAGCACCACGCTTAATCACCCACCAGCTGATCTGTTGTCTATTGTCTTATCCGTTCAAGTGCCAGCTCTTTGGAGTAGGGGTGGGGTGTTTGCTCTGTGTTTGGGCAGTGCCGTGCACAGAGACATCCATGCGTGAATCATGAATATGTTTCCATTGTAAAGTCTGCTGGCCTAGTGTCTCTTGCGACCCCAGGGTGGAAACTAGAGCAGCTGCCCTCTCTCCTGTAACGGCGTAACTGGAGCAGGAGGTAGGAAGGGCGCTCGTGATGGTGGATCGCTTGTGCTTTGAGCCTTGTCACCAGAAGCGGCGTCTTGCCGAAAGATCTGCTCTGGATCAGCCAGTTATGGGGCCGAGGCAGAATCGTGGGTTGAAGTTCTCCGGTCTGGGTAGTGCTGGAGGCCAGGCGAGAGGTTCAGCATGGTCCCTCTGGCTTTGGCATGGGTGCAAGGTAAACGGGTGGAACTGCGAGTACAGTGGATGTGAATTGTTCCCTGCCAACGCTTATGCACCAAGGCTTGTGGATCAGTGTTACCGACTCAAAGAAGGACGGTTTGTGGACCTGACACGGGTGGAAGGGCCCATTAGCAGCTTCTTTCGATGATTCTTGGATCCCAGTGGAGCGTTGGGATCAGGCACAACTTGACTGGCCCATTCTAATAGCAGCTGTTGTACGTTGCTGCAGCCACCTCTGGGGTGCTACCCTGGATGGGCCTGGGCTGAGCTCTGCACTTTCCTCTTCCCAGGAGGTGAGCGGCTACCAAAGCAGAACATGGCGGATCATCCTTTGCTACGTGTTCTCCGTGCTGACAGCAGGAATCCTGTTGATCGTCTTTCGCTGGAAACCGAGCCTGGAGGTCCAAGCCAAGTGCAGGCCGTGTCCTCTGCAGCAAGCTGACTGGATCATCATCACTGTGTGTAAATGTAGAGAGGGAGGGAGGATGTGGTGGTGAAGACATTGGACTGGGGAAGGGAAGATCAAGAGACCTGGCGGGAGCCGTTCCTGGCTCTGCCACAGACTTCCTGTGTGGCCATGGGCAAGTCACTTAAGCACCTGTTTGCCTCTGTTTCCCATCTGCAATTTGACATAATACTCCCTAACTCCCCTCACCCCCGCCTTGCCCAATTAGATTATAAATTCTTCAGGGCAGAAGCTCTCCTACGGGGCCTAAAGCAGTAGACTCCTGATCTCCATGGGAGCTGTTGGCGCTATTATGAGAACATGAGGTCAGCCAGTTACCAGGGATTCTGCAACGCGTAGGAGGAGAATGTGAAAAGTCAGAGGTAGCCACAGACTTTGATGAGCATTTTCATGCCTTGTGATTTTAGAAGCCATCTGGCTTGTAGCCCTGCTAGTTCTCTATGCAGCTTGGAGACATTGGTCTCCTCTGGAGCTGAATGAAAGTCTGGGGAGGAGGGAAAAATAACCTTTCAACACTGGAATTCCTCGCTGGCTAGTTCGCTCCAGCAAGCCAGCCCCTGCTTTCTAAGGGAATGATGGGAAAGGACTCACTTCTGGGTTAATCCACACTGCTCCTACATAACTGGGCATATAAAAATTAAAAATCAGAGGATGCTTCCTCTTTCTTCTGTCTCTGCCCCCCTGCAAAGCTGAGTGCTCCCCTGTCCCTTTTGGACTCCCTGCTGTTTGTCGTGTACAAACGTCCCTCTACAAAAGTGAGGTGGGCAGGGGGGATTGCTTATTTGGACAGCGTGGCCTAATGCTTAAAGCAGGACGCTTAGGGGCTTAGCATTTATCCTCACAACAGCCCTGTGAGGCTCCACTGTTGGCCAGGTGGGAAACTGAGGCCTGGGGAGGCTGAGTGACTTCCCCGAGGTCATATGGGGATTTTGTGGCAGAGCAGACACTTGAGTCCTGGATTTATTGTTCCCAAGCAAGCATCCTAAAACCCAGGCCAGCCTTCCTCAAGACTTGCGTTGTGATTGTATGTTCCAGGACCGCTTCGGCCAGTGCTTTGTTACCCAGGTGCAAACGGAACAGCTTGGCGAGGGCAGGTGAGTGGGAGTCGCTCTTTCCTGAGAGTTTGGGCCGATGCTCAAGCGATCCCGTTGCGATTCTGCCAAGGGAGGGAACGATCCCTTGGGGGCTCGCTGCGTGGAATGAAACCGACGTGAAGGGAGACGTGTAAACCCGAGCAGCTAGCTTCAGACAGTAGAGCAGCCCCGGACTCCGTCTGGCAAGTGGTGCTGGCAATCACATTTTCCTGCTTTTCAAAGTTATTGTTACTCTCTCTCCTTTACTGCTGTGTGAAAGACCCAAACAGCCCAAAGAAATTAGTAATACACCAAGTAAACGGCTCAAATAGTGCGTGTTTTCTCCTCTGATCCTTCAGTTAGTGATGGCAGGTGGAATGAATAACAATGGTAGCTTTAAAAAAACAAAACCTTTCTGACAGAAATGTGATTTGGTTGATGGTTCCTTTTTGACTAGCTTACTTGGGTGACCTAATGTTGGACCCTGTGGGGCTCACAGGAGTGAAGAGCACTAGACTGTGTTCCTAGTTGCTAGAGCAGGCTCACGTGATGCCGAAGATGTACAAGATGCAGATTGGTTGCATGAGGAGCTGCCATTTCTGTATGGGCATTTTTCCGAGAGGACGCCGCATTTTTCCGAGAGGAATCCACATTTCGCACTTGCATAGCTCTCTGCATCTTCAGAGCAATTTAGAACAGCTCGCAAGGGCTCACCTGTGCAGGAATTACTCTGGGAAACTTTATAGACCAGGGCTACTCAACACATGGCCTGGGGGCTGTTTGTTTGCGGCCCGCAGTGCAGTTTGGGTTTACGCAGGGTTCAACACATGGCTTGTGGGTGGGATTCTTTGAACACGTTCCACAACGGCGAGGTGTCTCCCAGGCGGGGTGAGCTCTGAAAGACGCAAGCAGACGGGCTGGCGGGAACAGACGGGTACAGGGTGTCCGCGTTCTTAGCCCCAAGGGAGGAGGTGCCGGGAGCCCCAGGGCATTGTGGGAAGTGCTGGTTGCTTAGCCTTGTAGGCAGAGCCTGAGAGGTGCTAACTGGCTCTCACTGGCCACGTTTGGGTCCAGCGCCGCAACTGAAGTCTTAATCTTTGTATTCATGCCTATCCGTGTGAAAAGTTATTTGCATATATTTGCATATATATGAAACCACACTTAAGTTGCGGCCCTCGGCATGTGCTGTGAGTATCACTGTGGCCTCTGGGCCTTCCAAAGTTGAGTAGGCCTGCTGTAGACCATGGAGTAGGCCACGGACAGGGGAGCCGACAGCCTCCGCGGAAGGGGTACAGCTTCGGGCAGGAGGGGTGGGGTGGGGCAGCCAGCCCTCAGCACTGCCTGGAGCGTGCCCCACTGTGGCCCCACCTCCCCAAGCAGCCCTAAGAGCTGCCTGGAGCACAAGGTGAAGCACTATGGTGGTGATTCTAAAGGGCATGGGGCTTCTGCTCACCTCTTTTCCAAAAGGCCCCTTTGAATCGCCTTCCCCCCCGTCAGCAGGTCAAAAAGATAACTCAAAAAGAACCAAAAAAAGCAGGCATATGGCACTTCAAAAACTAACAAGATAGTTTATTGGGTGATGAGCTTTCATGGGGCAGACCTACTTCTTCAGATCATATTCTGAAAGCGAATCGGCATGATCATTATATAACCGAGGGATACAATGAAAAAAGAAAAAAATTACAAACTGACAAATCAGCTACATAGAAGGTGGGAGGGGGGGAGTGGCAAGGAAGGAGAAAATTGCTTACTGTAAGAGTCAGTTAAGTGGCTAATCTGGGGTCACTACGACTATTAAAAGTTGGGGAGGCTGTCTTTGTAATGTGGAAGATAATTATCATCTCGATTAAGGTCCCTTCGCAACGTGTTGAATTTTAGCATAAATAAAAGTTCTGAGTTCTCCCTCTGTAATCTGATGTTAAAGTCTCTTTGTTGTAAAACACATGTTGTCAGGTCTTTAAGGGAATGGCCAGTTTGATTGAAATGCTGGCTGACGGGTTTGCGTGTATAGAGATTTCTGATGTCTGATCTATGAGCATTGATTCTTTGGTGCAGTGACTGACGAGTTTGTAACTTTTTTTCTTTTTTCATTGTATCCCTCGGTTATATAATGATCATGCCGATTCGCTTTCAGAATATGATCTGAAGAAGTGGGTCTGCCCCACAAGAGCTCATCACCTAATAAACTTGTTAGTCTTTAAAGTGCTACATGCCTGATTTTTGTTTGGTTTTGTTTTACCAAGATCAGACTAACATGGCTACCTCTCTATTACTATTCAAAAAGAGCGTGATTTCAGACTGCAATTGTTCAGCTTCCGAATTCTTAGCATCAGAGCCCCATTGACTCCTCCTCCCATGGATTGCCTGGGGGGCTGACACGAGAGGCACTGTAAGACGGGGTTGCACGTAGTTGCAATTTGCAACTGTTGGAGTTCGCCAGGGTTCCCACACCATAGAATCATAGAGCTGGAAGAGACCTCAGAAGGTCGTCAAGTCCAGCCCCCTGCTCTAGGCAGGACCAATCCCAACTAAATCAACCCAGCCAGGGCTTTGTCAAGCCGAGACTTAAACACCTCTAGGGATGGAGACTCCACTACTTCCCTAGGGAACCCATTCCAGTGCTTCCCCACCCTCCTCGTGAAATAGTTTTTCCTAATATCCAACCTGGACCTCTCCCACTGCAACTTGAGACCATTGCTCCTTGTTCTGCCATCTGTCACTACTGAGAACAGCCTCTCTCCAGCCTCTTTGGAACCTCCCTTCAGGAAGTTGAAGGCTGCTCTCAAATCCCCCCTCACTCTTCACTTCTGCAGACTAAACAGACCCAAGTCCCTCAGCCTCTCCTCATAGGTCATATGCTCCAGCCCCCTAATCATTTTGGTTGCCCTCCACTGGACCCTCTCCAATGCGTCCACATCCTTTTGGTAGTGGAGGGCCCAGAACTGGACACAATACTCCAGATGTGGCCTCACCACACTTGCATGCCACAGCTCTGTGCTCTCTGTAGCCCCCCCAAGATGGTGCCTTTATGCAGGAGCAGGGCTTTGCACATGCTGACACGGTGCTTTTCTTCTCGAGAAGCCTCGAGCATCAGCCTGGGGCCAGAGCTGAGGATGGGAGAACCAGCGTCGCCGTGGGCGTGTCGGACGAGGACGACAGCAGAGACACCATCCGGCTTCACAGGAAGGAGGAGGTAACGTCCCTCGGGCCCTGCCCTGGGGGCCCTCAGAGCTACCTCCACGAGGGGCTGAGGTGCGTGGGGAGCTGGGGACTTGGTTTCACGTGTTTTTTCTCTGTGTTTAGAAAAACGTCATGCGCTACTATCTCTTCGAAGGGTCGCGCTATGTCTGGCTTGAAAGGCGGCTGGCGTTCTGCAAGGTCAGGTATGGCATCCCCCCTCGCGGCTGGAGGACCGTCTCCCTTCTGGGCTTCCCCCAGGGCTCTGTGCAGGGCCATGCCTGGGGGTGGGGGCTACCCGCAGTGCCATGCCTCAGGCATGGGGCCCTGGGTAGGTCCTGTCCCCTTCCCGCCCTGCTCTGTCCCCTCCCCCGAGCAACGTAAGCCGGGAGTAACATGGGCTTGGCACAAGATGGCAGCAGGGGTTGTCCATCCCCACCTCTCCCCCACCCTCACTGTGGTGGTGGGGTCTGTCGGCCTGCTGTGCCCCACCCTGCTGCCCCCTCCCAGCCCGCTGCGCCCCACTTCCCATGCCCCACGGGAAGTGACGCACACTAGGGCCGGGGCACTTTGCTTCCTACTGCCACGGAGAAGCTGAGCAAGCGGGCAGGGCGGAGTAGGCTGCTTTGTGCCCTCGGGCAGGAGACCCTGGTCTGGAGGACGGGAATTCATCTTAGGCCAGGCCTAGAACTAGCCTGCAACTCTGCAATACGCTCTAGTTGCCCTCCGGAATGTAGAGGCAAGAGGAGAGTAAATACACGGAGGGGTCATTCTTGTCCACTTCTCCCCCCTTCCTGTTGTGTCATGTGAATTAAACACACAGACCGTGACACCAAAACACTCCGCTAGCCTCTGCTGTGCAGAACCTCAGACAAGCTGATCAAACGTTCCCATCTGGCCTCAGCGATCCTGAAGCTGTACTTTGTTTGAAGTCCAAGCCGGGAGCTTTTGAAGCCGTCGGACTGTGAAATCCGTCTCTGTGGTGTAACTGCTGTGGTCAGGGTGCCAGGGAAAAGTGCATTACTCCACTTCCCCTGGGAGACTTGCTGACTGACCCCCTCTCGGAAGCTTTCATGGTGTAAACTTTCAGGCTACGTCTACACTGGCACCCTTTTCCGGAAATGCTTATAACGGAACAGTTTTCTGTTATAAGTATTTCCAGAAAAAGCTCATCTACATTGGCAGGATGCTTTTCCGGAAAAGCACTTTTCCCGGAAAAGCGTATGTGGCCAATGTAGACGCGCTTTTCCGGAAAAAAGTCCCGATCATCATTTTCGCGATCGGGGCTTTTTTGCAGAAGAGACTACTGTGCTGTCTACACTGGCCCTTTTCCGGAACAGTTTTTCCGGAAAAGGACTTTTGCCCGAACGGGAGCAGCATAGTTTTTCCGGAAAAACACTGACAATTTTACAGTAGATCGTCATTGCTTTTCCGGAAAAGCAAGCGGCCAGTGTAGACAGCTGGCAAGTTATAAGTGGCCCAGTGTAGACACAACCTCAGAGGTATTTTTTTTCCCAACCTCACGTGGGTAGGGCTTGTGCCTTGTATAGAGCGATTGTGCCTGCAGGTCTGTTGTGACAACACATCCTTCGCCCTTGTGATTTCAGGTGTCTTGTTATACCTCCTGATGAGCTGAAAATCTTGAGCCAACGGGGGCACTTAAAAAAAAAAAAAAAAAAACACACACAAACTTCTTAATCTGGTTCAACTTTTCAGGGAAACAAATGAAACCATTTAATTTGGCAAAGACTAGACTGAGACCAAGAACCCTGAATTCTGTTCTTTGTTCAGCTGGGTGACTGGGCAAAAATCACATCTTTGTGCCTCAGTTTCCCCATCTGTACAATGCGGTCTTAATTCTGACCTTTGGGAGCTGCGGCTCAAAGGTTCGAGGTGTGGTTAATGCCCCCGTGGTTTTTACTCTTTTTCTGAAATGTTCCCCTATAGGACTCAGATTTTTGCATGCTCAGATTCTACTTGAAGTTGCATAAATCATAGAACACTAGAACTAGAAAGGATCTCGAGAGGTCAAAGTCCAGGCTCCTGCCCTTACAGCAGCACCAAGCACCATCTAGACCAGTGGTTCCCAACCTTTTCCAGATATGGACTCATTTTGACAATTCAGGAAGACGTGGTGACCAAAGGCAATTCAAAAATGGGGGGAGAAGGACAGGGGCAGAGCAACCGGGGGAGACACTTTGCGACCCATATTTGGGTCCCAACCCATAGGTTGGGAAACTCTGATGTAGCCCATCCCAGATAGATGTCTATCTAACCTTCTCTTAAATATCTCCAGAGATGGAGATTCCACAACCTCCCTGGGCAACTTATTCCAGTGTTTAACCACTCTGACAGTTAGGAAGTTTTTCCTAATGTCCAACCTAAACCTCCCTTGCTGCAATTTAAGCCCGTTGCTTCTTGTCCTACCCTCAGAGGCCAAGGAGAACAATTTTTCTCCCTCCTCCTTGTGACACCCTTTTAGATGCCTGAAAACTGTTCTCATGTCCCCTCTGTCGTCTCCTTTCCAAACTAAACAAGCCCAATTCTTTCAGTCTTCCTTTATAGTTCATGTTCTCTAGACCTTTCATCATTCTTGTTGCTCTTCTCTGGACCTTCTCCAGTTTCTCCACATCCTTCTTGAAATGTGGTGCCCAGAACTGGACACAGTACTCCAACTGAGGCCTAATCAGTGCAGAGTAGAGCGGAAGAATGACTTCTCGTGTCTTGCTCACAACACTCCTGTTAATGCAGCCCAGAATCATGTTTTATCAGCAAGCAGAATCTAAGCCTGGAAAGCATCAGCCGCAAAGGTGAAGGTTTCGGAAAAAGTTCTAAATTTGATCCAAAATCAAACTTTTGTGATCAGAAGTTCAAAACTATTTGGCCACGGCCCTTGCTGGTTAATGTCCTGGCTTGGTTTGGGGGCTGGGATGGAGGACTGGCTGCCTTTTAGCACAGTTGCAGCTCTTTGAAAATGTCAGTGGAGCATGCAAAATGGGCCATTTCTTTTAATCTGTTTCGGGCACACTTAGAAAGCTGCATTCTTCTAGATCTGGCTGAGCGTGGGCCTCTTGCTTCAGGGAGCTTAGGAATGCTGGTAGCAGTCCTCCGGACAGCTGCTTAATAATCCAAACAAACCACTGTGGAAGAAAACAAGCCTTCACTCTGCGTTTGTAAGAAAGAAGTAGCCAGAGGCAGTTTATTCAAGCAATATTGCAAGGGAAGCCTGAGTCGGGGGAGGGGCGGGCCCTTAGGCAGATCTCTACCCCCCCTCCTTTTTTTTTTTTTTTTTTTTTTGTAATGAGGAGATGAATTGTTTATTGTTATTATATGTAATGGACAGTATATAAACTGTTTCATAATTGCTTGTATTTGAAGATCTGCCTAAGGGGGGGGGACCCTCCCGTCCCCTCCCCTCCCCGAATCAGGCTTCCCTTGCAATATTGCTCGAATAAACTGCCTCTGGTCTCTTGTTGCTTACAAACACAGGGTGAAGGGTTGTTTTCTTCCACACCACCCCTTAAGAGATTAAACGTGCAAAGCTGCCGTTATGCAACATGAAGATTGTGAGTTGGGGGTTCACAGCTTCTTCAGGGTAACAATTCTTCAGAAAACTTTTGTAATTTGCATACGCAGCCTAGTGGTCGTGTCAGTTTGGCTCACTTTAAGCTCCTTTATTCGGTGTTGAATTACTGTTTTCCTCTTTATAAACACACACGGTAAACAGTTCTCAACCAGAGGTATGCAGTGCGTTTTCCAGGGGACGCATCAACTCCTCTAAATATTGGCCACAGACAACGTAGAAAGCATTAGCAAAGTCTGTACAAACTAGAATTTCATACACTGACTTGTATATGGTGCTCTGTGCACTGAAATGGGAGTAATTCCTCATTTAACACTATAGATATGTTTCAGAAAATGATCGTGTTAAGTGAAAACATGTTATGCGGGGTCAGTTTTCCCATTGAAAATAAAGGAAAAGGTGTGGGTTATGTTTCAAGCGGTGGCGTCTGTTGGGACCGGGACAAGGTTTGAGATTTGAGAGAATAGCCACACAGCCCTGAGTGCTTGGGCACCTTTGTATCTGACCATATATGCTCACCTGGACTTGGCTGGATTGATGCATGATCAGTAACAGCCGTCTTCTTTTTGGTGTGTCTGTTTCTTAGCGTCTTAGATGACGGCTGGACCTGTGCAGACATCCACCTTTCCCGGCCAGGCCTCAGCCAGCAAGACCACAGCACCAGGTAAGCCCGTGGCTAACGATCAGGGACACATCTGGCTGCAGATGTTTCAGGAAGTGGTGAGGCTGGTTTGGGCGGGGATGTGTTATTGGCTTGCAGTCAGTCTGTGGGAGGGTGAGCACTGCTCCATGGGATGAGTGCAAGATTTTCATCCCTCCGGGCTAAGCCGGTGCCTTGTGTGTTCTGAACGGCTTGCCTGGGTCAAATGCGAAGCCCATGAATTTGGGACCGGGCTGAGCTACTCGGGAGCCCCATGCAGGTGTCCGTGTAGCGCGGGGAAATCCGACTCTGGTCACACCAGGGCCCGAGCTGTGCCAGCTCCCACGGACAAGTGTTCACGGCCCTTATCCAAAAGATTTCCCCTCCAGCAGAACAATGTCCCTGAACACCAGGCCGAGGCTGGGGCTCTGTCCTCTATCCGCTGCCTGCTGAATCAGCAGCGCATCGCGGACCCGGCAGGACCCTGCTGTGCTCATGGGCCCTGACGGGATCCTGCCTGGTGCAGCCCCTTGCGCTGCAGATCAGCTTTCAGGTGACCGATAGCACTAGTCACATGGGGCAGGCGGGTTCTGTGCAATGTGCTCTTCCGCCAAGGCAGCCCAGTTCTAAGCGGCAGCGCCTGCTATTTCGGTTTTGTGGTTGCTGCCTTGTGTAGGTCCTGATCCTGCAACAGGGGCTTTGCGCGGGATCCAGCCCTGATGAGCGGCTTTATCCTTATTTATACGTAGGGTTGCCAGGTATCTGGTATTGACCCGCACAGTCTGGTATTTTTGCCTCCTGTTCGGTAAAAAAAAATCAGAAAATACCAGACACCTAAAATGTCCAGTATTTTCGGATTTTTTTTTCCCCCTGCCAGGAGGTGAAAATACCGAACTGTCCCGGTCAATACCGAACACCTGGCAACCCTACACACACTCAGCAACTGGGCCCAGACCGGCCCCCCGCATGCTCCCCTGCTTATTTGATTCCACAGGGGAGCTGTCTGGCCCGGAGCAGGAAAACAAGATGGCTGCCAGCCGCTGCCAGCCTGTTAAAGCCAAAAAGCCTCAAAGGCATTTCTTAAAGGGGCCATGCTGGATTTTTTTAAAATTATTATTATTATTATTATTTTTGTTTAACTCTCAGGGTCCTTCCCCCTCCGCCCCCAACAACTTTGGTCTCTCCCTTTTTTTTTTTTCTTTCTCTCTCTCAGCAGGATTTTTTCCCCAGTGGTTTTTTTTTGGGGGGCGGGGGGATGTTTGGTATTTTTGGTTAATCCATCTGGCACCCCTATTTATACAGCCCCTGACAATGTGTCCAGGCACGTGAGAATTCAGTGCATAAGCCCCACAGCTTGCATCAAAGAGCTTGTGGCCTGCATATTATGAGTACCGCACAAGTTGGGTGGGAAGGATGAGGGTTATAAAAATAAGGCAGTCTGGTTGTGTGTGTCTGCAGAGTGCACCACGCCTTGACTGGCTGTAGATACTGATGTGGGTCTGGGGAGGGGGGCAGTATATGTCTAAAATGTTCATTACACTTTAAAATCACATTTAATAAAATGCCGTCACAAAATGTTGTCTTTATGGCAGGGGTGGGGAACCTTTTTTGGGTCAGGGGCCACTGACCCACAGAAAAATCAGCTGGGGATCACACAAGTGAGACGCAAAACAGCCCCTTCAAAAAAAACCCCAAGCCACCCAGGTGTGGCCCTCAACTGGGACACTTCATTCCTCTGACCTCCCAGCCCCACTGGGCTCAGGGGAGGGACAGGAAGGACTGAGGTTCAGGGCTTTCCATAGGCCAGATTTACTCTTCTGGGGTTCCGGAGTTAGTGGAGTTTATGGACAACCCTATGCTCAGGAGGGCGAGGGGGGGTGACAAAAATGAGGGGTTCAGTGTGTGGGACAGGGCTGCTAGTGAGTGGGATAGGGATGGGGTGCAGGATTTGGAAGGGAGGTGGGGTGCAGGAGGAGGTAAGGTGGGGTGCAGAACCAGTCTGGGAGTAGGGTGTCTGGCCAGGGAGGAGGGGGCAAGAGCAAGAGAAGAGGGAAGAGGAAAAAGCCCCAGTTCCTTGGTGGCCATTCTGTCCATAGCAATCACAGCTTACATGCGAGAGCATCCGTTCAGTCTGGACACTCTTTTGCGAAAAAGCAGATCGCTTTTTCGATGCACTTTGGCAGTGTGGACGTGCTCTTGCGCAAGATTTTGCAGAAGATCTTTTCTGAAAAAAGCTTCTTCCGAAAGAAGCCTGCAGTCTAGACGTAGCCTGAGATGCACTCGTGAGTTTAACCAGCCGTAGGAGGGATTGGAGTGGGGAGGGGGGCAGGGATTGTAATAAAAATCAAGAGGTTGCTCAAGGAAGCGACGTGCATGCTAGATAGCATGGAGATTTCCATAGCAGTGGTGCCCTTTGCTCTCCTTGTAAATTTGTACCATGAGCCAGGACTGAGGTCTGGCGACGTGTAGGTCACTTAACAGGAAACTTCTGACATTCTTCACCTAAAACCTTTGGCTCCTGTTCTGTTTTTCCTGCACAGGAGAAAGGTCTATGGGCCAAACCTGATTGATGTGCCAGTCAAATCCTACCTCCGGCTGTTGGTGGACGAGGTACAAAGCTACAACGTGCAACTTGCCCTGTTGCTTTCCACAGGAGCGACAGAGCAGCTGTCGCCTACTCACACCTGGTAGAAATAGATTCTGTGCCAGCCAGGTGTGGTGATAGGCCCACTCTTGGTTAGGGAGGAAGCTGCTGAATATGAATGCACAAGAGCCTAGTGGTTAGGGATCTGGACTAGCTTCCGCTTTCTGTTGCTGATCTCTGGGGTGACCTTGGACTACCTGCTGCTTCTGTCCACTCCCCTGTGTCTTGTCTGATTAGAATCCCACCCCGAAGAGTTTACAAACTTTCTTACTGTGGGTATGTCTAGACTACATGGCTCTGTCGCCAGAGCCGTGTAGATTACTTTACTAGACATACCCAAATGAAGCGGTGAATTAAATAATCGCCGCTTCATTTAAATTAAAATGGCTGCCGCGGTGTGCCAATCAGCAGTTTGGCAGCACAGCGCTGTAGTCTGGACGCTCCGCGCTCGACATCAAAGGCATTTGTTGACCTTCCTGTTATGCCTCGTGGGATGAGGTTTACTGGGGAGGTCGACAAATGCCTTTGATGTCGACCGCGGAGCGTCCAGACTACAGCGCTGTGCCGCCAAACAGCTGATCGGCCCAGCGCTGCAGGCATTTTAATTTAAATGAAGCGGTAATTATTTAAATTACAGAGCAATGTAGTCTAGACATACCCTGTGTGTTTGCACAGCGCCTGCGCAGGGGAGCCCTGATCTCAGTTGGGGCGTCTCTGTGCTGCTCTAATACAGTCTTCTTCCTGGGCGCGTCTGCCAGCCAGAGGCTTTTCCAGCATTGGGCCCGTTGATACAACCCATTTCAGAGCCCTGGCGAGAAGATAGATCTCCCTTGGTCCACGGCTCCTTCGGGAGCTGACAGACCAACAGATGTTCTGGGGTTTGTTTCACCAGCTGAGAACCCTTCTTGACACCTGCCACTGTTTACAGTGACATGTCATGAAGGGTTAACCGGTAAGCATCACCCTTAACATTTAACCAGTAGGGGCTTTACCCCCGGCTTGCTCCCAGTTTAATTGGTTAACTGGTTAAATTCAGCATTTCACTGTCTAACTAATTAAACAGGATTTTGCAACCCTGGTGACGTGACTTTTTAGAAAAGACCTTCGTGAAACACCTGTCATGTTTCTCGTGTCTCCAGTCAGGGGCTGAGCAGGTGTGGGCCAGGTGATGGGTGTGGTTTGTTTTCTCTCCTCACTGCCTGTTGGTTTGGAAGGCTGCCAGGCCATGTGTTTCTGGTTCTCTTGGCCGGCAGGGGAAGTGCCCTTCTGCACTCTGTAGGGGCGTTAATGTGCCGAGATCAGAGCATCGGGAAGGCGACTGTGTCAGCAGATGCAGTTGAGCCTGACTTGATGGGCATGGATGAGATGTGAGAAGCAGGGAAGTCAGACCACAGAAGGTTACAGTTAACCGTGGTCAGGCTGCAGCATTTGCAATGCACCGGGACTTTAGTGTCTCCTAGGCTATGTCTACACTAATGTTTTTCCACAAAAAGGCTAATGCAAATGAGGCTAAGCATGGAATATCGTCGTGCCTCATTTGCATAATTAATGGGCACCCATTTTTGCGCAAGAGCCGTTCTTCCTGAAAAAATGGGGTAGAACGGCTCTTGCGCAAGAGGGGGTTTTTGCACAAAAAGGAGCCGGGGAGACGGCTCCTTTTTGTGCAAAAGCCTCTTGCGCAAAAACAGGTGCTCATTAATTATGCAAATGAAGCATGGAGCTATTCCACACTTAGCCTCATTGGCATATGTTTTTCTGCAAAAAGGCTATAGTGTAGACATAGCCCTAGCTCCAACGGGTGTGCACTGCAGTAGGTTGCGAGATATGGCTAGTGTGCCTAACCACTAGGCAAAGAACTGGGGTGGGAGGGGGGCTGTGACGTGCTCTGTCCACCTGTTCCCCCAGCACTGCCTGTAATGCCCAAGTCTCCCTGTCCTGCAGCAAGCGGCAATGTACCGAGTCTGTGAGTTTCTTTGTCCGCTGGCGGCATGAGCAGCAAGGCTGTAAAAGTCACCCACTTTTTCTCTCTTTCCAGGTGTTGAATCCCTTCTACATCTTCCAGGCGTTTAGCATCGTTCTGTGGATCTGTGACACTTACTACTATTACGCTGCCTGCATATTCGTCATCTCTGCGATATCCATCGGGCTGTCTCTCTACGAGACGAGAAAGGTGGGTGGGAGGCGTCCGCGGGAGGGGAGGGGCATTCTGCTGTCTGGTACCCATGGGGGGGTGACTCCGGATGCTGAGTTACTCCAGTTCTGTACCTGTGGAGCATCAGAACAGCCGTCCTGGCTCAGACCCATGGTCCATGTAGCCCTGTATCCTGGCTTCTGACAGCGACCGATACCAAGTTCTTCATAGGCAATGCATAGAACTGAGGAGCTGCGCCTGCCCCCAGTACAATCCCACTGGCCGGTTTCTGGCCTGAAACTGGCCAATGGGAGCTGCCTGTTTGAATAACAGGCAGCCAAGAAGAACCAGGCCCCTTCCCCTTGTCTCAGTTATTCACTCAAGCATATGGCCGGGCAAGCAGGCTGGGAAACGTTTTAAGCTCCGCAAGCTTTTAGCTCTGCAGGCAGGCAGCTTGTTTGGCTGCTGGCTAGGAAGTCTGCTGGCTACAGCCTGCCTCTGGCACCCTCCCTTCCCCGACTCTCTGTTCCCCGACTCAACATACCCAAACCCTCTGCTCCCCTCTTGCACCCAGACCCCCTCAAGATCTGGCACCCCAATCTCCTGCCCAGATCACAATCCCCTTTTACCCTACGTCACACCCCAAACCCTTGCACTCCAGTCCCCCTGCCCTAGGTCACAATCACCTCTTTCACCCAAACTCCCTCCCTGACTCCATTCTCCCTTCTGCACCCCAGTCACTTACCCCAAGTTCCCTTCTGTACCCAACTTCCATCCTAGACCCACACTTCTTCCATTAATACCATGGAAGAATGCAGCCCTCGACCACTTTCCAAAATTTTGGAGTGCCCACCTCCTGTGGAAAATTATTGTCCACCTCTGCTCTATTGTATAAAAGGGAAAACAGGGGAGGGGTTGGGAGAGGCTGAAAAAGGAAGACGAGAGATGAAGAAACAAGCCCGAGATTGTAGACACCAGCCAGATCTGGGGTGGATTCTCCGGCACGTGAAGTCTGGGCATCAGCCCCGAGGGGCTTTATGAAAGAGCCCCTCTAATGCAGCCAGAAGGCATGGCCCTGGTGCGGGCATCACAGGCTACTGGAGGCCTAGATCGTCCCTTCTGGCCTTAATAGCCATGAATCCCAGCGGGGCGTCCATCCTGCCGTCGTGTGGTGCCGTTTCCCTTCTAGCCGAGCCCCCGCGGCGTAGCCCAGCCGGGTGCCGCCCCCTCCCTGCCCCGCCAACGGAGAGCTGTGTTGGATTCTTGCAGCAAAGCATCACGCTGCGGAACATGGTGAAGATGGCGATCGACGTGAGAGTCCGCCGGGCCGACGGAGGTGAGCAGCAACAGGTCGTCGTTCTCCATGCCCTGTGAAAGGCAGGCACCTGCCGCGTGGGAGAAGACCAGGCCGGGCCTGTCCTCGCTCTGAGCAGCCGGGTCAGCGGAGGCGGTGGGGGTTGGGAGTAGGCCGGACCAGATGCTTCGCCTGTTGCACCCAGGGTATTTTTGCGGTTGTGAATGGACAAATCGGCTGCTGGCTGGAGATGTTCAATTTCGATGAATTAATCGACTCATCAAATAGTCAATGCAATTTGCATCAACTATTCGATTAGTGGATAAGAGCACCTCCGCCTTTTGAAGAGCAGCAACAGCCCCAGGGGAGCACGGGGCCGGTGGAGGACTCGGGCAGTCCCCAGCTGGCCCCAGGCTCCATGCGGCGCTTCCACTTCGAAGCCCCCTTTGCTCTCCCCCCTTGCTGTCTCTTTCTGACAGAGGCAGCAGGGAGTAGGGAAGCGACTAGTCAACAAGTCTGTCCAGTATCTGATAAGCATTTGCTTATCGGATAGTCGACTACTCGTTCACATCCCTACTTCTGGCTCTGCTCTCAGGCCCTGATCCTGCAAATGCCATGGGGCAGGTAAGCTTGCTCCTCTGGACATGTCCAGTGACTTCGATGATGAAGTGCCGGGCTCGTACGCCCGCCCTGTGGACAAGGTCTACATGCCATTCCTGTGTCTTAAGCCTTTCCAGTAGGATTCTAGGGGTGCACCAGATGTATGCACGGCTGGGAACATCACCCCGTCAGGTCCTGAACTAACCCTGTGCTCTTGGCATCATGAAATCTCACGTGTAACACTGCCATCCTCGGTAAGATGAAGGCATTGTCACAACATGCTGTGTGCAAGGACACAGACTTCAGTCACACCCAGAACACACAGTTTGCTCCCCCATGATTTTGGCAGTGTGGTCTAGTGGCTGGAGCACAGGAGTGGGGCACACGAGATCTAGAGTCTATTCCCAGCTCTGCCACTGACCTGTGGGGTTTGTGCCTCAGTTTCCCCATTAGTAAAGTGGGGGTGGCGGTACTTTCTAAAGCACGTTGTTGCTGGAGATTCAGCCGTCCAGTGAAGACGGCATGTGGGATTTTTTCTCTGCTCTGAGGCTGTGATTATTGAAGCAGGCTTTGCCTACCTGAGCAGCTCCATTCATGTGGGTAAAGCCATGCACAGGCCTGCAGGATCACAGCGCCCATGTTTGCAATGCACGTGGAAACTCCCTAGGCAGGGTGAAGGTGTGAGTTTATCTTCATTGCCCATGAGGAAGTGAATGGCAGAAAGTGACACCGTATAACGAGTGAAAGGAAAATCTAATTTTCCACATGTTTTTCGTTCTAGCAAGCTAGGTGTGTTGTGCAGCACTAGGAATGGTGGAGTTATTTGAGTGCTTATTCCATCAATAGAAGGTCAGGATAATTTTTCCTGATGGGGAAACCGAGGCACGGGGCAGTGGAGAGACTTGCCCAAGGTCATGCAGCATGCTACAGATAAAGCCAGGAACAGAAGCCAGGTCTGCTGAGTCCCAGTACAGTACTTTCCCCACTGCATCAGGCTTTGTAAAACCTCTTGCACAGGGGTGGCCAACCCGTGGCTCACGAGTCGCATGCGGCTCTTCAAAGGAAAAATTGTGGCTCCCGCACCCGCGGCTCTTCTCACGGTCCCCTGCTCTGATTCTTTTTTCCCTTGTCTGGCGTAGTGAGATATGATGCTGTAGCCGACGGAAGCCTGCATGGGCCACACACGGCTCTTAAAGGGGCAGTACTTTTTTTTTTTTCCCCCCCCTTAACACCTTCTTTCCCTTGGCTCTTTGCACTGTATCCACCACTATTTTGGATCTTCATCTGTAGCAGGTTGGCCACCCCAGCTCTAGCACAACCTCTCAGCTTGGAACAAGGCAGGCAGTTGAGGTCCCTTTCTAACATGAAAAATGCACTTACTGCTTAAAAGACGTCACATACGTGTTCTCGTGTAAACCAGCTCAGTCGATCAGCTTCATCGTGCTCCGTTAGGCAGAATTTCTGATGACTGGCTCTCTGCTGAGCTGCAGGAAACTGCCGCCTTAGTTAAAATTACATTGTCTCAGTAGATAAAAGGCTGGCTTCTCCCCCCCCCCTTTTTTAAGCAGCTGTGTGCTGGGATCTAGCACCCCGCGATCACAGCATTCAAGTTAAAAATGACATGGGACTTCAAGAACTAATTCCCGCCAGCCCCTGCTGACTTGTATCTAATCTTTGCCAGGTTTTCTCTTCCTGGGGCCGGGATTAAGAGTTTCACACTCTGCCAACTATGCGATAGCACCTCCTCCTGTCTATGCAGTGCTAGGGTTCTGTAAAATAACTGCGCAACCGCTGGGAACAGACATGAAAAGCACCAGAGCAAATCATTTTAAGCCTTTAAAATGGTCATTATGAATCAGTTAGTTCCAAGTTCAGCCTTGATCCTAGATGGAGCAGGCCGCCAAGTTCTTTAGTGGGGGTTTGGACTTGAATGATTAATCATAGAATAATAGGACTGGAAGGGACCTCAAGAGGTCATCGAGTCCAGCCCCCCGCCCTCAAGGCAGGACCAAGCTCCGTCTACACCATCCCTGACAGATGTCTATCTAACCTGTTCTTAAATATCTCCAGAGAGGGAGATTCCACCACCTCCCTTGGCAATTTATTCCAATATTTGACCACCCTGACAGTTAGGAATTTTTTCCTAATGTCCAATCTAAACCTCCCCTGCTGCACTTTAAGCCCTTTACTCCTTGTCCTGTCCTCAGAAACCAAGAGTAACAAATTTTCTCCTTCCTCCTTGTGACACCCAGGCTGATCCATTACTTTAAAGCAGGGGCTCTCAACCAGCGGTACACGCGTCCTCCTGTTATACAGAGGTCTTCCAGGGAGTACATAGCTATTTAGATAGCTGCTTGCTTTTACAACAGGCTACCTAAAAAGCACTAGTGAGGTTACTGTGTGCTAGAAAACACTAGCTGTGTCACTAACTGTGACTGAAAAACACTTAAACAACAACCAATAGTCTAGTAGCACCTTAAAGACTAACAAAACGTGTCGATGGTATCATGAGCTTTCGTGGGCACAGCCCACTTCTTCAGATGACTGGAGTGCTGGAAGTCCAGATCCAAGAATAAATGACTGGTTTCTGGTGCTCTGTCCACTGAAATGTGAACGCAGAATGTATATCCCAGTAGATTTATTTTATAATGATATGGTAAAAATGAAATGCTCAGCCACTTGCCAGCAGTCGTGGTCTGGGGTACGTTGTATTTTGATGTCTAATTTTGGAAGCGAGTCATTTTTAAGTGGGGTAGGATTTGGTTACACCACACAGATCCAAGTCGGGGACAGCAGTCTGATGGGGTCGAGAGCCATCGCTTTAAAGGGAGAGGGGGCAGGAAGGACTCTAGGAGGGCTAGTCTCCAAGGTACGTGCCGTTAGTGGGAGTGACTGCTAAAATACAAGACACACCTGCCTACATACACCCAAAGGGTGGGGATACATGGCCAGTTTTGCATCTCCTAGGTCCTAACCCAAGGGCCTGGGGTCTATTCCCAGCTCTGTCACTGACCTGCTGCATGATCTTGGGAGCCTTTCTCAGGGCCCCCCTCTGTAAAATGGGGGCAGTGCCATTTATCTCCTTTGTGGGTCGCTGTGAGAAGTGCCAGTACCGAGCACCACGTGCCTGCTTGTTGCAGTGGGAGGAGTCTCTGATTGCGCTGTGGCTTGCCTGCCTTTGCAGAGGAGGTGCTGGTGAACTCGTGGGACCTGGTGCCAGGTGACTGCATTAGTGTCCCCACCGAAGGGTTCCTAGTCCCTTGTGATGCCGCGCTGCTCACCGGGGAGTGCATGGTCAACGAGAGCATGCTGACAGGTGAGCAGGTTCTACGTGGTTGGGAGACCCCTACTGGCCACCCATCAGAACAACAGGCACTAGCTCCGCAAGGAGACATGTCCTGGGGCTTCTGTGATTAGGGCAGGCACCTGCTCTGCTACTGACTCCCTGTGTGACCTTGTGCATGTCACTTAGGACCAGAACTTCACAGGTATTTAGGCACCAAAGATGCAGGCAGGTGTCTAGCTGGATGTTCATATGCACCTTGGTGCCCAGCTCCCAATGGGAGTTGGACACCTGGGCGTTCTTGAAGATCCCCCTGGACACCTGTCTTCATCTTTCAGGACCTTGGTGCCTCAGTTTCCCACCTGTGCAACAGGATGACAGCCCTGTCCTGCCATTGGGAAGATAATACACTTGCAAAGACTGCGAGCTGCTCAGGGACTCCAGCAATGGGGCCCTTCTTGGCCACGAGGGTGGATCCAGCCAGCAAGGGGGTTTTCGAACAGTGGGTGGGGGAACCAAGAGCAGGAGGGTGGGTTCTGAAGGATTCTTCACCTGCCCTTGTTCTCCCCACTGCCACGAGGGGAGAACTCAAACAGAGAGCGGGGGGAGTGGAGAGGGAGGGGGAGCATGCGTGAGAGAGAATACGTCTTCCCGTAGCCTCAGTGACCGGCTGATTTCTCTCCCATAGGGGAGAGCGCCCCAGTGATGAAGACGCCTTTACCCAACGGACCCCAAGCTGGCCACATGGTCTATTCCCCTGAGGAGCACAAGCGGCACACGCTGTTCTGCGGGACGCAGGTCCTCCAAGCCAAGTCCTACGTGGGCAAGGAGGTCCTGGCTGTGGTGACACGCACAGGTAGGTGCATTTGGGAGCCAACCCGGAACTCCTGGTCCTTAGGTCCCATCTGAGCTGTAGTGTGACCCAGGAACTAGCCCGCCCAAGGCCACGACTATAAGAGGGTTGGACAAAGAACTCCATTGATTCATGGGGGGTAGGTCCATCAATGGCTATTAGCCAGGGTAAGCAGTGAGGGTGTCCCTCGCCTGTTTGCCAGACGCTGGAAATGGGCGACGGGATAGATCACTCTAACTCCCTGTTCGGTTCATTCCCTCTGGGGCATTCCAGGGCATAGGGCGAGGCGGATCTTTGGTCTGACCCAGTCTGGCCGTTCCTATGTTCAAGTATCATTCCTCCCTGAATGCGCCACATGGGGCTGGTTCTGTTTGACCCTGCCCAGACGAGAGGCCATCTGGAGTTCTCCCCACCCGATACACCTCTGTGAGCGGCTCCGCTGTTGGCTTCGCTCCGCTCCGCTGAACAGAATGTTCTTGGAAGCCAAAATCAAGTCTTGCCTCCCTGTGTAGCCTGGCACCGTGGCAGAGCAGGTCTCGTGCTGGCCCCTGTACCATTCCTAGGCCGCTGCACTTAGCCTGCTCCCCCCTCGTGTTCTCTGCAGTGCCCTCTTTGGGCCCTCCCGCTCCACAGGGAGAGCTGCGGGCTGTGCCGTGCTCGCCGACCCTGCTCGGAGCACCCTCCAGCAGTATTTTCCCCACGTGTTTCACCAGCTCACACCTGCAGCCGGGAGACTCAGATTGCCACCCGTGCGGCTGGGGGTTCCCTGCCGCGCTGGCGGAGGTCGGCTGGAGATCAGCTCTGCTGAAGAGGCAGGAAAATCTTCCCTTCTCTCGGGGACAGTGGCATTTTAAGTGCTATGCTGTCTGGGAAAATGTGGGCAGGTGACACCTCAGTGGCTGGCCCTGTGGCTCTTTCGTAAGGCACACCCAGCCCCGGGAGGTAGGAATAGACTCCTTGCACAGATGCACACACAGGTGCAGGCACAGACCCCCGTGCACGGGCGGTTGGGGATCCCATTCGCACAAGAGCCGAGATCACAGCCTGTCAGAGTTGACTTGGGAGCTGGGTTGAGCCGTGCCCCCTCTGCAGAGTCATGTGCGCCGAGTGATCGTGTTGGGTGTAGATTCAGGTTTCCAGCTGTGTTGGAAGGGCCTGTCTGCTCGCCAGGGAGCTGTTACGTCAAAGAGAGTTGTAGGCCTGCTCCTTTGGTTCTCCCCAAATCGGCGGCTTTTCACGCCACAATTCCCAGGGCAAGTTTCCAGCTCCGTAGCCATTTGGTTTCCCTCTCTCTCCCAGGGTTCTGCACCGCCAAAGGAGACCTGATCAGCTCCATCCTCTACCCCAAGCCTGTGCATTTCCGGTTCTACAAGGACGCGGTGAAGTTTGTCCTCTTCCTTGCAGCTCTGGGTACGTCCGAAAGGGGGCGGCATTACAAGCACCAGGAGACTGGAGCTCAGCGTCCAATTAACGGACGACTCCCTTTTACAGCCGCCCGCTCTCTCTCTTGCAGCTCTTGTTGGCACCACCTACAGCATCGTCATTTTGATTAAAAACCAGGTAAGCCGCCGGTGACGGGAAAATCTCTCTCTCCTCCTGGCTCCCCCCCCAAGCAGCCTTTGATTTGGCTCTAGGGCTTAGACTAGAACCAGGCCAGACAAGTTGGGCTCGTTAAAGACGCTGGCGCTGGAGCAGCCCTCGACGTGGCTTTGCCTCCAGTCTTCTCTAGCTGCCAGCTCTGCAGACTGCACCTGGATCTGCTCTGGATCCCTCCTGGCTCTCTCGTCCGGGGGCGGCCCGTGAGCCTAGGCGAGCTAGGCAGTTGCCTATGGCGCCGCTACCCCGGGCGCCCGATGATGACGTCAGGGCCATTGACGGCCGTGCAGGCAGGGGTGGTGATTGCGCCACTCCGCCTAGGGCGCCAGCTGCTGCAGCCGGCCTCGGGCTGCTCCTGCTCTCGTCCCCACTAGTAACACGCATCCTGCAGCTCAGGAGTTGGCTGACCCAGAATAAACCCCCAGTTCAACTCTCCTGGGCTCTGCATGGCTGATGGCTTGACTGAGGAAGGCAGCAGAGGTGAAGGTGCTAAATTTAGAGCCACCCCCTTTAAGCGGGAAGAGACCTGCAGGGGGGCCCGGCTGCAAATCGTCAGATCGCAGCAGGTGCAATGAGCAAGCCTGTGGAAATGCCGGGGCCGAAAGGGAGCTAGGGCTTCTGGCCGCCTGCATCACATTGGGAGGAGTTTTTCCTTTCTGCTGTCTCAGGGGAGGTTTTGCTGCTTTTGTGTCTCCCTGATGGGACAGGAACTGGGAAATCCCAGGGACTCCCAACCCTAGGCTGCCAGTGAAGAGCTGGCCAGAAGCCGGTTGGTTTAGCTCAGTGTTTCTCAACCTTTTTTATAAAGTACCCCTTTAAAAAAAAATTAGAAGTACCCCCAGTCCCCACAGTTTTCAGACACTCACAATATTTTTCTTTCATTGCAACACACGTGTTTAAACAACTTCATCGTAGCCGGGCGAGCGATGACATTTTTGGGTGTAAAAAGTGCAAAAATAAGAAAGCGCTGTAAAACTTGCAACAAATTTTCTGTTGTGTTGACATCCCTCCCAGACTTCTCTCGAGTACCCCTACGGGTGCTCGTATCACTGGCTGAGAAACACTGGTTTAGCTTGATTAAATACAGCTGAGACGCATGGGGCGGGTGTTGGTGCCTACTGGATCATCTGCTCCCGATGCCGATCCGATCACCCGTGCTGCACGGTGGATTGGTGTGTTGCGCAGAACCCCCTCTGCCCAATTTAAACTCCGCTCTCGTGTGCTCTTGCCTGGCTGTTGCCCGTGGACAGGTTCCTCTCCAGCAAATAGTCATCCGCGCACTGGATCTCATCACGGTCATTGTGCCCCCGGCCCTCCCCGCTGCGATGACCGTGGGCACCATCTACGCCCAGAACAGGCTGAAGAAGCAGGGCGTCTTCTGCATCAGCCCTCCCCGGATCAACCTGTGCGGGAAAATCCGCCTGGTCTGCTTTGACAAGGTGAATCCTCTGGCACGCCCACCGCTGGGGCTGCAGCTGGCTTGACCGCCTGCCAGCCTGGGGGCTGATCACGTTGTCTTCTCCTGCTGGCTGCAGACAGGGACCCTCACGGAGGAAGGCCTGGATGTCTGGGGCGTCGTTCCCGTGGAGAATAGCTGCTTCCTGCCCATCACCCATGAGCCCCGCCGCTTGGCCGACGGCCCCTTGTTGTATTCGCTAGCCACCTGTCATGGTGTGTCTCTGCTGAATGGGCAGCCCATCGGAGACCCCCTGGACATCAAGATGGTGGAATCTACTGGCTGGGTAAGAGGGAGAGGAGTCAGGGTGCGAGCAGAAGGCTTTGGACTGATTGTTGGGGCACCGGGGAAGTTTGGAAGCTGCAAGGGGAGGGGGTGTTGGCTTGCATCGTCTGTGGGTGGTTTGTGGACGGGAGGAGAGAGCGGCCGGCCTTCTGTATCCCTCTCAGAGCCCGAGGGCCCTCTCCTGTCACTTTACGCCCTACCCCAGCAGTTGGGCCATGGTGGCTCTGGGGGCCAGGCTGGAAGAGCCGCGTGGTGGGGGGCTGGAGGAGGGAGTCTCACGCGCCTCCAACAGCCGCTTCCCCTGCCCACGTGGCTGATTTTGCCAGAGGAGACGGGGCAAGAAGAGCCTCCTTCCGTCCCACCCAGTTAAGATGGCGGCCTGGCTTGGGCTCCACACTCTCCGCTCCCACCTCTACACTTGGGGATGAAGGGGACACGCCGCCAATGGCCGCTCCCCCTGCCCATGCAGCAGTGATGACCCCGCTCCCTACAGGGGGCAGCCTTGCTGTGGCGTGTGTGGGGGTGAGGTTGGGGCAAAGGGGTGTTGGGTAAAAAGGTCAAAGGGCATGGGGTGTAGGAGTGGTGGCAAAGGGTTTTTGGCACTGAGGAGCAAGGGGCTGGGTTGGGGCCAGGCAGACAGATATCATTTTATTTGCATATTTGCGTGTTCATTATTTGCATAATGAATATGCAAATGTGCAAATACGATGTTACCAGTCTGCCGAACGTTTGTGAATGGGTTTGCCGGTCCCTCGTGTAAAATAGGTTGGGAACCTCTGCCCTACCCGACCCCACAGACTCTGCATTGCAGCCTCTGTCCTCCTAGCCGTTCGTGCTGCAGAGAGGGCGCCATCGGGGCATTGTGAGGGGTGGCCACTGGTGCCACGCTCTGGCCGTTGGGTACGGAGAACGCTCAAGAGCCCCCTAACCGAGCTCAGCCAGACCTATGGTCTGAAGACACCGGAGTGCGGCACAGGAAAGAGCGCTAATAGAGCCACTTTCCAGGAAGTGAATTCTCGCCGCGTGTCCAGTTGGCCTCACTTTGTTCAGTGAATGTTTCTGTAATAATTATAACCCTTAAAACAAAGGGAGAGGACCAAAGTGGAGGCAGCGGTGTAAGAAATATGAGCCAGTGGAGATTAATTAACTTTGTGAAGGCATTTTACAGTAGAGGAAGCAGCAATAAGTTTAGCCAACTGAGCCCAGTGAAGAGTACAAGAGGGGAAAAAGAGGAAAAGGGGAGGGTTTGAACAGAAAAGAACATAAAGGAAAAGCTTGACCCGTATGTAAAAATGTTAATGAAAGTGAGTTCTACTGTGAGCTCTGTAGCCAATTTCTTAATTTTATACTTGATTTATTGTGTAGTGTTCGGATTAACTAACATGTCATCTCATATTTGTAACTCGTGCTTTGGTCTGTACAGGATTTAAATGCTTGGGGATTATAAACTTAATTGTGACTTTAATAGACCTGGTAGGAGACTAACTAGGCCTTGTACTTGTGACTGTCTGTGTGACCCTTGGTCTTTGAGAGTCTCTAGGAAGCGCATGTGAATCAAGTAGTAGCATTGGCATGCACAGCACATTTCATTAGGGTGTGCACCCAGGGAATTTTTTTTTTTAAAGGCGAACATTTATTGACTACTCAATCATAAAGGACGTTATTTTTATTCATCAAACAAAACTAAAGAAACTAAAACTTAACTAAACTTAATTGTTTTTAAATTAACAACTAAACTTTACTTAAATACAAACTTAAGTATGGGACATTGTACTTCTTAGTTTGTTTTTTACATGTGCAATTTGGCGCTTATTGCATAATACAGCAATCCATACTTTAAAACTAAAAAAGCTTATCATGCGATTAAATTAAAACGCAAAGCCCCTTTTTTTTTTTTTTTTTTTTTTTTTTTGAGACATTACAGGGTTACCAGATAGTCTTAAAAAAAAAATACTGGACACACCTCATAGCGGGGGGGGAGACTGGCCGGTAGAAGAGTGGGGTTGGCTGGGAGGAAGAGGGGGGCAGGAAGCAGAGCTGGCGGGGGTGAGGTCGAGGGCTGGCCAGGAGTGATCGGAGGGAAGAAGAGATGGCCAGTGGGAGCGGGGCTGGCCGGGGGAGCTCAAGAGGAGGAGGAGGGGAGAACTGGCTGCTGGAAGCAGCGCTGGCGGAGGGTGAAACGGGACTGGCCAGGGAAGGCTGGGAGGAGGAACTGGCAGGCGGGAGGTAGAGCTGGTGGCAGGGGCGGGGGTTGGATGCAGCAGGGCTGGCCAGGGGAGATCGGGAGAGGAGGGGAGAACTGGCCACCAGAAGCAGGGTTGGCAGTGGGTGCAGCAGGGCTGGCCAGGGAAGATCAGGAGAACCAACCGGCCGGCCAGGTAGGGGGGCGGAGGAGGGTATCAGCCGGTGGGGAGTGGGACTGACCCAGGCAGTGCAGATCCCAGGGCACTCCCGCCCCCTGCACAGTCCAGGTGAAGCGCGAGTCAGTCCGGCTGCGGCTCCACCGCATACTTGACCAGCGCACAGGAGCACGGAGCGGGCTACCCCTCCTCCTCACACACAGCAAGGGCTCCCAGCGCCGATCGCGCTCCGCCTCCCAGCCAATCCCCCAGCCAGGCTTCCAGGCACCCAGTCAGAAAACCAAAAAATACCGGACATTGCACATGTCTGGTATTTTCTGGATTTTTTTTTACTGGACAGCGCCCCAAAAACTGGACTGTCCGGTAGAAAACCAGACACCTGGGAACCCTAAGACATTAGGGTGTACCTGGGCACACCCAGCACACCCCGTCCGCACGCCAGTGGGAGGCAGAGGTGATGATCACTGTTAAGCTTGTAGCTATAGTGACTGGAGCCACATGCGCGGTAGTGCAAGGCCACATTACTGCATGCACGTCAAATAAAGCAAATGGCTCCAGCTGGGAAGGAAGTGGGGTTTTGAGCAGGGATGGGAATGACTAGTCAACTATCCGATAAGCAAATTTCTATCAGAAAGAGGCAGCGGGGGAGGGAGAAGGGGGATGCTTCAAAGTGGCAGCGCCTCACAGACCCCAGGCTGTGTGGCTCTGCCACTTTGAAATATCGTGTGCAGCCCAGGGCCAGTTGGGACTCCTCTGCTGACCCCATGCTCCACGTGGTGCTGCCACTTTGAAATGCCGTGTGTAGCCCGGGGCCAGCTGGGAGTCCCCCGCTGACTCCAGGCTGCATGCCGTATTTCAAAGCAGCAGTGCCATGTGGAGCGTGTGGTCAGCGGGGGACTCCCCTGCTGACCCCGGGCTCTATGCAGCACTGCCGCTTTGAAATGCCACGTGGAGCCTGGTGCCGAGCTCCCTGCAGCGTTTCAAAGGGGCAGCACTGCATGGAGCTGAGTCTGAGTCCCCAGCTGACCCCCTCCTCCATGCAGTGCTGCCACTTTGAAATGCCGCAGTGAGCACAGGGCCAGCAGGGAACTGCATGAGTCCCCACTGACCCCGTGCTCCCTGCAGCAACACTTCAAAGGCGGAGGTGCCCTTATTGACAAATCGAATAGTCAATGAAAAGTGCATCGACTATTCGATTAGCCAGTTCATTGAAGTTTTACATCCCTAATCTGGTGGAGCAGAGCAGAGGGCTGGGAGCCAGGATGCCTGGAGTTTATCCTGCCTTTGGGAGGAGAGTGAGTGTGGCTCCCATCCTTGCACAACCTGCATTTGTTCCCCACGTCCCTGCCTCTTGTGTCTGCCAACCCAGTGCCCTTCCTTGCTGCAGGTAACCCTGTCTGGGCCAGCCAACAGGTGCTGTAACAGTTTCTAACCTGTCTGGGGCAGCCTAACTTGTGTCCCCCTTACTGGCTGGACCTTACCTCACAACCTCCTGGTCTTCCCTGCATTTCTTGTCAGCTCTAAGCCAGGCACAGCTGCTGTACGGTTGCTGACACTTTCTGCTTGCTGTTTTAACTTCCTGATTTGATCCTGTGCAAACTTTAACCCTCCGTTCGGTTCTTTGACTTGTTTCCTCATTTAACATCACATAAAGGCCCCCGGGATCATGGCCCGCATGAGTGAACCGTCTCCATAATCAGTGACATGTTTTCACACACAAGATTCAAGAGCTCTTTTGTTACGGTTTTCAGCCATCATTCCTTCTAATCCCTGAGCTTTGGTATTTTGCTGCTTTCGCCTGTGCTGTGACTGGCCTTCAGCCCAGAAAAAGAGTCCCTTGTAATGAAGCTATATATTCTTCAAGTATGGCTTTATGCCCAGAAAAGTAATTTGCTTTTATTAGTTTGTTAACCGGTTATTTAAGGCGTTTTGCCAGCATAGCCCTTATTATACGCTTCCCTGCCCAACTAGGATAGCCTGTTGCATGTGTACTTAGGACTGCTAGACCCCCAAACCCAGCCCCTGTGAGATGGCTGTCCTGAATCCAAATGGCCCGCTGCACCGTGACAGATTGGCTTGGCCGGGGCTGGCCCACAACATTTTGGCACCTGAGGCGGGGAGCTCAAATGACGCCCCCATGCCCCCTTTTCTCCTGCCTGCCTGTTGTGTCTCTTGTGCCCTCCTTCCTCCAGCACAGCACTCCCCCATCCCTGTGCGTCTAGAGCAGAGAGAACACATCTGCATCAGCAGCAGACACAATTTTCTACACTCTGGGTCCTAGTGGTCCCCCCTTCCCTCCCCACACACACAGTTTGGCACCTAAGGCGGCCGCCTCAGTTCTCCTCATGGTAATGCAGCCCAGGGCTTGGCTAATGGCTCCTGGCCAGTTTTCCAGCTATTGACTGAAAGGTACAGCCCACTGATTGGCCACCCTTGGGGTTTAATATTAAGCAAGTTTGAGAGACCCGATAAATCTGGCTGGGTTTGTTTGTCTAAAGACACAGCAGGTGGGTACAGGCCGGAAAGAGTCAAAGCCTCACCCGTCCTTCCCAGGAAGTGAATTCTCACCGCGTGCTCACTTCACCTAATGCAGAAGGTGCGTTTCCCTTAAAAGGACCTGGGGATTCCAGTGGATGAGAAGCTAGATATGAGTCAACAGGGTGCCCTTGTAGCCAAGAAGGCTAATGGCATATGGGGTGCATTAGGAGGAGCATTGCCAGCAGATCTAGAGAAGTGATTATTCCTCTTTATTCAGCTCTGGTGAGGCCACATCTGGAGTATTGTGTCCAGTTCTGGGCCCCCCACTATAGAAAGGTTGTGGACGCATTGGAGAGGGTCCTGCGGAGGGCAACCAAAATGCTAAGAGGGCTGGAGTCCATGAGCTATGAGGAGAGGCTGAGGGATTTGGGTTTGTTTAGTCTGCAGAAGGGAAGAGCAAGGGGGGATTTGATAGCAGCCTTCAACTTCCTGAAGGGAGGTTCCAAAGAGGATGGAGAGAGGCTGTTCTCAGTGGTGACGGATGGCAGAATAAGGAGCAATGGTCTCAAGTTACAGAGAGAGAGGTTGGATATTAGGAAATACTATTTCCCTAGGCGGGTGGGGAAGCCCTGGGCTGGGTTCCCTAGGGAGGGGGTGGAATCTCCATCCCTAGAGGTGTTTAAGTCTCAGCTTGGCAAAGCCCTGGCTGGGTTGATTGAGTTGCGTTGGTCCTGCCTTGGGCAGGGGGCTGGACCCGATGACTCCTGAGGTCTCTTCCAGCTCTAGGATTCTATGATCTAAAATATCCGCATGTTGTCGTTGATCCAGGACTCTCGTGGCTCCTATGTCTATGCATTAAAGCCAGGGAAGGTCCAGCTGCATGGCCATCAGCCAAGCTCTGGGGAGGTCAACACGGCATTTAACCCTAACCCTCCGAGCCAGGGGCCACAGGCTAGAGGGACTTGTGCTGATGCTTGAAAAATGGCCGTAGCTTGGACCCTGAGCCCACCCTCTGCCTAAGGCTTCAAGCAGTAGCACAAACCCCGAGTCTGTTGATCCTGGCTGGCAGGCCCACTTCAAAATGCCGTGTAGACGTAGCCTAGGGCTGCCTCCGGCGCGCCAATAGCTGCCTTTGGGACCATTGCTTTCGGGCGGCTCAGTGCTGCAGGCTCAGCTCTCAGGTAGGGAACGGATGCTGGGCTTGCAGAAAAGGGGCTGACGGCCCTAAAGAACCCAGCATGTTGGTTTCAGACCCTGGAAGAGGCCGACGGGGCGGAGGCCGAGCTGTGCGAGGTCCAGCACTTCGGGATGAAGGTGCTAGCAGGGATGAAGCCGCCACCTCTGGAAGAACAGCCGCATGGCACGGTGAGCCCTGGTCAGCTGGGGAGGACCTGGGGGCCTGTTGGCCCACTGAGGAAAGCGCCCTGCGGGTGGGGGGAGTTTCTTACCGTACTTGGGAGGGGAGCCGCTCTCTCCAGCTCAGCTAAGAGTTTGTGGCGTGAGACACAGCGAATCTGACGTCCTGTCCCACGCAGGCCAGAGATCCTCCCCAGAACAGCCCCTACAAACCATCCCCTTCGGATCCCAAATTCGCCCACGTTGCAGACTCGCCACAGCCCTTGGCAAAGTGCTCCGACAGTTCGCTCCCCACCCGACCCGCAGCCTGAAATTGCTGAGTGAATTGTCAACCTCCCCGAGAAATCCATGGGGAAATCTGCTCCATTTGAGCCCAACGGAAGGTTTTCCAAGAATGTTCGACGTGAACCCCTTTGTTCAGAGCAGCCAAAACGTCTCAGGTCAATTCCGCAGGAAAATGTCCCTTGTTTTGTCTCAAGTGGACTGAAACTTTCAATCCACTCAGAATGAGATTTTTTTTTTGAGGTTTTCATTTTGATTTGGGCATTTGGGGGGATTTTTTCACTTTTTTTATTTTTTTTTAAATGAGCCAAAACACCTTAATCTCCCAGAGCTCCCATCCAGATGTGCCTTTCCTACCTGCCTGGAAGCAGGCCATGCTTCTGGAGGGGGGGGTATGTGCCACCTCACCCTGCTACCCACAGCTGACGCGCCATGTAATCTTAGGACCTCTGGGCATGTCTCTGGATTCCATTCCCTCCCTAGAAACACAAGACGTCAGCTGGGATTCTCCGCCGGTTCCCGTTCTCCTCCTCCCTGCAGAGGATGAGCGTCCTGGTGAAGCTGTCTGGCGATGCCCCGGTGGAGGCATACATGAAGGGAGCTCCAGAGATGGTGGCCAGTCTCTGTAAAAAGGAAACAGGTACAGGGTAGGGACCCCCGTCTTGTAGCTACTAGGGTTGCCAGGTGTCCGGTTTTCTCCCGGACTGTCCATTATTTGGGTCCCCTGTCCGGTAAAAAAAAAAAAAGAGAGAGAGAGAGAGAAAATACGGGGTGCCCAGTATTTCCTGTTTCCCTCGGATGAAAGCCTAGTGGGGACAATTTTCCCCTGCTGCATCCAGTGGGGGCGGGGGAATGAGGAGCACAGGGCCATTTAAAGACACAGCGCCTTTTTATTTTATTTTTTTTCCCCTCAACAGAATTTTTTCCCTATGTTTTGGGGGGGGGGGTCAGTATTTTTTGTTAAACCATCTGGCAACCCTAGTCCTTACTGAAGAAGCCTAAGAATCTGCCACCCAAATCTCTTCAGGTCATGTACCTTGATTGCCAGCTCCTGCAATAACTGTGAACTTCCTTAGCTTGGGAGCAAAAGGGAAGGGATCAAACCACTCTGTGGACAGGGTATGAAATGAGTTTCTTCTGGAATTCCCAGTAGCCCACAAGGGGACAGATTCTGATCAGACCTTGTTCCCAGACTTGTTCTGTGCAGGCTCCCTAGTGCCTTGACTGTAGTAAGCTTTTCTGAACTGATGCAGCCTTTTTTCGTAGTCCCTGTGGATTTCTCCCAGTTGTTACGACATTACACTACAGACGGTTTCCGGGTCCTGGGACTTGCCTACAAAACACTAACTACTGTCAAAACCTTTGAGGAAGCTCAGCAGCTGACTAGGTGCGTGAGCAATACATGAGGTTTTCCTTCATTCTCGCTTTCCTCTCTTGTTTCTCGTATGCTCCTTGTGGTACGTAAAGCCCTTTGAGACAGCTAGAGCCAAATGAAATTTAGAACCTAAAAACGGCCATGTTCAACAGTCGGTCTAGCCTAGTGTCCTGTCTTCTGATGGTGGCCAATGCCAGGTGCCCCAGAGGGAGTGAACAGAACAAATAATCATCAAGTGATTACTCCCCTGTCGCTTCTGACAAGCAGAGGCTAGGGACAGCATCCCTGCCCGTCTTGGCTAATAGCTATTGATGGACCTGTCCTCCATGAATTTATCTAGTTCTTTTTTGAACCCTGGTATAGTTCTGGGCTTTGCAACATCCTCTGGCAAGGAGTTCCACAGGTTGAGTGTGTGCTGTATAGAGAGATACTTCCTTTTCTTTGGCTGTGTCTAGACTGGCCAGTTTTTCCAGAAAATCAGCCGCTTTTCCGGAAAAACTTGCCAGCTGTCTACACTGGCCGCTTGAATTTCCGCAAAAGCACTGACTTCCTACTGTCTGAAATCAGAGCTTTTTGCGGAAATACTATGCTGCTCCCATTCAGGCAAAAATCCCAGTGTAGACAGTTGAGATTTGTTTTCCCCCGATCGCGAAAATGGCAATCGGGGCTTTTTTGCGCAAAAGCTCGTCTAGATTGGCCATGGACGCTTTTCCACAAAGAGTGCTTTTGCGCAAAAGCGTCCGTGCCAATCTAGACGCTCTTTTCCAAAAATGCTTTTAACGGAAAAACTTTTCCATTAAAAGAATTTCCGGAAAATCATGCCAGTCTAGACGTAGCCTTTGTGTTTGACCAAAATTCTTTTCTGGGAAGAAAAAGGTGGACTCAGTGGCACTGGAACATTTCACAAATTAGTGTCTGTTTCACTAAATTGTTTCAGCTGGGGGGAAAACAGCTACATCATACAAAAAAAATGAAATGGTTTTTGGGATTTTTTTTTTTTATCCCAGACTTCATTTTCCAATGTCCTGTAATTTTATTAAACTGTTGAAAAATGATTGTTTCATTCAATCCCAAAGCAATTTGTTTGTTTTGGACTTGCTGGCAAACCGAAAAATCCCTTCCTCGCACAGCTCCAGGGTCTGCATTGAAGCCAAAACGAATTCAGGGAAGCTCTCTGGCCTCTGTTAGAGGTCAGACTAGATGATCGCAGTGGTCCTTTCTGAGCCTGGAGAGCTGAATCTCTGAAGAGTAGATCTAAGTGGCTTTTTTTAAGGATCAGACTCCAAATCTGGCTAAAGTAGCTGCTATCGGACAGCATTGCACCAGTGCCTAGTCTAAATCGCTCCCCTACTCTTGTTCTGGGGTCTGACACGTATGCCATGTGCCCCGTTATGTCCTGGCAGGGACGCCGTAGAGAGTGGAATGAGTCTCCTTGGCTTCCTCGTGATGAGAAATGTTCTCAAGGCAGAGACGGCACCTGTGATCCACCTGCTAAGGAACGCAAACATCCGCACCGTCATGGTGACAGGTAACTGGCCGTGCTGCGTCTAAGGTGGGCACTAGGGATGTTAAATGTAGATTCATTGGCTAATCGAATTGTCAATGCAATTTGCATCGATTAGTCGATAAGGGCACCTCCGCTTTTGAAGTGAAGCCACAGCCCTGGGTGCTACCCTTCAAAGGCAAAAACACTGTGGGGACTCAAGCAGTTCCCCCTGGGCCTGTGCTCCCCACGGCATTTCGAAGCAGCAGCACTGCGTGGAGTACCCAGCTGACCATGGGCTCCATGCGGTGCTGCCGCTTTGAAATGCCATGTGCAGCCCGGACCAACTGGGGGCTCCCTAGCTGGCCCCAGGCTGCACGCAGCATTTCAAAGCAGCAGTGCCACATGGAGCCCAGGGTCTGGCCACGGGCTCCCCGTGGAGCTGCTGCTTTGAAGCACCCCCTTATCTCCCCTTCCCCCACTTCCTTTTTCTGATAGAGGCAGCAAGGTGGGGAGGGAAGCTACTAGTTGATTAGAATGTTGACTATCCAATAAGCACTTGCTTATCGGTTAGTCGTTCACATCCCTAGTGGGGAAGGAAGAGGCCACATCTGTCGAAGAGATCACATATTTATAGCTCCTTGCCACACTAATGTAATAAACAGTCTTTTGAAGAAGTGTGGGGCCTAATGGTTAGAGCTCCTGGAAGTCTGGAGTTCTGTTTTTAACTCTGCCCCTGACCGAGTATCCTCAGGCAAGTCGCTCTGCTCCTTAGTTTATTCGTCCGTAAAACGTGGTTAGCAAATCGGACCGAATTCACCATGGGAGGGGCCGGGGAGATTCAAGGGATCTCAAAGTTCTTTACAGACATCCAGGGGCGCCTGGAAAAGACGTGATCCGGGCTCGTGCCATGTTTGTTTCCCTTTGATGGTTACAGGAGGTGTGGAAGTTTTTTTTGTAGACCGGCTGAATGGGGAAGTTCTGCTTTCCTGCTTTTTCGTTTTCTTTATTATGAACTGTGGCAAGCTCAGCAGTGCTAAGTCTGGTTCTGGCTGTGGGCCGGTGTGGCCCCGTTCTGAGAGGTGTGACCCCCCCCCCCCACCCCATCTGTCTCTCCTTGCCAGGGGACAACATGCTGACAGCAGTGAATGTGGCCAAGAGCTGCCGGATGGTGGAGGTGAAGGAGCGGGTGGTGTTCGTGAACGCCGCGCCTCCCAGCCACGACAAACCCGCCGCCCTCAAATTCATCTCCGACGATGCCCCCCAGGGCCAGGAGCAGCCAGAAGTGAGTCCCAGGAAGCCCCCACAGCTGTGTGGGTGGGTCCCTTCCCTCATGTGAGAGTATGGCGCACGCACGGCCCTGCAAGCGCCCTCGTCCCCACAGCTGGGTGTGTCAGGCTGGTACAGCAGAGAGCTGGCTTTGGAGGGCTGGCTGCCGCACGTCCCGTAGCACGGGGCCCTGCAGTGGAGCCTGGTAACTGGTTCCCCTCCTCCTTTCCGCCTCCATTTTCTGCAACGTCATGTCGCCCGGAGGCCCCTGTCAGGAGCTGAGCCCCACTGGTCCAGGAGCTACCCAAGTGCCCTGTGTCTTGCTCCTGCAAGCAGGCCGCCCCTCCACCCCCTGAACATACGTATCCCCTTCACACCACAACAAGCAGGCCCAGGCCGGAGCAGGCTGGTCCTGAGCTTCTCTGTGGCTGCTCCCAACATCTGGCTGGTTAGGATCTGCTCTGCCCTGCCCTTCCTCAGTCCGGACAGGCCATCTCCAGCGAGCTGAGAACTGGGCATGACCCTGAGTTGGGTCCAGGGGCTGGCCCGGCTTGATCGCAATCCAGCTCTTGTGTTGGCCTGGAGAGGGAGGATTTCCCTGCCTCGGCCGTCGCATCCTGCTCCCCCCCGCCGGCTACTGATCACAGCTGCGGGGCGACATGAGGAGCCAAGCCGGCAAGGAGCTGAGCGGCCGGTGCTGTGGTTTGGTCCGCAGGGCCTGTACCAGCAGGATGCCTCCTTCCTTGAGCAGCCGCCCTGTCACCTGGCGCTGAACGGGAAATCCTTCGCTGTGGTTTGCGAACACTTCCCCCACCTGCTCCCCAGGGTGAGTCCTTCCCTCTCCTCCCGCCTCCCGCGAGCAGCCTGGTGGTGGCAAAGCCTGCCCTGCAGATGCTGGGCAGTGGGGACAGCTACGGTCTCCTGCCTGCCCCCGGCTGGGCTTTACGCGTCGTCTCCTTGTTTTCTGCCCAAGCCTGGCAGGAGCAGAACAAGCTGCCGTGTGCCCGGGCGGCTGTGGGTTTGTCTCGAGGGTTGCCAGGTATCCTGTATTGACCCGGACAATCCGGTATTTTCACCCTCTGATAAAAAAAAAAAAAATTCAGAAAATACTGGACACCTAAAATGTCTGTTAGGTTCTGATTTTTTTTTTCCCCAGCCAGGAAGCGAAAATACCGGACACCTGGCAACCCTAGCGCCCCGGGCCCCGACACCCACCGTCTCCAGCCCCATGCTTATCTGGTTCCACAGAGAAGCTGAGTTCTGGCTTGAACAAGAACACAAAATGGCCACTGGGAAAAAGCCTAAAGACCCAGGGGAAGCAATGCCTTCCCTGGGTCTTAGTGCTCAACTGCTCCCCTGTTCCTAACTCTGCACTCACTGTGAAAGGGGCCATGCTTTTTTAATGCTGTTTTATTATTTAATTTTTTTTCTCAACAACTTTGGTTTCTTCCCCCCCTTTTTTTTTTCAACAGAATTTTTTCCTCTGTGGGGGGGTGTGGTTTTTTTTGTTTTTTTTGTTTTTGTTTTTTTTTTTTTGTTTGGTTGGTTTTTTTTAAGGGGGAGGGGTGTTCGGTACTTTTGGTTCAACCATCTGGCAACCCTATTTGTCTCCCTGCAACCCGTGCGAGGAGGCAGCCCCTCTCCTGTAGGATTTCAGGGCCCTTTGTAGCTAGGAGTCTCCCCTACACGTGGTCCCTGGGGTTCCCACCATCACTGGCCATTTCTGAGGAGTCTCTGGGACCAGTGATCCCAAATCCCCATAAGAACCATCAGCAGATGCTGCCTGGATGCCGCTGGCCACGATCCACCGTCCCCATCTACTCCCTGTGGAAGCAAACCGGGGAGCAGCGTCACGCCAGCAAGGAGAACGGCCCTCCTCTCGGGCAGCAGCCACTTCCAGCGTGTTGAGGTGCCCCAGACTCTGGCCCTGAAGCAGCGCTCCATGAGTCTGTTGTGTAGCCAGGCTGGCTGCTGGTGCCTTCGCTTCCCTAACGGTGACGCGCTTTCCCTTTCAGATCCTAATTCAGGCCACGATTTTCGCTCGCATGTCGCCCGACCAGAAAACTCAGCTGGTTTACAGCTTACAGGACCTGAAGTAAGTTCCTAGCCCCCTGGGAGGGGAGGCGCCAAGGGGGGCGATGGGATAGGTGAAGATCTAGCACATCCCTCCAAAGCGGAGGAACTGAGATTAGGCGATCCATACGTTCCCCTCTGGCCTTAACCTGTAGATTCTGTGAAGTACCAACCACCCTCATCTTTCCCAAACCCAGTGCAAGCTGGCGTGGCAGGACCGGTCCCAGAGCACTGGACGCGTCTTATTAATAGAGACGCTAGGTCACTGCCGTGAGCAGATAACCATGTGGTCATTCGAACACCTTGCAACTCTGCCCTCCGCTGAGGGGTTTTGAATCAGTCTTCATGGAATGACTCTTTGTGGCAAGAAATGTTTTGTAATCAAATGGGGCGGGGCGGGGAGTCGGACACCTGCATCCTGCTCCTGACTCGGCTACAACGTGATCCCTCCTCTCTGTGCCTCCATTTCCCTCGCCCTCCAATGGGGTTGATGATCATTCTAGCCTCTCTCCCCCCGTAGGGGGGGGGGGTGAGGCTGAGTGCTATGAAGGGCTTTGCACCTGTTAGCAGGGGATTGTGATGTTGTTTTAACATGCAATGCCCAATGTTCTCCGCCCCTGGCTCCAGGGAGCTGTTTGGGCCAGGATGAGGGGGAACCCTTTGGCTTATATTGTGAGCGCCTGCGTGTCTCTTGCTGCAGCTATTGCGTGGGCATGTGCGGAGATGGGGCCAACGACTGCGGGGCGCTGAAGGCAGCCGACGTGGGGATCTCGCTCTCCGAGGCAGAGGCCTCTGTGGCTTCCCCGTTCACCTCCACAGTCGCCACCATCGAGTGTGTGCCCACGCTCATCAGGTGGGCTCTGGCCACCATGGACCTGCGTGGCAGGAGCGGGGATGTGACCACGGCAAGGGGGTGGCAAACCAGTCCTGAGGCCACGTTGTGGCTGTGTAACCGCCACCGGGCAGATTGGAACCTGGGACCTCTGGAGCTTAGTCGAGGAGCCTCTACAGCATGAGCTATAAAGCCAGCTAGCTCTCAGCCTGGGCTGTAGAGGTCTCTTGTTGTTATCTGGTGCTGTGGTCTCAGTGCCACTGCATGGGACAGAGAACCATGCTAGGTGTGTGGGGAATGTGGGGATTAATTCATGAACAATATTCTGAGACTCTCAGAGCTTGTATTTTAGCGGCTGTGGCCTGTGACTCCCCAGTCCCTCCTATCTTCACCCCTTGCCCTCTCTGCACGTCACCCTGCCGGGAGAATCCATGACCTGCGCTAGGCCCGGGCCCTAGCCTCTCTTGGCATTAGGTTGGCTGCCAAGCTGCGGTCACCAGCAGTGTCATGAGTTGGAGTCCCCCCCGCCCATCCCTTTGCCCCTTGCTATGTATTTTAAGGCTCCTGAACCATTGAGGCTGCTTTGCCCATGAGGCACCTGGTCTTCCTCCCTCCTCCAAAATGGCGCCCCGTTGATTCATAAACCCCTCCCCCTTGCACGGCCTGGCCCCCGTGCCCACAAATGGCAGGTGTCTCAAGGCTTCCTGGTCTCTTGCAGGGAAGGCCGATGTTCTCTGGTCACCTCCTTTGGGGTTTTTAAGTACATGGCCCTGTACAGCCTGGTGCAATTCGTCTCTGTGCTTCTGCTCTACACGGTGAGTGTTTCCGGGAGATTCCTGGCTGGGTCAGTGGAGCGAGAGGGACTGGAGGGGTCTGGGAAGCTGTAAGACGATGCTGCAGCCTCCACCTTTAAACCCCCCCAGTTGGAATTCCATGTGGGCCCCTTGCTTGCCACCGTCTCGCAGTCCCTGGCCGGGCGAGCGAGGCGACGGAGCTGGCCGCTTGAGACGTGCAGGCTGAGGGTCAACTGGGCCATGGAGACTGAACTCTCTGGGGCCTTGAAAGCTGTTTGTGTGGCCAGTCGGGGCAGGCGAGTGCCTGCAGGCTGTCTGGAGAGGGCAGCCTTGTATGAACGGAGGCCCAGGATCTCGGAGACTGAGTTGAGCGCCTTTCACCAGAGCAGAAAGCTGCCCCGCCAGAAGCCCTGCAGGCGGCAGAACACTGAGCTCCCTTACGGCCTGGTGTCGCCAAGAGCCCTCCGTGCCGGGAGAGGGGCGGCTTCGGAGGAGAGCTCGTCCAGGCCTCGGCTGCAGCCCTGGCGCTTGGTGAAAGTGGGGGGCTGTTGAGGTGAATGAGGGGAGGGAAGTGTGTGCGTGTCAGAGGGGGCGATGGAGCGTTGGGGAGGGGAGCGTCCTGTGATGCCGGACAGCGTCTGGCTCTGCACTGGTGTTTGTAAATCTGAAGGACAAAACAGTAGACACCATCATGTGTCTGTAGGGTTGCCAGGTGTCCGGTTTTCACCCGGACAGTTCAGTATTTGTGTCCCCCGTCCAGTAAAAAAAACAGAAAATACTGGACATGTGAAAAGTCCAGTGTTTCTTGTTTCCCTCGGATAGAAGCCCAGCAGGGACAGTTTTCCCCTGCCATGTCTAGCAGGGGCAGAGGAGTGAGGACGGCAGGGCCATTTAAAGGCGGAGCGATTTTTTTTTTTTTTTTTTTGGCTCAACAACTTTGGTCTCCCCCTTTTTTCTCTCTCTCTCTTCTCTTCTCAGCCAAGTTTGCCATGTTCAGGATTTTTGTTGAAAGGATCTAGCAAACCTATGTGTCTGCTGGAACTGGAACTGTGTGTCCTAGCCCCCTTTACTGCCAAAACAAACGGGGATTCTCTGTGACCTTCTGTAGTCAGGGCCTGTGTTTTTTCCATAACTGAGCTGTCTCCCTGCAGTGCCCAGGCCACTCTGAGGGCTCCAGCACAGCGGACACCGATTTGTTGTAGTGTTGTGAGCTCGGGTCTTTCCTCCCACGGATTCCCGGCCCTGGCAGAGTTTGCTCTGGTGAAAGGAGCTCAGTTGACAGGGTCGTGTTGCAGTGCCTTGCTGTGTCTGCTGGATTTGAACCAATCACCTGGAGAGGCAGCTTCTGCAGCCCCCTGTCCAGTCCCCCGAGCCCTCCCCGTCTGCTCCTGATGTTACCTTCCCTTTCTCCTTCTTTCCTGCCTGCACCCAGATTAACACCAACCTGAGTGACTTTCAGTTCCTCTTCTTCGACCTGATCATCACTACGACTGTGGCTGTGCTGATGGGCAAGACCGGACCCGCCAAGGAACTGGGCACCAAGCGCCCCCAAGGGACACTGATCAGTATTATTGTCCTCGGCAGCCTCCTCCTCCAGACCGCTCTGCTGATCACGGTTCAGCTCATGAGCTACTTCATCACCGTCTCGCAGAGCTGGCAAGTGGCTGCCTGGGAACCTGATAGAGCAGCTAAAAGGGGGGAGACCCCGGTGGCCCAAAAGCTTATTTTGGCCTCAGGGAAGGTCAGATCTGCAGGCATCCAGCCTGGTATCCTGCCTCCACCCTGGCCAGCACCATCTATATCTGTGCCAGCAGGCTGCCGGAGGCGGTTTGTAAGCAACCTGCCCCGAGAGGAAGTTCCTTCCTACCCCCTATCAAATGAGTCGCGCCCTGAAGCATGGGGATTCGTACAGGATGAATCCGTCATCTGGACTTCCCTAGTCCAGCAACACCTCTGGTCCAGCCTCATCGGTGATCCTGGGGGTGCTCTAGGGCTGGAGCGCTCATGGGGGAAAACCAGCCAGCTGGGGTCAGGAGCGTGGCTGGAGTAGGGAAGAACGGAGCCCTTGCGCCCTGGTGGGCCTACAGGCCAGCGCAGTGGGGCTCTGGTGGGGGGGGAGGCTGATGCCCCAGAGTTCTGGAGCAGCTGAGCCCTGGGGTGGCCCAAAGGCAGGAGCTATGGAACCGTAGTGTCTTGGGAGGGAGCAGCAGTGGAGCCCCAGGGAGACAGAGGGGCAGGCATGGACCTCCCGCTCTGATCCGGAGGATGCTGGAGAAGGCAGGTTCAGCCTGTGCTCATGTTTGTCCACTAACCCACATCTGGAAGCCAAATGCTGCTTCTAATAGCGGGGGGTGGCACAGGACCAGGAGTGGAGCTATTGGGCCGGCAGCCAGGACCCTGGGGCTGGGGGTGAAGCCCCGGCTAAAACCAAAGTTGCTGCAGCCCCCGCCACCTCCCGAGTTCCTACGCCTGTGCTCTGCAGCCCCAGTCAAGGTAGCCGCACGTTGTAGGCAGGGCCTGCTGTCTCATGCCTGACCCCTGCCTCTCCCCTTCTTCCCATCCAGGTACGTCCCTTTGAACAGCACGGTGACCGCCCCGCAGAACCTGCCCAACTACGAGAACACCGTGGTGTTCTGCGTCTCAGGCTTCCAGTACCTGATCCTCGCCGTCGCCATGTCCAAGGGATACCCCTTCCGGGAGCCTCTGTACACCAACGGTGAGCCAGCCCGCCCACCTCCGTGTGGGTCTGTGGCGGAGCGGTCTGTGGTCCTTTGGCTCCTGTAACGAGCCTCTTGTGGTGGGGGGGGGCATGTCCGGGCCCTCTGACGGTGCCTTTCTCCCCCTCCCCCCCCAGTGCCGTTCCTGCTTGTCCTCGTGGCTCTCTTCGGCCTGATGATGGCGCTAACGCTTTACCCGCTGGGCTTCCTGAGAGCCGTGTTGATGCTGAAAGACATCAGCGACATGAGCTTCAAGCTGCTGCTTCTGGGCATGGCCACCCTCAACTTCTTCACAGCCTTCATGCTGGAGGTAGGAGGGGCGGGCATGGGGGCTGGGCGCTCGGGCGGTGAATTCGGGGGGAGGGCCAGAGTCCCCCTCGCTCGTACCCCCCATGAGCCGATGTGCCCAATGGGTGCCGGGCATCGCTCCCAGCACCAATCAATGCCACCAAGCGTATCAGCCGGGTGATCCTGCAGAATTGGGGATCCCAAGCTGGGCCCTTCTGATTTACCCCCCAGCGTAATCCTGATCCAGGTCTCCTCCTGGCCTATACCCAGGCGGCCGAAGGGCCCTTGCCCTCCACTGGGCTGCAGGGGGGGTGTTGGGAAGGGAGCGGGGCACTGCTCCCCCATTTTCCCTATGTCCCCTGCCAGGAGCCTGAGGGTACATCTAAACTACATTCTTTTTTCGAAAGGAGATTTGCAAATGCGGTGCTAATTTGCATATCTTCTTCCGATCGCTTTTTCGAAAGCGGGTTTTTTTTTTTCCGAAAGTGAAAACAGTTTAGCCAGGGTTTTTTTTGATTGAACCCCCCCTTTTTCGATTGAACCCTGTACACCTTGTTTTTTAAGGAAGAAGGGTTCTTTCAAAACGGGGGGTTCTTTCGGAGGAAAAAAACCGTCTTAACTGCGTTCACTTTCGAAAGAACCGCTTTCGAAAAAGCGATCAGGAGACGATATGCTAATTAGCGCCGAATTTGCATATCTCCTTGCGAGAAAAGAGCGTTGTCTAGACGTACCCTGAGTCGCTCTCCTCCTGCCCCGCCAGACCGCCCTGGACCACGGCATGCTCAACTGCCTGCGCAAGCTGCACCGGAGGAGGGCCTCTAAGAAGCTGTTCAAGAGGCTGCAGCAGGAGCTTCGGCTGCAGCAGCCGGCCTGGCCCCCGCTGAACGAGCCGCTCTTCGCCACGCCCAAAATGGCCATCTCCGTCAGCTAGCCCCGCCTCCTGGGCCGCCAGCGAGAGCCTGGCCTCCCCCGATGCAGCCCCATTGTCGGTCCCTCGCAGCCTCCCCGGGGCTCTGGCTCCAGCCAGGCTCTCCGCGGCCAGCCCTGGGGCGCTCGTCTCGGGACATGGCTGCGGGAGGCAGAGGAAGGGCAGGGGGAGACCGTCTCCCCTGGAGCACAAGAATCGACCCTTCCTCGCTCTGGGAAGCAGGGCGGGCGCCTGCAGAACTCCCCTGGAGCAGCTGCCCTTCCCTTGCGAAACGAGTCCAGCCCTCTGGCTGCATGGCACGCACAGTACTGTCCATCCAGACCACTCCTTGCCTCCCTGCTTGGGAAGTGCCCGGATTGTTGCTACTGTTCCCAACATCTGGGCCACATGCCACCCCTGTCACCGCCTGCTGGGGGAAGCTGCAGGCCCAGATTCCCATCCGGAGCCACCCCTCTGAGAGCCAGATCCGTCACGTGTGAGTGACTGATCCGTCCACTAGATCCAGCGGTGTCTGGGAATCGGGGCTGCCCTGGTCACCACGCCCCATCAACCGGTTAGCTGCCCTGGAAAGGGCCCCGGCTGACTCCTCCACCCCCATGGACCACACTCCTCCGTCCGCTGCGGGGTGGCTGGGTCCGATCCCCAGCCGGGTGATTGGCCCTGGGGCGGAGCAGTCCTCGTGGCTGCGTTGCACCGTGTCGGTGTGTGAAGAGGAGCCCGCACCCGGGTGTCCTTGCTGTTAAAAGCCACTCGTGAAAGCTGGCCTCTGTGGCCGGGATGCTGCACTCGCCCTGTGGCTCTTCTCCCTGTCAACAAGCCGCCGGCGTCCCTCTGCAGACAAGGCAGCGTCCTCCACGCAGCTGTGCGGAGCAGACAGCTTGCAGGCCCTGTTTGCAGCACACTGCAAGACCAGGCGTGACCGGCTGCTGAAACGCGACAGAGGGAGGGGTTAGGGATATTTAGAAGACGGTTGAGAGCTGTATTTATTCTCCCTACCCCACTCCCACCCCTTTGCCTGTTCATCAGAGCAGGTAGAATTGAGGCAGCCAGCTGTACTGTCCATCCAGACCACTCCTTGCCTCCCCGCTTGGGAAGTCCCTGGATTGTTGCTGCTGTTCCAAACAGCTGGGCCATGTGCCACCCCTGTCGCCACCTGCTGGGGGAAGCTGCAGGCCCAGATTCCCATCCGGAGCCACCCCTCTGAGAGCCAGATTTGTGCCCGGCCATTGCTGATGTGCCGTCTGCTAGCACATTGCTGGTGATGCTTCGACACAGTGTTGGAAGGTGTGTAGGCTGTAAGATCTATTTTTATTCGTCAAAGTGCATAGAGTGTGTGAGTGTGAGAGAGAGAGAGAGAGAGAGAGAGAGAGAAATCGTGTACATTCTCCAACTTTGTAGTGGTGCTTTTGTGTGTGTATTTAATAAACCAACATTATTTTCCTGAAAACTCGCTTCTGCCATTTAATTGCGACTGGCTGCATTCCCCAGGGACATCCCAACTAGTAATGGAAAAGAGGTGTTGACATTAAACCAGGCTACCCTAAGACTAACATAATAGGGATGTGTATTTGTCATTACATGGGAAATTTCCTTTCCTCAAATAACAAAAGAACAGTTATAGTCCTTATTTCTCATGTGTTTTACTGAGTACAGTTGGCTGCAGAGTTTTTTATTTTTATATCTACTTCTTCTGTCGCTTGCACAGTCTGATGATTTTGCTGATACGAACCATTTTAACTTCCAAATGCCAAGTCACACATCTACGAAGAAAGAGCAGTAGGTCACACACATACACAGGGTGCAGTCTGGATTGTTGAACAGCTGTGTACCCTCAATGTGGGGGACCTCTTACACTGCTTCGCTGTGAGAGTTACCCCCCTTGGGCTGTTCACACACAGCTCCCGCATGTCAGTCGCTCCCAGTGGTACTGTCAGAGCACTACAGCCAGCCACCTTTGAATTACACCGTAAGGCAACACCAGCAAATACCATGGGTGTGTCTAGACTACATCTCTCTGTCAACAGAGATGTAGATTAGGCACATCGAAATTGCTAATGAAGTAGGGATTTAATTATCCTGCGATTCATTAGCATAAACATGGCCACTGCTTTTTTTTTTTTTTTTTTAAATGGAGTTTTTTCGGGAAAAACCTGCAGTCTAGACATGGATCTGTCGAAAATAAAGCCTTTTTCGACAGATCCTGTAAACTTCATTTTTTGAGGAATACAGGATCTGTCAAAAAGGGCTTTATTTTCCACAGATCCGCATCTAGACTGCCAGGAGTTGGGGGGGGGGGTTGTTTTTTTTTTGTTTTTCAAAAAAACTCCATTTTGGAAAAAAGTGGTGGCCATGTTTATGCTAATGAAGCGCGGGATATTTAATTCCCTGCTTCATTAGCAATTTCAATGTGATTGATTTGCATCCCTCTGTCGACAGAGAGGTGTAGCCGAGACGTAGCCCCCGCCCCCTGGCAAAGCATGTCTAGTCCTCCCAGCCCTCTTCTCAACCACACAGCCCCACAGAAAGTCCGTCACTTTATTAATAGAAAATGACATGCACAAATCCTGTTAGCCCAAACGGAGCTTGCTCCTGAGCTGAGCCAGCAGAGGTCTGGGAGAGTGAGTCAGACTTCCCAGGGCATTGTGTGTAGCCAGGAAACCACTCAGCTGCGCTCAGGCTTGTGAATGCAGCCTGGCTGGAAATCTATCGCTTCTCCATTGCTTTCCAGCTTTGGAGTCTGCTCAGCTGCTCGCTAACATGTAACCTCAGAACCGAGTGTCTGACACAGGCGTCACCCAAGAGGAGAACTCGGGGACCCATCCAGCTGTAATTTTCAGTGGCCTTCTCCGATTATAAGACGCTCCTGCCTGCTGTAGTAGTCTCTTCATTGACTTAACTCGCCCTGTGGTCAGCTTTGATTTGCACACGCCAATTCTGTGTTTCCACCCATTTGTACATTAGAGAGACCAGGTGGGTGAGGCGATGGCTTTCATGGACCAGCGTCAGGTGAAAGAGACAAGCTTTTGAATTCACAGAGCGCCTCTTCAGGTCTGGGGAAGGCACCACAAATATCCACTAGGTGGCGAGGTGAGACGTCATCATGAGGGTTCGTTATGGAGCTTTCATTAACACAGCAGCCCTCCTGCGGGTCTGAACAAGATCAGACATCAGAAAACACAGCGCGGGGGGGAGCTTTTTGGGAGGAGGAAACTGGTTTTTAGCTGTAGAGAATCACTAATGGTTCCCTGACCCTGTCTCCAGACAGCTGCTGCCATGGGCTGGAGTGAGTTGGCACTTCTTTTGTGACCATATGAGCTTGTCCACACTAGGGCTGTGTCTAGACTGCATCCCTTTTCCATAAAAGGGATGCAAATTAGACGTATCGCAATTGAAATGAAGCAGGGATTTAAATCCCCCCCCCCCCCGCTTCATTTGCATAAACATGGCTGCCGCTTTTTCCCGGCTCGGAGCTTTGCCAGAAAAAAGCGCCAGTCTAGACAGGGATCTTTCGGAAAATAAAGCCTTTTCCGAAAGATCCACGTCTAGACTGGCGCTTTTTTCCGGCAAAGCTCTGAGCCGGAAAAAAGCGGCAGCCATGTTTATGCAAATGAAGCGGGGGGGGATTTAAATCCCCGCTTCATTTGCAATTGCGATGTGTCTAATTTGCATCCCTTTTACGGAAAAGGGATGCAGTCTAGACACAGCCTAGGGGCTTGTAAAACTTGTTTAGAAACCATTGGCAAACACTGTGGCAGCCAAACTCTGCCCGGGTCCTACTGCAAACCGCTACCACTGCATTAAGAGACAGTGCTAAGTGCCTGTTCCACGTGAACATCATTCTTGCACAAATATTAAATTTCACCTGTAATAGCCAAAGCCCATCGAAACATTGTTCTCCTATGATTATGGAAATGAATGTTTCCACTCATTCAGCATCACTGACGTGAGAGACAATCGCTCTGACTTTGTGCCTGTCAAATTTGGTCAATGCCAACACATTCCTGGAAAACGTTTTGATTTCGCCCAGTTACATTTTCCAAAGGCAAATTGATCCATCTAAAACTTTTCAGGCTTGCTCCACCCAGGAATTAGGATTCACATCATAGAGTGCCATCTGCTGGCACATAGCAGAGCGGGCGCCATGGTAGTCTGTGTTAAGGATGTGAACGAGCAGTCGACTATCCATTAGGCGAATGCTTATCAGATAGTTGACAGGCTACTTGACTAGTCGCTCCCCCAACCCTTTGCTGCCTCTATCAGGAAGAGGCACGAAAGGGGGAGGGGAAGAAAAGGGAGTACTTGTGGCAGCACCGCATGGAGCTTGGGGACAGACCCAGGGCTTCATGTGGCGCTGCCGCTTTGAAACGCCGCATGCAGCCCAGGGCCAGCAGGGGCGTCCCCAGGCTGCACGCGGTGTATCAAAGCAGCAGTGCCGCGTGGAGCCCGGGATCAGCTGGGGACGCCCCCGCTGACCCCAGCCTCTGTGCGGCGCAGTCTCTTTGAAATGCCGTGTGGAGCCTGGCACCAGGCTGTAGCTACACTTCAAAGGAGGAGGCACCCTATCGACTAATCGAATAAGACGATGCAAAAATCCATCGACTATTCGATTAGTCAATTACTTGATATTTAACATCCCTCGTCTGTATCCACAAGAACGAGGAGTCCTGTGGCACCTTAAAGCCTAACAGATTTACTTGGACAGAAACTTTTGTGGACAAAAACCCACTTTGTCAGCTGCAGCAGACGTCAGCACTCTTGTAACAACAGCCCCGATACGGTTTCCTCCTCTGTTTTTTTTCTTCCTCCTCCATCCCCATACCAAATGCTCTTGATAACAGAGCAGCCAGGCTCCTGGGCGCTGGAACGCTTTCCCACCAGTAATGTTTCCAGTTTCCATGGACTGAGGGAGTGTTAGCAGCTATAGGTAGGTGAAGCAGGGAGGTGCTCATCCACCCCTCAGCCAGCCCGGGAGAGTCTCATTAGCTCCCATGGGGCAGAATAGGCTCCCCTGAACAGGGTGCTGGTAGGAGTGGGACAGGGAAAGAAGCTCGCTGGGGCTGGTGGCTCAGGAGCACAGCCTTGTTTCTAGAGGGTGGTGAGAAGCGTGGCCTCTGCTTCCATCGCTCGGGAAGCTGGATAAAAGCAATGGTGGGGTAAAGGGATGGGGTGGGTACAGGGCCGGATTAAGACCTTTAGAGGCCCTAAGCACTGAAGAGATTATGATTGCCCCCTGTATGTAATTCAAAATAAAAACAATACTATACCGCAAAATAAAATTGTATTTTTCGAAACGACGCAAAACTTACCTGTCTGCTGAAATTAAAATAGCTTCCTTCTAGATTTTCTGATGGCAAAGTTCTGGAGAAGTTCATCGAAGCTGACTCGACGAAGCACGTCCGCTTCCAGACACAATAGGGAGAGTGAATCCAGTCTGTCCTGACGTATTGTTGTTCTCTGAGGGGGTTTTTTTCAGCTGAGAGAGTGTGTTCTGCGGAGGTCTGATCTTCCCCATGATGACGACTTCGATGCTTTTTTTTTTTTGAAATCTGAAATACATTTTTTCCAAAAAAATTGTTTTGGGGTGGGGGGTTTTTTTTTGTTTTGTTTTGTTTTGTTTTTGGTGCCCTAAGCACGTGCTTAGTCTGCCTATTGAGTAATCCAGCCCTGGGTGGGTAAGCACCTGCCGTGTGAGCGTGCGACGAGGCAGGATCACGAGGAGCGACAGGGCTCCCCCTTCAGGGCCCTGACGGAGTCAGTCGGTCCGAGCCTCACTGAGAACCCGAGGGTTGGTCTGTCAGGCAGCCTCTTATTGGCAGCCCAGGCCCCCCCGCTGGTGAGCTGGGAGTGCGGCTTGCCTTGCTGCTGCCCGTTGGGCAGGGGGGCGACGGCTCTTTCTACAGCAGGAGGCCAGCTGGTGTGAGCCAGGAGCATGATGGGACTGGGGGGGGGGGGCGTGATCTGGTGATGTCAGTGCTGGCGGGTGAGAGGCAGTGGGGGAGAGGGAATGGCTGCTGGGGCGGTGGGTGGAGGAGGGTGTTAGTTGGGGTGATGGTTTTGAGGCAGGTTGTGGCTGCGGATGGGGGACAGGCCAGCAGGACCTGCTGGGTGGGATTCTCAAGGGGTGTTAATCCTCAGTGTCTCCTTTTTGCCTGCTGAAGGCATCAGATTTGGAGCAAGCTGGGGTGGAGGGTGAACACAAGACCCTGGGCGGAGGGTGAACCAAAGTCTTCTGTGCTAGCATCTTGCCAGCATCTTGTCTCTCGGGGATCTCGCTCCAGGTCCCATGGAAAAGGCCTGTGTTTGTAAAGGCTAGCTCTGGGCTTGGAGCCACCCCAATGTCCTAGAGAGCTCAGCTGCACGTTCCGCTCATGTCTGCTTCCCGCGTCTCCACTGCAAAACCAGCCTCCGGCGGGCGGGGAACGTGTGTGGGGTTTAGGGCTGGCGAGTTCAAAGCTGTCCTTGCTGGGCCTGAGGCAGCCAATTGGCCAGGCTCCAAGTCCAGACCCATAGCCAGCTGCTTAATGTGCTTGCTCGCATCTTTTGTCAGACAGTCACACAGGGGGTGTCTAGACAGACAGCAGCCACCGTGGCTAACCTCCGCACCGAGGCTGGGCAAAATAAACAGCGAATGTTCCCAGCCGGGCGGGCCTGTCTGTCTCTCCCCCGGGGATCTGGGGTTGCCTTTGTAATGCGTCTGAGTGCTCAGCTAAGAGTCACCACCTGGGTTTATTAGACCCCCCCCCAAGCCAGTGGTGCCCAACCCGGGGATGTCTTCCTGGGGGCCTGCCAACGGCCGGGCCCAGCCCCCGACTGCCCGTATCTAAGCGCTGTGCTGCTCAAATTATCTTGGGGGTCACAAAACGAGTATAAGGGGGTCGTGGTTGAAAAAAGTTGTGCACCACTGCCCTAGGCCAATCCAGAACCCACCCAGCCTCCCTTCCTAATGGGGGAGCCAGCTTCATCCTTGGGGAAAGGGTGCGGCTGTGAGGATGCTCCGGGGGTGGGCAGGGCTCAAAGGCACCACCCCGGGGTGCCCAGGCCAACGCCCTATCCCCTAAGCCAATCCAGAGCCTGAAACAGGTTCATCCTCCTGCAGCCACGATGGGCGCCAGACCGATAGACGCAGAGGAGACCCACCCCTAGCTCCTTGCCTCAAAGTAGCCGCAGCTGGGGCCAGCAGACACCCACAGCCAGCTGGCAGGAAGCATGCCAGGCCTCTCCCTTCCTGGGGTAAGGGACCAGTCCCTCCCACCCCACCTCTCCAGCGACCTTTGGGTTAAAGCGCAAAAGACCCGACGCCCGGGCTCTGCTCCTGGCTCTGTTGGTGACTTGGGACAAATTGCTTCATCTTTCTCAGTCTGATGCCCCATTCGAGACCGGGAAAGTGAGGTTCAATCTCGGCTTCCTCCCCGGGGTGGGGTTGTGGGGTTCACTCATGGCTGCAAAGCGCCAGGAGTTGATGCTGCAAGAGGGTGGATTGTGGTGCTGGCCGTCGAGCAACGAGCCGGTTTGCCTAGAACCCCAGCCCTAGCACAGAAGGGCCAAAGCTTCATGTTCTCCACCAGGTGCAAATCTCTCTCCAGGCCCTGCCACCTCGCCTCTCCAGAGACCTGTGCTGGTCCCTCGCCCCAGCAAGGGAGAGGCCTGGCATGCTTCCTGCCAGCTGGCTGTGGGTGTCTGCTGGCCCCAGCTGCGGCTACTTTGAGGCAAGGAGCTAGGAGTGAGTCTCCTGCGTCTATCGGGCTAGCGCCCATCGTGGCTGCAGGAGGATGAACAGCCACAGGAGCGGCACAGCTGCGTTTCTGGTGACGCCCAGGGAAGACTGATGCGTCCTGGTCCGTGTGCAGACGTTAGAGGATGTATCGGCTTTCTGTAGCTGTCACAGAATCATCAGTGTCGGGGCAGTAGGGCCAAGAAACCACCGTCCTGGCCGAGGCCCCTGGACCTTGGTGCAGTACAAGCACAGAACAAGACCACTCCGCCCCAAAGACCTGACAATCCAAGCAGGCAGCAGCAGGACCATGTGTGGGCTTGTCTATAGCTTCTTTGGGCTTACAGGTGCAGGCATCTTCATACCTCTCAAAGGAATGTCCTTATGGCACATCCCTACAGAGCTTCATAGGGGACACCTGTAGGGTTCTACCGAAAAGACTTCAGAAGCTGAGAGGGCGGACCCTTCCTTCCTGCCCGTGCGCTACCGGGAGGAAACGTTTCCATTCCCTGTTAGAATCCTAGAGCTGGAAGAGACCACAGAAGGTCATTAGGTCCAGCCTCCTGCCCAAAGCAGGACCAACCCAACTCAATCAACCCAGCCAAGGCTTTGCCAAGCTGAGACTTAAACATCTCTAGGGATGGAGACTCCGCCCCCTCCCTAGGGAACCCAGCCCAGCGCTTCCCCACTCTCTTAGTGAAATAGTTTTTCCTAATATCCAACCTAAACCTCCCCCCACTGCAACTTAAGACCATTGCTCCTTGCTCTGCCATCTGTCACTACTGAGAACAGCCTCTCTCCTTCCTCTTTGGAACCTCCCTTCAGGCAGTTGAAGGCTGCTCTCAAATCCCCCCTTGCTCTTCGCTTCTGCAGACTAAACAAACCCAAATCCCTCAGTCTCTCCTCATAGATCATGTGCTCCAGCCTCCTCATCATTTTAGTCTTCCTCCGCTGGACCCTCTCCAATGCGTCCACATCCTTTCTGTAGTGGGGGGCCCAGAACTGGAGACAATACTCCAGATGTGGCCTCACCAGAGCCGAATAAAGGGGAACAATCACTTCTCTAGATCTGCTGGCAATGCTCCTCCTAATGCACCCCAATATCCTGTTGTTTTTCTCCTTCAAGCACAATTGGCATGTACCCTGAGGTTTCCTTTCAGCTTCCTCTAAGCATCCCACAGCTTTGGCCACAGCTGGATATAGGATATCAGACACGGCGGACCAATGTTCTGAGCAGATACAGAGAAACCGCTTTCTTAGGGGCATAACTGATGTCTTGTCTCAGGTTATGTCTACACTGCCACTTTTTTTGGCAGAAACGCAAATCGCGCTCTCATTTGCATACCATCTGCTGATCCTTTTAGCGGAAGAGGTTTTGCCTCTAAAAAGTCCCGTGTAGATGGGGCCATTTGTCGGAAAAAAAAACCCTTTTTGCACAAGACCCTGTAAACTTCATATTTTGAGGAATACGGGATCTTGCGTAAAAAGGGGTTTTTTCCGACAAATGGCCCCATCTACACAGGGCTTTTTAGTGGCAAAACCTCCTCCGTAAAAAGGATCGGCAGATGATATGCAAATGAGAGTGTGATTTGCATATCTTCTGCCGAAAAAACCTAGTAGTGTAGACGTATGTGTGAGTGTTCCCAAGGGCCGTATTGGAGGTTGAGAGAGAATTCTACCCCAGGTCAGATTGTCAAGGACTTGTTGGGGGGGGGAGGGGGAGTTCACCTTACTTTGCAGCATGGGTCACCTGCTGGGATCATCCACTTAATTCCAGCTTCTAGCATTGACGGCATTTCAGTCTCTCTTGGTCTTGCCCTGTGGCACTCACCAGTGAGTCTCCTGAGGGCAGAAACAATTTAGTCTAACCAAAGTTAACCCCAGGGTAACTAAGTAAAATTTAGCTGGATGTGATTTACAGGAGATGATCTGATCACCCCCTTCTGGCCCTAAATTCTGTGAAATTCCATAAGGCTTCTCAAGGAAACGTGAGGATAACTTGACTTTAAATTGCTGACATTAAAATTAAAGTTTTTTTAAGATTAAACAAGTACCTTTGCTTGCTCATGTCCCTGATGTCTCCTGGTTTTCATGCAGCTTTCAGCTGTATGAATAGTTTTCTCTGGCAACTTGCATCTTTCATTTGACTAGGCATTATAGTTATTTTGGTCATAGGATACTAAAGAGACATGATAAAGTGATACCTTTTTATTGGACCAACTTCTATTGGTGAAATGGACGAGGTTTGGAGCTCAGACAAGTTTCAAGCTCTGTGTATCTCACCAACAGAAGTCGGTCCAGTATAAGAGGCTACCTCCACCTCCCCTTGTATACAATTTTAAAACGTTTGTGTCGGTTGCTTTGAAGTCTTTATTTTTCCCCGTAAGACTAAAGCTCTCTTCCATCTTGGAGTCTTCATCCTTATTACCATCTTGGTTGCTGTCTGACAGATGCTCTCTCAGGCTACATCTACACTGCTAGCTTCTTCCGCAAAAACTTCTTGTGCAAGAGCGTGTCCACGCTGCAAAAGCACATCTGTGAAGGCTTAATCCCCACTCTGGCATGATAAATACAGAGGTGGGGGACTGCAAAAGTACCCCAAAACCTTATCTTTCCTGGCTTTGGTATAAAACTTCCCCCAAAAAATCTTAAAAATTTAGATTTTGGGGATAAAAATCTGCTGCCACCACCCAAGTACTGATAAGGAAACCAGGGGAGAGATCACTTGGGAAATCTCACCCTAAAGTAAAACCAGGACACACAAAATTAACCAATATCAGGTTAATAAAAAAGAAAGAGAAAGAACTTGTATTATCACCACAATACTCCTGTTACATGCATAATGCCTAGATGGAAAAGTCACCAATTAATATACTCATGGGGGGATTCCACCATGGGCCAAAACTTAGTTACAAAGGAGAGAAAACCCCATTTTTAAATGCACAGACTTCAGACTTCAGATTAAATGCACAGACTTCAGATTCCCATTCCCAAACCATAAAACAATAAAACCTAACGGCTGCGGTTTTTTTGCAGAAAAACTTGGCAGCTGTCTACACTGGCCTCTTGATTTTGTGCAAAAGCACTGACGTTCTACTGTCTGAAATCAGTGCTTCTTGTGCAAATGCTTTGACGTTCCCGTTCGGGCAAAAGCCATTTTCCAGAAATGTTTTTGCGCAAGAAGGCCAGTGTAGACAGCTAAAAACTGTTTTGCGCAAAAAAGCCCCGATGGCGAAAATGGTGATCGGGGCTTTCTTGCGCAAAACCGCGTCTAGATTGGCACAGACGCTTTTCCGCAAAAAGTGCTTTTGCGCAAAAGCGTCCGTGCCAATCTAGATGTTCTTTTCTGCAAATGCTTTTTACGGAAAAACTTTTCCGTTAAAAGCATTTGCAGAAAATCATGCCAGTATAGACACAGCCAATGGATTTATCTAAACCTTTCCCTACCTATAGATAGTGAAGAGTCTTTTCTTGGAGCGAGACATTCTCTCCAGCTACTCCCCCTTAGTAGCTGGAGAGAAACTGCTCAGGGACAAAGGAGGGAAAACCCCAAGATTCCTTTATCCCAGTTTGAAATTCCTACCTACATTTCTATTGGCTGCCTGTTACCTGGTTAGGTAATAGACAAAGTTAACCCCTTAGTCCCCAGGCTGCTGGCTAACCCTCAAGGTCATGACAGCATCGGAAAAGCGATGCACTTTTGTGCAAGACAGCGACCAGACTGCCTGGATGCTCTCTTGCAAGAAAGCTCTGATTGCAATTAACAGAATGGCCACCGGGGCACCTGTGCTTCTTTTGAGTACATCTAGACTAGGTTCTTCTTCCGAAATGAGATATGCAAATTTGGTGCTAATTTGCATAGCTTCTTCTGATCGCTTTTTTGAAAGTTTTTTTCAAAAAAATAGCAGTTTAGACGTGGTTCTTTTGGGGGGAAAAAACCCTTTTTCAAAAGAACCCTTCTTCCTCAACATGAGATGTTCAGGGTTCTTTTGAAAAAGGGTTTTGTTTTGTTTTTTAAAGACCTGCATCTAAACTGCTTTCTTTTTTGAAAAAAAAACTTTCAAAAAAGTGATCAGAAGAAGATATGCAAATTAGCACCACATTTGTATATCTCTTTTCAAATGAAGAACATAGTCTAGATGTACCTTGCGATAGGCTGTTTTTGCACCAAAAAAACCCGTTTCCCATCCACACACACCTTTTTGCACAAGAGCTCTTACCACAGAAACCCCTCTATTCTGTCGATTCACTGTAAGTTTTCTTGTGCAAAAACTCTCTTGAGGTATGGACACTGCGAGTTTTTGGGCAAAAACTGCTATTTTTGCGCAAAAACTCTGCAGTGTAGACATATCCTCAGGGTGCATGTGAAAAAAAAGCCTTTCTAAATCAAATGGTAGACTTCCTACCAATGGAAAGCCTAGAAGAAGAGGCAACAGGGACAGATTCACTACTTCTGTGTTAGTAAGACACATTCTTTTTGTATAGCCTAACACAAATGCAACTTCTAAGAATGAACACACACACACACACACACACACACACAATATTGCCTAGAGCTGGCCAGGAAATGGTTTTTAAGAGTTCAATTTTTCACCATCTCAAATCAGGATCAAAAGTCAAAATCTGGTATTTTCAAGCTGAAAATCCATTTTTTCCCCATATTTGACTTTTTTTTTCTTTTCAACCATTTTTTTCAGTGGAATGGCTTACATTTCTAGGGATACATTTATACAGTCATGTTATTTCAGAATAACTGATGTTATTTAGAAACAACAAAGAGCACGTCAACACAGCAAGTCGTTATTTCAAAATAATGTCGAGCGGGTGGACTTCTGACTCCTGTAACCCTAGTAATAAGTATAATTTGGAGATATACCATCTCATAGAGCTGGAAGGGATCTTGAGAGGTCATCAAGTTTCATCCCCTACCCTTGCAGCAGGACCATGTACTGTATCTGACAAATTTTGCCTCAAATCCCTACCTCAAGGGCTGAACTTACAACCCTAGTTTTAGCAGGCTACTGCTCACCCCACTGTGCTATCCCTCACCCTCCCAGACTTAATTAACCCAATTTTTCAGTCTTCTCTCCTAGGCCATGTTTTCTAGCCCTTCAATTTCCTGCTGGGTAGACAGCGCCAAAAGCTGAATGAAGCTATTTCAACGCAATTGACGTTGCTGAAGTTGTGTATCTTAATTCGACTTTTGCCCTGCAGTGTAGACGTGCCCTAAATGGATGTCATTTCAAATGAGAACTGGAGTTTTTCATGTGGAGAACCTCTTGACAATTTTTTGAAACTTTGTTTCCTTGCTGTTTTTCAAGGCAGAAAATGTGCCAAGCCCACATTTTCATGTGAAAAAAAACCTTTCTAAATCAAATTGGGGTTTTTAAAAATAATGGGTATTTTTTTCAACAAAATTTGTCAAAAAATTCCCAGCCAGCAGTATTTCTGCCTTTGTAAGGGGTGTGTGTGTGTGTGTAATTAATCTGTCTTCTATTTCTAGGAGAGCAGTGTAAGTTCTGTGCCCAGTGATACGCTGACTTTCAGTGGGACCATAGATGAGTTAGGCTTCCTTTCTCTTCCTCAGTTCTTCCTTCTGTAAAATGGGGCTAGACCCCAGTTTTGTCAAGCCCTTTGCATGGCGATAGTGCAGAGAATCTTGACAATCTGGGTCTTTGTTTTCTTACTGACTTAGTGCTGCTACGCTGGGGACTGCCCTCCTCCGTTTCATCTCAAAATGGTGCAGCAGAGGCAGTAACAGTGCAAGCTCTCCCATGCTGCTTTGCCAGCTGGGCCTAGGAGATGTGAGCACGTGGAAAAAGGAATTCCAGTCTGTGATTTCTGTTGTGTGTATTCGGGTGACTGTCTCTGGGGGTCGGTGCGCGCTGTCCTTCCAGGCCAGCTCTGTCGGAGCCACACTTGCAGCCTTGCTATTTCTAGTAGGGATGTTAAATATCGGTTAATTGAATAGTCGATTAACCTCATGAATTCTTATTGGTCACTCGACTATTCTATAGTCCCCAGAGGCAGCAGCGAGGGGTGTCACATGGGAGCTGATCTGCAAAGGAGCCAGTTTAAAAACCAATTCCCTTCACAGACTGGCTGCCTGTCACCCCAAGACTGAACCTCACTTCCCAGGCTCGAATGGGGGCATCAGACTGAGAAAGACGAAGCAATTTGTCCCAAGTCACCAAGCAAGTCACCGACAGAGCCAGGAGCAGAACCCAGGAGTCAGGTCTTTTGGGCTTTAACCCACAGGACCGTCCCTGTTTCAGATTCTGGATTGGCTTAGGGCAGGGGTTCTCAACTCGTTTCAGTCCACAGACCACCAGGCCAACCAAAAAATGTTCGTGGACCAACTCCTTTTTGAGACATGATGATAAAGAGCAGACAACGAACATTTTGGTTTGAAATTTATTTCTTACTAACAGATTTTTGGCTTCTCTTCTCACTGGCAAGCTTTTCAATGCTTGGCGTGGTACTTGATAAGGCACAACGAATATAACTTTCCACTGCAAGCCGATTCCTCTGTTTGGACTTAATGTGCAACAAACACAAAAATCCAGTCTCACACATAGAAGTTGATGCAAATGGCTAAAGAAATCTGACTGCGTGTGCTGACAGATTTGGGTAACTCCCAGTCACGCTGGCCCAAAATTTCTCTATGGTAGACTTCTGGTACATGTCTTGAGCTGCAAAATCATTTTTCAGATCCAAGAATTCCTCCTGCAGATCCTCTGGAACACTATTAACATCTGTTGTAAATTGATTCCTGATGAAAGATAATCCATCCCTTGTCCTGTCCACCTCTGGAAAGTATCGTTGGAATTCGTCTCGTAGCTTCCGTAAATGATCGAGAATTTGCATCCGAATGGCTTCATTTCCCCCGAGCATGGCATCCACATATGGAAATTGAACCAAATTATTGCCTTCGACTCTTACGATTCAGGGTTCCAATTTGTCAAGAAAAGCCTTGATGATGCTTTGGTGAGAGAACAGATTTGCACCTTTCTCTTGCAGCTGAAGATTCAGTTTGTTCAAGATTCCAAAAATATCGACAAGATACGCAAGTTCTAAATTTGATTGTGTCAGCACCTTTCAGAATTCCTCTTTCCCTTGAGTCTGGAGAAATAAATCCATCTCCTCTCTCAATTGAAAAACTCTGTTGAGTACGTTCCCTGCTGACAACCACCATACAGAAGTGTAGAACAGCAACACATCAAAGTCAGAACCCATGTCCAGGCAAAATCTTTTGAACAGCCTGGTGTTCAGAGCCGATGATTTGATGTGATTCACCACTTTCACCAACCCTTTGAAAACAGCGTTCAGCTGATCAGGCAATGTTTTTGACGCCAAAGCGTCCCTATGAATGAAGCAACGAACTCCGGTTATCATTGGAGCATGCTATTTCACCAGCATTTGGAAGCCCGATCTTGAGCCCAGCATGGCAGGTGCCCCATCAGTGGTGACACCCAGAAGATTTACCCGATCCAGACCATGTATTTCAAAGAAATGTTAACAATTTCCATCACATCCTGAGCCTTTGTGGTGGTATCAAGAGTCTTACAAAAAAGAAACTCGTCTTTGAAGACTCCCTCAACCAGGTATCCTGCAAACACCAATAGCTGAGAGCACAATGCGACATCGGTTGATTCATCCAATTCAGTGTTTCCCAAATGGGGCTCCGTGGAACCCCGGGGTTCCGTGAAGTGAAAGTAAGGTTTCCGCGAGAACTCGATTCTTCCCCCCCTCTCCAAAAGAGACAGAGAGGAGCCGGTGCGCAAAGACACCAGCTCCTTCTCTGGTTTCTTGCTGGCTTTCAGGCACTTTCCCTCCCCCACTGCCACTCTGCATTTCCAAAGCTGGCTCGGGACATGCGTGACCGCATTTTGGCCCCCAGGTCTCCCTGGTCCATTCCCCGGTGGTGGGTTTTTGTTCTTGTTTTTGGGGGGGTTTTTTGCTTTACAAATTTTCCCCCTGGCTGTACAGGTTCCTCGAAATTCTTCCGAATTTAAAAGGGTTCCGTGGCCAAATAAAAGTGGGAAACACTGATCCGATTGTATGGCAAACAATGGAGACTTCTTTATTTCATCCACAACTTGTTCACTGATGTTCTGTGATATCTCATTTATCTGTCTCGATACTGTGTTGTTAGAGACAGATATATCATTCAGCTTCCTTGCTGCTTCCTCACCAAGAACAAGCCACACCATCTCTTTTGCACAGGGGAGCACAAGTTGCTCTACAATGGTACGAGGCTTCTTGGCCCGTGCAACTTTGTATGCAACAATGTAGGAAGCACACACGGCATTGCTTGTCTTATTGTAGAATGCGCTTGTTGAGTCAAGGTGCTGCCATTTCGGACCTGATAACCACCGGTCAAAATAATCTTCATCCTTTTGCAACAAGTTGGGGTGACACTTTTCGAGATGGAGTTTCAACTTAGCTGGCTTCACTGAGTCATTGCCTAAGACTTTAAAACAAATAACACATTGCGGCAAACCCACACCTTCTTTTTCTTGACAAGTGAAGCCGAATTTGATGTAGTCCTCCGAATGCTTGCGCTTGACATTTCTGCCTGTCGTTGCCATTATAAACAAACTACACCACAACTGTAAAACAGCACATGTAGCACAGGACGAACGACACAGCAACCGCTCAGCACGATGACAGCAGCTATGCTGACGCTCAGAGCCTCAGTCGGAAGTTATTGGCAACACAACACGGTTGTGTCCTAGGTGACGCTATGGACAACACGCCGCATGCTTGTGAACACGGCGTAAAACAGCCTAACAGCAGTACCTGCTCATGCCATGTGACTTTGGACAATGTTCCTGTGGACCACCGAAAAAGTCACCATGGACCCATCGGTTGAGAACCGCAGGCTTAAGGGATAGGGCATTGGCCTGGGGATCCCAGGTTGGGTGGGTTCTGGATTGGCCTAGGACAGCGGTGCACAACCCCCATATTCTCATAATAGATAGATAGCAGTGCGGAGTGACAGAGGGTTCCTGTCCGGGGCAGGGCTGAGCTCCCAGACCCGGCATGAGCCAGAGCTGAGCCGGGCTCCCTGCCTGCCTGGCACCTAATATGCTTTAAATACAGAGCCGTAGCAGAAGGTAGGTTCCAGACTCAGTGCAAGCTGGGACCGAGCCAGGCTGCTGGCCAGCCTGCTAAAAAATTTACTGGGAGGGGGGGACAAATGCAGGTAGTCTATAGTATTAACTGATAAGCTTTTGTTTATTGGTTAATCGGTTAATTGACTACACTATTACATCCCTAGTTTCTAGGCCTGAACTGGGGCTTACGGTGGCTGGACCCAGGTCTCCTGTTTGCCTTGGCACGTCCTTCATGCGCGACACATCCCAGCTGACTCCATCCATGGCTTGAGCTGCCTCCATGCTGCAAAAGGACCGGGCGTCTCGGCAGGACTGGAGCTCTGACCCACCAACCTGCAGCCCCGCTGGGGGCTGGAGCCAGCTGGGGGCCGGAGCCAGGTTGGATTGAGGTCTGTGTGGATGGAAGGGGTGTCTGGGCACAAAGCTGGGGTTTGCAGTGCCATGTAGACCTATCTTAATAGACCCAGGGGCTGGGAGGGGGGACTTTGGCTCAGGCCCTTGGTGCCAGTTATAATGGGGCCTTTGCTAGGGGAATACTTGTCTGCCGGGACCTGGGCTAAACCAACCACTAAGCCGGCGAGGGAATGACCCCTGGTCCCCGCTGTGTCCTGGACTCTCTTAATGCCATAGGCCAAACAGGAGAGTGATGTCCCTGGAGCCTCGGCTTGCAGGTGGACCCTCACCCACCCTGCTTGGTCCTGCACAAACAACATCCAGCCCCTCTCTTCTCTCCTTGAGCTCTTAGCTAAACATGCACCAGGGTTGTAGCGGGGGACAGTCACCCCCGGATGCCACGCTAGGGGGGCACCAATTTAGCTTCCAGAAGTTGTTGTTCGCTGTTTTATGATTATTTCCTGTTTTGTATCTATTCCAACAGTCCACTGTGAAAAGGTGCCAGCGAAACCTTCCCGCAGTAAATAGGAGGATAGTTATGTTACACTGCGAGCGCTGAGGTGATGTGGCATGCGTTGTACTACAATCTACTCATGCAGTGTTTCTAAACCAGGGGTACAAGTACCCTTAGGGGTACTCTAGAGAAGTCTGGGGGGTACATCAACGCAACTGAAATCTGGAGAAAACGGAAATTTTGTTGTAAGTTTTACAGCGCTTTATTATTTTTGTACCTTTTACACCCAAAAATTTCATCACCTGCCCGGCTATGAATAAATTGTTTAAACAATTGTCTGGCGATGATAGAAAAAAAATGGTGTGTTTGAAAACTGTAGGTACTGAGGTACTTATAATTGTATTTATTTATTTTTGGGGAAAACGGGTACTTTATTAAAAAAAAGTTGGGAAACACTGTACTAACAGATCCCCGTATCCTTGGCTATTAGGAGGTCGGTTAGTAGATCCCTACCGTGAGGATGTCTGGAGCAAGCCGGCCGAAACGCTGGCCTGAAACACGTTCAACTCCGGGAGCAACAGGACACAACGGACAATGGACGCGGAAGCTTATGGAAGCAACTTTTTGATTTTGTTCTTTTTTTTTTTAAGTCTTATTTTTGCGGACTTAGAAAGAAATAACATGGACGAAGGATTGGGGGGCGCAAAAGTTGCCCCTGGAGGCAGAACACCCTCGCCACGCCACTGACACGTACCGAAGTGTGTCACATAAAAACCAAAAAACCACCCTGCAATTCGGCTAGTGCCAGCAACTGCCCTTCGAGGTCCCCTGTAAAAGAAGCGGGGCTGAGCCTCGCTGGGTGGCGCATTAGGACCCAGCGGTGCGCTCCGGCTGGAGGTAGGAGCTACTTGTCCCATTTGGAGCCTTTAGCCCAGCCAGAAGACATCAAGGCATCTGGACGGGAAGGAACCGGCCCACGGATCCCAACCTGGGTAAGGCTACGAGAAGGGGGCAGGGGCGAGCAGTTCTGAGCGGTCTCTGATTTGGGGCAGACTTTCTGGGTGGGGGAGGGGGAGAGGGGAAATCCCTTCCCCCCCCCCCCCCTTGCCAGCTGTTTGCTGCTTTCTCCAGCCCAAGGTGGAGACTCAAGTCCCGAGCACGGCTCCGAACAAAAGGCAGGTCTCTGGGCGGCCGGAAAGTTTGCTGGAGAAAGAAGCTGGGGGGAAGGGGGAGGGGTTCCAATCCGGATCTGGGAAGGGGGGGGTTCCAATCCGGATCTGGGAAGGGGGGGTTCCAATCCAGATCTGGGAAGGGGGGGGTTCCAATCCAGATCTGGGAAGGGGGGGTTCCAATCCAGATCTGGGAAGGGGGGAGGTCCAATCCAGATCTGGGAAGGGGGGAGGTCCAATCCAGATCTGGGAAGGGGGGAGGTCCAATCCAGATCTGGGAAGGGGGGGGGGGTTCCAATCCAGATCTGGGAAGGGGGGGGGGTTCCAATCCGGATCTGGGAAGGGGGGGGGGGCGGTTCCAATCCAGATCTGGGACCGTTGGAAACTTGCAGATGTTCAGCGACTCAGCACATCTGCAAAGAACCAACTTTGGAAGGAGGCTCAAACTTTCTCCCTCCCCCCCCCCCCCGAATCTAAGCGTGAAAAAAATTGTGCGCCCCCCCCCACCCCCCCAGCTCCCCGCGCAAATGTGCGCGCCGGGCGCGGGAGAGCCGAGCCCCCTCCAGGGAGTTTTCCCACTGGGCAGTGGCCCAAGGAAACCTTGCAGCCTCTTCCCTCCCCTTTGTTCTCCGGCGCTCCGGCCGCGGGGCCGCTGCGGGGAACGCGGGGGGAGGGGAAGGTGGGGTTTCTCCCAATGAAAGAGGGCGACTGTGTCGTTCTTGCTCCGAGGTTGATTGTTCCCAGATGTGCCTTGCAAAAACATCTGGATTCTTGGAGCGCTGGCCCCCTGCGCCGAGCCGAAAGGAACGTTCCTCCATAAACTTGAGCAGACTTGCCCGCTTCCAGCTCAGCCTCAGCTCTGCGGGGGGGTGGGGGGGGGGAGGAGAATTGAATGGGGCTCTTTAGCTGGACGGGATGCAGTCTGGAGGGAGAGGATAGGGCACGTCTACACCGCTACGTTATTTCGAAACAACTTAGTCCACGTCTACACGACCGGCAGATACTTCGAAATCATGTCGGAATTCGGTCAAGCTGGGGGTCGTCTTGTTCTGACACCTGCGCCCCTCATGGTACAAGGAGTACAGGAAGTCGGAGGAAGAGCGCTCTCTTTCGATTTAAGGGCTGTGTCGACGCTCCCAGTTTTGAAATACGCTATTGCAAAACACGCTCCGCAGTTGACGTAGCTCAAGTTGCGTAGCTCATTCCCAGTTGAGCCTCTGGCACATGGCAGAACAAGGAGCAGTGGTCTCAAGTTGTGGCGGGAGAGGTCCAGGTTGGATATTAGGAAAAACTATTTCCCTAGACTTATGAGGAGAGACTGAGGGAGTTGGGTCTGTTTAGTCTGCAGAAGAGAAGAGTGAGGGGGGATTTGACAGCAGCCTTCAACTTCCTGAAGGGAGGTTCCAAAGAGGATGGAGAGAGGCTGTTCTCAGTAGTGACAGATGGGAGAACAAGGAGCAATGGCCTCAAGTTGTGGTGGGAGAGCCTCTGGCACATGGCAGAACAAGGAGCAATGGTCTCAAGTTGTGGTGGGAGAGGTCCAGGTTGGATATTCAGAAAAACTATTTCACTAGGAGGGTGGTGAAGCACTGGAATGGGTTCCCTAGGGAAGTAGTGGAGTCTCCATCCCTAGAGGTGTTTAAGTCTCGGCTTGACAAAGCCCTGGCTGGGTTGATTTAGTTGGGATTGGTCCTGCCTAGATCAGGGGGCTGGACTTGATGACCTTCTGAGGTCTCTTCCAGCTCTATGGTTCTAGGATTCTTTGTGTGTGTCTTTCTTGGTGCCTCTTGACTGATGATAGTCACAGGAGTGTTGTGAGCAAGGACATTAGTCATTCTTCCTCTCTCCTCTGCGCTGATTAAGACTCAACTGGAGGACTGAGTCCAGTTCTGGGCACCACGTTTCAAGAAAAATGTGGAGAAATTGGAGAGGGTCCAGAGAAGAGCAGCAAAAATGATTAAAAGTCTAGAAGACATCAGCTATGAGGGAAGACTGAAAGAATTGGGCTTGTTTAGTTTGGAAAGGAGAAGACTGAGAGGGAATGTGATAGCAGTTTTCAACTATCCAAAAAGGGTGTTGACAAGGAGGAGGGAGAAAAATTGTTCTCCTTGGTCTCTGAGAATAGGACAAGAAGCAATGGGCTTAAACTGCAGCAAGGGAGGTTTGGGTTGGGCATCAGGGAAAACTTCGTACCTGTCAGGGGGGTTAAACACTGGAATAAGTTGCCTAGGGATGTTGTGGAATCTCCATCACTGGAGATATTGAAGAGCAGGTTGGACAGACACCTGTCAGGGATGATCGAGGGTGCTTGGTCCTGCCGTGAGGGCAGGGGACTGGACTCGGTGAGTCTCATTGCACAGAAGGCCATTCTTTGCACTGTACTGCAAACAGGTTATGCACCCCAAAGATCCACCCCATGGAACACTATTGTTTGGCTTTGGTATGGCAGCAGTGCCTCGAAGCACTGATCGGAACAGGGCCCCAATGTGCCAGGGGCTGGACAGGCCCCTGCTAAGAGACACTCCCTGCTCTGAAGAGCTTACAATAGCAATAGACAAGAGCCAGCGGGGGTGAGGAAACAGGTAAAGTGACACACCCAAGGCCACACAGCGGATCAGTGGCAGAGCTGGGAATAGACTCCCCTGGACCATGCTGCCTCTCCGAAGCAGATTAGCTCTGAATTGTGACTCCTTTCCAGTTTGCCCAGCTTGGATGGTAATGCTGAAAATATAACTCTGAGGCAGCTGATCTGTGCTCACTGCTTGGGGAAGCGCATTGAGAGAGATGCTGCCTTTTGAGGCAGGTCAGAGAACTGTCTGGAAAACGCTGAGAGCCAGGGCGCTGCCACCCCCTGTCCAGGGACACGGAGGTTCAGATGGAAGACATGATCTCTGCCTACCACCCCAGGCTACCTCGCACAGCCAGGGGAGCCCGGCTGACCCCTTGGTCAGCCAGCAGTCTTGGCTCAGAGGCCCAGGCCTGAATGGGCCATGGATCCTACACTGCTCCTGGCTGTGGTTTACCCGCTGCATGGCTAGAGAACTTGGCGTGGGGGGCAGGGCGGCCGTTTTCACCATGCCCTATGCCCACCGCATGCACGTGGTAACAACCCAATACCTTAACCCAGGGCTACTCGACACGCGGCCCGTTTGTTTGCGGCCTGCTGTGCAGTTTGGGTTTACACGGGGCTCAGCATGTGGCCCGTGGGTGGGATCCTTTGAACGTGGCCTCCACTGGGAACACGCTCCACAACGGTGAGGCAAATCCTGGGGGGGGAGCATTGAAAGACGCAAGCGGACAGGCTGGCTAGGACAGACGGGCACAGGGTGTTGGCGTTCCTAGCCCCCTGGGAGGAGGTGCCGGGAGAAGCTATTTGCATATATCTTTGCATGTCGATGCAGCCACACTTAAGTTGCAGCCTTTGGCATGTGCTGTGAGTCTCAGCGTGGCCTCCAGGGCTGCCAAAGTTGAGTACCCCTGCCTTAACCTACGTCAACCCCGTCACTTTAAGAAAAAGTAGGCGAACTTGACACTCAGCGTCTGGCAAATAGAAATCTCTGGGGCTTGGATTCAGTCAGCCACGGGGCCCCTTTCAGGCCGATGTTCCTATGGGCCCGGTTCTCCACCTGAGCTTCTCTCATGAAGTGAGTCCAGCAGGGTGAATGGAGCCGGGCGCTGCGCCAGCCCACGCAGGCAGGCACGAAGCCCAGGAAGCAGAGTTAAGAGGCAGGAGGCGGATGTGCCCTTCTAGACCCATCTGTCCGAGCCGTCGGGTCCTGGAGCAGAAGGGATGCAAGTGGCTGAGCGCCAGGGCTGAGTTCTGCTTCACGGCAAGGTGGAGTCCATGTGCCTCTCTCGTTGTTGCAGGCCAGGCTAATGTGGGGCACAGGAGCCCCAGTGCCGGTGGGGATGCTAAGGGAAGGGGCCCTGGCTCCATCTGGCCATAGTAGGGAGAGAGCCCCCCACTTGTCTTCTCTGCACCCCCAGTTCTGGCATCTGAATTCCAATGCACCTCGCACATGGACTGACGGTGTTTGGGCAGGGTCGTCCTCCCCGCCCAGTTCCCTCGCTGGAAGAGACGGGATTGGCCTTTCCCCTCCCGCGTGGGACTCTGTCTCTGCTCAGCTCCCCTTTCTTGCTCCTTGGCTGGGGGACCAGAGGCCCCGAGCTGCAGGAGGAGCCACTGGGCAAGGGGTTTAGTCTGAACCGTGGAGGGAGTTGGTCCCCCTTCCAGCCCCATAACACGGAGACCGGCCCTTTCCTGCATGGCCCCCTGAGGGCCCAGTTTCCTGGCTGCCAGCCGCTGCCCATGGGGGGTCCACACTGGGTTTGTGTGTGCAGAGACCATGTGTCGCGCCCTGGGCGTGTTGACTCTGGGTACTGCATTGAGCCCGGACGTCGACACAAGACAAAAGCTGCGAGATGCTGCAGGACTTGTGCTCCAGCAGCTGTGCAGCGGTGCTGGTGCAGAGCCAGGGCACGGGTCTTTCATCCGCTGGTGCAGAGCCAGGGCACGGGTCTTTCATCCGCTGGTGCAGAGCCAGGGCACGGGTCTTTCATCCGCTGGTGCAGAGCCAGGGCACGGGTCTTTCATCTGCTGGTGCAGAGCCAGGGCACAGGACTTTCATCCGCTGGTGCAGAGCCAGGGCACGGGTCTTTCATCCGCTGGTGCAGAGCCAGGGCACGGGACTTTCATCCGCTGGTGCAGAGCCAGGGCACGGGTCTTTCATCCGCTGGTGCAGAGTCAGGACACGGGACTTTCATCCGCTGGTGCAGAGCCAGGGCACGGGACTTTCATCCGCTGGTGCAGAGCCAGGGCACGGGACTTTCATCCGCTGGTGCAGAGCCAGGGCACGGGACTTTCGTCCGCTGGTGCAGAGCCAGGGCACGGGACTTTCGTCCGCTGGTGCAGAGCCAGGGCACGGGACTTTCATCCGCTGGTGCAGAGCCAGGGCACGGGTCTTTCATCCGCTGGTGCAGAGCCAGGGCACGGGACTTTCGTCCGCTGGTGCAGAGCCAGGGCACGGGTCTTTCATCCGCTGGTGCAGAGCCAGGGCACGGGTCTTTCATCCGTTGGTGCAGAGCCAGGGCACGGGACTTTCGTCCGCTGGTGCAGAGCCAGGGCACGGGTCTTTCGTCCGCTGGTGCAGAGCCAGGGCACGGGTCTTTCATCCGCTGGTGCAGAGCCAGGGCACGGGTCTTTCATCCGCTGGTGCAGAGCCAGGGCACGGGTCTTTCATCTGTGGTGCAGAGCCAGGGCACGGGACTTTCATCCGCTGGTGCAGAGCCAGGGCACGGGTCTTTCATCCGCTGGTGCAGAGCCAGGGCACAGGACTTTCATCCGCTGGTGCAGAGCCAGGGCACGGGTCTTTCATCCGCTGGTGCAGAGCCAGGGCACGGGTCTTTCATCCGCTGGTGCAGAGCCAGGGCACGGGTCTTTCATCCGCTGGTGCAGAGCCAGGGCACGGGACTTTCATCCGCTGGGGCATCCTCTTGTGCCAGGGAGATACAGCACCAGGACCCGACCTGCACCTGGGAGCTTCCCATTGTCCACGCAAGTGCAGCTGTGCCATTGCTGGCACGGGGACAACAGTCTCTCCTAGCACAGGCGAGGCTGGAATGAGCAAGGACTGGCCAAGTGAGGGGCCTTATACCTCAGCGTGTTGCCCCTTGGACAGGCTGCCTCTATGACCCGTGGGAGCCCTTCACTGGGGCAAATGAGCCTCATCTCCACGATCTTGGGCAACTCTCTTCTCCAGACGGTGCCTCAGTTTCCCCTCTGTACAACGGGGATACTTAACCTGGCCCGACTCTGTAAGAGTTGGTGTAGAAAGTGCTGGGGTCCCTCAGGCAAAAGAGGCAGGAAAAGGGTTAAGTGTTTTATTAGGGACAAGCAAGCTCATTTGGCCTGATTTCAGAGACACTCGAACAGGGAGGGCTTGGACGTTTTGACTTGAATTTATGGGGTTCCTATGCTGCTCGGAGGCGAGACTGGGGAAAGGAAGGAGGGGGAGAGCAGAGCCTATCCGCCCCCTGCAAGCCACCCAGCCCTGCCAGCGGAGCTTGTCCCTAGCCAACAACACGGGCTGCTCGTCCTGGAGCTAGAGCAATCGCGTGTTCCAAGTGTGACCGGTGCTTGGGCAGTGCGCAGGGCTCCATGAGCAAGACAAAAGAGCTTTTGCAAAGCTAAATGGCTTGGCCAACCCCACAAACTAATGCCCGGGGCTCGCTAAATCGGACACCAGTCCCCAATGCCTGTTGGAGGGTGTTGCAGCCCCCTTGCTCGCCATTCATCAGTGGAGGACGGGATACGAAATACCCCCACTGCAAGGAGCGTAGGATCCAGGTGGGCATCAAACTCTGCTCCCGTTCCAGAGGGGGAGAAGGCTTGCAATCAGCATTCATTAACATGGATTTCACAGCCTGCTCCCGGGGCTGCAGGTTGGGAGGGAGGGGTGTGGACAGACCACACCCGAGGGCTGGAATAGGAGGCGTGGCTGGACAGCCGGAGGGAAGAGCACAGGCAAAGCTGTGGGGTGGAGGACAGGAGGGCCGGAGCACCAGGAAAGTTGCAAGATGGGATTGAGGTGTGCAGGCAGGCAGCCTGCAGGGGGAGAGAGCAGAGCCGAGAGCGGGCGGCGCTGTGTGTGCGGATTGAGGAGCACTGGCACGTGGCAGCTTACAAACCTAGGCCTGGAAGGCTGTGTCTGCACTAGGGATGTAACAGTCGATTAACCAATAAGCAAAAGCTGATAGGTTAATGCTATAGACGACACGCTCAGCAGCCTGGCTCAGTCCTGGCTTGTCACAGATCTGGAACCTCCCCCTGCTGTGGGTCTGCTTTAAAGTGTATTAAGAGCCAGGTGGGCAGCCCACCCAGCTTAGTTCTGGCTCATGCTAGGACTGGATGCTCAGACCCTCAACCCCGGACAGGGCTGCTGCCACCCTGCACTGCTGCCTCTGTATCAGAGGCAGCAGCACAGGGCAACAGGCAGCTGGTCTGCAAGGGGAGCTGGTTTTTAAACTGTCTCCCCTCGCGGACCAGCTTCTGGCTGTTACCCCAGCACAGAGAGGTGGGGGGCTTGTCAGGAATGGATCCAGAGCCCACTGGCTGCTGGCCCCACCCCAGGAGTCTATAGAATAGTTAAGAAACCGAAAAGAATTCATTAGGTTAATCGACTGCTCAGTTAATTAACTGATATTTAACATCCCAAATCTTCACTGCACCCTTTCCTCTAAATAAGCCATTTGCGTAACTTATTTTGAGGTAATTTCCAAATAAAGTGCTGTTCTGCCAAGTCCCTAACCCTGTGGAATGAGGGTTACAAGGACACCAGAACAGCCCGCCCGCTATCTTGAAATATATTTTGAAATAACGGGCATGTTTAAAGATGCAGAATAGTACTGTAAGGGGGGAAGAGCTGCATGTGGTTCGAAAGCCGCGTGTTGGCCGCAGCCGCCCTAAACTGTAGCTTACTGAGTGTGCATAAATCCAGCCCGGCCCATCCTGCTCCCAGCCGCCCCCAGGCTCAGAATGGGGCTCCCAGCACCTAAGGAGGAACCTAAGGAGGATGGGTGCGCTCATCCCTTTGCAAGCTGACTGCATCCAGGGGGCGTTTGGCCCTGGTGACATGATTGACAGTCGGGGCAGGGGGGACGGCAAGCATTAGCGGGGGCAGGAAAGGCCTCCTGCGCGTCTGTGCTCCGAGCCTGCAAGCAGAATTCTGCAGCGTTTCTTCCGAGGGGAGAAATGCCGGGAAAGGGTCCTATCGAAGGAAACCTGCTGCATCCAGACCTCTTGGCCCTGGCAATGCAACCAGCAAGTTTTCCCTTCTCCGGGAAGGGCCTTGAGGCTGGGGGAAGGACGATGGAAACATGGGACTGGTCAACAGGAGACTCTTCCCCCCTCTCTCCCGCTATGACTCAGGAGAACATGTCTCTGTTCAGCCACAGAGAAATCCAAGGACATTCGGAAAGAGCTGCCGGATGCATTAGAATTGGGACTTGAAACTTCTACACTGGCCCCTTAAATAGGATTCTTTGGAATCACCCTCTGCCCCCGGTACCTCTGCTATTTCTGAAAGGGACACACACCAAAACTGTGTCTCTAGCAGCATATTTTTCAGTTCACATCAGTCTAGGAAAGAATTTTTTGGAACCTTCCCCTCCCCCCCCATTCCTGCAGCTGCCAGACTGGTTTTGGCTCCCATCCTGCAACCCCCATATCACACTTGATTCACAGATGCTCCCCTGGGTGAAATGAAGCGTGCGGGTAAGTGTGTGGCGGAGCAGGGCCTCTGTTTTGAAGCGGAGGTGTTGCTCGGGGGAATGTTTAAAGAACGGGTTTGGTAAAGATGCTGGGTGTGGGTCATTGTCCTGTGTAGGAGAACCTAGCCCACATACAGACAGAAAGACAGAGTCTGCTCCACAGCCTTAGTGGAGACCCAACTGGCTTTCAATGCAGGCAGTCGAGGCTCGTGCATAAATTTCTGAGGTTCCCAGGTTCGGTTCTGCCTGGCGGCGTTACGTAGACACAGGTTAGCAGTGCTGGTTCCAGGGGAGTTTTTGGAAATAAGCACATGCTGGTAACGGCTGATTTCTCTAGAGGAGGACCCAGAACCTCTCCTCCCTGCATTAGGGCTAACAAGACACGGCCAGCAGTGGGGGAACAGTTTCAACTGAGTCTTTGACTGAAGCTGGTAAACGGACAGGCAAAATATAAGGACCGGCAAGGGAGAGAGAGACTGGTTTTTTCCTCTTCCCTTTACAATCCGCACCAGCAAGTCTTTCATCCGGCAGCTTCGCGAAAGCTTGTCTTATGCCAGCACAAGCTGGTCCACTGAAAGATGGGACCTTCTCCGCCTTGTGTCTCTGATATCCTGGGTCCGACACAGCTACACTACTCTGCACGCAAGGCTTAAACATACCCAGTGTCTTCAGGGAAATCAGCTGCTGCAAGAGGCATGTGTCCACTGCCCCAGGAGGTCACTAGGGGGCGCTGTGCAGCTGGAGATGTTTTGTCAGATGACCCATCCACTAGAGATCCCTGTCACCTGCAGATTCTGCAAGCTAAACCCAAGAAATTGCATCGCACCCAGGGATAATACCCATCCACTAGCGATCCCTGTCACCTGCAGATTCTGCAAGCTAAACTCAAGAAATTGCATCGCACCCAGGGATAATACCCACAGGCACGCCTCCCTCCACATTTCAAAGCACTTCACAAAAGCCTCCACCCCTGTACTCCCCAGGCAAATGCCGTATCCCCTACTCCACACCACCTTCCTAGCTCCAGAGGGTCCATTATCCTGTGTTGGCTGTCTGGTTGCTCCCAGGGTATGCCTGCAGGAAAGGGACAGGACTTGAGCTGCCTGGGGGAGGGGGGGAATCAAACCCACCACCCTGTGCTCCCCAAGCCAATTCCCTATCCCCTAAGCCATGTTGGGGAAAAGAGGCACAGACTCCAAACATGACTTGCCCTTGGAGCCAGGAATAGGAGCCAGGCATCTTTTTCCTGGAAAAAACCAACCACCCTTGAATGTACATGTCATTCCATTTAAACCACTTAATGTTCAGTGTATGTAACGAACCAGGAGGCATTATACCAGCAATCCTTTCTTTACAGTAGGGGTGGGCAATCATTTTCAAAAGGGTGGGGCTTCAGGTGGAAGAGGCGGGGCCAGAAGACTCCTCATGCTCCTCTGTGGGGGAGCGTGTAAAGTCTTTGCTCCCCATCCCCTGTGCCTAGAGAGACTCGCCAGCTGTTTTAAAACAGCTGGTGGTTTCTTCCAGGCACTGCGGTGGGGAGACACATCACGCATTCCCCCTGCTCCCAGGCCAGGGTCTGGGGGAGCGTGCAAAGTCCTCCTGGCCCCACCCAACCAGGGGCACATGGTAGCTAGAGAGAACCGTTCCCTCTGATGTTGCATGCCCCTGGTGGAGGGAGGAGACTTGGCACACTCACCCTGCCCCCAGACCTGGGGGGCGGGGGAGCAGCAGGGCGGTTTGGCGGGCCATGCTGTCTTGCCCACCCCTGCTTTACAGAATCTCCTGTCTCAGGCTAATTTTTCCAACCTGGGATCCACCTAGTAAGTACACTAGCGGGTACGTCTACACAGCAAACACCAGCTCCATCAGCAGCAAGTTTCAGAGCCCAGGGCTACAGCCTCAGGAAGCGCTGGGGAGGCGGACGGGCTCGCGCTACAATTCTAAAAATAGTCGTGTAGCCTCCCTGACTCAGGGTGGAACTTGGGCTCAGAAGCCCCAGGAGGGAGATGGGTATCCTAGCCCAAGCCAGGACAGCTCCGTGGCTATTTTTAGCTCCAGGGCGCAAACCCAAGTCTGCAGACAGAGGCTCTAAGATTCCCTGCCATGGTTTTGTGCCATGCAGACATATGCGAATACACCTTGGCTTTCTGTGTTCCCTGGACCAAGTCAGGCCACGGCTTTGCTTTCATTCCCACATCCAAAGTTGTTTTGGTGCATTTGCTAGTTGGGCAAGGGATACGGAGAGTCCCCAGCTGGTCCTGGCTTCACAGGATTCACTGGAACGTGCCCTTCCTTGCTAGAACAAAATACAGGACTATGTAGCACTTTAAAGACTAACAAGATGATTTATTAGGTGATGAGCTTTCGTGGGCCAGACCCACTTCCTCAGATCAAATAGTGGAAGAAAATTGTCACAACCATATATACCAAAGGATACCAAAGTGTCGGTCTCATCAAAGACACTAACTATCTTACCCATTACAAAGATAGCTTCCCCAATTATCACCTCTAATATCATTAGCTCACAGACATTTACCTTTCCCCACCTCTAATATCATTAACTCACAGACATTTACCTTCCTTCTCCCTCCCCCCCCCCCCGCATCCCCCTTCTGTTCTGAAATGTGATTTGTCCTTTTCATATGTGTTCATTTTTTTTAACTGTATCCTTTGGTATATATGGTTGTGACAATTTTCTTCCACTATTTGATCTGAGGAAGTGGGTCTGGCCCACGAAAGCTCATCACCTAATAAACCATCTTGTTAGTCTTTAAAGTGCTACACAGTCCTGTTTTTTTTGTTTCAGCTACCCCAGACTAACACGGCTACATCTCTATCACTTCCTTGCTAGAGTGATCTGTTCCAGCTAGGCCGTTGGAAATGCTGAAGTGTTTCGGGGACCTTTTAGGGAATTTGTCCAAACACGGTTCTTGCAAAAGTGAAAGATCCAGCTAAGTGGTTTCTCTTCTCTCGGGGTTTGTACACTTCCCTTGCCTCTTGGGCGCTGGGGAATGATCCCATTGCAAGTACTGCTTAGTTCCTTTTGGGGCAATGGCCATTCTTCCTACCTCTTGAAGTTCCCCGTTAGTTTCAGCAGGGTGTATTGCTTTCTTCTCTCCCTGTGCCGTATGGTGGTGCTGGGACAGTAAAATCTATGTTATCCGGCACACTTGGGGATTAGGGCGTTCCGGTGATCTAAACATTCTGGTTATCTGAGGGTCCCATCAGCCTGGGAAAAATCAATAGAGAATAATAGTAACACACAAGTTTTTAATATTGGTAGTTTTGTAGTGTGAGGCAGCTGGTCTCACATTTCTCTTTTGAGTTAAAGATCATAGAATCATAGAATAATAGGACTGGAAGGGACCTCGAGAGGTCATCGAGTCCAGCCCTCCGCCCTCAAGGCAGGACCAAGCTCCGTCTACACCATCCCTGACAGATGTCTATCTAACCTGTTCTTAAATATCTCCAGAGAGGGAGATTCCACCACCTCCCTTGGCAATTTGTTCCAATATTTGACCACCCTGACAGTTAGGAATTTTTTCCTAATGTCCAATCTAAACCTCCCCTGCTGCACTTTAAGCCCATTACTCCTTGTCCCGTCCTCAGTAACCAAGAGGAACAAATTTTCTCCTTCCTCCTTGTGACACCCTTTTAGATATTTGAAAACCGCTATCATGTCCCCCCTTAATCTTCTTTTTTCCAAACTAAACAAGCCCAGTTCATGAAGCCTGGCTTCATAGGTCATGTTCTCTAGACCTTTAATCATTCTTGTCGCTCTTCTCTGTACCCTTTCCAATTTCTCCACATCTTTCTTGAAATGTGGCGCCCAGAACTGGACACAGTACTCCAGCTGAGGCCTAACTAGTGCAGAGTAGAGCGGCAGAATGACTTCACGAGTTTTGCTTACAACACACCTGTTGATACAACCTAGAATCATATTTGCTTTTTTTGCAACAGCAAAAAAAGATGATTAATACTTCTTACATAAAAAATTGTGAAGCGAATCATGGTAAACCAAGCCAGGCCTGTGTGCCTGAAGATGTGACATAATTGTGGCGGGGAGCAATGCTGGTTAACAAAGTTTTCTGGTTAACGGAGTGCCGGATAACAAAGGTTTCACTGTACTTCGACCTAAATTGCTTTTTATGGAAAATGCTGCATTTTTAAAGAGAAAACTTCCATCCCTAAACTGAACATGTTGCTTTGAAATGCTGCCACACTGCCTCGTGGGAATTGTAGTGGCTAGGTCTCAAGCCGCCATTATATTCCACGGGTTTTGTTGTCTCCCATGATGCACCACTAACAGCCGTCTCGTGGAACCTCCTTGGGTACCACAGATGTATCTGGGAAAGGATCCCAGCCGCCACCCAGGAGGCATGCAGCTGCAGCGTTGCCATTTGCCACTTTCCAAAGATGAACGGCTTTAGACCCCCGTTTTCCAGAAACATCTTCCACCAGGCCTCCGAGCCCTGCTGCGCTCGATCACGGAGCCGTGCTGGGCCTCTGAGGAGGTGGCTGCATTTCAGTGGGAGGCGAAGCGAGTTCTGCAGCCTGTCGTTAGCAGAAGTCCGAATGACCCAGTGGGGAGGAGGGTGAGGCCGTTACCATTGTCGAGCAATTCTCTCTGTGCCAAGCATGAGGAGAATAGGGGGCTAAGATGTGCGTTGGCGCCCCAGTTCATACAAGGCTGCCCTCTCCAGGCAACCAGCAGGCCCTGGCCTGCCCCGACTGAGTCAGCGCCGCTGTACATCAGTGCTGATCATGCGATTTGGGATTGAGTTGGAGGCCATCTATGGATGATCCAAGATGCACCCAGGGGTATTGCTTTGTTTTGCCTGCCTTTGAGGTTGCTGCTGCCCAGTGGTGCAGTGAGAGGAGGGCGGGGGGGGGGGAATTGCCCCCAGGTGCCAGGCTGGGGGGGGCATTTAGTTTCCCTCCGCTACCCCTGTCATCCATTGCCTGCTCCTCCTCCGCCCGCCACCACCAGCTGGAGCCTTCTCCCCGCCTCTCCACCCCCAGCTCGACCCTCCTCCATCTCCGCCAGCAGGTTAATTAATGCGGGGCCCGGCCCCAACCTGGAAGGGGGTAGAGGGAGACGTGGTACAAGCTTCCCCCCTCCCAGGGTTGGGCTCAGCTATGTGCCAGGTTCAGGGCCCCGCTGCGTGGCTGCAGAGAGGGGTGTGTGTGGGCAAATTTTGCCTTTGGCCCCGGGCACATAACACCCTCGCTATGCCTCTGCTGCTGCCTAGAATCACTACTGTACGTGCCCTCCATGTGGGGCACATCCAGAGGGACTCTACGGCTTCTCCCTGGGCCATCTGGCTGCAGCTGATCATGGCGCAGAAGACGGCGAGCAACCAAACTGCTCTGTAGAGCCAGGCACCGCCAGCCCCGGTCCCGTGTTCTCCCTCTGGTGGGAGGGGGTTGATGCTGTCTGGCCGGCGCACCTCAAGAGAAATCGCTTTCTTGCCGCTTGCACAGTGCCCCCCTCCCCCCCCGACCCAGAACAGTGGAGGGGAGGTCTCTGTGGATGAGTCTGTCGCCGTCCCACGTTGTCAGCCGACGGTCAGGGCTCCCTATGTCTGTCCCTTAAGACCGGCTGAAGTTCTTTTAAATTGTGTTTGGTTCTATTACAGCAACTGAAGGAGTCAGGTTAAAACTTAAACAGTTACAGGTTTATTAAAGAAGCTTATAAATCAGATGGTTGCAATGGCTATTGCTCTATTTCTTAACAACTAGCAAAATATAGATCTTAAAAATGGTTACAAAGAAGATAAAGAGAGAAAAATAGAAATAATGGTACCAAGTAACAGCTTACTCTTTCTATGTGTACACTTAAGACAGAGGACCACATCCAGGTACAATTTTTACCCCCTTCTGTGCCTCTCGACTTCAGCATGTCAGGCCAGGGCCGGTCCCTCAATTCCTAGGAAAGATGAAAATACGAGGTGGGCGTCCCTATAGAACCTCGGGAGGTCAAACACCAAACCCGACCAGCAGGTAGAGGGTAGAATGACACTCAAAGTGAGTGTGTGCTGGACCTATCTTATATACCCATGGGGTCACGTATTTCTCTTTCTTGTCTGTCATGCCAGATGGGGCTGGTCTGTCTTTTGTGAGACCAGTTCTTACAAGGGAGTTGTGAACTTAATTTACACTTGTAAGAGAGATAACTGAATTGGAATTACTGGGGATTCTTTTCTCAGTGGGAAATTCCTCTCCCAGGGACTGTGTGTGTTCGAATCAACATGGGTGCCAGCCGGGGGCAGTTCTCGCAGCCTCGAGGCCAGCTTATTGCCTTAATCGCGCTCTCCTCGTATCTATGTTTTCAGCTCCTCAGGATCAGATGAGCCAGCATAGACTATGCTGATTTTACTGCTCCTTCTCTGCCCTGTATGCTTCAGAGAGGCAAATAAGATGGATGAGATGGGTGGGCTGTCTGGCTACACACGTCCTGCCCGCCCCCAGGACGCAGAGGAGGAAGTGAAGCAAGTTTGCCCTTGTTTGCTCAGATTTCAGGCCATGTCACTACAGAGGCCTGGAAAGATTTTGTGTTATGGGAACTGGCGGGGCGGAAGGGCGGGTTTGTGACGAACACACTGGGGGATCCAGGTCCAGCTTCTCCTCTACGACCTTGGGTAAGTCACCTCCTCTCTCTGGGCTTCAACGCCTCTCGGTACGAAGGGGATCATAATTCCCCTACCCTTTGTGTGCTGGCCGGGAAGTTCCCTGGGGCAAGGCCTGGCTTTTGCTGGGTGCATGTACCGCACCTAGCGCTGTAGGACTCCGCCCAGCCGGGGCCTGTTAGGAGTAGCAGCAGGGGAGCAGGGCTGGCTTGTCAGGACTGAAGGGTTCCGTTTAGCCTCAGGATAAATCCCACGATGGCAGCAGAACACACTTTCTGCCATGTTCCTCTAGCCATCCCCAGGGGCCGGAGGCAAATTCAGTCCCTAGGAATCCTTTCCCCTGCTGCTGAGGCTGAGATGGGTAAGTGCCTGTCCCGGTGATGGTGCCATTGTGATATAGGCTATGTCTAGACTGCAGGCTTCTTTCGGAAGAACCGTTTTCTGGAAGAGATCTTTCCGAAAAAATGTCTTCCGAAAGAGAGCGCCCACACACAAAAGTGCATCGAAAAAGCGGTCTGCTTTTTCGAAAGAGCGTCCAGACTGAATGGACGCTGTCTCGCATTTCAGCTGTGATGACTATGGACGGAGTGGCCACCAGGGCACCTGTGCTTTTTCCTTTTTCTTCTTCTTGCGAAAGAACTTCCTCCTCCCCGTCCACACGCGCCTTTTTGCGAAAGAGCTCTTTCAGAAAAAGGCTTCTTCCTTGTAGAAAGAGGATTCCCAATGCCGGAAAAACCCCTCTGTTCTTTTGATTTACTTTGGGAAGAACGCAACTTCAGTGTGGACGTTCTTCAGGTTTTGTCGGAAAAACGACCGTTTTTCCGACAAAACTCTGTAGTGTCGACATCCTCATAGACACCAATCCCATGAGAAGCTGGACTCAGATCTCCCCCCCCCACACACCCTGCCCTGGGGATTCCCCTTGCCCTGCTCACAGATCCTCCTGGTGCAAATCGTATCCGCGACCAGAGCCTCCTCTATCCGATCCAGCATCTGGAGTGAGCTTTGCCAGGAGATGATTAGCACCCGCCACGCCCAAGCACTGCACCCCGGACATCTTGTTTTGGGAGGAAGGGCGCTCCCTCCCCTTTCCCCAGCAGGCCACGCCTGGGGAGATGTCAGGCCACTTGGCGCGGCATCAGCCAGCTGTTTTCCCTGCACGGAGACAGCGAGAACACGAAGTACGTGCTGATGTCAAGTGACCCTTGGAAAAGGAGCCCAGCATGTGGTCTCACTTAGCTGGGCTGGGCTTGCCCTCCAGAAACTTCCATCACCCCAGTGGAAAGAGGCTGACCGGATTTTAATTGGGAACAGCCTGTATTCTGCCCTGGGGTTATCAGTGTGCACAAGCTGCTTGTAGTCAGTCAGACGTCCCCATGGCTTCCTGACAGGACTTCTGCTCCATCAATGCTGATGAACGTTTGGCTGCGTGCGTGCGCCCATATCTAACGCATTAACCCTGCACAATTAGGGTGTGTCTACACTACAGGGTTTTTTCGGTAAAAGTGGCCTTTTTTTTCTAAAAAACTTCCCCTGCGTCTAGACTGCTGCTGCGTTCTTTCGAAAGGAAATTGAAAGAATGCGGCCGTTTTTTCGACCGCAGAAAACTTCATTTTATGAGGAATAACGCCTTTTTTCAAAAGTGCTCTTTTGAAAAAAGGCGCTATCTAATGCAAACTGTGCTTTTTCGAAAGAGAGCATCCAGACTAGCAACTTGCTTTTTTGAAAGCACTGGCTGTAGTCTAGATGCAATTTTTCGAAAGAGGCTGTTTCGAAAGTATGTTTCGAAAAAGCCTCTTTCAAAAAAGGTGTGTAGTCTAGGGTATGTCTACACTGCAGAGTTTTTTCGCAAAAACGACCGTTTTTCCAACAAAACTTCGCTCACGTTCACACTGCAATCGCATTCTTTCACTCCTGACATATCTGGTTACCGCCCCTTCCCTCATGTTGTCAATTTAGACACCAGGTCGGTGTGCTCTTGTCATCGGGGGGCGGGGGTGTTGGTACCAAGATGTTCCTTAATGAGATCTTCTCTTACGACCCCTCTGGAGCGTGCTCACAGCCTGCGCCTCGTACGTCATAGGCAGGAGTGGTTCTGTAAGCTCAGCCCTGGTCTGGCCAGCTTCTGTGAGCAGGGCCTGCCTCTTCTCACAGCTTCACTCTGCTTTATGTCAGCAAAGTCTTGCCCATTGCTGCCTAGGCCTTGGGCCTCACGCCTGGCCTGTGATACGTGGGCTTCTGTTTCAGGCCCTCGTGATACTATGCTGCTGAGAGCTTGAAGGAAAGCAGCCGGTGGCTCGGCCTGTTTCTTGCTGGAGAACCAGGATTTGAATCCAGCCCCCGTCACTTGTGCAAAGACTTGGGCTGGGTCACTTCTTGGCCCGCTTTGGCTAGGGCATTGCATGGCTCCTCTGTCCCGGAAGCCCTGTGCGGGAGGTGTAAGGATGTTCAAGCCAGGGCTAAGCGTTTTGTTGGGTAGGGAGCTTGGAGCTGGGTTACTCTGGGGTGTTGCAAGACAGGAGTGTGTGGCGGTGGCAGAGATATGCAAAGGACCCAGGACCGGGCTGGCAGGTGGGCAGGTTTTTGGCAAGCCAAGAACAGTTCCTCTCAGCAGTGCTGGGTTTCATGGGGCTGCCCTGCTTTGACCCCACAACCCTCTGTCCCGGTTGGAGGGACCTTGCACCCAAGACCACAGCACACTCAGGCCGGGCCTGTCTCCATCGCCGTGAGTGGCACGGCATCATGCGGGAGCTGTGTGAGGTGTTGGGAGGGACGAGAAAAGGTGCCGCCAGAGAAGCATGGTGGGGTGGGAGGCTCCATACCTCTAGCACAAAGTTTCTCAACCTTTTTTATAAAATAACCCTTTAAAAAAAATAAGTACCCCCAGTACCTACAGTTTTCAGACACACACAATTTGTTTCCACCATAGCAACACGTTTGTTTAAACAACTTACTCGTAGCCGGGCGGGCAATGAAATTTTTGGGTGTAAAAAGTACAAAAATAATAAAGTGCTGTAAAACTTCACACAAAAATTCAGTTTTCTCCAAATTTCAGTTGCGTTGACGTCCCCCCCAGACTTCTCTCGGGTACCCCTAAGGGGACTCGTACCGCTGGTTGAGAAACACTGCTCGAGCCGACGGTGCACTATCAGTCAGAATTCAGGTGCACTGGCCGGTGGGTGACTTCCAGCAATTGCTGCTGCTGTGTGCTCTGAGCACAGTAAAATCCATCCTGTTCCCCTACGGCCGCGCTAAACCAGAAATGGAGAACTAGCGTCCATTAGCTCCTACAGCCCCTTTCATCTGATGATCTCACAGTGCTTTACAAAGCACGGTCGGTAACATTAGCCTCGCTTTACTGGTGGGGAGACTGAGGCACAGAAGGTCTCCAAGTCACCTGGCACATCACATCACAGCCTGGCTCCCAGCCCGGGGCCCTAAAGATCTAGCGACCAGCGCTGAAGACACTGTGGGTAGAACTGTAGTCGGTGCGCACTAGGGCTGTGTCTACACTGGCCACTTAGGGTGTGTCTAGACTACATGCCTCCTTCGACAGAGGCATGTAGATTAGCCAGATTGGAAGAGGGAAATGAAGCCGCGATTAAAATAATCGCGGCTTCATTTAAATTTAAATGGCTGCCCCGATCTGCCGATCAGCTGTTTGTCGGCAGATCGGGGCAGTCTGGACGCGACGCGCCGACAAAGAAGCCTTTCTTCATCGGCACAGGTAAACCTGGTTTCACGAGGCTTACCTGTGCCGATGAAGAAAGGCTTCTTTGTCGGCGCGTCGCGTCCAGACTGCCCCGATCTGCCGACAAACAGCTGATCTGCAGATCGGGGCAGCCATTTAAATTTAAATGAAGCCGCGATTATTTTAATCGCGGCTTCATTTCCCTCTTCCGATCTGGCTAATCTACATGCCTCCGTCGAAGGAGGCATGTAGTCTAGACACACCCCTAGTCCGGAAAATCAGCCGCTTTTCCGGAATAACTTGCCAGCTGTCTACACTGGCCCCTTGAATTTCCGGAAAAGCACTGATGATCTAATGTAAAATCGTCAGTGTTTTTCCGGAAAAACTATGCTGCTCCCGTTCGGGCAAAAGTCCTTTTCCGGAAAACTATTCCGGAAAAGGGCCAGTGTAGACAGTCCAGATTTCTTTTACGCAAAAAAGCCCTGATCGCAAAAATGGCGAGCGGGGCTTTTTTGCGGAAAAGCTCGTCTACATTGGCATGGACGCTTTTCCGCAAAAAGTGCTTTTCCGGAAAAGCATCCTGCCAATGTAGATGTGCTTTTTCCGAAAATGCTTATAACGGAAAAGTTTTCCGTTTTAAGCATTTCCGGAAAAGGGTGCCAGTATAGCCCAGATATCTCTTGTCAGAGCTTGGAGAAGTGCTTCCCAAGGAGGCTTCCTGCTGTGGGCCCAAAGGACACGCTCTGCTTCCCCTGTGCCTGGTGAGGTCTTGGGCCATTAAAGCAGACATCATGGAAGACTCCTTTAAAAATAAGCTGGTTCTGGCCAGGGGCGAGATGGCTGAGCTCTGTGCACACGGCAGACAGCCTCCTTGGAAAGCTCTTCTCCAGGCTTTAACGAGAGACATCTAGTGCCGATAGAATTGCACCGAACCTCGTCAGATTTCTTTTGGCCCAAGTGCACTGGAGCTGGAAGAATCCCAAGCACCGCTACAGGCTGGCTACAGTTCTACCAGCAGGACCCATCCCAACTCAAGCATCCCAGCCAGGGCTTTGTCAAGCTGGGACTTAAAAACCACATTCCTAGGCAACCCATCCCAGCGCTTCCCCACGCTCCCAGGGAAATCGTTTTTCCTAATAGCCAACCTAGACCTCCCCCCCTGCAACTTGAAACCATCGCTCCTCGTTCTGTCATCTGCCACCACCGAGAACAGCCTCTCTCCAGCCTCCTTGGAACCCCCCTGCAGGTAGATAGAGGCTGCTCTCAAATCCCCCCTTGCTCTTCTCTCCTGTGAACTAAATGAGGCCAAATCTCTCAGCCTCTCCTCGTAGGTCATGTGCTCTGCATCCGTTCTGTAATGGGCCCCCCAGAATTGGACACAATACTCCAGATGTCGCCCCCCAGAACTGGACACAATACTCCAGATGTGGCCCCCCAGAACTGGACACCATACTCCAGATGTGGCCTCACCAGAGCTGAATAAAGGGGAATAATCACTTCTCTAGATCTGGTGACAGTGCTCCTCCTAATGCACCCTACTATGTTGTTAGCCTTCTTGGCTACAAGGGCACACTGGTGACTCATCTCCAGCTTCTCATCCACTGGAATCCCCGGGTGCTTTTCTGCAGAACTGCTGCTTAGCCAGTTGGCCCCCAGCCTGTAACAATGCTCGGGATTCTTCCGTCCCAAGCGCAGAACGCTGCTCTTGTCCTTGTTGAAACAAAAGACAGGACTACACAGCACTTGAAAGACTAACAAGATGGTTTATTAGGTGATGAGCTTTCGTGGGCCAGACCCACTTCCTCAGATCAAATTGTGGAAGAAAGTTGGCACGACCATATATACCAAAGTGATACAATAAAAAAAAAAGTGAACACAGATGAAATTGACAAGGGCAGAGTCCTGCACTTAGGACGGAAGAATCCCAAGCATTGTTCACTTTTTTTTTATTGTATCACTTTGGTATATATGGTCGTGCCTATTTTCTTCCACAATTTGATCTGAGGAAGTGGGTCTGGCCCACGAAAGCTCATCACCTAATAAACCATCTTGTTAGTCTTTCAAGTGCTGCATAGTCCTGTCTTTTGTTTCAGCTAGACCAGACTAACACGGCTGCATCTCTATCACTTGTCCTTGTAGAACCTCATCAGATTTCTTTTGGCCAATTTGTTGAGGTCACTCTGGACCCTGTCCTCCAACATATCTACCTCTCCCCCTCGCTAAGTGTCATCCACAAACTTGCTGAGGGTGCAATCCATCCCCTCCTCCAGGTCATTAATAAGGATGTTGTACAAAATTGGCCCCAGAACAGACCCTTAGGGCACCCTGCTTGATACCAACCACCAGCCAGCCATCAAGCCATTGATCACTACCTGCTGGGCCCGACAGTGTAGCCAGCTTTCTATCCACCTTACCATCTGTGACGTAGTGGGGGTACTGTGCTGGTTGCTATGCTGGGCAGTGGGTTGTGAGTGACCTCCGCTGTCTGCAGCATGGCCCAGCTGGGTAGGGGATGAGTCATTATGCAAGGGGGCTTCTGTACCTGTCTGACAAGTTCTTCCCCAGGGAGCGGAACAATGAGAAGGAGGGGAGTGGAGCCCTGGCTGGGAGCAGGGCTGGAAGGGAGTTAGTTAGTTTCTGTCTGGGAGCATGGAGGAGACAGCCTAGGGAAAGGGGCTGGAATTTAGGGGCTCAGTCTCCCCCATCTCAAGGGGGCTGAGGCATCCTAGGCCTGCCCTGTAACCAGATTACATCTGTGCTGTGCTGTATCCTGGAGAAGCAATAAACACCCTCTATTCTACTGGCTGGTGGAGTCTGTTCGTGCCATTACAGGGGTGCAGGAGACGGGAAAACCCCAAACGCGCTGTCACACCATCCATGCATCCAATCCATTCTTCCCTAACTTGCTGGGAAGAATCCTGTGGGAGACGGTATCAAAAGCTTTGCGAAGGTCGAGGTCTGTCACATCCACTGCCTTCCCCATGTCCCCAGAGCCAGTTATCTCGTCATAAAAGGCCATCAGGTTGGTCAGGCGTACTGGAGGGATGATGGGGAGCAGTTTGGGCTTTGTTCATATTTTCTCCAGTAGCTTTGAGCCTCGTGGCTGGGAGCTGGTACGTTAAAGGCAGGCGTTCAGAAGGGTTAACTGTCACTGCTGCGTGGAACCATTCGGGAGTCCAACGTGTCCATCCTGGGGCCCGTCAGCAAGAGGAGGGCATAGAACGCCCCTTGGCATCTGGGCAGTAACCCCAGACAGCACCTAGAGAGCATACCTGTCGTGATGTGGTAGGGAGGACATCCCCAGCCTCCAGCTAATCCCTTCCCCCGTCATCTTCTTTTCCAGCCTTCCCAAAGCTCCTCCGACTACCTCCTGCGCTGCTCCGCTCCTCCCCACGGCCCCCCGCGACCATGAGAGCCGTCTGTCTCGTCCTGCTGTGTCTGCCAGGTGAGTGCACGGCCTCCCGGCGCCCTGCCAGCACCCACTGTAGGCACGGAGGGCAGGGAGCTCAGACCCTGGCACCATAAGGTTTGATTGGCAGAGGTGTCGCGCAGGCCTGTCGCACAAACCGCGCAGCAGCCTGGCGCGCGGGCTGCGCCTTGGTCAAGCCGCCGGAGATCGGCCTTCACCTCCAGCTCCCGGCGCTCCCCTCACCCTGCCGGGCAGCGCCCTGCTGGGACCTCGCCCCCAGGCCAGGGCCAACCAGCTCACACGCAGGAGCTCTGGTGGGAAGCAGGAGCCACCGTGCGTTTGCCCGGCTGCCCAGTGGCCACCATCTGAGACTCTCCCAGCTGTTTTGTTGGTGGGAGGGGGAGGAGATGCTGCTCAGACCAGGCCCTGCCTGTTCCATGTCCCACCATAAAAGGCCAGTGGCAGGGGCCTGGCCAGGCAGATGGTGATGGGGGTTGTGAGCGGCTGGGCAGACTCTGGGAAGTGACGGAGCTGCCGGCTGCGGCTGGCGGCCAGAGAGCAACGCATTCCTCTCGGAGACCCGGCTGGGTCGGAGATGGGCTGTGTTCTCCAGCGGGGGAGGGTTAACAGTGTCCCCTCGGAAAGGAGCGGGAGGGTGGGGGGGCATTAAAATGACAGGAGCACCCTGAAATCAGGGCCCCATTATGCTAGGGATGCCCATGCCTCCGGATCTGGAAATCTAACCAGGTCAAGCAGAAGGAAGCCTTGTTACCCCCATTCAACAGCTGGGTAAGCTGAGGCGTGGAGAGACCTGTCAACACTTGGGCTCTCGCTGCCGTGGGCAGAGCTCTGCCGGCGACTGGGGCAGGCGGGGGAGATTTCCCCCAAATGGCTCACTTAGAGCAGGCTGGAATTGACTTGGGTGATCAGTGGCAGCCAAGGGGAGCCGCAGCCTGGTTGGGATCAGAAGCAGGGCAGAGACTGAGGGCCGGGCCAGGCTGGGTGCAGCGAAGGAGGGGACGGCGCTGGTGACGTCACTCGTCTGTGATCAGAACGACGCGGCACAAACGTTCATGTGAACACCAACCCGACGGAGCCCCCGCTTCCTTTGCAAAGAAACAGGGCGCGGCTGGAGTCTTGATTCACCACCTTACCGCTTGGTTTGCCCAGGGAGAAGTGACACTCGCACGTTCCCTCCGCCTCCCTCGCACGTTCCCTCCGCCTCCCTCGCACGGGGATGGGGGTGACACTCTGACCTGAGCCAGCCTTCACTACCCAGGGCTCTCCACCCTCCGCGCCTGGCTGGGCCCCCTGGGACAGACCCGCCTCTCCTAGCACCTGGTACTGACTCTCCTGGGGGGGGACACAGGCACTCCCCAGGCACTATGCAGAAGGGGAGGAGCTTCCAACTGCAGGGGGGTGAAGGGAGGGTGGCTTGGCCCATGATTTTGCCGAGGAGAGGACAGAGCAGCCAAGGACCCTACGCCGGGGCTGTGTGTGAAGCCCCTGCCTTGTGGAGCCTGCAGAGTTGGGTCCTAAACTGGCTGGAAATCGCTTCCTCCCTGCCCCTCAGAGCTTAGCTGCGGGGCGGAGAGACTTCCCCGGGTGCAGGGCTTTGGCACACGCAGGGCTCGGCGACCCCGGCCAGCACCATGGGCCAAAGGCTCTTTGCGCTTTCCCCAGGAAGGCCGAGGGGAAAGGACAGAGCCTGCCAGCCGGGCTGTTGGCGAGCCACATGATCCGAGCCGGGGCACCGGGCCGTGGGTGTGCGCCTGTGTCTACACCGCATGCTCCTTTTGGAATAAGCTTTTCTGGAAGAAATACTCCACAAGAGCTTACTTCGAAATAGCCGCGGTGGAGCGTCCACGCTACAGCCAGCCTGCAAGGGCTCTTTCGTTATTCCTCGCGGAACGAGGGTTACAAACGCCGAGATAAGCCGCCTGTTGTTTTGAAATAATGTTGAAGTAACAGGCTAGCTGTGCGTGCCTGCGTGTGTGTGTGTGTGTGTGTAGGGGCACAGCAGGGAGAGAACAGTGGGAGGGGAAGCATGTTAAGGGTTGATAGGTGGGCAGCAGAGGTGAATGTAACCAGCCACCGCAGCAAACAGCTGGAAACGGGTGGGGGGGTAGGAGGAGGCCGAGAGCCGGCTGTCAGCAGGGTCTGCACTGATGGACCAGCACGGGGAGCCCCCGGCCCAACCACTAGCCTTGCGCACTCACCCCCATCCTCAGCCACTAGGCCCCCTTCCCCCTCCTCCCCCCACACACTTTGTGGGTGGGCCAGCAGTGAGAGAACGATATGGGACCATTGTCCGGTTGTTAGGAAAAGGCAGGGCTAGCTGCAGGAGGTTTTACAGACAGGATGGGTCAGCCGGCTACCCTACTGGGGCTAGGGATCTCCAGATTTCCATGCATGAGTAACCCATGCATCTAGGCTACGTCTACACTGCAGAATTTTTTGCATAAAAACTTGAAGCGCGTCCACACTAAAAGCGCGTTCTTGTACAAGAAAAAGTGCAGTAGATTGTCAGAACACAGGGCTTTTTGTACAGGAGTTTTTCCTCTTTCTACGAGGAATATGCCTTTTTGCGTAAGAGGCCAGTGTGGATGGGCAACGGGTTTTTTGCGCAAGAAACCCCTATGGCTAAAATGGCAATCAGAGCTTTCTTGCACAAGAGAGCAGCCACACTGCTATGTGGAAGCATTTACGGGAGTGTTGTGAGCCAGACACGAGAAGTCGTTCCTCTGCTCTGCTCTGCGCTGATTAGGACTCAGTTGGAGTATTGTGTCCAGTTCTAGGCACCACATTACAAGAAAGCTGTGGAACAATTGGAGAGGGTCCAGAGAAGAGCAAAAAAAAAATGATGAAAGGTCCAGAGAACACTCTTGCACAAGAACTCTTGCTCAAAAAGTTCTTGCGCAGGAAGCCTGCAGTGTAGACATATGTCTAAACTTGCACCGTCTTTCTAGAGAGGGATGCAAATGAAGACATTCGAAATTGCAAATGAAGCGGGGATTTAAATATCCCGCGCTTCATTTGCATAATTGCGTTATGGCGCTATTTCGAAATAATGGACACTGTTAAGACGGGGTTATTTAGAGAGAAAACTGTTCTCTCGAAATGATCCTTATTCCTCATACAATGAGGTTTACCAGTTATTTCGAGAGAAGGGTTTTCTCTCGAAATAACCGTATCTTAATAGCGTCCGTTATTTCAAAATAGCGCCAATACGCAATTATGCAAATGAAGTGCAGGATAGTTAAATCCCGGCTTCATTTGCAATTTTGAACGTCTTCATTTGCATCCCTCTCTAGAAAGACAGTGCAAGTGTAGACATACCCCTAACGTGGTTCACTGTCCCAGGTGGTGGCTCCAAGACCACAGCAACAACTAAAAACAAGAGACCTCTACGGTGGGCACACAGCTCCTGCTGGCTTTATAGCTTAAGCTGTAGAGGCGCTTATACTAAGTTGCAGAGGTCCCAGGTTCAAGTCTGCCTAGTGGCAGTTACATGTGCACTGAGGAGAAATGTGGTTTCCCAGCTATGCAGTGAGCTGTATGGGCTGTGATTTGGTGCTCATTGTGGGTTTGAGATTTTTACCTGGCCTTTGCGCTGCTCTTTCTGGCCCTCAGCCAGCACTTCCCCTTCCTCCTCTGCTGCCTTGTGACACGGGCCTCTCTGAGGGGAGGCGGAGCTGTTGTTAGTCCATGACTCCTGGATGAGGCAGACTGGTCTCAATTTCCTGCTCGGTTTGCCAAGCCCTGGCCGTCCCATGCCTCTGCTCCCCTGTCTGCAGTGGCTGCATGTGCCCCATGAGCACAGTGACTTTGGGGGGTATGTTTCCATCTCCGCCCCTTTGGCCTTTAGGGGCTGGGGCTGTGCCGCATGCTCTGCACATTCAGCGGAGAGGACCTCATGTGGCCACTTGGCTCCACATCTTACGCTGTCGGAGGCTCAGCCCAGGGTGCTTTTAACTTGGCACTAGCCACAAGGACATCCACGGAGCTGCCAGTTTGGGCAAAGAATGAGGAGTTTGTCCGTGGGGGCCTGTTCTCATACGTTGCCTGAATTGGTGCTTTACAAGGCAACAGGGACGCTGTTAGAAAAAAAGCAAACGTGATTCTAGGAAGCATTTACGGGAGTGTTGTGAGCCAGACATGAGAAGTCGTTCCTCTGCTCTGCTCTGCGCTGATTAGGACTCAGTTGGAGTATTGTGTCCAGTTCTGGGCACCACATTACAAGAAAGCTGTGGAAAAATTGGAGAGGGTCCAGAGAAGAGCAAAAAAAAATGATGAAAGGTCCAGAGAACATGAGCTATGAGGCAAGTCTGAAGGAATTAGGCTTGTTTAGTTTAGATAAGAGAAGACCGAACGGGAACTCGATAGCAGTTTTCAGGTATCTAAGAGATGTCACAAGGAGGCGGGGGAGGGAATTGTTCTCCTTGGCCTCTGAGGAGAGGACAAGAAGCAATGGGCTTAAACTACAGCAAGGGAGGTTTAGGTTGAACATTAGAAAACACTTCCTACTGGTCAGGATAGTTAAACACTGGAATAAATTGCCAAGGGAGGTTGTGGAATCTCCATCACTGGAAATATTTAAGAACCTGTCAGGGACGGTCTAGAACAGTGGTCTCCAACCTTTTTACACCCAAGATCACTTTTTAAGTCTCAGAACAGGCGAAGATCTACTGCCCCGCCCCTTCCTTGAAGCCCCGCCTACATTACATGAGGAAATCTAATGTAAATGCACCTCGCAGGTGTGCAGTTCAGAGAGGGCTCAAGAGCTACTCTTGGAGCCCCTGAGATCTACCAGTAGATCGCGATCTACTGGTTGGTGACCACGGGGCTAGAATGACGGTGTTTGGTCCTGCCATGAGGACAGGGGACTGGACTTCACGGTCTTCAGGTCCCTTCCAGTTCTAGTGTTCTATGATTCTGTGACGATATTGACCAAACTACCAGCCAGCTCCAGGCCCCAGACCTTGCTGTGGCTCCGGCCCAGCAGTGCAAAAAGGCCGAGAGAGGGTAAAGCAAAGGGATATGGGTTCCCTCGGTTTGCAGGCCATATGCTTGAGATCACGGACGTGCTGATTTCAAGACCTAGCACTGTCTGGGCTCTCTGCAGGTCGCTGCTCCTCGGTTGTGCTGTCTCTGGGTAGCATGCACCCTAGTGCGGCATTCGCAGCCCACGAGGCGGAGGTCACAGTTGGCGCTAAATGTTCATGCTCTCGGCTAATTGGAGGCCTTCTCAAGAGCCCACCTGCAGTGAGGAAGATGGCGGAGACAGGACAGTGCATCCAGCCAGAGCTGAGTATAGGCCCCTAGCCAGGGGGCAGGGATTCCTGTCCATCCACACGTGGGGGCAGTCGGGAGCTGGTGCATCTGCATGGCTCTAAATCCCGGCGATGCAGCGTACTGCCCGAGCAGCCCAGGCCCCAGGCAGCCTGCAGGGTCCCTGCTGTGCTGTGTTCAGCTCCTGCTCATGGAGGCTGCTTCGGTAGCGCCATCGCGGGACAAGTAACTCACAGGCGCGCCGCCTGGCTCCTGTTTGTGCGGCACTGGGACTAGTTGGGTCAGCCTGGAGTCCGGGCCCAAGACTTCCTGCTCTCCAGGCAGCCCGACCAATCCCTGACTGGGGCAGCCTGAATAGCCGGGCCTGGATTCTCATCGCGACCTGAGCCGGCCTTCCCAGCCCCGAGGAACGGCGACTGGCTGTGGGGCATGCAGACGCAGGCTGGTGGCCATGCCACTGTCCAGCCAGCCCTCTCCATGCCCGCGATCCCTGCCTGCCAGACTCTCGGGTCTGGGGAGCGAAGGGCCTGTTATCAAAGCAGCAATTGGGGGCCAGACACTCGTAGACACTCAGCCCCTCATCTGCTCAGAGGAGTTCCCCCTCCAGCAGGGGGCGCCATTGCTAAGGGTCCAGTATTTCCCCCAGTGGGGTGTCCCGGAGGGGGGGGTGCAAGCCAGATGTGCCTTGCGAGGGGTCTGGTTTAGATCATGCCACCCTTGGTGGGAGCGTGGAGCTACCGATTTCCAGGCGCTTTCTCACGCCAGTGGATTGGGGCACTGCCAGCAGGGCGGCGGCAGTGGGGAGGGGGGTTGAGCACACAGATTTTGCCTGGATTTTGGCTTGTGCCTGGGATGCTGGGTCCTTTTTACGTGTCCATCCCATAGGCAGTGGGGGCAGCATTCTTAGGCTGTGTCTGCCCCCCCAAGTCACGAGCATAGGAGGCGCCTGGGGGGCAGGCCTAAAAGGCTCAAATACTTGGATCCCTCCTGAAAACACGGCGATTTCTGTGTGTACGTGTTCCCAGCAGCGCTCCTGGCCCAGGGACAGTACGATCTCGAAGGAGCCCAGTATCCCGACCAGCTGCAGTATTCCCAGTACGACCCTCAGCTCGGTGAGTGGTGCCCGGTGGCTTCTTGACACGCACGTTTCCCCCTCTGCCCCCCATCCCTCCACACACACACACTCCCTCCTGGCCCCAACTGCTCTCGCCGCCCCGAAGGGCTTTTCCTAATAGTCCCCTTTCTGAATTCCTTTCCATGTTGTCCCTCTCCAGCCCTGTCCTCTCCCTCCTCGCTCCTCCGTCTGGCTCCCACTCTCAGATGCTTGGAGAGATCTGCCCTAGTCCCCAGTCTGGTCCCAGTTTGCAGATGTTTCTCTGTTACTTTTCTCCCCAACCAGCCTTGGTAACTGCTGGTGCGTTTCACTGAACTCTTTGGACGGATGGGAATGTAGGACTGGAAGAAACCTCCATGGGTCTTCTCAGGGCAGGATTTGTCCTTCTCTCCCTGGTAACAAGGTGCCCAGGGAGAAACCGAGTCCTGTAGAAAGCAGAGACTCAGAGATTAGGGTTGGAAGAGAGCTCAGGAGGCCATCGAGTCCAACCCCCCGCTCAGAGAAGGACCAATGCCAACTAACTCATCCCAGCCAGGGCTTTGTCAAGCCTCACCTTGCAAACCTCCAAGGACAATGATGTTATCGCCTCCTTAGGCATCCCAGCGCTTCCCTACCCTCTGAGGGAAACAGTTTTTCCTCATATCTCACCGAGACCTTCGCCCTCCCCCCCTCCCCCCCCCCCGACTTGAGAACCTTGTTCCTCGGTCTCCAGTTCTGTGTTCCAAGATTAGGGTTGCTAGGTGCCTGGTTTTCGCCCGGACAGTCTGCTAATTGTGTCTTCTGTCTGGTAAAACCCCCCAGAAAATACCAGACATGTATTTCTGTTTTTCTCGGACGTGGGGGCAGGAAGCGTGAGAATTTAAAGGTGCAGCGACCCTTTTTTTTTTCCTCAACAAGTTTGGTCCCCCGTTTTTGTTTTTGTTTTTTGTTCAATCAATTTTTTTCCCCGCCATGTTCGGGATTTTTTATGAAAATATTTGGCAACCCTATCCAAGACGCTGATGCCTTTGGAGCCGTTCGGAATGTTTCTCGCTGCTACATCACCCAACAAACTTGCAACGGATAAGTTCCCCCGTGGCCCCTAGTGATCGGGAAGGGTAATGTAGGATCCTCCCAAGTACAAAAAGCCGCTTTCTGCATTCTGGCCTGGCTAATTCCTTCCATTTCGAGCAGTTTGGCTAACTCGAGTTTCTGCTTCCCCTGTGCAGAGTAGCTCACGAGATTTCAGGGAAAGGGTTGTTGCAATAGAGCGGCTGGACTTGGTGGGCTCCCGTGTTCTGATGTGCCAAGCTGATTCTTGGGAATGATGGATCTGCTCCCTGCAAAGCTTTAGATTTGCACTAAAAGTCTATGTAGGTTGCTCTCCCCGTTATGGGTGTGTCTAGACTACAGGGTTTTGTCGACAAAAGTGGACTTTTGTTGACAAAACTATACCTGTGTCTACACTGCCACTGAGTTCTCTCGACATAACGTCGAGTGAACTCAGTGGTTTTGTCGACGGCGGTAAACCTCATTCTACGAGGAATAACACCGTTTGTTGATAGAGTTTTGTCGACAGAAGGTGTTATTGAATCTACACTGTCCTTTGCGTCTACACTGTCATGTCAGCAAAGTGGCTTCCTTTGTCGACAGAACTGGATGTAGTCTAGACGCTCTTTGTCGACAGTATCTATCAACAAAACTTCTGTCGACAAAAGCCTGTAGTCTAGATGTACCCTAACTGTCCAACACAGCGGTGTTGCTGGTACGTTGGAAGCCCAGGCAAAGGCAGCTGTACACCCTCAGTACTGCTCTCTCAGGCCTGGTCTACACTAGGACCTTAGTCTGAAATAACCCCACCATGGTCGAGTTTGTAAGCAGTGCATCTACACTCCCAAACCTGTTATTCCGCCTGCGGAATTCAAACTCTATCCTCCTGCTTTCAGGGCCGGATTAAGGGGGGAGATAGCCGGCCAACCTATGGGGGGCACCCGATTGCAGTTGAAAGGGGCACCACGCGCCCGGGGGCAGGGCCACGCATGCGCTGTGCACCCGAGGGCGGGGCCACGCCTGCGCCATGCGCCCACTGTCCGGGGTGCAAGAATGGCTCAGGCTGGCACTGCCTGCTTTTCATGAGGAATGATGCTCGACCCGAACTTGTAAATCCGAAATACCGTTAGGCTGTGTCTACATTGGCATCCCTTTCCGGAAAAGGGATGCTAATGAGACACTTCGGAATTGCAACTCCGCAGGGGATTTAAATATCCCCCGCGGCATTTGCATTTACATGGCTGCCGCTTTTTTCCGGCTCGGGGTTTTTGACGGAGAAAAGCGCCAGTGTAGACGCGATTTTCCGGAAAATATGCCCTTTTCCAGAAGATCCCTTATTCCTACTTTCAAGGGCTTATTTTCTGGAAAATCGCGTCTACATGTAAATGCAAATCCCGCGGGGGATATTTAAATCCCCATGTGGATTTGCAATTCTGAAGTGTCTCATTAGCATCCCTTTTCCGGAAAGGGATGCCAATGTAGACACAGCCTTCGTGTGGATGCTCCGGTGCTACTAATTTGAATTCCTCGGCCTCCTGCTGCTCCCCAGTGTGTTTCCTGAGGCTCGGAGTCCGGGGAGCATGGTCACATTAACGGAGTCTGCCTCGGACTGCATTCGATTCTTCCTCGTAGTGAGGACATGGAACTTGGAATCTGTAAAAATCGGGTTCCCAGAAGTCGAATTTAGTAAATCGGAAATAATCTCCTAGTGTAGGCATGGCCTCATAGCCAGGGACGTTCAGACTTTATTGCGATGGAGCCAGTGGGATTATAATCTGAGCTGGAAAACAGCAACGGGAATAGGACTTTCCCCCTGAGAAACGGGCGGAAGAGACAAATGGCCAAGAGTTTCCAAACGACTAGTGATCTGGGGAGCCCAACTTGAAACATCTGACACCCGACCTCTGGACGGTGTCTTGACCAATCCGGTCTCCTCCCTCAGACTGTGTCGTCCCTGCTGCCGCGGAGGAAAGTTTTCGCCTTTGGGTTTCTTTTCTCCAGAGATGCTGACCACTTATAGCTCCCATTGCCGCGGGTGATCAGCACCTCTGAGCCTGGTGAACCCCGGCGTGGATTTCCTGTGCACTGCAGCCCCCTGGAATTGCATTGCCCTCGGGGGCAGTATCCCAGGCGAGATGCAGCCATCCCTGGGATGACGGGGCGGGACAGGTTCGGTGCAGTGAGCCCAACGACCGTTCACTTCCTTCTTCCGCACGCTGTGCTCGTCTTTGCTGTTCCTAACTGCGACCTTTCTCTGTGCTTTGGGTTTTTTGTAGACACCCAAGATTACTACGACTATCAAGGTAAGCGCTTGCTCTGGGGAGCTCTCATCTGCACGTCTGATCTGCCACGTTCGCCACAGCTGGCCAGCGCCGGCGGGAATGCACCGAACTTGCCACCGAGGCTTTGTTGGGAGTATGAAATCTACCGTTCCCAGCCTGGCTTCCCTTTCGCCCTCATCTTGCAGGGGGGTTCTGATGCAATCTGTTGCCCCGGTTACTATTGTGCATTGCTACATCCCTGCTGGGTTGGGGAGGAAATGGAGGGGGCTAGAACAGCAAATCAAAGTGTCCACAGCGCACCCTTCACGTGGCCGCACCATCAGCTTTGGACTCCTTGAGGCAGTGGGTCTTGCGTAGGGTTTCTTTCTTTTGACCCGCTGGCTCATCCTCTCCAGCTGGTTTCCAGAGGCTCCGCCCACATTTGAGGTGGCAGGCCGTCTGCTCCAGTAGGCTCCGCCCCATAGGCCCTTGAGGATGTTAAGATGGTGTGCAAAGAAAACGGGAGGGGGAGGGGGAAGGCCCGCGAGCCAGGGACGGTTATAAACACGAGGCCTTCCAGAGCACATGGGAGCAGCAGCTGTTAGCACGTGGCTGAAGCCAGCCCACCTGCCACGCAGCCCTCCGGCCCGGGTGTTCAGGGAGCCGTCTCCAGTGGGCGGCACTTTAAAAAGAGGATTTTGTTCCTGATTTTTGGGGGGGAGGGGAGTGTTGTTGTCAACCCTATTTAAACAGAGGGGGGAATTAATTTTTGGGGGGGGCGTGAAACTTACCAATGAAGCAAGGCTCCCTGGGGATGGCGTGGGCTGGGGTCTGAGGCGGGGGTGGGGCCCGGTTGGCCTGACCAGAACAGATGCCATCCATCTCCATCGCAGATGCCACCCAGCGCACCCCGGAGGAGCAGTTCCAGTACCAGTCCCAGCAACAGACCCAGCAGGAGACCATCCCCGCACCGACCCCAGGTGTGTTGCGATGCCGTTGCCCCTCGGAACCGGGGGGCTGCCAAGTCCTGTGCCACTGGCAATCGGGGTAGTCCTACTGTAGTCGGTAGAGGTCTACAATAGCCGCACACTGGCTGGCAAGCCGATCTGCCCTCGAACGGACCCACCTGCTCTGCCACAGCCTCCCTCTGTGACCCTGGGGAAGTCACTTCATTCCTCGAGTCCTCGGTTCCCCCTCTGCACAGTGGGGGCAATGGCCCACCCTGTCGGGTGGAGTGTCATGAGGAGCTGCACCTCCGAGGCTCGGATGCACTCAGCGGCTAGAATAACGGGACCCCCATATGACAGAAGTTCGGGTGGGACCAGTTTGCAGCCCGTTCCCCACCTGGAGCTGTCTTCTCAACTCCTCCTATTGCAGTGTTTCTTAAACTTTTTAAGACCAAGGATCGCCACAATAATTTTTTGTAATGAGGAACACCGAGGATTTTTTGTTGACAAAAAAAAAAAAAAAAAGGTTGCCTGCCCCTTTAAGGGTAGCTATTTTGAGCTCTGCTGTTCTCCGTGGCACACCGGTGTGCCACAGAACACTGTTTAAGAGACACTGGTCTATTGTCTTTCCCTGCAGAGCTTCCCGAGACCGAACCCACAGAACCTGGGCCGCTGGGTAAGACCCACAATCCTTTGCTCTTCTCCGAATAATCGGGCGACTCTGGGCGTGGCACCTGTCTGGAGTTAGCTCGAACGGGGGGGCGGGTTCCTCCACCTTCTCCCTAGAGAGACTCCCCCGGTCGTGCCGGGGCCCAGAGTTCGACACAGGCCAGCTGAGCTGGCAAAGCCCCACTGAGTTTCTGACTCTTCCCCACAGACACCAGCTGGTAACCCCTCTGCTTTTGGGTTAGGGAGCGGATCTGTTTGTATAGGGCAGGGGTGGGGAACCTGAGACCCAGGGGCCGGATGCAGCCCCCACCGCCTGGAGCTGGTCCCCCAGGCTCAGGGTTCCCCCCACAGCATTGGGGAGCCTGTGCTAGTGCGCCAGCCCCCCGCCATCCCACCCTGGGGCTGGAGCACACAAATCTACTAGCGGACCTGGTGAGCAAGGGGAAGGTGGGGAGTGTCCGTCCCCTTCTCAGCCGGGGCCACGTCAGTGGGGGTTGGGTTTTTCTTTTTTGCTTCTCACTTGTGAGCGGCCCCCGACTGATTTTTCTGTGGGTCAGCGGCCCCCAACCCAGAAAAGTCCCCCCCCCCCCCCACTGGCCAATCAGTAGTGGTGCTAATAAGGGTGGAGGGGAACAGCGCCCCCTGCTGGCCTCTCACCCCCCCCCCCCCCCCCCCCACTGGCCTCTAGCACCGCCTACTGGCTTCTAGGTGTAAGTAGGGCTGGAGAGCAAACCGGCCCCGCTGTCACTCCTCTCCTGGGGGGACTCGTGGCTCTGTGGCCCCATGCGCCACGTTGTGGCTCTGCTCTCGCCTGTTTGGCCCTGTTGCCAGCCCATCATGACACCCGCCTGGGGATGCAGCCCCGTGCGCCAGGTCACAGCGCTTGGCGTGGGGAGCCGGCTCACTCGCCGTCCCACCCCCCACGGCCCCCTCCCTTGGCTCGCCGCGGCTGGTTCCGGCCGGGCGCAGGTGCTGGGGGGTGGACATGTTGCGGAGGGGAGGGTTAGAAGCCGGCGTCTCCTGGTGCTGTGCCTTGGGGCAGCTGCATGTGCAGCTGGCTCCGCCTCTGTGGCGGCAGGGTGGGGGCGGAGGTACGGTGCAGGCCAGCTGCTGCCGGGTCCCGGGCCAGCTGCGGCGAGCGTGCCAAGCGCCCTGCTCTGCTCCAAGCTAAACACGGTTCGGCTGCGCGCAGTGCGACGGCCCCGTGCTGTCGAGAAACCACGTTTGGCCTGCTTTCTCCCCCGCCCCCGCCCGCGCGGAAAGCCGGGCAAAGGGAAAATCGGGATCACCTCGCAGATGGTAACGACTGCGGGCCTGGCAGCGGCTGCGTCCTGCCCAGGGAGGCCGGCGTTCCAGGAACTGCCGGCCACCCCTGAGGTGCTGCCGCCTGTCTCCTGCCAAGTGCCTGTTCCCCTCCCCTGTGGTGCTGGCCGCCTGTCTCCTGCCAAGTGCCTGTCCCCCTCCCCCGTGGTGCTGGCCGCCTGTCTCCTGCCAAGTGCCCGTCCCCCTCCCCCGTGGTACTGGCCGCCTGTCTCCTGCCAAGTGCCCGTCCCCCTCCCACGTGGTACTGGCCGCCTGTCTCCTGCCAAGTGCCCGTCCCCCTCCCCCGTGGTACTGGCCGCCTGTCTCCTGCCAAGTGCCCGTCCCCCTCCCCCGTGGTACTGGCCGCCTGTCTCCTGCCAAGTGCCTGTTCCCCTCCCCTGTGGTGCTGGCCGCCTGTCTCCTGCCAAGTGCCTGTTCCCCTCCCCTGTGGTGCTGGCCGCCTGTCTCCTGCCAAGTGCCCGTTCCCCTCCCCCGAGTGCTAGCCGCCTGTCTCCTGCCAAGTGCCCGTTCCCCTCCCCCGAGATGCTAGCCGCCTGTCTCCTGCCAAGTGCCCGTTCCCCTCCCCCGAGATGCTAGCCGCCTGTCTCCTGCCAAGTGCCCGTTCCCCTCCCCCGTGGTACTGGCCGCCTGTCTCCTGCCAAGTGCCCGTTCCCCTCCCCTGTGGTGCTGGCCGCCTGCCAAGTGCCTGTTCCCCTCCCCTGAGGTGCTAGCCGCCTGTCTCCTGCCAAGTGCCCGTCCCCCTCCAGGCCCAGGCGACACAGGGCAAGCGGTGGCTTTTCACTTGCTCAGTCTTTTTGCCACGGGGGTTTTGTCTGAGCCAGGGATGTTACATGTTGGTTGACTGAATAGTCGAATTCTTATCGGTTGGTTGACTAGTCTATAGTCCCTGGGGGTGGCAGCTAGTGCGCTTCAGCCTCACTCCTGGGGAGCGCCCTGCTACCCTGTGCTGCTGCCGCTGTACCCGAGGCAGCAGCACGAGGTGCCAGGCGGGAGCGGGTCCGCGAGGGGAGCCAGTTTAAAAACCAGCTCCCTTCACGGACCGGCTGCCTGTCGCCCTGGGACGCTGCCTCCAGGAAGGAGAGCTGGGTGGCAGCAGCCCCTGTCTAGGGGGGAGCTGAGCTCCTGGACTTGCCGTGAGGCAGGACTGAGCCGGGCTACCTGCCTGCCCGGCTCCTAACACGCTTTAAATGCAGAGACACCGCCGGGGTAGGTCCTGGACCCAGCATGAGCCAGGACTCAGCTGGGCAGCCTGGGAAGGGGGAGGGAAATGCGTGTGCTCGGTAGCATTAACCTATAAGCTTTTGCTTGTCGGTTAATCAGTTAATCGCCAGCCCTATTACAGCTCTAGTGCTGGCCTCTCAGCCCCTGAAGCTACGGCTGCACTGCGGTTTTTTGGCAGACGAGGCTATGCCAACGGTGCACTCACTTGCATAGCTTCTTCCGATTCTTTTGTGGAAGAGGGTTTGTTTTTGCTGCTAAAAATCCCCGTGCCATTTGTCGGGAAAAATCCCTTTTGCCCAAGAGCCTGTGAACCGCCATGTCTGAGGCATAAGGGAGCTTGTGCAAAAGGGGTTTTTCCCCCCGACAATTGGTCCCGGCTACATGGGGCTTTTTAGCGGCAATAAAACCTCTTCCGCAAAAAGAATCGGAAGAAGATATGCAAATGAGCATGCCATTTGCATGTCCTCGTCTATAAAAAAACAAAACCGCAGTGCAGCCTGAGAGACGCGCTGTGGGCATGCCAGGCCTGACGCCTGCGCTGTGCCGGGGCTGGGCTTGCACTCATGCAGCGGGGGGGCGGTCCGCCTTGACAGCTGTGTCATTGCCCCAGCATTCAGCAAGGGGGCGCTGTTGCGCTTGGCGGTGCTGTGGGAAGCCTAACCCTACCCCGCCCCCCGGATCCAGTTTTAATTGGTGCTAAAGTGCTGCGCGTTCTGCTCTCGGCTGTTCTGCTGGCCGTTAAACAGCTGCGCCGTGCCACCCTAGAAGTGGCTGCATTTCCCAGCTCAGCTAAGCAGTTCTTTGGCATCCTAGGGGACAGGACATTACTGCTCCTGCCACTACCCCCGCCTGTGCAGAGTCCGGTGGGGCAGAACCAGCAGCCAGGGCAGGAGGGTGGCATGGGGCGTGCTGGCCCTGGGGCCCTTAAATGTAGCTGGGGAGGGGCCTGTTAACCCTGGTCCCTCCCTCGCCCTAGCGCTGAGTTTGCCCCAGGAGCCAGGCTCTGTCCATTCGTGCCAATGGGGATTGAGCCTCGTCCCAGGGACATAGCAGCAGCTGTCAGCAGCGGGGCCAGATTAACTCTCCTGTAGGCCTGGGGCTGTTGGCTTTTGTGGGGCCCCTGCGGGCTTGGGGGGTGGGAGTGGGTTCAGGGCTAAAGCATGGGTTTGGGGTGTGAAAGTGGGCACAGCTCCGGCTGGTGAGATGGATGGGGTAGGGGGTTGGGGGCAGGGTCTGCGATGGAGGATGGCTGTAGGAGGGGGCTCCAGGCTGGGGTAGCGTGCTGGGGCTCTGGAGGAGGGGCTGGGCACAGACGTTGACTGGGAGCCGCTTCTCTTGGGTGACTCCGGGTCGGTGGTGCAGCGGGAATAAGGCAGGACCCCTGCCTGCCCTGGCTCGGCCCTGCTCCGCTTCCCGAGGTCTGGCCCTAGGGGGTGCGGGCCGGCCAGTGGGCGCTGCGGAGCTGGCGCTGAGGATGGAGACAGCGCGCGGAGATTCCCCACATGCCCCTGGCCTGGGCGCTGCAGGGATGGGGGGCACCATGGCTCGGGGACGGTGGCCGGCCCACAGCAGAGGACTTGCCACGGGCTGGAGGAAAAGTAGCAGCTGCCTCAGGCCGAGGCCCTGGGCTGCAGCCCAAGTCAGCCCGGCCCTGGCCAGCGAAACACTTTGCTCGCGCGCGGCCCCCAACGCTTGCGGTCTGTCCCCGGGCAGATTGCCGGGAGGAGCAGTATCCCTGCACCAGGCTCTACTCGGTCCACAAGCCCTGCAAGCAGTGCCTGAACGAGATCTGCTTCTACAGGTAAGCGCCAGGCGGGGGCCCGGCCCAGTGGCTCCCGAGCCGGCCCAGCCGCGCCTCCCAGGTTTGCATTTACCAAAGGGGAACTGGCCCGCCTGGGCTGCTCGGCGGGCGCGTGTGACGGGGTGGAGCTGCGGTGCACCTTTGCACTACGTTTGTGTGGTGTTTTCACGCCCCTCGTGTCCACGCCCACCTCCCACGTGTGGAGGCAGAGGGTGATACGGCAACCCTCTAGCAAGCCACCCGGGACAGCCATGCACACGCTAACCCCACGGTGGCCCACGGAGCCGCTAGTCCTCCAGCACCTTCCCACGGGCCCTTGCTGGGTGTTAAGACTGGAGGATTTCTCCCCCGTTTGGCTGTTGACCCGCTTCTGGCAACAGCAACACTACTGCACGTGTGATTAAGGAAAACCCCATTGGTGGGCTGTCATTCAATCCCCCTCCCCCGCCCAAAGACGTCCCCGTTCACTAGTGAAAATTCCGGTCACTTTGGCACCAGTGCAGGCAGGGGACAAAGGCCCTCCCCCCGCCCTCCACATCCAGGCCTCTAGCCATTGTGTCTCAGGTCTTGCTTTTTGTCCTCCCGGCCAGCCTGCGGCGGGTGTACGTAATTAACAAGGAGATCTGCATCCGCACAGTCTGCGCCCAGGAAGAGATCCTCCGAGGTAAGAGACATGCTGCGGGAGCCCGGGCCGAGCCGCAGCGTGAACAAACCCGTGCAAGGGGGTAAGGCAGCTGCAGGCTGGTTGAATGGCAGGAATCTAAAAAGGAGGGGGGCGGGGGTTGGCCTCCCTCCCATCCCAGGACACTTGTGCAGTGGGTATGACTCACTCGTCAGTCGGTACAAAGGTGTGAGAACTGTGCAAAGCTCTCCGCCCTCCCGTGACAGGCTGGCCCCTCTGCCCAGGCCCCCAGCCTCCCGGCCACAGGTGTGCGGGAACGGATTTCTTCTATCCGCTGCAAACAAACCGGGGCAAAACCGAATTTTCAACTGTAGCAACTTCCTGGGTTTTCGGGAACAAAAAGCTGACACTTCAACACAGCGGGTTGGGTTTGGGGCTTAGCTACGTGGAAATGGTGCTCATTTTTATTCCTTTGGGGGGAAAAAACTAGTGGCTACGTCTACACTGGCATGAATTTCCGAAAATGCTTTTAACGGAAAAGTTTCCCGTTAAAAGCATTTTCGGAAAAGCGCGTCTAGATTGGCAGGATGCTTTTCCGGAAAAGCACTTTTTGCGGAAAAGTGTCCGTGGCCAATCTAGACGCGGTTTTCTGCAAAAAAGCCCCGATCGCCATTTTCGCAATAGGGGCTTTTTTGCGGAAAACAGTCCTGTGCTGTCTACACTGGCCCTTTTGCGCAAAAGTCTTTCGGAAAAAGACTTTTGCCCAAACGGGAGCAGCATAGTATTTCCAGAAAAGCACTGATGATTTTACAGGAGATTGTCAGTGCTTTTGCGGAAATTCAAGCGGCCAGTGTAGACAGCTGGCAAGTTTTTCCGGAAAAGCAGATGATTTTCCGGAAAAACTTGCCAGTCTAGACACAGTCCTTGTGTAGTGTAAGAATGCCTAGAAATCTCCATCCCCCCCTCCCCAGCAAGGCGCTGCCAGTCAAGTGGTTCCCAAACTTTTTGGCATCACGCGCCCCTTTTTGATTTTTGAGAAACCTTCACGCCCCCCCACCCCCCAAAAAATAGCAGCAAAACTTGGGGTGGGATTGAGGGGGAGGGAGGTGTGGCTGGGTCGCCTCGTGCCCCATCCCTGGAATTTCTTCAAGCCCCCGTGGGGGGGCACGCCCCCCCCAGTTTGGGAACCCATGACTGTAGATCTTCCTCCCTGTGTGAGCTGCGCCTGGGAGACAGCTGTAGAGGTCCCATTGCAGCTCTTCCTGCCCCGTTCCCCCAGCTTTGCCCTGTTCCCTCACGGCCGGTCCTTTGCCTCCTCTCCACAGCTGACATGTGCCGGGACAAGTTCTCCAAATGCGGCGTGCTGGCCACCAGCGGCCTCTGCCAGACCATGGCTACCTCCTGCGCCAGAAGCTGCGGCGGCTGCTAAGGCTGGACGGCGCATGCCCCGGCAGCTGCACAGGCCCCGATTCTGCTGTCTCCAGGCCAGGCCAGGCCCACCCAACCGGGAGGAACGCTCCCGCCTCGGAGCGACTTTCCAGCGGCCCCAGTAGAATCACATTGTCCCTGTGCTCGTGAAATCAATGGTGCTACGGAAACATGGTGCATGAAACAGCATAAAAGTCCATTTTGTGCACATAATATGGGGGGGTTATGATTTTTATTACTTTTTATTATATTGGAAGGGTCACCGGCCGGGCTGGACTGAGCCAGTGTCGTCTGATTGGACTCAGCTAGCGCAGTCCAGCCCAGCTGGGCTGCTGGCTCGTGTTATGTGTAGAGGATCCAAGAGAACCAAGCGTAAGGGGTTGTCTGAATTTCTGATCTCTCGCCTCCTCTTTTGCTGCTTTCTTAGTCGCTTGCCCCGTCTCCCCTTCCTCCTCCGGCTTGCCAGGGGACGTGAAGGCTGTTGCTTTATGCCTTAGCGAGCGCCAGGGAGCAGTTCGAAGCCTGTCCCGGCCCCATGAGCCGCTGGGGCATGGGGGTGTCGGGTTGGGCCCCAAAGCTGTGCGGGGTTCGTTCCCATCGGGGACGGTCGGCATGCTGGGGGGGCGGGGCCCTGCCCCCGCTCTGCTTCACGCCCGGTTTCTGGTGAGCAAACGCCGGCGCGCTGGACGGCAGTGTGGCCTGCGCCCCTGCTAGTGCCACTGGCTGCCTGGACAGCGCAGTGAGGGGACGGATGCTGCTCCTGCCCCCTCTCTCCCAGGCAGCTGCACACGTGCACGTCTTCCCCGGGCGCTTGCTCCTTTATCGCTCTGCTTCCTTGAGCAGGTGGTACCCCGTCCCTGCCCCTGGGCGCCCCCTGCAGGGCTTGGGATGTCACTGTGCTAGCGCCCCTCGGCCACGCCTGCACCAAGCAGCCAGGACACCTGTCGCTCTCGCAGCCCCATCCCCGATCCCGCCTTCCTGTCGAGCCAGGGTCTTAGGGCTGCCGCGCTCAGCGTTTCAATGCATCAGGGATTTAGGAACTGCCATCCCATTGGCAAGCATGGAGATTTAGGCGCCTCCGTGGCAATGCGGAGTGCAGCAAGCCCTAAATACCACTAAAGCAAGCTGGTCGAGCGTGTGCTGGATGCCGATGGGGACCTGATGGCATGGGGTGAACCGGCTTAGGGTTGCTCCGGGCGCAGCGGGGCCCCACTGCGCTGCGCTGGGGTTCTTGCCCTCACTGTAGCTCTGTCTGGATCATGCCTTTCTTTTGTATAAAACAAGCGTTTAAAAAAATAAACAACCCCCAAAAGGTCCTGGCTGGCTGCGCTGTGCTGGGGCGGGATTGGCCAGGGCGGGTCAGCTGCATGCTCTTCTCTGACCATCTATTATCCACCCTTGGGGTTTTGGCCGCCTCCTGGCAGGTTGTAAGAGCCAAATGCCAGCGCGTGGGTGAGGCCGACGGGACTAGCCTCGTGTGTTCCGCTGCAGCCAACCCAGTCCCGGTCCAGCCCTTCATTTTAACCAGGCCTCAGTCCCATGGCGGCAAAGCTGGAGCTGGGATTAAGCTGCAGGAGCTTGTCCTGGGTTTGTCTCACGCTCCTTTCTTGCCAGATCCTCAGCCAAGGGACCCTCAGCCCCGGACTGAGCCAGCGCTGCGGGGGGAAAGCTTCTTGCTCTTTGCCTCTAGCCTTCCCTGGCAGCAGCAGCAGGATTGAGGGCTACACGGGCACATGCTGCAAATGGAAGTGGAGCAGCAGGCTGGAGGACCTGCCCACATACACAGCTAGGGGCCCAGCTGCTCTAGCCCGCCAGTGTGGGAACATGGTCTGCTTGATCAGCGCTAGTGCGGGCGTCGCCCTGAGCCAGCGAGGACACTGCTCACCGCATGGTGCCACAAAGTGTCCAGCCTTGTGTTTCACCACTCGCCTGGGGTGGGGGGGTGCTAACTCAAATACGGATTGAGTCAGGCGATCCTGCCTGGCTTTGCAATCTAGGCACACCGATCAGTCAGCTGCTGGGTGAGGCCCTTCTAGAATTCCATTCCAACCTACCGCAAGAGGCAAATAAATCTCCCGCGCTCACGTAACACACTTATTTCTTCCTGGTTAATGGGACTTTGGACCGTGCGCCGGTCACGTGCAGCCGAGTGAGGTGAGGGAGGCAGGCGCAGCAATGCCCTGTTTGTAGGGTGACCTTTTTTTGTTTTTTTAAAGCCCTCTGTAAAACAGTTTAGAAATGTGTAAAACTCTGATTCAGCGGCAAAGAGTTTCCTGTTTAGCCTTCCCATTGTCTCAGTTAACAGGGAACTGACGGCCAGGGCTTTCAGTTGCAAGATGTGCTAGGTCAGTGTTTCTCAACCAATGGTAGGTGTACCCTTAGGGGTACTTGAGAGAAGTCGGGGGGGATACATCAACACAACTGAAATTTGGAGAAAACTGAATGTTTGTTTTCAGTTGTACGGTGCTTTATTATTTTTGTACATTTTACACCCAAAAATTGCATCGCCCGCCTACGATTAAGTTGTTTAAACAAATGTGCTGCCGTGGCAGAAAAAAAATGTGTCTAAAAACTGTAGGTACTAGGGGTACTTATAATTTTTTGTTTGAAAAAGGGGTACTCTATAAAAAAAATGTTGAGAAACACGGGTCTAGACAAACAGTCGGCTATTCTCTGCAGCACCCTCAAAGCTCAAATTTGACAGTGCACCAACAGGGATCTCAAAAAGGCTCTTCCCAGCATGATTGCTACACAAGTGAAAGACCAAAAAAAAGTAGGAATTTCTAGTAGAAAACTTGGCCACTTTAAAAACAAAACCATCCCACCCTCTGTAGAAAATGCTTGTGCCAATAACACTCTTCCAGCACGCTGCTGCTTAAGGCAACCGGCCTAAATCTTTGCAAGTTAATGTCATGGACAGTCGGGGAAAAAAATGCTTGTAGGGGTGAAAGGACTATAAAGCTACACGCTGAAAGTGCTTTAAAAGGGGGTTGGTCTCCCAGACCAACACAGCCCCTCTTGTGCCAAAAAACACCTTGGCTACGTCTACACTGTGCATTCTAGTGCAAGAAGATATGCAAACGAGGCGCAGTGATGAATATCGCCACGTCTCATTTGCATACCTAATAAGCCGCCATTTTGCAGAAGGGGCTTTTGCGCAAGAAGGAGTTCTCTACACTGCTCTTTCTTGCGCAAAAACCCCCTCTTGCGCAGGAGCCGTTCTTCGCTTATTTTCAAGAGGAACAGCTCCTGTGCAAGAGGGGGGTTTTATGCACAGGAAGGAGCAGTGTAGCCAGCACCTTCTGGCGCAAAAGCCCCAGCTGCAAAAAATGGCAGCTCATTAGGTATGCAAATCGCTGTGCTGCGTTTGCATCTCTTCTTGCGCAAGAATGAGTAGTGTAGCCATAGCCCTCTAGGCTACAGCTACACTGGCAGCTTCGTGCACAAGAACTCTTTTGCGGAAGCGTTCTGGTGCAAAAACTCTTCCAGAAGAGAGAGTCTACACTGGCATGTGCTTTTGCGCAAAGCATCCTTGCCAGTGTAGCCTCTCTCTTGCGCAAGAAAGCTCTGACGGCCATTTTAACCATCGGGCTTTCTTGCTCAAGAAATTCCTGTTGCCTGTCTACACTGGCCTCTTGCGCAAGAACAGTTGTGCAAAAGGGCTTATTCCTGAGTGGGAGCATCAGAGTTCTGGCACAAGCAGCCCTGATTTCATACATTAGCATGTCAGTTTACTTGCGCAAGAGCACACGGCCAGTGTAAACAGGCAGCAAGTTTTTGCGCAAGAGCGGCTGCTTTTGCGCAAGATCGCGCCAGTGTAGACACAGCCTTAGTGTTTTTATGAAGTGTTGGCTCCTGGCAGGCTAATACAGTGTGAAAGGGGCAGTTGGATTCTAGCCTCCTAGGGCAGGGTCAGAGCCGTTCACTGAATTCCAATCCATGACACCTGCCTCTATGCACACAGACTGGCACCCCGCTAGCGGCTCTTGCAGACTCTAGTGCTGATGCAGGAGAGCGAAAAGACCCAGCTTGACTCAGCCGCTGGGCTCAGGCCTAGAGCTTTGCACAGGCTAAGTAGACTGGATCGGCTGTGTCTACACTGGGCCACTTATTCCGGAAAAGCAGCCGCTTTTCCGGAATAAGCTGCGAGCTGTCTACACTGGCCCCTTGAATTTCCGGAAAAGCAGTGACGATTTACTGTAAGAAATCAGCTGCTTTTCCGGAAAAACTATGCTGGTCCCTCTTGGGCAAAATTCCTTTTTCCGGAAAACTGTTCCAGAAAAGGGCCAATGTAGACAGCACAGTAGTCTTTTCCGCAAAAAAGCCCCGATCGCGAAAATGACGATCGGGGCTTTTTTCCGGAAAAGCGCATCTACATTGGCCACGGACGCTTTTCCGGAAAAGCATCCTGCCAATGTAGACGCTCTTTTTCCAGAAATACTTATAACGGAAAACTGTTCCGTTTTAAGCATTTCCGGAAAAAGGTGCCAGTGTAGACACAGCCAAGCTTATGTTCTGGAGCCAGGATCACGTCAGCCCTGCGCTGCCTCCATGGAGATAATTTGGAGTCCTCCTTCCCCACTGCAGCCTACCGTGGGACAGAACACTGAGCTTGTGGAGGCTACGTTACACCAGTGCTGGAGGCTAAGATGTTGCCTGATGCCGAGTTTCTTCCCAGCCCTCTGGGTGCCTTTCTAGTCACCTTACCAAGAAAGCCAGGACAATGGTGATTAGATAAAAGTTCCCAGCAAATGCCACCTGCACTAGGTGCATTTCCATCTTCTGCTCTAATTTTACAGCTGACTTTCTACAGCCAATTGTCTTGCTTGACACACAACTGGCCCAGCCACTACAGCAAGAGAAAAATCTAAATAGATGCTAGAGTACATAGCCTAGCCAGTTCCGCTCAGCTACCAAGGCTACATCTACACAGCAGTTTTTGCACAAAAATGGCCGTTTTGGCGCAAAAACTCGTGGAGGGTCCACACTACAAGCACACTTTTGTGCAAGAAAAAGTAAAGTAGATCATCAGACAACAAGGCTTTTTGTGCAAGTGATTCCTCTTTCTACGAGGAATAATCTTGTCCGCAAAAAGTTCTTGCGCAAGAAGCCTACAGTGTAGACATAGCCCCGCCCCATGGGAGGGCCACTGGAGGAGGATGTGGGTCTGGCACCACGTGGCATTGGATCAATTTCCAAAAATGGAGTGAAGATGTCAGGAGCTGCCCCTGGTTGTGTCTACACTGCAGTCCTCTTTCAAGAGAGGAATGCAAATGCAGCCAAACGAAATTGCAAATGAAGCGCGCATTTGAATTTCCACGCTTCGTTTGCATAATGAAGTGCTTTTTCGAAAAAACATATTTCAAAAGAAAAAACGCAGTCTAGATGGGGTTATTTCGGAAAAAAACCCTCGTCTTTTGAAATAACCCTTACTCCTTAAAAAAATGAGGTTTAAGGGTTATTTCGAAAGAAGGTTTTTTTTTCAGAATAACCCTATCTAGACTGCATTTTTTCTTTCAAAATAGGGTGTTTCAAAAAAGCGCCTGGATGCCATTATGCAAAGGAAGCATGGGAAATTCAAATCCACGCTTCATTTGCAATTTCGCTTGGCTGCATTTGCATTCCTCTCTCGAAAGAGAAATGCAGTGTAGACATAAACTTCATGCCTTGGAGCCAGGGAGGAAGAGTCATGCTTTCTGCTTGTAAAAGATCCCAACCCGCACACACCCCCACCCAAGGGATACAGTGAAACTGACTAGACACGCAGTGCTGTCAAATGCACAACTTAGAGAAAAAATAAAATTCTCATGAGCTTGCTGTTACTTGCACTAAGTTAAAATGTTTCAGAATTAGCGCTCGATCAGGCAGCCTCTTTAACGAGATACTAAGGCTGATAGGCGGCTGCTGACTCCAACAGAGACTAATGATCAACTTGTTGCTATTATGGAAAAGGAGTTGGTTCAGTTCAACTTGTTTCCGAACACGGTTATTTTAGCTCTTCTAGGTTGCAGGGTCATTCAGCAGGGTAATACAGCAGGGTTTGGCAGGCACAAATAATTACTAACGCACTGCCGATGGAGTTCATTCACCCACTAGCTTCAGGAAGCCGCTACAGGTGCCAGTTTTACTTAGTGCACAAGAGGGCATATTGCTTATTTCAATGTGTTGTCTCAATGCGGGCACTGGGCGTGGGTAGGCTGCAGAGGCCTGAAATGGTACTGGACACACAGCAACACTATGGGTACATTGTCTGACAACAAGCTTATGTCACGCATGAGGTTGCCGGCTATAGCGCACCGGAAAGGAGGATAAAACATTCAAGAGCAACAGCTGCTTCGACCATCATTCTGTGAAGCTGATCCATCTCTGTCCAAAGGGAAACACACTGGGAAGGCCAGTGGAGAGCAGAGCAGCTGACTGAAATGCTGCCATTGATCATTTAAAAAAAAAACAAAAAACAAAAATCTTTCCTCCTTAGCAAAATCTCTTTTATACAGAGGGTTATGAGTCTTCTGAGCAACACCATATTGGATGAACCCAAGCCGGGAAACCAGGCTTCATACTAATATTTAGAACAAAATACTGAAAAGTTTCCAAACCTCTGGTAAAAAACTGCAGTAGAAAATGACACGTATCAAATATACATTCTCCTTCATTAGTGCTGTACCCTTTGCAAAGTGCTGGTTCTTAAAAATGGAATGCTGAGAAGTTAAATGCTGGTTTTGCAGGACCAACTTCAGTTTGAGTGTAGATTTTTTTGGTCCCCGTTACCACCCTAAAAAATGTTTGCTTATAGGGGACTTCTAGGCTACGGCTACACTGCAGTGCTATTTCGGGAGCCTGGCGGTCTCCTAAAATAGCTACTCTGTGGCTTTTGAGCACGCCCATTATTTCGAAATACAACAGGCTCGCTATTCCGACATCCCGGTAAACCTCGTTCCACGAGGAGTAAGGGACGTTTCAGATGAGCGATTTATTTCAAAATAAGGGCTGTGAAGACAGTGCCAAATTTCAAAATAAGCTCTTTTGAAATGAACTCGAAATACGCTACACAATTTGTGTAGCTCAAATTGCGTAGCTCGTTTTGCACTCTGGGTGCAGTGCAGACACACCCTTAGGGATGGTGAAATAGAGGGACAACAAAAATGAAGGGGGCTGCTACCCAGTGTAATGAGTCGCCTGCCATTGGAAAGGGGCTATAAAAGGACGGAAAGTGGTTTCTTGGCACATGGCCTGACTCGTTGTACGTGGAGCTGCGGGTACTCAGCACTGCTGAAAATCAGACCTAGGCTGACCGCTGTCTCTGGCCCCCAAGCTAGTGTTCATGCGGAGCGACTCGGTGATGCTAGACTAGCGGGAAAGGCAAATTAGCAGGTCTGAGAACCACCATTTCAACTCTTTGAGGCTCTGACTCAAAGCACGCTCAGGGCAACGCGGGCGTGTGCTTGTCTCCGGTAAAGGACTGCGCGCCCAAGGGATCCACAGGCCACGAGGCGCGGGAGGAGGTATCCCCCTCTAGACAAACCCCACTGGAGAGCTAGAGCATGAAGCAGAAGGACGCTTAGCACCGAGGGCTCCTTGGTCACAGTGTCAGTAGAGAGCGGCATGGAGCCTAGTTCCCCGAGAGGAGGGAGGAGTGGGAGTAATGGGGCTGGTACTTCCGCAGCTCTTGCTGCAGCTGCTCCTTCAGTGTCAAGATCTGTGAAGGAGAGGATTGAAAAAGGGGCCTCAGTCAGCATGTAGGGCACGCAGGGGTCCCCGGAGCTGCACCAAGGCCAGATGGTGCTGCAGTGTTTTGGGGGTATTTCCCAGAAGGCCGGGAGATGAAGGGGAGTGTATGACACAGCCACCTCTGCCCAGCAGGGATCTGGGGGGAGATACTTTAGCTGTAGGGGAAGGGCCCAGCCTTGCCCATCAGGAACCACTTACAGCTGCGTCAGTCCCTGTTGGGTCACGGGCTAAATGGGAGCTCACAGCTGCACCAGTCCCAGTCTCTCCCAGCAGGAGTCGCTGTAGGGTCACCAGCTATATGGCACAGCAGTGCCAATTCCAGCAGGGGTCACCATAGGGTCATGGGCTAAGTGGGAGCTCAAGGCTGTGCCAGTTCCAGCCTCTCCCAGTAGGGGTCACTGTAGTCACTAGCTATATGGCACAGCTGCACCAATCGCAGCCTCTCCCAGCAGGAGTCGCTGTAGGGGCACCAGCTATATGGCACTGCAGTGCCAATCCCAGCCTCTCCCAGCAGGGGTCACTATAGAGCCACAGGCTAAATGGGAGCTCAAGGCTGTGCCAATCCCAGCCTCTCCCAGCAGGGGTCACTATAGAGCCACAGGCTAAATGGGAGCTCAAGGCTGTGCCAATCCCAGCCTCTCCCAGCAGGGGTCACCATAGGGTCAATGGTTGTATGGCCCAGCAGCGCCAATCCCAGCCTCTCCCAGCAGGGGTCACCATAGGGTCAATGGTTGTATGGCCCAGCAGCGCCAATCCCAGCCTCTCCCAGCAGGGGTCGCTGTAGTCACTAGCTATATGGCACAGCTGCACCAATTTGCAGTTTCCAGCTTGAGTCCCTCACAGGGAGCAGAGCCCAGGGCTGCCCCAGTCATGCAACAGCAGCAGCAAAGCTCACCTGCTCCTCCAGCCCTTTCACGCGCTGCCTGTGGGCTCTCTCCCTGGCCTCCAGCGTGCGCTCTGCCTGAATCTGGGAGCCGCGCAGCCGCTCAATCTCCAGCTGCAGCTCCTGCCGGTGGCGGGTGGCCACCTCCACCAGGCTCTGGGACTGGGTCTGCTCCAGCTCTGCTACCTGAGCCTACACAAGGGAGAGGAGGGTCAGTGCAGCCAGGGGCCACACTGGTCTAGGGACCACACAGGCCCCCCTGAGGGCTGATTTACTCCACCTTGGGATCCCCCTCACTCAGACCCAGCACCCCCGCTGTCTGAGTTACCGCTGAGGGCCACCCCCCTGAGAGCCAGGCTCTGACCCAGTCAGCTCTCAGGGCTGGGAGGGTCCTGGCCCCACTGCCAGACCTAAGCAGCCCATCCTTTGACACACAGGCGGGTCAGGGCTCTTCTCTCACACACACGCACACCCCTCCAGGCTTCTGCTCCAGGCCAAGCCCAAACCATCCCTAGCCACAGGTATTTCCTCCTCCTCGGATTTCTCACAACCTGTCTCACAGCCAGCACGGCGACAGCCCCTGCGTGCTTCTTCCCTTGCATGGCAACACCAGGGACTGTAAAGGGACTAGACGGTCCAGCTCACACCCGGCTGTGGCTAACACAGGACGGAGCCCCCCTCAGAACCCGTCAGCACAAGCCCCACTGCCCACCTCGGGGAGCAGTCACCTCCCCCCACACGCCCTAGTGGGCTAGTGCCCCATTCAGCTCCCAAGCCGTTTCACTGGTGCTGCAGCGGCAGCTGAGCAGTTAAGTTCACTGGGTTTTGTCTCTCTGCAGCCTGGGTTGTTCCAAGTCTTGGCTCACGTTTTCTGCACCGTTCCCAGGCTTCTCGGCTACGTTGCCCATGGCAGGTTGTCCCCACGCTCAGGCTGGTGCTCTGCATGGGGTTCCACTGTAACCCTGTCAGAGCTGGTTGCTGCGAGGCTGCTATTTTAAGGCCCTCCGCCCCCCAGGATTCCACCACGGTCACGCTCACGCCCAAGCCTCGGGTCTCCTTCCTGCCTGCTGAATGGTTTCACACATGCTCGTGGACTTTTTTGACCAAAAATATTTTCCTGGCAGATGCGTGTAGCACAAACTTCTCAAGCAGGGACAATGGCAGCTTTGATTCAAGTCTCAAGCAGGAGAATCAAAATAATTGTTTCGAAACCCGAGCCAGTGTCACTTTGTTTGGGGGCTTGGAAGGCAAGACATGAACGTTTTCCGTTGACTTGTGAGGCCTCGTGCCCCTTCCCTTTTTAAAACGGTCTCCCCCACAGCCCTCCCCCCAAGTGGAAAAAGTTCGACAATCGAGGGAGTGGGAAAAGAAAGCACTTTTCGCACTTCCTTTCTGGTTCCCAACTGGAAAATGTTTGCTGACCAGTTAACACAGCTGGGCCACAGACAGCGCGCAGCTGAGCTGACAGCCGGGCATGGGGCAAGAACTGGAGTGTAGACAAGGTCCCGGGACTTTAATGCTCTCACACAGGGCCCTGAGCACAGGGTCTCCTGGAGGTGCCATTTCCCAATCCCCCGCTCCTGCCCTCAATGCACCTTCTGCCCAAACGTAGGGCAAGCACCCGTAGGGCCCAGCTGGAATGGATCAGGAGCCGGCGGCCAGTTCCACCGTCGGCTTCGCAGCTCAGGTGCTCCTGAGTAACCCCTTGGAGCATGTGTTCCAGGTCCCTGGCTGGTCTCAGGCCACGGCAGCGGTGGAAGCCCTCAGCTCTTTAGCTCAGGCTGTAGCAGCTCATGCAGGGCTGATCCCTGGTGAGTGGTTCACACTCAGCCGCAGTGTATTCAAACCTCAGCAGCTTCTACCCTCCTCTCGGCTCCACCCTTGAAACGCTGTGTAGACTTGGGTGAACTGCTTCCTGCCTCCGTGTCTCAGTTTACCCTCCCACCCTCTGGCCATCCAGCGTGTGCCTACACAGCACCCTAAACTCGAAATAAGAGATGCAACTGGCGCCACGCCGATTGCATCTCTTATTTCGATTGTATTTCGAAATCGCTTGCTGTGAACTCTGGCGTGTCTGCACAGCACCACATTTTGAAATAATGTGCTATTTCGAGACATCCCTTAATCCTCGTGGAACGAGGGTTGCAGGGATGCCAGAAGATCACACCCGTTATTTTGAAAAATATATGTTTAAAAGATGTGGGCTGTGTCTAGACTGGCAAGTTTTTCCGCAAAATCAGATGATTTTGCGGAAAAACTTGCCAGCTGTCTACACTGGCCGCTTGAATTTCCGGAAAAGCACTGACGATCTCATGTAAAATCATCAGTGCTTTTCCGGAAATACTATGCTGCTCCCATTCGGGAAAAGTCTTTTTCCGAAAGACTTTTGTGCAAAAGGGCCAGTGTAGACAGCAGAGATTTGTTTTCCGCAAAAAAGCCCCGATCGCGAAAATGGCGATCAGGGCTTTTTTGCGGAAAAGCGCGTCTAGATTGGCCACGGATGCTTTTCCGGAAAAAGTGCTTTTCCGGAAAAGCATCCTGCCAATCTAGACGCGATTTTCCAAAAAAAGCATTTTCGGAAAATCATGCCATTGTAGACGTAGCCGTTGAGTAGCTATTTCAGGATACCTCCGGTAGACGTACCCCCAGATGGTAACCTGGCGAGGGTTTCTCCTGCTACCTGCCTGTCCAGGGCGCTGCACAATGCGTTACCAGCTATTATAGGAGTCACAGAAATTCACAGTAAGCCCTGGGCTGCTTGCCACTGGCTCCATACTAACGGGGAGTGTCATACAGAAGGGCAGCATGAAAGGCCCAGGACTAGCTACAAGCCCCTGCCGGCTGCATCACTCACCCAGGAGCACGTTATCAGCCTTCTAACCGTGCCTAGGTTCTCCTGCGAGGACCAGCAGCCCAACCAAAAGAGAGAAGGCAGTGAGCACGCCAGCGGGCGCAAGGTTCAAAGGTCAGCTGGGATGGGGGAGGGGGGATAGGTGAGCAAGTCTCCCCCTCCCGGGACAGCCAAGGATTCCAGGTGATGGGGGCGGGCCGATCCACAGCCAATGGGAGACTTCGATGGGCTTAGGATCAAGCCCCGTGCATGGACACAGCTGCAGGGCCACGGCCTCCCTGACCTTAACCCCTCTCCTTGCATCGGCTCTGCTGCTATGCAGCTGCCCCCTGCTTCTGCGGCACCTGGCAGCATCCAGCCTGGCGCAGGGAGGGAGGCGCGTGTGCGCGGAGGGAGGCTGTGCCCGCCGTGGGCAGCTGGAAGGAGGGCAGCCTCAAGGGGGCAGGCACGGGTCATGAACCCTCACTAGCCCCTGCACACCCAGGGCTGCCTCCTGCCTGCAACAGGCTGCAGCAGCTCCTGTGCCAGCCCGGAGCAGAGGGTGCCCCACTGGGGGAGTGGGGAGGGGAGGTGGAGACGATCCAGCGAGTGGGGGGGGAGGGAGGAGGTGGGGCTTTGGGGGAGGAGGTGGCCTGGGGCGGGGCATCAAGGGAAGAGATGGAGTGAGGGTGTGGCAGAGAGAAGGGGTGGGGCAGGGGCGGGGCCTCAGGGATCCAGTTACCAGCCATTCAAAAGGTAGCAGCCCCAGGCTGCTCGGCCTCGGCTCTTCCCCCTCCTCTGCCCCCTCCCCATCTGTCTCACGGCCTCGGCTTGTACGGCTGTCACAGCACCTCCCCCTGAACAGCCCGTCACACCACGCAGGGCGCTGGCGCTGGCTCGTGTCCCAGCTCGCACGGCCGCCCAGGGGCCAAACAGAAAGCTTCTGGATCCCCTGACCCATCCGCCTGCCGGGGCTGTAACTCCTAGGCCATCCTGCCACCTCAGTCTATACCCCGGAGCTGCCTGACAAGTCCTCCCGGCTCAGCCCATTCCGCCGCTCTGGGGCTTGCCCAGCAGGCTGGAGAGCAGGGAGAGGGCCAAGCAAACAGGCAGCACTAGCTGCTCCTAGCCCTCACTCACACCCACGGGCAGATTAAATTGTATTTGGCCCCTCTCAGCCCCATTTGTATCTCTTCCCCCCCACCCCCACCCCCTTCTTTCATCCCTCCCCCAGTCTGTCCCCTCTTAGAGTCACAGAATCCCAGAGCTGGCAGTAATCTCAGGGGTCACCAAGTCCAGCCCCCTGCCTAAAGCACCCAGAACCACCCAACACATCCTGCCCGAGGCCCCACACACGCTGGGGCAGGCTGGAGAGCCCATGGCCATGTCCTGACACCTCCGCAGCGTGGGACTGAGCCTGGGAGCAGATCCACTGGGGGCTTCCACCCCCCACGGGTCCACAGGAACCGGAGCCGTGCCAAGGGCTTTGGAAAGAAGCCCCACTCCCTCCCCCCCTGCCAGCTGCTCAGCACAAAGCACTCAATGGGGGGCAGTGGGGTTGCTCGATCACCTCCAGTAGCTGGATCTGCCGCTGCGCCTCCGCCAGCTCCTGCTCCACCGTGTTGAGGGAGCGGTCCAGCCGGCCCTTCGCCGCCGACAGCCGCACCGAGTCCTCGTGCGTCTTCAGCTTCTCGCGCTCCACCTGCCACGCGCAAGCGCGGGGGTCAGGCCTCGCTGGGGGTGGCTGCGTGCCACGCTACGCTCTGGTCCGTGGGACCCAGGCGGGTGGACGCGGCGGTCCCATGCCCGTGCTTGGGCATCCACGCGGCATCGTTCACCTCGGGTTTCACTGGCTGGGCCCACGGGGCCACACGGCACTGCGCAAACCTGGAGTCGGGGCGGCCACTTGAGCCACATCCACACTGCCAAGCTGTGGGACTCGGGCTTGGAGCCGCTCTCCAGAGCCGGGTCCTGAACACTCGCTGAGCCGGGCGTGGACACAAAGGGGGTGGGGGCTCAAACCTGAGTCAGAGCGCACGGTGCCCACACCCCTCGTGGTCACAGGGGCTGCGTGGAGGTGACGTGGTCCCAAGCCCCACCCCACACACTGGGACCAGGCTCCTGCTGCTCAGGCCCCGCTCGTGCTAATTAGAAGCATAGAGCTGGAAGAGACCTCAGGAGTCATCCAGTCCAGCCCCCTGCCCAAGGCAGGACCAACCCAACTCAATCAACCCAGCCAGGGCTGTGTCAAGCCAGGACTTAAACATCTCTAGGGATGGAGATTCCACCCCTCCCTCGGGAACCCAGCCCAGGGCCTCCCCACCTGCCTAGTGGAAGAGTTTTTCCTAACGTCCCCGCTGCAACTTGAGCCCATCGCTCCTTGTTCTGCCACCACTGAGAACAGCCTCTCTCCAGCCTCTCTGGAACCCCCTTCAGGGAGTTGCAGGCTGCTCTCAAATCCCCCCTCACTCGTCTCTTCTGCAGACTAAACAAACCCAAATCCCTCAGCCTCTCCTCATAGATCATGTGTTCCAGCCCCCTAAGCATTTTGGTCGCCCTCCGCTGGACCCTCTCCAATGCGTCCACGTCCTTTTTATAATGGGGGGCCCAGAATTTCTCGTTTGTATTCCAGGCCAGAAGCTGCTACCAGTGGGGCACGAGGGGCGGTGGGAGGCTGACTAATGAAGACTGAATGTTGGCCTGGTCCTCGTGGTTTACTTCAACGGGCTCGGGCAAGCCCTCAGCCCCGCCCCTTCCGATGAGGCCCCGCCCGCCAGGGGAACCAAGCCGCCTCTCCACGCACCCCCACCATGGAGAGGCAGGGCAGCAAGCCATGCATCCCACCACCACCACGGGGAGGAGAGGGCGGGCAGCACGTGTCCCCCAGCCCTATGGTAGGCGTCCTGGGAGCGGCGTATGGGTGGGGCCAAGCTGGCGGTTTGTTCCCCCACCTAGCGGACCCCTGCCCACGTCAGTGGGGGCTGTGAGGAAACCCACAGGAAGAACAACGAGGAGTCCGGGGGCGTCTCAGAGACGGGCAGATTTATCTGGACATAAGCGTTCGTGGGCGAAACCCACCTCGTCGGATGCACCGAATAAACCCGCCGGGCTTTCAGGGCCCCAGGACTCCGCGTTGCTTTTGCGGACAGACTAACAGGGCTCCCCTTCTGAGCCTTGCCGCCCAGGAAGGAAACAGGACAGCCCCGGCCCCTGCACCCATGGGAGGGCCGGGGGAAGAGAGCCACCCCGCACAGGCTGGGGAGTTAACCCCCCTCGTGAAACGCTTTGCTCCCACTGGGTCTGTAAGCAGGAGGCCCGCTCACCGTAGCCACAGGCAGGGCTGCCAAACCGCACCAGACTGGATGGGCAAGCCCGGTCCAAGAGCAGGAGAACGGCTGGATTCCCCCAGCGGGGAGGGAACAGGCCCATACACGAGGGGAGCACCCAGAGACCGCAAAGGAAACGGGCGCCGCCCCCTGCGCCCACGACACGCAGCACCTTCCACCACGGACTGGATGGGCATTTCAGGCAGGGCCCTAGGATTTCAGGCAAGCGCCCTCCCGCCCGGCTGTCACAGCTGCCAGGCAACCAAGCTGAGCCCCCAAGCTGAAACGGGATTCAAACCTGGGGCCAGAGCAGGAGCCTGGGGGATTTTGCAGCCCCGGCTAGTCAGCCCCAGAGCAGGCCAGCAGGGAAGATGGCACAGAGCGGGCGGCTTCCCGCAACCCTCTCCCCACGGCTAACCCCGGCGCCGGTTCTTGGAGGGACGCCGGCTAAGCAGGCTACAGATTCCAGCTCCGGGCGGGGGGAGCACAAGCCCCGTCCCCGGCGCCCGCAGCTCACCTTGTCGAGGGTCTTCTTGAGGGCCACGTTGTCCTTCTCCAGCCGCAGGGAGGAGCGCTCCGCCTCCCGCTTCTCGCTCTCCAGCTGGGCCAGCGCCCGCTGCAAGCTGCCCAGCCGCTCCTGCAGCAGGCGCTTGTCGTCCTGCAGCTTCTGCAGGCTCCGCAGGGCCGCGCCCTCGCTCTCCTGGCACTGCCGCAGCAGCTGGGCAGGAGGGGGGGAGAGCCGAGGTGGAGCGCAGCATCCCGGGGCAGGGGAGATCGCCACCGTGCGCCGGATTGGCCCGGCGGCCTAGTGGTTAGTGAGCAGTACTTCCGGGGGGGGGAGGCCTGCACCGGGGCCTCTTGCTCTGTGGTGGGTGAAGGCAGCAGGAGGAGGTAGGGGGCAGCGATCCTGCCAGCACCCTGGCTTGCCCCATGGAAGGGCTGATGAGACACCCTGGGGAGCATATTCCCTCCCGGTCTGAACTCCCGGAAGGCAGGAGGCCGCCAGCAGAAGAGGCCGGGGGGGACTTTGCACAACAGAGGAGCTGGGCGGGGTGGGGGGAGGCGGGGGCAGGAACGGCCCCAGCAGGGAGGGAAGGTGGCTGCTTCAGTGCCCTGGCGGGGCAGGCAGAGGTCACCAACCCATAGGGAGCCCTGTGTTCTACTGCTCCGTGGGGACCTCTGCTGCCTCCTCCCCCGAGGGCGGCTCGGTAGCGGGGGGTCACCGCCCCAGCATGGGGGACGCATGGCACAGAACGCCCTGGGGAAACCCGTCCCCCTGCGCAGTCGGTGTGCCGGTGGGGGTGATGCTCTTTGCCGGGTCATTCCCCGATGCCGGCGTGCGCCCTGGGGGATGGCAGACACAAGGCCAGGGACCGTCAGCGTAGGGGGTCCCCATGGCGAGCCAGCCGCAACCCCACGGCAGTCAGCTCCCTCCCTCCCCCGCCCGCCGCGCCCAGCTGGCACGACAGTCGTCCCCGGTGCCGCGTCCTCACCTCCTGCTGCTGCCGGACCTGCCCTGCCAGCTCTTCCCGCTCCAGCTCCAGCTCCGCCTGCGCCGTCTTCAGCCCCTGGAGCCGGTCGGCCAGCACGCCGTTCTGCTTCTTGGCTTCGGAGGCCGCCTGGCGGGCCGCGTCCAGCCGCTCCTGGGCCGGGAGAGGACAGGGGCCGGGTTGCACATCACGGAGCCTGCCCAAGCTCCTGCTCGGATTGAGTAACCGGCACTAGCAGGACGGAGCCGCCGCCTCGCAGCACGGCGCACGGGGAGGGGACCCGGCCCCGGGGTGGTTTGCAGGGGGGTCTGCATGGGGAGGTGTCTCCAGTCGGGCTCAGTACCAGCAGTTCCTCCCCCACCGCTGCCGCTGTCCTTCCATCCCGCTGGAAAGCTCTGCCCATAGCCCCTCTGCCACACACACCCTGCCCGCACCCAGGCGACGCCCACCTGCAGCACGCGGCGGTCGTGCTCGCTGGCCATCAGCGCCTTCTGCAGCTGCAGCACCTTCTCCTGGGTGGTGCCGGCGCTGGCGTTGATCTCCGACAGAGACAGGCACAGGCCCTGCACCTTGTCCTTCAGCGCGCTCTCGCCTTCCTCGGCCTTGGCCAGGGTCAGGTGCAGACGCTCCACAGACAGCTGCAGGGCACTGGCCTTCGTCTCGCTGTCGGCGACCTGCGTGGGATCGGTGCAGTCCGGCCGTGAGCCAGTGCCACGGCCGCATCTCCCGAGTTCCTATCCAATGGCCACCCCGGTGCTGCGGTCAGAGCCCGGCCCTTCATGGCGGGGCCACAGTGGGCAGCTGGAGCGGGGCCAGCCCCACAGGCGTTACACAAACCGCTCTGCCCTTAAGGATCCTAACACTGCAATACATTGTTTAGGCTGGACATTAGGAAAAAGTTCCTAACTGTCAGGGTGGTCAAACACTGGAATAAATTGCCCAGAGAGGTTGTGGAATCCCCGTCTCTGGAGATATTTAAGAGCAGGTTGGATAAATGTCTAGCAGGGATTGTCTAGTCAGTATTTGGTCCTGCCATGAGGGCAGGGGACTGGACTCGATGAACCTCTCGAGGTCCCTTCCAGTCCTAGTGTTCTGTGACTCTATGATTCGATCCTTCAAAGTGGTGCAGCCTGTGCAGCTGGCTAACCCGAAATATCCACAGAAACAAGGAGACTGTATCCTGCGGCACCTTAGAAACGATCAGATCGATTGGGGCATAAGGGGGCGGGGGTCCAACCCACTTCATCAGATGAACTGGAGTGGAGTTCACAGGGGCAGGGGGATAAATAAGGTCAACAAGAGAAAGAGGGTACTTGGGTCAATGAGACTAATCAAGTCGGGGGAAGTGGCTCATTCGCAGCATTTGGTATGGAGCTGAGACTGTCAAAGGAGGGGAAATTGCCTCTGTACCACGTTAACCAGTTCAGATCCTTATTCAGTCCCAAGCTGATAGTGCTGAATTTGCAAATGAACTCCAGTCCGGCTGTCCCCTTTGTCACTGGGGTTTGAAGTTCTTTTGTAGAAGGATGGCTACTTTCAACTCCATCCCTGAGTGTCCAGGGAGGTTAGAGTGCCCCCTACAGGTTTGTGTGCGTTGCCTTTCCTGACGTCTGACTTGTGCCCATTTATCCTTTAGCGCTGGGACTGTCCGGTTTGGCCCATATCCACGGCAGAGGGGCATTGCTGGCACTTAAAACTTAAATACCCACCCGGGGATGTGAAGAAACAGACTGACAGAGATGGAGGGTACTCAGAAGTCACCTACTTAAGGAAAACAACAGAATAGCTACAGCCCCAGCTACAACCCCACCAGTGCATCATCAACAATCTATAACCTAGCCTGGAAAACAATCCTTCACAGGCGTTGGGAGACAGGCCAGCCCTCGCCTACAGCCAGCCCCCCAGCATGAAGCAAATACTCACCAACAGCCACACGCCACAGAAACACTTACCCAGAAACCTATCCCTGCATTAAAACCTGCTGCAAACTCTGTCCACAAATCTACACATGCAACAGCATCACAAGACCTAACCACATAAGCCGCATCATCGGGGCTCATCCTCCTGCATATCCACTACCATGATCTATGCCAGCAATGCCCCTCTGCCGTGGATACGGGCCAAACCAGACAGCCCCTGCGCCAGAGGATAAATGGACACAAGTCAGACGTCAGGAAAGGCAACACACACAAACCTGCAGGGGACACTCTAAGGGTATGTCTATACTAGCTCGTTAGTTCGAGCTAGGTAGGCAAATGAGGCCAACTTCATTAGGATCTCTTAATTCGAACTACCTATTCCGTGCCGCGTGTAGCCACAGGCACGGAGTTCGGACTAAGGGGGATTTAAAAATGGCGGTGCCCAGGAACATGCAAATGAAGCCCGGGATATTTAAATCCCAGGCTTCATTTGCAACTCCAGTTGCCCTCATTTGCCTACCTAGCTCGAACTAATGAGCTAGTATAGACCTACCCTAACCTCCCTGAACACTCAGGGATGGAGTTGAAAGTAGCCATCCTTCTACAAAAGAACTTCAAACCCCAGTGACAAAGGGGACAGCCGGACTGGAGTTCATTTGCAAATTCAACACTATCAGCTTGGGACTGAATAAGGATCTGAACTGGTTAACGTGGTACAGAGGCAATTCCCCTCCTTCGACAGTCTCAGCTCCATACCAAATGCTGCGAATGAGCCACTTCCCGCGACTTGATTAGTCTCATTGACCCAAGTACCCTCTTTCTCTTGTTGACCTTATATATACCTCTGCCCCTGTGAACTCCACTCCAATTCATCTGATGAAGTGGGTTTGACCCCCGACACCTTATGCCCCAATCGATCTGTTAGTCTCTAGGATGCCAGAGGACTCGTTGTTTCTGCCGATACAGACTAGCCCACCTACCACCTCTGAGACTGTAATAGATGGTGTGTTAGGCCACGCCCCCTAGCTGGAAGGCCACACCCACCTGGGCTGCTAGGTGACCTCAGGGAAATTAACTCCACACCCCAGCACACAGGTCGGAAGAGGCTGCCCTCACAGTGACGACCGTGATCGCTCACACACACCACCTAGATAGTGACCCCCGGGCTACATAATCCCAGCTCACCAGGCACAAGGCTCCCTCCTCCCCACCCCCGCAGTGGGGCCGGCCAAGCTGGCCCAAAGCGCCACGCGAAGACAGGCAGGCGCACCGCCCGAGTGCCGCGCAGCCCCACTGTGCTGGGGGCGGGCAGCCCACCAGCCTCACGCCTGTTACAGCCTCTTCCCCTCTCCCAGCTGCGGCACCGAGCCCCAGGAGAGGGCAGAGCCGGGGCCTCGCTCTGCCAGGGGCAGCGGCACTACCTGTCTCTGCAGCTTGTCGACACGGTCCTGCAGCACCTGGATCTCCAGCTCCCGGTCGCTCAGCACCAGCTTCACCCGCTGCAGCTCCCCCTCCAGCGAGCGCCGCAGCAGCTCCAGCTTGGTGCAGCGGCTCTCCGCGGCGTCCAGGATCTCCTTCAGGCGCCGCTTGTCGGCCTCTAGCTTGGCCTCGTTGGCTTTCATCTTGCCGATCTTCTCCTGGGGAGAGCCGCCACGCGTCACCAGCCGCCTCCCTCTGCCCGGCCAAGGGCTCGGGGATCATGGGGCTCTGGGGCCTTCCCGGCTACGCTCCAGGCTCTGCACCCTGCTGACGTCCTGAAGCAATGACCCCGCCAAGCCCCCTCCACAGCTCCGCCTGCAGCACCCGTGTGAGTCCCCTGCACAGCCCCACCGAGGCCCCCCAGTCCCACCCAGCAGCCCCCCCAGAGCCCTGCACCGACACAAACTCTGTATGTGCATCAGCCAGGGAGAGCTGCAGATCTCCGCATGCACATCCCCAGGTGCCAATACCCCCGGACATAAAGCAGGTATCTGCGGGTAGGAGCAGGTATCCGAGGGTAGGCAGGGCTGCCCCCCCCATTCCAACCTTAGATCCCCCTGCAACTGTACCCCATGCTCAGTGCCCCACCCCCTTTCTCCAGCACTTAGTCCCACCTTCCAGCACTGCTGGTGCCCCTGGTCCCCCCCCCCCCCCGATGCAAAGCCCCGATCCCTTCTCCCACTGTGACTCTGCCCAGGCGCCTTGGCAGGGGCGCAGCTCCCATGTCTCCTCCTGCAGAGACCACGCAGCCCAGAGCAAGCCCAGCTGGGTGCCAGGCCACCTCCGGGGCCCGCGTCTTCACTCCCATCCCCGGCGTGGAGGGGGCTGGTTGCAGCACGGCGGGCATTCGGCCCAGCTCCAGCGGCTCACCAGAAGCTGGACCTTTCTGGAAATGGCTGGCTTGGCTCAGAGCCTGCTGGACGCTTGGCCAGAGTCTGTGGGCGCCCAGATCTGCCACGGCGGGTTCCCCTGCTATCGTGGGGGGGGAGCATGTGCTAGGACCCTGGGGAGAGGAGGGGGCTGGCAGCCACGGCTCTGGCAGGTCAGTTCTTGGCACTGCAGGTGCCAGCAGGAATCTGCAAGGAGTGGCCAGGGCTCAGCGCTGTCCTGTCAGCCTGGGAGACGCCGCACCCCTCAGGCCAAAGGGCTACCCAGAGATGGGGGGAGTGGATTTAATCTTCCCTAGGGTCACCTCATGGCTGTCCCAAGGGGGCGTGGCCTTCCAGCTCAGGGGCGTGGCCTTCCAGCTCAGGGGCGTGGCCTCTCCGCTCAGGGGCGTGGCCTCTCCGCTCAGGGGCGTGGCCTAGCATACCAGTGTCCTCGGGGCAAGGACGCTGCCTTTGAGCTTTGTACAGCACCTGGCCCAAGGGGGCCCCAGTCTGGCCTGAGGTGCCAAGGTGCTGCTGCCACACACAACAAAGAGCAATAGCCAGCCCCGACCCGGGGAGACCTCTGCTCCGCCAGGGGCCCCGAGGGGGAAGCGAGGCAGCTGTCCCCAGCAGAGCAGCCACCGTGCGCGTTACCCACCGACCCCCCCGGGCTCCTCCCCAGAGTCAGCTCCGAGGTCCCGGGGGCTGGAAAATCACAGCCACCCTCTTGGCAAGAAGAGGAGAGGGGAATTACCCTTGGGGTCCGGGAGAGAGGCGGTGAGGCAGGGGCTAATCCCATGGGGTTATACAGGGGGGCGAGCACACAAGCCAGGATTCAGCGTACCCCGGAGCAGGCCGCCCTGCATGCTGGGTGCTGTAGCCTGTCCAGGCCGCACGTCCAGCAGAGCCAGGGGCTGGCTCAGGGACAGGCGCAGGCTGGAGGGGCCGAGCCGAGGGTCGCTGCCATCCAGGACAGCTATCCAGGGAGAGGGCTCGAGATGGGTCTAATCAACCCCCCTCGCCGACCCGGGAGGAAACGCGCCGAAGAAATGAACGCACAAAGCGGGCTATGGGGCAGAATCCCTCTCGCCCTGGGCCTGCCCTGCCCTAGGCAGCGAGATTCGGTGGCACCTATTGGCCTGGCCTTTGCCCCCTCCCCTTTGAGCCCCAGCCCTAGGCTGGAAAGAATTTTTCTCCTCCTAGGAGGCAAAGGTGCAGCACGTTCCCCCTGCGCTTTGCCTCCTGCTTTGCAAGGGAGTGCCGGGAGAGCGGCAGGGACTAGCTCCCACCCCGCCCTGAGCTTGGGCCCTGGCCTGGGGTTCGCAGCGCACCGAGGAATGCCGCCCGGCCGCAGGGACCCCGGCAAGACGTCCCCTCCCCTCCCCTCCCCAGACCGCGGGGAAGCTGCATGCTCAGCAGAACGCGTTCTTTGGCCTCCGGCCGAGCCGACAGACCCCGGCCCTGCCAGACTGGCAGCCTCCCAGCTTTGTTCCCTAATCCAGAGGCATGGCCGGCCTCCAAGCCCGGCAGACATAACACACACACCGCCCAGACGCAGGGCACCCCCGGGGGCCGTGAGCTCCGAGTTCCACCAGGCCACGAGCCCTGCGCGCTGCCAAGAGCCAGCCTCGCACGGCACAGCAAGGGTGCCCGCCCACCACAGGCAGAGCCCCCCTCTGGCCCATGGCTCTAGCCCCAGTGCCAGCCGAGGGGCAGGGAGTGAGCGGGGGAGGCCCACCCTTGTGCCTACCTGCTGCCCAGAAAATCTGACACTGGGCTGCCCCGCTTTCCCAGCCTCTCCCAAGAGGCCTGTCATGAGCATCGGGCCCCACAGCCTGTCAGATCAGGGGCAAGCGGCTTTGTCTAGGGAATGGGGAACTGGACTGGGACTCAAAGAACTTGGGGCTGCTGCCAGCTCTGCCACTAGTCTGCCAGGCGGCCTTGGTCAAGTCACTTCCCCTCTCTCCCTGTGTCTGTCCGGTCTGCTCAGCCTGTAAGTGGTTTGGGTCAAGGGCCGTCTCTCAGTGTGTGTGTGTGTGTGTGTGTGTCCACGTGCGCATGCACACACACCTGGGTCTGTGTGTGTGTGCACGTGCATCCCTGTGCCTGTGTGCATGCATATGTGCTTGTATGTGTGTGTCCCTGTGTGAGTGCGTGATGTGTCTGTGTGATACACGCACACACAACCCACGGTGCAATGGGTGGCTGCTACTGTATGGCAAACCAGGGGGCAGGAAGGCAGATCCTGGCCACATCAGCATGCAAAGGGAAGCCACTTCCGAGTGGATCGGGCCCTCGATCTCACACAAGCCTCGCAGAGATGGTGGCGTCCCAGCTCTGCCTGGTCTAAGCCCTGCTCTGCACACCAGAGCTGCATCGACCCAATCTCATCCACGGCCACAGCACAGCCCGGCTCCGGCCCATGGACGGGCCCCACCACACCGCCATCAGAACGCCACCTCCAGGAGAGGGGCAGGGTGTGTGCTGGGGTGGCACGCCAAGGATTTGAAATGTGGGCAAGGGCCACACGCTTCCAGGATATTAGTAGAAGGGCTGCAGAGTCTGGGGGTGCACAAGGAAGCTCCGGGGAAGGGATCTGGATGCAGGAGGGGGTGAAGGGTCCAGGAGGGGGTCTGGGTGAAGGAGAGGATTCTGACCTGGACGAGGGGGGTAGGAGTGGGTGCAGGATCTGGGAGGGGGTTGTGACCTGGGACAGGGGACTGAGGTTCATGAGGGGGTGCAGGGGGGTTGAGTTGTGACCTGGGCCAGGAGGGGGCTGCAGAGGCTGGGAGGAGGTGCAGGGGGTTTGCGTTGTGACCTGGGCTGGGGGGGCAGAGGGCTGGGGGGGTGCAGGGGGGTTGAGTTGTGACCTAGGCCAGGAGGTTGGGGTACAGAGGCTGGGAGGAGGTGCAGGGGGTTTGCGTTGTGACCTGGGGCAGGAGGGGGGTGCAGAGGCTGGGAGGAGGTGCAGGGGGTTTGCGTTGTGACCTGGGCTGGGGGGGCAGAGGGCTGGGGGGGTGCAGGGGGTTGAGTTGTGACCTGGGGCAGGAGGGGGGTGCAGAGGCTGGGAGGAGGTGCAGGGGGTTTGCGTTGTGACCTGGGCTGGGGGGGCAGAGGGCTGGGGGGTGCAGGGGGGTTGAGTTGTGACCTGGGGCAGGAGGGGGGTACAGAGGCTGGGAGGAGGTGCAGGGGGTTTGCGTTGTGACCTGGGCTGGGGGGGCAGAGGGCTGGGGGGGTGCAGGGGGTTGAGTTGTGACCTGGGGCAGGAGGGGGGTGCAGAGGCTGGGAGGAGGTGCAGGGGGTTTGCGTTGTGACCTGGGCTGGGGGGGCAGAGGGCTGGGGGGTGCAGGGGGGTTGAGTTGTGACCTGGGGCAGGAGGGGGGTGCAGAGGCTGGGAGGAGGTGCAGGGGGTTTGCGTTGTGACCTGGGCCAGGAGGGGGGGGCAGAGGGCTGGGGGGTGCTAGATGCGGGTTGCGGTCAGGAGGTGGTTTCCTGGGTAGCCCCTGGCCAACAGCCCAGCAGATCCTCGGGCTGGCTCCCTGCCGGCCGCCCAGAGTGGCTGGCTGTAGGGGCCACGTGCATCTCTCCGTGCCCTTGAGGGGCCAGGCCTTCTGTGTCCTGCCTGGACCACAAGCGTGGCCCATTGGCTGGAAGCGGCAGCTCCCATTGGCCGGAAGCGGCAGCTCCCATTGGCCGGAAGCCGAGATGGTGCTGGGGGCAGGGGCATCCAGGGAGCACGGGGCCCTGCAGCTGGCTGCTTTGAGCAGCGGGTGGGGGCGCGGCAGGCAGGGAGCAGTGGTGGGCCAGATCCGGCAGTTTGGTGGGCCTGATCCGCCCACAGGCCTGATTTGCCCACCCTGAGTTAGGGCCAGGCAGTGTCTGGGCAGCCGGAGTTCCTTACGTCCCCGGTCGCCCATCTTGTCAATTTCATGGCTCCGGCCCAGCTGCTGGCTCCCCAGCCAGATTGCTGCCCCCGCTCCCCTCCAAGCCAGGCTGCCACCAGCCTCCCCACCCCCCTGGCCTGCCATCCCGCAGTGTCCATGCTCCTGGGGACCGAGCTTCTCCTCCAGCTCTTAGCTCCCTGCCAGGAATTGGGCAGTCGACCAGGCGGCTTCCATCCACTCCCAGCTGCTGAGACGACCCAGGGGCAGGTGGGTTCCTGGTGGGGAGGTGCGTGGGCTCCCTGCACGGCCCCGCTTCACCCGGGAGACGTGCTCCTGGGGAGGAGGCACACCACAGACCCAAGGGGAGGAGGGCAGCCATCAGCCGTCCCAGGAATGGCGTAGGCTGTCTTAAGACCGCCGCGCAAGGTGCCCTACGTCGCCCAGCCCCCGGATGAGTGCAGGGCCCAATATCCTCGCTGCACTGGTCCGCGGCGCGGAGAGCAGCAGCCGGAGGTGAGGGGCTGGCTGGCCTTACAATGATCCGGAGAGACCTGGGACGTCATATTGCGCCGGCTTTCGGAAAACACGCGTGTGCTCTGACTGACGCGAGAGAGGCTTTGTGCGAGGCGGCGCCTGTCACCGACCACTGGGACTGACTCTCTTCAGCCCGTTTGCCTGCCTGCGTCCTTTTTAGGAACTTATTTAGGGAGTGACTTAGAGATCTGTGATTCCCTATGTGCTACTCTGCGTCACACACCTGGCGCTGACTCTTCAAGGCCCGCAATGGCAAAGCAAACAGACGGGGCCGTCCTGCAGACATGCCGAACGGCTACTGACTCATGGAGGCAGGGGGGCTGCAGTCAGGTGATCTGGAACCCATCTTGAATTCTACCAGATTTATTTGGGCATAAACGGTTGGACTCCTCGGCTCTGCAGATGCCGACTAACATGACGACCCCCCGTCACGCGTCTTAACTCTACTTTTCCACAAGAGAGTGGTGGGAATCAAACAAAGGTTTTCTGCCTTATGGAAACTCTACAGAAGGCCGGGGGAGGGAACAATAATTGTCTATAGCTGGTTTTACCATGGTCTCTGCACCCCAAAGAGATACTTGGTAACACTTGCAAACCAGGGGACTGTAGCTAAGGGTACGTCTACACGGCACCGCTATTTCGAAATAAGCTAGTCCGGAACAGTTATTCCAAAATAGCTTATTTCAAAATAGCCCGTCTACATGGCAGGGAAGCCTCAAAATGAGTCCGAGGCAGGCTCCCCTAATGTAGACGTGCTATCTCGATGTAGAGCCCCAGGAGGCAATGGGGAGGAATAATTTAGAATGCTCCTGGGGAGGGGCTATTTCAAAATAGCAGCAGTGGAGGTCTACACACGCCTTGTGTTGAAATAGCCAGTGCTTTTTGTTGTGATGGTACTGCCCAGAAGGGGGTTTTCCAGCCCACGGAAAAGGAATGGGATTTTCCCCGCACGTACCGGCACCTGTTTTCCTGGAGCGGCTCAGCTCCTGATGGAAGCCTGCTCGGGACATGCGGATTTTTTTTCTGGCTCCCAGCGCGGTGCTGAGGCTCTTAAAGGAGCCGTGACCGCATTTCGGCCCCCAGTGCGTTTTTTTTCTTTTTTTGCTCAACAAGTTTGCCCCAGAGTATCGGCACCTTTTTTCTTACAAAAAAAGCACTGGAAATAGCTATTTCGGAAGAGGCCTTCTTCCTCGTAGAATGAGGTTTACGGATTTTGGAATACGCCGCCTGTTATTTTGAAATTATTTCGAAATAATGGAATGGCTGTGTAGACGCTCGCATTGTTATTTCGAAGTAACGCTAGTTATCTCAAAATAACCGTGCAGTGTAGACGCACCCAGAGTGTGTGCACTGGGGTGGGGTGGGGTGGGGGGGTGAATTGCTGGACCCCAGTCAGAAAAGACACCCCTGGCCTGTGAAGGACTTTACCTGAAATAAAGTCTAGGGTGATAACTTATTATTTGTAACCTGATGTGTAGTGACTCCGGCTTGGTGCTGTGTCTTATTTTCTTAGTAACCTGCTTTGAATCTGCGGCCACCTTTTCTTAGTGAAGAGAATTATTTCTGGTTTATAACATTACCCGACTTCTGTCATTTCTACCGGGGGGCTGAGAGGCTGTGTGGACCTTCCGGCACCAGAGAGGAAGGAGGCAAACCTCAGGTAACTTTGGGATTGTACCCCATGGAGGGCGTGACTATCTGGGCTACGTCCTCCCAGAGCTGTTCTCAGTGTCTGTACCTGCGGTGCAGCGTGGCCTGGCTTGTGGGTTTGGCTAGAAGAGACTGGAGAGTCTGACTTCGGCAAGACCAGGGAAAAGCGAGCCCAGGTTGACCGAGAAGGGGGATTCATTATGCATCTTAGTTGGCATCCAAGGGGGTGTCTAAACTACACATCTCCGTCGATGGAGCCATGTAGATGAGGCTGATCGGCAGAGGGAAATGAAGCCGCTATTTAAATAATCGCGGCTTCATTTAAATGTAAATGGCTGCCGCGCTCTGCCGACCAGCTGATGATCAGCTGTTTGTCGGCAGATTGGGGCAGTCTGGACGCACCGCGGTCGACAAGGAAGCCTTTGTCGACGGCGCAGGTTTGCCTTGTGAAACTAGGTTCACCTGCGCCATCGACAAAGGCTTCCTTGTCGACCGCAGTGCGTCCAGATTGCCCTGATCTGCCGACAAACAGCTGATCATCAGCTGGTCGGCAGAGCGCGGCAGCCATTTACATTTAAATGAAGCCGCGATTATTTAAATCGCGGCTTCATTTCCCTCTGCCGATCAGCCTCATCTACATGGCTCCATCGACGGAGACGTGTAGTTTAGACACACCCCCAGGGGCCTGATCCATCACAATACCAACCCCCAGCAGGCAAGAGGGGTGCTGGGCAGGTGCAGTGCAGCTCGGGGGTCCAGGTGGACCATCCCTCAGCCAAACCACTCCATGAGCGGAACCCTACGTCGGACCTGTGACCTCCCCTGCCTGCCCGGTTATTTCTTAGCCTTCGCCCGTATTTCGTTGAGTCCCAGGACCAGTGGCTCCTGGAATTTCAATAAGGCTACAAGCGGCCCTCACCTCCAGCTTTTGGGGCCTTTTCTCCCAACCCCCCTTGTGGAGAGTCTGTCTCCTAGAGCTGCTCCCAGCGGCATCCCTTGGAGGGTGTCCCACACAGGAGCGGCAGGCACGGGGTTAGCCCTGGCTGCACACCGGGTGTTCTCCACCGGCCAGAAGCCTCCTTGCCCAGGGTGAGCGCCGGTGGGTCTCTGACCACCCACCCCAGGGGTAGGGCTCAGGCCTGTGTTCAGTGCCCATTGCAGCTAGAAGAGAGGGCCGGCCTGTGGCTTCCTGAGGGGAGAAACCAGAGCAGCCTGTACCAAAGGGAGATCCTACCCCTACCTCTCACTGTAACCCCCAGAATGCCCCCTCCCCCACCAATGAGAGCACCCAGGGATCATGCCAACCTGTCTCCCAGCCCAGTGCAAAATGCCTTGTTCCCCCATAACCTCACTGGCCAGCTCTTTACATATTTGCCTTCAGGTTCCGCACCAACCCCGGATCCGTCAGAAACTGCCCCCACCCCCCGCGCCAGGCCCTGCCTCTGGCCCCGGTACCTGGGTGACCCGCCGGTCGCCGTCGGCCGACTGGAGGCTCCGCTCCAGCCCCGCGACCTTGTCCATCAGGGTCTTGCGCTCCCGCTCGCTGCGCCGAAGGGTCTCCTCCTGCAGCAGGAGGGCGGTCTGGGCACTGCTCAGCTTCCCGTCGGCACTGCGCCTCCCTGGGCAGAGAACGCGGGCGCCAAGCGAGTGAGGGGCCCGGGGCACTCGGCACCAGAAGCCAGCCCCGGTAAGGCCTCGGAGGAACCCAAAACCCGGTGACCATGGGGCAGGGCCATTTGCTGGTTAGCGCAGGGGGCATGTGAGTCAGGGCACCTGGGTTCTAATCCGGCCTTTGACACTGGTCCCGGGCTCCATGCGGTGCTGCCCCTTTGAAATGCTGCAGCGGCGTTTCAAAGGGGAAGTGCCGCCCTACTGACTAATCGAATAGTCGATGCAAAAATGCATCAACTATTCGATTAGTCAATTACACGATATTTAACATCCTTAGTGCAGACACTGCGTGCTGCACCAGACCCAGGCTTGGGCCTACCAGCTGCGTAGAACCCCTGCATCGCAGCCTAGCCTGCTGGGATCAGAGCATTAAAGCTCCGAGTTTACAAGCAAAACTATGAGGCATGGTATGCAAATTACTACATTGAGGCAGTGGAAATAGGGTCTGCTCCAGTCCCGGCTTGGGACTTAGAAAAGTGGGAACCCTCACTCTGCCATTGGCCTGGGGCCATTTCCCTGCTGCGTGCCTCAGTTTCCCCCTCTTGAACATGGGGCAATTAAGGCTAACCTAGGGTACGAGGTCGGGAGGCAAACTGAAACTGTTCTCTGAGGACTTTGAAAAGGCCCTCGGCATGGGTCAAGCTTTGCTCAGAGAGTCCCCCAGATGCCACCATGCCCAGAGCCCCTCCCTGCCTCACCTTCCTCGCTTTCAGCCACCAGCTTCTGCAGCTGCTGCACTCGGGTGCTGGCACTGTCCCGCTCCGCCTCCAGCTCGGCCAGCTGGCGGGTCAGGCTGCTCAGCTGGGCCCGCAGGTCGCCCTGGGTTCGGAAGGGAGGAGGAGACAGGAGGGAGCGATCAGCTGTCGGGAGATGACCCGGCTGCCCACCCCAGGGGCAGAGCCACGTGGGCAGAAGCCAACCCCTTCCTCCCCACGTCGATGGTACCCGCTCTCGCTGCGTCTCCCGCAGCTCCTGCAGGAAGTCCCGGAGCGCCGTCCGCACCACGTCCGGGTCGATATCCGCCACCAGCTGCTCGCTGCGGCTGGGGGAGAGGGTGCGCTCTGGGGACAGAGGGCGTGAGCTGGGGCTGCGCTCAGGGCTGCGCACCTGCGGGGTGGGGCTGCCGCGCCCCTCTGGGGCGCTGTGCGTGTTGTCACCTGGGGGGAAATGGGCAGAGAGGAGAGACAGTGGGGCCTCGGCAAAGCAGGGGTTCTCCCGAGGGGAGCCGACTGGACCGAGGGCAAGTCATCAGGCAGGGAACACCTGGGAATCCAATTCTAAACCGGTCCGGCTGTGCCAGTCCCCAGTGCTTATCCCAAGAGAAGAGCGACACCTGCTGGCCAGGAGCAGAGCTGTAGCCTGGCCAGAACAGGCCCTTTCCGGGACAGCAGCTCACAAAGGGCCCCTCGCCCCACCCTGAACAGGCAGGGAAAAATTGGAGACCAAACTTGGGATGCAAAAAAAAAAAAAAAAAGAGGTCGCTGTGCCTTTAAATTGCCTTGCTCCTTGCACCCCCACCCTTGCAGACCCCACCAGACATGTTTTTGAGAAAAAAAAAGGCCAGTGCCTTTAAATTACCGCACTTCTCGCTCCCCCCGCCCTCGCCATCCGTCCAAGGAAAACAGAAAATACCACCCATTTTACATGTCCAGTATTCTCTGGGGTTTTTACTGGATGAAAGGCCAAAATACCAAACTGTCCAGGAGAAAACCAGACACCTGGCAAGTCTAGTCCCAGCCAAGCATTGAAGTCCGTGCAGTTCTACCCACCTGCAGACAGACCCTGCCACTGGGCATCACTGTGCAAACATCAGTGACATGCTCCCAGCTGCCCTTGGGAGGCAGGGGCCTCCCATCCCCATTGCAAAGATGAGAAAACTGCCAAGGGAAGTGACATGACCAAGGCCCCATGGCAGGGCAGTGGCACAGCTAGAAATAGGATTCCTGCCCCCAGATGCCCCTCCCACCCGGCGTGGCAAGGACGAAAACGAAGCCCTCGAGGTGTGGGAGGAGAGAAAGGGCCCTGCCCCAGGGCTCTCCTGGCCCCTTACCTTTGGGAGGGGAGAAGAATCTCTTGGGGGAGCTGCTCCGGCCCCTGATGGCGGGGCTGGGGGCCCGGCCCCCCCGGCTGATGCCCATGGTGCGCCTCAGGGCGGAATGCAGGCTCCCCAGCTTGAACTCCACGTCCCGCTTCAAGCCCTCGACGCGCGCCAGCTCGGCCTCCAGGCCGTGGGTGCGGCCCTCGGCGGCGCTCAGCCGGAGGCTCAGCTCCGCCGCCTCGGCCCGCGCGCTCTCCAGCTTGATCTCCAGGTTGCGGGCGTTGTCCAGCAGCTTCTTCTCGTTGCCGCGGGCCTCCTCCAGGCTGCCCCGCAGGTCCCTCTCCCGCACGTGGAACTCGCCCTCCTGCTCCGACAGCTTCCGCTGCAGGTTGTGGAGCTGGGGGGGCCGACAGGCACGCTGGGGAGGCCGAGCGCCCGGGCCCCCGCGAGGCCCAACGGCCTGGCCTGAAAGCCACGGCCTGGCCACTCCAGAGGCCGTGGGCCCCACGGCTACAGGCCCCGCCCACCGTTTTCTCATGCCGAGAGGAACAGGCATAAGAGCAGCAAGGAGGGAGCGTCTGATCTCTGGGTCTGCTCTGGCAGGCAGGAACTACCCACGAAGCTCTCCGGCCTGGTTACCCCGGGCACCATAACGGCCCCTTCTGGCCTTCACACCCACCGACGGCCTTCAAGAGGGCCACCTCTGCTCCGCACAAGCGGGCCATGTGGGCAGAGCCCAGCACAGCCAGCCCCTGCAGCGGGAGCTGAAGAGCAAGAGCTGGGGGGGGCGACAGGAGCAGCATGTGAGACCCCAGGAGTCCCGCACCCACCTCCTTCCTGGCGGACTCCCTGCTGGCTTCGCTCTCCACGATCTTCTGCCTGAGGCCGAGGGATTCCCGCCGGCTCTCCTCCTCCCGCTGCTCGTCCAGAGCCACCCGGGCCTGCAGCTCCGCCACCTCCTTGCTCTTCTTGGTGTTCTCGCTGTCCAGCATCTTGATCTGGGGGCACCAGAACAGGGCGGGGGAAGCACGTGCGGCTGCGCCCGCAGACGGGGCCGACACAGGGCAACACTGGCCCCCCGGCCGTTCCGGGTCCACGAGAACCGCAGCTCGCCCCAGGGCCGGGGCCCGAGACACCCCCCGCCCCTCCTGGCCTGCAGCATCGGGACCCCCTGCCTCGACCCTGCTACTCCAACTTTATGGCCTCCAGGAGAGCCACGCCCTCCTCCCAGGGAGACGTCAGCTGGGGCCCGGGGAGCTGGGTACGGCAGCTCTGAGGAGCCTCCAGACCCCTCGCTCAGAGCCCCGCCCCTGCGCCCCAGACAGGCAGTCTGGCAGGACAGGGGAGCATCCAGCTGCCCACGGCCACTCTGAGGAGGGGCCTGCAGGGCACGGCTCCTCTGGCCCGGCGGTGGGGGCGGTGGGGGGAGGTCAAGCGTCCAAATGCAGGGGCAGCAGCCCCCAGTGCGGGACACGGTGACACCCAGGGCCCCGCGTCAGGGAAAACAGACTCGGAGGAGCTGAGCTGGAGGGTCCCTGCCCTGCCCCCCTGGGGGCACAGAGGCCAGGCCCCAAGCACTCGGGGAGCCCCACGGCTCTTCCCAGCCACACGCCTGCCCGGGCCCCTGACCTGTCGCCTCAGCTCCTGCAGCTCCCTGCGGGCCTCCAGCCGCGAGCGCTCCACCTCCTGCAGGCTGCTCCGCAGCTCGGCGGCCTCCTTGCCCGCGGCTGCCCGCGCCTCCTCCAGGACGGACAGTTTCTGCTCCTTCTCCTCGTGGGCCCGCTTCAGGCTGGGGATGCAGGCGGCACAGCCGGTCAGATCCCGGCAGGACCCGGCGACGTAGCCCCGGTCCCCCGCCCACGGCCAGGCCCACGGACCCCACGGCCAGGGCCACGGACCCCACGGCCAGGGCCACGGACTCCACGGCCAGGCCCACGGACCCCACGGCCAGGGCCACGGACCCCACGGCCAGGGCCACGGACTCCACGGCCAGGCCCACGGACCCCACGGCCAGGCCCACGGACCCCACGGCCAGGGCCACGGACCCCACGGCCAGGCCCACGGACCCCACGGCCAGGGCCACGGACCCCACGGCCAGCCCCTCCCCCTCACCTGAGGCGGTCGCTCTCCACGCGCTTGACGGTGGCCCGCAGGTCCTGGTTGGACCTCTGCAGGGCCTCCTTCTCCTTGCTCTCGTCGCTCAGGCTGCGCCGCAGGTCCAGGATCTCCTTCCTCTGCGCCTCGTGGCCCTCCAGGCTCTCCCGCACCTTCCGGTGGGCCTCCATCACCTCCCGCCGGAGGCCGTCTCGGGCGTCTTCCACCATGCGCAGCTGGGTCTTCAGCTCCTCCGCCTGCGCGGAGCAGCCGCCGTCAGACCCGGCTGCCCGCTGCGCACGGGGACTGGGTGCTCTGCCGCGGGCCAGGCTGCCACGGTCCCCACGCGCCTCCCCGATAGCCTGCTCGGTAGAGGGAGGGGTAGCCCCCCCCCGCAGCGCAGCAGCCTCGCCCCGCTGCATAAGATCCCCGGGGGTCAGATCCAGATGTGAGGGGCCCAGCATAAGATCCCCGGGGGTCAGATCCAGATGTGAGGGGCCCAGCATAAGATCCCCGGGGGTCAGATCCAGATGTGAGGGGCCCAGCATAAGATCCCCGGGGGTCAGATCCAGATGTGAGGGGCCCAGCATAAGATCCCCGGGGGTCAGATCCAGATGTGAGGGGCCCAGCATAAGATCCCCGGGGGTCAGATCCAGATGTGAGGGGCCCAGCATAAGATCCCCGGGGGTCAGATCCAGATGTGAGGGGCCCAGCATAAGATCCCCGGGGGTCAGATCCAGATGTGAGGGGCCCAGCCGCACTGCATGCTGGGATTGGTCGTCTCTGGGCTGCACCTCCCTCTGCAGGCGCGTGCCCCGTTTTATGCCGGCTCACGGTGACCCCAGTGACCCTCTCCTGCCCCTGAAGCCCCTCCATCCCCCACCCCAAGCCTGTACTCACCTCGCGGACGGTGCTCTCCCGCTGCCTGGTCAGGTCCTTGGCCTGCTCCTGCAGCCCCCTGGCCTCCCGCTCGTGGGCCGCGACAGCTTCCTCCAGCTGAGCCCCCAGGCCCTTCAGCTCCGAGGTCAGGGCGTTGATGGTGCTCTGAGGGCACAGAACGGCCTGGCCCTTAGTGGCCTGCACCAGCTCTCCTCTCCTGGGGTCACCCAGCTGCCCTGGATCCGCTAGTCGGCAGTCGCCCGCGCCGGGCGCTGCGCAGGCCAGGCCGGGGGATCAGCTCTCTGCGGTGCAGGGGGGGGACAGGCGGGTTGGTACGGCCATCGCCCCGCTCCGAGCGTCCGGCTTCCCGCGCCACTGCGCAAAGGAGCCTGCGTAACACTGGCCATCCGCACGGACATCGCCTATTGGCAAGGGAGGCGCGACCCCGCGCCATGGCCAGTCTCTGCCCGGGGCAGCTAGGATGTGCAGGCCTGGTGGGGGGTAGGGGGACATAGCCAGAGGGGGGCGGGCTGCAGGCCAGGAGCTAGGGGCACTGGCATGGCCGGAGGGGGGCGGGCTGCAGGCCAGGAGCTAGGGGCAGTGGCATGGCCAGAGGGGGGCGGGCTGCAGGCCAGGAGCTAGGGGCACTGGCACGGCCAGAGGGGGGCGGGCTGCAGGCCAGGAGCTAGGGGCAGTGGCATGGCCAGAGGGGGGCGGGCTGCAGGCCAGGAGCTAGGGGCACTGGCATGGCCGGAGGGGGGCGGGCTGCAGGCCAGGAGCTAGGGGCACTGGCACGGCCAGAGGGGGGCGGGCTGCAGGCCAGGAGCTAGGGAGACTGGCATGGCCGGAGGGGGGCGGGCTGCAGGCCAGGAGCTAGGGGCACTGGCATGGCCAGAGGGGAGCAGGCTGCAGGCCAGGAGCTAGGGGCACTGGCATGGCCAGAGGGGAGCGGGCTGCAGGCCAGGAGCTAGGGGCACTGGCATGGCCAGAGGGGAGCGGGCTGCAGGCCAGGAGCTAGGGGCACTGGCATGGCCGGAGGGGAGCGGGCTGCAGGCCAGGAGCTAGGGGCACTGGCATGGCCAGAGGGGGGCGGGCTGCAGGCCAGGAGCTAGGGACACTGGCATGGCCGGGGGGGGGCGGGCTGCAGGCCAGGAGCTAGGGGCACTGGCATGGCCAGAGGGGGGCGGGCTGCAGGCCAGGAGCTAGGGGCAGTGGCATGGCCGGAGGGGGGCGGGCTGCAGGCCAGGAGCTAGGGGCAGTGGCATGGCCAGAGGGGGGCGGGCTGCAGGCCAGGAGCTAGGGGCACTGGCACGGCCGGGGGGGGGCGGGCTGCAGGCCAGGAGCTAGGGGCACTGGCATGGCCGGAGCGGGAGGGGTGGTTGAAGTGTGTCAGCAAAGGACCTGAATCGGGGTCTGTAGATACAGGCCGTCCTCCCTATAAGTCCAAGATACGTTCCAAAAAACTAGGACTTTCAGCGAAACACCTTAAAACGGGGATTTTTTTTCCTGCATCTGACTTCCCTTTGCGCAAATTGGGTTGGCTTCTTTTTGCATGACTTAAGGGTGGGTAATGGGAGAACTTACAACGCATCGGTTCCTACAAGCATCCATGATTTCAGTGTGGAACGGCTGTATAGCAAGGCAACTTATAGTGGGGACACCCTGTACTGATTAAAAAGTATCTATGGAGCTGTGTAGGTCTAGGGGACAGAGCACTGGACTGGGGTTCAGGAGACCTGGATTCTATTCCCACTTCTGCGTGGTGGCCTCGGGCAAGTCCATCTGTGCCTCAGTTTCCCTACATGTGAAATGGAACTTTGCAAATTGCACCGAGATCAACGGCTGGAAAATGCTACGTAGGCATGAAGTGCTGGTGTTATTTGCTTCCTGAATTATGCATCTGTTCAGCCGCCACAATCGGCCCCCTCTACACACTCTGCAGTGAAAGCGCTAACCCCCAGCAGCGACTGTCTCCTGTACCGGTGCAGATCACACCCTCCCAATGCCTGCACCAACCCGGTCCTGCTCCTGCCGGCTCATGGCCTCTCGCTTCTGCCGCTCCAGCTCCATGGTGACGCTGGCGAGGTTGTGCTGGGCGCCCGTCAGCTTCTCCGACAGGAGGGTCTTCTCCGACTCCTTGAGAGACAGTGCCTGCATGGCCAGAGAGAGGCCTGACAGTGATCACAGCACGGCAGAGACATTCAGCAGGCACATGGCGCTGGGGGGGGGAGCGAGACCAGGGGGAGGAACACGGGGGCTGGGAGCAGCCCACAAACTAGGAGCTGCATTTACACACAGCTGTGTGGGCCTGGTGGTCTCTCACACACACACACACACACACACACACACACACACACAGCCTTCTCCCTTTTCTAGGCAATGCTCAGTTTTAAATCTTTTTCTTGTTTCCTTCTTTAGAATGGACTCAAATCTTATTTTGCCCTCCAAAGGCTTTTGCATCTGCACTTTCAACACCTCCATTCCCAGGAGTGGCACGTTATCTACACACGGGTCACAATATGTAAAGCAGAAGAGAAGTTTCTCTTTGTGCGTGCGTGAGCCGGGGTTATGTTTCTATCGTATTACGGGGGGTGTCTAATATAATACCATTATGTTAACCCGACTGGTACGATTGGTAATACTAAGGGCTCAATTGTCGGATGCATATGAACTGCATTTGCACAGCGTGGAGGGGCACTGACCTTGTGCCACCCAGGACAGGTAGTAGTTAACGCAGTGCAGCTTAGTGGTTGCTCTAATTTACACCCCTAAGGAATCGACTCCTAGCAGAGGCTTGCATGGAGCAATGGAGGTTTGGAGGTTGCCTAGGGAGGGGGTGGAAACTCCATCGCTGGAGATAGTGAAGAGCAGGTTGGACAGACGCCTGCCAGGGATGGTCTAGCCCCGCGGTTCTCAACCAGTGGTACGAGCACTCTTAGGGATCCTCGAGAGAAGTCTGGGGTGACGTCAACACAACGGAAATTTGGAGAAAACGGAATTTTTGTTGGAAGTTTGACGGCGCTGGATTAGTTTTGTACTTTTTACACCCACAAATTTCATCGCCAGCCCGGCTACGATTAAGTTGTTCAAACAAATGTGTTGCAATGGTAGAAAAAAAATGTGCATCTGAAAACTGTCGGTACTGGGGGCACGTCTAATTTTTTTTTTTTTTGGCAAAAGGGGTAGTTTATAAACAAAGGTTGCGAAACATTGGTCTAGACGGTGCTTGGTCCTGCCGGGAGGGCAGGGACTGGACTCGATGTCTCTCGAGGTCCCTGCCAGTTCTAGGAGTCTATGGTTCTAAAGTGGCCACAAATACAGACAGGGGTTGGAGCCCTGGGTTGCTGGGGAGTGGGAGGGAACGGCAGCAGCTCTTCTGCCTGCTGGGAGCCAGCACACGCTGGGGGTCTGGCTGCTGCTGCCACCGAGCGCCTGCCAGGATCCGGCCCCAGCTCTGGGCTGGAGTAAATGGGAGCCTTACCCCCGGCTCGGGCAGCACCGCCAACCCCCTGGCCCCCTTCCCTACCTGCTGCTTCTCGTTCTCCGCTTGCAGGAGGCTCTCGTCCCGCTCCTGCTGCAGCGCGGTGATCTCCTCGCTCAGCTCCTCCTTCTCCGCCTCGCAACGGGCCAGCAGCTCCTCTCGCTCGCGGCTCAGCCGCTGCAGCAGCGCCTCCCGCTCCGACGCCAGCTCCAGGCGCACCGCCTCCTGCCCGGACCAAGCAGCAGACGCCAGGGCTCTAGGCACAGGCCCGCAGCCACAGCTCCGGTGCGAGCCCTTCCCCGTGGCCTCGGTGGCGGGAGCCCAGGCAGGTGGGTATGAGCCCCGGCACTGACGCAGCGGGTTGGCTCCGCCTTTGTAGGGCCCGAGGAAACTCGCCAGCAAGCCACACGGACCAGCGTCGTTGATGCTGGTGAGTTCTCCAGGGACCCCGGAGGGCCTGGCAGAATCTGTTGCCCCTCGGCCACTAGCCACCCCGTTGCTGACCAAGCACATTCCTCCTAGGGGCCCAGATGCCGGCTGGGCTCCAGCCAAGGCTTTTCCACGCTGGGGTTATTTTTTCAGCGCCAGAGCAGCTGCTCCAGGGCGGGCCTGGAGCGACCCGGCTGGCCACAGCGCGAGTTGCCCCGGGGCCGTTTCACACCAATCCAGCCCACCGGGCCCTGGAACTGGAGCAGAACTTCGGACAGAGAGCGCCCCGGCCTGGACAGCCAATGGGACGGACTCACGTCCACACGCACCAGGGCAGCCCCCCTGACGCGGGCCGGAGCCAGCCTGGGGTCTGCCCCCAGTTTGAATCAGAGAGCTCCCGAAACGAACACCCCCCCCCCCCGTCCCAGCAGACACAGGAATAGGCAGGCTGGGGCCTGCGGAGGCCCAGCCCCCCCAAACGGCTCTGCCGAAGCCCCTGAATCTGACTCCTGGCCCCCTAGGCGGCTCTTCCCAGTTCTACTGGGGCCCCTCAATCTGGCCTCCGGCCCCCCTACCCGTCCATCCTTCGACGCCTCCTCAGCTCCACCGAGGCCCTTCAATCCTGACCAGCTGCGCCCAAGGCCTTTGTGCCAGTCCTGCTCTGCCGACCCCCCCCGCTAGCCCCGACCGTGGCTGCCCGTCTCCAGAACCGGCCAGTCGTCCTGAATCCTGCGACTGAGACCCCCAGCGACCCCCCAAAGCCACTTCCCGCCCTCAGTGGGGCTGCAACAGCTTCGAGCACGTCGGAAAGATCAAGGAACTCAGTGGTTCCCAAGCTGTTTTGATAGCGGGGACTGGCAAACCCAGACACACTTCGCATTCTATTTGCATATTTGCATATTCATTATGCAAATTATGGACCTGCAGGTGAGGTACTGCTGGTCTGCCAAAAGCTCATCCCCCAGAACCCCAGTGCCTGTCCTAACTCCTAGACCTGTGGGTCCCAACTGGTGGCCCGTGGTGACTTTTTTGGTGGTTCACAGGATCATTGTCCAAAGTCCACGAAATTTGTGATTGGCCTGGTGGTCTGTGGACTGAAACGAGTTGAGAACCCCTGCCCTAGACCCTCCACTACCCCCCAGAGCCAGCCACTGACATCACGGTCCCTGCATCCAACCCCCCGTGCCAGTCTCCTGCCCCCAGAGCCCCCCAGTGCCAGCCCCCCACCCCAAACGCCTCAGTGCCAGCCCTGCCCCCATGGCCCCCCCACTGCGAGTGCAGCCTCTGGAGTCCCCCAGCACTAGCCTGGCCCCACTCCTCACCTAGCCCTGCGCCACACCCGGCAGGGGCGGGGTCTCCTCCCAGTTGGGGGGGGGCGCTTCCCTGCGCGGTGGGAGGGCCGCACGAGCAGCTTCACCCAGCCCTCCTGCCGCGTGGGGGGGGGCTCTTCCACGGCCCCCAGAGCCACCACGGCCCGGCGGTTGGGAACCGCTGAAGTCACTGACCCGCAGCAGCAAACGGCCTCGGCCACGCAGCTGGGAGCCAGGCCCAGCTCCGTGATGGAGCCAAAGCAGGAGGAGGATCCCAGGGACCCTCGCTGCCTCTCCCCGGAAGCCCACGGAGGGATTCGAGCTCTCCCCCCCGCAGGGCCTACGCCGGCCCCACAGATGTTGCCGTTGACTCGGACCGAGCCTGGGCAGCGGGGGCGCGTAACGTGGCGCCGGCTGGAGCCCGGCCCGGCGCCTGCCCCAGGGCCGTACCTTCTCCCTGTGGAGCCGCTCGACGTCCTCCTCGTACGCCGCCTGCTTGTTCCGCAGCACGAGCTGGGCTTCCTGCTCCACCTGAGCCAGCTTCTGAGCCAGCAGCCCCGTCTCCCTCTCCAGGCGGGCCACCTCCGTCTCCCTCTGCTGCCGGGCGCTGGCCAGCTCCACTGAGGCACAGCAGGGCCAATTAACACCTCCCGCCCCAGGGGAGATCTCCAAGCCGCCCTTCCCCAGGCGTGGGAGCCTTGGCAGCGTGGGAGGGGCGGGGACCGACCACCCCTGACCTGTGCCCAGCCCCGACACCGGGACTTTCCGCAGGGCTCCCAGCGCCACTCTCCCCAGCTCACGGGGCACAGAGAGCGGCAGCTGCCTGGCGTCCCTGCACGCCACGCCCCGACTCCCTGCCCGGTCACCCGGCCAGCCAGTGGCAGAGGCAGGACGAGACGTCCCGGCCCTGTCTCCTAGCCACTGGGCCAGACTCCTTCTCCCTCAGTCCAGCCATTCCAGACGGGGCCGCCGGCCGCCGCTCGGCCCATGAGGGATGGGAGGAAGGAAGCGGGTGGGGCAGCCAGGTACCCTGCATGGTCTCCTTGGCCAGGAGCAGGTTCTGGCTTTCGGCCTCCAGCTGCTCCTTCCGGGCGTCCAGCTGAGCCAGCTGCTGCTGGAGGTCAAACAGGCTGGTCTCCAGGGCATCCTTCTCCGACCTGGGGAGGAGCGAGCAGAGTGAACCCACCCGGGGAGGGGGAAACCCGTAGGGCCCGGACGGGGCTAGCGCCAGAGCCCGGCCGGAGGAGCAGGCCCCCCATGTGGTAGGCCCTGGACCGAGCCGGAGTAAAATGGCTCCCACAGCGCTGACGACCGAGGTCCTGTGGGTCCTGGCAGGCGGTGGCCCGAGTGGGAGGACGACCGGCTCGTACCGTCGCCACAGAGCCCCTGGGGTCCCTGCAAGGCGGCGTGGAAGACCCCAATGCGCCCTCCGGCCAGGGGCCCAGTGAATTCAGAGCCCCTGGACGCTCCCTCAGCAGCCCCTGCCCCCGGGCTGGGGAAGGGAGACGCCGGGGGCGACGCCTCAGGGGGCCCCCAGGAGCCTGCACTGCGAGAGCCCCCCTGCAGATGTACCAGGCAGCAGTGAAGGGCCCCCGCTTCCCCCTCACACCTCCTGACAGAGCCGGGGCAGCGGCAGCACGGCCCAGGGAAGGGCCAGCCCCGTCCCCGCCAGGGCGGGGGCACAGAGCCCGGCTCCAGGAAGCAGGCAAGGAGGAGGGGGGACAGGGAAGGCCGGAGCTGGGGGAGACACTGACCTGCTGGGCCATTGCAACATGAGAGATTCCATCTGCTCCCATTCGGCACGGCTCGGCGCTCCCCCCGCCCCGACCTGACACAGCCCGTCCCTCCCGACTGTTTGCAAACACTGCTCCCTAGTAACCATCACACACACGAGTGCACACGCACATGCACGCGCACACCCCGGCAGCTGCTCCACGGAGAGCTCGCTGTGCACCTGGCCCCGTGACACCCCACATGCACCTGGCCCCTGCCCCGTGACACCCCACGTGCACCTGGCCCCTGCCCCGTGCCCCATGACACCCCACGTGCACCTGGCCCCTGCCCCATGCCCCGTGACACCCCACATGCACCTGGCCCCTGGCCCCGTGACACCCCACGTGCACCTGGCCCCTGCCCCGTGCCCCGTGACACCCCACGTGCACCTGGCCCCTGGCCCTGTGACACCCCACGTGCACCTGGCCCCTGCCCCGTGCCCCGTGACACCCCACGTGCACCTGGCCCCATGCCCCGTGACACCCCACGTGCACCTGGCCCCTGCCCCATGCCCCGTGACACCCCACGTGCACCTGGCCCCTGGCCCTGTGACACCCCACATGCACCTGGCCCCTGCCCCGTGCCCGTGACACCCCACGTGCACCTGGCCCCTGGCCCCGTGACACCCCACGTGCACCTGGCCCCTGCCCCGTGACACCCCACATGCACCTGGCCTCTGGCCCCGTGACACCCCACGTGCACCTGGCCCCTGCCCCGTGCCCCCATGACACCCCACGTGCACCTGTCCCCTGCCCCGTGGTTCCGTGACTCACCACGCCTGGATCCAGTGGCTCCAGGAGCCTCTCTCGACCCTCCCAGCTGGAGTAGCAGGGACCAGGGCGCCTGGGAAGCCTCCTGCCCTCTCACCTCCCACCCTGCACCCTTGCTCTCGGCCCACCCGCCCACCCCAATACGTTGCTGGGCAGGGGCACATGCAGCTACGCCCCAGCAGGCTGCACCCGTTGGCGGCCCCGATAGCACCGTGCGAGCGCACAGCGCGGCAGAACCCATCAGTGCTCTGAGGAGCAGCACACAGGGGAAGTGGGGGGGTGCCGCCTGGCCATGGCAAGGGCCCGAGCCCCCATGGGAAGGGGGCAGGGAGCCACGGGCTGGCCACTGCACCGACAGGAGGTGCCAGGGAACCCTTCTTCCCCCCCCCAGCTCCAGGATGGCCCTGGCCACGTGCGTGCCCCCAAGACAGGGAGCCCAGCGCGGATCCCCATGCCCAGCACCCGGGGCAAAGAGGGGGGCTCACGTCTCCAGTCCCAGGAGGGGCCCCGCTGGAGCTTACCGAAGGCCAGCGACTTCCTCCGCCAGCCCCCTGTTCTCCCGCTCTGACGCCGCCAGCTGCACCACCAGGCTGGCCTTCTCCTTCATCAGCGCCTCCTTCTCCCGGGCGGCCCGCAGCAGGGCCTCGGCGTGCCGCTCCTGCTCCCGCCGCACCTGCCCCAGCTCCTCGCCGGCCGCGCTCCTCTGGCGGGACAGCTGATGGGCCGGGACAAGGACAGAGCTGAAACTGGGAGGCACGGCCCGGCCCTGGGCACCCAGCCCCCAGCAGGGAGGGAGCCAGGCTGCAGCCCCTCTCCGAGGGACCCATCTCATCTTTTGTGCCCGCCTGTGGCTCCTGATCCCAGAGCTCGCCACCCTGCTCCGCTGCCCTCCGCTGCTGGCTCCCAGCACCCCCAGCCTGCTCCCCCCTCCCCCACCCTGCGCTGCTGGCTCCCAGCACCCCCAGCCTGCTCCCCCCTCCCCCACCCTGCGCTGCTGGCTCCCAGCACCCCCAGCCTGCTCCCCCCTCCCCCACCCTGCGCTGCTGGCTCCCAGCACCCCCAGCCTGCTCCCCCCTCCCCCACCCTGCGCTGCTGGCTCCCAGCACCCCCAGCCTGCTCCCCCCTCCCCCACCCTGCGCTGCTGGCTCCCAGCACCCCCAGCCTGCTCCCCCCTCCCCCACCCTGCGCTGCTGGCTCCCAGCACCCCCAGCCTGCTCCCCCCTCCCCCACCCTGCGCTGCTGGCTCCCAGCACCCCCAGCCTGCTCCCCCCTCCCCCACCCTGCGCTGCTGGCTCCCAGCACCCCCAGCCTGCTCCCCCCTCCCCCACCCTGCGCTGCTGGCTCCCAGCACCCCCAGCCTGCTCCCCCCTCCCCCACCCTGCGCTGCTGGCTCCCAGCACCCCCACCCTGCTCCCCCCTCCCCCACCCTGTGCTGCTGGCTCCCAGCACCCCCAGCCTGCTGACCACCAGGGACCCCATCTCCACCCTGCTCCTCTGCCCCACACTGCCCGGCCCCCAGCACCCCCAGCCTGCTCCCCCCTCCCCCACCCTGCTCCTCTGCCCTGCGCTGCTGGCTCCCAGCACCCCCAGCCTGCTGACCACCAGGGACCCCATCTCCACCCTGCTCCTCTGCCCCACACTGCCCGGCCCCCAGTACCCCCAGCCTGCTGACCCCTCCCCCACCCTGCTCCTCTGCCCTGCACTGCTGGCTCCCAGCACCCCCAGCCTGCTGACCCCTCCCCCACCCTGCTCTGCTGGCTCCCAGCACCCCCAGCCTGCTCCCCCCTCCCCCACCCTGCTCCTCTGCCCCACACTGCCCGGCTCCCAGCACCCCCTGCCTGCTCCCCCCTCCCCCACCCTGCTCCTCTGCCCCACACTGCCCGGCTCCCAGCACCCCCAGCCTGCTCCCCCCTCCCCCACCCTGCTCCTCTGCCCCACACTGCCCGGCTCCCAGCACCCCCAGCCTGCTCCCACCTCCCCCACCCTGCTCCTCTGCCCTGCGCTGCTGGCTCCCAGCACCCCCAGCCTGCTGACCCCTCCTCCACCCTGCACTGCTGGCTCCCAGCACCCCCAGCCTGCTCCCCCTTCCCCCACCCTGCTCTGCTGGCTCCCAGCACCCCCAGCCTGCTCCCCCCTCCCCCACCCTGCGCTGCTGGCTCCCAGCACCCCCAGCCTGCTCCCCCCTCCCCCACCCTGCGCTGCTGGCTCCCAGCACCCCCAGCCTGCTCCCCCCTCCCCCACCCTGCGCTGCTGGCTCCCAGCACCCCCAGCCTGCTCCCCCCTCCCCCACCCTGCGCTGCTGGCTCCCAGCACCCCCAGCCTGCTCCCCCCTCCCCCACCCTGCGCTGCTGGCTCCCAGCACCCCCACCCTGCTCCCCCCTCCCCCACCCTGTGCTGCTGGCTCCCAGCACCCCCAGCCTGCTGACCACCAGGGACCCCATCTCCACCCTGCTCCTCTGCCCCACACTGCCCGGCCCCCAGCACCCCCAGCCTGCTCCCCCCTCCCCCACCCTGCTCCTCTGCCCTGCGCTGCTGGCTCCCAGCACCCCCAGCCTGCTGACCACCAGGGACCCCATCTCCACCCTGCTCCTCTGCCCCACACTGCCCGGCCCCCAGTACCCCCAGCCTGCTGACCCCTCCCCCACCCTGCTCCTCTGCCCTGCACTGCTGGCTCCCAGCACCCCCAGCCTGCTGACCCCTCCCCCACCCTGCTCTGCTGGCTCCCAGCACCCCCAGCCTGCTCCCCCCTCCCCCACCCTGCTCCTCTGCCCCACACTGCCCGGCTCCCAGCACCCCCTGCCTGCTCCCCCCTCCCCCACCCTGCTCCTCTGCCCCACACTGCCCGGCTCCCAGCACCCCCAGCCTGCTCCCCCCTCCCCCACCCTGCTCCTCTGCCCCACACTGCCCGGCTCCCAGCACCCCCAGCCTGCTCCCACCTCCCCCACCCTGCTCCTCTGCCCTGCGCTGCTGGCTCCCAGCACCCCCAGCCTGCTGACCCCTCCTCCACCCTGCACTGCTGGCTCCCAGCACCCCCAGCCTGCTCCCCCTTCCCCCACCCTGCTCTGCTGGCTCCCAGCACCCCCAGCCTGCTCCCCCCTCCCCCACCCTGCGCTGCTGGCTCCCAGCACCCCCAGCCTGCTCCCCCCTCCCCCACCCTGCGCTGCTGGCTCCCAGCACCCCCAGCCTGCTCCCCCCTCCCCCACCCTGCGCTGCTGGCTCCCAGCACCCCCACCCTGCTCCCCCCTCCCCCACCCTGTGCTGCTGGCTCCCAGCACCCCCAGCCTGCTGACCCCTCCTCCACCCTGTGCTGCTGGCTCCCAGCACCCCCAGCCTGCTGACCACCAGGGACCCCATCTCCACCCTGCTCCTCTGCCCCACACTGCCCGGCCCCCAGCACCCCCAGCCTGCTCCCCCCTCCCCCACCCTGCTCCTCTGCCCTGCGCTGCTGGCTCCCAGCACCCCCAGCCTGCTGACCACCAGGGACCCCATCTCCACCCTGCTCCTCTGCCCCACACTGCCCGGCCCCCAGTACCCCCAGCCTGCTGACCCCTCCCCCACCCTGCTCCTCTGCCCTGCACTGCTGGCTCCCAGCACCCCCAGCCTGCTGACCCCTCCCCCACCCTGCTCTGCTGGCTCCCAGCACCCCCAGCCTGCTCCCCCCTCCCCCACCCTGCTCCTCTGCCCCACACTGCCCGGCTCCCAGCACCCCCTGCCTGCTCCCCCCTCCCCCACCCTGCTCCTCTGCCCCACACTGCCCGGCTCCCAGCACCCCCAGCCTGCTCCCCCCTCCCCCACCCTGCTCCTCTGCCCCACACTGCCCGGCTCCCAGCACCCCCAGCCTGCTCCCACCTCCCCCACCCTGCTCCTCTGCCCTGCGCTGCTGGCTCCCAGCACCCCCAGCCTGCTGACCCCTCCTCCACCCTGCACTGCTGGCTCCCAGCACCCCCAGCCTGCTCCCCCTTCCCCCACCCTGCTCTGCTGGCTCCCAGCACCCCCAGCCTGCTGACCCTCCCCCACCCTGCTCCTCTGCCCTGCACTGCTGGCTCCCAGCACCCCCAGCCTGCTGACCCCTCCCCCACCCTGCTCTGCTGGCTCCCAGCACCCCCAGCCTGCTCCCCCCTCCCCCACCCTGCTCCTCTGCCCCACACTGCCCGGCTCCCAGCACCTCCTGCCTGCTCCCCCCTCCCCCACCCTGCTCCTCTGCCCCACACTGCCCGGCTCCCAGCACCCCCAGCCTGCTCCCCCCTCCCCCACACTGCCCGGCTCCCAGCACCCCCAGCCTGCTCCCACCTCCCCCACCCTGCTCCTCTGCCCTGCGCTGCTGGCTCCCAGCACCCCCAGCCTGCTGACCCCTCCTCCACCCTGCACTGCTGGCTCCCAGCACCCCCAGCCTGCTCCCCCTTCCCCCACCCTGCTCTGCTGGCTCCCAGCACCCCCAGCCTGCTGACCCTCCCCCACCCTGCTCCTCTGCCCTGCACTGCTGGCTCCCAGCACCCCCAGCCTGCTGACCCCTCCCCCACCCTGCTCTGCTGGCTCCCAGCACCCCCAGCCTGCTCCCCCCTCCCCCACCCTGCTCCTCTGCCCCACACTGCCCGGCTCCCAGCACCCCCTGCCTGCTCCCCCCTCCCCCACCCTGCTCCTCTGCCCCACACTGCCCGGCTCCCAGCACCCCCAGCCTGCTCCCCCCTCCCCCACCCTGCTCCTCTGCCCCACACTGCCCGGCTCCCAGCACCCCCAGCCTGCTCCCACCTCCCCCACCCTGCTCCTCTGCCCTGCGCTGCTGGCTCCCAGCACCCCCAGCCTGCTGACCCCTCCTCCACCCTGCACTGCTGGCTCCCAGCACCCCCAGCCTGCTCCCCCTTCCCCCACCCTGCTCTGCTGGCTCCCAGCACCCCCAGCCTGCTGACCCTCCCCCACCCTGCTCCTCTGCCCTGCACTGCTGGCTCCCAGCACCCCCAGCCTGCTCCCCCCTCCCCCACCCTGCTCCTCTGCCCCACACTGCCCGGCTCCCAGCACCCCCTGCCTGCTCCCCCCTCCCCCACCCTGCTCCTCTGCCCCACACTGCCCGGCTCCCAGCACCCCCAGCCTGCTCCCACCTCCCCCACCCTGCTCCTCTGCCCTGCGCTGCTGGCTCCCAGCACCCCCAGCCTGCTGACCCCTCCTCCACCCTGCACTGCTGGCTCCCAGCACCCCCAGCCTGCTCCCCCTTCCCCCACCCTGCTCTGCTGGCTCCCAGCACCCCCAGCCTGCTGACCCTCCCCCACCCTGCTCCTCTGCCCTGCACTGCTGGCTCCCAGCACCCCCAGCCTGCTGACCCCTCCCCCACCCTGCTCTGCTGGCTCCCAGCACCCCCAGCCTGCTCCCCCCTCCCCCACCCTGCTCCTCTGCCCCACACTGCCCGGCTCCCAGCACCTCCTGCCTGCTCCCCCCTCCCCCACCCTGCTCCTCTGCCCCACACTGCCCGGCTCCCAGCACCCCCAGCCTGCTCCCCCCTCCCCCACACTGCCCGGCTCCCAGCACCCCCAGCCTGCTCCCACCTCCCCCACCCTGCTCCTCTGCCCTGCGCTGCTGGCTCCCAGCACCCCCAGCCTGCTGACCCCTCCTCCACCCTGCTCTGCTGGCTCCCAGCACCCCCAGCCTGCTCCCCCTTCCCCCACCCTGCTCTGCTGGCTCCCAGCACCCCCAGCCTGCTGACCCTCCCCCACCCTGCTCCTCTGCCCTGCACTGCTGGCTCCCAGCACCCCCAGCCTGCTGACCCCTCCCCCACCCTGCTCTGCTGGCTCCCAGCACCCCCAGCCTGCTCCCCCCTCCCCCACCCTGCTCCTCTGCCCCACACTGCCCGGCTCCCAGCACCCCCTGCCTGCTCCCCCCTCCCCCACCCTGCTCCTCTGCCCCACACTGCCCGGCTCCCAGCACCCCCAGCCTGCTCCCCCCTCCCCCACCCTGCTCCTCTGCCCCACACTGCCCGGCTCCCAGCACCCCCAGCCTGCTCCCACCTCCCCCACCCTGCTCCTCTGCCCTGCACTGCTGGCTCCCAGCACCCCCAGCCTGCTGACCCCTCCCCCACCCTGCTCCTCTGCCCTGCGCTGCTGGCTCCCAGCACCCCCAGCCTGCTCACCACCAGGGAACCCAGCCCAGCCCCGTACCTGCCCCAGCTGCTCCTGCAGCTGCACCCTCTCCTTCTGTAGAGCCAGCAGCTCCCGCTCCAGCCTCTCCCGGCTCCGCTCCACATCCTGCAGGGAGCGCTCCAGCCCCTGCCTCTCCGTGTCCAGCTCCAGCTTCTCCTGCTCCAGACGGACCAGCTCGTCGCGGATCGAGGCCTTTTCCTGCTCCACCTCCTGCTTCTGCCCCAGCAGGGCCACCTTCTCCTCCTCCAGCTGCCAGGGTCAGGAGAGACCATCAGACCATCACTGGCCTCGGAAACACAGCTCCCACCCCCGGTATTTGGGCCCCTCCCTGTCCACGCCCGGCCCCTCTCCTTCTCCAGGGGCCTCGCCCCTCGGTCCAGGACCCCTGAACCAGGCCAACCCTCCCTTGGTCTAGGACAGACGGGACTAGGGGGCTTCTCCTCCACTGAGGCTACGTCTCCACTACGAGTTTTCTCGGCCAAAAATATGCTAATGAGGGACTCATTTGCATGAGTCGCACTCTCATTTGCATATTTGCTGCCAATCCGTTTTTATGCCGGGGGGGGGGGAGGGGGGTTTGCCCACAAACAAGCAGCGTGGACGTTTTCTTTCTGCGCAAAACCCCCTTTTCCCACAAGATCCTTATGCCCCCAAAAAGGGGGTTTACCGATCTTGCGGGAACAGGGGTTTTTGCACAAAAAGAAAAGATCCACGCTGCTTGTTTGTGCGCAAAAACCCCCGGCGCAAAAACGGAGCGGCAGAAAATATGCAAATGAGATCACGACTCATGCAAATAAGTCCCTCATTAGCATTTTTTTTTTTGCCGAGAAAACTCGTAGTGTAGACGTAGCCTGAGGCTCCCCTGGGAGAGCAGAGATTCAGACCGATGCTCTTTTCCCCCCGGCTGCCTGCCGAGGTCGGGGTCCCCCAGCAGGAGGCTCCCTGGGGTGCTCCACCCCACCCCCCGCAGCTCCCGGCGGCACCAACCTGGCTGATGATCCTGTTGAGCTCGATTTTATCCTGGGCCAGCCCCTCGTTCAGGGAGCTCATCTTGGACAGCGAATCGCGCAGCGAGGCCTCCTCCGCCTTCAGCTTGTTAGCGGCCAACTCCAGCTCGGCCCGGCTCGTCTCCGCCTGGGAACAGAACCGCCGGAGTCACGGCAGCACAGCGCCCAGGATTCCCCGCCGGGACTGGCGGCAGGGAGCAGGGAGCCTCCCGGAAGGAGAGGATGCAGACGGGGGTCTGAATCCGACAAGCCCAGCGGAGGGCAAGGACCCTCTCCCAGCCCCTGGGCAGCCTCCCCCATGGCCCAATGCCGCAAACTGGCTGCAAACTGGGCAAACTGGCTGTGCCCTCCAATGGTTAGGGCAGGTCATGGCATCCTGGGGTCTATTCTATCTGGAGGGTTGCGCCCGGTTCTGGCCCCCCACTACAGAAAGGACGTGGACGCATTGGAGAGGGTCCAGCGGAGGGCAACCAAAATGAGGAGGGGGCTGGAGCACATAAGAGGCTGAGGGATTTGGGCTTATTTAGTCTGCAGAAGAGAAGAGCGAGGGGGGATTTGAGAGCAGCCTTCAACTCCCTGAAGGGGGGTTCCAAAGAGGATGGAGAGAGGCTGTTCTCAGTGGTGACAGATGCAGAACAAGGAGCAATGGTCTCAAGTTACAGTGGGGAAGGTCTAGGTTGGATATTAGGAAAAACTCTTTCCCTAGGAGGGTGGTGAAGCCCTGGGCTGGGTTCCCTAGGGAGGGGGTGGAATCTCCATCCCTAGAGGTGTTTAAGTCCCAGCTTGACACAGCCCTGGCTGGGTTGATTGAGTTGGGATTGGTCCTGCCTTGGGCAGGGGGCTGGACTTGATGCTCCTGAGGTCTCTTCCAGCCCTGGGATTCTATGATTCTACGATCCCAGCTGTGATCCTGACTAGCTCTGTGACCTCAGGCAAGTTCCTTTCACCCCTTTGCATCTCCAAGGGCCTCCAAGCACTGTCTAAATCAAGGGCACAGCACCTGCGAAGCCAGGGGGTAACCTTCACCCCCTCTGACAGAAGCAGCAATAGTCAGTAGCCTGCACAAAAGCCTGCAGCAAATCCGGTTTGAAGTAATTATTTGAATTTCCACCGTCCCGAGGAGCCCCGTAGCTTGCACCTCATTGTGCTAGGCGCTGTACAAACCCAGAACAAGACGGCCCCTGCCCAAATTGCTGGCAGTCTTAGTACCAGGCAAGACAGAACAGGTGGCTACAGACAGACAGAGGAGTATCGTGAAACAATGGTAGTCAGCATGATACACAACAGGATGCAGAAATCCTGCTTCCTGGTCTTGTGTTGTAACCACTAGGCAGCATTCCCCCCGCAATGGGAACAGCATCTGCTCATCAGATCGGGCAGTTGTGAAGCTCTGTGTGTTTGCAGGTCTTGCTGCTCTCGATTCGAAGGAGGTGTGCACCCCAGAATTGGACCAAGCTGATTAGAGCATTCCACCGCCATGAATTAATAAAACAGAACACCCTCTCGTTAAGATTTAATTGGACCATGCGGGGCTTCTGGAGGAACGCTCAAATGCTAGCGGCATGCTAACCGTTTCTGCTAATCGCAATGGAAGGAGGGGAGAACAAGAGTCAATAATCTGCGACCGAAGGAAAAGAAATAGCTGGGAACCCTGAATCGGGGCCTCATTGGTGTAGATTCTATAGAAGCTTCTGATCTGAGACCTGTTTGTGGAGATGTAGTTAAGTAAAGTCAGGAGAGGCGATGCCCCAGTCGGGGTCCCTGGTTTGTAAAAGTTTGTTATAAAAAGACTAGATAATAGAGCGCACTGTGGAGCGTTCTCTGAAACTATCCAGAGAGGTTTTCTCCATACAACTTACTCCCAGGTGGGGAAGTGACCGGCCATCCCTGCTGGAAATGACTCAAAAGCATCTCCGATTCTAGGCAATTGTTTGGGACGCTCTCACTCTATCGCTTGGGTCTGCGTGTGCTTCAATCTGGGGCGGCGCCGTTTCAGATCAGAGCTTGCTGACTTGCATTAATCTTTCGACCGACAGAACGGCCACGTTCCCATGGACTTATTCCTGACTCCATGTGACGATGCGTCAGGGTTCCTCCGATCCTGCAGCCCCGTAGCAGCAAGAACAGACTCCGCCAGCCAGTAGAATAGAGGGGGTTTATTGCTTCTCCCGGATACAGCACAGCCTAGACGTGACGTGGCTACAGGAGTCTGGACCAGGATGCCTCAGCCCCCTTGAGATGGGGTCCCTGGGCCCCTAGATTCCAGCCCCCTCTTTAGACTGGTTCTTTCATGATTCCAGCCCCAGACTGCCCCATCCCCCAACACTCACTTCCTAGTTCCCGCGCTGCCCTCAACCAGCCCGACCGGTTGGGTCTTAGGCAGCCCACCTGCTGGGCACCCACACCCCACAGCCCAAGCACAGTGACCAGCAAGGTACTGACACTATATCACACTCCACCTGGAGGGACAGTTGAGTTCTGAAAACCCCGAGTAACAGCTTAAGAGGAGAGGGGCTAGAAGGGGGAGAATCCTTAGTCGAGATCTCCTGGGGGAGCTGCCCTGTAAACAGATCGGTAGATGGGAAGAGGAAAAGCGAACGCCGCGCCCGTCTCGCCCGTCCCAGCCAGGCCACGTGGCTCCTGAGCCCCACTGGAGGACCTGTCCCTGCCCCTCCGCAAGCCCCTAGTGCCTCTCATGGTGCAAAGACCCACCTTGCCAAGAGCCTCTCCCATCTCCACCTTCTCATTCTCAGACACCTCCTTCTCCAGCGTGGCTTTGTGCAGGGCCTCCTTCACGAGGATCAGCTCCTTTTTCAAACTGGATTTCTTCAGTTCCAGCTGCTCCTGCTGTTTGTGGCTGCAGGACACAAAGAGGCATCACACACAACCCCATCCATCAGGGGACCTATAACCCCCCACCTCCCTGCCGGAGCCAGCTCGGTCACTGGCGAGCCATGCAGGGAGCACACCAGAGGGACGTTGAATAGCTTTGTGGAGCGAATCGCCCCATGGGTGGGACTCTGCAGGCTGAGTGACACGCAAAGTCAAACGAGATGATCTGCTCTTGGAATCTATGTAGGGCGTACTTTGTGCTGGGGTCTGCTGGGGTGAGCCCAGCATCTCTGGGCCCGGCAGCTCGGAGCCCAGCACCTCTGGGCCCAGCAGGTCAGAGCCCGGCACCTCTGGGCCTGGCAGGTCAGAGCCCAGCACCTCTGGGCCCGGCAGGTTGAAACCCAGCACCTCTGGGCCTGGCAGGTTGAAGCCCAGCACCTCTGGGCCCGGCAGGTCAGAGCCCGGCACCTCTGGGCCCGGCAGGTTGAAACCCGGCACCTCCGGGCCCGGCAGGTCAGAGCCCGGCACCTCTGGGCCCGGCAGGTTGAAGCCCGGCACCTCCGGGCCCGGCAGATCAGAGCCCAGCACCTCCGGGCCCGGCAGGTCAGAGCCCAGCACCTCCGGGCCCGGCAGATCAGAGCCCAGCACCTCCGGGCCCGGCAGGTCAGAGCCCAGCACCTCTGGGCCCGGCAGGTTGAAACCCGGCACCTCCGGGCCCGGCAGGTCAGAGCCCGGCACCTCTGGGCCCGGCAGGTCAGAGCCCGGCACCTCTGGGCCCGGCAGGTCAGAGCCCAGCACCTCTGGGCCCGGCAGGTTGAAGCCCGGCACCTCCGGGCCCGGCAGATAAGAGCCCAGCACCTCCGGGCCCGGCAGGTCAGAGCCCGGCACCTCTGGGCCTGGCAGGTTGAAGCCCGGCACCTCCGGGCCCGGCAGATCAGAGCCCAGCACCTCCGGGCCCGGCAGGTCAGAGCCCAGCACCTCTGGGCCCGGCAGGTTGAAGCCCGACACCTCACAAAATTAAGCTGTAGCCATGCTGATCCCAGCACACGAGAAAGACAAGGTGGGCGAGGTCATATCTTTTATTGGACCAACTTCTGTCCCTGAGACAAGCTTGGGAGCATCTGCAGAGATCTTCACTGCTTATGCTCGACAATCCGTCCTGCCTTGTGAGCAGCCGTGACACCCTGCGCACCTTCCCCAGGCATGAAGAAGAGCTCCGTTGGCTTGAGAGCTTGTCTCGTTCACCATCAGAAACTGGCCCAAGGAAGGATATTACCTTGCCCGCCGTGTCTCTCTCTGAGGCTATGTCTACACTGCGTGTTTTTTTCTGGCAGAACAGATGCAAATGGAGTGCTCATTTGCATATCTCGTGCTCTCATTTGCATATCCTCTTCCGATCCTTTTTGCGGAAGAGGTTTTTGCAATAAAAAGCCCCATGTAGACGGGGCCAGTTGTCGGGAAAAAAAACCCTTTTGCGCAAGATCCTTTATGCCTCAAAAAAGGAGGTTTACAGGCTCTTGCGCAAAAGGGTTTCTTTTCCGACAAATGGCCCTGTCTACACGGGGCATTTTTTTGCAAAAACCTCTTCCGCAAAAAGGATCGGAAGTGGATATGCAAATGAGAGTGCAAGATATGCAAATGAGTGCCTCAAGATTTGCATATCTTCTGCCGGAAAAAAATCACGCGGCGTAGCCAGAGTGATGAGAAGTGAGCAGACGGCAGGACACGCTGGGCCCCCGGTTGGGAGTGGGGCGCTGGGCGTGGACACCGGCAGGGCTTGCCGTGTGTGCTGAGAGAAGGGCTGGCACATACGAGCACCAGGCGAGGGGGCCGGTCGCTGGAGGAGGGCGCACGAGGGGCCCATCTGAGGTTTGGGCTTTGCTCCGTGCCTACCCTCTCCCCACTCTCCCCGCACCCACCCGCGCTCGATCTCCTTCTGCGCCCGCTCCGTGTCCTTGGCCATGTCCTCCTTCTCGTCCTCCAGGTGGTCCCGCTGCCGCTGCAGGTCGCTGTTGGCCAGCTGCAGCCTCTCGCTCTCCTGCCGTAGGGTCTCCACGTGCTGCTGCAGGGCCTGCAGGCTCCGCTCCAGGTTGCTCTTCTCACTGACAGACAGGCCCAGACGGACAGATTTTGGGGGGACTGAGAACCCTTTTAAAAACACAAACTCCACCCCCTTCCCTCTTCGCGGGCGCGCCGGCTGCGGGCGCCTGAGACAGACTCCGCCACACGCTGGAGCCCGGGGGCAGGGTGGGGGAGCTCCCATTTACGTACCTGCCCAGCAGGTCGGCCGAGGCCCGGAAGCGGCTGGCCTCCCGCACGGCGTCGTCCCTGGCCCGCAAGGAGCGGTCGACGTTGTCCTTCAGCTGCAGGATCGTCTGCTCCAGGGAGCGCCGCTCGGCATCGCTCTCCGCCAGCTGCTTCCTCAGCGAGCTCACCAGCTCCTGGGTGGCTTCGTACTTGCCTCGGACGTCCTAGAAACGCCAGCCAGTCAGCTCCCTCTGCGGCGCCCCCCATGCTGGCCACCCCCGGGGCACCCCGCTGCCCGCACCCCCTGCCACGGTCTAGCCACGGTCCCCACACCTCCTGCATGGCTAACCACGGTCCCTACCCTCTGGATAACCATCTCCACAGAACCCTACACCCTGCCAGGCACGAATCCCCTAGGGCTTCCCGGCCCTCCGTCTGCCCCTTCAGGCTCCTCTAACAGCAGCCCTGTTCCCTTCCCGCTCCCCGAGTGGGCCCCCCAGAAATGCAGCCTCAGCAACGCAGCCATGGACAGCGCTGGTGGCTCAGCCCCCTCATTCCATGCAGTCTCGCAGGGCTGGGGAGCCGGTCTGGTTTGGGAAGCCCTATTGAGGGCTGGGAGGTGGCCATGAAACTAGATGGGTTTATGAAGGGGATGGTTTGATGAGGTAACATGATCTTGGTAACTAATTGACCTTTCATTATCAGTGGGAAATAGGTCAATGGAGGGATGATAGGAGTTGCTATAGAGAACTTTCTGGGTGTCTGGCTGGTGAGTCTTGCCCACATGCTCAGGGTTTAGCTAATCGCCATATTTGGGGCTGGGAAGGAATTTTCCTCCAGGGTAGATTGGCAGAGGCCCTGGAGGTTTTTCGCCTTCCTCTGTAGCATGGGGCACAGATCACAGCTGGAGGATTCTCTGCATCTTGGGGCCTTCAAAGTATTTGAAGGCTTCCATATCTGAGATATAGGTGAGAGGATTATTCTAGGAGGGGTGGGTGAGATTCTGTGGCCTGCACTGTGCAGGGGGTCGGACTAGATGATCATAATGGTCCCTTCTGACCTTAAAGTCTATGAGTCTATGAAGGACCCATGGCCATGTGCTCTGGGAGAGACCGCCCCCCTCACCTGCAGCTGCAGCTGCCTCTTCTGCAAGGCGGAGTGCACCATGGCCAGCGTGGAGTCGGAAAAGGCTGGCGAGAGGCTGCGCCGGGGGGAGGAGCTGCGCCGGGGGGAGGTGCGCCGGAGGGGGGACGGCGTGCGGAGGCTGGAGGAGAGGCCCCGCAGGCTGAAGCCCGTGGTGTCGCTCTCCGACACCTCCATCATGCGCTCCGTGCCCGTGAGGTGGATGGCGCTGTCGGCGTCGGAGAGGACCGCCTGCGGAGGAGAGACCACAGCGCGCCGCTGGGTACAGGCAGGAGAATGCCAAAGTCACGTCCCTGCGCCCAGCGTCCCAGCCACAGTGCGGGGCACGGCCCCTGACGCGGCCAGCACTCAAAGCTCGACGGGAGCAGGCCCCGTTTTCCCAACAAACGAGTTGTTTCATTCACAGCTTTCGATGCCCGGAGGCGGGGTGAATCAAGTAGCAGATTGAGTTAGAAAAAAACGTTACAAAAGCCAGAGCGTTTCATTCCGAACACAGTGAAAAGTTGGACACGGACCCTTTCGTTTCCGCTTCCAGCTTTTGCCAGGTTTCAAAGGTGGGAAACTCCTCCCACCCCAAAATGAATGTGAAAAACATCAGAAAGAGAAACCACTCTGGGAACACTCAGACCTTTTTTTTTTTTTTGCCCCAGCTCTTTGTGGGAAGACCTTTCTGTTTGGTTTGAATCGAACAGGATTTTTCTCCACCTTTTTCAGTTCAGCCCCCACCCTGCAGCTGATCCGTTCGCTGCCCTGCCCATCCACTGGGTGCCTCTCCCAGGTCGGATTGGCAGGGATTTGGGAGGGCTCTCCCTTCCCCTGCCGCAAGTGAGACGCCGGCCGCTTGCCTGGATCATGAGGGTATTTCACTGGATTGATTTCCTGCCATTGCAGGAGCCTCGGGTACTGGTGCACCTGAGTCTCTCCTGTTCTCTGTCTGGGGCATGTAATGGGCGAGTCTCCTGTGCACTGTAAAACTGCTCCGGTTTCAGTGCCTGGGTTCAGTGTGCGGGTGCTGGCGGCCTGTGCTACACGGGAGATCGGGGTAGACGATCCGGTGGTTCTTTCTGGCTGTACATTCTGTGACACTGTGACTGTCACTGCTCACTGCTCGCAGACCCCAGGGGTGCCCTGCCTTGCTCACGGGACCCGCCCCCCGTACCTGAGCCAGGTCTCGCAGCGTCTGCTGGAGCATCTCCGACTCCGTCCGCAAGGCCTCGATCTCCTCCGCCTCCAGCGCCGCCTGCTCCTGCACCCGCGTGGCCTCCTGCAACCAGAGACCCGGCATCAGCAGGGAGTGCTCGGTCTGGCCCACAGGTCCCTCCTGCCCCCAGCGGGGCCGAGAAAGCCCAACGCTGGGCTGCGATCAGCCCGATCCCACGGGGAAGAGGCAGGTGAGCCCTTCTCCGGAGCACAGGCACCCGCTGACGGAGACAGAGCCGGAGGCTCAGCCGCTGCATCGTGGGTTCAGCGGATCTCGGCACCTCCGGGAACCAGCGACGCCACAGAAGCCGCCGAGTCCCTCACCAGATTTTCCAGCTTCTGGGTCAGCGTCTCAATGGTCTTCTCCTTCTCCGAGTTCTGGGCTTTCAGGCGGTCCAGGGTCGCCGTCATCTCAGCGATTCTGGAGCAAGGCAGGGACGGGGGGCGGGTCAGGGCGAGCAGAGCAGCAGCAGAAGACACACGCTCTATAGCATAGGGCCAGAACCCAATGGACACGGGCCGGCCAAGCATTTGGAGGCCCCTGGGGCCCCATCCAGGCTAGAGAGCAACAGCACCCTGGGAAACCCCCCAGCCCACAATCCCGGCCCAGACGTTCCCTCCCCTCTCCCACTTCAAGCAAGCCCTGTCCTGCTAACGTCCTAAAAATCCCTGCCCCTCCCAGATTCCCCAGCTGAGCTCTAGTAAGAGACCAGGCCTGAGGACTCCAAAGAAGGGCTTTGCAGGAGCTAGCCCGTCACGTGTCTCCGGCAGCGCTGTGCAGCCCGCTGTTAAATCGCGGCGGGGTGGAATTATTGGCCTCCGTTATTAACCCATCGGGAGGCTTTTCCTAGGTCACTAACCAATTGGCGGGGGGAAATAGGGACACCGGGTCAGGAGAACCGAGAGCCCCTCAAAGGTCAATGAGCCAGAGGAGTCCCAGGGCTGGGGGCTGAGCATCGCGGCTCCACAGGGCTCCGGCGGCAGGGCGGGCGGGAGGTTAGGGCTCCCGGCAGTTCTAACACGGACACACGGACTCCCCTGGCAGAGGCTGGGGCCCTGGCCCCTCCTTCCCTGTGTGACGGCGCGTTGGGGGTCCCCCGTCTCCTACACCCCGAAATGGCACAAACAGACTGCACCAGCCGGTGGAATAGAGGAAGTTTATTGCCTCTCCAGGATACAGCACAGCACAGATGGAATCTGGTCACAGAGCTGGGCTAGGATGCCTCAGGCCCCCTTGAGATGGGGGAGACTGGGCCCCTAAACTCCAGCCCCTTTCCCTAGGCTCTCCTCCATGCTCCCAGACAGCAACTAACTAACCCTCTTCCAGCCCTGCCCCCCAGCCAGGGCAGCATCCACCTTCCTTTGTTCCTCTCCATGGGGGGTGTCTGGCCATACTGGTTGAGAGGTCCCTTTGCATAGTGACTCATCCTGTTTTGCTGGGTCATGGTACCCACGGCAGCCAGTGGGGGTTACCCCAGAGCCAGCAGCATAGAAGCCACCCAGGTACCCCCACTACATCACACCCTGTCAGCGGGATACGCTTCACCCATAGCCCCGTCCGCCAGGCCCCACGCTCCCGGATCTCCCCTGGGGCCACCACAGCCCGGCGAGTCCCAGGGTTCAGGGCCCGGGACGCCGGCCTTGGTCTGGGGTCCGTACCTGGTGCCGAGCTCTGCTTTCTCCAGGTCACACCTGACCTGCAGCTGGATCATGTCGCGCACCTTGTCTTTCAGCTGCTCCTCCAGCTGGGCCAGCAGCAGGGCCTGCTTCTCCAGGGCCGCGCCGGCGCTGCTCTCCGACAGACGCAGGTTGCTGCTCAGGTTGAGGCAGGAGGCGTGGATGGTGCGGCTGCACCGGCTCAGCTCATTGTTCAGCTCCGACAGGTCCCTGCTCCGGGGACACAGAGAGGGGCGTTTCCGGGGGCCCTGGCCTCTCCAGGAGCCCCCTGCCCTGTCATCTGCAGGGCTCCCGCCCAGGTGGCCTGACGGGGTCTGAACCCAGCGGAGCCCGAGCGTTGAGAACCTGCGCTCCCCCACCAGGGAGACGGTCACTCTCGGCAGGCAGGCCCGGCAGAAAGGAGGCCAGGCAGCCGCACACGGCTCCAGGGCTGCGAACGGGTTTGTCTGGGAGACTCTTCCGTTCTCCGCACTCTGGGTGTTCTCCCAGGGATCCTGCGGGCTCCGGGCAGCTCAGGCAGCTTTCCCAGGCCCAGCTCCTTGGGCGGTTAGAGGAGCCCAGAAGCCACCAGCCCCATGCACGTCCCTGCCCCACCGCCCTCCTGACCTCTCGGTCATGGTCTTCATCTCGCTGAAGTGGCGCCGGAAGCCCACCGCCTGCCGCCAGAGGGTCAGCAGCCGGCTGTGCTCGTTGCTGAAGTAGGTGTTGAACGACTGGGAAGGGAGGGAAGAGGAGACGCCGTGACAGCCGGGCCCCACACGCCAGGGCCCCCCTCAACGCCTCCCGGCCAGGGCCACACACTAAGGGGCCCGGCCAGCACGCCCTGGGGATGCCCAGGCCACAGCAGCCCACGGCCACGAGGCACCAGGCCGTGATCCTCTGTAACGGCCCACACGTGAGCGAGCCCGGCTCCGTGGGGCGCTGCGTTGCTCTCGGCATCCTGCAGGGGCCGTGGCCACTGACCTCGGTGGCTGCTCCAGGCAGGGCCGGACCACAACGTTTGGCACCTAGGCGGGGAGCTCAAATGACGCCCCCGTGCCCCCTGGCTGCCAGCAGCAGACACAATTTTCTACACGCTGGGTCCTAGTGGCGCCCCCCACGGTCTGGCACCTGAGGCGGCCGCCTCAGTTCACCTCATGGTAGGGCCGGCCCTGTCTCCAGGCAGGATTCGTAGCAAGAGCCAAGTGTATCGGCATTTTGACGCTGCAGGATCCCCTCCCCCTGACAAAGGGCTCTGCTCCCACAGCAGCCCTGAAATGCAGCCACCTCTGGGGCGACGCAGGGCCCGCTAGCCCAGCAAAGCCGGAGCAGAGCGCCCTGGCCACCCTGACTCTCGCCTGCCCTGACCTCCTCCTCTCGCCTCCACTCCACCTCCCGCTGCTCCAGCTCGTCGCGCGCCTTGGTCCAGTCGGCCGTCAGCTTGCGGATGTCCTCGCTGAGGGCCTGGTTGGCGGTGTTGGCCTGGTCTAGCTGCTCCCGCAGCATGGCGTTGACCTGGGCCAGGCTGGCGCTCCTGGGGGCGGGGACACGAGGAAAGCGTCAGCGCCCACCGAGACAGCCGGGGCTCAGGAAACGAGGGGCCCACGCAGAGGTGGGAAGGGACCGACGCTGGCAACAGGCCCGAGGTAGGTGGGACCTGGAGCACAGCTCTGAGGCGCAGAACAACCCAGATCCGGACACGTCACCGGGAACAGGACAATCGCTGCCCAGCTCAGGGGCCTTCCCGGCAAGCGTCTCGGGGCCCCTTCCAGACACTGACTGAGCCTCACCCTCCCCGCCCCCCGACTGCCAGGCAGCCACCTCTGGGGCGCAGCGTAGGAGCTGCACACAACAGGGAGCAGGCAAAGAGCCCGTCCAATCGAATCTGCGGAGGAGATCTGGGGCAGCCAACGCAGCACGCCGTGAGGGAGTGTGGCCCTGAGGCTGGGGTGACTGCCCGACTCGGCCAACGCAAGAGGCCCAATAATGGGCGCGCTCAGGATAGCTTTACGCTGCCAACACCTGGCACCTCCATAGCATGGCGCCCCTCAGCCTGGGCTAGGGGTTCGTATGGACTCCTGGGGGCAGGGGGGTGAAAGCCAGCCCCCCCCAGCCACTGACGGGGTCCTGGGAGGCCTCCAGTCCAAATAGTAACGCAGCCTGACCAGCTCCAGGCACAGGGGAACGCTGGACCCCAGGGGCAGACTCCTGGCGTGGCCCCGTGCTCCGAGGAAGCTGCCCTCTCGCTCTCCAGGTGGACGGTGCAAGCCGGGCCCAGAAGAATGGGGCTCCGAGGAGGCGGCTGCCCAGCCCCATGTGCACCCCAGCGCCCAGTGTGGGGCCCTGTGGACCTTCCAATCACCAGCTGTAGGGGAGCCCCCCCCCCCCCCCCGGCCACACCTTTGCTGCTCCTCCTCCAGCCGGATGAGCGCGTTCTCCAGGTCGTTGCTGTGCTCTTCGTCCTGGCGCAGGCGCGAGTCCGTCAAGTCCAGCCGGCTCTGAGGGAGGGAGCAGGCCGGGCCCGGTGAGCGGGGGGCCGCGGGCCCTGGAGAATGACGCCGTCCCTTCAGCGACCCCCAAACGCCACCCCAGCCCTGCCTGGAGCCACCGCCACAAGCCCCTCAGGCCGAGGCTGCAGGGCCAGCTGAGGAGCCGGCTGGCGCATCCCAGACTGCAAGAGGTGCCACCGAGCAGACGGCCCCTGGCCGGCAGGCACAAAGCAACGGCAGGTGGAACCCACTCTGTGCCGCCTGGCGCCACCCTCGCTTGGCTCAGAGCGAGGCCTTCCTGGCTGGGGCAGCTGCTGCGCCCGCTGGCAGATCCAGAGGTCGCTGGCAAGGACCCACCCAGGGGACCATTTCACGAGCAGGGCGGGCCCCACCGAGCTGCTAGCGGGCGACGCTCACCGTGAGTCGCTGCTGCTCCAGCTCGGTTGATTTCTCCAGCAGCTGCTGTTCCGCCTCCCCACACTTCTTCTTGTACTGGAGAACCTGCAGGAACGCCACAGCTCAGGGCCGCGCCAGCCGGGCCCCGGACACACGCTCCAGCCGCAGCACGACAGAGAAAACGCAGCCCCCGCCCTGCGCCCGCCCTGCCCCTCCCATGGGGCCCCGCACTTCGGAAATCCCAGCTCCTGTCAGCCCACCCCTGGCAGGCCCCTGCCACCCCCGGCCACCTTAGCTCGACGCGCCAAGGCATTTCTGGCAGTCCCTGCTGGCGCGAGGCTGGAGCCTTCAAGACGGGCCCCCTGACCCATAAGCTGAGAATCTTCAGCTAAGTCCAGCAGGGGCCTAGTTCTCCCACGACTGTCCCTTTCCCTCTCCGTCAGGGCCCCGCCGCCCGTCATCTGGTGGGAGCCCTGGGCGCCGGAGCAGCTCTTTGACTCTTCTGTGACCTCAGGGAGGGTCAACTCACCTGAAGGCTGCTGCACTGAGCCCCCTTCCATGTACGGTTTGAGGGCTGGGGGCACCTTCCAGCCCAGCCCAGCCCTGCCCTCTAGGCCTGGACAGCTTTGCTCCATCCTCCTTATATTCTGTGCTGTGCAGGGCGCTGGGATGGCTGCCACCCTCCTCCCCAGAGGTGGCCGCACATAGGTGCTGAATAGCCGCAGCCAAACCTACAGCCTCCAACCCCCCCAGCCACGCAAATTCCAGAGTGTCCACATGTCGACCCTCAGAACCCCACCCCCAAAGCTACACCAGCCATCAGGAGACAAACCGCCCTCAAAAGGTTTATTCAGGGTTGGAAACCGTGTTTTAAATCCTCAGAGCCTGACGCCCGAACAGAGCGGGCCGGGGGGAGAAACAACCGGGCTGAGGCTGCAAAGGAGAACGCAGATGGGACCTTCTCTGCACCAGCCTCAGGTTCCTCGCCCTGCCCAGCAGCTGCTTGGCTCTGTTCCTCCCCAAACCCACCCAGCCTCTTCCCTCGCTCCACCCACTCTCGGCCTTACACCTTCCTTGGGGGGTTCTTCGCCTCCAGCAACCCCTGGGTCAAGCACCCGCTTCCTTCCCTTCCCTCACGCCACCCCAGCTGGCGCCCCGCACACCCGCCAGCCTCTCGGTCCCTGGCGCCGCAGGGCCTACGTCCCATCGCTGCCTAGGCTGCAATCGGAGCGCGGGTGCCGCACAGGCAGCTTCCCGAGCTAGCCAGGAGCCTGCTAGGTCAGTGGCTCTCAGCCGATTCCCCACTATGGGTTGATCCGCCCCTCTGCGTCGAACACGGGCCTCATCCACACGATCCATGCGCTGTCCGCACGGCCCCACGGCTGCCACGGAACCACTGTGCCGCGGAACCAACGCCAGCCCAGCTAGCAAGGGCAGCAGAGCCAGGGGCCCACCCAGCCGGGGGTGCACAGTCAGCGGCTGCCACTCCGCCTGCGGGGCTTCACCGGGCCAGCTCTGCTCTTGCCAGCTCGGCTCAAGCACCAGCCGACTCTCCCTCGGCAGGCACATCCCGGGGCAGGGGAGCTGACAGCCTCCGCAGCCCCCCGGCCACGTTGGGGGGGCGGGTCCAGGCTCCCGAAGGGGCGGGGCTTTGGGGGAAGGGGCGGGGCTGAGGGCAGCCAGGCCTCTTCCTCCCCCGAGCATGGCACCCCTCCCTCTCCCAACGCCACACGGTGCTCCGGCGGCGATTTAAAGGGGCCAGGACGCCAGCCACCGCTGCTGCTGGAGCCCCGAGCCCCTTTCGACCGCCAGCCTCAGGGCAACTGCCCCCTTTGCCCCCCCCCCCGGTCGGTGGGCCTGTCGGGCGCGGGCGACGCACCTTAGCCTGCAGCTTCTGCACCAGCTGCGCCTGCCGCTGCTGGCCCTCCTGGTAAGCCTGGAGCTTGCGTTTGTAGGCGGCCTGCTCCTCCTCCAGGTGACGCCGCAGCTCGATGTTCTGCTGGGCCAGGCTCTTGTTCTCCAGCGCCTCCCGCTCCCCCGCCTCCAGCCGCAGGGCCTGCTCCAGCTGTGAGGGGAAAGGTCACTGCAGCCGCGCCTCCAGCCCGGCTCCTGCCCCCAGGATCTGGCCCCGGGAGCCTCCCCCGCCCCGGCCCAACACTATCCCGGGCCTGCCGCGGGAGCCAGGCCTCAGCTTCTTTGCATGAATGAAAGGCCGGGACTTAAGGGGACGACGTGATCAGTGTTTCTTGCATTGCCGCAGCACCGGTCGGCCCCAGCCACGGACCAGCGCCCACCCCGTGCCCGGCGCTGTACACACCCCGAACGTACATGCAGCCCCTGCCCTGCAGCGGGGTTGCCAGGTGTCCGGTTTTGAGTCCAGTCTTTGAGCTTTCTGTTCGGGAACCAAATTGCGAAAATAGAAATGTGCAGTATTTTCTGCATAAGATGGCCATGCAGATTGTGACGCCATGTCCAGTGTGTCCGGTATGTTTGTTGAAACAACCTGGCAACCCTACTCTGCAGAACCTGCCAGTGATGCAAATATCAAGTAGCGGAGGCAGAAACACAGATCAACAAAGAGCTCATGTGAACGGAAGAGGCCGTCAATCTCTTTCAATGAAAACACGCTCTGCCCCTGGACCCTTCCTCTGACCAGATCCAGAGGGCGTCTGCACCGGAAATCACAGAATCCCAGGACTGGCAGAGATCTCAGGAGGTCACCGAGTCCAACTCCCTGCCCAAAGCAGGACCAACCCAACTCAATCATCCCAGCCAGGGCTTGGTCAAGCTGGGACTTAAAAACCTCTAGGGATGGAGATTCCACCCCCTCCCCAGGGAACCCAGCCCAGGGCTTCCCCACCCTCCTTCTGAAATAGTTTTTCCTAATATCCAACCTAGACCTCCCCCATTGTAACTTGAGCCCATTGCTCCTCGTTCTGCCATCTGCCCCCACTGAGAACAGCCTCTCTCCAGCCTCTTTGGAACCTCCCTTCAGGAAACTGAAGGCTGCTACCAAATCCCCCCTCACTCTTCTCTTCTGCAGACTAAACAAACCCAAATCCCTCTGGGTATGTCTACACTACAGCGCTAATTCGAACTAACACGTCTAGAACTAAAAACTAGTTCGAATTAGCGTTTTGCTAATTCGAACTAGCATGTCCACATTAAGTGGACCCTTAAGCGGGGTTAAGGATGGCCGGAAGCAGTGCCGGCAGGGCATCAGAGGAGGACTTAGAGCGTGGAGCTGCTGTCTCAGGCTAGCCGAGGGCTGCGCTTAAAGGGACCCGACCCCCACCCCGGACAGACAGTTCTCAGGGGTGCCCCGCTTGCAAACCAGTCCTGGCTTGGAGTGCCCTGAGTGCCCACACTGGGCACATCACAGCACTCGGCCATCAGCCCGGCTGCACTTGCCGCAGGCTGCCATCTGGGGAGAGGTGGCAATTGGGGGGCTGCAGGAGAGCTTCCACCCCCAGAAGCCCGCAGAGCCAGCCCAGTCCTCCCCATCGGGGGCTCGTACCCCATTCCTCCCTCACCTCCTTCCACTTACCCTTCCCTAGCCCCTTTTCTTGATGTACAAAATAAAGGACAATTGTGTTCAAAAATGGAATCTGTCTTTATTGAACAAAACTGGGGGAGACTGGGAAAAGGAGGTGGGAGAGGGGAAGAGAGAGGGTGGGAGAGGGGAGGGCAACTACAATGATCAGGGGTTGGGAACAGGCCCCATATGAAGAGAGGCTAAAGAGACTGGGACTTTTCAGCTTAGAAAAGAGGAGACGGAGGGGGGACAGGATAGAGGTCTCTAAAAGCAGGAGTGGGGTGGAGAGGGTGCATACAGAAAAGTTCTTCATTAGTTCCCATAAAGAAGGACTAGAGGACACCAAAGGAAAGGAATGGGTAGCAGGCTTCAAACTAGTAACAGAAAGTTGTTCTTCACAAAGCAAAGAGTCAACCTGTGGAACTCCTTGCTGCAGGAGTCTGTGAACGCTAGAACTGGAACAGAGTTTAAAGGGACATGAGATCAAGTCATGGAGGTTGGGTCCATGGAGTGCTATTAGCCAGGGGGTAGGAGTGGTGGCCCTGCCCAAGGTTTGTGGAAGGCTGGAGAGGGATGGCACGAGACAAATGGCTTGGTCACTGTCTTCGGTCCATCCCCTCCGAGGTCCCTAGGGTTGGCCGCTGTCGGCAGACAGGCTACTGGGCTAGATGGACCTTTGGTCTGACCCAGGACGGCCATTGTAAGCTCAGGGCTCAGGGTCGGGGGTCTCAGTGGACCCCCTTGATTTTCATGCACACCTGCTCCTGGGTGGCCAGGCTGGCAGCTCTCCTGCCCTAGACGGGCACTTTCCTGTGCCTAGTGTGGAGATCGTGGACGAAGTCCACGATGTCCGCACTAGCCCAGGAAGGTGCCCGCCTCTTGCGGTCCCGGGCAAGCTCCCGGGAGCCGCCAGCCTGGTCCCGGGAAGAGGGGGAGGGCTGGGGGGCATCGGGTGGCTGGCTCGATCCGTGCCAGGTGCAGGGTCTGCTGGCTGGGTGCTGGCAGGCTTGCACCTGGCACGGGCACCGTAGCCAGCCCGTGCCCCTTTAAGGGGTCCGGGGCCGGGAGGGGGGCAATAGAGTTTCCCTGGTGTTGGCCAGAGTGGCCACCAGGGAAACCTGGGGAGGCTAGCCTCCCACTAGTTCGATATAAGGGGCTACACACCCCTTAATTCAAACTAGCTAGTTCGAACTAGGCTTAATCCTCGTGGAATGAGGTTTACCTAGTTCGAACTAAGCGCTCCGCTAGTTCAAATTAAGTTCGAACTAGCGGAGCGCTAGTGTAGCGCCTATGAAAGGGTATGTCTAAACTACCCTCCTAGTTCGAACTAGGAGGGTAATGTATGCATACCGCACTTGCTAATGAAGCCCGGGATTTGAATTTCCCGGGCTTCATTAGCATAAGCGGGGAGCCGCCATTTTTAAATCCCCGCTGCTTCGAACCCCGTGTAGCGCGGCTACACGGGGCTCGAACTAGGTAGTTCGGACTAGGGTGCCTATTCCGAACTACCGGTACACCTTGTTTCACGAGGAGTAACGGTAGTTCGGAATAGGAACCTAGTCCGAACTACCTAGTTCGAGCCCCGTGTAGCCGCGCTACACGGGGTTCGAAGCAGCGGGGATTTAAAAATGGCGGCTCCCCGCTTATGCTAATGAAGCCCGGGAAATTCAAATCCCGGGCTTCATTAGCAAGTGCGGTATGCATACATTACCCCGCTAGTTCGAACTAGCGGGGTAGTGTAGACATACCCAAAGTTAGTTCGAACTAACGTCCATTAGTTCGAACTAACTCTGTAGTGTAGACATACCCTCAGCCTCAACTTGTAATTCATGTGCTCCAGCCCCATAATCATTTTGGTTGCCCTCCGCAGGACTTTCTCCAATTCATCCACATCCTTTCTGTTATAGGGAGCCCAGAACTGGACACAATACTCCAGACTGGCCTCGCTAGAGCCGAATAAAGGGGAAAAATCACTTCTCTGGATCTGCTGGCAAAGCTCCCCCTAATGCACCCCAATATGCCGTTAGCCTTCTTGACAACAAGGGCACACAGTTGACGCCAGTGAAGGAGAGTTACTGGGTTGTTAGCACCCAGGACCAGGAGGGAATCTCGCACTCAACAGTCTTCGTTCTAGAGCAGAAGGGCTGGGAAGTGAAACTGACCCAAAAGAGCAAAGCAGCCACTCAATGACTGACAGAGCTATGAGCACCCAGGTATTTATCCTGGCAGCTTCCCTCCAATGGTGTGCTCTTTGGGGTACCCACTGGCACCAGATTCAGGTAGAAACATTGTTTTTCTGCAGCCGAGCCCTCTCCGAGTCTCATCACATTCTGCCATGAAGAGAGATTAAAGACTCGGACTTTTCAGCTTAGAAAAGAGGAGACTAAGGGGGGGAGATGAGAGAGGTCTATAAAATCATGGCTGGTGTGGAAAAAGTGAAAAAGGAAAAGGTATTCACTTGGTCCCACAATATAAGAACCAGAGGTCACCAAATGAAATTAAAAGGCGGCAGGTTTAAAACAAACAAAAGGAAGTTTTTCTTCACTCAGCGCACAGTCAACCTGTGGAACTCCTCGCCAGAGGATGAGGTGAAGACTAGGACTTTAACAGGGTTGAAAAAAGAGCTAGCTAGATTCATGGAGGTTAGGTCCATCAATGGCTATTAGCCAGGATGGGTAGGGGTGGTGTCCGTGGCCTCTGTTTGTCAGGGCTGGAGGTGGGTGACGGGGGAGGGATCACGTGAGGATTTCCTGTTGTGTTCCCTCCCTCTGGGGCATCTGGCACTGGCCATTGTCAGCAGACAGTTCACTGGGCTAGATGGACCCTTGGTCTGACCCGGTCTGGCCGTTCTTGTGATCCTGCCAGGGCCTCACAGATCGGGAGCAGCTTTTTTGCACCGAACCTGGAAGAGTAGGTATTAGCCCCAGCCCGGCCTCCCTGCTCCACGGAGAGGGGCAGACACCATGTGCAGCTTATTGCTGCAGCCCTGATTAGCCGCCACCTCCAGCCTCCCCCATGCCTTGAAAGCAGTCCCCTGAGTGCTTCTAGGGGTACCCCGTCTGCTAGAGTCTGACACCCCAGTGGCTTCTTATCTGTAGAAATGCTACTGTAACAGAGAAACCGACCAAGATCAGAGCCCCATCGTGCTAAGCACCAATCACACACTGGGCACAGTCTGTGCCCTTTGAAGCCTCAATAAATAAGGCAGAAATAGTGAGGGGGAAACTGAGGCATGGAGAAGCAAAATAATTTGCCTGGGGTGTGTCAGACACAGAACCCAGGTCTCCTGACTGCCTGGTAAACATCCTAGCCACTAGGCCACACTGCCCCCCAACACTTTGATTTCGTTTCATCTTATCCAGGATAAGACACACAACATATTACAGAGCAGAGCCACTTCTACTCCAGCGCCACCAGACCCCAGGCCAGCCCGAGCTCCTTACCATCTGGTTCCTCCTCCTCAGCTCCATCTCTTCCTCAGGCGTGGTGCCCAACCCCTGACAGCTCCAGCTGATGTCTTGCTCCAGCTTCCGCAGCAAAAGACATGGCGAAATCAGTACTTGGGACCCCTCCCCAGACACAGCCCTGAGCCCGGGGGACACGAAGGCCGCATGCTGCTCACTACACAGGCCCTTCCGTGGCAGACACAAGACAGCCACGCGGCATGCACAGCCAAGCCCCCCATGCGTCAGACCGCAGCACCAGGAAACCATGCACCACGCCCCACCCAGGGGAGAGTCACGTCCCAGCACCGTGATCCCCAGCAAAAGGCACTGTGATTTCTGAGAGCAAGGACAGCACCACAACCTGGACTGACAGCCACATGCAAATGTGAGATCCCAAGGGACTTGGTGGTTAGATGTGGTGCTCGCAAGAGCTAGCCCCCTGGGCTGGCAAGGACCGAGAGCAGCAATGCCGCTTCGCTGGCAGCCATCAAAGGCTCAGAAAGGAGGCTGGAACCTGTAACAAGTGGCTACTAGCCTAAGAATATGTCATAGCGAGACCCCTTCCCTGAGCTGGGGGGACACAGGCCGTTCTCACCAGGGAAACCTGCATGAAACCCCGGTCTAATATTGTCTGTTTTCACACGACCTGGCTCGTTGCTCTAAGGCAGTATTTCTCAGCCCGTGGTACGAGAGAAGTCTGGGGGGATGTCAACACCACTGAAATTTGGAGAAAACGGAATTTTTGTTGGAAGTGTGACAGCGCTTTATTATTTCGGTACTTTTTACACCCACAAATTTCATCGCCCGCCCGGCTGCAATTGAGTTGTTTAAACAAATGCGTTGCAGTGGTAGAAAACAATTGTGTGTGTCTGAAAACTGACCATTTTTTTAAAAGGGGTACTTTATAAAAAAAAAAGGTTGAAAAACACTGCTCTAGGGGTATGATTCCTGGGTTGGGCTGGAGAGTCCTGGGTTCAAACCCCGCACAAGCACTTATTTCCTGCTTTGGGCAGGAGGCTGGACTTGAGGTCTCTTCCAGCCCTGGGATTCTATGAGCTCAGAGTCAGCCCCCAGGTTGGAGTGGAGCTGTCTGCACAGGGCTGTCGGGGGTGGAGAACTACCCAGCTAGCAGAGAGAGGACACTGCGGTAACACCATTCCCGCTGCTGGGAATAATTGATGTGGGAGTGGCCCACTGATGAGGAACGTAACTTCCGGGGGCTTTGTGGCACGTTAAGATGCCTGTCACCTATTCTAACAAGAGCAGATAAAACTAGATCAGCTGTTTGGGGGACGGGAGTTCATTTATTTGCTGCGTAACATAAAAGTCTCTCCTGCACATGCACACACAGCGCACTATGGGCGCCTCCTCCCTCCCCAAAGGAGTGGCGATTCCTCGTTTGAAGCAACCGTGTTAGGACCCATAAGCCCCAGAACTTTCCCTGGGCATGTTACAAGCAAGCACGTGCTGGGTTAGGAGCTGGTGCCTTCCATGAACGTAAAGACGGGGCCTGAGGCCAGGTGGATCAGAGGAGGCAGAGGGAGCTGGAAATCCCAGCGTGTGATTTACAAGCGACCATGCTCAAGGCTTGGGAGTTTCATCTCGCGAGGGGTGCAAGGCACTGGAGACGGGTGGCTCCGGGTCCTGTCCAGTCAACGAGAGGACGGAGCATCCACAGGCGGCGACTACAAGAACTCTGGGCCTGAGCTGTGCCAAAATCAAGGGCAGCCTTACCACCGAGGGCAGTGGGGTTTGGATCGGGCCCATCCTGGCATTCGGTCCCATTGGGTAGAACTCTGAGGGTTACAGGTTTGGCTCCCGCTCCATCGTGGGGAGGAGAATCCTGCCTTTGCGGGGGTGCCAAGTGGGACTTGGAGCCAGGCGGCTGCTGGTCCAAGCCCCTCGTCAGTTACACCAATCCAGAGGGGTTTGACAGCAGCGTGAGCCATGCACCCCAGTTTGCCTGGGGAGGACTTGACTATCGTAAGGCACCCAGGGCCAGAGGGGTGCGCTCGCCCCCGATCGGCAGGACAGGGTTCGTGCCTCCCCCGCCAGCAACAGCCTCCCGCTGCAGGGTACCCACGTCAGCATTGGTCACCGGGTCCATCCCCTTCTGGCGCAAGCTCTCCTCTAGCTGCGGGGGCGAGGCAGGCGGAGAGACAGAAAACAGCATGAGCCACCGACACCCGGGAGGGAGCCCCCCAAGCACGGACCAGCCCCTGCCCACAACAAAGCAGGGAGGGGACGCGCCAGATCTCCCAGGACCGGGACACCGAGCGGCAGGGAGACGGGTCATTCCGCCTGCGCTGGAGAACCCACGGAAAGAGGGAGGGAGAAGAGACGGGGGGAGGGTGCGGGCAGCTTTGAGAAAAGCTGGGGAGGAGATTAACGTGCCCAGTGTACAGCAGAATGTAATCCTCGCCAGCTCGCCCCGCAGGCCTGGGTGAGCCGAGCGCCGGGAGCTGCTCATCAGGCCAGGCCCTCGGTCGCCAGGAAGCCGGCGGATTTCTTTGTAAAAGGGCAGCAGGCTCATTTCATTCAGTTAATTCGGGTTCCAACAGCTGGTTGGCCGGAGGCTGCCCAAGCGGCACAGGTGCATTGAGGCGCACGGGCTGAGCTGCGGGGGGAGCCCAGGGATGAGGTGGCCGGGGGGGGGGGGGGGAGCAGACTAATTTGGCGCATCTGTAAATACATTGGATTCAATGGATTCAGAATCCAACAGCTGATTGGACCGAGGCAGTGCAAGCATCACAGCTGCTGCTCTGCCAGTGCGGTTCTGCCCTGATCTGCAACACACCTGCCCTGGGCAGCCCCCGAACGGCTCTGGCAGGTGCTTCTGTCATCGCCTGCAGCAGCTGCCGACATCCCAGTCCTCCACCGCGCACAGGCGGCTCTGCCCCCCCCCCCCACGGCTCTGCCCCCCCCCCCCCACGGCTCTGCCCCCCCCCACGGCTCTGCCCGCACCCCTCAACCCTGCTCTCCTCCCTGTCCCGGCCATCCCAACTCTCAGCCCCCACCCCCCCCCACGGCTCTGCCCCCCCCCCACGGCTCTGCCCCCCCCCCACGGCTCTGCCCGCCCCCCACGGCTCTGCCCCCCCCCACGGCTCTGCCCGCACCCCTCAACCCTGCTCTCCTCCCTGTCCCGGCCATCCCAACTCTCAGCCCCCACCCCCCCCACGGCTCTGCCCCCCCCCCCACGGCTCTGCCCCCCCCCACGGCTCTGCCCGCACCCCTCAACCCTGCTCTCCTCCCTGTCCCGGCCATCCCAACTCTCAGCCCCCACCCCCACCCACGGCTCTGCCCCCCCCCACGGCTCTGCCCCCCCCCCCACGGCTCTGCCCGCACCCCTCAACCCTGCTCTCCTCCCTGTCCCGGCCATCCCAACTCTCAGCCCCCACCCCCACCCACGGCTCTGCCCCCCCCCCACGGCTCTGCCCCCCCCCCCACGGCTCTGCCCGCACCCCTCAACCCTGCTCTTCCCCCTACCCCGGCCATCCCAACTCTCAGCCCCCATCCCCACCCACGGCTCTGCTTGCGCCCCTCTCCCTTGCGCCGTCCCAGCCATCCCAGCTGTCAGCCCCCTTGCCCCCCACAGCTCTGCCCGCACCCCTCAACCCTGCGCCTCTCCCCACCCCAGCCCTCAGCCCACCCCACCCCACCCCACGGCTCCGCCTATGCCCCTCAACCGTGTGCCGCTGCCCCTGGCCATCCCAGCTCTCAGCCCCACCCCCACCCCACGGCTCTGCCCGCACCCCTCAACTTTGCTCCACTCCCCCCAGCCATCCCAGCCCTGAGGTCCCCTCACCCCCAGCTCTGCCAGTGCCTCTCAACCCTTCTCCTCTCCTCCCTCCCCTTGGCCTTCCCAGCCCTGAGTCCCCCCAGCTCTGCCTACACCCCTCATCCCTGCTCTGCTCCCTGCTCACTATCCAGCCCTGGGATCCCCCCCAGCTCTGCGGCACCTACTGAGCTCGGGGGCTCCCGGTTCAACGCCTGCCAAGTGTGCCCAGCGGCGTGGTGGTGGCCAAAGCGCCCGTTCTGGTGAAGGGGGGTGTCAGCCCAGCCAGCACAAAGAGGGCTCCCAAAAGTCATCCCTCTGGGGCTGGACGCAAGCGTCCGAGCCAGACACCCGGTGGGGAAAAACCAGGGCTCACTGCATCTCCCGCATCCTGCCCAGCAACCCAGAGGCTGCCTCTGGGGAGCTACGTTCAGGGCAAAATCCTCCCCAGAGTCAGACCCACCACACAGCAACCGGCTCCCACCACAGCTCAAACGGGCCTCTACCGTCCCCAGCCAGCGCCGGCGGGACAGGCCTGCAGCCAGGGGGGTCCTGCCCACCCATGCCTGCCCCATAGAGGGGGGACGGATGGGCTCTCCCGGCTAGCCTGTCCCTCGGCTGGCCCAGTGGGTCACAACAAGGTAGGGCCCAGGATCTGGTCTGGGGACAGCTCCTCCAGCACCCTTGGGCTACCCAGCTGATCCAGGGGGCTCTTCAAGGCCGGAGGGCAGAACAGGGCAACCACAGACCCTCTGTAGCCTGGAGGGCATCGAGTCACAGCCAGGCCCCTCGAGGCAAGGAAGGAAACGGGCGGATCGAAGAACCCCCCCAAATTCTCCTGTTTTCAAAGGAAAGAGCCCCCCTGGTCCCCGCCTCCGCAGGGCCCAGCCTGGCACGGCTCCGCGCCCTAGGGCAGGGCATGGAAGAGGCCAGCCTGCACGCCACAGCCCCGGGAGGGGTCCTGCGAGGCCGTTCTTGCACCCAGTGACGATCAGCAGTGGCCGGGAATGGCCGGCAGCCCCCCATCCAATGCCCTCCCAGCCCCCACCTCCACCAGGGTCCTTCCCCTGCAGCCTCTCCCCCCCAGCACAGCTCCCCCAGGCCGCCCCACTTGCCCGCTCCACTCGCTTCTTCACGTAAAGTCCCGGAGGCTCCTCGGGGGCTGCCGGATCCTCAGGCTCCGTCCCACAGGCAACACTGCCCGGTGTCCAGTGCCCAGGCCCCTGCATGCCCCCCCCCCCCCCCGCCCCGCTCCTGCGAGGCACAAAGCCCCGGCGCCGCGGCGACACAGGCTAAGAAATGCCGCGGCTGAGCCGCTCTGGCTCATTCACATTCTAATGGGCGGCTCGGAGAGGAGTCACCGCGCGACCGTAATCCTGCCACGGCTGCAGCCTCCCCGCACAGGCCCAGCCGGGTCTCGTGACCCGCACGCTGCCAGGGGGCTCCGCGGAGCAGCCCCTCCATGCCCAGCTGGAGGCTGCCGGCCAGGAAATCTCTGCCCCAGACATGGCCAGACCCGTGAGGCAGCCTGAGAGCGCTGTGCGAACCAAACCCCCCCCCCCCCCGCCCTCCTCACGGCGTCACTATGGAGATTCAGGGAGGGATCCGGTAATATCCTGCTGCCTCTCCATCCTCACAGGTCTTCATCCAGGACACTTCCCCGCCTCCCTGAACTAAGCAGTGCCAGCCTGCGGGGTGTTTGTGAGCAAGGTGCTGCTCCCTCACCCCCCACATGCCATGGTGCCTTTGTGGGGGGGGGGACTCACTCTGTGAGATGGGGAGGGTAGAGAAGGACTCATGGAACAAGGAACACACCAAGGAGCGTCACTCCCTTACATGCGCATCAGCCGCGCCTCAGTTTCCCCATCCGCAAAGCGCCTGTGACGAGATACACCGACCCCACATGGCGCTTGTGTTGGGGAAGGGCTGTCGTTGCTACTCTAGGCCTAGGTGTTCGAAAGCAAGAGGCCCTGCATCTTTTTCCCAGGGCAGCGCTCGGCCGGACGTCTTGCTAACCCGGCGCAGAACGGGCAATATCTCGACAGCTCCAGCACAGCTACTGACTGTGGTAGCTGGTGCTTCAGAAACTCTACAGATTAGAGAGACAGATCCCTCGATGCCCAGGGAAGGGGCTGCCCCACCCGTCTGAGCCTTCTGACGGAGAAGTGGGCCCATTACCATGGGAAGTTTAACTCCCCAACTTTATCTGCTTTAAAAACATCAAAGTTGTTTCCAACTCAGTAGCAGTTCCGCACCCGGGGGACCAGCCCACTTCTCGAGTCAGATCGGGTGAATCGGGCAACACTGGGAAACCTTTGGGCCGCAGTTGAAGTTAATGAGAGCGGTCCATATTTGCACGGCGTGTTAAGATCCCACAAATGAGACGTGCGGTATGAGGGCTGACAACTGATCCATATTTGTATTTCTGATCTGTCCCTCTCCTGATCACAAACATGCTCTCTGACACGTACCAGGATGTGAGCCTGAAATATACACATCTACCGGGTGTTCCGTTTGTCCGGTTCCCAAACCCTGCACCAGTTTGCTTAGGGATGTTGTACTTGCTGTAGAAAATCCAATTAAACGATTATTTCGAACAGGCATCGGGGAGGGGGAAAAAACAAGCCAACATATAAGCCAGATCTCCTCATTTCCTCCGGGAAACTGGAGCTGAAGGGAAATCAGTTTTTCTCTATTTTTTTTAATTGGGTAATAAACGAAAAAGCTAACAACAATACAGTTCATGGAGAGGTGTGGGGGGAAGACTGCTGACTGGGCAATCAGCCATCCCTACAACTCAAATCACTTTGCAAAGAAGAGTCAATGTCTTTGTGCCTGTTTTACAGCTGGGAAAACTGAGGCACAGAGTCCTGCAGGTCTGTGGCACTGCTGGGAATAGACCACTGAGCTTCTTACTTTCAGTATGGTGCCCCATCTCCTGGATTGTGTTGCTGTATTTGCAACAGCCATTCCATGCATCATAATGACCAAATTCCCCCGAGAAGCCAAGCAAGGGCCTCATGCATTTAGCTTTGTGTATGCCTCATACACAAAGGCTGCATCTAGACTGGCATGATTTTGCACAAATACTTTTAACGGAAAAGGTTTTCTGTTAAAAGTATTTGCGCAAAAGAGCATCTAGACTGGCATGGATGCATTTGTGCAAAAGACATCTTTTGCGCAAAAGCATCCATGCCCAGATAGTCGCGGTTTTGCGCAAGAAAGCTCCGAGGGCTTATCCCTGAGTGGCAGTGGCAAAGTATTTTCGCAAGAAGCACTGATTTTGTACATTACAAAGTCAGTGCTCTTGCACAAATTCAAGCGGCCAGTGTAGACAGGCGGCAAGATTTTGCGCAAAAGCGGCCGCTTTCGAGCAACATCTTGCCAGTCTAGACGCAGCCAAATGGATTCCAAATTGCAGGACCGACCTTCTCCCAAAGCGACTGCCGTCAGTGGGAACGAACTCTGGCTATTCTGGGGCTATTCTCAATTGTGTTCAAGTCTCCCAGTATTTATATTGGCCCAGCCCGGAATAAACTGCCCGAGACGCATCACACCACATCTCTCTGCCTATCTCCCTATTCAATTGTCTGTAAGACGGGCCCCTTTTCAAAGGCACAGGCCTGGGAATGAACAAAGTTTACCATCTCCCCTAGCAACAGCTGCCTTAGCAACCAGAGATTCCTTCCATTCTTCCTCCCCGTTGCCACGGACACAGGGCGGTGGGTCGCTGAGCCCAAAATACCACCTCAAAAGATGAGAAGAGGCAAAAGGGCTCCTGCCCCTGCCCCCCCTCCAGCGTAGGCTGGGTTCTGGGGTACAAGTGCAGAGATGCCACCAGCCCCCAAAGTTTGGGGGTCTGGAATATAAAGGCTCTGAGTTATGCTGCACAATTCCCCATGGGCGTGCTGCTCCATGCTGGTGCCCCCACCCCAGCACTCAGCTGGGTCAGCCAGTGCCCTGCCCCTCTCTGCCCTGGGCCTCCGTGCTGCCGGCAGGGACTACTTAGTGCCTGTGCTGGTGACGATCTCACTAGGGAATGGACACAGACCCCTCCCCCTTCCCATCCCCATCGCTGTCACATTGGGGGCAGCAGCCCCGGACGGTGGCACCTGCTGGCCACTGCATTTGCGATTGTGACTGAGAATGGGAGCGTATCCCGCCAGGGACAGGCTGCACTAGCAAAGAGGAAAATTGCCGCCGGAGCAGCCTAGCGGGTCAGGCGCAGGCCTGGGATGCAGGAGACCTGCATTCGGTCCTTGGCTCAGCCGCCAGCGTGCCGGGTAATCTTCAGCAAGTCGCTCCCCCCGCCGTGCCTCAGTTTCCCCATCTGCACAAAGTGGAGAATGATCCTGACATGAGGGTTTGAGGTCTATGGACGACACGCGCTCCCAAGCGCTGTGGTTTGGGGTTATATTTCCCACTAGATTTTCTTCATTTCAATCCGTGCTCTGGGGTGGGGTTCAGTACACAGGCTGCCCTGGGAGGGAGGACTACTCCAGTCCTCTCTCACCGGAGCAGCTTGGGACCAGGGGACAAGCGCTTCTCCATGGTAGCTGCAACTCCAGCAGGCACAGCTGGGGGAGGGGGCAGGTCCAGGAGCATCTGCCCCCTGCGCTCCCCAGCCAGAGTGAGGAGTGGAGCAACTGGGCACTTTCCCCTCACTCCCTGGCAGAGGGGAACAGCCAGCAATGTCCCTGTAGGAACGGGGGGGAGGGGGAAGAGATTTCAGCTCTCCCCCACCCTGCCTAAAGGGCAGTGCGGTGGGGGCTCAGGGCTGGGGCAGCCCCAGAGCAGGGGCGTGACCCCAGCCAGCCCCTTTCACCTGTCTGGAGAGTCTTTCTCTTTGCTGTATGGTTTTCTGAAAAGCAATCCCATTCCGGGCACATCCCGCTTTCCTGGCACAACCAACCCCTGACCTTGCGTGAAGCTAGGATAAGCATCTGCCTACCGAATTTGGCTGTCCTAACAATTACGGTGTAGGAGGAGTTCTTGAACAGGCACACCGACAGGTGCACAGGCACACAGACAAACTCTCAACCATCTAGTCGAGAAGGACAGGCAAGGCCTCCATCACCGAGGGAAGCAACACCCAGGCCAGCAGATAAGCAAGGCTCACAGGCTCAGGGCCAGTGTCAGGCGTCTGCCGGCGGTTCATCCAGATGTGGACCCGTTTTATTATTGGCCCCGCCTGACTGGGCAGCGCGTCCTACCTGAGGCACGTCCCGAAGCTGTGGGCTGCACATGGCAGCGGTGCCCCCCACCCCGCCCAGTGGAGCCCCCCCAGCCCGCGGGAGAAGAGGAGGAGGCTGCCGTGGGTGCTGGTGGTGAGGGTGCCCCGGGCGACCTGGCCTGACCCATGCTGTCAACTCACGAGCTCTTCACGCCGCTGGGGGAGCAGCCGCCGCAGTCCTGCCCAGGTAGAGCTGGACCTCCGGGCCCGGTGTGCCGAGCTGCAGCGCCCCATTCGAACTAGGCCCCGCAAATAACCACACAGGCCCTGCACACACTTAGGAAAGAATCTGCCTCCTTCCAACAGCACCGGGGCTCACCCAATCACCGGTCCATACCCGGGTCACAGCGCAAGGCGCTCAGCGTTCACCAGATCACAGAGCATGTCTAGCTCCTCACACACCGCTCCTAGAACGCCTGTGACACAACACCCGTCCGGGCACTAGCTCAGAGAGCCCTTCGCCCCAAAGGGAAGGATCGTTTGTGTCACTCCCTCGCCCCACAGCCAGTAGCGCTGGCGCTGATCAGGAAGGACTGCCGGTGGCACTCCCCTCCCCCCAAGGTCTTTGCCTTTGCTCATTACACAGTCAATCTGTGGAACTCCTTGCCAGAGGATACAGTGAAGGCTAGAACCAATATTTAAAAAGGGCTCAAGAGGTGATTCTGGTAATTACAGTATAACGTCAATACCAGGCAAATTAGTTGAAACTATAATAAAGAATAAAAATGTCAGACACATAGACGAACATATTTTGTTGGGGGGAAAAGTCAACATAGTTTCTGTAAAGGGAAATCATGCCTTACTAGAGTTCTTTGAGGGGTCAACAAATATGTGGACAAGGAGGATCCACTGGCTACAGTGTACTTAGATTTCCAGAAAGCCTTTGACAAGGTCCCTCACCAAAGGCTCTTAAGCAAAGCTAAGTTGTCGTGGGATAAGAGCGAAGGTCCTTTCGTGGATTAATAACTGGTTAAAAGTCAGGAAACAAAGGGTAGGAATAAACGGTCAGTTTTCAGAATGAAGAGAGGTAATGAGTGATGTCCCCCAAGGGTCTGTCCTGGGACCAGTCCTATTCAATCTGTTTATAAATGATTTGGAGAAAGGGGTAAACAATGAGGTGGCAAAATTTGCAGATGACACCAAAGTGCTCAAGATAGTTAACACCAAAGCAGACTGTGAAGAGCTTCAGAAAGATCTCACCAAACCAAGTGATTGGGCAACTAATGACAAATGGAATTTAATGTTGAGAAATGCAAAAGTAATGCACATTGGGAAAACTAATCCCAACTATACATACAATATGATGGGGACTAATTTAGCTACAACTACTCAAGAGAGAGATCTGAGCAACGTGAGCATGTCTACCAGCCAGGCAGTTCACAACTAGGTACTGATACTCCTAATAATAATACTAACACTCACCTAATTAGAAAATACCGGACTTTTAGATGTCCGGTATTTTCTTAATTTTTTTCCCAGACAGAATCCTCAAATACCCGACTGTCTGGTTCAAAGCCGGACACCTGGCAATCCTAGCTGACAGCCACAGGCAGGATATACGGGGGGGAGAGAGGGAACAGCATAAGTACCCGTCCCCAATCCAAACTTTCTCCCTTCTCCTGGTGCCCCTCCCTGGGGAACAGCCTAATAACGCCCCCGTCCCCTCCTTCAAACCCCCAACCCACGCCCCAGCTCAGCTCCCACAATCAGGCCTCCTTGGGGCGTTTTGTGCAATACATGCGAGTGCAGCACGGCATTCGTGGGACACAGGTCAGCGGTCACTGAGCACGACAGAGGCTGGCTACATACTCAGCCTTTCACCGCCCCCGCCCGCCCATCCCTCCCCTGCACCCACCACAGGGCCCTTTCCAGCTACTTTGTCCTGGCCGTGGAGAAAGGCAGCAACAAAGGCTCCATTCAAGCAGCACAAGAGGCGGGAGTTGGGAGTGGGAGGGTCCGTCGGGCCCAACCGGCCCTCGGGGCCTTCGCCGCCCGGGGACTCGCACAAAGGGCGCGATTCAGAGCCAGAGTTCAGCCTCCACTGGAGCTGCTGGCTTAAAATCAGACACTTGGTGCCCCTGCCGGGGGCATTTCTGTGCGTTAACTCCCCCAGCCTGCCCCGAGGTTCTGGGCCCAGGAGAATGGCAAGGACGCTGCCCGACCACTTCTGTTTCCTCCCGGGCAAGTCCCGGCAAGCGCCAGCCACATTCCCTGCGAGAACATGCCCAGGCAGGCCCAGGTCCCTGACGTGGACAGGAGCACACACCACTTCCCTGGGGAACTGCTGTTCCAGGGTCACGGCCCGCTCGGCACAGGGCCCCTGGCAGGGGAACAGGCCCGTCAGGTTGCTCCTTTTGGTGGGACGTGCTCCAGCAGGTTTCATCCCGCGCTGCCATAAACGTTCATTAAAGATTCACCTCAACTACCTGGCGGCCCTCAAGGCCTTCCGGCCACAGCCCAGGAGACGTGGTCCCATTCGGCTTGGCGAGCACGTTTCTGCCGTGGCACCTCAGGAGGTCGCCAGCTGCCAGGCCTGCGAGCGCACGGGCCCCCTAGCAAGGCAGGAGCAGCCGAAGCCGCGGCAGCAGTGCAGACTGAAGCGGTAACCGGGAGCTATCTGACCAGCTGCGCCAAGCTTGCCACACACCCTGCGATCCAGCTCTCAGCAACGCCACCCTGCCCCTACCCTGCCGAGTGTGAGGCCAGAGGAGCAGCATGGCCCAGGGGGCATAGCCCACGTCCCTAGTGGGTCTCAGGGCTCAGCTGGATCCAGTGGGTTTGGAAGGGGAAGGGTTGGGTCTAGTGGCAGGTGAGATGCTCTGAGCACAGTGGCCAGGGAGCTGGGGCAGGTCCCCACACCAGGTCCCCAGCCCCAAGAGACCAGACGCCAAACCAAATTAACCCGGGCGATTTGCTTCCAAGCAGGCGTGAGGCGCTGGGGGGGGAGGAGATGAGGGGGCACATCTGAACCAAACGCCATGGGCAGGAGGGGCAAGGGGTTGGCCAGCAGCCAGAAAGCCTGGGGGCTAACAGGGGGCCTGGTGCCCGCCATACGAGTCTGGCCCCTCTGCACTCGCTGGCAGCGGTGGAGGAAGAGGAGCAAGGCAGCTCCAGCTCGCTCTGCTCCTCGTCAGTCGGGAGAGAGGCCTGGACCGCCCTGCACTCACCGGCGGGAAGCAGTACAGTGTGGTCGGGGGGGGGAGGGAGGGGGCAGGATGAGCTGAGACTGTTGCTCCACTTCCCCCACCTCTGCCAGTGAATGCGGAACGGGGGGGTGGACCCCGCTGCTGGCATCCCACCCCAACCCCACTAGTCCCCTGGTCCGTATCGGTTGGGAGAAGATGTGGGGCGGGGGAGGAGCAAGGGCGGGAGGGGGCAAAGCAGGGCAGGAAGAGGCAGGTCTAGGGGCGGAGAGGTTTTGTCCTGGCCTTTCCCTGGGCAGGGGGAGGTCATGTGGATTGTGGCCCCGTGGGCCTTCCCACAGTCTCCTGCTTCCAAGCCAGACCACGCCGAGCCCTTCGCCAGTGCATGGCCCTCCTGCCCACGTACCCTCATGGTGCTCCCCGCCGGCGCTGCGGGCCAGAGGGACCACGAGGCACCAAGGGGAGCCTGGTGGGTGGGAGGGAGGAAATTTCCGATTCAGCCGCACGGCACTAAGGAGGGTCCCCACTCAGAGCTCTCCTTGTCTTAGCCCCGACCAGGCAAATAACGGAGCATTCCTTCCCTGGCAATTCCGAAAAACGGGGCTTTAGCGTCATTTGGGTCACATGGAAAACAAGCGTTTTCGGCCAATCAAGAAGTCGTGAAAAAACGGCTGGGGGCTGAACGAGGAAACATGGCGGTTCCACTCCGAGCACTTTCCCGCCCCCAGACACCACCCCCAGCCCCTATTCAATGCGCAAAGTTCAACGGCTTCCTTTCGAAAATGTCCAACCAAAAAGTTTTGACTTTTTTTTTTCAGTGTGTTCCCCTCCCCTCCTCAGTGCAAACACTTGGGGGAAATCAACCGGAGTCCAGGGAACAGTTTAGTCAACATCCCTCTGAACGGTTTGGGGGGTTTTTTGCTTTTTGGAAAAAAGATGTTTCACAAGAAAAGTTTTGCCCAGCTCCAGCGGCGACCCTCCCCCACGGCTGAGCCCGTGTCCGGCACACACGACTTCTCCCTGAGCACACAGCTGAGTGGGAGTGGCACACGATCCCCCCCATCAGCAGGACAGGACCGGCTGCCCACACCTACCCTCTCGCTGATGGCGTTGTATTTGATGGCCAGCTCATCGCGCTCGGCCCGGCTCTGCGCCAGCAGGTCTTCCACACGGGACAGCTCCTGCTGCAGGATGCGGTTCTCCTCCTGGAGGGAGAGAAGCGACATCTCCCCAGGACAGGCTGCTGTGGGAGAAGAGGGAGAGCCGTAGCAAAGGCATCAGTGCCAGCTGGGGGCACCCACCCCAGAGCCACAGGGAGGCGGCTGGCTAGAGATGAGGCTGGCCCTGTGACTTTCCTACCAGGGGTCAGATCACCCCGGGTTAAGGCCTTGCTAACAGCCATGACACCGACAATACCGGGGACGCACTGCGGGGTGACCACATGCGCTCCCCGAGACGCGCTCGTCAGTGCCACAGAGCAAGGGGGGGGCCAACCCAGCCTGCCCCCTCCCTACCGAGCCTGGGGCAGCCACGCAGCAGGGATTTCAAGGGAGCCCTTAGCCACGAGGCCATGCCGAACGGCAGCAGGAGACGGGGGCCCTTTGCGGCAAGACACGGGCAGGACGGCATCCGAAGCAGGCTCTCCACAGACCCCGCGGGGGGATAGTAACCGAGGGACCCGGCAGCCGTAGCCCTTAGCTCCAAGTGCTCCCTGGGCTGCACTGCTCTGCTGCCGAATTCAGCGAGGGCCTTCGGCGGGGGACAGCCTGTCAGGGCCCAGGCCCCGGCGCTGGACGGGTTCGTGCGGCCGACTTTGCTGGCCCCGCTCGCCCCTGGTTGGGTGAGCAAGGGAGGGAGAGGCACAAGCCTGGACACGCACCAGCGCTGCACACGCAACCTGGCAACATCCCCCTGTGCGAATTTGGCTGGCCTGCGTGGGTCCAGGCGGGTCACTGCACACTGGGAGCCCAGGCTCTGCGCGCTGCCACTGCATGTCCCAAAGTGGGGGGGGAGAGGGCAGAACTGCTGGGCCCTTGGTCAAGGTGGGCGGGGCCTCAGGCCAAAGAGGCGGGACTGGGGCAGGGCACCTCTTGGACCATACCATGTCCCAGCCAGCACTGAGCACCACTCAGAGTGCACCACCCGGGCTCCAGTGGCAATTTACAGGGCCCGGAGCTCCAGCTGCCAACACTGCCGTGGTAGTGGTGGGTGGAGCCCTGGGCCCTTTTGAATCACTGGGCCCCAGGGCTGTTGCCCCCTTCTCCCCCGGCGGCGGCCCTGTCCCAAAGGAAGGCAGCCACATGCCACACTGGCCAGGCTGGCTCCAGGAGCAGCCATCAGGCAGACACAGCCTGGAAAGGGCCGGGAGCCCAGAAAAGCTGCTCCAGCTGCCCGTGGTGTAGCCTGGCCGGGCAGAACCCATGTGCTGCCGCAGGAGGTGGGTCAGACCCACAGCACAGCGAGCAGCCGGAGGCCAGGCTGCCACAACCCTACCTGGGCTAGCCAGCGCCGACAAGTTCTTGGCAACGATCTCCCGGATCCGGGCGGGCAGGCGGGTGGGTGGCGCGTCCTCGGAGCCGCCCCGAATGATAAGACTCTTCCCCTCCCCAGAAGTCAGCACGCTGCTCTCCAGCTTCTGCGGGCGTGAACACAGCACGCTGAGCTGGGGGGCCAGACCCACTGCCATGGCGCTCGGTCGCTAGTTCCTCCTCCAGACAGCAGCTCCCCCAGCTCTCCATAGCACAGACAGCCCCCTTCTGGCCCTTTGCACACTGATAACTGCCTTGTGCGTCGACTCCCCCCATGCAACATGAAAATTGGCTTATGAAGATGCATAACTCCAAGATGTTTTATGCAAAATAGATCATGTAACATCTCGATTTTATAGTTACAATCTGCTGGATCTCTAGATCCTATTTGTGTGCTCATGTGCGAAGTACGAAGTGTGGATCGGTTATCATTCTAAATGTGCTAACGAGGGACGTTACTGATGCCCAGGAAATGTAATGGCTCGGTGATCAAACCAACGACCTGCGAATGGTCTGGTTTGTCCTGTAAGCCCAGACTGTGATTGGTCCTAGAAATACATGTGACCAGCTACCTGGTGCTGGAATCCATCCTGAACCTGGTATTTTTCCATGGGGATGGAGAATGCCAAACAAAGGATTCTCACCCTCTGGGAAAATCTATGAAAGCAGTGGGAAGCCATCAGCTTTTGTCTTCAGCTGGCCTTTGAAATTGCCTGGCCCAACCGAAGAGGATACCTAGGATACCTGTCAACAAAGAACTCTGAAGAAGCTGTAGACCCAAGTCAAAACAAAAATCAACGCTGATGTTAAGCTTGTACCTGAGATAAGAACAGCTGTTTAGGATAAGAATTTACATTCTTAGTGGATTAGAACTAGCTAAGTGTTTGGGTTCATTTTAATTTAGTAAGTTACTTTGATCTATTTTCACTTGCAACCATTTAAATCCTAGTTCTTGTACTTAATAAAAACACTTTTGTGTATCAGCAAGCCCAGTGTAAACAATGGTTACCTGGGAGAGGGAGGAAGTAACCACTGTGCTCTTCTCTCTCTCATTGAGAACGTGGGCAGACCTTATCAGCTTTCTCTAGGAAAGGTTTTCACAGAGTAAGACGGATTTATTTGGGGTTTGGTTTCCTGGCTGCTGAGCCCTTAGAACCGAGTCCTCCTAGAGCTGAGCTGACTCAGGGTCTGTGTTGCTTTGCAGGGGGCAGTTACCCCAACTCTATGCCTTGTCTGGGGGAGATCAGAGGATCTGGCCCAGCAGCACGGGGTGGTGAGGCACTGCAGAGAGCAGGAAGGCAGGCGTCAGTGGCATGATCAGCACGCCAGGGGACAACATTAAGGGGACTTCGGAGATTTTAACCCGTCACCCCTGGATCAGTGTAACCTCGCCTGCATCTTCCTGGGAACGGGCCTCTTGCTCCCCGGACAGGGAGACCAGGAGGCAGCCTGACGCTGCTCAGGCCTCACGCAGTCAAGACAACGCGAGGCTGCTCCAACCCGCCTGACTAGCAGTGGCTGGGACGTCACTGACTGACTGTACAGAGGCCATTGACAGGTATTGGGATGCTCAGGACTCTGTCCGTCAAGCTAGACCCTCTCTGGATTGGACCCAGGTCCACAGACGTGTCACAAGCAAAGCCGACGCGGAACCAGGGGATTAGCATCCACCTGCCTCCCAGCTGAACCGGGTTCAAATCCTGAAAGTCTGGTGGGTCCCGTCCCTATCCCCATCCCCATCCCATAGCCACCCAGGCTGAGTAAACTCACTGCACGCGCCTGCTCAGGAGAGGGCCAAGCCTGCAAGAGCCCAGGGCTGCTCCACCTGCCCTGCACCCTGCCAAGAACCAAATTCACCCCCCGCAGGAAAGGCGACAGGATCCCAGCTTCATGACCCAGCCTCTGCCCCTCCACTTACCCTACAAGGAGCCCCGGTTTGGACCCAAGTTCAGAGCTAGGGCACCCCCATAATCCACCCTCTGCAAAGACTTTCTAAGCCGTTACAAACACTGCTAATCTCTCCCTGCCCCACCATGCCCACCCCTGCCAGGGCAACACGGACAGGCCTCCTTCACCCGCTGGTGCAGCTCTCACCCCTCACCCGAGAGCGCCACAAACACCTTCCAGAGAAACTCTGCCCCTCTCCTGGCGTGGATTGGACCCTCTCCGGCTGGGTCCGTTGCAGCTTTCATTTGCGGGGATAGAAATAGCACCTACTACAAAGCCAGCCAATCAGGTGCCAGCATGGGCACCCCTTTTACCGTGAGAGTGTTTGGCCGGTGACCTGCACAGCGGGGCGGGAGGTAGAAAAGTTGGGCTCAGGGCATTTTCTGCTTCTTTCCCATTGTATAATCAATGGCCCGGGCCTGCCCGGGGCCTCCCCGGCTGTCTTTGGGACTGAACTCGGAGTCCTTGTCCCCCCATTCCGGCTGGGCAGCCGGCGGCAGAACTCCAGGGATGATGTGATGACAGGCTTGAAACTGGGGCCAGACGGTTTTCCAAACACCCCTATAACTCCAGCCTGGCACCTGCTTGGGAGACAAAGGCTTCAGGGCCACTTCCAATACGCTCTGGCTCTTTTCATCCTGCAGCTGCCCCGCTGATTCTCTGGCCACGCAAGGCCCGGGAAGGGAAGGTCTAGCAGGCCTGGCAGGGTCCGGCTGAGAAGTGGGGGGAGGAGGAGTTTCCCGTCTGTAGCCTTTTAGGGGCAGATCGCCCTTAAGCCAAGCAACTGCATCTCCAAGGCAGCCCTCCAGGACGGGCACAAACCCGGTTGCTACCCAAACTGTCAAGGCAGCGGACAAAGAGGGAGTCTCTGGACTACACCAGGGGCCGGATTCGCTTCTCGCGTGCCCCAGTGTGAACGGGGAGCGGGTCCACTGGAATCAGTGTGGAATCCGAATCGGGCGCGGGGTCCCCCGCCCAACTCCGCGCCCTGGGGGTGTAACGGGGCTGGCTCTAGCCACCCTCCGGACCGAGACCAGAAGCGGGCGCCCCCGCCTCCCTTTCCATCCCGGCGCCCCGCCAGCCAAGCCCGGTTGGGGGGGGGGCTCTGGGTCCGGCCCAGCCCCTGCTCCCGGCGGGGGAGTCGGAAAGGCGAAAGCAGCCAACCCACCTGGATCACCGCCTCCAGCCTCAGCTCGGCGCCCGCCGCGCGCTCGGGGGCGCTCATGGGGGTCCCCGGGAGCCCCCCACCAGCCGGCCCAGGGCAGCCAGCTAGGAGCGCTCAGCCGGCCAGGGCGCCCCCATCCCCGCTCGGCTAGAGCCAGCGCCTCCCCCCGCGGGGCTGACTGGTCCCGGACGGCCGCTCTGGAGCGCCCGGGCCGCTTCCCCCGGGCAGCGCCTGGATTCGGATTAAAACTCCCCCGCGCTGCGGCCAATAGGCGGGCAGGGCAGGCGGCCCTTGGGGGGGAGGCAGCCTGGGAATCCCGCCCCTTCCTGGGGATTTCATTCATCCGCATCCTCCCCTGCTCCGGGCTCAGAGCTGGGGGCTTGGCCGCAGCAAGGAGCCGGAGCGGGGGACAGCGACAGGCGCCCACAAGCCGCAGGAGAAAGGATGTTTAAACGGGCTGGCCCAGGGCTCCCCCTTCCTGCCTCCCTCCTGCACCGGGAACAGTGGCCCAAGGCGACTCCATGTGCACGGGGGTTGGATCCAGCTTCCTTCCTTTCGTCCCTTTTCTCCAGCCCCTTCCTGTTTGTCCCCAATGGCAGCCCCTGTTTGGCCGGTCATCTGACGAAGTGGGTTGTGCCCACGAAAGCTCAGGATCCCAGCTACATGTTGTGTTAGTCTTTAAGGAGCTGCTAGACTGGTGGTGGTTTAAGGTTTTCCTGTTACAGAGGAATTCGACTCCCCCTCTGAACCTCATACTGATAGTAGTCGTGCCTTAACCAATCAGTCTACTGAAATGTCACTAACCAAACCTAATGTACTGTAACGTAAACAACGAAAAGTCCTGTGGCACCGGATAGACTGGCACCGTATAGACCAGTGTTTCCCAATTTTATTTGGCCACGGAACCCATTTAAACTCAAAAGAATGTGGTGGAACCCCCAATAACAGTCTTATATATGGAGCTGAAAAGCAGAGCACAAATAAGTAAGGATAATAATAAACAAATGCTAAACAAGGTCATGAGATCGACACAAATGAAAATTGTTTTCAATAACATTCATAAATGCTTAATATTAATTATTTTTTTAATAACATGTTGTTGTAATGGAATTTTCTTGCGGAACCCCTATTTTCACTTTGCGGAACCCCAGGGTTCCCCGGAACACCATTTGGGAAACACTGGTGTAGACTAACAGATTTATAGATGCATAAGCTTTTGTGGGCAAAGATCCACTTTGTCAGGAGCATCTGGGGAATCAGATGACGTGGTCTGGCCCACCAAAGCTCATCACCTTTTAAACCATCTTGTTAGTCTTTAAAGTGCTGCATAGTTTTTCCTTTTGTTCCAGTAAATCTGATAGTCTATAAGGTGCCAGCGGACTTCTTGTTGTTTATGCAGATTCAGACTAACAGGCTACCCCTCTGATACTTGTGTTGTAACATGATTCATCAGTTCTATCTAATTGGTTTACACCCAGCCACATTAATTATGTGGAGACAGGAACAATCAAGGCACTAGAGTCAGACCATACAGATAAACAATAGAAATGGGGAGCATAATAACAGCAATAAAGAAATGAGGATTTTGCGCCCCCGCTCCCTCAGCTATTGGTAAGTAGGCCAGGCAGACAGCTATCAAGCTAAACTTTCTTTAAATCTCCTGGGGATCAAGAATTCGCAGTTACCATTACAGGCAAGGAAAACTTGCAGGGAGATATTCAGCCTCATGTGCCAGGGCTCAAGGCAATCGCAGGATAAGATTGCCCACCTGGGTTTTTGTAGACTTTAAGTCAACCAAACAAAAGGAAGTTTTTCTTCACTCAGTGCACAGTCACCCTGTGGAACTCCTTGCCAGAGGATGCGGTGAAGACTAGGACTTTAACAGGGTTCAAAAAAGAACTAGATACGTTCATGGAGGATAGATCCATCAGTGTCTATTAGCCAGGATGGGTAGGAATGGTGCCCTAGCCTGTTTGTCTGGAGATGGACGACAGGAGAGGCATCATGTGATGATTCCCTGTTGTGTTCCCTCCCTCTGGGACATCTAGTATTAGCCCCTGTTGGCAAACAGGTTACTAGGCTAGATAGACCTTTGGTCTGACCCAGTATGGCCGTTCTTATGTTCTAAACCCCTAACGTGTTGAAACTATAACTGTCTTGGCTTCCCTTAGATGTTAGCCCCTGTTAACTTAAGAAAACACCTTTTGTCCCCTCCTTCCAGCATACACACACCCTAAGGCTGCGTCTAGACTGGCATGATTTTCCGGAAATGCTTTTAACGGAAAAGTTTTCCGTTAAAAGCATTTTGGGAACAGAGCGTCTGGATTGGCACGGACGCACTTTTTGCGGAAAAACGTCCGTGCCAATCTAGACGCGCTTTACCGCAAAAAAAGCCCCGATCGCCATTTTCGCAATCGGGGCTTTTTTGCGGAAAACAAATCTCAGCTGTCTACACTGGCCCTTTTGCACAAAAGGGACTTTTGCCTGAACGGGAGCAGCATAGGATTTCCACAAGAAGCACTGATTTCTTACAGTAGGAAGTCAGTGCTTTTGCGGAAATTCAAGCGGCCAGTGTAGACAGCTGGCAAGTTTTTCTGGAAAAGCGGCTGATTTTCTGGAAAAACTGGCCAGTCTAGACACAGCCTAAGTGAAAGCTGTTCAGAGTAAGCAGCTTTGGAACAATCACAGCTACTTAATGCTGGTGATGAGGAAAAAACTTACAGTAGCAGCAGAGGCAGTCACTGAAGTGGCTCAGAAAGGCCCAGATCTCCCTCCCACCCCCACCCCAAAAAAAGCACCAGGTTTGCAGGGGAAAGGTAGAGAAATGGAAATCACAAACGCCAAAAGGCTGGGCAGGGAGTAGAGAAGTGAAGAGCTGCCATCCCTGGCAGCATCTGGAGATCCCACAGACAGCATAGGCCTGAAAGGTAGCAGAGGACCGAGATTGATGTTGTCAGAAGACACCTACTAGTCAAAGGGTGAGGTGACAAATTAAGCCTCCAGGAAGGGTCTGGAGAAATCACCCTGATAGAAAGCCCAGAATCCTGCCAACTCTGGGAATTTTGCTGTAATCCCATTATGCATGGAAAAGTGCAGTACTCTCAAATGCTTTAAATAGCCCATCCCCTCTCCATACCTGCTGCTATGAAGGGGGAAAGGGGAATCTAATGAACAGTTTGCCCTTCTCTGGAGCCTTTCACCCAGGAAGAGCTCACGGCACTTTCCACACAGCAATGAAGCCACCCAGCACCTCCGGCAGGCGGATTGTATAAAACCCATTTTACAAATGGGGAAACCGAGGCATGGAAAGATTAAAAGTGACTCGTCCAAGGGCACCCCGCAAAGCTGGTGGGAGAAGCTGGAAATGGAGCTCAGAGAACCTGTCTCCTTGTCTCTGTTCTACCCACTACGTGTGATCTGGAATAGAGGCAGCTTCAGCTGAGCGCCTTGGTCTCCCGAGAAGCCAGAGGGATGGGCTGTAGGATTTACAGCGATTGAAATTCTCTGCAATGGGAAGCTAGGGATGGGCATGAAAAGGCCATTCGACTGGGCCGGTCAGGTTACACTGCAACTTCCCTTGCCTCCCAGGGTATCGTGCGTGGGCGGGTATCGTCAGCACCGCAACTGGCTGTGTGAGCTCAGCTAGACTTACCCAGTAGCCCTAATCGGACTGACACGACTACAGACAGCAGTGAAGACACAGTGGCACGGACCCTGGCACGGGTCATCCCCTGGAGCAGCTCCATAAGACTCCAGGTGGGTTTGCACAGGCCACACTGAAGGCCAGGCCGCCGCATCTTCAGATTTCTCTATCCACTCTCCGGGTGACTGTGCTCCCGCCTCGGGGGGCTGTGTGGACGCCCCCAAGGACAGGGCATTCACACAGTCCTTCTGGGCTCACCACTGGCTTGCTTGCACTAGTGCGTTTAGAAGAATCTCCAGCTGTTGTCCTAGCGCTCGTGCGGATCTGCTGGTGCTAGTGACAGTGTGAACCAAACCCTTATGTGGGCCAGCCGCTGGTGTTCTCACCACTGCCTCAGCTAACCGGCCCTGTGGCGGACAAGGCTCAAGGACGGTGGTGGGCAATCTGCAGCCCATCGGGGTTCTACGTGAGGCCCACGAGACGTTCTGTTTACCGTTGCCCTCGCACAGGGTTACCACGTTTTGCAGGTTTCCGTCCACGTGGTTTTTTTCTTACCAGTATTATTAAAGTGACACGCACTTAAAGCGGGGGGGGGGACCTAAAGTCCGGGGGCTGAATGCAGCCCCCAACTTGCCTGGATCTGGCCCCCGAGGCTCAGAGCTCCCCCCACAGCACTGGGGAGCCTGCGCTAGGGCTCCAGCCTCCCCACTGCCCCCCCATGGGGTTGGAGCACACAACATCTACTCGCCTGGGCCCCCCAAGGCTCTGGTATGCGAGGGGAAAGTGGGGAGGGTCTTTCTCCTCCTCAGTCAGGGGCCACGTCAGTGAGGGTTTGGTTCGGTTTCTTTTTCACTTCTCACTTGGGACTGATTTCTCTCTGGGTCAGCGGCCCCTGACCCAAAAAAGGTGCCCCAGCCCTGACTCAAAGCCAGGGCGCGTGAAGGACGGTGCGTGCTAATTGCACACAACATTGACTTTCTGAGACGTGCGTCTGCATCTAATCAAAGCGCTGCAACGGTTCAACTGGCACTCCTCTCAAATTCTAGGCACGCAAGCGCAGGGAGCAAAACTACCTTGTGCCGGGAGACCATCTTGGTTACGACAAGCTTGTGGCTCACAGAGGCTGCGTCTAGACTGGCAAGTTTTGCGGAAAAACTTGCCAGCTGTCTACACTGGCTGCTTGAATTTGCGCAAGAACACTGACAATCTAAAGTAAGATCATCAGTGTTCTTGCACAAATACTATGCTACTCCCGTTCAGGAAAAAGCCCTCTTGCGCAAATGTATTTGCACAAGAGGACCAGTGTAGACAGCTAAACAGTGTTTTGAGCAAAAAAGCCCCGATGGCAACAATGGCGATCGGGGATTTCTTGCGTAAAACCACGTCTAGATGGTCACGGACGCTTTTCCACAAAAAGTGGTTTTGCGCAAAAGCGTCCTGCCAATCTAGACGCTCTTTTCCGCAAATGCTTTTAACGGAAAAACTTTTCCATTAAAAGCATTTGCAGAAAATCATGCCAGTCTAGACCTAGCCACAGGGTATGTCTAGACTCCACAGAGGGTATGTCTAGACCCAGAGGTATCCCAAAAAAACTCCGCCACGGCCAGGGAGCACGTTTGCTCTTCCACTTTTTTTTGTGGAAGAGCAAACATGCTTTTTCGGGGAGCCCTGTCTACCTCGTTCTACAAGGAATAAGGGCTCCTCCGGAAGAGCCTCGACAAGGCCAAATGGCGGAAAAGCCTCTTCCAGGAAAGCAATCGGAAAAAGCGACACAAATTGCAGAGTGCAATTTACGTAGCTTTTTCCCAAAAAAGGCTCTAGTGTAGACCTAGCCAGAGATGAAATAGGACCACTCCTGTGGGCCACTCACTAGCCTAGGTTGCCCATCGCTGCTCTAGGAGACATCTTTGGTGTGATATAATCCGAAAGCAAAGCAGCGTGCACTAGGACCCAAGAGTAGCATGGCTTTGGATGGGAGGAGGGGGATCAAGCCAATGCAGGAGGAAAATATGAATGATGCTTCACCCAACCCCCAAGCAACCATCACTATGACAACTTCAAACCTCCATTTGCACACAAACGTGTGCAAACGCCAATGCGGTAGAATCCCGCCTTTTCCGACCTGGATGGGGCTTACGCAGAGGCTCTTTGATTTCAGTTTTTACTTTGCTAAACCTTTCTGGTAATTTATCAGCAATTATTACAACAGGTGAAAATCAGTGCAAAAAATTAATGTAACTTTTTTCAGGGTAAAGATCAGAGTTACTATGGGAAGAGGTAAAAAAGGAACTAATAGAAAAAAGTAAGAGTATTGAAAGCAAAAGCAGTTTAATACTTCAGTCTATGGCTATGTCTAGACTGCAGGCTTCTTTCGGATGAAGCTTTTCCGGAAGAGATCTTCTGAAAAAACTTCTTCTGAAAGAGAGCGTCCACACTGCCAAAGCGCATCAAAAAAGCAATGGGCTTTTTCGAAAGAGAGCGTCCACATGGAAGGATAGCGTCTCTCGCATTTAAACTGTGATTACTGTGGACGGAATGGCTACCAGGGCACCTGTGCTTTTTCCTCTTTCCTCTTCTTGCAAAAGAACTCTTTCGGAAAAAGCCTTCTTCCTCGTAGAAAGAGAATTCCCAACACCGGGATAACCCTCTGTTCTTTCAATTTGCTTTCGGAAGAATGCAACTTCAGTGTGGACGTAACCCAGGTTTTGTCGGAAAAATGGCCGTTTTTCCAACAAAACTCTGCAGTGTAGAAATACCCTATTTTTGTGTTAAGTGGTCCCGAATTTGGTATAACTGAGTAAAAATGGAAGGCCTTAAATAGAAAAAAGGTCGGAAGAAGCCAGTGACTCCTTCCCCAAGGTAAAAGTATTTTCATCTTAAAATCAGCCCCGGCATGGAGAATGAATGAGGAGCAAATTAACAGCTGCAGCTAAGCCCAGAAATCCAGCTGGTCCGTCTGGCTGCACTAGCATCACCCTTTTAGGACACAATTAGCAGTGAACCACCTGCATATCGGTTCCCTTTACAAATACCTATGACAGCCAGACTAGGTCCTCCTGAGCTGAATGCTCAGATCTCACACACCTGGGATTTCCTGGGAGAAATAGACACTGAAACCCCCAAATCCAATGACAGCCTGGCTGGTTGCTTTGGTCCCAAATCAGATCTCAGGGCAGAAAACGGTTGATTTCTAGATCCAACTGGCTGACAGTCCAAGAGGATGGAAATCTCACCAGAACAGCTGACCCATCTGAGGGATGTGGCTGATCCAACAAAGCCACTGGATTTTCTCCCCAGAGTCCCATCCTTCCACCATGAAAGGCAGGGGTGTGATGTAGTGGGGGGCTGTCTGCTCTGTAACGGGGTGTCCCTACCTGGCTGTGCTGTGAGGTTTGATTTTCACCGACTCACCCACGTGTGGATTGGCCCAGACACCTAGTCGCAGCCTGAGCTGTTAACAAGGCTCTTCCCAGGAGGAAAGACAAAGGGAGGGAGGAGGAGAAGGCCACCTGGCTGGGGGCAGGGCCTGGGACCTGGACAGTTTTTGGCTGGGCAAACATGGGGAGAACAGACTAAGCTGAGTGCTGGGGGTTCAGGGGCCTGTGTACCCCGGCCCCAAGGGGTCTAAGGCTGCCTGCCCCAACTCCTATGTCCACATCGCACCTGTGCTTCACTGTATCTCCGAGAACCAATAAACCTTCCATATTCTACTGGCTGGCGGAGTCACATCTGGCTGCGGATGGGGGTGCAGGGTCGGGGGGCTCCCCAACACGCCGTCACAAGGGGTGAGCCTCCAGCTGAGTCCAACTGAAAGTCAATAAGGGCAGCCAGGCTAGAACTCAGATGAGCAGACACACGAGGCAGGGAAAAGCCCCGTCTACACTACAGCTGCGCAGCCTCCATGCTTCCTACATCTCTGGAAGGGGTTTCTCTGTCGCTGCAGTTCACCCACCTCTCCAAGAGGGGTAACGAGGCCGACTGAGGAGTTAGGTCAGCCCCCTTGGGGAGCAACATGTTTCCCAGCCCTGAGCGACGTAGCTAGGTTGCTCTCTTTTAAGATGCAGTCCAGGCTTCGGGGAAATCTATGTGCCATGCAACATGCCGACGAAAAGGGCAAGACAGTTGATTTTCACTGGCCTCAGTTCAGCCACTTGCGTAACTGCGGGGCCTGGATCAGGACTGGGACCGCATCGTACGGTGCATGGTACAAACTACACCAATGAGCCAGCAATGTGGGGGCCTGACCCTGCACTAAAAACTGGGCACGTGAGTTGTGGGGGCCACACAGAACCTCTCGGAAGTCACCGGCGTGGGCAAACTCCAGGATCAGGGCTCGGCTTCAGACAAGATGCTGCAGGTGCACGTGACAGACAGAAGGATGCTCCGTTTGCAACGTTGATTTCCCCCACAAAGTCACCCTGGAGTCAGACTCTCAGTCAAGCTGGGACAAAGCTCCTTCGGCCATGGTCTGCTTTCCCCCACTCCGGTGCCTCGCCCATTGCTCTCAAGTGTAACTGACCAGAACTTAGCAAACAGCTGCGCCAACACTGCCCGAGGAGTAACAGAGCTCAGCTCCCCCCTCTGCCAGCCGTGCTGTCCCCTGCAAGGAAACGGGCGTCAAATCGTATGTGCACATCTAACCAGGAGGCCCTGGGGCCGAGAGGCACCTGGGGCTGATCAGACGGGGTCACTTCCCCAAATTCCCAGGCTAGAGGAGACTGACCTCGGAAGCAAGGCTTGTGTTCTCCAGGTTACCAAACAAGAGCTGGCAACATGAGGAACCCCACACAGCACCAGTGCCTCTGTCTCAGACACCCTCACCCCTCCTCCGGCCAAGCTGTCTGCAGGCTTGGCCTCACCTCCTCTGCCCGTAACAGGGCTTTGGGACATTGCTGGGGTTTATGGGAAACGCTGCTGGTCTTCCGCCTGGTAAACCCAGGGCAGCGGAATGGAGGGGGGCAGATGCTATGAGCTTCTGGTTCTGACCCGGGATTCTTCCTGCACTGCCAAAGGCGGCGTAGGGACCCCCCAAGTTTCCCCATCCCGGTCTGGGCTGCGTCACTCTTTGCACATCCCTGCGGCTGGTAGGAAGCAGCCCCGCGACTCAGCCTCACCCACAGAAACACGCACCCCAGCCGCAGATAGCTCAGCAGCAGCCAGCAGTGTTTATGCAGAACAGCCCTCAGGAAAGGAGGGAGCCGGGGGATTAAGCCGGGAGGCTTCCGGCTCCTGACAGGCTGGAGCAGCCAAGAGTATCTGCGGGAACTGGGGAGGGAGGGGAGAAGGTCGTGGGAGCTGGAAGATCAGTGAGCCGGTGAGGGGGAAGGAGACGGGGCTTTGGCAAATCTGGACCTGCGGTGTGTTGTTCCAGCCCCCGGCGGAGTCTGGCCGGCTGTTCCTGCACAGACGATGCGAGAACATCCCCTCTGTGCCGGCCCCCTGCTTGCCAGGGGCCAGGAGAGCTCACGACAGCAGGAGCGTGCCCCAAGAAGCAGCATTAAGCGGGGTGCGCACCGGCCTGAGGGGCAAAGGGCCACAAAAGCTTTTGGGGAGACTGTCTCGTGTCAGCTCTCCTGGTTGAACCTAGGTGGTCTCTTGCCAGGCTTCCTGTCTCTCCCACCCAGTGGGGTCGTTTGCTCTTGGGCCCATGAGCGTCAGGGATGTAAGGTGGGGGATGGCTCCGCCTTCTCCCACCGCCAGGCATAGCCCCGCCCACACTCCGCCCCCAGAGCACCCACTGTAGGCATTCTGGGGGCGGAGTGTAGCTGCCCCTCGCGCCCGCCCTCCTTGGTACTCAGGGGCTGGGCTGGGCCAGGCTGCTTGGTGTGGTGCGCCTTCCACTGGGGCTGGGGAGGCTACGGCGAGTGCTCCCTCCCTCCCTGTGGTTGGAAGGAGGGAGCAGGCACGTGGGGCGCTGCCCCACCTCCTGGGGATGGGGGGAAAGGGTGGGCCTAGCAGAAGGGGTGGGGCTGGAGGTGGGGCTGGGGGCGTGCCTCCCCCAGCCCTGCCTTCCCCGACCACCCATGCTTGGGCCCTTAATAATGTCCCTTTGAAAACTGCCAACTCTCTTCAATTGTTCCTCTGAGCCTTGCGCCCCACGGCACCTCACCCGCCAGCTCTCCGAGGTTACTGACCTCTGCCGTTCTGAAATCCAGTGTCTCTACTTTGCTCTTCTCCCTTCTCCCGCCCCTTAGAATCGTGACCTGGCTCCTCGCTCCGCTGAGTGTGTCTCTGCCTAAGTGAACATCTGGCGGGTGCAGGCCCGGCAGTCGCCTGTCGCTTGTCTCAGCATCGCAGCGTGAGAGGGAGCCCAGGCTGGCGAGACAAAAGTCTCAGCAGCAACCCCAGTCCCTGGCTGCACCCCAGCAAAGCCCATGGCAGGGGGGTTACAGGGCTACCAGCCGCACGCCACATGCAGCGGCCCCCAGCAGAGGTCTGGTCCCGCCCTTCCCCTTTCACACATTAGAGCCAGGAGGCCTCCTCCTGCCACAGTCCCCAGTGGAGGGGGAGACCTGGCTCTGGACACCCCCACCGATGGGTGTGTTCTGCTCTGCTACCCCCATAATCCCCGGGAGCAAGGTCTCCCTGCATGCTCCACTAGTGGGATCTCCCTGCATCCATGTCCCACCCAATGGGGATGAGTAGGCCCCACCCTAATGCACTCCACACTCTCCCCTTGCAGAACTAAGGGGGTCAAGCCCCTGCCCCCCTGGTCTCCCCATTGCCCCAAGATGCTCTGATCCCCCCCACCCCGACTAGTGTTGTTTGCCCCATCGGCCTGGCCCAACCTGGGGGACACCCCAGACTTTCTCCAGGGTGGTACCATAAACCACCTCCCTAGGGTAGAGCTCTCCCTAGCTCCTGCTGGCCACTGCCAGCTCCCTGCATGCTTCTGCATGACTGCTCCCACAGCTGGGAAGTGTTGGGTGCCGTCCGGCCGTGGGGAGGCATCTCCAGGCTCCTGGGCTGGGTGCATGGGTGATCCAGCCCCTCCCCTTCCCGCACTTTGGGATCTTGGGCTATTCTGCCACTACCAGGATCAGACCCCAACCCTCATTCACAGTTTCCAGTCTGGAGATCAAGCTGGTCCAGGCCTCGCTTGTGTGCATGGCACCCCGCCCCTTATCCCCATCATCTTGGCTCCATGCCCCAGGGTCCCCTAGATATGCATGGGGGCCTTGGCCTCCCTACGCTGGTCCAGCCCTTTGGTACCACAGTGATCCCAGACACTTAAAAATCATGGTAGGATGGGGCCAGTTTGTGCATTGGAATCCTCTGCCAGGTCTGATCTACATGGACAAGGATCGGGACCACCCTCCCGGTCTAGCCAGAAGCCACTGAAAGCCCAGTCCAGCTAGCGTCCATTTCACCAGGCTACTGTTGGCTGCCTTGTGTAGCCTGCTTATCCCCACTCTGCACTCGTCAGTTTCACCGGCCCCTCAATATCTTCTGCTGTGTTTGGCATGCACCTGCTTCAGCTCAACAGGTACCATGTGTATTGTCCTGCGGCCTAGGAGCCCCAGACATGGACCAGAACTCACGGTGCTAGGCACAGTACAGCCAACAAAAAGACAGTTTCTACCCCTTCCTCCTCTCGCCCCCAAGGGCTGACAGTCTACGGCTGTGTCTAGACTGGCCAGTTTTTCCGGAAAATCAGCCGCTTTTCCGGAAAAACTTGCCAGCTGTCTACACTGGCCACTTGAATTTCCGCAAAAGCACTGACTTCCTACTGTCTGAAATCAGTGCTTCTTGCAGAAATACTATGCTGCTCCCGTTCGGGCAAAAGTCCCTTTTGCGCAAAGCTTTTGCTCCAAAGGGCCAGTGTAGACAGCTCAGATTTGTTTTCCGCAAAAAAGCCCCGATCGTGAAAATGGCGATTGGGACTTTTTTGCAGAAAAGCGCGTCTAGATTGGCACAGATGCTTTTCCGCCAATCTAGACGCTCTGTTCCGAAAATGCTTTTAACGGAAAAGTTTTCCGTTAAAAGCATTTCCGGAAAATCATGCCAATCTAGACGCAGCCAATATGTAAGAGACAACAGCTGGTGTGACAGTGTCAGGCTGGGGGACTACACTAGATAAACAGAAAGGCAGCAACAGCCCTGGTCAATCAGGAGCACAGGAGATAGGGATGGTGTAGTGTAAATCAATCAGAGACAGCTGATCTCACCTGAGGCTGCCATGGAGCCTTTTAAAAGGAAGCCCTCCTGGCACAGGAGGGAGACTGAGATCAGAGCAGACTAAGAAAGGTAGAGACAACATTGCTAGAGACAGGAAAAAAAAAAAAAAAAGCAGCCAGGGTGGGGGGGGATGGAGTGCTCCAAAGAGGGATTTGGGACCCTCCTTTTCCTGGCAGCCTGAGAGCCCAGCTGAGAGCTGGAAAGGACTGAGGCAGGCCAGGCTGACCCTGGGGCACTGGCCCCAATGCTCCTTGTAGCTGAGGGATCAAAGCTTACACCCTGCCAAAGGCTAATAGCCCAGGACGGAGGCTGCCTGATGAAGGACTGAGCAGGGTACTGGGGCCCAAGAGTGGGGTTACCCTGCCACTCTGGGTACAGCCAGACCGAGAGAACAAGGAACCAGTGAGATCCTGTTGACCAGTGCGATAGGTTGCTATTAAGACTTCATAGCAACTTCCTCCGTATGAAAACTTTCCACGAAGTTGCCTTTGTGGGGTTTGTTGCCTGGAGACACATCCTTAATAAGGCCAGGTTTTGTTCACTCTCTTTTGCAGGTCCACCCCACCCCTGCAGAAACCACAGCTTGGGGCAGGGCTCAAACACAGCGACCCCATGTTTGGTGCCTGCTGCCGCAGCCTGGGATCACATCTACTTGCCTGGGACTGGGCAGTGGATCCAGGGGGTTCTGGGAGCACCAGAACCAATCCGCTTACAGCGTAAACTCTTTGGGCAGGGACGGTCTCTTTGTTCTGGGTTTGTACAGCAGCCCCATTGACACGGAGCAAGTGGGGCAGCCACGCTCACCGGTTGAGTTTAAACATGGCAGAGGGTGAAGGGTGAAGGGGAACCTGATATTTCCCCCAAGACACAGTACAAGTGAGGAAGAAAGCCAAGATGCCCAGATCTGTGATGGAGCAACTTGGACCTGCTGCACTCTGAATCCCCCACATCATCAGTGACCCACAGAGTCAGGGCCATGGGAACCGGACCTTGGCTTGGACCTCAAGCCGCTGTCCTGGTGTCAAAACATTTTGTCCCATTTGCTCTGTCCGTGGCGTTTGGAATAAAATGGATCACGTTGCTTCTGCAATCAAACCATGAATCCGATTGCCCCTGCGGTTCACATGCTGCTGGGTGAACGACAGCTGTAACGAACAGCAGGCAGGATGGAAGGCTACGAATGTTATAGGACAGTGGTCCCCAACCTATTGAGGTTGTCGGTCACCAGGGGGCGGGGACACTTGCGCGCCCGGGGGCGGGGGCGGGGCCCCCCCATAACTGCATGCCCGGGGGCGGGGTCCCCCCATAGCTGCATGCCCGGGGGCAGGGCCCCCCCATAGCCACGCGCCCGGTGCCGGTGCCCTCTCCAAGGGCCGCGTGCCCAGGGCCGGCGCCCCCAACCTCAAGCGCCGCGCGCCCGGGGCCGGCGCTCCCCCCGCCAAGCGCCACGCGCCTGGGGCCGGCGCTCCCTCCCCCCCCCCAAGCACCACACGCCCGGGGCCGGCACTCCCCCCGCCAAGCGCCACGCGCCCGGGGCCGGGGCCGGCGCTCCCTCCCCCCCCAGCGCCGCGCGCCCGGGGCCGGCGCTCCCCCCGCCAAATGCCGTGCGCCCGGGGCCGGCGCTCTCCGTGCGCCATGTGCCCGGGGCCAGGCCAGCCCCGAGCACCTGGTGGGCGCATGCAAATGCCCCTGCGGGCGCCCTGGCCAGGATCATAAGACTGGAAGGGACCTCGAGAGGTCTATGCTATTCCCTGCACTCCTAGCAGGACTAAATATGAGACCATGTCTGGCAAGTGTTTGTCTAACATGTTCTTAAAAACCCACCGATGATAGAGATTCAACAACCTTCCTGGGCAATTTATTTCAGTGCTTAACCTCCCAGGCAGTTAAAACATTTTTCCTAATGTCCAACCTACATAGTGTGAAAATAGATTGAATTATATTGTAAAAGTCGAATGAATTAAAGAAATGTTCCTTCCTTTAGCAGGAAGAGAGATGTTAAGGTCAAGTCGTTTGTGTGTAAGCGGGAAGGAGGATGTTAAGGCAGAGGACAATGGTTCCACTGAAGGGTGATAGTGGGACATTAACAGGAGATTGGTGAGAGTTAATAAGGAAATGAGATACTTGACTGACCCCAGGTAACCTTGTCAGTTCAGGCCCTTTCTCAATCCTTTGTCTGCTCTCCTCTTTTATCTGTATAAATAAGGTGACTTGGGTTTCTGTGGGGGCTCACTCTTCTGGTTGTATTAGCCAAGCACTTTGCTAATAAAACAGAGTGGCCAACGAGATTGTGAGTCCTGAGTCTAACTTGGACAATTTGGAGATCCCACTGAGATGGCAACCGTCTTCGCTGACACCGTGTGATTCCTGACCATCTTGCAGGACGACCGTGGTAGCCGGCACCCGGGCGTTTGGCCCGAACGGTCCTCTGCCAGAATGGAAAAGTGCGCGACCGCAGTGAAGTCTACGCCATCGAACCTGTTGGTTCCCGCTCTGTTCTGGTGAATCCCGGGATCTGAAAATCTGGTCAGGTAATTACCTCTGGTATTTGGTCCGGACTGAGGACTGTCTTGTCTCTGTGTCCATCCATCTTCCCTGTGGTGTGTGAGTGAGTCTGGGAGCCGTCTCTGTCCGGGGACTGGCCGACCAAGGGGCTCCTGTCCCCACGGTCTGTGTGACTGGAATCTGCACAATCGCAGCCGCACCGCACCTTGGGTAAAATCCTTGGAGTGAACGCAAGGGCGATTGAGGCAGTAGCCTGGGGGCTTCTTTTGTGTGTTGTGTTTGCACCGGGCACCGCTCTGATGAACCCGAATTTCCTCCTTGTGTGAGTGGTGTGTGTGAAGTCCTCCTGCATGGGAAATCAAACGTCTAAGTCGGGGAAATTCCCTGAAGGGACGCCAGCTCATTTTATGTGTTTTAGAAAGGGTCCGGACTCCTGTAAATTCCTGGAGAAATGGTCTAGATCAGGGGTCTCCAAACTACGGCCCCTAGGGGATCCCAAATTGCAGCTGCCCCTATTAGGATCTTGGGACAAAGACCGAGTAGACGTCTTAAGAGACAAACTCGGCCAACCCAAAACAAAATTGGCTAGAGGAGAGGTCGATTGTTTCATGCAGTGGTGGGAAGAGGCAAATCGTAGGTGGACAGAATCGAAACTCGCTTCTCTCAGAGATTCTAATGATAAATTAAAAGCTTTATTGGAAACCTCCTCTCCCACCACCAGACCGAGCGCTCCCCTTTTCTCCGTCCTCCGAGAAGACCCAGATCGGTCCCGACCCCCTCCATACTCCCATCCCGTTGTGGAAGAGGATGAAAGAGACCCCTTGTTAATTTCTGGTGACGACGATGAGGAAGACGCATTAATTGGCTTGGCAGCCTTGCGTCAGATCAATGGACGGCCACCGACCTCTTCGGCTCAGGGACTAATTCCAGAGGTCTCCAGTTCAGGCCACTCCAAATCGTCCAGCACCACCCAGACCCATTCCTCCGGTGTCGCTCCCCCAAAACCTTCCAGTTTGCCTGACTCCACTTTGCATGGAGACAACCCCGATAACGATTGGGCTCAGCACTTGCGCTCTGGCTCTAAGTATATCCCGGCTCCCCTTCGAATCTTGCATAGTGGGGGCCAAGAAGGGGGTCCCACTTGGAGCTATAAACCCTGGACCCGCACGGAGCTCCACTCCATTGTAAAAGGCTTTCCGAAGCCTCAGGAAAACCCTACCAAATTTGCAGAGGAATTTTTGCTAGTGTGCAATGCCTATGAACCCTCTGAGGCAGACCTTCTGCAACTGTGTAAGCTACTTGTAACCCCTAGCGAGCACGAAAAATGGCTCACGACAGCAAATCGGCCCACCGCTGAGCGTCATTCTAATTTGCCAGATGCTGGTCCCGATGCTGCCTACCGGCAAAAATGTAAGGATCTAGCTAAGCACCTGCATGAGGCCATTCCCCAAGTATGGACCCCAAAAACCAACTGGACGGCCATACATTGCTGTAAACAGCGACAGGGAGAAAGGCCGGACGACTATCGCACCCGGCTGACTGATGTTTTTCTGCAACATTCTGGTATACAGCGACCGGGCGAAAATGGACAGGGCGCCCTGGCGCATGCGTTTGTTAATGGCCTCCTACCTGCTATTGGCAGTATGATAAAGCGAATAAGTGTTGGGTGGGAGACCGAGACCATGGACAAATTGCAAGCAGTGGCAGAGCACTGCCACCGCACTCTAAAAGGAAAGGAGGAAGAGTCCTCCCAAAAGTTAACGGCCCTCCAGATACAGCATTATGCAGGGAGGGGAGGGAAACACTGGGGCCGCGGGGATTTCCAGGGAAGGGGCGGGGTCGGGGAAGGGGCCGTGGGACTGGGTTTTCGGGATTTGGAGGTGTTTGTAATTATTGTAAATTACCCGGACACTGGAAAAACGAGTGTCCGAGCCGACCTAATGGCCCCGTAAGCGATCAACAAGGCTACATGCTGCCCGCTGGTCCCCAACCATACTTCGCTTCCCAGCAATGACGGGATCTAGGGGAACCTCAGGAAATTTTGGCTCCCTTGTTACCGCTTTGTCCTATACAGGGCTGGCCCAAGCCATTTTGGTGCTCTGGGCGGGTGGTGCCGCCTGGGCGCACGGTGCATGCACGGGTCTGCCCCCGGGCGCACGGTGTATGTGCGAGCCTGGCGCCCCCCCCCCCCCCCCCCCGGGGTGCGCGGGCGGACACCTGGCGCATGCGCTGCCCAGCCACTGCCACTGGTATACAGCCCGAGGCTGCCCGGGCAGGCCGTGCCTGGACATGCAGGGCCCCACGGCTATGGGGGGGAAGGGCACTGCAGGGGGTAACGCAGCCCCCGGGTGGCCACTGCAACCCATCGGGAGCCAGGCACGTGGTGCCTGATGGCAGCTATAAGAGGCACCGTGCACCCCTTACAGCTGCGATCAGGCGCCCCCATCGGTTGGCACCCCAGGCAGCTGCCCGGCTCCCCCCCCCCCCAGTCTGGCCCTGGTCCTATGAGTGAATGTGTCCTGACTGTCAATGACCTTTCACTTCCTTTCCTTGTTGACACGGGAGCCTCCTTTTCTGCCGTCCGTACCGCCGATTTCCTGCGGTCCCCCATTCTGGAAAAACTGTATCTGCTGTAGCTATTCTGGAGGTTCCAACTCCCTATCCCCTTTCTGAACCTCTGCGGCTGTGTCTAGACTGGCAAGTTTTTCCACAAAATCATCTGATTTTGCAGAAAAACTTGCCAGCTATCTACACTGGCCGCTTGAATTTCCGCAAGAACACTGACGATCTTATGTAAGAAATCAGTGTTCTTGCGGAAATACTGTGCTGCTCCCGTTCGGGCAAAAGCCCTCGTGTGCAAATCATTTGTGCAAGGGGGCCAGTGTAAACAGCACAGGACTGTTTTGTGCAAAAAAGCCCCAATCACGAAAATGGCGATGTGGGCTTTTTTGTGTAAAACCGTGTCTAGATTGGCCACGGACGCTTTTCTGCAAAAAGTGCTTTTGCGGAAAAGCATCCTGCCAATCTAGACGCGCTTTTCTGAAAATGCTTTTAACGGAAAACTTTTCCGTTAAAAGCATTTTCGGAAAATCATGCCAGTGTAGACATAGCCTGCCTGTTCAGGTTAGCCCCCTCTCAGCTGATGATGCATTTCTGCTGTCTGATTCTACCCGTTAACCTGTTGGGTCCTGATTTACTATGCAAGCTCAGCTGCACCATCTACTGTTCTCCCGATGGTGTGTATCTGCAACTTCCTCAGTCCTCTCTGTTTGACTCTCTGCTTCTCTGGTATTATCTGAACCCTCCCTCTCAACCCCAGCCCCTCTCTGTCCACTAAATCCATCTCTCGAACCTCTGCTTTCTCAAGTCCCTTCTTCTCTGCGGCCCCCTTTTCGCTCTACCAGTCCCTGGCTGCCCTGCTCCACAGTGCTTCGCATGTCGGAAAGGAGGGGATGGTCTCTGCTATAACTAAGGCAGGATGGTGGGCCCTTCATTTCAGCTCTTCTGCAGCCTGTCACTGTGCAGCCTGTGCCACTTGCCAAAGCCACAATACTGGTAAACCTGTAAGTGGCTCAGGGGCTCCAGGGTCTGCCCCAAGCACCCTTCTTGCCTTGGCAACTTGACTTTGTACAAATGCCTCAGTGTCAACGCTATGAATTGATTTTGGTCCTGGGATGTTTCTTTTCTGGTTGGATTGAAGCCTTTCCTTGTCGCGAGGCTGACTCATTGTCCATTGCCAAATGTTTGTTGAATCCTATTATGCCTGCCGAGGGAATTCCTGCCACTCTGTCCGGTGACGGGGACACATTTTACCGGGCAAATTATTCAGCACCTGGATCGCGTATTACAGATCACACTCCTGTTGCGCTGTCCCTACCACCCTTGGAGCGCAGGTGCAGTTGAAAGACGAAATGGTGTAATAAAGAATAAGCTTGCAAAAATTTGTGACTCTACAGGATTAAGCCGGCTAGCAGCCTTACCACTGGCCCTTATGGAAATGCGATCCACCCCATCCCAGAAGCATAATTTCAGTCCCTTTGACATAGTTATGGGACGCCCTATGTGAACTATGGCCGCCATTACTCCAGTCTCAGACCTGAATTTGACCTGCAGTGCACTCCTCCAGTATTGCAAAGGACCGAAGCAAGCTGTTAGCAACTTCCATTCACAGGTCCGAGCCGCCTGGCTAGCAGAACCCACCTCTGACGCCTGCCACAACCTCGAGCCAGGTGACTGGGTGTACGTCCGGTACCACCATGGAAAACACGCCTTGGAGCCCCGATGGAAGGGCCCTCATCGGGTACTGCTTACTGCCCAGACGGCGGTCAAACTATCTGGCATCGCAGCGTGGATACATGCCTCTCAGTGTAAGAAGGCACCGGCCCCAGCGAATCAACCACCAACCTTCGGACCTCACAGAGTCAGTTTGACTCCAGAAGACGCAGAGGAACAGCCTGCAATACCTTACAACCTACGCTCTCGTAAGGGTTGCCAGAAGCAGACGATGACCTAAAGCAAGGCCCAAGAAGAAGCAGTAGCGAGCCTAGCGCCTGCTGCCTGGTGGACCTAAAACCGCGACTGCGGTTCCCTCAGTTGAAGTTGTCAGAACCAGAAGGGCCTTGCCTCCAACATGTGCCTCTGGCGGCACCTGTTCCTCGGTTGCTGGTGTCTTAAGGTCTGGGGAATCCACAATGACAATTCTTTTATCCAACAGCCAGTGTGGATAGTTCAGACTTTCAATATCTCTAATTGCTGGGTCTGCAGCCACATCCCAGCCCACTCTCAAGTTGGTGTTCCTGTCCTGGCAATCCCACTTAACACCCCAGACCTCACTGGAGGACCTCGTCCGTTTAACGAAACATGGAATAGTCATGACACTTGGGAAGCGGTGGGAATAAATATATCTCAGTGGATAAGTGTGGTGGAGGGAAAAGGTCATTGGTGTTGGGTGTGTAATGGGACAGGGCTGAATCAGGGGAGGAGCAGTTGTCTTCAGCGTATTGTAACCAATGGTGTATGGGATTATTCGAACACAACTAAAGAGTGGCGAGCCGGGTATGGGGGACATGACCTTCTCCTCAACTTGGGATCAAACAGAGAAATCAATCTCATGTTCCCCCTTTGGTAACCCTAATGAGAACAATACAATCTTTCAATGTCATGCTAACAACCCCACTCCTCGTAAGGAGAATCACAGTGTGCCCTTTGGGGGATATTACTCCTCCTTTGCAGGCACCTATATGACAAATGGGTGCAACCAACCATTCCCGGCCTTCATAGGGCATCATTGGGTTTGCGGGACCAAAGCTTATACCGTATTACCAGCTAACTGCTCAGGTATCTGTGATCCCGCCCGACTCTCCCCACAATTTCGAGTACTAGAGTCCTTTCCACGAGATCGCCTCCGTAATTTTAGGCAAAAAAGAAGGGACTTATCAGATGCCCAATGGTATGTAAATAATATAAGCCCCTTAACCTGGGAAGAGGCTACTGGCGGTTCCTTTGTGCCACTTGGGGGAGTAATACACCATGCAAAAAGACTCCTGAGGTTACAAGCCATAGTTGAAATAATGGCAAATGAAACCAGAGAAAATGTAAGAGCCCTGGCCAAAGAAATGGGCGATCCGACAGGTGGCCCTCCAAAACCGTCAGGCATTAGACATAGTGCTGGCAGCCAAAGGAGGGACCTGTGCTCTCATTGGCAAAGAATGTTGTGTATATATATCTGACAACACCAACGGTGTAATAGATTGCACTAGCCACCTAGACCAGATCGCAGATCTTCCCCATGAAGAGCCGAGTTCTCTACGGAAGTGGCTAAGTAACCTGTTCAATTTCTCCAGCATAGGAAGCTGGTTGTTTCAGGGAGCCTTGACTATCCTGTCTGGAATCTTAATAATACGTGTGTGCTTTCAGTTAATCGCCTGTTGTAGCCAAAATTGTGTAAGGCCCGCCCCACAGGTCACCACCCCAAACCAGAGTGCTAATGTGATGAGTCTAAATATCGCTGATGAGCAAAGAGACAAAGAACGGTTGGTATGTGGAACCCAGTCATTGTTGGTCATGACGCAGCTTGACCTAATGGAGGGATTGTGAAAGTAGATTGAATTGGATTGTAAAAGTCGAATGAATTAGAGAAATATTCGTTCCTTTAGCAGGAAGAGAGATGTTCCGGTCAAGTCGTTTGTGTGTAAGCGGGAAGGAGGATGTTAAGGCAGAGGACAATGGTTCCACTGAAGGGTGATAGTGGGGCATTAACAGGAGATTGGTGAGAGTTAATAAGGAAATGAGATACTTGACTGACCCCAGGTAACCTTGTCAGTTCAGGCCCTTTCTCAATCCTTTGTCTGCTCTCCTATCAGTATAAATAAGGTGACTTGGGTTTCTGTGGGGGCTCACTCTTCTGGTCATATTAGCCAAGCGCTTTGCTAATAAAACAGAGTGGCCAACGAGATTGTGAGTCCTGAGTCTAACGTTGACAATGGCATTGCTACAATGTAAGCCCATTGTCTTATCCTATCTGGAGAGGTTAACAATCAATGTTCCCCTCTCCTCCTTGTAACAACTCTTTATGTACTCGAAAACTTATGTCCCCTCCATCTTCTCTTCTCCAGCATTAACAACCCCAATTTTTTTCAGCATCCCCCCACAGATCTTGTTTTCTAACCAATAATCATTTTGTTGCTCAGCTCTGGACCTTCTCTAATTTGTCCACATCTTTCCTGAAATGTGGCACCCAGAATTGGACACGATACAGCTGAGGTCTTCTCAGCACAGAGCAGAGTAGAAGAATTACTGCTTGGCTGGGTCTACGCTCGTGCGATCTTGTGCCAAAGCGGCCACTCTTGCGCAGAAACTTGCTGCCTGTCTACACTGGCCGTGTGTTCTTGCGCAAGTAAACTGACGTTCTAATGTATGAAATCAGGGCTTCTTGCGCCAGAACTCTGATGCTCCCACTCAGGAACAAGCCCTTTTGTGCAACTGTTCTTGTGCAAGAGGCCAGTGTAGACAGGCAACTTGAATTTCTTGCCCAAGAAAGCCCGATGGTTACAATGGGCATCAGAGCTTTCTTGTGCAAGAGAGCGTCTACACTGGCATGGATGCTCTTGCACAAAAGCACATCTCTTATGCAAAAGCACATACCAGTGTAGACACTCTCTTGCACAACTACTTTAATGCAAGAACCCTTGTGCTAAAGAGTTTTTGCGCAAGATCAAGGCAATGTAGACGTAGCAGTGTCTTGCTTACAACTCTCCTGAATGACGTTCACTTTTTTTTTTTTTGTAACAGTGTCACATGGTTGACTCCTATTGCGCTCGTGATCCACTCTGACCCCTGATCCGTTTCTGCAGTGCGCCAGCCAAGGGAGCCATGTCCCTTTTGGTGTGCGTGCAGCTGATTGTGCCGTTCCAAAAGGAAGAGTCAACGGGAAATCAGGACCGTCCTTAGGAGCAATGGGAAGAGGCCTATGTTCCAGGTTGGCCTGACTGACAGGGCAGGCAGGCTAATGAGGATTCGGGAGGCTGGGAGGTCCCATCATCCATGGGAGCTGAATTTGCCTGGGTTGGCAGGAGCAGGCAGAGCTAAGGATAGAACATGGGGCCCTGGCTGCTCTGGGGAGCTGAGCTTGGCCAGCCAGAGAGAAGCAGAGAGACAGCCCAGAGAGCAAATACTCTGTTGGGGGCAGAGCTGCAGCAACCAGAGCCAGAAGGGCCAGCGAAGCCGCCCAGAAAGCTGGAGCTGGGGAAGCTAGTGGTGACTGAGAGGGTGGCTGAGGGTTGGAGTCCCGCTCACCCTGGGGCAACCACCACCAGCTTCCCGAGGGACGGAGCGGCCGCCCCGGGAACACAGGAGCGGAGGGGGGGGGGTTCTGGCAGAGGCCCAGCCCAGAGAGACACCCCAGCAAAGAGGCCTTGTAGGCCAGACTTGGAAGGGGATCACAACCCCAACTGGGAGGCTGATGCTGGGGAGGAGGGTCCTGCCACCCAGAGCCTGAAGGTGCGTGGCCACCCCCAGAGCAAGCGCCTGACCCGCGTATCCCTGCAGCCTGGCCTGGGACCCGGAGGAACAGACGCCGTCAGAGACGCTGGTGGGGCTGGCCCTGTGCCACAGAGCGGGGCGACGTTTCTCCTTTCACCGTCTCCCTGATTTGTCAATGGCTGGTGTCTCATACATGATCAGTGTCAGGGAAGCATCTGGTGCGCGGCGAGCACCCCGGGGTGGGGCTACCCCAGCACCCACCCTGGGTGATCACAAAGTTGATTTCCTCCTCCCCCCAGGAATCCTGGGCCACGCCGGAGAGCAGAGCGGGCCCTCGAGGGCAGGGAGGCCTCTGGGGAGAGGCAGCGAGGACTCCGATCCTTGTGCCAGCCCATTTCACCAGGATCAGGCACGAGTCAGGAGAGTTTCGCACACTAGCAGAGCCATCCCTCTGCCTGCACGTTACACGGCCGTTTAAAAGCCGTTCGGTCCTCCAGAGCGTGCGTCCCCTTTCCATCCCGCGCTTGGCAAACTGCCCCGCTGCACAAGGCAGCCACTGGCAGCTGCCGCTCCAAGGGCTGTTTGAGAACCGGGCCATTCCTACTTGACTGTATCCTGCCCCTCCAAGGAGCCCAGGAGACCTGCCGGATTTCCCGGCACTGCCCCGTTTCAGGGAGCTGGCGACAGTGGGCAGTTACAATGTGTTCGAGGAACGTAGCCTTTTTTTTCTGCTTGTTACTTTTCTGTTCACATCGCAAATGTCACACCTGTGTTGGCTAGCGAGCTCCACATGTTTACAAGCACCTTGGCGCGCCCGGTGCTTTGGGCGGGGGGTGCTCGGTAATGGTAAATTTGGTAAATGTTACAGGCTGCACTTTTTTACAATATTGCTGAGGGGGGCGAGGTCTGGGAGGGAGGTTGGGTGCAGCAGGGAGCTTGGGGAAGGGTTAGGGGGCAGCAGGGGGTGGGAGGGAGTTTGAGTGCAGGAGGGGGTGGGAGGAGGGGACTGAGGTGCATGAGGGGGGACAGGGTCTGGGGGGGTTGGGGGCAGCAGAGGATTCTGGTCTGTGGAAGGGGGGCAGGAGGGATGCAAGATCTGAGAGGCATTTGGATGCAGGAGGAAGCTGTGACCTGGGGCAGTGGGTTGGGGTGCAGGAGGGAGTGGGGTGCCAGATGCAGGCTCTGGCTGGGAGGCACTTTCCGTAGGCAGCTCCGAGCCAGCTGCCCAGTGGGACCCTGGGGCAGCCTCCCTGGCTGCCACGGCCCCACATGCCACCCCCTGTGGCTGACTGGGGCGGGGGCAGCATGTGTGTGTCTGCACAGGGACGGGACAGCAGATCCCCCCCCTCCCAGCACCACTCCTGCAGCTCTGGTGTCCAACCCATAGGAGCTACAAGGATTGTACTGGGGGCAGGGGGCAGTGCACAGAGACTCCTCTACTCCCACGGGGTGCACCACACAGACACATCTGTTTTGAGTTCTGAAGGGGAGAGGTGGAGGACACGGAGGCCAGGGAGCCTGCCTGAGCGCCCATTGATTGGCCCTGATCCAAATGTTTGGCAACCCGTCGCCAGCCTGCAGGCCGTATTTTGCCCACCCCCGCTTTGGAGAAACTGGTTGCTTGATCGTTTCATATTCAGCTATTTGAGCTGTATGGTGTAGTAATTTCTGTCCCTCTGATTGGATGACGACTTTCCTTTATTATTTACGTCCCCCTTTCCTTCCAAACAAGTTCAGTTTCTTGATTAAATGCATCTCAGTGGCCGGTCCTGAATTCAGCTCTCAAACATTTGCCGCAATAGAACTCCCCAGCAAGTTATTAAGATACAAACGGAGCTTTTCATGTGTAGCCCTCAGGCTATGTCTACACTGCAGAGATTTTGCGCAAAAACTTGCGGCGCGTCCACACTACAAGCACATTTTTGCACGAGAAAAAGAACAGTAAAGTGTCAGAAGACGGGGCTTTTTGCACAAGAGGATTCCCTCATTCTAGGAGGAATAAGCCTCTTTGCACAAGAACTCTTGCACAAAAAGTCGTGTGTGGATGGAAAAAACACAGGTGCTCTGATGACCATTCTGTGAATGACCATCAGAGCTTTCTTGCGCAAGGGCATCCATTGCAGTGTGGATGCTCCCTTATGCAAAAGCACATGGCGGTGTGGACGCGCTTGCGCAAGAACGGTTTGCGGAAGATCTCTTCTGCAGAAAGTTCTTGTGCAAGAAGCCTGCAGCATAGATGTAGCCTCAGAGCACTTGACAAAGCTGGATGAAGGTAACTGTCACCTGAATTCTACATCACAGGTATCTCAAGCTCAGAGACGTGTAGTAACATGCCCACCCCTGGGGCAGATTGTTATACAAAGGGAGCTGATCGGCCTGCACCCTAAAGGAGTAGAGAGAACTTAATACACGGGAATACACAGGGTGCAGAAATGCAGCCACCTTTGGGATAGGAGTGTTAACAAGTAACTGGTACAAGGGAAGCAGCCCCCCAGCCACGGCCCGCCACATGGGCAGAGGGTTGCTCCCATGGGCATCTGGTGAAGGTAGGCAAGCCCCAAACACCAGCACCCCGCCCCACACCTTCTGCCCAGGCCACACCCCATCACGGGGAGGGCAGGCTGTGCACTGCCTGCCCTCCCCAGTCACAGAGTGCGGGGGGGGGGGCAGGCGTTCTGGGGGCAGTGTGGGCAGGCCAGGCTGGCCACCCATAGTTGCTCACATGGGCTGGGAGCCAGCAGTCCCGTCGGGGTGGGGGGGGGCAGCTTTAGCCTGGCCACAGCATCAGCACTGAAGAGATGCAGAGTCCAGCATTAACCTGGGATCGGCCCGAGAGTCGTCTACCTTCTGCACACGCTCTCCTTGCTCAGAGTCTGCCTCCTCTCTGGTTCCACTGTCAAACCCTGCGGCGGGCTGGGGAGTACGGAAGGAGCCATTGTCCTGCCTCGATGGAGTAAAAGACGCGACAGTCTTTCCCCAAGCAACTGCAGCCCTAGTGCTGTATTTCTTGGCAAACACTTAGCTGGGGATGAGTGAATCCCCCTTCCCCCGCGCCAAACAGTTTCCCGTCTACATCCATTTGCTGTAAATTAAACTCTGATCGTGCAATCTAAGAGCCACTGGCCAGGGCCTCTGGGAACTTCGTCCCTGCACTGGTCTGCTAGTGGACGCAACCCCAGACGTGGCAGCATAAGAACATAAGAACATAAGAACGGCCGTACTGGGTCAGACCAAAGGTCCATCTAGCCCAGTAGCCTGTCTACCGACAGTGGCCAACACCAGGTACCCCAGAGAGGGTGGACCGAAGACAATGATCAAGCGATTTGTCTCCTGCCATCCCTCTCCAGCCTCTGACAAACAGATGCCAAGGACACCATTTCTATCCTCTGGCTAATAGCCTTTTATGGACCTAACCTCCATGAAACCAAACGTGCTACAAAAAATGCTCCAGGCATGAGCTGGGAAGCGAAACTAGTGAACGATCACACGGGGAACCGGCGATGCACGAAGGCCTGGCCAGAGACAGAAATCTTGCCCCACCGGCTTCAGTTCTGGCCGTCACCGGGGTTACGAGAACACAACGTGTGAGCCGTTCTCAGGCAAAGTGGGGGACCAAGTTAACACTCCGGTTCATGAGCAAAGAGAAGAAAACTGTCACTGGTCTTTTAATAATGGGCTCTCCTGCGTAAGGCAGACTCGCCCTGGGTCAGCTGTCAGTCAGAGGGAAGAGCGCCACCTAGAGAATGGCCATGGGGGTGCCCTGAAGGGGTCTCAGCCAAGTGGGGCTGAGCCTGCCCCGGCTGAGAAGCCGAGTGGGCACAGGCCCCAGCATGGAGCACGGTACCCAGGATGCTTTGTGTGGGCAAACCAACCGCTCAGCCATTTGTAATAGGGGCAGCTCCCCGGGGCTAGTGACGGACGGTGGTGGGGTAAACCGGCAGCTCTCACCCGGGGGCTGTCAGCAGGTTTCAGGGGAGCAGCCAAGCAGGACGGGCAATGCTGGAGCCCAGGGTAGAGTTGAAGCCCCAACACTGGGATGGAAGCCCATAGGCCCAAGCTCCACTACCCAAGACGGAAGCCTGGTGATGTAGCATCACAGACCCCCCTGCGGCCTGCAGCCCTGGGCAGCTGCCCTGCTTCCTCCCCCCGATAGGGAGGTAGGAGTTTAACTGGGCAGCCAGTGAGTTGATGCTGATCGGTTACCATGAATAGTTAAACCCTGCGGCTGTGTCTAGACTGGCCAGTTTTTCCAGAAAATCAGCCGCTTTTCCGGAAAAACTTGCCGTCTGTCTACACTGGCCGCTTGAATTTCCACAAAAGCACTGACGTTCTACTGTCTGAAATCAGTGCTTCTTGCGGAAATACTATGCTGCTCCCTTTCAGGCAAAAGTCCTTTTGCGCAAAACTTTTGTGCCAAAGGGCCAGTGTAGACAGCTCGGATTTGTTTTGCGCAAAAAATCCCCGATTGCGAAAATGGTGATCGGGGCTTTTTTTGCGGAACAGCGCGTCTAGATTGGCACGGATGCTTTTCCGCAAAAAGTGCTTTTGCGGAAAAGCGTCCGTGCCAATCTAGATACTCTTTTCCGAAAATGCTTTTAACGGAAAACTTTTCCGTTAAAAGCATTTGTGGAAAATCATGCCAGTCTAGATGTGGCCTGCATGGGCAACCGGCAGCCCCTTGGGGCCAGGAGCGGTTAACCAAGTGGTAACTTATATTGGCTACATGCTTAATATTTTCATTCATTTTTTACATCCCTACCTCCTCACGCTGGGCCTTGCCCGTGTGTGCACGTGGCACAAGGGGGCTGGGGAGATCATCAGCAAGAGCCCTGGTGTAGACGAGGCTCAGGCAGCGGTCTGCACTAGTGCCTACTCTGTTACTGCTGGAATCATGCTGCCCCTAGCATGGCAGTGTGCCGTGTAAACACCCCCTCTTAGTGCTGACCGAAGCTGGACTTGGGGTCAGGATTGACCTGTATTTTAACGTGGCCCTGACCAAACACCTCCAGCAACAGCCAATATGAAATGCACCAATAAAATCGTAGTTCTGGCTAAAAAGCCTCCCCTCTATTCCTTTGCCTCTGCTAACCAGGAACCTCCAAGAACCCCAAGCTCATGCGATTCCTCTGCGGGACATTTGTACCAGCTGTTCAGACACTTCCCCTCTGGATTTCACAAAAGGGGGATTGACACCCTGACCAGTTTTCCATCGGCAGAAACGGATTCGACCCCCTCTCCTCCCAGAGTTGTGTTGACCTGGTCGGGGGGCCCGGCAGACACCAGACCAGTTACAATTATGGAGGTTTGATGCTTGAGGAGAAATATTAACAAGACATCAAAGAGCAGCAGCAGGAAGGGAATGGGAGACTCCGTAAGGAATTCCTCCAAAGCAGCCCCGGTCAGAGCCCTTTCCCTGCGCACCAGTTCAGGAGGTGGAGGGAAGCGGAGCTGGATTTAACCCCTCCTTAGCAGGCACCAGATGGCCCCTTCTCCAGCCACCGAGCGCAATCTGAGTTAAACCTCCCACCCTCATGGTAGCGGAGCAGCGCCAGGACGCCGCACTCACCTGCAGCGATCGCTCTGATCCGGTTTGGTTGCTCAGAGGCTTGCTGGCTTGTTGGTGACTGTCCCTGGGCTGGTTACTATAGAGCTCGGTGCACGCTGCCAGAGCTGTCTCTTGTTGGGCAAGGTCACTGCCTGCTCCAGCCTGGCCACGTTAACCCCATGAATTCCTGCTGGTAACCCGGTACCAGAAGCCTGCCGCCCACATCACGGCAGCCTGTCGTCAGGCGCGCTGCCCTCCCTCCGTAAGCTCCTTAGCTGCTAGGGGTTATGACCCCACAGGGAGGCTGGTAAACAGAACCCAATGCCGAGTCAGCCACGTTGTCCCAGGGCTTGCTCATTTTTGTTCATAAATTTGGACTTGGCGGGAAGGGGTCTCTCTCGCGGGTGGCTTGGGTCAACTGGCCAGCGCTAGAGCTTAATGAGGACTGGGCTGCATGCTCCGGATTTCACGGATTTGAATTCTCAGGCTATGACTTACCTCCATTCCTCAGGGACCCGGCCCCCCCAGACCCTTTCCCAAGGAAGGAGTCAAACCCATCCTTGAGACACGTGACCTTTGAAATCCTAAGTGTTTAGTGGGCATGTGGGGGGAGAAACGACACCTGCCTCTTATGACCACTTAGCCTCAGGAGCTACAATTCTCCCCTCCCCCGGTGACAGAGAGCACACAATTGCTCCCAACATCCTTGGAGCCCTCACTAGATACTGCTTATGTAGCACTATGGGGCAGGGCCTGCCAGTAATTCCATTGGGGGCAGGGAAGGGGGGATAAGCACAGTCCCCCTGGAGGGGAGGAGTCAGTCAGGGTGTAACACTTCCAGAGAGGTAGCACCGCCCCGGATCCTCCACAGGCCAGCAGAGGGGGCTGGGGCATGAATCATCCGCACTCAAACTGCCTCAGATTCGGCCATCGGCCAGGACCTGCTCTGCCAGGGGAGGGATGGCCACTGGGAAATACTGCCCCCAGGGACAAGCCACCCCCTCAGCTGGCCCAGTCACAGCTCATGCCTAGGAACCTGCAGGATCAGGGCCTTGGACTGTACGACTGGTACCCTTGGGAGCACAGCCTGTATCTTTGTACATGGGGCCCTCAGCACAGTCGTGGGCATCTGTCATGTAAAAAACTGTTTTCACTTCCAGGGCAAAAGGGCCCAGCCTGGAGACACTGCACGGGGTCTAAAGCCTCACGGGCACAAGGGGTCCTTAAATAATCCAGCAGGAGACCCCAGGGCTCGGGATCCTCCCAACCCTACTCCCTTCCTCGCCCTTCGAAAGTGGCTTTTCCCTTCTCCCGTTGCCAGCCACTTGCCACAGCAGCAGATTAGCAGCAAGAGGGAGATTATGGCAGGGCAAGCAGATGGGAAGAGGAGTTGCTTGTCCAATCAGTGCAGCTGGACGTGCCTCACATGCAGCTACTTCCAAGCCCACTACGCACAACAGGAGCCTTTCCCCCGGTCTCAGATCAGGCCCTTGGGGGGCTCTGACCTCTCCCCAGCAGGAGGCGCCAGGGTGCAGGAGTCTCACTTCTGCACTGAGTCCTCAGCCAGAGACAGGTGGAACTGCCCTTTTTTGGGAGGGGGCTGCACGGGGAGGCAGGGGAGAGTTAACACTTGAGGGCCGTGGTAGCAGGGTAGAGTATAAGCCATTCTATGCGACTGGCTGGCCCCTCAACGCTGCATTCAGAACGTTCTGCCCAATTCATTCTTCTCACCACCCCAAGGCTACATCTACACTCGAGGCTGCTTGCGCAAATATGGCTCCTAGTACGCAAGAACCCACAGAGCAGCCACACTGCCCGCCTGCTCTTGCGCAAGGAAATGTGCAGTACGGCGTGGGAAGAGAGGGCTTCCTGCACAAGAGCTACGCTCTTTTGTAACAGGTGTAAGCCCTCTTGCACAAGAGGGCAGTGTGGACGCTCAGCAGGGGTTTCTTGCACAAGAAAGCCCTATGGCTAAAATGGCCATCAGAGCTTTCTTGCCAAGAGAGAGTCCACACAGCCATAGGCGCTCTTGCTCAAAAGCACACCTCGCACATGGCCGTGTGGACCTTTTCTTGCACAAGACTCCTTGCACAAGAACCCTTGCACAAGATGTTCTTGTGCAAAAAGCCACCTGGGTAGACATAGCCCAGGAGACCACCTTGCCAGCCAACACTCCAGCTGTTAACCGGCCCCGGGCTCTCGTCATCTGTGCCCTGCGTCCCAGGTTGTGCTGGTTAAAGCTCCTCAGCACATTTCTATTGTGCCTTTCGCCCCAGCCCCCAGACCTCTGATAACTGCTTTGGTATTTCAGTGCACAAAATTCCAGTGCCCTGCTCTCTATCAGGGTAAGAGGAGAAAGCAGGAAATAACTCCCTGCAGTCACAGCAGAACCGATCTAACCCAGGTCAGAGAACTCTGGAAAACAAAACAGGAATCATACCCTCCAAACATAATTTTATTGTTAATTTAACATGTTATGTTTCCCACCTATTTTTCCTGGGTGCTCTTCCAGTGGGCTCAAAAAGGCACAAGAATTAAACATTCTCCAGATTTTATTTTTAAATACCAGAAATCAAGTCTTCATCATCCAGTTGGAAATAAAAAAAGACAAAGCTTGGAACACTTACAAAAAATGCCAGGACTTCATACTGTTAAAGGCCTTCACCTCGAAATAAATAGATAAGAAAATATTTTTTTAAAACAAAAACAAACAAAAAAAGAAAAGAAAAAGAGAGAGAAATCGTAAGCCCCGCTCCATAAAAAGGCGGCACAGCGCTGGCCTTCATTGCATCTCGCTATGACAGGGACTTAAAATCTCTGAGACAAAAGAATCTCTCTCCTATGGAATTTCAGAGTTTTGCTCAGATGCAGCTAATGAAGCAGAGCAGTCCAGGTAACAGCTTCTTCCTATCACCTTACCTACTGTAGCTCATCCAAGTGCTCAGAAGCTTGCAGGCTGGATGTTAGCACCTTTCAGGAAGCGGCACGGCAGCACAACAATCTGCCGTTGACAAGTCTTGGCAAGGACACGCTTGGCAGGATTAAGGGCATGAGATCAATTCCACCATCCTTCCACCATCACTCCAACAACGCACTGTTCAAGGGGGGAAGTGTCCCAGAACAGCTGCCAGGGCAGAGGAGGCCAGCTGCTACCCTTTCAGATCCCCTGCTGCACATGCTTCCACCTCTACTGCCTAGCCCGTTAGCTCATCAGAGATCCAAGGCAAAAAGTTTTAATCCAAGCTGGACTCTTCTGATACTGCCCCTCGCTCCCCACGAGCTCATTAATAAAGCATCTGTTGGTCAGAGGGGCCCAGACCAAGTTGACAGTCTTTGGCTGGCCTCAGTTACATTAGTCCATAGGGTGCAAATAAGGGGAGGGAGGGAGAAGAGACACTCAAAGCATTGTTGCTGGAAATCTGTCAACGCCGCAGCGTGCTGGTTTCGAAAAGGAGAGGGACAATTGCGTCCCCCTCCCCCTGATTTATAGTCCTCTGAGGTTCGCTGTGATCTCAGAGCAGAATTAAGAGCCCCAGCCACTGGTTTCTGATGGGAGCTCAGAATTTAAGGCACCACTCTCCCATGCTCCCCAGAGCTGGGGGACTTATTTCCACGCTGCTGTCACAAGGCACTTCTTGGCTTTTGCATAGCTGCCGCCCTTTCCTTGTAATGGCCAAGAGAGCGACAAAGGCTACGACCAGTCATGGACTGGGTCTCACAAAGGGGCCTGTTAGCTCTGAGCGTAGGGTGCGGAACGGATTCGCCCCAGGCTTTGGTCCATAGCGAAGAGAAAAGCAGAGGGTGTTGGGTTTAGAACTGAACCCAGCCCGTGCTCTGCTGATTCTGGGCAGCTGCCGACCTGGAAGAAAACAAAACCCTGCATTGAGATGTTGAGGGTGGTTTGGCCTAGAGCGGAGAGCTGCCTTTTGAAGGGCTGGTTGAGCAGACCAGCCCCATGGGCCTTGGCCAAACTGCCATATATTCTAAAGACCAAAACCAAGCCCCCCTCCTAGGGGCTGTCCTCACTGCAGTTACCTCGGGCTCTTACTAAGGTGCTGCCACAATCTCCCACCCACCTACAAAGCCTGCTCACCCATTTTTGTTGGGCTTTAAATCTGGGCTAGCTGGCTAGGCTGTGGGTGAGAATTGGAGCGTAGGTGCGGTGTCCTCTAGAGCTGAGGATCCCCCCCACTCTGCAGTAAGGATGCAGGCTAACTCCTCCAGTGCCACCGCAAGAGTCTCCTGGGACAATCGGACAGACAAGGTCTCCCACAATTCCCCGGGAAGGAATCTCAGAGACGCTCAGCAAAAGACAATGGCACCTGACCCCAGAAGCTTTAGCAACACCCACAAGGGAACACAGAGGAACTTGACTGTGGCCGCTTACACCTGGGCTATGCTAACCCAGTTGCCTGTCACCCAGGCTAACTGCAGTGAAGACAGTCCCTTAGCTCACACTCGGGCATCCTCTCCAGTGCTGCAAAAGGTGTGGTAGCTAGAGACAAGGCACTTATGCTTTCCAGAGGAAGCTAGGCACAGTCAGCTCTCCTCCACACCAGGTGTTAACTAGAGATGTCAACGTGTACGCCACTACACGATTAACCGATAAGCCTTGGGGAAGGCGGAGAGTATCTGTCTGCGGGGAGTCAGACCCCCTGTGGACAGGGCTGCTACAACCCTGCGCTGCTGCCTCTGTATCAGAGGCAGCTGCACGGGGTGGCTGGCAGCTGGTCTGCACGGGGAGCTGGTTTTTAAACAGGCTCCCCTCATGGGCTGGCTCCCACCTGCCACCCTGCAGGAGCGGTAGGGGTCTCCCCGAGAGTGGGGCTAGAAGCATATTGGCTGCTGGCCCCACCCCAGGGACTATCGAATAGTCGTGCAAATGATAAGATTTCATGCTGTTGCACAACAATCCAGTTACACTACATGTGACATCACCTACTTTACCTTGCAGTACCTACAGTGCCATGTCTCCTGTTCTCCCAGCAGGATGGCTGTGCGGGGCAAACACACCTTTTCTTGTTAGCGAACACAAGCCTGTGGGTAAGATGTTCCGGGTGCCTGCTCAAGCTGTTAATGGCTTACTAATAGTGACAGCTCAACAGGGATGTTAAGGGACAATACAGAACACCTGCAAATACAGGGTACTCAGTCCAGTTTCTAATGGACGAGTCCTCAAAAGATCCAGGCCACCCGCCTCATCCTGGAAGGATGCTCGTCTAATCTCAAGCATCTGAAAGGGTGTGTCATGATCATGAGGGTCAGCCAGCAGCCTGGGGACTAAAGGGTTAACTATACCTAAATCAGGTAGAGTTAGCCAATAAGAATGTAGGTAGGAATCTCAAAGTAGGGCAAAGGAATTTTTGGGTTTCTCGCCTTGGTCCTGGGAGTTCCATCCAGCTACTGAGGGAGACAGACATGTGTCTCACTCCAAGAAACAATTCTTCACTTTTTGTAAGTAGGGTAAAGTTTAGATAAATCCGTTAGGTTTTGTTATTTTATAGTTTGGGTATGGGATCTGATGTTTTGGCTTTCCTTTGTGACTAAGTTCTCGGCCCATGGAGTTTCTCCCTGAGTATATTATTTTGTTACTTTTCCATCTAGTTATTATGCTTGCAACAGGAATATTGTGGTGAAAATAAAAGTTCTCTCTTTTCTTTTTATTAACCTGGTATTGGTTAATTTGTGTGTCCTGGTTTGTACTTTAGGGGTGAGATTTCCTAAGTACAGGCAGTCCCCAGGTTACGTACAAGATAGGGACTGTAGATGTGTTCTTAAGTTGAATTTGTATGTAAGTCGGAACTGGTACATATTGTAGGGGAAACTCTAGCCAAACATTTCTCCAGACCTCAGTTTTATTCTCCCACACCTCACTTCCCTCAGTCCTTTATTCTCAAGCTGAGGTGTCTGCTGAGAAAAGCCGCTCCGCGTCTCCCTGGTCTGCTGGGGGGGGAGGCGCTAGCTTCGCGTCTCCCTGGTCTGCTGGGGGGAAGCAGCTAGTGCGGGGCCTCACCCCGTTTGTAAGTAGGGATCCGATGTAAGTCAGATCCATGTAACCTGGGGACTGCCTGTAGTCTCTCCCTGATTTCTTTAGCATATTTGGGTGGTGGCAGCGGAGATTTTATTCCCAAAATCTAGGTTGTTAAGATTGTCGGGGGAAGTTTTATACCAAAGCCTGGTAGATAAGGTTATGGGGTACTTTTGCTGGCCCCCACTTCTGCCAGAGTGGGGAAGGAGCCATGACAGGGTGTTACAAGGAGGAGGGAGAAAAATTGTTCTCCGTGGCCTCTGATGACAGGATAAGAAGCAATGGGCTTAAACTGCGGCAAAGGAGGTTTAGGTTGGACATTAGGAAAAATGTCCTGCCTGTCAGGGTGGTTAAACACTGACATAAATTGCCTGGGGGAGTTGTGGAATCTCCATCACCGGAGATATTTAAGAGCAGGTTAGACAGACACCTGTCAAGGGTGGTCTAAACCAGTCTGTGTCAATTTTTTTTTTTTAAACAAAGTACCCCTTTAATTTAAAAAAAAAAAAAGATAAGTACCCCCAGTACCTACAGTTTTCAGATACACAACGTATTTTTTCTACAATTGCAACACATTTGTTTAAACAACTTAATTGTAGCCGGGCGGGTGATGACATTTTTGGGTGTAAAAAGTAGAAAAATAAAGCAGCACTGTAAAAAACTTGAAACAAAAATTCAGTTCTCTCCAAATATCAGTTGTGTTGACGTACCCCCCAGACTTCTCTTGAGTACCTCTAAGGGTACCAGTTCCACTGGTTGAGAAACACTGCTCTAGACAGTGCTTGGTGCTGCCGTGAGGGCAGGGGACTGGACTCGATGACCTCTCAAGGTCCGTTCCAGCTGTAGGATTCTATAATTCTATGATTCTAGTTCAGAGGGAGCCATGTGGAGCCCTGTCACCGTCAGGGCTGCACTGTCCAGTGGTGATGGAGATTTGCAGGATCTGTGCCCACCCACAAAGCCATCCCTGCGCACTCAGCCACACACACACCAGGAAATGGCCTCACCCTGACGCTTTGGCAAAGTCTCCCCAGATATCAGCGCTGGCAGCTGCGGTGGCACCACCAGGTTGTGGCCAAGGCAAAGCGGCATCTAACGGCATCCAAGGAATTCAAAGGAAGGAAAAGAAAAGAAGATCAGATTTCACCCTCATCAGTTATTTCCCACCAACCCCAGTTCCTTATAGCCCCAGAAAGACACCACATCTTGATCGGTAAAACCAATACACCCCAAATTTAACCTATCCAACAGTCCACCCCGCTAGTTTCACTGCCTTCACTAGATTGTTTCATAAGCCAATTAGCTGACCTGGTGCAACTTCTGGCTTGAGAGAAAAGCTGCTCAAAGCATCTCTTAGAGGTCTCTATGGCAGACCAAGCAGCAGCACAGGTGGGCTAGGATGGCGGAGACTGATGGCTCTAGCCAAAGCCTAATGCAATGAGGCCAGGTTACGTTTAACACCCCCTGTGAAAAGTGACATTACAAATGGCATCATGGGGAGGTGGGTTGTAGGGTCACAATTTTTGCCTTGGTCTCCAGACACAATAGATGTTTCTAGCCTCACAGATCACACTCAAGGCACCTGCCAGGCTGAACTCTTACGATCACAGACTCAACGTGCTGCCTGAACGAGCCAGAATTCTGAGCAGCCTGATCATGCAGACACCTGGGTTCCACTCCCAGTTCTGCTACTAGCCTGCTGAGTGACTTTGGGCAAGTCCATGCCTCAGTTTCCTCTTCTGTAAACTGGGGAAGCACTGAGATCTACTGATAACAAGCACTAGCTAAGAGCTAGGGATCATTCATAAGTCTTTCCACACCTACAAAGTGATCGCAGGAGCTTGGCACTGCCACAAAAAGAATCCCAGGGTCCAGGCTCAGAGTTAGTGCTCCACAGAAGGAACAGGAGAAGTGAAATTAACACGTTGTTTAACTTCACGGAGCTTTGCCTCTCAAGCCTGCTCTGTGCACACAGCTGCACCAACCCAAGTGAACACATGGCTCCTACCTGAACAATTCCCCTGCAAGTCAGATTTAACTAGCGCCTTGGCTGGGTGGCAGAAGGTACCACATGGACACGAACAGCTGGTCTCTAGAAACCAAGAGATACGCCTGCCATATCAAGGTATGTGCAGGAGTTACCAAGGGGAGTGATGTTTATAATCCATGCAAATGAAAGCCAGGAGGAGGGACGATCAGAAGCCACATGGGTTTGCTTAAGGCCAGGTCTGAAACCCTGTTAGCCCTCATGCTGATGCTTCAGTCTCCCTTTTGTCACTGTGCGAAATGGAGGCTGCAAAGCTGGAGGGAAAGAGGTCTGAGTTTTATGCTAACTTCTGCCATGATGAGAGTGAGGCTGGCTAGTCTATCTGGCTCTCATTCACCAGTGCGACTGCTGAGCAATGACAATTCAAATCATCTGGTTGTATCAGATCTACTTGATCAAATTAGCCACGTCAGTTCCCTGCAAGCAACCTCTCTTTGGTCTGCTTCAATATTTCCCTGAGAGGGTGGGGAAGCACTGGGATGGGTTCCCTACGGAGGTGGTGGAATCTCCATCCCTAGAAGTGTGTAAATCCCAGCTAGACAAAGCCCTGGCTGGGATGATTTAGTTGGGATTGGTCCTGCGTTGGGCAGGGGCTGGACTCGATGTCTCCAGGGGTCTCTTCCAGACCTAGATTCTACCTGCACAACCAGCCAACTTCTCAGGTTCTGCTGAACCCTGCTAAAGATTCCTCAAAAGGGTTTGTAGCCACTCAGTCCCCCACAACTCTCGAGTGACCAATACCAGAGGGGTAGCTGTGTTAGTATCTGCAAACACAAGGCAACCTGTGGCACCTTAAATACTAACAGATTTATTTAGGCATAAACTTCCATGGGTAAAACCCACTTTGTCAGATGCAAGATAGGTCTGATGAGGTGGGCTCCCGCCTACCAAAGCTTATGTCCAAATAAATCTGTTAGTCTTCAAGGTGCCACAGGACTCGTTTTTGTGGCGTGCTCAGTGGATGTATCACAGCAGCACTAGACTACTGCAGTTCACGTCGCCTGGGGATGGGGAGGGCAGATAACTGCATGAGGCAGCAGATAAGCAGCTCACCCTTTAATCGTGTGAACAGCGCCAACACAAGTGCTGTGGACTGAGTTCTAGAACTAGTTCCAGGCCTTTGTTCTCATCTTCAAAGCCCTGAAGGGCCCAGGTTTGAGTTATCTGAGGGGCAGTCTTTTCCCTCTGTTCCTCACCATGTGCTACACTCGTTTGGGATGCTGCGGCTGCCAGAGGCGAGTCTGCATCCTGTGAGGCTGGGGAAAGGTGTAGGATCCAGTGAGTTCTCTGGACAAACTTCCCAGCCTGGTCCCACATCTGGCCATGTTCACACCACAAGGCGCCTCCCTAAACAAACATCTTTCTAAACAGCATAGTAACGATATCAAACCAGTTGCTTGCAGGGAACTGGCTTACAAGGAACAGATCTGTCTTGCTAATGCTGATGTCTCTCACCCCGTGCGGAGAAGAGCCGTAGAAATGCCTAGAGAAGCTCTCTCATACCATGGTAATGGACACAGGTTAGGAAGCATTGGTAGGGATAGCCAGACCTAAAACGAAATTAAGCTTGCCCAAGAACAGAGACCTGTGTTAGTAGCACTTGTTGGCTGGGAGTTCACAGGCAATGATGGAAGCTGCTCCCCAGGAGGGGGGATTAGAGCAGATCTCCCTCCAGGAGGGGGTGGGAGCAGGCTGAGGCCCCCAGGCCCTGCAGGGCGCAGTTTGCTGCTCACTGCGGCTCCTTCCTTTTTCTTCATGTTCTAAAAGGAAATTACAAACACATTTGTAACGTCAGCCTAAATGCAGCTGCTGTGAGCATAAGACCTGGCTTTGGCACAACAGTCTCCAGTTGCTATTGCTCAAGGGAAGTCACTTGGGTCAGCTGATTCTTTTATATTGCTGAACACAACAGGCTGGGGCAGGAGAGAAGCAGCTTCCTTTTCAAGCGGAATGGCCATCTTGGCCACCGCCATGGACTGAACCAGGAACCTCCAGAGCTGAATGCATGAGCCACTATAGCTTGAGCCAGAGCCCAGCTCCATAGCTGGGAGCGGTCACAGATTCCCATGCTTTGTGCAGAGGGGGACACAAGGGACACACCCTGACTGATGCATTACGGCAGCATTCCTCCTGCAACTGGATTTCCTAGGAGAAACCACTGCTTCCTCGCTGCAGCTCAGCCACAGACCCCAGAGAGTGGGGAAGGCGAGAGGGCTGAAGGCGTTAGCTGCCTCCACTAGCTAAAGCAAATCACAGTTTGCCCATTACAGAAACTGAATTGAGCAGAAGGAAGCGGGGAGATGGTTTGGTCTACACTGCTCCTTTTTTAAACCCATCTTACAAGTTGGCGTGACGGGGTACAGGGTTTCTGGAGTTTTCCCAGAATGTCACCCCACTGTTACAATGTCATCAAAATTACTATGCCCCGTAGTAATCTCTCATACCCATGAAGGTGCTATGCACCAATAACTATCTGATTTTGCAGAGCTGCAGGGCTGGTACCCGGTGTGTCAGCCATACGCACCTGTAACGGTGAGCTTCCCTGTGACAATGAAACTATATGTGGCAAGCTGAACGCTGGGACTGCCTCTAAGAAGAGTTCAGGGGAAGTTTTACGTGATGAAAGCAGCAAATTAACCAAGAAAAGCACCTCACCGCAATGTTCAGTTTGATGGTCTGTCCCTCCTTGAAACCCAGGTCTAGTTTGGGTCCCTGGTCTGGGTTCTGGGCTTGTTTTGCAAGCTCGCACTGCTGTTTAACCCATCTGTATGGGGAAAATGAAAGGTGTAAAACAAGGGCAGAGCCTGCTACAAGGAATGCAGTCCATTTAAAATCCATATTGGAAACAAGGTGCTTTTTTAACATTACCAGCACAGTCTGAATGAATTTTTAAAAGCCAGTTTGGGTTTTTTCCCCCATTTCTCTGGGCCCAGATAATTAAAATCAGCATAGCCAGTTTTACTTTTGGGCCATCAATTAGAGCTGGACAAAATGTTGACTATTTGCCAAATAATGCATCTTGGGACACAAAAGCTATTTGTCAAATTCAGCAGTGTTTCTGCCAACAAAAATATGAAAACAAACATTCTGGAAACAGCAAAACAATTTGTCTGGAAAAACAATCAAAACAGATGCTTTTAAAATTGTTGCTGCGAATAGACAACGATGATATAAAATTCTGTGTCATTGGCTAATCGGTTAAACATGAAATTTAATGGGCTGAAGCCCCACTCGGCTGGAGCGGTCCACCACCGCAGACAGGGGCTGCTCCTGCTGTGCCTAGGCCCATCGTAGACAGGGGCTGCTCCGGATGCCCAGCACAGCCCCTGTCCATGGCAGGCCCCTTGCCCATGGTAGGCGGGGGGGGCTGCTCCAGTCTCCACCGGTTAACCAGACTGGGAAGCATCACTCGTTAAGCATGATGCTTACCAGTTAACCTTTCACATCCCTAACACATTTTTTGTTTCTGAGAGAGAAAAAAAATAATTTTTAGCTTGAAACCAATTTAATTCCAATCCCTTGGTTTTTTCCAAAAAGCCAGGTCTGATCAACCAAGTCGTTTCTTTCCAGGCACTGAATCTCGCTGCTGCACAAAAGCTCCGAAAGGGGAACACCGGTTGTAAGTTGCAACGAAAAAATCCAAAAGAAAAGACCAAGAAAAGAATATTTCCTGAATCTAAACAATGCTTCTATCTGTCTTAATGTGAGTAATATATATTTGATAACTCCACAAACTATTCAAAGATAAATCTGGAGAGTATATTTGTAGGAGGAGTTATTTCTTGTTTTTTAACTGTACTGTTCTACTTTTTTAGGTGTATGTTATACTATCTTAAAAGAATCAAAGATAATGAATTTATTTACATGAGAAATTAATTATAAAAGTAAATAGAAAATAAAAATTTTTGTTTAACCCTAAAAAGAAGTATTCCTCTGTATGTGGCTTCAAATCCTTTAAAGAACCAAACCCGGTTACCAAAAGGTTTGGTGTCTGAACCAAAACAAAATTCCATTATTCAATCAGCTCTGCTATTAACGCTACACTGGTCAAAAGCACACTCGGCAGGGGAAACATATTTGCTCAAAGCAACCTACTTATGCTGTGTTTGTTTTCAGCTTAATCACCATGTTTTATAAGAACTTATTTTTATAAATCCTCAGTTGGAGCTGTGCTGCTGGTAAGAATGTGGTGTCAGCTGTGCGCTCACAGCTGGAAATCAGACCAGTTCATGTGTAGGTCAGTATTGTTCAAGACAAGTGTAACTCGTAAGAAAGGTGTTTCCCTGTATGTAATGCCTGTAGCTGCAGCACACATTCATTTCCCTTGTAATGTCTATATCCCATGCTAGAAGGCAGTGGTCCCCAACCATTTGAGGTTGCCGGGTGCCAGGGGGCGGGAACACTTGTGCGCCCGGGGCCGGCGCTCTCCCCCCGCAAGCGCCGCGCACCCAGAGCCCGGGTGTCCAATCCGCGGCCGGCGCTCACTGTGCGCCATGTGCCCAGGGCCGGCTCCGGCATCATGCATGCACTACATGCCTGGGGCCAGGCCAGCTCCGAGCACTTGGCGGGCGCACACAAATGCCCCCGCGGGCACAGTGTTGGGGACCGCAGCTATAAGGTGATGAAAAGTTTGCTTTTAACTGTAAAAAATGCCAGCTCTGAACTTGTGAACCCAGTCCATAGGAATGGCTCCTGCCCATCAACAAGGACTATCAAATCTACATGAGCCATTGTGGACCATCACAATATAAAGACTTTTTAAATGGCCCCTCTCATACCCATGAAGGTGCTATGTACAAGGAAACTCAGCCCATTAAGTTGGAAGAGGATAAAACATGGATACAAGAAAATATTCTGACTCTCACAGCGTCGGAGCTAGAAAACAGAAGCAAGAGTTTCCTAAGCTATGTCTACACTACACTGATGTATCGGAAAAAGGCAGAAGAGCAGACACGTTCCCTGCAAGCGGCAAAGTTTTTCTGGGATACTTCCAATATCCCAGAAACCCCCCATAGTGTAGACATAGCCCTAGAGTCAAACTGGATAAGCCCTAAAAGACATTCAATGCTGATCCAATATTACAACTCTGTCACCTTTTAGAGCCACAGACTAACTCCTCTGCATCAAACATGCTGTAAATAACGCATTTCTTTTTCCTAATTAATAACTCCTTAGTTTACTGCAAGACTGGCTACAAATGTTGATTTTGGTGTGAAACTGGAGGTACAAATAGACCTGGGGTACGCAACTGGTCTCTTGGGACTGGAAGCAACTTGCATCTTTCGTAATCTTTGGCAACCAGCTGTCACTAAGTCCAGCTTGCCTGGGTGGCAAGACAGACTGGAGTGCCCAAGGGGACGGTGCGGGACTCCCTGGTAAGACTACTATTGTGTTTCAGCAGTTCACACGCGTTACTGGCTTGCTGAAATCTAATTACAGAACATGCCACCACTGTGAAGTCTCTGCCTTGCTTTTTGACAGTCTGCCCTGAGACTGGCACACTCAGGCAGGCCATTTTGAGTTGTTTCTAAACAAATCTGACATGGATTCCTGAAGGCAGGTCAGTGGATACAGTAATTCCTCATTTAACACTATAGATACGTTTCAGAAATTGAGTCCATTTTCCCACTGAAAATAATGGAAAAGGTGGGGGTTGCGTTTCAAGCGGTGGTGTCTGTTGGGACCGGGACAAGGTTGGGGGAGAAAGGGGACTGGGTTACAGCAGGGAGGGGCGGTGTTTGGCTCTGCAGAAGGGAAGGGGAGGGGGACTGGGTTGGGAGTATGCCCCTGTGATGGGTCTATCAGGACCCGCACTGTGTCCGGCGAGGAGGGGGTCGCTGGGGAACGGAGCGGCGAGTGGTGAACCCTCCGCCACTTTGTAGGGAGGCGGGGGAAGCCCCGCACAGCCGCTGGCAATGAACTACCTGGGGAAGCCCAGCTGCTGGCCTGCAAGCGGGAGCAGAGGAGAGGAGGCAAGGCGTCCGGCGAGGGGGAGTCTGCAGGGAACGGCCCGGCGAGCAGCGAACCCTCCGCCGCTTTGCAGGGAGGCGGGGGAAGCCCCGCACAACCGCCAGCAACAGGCCGGCTGGAGAAATCATGTTGTTCCGGGGACGGTCACGTAATTCAAAAAACGCTCCCTAAAAAAAAAAAATCGTGCTATCACGAAAATGTGATAAATGAGGAATTACTGTACTCCAGTGGATACTCGTGGTAACAGGCAGCGAAGTGTGCTAAAAACTAGCATGCTGTTGATGGGAATTTGTTACCAAGTTCACTTTAAAAGCATGTCCGAGTGCAGTAGTGGCTCTTTCAATGTGCTTATGTAGCCTGAGGACTAGCCAGCTGCAGTGAAGCAGCACAGAGAAAGCTGCTCCTGCTATTTAAAGTGACAGCAGCCCAACTGAATGAGCCAGCATCTCCGAAGCCCGCAAGGGACAGATGTTCAGTCACTTTTGCACTGCTTTGCTCAATGACAGGCCCACAGGGCAGGAAGGAATAACCTTCCTAGGCTAGAGAACAGACTCATTTTCTGCGAGTTGAGAGAGCTGCAGCCAAGCATCTCAGAGGCAGCTCTCGCCCATTCTTCTGGCTATGGGACAAAAATGGCAACCAGCAACATGGAGGAAGCAAAGGAGAAACAGCAACCCTGGAGGAACTCAGGGTATGTCTACACTTGCACCCTCTTTCGAGAGAGGGATGCAAATGAAGACATTCGAAATTGCAAATGAAGCCGGGATTTAAATATCCCGTGCTTCATTTGCATATTCACGTTATGGCGCTATTTCAAAATAACAGTCACTGTTAAGGATGCAGTTATTTTGAGAGAAAACCCTTCTCTCAAAATAACCGCATCTGTTATTTCGAAATAGCGCCATAGCACGAATATGCAAATGAAGCACGAGATATTTAAATCCCAGCTTCATTTGCAATTTCGAATGTCTTCATTTGCATCCCTCTCTCAAAGGAGGGTGCAAGTGTAGACATACCCTCATTTGGACCTGCATGCATTCCTTTGCTGGGCCCGCATGTATATCCCTACTCCCTCCACTGGGGGCTTGGGAAATTTTTGCAAGACAAAAATATTCCACAATTGTTTTTTTACCAGTAGAAAGAAGAGAACTGAACTCGCTCAAAAAGACACATCTGCCCCATAACACTCCCCTTACCATGCCTCCCCTCCCCACTGCATCGAAAGCAAACAGCTTGCAACTGCGGCAGTTTCAGCGAACACAGGCTTGTGCAAATGCCACAGAAAGGACCCTGCCCACAGAGCAAAGGGAGAGAAGAAAACTCACTTAAAGTGGTCTTGAATGGCTACGTTGAAGTCAAAAGCATCCCCTCGGTCTACAAATCCAACCCCAATAAAGGCACGACGTCCTGGGAAACAAAGGAGAGCAAATGCTCGGTTAAGTAACGAAGTAGTAGCCCTCCACAGCTCAGCCAGCAAGTGAAAAGGAGACGCTCGCTCTCCCTGCCTGTTGGTTTCACACATTTCATAGCTCTGCCACTCTCTCAGGACTCAAGAGAGCCTATTTAATAGGTGAGTTCTATTGCTTGTCCTAGACCTCACATTTGCTCAGCCTAATAGCCTCTCCTCCACAGGGTACGTGGATCTGTCCATCCCACAACACTGACCAATGTTTTCAATTTACTCCAAACAAAGATGCAAAAGCTGGCTTTCAGGATGGACCTTTCCAGTGTCAGGCATGTCCCAAGCTTGTGTGGGCTCAGGCTAGAGTCCCCCCGCTGCCCAAAGGCTAAGGAGGCAGGGGAAGGGAAGGGGAGGGGAGGGGAGGGGAGGCAGGGTCCAACATGCACACCCTCCCTGGCCTTTGCCATTGGGTTTGCATCGCACCTAGCGCAATGGAGACCTTGGTCTGTAAACAGTGTTTCCAAGTGCTCTGGTAATTTAAAAAAAAAAAATCATAGTCTCTAGTAAATGCTTCTTTGGGCCCCTTCTGGCATCCACAGCCACCTGCAGTTTGGGGCCTCACTGAAAAGCTGCATTTGCTTAACTCCAGGGTAGAACACTCTTGCTACTAGGTATCAATCATCATTTGGTTCCTTTATGGTTAAAACGAAGCCTCTCTCCTCAGCCCTGAAAACACTCTTCAGCAGCTCAAATTTACCTTCCAGGCCCTTCCACGGTTTGACACTCCCCGCCCCCCAGAATCCCTTTAACTCCCACACCCTAAGAGAAAACAGGCTCTCCACCCTGCACCACTGCCACTGTTTATTCAAGTTATAAAAAGCTATGGGATTGGAATCTTCCAACATTGAGATGGTTCCGGGAAATTCATTTTAAAAAAATGAAGTGATGTGATGCTACTGAAAGGTGTTAAGCTGACAGTCCTGGAGACTAGGGATGTAAGCGACTAGTCGAGTAGTCACCTATCTGATAAGCATATGCTTATTGGGTAGTTGAATCACTACTTAACTAGTCCCTTCCCCTGCAGCAAAGGCGAGAAGCAGGTGCTGGAGAGCAGGCCGGGGGGGGGGGGGGGAGGAAGAAGGGGCAGTGGCTCAGCAAGGGACCAGGCATGGATGTTAAACTGCAAGTAATCAGCATTCCATCGACTACTCGAGTAGTCAATAAGGGGGGAAACTGCAGAGCTCTTACTGCATTTGAAAGGCAGAGGTGCAGGGAGAGATCGGGTGCGAGCCGGGAATCAGCAGTCCCAGTTCACGCCCGGTACCAGAAGCTGCGCCTCTGCTTTTGAAATGTGGCAAGACACATCCATAACAGGGATAGCAAGCGTCCCCCTTATCGACTAATCGAGTCATCGATGGAAATTCCATCGACAACTCGATTAACTGATTAATCACAATTTAACGTTCCTACTGGAGATGGAGATCTTTTGTTTATCCACAGAAATGATCCTGTATAGCCAGCACCAGTACTTATTTCCCTATGTTCTTCCACTTCTTCGCACCCATGACCTGTGGCCTATTTTAGCTTTGACCCCTCTGCTAAGACTGCAAATCAAGAATACTTGTACTGTGGTATCACTTTCTATTGGAAACTGGACTTATGCCTGATCTGCACAAAAGTTGTCCCCGTTTAATTAAAAGTGCAGTTTTAAAGAGATTTCATTAAACCAGCATAGGTGTGTGAACTCTTATATTGGCCTTATATCAATTTAGCCACTATTGGTAAATTTATATGCATAAAATAAATTGACATAACCAGTTTTAGTTTGCAGAGCATAGAGCTGGTTTAAGTAATAAATTAAATTGAAACAAATTCAGGGTGCAGACTAGAGCTGTGGGGAGGATGGAAACTTCATTTCACAAAGCCTTTTGAAATTTGGTTTTGTTTTGAATTAGATCCAACTGCATAAATGTCTGAAATTCTCTGAAAAGGAAAGTTCTAACAAAAAATGTTTTGGGTTGATCAAAACTACTTCAATTTAGATTTGTATTCTGTAGAGAGTGGTTAACTCTTGCGATTAACTCAAAACATTAATAGCAATTTAATATATTAATCACACTGTTAAACAATACAAATGAACTTTATTAAATATTTTGGATGTTTTTTCTATATTTTATATATTGTTTTCAATTACAAAACAGACTACAATGTGTATTTGGCTCATTTTTATTACAAGTATTTGTACAGTAAAATAAAAAATATTTTTCAATTCACCTCACACAAATCTCTTCATTGGGGGTGGGGGATCTATAATAGTAAGTTGCAAGGTTATGTAACTGCACTCAAAACCAAAACACTGTAACATTTTAGACCTACTACTGCACCCAATCCTACTTCTTCAGCAAATTACTAAGACAAGCAAGTTTCTTCAAATTTATAAGAGATAATGCTGCCCGTTTCTTATTTAAAACGCCACCTGAAAATGAGAACAGGAATTTACATGCTATTGCAAGGCATTTACGTGCCAGATATGCTAAACATTCGTATGCCACTTCATGCTTTGGCCACCATTCTAGAGGACACACTTCCATGCTGATGACACTTGTTAAAAAAATGCATTAATTACATTTGTGACTCAACTCCTTAGGGGAGAACTGCATGTCGCCTGCTCTGTTTTACCCACATTCTGCCATATATCTCAGATGATGACCCAACATATGTTGTTCATTTTGAGAACACCTTCACTGCAGATTTGACAAAATGCAAAGACAGCTACAGCACTTGACCTAAGGTCTACAAATTTGAAGAGCCATGCAGAACACAATAGGGACAAGATGTGGAGCATGCTTTCAGAAATCATAGGAGAGTAAAACACCTATGCAGAAACTATAGAATCCAAACCACCAAGAAAGAAAATCAACCTTCTGCTTGCATCTAACTCAGACGATGAAAATTAACATAACCGCCATGCTTTGGATCATTGCCAAGCAAAACCTGTCATCAGCATGGACGTGCTCCCTTGGAATGGTCATTGATGCATGAAGCAACGTAGGTATCTTTAGCACATCTGTCATATAAATCTCTTGTGATGATTGCTAAAACAATGGCATGCAAACATATGTTCTCAGTTTCAGGTGACTCTAAACAAAAAGCAGGCAGCATCGTCGCCTGTAATATAAGCCAACTTGTTGGTCTGATCTACTGGCTGAACAACTAGTAAGACAGAGTGGACTGATAGACTCTGAAGTTTTACATTATTTTTTAGTACAGTTTTTGTACTTAATTCAACATGTGTGTGAACTCAGCTATCACAATAAATAGATTGCACTACAGTACTTGCATTAGGTGAACTGAAAAAACTATTTATAGTGCAAATACAGCCAGTCCCCGACTTAAAAACACATCGACTTACGACCATCCAGACTTACGACCAACCTCCCATTAACGTCAGTCCCTGACTTACGAATGCACCATCCGCACTTATGAACAGCGCGACTGTAAGTATAAGCATGTATTTCCGACTCACGAACAAATTGAGTTACAACCAGGTGTTTGGAACATCACCCGTTCGTAAGTTGGGGACCGGCTGTATTTGTAATAAAAATAGTGAGCACTATACACTTTACATTGTGATGTAACAAACAAATATTTCTGAAAATGTAGAAACCATTCAATATTTAAATCACTGGCATTTTATTATTGTTTAAAGGTGTGATTAAAAAATTATTCATGATTAATCATGTGATAAAAAAATCGCTCAACAACCCTAATTATATATAATTCATTTTTCGTTTAGAAATTGCTTTTGATTTAGAATTTTTTTAAAAATTCTAAATCAAAAGCCATTTCTAAATGAAAAATTAAAGTGTTTGGTACCAGCAATGTGGAAATGGGACATTCTGATGCTGTCAGAACTTTTATTTAGATGTAATGCATATTTATTCTTTTCAAATAAAGAACTCTTCACATGGACTGGGGAATAGCTGGTTTCCACTAAGACACATATACCTCTATATCCAGGAGAAAAGTGATCTGAACAGTGCTCATACCACTTTCATCTTCAATCCGGATGACAAAATATCTGCTGGAATCTGTCACGCCTTCGACAGCGATACTGGGAAACTGGTCCACAGGTGCCTGGGCAAAAAGTTCTCCTATAAACAAGAGCAGGAACCACATAATAGTTCAATAACCCAGTGCTCTCCCATTCTTCATCAGGATACATTCCATACAGAGATAGCTCTATACACAAATTCATGAATTAATCCTGACCTGGGTGGAAGGTTTTATTCCCAGGATGGGAATTAGGTATTTGAGAGATGGAGAAATAGGTATGTTGCACAGGACGCAGAGCTAAGACAAAACCCAGATCTAAAGACCTCTCATTCTAGGTTCTAACAACTAGACCACATTTCCTCTTTCACACTGAGATCCATCCAGGCTCTTGGCTATCAAGACTTTTCTAGCACAGCTACGGACCCAGAACAAATGCACTTAACAGGGCTAACCTCAAGAAACGTACTATGGTCACGCACCACCACACAAATCCTGGGAGAAAGAGTGACGAAGGATGCTGCAGCAACAGTGAGGCCAGGCAAATGGGAGAAAGGGGAAGACCTCTGATTCGTGGCAGTGACAACCGCTCTCTGACCTGAACTTAGTTTGGGGAGAACAATGAGGCTCCAGAGGCAGCAACATAGAGTTCCCACCACCCATTGTGAAGTCTGCAGAGATGAAGAATCCTGCCTGGGGAGATGGGAGAATTACAATAAGCAGCCATAACTATAGCTAAAATTCTGATGTACCATCCACCACCCAAAAGGCTAGCAGCTCCCCTCTGGGAAGGAAGAAAATACTGATCTAGAGCTATAGATGGTGAGTTCTTTTCAGGGCACTTTCCTGGCTACAGCCAGATGAGTCTTCCCAATTGTTGACCTGCAGCCTTTTTCTGAGATTGTGAGCTCATTTCACACGGCAGATAGCTGTAAAGCTTCCTTTTTTCCAGCCTCTTTATTGGCTTTCAAAGCACTTTTCAGCACCCAAATGAAATCATTCTGCCACATGAAGGAGTAAGCAGCTTCAATCCTGTTACCAAAGGGAGTTTCTCTCACAGTCACCCCTTGCAGGGTTATCCAAGAACTGCACAAGATTAAGGAGCATAAAAGCTCAGAGCAAAATAAAGCTCCACAGCAAGTAGGAGCACCCCAAAAAGTTACACGGAAAAGAAGAAGCCAACACAGCAGGCAGTCTACAGGCAGTCCCCGGGTTACATACAAGATAGGGACTGTAGGTTTGTTCTTAAGTTGAATCTGTATGTAAGTCGGAACTGGCATCCAGATTCAGCCGCTGCTGAAACTGACCAGCGGCTGACTACAGGAAGCCCGAGGCAGAGTTGCTCTGCCCCGGGCTTCCTGGAATCAGCCGCTGATCAGTTTCAACAGGCTGAATCTGGATGCCAGTTCTTACATACAGATTCAACTTAAGAACCTCAGGCATCCCCAAGTCAGCTGCTGCTGAAACTGATCAGCAGCTGATTCCAGGAAGCCCGGGGCAGAGCAACTCTGCCTCGGGCTTCCTGTAGTCAGCGCTGGTCAGTTTCAGCAGCGGCTGACTTGGGGACGCCTGGGGCAGAGCAGCTGGGATGCTGCCGGGTTGGTCCAGTAGCGCCCAGAGCAGCGCTACGGGATCAAACGGCAGCACCCCAGCTGCTCTACCACAGGCGTCCGGAGAAAAGCCTGGTCTGCTGGGGAAGGGGGAGCACACTAGCTGTGCCCCCCCGCTTCTCCCCCCAGCAGACCAGGGAGACGTGGGCGGCGGACCGAGATGCACTGTGGCTCCGCAGCTTTGCTCCCCGTCTCCCTGGTCTGCTGGGGGGGCCGACCAGGGAGACGCAGAGCAGCTTTTCTCACCCCAGAGGATGCGGGCGGCGGGACCGTGGCGCATCTGGGCGTCCCGCTGCTCCCGTCCTCCACGGCGAGAAAAACCCCGTTCGTAAGTGCGGATCCAACATAAGTCAGATCCGCGTAACTCGGGGACTGCCTGTACTTGGTTTTAGCAGTATCTTGCAACATTTCCACATCTGAAGGAGAAAAAATAATGTTTTTTCTACTCACTTAACTAAACTGTAGAAGTTCTCTAGCACCTGCAGGGCAGTTTGTAAAAACATCCTGGGACCAATTTCCAATTATAGTAACCATGTATCTGGGACAGTGTTTCTTAAACTGTGCCACAAGGCAGTCAGAGGTGTGCCGTGGAGAACAGAGTTCAAAATGGCCATCCTTAAACCGTTAGGCAACCTTTTTCTTTTTTTGCTCAACAACTTCCCCCCGACCTTTTTTTCTTTCCCTCAATAACTTTCCCCCGACCTTCTTTTTTTTTTTTTGCTCAACTAAAAAATCCTTAGTGTTCTGCATAAAAAAAATTGTTTGGTGTTCCTTGGTATTAAAATGTTTAAGAAACACTGATCTGGGATCTTTCAGGTTCCAGTACTGGACATTTCACTTTAACATCATTCCTGATAAAAGCACTGGACAGGCCTGCCTTAGGTGGGAGCCCCCTTCTGAAGGAAATGGGGGGGGGAGCCCTAGCTCTAAAGCATACAGATGCTGCATGGATTTCCCTTTACCTGAATTCTTATCCTCCAGTTTAATGAAAGCTATCTTCCCCTTGGAGGTTATTCGCAGCCTGCCACTCCATGCCGGCTGATCCAGCTGCCACTCTGCAGCTCTGTGGGAGAAAACTACTGTTAACACCAGAAAACCCAACTCAAATCATAGGTTTTTAAACTCTATTATCATTCTTTGTACTGCAGTACTGCTAGAGCACGACAAAGTGATTTACTATACTACCATTAATTGTACTACCCAACTGCATAGAAGTCTAAACCAGCGATCAGTACTCTGCTGTGCTATGCACACACAGAATAAAAAGAAAGTTCCTGTCTAAAGCAGCAGTCTAAAGCAGACTCACAAGAAAAAAGTCCTTGCCCCAAAAAGTTAACAATATAAAGCCTGAATCCTACAAGCTGTTCTGTCCAGGCAGGCCCCGTCAGCAGTCCAGAGGCTCCAATGAATGCCAGGGGGTTCTGCCTATATTGAGCAGCTTGGAGGATTGGGGACATCGTTATGGCATGACATAACAGGTGAATGAAACAAACAAATGGGAAGTAGAGCTGAGGAGTAGGGTAGAACTAGGACTCAAGAAAATTACATAAACCAGACCAGACTGTCAAGTTAACATGTAGATTTATTTTTGAAAGATCCTTCTGTTTGCTTGCTTCTTGGATTTTTCTGTTAATTCTCTCTTAACTGAAATTGCACTTGCACTGATTTTTGCTTTGGAAGACAGATGTGGCATTCATTGCCATCTAACGCTGCCATCCTCGGCCCAGACACTTGCCTCAGCATGCCAAAGGAGAAGAAATGCAGGCCTGTCCACCAAACCAGGATTTAAGACAATTGAAAAATATAGTTCTTTGAAAGAAGCAGGATACCTTTTGGGGGGGAGAAAGTATTGTTTAGCAGTTAGAACAGAGATTAGCAGGCAGGATTCTAGCTCTTCTCTTGGTTTTTCACCTAACACCATGTGAAAGCTGGTAAATTTAACTTCATTGCTGTACCTCAACTTCCCCATTTGTAAATGGAAATCATTTTTCTCGGTAGTGTTATGAGGCTTGCGGTTTCAGATGGCTACATTGTATAAAAGATCCTACTGAAATAGATAGTGTGATCACAATGCAGGTTTTACATGACCACCACAGTCTGGTAGGTGAATCCCTAATATAGTGATCAAACACAATCAGTTTGATGTTATTTTAGTGCTATTGTTAGGCCCTCTTAAACACTCAACACCGAAATACTACAGTAGAGCTAAACAGCCCATGAGTTTTTTCCTAATTTTTGTGGTTTGCAATTGCTGTTGCATAAATCAAGACTGGATCCAAGTTGATCACTTATAGAAATTATTTCTTTTTCCATCTCTAACAATTGGATTAAAAGAGCTCTCAGTCTACAAGCTGAGAACATGACCTACCTCTATAAAGCACATCAGCTGAAGAATCCCAGAAAGGGCTGCAAGGAAACAGACTGAGAGCAGTGTTCCCTGTAAGCCAGGGATAGACAACCAGGAATGGTGGGTGGGCTGCATTAGTGGCCCTCCTTCACTTCAGTGAGCCACAGCAGTCTGCAGACCACTGGGGTTCAACCTGCAGCCCTCCTGTCTGCCCCCTGTCCCTTATGAGCACCTTGCACACCAGGGCACTAAAATCCTGCATTTACTTACCTGCTCCTTCACCCCCCCTTCCCTTCCCAGCACTTTTGTAGCCCATGTATTACCTGACTTGTCCATCCCCATTCCTCCTCTCCCTCCCAGAAATGGAATGCTGCAAACAACTGATAGGTCTCGAAAGCTGAACACTATACATCAGTCTATGAAAATAGTCTACAACACTGAGAAAAGGACATTCTTAGAAATTAATTTAGCTTGTAAAATGACTTGAATACTCAAAGCCTAATTAAGAGGCAGCCTGTCTAATGGATAAACTATTCAATTAGGACTACCACAATCCAGGTGGAACTTCTGATTCTACCACTGCCATGCTAGCTAATCTAGGGCAAGTCCAAGGCAAATATGTTTACCTGTTATCCATTCCCTCCCCCCAGTCTTCCAATTAGAGATGTAAAGTTTAACCAGTTAACTGGAAAGCCTAACCTTTAATGGGAGAGGTTTACGGGTCAGTCTGGAGCAGCTCCCCGCCTGCCATGTGTAGGGGGGCTGCTCCAGCCACACGGAGGGGCCAGCAGAGCAGTCCCTGCCTGCCGCAGGACAGGTGGCCGTGTGGCTTTCCAATATATGTACCCAATTAAACAGGATTGTACATCCCTACTGCCCAGGGTCTCAGCTACTGCCGGGCTTCACTCTGCCTCCGCTTTCTGAGTGAGCCACGAACTTCCTCATTTGGTCCAGCACTAGGCTTCAGGGAAGTTATGCCTGAGCCAGAGTCACGTGTCTCTCCTGGGCCAGGATGGGGGGGGGGATTCCCCTCCTTGAACCCCCCCCCCCCCTTTGCCTGCATCTCACGAAGCGGGTCTCTGCCCGGAAAGCTCGAGCCCGCACCCGCCTGCCAGGTGCCCCAGGACTCTGCGCGGTGGCCCCGCTGGCCCCGCCCCGGGCGCAGACGGTTTCCCCGCTCTCGGGGGTCCCCGCGGCGCCGCAGCTCGGGAGCCAGCGGGGAGTCGAGCGGGGCCCGGCCCAGCGCGGGCGGGAGGAGGCGGGGGGGGACCAGGGTTACCCGGGTTACCGCCCCCCCCGGCCCCGCCCACGCCGCGGCCCAGGACACCGGCTCGGGGGGGCGCGGCGGGGTCGGGGGGGGGGGGGCGGCTCACCTGTACCCGCGGTTGGAGGCCCGCGGCGGCACCCGGTACACGTGCACCTCCGGCTTCACGCACAGCACCGACTCGTACTCGGGGTCCGCCATCTTCGGCGGGGAGGAACCCGGACTTCCGGACTCGTCGCCGCCCCGCCCCGCCAGAGGCGGGGCGCGCGAGACAACTCTATGGCGGAGCCTGCCGGCTAGAGCGGCTGGGGAGCGGGGAGGCGCTCTCTCTCGCCCCCTTTCCGGACTCTATGGTGTAGCCGGCGGGCTAGAGCGGCTAGGGAGGGAGGCGCTCTCTCTCTCTCCCCCCCCCCGGACTCTATGGCGGAGCCTGCCGGCTAGAGCGGCTGGGGAGGGAGGGAGGCGCTCTCTCTCTCTCTCCCCCCCCCCTTCCCGGACTCTATGGTGTATCCGGCGGGCTAGACTGTCCCAAGAGGAGATGCCCTTTCTCCCGCTCCGACTCTATGGCGGAGTCTCCCTTCCCCCCCCCCACACAAGGCCTGAGGCGCTGGGGGAGCTGCCAGGCCTTGGCAGCCCCAGGAGCTGCGCCCCGGCGGGGGGGGGGTATCCCAGGGTGCTCTGCGCCGCCCTTGCCAAGGGGGAGGGGGGAGCGTGGCCGCCGGGGCAGGGCAGGATCCAAACCGGCCCGACCGCCCCCCTGTGGCCTGGCTGCCCCTGAGCCACGTGGGGGGCAGAGCCCAGGCGGCTCCAGCTGGGGAGGGCGAGGCCGGGGCAGGCTGGGTGCCAGGAGCTGCAGGCCCCTCGGCTCCCCACTCAGTCTGTGCAGGGTAAAGTGAAAACCCAGCAAACGGGCGGGTAGCACGTTACAGACCAAGGGAACCGCCTGGCTACGTCGACACTGGCACGACTTTACGGAAACGCTTTTAACGGAAAAGTTCCATTGAAAGCATTTGCGGAAAAGCGCGTCTAGATTGCCAGGATGCTTTTCCGAAAAAGCACTTTTTGCAGAAAAGCATCCGTGGCCAATCTAGACGCCCTTTTCCGCAAAAAAGCCCCGATCGCCATTTTGAGGCTTTTTTGCGGAAAACAAATCTCAGCTGTCTACACTGGCCCTTTTGCGCAAAAGTTTTTCAGAAAAAGACTTTTGCCCGAACGGGAGCAGCATAGTATTTCCGCAAAAGCACTGACAATCTTACATGAGATCGTCAGTGCTTTTGCGGAAATTCAAGCGGCCAGTGTAGACAGCTGGCAAGTTTTTCTGGAAAAGCGGCTGATTTTCTGGAAAAACTGGCCAGTCTAGACACAGCCGTAGATGGGATCGTGAGCTTTCCTAGGCACAGGGGAGTGGGCTGTGCCCACGTACGCTCCTGATCCCCTCTACAGGTTTCGTTAGTCTTTAAAATGCTTCCAGATCATTTGTTGTTTTTAAAATCAGCCTCACATCAGTACCCCGGGGAAACAACAGAATAAAGAATTAAGCAGTAGCTGTGATGTGTCTTGACTTTAGTAAGGCTTTTGATCCTGTCTCATTTGACCGCCTCATGAACAAACTAGGGAACTACAATCTATAGGGAGCTACTGTAATATGGGCGAATAACTGTTGGAAAACCATTCCCAGAGAATAGCAATCAGTGATTAACATACTGAAATGGCATATTGAATGCGGTCATGCGGAGATCAATTCTGCGTCCAATTCTGTTCAATTAATCAAATATTTAGCATGGGTAGTATGCTTATAAAGATTACGGAGGATACCAAGGTGGGAGAGGTTGCAAGTGTTTTGGAGGATTGGATTAAAATTTTAAATGACCTGGACAAATGGCTTGAATGGATGAAATTCAATAAGGACAAATGCAAAGTATGGCAGAAAAATCACTTACGGCAGAAAAATCATAAACACAAAATGGGAAATGGCTGCCTAGGAAGAAGTACTGTGGAAAGAGTTCTGGGGGTCATAGTGGATCACAAACTAAAGATGAGTCAACAGTGCAATACCGTTGCTAAAAAGCAAACATTTTGAGATGTATTAGCAGGAATGTTGTAAGAAAGACATGAAAAGTATTTCTTCTGCACTCTGTGCTGATATGGCCTCAACTGGAGAATTGTGTCCAGTTCCAGGCACAACATTTCAGGAAAGATGGGGGGACAAATTGGAGTAAGTCCAGAGAAGAGCAACACAATGATTAAAGGTCTAGAAAACGTGACACATGAAAGAAGATTGAAAAAAATGCATTTGTTTAATCTAGAGAAGAGAAGATTCAGGAGGGACATGATAACAGTTTTTAAGTATATAAAAAGAGGAGGGAGAAAAATTGTTCTTAACCTCTGAGGCTCGGACAAGAAACAATAGGCTTAAACTACAGCAAGAGTGGGGGTGGACATTAGGAAAAACATCTTAACAGGGTAGTAAGGCACTGGAATAAATTGCCAAGGGAGGTTATGGAAACTCCATTATTGGAGGTTTTTAAGAGCATAGTAGACAAACACCAGACAGTTTAATATTTAGTCCTGCTAGGAGTGCAGGGGACTGGACTAGGTGAACTCTTGAGGTCACTTCCAGACTTATGCAAGCATACTGGCGGATGCAGAAATGGAGAGGTGGAGACAGCTGATGCTGCTTGTAATGGCTGACACATGCTAACCAGGAGTTCTGGACCATGACCACGACCACAAGCATTGAGTGATGGGAAACCATCATCATGCAGATCTGAGATGACCAGCCACGGGCTCCAAACTTCTCCATGAGAGAAACCATGTCTCAGGAGCTGGGTGAGGAGCCCATTGTGGAGGATAACATACACCCCACAAACATTAATATTCTGAGTTGCAATCCAAACCAGGGAGAGGCTGCATCATCCGTGCCCTGCAAACTTTGGTCCCTCAGCTTTGCTGCTGTGGCTCCTACGCGAGCCACTCTCCAACAGTCAATCAGCCTGTCTGTGTAAAGCTGTAGCCCACCAACCACCCATCTGTCACACTCTGGCTTCCACCAGCCTTGGTTACCCACCTGTATGGTGACTCCAAAACACTCCACCAAAGTATGGACAGTCCAGCTATACTAGGTCTCTTGTGCCTCTAAGGGAACAGTATAACACAGTTTGCTACCAGAAATGGAATCACACACACAGTTCAGTTAAAAGACAACACTGGAATGGGTCTTAAAATTAGAGAATAAAACAAGTTTATTTAACTACAAAGAGACAGGTTTTAAGTTAGTACAAGCATAAGGTATTACAGTCAGAAATGATTACAAGAGAAAAAGAGAAAATCCTTCCTAAGACTAAAATTAAACAAGCTAGACTTGGGTCAAGATAAAATTCTCACCACATGCTCCCAGCAACAGGGCTGACCAAATGTCAGGTCAGGAACTCTCCCAAAGTCAAATGGGCTTGTTTCTTTTGCTGTCTTAGGTGAAAGACTGAGAGATGGACAGGGAGGCTACATCTGCACTGCAGCACTATTTTGGGAGATCGGAGGTTTCCCCCAAATAGCTATTCCACGACTTTTGAGTGTATCCATTATTTCAAAATATAATGGGCTCACTATTCCGACATCCCTGTAAACCTCATTCCACGAGGACTAAGGGATGTTTAGGAATAGCGATTTATTTTGAAACAAATGCTGAGTAGACAGTGCCTAATTTTGAAATAAACTATTTCAAAATTGACTTGAAATAAGCTACTTAATTTGTGTAGCTCAAATTGCATAGCTTATTTTGAGCTATCGGTGCAGTGTGGACACACCTGGAGAGAGAAAGTGGGATGTTTTTGTCCCTCACTTATAATGCAGTCACCCTTTGAAATGCATTTTCCTGAGGGTTATGCATAAAGATTGATAAAGCTCATTTCTGCTGTGTGGACAAAGACAAGCAGTCTGGCAGTGAAAGAAGTTCCATGCTGTTGTTTGCTAAGATGCAGATCTGTTTGGTGCTGCCTCCCTTCTTTGCCAAACAATGGCCCCTTGACAGTCTCCCATCAGCTTTGATGACTACCTGGCTAGATGCATCAGTTTGCCCTTCATCTTTAAGAAACAGGTCCCCCCCCCCAACTTGTCTGGCAAACATACTTCAGCCATGATTTCAGCTCAAGTTCATAATTTTACATATACCTGGGATGGGTGCAATGGCACAGATCAAGCAGGTAAGCTTAGCTTTAAGGTTTGTGCCCACCATTCATTTTTGGGCAGACTTCTTGCCAGTGTTGTCTTCAAGTTGTCATTGTCAAGTCCAAGTCGAGTCTCAAGTCACTACAGTTCGAGTCTCAAGTCAAGTCTCGAGTCCCTAAAGTCACTTTTGAGTCAAGTCCCAAGTCGAGGCCCACGTCTTAATTTAAAAAATGTCAAGTCACTTTTGTACAAGCCATCAATATCAGCATTTTCAGACAATTTTTTCACCAAGTCAATATAACAAAATTAGCAAGTCTCAAGTCGAGTCTCAAGTCACAAACAATGAACCCAAGTCGAGTCTCAAGTCGAGTCACCTAGGCGACTTAAATCGGACTCGAGTTCAAGTCGTGGGACTCAAGTCAACAACTCTGCTTCTTGCTGTACACGTTAAATGGCTACGTCTACACTGGCATGTGCCTTTGCGCAAGAGATGTGCTTTTGCATAAGAGCATCCGTGCCAGTGTGGACGCTCTCTTGTGCAAGAAAGCTCTAATGGCCATTTTAGCCATAGGGCTTTCTTGCACAAGAAATCTATGTTGCCTGCCTACACTGGCCTCTTGCGCAAGAACAGTTGTGCAAGAGGGCTTATTCCTGAGCCAGAGCATCATAGTTCTTGCACAAGAAGCACTGACTTCATACATTAGAATGTCAGTGTTCTTGCACAAGAACTCGTAGCCAGTGTAGACAGGGAGCAAGTTTTGGCGCAAAAGCAGTTGCTTTTGCGCAAGATCGCACCAATGTAGACACAGCCATTATGTAAATGCTTTCTTCTTTTCTGTGCCTCCCTTCCCCAAAATAAAAGTGTCCTTTTATCCAAAGGGTTGTTTCTATATTTTCCATTTGTTGCTTTCACCTGTTGCCCAAATAAAGGGCCTTAAAACTTTACACTATACTTGCTGGAGACCTGATGGAGGGAAATGATAGTCATAGATGTGTAATTTACTTGGGCATTAGCTGAAACCCCAACATTATGTTTTTACTCATTCATCTCACCTGAGCCAGGCTCTGCAGAGTAGTGGTGGAATTGGCCTTCATCCTTTTGAAAACACACTGTTCATTTGGGCTCAAGAAAAGCCAGAGGAAACAGCCACAGTTGCCAAAAGGTTCCATCTCCCATTACCTGCTTCGAGTTCCCTGAGTTCTCTATCTTCCCTCTCACCTCTAAATGGCTGTTGGCTAGATTGGTACCAGTGAACAGCTACCAGCTTTCACCTGCAATCCAGGCATGTTTAAAACAGAGGAAAGATGGCCTAGGTTAAGGTGGTGACACGGGATATCTGTGGTCAATTTCCTGTTCCACCACAGACTTCCTCATGACCCCGGGCAAAGCACTTCCCCACTCTGGGCCTCAGTTCCCATCTGTAAAATGGACATAATAGGCCTGGCCCTGTCTCACTGGGGTGTTACAAGGATAGGAAAGATTGTGAGGAGCTCAGGTACTGTGGCAATGGGGGCCAGATAAGTATCTAAGACCATATTTTATCAGCAGTGCTAGGTCTTGGTCCTACTTGTCTAGCATTGTAATGGCTACCTCCTGCAGTAGTTTTCTTTTGGGTTGTTCATGGCCATGTAGGGAGAAACTATTCTGTTGTCTGATATTTTTAAAGCAATATACAAAAAATTTAAAACAAATTTCCAGTGACTTCAGCCGGAGCAGGTTCCGGCCCAGCTTTAGTAACACTCTTTTCCGGGTGTATCCTAATCATCATTCTACAGGAAACTTGATTTGTAGGGCCAGGCAGTGAAAGGTACTAAATGCCCTCAAGTCCTATCTGACTTCTTCAATAGTAACTGAGGGTTCATCAGCTTCCAGCCACTGGCCTTGAAAACAACTCAGGTTGAACTCAGTGGACATTTGGACACTGACTTTAATGGGACCAGAATCAGAGCCTTCATTTACCCCAACAGGCATTAGATCCATTTTGAATGAGAGAACAATGAATCCTTGCATTGCAGAGGAAAGGGATTAATATAGTTTGCCAGACACCTCCACACAGTACACCAGCTCTCCCTATGCTTTGAGATTATTTTAGCTAGTTCTTATGGACATTTTTCTTTAGGTTGTTGCTGGCGTCATCCAAGATTTTTCCTGTACTCAGTCCTGCTGAGAAACATTCCCAAAGCAGGAGTGGTGAGCTAATAGAAGCTGCCAACCCTCCATTAAAGCATTCCTAACTCCCCATAAACACTGAGTCATCTATGAAGGGAGGAGATCATCAGGAGCCCACAGGATGGTGAGCAGTTTCAAGGACCACACAGGTCAGATGACAGTGACGTTAGAAGCAAGCACAGCAATTACACTGGCAAAGGGACCAACTGGGATAACTGGTAGGTTTGGTTAGACAAATATTTAATAGGACATGTCATAACATGATATTGATCTGAGGAAGTGGGTCTGGCCCACGAAAGCGCATCACTTAATAAACCATCTTGTTAGTCTTTCAAGTACTACATAGTTCTGTCTTTTGTCATAACATCTGTTAGTGTGTTCTGATCACCTCATCAATGCATCAAAAGAAGTCTTACATGGCACCTCGGTATTTAGGGTCAGAATTAAGGCAGACAGTAGTTGCTGAGGATGAAGGTAATGCTGCTTGGGATGTGGATTGTGGAAAGGAGCTGGCAGCAAGGTTGAAAAGGGGAACTGTTGGCCAGAGCTTTTGTGGGTGGTGTTGAAGGACTCATCTTTCCTAGCTGTGTGGGGTCTGCAGTTGTAGGGAAGTTTTGCCTGAGAATTTCCCAGTTTTTTAGATGACTGAACAGCAACAATTCTTCACTTGCATGGCTAGGAATGCAGTTGTGTATTGATTCCTATGCAGCCTGATGGTTGCCTATGCAATCATATTCTTGTATTTCCCATCACGGAGCCCTATTTCCCCTCCACAGTAACCCCACTGTCTACCTCCAGTACATTGGCCCTCCTGCCTTCAGCACCTCCGCATTGCCATACCACAGCATATTCCAGGCCCTGCTGTTACGCAGGGAGAACTTTGAGATGCCTCAGACTCAGTGATTTACTGTTGCTGTAATCAGGATCAGCGCAGGCCCCTTTGTGTCACAGAGAGCTGCAAGAACAATGGGTGGGCAGCAGGAAAGGCAAGTCTGAATTCAGGACCCTCCCATGAAATCCCATTCTAAAGCTTTTGCCTTCTCACAGCAGGAAGTAATAAACTATCCTACTGGCTGCACTTCTCCTGCCACTGAAATTCCAGATCAATAGTAGGACTAAATAAACAGACCATGGGCTACTGTGGCTATGGCCTATCAGGTGGAAGATAGCAATTCTAGCCTCCAAACAGCATTACAGTCACTGCTCCACTAACAGCGACCTTAGTTCTGCTTTTATGCTTGCTCATAGGAGTCTGATAACAAGCAGATAGCGCTGAGGGACACAATGACAGACACCAACCAACCAAGCCCCCATCTACTGAAGAAGCTTGTATAAACCTGGATCTAATCTCAAACTGTGCCCCAGTTTTCTTATAGTTCCAGCCTGGGCTGGAAGTGGGAGCAGTAGAAACCCCAACTTTTGCCAGAGACTGCTAAAGTAAGTTTAGCTATGGCAAAATCTAAATTCTGCCACTAAATATAGACAGGGCATGACACTGTGAAAGAGTGGATAGCTGTTGGTATACGTGAGTGCTCTGGTGAAGCTGGAGGATGTGTTTTAGTACAGTATCTAAACATATAGCGACTGCTCATTCCTGCCCAAGGTCAAGGTCCAGCTGAACGAGGAAAACTCATCTCCCTCCACTCCAGGATGCACACTTTTTCTAGTCTCCACTCACTTTTAGTCTTACATCAGGCAGCTTGTGCCCCCACACCTCAGAATTGCACAGAAGCAGTTTGCTTCTGTGATCTGGGAGACGCTCAAAAGGAAAGGTGAAGTGTGTTTTGCAGCTTTCCGCTCCTGTTTACATCACAAGTTATGGAGCGTCCACTGCATGTGGGCAAGTCACTGGAGGGTTCAGGATCCTGCAGAAGTTTCAGATTAGTACAAAGAACCGTAGGTCTTTTGACTGCTTATTACAGACTTCACCATCGTCTAGATCACATCAAGAAATCCTGACTAGAAGAGGCATCCATGACAACTGCATGAACCATCCTGACTTCCATTCATAGTCACTTACCATAGCTGGGGTAATTGCTACCAGTTACTTTGCTGGGATCACCTGTCCAGGTAAGCAAGGTAGCAGTTGCTACTTTCTAGTGCTTGTTTACTTCTCCCTTCTTAATAACAGAGTCAGCATCAAGAGGATAGCCAGCAGTTAGAAGACCCACCTCCACACCCTTGGGAAGCACTGTTAGAGTACCCCTTTTAATTCATGTAATTTTCACATACATGGGAAGAGACCCTACTTCAAATACCTGCCCAGTACTTTAAAGCATATGTTATGCCTCTTATGTATGTTCTCACTCCAAATTAGATTGTAAACTCCCAGGGGTGGCTTCTAGAGCCAGTTCAGCCTTTGGGTACTACATGAAGAGGGTACACGTAATAGTTTGAAAAAATAAAAAAACCGGCATTTTTAAAAGTTTAACACATTTATTTAAAATACAATTTATAAAATGTTTTTCTGCATACTTAGGAGCACTTCCATGGGGAGACAGGCAGCTGTGTGCCCTATGGCAGACCCACACCACTTTGCACGTATCTGAATATACACACGCACACACACGCACACACACACACAGGAGAGAACCATAAAGTGCTCCTAAGAACACACACAAAAAACCCTATAAACACGTATTAGAACAAGAGCTCTAGCCCCTCTGCAAACAGGGCCTTTGACTTATCCCAACACTGATTTCTGGACAGGATCACTGACCTACTGTCCATCTGGAAGAGGGGCCTAGTGGCAGGTTTCTCCAGGAACGTTCCCCCCCCCCGCCTGCAGGTTGGAAGCATCCTGACTGACCATGCTATACGGATGACTATGTTGGAGAGGGGTGCTCTGGTTAGCTCTCCCCACATAATCTTATTAGTTGTGTGAGGTTGATCTTAGAGGACCAGATTTTGTCCTATGAGCAGCTAGCAAGGTCTTTAGACCCCTAGTAAAGGATATCAGGTGGCAGAAAATGGATACTGTTGTCCTAACATTGGCAAGATATCTGAAGCTACATCAAGAGGCTTTTGCCAGCAGTTGGCCATCCAAAGGAACAGCTATTTTAATTATCAATTAAGGAAAGGCGTGGTGACTACACAATTATTGCTAATGTCTTTTCCCATCCTCTTCTCTTCTGCCCACCCACATCCGGCTACTCCTCCCCATCAGTTTCTTCTTACTTCCATGAAGAAGATATTTCCTGTGAAGCAGCTGATGGTGGCTTATCCAGGTACACATGCAGCACATTTCAAGCCCTACTTGAGAGGAAGTTAGGTAAATATCAGATTACAGTCTTATAAAGCCACAAGGACTTGAGCCCAACTGCAGGGCTACTGGAACATCAGTACACCTGTGCCCACCTCTCTATTACAGCAGAGTAAAAAAATGTAATCCTTTAACAAGCATTTCAAGGGCTCACTTGATTTAGGGAATCAGAGGGGCAGGACAGAAAAGAAATTCAGTTAAAAGATCAATGTTTAGTAGATTTCATCTTTTGTACACAGGTAGTTTATTTTACCAGTTATTTGTTTACTGTATTTCTGTACATGTCTTGGTTTACTGTATGGGGTGAATCCCATACAACTCACTGTAGGCAGAAATTCTGTACAGCTGCTTCCTTTCACGCAAAAGTGGATGGGTTCAGGTGCTCACTATTCAACCAATTAAGCACAAACTGCGGCCCATATAATATTGCACCAGTACAGAATACAACCTTCAAAAATCAACTGTGCAGAAAGGCAGCTCCTGGAAACACAGTGAAGCAGACTAGCCCATGGTCATTTTAGGTGAAGGGACATCTAAATCCTTCTTGACCTCTAGCTGCTGACACTGAAAGACAGTGCGTTTCTGTACCACACAGGCTGTCTACAGTAACTTGTTCTATCAATATGCTGAGACACCTCTAGTACTGGAGACTTTCCAGCATACAAAATACATTCTTGTTGCCCCAGCAATAGGAAACTTTAGTGTTCATCTAATTCCTTGAAACAGTTAACATCGAGTTGCTCAGCTTTCCTTGTTATCTAACAAACAGTTAGACAATGCATCGAGACAGTATGGGTACAGGAGAAGCCACGGAGTAGCTGTATATGACAGGCTTGCAACAGCTGATTTGGTGGTACCTTAAATTTCTCTTCCATGGCCCGGAACCATTCCTTAGACCCCTTTTTTGGGGGGGCGGGGCTGGAGGCCAGAGCTCAGCGGAAAACCATTTGTTACCACCAATGCATGAAAACAGGGATTTTTTTTTTCAAATTTTATTGAACATGGGTTGTTCCCGATGTCTATGATTTCGGGAAGTAAATGCATCCAATACAGCACTGGAATTGTACCATAAGCCATCGGTCCATCACAAGCCACTTAGGGTTCAAACCTTTGGAGCAGTGGTTGCCCAGCCTCCTGCCATATGTAGCTCTCTGACAAGCACATGCTTCACAGAGGTAGGCTCATTACTATGGTTTCCATGCACTGACCGGACTGGACCAGTACAGCACTGAACTAGTCTACTCTTAGCTTGTAAACCTAGACGCAACAGAGCCCTGTTCCTTCACCCTGCTCCCTCTGCTGGAAGCAGCAGGTGTCGCCGTGGGATCTAGCTACATTCCCTTCTCCCCAAACACAAGAAACGTATTGGATTTTTCCTCAAGCCAGCAGAAAACTAGCCATGCTTATGACAGGTGCAGTAAGGGAACTAGGCCACTGGACTTCACTGGTTTCTGGGGCCAAGGCAATTAGAAAGCCCAGGTACCTAGAAGTCCCCTTCCATTTGATTGGCAGCAGTGGAAATACAGAACAAGAAGCTAAGCTTGCCAAACCCTAGCCATTATAGTGTGGAAATTCATAGAAACTCCTTTTTTTAGAACACTATCAACTACCTCTCTCCATTAAAACAAACTAAACAGTTAAAACCCTTCCCATGCACTTGTTTTAAAGTTGATCTCAATTACAAACAAAAAACAGAAAGCTCCTTTGAAACAGAACTCGCTCCTAAGTGAGAGACAACATGCACGTTTGGGGAGGCCATTCTTCTTTTCAATTCCAGGTTAATGAGTATGATAAACATTATTGCTGGCGCTAGCTTCAACTGAAGTGGCACACACGACTCTCTGCACCTGTTCAGAGTCCTTAATGTACCCCCCTTCCTTTTACAGTGACTTGGGACAGCCCTCGTCGGTGTGCCAATCACAGTGGGTGGAGCAGGGGGTCACAGTGCATGGGGTTCAAGGTCACAGTGGGCAGAGCAAAGGGATCACAGTGCAAGTAAACCAAGTAGTTCCCTCTGCTCAAGTCCATTTGTCCACCACGGCAGTGCAACCCGTGGCAGCTGACCCTGCTTTCGACAGCATGATCTCTTGCTCAGATCTATCTGCGTTGTTTGAAGCCTTGTGAACCATCAGGACCTAGTGGCTGCCGTATCACATTATTGGGCTGCCTGGAATCTTCTGGCTGGGAAATCCTTGTTGGCCTGCAGGAAAGAAATCAGTCTTAGAAAATAGTAACACGGCTCACCCCATGCAATTGTAACTAAGGCTTCGTCTAGACTGCAGGCTTTTTGCGCAAGCAGCTTTCCTCGGAAGAGATCTTCCACAAAAACTTCTTGCACAAGAGAGCGTCCACACTGCAAAAGTGCATCGAAAAAGCAATGCGCTTTTTTGAAAGCGAGTATCCAGACTGCCCATATGCTCTCATGCAAATAAGCAAATAAGCAGTGATTTCTATGGACAAAAAGGCATTCTTCCTCGTAGAATGAGGGTTACCAATTGCGCAAAAAGCCCTCTGATCTTTTCATTTACTTGCGCAAAAATGTGTTTGAAGTGTGGATGCTCTGCAAGCTTTTGCGGAAAAATGGCTGTTTTTCCGCAAAAACTCTGGTGTAGATATAGCCTAAGAGGGAATTTTTCCATCTTTCAGTGGAACATCACAGCCCTGGCTAAAGAGCTATTGACAGCGCTGCACTCTCCAAACCTCAAAGACAACTGAGAATTAACAGTGCTCAACTTCTCCAAGCCCTGCTCTTCAGCAGCCAAAACCCTGGGGAACTTTGAAGTACAAGTCACTACCTGCTCCAGAGTGCAATCATCCTGCTCTGGTTTTGTCACCAACACCTTTGTTCACTGACATTCTTTAGGAACATATCACGTCTTTTTTTTTTTTTTTTTTTTTTTTAAAGAAAGCCATTTCAACGGTGTACCTTTTCCCACCCAAGGCAGCAGCCATTAAAAAAAAAAAAAAAAAAAAAAAAAAACAACCTAACACCCACAACCTCTCCCACCCAATTTCTTTGGAAAAAAGCGGCTGCTCTATTCAAACAGGACTCCAGGTTAAGCCAAGGTTACGTTTAGTTAGAGAACACACTAGGGATGTTAAATTTCGATTAATTAACTAATTGAATAGTCAATGGGATTTCCATCACCTGTTCAATTAGTTGATAAACATTTCAAAGTGGAATGCAGAAGTTCTTAAATCAGAGAAATGCCTTTGAGGACAAAGCCTTAAAAGCCCACATATGTAAACACCTTTTCTTACAATAAACATTTGCTTTCATTTCTGTGCATCTGAGCTACATGTGCACATCTGCTAAAGCAGTATTTCTCAACCAGTGGTACGAGTACCCTTTAGGGGTACTCAAGAGACATCTCCAACTGAAATTTGGAGAAAACTGAATTTTTGTTTTAAGTTTTATAGCATTTTATTATTTTTACACTTTTTCCACCCAAAAAATTTCATTTCCCGCCTGGCTATGATTAAGTTGTTTAAACAAATGTGTTGCAATGGTAGAAAAAAATTGTGTCTGAAAACTGTAGCTACTGGGGCTACTTTTTCTTTTTTTTTTTTTTTTAAAGGGGAACTTTATAACAAAAAGATTGAGAAACACTGTGCCCCAGCTCTCAGTGGACTTTATCCTGCATGTCATGTGAAGTCATAGGTATTGGTATAGCTTCTCTTCTCTCTGGAGGACTACTATCGGTCATTTGCCGAAGCAAGAGTTAGATCAGAGACATGCTAGAATTGCCATTATGTGTCAGCCACTCACCTGTCTAGAATGGGCTTCTCCTGTTCCTCTTCTGGGCTTGCGCTGCCCAGAATTCGTTTTCTGGCTTCTGCGTACTCTGCCTCTCTCTGTGCCAGAGACTTGACGGGAAAAGCTGGTCTGCTAGCAGAGTTGGGGTTACTAAGCACACCGTTAGTCGTGGGCCTCTTTAATATCCTGATCTGTGGAGGAGGACCTGAGGGAAGGCTGTCGTCCTGAATGACAATCGGCACTTTGGGAGGAGATTTTGATTTTCTGCTATTTAAGAAAAAAAGACAAACATTTAATTAGTATCTGGATCCCACTGGCAAAGTGTTATCTGCTCTGAGCAGGAGCTCTGCCAGATGGATACCATCTTCATGACTAGCCAGTGTCATGCAACAATTAAAGATTTAGTTATAATTATATCATCAGACGTTTAGACTTTTTTCCTCAGGGTGAAGGGGGAGAGAAGAGAAGGGGAGATGTGGGGGTAACGGAAGGAGGAAGATGTAAATTGGATTTATATCACTGAGAACAGTGACAAGGGATATATCTGTGGCAGCATGGGATGAAGAATGAACATTCCCCCTATGTAACCAGCCCAAGCCTGAATACAGCCACAAAAGTTTCACTGACACACAGCACAGGAAGTCAAAAAAGGGTTGGTACATGAAGGGGTTACTTGGCTTTAACCCATCTCTTCATTCTACTCCCAGTTTTGTTTTGGTATTTTAAAATGGCTTCCTTCTATCTGCTCTTGAATACCCCACTTCAGAGATCAAATTTTCCCCAATGATCTTTCAGCTACACTGCCATGCATTAGAGTTAAGAACATAAAATTGGTCATACTGGGTCTGACCAAAGGTCCATCTAGCCCAGTATCCTGCCTTCTGACAGTGGCCAATGCCAGGTGCTCCCAGAGGGACTGAACAGTACAGGTAATCATCAAGTGATCCTACCCATCGTCCATTCCCAGCATCTGACAAACAGAGGCTAGGAACACCATTCCTACACATCGTGGCTAATAGCCATTGATGGACCTGTCCTCCATGAATTAGCTCAAAGTGGAGGTTAATTACCCACTACATTTGATGCATCTAATGTAATTACCCTACTCTACCAACTCTCTGAACCTGCAAGCATCTAACTCCAGGCAGGGGAGCCTTTCAGACCAACATCTCACCATTACCTTTCCTTTTGCGTAATCTTCAGTTTCTTTTCCAACCGTCTATCTATTTCCTGTAATGGGTGTGAGAAAAACAGTGTGAAATTTCTGAGTCTACTAGAAGACACATTTCTTTAGCCGTAATGTAAAAGTGAGACAAGACTCTTGCTTGCTTGCAAATCACAAGACACTAATCTGAAAAATGCCTTGCATGAAAGGGTCACGTACATTTCACTATATTCACTGATATTTGCAGCAGGGAAATTGCAAAGTACATTTGGGATCTATAATAATGGCTTTTGTAATGATTCATGGCGATAGAGTGGCAGCTTTAAAAAGTTCATCTAAATGGAACAGCATCTTTGATCCCACAGGATTCCCCAAACACGTAAGCCACCGGTGAAGCATCAAGTGAGATGTGACTGTTTAACAACCAGAGTTACACTTAACAGTTCTGCGCACTATTCACTGTGTTGAGGAAAAGGAACATACAACTGAGTGTCTCTGGTCCAGTGACGTTGGGACGGACCACTGGGGTAGCTGCAGCTGCTTGATTACATCATGCAAGTGGTAACTAGTAAGGCTCAAGGAAGTTCCAGCCCTCAGCCAGAGTACCTCCTTACAAGTTCTCAGCCCATCTGCTAGATTACAAAGCTATTACATGAACTCAACTCATAACCAGAACCACTGTGAGAGCTTGATCTGAAGGAGAGAGGCTGTCTATATTGCCATCACCAGCCACACAAAAGCATTAACAGTCTATTTTGCCAACTGCCATTCATGCAGCTAACCGGGGTTTGCGTAGCTATTCCCCATTGTACCAAGAACAGGGAAGAAATGCAAGTGCTAAGTTGCTAAACAATCCTACCTGATACTGTATACATATGGTTTACTATTGATTGTGTGGTTCTAGAGCCACCAGCCAGAGCACCCTCTAGCCAAAAGCTCAAGTGACTAGATTGAGATTTGTAGTAGTAGTACCAGATGGCAGCTTCATAATGTTCCACTGAATTGAGAGTTCAGAAGCCACAGTATTCTGGTGGTGCAAACTTTGATTTTAACTCAAAAAAGGCAATGAGTGGTTTGGTAGGTTTTTCAATTGACAAGTTAAACCAAAGTTAAGCTGACTAAGACATAGTTCTAGGCACCTGCAACCTCTTTTAACCTCAAAGACTCCTAATACTCTCAGAAAAGTTAACAAGCTGAAATGCCACAAAAAAGTTTACAGGTGCGTGTATTAGGGATGTAAGCGACTAGTCGACTACCCAATACCCGATAAGCATATGCTTATTGGGTAGTTGAGTAGTGACTAGACTAGTTGCTTCCCCTCAGAGAGAGGCAGCAAGGAGGAGAGCAGGAGCTGGTGTTAGGGGGAGCTGGTTTAAAAGCCAGTTCCCCCAGCCCCGTCCAGGCCTGCGCTGCTTCCTGCGGCTCCCATTGGCCAGGAACAGCGAACCGCAGCCTCTGGGAGCTACGCTGGGCCATGTCTGCAGACGCTCAACTGCTTTGTGGCCTGCCAGCAGACAACCTTGATAGGCCAGGAGCCAAAGGTTGCCAACCCCAGCTTAAGTGGGTCTGCCATGGATTACTGTATCAAGAGTCTGCACAACAGAACTGATGGTAGAAGAACCACCTTTATAGGGCTGCTCTCTCCCACCATCCCTCTTATTTCTGTGTTCTATTTCTTTCCTCCGCATGACTTCTTGCAGTGCAATTCGTTGGTCAATTTCAGGACTCCTCACTAGTCCACTTCTAAAGGATGAAATGGCAATATAGAATCAGCTTTCCCCTGCTGTTATCGCCCTCCTACCCTTTCCCTCCTTGTCACACCCATAATCCTCACCGGTGTGAGGGTTCTAACTTGTCTTGGTAAAACCCCTGACGTTTTGCAATTCATGTCCTGTTATGAGGAGATATTAACCATATCTTTTCCCTTGAAACTAACCAACATGTCAGGCTGGCATTCCTGACCTTTGTTAGGAATTTGTTTTTAAATTAGATGTTACTATATTTTGAACTTGTGGTAAGAAAATTCCAGTTTAGTTTGCAGAATGGTACCTATTCAAATTGTGTGGCCAATGTGCTGGGCAGTGTCCCCTAAATGGCCAGCAAAATAATTCATGACATTAGTGACCACTCTTCCACATGTCTAGTAGTCCATAACACTGCATGCATGTAGGGCTTGAAAAGCTGATGAACCCCATGAACCATGGTCACCACCTGGAAACTGAAACACGATCACTTTAGGGGTTCACAGCAGTTCCTTACTCAACCAATTTCATCTACTAGATCATATGCTGCGTTGGGTCACTGAGCTATGCAAGGTAACACATTAAAGTTAGGGTCTAACTTATGGCCCTTAAGTGCCAGAAACACAACAGCAACTGGAAGGCACAAGCTTACACAAGAGGAAGACTTACTATAAAATATCATGTGGCATATACTCTAATTAGCTGGGTTGGTCATGCTGCACAAGATCGATGCTATTAGTCTTTTAAGATTATTGAACTCAATTATGGGAGGATACCTCATCTTCTTGTTTCCTCACTACAAATAATGACTTCCTATAAACCAGGTTTACATAATAGTTAAGCAAGTTAATTTACATTCCTCCTTTCCCCCGCAAAGGGATCCATGAATAGATTACTAAATTTAGTAAAGAATTCTCATATGCTGGTTTTGTCTCGGTCTTTTTTTAAGATTCAAGAGAATCCAATGGAAAGCAGTGTTTTGCTTATGCTTTGACGTTAAAAGCCTGTTGTGAACAGGGGCTAACAGAAGCTGTATACTTATTATGAAGTTAGTCTTTAATACAAATGGATGGCGATGTTGATATTAAAGACAAATGCTACAAATATCAAGATCAACTGAAAAAATAATGTCACATCCACCATGAGGGAGCCATTCAGAACAAAAGGCAAACCCACCACCACTAACGTCTAGTCACTTTGTTGAGATTTCTATTCACAGGACTAGTGTTATGTATGGATGTGAAAGTGTAACATGCACAGTTACACGCAGCCTATGTATCAGAGGCAGCAGCATGGGGGGGGGGGCACCCGAGGTGAGAGCTGATGCTCATCTCCTCCATGTAACTCCTGAGCGGTTACACATTTACTTGAATAAACGCATCTTAACATCCCTACTTTTATGCAGCATGTATTAGAAGGGGGAGGGGGGCGCCAACCCATTACAAAGAGCAAAAATAGTGGTAGATACAGTGCAAAGAGCCAAGGGAAAGAAATTGTTGAGCAAAAAAGCCAAAAAACCACTGCTCCTTTAATAGCCATGTGTGGCCCAAGCAGGCTTCCGTTGGCCATAGCATCAGATCTCGCTGCCCCAAGCGGCGCCCTGCCCAGACAAGGAAAAAAGGTCAGAGCAGGGGAACACAGAACAGGTTCAGGAGCCAAGCCGCGGATGCAGAAGCCTCAGTTTTTCCTTTGAAGAGCTGCATGTGGCTCGCGAGCCGCAGGTTGGCCACCCCGTATTAGAACAAGGAGATGAAGGGAATCCATCTCCAAGGCAACCCAGAGATACACATTCCAGGCATCTTTTGGTTGGAGTTGACATCTAGTTCTGCACTGAACTGGGGATGTAATTGGAGAACCATGTCTACCTGGTATTTGTGGTGAAGACATGGAAAGGGAGATAAGCAAGAATTAGTGTATCATGAATAGCTTAAATCAGAGGTGAGCAATAATTTTCACAGGAGAGCCACTTAATGTATTTTAGTACATGGTCACGGGCCGGTTCCACTCTGGATGGGATGAGGACTGGGAACTAGTCTCCCCCCCAGAGCTGTCCGGAGCCAGAAGGTTTAAAGTAAAAAAACATAGCAAAGGGCTTACGTATCCTGGCCCAGGCACCCAGGACTGCTGTGGCTATTTAAAGGGATCAACTGCTGAGGTAGCATCACAACTGGGAGCCCTTTAAATACACACTGCAATCCTAAGTGGCTCCCGGAGAACTCAGTAGGGGTGGGGCCAGGATCTGCAAGCTCCAACCCCTGCCAGGGTAGCTTCACAACCAGGAGCGAGGAGCCATTTGAATAGAATCCTGAAGCCTGAGCCACTACCTGCAAATTTGGTGGCATGCACAGCAGAATATAACAAAAAAGCGGTCAGATGCAGTATATAGGTTGGATCAGGCCCCTGGACCACATCTTGCCCAGCCCTGGTTTAAATTGAGGTTGAGTCCTCATCTAGTTCTTCTGTTGTCAAAATATAGCAAGTGAAGGAAATTCCCTGAAGTTCCCTAGTGGCAGAATTTCCAGAAAATAAATGATAATTTGAAAATAATGATAATTTGCCTTATTTTTGAAGATTTTTCTGTACATGTACAGTGTTTATATTTCAGATGTACTGTTCTGTGTCTCTTGCACAGGCTATAATTTTTTGTTAAAATTAGCGCTTAATAAATTAGATGAGTTTCAGTTAGGTCTAAAATAAAGCAGAATGTTCAGTTCTGGTAACCTTGGATATTAACATTACAAACTTTTCTTTCCCCCAGTTAGTTTACTTTATGAATTGCACATTGTTTTACTACAGTATTTCTCCTGCATAGTCAATTTCTCTCTTACTGAGAAGCTCCTTATGAACAAGGGAACAGAAAAAACCAGGCAATATTCTCATAAGATTTTCTTTCAGAAAGGGAATAATTTGGGTGTTTTTTTTAAAAGTTGTTCTTTCCTTCACTTTAAGGAATATTAAGGAAAGAAGTTTAGTGTGAGCATCCTTGGAACACGTGACTAACAGAAGAATTAGTAACAATCTTAACCTCAAGAACTGGATTGGAATTATTTTGTGGAAATAAATAAAATTTACAAGCGAAAATGCCAAACTTCCATATTGGTGGAGAAGACTAATAGTCACTAATGAGAGAAATATTATGCCACGTTAAAAACACTGGAACATTTTGGAGTGATGGTTCGCAGCTGTGCCCCTGTCTGTGCTTTGTATAAGTTAGTGAGGAACACTACCCCTCCCCTAAATCCTGCTCACTTTCCTCACTTGAGTAATCCCATTTGAGAGTGAATATACTGAGTGGGATTGGGCTTTATGAGTTATGTCCCTCAGCAGCAATGTTAAACAAGGTCCTTTCTACTTAATTTTAAGGAAGCAGTTAAAGCTCTACTGGCATTTCATGAAGAGTAGAGGGATAACTCTGAAGACCTGGCTAGTACCCTTTACTTACTGAGAAGTATCATGTAGCCGTTCAATCATCAATATCCAACTTATTGCTTTATAAGATGTCCTGGGATGCCCTTGAGCATGAAAGGCATTAAATACAACTAATTTCAAGATGTGTAATTTGTTTCCCCAATTAATTTCTCTTCTCAGAAACTCAGAGGGGCAACGTCTGGGACTGGGTGCGAGCTGGCAATCAGCTGATTCCTGGCTCGCACCCAGTCCCCACTGCTCCCCAACTCCTGTGGAGACGGTGCTGGGGGGGGGGGGACTGTTTTTTTTTTAAGTGGGAGGAGGGGGAAGAGGGCAGAGGAAGAGACTACTTGACTATCTGAAAAGCTTTTGCTTATCAGACAGTCGACTAATCACTTACATCCCTATTCAGGACAGCCAAGTATTTTGACTAGCTCTAAAAGCCTTGAAATAGTATTTCACAAATTCCTTCATAATCCTCAAAATTAAAACACATTCTTGTATCTCATATATTTTAAACCTCATCAAGAGCCTAAGATGTAAACTTTACACTAAAGCCATATTTGTACGATTCTTTACCCACACTAGGGATGTTAGGAAGCATGTAATCCAGTAACCATATAGCCGACAATTTTGTCAGTTACACAATTAACTGCTGCAGATCTGCACCGAAAGGAGCTTGGGAGCAGGCGTGCAGTCAAGCTGGCTCAGTCCCAACTTGTGCCGGGTCCCAGAAGCTACTCCCGCTGCAGCTTCCAAAATATTTTAAATTCAGACAGGCAGAGCCGTAGGGGGTTGTTGCGTGTAGCCAGTAACGTTAACCGATAAACATCTGCTTATCAGTTAATTGTTTAACCGGATACACCATTACATCCCTAACCCACACATTAAAATCCCATTGTATTCCACTGACTTTAATGGATAATTATTTTATAACAAGACGACAATGCTAATTGGCAGTCACAGGGTCAGACCCTATAGCTCTTCAATAGCATTTCCCCTTGGCTGTTGCACTTTGATCACACTTCAGGTTGGTTAGAGTTTACTAAAACAGACTGAGAAAGATCATAAGTTAAACTCCATATTAAATATAGGGAGACAGCATGATTTACTCCTTGAAACAGGAAATTGAGTCTGAAGATTTGAACTCTGACTGCCACTTGCATGCCTCTATTAATCCATTTCACAGTGCTAGGAGAACCCCGACTGCAAAGTAGGATACAGCAAAGACATAAACAAAACAAAAAATGCAGATCAGAAGTACAATCACTACTCTGCTCAATCACTTTTATGTATCACCTGGGCACTAAGTTACGAAAACTAAACTGCCTGCTTCCCATGGTACACCACATAGCAAGATGAATCGTAGCCATGGGCCAGGGTTCAAAGTCAACTTAATTTAGACTTTGAACTACAGCACGCTCAATTTTAAGCCTTTACAAAAAGGCATTAGAATTCATATTTTAGCACTTCTCTGCTGAAGAACCTACAGCACCATCAGCTGAACACTACTACTTCAATATAAGATGGTTGAGCAAATCTGAAATGTTACCAATAAGTCATCTTATTAAGTTGCTAAGTATGAGGCCAGAATTTGAGAATGGAAACCAGTTTATGAAGAACAAAAAGCCATGCTTAGATTACTATCAGTTTCTCTTCAGATATTAGTGAAATCACGTTTGGGGAAAAAAGCAGCACAGCAGTACTGGAAATGGCTGCTGCTGAAATTTACTGAAAGAACTACATTGATGTTTCTGTATTCTACATGAAGATTCAATAGCTACATTTTTTAAAGTCGCAAACTCGAATCATTTACTTCACTACAAGCCTGTACCAGCTAATTGGAATTTGGCTTACAATAGCGAGTCAGTTTTACTGAAAGATCAGACTTACTCTGACTACTAAAGCAGTGAGGATTATCATCACTAATATCTCTGTTTAGACTTACAACTCCTCTTTCCAGCCCATAAGCAACAGCTCTTCCTTCCTATCAAGTTCTAGTAATGGTGGCATGTTCTAGTAAAAGATGCTAAATTGTATCTCTGGTATACCATGTATCATGACTAAGTTTTATGCAAGCATTTTTACAAGTCTGCAGGCTTTCCTTTGGCTCTCTACTTTTATACAGCAACACTGTGCTGAAGAGCAAAAAATGAAAGGTTAAATTCCATACAGCATCTGTCAAAGTACTTGGCTCATGAACTCTGAAGCTGGAGGAACATATTTGTTGCTGTACTGGTCTTCAAAGTAGACAGCCAAAGAGATCATCAGGATTTTATAAATAACTATTAGTCAGACCCAACTTACAGCTGCAATTACCTTCACTCAAAGTAGTAAACGAACAGTAAACTCTGGAGGACTTCTGGCTGTGTGTAAAAAGCCAACACTATCAATACAAAACTTATCTCGGTCTTAAAACGAATTACTAAACAGAATTGGTGGCACAGATATAGTCCATAATTCACAAAATACCATTGATAAACAGATGATCAAGCCATCATAAAGCAGGAAAATTAGAGTTCAGGCTAACATACTGTTAGCTCCAAATGACTTCCTTTTCTTCACATTCCCCTAACAGTTACAAGGCAGACATTCTAGCTTTGAAGGAAAGTGCCTAGTGTGAAGTCTACTCAGTTTAAAAAAATAAAATAAAAAATGATTCTAGGTGCCTGCCACCCATGTTTGTTTTAGGATTACTTCTAAAAAATGTTGCTCTATAGACGTTCAGACAGACTATCACAAACAGGAAACTTAAGTGATGTTAGTGGCTAGGATGCTAGGCTTGGACTTGGGGGAAGATGTGTCTGATTCCTTGCTCTGCCACAGACCATGGACAAGTCACTACATCTCTCTTCATGGCTCGGTCCCTCCCATCTGTAAAATGGGAAAAAGCAGTATTTTCCCTACCTCACGGGGGGGGAGGGGGTGTGTGCGTGTGTGTGAGGGTAACTACATTAAACATGGATTGCTGAGATATTATAGGAATGGAAGTCAGATAAGGATCTTATACAAAAATGCACAAAGTAAACCAACTAAAAATCATTTCTTCCCCTCTAGTTACTGTTCTCATCTTGGGTATTACTTACAACAAGATTCAGGTGAGATTTAAATTGATATCCCTTTTAATTCTCAATTAGTTAATGGTGACCAGCAAAGACAGGAGTTAGATTTATATCACATTTGCTTAAAATAAGAATGTTAAGAGGCAGATAACTGACTAATCATGTAGTTGATACAATTTTTATCAACTACATGATTAGTTGATATGGGGAAGTGCTCTGTCCCAGCTCGTGCCGGTCCAGGAGCTACCCTACTGCGGCTCTGCAGTTTAAATGTAGGAGGAGCCAGGTGTGCACACAGCTTAGCTCCTACATTTAAACTGCAGTGCCACAGCAGGGGTAGGTCCCCAACTGGTACGAGCCAGGACAGAGCTGGGACCACTGCAGCCCTGCATTTTAAATGTAGTATAGAGCCTAGCAGCTCTTACTATGTTTAAAATGCAGAGCCTCAGGGGTCCCAGTCTGGCGTGAGCCAGGACTGAGCTGGGTTTGCTCAATCCCAGCTCATGCCAGGTCCAGCGACCTCTGCCTGTGGCCAGCCAGGATCACTGCAAACAGAGGCTGCTCCAGCAGCAGCCTCTGTTTGTGGCGGCCCAGGTTGGCCACGGGCAGAGGCTGCCTCAGGGCAGTCTCCCCTAGTCCCCCTTCTTCCCTGCTACTTCATCTGATAAAGGCGGCAGCAGCGCAGGGGGAGGGCAGGTGGCACGGTGGAGGCAGTGCTGGGGTGGGGTGGTGGGAGAAGCGACTTTTAAGATGGCTCCCCCCCCCAGCACCAGCTCCTGTCCCCCCCCCTTGCTGCTTCTGATACAGGGGCAGCAAGGGGGAGGAGGAAGCGAGTAGTCAACTTGACTACTCACTTACACCCTAACTTAAAAGATTTTTATTTTAACTTTTTCTGTTTTCTTTTACATTAAAAATTCAAGTCTCGTCTGCCCTAGAAGACTCTGGGTATGTCTACATTTCCATTGAAGGCATGACTGCAGTACATGCAGACTTGGGATGTAAAATATAGTCTAAAAACATAACCATCTAACTGCTAAAAATCCTAGCAGTTACAGGCACTTCAGGCTCTGTAGTATAAAGCCATTATATAAAGGTAGAGCCCTCACCGCAGGGTAACAACCATCTCCCTGGGAACGAGGCGTAACTGTAACGGAAACTGATAAGTTGATGCATCACTAATGCAAACATACCCAGGCTAGTTTTATTCTACCTAGCTCAGGTACCAATACCAGTGAAGCCACAGAGGCATGTGCTAGCCACTTGAGCATGTGCCCAGACTCCCCAGCAGGCTTGTACTAGGACAACTAGCTCATGCTACTACAGCTTCACATTCATTGATGTCTAAGATTAAAGCTATCTTGGGTATGTCTATACACTGTGGTGCAGACATACCTCCTGATGACAGGACATGACAACACTTAAGAGGGAAAGGCCATTTCCAGCCGATGTGTTTGAGACTGACTCTGGCAATGAACATTATGAAGTTTCACCAACTCATTTTTTCATTTCAGCTGTGAGAGCATAAAGCTTACTGCAGAGCCTTCAGCGAGAGATTTTCAGCAGTTACATGATTACCCTACTACACTATTTTTAACATCTCTACAGGAGACATGTATAAATTCAAGTGAAATTTTTCATATGGAGTCTTAAAAGCCTACACAAATTTCTATTTTTATTTATTTTTTGCCTAAACTCCTTAGGAATACCTATTTAAACAACTGAGATATTTTAATATGTACGCATACATTTTTAAAGGAATCTCATTTACAGAATGGCTTATACATTTTTCCAAACCCACCCGTCTTCCATGCCACAGTAGAATATTAACTACCAATAGTTAAGTACTTAACGTGTGTTACTTCACCTGCCCATAGTGCTTCTCCAGATGGAAACAGAAATGTAGTTGCGCTCCACCTGGTAAGCTCTGCATGTAGTAGTCATTGGGGATGCTCTACGCCGCACAAAGCATAGGTGAAGGAGAGAGAGAGGAGAAATAGTGACCCATCAGCAACAGATGATCAGGTCAGTTCACGGGCTCTTGCCCATAGCTGTTCCTTCCTGGTTCTAGTAGTAGAGTGATTCCACTAAGGTAGTTCTCAAGTTGTATGGCCTTGAAGCAGCTCACATAGAAGAGTAAGTGTGTCTGTCTATAGATGTATTTAGTATGGCAAGTATGCTTTTATCCATCATCTCATCTCTCCCACCATTCCCTGTTTCTTTTTTCCTGTGGGACCTCTCTCTACCACTGGTGGCCCTAGCAGTTGGAAGAAGCAGCAAATCTAGCCACCTGCTAAAGAGGTTGCTCTGCTATCTAGGAGAGGAAACAGGAGCTACCCTGGAGTTGGAGATGCCAGTCACCAGCTGGAGCAGGCAGTAAGACCTGTTACAGGCCTCAAGAGACTGGACAACTGTAGAAGCAGCTGCAAGCATGGACGAGTTAGCTGTCCATAGAGCAGTGAGTGTACTGCTGCACTGAAGATTACAGAAGTTTCACTCTGTTGGACAAGAGGACCACCACTAGAGATGAAATCTTAAGAGAATTTTAGAAAGAACTACCAAGAGCGTGTTGACTGAAGGTGGGGAGGAGAGGGAAAGTGGGTGGAAACCTAGATTTCTTACATTCTTTCAAGTCATTGGTCTGAGCAAGAATCACCATCAACAATCCTCTCCAGATGAGAGCTATGTACCTTCTTCATGGAACATTTTAATAAGGAGGAGGAATTAACGCCCATGTTCTGGGCAAATTCTAATAGCAATGATTCATCGCAGCACTGACAGACTGAATAATTGCTTCACTAGCAGACACCATCACACCACTCCCAACATTTGTTAAATGTGTTTCAAACGTGTTTCAAACAAATTGCAACCCAATACCCTTTAATAGGGGGAAAAAAACCATAGCTTTATCCAATGAATGATAGGAAGAAATAAATTAACAGTGCAAACAAGGAAACAGACATTGTACAAGACCAAATGCTATCCATTCACAATTTAGGAGATCACTGTTATTTACCTTTCCTTTCTCTGAATACTGAAGGTGCTAGTGCACTTCGCACTAGAGCGTACGTACACCATATCGGTTACTCACGTACGCTATCACCCAAATGACGCCTGCATTTCAGGGATACTGAGTGTAAAACAACTTTAGGACTCTTATGAACAAGAGGCACTAGAATCATGTAAGTTGGTGCTCTGGCTACTGAAGATAAAAAATGAGTGACGGATTGTTTCACTTCAAATCCCAAAGGGAATACTGGGTAACACTAAACCCATGCACACTCTGGTCTTTCCCGGTCACGGCACAGCAGCAGGGATGAGCCACAGCCGCCCCCTGAGTGTCTGTCGAGGAACAGACCATGCGACCCTCTCAGCAGAGTGACCGGCAGAGCGTCAGCACCTGCCCCGCGGTTTCTTTGTTGCCGGCTGCCCCTGGAGGTGGGAATCCCGACCCCAAGCCGCAGCCTGAACTCTCAGGCTTTTTCCGCCAGTGAGCCAAAGCCACGCCCAGAGGCCCCGATCCGCAGGAGCGATGAAGTCGGAGACCCCCGCGAGTCACCACCCGCCCGGCCCGACCCAGCACGAGTGGGGCTGGGCCCAGCACACGCAGCCCTGCCCCCCGCGAGACACGCGCGCCCGCCAGCTGCTTCTGCCTCGCCGGGCGGCGAGGGGCGGGGGGCGCAGCAGGAGCGCGGACGCGGCCCCTTTAAGAGGCCTAGCAAAGGCTCAGGAGCCCGGGCTCCTCGCTGCCGCCCGGAGGAGCCCACCAAGGGCAGGGGCCCCGGCCGGGCCGCGCTCGCCGGGCCGCCTCCCGCGCGCGGCCGGGCGGAGCCTGCGCTCACCCCGCTGTCGGCCGCCTCCTCCCAGCTCTCAGCGACCTCCTCATCTTCCATTTTAAGTCGCCGCCGTCGCCGCCGCCGCCGCCAGGCCAGCCCGCTCGCCCCGCGCATGCGCACGGCTCGGGCGGCCGCGGCGCCGGTACATGCGCGCTGTAAGTCTACCGCGGCCTCCTTTCGGCGCGTGCGCACTTCTGTGCGCTGTTACTCGCTCCCCTCCCCGCCCGCGTGCACATGCGCAGTACCCATTATAGAGTCAGGCGCATGGTGGAGCCGGGAGAGTCCCTCCGGCAGCCACGTGACCGCGTGGTACCCACAAGCAGCCGGCCCCGTGAACCCACGTGACCACATGGTAGCCACAGGCAGCTGGCCCCATGAACACAAGAGGAACTGGAGATTGCTGGGGAAGGACAGGGGGGCTGGGCCAGGCAATGACTTTTCAGACAAGAGGTCTGGGGCTAGGACCAACAGCCTGAGGAGGGTGATAGAAATGTAGCAGTGTTAGTCTGCTGTAGCTGGGAAAGAGGATGGGACCAGGAACTAGAGCTGGGGAAGAGATTGGACTGTGAATGGGTCAGAAGAGGGCAACGTGTATCAGAAGCAGGGGAAGGCATTGCCTTCCCAAACTGCCAACTGTGGCCCCACCCTCATTTCATCCCCTGCTTCAGGGCGCCTGGGCTTCAGACATGCTGAGAATGAGATTATATGCGGCCCTGCTCTGCCTGTGCTCCGGGGCTGGGGAAATTCACCCGAAGAAGGAGCAGGAGCTGGACACTTGCCCCTACTCTTGAAGAGGGAGCCTCGGAATCCATGCAAGGATAAGAACTTTTTCTGTAGCCGTACGGGAAGGCCTAAAGCAGGGGTGGGCAATAATTTTTGACCAGGGGCCACTCCCAAGATTTTGGAAAGTGGTCAAGGACTGCACTCTTCCATGATATTAATGGAGATGCGGGGTCTGGGATGGAGGCTGGGTGAAGAAGGGAACTTGGGGTAAAGGATTGGGGTGCAGGAGGGAGCCTGGAGTTTGGGAGAGAGTTAGGATGAAGCAGGTGGTTGTGACTTAGGGCAGGGGACTGGACTGCAGGGGGTTGGGGATGTGATCTAGGGTAGGAGGGGATTGTGATCTGGTGCAGGAGATTGGGGTGTCAGATCTGAGAGGGGGTGTGGGTGTAAGAGGGAGACAGAAGGTTTGGATATGTTAAGTGGGGGAGGGGCAGAGAGTTGGGGCAGGAAAGGGCTAGGGTGCCAGAAGCAGGCTGTGGCCAAGAGACTTACTTGTCAGCTGCCAAACTAGCCTGCCTGCCTTCCTGCAGAGCTTAAAATGTTTCCCAGCCAACCTGCCTGCCTGACCATGTGCTTCATGAATATGAGAATATCTGACCCTAGGAGAGGGGGCGTGATTCATCTTAGCTGCCTGTTATTCTAACAAGCAGCTCCCATTGGTTGGTTTCTGCCAGAAACCGGCCAATGGGAATGTGCTGGAGGCGGGATAGCTCTTAAAACTTCCCCCCTTCCCTCCAGTTTTAAAACAGAAATGGAGCCTTGCCAGCCACGTTTCCGCCTAGCACGTGGGGCTAGCTGGGGAGCCTGCCTCTGCGGGCTGGATCCGATGGCTTGGCGGGCTGTATTTGGTCTGCGGGTCATATTTTGCCCAGGCCTGCTCTAGGTCCCTGGCAGTGGGAGGAGATTTCTCACACTCCCCCCACCCCCAGCCGATCAGGCTTGGGGTAGTGCGGAGCACACAAAATCTCCTCCCACACTGCCCCCTTCCTGCAATGTTAGCATGGTGCTCTGAAGTGCTGTGTGTTTCCTACAGGACAGGAGCAGGGCAGGAGGAGACATTGTATGCCCCTAGCCCCACCCCCAAGCCCTGATTGACCGGAGGGTGGGGGGAGTGTGTGAAGCCCCTTGCTCCATGCCCTTGGCACTTAAAGGGCTGCATACTCCCTGGTCCTTAGGCCCTGATTGGCCTGGGAGTGGGGTCACAGCAGGGCCTCCATGGGTCGGATCAACCCATTTGGTGGTCCAGATCCGGTCTGTGGAGGCCTTTTTGCACACCCCTGACCTAAAGCCTCTGGGCTTCATCTGCAGCTAGACTGAAAGAGCAGCAGCCATTAGCTGATAGCAGGAAGTCGCATAGGGTATGACTACACTTGCACCCTCTTTTGAGAGAGGGATGCAAATGCAGCTGAGCAAAATTGCAAATAAAGTGCGGATCTGAATTTCCCACACTTCATTTGCATAATCGCGATCCGCTGCTATTTCAAAATACCCTATTTCGAAATAACAAACGCTGTGCAGACGCGGTTATTTTGGGAGAAAACCCTTCTTCCGAAATAACCGGTAAACCTTGTTGTATGAGGAATAAGGGTTATTTTGGAAGAAGGGTTTTCTCCCGAAATAACCATGTCTACACAGCATTTGTTATTTCGAAATAGCAGCGGTCTGCAATTATGCAAATGAAGCACGGGTAATTCAAATCCTCGCTTCATTTGCAATTTCGCTCAGCTGCACTTGCATCCCTCTCTCGAAAGAGGGTGCAAGTGTAGACATACAATTTAGATGGAATGAAAGTATGGGTATTAAAATAGTTTAATATCAGGCTGTTAAGAAGGAGATCCTTTCCTAATGGCACCCAATATCACAAGATAAAGAAACAGATCTCAGGATGGTTAAAGAAAAGTAGTTTCTTGCTAGACAAAAATAAGTTATCAATAAAAACAGTGAACAGTCCTCTGGCACTTAGAGACACCTTCTTGCTCTCTGGGGCTCTCCACCATCCTGTCCTTCTGGGCCAGATTCTCTGGTCTCCCCCAGATAAGGCACAGAGTTGTGGTATCTACCCCTCCTGAAGACCAATGCAGACACTGAACCACTTCAGCTCTGGGAGAATGTAGTTCTGAGGCACACCACTCAGGAATCTTGCCCCAAAAGGGATCAAAACCAGAAATAAATCCATCTGTTTCTGAGTAAAAGTTTTACACAAAGAAAGCTCATGAGGATATTTGCCTTCTCACGAGCAGCTTTCTCCATGGCCATGTGTATTTCAGTGTTAAGCCTCTTTAAGTCAATTTCTTTTATGTTCTGCCTCCTTCTCTGCTACCTGGACTCTATAAAGCTCCAATTTCATCTGAACCTCTCTCTTGCTCATTTTGCTGCTTTTCCTGCCTCTATTTCCCTTTCCCAAGAGAAGCAAACAGAAAATACCAAACCAGTAACCACTTTGTTCTCTAAACACCATATTTAGCACACACTTAAAATCACTGCTAGCATCCAGAGCAATCAGCTGTGCACATTTGTCCTCCTCAATAGTCGGGGTTGTAAAAGCCTCATTCTTTATTGTTTTATCATTATGGCCCCCCCACTTCTCTGTTGTTTATCTGTATGATCTCTGTCTGGTTTTTAATTTTTTCTGTCTGCTGTATAATTAATTTTGCTATATGTAAATCATTTAAGGAGGTGGGATATAATTGGATTACATTATAATTATACAATTACAATTATAATTACATTACAATATAAACTTAAAAAACAACAAATAGTCTGGTAGCACTTTAATGACTAACAAGACATGTAGATGGTATCATGAGCGTTTGTGGGTACAGCCCACTTCTTCAGATTATCAGAGTGTTGGATGTCCAGGATCAAAATAAATAGGGGAGAAGGGAGTGGGTGGTGGAAGAGGAAAAATGGGAGGGAAAGGGGAAACCAAAAGAGGCAGTGGGTAAAAAATATCAAGGGGAGAGCTGAGCTGGAATGTAATAGGAAAAACAAATGGTCAGATGACCAGACTTCGTTGGTCTTTAAAGTGCTACCAGACTATTTGTTGTTTTTTAAATTTTCCTTTATAGCTAACTCGGCTACCCCCTGAAGCTTCTGAACATTACAATATGTTAGGATTGGTTAGTAACATTTTAGTAAAATAATTGCTTAAAGTCTAGCTAAGTAGGACTCAAGTTTCACTATATAAACTGCAATCCAAGAAGGAGACCAGCATGAGAGGAAAAGAGGGAACTGAAAGAATAAGAAAAAGGAAAGATGTGGAAGAAGAACTCAGCTCCAAGACACAGCCTAAGATCAGAGCTGCCAAGAATCCTCTGTAGAACCATGATGTGCACCAACCAGAAACCAGATGAGACTGACTGTGCCTGGTCTGCAGGTTTGCCTGCCTTGATCAGGATTGGTAAGCAGTATGGCACTGAATCCTTAGCATGTGTATTGTGCTGACCTACTATACATTTGAGAGAATGTGTGTGAGTGAGTGAGTCTGTCCATCCATCCGCCTCTTGGTTCAAGAATTCCTCCTGAACAATAAAAGCTAGGACCACCAAGTTTGAAATGCAGCTTCCTCTTATCACAAGTTAAAGCAAGGTAAGGGTTTGGTTGTGGGGGGGGGAGGGGAGCTGAAGCTCCATCCCCACCTAACGTGTATGGGGACACATAAAACCATACAGAAAAGAAACAGACTCACTAGGCAGGTGAAAAGGGCTGGCTGGGGCATGCCTCCCATCCTGAACTGCCCCAGCCCTGAGCCTAGCCTCCCCCCCCTCCGGGTGCCCTTTGTCTAACACTGGTGAAGTCTCCTGACTTGAAAATAGTGATGTAACTGACTCCTAAGTATGTTACAGGGATTAGATAATGAAGTTGCCTGTGATGACCCAGGAGAGCCTTTTCATTCCTATGTTCTTGGTCGTTCTTTGTGTGGTCTATATGGATTGTGTTGTCACAGTCCTCACCTATGAGCTTTAAATCCAGCTCATGCTTTGAATGCTAGAGGTTGATCGGTAGTTCAGAATCACTGCCCGCCAAGGGGCAGTCACACTGTGACATTCCACAAACCATTAATCCTTCAGTTTCCTGGAAAAATAACTTATAACATCCGGGAGAGCTTATATTTACTCCTCTTCCCTTGATAGCGCTCCAGTGGTGCCAAGGTTTCAAAAGAACCCTTTGAACAGTGGTTTAAAATTAACTAATTCAAACAGTGGTAACAAACTCCAACTCCATCAGCGCTTGGGATGCATCACTGGGGCAAGAATGTAGGTCCTGATCTTGCAAGGGGCTGAATGTCTTTGGCTCCCAGTGAAGTCAAAGGGGAATTCGGGTCACTCAGCCTCTTGGCATCACTGGGCTCTCAGCAACGCTCCAAGGGCTGGTGTAGCGTTACATACTGCAAGCAGAATGGCGTTTATCTGTAAATGCAGGGGACAGAACCTAATTTGAAGGCCCTTCTGTGCCTCTTGTTGTTATTTCACTGGACTCACCTGAACTTCTGGTGCACAGATTAGATATAATGGGCTGAAAAAAATCTCTGGTGCAAATCCCCTTAAATCTGTCACGTTACACCAGAGGTGAATTTGGCCATGCACTTTTCCTAGCTTTGTTTGTTATTGTGGACACTGACTACAGAGCAACTCATTAGATTTATTTATATTTCATTGATTTAGATTTGCATTATGAAAGACTCCTATGCAAGGAGTCTATGGCCACGCACACACTCTCTCTCTCTCACTCACTCTTACTGGAACAAAAACTCAACTTGGTTGTCTTCAAAAAGTTCTTTTTCACCTCCATTGTTCTGGGAATGTGCTCACAATCCTCCCCCAAGCCTGAGGAAAGGTGACTGAATGCAATTACCTCAATGTATCAGCAGATGGCAACTAGTGTCATATCAACTCCACCTAAAGTTGCAGCATCATGTTTCGTAATAGGGGTTGGATCCAATGTTCCTTGTAAGCTTGAACTGAGGAGAGATTCAAATGCTGCCCAGCTCATTTCTGCCCATGTGTTTCTACTGGTGGTGCACATGGCTCAGTGCACATAATACTTATTCTGCCCATGGATGGAAACAAATGGAGGGAACATTGCTTGGACCCACACATGGACAATGCATTGCATGGAGTCAGAGGGGCAGGGAAAGCGTGCAGCACTCATAGAGAAGCTGATCTCCAAGTGTAACATTAGGATGCTTCACTGCATTGCTGCATCTTTCTAGAATAGGGGTCGGCAACCTTTTCAAACCAAAGAGCCAAACTACATCAACATTCAGAACAAGTGGTCAACAAAGAGCTGTATAAGAATGCAGGAGTCAGGGCAGGGGTTTGAGGGTGTGGTGGGACTAAGGGCAAGGGGGGGGGCTGCAGGAGTCAGGGCAGGATTTGGGGGGCTAGGGCACAGGATGGAGGTGCTGGAGTCAGGGCAGTGGCTAGGGGACTCATGGTGAGGTGGGGATGCAGGAGTGAAGAGAGAGAGAGAGTGTGTGTGGGGGGGGAGGGGTTGGATACATGGTGGGGCTTAGTTCAGAGGGAGTGTAGCGTGAAGAGCAGGAGTCTGGAAGGGTTTACCAAGGCTGCCTGTGGCAGCTAAGATGGTGCTGCTTCGGGGGGAGCACAGTTTCTGAATCTCTGGCATCCCTTCCAGTGGAGGGGGCAGATGGCGGTTTCTGGGCCCCCAGCATCTCTGGGGGGCAGTGGTTTCTGGCCCTCCCTCAGTGTGTCCTGGGGCACAGGAATGCTGGGTTGTGGTTCCTGGTCTATGACTCCATGTCTCCTGTGGTTGGGAGCATCTCTTGGAGATAGAGAGGCTACCAGGCTGTGATTAACAGCCCCTAGTTTGTCCTGCAGATGGGGGGGGGGGTGTTTCAGGCAGTGGTTTGTGGCCCCTCAACAGGTCATGGGATGGGTGGAGTCTTCCAGGCCATTGTTTGCAGATCCCCGGCATGTCCTGGGCGGCAGGGGTTCATGGCCTTCCCCTGTGTGTTCTGGGGAAGGGTTGAAGCTGGGGCTAGGGCCACGTGGTGTCTGCCTGGCTGCTCCTGGGGCAGGACTGTGTGGTGAGCAGCTGCCCTGTGTGCTGGGGCTGCACTGTGGTCTCAGGCCCAGGAGCAGTTGCAGTGCAGCTCCAGCACATGGCTCTGCTAGGAGTGGCAGCTGCTGAGGCAGCCTCACAGCAGACCGGCTTCAGCTCCGGCAGCCATCCACCACACGTCCCGCCCCAAGAGCTGCCAGAGCTGGTACACCTCGACCCTGGTCCCAGGAGCAGCAGCACTGCAACCCATCTTTCGCTCCAGCAGCTGCCTGCCACGTGTTGTATGCCAAAAGGGCCATATTTGGTTCTGTCAGGTGCCTTAGGTTGCCGATCGCTGTTCTAGAAGGAACTGAAACCTTCTAGGATGGATTTGTGTCTTGGGCAATGAAATAGGTGACAATGTTTGTGATGGTTCACTCCCCCATGGTGTATGAAATTATCTTACGAATACAAATATGCATAATGCTTTGGACAAAATACCTAATATAAGCTATCAATTTTAATGTCACAGTCTGCTGGATCTGAATGTCTTATTTTGGTGTATGAATCATTCTTGTATGTAAACTTAGAAATATGGGGTATGGATTTTTTTATGGGTTTAAATGTGCAAATGAAAGTCACCAAGGGTGTCTCCAGTGCTCTGGCAACCTTAAGAACTGGGTGATCAGCTGAGTTTTGAGCAGTGGTTAGTTCTGGAAAGACATGTGACTAAGTCAGTTTATACTGGTATACCAGTTTAACCTGGTAATTTTCCATGGAAGGAGGGTGGGGTGTAGAACAAAGGATTCCCACCCAAAAAAAAAATCTAATCTGGGAAGTGAGCAATCTCTTGGTCTTTGGCTGGCATGACACACCCAAGAGCAGGGCTACTCAACCTTGGAAGCTCCCAGGGCCACAGTGATACTCACAGCACATGCCGAGGGCTGCAACTTAAGGGTGGCTGCATATACGTGCAAATATATATGCAAATATATGCAAATAGCTGCTTTCACACCGAATACAAAGATTAAGGCATGACTCCACAACACACAGGCCCCAATTGAGTCAGTTCTGCTGACATTAATAAAATTCAATATTTACCGGATTTCTACCCACTGGACCAGGGGCTGCCCGTCCATATAGGCAAACTAGGTGGTCGCCCAGGGTGCCAAGTCAGATGGGGAGCCAAATGGTGGTGCAATATCATTGATGGGTTTGGAGGGGGGGCGCCGATTGCATGGTCCGCCTAGGGCGCCAGTTGCTGGCAGCTAGTCTAGGGCTGCCCCTGCACAGGACAGCACCTTTAATGAGCAATGACAGTCCAGGAATTTAGCTACTAAAACGTATCTCAAGAGAAGACCATTCTATTGGCTACTTTTTTGTTTTGGCTTCACAATAGTCTAGTTCTCACTGCAATTGACCTTCCAAACATGGCGCCCAGCATTGGCACTCTCCCGCCATAACTGTCCTTTTCAACATGGAGCTATTCATTGGGTTTGCCCTTCCCAATATGGCGGCATCACCACCCCGCTAGTGACCTTACCAATAGGGCGGCCGCCATGCCCCACCCGCTCCATCTTGCGTTTCTTTACCTGACAGCAGCATTCCTTCCTGCGCGAAAACCGCCCTTCCAAATATCGTTTGCCCTTCTTCGTTGACCTTCCAATCATGGCGCATCTCCTGTCTCAGGCATGTTCCTGTCACTGCCCCGTTCAGCTGTCCGTTTTCGCCCCATCATTGCCCTTCCCAATATGGCGGAGGACACAGGCCTGTTTCCTCGCTATGGGCGGCGGTGCGCCGTGCGCGACCTTCTCAGCATGGTGCCTTTTCCCGCCCCATTTCACGTGACCTTCAGAACCCGATTTCCGGCGTTCTGGTGTCACGTGACTGGCCCGGCGGGCGTCTGCGTGCGGCGCTCCCTCCACACACTCCCCCCACCCCCCCTCGCCGGGCTGGAGCGCTGGTGGCTGCGATGCTGCCGAGGAGCGGAGCGAAGATGGCGGCGGCCGAGGGCGGCTCGGGCGGCCGGTGCCTGCTGCTCTGAGGGGGCTGGGCCCCGCGGCGGCGGAGCGGGGGGAAGGGCCCCGGAGAGAGCGAGGCGGCGGCGGGGAGGTGAGTCCCGGCGGGCGGGGGCGGAGCGCGTCCCGGGGCGCGGGGGAGGGGCCGCCAGCCCGGCCTGGGAGCCGGCGGAGGAAGGGAGGGGGCACCGGCGCGCGCGGAGCCAGGGGGGGGAGGGGCTGCCGGTGTGTGCGGGGGGGGCTGCCTTTGGGGCCATGCGAGGGGGGGCTGGGGAGCGAGCGGGGGAGGTGAGGGGTGTGGGGAGAGCCCCCAGCCACGCTTTGCTCGGGGGGGGGGGGACCTGAGCCGTGAGGGGGGGGGCTAAGGCTCTATACCCCCCCCCCCCCGCTCAGCAGCGGGGCTGCCCCCTCTCTGCAGGGCCCAGAGCGCGCTCGCTGTGGAAGCACCTGCGGTGTTTCCTGGCGCTTCCCACGGGGGGAGAGGAACTGGCCCTGGGGGGGCGGGCAGGAAAGAGCCGTTTCGTTCTGGGGTGAAGGGGCCGCTTTCGGGAGCGCCCCCAGCTAATCCAGGGCCAAGCCTTGGAGCGTCCCATCCTCCCACCGCTCAGAGCCGCGTCCGAATTCTCTGTTCCTCAAAAGCGCTTTACTTTTGCTGCCTTTGAAACAGTGCTGAGGAGGAGTCACACCCCAGATTACACACATCCTGGTCCATCAGGAGGTGTTAATATGAGGCATGGTCCTTTAAATGTCCATTCTGCTCCCTCTGCTGAAGGGGGTGAGGGAGTTCTGCTCCATCACCAGTAAGATTCCCATTTGCTTTATTGATCACTAAATACAGTGCTAACTTTTGTGAGAGGATGTAGCAATGTTGCCATTTTACAAGGAAGGAAAACTTGTTTCTGTTCTCACTATATTCATGGTCCATAATATTCTTAGAGCACATTCTGAAAATGGGATTGCTTCAAATACATTCTGATTGTAATGGTCCTTAAAATCAGAATGTACTAATGTCTTGAGACAGTCAAAGCCTTTATAAAATTGAGATTTCATTAAAAACCATAAACATCAGTAATGCAGCACTAAGTATGAACTTCACATAAGTCAAATCCAGACATTCAGTACTGAGAGAACTTGAGTTTATCATGTTTTTTATAGTGGTCCAGGTGATGAAGCTGCAAGTAGAAATAGCATTTTATATGTTAAAAAAAATAAAGATGAGTCCAAACAAAATATTTTAATTCCCTGGAGAATTTTGTGTTAATTCAGAATCTGAACCTAGGCTGTGCATTTTATGCTTTGGGTATCTGTGGTACATGTTTGATTTATAAAGCTTACATTATGTTGATGCTACTGGTGAACATAATATAGACAGCAGTAGATGATCGCATGAATACTTTACACTAGTCACCTTCTCTGGCTTTCTTCTGGTAGTCTGTTTCACTGATGGTAATAGTGAAGCATCAGTTTTTATTAGAACTGTGAACTGAATGGCATTACTTCAGTGAGGTTGTCTCAAAGTGTAGAGCTCATACTTACGGGGATTACACTGTACAGCTGTAAACAAGATGAAAGGAAACCTCTGAGTGAAGTATTTTTCACAGATGCATATAAGTTTGAAATCCTAATGTATTTTATCTCTGAGGGTAGATGGCTTTTTTTAGTGGCCTCCAAGGCTGAGGGTGGGAACCATGGCACTTTGTGTTCTTGATTTTATGATCCAAACTCTAAAACATGCTTTTAGAGGTGTAGTGAGAGAGAAAGAAAGAAAGACCTTATTATATTGAAGTGTGTGTAATATATGGTATCATTTGCTTATCTGTAACTGTTACCTGCTTGTAAACTAATCCAGTTGATCGGCTTTTATTGTGAGGCTTAACTTAGTCCCCATTGATGGGCATATCATGTGTATTAAATTGCTTTCAGTTATCCTAGTGAGAACTGTTTACACTGCAGGCCAATAAATGGAGGAAAAAAGAAACCGTGTTTATTTGGGCAGAGAAACAGAATTTGATCTAGGCAGAAATCATTTTTTTTTCTAAAGGAGTTGTTGCTTGAGGTTGATTGCACTTGACATACCAGTAACCTAAATTCTAAATCTAAGAGTAGCAGTATTCAATCTTTAACAGATGAAGAGCCTGGCTTCCTATCTAAAGGTACCACAGAGCTGGAAAGAATCACTGTCTGATGCCCAGTATTGTGTGCATTGTGAAGTCACATCTGTGTGATGACATTGCACTGTCATGACAAATGGATGCAGTGTCACAATGCAATAATACAATCAGGGCATGAAAACCTTATCTGATGTGCTAGTCAGAAAACTAAACTTGGTAGCTAGATGCTGACTCAATATATGGCGGGCGGCTCACCATCATGTTTTAGGGCAATGCTTTGAGAAGTATTATCCTAACCCAGCTTCTAGGAAGGGAAGGACTCTGGGATTCTTACTAGCATTTTGTCCCTGTATCTTGCTTGGGGAAGGATGGGGACCTCTTCTGTTATTTTCTGGCTTAGAAAGACTGTGTATTCTACAGAGTTTTACTGGTGTAGCTGTGTGTGTCAGGCATGTGATGATATGTGATCCCTGATCTGCATAGCTGTGCAGGCAAAAGCCCCTAGTATAGATGCAGGGGGTGTCAGCTAATATAGTTTGTTTTGCTTGAGGAAAACTGGGTAGTATGCAAATGCAAGTATAATTATACTGACAAAGCACTCTTACTGTTGACATGGCCTGAGAGAGTGGTTGGAAGGTAAAAGCATTTTTTCCTCCTCCTTTCCAGGCCTCATTACTCTGGGTATCACAATACTGCATTTGACCCTGGCTGCTTCGAGGTGGATTTCACCTTCTGCCTTTCACCCAGCCTCAAGGTTTAGTTGTTTTCCCTCAAGACACCTATGTCAGTTTTGCTGTTGCTTGTAGCTTTCTCAAAAGCAGACTGAAAGTAAAGCTGCAGTTAAGAGTCTGGTCTGCTGAGTGGTAAAGCATTGTTAAGGAGAGGGTACCCGGAAGCTTTTTTTAGTAGATCTAGAGGCTTGTCACTTACTGCAAATTTTAAAAGGAAAGATTAAATGTAACAGATGGCATAGATAGTCTTTTCACATGCAAGACCAGACTTCTCACTCATTATGGGTCAGACAGTGAATGGGCTTTTCCAAGGTGTTTGACTCTGATATCGCAGCCTCTCTGCCCTGGCTTCTAAGAGTAGAAGAGACTTGTCTGTTTAGACTGAATGAGGGAAGCATGGAGACTAGCAGTTATTTTTTTGTCTTCTGTCCCTTGGAGTTAGAAAGGGCTCCTGCTGACTTCCAATTTTTCCATACATCATGTCATAAGGAACACTCCTCAAGTTATGCTTCCCTTGCTCTGCCTGATATGACTGTTCAGATCCCAGCCTGCACACATGGCTGTGTAGAGCTGTTGACTCAGTACTGATCATTTTCCATTTTTTCACTTCTAAAATAAAGCGGCATATAACTCTTGTACATTTTCATTTAAATAAAATATTTGTCTTGTCCCTTAAACGCTTGCTGTGCAGTGAACTTCTTCAATGTTCCAGACCCCGCAGTGTGTTTTGTTTTTGTTTTTGTTTTTTTTTAAAAGCAGGTAAAATCATGCATAAAGCACTTGGGAATGAAAGACACAGTATCCTAACAGATTGCATTGTTCCATAGAATAGTTAGTGATGGTTTCCAGTGCCGTGTGCCATTTTTTTCTCAAATACTCTAATCCGATCATGAGGCTCATTTACGAAGTGAATACAAACATTACAGCTGTGGTTAAAATATGAGAGATCATTCACTGGTAGTAGGGAGCCTGGTTTAAATTGTACTTATTGGGGGGGGATTTTAGGTACCGGTAGTTGTTATATAGGGTACTACTACCGCTATTTTTGTTTCTGAACTGGGGTATTTGTGTTTTTTAGCTGGTAAGTTGAGGTGCGTTTGGCAGTTATTTCATTAGAATATTAAAACAGTCTGGCTCTGTATTTAGTTTTACATTTTTTCCATATGTTAATGGAAACAGTGACATGAAATGTTACTGGCAAGCGATAAAGTACGCGTTTTGTGTGGAATGGGGAGGCTTATCAACTCATTCCCAGAATATTAATTGATTTATATGTGTATGTGTTAGAGCTTCCATAAACTTAAATTGAATTAGTTGTACTGTAGTCCTCTTAGGAAATAGTGGCAGTTGCCAATTTACGCTGTGTATGACTGAGGGTTGTTGAAAAAGGTTACCCGTCTATATAAATAAACCTTTATGCCAGCCTGAAGTTTTCCTCCCTGTATTTGGTTTTCAGAAACATTTGCCGTAAGATATTGATTCGTGTGTCTAACAAATTTTGCGTTAATAAACACGGACAAATTTCATAGTCCCATTGGCTTTTGTAAGACAACATCTTTCAGAAACTGGACATGTGCTTAAGAAAACAAGTTTGGCATACAACATCAAATAGCTAAATTAAATGTAAGTATTTCAGAAAGCAATTGTTAAAGTGTATAAAAATAGCCTAATGAGATGTCTGTATTATTAAAGTGGCAGTACAAGGGTTGGTATTGCACAAGGTGCAGAACATATTGTCCCTGCCCATAAGAACTTCAAATTTAAAGCAGTATGAGTATCATAGAGCTTTGGTTCACCCCCACTGGTTTTGTGGTATGGCCTTTATCCTAGTTTTTAGATACCATTGATACATGTGTGCTCTTCTAGCATTGAGGACACCACTCAAATACCTTCAAATGAAAACAAATGAAAGTGTGAATTCACCTCCCATCTAATGTGGTGAGTCTAAGTATGATTTACACTCCTTAAGATGCTACTAAACTATTTGTTGTTTTTAAAGTTTTTCTTATTAAATATGTCTGTGTGAAAGCAGCAAATCCATCTTTTTTTTTTTTTTTTTTTTATAATCACAGAAACATGTTCTGGCTTCAGGTGCCAAATCTGATGAGTGACTAAACAGTGATATTTTTATGGCATTTGTATGCTGGGGAGATCTGGTACTGTTTATTTCTAAATTTTATTAGTCTGGAATTCAAATTGGGCACTGCGAAAGAGGTGTTTTGTAATATATCCAATACCGCCAAACTGCTCCCGTTTAAATAATAACATTCTTAACTACTTCTGATTTATTTGGGGGGGGGGGGGGAACAGTGATAATACAGGTTTAATTGTTTTTATTAATTGTTGTCAATATCCTTGTACTGAAATTTTCAGTTTTCTCTGTGATCCTGCAGTTGCAAAGAAGGGGACAGTTTGTATTTGTGAGATGAACCCTCTTTGAGAGCTTTAATTCTTCATGAATGAGCTAAATTTTCAGAAGGCGATTAGTTTTCTCTTCTGACTGACATTATGCATGATCTGACTTCAGTTCCAAGGAGGCTTTTGCCTGTGTGCCTGCTGATGGTAAATTTTTCAGACACAAGTGGATGAATAATCACTAGTCTTTAAGTATCTCTTGATTGCTTTGTGAGATAAATTTCTTTTGTTAGAAATGCAAGGTGTCTGTGTTATATTTACAGACAAGTGGCAATGGCTTTTTTATCCTTAAATGCTTCTGTCTAGGGAGTCAAGTATATGAGCTTAAATTGTTCAGACTAAAAGTAGCAGTTCAAGGAACAAGTGGGAAGTATGATTTTTCTCTTGCTGAATTTATACAGTACATCTTTCCCTCTTTTAGGTTCTCTGTCTTTCACCCTGAGGTAGTTAGATGATTATAGTAACATACTACTGTATTATGAATTGTTAACTCTAGGGATGTTAAATTTAGTTTAATCCGCTAGTCGATGGAATTTCCATCAATTATTCAATAAGTGGGGGAGTTGCAGCGGGGTTAGCTCCTGGTGCCAGGAGCTAACCCTGCTGCGGCTCTGCCTTTTAAATGTATTAAGAGCCAGAAAGCTCTTAAGCCATTTAAAAAGGCTGAAGCACAGTTGGGTGGACCCAGCGCGAGTCCAGACAGCTGATTCCTGGCTTACGCCAGGTCCCCTGCCAGCTCTTAATACATTTAAAAGGCAGAAAGGCACAGCGTCTTGGACTGGGTGCAAGCCAGGAATCAGCTGAATCAGTTCGCAGCCAGTTCCCGCTACGTGCTACCTCCCCTGCCCCCCACGGAGATGATGCTGGGGGTGAAACCAGCTTTTAAGCTGACTCTCCCAGCTCCTGTTCCCCCCTCTTGCTGCCTCTCTCTGATAGAGGCAGCAAGGGGGTGAGGAAGTGACTAGTTGAGGGTCTAGTTGACTATCCGAGTAGTCACTTACATCCCTAGTTATCTCCAGAAGCCCACTTGAGTGTGATTCTGAGCCCAGCATTAATGTGTTCTTGGAGTTCCAGAAAGTGTAACTGAGACCTATAATTATGTAGCACAGGCCTGGGCAAAATATGGCCTGCAGGATGGATCTGGCCCATGGAGGCAGTGGGAAGTCCCAGGCAGACTCCCCTGCACACTGCTCAGAAAGATGGTTGCTGGGCCCTGTTTGTTTCATAGCTGGAGGCGAAGGCGGAAAGCTTCAGGCACTGCCCCCATCCCCAGCACAATCCGATTGGCCAGTTTCTGACCAGAAACTGGCCAATGGGAGCTGCCTGTTTGAATAACAAGCAGCCATGAAGAACCCTCTCTCCTAAGTTCAGTTATTCACTGAAGCACATGGCCGGGCAAGCAGGCTGTCTGGCTGGGAAATATTTTAAACTCTGCAAGCCTTTAGCTCTTCAGGCAGGTTTGACTGCTGGCTGGTAAGTCTCCTGGCCAGAGCCTGCCCCCGGCACGCCGGCCCCTCACTTCTCCAACCCTCTGCCCCCCCAATCAGCATACCCAAGCCTTCTGCCCCCTCTTGCACCCATACCCCTTCCCATATCTAGCACCCCAGTCTCCTGCCCCAGATCACAAACCCCTCCTACTCCAGGTCACATCCCAAACCCCAGCATTCCAGTCTCCTGCCCTAGGTTACAACCACCTCCTTCACCCAAACACCCTCTCTCTCTCCATTCTCCCTCTTGCACCACAGTACCTTACCCCAAGCTCCTGTGTGCACCCAGACATCATCTTAAACCCCACATCTTCTCCATTAATATCATGGAAGTGTGTGGCCCTCAACCACTTTCGAAAATCTTGGAGTGGCTCCCCCATCAAAATTATAGCCCCCTCCCTTTCATGATATAGCAGGTGTGCATGCTGCTCCTTGTCGCTGTCCTGTTTCAAAGAACATATTTAACTCCTGGACAAGTTTTATAGATAATATGTTGTTAGATGATGTCTTGTTCCATCCCTGTAGTTGATGGTGAATCCAAATATATAGTTCATTTTCATTGTAGCCACCTGATTAAGCTGCCTTTCTGACAATGGTGAGTTAGGAGTCAGGAGATCTACTTTTTATTCCTCACTGCATCCTGATTTTCTTCAGTTGATCTCTCTGTATAATGGGGATACTTTGTGAATTTCAGGGAGATCTTGGGATGCAGTAAAAGATCAAAAGTTAACTATTAAATTCACCAATGGCCTGTATAGTGTCCTAAAAACAGTTTCTCGGTGTGCTGCCTTTATAGAAAATGTTGCTAAAATTTTACAAAAAAAATCTAAATAAAAATAAATTCTGAAAGTAGTTGAAAGACAGCATAGAGAAGCAAATATCCATCTATCCAACTTGTTTGTTACATCATTTCTATTATGACTACCCTCATTAAAGAAAATTGGCAATTGTAAAATTCAGAATCCTTAAATAATTGAGAACTAATGACATAAAGAATAGCTCTGTGGCTCAAGTTTTAGAAGCTGGTGCAATAAAAGATACTTATCCAATCTCTTTCTCAATAATCTAACCAGAAATTGAATCTTTGAATTGTCTTTAGTGCTGATTCTGGATGTTTGGGTTTAATTTCACATTTTTGTAGATTTTTTTTTTCTACAAAAATGTGAAATTAAACCCAAACATCCAGAATCAGCACTAAAGCGTTCTCTCGGTTATGATTTATCCTATTTAACAACAGTGTTCTTTCACCTTTTAGTTACTGGACTGCTTGTATTTTTATCACGGTGCTGTTCTTTCTCCTAACTGTATAAAGATCTGTTACACACCTTACTGTCAGATCTGTTCATGCATGTGCTCAATCATAAGGGAATCCAGAAAAAAAATCACTTCATAATGCAGAATAGCTAATACCATCATATGACCTGTAACTCACCACTCTTAGGGTCAATTTGTTGCACTATTTATTTCTGTATGATGATGGATAGTAAAAGCTGGCTTAATAGGGGAGGTATTTATCCTTCTCTTCCCCTTCTGTATTACTTCTTTAAGAGTCCAAATGAATCACTTGACTTACCTGAAATACACTAGCACTTACAATGAGACCCCTATTCGTTCTGAATCCTGTTTGCAGAGCTGCTTCTCCTTCTGCATGCATGTGGAGAAGTACCATTGCTAATCATGTATGAAATATCATTTTAGCAGCCTTAAATCTTTAACAAGAGTTTAGCTCTTCCAACTTCTGTTACTAGTGCAGATTTTATTGATGATTAGCATAAGGGATTCTAGACCACCAGCTTAGCAGGATTTTGATATGTAAGTAGATATGTTCCCTTACAAGTCAGTCCAATATTTGTCAAATTGTAGTTTGACTGTTGTAGGCACACATGGTGCAGTCATAGTTACATTTATCCAGTGCCCCAGAGTAATGTACTTGTCTAGTGCATTTAGACCCCAAAGCAGACACCACATCTTCCATTCTGAATTGCAGAGTACTAAGTATATGTAATTTTGTATCGACAGATCAGTGATCTCCTTGTCACATCATGAGTGAGAATGCCAATGACAAATTCTGACACCTTTGAATGTACAGTACATATTAAACTCCTTTGCTCAATGAGATCTTTGCAGAGTTCTTTACTTACCTTTCTCATATTGGTATCCACCAACCTTTCAGATTTTGTATTATATTTTCTGTTTTTAGTTTAGTCCTAAATGTTCTTAGTTAACTATCAAGAATATCAAAAGATGTCTCAAATACAGTAAAACTCCATTAGTCCGGCATCCAATGCTCCGGGACTCCTGATGGTCCTGCACCATCAGGAACCCGGAAGTGCTGGGGCAGCCGGACAGGCTTCCCCCATTCAGCTGCTGCTGAAACTGATCAGCAGCTGAATCGGGGAAGCTGGAAGCACAGCAGCTGGGGTGCTGCCGGGTTGGTCTCATAGCGCTGCCCCTCGGGGCTGCGGGACCAACCCGGCAGCACCCCAGCTGCTCTTGGGGACGCCTGGGGCAGAGCAGCTGGAGTGCTGCCTGGTTGGTCCCGCAGCCGCTGGGGCAGCATTACGGGACGAACCAGGCAGTACCCCAGCTGCTCTGTCCCAGGCGTCCCCAAGAGCAGCTGGAGTGCTGCTGGGTTGGTGCCGTAGCGCCACCCCTTGCCACTGCGGGACCAACCCGGCAGCACCCCAGCTGCTCTAGTGCAGGCATCCCCGATTCAGCTGCTGCTGAAACTAACCAGCAGCGGCTGAATCAGGGACGCCTGGGGCAGAGCCGGACTATCTTAAGGGGGGGCTATGAGGGGTCTGGGGTGGCATCCCCTCCCACCCCACTCCAGACCCCTCATGGCCCCCCCTTCTGATAGTCCAGCACCCCCTGGGTCCTAAAGGTGCCGGATTATCGGAAGTTTACTGTAGTTGAGTATTTGCTTTCATAGCTATTAAAACCATGCCAGTACTTATTAAACACAGGTTAGGAAGCCAGAAATCTCTGAAATTCTAATCCCAACCCTGTCCATGAATTGTGATCTCTGCTGCCTTAGTTTCTCTGTCTATAAAATGGGGTTAACTACCATAGTGAAACACGCAAAGTTAGGCAATGAAGTACTGTTAAAAATTATAATAGCTACATTTACAAAAAATATTTTAACCTTTTTTGGCAATTGAATATCAGGTTTATAGAATACTGTCTTTGAATAAGAGTGTTTTTGATAATTGTCAAACACACTCTTGGTGTTATGTAAATGGTTTTTCTAATAGTAATTGAAAATTATACTTGCTAGTGGTTTGTTGCATTAGTTGTCAGCAAATAGAAGCAGCACTTAAAAAAAAAAAAAGACCTTGTATGTAAAAAATACCCAGTGTGGTGATTCCCTCCTTCTTTATTGTGGTCAATATGAAATTTTCAGAGAGGTAGCCGAGTTAGTCTGTAACAGGAAAATCTTAAAGACAACAAATAGTCTACTCTAGTGGCACCTTAAAGACTAACAAAACATGTAGATGGTATCATGAGCTTTTGTGGACACAACCCACTTCTTTCAGATAAACTCATGATACCATCTACATGTTTTGTTAGTCTTTAAGGTGCTGCTATTATTTTTTTAAATATGAAATTTATTAGTAAAAGGTTAACAGTGTGAATTGATTTTGTTGTTGTCCTTTCCTTTGTAGCATGAAAGCTGAATGACATAGCTGATGAAAGATGATTCATGGGATCTACGTGTTTATGATTAAAACAAGTGGATGTCATTAACCATATTTTTAGGACAAACTTGGTTAGTGGGTTTCAGTTCTTAACAGTTCAATACAGAGAAACAGTTAATTGGAGTGGTTCTGGAGGACATGATCAGGTGCAAGTGCTAAAATGGTAATGTCTATGACAAGCTACCATTACCTAGCTTTTCTTGCCATTTCTATTAAGTAGGGATGTTAAGGATGTGGATGCATTGGAGAGGGTCCAGTGGAGGGCAGCCAAATTGGTTAGGGGCTGGAGCACGTGACCTTTGAGGAGAGGCTGAGGGATTTGGTCTTGTTTAGTCTGCAGAACAGAAGAGTGAGGGGGAATTTGATATCAGCCTTCAACTACCTGAAGAGGGGTTCCAAAGAGGAGAGGCTGTTCTTAACGAGAAGTAATGGTCTCAAGTTGCAGGGGGAGATCTAGGTTGGATATTAGGAAAAACTGTTTTACATGGAGAAGTGGTGAAGCACTGGAATGGTTATCTAGGGAGGTGGTAGACTCTCTGTCCCTAGAGGTTTTTAATTCCTGGCTTGACAAAGCCCTGGCTGGGATGATTTAGTTTGGGTCACTTGGTCCTCCTTTGTGTAGAGGGTTGGACTCAATGACACCCTGAGGTTTCTGCCAGCCCTCTGATTCTGTGATTCTAATTATCATTTGAAATGTTAACTGGTTAAGCACTAGGTTTAACTGGTTAACCATGGGGCAGGTCTCTCTTCTGTACACACACACACACACACACCCCCCATTCCCCATAGCTCAGTGGCACCATGGGGGAGGGGGGAACTGATCAGGCAGGGATGGGCCTTCTCTGGGTAGGGGGTTGGTTGGGCCTGGCTGCTAGCTAACTGGTTACCTATAATCATCACCCAATAAGGGTGATGCTTAGCGCATGACGATTAACCCTTTATATCCCTACTGTTAAGCAGAAAGAGAAATATCCAACTCTTCAGAGTAGTGTATTTTGACAGCTTCAGAGGTTGATTTAACCCTGAATGTTAATTAAACCTTCACTTTTGAAGCTTTTGCAATATCTGTTGCTTTTTGGTGGTAAATTACATAGTGTTCCAGGTGACACTCTTCCTGCTTTCAAATTAAATGTCTCAAGTATCCTTGTTACGTGAATTTCTTAAGCAATATTGCAAGGTTGTTAATAGAGCATAATGGTTCTTAAAACTAGGATGCAGTATAATTTTGCTTTGGTGTAAGCACAGAACTTATTTCTCCATACACACACCCTTCATTAAGCGTATGCAGGCTTATTTGCAGACTAGTAGAACTAAAAACTGAAGATTTGGATGGGGAGTGAAGTAGCATATACTGCTCTGCTAGTAACCCTAACTTTGACCTGGAGTTTGTGCTGAAAGCTGCTTTTATTGGAGATTTGAACTGGTTCACAAAGTGCAAAGCTTGGCATAACTCTGGTGGATACTTCTCAGAAATGGGAACTTTATTGACATCAGTCATACCTGTATACCTAAGTGAAGCTGCAATTAACTGCTTGACTTGGAGCATTTGAAAAAGTGTACAAGTATTAATTAATTTTCTTGGGTCAAACCTCCACCATTCTTCTAGACAAAGCTATTTCAGCCTTCATACTCCATTTAATATAAAAGTCAGATGACATAGTTTGTCTTAATTTCTCTCTTGGTTCATTTATTTGGAATTAGTGTCCAAAAGGTGACTTTGTCAAACTCAGGTGGTCTCAACTGCTACTGGAATCAGCATTGGGCTGATACTTAACCTTTCTGAAATTAAGGTTTTGATGCACAGCTCCAGTTGGCAGGAACTGGGATCAAATCTCCAATATGCAAAGAAATTTTTTTAAAAGTATCCTTATGTTTTCCTTGTATTTATTTCCTGACTTAATCTTCCCTACTATAAAAGCTGGGGTTTTTTTTTGGAGTTATGGGTGTGGTACCCAGATTGTTAGTGTCCTTTTGGGTTTTTGTTTTGTTTCCTTGGGGGCCTGTTGAAATTTCAAGAAGCAGGTGCAGTCTAGCAGGATCTTTCTAGTCCAAGAATGTTGGAAAATGTATAGAATTGTCATTTATGATGGGCTGCTGCTTTACTGTCAGAACAAGTGTAATTGACACGTTTATCTCCCTGGCCTTGAGTCTCAGTGCAGGCTCCTTACATTCTTTTCACTTGGCGTTTTGCAGCATTAGCCCTTCTCCTTCATTAAATTAATTTAAATGTGGATGTTCTGCTGCTGAATTAATCTTCTCCTGCAAATAACTTGGAAATTTCAACTTGGAAATTCGTGTATTACTGCTGTTACTGAGCATAATATATCAGTTGTATATTTTCCTCAGAGAACTCTTTTCCTTTGCTTTGGTCCATATTTTGTCCCTGCATATGGCTCTCAATCTTACTTTCTATAATCCTGTTGTCCTGCCCCATTATGTGCTTCACAATAATTTCAGTGGTTGGTTAACTTGACCCCATTATTGGCAGTTCCTGCGACTGTTGTTTTCTCAGTTGCCTTTTATTTGTCCCATGTGCATCATCAGTTCTGTTTGGTTAATGCCATCTGATACTCATTCTTAATCTGCTTTTTCACTTTGATCTGTCCAAGAATCATAGCCATTCAGATTTACCAGCTGTGCATTTGGACTTCACAGGCTCATTTTTACACCACTAATACATATATTCTTTTGGCAGTTTAAAAAGGAGAAATTGTGTTTGCCCTTTATTTACCAGGTCTGCCTGTTTCTTGTGTTTGCTAGTGAGTTTGATAAGGATTAAATTTATAGTCAGTCCTTTTATAAAATCTAATTTATACACCAAATCTGTCTTCCAAATTAGGATTAAATCAAAAGAATTTCTCAAAATAAAGAATTCCCAAGTAGCCAGTTGCCATTTTACCTGTGCTGTGTGTTGGTTGTTAGCTAGCTTAAATATAAACAGTCTTCAGATGGTCATTCGAGAAGCAGACCGCATTTTCACATATAAAATATTAGGAAAGATCCTAATTTAAGTGTATTGTTACTCTTGCCTGTCATCTTTCAAGTAGCAGGTGTACTTGTTTGATTAGCTTTTTGAAGAAGCTAATCATATTTTACATAAAAATCCCCAATGTGTGTGTTCACCTGATTGATTAAACTTGAATTCCAAAAAGTAACCCTTGAAAATTAATGCGTTTACTTAATATGGAGAGTTTCCTCTTCATCTTCCATCTCTTATTGATGTTTGTCACCTGGAGCATCAGGGAGAGCATAGACCCCAAGAGTGGGCAATAAAACAGCAGCGGTTCACCAGTGTTATCTGCACCTCCACAGGTATGGGCAATTGTAGCTCCCATTGGCTGGGAATGGCGATTCATGGCCAACGGGAGCTCTGATCCCCTGTACCCATGGAAGTGTAGGTAAATATGGTGGTGTGGGGGCCTGCCAGGGGCTAACCTTGGCAGACCGGATCTGGCCCTGGTATAGATTGTTTAGCTTTGTCTACCAGGGGTGAATATGAAAAGCAATGTATTAGCTACAGGTGGAGGACAGAGGAATCTCAGACCTGGATCTGAGTCATGTGAGTACCTTTTTCAGAGTTTGTATTGGCAACAACTGTTTATATTAATCATGTGGTGATAGTACAGGGGGAAAAATCCTTTATCATCGTAACAGAGTAATATTATAAATGTATATATTATAAATATTATATTGTATTGGGGGGAAAAAAGCAATGCTTATGAATATATCTGAGTTGCTTTAACTGAGCTCCACAGCTCCTATTTTTTCTTTAGCAAAAACAAATTTTCAATTTGGTGATCCCTGCAAAAAGTATATTAATTGGATTTATGTGGAGGTTTTATTTTAAAGCAATACTGAATCAATTTGTTTGATAATCTGTAACCATAGCCTCTGATTTATGATTCTTATTAGTACTACACACAGAGCTGTATTGGTTCAAGAAGTAGGGATGTTAAATATCGGTTATTTGAATAGTCGATTAACCTCATGAATTCTTATTGATTACTTGACTATTTTATAGTCCCTGTGGGAGGAGAGGGGGAGGCCAGCAGCCATTTTGCTCCGGCCCCACTCCTGAGGAGCCCCCCTGCCACTCTGCGCTGCTCAGAGTGGGGTGCCAGGTGGGAGCTGGTCCGCAAGGGTAGCTCCCATTGAGGACCGGCTTCCTGTTGCCCTGCACTGCTGCCTTTGTGTGATACAGAGGCAGCAGCGTGGGGTGGCAGCAGCCCCTCTCCAGGGTGGGGTCTGAGCTTCCAGCCCTGGCATAAGTTGGAACTGATCCAGGTTGCCTGCCTGCCTGGCTCCTAATACACTTGAAATGCTGCAGAGCTGCAGCGGGGGTAGATCCCGGACCTGGCACAAGCCAGGACTGAGCTGGGCTGCTGGCCAGCCTGCTAAAAAATGTACCGGGGTGCGGGGGATGTGTGTGAAAATGTGTGTAGTCTATTCATTAACCGATGAACTTTTGCTTATCAGTTAATCGACAACACTGTTACATCCCTATCAAGAAGTATAGCCTGTGTGTTCCGAAGGACAGCTGTTGGGTTGGTGTTAGGCACTTAAAACCTACATGCATGTTGATTAGTTTTAGTGGCCTTAATAGATTAAAAAATTCCAGACACCATGAAAGGGGAAGAATCCTGTGTAGTAACCTTGAGAGTTGTCTGTTACAGTAGTGGTTCTCAAACTTGAGTAACCTTAGGACCCCCGTTTGATTTAAAATTATTCATGGATCCTCAAGTCAGCTTCTAATTTTCCCCGAAAGTGCTCAACCCCTGCTTGCCCTCAGGCCTCACCCCCATGAAAACCTATATCATCCTGCCCTTGCTGTACCCCTCCTCTTCCCTGTAGCTGCTCCCCCCCCCCTTTCTAGCACCTCTTGCACACCACTGCACAGCTGTTCCCTGACACAGGAGGCACTGGGAGGGAAGGGGAGCAATTGATCAGCCCCAGACATGGCTGGAGTACCCTCGCCCATGAATCCCATTTTGAGAACCACTACTCTAAACTGTGGATTTAACTTTACTAGTACAGCTTCACTGAAAAGGACTTGGGCTGTATTTATTTAAAATATCTGTAATCTGTTTTGTATTCTTGACCAAACATGAACTGTGTTCTTGGTAACCACTCATTTTAGACACTTTTGGAAAGACACCTAAATTCTTGCTAACATTCCACATTTTCAGTACAAACTCTGTACCACCATCAAAATAAAAGTATTTTAACTAGGGCTGTCAATTGACATGCATTAGCGCTTGCGATTAATGCAGTCCAGGATTAATGTGTTAAATTTTTTAACGCGTTAATGGCAGGCATTAATGCTGCCCTGCCCCTTTGAAGTGCCACTTCAGCGCTTCAAAGAGGGCAGCGCAACACGGAGCCCGGGATCAGCTGGGGAGTCCCCAGCTGAACCCGGGCTCCATAGCTGCCCCTCTGAAACACCGCCTTGGGGTTTCAAAGCAGCAGTGCTGCACAGCTGTGCAGTGCTGCCACTTTGAAGTACCTCCCCCCTTTGCTTCCTCTGATAGAGGCAGCAAAAGTGTGTGGGAGGGAATCAACTAGTCCACTAATCGACTACTTGAAAAGCATTTGTTTATCAGATAGTCGACTAGTCTTTAACTTCTCTACCAGGGATCAACTGGAGCGTCCAGCTGATCCCCGGCTCCGCATTGTGCTGCCCTTTGGAGGCACCGGGGCGGTGTTTCCAAAGGGGAAGCACAACGCAGAGCCGGGGATCAGCTAAAGCAAAATGCAGGACAATGTAGCACTTTAAAGACTAACAAGATGGTTTATTAGGTAATGAGCTTTCGTGGGCCAGACCCACTTCCTCAGATTCCTGGGGATCACCTAGGCACTCCAGTTGATTCTGGGCTCCAATTTGCCCTGCCTCTTGGAAATGCTGCCCCGGCGCTTCAAAGGACAGCGCTGTATGGAGCCCGGGGTCAGCTGGGGACTCTAGCTGATCCTGGGCTCCATGCAGCGCTGCCCCGTTGAAATGCTGCCACGGCGTTTCAAAGGGGAGGTGCATGCGATTAATTGCGATTCAATTTTTTAACTACTTGATAGCCCTAATTTTAACTCATCTTTAACTTAGGACTGGGAAAAGGTCTGAAAGCCATTTCTTTGCTAATGTGTGTCCTTTTCCTCTTTTTCATTTGGCAAGCCTTTTTGCTTCTGATGGAGCTGAAATCAACCAAATTGGTTTTGGCCTCAGTACAGTGCAGCTATGAAAGTAGTTTTCATTAACAGTTGATTCAGAGCCAGTAGAGGGAGCACAGGAGCAAAAACATTTCCTTAAGCACTTTCCATAAATCTTTTTAGTAATATCAAAAGTCATGTCTTAAGAAAACACAACAAACGAAATCCAGGTACTTAGGTCTTGTCTGCATATGGAGTTGTTCCTGATATAACTTTCAAAGTGGTCTGTATTAATCAGAAACAAGGCACTTGCTCTGAAATAAGTGTTTGGACATGAAGTTAATCTGCAACATGTGCCAAGTAGCCATTAGACTCCAAAGAACTATTCTTCTAGATTAGAACCATTTCAAAATTAGGTTAAATTTATATCTAAATTACTTGAATGTCCTTTTTTTAAAATCCTGATTAGTTTGTGCCAATTTCCAGCTTTATTTATATTTGGCTTGATAAATGTGGATAGAATATTTTTGAGTGATTTACTCTGGATAGCTGGAAGTGTGAAATACACTATTTATCTCGGTCAGGATTTCAGTTCTGTATTTAGGTGGGCCACCCCCTGGGAGTCCTGCCCAGCATGCAGATTACGGACCCATTTTTGTAACCATTTGATCTGCAGGCAAACGTGTTTTGTTCAGTATTTGATTAATCTAAAGCTTGCTGGGTTGACAATATACACTGTGAACTTTTGAAATACATAATTACATGACACAGAACAAGTCCTTCAGTGCTGTTTAGGGATGTTAAATAGCTGTTTAGGGATGTTAAGTAGTCAATAAGGGGGTTCACTGTGGCTCTGCTTTTTAAATGTAGTAAGCCATTAGGTACGTATTTTAGAACCTCTTATTCCAACTTACTCCTGGGTCATCTCCTCAAATGTGGTTAAAGGTCTAGATAAGAACATAAGAATGGCCACAGTGGGTCAGACCAAAGGTCCATCTAGCCCAGTATCTGGTTGTCCAACAGTGTCCAATGCCAGGTGCCCCAGAGGGAATTAACAGAACAGGGAATCATCAAGTGATCCACCCTCTCTCGCCCATTCCCAGTTTCTGAAAGAGGCTACAGATGCCATTGATGGACCTATTCTCCATGAATTTATCTAGCTTAGGGGTTGGCAACCTTTTGGCACACATGCCACTGGTGGCATGCGAGCTGATTTCCTGTGGCACATGGGGCAGGTGCTCAGCTCCGCCCCTCTCCCCTGCACAGCTGGGAGCTCGTGCTGGGGCTCCAGCCTCAGCCTCACAGCTGCAGTCTGGGGGCGGGGTTCGGGTTGGAGAGGTGCATGCTGTCCCTAGGGCTGCTCCTGCTCAGCTTGGGCGTTGGCTCCTGGGAGCTAAGAGGTTAACCCTTCCCTCCTCCCTTTCCTTCTTGCTTCAAGAGGGGTTGGGGCTGGGCCTGTTCTGCAGAGCCGGACCTGGGTGACCGGCACACATGGTGAGCCGGGCTGCTCCCTGTGGGCTATGTGCAGAGTTGGGGAGCCCCTTCCCCAGTGCCCCTGTGTGTGACCGGCCTGGCTGGAGCCTGCCTTGGGCAGCCTCTGGCTTTGCCTGCCTGAGCTTTGGAGCCACAGCCTGCAGGGCTGGTCCAGGCAGGGAAGAGAGACTGCTTCTTCTCGCCCCAGTGCTGCTGCCTTGCCAGTGAGTACTGTGGGGATAGAAAGGGGTGGGTGAAGGAGGATGCAGGGGCAGAATGGGAGGGGACATGGGGTGATGTAGGGGATCAGGATGGGAGGGGGCAGGGGTTGTGCTGAGGCGCAGGGGATCAGGCTGGGGGGAGTCATGGGCCTGAGGGGAGCAAGGCTGGAGCAGAGGAAAGATGTGAGAGGGGGATACAATTTTACTTTGCAGAAGCTGCACTTTCCTTTACTCCCCACTTCTTTGCCTCCCTCCCCAACTAGCTATTTGGCTGCATTCTCATCCTATCACCTCTTTCTGTGTTACTGCCCTAATCCTGTCCTGCCCCAAACTCCCTCTCGTGCCCCCACTCCACACCCTATCCTGCTGCCAGACTCCCTTCCAGACCCTGCCTGCCTCACTCCATCATGTAGCCCTGTCCCACACATTGAACCCCTCATGTTTGTTTCTACCCCAAAGCCTAAGGGGGTTCACAAAATCCACTAACTCTGGAATCCGAGAAAAGTAAATCTGGCCTGTGGGAAGTCCTGAACCTAAGTCCTTCCTGTCCCTTCCCCTCACCCCCTGGACTGCCAGAAGAGTGAAGTTGGAGGCCACATCAGTGAGGGTTGGGGGGGTTTGGAGGATTTTTTTTTTTTTTGCTTCTCACGTGTGTGGTTCCCAACTGATTTTTTTTCCTGTGGATTAGTGACCCTCAACCCCAAAAAAGTTCCCCACCCCTGCCATAAATAAAACACTGAAACCTTTTGTGTTGGACATATTTTACTTTATTTGAAATGAAGTTTTATAAACTAACATGGGAGTGTTAAAATGCTTAACCTTTTAAATAATTTAAATGGAACCATTCTCAGCTGCAGCACTAGCAAAATGTCTTGGGCATAATTATGTAATTAACAGTGAGCTTCTGTTAGCAACTGGTAGTCCATGGAAAGGTATGCATTGACCCAGGTGGTCCATCAGGTGCACAGTGGAGAGTCCCCCCTCACCGCCTCTCAGGAAAGTAGCACAGCTCATGGTGGGAGGGTTGAATCTTGTCACACCACTTCGCAAAGGTTGCTGACCCCGATCTAGCTCTTCTTTGAATCCTGTATATAGTCTTGGCCTTCACTACATCCCATGGCAAGAAGTTCACTGGTTGACTATGCATTGTGTAAAGTAGTAAATAATTTGTTTTAAACCTGCTACCAAGCTGTCTTGTAGCCATTTTTTTTACAATAAAATGTTTGACTTGAAAATACAAGATATTTATATACTTTACATGATTGTATCTCTTGGTCTGATTTCAAATCAGGACTCACCAACAGCCATCCAAATAGAGTAATCTCAGTTCTTATCTGCAAAAAAGACACATTAATAATCAAGAAATTATTTTTAGGAAGGAGCAAGAACACAATTATGAGTAGTTATATTTGGGCTCCAGTCCCATTTGAGATTTACCTAGTATTTGGGTGGTCTATCAACTGAATTGATCACATTTTAATTGTGGTGAATAGCGAGATAAATTAAGGAAAGCTAATGCACCTCACTTTTTATGGTATGCAGAACTTTCAGACTCACTCTGTTTTTTATGGTTCTGTACAAACTTTAATAGCACAACCAGCCATGTTTTTAACATCTTGTGAGGAATGCACTGAACCAAAAGTAGTAACTTTCAGAAGACACTCCACCTTAACCAAAGGTAGTCTACCGAAGTCAGTTTACTAAGTCTCATTATTTTACTCCATAGTGGAGGATAATTTGTCTTAATTTTGTTTCTCCATCATGTGTATTTTTAAATGTCAGATTCCTTTTCCCATTTGAAAATAGTATGACAGTAGCTGACAATAGTATGTTTTGTCTTTTTTGAGTATAAATTCATAACATTTCAGATTTATCTTCATTTATTTTGAAACTCGATACCTGCCCAAATTTCAAAGTCAGTTCTGTAATTTTTATTCAAGGCTTCTGAACCCTGAAAATATAGACCGTATCAACATACAGCGCTCCTTTGTTTTCTGAGCCACCAGGCGAGTGAGTTGGTGCCCTTTACCAGCAGGCAGTTTCTCACATTACTACAAATGGTTCTATTGCTAAAGCAAGTGGGGACATAATTAGCAATCACATCTTGTACCCAGAGTAGAGATGTTAAATATCAAGTAATTGACTAATCGAATAGTCAATGCATTTTGCATCGACTATTTGATTAGTGGATAGGGCTCCACCCTAGGGCTGTTGCTACACTTCAAAGGCGAAAGCGCCGCACAGAGTCTGGGGTTAGTGGGGGAGTCCATGCGGCATTGCCACTTTGAAACACCTTGTGCAGCCTGGGGACACTCCCACCTGTGCCCTCCCCCTTGCTGCTTCTTTCTGATAGAGGCAACAAAGGGGAGGAGCAACTAGTTGACTAGCCTGTCGACTGTCTGATAAGTATTTGCTTATCGGATAGTCGACTAGTCGTTCACATTCCTAACCCAGAGATAAATTAAAAGGAGGGGATCACTAATTATAGCAAACTCACAGATGAGTACAAATGGTTGATATGTTCCTATAAAACTTATTTCCAAAATCAAATCCTACCAAATCTACGTGTTGTACTCATGTTGAAATCACTCGAAGGATTTCTCAGCATTGAAAGGAAGCAGTATTGCGAGAGATTACTAGAATTAGCATTTTATATCAATTCAGAGTTCTAATGTTACCAGATAAAGGCCAGCAAGCAAAAAACTCAGATTTTCCAGGGAGAGCATATTTGAACAAGATGACTTCCAATCTGCTTGCTAAGTTCCTGGCATAAATTTTAGCATCCACATAAATTAAAAATAGATCTGTGTTGCACAGTTGGTAAGAGCTCTCCCTAAGAAGGAAGTGACCACGATTTTTGTCTTTTTCTAGGAATTTGGAATCTTGTTTCTCTCTGCAATATATACCATTAAACAATTCAATTAAAACAGTGTGGCATTTGATTTAGAGCTCTGTAATGCTCCCCAGAAAGCTACTCAGGACCTGATGTTTTATTGAATTTTAAATCTCAATTACAACGTCAACTTCCTCTGCAATAATTTGCCTATCGAAACTTGCCCCATCATCCTATGAGAGCTGAAATAGTTTCACAGTTCTCAGATATTTTAATTTCAGGCTTTGGATGTTCTGAAGCATACCAATACTAGGAAAAGTTAGAAAACCTTTCTTAGATCTGTGTGATGCTTTTTTCTAATCTGATGCCTGGATAATTATTCATTTTCTGGCTAAAAGCATATAATCTTTGTTGTCCTTTCCACAATAAACTCTCTCAGATCTATAGTGGATAGCTGTCCCTGGCTCCACCCCTGCCCTCCCAATGGATTTATAGTTACAACTGTCCTGGTCCCCATCTCTCGGCCCTTGCTTCCCCCAGGTCATTATACAGTATAATTGTCCCTGTGAGCAGGGCCCTACCTTTCTGTCTTAGGAGAAACAAGTCTCATTCCAGGCACATTCCATTGTTCTGGCACAACCAAACTAGGGATGTGAAAACTGCCCAGAATAGTTTTATTAGATTAGCTGTCAGCCACAGGTGTGAGGGCTGCTTCGGCCCCATTGCTTGTTGCAACCAGGATCCTACTAGCTGGGCCACCATGGCCAGTAAATATGCTTCTAAGGTATATGCCTACCAGTTAGCAGGTTAACCTTTAACATCCCTAAACCAAACCCTTACCTTGCTTTAAGGTATGATGAGAGGAAGCTGCATACCAAATTTGGTGGTAGCTCTTACTGTTTAAGTGGAACAGACAGACTTTCAAATATATAGTAGATTGTCATCACTGAATTCACTTATTCTTAAAATTTTCTGTCATATATGACTCTTCTCCAATTTACATAAATGTTGAAATGTTTGTGATCATTCTAAACTCAAACTTTCTTCAGTATGGGAGATCTGGCTCTCCTGCTATTTTGTTATTGATATAAATCACAACATTAATGTTATACCTATTAAGTATATTTTACCCATAGAGTGTTAAATATCCTGTCAACTAAAGTTTTGATCTTTAAGATCACTGTTTAGAAAAAGGATTACTCTTGATTTGCCTAAATTCTAGCCAATGATGCCATTTGCTACTCTTCCAGCCAATGATGTCTTCCCTTCCGTATTATAGTCTGTATTAATCAGGTATTGGATCAGGCGTCTTTGAGAAGAATGATTATGTTCTGGCAACTGAAATGAAATGTGTGTGCGCACATGTGCACACTGTCATATAAAAGGAAATTTGTTACTTAAATAAAAACACCTTCTGGGAGCATGGAGAGATGCTGCTTTTCATTATGGTATCATTAGAGTGAACATTAAAAGCTGGTTTGAACTAGCAGTGAGCATGTAATTACAGAGCAGCTGCAGCACAACCCATCCCACTATTGCCTTAGTCTGGCAGCTATGTGTGTAAACTCAAATTACCACATCTCTTCCACTAAAACGGGATTAGTCATTCTCCTGGGAGAGGGGGTCTAATGATCTTAAGAGGATGGTCTTCATGAAGAGGCAGACCTGTGCATCACCTTGTTCGGCAGAATTGCTGGCAGCAATGAGTTAAGACAGTGAGCGCTTCCTGGTCTAGCACTGTTGTCACTGTATTATCCCATTTCTTTAGTCTTATCTAAAGAATTGGAGATACTGACAAAGGCCTGAAGGGCCATAAACCCCTACTTTGCCTGCTGTTTTCTTCTCCATGCCTGCCGTGGACAGACATGGACACAGGTGCTATTGAAATAAACTATAGTGACCAACTTGTAAGGCATCTACATAAATTGTCAAGTAAATACTTTTAGATCCGAAACTCTGCAATAGATGTGAAACAGTCTCATTCCCTGCACTTCTAATTTTCTAGGAACAACCAAACCTTGACCTTGGTTTAAGCTGGGGTAAGAGGAAACTACTTGCCAAATTTGGTGGTCCTAGCTCTTGCCCTTTAGGAGGAGTTATTGAACAAACGGACTCAGACACACTCGAAAATATAGAGAGAGATAAGTAGATTAAGTGTCGGCTTGCCTCACGTTCTACAAGCTAACAGGATCTCTATTTTTGTCAGGCATATGCTAGATTAGAACAATGGGTTCTCATGAACCGTTTTCTCTTGTGTATGTGGTTAAGAAAAAAGCGAGAGACTGTTGGGGTAGCAAAAGCTAACATAGATCTCTGGAATGTTGTGTCTTGCAATAGAGCTATATTCAAATTCATGTTAATTCTAACTAAATCAGAAGCAAACTCCTCCTACTTCTAAACATTTTAAAGCCAGTCTCGACTGGCACAACTGACCTGTCAATGAAGTTTTTGAAATGTATTAGCGATGGGAGTTAGGGACCGTACAAATCCGTGACTGACAATCATGGAAACAGTGACAGGCTGCTAATGAATGACCTGCTTCTGCTACTCCCCTGGGCTCTAGTCTGCTGGGGGCATTGCCCCCAGCCTGTTGCTCCTCCCCTCCCTCACTTGACTGCAGTTGCTCTGGGGGGACTTTGCTAATAGCTTTTTTAAATTAATTTCTGGCACTATTTGGGCACGTTGAAGGTGGTATCTTGTGTCATGAAAATCAAATAGTTTGAGGACACTGCAATAGGTCAGTGATTATATAGAGGGCACTGCTTCATTGCCCAGCGAACTTTGGCCCTACGTTTAGTTTTTTTATTTATAAAAACTTTCCAAACTCTTAAAAATAAATGATTAGTTTGGGTTTAAAATCCAAACATGAGAGCAGAGATAAGAAAAGTGACTCATCCTATTACAGGTTGTACCTCCTGTAACTGGGACTCCTTGGTCCAGCAACATCCGTGGACCACAGAGCTCAGGAAGAGGGAGGTCTGGCAGCGGGGCAGGAGCACTGTAAGGGGCACCAGCGACTCTTTCCAGCCAGGAGTCCAGAGTGTGTGGGGAGGGGGATGGATGGATGGATGGATGGCATGGTGGGGAGTTCTAGCCCCAGATGAACTCCTTTGGCCCCAGTGGGGGGAGCTCTAGCTTGGCCACGACTGTGGACCTCCAGCCCCAGTCAGGGAGTTCTAGCCTCATCCCCAGCCATGGAGCTCCGGCTGCATTCTGGCTCCAATCGTCAGGGAACTCCAGCCTCAGCAGCAGCCAGGGAGCTCCAACCCCAGCCGCGGAGCCAGGCGGCTGCGGAGCTCTGCCCTGGCAGCAGCGGGGCCAGGGAGAGCCCAAGGGGGCTGAGGCAGTGACAGGGGCAGGCTGGAGGTCTAGCCTGGTGGTAGCACGGTCACAAGGAGAGGGACCTTTTTTGGTCTGGTAAATCCCCTTGTTCAGGACCAGTCAGGTCCTGAGGGTGCCAGGCCAGCGAGGTCCAACCAGCACTCTGTTTTACTGTTCAGACCGAGTGAAGTGAGAAAAATCAGCATGGGTGGTAGTAAACTGGTCTTTACATGCTTTCAGTGTCAATAATTTGTGACCGCATAAGTAACCATTTGTCACTTAACAATTATTTTTAAGCAGCTGTGAAATCGGAATACTTTAGGTTGACATGCACAGCTTATTACACCCTTCACTTGGCCATAAATGCAAGCAGTTCAAGGTAAAGAAATTGCTTAAGGGCTTGCTTAGCTTCATGATCCAGTCTTCTCCTTTGCTTTTAGCAGTCAACATCTCCTGGCTCAAGTTTTAATTTTTCTTTTCTCTCCTACACTGCTATCCCAAAGGGGCTGCCATTGGTTGAGTCCTGTGGTTGGAGAATTACAATCTATTCTTGATTACCAGTCTCGGTCACATCTGATGAAGTGGTTTATACCCACAGAGGTTTATTCCCAAATAAATCTGTTAATCTTTAAGGTGCCACAGGACTTCCCATTATTCTTGACTACAGTAACAGATTACCACAACAAATAAATTCAGTTCCATATAATCTCCAGATCAGTGGTTCTCAAACTTTTTGGTCTGTGGCTCAACCCAAGATGGTGCAGAAGGGGGATGAGTGTGGTGGGTCTGGGTGGAAGGGAGAGTGCAAGAGTGGGCTGAGGGAGGGTGTTGGCAGGAGGGGGTTGAATGAGGGGAATGGGGGTGTGGTGTCGGCATGAGGGGTACTGGGGCACTTCCCTGGCTCTGTGCCTCCCTTTCTCCTATGCACCATCCCCTGCTGCTCCCATTGGCCAGAAAGTCTCCAGGCAAGTGACTTCCTGTGTTGCCATTCCCCTGGGTGGGGGTGGGGTGGAGTGGGGGAAGTGGGGGGGGGGGGAGAGAGAGGAGTGTCATACGGAGCTTCTTCCTTGCCCTGCAAGCTGGATCCAGCCTGCAAGGCTCCTCTCCCCTGCAGTGAGAAGCAGACGCTGGCGCTCCAGCCTGGCAGAGGGGCCATGGGGCTGGAGCACCAGCACTGCAGTGGGAGTCAAACCCTGAGCCCATGGCCTACCTGCAAGACATGTCCAGGGACCACGCTTTGAGAACCACTGCTCTAGACCTATAGCTGGAGAAAACAGTTAAAATCAGAGAGACCTTTTGTCAGCCTTTACAGCTGTAACTTTTGGTAGCAGCCAATTTCATTTTAAGGCTTTTAGCTATTAATGAGCCTCTGTGGTCTGAAATCACCAGTTTTATGTTTTTCCCCCTCATCTATAAAACTTAAGCCTGGGGTCACAGGTCAAGAGCAGATGGAACATTGTGACTACATGTAGCGTATTGGATGAGATCCACATTAGAAATTGATCCCATAGTCACGATACTAGACTTTATAAAGTTCTGTGCTGTGCTTTTAATGTTGTGCATAGTTGAAGTAGATTTTAAATTGCCAGTAAGACACTCAAGCTGTTTCCCACCCTGGCTTTATTAAAGTTGCTCTTTCCCCTAAAAAGTCCTCTGCGGTTGGTGACCACTGGTGATGGCCTCCAGCATAAGGCTGGTTCCACTGATGACTTTGCTCATCTTGCTCTCTTAAAGTAGGTTTGTGCTGTTGTGACGCCTCATGACCATCACACTTAGCAAGGGTCTATTTGAATTTTTTTTTCGTGGAGTGGACGGAGCAAGCTCCTTTTCCGACCTCCTGCTCCAAAAATCCATTTAATATAAAGATCTCAGATAGAGATCATATCAGATATTAAACCGATAAGAACAGATTGACGTTTATTGAGAGAATGTTTGCGAACAAACAGTACAAGCAGCACGGTATACATTTTGATACTGGTGTAGTTAAGCGAATGAGTACATCCGGGAGCCGGTTTGGGTTTAGGGTAGGGGGTAGTCTTGCACATGGAAGCCTGGTTGTATGGCACGTGGCGAAGTGTTAGGCGTGGCCCGCGGATGGGGCCCGCTGGTGGAGCGCCCTCATCCTCTAGAATATCATTCAAGACCCTTCAGTGGGGGGAGCAGAGAATAAGTGGATTCTGCGGGATGGTGGGGCGGGGTGGGGGTATGGAGCATGGCTTATGGGGAGCCCGAAGAGAATAATGGGGAGTGTGTGGGGCCCCGGATGTAGTTGGGAAGTGGGGTGGTGAGGGGTTGTCTAGTGAATGGGTGGTTGGGTAGGGATGCTCATTCTGTAGCAGAGCCAGTGGTTTAGGTGGGTTGAGGACTGAGTTTGAGAGGGTGAGCGTCCCACCGCTAGTCTAGTTTTAGAACCACTGTTGCGGTGTTGTGGGGGTGAGTGGATGTGGGGACCCTTGGCCAGGAGGAGATCCAGGATTCTTGGGGTCTGTCTTGTGCCAGGGATTTTATGGGTGCGGGGGGGGGGGGAAGTGGTCGAGTGAGCCTAAGAACAGATTGACATAATATAAATAATGTTTAAAGACACTTGATCTTAGCCTTAGCAAGGGCAGGGGGCTGTCCACATGCCTTGGAAGTAGCTCCTTTCGTTCCTGTCACGTTGTGAGTTGTCTGTCAGGGCTAAAAGTAACCAAATGTTCTTCATTGACCAGCTGCCGGGGGAGGGGCTATTCACTTTTCTTGGCTGGAGGGCTCATAGCCACCAAAAACATCAGAGTGGAAAAGGTGGCAAGGGAAATCAAGGAGGATAGGGTCCTTGGAGCTTCATAAGCAAAAAGAGAAAGGGAGTTACCCCTTCACTCTCCTTCCTTTCACTGTGCTTCTCTGGCAAAACACAGGGTTGGCAAACTTCCTAGGAACTTCTCAGGGAATGAGAAGTGGATGACTAATGGGGGAGCTGTCCAGCTCGCCTCTTTGGCAGCCCCCTGCTCCATTGCTTGCTCTTCCATTTGTGTTCATTTGCCCATGCTGTAACAGCTTTGGGGGAAAGACTGCCTACACCTGGTGAACGGTCTGGAACAACTACACACCTGTCCTGTCTACCACAGTGTTAAAGAATCTTTAAACCCTGCAACAAAAGCTCTTTCAACTTAGGTTAGCAACAGCACGGACTTGGATCATTAGTTACTGTAGAATCTGGTTTGGGAGCCAGATTGGAGCAGTGTTGTTTAAGAGCCACGGTTGTGTGAATTCCTTGTTTCATTTACTAGTATTATCTAGTCATATGACTTATGTGTATATATTTAGTTTAGGGACATGTGGTTGCACATGTATAATTCTCACAGCCAAGCTGATCAAGTATTCGTTTATCAATTACGATTGGTTAACATAGGGAATAGGGATGTTAAATATCGGTTAATTGAATAGTCAATTAACTTCAGGAATTCTTATTGGTTAGTTGACTATTCTGTAGTTCCCAGGGCAGGGCTGGCATCCAGTGCGCTCTGGCCCCACTCCTGGGGAGCCCCCTGCCACCCCGTGCTGCTGACTCTGATAGAGGCGCAGCAGTGTGCAGCGGCAGGGAGCTCCCTGGGAGTGGTGCTGATGCAAGCCAGAACTGAGCTGGGCTGCCTGCCCACCTGGCTCCTAATACACTTTAAATGCAGAGTCGCAGCGGGGGTAGGTCCTGGACCCTGCACAAGCCGGGACTGAGCCAGGCTGCTATAAAATTTACTGGCAGTGGGTGGCAGAAATGCGTGTACTCTATAGCATTCACCAAAAGCTTTTGCTTATTGGTTAATTGACTACACCATACATCCCTAATAGGGAAAGCATCCTGATTGGTGATAACTTAAATTAGTGAATAATTAAATCAGTGTTTTAATATATGCTGCAAAGAGCCACAGGAGACTCATTAAAGAGCCACTTGTGGCTTGGGAGCCGCTGCCTGAGTGTCACTCCTGTAGATGTTCTCCATGGCCAGGGACTGAGTACTGCTTTTTGAGTTTGCTGAGCCAAAGGATATTTTTCAGGTGTGCGAGTTGAACTGCTGCATCTCATAGATAGAGGGATATGGGATGTAAAATTTTGATCAATTGGCTAATCGAATAGTCGATGCAATTTGCATCAGTTATTCGATTAGTTGACAAGGGTGCCTCCGCCTTTGAAGTGGAACAACAGTCCCAGGGCTGTTGCTGCACTTCAGAGGCGAAAGTGCTGCAGGGAGCACGGGGGCCGGTGGGGGACTCAAGCAGTTCCCTGCTGGCCCTGTGCTCCTGCAGCGTTTCAAAGCAGCAGCGCTGCATGGAGCCCCGGATCAGCAGGGGAGTCCCTAGCTGACCCCAGGCTCCACGTGGCATCCCCAGCTGGCCCCGGGCTGCATGTGGCATTTCAAAGCAACAGTGCCATGCGGAGCTGTCACTTTGAAGCACCCCCTTCTCTCTCCTCCTCCTCCCCCCCACTTGCTGCCTCTTTCTGATAGAGGCAACAAGGGGTGGGGAAGTGTCTAGTTGACTAGTGTGTCGACTATCGGATGAGCATTTGCTTATTGAATAATTGACTAGTTCAGTGGTCCCCAACCTTTCAAGGTTGCCTGGCGCCAGGGGGCGGGGCCGTTCGCCCGCTGGGCGCCAGGGCCGTTCGCCCGCCGGGCGCCAGGGGGCCCGCGGGCACCGTGTTGGGGACCACGGGACTAGTTGTTCACATCCTTAAGAGGGATAAAGAACAAGCAGGCCAGTAAGGGAGGTGGCTTGCTCACTTTCCAAACACAGGCAAACTTTTTGCTTCAATGATGGCAGTAAGTAAGCATTGGTTTTGTAGGGGGAAGAGATGTTGAACACTTGACCCTAAATATAGATGACCTTCGATCAGAGCCTGTTGTCTTATTTCGGGCCTCGCAGTTCAAAGGACTCTATCAAAATATTTAACATGGGGTTTATTGAAGCAGAACTTGGTATAGATCTGCTGTTCAAATCCATGTTTCTGAGGCTTTGCTGAGCAAATTATTTATATATAAACTTAATATGTTTCCCCCCCTCTTCTTGAAGCTGTGAAGTGGAATGCCATGGCCAGTTCCTCAGACAGTGAAGATGACAGTTTCATGGCCGTGGACCCAGAAGAAGCAGTGGTGGAAGCGACAATGGAGCAAGACGATGAGCTGCATACTGAGCTGGAAGTTGAGGAGACTAGGCATAACCGATCAATGTTGGAACTGCCAGAAGAAGTTTTGGAATATATCCTGTCCTTCCTCTCACCATACCAGGAACACAAAACCGCTGCTCTTGTCTGCAAACAGTGGTATCGTCTCATCAAAGGTACAGCCATGGGGAGATCTTTTATCCTTTCATTTGTAGAAAGATCTATCAGTTTTCCTGTGTAGAATTTTAAAAACAAAGCAAAAAAGACATCTCTGTTGGTTGCCCTTCCTTTCACACTTTAATCTGGATGCTACAGGGTCTGCAGAGGAATAAGTTGTTTGCTTCATTCTGGCAGGGCTAGCAGCACTTATCTGCTAAAAAAAATATGGGAGTGTTGTTTGCTTAGTGGTCTCACACCAAGCTGGCAGACACGCTGTGCCATACTTATAAAAAAGTCACGATAAAACTAGTCAGCTGATTGCTTCAGTAGTACTCGCAAGAAATGGTTATGCACTGTTGCCTGCCTTGTATCATATCCCTCCATCTCCATTCACTGTAGCCTCTTAGTCATTCCAGGGTTCCTCGTGTAATATGGCTGCACATATTACTGCATAATTGTGCTTCAGAATCTAAGCCTTCATATGAAAACAGAATTAAGTCTTTGGCTTTTGTGGTTTTGAAGATAAACTTCAGAATGTGAAGTACATGTGAACTGATGTAATATCTACCTTAGTTTTCAGACAACTTGGAACATAGCCCTATTGTATGAGCCACTTCTGTTTAAGAACAGAGATGTTTTAAACATCAGCTTTCTTTCACTGTTGCTCATTATAGCAAAAGCATACAGTAAAGGTGCTTTATTGTTCTTGGTTGTATAGGCAGATATCAGACAAGCTATAGGGAGACAGCTAGATCCTCTCAAGGTTTTCTGGGGTGATGAGGACTCCAAAGACAGAGGGTGGATGGCTAAAGATTAGGTTGTCACACACTTCCTGTGTGACCTTACAAGTCATGTAGTCTGAGTCTTAGCACCTCCCTTCTCTCTCCCCTCCCCCTGTAAAATGTGGATAATAGTATTGCCCTGGCTGGCAAAGGTGTTGAGAGGACAAATACATGAAAGATTAAGGCATTCGGATGCTACCGCAGTAGATGCCCTATAAGTGTCATGGATTAAGTAGATGCTCCCCCAAATTTAAATTCACCTCTGTCCTGCCCAGAATGAAGGAGAGAGGATGCTTCCCTTCCCCAACAGTAAATGCCTCAATCAGTGCCAAGAAACAAAGTGCTCCCATGTCCCAGACCACTTCCTCTATTCCCCATCACAAGATGCTGAGATACTAGAATAGGGGTGGGCAATAATTTTTGTGAGAGGCCGCTCCAAAATTTTGGAAAGTGGTCAAGGGCTGCACTTTTCTGTGGAGGAGATGCGGGGTCTAGGATGAAGGTTGGGTGCAGAAGGGAGTCCAAGGTAAGGGACTGGGGTGCAGGAGACAGTGTGAGGTCTGAGAGGCAGTTTGAGTGAAGGAGGGATTTGTGACCTAGGTCAGGGGATTGGGGTGTAGGGTCTGGGAGGGAGTTGTGACTTTGGGCAAGGGGATGCAGAGGGTTTGGATGATGACCTGGGGGAGGGAGTTGGGGTGCAGGAGGGGCAGGGGTGCCAGAGGCAGGCTGTGGCTGAGAGGCGCATACCTAAGTGTCTCCTGGCCAGCAGCCCTGCAGCACCCGTAAGGCAGGTGGGACTCCCAGCAGCCCCAGACTGCTAGAAACTGCAGGCTGCTCCTTCCACATGACTCTCAGCTGTGGGAGGTGGAAGAGTCTTTCCTTGCCTCCATCCCCCAGGCCAATCTCTCATCTTCTATTTGGCTGGTTGTTTCCTGCCAATAGGAGCTGAGGATTGGGCTGGGGGCGGGGATATCACGCGAAGACTCCCCCACTCTGCAGAGCAGAGAGCTGCATGGACTGTGCTTTAAAATGTGACAGCTGTGTGACTGAGGGTCCTGGAAGGATGGTTTGGGGGCTGAATCCGGAGGCTTGGTGGGCCCAACCTGTATTTTGCCCAGCCCTGTACTAGAATGATGGGGGCTAGAACAGGGGTGGGTGTAAATCCATTAGTTTAAAAAAAAAATTTGAATCCAGATTATTAAAATTTTATTTAATTAAATTTGAAATGTACCACCCAAGTTAAGATTAATCTTACTGTAACCAGATAAACTTAATTTAAGTTAAATAGCAGTACATATTTGCTGCACAGCTTTTTAAAATCCATGTACTGAACTGATGGAAGTCACTGACTAAGCAGCTGGAACCAGTGTTTGTCAAATAGTTTAAAACAGCTTTGACAAGAGTAGCCTCTTTTGCTGGTGCAAACTGAATATTTTCTTCCATTTGGTTTATTCAGAGAGGTCAGCCTCAATGAGCAATTAATACAAAGTGGAAATTAATTGGGAGCTGTGAAGATAGGAAATCTACATGTGAGGTTGAGGACATGGTGACCGGAAATTATCAGTTCAGTTCACTAACTACTGATAATACCATATTCCCTTGTTTAATTACATTAGTTTTAAATTCCAAACATGTTCTGATCAATGTGCTGGATATATAAGAAAAACAGCTAAGGGAATGCTTATAATTAAAAAACCTAAATGCTGTTTTTGTGCATCTTAATTTATATTTTCATCCGAATGGAGCCTGACACAAATAAAATAGCACCTTAGGGACTAACAAAAAATGTGTTAGCTTTCGTAGGCACAACCCACTTCAGATGAATGGAGTTTAAGGGGTCCAGTTTTAAAATAAATAGCACAGAGAAGTGAGGGAGGTGGGGAGAAGAGGAGGAAAAAGGAGAAAGATTGACAATTTTTCCCTTTTTTCTTTTTCCTCCTCTTCCCCCCAATCCCCTCTGTGCTATTTATTTGAAAATTGGACCCCTTAAATTCCATTCATCTGAAGAAGTGGGTTGTGCCCATAAAATCTACCTACATTTTTGTTGTTCTCTAAAGTGCTGCAAGACTATTTGTTGTGTTTTTAAGTTTTTCCCAGTTACAGAGTAACACAGCTACCCCAGAAACAAAAATGTTCAACTAGTAAATAAATGTAGTATTCACTTGAATTTCTAATTTGATTAATTTTCTAATACAATAAACTGAGTTTGAATAAATGTAAGCTACAAATTACTTTAATACTGTTTGTCTGCCTGTCTATCTGGTTAGTGCAAAGAAGCACCAAATTTAGTGCAAAGACTGTAGCTGAAAATCATCATGTTTTAATGATTACCAACCAATGAGAATCAGCCTTTCTTTGGGAAAATAACTAACAAGAACAAATGCAGAACAAGATTAAAATCAATGAATTAGATAAAGGTTTCCTGCTTGATGGTTTAAATTGCCTTGATTTAGCACCCTGAGGTGGAGAAACACATACAATTCCACAATGCAGTTATTTTCAAAACAAAAATATGCAGCATAGTAAGTTGAGGCAGTATAAAATAAATGGGAATGAATCTCAAACAATAAATACTGTACTGATGGTACTGGATTTGATTAGGGCTGAGTGCTCTCAGGGAGACAGATGCATGAATTATAAAAGGCAAAGTTGCTTTATAGGTAGCGTGACCACATTGCTAGTGTGAAAAATCGGACAGGAAGGAGCTTGTGTGGGGGGAGTGGGGATAATAGATGCATATATTAATAAGTCCCAAACGTTGGGACTGTCCCTCTTAGGGATTTTACATGAGAGGGGGAGGGGTAAGGCTGGCTCCCCAGGAGCTGGTGCCAATGAGGAAGTGGCTCTTAAGCTGGTTTCTTGGCTGCCTGTCTTCCTCCTCCCTCTCCTCTGATACACAGGCAACTGTGTGGGGTGAGGGTGCTGTGATCAACTGTGCACGTTAACTGATAGGCCTACGCTCATCCGATAACTGTACACTATTACACTTTCACATCCCTAGTCCCTGTAAAGTTGAGATCTGGTCACCCTACTTGCAGGTCACAGATTATTTTTACTTTCACTGTGTTTTTTTTTTCCTGGTCACAGTTGGGGGATGTCTTAGGCCTACACTTGCCATCAGTGTCCGATGTGTTAAATGATCCATGCTGCATTCTATGAGCAGAGAATTCTCCATCTTCTCCCACTTTATCTGGCAGTTGCAAAATTTTGCCTGCTTGGTCTCCTGGAGATGAGGGACATTGAAATGCAAAGGCTCTCTCTGTCTGTGTGTGTCTGTCTCTGCCAGAACGTTGTGTGTCACCACCTGGTATTTCTGGGAATTATTTTAACTTGCAGGTAAAGCACAAATCCCCATCTCTGTTTAATAAGATTGTGAGTCCCTCAAGAGGACACATTGCTGCGATTCTCACTAAATTTACTTCTACTCCATTAGAAGACAACCACAACAAAAATAACTGTGCTGATTCAGCCTGATATTCATTAGCTTGTTCTGTTGCTGTCCCAGTGTCTCAGATTAAGCCCTCTCTGGCAGGGGTTTTCTCTGTCTCTGAAGCTGTGTTGTGCTGATCGCTGTACTGTGCAGATTAATAACAATTTACAGTTATCATGGGATAAGAGGGAAGGTCCTTTCGTGAACTGATAACTGGTTAAAAGACAGGAAACAAAGGGTAGGAATAAATGGTAAGTTTTCCGAGTGGAGAGAGGTAACTAGCGGGGTCCCCCAATGTCTGTCCTGGGACCCATCCTATTCAGCTTATTTATAAATGATCTAGAGAAAGGGGTAAATAGAAAGGTGGAAAAATTTGCAGATGACACCAAACTGCTCAAGATAGCTGTGACCAAAACAGACTGTGAAGAGCTTTAAAAAAATCTCGCCAAACCAAGTGATTGGGCAAATGAAATTTAATGTTGAGAAATGTAAAGTAATGCACATTGGAAAAAATAATCCCAACTATACATACAATATGATGGGGACGAATTTGGCTACAACTATTGAAGAGAGATCTTCAGTCTTTGTGGATAGTTTTCTGAAAACATCCACTCCGTGCGCAGCAGCAGTCAAAAAAGCAAATAGAATATTAGGAGTCATTAAAGGGATAGGGAATAAGACAGAAAATATCTTATTGCCTCTATATAAAACCATGGTACGCCCACATCTTGAATACTGCGTGCAGATGTGGTTGCCTCATCTCAAAAAAGATATATTGGCATTAGAAAAGGTTCAGAAAAGGGCAACAAATGATTAGGGAATGGGGTCCCCTATGAAGAGAGATTGGACTTTTCAGCTTAGAAAAGAGGAGACTAAGGGGAGATATGATAGAGGTCTATAAAATGACTGGTGTGGAAAAAGTGAATAAGGAAAACTTTTTTATTTCCACAATAAAAGAACTAGGGGGTTACCAAACAAAATTAATAGGCAGCAGGTTTAAAACAAAAGGAAGTTTTTCTTCACTCAGCACACAGTCAACCTGTGGAACTCCTTGCCAGAGGATGCGGTGAAGGCTAGAATTTTAACAGGGTTCAAAAAAAGAGCTAAATAGGTTAATGGAGGTCAATCAATGGCTGTTAGCCAAGATGGGTAGGAGTGGGGTCCCTAGCCTCTGTTTCTCTGGAGGTGGGTGACAGGGCAGGGATCACATGAGGATTATGTGTTATGATCCCTCCCTCTGCAGCATCTGGTATTAGCCACTGTCAGCAGACAGGATTCTGGGCTAGATGTACCTTTTGTCTGACCCAGTCCGGCCGTTCTTATATACAGAACTTTACTGCTGGCTCTTTTTTGGCAGGAAAAGTGAAGCAAGCAGGTGTTGAGGCAGATTTCTAGTTCCTAGGAGCCACTTTATGTGAATTCCTTTTGTAAAACAGGGTTGATATTTGCCAACCTAGGAAGGTTGAGAATGGATGTTTGCTAAATTCTTTGAACTTGTAACTCTGTATAGCTCCCAAGCGTGCTCTGCCCATCTGGAAGCGAGCAATGCAAAATTCTTTCACCACCTCAAATTATGGGAGGTAAACATTTCTCCCACACTCCTAAAGCAGCACAGCATTGAACTTCTCATCTGAAACTCTCCCTCTGCAATGCGATGTGTAGTCACCTGCTTGTTTGTTCTTGCAGTTAACATGGCTTAAAGGTATAAAGGAGAAGCCTTGAATGAAGTAGAAATTAGTGATTCATTCCCCAAAAGAATGTGGGAGAGGCGCACTGTGTACAGCATGGATGAATGGCTTTAGGCGCCATGGTGTTTGAGTGACTAGTTAGTCTTTAAAAACGAGTAGTCCTGTAGCACCTTAGTGACTAACAAAAATCTACATATAGTATCATGAGCTTTCGTGGGCAAAACCCATTTCCTTAGATGAGCAGAGTGGAGAGAAAAGGGGAGACCCTCACAATTTATAACAGAAAAAGTAGTGCTGGTGCTAATGAGGCTCATTGAGTGGGCTGGAGAAGCTCATGAGACTAAACAAAAAAATATATAAATAGATCTAATCTCTAAGGTGCTACAGGACTGCTGGTTTTTAAAGTTACAGACTAACACAACTACCCCTCTGAGACTAGTTAGTCTTTAACACTGGGACTGTGGCGAGGGGAGATGTTGTTTAGCAGGCATGTAATTTAGACAGTTACTGTTAACTACAGGAAAAGGAGAGCATAGTTGCTAACCTCTACTAGGGATGTGAAGGTTTAACAAGTGGGGCTGGAGCAGCTCCCCACCTGCCATGGTCAGGGGGTTGCTCCAGCCCCATGGGGGAATCTGCTGCAAACAGGGCTGCTCCAGCACAGTCCTTGCCTGCGGTGTGCCAGGGCTCTCTGCAGGCATGTACAGATGTTCTACCTTTGACAGTGCTGGCTGCAGAGGTGGTGTGAGGTTAGGTTGGCATAACCAGCTCTCTCGGGTGTGGATTTTTCACATCCCTGGGTGAAGTTTAGGTCCCTAGCGTAAATCTGGCCTAGGTTTGCCAACCCAGTGTTAGTGAAATCTCTGAGAAGACTATGAGAATTGCGGACATGGGGACATTCATCCAGCATGCTGCCCCAGGGAGAGAGGATTACCTCAGTCTTCTCTCACCACAGCAGCTTGGGTCCAGGTGAGAAGCACCTCTCCATGGCTGCTGCAGCTCCAGTGGGCACAGCTGAGGGCAGGGTGCATGTCCCCTGGTTGGGGCAGTTCCAGGTTTCTGCCTCCTTGAGCTCCCCATCCAGAGCGAGGATTATAGCAAACTGCATTTCCCCTTTGTTCCCTGATGAAGGGAAATAGCTAGCGAAGTCCCCATACAAATGGGCAGGGGGTGTTTCACATCCTCCCCTCCGCCCTAAAGGGCGCTGTGAGGCCTCGGGGGGGGGGGGGGGGGGAGGGGAGAGGAGGCACAGGCCTGGTACGGTTCCAGATGGAGGTGTGGTGAGCGCACTCCCATTTAGCCTCTTTTACTTGCCTGGCGATCCTCCTTTCTGTATGGTTTTATGAGAAACAATCCTATTCCAGGCACATCCTATTTTTCTGACACAACCAAACCGTACCTTGCTTTTGCTTTAAGTGGAAGAGGATAAGAGGAAGCTGAATACCGAATTTGGTGGGCCTATCTCTTACCGTGTGGGAGAAGCTCTTGGAGAGAGATACAAACAGACAGACAGACAAACTCTCTCAGAAGGCTAGTAGATTGAGAGTCTTCAAAGGTTCATTTAAAAAAACAGGCCGATGGTCATTTGATGAAGTAGCAGTTGTGCGCGGGTGATGTGTGTGGTGGTTTGGACACAACAGGCTTGCTTACTAGCATGGAACACAGACACTTGTCTTATAACACATTTTTTAATGTCCAAAAGTGTACTAAGCACTTATTCACCACCAGCGTAATAGATATTTAAATACACGAGACTGGCATCCATTTCTCACCTGGTCTCTCTGGCATCTGGCTCCAGCTAGCTGATTAAGTGGTGCTTTGAAGGAGGTTTGTTGGGCCTATCTCTGTTACACTTGGTTTCTTTGTGAATAAACTTAAGTCTCACTGGCCTGTATCCCACGTTTCTCCTCAGCACAGACGCTCCTTAACTGTAGTTAGGCATTAGCACACTGACCTATAATTCCCCAAACCTTCAAATTCTCAGCTGTTGAGCCCTCTAACCTACTTGTGACTTTCACGTAAGCGCTTGCCTCTGAATCACTACTCTAGAATATGGTAGTCAGCTGTATTCCACTGCTGGTAATCCACCCTAACTAGCTGTGGATTTTGGTCAGAAGAGGCTAACTGATACTAACTGATGCTTATTGGGTAGACAGTCACTACTTGACTAGTTACTCCCCCCTTGCTGCCTCTGTATCAGAGGTAGAAGTGGGGGGGGGGGGGGAGGGGGGAGTAGGAGCCGGTGTTGGAGGAAGCTGGCTTAAAAGCTGGTTCCTCCTCCCAGCACCATCTCGGAAGCAGGGGAGGCAGAGGCGCAGCAGAAATGGTGCTGGTCCGACAGCTGTGCCTCTGCCTTTGAAATGTAATGAGTCATGTGCAACTCCTACTACACTTAAAGGGCAGAGGCACAGCCTGGATAGCAAGTGCCCCACCCAACCCCTTGTGGACTAATTGAGTAGTCAGTGGAAATTCCATTGACTAATCAATTAGCTGACTAATTGAAATTTAACTTCCCTAACAGACACAGGTGTACATGATTAGATTTCACAAAGTGTTTATTCTGTCATCAATCTATTGAAGTTGAGAAGTCTTAAACAAATACCCGTGCATATCTTTTATATCTAGTTACCACCTTTGGGCCCCCTTGCTGACTTTCAGTTGTCTGTCCTCTGCCCTCTTGAATCCTCTTTGGACGGCTTTGGGGCAGTTATATTCCTTCTTTCAAAATGCAATTACTTACCTTCTTATCTGTAACCATCTTCTTACGCTGCCTGTGCTGCTTCTCCCTTATCAGTCTTGATATCCATTACTTAAACTGTAATGATTAACCTTTTCTCATTTTCTTCCTGGACCTGTTCTTGCAAAAGAGCAATAGTCAAGCATGCATGGCTTCTAGGAGAAACAGGAACACTGACAGTCATCCATTGCTCTCATAACCATAATATTTGCCATACTGAGTTGGACCATTTGTTCATCAAGAACAGTGACTTAAAACTTGCCTTATTTAGGTGTATTATGGGTTTTGTTTTTTCCTCAGGAAATTGTGCAATGCCGATCATGTAGAACAACTCCTTCCTAGACTTGACAATAAGTTTATACCAGAAGCACATTGAAGTATTGTTTTCTCCCTTCAGGTGTGGCACATCAGTGTTACCATGGCTTCATCAAGGCGGTCCAAGAAGGAAATATTCAATGGGAGAGTCGCACATATCCCTATCCCGGAACTCCAATCACACAGCGCTTCTCGCATAGTAAGTACCCATTTAGAAATGAAATATGAACTCTACTCATCCATTAATTCTGCATGTTTCACCCCTAGTAGCTGCTGTCTTGCTGGCAAAGAATTTATAATACAAGGTGTTTTTGACTTCGACCCAAGATGTAGCAATAGGGCACTCCCCTGTAAGCAGGTAGAAGTTAGATATTTCTCCATATTATTCTAATATATATCTCATAGAACTGGAAGGGAGCTTGAGAGTCATCAAGTCCAGTCCCCTGCCCTCATGGCAGGACCAAGTACTATCCCTGACAGATTTGCCTCACATCCCTAGAAATGGCCCCCTTGGGGATTGAACTCCCAACCCTGGGTTTAGCAGGCCAATGCTCAAACCACTGAGTTATCCCTCCCCCCAAGCCTCTTGCTTGCTATGCTTGCCAACCCCCCCGGGGGCAGGCATCCCCAGCTCTCACCCTGGCTGCTGGCGAGGGCCAGGTCAAGGTGTGGCAGCCCTGGCCTGCCTCTGAGGCCCCTCACCCCCCAGCCTCCAGGCAGGGCCAAGGCAAGGCCTGCCAGCCCCAGCTCTCCCTTTCACCCCAGCTGCCCCAAGGTCTGTCCAGCCCTGTTCTCCCCTCCCCACCCCCCCACACACACCTTGGCTGCCAGGCCTGTGAGGAAGGCGGGGGGGGGGGGGGGCAGGCTGAGGCCTTGCCAGGTCATGTGCTCTCCCCCAGCCACTGAGGAGCATGGGGCCGAAGGTGCAGCGCAGCAGCCCTGGGTCCTGAGCACTGGGGAAAGGGGAGGGAGGAGAGAGGGATGAGGCAGGCGGGATGCAGAGTGACATGATGACATCACTCTGTCCCACAGGAATTTTTTTTAAATATATATAGCGAGATGTGTGTGTGCAATAAGTTGTACTGACAACCAAAAGTGTATGAGTATAGATATGCAAAACAATTTGTTGTAATTGCTCTGATGCCAAGTTAAAAGTGCTTGACTTAGGAGCACAACTTCTGTTGAAAGTCAATGGAACTTGTGCTCCTAAGACATTTGGCCACTTTTGAAAACGCCTACTTTGTTTTAACAAGTTTTCTTCTTTAATGTTCAGTCCCTCTAAGCTTTCTGCAGTTAAAATGTTAGAAACACTAATGACTTGGAACATTAGTAGAGCTAATGAATTGGAGCAAGCTAGATTGGCACCTTCAGGCTTCTGCAGTAAATCTTTCTCTATATTTTAGAGATTTTCTGCATCTGTGTGTTTGAGAGTCTGTCTGTCTCCATCTATGAGTCTGAAGATAGTAAGAGCTAGAACCACCAAATTTGGTAGGCAGCCGTCCTCTTATCCTAACTTAAAGCAAGGTTAGGGTTTGGTTGTTCTAGGAAAACGGGCTGTACCTGGAATGGGATTGTTTTCCATAACACAGAAAGGGAGGAGGCTGATAGGAGGGACAGTTTTATATTGCAGAGTGGGGCAGCCACACCAGGAAGGGAGTGGCCAGCTGGGGCCAGGGCTCTCCATGTTGCTGGCCACTGGTCAAGATAAGTGGCCACTGTGCTGGAAAACCCCACCATCCAGCCAGCTGCCTTGCTGTCCTGGTGGAGCACTGCGGGGGGCCAGCACTACAGCCCTGTACCCCCAAGGAGCTAGCACTGCAGCCCTCTCTCCTTTGTGCAGCTGGTGGCCAGGACCAGCACCCCAAACCTCTGACCCATCCTGGTGGTCCTTGCCACCGCGAGCGGTCCCAGTGAGCTCGCCTGCCCTGAGCCCCCTGCACACCCAGCCCTCCACACTGTGCCCTGAGCCCCTGCACACCTCCAACACCCAGCCCAGAGCACCCCCTGTCACCAGTCCCCTGCCCTGATTCTGCACCCCCCACACTGCCAGACCTGTGCCCTGAAGAACCTGAGCAACGCTGGGTAAGTCTTCTAGTGTTTACATATTTCTGCATTATTTGGAAGAGGCTAAGCTGTATTTTACTTCATATAAAGCATACAGGATTGCAGATTAGAGGTATGGAAGAAATCACGTTTTGGTATGCATGTGACTTCAGAGAAGCCAATTACTTAGCTGATGCTGCTTAATTTATCTTTGCCTTCTACTTCTAAATTTTGAAAGCCCGAAAAATGTCTACCCTTTTGGGGTGTAAATGAAATGACAGTTCATTTATATTCCAGGAGTTCCTAGAGAATCTAGTTATGTTGTGTTAGGCAATTATAAACAACAAAAATTCAGTCCCTATGCTACTGTGTCTCTGATTCTGGTCTCTCTGGGAGATGGCTCTCCAGGGAAAAGGCTTTCATTTAAAAAAAGTAAATACAATGTGGAAGGCTTCTGAGAGTCAGTCATAAAAAATGTATGTTCACAAGTAATAAAACTTGAGCGATGCACAGAATATGGCATTTGCCTGCACAGGGCCTGCTGTATCGGAGATTGTGGTGGAGTCATTGTTAATCAGATATTCTATTGTCTGTCTTAATAACTAACACACAACAACTTGTACCTCCGTTCTAAGCACCAATGCACCTGAAGATGATTTGCACACTTTTTATGTCTTTTCCTCACCTGTTTGGTGCTGTTTACTGCCAGGCTAAGGGAGCAGCCAGGAAATTAGAAATAGATTTCTAGGTTTAGGGTGAAACTCGCCCAACCTAATAAAACCCACTGTCCAAGCAAGCATTTGCAAATCTCTCCCTCTCCCTCCCTCCCTTTCTCTCTGTCTATCTGTAAAAATTTCCTGCAGATTGTCAGGGACGTCATCTGTGTCCTCATGCCACCTCCATCCTCAGCTGCTTGCTGTGGCCAGCCTTGGCGCCATTCTCTCCTGCCACAGGCTACTTGAGCTCCCTCTTCATGCCCCAGGGGGGCTGCTCTGCTGGGAAGGAACCCCTGGGGCAGGGTCCCCTCTTCCATCTGAGCCTGACCCCCCTCTTTCCGGGCCATGCCAGGTCCCTTACACCATCCAAGCCCCACACCCCTGACCCACTCCTGCCCCCTCCTCCTGGCCGGATATCTACTCCCAGAGAGAGGGTGATTGGTGAGCGGAGCGAGCAGGGGGCACAGCCCCTACTATTACTAAAAATAAACTGTGAAAATACCCACAACTTCCTCTTTCAGCGTTTGAAAATTGTAGAGGAGTCTGTTCTGGTAAGTATGGGGACATAGAGACACAGTGGCATCCTTCACCTAGGACAGCGGTTCCCAACCTTTTCCACATGGGGACCCATTTTGACAATTCAGGAAGACTTGGTGACCCAAGGCAATTCAAAAGGTGGAGGAGGAAGGGAAGCAGAGCCACCTGGGGAGACACTTGGTGACCCTTTTGAAATGTAATGGCGATCCATATTTGGGCCCTGACCCATCGGTTGGGAAACCCTGACCTAGGAGGTAAATGGTTAATGAGCTAGTTTCATGAAAAGGGATCTCCTCTAGACTTGGTTAAAAACTCTGGAGAGAACTTTGCGGGAGAGAAGCTTCTTTGGTCAGCAGGATAACTTTGTAGTTAATTTAGGCTTCAGAATGTGTGTTGTGACAGTTTGTATGTAACCATTTGTTCTCCTCTCTCTCTCTCTCTCTGCTTTTTATTTGAATCTAGTCTTCCTTATATTCCTTTCTTTTGCAACTGAACTCATTGCTGTGCATAAAACAGGAGCAGTGGTCTACGGTAAAACTGGTAAACTTGTGGTACCTTGGTTCTTTGGATCAGAAGATCTGGGATTTCTATGGGTATCCAGTAATTAGGGGCTGGATATCATGGGGAACACTTAGAAGGGACTAGGGAACTGGGGTGCATCTGACAACCTGCAAGGCAAAGATAGGCCTGGTGTTGGCCAGAGTGGGGAGTGTGGGTGGCTGGCTAACATGCAGGTTGTTTTTAGGGGGCTAATGCACAATTGATTAAGCAAGCGTCCCTCATTTTGGAGGCAGGTGGTAATAACAAGACTCAGCCCTGGGTGCCCCAAGAAGTGTGTCAGCAGTGTCTGTTTAAACTCACACTCAGTCACCAGTCTAACCCTTTGTGGGTTCAGAGGGTTTTGTTAAATGATGTTTTGCATTTAGAATCCAATTCTACTGTCTTTGATCAAATATTTTGGACAGTGGCTCAGTGTGGGTGCAGAACCCTCTGTTTCTCGACTTCCATATTATCACTGCTGTATTTTTGAAGATTCCAATGTTAAAGCTTGGCGACCCTGTGATTTTGATTACTTAGGGTCGGGAAGGAATTTTCCTCCAGGGTAGATTAGCAGAGGCCCTGGAGGTTTTTCGCCTTCCTCTGTAGCGTGGGGTACAGATCACAGCTGGAGGATTCTCTGCATCTTGGGGTCTTCAAAGTATTTGAAGGCTTCAATATCTGAGATATAGGTGAGAGGATTATTCTAGGAGGGGGGGGGGGTGAGATTCTGTGGCCTGCACTGTGCAGGGGGTCAGACTAGATGATCATAATGGTCCCTTCTGACCTTAAAGTCTATGAGTAAAGCCTGGGGGGGAGGGAGGTTGTTGCATTTTTTTTTTAAAAGATTGGGTCTGGTTTTTGCAAAGTGTAGCAGAATTTTAGTCTTAGTGCTTTCATCTTGATCAGAATAAATAACTTATCCAAACGTAGTACAATTTAAAAATATACAATTATAATAGGGCAGTGACTAACTCTAGTAAAACCCAATGACTGTTAGCTACATAGAAAAGGCATGGAAAACAGCAAAGTGGAATGTTTGTTTCTAAATATTGAATCTTTGAGTGGTAAGGCAGGTTGCCAGAATACTGGCTTGTTAAAATAACTGTTGGAAAATGAGAATTGCTGTCCACAATCCAGGTGATGTGTTCATCCCTGCTGTGTTTACACCTGTGTAAGGGCATGAGGAGAGAAGAACAGAAGAAAACACCCAAAGTGTTGCTTCAAGAGTGATCGGTTTGGCTTTCCAATATGATGACTGACTATAATAGGAATACGGTCAGCCATGTTTTGTACTCAGTACATTAACTATGTTTCTGCCCGATGGCTTTCATTTACGTTGAAAACTTGGGCTGAATGTAGCAGGCATATACAGTTTTAATATCATGGGAATTTTTCAGTGCAGATGCTGGGGCTGCATGGAGGGGAGGGTGGAGAGGCAGAGGAATGCAGGATCTTGAGGTCTGGGGCAATAGTCTGTTGCTGACATACCAGTTTAAATCTGTTCCTGCGTCTGATGTAGGTGATGTAGTTGTTATGGCTCAGTGGAACTGGCTTTTAAGCTGGCTGACCCTCAGCACTAGCCCAGTGGAACATAGTTTGATTTTCAGTCTTACTGCTCATTACTATGGTGCTATCAGTCATGAGAAATAGAAAGTGATTTTGATTACTTAGGGTCATGAAAAACCCAGAGATGGTTTTCATAAAAGTAGATGTTTAGGTTTGGTGATTTCACCAACTTCAATTCCAGTAACTGTTTTGCTTCCCTACATTTTTGGTGGTGGTGATGGTTTGGGATGTAAGTGTCTAGTCAGTTATCTTATAAGCCTAGGCTTATTGGGTAGTTGAGTCACTACTCGACTAGTCACTCTCTTCCTCCTCCCTCCCCCATTGCTACTTCTGTATCAGAGGTACCAAGGGAGGGAGCAGGAGCCGGTGCTGAGGGTCAGCCAGCTTAAAAGCCAGCCCCCCCCCCCCCAGTATTGTCTCCACAGGGGCGGGGGCAGGGGAGGCAGAGGCGCAGGGGAGGAAATGGCGCGAGCAGGGATCGAAGCACTCCCTCCTCACATGTCGTCCCTACTATTGTGCCTCTCCCCTTGAAATGTACAGGAGCCTTCCATGGTATATTTCAGAGGGAGAGGCGCAGCGGGATTGCGAGAGCTCTCCTTATCGACTAATCGAGTGGTCAATGGAAATTCCATCGACCACTTGATTAGCTGATTAATCAAAATTTAACGTCCCTAGTGGTGGTATTCCTTTTCTGTCCTAAATTGCAGTGCCATGTCTGTATATTATTAAACAGCTGCTGTATTGCACCTCAGCAACTGAGCCCTTCAAGGGTGAGTAAAGGGATCTGTAGCTATAACACACCAGTTTGTTATAGTGCTTTGGGATCCATCACTAAGGAAATCATTGCATACAGAAGCTAGTCCTTACCCTTCAATGGTAAGGAGAAACTTCACCAAAAAATTGCAATAATATTTTCATTGGGAAGGTGATGGGCAGATGCAAGCTGGATATCAAGAATACTTTCCTCCCTTCCCTCCTAATGCAGAAGTGGGTAATAATTATTGATAGGGGCTACTCCAAGAATTTGGTAAGTGATCAAGAGCCACACTTATCCATGATATTAATGGGGGAGGTGTGGGCTCTGAGATGGAGGTTTGGTGCAGAAGAGAGCTTGGGGTATGGGATTGAGGTGTAGGAGGGGATGTAGGAGCCGCAAGGGAGTTTGGGTGGAGGAGGGGGTTGTGACCTAGAGTTGAGGACTGGGGTGCAGGAGGGAGTACAAGGATTTGGGTTGTGTAGGGTAGAAGAGCAGCAGTGTGGGGGGGCAGAGATTGGGGGGGCGGGAGGCATTGGGATGGCAGATGCAGGCTCTGACCAGGAGATGCTTACCTGGGCAACTCCCAGCCATCAGCCCAGCAGGTTTTTCAGGCTGGCTCCCTGCCTTCCATGTACCAGTGGGTCATTCAAAATAACCCCTTATTTTTAAATAATAAGTAGAGAATCCACACTACAAAGCCTGTTATTTCAGAATAACAGATTGGTTATTTCAAAATCTGTACTCCTGCGTTCCTCGGGGAATAAGCTTATTTTGAAATAGTTATTTCGAATTTAGTTATTTTGAAATAATTTCCTGGTGTAGACATGCCCTCAGAGCAGCTGCTGTGAGGCCATGTGGGTCTGAATAGCTGCAGGCCTGAAGAGGGGGGGTACTTCCTGTGATGCTTGTTCTTCAGACAGCTCCTATTGGCTGAAAACTAGCCAATGGGGAGCTGTAAGATTGTGGGGGGGGGGGGGTAGTGCACCAAACCTCTTTTACCCTCCCCTGGGCTCACAGCTGTTCAGACAAACAGGGCTCCATAGCCAGCTTTTCTTAGTGGCATACTGGGCAGGACAGGCAGGGAGCTGGCCTAAAGCTCTTGCTGCACCTGCAGGTCAGAACTAGCTCACAGGCCATATTTTGCCCATCCCTGCCCTGCTCTGCCCTGAGGTGAGGCAGATAAACTTCCTTTATTTCTGACCTTTTACGTAATTGCTTTATATAGACTCAAGAGTTTTGATGCTCTGTTATAGTTGGGCTTATCTACACTGCCATTTCACTGCACGGTAACTTTTTCACTCAGAGGTATGAAAAAAGACACCCCCCACCCCCCCCAGCACAGCAAGTTACAGGACTGTAAAGCACCAGTGTAAACAGGCTTCCAACCGCTCATGGCGGTGGCTTATCTAGTGTGCTGTGAGAGCTCTTTCCTAGCCCTGGTGCCATGACCACACTGTCACATCGTAGTGCTTTAAATTTAGAAGTATAGATAAACCCTTAGTAAAGTTAACACGTTGGAGCACTTTCCTTGCTCTGAAGGACTTTATGTATTTAATTCAGCCTTCTCTGTTCTAGTCCACTGATCTTACACTGGCTGACTCAAACTACCGCATAAGAAGCTGTGATATAGCAGAGAAATAGTAGACAAAAGTTAGAGAAAATACATGTGTTTAAAGCAGTGGTTCTCAAACTTTTTGGCCTGTGGCTCACCCCACTCAGTGCAAACCTTTCTGTGGACCACAAGTTGCTAAAGGAAACTTCCCGTGAAATATATAATTACCTGAGCCATTTTGCTAGTGCTGCAGCTAGGGAACACGGTTTAATTTTACCAGTAAGAAAGTAAATATTAATTGAAATTATGAAACAGATTAAACACTTCAGCTTTCTTATGTTTGTTTACTAAATTTCCTTTTAAATAAAGTAAAATATTTTATGCCAAGCAGGAAAGGTTCGAACGTTGTCTTTATTTATGGCAAGGGTGGGAAACCTTTTTTGGGTCGGGGGCCACTGATCCACAGAAAAATCAGTCAGGGACCACACAAGTGAGAAGCAGAAAACCCCCTCCCAACCCTTACTGATGTGGCCCCCAACAGAGACACCTTGCTCTCCTGGCACTCCAGCCCAGTGTGGGATTCAGGGCTTCCCATAGGCCAGATTAACTGTTTTGGAGTTCCGGGGTTAGTGGATTTTGTGGACCCACACCTGGATGTAGGGTAGGGCTAAAAATGAGGGTTTCAGTGTGCAGGATGGGGCTGCCAGCAAGTGGGATAGGGATGGGGGTTTCAGGATTTGAGCAGGAGGTGAGGTGCAGGAGGAAGTGAAGGTGGGAGGTAGAGTGCAGGAGCAGTCTTGAGAATAGGGTATCTGGCCGGGGGAGTGGGCAGGAGCAAGGGAGGGTGCAGTGTGTGGTCGGGGGCAGGGACAGGACCAAGGGAGGGTGCTGGAGCAGGCTAGGAGTGGGTAGGATGTCTGGACAGGGGAGAAGGGTGCAGGAGGAAGAGAGGGTGCAGGAGCAGGCTGGAGGTAGGGTGCAGGATTGTGCAGGGTCTTAGCGGGGGTGTGTGTGCAGGAGGAGGGCAGGGAGGCTGAGCTAAAGCTGTGGCTTAGTGCAGTTTGAGAGCCACTGACTTAAAATAACTTTGCAATCTGCACTATTGATCATCTCTCTAGGTATTGAAATATTATGGAATGTTTTACACTGTATTGTTTGTGGTGATGGATTTTAGGAGCACAAATTTTCTTGACTTTTAGTGGGACTTGTGCTCCTAAATCTTAGTTGCTTTTGAAAAATCTGCCTGATGATTCTTAAATTCTCATGCATCTACCAAGCCAAAAGCTCTAAGCATAGCTAGTTCTGATGGAGCTTACCTTCTGCCCTAATTAGTGGATTGATGCTGCCTTTTAAATATGTGGAACTGGAATTTTCAGTTATACAATCACTTTTGCATAAATTGAGCTTCCTTCCTTTTCCAGAAGCTTTAATGGTTTGCCAGAGAGAAGCAGGAAAACACAGTTTAAATTATTTTGGTCTATGATTAAAATATATACGGTGCAGACGTCATGGTGCCTGTCTGGCTGGCTTGTTTTTAAATCCAAATAGAGGAGAAGAATGCTACCACCTCCTTTCAAAAAATAATACATTGGCTGCACGATGATGATGCTTGAAAGCAGCAGCTGCCAAAAGTTTGGGTTGGTGCAGGGGAAAGAGTTTCAATAACTTTTAACATGCCACTGTCAGCGAACGATTGGTTTGCAGTTTGGTGGGGAATCCATTAGGCAGCCTTAAATGCTTTCCTATTATCTCTTTGTACATGAAGATGAATTTCAAGTTGGACGTGCATATATTGTTTTAAATTCCACCAGGTATGGGAGGCTAGAAATTGATCTAGTGGGCTAATATCCTGGCCTTTCACCTGCAGACACGGAGGTTTGCAAATTTGAAATTGAAACATGGTGTTGGCCTTGTGCCTGCAAAACAAAATCACTACAGGGGACTGCCAGAATTTGGAAAATGACTAAGCACCATCCTTGCATGATATAGTGCAGTGTTTCTCAACCTGTGGTACAAGTACTCTTAGCAGTACATGAAAGAAATCTGGGGTGTACAGCAACACAACTGAAATTTGGAGAAAACTGAATTTTTGTTTTAGGTTTTACAGGGCTTTATTATGTTTGTACTTTTTACACCCAAAAATTTCATTGCCCACCCGGCTATGATTAAGTTGTTTAAACAAATGTGTTGCAAAGGTAGGAAAAAGTTGTCGGAAAACTGTAGGTACTGGGGGTACTTTATGAAAAAACGTTGAAAAACACTGGCATAGTGTATCATATCATCCGCCCTAAGGTCTGTCCCAATTCTAGTTCTGTTGTTGGTTATTTAGGTTTGAGTGGGTGTGGTAGATGTTATGTAGCAACGGTATTCTGAATAGGAGAAATGAGAGAGTATTTGATTATGCTCAGTGCCGTCGAACACACTGCAAGCAAGTATATGCATATAGGTGTGTGTGCCAAATAATCATGCTCTGTGTAAGATGTTGACTTGGACCATTGTCCTTGCATGCTCCTGTATCTGTAAATCCTGCTGTGTGGTCAGCTAATGCACTGGACATTCTGTGAAAGCCAAGGGCATTAGAAGCTATTGGCCTTTTGTGGGCTTTCAATGGAGGAAGCAGATGATCTGCATGACAAGTCACAGGTCAGACAATGGGGCATTTCTCAATGGAGGAGCTTGGTTTAATTACTTCTCTTGCTGAGTGGAGCTATTATGTGTCAGTGGTTGAATGTACTGCTTTATTACCTCTAATTCATTCACACCTAGTGGCTCTCCTTGGTGGAATGAGCATGACTGGTGTGCCTATGGGTGGGCTGTGTTAAAAAGGGTCATTGACACCACAAATATATCACTGAATTCAAGAATTATAGCAGGGGCATTTGATCAGTAAACCTGAGGGACGTCTTTATCCTTTTATTGGTGTTGAATACACGGACTTGGAGTTCAAAATAAATCTGGTGAACAGTGACCTTTGGTAACAGCAACCTACCCTAAAGTGTCTCCCTTGGCCACCACACTTTGAGCATCAGTTCACTTTCTCGCTTTATAGTCCCCATTTCGCTTCCTTATTTTCTGTCCCTACTATTTTGACTCCTGTAATTCCATAACTTGTGGTTTAGCTTGGGAAGGGAAGGACTGGTGCAGTTTCCAAATACATTGTCCACCTTGAGATTTACGTCAAAGGAGAGTAAATATCATGGTTCATCAAAGCTGCAAAGACAGAACTGTAATAGTGTAAAAGGTGCAGCTCTCCTGAACCCTGGCAATCTTGAATTTTTTTTTCTTTGCAGCCTTCTCTCTTTCCTGGTAGAATTACCACCTTCCTACACTGCTTTTTTAGCTTTGCTTCACTTGTCTTGCAGGTTGTTTATGATGGTGCTTGATCTTGAACTTCCATATCTTTTGCTGAGGTTTTGTTTGCATAATCAGTGCTACTCCTTCACTTCTGTGTTGGATCATTAGCCACATGCTGGCCTACACCGTATGCTCACTTGCTGAACTTTGACATCCTCATTTGTTCTTCTACCCGTCTGTCCCTGTCCACTGCATGGATAAGTCAGTGCTCCCTGCAACCCCTAGCTGATGCCCTTTAGATTTCCTAAAGCGTAGAACACTTTGCTCTTTCTGTACTTGTCTTTTTTTTTGTGGGGGAGGTGTGATTTATAACTTGCTTTTTGTCTACGAGGTTTTATTTTCCCTTAGCAATTCCTTGAACTACAAGAAACATTTCTGAGATCCTTCTCTCCCCTTCAGGGGGTCCGGTCCGTTCTATTTTATATCTTCGTATATGTAATATTAGTATTGGCATTTCTATCAATGCTAATATCAATTATACACAAAAAGTGACCGTTCTTGGTGCCATCTATTTTGGAGAAGGATGGTTTTGCTTTTTGAAATAGCGCGGCCAAAATATAATCAGGCTTTGGAACAGCAGATAAGAACAGAAGGACGGCCATACTTGGTCAGACTAAAGGTCCCTTTAGCCCAGTGTCCTGTCTTCCAACAGTGGCCAGTGCCAGGTGCCCCAGAGGGAATGAACAGATCAAGTGATCCGTCCCCTATTGCCCTTTCCCAGCTTCTAGTGAGCAACGTCTACAGACACCATTCCTGCCCAGTTCCTGGCTAATAGGTCTTTCAATGGCTATCCTCCATGAATGAATCTAGTTCTTTTTTTGAACCCTGTTCTAGCTTTAGCCTTCACAACATCCTCTAGCAAGGAGTTCCACAGTTGGACTGACTGTGCATTGTCAAGAAATATTTCCTTTTGTTTGATTGAAACCTGCTACCTATTAATTTCATTTGGTGACCACTAGTTCTTGTGTTGTGGGAAGAAGTAAATAACTCTTCATTATTCACTTTTTCCACACCAGTCCTGATGTCATAGACTTCGCTCATGTCCCCCGCCCCCTTAGTTGTCTCTTTTCCAAGCTGAAAGTCCCATCTTAGGCTAGCCTTAGTTCCACTCCAAGCCTTTTCCGATGTTACAGCCCATATTTGTGGGCCAGTGTATCAATGGAGACTAGAGCCAAAGAAAGGACAATTGGAGTATTCATAGATTCCAAAGCCAGAAGGGAACATTATGATCATCTTGTCCAGGGATGGGCAAGATACGGCCCGTGGGCCGGATTTGGCCTGCGAAGCCATTTAATCCGGCCTGTGGCCTGCCCTGCCACACCCTTGCCCACAAGCCAATTGCCCCTAAAACAACTGTCGGTTCCCTTTCGGCGCTGTGCGCTCCTGGCAAGACGGGATGGGGGTGAGAGACTTTGTGCGCTTCCCAGGCCCTGATAAGCCTAGAGGTGGGGGTGTGTGCAAAGTCTCCTTTCCTTGCCAGGGGTGTGTGGCACTGAGGGAACCACCAGCTGTTGAAAAGGGCAGGTGGTTCCCTCTAGGCGCAGTGCCTCCCTGGCAGGGTGGGGGTGGGGACTGGGGCTGAGTGACTTTGTGTGCTCCCCTGCCCCTCAGAGGAGTGCGTGAAGTCTCCTCCTCTTCCTCCTAGGACACGCAGTGCCTAGAGGGAAGTGCCTGTTCTGCCCTATGCCCCTCCCCTTCTGCCTGAGCCTCTGCCAGCCCAGGACCACTACCAAATTTGAAGTGGTCCCCTTACAAAAATTATTGCCCATCCCAATCTAGTCTGACCACTTGTATAATACAAGCCGTAGAACTTCCCTAGATTAATTCCTAGAGCAGATCTCTTAGAAAATCTTTGAGTTAAAAACGGTCAGTGATGGAGAATCCACCATGACCCTGGGTAAGTCATTTCAGTAGGTAATTACCTTCCTAGTTAAACATTTAGACCTTATTTTCAGTCTGCTCTGGTTTCAACTTCTGGCCATTCGATTCTGTTAGGCCTTTCTCTGCCAGACTGATTTAAATTATTAAGTCTTTGATCCCCATGTAGATACTCAGATTATAATCAAGTCACTCCTTTACCTTCTTGTTAAGCCCCACAGATGGCACTCCTTGAATCTGTCACTATTGGGCATGTTTCAGGGGCACTGGAACAATTTGTATAGTGCTCAGGGCCATTGAATCACACTGTACATCCAATGTATGATGGAAACCACTTCATGCCAAGGGCTGTGGCATACAGGGTGGATTGATTTAAATCGAGGTTACTTAATTCATTGATTTGAATCATGATTTAAATCAAGTTACTAAAAAAGCGGAGACTGACTGTGCTTAGAGTGCACTTAATTTGGGAGCAAACCCCATTGAACGCACCGACAGACCACGGATGTTGTTGGACGATAGGGGTGCGGTTCACAGAGATTCAAGCTATATTACCTTTTAGTCTGAGAAACAGACATTGAAAGCCCAGAACTTTTAAGAAGCAAGAGTTTGAAGTTAGGCTGGACAGACTAGGGACATTAATTCATTTTTATGAGACTGCAAGTGTAGCATATTTGTGATGAGATTTAATTGTAATTATTATTTTTCATGAGGGATGTATTGATGCTTTTAAATTTTTTTATTTTTTTAATAAATGTTTGTCCACCATGGCGGCATATTTGCTAATTCTTTAATCATTCTCATTGCTTTTCTCTGAACCATCTCCAATTTACCAGCAATTTAGATTGTCTATTGCAGAATTCTTAAGTTCTTGTACTATATTAAAAACACACAAAATGCAATAACCTGTCTAGCCAGGCCCTCAACTGCAATATACATTAAATACCAGGAAATAACTTCTCCCCCACCTCCAGCCATACCACATGCCTCTTGTCAAAGCTTTTAAAAAGTAGGTGAACCTTACAGCATGCCTTAAAGATTAACATTTTGAAGTTTTTTTGGCTCAAGGATGGATTGAATTCCTGAGTGGAGGATCATTTATGAAGGACACAGCTCCCTTTCAGGCCAGGGGACTGATGGCTTGATTGCTGTTGTCGAAATTGTGCATAGTGAGCTGCAGTCTTTCTCGATAGATCACAAACCACTTGTAGCGTTATAGTCAAAACCAGCTCCTTACAATTCACCCAGATACTAATAGACAGCCATTGCATACAATGGAGTGCAGCTTTAACGTGCTCTTTGCTTGAAACCTCTTGTAAGTGGTCAATTGAATTCTGAACTTTTTTTTTAATGGTCTTGAGATGTAGTCTGTTGTGGAGTGTATTACAAAATTTTCAGGGGACCAAGGTGTGGCTATCTAGTGAAGTCTATGCCCTAGAGAAATATAGAACTCACTAAGCATAGACTGGAAACAGTATGGCAGTTTACCTGATCATCTAGAATAGTTGTGAATTTAAAATCTCTCTCCACTCTTTCCTTCCCCCACTTTGCAAACTCAATTACAAACAGCAGGTGCTCGACCACAGTCTAGGAGGCTTATGAAAGCTCAGCAAATTCTTCCGATTGCTTCCCAGCCTGCCTCTCACTGACCTTAGTCTGGTATGGGTGACTCAGTCTTGGACAGTGGGTTAGATGAGAGGCATGGAAAAGGGTGTTCTTGCCACACTGAACTATGAAGTAACTGTATAGGGCTCATGATCATAAGAAGGAAAGCAGTCATTATAGTAAGAGATAACAAAGAAACCCAAGGCTCTGAAGGGAAATACTCAAATAAGGAAGTTTATATTGAATCATATTAGCCTCTTGCACTAGTCAGAGTAGTTTAGTAGTCAGAACTCAGATCATATATCAGGCATGTCCAAAGTCCGGCCCGGGGGCCAATTGCGGCCCGCGGTCAGATTTAATACGGCCCCCGCTTCTCCCGGCTCCCTGGAGTTCTTTTTAACTGGCGCGCGCAGCGCAGCGCGCCGCTTCGGGCCGCGCTGCCGCCGCCGCCGCCGCCGCCGCGGTCCTAGACCCTGCCCTGTAGGGCACATCCGCAGCCCCGCTCCCCCGCTTGGCTGCGGGTTCGCCCTGCCCCCGGGCCGCCGTGAGGCCAGCGTGCCTTGCACTCTCTGACCCCGCGGGCCCTCCGCTTTGGGGCTGAGAGTGCAGGGACAGCCCCCGCTTCCTCCCCCTCTCCTGGCTCCCCGGCGCTCCTCTGAACTGGTGCGCACAGCGCGCCGCTTCCGGCCGCGCCACCGCCATCCATGGCGGCCGCTGTGGTCCTAAAGCCTGCCATGTAGGGCATGTCCGCAGCCCCGCTCCCCCGCTTGGTTGCGGGTTCGCCCTGCCCCCGTGCCGCCGTGAGGCCAGCGTGCCCTGCGCTCTCCTGTGCTGCAGTCCAGATCTCAGTTTCACCCTTCACATTAGTGTAGGCAAGTTTTTTTTTCAATTGAGATGAATACATTGTAAAATCTCAGTTAATGTCAGTTGGTCTAAATCAGTTATAAATATATTTGGACACAACATGTATAGTTGGTGTTATGTTCCTGTTCATATTTTTTGAACTTAAAAGTTGATAATATGTAATGTACTTTACAATGTTCCTGACATATATTTCAGCTTCCTGGATTTTTTTTTCATCTGGCCTTCAGATATGAAAGGCAGAGTGATTTAACACCTGTTTAGATTTGTCATCCATGTGACGAAATGAAAAGTATGCCATTTGCAATAAACTTTGCATAAAATAGTTAATTTGCATTTAATTTTAATGGTTCAAAGAATGTCAGGCAAAATGGTCGGCCCTCACGCATGTTCACTTCTTCAAATCTGGCCCTCTTTGAAAAAAGTTTGGACACCCCTGTCATATATCCTGATTTTTGTAGCAGTGTTCAAGCCCTGGCAGGAAGAAGTCACTGTCATTCTTTTAGGACCTATTTATAGTTTAATTTCCCTATCTGCTCAGTCTGTCTGCTTGTTTATGGTGCTCTGATCCAACAGTGATAATACATGGAATAAAAACCTAGATAGATCTATAGAATCTGCATTTGTTAGTGTACAAATCTGAGCTTTGTTCAATCTTAGCCAAAATTGCTGCTTTTTATCTTCTTGTCCCTTCAGCACAGCTTGTTGTGCATCAAATTGCTGCTATTGCCATCAAAAAGTGAGCTGCCTTTTGAGAGTTTGTGAAGTGTTTTGTGCTTCTTTGTAGATGTAAAACATTGTTACTTAATATCTTCCTCTACCTCAGTGTACTTGGTCTATGGGTTCTGTTCATTTGGAACATTCTGTACATTTTCTAAGACTTGAGAGACATGGGAAGAATGTTAATATACAGTAAGGTGTATTTTAAGTAGATGTTTTTGTTTAACAAGTAATTAAGGTAAAGTCCTCCCTATCTTGGAAAATAAGGGCATAGATACCTGGCTTTACCACCTAGGATAGCTATGGTATGTAGTAAAAAATTCACACAGGAAAACAGTAAGACAAAACCACCTTTTCACCTACGGGTGAACACATTTCTCAAAACAATCACTGTTTGACCTATCAGTCCTCATTCTCAAAAGTAATCGAGACTAGGAGCTTAAAAATACTTTCACTAGACACTAAAAATCATGGACTGAATATAGAGATGCTGAAGGAACTCAAATGTGAAATTGCAGAATTATTAACTGTGGTTTGTAACCTATCTTTTCAATCAGCTTCTTTACTAAATGAATGGACACCAGTTTTAGAAAAGGGCTTTAGAGGTGATCCTGACAAGTACCAGGCAGACTGGTTGAAACTATTGTAAAGAACAGAATTGTCAGACATACATTTGTTGGGGAAGAGTTGACATGGTTTTGTATAGGGAAATCATGCTTCAGCAATCTACTAGAATTCTTTGAGGGGGTCAACAAGCATGTGGACAAGGGGGATCCAGTAGATATAGAGTATTTAGATTTCTAGAAAGCCTTTGACAACGTCCTTCATCAAAAGCTCTTATGCAAAGTAAGCTGACTTGGGATAAGAGGGAATGTCTTCTCATGGATTGGTAAGTAATTAAAAGATAGGAGACAAAGTGTATGATTAAAAGGTCAATTTTCAGAATGGAGAAAAGTAACTAGTGATGTCTCCGAGGAGTCTGCACTGAGACCAATCCTATTCAACATGTTCATAAATGATCTTAAAGGGGTAATTGGTGAAGTGGCAACATTTGTGTGTGATACAGAACTGCTTAAGGTAGATAGTGAAGCCCACAGCAGACTGTGAAGAGCTTCAAAAGGATCTCTCAAAACTGGGTGAGTGGGCATGAAAATGGCAGATGAAATTCAGAGTTGATAAATGCAAAGTAATTCATATTGGTGAATATAATGCCTGATATATAATAAAATGATAGGGTCTAAATTAGCTGTTAACACTCAAGAGAGATCTTGGAGTCATTATGGATAGTTCTCTGAAAACATCCACTCAATATGCAGCGACAATCAATAAAGCAGTGTTAGGAATCATTAAGAAAGGGATACATAAGACAGAAAATATATTGCTTCTGTATAAATCCATGATATGCTCACCTCTTGAATACTGTGTGCAGATGTGGTTGCCTCATCTCAAAAAAGATGTACTAGAATTGGGAAAAGGTTCAGAAAAGGACAACAGAAATGATTAGGGGTATGTAACAACTGCCCTATGAGGATAGATTAATAAAACAGACTTTTCAGCTTGGAAAAGAGACTGAGGGGATATAAGAGGTCTAAATGTCATGACTAGTGTAAAGAAAGTAAATAAAGAAGAATTATTTACTCCTATAGCACAAGAACTAGGGGGTCACCAGTGGGGATGTAAGCGACTACTCGAGTATTTGACTACACGATAAGCCTAGGCTTTTTGGGTAGTCAAGTCACTACTTGACTACTCGCTCAACACCCCAGACACCGCCCCCCCCCCCCCCCCCCCCCGCTGTCTCTGTATCAGAGTCAGCAGGATCCCATGCTGGAGGGAGCTGGTCTAAAAGCTGTTCCCCCCCCCCCCCGCCCCCCGCCCAGCACTGTCTCCATTGTGCGCAGGGAGGGGGTAAGAGGAGGCAGAGCTGCAGTGGTCCTGGAGCTGGTGCTGGCTGGGACAGTTCAGTCCTGACTTGCGTCGGCTCAAGGAGCCACCCATGCTGCAGCTCAGCATTTTAAATGTAGTAAGAGCCACTTACAATGCAGAGTCTCAATGGTCCCGGAGCCAGTGTAAGCTGAGACTGCTCAGTCTTGGCTCCTGCCGGCTCTGGGAGCTACCCCCACTGAAGCTCTGCAGAGCACCTCCCCTTATCAAGTAATTGCATAATCGATATGAAGTGTCGACTACACGATTAGCCAAATACCTGCACCTTAGCATGCTTAGTCACCTAATGAAATTAATTGATAGCAGGTTTAAAACAAACGAAAGGAAGTATTTCACATAATGCACAACCTGTGGAACTCCTTGCCAGAGCATGTTGAATGTGTTGAATCTGGATAATCATTTTACAACGAATTTGCTGTAGATTTACATTGGTCTGTGATATTTCTAGACTAGTCTGTTTATTTAAAGGACTATAACAAGTATTTTTTCTACTGGGAGGACCTCTACCCCCAAAATTCCTCAATTTTATAAAAAATGTGGAGGAGATCATTTTAACTGTCTTTTGTCCCCTCCTTTTCTAGGTGCATGTTACTATGATGCTAATCAGTCAATGTACGTGTTTGGTGGCTGCACACAGAGCAGTTGCAATGCTGCATTCAATGACCTCTGGAGACTTGACCTCAATAGCAAAGAGTGGATCCGGCCTCTGGCATCAGGTGAGAGGTGACTGATGTTTAAGACATTTGATTGCTTTTATTCTTATTCCTCATAGTAAACTACCCAAAGTTTGTACCTAAGTGTCTTGTCTATAGGCCTGCAGACCCTGATACTTAGATTGCCCTATTACCAGGATTAGCTTCTTTAACTGAATGTTTTTTAGGTTGTATCTGTTGATAAATGCAGTATATTTTGGTATCCTTTTATCCATAGAACTGTTCTGTGGAAGAAGTTGAATATCTTCTCTGTGGTCTAGCAAACTACTCAATGCTACTTTGTGCTATATAGATGAGTGACAGTTGGGTGAAGTTGTGAGAGCCTGGGTTGATAAGGGAGAGCTTTTAAATAACTTTGGTGCTTGCCAGTTAAGGTATTTTGAGGAGTGGATAAAACATGTCTCTGCTGGTTACCCACAACAGCCAGGGAGCGTGGGAAATAGGTAGTCATGCAATCCCCACATTGTGAGTTAGAGCAGAAAAGAGCAAAAAGTTGTTTCTCACAGTGGTTTTAAATATTAACAATCTGTGTTTAAACAAGTATTTTTCCATATAACTCCAATTTAAATACAATTTAAGTCGGCTTTGGCAAATGTGGAACAACTGTCAGAGTAGAGGCAGCTCCTATTACAAATGAAATGAGATGGAAAGCACATAAAATACAGTTCATTTAAATGTGACACACATGCCGGTGCGGACAGCACCTTGTCGGTGGGAGAGGCTCTTCTGTTGACACAGCTATCACTGCTCTTTGGGGATGGTTTAATTGTGCCGATGGGAGAGTTCTCTCCCATCAGCATAGAGCAGCGACATGAGACCTTACAGCAGCTGTGCTGCAGCAGTGCAGTTGTGTGTCTCTAAGGTTGTAGTGTAGACAGGGATGTTCCAAGATCTCAGTCATGAGGGTTTCTTGATGGAATGATTTGCAGTTCTATAATAAGATCATTCTTGCAGTTGAAGATGTTAAGGTTGGTTTTGAGCCTCAAACTGGTGACTCAAGCTCTTGTATTGGAAGATCTGGGAAATCAAATCGGTCTTTGGTAACTATTCCTTGCAGGCGCTCAGATGGTGACAGGCATCTAATCAAAAAGTAGGGTTTTTAAATCTGCTTACCATGCAAGAAACTTAACACGTGTATGACCAAACTGTGACTTACTCTCTTCTTCCTCTCCTGTTGTTGCAATGCTGTCCCTCCCCTGAAGAGAAGTGGGGAGGATGATATAACTGGCAGCGGGTCTTCATTGAAGCTAAATGTAGTATATGGTCACAGTTGGTTTCTGTTTAAAAATGTTCTTATTGTGTTAAAGAATCCAGGGACTAGCACCCAGATCTGCATTTAGATTAAGGGCGGGTAATAAGCAGCCTGTGGACTGGACACTGTTTGCCAGAGTTAGTCCCTAGTGAGTTGCTAGATGCTTTATTTACCTGACTGCAGCTCCAGCTCCCATTGGCTAAAAACTGTGAACTGCAGCAAGTGGAAGCTGTGAGCAGCCATACCTGCAGACTCTCAGGTAAATCAAGTGTCTAGCAGCCCTCCAGGGGCTAACCCTGGTGAACCACATCTGGTGTGTGGACCACTTACTGCCCAGCCCTGATATAGATCCTTCTGTCCGCAATATGTACAGTAAAATTCCCACTGTCTTAACAAATAGCACTTTTGAAGATCAAATCCTGCCAGAATGTGTCAGACAAGTCCCATGGGAAGATCCCCCGAGGAAATATTTCTGCGTGCTGTCATCAGCACATGTACCCAGAACAGATCACAACTGAAACTTCAGAGGAGTTGTCTAGCTGAACAGATGACTCACCCATGCCAGTGCTTGTGGTGGTTTCTTACACTGCTTTTTGTAGTCCTTGCAAGAGTGTTCTCTACTGCTTAGGAAAAAGATTACGCAATTACAGGGGTAAGAGCAGAAAAACAAATGACTGCCATTAAATTCAAAGGCCATACAGTTGAACAAGTAAAAGGAGATGATATCAAGATACATATGGAATTCACTGTATCTTGAGGCAGAGATAAACAAGACAGGTGGGCTTTAAAAGGAGAGCTAATTATAGTAACGCTGGGTTCTACACAAGAGGAGACCTAAATCTCTTTAGAGAGAGCTAACTACCTGTAGGGGATTGCAAGGAATCCCAACTCTTTCATCCAGATCCACTGTTACCCATTTAACTCTGGATACTCTGTGGGGTGAGAGTAGAAGAGGCCAGATACAAATTTGGCAAGCACTTTGGTCTGATATTCTAAATAAGCACATGAATTTGCAGTGAGTCTCTCCTAGGTAGTGAGAAACTGCATATATCTTGAAAAAATGTCAGTACGGGCAGTCCCCGAGTTACGCGGATCCGACTTATGTTGGATCCGCAGTAACGAACCGGGATTTTTCTCGCTCTGGAGGACTGGAGCGGCGGGACGCCTGGTCCTGCCGCCCGCCTCCTCCGGGGCGAGAAAAGCTGCTCCCCGTCTCCCTGGTCTGCTGGGGGAGCCAGCAGACCAGGGAGACGCGGAGCAAAGCCGCGGAGGACCCGGGGCCGGACCCGCGGCGCTTCCAGCTGATCTGGAAGCGGCCGCGGGTATGGCCCCGGGTCCTCTGCCGCTTTGCTCGGCGTCTCCCTGGTCTGCAGACCAGGGAGACGCTGAGCAAAGCCGCAGAGGACCCGGGCCGGACCCCGGCGCTGATCTGGAAGCGCCGCAGTCCGGCCCGGGTCCTCCGCCGCTTTGCTCCGTGTCTCCCTGGTCTGCTGGGGGGGGGAGGGAGGACGCAGCTAGTGCCCCCCCCCCCTCCAGCAGACCAGGGAGACATGGAGCAAAGCCCAGGGCCTGTGGTAGAGCAGGTGGGGCGCTGACGGTTGGTCCCGCAGCACCGCTCCTTGGCGCTACGGACCAACCCGGCAGCACCCCAGCTGCTCTGCCCCAGGAGTCCTGATTCAGCCACTGCTGATCAGTTTCAGCAGTGGCTGAATCAGGATGCCTGGGGCAGAGCAGCTGGGGTGCTGCTGGGTTGGTCCAGTAGCGCCGAGGAGCGGCCATGCTAATGGACCAACCCAGCAGCACCCGAGCTGCTCTGCCCCAGGCGTCCCCAAGTTAGCCGCTGCTGAAACTGACCAGCGGCTGACTACAGGAAGCCCGAGGCAGAGTTGCTCTGCCCCAGGCTTCCTGGAATCAGCTGCTGATCAGTTTCAGCAGCAGCTGACTTGGGGATGCCTGGGGTTCTTAAGTTGAATCTGTATGTAAGTCAGAACTGGTGTCCAGATTCAGCCACTGTTGAAACTGATCAGTTTCAGCAGCGGCTGAATCTGGATGCCAGTTCTGACTTACATACAGATTCAACTTAAGAACAAACCTACAGTCCCTATCTTGTATGTAACCTGGGGACTGCCTGTACTGTACAACTGATAGCTAAATAGACAATGGAACTGTTTCCAGGGTAGTTCAAATAGGCCTTTTAGGACCATATATTAAGATCCAGCTGGTTCTTAAGGAAGACAGGTGAAAGATGTTTAGTTCTATGAATCTGTTTTTTCCATTTTGAGCAAGAACAAGGAGCTATTTTGATCCCCCTTTCAGAGGCTCAGGAATTAGGTGTTTTTGATACGTCTCTGTTCCATCATCTCTTGTCTGTTGGCTAGCTGTTCTGTTGAGAGAGTAAAACAGGCTGGAGTGTGCTGAGTGAGGGCCAGACTGAATGCATGGGCCAAGAATTTAAAAATGAGATGAGAACGTTCTTAAATACTAGTCACACCTGTGCTATCAGAGTTCCATAAATGGATCAGACTGGCTGCAGGTGAAGGGTTTACTTTGTTTTATTGTACACCTTTTGTCTTCATTTTTTTTTGTCCATTGCAGGAATGGCTAAATGACATCAGAGTTGGGTAAAGCATCTCCCAACGGAGAGACTGTTAGCTTGCTGTAAATATTTAGCTCCCCCCCCCCCCCAAAAAAAAAAAAGGCTAAATCTTGTTTTGTCAGACAAAAGGAGAAATGAAATAATGCTGTCTGGTTTAAAGGAAATCCCCCATTGCTGAAGTTTCAAAATACTCTATATCTAAAACCAAAGCAGTGGCTTTCTTTTGATTTTAACGGAGTAGGTAACGTTAATAGTGCTAAAACATTAATACTCTGCCACAAATTTTGTGACAGAGCAAAGGGGAACCTCTCTAGCCTTTAGCCCTTGCACACTTCTGGGCATGTCCCTATCTCTCTGTTATAAAAATCTGCAGTTTCCATTCCTCTATGCAAATCTATTTTGGGCAGAAGGATGTGTGTATAGAGGTGATTACTAGCCAGGGGCATTGGGAGGCTTGTGTGATGAGTTCAGTCACAGAGATCCACTTGAGACTGTCACTTGATGTGCTGGAAATACAGTATCTCTTAGCTCACCTGCCTGCCCTCTGGGGTGCCCCACCACCCTGTCCTGAGAACCTCTGGTCTCCCTAAGGGAAGACACAAAGTTGGGGTCACAGCCCATAGCAGAACAAGACCGAGAGCATCTCAGCTCTGGGAAGGCTGAGTCAAAGGGACTTAACATAGCACCCAGTTGTACAGCCCCAATGGGACCAGAGCCCCAGATAAATTCATCTTTTACTCTGTATAAAATGTATACAGGACAAGATCTTAATTTGTTTGCCCCTTTTATAAATGAAAGAGAGATGGACAGCTGTTGTCTCCTCTCCCATAACCGTTATTTACACTGGACTTATAAAATGACTTTTGTTTAAGTATAAAAAGTAGAATTTAAATGGCTGCAAGTGATTCTAGACAAATCTGTAACACCACCTAATACACTAAGGCTGTGTCCAGACTCCATGCCTCCGTCGACGGAGGCATGTAGATTAGCCAGATCGGAAGAGGGAAATGAAGCCGCGATTAAAATAATCGCGGCTTCATTTAAATTTAAATGGCTGCCCCGATCTGCCGATCAGCTGTTTGTCGGCAGATCGGGAGAGTCTGGACGCGATGCCCCGACAAAGAAGCCTTTCTTCATCGACACAGGTAAGCCTCGTGAAACCAGGTTTACCTGTGTCGATGAAGAAAGGCTTCTTTGTCGGGGCATCGCGTCCAGACTCTCCCGATCTGCCGACAAACAGCTGATCGGCAGATTGGGGCAGCCATTTAAATTTAAATGAAGCCGCGATTATTTTAATCGCGGCTTCATTTCCCTCTTCCGATCTGGCTAATCTACATGCCTCCGTCGACGGAGGCATGGAGTCTGGACACAGCCTAAGAGAACTTGTTACAAATCATGATTTCTCACCTTACTTCTTATTGCAGGTATATTTCTTCTTAGGCAGAGATGTCCTGCCTGACCTGGGTCCAGCAGTTCATCTTTCTCCCTGTCGTTACAGTCCTTTTGTTTCCAGGTGTTCTCATGTATCCTCGCAGCATGAAGACAATCAGTATTTACTTCCCTTGTCTTATATAGAATTTCCCTAAGGCAGGAAGCCTTTGTTCGATTGCCTGACACCTCTGTGGAAAAGCACAAAATTCAAGATGGATTCCAGCATCAGGTGACATGGACACATGGTCTTGGTAGCACTTCTGCAAGAAGACAGTTTTCCAACACTCAATTGTCTCTTGCTTAGTGGGCTATTAACTGTGTGTCTGGCGGCTTCATTGTTGTTCCTGATGATCTGGAAATAGGCTTTTCCCAACATAAACACATTGATAATAGATCTACAGTCACTATTCCTAATTTCACCAGAAACGGTACATGTGTACAAATAGAATATACACATTTAGTGGATTACAGCCTTTCCAGTGATGTTACATGACTTATTTTGCATAAAGCATCTTTGAATTAAGTATATTCATATTCCTAAGCATATTTCCATAAAGGATATGAAATCCACCATCATAGCTTGTGTGCAAGCCTACCAACAACTGGAGGTAAGAGAGCCAGGGTCAGAGAGGGAGACAAGTATATGGGATGGCGAGTAACAGCTGCAGACGCATTGAGGGGGAAGGGAGCTCAGAAAGGGTACCTGGGTATTTAATTATGGAGGAAACTGGGTCAGCCAAGGTTGGAGGATTTACCAGCATTCAGATCTGAGATCAGGCTGGGGTCCCTAATTGAGGCTCTAGGCAGAAATGTTTTGTGAGGGATTCCTGGAATACGTAAAATGTACCTTGTCAGTGTAAAATGCACTAAATAGGATTCTTTCTGTGCGCCGAGAAACCACGACAGGACACAGGCCCTGGAAGCCTACCTTCATTGAAGAAAATTGTGTGCCCATAAGACATGGGAATGGGAGTTGAGGAAATACCCAGGGTTCCTTCTGAGATGCAGCATAGCTTCATGGGTGATTAATCCGCCTCGCCCAGTCAGTCAGCTGTCTGCACAGAGCTTTGAGCCTCTGACTGGACAGGGCTGATGAATCCCCTGTGAAGCTACCCAACCTTGTTATGCAAGAGGACCACGCAAACCTAAGCATAACGTTGTGTGGGCCAAACAGATTCTAGATATTTTAATAAGATTTAAAGTCACCTGCATTGATTTATATTTTATGGTCAGCTTGTTTCATATGTAGTCAGGTAGGTTTTCTGTGTATGGTATTTTTCTATTTACCCACTTGTGTAAAATCAAGCATGGTAAACATGGTAATGACTTGGCTATTAATGTATTGTGTTGATGCAGGTTGTGGGCCTTATTGAAGTGCTCTAGTGCAGTGGTTCCCAACTTTTTTTATACTGGGGACCAGCAATCCCATTCACAAACTTTTGCTGGACCAGCATCATTGTATTTGCATGGTTGCATATTCATTATGATGATGATGCCAATGTGCAAATAAATTGTTTCCTGTTTGCCAAAATATGTGCCCTAGGCCCCTCATACACTCCAGCTCTGACTCTTGCACACCCACCATATTCTGTTATTCAGCCCTGGCCACCAGGCCTTAGCCTTGGCCACCAGATCAGGTCCCACCCCCCCACGCAGCCTCAGCCGCCCTCCCAGCGCTGCATCTGCTCTCTGTGGCCCAGCTGACGGGGCTGCACATAGCGGCTGCTAGAGCTGGAACTGGGGCCATGGTGAGGCTGCCCCAGTAGGGACAGCTTCACTGTGGCCCCAGCCCCAGCCGCAGCACACCTGGCCGCCAGCTGCCCCACTCACCCTTGCTGCTGAGTGGTGAAGTGGATGGAAGGGAATTCCCTTATGGGGAAATCCCAGGGCTAATTGAAAGCTGGGGCTGTGGCCTGGCAGTGTGCTGCAGCCCAACAGGCAGGGGTTCGCAGCCCGCCACCAGTCCACGGACTAACAGTTGGAAATGACTAGATCATTGTTGGATAAATAGGCATAAGGGTGTATCCCCAAAGAGTTGTCATTTTGGTTAGTCTTTGCCAATGTTTGCCAGTCTTTCTTCAGTCATCTACATTTTTCTCTGATCTCTTTTCCCATTCTGTTCATGGGCTTATATTCTTCTGGAGCCTGGCTCTTGATTCCTGTGCACCTTAGTCCTTGTGTTAGTCAGAGTATTTTCAGGTTTGAGTAGGGGAAAGCCTATGGCAGGGTCAACAGTAGATTCTCAGGATGCCTCTGTTCACTCGGGGATGGAGGGGAGGAGAGGAAGAAAATGGGGATTGAGTGAGGACAGAGGAAACAGATTTTAGAACCTGGGTGTTTATCTTGGCATTGCATCCGTGATGACATCCTGAGTAGCTTCTCAAAGTGATAAAGCCCAAGATAACCGTGACACAACAGTAGTTGAAGTCCAAATGCTGTTCAGCTAGTTGAGCCTCTTCAGGAGCCTGCCTGCATTCACCATTGGTTCTGCCACCTCAGATCATTCTTAGACTAAGCAGCCATCAGGCCCTTCCTTGTGCTCTTTTTCCTAAGACCACCTGTGCAGGAAAGCTGTTGATATTTTACAGGTTCCAAACTCCTCCCTTTCCGCAGCATGCTTTGCCATGAAAAGTGCCCGCAGCTGGTAGTGGCCTTCACTTCCGCCTCTTATATTGGAAGGGTCCAGCAGAATCTAAGGATGTTAAGTATCGGGAAATTGATTAATCGAGTAGTCGATTCATTTTTGCATTGACTATTCAGTTACTCAATAGGGCGCCTCCACCTTTGAAGTGTACCAGCCACCCTAATGCAGTTGCTACGCTTCAAATGTGAAAGCGCCCCGTGAAGCCTGGGGTCAGTTGGGGACCCCGCTGACCCCAGGTTCCGTACAGTGCTGCCACTTCGAAATGCTGCAAGGAGCCCTCTGCCAGGCTCCCTGTGGCATTTCAAAGTGAGAGCGCCACACGGAGCAGCTGACCCCGGGTTCCATTTGGCGCTGCTGCTTTGAAGTACCCCTCTATTCTCCCTCCCCCTTGCTGCCTCTGTCCAATAGAGGCCACAAGGTGAGGGGAAGCGACTAGTCGAGTATCCTGTCGACTATCCAATAAGCATTTGCTTATCGGATAGTCCACTAGTTCTTCACATCCCTAGTAGAATCCTGGCTTATGTCTTCCTGATAGTTTTGAACGTGTATCCTAGCCCCTTCCACTCAGAGGGTAAAACTTCCCACAACCTGCTTCCTGTGTCTTCCTGTCCCTGCCTTTTGTCACTGGGGAAGTAGGAGCCTTCTCTTCCTTGGCTCTCAGATTGGTTATCCGGGCTTTAATGTAAACTGTAATGTAAAATGTAAACTGGATACTAATTCCAGCTTTTTAAAAGCACTAACCCCTTCCTTATTCTCCAGAGACAGTTTGTCTTGTCACCAGGACCCTTTTTATAGGTCTAGCTCCTTCGGGAAAGAACGTTCCTACCATAGTTGCAATGCTTTAGCCAGAAATGTGATGAGCAGAGAGTTTTCACTTTAAAAGCTTTATCTAGAATCTTCTGGGTGGTATATTTTTATTAAGTAATGCAGTGATTGTATATGATCGCTCCAGCAGCTGGCTTTATTATCCTTTTCCTTATGTCTGTCTCTCTCCTCCTATCGGTGGATATTTCCCTCCCCAGTGTTTATTCTTGTGTCGGGGTGGGGGGGGGGGAGATATGAGGTGTAGAGAAATTGATTAAGAATGTGAATGGTTAACTGGTATGCATCATAGTTACCAGATGATTTTTTTTAACTGCTGCAGGGGGTGAAGCAGCTCCCCACTAGATGTGGGCAAGGTGCTTCTCCAGCATGGAGGACCCTGCCTGGCCAGAATAATGTGTCTCAGGCAGGGGCACTCCAGCTCGGGCAGAGCAGCCCTCGTCTGTGGTGGGTCCGTCCCAACCAGAGCAGCACTGCGGGTCGGGGGATTGCTCCAGTCCAGCCATGGCAGGCGGGGAGCTGCCCCAGCCCATCGGGGCTAGAATGGCCCCTGCTGCCCTTGTTTAAGCAGTTAACGGGCTAAATGTTACGTTTAACCAGTTAAACGGATTAAATAGAGTTTTACATCCCTACAATGGATGCTGAATGCCTTTCTTTAGCTGAATGTTCTGCTGATCATTAGGCTGCTGAGTGTTCTTGCCCAGTGCGAAGCTCAGGGATCATGAAACCATAGCCACTTGAGTTTTAGGGTCACCATTCCTTTCTGTAACTGTAGTGGGAAGATGCACTTGATGTTAATTCAGTGAAGCTAAAAGACTGTGTAACTGTCTTGTCATCTCTCCAAGGATCTGCTCTTAGATGCAGTCTTTCTGGAGTTGGAAGACTGCATTGACTGCAGCATGATAGAGCAAGAAACTTGGCCTTCGGTCATTTTTGTGCTGTCATTGACCTTTGAATTCTGTGATGTAACAAAGCAGCCCAGAATGATTAACTCCCTCTCCTTGTATGTTTGAATGTACCCCAGCTGCTATCTGCCCGAGGTTAGCTTTAAAAATAGATTTCTACAATTATTGTAGGTGTCTTGAACTAAACTATTTGGTACTGGCTACTATGGAGGCAAGACTTATGCATTAAAATAGGGAACACTGTAATATCTACACTGAACAGAATAGGGCCTGGTCTGAACTAGAGTTGTTAAATATTGGTTAATTAAATAGTCAATTAACCTCATCAATACTTATCAGTTAGTTGACTATTTATAGTCTCCGGGCAGCCCCTGTCCAGGAGAGGGGTCTAAGTTCCCGGACCCGGCATAAGTTGGAACTGAGCCAGGCTGCCTGCCCGCCTGGCTCCTAATACACTTGAAATGCAGAGCTGCAGTGAGGGTAGGTCCAGGACCCAGTGCAAGCTGGGACTGAGCTGGGCTGCTGGCCAGCCTGCTAAAAAAAAATTTTACTGACAAGGGGTGAGAGGGAAATGCGTGCAGTCTGTAGCATTAACCTATCAGCTTTTGCTTATTTATTAATCAGTTAATCAACTACACTATTACATCCCTAGTCTGAGCACACCAGTAGTACTCTAAAGCTGTGTCATAGTAGCAGGCATGTAAGGAAGTGAAAAAGCCTTGATATCTGGAATGGTGCACAGAAGGTAACTGCGCTGGTCAGAACATAGGAAGTATCACTAAAGTCATCTTAGTTTGGCCTCAGCTGCTGTCTTTAGCCATCAAAAAGTTCAGTATAGAATGTTTTTAAATGAAACGCAGCTGGAATTTTCAGCTCTGAGAAGTATTTATTTTGAATGTAAGTAATTTACATTTGAAAACCAGGATTCAAGTCAGACCTGAATTACAGGGCAGCTTTTAAAAAAAATATGCAAGTGAAAGAAGAATGCTCTTGGATTTGAGCTGGTAACCCCTTCCTCATCAGACATAGACACTGAACATACTCCGGAAAAGGGTATTAGGACTGCAGGTCTCTTAGTAATTTTGCCCAACCTGTTTGAGTTAGTTTTCCAGCTCTTTTCCCTACATTTGCTAGTTATATAGAACACTCACAACTGAGACGCTTTTAGAGCAACTTTACATAACTTCCCTTTCCAGTGACTGTTGCAGCATTCGACCCTGGTGTTAGTGATTTAATTTGAACCTGTATCTGTTCTGAGACTGATATATTACCAACCATTTCACTGTGGCTGAATTACTACATGTATCTGGTCATTGTATTCCTGAGACATATCTAGTCTCTTAGAATTATTCTTTCTCTGTTGTGTTTTCCTTCCTATAGAGTTAATAATTTTTTATCTTGTGGCTTAGCTATTGCATTTGCAAAATGGATAACATCTCCTTCACAAATTTGTAATGAGGCTCAATTAAATGTTTGTAAAGGACTTTGAAAGCTTCAAATGAAGCATGGTCTTTATATTAAAGTAAGGTAAAATTTGGGGGTGTGCAAGACAAATCAGACTTTGGAAAGGAGTACAGGAGTCTAGAAAGGTTGAGAACCACTGCTATAGTTACTCTCTTGCTGCCTGCCTTCTGTTGCCTTTGATGCATAGTACTCCTGATGTGAATTTTCCCCTTGAAATTAAATGTCTCGTGTCATGTCTCACTATCTACCATTTTCAACAAAATATTCTTCAATGGCACTACGGTGGTCCTCTTCTGTGCCATAATATGAACAGAAGACCTTTAAAAATGAAAGGCTGCACTGGGAGAACAATGAGAATGGGTATGAGTGAAAGCATCTCTGAATCGGGTTGTCAGAGAAATATGGTTATTTGTTATATTTAGTATTTAATCCTGACAGGCTCCCAAAGCAATTTTATAAATAACAGCATCACTGAAATACAGCCACATCTCTGGTACAGGGCAGCAATCGATTGCCTGAGAGCGAAGAGTTTGGTCCAGGACACAAGATCTTTGTCCACATAGAACACAGCAGTTTGGTCTTCGCCTACACAGACAAAGCAAACTGCCAAGTACTCGGGCACTTTTGAAAATTGTACCCAGTTTCAAAAGGCACTTGGGAGCCTAAATCTCATTGACAATTTAGGAGCGGAAAGGCCTGGATTGACCCTGCAAGACTCAGGTCTGTGGGTGTGTGAAGTTCAGATATTCTGAACCACGGAGATCTATGCAGTCTCCTTTGACTGATCGATCCCTGACAAGTTTGCTGTTAAGTTTGCTCTTTCCGGTTGTGGGAAAGATCTTCAGTGGAATTCTTTTGATTAAATTATGGAAAATTTCAAGGCTGAGGGATGGGAAATCAGCACTTGCAAGTTTGCTAGAGCTGCTACTTGTTGTGTTCCAAATGAATTCATCCATGCAGTGCCTGTGTGCAGGAGGAGAGGAAGAGCCTGAGGGAGTTAACCATTCTCCGTTTGTTTTCAGGAGGGGTGAGCCATATTGGAGATTAGACACTTAGGTGTTTTGTTTTACAATACAGATTAGTCCTCTCTTGAATTGCAAATCCTTCTCCAATGTCCTGCTCACTTGAGCTTTTCTTTGTTTGCAGTAGCCTGTGTGATGGATAGGAGGAGTATTGGCCAGCACTCTGACTAAAGGGTTAAATTCAGGTAGGTAGGGGGTGTTGGCAGGAAGCCAGGCAAGCCAGTGGCAGAGGGTGTTAAAATTTGAATTGAATAGATATACCGGCCTACTGTTTGCTTGTGAGAGTTTTAAGCTAGGATCTGGAGGAAGCAAGATGAATTAAATCAGACAGAATTACCATGCCTACAAAGAATACTGAGCATGGAAATGCACTGGACCTGGAAGTAGTAAAGATCAGTATGGATGGTGAGTAGATACAGAAATGTATATTTAGTTGCAATCAGGGTATTTTTCTTAGTTTTGTTGTTTGGTTAAATTTCTCTGTGTGAAATCCATTCTCTATATCTAAGCTGCACCCAGAGATACTATGTTTCTCTGTGTTTTACTTTGTTTTTTCTCAGTTTCTCTGCAACACCTAGCAGCCAAGTATGCTTTATTAAGTATATCTTTTTGTGGTGTTAATAAAAAATAATATTTTTTAAGGCAATTATTTGATTCTTATGGCCTGGAAAGTAGCAGGAGTTCTGTGTATGCATGCATGCCTCGACTAAGAGGTCAGCTATCAAAGATTGCAGTTTTTCTTTTTCAAACTCTCTTGTGGTAAAAGAGCTTGGGGTACTCCTGGAAGAAGTTCAAGTGTTCTTCCTGGGTTTAAGAAGGGAGTTATTTTTACACTTGATGGTGACAGCTACCTCCCAAGGGCAGGGAATCTATGATCTTGGAGTTTCTGTGAGCAGAAGCCTATGGTGGCAAGTTACTTAAGGTCTCTTGTGGGCCCCTTCTGCACTCGGCGTGCCATAGTGTGGAGCAGCCTTGACAGCCTGTGGAATGGCTAGCATTACATTTCAGCTCAGATGAACGCAGAAGTGAACTATTGCTTCTGAGGAGGGATTCTTCATCTGCCTCTTTGGACAAGTTCATGGGAATACCTATATTCTGATTACCATTCACTTTTGGATGGCAGTCTGAATATGGCATTCCATGAGGCCATAGTGGGAAGTGAGGCCAGCAGAGGCCAGATGTGCAGCAGTCCCTGATATTATTGTGTAATGGTCATGGTAATACAGAAAACAATGAAAAAGTTGTGACAAAGCAGGGAATGTGTTCCTTATCCCTGGTGGCACAACCCAGTCTGAGTTCTGTACCCATCTGATGCTACTAGTCTAGGGCTCCAGAGACCGATGGTGGATCTCAGGCTTCCTGTGCTATTGAACTGCCAGGATAAGTATGCCTGTATCTTCACTGCGAAAACAGGTGTGTGGTTACACAGAATGAGTGTCTCAATGAAATGTCCTAATGGAGGCACCAGTAGTTTTTTACTTTTAGATAGCTTGTCAGGGTCAACCTGTGACGTAGTGAGGGCTACAAGTTCAATCCTGTAGCCATGGTGTTCACTCTGTTTTTTTCATTCTGTTTACTTTGTGCTGTATGTGATTCCTGCTGGTTGGTGTGCTCGTGCATGTGCGTGCGCGGTCGGGGATGGGATCTTTGGGGTAAAATTCCTTAGGGGCACTTGAACTAGGTGGAGGATTCAGTAAGGTGACACTTTGCCTAGGGAATCTGAACAGAGGAGGCAGGGCAGCCTAGAGGGCTGTGAACAGTTGCTAGCTGTGTGAGTTAGTTTTCTGGCTGGCTTAGGGAGAGGGGAGGCTAACTGGGTTGTGGGTTTCTGACCTCTCCCCTCCCCGCCCTCCCGGTCCCCAAAATGGATTGTACGGAATGCCCCTGGTTCCTGTAACAAGAAGTCTGAACTCTGCTGTGTCCCTGTGAACCAATAAACGTTCTGTTCTACTTGCTGGCTCAGAGTCATGTCTGGCTGTGGATGGGGGTGCAGGGCCTGGTGACTCCCCCACATTCTGTGACACAAGCCTAAGCCCCTAATATGGTGAACAGCTGGATTAGCTCTGCCGAGATGAAATTGTCCCTTCTACTAGGGATGTGGGGATGACATTTACAAGCTACATCAAGGTAAACCTACCTGTGCTTTGGGATTTCATGTCAATGTGAAAACATGCTGGTTTTTCAGCAACAACATAACCTTAACTCTGTTAATTTTTAATCTGATATAATTGTTTCTTCCTGACAGCCACTTTATTTAATGCTCTGAAGTGACTTTCCCATGTGAAAAGGATTGTGGTTCTTGCAGTTGCTTCCTCTCTTTTGGGGGAATTCTTAAACTGACATTTTTCAGAGAAAAAGCATTGCTTTACTACTGCTGCTGTCACAGTGCCAGTTTCTCTCCTGGTCCACCCAGTCCTCCTGCTCTGCTCCTGCCTGGGAGCCACTGTGCCTGGCTGCAGTGTGTCCTTTGACCCAGCCTGCATTGTTTGTTTTCCTTATCAGTGAGTCTGAACAGGTTTCCAGAGCACTCCAAATCTTGGCAGTTACAGGAAGAGCAGAAGTGACATTGGTAGGCCCTGAGCTTGTCACAGTTCATGAAGTCACCCTGTGATTTTCATTTTGTTTTCCCTTTAATCCTTATGACTTCAGAGCGAGGATCTATTTAGAATGCTGTCAGCCTTCAACAGAAAATGCAACCCCTGGTCCTTACTACTTCAGGGAGGGTGAAATATAGATGCTACACTGGTACTTCATGCCTGAAGTGCAACTAAGGAAGAAATCCCTTCTTTGAATGCGTTTGTCTAAGCCTATAAGGACAGGACAGAGCAATTAATGACCATCCGACGTCATTAAGTGTGTTGCTTTAAGCAGAGCGCTTTCTCATGCAGCTCTTTAGGTTGAACTCCCTCATTAATGGTGAATAAAAGGTGAAGCTGATTGGGATGAGCTCAGTGCTGATCTCATTTCTGTTTTTCCTTAGTGCCAAATGCTCATTCATCAGATGCATCTCTATCAGCTGCCTGCTCTGCACTGGCTGTGTGGAGAAACGGATCGATTTATCCTCCCCTTGAAACCTCTTTGCTGCTTTTGAAGACATGGTCTCTTTAGTTGTCATCTTGTGACCCTCCTGGGGCATTTGGGGGAGAGTCAGCCATGGATTTTAGCAGCTCGGTGAAATGGGTGTGTTAAATACAGGAAGGGGTATTGGTAAATGGAATTGGCATTCCATCTTCTGCTTCTCAACATGCTGTATGAATTTTCTGAACTCCAAACAAAATGCTCAGCCTTCTCTAGAATATGGAGAACAATCCCCGCTCTAAGCCGCTTAGACCTGCATAGCAAGCCAGCTTTTGTCAGCAAACACTTTGTAAGGGCATGCTTCATATAGCGTGGACTCTGGTATTAGGGAATAGTGTTCACTTCGCAGTTTTGATGTGCGCTAACTATTGGAGCTTCTTGCCAGTGGCAACGTAGTCTTATCCCGTAGCAATGTTTGTTGCTTTGTTTTGCAAGACTTGCTCAGATGAACAGAAAATGTGACAGCAACCAGAGGAAATGAGGAGGGAAATTATTCCAAAGGAATTAAACGTTTTAAGTGGTCTCTTGTTTCTCATGGTAGTGTTGGGGTCTTAAAGTTTTCTGCAAACCACCAATATGCCAAGCAGGGTGGATTGATTTACATCAGTTGATTTAAATCACAATTTAAGTCACCAAGAAAAGTCATTTAAGTAAGTTTCCCTTTGATACTACTTCACATATGTCTAAAACAGTGGTGCAGATCTGATCACTAAATCTTGTTAATTTACAGCTCAGTGCAGCATCATAGAGTATCTAAGAAGGTATACTTTAACTTTTTGAGAACTTCTTTAGGCAATAGTACATAATATTCATTACCTGTGTCAAGCTGCAGACGCAGCAGCAGTACACTAGGAATAAGAAATAAATCACATATACAAATACAATAGCACTTGTAAGATTTAGTTTAATAAAATATGTGTTACATAAATGTTTCAAATTTGCAATTTCCGCTGTCTGTGTATCAAAGTCTCTCTCTTTCACACTGTCTCTTTCACTCTCACATACTCACTCTCTTGGTGTCTCTCTGTAGCCCCCATTCCTACCCCTTCTGCCAAGTCCCTGCCCTTTCTGGGGAGCCCGGAGTCAGCCCTTAACTACATACAGAAACTCATGATGTGTCCCCTTCTCCCCCCGTGAAAATTGCCTATCCTATTGTAGATGGTCAGTGATGCACTGGGGGGATTGTAGCTGGGGACGGTGATGTTCTGTTGATTTCCTTGTTGGGCCTGTCCTGAAGTAGATGACTTCTGGGTACTCGTCTGGCTCTGTCAATCTGTTTCTCCACTTCCCCCGGTTGGTATTTAAGTTTTAAGAATGCTTGATAACTGAGGAGTGACTTGTGAGCTGAAAATAGGCATCTCTCCTTTTATATCGGGGGGGGGGGGGGAGGATGAGAATGTTCACAAGAAAATGAGCTGGAGTTAATGTTTGATCCATTTGCCTAAAGAAATACCTCAGAGTTAAAAGGTAGGCAATAAAGCAATGTCTCTTGGAAGTGTCTTCCAAATTTCAACAGCATCAACAGTGCAGCAGCAATTTCTTTCAAGTTGAAGGGTATGGGTAATAGGTTTCAGTATACTAAGCATGTCATTCTATAGTCCTCATTAATCTAATGTAACTTACTTTGGATGAGATATTTCCATTTATTTAATCAGTTTTCTTCACAAAGTTTTGAGAGACCAGGCCAGTTCTTAATAATTGTTCAAAACAACCACAAAATTCCATCAAACATTTTGAGGGAGAATTAGTTTGGATTCTCCTTGTGCTCTCTTCAATGAAGCTGAAGCAAAATGGTTGTTGTTCAAATACTTTGAGTTTAATAACATTTTTATCTTGGGCTAAATTAGGGATGTAAGTGGCTAATCGAATCACTGCTCAACTACTCCCTCCCCTCCCTCCCCTTGCTGCCTCTGTATCAGAGGCAACAAGGAGGAAGCAGGAGCTGGTGCGTGGGGGAAGGGGGGAGCAGGGAGCTGGCTTTGGTTCCCCCCAGCACCGTCGGGAGGGGGGACAGGAGAGGCAGAGGCATAGCGGGGGACTCAGCGCAAGTTGGGACTGCTCCAGGCAGCTCTTAGTACGTTTAAAAGTCAGAGGTGAAGTGGTCCTGGAGCTCAGTCCTGGCTTGCGCTGCCCTGAGAGCTAACCCTGATGTGGCTCTGCAGTTGAAATGTAGGAGCTGGGCTGCCTGCACACCCGGCTTCTACTACATTTAAACTGCAGAGTCTCGGGGGGTGGGGGGGAGGTAACAAGCGCCGCCCCCCCCCCCCATGACTAATTGAGTAGTCGATGGAAATTCCATTGACTAGTCGATTCGCTAATTAAATGCTATTTAAAATCCCTAGGCTAACTAGATGCGTTCAATGGGCACTGCAGCCATATGTTAAGGAGCATCCTTCTGTTTCTTCTATCCGTAGCTTTTTGTCTTTGCCACATTTGCAGCATGGCCTGTGACAGAACCGCACATGACAGTGGAGTGTTTGTTCACAGTTTATTACAGCTTTCACTGCCACAGCTTTGGAATGTTCTGTTGTGTGGGCATTTCCTGATGGATCTGTTGTTTCTGAAAGAGATGCAACCCCCACCTTCTGTTGTCGCACAGGCACTTATTACTGGATCATTGTGTACACTGCTCCACCCATCAAGGCTTAAACTGACAAATTTCCCCTCAATATTTCTTTTAAGCTGTGCAAGTTCCTTCTCAGACACTGTATCTGGCAACCTTCCACCAACATCTGCTCTATTAGGTGGAGTGGAGCCTGGTCGTAAGGATTCAACCATGCCACTGAAGGTGTCTGTTAATGCAAAAAGGAGAATTTGTGGCATAAATGAACCGTATTCAATTTTATCATGCATGCTGTCTTGTTGGTATTTGCTGGCCCTTGCTACAAACCCATCTATGGGTGATGGTTTTACCAGATGACTGAAATCTTTTGCTTGCTGCCAATGCTTTGTGAAATAGGGGTGTAAAAAAGTAGTTGCTTAGGCTTGGGCTTATCGGGTAGTCGAGTCGACTACTTGCATTTCCCCCCTTGCTCCTGTATATCAGAGGCAGCAAGTGTGGGTGGGGAGAGCAGGAGCTGGAGCTACGGGGAGCTGGCTTAAAAGCAAGTGCCCTCCAGCATCATCTCTGCGGTGCTGCTCCCCGTCCCCCTGCAGAGTTCTCTATCAGGCAAGGGTCGGGGGCAGAGGAGGCCACTCCAGCAGCAGCCCCTGTCCGCAGGCAGGGGCCTCTGGTCCTGGCGCAAGCTAGGACTGAGCAAGACCAGCTCAGTCCTGACTCACCCCGGGTCTAGGAGCTACCCCTGCTCCTGGCTCCTACTACAGATAAACTGCAGAGCGGCAGCGGGGGTAGCTCCTTTTGAGTGCCTTCCCTAATTGAGTAATTGTGTAGTCGATGCAAATTGTATTGACTACATCGGAGCCAGCAACCTTTCCGAAGTGGCATGCCAGTATTTAACCCTCTTGCCCTGAGCTGTGCTGCTCTCCCAGGAGATGGGGAGGGGCTCTCTCCACTGTGCACCCCATGGACCACCTGGGTCAATGCAGAGCTTTCCGGAGACTACTAGTTGCTAATGGAAACTCGCACTGTTAATTACATAATTACAAGTGAGAAGCAAAAATCTCCTCCAAAAACCCCTCAACCCTCATTGATGTGGCCTCCAACTTCACTCTTCTGGCATTCCAGCCCCCAGGGCGTGAGGGGAAGGGATAGGAAGGACTGAGGTTCAGGGCTTCTCAAAGGCCAGATATACTTTTCTCGGGTTGCAGTTAGTGGATTTTGTGAACCCTCTTAGGCTCTGGAGTGGGAACAAAAATGAGGGGCTCAATGTGTGGGACAGGACTGCCAGCGAGTGGGATAGGGTTGCAGGCTCTGGGCGGGAGGTGGGGTGCAGGATGGGGTGAGGCGGGCAGGGTCTGGAAGGGAATCTGGTGGCAGGATAGGGTGTGGGGGTGGGGGTACAAGAGGGAGTTTGTGGGCAGGAAGGGGTTGGGGCAGTAATGCAGAAAAGGTGAGAGGTGAGAATGCAGCCAAACAGCTAGTTGGGGAAGCAAAGAAGTGGGGAGTAAAGGAAAGCGCAGCTTCTGCAAAGTAAAATTGTATCCCCCTCTCACATCTTCCCTCTGCTCCAGCCTTACTCACCTCAGCCCCATGCTCCCCTGCAGCCTGATTCCCCTGCATCACCCCATCCCCTAGATTCTCTTACTGTAGTTTTTATACTATATATTTGGATGATCGATTCTAAACCTAGTTAATTAATCAGACCATAAGGATTAGCTAAGATAATTTTTTTTTTTTAGCAACATCCAGTGTAGCAAGCCGCTTGGAATTTACTTGTTAATCCACACTTATACTAAAAGGCAGAGTCTTGAAGTATGATGCATTGCAAAGTGAATTATTTAAGTTACTAATCAATTGAGCCATGTTGTTCTTCAGCCATATCCACATACATTTTCTCCAAATAAGCAGTTTTCCTTATGAAGTTTCATTCTTGCAACTAAGCCCTTCATCATCATCTTGCACTGTTTACACTTGACATGTTCTCCTATTTTACCCAGCAAATGAATTTTCTTCAAAATATTCCCAGATCGGGTCTCTTACACCCAAAGGCCATGACAGTTTTTGTATGGCAAAAGTGTGGGGGAATATAGAAAGTAGTATGTACTGAATGATGTCTTCCTTTTTTCTTACCAGTACACTCCCCTATTCCTTTCTATGCTGCCTGTGTCCTTTTCTATAGATCGGGGTGGGCAATCATTTTCGTGACTTCACATATTTTGGCACATGGTTGTGGCCTGGCTTCAGGCCTTCTGGAAGGGGTGGGGACTTGAGCAGAAGGGGTAGGGCTGGGGGCTACAGAGAGACAGAGGAGGTGTGAGCATTAGACAGACTTTGTATGTGTGAGACAGACTTTGTGACACAGATTGTGTGTGTGATAGTGACTGTGGGTGTGCCACAGACAGCGCAGCAAAGACTGGGTGCAGGTGATAGGGACACAGAATGCGTGTGCTGGTTGCTCCTAGGTATGTTTCTGAGAGAAGTCATGTTCTGTCTCTTTAAGGGAAATCGGTCCTGCCCTGTTATCTCTCCCCTCTCCTGCTTTGGGCTCCACTGAGTCACTTACCAGCCATGCTTCAGATTGGATTAGCTCTGCCGTGCGTCTCTGTCTCCCTCTTCCTGACCCATGCTCTGCAGCAGTGGTCCCCAACGCGGTGCCCGCGGGCGCCATGGCGCCCGCTGGGGCATTTGTGTGCGCCCGCCGACAACCTGGGCCGGCCTGGCGCGCAGCGCGCTGGAGGCGCCAGCCCCAGGTGCGCGACACGCACCGGCGCCTGGTGCGCAGCACTCGGGTGGCCCCGGCGCTGGTGCCAGCCCCAGGTGCGCGGCTCGGGCAGCGGCGCCGGCACAAGGCGCTCAGGCAGCCCCGGCGCACATGCCGGCGCTGGGTGCAAGGGCTTCCCCGCCCCTGGCGTGCCCCAGGACGCATGGCCCCACCGCCCCCGGCACGTGAGTGGCCCCGCCCCCTGGGCGCCTGGGAGCCTCTAAAGCAGGGGTGTCCAAACTTTTTTCAGAGGGCCAGATTTGATGAAGTGAACATGCGTGAGGGCCGACCATTTTGCCTGACATTCTTTGAACCATTAAAATTAAATGCAAATTAACTATTTTATGCAAAGTTTATTGCAAACGGCATACTTTTCATTTCGTCACATGGATGACAAATCTAAACAGGTGTTAAATCACTCTGCCTTTCATATCTGAAGGCCAGATGAAAAAAAAAATCCAGGAAGCTGAAATATATGTCAGGAACATTGTAAAGTACATTACATATTATTGGTAATAAAGGGTGTCTGTCAACTTTTAAGTTCAAAAAATATGAACAGGAACATAACACCAAGTATACATGTTGTGTCCAAATATATTTATAACTGATTTAGACCAACTGACATGAACTGAGATTTTACAATGTATTCATCTCAATACATATGGATTCGTTGGGGGCCATAAAAGATAGATATTGCCAAATTACCTGTGGGGCCGTATTAAACCGGAACACGGGCCGCAATTGGCCCGCGGGCCAGACTTTGGACATGCCTGCTCTAAAGGTTGGGGACCACTGCTCTGCAGAGATGGTACAAGGGCAGGGGAACACTCCCTTGACCCTCCATCCTCTCTCCCTGCCCCACTCTGCACAGCTAGCAGGAATATCCTGAGAGCAGCTCACCTGTAGGATGGAGCAAGGTGGGGGGAGGGGCAAGTATGCAAGCTCTGCTAATCAGCTGGGTGAGCCACAAAGAAATGCTGGCCCCTGGGCCTGATTTTGTCCACCCCTGCTACAGATTGTTTCTGTGTTCTTAAGACAATGCCTTAATTAACTTCTCTACCATGGTTGGCCCAGGTCCATCACCACATAAACACAGAACAAAAACAATCCTTTCCAGCCCTTGTCATTCTTTGCACATGTGCCTTACGTTTAGTGAGAAACAGAAATTTAAATACAACAGCTTCCAAGGAACAAGAGCTGGTAGTTAGGCTGGACAGACTAGAGCCATTAATTAATTTTTATGAGACTAAGTATAGATGCAGCATGTCTGTGATGAGATTTAATTGTAACTGTTATTTTTAAATGAGAAATGTAGTATTTTATTAAAACATCTAAAATCCAGTTTAAATAAAATCTTGGATTTTATTGTTAAATATCAGTGATTTTTATACATCCTGATGCTGAAGGAAGGCAAAAGGTCAGTGCGTTGGAAGTGGTTTTAGTCCTCATGTAGCTGATGTAGGCCTTTATCCAAGAATAGATACATTGAGTTCTATGCAATATCTATTAAGATGAGACCTGTAAAAAGGGTGACTTGTCTGCTCTGTGGATACAGGAAACCAGGGGAACTAACAAAGAAAATGTTAGAAGCTGGAAGAAGCTTCCTACCTGATGGTAACGGTTGTAAGGAGTAGCACATTTGTATGCTTTGGAACAGGGCCATTCCAAAGAATACTCCAGATGAGTGGTAACACTTAGCTTTTATCAGTGTTTTATAATTTAATTTTTCAAAAGCAATATTCCAGTACTTGAATCTGCACCAGCAACCCTTCAGTATGAAGACTGTTTTGATAAGGAAAAGATACCAGGTTGCAATCTCATGGGTAAGTGGTGTTAATGGGAATTGTTTAAAAAATACATGTGTGTTAAGTGTTCAGCAAAATACATCTACATTGTTTATCCCTCTGCAAACCAACGATCTCGTGCCTTTGTGTATGAGTTCTTTTGGTTCATTCTGTGCATGGGCAAGGGCTACATTTAATGAGAAACTGCCTTCTCCTGCATGTCCGCAGCTAATGAAATTGTAGATGCAAAGAAACAGATTCCTCAAATTCCTTGACTCTGTTGACTGCCAAGAAGTATTCCTGTTTCTGGAAGGTGGTATACGTTATCAGAAACCCGCAGCATGAATCTTAGACAGCTGACCCTGCAGGGCTAGTGTTTCCCTGCTCTAGCATTCCTTTAATGCAGCAAAAGTAACTTTTGAAATGTCTACATGTATTTAGTATCTTATCTTTATTTTTGACCAGTCTTTGCTTTTATTTCCTTAGAAATATATACCAGAAAATAAGACCCCTCCCCATAAGATTCTGTCAACATGGTTGTGGTAGGAAGGCAGAAAAAATAACTTGTTGCTTTAACCTTCTCAGATTTAGAATCTGAGAGAGAATGTCCCTGAGCATGAATCCCTCCAGAGAGTAATATTAGACTTTTTCCCACTAGTCCCTTTACAGGCTGCCTTGTCAGAGAGGACTGTGTAGAGAATTTTTCACTATTCCTCTTCCCCGTTTTCTCCAAGTTGGCATGTATAGATAGCCATGAACAGGAAAAGACGGACTATTAAGGGTTTAGTGAGTGGCCTTCCATTTCGGAGCTTTGCGTAATGTATGTTCATTTAAAACATAACCCCAGGTCACACGAACACATGGAAAATTTTGCTGACAGGCATTTTATACCAAAATTGGGGAAAACTATTTGTGTTCATGCTTAGTAAGTAATGGGACCAAACTTTTCAAAAATAGGTACCTAAACTTAGGTTCCCAAGTCCTTATTTAGACACCTGAACACATGGGCCTTATTTTTAACAGTGTTGAGCAGCCAGTACTCACTGGGAACTTCTGGGTGCTCAGCACTTCTGAAAATCAGGCCACTCGGGAGCCTACCTTTGGATGCATGTTGTTGGAAATCATGGCCACAGCCTCTCCACTAAACTGCTCACTTATGCAGCTTTCTAAGAGGCTCCTCTTGGAACACTTTGCTGTTGGTTTGCCTCAGAGTCAGTTACCTTAATCCGTCATTTAGAAGAATAAATTTAAAAAAAACTTTCATTTGTGATGTTGGCACCCCCATATTCTTTATGGAAATATGCTTTTGAATAGAAGTACGCCTAACTCGAATAGGCTTCATGCGAGATGTGGCATGTAAACTGTCATTGAAAAGCTTGTAATCCACTGAATGTGTGCATTCTATTTATGTGCACGTGTCATTTCTAACTTCAGATATAAAAATGTGAAGTATGAACTTGTTTATGTCTCTAGATGTGCTAATGGATGCCAGTAGTAGTATTCAAGGAACTTGATGGCCCGGTACTGATGGCCATGATCTGTGACTAGTCTTGCTTTTCCTATAAGCCTGGACTTTGGTCGTTCCAAGACACATGTCCAAGTCAACTGATGCTGGAACCCGTTTTGGATGTGGTATTTTCCCATGGGAATGAGAGGGAGTTGAAACTGAACACAAAGGATCCCTGCCTTGGGCAAAATCTATAGGTGAGAAATCGAAGAGGGGGCATTTTGCCAGACACAGGGGTACCTCCTCCTTACTACCTAGGTGACTGCTGGAAACCTCTGAGACTAAACAGGGGGAAGGATCAGTCCCAAGCTAGGAGACTGCCTAGCTGTGAGAAGATTATAAGTACTGTTAGGGTAAGAAATTGCATGTAACAAGTTTCTTGGAGTATTAAGCTTAGCTGGTGTCTGTTTTATTTTGCTGCTTAACCTACCAAAGTAGGTCTGTTGATCTGTCTGCTATTATTTGCAGCCACTTAAGCACTACTTTTTATATTTAACAAAATCACTTTATTTATTAAACTCAGTGTAAATAATTATCTGTGGGGAAACAGTAGCTGTGCATATATCTTTTTCATAGATAAGAGGCAAATAACTTATGAACTCAGTCTGTATAGCCTCTATGCATCGTGAGACGGATTTATTTAGGGTTTTGGTCCCGCGGGGGTGGTGCACCTGCATGCTGTGTCAAGTCCCTTTAACCGAACCTTACCAGAGCTGAACTACTCTGTCTGTGTTGCTCTACTGCAGGCTGTGACCCCAACTCTGAGTTAGAACTGTAGCTTATCAGTAGCCTCAAGGAATGTCATGGAGATTTCCTTTTGGTTTTCCTTCACTTAGCACTTCTCCCATAGTATTTCCTATTTCTGATGCTTGATCATCAGGAAATCTCATTCTCTGTAAGTCATTTTGCTTCCTGACCTCTAAACTGCTGTTTTCCCAGGGTTGAGCACCACACATTTGTCAGAGTTCTACTCTGCAAACTGCTTGGGAGAGGCTTTGGAAGAGCAAAAGGTGGGTTGGATTCCCAAGGCAAGGGGGTTTTGCTTTTTCATAATACTTAGGGAGAGGGAAGCACTTGTGGATTTCAAACTGGGCTGAAGTCCTCAGGAGGTAATGAATGATGTTAAATGCAGCACACCTGTTCTGATCCCAAACTGTCTGATGTGGCAGAGATGAAAAGTTCCATGTGCTGAGGTCCAAGATCTATCCTAAGTATTGTCATAGCAAACCCAGCAGTCAGAGTAACGAACATAGACTTGAACGTCATGCCAGCTGTTAGAGATCTTTCAGAATTAGTGCAATGGATTTCATTATTTGACAGGTAGCTGTGGGAAAACAGGCATTCTGAATTCTTTGTTTTCCAAGGGATGTGCATTTATTTAAATACTAGCTGCAGTTACCCGGCGTTGCTCGGGAAACCGGAAGAACAAAATGTAGAAAAACAGTAGTCCATAATCTTTTTTTGAATGGTAGAAAAGTTGCACTGATTTCTATAGGGCTTAAAATATAGGTCATCGTCATCCTGGGGGGGTGGAAGGGTGGTGGTGTGTGCTCCCCTGGGTGGAGAGGAGGTTACACGCGGGAGGGGTACCCCAACTGGTTCCCGGGCTGCAAGTGCCGCGGGGGGCAGGGTTGGTGCCCAAGCCGTTGTGCGCGTGGGGGTCGGGGCACTGTGTGCCAGTGCAGGGTTTAGGGGAAGAGGGTCGCCTATGTAACCTCGTGGGTGGGAGGGGATGTGTCCCGGATGGCACTGGGGGCCTCAGGCGGCAGGTACGGGAGCTAGGGTGGGCGGGGCGGCCCCTGCAGCGCGGCGGGTTACTTTTTGATTTTTACAGCTTGAGCTTGGGCCCGCTCAGTTCCAAAAGTACCTTAAAACCTTCTCCTTTCGGTTATCCCATGCAGAGTTTGGTTGCGGTAGCTCTTAGGGTGTGTCTAGACTACATGCCTCCTTCGACGGAGGCATGTAGATTAGCCAGATCGGAAGAGGGAAATGAAGCCGCGATTAAAATAATCGCGGCTTCATTTAAATTTAAATGGCTGCCCCGATCTGCCGATCAGCTGTTTGTCGGCAGATCGGGGCAGTCTGGACGCGACGCGCCGACAAAGAAGCCTTTCTTCATGGGCACAGGTAAACCTGGTTTCACGAGGCTTACCTGTGCCGATGAAGAAAGGCTTCTTTGTCGGCGCGTTGCGTCCAGACTGCCCCGATCTGCCGACAAACAGCTGATCGGCAGATCGGGGCAGCCATTTAAATTTAAATGAAGCCGCGATTATTTTAATCGCGGCTTCATTTCCCTCTTCCGATCTGGCCAATCTACATGCCTCCGTCGAAGGAGGCATGTAGTCTAGACACACCCTTAGTATCTAAGTTATTAGTGCACAAACTTACAAACATTCTCCTTTATATATTAGATAGGGTGGTACTTGGACAGATGTGGTGGAAGAATATCAGATTCTCTATCTATGTGGGGCGGAGGCTGGCAGTGAAGGAGGTGGTGGGGAAGGGGTGGAGCAGGGTAGGGCATTGTCTGTGTGGGGCACAGGCTGGCAGTTAAGGAGGTGGCGGGGGAGGGTGGCAGTGTGCAAAAGAGCCGACCCCACTCTGCCTTCCTCCTCCTCTCTCCCACCCTTGTGTCTGGCCCGGCACCTGTTTTAACCATTAGTGCCCTTTTCCACACCGGCATCCCTGCTCTCCCCACCAGTGCCCCCGCTCTCCCCGGATCCACCTGCCTGCTGGTTTGCACGCTGGTTGAGGCACGCCTGCGCCGTGAGGGTGGTCCTCCACGTGCCGCCTCTGCGCAAGCGCCACAGGCCCAGAGCAGCGGTGGCCTAGGAGCGCATTGCTGCCGGCGGAGCTAGTGCGGGGGGGAGTGGGGCCCCCGTCACACCCTCCCACAGTACCTTAAAACCTTCTCCCTTGTGTATAAGTCTCCAGCAACGCACACAGCTTGCAGAGTCTCATAAAATATGCACTGTCACTCAGTTTGCAGGTTTTCCTGGGAAGAGTTTCTGTAAAGTATTGATGTTAGTTATTGGAAGAATCAGTCAACAAATGAGCTTTCATAATTTCTGCAGTTGTAGAAAACTCATTGTAAAAGCTCAAGAGAATGTTGATTGTGTTCCATTGATTTTCTCATACATTGCCATTGACTGACTTCACAGAAGGCCAAAAAGTTTGGAAAACATTTGCACTGATTAACAGTGGCATGGAATGTTGCTTTGTGTATCTGATCATCCAGATTTTGTCATCTGCCCTCATTGGTTTGTCTTTTCTTTGGGGGAGATGGTGAGGGAGTTTAGTTAAATGTGTTCCAGTGATTTTTGTATCCGATAAGATTAAGTTACATGCAGGGTTAAGTGTGGGGTTATCCTGGAGAGTGAAATGTTTTGATATCTACGTCTGTTAAGAGTGTCTCAATGGAAAATACAGCTTTAAGACAGGAAGTTGGTCTTATTTTCTGCAATGTCACGGCTCTGCTTGTACTCTTTATTTTATGCTTTGAGGTTTACCACAACTGCTCTGCTTTTGCCAACATGGCAGCGTCCACATGTATTGGAGATTTACCCTCTGATGCTACCAGTGTCCCTAAATTGCAAGGGGGGCTATTTTGCTGTCTTCCTAAGGCCCAGAAGCATGTCATTCGTGTGTCTGCAAATGCTCCTCCACCCGTACAATTAGAGTAGTACAAGTTAGAGGTAAATAAAGCCCATTTCCTTGCCAAAGCAGGATTTTTGCTTTGTGCTTTTTTCCAGTCTTGTTTTCAGTGTTACATTTGAAAGGCCACTGAGAACCAGTGAGAGGCAGTTCTGTCTGGGAGCGAGTGTGCCAGTGTGGGTCTGCAGGTGTGTAATAACGGGGCTTGCACCAGTGCGCTAGATAGAATTTGATGGACAGTGCTTTGATGTTGCAGTTTGGTCTCAAGTCGTCTTCCCCCCCGGGCCCTTTCAACCCCCACCTGGCTTCAGCATCCACACTTCAGGGCCAAGGACTGCACAGTCACTATTAGCGTGCTAGCACGAGCATGACCTCTCTCACTCAGATGAGTCATATTGGGACATGCCTGGATATTTCCAAAGACATTAAATGAACTGTAAGGGTTTGGAACATGAAGGAACCTGTGAGATCTTGCGGGTTTAGGGAGAATTCTCACCCTCTGCTGTGAGTTGCTCTACTTCAACAGAGGGGTGTTAGAGCATAACTGAATAACAGTTTAACTGAGAAGCTGATGCTTATCTGATAATGGTCTTGGTTACACTCAGCTGGCTCCTGGGGACTGGCTGGAGCAAAGCCTCCTCCTTGGGAGCCAGCTGGGCAAGAAGTGGCCTGCAGTATAAAGCTGGCTCTGCAGTATACAGCTGACTGTGGTAATCTGAAGAAGTGGGTTGTGCCCACGGAAGCTCATGCTACCATCTTTGTGTTTTGTTAGTCTTTAAAGTGCTGCAAGAGTGTCGGTTGGTTACGTTTTTTTCCCGTTACGGACAAACTCGGCTACTCCTCTGAAGCTTTTGTGGTAACCATGTAACCACTGAGATTTTCAGCAATATAAGCTTCTGTCTTTTATTTATACTATGTATATGTATATGTATATATGTCTCTTGTGGGACTATAATATGGGACTAAGACTGTCTTCCCTAGAATTGCCTAGGGATGTGAAGGACTAGCTGACAGGACAGTTGACTAGTCACCTTCCCCCCCCCCCCCCCCACACCTTTGCTGTCTCTATCAGATAGAGGCAGCAAGTGGGGGGGAGAACAGAGGGGTTCTTTCAAGTGGCAGCACTGCATGGAGCCCAGGGTCAGCTGCTCCGTGCAGCGCTGCCACTTTGAATGCCACAGGGAGCCTGGAATTCCCCAGCTGACCTTGGGCTCCATGTAGCACTGATGCTTTGACATGCCACAGGGAGCCTGGGATCAGCTGGGGACTCCCCAGTTGACCCCGGGCTCCACATGGTGCTTTCTACCTTTGTAGTGTCGCAAGAGCCATAGGGCTGTTGCGACACTTCAAAGGCGAAAGTGCCCTATTGACTAATCAAATAGTCGATGCAAAAATGCATCGACTACTCAATTAGTCAATTACCCGATACTTAACATCCTTAGAATTGCCACAGCTTCCCTGTAGCACTTCAGTGCAGATACTCATTGCTACAGCAACAGAAGCCATTCTTGGAGAGATGGATCACTGCAGTTAATCCACCTTCCCGAGAGAACAGTAGTTAGGTTAGCAGAATTCTTCCATTGACCCAGCACTATCTACACTGGGAGGGGTTAGTTTGACTTAACTATGTTGCAGAAGGGGGAGGCATTGCCCCACACAAGTGACATAGCTGGGATGACCTGCCCAGAGTAGGTCTGCCTTAGGAGGCCAGGAGTGTGGAGGGATGGGGTGGGGGGGGGGGAGGCGGATAGTGCTTTTACAAAGCATCTGTAGAGGCTGGAGAGCTTTGGAAATTGGATAGCCAGAAGCCTCTTGCATTGCATAACGAGCGCAGCCATGGAGGTGTTTAGTCATTGCCAGTCTGCTGCATGTTCAAATCCTTATCCTCCAGGAAAAGGGTCCAAGAATTGTTCTTCCCGTAAAGACTCTTTACATCAGCATCAGTGGTGACCAGGGTTGAAGTGGGAAGTACCCAGAGGTCAGCACATTCAGCTAATGAATGGAGTTAGTAATTTATTCTAAAACAGGCCCCACTAAACTGCTGGCTGTGACTGACAGCCGTAGTGTAATGTCACCATGAAGAACTTGCTTCTTGCCTTTGAAAGGCTGTTAAGTGAATTTTATAAAGCTGTTTTAAGGAGCCATTTTGCAGCTCCAAATAGCTGAGCCTGGCCCTGTGACATTTTTGATGGCATACTTCATCTGCATTGTGCACACTTGAGACGTGGGAATGCTGCCTGTCCGCCCCTTCTTGGCAGTGTACAATCAGAACTCTTGCTTCATATTCTTCTTCAGGAAGCTCTTGACCTTTTCAAAGGCCTCAACATGCAAAATGACATGGGGAGTCAGACCGCCAGAAAGGAGGTTGTGTTCAGTTCGTGGTGGCTTTATCTAGTTGAGCTGTAGTCATTTTCTCATTGACTTCTATCAGTGGATTCTCAGTTGCATTTAATAGGGTTTTTTAAATAGAATTCCCCAGTTCACAAAAGCATTTGCTGCTGCCACCACACAGTGCAACGTGGTTATTCTGTTAAGAATAGAATAGGGATGTAATAGCGTAGTCGATTAACCGATAAGCAAAAGCTTATAGGTTAATGCTATAGACCACTGTTTCTCAACCTCTTTTTTTTATAAAGTACCCCCTTTAAAAAAAATTACCCCCAGTACCTACAGTTTTCACACAATTTTTTTCTACCATTGCAACACATTTGTTTAAACAACTTAAATTGTAGCCAGGCGGGCGATGAGATTTTTTTTGAGTTTAAAAAGTACAAAAATAATAAAGCGCTGTCAAACTTAAAACACAAATTCAGTTTTCTCCAAATTTCAGTTGTTGACGTACCCCCCCAGACTTCTATCGCGTACCCCTGAAAGTACCCGTACCACTGGTTGAAAAACACTGCTACAGACTACTTGCATCTCCTCTCCCTCCTCCCCCCCCCCCCCCCCCCAGTAAATTTTTTAGCAGCCTGGCTCAGTCCTGGCTCGTGCTGGGTCTGGGACCTACCACCGCTGCGGCTCCGCATTTAAAGCATATTAGGAGCCAGGCAGGCAGGCGTGTGTGTATCTAAGTCAGGAATTTCACCTTCGGGTTATCGCAGAGACAAGATTGTCACTTTACCTGAGTGCATAGTGATTTCTTCCCAGGTTCCCAGCTCCTGGCACACTTTTTAAAATAAAACTAATTTGAGAACATTTGTAAAACATCAGAATACATCTTTAGCTTTGGAGTTGGTACCAGCATAGCCGCAGTAATGGTTTACATTCAGGCTGATCAGCCTTTATTTTACTATAGAGAAATGTTCTGTTTTTATCTTATTCTCCAGTGGAAAGGAAAAATGCATTTGCCTTTCAAGTGGGACATGATCTTTTGCTAAAAATCTATTCTCATCACCAAGATAGGAGCTTTAAGTATTTCCATAGATATTTTATATCTTTCTGTAATGGGAATCAATTAATTCTGCATTCACCTGGCACCACTGGTGTAACAAGACAAACTCCATGGCTAGTTCCTTAAGACTGGTGGTTTTCAAAGCTCTGAATGCAAAACAGTTGTGTTGGGGAAATTTAATTTCAGGGAGCCAAGCAGTTAGCTATGAAAAGTGGATATTGTAAAGAATTTTATCAGTGGTGTCCAGCAATCAAACCTGAACCACTTCTGATGTTTTAATCATAGAGAAACTCTAAATATTTTTGGAGCTACTATAAATATATTTTAGTGTGTGAATTGCCATTTCGTTTCCACTTCCCCCCTCAGTTACTCATAGTACTCACACTTGGAAAGAAGTCACCTGCAGCTCAAAACAGTACCTTTCTTGTGTGTGTTGGGGTGCTTTCAAGTTAGGCTTATGATTTCCCATCATCTAGAATTCAGGCTGAGACTAATGACTTTCCACCATTGTAGCACCTTGTATCCAAAGCGCTCAAAGCGTTTTACAAACATTGAGAGAAGTATCACAAATCCTCTGTAAAACCGGAGTCTTTAAATAGCTATTTAACATCTTAAAAATACAGTCTTGATTCTGTCTCATTACCTACTGAAAAACACCTCTGTATGAACTGCCCTATTAGGACTGTAAACTAATTAGCTTGAGTCCATTAGCCCAGCATTTTAGATGGTAATAGAATGTTTTAGGCCAAATGTGTATCTTTGCTCAGCACTGCACATCAGTTTCTGCAGTCATCCGTGCTTAAGTGTGCATTTCTAATTGTGTACACAGTTGAGCTTTCATCCTTGTTTCATGTAGTATGTCTCCTTACAGATGTTGTCACTGTGACCTTGCTAAAGCTGCTATGGTGAGAAGGTACTAGAAAGCCTCCTTACAAAGTACAGAGAATCTCTTCAGATCTGGTGATTGACGTGGGAGTATATGGAAGAGAAGCCTCACCACGTTTATTCTGTCTGGAACACTGTTAATATTTGACTGGGAAATAATCCAGAATATCTAATTCCTCAGATTGTTTATTTGTTCAGCAAGGTCACAGTGCAGCACCTCAGCCTGTTAGAATAGCCAGGCTTGGGCTTTCCCAGTGAACTGTGGTAGGTCCCTTGATCGTTCAAAGGGATGTGGAGTTAAGATTATAACCAGTCAGTTCAGTAATATACTGGCAGTGGAGTGTAAGGTGAGATCAGTGTTCTTTGTCTGCTTTAGTAAAATGGAAAGTTAAAGGTCAGCTATATTGCAACAGATATCAAACGCAGGGATACAGCCACCTTTCCTTCTGTTTGTGCACCAGCAGTACCAGCCCAGAATGCCTTGTCTGAGCTACATAACCAAAACTGAACTAGTAAGACCTTAGTTTAGATTGGCTTTGTTTAAAATTCTAACTTATTTGGTAAGGTGCTTCATACTGTACGAATTCTCTCCTGGCATCTATAACCTCCAATCTACCATTCCTCCAGATTCTGAGATGTGACTGTTAATCCCTACTGGGTGTATGTAGGGTTAATTTTCCATTTTACCAGTTCTGTAAAATGAGATTCAGACTATGCTCTGACTTGTAAGTACCCAAGGGATCTTCCTTGGGGAAAAGTTACTAGTTATTTGGAGGTAATTATTGCTTTTATTCAGCACTAAAGCAATAATTTAAAGTGATCTGTTAGAAAGCTAGTAATTTCCTGTCGCTGATTGACAGATGTTTTGCCATACATGAGATGTGCTTTCATGCTTGTGCTAATTATGATGACACAAATTGGCAGTAGTTTTCTTCCCATGCGCTGTACTCTAATTTTGTCGTCTCTTCCTCTCTGCCTTGTAGAGGGGAGTTTCCATTTTGTCTCATTTCTCTAAGATCAGCCCACAACTTTTGGCTGTTGGTTTGAAATGCCATTTCCTGACTGTTTCCTTTCTCTGCTCCCCTCCAGGTTCTTACCCTTCACCTAAGGCTGGGGCCACTTTAGTGGTTTATAAGGACTTGCTTGTGCTGTTTGGTGGGTGGACACGGCCCAGCCCTTACCCTCTGCACCAACCAGAGAGATTCTTTGATGAAATACATACCTACTCGCCTTCCAAAAATTGGTAAGAGAACATTTTGAGTCTGGATTGGAAACATGCTTATTACCTTAAAAGTATATCCCCCCCCCCCCCCCCCACACACACACACACACAAAAGCTTGGCTGAATCCCTCTTGTGGAGATCTAGGAGGAAGGAAAAATGAACATTCCCCGATCCTGGATTAGATGTCCTGAAGCTGCTGTAACTCCTGGTAAAATATCTAGAAAATTATGTCCAGAGACCGGAAGAGCTGGGAGTGCTACTATCTGAGTTCCCCGATGGCTGTAGCTTCCTCATCTTCCCAGAGTATAGGTTGACCCTCTCAAATCTAGGGCTCTCTGGTCCAGCAGGACCATGAATATTGTTGGACCAGAGAGCCCCGGCTGGCCAGGTTCAGAAGCGCTGCCTGGTCTGGGCTGCTGGTAGGGAGTGCAGCCCCAGCAGGGCAGCACGGTGGGCAACATAGCCCTGGCCACAGCTAATGGCAAAGAGCGCAGCCCCAGCTGGGGCTGGAAGCAGTGGGATTAGCAGTCAGGAACACAGCTCTGGCTGGGGCTGACGAGGGGGGGAAGGAGAGGGGAGGGCAAACTCCATTGTTCAGGACCATTCAGGCCCTGAGGGTGCCGGACAAGGGAGGTTGGACCTGCAGTAACTGAAATGGAACTGATCCAGTTTCTTCTTAAACTCCTTCATTCTGGGGCTATAGAAGTGCACAGTAGGAGAATGTTAATAAGTATTTGGAATATATCATTCATCTGGTCATTCATTTTGATTATTATGTGTACAAATGAAGCCAAAAGGGGGAATATTTAACACGTAAAGATTTTACATCAAGTGAAAGTACAAAATTTGAGGGGGAATAAAGTGAAGAAAAAGGTGACCTAGGATGGGAAAGGAGGAACAAACAAAGTTTTACATCCCAGGAAGTATTCAGGATTTTAGCTGGTAGAGATGGTGGTGTCATCTGGGTCCCTTTCTCTGGCCCAGTCTGGTCAGGAAATAGCTCAGGATATGGATGATGGAGATGGTGAAGCTTGCTTCGGTAGCCAGTCCAAGCAGGAAGACAGCCTATTTCTGAATTGCTGCCTGCTTTTCCAGCCTTAAATACTGCTCAGTAACATCAGAAAAATATATTAAAGATGGTGGCAAGACTCTTCCACCCACCCCTTTCCTTGAATAAGTACTCACATCAGTTTTGAATAGAAATACTTTGTATGTGAGCTAATAAAATACGGATGACTCCTCCCGTTTCATATGAGCATTTAATCACCAAGAGGCTCAGATATTTATTGCAGTTTTGGACATTGTCTCTAGTGTGCTGTAGTTAAACAGATAATGATAATAGTGGAGGACACATTTCACTGGAAAAAAAATCAGCACTACCAATTAAGATCCTTTTTCCTGGTCATGGTCAGCAATAATATTTAAACAGTTAGCAGGTTAACAATTTTAAATATTAGCTTTTAGTCAGTTTGGTCTTTGTAGAAGTTTTTCCATGAGGTTTTCTTCTCTCTGATAAAATTTGTGGGAACCTGCTGTTTCTTGTGATGCAATTTAGACCTGAGGTGGTATTTTGGATTGCTGATCTCTGCTCCTCAGATTGCAAGCCCTCAGGGAAAGGGCTTCGCCTTCATGTTTGGCTATGATGTGCTGTGCCCACGTAAGGAACGGCAGGCATGTTTCCTCCCCAAAGGGGTTTATTTGGTACAGATCTAGAGCCAACAAAGTGAATGTATTTTCTTTTCTACATTGCTAGTGTGTTCTCAGACAACTGACTTCCCTGGCTCAGCTACACTCCAGTATGAACAGACGTGCCTTGGCTGTTCTTTAATTTGAAAATAGTGTTGTTATTATTAACGTCAAACCCGTTTTGGTTCCAAACTAAACTTTGACTGCCCTCTGTTCGAATGGTGGTGTTGGCTCTGATACCAGAGCATTTGACACCATGCTCTCTGATGTACCCTTTTTCTGTCTCTTCGTTTGCATCCTCGCCATGTTTTATTTCATATTCATTTACAGTTTATAAATCCCTGATTTCCACCCTCTTGGTGGCCTCTGTGGTAATTGATACACAACATTTTTTGCCTGCTTTCTTGGAACTGCTGCCGCCCAGGGCCTGTCGCTCCCCTTTGCTGTGTTCACTGTTTGTATTGCCTCGACTGGGGCTCTTGCATGCTGGGGACTAGTGCCCCATTGAGCTAGGTACCATGCAAGTGAAACCAAAACAGTCCCTGTCATTCCAGTGTCACCATCAAGGGAGAACAAATGATGCAGCAGCATCCTTTTAAATAACCACCATTTAAATCTCTGTGGCTAGATATTGTAGAAGTCATGAGCCAGTGTGTGCTCTCAGGCAGGTGTTTTCCATTTAAGGGCATTGGACTGCTTGTTAGTAAACAATCTGCCATCTGCCTTTTTAATTTGCATCGCAGGTGGGGAAATCAGAGGGGAATTGGTAACAATTATTCATATATTTGAATGTATCCTCACCTTTTTCCTCAGGTGGAATTGCATAGTGACAACCCATGGCCCCCCGCCCATGGCAGGTCACTCCTCTTGTGTAATAGACGACAAAATGATTGTCTTTGGAGGTTCCCTAGGATCTCGGCAAATGTAAGTCTATCACTTTTTCCCCTCAGATGTTACTGGGAATCATGTTAACGTGAAAGTGAGGAACAAACGTTGATTAGTCAGATATAATATGAGCAGAATTGATGCCAGAGTTGTGGCAGACACTGATCCGAGTCCTGATTCCTTTCTTGAGCTGAGTTTGGTTCGTTTTGCTGAATCCTAACACATTGTGAAGTCAGTCAACTCCATTTCGTGAAAGCACTGAGTCCAGGTGGACCGTCAGTGAGGCTGTGTGCACTGGTCCACCCCCATGGAGCCTGTTACAGGATCAGGGCCCTTGACTCCCACCTGGGAGGATTTGAGTTCAGAACATCTCAAAATGAAGGCAAATTTAGCGGTCTCAGCTAGGGACTGTTTATCCACTTCGCCGTGCCGTGCAGTTCAGCCACCTCAGCAACCCAGTTCAAGATAGTGCCCTGGACTGCAGTTGCAAGAGGGGAAGTCAGGTCCCTGGCATACAGCCTCATCTCTGGATGGGAAAACTTGTATTTATGAACCTTCTAAATTCCAACGTGTTGACACAGCCTCGGGCCTGCTGTTCCTACCTCCTCATTGCTGCCTCATCTGGGGACAAAACTTGCTTAGCACTTGATGCAGGCTCCTAGTTAGCCGCTGTCCCTTTACTGCTTCCCTTCTCTGTGGTACGCTGTGTAATCACCAGTACACACAAGTCCCCCTACTTGTAATCTTGAATCAGTGGTTTAAACCCCCCAGCGTGCCCAGTGATTTCAGCACCACTGTCTGTAACGAGAACAGGGCGCCACTCTTCCTAACTGATGCTTATTTGAGATGCTAAGGAACTGTCTTTCTGTACCTCCAGTTCCATGTGTGGTGTTCTTGTCCTTGCAGGAGTAATGATGTCTGGGTTCTGGATCTTGAGCAGTGGACATGGTCCAAGCCAAGCATCTCTGGGCCTAGCCCCCACCCACGAGGCGGCCAGTCTCAGGTAACTATCTCATGCAATTATTCAGCAAGCATTGCAGTGACTTTCGGTGAGCTCTACAAGGAGCTCTAGCTGCCAGCACAGTGTGAAGGATAAATCCTGTTGCTTGCTTTGTGGTCCACTTCCCACCCTCACCTGAGGGGCTTCTGAAAAAATAACTCCCACGTTCTGTGCCATCTTTGCAGTCTCGGCCTGCCAGACCCTGGCCCCCTTTCCACCTGTTTCACCACTTGGAGAGGATGCATTTTTAAAACCTTTTGACGTTGAACCAGTGGGTAAATGACTGTGTGTTGTGCATGTGCCAAGATTTGTGATGAACACTTCTGAAAACCAAGCCTTCCCATTTCATTTGGAGCAAAGCATTGTGATCGGTCTCACCAACGAGTCATTGGTGTTTGCCCTGTGTGGGACCACATTCATCAGACTTCAGATTTCAACTGACATGGGCAGATCCCAGTAAGATCATTAGTCCTCTGGAGTCCATCTTGATATACCCTGCAGCATGTATGCCAAAACACTGATCCTACTTCCCCAGTTCCTTTCCTGTCTGACTTTGGCACCTGCAGGGGGTGGATTTGGCTCTCTTCACCGTAGCACACTGATAGCATGGTGATGGGGACTGTGTGGTGGGCCAAAGGAACAGAGTTAGATTCCCTAACTAGTTCTCTCTCCTTGGAAAGTTGCATTTTGACTCCCCCTCCTGGATTCATTGGCCATGTGTATTAGGTGGAGCTGAGAAGGTGGCAGAACTTCAGGCAGGTTGGTGAGAGAGAAGTACTCCAGCCCTTACAGGGGAGTCTGAGTGTAGGCTAGGGCAGGAAGAGTGTCATGGCTACATTGAAGGAGCTGGACAGGAACCCTTTGTGTTGCTTTGTGTAGGATCCTGCAAAACTACACATCTTTATGATAATGATAGAGATGTAGCCGTGTTAGTCTGGTCTAGCTGAAACAAAAGACAGGACTATGCAGCACTTTAAAGACTAACAAGTTGGTTTATTAGGTGATGAGCTCGAAAGCTCATCACCTAATAAACCATCTTGTTAGTCTCTAAAGTGCTGCATAGTCCTGTCTTTTGTTTCAGCTTTGATAAAGCAGTGACGGTCTTGCTTAAAATATTGTATTCTCCCAAATCTGTGATACTTTCCTTTGTTCTTTTAGATCATAATAGACGATGAAACCATTTTAATCCTTGGTGGTTGTGGCGGTCCAAATGCAGTAAGTACATAAAGTGTGCAAGTAGGAACACAGAATGTGCCTGATGCAAGCGTCTGTCTCTGGCCATAGGAGCCACCCAGTGGTCATAGTTGCACATTATCACAGTATCAGCTCTGTGTCAGTTTGGTGTGCTGCCGAGCAATCTTGAGTGCTAGGCTTGGCAACTGAATTGCAGATTGCTTCATGTAGTTGTCACCTGTGCTATAGTTGTCTTTAAATATTTATTTCATTTATTTTATTTAAAATATTTTACCCTGCCTCTCTATTTAAAATATTTGAGATGGCTTACAAAATTTTTAAAACAATATAAATATATATAAAAATTAAAATACAGGACCCCCAGGGGACATAAAACCTGCTAAGACATCTCGAGAGGAGAGGGACACACAGACTCAAACACCAATAAAAGCACGAGCAAAAAGGATGTCTTTAGCCTGATGACGAAACAATGCTCACGTTGGTGCCAGGAGAATATCCCGGGGGAGAGAATTCCACAGTCTGGGGGCAAAAGCTGAGCAGGCCCTGCTCTGTGTAGATGTTAATCTTATCTCCACAAGTGGAGGAACACAGAGCAGAGCCTTCCCAGCTGACCTCAATCCCCGGGCAAGTTCATGTGGAGAAGACGGTCCTTCAGATACCCCGGACCAACCCATTAGGGCTTTATAGATCATAACCAAGACCTTAAATTGTGCCTGGACACATACCAGAAGCCAGTGCAGCTGCCGGAGCACCGGTATAATGTGCTCTATATAACAAGTATTAGTTAAAACTCGAGCAGTAGCATTCTGGACCAGTTGACGTTTCCGAAGGCTCTTCACAGGCAGCCCCACATAAAGTGTGTTACAATAATCCAAATAAGTAGTAATAAAATGCATTCCCGGTCTCTGGCACCCATGCAAAGATCTCAGAGCAATTTACAGACATCCCTGCTGCGATAGGTCAGAATTATCCCTGATTGGAGAGAAACTAGAGCATGGAAAGTTGACTTGCCCATAAAATCCATAGTGTTAGTCAAAGAGTACCCAGCCTGTGGGCTCCCTTTCAGGCCAGAGTTCCTTGCCATCTGTAGGAAGATGGCGTCTGGAAATCTTTGTTTCTGGGGAAGATCTCTCTGCACGGAGCCTCAGTTTCTGGTTATGTCACACTTTTCTGTGCAGTTGTTTAAGGACGCCTGGCTCCTGCACATGCACACCACCCCCTGGACATGGCAGCCATTGAAAGTGGAAAATGAAGACCATGGAGCCCCTGAGCTATGGTGTCATCCTGCGTGCAGGGTAAGGGGGTCGGAAATGGGGCAGGGTGGAATTGTCATGGAGGAAAACGTATGTAGTTGTCAGCTCTCCTGGATCGTTAACATGATACGGTCTCTCCTACATGTTCACATGAGGACTATCCCATGACTGCTGATCGATTGCATGGTTTGGTTTCCAGCACACGGTTTCCCGAGCGCACTGACACAGCAGGAGGGGGTTGGGACAGCTCTGCCACAGTTTGTAATAGTGTGCTCATTTTTTGTCTTTTAGGTGGGACAGTGTGTTGTGGTCTTCAGCCAGGCTCCCAGTGGGAGAGCTCCACTTAGCCCCAGCTTGAACTCTCGCCCTTCTCCCATCAGTGCCACGCCACCCGCCTTGGTTCCTGAAACCCGGGAATACCGCTCTCAGTCTCCAGTCAGGAACGCCGATGAAGTTCCTTGCGTGAATGGCCGCTGGGGCACCCTGAGACCTAGAGCACAAAGACACACACCGTCAGGCTCTCGGGAAGGGAGCCTGTCTCCATCCAGAGGGGATGGGTCCCCTGTACTGAACGGTGGGAGCTTATCCCCTGGAGCCGCAGCAGTGGGGGGTGCCTCATTGGACAGTCCTGTACAGGCCATATCGCCCAGCACACCTGCTGCTGCTGAAGGCTATGACCTGAAAGTTGGACTTTCCCTGATGCCAAGACGAGGATCGCTACCAGACCAGAAAGATCTGCGCTTGGGGTCTGTAGATTTGAATTGGGATCAGAAACCAAGTTCCCTTAGCTGTCAAATAGATGCCGTGGACAATAGGACAGTTGGTGAAAGCATGAGAAATCCCCCAGAGCAGACCAATGGAATCCATACCCCACCTCATGTCGTGAGTTCCCTGCCGGGGGCAGTGTCACCAGGTGCACTCCGAAGAAGCCTGGAGGCCGTCAAGGCCCTGTCTTCCAAAGGTCCATCTGCTTCAGCAGCACTAAGTCCTCCTTTGGTGTCTTCACCAGGATCCCCTAGTAGCCAGAGTGGAAGCAGTGCTGAGGTGGCACCAGCCCCACGCCCAGGCTCTGCCCAAGGAGATGGCCACTCCTTACCGCCTATCGCACGTCGCTTGGGCCACCATCCACCGCAGTCTCTGAATGTCGGCAAGCCTTTGTATCAAAGCATGAACTGCAAACCCATGCAGATGTATGTGCTAGATATTAAAGACACCAAGGAGAAAGGGCAAGTCAAATGGAAAGTGTTTAATAGCAGTTCTGTGGTGGGGCCACCAGAGACCAGCCTGCACACGGTAGTGCAAGGCAGGGGGGAACTGATCATATTTGGTGGCCTAATGGACAAGAAACAGAACGTGAAGTACTATCCCAAAACAAATGCCTTGTACTTTGTGCGAGCAAAAAGATAATGTGGCAAAAGCTGCTCAACCCCTTCCTTCCTGACCCTACTCCCTTCCATGGCTTTCTTTTTGTAACCTTACTCTGTCACGCAGGCATTTAAACTGTGAACTAGGGAACGACAACCAATAAAATCCAAACAAAACTTCAGCGCTGCCCTCTAGTTTCCAGTCTACAATCCTGGCTCTGGGCTTGATTCAGAAAGTCCTAACTTAAAATAAGAGAGAACATTCTGTTTACAAATGGGGAGAAATCTCCATGCTAGTTGGATGAATTGTTGCTGTGTTTTAGCAGGAGCTTCACTGCGCCTTATTTTTTAATTTTTTTTTTAATTTTTTTTTTTGGCAGGTAACTAGACTAAGAATTTGGGATGAGTGGGTGGAAAAACTTCTAGGATCCAATAACTCCTATAGAGTTCATCTCTACAATTGCAGCCCCTACATGGATCCTAGTAAGAATAGTTTTCAAAGAACAAACTGAGTATCTGCAAGCAGGTAGCTGTATGCTTGCATGCACTGATAAATACCCATGCTTATCTTTTTGAATGTAGCTGCATATGGGAAAATAGCATATTTAAAAAAAAAATTGACCAGTAAGTACTGCAGCTATTACTGAAATCCTAATCAACAAAAATGACACCGATGCCTTTTCCCCCCGCAAGCGCTTCTGGTCTGATCATACTATTCTTCCTCTGTACAGTGCAATTGGAAGGGAGAAAGGACAGTTTGTCATTGAAATGCCAGGATCATCCAGAATTAAATTATTTATACAGCCCACTTTTGCATCCCACTGGGAAAAGTCCTGAACTCGATCAAGTCAGCAGTTTACATTGATGACTTTGGAGCCTCCGACAGTATTGTGTTGCAAACTGCCAAAATAGTGCAACCATCATTAACATTGAAAGCCACTAAAGAATGGAAGTTACAATTTTAGAATGATTTGTCCATGGGTGGTTAGGATGTTCATAAGTATCAGCGGCTGTGTGCATCTTTAAGGCTTGATTTTGAAGGGATTTTTCCCCCCTAAGATTTTGTTCTAGAGACATTTGTTGTCCTAAGAGAGCTCCACTTGTACATGTGCAGACAACTGTCTTGCAAGCACTGGGATGTCTTAGGTCATCCTTGCTTATCAAGTGGAAAGAACGTGCATACCGGCTCCGATTGCTCAAAGAGCTTAAGCATGTGCTGCAGCCCTGTTAATGTTAAGCATGTACGTAAGAGCTTTGCTGAACTGGAACCACACAGCCCATATTAGATTCTCTCTCAGCTTGTTTGAGCTAATAATTTACAGTTGCTGACTCCCTGGTTCATACTTAGTTAGTTATCCTGATGGATAATGCATCAGAAAATAATATTAATCCAAAGTAACATTACAATTATATCAACCAACCAAAGCAAGGGAAATTCAGATGTACAGCTGCTGCTCCGTCCTTTACTATGGATTACCTTTTATCAGTTTGCTACTCCTTTAGTCTTACTCCTGAGTGCTTTGTATTCAATTACTTTGAACTTTTTACTGCTTTCTTCAAGTACGCAAGACATTTTGGCAATCACTGAACTGGCAAATTTTAGTCTGGAAGGGATTTTTTTCAGACAAGTTACAAATACCTGCAAAGTAGGCGTTGAAGTGGAATGCTGGCCCAGCATTAACAGCCTCCAAACGTGGAGAATTCACTTACCGACATCGACAGAGACATAAAAAGGAATCAGAATTGATTTGAGGTAATGTACACTTTTGGATGAAGATTCTTTGCCTCCCTCTGGAGCCTGGAAGAATTGCACGAGACTGTCTGATCCATGGAAGGGCACCTGTTTTCCATAGGTTTAACTTCATCAGCCTGTGATCTGGCTGCTTCTGAAGCCTGCAATTTTCTTGTGACATTGTGGGTTGCTTAAATATATGGGCCCCTGTACTACAGAATGATCCTCCCATACAGAGCCCTGCTTATCAGTGGGGCTCTGCACAGTGCAGTCTGCGGGATTTAAGCTGTATTGTTTTTAAGTTGGGTTCTAAGCAAAAACTACTTGTTGCTAACACCAGTAAGACTTCAACAGGTGGTTTTGAAAGTTGGTAACACTTGTTTAAAAAGGGGGGGAAGCAAGGGGAGGTGTAACTGACACGTCATGCATATGCAGAGCTGCCTGAAAGAGAGCTTCTCTTCTCTTCCCCCCCGTTCTCCCCCCCCCCCCCACTGTACACCACATTGTGGGGTTTATGCTGTTATTGAAGCACAAAGCTCAGCTTTCCCCCATCTTAGAGATCAGGATAGTCTCCAGCTTCGCCATGGCGAGGTATGTTGAGAACTGTTCCGTGTGTGTTGTGGGGCTATGCCAAGAGAGGAGCATTTAGGAACTCCAGAGGGACCATAGTCCAGAAGTGGTGTTTGAAAGCTGAGGAATGGTGTTTGAAAGCTCAGACTGCCTGCATCCCTTGCTCAGAATCACCACAAAATAAATCTTAATACAGAAGTGGTTTAAAAGAACAAAATGATTTACAGTGAAACCTTCACAATGGGCAGGTCTTTGGTAGTTGTCTTTGCAGTGGATGTACCATAAAGTGGCTCCTTTAAGATTTCCGATATAATTTTGTTTGGACTTTTTATTGTCTTCTCTGGGCTAGAGTTTTGCTGGACCTTTCAGTGCTCACCCAAGACACTTTTCTAAATCTAGAATCTCAAGCCTTTTTAAAGAGGAAAAACCCTTTTCTAACTCCTTAATATTTTTTCCATTCTGCTCCCAGTAAGACATAATTTGTTCAACAAGCCCCAAATAGTTTTTTGAACCTGGTGGCCAAAAATGGAAGAAACCCCACAACAGCCTTATATATTTATTTGAAGCTCTGCAATAAAACTTGCCTCCTTTAGAGTGAAAGGCACTCTTGTACACTGCGTTTCCAGCACACAGACTGCTTCAACTTCTGTGCTCATCTTGAATGTAAAAACTCAGTTGTGTACACGCACAGGTTGTGATGGGACGGTTTGAAATCCTTTTACGGGAAGGAACAAATTCAATCACTGTTGGTTAGTTGCCACTGGACTGGATTGAATAAAAACCTGGTCTATCTCCCAGAACCTCCAGCCTCACTTGAGCTCTGAAATTGTTTTGAGGGCGTGGGCTTTTTTGAATGCACCTTTAAATGCTGTTATCTAGAATCGTTATTAAATCCTGCTTGATTATATTTAACACACAAACCAATTTTCTCTGAAATAAGACATTCTCCCTTCCCCCAACTTTAATAGGACCTACAATAACTCTTATCAATATTTAAAACTTTCTTCTTGAAGCTTTAACCTCTTCCATTGCTGCAGAGATGCCTTTCATGATGATGGCATTGGGTTGCCTGCTGCTGCTTAACGTAGCAGAGGTGGGTAGCCCGTGTTTGGTTTTTTTTCTCTGCCTCAGCTTGATCAGAACTCCAGTAAGATTTCCCTGTACAGTATGAGATTGACTTGTTTCATTTGCATGTCTTTCACCCAGAGTTGTTGGAGAGCAAAAACTGAACGTTTTAAAAAGCAAACGGCTAGTGAATTTACCGTGTCTGTAGGATTTGTACACTTCCCACATAAACCTCATATATCAGCCCTCTCATGCTTGACGTTCACTGCAGAAGCTAAAACTGTACAAAGTGACACAGGAGATGGTCTATAGGCAATGACTGGAATAGCTTTATACCAGGTTGCAAGTAACATGAAAACTGTAAGGGTGTTTTCCCGGTCTTGCTTGTGGCATTTCCTGATTCTCATTTCCATCTGTTCTAGTCCTTGTGGTGATCCTGGCCTGATAATGTTTCACTGCTTTGCTTCATTTGTGGCCTCTTTACCAACACATTCATGTTCTGCCAAGTCAGCAGACTGGAGTGGGAAGGACCCAAGAACAGAAAAACCAGCGCTTTTGCCTTTCCCTCCTCTGCCCTGTGTGTTGCAGAAGGCATGTTCTGCATAGTTTCAACATGGCTCCCAAAGTGGTCTCTATGAATGACAGAAATGTTGGTCTTGATTTCCTTGCTGTCTTCCCCAATCCTGTCCCCAAGCAAACAGGTCTCATGTAATACGCACAAAGTGTGATCCAATGTAGCTGGTGCTGTGAGTGAGGTTTCCCATATGACTCAGGTGTACAGGATGACTCTGCCCTACTAGTCTTTTAGGCTCATCCAAGTGTAGGAATGACAAGTGGATTTCATTGATATTTAAATCTGTGTAAATTTCATTTTGTTAATGTTTTCCCCCAATGAATTTTTAGCAATTTAACAAATAAATAATTAAAAGATGGCTGGCAATTGTTTTTAAATGATTTGGGCTTTCATGTAAACTGTATTGTTCTTGTGGCAGCATCTGGCTTTCTTCCCTGTGTACCCGCCCCCTTGTCCTAAGAATTATTGCTCTGAGTTTGACTAATTGAAACAAGCCATAATGGTTGTTTTGATATTGGCACGGGGAGGAGTTTTGTATTGTTTCAATTAAGTGTATCTCAGTTGCACTGTATTCCCTTTTGAGAGATCAATTTTGATTCCTTTGAGTAAGTGTGCTGGAATGGGAGAATTCCTATCGTCAGCTCCTCTACATCCTTCGGTTCACTCTAATCCTCTGCCTCATGGTACTGGGAGGTCTCGGGCGGCTTTGTCCTCACATGAGCTTTTTGGAATTTAAGGGGTCCCCTCGTGAAGGGCTTCACATATCTTCCAAGTAACTAAAATGATGGGCTATTTTCCAAGGAGCCAAAGGGACTTGGGCACTTGCTTGTCTTTTCAATTCAGTGGGAGTTGGGGCCACCACCCAAACGATCTACTCGTGTGCCTGAGATCGGGAAGGAGTGGGAATAGGCCCCACAGTTGCAGAGCACCCCCACATCCAGAATCATCCTCCTGATGGAGATGGTGGCCGTGGCCAGGGCCAGGAGGAGGTTGACATGGAGGTTCTGTGACTTTGTAGGGTCACAGCTAGGGTGTACAAAAATGAGGCATGGGAAAACGTGGACCCAGAATTTCAGCAGGTGCGTCTGGAGAAGCTACAAAAGGGGCTGTAACCTGGCACACTGGAGGTAGGTGGATGCCAGGTTCTCCTTCACACCACAGAAGGGGCAGGCATTGGGAACTGAGGTGAACCATGCCAGGTACATGCCTGTGCTCAGCTCTGTGAAGGAGCTGCCAGCCTCAGTGCCTAGTGGGCTCTGGGATCAGGTGGAATAAAGACTGCTCTACCAGGGTTCCTCACCTTCCACAGGTGCTGTAGGTAGGCCCACCATTTGCTGGGGTGGGACACAGGGCTGGGGCAATGGAACATGTGGAATGATTGTGCACTGTCTGGAGTGGATGCAGGTCATGTAACCAGCTGGGATTAGGAAAGGGGCTTGTGGACCAGGGCCCCAATAAAAGAAGAGTGGCTAACTCCGACCTCTCCGTTTGGCTCTCAGTAACCTAGAGCTGCAGTGCCTGGCGTGGGCAGCTTTCAGCAGGGGCTACGGATGGTGTTCCCTGTAAACTGTGGCCCCTTGGGAAATTAAAATTAGGGATGTTAAGCTTTAAAGCTTGTAGCTGCTGAGAGCTAATAGCAGTAACCGGCTGTGCAATATAAAGCTTAAATAAACGTTATACTACAGGGGTGCCTCTGTAGCAAAGCTGCCTCCATGGGAGCAGCAGGGCTCTGCTTCTGGTGGGCTTTGCAGCTCCAGCTGGCCCCAGCCGCCCTGCCCTGTGCCTGGGGCGCAGCAGGAGCAGGACTCTTAACGGGGGCTCCTTCCCTGCCCAGCCAGCAGGGGGCTCCCTCCCTGCTCAGCAGGTGCGGCTGGAGGGGGGGCGGAGCTTCGAGGTTCCATTCGCCGCCCCGCCCCGCAGCGCCCATTGGCGGCGTCCCGCGTGACCGGGCCGCTGGGGGCGGCGCCAGAGCTCGGCCCAGCGGCGCGAGCCAAGCCCCATCCCGCGTGCGGGAGCTAGCGCCATCCCCTCCCACGCATGCGCTGCGACCGCCCCCCCGGATTGGACGCGCGCTCAGGGGGCGGGGCACACGCAGGCGAGGCGGAAGTGCCTGCTGCAGGTGAGAGCAGGGGGCCTTAAAGCGACAGGCTGCGGGAGGCGGGAGGGGCGCGGTGACTGTCCGCCCCCGGGGGCGGGGCTGGCCCGTCCGGGAGCCGGGTGCCCCTCGAACTGCCCCCCCGCATCTGGCTTGCTCAGTGACCCTGGGCACCTCCTTTCCCTGCTCTGTGCCTCAGTTTCCCCATCTGCCCCTGTGGCCTGGTAGGGCTGCCCCCCCCCTTTCTAACCCTCTCCTAGCTCCCACCACAGGCCCGCTCTGTCGGGGGAGAACAGCTGGAGAAGCACCTACATCGGCTTCATGGAGTTTTGCCCCAGGAAACCAGGTTCAGCTGTAGGGAAATACAAATCTTTAGGCTACGTCTACACTGGCATGATTTCCATTAAAAGTATTTTTGGAAAAATCATGCCAGTGTAGGTTGGCAGGATAGGACGCTTTTCCGGAAAAGCACTTTTTGCAGAAAAGCGTCCATGCCAATCTAGACGCGCTTTTCCGCAAAAAAGCCCCGATTGCCATTTTCGCGATCGGGGCTTTTTTGCGGAAAAGAAATCTCTGCTGTCTACACTGGCCCTTTTGCAGAACAGTTTTCTGGAAAAAGACTTTTCCCAAACGGGAGCAGCATAGTTTTTCCAGTAAAGCACTGATGATTTTACATTAGATCGTCAGTGCTTTTCCGGAAATTCAAGCGGCCAGTGTAGACAGCTGGCAAGTTATTCCGGAAAAGCGGCTGATTTTCCGGAATACCTGGCCAGTGTAGACACAGCCTTAATGTATTGGGGTGCGTCTACACTGCAGGGCTTAACTGGAAATAAGCTATGCAAATTGAGCTATGTCAGTTGCGTCTCTTTATTTCGAAATAGGGAGTGGCATCTCGCGATAGAGCGCGCTCTTCCTCCGACTTCCCTCACTCCTCGTACAATGAGGGTTACAGGAGTCAGAGTAAGAAGTCCTCCAGCTTGACGGTATTTTGACACCATTTCAAAATAACTGCCTGCGGTGTAGTCGCAGACTAAGTTATTTCAGAATAGCGTTGCCATGTAGACGTACCTTGAGTTACCAATTTGGAACGTGCCAGTCTTTCAAGGGCCCAGCTCCTTCCTAAGCAGCCTTGTTCCCTGTTGGGATGAATGGGAGGAGGAATGAATAACAGCAGGAAGAAGTGGTAGAAATGTAGCCGTGTTAGTCTGGTGCAGCTGAAACAAAAAACAGGACTGTGTAGCACTTTAAAGACGAACAAGATGGTTTAATCGGTGATGAGCTCGAAAGCTCATCACCTATTAAACCATCTTGTTAGTCTTTAAAGTGCTACACAGTCCTGTTTTTTGTTTCAGCAGGAAATAAGAACTTTTATACAGCACGAGCCAGAGAAGATACCCCTGGGAAACGATCACATCAGCGGGTTAATAACAGCTTGTGCGCTTCAGCTTGAGGTGGCCAGAGGCACTTCACGTGCAAGGGAAAAACACTTCACCTACTGCCTAAAATGCATCCACCTCTGGGGTGCATGGTAGCTGTTTCATAGGGCACAGTAATGCTGTGCAATAACATAGAACTGAATGTGAGGAAGAATTCTGTATCTAGACAAACCTATAGGAGGGATTTAATGTGGCAGATTATCATTACATAACCGGGAGCTTGAGTTATTGTAGCTATTAGTTAAATTGGAGAAGTTGAAGATAAATATGAAGGCGGGTAAGGAACTGGTTAAAAGAGAGACTACAGCAGGTCATAGTGAAAGGGGTCAGGCTGGAGGCTAGTTTCTAGTGGAATTCCCCAGGGATCAGTCTTGGGACTGGAGGTGAAAGTCAGCCAGTGCATCCTGATTTGCTACTCCGGCAAGAAGGAGCCAGCTGGCCTGTTGGGGCATTCAGCTTCAGAGGTGGCACACTCCCAGCCTGCCTCCTGGGGCTGTCCTGCAGGCTGCTGCGCTAAGCATCAAGCAGATGAAAGGGAATGGCTGGGGGCACCACCTACCGGTCCAAGATTGCCCCAGCCCGGAACCCCTTTCCAGGATGCCCTTTAGAGAAGGCAGGGGGCTGTACTTCACCTGCTCCCTGAGATTTGTACCAGGACATCCTGCTGTTCCCCTTCCCATCACTGTCAGGGAGCAAGGGGAAAGTGCACAATTTGCTACATTCCTCTCACTCTGGCAGGGGAGGTGTGACGGCGCGTCGGGGTTTCCCCAACTCCTGCACCCCCGTAGTGGCACGAACAGATTCCACCAGCCAGTAGAATAGAGGGAGTTTATTGCTTCTCCAGGATACAGCACAGCATCAATGTAATCCGGTTACAGGGCAGGCCTAGGATGCCTCAGCCCCCCTAGAGATGGGGGGAGACTGGGCCCTTAAAATCCAGCCCCTTCCCTAGGCTGCCTCCTCCATGATCCCAGCCAGGAAAACTCCCTGTCCCTTCCAGCCCTGCCCCCCAGCCAGGGCTGACCTCGCCCTCCTTCCTTTGTTCCGCTCCCTGGGAGGTAACTGGTCGGACAGGTTCAGAGCCCCTTGCATAATGACTCATCCCTGCCCTGCTGGGCCCTGCTACAGACAGCAGCCAGTGGAGGTCACCCACAGCCCACTGCCCAGCATAGCAACCAGCAAAGTACCCACACTACGTCACAGGAGGTCAGGGGGCAGACAAGCTGGACATTTTGCTCCCATTCCCTTACAGGGACAGAAAGGGGAACAGCAAGCAGTGTCCTGGTATGAATCCTGGGGGGAAGGGGCTTTAGTTCCCCTGTCCTCCCTAAATAGTGCCTTTTCCTTGCAGCTCCCACACCTGCAGCTCTCTGCCCTGAGCCCCTCCTCATCCCTAACCCTGACTCCTGCACCCCCCACATACCAACCCTCTGCTGAGCCCCTCCCCATCCCTAACCCTGACTCCTGCACCCCCCACATACCAACCCTCTGCTGAGCCCCTCCCCATCCCTAACCCTGACTCCTGCACCCCCCACATACCAACCCTCTGCTGAGCCCCTCCCCATCCCTAACCCTGACTCCTGCACCCCCCACATACCAACACTCTGCTGAGCCCCTCCTCATCCCTAACCCTGACTCCTGCACCCCCCACATACCAACCCTCTGCTGAGCCCCTCCCCATCCCTAACCCTGACTCCTGCACCCCCCCCACATACCAACCCTCTGCTGAGCCCCTCCTCATCCCTAACCCTGACTCCTGCACCCCCCACATACCAACCCTCTGCTGAGCCCCTCCCCATCCATAACCCTGACTCCTGCACCCCCCCCCACATACCAACCCTTTGCTGAGCCCCTCCCCATCCCTAACCCTGACTCCTGCACCCCCCACATACCAACCCTCTGCTGAGCCCCTCCCCATCCCTAACCCTGACTCCTGCACCCCCCACATACCAACCCTCTGCTGAGCCCCTCCTCATCCCTAACCCTGACTCCTGCACCCCCCACATACCAACCCTCTGCTGAGCCCCTCCCCATCCCTAACCCTGACTCCTGCACCCCCCCACATACCAACCCTCTGCTGAGCCCCTCCCCATCCCTAACCCTGACTCCTGCACCCCCCACATACCAACCCTTTGCTGAGCCCCTCCCCATCCCTAACCCTGAACTCTTGTACCCCCACACACATTCCAACCCTGTGCCCTGAGCCCCTCTTCACTCACAGTCCTGACTTCTGCAGCCCTTGCACACATCTCAAACTAGACTCCTATAACCCCATGCTCCCTGCTCTGAGCCCCCTCCACCCCGACACTCCCAATCCCCTGCTTTGAGCTCCCCACATTCCACCTCACACTTACATTTCTTACAGGTGCTGTAGTATCACGACCACCCAACCGCCTATCCTGAGGGGTCCCCTGGGAGGAACTGTGAGAGGACGGTACCTGTTAGAAACTTAAGTTACTCCCCCCTCTGCTTGGCATTAATCTTATTTAACATTTTCCTTCATTGCCTTGGCACAGAAAGTGTGTGCTAATAAAATCTGCAGATGATACAAAGTTGGGAGATATTGCCAATATGGAGGAGGACTGGAATATTATACACGATCTGGACAGCCTGGAAAACTGGAGTAATAGAAATGGGATGACATTCAATAGTGTAAAAGTGCAAGGTTGTGCACTTAGCAAAAATGTGTGTCATTAGTCCCTATGAGCTGGGGACATAGCAATTGGAAGTGACCCAGGAGGAGAAAGACCGGGGTGTATTGGTCAGGCACTGAGCCCCCCATGTGATGCAGCCATGAAAAAGGCTAATTCGGTCCTAAGTTGCATCAGGTGAGGTATTTCGTGTAGGGAAGGGAAGTGTTCTTACCGTCATACAAGGCACGCTCTGGTCTCCCAAGGTTAAGAAGGATGGATTCAAACTGGAACAGGTGCCAGGAATGGCTACTAGGATGATACGAGGAACCTCCCTTCTGAGTCTAACCGAGGCTGAGGAGAACTGTGATTGCTCTTTGTAAACACGTCAGAGAGATACACACCAGGGAGAGGGCGCAATTATTTAAGTTAACAGTCAATGTGGACATAAGAATAGATGGCTGTAAATTGGCCATCAAGTTTAGACTTGAAATTAAAAAAGGTTTCTACCTCTCAGAGGAGTGATGCTCTGGAACAGCCTCCCATGGGCAAAAAAAAATAACATGTTTCACGTTACTGTGGGGGAGATCTAGGTTGGATATTAGGAAAAATGATTTCCCTAGGAGGGTGGGGAAGCACTGGGCTGGGTTCCCTAGGGAGGGGGTGGAATCTCCATCCCTAGAGGTTTTTAAGTCTCAGCTTGACCAAGCCCTGGCTGGGTTGATTGAGTTGGGATTGGTCCTGCCTTGGGCAGGGGGCTGGACTTGATGACTCCTGAGGTCTCTTCCCACTCTATGGTTCTATGAGCTGGATAAGTTTCGGGAAGGGAGGGGGAGTTACTCTTTTACATCTCTAGTTTGTGACGAGCCAATGGTTTTATGTATCCATATGTAAAAACGATCTAAAGAATGACCTAGAACCTAGACTGCTTTGCCATTGGTATAAAACAAAAGCCATTCATCGGCTCCTCTTTGGAAGCCTTGGGCCTGGAGGAATAATAATTCTCCCTAGCACATTTTATCAGTAGTTCTCAAAGTGTGTTGCAAAAGAGATTGGTATCATTGGGGGGGACTACGGCCTATAATGGCAAGGAGAAAGGAGGGTCAGGGCACAACAGGGAGGCAAGATCAAATCAGTATCTTAGATGCCTATATACAAATGCGAGAAGTATGGGTAATAAGCAGGAAGAACTGGAATTGCTAACCAATAAATACAACTATGATATCATTGGTATTACAGAAACCTGGTGGGATGGGACGCATGATTGGAATATTGGTATGGAAGGGTACGGCTTGCTCAGGAAGGACAGACAGGGAAAAAAGGGAGGAGGGGTTGCCTTGTATATTAAAAATGTACACACTTGGACTGAAGTGGAGATGAACATAGGAGATAGCTGTGTAGAGAGTCTCTGGGTTAAGCTAAAAGGGGTAAAAAACGAGGGTGATATCATGCTAGGAGTCTACTACAGGCCACCTAGCCAGGTGGAAGAGGTGGATGAGGCCTTTTTTAAACAATTAACAAAACTATCCAAAGCCCAAGATTTGGTGGTGATGGGGGACTTCAACTATCCAGACATATGTTGGGAAACTAACACAGCGAGGCACAGGCTATCCAATAAGTTTCTGGACTGCATTGGAGACAACTTTCTGTTTCAGAAGGTTGAAAAAGCTACCAGAGGAGAAGCTGTTCTGGATTTGGTTTTAACAAATAGGGAGGAACTAGTTGAGAACTTGAAAGTGGAAGACAGTATAGGGGACAGTGATCACGAAATAATAGAGTTCATGATCATAAGGAAAGGTAGAAGGGAGACCACCACAATTGAGGTTATGGATTTCAGGAAGGCAGATTTTGATAAGCTCAGAGAACTTGTAGGTAAGGTCCCATGGGAAGCAAGACTGAAGGGAAAAACAACTGAGGAGAGTTGGAAGTATTTCAAAGGGACGTTGTTAAGGGCCCAAAAGCAAACAATTCCGTTGTGTAGGAAAGATAGAAAATATGGCAAAAGACCAGCTTGGCTTAACAAGGAGATCTTGCATGATCTCAAAATAAAAAAGGAGTCATATAAAAAATGGAAACTAGGACAACTAACAAAGGATGAATATAGGCAAGCAACACGGGAATGCAGGGGCAAGATTAGAAAGGCAAAGGCACAAAATGAGATCAAACTAGCTACAGGCATAAAGGGAAACAAGAAGACCTTTTATAAATACATTAAAAGCAAGAGGAAGACCAAGGACAGGGTAGGCCCACTGCTTAGCGAGGAGGGAGAAGCAGTAACAGGGAACTTGGAAATGGCGGAGATGCTCAATGACTTCTTTGTTTCGGTCTTCACCGAGAAGTCTGGAGGTGTGCCTAATGTAGTGAATACAAGCAGAGAGAGGGTAAGTTTAGAAGATAGGATACACAAAGAACAAGTTAAAAATCACTTAGGAAAGTTAGATGTCAGCAAGTCACCAGGTCCTGATGAAATGCATCCCAGGATACTCAAGGAGCTGATAGAGGAGGTATCTGAGCCTTTAGCTATGATCTTTGAAAAATCATGGCAGACAGGGGAGATTCCAGAAGACTGGAAAAAGGCAAATATTGTGCCCATCTATAAAAAGGGGAATAAGAACAACCCAGGAAATTATAGACCGGTCAGTTTAACGTCTGTCCCAGGGAAGATAATGGAGCAGGTAATTAAGGAAATCGTATGCAAACACTTGGAAAGTAATAAAGTGATAGGGAATAGCCAGCATGGGTTTGTGAAGAACAAGTCATGCCAAACTAATCTGATAGCTTTCTTTGAAAAGATAACGAGCCTTGTGGATAAGGGAGAAGCGGTGGATGTCATATACCTAGACTTTAGTAAGGCATTTGATACGGTCTCGCATGATATTCTTATTGATAAACTAGGAAAATATAACTTAGATAGGGCCACGATAAGGTGGGTGCATAATTGGCTGGATAACCGTAGTCAGAGAGTTGTTGTTAACGGTTCTAAATCCTGCTGGAAAGGGATAACAAGTGGAGTTCCTCAAGGGTCTGTTTTGGGACCCGTACTATTCAATATCTTCATCAATGATGTAGATATTGGGATAGAGAGTACTCTTATTAAGTTTGCAGATGATACCAAACTGGGTGGGGTTGCGACTTCTTTGGAGGATAGGGACATAATTCAAAATGACCTTAGCAAGTTAGAGAAATGGTCAGAGGTAAACAGGATGAGGTTTAATAAAGAGAAATGCAAAGTGCTCCACTTAGGAAGGAACAATCAGTTCCATACATACAAGATGGGAAGCGACTGTCTAGGAAGGAGCATGGCGGAAAGGGATCTAGGGGTCATAGTGGACCACAAGTTGAATATGAGTCAACAGTGTGATGCTGTTGCCAAAAAAGCAAATATGATTCTAGGTTGTATCAACAGGTGTGTTGTAAGCAAAACTCGTGAAGTCATTCTGCCGCTCTACTCTGCACTAGTTAGGCCTCAGCTGGAGTACTGTGTCCAGTTCTGGGCGCCACATTTCAAGAAAGATGTGGAGAAATTGGAAAGGGTACAGAGAAGAGCGACAAGAATGATTAAAGGTTTAGAGAACATGACCTATGAAGCCAGGCTTCATGAACTGGGCTTGTTTAGTTTGGAAAAAAGAAGATTAAGGGGGGACATGATAGCGGTTTTCAAATATCTAAAAGGGTGTCACAAGGAGGAAGGCGAAAATTTGTTCCTCTTGGTTTCTGAGGACAGGACAAGGAGTAATGGGCTTAAAGTGCAGCAGGGGAGGTTTAGATTGGACATTAGGAAAAAATTCCTAACTGTCAGGGTGGTCAAATATTGGAATAAATTGCCAAGGGAGGTGGTGGAATCTCCCTCTCTGGAGATATTTAAGAACAGGTTAGATAGACATCTGTCAGGGATGGTGTAGACGGAGCTTGATCCTGCCTTGAGGGCGGGGGGCTGGACTCGATGACCTCTCGAGGTCCCTTCCAGTCCTATTATTCTATGATTCTATGATTAGCTCCATTTTATGGAAGGGGAAACTGAGGCACATTGCGGTTCCCTTTAAGCCAGGAGCCAAGTGACTCGCTCGAGGTTGGCTGGGAATGCAATCTAGTTCTGTTAAGTCTGGTGGTCTATCCACCGGGCTGCCCTAATTCCCTTCGGGTATGTCTACACTAGCCCCCTAGTTCGAACTACCTGTTATTCCTCCTGGAATGAGGTTTAACAGGTAGTTTGAACTAGGGCTTTAATTCGAACTACCAGGTCCCTGCTGCGTGTAGACGCAGGCAGTTAGTCTGGACTTGTACATTTCAAAAATGGCGACCGGCCGGGAAGATGCAAATCAAGCGCAGGATATTTAAATCCCAGGCTTGATTTGCAACTTCGAATGCCTACATTAGCCTCCCTAGTTCGAACTCGGGGGCTAGTGGAGACATACCCTGAGAGATCTCTGGTAGCTTGTTCTCTTATATTAGCCTATTGTTATTTGTAATCCAAATTCTAGTAGCCTCTAAAGATCACGGTTGAGACACAAGGAGCTTACAGCCTAGCCAACGGGTGGGAGGGGAAACTGAGGCACAGAGAGGGGAATAATTTGCCGTCATAAAGGAGAATAAACCTATGGTATTTTTGTGTTAGTAAATGTATTACCCACAGATTGAATTCCTTTCCCTTTTCGCTCCTTCCACAGATGTGTTGACAGTGGTTGAGTAGCAGACGTTGGCTCCTCACAGCTGCCTGTCCAGAGATGGCAGTTTCCCCTGGATCTGTGCTTGTCCCAGACTGGCACAGGTCGCCAGAGGGCAAAGTGTACTTCGCCACCATCCTGCGGAAGAACAAGCGGAAATTTTTTGGTGAGTTCTTTCTGCCCCCATGGCTGTTGCACGCCCCAGAGGCAGCTAGTGAGAAGAGATGTCTCCAGAGGACAAAGTGACGTGGCAGGAATGGAGAAAGGAGGTGGGAATCGGCTGCTGAAGGCCTTTATCCCTCTTTGAGGGTTTTCTTGGCCACCTATTTTGATCCTATTGGGGAAATAAAACTGCAGATTCAACTGCAGACCATTTATAGACATTGAATGGGCCTGGGGGGAGCAGGAGTTTTGGGCATCAGCTTCCTCCCCTGCAAACGGGCTCATAAGGGTGAGATCAGGATTGTTTACAACGTGCTTTGAGATCCTTAGATGGAAGGGCAAAGCTTTACTCAGCGAGTGCTGGCTAAGACCTGTGGCATGTGTGTCAGAAGCAGCCATGGGCTGAGAGGGAAGGTCCTCGCGTGGATCGGTTGGAAGACAGGAGATTGGAGAGAGATGGGACCCAGCCGAGGTACAGCGGGGTGCTCAGACCGGCTCCCTGCCTGCCGTGGTTCCCGCCGGCTGCTGCTCTGTGCGCCCTTTGGGGGATCTTTGTGTGCTGCCCGCACCCACCACCCCCGCAGCTCCCAGTTTCTGGCCACTGGGAGCTGTGGGGCTGGTGCTGGGGGAGTAGGGGCAGCAGCAGCAGGAGCCAGATGCGTCCGGGAGCGGCACCGCAGTCCAGACAGAAACGTGGGCTGGGCCGTAGTTTGCCCACCTCTAGCCTAGGGCCGTTGCTCAGCTCGGTTCTTTCATTCCAGGGCTGATGGAAAGGCCAGTGCTCCCCCCGCGGATGGCCGCCGACACGGCCAGCTACAAGGTTTTTGTCTCTGGGAAAAGCGGCGTGGGCAAAACCGCAATGGTGGCCAAGCTGGCGGGACTCGAGGTGCCCAGTGCGCATCATGAAACAACAGGTGATGGGGGAGGCGCAGGCGCCGGCGCCCCACGGGGAACGAGACTCTCTTGGCCGGCCCGGGAGGGGGGGAGAAGCGGGACAGGCCGGGGGATAGTTCTTGGAGGGACGGGAGGAGCAGCGCTGGTGAGATCACCACAGCGGGGCATCCTGCTGTGAGCCCAGAGAGGACTTAGCGCGTCCCTGGAGAAGAGGGAGGCAGAATGGATTTCCTTACCCATCCTGGGTCAGCCCCGTGCCGATCTGCTATGGGACCTGCTATGCCGATCTCCCTGCTCCCAACCTGCCTGGCGCTCTGCTTTCCCTCTTGGTCTGATTGTGGAGATCGGCCTCCCTTGGGTGCTGTCCCGTTAGCTAGCGGCGGAGCCCTCCCTGTCGTCCGTTGCAGAAGCCACCGGAGCCTAACAGAGCCCGGGGGGAGGAGGCGGGTGTAGCTAGGCCTTGTGTGTATCCAGCTTGTTCCCCCAGTTATGAGGAACCCGTCTGGGGGTTTCCTCCTGGTTGTGCTGTTGTGTGGGGAGCGCGGACACAGCACGGACAGGCCTCCCTCCGCACAACAGGTGACGGGGGTGGAGCGAAGGGAAGAAACCTTCAAGCGAGGGAGCGGGGAGGAGTTCTTACCAGTGCGAGCAGCCGGCCCTGGGGAGTGGGAAGTCGGGGCAGCAGCATTGCAGGGAGCCTGGAACAGGCTGCAGGTGATAAACGGGCCAACGTCAGGGGTCCGGCTCTCTTCGGGCCTTGTTGCCCTCTTGCCCCTATTCCCCCATCCAGATGCAATGCTCCCTGCTAAGCACCCGTCCTGGATGCCGCGGGTTCCCTCAGCCTCCCAGCGCACAGGCATCTTGTGGGCAGGGCAGCTTCTGTGAAATACAGAACAGGTCCAGTTCCGCGGGAATAATGGCACCTAGTGACTCGCCAGTCCCACTGCCTGAGTGTCTGCCGTCCTGACACGGCCTTGGCTCTGGATGGGGAGGGGGGATTTGAACCCACCACCATGGGACATTACACAAGTCACCTGCTTTGTCCTGGACCTTCAGTCCTTCTTCTGGGACACAGGGACGGAGATCCCGCCCTGCTGGGCAGGTGAGGGCTGGGATGAGGTGGGAACAGCAGCCGGCTGTAGACAGGCAGGGCTGTTGTTCTTTGGGCGTGCACGTTTACCCTTCTCGCCCACAGACTCTGTTCTTAAACCTCCCTTAAAGGCTGGTGAGCTTGGCCCAGGGTGGGATGTTCCCCATGTTACAGGTGGGGAAACTGAAGCCCGGGCCAGGCTGGCGCTTGTCCGAGGACCCGCAGAAAAGGAACAGCACAACGAGGAATAGCACTCAAGTCTCATGACTCCCCGACTCCTAACTGCCGGCCGACGCCGCTTCCTTAGTGTGGCTGCCAGGCCTGCGTCCGAAGCGCATAGCAGGCGTCAGTTGATTAAACCTCAAATGTCCCGTGAGGCCGGTCCATGTCAGATCCATTTCACAGATGGGGAGACCGAGGCCCAGAGGTTCTGAAGCCCAAGGTCACAAGGGGAGTGCTGTCCACTATGTGACTCCCTCCAAGCCCTGAGAAAAGGCCTTGGCGCCCGGGAGTTGGGAGCGCTCGGGGGGAAACTAAACACAGCGGCTGATCTCCTTTCAGGGATCCAGACGACGACGGTGTATTGGCCGGCCAAGCTGAGGGACAGCGGCAGGGCGCTCATCTTCAGGTTCCACTTCTGGGACTGCGGAGAAGCAGCTCTAAAGAAGTTTGATCACATCCTGCCTGTGAGTCAGCCCTGGGCCGGGGAAGCCGTCTCAACCCGCTGTCTCCCCAGGAGCCGAGACTGACTCGAGGCACAGAACTCGGGTCTGGATTTCAAGCACCCTGCGCTCGGGGAATGTTCAGAACTGGGCTGGAGGGTCAGGCCTGACGCTAACAGCTACGGCGAACCCCGGGGAGGAATGGGTCTCTTAGAGAACTAAATGGCCCCTTTGGAGGGAGAACTTGGGCTGTCGACACAGCCTGCGTGGTAAGAGGCAAGGCTGAGGGGTCACAGCAGGACCAGACGCCCTCTCCCCTCTCCTTTGTCTCCCTATCACATGCCTGCCTGGCTGACTCCAGAAAGAAATGCCTCTAAAATGCATTGGGGTTCATTCTCATTTCCATTTGATGCCCTCTGCTCTTGGTGCAAATGAGAGTCAGGCCTGCTGGTGTCAGGCATGCCCTGGTAGGCCAGTGCTAGTCAGGATTGATGTAGGTGGGCCTTTTTCACGTGGGGAAACTGAGGCACAGTAGGGGGAAACAACTCATGTCAGGTCACATGGGTGTGGGTGGCAGAGCCTGCAATGAAACTTGGGTGTGTCTGCCAATCCAGGGGTCAAGCTGCTAGCTGGCCCCCCCATCTGCTGTCAGGGACTAGCTGTGTGCACCTCGTCTGATATACAAAGTGTCACCCTCACCTAGGCCTGCAAGGAGAAGGCAGATGGCATCCTCTTCCTGTTTTCTTTCACCGACCGCTCATCCTTCAACGACCTCCCCAACCAGATCTCCCGTGTCACGGAGGGCGCCGAAGACCTTGTCAAAATAGTGATCGGCTCCAAGTATCCTTGACTCGCTGACTCCACTCCACCCTGTCGATTGCTTCTAGCCCTTGTGACGCTGATCGCTGGGGTTTCCTGCTTGGGACGGGGGTTAGCTGGACACAGACAGGACTGTTTACTTCCTGTGGCACTGCAGAGCGAGCTGGAAATGTGTAGCACAGACCCAGTAGTTACACCTTGAGGTCCCTGTGCAGACAGGACCTGGCCCTCACAGGCACCTGTTGGGAGGGTCAATCTCATTAGCTCTGCTCCACAGATGGGGAAACTGAGGCACGGGACAGGGAAAGGGACGGGACTGGTCCGAGCTACACAGGCAGCCAGTGACAGATCTGAGAACAGAACCTAGGAGGGCCTCATTCCCCCACTGACCGATCTTTATTCGGACTGCACTCGGAGGTCGGGGCTTGGAAACAGGCAGCGCGCACCCTAACCCTGCCCCCGCATCTCTCTGAAGCCGCCGTCTCGGTCTGCAGAATCTCCGCTCCCTTTAGAATTGGGGGGAAAAAACCCAACCCCAAAGCGGCGTCTCTAGCTGCTCCGTTGTGGTTACAGCCTCAGAAAGGGGAGCAGGGCTGAGCTCGGCGAGGTGGGAACTGCGCCATTGCTCGCGCAGGGCTCACGGGAGGAGACTCGGCTTTCGGGCCACCCCCTGTGGCCAGCCAGAGGCTGCTAGTGGCCCGCAGGCGTGCGAGGCTGCAGCCAGGGAATGAAGCGCTGGGAGGTGCCTGAGGGGGCAGGGGGGGAGGGGGGCAGCAGAAGGGAGCAGGAGGCTGCAGCTGGGGCCCACAGAGCTGGATGCCCAGACTGCTCCCTGTGCTCCCCCGGAGTCGGAGCTCAGCCCGTCCCAGCGCCTCCTTCCCTGCATGCAGTCGCCTCCCCCCGGGCCCAGCCGGGAGAGCTCTGCACCGTGCAGCTCCAGCATCCAGGCTGCAGCCCCCTTCCCTCCTGGGCAGCCCTGCGCGCAGGCCAGGCTGCAGCCAGATTCGGAACCACCCAGTGCTTCCCTTGGGGCTGCAGCCTCTCAAACCTGCCTGCAGGTGGCGCCTTTCTCCCTGGTAATTTGCTAATAAGCAGCGTGGGATAGGCCACCGCAGGGCCCATGGGCACAGTCTGAGCTGGGGGGGGGAGGGCAAGTGACGCCGGGGAACGTGCACGATCCTGTGCGGAGGAACTGCCCTGTCTGGCGTCTCATCACAGGGACTCACATGGGCGAGCCTTGTGGAGGCGGAGCTTGGAACAGCACCGCCCCCTTTCCTCCTCGGCAGCCAGGCTGTTGGAGGATCCTGGGGGTGGGGGTGAGTGGGTCCCTGGCTCTGTCTCAGGTTTCCTGTAGCACCCATGATGCCAATCGCAGGCCTGTAGAGCCCCATGCAGCTCCTGTCGCTCTGCCCCATGGCAGCAGAGAGCTGGGCCAGTGGTACCAGGAGCCCTCTCCCCCGTCCAAGCATCCGGCGGGGCAGATGGCAAGAGAGGAAGGACGTGCCACCTGCTCCATCCGGAAGGGGAGATATTGGGCCCAATCCAGACTAAGCCGCATCGTGGCCCGTCGTTTTGCATGGAGCCATCGGGGGGGGGGTGAGGTGCCGTGCCCTGGCGGTGCTGGCTCCGGGCTGCCAACCGCCTGCCATGCTGTGAGCGCTGCCTCCTTGACAGAGCCCGCCCAGGTTCGACCAGTTCATGCACACCGACGTCACGGAGCGAGACCTGGCGGAGTTCCAGCGCGCCTGGCGCCTGCCCGTGCTGCGGATGAAGAGCGTGAACGGGCCCCGGCTGGCTGATGGGCAGACCCTGGATGGCCGCGCGGGGCTGGAGCATGTGGCTCACGTGCTGAACGTGCTGGCGGAGCACCTCTGGTACCAGGACCAAGTGGCGGCCGGCCTGGTCCCTGCGTTGCAGCCTGGCGTGGAGGAGACCTCCCCATGCTGAGAATCAGCTCGCCTAAAACTTGGACATGACTGGCGGGAACTCCACTGCAGCCCCGTAAGGACCAGCTCATGTGCAGATCTGGGAGCCTTCTGCTCCCTCTGGCTCTAGCATATAGATCTGGGAGCCCTCTGGCTCTAGCTTCCACATCTGGGGGCCCTGTGACTCTAGCATCCCCATCTGGGAGCCCTCTGGCTCTAGCGTCCCCATCTGGGGGCCCTCTGGCTCTAGCCTCCACATCTGGGAGCTGACTCTAGCATCCAGATCTGGGAGCCCTCTGGCTCTAGCATCATGCAGAAGCACCCTGCTTGGCACTGGCATCACACAAGCCCACGGCCAGATTCATCTGGGGACCTTTGTTTCTGGGGGCTGTGCCCTGAGACAGCACAGTCCCGATTTCCAGAGAAGCTAAACACCCTCAGCTCACACGGATGTGCCTCGGGGTCAGAGCACCTCAGCCCCAAGCATCCCACGCTGGGTATCCAGAATCCCAGACCACTCCTGGCTTTAGCTTTGAGCTGAGCCGGTCCAGCTGCAGCCTGTATGCTCCTTCCTTCGTCCCTATAGAGAACCAGGTGGTGGCCAGGGAACCGGTGGAGGCTGGCGCTGTGGGACGCGGTGGGTGGGGCTAGGCCGTTTTGCAGCTCCGGGGATGGGTGCCCCAGCTTGGCATGCCAAAGCAGCGAGACAAGCTGGGCGGCTCGTGGCTGACTCCATGTGGACGTGGCATGGCTGAGCGTGTCCTTCGGCTGCGTGCACGTCTGAACCTCCATCACCTTCGTATCTGGGCGGGCTCTGGGCTCCGAGCAGCAACAGCTCTCAGTTCTTGGTTATTAAATCCTGATGCCTGTTTGGGTGGCATTGAAAGGTATCCCCAGGGTCTAGCTCGCCCTGGCTCTGCCTGTGGCATGAGGGGCCGGGCTGCGGTCCCCGGGTGGGATTCAGGCTGAGTTGTGGTGAGTCTCTGCCCCCTGCTTGTGCTGGCGTCAGGGGCATGGCCTGGGCTGGCAGCTCGGGGGCCATTCCTGCCCTCGCTGGTGCTGTGGGTAACTGCCAGGCCCTGGGTGACTCGGTGAAATCTGAAAACAGGCTCCCAGAGTGGCTGGGTTTGATACATGGGCCCATGCACTCGCCAGGAGCCCAGCTCCAGCTGCGCTGACACGCAGGAGTATCGCCCCGGCCCTGCGGGCGGGTTCCACCGACCAGCCCGGAAGGGGGCACTTCAGGAGAAAGGCGGAAACTCACCATAAGAGCCACTTGAGATCGACTCTTCTTTGTCCCCCCGACCCCTTGTCACGGCTGTTCCCCACTCTGGCACGACGAATGCAGAAGTGGGGGCGCAAGAGCACCCCAAAACCTTGTCTCTGCAGGCTCTGGTACAACAAACCCCCCCAGATCCTAATACCTGGATTTTGGGAACTCCATGGTCACCACCCAAGTCATTCCAAGAAAACCAGGGAAGAGATCACGTGGGAAACTCCTCCCTAAGGTCAAACTCTCCCCTGCCCCAACATCCGTTTTACTTGGAGTTGAGAAAACCGGGGGGGGATTCACAGACCACAGTGGACTCTACCCCTAGAACCAGGCTCTGAGTTAAAGGACACACCAATCAGCCAGTTCTGGTTGATTAGAAAAAGAAATAAACTTTTATTATCAAAACAAAACTACAGTTGCAAGCAAAGTAAAGTGGCTGGCTGGAAAGAGCCGTCAATTGATCTAGGTCAGCTGTGGCCAACCTGTGGCTCAGGAGCCACATGCGGCTCTTCCTCCCCCAGGGTGCGGCTCACAACCCTCCCCCCCCCCGTGGCTCATAAAGCCACCCCCTGTGCCCCCGAAAATGGCCCTCTCCTCCTGGCTGACCTGCCGAAGAGACAACAGCCTCCACCCCCAGAGTCCGGTTTCTCAGGCACCTCTGTGGCCAGTGCGGGTCGCAGAAGCCCCCAGGACTCTGTTCCGCAAGACAGCCTCTTGGAGCAAGAGTCCCAGGCCCCGGAGCAGACGTGAGGGCGTTGGCTGAGACAGGTGGGGCAGGCTTGGCTTTGCAATGACAGCATGACGCTGGGGGCTCCTGGTTGTGTCCCAGCTCTGCTGCTGGCTTGCCGTCTGAATGTGTGTGAGCCATGCCCCCCCCGTGCCTCAGTTTCCCCATATGTGGGCAGGGGCTGATGCTCTGTGCTCCCCACAGGGGTGGGTGGCTCTGTCTGGTCACGTGTAAGGGGCTTTCTCTGGGCATGGGAAGGGCAGCAGGATGTGAACTGAACCCAAAGCTGCGGATCCGCCATGACTGGGGAGTAGGGTCGGGGACCCCTACATCCCTCCCTAGCCTGGCATGAGTCTGCAGCACTTTCCCTTGCAGCCACGGCCTCTGCCCCCCGCCTTCATCCGGGGGGACGCTGGGTTGGCACCAGGCACCTCCCCCCTCCCAACCCAGAGGCCTTTCCTTCAGTGCCGGCTGCCAGGGTGGGTAGCTCAGGAGCTGAACTTGGGTCCTGCCCAGGTGCTGGGCAGTGTTCCCTGTAAGCTGGGCACTTGTGCCTTTATCCAGGAGAGATTCCAATGCCGCCCAGCTGATTGGCAGAGCACCCACAACTGGGGTTTGTTCCTGTGGGTGGTGCACATTCACACCTGCCTTGGTGCACATAACATTATTCTGCACATGGCTGGAAAGATTAGAGGGCGCATTGGTTGCTGCCAGCTTGGCCCACCCACCCCTCCTGTGGCTCCTTCCCAGCTGTTGGCAGGATCATTCCTGGGGAGGAGCTGGGTGCTTTGCTGCTTGATGGCGGGGAGCAGAGCGCAGGAGATGGTAGCTTGGGCAGGGCATGCTGGTGCCATGGCCCAGAGCTCTGCGCAGCCAGGAAGGCAGCAATGGATACGGGTGACAGGGCTGGCGTGTGTTGTACGGCAGGGGGCAGGGGGCGGGAGCTGCAGGCAGACACACGCGGGAAGTGTTCCCACAGTGGCCAATTAGTCTGCCGTGCGCAATCCCGTGAGGCCCTGGCAGCCCCGGGCCAGCTGGCTCAGAGCTGCCATGGCAAGAGTATGGCTGTGTGTTTCCTGGCACCTTTGTCCCCTGGCTGCCATCCCCCAGGGGCTTGCCCATTACCGTTGGATGATGGGGCGCAGTCACGCTGCCGATGCAGCTGATCCGCAGCCCCCCCACTGCTGTGCCAGTCCTGGGCTCCTCCCAGCTCTGCTGATCCACCACCCCCAGCTGTTCCAGGCCTGGCTCCCTCCCAGTTCTGCCCAGGTACCTGAGTGGGCTGGGCCAGGCCAGGCTCCCCATGCCCAGCCCTGCCAATGACTCTCAACCTCAACGTGAGGTAACTGGCTCTGTGGACAGGGGAAGGTGGTAGATGCGATAGACCTTGACTTTAGCAAGGCTTTTGATGCGGTCTCCCACGATATTCTTGTCAGCAAGCGAGGGAAGTATGGATTGGAGAAATGGGCTGTAAGGTGGATAGAAGCTGGCTAGACTGTCGGGCCCAGTCGGTAGTGATCAACGGCTCGATGTCAGGTCGGCGGTCGGTTTCTAGCGGAGTGCCCCAAGGATCGGTTCTAGGGCCGGTTTTGTTCAACATCTTTATTAATGACTTGGATGAGAGGATGGATTTCACCCTCAGCACGTTTGCAGCTGATGCTAAGCTAGGGGGAGAGGTGGATATGCTGGAGGGCAGGGATAGGGTCCAGAGTGACCTGGACAGATTGGAGGTTTGGGGCAAGAGAAATCTGATGAGGTTCAACAAGGACAAGTGTAGAGTCCTGCACTTGGGACGGAAGAATCCAAAACATTGGTACAGGCTGGGGACTGACTGGCTGAGCAACAGTGGGGATCGCAGTGGATGAGAAGCTGGATAGGAGTCAACAGTGTGTCCTTGTAGCCAAGATGGCTAATGGCATATTAGGGGGCATTAGGAGAAGCATTGCCAGTAGATCTAGGGAAGTGATTATTCCCCTTTATTCGGCTCTGGTGAGGCCACATCGGGAGTATTGTGTCTAGTTCTGGGCCCCTCACTATAGAAAGGATGTGGATGCATTGGAGAGGGTCCAGCAGAGAACAAAATGCTAAGAGGGCTGGAGCACGTGACCTATGAAGGGAGACTGAGGGAGTTGGGTCTATTTAGTCTGCAGAAGAGAAGCGTGAGGGGGGATTTGAGAGCAGCCTTCAACTCCCTGAAGGGAGGTTCCCAAGAGGATGGAGAGAGGCTGGTCTCAGTGGTGGCAGATGGCAGAACAAGGAGCAATGGTCTCAAGTTACAGTGGGGGAGGTCTAGGTTGGAGATTAGGAAAAGCTATTTCCCTAGGCGGGTGGGGAAGCGCTGAGCTGGGTTCCCTAGCAAGGTGGTGGAATCTCCATCCCTAGAGGGTTTTAAGTCTCGGCTTGACTGGGTTGATGTAGTTGGGATTGGTCCTGGCTCGGGCAGGGGGCTGGACTTGATGACTCCTGAGGTCTCTTCCAATTCTAGGATTCTAGGAACTTGCCAGAGCACAGGGAGGTGCCTTTTTGTACAGACAAAGCAGGTGTAGGGGGAGGCTGGACTTGGCAAACTCATTCTTCAGCAGGGGCCGAGCCCGATGCAGCCTGGCCATGCTGGGCCAACGGGTGCATGGGCAGCTCCGAGCTAGGGGATCACTCCAGATCTCTCTGCCTCCGAGCCAAGCACTGCATCAGAGCCGGGCAGTGCTCCGCATCCCCGGGGAACATCAGCTGCTTGCTGTCAAGCAGGCCCCGGGCCGCGTGCAAAGCATCCTTGCGGGGCCACGCCCAGAAGCGAAGCCCGAGACCTGTGAAACGAGAGGCACCGGCCAGCTCTTCCCGACACTGGGGTGGGAGAACGCCTGGTGGAGGGGGATGGGAAGAGATTGATTCATTCACCTTGGGGAGGCCAAAATTCCTCCGCGCCTCCCTCCCTGGCTCTAAAAGCTGCTGCTTCCGCTCTTGTGTTCAGCGGCTTCTCCGCGTGGTTTTCACGGAGCATCTTTAATAGTTAATGTCTCCCCCCGGGGGACTGGGACTTTGCACCAGGTCGAGAGGCCGAGAGACGGGCGCTCCGGAGAGCTGGAACTGACGTCATCCCTCGAACGGCTCCTCTGCAGAAAGCCCGTTTCCCGCAGCCCCGTGGAAAACGCAGCCTGGCAGGGCGGGGCGGGGGCAGGCTGGGGAAGGGCCTTCGCGACACTGAACCTCAAGGCAGCTAGGCCGGGGTCCCAGTGGAGCAGCGTTTCTAGAACATCAGCTCAGAGGCTGCCACGCTGCCTGCGCTCCCCAATCCCCATGGCCGCTCCAGAGCCCTCCTCCCCTCCCTCCCTTCAGTGGGTCCCTTATCCTGCCTTCCTAATGCGGGAGCCAGCTCCATCCGTGGGGTGGCCGGCTCCCCAGGGGGCACTCTATCCCCGAGGCCTCTCTTGAAGCACAACTGACGCAGCTGCAGCCCAGGCCGGGCCGCTGACCTGTCCCTTGTCCTTGCACAGACCCGTCCAGGCCCTGCTGACCCACAGGTTCAAACCCCTTCCCTCCCCGCAGGGCTTCTGCTAACCGGCCCTCTGCTAGAGCGAGAGGCACGTCGGTGTGTGGCCAGAGCACTGGCCTGCGAACCGGCCTGCTTCCTGCCATGGAGGCGGGTGCCCACGCCGTGCCTCAGTTTCCCTCCCTGTGAAGGGGATGATTCTGCCTCCTGGGGAGAGGGGTTGTGAGGCCTAATTCATGAAGCATATGCTGCACTTTGGGCTCCTGCCCTGGCAAAGGGCTGGGGGCGGGGGGACTGTTCCAGGCTGGTGCTGTCGTGGCATCAGCTGAGCATGGCTCTAACCCCTAGGTGATGCTGCCTCCGGCCCGTAGAAGGGGGACAAGCCCTTACGTTGTTGTGCGATTCTGGCAGGCGGCAGCCCTTCCCTCCCTGACGCGCCGTTCACTGCCCGTGACCCTCCCGTGCGACGTGGGGCCCGGAGTCTCTCCAGCCCTTGCACAGACAGTGCCGCATCTGCTGTTCCCTGCCTGACGTAGCCTCCCCTCCCCGCACTCCAGTCTCCTCCTCCAGCAGCAGAGCCTACCCGCCGCACTGATTGGAGCTCTATAATTACCAGCCACTGGCAGGCAGCTGCTGCCGCTGGACCGGTTCCCCTGGCAGCTCCGGCCCGCCTGCTGGAGACGCTCCTGGGGGCGTGCACGCAGGCAGGAGGGGGGTCCGAACTCAGCTGCCGATTCACTAGGAATGATGCTGCTTCCGCCCCGCCCTGCCGTCACCCCTCGCCCAGGTGCAGACCTGCTGCCTTGACCCGGGGCCCCTGGAGTAGAGGAGCCCTCCCGGCCCCGCCCTGCTCAGTGCATCCCTGGGGCTGCAGCTCCTGGGTCCTGCGCTCTGGCCCCCTTTGCTCCCCTGCAGTGGGGCGGTGCAGGCCTTGTGCCATGATCCGGAAGAAGGGGTCAGAGGCAGGCGCTCAGGACACCAGCCTGCTCATCGCCCTGGACAGAAGCCCGTACAATGGGACACCCTCCGCCGGCTTCGTGAGTACGGGGGCACGCGGGGAGAGCGGATAACCGGGGCCTTGCTGGCGGCGCCGGGCCGCTGCGTAGGAGGGGTCCGCTCCCCCAATCCCAGCACAACACCCGAGACGGCCAGGGAGGGCCCAGGTGTCGCCAGCCGGGGGGTGTTCGCTGCTGTGGCCTGGCTCAGGGCCTGGTCGGGGAGGGGGGGAGGTGGTTCCTTGTGTTCCAGGTGAGGGTGCAGTTGGTTTCGTGTGTCCAGAGCATCCACGGCTCACGCGGCCCAGCCCCCACGCCCCAGCCTGGCAGCCAGGGGTGGCGTCCAGTCGAGAAACTCCTCTGCTGGAACAGTCCCTGTCTGCAGCCCCACACCGGCTCTCCTAGTGCCAGGCCCCTCTGCCCACACGCTCCTGTTCTGGGGCTGGAGCCCAGCGCTGGACAGCGGCAGCGCTGAGACTGACAAACTCGTTTCACTCGTGGCCCTGGTACAACTGCGGCCTCGTGCTCACGGGCACTTGTGCACCCTCCTGCCTCACGCTCACGGGCACTTGTGCACCCCCCACCTCATGCTCATGGGCACTTGTGCACCCCCCTCCCTCGCGCTCATTGGCGCTTGTGCACCCCTGCCTCGCACTCACGAGCGCTTGTGCACCCCCCGCCTCATGCTCACGGGCATTTGTGCAACCCCCTGACTCACACTCATGAGCGCTTGTGCACCCCCTGAGCAGGGTGTGCTGCTGGGAGAGACTCCTCTGGATCACTGCAGGGGCAGCTACTGGCTCCCAGTCCCAACTGTGCCCCCAGCACAGGCCACGGGGGCGTTGCCAAGTGCCCCACAGCTCCCAACGGCCTCTGTGGGCCTGAGGGGGGATCTGGAAACAGAGCCCCCTCCCCCCAGGCTCCCCAGTGCCCACCCTACCTGCAGACTCTGCTCTTCCCAGCGGGTGGACGGACGGACAGACGGACGCACTTGTGGGAGGGAGCCGGGCTCCCCGGCCCTTGGGGGCTCTGTTCCCACTAGCAGCCGGCAGCACCAACAGAAAGAGCCACTCAGGCCGATCCAGCAGCCACCGTCAACATCCCTGCCCCCACACCCCCTAGACAGCTGCCCTGAGAGCGGCCCCGGGCTCCCAAGCGCCTGCCTCCACAGCCCCATGGCTCCACATGGGCATCCCCGGGGCATCTCCCTCGTGGGGCCTGGCCCAGCCGGAGCTGCAAAGGCGGCCGGTAGAATCCCTGCAGGAGTTTGGGGGGAGGGGGGCGAGCAACAGCAGTTGGATCTGCCCAGCCCCCCTCATTCCCAAAGCACCTCCCAGCCCTGCTGCTGCCCTGGGCGAGGTGGGTTCACGGCGGGGCTGGGCCCTGGCAAGTGGTCAAGGGCAGCACTTTGCTGTGGTGGGATGGGGGCTGTGGGGCGGAGGTTGGGTGCAGAAGGGAGCTTGGGGCAGGGAACCGGGTGCAGGAGGGGGTGGGGGGGAGTGCGTGTGTGCGCGTGTGTGCGTGTGTGTGCGTGTGCGCGTGTGTGTGTGTGCGCGTGTGTGTGTGTGTGCGTGTGCGCGTGTGTGCGTGTGTGTGTGCGCAGCCCAGGGGCTGCCTGATTTGAGCCCAGCCCCAGGGGGAATCCTCAGGAAGCTGGTTTCTTGCTCTTCCATGTGCCGATCCCCCCCTGCGCTAATGAAATCGGGGTCCCTGAGGTGGAGGAGACTTGAAACAGACCCAGAGCAGCAGAAGCCTAGGGATGGGATAGCCGTGGGCTGTGGGGCAGGACTGAGGGGCACAGGAAGGGCTGGGGTGGGGTTAACCCACGGCTGGGGTAGCTGTGGGGCTGTGGGGCAGGACCGTGGGGCATGGGAAGGGCTGGGGTGGGGTTAACCCACGGCTGGGGTAGCTGTGGGGCTGTGGGGCAGGACCGTGGGGCACGGGAAGGGCTGGGGTGGGGTTAACCCACGGCTGGGGTAGCTGTGGGGCTGTGGGGCAGGACCGTGGGGCACGGGAAGGGCTGGGGTGGGGTTAACCCACGGCTGGGGTAGCTGTGGGGCTGTGGGGCAGGACCGTGGGGCATGGGAAGGGCTGGGGTGGGGTTAACCCACGGCTGGGGTAGCTGTGGGGCTGTGTGGCAGGACTGAGGGGCACGGGAAGGGCTGGGGGTGGGGTTAACCCACGGCTGGGGTAGCTGTGGGGCTGTGTGGCAGGACCGTGGGGCATGGGAAGGGCTGGGGTGGGGTTAACCCACGGCTGGGGTAGCTGTGGGGCTGTGGGGCAGGACCGTGGGGCATGGGAAGGGCTGGGGTGGGGTTAACCCACGGCTGGGGTAGCTGTGGGGCAGGACTGAGGGGCACGGGAAGGGCTGGGGTGGGGTTAACCCACGGCTGGGGTAGCTGTGGGGCAGGACCGTGGGGCACGGGAAGGGCTGTCTCAGCATGTCTGTCTCTAGCGAGCACAATCTTCCTCCATTTCCCTGAGCAGGGAACTCTCCCCCCACACTGCCCCCCCCCCCCGAGATGGGAGCCAGGAATGTGCCGGTGGTTTCGGGGAGTCCCAGTCCTGCTCTGACCCGTCGCGCTTCCCCCGGCCACAGGATGAAGAGGAAGGGGCTGATCCCGTCTTTGTGCCCTGGGACAGAGGCTACGGCCCCAGCGCCAGGGGCAACTGCTTCCGGGATGGGCAAACCCAGATTGGTGAGCGCCCCGTGCCCTGCCCCCGGGCGGCGCCTGTCTGGGGGGGCCACGTGCCCCACGGGGAGCCCGCTGGGAGCGGTGGCTGCCTGCCCAGCCTCTCGGAATAGCCCAGCAGGCTTCAGCCGCCGGAGCTCAGCGCTGGCCACGTTCCCGTGGGCGGGGGGTGCAGGTGTCTCTAATCCGCGCTCCGGCGCTGCCCTCTGCAATCTTGGGGCTCCTCTGCCGGGGGCCAATGGGCCTCCGAGCCGTTCTGGTGGCTGGGCAGAAAGAGGCTCATTGCCGAGACAGGGACACGAGAGCAAGTGACTCTCCCCGGGGGTCAGTGGCAGAGGCGAGACGTGTCCTTCCACTTCCCCGTCCCAGCCCCCCCCCTTGTTCTGCACTAAATCTCTTCTCTTCAGCCACATCCTGGGGCAGAGAGTTCCGCCGGCTGCTGCGTCCTGCCCAGGGCAGTAGCGGACAGGCCCACAGCCCTTTGCTCGCTTATGGCAACGATGCGCCCTCCCTCCCCAGCACCCTGCTCACACCCGCGGGTGTCTGCCCCAGGGCCCAAGGCCAGGCCCCCTGCAGCCCCAGGGCAATCTCTGCTCACGCCAGCCGTGGGGAGCCCCCGGTGCATGTGCTGGAGGGAGGGTCACATTCCTCCCAGCAGGGGGCGGTGGGGGCACCACGTGGGTAAGACCCCCCCACTCTAAGGGCCTCAGGGCTGTTCCCCCCGCGCTCCATCCCGTGCGTGGTCCGGGTGCCGTATTGTCACCGAGATTTTCTCTGCTGCGCCCTGGCCCAGCGCCAGGCTACGCCACAGCCCCTGTCCTTCCCCCGCAGACTTCGTGCTGGTCTGGGAGGAGAAGCTGCGCCCCCCGAAGAAGAAGAGGAGGAGGAAGCTGCCCTGCCCTGAGGCCAGCGGTGACCGGCCAGGGGGGCGCCACGAGCGCTGGCAGAGGAAATTCCTCAACAACCTAAGAAATGCCGGGCTCCTGATGGAGAAGGTGAGTGGGAGAGACTGAGCCCATGAGAGCCTGCCACGGCCCACGCCCCATCCCCAGGGCCCTGCCACGGCCCACGCCCCATCCCCAGGGCCCTGCCACGTCCCACGCCCCATCCCCAGGGCCCTGCCACGTCCACCCCCATCCCCAGACCCTGCCATGTCCCACGCCCCATCCCCAGGGCCCTGCCACGTCCACCCCCATCCCCAGACCCTGCCATGTCCCACCCCCCATCCCCAGGGGCCTGCCACGTCCCACGCCCCATCCCCAGGGCCCTGCCACGTCCCACGCCCCATCCCCAGGGCCCTGCCACGTCCCACGCCCCATTCCCAGGGCCCTGCCACGTCCCACGCCCCATTCCCAGGGCCCTGCCACGTCCCACGCCCCATCCCCAGGGCCCTGCCACGTCCACCCCCATCCCCAGACCCTGCCATGTCCCACGCCCCATCCCCAGGGCCCTGCCATGTCCCACCCCCCATCCCCAGGGCCCTGCCACGTCCCACCCCCCATCCCCAGGGCCCTGCCACGTCCACCCCCATCCCCAGACCCTGCCATGTCCCACCCCCCATCCCCAGGGCCCTGCCACGTCCCACGCCCCATCCCCAGGGCCCTGCCACGTCCCACGCCCCATCCCCAGGGCCCTGCCACGTCCCACGTCCCATCCCCAGGGCCCTGCCACATCCCACGCCCCATCCCCAGAGCCCTGTCACGTCCCACACCCTCATCCCCAGGGCCCTGCCACGCCCCATCCCCAGACCCTGCCACATCCCACACCTCCATCCCCAGGGCCCTGCCATGCCCCATCCCCAGAGCCCTGCCACGTCCCACACCCCCATCCCCAGGGCCCTGCCATGCCCCATCCCCAGAGCCCTGCCACGTCCCACACCTCCATCCCCAGGGCCCTGCCACGTCCCCCATCCCCAGACCCTGCCACATCCCACGTCCCCATCTCCAGACCCTGCCACATCCCATACCCCATCCCTAGACCCTGCCACGTCCCACGTCCCCATCCCCAGACCCTGCCACGTCCCACGTCCCCATCCCCAGACCCTGCCACGTCCCACGTCCCCATCCCCAGACCCTGCCACATCCCACGTCCCCATCCCCAGACCCTGCCATGTCCCACATCCCCATCCCCAGACCCTGCCACATCCCACGTCCCCATCCCCAGACCCTGCCACGTCCCACATCCCCATCCCCAGACCCTGCCACATCCCACGTCCCCATCCCCAGACCCTGCCACGTCCCCATCCCCAGACCCTGCCACGTCCCACATCCCCATCTCCAGACCCTGCCACGTCCCACGTTCCCATCTCCAGACCCTGCCTCGACCCACATCCCCATCCCCAGAGCCCTGCCACATCCCACGCCCCATCCCCAGACCCTGCCTCGACCCACGTCCCATCCCCAGACCCTGCCACATCCTACGTCCCATCCCCAGGGCCCTGCTTTGACCCACACCCCATCCCCAGAGCCCTGTCACGTCCCACACCCCATCCCCAGAGCCCTGCCATGTCCCACACCCCTCCAGGCCTGGCCCTCGCCACAATCCTTCCTAAGGTTTCCAGCTTCTTTCTAGTCCCTGAAAACAAAATGCGCCTGCCCCAACCCTCGCAGCTCCTCCCCCTTACCTGCCCCTTCCTCTGAGGCTCTGCCCCTCCTGTCTGCCCTCCCGCCACCTGCAGACCCAGGGTGGGAGGAGCTGAGTGGAGCCTGCCCACCTGGCCAATTGGCACAGTGGGGTGGGGGAAGTCAAAGCCCCAGAGCAAGAGGTCGGGTGGGGGAAATCAAGGCACAGTGGGGTGGGGGATGGGTCCCTGGAGCAGGGATCAGAGTGGGGAAATCCAGGCACAATGGGGGGGCAGACAGGATTCCCCCCGCCGGGGTCCCATCCAGGTGCCAGTCAGTTCCCTCCCGCGGGCTGGGGGAGCAGCAGCAGCAGCTCTTCCTGCCCGCAGCCGGCTGGCCCTGCATGGCTGACCGGGCCCTGCCCGCTTCTCTTTTCAGCTGGAGACTGGACCCCTGGCAACCCCAGGCCCCTACCCTGCTCCCCAGCCCCTGTCACGCCCCTTCCTCTCTGGATTCCCAGAATGGACCTCCCTCTCCCCAGGCCCCTGCCATGTCCCTTCCCCAGGGCCCTCACCCCCCCACATCCCTCTGCCTCGGGCTCCAGGCCTCAGTCCCCTGCCGTTTCCCTCCCTCCTCCGGGCCCCAGCCCCCCACGTCCTGGCTGGGGGTGACCGGGCATTGGGAGGCTGCGGCCTGGAGCTGCCCCAGGTGGGGCACATGCTGCTCTGCCCCCGGAGCTCCCCGTCCGGTCCCTGCTGCTTCCCCCAGGAGGAGACGCTGAGCGAGCGGAAGAGCATCCACTACCTGAAGCTGAGCGCCCCATGGGACGTGCTGGTGTACTACGCCGAGGAGCTGTGCCTGCGAGCCCCCCTGCAGGTGCGTGCGGGGTCCCTCCCCCCAGCCCCACGTTGTTCTCGCCCCTCAGGCCCCACTCGCATCCCCCCTGCTGTCCCAGTCCCCCAGGCGCCGTGGCTGAGAGGCAAGGGGAGGCGCTGGTCTTAGTGGCCACTCCCTCATGTCTCCCTGCGCCTGCTCTGGCCCTTCCTGCAGGCTCCCCCAGATGGCGGCTGCCTGGCGAGTCTTGGGTCTAGTAGCTTTGCCAGAGCCATTAGCAGAACATTTATCCCGTTAACGAGCCACTCGAGGGGGCAGGAAGCCTTTTAACAGGCATTTGCCAGCTCCCACATGTCTGCGCCCTCCTTTCTGGAATTGCAGACGAGCCGTTGTGCATTATGGACGCCAAGATTTACTCCGCACATGCGCGTCTACAGACCTCCGCTTCAAACGTGCTTCACAATATTTCATTAGTGCATTGCTGAAGATTATTAAAAAACCACCTCTAAAAATCCTTTGCATGGATATTTAAATGCATAATCTCAGCGTTCCTCGTTAGCCTTGACCGCTTGGCTCTTCGGTCAGAGTTTTTTAAATAAGGGTGCTCTATTGAAGGATTTATCTAAAATACACCTTTTAACATTAATCACTGTAGTACAAAAAGCTTGGTTCCAAAGTCTCCTGTCTTTTCTGTCCCTCCCTCTAAATTTAATCTTTCTCCCTTCGCTCCTATCCCAGTCACCTTTTAGGCCTTGTCTATCTTACCTGCAAATCCGAATTAAGATACACAACTCCAGCTACGTTAACTGCATAGCTGGAGTCAACGTACCTTAATCCGACCTTCGGCGCTGTCTCCGCAAGGTGAGGTTGACAGAAACAAAAGCACCCATCGACTTCCCTTATTCCTCGCAAATTGAGGCATACCAGCGTCCAGAGGGGCACCCTCAGCGTTCAATTTAGCGGGTCTTTACTAGACCCGCTAAATTGAACTCCGGAACATCGACCACCGTAGCACGTTGTTGTCCGCAGATTGCTGGCTTGCCCTTACTACACATTTTTTTGCACATAAATCTCTGACAAACTTCAGGGTATATAAAAAACCCTGTGAGGGACATTTTTTATTCCCAAATTGAATGCTTTTAAATAGGTACCTTCTGCATGGCAGGCAGTGGGAAACATGCTCCATTTATTTTAGGGGAAAAAAAATGCAGAAGAGTGTTTCTTTCTGTCAGATGCCATTTGCTTCATGTGGGTTCATGGATTTGGCTGGAAGGGGGCAGCAGGGAGTGGGGAGAAGGAGAAAAGGGAGACAGTGGGGAGCGGGGGGGGTTTGGGCAGAGTGGGGGCAGAGCAGGGGGTATGGGCAGGGACACAGGCGGAAGAGGTAGGCTTGGGAGTTTGCCTTCCTAAGCAGCAGCTTTGCCCACCACCCCTCCCCCTCCCCAGCTCTGCCAGTGCCCCTCAGTCCCGGCCCGCACCCCCTGCTATTCCAGCCCCACCAGCTCTGCTAGTCCTCCCCCATCTCCCGCCCGGGAGCAGCAGAGGGACCAAGGTTTCCCAAGCCCCGTGTCTGGGAGGTTTCCGGCCGCCCCGGCCCTGACATGCTCTGCCAACCACAGGCCCAGCCCAACCCGGACCGGAACAGCTCTGCCGAGCTCCTGAGGAGGCTGCACGTCCCCAATGCGCTGTATCAGCACGTCCCCAACAAGCCGGCGGACTATTACACCTGCGCCTTCCGCAGGTCCAAGCTGGACAAGTGAGTCAGGGCCAGGGGGCAGGGTCGTCCTACCTGGCCCTGTGGGAGGGGGCTCGGGGACCCCCCCCCCGTGCCCACGAGTTCCTGGAGGAGGTCAGGGGCCATTGTATTGGTCATAAGGGCAAGAATCGGGGGGCAGGGGTGGAGAGGAGTGAGCGGGGGAGGGGGTCTTGGAGTGAAGAGGCGGGGTGAGGATGGGGGGTTGGGAGAAGGGGCAGCCTAGGGGCGAGGCCTCAAGGGGAGGGACAGTGTGGGGGGCTGGGCAGCAGCCTTCTGCCACTCCCGCTTGTGGGTGAAATTGACGGTTTCCACCTTCGACCCCGACCGGCGGCCCCCTGCCATCCCAGCCCTGGGCCATCCAAGACACCACGCCAGGTGGCACGGTACAGTGTGTACCTAGCATGCCAGCCAGCCAAACGCACAGCGCTCTGCTGATGCCGCTGTACCGCCAATGTCCCTGAGCCATCGCACACACAATGCGGTGGGCGAAGAGGAGACAAGCTCCCCAGCCCCGCCCACAACCCCGCCCCTTCTGTCCAGGCCCCGCCCCCAGCACCACTCTGCCCCCGATAGGCGCTCTGGGGGCGGGTATAGGCAGGGCTGTGCCTGGCGGTTTGGGCAGGTCACGCGTTCCCCTGCCTCGGATGCCTGCAGCCCGTCCGAGCCCCAGGTGCCCAGCCCGGGGAGAGATCGTCCAGCCCTCGACACAGAGGCTACGTCTACGCTGCAGCCTTTTGCCGGCAGAGCGTATGCTAATGAAGCGCTCATTAGCATTTGTCGCGCCGTCATTTGCATATTCTCTGCCGATGCTTTTTGCGCACAAGGTTTTTGTGCAAAAACAAGCCGTGTCGACGGGTCCGTTTTGCACAACCCCCCCCCTTTGCGCAAGAGCCTCAAAAAAGGGACCCACAAAAAACCCCTTTTGTGCAAAACGGGCCCGTCCACGCTGCTTGGTTTTGTGCTCAAAAAGCAGGGGCAGAGCTTATGCAAATGACGGCGCGACAAATGCTAATGAGCGCCTCATTAGCATACGCTCTGCCGGCAAAAGGCTGCAGCGTAGACGTAGCCAGAGGGACTGGGCATCAGAGTCACCCGCCGACGGGCTCTTAGCAGGCCGGCGGAGCCTGCCTGACCCCGCCACTCCCACGGAGGCAGCAGCGCCAGGCCTGGCCCCTTCCCCTGCTGGCTCTCGCTCTGTGGGACACCTGGCAGGGTCAGGAATGGATCCACCCATCCCTGGGGGCGGGGGGTTGACTCACAGGTCCTTGGTGGCAGGCAGCGGGCTGGGTTTATCCTCACACCCCTGGCAGCCCTATTGGGCGAGGGCCCGGAGACCAGAGACACTGGCATGCCCAGGGTCACAGGGCGTCTGCTCCAGAGCAGCCCTCGTGGGCCCCACGCTGCCCTGACCACTGGGCCACCCTTCCTGCTACCCACGCTGCGGAAGACGCTCATATACCCAATGGCAGGGGGCCCGGTTGCCCGCGGGATCCTCTCGAGGGTGCTGGAGCGAGGCCATCACCAAGCAGGGCGCCCGGGAGTTCCTGTCTCCCGGCTCGGGCAGGCGCCGGAGGCAGCAGAGACCCCAGGGCCAAGGACCCCGGTTCCAGGCAGCACCCTGGTCGCTCTCCCTTCCCCTGGCCCGAGTGCACTCGCTTGTTTCCTCCGCAGGTTCCTGGGCAGCGACTCCCGGGACTCCTACTTCACCCACACGCAGAGGCAGCGCATCGTAAGTAGGTGGGGGAGCCTGGGGAGGCCTCAGGGCCTGCCCCCCTCCCAGCTGATCTGCCCCAGCCATGCCGGCAGCAGGAGCTCAGCAGCTCCATTGGGGACGCAGGCCTGGGTCTGGCCAGTTGCACTCTGGAGACCCGACACGTGGCGGGAGGCCGGATCCCCCAGCTCTTCAATGCATCAGTTTAACCCCCGGGCCCCAGCCTCTGGGGGCCCCGCAGCCGGTGGGAAACGCGAGCTCCAGCAACAGGCTCCAATCCAATCGCAGGCTCCAGGGCAAGGCTGGCAGCCTGGGGAAGGGTCAGGAAGGCTCCTTCTGCCCTGTGTGGCATCTAGCCTGGGCCACAGGGAGCATGGGGCCGTGAGAGCTGTGGGCTGGGCGGGATCGGTCCAGGCGAAGGCTCCCGTTAGCACCCCAGGCCCTGGCGCTAGCCCCGGGTGTGTGAGCTCTGCAGGGCTGCTCCGAGCTGGGGCTGGCTGGTTCCTGCTCTGTGTGGCCAGGGTGGGCTCAGCTGATGGCGCCGGGCCCCTGGGTCGGCAGGTCTACGAGATCCTGGCTCGCACCGTCTACGGGAAGCGGAAATGCGCCGAGATCGGGATCGACCGGCTGCTGAACGAGGGGGTGTATGCCGCCGCCTTCCCGCTGCACGAGGTAGGCCCTGCCGGGGGGCCGCAAGGCCAGGTGGGGGGAGGGAGCCCCCCGGAGCTGGGCTGGGGGGGAACTGGGGAGGGAGCCCCCCGGGAGCTGGGCTGGGGGGGAACTGGGGGGGGAGCCCCCCGGGAGCTGGGCTAGGGGGGAACTGGGGAGGGAGCCCCCCGGAGCTGAGCTAGGGGGGAACTGGGGAGGGAGCCCCCCGGGAGCTGGGCTAGGGGGGAACTGGGGAGGGAGCCCCCCGGAGCTGAGCTAGGGGGGACCTGAGGAGGGAGCCCCCCGGGAGCTGGTCTGGGGGGGACCTGGGGAGGGAGCCCCCCGGGAGCTGGGCTGGGGGAACTGGGGAGGGAGCCCCCTGGAGCTGAGCTAGGGGGGACCTGGGGAGGGAGCCCCTCGGAGCTTGGCCGGGGGGGACCTGGGGAGGGAGCCCCCCGGAGCTCGGCTAGGGGGGACCTGGGGAGGGAGCCCCTCGGAGCTGGGCTGGGGGGGACCTGGGGAGGGAGCCCCCCGGAGCTCGGCTAGGGGGGGACCTGGGGAGGGAGCCCCTCGGAGCTGGGCTGGGGGGGACCTGGGGAGGGAGCCCCCCGGAGCTCGGCTAGGGGGGGACCTGGGGAGGGAGCCCCTCGGAGCTGTGCTAGGGGGGACCTGGGGAGGGAGCCCCCCGGAGCTGGGCTGGGGGGGACCTGGGGAGGGAGCCCCCCGGAGCTGGGCTGGGGGGGGGACCTGGGGAGGGAGCCCCTCGGAGCTGGGCTGGTTCCGCAGGTCCTGGCTGGTCCCTGTGGCCTCTCAGCAGGTGCTGGGGCCCTGGGCGGCCGTTGCCAGCCCTGCCGCCGGCCCCCAGAGGCCCTGCCCATCCCCTCGCTGTGCAGGTGGCCGATGGCCTCGCTCCCCGTTGTCTTGCCCCAGGGCCCCTTCGAGATGCCCGAGTGCGAGGCCCCGGCCGAAGCCCTGAACCCGCGCCAGGTCCTCTACCGCTTCTGGGCCCGGTGGGGCTGCTGGTGCCGGTACCAGCCCCTGGACCACGTCCGCGAGTACTTCGGGGAGAAAATCGCCATCTACTTCGCCTGGCTGGGTGAGTGCTCGGCCCCCGGCCGGCACAGAGCCTGGGATGGGAGCCAAGGGGATTGTTCCCGGAGCCTGCTGGACACAGGCAGCCCCAGGGCTTCCCCCGGCTGCCCGCGGGCACCGCCCGGGGCTCTCGGCACCCTGGCCTGGCTGCCCGACTGGTGTGGAAAGAGCCGTGGGGCAGGACCATGTGGGCTGTTCTCCTGGCTCCCCCCCTTGGCGCTGCTGCTCAGTACCAGTGCGCTGCCCCAGCCCCCTGCCATCCTGCTTCGGGGGGCACTGATGGGCGCGGGTTGGGAGGGGGTGAGTGAGGTGCCATGGGTGGGTCTGCAAGAGCCGTAGTCCTGCCCCCGCTCTGCCAGGTGGGGGAGGGGGATCATTGTCTGCATTGTGCAGCTGGAGAAACTGAGGCACGGGTGGGGGAGGGACTTGCCCCAAGCCCACAGGGAGTCAGTCAGTGAAGAAGCTTGGTGCACCACCCTCAGTGGGGCGGGGAAGGAGGGGGGGTCTCACGTGCCCCGTGGGCTGGTCTCACGTGCCCGTCCCCTCTGCAGGGTTCTACACAGCCTGGCTGCTCCCCGCCGCGGCCGTGGGCACCGTGGTCTTCCTGGCAGGCCTGGTTACCATGGGAACCAACACACCAGCGTGAGTCTGTGGGGCTGGGTTTGGGGGGGGGTGAGTGAGGACAACAGCTGCCATCCTATCCCCCCCAGCGTCCGGCCTCACACCACATCGGACTCTCCCCAGCCTTGGGGGGGAGCCGAGGGGCCCCACGTGCAGCAGTGGGAGGTGGGGGCTGGCGAGCGCCGTCCCCAGGCCTAACTCCTCTGCTTGCCCTGGGCATGGTGAGCCCGGCCCGTGGGCGCAGATCAGTAATTCCCAGGCTGCCCCCTGCCGCCTGGACCGCAGCGCGCAGCCGGCAAGCCGCGACGCCCCGTGCTGCAGGGCGGCTGGCCGGGCCTCATGCTGCCGAGGCGTGGGGCGTGTTCCCAGCCAGCCACTTCCATTGCCCCTTCCTGAATGGAAAACAACCACAGCTTCCACAAAATGTGGGGGCATCATGAGGGGGGCTACTGTCAGTCTCCACTCCCAAGCCTAGCAAAAGCCCCAGGGTCCCGGCTGTCCGAAGAGAGGAGGAAGGGTTACGAAACAGGGAGGGTGCTCTGGGACATGGGGAAGGGCTGGAAGGATGGGTAGGGAGGTGGTGGATGGGTGGGTAAGGGGACAATGGATTATTGGGGGCCAGGTGGGAGGATGGCGGGTAGTTGGGCAGCTATAAAATGCAGCCATGATGCTAGGATGCACGAACAGGAGTGTTGTGAGCAAGACACGAGAAGTCGTTCTTCCGCCCTGCTCTGTGCTGATTAGACCTCAGCTTGTGTCCAGTTCTGGGCACCACGTTTCAAGAAAGACACGCAGAAAGCGGAGAGGGGCCAGAGAAGAGCAACAGAATGATGAAAGGTCTAGAGAACACGACCTGCGAGGGAAAGAATTGGGCTTGTTGAGTTTGGAAAGGAGAAGACTGAGAGGGGACGATAGCATCTTATGAAATACCTAAAAGGGCATCACACGAAGGGAGAAAACTTGTTCTCCTTGGCCTCTGATAGGACAAAAAGCAATGGGCTTAAACTGCAGCCAGGGAGGTTTAGGTTGGACATTAAGAAAAAAATCCTACCAGTCAGGCTGATTAAACACTGAAACAAATTGCCCAGGGAGGTTGTGGAATCTCCATCACTGGAGATATTTAAGAGCAGGTTAGACAAACACCTGTCAGGGATGATCTATGGTTCTTGGTCCTGCCGTGAGGGCAGAGGACTGGACTTGACCTCTCAAGGTCCTTTCCAATTCTAGGGTTCTATGGCTGGCTGGGCGGATTGGTGGGTGTGCAGGTGGATGATGGAGGGACGGGTGGGAGGGTGGGCGGATAGATGATGGGTGTGTTTCTGGACGGAAGGGTGGCTGTGTGAGTGGATGATGGATGGACGGGCGGGAGGATGTTTGGATGATTGGGTAGGTGGATGGATGTTGGCTGTGTTGATGGATGGGTGCATGGGTGGATGAGGGATGGACAGATGGGAGGAAGTTTGGACAGATGGGGGGTGGATGAGAGATGTGTGGATGGGCAGACAGGTGGATGGACAGATGGACGCCTCTGTGGGATGATAGCAAGCCTGACGAACCTAAGCTCCACCTCTGGGGTGGATATTGCCAGATGTTGGCTGGTCTCGGCCCAAGCAAGTCCGGGTCAGACGCTGCAGGGGCGTTTGGGGCATGTTCCACTAGTCTACCCCAGGTTTTGACGTTCCCTGATGATAGTGACACTGCACGAACAGGAGTGTCTGTGCCCACACATGCACATGCTGGTATGCGCACACGTGGCGGTGCGTGTGGGTACCGTGCACGTGTGTGAGGCTATGTCGCGAAGGTCGGGTAGGTGACGTGCGAGCCTCGAGTGTCTCCTCCGGAGCCGTGCCCTGCTAAGCCAGCCCTGTGCTCGCTCTCCCCAGGCAGGAGATCTGCGAGAGCGGAGGCCAGTTCCTCATGTGTCCACTGTGCGACACGTGTCAGACCTGGAACATCTCGGAGATCTGCCCCATGGCTAAGGTAAGAGGAGGCTGCTGGGGGGCTGAGGCAGGCAGGGCCCATAGAACTGGAGTTTGGAGCACCCCCTGCTGGCTCTGAGGAGGCACTGCAGGGTGCAGGAGCTCTGAGTCCAGCCGAGCACCTGGCTACGCCGCTGCCAGCATCTCCCAGGAGCAGGCGCTGCAGGAAATGGAGCGAGGGCTGGGCTGTTCTCGGGTGAGGTGGCGCCAGTTCCAGGAGCGCATCCAGCTCCCCTGGGCCAGGAGGAGGCATGGGCGGGAGCGGGGCCAGAGGTGTGAATTGGGGTGGTGAGGATGGAAGGGCACGTGCGGGGGGGGGGCAGAGGTGTGAATTGGGGTGGTGAGGATGGAAGGGCACGTGCGGGGGAGCAGAGGTGTGAATTGGGGTGGTGAGGATGGAAGGGCACGTGCGGGGGGGCAGAGGTGTGAATTGGGGTGGTGAGGACGGAAGGGCACGTGCGGGGGGGCAGAGGTGTGAATTGGGGTGGTGAGGACGGAAGGGCACGTGCAGGGGGGAGAGGTGTGAATTGGGGTGGTGAGGACGGAAGGGCACGTGCGGGGGGGCAGAGGTGTGAATTGGGGTGGTGAGGATGGAAGGGCACGTGCGGGGGGGCAGAGGTGTGAATTGGGGTGGTGAGGACGGAAGGGCACGTAGGGGGGGCCCAGAGGTGTGAATTGGGGTGGTGAGGACGGAAGGGCACGTAGGGGGGGCCCAGAGGTGTGAATTGGGGTGGTGAGGACGGAAGGGCACGTGCGGGGGGGCAGAGGTGTGAATTGGGGCGGTGAGGACGGAAGGGCACGTGGGGGGGGCCCAGAGGTGTGAATTGGGGCGGTGAGGACGGAAGGGCACGTGCGGGGGGGAGGGTGTCTGCACCTGGTGAGGAGGCCGGGCAGCCCCTCTGTGCTCTGCCCCCGCAGGTCGGGTACCTGTTCGACCACCCCGGGACGGTTTTCTTCAGCGTCTTCATGTCCTTCTGGGCCGTGACCTTCCTGGAGCACTGGAAGAGGACGAGCGCCACGCTGGCGCACCACTGGGACTGCCTGGACTTCCAGGAGGAGCAGGTGGGATCCCCTGGCTGGCTCTGCCCAGCCGGCGTCAGGCCGCTTGCGGGCCGGAGGGGGCAGGGAACGAGACCTGCCCAAGCAGAGGCCAGTCCTGACCCAGCCGCCCCTCTCCCAGGCAGAGACCTGCCCCTCTCTCCCTGCTGCCCGGGGTATGTCCAGGCGGTGCAGCCCCCTTCTCGCGCTGTCACCCGCAAGGCCGGCTGGCAGGTGGCCACGTGGGCACTTTGCTCCCCCCCAGAGGCTGCGACGGGCCCCTTGCCCCAGTCCCACGGGGCCACGCACAGCTCCTGGGCCAGCACCGATCTGCCCGGCCGACGCTTCGCAGAGAAACGCTCTGAAACGCCGGAGCCTGCGCACGTGCTCCGCAGCCGAGCAGAGCTGCCCCTGCTCGTCCCAGCTCTGGCTGACGGCTCGTCCTGCAGCCCCACCCAGGGAGCCCCAAGCGCCGCACAACTTGCCTCCCCCTGGCTGTTTGAGTCACCCCTTTGCCCTCCAGGTCTCTGCAGAGCCCCTGGCAAGGGCCCAGTGGCCAGAAATGCCCTGCAGGCAACGCACTCAAACGCGAACTTCGGAGCAGCTGCCTCCTCCTAGAGATTTCCTGGGGAACCGGCTGCAGCTCGTCTGGCCCATTGATTTAGCCTTCCCAGGGGTGCCCCGTTGAAGTCACTTGCCCTCCCACAGCAGGGCCCCCACCCCAGAGCTCCAGGAGACCGGGAGGTGGCAGGGCACGGGCACACCTGCGGGCACCAGCTGTCCAGAAGGGCCCAGCGGGGGGCCCTGGGAGGGGGTAACTCGCCAGGTGGGGGGGGCTGACTCTCCCCCGGCTCCGTTTCCCCTCCGGCAGGAGCGGCCCAGGCCCGAGTTCGCTGCCATGGCCCCGCGGATGGAGCAGAACCCCATCACGGGGCTCAAGGAGCCGTACTTCCCCGAGCGGGACCGCCTGTCCCGCATCCTGACGGGCTCCATGGCCATGGTCATCATGGTAAGGAGCAGGGCGGGGACCCCTGCCTGCGCGGGAGGGAGACGTGAGCAGGTGGGCTAGAGCTGACGGGTGGCTGGGATGGACAGCACCCGGGTCTGGTGTCACTTCCGGCTTCCCCCAGCAGGAGCCGCTCTGCTGACGGGCCCCCTGACGGAGCCCCTGGCGCAGGTGGGAAGGGTGGACTGTCCATCTCTAGGGGACCCCTGTTCTCCTTCCGCCAGCTGGGGCGGGCTCCGTCCCCCACAAGCACAGGAAGGGGCCTGGCAGAGTCACAGGGAGCCCCCAAAGCTGGGCTGAGACCCACGGGGGTGCGAACAACCTCCTCCCCGAGTTTGGACACCAGGCCTGGCCCCGGAGACCCTTCAGGTCCCGGGCATTGGACATTCAGGGGGCTCAACGCCTGTGCCTTGCTGGGGGCGTTCCCCCCTCTGTGTGCCACCCACTCCCCACGCCCAGCACCGGGCTGTCCCGCCCACGGCCGACACCCTGGGCTTCCTCTTGTCCCCCAGCTGTGTGTGGTGATGATCTTCCTAGTCTCCGTGATCATGTACCGGGGCATCGTCAGCGTGGTGATGTACCACACGGGCAATGCCGTTCTCATGACCCAGGTGAGTCCTGTGCGCTGCGGGAGTCCTGCCCGGCTGGCGCCATCCGGCTGTGCATGGGGCACGGCGAGCTCTGCTTTCCCCAGTGCCAGGAGTCAAGTGCTGGGCACCTCCCTGCAGAGGGCAGCTCCTCAGGCGGCAAATGCTGGGATTGTGCACCCGGAACACCAGGGCTCAGCCGGCCCCGGGGCCGGGCTGTGGGGCTAGAGCGCCGGACAGCCGGTTCTGTTCCTGGCTTGCCTGCAGACCTCGAGGCAGGGCGCCTGCCTTCCCCCGACCGTAGAATAGAGCTAGCGCCCTGAGCGCCTTTGGGGGCTGGCGCTGGCCCGGAGCCGGGGGAAGGGCGACTCGGGGAGCGCGTTGCTTGTCTCGCTGTTTTGCAGGCGGGGAACATAGCGAACATCAGCAGCACCCTGGTGAACCTGGCGCTGATCCTCCTCATGAGCCAGGTCTACACCTCGCTGGCGGAGAAGCTCACCCGGTGGGGTAGGTAGGAGAAACCCGTGGCGGTGTGTCTGCTCCGTGTCCTGCAGGGGCCTCCGCCGCGGTCCAGCCCGGACCCGTGTGCAGGGCAGGAGCGACCTGCTCTTAGTGGGACGGTGCCACCCTTAGACTCGCTGCTCAGGGCGAGCTCTGAGGGGCGCCCTGCCCTGAGCCACGGGCTGGCACGTCCTGGCCTTGGCCCCCTGGTGCCTGCCGCGCCAGGTGGGCGTGACGGGGCCGAGCCAAACTTCACTGAAACGAATGTGGTTCCTTCACCCCAGGCCTGGCCGGCTACAGAGACCTCGGACGGTCCCCAGGGACATTCCACAGGTCACCAGTGGGCAGTTTGTGACTGGCTGGTGCATTTTCCACTGGTCTGGGCAGGGCGCTGCTGGGGACCTGCCAGCGCCTGGCTCCTGCACAGCCTGGTCAGCTCAGAGTGCCTATCGCTCAGGGCCCGGCTGCAGAGAGACCCTCGTGCAATAGGTGTTCGAGTCCCCCAGTTGCCGACTGTAACCACCATCCCATCACGGTTGTCCAGGGGGATTGCCGCACCTAAGCGCCGTTCCCACTTGAGCTAAAGGAGCGACTCCAGAACCTGCCGCCAGAGTAGACTGTTACCCTCTGACACGCACCGGTCACCGATGGGGGAAACACCCGGCTCCTGGCCTGGGGTTCTGGGTGGACGTGTATTGGTCCTGGGGTTGGCTCAGCCCGGAGACCGTAGGCGAAATCCTGTACGGTCTGGCCCTGGTCTGTCAGCGCCCCTGGTCTGGGGGGAGCCTGGGGGTGGCTCAGATGTGGTGTGAGGGGTCCTTCATAGCAGGGGAGCCGCCTGGGTGGGAACTGACGCTCCCTCCTATAGCCCCCCTAGGGAGCAGCGCCGGCTCCCGTGGCCCCCGGGCCGGAGCTGTGACTTGCTGATGCTGCCTTCTTGTGTCCCCTCCGCAGAGATGCACCGGACCCAAACCCTGCACGAGGACGCCTTCACCTTCAAAGTCTTCATCTTTCAGTTCGTCAACTTCTACTCCTCCCCCTTCTACGTGGCCTTCTTCAAAGGCAGGTGCGAGCCGTGGTGCTGCTCCCAGCTGCGTGGGCAAGGGGTCGGGATGGTGGGCAATCACGTGGGAGGCAGGCCGGCTGGGGGCTCCGTGGCTGCAGCTTCTCGGTCATGGGGGGCTAGGAGCGGTGCCACTCACCACTGCACCGACGTGGCGGACACGTGTGCATCAGTACAGGTGGCCAGTGTGGGTGCACGTGGAAGTGTGCACGCCCTTCCCGTGGAAGGCACGCTTCCGTGAGCCATGAGCATATTGCACGGTGGTTGTGAAGAGCGGTTCTGCGAAGGGGGGCTGATTTTGATGCCCCCCCTTGGAGATACCTGCCAGCCCCCCCGGTCAGCCACATCCTGTGCTGGGAGAGACCAGATCCAAGGTGCGCACTGAGCAGCCGGGCAGGAACGACGTGGGTTCTCCGGGAGCACGAACAGGCCGACATGACTCCTCGCTGGGTTGTCCCAGCCATGCCTGGGACCCTTGTGCCCGAGGTCTGCACCCGCCCCTGCACAAGGGACCCACCATCCTGCTGTGGGCCTGGAGATTCCCCCGGGGCCAGGGTTCTGAATGCCCCATTGAGTCCATCGCCCCCCTCGCCCGCATGAAACGGCTCCGCCCTCTTCCGGAGGCTCCTGGCAGTGGTTGCTGGGATCCCCGTTTATTATTCATACACTAGAAGCCCCCCCCAATCTGAAAGCGGCTCGGATCCCGGGGGGCTGGCTCAGAGAGGCTGCAGCTGAAATTCTTCAGAGCAGATGACTTAGCAGCCGATTTACGTGTAAACAATCCCCAAGCTCCGGCGTGCGGGGCCAGATTTCAGGGTCCCATTGCAGGAGGGCTGGGAACTGACAAACCAGAAACCTGCCCTCCCCTTCTGCCCCAGGAGTCAAACCCACAACCTGGACCCAGCCCCTGCAGTCACAGACCCAGGCAAAACCTCCTTCATTGGGGGGGCGGGAACTGCTGGGCTTAAACCTCCCACCTGGGGAGCCCTTCCAGCCCCACGGCCGGGCACAGAGCCGAGCCTGACCCCAGCCCCACGGCCGGGCACAGAGGCGAGCCTGACCCCAGCCCCACGGCCGGGCACAGAGCCGTGCCTGACCCCAGCCCCACGGCCGGGCACAGAGCCGTGCCTGACCCCAGCCCCACGGCCGGGCACAGAGCCGTGCCTGACCCCAGCCCCACGGCCGGGCACAGAGCCGAGCCTGACCCCAGCCCCACGGCCGGGCACAGAGCCGAGCCTGACCCCAGCCCCACGGCCGGGCACAGAGCCGAGCCTGACCCCAGCCCCACGGCCGGGCACAGAGCCGAGCCTGACCCCAGCCCCACGGCCGGGCACAGAGCCGTGCCTGACCCCAGCCCCACGGCCGGGCACAGAGCCGTGCCTGACCCCAGCCCCACGGCCGGGCACAGAGCCGAGCCTGACCCCAGCCCCACGGCTGGGCACAGAGCCGAGCCTGACCCCAGCCCCACGGCTGGGCACAGAGCCGTGCCTGACCCCAGCCCCACGGCCGGGCACAGAGCCGAGCCTGACCCCAGCCCCACGGCCGGGCACAGAGCCGAGCCTGACCCCAGCCCCACGGCCGGGCACAGAGCCGTGCCTGACCCCCTGGGCATGTCACAGGGTTCAGGTGAGGGCAGGACTCAGGCAAGGTGGAAGGGGGCCGCCCTGCAAGAGAGGAGGCCGCGTGGGTCAGAAAGAGCCGCAGGGACTGGCAGCTCCTTCGCTGGGTCTGACCCCGCACGCCCAGGCCCTGCCCTCCCACGCTGCTCTGGGTCTGCTGGCGCCGGGGGGCTCCACGTGTGGGACAGCCTGGGAGAGCGCAAGGAGCTGTGGGACCATAGGGGGCTGCTGGGTCGTCTGTGCTGGGCGTGGCTAACGCGTCTTCCCGGCTGGCTGGGAGACAGAAGCCCCGCCCCCTCGGCAGTCTGCCCCAGTGGTTAGGCACAGCGAGGAAGGAGCAAGCCGATGCCTGCCGTGGACGAGAGACATGGCTGACCGGGCGTCTCCTGTCCCCGCAGGTTCGTGGGGTACCCCGGGCAGTACGGCACGCTGCTTGGCCTGAGGAACGAGGAGGTGAGTCTCGGGGGCAGGAAACCCCAGGGAGCCCCAGCTAGGACCTACGACCCCCTGATGCTAGGTGCTGTACAAACAACCAGTCCCCACGCCAGAGAGCTTCCATGGCTTGTCCTCTATCAGCCAGACTCCCAGCTCTCTCGGGGTCCCCCCACGCCCCCCAGCCCTTCAGAGATGCTCCTCTGTTCTCTGGCCACTGTGGGCTCAGGGGCCTGCTGGGTTTCCCTGATGCTGCCTGGGCCGGGCAGGCCGTTCCGCCTGGGGCAGATCATTGCTGCGTTGCATCTGGCAGGTCCCTCGCAGAGACGGGATCCAGGCCTGGATGGGCAGGAGAGACCACACAAGCCCTGTGCGAAGCTGGTCTGGCCAGCGCTGGGAGCATGTGGGGCTGGATCTCCCAAGGGCCAGTCTCTCCCCCTAGGCAGGGTCTGGCTGGGCCGCTCTGTGCAGGGGAAGGGCAGGCTGAGCGAACCCCGAGTCACCGGGTGCTCCTGGCTCCCACAGTGCGGCCCCGGGGGGTGCCTGATCGAACTGGCGCAGCAGCTGTTCATCATCATGGTGGGGAAGCAGATCGTCAGCAACATCCAGGAGTTCGTCATCCCGTGAGTGCCCCGCGGAGCTGGCCGTGCAGAGGGCCAGGCACAGGGGGCCGTGTCGGGTACACCCCCCCCAGAGGGCTGGGCAGCAAGGCAGGCGCCTAAGGGTGGGGGTGGGCCAGGCCTGCAAGTGGCCCCAGCATTGGGTTACCGACTGGTGCCTGCCTGCAGCTGCCTGTTCAGTGACTGGCAAAGGAGGCTCTAGGGCAGCGTTTCATAAACGTTTGAAGACCGAGGAACACCAAACAATAATGTTTTTTTTCTGAGGAACACCAAGGATATTTTGTTGAGCAAAAAAAAGGGGGGGAGGGGCGGGGACAAGTTATTGAGCAAAAAAAAAAAAAAAAAAGGTCGCCTGCCCTTTAAGGGTGGCCATTTTGAACGCTGTTGTTCTCCGCGGCACCCCTCCGACTGTCTCGGGGCACACCGGTGTGCCGTGGAACATAGTTTAAGAAACACTGGTCTAGGGGCTGAGCCGGAGCCTAGTCCGGACGGCTGAGATCCAGGGCAGGTTTCTCTTTTGCCAGGCCCAGGTCTAGGGTTGCCAGGTGTGCGGGATTCACCCGGACAGTCCGGTATTTTCACCGCCTGTCCAGTAAAAAAATTCAGAGAATCCCGGACACCTGAGACGTCGGGTATTTTCTGAAATTTTCCCCGGCCAGGAGGAGAAAATGCCGGGCACCTGGCAACCCCACAAACACTCAGCGCCCGACCTCCCCCCCCCCGCTCCCAACACCCCCAGCCCCCCGCCCCAGCCCCCATGGTTACCTGGTTCCCCAGGGCTGCCGGCACAAAATGGCTGCTGGCCAAAAGACCTAGGGGAAGCAATGCTTCCCTTGGGTCTTAGTGCTCGATGGCTCCCCTGTTTTAAGAGGACACGCTGTTTTAATGCTGTTTTATTTTAATTTTTTTGGCTTAAGAAGTCCTTGGAGTCCTTTTTTTTTCTGCCTTTGGTCTCCCCCCTCCCCTTTTTTTCCCCTTCAACAGAACTTTTTCCTGGTGTTTTTTTTTTGGTGGGGAAGGGGTGTTGGGTAGTTTTGTTTCAGCCATCTGGCAACCCTACCCAGGGCAGGCTAGGGAGCACCCGGCACAGGGCACTTGCCACCTGCGATGGATGCAGGGAAACTGGGGCCACCCAGGCCAGGCCGTGTGCCCCATTCCCTCTGGCCCCGTGCAGGCCCCCTCTGTGCACACCCCGAACCAGCCCCGAGACCCTCGCTGTGCCCCCTCCCCTCTCTGCAGCAAGCTGAAGGCCTGGCGGCAGAAGCGCAAGCTGGCCAGGGTGCGGGGCGCACAGATCAGCCAGGAGCCCCCGCGCTGGGAGGAGGACTACGAGCTGATTGACTGCGAGGGGCTCTTCGAAGAGTACTTGGAGATGGGTGAGTTGGGGCGCGGCCGCCGGGGGGGGGAGCCCCTCGGGCTCAGCCTGCGTGGGAATCCCAGACCGCCGGCGGCTGGGGCTTCCGTCTAAAGGGAGGGAGGGAGTTTTGGACCCCACCCTGATGCTGGGGAGGAGCGCGGGCCACACCCGGTGGTGCTAGAGCTCTACATAAAAGCTGTTCTCTCGGCAGGGAGCCCCCAGCCATTTGTAGCTGGAGGTAGGGGTGAGGGGGAATCCCGGGTACTCCACTCCCTGTCCCTCCCAGTAGGAGGCGCTCTGGGGTGGTGCAGGAATACTGGAGGGGGGGCAGAGCCTGGCTGAACAGCCGCTTCACCCCCTGCTCCTTCGGGCCCGCAGTGCTGCAGTTTGGCTTCATCACGATCTTCGTGGCTGCCTTCCCGCTGGCCCCGCTCTTCGCCTTGCTCAATAACTGGGTGGAGATCCGCCTGGACGCCCAGAAGTTTGTGTGCGAGTACCGGCGCCCGGTGGCCTACCGTGCCCAGGACATCGGCGTCTGGTTCCTCATCCTGGAGGTGCTGGCTCAAATCTCCGTCATCGTCAACGTGAGTGCAGAGCTTGGGGCCTAGCTGGTCTTGAAAACCCCTGGTGACCGAGATCCCTGACACTGTATCTGCCCTGACAATGAGTTTTGCCTAATGTCCAACCTAAACCTCCCTTGCTGTAATTTAAGCCCATTGCTTCTTGTCCTGTCCTCAGAAAGAGAACAATGTATCGTGTCTAGACGGTGTCTGGTCCTGCCGTGAGGGTGGGGGACGGGACTCGATGACACTTGAGGTCCCTTCCAGTTCTAGTCTTCTAGGATTCTGCGATCATCCTCCCCTTTCTAACAACCTCTTAGGTACTTGGAAACTGTTCTGTGCCCACTCAATCTCCTCTTTCCCAGACTAGACAAAGCCTGTTTTTTCAGTCTTCCCTCCTGGGGGATATTTTCTAGCCCTTTAGTCATTTGTGTTGCTCTTCTCTGGACTTTCTCCAATTTGTCCACATCTTTCCTGAAGTGTGATACCTAAAACGGGACACAATCCTCCAGCCGAGGCCTAATCAGCGGGTAATAGAGCAGAAGAAAGACTTCTCGGCTACATCTACACTGGCATGGTTTTCTGGAAATGCTTTTAACGGAAAAGTTTTCCGTTAAAAGCATTTTCGGAAAATCGCGTCTAGATTGGCAGGACGCTTTTCCGCAAAACCACTTTTTGCGGAAAAGCGTCCATGGCCAATCTAGATGCGCTTTTCCACAAAAAAGCCCCGAGCGCCATTTTCGCAATCGGGGCTTTTTTGCAGAAAACAAATCTCTGCTGTCTACACTGGCACTTTTGCGCAAAAGTCTTTCGGAAAAAGGCTTTTGCCCGAACAGGAGCAGCATAGTATTTCCGCAAAAGCACTGACAATCTTACATGAGATCGTCAGTGCTTTTGCGGAAATTCAAGCGGCCAGTGTAGACAGCTGGCAAGTTTTTCTGCAAAAGCAGATGATTTTGTGGAAAAACTGGCCAGTCTAGACACAGCCCTCGTGTCTTGCTTACAATGCACCTGCTAATACAGCCCAGAATGATATTCATGGGGGTTTGGGTTTTTTTTTTGCAACAGTGATACACTGTTGATTCATTTAGTTTGTGGTCCACTATGACCCCCGGATCCACAGTGCTCCTTCCTAGGCAGTCGCTTCCCATTGTGTGTGAGAGCGACAGACTGGTCCTTCCTAAATGGAACATTTCGCCTTTGTCCTTATTGAATTTCATCCTGTTTACCGCAGCCCAATTCTCCAGTGTGTCCAGCTCTTTTTGAATTCTAACCCTGCCCCTCCCAAGCACTCGCAGCTCTTCCCAGCTTGGTATCCTCTGCAAACTTTTGACGTGTGCTCTAGGCCATTGTCCGAATGGTTGCGGACGCTAAGGAACAGAACTGGTCCCAGAACGGACCCATATTCCCGTTCCTGGGAACCACTGCTCACTCTCTGGAAACAGACAAAGACTAGCTGCACCACAGCAGTGTTTCTTAAACTTTTGGAGACCACGGAACACCAAACAATACACACAAAACAATATTTTTGTATGCGGAACACCTCGGGTTGCCAGATGGTTTCAAAAAATACCGCATAGAAAAAAAAAGGGCCAGGGAAAGTTTGTAGAGCAAAAAAAAAAAAGCACCGGGGCGTAACCAGGGAGACCTCGGGAGGTTGGGCCACCGGGAAAAGTGGAAAAACGTTCTTAATTAGGAAGGAACACCCGTGACAATTTTCTTCAAACAAACAAAAAAATAGTTGTCTCACGAAACCCCCCAACAAAGTAACAAAGCCAAAGAGGAGGTCGCGGCGCACCGGCGCGTTGTCCACGGAGCACCAGTGTTCTGCGGAACAAAGTTTAAGAAACGCAGCGCTGGAGGATGCTTTGACCAGCGTCCATGCAGGGGATGGGCCCGACGGTCTCTTGAGGTCTCTTCAGGCTGTCAGTCACCTGCACTGACTCGGCCACTCTCCTCCTGAGAGCCCTGCCGGCCGCGTCCCTCTCTTCCCGGCCTCCAGCCCCCGTGCAGCTGCCCTGCGCCCCCTGCGGCAGGAGCCCGGCCCCGCGGAGCGGAGCTGTTCGTCTCACCCAGGGAGGGGGATGACCCTGACGACTTGCCCTTTACCCCCCCCAGGCCTTCCTCATCGCCTTCACCTCAGACTTCCTGCCCCGGCTGCTCTACCGCTATGAGCACGACAGCCAGCTGCAGGGCTTCGTGAACTTCACCCTGGCCTACTCCCCTCCCGGCTACATGGCCACCAACCACACCCTGTGCAGGTGCCGAGCCTGGGGAGAGGGGGCAGTTTGGCGAGGGGATGGGGGAGGGGCGGGGGCAGTGAGGGCCAAGGGGATGGGGGAGGGGCCAGGGCAGTGAGGGGATGGGGAAGGGGCGAGGGCAGTGGGGACCAAGAGGATGGGGGAGGGAAGGGGGGGCAGTGAGGGCCAAGGGGATGGGGGAGGGGTGGGGAGGCAGTGGGGCAAGGGGATGGGGGAGGGGCGGGCGCAGTGAGGGCCAAGGGGATGGGGGAGGGGCCAGGGCAGTGAGGGGATGGGGAAGGGGCGAGGGCAGTGGGGACCAAGAGGATGGGGGAGGGAAGGGGGGGCAGTGAGGGCCAAGGGGTTGGGGGAGGGGCGGGGGCAGTGAGGGGATGGGGGAGGGGCGAGGGCAGTGGGGACCAAGGGGATGGGGGAGGGGCGGGGGCAGTGAGGGCCAAGGGGATGGGGGAGGGGTCAGGGCAGTGAGGGGATGGGGGAGGGGCGAGGGCAGTGGGGACCAAGAGGATGGGGGAGGGAAGGGGAGCAGTGGGGGCCAAGAGGATGGGGGAGGGAAGGGGGGGCAGTGAGGGCCAAGGGGTTGGGGGAGGGGCGGGGGCAGTGAGGGGATGGGGGAGGGGCAAGGGCAGTGGGGACCAATGGGATGGGGGAGGGGCGGGGGCAGTGAGGGCCAAGGGGATGGGGGAGGGGTCAGGGCAGTGAGGGGATGGGGGAGGGGCGAGGGCAGTGGGGACCAAGGGGATGGGGGAGGGGCGAGGGCAGTGGGGGACCAAGAGGATGGGGGAGGGAAGGGGGGTAGTGGAGGGACAGCAGAGGAGGCTTGGGAGGCGGGGACGAGAAGACCAGGGTGCTCTCCGCAGTGGAGCAGAACCACGGCCATTTGCAGAGGCCTCCCCGGGGCTCGTGTGAGACGAGGTTGGCGGGTCTCTGCCAGGAAGGCTCCGTGCCCCTTGGCACTCGCTGGCCTCTCCCTGGCAGGGCAGCAGGCACCCAGGGCTGACTGGGCCATGGGGCCTGCCGTCCCTGCGTGTCCCCCCGCGGCTCTGGGGGGGCGGTTGGCACGTGGGGCTGTCAGCCAAGCCCCCTAAAGTGCTGCCTCTGTCCAGGTACAAGGCCTTCCGGGATGCCAATGGGAACTACACCCTCTTCTACTGGAAGCTGCTGGCCATCCGCCTGGGCTTCATCATTGCCTTCGAGGTGAGACTGGGCGGGCACCGTGGGGGCCCCTGCACCGCTCTGGGCCCTGCCAGCTGTTCTAGACCCAGGTGGGCCGGGGAGCTGAGAGCGAGGTGGGGGGGGGGGCTTCTACTCTGGTCAGGCCACATCTGGAGTATTGTGTCCAGTTCTGGGCCCCCCACTGTAGAAAGGATGTGGACGCATTGGAGAGGGTCCAGCAGAGGCAACCAAAATGATGAGGGGGCTGGAACACGTGACCTATAAGGAGAGACCGAGGGATCTGGGTCTGTGGAGGAGAAGAGTGAGGGGGGATTTGAGAGCAGCCTTCAACTGCCTGAAGGGGGGTTCCAGAGAGGCTGGAGAGAGGCTGTTCTCAGTGGTGGCAGATGCAGAACAAGGAGCAATGGGCTCAAGTTGCAGCGGGGGGAGGTCTAGTTGGATATTAAGAAAAACTCTTTCCCTAGGAGGATGGTGAAGCACTGGGCTGGGTTCCCGAGGGAGGGGGTGGAATCTCCATCCCTAGAGGTTTTTAAGTCCCAGCTTGACACAGCCCTGGCTGGGTTGATTGAGTTGGGATTGGTCCTGCCTTGGGCAGGGGGCTGGACTTGATGACTCCTGAGGTCTCCTCCAGCCCTGGGATTCTAGGATTGTCCCGTCCCAGCCCCTCGCATCAACCTGGCTTGTTTATTTCCAAGTGGGTTTGCTCCAGGGATTTGCTTTGAAGTGAGGAAGAACCAGCCTGGAGACTCAAACCTCACCCAGCGAGCCCAGTCCAGACCAGACCTGAGCTGTGGATACGTCCCAAGGACTCGGGGGGGGGGGGACGGGGGGACAGCTGGGCCATTTCGCCGGGAGCCTCGCTGAACCGTGTCCCCTTTTCTTGTTTTCCATGTGACTTTATCCTCCCTCCCTCCCTCTCTCTCTGTCCGCCTGTCCCTGCGTCTCGCTTTCGGTCCGTCTGTCCTTGCTTCCCATCACTGCTTTCTCCTCCTCTCCCCCCGCCCAACAGCACGTGGTCTTTTTCTTCCTGCGCCTCATCGACTGGCTGGTGCCCGACATCCCAGAGTCGCTGGAGCTGAAGATCAAGCGAGAGCGTTACTTAGCCAAGCAGGCACTGGCCGATAACCAGGAGGTGCTGCTGACGGTGAGTCACGACTCAGCTTCGCCAGGTCAGTGCGTGAGGAGCCTGCGGGCGTGTCTGTCCTTGTCCCTCTGTGAAACAGACGCAGGTTAGCAAGCAACTAACAGGGGAGCCAGGGCAACGCTCACTCAATTGTTTTTCCATTCAGGTGTGGAATAAATTTTATGTGCACCAAGGCATGTGCAGATGTGCACCACCAGTAGCAACACACCCTGCCGATTCTGGGTGCTCGGTCAGTCACCTGGGTGGCATTTGAATCTTTGCTAGTGGCTGCCCAAGTGCTCATCTTACAGGGCGCACTGGCCCATGGTGAGGGACGTCCTGTGCTAGACAGGCTGGGAGGGGGACAGTTGAGGTCTGGCCCCACGGTTGAGGTCTCTGCCTCTCGCTGTGTCGTTCCCCTGCCAGCTGTTCGCCTGGCGCCCTGCTGGGCTCTCTGCGACGGCGTGTCTGGAGAGACGGAGTTTTGTGCTGCGGTAAGTTACTAAAGTGCAGGCCTCAGAACTCCAACTCCCGCTGCGCATCACACGGACAAGTGTGTGACATTCCAGCCCGGCTCTGTGCCCCTGTGCAGTCCAGTCACAGGCTCCTAGGGCAGGAGAGACCTCAGGAGGTATCAAGTCCAACCCCCTGCCCAAAGCAGAACCAGCCCCGACTCAATCATCCCAGCTCAGTCCCTGCTGTTAACCTGCAGCTCTCCTCTGCACTAGCTCCCCGCGCTCCCCGTTCCCGAGCTCTCTACTCTTGGCAGGGGTATGGACACGTCTGCCAGGGCAAAGCAGCAGCAGCCAAGCCCATACCCCTGTGAACGGAGTCAGTCTGGACACCAGACCGCTGGACGCAGAGAGCGCCTGCCTTAGCGCTCCAGGCACCAGCTGACTCCTGTGGTAGAACCCACCATGTCCTCTCCCAAAGCTCTCGGCAGGGCTCGGCAGGCGGGAAGGGGTGGCCTCAGTGTGAGATCCAGTGGGATCGGCGGTAAGGTCAGGCCAGGTGACTAACTGGATCTCTCTGCTCACCTGGAATGGACTCCGGGGCCAGCCTCGGCGAGGATCCAGCACCCGTGTGAGAGATTCTGGGAGCTGCTCCTGCCACTGTTTCTCAATGGTTGTTGCTTGCTGTACTGTGTGAGTGTGTTGTGTTGTGTTTGTGCGATGCACACCCGTGGTTCTTGCCTTGTCCTGGCTCACCCGTGACAGCCTGAATGGCCAATCCTGACACTCTCTGGCCAATCCATGAGTGCCCTCGGGACTGGGGCCATCTTCATGCTAAGGGGGACAATTGTGGCAACCTCAGCTAACAGCTGTGAAGGGCTGGAGGTAAGAAATCGCCCTGGTAAAGGGGGCTCCTCCAGGAGGGATTGAGTGCAGGAAAGAAGGCTGCTGGGTGCCCAAGATGCTTTCATACACCATAGCTCCTGGGGTGTGAACTGTGGAACTCATTGCTGCAGGGTGGTGGGAGGCTGGAGGAGAATGGGCACGTGGGTGTTTCACGGCAGTTTCACATCAGCTGGAGGAAGAGCGCAGCACTGCCTGGGGAAATGCAGACAGCACCTGGGGGGGCCCGTCCAACCTCCCTCTTCCGTGTCCTCCTGCAGAGCTGGAACGAGGCACCAACGTTTTACCCCCTCCCCTGCTTGCCAGTGTTGTTATCCCCAACCCCACAGTGCCACGGCGTGGGCCCGATCCTCCAACTGTGTGGGCCAAAGCCTCCCAACCCTGACTTGCAGGATCGGGTCCAGAGCTGCTACCACTGGTCGAATTCTAACCTGCCTCCCTCTGCACCCTGCGCAGCAAGCAGCCTTTCAGTCGGCAGCATGACCTAGGAGCACCACCGGGGAGCAGCCCCCCGGGGCTGGGCAGAGGGGACAGCAGAGCTGGCTGTGACCTCCAAGCTCGACCGTGTGACTTGCCCACTGGCACGAGGGGGAAGCAGCCGGACATGGAGCTGTCCAGAGGGGCCAGCAAGGCAGCAATGGCCCATCGGGGACCCACGGACGACTGTCAGCCTGCCGGGTGCCTGGGCAAGGCTCATCAGAGACACCGGCCTGGCTGTGAATACCGAGGCGGCTGGTGCACGAGGAGTATCCGGAGCCTGACGGAGGAAGCCGGTTGCTGCCGGGGTCCAGGCTGACTTGTCCCAGGGCGCCCCGTGCTCGCCCCTGGAGTGCTCCAAGCCGGGCCGTGACGGCTCTGAAGCTGGTGACGCTGCAGGTGATCAGCCCCATGCGTCCGGCTGCCCCTGGCCCATGCAGTGACCCGCCTGATCGCTGTGAGTGGGGCCGGCTGTCAGGCCAAGGTCGCCCCGTCCCGGGTCACAGAGGAAGGATGCTCTGAGAGCGATGCCTGGCAACCACTCTGATGCAAACGTCCCAGGGAGGAGCAGGGAGACCCCCCTGCATTGCCCCGCCCTGTCGTATGTACATCCCCCCAGGCACAGGGTGGGTCTGAGCCACGGGGCGCCCAGAGCCCCAAGGCGCTGACATAGGGCTCCTGTCAGGGCTGCGAGGAGATGCCAGCCGAGCCCGAGACCCCCACGGCCCGGTGCTGGCTTTTCTCGTCCACCCCCGGCTCTGGGTGGGATTGGTCTGCGGCCCAGCTCACTTCTCTCCTTGGCCTTCGTCTCAGAAGTTCTCCAGAGCAGCATTACCAGCTCCTGCAGGCTGGGCTGGCCTCTGGCCGCGCTGGGGGCCGGGGCTGTAGAGGGCGTGAGGTGGGCAGGAGAGGCCGGGGGCAGCCAGCCAGCCAGCCACACATCCAGTCCTCTGTCTGTCAGTCAGGGGGGCCCGTCCCCATGTCAGACCCACGGGTCCATGTCTCACATTACGCTGGGCGACGGGAGGGATCCCGGGAGGATTCCCTGTTCTGTTCCCTCCCTCTGGGGCACCGGGCATTGGCCACTGCGGGCAGACAGGACATGGGGCTAGATGGGCCTTTGGTCTGACCCAGCCTGGCCGCTCTTATGTGCTAACGATGCTTGTGGCTTGACCCCCCCCAGAGAGGTGGTGACGATAAATCCTCACCAAACTGGACAGCTTATAGTCCTGGAAACAACAGCTCGCCCACCCCTCCAAGCACATGCCTTGTTATAACGAAACAGCACAACTCTCCATAAAGACCAAAGGGTCCCCCCCCCAGGGATCACTTTAATGCCGCGGATGCAATACCAAGCCGAAGAGGAACCAGAGCAGCTTTGAAGGGCCTTAGACACCTCCAGGAGCCCAGGGAACCTGGCAATGACTTAAACGAGGTGTTTTTTCTGCCCATCCGTTCGGTAACTCCTGGGAGGAGTATTAGTCCAGCTAAGGTTTGAACCCATCTGTTATCTGTGCGCCATGGCTGGCGTCCGTCAGTCAACTGCCGCCGTTTAGTAATTTGCATAGATCATGTGGCTCTGACACAGCCCTACCGTCTAGCTACCCCGAGGCTGCCTGGCCACCGAACAGCCAACACCTCCCAGGCCAATCGAGCCGGCGTGTTGGAATTCTGCATGTTGCATGTGGAGCCGGGCTTAGCGAAACGTCGGGCTTTAGTGTGACTAAAACCCAGCCTGGCAGAGGCTCCCCCCCGTTATCTGTGTTCTCCACCATGGTTCATGCTAAGCGCCTCACAGTGCTACCCCCTCCCTGCCTATAGCATGTTGGGTGTATGCACTGGCCGGGGGGGGGGGAGGGGCAGGGCCACTTGCCCCCTGCCTGTGAAGCCAATTGCAGCTGGCTCCAAGCTGCAGATGTTCAGGGCCAGGCCCGTGGGCGTCGGCCGGGGTCGGAACGCTTCGCAGACGGAGGCCAGCACGTCGGGCCACCACGCTGGGGCGCTAGAACTTCGCGGCTCTAGAAAAGCTTCCACCATTGACCGGGTTTCCTCCACGGGCGTGTTCCAAGGGGCTCCGTCGAAGGGGGCCCGTCCCTCCCCGTGCCCTGCAGCCCCGCTATGCACCACAGGGGGGCGCTGCGGGGTCAAGTGGGGCTGTGCGATGGGGCCAAGCGGTGCGGCCTCTTCCATGTCCTTTAACAGTTGCCTAGTGACGCCGCTGAGCCTGGGGGGTGCCCAGCCTCGGGGGATGAATAAACGTGGAAAGGCCTACGGTGGCTGGTGTGGTCGTGTGTGTGTGTGTGTGGGGGGGGGGGGCATTGGGTCAGCCCAGGCACGGAGCCGGGCCCGGGCAGCGATTCCCTGGCCTGGGACTGGCCGGGAGGGCTCAGCGAGGCAGGGCAGCACCCCATTTCTGGGCAGGGGCCCATCCCCTCGCTGCACACGCTGGCTGTGGCTGAGCACCCACTCCCCCGGCATCGCATGCGGCGCAGGGGCTGGCTTTGGAAACATGAGCTGCTCTCGCCTGTGCTGCTGCTGGGAGCTGGGCTTTGAGCCCAGCCGCCGGGGAGGGGTTCAGAAACCCAGCCCCCGCCAACGCGCCATTAGCCCGGCCTGGCGGGAGCGCTGTTCGAGGGGTGGGCACGGCCGGAGGGCGAAGCAGCCTGCTGCAGGCCTGCGCTAGCCAGGGCCACGTGGACGCAGCTGCCGCTGGGGGCGCCGGGGGGGCCAGGAAGCACCTGGGCGGCTCCTGGCCGCAGGAGAAGGGAGACGCTGAGTCTGGGAGCCCCCAGGCCGCACTCTGGGCACAGTCGCTGGGGGGTGAGGGAGGGACCTGAGCTGCTGGGCATGGACACTGGACACACCCCGCAGCAGGGAGAGCCCGGGGGTGCCGCTGCCCCGCCCAGAGAGCTTGGCTGAGCGAGATCCCCGGCCGTTCTCCAGCTCCACGCCTGTCGTGGAAACCGAGCCATGGCGACCGGGCCCTGGAGCCAGACCTGGGGTGTGTGTGGACGGGGCCGCCTGGCGCTCTGGTGGGCCTTGGATTGGCTGCAGCATCCCCGTCGTGCTCCAGCACCGGGCCTCACTGGCAGCCTCGTTGCTGCCCCCTGCCAGCCTGGAGTGGCTCCATGCCCCCTCCTTGCTCTGGCCCCGGTTCCTGCAGGCCATGGCTTCAGAGGGGAGATGGGTTTGCTGCATGCAGCGGGGGGGAGCGGGGACCCGTCTGAGCGATGCTGCTGGGTATGGCTATTCCAAGGCCACACTGCGGCTGGCTGGGAGCCATGGGGGCTGAGCTGAGGTGAGGGCCCTCACAGGGGAGAGGTGGGCGTTGGGGGAAAGCGTCCCATTAAATCTTTCCACCAGGCCATTGGTTCGACGGTGGTGGGGGTAGCAACTTGGTGCCGCTACCTCGTGAGCTTCCCAAAGACCTTTCATGGCCTCAGCCAGGAAATTGGTCCCTGAATCCATGAGGATCTTGGAGGGCCAGCCTACCCTGGCAGAGATCGGCTAGTGCCTGGCACGTGCTCCTGGCCGTAGTGTCCCTAGAGCCACAGCGTCAGGCCATCGAGTGGCAAAATCCACAAGGGTCGGTGTGAACTGTTTCCCTCTGGAGGGCTTTTAGGGAAAGGGCCCATAATAGCCACAGCTACACGCTGGAATGGGACCTCTCTAAGGGGAGGGGCTGTCGCGGTGTCTTGAGCTGGTCTCGGGGCTTCCCCACCTGCTGGCACACCCCACAAGTCTGGACGTAGCCAGCCACCTCCTAGCCCATCCCCGCCCAGTGGAATGACCTTCTCAGCCCGTCTTTGGTTCTGTTCACCCCAGCATGGCCGCCAGGGTGACTGTGGCCTGAGCTCAAGAGCTTTTCCCGGTACTTAGCTGGAACCATCAACTGTCTCCGAGGGCGCCAGCCTCCTTGTGCCCACCAGAAAGAGACGCTCGGTGTAAACGTCTCTTTCGGCCACAAACCTGGACCTGCTGGAGGAGCTGAGGGGCGGTGGGTCTCTGCTGGCCGCCATCCAAGCTCCCTTGAGGCTCTCGTCTGATTCCTGTTCTGCCTGGAACTGCTCTCTCGCTGCTGGAGACGTCAGGCTTGGTCCCCGGCAGCGATGCAGAGGAGGCGGGTACCTCTACGGGTGAGGGACCACTTCCTGCTGGGCTGCGTTGCAGGCTCCGGTGGGGCCTCGTGCGCAGATTCAGCTGCTGCTGCAGGCTCCGTGGTGCCCTCTGCGGCCGGTTCCGATCCTGGCCCTGGCTGCTCCACCCGCTCCGGCTCATGGGCTGGTTCCGCCAGCGGTTCAGGAACTGCATCCGCTGCTGCACTGTGGGTGTGGGTTTGGGGTCTGGCTCTGTCACGTGTCTGGGTCTCTGGTGTTGGGGTGCACAGGCTGGTCCCTGGTAGGAGGCTCAGGAACGGTTTAGGTGCAGAGGCCTGTTTAGCCCGGCTGCGAGTGACCACTCCCACCCTCTTAGCCTGGTTCCCGTGGTTGGCTAAGTCTTCCCCCACCAGCATAGGACTGGGGGAGTCAGCATAGACGGCAAAGGTCCAAGTTCCTGACCAGAGCAGGAAGTGGGGCTGGCCGGGAGGGAGTCGGGGTGAGAAAATCAGCTGGCAGGGAGCAGGACTGACCTGGGCCCATGCAGATCCCAGGGCACTGCCCGTCCCGCGCACAGTCCCGGTGAAGCGCGAGCGAGTCCAGCTACAGCTCCACAACGCGCCTGACCAGCGCTCGGGGGCACGGACGGGGCTTCTCCTCCTCCCCAAGGCGTCACTCCTACGTCAGACGAACCAGAAGCTTCCAGTACCGATTGTGCCCCGCCTCCCGGCCACCCCTGCCAGGCTTCTATCGGGCGCCCAGCCGGAAAAACAGAAAATACCTTATTTTCAGTATTTTCTTAATTTTTTTACTGGACAAAGGGCCCAGAAACCAGACTGTCCGGTTGAATACCGGATACCTGGCAACCCTACCCTTCAGTCAGAGGCCTGCAGATACCCACAGACAGACCCTCCAGGATATAAGAATCAAATCATCACCTTAAAAGAAGTGCTTTGTATTACAAAACAAAAGACACACTTGAGAAGGGTACTTGGTTGCTAGATGTTACAGAGCAACTGAGGAAAACAAATGAAAAACAGAAAAAACCCTCTGCCACAATGCTTAGCTGGTAGTAAATGGGGAGGGCGGCAGAGATTCACACAGAGCAGTTCAAACCAAACCACAAAATAAAGAAAAATTACCCTCAGTGTGACTGGACTCACATTTCCCTGGTCCTCACTTCTCATTTTCTCTTTGTTCAGTCCGCTCATGCCCTGAATTCTGTGGGGGTGGGGGTCTGGCAGTCCTGCCTGGGTTTAAAATCATTCTGTGCCTCTCAACTCCTAGTTTAACTCTCCCACACAAAGAAAGAGGCAGGGGACCTCTATCCAGCTCAAATTTCAACCCTCTATCTCCATGGTTCTCTCAGCCCCCTGGTCGACACCTTTGCTAGGTATCTGAGTTAACCCCTTAGTCACTGTGTGCTGGTCAGCACTCCCTGGCTGTGTCTAGACTGGCAAGTTTTTCCGCAAAAGCAGCTGCTTTTGTGGAAAAACTTGCCAGCTGTCTGCACTGGCCGCTTGAATTTCCGCAAGAACACTGACGATCTCATGTAAGAAATCAGTGCTTCTTGCGGAAATACTATGCTGCTCCCGTTCGGGCAAAAGTCCTTTTGCGCAAAAGGGCCAGTGTAGACAGCTCAGATTTGTTTTGCGCAAAAAAGCCCCGATGGCGAAAATGGCGATCGGGGCTTTTTTGTGCAAAAGCGCGTCTAGATTGGCATGCTTTTTGCAGAAAAGCGTCTGTGCCAATTTAGATGCTCTTCTCCGCAAATGCTTTTAACAGAAAACGTTTCTGTTAAATGCATTTGCGGAAAATCATGCCAGTTTAGATGTAGCCCCCCTGTTCATGGCAAGGGCATACACTTTTGTGGGTAAAACCCCCTTCATCAGATGCATCGGAGTAGAGCTTACAGAAGCAGGGGTATAAATAGGGACAACAAAATGAAGAGGGTACTTGTGTAAAGGAGGCTATTCAAGTCAGGGTGGAAGTGACTCACTCACAGCAGCAGATGTGGAAGAGTGGATATTGAGAGGGGAAATTGCCTTTGTAGTGTGTAAACAAGTTAAGATCCTAATTCAATCCTAAATTAATCAATCAGAGCCTGGGGCGGTTGCCCCGAACCATCCAATGGACTCTATCAAGACACACGTCCATGACAATTGATGCTGGGACCCATTGGATGCTGTACTTTTCTAAAGAAAGTAAGAAAAACTTTAAACATGAAGGATTCCCACCCTCGGCAAAATCTACATAAAGGTGGGAAGCCAAACCAGACGGAGGATGTCTGCCACAGGTCAGGACACCCCAGCTTACCTTCCAAGATGACTGCTGAAAACAGCTACGACTGAATGGGGGAAGAATTGTGCCTAGATTGGGAGGCTTTTCAATTTGTGAAAGGAGTTTATTAGACTAACTGCACGTGAGAGCGTCCATCTAACCAGCTACTTAGAGACATACGCTTACCTTGTGTGGTTTATTTTGTTTAGTAACCTACATTGCTGTGTCTGCCACCTCTTATGATCACTTAAATCCTACCTTGTACACTTAATGAAATCACATTTGTTTATTAATAAAGCCAGTGTAATGGTTACCGGTGGGGAGGGAGAGCAGTTGTGCATCTCTCTCTTTACCCTGAGAAAGAGGATGAGCATGTGCTTACACTGCATAAAACTATCGGCAGAGAAAGGCAGATTTATCTGGAGTTCCGTCCTATTGAGGCTGTGCATATGGGTGCTGAGATATGTCATAACATAAGAATGGCCGTACTGGGTCAGACCAAAGGTCCATCTAGCCCAGTAGCCTGTCTGCTGACAGTGGCCAGCACCAGGTGCCCCAGAGGGGATGGACCGAAGACAATGATCAAGTGATTTGTCTCGTACCATTCATCTCCAGCCTCTGACAGAGGCCAGGGACACCATTTCTATCCCCTGGCTAATAGCCTTTTATGGACCTAAGCTCCATGAAATTATCTAGCTTCTCTTTAAACTCTATTATAGTCCTAGCCTTCACAGCCTCCTCTGGCAAGGAGTTCCACAGGTTGACTATGCGCCATGTGAAGAAGAACTTTCTTTTATTAGTTTTAAACCTGCTCCCCATTAATTTCATTTGGTGTCCTCTAGTTCTTCTATTATGGGAACTAATGAACAACTTCTTTATTCACCTTCTCCACACCACTCATGATTTTATAGACCTCTATCCTATCCCCCCTCAGTCTCCTCTTTTCTAAACTAAAAAGTCCTAGTCACTTTAGCCTCTCTTCATGTCCCCTTAATGTGAACCTTCCCAGAGCTGAGCATAGGGGCAGTCTACTGCAAAGGGGTATGATCCTAGCTCTGTCTCAGTGCTGGAGGAGGCCAGAGGGCCTGGCTCAGCAGGACAGAGTTGAGGGGTGCCCGGGAGGGTTGGAAGAGCGGCTCAGTGGTAGTTCAGCACATCAGGTGACAGTCCCAAAGGGGTCTCTGTGACCAAACCCGGCACAATTATGCAGCCCAATTTGATCTCAAGTGTGGCTTCAATTTCTTATTTTCGGAACAAATGTTTATCTGAGTAGTACTAGGTTCACAATGGTGTTGTCACACTCGGAGGGTTCCATAAGGGCCACATGAAAGCTCACACGTATGTTTGGCATCAGGCTCACAAAAGGTTAATCTGGCCCTGGCGGGGGGGGGGCCTGTGCGGAGGCAGGATCGGGGCCCTGGCCAGTGAATATGTCTGGATCATACAAGGAGTTGAGAGCAAATGACAAAACACCCATTAAAAAAACAACCTTTTAATGAATTAAATCTGTGACTGTACAAATTCCAGGGAGATTTGGGATGAGACACGAGAACTGGGCACGTGACCAACACAAAAACTGTCAAATGCCAGCTGGGAAAAATGACTAAATTCACGGAATGAGTTATTGACTAAATACTGATCAGGCTGGACACACGGCCCACTGCAGCAGGAAGCCAGCAGCCATAGTCCAAGCAGAGAGCAGCTCCTTGGAGTCCCTCTTAGACACTATCGCAGCCGAAAGTTGGGCTCTGGGGCTGTGTTGGGAAGACTGTGGTGTCTCCAGGTGAAGCCACATTTAAGTAACCAATCTCAGAAGGCTGAGACGGTGATAAGGAAAACAGGGACTTTGGGCTCTCGGTTCCTTCTTCTGGCTTGACATCTCGAATGGCTCTCAGGATGCCGAGGGAGTTTGACAGCCCTGTTGCTGAGAAGCTGAAAAAGAATTTCCATCACTAAGGCTAAGTCTACACGACAAAGAAAAGCCGGAAAAAGCTATGCAAATTGCGAACTGCAATTTGCATACCTTTTTCCGCTTTTCTTTCGAAACAGGATTTTCCAAAATTTGACCCGTCTACATGGGGCCAAATTTCGGAAAAACCTCCTCTTCCGACACATCCCTTCTTCCTCATACAACGAGGATTACAGGGACGGTGAAGAACACGTCCGCTTTTTCAGAAATTGTTCTGAAGGGCCAAAAACCCAATAATATGTATGTAGGATCTTGACCACAGTTTCTGTTACGAATCTTTCACAAGTGCCCAACCTGGAGGGGCCTGGCCTGAGGCCTCGCTAACAACGGACAGTACATGGCTGAAAGGGAACAGAGAGAAGCAGAAGTCAGGCCGTGTTTGTACAACTAGACATGAAACAAGTTGAGACAGCAGAACCCCAGGTGCAGAGCAGTAGTTGGGGCCTTATCATGAATTATAGACACACAACTCTTTGAGAGTGGTCTCGAATGTCTGCCTCCCAAATTCAGGAGATAGCAGTGTATCCTCCCTCCATACCAGCCAGCGTTCGGGGAGGGGAGACGGCCAGCATGCCAGCATGAGTGATGATATCCATCCCTCACAGATGCCAATCCAGTCCAAAGGGGCGCATCGATAAATATTTACAATTGTCAATGCTGCGTACTGTTTACTGTTCTCTTTGTTTTAAGACCATAGAGGAATGTACCTGTGAGCAAACCTGTCTGGGAGATGCCACCCATCATTTCTATGGACCTGAAATCAGGATTTAATCTATTTACTGCAAAATGACACTTGAGTCATAACACCTGTTTTTTAGCAATTACATAAACCTGAGCAATTATGTAATCTTTTCGACTATTGGCTTATTGCGCTCATTATGTCTTGCTGCTAAAACTTATCCAGGGGCTCGGGAACTCCCACCCTGTCGCTTCTCTCCGCCCACTGGCACCCTATATAATCTATAGTAATCCATTGTTTGGCAGTCTCCCTGAGCCTAACAAGTGAAGTGACGCTCTGCTAGCGCTGTGCATAATAAACCCTTGTGCTCGGATCTATACGGTGTCGAACTTCTGTTCTGAAAAAGCGGACACGTTCCTTGGACGCGGCATAACTTTACCTCTGGTATCCTGGAAAAGCTCTGCAGTCTAGACACAGCCTAACTCACTTTGTAGGCATCTGCCTACGACAGTCACCTGGTTAAACTGGTGTTCAGAAATGTCCATTGCTATTGCCAATTTACAGTGCAGTGCTGATAATATTTGTCACATTGCTTTTTTCTTACACTGTCTTGTGCAGAATGGCTACGTCTAGACGGGCATGATTTTCTGGAAATGCTTTTAACAGAAAAGTTTTCCGTTAAAAGCATTTTCGGAAAAGAGCGTCTAGATTGGCAGGGATGCTTTTCCGCAAAAGCACTTTTTGCAGAAAAGGGTCCGTGCCGATCTAGACGTGCTTTTCCACAAAAAAGCCCCGATTGCCATTTTCGCCATCGGGGCTTTTTTGCGGAAAACAAATCTCAGCTGTCTACACTGGCCCTTTTGCGCAAAAGTTTTGCGCAAAAGGGACTTTTGCCCGAACGGGAGCAGAATAGTATTTCCACAAGAAGCACTGATTTCTTACAGTAGGAAGTCAGTGCTTTTGCGGAAATTCAAGCGGCCAGTGTAGACAGCTGGCAAGATTTTCCGGAAAAGCAGCTGATTTTCCGGAAAAACTGGCCAGTCTAGACACAGGCAACATGTTTTGCAAAACCCCTTGTAACCAAAGTCATTGTGAAGGTGACATGCAGCTCCATCCCTGCTAAACAGCACGAGCAAAGTTTCTCTTCTCACTCAGTCCCATTAACCCTTGACGAAGATGAGCGGGGAACAAAGTCCTGGGGTCTGCCACATCTCACTCAATTCTCAGGCCTGCCCCAAATCACCTCAGTTCCCCCCATAACCCAGTGTCCCCCAGCTGAACTTGAGGCAGGCCTCAAGCCACCCAGTGCTCTAGATGGCTGCCCCCCCATAACTCTGAACGGTTCCCATTTCCGTTACTGTTCCCACAGTGCCTGCAAGGCGCCCCTCATAATCCTACCCCCACAAGCTCCTGTGATCCAACGGCTCCCACTTAAACCTTAATGACTCCTCAGTTTCCTCTGAGCAGCCTCCAGACTCCAGTGCAAAAACTGCCTACCCTCTGGCTCGCTAGCACTCTGCGCCCCTTCCTCAGTACAGCTCCTTAGTATTATTAACGACGTGTATTTTAGCAGCATCTTCAGCCCCTATCCGGGATCAAGGCCCACTGTGATCGGTGCTGTACACACACAATGGAAACACCCCAAGGGCTTATGTAACGCGTACACCTTCTGTGTGGGCTGTACTGTCCCATCTAGTGGCACTGAGACCACTTACAGAGAGATTAATAAATCTGGTCTACAGCCTTAGTTGGGCTTAGCTCAGGCTGTAGCGGCTTACGCACTAAACTACAGCGGTCCCTGGTTCAATTCTGTTCACACATGGCCATGGTCTATTAGCATCACGCTTGCAAAGCAAAGGAGGCAGCAGCTAGTAGAGAACAGTTTAGTCTCCCCACATGCTTCTTAGCCTGTAAAACTCAATTCCTTCCTAAATACCCCTTTGCCAGCTGACCCCTTCTCTCCCTTAGCCTTGGGAGCGAGAGGGCTGTAGCCAGAAGCCAATTTCAAATCTTTGGGAGGCCAATGGCTCACAATCCTCCAGGTGAGGCACCAAGATCTTCAGGAGGAGGTGGTCACTGTCTTTCCCACACCACCAGCTCTGCAAACTGAGCTGGCCCCACCTTTTATAATAAGGGCTGGGGCATCCTCCAATGGGCAGGTGTAGGAGGAACCCCACCAACTAGGGGATGTGGAGCTTCTCCTTAGCATGGAAGAAACCCTGCACATTGTAAGAGGGGTGTCCAAAGACTAGACGCTATTTGCAGCTACCCTACCTCAGACCCAGAGACCATAAGGCAAATACTAAAGAGCAGGCTGCTGGGTTTTTTTTTGCCCCCCTCCCTCCCCCCGCCGTCTCTTAGGACACATAGGGCTTTTTGTGACATTTTATTGAAAACAGTTTAGCAAATTAACAAATCCCTTGGAGAAGAGATGTGAGACTAGGGCTAATAGTTCTGATCTAGTGACAGGACAGAGAAACTTATGGAATTGTGGGAGAAGGCCTAAAACCTTCTAATGAAAAAGAACCCAAGCATGCCGGGATTTTGCTGAAATCTGTTCTGAAAACTTCCTTTTTGTGGCTGTCTTTCGGACGGTTTAGGAAATGATGCTTAGCGTTTCAGGAGGAGGTTTACTCCCAAGTTTGGTTATGGAGAAATGAAGCCTGAGATGGTGAAAAAAAAACTTCTACATTTTAGCACTGCCCCGGGGACACCACAGAAACCTGTGACATAAATTTGCACCATGTACTGCTGAACTTGGTGAAGAAAACTGTAGCTATTGAGGAATGTTATCCATCAGAATTAAAGTTAGTGATTTGAATGGAGGTGCAGCAGTCCAGCTGTCTTCTGGTTTCATTCAAATTATTTTGATTTCTGACAGTATCTCTGAAGAAGACTAGTGCAAGCATGGGCCACAGGATAAACATTTTGAAACTCCACTGCAGACATTGCTGACGCTGCACCTTTAGCCTTCCCCAATTATTACTTAAACTACCACCCGTATATCACGTGGAGCTGGAAAATGATTTGTGGAATTTTACTTCTCCATGCCATATGCTTTTTTAGAATCATTTTATTACTTTCCCCCCTCCCCCACAGCATGACTAAACACATCTGCAATTAAAAAAAAAAAAAGTTGGAGTATTTGTTTGGAAAACAAGAATTTACCGCTTCCCTCTTCCCCAGACACTGAAAGGTCTCACCCTTAGTAAGTAGACACCCTGCCTGTACGTTTTTACTGATAATACCTTGTGTTTGGACGTGGCAACATCTTACTTAGTAGCTGGCATTCAGAGAAGCCAATGCTCCTGAAGTCCTAGAAAGAGAACCAGAAAAATAAACAACAGAACAGGATAGGAAGGATGCTCTAGGCCAGTGATACTTAGAACAAGGCTCAGAAGTTGAAAATGGCTCTTCGGCGTGTCTCCTGTGGCTCTTTGCAGCACAGGATATTAAAACACTGTGGCTATGTCTACACTACAAAGTTTATGCGCAAAAACCGGCAGAGCGTCCACACCTCAAGCACGTTTTTGCACACAAAAAAAAAACACGAAATCGACAGGACAGAGGGCTTTTTCCAGTAGAGTTATTCCTCTCCCCACGAGGAATAACTCTTTTTTGCACTACAGCTCTTGTGCAAAAAGGCATGTGGATGCTCCGCAGGGGTTTCTTGCGCAAAAAGAGCCTATCAGAAAAAGCACAGGTGCTCTGATGGCCATTCTGTTAATGGCTATCAGAGCTTTCTTGTGCAAGAGTGTCCATGAAGTGAGGACACTTTCTTGTACAAAAGCACGTTGCTTGTGTGATGTGCTTTTGAGGTTTGCACACGCTTTTGCACAAGAAGTTTTTGTGGAAGATCTCTTCCGCAAAAAGCTTCTTGTGCAAAAACCCTGCAGTGTTGACAAAGCCTGTGTGATTTAATTATTAACCAGTCTAAGCTATTAACCAATTAGGGGGATGTTGCTATGTTATTAATCAAAGGTAGAATACTTGGAATGAAACAATTCATACTGCTGTGGCTCTTTTGGGTAATGCTGATTACTAATTTGGCTCCTGAACTTCTGAGGTGCTAATATCACCGCTGTAGGGAAGCAATGCTTGCAAGTGTGTCATTCACGAACTAGAGAGAAGTATTTATAGAGAAAGGATCCCAGGCGCCAAGGGGAGCATTCCAAAGAGATAAAACACCCCAAGGGAGCACATGTTGTGTGTGTGTCGGTGGCATGGGGGGGGGGTGTAATTTATTCGATGGGTTTTTACCTAAAAACAACAGTTCAATGCAACAATGTGAACATAACTCCCAAAAGAGTAAGATACAATCTATGTGCAAGTGATTCAGGAAATGTTATTTCCATGGCGTGGACTTGCTCCAGTCAAGGTAGCCATCTGTAGTTGACAATCCTAACAAATTATATCATAGATTAATCTTCCATAAGCACTGTAGGGTCTGGGGAGAAGACTTACTAATATAAATACAGCTGTTATTCTCCCTTTAGCTACCAGGCACTACACACTAGGGCCAACATTTTCAAACGTGGTTGCCTAGAATTAGGCATGTTCTACACTTCCAAGTTAGGGAGCATAGCTATGTTTGTGAGGAGCAGAGATGAAAATGAGCCAGCACATCGTACCAGTAAGAACTGCCCACGAGTACTGGCCTATGCATGGCTGACAGCAGTGCTCTATGTCACTGCCTCTTTTGCTTCCCCCTGGCGGCTCTGCCGGCGAGGTCTGGTAGGGCTACTGACTGGTGGAAGGGAAGAAGAGAGGCAGACTGGAGGCTCCTGGTAGCAGCTACCGCCACTGTCACGGCAGCAACGGGGAGCCCTGAGCCCTTCAAATCGCCCCAAGTCTCCCCACCACCACCACAGACCTGGAGATCCTGGCCACCCCGGCAGCAGCGGCCACGAAGGGCTGGCTAGGGGAGTCTGTCCACAGCCCTGCCCACCGGAGGCCTCAACCCTTCCAGGAGCCCAGAGTCACCTCTCCCACTTTGCCAGGGACGCCCGACATACTGGTAAGTCCTGACAATTACTTTCCCTCTACCTAGGCGCGTGAAAAACCATCTCACCCGTCCCTGATGTAGCTCTGCTGGCAACCCCACAGTGTAGGCAGAGGGCTTCTGTTGGCCTGGCTGACCATTTGGGGAGGTGGAGAAGCTAAATGACAGCTCCTTTGCCAGCCTACGCTGCATCTCCCATGGGATGCCATGCTGGTACGGGCTCTGTACTGTACGTATGGCATCAAAGAGGCTTAGCTCCTTCAGTGATTTTCAAAGATCTCTCAGGGAGTTAGGAACTCAATTCCTATTTATTTAAACATTGAACATCCTCATCAAAGAAATGGCTTGATTCTCAGAGGTCCTGAGTCCACGCAGTGGGAAATGGGAGCACTCAGATCAGACTACCTCCTCAGGTGCTGACGTAGGGGTTTAGGCACCCGTTTGACATTTTGGGCTCATTCGTGTAAAATATCTAAAATTACTGCCTTAAAAAAAACCCTTTTCCTGGTTCCTGACGTTACCAGTCACCGGGATATTCGTTATGACTGGAAAAAGAACAAAGGTAAGAACAAACGATGCCTCTGTCATACTGACAACAGGCCTAATAACACAAGAGAGGAGGGCACTGCCTGGCTCAGCAGACCGTGAACGTGCTATAAAGTCTTGCACCTCTCGGCCACTGGCTCAAATTCAATTAATCCAGAGGGACATTGTCAGCCAACCTCTGGTGGGCGTCCTTTGTGAAATGAGTTGGTGGGACGCAGGCCAGTGTTTAGGAGGCTGGGGCACTATAATACACCTACCCTGGGCTGTCTGGACAGGTATACTAAAAATCCCCATGGACTTTAGAGGAGGTTAAAACAGAGGTCCATTGGCAGGGACTGTAGGGAGAAATTCCTCAGGCAGGCCCGTTTTACGGAGGAAGGCCGCACATCTCACCTCTACGCTGTGGGTCTGGATGTTCCTCAGAGTACGCTCCAGAACACCAACCTGATTGGAAAGCTGCAGGGTGCTTTCCTGGAGTCGCTTGTTTTCTTCATCCAAGAACTGCACTCTGAGAGGGTGACACAGAAAGGGAATGGTTTGTTTTCTGCACATGAATCTGCACCTTCCTCATTTCCTGCTTCCAAAGGCCTTTCCTCTCCGCCGCTCTGCTGGGGAACTCAGACAAGCCTTTAAATCCTTCAGACATCCTGCCGCCGCAGTTCCAAAACGCGCCACCTTCCATGCAGCACCCTGGCCAGGGCCACTACCAAGCAGTGGAGTGGCCAGAGTACTTCCTTCAGGGATGAGGAGCAGCAGCCTGACTCACCCCTGCACTACCCTAGGCTCACTCTGTGCATTTCGGAATGACACTGGGGGCTAATGTGAGCTCTGGCCCAGTAGCCCTCTGTGGAAGAGAATGAATCACCTGCTCTGGATTGTGGAAATGGTGCATTTGTTGTTCTGTCCAACCTCTTCCTGGTCGCTAAGCCGCTGTAAGAGCTCTCTTTTCTCTTGCAGCAAATTCTCATTCTCCAGAGTGGTCTTAAGATTTTGAGGATAAAATCCGCTGCCACCATCAAGTGCTTTTGAACCCACAGACAGGGGTGGACACTTGAAACCAACCCCTGGGCACCCCACGCTCTTTTCCCCAAAGAGCTTGAAAAGCAAAAGAGAAAATACAAATTGCCGTCTGTTGTGGCTGCCTCTCTGTCAAGCAGGTAGATATATACACAGACCTTCCAGGACACAAAAATGAACCAATACCGGTTACTTAGAAAAAGAAAATAAGCTTTTATTACCAAAACAAGATTACAGTTGCAAACATGATTAAGGTGACTGGATGGAAAGAGTCACCCATTAATAAACTCAAGGGGGATTCCCATGGGCTCAGGACTTAGTTACAGAAGGGAGAAAAAAACCATTTCTAACGCACAGGCCTTAGATCCAAATTCCCAAACCAGAAAACAATAAAACTTGACGGATTTATCTAGGCTTTGCCCTACTTACAGATGGTGAAGAGTGTTTTCTTGGAGAGAGACATGTTCTCTGTCCCTCTCAGTCCCTGGAGAGCCAACTGGCTCGAGAGACAAAGGAGGGAAAACCCCAAAATTCCTTTGTCTCAGTTTGAAATCCCTATCTGCATTTCTATTGGCTGACTGCTATCTGGCTAGGTACAGTTAACCCCTTAGTCCCCAGGCTGCTGGCCATCCCTCGTGACCATGACAGGCCCAATAGCTCTCTTTGGAAGAGAATGAATCACCTGCTCTGGATTGTGGAAATGGTGCATTTGTTGTTCCGTCCAATCTCTTCCTGGTCGCTAAGCCGCTGTAAGAGCTCTCTTTTCTCTTGCAGCAAATTCTCATTCTCCGTGGTGATCTGTCTGATCAACGCATGTTCCTGTGGGTAAGAAAACCGGATGATACAGCCCTTTTCATCCACAGCTCTCCAAGTGGGGAGTGCATACAAGAAGTATTGTATTTAATGGTATGTGGCTGGCAGTCACACCCTTCCCATGGCGTTTCAGATGGGTAGGTGGGAAGAACATTTGGCACCCTTGGAAGCAGACGTGAGACAATCCCATGTTTCCCAGGCACTGCTCTCCCCCGGGAACCTGTGTTTTTGCAGAAAAGGACAAATTAATTCAGAAAACCTCAGTCACGATAAGTAACATCAGGAACGTCTACTGTGGCCAGGCAACAGAGAGCCACTGGGCAGCGCCTGTCACAGTAAGATCCTCCGGGCAGGGAAGGGTTCTTTGCACTTGGACAGGTTTTTTTAATAATAGGGAACTGCATTAAAATAAAGGGTTTCTAATACAGGTCGAACCTCTCTCGTCTGGGACTCTCTGGTCCGGCAAAATCCATGCTCTGGCAGGACCATGGACGTTGCTGGACCAGACAGCCCCCAGACCAGAGAGCTGGGTGGCCATGGGGTTGGCTGCAGCAGCCTTGAGCTCGCGGAGCCAGTCACAGCAGCCCTGGTGGCCTCAGGGCAGTGAAGCCATGGTGGCCACGGGGTAATGGAGCACCAACATCCTGGGGTGGTGGAGCTGCAGCAGCCCTGGCCCTGAGGAACAAAGCTCTGGCAGCTTTGGGGAAGCAGAGCCATGGCTGGGGAGTGGTTGAGGCAGCTCCAATGCCCTGAGCCTTGGTGGCCCTGGAGTCAGGGAGCCCCAGGGGTCCTGGAGCAACAGAGCCACGCAGCTCTGGGGAGCGAAGCCCCGGTGGCCCAAGCAGCTCCAGCATCCCAGAGCTGTGGCAGCCCTGGTGCTTGAAAGCCAAGGCAGCCCCAGTGGCCCTGGGTTATTGGAGCCGCGGCACCCTGGGGAGTGGAGCCCAATGGCCTCAGGGCGGCAGAGTGGAGTGAGAAGACCGTGGCCTGGGGGCAGGGGAGCTCTGCTAGGTCTGCTGACAGACCCCGGCAGGAATTGGTCCAGCAAGCTCCCTCCTTTGGGACCAGTCCGGTGCCAAGGGTGCTGGACCAGAGGGCCAACCTGTACCCAAAACACATCTCTGCGGCAGGCCAAAATCGCTGCTGCTGTAACTGCAGTGTGCTCGGTCCTTAGAAATCACTCGCTCCTGTGCCTGCAGCAGCCCCCCATGAATTCAGCTGTGTGAGGGGCTGCTTGCTTTGGCTGCTGTGCGGCTCTTGCGGCACGGAGCTCAGCTGCGAGCGTGCATGCAGTCTTAGCCAACTGAGCCCTCTCACGCAGCACTTGGTCTGCTCGTGAAATAGGCAACAGGAAAGGGCTCAAGCGCCCAAAAGAATGGAGGGTGACTAGAGACTGAGGAGATGGAGAAACGGCTGAAAGCAAGACCATGGCACCAGTACAGGGTATGGCAGGACTTGCTTGGGGTTGCAAAGCTGCCAATCCACTGACAGGGAGCTCCTCCTAAACCGGACAGGGAGCCACATGAGCTGTGGTACCCAGGAAATCTCTGCCTCCTTGCACCCTAAGTGCTGAGATGCTCGTCTCTCTCCATTGTTCAGGCTTACACAAGCGTGGCTCAGTGAGCCCGATTTCACCTCCCCGACTTCATCCCTGCTCAGCTGCTCTGACATTTCACGCTGGATCGTTGCCAGGTCGGGCTTTTCTGGAACGTTTGAGGCAAATGCAGCAGCAATGGGCTTGGGAAGCAGGATCAGGGCTTAAATTGTGTCAGGGCCGTTCAGAGCCCAGCACCTCTGGGCCTGACTGTTCAGAGACCAGTGTCGTCAGTCAGGGCTTTGGGGTTGTGCTGGTGGGTTCCTCTACTCCGTCGGTGCTGATAAACTCTCGTCTGCGTGTGTGCGTGTGAGCGGGTGCGCCTTCTATAAGCATTAAACCCCTGCACTTGAGTCAACACAGTAGACCTCTGAGAGCCCCCAGAAACAACAGATCAGGCAAAGATGAAACCAATCGAGCAGGTTTATTGCCAGTGACAGGCATTAACAGTTGCTAGCCGGCTGTCTCAACGCTAAGCCACAGGGCATTCTGCAAGCATGGACAATGTACCAACCCCTAGCAGGTTTGTTACCAAATGACTTACATTAACAGTTGTTAGCAGACCATCTCAGTGCTAAGCCACTGTGCATTCTATAAGCCTTGGTAACGCCACACATATAAAAGTGCATATAGCAACCCCCATCCAGGGTCAGTGGGCGCTCACTCTTTGCGGTGCCCTTTTATAGACATGGACAACCAAGCTACATCACTTCTTAGGTACCAGGTTGCCAGCCTCTGTTACCTAGTTCTCACCCCTCACTTGGCAGAAGAGGGGTCTACTTACTATCTTTCATGCTGTCAACTTCTTTCTGGTCCTGATCCTAGGCTGGTATGTACGTTATTTTTTGGGGTGTTTGTTGGTACCAAGATGTTTCTGCTCCTCCCCTCTGGCTCTCAATCTGTATTTGATCCTTTGTTCCCGGTGCCTCCCTATGTTCTTCCATGCTCAACCTAACTTACACAATCATACAATTTCTTGGCTGCCATGTTACTGAACCAAAGCCTTGCTCACTAGATTCCAGGCCTGTTGCTGTTTTTATGATACAGGCCTTTACTCAGGCCTGCTGACTCCATGTTACAGACTTACTACACCCAGCACCTCCGTTATGAATGTAAAACAACTGCTTGAGCCCTGGCATGTCTTTATTACGCATTAGGCATTGGGATGGGTGGTTCAAACACGAGGTGGCTTCGCTTCCCAAACACTATCCTTTTTTGGCTCATCGTTTGTATGAACTTGTTTGTCTCGGTGAGGACTGGAGCCTTTGTCTAGTTCAGGAAAGCTGATTATTAACAGTGGTCTCTGCAGTACGGACTCTTCCAAGCTCTTAGCTCCCTATGCTGACTCCCAGATTCCTGAACTGCCCATAAGCACAGGGCATGAGCTAAGACTCCATCTGAACAGCTGAGCTACTAAGACATGCATGCCAGTGACTGCTGAGGCAGCTTCTGTTTCGGAACCCACCTGGAGCAATAGGTGCCCCTCCCCCAAGTGGGAAGCTCTGTCATCTGCTGCCTCACCTTTCCCGTCTGACTCCTGGACAGCACAATTTCACTTTCCAGCTGTTGAATCCTCACGTCTCGTCTCTTCACTTCATGAAGAAAGGTCTCCTTGGCTCTGCGAAGCTTGGCTTTGTGGCGGAGCTGCCGCTCATTGTGTTTCCTGAGAAGACAGTTATGGAAACAGCAGCCTATTAAAATGGGTGACTGCTTTTTCTGGAGGCCTCCCAGCTTCCAGAACTGCACCTGCAGGCGCATGAGTCCTGAGAAAGGAGCCCGCAAACTGTCCGTTTTTCTGTTGGCCACAAATCCAAAGTCGGAACCAAAAGGACGAGGCTCTGGGTTCTGCACCTCACATTTGAGGCTGCCCATCCAGAGTTTCTTTTCTTAAACATGTATTTAAATACGCTACAGCTTCAGCCAATCAGAGCCTGTTTCTGAAGTTCTCTACAAGTCAGCTCCTCAATGGGTCCCATCCGGTCCTTCTCCCAGAGACCAGGACAAAGGGCAATCCCGCCCTGCCTAGTGTGAATAAACCTGGCACGAGGCTTCAACTACTTCAGTCTTCCCTTTCTTAGCTCGGATTCTGAAGATGCCAGGTTCAGCTGCTCCCTGCGTGACTGTGGTCTTACTCAGGGCCGCCATTTCAGATTTTGGCAGGGTGGGCAATTGGCACTGCTTTTTTTGTGAGGGGTCTGCCCGGTATGCAGTACCGGCACCTCCAGTCAGCGCTTAGCTGGAAAGAACGAAGTGTACCGGCACCTCTGCACGTAAATGTCTCAACCTAGCTTTTTTTTTTTTGGCTCAACAACTTTCCCCTTGGAGTACTGCCCCCCCTTTTTTTAACAAAAAAGCACTGGCAACTGGTGCATGCCGTGATGGGGGGGAAGGGCTGACGGGGAGGGAAGAAGAGAGTGAGAGCATGGATGGGGCAGATGAGGACAGCAGCTTCAGCAGCGGTACCGAGCATGCTCAGCACAAGTCAAGCAGCAAACTGTATGAGTGGGGGGGAGGGTGACCGATTCCTTTCCCCCTCCCCCTCCCACACACACATCACCTCTTTCTAGGGCTATTAAGGCACTGGGAAGCTCTCGCGTTTTCTTTTGTTTTGTTTTGGCAGATAACTTAGAAATTAGCTGTATCTAATTCCTATATACAACAAAGGTAATTTAAATAAATACGAGACCCACTCAGCTCTAATATTAACATAAGAACATATCACTTAAGGGACAATGGTTAGTCTTAAAATTCTAAGATACAGAATTACTAACTGCAGAGAGAGAGAGAGAGAGATTGTCAAGATTCCTGGGTTTTACGTCAGTCCTGGAACTGGAGCGGGGTCTAGAGGGTTACAGCAGGAGGCAGATACATTTGGGCTCTATACAAGACCAGAATGGCAATACTGGGTCAGACCAATGGTCCATCTATTCCAGTATTCTGTCTTCCAACAATGGCCAATGCCAGGTGCTTCAGAAGGCATCAAGAGAAGAGGTATCATCAACTACTCCATCCCCTGTCACTCTCTCATAGCTTCTGGCAAACAGAAACTAGGGACACCATCCCTGCCCATTTTGGCTAGGTGACATTGATGGATCTGTCTTCCTTGACCTTATTTTGTTCTTATCAGAACCCTGTTAAAGATTGGGCCTTTCTACCATCTTCTGGCAAAGAGTTCCACTGGTTGACTGTGAAGATTAAAAATAATTTGTTTTAAATCATCTGCCTATACATTTAATTTAATTTTTGTTATTTACTCCTTCACTAACATAACACTTTTCCTTATTCTATTTTTCCACAACATTCATGTTTTTCTAGACCTCTAACACATTCTCCCATCCTTTAGTCATTTCTTTTCCAAGCTGAAAAGTCCCAGTCTTGTTCTTCTCTCCTCATATGGAAGCTGTTCCTTACCCTAATCATTTCTGTTACCTTTTCTGTACCTTTTCCAAATCCTATATAGCTTTTTTAGATGGGGTGACCAAATCTGCATTTGGCATTCAAGATGTGGGCATATCATGACTTTATATAGAGGCAACAGGATATTTTCCCTTATTATCTATTCCTTTCTCAGTGATTCCGTAGAGGTGTTGAAGTCTCGGCTTGACAAAGCCCTGGCTGGGTTGATTAAGTTGGGATTGGTCCTGCCTTGGGCAGAGGGCTGGACTTGATGACTCCTGAGGTCTCTTCCAGCTCTATGGTTCTATGATTCCCAATATTCTGTCAATTTTTTAAGCTGCCACTGCACACCGAACAGATGTTTTCATGGAACTATCCACAAGGATTCCAAGATCTCTTTCTTGAGTGGTAACAGCTATTTTACATCCCATCATTTGTGTATGCATTGTTGGGGATTATATTTTTCCATTTCTCAACATTGAATTCCATTTGCCATTGTGTCGTCCAATCACCCAGTTCTGTGAGATCCCTTTGTAACTCTTTGCAGTCAGCTTTGGACTTAACTATTTTGAGTAATTTTGCAGTATTTGCAAATTTTGCCACCTCAGTGTTCACCCCTTTTTCAAGAACATTTAAAATTTTAACAGTACTGGTCCAAATGCAAATCCCAGCAGCACTACACCAATTGCTACTCCTTTCCCCCCCACCTTTTAAGTAGTAGGCAGTGTATGAGGATCTAATGATCCCTTAACTACTTGAATGCCCAGCCTTTTGTTATTCTTAATCATCTGCCTCCCTCTTTTTATAACAAACTCCCTGCCGCAAAGGAAAAGCTACAAGGAGCTCAAATTCTGTTGCAGTTAAGAGCTGCCTGTGGAGCCAAGGCATGCAGCTTTAAGCAGACCTCAACTATGAAATCCAGGGGTTCAAACTTTCAAGGGGGGCTAATGTCCCCTAGCACCCCATAAATGGCTCCCAAGACACACTGTAATCCCTGGTACCCGTACGGTGACACTTGCAGAACACTGGGGTAAAATCACAGTGAACCCAGTGTTCTGCATTCAGCCATCTGTGCCCTAGACAATCGGTCAGAGCCTCTCTCTCCTTCCTTGATGATGAAAAGCTCCATCAATTTCTTCACTTATTGCAGCAGTCTGAACTCCAGAAACGTGCCCACATGCAGATTGTCAGGGCTGTGAACTGGGCCCTGAGGCTGGTACCTCTTCTGGGACACATTCCGGTGTTTTTTTTTTAAACCTCCAGAAGGGGTGAAGTTTGAACTAGTTCAGAGAAACCACCGCGCCAGTAAGTTAGGATGGTCACTCAGCATTTGGACTGGCTACATTGACACTGCAGCAGGGCACTGACTGCTGAAAAATAACCACCCAACATAATGACACAATAAAGTAAATCAGACTTGCAGCCAAGAAATCAAACCCACAGAACATCCCACACCACCCGCTTCTCCAATTGTCCTGCCAAGTAGATGGGCTTTTGCAAAGCCTGTAAAGACAAGAGATTAGAGAATGAGGGTGCTACGTCCAAAGCAAAGACTGACTCATGGAGAAAGGCAGACTGATAACTCTTTCACTTTAATGCCCATGGTGTTTCTGCTGATCACAGCTGTGGCAGGCTGGCTGGCCCACAGAGGTGTCATAGAATCATAGGACTGGAAGGGATCTCGAGAGGTCATCGAGTCCAGCCCCCCGCCCTCAAGGCAGGACCAAGCTCCGTCTACACCATCCCTGACAGATGTCTATCTAACCTGTTCTTAAATATCTCCAGAGAGGGAGATTCCACCACCTCCCTTGGCAATTTATTCCAATATTTGACCACCCTGACAGTTAGGAATTTTTTCCTAATGTCCAACCTAAACCTCCCCTGCTGCACTTTAAGCCCATTCCTACTTGTCCTGTCCTCAGAAACCAAGAGGAACAAATTTTCTCCTTCCTCCTTGTGACACCCTTTTAGATATTTGAAAACCGCTATCATGTCCCCCCTTAATCTTCTTTTTTCCAAACTAAACAAGCCCAGTTCATGAAGCCTGGCTTCATAGGTCATGTTCTCTAGACCTTTAATCATTCTCGTCGCTCTTCTCTGTACCCTTTCCAATTTCTCCACATCTTTCTTGAAATGTGGCGCCCAGAACTGGACACAGTACTCCAGCTGAGGCCTAACTAGTGCAGAGTAGAGCGGCAGAATGACTTCACGAGTTTTGCTTACAACACACCTGTTGATACAACCTAGAATCATATTTGCTTTTTTTGCAACAGCATCACACTGTTGACTCATATTCAACATGTGGTCCACTATGACCCCTAGATCCCTTTCCGCCATGCTCCTTCCTAGACAGTCGCTTCCCATCTTGTATGTATGGAACTGATTGTTCCTTCCCAAGTGGAGCACTTTGCATTTCTCTTTATTAAACCTCATCCTGTTTACCTCTGACCATTTCTCTAACTTGCTAAGGTCATTTTGAATTATGTCCCTATCCTCCAAAGAAGTTGCAACCCCACCCAGTTTGGTATCATCTGCAAACTTAATAAGCGTACTCTCTATCCCAATATCTACATCATTGATGAAGATATTGAACAGTGCGGGTCCCAAAACAGACCCTTGCGGAACTCCACTTGTTATCCCTTTCCAGCAGGAATTAGCACCGTTAACAACAACTCTCTGACTACGGTTATCCAGCCAATTATGCACCCACCTTATCGTGGCCCTATCTCAGGAAGACTGGACACCGGCCCAGGTACGCTGCATAGGTCAAAACTAGGGTGTTCAGCTGCACCTGGAAACCACAGGCAGGCAATTACAGCTGTTCAGAAAAAGGTGGGTCCATTTAGTAAAACAGGAGGAGGAGTAAAAACATGAGAGTGGCGGGTTTGTTCCCGCCAAAACAAAAAGACATTTTTGAAACAATTCAAAATGTTTGTTTCAGTTTTTCCAAAATCATTCCAACCACAATCAAATATCTCCACTCTTGTGAAGGTGTTTGATATTGGAAAATGTTGTGAGTCTGGTTCAGATCTGATCATAAAGGCGTTGTCCATCAAAAAACCTTTGGAAAATGTCTGAAGAGCATAACACCCAGTACAGCTCCTGTTGCATCGGTGCCGAGTGCTCCTGCCTATATGGCACCTGTGCCCTGCTCCTGAAGGGAAGAACACAGAGTGAAGTAAGTATCTGCAGAAGCGGGACATTTACTTCACCTGATTGTGTTTGAAGATGTCAGCTGAAAGTAGATCTCTCCGTGTTCCTTGTATTTTACATGAGAGACCAAAGTTTACACCATAATCTACTCCACTGTCACAACAGGGACACAAAGAGCCGCTGCCCTGCAATCTCATTAGTTGGTGCTTGGGTAGTTACCTGACGTAGATATCAAGCTGCTTCAGGAGACAATCATATTCCTCGTGGAGCGTTTGCTTCTCCTGCTGCAACAGTGACAGCTGCTCTGAAAGGTTCTGATTGTGCCTTTGACAATGGAGATGCTGAAAAACAGATGCATGTTTTGGAATTTTGCTTTAGAAAATGCAGGGGCTGAAAACTTCATTTCAATCCGTGTACTCCAGGCTCTGGCTTCAACAGCTTCCCTATCTCAAAGCTCCGCTTTTGCTCCAGTGAGGCGCAAACAAAAACCGGACAAAGGAACAATCCCATCTAGTCTATCCTGCTCTTGCCACTCCAATGGAGCTGCCCGCCCATGAACACAGGAAGAGCCTGAATCCTCATAGCGAAGGGAAAGAATGTGGCTCTCCCTTTTGCTCCTGGCAAGGGCACAGAGAGAAGGGACACAACTCCCAGATGTAGTGTGTCCTGTCCAGACGACTGTACCAAAAGCCCCATGCTCTGAAAGGAAAGGGGCTACTTTCTCCTGCTCCATCCTGCCCTCACCGTACCCTCCCATGGAGCACTATGCACAATAAACCTTAGGCCTCGTGTGATACAGTGCGACAGCTGCAGGGTTGCACTGTACATGCTTCCTACAGCAACAGAAGGGGGGTTTCTGTGGATGCAATCACTCCACGAGGCAGTAGCTAGGTTAATGGAAGTACTCTCCAATTCCATGTCTACACGAGGGTTGGGAAGGTGGGGAGATCAGCCTAACTACAGTGCTCAGGGCATGATGTTTTTCATAGTCCTGAGCAATGTAGTTAAGTGCAGCTAATTTTTAAGTGTAGACCAGGGCTTACCAAGGCAGGTGGGAGGGTGTAATGGAAGGAAGCACAAAGAGCTCCCTGTGCTTTCACATCACCCAGGTCCGGAAGAGGTGCTGAACACCACGAATCCCTGGCTGTGTCTAGACTACACCTCTCTGTTGACAGAGAGATGCAGATTAGGCATATCGAAATTGCTAATGAAGCAGGGATTTAAATAGCCCACGCTTCATGAGCATAAACATGGCTGCTGCTTTTTTCCGAAACGGAGCTTTTTCGAAAAAACAAAAAACGGCAGTCTAGACGCGGACCTGTCGAAAAATAAACCCTTTTTTGAAAGATCCTGTATTCCTCAAAAATGAGGTTTAAGGGATCTTTCGAAAAAGGGTTTATTTTTCGACAGATCTGTGTCTAGACTGCCCTTTTTTCCGAAAAAAGCTCCATTTAGAAAAAAAAAAGCAGCGGCCATGTTTATGCTAATGGAGCAAGGGCTATTTAAATCCCTGCTTCAATAGCAATTTCGACGTGTCTAATCTACATCTCTCTGTCGACAGCCCCTGTTGAAACCAGGGGGAGTTGCAGGGGTTCAGAACAGCTTAGGATTTGACCTTGCACTGTCAGTTCCTGGGCAGAGGCCTGCAACCCCCCCACTTCGGCGCTAGCACCTCTGTTCTCAATGTGGCTCTTCTGTGGGTTCCAATGAGCCTGGATAGAGACTTAGCTGGGGAGCAAGACAACAGTCAGGGATTTACAGCGAAGCAGGACAACCTATTCAGAACAAACCAACATTTAGAGTCAACTAGAAACCTCCTGAACCCAGTACTAAAGGGTCCTTAGGTTAGTGCAGGGCTCCTGAACATGCGTCCCATTTGTTTGCGGCCCGCAGTGTGGTTTGGGTTTACACGGGGCTCAACACACAGCCTGCGAGTAGTTAATATAATGGTTTTCTGTAGTTAAATTCCTGGACTGTCATTGCTCATTAACAGTGCTGTCATATGGGTGGAAATTGGGTAAATGTTGCATTTTATTAATATCAGCAGAACTGACTTGAATGGGGCCTGCGTGTTGTGTAGTCTTGTGTGTGGTCTTGCCTTAATCTTTGTATTCATGCCCATCAGTGTGAAAGCAGCTACTTACATATATATTTGCATGTCTATGCAATCACATTTAAGTTGCGGCCCTCGGCATGTGCTGTGAGTATCACTGTGGTCCCTGGGGCTTCCAAAGTTGAGTAGCCCTGGGTTAGTGTGAAAAAGTACCGGAAAGCCCAAGCTATCAGATTTACCTGCCTCTCCTGTGCAAAGCTTCTGGATTTCATCTCTGTTTCTTTCCCCTTTCCCCTGGGCATCTGCAATCCTGTAGGTTTGCTCTCTCTTAGCCCATCATCTCCCTGTGCACCCTGCTGCACCTTCCAGCTGTTAAAAGCCAATGTCTAGTCTTGGGTCCTCCATTCCCAAGGTAAATTCATCCACTTTGGGACAGTTCTAGATAATTCATTCATCCCAATCCGGGCAAGACCAGGTGACACCGACATCCCCATTCCTTACCCGCCGGTGCCAGGGGAGAAATTAACTCCTTCCTGCCCAGTGGGTAGCAATACAAGGTGACGGGGGATATGGAGTCACACATAGCTTTTGTGAAACATCTGCACATTCTGCACAGCTGTGTTATCAGCTGATAGGGAGGTACTCACTCTGAGCGCTATGGTCTGCACTGAAGCCAGTAATTGGAACAGCAAAGTCATTTATGCCCCCAACCTCTCCCCATCCCCGCCAGCCAAGCCCAGAGCCGCAGTGAACAATGTACCTCATCTGATGATGCTTTTTTTTCATCCTCTAATACACGCAGTTGCGCCTCCTGCTGCTGAAACCTGACCTGCAGCTCAGCATGAGTCTTGGCCAGCGAAGTCTCAGTTTCATGGGAGCGTCTGAGCTGCAGCTGCAGCTCCTCCGCATGCTGATCCAGGAGCTTCCTAAAAGCAGGTCACAGCAATGAGGCAACAATGGAAGTGGCTGATAAAGAGTCAAGTTGACAGGGTTTCCGAGTTACTCTGGGCCTGGTGCACTCAGATTTTGTACCAGTGTAAGTAGTTACACCACTATAGTCCCTGGTATGGACCCAGTGATTTTGGTATAAAGACGCCTTATACCAGCAGGCTACGTCTAGACTGGCATGATTTTCTGCAAATGCTTTTAACGGAAAACTTTTTCCGTTAAAAGCATTTGCGGAAAAGAGCGTCTAGGTTGGCACGGATGCTTTTCCGCAAAAGCACTTTTTGCGGAAAAGTGTCCGTGCCAATCTAGATGCGGTTTTGCGCAAGAAAGCCCCGATCGCCATCTGGGCTTTTTTGCTCAAAACAGTTTTTAGCTGTTTACACTGGCCCTCTTGCGCAAAAACATTTCTGGAAAAGGGCTTTTGCCCGAATGGGAACGTCAAAGCATTTGCGCAAGAAGCACTGATTTCGGACAGTAGAACGTCAGGGCTTTTGCGCAAAATCAAGCGGCCAGTGTAGACAGATGGCAAGTTTTTGTGCAAAAGCAGCTGCTTTTGTGGAAAAACTTGCCAGTCTAGACACAGCCGCAGAGTTTATTCTCCTTTCCATTTGGAATACGCTTTACTGGCATAAGCCCCTTTATACTGGTATAACTTTATCCACACTGGGGGAGTTGTATCCTTCAAATAATACTTGCATAGTTAAAGAGGTACGATTTGTCGACAAAACTATACCTGTGTCTACAATACCGCTGCGTTCTGTTGACAATAAGTCGACTGAACGCGGTAGTTTTGTCGACGGCAGTAAAGCTCGTTTTACAAGGAATAACACTTTTTTTGAAGTATCCGAGGGGTAGCCGTGTTAGTCTGAATCTGTAAAAGCGGCGAGGAGTCCTGTGGCACCTTAGAGACTAACTGAAGTGTTGGAGCATAAGCTTTCGTGGGCAAAGACCCACTTCGTCAGATGCATCTAGATCATGGGTTCCCAAACTGGGGGGCATGAAGAAATTCCAGGGGGGGTGCGAGGCGACCCAGCCTCCCCCTCCATCAAGTTTTGCTGCCCTGTTCAGTTCCGGTTTTTTTCTCAACAAGTTTTACTGCTATTTGGGGAGAGGGGGGGCGGGAGGGTTTTTCAAAAATCAAAAAGGGGGGCGTGATGCCAAAAAGTTTGGGAACCGCTGATGTAGACAATGCTACACAAAGCTGGGAGCACTTTCTAAACTAAGGCTTAGGCCAGATAAAATGCTAATGTGTCATTCACATGCACGTGGGATGGGACAAATAAAATCCACAGGATGGTTCAGGTGGAACTCTGTGGCCTTGCGCACACTCCAGATGCTTTGCCAGTAGGACTCTAGTGGCAAAGACCCCCCAGTGTGCATGCTGCTTACACAGAACAGAGGAGCTTTTCTGACAGAGCTAACCCCCTCCCCCCCGCCATGGCATCAGCTGTGTTTGCACCGGGGGATGTGCTGGCATTGCTGTGTTGGCGGAGGGGAGGTCTTTTCACACCCCGACTAACTTAGCTAGGCTGACACAAGTTTGTTGTGCAGGAAGGGCTTGTCAGTCACCCCCTTGGAAGGAACTCTGAATGTGCCCACAGCACAGACTTATCTTTAAAGGCTGTTGGATCATTCGCTAGGGCCTGATGCTCATTCCCACTAGGAGCTGGCGTCCAGACTCCATGACGATGGGCACACTACGGCCAGGGCCCTGTGTACTCTGCAGCAAGCTGGACTTAGCTTTTGTGGGGAGGTCTCTGGATTCTGCAGCCTCTTGGTGGCTTTGGGTGAATTTAGAAAATGGAGGTTTCTGTTGAGTTATGGCTCTGGCAAACCCGCTCTGCCAGAGCCACGTACCTGCCGCCAGGAGCAGGGGGTTTTGTGGCCAGGGCACTCGACTGGGTGTTAGGAGAGCCAGGTTTTAGTCTCTGGGTTCTGGGATACAGCCCAGCTGTCCCACCACCTTGCCGCATGGCCCTTTCTCTTTGCCCTGCCTCCTAAACTTTGTCTGCCATGTTTATTTAGACTGTGCGTTCTGTGGGGCAGCGGCCATCTTGTGCTCTGTATCTGTACAGCATCCAGCCCAGCGGGACTCTGGTTGGGGCCTGGCAGTTCTGCCGTATCCCACAGAGCAACAATACTGCTACAACCCCATTCTTGGGCAGGGAGGCTTTCTGCTGCACAGAGGCTGCCTTTGACAGGAACGCCTTCCAAGCAGAACATCGGCAGGCTGGAGACCTGCTCCCCATCCAGAGTGTTTTGCCGTTTGTGATCCACAGCCCCCGTGCAGTTTGCTTGCAGCATACATCCTGCTACATTCCCACACCCCTAGGACTGCTCAGGACTCCCTTCTGGGGTTTTAAGTTCTCCGGGGGGACCGTGACTAAAGCATTCCCTTGCCACCTCTCAAGGCGTGTCCACAGGGCCCATCTCTACAGCCTGGCCATGGTGCAGAAGCCCTCAGTTCTGCAGGGGAGGGGACCCAGGCCCACACGCACCGTTTCCTGTTCAGGCTGGCAGAGAAGCCAACCTCCTGGGAGCAGCCCCCCTTCGCCTCTGCACTGAGATGTATTCCCAGCTCCTGTCACCTTTTCCGCTGCTCTTCCTGGAGCTGCCGCCGCAGCTGGGCTTCCCTTTCTTGGGCCTCCTTTAGCTCCTCCTCCACTTGCTTCCTGCCGAAAACATGGGTCTCCGTTAGGCGGAGCTGGTGGTGGGACTCCTTCAGTTTTTGCTGTAGCTCCAAAACCTTGGGGGAAATTGGTTGTCAGTTAAACAATAGGCTTTGGCTGCATCCCGTCAATAACTGCTGGCTACTACTGCAGGCTGCCTGGAGCACTGAACCTGTCTCTGGTACAGTGTGCAGCGCCAGCCTCTCCCCGGCCAGCTGTGTGCCCCCCAGTGCCACTTCTGCTGTCTGAAGGAACGGCTGCCCACTGGTGCAGGAAGGGTGCACAGACTTGGCTCTCCAGCCACAGAGTACTCATTCCCCTTGGTTGCCGTCCTTCCTAGCACACTGGCCAGGAGAGCTGCTCCTCTTCAGCTACGCTGCTCTCCCCTGGGCATCTGGCCCCTGCTCCCCACGCCATTCTAATCCCCGGTGCATGGGTAATGGTGAGCGAGGGAGGGGGCCGCAGTGAACACTGGTGGGCACAGGCTGGATGATTGGGGGAGTACATGGTGGGCTGAGCTGAGGTAGAAGGGGAGAGAGAAATTAGAAATGGACAGTGACAGGGCTAGAAGCCAACCTCCTGGGAGGCTGGGGAGTGAGATGAGAACAGAACAGAAAGTGGGACGAGACTGAAAACATGGACAAAGGCAGAGATCCCAGTGAGGAGTAAAGAAGAACGGAGAAAGAGAGAGTAAAGCACCTACAAGAGGAGAAAATAACAACTTGCAAAGGTAAGGACAAAAGCTGGGGCCACACACCTAAGCCCCTCACAGAAAGCCAATAGAAACAGAATGTCCATGGATCTAATGCAGCTGAGGGAGTTGGCTGATGTGGTTGCAGAGCCAGTGGCCATTAGATTTGAAAATTCGTGGCAATCGTGGGAGGTCCCGAACGACTAGAAAAAAAGGTAAAACGTGATATCCATCTTTAAAAAGGGAAGGGACAAGCCAGGGAACTACAGACCGGTCAGCCTCACCTCAGTCCCCGGAAAAATCATGGAGGGGATCCTCAAGGAATCCATTTTGAAGCACTTGGAAGAAAGGAAAGTGATCATGAATAGTTAACATGGATTCACCAAGGGCGAGTCGTGGAATGAGGAGTAACGGCAGTTCGAACTAGGAAGCCTAGTTCGAACTACCTAGTTCGTGCCACGTGTAGCCACGCGGCACGGGGTTCGAACCAGCAGGGATTTAAAAATGGCGGCGCCCAGTTTATGCAAATGAAGTCCGGGAAATTCAAATCCCGGGCTTCATTTGCAAGTGCGGTATGCCTACATTACCCCGCTAGTTCGAACTAGCGGGATAGTGTAGACGTACCCCTAGGGATTACAATGGATGAGAAGTTGGATATGAGTCAGGGTGCCCTTGTAGCCAAGAAGGCTAACGACATATTGGGGTGCATGAGGAGGAGCACTGCCAGCAGATCTCTTGGGGATGTGATTGTTCCCTTTTATTCGGCACTGGTGAGGACACATCTAGAGTACTGCATCCAATTCTAGGGCCCCCATTACAGAAAGAATGTGGACACATTGGAGAGGATCCAGCAGAGGGCAACAAAAATGATTAGGGTCCTGGAGTACATGACCAATGAGGAGAGGCTGAGGGATTTGGGCTTATTTAGTCTTCAGAAGAGAAGAGTGAGGGGGGATTTGATAGCAGCCTTCAACTTCCTGAAGGGAGGTTCCAGAGAGGATGGAGAGAGGCTGTTCTCAGTAGTGACAGATGGCAGAACTAGGAGCAAGTGAGGGTGTTCTAGGTTGGATATTAGGAAAAACTATTTTACCAAGAGGGTGGAGAAGCATGAGCCTAAAAGTCCTCAACGGCAAAACAGGCGGAGGATAGCAAGGGTAATGCTACAATGGCTGTGAAGGTGGATGAAGGCTGCAGCGGACAGGAAACTCCCAATCCTTGTGGATTCCATGCCATTGGACCTGGGCCTTCTATTCATCAAGGATCGTGTGGTGGCTGTAGTGCAACAGTCCCCGCACATTAAAAGAAATCACACAAGCGTCTTCCTATGTGCACTATTCTCCTAAACTTAAGCCCTACGGTGACTGGTGATGGGAGCAGGATTGTGAAATCCTGAAGCTTTTAGTCATGCACCAGCACGTATGTGGTGGATGCGTGTATCAGTCATTGTGTTTTGAGGACCAAGGTGGTAGAACGGTCTGGCAGCTGCATCCACAACTGAGCAGCCCTATTTGGGATCCGCTCTGCTCACCCTGTATGGAGAGGGGGCTTGAAAAGGTGCCCTAAACATAGTCTACCTCAATCCCCCTGGCTGGATAATCGCGTCCAGTGGGTTCGCCTCTATGTGGTCAAAATCAAAGGTTAAATTTTGAAACATGGAATATTTGGACAATCCAGAAAGTGGACGACCTGAAAGACTCACGGCAATTATCGCTCGCGAGCTCCAATAATTTAACATCGACAGAGCTGCCCTGGTAGAAATGTGTTGACCAGAAGAAGGACAGCTAAGACAAGGCGGAGAATGAACTGACAAAGATCCTATCTGAAGTCCCTGCTGGCACATGACCCACCACTTGAAGACTGCCAAAAACCAACAGGCAACTGTCATGAGCGCTTACGTGCCAACTTTAAATAACGATGATGTGAAGGAGACGTTTTACACCCACTTAGACACAGTCTTGAAAGACATCCCCAAAGAAAACAAGATTATTTTTGTGGGAGATTTCAATGCCAGGGTTGGAAGACCACCGTGGGGTGCGGTCGCAAAGGCCTGGCTCCTGCACAGAGGCAGAGGTTCTCAACGATGAGCTCAGAATCGAGCCCATGCAGGGCCATGAAGGCAGCCTGCAGAAATGTCAGCATGGCCGTGTGGGGCCATCGCATGCCCAGAGGCAGCTCCGGCTCTATGGTAAGGAGTGCTGTGGTGTCCACAGGAAGGGCAACAAGAGCATGGAGAGGAAATGCTTTGCTGTCCCTGAGAAGTAAGGGAAGCAGAAGAAGCTGAGAAATGGCTGTCTGAGGGAACCCTTTAAGCACACATCTCAGAGCTAGCCTTAGGCAACGGCTGACTTAATGCCCTGCCTGAACTGGTGCCGGGTGGCCTTAAATGCAAGATGGCGTCCAATCAATGTGGACGCTATCTTCTGAAATAACACATTGCTATTTTGGTGCACTTTTTGCGCGCGGACGCTCTATTTTGAAATAAAATTTTCTGGAAGATCTCTTCTGGAAAAGCTTATTCCAAAAGAAGCGTGCAGTGTAGATGTACCCTTAGTAGTCCGAACTTCTGCAGACTACGACTGAGGACTATAGTTTTGCTACTAATGCAACCTGGATTGTATATTTACCTTTTTCTCTGCATCAGCAGCCCTAGATTTCTCCTGGGCAAGCTTTTCCTGCAGACTGTTCTGCAGCTTACTTATTTGGGAGTGCTTCAGCAGCTCCAGTTCAAGTTCTTTGACCTTCTGCTGACTGTGCTCCCATTGCACTGTGAGAGAGGAGCAGGCGTTGGTTGAGTCACTTAACTTCAGTTGGACTTGTCTAAGTTCGGCTTTGACCTGAGTTTGACAAGGAAAGAAAAGTACAGAATTTAGCACTGACTTCCATGGGCTTCAAGCACAATGGACTAATGGGAAAAAGGGAGGTAGGGATACTAGACAATCCACTATTGCAAAAGATAAACAAATGTCTTGTGCCGAGTCAGGGCCAATGCCAGCTGCTCCCAGGATCATCAGGAGAAATGGGTTTTTGAATGCTTTAAAAGTGTCCTTAGCAAAAATCAAAGAAGTGCTGGATTCAGCAAGGTATTTCAAGGAACGCAACAGCTGTTAGACACGACAGCCCGGTGGAGGTATGCAAATGTGCAAGTCTCGGGCGAAATTTTCAAAAGCATCTTCCCGTACTCATAAGATTCAGCTCTACAGCTAGGCCAGTAACTGATTTTCACATGTTTCCAGGACTCCTGCACTGGTTCCTATGGAGGGAGATCTAAGAGGGTAATTCTCAAAGAAGAAATCCTGAGATTTAGTCCTAGGGCTGACCTTTCCTCCCCCTGGGACCCGGGACTGAAACGCTTTGCCTTAGGTTGCCTCTGACAAGTGCAGTAGCTACAGAACTTCCTGCCAAGGGAACTGCGGGCGGAATCAGTGAGTGTTGGTGAAGCCCTTGTAAGATGGCAAGCATTCTATACAGGATAAATACTGCAGCTCCTATAGAGCTAGATGAGTAGCACCACATTTATCGTTCTGCTGCTCAGGGGTAATTACCATACACCCACCTGTCTTCCTTATTTGACTTTTCCTCAGATGACACAGGCTGGACATGAACTGGGATGCTGCAGACTTTGGGCTAAATTCTGTCTTTCATGTTAAGGCAGCTCGATGCCTTTCGGGGCTTTGGGAAAGAGGCCCTAATGATTCATTCCTGTTTGAAGTTACTGCCAGGGCAAAATAAAGGGGCCTTTGCATCCATGAGCATCTGAACCACAAGGAACTGCATTTTAGTTTTGGTCTCTGAAAGATCTGGGAAAAACTCCCACACTAATGTTCCCACTAATTGTTCCCACCTGTGAGCAAATGGGTTTTTTATGTGCACCATGCAGAGGGGATGTGTGACACACACCTTCGTACTGGTGCACATAACAAAATTCATGTGGTGGGAGTGGGGCCAAGGGGTTACATAGGAACGGCCATACTGGAGCAGACCAACGGTCCATCTAATCCAGTATCTGGTCTGCAAACAGTGGCCAATACCAGATGCCCGAGAGGAAGGGAACACAACAGGGAATCCTCACATGATCCCTCCCGTGTCACCCATTTCCAGACAAACAGAGGCTAGGACCCCATTCCTACCCATCCTGGCTAATAGATTCATGGACGTTAGGTCCATCAATAGTTATCTAGCTTTTTTTTGAACCCTGGTAAAGTCCTAGCCTTCACCACATCCTCTGGCAAGGAGTTGCACAGGTTGACTGTGTGCTGAATGAAGAAAAACTTCGTTCTGTTTGTTTTAAACCTGCTGCATATTCATTTTATATGGTCACCCCTAGTTCTTAGATTGTGGGAACAAGTAAATAACTTTTCTTTATTCACTTTTTCCACACCATTCATGATTTTATAGGCCTCTATCATATCCCCCCTTAGGCTACGTCTAAACTACAAAGTTAAGTTGGAAAAAGATACACAAATTGTGAAACGCAATTTGTGTATCTTTTTCTGCTTTTCTATCGAAAGAGGCTTTTCTGAAATGTGGCATGTTTACCTGGTGCCAAATTTAGGAAAAACCTGCTCTTTCGACACATCCCTTCTTCCTTGTAGAATGAGGTTTACAGGCATGGCGAAACAGCATGTCTACTTTTCTGAAAATTGTTGGAAAAGCGGACGTGTTCCTTGGACACGGCATTGCTTTTCTGGGATACCTCCAGTATCCCAAATAGCGCTGCAGTCTAGATGTAGCCTTAGTATCCTCTTTTCTACGGTAAAAAGTCCAAGTCTTTTTAATTTCACTTCATATGAGACCCGTTCCAAACCCCTCATCATTTTTGTTGCCCTTTTCTGAACCTTTTCCATTGCCAATATATCTTTTTACGCAGTATTCAAGATGTGGGCATACCATGGGTTTACACAGAGGCAATAAGCTATTCTCTGTCTTATTCTCTATCCCTTTTTAATGATTCTTAACATTCTAGTTGCTTTCTTGACTGCTGCTGCGCACGGAGTGGATGTTTTCAGAGAATGATCCACAATGACTCCAAGATCTGAATGTGAGAGGGGGGGATTGGGGCTGGAATAGAGATTTAGGGAGCGGGAGTGTGAGGGACTACAGCTAGGATTGCAGGATCTCGGGTGGGCCTGGGGTTGAGGGCTCAGGGCTGAAACAGAGGATTAGAACATAGTTGTGGAGAGATGTGGGACTACGTTCCCTCTAACTGTTGTGGAAATGCCCTAGGATCCAGGAGTGCTACAGCACACAAGGTGCATGGACCCTGGTGGCTCTTTTAATACTATGGTGCACACTGCTCACATACCTTGGTGCTTTCTTGCTGGAGCAAGATATTGTGCTTCTTTAAGTCCAGGTTTTTCTCCCTTTCATATCTCAGTTCCTTCTCAGCTGAGCTGCACAAATTCTGAACTCTGTGGAAATCCTGTCGCAATTGTTGCATTTCCTCCTGATGCTGCTGCAGGAGTCTCTCTCCAGACAGATACTGCATTAATAAGCAATCAGAGGAGGGGAAAAAATTAACATGAAAGAAAAAATTCTTGTTTGAAAAAACCTTGATTAAAAGGGGAAGTGAAGGCAGCAATACAGATTTTTTAAAACTAGTACATACCACGTGTAAAAATAAGGAAGCTGATAGCAATGACTACAAATGAAAAGTTAGGGAAACAAAATGTATTAATGAAAATTGTGTAGCCAGTTGGATTCAGGAAAATAAGAAAGGGTTGTTTAAATACTTCAGGAATAAACAAAATTATTGAAGAGATTTAGGTACAGTACTAGACAAAGATGGTACAATTATCAAATGCCAAAGTGTTCAATAAATATCTCAGTTCATAGATTCCAAAGCCAGAAAGGACAACTGTGATAATTAATCTAGTCCAGTGGTCTCCAACCTTTTTACACCCAAGATCACTTTTTAAGTTTCAGAACGAAGATCTACCGCTCCACCCCTTCCTTGAAGCCCCGCCCTCTCTATTCTCCTGTCCATCACTTGCTATCCCCAGCCCTTATACACTCTGTTAAACAGTTTATTTTTAAATTATGCAATATATAAAATTAAAATCACATGTTTATAGTTATGAAATAAATGGTCTGTTTTTAATTCATGCTATTAAATGTCAAATGAAGCATTTACAATTATACATTTTGTTCTCTGCTATTTTGTAAATCTAAAATCAAGTATTGATAATTATATATTTTTTCTTCCAATAACAAAGTCTCAATGTGACACCTGTGACTGAACAGTATCTGCCAGTGTCTTGAAGTCTGGGTTGTAGTCTGAGATTGCTAGTCGTATACAGTCCATCAGACGGGCACCTGTGATCCTGCACTTAGCCTGGGAAGCTTGCTCCAGCACAGCTGGAGCTAGACGCAGCCTCCCTGGGCTGAGCACAGAGCAGCCGGGCTGGAGGGAAGAGAAGTGGCTGCCCAGCCAGCTGGCCGTGGTGCTCAGCCAGGGTGCACCAAGCTCCACATGGGCAGGCGCAGAGGGGAAGCTGCCAATCAGCTGGAGCGCAGGGCAGCCTCTTTCAGCTGAAAGCCACAGTCAGCTTGCTGGGGTGTTTCAGCCCTCCCGACCTCCCAGCTCCCACCATTCCTCGCAGCTACTCACCTGTGTTGTTGCTCGGTGAGTAGCTGCTCCTCAAATGAGGAAATCTAATGTAAATGCACTGTGTAGGCGCGCAGTTCAGAGAGGGCTCAAGAGCTACTCTTAGAGCCCCTGAGGTCTACCGGTAGATCGCGATCTACTGGTTGGTGACCACGGATCTAGTCTGACTTCCTGTTCTGTATTCAGAAAGGAGGATGTATTCCCATCTTACAGTGATAATGCAATACTTGCTAGTCCATCAGTAACAGAAGATGTTAAATATTTGTAGATCTGCAGGACTGGCTATTAAGGAATTCAGCAGGAATCCCTCTGAACCATTAATGATTAACAAATCTTTGAGCACAGGGTAGTTCAAGAGTCTAAAAAAAAGCTAATATTGAAAAAGGATAAGTGGGATGACCTGGAAAACTAAAGGCCTGTTAGCCTGACAGCACTTCTGGGCAAAATCCAGGAAAGGCTGATATGGGATGCAATCAGAAAAGAATTCAAAGATGGTAGCATAGTTAATGCCAATCAACATGGTCTCATGGAAAATAAGTTGTTAAAAGTGATACCACAAGTCAGAATGATATTGTTAAATGGCGATATAATAAACTTAGACTTCTGCAAGGCACCTGATTAAGTCCAGCATAGTGTATGCAAGTCAAAGGCAGCCCATATTAAATGGATCAAAAGTTGGTTAATTGACAGATTATAAAAAGTTATTAATTGGGGAATAGTCATCTAATGATTTGGCTCTAGTGGGGCTTTATAGGGATCTGTTCTCAGTACAGGCAGTCCCCGAGTTACGCGGATCCGACTTATGTCAGGTCCGCACTTACGAACGGGCGGCGGGACCACCCAGACATGCAGTGGTCCCGCCACCGCGTCCTCCGGGGCGAGAAAAGCTGCTCGGGGTGTCTCTGGTCTGCTGGGGGGGTCCCCAGCAGACCAGGGACACCCCGAGCAGACCAGGGACACCTGGAGCAAAGTCTTGGAGGCGCGGGACCCCGCTGCCTCTGCGGCTTTGCTCGGGGTGTCCCTGGTCTGCTGGGGACCGCTCCCCCCAGACCAGAGACACCCCGAGCAGACCAGGGACACCCCGAGCAGACCAGGGACACCCCGAGCAAAGCCTTGGAGGCGCGGGACCCCGCCGCCTCTGCGGCTTTGCTCCGGGTCTCCCTGGTCTGCTGGGGGAGGGGAGGGGCGCAGCTAGTGCGCCCCCCCCTCCCCAGCAGACCAGGCTTTTGTTGTGGACGCCTGGGGTAGAGCAGCTGGGGTGCTGCCGGGTTGGTCCTGGGGGGACCTACCCGGCAGCGCCCCAGCTGTTCTGTCCCAGGCTCCAGATTCAGCCGCTGTTGAAACTGATCAGTGGCTGATTCCAGGAAGCTGGGGGCAGAGCAACTCTGCCTCGGGCTTCCTGTAGTCAGCCCCTGGTCAGTTTCAGCAGCAGCGGCTGAATCTGGAGCCAGTTCCGAGTTACGTACAAATTCAAGTTAAGAACAAACCTATAGTCCCTATCTTGTACGTAACCCGGGGACTGCCTGTACAGTGCTATTCAGTATCTTTATCGAGGATTTTGAAGAAGATACAATTTCAGTGCTGACAAACTTTGCAGATGGGGACAGATCAATTATACTGACAGACCTGGACTGCTTGGTGAAATAGACTCATCTGAACAACATGCATTTGAATACAGTCTAATGCAACATTAAAGAACAAGGAATCTAGCTCACACTTTAAATAAGACGGTAGCCTGGAAAGCAGTGACTCTGACGCCATAGCAAAACCCAACTGAACTTGAGCTTCCACTGTGTGATGCTGTAGCTGAAGGGGTGAACACAGTCCTCTGATGCATACGGAGGGGAATATCAAGTAGGAGAGGGGCATTAATTCTGTGTAATGTATTAGTGAGGCTATCACTGTACACTGTGTCCCATTCTGGGTCCCCACTTTCAAAAGTCTTCTCTGAAGTCTTTTCAAAGGTACAGACCAGCTACAAGAATAATGTGAGGTCTGAAAAACCCACTTTAATGGTGATAAACTAAAGAAGATTGATTTTGTAGTTGTGAATTTATCCAAGAGAGGGTTAAGCAAGGACTTGATCACTATCTACAAGCACCTACAAGAGGAAGAGATTTCTAATAGTAAATGGCTCTTTAATCTACCATAAAAATGCTAACTGGTTGGAAGCTGGAAAGAGACACATTTAGACTAAAGAAAGGACACAGACTTTCAATAATAAGGCTTAGCCACCATTGGAACAAAGTACGTAGGGATGCAGTAGCTTCTCCATTAGCTGAAGTGATTAAAGCATGATGGTTTTCTTTCTACATAAGCTCTAACTCAAGCTGGTATTATGGCTTGGTGTAGAACAGGGGTTTCCAACCTTTTTACACCCAAGATCACTTCTTAAATGTCAGGGCAAGCCAGGATCTACCCCATCCCTTCCCTGAGACCCTGCCCTTTTCTTAGGGCCCCGCCTTCTCCAAACCCTTCTGCAGATTACCCATTGCTAATGGAAACTCGCCATTAATTACACAATTACACCTGAGCCAACCCTCACTCATGTGGTCCCCAACTGAGACACTCCAGCCCCCACAGGGTGAGGGGAAGGGGCAGGGAGGACTGAGATTCAGGGTTTACTCTTCTGGGGTTCCAGAGTTAGAGGATTTTGTGGACCCCGTTAGGCTCTGGGGTGGGAACAAAAAGGAGGGGCTCAATGTGCGGGACAGGGCTGCCAGCGAGTGGGATAGGGATGCAGGATCTGGGTGGGAGGTGGGGTGCAGGGTCTGGAAGGGAGTTTAGCAGCAGGAGATGGTGTGGGTATGTCATGAACAGGGGGAGTGCTGACCAGCACCCGGTGACTAAGGGGTTAACTCAGGTACCTAGCAAACGTGTCGGCCAGTAGGGCTGGGGCACTCAGCCAATAAAAATGCAGATAGGAATTTCAAACTGGGAAAGAGGGTTTTTCTCTCTGTCCTTTGAGATCAGAGCAGTTTCTCCCAGGTATTGAGGGAGATGGGAGATGCTTTCTCTCTCCCCAAGAACAGATTTCTTGAATTGCACAAGTAGGAAAAAGTTTAGATAGTCCATCAGGGTTTATTGTTTTCCTTGTTTGGGGGTTTGGAAATCATGTCTGAGCTGGCTAATGGTTTTTTCTCTTTTGTAATTAAGAGGACTTTCCCTGAGTCTGTCACTTCATGGCTATTTAAAACCTCGTCAATTTACCATGCTTGCAACTGTAGTTTTGATAATAAAAGAGTTTTCCTTTTGATTAACCAGTATTGGTTGATCGTTGTGTCCTTAGGGTTACATGCCTAGTTACCTGGGGAAGAGTCCTTTGTTCTCTCTGGATTCCCTCTGTTTGTTTTCCCAACTCCAAGCAAAATGGAGGTGTGTGTGTGTGTGTGTGTGTGTGTGTGTGTGCGCGCGCGTGCGCGCAGAGGGGGCTATGCTTTAGGGAGGAGATTCCCAAGTGAGCTTTTCCCTAGAAGAGGGTTTATTTTAAGTATGCTTGGGTTGCGGCAGTGAATTTTTATTTATCTTTTTTTCTTGGATCTCAGGGAGACTGAGACTTGTCTTCTAAGTGCCAGAGTCAGGTTTTACAGAGTTTATTCTGCTAGCCGCCCCCCCCCCCATATCCGCACGCAGAGTGTCAGGTTGGGAGACTGAGCCGTGACAGGGTACGAGAGGGAGTTTGAGTGCAGGAGGGGGTTGGGGCAGTAATGCAGAAAAGGTGAGAGGCGAGAATGCAGCCAAACAGCTAGTTGGGGAGGGAGGCAAAGAAATGGGGAGTAAAGGAAAGTGCAGCTTCTGCAAAGTAAAACTGTATCCCCCTCTCACATCTTCCCTCTGCTCCAGCCTCACTCCCCTCAGCCCCATGTCTCCCCCCAATCTGATCCTCTGCATTGCCCCATGACCCTAAGTGCAACCCCTGCCCCCTCATCCTCCTTCACCCCTCCCCACCCCCACATCCCCGTGCCCCCAGCACACTCACCAGCAGGACAGCAGCGCTGGGGTGAGGAGAGGGAGAGGGCAGAATCTCTTCCCTGCCTGGCCCAGCCCTTTGCCTGCAGGCAGTGGCTCCTGGGCCAGACAGAGAACCAGGGCCAGCTTCAGTGAGGCCAGGCACAGCGGGGCGCTGGGGAAGATGGCTCTCCGACCCTGCACACAGGCCGCGGGGAACAGCATGGCATAGCCCTGCCCCAGTGTACCACATGTGCCAGCTGTCCAGCCCCTCCCAGAGCAGGAGGCAAGAGTGGGGATGCATGTGTGTGTTTGCATGATCACCTCTTCACCTCCCTCCCCCCAGCCGGCAAGTTAATAAAGAGGGGCAGCCGCCCGGGCAGCTGCCCCTCTTTGATCCAGCCCAGCTGCAGCACAGCACAGCCTTGTGGGCCGCAGCCTTCCGAGGCTGGACCGTGCTCCAGCTGGGCTGGATCAAAGAGGGGCAGCCACTCAGCCAGCTGTTCATCGCGATCGAACCCTAGGGGCGCCGCGATCGACCAGTCAATCGCTCTCAATCGGGTGGTGACCAATGGTGTAGAAATTAGTATCTATGGCCTGCTTTAAGTGGGAGGCCAGATCACATGAGCATAATGGCTCTGTCTAGCCTTAAAATCTATTAGTCTACACTGCTTCATATAGGAAGATGGGAAAGTGAAACTGATTAGTTTACCTGGGTAAAATGTCTCTCTATCTATATAAAACCAAGTGATTAATCAGTTCTCCTCCACACGCAGTGATGTTGCAGTGGCTTGTTGGCGGATAAAAACTGTTCAAGCCCACTTTTTAATCCAACTTGTATCCCTACACTGGTTAAGCCCCTCAAAATGGAGGACTGGCACTTACTGTAAGAGGCTTCCATACCTGCTTAGTGGTCATGTTTAATGCTGTGTTACGTTCAGAGCTCGGGGGTTGGAGAGGCTGGTTCTCTTGACTCATCTCTGATTTAATGGTTACAGCCTCTTTTATCTTGCTGTGAAATTGCTCCCTTGTAGCCAGGATGTCTTGTCTTAGCTGGGCGTTTTCTTCAATCAACAGTTGTTTTTCTTCATTGCTCCCCTTCACCTGCTTTTCTAACTCCTCCGTTTTCTTGTTGCTCTCTAATAATTCGGTACTTGAGATAAAGACAGTGAAATCAGGAGAAAGAAGGGAGAGGGCAGAATCCCTCATGATGGATTACTCATGATGCATGAAATTCCCTCCTCTACAGCAGGGGTGGCCAACCCGTTAGAGACAAAGAGCCAAAATAGTGGTGGATAGAGCACGAAGAACCACATATTATATATTTACTTGTATGTATCTATATATAGAAAGATAGCTAGATATAGTACACAAAATGTAGTGATAACATTTCAGGATATTTTGGACAAAAAGCAATAAAAAAGTCTCTAGTGACATAAAAAATTCACGGCCAGTCCACAGATCTTCAGAGAACTTGACAAGAAACAAACATCAATTAAAAAAAACCCTTTAAAATACAGTAATATTCTCACACTAAAAAAAAAGAAGCCATGAATTTAACCTCAAAAAAGGAAGTATAAGGATCTTGCGCTAAAGGTTTTTTTTTTTGCGCAAAACGGACCTGTCTGCACTGCTTGTTTTTGTGCAAAAACCTCTTGCGCGAAAAGCATCGGTAGAGATATGCAAATGACAGCACGACAAATGCTAATGAGCGCTTCATTAGCATACTCTCTGCCAACAAATACCTGCAGCGTAGACGTAGCCTTATTTCTGGCTCAGAGGGTCCACATGCAGCACTTGTACCTATTACCAAAGGTGTGAGTTACAGCCAATTTTGAAGCAAACTTGCCTGAGCTGAGAAGGGAACTAAAATCAAAGTGTTCTGAAAAGGCCAGAGCAATATTTCATTTACACAGGTATGAATCTGGAGTAACTACGCTGAAATCAGTTACTCCAAATTTACACAAGCATGACAGAGAAGCACTGCAGGCTTTTCTGAGCTCGAGTCAAGACAACTGGAATAGGAGAAAGAAAGGATCTGACCACTTCTCATTCATTCACATTACAAGAACATTTCTAGCTTAGTCACTGAAGAAGATAAAATGCCGAAAACACAGTGGGTGCTCTTAAGGTTTACCATAATTGCTCTCTCTCCCCGCCCAGGCTTTGAATCTGTTCTTCCAATATTTTTGCTTTAGTCATAAGCTCTCTATATGTCCTTTCACTTGTAGTAAAGACGTCATCTGTGCTCTGTTGCACTACAAGCTGGCTTAACTGTTCACATTCTTTTGAGAGCTCTGAGACCTGTAAAGCCAGAATTGAAAGTGTCATGACTCAGACTACTGATTTTCAGTAGTGTCATGCAAATCTTTTATGGACTATAACACCATCTAGTGACTCCAGCTAAAGAAAGCTTGTAAATCTGCAATATAAACCTTAACGTCCCATATTTCTTTACTATTTGCAATACAGTGCATGGGAAATCAGTGAGTCAGTTTGTACATATACAAGGAAAAGCTCTGCCATAAAAATCACATTTGTCTATTTAGGTTTGTCTCCCTATTGCTCATCTACAGCTCTAGCTATATTACAAATTTAAAATACAAACTACCCAGTCAAGTCATAAAATGTCTGCTGAGCCACACACTAAGGGTATGTCTACACTTGCCCCCTAGTTCGAACTAGGGAGGCAAATGAAGCATACTGAAGTTGCTAATGAAGCGTGGGATTTAAATATCCCACGCTTGATTAACATATTCGCAGCTGGTAGCCATTTTAAAATGCCGGTCGCCCGAATTAACTCGCCACGTGTAGATGCGGTAGTCCAATCCAAAACCCTTCCCTCGAATTAACTGTTACTCCTTGAAGTAACAGTTAATTCGAGGAAAGGGTTTTGGATCGGACTACCACATCTACACACGGCGAGTTAATTCGGGCGACTGGCCGCGAATATGCTAATGAAGCGTGGGATATTTAAATCCCGTGCTTCATTAGTAACTTCGGTATGCTTCATTTGCCTCTCTAGTTCGAACTGGGGGCAAGTGTAGACATACCCTAACAGAATGCAACACACAACAGCATCATACTGTTGTCTTCCTAGACAATCCCCTGAGTGTGACTGTCACATCTTCCCCAACTACCAGTCACCCCAAATGCACAGGGAAAAGAGATAGACATCCCAGCATTCCTAGAGCATTCACAAATCCAGGCTATGTACACACTGGTGCACCACAGCAGACATCTTATAGCCATGGTGCTTGCTAGAAGATGTAGTCCAGCCAGGGAACCCAGTCCACCGAGAAGAACGTGGGACTGAGGCATGCAAACTACAACTCCCACAAAGCACTGCAGCAGCACAAGAGAACACAGGTCAGTATTGAACCAATTTGAAACAAAACATTTTGATTCAGTTTGGCAAATTGAAACGTTTCAAATTTGGGTCAATTGGTCCTGTTGCAAAATGTTTAGCTTAAATTTCCCCGTGGAAAGTCAATGAATGATGGTAACATTGAAATTTAGTTCATTAGGAAGGTCTCACCGAGACAGGAACTTTAGAGTTCTACTGTGAATTAATGAAATTACACTGGGCAATGACAAACCCAGCACTTGAAACCATGGAAGAAGGTGCAAAGCTAGTACTGGGGAAGGAGTTGCAGTTGAAGGACTCAGCTAGAGAACATAAAGAGTGCTTAAGGACACAGGAACTGCCAGTCTGGATTAAGCCCATGGTCTATCTAGCCCAGTATCCTGTCTTTCACAGGGCCTGGCTCAGTTGCTTCATAGGAAAGTGTAAAACACCTAGTTAAAGACCGGTGTAAACCCTGAAGCATGAAATGTAATTTCACTTCCCAAATGTGCTGGCATTAGTTCCAGGAACAGAATATCCGTATTATCTATCATGCCAAAGTGCCTCCTCCGCTCTGGGGAGTCCTGCACTGTCAGGGGGATTGCCTGCCTCAGAGGCTCACAGCAGCCTGCAGTTTAGACACTTTCTCTAAAGCAACAGTTTCCTGCGTGAGCCACTCTCATCATGGGCCAGCATGAGAGAGAGGGGAGACCAAGTTCTATGCAGTCTCTGTTGCCTCCTCCAAGTGGTACAGGGCAGGACAGACCCCTTTGCCACTGCTGGTCCTTTTCTGGTACTCAAATGGGGAACTGGCATGTGTGTGGTGAGAAGGAGAGAACCTGGGCCTATCCTCTACATTGGGTTCCAGCCCAGGGACCTTGCAATAGCAGCTGCCTGTAATGTCTCTGATATCAGCTGCATGACAGCCGCGAATTCCTGGGCCGCTTCCCCACAGCTTTTCCCAGCACCTTCCCTGCCACAGGCTGTGCCTTCTGGTGCCTGTTTGTGTTTGCTCCTCAAGGCCCCTCCACAGCGCCTTCTCTCCTCAGCTCCTTGCTTGCACTGAGCTAACACAAGGGGAGCTTTTTTAAACCCGTCTCAACTGATTCTTAATTGGCCTCCAGGTGTTCTGATAGGGATGTAATAGTCGATTAACCAATAAGCAAAAGCTGATAGGTTAATGCTATAGACTACACGCATCCCCCCTGCCAGTACATTTTGTAGCAGGCTGGCCAGGTCTGGGACCTACCTCGCTGCGGCTCTGCATTTAAAGTGTATTAGGAGCCAGGTGGGCAGGCAGCCCGGCTCAGTTCCAGTTTGTGCTGGGTCCAGGAGCTCAGACCCGCCCCCCCCCCCCCCCCAGACAGGGGCTGTGGCCACCCCGCCCTTCTGCCTCTTTATCAGAGGCAGCAGCACAAGGCAACAAGCAGTCAGTCCACAAGAGGAGCTGGTTTTGAAACTGGCTCCCCTCTCAGACCAGCTCCCTCCTGACACCCCTGCGCTGCTGCCGGCCCCGACCCCACAGACTATAGAATAGTTGACTAACTGATAATTCATGAAGTTACTCAACAATTCAATTAACCGATATTTAACATCCCTAGTTCTGATTAGTCTGACACACTTGTCTCTGGAAACCTCCTAAATTGCTCCAGGTGTTTTAATTGGCTTGATTACCCTGACTGATTCTAGCAGGTTCCTGCTGGCTCTAGATTAGCCTTTGTTAGTTTACCATGGGAATAGAGACCTATTTAATCTAGGGCTAATATATTTACCTTCTAACATTCTCCTGTAGCCCTCTGGCTTTACCCTGTTCCCTGTGTAATGTTCTGTCCCTTTTTGAGAAGTGAAAATTGTCAGATTTTGTGTCAGACAATGGAACACTGAAAGACTGCTTATCTCACTAAATCCTCACCTTTGTTTCCAATAAAGTATTTTCGTGCTGTAGTTTCTCATGGGTTACATTAAGGAAATCTCTTTCTTCTGCCACACCTCGGAGATCCTGGAGCTCATTATAAAGACTCATGAGCTCTGACTTTGAATTATGTAACTCCTAGTTAAAAAGAAAAAGAAGTTAATCAAAGAAATATATCCCTAATTACAAGCACAGATCTAATTAGAGTGATTTCTCTGTTTATATATTTAATAATCTCGAGTGTTTAAGGAAAAATAAAGGTCCAAAGATAGTGAACAGGACTTTGTATGTTGTTCGTTATCAACCCAAATATCATTTACTTACTTTATTAACATAGAAGCATCACCTAGGGAAGAGTTTCTAGCAGAGTCCATGGAAACATAGAATGAGACCTTAGGAGGTCATCTCAAAGCAGGACCAACCCCAATTAAATCATTCCATCCAGGGCTCCACCGATCCTGACCTTAAAAACCTCAAAGGATGGAGATTCTGCCTCCTCATTAGGGAACCTATTCCAGTACTTCACCACCGTCCTAGTGAAAGTTTTTCCTAATATCCAACCTAGACCTCTCTCACTGTAACTTGGGACCATTGCTCCTAGTTCTGCCATCTGGCACACTGAGAACAGCCTCTCTCCCTTCAGTTACTGGAAGGCTGCTATCAAATCCTCCCTTTGTCTTCTCCTCTGCAGCCTAAACAAAGCCCAGTTCCTTCACTCCTGCTCATAAGTCATGTGCTCCAGCACTTCATTGGACTTTCTCCAATTGTCTACATCCCTTCTGTAGTGGGGGACCCAAAACTGGACACAATACTCCAGATGTGGCCTCACCAGTGCTGAATAAAGGGGAATAATCATTTCCCTTGATCTGCTGGCAATGCTCCTACTAATGCATCCCAATATGCCATTAGCTTTCCTGGCAACAAGGGTACACTGTTGACTCGTATCCAACCCAGTTGGGGTTGGTCCTACTGTAATTACTAGGTCTTTTTCTGCAGAACTGCCACTTAACCAGTCAGTCCCCAGCCTGTAACATGGGATTTTTCCCATGGGATTTTTCCATCCTAAGTGTAGAACTCTAATTTGATCTTGTTGAACCCCATCAGATTTCTTTTGGCTCAGTCCTCCAATTTGTCTAGGTCTTGTCCCAATCCCTACCCACCAGTGTATCTACCTCTCCCCCACACTTAGTGTCATCTGCAAACTTGCTGAGGGTGCAATCCATCCCCTCATCCAGATCAATACTGAAGATGTTGAATGAAACCGGACCCAAGACTGATCCCTGGTGTACTCCTCTTGATAACAGCTGCCAACTAGACACTGAGCCATTGATCACTGCCTATTGCAACTGATGATCTACCCAGCTCTCTTTCATCCATACTTCTTTAACTTGCTGGCAAGAATTCTGTGGGACACCATATCAAAAGCTTTGCTAAAGCCAAGGTATATCACATCCACCACCTAGTTATCTCATCACAGAAAGCGATTATGTTGGTCAGGCATGACTTGCCCGTGGTGAATCCATGTTGACTATTCCCTGTCATTTTCCTCTCCACCAAGTGTTTCCAAATGGATTCCTTGAGGACCTGCTCCATGATTTTTCCAGGGACTGAGGTAAGGCTGACCAGTCTGTATTTCCCTGGATCGTCCTTCTTTGCTTTTGTAAAGATGGACATTACATTTGCCTGTTTCTAGTCATCTGGGACCTCCCCCAAGAGCTTTCACCAAGAGTTTTCAAGGATAATGGCCAATGGCTCTGCAATCACATCAGACAACTTTCTAATTTGGCTGCAGGAACCTCCAGGAAATAAAGCCCAATTCCAGGAGACTGCCAGCCAGTGTTCTGCACATGGATGAAAAAAATGAGAGGGAATTAATTTTGTTCATGCCCCAATATCAAGGTAAGGTGCAGATGTGAAAACGAAATGAAAGACCAGTAGAAATGAAAAACCGAGATATAATACATATTTTTAAAAATTACCATGGGGATAATTCCTCTGGTCACAAGAGATTAGGTATCTTTGAACTCACTATTCAAAGAATTAAATTTAAGAATAAAATAAAAATAAAAATTATGAAATGCGCAGACGAGTCCAAGAGAAGAGCTTCACAACACAATACACATCTGGCCATTCAATACCTTTTTTTCAGCTTTCAGAGCTTTCTGTGTCTTTTCAAGGTCAGACGCAAGTTGTTTTCTCCAGTCTCTCTCCTCTGATAATTTACTTTCAAGAACTTCAACCTTCTCTTGGTGGCTTTTCAGCATCTGCAATTGTTCAGCAACAGCATCTTTTATGAGTCATATCCACAGTCTTGCTAGGGACATGCACTGGAATGACAAGGAATGGGATTCTCCATGCTGGTGGCAGGATTTGGATTCCCAATTGCCACAGCAACCCAGACATCCAAATTCCCTCGGCAGGTTTGGAAATCCCTACCGAGAGCCCTATCTCACCTTGTTCAATACTAGCTCAGCATGTCAGAATGAGAGCAGGCAATATACAGACCAGGCTGAAAATATTAGAAGTGCAAGGAGTTTTAACACAATAACGAAGGAGGTGACTTGGTGAGAGATGTCAGAAGAGAATTATCCCTCTTCCCATGCCCATGAACCAACGTACTGCTGCAATAAAAAATGGTTACTCAATTTTCCTAACTGTTGTTCTTCAAGATGCGTTGTTCACGTCCATTCCACGTAGGGGTTTGTGTGCAACGTGCACGTGTTGTTGGAAGTTTTTCCCTTAGCAGTACCCGTTGGGCAGCCGAGGAGCCCCCTGGTGTGGCGCCGGTATATCAGTGCATATGGACCCCTGCTGGACCTTCTTGGTTCCTTCTTACTGGACTATTCCAATGAAGGGGAGGTGGGCGGGATTTGGAATGGACATGAGCAACACATCTCGAAGAACAACAGTTACAAAAGGTGAGTAACCATTTCTTCTTCTTCGAGTGATTGCGCATGTCTGTTCCATGGAAGAGACTCCAAAGCAGAAACTCAGGAGGGTTTAGCCTAGAGGTTTTTAAGTCTTGGCTTGACAAAGCCCTGGCTGGGTTGATTTCGTTGGGATTGGTCCTGCCTTGGGCAGGGGGCTGGACTTGATGACTCCTGAGGTCTCTTCCAGCTCTATGGTTCTATGATTATGGAAGCGAGACAATTGCATGGAATAGCAAATACTCCCCTACTCAAATGTTTAACCAGAACTGTTTGTTCCTCAGCAAAGTTCTCTTACCGCTTGGAAATCTTGGACTTTTTTAGTCGTTTCTTGATCTTTCATGCTGGCTTCAGTTGTATTCATCTGGGCTTTGAGTAGCTCCGTCTCCACGCTTGTGATCTTGACACAAATAAATACCCAGTTTAAAATCACATGCTCCTCATTTGAATCATGAAACCATGCATCACAGACACATCAGCTTTAAAATCAGAGAGGCTGAGGGGAAATACGGGGAGCTGCATAGACCACGCAAGCTCCAGCACTGTCTATGGATGTTGGTCAAAAGGGTGAATTGGCTGATCAGGACCAAACCATATAAGGAAGAACTCTGCCGCACAACAAGGGTCTCCGGAACAACCTGGGAAAGATCCAGACACCTTTTTAACATTAAATCCCCCCTAGAGACTGTACTTTGTGAGCCTTCATCCTGCCAGTCCCTGAACAGGAGCAACTGAGGCGCCCATGAGACCCCATCATGGTGGTACAGTGGCCTTCCTAACTTATACCATACAGAAAAGTTGTTCACCCCCCAAATTTGGTCCCTCTCCTGCCCCAACGAAGCTCAAGCACACAGCTGGCATTCAGACTGATGCTGGCCCAGATTCACGTTTAGCCTAGGGATGTTAAGGACTAGTCGACTAGTTCTTCCCTCCCCCCCCATTGCTGCTGCTATCAGATAGAGGCATCAGGGCTGTGTCCGGACTCAGGGGTTTTTTCGAAAAAAGTAGCCTTTTTTCGAAAAAACTTCACCTGCGTCTAGACTGCAGCCGCGTTCTTTCGAAATTAAATCAAAAGAACGCGGCTTTTCTTTCGACGGCGGTAAACCTCATTCACGAGGAAGAACGCCTTTTTTTGAAAGTGCTCTTTCGAAAAAAGGCGTTCTTGAATGCCAACAGGGCTTTTTAGAAAGAGAGCATCCAGATTCACTCGCTGCTTTCTTTCGAAAAAGCGGCTTGCTTTTTCGAAAGTACTGCTTGCAGTCTAGACGCTCTTTTTCGAAAGAGGCTTGCAGTCTAGACATAGCCCAAGAGAGGGGAAAGGGGGTTACTTCAAAGCGGCAGCGCCACACGGAAGTCCCCAGCTGATCCCAGGTTCCAAGCTGCCTTGAAATGTCACATAAGAACGGCCGTACTGGGTCAGACCAAAGGTCCTTCTAGCCCAGTATCCTGTCTGCCGACAGTGGCCAGCACCAGGTGCCCCAGAGGGCTGGACCGAAGACAATGATCAAGCGATTTGTCTCCTGCCATCTCTCTCCAGCCTCTGACAAACAGAGGCCAAGGACACCATTTTATCCCCTGGCTAATGGCCTTTTATGGACCTAACCTCCATGAAATTATCTAGCTTCTCTTTAAACTCTATTATAGTCCTAGTCTTCACAGCCTCCTCTGGCAAGGAGTTCCACAGGTTGACTACATGCTGTGTGAAGAAGAACTTTCTTTTATTAGTTTTAAACCTGCTACCCATTAATTTCATTTGGTGTCCTCTAGTTCTTCTATTTAGGGAACTAATAAATAACTTTTCTCAGATTCCAAGCTGCCTTGAAATGTCACACAGAGCCCGGGGTCAGCTGGGGAGCCCCAGGCTTTGCATGGCATTTCAAAGCGTCTGCGCCACACTGAGCCTGGGATCAGCTGCTGACCCTGGGCTCAGTGATTTGCCGCTGCTTTGAAATGCTGGGTGGAGCCCAGGATCAGTTGGGTAGTGCCCAGCTGACCCCGGACTCCATGCGGCATGCCAGCTTTGAAATGTACAAGAGCCCCAGCTGGCGGAACACAGAAGTACCTATTGACTAGCTGAGTAGTCGATGGAAATTCCATCCTCTACTTGACTAGTAAATTAATTGCTTGTTAACATCCTTGTTGCCACTTGTGGTTGGATGTATTCCTGAAGATTTCATCACGACATAATCTTTAATTAAAACTCAATCTGTAATTCCTGGAGACTCCAGGCTAATCCCGAAGGTTGGCAACCCTATCTGTACCTGATCCAAGAAAGTATTTCAGCAACAGCACCCCTTCGAGTATGTGATAGTTCCACTGAGCTCCCCAGGATTCCTCATACGCTGAACAATAAGAACACAAAAAAGTGCTCTGCTGGACAGGACCTTAGGAATCCTCCAGGGATCCTCCAAGTCTACGGCAAGCTCAGGGCTGTCCCATAGGCTGGGACTGTCAAGGGCTTTAGGGAATTTGAAGCTGCCCAACTTGTGGAAGTCAGGCTCATGCTTTGAAGGATGCAGGTTCGAACCCCACATCAGCTGAAGCAGGGAGTCATGGAATTCTCCTTATCAGTGTCTGTTCTTATAGAAACATTTCTAAGGACTTTCCCATGGCCAGGCAGCTGAGACTTTCACCCTTGTCTCCCAGAACTAGCATGAAGCAAAAGTGAAAACACAAAGTAAATGTTTATATGCAAAAAAAATCTAAGGACATTTTAATGGACTCACACTACAGATGAATGTGTTCATTATCTAGGCAATTTCTATACTTAAATAGACTGTAGGACAGCGTGCTCCACCTCAGGCTCTACACTTCCCACCAGAACTCTTTATAAGATCCGTGGCCTGTTTCAACACAATATACCAAAGGCCGATTCTCTAGTATTTTGTCATCATACAAATCTTACATCTACACAATTGTACATAGCAAGACACTATCTAAATACAAATGAGACAAGCTGAACTTAAGATATAAATCAATACAGGTGCCCTGAAATTTTAGAATTTGTTTGCCTCCCCCCCGACCCCAAGGTTGTACTTAAGTATATGTGGGCTTTAAGAGATGTACAAATTCACACTACTGAGGATTCAAGGGTCTTACAACTTGTTTCCTTCTTGCATTCTTCACACATGTGCAGTTGTCCTGTCATCTTTATTGGGGTCACAACCTACCAGCTATTGAGCCTCTGCAAATCCCATTGACTGTTTTATGTGATTACGCTATAATAAATTGACAGAGATTTACTTGCAGTTGCAACTAGATGTCTGAACATAAGAAGGGCCACATCTGATCAGACCAAAGGTCCATCTAGCTCAGTCTCCTGTCTTCTGACAGCAGCCAATGCCAGATGCCTCAGATGGAGTGAACAGAACAGATAATCATCAACTGATCCCTCTCCTGTCACCCATTTCCAGCCTCTGACAAACAGAGGCTAGGGACACCATTCCTGCCAGTCCTGGATAATAAGTACTGGTGGACCTATCCTCCATGAAAAAACTTAAAAAACAATAAATAGTCCTGCAGCATCTTAGGGTATATCTAGACTACATGGCTCCATCGATGGAGCCATGTAAACTAGTTTACCCAACATAGTCAATGAAATGGTGATTTAAATAATCTCTGCTTCATTAAAATAAAAATGGCCACCACGCTGTGCTGACAATCAGCTGATCCGGCACAGCACGGCAGTCTGGACGAGGATCAGTCGACAAGGGAAGCCTCGTTTCACAAGGCATAAGGGAGTGGTCGACAAAGGCTTCCTTTGTCGACCGATCTGCGTCTAGACTGCAGTGCTGTGCAGGATCAGCTGATTGGCGGCACAGCACGGTGGCCATTTTCATTTTAATGAAGCGGGGATTATTTAAATCCCCGCTTCACTGACTATGTCGGGTAAACTAGTTTTCATGGTTCCGTTGACAGAGCCATGTAGTCTAGACATACCCTTGGGGTGTGTCTAGACTACAGGGTTTTGTCCACAAAAAGTGGGCTTTTGTTGACAAAACTATACCTGCATCTACATTGCTGCTGAGTTCTGTCGACGTTATGTTTTGTCAGCAGTTTTGTCGATGACTGTAAACCTCATTCTACGAGGGATAACGCCCTTTGTCGAGAGAGTTCTGTCAACAGAAGGCGTTATTGTAGCTACACGGTCCTTTGCGTCTACACTGTCATGTCGACAAAGTGGCTTGCTTTGTCAACAAAACTGGATGTGGTCTAGACGCTCTTTGTCGACAGAAGCTTCGTCGACAGTATCTGTTGACAAAACTTCTGTCAAAAAAAGCCTGTAGTCTAGACATACCCTTACAGACTACCAAAAACGTAGATGGTACCATGAGCTTTCGTAGGCACAATCCACTTCTTCAGATGTATCTAGTTCTTCTTCTCTATAAATGTATCTAGTTCTTTTTTGAACCCTGTTAAAATCCTGGACTTCACAACATCCTTTGGCAAGGAATTCCACAGATTTTAAATCTGCTATCTATTAAAGGAGACGGGACCTGGGCAGAAGGGAAAGAGCTTCTCCCCATCTCCCACATCCCACCATCAGCAAACCTGGTTGTTGCCCACCACAAATTATGAGATTGCCTTAAAATTATGAGATTAAAAAAACCAAACTTGAAGTTTCTTTGCCTTCTGGGTTTTCAGCTTTTCAGGGTCACACATTCAAGTTTTCCTCTGCAACCAGAACTAGCAATATATTATTTTTTAAATGAAAGCAGAGACCCACAGAATCACAAGGCTCCCAGATTGTGAGCTTTATGAAAACATCAACTATTCTGAGGCTCAGGATGAAAATCACAAGAGCTGGTTGCACTGTAAATGACAGTTTAAGGAGGTCTGTGATTCCACAGCTTATGACACAGACCATGCTACCTTCCTTCTGCTGGTACAGGAAAAGGGTTGGGGGGCACTCGAAAAGCTACAGGTTATTTTAGAGGGAAACCCAAAGCTCTTTAGAAACTGTCATTTGAATGACTTTACCCTCCTAGCAAAAGTTGATAGCAAGCTCTCTTGTCAGTGCCTGACTGCAGAATAGGCTACTCCGCAAAGGGAGCCTACCAAACATGCACTAAAAGTCCAAACATAAGTGCTAATTAGGACCCCACATCAATGGCCTGAATTTCAGAAGAGTGAATACCCACTGTCATGTTACTGGATATTTTAGGGGGAGCAGCCAGATCACTGCTGCATCCCAGGGGGTGTTTGCCCCAAAGACTGTACAAAGGGGGCCTTGTGAGGTATCAAATAAAAGCTTATGTTCTACTAATCCTATCTATGCTACTCATGTCCTTGTATGATGTCTGTATGTGGAGTTATGAATATGGACTCTGGGCTTATACTGTGAATCCTCTCTGCCTGGGACAGAGTGATGGGCCTGGGCTGCCTGTTGTAAAGAAGGGTTGTTCAGTCAATGACTATGCTAATTAACAGGGCCCCAAGGACCATGGCTCTCCAGGTGGCCAATACACACCTGAGGAATGAGCCTGGAACCCTGCAAACCACTCAGTATCTAGTAGCTGCTGGCCGGGGATACAGGGATGGGTCACTTGACTATGTGACCCGCTCCAGCTTGGAAGGTACCAGGGATGGATATAAAGTGCATTGAGGCGGACTCCATCTTGTCTTCAATTCTGCTCATGATCCCATATGCAACCTTGCGAGGGACAAAGAGCCAGGAAGGATTGTGGACCCATCCTGACATAGGATGTACACCAGAGACTTCTAAGCTAGCAGTTTGTAACATCTCTGCTGAGAGCCTGCATCAAGAACTTGGTGATTGGTGCATGTGATGTATTCTCCTTAACAACCTGACTCTCAACCTTTTCTTTCTTTTAATAATAAATCTTTCGATTTTAGATTCTAAAGGACTGGCCCAGCGTGATCTTGTGAGTAAGATCTAAAGTGTAAATTGACCAGGAATTTGTGGCTGGTTCTTTGGGACCGGGAGAACCCATTCGGGGTAGGTGAGATTGGGTTCTAGAACCCCTCACCTGTGTGTAAGGCCCGGGGCTGATTGTGGCACAGGGAGAGCTGGGGTGTCTGAGAGGTTTTGCTCATGAGAATTCCTGCTGGCCGGATTGGCAGCTGAAGCGCTCGGTGTGACTTGTTTCTGACCTGTTTGGGGAAGGGCTCCAGTCTCGGACTTTATCAGCCCTGGTTTTGAGCAACTTGCCGTGAGCGGATGCCCTCAGCAGTGCCCAGACCCAGCCTGGTCCATCACACCCACAGTTTCCACTAAAATAAAGGGTAACTTGGTCAGAAGTAAGAGTTATCACCCAGTTCTGTTTCCTACTAAAAAGGGTTTTCACATACCAGGGAAAGACATTCAAGGCTTACAAACCAATCTAGACTCAAAAGGATAAAATTGCAAGTCATAGGAATGAAGACCCCAAGATCCAAGTTGTCAGGTTGACAGGATTTTGGATCCAAGGATGTGGATTTGGACCCCTGGGGATATAAATCGACACACAGCCAACAGGTCTTAGTGGCACCGCTCCTGATGGACCCAGGATGGAATTACTACGGTGATCCTGGGCTTTGTCTTACTTGAAAGTTCAGAAGATTGTTGGGAATGGGGAAAGGTATGAAACAGCTTGCCTGCACCAGCAGAAGAAAATAAGCCACCGATCTCTCTGTACCCCGGAGCAGAACACAAGGTATTTGAGTTGCAGCGTGATGCCATGAGATCTCTGGTGACTCCACCTGAGAAACAAGGGCATTTGCATGCATGTTTCAGAGACTGCACCTCTAATGCTGATCCTGTGGCTGTCCACTGAAAGGTGGTCTTGGGTTCAAGAGGACAAGCCCAGGAAATGGCTTGGGTTTGGAAGAGCTCTACAGCAGGAATGTCTGGGGTTAATTGAAATTCAGCACCTTGCTAGTGCTCACTGAGAAACAGCCCCAAGCTCTGTTATAGAGGAGGGAAGGCTTGGATTCACCAGTGATCCAGGCCTGACAAACCAGGTTCCGAGCTGTCACCAGACCGAGGAGGTTTGCAGCAGAGCTGGGAGCACAGGCTGGATCCCTGACGGGATGGAGCCAGGTCCTTACCTGCCGTGCCTCACTAAGCCCAGGGTTCCAAACCCATGCACGGTAACACCGCCTATAAAGCGGGCCTGTTTTGAAAGCGACCAGCGCGCCCGGAATACAAAAAGGGCAACACATTATTATTAGGCCATTTTACAGATAGGAAGATGCAAAGGCTGAATGACTTGCCTGCCTGGCACTGGTGGGTCAGATACGGACTTACAAATTCAAGGACCTTGTTTCTAATGCTCGATCTGCCACTTCTCCGCTCTGTGATATAACGTACCTACCCTTCATGTTCTCCTTTGATTGGGTTTTGCTGGTGTCTATTCACAGAGTCACATGTCTGTCCAGGGACACGGGGAGTACCTAGAATGTTCCATGACAGTTTGGTCGCTAAGGAGCATGGCCCCAGCATTCTATATCAAATGCCTAACGGGACACCCCAACTACTTCACTTCCTCGTCTCACGCCCAAAGTCCTGGACTGTGCTTCTCTTCCCTTCCTGACACACTCCTGCTTGGGCGGGGGGTTGCCATTGTCATTACTCATTCAGCAGTTGGAATATCATCCCCCCCCTTCCTTAATCAGAACCCATGAGAAAAGACGAAGAGGAACAGAGGAAGACGTATGGGATAGAAGGAGCTATCCCAACAGGAACAGCAAGAAACCTCTCTTCCCGGTGCATTATCTGTCTGCAGCAATCTGCAGTAGTGGGAGATTAGCAGGTAGCAAGGTGCCTCAGATGTGAGAAATGACGTGAGTTGGAGTCTCGGAGGGTTATCTAATTAATGTGTCTTAGGAGCCTTTTGGTACCAGATTTTGTTACCTTACATTTTGTGAAGCAAAGAATGGGATTGGGCAATTGCTCTTCTCCTGCATAGTGTCAGGTGGTTCTGGTCTGATGCTCTTCTAGTTCAACATGTATATGAGGCAGCTGGGGGGAGGGAGGGAAGCAAGAAAATGGCTCATGCGTTTGATAACCAGTTGTGTATGTCTCCCTCTTTGCCCTAGGCCAGAGTTAGAGATGTAAATACCCACTAAAAAGTTAACTGGTTAAACAATATAACTGTAATCATTTAACCGGTTCACTGTGGAGGGTGGTGGGGCTGCTTCAGGCAGGTTCCCATGGGTGGAGTCCAGCCAGCTGCCCTTGGCAGAGGACTCCTCCAGCCCAGCCCTCCATGAGCAGGGCTGCTCTGGAGGGCCAAGGTCCCGCTGTGCTACACAGTGGGTGGAAGCTGTTTCAGATGGCTGGGGTCCCACTGTGCCATGTAGGGTCCTGCCGTGCTGCGCTGCAGGCGGGGGGCTGCTCTGGCCAGCCGGGGATTCTGCTCTCCCTGGGACGTGGCCCTCCAGTTAACCATGCTGGTAAGGCTAACGCTTACTGGGTAACTGGGTAACATTTACATCCCTAGCCAGAGTGGTGGGCGCATTTACCCAGTGTCTCAACGGAGGCAGCCCATTTCAAATTGAGATGATGCCTAGCGACTGGGAGGACGGATCAGATGAAAGAACAGAAAATGATTCTAGCAACTTGGAGGGACTGGGTGATCCCAACAGCTGTTCTACGTTCTGCAAGATGGGGGTCTTGTGGAAATCTATTTGCAGCAGTTGCCAAGAATATTTCTTACCATCTGCCCTAAGTAAGGAGGCTGTCTCTGTGTCCTTCAGATGCAGGATCTCACCTTACTCCATCTGTCCCTTCAGGCAAAATGACTACAATGGATTCTGCCTGGGACCACGCCTTCAGCCCAAGCAAAAATTGCTAGCAGAGCACACTGGGCAGCCTGGTATCAACTGGAGTTTCGCCAGAGCACGTGCTTGTGAGTTTTTGGCTTAGAAATCTCTAAATGATGCGTGTCTTCTCAGCCTAACAGCTGCAGCTCAATCTGTCATCCTCCAAGAGGAACTGTGCCAGGGTGCTCTTGGAGAGGAATCCTGATCTCTAGAACTCATGTCCCTACATGGGTTGAGCCAAGCTATGCTATAAAATTCACTTATTCTCCAAAGCTTGTCTTGGGGGCAGTGGGAAGAATAAGAGACAGCAATGGCGTCCCTGCGTGGCTATAGTTGCATCCACTCCTATGTTAAGGTCAGAGCTCTGTGACGAGGCCTTGCTGTAACTGAAAACATGGCCCCTGGAGATTGAGATAGGTGCACATACAATTCAAGTACAATCAAACCTTCCTAGAAACACAGGAACACTGCAGCAGTGTCAAGGTCTTAGGATGCAAGGAGACTCAAGGTGGTATCATGTGGCCGAGAACATGAGTCTGAGTCTAAATCCCCTTGGGTTCAAGACACGGGAACCAAGAGTAGCTGCTTCAGAAGCCTCAGGAGGGCCACAGGCTCCCTGTTCAAACCAATGGAAGAGGAAAAAGAAGAAAGCCTAGTCAGACGTAGTACCTGCACTCTAAGGTACCTAAATGTGCCAAGCAAGCCCATGGCCAGGCCTTATTGACACAAGTGATCAGACTATCACTGCTGCTTTTTTCATGGTACAACCCTTGATCCCATGAGACTGAGGTTTCCTCTGACTTCTTTGGCAGCAAGGCAGATCTCAGGCTTGTGGAACTCTTCTTGGATCTGAACTCGGGACTCTTCATTGACTTGTTGTTGCCAAGGTAGTTGGAATGTCTTTAGCCAGAATCTCTGTGTTAGATTTAACCAATGCAGTTTCAAGAGCTTATTCCAGAAGGGAAAGCTAGAGACAGTTTCCCTTGGCATTGCACACCTGAAAAATGAAGGCTGTACAAACCAAACACAACGTCAGGGAATGCCATGACAGACAGCACAGGGGTTGCTAACATGAAGGGGAAAAGAATCCAGGAGAGCTGCCTGTATTTTAAAGAAGCTGTATGAAAGGCATAGAAACAAACCATCCTGATGAGCAGTAAGAAAAAGCAAGTATGGCAGGCGACCAGATTGGCTTAACAGTGAAATCTTTGGCGAGATTAAACACAAAAAGGAAGCTGACAAGAAGTGGAAACGTGGACAGATGATGAGGGAGGAGTATAAATATACGGATGGAGGGATGTAATCAGGCATGGAGGGATGTAATCAGGAAGGCCAAAGAGCAATTGGAATTGCAGCTGGCAAGGTATGTGAAGGGGAACAAGAAGGGTTTCTACAGGCACGTTAGCAATAAGAGGGTGATTAGGGAAGAGGTGGTTACTGAATGAGGGAGGTAACCTAGGCTAGGGCTACACTGTAGCCTTCTTCTGGAAAATCTTATGCAAATGAAGTATGGCTTATGCAAATGAAGTATGAGAAAATTAGGAAGATCGGCTCTTGCGCAAGATGGGGTTTTTGCACAAAAAAGAGCTGTCTACACAGCTCCTTTTTGCGCAAAAGCCTCTTGAGCAAAAGCGGATGCTAATTAATTATGCAAATGAAGCATGGCGATATTCCACACCGTGCTTCATTTGCATAAGCTTTTCTGGAAGAAGGCTACAGTGTAGCAGTAGCCCTAGTGAAAGATGATGTGGGGAAAGCTGAACTAGTTGATGCTTTTTTGTCTCTGTCTTCACAGACAGGGTCAGCTCCCAGACTGCTGCACAGTGTGGGGAGAAACTAGGCAGCCCTCGGTGGAGAAAGAACAGGTTAAGAACTATTCAGAAAAGTGGGACATACATAAATCCATGGGGCTGGATCTAGTGCATCGGAGTGTGCTGAGGGAGTTGGCAGATGTGACTGCAGAGCTATAGGCCATTATCTTTGAAAACTCATGATGATTGGGGGAGGTCCCAGATGACTGGAAAAAGGCAACTGTTGTGCCTGTCTCCAAAAAAGGGAAGAAGGACAATCTGGAGAACTACAGACCAGTCAGCCTTACCTCAGTCCCCAGAAAAATCATGGAGGGGATCTTCAAGGAAACTGTTTTGAAGCACTTGGAAAAGAGGAAAGTGATAAAAAATAATCAACATGGATTCACCAAGGGCAAGTCGTGCCTGACCAACCTGATTGCCTTCTACGATGAGGTAACTGGCTCCGGGGACATGGAGAAGTCAGTGGATGTGATATACCTTGCTTGGCTCTATGGATATGAGGAAGGCGGTGGACGTGATATATCTTGACTTTAGCAAATATACAATTCAGGAGCATGTGCACTTCAGAAAATAACAAAAAGGGATGCTGTAGGAAAATAGTTTGAGGAATGAGTACTCTACAGACTTCACAACTAATCTGATGCAGAATTTACCTACACACTGGACATGGGGAAGTCTGTGAATGTGATATACTTTGACTTTATCAGAGCTTTTGATATGATCGCCCACTTGCAAGTTAAGGATTGGATAAATAGACTGTAAAGTGGGTAGAAAGCTGGCTAGATTGTCAGGCCCAACAGGTAGTGATCAACAGCCTGATGTCCGATTGGTGGTTGCTTTCAAGTGGAGTGCCCCAAGGATAAGTTCTAGGGCTGGTTTTCTTCAACATCTTTATTAATGATTAGTGTGAGGGGATGGATTGCACCATCAGCAAGTTTGCAGATAACGCTAAGCTAGGGGGAAAGGAGATACATAGGAGGGTAGGAATAGACTTCAGAGTGACCTAGACAAAGTGGAGGATTGGGCCAAAAGAATCTGATGAGGTTCAACAAGGACAAGTGTAGCGTCCTGTACTTGGGATGGAACAGTCCCAAGCATTGTTACAGGCTGGGGACTGACTGGCTAAGCAGCAGTTCAGCAGAAAAAGACCAGGGGATGGGAAACTGGATATGAGTCAACAGTGTGTCCTTGTAGCCAAGAAGGCTAACAGCATATTGGGGTGCATTAGGAGTAGCGCTGCCAGTAGATCTAGCGATGTGATTATTCCCCTTTATTCGGCACTGGTGAGGCCACATCTGAAGTATTGTGTCCAATTCTGGCTCCCTGCCCCCATTACAGAAATAATGTGGACGCATTGGAGAAAGTCCAGAGGAGGGCAACAAAATGATGAGGGGGCTGGAGCACATGACTTATAATGAGAGACTGAGGGATTTGGGCTTATTTAGTCTACAGAAGAGAAGAGTGAGGGGGGATTTGGTAGCAGCCTTCAACTTCCTTAAGGAAGTTCCAAAGAGGATGGAGAGAGGCTGTTCTCAGTGGTGGCAGATGGCAGAACAAGGAGCAATGGTCTCAAATCGCAGTGGGGAAGGTCTAGGTTGGATATTAGGAAAAACTCTTTCCCTAGGAGGGTGAAGAAGCACTGGGATGGGTTCCCTAGGGAGGGGGTGGAATCTCCATCACTAGAGGTTTTTAAGTTCTGACTTGACAAAGCCCTGGCTGGGATGATTGAGTTGGGTTGGTTCTGCTTTGGGCAGGGGTTGGACTCAATAACCTCCTGAGGTCTCTTCCAACCCTAGGATTCCATGCTGATTTGACAGACACCCTGGGTCCATATAAAGTGCAGCACTTAAAGCCAATCCTCTTACTGATTCTTGCCATTGGAGAATATCCACATCACAGCCATTACTATAATCCCACATGGAAATGGAGGAAAACCCCTGCAATACACAGCACTAACTGACTTTATTTGCTTTCCAGAAGGCTCCAGGTTTGCATACTGCACTAGGGTGGACAGGAGGAGGTGAGCTATTATCTCCCCTGCAGGTGCAGCAGGCTACCTTTCCTGGAGCTAATGGCTCTGAGCTCTGGTGATCCCCCACCTGTCTTTGTACTAGTTACATGGGCTTGACTGTGAGGATTTGCTGTAGCATTTGGGGGACCTTTTTTTAAAAATATATTCACAAAATTCAGAACCATCTGGGTGGGTTTTTTTGCACATTTACTGAACCCCTGTCTGGGCTGAGTTGAAGCATGACAAATTTCAGAGCCAAAGAATCACTGTTGAGAAAATAATAAATGTCCAAAGGCAGCCTCCTAGAAGGACAGCACCCCCAGCCTTCACTACGACCGACAGCTTTTTATAATTCCCCTTTGGCATTATGTTTAACTCTCCTAAAGTATTTCTTACCAGCAGATCCATGTCTGCTGCTCATGAGTGTCTGCTTGCTAATCCGTGGGCCGGATTCTACTAACTGGATAGCTCTAACTCCACTGGAGCTGGAGGAATGAGAGCGGGATATTCTCAGCACGCATCCAGCTGTGCTAAAAGGTAGGCACCCCCTTTCCATACTTGTTACCCTTTTGTCTGAAGTGCCTCTAACATGGGCACCAGACGTCACAGGGTGCAACACTTCCACTGCACTGCAGGTTTTGCTTTCCTCACACACTGGCTCTCCTGCAAGAATTCTGCAGCACTGTGTGTAACCCATCTCCTATTCTCACACCCATGCCTGCCTCTCCACGCCCTTGGCCAGCATCTCTCTGTCCAGCAGCCCAAGAGAGCCACAGCTCCTCCTTGAGCCAGGTCAGCACCACCGCTACAACTGACCAAATACCAGATGTCGTTACACCCCCCAGGATCTCGGTGACTACATGACTCTCCTCACTGGCTTTCAAAAAGCCATCCCCAAGTCCGATGCATCCCTGACTCCGGCCATCTGAGCAGTAACATAACCCCAGAAGGAAACTGTTACAAAAGGAACCCCTGCCTGATACCCAATGGTACAGAAGCTAATTTCTTTGCCAGTTATTTTGTCTTTTTCTAGTATTACTGGAAGCCATTTCAAATGGTCGCTGGCTGTGAGAAAGATGATACTGCTGTGGCATGGAAATCCTTACTTGCAAAATACGAGTGTCATTAAATGTTTAAAATAGGGGTTTATTTTATTTTTCATTGTGTAGAATCAAAATACGATTTTTCCATCTCTTCTCACAGATTTCTGGCTTTAATGGGTGTTGCTGGTTGTCTATCTACTGGACCAAACAGCACAGCAACATGCAGTTTTGTAAAAAATGGGGTTTTGTTTTATTTTTCAGTGTATAGAATCAAAGGAAGATAAAAGTTAAAAGAAATATCCAGGGCGCTTTTATTTCTGACTTACTTTCCTGTGAAGTCCTTCAATCTCGCCCTCAAGATGTTCTCTCTCTTCTCTGGTTTGGTTCTGAGTCTCCCCCAGAATCGATTCTAATTCTTCATTACGTTCAATCAAATCCTCGTGTTCCCGCTGCAGCTTCTGTAACTTGTGCAGGAGCTGAAAATTCCTGCCCTCGATGTCTTCTATTACCTTTTGGCACCTAGACACCAATGACAAAGGTGCTGTAACTGCTAAATTAACATATAATCACATATCTAAGTCATTACAACCCTTCATGCACCTGGCAGAGACCAGCCACTGGACAGGAGTCTGAGAGAAACACACAAGCTCTCCATCAAGTATGTTATAAACTCCAGAGATGAGCCATGTGCGCCCCGAGTGATTGCAGGTCTGGACTCAGGTGACCTGGGACTCTGGTGACCAGAGGTGAAATAAACTTAAAATTTCTTACAGGTATTGCTCTATCCCAACTTGGGTCCCTGCCAACTCTTTAAATAGCTCCCTGCTGGCTCTTGCCAGACCTGTATACTGTTACCTCTGCTGGAGACCCCCATTGCAGTCCCACTCCCAACATGACTCACCTTAGCCGTATCCTGCTGCACCTTAGCCTCAACCCCTGCTTGGGTGAAGATGGCAGGCCTATTTAGAACTGATGGGGATGGTGGGCACCCTCTAGTCAGGTGTGGGGGCACCTGAAAAGCAGCAAGGGGCAACTGCAGGCCATTCAGCGACCCATAGAGGGATGGAAACAGGCCTGGACCCTCTTTTCCTAGGTGAATCCACATAGGTGGGACAGGTAGCAGGCCCCCTCCTCACTTGGCCTGGTAGCAGCTGCGATGGCAGGGTGGGAAGAAGTGACGTTTTGACCCTCTAGCAGACCTGAGTCTGGAAGTTTAACTTGGCAAGCAAAGGCTTGCTAGGGGGTTGCAACACCACATGGTACCAAAAAAATAAACGACAACAACAAAGCATCAGGACTTTGGGCTAGCAAAGGAAATGCAGACTGGAGACCAGGGAAGCCTCCTGATGGCATAATCTATCAGACTACAGAGTTGTTTCCAAAGCGTGCACTGGAAGCCGCATTACCTAAGAAATGTTAATATGAGGCTGGAGAAAGCCAAGAACGTGCTGGGCAGATATCTCCTGCCCTGGCCCTGGGCTTTGGGGCCAGCTGAGGGCTGCCAAGGTTTATGATTTATGAACAAATGAACAAAACTAACTTTAAAAGGCCTTTTATAGCACCCAGGAAATGCTCCCCTCCCAGTGATGTTAACAAAAGGAGAAACCTGCCCTGGGAGCAATAGTGAGTTCCTGAACTGGGCTATGTGGAGGCAACGAACACTAGGAGGTGACCACTGGAAGGAAAACTCGCACTGTCCAGATGGAGATTTTGAAGCCAACATGAATCAGATTCACTTGTGTTTTCAGTCTGAGTTTGGTCCAAGCTGCAGCGACTTTGCTGCTCCTCCGGGCTTTCTGCATCATTCACCTTTTATGAACGGTCTCACTGTTCTGCGCTCTTCTTTCCGGACCCGAGTCAGCTTTGTCTAAAGCGCATTCTTCTTCCAACCTTGTTGGATCCTTTTCAGCCTGCATCTAAAGAACATATTTAAAGTCAGCAGAGGTTTACAAAAAACATGCAGGAGAAATCTTGGAAAAGGCTGAATCCAAGCATACCCTAATGCAGAGTTTCCCAATTTTATTTGGCCATGGAACCCTTTTAAACTTAAAAGAATTTTGCGGAACCCCTAATAACAATCTTATGTATGGAGCTGAAAAGGTAGACCACAAATAAGTAAAGATAATAATAAACAAATGCTAAACAAGGTCATGAGATCATCATTTAGTTTAACTGCACATATTTAAAAACAAAAATCACATTTAATGGGTATAAAAAATAAAGCTCCATTTGTCACGGTTACGTTTTAAATACCAGAAATCACGTGACTATACTGAAGTAACTCCCATTCAAGCAACTGGTTTGACAGCTGAAGCTTCGACTTTGTCCGACGTGGCGCTAGTGTGTTCGTATTCAGTCACCCACAGGATCCACGCTCCCTGAGAGTGAGTGCGGGGATTTACGGTGGTAGAGAACAGGCGATTGCATCACTGACTGCACGCGCAGCATTGAGTAGTGACATCATCTTCCCCACTCTCTGGCTAAGCTGGCATTACACAGGGACACGTATCGTGGCAAACACACAGGCAAATTGTTTTCAATAAAATTCATAAATGCTTAAATATTATTGTTTTAAAAAAATCATAAAACGTTATTGTCATGGAATTTTCTCGTGGAACCCCAGGGTTCCGCAGAACACCATGTGGGAAACACTGCACTAATGCATAAGGTTATAGTACAGATATAGAGGAAGCAGAATTTTCTGCATCGTTCCCATGAGGAATGTAATGGAGCCAAGGAGGCTACACCAGTTTACACTAGTGGAGATTTGTTCATAACTTTAAATGCGTTCTGAAGCCCCATATGCCCTGAGGTCAGATGTCTCCATATCACTGAGAAACACTCACATTCTAGAACGGATTTAATCAAATTTTGCCTAATTAGCATGAGAGCACAGCTGTGCTTCTGCGTATTCATGGTATATTTATGTTTTAAGAATAAAGCCCATTTATTTAAAACAATTTCTTGCATGGCAACCTGAAAGTCAGCTGTTGAAAATACCTGCAGCGAGCAACATGCATTTTTTTCTGTTTCATCCGTTCCAGAGAATAAAAGTCCCGATTTCTCATGCTTTTGGTATTCACTGATCTCTTCTTTGAGCTTTTCGACCTTTAAAGACAAAAACAGTTCCTTATATTTCCATTGCACCTTCATCTGGCGATGTGAAGGCACTTTACACCTCACAGCAAATAAGGAAAAGGAAAAGAAGCCCAAACAATTATCCATAACTAGGTTTTAAAAGCACATTATGCAAAATCAGGAACATTGTTTTTAATCAAAAATATGCTAAGATAATGCCCCACCAACTGGAACAAACAGTCTAAAATCTGTACTACACAAATAAATTTTGTATAAAATGTATAGGAAATTGTAGTGGGGTGGCTACCCTGCTCTGGCCAGAAGGAGTTAAAGCAAGCTGGAGAGAGCCTGCGCATAGCCCTGGCCAATCAGAGAGGCCCATGGAAGGAGCCAATCAAAAGGCAGGTTGCCAAGGTAGCCTTGGTTATAAGGAGCTGCTCAGCAGAGCAGAGAGCTGTTGGGGTCCTGACCAGTGAGGGTGCAGGACCAGCTCCCAGGATAGGAAAAGCATCTTTGATAGAACAGTGCTGGGCATGCTAGAGGAAAGGCTGCTAGCTCCCAGGCTCTGGTCTTGATCAAGGGCCAAGAGGATGTAAGGGGTCATGGGGAAGTGGCCCAGGGAGTGGGAGGTAGTAGAGGAGAGAGAAGGAAGGCAGGACAAAGCTGCTACCACAGGGCCCCTAGAGCAGGACCCAGAGTAGTGGGCAGGCCTGGGTCCCCCCACCCTTGCACTGTACCTAGCCACATTGAAAAGAGGCCTTTATAGACTGTGGCTTGCTCCTGAGGCAAGGGGGCTTTGAGGCTGCAGTTGGCCACAGTGGCAGGTGAGATTAAGGACTGCTGATACCCCTGGAAGGGGGCAAGAGACTGGAGGAATGGGCACTGCTGAGGGGCAGTGTCGTGAAGAGGACGCCGTGCTCCTGGGAGTGACGTGGATCCAGAAACAGATTAAACTTCGGGTCCTATTACCATCAGGAAGAGTTTTGCCATTGACTTTACTTGCACACTTTAAGCACCCTCATTGTCCATGCTGATGCCAAATCTGGAACATCAACCTGGGATCAGCCAGGCCGCATAGACTGTCGTGGCACCTGTGACAGGCCTGGCAAAGAATAGCAGCCCAAGGAAGGTCCCGTGGTTGGTGGCCTGCAAGAGGACCTTTAGGGAGCTAAAGAAGTGGCGGAGCCAGGAAGCTGTGCTCACCCACTCTGACTTCACCAAGAAGTTTACACCCCAAAGAGAGATTTCCACAGGGTACCTGGGTGCAGTGCTACACCCAACGTGTACCTCAGCATGAAGTTGTTCCTGCGAGAAACCACCAACTTGATCACTGACAAGGGGGCCCTACCAGTGAAATAGGCTGTGCAGTCCTTAAGCTACTAATTGTGGAGGGACTGGTTTTTTGGATACAGACTGAGCATGCACTGTTGTGGGAGCTGGACACCAGGATTATGCAGTGGTGCCTCTCCTTGCAGCCGTATAGCTTCGAAATCCTTCACTGGGAAGGGAAGGATCACAAAAAATGCAGTTTTCTTCTTCAGAAACCATTCCCCCACACCCATGAACCTCAGGATTGTGCTCTAGCACCACTTCTCAGGGAGATGGAGTATGACAAAGGATATAAACTCCTCCCTGGACACAGGAGGGGGTTAAGGAGCTATCCTAGTCTCAGGAGGCCTTGCCCCTCAGCCTGGCCATGTCTACACTAGGAAACTATTTTGAAATTAGTCAATTTGACTTAACTCCAGATTTAACAGATTCAAACTAGCGTACCACACTACGGGGAAGCCTCAAAAGTAGTCTGAGGCAGGCTCCGTTAATGAGGGTGCACTACCTCAACGTAGAGCCCCAGGAAGCACTGCGGAGTAATTAGTTTGAATTACTCTGGGGAGTCGTTATTTTGAAATAGCAGCCCTGGGGCATCCACACTACTGCTATTTCAAAATAGCTATTTCGGAATTAAGCGTTACTCCTGACGAAAAGCCGGAGTACAGATTTCGGATTATGCAGCCTGCTAGTTCAAAATAACGGGCTTGGTAGTGCGAACCGCAGTTCCTGCTAAGGTGCGCATCTGCACGGCTATGCCCAAAATATTCTTCCCCTGCCTACCTCCTCTGGAGAGCTGCACAGCAGCTGCTCCTGTGGGCAGTCTCGGCTGAGACGGCATGGTGAGGGAGCCACTGGGGTAGGGGGCCAGGATCTACTGCAGCCTCGTGGCGGCAGGGAGGCCTGCTCTGGTAGCCAGGGTTGGGGCTGGGAATAGGACCTGCCACATTGCAGGGGGGTGTCTGCTCTGGTAACTGGGAACAGGACATACCACATGGCTGGCATGGCGGGGTCTGTTCCGGCAGCTGGGAATGAGACATGCTGCATGGCAGGGCGGGGGGTTCTGCTCCAGCGGTTGGGAATGTGTGTGTGTCAATAAATTGGGTGCCACCATGGCACACATCCAAACCAGTGCACATGACCTCAATGTGCACAAGCCAAAACTCACTCTGCTCATGGCTGGAAAATCTTAGCAGGAACTCTGGTGTGGACGCTCCACTTACAAATTCAACCTGCGGGGGGTTACTTTGAATAAAGTCCTAGTGTAGACCATGACCCGGTGGTAAGCATGCCAGGTAGCAGGTGGAGTATAAATGGCAGCCAGACAGCTCGGTCACAGCTGGCAGGCCAGTGAGAGGGGCATGCTCTAGGACAGTGGTCCCCAACCATTGGAGGTTGCCGGGCACCAGGGGGCGTGGAGCTGTCTGGAGAGGGATGCAAGAGCCTCATAGGACCCTAGGTCAGAACCCAGTGGAGACGAAGGGCCCATGTCCCTCAACCCCACAGAGAACTAAACCCACTATGTGGGGCTACTGCCTGTGAACTGAACCCGCTTGGCCGAGCTGGTGATCCTGCCTAGTTCATGGGTGACCCCCAGAACTGTACCTGTTAGGCAGAGCTGCCCTTGAGAGTGGCACCCACTAGGCGAGATTGCTGCCAGAGATGAACCACTGGGTGTCCCTGCAGCCTTGGAATCTAACACTAGGCAGGAGACATTGCCTCCCACCGACAGGGCCTCATGGGCTCATGCCCAACCCAATTTGGTATCTTTATCAATGACCCCAAAGAAAAGCTAAAATCGCTGCTGCCAACATTTGCATGTTATTCAAGGGGCAAATGACACCGAGGACAGGCTAACAGAGACCGACCTGGATCACATGGCAAGCAGGACACATAACACATCACGCTTTTTAAAGCCCCACTTGAGTAAAGCGCATGAGCAATCCCACCCTTCCTCAGCAACGCCATTAGCATAGCCGTACAGTTGTGTTTAGGCTTAACCCCCATTGCAGGCACTAGGAGAGGGGCGGGCGGGATTTCATTGCTTCGCTTGTGGGTGCCCAATGTGAGTCTCTTGGAGCACTCACAGCTCCCACCAATTTCACCTGGAGCTCTGGGTGCTCAGTGTTTCCAGCCTCCCTGCGGCTCATGGTCTCAGGCCTTAGGAACATGTTACAGGAAACCCCTCTCCCCCCCCCCGTCTGACTGTTTCTGCTTGTATGGATTTTTTCAATGGACACGACCTGGGAAACGGGAGATTAACCAGTGGGAAAGGAGGGCCGAGGCACAGCACTAGGCAAGGCTAACGGCGATGGTGGGACTTACACAGCTGAGTGCTACCGCTGACGAGGAGGATGGATTCCCTACCAAACAGCACGGTGACGGAGACTTACCAGTTCCAGGAACACTTTTCTTTCCGAGTCAAGCGAGCGGACCCGATTGCGCAATGCCAGGATCTCCTTGTCCAGCCGGTTATTGTATTCCATGGCCTTCTGCAGCTCAGTCCTATCTAGACTCCAGCAAGTGACATGAAAACACTTAGACAACACATGGCAGGTGGCAATGGAGTCAGGGCTGCCTTTTCCTGGCCCTTGCTGTGCCTCTGAGCTCAGAGGTGGGCACAGAAGAGTAGGGCCCCTGAAAGGCAGAACTTTTGGGTGTGTGCAGCTTCCCTCCAGTGGCTGGTACACAAAGCAGAAGGGGACCATTCGCCAGCTCAAGGAGCTCTACCTTAGCTCAAATGGCAGGGGCATGTGAGTTTTGGAACAAGGTTCTAGTCCCAGATCTGCTAGTTCAATGGTGGGCAAGATACAGCCTACAGATTGGATATGGCCCGCCAAGCCTTTTAATCTGACCCGCCTGTTCCTGCACCACAGAGCAGGCCGCTCAAAGTGGCTAGGTCAGGCCTGGGCAAAATATGGCTTGCAGGCTAGATCCGGCCCTTTCTTTAGGGCTGAGCTTGATCTTGCTCGCACGAGGCATAAGGGAGCGGTCGACAAAAGCTTCCCCTGTCGACCAATCCACATCTTGACTGCCGCGCTGCGCCGATGATCAGCTTAGCTGGCACAACGCGGTGGCCATTTTTATTTTAATGAAGTGGGGGATATTTAAATCCCCGCTTCATTGACTATGTTGGGCAGTCTATTTTACATGCCTCTGTCAGCAGAGGCACGTAGTCTAGACATACTTAGTGGGGGAAGTCAGGCCTGGTGTGTTTTCAGGGAGTAGTCTTGGGTAAATAGATCTGGACAGCTGGCATCATTCTGGGGTTATGGCAATTTAGCCTAATCCAGCTCGTCCTGGAGGAATCCGTCCTCAAGAGCAGGGAGGAATCCGTCCTCTACAAAAGGAGAGGCGTCCCTTGCAGGCTCCAAAATAATCTAGTTAGTCGAACGCACAGAAGAGTATCTGGGCCATGAGCGCTTGATAAAAGTGGTGGAGCACGGGGGCCTTAGCCCTGGAGCAGGTTAGAGCAACAACCGGAAGGACATGCTCTGTCTTACAACAGCCGGGCAGAGCTCCCTCGGGTCCATTCTCCAGCTGAGCACAGACCAGCAGCAATTCAGCACAGCACAAATCAGCTCTGCCACTGACAAATCCTGAGCAGGACTGAGAGTCGTAGCAGCTGGTTCTGCTGATGAATAGCTCCTGCACACCAGGCTAATTCTCACTCGCCAGATCTGCCTGCTTTTTGGCCCATCCAGGAGCCAGGACACTCGAGAGGATTTGGACCCATTATTAAGGTCCCTAAGAGTGCGTCTACACTGCACTGTAACTCCAAATTGTGTATCTTATTTCCATGCTATTTTGAATTAGCCTATTTTGCCATTTGGTGCTTTCTACATGGCGCCAAATTTCGAAACAAAGCGCTATTCCAAAACGTCTCTTACTCCTCGTAGAATGAGGTGTACAGGGACGTCGGAATATCGAGCCCGAAATAACAGGCTGGCTGTGAAGACATGGGATAGCTATTTTGGGATACCCTGGTATCCTGAAATAGCGCTGCAGTGTAGAGGCACCCTTAGTCAGCCTGACCTTCCCAGGTCAGCACAATTCATTCTGCAGAAGGACACATTTGAAATTAGTGACTGAAGGGTCCCGGGCAGTGTAAAAGGGGGGTGGGGTCTGTTCAATGTGAGCACAAGAGCACTTCACTTTCCTGCTCATGGGAGATATACAAAAAACTAACAGCTTTGGGAAATGTCCTTACTCAACCAACAGCTGCTAAAGTTCCTCACAAAACCCTGCATTTTACTGTGCGCAGAAAAAAACAAGAGCTGGTTAGCACAGGCCCAGCATGGGCATACATTGTGCGCTGTTAGTATAGTACTTACAGCGTGCCAGTAAGTCCCAGCTAGTGAAAATGAGAGAACCAGTTCTGCAGCAGTGGTGGGCAATAACCCGCCTGCAGGCCAGATGCAATTCACCAGGGTTAGCCCCTAGGGGGCCGCCGGCACTTTATTTACATGCACCTCCGCAGGTATTGCTCCTGGAAGCTCCCGTTCACCATGGGTCACAGCTCCTGGACAGTGGGAGCTGCAGTATGTGGCGTGGGACCAGGACACTGCTTCCCAGAGTTTGTCTAGACTACAGGGTTTTTTCAAAAAAAGTGGCCTTTTTTTGAAAAAACTTCCCCTGTGTCTAGACTGCTGCTGTGTTCTTTCAAAATTAAATCGAAAGAATGCAGCATTTTTCAACCACGGAAAGTGGAATAGGCAAATCCGCGGGGGATTTAAATATCCCCCACGGCATTTGCATTAACATGGCAGCCGCTTTTTTCCGGCTTGGGGAAAAGCCGGAGAAAAGCGCCAGTCTAGACGTTATTCTCCGGAAAATAAAGCCTTTTCTGGAGGGTTTCTTATTCCTACTTTCATGATTTGAAATACTAGGACATGATTTGAAATACTAAAATTATTCAATTTTATGGTTTGGTTGCACTTTATAGACTAACAAAACATGTCGATGGTATCATGAGCTTTCGTGGGCACAGCCCACTTCTTCAGTCATCTCCAGTCATCTGAAGAACTGGGCTGTGCCCACGAAAGCTCATGATATCATCTGCATGTTTTGTTAGTCTATAATGCTACCAGACCATTTGTTGTTTCAATAGTTTGTGTTAGCAGCACAACATTAGAAATTTTTCTAGATTTGAATTTATATATCTAACACACCTCTAAGTAGAGCGTCTCAGGAAAAAAAAAACCTTTTTTCATTTTCATCTCACGCTTCAGTTGGAAATGTCAACCTTTTGTTAAAAACTGAAATCTATAACCCAGAACTGTTGAAAACCAACACATTTTCAGGTTTTAGTTGAAAATTTTGGGCATGTGGATTTTCAGTTTTCCGGTGAAATATAACAATTTTTCAAGGAAAGTACATACTTTATGCAAAAATGTTCATGCATCTGAAAACTTAATTTTCTGTTAAAGTTTTGACAAAAGCTTTCCAGCCAACCAGGTTTGGAGGTAACATTGGCAGATGCATTAGCAAATGTATGGCTTACCACTGTCTTTCAGCTTGTTCAACTCTTCTCTTGGGCTCTCGGATGTTTGCGGAGCCAGCAGCAAAGCAGGATCTAAGAGCACAACAGAGAAACTGTCTCAACTAATGATAACTGTTCATCCACTTTCTAGAATCCTCTTCTATAGCTTTTCATTCATAAAATTCAAACCTAAAATTGAGCTCAAAAGGAGTGTGAAGAGCACAAAACTAGACCAGTGTTTCTCAACCAGTGGTACGAGCACCCTTAGAGGTACTCGAGAGAAGTCTGGGAGGGTATGTCATCACAACTGAAATTTGGAGAAAACTGAACTTTTGTTTTAAGTTTTACAGCTCTATATTATTTTTGTACTTTTTATACCAAAAAATTTAATTGCCCGCCTGGCTACGATTAAATTATTTAAACAAATGCGTTGCAATGGTAGAAAAAAACTGTGTGTGTCTGAAGCCTGCAGGTACTGAGGGTACTTATAATTTTTTTTTGAAAAAGGGGTACTTTATAAAAAAAGGATTGAGAAACACTGAACTAGACCATAGGACATGATTTGAAATACTAAAATTAGCAGCCACCAACAAAAGGAAATAATGTACTAGACTGAAAATTGCTTAATAAGGATCGTACACTTTTTATTAAACTTGAACAGGCTTGCAGGAGTAAACACTGGTTCTAGATGGACTTTCTCTCAAATAAATTGGGGATCCCACTTGACTTTCTATGAATGAATCTAGGTACAAGGCATTTAGCTTTTAAAATCTACAGGGAGGACTGAACACCCAGAAACACAATTATTGCTAGTTGTCATAACTTCCCTTGAAAAGTTCAATATGATTCTGAACACTAACATTCTAAGCACAACACAGCACAGAAACACATGAAACATTAAAACCCTAACTACAGCATAGAAAGCCAAACACGAATTCCTACTTTTATGCAGATTACAAAGCCGAGCATGCTCATCATAAACAGAGTCTCACTGGTTCAGGGCACACAAGGTTCCGCTGGGAAAGAAAGCCAAATTCAGTAGCTCTGTCCATGATCTGGAGAAATATCATTTGGAGGCTGTGACGCACCGCCGAGTGTGTGCCCTTTGATGCATGTATGTCAATCGATCAACATAGGAGGGCTGAAAAACGCTGTGCAGAGAAATTGCTCGCAAGCCTTGGAATAAAGCACAGCCTGTGACTGACTGCTCTGGCTGTGGATTGGAACTGCTTAGTGACTTGGGGGAAGTGCCTCTGTGTGTACATATAGGCTGATGTGGTCAGGCACATGCCAGGTCTCTGCAAGTGGATTCCATCTGGAGTCCCAGTGAAGCAGGAGGATACTCAGCCTGGGCACCTGTCAGCCCCTCAGATATCGTATTGTAGGACAAGGAACTCCAGCTGATCATTTTCATATGCTGCTTGTACAAATTCTCAGCTGGGAGGAAGAATTTAGTCAGAAAAATATGTCTGACAAATAAGAATGATTGAAAAACACAAGACGAGGTGGCCCCAACACTATAATCTCACAACTGAGGGGAAAGGCTGTGCTAGTTAAAAAGCTGCCCAGGTTTAGAGAGGAAGTGAAGGCAGCTATAAAATAAAATAACATACAACAAATAGAAGAGGGGGGAAATTAGTGGTAATGAATGTCAATTAGAAGTTTAGAATTCTAGAAAATTGCTGAGGGAAGCCAAGGGACACAAAGACAATTCTATGGCAAGAGTTAAGTAAGTTAAGTTAATAAGGAGATTTTGAAATATACTAAGAAGAATCCTCAGAATGGTACTGGCAGAATTATCAATAGTATTTCAGAAAAGGCAGAAATGTTTAATAAATACCTCTGTTTTGTATTTAGGGGAAAACAGATGATATAGTCTCATCATATGGAGATGATAAACACTCTTTCATTTGCACTAATATTTCTGGAGGATGTTAAATAGAGGCTACTAAAGTGAGACCTTTTTAAATTAGTAGATCCAGGTAACTTCCATCCAAGAGTTTTAAAGTGATGTCTAGGAAGCTCTCTGGACCATTAACAATGGTTTTCAACAAGTCTTGAAACACTGGGTAAGACCCAGAAAACTGGAAGATGTTGTGCAAGTTTTTTAAATAGTGTAAACGGGATGACTCAGATAACAATAGGCTATTCAGCCTGACACCAGGCCCAGGTAAGAAAATGGAACAACTGTTACGAGATTTGATTAATAAAGAATTAAAGGAGAGTAAAGTAATTAATGCATATCCACGTGGGCTTATGGAAAAGAGATCTCGTCAAACTAATGTAACATCTTTTTTTGAAGAGATGCAAATTTGATTGAGAAAGGGAATAGCAATGACAGAACAGATTTGCCAAGGGCTGTGGCGGATTCCCCATCACAATTTTTAAATCAAGATTTGATGTTTTACTGAAAAAGCTCCTCTAGGAGTCTCTGGCCTGTGTCATCCATGAGGTCGGACTAGATTGGGGTGGACGAGATACGGCCTCCAGGCCAAATCCAGCATGCCAACCCATTTGATCTGTCCCGTGGACTCCCCACCGGGGACAGGGGAATGCGTGAAGTTGTTCGCTGTTCAAAGCGGCTGGCGGCTCCCTCCCCCGCCAGAGGAATGTGGCACCTAGAGGGCGACACCAGCCATTTTGAACAATGCATAACTTCACGCACTCCCCACCCCCAGATCCCAAATGGCCTGGGGGCGGGGAAGAGCACAACGTCTCCTCCCCACACCAGGGGTGCACAGCACGTACAGGGAACCACCAGCTGTTCAAAATGGCTGGTAGTTCCCTGGAGGCGCAAAGTTTCCTCCCCCTGCAGGGGTGGGGCTGAACCCAGAGGGAACAGCCCCTTCCACCCAAGGCCCTGCCCCTTCTGGAAGTGCCGGCCCATGACCACTGGCAAAATTCGGGAAGTGGCCCCCCTGCTAAAATTACTGCCCACCCCTGAACTAGATGATTGCAGTGGTCTCTTTGGCCTTAGGATCTCTGAGATAGCAGGAAAAGCCCAGTGGTGGTGACTGGGAGAAGAGGAGATCTTCTCGAGCCAGCCCTAGGAAGGGCCAGAGCCTAACCAGAGGTTGCCTTGAAGCTGCCTGGAGGGAAGAGTAGGCTGGGGCTTTAGGAGCCAGTGTCAGACTCCAAAGGGCAGGTTGGCCTGGTGCAGGACCTTTTTGCTTCTGTTCATTTGTCCTGTAGCGAGTCAACGTGGCCTCCCACTGACCCGGAAGGGGACCTACTCCCTAAGATCCCTTTGGTGGGTGGGGCCGGATCGTCTTACCCCCACCCACAGGAAGCAGAAGGGTGCGGGTGGGACGATAAAAGAAAGGGCTGAGAGCTCAGTCAGGGTATGTCTACACTACAGAGTTTTGTCAGAAAAACAGCTGTTTTTCCGATAAAATTTGAGGAACGTCCACACTGCAATCGCGTTCTTCCGAAAGAAAATCGAAAGAACAGAGAGGTTTTTTTGACATTGGCAATCCTCATTCTATGAGGAAGAAGCCTTTTTCCGAAAGAGCTTTTTTGGAAGAAGGCATGTGTGGACAGGGAAAAGGGAGTTCTTTTGGAAGAAGAGGAAAGAGGACAAAGCACAGGTGCCCTGGTGGCCACTCCGTCCATAGTAATCACAGCCGAAATGCGAGAAAGCGTCCATTCAGTGTGGATGCTATCTTTCGAAAAAGCAGATCGCTTTTTCGATGTGCTATTGCAGTATGGACGCTCTCTTTCGGAAGAAGTTTTTCTGCAAGATCTCTTCCAGAAAAGCTTCTTCCAAAAGAAGCCTGCAATCTAGATGTAGCCTCAGAGCGCAAGCAAGCCAGATGCTCTCCTTAGACTCCCCAGAAGAAAGGCACAGCTGCCCCGCCCTAGGAGGTACGACTGGGTTGGACCACCTCGGCTGCTGCCAGGCCCCGAAGATGGGCCAAGGCCACCCTGACCACCGCCAGGCTCAGAAGACTGGCCGAGATAGCCAGGGCTATTTGTTTGTTGCCCTGCCCTGACTAAGGGAGTGGCCTTTATGAACCACTGCTCTGTCTGTACCAGGCCTGAGCCCTAAACTGTTTCAGCCTTGCCCTGAGCGAGGGCCGGGACATTAAAACTGCTATTTAGCTGGGCAGTGTGGTGAGTCAGCGTGGCCTCCCGCTGACCTGGATTCAGAGGCACCCACCCTTCCACAAAAGAGTCCAAGTAGAAATGGGTTATAAGAGGTGGTTAAATGATTCACAGCAGTTTCAATAAAGAGTCGACCAATTGTTTCAATCCATTGTTATCAACTGTTAAAGTCCAATAGGTTGCTTATGGTTCATTATCATTTAGAGCAACTTCTAAGGTTGAGTTAAGAATCTCCTGTCCTCCTGTCTGTGACATATTAATAACACCTATTAGCTGATTAATAACCCTCTGTTAACGAGTGGAACCTTTACATACTGCGTGTCCCTTCCCTTGCCTAAAATGGATTTTCCAGACGCGTTTCTTGAGTTAGTTTTGGGAGGAGGAGGTTCAAACTCCCCTCTAATCTGGCCTGAGCAGCCCCAGACATTGTGGTGCGGCAGCTGCGCTCCCTGGGATAAACAGCCCCTCAGAAAGTGCTCACGTCTCGCCTGCTGACCTAGGGCAATACCTACAGCACTGTTAGGGCAGCCTCAACAAGTGGCAAATACGTGCGACACCCTCCTCTCCAGCAGCTGTCCAAAGCCTCCTAAGCCCCACATCCTCCCAGGTGGGCTTTGTGGGCAGGATGGTTTGACAGCAAGATGCAAGATGAGGAGCTTGTCAATGTGGCGGGAAAGCAGGGAGGGCGTGACAGCTGGTGGACACACGGGGAAGCAGAGCCGTCGTCCAGAGGCCTCGGAGTGAGGGCAGAAGGATCTGAAATGCATCCTCTGAGAGGTGCCCTGGGAGCGATCCCTTCTGCCCTACTTGAAGGCCCTCTCCACTGTCCCCGCTGCTGGCCAGGGAGCTGAACGGCCTCCAGTGGATGATGGGCTCTGTTCACCCCATCACACCATGTGAAAGGCTTTACCAGGCTAATGTGTGACAGATGGACAGTGTGGGGCCAGGAGACTCTCTCTGGGGCTATTCTCAGAGGGTCTGTCTACACTACAGCGCTAATTCGAACTAACTTAATTCAAATTAGTTAATTCGAACTAAGCTAATTGGAACAAGTGCATCTAGACCTAAAAACTAGTTCGAATTAGCGTTTTGCTAATTCGAACTAGCATGTCCACATTGAGTGGACCCTGAACCGAAGTTAAGGCTGGCTGGAAGCAGTGCTGGCAGGGCATCAGATTAGGACTTAGAGCGTGGAGCTGCTGCCTCAGGCTAGCCGAGGGCTGTGCTTAAAGGGACCCGACCCCCACTCCGGACAGACAGTTGTCAGGGGTTCCCCGCTCACTTGGCTAACTCGATGAGGGACAGCAAAGCAGTCCTGGCTTGGAGCGCCCTGCATGCCCACACTTGGCACATCACAGCACTCAGCCATCAGCCCGGCTGCACTTGCCGCAGGCTGCCATCCGGGGGGGGGGTCAATCAAGTGGCTTCAGGAAAGCTTCCACCCCGAGGAGCCCGCAGAGCCACCCCAGTCCTCCCCATCGGGGGCTCGTGCCCCATTCCGCCCTCACCTCCTTCCACTTACCTCTCCCTAGCCCCCCTTCCTGATGTACAAAATAAAGGACACGTGTGTTCAAAAATAGAAACTCTCTTTATTGAACAAAACTCAGGGAGACTGGGACAAGGAGGTGGGAGAGGGGAAGAGAGAGGGTGGGAAAGGGGAGGGCAACTAAAATGATCAGGGGTTTGGAACAGGTCCTATATGAAGAAAGGCTAAAGAGACTGGGACTTTTCAGCTTAGAAAAGAGGAGACTGAGGGGGGATATGATAGAGGTCTATAAAAGCATGAGTGGTGTGGAAAGGGTGCATACAGAAAAGTTCTTCATTAGTTCCCATAATAGAAGGACTAGAGGACACCAAATTAAATGAATGGGTAGCAGGATTCAAACTAATAACAGAAAGTTCTTCTTCACAAAGCAAAGAGTCAACCTGTGGATCTCCTTGCTGCAGGAGGCTGTGAAGGCTAGAACTAGAACAGAGTTTAAAGAGAAGTGAGATAAATTCATGGAGGTTGGGTCCATGGAGTGGTATTAGCTAGGGGGTAGAAATGGTGTCCCTGGCCTCTGTTTGTGGAAGGCTGGAGATGGATGGCACGAGACAAATGGCTTGGTCACTGTCTTCAGTCCATCCCCTCCAGGATACTTAGTGTTGGCCGCTGTCGGCAGACAGGCTACTGGGCTAGATGGAGCTTTGGTCTGACCCAGTACGGCCATTCTAAGCTCAGGGTCGGGGGTCTCAGTGGACCACCTTGATTTTCATGCAAACCTGCTCCTGGGTGGCCAGGCTGGCAGCTATCCTGCCCTAGACGGCCACTTTCCTGTGCCTAGTGCGGAGGTCGTGGATGAGGTCCACAATGTCTACACTAGACCAGGCGGGCGCCCGCCTCTTGCGGACCTGGGCAGGCTCCCGGGAGCTGCCAGCCTGGTCCCGGGAAGAGGCGGAAGGCTCGGTGGCAGCGGGTGGCTGGCTCGAGCCGTGCAAGGTGCAGGGTCTGCTGGCTGGGTGCTGGCAGGCTTGCACCTGGCACGGGCACCGTAGCCATCCCATGCCCCTTTAAGGGCTCCGGGGCCGGGAGGGGGGCAGAAGAGTTTCCCTGGTGGTGCCCAGAGTGGCCACTAGGGAAAGCTGGGGAGGGCTAGCCTCCCACTAGTTTGAATTAAGTGGCTACACAGCCCTTAATTCGAACTAGTTAATTCGAACTAGACGTTAGCCCTCGTGGAATGAGGTTTACCTAGTTCGAATTAAGCGCTCCGCTAGTTCGACTTAAGTTCGAACTAGCGGTTTGCATGTGTAGTGCCTATCAAAGTTAATTCGAACTAACGTCTGTTAGTTCGAATGAACTTTGTAGTGTAGACATACCCAGAGTAACAGGCAAGACTGACAGAGAATAGGACCTGATTTTCACAGGCATCGAGCTGTAGGCGGTGCAAGTGATCAGCACTTCTGAAAACCAGGCCCATTAAAGGCTAGTAACTATGTCGCATGTGGCTCTAATTTACCGGGTTTGCTTTGCTCCTTTTTCTGCATGTCCAGTTCATCTGTCAGCCGGCGGATCTCTTCGTGAGCCATCTGCAGCCTTCGTGCAGCCTCATCCAGGTCTCGCTCCACCCGCCTTCGTAACACTTTCTCTCTTTCCAGCTCTTTGTTATGGGACTGAAACAAAAGCAACGCTCACAGGACAAAGGAAAGCAATTGCCCTGTCTGCACTGACAAGCAGTGTGCATTAGTGCTTGGGAAATGGGGACACACTAAATAGGCATGTGAGAGCTACTGCTCAGGCAGTACATGGACTTACTGAGGCAAGCCCATTATGTAAGCATGCTGAAGTGTGTGTCATAGCTGCAATCTTGCACCTAATTTTAAGGAATGGTGTTTTCCAGATGAATCCCCGGGGGATAAAAAGGATAGAAACACTTTCTCCCTTGAGGACCACTGTTAGTCAAGCTGTATTTTCATTCATAGATTCCTACATGTTAAGCCAAGAAGGAACTATGAGATGTAGCATGACTTCCAGAAGGCATCCCGTTTAGATGGAGAACCTTCCCTTGGGAGTTTGTTCCGATGGCTGATCAACTGTGCATTCTTTTTAGTGCCTTTGGCTTGATAGGGGAGGGGAGACTGGGTGGGGCTGAGAGTACCCAAGCCAAGAATGAGAACAGCCTAGCCCCAACGGAGAGTTGTAAGACTGGTTAACACAAGGCACATGGCAGTGGTGCCTCACTCTCCAGTCCAGAGGGAGGCCAGGCCACTCTACTTCACCACACATACTTTCTTATGTTCCGAGGGAAGTGCCTTTTGCTCAGACTTTCCAAAACAATTCACACTGGGGCATTTCCTTTTCCCATTTGCTTTCCCTGTTACTCCTTCCATCCTGTGCTTCTATTGCCAGATTTTCAGCTTCCATGTCTATTGTTTCCACCTCTCTGCTTCTTTCCCTTCCTACTTCCTGCCTTGTCTCACCTTTCTTCCCACTGCCCCTCCATGTCTTTCCCCCTTCTCCTCCCAGATCTCCCTTCCCCCAGAATTTCACTTCACTTTTCCCTTGTCCTTTCCAGATGTCTTAAGCTGGAGCCTGCTTCTTCATTCTAAGGTTTGTGGCTCAGGCTGGGTTAGCTCCAGGTACATGGGTCTGCCAGCTAACAGTGATCACCTCCTGTTATAGTCTGCATCAGCTCCTGAACTGTGGATGTTTTTTATTCAGGAGCCGGGGGCATTTCCCACTGGGCACACTCTTGGCAAAAAGGTAATTTCAATTTATAGCTGTTCTCATCCCAGTTGACCTGCATCTGCTTTACCTCCCAAAGTCACATCTCTGTGGGGAATCCCAGGCACACACTGTACTGGAAGCAAAGGGCTGCATACATGTCTTACCTTGTCCATTGTCTCTTTAGTATGTTGCATGGATTCATGTTGTTGCTGAAGTTCATCTTCTAATGCCTGGTGGATATGATCAAACTTGTCCTTGCATGAAAAGACGTGTTAATAAGCCAACACCATTAAAAAGCCTGCTATTAATCTTCCCTGGATAGTGATATGCAGCCTTTTAAATGTTAACTTTATCTTAACTAGCCATCAGTTGTAATCATAGCTTATATTTTAAAGGGGCCTTTAATCCAGACAGATTCCAAATTGTTTAAAGAGCCCTCACTTGCCTGTCGCATTCTGCTGCTTATTGGGATCTCTGCAGGTTCTCTGCTTTTTTAACCTTGTGATGTCACAGGCCTCTTCCTTTTACATCCTATGGGCTCAGCCCTGCACAAAAAAATACACTGATACTGAATATGCTCGACCGACTCTACGTGGATAAAGGTGGATAACTTCCCCATGTGCCAGTCAGCCTGCATCACAAAAACTTAATTACAACCTCTGAATTCCTCTGGAAACATGAGCCACACATCACACTTAAATCTGTGCACTCACATCAACACCGCAAAGATTAAAAAACAACAATGGTCCTCGTAAGCCACCCGGCTCAGTCCTTCAATAAATGTGCCTTCAATTCCAGGCCTTGATGCAGGGTAGGGCAGGTAAACAAATGCAGGTCCACAGTTTAAGTAGGCCCAGGCCCTGGTACAGGGCAGGGCACACAAACAGACAGTTCAACAGTTGGTAAGCCCAGGCCCTGGGGCAGGGTGGGGCAAACAAACAGACAGATCACTGGCCAGAGAGGGAGAGACTGCCACCCAGTATGTGGAGTGGCAGGGGGAACACGGACCCTCCTTACTCCACTGCGTCCCAGCCCAGGGCCCTAGCAGTGGCAGCCTGAAATCAGCAGGGATCCTGCCCACAACACACTGACACACTACAGTCCAATGAAGTCAGCCTGACAGTTTTCGGCTTCCTCATGGCCACTTCCAAACGCCTCCTCGGAGTATACCTGGCTCCATGGTCCCGGGAGGTCCTTGGGGCTGTTGGGGTCTGAACCCTCAGGCAGGGTTAGAAACGTTTCCTTGTCGATATGGGGGCCTGGCGGTCTGGGTCAGTCCTCAGCTTCAGCCAGGTCTTCAGTGGCCTCCTGCTTTGGAAGCTTGGGGCAGGCCTTTGCTTCCTCCGGCAGCTGGGGCCCTACTGAGCTCCTGACTGGGCTTTTATACTGCTCGCCCCCTTTGCTCCAAGGGAATTAAAGTACCAGGACCAGGCATGGCCCACCTGGGCTTGGAGAGGGGTTCCTCCCATTCTGGGTCAGTGAGTAGCCACCTCTGCTCACTATATCCCCCCCACCCGCTTTAGTCCAGCTCCCAGTCTCCAGGACTGGGCACTTGATCTTCCCCCATCCGGAACAGACAGTCTGCGTTTGCATTTTCCTGTCCAGCTCGGTGCTGTAGGGTACACACATACTGTTGTAAGGTGAGACACCATCGCATTATCTGTGCGTTGAAGTGTGTAGCCACTTTAGGGGTACCTGATCAGTGACTAGTGTAAGAATCCCTGAGGAGTTAGTAACGTAGGGCCTCCATCACCCATTTAATAGCCAGGGTCTCCTTCTCAATGACTGAATAATTATGCTCCCTAGTGAAGAGTTTTCTGCTAATGTAGATGATGGCGTTTTCCTCCCGCTCCATGTCCTGAGAGAGCACTGCCCGCAGCTGAACCTCCGAGGTGTCTGTTTGCACGATGACGGGAGGGTTGAAGTCTGGGCTGAACAAGACGAGTTCTTTACACAGCAACTCCTGGGGAAGACTCACTTGGGTGAACTTTCCTTTTAGATGACATATTCTGAAGAAGTGGGTTGTGCCCACAAAAGCTCATGATACTATCAATATATTTTTTGGTGCTACTGGACCATTGTTGGTCTTTAAGTATTTTTAGTTACAGACTAACATGGCTACCCCTCTGAGACTTTTAAACCCAGCAAAGGTTGTAATTAAGATTTTGCATTTCACTGTGATGGAAGTGGATGTGTTTGTGTGTAGAGCATTTCTGTACCTGGAACCTGCAAAGGGTGTTCCTGGAGGGACTTCAAGTCTGTCCATGGAGACATGCTGTGTGGTCATTAGAGTATCATTAAAAGGTGTCCCACAACCAACATTCCTTCTAAGCTGCGCGGCAGCACGGCCCTGCAGCTGCTTAATGAGCCCGCCCAGCCAGGTGCTCAGGACTCACACAGGAAGCTGCCTGGCTGGGGGACGGGCAATTCTCCCTCCGCAACAGCAGAAGCTTCCTACTGAGGGCACAGCAGTGAGTCTCTCCCAGCCCGTAGGGACACGTCCCCTCCCTACCAGCTGGGAGAGACTCACTGCTCTGTCCTCAGCAGGGAACTGCTGCTGTCACTGAGGGAGAAATGCCCCTCCCCCAGCCAGGCAGCTCTGTGCACAAAGCCCTGAGCCCCTGGCTGGGCTGGGCCGTTAAGGAGCTGTGGGGTCGTGTTGCTGTGCAGCCTAGAGGGAACCTTACTCATAACTTGGCATTTCCTTTCTTATAAAGGTTTGCATCATGAGGGACGGTTGGTTCACTTGCTCAGCCTTAATCCTTTTGAACCACAAATTTCGCTGGACTATGTGATTATATTTTAATGTGGAACTTGATAACTTTGAATATCCTGTAGCAGAAATTAACAGTTTTCATCCGACTATAATGACCTTTGTGATGAACGGTTGTATTCATACTGCTTTTTTTTTTTTTTTTGGCTGAAGAAAATTTACAACAAATGTACCACCTCTCTCCATGAGAGAAGTATAGATTAGAATATTAATAGTTTTCAATCCAAAATTCTGTACTAGAGTTAGACAGGGAGAGTTTATTAATGCATCAGACTAAACTCAAGGAGCTGCTCAGAGGGAACAATTTGCAGTGTACATCAAGAAGTTTTATTGGCCTTGCAGAATGCAGGAACCATGCTATACATTCCTGAATACTGGCACCTTTTCTGTTACCTATTTACTTTTATATATAGAGATGGCGCACTCTTATATCAAGTCTCTTAGACATGGCTGTTATGGCTGAAATGGTAATCACACTAACAAGTCTTCCTTTTGCTGGTTTTGATATGAATCATGTTTTGGAATAAACAGCCTAAATATATGAGGGCCTGTGAAACTAAAATGTAATAGCCAGGCAACATTTTCAGGCAAGAGTTTTTCTTCTAAAGCATTTCCTATTTCTTTGAAGGATTTTTTCAAGACCTTTATGAACCTAGTCCCGAAGTCCTTTCTCAGTCCCCATTTATTCATAGGTTTATCAGATCTTCTAGTTAAGTTACAAGTCTCATGATACACAGTGTTTTACTTAAATCCTCTTAGCTTTCTTTTTTTTTAAGTTTTTGTCCTTAACTTATTAAGATTGTGAAGATTCCTCTAAAACTAGAATGCATTTAAAAAGAAAACACTTGATTTTTTTTAAAGCTCATGATTTTTAAGCTATTCTCACAACTCTGAGGGAGACATGATCACGAAATCTTGCTCATGGAGTCATCAGAAATACCGGGGCTAGTGGGAAGCCACAATTACCCAAATAAAACTTCTCAATTGATCCTTACAGGTTTTCTTTTTCATAACAAAGCCCTCAGTATTCTCTCCTTTTATAGAAAAAATGTTTTCAATTATTCAATTCCAGAACTATGGAGCAAAGCATTTGCGAACATGGATAGGTAAAAATTAGTATGGAAATGTACTTCAGTTTTAAGAATCCAGAGGCTTTTTATAAATGATAGAAAAGTTCTTAATTTTAAATAAACCCTGAAAATATCCTTAATTGTCCCTTTGATAGGGCTACTTTAATAATCACCCACTGTTGATTTTGATACCTGAAGTTGTGCCGCACACAGTCCATCGACGTAGCTACGTGAATCTAGCTTTTGGTCTGCAATCTCTAATTTCTCCAGCAGCGTAGTTCTTTCCACCAGTAAATAAGCAATCTGTTCGCTGGGACTGCTATGAGCTATCTCAGATAAGCCTTCCTGTTCCAGCATTTCCTCCACCTCCTTCAGCTGGGCTTCTGAAAGAAACACAGCAGAGCAATGAATAATCATTAGTGGCTCTGAGGGGTAGCCATGTAAGTCTGCAACTTAAAGAAACTTAAAAATTGAGTGGTCCTGTCCCACCTTAGAGACTAACAATATATATATATATATATATATATATGTATATATATATATATATATATATAGTGTATCATCAGTTCATGAGTTGGATTTGCAAAACTGCCTGATACCCACTACCTATCACCTGGCCTCTTTAGGTACTTTTAAAGCCCCCACTTGCCGACATGTGGAGCTGAGAACATTCAACACTAATAAACGTGGCTAGATTTTCAAAAGCACTTTTACTCCTAGCAGCTTCCATTGTTTTCAAAGGCTCTGAATAAGGCAGAGATTCTATGGAAAAATAGTGTGTGATCATGTCATCAATAAGCAAATTAAGGTTGCAAGGACAATCTTAATTCTGGTTTATCCTACCTCTTGAGAGCTTGATCCTGCAACCTTAACTGTGCTTTGAATGTACAGAGAAAAGGTGGCTAAGGTAATCTTTTTCATTGGACTAGTTTCTATTGATGAGCAACTTTCAAGTTTACACAGAGCTCCTCTTCAGGCCTCCTTTCAATGTAGGCTTTATTTATGTAATTTCCAAATTGAAAAAACAAAAGTAAACAAAACCAACATTCCATCATGTGAGTCGTGCTGAACCTAACTTGGGTCCTCAGCAGGGACCAGCATTAGTGTTCCCTTTAATTTTTTATGTCCATATGCAGAATGAATTTTGTTATGTGCCAATTATTTGCGACCCATCGCCTCCTTATTGGTGCACATAATAAAAGTCATTCTGCACATGGGCAATCTGTGGCAGGGATGGGGCCGAGAGGTTTCGTTTGTGGGAGGGGGCTCGGGACTGGGGGGATGAGGGCTCTGGCTGGGAGTACAGGCTCTGGGGTGAAGTTAGGTATGGGGCGTAGAAGTGCAGGAGTGGGGTCATGGCAGATGTGGGGTCTGGACTCATTCCAGGCACAATAGAGGAATGTTCTCTAGTGGTTATGGGCTCTCCTGGCCCTAGGCTCCTAGGCTGTGTCTACACTGGCATGATTTTGCGCAAATACTTTTAATGGAAAAGTTTTTCCGTTAAAAGTATTTGTGCAAGAGAGCGTCTGCACTGGCATGTGCCTTTGCGCAAGAGATGTGCTTTTGTGCAAAAGCATCCGTGCCAGTGTAGACGCTCTCTTGCGCAAGAAAGCTCCAATGGCCATTTTAGCCATCGGGCTTTCTTGCGCAAGAAATTCAGGTTACCTGTCTACACTGGCCTCTTGCGCAAGAACACTTGCACAAGAGGACTTATCCCTGAGCGGGAGCATCAGAGTATTTGCGCAAGAAGCACTGATTTCATACAGTAGAACATCAGTGTTCTTGCGCAAATACTCGCGGCCAGTGTAGACAGGCCCTTTCCCTTCCCCAGAGCCAAAATCTTGCTAATGTAGACACAGCCCAAGAGTATCTGTCCCCGTTCTGTCTTCCTCGCCTCTGCCCTATCCACCAGCTCGGAGCGCTGTCCCCCTCTCCCTCTGTTCCTGTCCACTGCCGTCCCCCACCTTCTACCTCATATGTCTCCCCACTCCAGTTTCTTCAACAGTCTCTTCCCTGCCCCTCCCCCTTCCAGTTTCTTACCCCCTTTACATTCCCTTGTGATTGCTTCTTTCAGTTCCTCTGTGCTGCTGGGATGCCAACAGTCCCTGCCTGTCAGCCAGAACAACTGCAGGGAAATTCCTGGTCTGTCCTTACACCCCCTCAATGCATCCCGCTCAGTCTCTGTGGGGATGGTACATGCACCATGCAGACAGACTCTTTAGAGAACTGAATTGTGGAACTCTAGCAACTTCTGAAAGCAAAGGCAAACAGTCCTTTTGCACCTTTCCCCTGGTTATCCATGTAGATGGCGTACAGGGCTGCAGATGCAATAAGCATGGAATGCAGTAATTACTCTTTTAACACGTGCCCACTTAACACGTTTTCATGATAGCACGATTTTTGGGGGGGAACATTTTTTGAATAACACTACCGTCCCCGAAATAACACGGTTTCCCCAGCTGGCCTGTCGCCGGCTGCTGCGCAGGGCTTCCCCCATCTCCCTGCAAAGCGGCAGAGGGTTGGCCACTCGCCATGCTGTTCCCCAGCGATCTCCCCTTGCTGGATGCAGTGCGGGTCCCAGCAGACCCGTCACAGGGGCATACTGTACTCCCAACCCAATCCCCCTCCCCTCTGCTCCCTTTCCCTTCCCCAGGGCCAAACACCTCCCCTCCCTGCTGTAACCCAGTCCCCTTTTTCCCCCAACCTTATGTCCCAGCCCCGGCTGCTAACAAGCGCTGGCTGGAGCCGCAAGTGCACATGCGGCTCTGAGCAGTCCCGCCGAGAGAGCAGCTGACTGGAGCACTTCCGGGTTCCAGCCGATGCCCTATTGGGAGTTTTACTGTACAGTACAGTACATCATCTAGGGCACGTCTAGACTACAGGCTTTTGTCGACAGAAGTTCTGTCGACAAAGCTTCTGTCGACAGAGCATCTAGACTACATCCAGTTCTGTCGACAAAGCAAGCCACTTTGTCGACATGACAGCGTAGATGCAAAGGACAGTGTAGATGCAATAACTCCTTCTGTTGACAGAACTCTGTCGACAAAAGGCGTTATTCCTCGTAGAATGAGGTTTACAGTTGTCGACAGAACTCAGCGACAGTGTAGACGCAGGTATAGTTTTGTCAACAAAAGTCCACCCCCCTAATGTTGATGTTGATGACTCAGCACCAAAAGAAAGTTGACTTGGACACCGCCGCTTGAAACGCAACCCCCACCTTTTCCATTATTTTCAATGGAAAAATTGATCCCACGTAACATGTTTTCACTTAACACGATCATTTTCTGAAACGTATCTACCGTGTTAAATGAGGAATTACTGTACAGCATGGAACCTGTTCAGCAGCAAAGTACGATGACAGTCATGGCAACCATCATGTGCCTTATGCTGCAGTATGGCTGCAGTATGGCAGAGTCCACTGGAACGAGGAAGACTCTGAGGAGGTCACGAACATACTCTTCTGTGAAGCACCTGAGAGAAGCAATTGGCAGATTGCTGGTGGCATTCAATCTCTTTCTGAACTCATTCTTTGTCCCTGCTTCCTTTCTGGTCCCTAAACACAAACGCTTGATTTCTCAACAACAACATCATTATTGCTTGTGTGCAATGGTTAACCAGGCGTGCTGCACGCAGGGGCACTTGAACCCGGCAGTGGTGGGTGCGGAGGGGAGGGGGCACTCCAGCCTAGCTTCCGCCCCACCCCCCTTAATCAGTTACCAATTAAAAGGAATTTTTCAACCCCACTGTAAACACCCCCACTCAACACAAGCAATGAAGATCTTAAGGCAGCAGCTGGGCTCAGTCTGGTGCCAGGCGTAGGCTTGCTCTTTTGCTTCTGTTTTGAAAGCATGTGTGAGACAGTGCTTGCAAATAGTTCTCGCAGCTGGGCAAGTGTCTGTGTTTGTAAGGAGGCCACGGAGGTGTGGCAGCAGGGCAGGGGCCCACATGGTGATCTTGTGCTTGGCACCCCCCATTTGCCAGAAAAGTGCAACTTTTGCTTCCCTTAAGAGCCTGTGGACAGAAGGGGGTCCAGGTGTAGTGGCAGGGCAGGGGCTCGCATAGTGACCGTGTGCTCAGTACCCCCTGCTTGATGGGAGAGAACAACTTTCCCTTCCACACAGCAGCCTGCGGGTGAAGGGGGGTCTGGGCATAGAGGGGGATCTGCGGGTGGAGGGGGGTGCAGGACTTCAAACAATGCTTTATTGGGAATAAGCCAATGAAGGTATCCTACTGTGGTCTCAGTTACAGAGCTCCCCGTGCTTCATCCGGGTTGCCATGCATGGTATCAGTCTTCTCCGAGTCACACAGAGGGAGCGGGAGCGAAGGCTGAGTGAATGTGGCCAGAGACCTGGGCCTTGTGCTGCAATGACACCAGCCCACTTACTGCTGACGTGGCCTGGAAAGGTGCTGCCATGGAGGGCAGAAGAAGGCAGCCTCTCCAGAAACCTTGTGAGAAAGATGAAAGAGTTCCTCCACGACAGCTCTGTAGAGATGTGCAGGGAGGAGTCCCACGCCATCTCCAGACATCTTAGCAAACTGTTCCAGGGAGCCTCTGCTGTGCAGGCAACATGGGTGGCCAGTCTCTTGGTGGGGGAAGGCTTTGCCTTCCCAAAATGCCAGTCATAACCCCCCCCCCCCACACACACACACTGATAGAGCACCTGCTGTAAGCATTCTGGGGGCGCAGTGTTGCTGCCCCCCAATGCTCCAGGGCTGAGGAAGATGGAGCCACCCCATGCGCCCTCCACCCTCCTCAGAGCTGAAGAGGCTGGGGCCACGCGGGGGCCACCCTCCTCTCCCCTCCCAGTGCTCCAGGGCTGGAGAGGCTGGGCTGTCGCACAGCGTGGTGCGCCCTCCTCCCTCCCTGGTGCTCTGAGGCTGGAGAGGCTGGGCTGGGCCGGGACACATGGTACGGCAAGCCCTCCTCTGGGGATGGGAGGCTGGGGCCGGGAGGCTGGGGCCATGCCATGTGCCCCTCACCCCTGAGGCAAATATACCCCCCCACCCTAACCCTTCCCTGTGGTTGGGAGGGGGAGCACACACGCATGGGGGCAGGGAAGGGGCAGGGCCTTAGCATAAGGGGAGGGACTGGAGGTGGGGCCTGGGGCCCTGCCTTCACCAATCACCCGTGGTAGGCAGAGTGGCTGCCACAGATCACACCCAATTGCCTTGACCCACTGGGAGCATGACTAAAATGTGATCTCACCAGAAGCGTCCTCCTTGTCATCGGGCCCGGCAGGAGACGTCCTGGGAGGAAGGGATTGTATCCAAAGTCAGAAAAGGTCCCAGCAGTTGGCGAGATCAGATGTTCTGCTCGCCTGCTGATCATTCTCCTCCTCTTCCTCATCCACTGTCCTCCCTGCTGTTGCCTGAAGAGTCTCTTGGGAGAAATTCACAGACTGAATTGGGACACTGCTCGGGTCCCCACCTAGAATCATAGAAGCAGCAGGTTTGCAGCGCTGACCCGGACTATCTGTCTGCCACCTTTGTCTTCTCGTACGCCTGCCAGAGAACTTTTATTTTCATGCGGAACTGCTGGGCATCCCTGGTGTATCCTTGCTCCACCATGCCCTGTGTGATCTTGGCATAGATGCCTGTGTTTCTTTTACTGCTTTGTAGTTCTGCCTGAAATGATGCCTCTCCTCACATAGCCATGACGTCCAGAGCCTTCTGCATGACCCCTGCTGGTGCTCATCTCCGACCCTGGAAACTCATCGTCAGCTGAGCTGCTGAGATGTGCTGCCTGCTCTGAGGTCTGCTCGCCATGCTGGCTACACAGGAAACGAAATTCAGATTTTCCTGTGCACCCGGAGAGCAGAAGAGTTGAAAGTCCTGGGCAGAATGGTCATGTTGCAGCACTGTGGGACACTTTCCCAGTGCTGCATCTGAACTACCCTACAGTCGACCATGCAAGGTTGACTGAATCATTACTCCTCAGGAAAAGCAGGAGTACTGAAATTGCATGGTATCAGCCCTTACAACTGATGGAACAGGCTTGTGGTGTGGATTCATTGTTTAGAAAATCGACCTAATGCGCTTAAGTTCGACCTAAACTCCAGGTGTAGACCAGACCTGAAAAGGAATGTAGCTCTTCATAGGAATGACAGGCTTTCAGTCCCAGTTCTGTCTACACCTGGCTGGGCTGGCAGCACCCTTACATTGACTCCCAAAGCAGACGTTGAGGGGTGGGACTGGGCAGGTTCCCAAGAGCAAACTTTTGACTCACTGAAACAAATGAGAATGGAGCGTCTGTTGTAAAGGACTACCAACCCAGAGAACCGCTGGTTCTCCAATGGGATGCATCAGAGAAAGGGTTGGGTGTCCTTCTTTTCTGGAGCAGTGCACCAAAGCCCTCCACAATGAACAGGGAAAATGCTCAAATGGAAAAGGAGCTTGTGACAATGTAATGAAGCGTTTTCATCTGTGCCCCTATAATCAGCCAGAGAGAGTGTAATTTACACTCACTCTACTTAGCCTGCACTTAGCTTCAGTCTTGAAACAGAAGCATAGGGGAACTGTTTGTTTTGAAAGATTCAGAAGGGTAGATGAGTTAGTCTGCAACTGGAAAAACTTAAAAAATAACCAATAGTCTAGCAGCACCTTAAAGACTAACAAAACATGTAGATGGTATCATGAGCTGAAGTGGCTCATCTGAAGAATTGGGTTGTCCCCATGAAAGCTCATGATGCCATCTACATGTTTTGTTAGTCTTTAAGGTGCAGCTAGACTATTGGTTGTTTTTTGAGTTTGTGTTTTGCATTGTGCCTAGGTTTGGCCTCAAATGCAAAATCTATTGAAAGGTCTCCCCAAGAAGGGCAGTTTGCTTTGGAACTGTACCGCAGAGGGAAAAAAATTCACACATTTTAGTGCTTAGCCAGACGACTACGATCTAGTCTCACCCTCCACTAGCACAGGACAGAGAATTCCACCCAGGATTCTTGTACCATTCATGTTCCAGTGATTATTTGTCCTCACTTCAAAATTTGCTTCCTATTTGCAGAACAGGACCGAAAAACGAGTGAGACACTTGGAGCATGGCAGTAGGACAGGACTTGAGGGAAGCTGTGATGCTTGCCGATCTAAAGGCTTAGCGTGTGTGTGTGTGTGTGTGTAAGGGGTCATGCATGCAGCTCCACGGGTTACATGTCTCTAGAGCAGGGGTGGGGAACCTTTTGTGGGTCGGGGGCTACTGACCCACAGAAAAGTCAGTTGGGGGCTGCACACAAGTGAGAAACAAAACAACCACCCCTCTCCAGCACGGGCTCCCCTATGCTGGGGGAAGCCCCGAGTCTCAGGGGCCAGATCCAGACAAGCCAGGGGCTGCATGGTTCCCCACCCCTGCTCTAGACGGTCCTGACCTCACTCTAGGAAGGCAAACAACCTTGAAGGGGAGTGGCCTGTTGTAAAGGGACAGGAAACGCTAAGGCACCCCGCCATTCTCTGCTTATTTTTCCGTTTGTAAGAGGCATTTGCCACACAGCTCCATATGCTCAGGCTGGATACAATCTAGTATAACAATCTCATCCTAAGCCTGAAGGCCAAATCAATTGCATGTTTCCACTCCACATTCTGCTGCTGTCTCTATCAGTCCTGTGGATGGAAAACACCCTGTGATTCCCTGGTTGCCTCTTCCCTTGACTTTAAACTGATTTGTACAAGGAACATATTAAGGTCAAATGGAGCTGCCTTGCAGTTTTTCTGCATTTTTACTCGTTGTGGTGTTTAAAATACACCTGGGCCACATGGTCTATGTGCATATCTAAGAAATGTGACAATGGTAATGCTACAGATCCCAGGAAATCAAACATTCTTCCTCATCCTGTAGCAGTTTTGTAATCAGGATGATCACACAAACACACTCCACCTAGAAACCCCAAACACCCAACTGCTAGACTGAGCATCTTCAAAGCATTCACATTTGACCTAGAATAGAAATGACTGTTGAGAGGGAAGAAGTGGAAAATACGGGAGAGGGATGTACCTTTACATTTACAGCAAAAGACACAGTGACACGTCAGTCAGGAAAGGACATATTAATCCCAAATGAGACCTTCCCATTTCTGGTTAGGACAAGGTCTTGCCATACCCACTCTAGGTTGAGCAATGGACGATCTGTAGCTAAGTGTTCCTGGGAACCAACACATGGAGCTGTGTCTATGCCAGGCTGCCTTCACTGGAAATATTTTGCACTGGCACTGCACCTTAGAGACCAAAAAAAAAAAAAAAAAAATGTTGGTCTCTAAGGTGCTGCAGGACCATTCGTTGTTTTTTCAGTTCTTTCAGTTACACACTTGGGGTATGTCTAAGCTACATGGCTCTTTCGATGGAGCCATGTAGATTAGGCTGATCGGCAGAGGGAAATGAAGCCACGATTTAAATAATCGCGGCTTCATTGAAATTTAAATGGCTGCCATGCTGAGCCGACAAACAGCTGATCAGCTGTTTGTTGGCTCAGCACGCTAGTCTGGACGCTCCTGCACCGACCTGAAAGTCCTTTATCGACCTCCCCGTTATGCCTCATCGGATGAGGTTTACCGGGGAGGTCGATAAAGGGCTTTCATGTCGGCAGGGGAGCATCCAGACTGCCCCAATCTGCCGACAAACAGCTGATCGGCAGAGCGGGGCAGCCATTTAAATTTAAATGAAGCCGCGATTATTTAAATCACGGCTTCATTTCCCTTTGCCGAACAAACAAATTTACCTGGCTCCGTCGACGGAGCCATGTAGCTTAGACGTACCCTAATGGTACAATAAGTGCCATTACCACACTTTTCACCTGATAAATACGTTGTTAGAGGACTTTTATGCTTGCCCTCTGAGACTTTTGTTCCAGTGTAATTGAACCCAGACGATGAGGGGTGAGACACAAATAGCATGGTTAGACTGTTGATTGGCATGATATGCGTGGGCAGACTCTCAGGCTAGATCCCTCTATATTGTCTGGCAATTTACATTTTAGACAAAATATGCTGTAACGAGAGCAGCGGAAACATGATGCTATAACTTGTCTCTCATGAAAGCTCATGAGTTGGGTACCTCAGCACACAAGCAATCAATCTACCCAACAAAAACACAGCATATTAGAAGAGAGTTGCTGAAATGGATTGCAAACTGCCCCAAGGACAGGAAACTATTCACTGTGGAGAGAGGCACTAAATGCACAGCTCTCTAGGACCAATAATTGAACATGAAGTCAGCAGCAGCTGGATCCTAAGGATAACATAAGCTGCTACCACAGAATTATTCCTGTGGTTATAAAGGCAGCTTTAACAGATCTCTAAGGGTATGTCTACACTACCCCGCTAGTTCGAACTAGTGGGGGTAATGTAGTCATCCGCAGTTGCAAACGAAGCCCGGGATTTGAATTTCCCGGGCTTCATTTGCATGAAGCCGGCCGGTGCCATTTTTAAATGCCGGCTAGTTCGAACCCCGTGCCGCGCGGCTACACGCGGCACGGAGTAGCTAGATCGGATTAGGAAGCCTAATCCATGGAACGAGGAGTACAGCTAGTTCGGATTAGGAAGCCTAATCCGAACTAGCTACTCCCATGCCGCGTGTAGCCGCGCGGCACGGGGTTCGAACTAGTCGGCATTTAAAAATGGCGCCAGCCGGCTTCATGCAAATGAAGCCCGGGAAATTCAAATCCCGGGCTTCATTTGCAACTGCGGATGACTACATTACCTCCGCTAGTTCGAACTAGCGGGGTAGTGTAGACATACCCTAACAAAATGACTGTGTTTTACTCTACAACTTTAGGGCTTATCCTGATTGATTTTGTGTACCTGCCTCAGTCTCTGGTCCAGCCATTTTTTATTTATTGAGGTTTTCTTCCCTGTGCCTCTCTTTTCTTCAAATGGAAGCACAAAGTTTCTGCTATAACATAGACACCCTACATTGTCACCAGTAAGTGCCATTACCGCACTTTTCATCTGCTAAATACGTTGTAGAGGACTTTTACGCTTGCATCGTACCATATTTTCTTCACCCAAAATCTTAACAACCAAAGAAATGCAAAGTTAGGGCATAATTCAAATGTTCCCTGCCACCTACCCATCTTGCGGGATACTGTAACTAACATGCTTCTCTGCCTTACACTTCCACCATGCGCTTACACAGTACTGCAAAACCTTAATGCTCATAGCAGCAATAGGACGGTGAGCAAAGACCCAATCGTTTGTGACAAGAATATAACCCTCAGAGTGCCCCTAACTTGCACCCCCATTGTCATGTCCCCTCTGGGCCTTGTGACAGCCAGAGAATTATCAGAGTTTTAAGAATATAAGAATGCCACAATACGCCCCTAGAATGCTGCTGGTATCGAGGCTCCTGCAAGGTTGGGATGAAGAAGCACTGTGCTAGTTCTGTGACTGCCAAAGAAGACAGCAGTGCTAGAGGTATTCCCAGAGCGGGGTAGGAGAGATCCTTAAGGGCTGTTTTGTGGCCACCAACCAAGTGGGACCATTGTCCTAGGTGAAGGGAATGTCCATTCTGATTCTTGCATGTTGATTCGGTATCTGAAGACTTGTCAACTTAGTGGTGCAGCGCTGGTGATTGCTGGCCCAGGATACATAGGTGGGTGTACTCTAGATCAGGGGTCTCCAAACTTTTCAGCCCGAGGGCCGCATTAACTATCAAATAGCAGTTCGGGGGCCGACTACACACTTGAGGTCCAAATAAAAAACAATCAAAACATGGATGTTGTTTTTAATTATTTATTTAATATTATTTTATTCAGTTATTATTTAATAACACATTCATACACTACACATGAACACCTGTATTAGTGTGAATGGTGAAATTGTTTCCTGGATGCCAAAACAGCAGACATTTCTGGCTTTAGATTTGTTGTCCCTAACATCAACAGTGACCTGAGATTATCATCGGACAAGTTTGTTCTCAAATTGTTCTTCACGTATTTCATTCTTGAAAATGTTTGTTCACACAGGTATGTTGTTCCAAAGGTTGAAAGGTACCTTGATGCAAAAGTTTTGACATTAGGAAAGTCTTCCTTGGGCAAAAACTGGTAAAAACCCACCAGTCCTATTTTGAACTTGTCCCTAAGGAGGTCATTTGCTTGCAACTCAATGACTTCCAGCTGCAGTTCATCTGGGCAACTGGCCACATCTGCTTCAAATGGGTTTTGAAACAATCTCACTTCTTCTGCCTTTGAATCCAAAAAGGTCTCCACGGGCCGGATGAGAGGGCCTCGCGGGCCGCATCCGGCCCCCGGGCCGTAGTTTGGAGACCCCTGCTCTAGATCATCTTTTTGGACAGGACTGGACTTTGTCATGGTCAGCACACCATCTCCTTTGTGCACAGATCCGTTCTTACTCAACTCCTTTCAAAGCCGAATCATAGAATCATAGAGCACTAGAACTGGAAGGGACCTTGAGAGATCATCGAGTCCAGTCTCCTGCCCTCACAGCAGGATCAAGCACCATCTAGATCAGGGCGATGCAACTTTGGAAGCCCCGGGGGCCACAGTGATACTCATAGCACATGCCAAGGGCCGCAACTTAAGTGTGGTTGCATATACATGCATATATTTGCAAATATATGCAAATTGCTTCTTTCACACTGACGGGCATGAATACAAAGATTAAGGCAAGACTACACAACTCGCAGGCCCCAGTTAAGTCAGTTGTGCTGATATTAATAAAAAGCAATATCTACCCAATTCCCATCCCTATGACAGCACTTTTAATGAGCAATGACAGTCCAGGAATTTAACTACTAAGACGCATCTCAACAGAAGACCATTCTATTGACGACTTTTTTTTCTGGCTCCCACCTATGGGCCGCATGTCAAGTCCTGTGCAAACCCAAACTGCACCGCAGGCCGCAAGCCAACGGGCCGCATGAGGCCCATGTGTTGAGTAGCCCTGATCTAGATTATCCCAGACAGTCGTCTGTCTCACCTGTTCTTAAATATAGGGATGTTAGTGACCAGTTGACTATCTGATAAGCAAATGCTTATTGGATAGTCGAGTAGCCACTCGACTAGCCACTTCCCTCCACCCTTGCTGCCTTTATCAGAGACAGGGGCAGCAAGCGGGGGAGGGCAGTAGGAGCCAGTGCTGGAGAGAACTGACTTTAAGCTGGTTCCTCCCAGCACCGTCTCTGCAGAGGGCAGGGGAGGCAGAGGCACAGCGGGGAAACGGTGCAAGCAGGGCCTGCTTCAGTCCCTGTTCATGCCATTCCCACTGCAGGCACTTCTGCTTTTGAAATGTACAAGAGCGGAGATTCAAGCAGTCCCCACTGGCCCCGTGCTCTCTGCGGCGTCCCCTTCCCTTGCTGCCTCTATTAGAGGCAGCAAAGGTGGGGGGGACAGGAACCAGCTTAAAAGCCGGTTCCCCGCAGCACCATCTCCAGGGTGCCACATGCCACCTCCCTGCTGCCTCTATTAGAGGCAGTGGCGGGGGATAGGGGACACTACTGCGAAGCAGCCTGTTCACGGCAGCCCATGTGGCTCTTACTACATTTAAAAGGCAGAGCCACAGTGTGGGCGTTCAGGAGATGGCTCCAGGACGGCTCATTAGACTATAAGATTAGCCAGATAATCACATTTTAACATCCTTATTTAAATATCTCCAGAGATGGAGATTCCACAACCCCCCTATGCAATTTATTCCAGTGTTTAACCGCCCAGATAGTTAGGAAATTTTTTGTAGTGCCCAACCTAAACCTCCCTTGCTGCAGTTTAAGCCCATTGCTTCTTGTCCTGTCCTCAGAGGCCAAGGAGAACAATTTTTCTCCCTCCTCCTTGTAACACACTTTGAGGTACTTAGAAACTATTATCATGTCCCCTCTCAGTCTTCTCTTTTCTCAACTAAACAGGCCCAATTCTTTCAGTCTTCTCTCATAGTTCGTGTTCTCTAGGCCTTTAATCATTTTTATTGCTCTTCTCTGGACCATCTCCAATTTTGCCATGTCTTTCCTGAAATGTGGTGCCCAGAACTGGACACAATATTCCTACTGAGGCCTAATCAGCGCAGAGTAGAGTAGAAGAATGACGCCTCGTGTCTTGCTCACAATATGATCTGAAGAAGTGAGTCTGCCCCACGAAAGCTCATCACCTAATAAACTATCTTGTTAGTCTTTAAAGTGCTACATGCCTGATTTTTTTGTTTTACAACACTCCTGTTAATGCATCCCAGAATCATGTTTGCTTTTTTTGCAACAGCGTCACACTGTTGACTCTCATTTAGCTTGTGGTCCACTACGACCCCTATATCCCTTTTTGCAGTACTCCTGCCTAGACAAAAGTTTCAGAGGGGTCACTATGTTAGTCTATATCTGAAAAAACTTTAAAAATAACAAATAGTCTTGCAGCACCTGAGAGACTAATAGAAAATGTAGATGGTGTCATGAGCTTTCATGAGCACAACCCACTTCTTCTTGGGTTGTGCCCACGAAAGCTCATGATAACATCTACATTTTTTTTTTAGTTTCTAAAGTGCTGCAAGAATATTCCTTATTTTTAAAGTTTTTTCAGTTAGACTAACACGGCTACTCCTCTGAAACTTTTGAACATGCAGGGCAATGCATTCAGCTGCATGGAGTGGAAATGTATCTGAAGATGGGGGTTGTGCCCATGAAAACTCATGATACCTTCCTAGACAGTCACTTCCCATTCGGTATGTGTGAAACTGATTGTTCCTTCTTAAGTGGAGCACTTTGCATTTGTCCTTATTAAACTTCATCCTATTGACCTCAGACCATTTCTCCAGATTGTCTCAGACTGTCTAGGGGTGCCCTGGATTCAGAATTCTTTGCAAAAAAATACTGTAGCTCGTGTAACATGCGCCATGGGTGGTCATCATTTTGTCACTGATCATCAATGGTCTCCTGTTCACAGCATCTTCAGAGGCAGCTGACAAACAGATCTGCTCCCAACAGGAGCACTGGTTAATCTAGCTGGGTGCAGCAAAGACTTTTTGCAGTGCACCCCATGGCAAATGTGAAGGCCAAGCTGTCTTCGTAGGCTGTGTCTACAGTACAGCTCATGTGGGCAAAATATGACTCTCAGGAGTGTGAATATCCCCCCCCCCCCACCGCCTGCAGAATGTGCATTTGAGTGAACAGAGATAGGTCAACAGGAAAGATCCTTCCACCAATATAACTTATACAGCTCACAGACATGGGTTTCTTATGCCGATTAGGAAAGCTTTCCCCTTCAGCATACAGCATCTTCATCAGTACAGCTGCACCACTGCAGCACTGTACCTGTAGACACGTTCTCAGTTGGAACATCCATATGGTGTAGGACAGTGGAACCGTATCATTCTCACTAATCATTGCTCCCTCTCAGGCATTCCATTTTGGTGAAGGACAGAGAGTGAAAGTGGTGCTGAAGGAGCCCTACTACTCTCTGGAAGACTTAACATCCCTGACCTTGAGGCTGTGGGAGCCAGACTTTCTGCAGAGGGAAGGTGCTGGAGCCTGGAACTCTAGTTGGGTTCCACGGAATGGAGTCAGGATCGTCCATTGGCTCCGGCTGTTGCTGGAGGAAACTAGGTGGTAACGCTTATAGGAACAGGATGAAAATGGTGGTTACAGCAAACTGGCACAGTTTTGTGGACTAGTCCAGATATTGAAAATTACTGGCAGTATGTGGAAAACATTGATTTTATGTTTTACTGATGTAAATGCAGGCGTAGGCAATGAGTGCATGTTAGTCCATGAACTGCAGCAACTGCTTTAGCTAAGACTGTATTAGAGATGTTAAATAGTAAACCGGTCAGCATGAGTCTTCTCAGTATGCGTTCTGGTTAACTGGCCTTGCCAGGAAATCTGGATGGTGGCTAGTCAGGTGAAGAGACTCCACGGCTGCAGCTGGACCCCATGGTTGCAGTGGGCCTGGCAGCAGGACCTCATGGCCATGGCTGGATCCCATGGTTGCAGTGGGCTGGGCAGGAAGCCATAAGCTGAACCAGTTAACCACTAGTGCTTTAACATCCCTAGATTGCATAATAGTTTCCATACATCATAATTATATGTAGAACTGTGACATCCGAGCCCAAGCTTCTGATAACACTCTACCATAAATCAATATATACGAACTATGGGAAACTGAAGCTAACTGGAACCCACACAGATCCCTGAGGAATTCTGCACATAAACCAGCAAGTCCCTCCACCCTGCACAAATTAACCCACAGACAGAAGTTTGATTCACTCTGTCCATTTCACAAATGGCTTCATTCTCACAACCTAATGCTACCATCCTTGGAAATCTTAAAAAGCAGGAAAGCCATCCGTACAGATAATGGAAGCAAGAAGAGAGAAGATATGTTATCATCTAGATGTACGTTGTTTGCTTGCCATCTAGTGGGAAAAAAAGACAAGGGAAGAAATGACAACTCAGTGATAAAATTCTCTGCAAAACATAGCTGTGGCATTGCATCTCTAAGTCACTGGTCATTTGGTGGCCAACATTTTTTTTTAAAGATGACATTTTGGGTGCCCAGACACCTTGTAAAAAGACCCAATTTTCCCTGCAGGGAAATATTTACTTGTTTCAATAACAATTTTGCTTGCATTTTTTAACTTATGGAAACTTTCCTATTCGTTTTATAGAAACTCATTTCTTGTAGTACACTATGATCCTGAGCAGTTCTTTGCCAGCCGACCTGTAAATTACCTCTTCCTGGCTCTACCCAAAGTAGCCACAAAGGTCTCTCAAACAAAACTAAACTGGAGGGAGACCCATCGTAACAAAATGCATAGATGGTTGCCAACCAGGCTTGGAGGCACCTCATGAAGTCTGGCAAATTGTACTGCATACATCATGGTCACCATGCAGACCAGTATTTGCAGGCAGTTCCACACTGTGGTGTGCAGGGAGGCCCGTACTGTCGATGAGAGTGACAATTGCGTCCAGCCTGTGTTTGGGGAACATTGCTCTGGCTATGGTGGAGTCCAATTGAGCTCCTATAAACTCTAGAATCTGTGTGGGTTCCAGTGTGGATTTTTGATGTGAAACCCCAGGTTGTGCAGCTACAACTGCTAATGTTTTGGAGAAAACCTGTGGTGCTGCTGATAAACCAAATGGGAGAACTCAGTATTGGTAATGGTTGGTGCCCACTGTGAACTGAAGAAAGTGTCTGCAAGCCAGATGGATGGTTATGTGAAAATAGTCGTCCTGGAGGTCGAGGGTTGAAAACCAATCTCCGGTGTCTAGTGCTAGTAGGATGGTTGACAGAATTACCATCTTGAACTTTCGGTTTCTGACACATTTGTTGAGCTGTCTAAGGTCAACAGGCCTCCATCCCCCTGCCTTCATCTGTGTTAGGAAGTACTTGGAATAGAAACCTCTTCTGTGGAAAGGTAATGGAACCATCTCTTTTGTTCCAATTTGAAGCTGATGTTGAACTTTTGTCCATAACAGACTCTCTTGAGAGGGGTCCCTGAAAAGGGACAGGGAAGGAGGGTGGGTGGGAGGAATAGAGGTGAAAGGGATGGAGTTGGGCGACCTCTAACACCCACTGATCAGATGTAGTCTTGGCCCAAAGGTGGTAAAAGAGCCGAAGCCAATGGGTGAACTGAAGGTCTTTTGGTATAGATGGTACCACCTAGGAGATGTTGCTCAGACCCCCGACCAAACTTTCAAAACTCTTGTTTGAAGGCGGATGGTTGGTTTGTTGAGGCTTGTTGTTGGCATTGTGGCCTGTGTGTCTGTTATCTTTGCCTATAATAAAAGGACCTCTGTGTCTGCCTGTAAGTATTCCTAGGTTTGATCTGAGGAAGTGGGTCTGGCCCACGAAAGCTCATCACCTAATAAACCATCTTGTTAGTCTTTAAAGTGCTACATTGTCCTGCATTTTGCTTCAGCTACCCCAGACTAACACGGCTACATTTCTATCACTAGGCTGAGGATAAGTGTAGTACCTCTGCTACTTGTTAGGTGTGCGCTTTTGAACAGGGAGAAACTCTAAAAGATCCTGTAGTTCTGAATAATGTGTATGATCATAATTTGCTAAGAGTACAGAATAGTTGGCTACATAGAATTGTAGTGTCACCAATGAATATACTTTTCTTCCTACTATATCTAGGCGCTTGTGATCTTTACCTTGGGCTGCGTTGCAAAATTGTGAGTATTTTGACCTATGATGTGCCATGTCAACCACAAAGATTTAGGTAGGGGATGAGAAAAGAGAAAGTCCATGTCTTTCGCAGGCACTAGATATTTCTTGTCCGCTCTTATTTTCAAGGGTCACTGACACCGGTGTCTGACATATGGTGTTGCCAGGATCTAACACTGCCACATCCAGTGGAAGGGAGATCTTCACTGATGTAGATCATCAGTTCTCAAACTTTTTGGGCTCGGGAGCCCTTTACATGTGTCATGAAGTTAACATGAAGGGGAAAGGAGTCCAGGACAGCTGGCAGTATTTTAAAGAAGCCTTATTGAAGGCACAGAAAGAAACCATCCCGACGCGTAGCAAGAGAGGCAAACCTGGTAGGAGACCGGATTGGCTTACAGGGGAAATCCTTGGTGTACTTAAGCACAAAAAGGAAGCTTACAGAAAGTGGAAACTTGGACAAATGACTAGGGAGGAGTTTAAATGTATAGTTCGAGAATGCCGGGGGGTTATCAGGAAGGCGAAAGCGCAAATGGAGTTGCGACTGGCTAAGGATGTGAAGGATAACAAGAAAGGTTTCTACAGGCATGTCAACAAGAAGAAGGTGATCAGAGAGGGTGTGCAGTCCCTAATGGATGAAGGAGGTAACCTAGTGACAGAGGATGTGGGGAAAGCTGAAGTACTCAATGCTTTCTTTGCCTCTGTATTCACGGACAAGGTCGGCTCCTGGACTTCTGTGCTAAGCAACGCAAGATGGGAAGAAGATGGACAGCCCTTGGTGGGTAAAGAACAGGTTAGGAACTATTTAGAAAAACTAAACGTACACAAATCCATGGGTCCGGACTTAATGCACCCAAGGGTACTGAAGGAGTTGGCAAACGTCATTGAGGAGCCTTTGGCCATTATCTTTGAAAAGTCGTGGAGATCGGGCGAAATCCCGGATGATTGGAAAAAGGCAAATGTAGTGCCCATCTTCAAAAAAGGGAAGAAGGACGATCCAGGGAACTATAGGCCGGTCAGTCTTACCTCGGTTCCTGGAAAAATTATGGAAGGGATCCTAAAGGAATCCATTTTGAGACACTTGAATGAGAGGAAAGTGATCAGGAATAGTCAGCATGGATTCACAAAGGGCAAGTCGTGCTTGACCAATCTGATTAGCTTCTATGATGAGGTAACTGGCTCAGTGGACATGGGAAAGTCAGTGGATGTTATATACCTTGACTTTAGCAAGGCTTTTGATACGGTCTCCCACAATATTCTTGCCAGCAAGTTAAGGGAATGCGGATTGGATAAATGGACGGTAAGATGGATAGAAAGATGGCTAGAAGGCCGGGCCCAGCGGGTAGTGATCAACGGTTCGATGTCAGGATGGCGGTCGGTTTCTAGTGGAGTACCCCAAGGTTCAGTTCTAGGACCGGTTTTGTTCAATATCTTTATTAATGACCTGGATGAGGGGATAGATTGCACCCTCAGCAAGTTTGCAGATGACACTAAGCTAGGGGGAGAGGTAGATACGCTTAAGGGCAGAGATAGGGTCCAGAGTGACTTAGACAAATTGGAGGATTGGGCCACTAGAAATCTCATGAGATTCAACAAAGACAAGTGTAGAGTCCTGCACTTGGGACGGAAGAATCCCAAGCATAGTTACAGGCTGGGGACCAACCTGTTAAGTAGTAGTTCTGCAGAAAAGGACCTGGGGGTTACAGTGGATGAGAAGCTCGATATGAGTCAACAGTGTGCCCTTGTAGCCAAGAAGGCTAATGGCATATTAGGCTGCATTAAGAGGAGCATTGCCAGCAGATCCAGAGATGTCATTATTCCCCTTTATTCGGCTTTGGTGAGGCCACATCTGGAGTACTGTGTCCAGTTCTGGGCCCCCCACTACAAAAAGGATGCGGACGCATTGGAGAGGGTCCAGCGGAGGGCAACCAAAATGATTAGGGGTCTGGAGCATATGACCTACGAGGAGAGGCTGAGGGACTTGGGTCTGTTTAGTCTGCAGAAGCGAAGAGTGAGGGGGGACTTGATAGCAGCCTTCAACTTCCTGAAGGGAGGTTCCAAAGAGGATGGAGAGAGGCTGTTCTCAGTAGTGACAGATGGCAGAACAAGGAGCAATGGTCTCAAGTTGTGGTGGGAGAGGTCCAGATTGGATATTAGGAAAAACTATTTTACTAGGAGGGTAGTGAAGCATTGGAATGGGTTACCTAGGGAAGTAGTGGAGTCTCCATCCCTAGAGGTGTTTAAGTCTCGGCTTGACAAAGCCCTGGCCGGGTTGATTTAGATGGGATTGGTCCTGCCTAGAGCGGAGGGCTGGACTTGACGACCTTCTGAGGTCTCTTCCAGTTCTGATTCTATGATAAGGGGATGGTTGGATGAAATAACATGATCTTGGTAACTAATTGACCATTCATTACCAGTTGGAAATAGGTCAATGGAGGGATGATAGGAGTTGCTATAGGGAACTTTCTGGGTGTCTGGCTGGTGAGTCTTGCCCCCATGCTCAGGGTTTAGCTGATCGCCATATTTGGGGTCAGGAAGGAATTTTCCTCCAGGGTAGATTGGCAGAGGCCCTGGAGGTTTTTCGCCTTCCTCTGTAGCATTGGGCACAGATCACAGCTGAAGGACTCTCTGCATGTTGGGGCCTTCAAAGTATTTGAAGGCTTCAATATCTGAGACATAGGTGAGAGGATTATTCTAAGAGGGGTGGGCGAGATTCTGTGGCCTGCACTGTGCAGGGGGTCAGACTAGATGATCATAATGGTCCCTTCTGACCTTAAAGTCTATGAGTCTATGAGTCTATGAGTGTCAAAATTTATGCGGAGCCCCAGTTGATTGTATGTGTTGTACCTACTGATGTTTCCAGTTTGTCAAACTCGTGGAGTCCCTGGAGATGTCTCGCAGAGCCCTGGGACTCTGCGGAGCACAGTTTGAGAAACACTGATGTGGATGGTTGTCACAGATTGAAGTGTCATTAGAGGAGGTTTTGGAATTAATTGATAAACTTAACAGTAACAAGTCACCGGGACCAGATGGCATTCATCCAAGAGTTCTGAAAAAACTGAGATGTGAAATTGCGGAACTATTAGCTATGGTTTGTAACCTATCCTTTAAATCAGCTTCTGTACCCTACGATTGGAAGATAGCTAATGTAACACTACTACTTAAAAAGGGCTCTAGAGGCGATCCCAGCAATTACAGACCGGTAAGTCTAATGTCAGTACTGGGCAAATTAGTTGAAACAATAGTAAAGAATAAAATTGTCAGACACATTGAAGAACATAATTTGTTGGGCAAAAGTCAACATGGTTTCTGTAAAGGGAAATCATGTCTTACTAATCTATTAGAGTTCTTTGGAGGGGTCAACAAACATGTGGACAAGGGAGATCCAGTAGACATAGCGTACTTAGATTTCCAGAAAGCCTTTGAGAAGTTCCCTCACCAAAGGCTCTTACGTAAATTAAGTTGTCATGGGATAAGAGGGAAGATCCTTTCATGGACTGAGAACTGGTTAAAGGACAGGAAATAAAGGGTAGGAAAAAATGGTAAATTTTCAGAATGGAGAGGGGTAAATAGTGGTGTTCCCCAAAGGTCGGTCCTAGGACCAATCCTATTCAACATATTCATAAATGATCTGGAGAAAGGGGTAATCAGTGAGGTGGCAAAGTTTGCAGAAGATACTAAACTGCTCAAGGTAGTTAAGACCAAAGCAGACTGTGAAGAACTTCAAAAAGATCTCACCAAACTAAGTGACTGGGCAAGAAAATGGCAAATGAAATTTAATGTGGATAAATGTAAAGTAATGCACATTGGGAAAAATAACCCCATCTATACATATAATATGATGAGGGCTAATTTAGCTACAACTAATCAGGAAAGAGATCTTGGAGTCATCGTGGATAGTTCTCTGAAGACGTCCGTGCAGTGTGCAGCGGCAGTCAAAAAAGCAAACAGGATGTTAGGAATCATTAAAAAAGGGATAGAGAATAAGACGGAGAATATCTTATTGCCCTTATATAAATCCATGGTACATCCACATCTGGAATACTGCATACAGATGTGGTCTCCTCATATCAAAAAAGATATACTGGCATTAGAAAAGGTTCAGAGAAGGGCAACTAAAATGATTAGGGGTTTGGAACAGGTCCCATATGAGGAGAGATTAAAGAGACTGGGACTTTTCAGCTTGGAAAAGAGGAGACTAAGGGGGGATATAATAGAGGTCTATAAAATCATGAGTGGTGTGGAGAAAGTGAATAAGGAAAAGTTATTTACTTGTTCCCATAATATAAGAACTAGGGGCCACCAAATGAAACTAATGGGCAGCAGGTTTAAAACAAATAAAAGAAAGTTCTTCTTCACACAGAGCATAGTCAATCTGTGGAACTCCTTGCCTGAGGAGGTTGTGAAGGCTAGGACTATAACAGGGTTTAAAAGAGAACTAGATACATTCATGGAAGTTAAGTCCATAAATGGCTATTAGCCAGTATGGGTAAGGAATGGTGTCCCTGGCCTCTGTTTGTCAGAGGGTGGAGATGGATGGCAGGAGAGAGATCGCTTGATCACTGCCTGTTCGATGCATTCCCTCTGGGGCATCTGGCATTGGCCACTGTTGGCAGACAGGGTACTGGGTTGGATGGACCTTTGGTCTGACTTAGTATGGCCGTTCTTATGCTTTTATGTAAGATTCTCAACAGTCGATGTTGTTTTCCTTGGACTTCCTGGAAGGCTATTTCTTGAGTGTTAGCAATGCACTTAAACAGCTCCTGGAACTGTATGACATCATCCACTGGAGCAGGGTGGGAGGAATGATCACCTCATCCAGAGAGGAGGATGAATTGTGGGGAGGGGATCTCTGCTCTTCTTCTGCCATGTTCTCTTCCTCCTCAGATGCTGGTTATTCAGGAGGAGGAGGATTGGTCTCCTGAGCCTCATGTGGGGGAGATCTAGTAGTTCTCCTTGCCAGTGCTAAGGGCGCTGTATATTGGCTCCTGTGTGAGGACTGTGTACCCCATGGTGGCCAGTGCCCTGAGTACAGTAGTGGTGGGTAGGGTCAATGTTGGCCGTACCATCGGGGCGGTGCATAGGTGGGTCTGGTGTGTCATGACTCCCATTGGGTGGGCGAAGAGTGTTGTGATGAGAATCTGCTGCTTCTTGGTCCAGTGTCTGGATCACTATACAAAATTGATGGCGCCAGACATCCGGGAGAGTAGATGGAGTAGGCAGGTGAGGCTGGAGAGTGCAGCGCTGAGAAAACCTCTGGCTCCGCATGGGCCGGTGGACTTGGTGCCAACATATGTTTAGAATATTTATGCAGTGCTGGTTGATGGTAATCCCACTGGTGCCGAGGATGGTGTCAGCGTTGGAGTCCGTGGCAGTGGCATAGTCTTGGTGCAGTCTTCGAAGCCGCTTTTGGTACTAAAGTTGGTGCCGTGTCCTGAGTTGGTGCAGTTGTCATTGGTGCTGAGGTCTTGTGCCTTGGTTCCAACGATGTACACTTATGTAAGGTGCTGTCCTTCCCTTGCACAATTCTGTAGATGCCAGGCTTATCGGCTGTGCTGCCTCTTGTTGCAGTAGGCATTGGAGGTAATGACCTGGTGGGAGATGGTTTGGCCTTTGAAGTAGCCTTCTCCAGTGAAGAAGAGGGACATTTCTTCAATAAGGTAGAACATTTGTCCCTGTCTGATATCTTTTTAAAGGATGACAGGCCCTCACAGGGTAAAGAGACCTTTCATACAAGAAGGTCTTAAGGCAGTTTTCTCTGTCTCACCTTGCCCATGCTGTATGGTTAGAGCATTGTGGACACTTCTGAGAGAGATGGCCTTCTCCCAGGCATTTTATGCACAATGACAGTCTCAAGTAGAGACTCAATGCCGGTCTCCGACAATCGGACCTCTTGAAGCCTGAGGAGCCAGGCATGATGAAGAGGGTGACTACAAAGGTGGGAAAAACTCTTCTTTTTTGGAGTTTGGGGGTTTGTTTTTGTTATTTTTGTTGATAAACAGGAAACAGGTTGAAAAAACTTGGAACGTGAGGAAACTCAACTAACTAGTTAACTATTTTTCATTATAGATTGAAAGAAAGCGTGACTGCTGGTGCTCCATTGACTGCCAAGGATGGTAGAGAAGGAACCGAGGCACCATGCAACCAATGGACACCAACAATGTGAAACGGCGCTACTGCACATGTGCGGTGCAGCAGGGCACTGCTACCAAAAATCTCTGATCGCCGGCGCAAGAACATACCAGCACCTCCAGTGGAGCACCAACAGAGACATCACTTGAAGAAGAAATATTATTTACAGAAACTGAAATATGAATACAATAATTAAGAAGCGAACATAAACTGACAGTGAAATTGTAGTGTTGTTGATCAGGACTGAGAATACCATGGTCACTATTAGAAAAATACCAGTTGTTTTGAGCCTGACCCCAGTCTGACGGAAGTCAACAACAAAACTCATTGGTTTCAGTTGGAGCAGGATTGGACCCTTTTTGGTTAACTAAATAAATATGTTACATTATAGCGAATTGGAATGTGTGTTCTCCAGCCCTTTCTAGTGGATTCTGTTCTAGCAAAATTCCTCATGGAAATATAATTAAAATTGCAACATTGAAAGAGGTAGCAACCCTATTCACTGAATGGAAACAAAGAAATAAAGATCAGTATTTCTAAACGGATTTAAAATTTAATTTAATGGTATATATACAATAATTTATACATACATTCCGTCTATCTAGGTAACCGTACATGACACAGACTTGTCTAATAACACTCCATTCTCAAGTGCAAAAAGAAACAGATTATTTTTCCTGCAAGGCAGCACTAAGACCACTTCCCTGAATAAATGATGGCCCCTGACATTTGTTACAGCACAAATACCAAAGCACTTTCAGAGGAAAGAAAAAGTGATTACCCTGCTGGAGTTGCAGTTGCGTAAACTCCATTCTGAGTTGTTCATTTTCTTTTTCAAATTCGGTGGTGAAAGCATCTCGCGCTGCTGTGAGGCTACGGATGTGGCCCACATAATTCTCCACCTAGAAACAAAGAGAGCCACAAGATTTCAAATATTGGATGTATGGCTTTCATCTCCAAACAAGTCACTAGTATCATGAGCTCCTGCACTACCATCAGAAGCTACCATACGAACGCTAATGCACTTCTACCAAGAAAATAAATGAAACACTTAGGCTATGTCAACACTGCAAGGTTTTTGCACAAAAATGACTGTTTTTGTGCAAAAACCCAGGAAGCATCCACATCTCAAGTGCATTTTTGTGCAAGGAAATCAACAGTAAAATGGCTTTTTGCGGTATAGATATACCTACTTCTAAGAGGCATAACTCCTTTTTGTGCTACGGCTCTTGCACAAAAAGGCAAGTGTGGATGCTCCACGGGGGTTTCTTGTGCAAAAAGAGCCTATCCGAAAAAGCACAGGTGCTCTCTCATAGCCATTTTGTAAATGTCCATCAGACCTTTCTTGTGCAAGAGCGTCCATGCAGTGTGGATACTCTCTTGTGCAAAAGAGCATCGCAAAAACGATGCACTTTGAGGTGTGGACGTGCTTTTGTGCAAGATGTTTTTGCACAGGCACTCTTCCGCAAAAGACTTCTTGCACAAAAACAGTGTAGATGTAGCCTCACAGAGCAACATTTCTTTATGGTCTTTAAAATTCAAGCATTTTGTGACTACAAAGGTTTTGTTAATCTCTCTCTCCTAATGGGTCACTAAAATCAACTGAAAGACCCAACATTAGGGAAAGGGAAATAGCTCAGTGTGGTGCACAATGGCATGGACACCAAAAAACAAGGTGTGCGCGCATCTTAAAAACATACAAACCTAAATTACTAGCTAGCTAATTATGCAAAACAGCAGCCAAAGGAGAGAACTGACTGAGGGAGCACTGAGGATGTAGATACACCAACCAAACTGCCGCTTCGGCACCTCAGGCCACCCACACAGAGGGGCAAAGAGGGCAACTGTCCCACGGCCCAATGAAACAGAAGGGCTGGATATCATGGCCATTGCCACTACTGGAGCCCGAGCCCTTTAAATTGATGCTGGAGTGCCATGTACCAGGCAGCACCAAGAGCTGCCTGAGGGAGGTGCTGTGATCTCCAAGTGGGGCTGAGGGCTCCAGTGGGGCCTCCTCTGCTTTGCCCAGGGACCCTGCAAGGCTGTCGGCCCCACTGGCCACCCTCCAAACCAGTAGCCACCAACCTGTCAATTGGGATCTACCGGTAGATCTTGGAGCTTGTGACAGGGGATCCTGACTGGTTTGGCTGGGAAGCTACCAAGTGCTGGCACTTCAGTTGTCCCTCCCCCACTGTCATGCTGCTCCTGTCCTCTGCCTTGGAGCTACCTACCTGGGAGCCTCCTGCTTGCTGGGCAGGGAGAAGAGGGGGGATGCTGATGTTAGGGTGTTCCTCCTCGTCCCACTCCTGTACCCGGTCTCCACACAGAGAGGAGAGGATGGAGGGAGTTTGGCAGTGCAAATCTCTATCACTCTCACAGTGTCTGTCATTTTCACAAACACACACTGTTCTTCCCTCCCACCTCCTGACCCAACGCGTACACAGGGTTGTTACTACTTTTACTGCTTGCCAAGTGGGTTCTTTTTAGTGTTTGACTGGTCTGTGCGTTTCATAACTTTCATTTCTCTCTTTGAGCAGTGAGTCGTAAAATGCCTAACATGTTGTGTCTGGAGTCGTTATATCCCCGTGGCAATTGTGCTCCTGGAGGTGGCTGAGAAGATCAGAGCAGGGGGTCTCCGCATGCTGTCCTTGTCTGCAGACACCACTCCTGCAGCTCCTATTGACCAGTAATGAGGAACTGTGGCCAGTGGAAGCTGTGGGGTCAGTGCCTGTATATGAGGCGCAGCACATGGAGCCATTGCAGTACATGCTGGCTGCTTTCAGGAGTGGTGCAGGGCCAGGCCAGGGCAGCTGTCTGGCTGCTCCCAGGGTGGGTGATGGGGGGATAGGACTCAAGCCTACAGCCCTGCCCTCCCCAGGCAAATGCCCTATCTCCAAGGCCACTCAAAAACCCACCCCACTAGGTCCCTTATACTGCCTTCCTAATGAGGGAGCCAGCAGGATCCCTGGGGCAGCCTTTGTTGACTGTCCTGCTACTCCCAGGGTGGGTAGGTGGGACTTGAACCCACCAGCCTGTACTCCCCAGGTGAATGCCCTAGCCCCTAATCCACTCCAGAACTCATCTCACTGCCTTACCTTCAGCAGGTCCCTTAACCTGCCTTCCGAGGGTATGTCTACACTATAGCACTAATTCGAACTAACTTAATTTGCATTAGTTAATTCAAACTAAGCTAATTCGAATTAGTGCATCTAGACCTAAAAACTAATTTGAATTAGCGTTTTGCTAATTCGAACTAGCATGTCCACATTGAGTGGACCCTGAACCGAGGTTAAGGCTGGCTGGAAGCAGTGCTGGCAGGGCATCAGGTTAGGACTTAGAGTGTGGAGCTGCTGCCTCAGGCTAGCCGAGGGCTGTGCTTAAAGGGACACCCCACCCCAGACAGACAGTTCTCAGGGTTCCCCACTTGCTTGTCTACCTCGATGAGAGACAGCAAAGCAGTCCTGTCTTGGAGTGCCCTGAGTGCCCACACTCGGTACATCACAGCACTCGGCCATCAGCCCGGCTGCACTTGCCGCATATGGAGCATATGCGGTTGTACCTCAGTGCTTGGCATACAACCGCATATGCTCCAACTCCTCAGACAGAGACCTACATCTACAAGATCTTCAACAAGCATTCTGTAAACTACAATACCCACACAAGGAAGTGAAGAGACAGATTGACAGAGCCAGACGTGTACCCAGAAGCCTCCTTCTATGGGACAAGCCCAAGAAAGAAACCAACAGAACACCACTGGCCATCACCTACAGTCCTCAGCTAAAACCTCTCCAACGCATCATTAGTGATCTACAACCCATCCTGGACAATGATCCCTTGCTTTCACAGGCCTTGGGAGGCAGGCCAGTCCTTGCCCACAGACAACCCGCCAACCTGAAGCACATTCTCACCAGCAACTACACACCACACCATAATAACTCTAACTCAGGAACCAATCCATGCAACAAATCTCAGTGCCAACTCTGCCCACATATATACACCAGCAACACCATCACAGGACCTAACCAGATCAGCCATACTGTCACTGGTTCATTCTCCTGCACATCTACTAACGTAATATATGCCATCATGTGCCAACAACGCCCCACTGCTATATACATCGGCCAAACTGGACAGTCCCTACGTAAAAGAATCAATGGACACAAATCAGATATTAGGAATGGCAACATACAAAAACCTGTAGGGGAACACTTCAATCTCCCTGGACACACAATTGCAGATCTAAAGGTGGCCATCCTGCAGCAAAAAAACTTCAGGACCAGACTTCAAAGAGAAACTGATGAGCTACAGTTCATCTTCAAGTTTGACACAATCAACTCAGGATTAAACAGACTGTGAATGGCTCGCTAACTACAAAAGCAGCTTCTGCTCTCTTGGAATTCACACCTCCAGATCAGCTACTAGAAGTGGGCCTCATCCTCCCTGATTGGATCCACCTTGTCATCTCCAGCCTGATTCTGGCCTGCATATCTATACCTGCCTCTGGGAATTTCCATTACATGCATCTGACGAAGTGGGTCTTTGCCCACGAAAGCTTATGCTCCAACACTTCAGTTAGTCTATAAAGTGCCACAGGACTCCTCGCTGCTTTTAAAGAGACTGGGACTTTTCAGCTTAGAAAAGAGGAGACTGAGGGGGGATATGATAGAGGTCTATAAAAGCATGAGTGGTGTGGAGAGGGTAAGTAAAGAAAAGTTCTTCATTAGTTCCCATAATAGAAGGACTAGAAGACACCAAATGAAAGAATGGACAGCAGGTTTAAAACTAATACGCGAAAGTTCTTCTTCACACAGCACATAGTCAACCTGTGGAACTCCTTGCCACAGGAGGCTGTGAAGTCTAGAACTATAACAGAGTTTAAAGAGAAGTTAGATAAATTCATGGAGGTTGGGTCCATGGAGTGCTATTAGCCAGGGGGTAAGAATGGTGTCCCTGGCCTCTGTTTGTGGAAGGCTGGACATGGATGGCATGAGACAAATCACTTGGTCATTGTCTTCGGTCTATCCCTTCCGGGGTACCTGGTGCTGGTCGCTGTCAGCAGACAGGCTACTGAGCTAGATGGACCTTTGGTCTGACCCAGTACGGCCGTTCTTATGTTCTAAGCTCAGGGCTCAGGGTTGGGGTCTCACTGGACCAACTTGATTTTCATGAAAACCTGCTCCTGGGTTCGCATGTGGCCTTTGGTGGCCAGACTGGCAGCTATCCTGCCCTAGACGGCTGCATTCCTGTGCCTAGTGCGGAGATCGTGGACGTTGGAGGCCTCCCCCCAAACCTGGATGAGGTCCATGATCTCTGCACTAGACCAGGCGGGTGCCCACCTCTTGCGGCCCCGGGCAGGCTCCTGGGAACTGCCAGCCTGGTCCCGGGAAGAGGCGGAGGGCTGGGTGGCAGCGGATGGCTGGCTCATGCTGTGCCAGGTGCAGGGTCTGCTGGCTGGGTGCTGGCAGGCTTGCAACTGGCACAAGCACTGTAGCCAGCCCGTGCCTCTTTAAGGGCTCCGGGGCCAGGAGGAGGGCAGAAGAGTTTCCCTCGTTTGGCCCAGAGTGGCCACCAGGGCAAGCTGGGAAGGGCTAGCCTCCCACTAGTTCAAATTAAGTGGCTACACAGCCCTTAATTCGAACTACTTAATTCGAACTAGGCATTAGTCCTCGTGGAATGAGGTTTACCTAGTTCGAATTAAGCGCTCCGCTAGTTTGAATTAAGTTCGAACTAGCAGTTTGTACGTATAGACGCTATGAAAGTTAATTCGAACTAACGACTGTTAATTCAAATTAACTTTGTAGTGTAGACATACCCCTAATGCAGAAGCCAGCTCCATCCCTGGGGCAACTGGTGGTAACTGCCATGCCGCTACCTCAGTGGGTGGGTTGGGGCCCAGGAGTGCATGAGTCCACCACTCTGTGCTCCCAATGCAGATGCTGTATCCGCTAGGCCACTGCAGAGCCCATCCCACTTCCCTACCTTCAGAGGATCCCTTAGCCAGCTCCATCCTTGGCGCAGCCTGTGTTGGCTGTTCAGCGGCTCCCAGGTTGGGACTTGAGCTGCTTAGGGGGACTGGACTTGAACCCACTATCCTGTGCTCCCCAGGAGAATCCCCTAAGCCACTGCAGAACCAACCCGCCTCCCTGCCTTTAGGGCATCCCTTATCCTGCCTTCCTAATACAGGAGCCAGCAACTCCTGGGGCAACTGGTGTTGGCTGCCAGGCTGCTGCCTAAGTAGGTGGAGTGGGGGCTAGGGGGCACTCGAGTCCATCACCCTATACTCCAGATGCTGATCCCCATGGCCACTCCAGAACCCACCCCACAACCCTACCTTCAGGGCGTCCTCTCCCACACTCTGAACCCCTTTGCCCAAGACCAGAGCCTGCACCCCAACTCCGTACCCTAGCCTGGTGAAAGTGAATGAGATTCAGGGAGAAAGGGGGATGGAGTGATCAGGGGTGGGGCCTCAGAGAAGGGGGGCAAGGAAGCCGGAGAAGGGTATTTGGGTTTGAGGTGGATCTTACATTGCACTTAAATTGAAAAAGTGACCTTGTGGTAAACTAGGTTGGAGACCACTGCTCCAAACTTTGCACGAAAGGAGACGACTACAAGTGAGTGGCTCCAATGGATGGTACTCACAAAGATTCTGAGCTCTCAGTCCAGACCATATTTGTGCCAAGAATAGGGGGTCCATATGGCCAGCTCCCATTCAAAGTAGCATAGGATCACCCAGATTCTGATTTCAGGTGACTGCAGTTTCAGTTTCAGCTGCTGTGGCAGTTGGGACTGAGTGCCTGACCCTTTGTTCCCTCAATTGCTCTCTTGACTGCATCTGGTCAGCCTTCCCCTTTGTGACTCACGAGGGGTCAGGCCTGTCCTAGGCAAACAGGCTTTGAAAGCCAGAGGCAGAGCAAGCAGGGAGCGAAAGTGGACAGGGGGCTGCAGACAGGGGAGTTTAAGAGGGAGTCTCACGATGGTAAGGTTGATGGGAGGACAGGTGGGGACGGGGCAGCACAAGACAGTACCTCTATTGTTGGCATGGGTGGGGAGGGAAGGAGAGGAACAACAATTGGGAGAAGGGAAAAAAGTGCCAGGGGAGGGAGCAAGAGAAGAGGAAGGTCCACCGCTCCCCTTGCTAGGCTGGAAACGGGTTGGGAGGGCAACAATAAAGAAAGGAGGAAGGGGGATAAAAGAACAAGTAGTACAACTCCCAGAACAGGATGGAAAGACCGGTTCCTCCAGCTGCACCAAGAGGCAAGTGAAACTATGTATGGGGGGTGACTAAGAAATGAAGGGGAGGCTCAGGCACCAAACAAACAAACAAACAAAAAACGAGGGGCATGAACCTTCCTCTTGGGGAGGGATAAGAATCTTGCACAAAAAGGGTTTTCTGTGCAAAAAGGAAACGTCCACACTGCTCATTTTTGCGCAAAAACCCTTTGTGCAAAAACGGCTTGAATCGATTATGCAAATGAAGTGTGACAAAATGCTAATCAGTGCTTCATTTGCATACTCTCTGCTGGCAAAAGCATACTCTCTGCTGGTGAGAAAAGCTGCTCCGCATCTCCCTGGTCTGCTGCTCCCCCCCCCCCCCCAGAAGACCAGGGAGATGCGGAGCAAAGCTGCGGAGACCCGGGTGGCAGGACCGAGACGCGCCGCGGTGCCGCCGCCCGGGTCCTCCGCGGCTTTGCTCCACGTCTCCCTGGTCTGCTGGGGGCCCCCCACCCCAGCAGACCAGGGAGACGCGGAGCAAAGCCGCGGAGGACCCGGGCGGCGGCACTGCGGCGCGTCTCGGTCCCGCTGCCTGCGTTTCCATGGTCTGCTGGGGGGGGGGGGGGCACACCTAGTGCGCCCCCCCCCGAACCCCCCCCAGCAGACCAGGCATTTCTCGCGGACGCCTGTGTAGAGCAGCTGGGGCGCTGCCGGTTGGTCCCGCAGCGCTGCTCCTCGGTGCTACTGGACCAATCTGGCAGCACCCCAGCTGCTCTGCCCCAGGCGTCCCGATTCAGCCGCTGCTGGTCAGTTTCAGAAGCGGCTGAATCAGGACGCCTGGGGCAGAGCAGCTGGGGTGCTGCTAGGTTAGTCCAGTAGCGCCTAGGAGCGGCGCTACTGGACCAACCCAGCAGCACCCCAGCTGCTCTGCCCCAGGCGTCCCCAAGTCAGCCGCTGCTGAAACTGACCAGCGGCTGACTAAAGGAAGCCCGAGGCAGAGTTTCTCTGCCCCGGGCTTCCTGGAATCAGCTGCTGATCAGTTTCAGCAGCAGCTGACTTGGGGAAATCTGGGGTAGAGCAGCTGGGGTGCTGCCGGGTTGGTCCCCGCAGCGCCGAGGTGTGGCGCTGCGGGAACCTATCCGGCAGCGCCCCAGCTGCTCTGTCCCAGGCGTCCAGATTCAGCTGCTGTTGAAACTGATCAGCGGCTGATTCCAGGAAGCCCGGGGCAGAGAAACTCTGCCTCGGGCTTCCTTTAGTCAGCCGCTGGTCAGTTTCAGCAGTGGCTGAATCTGGACGCCAGTTTCGACTTAAGTACAAATTCAATTTAAGTACAAACCTACAGTCCCTATCTTGTAAGTAACCCGGGGACTGCCTGTAACAGAAAGGGAGGTATGTGTATCTTGAGGATGTGGTCTGCATTGTTTTATTGCAAAATGGTGTAGGGTATCATAGAATCATAGCACTGGGAGGGAGCTCGAGAGGTCATCAAGTCCAGTCCTCTGCCCTCATGGCAGGACCAAGCATTGTCTAAATCATCCCTCACAGGTGTCTGTCTAACCTGCTCTTAAATATCTCCAATGATGGAGATTCCACAATCCCCTAGGCAATTTATTCCAGTGTTTAACCACCCTGACAGTTAGGAAGTTTTTCCTAATGTCCAATCTAAATCTCCCTTGCAGCAGTTGAAGCCCATTGCTTCTTGTCCTATCCTCAGAGGCCAGGAGAACAATTTTTCTCCCTCCTCCTTATAACATCCTTTTCGATACTTGAAAACTACAATTGCGTCCTCTCTCAGTCTTCTCTTTTCTAAACTAAGCAAGCCCAATTCCTTCAGTCTTCCCTCATACGTCATGTTCTCTCGACCTTTAATCATTTTTGTTGCTCTTCTCTGGACTGTCTCCAATTTTTCCACAACTTTCGTGAAATGTGGTGCCCAGAACTGGAAACAATATTCTAGCTGAGGCCTAATCAGTGCAGAGTAGAGTGGAAGAATGACTTCTCGTGTCTTGCTCAAAACACTCCTGTTAATGCATCCCAGAATCATTTTTGCTTTTTTTACAACAGTGTCACACTGTTGACTCATGTTTGACTTGTTGTCCTCTATGACCCTTAAATCCCTTTCAGCAGTATTCCTTCCTAGACATTCACTTCCCATTCTGTATGTGTGAAACTGATTGTTCCTTCCTAAATGGAGTACTTTGCATTTGTCCTTATTAAACTTCATCCTGTTTATCTCCGACCATTTCCTTAGTTTGTCTAGATCCTTTTGAATTTTGATCCTATTCTCCAAAGCACTTGCAACCCCTCCCAGCTTGAAATCATCTGCAAACTTAATAATCATACTCTCTATTCCATCATGTAAATCATTGATGAAGATATTGAACAGAATCCCAAAACAGACCTCTGTGGAACCCCACTTGTTATGCCATTGTAGCGTGATTGTGAACCATTAATAAGTACTCTATGAGACCTGTCATCCAGCCAATTATGCATCTGCCTTATAGTAGCTCCATCTTGGTTGCATTTCCCTAGTTTATTGATAAGAAAGTCATGAGAAACTGTGTCAAATGCCTTACTAAAGTCTAAGGCTGTGTCTACACTGGGCCACTTATTCTGGAAAATCAGCCGCTTTTCCGGAATAAGCTGAGAGCTGTCTACACTGGCCCCTTGAATTTCCGGAAAAGCACTGACGATCTACTGCAAGAAATCAGCTGCTTTTCCGGAAAAACTATGCTGCTCCCGCTGGGGCAAAAGTCCTTTTTCCAGAAAACTGTTCCGGAAAAGGGCCAGTGTAGACAGCACAGTAGTCTTTTCCGCAAAAAAGCCCCAATCGCGAAAATGACGATCGGGGCTTTTTTGCGGAAAAGCGCGTCTACATTGGCCACGGACGCTTTTCTGGGAAAAGGGCTTTTCCGGAAAAGCATCCTGCCAGTGTAGACGCTCTTTTTCCGGAAATACTTATAATGGAAAACTGCTCCGTTTTAAGCATTTCCGGAAATTCATGCCAGTGTAGATGTAGCCTAAGTGTATACCAAGTCCACCGCTTCTCCCTTATCCATAAGGCTTGTTATACTGTCAAAGAAAGCTATCAGATTGGTTTGACATGATTTGTTCTTTACAAATCCATGCTGGCTGTTACCTATCACCTTATTGTCTTCCAGATGTTTGCAGATGGATTCCTTAATTACTTGTTCCATTATCTTCCCTGGCACAGAAGTTAAACTGACTGGTCTGTAGTTTCCTGGGTTGTTTTTATTTCCCTTTTTATAGACTGGATTTGCCCTTTTCCAGTCTTCTGGAATCTCTCCCAACTTTCATGATTTTTCAAAGATCAGAGCTAAAGGCTCAGATACCTCCTCTATCAGCTCCTTGAATGTTCTAGGATGCATTTCATCAGGCCCTGGTGACTTGCAGATATTTAACTTTTCTAAGTAATTTTTAACTTGTTCTTTTATGTTAACTTCGAAATCTACCCTATTTCCAGTAGCATTCTCTATGTTAGGCATCCCATCACATCTTCTTGATGTGTCTCAAGATACCTCCCCCAGTCTCTTCCTGTGCCTTCCCGCAGGAACTGTCAGTGGGGTGGGTGGGATGTAAAAGCAGCCCATAGGTCAATATTGGGTAAGGGAAAATACAGGTGAATTCATAGTTTATTTTCACAAGTATGGTATTCTATCAGGAAAGCAGGCTAAGTGATTGAGTGCAAGGCAGGTGCCCTTTACAGTGAAAAGGCGGAGATGAACACGTGTGGCATAGAACACCACTCAAAGAAGGCAGAAATAATGTACTGGAGGGCATGTACTTTAATGTGTATTTCCTAGTTTTAAATGAAGCTTTCTTCCATCTCTTGGCCATTTGGGAAAGTGCTGACATCACAGAAATATTGCCCAATGTTATCAATACCGAAATGGCAGATGCCTCTGAACACCGGACTGGAGGTGCCACACAGTGTAAGATAGCTAAAACTGATCATCACTTAACTCCTGCCGCTTAAATCTTTATAAAGTTTGTAATCTTTCTAAATACAATTTGGAATTATTCATTAAATCAGTAAAATAGCACTATCATACCTAATTTAGAATAACTCATATGTAATCCATTCCTAGCTAACACTGAGTGATCTGATAATTAAAATGAATCAGTTTTTAATTTTATCCTGATAACAACCCATGCTCAGAGAGGCAAAAAGTCATCCCTTTTAAAAATGGAAGTCAAATCCTACTGAGCAAAATAGAAAGCAGCATAATCTCAGGCAAGTCAAGTGTAAAAGTATAATTAGGCAGGCCAAAAAAAGAATCTGAAGTGCACTTGGCAAAAGACACATAAACTAACAATAAAAACACATCAGAAGCAGGAAGCCTGCCAAACAATCTGTGGGGCCACTGGATAACTGGGGTGCTAATGGGTCACAAGAAGAAGGCAAGGTCATTTTGCAAAGAAGCTAAATAAATACTTTGAATCGGTCTTCTCTGGAGAGGATGGGAGGGACAGTCCCACACCTGAGCCTTTCGTTTTAGAAGAATCTATCCTAGACTGATGTGAGAGAAGAGGTTTGGGAATGAATTGATAAAGTCAATAGTAATAAGTCACCAGGATGAGATGGCATTCATCCAGGAGTTCTGAAGGAACTCAAATATGAAACTGCAGAACTGCTAATTGTGGTTTGTAATCTATCACTTAAATCATGTTGTGTACCAAATGACTAAAAGACAGCTAAATGACACCAACCTTTTAAAAAGGCTCGTGTGGTAAGGTTACAGAATCCATGACTGCTGTAGCCTCTGAGGCTAAATCGTAATCTTAATAATAATAGAAAGCACAAATATTTATGAAAATGACTGTCAATTAGCTCTTACCTCTCTCATTTCTTCTGCTTGCTGTTGTCTAAGGTCCGCTAAGTCCTGACTAGCAGACCGTAACTTGTCCTCATTACACAAGAATAATTTCCAAACGTAACAAAGTTGCTCATCTGTGGAAGCTGAAGGGTTGATTCCTTCTTCCTTGAGCCTTTCAAGTATGTCTTCCACTTGGATTTTTTCCTGAGGGAACAAATCATCAAAATGTAACCTACTCAATCATCTAAAACATTTCCTCCTGAAAAGAATTTGTGTGGGCATAATATTTCTGAATCAGTAAAAATTAAGATTCAATTAGTGTGCAATTAATGGCCGTTCAAAACCTAAAACCCATGTGATGGAAGCATATGTCCCCTGTGGTCTGGAGGCACTGCTGTGAGGGTCAAATCAGGGTGAACTGCTTAGAACCAGGGCCACTTACAGCCCAAGACTGGGGTCCTCCTCTATAAGGCACCAAAGCAGTCACACTGAGCACTTCAGCAATCAATCAATCTCCTTAGACACTCCAGTGTTAGCTGTGCCACAACCAGCACCACTCCTTACACAAGTGAGCGTCTCTGAGGTAACAGGCTCTGTGGATATGGGAAAGTCAGTGGATGTAATGTATCTTGACTTTAGCAAAGCTTTCAATAAGATCTCACAAAATATTCTTGACAGCAAATTAAGGGAGTATGGATTGGACATGGACTGTAAGGTGGATAGAAAGCTGGCTAGACTGTCAGGCCCAACGAGCAGTGATCAATGGCTTGATGTCAGGTCGGCGGTCGGTTTCAAGCAGAGTGCCCCAAGGATCAGTTCTTGGGCCAGTTTTGTTCAACATCTTTATTAATGACCTGGATGAGGGGATGGATTGCACCCTCAGCAAGTTTGCAATGACACTAAGCTAGGGGGAGAGGTAGATACGCTGGAGGGCAGGCATAGGGTCCAGAGTGACCTGGACAGATTAGAGGATTGGGCCAAAAGAAACCTGATGAGTTTCAACAAGGACAAGTGTAGAGTCCTGCCCTTGGGACGGAAGAATCCCAAGCATTGTTACAGGCTGGGGACCGAATGGCTAAGTAGCAGGTCTGCAGAAAAGGACATGGGAATTACAGTGCTGGATATGAGTCAACAGTGTGCCCTTGTAGCCAAGAGGACTAATGGCATGATAGCGTGCATTAGGAGGAGCATTGCCAGAAGATCCAGAGAAGAGATTATTCCCTTTTATTCAGCTCTGGTGTGGCCTCATCTGGAGTATTGTGTCCAGTTTTGGGCCCCCCATTATAAAAAGGATGTGGATACATTGGAGAGGATCCAGCGGAGGGCAACCAAAATGCTTAGGGGGCTGGAGCGCATGTCCTATGAGGAGAGTCTGAGGGATTTGGGTTTGTTTAGTCTGCAGAAGAAAAGAGTGAGGGGGGATTTGACAGCAGCCTTCAGCTTCCTGAAGGGGGTTCCAAAGAGGATGGAGAGAGGCTGTTCACAGGAGTGATGGATGGCAGAACAAGGAGCAATGGTCTCAAGTTACAGTGGGGGAGGTCTAGGTTGGATATTAGGAAAAACTATTTCACTAGGAGGGTGGTGAAGCACTGGGATGGGTTCCCTAGGGAAGGGGTGGAATCTCCATCCCTAGAGGTTTTTAAGTCTCAGCTTGACAAAGCACTGGCTGTGTTGATTTGGTTGGGATTGGTCCTGCCTTGGGCAGGGGGCTGGACTTGATGACCTCCTGAGGTCTCTTCTAGCTCTATGATTCTATGCTTCTATGTAATAAAACCAGTCTCACCAAATCTGAACAGGTTCTCCTGGTTCCAAAGGACCAGCCTCTGTCCCAGGTCAATTTATACCTTAGATCTTACCCAAAAGAACTTGTTGGGCCAATTCTTTAGAATCTAAAATCTAAAGGTTTATTAACCTTAGAAAAGGTGAGAGTAGGATTGTTAAAGAAAGAGCATTACATCACCAAGTCCTTGATGCAGGCTCATAGCAGAGATGTAACAACCTGCCAGCTTAAAACTCTCTGGAGTACATTCTATATTAGGATGGGTCCACGAATCCTTCCGGCCCTCTGTCCTTAGCAAAGTTGCTTTTGGAGAGGAGGGCAGAAACGAAGACCAAGATGGATGCACCCCCAGGATACTTTTATAATCTTGCCCATGCAGAAGGGAAATCCATTTTTCTCCCGAGTGTTGGTACCTCCCAAAATGGAGCTGATCATATGATCACCATATCCTTTTAGGCAACGAGCCATGGGGTACCCAGGTATGTTCTTCTCAGACCAGGAGCCACTGTGCACTCCTCAGCTGTCAACTGGCAACACTTAAGAGCCACTGTCCATGCAGCACTCACTGGGCCACCACCCCTTAGGGGAGTGAGGCCATAAAGAAACATTTCAAATACAAGTACATACCAAAATCATACAAGTAGATGAGTAACAGACAGAATCAGCTAAACATAAGCTTTCATTAGACACCTCAGTAGGCCCACTTTTCACAGAACTTGGGGAAAACACACAACGATGATCTGCATTTCTTATTAAAATCCAATAACATCACACCCCCAAAGGCATGTAATCACATCAAATTTGATGACTCCTGTTTGATGAGAGGGATTTGGGTTGTGAGGAGACGTGTCTTATATCCCATTCTGGGAAACGATACAAAAATATACCATTGAGATTACCAGACTTGCCTACCATATACTTGTTTGGATTCTATTCCAAATGTCAAGGATTTCTGTAATCACTTAATAGCTGATAGCAGCTTGTAACTAACCAGTTTGGAAATGAGTAGCCCTGTGGAACCCTTACGCTACTGGAGGTATCCCGGAAAAGCAATGCAATCAAAGGAACGTGTCCACTTTTTCTGGAAAATTTTTCAAAAAAGTGGACGTACTCTTTCGCCATTCCTATAAACCTCATTTTACGAGGAATAAGGGAAGTGTCGAAAGAGCACTTTTTTCCAAAATTTGGTACCATGTAGATGTGCCAAATTTCAGAAAAGCCTCTTTCGACAGTAAAGCCAAAAATGATAAGCAATTTGTGTACCACAAATTGCGTTTCTTTTTCCGACTTACCACTGCAGCGTACACCTAGCCTTAGAGACTAACCAAACTATATAGAATCATTCTATATATTCTGATTAGTCTCGAAGGAGCCACAGGACTAGTTTTTGTTTTTGAAGTTACAAACTAACACAGCGACCCCTCTGAGGTTTTTTTAACCAGTTTGGGAAATGTTAAGGAAAACAGGTATTTCCTGATCTGAATGTTAGTCAGAATTGCCAAGTTACCATTGTGTGGTTTGGAAAGGTCCTGATTCAAGATCAGACCCAGAGCTCCTGTGAGGACCGTGATGCGCACACAAAAGACATTCAGGTTGGGATATGTAAGTATTAATAGGGATTTGGGAAGGCAATAGTGGTAGGGGCTCTGCCCAGAGCAGGCATAATCCTTTGAACATGGGTTATCCCCTTCGTCCTTGCAGTCTGGAAAGATAGATACAGGGTCTGGCTAGAGCAGGTACTGTGCTTTCTGATATATAAACATGCTCTTTCCCTTCATTCTTGAAAGAACAATGTCTTCTTGTTCTCACTTGCTCTGTAAAAATACTTTCAGGGTCACAGTCTTTGTAATCTCTATAACGCACTGATTTAGGAAGTATGTAATTTAGAAAAGTGCTGATCTAATGGAAAATCCTGTAAACTGTAAAGGGGGTTTACTGAGACAGGTTCTATCTCTGGCATGCCAAGAACCCAAGTGGTTAGGCAGAGGTTACAGGTTATATGGCAGCCATGAGCATAGATAAAAATGTCCTGCATCTTCTATTAGTATCTAAACTTCCTCACCCTAATAATGTTGCTCTCCTTTCACATTTTATTCCATTTACCTCAAGTTCATTAGTATAGATGTCAATGGGTTGCCATCACATTTTTGCAGTTCAGTATCTGCTGATGTTCCTGTTTTAAAATATCTAAAGCTAGAATCAATTGGCATCCAACAGTTATTTATCAGTTTAATCACACTTGTTTGTTATAACATTTTATTTTATGATATATTCTGACCGAGGGTTACTCCTGGTTAATTGCTTATTTTAAGATTTATGCTAAGGCCTTGTTTTTCAATCTAGCTAAACTGCAGTCGTAGAGTCTGTGAAGCCTGCAGCTTCTACTAATATCTATCGGCTACAGATACAGATCTACATACAAATTTTGCCAGTTGTTCATAATGTATCTGAGTCCTTTTTAAATGGGGCTGTGATATCTGTTTCACTCAGCCTACCTTTTCCAGGTTGTGCTGCAGCCAGCTCACTTGCTTCAATGAAAACCCATATAGGCTTAGTCTAACATGGAAAAGTCCATCCTGGCAGAAGATATTTTGAATGAGACCTTTCCTATTTAGCCCAACCTCAGGTATGATTTTGCCCTTAGCACAAACAAAGACAGCCTAGTTCACAGCTGTCCTTGGTAAATGCACTGTCTGGTAATTTAGTAACCTTGAGGCATCTGGTGAAATGGATTAAAACCTGGCTAAAGAACAAGTAGTGGAGAGCAGAAGAGGAGGGATGCTCAGCCCCAGGCCTGGAGGACAAGGTGCAGGGTCCCCAGGAGGAGAGGGAACAGGCAATGCCAGGCGCAGGTGATGCTTCAGGATGCAGCATGCAGGTGATGCTTTGGGATGGTCCCGGGCTGCAGGCGATGGTGAGTGTAGGAGGTCCCGGGATACAAGTGAGGCCAAGTGTGGGGGGGGTCCCGGGGTGCAGACAAGGTCAGGGTGGTGCAATGTCCAGGAGTCCTGGGGTGCAGGCGAGGCCAGGTGTGGGGAGTCCCAGGGTGCAGGTGAGGCCAGGGGGCTGCAATGTCCAGGGGTCCCCGAGTGGAGGCAAGGTTGGGGAGGGTCCCGGGGTGCAGGAGAGGCCGGGGCGGTGCAATGTCCCGGAGTCCCAGATACGAGGCGAGGCGGGGGGGGGGGGTGTTTTTGGGGTGCACGCGAGGCCGGGCGGGGGGTGTTTTTGGGGTGCACGCGAGGCCGGGCGGGGGGTGTTTTCGGGGTGCACGCGAGGCCGGGCGGGGGGTGTTTTCGGGGTGCACGGGAGGCCGGGCGGGGGGGGTGTTTTTGGGGTGCACGCGAGGCCGGGCGGGGGGTGGTTTTGGGGTGCCCGCGAGGCCGGGCGGGGGGTGTTTTCGGGGTGCACGCGAGGCCGGGCGGGGGGGTGGTTTTGGGGTGCACGCGAGGCCGGGTGGGGGGAGTCGCGGGGTGCACGCGAGGCCGGGCGGGGGGTGTTTTCGGGGTGCACGGGAGGCCGGGCGGGGGGGTGGTTTTGGGGTGCACGCGAGGCCGGGTGGGGGGCTGGCCCTTGCTGGCCCCCCGGGGAAGGCGGGGCCCGGGCAGAGGCCGCTGGCGGCCGGGGCCAGTCGCGGTAACTCACCCGCGCGGGCTGCTCCATGCGGCGGGAGCCGGGTCCGCTTGGGCCCCTGGAGCGGCGCTAAAGACAGAGGGGGGCGGGGCGATGGGAGCCATGGCAACGGAGGCCTTCTTGTCCGAGGCAGACGGGGGCGCTTTGTGTCTGAGCGGCGGGAGCCATGGCAACGGGTCGAACCATTCTTATTCGGCGGGGGTCGCTCCACCCCCGCGTCTTCGCCTGCCGGGGCTTTAGCCCCGCCCCCACTCTCAGGGCAGGGTCCAGCCTGCAGCGGGCTGGCTCCATCAACTCCCAGGGAGAGCAGCCGAGCCGCCCGGGGCAGCAGCTGCAACCGGGGGACCAGGGGGCTGAGTCCTGCCGCTGACAAAGCCACAGGCTGATGTGGCAGCTCTAGCTCCAGCGCCTAGCGCAGCCCCCAGGCTCCTAACTTCCCTTCTTTGCTGCTTCATCACTAGCGCCCTTCCCCTACCCACTCCCATAGTCTCACTGCTCTCAGCTTCTTCCCCACTCTCCTATGCTCTACCTGCCTGCTCGCCCCCATGGCCTCAGCCTCACCCTGCCTCCCTCCTCCCAGTTGTTTCTTACATTTCAAAGCAGACTGATCTCTCTGCGGCAGGTCTTGCGGAATTATAGTCTTTTGACACTTCCCAGCCTCCATCCACGTCTTGGATTCAAATACTTACTCTCATGATACCTTACCTACAATTCCCTCTAATCTTTTCCATCCATGTGTGGATTTTTTTCTATCCATGGGGAAACTATTTACATGCACTGAGGCATGTGAACCACGAATACAGGCAGTCCCCGGGTTACGTACAAGATAGGGACTGTAGGTTTGTTCTTAAGTTGAATTTGTATGTAAGTCAGAACTGGCATCCAGATTCAGCCGCTGCTGAAACTGACCAGCAGCTGACTACAGGAAGCCCGAGGCAGAGTTGCTCTGCCCTGGGCTGCCTGGAATCAGCCGCTGATCAGTTTCAACAGCAGCTGAATCTGGACGCCTAGGACTGAGCAGCTGGGGCACTGCGGTGACCAACCGGGCAGCACCCCAGCTGCTCTGCCCCAGGTGTCCCCAAGTCAGCCGCTGATGAAACTGATCAGTGGCTGATTCCAGGAAGCGCCGAGGAGCTGAGCCTCATTTGCATACCTAATGAGCCACCATTTTTTTCAGAAGAGGCTCTTGCGCAAGAAGCATCTACACTGCCCCTTCTTGCGCAAGAAAAACCCTCTTGTGCAATGCCATTACACCTATTACTTTTCAGGAAGAATGGCATTGCGCAAGAGGGTTTTTCTTGCGCAAGAAGGGGCAGTGTAGACGCTCCTTCTTGCACAAGAGCCTCTTCTGGAAAAAATGGTGACTCATTAGATATGCAAATGAGGCTCAGCGATATTCCACACTTAGCCTCATTTCCATATTACTTACGCAAGAAGCCGCGAGTGTAGACATATTCATGAAGTATGTCACGAGTGTAGACATAGCCCATTTCCGTTAACAATGTTCATGTGTCTCCTTCCTCCATCCTGCCATTCACTCCTTCTGGGTTCCAATTCATTAACATTTAAGACTTCTCAGTCCCTCTTCTCAATTCTGCCGACAATTCTAATCCTGGCTCATCCCCAACAGCTGCTTCCTCCACTCCCTCCCATGCTGCTCTTCCTGGTGTAAGTCCCACGAGCCTAGTATGATCCTCCACTACACTTTTGTCACCTCATTGATTCTACAAACTTGCTAGTCATGCAGTACTTCTAAACCTAACTCCCAAACCCATTCCAGAAAAACCTATCATTTAGACTCCCCACTTAAACTCCTAAATCCCATTTGACTTTCCTGAAAAAGATTGGAGAACTGCCCCACCTGCCCAATCACTGAAACTGATGTTCTGGTCTGCTTTCTTCATCTATTCTCTTCACCAATCCCATGCTACCCTTCATAATTTCCCTGTGTTCTGATTGCTTCCAGCAGGAGTTAGGGCCAAGTTAATTTAGGGCTCGTTGCTAAACGGTGTGGAGGCTGCATTCACCTACTCAGTTGAAAAGCCCCAAAGAGGCAAACTCAGTCTGTATTGACCTTTGTGACCTCATCCAAACATTAAACTCTCCCATTGTTACCTGCACAAGTTAGGGCTCTCTCTTCCCCCTTGGGGTGCAATGGCCCTCATGCTTTATTGGAATACACATGCAATGGCAAGGGTGAGGAACCCATTAGCCAGCTTTTATTCCATGTTAGTCCCTTCATCTACCAGCTATATTAGTTGTCAGCTGTGAGCACAGATGTAGCTCATGGACACTCAAATACCTGCCCTTCTACGGAGAGAGACCTGGTCATGTGCCTAACTCCATTGTGCCAAGTAACAACCCACTTCCACATCCTCCAGAACCCTCTGCTGAGGTTCTAGTTGCACCTTCCTCCACAGCTACCCCTCAATAGACTGCCTGTGGCTCCATAAAGTCATGAGACCTCATTGTCAACATCTTCCTGCTATTGGCCAAAGTGGTCATTTACCCAACCAAAAAGAAACAGCTTGACAGGTTCATTGCAATTACAGGGACTACTTCTATACCATCAGTCTCTCATTCAGATAGAGTTCCTCAGATGTCACCTCCTTTGTGGTGTTGTCCAGGGTTCTCTGCTCAGTTTCCCCATAAGGCTCCCATTTTATATCTTTGATTGACTCTTCCCCCACCCCTTCCTGTTTAAACATTTGTTGTCCCTAGTCCCTGCAATCCCTCTACCATTTAATGAGGGGGGAGAGATTTTGTTCCAGTAGACCCTGACCACCACTTCCCACAGCTCCCACTGGCTGGAAATGTTGAACCATGTAAACTGGGAGCTGCAGGGCTCTGTGCCTGCACACACTCAGTAAACAAACCATCTTGCAGCCCACCAGCAGCTATTCCTGAAGCGCATGTAGCCTGTGGACCAGAGGTTCCCCATCCCATCACAAGGAGAGGATCAGGGAAACACATCCCTCTCGCCTCTACAAACTTGCACAAATCCATCCTTGGGGGAATGTTTTCATTTCAGTGTATTTTTTTCTTTTACATAAGCAGCAAATAACTCATGAAGTTATGGATGAGCCAAACTATGTTGGATGGTCACTCTTTTTACCTCATACACAATGCCTCAGTTTTTTCCTCCATTTACCTGTAAGAGATTTCCTCCAGTTTCACTCCCACCTCCTAAAGTTCAATTTGTTTTGGAACATTCAGAACTAGAACAAGCCGGTCCTTTCCTTTTAGGGTTTTGTTTATCTATAAAAGCTGTGTGTTGAGACTGAAGATGGCTTACTATCTTCTCTTCTATTTCCATTCCTTGTGCTATTTCTTCAGCAGAAAGTGATAATTTCATTTCCGAGTCTTTGGTTACAAGAAGAACAGATGTTCTCCGTGAATCAAGGACATTTGCTATCACCACCTGATGACGATACTTCTCCAGAGCCTTCCGGGATTTATCAATTAAGATGGATGGATCAGTTTCTAACTTAAAGGAAATAACAAATGCTTCAGGGGCCCATTCTTTGACTAAAGGTGACAGCATTTTTGGCACCATCTTCATTGTGATCTGCATTGGGGGAAAAATTCAGAAGTTAGAAGTCTAAGTACACATGTGTATGACATTTAAATACAAGCTAAAGACACTGAATAGGGATGTGTCAGCTTCAGTGTTCCCTCTAATTTTTCCCACCCCTGGGCAGAATGAATTTTGCTATGTGCACCAATATGTAGGTAACTTGTAACATCACAAGTGGTGGGGGTGGAGCCAAGGTGTTGATTCTGGGAGAGGGCTCAGGCCTGAAGCAAAGAGTTGGAGTGCAAGGGCTCTGGTAGGGCATGTGGATTCTAGGGTAGGGCCAGGGATGAAGGGCTAAGGTCTAGGACAGAAGGTTGGGGTGCAAGAGGTTCTGGCTGGGGGAAGTCACAGATGAGGGGCTTAGGGCGGAGACAGAAGGTTGGGGTGCAAGGGTTTCAGCTTGGGGTGCAAGCTATTGAGTGGGGCTGGGCTGAAGGGTTTGGGGTGAAAGATGATGCGAGGAGAGAAAACTCTCCCCACTCACTCTCTTTGCAGCAATCCCTGAATGGGGGCAAAAGGCACTTCTCCCCCACATGGCAGCTGTGGGGCTGGATTGACAGGATAGGTGCCCCTTCCCCATCTTGGCAGGTTCAAGTTGAGGCTGGGGGAGGACCATACCAGTCAGATCTAGGGCCAGGCTGCCTTGGCTGCAGCAAGTCTAGGGCCAGGAGGCCCTGGTAGATCTGGGGCGGGATGCCGTAGCCACAGCTGCATTCACTCCAGACAAGAGCACCTCTTGCTACATTTAAAGAGCAGAGTCATAGCCAACTCCTTTACCAACTAATCAAGAACTCTAAGGAAGCAGTTTTGCTAAAGGGAACAAGCCATCTAGGACTCACTGCTGTAATTTTACTCCTACTAAGTGATGCCAGAATACCAAAAACTGGGTGTGAGATTTCATTGTACGACAAAAGCGATGTTCAGGGTTGTACCCATCCAGGGTTGGGCCCAAACTCCCTTACAGAGCCTGTACTCTGAACCTCCTCTAATACCCCAATTCCCTGCCCCAGGCTCAGTTCAGAGCCCCTCTCACACTCCAACTCCCTTAGTCCAGGACCAGAGCCTTTGCCCCTGCCAGATGAAAGGGAGGGAGAGGGGCGGGGTCTCGGTGAAGGGGTACGAAGGAGACAGGGCAAGGGTATTTGGGTTTGAGGTAGACTGTGGATTGCAATTACATTCAAAAGTAGTCTCCTACTTAAAAAGTTTGGGGACCACTGAGCTAGACTATAAGCTAGTTAGGGCAAAGACTAACTTCTCCTACATGTTTATAAAGAGCTTGTCACAACTGGGACCCAGTCTAAGCTGGGGCTTCCAAGCACTACCAGAATACAAAACTCATAATGGAGAGTGAGTTGTTGCCAGGGAAGACTTCTCTGGGAAAGGATGATTAAAAAAGGAAACTGGAGATCCCAGAACAGCTACCTAACAAAAAGGAAGCCTTTAATAAAGAAAAGAATAGAGAACTAAGCCAGATCTAAAAGTCAGAACTAGCCTTTCACAGACTGCTAATCTAATGAACAGGGATGGCTGGTTTACTAGCTGCAATAATAGTGCCATAGTACTAGGGATGTAAAATCTCAGTTAATTGGTTAACCGGTTAAACATCAGGTTTGACTGGTTAACTGATTAAGCAGGATTCCACTCCCATCCCTGTCCACCTCCCTGTGCTTGGCTGCTGCTCCCAGGCCCCAACATGCGGGGCAGCCTTGCTTGTGCGGGGGCAGCTCCTGCTCCCGGCCCTCCATGCGTGGCCAGCCAGCTCTTACTCCTGGCTCCCCCACATAGGGGACCAGCTCCCAAACCCTGGAGCAGCCCTCTGCCCACAGTTGGTCGTGGGTAGGGGGCTACTCACAGGTACTAGTTAACTGGTGCCTAGTCTAGTATACGTCACTCAGTTAGGGTGATGTTTGCCCCATAACTGGTTACCTGTCTCCATCTCTACATAGTAAACTGTTTTCAAAGTGATGAACCGTAATAAGGTCTCAGTCCCTTTTGTACGAACTCACAGATACACAGGAGTTAAGTGACTTGCCCGAGGTAACTTCACATGTCAGTATCAAGTCAGGGACTACAACCGAGCAGTCCCGGCTCCCCATCGAGAGTTAGGAGCCCACCGAAATAGGAAGCCAGATTTCACCTAACATCACACTCGGGGCAAGCAAAGCCCAAGAAGGTTTAGGGAAGGGGGCCCCTTGCCCAGAAGCTGCATCACCTGCAGGGGCCCCTCAGAGGACTGGATCTTGTGCTCTGGCATCTCGGACGGTGGGATGTAGAAGTCGGACACCGCCGCCGCCAGATAGAACATCACGCTGGAGCCTGTGGGGAAAGGAGCCAGGATGACTGACGGCCCCCGGCAGCGCTTCCCCCGCCCTGACACTGCCCCCCCTTCCCACCCAGGACCCCCCCCACCTCAGCCCCATGGCCCCGCTTCCCCCGCCCCGACACTGCCCCCCCTTCCCACCCAGGACCCCCCCCCACCTCAGCCCCATGGCCCCGCTTCCCCCGCCCCGACAATGCCCCCCTTCCCCCCCGCGACTCCCCCACCTCAGCCCCATGGCCCCGCTTCCCCCGCCCCGACAATGCCCCCCTTCCCCCCCGCGACTCCCCCACCTCAGCCCCATGGCCCCGCTTCCCCCGCCCCGACACTGCCCCCCCTTCCCCCCCACGACCCCCCCACCTCAGCCCCATGGCCCCGCTTCCCCCGCCCCGACACTGCCCCCGCTTCCCCCCCCACCTCAGCCCCATGGCCCCGCTTCCCCCGCCCCGACACTGCCCCCGCTTCCCCCCCCGCAACCTCCCCACCTCAGCCCCATGGCCCCGCTTCCCCCGCCCCGACACTGCCCCCCCTTCCCACTCGGGGCCCCCCCACCTCAGCCCCAGGGCCCCGCTTCCCCCGCCCCGACACTGCCCCCCCTTCCCACTCGGGACCCCCCCACCTCAGCCCCAGGGCCCTGCTTCCCCCGCCCCGACACTGCCCCCCCTTCCCACTCGGGGCCCCCCCACCTCAGCCCCAGGGCCCCGCTTCCCCCGCCCCTGCCCCCCCTTCCCACCCGGGACCCCCCCACCTCATCCCCGGGGCCCCGCTTCCCCTGCCCCGACACTGCCCCCCCTTCCCACCCGGGACCCCCCCACCTCAGCCCCAGGGCCCCGCTTCCCCCGCCCACAGAGGCCCCCGAGAGGTCTGGCGCAGGGCTCCCCCCCCCGTACCCAAGGGCGCCAGGGCGCGGGCGGCGGCGCGCAGCAGCGCCAGGTACTCGCTGAGGCTGGTGAACTCGACCGCCAGGAGCGCGCCCGCCTCCTTGGCGCGCTTGTACCCGAGCAGGGCGGGCACGAGCCCCGGCAGCGCGGCCGGGTCGGCGGTGACGCGCGGCCCCGCCTCCACCTGCAGCGCGTCCAAGAGGGCGGGGCCCGGCGGCGGGAGGGCGCGCGCCCAGGGGAAGGCGGAGCGCGCGCGGTGCAGGAAGCAGACGCCGTATCCGGCGCGCACGAGGCGCTCGGCCGAGGCCGCCCCGCGACGCCCGCTGCTGAAGTTCTCCAGGAAGCGGACGGCGCGCGCCTCCAGCGGCACCTGGGTCCCGCCCGACGTCACCAGCGCCACGCGCCGCCCGCGCGCGCTCTGCGCCTCAGCCCAGGCCCGCACGCGCTGCTCCGCCGCCAGCGCGGCCGGGCCGGAGCTGTCCGCTGCCGCCATGCCGGCTGGCGCGTCTGCTTCCGCACCGGAAGTGGCGATCCGCCCCCCCCCTCCGGAAATGCGCCGCCTAGCCGCGGCCGCCCACGCCGGAAGCGGCCTGGTTGCTCGGCAACGCTCGCCGCCGGCCAGCGGGGAGGATGAACGTGCAGCCGCTGGTGCCGCTGGCTCTGCCCCGCGGGCGGCCGCTGCACTGCGAGCTGTGCGGGGGCCTGGCCCAGCTGCGCTGCGGGGCCTGCGGCGTCACCTACTACTGGTGAGCGCCGGGCGCTGCCCCTTCGGCCCTGGGAGACTGGGCCTCGGGGGCCGCTGACCCGCAGAAACCCCTCCCTGGGGTGCCCCCCCCCGCACCTCTGGGGGCAGCCGAGTAGGTTCGCGCGCGCCTGTCCCGTGGGGGCTGGGGCTGCCGTGCGGGTTCCCCGATGTGGGGCAGCCCTGAGTTGTAGGCCCCCCGCCCCTAACGCCCTGCCCCCAGGCTGCCTCTGTTCTCTTGGGCACCAGCCAGCCTAGCTCCTGCTCAGCTCTGCCCACTTCCGCCTGCAGCTGTGCCCTGCCCTCGCGCCAAAAGCACCCAGCTTGGAGGTGGAGAGGATTGACTAACAATTGGGGGGGGGGGGAGGAGCTGCAGGGGATAGAATTATCTGGGGCTGCTGGGTAGGGACACAAGGGGGGCCCCTTGGCCATGTTTCCACCCCCTTATGTGACTCCTCCCTCACCACCCCCTAGCCTAGGGGAGGAACATCCCTAGGAAGGAGCAGGACCTCTTGATCAGAGGCAGCAGTGTGGGCAACAGACAGCCATCCGCAAGGGGAGCTGTTTTTTTAAACTGGCTCCCCTTGTGGACCAGCTCCCATCTGGCACCCCATGTTGCTGTCTCTGATACCGTGGCAGCAGCGTGGAGTGGCAGGGGTCTTCTCAGGAGTGAGGCAGGAGAGCATTGGCTGCTAGCCCCACCCACAAGAACTATTGAATAGTTGACTAACTGATAAGAATTCATGGGGTTACTCTACTGTTCAATTAACTGATATTTAACATCCCTAATTCACACTGTTATGGTGAGAAAATACCATTTTTGTTGAGCTCTGACACTTCAGAAAAATTTTCAACCTCATTCTGATTCTATAGCTACTTAAGTGCACGCTTGGCTTCAAGCATCTGAAGTTACATTGACTTCAGTAAAACACAAGTTAAAGGTAGTCATATGAATAAGTATTTGCAGGCTTGGTGTCTTAATAGAACAGAAATATATAAAAGAAGAGTGACTATTATGGCCATTTATTATCACAGAAAGTTGAAGCGATTTGCCTCAGGGCAGTGCAACCAAATGGATAAGCCATGAGTTTGTAAAACATTATACAACATAATATGAAATCTCTCCCTTTCTATCCACAACAACTAAATATTGATCCTTCAGATTCATATCCTTCTTCATTCTTCCTCAAATCCCTGTCCACCAGCCCAGTCTTAACAGTGTGCCCTCAACAGGTAGATGTTATATCAAACCAAGAAGGGAAGCGAATTCCACAGGCTCTCTCACCTCAGTGTTCATGTGCTTTGGATTATAATGTGGTTTTGCTTGAAAAGACAGATGGAATTTCTCAGGTAGCAATTCTAACTACCTAGACTTTTTTGAGTTCAAACCACTACTGTAGCCAACAACTGAAAATGAATTGTAATCTAATTTATACTACTGAGGCTGCGTCTAGACTGGCCACTTTTTCCAGAAAAGCAGCCGCTTTTCCAGAAAAACTTGCCAGCTGTCTACACTGGCCGCTTGAATTTCCGCAAAAGCACTGACGATCTCATATAAGATTGTCAGTGTTTTTGCGGAAATACTATGCTGCTCCCGTTCGGGCAAAAGTCTTTTTCTGAAAAACTTTTGCGCAAAAGTGCCAGTGTAGACAGCAGAGATTTATTTTCCGCAAAACAGCCCCGATTGCGAAAATGGCGATCGGGGCTTTTTTGCGGAAAAGCGCGTCTAGATTGGCCACAGACGCTTTTCCGTCTTCCTGCCAATCTAGATGCGCTTTTCCGAAAATGCTTTTAACAGAAAACTTTTCCGTTAAAAGCATTTGCGGAAAATCATGCCAGTGTAGACGTAGCCCTGAGTGTTTTGGCAAGGAATGTCTAAGCGATTGGGATCCCATGTTCTGTACTAGGTGAAGTTTCCGAAAAGACTTTTTTTGAGGGGGGTGGAGGGGAGGCAGTTCTCAAGTGCATCATAATGATACAAACTCAAGATGTCAAAGGCATGGATCACTAGGCCCAGTGATCTCCAGTGCAGTGGTATGGTGTATATATTAAAAGACAAGGCTAGAAGCTTATAGCTAAGTGCAGATACCAAGCAATGCTCTTGATCAATGAGGTTAATTGGGTGTCCAGAAATAGCTGGGATTTGAACAGAATTCATAGTCTGTGATGTTACATTACAAATGAGATAGAATCTGAAGTAACTGCTGCCAATTCTTATTGCTTCTTCCAACCAATAAACATCATCTCAGTCTTATCTTGGGTTGGGCAAGGTTTAGTCCAGTCCTTTCCTTAAATACTGAATAGGTCATTCCAATTCACCAACTAGGATGAGATGGAAGCCGGCGGGTGGGTATCATTACATAGTCTAAACATCAGAGCCCCTATTTTCTCACTAATTCTAATAGTTTCCTTCTGGCACATGTTATCAATATGTCATGGTGAAGTGTGGGTATGAAAGTGAGGAAGAAGGCACAAATGGACAAATAAATCTTAGTTATGAACAAGGAATGCTAATATCTCACCAGGCCACTTATAGCATGGTTAGTCTACTGTACAGTATTCTCTGTCTATTCTTCCACAGGTTCTCCAATAACATGTCTTTTTCCCTAATGAGAGAAGTGTTTCCTAACAATACATGAGTTATGGGCAGTCTGTGAAAAGACTCTGTATTTCTAATTCCATCCCAAAGAATAGCTCTAGAATACACTTAATTCATTTCTTGTCTAAAGTGGATTTCAGGTTGCTATCCCCAACCTCAGTCCTGCTCTTTCTGCTGAGGCCCCATCCCTCCCAGGATGTATGTGTTTGTTTTTCTTCCCTAAGTGTTGGACCTTACATGTGTCTTTGATTCATTTTATGCTTTGTTGCTCAGTTCTCCAATTTATGAAGGTCCTGAATTTTAGCTCTGTCCTCCAAAATATTGGGAACCTCTCTAGCAAAGGAAATACGTGTGTGTGGAGAGACAAGAGGCCACATACCCCCCAACCCCCCGCCAAATGCCTTGGGTGGGAGAGGACTGCCAACCGGAGGACTAGTGGGGGGAGAAGTCTGGCACCTACAGGAAGGTCCAGTTCCCCACGCACATACACACACACTCACTGGCAGGGGAAGTGGAGCAAGTTCTTCAGGCCACACCATTCTTCGGTAGAGGGTGGGACCACCCTGCATTATACAGCAGGAGCAAAGTGTGTGGCGGTTGGTAGACCAGCAGTGGGGCTATCTGGCATCCACTACTGGTGTGTGCAAGGGGAGTGGGCAGCATAAACCTGCTGCCAGCACCAGCCCTGCTATTCCCCTGGGCCACCTTGCGTGAGAGAAGAGGTGGGGAGGGGAGAGGGTGGGACAGGAACGAAGTAAGGGTGGAGAGAGGCAGGGCTTGGGTGGAGGGTAGTTGTCCTGGCCCTTTCCCAAGCTGGGAGGAGGGGTTTCATGTGACTGGTGGTCCCCTGGGTTTCCCTCCTGACTACTCACCTCTGTGCTCTAGCTTTGTGTTGTCTGCAGACTTGATCAGTATGCTCTCTATACCTATATCCAGATCATTAATAAAAATGTTAAACACTGGACCCAGAAAATATTCCTAATGAAACCCACTTGAGACCACTCTTCAATCTGACATCATTCCCTTAGTAGTTACTCTTTGTTTGCACTTGTGTAAGCAATTATGTATCCACTTAATGGTAGTTGTTGAGCCTGCATTTCTCAAGGCGATTCTTCATACATAATACAATTTTTTCTTCTGCTGTTGGGAATATCACAATATCTTATCTTTTCCTAATGAGAAATGACATTTTTTCTGTATCCATGAGAACTCCTTCCAGGACTCATATGCGTTGCAACAAGTCTATCAGCGTGGTCACAAATAGTCTAACAGCGCCTTAAAGACTAACAAAACATGTAGATGGTGGGTACAACCCACTTCTTCAGATGACTGGAGTATTAGAAGTCCAGATCCAAGAATAAATAAGGAAAGCGGGAGCGGGGGGATCACTGCTGATTGATGGAGATCACACTAGAATGAATTGAGCTGTTTTTCATGTTCACAGTTGCGTGATCACAAGTAAGGATGCTAATGATGCAGTGAGGAGATTACTTGCAGGTTTGGTGAATATTTTCCACTCACTTTACAAGGTGTTCATATGGAGAGCTAAGTTGAAACTATGTTCCATTGTGAATCACTAAGCGTGTGAGGGGAGGGGTTCCTTCAAACTAATATTTTCTTTGGAGATATGCAAAGAGACTTTAACTTAGTAATTCCCAGTTTTCCAAACTTTGAGATTGTGGGTTTGAAGTTCTGTGTTACAGAAGTGTACACAGATCATGAGGCCCTGTTGTATCACAGCAGCTTTACTTTCTCCTTAACAAAAGTGTTGTGATTTTTATGGAGGTTTCTAACATGTTAAGTTGACTTAACAGAAGAGCCCTGCCTTCCTATTTTGGAATATTGTTGAGAAACTAAGATCCAGCCACTGTTAGAAACTGCTATTAAGTGGTATTCGTTATTGGTGAAAATCTAGTAGCAACTTCAGCGGGAATTGACAGAAAATACAACTATGCAATAAAGATAAACACAACTTTAAAAAAGTATTTCTTCCTATTTAACCAGCGATGTAGATCATCAAAAAGCAGACTGGGATAGCATTCATGAGAAAATATGTCAATTGTTGATCCCAATACGTACGTCATTACCATTTTTCAACTCTGAAAAAGAAAGAAAGCATGGCATGGAACAGCTTTTGCACAGGCAGGTATGTAAAAGAAATAGAAAATATTACTTAAATATTAAAAGATTTGTGAAAATAATCAAAATTTTCCTCCTATCTTGTGTGTTTTAAGTGTGGAAAACATCTGACTGACATTTAGTTAGGTGGGTTTTTTAATTATTTTTTGTTGTTATGACTGAGGCATTTGTATGCTTTAATAAAATTTAGTAACAGAAATTTTAACATTGATTAAGCAATACATAGAGAATTGGAAGCGACTGTCTAGGAAGGAGTACTGCAGAGAGGGATCTAAGGGTCTTAGTGAACCACAAGCTAAATATGAGTCAACAAGGTAACACTTGCAAAAAAAGCCAACATGATTCTGGGAGGCATTAACAGGTGTGTTGTGAGAAAGACACGAGAAGTTATTCTTCTGCTCGACTCTGCACTGATTAGGCCTCAACTGGAGTCTTGTGTCCAGCTCTGGGCACCACATTTCAAGAAAGATGTGGAGAAATTGGAGAAGGTCCAGAGAAGAGCAACAAAAATGACTAAAGATCTAGAAAACAAGAGCTTTGAGGGAAGACTGAAAGAATTGTGCTTTTTTAGTTTAGAAAAGAGAAGAATGAGCTGGGACATGATAGCAGTCTTCAAGTATCTAAAAGTGTATCAAAAGGAGAATGGAGAAAAAATGTTCTCCTGGGCCTCTGAGGATAGAACAAGAAGCAATTGTCTTAAACTGCAGCGAGGAAGGTTTAGGTTGGACATTAGGAAAAACTTCCTACCTGTCAGGGTGATTAAACACTGGAATAAATTGCTTAGGGGGGTTGTAGAATCTCTGTCATGGGAGATATTTAAGAGCAGGTTAGACACACACCTGTGAGAGATGATTTAGACAGTGCTTGGTCCTGCTGTGAAAGCAAAGGACTGAACTTGATGACCTCTTGAGGTCCCTTCCAGTTCTATGATACCCTACACCATTTTGCAATAAAACAATGCAGACCACATAGAACTCATAGAGGTCATCAAGTCCAGCCCCCTGCCCAAGGCAGGACAATCTCAACTAAATCAATACAGCCAGGGCTTTGTCAAGCCGAGACTTAAAAACCTCTAGGGATGGAGATTCCACCACCTCCCTAGGGAACCCAGCCCAGTGCTTCATCACTCTCCTAATGAAATAACTTTTCCTAATATACAATCTAGACCTCTCCCACTGTAACTTGAGACCACTGCTCCTTGTTCTGCCATCCATCACTACTGTGAACATCCTTTCTCCATCCTCTTTGGAACCTCCCTTCAGGAAGCTGAAGGCTGCTATCAAATCCCCTCTTTACTCTTCTCTTCAGACTAAACAAACCCAAATCCCTCAGCCTCTCCTCATAAGTCACGTGTTCCAGCCCCCTAATCATTTTGGTTGCCCTCTACTGGACCCTCTCCAATGCGTCCACATCCTTTCTGTAGTGGGGGGCCCAGAACTGGACACAATACTCCTGATGTGGCCTCACCAGAGCTGAATAAAGAGGAGTAATCTCTTTTCTGGATCTTCTGGCAATGCTCCTAATGCACCCTATCATGCTATTAGTCCTCTTGGCTACAAGGGCACACTGTTGACTCATATCCAACTTCTCATCCACTGTAATCCCCAAGTCTTTTTCTGCAGAACTGCTACTTAGTCATTCAGTCCCCAGCATGTAACAATGCTTGGGATCCTTCCATCCCAAGTGCAGGACTCTGCACTTGTTCTTGTTGAATCTCATCAGATTTCTTTTGGTCCAATCCTCTAATCTGTCCAGGTCACTCTGGACCCTATCCCTGCCCTCCAGCGTGTCTACCTCTCCCCCAGCTGCGAACTTGCTGAGGGTGCAATCCATCCCCTCATCCAGGTCATTAATAAAGATGTTGAAAAAAACCGGTCCCAGAACAGATCCTTGGGGCACTCCACTAGAAACTGACCGCCAACCTGACATCGAGCCATTGATCACTACCTGTTGGGACTGACAGTCTAGCCAGCTTTGTATCCATCTTACAGTCCATTTATCCAATCCATATTCCCTTAACTTGCTAGCAAGAATATTGTGGGAGACCGTATCAAAAGCTTTGCTAAAGTGTGTATCCTTAAGATACACATACCTCCTTTTCTGTTTAGTTTTGGAGGGTGCCATGGTAGGGTGCATCTACACTGCAGGACTTATCTCAAAATAAGCTACGCAAATTGAGCTATGTCAATTGTGTATCTTATTTCGAAATAGTTTTTTTTAAAATAGGGAACATCTATTCAGCACTTATTTAGAAATAGTACACTCTTCCTCCAGCTTCACTTACTCCTCGTACAATGAGGGTTACAGGAGGTGCAGTAAGAAGTCCTCCAAGTTGACAGTATTTTGACACTTTCAAAATAAGAGCCTCCTGTATAAATGTGAACTAAGTTATTAGAGAATATCACTAGTTATTTCAAAATAGTGTTGCAGTGTAGACATACCCTTAATATATAACTTTTTATTCTAAAGATTGCGTCATCTTATCTCAGCATTTATTATTCTGAACGTGCCAGTTACTAGTATCCTGGCAGATTATTCTGAATGTGCCAGTTACTAGTATCCTGGCAGTCCTTGATAAAATCCAGAGAGGATTGTTCTAAATAGCATGGCCCTCAGTAGAAAAAGCGCTGCCTTTCCAAATTATGGTTGACTGGTATTTTGAAAGCCTCTTAAAAGCACTACGGGTATGTCTACACTAGCTCGTTAATTCGAGCTAGGTAGGCAAATGAGGCGACCGGAGTTGCAAATGAAGCCCGGGATTTAAATATCCTGGGCTTTATTTGCATGTTCCCGTCCCGTCGCCATTTTGAAATTTCACTAGCCCGAACTCACTGCCACGCGGCTATACACAGCAGTGAAACGTTAATTCGAACTAAGTCCTTAGTTCGAATTAACTGTCACTCCTCGTGGAATGAGGAGTAACAGTTAATTTGAACTAAGGACTTAGTTCGAATTAACGTTTCACTGCTGTGTGTAGCTGCGCGGCAGTGAGTTCGGGCTAGTGAAATTTCAAAATGGCGACCGGACGGGAACATGCAAATAAAGCCCAGGATATTTAAATCCCTGGCTTCATTTGCAACTCCGGTCACCTCATTTGCTTACCTAGCTCGAATTAACGAGCTAATGTAGACATACCCTAAGTGCCTAACTCCTATTGATTTTTAATGGGAGATGGGCACCTAAAAATCCTGACCTGTATCTCAGAATGGTCAAAACAATTCCAGTTTTCTTGACCTGTGTTACAATAAGGAGACAGAACAATCAGATACTCATTCAGGTATTGTGAACTAGAGCTACACAATGTAGCTTTTCTAAGATTGAAGTATTAACTTGGCGTGTACTTACTGACATAGTGTACTGAAAGTAGCCTCACATGTGGAACTTGTGCTATCATGTTTCCCTGTAGCTGCTATCTGCCTGTGCTTTTGAAAGGTAACACCAAACAAAGTGCATTATAATAGTACATTCTAGAAGCCTGAGGGCAGCAGTCACTATGACAAAAATCAGCGTATTTTTTTTCATGGATTTGTGTTAATCTGTGCACACAGCCTTTTATTATTCAGTAAACCCTTATATCTTTTCCTTAGTAGTCTGCACTGTCATTCCCTTAATTTATAGATGAGGTAACAGAGGAGCTGAGATTATACAAGGTTACTTCTGGTAGAGCTAGGAGTAGAACCCAGGTTTTTAATGTGACATGCCCAAGACTCATCCACTTACAGATTACTAAAATTACAATCACTTTTTGACACCAGTGGCTAGTCCAAGGTTATGGTCCTGCAGATGTTCTGTTTGGAAGTAGAAATTGATGGAATCTGGCATTTTCTTTCATGTTGTCTTATTTCTTTGCGAGTAATGTAAGAAGTCCTGTCCTGTATCCCTGGCCACAGAAGGAACGAAGAACAAAAGAAGCAGGTTCTTCGCTTATAGCCCTCACACCTCTTTAACCAACACCTAACCCAAAGTGTGCTCTCCAGCTTTTCGGAGAGTCACCGTGTGTTTATAGAGTCACACTTGGCTTTTTTGCCTTTCCCTTTTTTCGTCTGTTCTCTGTGATCTCTCTTTTTACACATGCACACCCCAAAAGAGTGCACAGACAGAAACTCTGGAGCAGGTTCACACACATCTTTTGTCTTAGGTGGATCTTATGTTTCCAGTAACGTTAACTGAAGAGCAAGTTCACACCCATCAATCTTACCAGATTTAAATTCCACCTATAACAGGGCTTCCCATTTGTACGTTTATGTAGCAGTTAGTTGTAAATGTAGATGGTATTTCCAATGATATACATTGATACAGTATTTTCATTTTAGAAACTAGGGAGTTGCACCCCCTGCTCACTACGCTCTCCAACCCCTGTATCTGTGGGGGTAGGCAACCCCAGCTCTTTGGCCGACCATAAGGGAGGGTGAGGCTGCAGCCACATCAGCTCCGCCTCCCGGCTGCAGCTGCACCAGCCCTGTCTTTTTCTCCCTCCCACTTCACCTTGATCCTGGCTGCGGCAGCCCCAGCTGTTTTTCCCCCCACTTGGCCCCGGCCCACCAGCTCTGGCTTTTTCTTCCTCCACTCTCCGGCTGCGGCCCCACCAGTCCCAGTTCTTTCTCCCTCCCCCTCCCTGCCCCCCGCCATCTGGCCAAGGTCACACCAGTCCTAGCTCTGCCCCCAGTGGTCAGGGAAGGCTGGAGCCACGGGGTGCCAGTCCCAGCTCTAACCCCAGTGGCTGGAGAAGGCCAAGGCCGTGGCTTGCCAGCACCAGCTCTGTCCTCAGCCACCAAGGAGGGCTGGTCTGAGGCCACAGCACTAGCCTCAGCTCTGGCCCCAGCAGCTGGGAAGGCTGAGGCCGCCGTGCACCTGCCCCAGCTCTCCACATGGCCACCAGAGAGGGCCGGGCTTTGTTCCAGGGACAGGACCTTGAGTGGATGGAGCAGGGCTTTACCCCCCAGCCTGTGGACACTGTGATGTGATGACATTATTCAGTTGTCCCGCGGGAATTTTTTTTATAGAGAGAGAGAGAAAAGCATCGTTTGCTCACTTCCATTCCATTGTTAATTTTTCCCCTACAGAAACACGTAATTGACCTTACTCACAAAGTTGCCCAGAAGTTTGTGTTTGAAGGAAAACATGAACAAGCAATTCCTGCAGCTTTACATTCACTGCGTTTCAGCATTAATATCTGTGGCCCAGATTCTATGGAATTAGTTCCTGCTTATCTCATTTTAGCTGAGGCTAGCACTGGTAAGTTTTGCTGAAGCAAATAATATCACTGATAAAGCTAAAATCATAATTTTGGTATGTCACAGATCCAGTTTCAGTGCCACATCCCCAGGTTTGGAACAGTTATCCCTTCAGTGTACCAGACTCCCTGGGGGCCTCATTCTTCCTTCAAGGCAGGCCATGTGGCCTCACAGTCTCCTAATACTGAACCCCTGAAGCTTCAGCACTCCTGCTTCACTGAGAAAGACTTGTCTGCCCTTTGGGGATTAATGCATTTCAGTGAGCATTTGCAGTGATATTCAATCAGTATTGTACAAAAAGTTGCATTTATTTGTCAGTTGGAATGCAGCATAGGAAGTCCCCAGGTTAGCACAGAAAAATGATGGTTAGAATAGCCAAGTACCTTCTGGTTAGACCAAAACCCAGCCATGCTATAGCAAACTCTGTGTCCAAGTTCTGTCTCTCTCTGACCTCCTTGGTCAGTTCTCAGGTGAAAGCCCAAGTCCTTCCCACAGCCAGCACTTATCTCCAACTTCATACCTTTCCAGGCCTTTGTGCTTGAGCTGGGATCTTCGCTTAGCTTTCCTGCTAAGAGAGAGAGAAATCCATCTCCCTTTCAGTTACTGGTTTGTAGGTGTCAGTGTCAAGTTGATTGTCTTCTCCATACTCCATTGATACAGAATTAGCCTTGTTTTTAATGACCCATTCAGACTCAGAGAGCTAGATGACATTTCATGCACATGTCTCTTAGCCTGTCCTGAGAGCAAACAGTCCTCTTGCCTGCTGCCAGGTACGATGTAATATATAGGAGAAATAGAGGCACACCACACCATAGGATTCAAAATATTACAGAAAATTCCCACTTCATCACAGTTTAAAAAAATTAAGAGACTGGAAGATTTCCTGATAGGCTGATCTACAGCCCTTTGGAGTGATTGGGAAAGATCCCCATTGACTTCAGTGGTCAAGCTGTCTGTTTAATAGAAATTTTCACACAGTTTATACATGCAAAGCCAGCTGAAGGCTCGGAACATTTTAGTTTTATCGCTCAGCATACAATTCCTCTCTCTTTTTGGGTCATCTTTCAAATTTTCTTTTGTCTTGGTATTCTTGAAGCTCTACACACTACAGTTTAACACCATGTCATACTCCTACTCACTCCATCCTTCCCATGGTTCCTCTTACAAATCATTGAGGAACAAAGGTACCAAACTTTTTAGTGTGGGAGCATGAAAAAGTTTCCAGATTACTTCAAGGGAACAGGGTTTTATTCTCAGTATTTTCTGATTCCCAAAAGAAAATTAGGATTAAAACCTAATCTTTACCTCTATAAGGTACTAGGGATGTGAAAGAATAGTTGAACATTCAACTGCCCGATAAGTCTAGGCGTATCGTGTAGTCAAGTTGACTACTCGCATTTCCCCCCCTTGCTGCTCTATGTCTGAGGCAGAGAGTGAGAGAGAGTGTGTGTGGGGGAGACGGGGGGGGGGGGAAGCAGGAGCCAGTGCTGGGAGAAGCTGTCTTAAAAGCCAGTTCCCCCCAGCACTATCTCCATGGGGTGGGGACAAGTGGGCAGAGGCATAACAGCGGCTCTTAATACATTTAAAAGGCAGAGGTGCATCAGTCTGGACCTGGCACAAGCTGGGACTGGAGCAGTTCTGGCTCACACCAGGTCCCACAACTGTGGCTCTGCAGTTTAAATATAATAGGAGCTGGACTGCTGCCCAGCTCCTACTCCATTTAAACTGCAGAGCCACAGCCGGGGTAGCAAAGTGCCCGACCCCTTATCAACTAATCGAGTAGTCAATGGAAATTCCCTCGACTACTCGATTAGCTGATTATCCGCAATTTAACATCCCTATAGCATACTGCTCTGAACCATCCAGAAGTGGTCAAGATGAGCCTGGGCTCTTGACCTTTGAGTTGCAACTGCCACATTTAAATGAAGACATCACCATAAAAGAAATTTATCAGGATGTACCAAGAGACTTTTCTTGGTCTAGTATCAATGCCATGGGTTTTGGAAAGTGCCTTACAGTGATGAGTGGCTTTATCTGTCATCAGAAGAGTCTGATTTTTTTTTTACTTGGACAACTTGCTTATGAAAGCATTCGGAGGGCACTTGTGCTATGTTTTGGATTTCTTGTTTAAGTGAGTGGCACAAAGAGCTATATTGAAATGCCTAAAAAATTGCTAACAGCATTTGTTCTCTTTTTTCTCAAAATATAATTTCAGGGCTTGGCCATCTTACTCAGGCAGATGATTACCTCTCACAAGCTCAGTGGATTGTCCTCAAAACTTCTGATTGCAATAATGGCATTCAGTCTAAATTGCATCGTAACCTGGGTCTCCTCTATGCTGCAAAAGGAAATTTTGAAGAGGCTTTATACCACCTGGCTATTGATGTACGTAGTATAAAATAAGTAGAAAAATCCTAATAATTGTTCATAGTCAATGCAGAAATGATTAGATAGCCCAAGTGACTAAATAGAAAGTAATTGGAACAAGCTCAGGGCTGCTTCTCTGTACAGGACCTGATTCAGTTCCTGCTACAGACACTCCATAGGCTTTAATGGAAGATGTGTTTAGTCTGTAGTCTCTGATCCAAACTTTCAGCATTACAGGAGAGAATGCACACAGCCCTGATGGCCACTCCTTTGGATGGGTTATTGATAGGTGCTCCTATGAGTGTGGATGCAGGGGCGGATATACGGCAGGGCGAACGGGGCGGCCGCCCCGGGCCCCGTGCTTCAGAAAGCCCTGCGCATGCGCCGTGGCGCCGCTGCGCATGCGCATGCCGTCACTGCGCATGCGCCATGGCAAAGGGGGGCCCTGCGGAATTATGCTGACCGGGGCCCCACAAAATGGTCATCTGCCCCTGTGTGGATGAGTCAAGTTAAGTAACTCTAGCTACTAAATCACCTTTCTTTCTCTCCCTCCAAACGTTATTCATTTCAAGAATATTGATTCAGATTTACTACTGTATTATACCTTGTGTGTATGCAGTGTTGTTATTTACATTGGTCTGTTGCTATCCTGACTTGAGAGCAGGATATTAAATGAGGTGACTAAAACCAGGTCCTGGCAGTTATAAACTGCAGCCATGCATTTTTAATCTGTAAGCATAATGGGAAAGAGTCTGTGCTGTATGCAGTTTCCATTAGGCCTTCAAACTTGGGGGCTTGTCAAGGAGTCAGTAATGGCTCCCTATTCTTTGTCCATTCCTGGTGCTGCTCTAAGGCTTGACAAGTTCCCTAAGAACCAAATAGCAGTTGAGGGTAGCTAGAGTGCAGCATGCTGTGGCAATAGCTCCATTCAGCTTCTGTTCGGGTGCCAACTTTGCCATCTCTCTGTGCCTCTGCATCAGGAGTATTCCCAGCTAGGGACATAAGGGAGTTTTTCAGTGCTTTGTGGAAAAAGACAGAACCTGCATGTTTTTTGGTGCAACATTCTAAACTTGGAATTAAATATAATTACTTTTGCATCTAATATTAGGTGGAAAATAGAGGAAATGAAATATCGCTAATTTTCAAATTACTTAACCTATCTTCATATTTATTTTGATGTGAATATTAAGTTTATAGGATTACATTTTTATATACATTTCAGATTTACTTTGCCAGTTGTGCATTTGGAACTCATGACATTAGTACGTCTGGAGGTTATTTCCACATGGCTAATGTGTTCTTTCATCAGAACAAAATGGACATTGCAGACTCATTATACACCGAGGTTAGTAGCACCACATCTAATATTTACAAGTTCTCTTGAGATTATTTCCAATATTGGCATGTTACTGACTCCTTTTAATGTTATAATGACCCTGAACCAAGTGTAAAAGTTTCACTTTATCCCCCAATCCCTCAAACACTTTTAATAAGTGTTTAATTTTGTGTATGTTGTCTCATTGCAGCTAAAGGAACTGCTCACCTGCTAAAGTTATGTACATGCCTCAGTGCTTCTGGGTCAGGGCTTAAAACATTATTATTAGCATGAAAGTAAGCTACTACTTATTAAAATATTTATCTGAGTTATAACCAGAATAGAGAGAGATCAGTTTTTTAAAAAAATCACATTTTTAAAAGATGTAAATATAGTCCTTTAACATTTATTTTGGAATTTCCTCTCATTTTTCTTAATCAGTAAAACTATTATTCGCTTTTATAATAATTTAAATACATTTAAAATGTATAGTTTAATACGTTGAGTCAGTATATCTTTCATTGAGAATCTATTATCTATGCAGTTATGATCCCAGAATCGTATCCCAGAAGTTGTTCCATACAGTAGCCTACTTTACTAATCAGTAAAGGAATAAGGGATCTTTCGGAAAAGGCTTTATTTTCTGAAAGATCCGCGTCTAGACTGGCGCTTTTTTCCAGCAAAGCTCCGAGCCGGAAAAAAGTGGCAGCCATTTTTATGCAAATGAAAGGGGGATTTAAATCCCTGCTTCATTTGCAATTGCGATGTGTCTAATTTGCAACCCTTTTACGGAAAAGGGATGCAGTCTAGACACAGCCTAGTTGATAATGAGATGGTAAAGGCTTCTTAGTGATTTTTTTTCCTCAGCTTTACCATAAACATCAAGGACAAGAATCATTTAGATTGCTCTACTCTTCACTGGCTTTAAAACTGTCTTTATAAATGACTTTCAATATGGTTCAGATAGTTAAAGCAAAGATAATTGCTAATAATTTTACCTGTTTATAAGGCTGAATCATGTTAATCCTATATTCAAAATATATTATTGAGATCACTTAGCCTCAAACATTTTAAACGCGTTGTTAACACTGTTAGTTCCCCACCTGTCTATATAGTTCACCCAAACCCCACTATAAAAACCGATTTTGCTACTAATACATTTGCATTTTGCTTAAACAGTCTTATGACTAGGGTTTATGAACCTAATGAGCGCCATGGCCGGGGAGAATCGGCTGAGGAGTAATAGAGTGGAACTGAACAGACTTTAGGTTGAACCTCTGAGAAAAAATCATGATGAGAGCTGGGCTACTCACATAAGGAAGATGGTGTTTGTCCAGTCATTTAAGATTGAAACATTTAAGATTGTACTGGGCAATGAACTGGAAAATGAGCAAAAGGAAAGAGCGAAACACACACCCTTTTAAAATATTTGAAATAATTTTGTATGTTAATTTTCTTTCCTTCTTAATAGGTAACTGATATCTGGCATGCCTATTTCAGTAGACTGATTCAAGTTCAATCACAAACTCTCACATCTCCAGCAGAAATTAATATATTGTCTGAAGAAGTGGAAATCAGTGAAGAACCTCTGAGTAAATCTAATTTTCATATTATCATTATTTATACAAGACAAAATAGTTTGAAGGGAAGGAGCCATAATATTCTCTAGTCCTTTCCACTGCTTATTTTTGTATGATTCTTAGGAGTCTGAGCTTTCTATAGACTAAATCCAGTGTGGTCTCTGAGACATTAGCTTTAAGAATTGAGATTTTGATGTCATTATCTTTCAGCAATTAGTTTCCATTGAAACATTTTCAGTTATTTGCATTTTTTTATTTAAGTTGAAACCCACTAAAGTGAAGTTTCAACCTGTCAAAGTGTGAGTATGGTCCCTTATCTCCTTAACCAGTAAAGCCCTGTGCACACTATGTTCTGGAAATGAGATATATTAATCTACATAATAGTTTCAGAACAGGGGTTGTGGAAGCTCCATTATATAAATTAAATGTTAGCAAATGTAATTCTTTATATGGAACTGATGGCAGACAGACTAGATTCTGTATCTTGTCTTTTCCATCTCCAAAGGCTATGATTTTGTGAAGATTATCAAAAAGGACAGGTTGAAATTTCACTGTGTGTTTATGATAAATGTAAGTAATGTCACACAAACTATTGCAAAAATCTCATACTAAGAAGTTGTTGCAAGTTGCTAACCTTTACTAATCATAATAATATAAGGCTTACTGTTTCAGGAGAGATAATACAATAATGTTTAGCAATATAAATTACTTCTATAGTGCAGCCTTCTTAGAAGCTGAAACGTCACCTGTTGACTTCTTTTGGTATCCCCTGTTGATAGCATAAAGTGAAACAAAAGCAGACAAAATGCAGAACACTTGCATTCAAAGTAATAATCAGCCCTCAAGAGCCATTTTCCAGTGGAGTCCCTTTCAGAGTCCGCAATGCAAACCCTCTTCCAGGACCAGTTCTCAAGGTGTTGCATTTTACAAACTTTGAAGGCACATGTCATCTTGATTCAGGAGACACACTCCATAATCAGTGTTCCTCCATAACCATCTATTATGGCAACTTCAGTCCTTGCTATGACAATTGGGGATATCCTGACAATGAGAGAGAGAGAAAGAGACTCTGTCTGTCTGCCTAGTGAAGTAGGACTCAGTCACTGATCTACAAATCCTCTAAAACACAAACCAAACTTCCATATTTCACAAAGCAGATGAGCAACAGGCTCTTCACCTAACATCGTCTTTTCATCTTCTAGGCAACTGGTTGTAGAGTGGAAGATGCTTGAAGCTTTTCCAGTGACTTAGTGTTGGCCATTTTTGATCACCCCAGACCTGTGGCTATCAACAACAGACAGCTTAGGGAAGGTTGCGTAGTATTTTTCAAATCATTGTTAGGAGGTCTTTCAAGCAGAAGTAGAGACATCTATTAGTGGCCTGACTGAATTGGACTTATAATGTCCAGCCAATATAAATGATTCCTGCCAATATTTTGCAAATTAGTTCAGGAAGCTGCTAAGAAGAAGATCCCTGGAGGCTATCACCAATAGTGGTCATCAGAGGCAGTTAAGCTCTGTCAAGAATTGTACCTGCTGGTAATGAACAGGAGGCTGTTAAAAGAAGCAAATAACTCATTTAACTGCTGGGTCAAACAAGGCACAATTTATGGAAAGAGACAGACACAGAGTTCAACTTAATTCATTTTAGCCAGATGGCCTAGCAGATCATAAAAAGACTTTTTGGATATTCCAATCTTGGCAAAAAGGAGTTTTCAGTCACTGTGAATGCTGTTGTATTTCACCCAATGGCTAATGACCACGCACAAAATTTAATACATCTTTCAGCTACGTGGTGAAAACAGAGGTTATAGAGAGATGACAAGCACCTATTGTGAATTCAAATCTGATGTCTCCTTTTTAAGACAAAGAGCTAGACTAGTTCAATAAGCTTATGAAAAAGGAACAGTTCCAGGCCTGAATTATAATTTATATCCATATCAAGTTCCTTCTTCCCCAAAGCCTGAAAGCCAAAAGCTGGCTGCTTTAGTTCCTTAGCCGATGTTTTCCAAGGCAACTGCATCCCAAAAATCTGTCACAAAGCAAACAAAGGTCATAGCCATTCTGAAATGAAGGAAACCACTGGATGTTTGTGACGGCACGTTGGGGGTTCCCCGTCTCCTGCACCCCGAAATGGCACAAACAGACTGTACCAGCCAGTGGAATTGAGGGTGGTTTATTGCTCCTCCAGCACAGCGCAGCACAGATGTAATCTGGTTACAGGAACTGGGCTAGGATGCCTCAGGCCCCCTTGAGATGGGGGAGACTGGGCCCCTAAAACTCCAGCTCCTCTCCCTAGGCTGTCTCATCCATCCTCACACAGTAACTAACTCAATTCCCTTGCAGCCCTGCCCCCCCAGTCAGGGCCGCATTCCACCTTCCTTTGTTCCTCTCCATGGGGGGTGTCTGGCCACTGGTTCAACCAGTTTGGCCTTACCTCTGCCTAGTGAGGTTTTCCCTGCTGGGTCTTGCTCCAGGCAGCAGGGGTCACCACAGCCCAGCAAGTACCCCCACTACGTCACAATGTTCCCTAGAACTATTGACCCATCTCTCTTCTCTGTGTCAGAGAAAAGCTTAGAAAGAGACTGATTCTGATGCACATCAGCAAGGTTCTCAAAACACAATTACCCTTCGTTCAGGTTGGTTACAGACCAGGATGATGTATTCAAGATCAAGTCACTAGTTCGCCTAACACAAGATACCAAAGATGCTTTCAGGAAATTTGGTGCCATTATGGTTGATCTGTTAGCTGTATGTGACAATGTCTGGCATGTGGGGCTGCCACAATGCAGACTGTTCCCTATAAGACATAGTGTGGTTCATCAGGGACATGATCATGCCCTTCAGTGCGAGATCGCGTCCAATCAGTGTGGACGCTATCTTTCGAAAGAGCACATTGCTATTTCATTGCGCTTTTTGAATCAAGCTTTTCCAGAAGAGATCTTTCAGAAAAGCTTATTCCAAAAGAAGCGTGCAGCGTGGATGTACCCTAAGATGGAGGCTAACACTTCCCTTTGAACAATCGTCTGGCCAATAAAGCTCTTAGGCTGCGTCCAGACTGGCATGATTTTCTGCAAATGTTTTTAACGGAAAAGTTTTTCCGTTAAAAGCATTTGCGGAAAAGAGCGTCTAGATTGGCACAGATGCTTTTGCGCAAAAGCACTTTTTGCGGAAAAGCATCTGTGCCAATCTAGACGCGGTTTTGCACAAGAAAGCCCTGATCGCCATTTTTGCCATCGAGGCTTTTTTGCGCAAAACAGTCCTCCCCTGTCTACAGTGGCCCTCTTGTGCAAATACATGTGGGCAAGAGGGCTTATCCCTGAGCAGGAGCATCATAGTATTTGCACAAGAACCCTGACAATCTTACATTAGATTGTCAGTGTTCTTGCGTAAATTCAAGCGGCCAGTGTAGACAGCTGGCAAGTTTCTCCGCAAAAGCAGGTGCTTTTGCGGAAAAACTTGCCACTCTAAATGCAGCCTTACAGTTTGCACTAAGGATCATCCACTCCCTTGAGAGTCACGCTCTACCATAGTCTAACATACGCGTCCCATCTAGACCATGTCCCTCACTACTTTGATCCAGAAGTTGCAGAAACCTCCTGGGCAACAAAGGCAAATGTTTTATGAACTATCCTGCAACAGGTATTTGCTCCAGCAGACCGTTCTGCTGTGTTTGAGGCAGAAGTTGGCAAGTTGTTGATTCAGAGCTGAATATAGCCACCTGTATTGTTCATGGTTGCTTTAGCCACATATTAATATCTAATTCATTTGTATTAGTTCATATAGCTCCCTCAAAACATTGACTCAATGTCATTGCCCTTAAAACTTCCTGGACAGCTGCAACAGATTGAAAACAATCTCCTGCATGCAAGGTTGATGATTCCAGTAAGTATAATTAAGCAGCACGGACTTCCTATAAAAGGCTTGGCCCACCTGCAGAAGAAATCCCCTGAACGTGCAGCTTCTGCTGACTTACCACAACTAACGTCACATCCTTTTGCAGTGGTCATTCATGTCCAGTGGTGCCAGCTCAGTGCCAGCCCTGGCACAGCAGCATGTCAGGGTGACAATTATGTTCTTATAGCGTGGCAGCAACTTTCAGACAGAGAGACAGACCTACAGATGAATTTCAAAATCTCTAATTTACACCCACCCTTTGGAACCTGGGATGTAGATCTGGAACTAAGGTCAACATCCTGCTGATCCAAATGATCAGAGTGGTTGCTATGGTGAAGAAATTTAACAAAGCCCAGCCCTCACACCATGACTGCAGGTCAGCAATGCAGACTATCAAATGTGTGGAAGAGTACACAGTTAGAAGACTGGAGGGTAGAGTGCAGTATCTTTCTGTCCTTGTGATACAGCAGATACCTGAACAGTCTAGATCAGTGGTTCCCAAACTTTTTGGCATCATGCCCCTTTTTTGATTTTTGAGAAACCCTCCCACCCCACCCCATCAGCCAAACTTGTTGAGCCAAAAAAAAAAAAAAAAAAAGGATCTGACCCGGCGGAAAAACAAAAATAGCAGCAAAACTTATGAGGAGAGGGGGTTGATGGGGAAGGTTGGGGGAGGAGAGGGGCAGGGTTGCCTCGCACCCCTCCCCCCCGGAATTTCTTCATGCCCCCCAGTTTGGGAACCCGTGGTCTAGATATTAGCTTGTGATGCACATCAGAGAAGAGACTGAAACAGCAAACTTGGCAACTAAAGTGAAAAGAGAGAGATTTTAATAATGCTTACTTTTAAAATTCATATGGAAATCAGATATCAATGTGATGTGAAGTATAAATGCCTAAACAGAACAGAGAGCTAGATTGTTTTAGTAGTATGTTATCCTGTATGCTGTCTATCCGTCTTAATGTAGATGAAGCCCAGCAAGCCGAAGCAAGTCAAGTACTGAACGCAATATTAGATATCAGAGAACAAGCACCAAGGCAACAACCTGCAAAAACTGCCAGTGTTGCACATGCTCTTGCAATGCTTCATTATTTGATCTTGGATTTACCAAAGGCAAGTTTGACCTAGTGAGGATTGTTTTTAGTTAAATCACTTTATTTTTGATTAATACAATAACGTTAAGTGCAGGAACCTTTGCTTCTGTGAATGCCTAATTCAAGGGAAACAATAGTCTACTGCTTTCTAGCAAATAGAGCCACATTCCACTGGTCAGTTTCAGCAGCGGCTGAATCAGGACACCTGGGGCAGAGCAGCTGGGGTGCTGCTGGGTTGCTCCAGTAGCACCGAGGAGCCGCGCTACTGGAGCAACCCAGCAGCACCCGAGCTGCTCTGCCGCAGGCGTCCCCAAGTTAGCCGCTGCTGAAACTGACCAGTGGCTGACTACAGGAAGCCCGAGGCAGAGTTGCTCTGCCCCAGGCTTCCTGGAATCAGCCGCTGATCAGTTTCAGCAGCAGCTGACTTGGGGACTCCTGGGTTTCTTAAGTTGAATCTGTATGTAAGTCAGAACTGGCGTCCAGATTCAGCCGCGGTTGAAACTGATCAGTTTCAGCAGCGGCTGATGCCAGTTCCGACTTACATACAGATTCAACTTAAGAACAAACCTACAGTCCCTATCTTGTACGTAACCTGGGGACTGCCTGTAATAGTAATCCATAATAATAGAGAAATTATATTGTGTGCTGATGAAAAGCAGCTCTGCTCCATAGATGGTGATGGATATTTCCCAAGTTATCTTAGCAGAGAGTATGGCCCTATGGTGTTAGAAACATAAACCCTCCTGCATCATAGTATAAGCCAAGGATGGGGAATTTACAGCCCAACTGTGTGAGCCTTGAGCAAGCCATGGACTGCATCCGGCCTGTGGACTCTGCCTGGCAAAGGGGAGGAAGCGGCTCTGCTGTTCCCAAAGCTCTGTTCTTGCACTTCCTTGTAGGCTCCTTCCCCATCACTCCCACTAGCCAGGAATGGTGGCCAATGGGAGCGATGAGAGCAGTCCCTGCAAGCACACGGCCATGGAGAGCCACATGCACCTCATGGGAGCTGCACCGGGCAGGTGCCCCAATCTCCTGCACCCTCCCGCCCAGACACTTCCCCCCCACACACTCCCTCACCCTTCCAAACCCTGCACCTCTACCATTGCCTGTTCTTGCACCCCACTTCCCTCCCAGACCTTCCAACCCCAGACTGCTCCTGCACCCTAACTCCCAACCTGGACCTCCACCCCCAGCCCGCTCCTGTGCCCTCCCTCCTGTCCAGACACCACCACCTCCACCCAACCATCTCCTGCACAGTGAACACATTTTTGGCCCCACCCCAGAGCCTGGGGTGCCCCACAAAATGCATTACCCTTGGGGGTAAGCCCTGAGCCTTGGTGTCCCCCCCACCTCCCACCATGGGGCTGGAGCTCGAGGGGAGTGTAATGAGGTTCTCTTTTTTTCCCCCGTCTCATTTGGGGGCCAGGTCAATGAAGGGGTTTTTTTGTTTGCTTGTTTTGTGTGTGTTCCTCACTTGTGTATGGCCCCCAACTGATTTTTCTGTGGATCAGTGGTCCTCGACCCAAAGGAGGTTCCCCACCTCGGGCATACACCCTTCATTAACTGATGAGATCGCAAAGAAACTTCTATGGACACATTAGTCAATAGTTACCTACTAGGGGATTTCTTACCATTTTCTCTGACGCAACTTATACTGGCTGTTTTCTGAACAAGATCATGATTAGAAGAGCCAAGTATGGCAATTCCTATGATCCTGTCTGTATATTTTACTATCCTACTGAGAAAAGGGTATGTAACTATTTCATGGCAATAATTTTTTTTAAATGTCGTTTCAGGCTCATGAATTTGTGGTGAAAGCTTTTCTGATAAGCCAACAATTGCCAGACCAAGAGGCATCAGAAGTTATTCATCATCTATTTAAATTGATTAAATCCAAATCTTTCTCCACAAAATAGGGTCCAGTTTCTTCACATCTTTATCTTTTCAACTAGATTGCATTATGAGCTTCATACTTTTTGCCTGCTATCATTTTCTAGAAACGTTCTTTGTATATTTGCTTGCTTTTATTAAAATTACACTTTATGCTAGTTTGTTGCTATATTGTACCCAATTTGATTTTACATGGATGGTGGTAAAATATAATAATGTTACAGGGTATGAAGCAGATGTGTACCCAGTATTATAAACAAGTAAATATGCTACCATTTCTCCATTCTGTCTTGAAAGCTTTCTGGTATATTTCAGTGGAGATTAATGTGTCCTTCAAATGTCTCAAACTATCATTTTCAAATGTGTTCAAGCCTATAGCTTTGAGGAGCTGTATGAAGGGCTTGTGTTCTGGACATAGGGGCTATGTCGATACTCACGGCTTCTTGCGCAAGTAATATGCAAATGAGGCTAAGTGTGGAATATCGCTGAGACTCATTTGCATACCTAATGAGCCACCATTTTTTTCAGAAGAGGCTCTTGCGCAAGAAGGAGCATCTACACTGCCCCTTCTTGGGCAAGAAAAACCCTCTTGCGCAATACCGTTCTTCCTGAAAAGTAATAGATGTAACTTGTGTTATGAGAACAAGTAAATAACTTTTCCTTATTTATTTTCTCAACACCAGTCATGATTTTATAGACCTCTATCATATCCCCCCTTGGTCTCCTCTTTTCTAAGCTGAAAAGTCCAAGTCTTTTTAATCGCTCTTCATATGGGACCCGTTCTCTAATCATTTTTGTTGCCCTTTTCTGATCCTTTTTCAATGCCAATATATCTTTTTTGAGATGAGGTGACCACATGTGTACACAGTACCCAAGATATGGCGTACCATAGTTTTATATAGACCAGGAATCTCGAGAAGTGTGCAGCTTACCAGGAGCTAGAACTCAGGATGTGACAGTCTTCCAAAACTGATCCAACCTTCTAAATAGTTTCTAAGCTGTTTTTTCTCCACCAATGGCTGCCCACCTCCTTCCCATACTGCGTTGCCTAGTGCAGTAGTCTGGGAGCTGACCTTGTCTGTGAAGACATAGGCAAAAAAAACCATTGAGTACTTCAGCTTTTCCCACATCCTCTCTCACTAGGTTACCTCCCTCATCCAGGAAGAGTCCCACACGCTCCCTGATCACCTTCTTATTGCTAACATGCCTGTAGAAACCTTTCTTGTTACCCTTCACATCCCTTGCTAGCTGCAATTCCAACTGCGCTTTTGCCTTCCTGACTACTCCCCTGCGTTCTCGAGGAATATAGTTATACTCCTCCCTAGTCATCTGACCAAGTTTCCACTTCTCCTGGAGGTTACATGCTGCGAGTTTTCTTCCTTGTTCTTTACTGCCCCCACTGGCTCTTCAGCCTACTATGCCTGCTGTATCAAATACTGCTTTCTATCGAAGAAGTCTTCATCTTCTCTGATGGAACATAGGGTTGATACTTGGGCCTCAAGTCTTCTAATTTTTTCTTCCAATATGGCAACCAGCTTGCACTTAGTGCAGATGAAATCTCTTCTATCTTCTGGGAGGAAGACAAACATTGCACATGCTGTGCAGGTCACAACAACTGACTTATCACTATCTATACCTGCCTTACTTCAGAGAAGTTCCTCAGAAGTTTTTATGGCCCCTTTGAAGGGCAGAAGAGAAACAAAATTCAAGAAAAAGACAAAACACTATGGGACTTCCCCCAGAGCGAACTCCTAGGCAAACTGCCCTGTTGGCTGCTGCCCTGTTCACTGCTCACTGTGTTCACGCTGGCTGCCTTTTTGTAAGGCTTCTGGCTAGGTCCGGCTCAAAGCCTTGCTTCTAATCCAGTCAGCCCTTGAAGGCTCACCTGGAACAAAGCACTCCAAAATCACACTTTTCAAACTGCCACCCTTTTCAAACCACCGAACACACAGTCAAACAAATGCTTGCAGGCACTTGGACACTGCCCCTCTCTGCCAGCATCGGCCCCCTCAATTCCCATTGGTCACAGCTCCCCCTTCCTGGCCAATGGGAGCTGCAAGGATGGTGCTTACAGGCAGGAGTGGTACACCAAGACATGTGCTTCCCCCTTGCTCCTCCCTGCACACTCACAGGTCCACAGGGCCATGTTGGCTGCTCCTGGGAACTGACCAGCAGTATGGGGCCAGGGCAAACAAGTAGCCTGCCTTAGCAGCAGCCCCACTCCACACGTGGGGCCGGCGCCAGCAGGTAGCCCCACTCCACACATGGGGATGGATCAAGAAAGGAGTCTGCCTTAGTGGCAGCCCCTCTCCACCATCAGAGATTGTGATCAATTGGGAGACTACCCAGGATGGACCAGTCGATTGTGATCAACTGGTTGGTGGCCACTGCCCTAGTTTAAAGTTCTTTAAATCTGTCGTGGCAGCCCTGTGTTCTCTGCTCTTCTCCCCACCAGCCCTCTATGACCACAGTGCTGCTTTGCTGCAGGATATCGGCAAGACAGATTTGAAACACATTAGATGTTTGTACAAATGAAACTAGCATCAGCATACGCTGGGAAGAAATACAAGGGCTTTCAGGCTTTGTATGATATAGCATTAAACTATTGCTGAAAACACACACACCCTACCCTGTGTAATAGATGCATTTAGGGGGGGTTCACATTTCTCTTAAATATCCAAGATATGCTACTGTGGACGGAGTGGGTGGAACATTGATTTGCCCCAGTGACAAACAAGAAGACAACAGCAGACTAATCAAACCGTTGTGCAGGAGGTGGGGTCAGCAGACCAGCTGAGCTACCCATTATTTCCAATTGGACAATTTCTATTACTAGAGAGCAGCTGTGAACACAAGGATTTGTATGATGTCCGAGTGCAGAATTTCAGCTGCCAGCAGGTGGCAGGAAGGTTCCACTCGGCATGGGACATTGCTTTGGACGAGATATTTGTTCCTCATTAGATTGTTTTTCTTAGCCATGAAGCTCTTCAAGGCAAGCGATTTGTTGATTAGATGGAACACTTGTTAATCTGACTTCTTGCTGAGAGGATCATGTTAAAATAGGGTTAGGAATCTCCTTAGCTAAAGTCCTTAATTAGAGCCTGTGCTGATTTCCGTTTTTGTGGGGCAAGGCGCAAACGGGCACAACAAGGCTTGAAAAATGGAGTTGACCAGGAGAGGAAGGAATCTTGCCTACGTGGAAACCAGCAACTTCTGCATAATATGAGCTCTGATTAAAAACAAGTTGAATGCCCCTGTAGTTGCAAAGGAAAACATCAACATGTGAATCGAATGTTTCCAGTTCCCCAGATTTGCCCAAGGCTGCAGACAGGTGCATCAGCAGCTGCTCAGGTCTATCTGCTGCTGCTCAGAGCTTTGCCAAACTCCAGCAAAATGAGAACTGACTGAACACTTGTCCGTTTCACTCCTGCTCTTCAGAACCCTGCAGACTGAAGAACTCAAAAATGGTAAAATCAGGAAGACACCCACATACAATTTTGGAAGCCAAACAGTGGCAGGGGGATTCAAGTACCAGATACCCACAACTCCATATGAAAGTGTTGCAACCTCCACCAGACATGGATGTAAATGAACCATCCCAGACATTGTACCTGTCTGATCATTTCTGTTTCCCCCTCAGCCACTGGCTACTGGGTAAGTCACTGTCTGTGATGCTCCTCAGGATAACCAGGGTTGTAGGACACTCCACCATTACCTGCCCTTAGCAGAAGGCAGTCTGGTCTGTGCCTGTTGGGATCAGATGCCTGAGACCACAGGGTACATCTAGACTACAGGCTTTTGTCGGCAGAAGTTTTGTTGACAGATACTGTCGACAAAGCTTCTGTCGACAAAGAGCGTCTAGACTACATCCAGTTCTGCCGACAAAGCAAGCCGCTTTGTCGACATGATAGTGTAGACGCAAAAGACAGTGAAGATGCAATAATGCCTTCTGTCGACAAAAGGCGTTATTCCTTGTAGAATGAGGTTTACAGCCGTCGACAAAACGGCTGAGTTCTGTCGATGTTATGTTGACAGAACTCAGCGGCAGTGTAGAAGCAGGTATAGTTTTGTTGACAAAAGTCCATTTTTGTTGACAAAACCCTGTAGTCTAGACACACGCACAGTGTCTGCAGCAACAGCGCTGGCTTCCAGGCCTCACTGTCTGCACAGGTGGGCATCCACCTGTGATATACCAGGTTGTTCTGGGCACCGCTGAGAGGGTCAGTTCAGAGCGAATTGCTCAAAACCAGGGCTACTTGCAGCCCCAGACTGGGGTCCTCTCTAAGGCGCCAACCAGTCACACGGAGCACTTCAGCTGCCCCTCTGGCCAGCCAGAAGCCTCACAAGCAAAACCCCTTAGAAACCACAGTGTTCCCTGTGCCACAACCAGACCTACACCTTATACAGGCAAGAAGTTATAAACCCCAGCCTCACCAATTCTGAACAGGTTCTCCCTGCCCCAGAGGACTAGTCACGGTCCCGGGTCACTTTGGGAGGCAGTGCTCAGGTATTTATTGGCAACCTTGAGAGCCTGTGTCTATGCAGCATTGCTAATTAGCATAGCCATTCATTGAATAACCATTCCTCACAATAGGTGGTTGAGGCCTATTGTTGTCTCCCAGCCAGAGAACATTTAAATACAAGCACAGAGCCCACAGTCGTAAGGTCACATACAAAAGTCGTTCAAGGAACATGAGGAGCATGCATACAATCAGCATAGCATAAGCTTTCATTTGCCTCATGTGGCCCACTCTGTCCAGCATGTCAAGCAAATGCCCACTAGTGGGCGTGACATGGACCAGCTTGTTCACATTAAAATCCAGTAACATGATAGCACCTACCCCTGAGTCCTCAGAGCATTCCTGCCCCTTGTCCACCGAACACTCCCAGAATTAAGGGGGAAGAACTCCCATCTTGTGAGACTGAACTCAGGGCCAGCGCCGTGGACTGAGCACTGAGACATATTTATAGTTATTAGGGGGCTGCACCCCTGTTCACTACGCTCGCCGACCCCTCTCTGTCCACCGCAGCCAGATCATGGGCTCCCCTCCTACCCATACTGCAGCAGGAGGGAGGCTGCCACCAGCCCTTCCTGTGGTCAGATGGGGGGCTGGACTGTGGGGCCTGCCTCAGGATCAGGACTGGGGACAGTACGCTATGGCCAGGTGGGGCCTGGACCCCGACTGGGGCCTTGTTTGCCAGGCTTTCATTTAAATAAAGTAAAATATTAATAAAAAAGGTTTCTACATTGTCTTTATTGAATGGCAGGGTTGAGGAATAGGGTTGCCAGGTGTCCGGTTTTGAACCAGACGGTCCAGTATTCAAGCTTTCTTTTTGGGAAACAAATTGAGAAAAAATAAATATCCGGTATTTTCTAAATAAGAGGTAATGTAGACTGTAATGTTATGTCAAGTGTGTCCAGTATTTTTGTTGAAACCATCTGGCAACCCTATTGGGGAACCATTTTTGGGTTGGGGGCCACTGACCCATAGAAAAATTAGTTAGGGACCACACAAGACAGACGGGAAAAAAGCCCCTCCCAAAACCTCCAACTCTCGCTGACATGGCCCCCCCAACTGAAACACCTCACTCCCCTGGTGCTCCGGACCTATAGCTGTGCAGGAAGGACTGAAGTTCAAGGCCTCAGGCTAGATTAACTCTTCTGGGGTTTCAGGGTTAATGGACTGTGTGGGCTCTGGGGTGAGCCCCAAAATGAGAATTTCAGCATGCAGGACGGGGCTGCCAGTGAGTGGAAGGGGGTTCAGGAGCTGGGTGGGAGGTGTGGTACAGGAAGGGGTGAGGATGCGAGGTGTGGGTGGGAGGTGGAGTGAGGAGCACGCTGGGGGCACGGTGTGTGGCCAAGGGGGAGGGTGCAGGAGCAGGCTAGGGGTAGGTATTTGCCAAAGGGGAGGGGGCAGGAGTTGGCTGGGGGAGCGGGTTCTTGGCAAAAGAGATGGGGGAGTCAGACTCGGATGGCAGAGGCTCAAAGAATGGGGCATGGGTTTGGACAGCAGAGGAGACCTGACACAGCACCAAGGGGGGTCCGGCTCAGATGGTGGAAGGGACCCAGCCCCAGTAGCTCCTCCCCAGTGGCACAACGCCCCTGGGAGTGAAGCGGGAGCTGGAGTAGCCCATGCCTGAGGGATGGCACTGAGGCTGGCCACAGCAAGCGGCTGAGGAAGTAGCTGCTTTTGCGGAAAAATTGCCAGTCTAGACACAGCCCTCTAGTTTAACCTAAATCTTCCTTGTGGCAAGTTAAACCCATGGCTTTTTGTCCTGTCTTCTGCGGACAATCCTCTTCACACCCTGTCGCATACTGACCAGTATCACGTATCTTCCCCAAACTAAACAAACCCAACATCCCAATGTTTTCAATCGCTTCTTGCAGGTCTTGTTTTCCAGACCTGTAAGCTGATGGGTTTTTTTGTTTTTGTTTTTTTGTCCTCTGGATGGTCTCCAATTTGTCCACATCTTTCCATCAGTGAGCTGAGGCTGTTTCAGTCTGAGTTGTGTTGAAGAATTACTGCGTGTGTCTTGCTTCCAACACTACTGCTAATACGATCCAGAATGCTGTTCCCTTTTTTTGCGCGACTGTTACATTGTCAACTCTCATTTAGTCTGTGATCCACTCTAACCCTTGGAAGCCTTTTCTGCAGTCCTCCATCTTTCGCAGACATTGCCAATTCAGTATTTGTGAAATTGATTGTTCCTTCCTCAGTACACTGTATTGCATTTCTCTTTATTGAATTTTATCTTATTTCTGACCATTCTGCCAGTTTGTCAAGATCATTTTGAATTCTAATTGTGTCCTCCAAAGCTAGGAAACTTGCAACTCCTCTCAGCTTGCTACTTTTGCAAAATTTATGAGTGTATTCTAATGCCCTTCTAGCTGGACTGTGAATCATTGATATCTACTCTCTGAGTACTGTTTTCCAGACATTTATGCACCCACCTTCTAGTAGATTCATCTGACTCTATTTCCTGAGTTTGCTTATGACACATATGAGACAGTACCAAAAGCCTTACTAAAGTCGAGATCATTCACATCTATTGCTTCCCTCCAGCTGCAAGGCTTGTTAGCCTGTCAAAACAGGATGCTAGGCTGGTTTCACACTAGTTAGTGAAATCTGTGCCGCACAGGCACCAGTTCTAATTTTCGCCAGGAGTGTTCAGTCCCTGCTCAGCCCCAGCTCCTGTCTCCACTCCACCCCTTCTTGCAAGCAACTGCCTCTGCCAACTCTGGAGCAGCCACAGAGTTGGTGTCTCTGCCTCTTAGTATTTTCTACATGCTTATAAATGGATTATTTGCTCTGTTATCTTCCTGAGTATCAAAGTGAAGTCAGCTGGGCTACAATTCCCCGAGTAGCCTTTTTTATGGCTAGGTTCTATAGCCACTCTTTTCCAGGCCTCTGGGATGCCTCCCATCTGCCATGAATTCTCAGGACTAGGCACTAGGCAATGCAGTTAATGCACTAGGCAATGCAGTATGGGAAGGAGGTGGATAGCCATTGGTTAGGAACTAGTTAGAAAAGCTAAACATACACAAATCCATGGGCCTGGATTTAATGCATTTGAGGGCACGGAGGGAGTTGGCAAATGTCATTGCGGAGCCTTTGGCCATAATCTTTGAAAACTCGTGGAGATGGGGAGAGATCCCGGATGATTGGAAGAAGGCAAATGTAGTGCCCATCTTTAAAAAAGGGAAGATGGACAATCCAGGGAACTACAGACCGGTCTGCCTTACCTCAGTCCCCCAAAAAATCATGGAGGGTATCCTCAAGGAATCCATTTTGAAGCACTTGGAAGAGGGGACAGTGATCAGGAATAATCAACATGGATTCACCAAGGGCAAGTCGTGCCTCACCAATCTGATTAGCTTCTGTGATGAGATAACTGGCTCTGTGGATATGGGAAAGTCAGTGGATGCGATATACCTTGACTTTAGCAAAGCTTTTGATACGGTCTCCCACAATATTCTTGCCAGCAAGTTAAGGGAATGTGGATTGGATAAATGGACTGTAAGATGGATAGAAAGCTGGCTAGACTGTCGGGCCCAGTCGGTAGTGATCAATGGCTCGATGTCAGGATGGCGGTCGGTTTCTAGCAGAGTGCCCCAAGGATCTGTTCTAGGACCGGTTTTGTTCAACATCTTTATTAATGACCTGGATGAGGGGATGGATTGCACCTTCAGCAAGTTTGCAGATGACACTAAGCTGGGGGAGAGGTAGATACACTGGAGGGCAGGGACAGGGTCCAGAGTTACCGGGACAGATTAGAGAATTGGGCCAAAAGAAATCTGATGAGATTCAGCAAGGACAAGTGTAGAGTCTTGCACTTGGGATGGAAGAATCCCAAGCAGTTACAAGCTGGGGACTGAATGGTTAAATAGAAGGTCTGCAGAAAAGGACCTGGGGATTACAGTGGATGAGAAGCTAGATATGAGTCAACAGTGTGCCCTTGTAGCCAAGAGGGCTAATGGCATGATAGGGTGCATTGGAGGAGCATTGCCAGAAGATCTAGAGAAGTGATTATTCTCCTTTATTCGACTATGGTGAGGCCACATCTGGAATATTGTGTCCAGTTCTGGGCCCCCCAGTACAGAAAGGATGTGGACGCATTGGAGAGGGTCCAGCGGAGGGCGACCAAAATGATTAGGGGGCTGGAGCGCATGTTCCTTCAGTATTCTTAGTTGTATTTCAACAGGTCCTGCCAACGTGAGAACATCTAACTAGTCTAAGTAATTTTTTACTTGCTCTCTATTTTAGCCACTGATCCTCCATCATTATACCGATGTTCGCCCTTATCAGGGCAGCCTTGTTAGTCGGCATCTGCAAAAACAACGAAGCGTCCTGGGCACCTTAAGGCTTAACAGATTTCTTTGGGCATTTGCTTTCATGGGCAAAGACACATTTTGTCAGATGCATGCAGCGTAAGTTACAGGGGCCGGCTTCAAGATACTAGCACGTGAAAAGGAGGGCATTAGTTACCTTAACAAGTGGAGGATCAGTACTAACTAGGCCAGTTCACTCAGAGTGAATGTAGCTCACTCCCAACAGATGAGGAGGAGGAGGCGTGAATCCCAAAAGAGGGAAAATGGGTTTTGTAGCGAACCAGCCATTCCCAGTCCCTGTTCAACCCCAGATTAATGGCGTCCATTTTGCAAATATTTTGCAGCTCTTTGAAGGTTTTTTTTTTTTAAGGCTGGCCACTTTTAAATCTGTATGAAGTGTCTGGGGAGATCAACATTCTCCTCTACTGACTTGAAGATTTTCCGTCCAGGAGCGGAGGGAGTTTTGTCTTGTGCACCTATCCCGATGTCCAGGGCTTGACAAGCAGCAGCGAGCCCCGCTTGCCAACCGCGCGGTTTGGCACGATGCGCATGCGTAGACCGCGGTGCCGTGCCGGGCTAAAATCTATTTGCCACGGGCGAGTAGATTGCTGTACTTGTCAAGCCCTGCCGATGTCATATGCACTTGTTCGGATGGGTGCCCGTGTGGCACCCACCAGTTACTAACAAAAATGTTTATATATAAAAAATTTAAATGATGTAAGAAAAAATACTAAAACAGCAGATAATTAACAAGGTGCATGACCCTGCACCCACCCACCCTGAAAACCACCCAGCTTGCTGGCACCTGTCCCCAACACGCACTGTGCATGCCCCACTGCCTGTGCCCCCCATCAGGACCCCACACAGCCAGCTGGTACCTGTATGGGCCTGGCTAACTGCCTACCCCCACACACATCCTGTAGTTGTGCCCAGCCATGCAATCTGCTGCCATCAGTATATATGCCAGGTTCATGCTATCTGCCCCCAACCGCACCCCCACCAGCCAGTACCTGGGCCTAGGGCCCACAGCCCAGGCACCACTGCCCAGAGGTGTGTGCCCAGCCCCACACTTTGCCTGTTCCCCACTCATTGCTGGGGGACCTGTGTCCGACCCCACCCCCCAGCCCAGAATATACCTGCTCCCAGTACTTCCCACCACTACTGGTGGCTGGTGCCTTTGCCCTGACACCCGGCTGGCTTCTGTGCTGGGCCCCTGCTGTCCTTGGCCCCACTGCCTCCCCCGCTGGTACTGAGCCCCGCTAGCTGCCCCACCACTCTCCCACGCAACAGCTCTGGCCCCGGCCTGAACCACAGAGCAGCCTCCTGCTGCCCACCACACAGCTAAGGTTGCCAGAAGGTTTCTGAAAAAATACCGGAAAAAAAAAAAAAAAGGACCCCGAGAGTTGTTAAGCAAAAAATAAACAATTAAATAAATAAACAAATAGCGTGGCCCCTTTAAGAAACATTTTTGAGGCTTTTCGGTCCTATCAGGCTGCTGACGACTGCCCGCCATCTTGCCTCTCCGCACCAGACAGCCCCCCGTGGAACCCGGTAAGCACCTGGTATTTTCACTTCCTGGCTGCGAAAAAATCAGAAAATACCGGACATTTCAGGTGTTGAGTATTTTCTTCATTTTTTTTTAACCGGACAGGAGGTGAAAATACCGGATTGTCTGGTTCAATACCGGACACCTGGCAACCCTAGCGCCACCATCCCTGGCAACTGGAGCAGCCACCTGCCACGTGGCTGCATGGATCTGCGTAGGAGGTGGGCAGGGTCCGTGCAGGCGCACAGCTTAGAGGGAACCCCGGTTACCATTCATGGTGTCTGATTTGCGTCCATTAATTTTTTTGCGTAGGGACAGTCTAGTCTGGCCTATGTACAGGGCGGGGGGGGGGGGGGGGGGGGGGAGGGGGAACATTGCCTGCACCTGATGGTGTCGATCACAGTAGATTTGCAGGTGAATGAACCTGGGTGCTGTTTAGGTCCTGGGAGGGTGTCGTTTGACCGGGCAGGGCTGGCCAAGGGGGTTGTTACAAGGACGGGCTCCTGAATTAGGTTCTATTGTGTGTTGCAGGGGATTGATTCACGTTGAGGGGCAGGGCCTAAGTTTGTAAGAGGCCTGGCCTGCTGCTTCCCAAGGTCTGTGAGCATGAGGGTTCACTCACCTTAGCTGGTTGATCACGGCCGTCCTTTTCAGTGGTAACAGAAACAAGAAGCCATTCAGCACTGCAGTCGGGGCTGGATTTTTTGTTCTGGTCTTTCCCTCCCCATCGAGTAATGAGCTTACCCGGGCTTTGGCCTGCCTCGCCCTTCTTCTGGCTTTGGAAAAGGTTTTCTGGTGACTCTTCTGTCCCTAGCTAATTGAATCCCATGTATGGGCCTTGGCCTTTCTAATGGGGTCCCTACAGGCACGTGTTCTTGTTCCTAGTTATATACTTTGACTTGGTTTCCGCTTTTTGTAGGTCTATTTGAGTTTCAGCTGCATAACTCCTGCTTGAGCCAGTGTGGTCTCTTACCATCTTCCTTTCTTATGCATTGGGACTGTTTGCTCCTGTGCCAGGCAACCCACCCTCTACAAGCCTGCCAATAACAAATCTCCCCCCGTCCCAAACAAACAAAACCAACCCCTGGCCCTGGCCAGTAACATGGCACCATTTCCAGAGAAGTTCAAGCTGCTCCCCCTGTATTGCCCCTCTTATCTGCCAGCCAGGCCTGTGCCCCTGAGCGGAAGGAATGTGGCATTGGCTGGCAAGGTCAGACTGTCCTGGGAAGCGGGGCAGGGAGTGCTGGGCCAGGCCCAGGGTGTGTTTGCACAGCCAAGTGAGTGACAGGCTGAGGGCTTTATTATAGCCTGAAAGGCTGTGCCTGAGGGGAAGGAGAAGGACTATTGAATACAGAAACAGGCCAAGACAAGGGCCGTGTATAGTTGTAATATGGAAACAATGTGCCCTGAGTCACAAGGGCTGGTGTGAAAGCTATGAACACAACTCCAGTGCTGCCAACATCACACATTCAGAAATGGCCTGTCAGGCCCCCCAAAGCATAAGCCAGGCCTAGAAAGCGAGAGGTTTTAAAAGAAATGACCGTGCGGGTCTTTCGCTCGCTCCTGGGCGCTGAGAACCGAGACTCCACCCAGGTCGTGTTTTCAGGATTTTTTTCCCGGCTCCGCGAGGGCTAAGAACTTACCTTCCAGTAAGAAAGTTGAGCCTCTCACCTGATCTCACGACTGCAGGAGCTGCGGATTTGAGAGTCACATCATCTCCCAAGAACTGGCAACGCTGGGATTGGCGGGAACGCTAGGGGTGGCAGGTGTCTGGTTTTACCCTGGACACTCCAGTATCTGAGCTCTCTGTTCGGGAAACAAATTGAGAACATAGAGATGAAAAAATAGAACTGTCCGGTATTTTCCAGCTCAGATGTCATGTCGATTGCAATGGAATGTCAAGTGTGTCTGGTATTTTTGTTGAAACCATCTGGCAACCCTAGGGAACGCTCCTGTGATGCGGCTTTAGTGGCGCAGAGCAAAAAGGGCAACATCTCCCTCTCCTGCGGCTTCGCTCAGTGATGGATCATCCCCATTTGATTCTGCATGGAGCGCACAATGGTGCACAAGGTAGAAGTGTGTGTGTGTGTGTGGGCGGACACATACAACATTCTGGGCCTTGCAGCCTGAATGGTGTGAAGCTCAGACCTTTTGTAGAAGCTCCCACAAGGCTGCCTTGGCCTTTCCTCTGAACACTAAGAGGATCCAGCATTAAGATCAAGTAATTAGCATTCAGGCCTGTCAGGGGATACAGACTGTAATTGTCTGAGACTCTTATATGCCCGGGTGGGGCCTGGCGCAGCTTGAAGTTGAGTGGTGTGCCTGGTGGCTGGAGAGACCGGGCTGGGACCAAGGATGTGCCTATGGAGAAATTCAGCATGCAGGGAGACTTTGTATTGCCTCCTCCTCGCCTGTGGTGGAAAGGCGTTTGGCTGTTTGCACCTGCAGACAACACGGCACCTAGCACAGAACAGGGATAGGAGCCCAGGGGACGAGACCAGCCGAGGCACCAGACCCCATATTTCGCAGCTCTGTGGCCTGGGCGCTAGGAACCAGCGCTGCTACCCTGTGCCTGAAACCCCCCTCAGGGCTGAAAATGCAGGTGACCCCTTACTCCCAGTGAGCGGAGCCACATTAGCTCCTTGCTGCAGTCACTTAGGAGTGCCACTGGCTCATCCCACTACACGCCCGTTGGAGGGAATCTCCTCGCCCGCCAGCGCAGCCGTACGCAGCAAGAGCAGGGCATTGGGGTCACCCAGGGGCTACATCAGAGCATCCTGATCCCATGAGAAGAGGCCTTTGCAGTCCAGTTGGGCTGGCCCTGGGCACCCTACACGATCAATCAGCCCCTTCAGCAGAAATACTTCTCTTCCTAGCAGCCTCTCACCACACCCCCGTTCCCCCCTCAAGTTTCAGACTCTCTCAGGCTGCATCTACACTACAAAGAAAAGTGGGGGAAAGATACACAAATTGCACTTCGTGTATCTCCCCCACCCCTTTTCTTCAGAAAGAGGCTTTGCTGACATTTGCCCCGTCTATACTGGGCCAAATGTCGGAAAAACCCTCTTTCGGAACATCCCTTCTTCCTTGTAGAACGATGTTTACAGGGATGCTGAAAAAACACATCTGCTTTTCTGAATTCCTCCCCCCCCCCCCCGAAAAGCGAGGCATTCCTTGGATGCGGCAGAGCCTTTCCGGGATATCGCCAGTATCCCAGAAAAACTCTGCAGTCTAGACGTACCCTCAGGCTCCACAGGAGAGGCCTATCATAGGTCAAGACCCAGCATGCTGTGCAGGATGGTTCAAAATGAGGCCCGTGGTGCCCAGAGCAACAAGCTTTGCTTGTTTGAAAAGATTTTTTTCCTCATCCCTTTCTGCTAAGGAGGAGAGGGGAAGGGGGAGCAACCACACCCGTGGCACGGCTTCACGTTGCATTAAAAACTAAAAAACAATTTTCTCCACGAGAATGCTCATTTTTGAAAATGAGTCCGTTTTGTTCCACTTCAACCCCCCAAACATGTAAACCAGGAGCAGAGTTCTGAGAGGACACCTCTCAGCTAACAGGTAGCCAAGTTAAATCCTGGTATGGGAACAGAGCCCACCTTTTGCATAGGACAGAAAAGCTACAGTCCCCAGAACTATGGGGCTAAGTGTCTCAGACAGGAGCAGCCCATGAGCCTAGGCAAACTAGGCAGTTGCCTAAGGCGCCACTGGCCCGGGTGCCCGATGATGTCACGGCGCCCCGGGATTACATTACTGCCATTGATGGCCGTGCAGGCAGGGGCGCCGATTGTGCCTTCCGCCTCGGGCTGCTCCTGCTCTCAGACAAAAACTCTCCTTACCCCGCAAAAAATGCAGATTTGGGTCAGAATCTTTTGCAAATTGTTTGCAGAAAACCCCCTCACAAATTCTAAAATAGTTCAGCTTTGACTTCATTCAAATTTTATTTCCAGTTCATTTTCCAAATAAGTCTTGTATTTGAGCTGAAAATTGTGTTTTTAAATTTAGTTTGCAATAAAAAACACCTGCATTTTTCAGCAAATGGAGAACAAATGTAACGTGGGATCAGATTTCGAACAACATCCACTCATTCCTGCAGTTCTAACAGAATGAAGAACTGGGACAGAGTTAGGCTCAAAACAAGGGACCCTGAGCAGAGAACACTGGACAATGCTGAACTGACAGTAGGATCATCTTCTGGTAAGTTACCCATAATGTCCGGCGCTGGCCAAAGTATGAACGGCACTCCCTACTAGAACAAATCCACGTGACACAGCACATTTTATCTGTGTACTTTTTTATTCTTTCCACACACGTTTCTCTTCCTTCTCTTGGCACTTAAGATTTTATTTAAAAAAAAAAAACGAGTTAGCCTTTTGGACTTCGCGCCGCACACAGAGGTTTTCTTTCTAATTTTATTCTCTTTCAAGGGTGACTTTGCAGCCAGCTTAAAAACAAATAAATAAAAAAATACTATTAAATAGCTGCAGGTGGCTTTGGAAATGTGCCATGAGCTGCTAAAACATATGCACTCTGGGGGAATTGTTTTGTAAAGGACCTGGCAAGGTTTGTAATACACTAAGACTAAAATTCAGTGCAACAGATGCAGCTACAGTGCAGGTAAGTTAACTACAAAAAAGTCATTCATTCTATTGAACAAGCCTTTCATTACAGTCGCTATAGAAACTATATCTTTGTGTCTGTACTTTGTTTACAACGTGAATATAATTCAGGAGTATTTACAGTACTTTGCTTGTCAATTGGAAACACTATAACTTAAGGCCTACTATTAACACCATTGAACATACATATATATAAATAGATCTTCCAGGCTATACACAAAGCAGGAAATGTATGTATCCATTCAACTGAAATTTCTGAGGGTGTGTCTCGACTGCATGGCTCCATCGACGGAGCCATGTAAACTAGTTTACCCAACATAGTCAATGAAGCGGGGATTTAAATAATCCCTGCTTCATTAAAATAAAAATGGCCACCACGTTGTGCCGACAATCAGCTGATCCGGCACAGCGCGGCAATCTCGACGCGGATCAGTCGACAAGGGAAGCCTTCGTCGACCACTCCTGTAAACCTCGTTTCACGAGGCATAAGGGAGCGGTCGAAAAAGGCTTCCCTGTTGACCGATCCGCGTCTAGACTGCTGCGCTGTGCCAGATCAGCTGATTATTTTAATGAAGCGGGGATTATTTAAATTCCCACTTCATTGACTATGTCGGGTAAACTAGTTTCCATGGTTCCGTCGCTGGAGCCATGCAGTCTAGACACACCCTGAGAGTCTGGGACTTACAAAGTAGCAACTGGAATAGTGTTTGTCTTGCGTCAATCAGTTTATTTTGCCCCAAACTGGCTTTTGTGGCCTGTAAACATATCACTCCTGCTTCTCAGATACACCTTCAAAAGGCAAGGGCTGCTTGTGGTGGGAGCAAAATAAAGAAAACACCCAAAAACAACCCACACACACACACACACACACACACACACACACACACACCCCCCCCCCCCCCCACACACAACCGGATTTCAATTCTCATAAGCCGAGAGAGCAGTTTACTGCTGGTTTTTCAGTAATGAGGCTTCCCTGCCCTCATGCACTGCAATTGACCTAATGGCAAATATTGCCAGACAAACAGTAGTTTTACTCCCCCACCCCCCAAAAAAACCCCTTCGCCCCACCCACACTGTACCCATCTGACTCAGAAGTGATCCATTCAGATGAGGGAAGTATACTCCGCTGAGGACCAGAAGGACTGAGAAGCTGCCCTTGGAGATTGTAAATCCTGGGAGATGCAGTGAGCCCAAAAGGCTGGTCCCTCTAGGACTGCCCCAATCACTACAGGCATGTCAGAGCTTCTCCTGGGCACAGATCAGGTGCAGCTACTATTCAGACCTTCTCCCCTTACCCTGTAGCTCCTGGGGGTAGAATCTTGCTCCCCCAACCCACTAGGGGGTTGAAATTTCAGACAGTTTGAGACATTAAAATTCATTTTAAATATGTCATAAAACACTTTCTTCTGGGATTAAAAAACAACCTTTAGAAGTATTGACCTGTTAAAAGCTTCTCGTTAAAGCATCTGTCACTTCATTACTAAGGGAACCACTTCAATCTCTCAAACAGAGGAGGGGGTTGGATTTAAAACATGAGTTGTTGTTTCTGACGCTATCATCTTTGAAATCCTGGACGTGAAGCCACCTAAAATTCCTAGCCAATGTGTGTCAGTTTATTGCTGGCCAACCGGATGGCTGGTGGGGGCGGGAGGGACCTCTGGAGATGGAACGAATGCACCCAACCGCGCCCCGCAGTCCTCCTGCCTGGTTTCTGAACAAGCATTACAACACTCGGGACAGTTCAGTGGCTTGGAGCAGAGGGACTTGCTGCTGGCTTGTTAAACCTGGGAGTCAGCCCCCAAGCTGTGGAACTCGTCGGGCGTCTTGTCGCTCTGGCTGGCACCGCCCTGGCGGAACCCAGAGGAAATCTCGTCGAAGGTCCGGCCCCTCGTCTCAGGCACCTTGAAGTAGGTGAAGACGAAGAAGAGGATCAGCAGCACGGTGAAGATGATGAAGACGTACGGGCCACAGAGTAGCTGAAAAGGAAGAGGCAGGTAACCGGTGAGTGTTTGCCGGGAGGTGCTGAGGGGAAGTCGTTCACTAAGGGCGTGCGTGGGAAGTGCTGCCCTGATCGCTCCTGATCTAGTAACGCTTTATACTGACTGCTGGATATCACCCGCCCCACCCCGCTCCTCCCAGTGTAGGGCAGCAAACGGCTCTGCCCCTGCCCCTGGCCTGATGGTGCCAGTCTAGCCCATGACTCAGCTAGGCATCTTTGGACCTAGGGGACCACGCAGAGCGGACATTGGGGTCAGAAGGGCACCAGCTGCAGCCTCAGCTCTGTCAACCAGTTCCCCACAGGAGCCGCAAGCGGCACTTCCCTCCACCCGCACAGACCGAAAGTCCTAACCCGCCTGCTCCCGTAGCGTCCTGAGCAGCTTGATCAAGCCTGTTGGCATGGGAAACGAGAGATTGGTCCTGGCTGAGCTGTTCAGGTGGGGTAGCTCGGCAGCAGGGCGGATTCTCCCAAGGTGACCTGGCTGGAGTTTTTCTACCGTTCCCGGGGGGTGAAACGCCACGCTGGGCAGGGAGCGAGCGTGTAGCTGAGGCACTGGGCAGAGGCAGGGCAGTGCCTCACTCCAGTCAGGGAAAAACTGGGCTTTCTGGTTAGCTTGCATAAGGGGAGGCAGTGGGGGGGTGTAGTGGACACAGCTAAGGCTGCCCTGACTCTGCTACACATTTAGCATCCCTGGGTTGTGGCTTCTCCATCTGTACAACAGGGATAACACCACTGACATCTCGCTGCACAGGGGCTGGCAATCTAGGGATCAGGCAAAGCCCTAGGGTGCAGCAGCATCCGACACGCTGCTATTCAGTCTTTACTAAAAGCCAGACCCAAGGCAGCTGGGCCCCTCCGAGCTCCCTGGGGTAGAACCAGCCTAAGTCCAGCCTCTCGGATGCTAGTCAATCTCTTACTCTGTTATCCCAGCACTGCTGCAGGTGCCTGCATCCCTTACAGCTTCCCCTCTCCAAGAGGGTCTGTCAGCCTACCTGGCTGCAGAGAGATGGGCCCCACATCCAGTTGTGGGAAAAGCCCCCATCCAGCCCTGCCTCAGTCTCAGCTCGAGGGGCAGTCAAAGCCCTGCCAGAGCGGCTCACAGAGCACTATCTCCTGAGTACATGCCGAACGAGAGGAGGGAGGAGGACGATTACCTCGACATACTGGAAGCCCATGCCCACGATGAAGTTGGAGGTCCAGTTGGACAAGCCAGCCACAGCAAAGGCAGCAGGACGAGGGCCCTGGCTGAACAATTCTGCCACGATAAACCAAGGGATGGGACCCGGGCCAATCTCAAAGAAAGCCACAAACCCGAAGATGGCAACGATGCTGAGGTAGGACATCCAGGGCATTTGGTCCTAGCAGACAGAGAAAAGAGCATTATTTGTTCGAAACACACGTGGACCCTGCATCTCGGGTACAGTCACTGGGGGGTGCTGGGAGGGATGAGGGCATAGGCCCTCCTCTTTAGGAAGCTCCTCCCTCATTCCCGGGACGAGATGTTCTCAAGGCACTCCCAGGCGGGCTGGTGCCTAACTTCAGTGCTGGACAAGCCTGGAGGCAGGTGCCTTGGGCAGCCAGTGGGCACTGCCATCCTGCGTTCTCCAGAATTACGCCGCCAGGCAGAAAAGGCATCAGGGGTTCAGGCAGCACTGCTCAGCCAACCGCCTGACATCATCCCTGCCAGGCTGAATTTCTGGGACAGTCCCCTTTTCCCCACCGGGCTCAGTGCCCCACCCTCCCTTGATTGGTGTAACTCACTGGCTGCCCCCCAACCCCTGAGCACTCCCTTACCAGCAGCACCAGGGCAATCGTCATGAGCACCGCGCAGCCTGCCATCCCCGCCAGGCCAATGAGGTGCAGAGTCCTGCGCCCGGCTCGCTCCACCACAAAAAGCTGCCGACAGAGGGAGGCAAGCGCTGGTCAGCAGTCTGCAGCCAGGGGGCAGCCCCCCATCCGGCCCCAGCTGCAGCCCTCTCTGGGGGGGACACACTTATGCTTTCTAAACAGCTGGCAGCCCTGCCTCGGGAGGCCGTCGCACGGCAGCGCCGGGGTGCCCAGGGTGGGACAGATGCCGGGGTAGCTGAACACAGCTGACCTGCTGGCGGGAGCAGCCATGTCTCAGCAGGCAGCCTACGGCAGAGGGGTCAGTAGACAGGAGGGAGAGCTACTGGGAGGAGACTGGCTCCGAGTCTCGTACTATGGACAGTGGTGGTTTCTCTGCTCGCCAAGCTAAGCTGCGAGTCGGAAGCCCATGTTCTAACCCCAGCACCGCTGCTGTTTCGCTCCGTGGCCTTGGGAGAATCACTTGTGGTCCAGTTTTCAGAAGCCTCAATGCCAGTGAGCCGCAGGGCACAGCACCCCTCTAATGCGGCAGCTATTGAGGATCTCGTGCCTCAGTTTCCCAATGGTGAAATGGGGATGTTTTTCTCCAGGTCTGGCAGGGCGCTCGGGGGTTGATAGAGGCTAGAGTGGCAGGACAGGGGTTTGTCTAACAGCCCCGTCTCACCATCCACCTGTGTCCCTATCTCCATCATATCCGCACATGCTCTCACCCGCTTGACGCCGTATGGGGAGCGGGAAGGGCGACTGCCGCGCGGACACTCACCGAGACGACCGTGAACGCGGTGTTCACCACCCCAGAGCCGATGGTGGCGTAGACTGGCTGCTCCACGCCCGACTTTTCAAAGATGCTGGTAGAATAGTAGAAGACCTACAGGGTAGAGCAACTTGTCGTAAGCCAGCTCCATGGGGCGGAGAACGACCTCTGACCGGCAGAGCGACGCCGTTCCCGCCGTGTGTACAGGAAAGGAACAGGGCGCAGTTGGGGGGGTGCAGCACAGCCCTGTGCGGAGGGTTGTGCGATGCTGCACCAGTGGGCGGAGGCAGCGTGTCCCTGGAAGCTGCGCCTGGCACTGGCCATGCTGCTCGCTGCCTTCCCCTCTGGGCTCTGCCCCAGACAGTTCTCAGCCCCTCTGGCCCCGGCACACTCACCGCATTGATCCCAGAGAGCTGCTGAGACAGCTGCAGCACGATGGCGATGAGGATGGGCTGCCGATACAGCGGGGAGCGGAACAGCTCCAGGATCGTGACTTTCTTCTCCCTCATCATCTGCCGGCTCTCCTCCTTCATCTCCTGGAGGTCGCTGCTGACGTCCGTCGTCCCTCTGAGCTTCTTCAGGACTGCGGGGAGGAGGGGGAGAGGTGAGGGATCTGCCGGATGCCGGCCCCCAGGGCAGGGCAGACCACTCACCGCTCTTGGCTTTGTTCTCCTCGTTGCGATTGATCAGGAGGAAGCGAGGGCTCTCGGGGGCAAAGGGCAGGATGATGCACTGCAGCAAGGACGGGACGAAGGTGAAGCCCAGCAGGAGCGGCCACCACGACTCGTTGCCCATGATCAAGTCCATGCCAAACACCTGCGGGGAGACGGCGAGCTCAGCCCTTCCTGCAGGTGCCGTGGTACGAGCGAAGCCAGATTCTCTAGCCCCGCCTCCTGCGCATCACAGGCCAATAGCTCCGCCCAGCGCTGAACCCTGCTGCCGTCAATGGCAGGCTCTGATCCTGGGGGCGTCAGGGGGATGGAACCAGGCACCTTCGCTGCCTGAGTGACAGCAGCAGGCCTGCGCTTGGAGGGAGCAGCGGACAAGCCTCATCAGGGAGGCCAGCAGAGACAGGAAGCCATATTGTGGGTTCCTCTCCCACCTGCTCCTCCCACTGGGTGACTCCATGAGAACAGGAGCCATGGACAGACACAAGGTACAAGGCAGATCCCCGATCTGGATCCCTCGCCCGCACGGTGCACAGCTGCCGGAGCATCACGTGCAAAGCCAGGCCCCTCCCCAGTCCTCCTCTACAGGCACCAGACTACAGCAGATAATCGAGTTTCCTCAGCCTCCTGGCTGCACCAGCAAAATGAAATGACCAATGCAGTAGACTCAAATCCCAAGCCTGGGGCTGTCTATTATACATGAACACCCTAAGGCTCCTGCTAACAAGAGGGGCCCATTGTATTAAGTGCAGCACAGACACCACTGCAACCAATAGGCACAGGCAACGTCATTATAACCATTCAACTGGGGAGAAGCAAGCAGAGATTACAGGACTTGCCCAAGTCGTATAGCAAGTCAGTGGCAGAGTTCAGAATAGCACCTAGAGCTCCTGAATCCCAATCCCAGAGCACCCTTCCCCTCTGAAAGCACTTCTCTCAATGGCACCAATCAGTGCGGGTGAAAACTCACCCGCCAGGCAAATGCAACATTAAACACAAAGGCCAGGTGCTGGGTGAATTCCTGAGGTGGATGATTGTCAGCGTCACACGGACCAGCTTTGCAGCAGCAGACGCCTCGGAGAATCGCTCACCTGTGCAATGAGGATGCCCACGACGATGCCGAGCTGGTGGAACGTTCCAAGTGCCCCTCGCAGCGCCGTAGGAGACACCTCCCCCACGTACATGGGCACGAAGCCCGTGGTGAGACCGGAGTACAACCCGACCACGAAGCGGCCAAGGACGAGCATCTCGAAGGAGTAGGCCACCTTGGAGAACCCCATGAGGACAGCCGCCAGGAAGGCGAGACTGTTTGACATGAGCATGGAGTTGCGTCTGGGGAGGCAAGGACATGCAGATCAGAGGTAGCGGCACAGCTGCTGTACACCCGCTGGAAACCCACCCATGCCTCAGTTTCAGCTCTTGGGGGAGAGGAAAGAGGAAGTCGCTCTGGGTTTCAAACCCTCGGCTGCAACGATCCAAGGCAGAAACGAGCTTTGAACTTCAGGTTCTGTCATCAGCAGCCGGTTACGCTGCCTTGGAGGAAGCAGCCAGTGCTGGGATACGCCTGAGGCAGAGGCACCAGGCCTGGCACCAGTGGGGAGGATGAAAGCTCCCCAGGTAGGAGCAAAATGCAGATGAACAGACACTGGGCCTGTGTAACAATTTGGTTTTTCTGTAACCATGTTGGAAGGCCTAAACTAAACCCTTCTTCTACAGCCAGAGTGGAGAGCAGCAGCCATCAGCTGGAAAGCCTGGAGTCATATACTCACATTCCATCTAAACTGCATTCAAGGAGTGTCACACTAGGCTGAGAGAAGGGGATCAGGTCCCAACGGCCCCCCCCCAGTCACCAGATAAAGAAAAAGATACCAAGATGGGTAAAGAAAACTTAATTAACAGCAATAAACTGCTTATCAACAGCTGAGGTTGTGAATCCTCATTCTAGGATTATTGTCCTCGCTTTCCTGTTTGTCTGTGTGACCTGTCTGGTTTGTAACTGTTTGTCTGCTGGATAATTAATTTTGCTAGTGGTAAATCAACTAAGGTGGTGGCGCATGATTGGTTAGGTAATTCTGTTACAGGGTGTTATGACTGGTTAGTAAAATTATACTAAAATAAACTGGTTACAGTCTAACAGGACTCAGGTTTCACTATGCAAACTGGGGTCCAAAAAGGAGACCAGATAGAAGAGCAAAAAGGGAAACAAGAACAGAAAGGATAACCTGGAAGAAGGGGGAAGACCTGGAAGAAGAACTCACCTCCAAGACACAGCCTAAGAACAGAGCTGCCAGGCCCCTTCTGCACGACCGTGATGTGTAGCAGGTAAGATCCAGAGAGACTGACCTTGCCTGGCCAACAGAGGAAATCTGCCTGCCTTGATCAGGCTTGGTGAAGTACTGTGTGCTTAGGATGTGTATTCTGCTTGCTTGGGAATTGTCAATAAATAGAGAATAAGAATATTACTGCATGAGGCTCTTTCAGTGGCAAAAGATCCTGCAAACCCGCAGGAAGTACCACCCTGAGCCCTAGGAATTGGGTGAGGATGGGTGTGTAAATTCACAGGATTGCACCCTGAGCCCTAGGAATTGGGTGAGGATGGGGGTCCTTAAAGCATGGAAGGGAGAGAGAAATTTGTGCAGGTAACATCTGGTCAGCGGGACAGATGCAGGTGTCCTTGGACAGCAGCTCTCAGCCAGCGGCTCCCAAGTGCCTCACTGGGCAGCAGCACATGCCGAGCTGAAGAGCGTCTCACCTGGGCGGAAGGGATTCTGCACTAAGGAGCCCTGGCTCCGGAGAAGATGGGAATCGGACGACCGCACAGCTCAGTGGTTTCACCAAGACACCCAAGCAGGGAGATCCTGGCTCTGGAGAGAGCTCAGGGGACAGCCACACGCGGCCGATCGCTTCACACATCACCTCAGCTCCCAGCAGACGCCACAGCCGAGGAGGGCCCAAAACAAAGCAGAGCGAGGGCCCTGGGGGATGGTAGCCGCCTGGGGGAGGGGACGGAGGGAAAGCCCACAGGGACCTGGGGAGGAACGGACAGAGGCGAGGAGCCTGGAGAATGCTGGGAGAGTAGGTACAGTCCATGCCAAGGGCGAAGGGAGGGGCAAATTATGGAGAATGGCAAGGAGCTTAGATCAGATGATGGTGATGAAATTGACAGACAAGGAGGATGACTTCAATCACCCTATTAGAGGAGCAGCCATGTTAGTCTGGATCCGCAAAAGCGACAAGGAGTCCTGTAGCACCTTATAGACTAACAGATGTATTGGAGCATAAGCTTTCGTGGACAAAGACATCTGACAAAGTGGGTCTTTGCCCACAAAAGCTCATGCTCCAATACATCTGTTAGTCTATAAGGTGCTACAGGACTCCTTGTCGTTCAATCACTCTGACATCTGCTGGAGAGCAATACAGCAGTGCACCGATAATTCAGGGAGTTCGAGGAGTGCCAGGGACAACTTCCCGGTGCAAGTACTGGAAGCAGCAACGAGGGGTCATGCTCCCCTTGACCTGCTGCTCACATATAGGGAAGAGCTGGTAAGGGAAGTAGAAGCAGGTGGCAGAAGGTCGATTCAGGATCCTGACCAGAGGGAGAAAGGAAAGCAGCAGAATGCAGACCCTGGACTCCAGACAAGCAGACTTGACTCCCCCAGGGAGTGATGGGGCAGGATCCCTGGGAGGCTAATAAGGGGGAAGAGAGTCCAGGAGAGCTGGCTGGGTCCTGTAAACCTCAATTTTTGAGGAATAAGGGACCTTGCAAAAAAGGGTTTTTCCCCCAACAAAATGGCCCCATCTACATGGGACTTTTTATTGCAAAAAGAATCGGAAGCAGATATGCAAATGAGCTCCATTTGAATATCCTCTTCTGCAAAAAGAGGCAGTGTAGCCGTAGCCTCAGACAGACGAGGGAGGAGTATAAAACCATTGCTCGAGCATGCAGAAGTGTAATCAGAAAGGCCAAAGCACATCTGGAGTTGCAGCTAGCAAGGGAGATGAAGGGTAACAAGAAGGGTTTCCATTGGTCTTGTTGGTCAGGGACGGTGGGGGACCCTCACCGAATGGGGGAGGCAACGTAGTGACAGATGATGTGGCTAATGCTTTAGTAGTCAATGCTTATTTTGTCTCCCTCTTCACCGGGTCAGCTCCCAGACTACTGCACTGGGCAGCACAGTATGGGGAGGTGGTGAGCAGCCTTTGGGAGTGAAAGAACAGAGTAAGGACTATTTAGAAAACCTGGACACCCACAAGCCCACGGAGGTGGCTCTAATACAGCTGAGATGGCTGAGGAAGCTGGCTGTTGTGATGGCACAGCCAATGGTAATTATCTTTGAAAACTCGTGGCAATTGGGGAAGGTCCCAGACAATTGGAAAAAGGCAAACATTGTCCATCTTCAAAAAGGGGAAGGAGGGGAAAATGGGGGACTACAGACTGGTCAGCCACTTCAGTCCCCAGAAAAATCATGGAACAGGTCCTCAAGGAATCCATTTGGAAACACTTGGAGAAAAGGAAGTGATCAAAGATCAGTCAGCATGGATTCACTAAGGATAAGTCATGCCTGGCCAACCTGGTTGCCTTCTAGGATGAGGAAACTGGCTTCCATAGAATCATAGAAGACTAGAACTGGAAGGGACCGCGAGGTCATCAAGTCCAGTCCCCTGCCATCACGGCAGGACCAAGCATCGTCTAGACCAGGGGTCTCCAAACTACGGCCCGCGGGCCGGATGCGGCCCGCGAGGCCCTCTCATCCGGCCCGTGGAGACTGTGACGGGGAAGAAACTCCCCGCACTAACAGCCCCTCCCCTGGAGAAGCGCCGAGCGGCGCAGCGCCGCGGAGCTGGGGCGGAGAAGAAACTCCCCACACTGACAGCCCCTCCCCCGGAGAAGCGCCGAGCAGCGCAGCGCAGCGGAGCCCAGGGGAAAGCCCACGGGGAGGGGAGCGAGGGCGCACAGCCGCAGGCGCGGCAGGCGAGGAAGGCGGCAGGACCCAGGAGGAGAAGGGGCAGGGACGCCAGGGTGAGCGGCACGCCCCGTGCGTGCCGGCTCAAAAGGGGGAGGGGCCGGAAGGACAGGGGCGGCCGGCACTCACTCTCTTTTGGGCAGGCAGCCAGGAGAGGGAAGCCGGAGGAGCCAGCGGGACGGAGGAGGGACTCTGGACCCGCGCAGCCCTTGCCCTGGGCAGCGAGACTCCCCGGCCGGGGGTGCGGGGGATCGGAGCCGCCAACGGACGGCCACACGCCCTGCGGACCGACGGCCGAGCCCGGGCTCTGCGCGTCCCTTACAGCAAGAGGGGTTGGGACTTGGCGTGGACAATTGCTCCCTATTGGCCAGTGCGTTCTTATCCTATTGGCTAGCTCTCTCATGAGGTCACTAGTGGGCTGGGCTCTATTTTGGCATCCAGGAAACAATTTCACCATTCACACTAATACAGGTGTTCATGTGTAGTGTATCAATGTGTTATTAAATAATAACTGAATAAAATAATATTAAATAAATAATTAAACACAACATCCATGTTTTGATTGTTTTTTATTTGGACCTCAAGTGTGTAGTCGGCCCCCGAACTGCTGTTTGATAGTTAATGCGGCCCTCGGGCAGAAAAGTTTGGAGACCCCTGGTCTAGACCATCCCTGACAGGTGTCTGTCCAACCTGCTCTTCGATCTCTCCAGTGATGGGGATTCCACAGCCTCCCTTGGCAATTTATTCCAGTGTTTAGCCACCTTGACCACTAGGAAGTTTTTCCCTTATGTCCAACCTAAACTTCTCTTGCTGCAATTTAAGCCCATTGCTTCTTGTCCTATCCTCAGAGGCCAAGGAGAACAATTTGTCTCCCTCCTCCTCGTGACACCCTTTAAAATACTTAAAAAATGGCTTTGTGGATATGGGGAAGGTGGCAGATTTTATTTAGGTTCCCTGTAAGCTGCACAGCCTCGCAGCTGTTTAATGAGCCTTGCCCAGAAGCTCAGAACTCCCATGCAGACAGAGAGCTCAGCTACCTGGCTTGGGGGCGGGGGAAGGCACATCTCGCTCAGCAGCTTCAAAGGGAGCTGCTTGCTTGAAACAGAGACGCTCCAGTTTGGGAGAGGAGGAGGGAAAGAGGGAATAAGTGGCTGGGAGGAGTGTTGTGGGATACGGGAGTTTGGGGAGATGAGAAGAGAGGGAGGGAGTAATTGGCGAGGGCGAGTCGGAGGGAAGGGGAGTCTCGTCTGCGCCAGGAAAGGAGAGGAAGAGGCAGAGGGCCAGTACACCCCTCAAGCTCCCTGGGCTGGGAAGGAGGGTAATGGAGTATGTGGGGGGGGGGGGGAAGGGTGGGTGGGTGCTGGCACTGGGGTGAGGTGGGGGAGGGATGGAGAGTTCATTTGTGCTCGGTCCTGTAGGCTGCTGGTGCTTGCAAGTCTGAGGAGCAGGATTTTATCCAGTCCCCAGCTGAGCTAGGGGGAGCAGTTTGCACAGGGGTAGGCGGGGGAAGAAGGGGCGGGTGGTTACTGGCATCCGTGCAGTGAGGGGGAACTTGTTTGGGGTCCTGACTTGCTTGCTGCAGTCCGGAGGGCAGTCCTCTGTCTGGGTTGGAGGGCAGGGCTGGGGGAAGCAGGTTGCATGGTGTGTGTGTGTCAAGGTTCCCTCAACTCTGTGGGTATGTCTGGTGCTGGTCTAGTGCATCACCACCTCATTACTGGAGTTGCACATAAGAACATTCAACCCAGCCAAGGACAGAAACGTAAGAGGGAACACGGGACGCAATATACCTGGTCTTCAGCAAAGCTTCTGACATGGTTTCCCACAGTATCCTTGCCACCAAGTTAAACAAGCCTGGGCTGGACGAATAGGCTAGGAGGTGGATAGAAAGCTGGCTAGATTGCCAGACGCAATGGGGAGCGATCAACGACTCAATGTCGAGTGGGGAGCCAGGGAGCAAGCAGTGCTCCAAGGGTCGGATCTGAGGCCGGTTTTGTTCAACATCTATTAATGACCTGGAGGAGGGGATTGATCTCACCCTCAGCAAGCTCGCAGATGACACTCTGCTAGGGGGGGAGGTAGATATTCAACAAGGACAAGTGCAGAGTCCTGCCCTTGGGACGGAAGAATCCCAACCATTGTTACAGGCTGGGGACTGACTGGGTAAGCAGCAGCTCTGCAGAAAAGGACCTGGGGATGACAGTGGATGAGAAGTTGGATAAGTCAACAGGGCGGCCTTGTCGCCAAGAAGGCTAATGGAATATTGGGGTGCATTAGTAGGACCATTTCCAGCAGATCTAGGGAAGTGATTATTCCCCTTTATTCCGCTCTGGTGAGGCCACATCTGGAGTTGTGCGTCCAGTTCTGCCCTCCCCCCCCAATTTACAGAAAGGATGTGGACGCACTGGAGAAAGTCCAGCAGAGGCCAACCAAAATGATGAGCGGGCTGCAGCACATGACCTACGAGGAGAGACTGAGGGATTTGGGTTTGTTTAGTTTGCAGAAGAGAAGAGCGAGGGGGGATTTGAGAGCAGCCTTCAACTTCCTGAAGGGAGGGTCCAAAGAGGCTGGAGAGAGGCTGTTCTCAGTGGTGGCGGATGCAGAACGAGGAGCAATGGGCTCAAGTTGCAGTGGGAGAGGACTAGGGTGGGTATTAGGAAAAACTATTTCCCTAGGAGGGTGGGGAAGCCCTGGGATGGGTTCCCTGGGGAGGAGGGGAATCTCCATCCCTAGATGTATTAAAGTCCTGGCTTGACAAAGCCCTGGCTGGGTTGATTGAGTCGGGGTTGGTCCTGCTTTGAGCAGGGCTTTGGACTCAATGTCTTCTCACCCTAGGATTGTCTGATTTCTGAGGTGGCCTTTTACAGAGCCTGACGGAGGTGAAAGGTTTGCGAAGCAGAGCGGCCAGGAGGAGGGGTCGGGTAGAACCTTCTATTCACGGGATGGCCCCCAGACCCAGCCGCAGCACTTACCTGCCAAAGCGATTGACGAACAGCCCAACGGAGAAGGAGCCGACCATTCCCCCAACGGAGAATATAGCCACCGAGAGGGACCATAAGGTGGTGAGGGTGCCCGTGGTGATCGGCTCCTCATAGCGATAAAGCCACGTCTGGTTGTAGAAATCTTCAATCACCTGCCCGGGGCAAATCAGATCAGTCAGCGGCAGGTCAGGTTCAGGCTGAATGACCTTCATTCTACCCACAGCCCCAGCAGGAAGCCTAGACAAGTCTCACCCCACGCCCATTGGCTGCAGAGATCCAATGTGACGTTAGAGTTTTTCCCTATTAAGCTCCCGCCCTAAACAGAGACTCCTTCATATGGGATAGTCCAAGTAAATGTCTGCGGTTCTCCGAGGCAAGCTATTATCTGCACTGTACAGAGGTGAAACTGAAGAACCAAAATAAGTGATTTGCCCAAGGCCGCACAGGAAGGGTGTGGCAGAGCAGCAAACTGAAGTCTCCTAACTCCCAGGCTAACATCAATAAGCACTCGACCACCCTGCTTCAAGTTCAAAGACCCCCTCCCTTCCCCCCCAGACTCAGCATCCAAACCCAGGAATGTGCCAAAGCCAAGTGCTTTCCAACCAGAGTGGAAAGCATAGCTCCTTTGTGAACTCCAGTACATGCTGCAGGTCAGCTGAGCCATGAAACCCAAGTTCTAGCCATATGGTATTCCCCCACAGGTGATGGGATGGTGAACCTGGCCGCCCCTTTGTGGGTAACATTAAATTCCTCTTCCCAGTTCAACTGCAGACAAGAATCTCCCGGCCCTGTTATGTTCCTGCGGTCTGTTGCCATGTTCCTCCACAGAAATGGCTGCATCTCAGTGGAAAGCGACATGACCACTGCATACAGTCTGTATGGATCCCGTACTGCGTGCGCCCATGCAGTCACACACAGACCAGACACAACGTGCTACCGTCTCTGGGAAAACCCCACAGCACTGCAAGGTAGCACATCCCCCGTTACGGGGACGAACCACCCACTGCGCCTGCCCTGGAGCCTGCTCCTGCTCCAACACCAGGCGCTCCCCCTTTCCTTCCAGCCCCACGGGTGGCCCTGGTTTGGGTTTTATCTGTAGTGACAAATGCCACAAATTCCCTGCCACCTACAGACTGCATGCTGCTTCGCCCCAGCCCAGGTTGGCCTGCATGCACCGGTCACACGGCTTGGCTTGCGTCTTCCTGAGTCACAAGATGGTTTGTCAGAGCATAGCCCTCATGCCAGCCTGGCTCCCTTTTCAACTTGTGACACTTTTCTTCCACCAGCTGGGAGGAGCCACCAGGCTCGTCAGGCTGGCAGCAAGTGGATAACTTTGCTATAGCACCACTAGGAGGAAACTGCCTGCAAAGAAATGTGGCCAAACGGGTTGCGATCTTATCCTAGTGACAGTCAACAATGATCTGCCAGAGCCGGGGGCAGCCAGGGGAATGCCAGGAGAAAGGAGAGGCTTGCTAGGGGAATGGGAATTGTGCATGGCAGGCCGAAATCTCAAGGGTGGAGGAGAGAGAGAAAGGCTAGATGCGCATGCACTTGGCAGGGTGGCAGCAGACTGATCAATTATCTTGCTGACCCTGAGGAGGGTCATGGGGGGGACATGGTCAGCCTGCCAGGCTGGGGGGGGTGGAGCACTCTCTAGGTCTGGCTAAATGCCCTGGAGTTACTTTGATTCTCCTCATTGGTTTTTGGTAGTTTTTAAAATATATTTTTGCTGGACTGAGTCTGGGACTGTGCCTGCTTGGTTCTAAGGAGACAAAGGCTTGATTTCAAAATTAAATTTGTACATTTTTTAAAATCAAAATCATAATCAGACGGGTGCATGTCGTCAGCGCTTTCCTTCCTCTCCACTTTGTGCTCTTCAGTGGCCCGAGGGCCCAGCGTGTCCATTCTCCAGTTACTTTCCTAGCGGATTGCAGGATTTCACTTTAGAGATTTTTTTTTTTTATATGCGTAGCTGTTTTACATTGAAAAACGTCCAGCTCACACTTGAATACAACAGCACATGCTGCATTTAACGTCGGCAAGTCAAGAAATGCCTACACAAGGCGAATAAATGTCCGTGAGTATTTGCAATTTGAAGTCAATAAGACTTATGCTCTTAAACGTAAGAGTCACGTCCCACACTCAGGTACCTAGAGGGGGGTGTAGGAGTTTAACATTTTAGAAACATTTGGCCTGAGTTCATTAAACATTTGCATTGAAAGATTAACTTTCAATTTAAAATAATGAAGCAATTTTGTTTTGGACTGGGCAAGACTTCATGCCACTAAGGAAGAAGGACTAATTAGTTCACCGTTTTAGCTCCCGATGTTTAAAAATGAAACATTAGCAGAAACATATGTAACCCCTCGCCCCGCTCTGAAATGAAATTTCTTTTAAGTTATATACTTTAGTTACTAATTTTTAGGGTCCGAGCCTTTGATTTGCAAGACACTTAACTAGTGGCATTAGAAAAAAAACAAACAGCATTGATCATCCAGCTCATCCAGACCTTTTCAAGCTAAAGTTGCAATAATACATTAATTTTTACAAAACTGGATTTAAATGTTGTGGAAACACTTTACGAAGTAGCTCAGAATCATGAACCCATCCATAAGAACTAGACGTGGGTTACCATGACAAGTCACCACCATTATCAAGCATGTTACTATGGTAGAATCGAGGAATCCCAGGCATGGCCCAAGTCCCTGCTGTGCTAGGCGCTGTACACTCCCTGCCCCCGAAGAGCATGCAGTCAGCAATACACGTCACTCTGTCAAAGTCAGAGCTGAGTGGATCTCCTGGTTTTGACGGTCTGAGTTGAAAAGCAGAGAAAAAGCTGAAGATCTGCAGCCCTGATGATTAAAAGATACCAAAATTAATCTAAAATGTCCCCATGCAGCACCTAAGAACAGGCTGAGGAATGGGGGGGTTGCAAAGGGGGCAACTACCCTGGGGGCTTTAAATCACTGCCCAAGCGCTATGCGCTCAGAGCCCCAGGCTGAGGGCCACCCAGGGGCCCAGACAATCTTTCCATTGAACGAGCCCTGGGCTGTTGAAGGACATGCTGACCACGGGATATTCTATTACATTACGATAAGTTCTGTTGAACCCTGCCCTTGTGGAACACCACGGCCAGCAGTTTGGAGGTCAAGGCACACGCGCAGAGACTAGTCTGGCCAATGTTACGGCCACGAGGAAGGCCGCTTTCCAAGGCAGATGGGACTAGGAGCATGTGGCCAGAAGCTCAAAGAGGCCCTGGGAGCCTGGCCAGGACTAAAATTCAGGTCCCACGGGGAGCTGATCCAAGAGAAGAGTCGCTCCAGGCCCCTCAGGACAGAGAGAGAGAGAGTGTGAGTGAGTGTAAAAAAGAAATGGTTGCCAGAGGCGCCCTGAGCAAGGGACGTGCTAGATCCTGGAGGCCGAAGGGGAGATGCTGCCATTGGCCGCCCCAGGCGAGACCCTCGTCCGTTTTGCCAGGTCGGTCTGACAGAGTGAAGGTTTTCTGCTTCCGAGAAGGACCAGGCGGGTGTCCTCCAACTGGTCCATTCCTCAGGGTTCAGTCACGCAGCACCCAAGCCGTGAGGTGGAGGGGGCAGGGCTGGGGCACAGGCGGTGACAGTGGGTTTGGGATTGAGAGGTCCAGGAGGGGAGAGAGAAGGGCAAAAATGCGCCAGTCAGTCCAGACCTGTCCCTTGCTGAGGAGTGGGAATCGGGGGAACACACACAGCACGTCTGTCCGAGACGGGAGGACGGTGGCAGACAGGGAGCCCTTGCCCAGGCCCTACTGGGAGCAGAACCGAGGGCCTCACCTGTTCTGCCTGGTCACAAAGACCCACTCGGAGGCCGCCTCAGAGCGTAACATCCACTCGTGACCAGACGAGACTCCTCTGCTTCAGAGATCTGCCAGGGAGGTCCGGGTGCCAAGAAGGGGGCACGCTTCCAAGTCAACGCTGTGACGAAGGCCAGAAGAACGAGCGCCCCATTGCCCATGGATAGATCACACGAGGCCGCGTTTTCCATGAAGACTCTGACCATGCTGCCTGCCAGCGGAGTGTGCGCAAGATGGGCACGTGATGGGCTGCCCTGGGCTCTTTGGTTGCTGCACTTCAACATCACTTGCCCGGGGGCTTGATGTTGTGAGGACTGCACCCCAGTCTCCTGCCTCCAGGCGGTGAGAGAGTGAGCAGGGTTGGGGTATAATAATGGAGATTGCCTATCTCCTAGAGCAGGAAGGGACCTGGAAAGGTCATCAAGTCCAGTCCCTGCCTTCACAGCAGGACCAAGTACCATCCCTGACAAATTTTTGCTCCAAATCCCTAAATGGCCTCTGCAAGGATTGAACTCACAACCCTGGGTTTAGCTCTGAGCTATCCCTCCCCCAAGGCAAGGGTGGAGAGATGAGAAAGTTGGCGACCCTATTCCAACTGGAAGATATTGGATCCTTTACTGGGATTCAGCTCCCACAGAGATGGCTTGGGAAAGTGCCACAACAGGTTTCAGATGGAAATACAGATGCAAGAACCCAGTTTCATTATCACGTACGATCCCCCTTCTGTGCATCTGATTGTACTTACTCCTTGTTAATTATGGGTCTGACCCCATGCTCCCATTGGCTACCATGGACTCTATGTAATTGCAAACAGGTTGCCACAGTACAGCTTGGAAATTTCCTTCTCGCCTGCCTCTGTCAAGGTCTGAGGTCTGGATCTGAACTTGCCCTGCTGCCTGGAGGAATGCCTTGCGCTGCCCTTATAGGGGCAGGAGAGACGCATTCGAAATACCTTGGAGAGAGAACATGGAGGAACACAAGGATGTAACCAGAGATCCGCAACCTGTATCAGAGCTTGACTATTCCACTGGAGGAGGGGCTAGGTGTAATGGCAGACTCATTTATCGCCAGGTGAAAGCCCCATCTCTCCGCAGTGAAGGTCACACAAGGCATGGGGGAATGGACAGCCAGGTCTGCACTCACAGCTAGGAGGCTGTGTGTATGTGCGTGTGTGTTGGGGGAGGTGTGTGTGTGGGGGGGGGGGGGGGGGGGAAGAGTACAACTGTCCCAGCTGAGCTTTCTATCAACTGGCTGAAGTTAGGCTGAAAATCTTGCTGGGTGGGGGTGGCAGGTGAGACCACAAAGGGGGCCTGGCTGTATCAATGAAGAGCAAGAGGATCAATAGAGGTTGCTAGGGGGAAGGGAATGGATTTGGCAGCTGAGGTGCAGGACACGGATAACCTGTCTCAGGCGGGTGTACGGGAAGAAGATCCTGGCTCTGCCGGGATCCAAACCCCAGGGACAAATTCCCCAGAGAAATGGAAGCAGGGGATCTCAGGTTTCAGCATCAGCATTTCCTCATTCTCGGCACACACACAGAGAGGGGAGAGACACATTAGAGTCACCCCTGAGTCACCATGAGGCTGCTGCCAAGGTGCTGTGGGGCAGGGCGGTTTCGGTAATCGCCTCCATTTAGCCACAGCAGGAAGCACGGGAGAGCACCCAGCTCATCCGAGCAGCGGCAGCAGGCGAGGACGGGCAAGGCAGGGAAAGGAATCCATCAGGTGACTCTCTCCGCCACGGCCTAGCTCCTCCCTCTGTGGCAAAGGGCTGCAGGTGGGCGAGCCGCAGGCAGGTGCGCGCAGGAGCTGGAACGCGGCCACAGAGGGGAGTAGAGTCCCACTGGGCTTCCCTGTGGCACCACAAAGGCCTGGGTTCAAAGGCCTGGGCTCTGCAGCACCCAGCCGCCCTGGGGCTCTGCAATTTCAGGGGACTCTGAAGCGAAGCGGCTCCTGGCACCCAGTGAGCAATGGAGACAGGGGAGGGGAGCACCCTGATGCCTGGGAATGCTTTCAGGGCAACTGCGTCCTGTTCCTTCCTCCAGCCCGGCTTGCCTCACCCTCCCTACTGCCCTGCCTCGGCGCCTAGGGCGGGGCTGTCGGACCATTCTGTTCCGTGTCCACACTAAACCGGTTCCTGCTGAATGCAGCTTCTCTTCAGACCCCCAGGCTGGGCTGCAGGCCAGAGAATAACCGGCCCTCTCCTCAGCCCATGGGGGGTGGGGGTAGGGGGAGAGACACATGCTTCTGAGCAGCACGGCCATTCCCAACAGGCATGACCTGAGGCTTCTCCATGAATATTTGTCACGTTTGAAATTGGAGGTGTGGTAGGAACCAGATTTAAAACAAAACCTTTTCGTTGCCAATCCCCCACCGCCCGCCCCAAAGCTTCCCTCGTGATACTTTTTTTAAATGCAAATTTCTTGGGTTTTTCCTAATGAGATAAGTGTCATTTCCAATGGACAATGATCTACCTGCAAGTCCCCCCAACACTCACTCTTGGTGCTTGTGCAATCAAAGCAGCTGATCCTTGTCACTGTCTCCAAGGCAGAGACATTCCCTAGTCCAGCCTGACTGGGCGCCCCCCGCCCAGGAATTAAGCAGAAGCAGTTTCACAGCAATTGAAGGGGTAGGAGGTGGGGAAGAGAATCCAAGGACAGCACAGCAGCTGTCTAGGAAGGAGAACGGCAGAAAGGGATCTAGGGGTTATAGTGGGCCATAAGCTAATATGAGTCAACAGTGTGACGCTGTTGCGCAAAAAAAAGAGCAAACATGATTCTGGGATGTATTAACAGGAGTGTTGTGAACAAGACACGAGAAGTCGTTCTTCCGCTCTACTCTGATTAGGCCTCTGTTGGAGTATTGTGTCCAGTTCTGGGCACGGCATTTCAAGAAAGATGTGGAGAAATTGGAGAGGGTCCAGAGAAGAGCAACAAGATGATGAAAGGTCTGGAGGACATGCCCTATGAGGGAAGGCTGAAGGAATTGGGTTTGTTTAGTTTAGAAAAGAGAAGATTGAGGGGGGGACATGAGAGCCATTTTCAGGTATCTAAAAGGGTGTCATAAGGAGGAGGGAGAAAACTTGTTCATTTTGGCCTCTGAGGATAGGACAAGAAGCAATGGGCTTAAACTGCAGCAATGGAGGTTTAGGTTGGACATTAGGAAAAGATTCCTAACTGTCAGGGTGGTGAAACACTGGAATAAATTGCCCAGGGAGGTTGTGGAATCCCCATCTCTGGAGATATTTAAGAGCAGGTTGGATAAATGTCTAGCAGGGATGGTCTAGACCAGGGGTGTCCAAACTTTTTTCAAAGAGGGCCAGATTTGAAGAAGTGAACATGCGTGAGGGCCGGGTCGGAGGCGGGCGGAGAGCGCAGGGCACGCCAGCCTCACGGCGGCCCGGGGGCAGGGCGAACCCGCAGCCGAGCGGGGGAGCGGGGCTGCGGACATGCCCTACAGGGCAGGCTCTAGGACCGCGGAGGCTATGGGCGGCGGCGGTGGCGCGCCAGTTCAAAAGAGAGGGGGAGGAAGCGGGGGCCGTATTAAATCGGAACACAGGCCACAATTGGCCCGCGGGCCAGACTTTGGACATGCCTGGTCTAGACAGTACTGGGTCCTGCCATGAGGGCAGGGGACTGGACTCTATGACCTCTCGAGGTCCCTTCCAGTCCTAATATTCTATTCTACGATTCCTCTCTAGGGTTGCTCTGAGGAGCTTGTGCAAGGCCATACAGCACAGCATGGTTTGGGGCCAGATCCTTATTGGGACCAAGGTGACATTGCTCCATTTGTACCACTAAAAGCTACCCATGAAATCCAGCCAATCACAGCTGGTGGAGCGACATTTATTTGCACAAAGAGAATGATCACAAAACTGTTCCGGAGTGAGGGGTGTCTGCTGCTAGGACGAAATCTAGCCTCCCGTCGAAATCCCAGCCTAGATGCTGATCAGCCGCTCCCGCTCTGTCAGCTTTTACCCCCTCCTCCTCCTCACTGGCTGCAGTTCTGCCCCTGCAGGTTGGGGGTTCCCGCGACACGGCTTAGCTGTGCCAACCCGGAGGGCCCGTATTCCAGCTGTCCCTAAACACAAAGGGTCATTTAAACGAGAGCTGTTGCGGTTTGGCCTCCCTGTTTCTAGCCGGCAGGCTGCCTGGACCGTCAGGCTCTGCAGCCAGCGGTGCGGCCGTCGCAGGCAGGCGTGTGGCTGCAGCAGGTGGAACGTGGCAGTCCACTTGGCCTTGTTCTAGGGTCAAAACAAGCTCACCAGGTGGGTGGTGGGAAACACCGCAGGATGCAAGGCAGGCCAGCAGCTCCTCAGGATGGGCCCGAGGGCTCTGCAGACCTACGGCCTGAATTACCCAAACAGGGACAGCACCAGCACGAGCAGCACAAGGGTAACCAGCCCATGGGCCACTAGCAGCATTTGTCCCTCCCAGGCCTTCAGCGCATATCATGACAGCTGCCATAGGCTGTCATCTCGCAGCCCAGCCAATCAAGCAGAGTCGTGGGCGGGACCGACTTCGCCAGCAGGTTATATAAGCTTGCGCCATGCAGCTCAGCCCCACTCTCTCAACAGCATGTTAAACCGTTGGCCGGCAATGTCGTCCCACCCTAGCGCCTCCTACTGCTTGCCTGGCATCCATCTTCCCCCATTCAGGCCAGCACAACCCCACTCAAGCAGGCCTGTGGGGACTTGTGACCCGTTACGTGCCTCCCTGGCTCCATCTGGAGGGGCAGGTGCAAAGCTGGCTCTACAGGGAGTGGCTTGCAGAACAAAGAAACCCAGCAAAGGTAATTAACGGCCATGGGTTTGGTTAAGTCCTATTTCCCCACAGGGCAGGATTTAACCCCCAAATGCACCATTTAAATCCAAACAGGCCAAGCCCTTTTCCATACATAATGCATTACTCAGACGTCTTCCTGCAGCTCTGTGCACACACCTCCGTGGTCCCAGCATGCATGCCCTGTGGGAGACGCACCCATGCATCCGCTGAACAGCAGCGCAGACAGGCCATGGGGAATGATCTAACCTCCCCGCACACTCCGCCCAAGGCCACGCGTGGCCTATTGGAAATTCACTTCTCAAATGCAGCCCCTTTTGTCTAAGGGCTTTCGCTGTCTTTGCAGGGCTGAAGAACAACCTGACGAGCTGCAAGGCTCACAAACAAGACCTCCACCCATGAAGTTTGCAGATGACCTTCAGAGCACTGATAACTAATGACGGTCGGGTCACTTACCAAGCAATCTAGATGGCTCTCAATCAAGCCAGCTATTTATTCTAAACTGGCTCAATATAAAAGTTTACATCCAGGCCCAAAGAACTCAGCTCCTGGGAAGCAGTGCCTCCAATGGGGAGGTTATGGGGAACTAATCTGTTCAACTTGAGCTCCCTCCGTGACGCTGTGGCCAAGGCAGCTAATGCAATGGAGGGGTGTATACATCGGGGAATCACGAGGAGGAGGAGGGAAGTTATTTTCGCTCTGCACAGCATTGGTGTGACTGCTCCTGGTGCCCACAGTTCAAAAGGACCTTGTTAAATTAGGGGAGGGGTTCCAGGCAGGAGCCACGAGAATAATTAAACATGGCTTGTAGTGATAGGGCTCCTTAAGCCAACCTAAGTAGGTTCCCAAAGAGAAGATTACGGGGTGGTTAGATTCCAACGAAGTATTTACACAAGAGACAAATATTTGATCATGGGCCCTCCAATCTCCCAGAGAAAGGTCCAGTAGGATGCACAACGACTGGAAGTCAAAGCTAGAGAGGCTGGAAATGGTTCCGATTTTTGTAAAGAGTGTAACAAGCCACCAGAATCATTGACCCAGGGGTCACAGTAATTCTCCATTAGGGCCAATTTTAAAACCAGAAGATCTGCTCTCAGAACGGCCCCTCCTAGCCGGAACTATTACCACACTGCCCTCACCAGCCTCGCCCTCCCTGCCACCACTGCCCACAGGACCCGTTTGGAGGCAGACCCCCTCAATCCAACATGGCTGCCACGGGGCTTCCATTTTGTTTTCCTTCCACATGCCAAGCAGCCCATCAGCAGCCTCTGAGGGCTCCTGCAAGCGAGCTTTGGGGAGTGGCAACCGACCTACCCCACGACTGCATACTATCAACGGCCGCTTCTGCTGCCGAGCCGGAGCACTGGCACCCTGGGCTGGACAGAGACACACCTCAGCTCTAAAGCCCTGGGGAGAGCAGACAGGCCCAGAGAGGTGTTCAGTGGGAGGCCAGGCAGACAGGGATGCAGGTACTGGGGGCCATCTTGTTCGGGGACAGCCAGCTGACATGGAAGTTAGCACACACACCGACAAACCCAATTTCAGGGGGGACTCTACTGGCTCCGGCCGGGGGAGGAAGTTTGTTCCACGGCTCCGGCAAGTGCTGCCTCGAACATCCTTTTGTTGCCACCTGACCCCCACGTTGTGGGTCCCCCAGCAGAGACCGTCACGGGGCTTCAAAACGCAGAGAGACCGGGAGTGCCGAAGCAGGGGTTGTCAGTGCAGAAAGTCACCCCGGAGGCCCCAGCTGTGTAAAACGAGGGGGGAATTTGTCCCGTGGTGGAGAGGAGAGGACAGCCCTGGCTGCTGCTCTGGCGATAAGAAACTGGACCCCTTTATGGCCTCTTTTCCCCTCACGTGACCAGAGGGGAAGGAAGCTGGTGCACCCTGGTGCGGCACTCCAACAAGCAGCCAGTGGGCTGGGTTCCCCTGCAGGCTGCCTTGCTAAGCGACAGGCCGGGTGAAAGGGACTGGCTAGGGACGTGCACCCCCCTTCCCAACAGCGCTGCCCCAGCCCCTCCCGTTCAGGAAGATGATGGGGGAAGGGAGCTGCAACCGTACGTCCTGGATTTTCTTCCTCTTCCCCTCCCAGGGGTGAGGAGGAAGTGCTCAGCTTTTGCTTTCCTCTCACTCTGCTGCCCAGGGGAGCGTCGAGCAGGCTGTGAGCTTTCCCCATCACTCCCTGAGAGGCCGAGGAAGAGCAGCAGTACTAGAGTAAACTTACCTTGCAGGTCGTGTTTACAGAGGTGCAAAAGTTTCAGAGGGGGAGCTGAGTTCGTCTGCAACAGGAAAAGCTTAAACAACAAACAGTCTGGCAGCACCTTAAAGACGAACAAAACGTGCAGATGGGATCGTGCGCTTTCCTGGCGCAACCCAGACCTCTACCTGTTTTGTTTGTCTTTAAGGTGCTACTAGACTATGCGTCGTTTACGGGGTTTTTGTATAGCTGTAGTTATAACAAAGGGACACTACTTCTAGTTAAAAAGGTCACTCTGCACTAAACACAGTGGTCCTCTCTTCGAGGTACCTCGATGGCCACCCTATGTACAGCCCATCCGAACCTTTCACTTGCCGCCCCCCCCCAGGGAGATACCGGACGTGACTGCTTCTAACAGGTGCCTTGGTCAATGCCCTCCAGCAGGAAGGCCTCCGAGGGGTGAGGCAGGATGCAAACTTTCTTGCTTAGCAGGAAGGTGTTTGCCCGTCACCGCCACGCCCCCACAGCCTTTCAGCATGGGCATGCTGGCCGGGGTACGGTAAAGTCCAAGTTCCACTTCCACTCCGGCTGGGAATCTGCCCTCCAGAGCCTCCCCACAACTCCCCAAGAATCACCCAGCAGCTCCGAGCCTGGCCCCTCGCAGACACCGGGGGAGGGTGCCCCCAGAATCCTAGTGATGCACAGGGGAGGGGGAAGGTCTAAACAAGGATTCATTATTCAGGAGGGGCTTTGTAGCCAGGCTGCTCTAGATCTCTCCTTAGCAGCTATGTCCTCCCCTCCTTCTGCAGGGCAGAGCGGCTCCTAGTGGGGATGGATCTGCAGCCAGCTCTCCAGCACCACAGAGGTTGCCAGCAATTAAGTCTCTGGTGGGTTCCAGAACGTTAGCCGTAAACCACTAACGAAAATCCCAGTGACAGGCACAGCCAGCCTGTCCCTGCAACAACTGTCCACCAGGCCTGTTCCTACGGCTACGCAAACGGTACAGCTGCGTAGGGCACCAGCATTTCAGGGAACAGCCGTGCCCACCACGGCTTCATTTGCAAGAGAAGGGAACCACCAAACCCTGTATCCACTTAATCCCTGCAGAGCCGGACAGCTCCAATGCAGACCAAACCCAGCGGATTTCCCAAGCTTCAGATCCATAATACTTTTAATGAGAGCTTTATTATTAATTAATTAATGGAGATTGCCTATCTCCTAGAACTGGAAGGGACCTTGAAAGGTCATCGAGTCCAGTCCCCCACCTTCACAGGAGGACCAAGTACCATCCCTGACAAATTTTTGCCCCAAATCCTTAAATGGCCTCCACAGGGATTGAACTCACAACCCTGGGTTTAGCAGGCCAATGCTCAAACCACTGAGCTATTCCTGCTCATTTTGCAGAACACTGATTAACAAGCCCCTTTGCCTCAGCAGCGTCCAGGTCAGAAGACACAACTAGAAGGCCAACAGGTAACCTGCAGAGGGGCCCAGATTTGGTTTCACACTGGGGTTTGACACCAAAGTGACATCAGCCGAGTTAGTTCAGGTTTACACGGTGGCAAGAGATACTCAGGAGCAAGGAATGCCTCCCACAGATACTCTCAATGCTGGGGTGAGCAATAATTTATACCTGGGAGCCTCTCCCAGATTTTGGAAAGTGGTCGAGGGCCGCACTCTTTCATGATATTAATGGAGGTGATGCAGGGTCTGGGATGGAGGCTGGGTGCAGAAGGGAGCTTGGGGTAAGGGACTGGGGTGCAGGAGGGCGACTGGAGTCTGGGAGTTTGGGTGGAGGAGCTAGTTGAGACCTAGGGCAGGGGACTGGAGTGCAGGGGTTTGAGATGTGACCTAGGGTAGAAGGGGATTGTGATCTGGGGCAGGAGATTGGGGTGCCATATCTGGGAGGGGGTATATGGGTGTAAGAGTGGGGAGAGAGTGTAGGTATGTTGAGGGGGGCAGGGCAGACGGTTGGGGCACGAAAGGACTGGGGTGCTAGAAGCAGGCTGCGGCCAGGAGACTTACCAGCCAGCAGCCAAACTAGCCAGCCTGCCTGCCGAGCTCAAAATGTTTCCCAGCCAGCCTGCCTGCTTGCCTGGCCGTGTACTTCACTGAATAACTGAGCAGAGAAGAGGGGGCATGGTTCTTCTTGGCTGCCTGTTATTCCAACAAGCAGCTCCGATTGGTTGGTTTCCGGCCAGAATCCGACCAATGGGATTGTGCTGGGGCAGGGTGCCTCCTGAAACTTCCCCCCTCCCTTCCAGTTTTAAAACAGAAACGGAGCCCTGCAGCTATGTTTCTGCACAGGCATACGGGGCTAGCTGGGGAGCCTTCCTGGGGTTCCCCGCTGCCCAGATTCCATGGCTTGGCGGGCCGTACTTTCCCCAGGCCTGCTCTATGCTCTTGGTGAACAGAGTACCCTGAGCAGTCACTGGGAATACCAGCTCTTCAACATCACGCCTGTGTAGAGTCACTCCCTGTGTGTTTAGCTGCACCACCGAACGTCGATTCTAGCTCTTAGCCAGCACTTTGTCTCTTCCAAACGCCGTGCCAATACCAGCACGGCCCTGCGCATGCAAGGCTGTAACCAAGCCCCTGGCATCAAAGGGGTTAAGCCCCCAAAACGAGTTTCCTGGCTCACAGCTGTCCTTTATCTGTTGTGATTAAAAACATTCCTGCAGATTTGCTAGATCTAAATTAGAGATGAAATGTATTAAATCATTACACATTTCGACACTTTACAAAGATTAGAAAGTTTTTAAAGGAGCTTTTCTTAACCTCTGAGCGGTTTCAGGGCTATGGGGTCTTGCTGGCAAACTCACGTGACGCTGCTGTGCAGCACGGCCTGCTGATCCCTCCTGTAATAGGCTTACTATCCCTGCAGCACAAAGTCTACCTCTGGATTTTTAATTACTTGGGATTGTAGACAGCTGCTGTGATGTGTTAACCCACTCCATGGGCCTGGAATGCCTGGTCCTTTTCAAGCTGACCCACAGAAATCAGTTCAAGGCTTGTGTGTTCGCCTTAGGGTGGAGGGTGGGATGCTCAGGGTAGGGTGGTTTGTCTTTCCTGGTGGGCACAGATGTTTCAGAATGAGACATTGGGGCTAATAATCTGGGGAAAACATGTTGGAGCTTTTTCTAAAAGCTCCTAGTGAATCTCCAGTATGCACCTTATGAAACGGTGAAGGGATTTTCACAGCAACTCAGTTCCCAGCTGTGACAGTCAGCAGAGCGGTGCTCCACCCTCAGGAGATGAGCCGCACAGAGCCGCACACTGCAGGGCACTGTCCCCTGCCTCCCATCTGTCTCTTGGGTATCTTCTCCCCAACTCCTAAGCATCTTGCACTGGGTGATGTGTGTGACACTGGAGGACCCACTGGGAGGAGTAAGCTGCATTCTGCTAGGAGATAACGGGGGACCTTAGTGCCCTGCTTCCTGACCGATTCTGCCTTCACGCACACTAGGGAGAATCGGGAATGAGGCCAGAGAATTCAGTGGAATGCCACTGACGTGAGTGAAAGCCCAACGTTCCTGGCCCTGTCACCACTACCCTACCAAGCAAGCTAGCTTGAAGAGTTGGGTAAGGTGTCATCCCAGCCCTCGCAATTAATGGAAAGCAGGCAGAGCAGAGCTGTGAGGCTACCAAGATGCAGCCCGGGGGCTGGGCCCGGCCCGCCTAACGCTTTGGTCCGGCTCAGACTCTCTGATCTCTCTATCCGGCCAGGCCACCGAATTTCCAGACGCTTCCAGCTGCGGCGCTACCCTGGCAAGGACCAGAGCTGTGAACCCTTTAAATAGTCGCAGCCACTCCGGAGGGCTGCCAGGCAGCGTGGAAGCAACGAGGCCGGGAGCCCTTTGGTGTGTTTGATTCAGAGCCCCTGACCCCAGATAACTTGGGGGAGGGGAGGCTAGTCCCCAGTCCCAGCCCAGGCCCCACCCCTTCAGCCACCAGCCTACTCTTTCCAGGGTGGAGATGGGCTGTGACCATGTATCAAAATGCATTAAGTGCCCCCCCCGGGGAAAATTATTGCCCACCCCTGCATCGAGTGGTTCCCAACCTCTCTCATACCCAGGACTGGCAAACCCATTCACATACAATGTTACCAGTCCACCAAAAGTATTCACATCCAATATACAAATACCATGTCCACCAAAAGCCCTGGCCCCCAGAGCCCCCCCACTGCCAGTCTTAACCCCGAGAGCCCCCCACCCCTCCACTGCCCCCCAGCACCAGCCACTGACCCCAAAGTCCCCTGAAAGCAACCCTCCCCCGCCAGCCCTCCTTCCCCCCCCCCCAATCAGACCACCCAGGGCCAGCCTCCTGTTTCAAGAGCCCGACTGCACCCAGCCCCCAGAGTCCCTCCAGTGCCACCCTCTACACCGCAATATTAATCCCATCCCCATAACTCCCCAGTGCCTGCCCTGCTCCCCTGGCACCCCCCCCCCCCCTCCACTACTAGCTCCGCCCCCAGTGCCTGCCCTGCTCCCCTGGCACCCCCCCCTCCACTACTAGCCCCACCTCCAGTGCCTGCCCTGCTCCCCTCACCTAAGCCCTGCGCTGCTGGCTGAGCAAAGCACTCTTCCATGTCCAGGAAAAGACCCTCCCAACAGCCATGGCAGGAGGGGAGGTGCTGGGCAGCGTATCCCAGCTCCGGCCCCCAGAGTCGCTGCAGCCCAGCAGCCGGGAACCGCTGCATTAGAGGGCCCTACTTCATGGGGAGTCTCCTCCCATGCTCGGTTCTCATGCCTGCATGAGGATGCTGGCCACACAGACAACTGATCTCAAAAGGGCGGGGGGTCTGCGATGCCCCTTAAAGCCCCCCCCATCAGACCACCCAGCCAGCAAGCAGGAAGACATACAAGGCTAAGAGACCCCAAGGAAGTGTAGACAGTCCTGTGCCGCTACGATGAACAGGTTCCCTGTGGGCCAAGCCAAAGGCTGACGACTCACCTGGCTGTGCTTGTGTTTTGGGAACAGACTGGCTTTATCCCAGCCCAAACACAACACCCCGGCCTTATGGCACACTGCTGTCCAGACTGGCTGAGTTAGCCAAAGAACTGCTGAATGCCACCCCCATTCCGGCCCCGGCCCAGTGCAGGGAGAAGGGTCCCAGAATCCAAATCTTTCTGGTGCAGTTTGAATAGCCCCTTAGAACTGACCCCTTGGGCAGAACGTGGGTGGCTGTTCAGGAGCGATTCCAGAGCCGCTCAGCTGATTAGCAGAGGGCCCGCCGCTAGGCTTGTGTGTCTCCTGGCGGTGCACAGGCGCCCCTGCCTCCGTGCACAGAAACATTCATTCTGCACATGGATGAAAAAGATTAACGGGAACATTGGTGAGGGAGCGTGAGGCGACACGGGGTCACGTGCCTTGCAGAGTTGCTGCTTGGTTTGTAGTGGGCATGCTCAGAACTGCTGCGGAGACCAGGTATAGCCCTTCTCTGCCCAGGAGCCTGACAGCGCTGGCACGGAGCAGCCAGGGTGTCTAGTGGCAGCGTCCACGCCCCTTCGACCGGGGCTCCAAATCCAAGCCCCGAACGAACGTGGGAAGGCTCAGAGGCTGCTCTGCTCGGCACTGCCGGGGCCGACAAGGGTCAGTTTATGTAATAACTTTCCCTGAATTCTTTCACAAAGCAGTAAAGAGGAAACTTTAATGCTCCTGGGAACAACCAAATAACTGCTGCAGAAATCTCATTAGAATTGGTAAGCTGCTTAGCAGGATGTGCTATTTCAGTGGAGCCTGGAGCAGGCGGGGGGGGGGGGGGATGTGCAGGGGTGTGTTTGTTTTCGTGTGCGGAGCGGTTTTGGCGTGTGCCAGTGTTCACACAGCACCGGGGCACACGCGTGCGGTGGCGTTACTCTGTGCGGCACCCGCCTTGCCGTTTGCTTGCGGGCGCAGTGCTGGCGGCAGCTCACGAGGTTTCGTGTTGGGGGCTGTGGCACGCAAGGGTTGTCCTTTGGGCAGGTCTGTCCGCGCACGGCTACAGAGGGCAACGTGAGCACTCTTACCTTCTGTGGAGCGTTGATGACTCCAGTGTTATAGCCAAACTGCAGGGAGCCCAGCACTGCTCCTCCCACCGCCAGCATCAGGCGAGCGGTCATCTGCTTGAGAGAAACAACACGCAATCAGGGTGGGAAATGCATCTCTGCAGAGCAGGGCCCCCGGACACCCACCAGGCCCCTGACCAAAGCCATTTTAGGACCCAGTACTCCAGGTCTCAGCTGAACATACACGGGATTTGTACACTCCTCCCATCCATGGCGAGATTTCGGGTTCATGCTCTCCAGGCCCCCAGTGAGAGGCTGAGCAAAGCTGGGGCGAAATGCAGACTGGCAAACCCATTCACAAACTTTTGGTTGGCCTGGTAACATTTTAGTTGTATATTTGCATGTTCATTATGCAAATAAAATGTCATCCGTCTGCCAAAATACGTACCCAGCCCTGGCCCCCAGAGCGGCCGCAAACAGCTGGATTCAGCTGCGGCAGCTGGCATGTGGGCATGGCCTGGCAGCGTGCCACATCCCGGCACCGGACCATGGCCCAGGGGTTGGCAACCCCTTCCAAAAGATCCTTCGTTCGTGTTCCATTGACCGGCTCCGGCAATGCAATGTTCCATTAAACCCAGCCATTGTCTGCAGCAGAGCACCTGACCAGATCTTTCCCAGGGAAACAGTGACACGTTCAGGTGGCATTTTAGTTGCCTGGGAAACGCGGGGCCTGAATCGTCTCAGCTCCCCACTGAAGTCACGTGGACGGTGCTTGTCACCGGCCGTTGGCTGCCTCTGGGAGGGTCTGAGGCACGAACCCCTGGCTGCCCCTGGGGGAGGAGTTGCCAGCTAGACGGGGTCCAACTGGGCAGGAGAAACGAGAGGGGATGCCCAGCCCCCTCCCAAGCGTTTGGGGCAGACTCCTGATTGGCCCCAAAGTTCAGTGGGAGGAGGTGAGACGCCTGGAGGCCTCCTAACCAATTCAGACCCCTCCCCCGCCTCACTGAAAAGCAGAGGCCTGACCTCAAAAGTCCCGCAGACCAGATGGGAGCTCCGCCCACCACGCTGTGGCCACGGCCCCTTCTGGAGGCAGCATGTTGGGAGCTCAGATCGCTCAGGGCGTTCACCTCTCGTGGAGCTACCGTTTCAGGCTGCCTGCAGACTCAGGCAGGCAGGATGTGTTCATTACAGCTGCACCAAAAAAGCCCTGATGGACCAGAACCCCCCCATGCGAGGCACTGTATGACAGACAGCTCCCGGCCCAAAGCCATTGGTCCAAGGAAACTTGGGTGTCACTTCCAAGCTTTCTTTTCAATCCAGAGATTGAAAACAGGGGGGGTGTCTTCAACAAGTGCTGGAATTTGGTGACTCCAGGCACTGGGCCATGTGTACGGGTCTGCCCAGTAAACTGGGCACGCAGCAATAATGTGCTGACTGCCATGGAGTTAGTCTGGCTTGAAGCCTGTGTATGCGAGATAAGAATCAGGGCTGGCATTCACTAGTTCAATCTCGGGATAGCTGAGCAACAGACGCCTACTGGACAAACAGCACATCCCTTCCTGAGAACAGCAGCCACCCCCTGGAGTCAGGGGCCTTCCTCCTCCCAGCCCTGATACGCATCAGAAGGCCCCCTCCCCGGGGGCAGGAGGAGGGGGATGCCAGGGCATGGGGCTGATGTTTGACAGGAAAGGAAATGCAGGACTGCAGAACCGCACCTGAAGCCTGATTCAGCTGAGACTAAAAAAAGTCTGTCAGTCTAGTCCACAGTTACTCAGCAAAAATCCCAACATTTATGCAACCGCGCAATGCAATGCCTCCAGCTACTTGGCAAGTCCCTCCCACATCCTGTCTCCTTGCCTCAAGTTAATTAACAATTGAAGGTTTGTTGGGAAGAAGGTGGGGTTGGAGGGGGGGCGTCAGTGGAGGCTGGTAATTGGACACCTCCATGAATGGCTCATTTATCCAGGCAGGAAATTCTCCAGGAGCTCAGGCCGGTGGCTGTACCCAGAAAACTGGGATCCCCTTCCCACAGGCTGATCAGCTTTGGACTGGCCATGTGAAATTAAAGCCCCTTCTTGGATTGCATCACGCCGGCCCTCTGAAGCAATCCTGGTTTTGGAAGAAGGCAGAGTTAGCCGCTGCAGCAGCGTAGCTTTGCCAAATCTCAATAGGCCCCTATGAGAGACGCCAAACTTTTAATCTGGCCATACACAGCTGGGGGGGGGGGGGGGGGAGTGGCGGGGGAGACACTCCAGTTCTACCTCAACCCCTTTGTTGTACTTAGCCTGGGTCCCGCCAAGAACTGCAGTAACCTCTCTGCTCAGCAAGGACATGCTCTTCTGCAGGGATCAGACCCCAGAGGAGCCCCAGGCACTAAGGATGTAACGGTGCAGTCGATTAACCGATAAGCAAGAGCGGCTAGGTTAATGCTCTAGACTACATGCATTTCCCTCCCCCGCACCCTTGCTAGTACATTTTTTAGCAGGCAGGCCAGCCCGGCTCAGTTCTGGCTCATGCTGGGTCCAGGAGCTCAGACCCACCTTAGACAGGTGCCGCTGCTGGCCCCGCCCCCGGACTATAGACTAGCCGAGTAACCAATAAGAATTCACAAGGTTACTGGACTATTCAATGAACCGGTATTTAACATCCTTATTGTGCATTCCTCCTCTGGCCTCTACCACAGCAGCTGGGCTCCCCAGAAGCCAGCACATATCCGCTGCCAGCTCCTCACATCTCCCCCGTGGTCCTGGAATGACCCCTCTGGGCTCTTACCCACATCAAAAGCCTCCTTGAACCTAACTTCAACACAACCCCCCTCTCCCCTCCGCCACTTAGCTCAGGTCCCTCACCCCAACCCCTCTGCAGTCTGGCCTCAAACACTCTTGGCTTAGCCTTAGCCTTGTCTCTCCATCTCATCACAGCTCAACTTTCCCGCTTGGCCAGGCCCTCTTCCCTGCCATTTGCTTCCAGATGGGCTGAACCCTCTAATTACCCAGCTTTAATAACCACTGGCTGGATTTCATTGGCTCTCCAGGCTCATCCTTGCTCCCCAATGAAGTTACAATGTCCTGTTACCCAGCAACAGGCAGCATATGCCTCAAAGGAATCGTGAGACTTGCATTCCCAGGAAGGATGGAGCATGAGACGAGAGGCGGCTTCCCTAGAGCCTTCCCCAGCGCAGGCAAAATGCAAGTTGCCCCGGCCTCCCTTGTCTAGGGAGAGGGGCAGGCATGTGGCTTTCAGAGTAGGGATTTGTGCTGCTATTACACAAGCCCAATACAACCGCAGTGCTTCTGCTGGACAAAAATCCAAACGATGGCACCACTCCCTTGGCCCCGTTTGCAGCCCAACCCCTGCAGCACCGTGTAGGCACGTGGGAACCTGGGTGCCCAACGGACGGCAAGCCGCTCTGCTCTAGCTCAGCCACAAGCCATCGCCAATTGCTGCATGAAGCCTCTGGCCTGTATTGTGCCGGGCGTCCAACTAGATGATCGAGTCTGGCTGCTAGATCACACAGCCTGCCACGAGGGAAACGGACGAGACCAGGTGAAGCTCAAAAGGTAAACAAAAGGGGGGTGAATGGTGAAAAGTACCTTCCAGGCCAGACACCTGCCGCTTTGCGCTGCTCAAGTGACAGAGCAGCAGAGCGACAGGAGCACACCAGCCCTGCATCTGTGCAAGGGGTTCTCAGCTGTGACGCAACAGATGTGGAGGGAGGCAGGGGGGTTTGTTCGGTGTTACGGTTTAGGCCCTCCACAATCAGGGCTGGTTCCCCCAGATTTCTAGGGGGCTAAGGAAGGAAATATTGCATCCGAGCTGGGCTCTGCGCAAGTCACTCTGCCCCCACCTTAGCACAAGGGGCACGTCAGAGAATAATGCCATGGGGGAGGCAAAGGTCTTTGCTACAACTCGACTCTGCAGCTGATATAAAGTCCATATACGCCTGGTGCTCATTGGAGCAGCCACATAAGCTGCTGTAACTTACCAGAGCCAGCCCAACCTGGCTCGCAAAAATAAAGGTATCAAGGTAAGTTCTGAGGCCCATTAAATCATGCGCCACTGGAGAGGTCGTGTACACAGGGTTGCGAAAGTATTGCTAATGATTACCGTGAATTAGCGAATATAACCCACAGATTGTCAATGTTACCACCAACCACACCCTTGCCCTTCCTCCCCACCCCCGCAGAGTATACATGTCCGCATCTTACGCGAGTTGATTGTTACTCGTAGTAAAAGACGACAAGACCAACATATTAAATCAAAGATGCTGATTTTATTAAGAGCAGCAGTGGTGTTGTGTGGGTTTAACACACAATAAAAGTTAACACATTACTTACCGTGAAGCTACTAACAGTATAACAAGACCTGTATTATTGGGGGATGTCAATCTTTATAGCTGGGAAGTGGCAACTACATCGAAGACCATCTTTTATGAAGGCGGCAGAAGTCTCTGCGGGCTGTGTACGTCTGCAGGTAATCTAATTTTTTAATACACGATAGAAAAGCTGCGGGTAATCCATGAGGACGTGTTATACATGGACGCGTGTTATATTTGCTAATGTACGGTACTGTATCGCCCCCGGCATAGATGCCAGACCCTAGAAGGAACAGGCCCCTAAAGCCATCGTAAGGGCCAGAGATACTAGGCATTATGAGGAGCTACAGGCAGTTCTCAAGCCCAATTGATCAGAACTCCCCAGGAGCCATGGCCTGCAACCCTAACCCTTTTCCCCATATGCACCATGGGGCAAGGGCACAGACGTTAAGGGTGGGGATGAAGATGACACTGAGCCTCGATATGAAGGCAACCTTTGGGGGCTCTGGACAAACATCTTGCTGCTCGCAACCCTACGCCAGAGCCTGATGAGGAAGGAGAAGCACACGAGTACACACGCACCCCGTTCGTGATGCACGGGGCTGGGATTCAGGCAGAAGCAGGTTTTTGCCGACAGGTCTGTCATGATTCCTGTAACTGCTCCCTGGGCTCCTACTTATAGACTCCGAGCTGGAAGAGACCTCAGAAGGTCATCAAGTCCAGCCCCCAACTCAATCAACCCTGGTACTTCACTGGTTTCTCTTCCATGGTGCGGAGCTTGTGTAGGAAGGGGCCATATCCTGGTTGCACAGGTTGAGCGTGCAAAGAAATCCCCTTCCCACCGTGCATTCACAAGTGCCAGGCAGGGCACCCCCTCCCACCCCTGCTCCGGTGTACGTGGGCGCTAGTGCTGCTCCCTGAAGTAGCGTGTCTCTTTAAAGGCACGGTACCAACGTAACCTGAGAATTAATCCCAGCCAGCAGAGGCTGAGCACCCACGCCGCTCCCCGCTGCCTCTGCTAACAAGAGGGCATTGAGCCGACGGCTGCACGTGACGGCATTTACTTTCCACTGCGTGGCAAGCGCCTCTTTAAAGCGGGCATAAAGTGGGGCCCACTGGGGTTAGCACAGTTGCCCCTTCGAGTCCCTATAAGCACCTGGCCCCATTTAACTGGGCAATGCACCAAACACCATGTGGGGGAGCACCTGGTGAACCATGTGGCAGGATGGCCCGGGGCTGCCACTTGTCCGGGCTGATTCTGCTGCTGCCTTGCGCCTTGCCAGTTAAGGGATGTGATGTTCCAGCTGGGGGGAGCGATGTCACAATGATCGTGTAACTACTGGCCTGGTGCATCATGGCTGGAGCACGGCTGCGACCCTGCTCCCTCTGTGGCACAGGGCTGAAATAACAGGGGTTCCTTTTGATGCCAGGACCAGCAGGGAGAACAGACAGGAGTGGGGTAGGGAGGCAGAGGTTCCATGGGGAGAGGAGGACAGAGATCCCCTTGAGAGCCAAGCACGACGGAGCCCCAGGCTCTTCAGCTGGGTTGGCAGCAGGACTCTGCTTGGGGCTGGCCAGAGACCAGGCTGGCAGGGGGCTCAGGTGAGTTTATCAGAGTTTCAGCATCATTCCACTTCCTGAACCTCGGGGACAGTCCCAAGCAACAAGAGCAGAAGTTGCCTTGAGTAGCAAATGGGCTTTTAGGGCCATTTCTGTTGAACTCAGTGGAAAGACTATCTAGCCCAGGTGTCACCAACCAGTCGACGGGGATCTACTGGTGGACCTTGGAGCCTCTGACAGGGGATCCTGACTGGTTTGGCCAAGAGGCTGTCAGGTCAACTTGAGTTGACCTCCACGTACCGACTGTCATGCTGCTCCTGCCCTCTTGCCTTGGATCTGCCCCCCAGAAGCAGGAGGCTCCCGTGTGGGAAGGGGTGGAGTGCTGGGAGGGAGGGGGTGGTTGCTGATATCAGGGTGTCCCTTCTCCCCTGCTCCTGTACCCTGTCTCCACAGAGAGAAGGAAGGAGGGAGCTTGGCACTGCAAGTCTGTCACTCACACTGTGTCAGACTGTCCTTCCCTCTCATCTGACCCAACCCGTACATGAGGGGTTATTTTTACCGCTCGCAAAGTGGGTTACTTCTGGGTTTTGACGGGGCTGTGCATGTCATAACTCTCATTTCTCTTACGCTTACATTTACTTCGAGTAGTGAGTCCTAAAATGCCAAACCTGTCATGGCTGGAGTACTTATCCCCATGGGAATTGCTCCGGGCATGTCCCTGCAGCCCCTGAGAAAGTCAGAGCAGGGGGTCTCCACATGCTGTCCCTGCCTGCAGACAAGACTCCTGCAGCTCCCGTTGATCAGTAACAGGGAACTGTGGCCAGTGGAAGCTGTGGGCTCAGTGCCTGTAGATGAGGGGCAGCCCATCGTGTACATACCAGCTGCTTTCTGGAGAGGTGCAAGACCTGGGCCTGCCTTAACCCCATGGCTCCTCCACCCAGAAGCAGTCTCAGTTAAACAGTGCCCAGCCAGACCCTGCTTCTGGAATCCCTGTCCTAGCCCTGCACCTCCTCCTGCCCCCAGCCTCCTGCCCCAGACATGAGTCCCCTGCACCCAAACTCCTTCCCAGAGCTTGCACCTTGAAACCCCTCCTGGACTCCAATCCCCCGCCCTGGGCTTAGCTCAGAGCCCCTACCATAAGCTCAACTCCTTGGCCCAAGACAGGGCTGGATTAAGACCTTTAGAGGCCCTAAACACTGACAAGATTATGGTGCCCCCCAAATGTAACTAAAATAAAAACTATATTATACCATAAAATCTCATTGTGTGTTCCCCTGCTTTGCTGGTGCCCTAAGCACGTGCTTCGTCTGCCTATTGGGTAATCCAGCCCTGGCCCAAGAGTAGAGCCTGCACCCAACCCCCTACCCCAGCCTGGTGAAAGTGAGTGAGGATGGGAGAGGAAGGGGGATGAAGTGAGCAAGGTGAGGCCTCAGAAGAGGTGGAGCAGGACAGGGTCTCAAAGAAGGAGCATGAAGGACGTGGGGCCAAGGGTATTTGGGTTTGAGGTCGATCTTACATTGCACGTAGATTGAAAACATGATCTTGTGCTTAAAAAGGTTGGAGACCCCGATCTAGCCCAAAGCATAAATGATCTCAACTTGTAGCATTTGTTTTGGAACGTCGGGTAACTTGCAGGCAGCGGTGTGGCTCTATTCGAGACTGCCAGCATAACCACTAACTAGGCACTAATGTTGGCTTGGGATGGAGATCGGAGAGGCCCGAATATGGTCAAAGAGCCCTCCTGCAAACAGAGAAAGCGGAGTAACAAGGACAGATAGCTCAGCTGTAGCTCTTCAAACACACACAAGTGTTTACTCAAGGTAACTGAGCTCTGTGCAGCGAAAACGAGCCCTATTTCGGTCTTTTCTATTTGTGCTTAATTAAGTCTTAAATATCATTTGTAGGTGGTTCCTGGAACAACTGCGAGAGCAAATGAGAAAGCGTGGCCCACGCGGACTCGGATTTTTCTGGCTCCGTTACAGTGACTGGGGTGTATTGAATTCTGACGACAGATGAAAGCAGTTTGTATTCTATGTATTTCAACAACACAGAGATTCTTTCATGATAAAGTCTGGGGAATGGGGCCGGGGGTGGGGGGAGAAATGGCTCTGGGCCAGCTTCATTTAGGGATGCGTCTCACAGGTGATTCTCACCTAGAAATCAGATTCAGACGGCATGCAGTGCGTTTGAACTGACAACTTGGGCCTGATGTAACCTTTAGACTTCTAACCCTCTTCCCTCCTCTCTTAGCAGGTGAGCAGAGGGCAATCTCGACTCCTTCCACCCTGGGCAAACAACCACGTGTTACAGCTAAAGCAGTTTCAATGCTGTGGTGGCTGTTCAGCTGTTGCATCTCTCAGCCTGACGGCCTAGAGTCAAGGGGAGTTTTGAGATCAACTAAAATGAAGTAGGACCAAAACCTACAGTGAATGCGGCCTAACTGGGCTAATCACAAGAAATCAGCTATTCATGCTGGAGTCCTTTTTGGCCATAACTTGGGTTTTAATGCAAGTCTTAGACACTCGTTTGCCCTGGTGCATGAAGCCAAGGACTCAAATCCTGAAAGCTACTCTCTGCGGATGGACTGTTGTGGTCCTCCTCAGCCTTAGCGGTATGGCAGGATGAGGGCCTGTGTCTTTATAGCTGTGACAGGTTTGGAAGAAGCAGAAAAGACAGGCTGCTCTGTATGCCTGAGACCAGTCTGAAGGTGGCAGGCCAGAGAGAAGCAACCCCTCACCTTAGAGGTTCATGCCTGCTCCCCATTAAACCAATGGGAAAGACTTCCATCCAACAGGAACTAGATGGAGCTGGACCAGACGCATGATGCAGAGCTTGGCACTTGTCACCAGCAGATCTCAAAGCCCCTTGACACCCAGTGCACCTGCAGCAGTGCCAGGCTCCCTTGCCCCAGGTCAAAGGAAGCACATGGCAGAACGATTAGGGGTTTGGAATGGGTCCCACATGGAGAGAGATTAAAAAGATTTGGACTTTTCTTCCAATTGAAAAATACAGAGAAGGACAACAAAAATGTTTAGGAGTGTGGAGCCGTTTCCTCGGGAGGAGAGATGAAAAATTATTCAGCTTGGACAAGATACAGTTAAGGGGGATACGAGAGAGGTCTATAAAACCATGACTAGTGTGGAAAAAGTGAATAAGGAAAAGTTATTTACTTGTTCCCACAATATAAGAACTAGGGGTCACCAAATGAAATTAAATAAGCAGCAGGATTAAAACAAATAAAAGCAAGTTTTTTCTTCACTCAGCACACAGTTAACCTGTGGAACTCCTTGCCAGAGGAAGCGGTGAAGACTAGGACTTTAACAGGGTTAAAGGGAGAAAGAGAGAGCTAGATAGTCATGGAGGGTAGGTCTATGAATGGCTATTAGCCAGGATGGGTAGGAATGGTGTTCCTAGCCACTGTTTGTCTGGAAATTGGTGACGGGGAGGGATCACATGTAGATTCCCTGTTCTGCTCCCTCTCTGGGGCATCTGGTATTGGCCACTGTCAGCCGACAGGATACTGAGCTAGATGGACCTTTGGTCTGACCCAGTATGGCCGTTCTTATGTTCACCCTCCCCACCCCCATTAAAGAAAAGTCCAAACAGCAGACTCCTCTCTCCGGAGCTCCTACCAAACAGACTCCCTTCTGCTCAGTGCTGGAACAGAGCAGTCCACACTGGCCTGAAAATGTAAGAATATTTCTATTAGTCATCATTCTTTGCACACCTGGGATGACCAGGCAGTAAAAAATGGGTCTGTACTCGGAAGCATTACGTCAATAAGATTGCACCACACTATTTACATAAAGCTGTTTGTACAGTGAATTTAAGGGAGTTGACTGTGGCACAGGCCCTTGAGAGGTTCAGCTGTCTGGTACACAGTCAGGCACTGTACCGGTTCTCTCAAGAGCCTTTCATTTAACAGGAATTTGATCCACACACACTACTACAAGACCACCTTTCGGTGTCCTTTCTCCAGTTACATATGGAGTCGCTTTAATCCAAATTTTCTTCAGCCAGATGAGCCTTTCCTCTGATATGACTGTTTAAGTCATCAAGTGGGAGAACATCACAGAATTATTTTCGCGCACCTAAAAGGGGCATCGTTTACAGAAAAAGAGCACAGCACTTGGAAAATCAAGTCCCCTTTAGGTATTTCAAAACGAGTATCCAAAAACCCGTAGTCACTGTTTAAAAACTTACATACAGCATCTGTTAACTTCAAGTCTTAAATCTCAGCATTGTAAAAATAAGTTCACTCTTCACTGTTTGTTGTAGGTTTTTAACTTTTGATTTCTTTCTTCTTGGATAGTGAAAATTATCCACTGCCACTTTTTGTAGAGGCAATTTCCATTCAACTCCATTCTCTGGTTTTCATGCAGAATTTTGCGTCAGTTAAGAATTTTTTTTAAAGTCTTCCAATAGAATGAAAAGAAACAAGAAACTGAACGATTTCTATTAGTTCTTAGAGAAGCCTACTAGAAAGTCTATAGGTTTAACCCATCATATAGAGAATATAAAATAGCCTTGTTATAAGAATTGTAAAAGATGGTTCAAAACTCTTATGTGCTTTATTAAATTCTGCAGGTATCGAGACTAATATTTTCACAACCAAATTATTTCTCCACCTAAACTCATTGTTTTTATCACTATTAAAATCTACAGGAACTTCCTGCGATAGTCTCTCATAAGAATGGCCATACTAGGTTGGACCAAAGGTCCATGTAGCCCAGTATCTGGCCTTCTGAAAGTGGCTAATGCCAGGTGCCTCCAGAGAGAATGAACAGGACAGGTAATGAAGTGATCCATCCCCTGCTTACCCATTTTCAGCTTGTGACAAACAGAGGCTAGGGACACCATTTCTACCCATCCTGGTTAATATCCTCTATGAATTTATCTAGTTCTTTTTTGAACCCCATGGAAGTCCTGGGCTTCATAACATCCTTTGGCAAGGAGTTTCACAGGTTGACTGTGCATTGTGTGAAGCAGTACTTCCTTCTGTTTGTTTTAAACCTGCTACCTATTAATTTCATTTGGTGACTCCTAGTTCTTATGTTATGGGAACAAGTAAATAACTCCCCCCAATTCACTCTCTCCACACCACTCGTGATTTTACTCCAATTTTACAAAAACTAAGTTTTGGATTAAATTTGATTCAGCATTCCTTTGCATCTGAATGTGCAAAATTGGGACAGAAATCACACTCCGTCAACCTGTGGAACTCCTTACCAGAGGATGCGGTGATAGCTAGAACGTTAATGGGGTTCAAAAAAGAGCTAGATAGATTCATGGGTGTTAGGTCCTTCAATGGCTATTAGCCAGGTTGGGTAGGAACGGTGTCCCTAGCTTCTGTTTCTTTGAAGATGGGTGACAAGGGAGGGATCACGTGAGGATTACCTGATGTGATCCCTCCCTCTGCAGCATCAGTTATTGGCCGCTGTTGGCAGACAGGATACTGGGCTAGATGGTCTGATCCAGTCGGGCTGCTCTGTGTGCTTATGGAACGTACATGTCTCTCACCTTCAGTATTCTGGCACTTCCTGGTTCAGGCTAGTCCAGGAAGCAGAGACCCAAAGATACTTTTAAAGGTGTTATTTGTAGCCTTTTGAACTCTCAAAAGGTTCAGATAGGGCTAACAGTCTGTTGAGAATCTGAATGCGTTCGTTTTATCCCAACTGGATCATCAATGATCACAAATTCAGCAATAAATGTATTAGGTACTCATCTGATGAAGTGGGTTTTACCCATGAAAGCTCATTAAACTGGTCAGTCCCTAAGATGCCACAGGACTACTTGCTGTTTTTAAAGTTACAGACTAACAGTTACCCTTTCGAGAAATTCAAAGCCATCCAACAAAATCCCCTATCACTGAGTTAAGATTTAAGATTGTCTAACTGATAGACTGATTCATTCTCGCTCCTGTTTGCCTCACTTGTCTTCCCCCCCCCCCGCCCCGCCCTTTTACCTATTCATTCCTCTCAATACTTCAATTAAAAGGGCTTCGCCTGTATTAATACACAGGAGCTAAGCAACTCTTTTGCCTCGGAAGGGAATTACAGGAGTCTCCATCTCTGAAATGCGGGAGGATAAAACAGGTTAGGTAGCAGATTTCATTACATGACCCACTCAGCAGCAGTGTATCCGGTAACAGGCTTTAAGAGCAGCAGGACTCTCTGAAGGCTACTGGTAGCTGGGGAAGGGGGAAGAGGAAGGCTCGTGCATTTTGCAAGCAAAACCCTGGGGCCTGCCCGGCTGCCCAACATTCCTTACCTAAGAACTGTGATTTGCTGTTATCAGCTTGGTGCTTTGGAAAGACAGAAGAGATTGAACGCCCCCCTCCCCCCCCCAGTCAGGGCTGCATGGTCCGGTTTCACTGTAACAGTTATTGTGACCGGGATGTGAGCCAGAGCCCCCCTTGCCCCCCCCCCCCCCCCGGAGCTTCACGTTTAAAAAAAAGCAAGGTGACTGGAGCGTCCTCCAGAGAAGGAGGCTGGTGATGGAGGTCTGGCTAGGACACAGCCGCCCCGGACCCGGCAGCCAGCTGACCACCTCCCAGTCCCACGTTCTCCCCCCGCGGGGCCCCGGCAGGGCTGCCCCACACCTACCCCCGCTTGGCGCCCCTCGGCTGACTGCGAGGGGCTCGTCCCCGGCCGCCAATGGGAGCAGGCTCCGGCGAGCCCCGCCCAGGCTCGCTCTCCCCTTTGGCCTATATGGCAGGGCTGGCGCGCCACCTCTTCTCCCCCCGGCGCGCAGCTATGGAGCCGGGCAGGAGGCTGCAGCGCCGCGCCCCAGCGCTCAGCATCTGGAGCCGCCGGCGGATCGGAGCGGCTGGGTAGCTCTGGCCGAGTCCGGGGGAGCAGGCTGCGAGCGCGCCGGGCTGAACCGGAGCTTCCCGACCCGAGCCACTCAGCCCCGGCTACGCGTAAAGCTGGCGGGGGCGGCGCGTTTGCACCGGCCGGCGAGCTCGGAGTCCGGCCCGGTGTCGGGTTTCTTTGCGCCAAAGGGTCACGCCTCCTCCGCCCCTCCCGCAGCCTGGCAGGCGCTGCCGGCTGTCACGTCCCAGGGCTCCGGTTCCAAGCCCAGTCGGGGAGCGCTGCGCTCGGGCAGATGCCGCCTATTCACCCCCCCCCCCCCGCGCCCCGCGCTCCCGAAAAGCGCCAGCGCGCCCTCCGAAGCTGGGGGGGAAGGGCACGTGGAGACCCGGCTCCGGCTACACTCCGCACCCGAGAGCCCCCAAACCCAGCGCGCCTCTCCCGTGCGCTCGCCGCCTTGGCACAAGGGAGACGTCCCGCAGAGAGAGAGACGCCTGGCGCCTCCTGAACCTCACGCCCCTCGCCGCTCCCTTTCCCCTAGCACTGTGGCCTCAGATCTGCTTTCGGGACCGGCTCGAACACCGCTCCCACTGAGCGATTGCCAATTGACTCCCAACATGATCGCAGTGCGCTAGTCTAGGCATTTATCTGCACGCGAGAGCAGCCAGTTTAACGATCATCAATTTAAATCAGTTTGGCTCAACTGGTTCAATCCCCTCCGTGGACATTCCTAATTCGATTTAGCCCAATCTTGTATTGATTTAGTTTAAATCAGCGAGAAATCGTTTTAAGGGAAACCCACAAGCCAGGCCTGTACCAAGAGAGAAAATGCATCGTTGTGAGCTTGCCCAGTGCAGCTAGCTAGGCTGTGGACACACCAGGATCCCTTCCCTGTCAGCTACCAGCCTGGTAGCTCCTCAAAAGATCTCTCAATGCTGCCCAGCTGATAAACCCAGCTGTGGGGCTCTGCTAGTTTCTCCTGGTGGTGCACATTTGCACATGCCTCGGGGCACATAACATTCCATACCAGGATGGGAAAAGTTAGAGGGAAGATTGACCACAGATCTTCCTCCCAGGGCCTTGGATTAACTGCTGTAATCTGGAGTCAAGCCCCGCAACCCAGTTACACCAATGCAAGGCACCACGCAGGGAAGATGTGAGCCACTGGGGAGCCATTTCCTCATTCAAGAAAAAGGCCATTTCAGGCTCCATTTGAACCTGCAGATTGTTTTAAATTAGGCAGGGATAGGATCGTCTTGGGTTGTGTTTTGGATTCTCCCCCCCGTCAATACAGAACCTATTCTTTTTAGCAGTGATGCCAAGAGGCCACTGCTGATCTATATCCCGCACTACCAAGGAGTCATACAAGGTGACTGCAGTGAATTGAGTGAGAGGGGAGGGAAAACAATGGGAGGACTAATTAATCCGTCTAGTGCTTGAGTCCCGTTTTGGACCAGGGTGCTAGGTATGGTCCCAGCACAGAGCAGAGATGGTCCCTCTCAAGAAGTTTACTTAGGCGGCTCTTCCACCAAGCTAGTAAAAGAGAATCTCCTTTCAACACAGCCCTGCACACATCTGATCACATCTTGGAGACCTGAACCAGGCCCAGTTCAGGGGAAGAATTATTAGCAATAAGCACGTGCTACTTCCCCTAAGGCTGTGGTCCATGGACCACAGTGACTTTTTCAGTGGTCCACAGGAACTTTGTCCAAAATCACACAGCATGAGCAGGCACCGCCCTGAGGCTATTTTATGCCTTTTTGTCTGCTCTTTTTTTAAAAATCAAGTCTCAAAAAGGAGGCGGTCCACGAAAATGTTTTGATTGGCCTGGTGGTCCCTGGACTGAAACCAGTTGAGAAGCACAGCCCTAAGGTCTTGCTGTGAGGGCGTAAGAGGGCACCCTGGGATTCACTTTAGAGTCCAACCGTTTCTTTTCTTAGCCGAATCCGTTTTACTCTTAGCTCAGAGTCTCTCCATCCAGCCTGAACGCCTCGCTAACCGATACGGCGTGAAGTCCTAGCACCAGCGAAAAAGCCAATGAGAGATCTGCCGAGAGCTCCATCTCTGTGGGAGACTCCCTGCCCCACCGCCCCCAGTGCAAGCACAAGCGCCAGGCGGGAATCGGAGCGAGAGGCGTTCTCCGGCCAGGCGGAGGATCCTACGGAACCCAAGGAAGCAGACGGGGCCGGAGCGCAGCCCCAAGTCGCGAGTCAGGCCCGAAGGACTCAGCAGCCCCGAGGCTCCCAGCGGGGGTTTGATTTGCCTTCGAGTCTCTCCAGAGCCAGCAGGGCTCCGGAAAACCTGCCAGACCCCGGGGCAGGGCGCCACGCCCGCGGGCAAGGCTGTACCGAGCCGGCAAGCACCAAAGTCGTCCCCGGCAGCACCGCGGGGCCCTGCCAGCTTCTGAAGCCAGGGCTGGAGGGGGTGCTAAAGGCTGGGGGCGCCGAGCGCCGTCCTGACCCGGCCGGGCCCTCGGCGCGCACAGCAACTGAGCGTAGACGGGCTCCCGAAGCATCCTTCCCACCCGAGCTGGCCCATGCCCGAAGGCGGCCGAGCCCCTGGTCTTAAACCCGGACGCGCCTGGGTGACTTGCCTGGGGAGCGCCCGCCCCCCTCCCAGCTGCGTTTCCCTGCGGGTCAGGGATTTATTTCACGGTCGCCGCTTGAGGTTGAAAATTTTCCACTCCGCAGGCTGCTCGGACTGGCTGCGGGGCTTCGCACGCCACGGAGGGCCCGCCCCAGCGCTGAGGGATGGAGCTACCGAGGGCCGGGGCGTCCCAGGAGGGAGCCGGTCCCATCGATGCCAGGAGAGGGCGGCCCAGAGCAGGTGGCGGGGCCAACCCAGGGGGCTCCTCGGAGCCCCGCTGGGGACCCGTCACCAGGACTCGCCATGGAGCCCGGCCCGGCGGGGATGCTCCACGCGCCAGGGGCTCTTAGAAGCTCCAGTCCCGCCTCCCCGCCGCCAACGGGGCCTGCGCCCTCTACCAGGCCGGAGGCCGGCGTGATGGCCGCCGGGTTGCCCGTGCCCCAGGGGAGCCGCCTGCTCCCTGCGGAGCGGAGGGGGGGGGAGGCGCAGAGCGGTCCCCCTGCCCCACGCCGCGCTCGGGCCCGCAGCGTGCCACGGGGCTCGGCCTGGCTCGAGCGCCCCGCGCCCGGGGGGGGGGCAGGCCGGAGGATGCTCTGAGCTGAGCCCTCCCCGCCGTTTCCCTCCAAAAGCGCCCGGGCGCCGCGCTCACCTTGCTGCCCGACTCCATGTCGCTGCTGCTGCTGCTGCTGCGCGGGGAGCTGGGGCCGAGCCGGCGGCTGCTGCAGGGGCTCCCGGCGCGCGCTCTGTGCTGCGCGCTGCGCTCGGAACGTGCCGTATAAACGCGACTCGCCCGCCCGATTGGCCGGCTCCGCGTGGGTGTGTCGGAGGCGCGCCGAGCGCCGGCAGCCAGCCCAGACCGCGGGGCCCTGAGTGGCGGAGACGCCTGTCCGTCAGGCGCTGGGGGTCCCCGCCCACGCGCTCTGGGGGGCGGGGCAGTGTGTAGCCATTTGCTCTGCGCGGAGCCCCCCCGCCGCCCGGCGAGGCTGGAGACGGAGCTTTGGGAGCCCTGGGAGCTGTAGCCGCGCGCGCTCCTCGCTCGGCCCCCCAGCGCTCCCTGCAGGGGGGCTCCACTCCCTCCAGGGCTGTGCTCCCCCCGGGACACTTGCACGCGCACCCCACCAGCCCCCGTGTGTAGGCGGACCCGGGGGGGGGGGGAGCAGCGCCTGCAGGTCGTTCCCCGCTCGGCACCAAACTCCTCCCTTCGCCATTCACCCGGAGCAAAGCGCTCAGCGTTTGGCGACGCAGGGGGAAACGGGGGGGGGGGGGGGTGTTTTTTGGTGGGAAGGGGGGGCAAGATTGGAACTTTAAAGGGTGCGTTCACCCCAGAGTTTCCCCTCTTGTGTTTTCATCCCTCGGGGCCTTCGCTGTTGTGACTTTTCCGCCGCTCACCGCACCTGCTGAGCATAGAGACAGAGTCTGCTGGAGGCGGTCCCCCCCCCGCCCCCCCCCCGAATTCTGAGTCTGATTTCCCCACCCACTTGCTCCAAGCAGCCTGATCCCGTCCTCAGCCCAATGGAAAGAGCGGAGTAGAATCCCCCATTGCCCCACAGCAATTAGTCCTGCTAGAATCGCAGGTTAAATAATATGGGGGGGGGGGGGAGGGGAGCAAACCAGCTCTTGGGCATGTTGTGATTGGCATTTTGAACGGCTAGTCAGCTTTGTACGTGATGTGGAATCACTGAGTAAACAGGAGACTTGGAACTTCAATTTCCTGTTCGAATATTTTATCACGGTAAAAGGTTCACGCTAGACAATCAATAAACTGGAAAACTTTACACAGCGAGGTGTCAATGCAGTTTCCTATGACTGTACAGCATAAAAAACAAACACAAACCAGGAACAGCATTTACTGAAGTTAAGACCACCCATAAAAGGTGGCAGTGAGATCTCCTCTGGATCTGAGGAAGTGGGTCTGGCCCACGAAAGCTTATCACCTAATAAACCATCTTGTTAGTCTTTAAAGTGCTACATAGTCCTGCATTTTGCTTCTCCTCTGATCTTGTCTCTGATAACTGTCAACACCAGATGAAGGGGCAAAATTTTTTCCTAACCTCTATCACACAAACAGCTCTAGGCCTAGCTGCACAAGGATTTATCTTTTTCAGACATTGTGCAAACCTTCCTAATATAAATCCTGAGACATTCTGCGAGGGGTGGTCCTAGACTAGCTGCCAGCAATCGGTGCCCTAGGCAAGCCATGCAATCGGCGCCCCCACCTCCAAACCCCTCAATGATATTGCACCACCATTTGGCGCCCAATTTAACTTGGCACCCTAGGCGACCACCTCGTTCACCTATATGGATGGGCCACCCCTGCTGCTACCCTGTCATCCCTTTCTTTGGAGAGAGATCTTCTCTTCCTATCTGTTCCCCCATTGGATTATTTACTACATGCTGATTCTGGACATCAGGGGCAGAGATGGTCAAAACTCAAAAGTTTCCAGTTCCCAGGGAATGTTGCAATTTTGAAATTATGTTTCTAGTGGATTCATGCAGAAAATGGGTTTTTCTACACTTCTCAGTACTGTGGATTCCAAACATTTCATTTGGGAAACATGATTTTCCTAAACACACACCCAGATCCCAGCAGTTAAGTGATCTTGACATGAATAATATCAGTGTTTCACTGCTGCCCAGCTCTAAATAGCAACCATGAAACTGACAAGAATCATGTCCATTTCACTCAGGGTCTCCCAAGAGATTCCAGGATCCAGGGCAGCCTGCCATGCAGACTTCCCAGCATGGGGGACTCCAGAGCTTCCAGATTCCCTAGTCAGCTGCCTCCCCACTCTGTCCAGCTCCCACACCCTAGAAATCTGCCTGGTTATGAGCCAGGGCACATAATGGGCTGCTGGGCTTTCAAGGATCCAGGGCTCCCAGACCCCTATCACCTTCTCTCTTCAAGGTGGAGGACCACATGGTGGAGCTGCCCAAGAGCAGAGGGCCCTGCAGCTGATTACATGGTGACAGTCTGGGAGCCATGGATCGCTGAAAGCCCTGAGGTCTCCAGCAGCCCATTATGTGCCCTGGCTCAGAACTAGGCAGATTTCTACCCAAACCCTGTCTGTGGTTTGACTGAATATTTTTGTAAAATCTGTTGGGTTTGACAAATTGGCATTTTCCAATGAACATTTCTGACTAGCTTTACACAAGGGCTGTGTCTAGACTGGCAAGTTTTTCTGCAAAATCATCCAGCTGTCTACACTGGCCGCTTGAATTTCCGGAAAAGCACTGACGATCTCCTGTAAAATCATCAGTGCTTTTGTGGAAATACTATGCTGCTCCCATTCGGGCAAAAGTCTTTTTCCAAAAGACTTCTGCGCAAAAGGGCCAGTGTAGACAGCATAGTACTGTTTTCCGCAAAAAAGCCCCGATTGCAAAAATGGCAATCGGGGCTTTTTTGTGGAAAACCGTGTCTAGACTGGCCACGGACGCTTTTCCGTAAAAAGTGCTTTTGTGGAAAAGCATCCGTGCCAATCTAGACGCGATTTTTCCGAAAATGCTTTTAACGGAAAACTTTTCCGTTAAAAGCATTTCCGGAAAATCATGCCAGCGTAGACGTAGCCAGGCAGACTGTTCTCTGCTGTCTGCAAGAGGGGTCAGGGAAAGAGCACCTAATATCTGATTAGGTCCCACTGAGATGCAGACTCTGCAATATTTGCCTTTTGCATCTGGGTGTCTTGATCCAGACTACCTTAAAATCTCAGGACAATAAACCTGTGTGAAGCATTAGGAAGGGAGAGAGGGCAGACTCTTTCACAGTGTGTATGTGACAGGATGCATGTACACTGACTCCTCCACGCCTTCCACAATCCAGGGACAAACCTGCCTCTTGAATGGACATAAAAGGTGAGAACGAGGCATATGAGCTGGGCCTGGGAATTACCCTCATGGCACAGACATGACAATCTACATTTCCTTGGGGAAATCCTGCATTTCTTCCCTTTAAAGGAAGGTGGGAGGAGGTAATCTTACTAGGGAAATTATGGAGAAGTGCTGAGGGAGGCAAAATTATAGGGGCTTTGTAAATACAGAGACAATAATTCCCCTTTGTGCTGAGTCAGGCTAGTCCATCAGTGTTCACAGGGGGATTTAAGGGGCATATTTAAGGGGGATTTAAGGGATATTTGCTAGGCCAATCCTTTGAGTGGGTGGGTAGACAAGCTATTAATAATGTATGTAGGATGAATAGGTTTTTAACTAAGTCTAAGTGTGCAATACAATGTTTCTCAGAAAAACAAGTAGTCCTGTAGCATCTTAGGGTATGTCTACACTGCACGGCTATTTTGGGATACTGGAGGTACCCGGAAATAGCTATCCTGTGTCTACACAAGCCGCCTGTTATTTCAAAATATTTTTCAAAATAACAGGTGTCCTATTTCACCATCCCGGAAAACTTCGTTGCACGAGGGATAAGAGATGGCTTGAAGTAGCGCATTATTTCGAAATGTGGTGCTGTGTAGATGTGCCAAATTTCAAAACAGATTTGAAATAAGATACGCAATTTGCGTGTGTTATTTCAAGTTTAGGGTGCGGTGTAGATGCACCTTTAGAGACTAACAAACAGGGCTCGGCAAATAACGAAATCTACTCGCGTGTGGCGAGTTGATTGCAACCCAAAAGAGCCGGGTTTGGGCGATCTAAGCATGCGCAGCTCGCCGGACAGTGTGGCTGGCGAGCGGGGCTCACCGCGGCTCGGCGAGCCCTGCTAACAAATATATATAGCACGAGATCTCGTGAGCAAAACCCACTTCCTTCAATTTAATCTGAGGAAGTAAGTTTTGTCCACGAAAGGTCATGATAGTATATCTATTTATTGGTGAGTCTCTAAAGTGCTACAAAACTACCAATTTTTTTTTAAAGTTACAGACTAACATAGCTACCCTCCTAAGAAATTTTTTTCAGTGTCAATTGGTACATGTGCAATATGGGAGGGATTCCATATTCCACTTGACAAAACACCATCTGGCCTTTTCCCCTCTCCTTTTGGATTCAGTGCTGGTGCAAGGGGTTAGCCTGACAGTGCTGTAAACTGGATTCCTCCATCCACAGACCAGGGGCAGGAGCGCTGCAAGTTTGTCTCACTATGCCACTGCTCACCCTCATATCCTGTCCTGAGCTGGAGGAGTCTGCCACTAGGTGAGAGGAGGTTTCCAGAGTTCACTCATTTTGGCCTTTCTGTTGAAACTGGTAACAAGAGGGTCAGTTCTGATCATGTGACACAGATCCAGGAGTGGGGCTACCTTTCTAAGCAGCTACACTTAAAGGAGCCAAGTCAGCAAACCACTTATGCATGTGCTTAAGTGCCTTGGTGAATACAGATGGAGCAGTGTGGCCTAGTGGCTAGACTAATGGACTAGGATACAGGAGAGCCAGGTGCTATTCTGGGCTGTGCTACTGGCCTACTGACGAGTCATCTCACCTCTATGGCTACGTCTAGACTGGCATGATTTTCCGGAAATGCTTTTAACGGAAAAGTTTTCCGTTAAAAGCATTTTCGGAAAAATCGCGTCCAGATTGGCAGGATGCTTTTCCACAAAAGCACTTTTTGCGGAAAAGCATCCGTGGCCAATCTAGACGCGGTTTTCCGCAAAAAAGCCCCGAGCGCCATTTTCGCGATCGGGGCTTTTTTGCGGAAAACAGTACTATGCTGTCTACACTAGCCCTTTTGCCCAAAAGTCTTTTGGAAAAAGACTTTTGCCCGAACGGGAGCAGCATAGTATTTCTGGAAAAGCACTGATGATTTTACATGAGATCGTCAGTGCTTTTCCGGAAATTCAAGCGGCCAGTGTAGACAGTTGGCAAGTTTTTCTGCAAAATCATCTGATTTTGCGGAAAAACTTGCCAGTCTAAACACAGCCTATGTGCCTCTGTTTCCCATCTGTAAAATGGCTATAATTATACTGATCTCCCTTTAGGCATTATTGTTACTGAGCTCATAATCAGAGCTAAACAAATGCATATGTGTTTAGCTAAACTGGTGCCACCATTTCCAATTTATTTCACATTTGCAGCACAAAAGCTTTTAGATTTCAAGCTCCTGGGGAAAATGGGGAGGCCGGAGTCTATTGATTTAAAAGGGCCCAGGACTCTGGGCCACTGCTACTGTGGCATCAGCCCTGGGTCGTTTAGATCACCACTGAAGCCCTGCGTGGCATGGTCCAGGTGGTGCTAGGGCAGGCGTCTCCAACCTTTTTAAGCACGAGATCACTTTTGGAATGTAAGTGCAATCCAGGATCCATCTCAAGCCCAAACATGATTGCCCCGCCCCCTTCCCCGAGGCCCCGCCCCTGCTCTCTCCGTCCTCCTGCCCATATCCTCACTCACTTTTATCAGGCTGGGGGCAGAGGGCTGAGGTGTGGGGGATATGGATACTGATCTCGAGCTAAAGGTTTTGGAGCATGGGAGGGGTTCTGAGCTGAGGCTGGGGCAGGGAGTTGGGGTGCAGGAGGGGGTTCAGGGTGCAGGCTCTGGAAGGGGGTTTGGGTGCAGGGGGACTCAGGGCTAGGGCAGGGGTTTGGAGTGCAGGAGGAGTTCAGGACGGGAGCCGGGGTTCAGAATGCAGGCTCCAGCTGTGCATCATTTACCATAGGTAGCTTCTGGGGGGGGGGGGGGCTAAGGCAGGCTCACCCCTACTCTGGCCCTACACCACTCCCAAAAGCAGCCAGCAAACTCTCTCCATCCCTGCCCCCTCTCTGCTCTGGGGAGATGGGGTGTAGGGTGGGGGAGGGGCACCCTGACATCAGCACCCCCACCCCTTCCTCTTCTTCCTGTGCCCTGCACAGCAAGCAAAAGGCTCCCCGGGGTGGGAGGCAGCTCCAGGGCAGAGGGCAGGAGCAGCCCCGCAGTGCTGAGAGGGGCAGCTGCAGTGCCAGCACTTGACAGCCTCCTGGCCAAACCTGTCGGGATCAGCTGTCAGAGGCTCCCAGATCTACCGGTAGATCCCTGGAGGAAGTGGAAGGCTCAGTTTGCCAGTAACAGTCCTGGGACCCATCCAGTTACCCTTGTCCCAGGGGTCACCAACAAGTAGATGGGGATCTATGGTAGATCTTGGAGCCTCTGACAGGTGATCCTGCCCCCTGAACCCCCTCCTGCACCTCAACGCCCTGCCCCAGGCTCAGCTCAGAACCCCTCCCACACTCCAAATCCTTTAGCTCGAGATCAGAGTCTGCATCCCAGCCTTCTGCCCCCAGCCTGAGAAAAGTGAGTGGGGAGGATGGAGTGAGCAGGGGCTGGGCATTGGAGAAGGGGCAGGAAGGAGGCAGGGCAAGGGTGTTTGGGTTTGAGGCAGATCCTGGATTGCATTTAAATTCAAAACATGATCTCATACATAAAGACGTTGGAGACCACTTCCTTAGCCTAACCATCTCTAATGACTCACCAGCAGCTATGCATTTATATGGTGCACTGCTTATAAAGATAGGCACCGGCTAAGACCCAGCAGAGCTGGGACCTTTGGTCACCAGGGGCTCGTCTACACTGGCCCCTTTTCCGGAAGGGGCATGTTAATTTCACCTATCGTAGTAGGGAAATCCGCGGGGGATTTAAATATCCCCCGCGGCATTTAAATAAAAATGTCTGCTGCTTTTTTCCGGCTTTTAAAAAAGCCAGAAAAGAGCGTCTACACTGGCCCCGATCCTCCGGAAAAAGCGCCCTTTTCCGGAGGCTCTTATTCCTACTTTTTTTAAAAGCCGGAAAAAAGCAGCGGACATTTTTATTTAAATGCCGCGGGGGATATTTAAATCCTCCGTGGATTTCCCTACTACGATAGGTGAAATTAACATGCCCCTTCCGGAAAAGGGGCCAGTGTAGACGTAGCCCAGGTGTATATCCTCTTGCAGACAGACTGGTAATTTGTGCTTCCATGTGGTGACTCAGCTGATGCAGACATACGTAAATAAAACAGAATGACTCGCTAACTCTTATCACAATGGGGCCTGGACTTATTATCTTATGAGCAATATGCAAACCCAAAGGGATAGGTATAAAAATCTGGCGTTGGCATGTATTGCCCAAAAGAGCATGACTGATAGTCAGACTTTCTATAGATTCACTTCTATCAGCATTCCAAGAGGTCGGCTTCATCCCATTTCCTTAGAAGCAATACTGTGGAAAGTGTCTGACTATATTCCAAACGCACCTGACACTTTCTGCTTCCCTCTGCCTCACACTCTCTGACTCATGGTCCTTCCTGCCTATTAACAAATATTTTGAAACACAAGGAGAGAACAAATAGCTTGTGAAAGTTTGTGTAGCATTATATTCTTACTAGTAAATGCTGGGGGGTACTCAGGCAGCTTTCACCTCTCAGCCCCAGGGAGACATCCACTACATGTTTTGTTATTCTATAAAGTGCTACCAGACCATGGCTACGTCTAGACTGGCATGATTTTCCGGAAATGCTTTTAACGGAAAAGTTTTCCGTTAAAAGCATTTGCGGAAAAGAGCATCTAGATTGGCACGGATGCTTTTCCACAAAACCACTTTTTGCGGAAAAGCGTCTGTGGCCAATCTAGACGCGGTTTTGCACAAAAAAGCCCCGATCGCCATTTTCGCCATCGGGGCTTTTTTGCACAAAACAGTACTGTGCTGTCTACACTGGCCCTCTTGCGCAAATGATTTACACAAGAGGGCTTTTGCCCGAACGGGAGCAGCATAGTATTTCTGCAAAAAGCACTGATTTCTTACAGCAGAAAGTCAGTGCTTTTGCGGAAATTCAAGTGGCCAGTGTAGACAGCTGGCAAGTTTTTCCACAAAAGCAGCTGATTTTGCGGAAAAACTTGCCAGTCTAGACACAACCCATTTGTTGTTGTTTTTCTGTAACAGACTAACTCGGCTACCCCCTGAAAATTTTCTCTTAGGACAGATCAGCCACTTTTGTAGTGTTAAAGAGATCAGATTGACAGGCGTGGCGACTGACACTCTTCATCTACAGAGGGAGTGTAGTCCTGAAGTGATTGCCAACACACCATGGCTGTGATTGCTAGTCTAGACACCGGTTCTCCTTCACTTGCATTACAACAGAATCACAAACTCTCTTCTTAACATACCCAGAAAAAACAAGTAGCTGTAAAGCTTCCGCTGCCTGAACCCGGACACAACTCTGCTATGAAGACAGGCACTTCCCCCTCCATGATACAGCTAATCCGCCTGGAGATTGGAACAACCCTCCACCTATTCACTTACGTCTACACTGCACTGCTATTTCGGGATATTGGAGGTATCCCAAAATAGCTATCCCACATCTACACAAGCCGTCCGTTATTTCGAAATATTTCTTGAAATAATGGGCGTGCTATTTTGCCATCCCAGTTAACCTTGATGGCTTGAAATAGCGCGTAATTTTAAAATTTGGCACTGGGTAGATGCGCCAAATTTCAAAATAAGCTATTTCTAAATAGATTCGGAATAAGATCTTATTTCAAGTTCAGGGTGCTGTGTAGATGCACCCTTAGATAGGCCCTCAAGTAGCCATCACTGATGTAGACTGAATGAGAACCAGTGATTGTCACGGGGAAAACCCAAGGTTTCTTTACCAACCCCTCACTTCACATCCCTTCCAGCAGTTTGTTTACCAAGGTGGTTTTCTTTCCATGAATGGATCTGACCCTATTTAGTGTTTGTACTGCACCAGTTGCCTCTTTGGAGACAGCTGTTCAATGCTCTAGTTCAGTGGTCACCAACCAGTTGATCGAGATCTACCGGTCGATCTCAGAGCCTCTGACAGGTGATCCTGATTGCTTTGGCCAAGAAGCTATCAAATGCTGACATGTTAGCTGTCCTTCCCCCCACTGCTGTGCATCTCCTGCCCTTTGCCTTGAAGCTGCCCCTCCCCGCTTGCCGTGCAAGGCAGGGAGGGGAGAGAAGGGGGCGCTGATATCAGGGTGCCCCTCCTCCCAACCTGTATCCTATCTCTACAGAATGGATGCGGGGCACAGGGCTTGGGATGGAAGGATGTGCTGGCTGCTTTTGAGAGTGGTGCAGGGCCAGGGCAGGGGTGAGCCTGCCTTAGCCCCCCTGCACCACCACCGAGGAGCCACCTCAGGTTAGCAGTGTCCAGCTGGAGCCTGCATTCTGAATCCCTACCCCAGTCATGAACCTCCTCCTGCCCCCTAAGCCCCTGCCCTATCCCTAAGCCCCCTAGACCCAAACTCCTTTACGGAGCCTGCATCCTGCACCCCAACTCCCTGCTCCAGGCTCAGCTCAGAGTCCCTCTCACACTCCACATCCCTTAACCCAAGACCAGAGCCTGCACCTCCACCCTCTGCCCCTGCCTGGCGAAAGGGAAGAAGGATGGGGGAGGGAGGATGGAGTGAGCAGGGGCGGGGCCTTGGAGAAGGGACACAAAGGAGGCGGGGCCAGGAGATTTGGGTTTGAGGTAGTTCCTGGATTGCATTTAAATTCAAAAAAGTGATCTCGTGCTTAACAACGCCGGCGACCCCTGCCTTCGTCGGATCGTGAGTCCTTTGAGCTGCTAGAAGGGCTAGCAGAGCTGGACGGTGGCACGATCCCCACATACAGAGTGTAACAGTGGCCCCGGGAGTCAATGGCTACTGACAAGACTGTTCCGTTTTTCACTCGGCCTCAGGCCAGGTGACTCGCACGATTCTGACGATCTGTGGCTCCTCGCGCATGGAGCCACTCACGCCTTACACAGGGGCGGGGGGTGCGCTAGTGTCGCTATATCAGTTAATCCCAAGCAGGAGCCAGTTCTCAGACACCACCACACCGGGGCGGATATAGGGCAGGGCGAACAGGGCAGCTACCCCGGGCCCCGTGTTTCAGAAAGCCCCGTGCATGAGCCGTGGCGCCGGTGCGCATGCGCATGGTGTCACTGAGCATGCGCCGTGGCAAAGGGGGGGCCCCGCGGAATTATGCTGCCCGGGGCCCCGCAAAACGGTCATCTGCCCCTGCCACCACACAGTCAGAAGCGAAGGAGAACGTGCTAAGTAGCCAGCTAGCAATTGTGTGAGTGAAGTGACAGACACGCCCACCCTGTCCCACAACGGAAGCTATGGACGACCAAGGTAGAAACAGACCAACACGTGATTATTTCGTTGCTATTATGAGGTGCAGGAGGGGATGCGTCCCCCCTCATTTTGAAGCAATTCTATTTTGATCAGCACAAATAAGGTTCGTTCTGTAATGTAAAGACCATATCTGCTGTATATTTGAGCCCGTTTGTCTGTGCGTTTCTCTGTCTGTCTGTTCGAGAACTTCTAAATGGTAAGAGCTAGGAGCACCAAATTCAGTATACAGCTTCCTCTTAGGGTAACGTAAAGTAACCTTCGAGGGGCAGCAGGCTCTGTCCGGGGCTTTCTGCTCCGTGTCCCATTTTAGCCCTTTGACCCTCACACCGTCCCTGTTTTTCTTTTCTTTGTCTCTGGGAATCAGTTGGTGTCTAGGGCTCTTTGGATTCTCCCTGTAGGCTGGGGGAGAGTCCTTTAAATGTGGGCAGCCTAACGCCCGCCCTCCTCCCAGAACCCAGTAGGGTCATCAGGGCTGGCCTTACCACGAGGCGAACTTAGGTGGCTGCCTCAGGTACCAGACTGGAGGAGGGGGCACTAGGACCCAGAGTGTAGAATGGCTGCTGCTGGGGCAGACGTATTCTCTCTGTGCTAGAGTAGAACAGGAGGAAGCAGAATTGAGACCTTTCGAAGAAGTGGTTCCCAAACGTTTCGGCATCACGCCCCCTTTTTGATTTTTGAGAAACCCTCATGCTCCCCCCTCCCCCCCCCCCAATAGCAGCAAAACTTGTTGAGCAAAAAAACAAACAAAAAACGGAACTGACCGGGACCAAAAACCAAAAATAGCAGCACAACTTGGGGAGGAACTGATTGGGGGGGGGGGGAGGGGGGAGCTGGGTTGCCTTGCGCCCCCCTTGGAATTTCTTCACGCCCCCCAGTTTGGGAACCCATGTTTCAAAGTTTTGGCCCAAGCGAGGGGACATGGGGGCGTCATTTGAGCTCCCTGCCTCAGGTGCCAAAACATTGTGGGCACCTGAGGATCATAACATAAAGTAGCAGGTTTCCAATTGTTCTGTGGATCTACTTCAGGAAAGCTGCCAGTGGGCCTGCTCGGCTTTGCTTACCTAAAGGCTCTTAACCATGAAGCAGCCCGAAAATTCAACCCCTCAGCCCCGCCCCACCCCAGAGCAATGATGTAAATGAAGAAAAACAAAAATTAATTGAGTTAAGGACCAGAGCAATGCCAGGTAAATTGTCTAGTCCTAGAGAGCAGTGTTTCTTTTTTTTGATTAAGTAACCATTTTTTTAAATATATAAGTACCCCCAGTAAGTACAGTTTTCAGATACATATTTTTTTTCTACTATTGCAACACATTTGTTTAAACAACGTAATCACAGACAGGCGGGTGATGAAATGTTTGGGCGTAAAAAGTACAAAAATAATAAATTGCTGTAAAACTTAAAACAAAAATTCAGTTTTCTCCAAATTGCAGTTGTGTTGACACTCTCCTGTCCTCCCCCCCCCCCCCGACTTCTCTGGAGTATCCCTAAGAGTACTCCTACCACTGGATGAGAAACACCGCCATAGAGTTCCATTTCCAGAGTCCCTGGGGGTTCTGACTCTGAAAAGTGGACCAGGTACGTGATTGCCTTGGGCAGGCAAAGCCAGCTATGTTGGAACTCCTTGTTTCTTTGAAAAGGGCAATAAAGAGAGTTAAAAAACCACTCTAGTGGAATGAATTCTGGTTTATTGCCCAATTTATTGTATCTAGGATGCTTCTCCAGAGGAGAAGTAAGGGGCCATCCCTCTTTTTAAAGAGCAAGTACTTAAAGGAAAGTCACGAAAGAGCTTCTCTGGTGCGGTTCACCCATTCTCCCCTCTGACGCCTTAATAATTCACATAGTGATAGAAATCACCAATTTGTAACGGGAGGTGTTCCCGTGAATGAGGAGAACAAGGGGTTAATTAACAGCTACTTGCTGCCAGTGTCTGGTATTTCCTTCCCAGCAATTCAAATCCACGTCTCTCCAGCTATGGCAGCCTCTCCCCTCCCCTCAAGCCTCTGAAACAGCTGGCAAACTGCTCCATAGCTCACTGAAGAAGATGCAAGTTTGGGCTGTAGGCACTGAGGGCTGGTCTATGTGTAAAACACGCCAGTGGCCCCGCTGCCAGCTGACACAGCCCGTGGAGCAGGCCTAGGCAGATGCCTGATCGGGCAGCAAGCTGGATCTTAGCAAGGGGTGACACAGCAGGAGTGATCTCACCCACCAAGAGTCTCTTCAGCTCCACCAGTTCCCACCAGAGAGAGCCTGCGGCTGGAGCAGCACACGCCAAGTGCTGCTCTGACTTGCCCAGTCATTCCCGTGAAGCCGCCAGTGACTCTCTGCTGACAAGCCGGCTCTGGGCCTCCTGCCTGCAAGGCCAAGAGAAGGGATAGAACATTGTGTGCATGCAGCAGGAGCGGACGCTGTCCGCGTAGCCCCTGGCTGTAGCGGCACATCGCTGATGTGACCACTACGCAACGCTGCCACAGACTGGAGCTCCCCATCCCCTGAGCGCCTTCTTGGCTATAAGGGCACCCGGCTGACTCATATCCAGCTTCTCATCCACTGTAATCCCCAGGTCCTTTTCTGCAGAACTGCTACTTAGCCATTCAGTCCACAGCCTGTACCAATGCTTGGGATTCTTCCGTCCCAAGGGCAGGACTCTGCATTTGTCCTTGTTGAACCTCATCAGATTTCTTTTGGCCCAACCCTCTAATCTGTCCAGGTCACTCTGGACTCTATCCCTGCCCTCCAGCGTATCTACCTCTCCCCCTAGCTTAGTGTCATCCGCAAACGTGATGAGGGTGCAATCCATCCCCTCATCCAGGTCATGAATAAAGATGTTGAACAAAACTAGTCCTAAAACCGATCCTTGGGGCACTCTGCTTGAAACCGACCGCCGACCTGACATCGAGTCGTTGATCACGACCCGTTGGGCCCGACATCTAGCCAGCTTTCTATCCACCTTACAGCCCATTTATCCAATCCATACGCCCTTAGCTTGCTGGCAAGAAGTTGTTCCTTGGCTGGAGCCGTTCCATGAAATTTTGGTGCCCTACAAAGCCCCTTGCTGGGAAGGGTGGCCCCTCCACTCAGGGCAGCGGGGGGCAGGAGCAAGGCAGGGAGTCGGGCCTGCCCCCCCAGAGCCATGCAGCTGGGAGTCACAGCTGGGTCTGGGTCGCTCTACTTCCCATGGCCACCAGTGAGTCAGTGATAGTCCTGACCCCTGCTGTCAGCTCCCGCCCTGCTCCTTCTTGGGGCTCTTGGAAGGCAGCCATTGGCAGCAGCGAGATCCCGCTGCCAGGCCCACAGACGGGGTGTGTGTGTGCGTGTGCGTGTGTGTGTGCGTGCGTGAATGCTATGTTCATTCGATGTGGCCTCTCTTCCACACCAAACAGGTTTTGGGTTGGCTGGCTGGCAGGCTGCATGCCTGGGAAGTACTGAGTGCTGGGCAGTGGCCCCTGGGGTAAGGATCCGTTTGGAAAATCCCTGTTTGATCACTATACTCATCTGGTCCTAAAAGCAGATCTGGGGCTGGGGTGGAGACGTTCTCAGCTTGCAAGCATGGAGTGAACAAGCATGTCAATACTGTATCAGGTCTGTGTAAAGCGGACAGAGGGCTGCAGACAGGGGCGTTTAAGAGGGAGTTTGAAAGATGGAGTCCTGTTATGGTTAGGAAGACCCGCAACACCTCTGCCAGCACTACTCTCTACTACAGGCCACCTACCCAGGTAGAAGAGGTGGATGAGGTTTTTTTTAAACAACAAAATCATCCGAAGTGCATGATTTGGTGGTGATGGGGGACTTCAACTATCCAGATATATGTTGGGAAACTAACACAGGGGGAAAACTTTTTATTTCAGAAGGTTGAAAAAGCTACTGGGAAGAAGCTTTCTAGATTTGGTTTTAATAAATCAGGAAGAACTGGTTAAGAATTTGAAAGTGGAAGGCAGATTGGATGAAAGTGATCATGAAATCATAGAGTTCATGATTCCAGGGAATGCTAGAAGGGAGAACAGCAAAATAGAGACAATGGATTTCAGGAAGGCAGATTTTGGTAAACTCAGAGAGCTAGTAGGTAAGATCCTATGGGAAGCAAGACTAAGAGGAAAAACAACTGAAGAGAGTTGGTAGTTTTTCAAAGGGACATTAAGGGCCCAAAAGCAAGCTATTCTGCTGCATAGGAAAGATAGGAAGTATGGCAAAAGAACGACTTGGTTTAATCAGGAGATCTTGCACGAGATCTAAAAATCAAAAAGGAGTCATATAAAAAGTGGAAACTAGGATACATGACAAAGGATGAATATAAGCAAACAACACAGGAATGCAGGGGCAAGATTAGAAAGGCAAAGGCACAAAATGAACTCAAACTAGCTACAGGCATAAAAGGTAACAAGAAGAATATTCTATAAATATATTAGAAGGAAGAGGAAGACCCAGGACAGGGTAGGCCCACTGCTCAGTGAGCAGGGAGAAACAATAACAGGAACTTGGAAATGGCAGAGGTGCTTAATGACTTCTTTGTTTCGGTCTTCACCTAGAAGTCTGATGATGAAGGAATGCCTCACATAGTGAATGCTAGTGGGAAGGGGGTAAGTTTAGAAGATCAAATAAAAAAGAGCAAGTTAAAAATCACTTAGAAAAGTTAGATGCCTGCAAGTCACCAGGGCCTGATGAAATGCATCCTAGAATACTCAAGGAGCTGACAGAGGAGGTATTTGAGCCTTTAGCTCTTTGAAAAACCATGGAAGATGGGAGACATTCCAGAAGACTGGAAAAGGACAAATCTAGTACCCATCTATAAAAAGGGAAATAAGAACAACCCAGGAAACTCCAGACCAGTCAGTTTAACTTCTGTGCCAGGGAAGATAATGGAGGAAGTGATTAAGGAATTCGTCTGCAAACTCCTAGAAGAAAATAAGCTGATAGGTAACAGCCAGCATGGGTTTGTAAAGAACAAATCATGTCAAACCAATCTGATAGCTTTCTTTGATAGGATAACAAGTCTTGTGGATAAGGGAGAAGTGGTGGACACAGTATACTTAGACTCTAGTAAGGCATTTGGTACGGACTTGCATGATATTCTTATCAATAAACTAGGCAAATACAACTTAGATGGGGCTACTATAAGGTGGGTGCATAACTCGAGCAGGTTGGATAGACATCTATCCGGGATGGTCTAGATGGTGCTTGGTCCTGTCGTGAGGGCAGAGGATCTCTCGGGGTCCCTTCCATTTCTAGTGTTCTATGATTCTATGATTCTAATGGCTACTGGCTTTACTGATGTACTGAATTGATTTGCTTTAAATGCACTCACTAGAGTGCAAGGACAGGTGCATTGCAGATCAAATCAAAGAGACTAGATTAACAAATAGAAACATAAGAATGGCCCCACTGGGTCAGACCAATGGTTCATCTAGCCCAATTCCTGTTTTCTGACAGTGGCTGGTGCCAGATGCTCCAGAGGAAGTGAGTGAAACAGGTCCATCCCCTGGCATTCAGTCCCGGCTTCTGACAGTTAGAGGTTTAGGAAGCAAACATCATTCCAGGGTGGATTAGCGGGCGAGTTGTAAGCAAGACACGAGACGTGTTTCTACTCCGCATTGATTAGGACTCAGCTGCTATACTATGTCCAGTTCTGGGCATCACACTTCAGAAAAGATATGGGCAAACTGGAGAAAGACTAAAACAAAGCACAAATGATTAAAGGTCTAGGCAACATGACCTGCGAGGGAAGACTAAAAATACTGGATTTGTTTAATCTGGAGACGGGAAGACTGAGAGGGGACACGATAAATAGCTTTCAAGTACCTAAAAGACTGTTACAAGGAGGAAGGCGAAAAATTGTTCTTAACCTCTGAAAATAGGACAAGAAGCACTGGGCTTAAATAGCAGCATGGATGGCTTAGGTTGGACATTAGGAAAAATTTCCTGTCAGGCTGGTTAAGCACTGCAATAAATTGCGCAGAGTGGTTGTGCAATCAATCTCCTTCACTGGAGCTGTTAAGAGCAGGTTAGACAAACATCTGTCAAGGACTGTCTAGATAAAATTAATCCTGACAAGTGCAGGGGATTTGGCTAGATGATTTCTCAAATTCCCTCCAGACCAATGATTCTGTGACACCCATTGCAAAATACTGTGTCCTTGAGCATCTTGGCCAATAGCCATTGATGGACCAATACTCCATGACCTTCTCTCATTTTTTGTGAACTCAGTTATACTTTTAGCTTTCATCTCATCCCCTGGCAACAGGTTCCACAGGCTGACTGTACGTCCTTACAGCAGCTCATAGACTCATAGACTTTAAGGTCAGAAGGGACCATTATAATCATCTAGTCTGACCCCCTGCACAGTGCAGGTCACAGAATCTCACCCACCCCTCCTAGAATAATCCTCTCACCTATATCTCAGATATTGAAGCCTTCAAATACTTTGAAGACCCCAAGATGCAGAGAATCGTCCAGCTGTGATCTGTGCCCCATGCTACAGAGGAAGGCGAAAAACCTCCAGGGCCTCTGCCAATCTACCCTGGAGGAAAATTCCTTCCCGACCCCAAATATGGCGATTAGCTAAACCCTGAGCACGTGGGCAAGACTCACCAGCCAGACACCCAGAAAGTTCTCTATAGTAACTCCTATCATCCCTCCATTGACCTATTTCCCACTGTATTTTTCAATTCTGTTTTTTTTTAGATGGGGCAATCAGAACTGTACATAATTGTGAGAGAAGAAACAGGCAACCCAGGAGCAGATAGGGTAAACAGAAGTGCTTTATTGCCCATGCACGTTTACCTCCAACATTGAACATACCTTCTAGAAGGGGGATGCGTGACTGTCGGTTACGCACCCCCATCCGACCCCTCCTTCTTCTCCTCCCAGTGACCCAGGCATCTGTGAGCTTTCCCTCACCACTTGCAGGTTTGTGCTATGGGTTCGAATCCTGTTCGTGCTGCCAGATGTTAGAGAAGATGCAGGTGACCCAGGAGCGGAGGGGGTAAATGGAACTGCTTTATTGCCCTTGCACATTTGCCACTCAGAAGTTGTGTGGAATGTGCTCACGAGTGGGTAGAGAGCAGGGGAGGCACTGGGATGGGTTACCTAGGGAGGGAGTGGAATCTCCATCCCTAGAGGTGTTTAAGTGTCGGCTTGACAAAGCCCTGGCTGGGATAATTGAGTTAGGATTGGTCCTGCCTTGGGCAGGGGGCTGGACTTGATGACTCCTGAGGTCTCTTCCAGCCCTATGGCTCTATGATTCTATGCCACCTGCTCTGGACAATGCCTCTGCAGAGACAGCGAAGGACAAAACAGAGGAGCAGCCAGAGGAGCCAGGTAAGAGCCCAAGAGTAAGGAGAGTGACTTGGAGATTGATGACGAGGGAGTGATTGAACCAGACAAGGATGATCCCCAAGAAATGGGAGATGAAAGTAATGAGAAGAACACAGAGAAGAACATGCCCTAGGTGACGGTAACGGAGAGCGAGGAGGAGGAGGAGAAGGAGGGGTTGGACGGCGGCGTGTAATGGACAGTCACTCATCCCCCTTCTAGAAGGTGCATTGAACATTGAAGGCAAACGTTCTGTTTACCCCATCCGCTGCTGGGTCACCTGTTTCTTCTCTGACATCAATATTCAAGGTGGGGCTGTACTATGATTTTTAGGGTATTTTCTGTTTTACAATCTATCCCTTTTCTAATGGTTTCTAACATTCTGATAGGACGTCCGACCGCCTCTGCACAGTGAGCAGATGTTTCAGAGAACTGTCTGCAGGGTCTCCCAGATCTCTTTCATGCCTCAGGGTTCTTCAGCAGTGAAGGCTGATGTGGAGAATAAATGGGGTTTCTCTGCAGAGGCCTGATCTCCCTTGAGAGCTCTTTTAGCACTTCCATGGTCCAGTGCGGGGCCCACCAACTGTTTTCCAGCTCTTGGTGGTCTTCAAGAAAAGGTAACCTGGCATCAAAGCCGTGGAAGGAGACTGCCTCCGAGAGCCCACCTACTCCGGAAAGTCCTGGGACTCAACCAGCCCCTGCAGCATGTCCTGAAGGTCAGAGCACTTGGCTCAGACGGACACATCTGCTCCATATGCATGTCGTGGAGTAGCCCATCTCACCCATGGATCAGAGCCAGCTGTCTCCTGAAGCTGGACATGACAACTTCCAGTCCCACCGCGCCCTCAGAGAGCGGCGAGACAATTCCAACGTTGAGGAACTCGCCGGGCAAGAGTCTCCATTCCCGCTGCTCTTGCCTCAGCGTGGGACCCAAGAGGGCACATCCAGCTTGAGATCACCTTTAGGCATCTCTGCCCCACGGCTGGTGGGAATGACCCCAACGCAAGGGCCTCATCCCAGCAACTGGGGATTGCTCTTGCTTGGCCACACCCCTTCTTCTTGGTTCCAAGCCAATCGCCTGCTCTGCTGACCCGAGGAGGCTATGCCAGGTTTAGCCCACGTAACAACGAGTCTTCGCCAGAGGAGTCCCCAGCTGGCTGCTTAGCCCCGGGTTGTACTGCTGGACCAATGACCGGGAAGTGCTCTGGCAGAATCAGATTGCACCTCTGCAGCCCAGAGAAAACAGAACAAAGGCGCCTGGGAATGAACGTGCATTTCAGCAGGTAGACGTGCGCAGGATTGCATGAACTGCCTTAGTTAAACACGTGCAAAGCCTCTGTATGAACACACGTCGATTGGGTTACAGCTGGTTTGATTGGCTTGCAGATTGCACCGAGTCCTGAGCAAGGCTAGAGTGGTAGGGAGGGTGCTGTGTGAGCAACCAGGGCAAGGAATTGCATCAATGGTGGACAACTTGCCATCTGCAGCAAGCAAAGAGGGAATTTCAGAAACGAGGTCGAAGGTTATTCCATATTGGACGCATGTGTGAAACCCCTAACGCCTCATCTAGCCTTACTATAGAACCACGGGCAGGCGCAAATTCTGAGCTGGGTTACGCCCCTGCAATCCCATTTGGTCTGATCCAGTATGGCCGTTCTTATGTTCTTATGGTGTAACTGAGAACAGAAGTGGACCTGTTTTTACAGGCGTGCATCTCACGGTGTATGTTATTACCCACAACAAACTATATTCAGAAAACATGGAGATTGCAGTCAAGCAGTGAGAATTTAGGAACCACTAGAAGGAAGATTGCTCATGCCACTACCCAGAACATCCCTCCACAAGCGAGAAGCCGTGCTCACAACCTGGAAGAAGAAGACAGGTCACAGCAAGCTCAACGACACCCGGAGATGAAGGACTGTGAAAATAAGATCTGGGCTACACTACGGATCTATCTCAGCTGGACCACATCTCTTGGGATGTGAAAAATCAACTCCCCTGTGCGCCATAGTTATCCCGACGTAACCCCTGGTGTAGGCGGCTCTGTGTCGGCCAAAGGGCTTCCTGCAGCAGGCCCTGGGGACAGATGCATTCCTTGTGGGAAGGACTGGCTGTGCATGTATTTATGGGTATGTCTAGACTGCACCCCTCTGTCGGCAGAGGGATGCAGATTGGGCAGGTCAATGAGACAGAGATTTAAATATCCCGCGCCTAATTTGCATAAAAATGGCCTCTGCGTTTTGCCGACTCAGCACTTTGTCAGCAAAAAGCGGCAGTCTAGAGGGGGATCTGTCAAGAAAGAAAGCCTTTTTCGACAGATCCTGTGAACTTCCCTGCAGGAGGCATAAGGGATCTGTCGACAAAGGCTTTCTTTCTCGACAGATCCCCCTTCTAGACTGCCGCTCTTTGCCAACAAAGTGCAGAGTCAGCAAAACGCGGTGGCCATTTTTATGCAAAGTAGGCGTGGGATATTTAAATCCCTGCCTCATTTGCAATGTCGACCTGCCTAATCTGCATCCCTCTGCCGACAGAGGGATGCAGACTAGACATACCCTATGTATAGAACAGGGGTGGCCAACATGAGCCTGAGAAAAAGCCACTGATTACCAATGTACCTTGCCAAATAGCTACAGTTATGGAGCTACAAAAGTCACCATCATCTTTTGCCCACTAGCAGCCCCACCGATCAGTGCCTCCTCTTCCTTCCCCGCACCTCCTGCCAACTGCAATCAGCTGTTTCATGGCACTCAGGAGGCTCCATGGGGGAGAGAAGGAACAAGGGCGCAATACACTTGGAGGAGGTGAGAGCCAGGAATTGAGCACTGGAAAGTTGGGACCTGTAGCTGCAGCCCCAGAGTCAGTGCCTGAGCAAGGAGCCACGTATTAACTTCAGAAGAGCTACAGGTGGCTCCAGAGCCACAGGTTGGCCACCCCTGGTGTAGAACATAAGAACAGCCACACTGGGTCAGACCAAAGGCCCATCTAGCCCAGAGTCCTGTCTGCTGACAGTGGCCAATGCCTGGTGCCCCAGGGAGGGATCACAACAGGGAATCCCCACGTGATCCCTCCCCTGTCACCCACCACCAGAGAAAAGTACAGGTGCACACAGCAGTAAGAGGACACATGATGGGACTTCAGGCTTCTTCCTGGGCCCCAGAGAGTCCAACGCTGATCCGCCTTGGTGGCCCCAGCTCTCTGGTTGAGAACGGCTGGTCTAGCAGGCGGTTGTGCAGAAAGTGGGAGTACAAAAGCCTGTGCCACTGTCTAACGGAGGTTACCTGGCTCCTGGGATCGCCTGCCTTCTGAGGGCTTGACGTGGCACCCCACATTATCTGAACACACACTTTCTTAAAAGGTCATTTCCTACATTTTTTAACTCAAATGCTGAATCATACTGACCCCTCTGCCGAGCTGGGATCCTTGTCTTCTGCCCCTTCTGTGTGGAGTGACCTGCAGCAGTAGAAGACTGTTATCTTCCAGGCAGGTGAGCTGCCAGAGGGGGAGAGGCTGGCTACGTCTACACTGGCATGATTTTCCGGAAATGGTTTTAACGGAAAACTTTTCTGTTAAAAGCATTTTCGGAACAGAGCGTCTAGATTGGCACGGACGCTTTTCTGCAAAAGCACTTTTTGCGGAAAAGTATCCGTGCCGATCTAGACGCGCTTTTCCGCAAAAAAGCCCTGATCGCCATTTTAGCGATCGGGGTTTTTTTTCAGAAAACAAATCTGAGCTGTCTACACTGGCCCTTTTGCGCAAAAGGACTTTTGCCTGAACGGGAGCAGCATAAGGTTAGGGTTTCTTACATGAGATCGTCAGTGCTCTTGCGGAAATTCAAGCGGCCAGTGTAGACAGCTGGCAAGTTTTTCCACAAAAGCAGCTGCTTTTGCGGAAAAACTTGCCAGTCTAGACACAGCCCCAGGAGTCGGGTTATGCTGAGAGGGAAAGATGCAGGCACACCAAGAATCTTGCCTGGTATTTGTGCATATCCGGGATTCAACCTTCTCCTGTCCCAGCCTGTGACAGGGAGCTGGTCTTGCACAGGCTCTTTAAGGGCAAAAACCAAGCCCGAAGTGAGGGCTGGAGCGAAGCCCCAGCTGAGGCAGCTGTTGCTAATGAGGGCCCAGCTGGGGGCGATATAAAGAAGGGCTCCTGTGGGACGAGAGGAACTTACCACTGCTGTGGATAGAGAGCAGGAGAGGGCAACTCCAGCTTTAGCTTTAGCTTTAGCTTTAGCTTTGTCCAAGCAAGCTCCCAGGCTTCAGGGCCTGAGGCTACAAGGGCTGTAGAGAGGCAGCTATGGTAGGCAAAGGCAGGAATAACAGAAACATGGTGGAATACTAGGCATGACTGGAGTACAGGTATTGAAGGGGATGTGCTGTTCAGGAAAGACAGAAATAAGGGTAAAGGTGGTGGAGTCGCATTGTATATCAAAGAGGAGGTAGATTGTAAAGAAATAAGTGATGGAATGGAGAAGACAGAGTCTGTTTGGGCAAAAATCACATTGGAAAAGAAAACTATCAGATCCTCCCCTGGGATAGTGCTTGGGGTGTGTTATAGACCACCAGGATCCAATTTGGTCCTCTTTAATGTTTTTAATGAAGTAAATACTCATGGAAACTGCGTAATCATGGGAGATTTCAACTTTCCAGATATAGACTGGAGGACAAGTGCTAGTAATAATAATAGGGCTCAGATTTTCCTAGATGTGATAGCTGATGAATTCCTTCATCAAGTAGTTGCTGAACCAACAAGGGGGGATGCTATTTTAGATTTGGTTTTGGTGAGTAGCAAGGACCTCATAGATGAAATGATTGTAGGGGACAACCTTGGCTCGAGTGATCGTGAGCTAATTCAGTTCAAATTAAATGGAAGGATAAACACAAATAAATCTGAGACTAGGGTTTTTGATTTCAAAAGGGCTAACTTTAATAAATTAAGGAAATTAGTTAGGGAAGTTGATTGGACTAAAGAAATTATGGATCTTGAGGTGGAGGAGGCCTGGAATTATTTTAAGTTAAAGTTGCAGAAGCTGTCAGAAGCCTGTATCCCAAGAAAAGGGAAAAAATGTATAGGCAGGTGTTAGACCAAGATGGATGAGCAAGCATCTCAGAGAGCTGATTAAGAAAAAGCAGAAAGCATATAAGGAGTGGAAAATGGGAGGGATCAGTAAAGAAAGCTACCTTATTGAGGTTTGAGCATGTAGGGACAAAGTGAGAGAGACTAAAAGTCTGGTAGAGTTGGACCTTGCAAAGGGAATTAAACCCAATAGTAAAAGGTTTTATAGTCATATAAATAGGAAAAAAACAAAAAAAGAAGTAGGACCGCTAATTACTAAGGATGGAGTGGAGGTTAAGGATAATCTAGGAATGGCCCAATATCTAAACAAATACTTTGCTTCAGTCTTTAATGAGGCTAATGAAGAGCTTAGGGATAATGGTAACATAACAAATGGGACTAAGGATGTGGAGGTAGATATTACCATATCCGAGGTAAAAGCCAAACTTGAACAGCTTAATGGGAGTAAATTGGGGGGCCCAGATGGTCTTCATCCAAGAATATTAAAGGAACTGGCACGTGAACTTGCAAGTCCATTAGCAATTTTTTTTAATAAATCTCTAAACTCAGGGGTTGTACCATTTGACTGGAGAATTGCTAATATAGTTCCTATTTTTAAGAAAGGGAAAAAAAGCGACTTGGGTAACTACAGGCCTGGTAGTTTGACATCTATAGTATGCAAGATCTTGGAAAAAATTTTGAAGGAGAAAGTAGTTAGAGACATTGAGGCTAATGGCAATTGGGACAAATTACAACATGGTTTTACAAAAGGTAGATCGTGCCAAACCAACCTGATCTCCTTTTTTGAGAAAGTAACAGATTTTTTTAGATAAAGGAAATGCAGTGGATCTAATCTACCTCGACTTTAGTAAGGCGTTTGATACAGTACCACATGGGGAATTATTGGTTAAATTGGAAAAGATAGGGATTAATATGAAAGTTGAGAGGTGGATAAGCAACTGGTTAAAGGGGAGACTACAGCAGGTCATATTGAAAGGTGAACTATCAGGTTGGAGGAAGGTTACTAGCGGAGTTCCTCAGGGATCAGTTTTGGGGCCAATTTTATTTAATCTTTTTATCGCTGACCTTGGCACCAAAAGTGGAAGTGTCCTGATAAAATTTGCGGATGACACAAAGTTGGGAGCTATTGCCAATTCAGAAAAGGATAGGGATATCATACAGGAAGATCTGGATGATCTTGTAAATTGGAGTGATAGCAATAGGATGAAATTTAATAGTGAGAAGTGTAAGGTTATGCATTTAGGGATTAATAACAAGAATTTTAGTTATAAGGTGGGGACACATCAGTTGGAAGTAACGAAGGAGGAGAAGGACCTCGGAGTCCTGGTTGATTATAGGATGACTATGAGCCGCCATTGTGACATGGCCGTGAAAAAGGCTAATACGATCTTGGGATGTATTAGGCGAGGTATTTCCAGTAGGGATAAGGAGGTGTTAGTGCCATTATACAAGGCATTGGTGAGACCCCATTTGGAATACTGTGTGCAGTTCTGGTCTCCCATGTTTAAGAAGGATGAATTCAAATTGGAACAGGTACAAAGAAGGGCCACTAGGATGATCCGAGGAATGGAAAACCTGTCTTATGAAAGGAGACTCAAGGAGCTTGGCTTGTTTACCTTAACCAAAAGAAGGCTGAGGGGGGACATGATTGCACTCTTTAAATATATTAGAGGGATAAATACCACGGAGGGAGAGGAATGATTTAAGCTTAATGCCAATGTGGACACAAGAACAAATGAATATAAGCTGGCTAGTAGGAAGTTTGGACTTGAGATTAGACGAAGGTTTCTAACCATTAGAGGAGTGAGGTTCTGGAACGGCCTTCCAAGGGAAGTAGTGGGGGCAAAAGATCTATCTGGCTTCAAGATTAAACTAGATGGGTTTATGAAGGGGATGGTTTGATGAGATAACATGATCTTGGTAACTAATTGACCATTCATTATCAGTAGGAAATAGGTCAATGGAGGGATGATAGGAGTTACTATAGAGAACTTTCTGGGTGTCTGGCTGGTGAGTCTTGCCCACATGCTCAGGGTTTAGCTAATCGCCATATTTGGGGTCGGGAAGGAATTTTCCTCCAGGGTAGATTGGCAGAGGCCCTGGAGGTTTTTCGCCTTCCTCTGTAGCGTGGGGTACAGATCACAGCTGGAGGATTCTCTGCATCTTGGGGTCTTCAAAGTATTTGAAGGCTTCAATATCTGAGCTATAGGAGAGAGGATTATTCTGGGAGGGGTGGGTGAGATTTTGTGGCCTGCGCTGTGCAGGGGGTCAGACTAGATGATCATAATGGTCCCTTCTGACCTTAAAGTCTATGAGTCTATGAGGTCCCCACCCCTTTGCCAGGGATGAGTGGCTGTTACAGACTGCAGTTTGCCCCTGGGGCAGGGGCTAGATGAAGGCTGGCAGTGGGTCACTGAGGCAAGGGGGAGACAGGGCAACTGGGTGCCCCAGGGGAGGGGGCACCCCCCGGAAGGGGGCTCTGACACTGGAGTGGGCACTGCCAGGGGGCCGAGTCCCAAAGAGGACTTTGGGGTCCAAGAATGAGCCGGGTCTGGACTAGCGAGGGCAGCGAGAACACGGGGAGACGCCAGCGAGAGGGAGGTGTCCAGTGAGTCGGCGAGCTAATTCCCAGGGCTTCTGGCTGGAGGCGCCAGGGTGGTGAGTCTGCCCTGTGAGACATTCCCAGAATCACTTCCCAGAGCTGGGGCAGGTTCGGAGTCTGCCTTTGCCCTGCTGGACTTTTAGTGGCCTAAAGTCTCCGGGATCAGCTTCAGTAGCCCCCAGGAGATGGAGCCTGAAGCAGGAGACTCCCAGCTAATCCAGGAGGGTTGGAAACCCGAAGTCTGAACCGTGCCTTGCAGGTAACCAACAGTGAACCGCCGCTTCCCCAGAGAGGTCCCCTGCGGCGCCTAGCTCCCTTATGGACACACACAGCAGCTATCAAGAGACAATACGCTGCAGCCTTTAAGCTTAAGTGGGGTTAACAGACCCTTCAAATCAAAACTCTAAATTATCTTGTAGTAGAAATAAAGCAAGTTTATTTAACAAACTGACAAAGGATTAAGCACTACCAAATACAAGGGATATAGATAGTATGGGTTACAAGCAAACACGTGGAATATGCTAAGGTTAAAACCTGATTTCACAAACTAGGTTTTCTTCTTCAAAGAAATATTTCTCCCCAGCCTTTCTGGCCTGGACCTTCCACAGATCCCAAAGTGCTCAGGTTTTTTTCTCTGTTTGGTGAAGTTTGGCTTTTCCTCTGACTTTATATCAGCCCAGAGTTCAGTGATTCTGTTTCAGGAAGCCCAGGAACCAGGTTCAGCTTTCTGAGCTGGCTGGGGAGCTGAGCCCCTGTTAATTTCTGTAGTCTCTTCATCCGTATCTTCCCCCTAACTAGTTTGATCGTTTTTTTTTTTTTTACCTTTTATGTAAAAGTTCCTTCGTTGTCTCTGCCTGATGACCTGGATGATCAGACAAGCAAATACACATTCCTTTATCTAAGCACACTGTGCTTAAGCATTGCTTGCCAAACAAAATGTAAGAATATAACTCAAGCATCCCATAACTCTTTGCACATAGCCTCTACATACATCAGGCAAGAATATTATTTATTTGGCATATGCAATCCCGTCAACCCAAGCCACAGCATAACTATCGGTGATGTTCAAGGCATGGAGATCTGCAGGATGCGGAGTCATTTTGAAGTGCTCACCACTGTGTACTATGGCTGTTGGCTGCCCACCCTGACAGAGTGGACTGTCTCTAAAAACACACTGACATTCCACCGCAGCACACATTCCTTGTCTGTACAAAACCAGTTCAAAAGGCTCCACCGTGCTCAGGTAAATCAAACCCGGACTGATGCTGAGTGGTCTGAGATAAGATAATGATCTGTCAATGTCTCTGCAGACCATGAAGCTCACAATGCAATCTCTACCATAAATCCTTCACGTGGTGAACTTATCCACAGTGGGCATTGCGAGAGCAGATGAGTGGAGTCAACAAATCTTTTATGGTAGATGGGGCATATTGTGCAATTTCATCACGAGGTTTTCTAGCTTTCCTTTCTGCAAACACTGGATGGAGCAATATTGCACAGAACTGATAGCCATGAGACAGAAGTAGATTTAAGTGTGCCTGAAGTAATGCACTTGGGCTGTGTCTAGACTGCATCCCTTTTCCGTAAAAGGGATGCAAATTAGACACATCGCAATTGCAAATGAAGCAGGGATTTACATCCCCCCTGCTTCATTTGCATAAAAATGGCTGCCGTTTTTTTCTGGCTCAGAGTTTTTCCAGAAAAAAGCACCAGTCTAGAGGCGGATCTTTTGGAAAATAAAGCCTTTTCCGAAAGATCCCTTATTCCTCTTTAAAATAAGGAATAAGGGATCCCTTTAAAATAAGGAATAAGGGATCTTTCGGAAAAGGCTTTATTTTCTGAAAGATCCACGTCTAGACTGGCACTTTTTTCCGGCAAAGCTCCGAGCCGGAAAAAAAGTGGCAGCCATTTTTATGCAAATGAAGCAGGGGGGATTTAAATCCCCGCTTCAATTGCAATTGCGATGTGTCTAATTTGTATCCCTTTTATGGAAAAGGGATGCAGTCTAGACACAGCCTTGGGCTACATCTACACAGAAGCCTTTTGCACTAGAGTTTTTGCGCAAAAACGTCTTGCACAAGAGCATGTCCACACCTCAAAGCACACGGCAAAAGCGATGTGCTTTTGCGCAAGAGAGCGTCCACGCTGCTGCTAGTACAAAACCAGAGAATGGCCATCGGAGCACCTGTGCTTTTTTTCATAGGGGGTTTCTTGCACAAGAAACCCCTCTGGAGCATCCACACTTGCCTTCTTGTGTGATAGCTGTAGCACTAAAAGCTGTTATGCTTCAGAAAAGGAGGTTTACCAACAGCAGAAAAAGCCCTTTTCTGCCATTTAACTGCCCATTTAATAACGCTAGAGCTCATTGGAGGTGCGGGCGCTCTCCAGGTTCTTGTGCAAAAACAGCTGGTTTTGTGCAAAAACCTTGTAGCGTAGACGTAGCCTTGGTGGAATTCAGTACAAGTTGAACTGCTCTAGTTTCCTCCCCAAAATTAATTGAGTTAAAGACCCGTGCAATGCTGGGTAAATGTGCTAGCAGTTTCTATAAAGCCCCATTCAGGGGTATTGGTAGGAACCTATCTGGTTAATCTGTACTAAATTGTCTAAGGACTGGTCTACGCTATGTAAGCTGCCTCACATCAGCCTAGCTGTGGCTACAAGTGAAGACAGTCCCTACCTATGACAATCCAAACAGTTCTCCAGCAGCAGCTATCTCCAAATGCCTGGCATTGACCAATCTGGTTAGAAGCAGAAAAGCACCTAGGGATCATGGGGACTGGAGGTCTTGCCCACCTTTTAAAAACCCCATGAATTTTTGAATGCCTTTTCTTGACAACCCAGTTTGCTGAGCATACCTAGCCGTTCTCCCTTGTCCACCTCGCTGACCGGGCTGGCTACACGCACCTGACGTGCCCCTGCCAGGAGCTGACCAGAAGCATTGGACCTCCTGGGCCTGTGGGCAGGAGAGGCTGGGCCGGCCTGGCTACAAAGCACCACAGAGGTGTTGGCATCTATGCACATATGGCGTGGGAATGCAGGGGAAGGGGTGCAACCTCCCCTCCCCATCTTCCCTACAGGATGCCTGGGCTGGGAGGCTTGGAGCTGGGGCAGTCCTGGACAAGGTAGCTCCCCCAACTGGCCCCTTTCACCAGCTTGGTGATTCTGTCTCTTTTCTGTGTAGTTTTGAGACACAATCGCACTCCAGGCACCTCCCCTTGTCCTGGCACAACAAACCCTGACCTTGGATTGAGTGATGATAAGAAGGTGCTTTATATTGAATTTGGTGGTGCTAGCTCTCACCATTTAGGACGGGGTGGGCAATAACAGCAGTGGTTCACCAGGGTTAGCCTCTATTTACCTACACAGCTGCGGGTACCAGCGATCACAGCTCCTGGTGGGAGGTAACCATAGACAGTTTGGGGACAGTGGTTGGGTGCCCCCCAGAATCCCAAGCAGCTTCTCATAGAATTAGCAGGTCTGAGGCTCTGACCCAGACCATCTGATTTAATATGCTCGCCTGAGCGCCTTGATTTTCATGCAGCACTACTGGGCGTCTCCGTATCCTTTTCCCTCCACGCCTTGTGCGATTTCAGCAGAGACATCGATGTTTCCTCTGTTGCTTCCGAGTTCTGCCCGAATAGATTCTTCTCCCTACTCAGCAATCTGATCCAGGACCTCCTGCACACTCCACACTGGAGCTGGTTTGCAACGCTGGGCGTTCATGGTCGGGTGTGCTGCTGGCCTCGCCATGTTGCCCATCAGGAAATCAAATTCAAAATTTCCCGGGGCTTTTCCTGTGTACCTGGAGAGCAGCAGAGTTGAAAGTGCTGACCAGAGCAGTCACATTGGGGCAGTCTGTGGGACATGTGCCAGAGTCCAAGAATGCCAACTTGAACAGCACTTCTCTGCACTACCCCAAGTTCGACCCTGGAGGCTGAATTTAACATTACACCTCTTGTCAAAGTGGAGTGTCGAAGCTGACTTTGAAAGCCTGTCTCCTGGTGCAACGAACAGACACTAGGCATCATGTTTACCACAAAAAAAGGAAGTACTTCTCACAATGCACAATTGCCTGGGAACAAGTTAAGTTAGCCAAGACGGTCAGAGCTGTAACCGCATGCTCTGGCTTTACCTCACCTCCAACGATCAGAGGCTGGCTACTGCCAGAGATAGGGTACTAGGCTAGCTGAACCATTGGTCTGACCGAGTACAGAAGTTCTTAACAGTCCTATGTTGTATAAAATGTGCTTATGTTCTTAATGGAAATCAACATGGATAGATGGGAAATAAATCCTGGCAAACGAACTTGGTTTGATCTTTCCATCATGAGGTTGCAAGCCCCTTCACTCCTTCCTTCAGTCACTTCTTCCGTTCCTTCTCTCCTGCTTCCTCCTTCTCCCCAGCTGAGGGCTGACTGGTAGATCCCCACTTCTCCCAGCTCTGCCTCCACTCCCCTCTGGTTGGCTACGTCTACACTGGAATGATTTTTCGGAAATGCTTTTAACGGAAAAGTTTTCCGTTAAAAGCATTTTCGGAAAAGAGCATCTAGATTGGCATGGATGCTTTTCCACAAAAGCACTGTTTGCGGAAAAGCGTCCATGCCAATCTAGACACGCTTTTGCGCAAAAAAGCCCCGATCGCCATTTTCGCCATCGGGGCTTTTTTTCACAAAACAGCACTGTGCTGTCTACACTGCCCCTCTTGCACAAATGATTTGCGCAAGAGGGCTTTTGCCTGAACGGGAGCAGCATAGTATTTCCGCAAGAACACTAACGATCTTACATGAGACCGTCAGTGTTCTTGCGGAAATTCAAGCGGCCAGTGTAGACAGCTGGCAAGTTTTTCCGCAAAAGCAGATGATTTTGTGGAAAAACTTGCCAGTCTAGACCCAGCCATTAAGTCTTACTTGCTTGGATTCCTAATACCCCTCCCCCCACCTGGAAAGTTTGTTCTCCATCATCCTACCGGGCCTTAACTACTGATGGCTTCCTCTGGAGACAACATTTCTTAGCACAATGGAAAGGAAATGCAGCTCCCCACTGTGCCAATTCAGCAGCCCCCAGGGATACCTGTCTTCAGAAACATTCCCTGCTCCTCAAAGTAGCCTGCAGCGCTCTTCCCATGTCCCCTCCTCCTCCCCCCTGTAAAGAACCTGGATCTGGTGGCCGGGGGGGGGGGGGGGGGAGAAGGGCAACTGTGCCCCATGGCAATGACAGTAAGTGATACACTGAACCCCATCTGGGGCTTTCTCACCTGGCAGGGAGGGATAGCTCAGTGGTTTGAGCATTGGCCAGCTAAACTCAGGGTTGTGAGTTCAATCCTTGTGGAGGCCATTTAGGGATCTGGGGCAAAAATTTGTCAGGGATGGTACTGGGTCCTGCTGTGAAGGCCGGGGACTGGGCTCAATGACCTTTCAAGGTCCCTTCCGGCTGTAGGAGACAGGCATCTCCATTCATTCACTTTGCTAAGAGTGTCCATGGCCTGACTGGATCTGTACTGGTGCTTTCTGGGAAAATCTTGGTGGTTCTTCCATAAAGCCTCAGCAGGAGGATGTGCAGACAGAGCAGCACCAGGTGCTCTGGGATCTTCCCCTGCACAGACAGCTGGGAGGAGAGAGAACGGGCCATGGAGCTACATGGCCCAAGCGTGCCCCTGTCAGATCCTCTGGCAAGAGCGCAGCACTGTGCGTTGCCATGGTTACTGGGCCTTCCCATGCTTTGCGTGGCCTCAGAGCACGTTTCCGGCTGCAATCGTGGTGAGCCACAGCTGGTCAGAGACAATGATACTGACAACAGCCTGCACCCCACCCTGGGAGCCAGGAGCCAGGACGCTGGGGTCTTCCCCCCCCTTGGTGTGGCTCAAATGCACCGCGGCGAAGTGCGCCTAGCTGCTGATTGGCCGGGAGGCCAGGTGCTTGCTGCGGCACCACACCGAGGCGAGAGAGATGGGAGCAGAGAGGACGGGCCAGCGCCAGCCCGTCGCCACAGGTGTGCTGGCACCAGGGGCGGAGTGTTCCATAAGGAACAGGGGCAGCTGGATGAGCCAGGCCCCATTCCTCTGGGCACGGTCAAGAAGCAGCTCTGGCCTGTTTGAGCATCAGGGGGGTGCTGGTCCCCTTCCCTGGGCAGCGCTATCTGCTCTGCAGTGGGGGCTCCCTGCACAACGCTGAGAGAGGCAAGAAGGCCCTGCTGAGCGCTGGTCCCGCCACCACCCGTGTGCCTGGCGGAGACATCGTGGGACCTTCCTCCCCTGTGAGCCACCTGGCCAGCCCCTGGGCTATGCAGGGGGGAGTGAAACTCCTGTAAGGTGGCAGGGATGAACTAGAGCACGGGATCAGTGGGCAGCCTCCGCCTCATGCATTTCGGTGGCCTCCCGCAGCAGCAGCAGCGCAGTGTCTGAACCCCTTCTCCCCCCGCCCCCCAGGAAATGGATTAGTCTGCACAGCCTCCGAGTGACAGGAGCGGGGAGAATGGCCCCCTCCGGCGCTAAGGCAGGGCGAGACGAATTCACGCAAAGGCTCTGCAGCAAAGCGGGGGACTGAGTCCAGCGGCCAGGCATCCAGAGGACGCAGCCCCAGGCCGCTAGCAGATGGGGCGACGTCTCCCCGCAGCTTCCCCCTTGCTGCTTGTTAGGCCCCGACTGGGTAATACCCTCTTGATCACTACGAGCACGTTAGCCATTGAGGGAAGAGCGAGGGAGCTGACCCTCCCTCTCCCCCCCCCCCCCCCCCCCCCCGCTGTTCCGCTGTTCTTGGGGGCTTGTTTAAGAAATTTTTGAAACCAGGTAGGGGATTGTCTATTTAAGAATAAACATCTCTATGTGTGTGTGTGGGGGGGGGGGGGGGGAGTCACAGAAAACGTCATGGGGCTGCTTGCTGGAGCGACACTCGCCTCCTGGCTCTCTGGTTTGGGTTTGCTAAAAGTGCAGATAATTTGCCCTCCCACTGCCAGTCCCTGCTCTGGGCCTGGCTGGTTTGCATTCTGCACAGGGCTCAGTGAAGAAGGGCACACCCCAGCTGGGAATCGGGGCCTGCAGTCCCCTAGCCTTGCTCCTGAGACGGCTACACCCCACGTTCTCTCTTCCTCAGAGAACGGAGCCTTTTCCCCATCAGCTTCTCCTGACACGTCTGCCCAGACTTGCTAGGGCAGCTGCTGGCTTTTCTCTGTGGGGTGCGGGGCAGTAGGGAAATCCCACCCTCCCTAAACTAGCCACCCCTTGGCTTCGAGGGCTCACCCCCCCCCCCCCCGATCAAGGACTGTGGAGTGCTAGAGCTCCCTGCACTTGTTCTTTCCCTTCCTGTGTATTGCACCACGGTGTTCACCTCAGCCCAAGGCTCCGGCACATCGGCAGCACTTCCTGCCTGGGGAATCATAATACAAGTGATGTCTCCTTCAGATGAAACAAAAATCAGGACTGTGTAGCACTTTAAAGACTAACAAGATGGTTTATTAGGTGATGAGCTTTCATGGGCCAGACCCACTTCCTCAGATCAAATAGTGGAAGAAAATTGTCACAACCATATATACCAAAGGATACAATTAAAAAAATGAACACATATGAAAAGGACAAATCACATTTCAGAACAGAATACAACCGCATCTGCTCTAATCCCACTGACAGAGACCAGAAACTTCAGGATCTCTACCAAGCATTTATAAACCTCAACTACCCACCCAGAGAAATAAAAGAGCAAATTGAAAGAGCCAGACGAATACCTAGAAACCAACTACTTCAAGACAGACCCAAGAAAACCAACAATAGAACACCACTTGTCATCACATCCCCCTTCTGTTCTGAAATTTGATTTGTCCTTTTCATATGTGTTCATGTGTGTTCCTCTGCGCTGGACCGTCTGCTCTGCACATGGCTTCTGAGAGCCAGCCCGAACCTCTCATGGGAAAGACTCTTCTGCAGCGTTCCCAGGAAGCTGGGCACTTGGGCAGCCGCTCAGCAGAGAGTCCAGGGCCGCCCATTAGATTACAGCAGAGCACCACAGCCCGGGGTTTTGTTTCTGTGGGTGGTGCACATTTGTAGATGCCTCAGTGCGCATAACATTATTCTGCACCTGGATGGAAAACGTTTGCGGACGGATGAAAACGATTAGAGGGAGCATTGCTCCCCAGAACCTGCAGAGAAGCATTTGCATCATTTCCCTTCTTCCTTCCTGTTTCTTTTGAACGCTTTGTCTGTCTTGCCCTTTTGAAAAGCAGGCTGTGCGGCGTATTGGAGAGAGCACTGGCCTAAGGCTCCAGAGACAAGTGTCCTTCCCTGGCCTGCTGCGTGACCTTGGGCAAATCACTTTAACTGCCTTGTGCCTCGTTTCCCCATTTGTACATTGGGAATCTTGACCTCTGTAGTAAAGAGCTTTGAGCTCTCCTGATGAACAGCCCTAGGTAAGAGTTAGGCATTATTGGTGGAGGCGGGCCTGTCCCTTACTGTGTTTGTACAGCACTGTTCACTATGGAAGCTGGAACTTACCGTAAAATCTCAAGTACAATGCGCACTTTTTTCCTGATTTTGGGGGGGGGTCAAAGTCGGGGTGCGCTTTATATACAGGAGTTATTTTTTTAAGTTTTAAGCCTGTAAGTAGCCCCAGGCTGGGGAACTCCCCCTCTCTTCCACACAGAAACTTTCCCACTGCAGCGCGGCACGGGGGCTGCCACCTCACCAGACTCACGAACAAGGCGAGGAGCCGGCGGTGCCACCAGGCTGCAGCGCCCTGGCTCACTGCCTTCCCGGTGCTCCTTCAGGCTGCGGCAGGTGCGAGCTCGGTGCGGCGCGCAGGCAGCTGTTTGGGGGGCAGGGGCAGGTTTCAAACTCCGCCGCTGGCTCCCCGGGCTGCGCACACGTTTCCTGGGCGAGCCTGCAGGTGGGAGCGGCACGTCCCCCCCTCCCGCTCTCCCGCAGCCCGGGGCCAGCTCTGGGAAGTGGGCGAGGCTGCGCTTGGTGCTGGAGGGTCGGCTCCTGGCTGCGCACAAGCTATATAGGTGTTTAGATGGATAGGTGCAGTGTAGGTGCGCATTATATATAGGAGTTCAGATTTTTTCGTTATGCTAAGATTCAAAAGTCAGGGTGCCCATTATACATCGGTGCGCATTATACTCGAGATTTTACGGTAGTTCATTCCATTCCACCACAAATAATATTGCTATAAAAAGCCTGTTATAATGCAAGTAAACACGTGCACCCACCTCCTGCACTGGGATCTGTGAACTACAGGATTGGGCCCAGATTACCTTGCCAGGTAAACAGTAAATGGGCAGGGCTTGGAGCAGAAGAGGGCACACAGGTAAGGGAGCTAACCTGCTTCCAGTGTGGATTAATCAATGTGGAAAGATATGCCTGATCACCTGGATGCGGGACTTTTGTCTGGCGGTTTAGGCTGAAAAAAAAAGGGACTCTACCCCCTTTGTTGACAGATAAGCGCTGATTCTCCTTTCACCTTTCCCAGCATCCAGTGTCGGGAAACCCATGAGATCAGGGAAATGGGACCGGAATCACCCTGGTGTGGAAGAGGACACGCATGAGCTATGGTGCTCATTGCCTCTTGCAAAGCTAGAATGTGGCTGCTGGAGAACACAGGCAGATGGGCCCCTCCCTGGGATTTGGTTTCATGTGCTTGACGGAAAGGGGCTAAAGTGGCAGCGTTTTCCCACCAGAAAATGGAAGCCAAGGGAAGCATAGTTAGCAGGTCACCCACCCAGCACAGGTGCAAGCCAGATACCCGGGATGTGACTGGGAAAGAAGACATTGACTGCATCCATCTGGGGTTACACAAAGCCGCTAGCAAGACAGAAGAGTCTTCCAGATGATGTCTCCGATGGGCAATAATAACGATTAATACAATCATGTGTCTCACTCTGTTCAGGATGCAGTTGCAAAAAGAGGAAGTTGAGGTTTTTTTAATTGTTCTATCTCAGAGGCAATGACGACACTGCAGAGTTTTTTGTGCAAAAACTCGCGGTGCATCCACACCACAAGTGCGTTTTTGCAGAAGAAAAAGTACAATCGATTGTCAGAAGACGGGGTTTTTTGCGCACGAGTTATTCCTCTTTCTACGAGGAATAAGCCTTTTTGCGCAAGAGCTCTTACGCAAAAAGGCATCTGTAGACGTACAACAGGGATTTCTTGTGCAAGAAACCCCTATCAGAACACAGGTGATCTGCTGGCCATTTGGTGAACGGCCGTCAGAGCTTTCTTGTGCAAGAGCATCCATGGCACTGTGGACGTGCTCTTGTGCAAGAACTTTTTCGGAAGATCTCTTCTGCAAAAAGTTCTTGCGCAAGAAGCCTGCAGTGTAGCCAGAGTGCCACAGGTGAAGCTGAACAATAAGAAACAGCGAGTTTAGTTATAGACCTAAGGCCAGACCCCCCCAACCAGTGTCATCCGGGGTAAATTTATCTGAAATGGATGGAGCTGGGCAGATCAACTCTGAGAATCAGGCCTTGTCTCCATTTCCCCAAGATCGACGAGCCGTAGATCGATCTCTCAGGGTTGATTTTGTGGATCTAGTAGGATATGCTAAATCGACTGCTGATTTTGCCCCCATCCAGTCCAGTACTCCACTGGGTCATGAGGAGTAAGGGAAGTTGATAGATGAGTTTCTCCTGATGACCTCCCACAGTGGGGATGCTGTGAAAATTTGGACTAAGGTACGTTGACTCTAGCTACGCTACTCACATAGCTGGAGCTGCATATTTTAGTTTGACTTTGTCCCCGATTGTAGACCTGGCCCTAGTCACTGGATAGAAGCAAGCCTTGGTTACAGCCCCGTGACAATGACTGGTTGCAGCTGAGTGGTACAGTGAGGGAAGACAGAATCAATTTCAAGATTCTGGGCTTTAAGAAAAAACACTGAATATGACCAGACTGGCAATAAAACTACAACACCACCTCGACTCAGTTGTACATCTATGACACTGTGATGATGTCTGTTCTCGGGGTCCTCCATCTGCATTTTACAGGAGAAACACAAATTGTGCTCTCTCCTGGAGCGCTTTATTTTTGTTCTTTCTTGTTGCTCAGTGACTAATCAAAGCCAGTCAAGCTAAAAGTGCTTGTTGCTCTTTGCATCTGGGCAAACAAAACATTTTCTGGAAAAACTTAAAAAACAACCAATAGTCTAGTAGCACCTTAAAAACTAACAAAACATGTAGATGGTATCATGAGCTTTCGTGGGCAAAACCCACTTCTTCAGATGACTCGAATATTAAAAGTCCAGATCCAGGAATAAATAAGGGAAGGAGGGAGAGAAAGGGGAAAAAAAGACAGTGAATAGATTGTTCAAGTTACAAGAGTCTGATAAGAACAATTAGCACCTCCATTGTTTAGCTGGTTAAGTCATTAGGTAGTGTGTGAGCCAGCCAATAACTCTGTTCATTCCCATCTGATAAGAATTAAATTTGTAAATGAAGTTAAGCTCCAATCCTTCCCTGTGTATTTGGCTTGTGGAATTGGCCTGAAACAACACAGTGACTTTGGAGATCCATTAATGAGTACCCAGGCAGGTTAAAGTGTTCTCCAACATTTTCTGGCTGACTTGGTATTTAGACATGAAAGACCTGATGAATTTCTTGGTGCTCTTGAGCCATAGCTAGGAACTAGGAAACGCAGGTATTCCAGAGAAGTCATTCTTACAAATAGGAATGGACCTTTGTTTCCAGAAACTGCTCTCTCTAGCTCATAGGTCGCCATTTGGTTTATTTTTTAGTTTGGTGGTTGCTTTTGGCAAACCTTTCTCTGGCAGATGAACACGGAGACCTAGGAACAAAGAGCAATTTGATGCTGTCTCGAAAGAATCCACCATTCCCAAACAGTCAGGTTCCTCTCACTCCTAGGGGGATAGGATTGAGCTTTTGAGGAGTGCTCCAGAGAAAAGCTTATCGGTAGCTCAGGAGATCCTATAACAGTGTTTCTTAAACTTTTTAAGACTGAGGAACACCAAACAATGAGGCACACCAAGGATTTTTTGTTGAGAAAAAAAATGGGGGTCAGGGTTGCCTGCCCCTTTAAGGGCAGCCATTTTGAACTCTGTTGTTCTCCAACTGTTTTTTAAGAAACACTGTCCGAGAGGCTCTGCTCAGACAGGTCTAGTTCCAGAAATAATCCTAGGAGGTCAGATGGCAGCTGAGAACATGCAGTGAGAGGAGGAGGCCACCACCACCCTCTTCTCATGGGTGGGTTGGCTGCTAGATCAGGGCACGCAGTACCCATCCACAGGTCCCACGGCCATCTTGCCACTCTGCCACCTTGCCAAGACCCCGAGGGCTGTGTTTTATTGCTCTGCCCTGGCAACCAGTTACCAGAGCTGCTGAGGTCAAGGTGCATCAGTGCATGCCGGGACTTGAAAGCCTCCATGGTCTCATCTCATGCCTGGATTAAAGAAAGAGGAGGGAGTGAGGCAAGGCCCGGGTGTAGACTAGAGGACCAAGACTGGCAGCTCAGGTTTCCTGCATGGGATGCAGAGCAAGCTACCTCCCCGCCATCCTTCTCTTCCCCTCGACCCACGGGCACAGCAAGCTGGTGCCTCCAGCGGAACCGTGACTCGTCTCCCAAGCAATGCCTTGAAAACAGCACAGCCAGAAGCATCCCTGCCAGCGGGAAAGGAACCCCTCGGCGCGTAGGGCTTCAAGTGCTCTGACGAAAGCTTGGCGGGGCCTCTTGTAGTTGCAGCCAAAGGAAGTGTCCATGCGCTGGATACATTCACAAATGTGCGCTGCACCTGTGTTACCTAAGAGCGTTCGGCTGCTAGCTCACGAACCCACGCCCTGCTGTGGGGGTGATTTTCCAAAGAGGCACAGAGCTGCATACACATTCATAAACTGAAGCACCCCCGGGAAGATCGGTGTCAGCTGACTGCCAGAGACTTTGGGGGTCTCTTGGATGCAGGTAGTGCAGTGAGATTCCAAGGGGGTGGAGTCTTTCTTGGGCGAGGGGGGGAGGGGGGGCTGGGAGGGCAGTGAGAGGGGGACTGGCTGAGGGGGTGCAGCTTGTAGGGATGTTTCCCAGGGTGGATGGTCCCAGCTTAGAGCTGCACTGACAGGCAGTCTGGCTGAGGCCTCTGTGGGGCTGGGGGTGCAATGACAGTGGGAGTCTTTGAGGACAGGGGTGTCTCTTTGAGGGTGCAGTGAATCACTGGGGCCTGTAAAGGGAATGCTGCCCTTCCCCCCACAAGTGGTGGCAGGAGCCTGGAGCCCAGCGTGTAGGTGAGTCACTGGCAAGAGCCCGGGATTCTGGGTGAAGCAGTGGCAGGAGCCTGGAGTGCTGAATGTATTGATGGCAGGAGCCCAGGGCATTGGGTGAGTCGGTGGCAGGAGCCCAGGGTGCAGGTGAGTCAGTGGCAGCAGCCCAGGGTGCGGGTGAGGTGGTGGCAGCAGCCCAGGGCGTTAGGTGAGGTGGTGGCAGGAGCCCAGGGTGCGGGTGAGTCGGTGGCAGCAGCCCAGGGCGTTAGGTGAGGTGGTGGCAGGAGCCCAGGGTGCGGGTGAGGTGGTGGCAGCAGCCCAGGGCGTTAGGTGAGGTGGTGGCAGGAGCCCAGGGTGCGGGTGAGGGTGTGGCCAGAAGCAGGATGCCAGGGCAGTCCATGGCAGGATTCTGAGAAGCCAGGTAGAATTCCACTGACATGTCCCAGGAAGGTCTATAAGAGACAGTGAACGTTCCTGGAGACGGTCCCATGGATGAGTCACCTGAAGGCTAACGTGCTAATGACAGAGGCTGGAGGCTCGGGCACTAAAGCACTTGTTAATCCTTTGCGAATTAAGGATGAGCGCACTTGCCTGGACTGCTCTTCACTTAGGGATGTGCCCAGAAATGCCTCAGTGGCGGATTTACTGCGCATGGGTAGGGAGCGCTGAAATTTTCCATTTCTCACTCTGCCGCCAACTCGCTATTGGAGTCTGGGAAGCCACTTCCTGCTCCATTCCTCACGTTTCCCAACCGCAGAATACGGAATGAAACATGCCCATCTCCAGAGAGATGGCTCCTCAATATTCTTTTTGCCCCTGGAAACATCCCAGAGCTTAGTGGATGGGACCAGGAGCCTGTGTCAGCCTGTCCAGTGGAAAAATAGTAATAATTACCACTTTAATTTGCGGGTGAGTTCTCCCCTCCTCCCTCTCTGTCTCTGTCTATCCTTAGTTATTATTTGACACAAGGGAATCATAGACTCACAGGGTTGGAAGGGATGTCAGGAGTCATCGAGTCCAACCGCCTGCTCAAAGCAAGGCCAACCCCAACTATATCATCCCGGCCAGGGCTTCGTCAAGCTGGGACTTAAAAACTTCTAGGGATGGAGATTCCACCCCCTCCCTAGGGAACCCAGCCCAGTGCTTCACCACCCTCCTAGGGAAATCATTTTTCCTAATATCCAACCTAGACCTCCCCCACTGCCACTTGAGACCATTGCTCCTCGTTCTGCCATCTGCCATCACTGAGAACAGCCTCTCTCCGTCCAGAGGTCCGCGGCCTGGCAGTTGGGAACCGTTGCCCTGGAAGGTCGTTATAACGTGGGGTAGGGGATTTGTGCCGACAGTGGAGAACGGCTTTTGGCTGGGCTGCAGCCAGGGCAGGGCTTTCTCGCTGGCCCTGAGTATTTTCCTGTCGGGCCCTTACAGAGGCGCCTCATTGTAACTTCTTCCCTTGCTTTTCTGCTTTTCAGAACACCCCCCAGAAAGCTCTGAATCCTGTCCCAACCGCTCTGCCTGGGGCTGGCCAGACTCTAGCTTGGCGACCGTCCTTCCAGGAGCACATCATTCTGTGAGTCCAGGGCCGGCCCACAACATTTTAGCACTGAGGAGGGGAGCTCAAATGACGCCCCCGTGTCCCCTCACTTGGGCCAAAACTTTGGAAGGTCTCAATTCTGCCTCCTTCCCGGTCTCCTCCTCTCATGGTACCGCTCTGCTACCTACCTGTGCACCAGCAGCAGACACAATTTTCTACACTCTGGGTCCTAGTGGCGCCCCCTATAGTCTGGCACCTGAGGCAGCTGCCTCAGTTTGCCTCAAGGTAGGGCCGCCCTGTGTGAGCCTTCAGCATTACAGCACAGCTGAAGCTTGCCCTGTGGTGCTCGGGTCTCACGCAGGCAGCAGACCAGGTTCCTCCCACGAGTCTCCCCTCGCCTGAGAGCAGACACCATGCTGAGCTTGACCATATTATGGGTGTGTCTCCACTGGTCACGGGGGTGATTTCCAGCGTGGCTAGACATGGTGCACTAGCTCCCACTGAGCTTGTGCGGTAACGAGAGCAGTGTCGCTGCCGAGGCTTGGTCACTCAGACCGGTAATTGCCTTCAGCAGGAGCCTATACAAGACCCTATGTCAGGGCTACTCAATATGCATCCCGCAGGTGGGACCCAAAACAAAACGTAGTCGATAGGATGGTCTTCTGCTGAGCTGTGTTTTAGTAGTTAAATTCCTGGACTGTCATTGCTCATTAACAGTGCTGTCATAGGGGTGGAAATCAGATAAATATTTATTTTATTAATATCAGCAGAACTGACTTAAATGGGGCCTGAGTGTTGTGTAGTTGTGCCTTAATCTTTGTAGTCATGCCTGTCAGTGTGAGACACTCTATTTGCATATATTTGCATATATATATATAATACATATGCAACCACACTTAAGTTGCGGCCCTCGGCATGTGCTGTGAGTATCATTGTGACCCCAAAGTTGAGTAGCCCTGTCCCGGCCCATCCCAGCACCCAGGCCACCATGGCTACACATGAACGTCACCAAAGCTACACGTGTCTACACTCGCAGAGGATTAGAATGCCAGATCAGTGGCCGAACCCTAAGCATCACCTCCTCTTGACCAGCCCCAGAGAAGCCACCCTGAGCCTCTCTCAGCTGGGAGTCTCCTCCCCTAAGTAGAATGAGCTAGGCAGGGTTCAGCTGGAAGGCTCCCTTGGCAGGCGTCCGGTTGGTTCCCTTTAGCATGCATCACTGTAGCCTACACAATGCCTGAGCAGTAATTAGTCACATGCTCTCAAGTGGCCGTCACTGTTAACCATCCGAAGCAGGGCTGTGGAGACAAGTTTAACACAGAGCCCCAGACAGATTCTTTTGCTGACTCAGGGAAGTGTAAAAGTTCCCCCCAGGCTGGAATGACTCTCCTGCCCCAGCACGACAGCTGTTGGACAGCTGTTTGTTCACAATCCCACAGACAAAGGTTTTCTACTGCCCCAGGCTTGGAGTCCAGAGCTGGCCTTGTTGGGTGAACTTGCTAAGGACTTTCTGCCATTAAATCCTCCCTGAAAAGGACCCCGCCAAGACAGTGAGCGTACTGTCTGATTTCATAGATGCTTTAAAAGGCTCCAAACGTACCGGTCATTGGAGAGTTTTGGTTATTGGGCTGCAATCCAGAACCAACGCTCACAAACGGTTGGAGATTTATTACTGGATAACCCTTTGGTAATCGTCCTCGGTCACATAAAAGGAAATGAAGAATGAATCTCGCTCCGCTAGGAGCCGCTTGGCTATTGATAAACTCATTGGAAGAAAGACCCAGCCCAACCACTGGGAAATGGTTGCAAAAATATGGGAGGTTTTAGCTGTGGAAAAATAAGCACACCAGTTATACAGACAGCAAAACAGACAGAACTTCCACCTCTGATCTCCTATGAGGCTACATTCCCCAGCAAAACAAAACAAGAACAGAACATGGATCCCAATTTTGAAGAGTAACACGGGACAGACACAGCCGCACTCTTACAAACGCGACTACAGAGATGTCTTCAGTTCCACCACATCGCTCCGCAGAACACAGCTGTGCTCAGGAGACCCCACCAGGAACCCCAGGCCTGTTCAATGAAAAGGTCGGAGGACTGTTCCGGGAGCCGTGTGCTGTCTCTGTAAACAAAGGCGAAACGGGGAGAAGGATCGTTTGGTTTCTGGGAGGTGAACCTTCAAGTCAGCAGCAAAGCCACGGGGACCCACAGGGCCCACGATACACAAACCTCACTAGGGATAAGTTAGAACAGACTTCCACTGCTCTCGTCCCCTAGGCCGCTCCGCTACCTACGCTATGTCGATCGCATCTTCATCACCAACTCCCCTCCCTTTCCGTATTGCCCGTCCCCTTCCCCCCTCCCATTCCCCACTGCCCGGCCCCCATCTACCCTCCCATTCCCCACTGCCCAGCCCCATTCCCCATCCCATTCCCCACTGCCTGGCCTCTTTACCCTTCCCATTCCGCACTGCCCGGCCCCCATCTACCCTCCTACTCCCCACTGCCCAGCCCCATCTCCCCCTCCCATTCTCCACTGCTTGGCCCCATTTCCCCTCCCATTCCCCACTACCAGGCCCCCATCTACCCTCCCATTCCCCACTGCCCAGCCCCATCTCCCCCTCCCATTCCGCACTGCCCGGCCCCCATCTACCCTCCTACTCCTCACTGCCCAGCCCCATCTCCTCTCCCATTCCCCACTGCCCAGCCCCCATCTACCCTCCCATTCCCCACTGCCCAGCCCCATCTCCCCCTCCCATTCCGCACTGCTCGGCCCCCATCTACCCTCCTACTCCTCACTGCCCAGCCCCATATCCTCTCCCATTCCCCACTGCCCAGCCCCTATCTCCTCTCCCATTCCCCACTGCCCAGCCCCCATCTCCCCTCCCATTCCCCATTGCCAGCCCCCAGCCTCTGCTTCTCCTGCCATTTGGGGAGATGTCCCATTTCTGTGTCAAACTGCAGTGACCACTTGCATGAAAGGTGCCGACCGGGCTGAGTCTGTTCGAAGTGTTTTTTCCATGTAATGTTAGCGCTGGAGAGAATTAGAAGCCAATGTCACTTGGCCCACAAGGGACCCCGGCTTGTGCTCTGCCTCCCACTAGTGAACCACGGAGCACAACCCAAGCACCTCTATGCTATGCCGCGGGTCATGTGTTCTCAGCCGACTCCCTTCAAAATGGACCTCTCCTGCCCATGGTGTTTAGGGCTGCATGCAGTTGTGACCATGTATGCATGGTGCCTGGGGGGGTTGTGCTCTGCGGCCGATGTTGTTTTGAGCCTCAGTCTCTCCTTTGTTACCAATTAAGCACCAGTCCAGCTACACTGAGTGTTTTGAGCCAGAAGTGATTCTTTAATGTGTCTCTGAGGCTCTTCGCAGCACATGATATTAGAACGCTCGGTGATTTTATTATTAATCAGTGTAAGTTAGTAAGCCATCAAGGGGCCGTGACTATGTTATCAGCCAACTGTAGTTGAGAAAATATGAATACTTAGTCATTTTGCTGTGAGAGTGGTTCCCCGGGCACATTATTTCAGGATGAAGCTATAGGGCTCTAGGAAATGAAACAACGATTCACACGGCTCTTTGGGGAACGCTGGTCGCTAATTTGGCCCCTGAACTGCGGTCGGTCTGTCACTGCACTGGACTCTCAGGGCATGTCTGCACAGCAGGGCTAAAGCCAAAATAAGCTACGCAACTTCAGCTATGTCAATTGCATGCCTTAAGTCGGAATAGCTTATTGGTGTGGTCTACACAGCAGGAACTCGAAGGAAAAACACTCTTCCTTCAACTTCCCTCACTCCTCATATAATGAGGGTTACAGGTATTGGGGGGTATGTCTACACAGCAACATTATTTCAAAATAAGTAGTGTTATTTCGAAATAAACTTAGTCTGCATCTACACAGCAGGCAATTATTTTGGAATAATGTCGGAATACTGTCAAGCTGGAGGACTTCTTACTCCAGCTCCTGTAATCCTCATTGTACGAGGAGTAAGGGAGGTTGGAGGAAGAGTGCTCTATTTCGAAATAAGTGCTGTGTAGACGCTCCCAATGTCAAAATAAACTATTTAGAAATAAGCTACGCAATTGATGTAGCGCAAATTGTGTATCTTATTTCGAGTTTTGGGTGCTGCGTAGACACACCTAGTGGAGAGAAAATGGAAATGCTGCTGTTCATTTTTGTGTTTTAAGGCTTTGGCTAAGACCACTGATGGCAATGAGTCTGGATCAGATCAGGCCTATAAGGGTACGTCTACACAGCAGAGTTATTTGGAATTACTGACATTATTCCAAAATAACATAGGCTGCGCCTACACTACCAGCAGTTGTTTCAATATAATGTCAAAATAATGTCAAGCTGGAGGACTTCTTACTCTGGATGCATCTATACAGCATGGCTTAACTTAAAATAAGCTACACAAAAATGAACAGCAGCATTTCCATTTTCTCTTCACTAGGGCTGTGTCTACACTGGCAAGTTATTCCGGAAAATCAGCAGCTTTTCCGGAAAAACTTGCCAGCTGTCTACACTGGCTGCTTGAATTTCCGGAAAAGCACTGATGATCTAATGTAAAATCATCAGTGCTTTTCTGGAAAAACTATGCTGCTCCTGTTCGGGCAAAAGTCTTTTTTCCAGAAAACTGTTCCGGAAAAGGGACAGTGTAGACAGCACAGTAGTGTTTTCCGCAAAAAAGCCCCGATCGTGAAAATGACGATCGGGGCTTTTTTGCAGAAAAGCGCGTCTAGATTGGCCACGGATGCTTTTCCGCAAAAAGTGCTTTTCCGGAAAAACATCCTGCCAAACTAGATGCGCTTTTCCGAAAATGCTTTTAACGGTACACTTTTCCATTAAAAGCATTTCCGGAAAATCATGCCAATGTAGACGTGGCCTAGGTGTGTCTACGCAGCACCCGAAACTCGAAATAAAATACACAATTTGTGCTACACCAATTGCATAGCTTCTTCTGAGTCTATTTCGAAATAGCTGATTTAGTCATTTCGTGCTGTCTACACAGTGCCGAATTTTGAAATGAAGCGCTATTTCCAGCCATCCCTGACTTCTCGTAGAATGAGGTTTACAGGCTTAGCGAAATAGCACGTCCTCTATATTTTGAAATACCGGACGCGTTCAAATGACGCAGGGTAGCTATTTCGAGATACCTCTGGTATCCCAAAATAACTTTGCTGTGTAGACCTACCCTGGCTGAGTCAGTTGCATGAACCTTTTCCCCACTTGGCTTCAGAGCCTGGCTGTCTTTTTGGCTAATCGGCAAGGGCACCATTTCAGATTTTGGTGGAGAATGGGGGGACCCATGCATGTTGTGATGGAAGGGGGAGTATGAGAAAATGGAGGGGGACAGACTGAGGATATCTGCTTCAGAAGTAGTACTGAGCATGCTCAGTACAAGTCAAGCAGCAAATTGGGAGGAGGGCTATCAACCCCATATGCCCTCCACCCACCACACTCATATCACCTCTTTCCCGGAGCTACTAAAGCACTGGAAAACTCTCGTTTTTTGGCAGATAACTTAGCAATTAGCTGACAGGAGCACTGTATCTGATTCCTATATAAAAGAAAGGAAATTAAATATTAGGCCCACTCAGTTCTAACACAGACATATTCTGACATCTTGTGACATGTCACTTAAAGGACACAGGTTAGTGTTAAAATTGTAATACATATGCTTACTTTGGTACTAACTCTGTAGAGAGAGACACAGTCCCCGGCAGGACTCCTGGGCTCTATCTCAGCTCTGGGAGGGGAGTGGGGTCTAGTGGGTTACAGTAGGGGACAAATACCTTTGGGCTTTGTATAGGAACAGTCACCCTGGGTCAGACCAATGGTTCATCTGGCCCAGTGTCCTGTCTTCTGATAGTGGCTAATGCCAGGTGCTTCAGAAGGCATGAACATAAGAAGCAATCTTCATTGTGCATTCCCAGCTTCTGGCAAACAGAAGCTAGGGCACCATCCCTGCCCATTCTGGCCGGTAGCCATTGATACACCTGGGCGACCCTAAACCCATTTTGTTCTTTTTGGAACTCTGTTATAGTATGATAGAGATATAAAATCATGAGTGGTGTGGAGAAGGTGAATAAAGAAAAGTTATTCATTAGTTCCCAAAATAGAAGAGCTAGAGGACACCAAATGAAATTAATGAGTAGCAGGTTTAAAACTAATAAAAGAAAGTTCTTCACACAGCGCATAGTCAACCTGTGGAACTCCTTGCCAGAGGAGACTGCAAAGGCTAGGACTATAACAGAGTTTAAAGAGAAGCTAGATAATTTCCTGGAGGTTAGGTCCATAAATGGCTATTAGCCAGGGGATAGAAATGGTGTCCCTGGCCTCTGTTTGTCAGAGGCTGGAGATGAATGGTACGAGACAAATCGGTTGATCATTGTCTTTGGTCCATCCCCTCTGGGGCACCTGGCGCTGGCCATTGTCAGCAGACAGGATACTGGGTTAGATAGACCTTTGGTCTGACCCAGTACGGCCGTTCTTATGTTATGTTCTTATGTTCTTGTTGGGCCTTTCTGCCCATTCCTGGCAAAGCATTCCATAGGATGACCATGAAGAAATGATGTTTTTGGTTTGTTTTAAATCTTTTGCCTATAAATGAATTTGGGTCAGCTTCTTGATTTATGTTAGGGAAGGAATAAATAACATAAATAACATGTTTCTATTTTTCCACACCGGTCTTGTTTTTCTAGCTCGCTAAGGCTATGTCTATGCTGCTGGCTTTTGCAGGCAGAAAGTATGCTAATGAAGCGCTCATTAGCAACTTCTCGTGCTTCATTTGCATAATCTCTGCCCGATATTCATCACTGCACCTCATTTGCATATGTTCTTGCGCAAGACTGGGCAGTGTAGACGTAGCCGGAAGGTGCTGCAAGCCCATTTGTTGTTTTTGAAGTCTCTTCATATGGAATCTGTTCCTGACCTCTAATCTGTTGCCCTTTCAATACTATTTCCAAACCCAACATATCTTTTTTTTTAGATGAGGTGACCAGATCTGCATGCATTATTCAAGATGTGGGCACACTATGACTTTGTACAGAGGTAATAAGATATTTTCTCTTATTATCTACTCCTTTCCTAATGATTCGCAACATTCTGGTAGCTTTCTAGATTGCCACTGCACATCGAGCAGATGTTTTCGGGGCACTATCCACAAGGATTCCAAGATCTCTTTCTTGAGTGGTAACAGCTATTTTAGACCCTGTCATTTTTGTATGTATAGTTGGGGTTATATTTTCCCAGATGCATTACTTTGTATTTATTAACCCTGCATTCCATCTGCCCTTGTGTTGCCCAATCACCCACTTTTGTGAGGTCCCTTTGAAGACACCTTTGGACTTAACTATTTTGAGTAATTTTGCATCATCTGCAGATTTTGCCACCTGGCTGTTTACATCACTTTAAGAGAAGTTTAAGCTTAACCATAATGGTCCAATTACAGATCTGTTTCCCCCTATTTTTAGTGGAGTACCCGGCAATGATTTTATGATGATCTAATGACTCTTCAATTACATGAATGCGCAGCCTTTTGTTATCTTAATCACCCTGCCTCCCTCTGTTTATAAACACACTCCCTGTTCCAAAGGCAAACTCTGTTGCAGTTAAGAGCTGCTCTGGAGCTAAGGCACCGGCTTTAAGCAGACCCCAAGTATGAAATCTAGGGGCTCAAAGAATAGGGGGGCTACCGACCCCCCCAGTTCCTCATAAATGGCATTCTGGCTACCCCACTGTTCAGGCTAATGCGTGCACAGGCTTGGAGAAATCTCTATTCCTGCTGCCTGATTCATGGCACAAACCAGTGTTTCTCAACCTTTTTTTTTTTTTATAAAGTACTCCTTTAAAAAAAAAAAGTCCCCCCCAGTACCTACAGTTTTCAGACACAATTTTTTTCTACCATCGCAACACATTTGTTTAAACAACTTAATCATAGCCAGGCGGGCAATGACATTTTTGGGTGTAAAAAGTACAAAAATGATAACACGCTGTAAAACTTCAAACAAAAATTCCGTTTTCTTCAAATGTCAGTTGTGTGGCTGTACCCCCAAGATTTCTCTCGAGTACCCCTAAGGGTACTTGTACCACTGATTGAGAAACACTGGCACAAACCATAGAAGGCAGGTGGTACAACAACAGCCCTCCGTGACCTCAAGGTGTGGGAATTTCACACCCTGGGACAAGGTGAAAGGTGACCAGTTCAGGTAGTTTCATCACAGTTTGTGCTGCTAGAAAGTCACTTGCCTTTGCCTGGATATCAGTCCAGTGACTGGTTAGCCTGACTGACCACAGCCTTCTCAGCTAAAATCAACCTCCCCCACTGGAACCTCAGAGAACTCCTTGGAGTCTTGTGCTGTTAAATCAGGAACCTACAGGGCCTCCATCCCGCTGTTTCCCCCAATTAAAACAATTAAAGAAAAGAAATAGGAAACTTCTGGGCCTGACTGGACCTCTGCCAGCACAAGCACAAGCCTTAATGAGCAATTTATTAAACACAAAGCCGGAGAGGAAGGGAAATTCTTTGCTTATTAGGAAGGCGAAAGTGGTGAATGAAATCAAAGGGCTCAGGAGAAGAGGCTGGAGAGGCCAGGAAGGGCAGAGCAGCCATCACTGCTCCTCCTTTCCACAGAAAAGGGCTTTGAGTGCCCCAGGTGCTAAACCCCGCTTCTGTCAGCTCCTGAGGATGAGGTGTTGGGTTTCAGGTGTATTTGGGGCATTTGAAAGGAGCTCGGCTGACGGACAACAAGGTGAAGGTTCCGCCAAAGCCTTATTCAGGGGCCTGGCTATGGATTTAGGAGCTGGACAGAGAGTGTGAACATGTTGGCCCCTGACTTTACCAATATGGTGGCAATGGGGTGAGCCCCCAAGTGAGGGGTGGAAAGGCCAAGCTGGCAGCTACTGAAGGCTGAGAGGACTTTGTGCCATGTGCCCTTTGAGAATCTAGGAAGTTTTATGAGAGATGTAGCACCTGGCCCCCATTGTGCCTGATGCTATGCAAACTCGGAGCAGACAAGCTAAGGGTGATCCTGAGCCCCAGCTCTAGCAGTGAAAAGCAAGTGCACAAAACAGCCCACCCAGTCCCCATCCAAGATGGGGGCCGCCCCTCTGGGTTTTACCCAGACAGTTGGGTTTTTCGTTTCTGTGTCCCGGTGCCATGTAGAGTTGCCAGGTAGCCAGTTTTCAGGTTCCTAGAAATTCTAAATGGCTCCCAAGCCCAAAGTCCAGTTGTCATGGGGAGGTGCCAGTTTGCCCACACACATCCTAGATGTGATGTTCTGTTCCGTCTAGTGACACTTAGGTTATGTCTGTACTGGTGGCTTCTTGCGCAAGAACATCTTGAGCAAGGGTTCTTGTGCAAGACTTCTTGCACAAGAGCACGTCCACACTGCCATGTGCGAGCTGTTTTTGTGCAAGAGCGCCCATGGCATTGTGGACGCTCTCTTGCGCAAGAAACTTCTGATGGCCATTTCAGCCATAGGGCTTTCTTGTGCAAGAAACCCCTGCCATGCATCCACACTATCCTCTTGTGCAAGAGCTGTTGCACAAGAGAGTGTACACCTGTTTGAAAAGAGTGTAGCTCTTGCGCAAGAAGCCCTCTTTTACCACGCTTTACTGTAACTCTTCTTGTGCAAGAGCGGGTGGGCAGTGTGGACGCTCTGCAGAAGAACGGACGTTCTTGCGTAATAACTGGACAGTGTAGACATAGCCTCAGAGAAATTAGTGTGTCTGCTCTACAGCCTTAGCAAAGGGCCACAGGGCTTTTCGCTCATGCAGCCGAGGCTCATGTACTGAGGTCCAGGCTCAGTCCCAATGCCCGGGGTCTGTCCCTGTTACATCGGATCCTTGCCCCTCACCAGCCCCTGCTCAGCCAGGGCAGCCTCCTGGGAACCATCTAGCAAGCAGTAGGAGAGGCAGGGAGAGAAGGAAGCAATGGGGAGGAAGGGGAGACAGAGAAGGGGGTGGAGCCTGAGGAAGAGGCAGAGTAGGGGCCTTGAGGGAAGAGGCGGGGCAGGGGACAGGACTTTGGGGCTCCAGTTACCAGCAATTAAAAAGGTGGCAACACTATGTCCCGGGATGCTCTAAAAGTTACCCCATGGACTCCAGTTGTTCCAGGATCAGGGGAATGGCAAGATTGCCTGGGGCCCCTTGGCACTGTTGGGGATTGTGCTGTAGATAGTGCAGGTCCGGCAGCCAGTATCTAGTTGATTTTGGTGGTCAGGGCCCCAGGCTTAGGAGGCTGTGGCTGTGGTTCCTCTTTACAAGAGCGCCGCAGGCAATTTTTGTTGGAAATGAAGGAGCACGGCAAAGAAAGAAAGAACAAATATCAAGTCCATTCTTCCGAGGAAGCGAGTTGTAGCCCCGAAAGCTCAGGACACCAGCTTCATGTTTTGAGAGTCGCCAGGGGGCTGCAGGACAATCCGCTGCGTTTCAAGTGTGTCCCAGCCTCCACGCGGGAGAGCAAGAGGGTGAGCCCAATGAGGGGCTACACAATCTACCCCTGTAGTGAGACACAGGCGGGCAGGCGCCCGTGTGCTTTACAGGCACAGTGCCCGCAGACCAGCACCCCTCGCAGTGCCATGGCCACGGATCTGCCCAAAGGTGGGAGAGCTGCGCACCAGGGAGCGGAATGCACCGCAGGCCCCAACTCGCAGTGCTGTCTTGAGCAGCCCAGCTGGCCTGCAGGCTCAGACCTGTGATCTTCATGGGCCTCACCTCTCTATTAAACATGAGGCCCGTTGCAATCTACTCAGCAATTCAGATGTAGCCTTCCGGCTAGTGGCTGGCTGCCAGGGCATGGGTCCCTTGTTTGAGCATGGTCAGAGCATTCCTGGTGCTGGCTGGCTGGGAAAGGCCAGCTCTCTGGGGCTGCATTGGCCAATGCCCAGAAAATTCATCGCTTAGCCTCTTTAACCTGAAGGAGCGAGCTGCTGCCATAAAGAAGCCAAAGGGGAAATTACAGGTTACCAGGAGATCTGAGCATGCAGCCTCTTGTGCGGAGGGTAATTACTACCTGACTCATATCAGAGCTACGTGCTGGACAGGGCTCTGCTCCGCTAATCCGGCTTAGGGGAGAGGCGCCAGGAGCAAAGGGCTCTGGGTAGGGGGTCGGGACGAAAGGCCAGTGGGTAGTTTGCTCTCGTGGGGACAGTGCTCGCTAAACCAGAGAGTGAATCAGTGATGCATGGGGAATCTTTCAATGCCACTTCCTCCAGTCACACCCCCCGGGAGATTCATCCCAGCGTTCTGCCAGACCTGTGCACTTCACCATCTCCCTCGGGCTCCGGGGTAGGAAGGGCTGTGAATATACCTATAGGGAGACAATGGCTCTTCAGGCCCCAGCTGGTGCTGGATGGAACGAAGGCCCATTTGGGGATGCTCCCTCTGAGGTGCTTTTTACACCAGAAAAGTTGTGCCAGGTTCAAATGATTCTTAAATGCAACCAATGGAGCCTAATCTGGCAGTTTACCAAGCCTGGCTAAATGGATTTATCCCAGTGACATTAGCAGCTACATTAGGCGCTTGTACCAATTTAACTACACGGATTAACAAGCGAGTGCAACTATTTTTGAAGGGACAAAAATCTGAGTGGAGTCTTTATCTGGATTTACCAAACCTATTTTGATGTGGGAGCCTGGTTGGAAAGTTCATGAGAACAGATTTTTTTTATTTCTTTCCTTCCAGTTCCAGGCCTGGCTGAAAGGAGACAGCCCAGAGGATGCTGAGAGATCATTTTTAGAGAGAAATATATGTTTAATATAATCAAAGCAGCCTGATCCCAGACATCTTCAGCTTCAAAATCCAGGCCATCCTGAGAGGAGTAGTTGTGTCAGCTCTGGATACTTGTGGCAGTCTTCACAACGTTAGATTTTATACCATTCAGTGAAGCTTAAAAAACACACCGGCTGCGTTTAGACTGGCATGATTTTCCGGAAATACTTTTAATGGAAAAGTTTTTCCGTTAAAAGTATTTTGCAAAAGCGCGTCTAGATTGGCAAGTGCCTTTGTGCAAAAGATTTGCTTTTGCACAAAAGCATCCATGGCCAGTCTAGATGCGATTTTGTGCAAGAAAGCCCTGATCGCCATTTTTAGCCATCGGGGCTTTTTTGCGCAAAACAGTTCTTCCCTGTCTACACTGGCCCTCTTGTGCAAGTATTCTTGTGCAAGAGGGATTTTTCCTGAGCAGGAGCGTGAAAGTATTTGCGCAAGAAGCACTGATTTTGTACATTATAAAGTCAGTGTTCTTGTACAAATTCAAGTGGCCAGTGTAGACAGCTGGTAAGTTTTTGCACAAAAGCAGCTGCTTTTGCACAAAATCGTGCCAGTCTAGACGCACCCACCAGGTTTGTAGAGTCTCAGGAGGCAGCCATGTTAGTCTGCAAGGTTAAAAACAGACTGATTCTCTGTGATAGGGAGGCCTGTTATACCTCTTTGACCGTGTGGAGTGGCGTCCTGCGGGTGCCTACGTGATTTGCTGACTGCTGTATAAATGGGCCGTGGTCTGAATGAAACTCAGGCTGATGAATACTTGAGGGTGATGAGTCCCCCTCCCCCTTTAGACGTTATGCAGGTTCTTTAATAATGGGAAAAATTCTACTCCACATGTGAAAAGGCAGCAACTTTCGAATGGCTACATTTTGTTTTCTCCAGGGAATTTACTTAAGAAGCCAAGTTGCTTGAACCAGGAATGAGTTTGGTAGCCACCACACTGCTGACTAGCCCTTCTAGGGGATGTGTGTTGTGTTGATTCCTTCAGTCCTCAAAATTGCACAGCTAATTTTGCTCTGATTTACTCCCAACTGTCACCCTTGGGCTGAGACCTTGTGTGGAAAATGTCTGGCCCAGAGGAACTTGTTGTGGGGAAGAGAAGGGTGGGGGGAGGCTGGTATGGCCAGGGAAGCTCACCCTGGACTATACCAGGGCAGTCATTACCATTCAACTGAACTGAGACAAAATCCAACCTGCGGTCGCTGTGCTATGACAGTATTACAAAGCAGCCGGGCATGTCTGAGTGCGTTGTCACTCACTGAAGCCCAGCTCTGAGCAGCAGCACGCAGGGTGGCTTGGTGGGAGAGGAAGTATGGTCCAATGGTTAGGGTGCTTTTAGCCAGATTTGATTCCCTGCTCTGCTACAGCCTTACAGTGTGATCTTGGGCACATCACTTAGCCACTCTGTGCCTTGGTTCCCTTCTGTTCAATGGAGATCGTCAAATCATAGGGTTGGAAGAGACCCTCTAAAGGGAGACAGGCCGGATAAAGGGATAACAGCAGGGGAGCTATTGATGGAACCCATACCCCCATCCGGGCCCCTGACCACCATGCAGCATGCTTATTCCCACCATGCAGCACAGCACATAAACAGAAAGGGATACTTCTTGATGATCCGGCAGGACCTGGTCGACGACCACGTGTCTCGGCTCATGACACCCACGTCTTCCGCAACTCCAGCCTGTACCACAAGCTGGAGGCTGGCACATTCTTCCCTGAGTGCAGCATCAGGGTCAGGGATGTGGAGATGCCACTGTGCATCATGGGGGAAGTGCCCTACCCCTTCATGCTGTGGCTTATTAAGCCTTACAACAGCCACCTGGACCAGAGCAAGGACGGCTTCAATGGCCGCCTCTCCAGGGCCCTCATGCAGGCCGAATGCACCTTTGGGCTCTTGAAGGCGCGGTTCTGGTGCCTCCTGACCCTCCTCGATGTGGGGGAGCACAACATCCCCCAGGTGGTGAAAGCATGTTGTGTGCTCCACAACATCATAGAGAGGAAGGGGGAGGCCTTCCTTCTGGGGTGAGGGGCAGACCCCGGCCGGGAGGAATCTAGGGGTCATGGTGGACCACAAGCTAAACATGAGTCAACAGTGTGACGCTGTTGCAAAAAAAGCAAACATCTGGAATGCATTAATAGGAGTATTGTGAGCAAGACATGAGAAGTAATTCTTATGCTCTGCTCTATGCTGATTGGGTCTGGGAGCCACATTTCAGGAAGGATGTGGAGAAATCAGAGAAGGTCCAGAAAAGGGCATCAACAATTATTAAAGTTTTAGAAAACATGCAGGAAGAGTGAAAGAATTGGAATTATTTAGTCTGGAAAAGAGAAGAGCAAGAGGGGACATGATAACAGCTTTCAAGTCCCCTAAAAAGTTGTTAGAAGGGAGAAAAATTATTCTCTTTAATCTCTGAGGACAGGACAAGAAGCAATGGGCTTAAATTGCAGCAAGGGAGGTTTAGGTTGGACATTAAAAAAATGTCCTGTCAGGGTGGTTAAACACTGGAATAAATTGCCCAGGGGGGTTGTGGAATCTCCATCCCTGGAGATATGGAAGAGCAGATTAGACAGACACCTGCCAGGGATGGTCTAGATCAATGGTTCCCAAACTTTTCGGCATCACCCCCCCTTTTTGATTTTTGAGACTCCCTCATGCCCCCCTCCCAAAAAAATAGCAGCAAAACTTGGGGTGGGATTGACAGGGGTGTGTGTGGCTGGGTTACCTCGTGGCCCCCCTGGAATTTATTCACATCCCCCCCGGGGGGCATGGATGGATGGTGCTTGGTTGTGCCCTGAATGCAGGGGACTGGACTTGATGACTTCTTGAGGTTCACTCCAGTTCTAGGATTCTAGGGTTCATGGTGCTTTGTAGATGGGCACCTGCATGTTCCACCAACTGCCCACTCCCCACCCCCTCAATTCTGGATGGTGCAGTGGTTACAGGGTTTCTCCTCTCCCTATACAGCCCACGAACAGCAACCAGGATCTCCACTACCACAGAGCCAGCTTGCCCGAGCCACCCATCCCAGGGCCCAGAAACTCTTATTGCTGCCATGTTCACGTTACCTTCCCATTGGGCACTGGATGCCCCCACCTGCCAAACCCCGATCAGACCCCCTCCATTACTCACCCGTCCCGTCTCCCAGAGCCATTCAGCCGCCCACGCTGGAGTGCGGCCTATTTCACAGGGAGGAGAGAAGGGAACCAGCGTCCTCTGTAGATGTGACACATTCACAGTGACGGGTGGCAGAACAAGGAGCAATGGGCTCAAGTTGCAGTGGGGGAGGTCTAGGTTGGATATTAGCAAAAACTATTTCCCTAGGCGGGTGGGGAAGCGCTGGGCTGGGTTACCGAGGGAGGGGGTGGAATCTCCATCCCTAGAGGTGTTTAAGTCTTGGCTTGACAAAGCCCTGGCTGGGTTGAATTAGTTGGGTTGGGCAGTAGGATGGACTTGATGACTCCTGGGGTCTCTTCCAGCTCTATGGTTCTATGAGTGCATCATCTCGTCTTTCCTGCCCCTGCTGCAGCCATCTCCCCGCCTTAGGGGCCGGGCTGCTGCCTCTCCCCATGTTTTACGAGCATCTTCCACCTTCATGTAGCTGGCAACGGTGCTGTTGCTAGGGGATTCCATGGTGCCGCTGACTCATCTCTCTTTTCCTGTTCTACAGTGGTGTAATAGGCCATTAGAGAATGGTGGAGGGGGCTGGGGACAAGAAGGCCGGGTTAGGGTTGTTCACAGGAGCGTAACTACACATTTCTTCTCTGTAAAACACAGGTATTTTATCACTGCAATGTTCTAGGGATGTCGTGAATTAACACCGAGTCATTGCCAGCTGTACGCCGGTCGCAGCCTTTGGGCTTAAGTGAAGTTTTTTGTCTGAGAATTTCCGTAGTTTTATTTCTGTGGGGGCCACGCTGAAAGCGTTTCTCACCGTTTCACTGGAACGTCGTGATACTGGACCCCAGAACTGCTGAGGATTCTTCAGGCTTTTTCTGATCATTGTGTTCACTCTCTTTGGTGCTGTGACAAACAGAGCCAGTCTTAGCAGTGGGTGCCCAGGGCCGCCATTTTCAAGGGGCCCCTGAAAGGTTTCCCTGGTTACTCCCCGACCCCCTTTTATTTTTTTCTTCACAAATTTTCCTCAACGTTTTTTTTTTCCTTGACAAATTTTTGTCCGGTATTTTTTTTAAAAACCATCTGGCAACCCTATGGGTGAACTGGGCGGTCGCCCAGGCCCACCAATTGGTTAGGACCGGCCCTAGTGACAAAGCAGCACCCAACATTGGAGTTAACAATGCAGCAACATAGGTTAACCACTGGAGGGCTGGTGCAGAGCATCTGGGGATGGGGTCCCATTAGGGCTGCAGTTCTGCTACCTCGTCATGGCCCGGGTCCTGCCTGCCAGGTGTGGTGGGGGCTGCCAGAGGCTGGGCCGCTGTGTGTGGGGGCTGCTGCAAACATTCAGACATTCCTCATGTTATTTGTCAAACATTCCTCCTGTTGTTTGTCAAACATTCCTCTTGTTGTTGGCCTCTAAACTACAGGTTTCTCTTCCTGTCCCTGAAGCACAAACCCCATGCAGTCTCAACCAGAAAAGTGGCTAATACTCGAGAAAGGAATGCACTGTGAGCTACATTTGCTACGAGTGGATCGTGCGGGACTGTAAAACGTTTCCACTTTCTGCAGGTGGGGTCCCACTGGCCAGCCCTCTGCAGCTGGCTGGCCACCGGGGTTTGGAGAGGTCCGGTTAACCAGTTACCAGGTAAGCATTCAGGTAACTCGAATGCTTACTGGGTAACCTGTGAGCTGATTAACCTTCGACATCCCAAGTGCCCATCTGTTACAAAGGGGAAGGAGGAGAATCCTTGGATCTAAGCCAAAGCCCTGGGGAGTCAGCGCAGACCTGCTCAGAAGCCATCTCTTCTCAGCAGCCGGCAAAGGGACAGAGGCAGGCCTGGCCTTGGGCAAGGCGAGTGAGGGAGTCGCCTTGGGCCCTGCTCATTCAGGGCCCCACACTCCCGGCCCCATGCGGCTCCGCGTGCTGCCTTGGGCCCCGCACACTCTTTGGCTGGGCCTGGACAAAGCTGAGGCTGAGTGGTGACATAGGACCCTCTCTCGCCCCTCACCTCAACCCTCAGAAAAAGGAAGGAGGGGACCCTTGAGGAATCCATTTTGAACCACTTGGGGGAGAGGAAGGTGATCAGGAACAGTCAACAGGGATTTTCTAAGGGCAAGTCCTGCCTGACCAACCTGCCTTCCCTGCTGCCTGCGAGGAAGGGAATTATTTGGCGGGAAACGGCCCCGCAGAACGGACGCTGCCGAAGTCCAGCTGTTTTCACTGCGGTGTGCGGGCTCAGGGCACGTGTCTCAGCCGGAGTCTCAACCGCGTGTCTGAGGTTGTTTAAGCAGACGCTGCTGCTGCCCACGTGCCTGGGCCTGCAGGGCCCCCTGACAGGCAGCGTGGCCCGGCACCAGGCACCCCAAGTCCCTAGGCATGGGGCCGTGGTAGGCTGTTCTGGGAGGCACCTCTTGCCTGTCCTCCCTGAACAAGCTGCGTCCCTCTCTGCCACTACCCCAGTTAGGAGATTTATCCCAACATTGTGTGAGGCGCCTGGGCCCCTCTTCTCCATCCAGCGTTCTCCCGTCGCTGGGACCAGCTGGGCCGCCCGTTGTCTGGCGTCTGTCCGGAACTGGTTGTGTCCTCTGAGCAGGGCCGGCCGGTCGCCAGGGCACCAGTCACGGGGCTCCAGTTCTGGGCTGGTCTCTGCAACAACAAACTCCCTCCCCCTTGTCACATTTAACCAGGAACGTCTGGGCACCGAGTGCCCCCTCTGCAGCCGAAGCCCCCAAACTTCCCACTTCCTCTCACCTCCCAAGGATGTAACAGCCCAGCCTGCCTTGCACTGGAGGTGGGTTTTCCCAGGGCATGTTCATTTAGTCTGGGATGTTTCCTCTCATCTGACAATGGCCCAGCCCCAAGGCAAGTTGGGAGGGGGAGGTGGGAAACCAGAGAAAAGATCAAAGGTTCATTCTTACTTCTTTTCAGCCTTGTCTCTCCCTCGCCCTCCCCTTGCTCAGTGCGGTGGGACTCACAGATTCCCTGAGGCTCCAGAGGGTGACCCCCCCCTCCCCCGATGCCCCCAGGACAATACCCGGCTCTGCTGTCTCTAACGTGCACAGCTTGAAAAGAATCCAGCTGAGGCAGCCGCCTGCACTAGCGGCACCCGTCAGCCCCACAGGACCAGGCACACGGGCAGCAACAGAGGCTGCTTAAATAAACACCGACCGAGGGTACACTGCCTAGAGCCTCCCCTCCCGCCACGGCTGTTAGGAGAAGTGTGTCCTGCCAACCAGCCAACCTCTAGGGCAGCGGATCCCAGCTGCTGGGCCGTGGCGGCTCTGGGGGCTGGGGTACTCCGTTCTCACCATGGCAGTTGGGAGAGGCGAGTCCTGCCCCACTTCTCGGCCAACCAGCACTGGGCAGGGGCAGAGGCAAGGGCAGAGTCTCCTCTAGCCGCAGAAGAGCGCTTCCCTGCGTGGTAGAAGGGCCACGCTCTTCCATGGCTGGATGGAGACCCTGCGCAATGTGGCGCTGGTTGGCTGAGAGGTGGGGCAGGACTCACCTCTCCCAATTGCTGCAGCGAGAGCAGAATCCCCCACCTCCGGCCCCCAGAGCTGCCACGGCCCAGCAGCCAGAGGTCCGTGGCCAAGCAGTTGGGAACCGCTGCCCTAGAGGATGGGGTTAGAATTCAAAACAACTTGACACATTAGAGAATGGTCTGAAATCAGCAAGATGAAATTCCGTGAAGATGAGTGCAAAGTACATCACCTGGGAAGACGAACGCCAAATGTGCACCTACAAAATAAGCAGTAGCAGGCTAAGGCTACGTCTAGACTACAGAGTTTTATTGGAAAAAGGTACGCAAATTGCGCTCCGCACGTTACGTACCTTTTTCTGATTGTTTTTTCGGAAGAGGCTCTTCCAGAATTTGGCCCGTCTACACTGGGCCAAATTTCGGAAAACCCTCCTGTTTCGGAAGAGCCCTTCTTCCTCGTGAAACGAGGAATACAGGGGCTTCTGAAAGAGCGCGTCTTCTCTTCTGCAAAAAATGTCGGAAAAGCAGATGCAGTCAATGGATGTGGCGGAGTTTTTCCAGAATACTGGCGGTATCCTGGAAAAACTCCGTAGTCTAGACGTAGCCTAAGTGATTGTCCTGTTGAAAAGGGTCTAGGGGATAAAGTGGATCACAAAGTGACTGAATCCACAAGGTGATGCCAGTGAAGACAAGCAGGAGTGGAAGGAGGCAGGCAGTAGAGCAGGGCTACTCTAAACCCGACCCGTGGGCCCATGCGCCCATAGCCCATTTGTTTGTGCCCTGCAGTGCAGGTTGGGTTTACTCAAGGCCCAATACGCGGCCCATGGGTGGGATCCTTTGAACATGGCCTCCACTGGAAACATGCTCCACAGCAACGAGGCATCTCCCAGGCGGGGTGAGCACTGAAAGATGCAAGAGGATGGGCTGGCTGGAACAGATGTGTACAGAGTGTTGGAACAGGGGTACAGGGAGGAGGTTCTGGGAGCACCGGAGCATTGTGAGATGTGCTTTGTATTGCATTGTGGGATGTGCAGTGTGAAAGAAGCTATTTGCATATATTTGCATAGACATTTGCATATCTATGCAACCACACTTAAATTCCAGCCGTCAGCATGTGCTGTGAGTATCATTGTGGCCACCAGGGCTTCCAAAGTAGATCCACACCAAGCTAGTCCAATGCAGAGGTATGAGAAGAGCCACATGGAGCCAGTGGGACTGCAAAGGAGTTTTTTAGCTGTCTAATAACCGAAAGGGACACATGGGCTGTGTCTACACTGGCACCTTTTCCCGGAAATGCTTAAAACGGAACAGTTTTCCATTATAAGTATTTCCAGAAAAAGAGCATCTACATTGGCCACGGACGCTTTTCCGGAAAAAAGCCCCGATCGTCATTTTAGTCATTTTCGCGATTGGGGCTTTTTTGCGGAAAAGACTACTGGGCAGTCTATACTGGCCCTTTTCCGGAACAGTTTTCCGGAAAAAGGACTTTTGCCTGCACTGGGATGTGGGATTCCCACTGACTCACCTGAATGTGAATTAACCCAGACACCTGGGCTCAGCTGGAGGCGATAACAGGGGATTCCCAGGGGGAGAGACAAAGGGAGAGAGGTGGAGACCAACAGGAGGCTGCGGGGAAAGGGTCAGTGTCTGGCTGGGGAACATGGAGGAGTCAGCCTAAACTGAGGGCTGGAGGTCTAGGGGGGTGACGGACCCCCTAACCTAAGGGATCTGAGGCATCCTGGCCCAGACTCCTGTAGCCACATCACGTCTATGTTGTGCTGTAGCCTGGAGGAGCAATAAACCCCCTCTATTCTCTGGCTGGCGGAGTCTGTTCTTGCTGCTATGGGGCTGCAGGATTTGGGGGAACCCCGACTCAGCATCACATCCTTCTTCCCAGAGTAGGTTTGCAGAGGGAAGGAGCTGAAGTCAGCATCCCTATGGTGAAACTCCAGCAATATGTGTGTTCCCCTGTGTTGCAACTTTCAATTTTGAGCCACCTTCTGCCTGTCATATTGTGCAGCATCTTACAGAGACACACCCGCTGGGCTCTCTCCTCCACACTGTTCCATTCTTTCTTGTTTCGTTGTGGAATAGCCACAGGGCTTGAAAGCTCGTGGTGGATTTGGTATGTGGAAAAACACAGCGGAAACGTAACAAGCGCGGCGCTTTTAATGTGCTGAGTTCCTATTGCATCGAATCTCTGCGGGGGATAATAAAATGGTGTGTTCGGGATGTTTCAAAATCCTGGTGAGTAAACAAACAAAAAATAGGAAGCTCCAGACATTCCTGAGGTTGTTCGGTCTCTTGTCCCAAGAATCTCTGAAGACACAAATATTCCCGCGACTGGTGTTTTGGCATTTAAGGTGCTGACTATCTTACGATGAATATTTAATTCTGTGAAAATTACTTGGTTCCAGATATGTCCTGGCTGCTCTTTGCTGCAGCAGAAATCTCCTCCTCCTACAACACAGAAGCATAAAAATATAGTTGGGATTAGTCCTGCCGTGGGCAGGGGTCTGGACTTGATGACCTCCTGAGGTCTCTTCCAGCTCTAGGGTTCTAGGACTGGACGGGACCTCACTAGGTCATCTGGTCCAGCGCCCTGCACTGAGGCAGGGATAGCTGTTCTCTAGACCATCCCTGGCAGGAGTTTGTCTAACTGTACAGACCATCTTCTCCCCAAGTGCCACGGAGCCAAGAGGTTAGAATGGGGATCTCTGGTGAACTTCACTTCGTCTCAGGCACAGCTCAAAGCCACAGGTCTGCCTCCTGATGCCACCCTGCAAGTGTGGCAGGCAGCAAGCCCTGAACCCCATTGGAGAGACTGGTGCTAAGGTAGCCCTGCTCGATTGTCCTTACTTACAAAGTGAGGACAGTTCCTGAGTGGAACAAAACCGCCGAGGTTCTCCCTGCTGACATGGAACGGCTGCAGGATCCTCAAACTTCCAGCATCATCTGCTCCCCACCCCCACCCCCCGCTCTGCAATGGGGTACGTCTAGACGGCAGGCTTCTTTCGAAAGAAGCTTTTTCGGAAGAGATCTGCTGACATAACTTCTTCCGAAAGAGCACGTCCACACTGCCAAAGCACATCAAAAAAGCGATCTGCTTTTTTGAAAGAGAGCATCCACACTTCTTGGACGCTCTCTCGCATGTCAGCTGTGATTACTACAGACGGAGTGGCCACCAGGGCACCTGTGCTTTTTCCTGGAGGCCTCTTCTTTCGAAATAATTCCCTCTTCTGCGTCCACACATGCCTTTTTCTGAAAGAGCTGTTTTGGAAAAGGAGTTCTTCCTCGTAGAATGAGGTTTACCAATGTCAGAAAACCCCCTGCATTCTTTCGATTTTCTTTTGAAAGAACGCAATAGCAGGGTGGACATAACTGCAGTTTTTTTCTGAAAAATGTCTGTTTTTCTGAAAAAACCCTGCAGTCCATACACACCGGCTGTGTCTAGACTGGCAAATTTTTTCCATAAAATCATCTGCGTTTGCGGAAAAACTTGCCAGCTGTCTACACTGGTCGCTTGAATTTCCAGAAAAGCACTGACGATCTCATGTAAAATCATCAGTGCTTTTCCGGAAAAACTATGCTGCTCCCTTTCGGGCAAAAGTCTTTTTCTGAAAGACTTTTGTGCAAAAGGGCCAGTGTAAACAGCACAGGACTGTTTTCCGCAAAAAAGCCCCGATGGCGAAAAAGGCGATCGGGGCTTTTTTGCGGAAAACAGCGTCTAGATTGGCCACGGACGCTTTTCCGCAAAAAGTGCTTTTGCGGAAAAGCGTCCTGCCAATCTACATGTGCTTTTCCGAAAATGCTTTTAACGGAAAACTTTTCCGTTAAAAGCATTTTCGGAAAATCATGCCAGTGTAGATGTAGCCACCGTGACAGAGGGTGGCTCTTGTGCCTTGCTGGTCTCCATTATCGTGTGCTGCAGGGGCACTGCGCCCCCTTTGGGGCATGACTGGCCCCATCTCTTCAGAAAAGCAGCTTCCATTCAGCTGTTCGAAATTTTGTCTCGTTCACAGGAGTCATTGCTCGTCAAGGAGGATGCTAACAAAGATCAGAATTTGGGCAGACGAAGGGATCGCTTAGCTTCACTTAACAGAGCATTACATTGCTGTTTGTCTATCTAGTGCTCATAGAATAGAATCATAGAAGACTAGAACTGGAAGGGACCTCGAGAGGTCATCGAGTCCCGTCCCCTGCCCTCACAGCAGGACCCAGCACTGTCTAGACCATCCCTGACAGGTGTCTGTCCAGCACTGCTCTTAAATATCACCAGTGATGGAGATTCCACAACCCCTGGACAATTTATTTCAGTGCTTAAACACCCTGACAGGTTGAATTTTTTCTCAACGTCCAACCTAAACCTCCCCTGCTGCAGTTTAAGCCCCTTGCTTCTTGTCCTGTCCTCAGAGGCCAAGGAGAACAATTTTTCCTTCTCCTTCTTGTAACATCCTGGGCTGGGGGTGTCTGGTCTGGGGACAGGGTAGGTTTTGGCTAGGGGGCAGGGCGTGTCTGCCTGGGGGCAGGGGGGATTTTGACTGGGGCTTGGGGGCAGGCTATCTGGCCAGAGGAGGGTCGAGTGAGGAGGCGGGTCTGGGCATGGGGGGGTGGGGGGCATTTACTTGTTTTCGCGCTGCATGGCAGGCACTGTGTAACATGCCTCCTGCTGCTCCCATTTGCTGGAAGTTTCCGGGAAGGGCTGTTGGGGAGGCGGCAGGAAGCGTGTCCCGAGGGAAGGAAATGTCAGTGCACAAGGAGCCGTCTTTGGTTCCTGGTTTCCCCCACATCGGGGGAAAGGAAAACGCTGACCCGTTGAGCCATGTTTAGCTCTGCTTGTTCCCCGCACACCGGATCCAGCGGGGAGGCTCAGGGCTTTCTCTCCCCCGCAAGGAAGCAGGCCATGATGCTCCAATCAGGCTGCAGTGCTGGAGCTGGCTCCCTGCCATAGGGGGAGCAATGGGGAGGGCTGAGCAGGGGCTCCAGAAGAGCCGTACCTGGCTCCCTAGAGAGCCACATTTGACTCGCAAGCCATAGGTTGCCGACCCCTGCCCTAGAGCATCACACAGCACTGGAACAGGCTGGGATCACATTTAGCTCTGCAGTTCATGCTTGTCTCCCCCACCTGACTCACAACCTGCATCCGGCGAGGCTCTGCCCCCATCAGTGCCTGCGGCACATCACATGTGCAGGCCCTGCAAGTGAGAGGACACCAGGGACACCCCAAGGTGCCTCCCCACAGCCCCCAGAGTGCTCAGGGGTCTCACAGCTACCCCAAGGCTTGGCATCCAGGCAGCTCCGCCCACCTCACCAACTGTGAGAAGCTGCATCAAACCTCGGCTCCGCGCTGCCGTTCGCAAGATTTGATATTTCTCCTAAAGCACCTGCTCCTGGAGTCAGGGGAGAATCCCAAGCTTCCATTTGCAAATGATGGAAGCGTCTAGGCCTCCTGGTGCATAGGGAAGCCCGGCAGTGTGGTCCCCAAAGGCCCCATCCTCAGGAGCCCCCCATTTATTATGGTTTAAATTAAGGATGTTAAGGATTAGTAGACTAGTCAACTATCTGATAAGCAAATGCTTACCGGATAGTCCAGTTGACTAGTCAATTTCCCGCCCCCACTGTTATCAGATAGAGACAGCAAAGTGGGGGGGGGGGAGAGAGAGTATCATAGAATCATAGAATCATAGGACTGGAAGGGACCTCGAGAGGTCATCGAGTCCAGCCCCCCGCCCTCAAGGCAGGACCAAGCTCCACCTACACCATCCCTGACAGATGTCTATCTAACCTGTTCTTAAATATCTCCAGAGAGGGAGATTCCACCACCTCCCTTGGCAATTTATTCCAATATTGACCACCCTGACAGTTAGGAATTTTTTCCTAATGTCCAATCTAAACCTTCCCTGCTGCACTTTAAGCCCATTACTCCTTGTCCTGTCCTCAGTAACCAAGAGGAACAAATTTTCTCCTTCCTCCTTGTGACACCCTTTTAGATATTTGAAAACCGCTATCACGTCCCCCCTTAATCTTCTTTTTTCCAAACTAAACAAGCCCAGTTCATGAAGCCTGGCTTCATAGGTCATGTTCTCTAAACCTTTAATCATTCTTGTTGCTCTTCTCTGTACCCTTTCCTATTTCTCCACATCTTTCTTGAAATGTGGCGCCCAGAATTGGACACAGTACTCCAGCTGAGGCCTAACTAGTGCAGAGTAGAGCGGCAGAATGACTTCACGAGTTTTGCTTACAACACACCTGTTGATACAACCTAGAATCATATTTGCTTTTTTTGCAACAGCATCACACTGTTGACTCATATTCAACTTGTGATCCACTATGACCCCTAGATCCCTTTCCACCATGCTCCTTCCTAGACAGTCGCTTCCCATCTTGTATGTATGGAACTGATTGTTCCTTCCTAAGTGGAGCACTTTGCATTTCTCTTTATTAAACCTCATCCTGTTTACCTCTGACCATTTTTCTAACTTGCTAAGGTCATTTTGAATTATGTCCCTATCCTCCAAAGAAGTTGCAACCCCACCCAGTTTGGTATCATCTGCAAACTTAATAAGCGTACTCTCTATCCCAATATCTACATCATTGATGAAGATATTGAACAGTACGGGTTCCAAAACAGACCCTTGCGGAACTCCACTTGTTATCCCTTTCCAGCAGGATTTAGCACCGTTAACAACAACTCTCTGACTACGGTTATCCAGCCAATTATGCACCCACCTTATCGTGGCCCTATCTAAGTTATATTTGCCTAGTTTATCAATAAGAATATCATGCGAGACCGTATCAAATGCCTTACTAAAGTCTAGGTATATGACATCCACCGCTTCTCCCTTATCCACAAGGCTCGTTATCCTATCAAAGAAAGCTATCAGATTAGTTTGGCATGACTTGTTCTTCACAAACCCATGCTGGCTATTCCCTATCATTTTATTAGTAGTTCAAAGTGGGAGCACTGCACGGAGCCCATACCCCGGGCTCTGTGTGGTTCTGCCGCTTTGAAATGCCTTGGTGGTGTTTCAAAGGAGCAGCGCCGCACAGCTGACCCCAGGCTGATCCCCAGCTGACCCCGGGTTCCAGGGAAATGCTGCAAGGAGCCTGGGATCAGCTGGGGAGTCCCTGACTCCGACCCTGGCTCCGCGTGGCATTTCAAAGCGGCAGCGCCGCATGGAGTCTGGGGTCAGCAGAGGATTCTGAGTCCCACTGACCCCAGGCTCCATGCAGGTGCTTCCGCTTTGAAATGCGCAAGAGCCGCTGGGGCTGGTACATTTCAAAGGAGGAATGCAAAAGTGCCTCTCGACTCATCGAGTAGTGGATGGAAATTCCATCGACTACTCGACTAGTCAATTACTCGATATTTAACTCCCTTAGTTTAAATCCTCTTGATTCCTACGCTAGTCTCATGAACTTGCAGGTCTGGGTCATGATGTTTGAACACTTGATGCGGGTGATGTTGTAACACGATGACGAACACCAGCCTGGGTGCCCCACACCCACTTTTTCCTGGTCGGGGCTTGGTTTAATGGACCGGCAGCCAGGGGCTGGTCTTCTGGGCCTCCTGTGGACATTTAGCAGCTCTCCTGTGGGACTGGAGAGGCTCTTTGCCGGCAAAGACCCACCACAGGCAACTGACACTTGAAAGGCCCTTTGCTGTGCAAGTCTGATAGACGCACTGCACAGCTAGTGACTGACAGGTCTGGCTGAGCCGCCAATGTATTGGCCTGGCAGCCAGATCCCTCAGGTGGTACCTCAACCTCTGTCTTGGGCCTGCTGGCTAGGTCTCCGGACAGGACCCCCACACATCTCAAAAGCTGTGAGCCCATCTACACCTGTGCTACCCGGCCCTCCATCTAGGATACTCATGCACCAGCTTTTTACCATCAGGAGGCCACAACACCCAAGGGCCGCCTCGCCTGAGGGCACCGACGCTGCAGCCATACCCCTGCTAGCTCCAGTAGAGCTAGCCAGGACCCTGGGGCAGTGGAGCTACGGCAGCACGGCCTGTCCAAGTCCATTTGGAACCTGGGTAATTACCTGTAGAGCTAGTTCGCGCCGAAGCGGTGTGATCATCCAGTCCGACCGCCTGTCCCAGCCCCACAACAATCCCTAGAGCCCAGAAACACCCGGTCTCGATGGTCAGTGATGGAGACTCCACCACAACCCTTGGTCAATTGCTCCAATGGCCGATAACACTCTGTCAAAAATGTACCTGCCACATCCTGTCTGAATTTGTCTAGTTTCACTATCCAGCGTTTGGGTCAGATTAAACCGTCCTCTGCTGGATGGAACAGCCCAGTGTGAAATGTTGGCTCCCCATGTAAGTACTGATACCCCTTCACCTGCTCCTTGTTAACCTGCTCTACTTCTCTGAGCCCGGCCAGCTCAGGTACATCTCAGCATCGACGTACCCTGAACAAACAAGCTTAGAGCAGCTTTAACCCTAAGCATCTTCCTCTTTTTACCTTGTGCACATCACAAACACAGCTGAGAAGCGTTATCCTGAGCAGGGAAACTGGGGTGCACAGAGACATGGCCAATATCACCCAGTGTAGAGCTGGGAATTGGCCCCAGATCAGCTGGTTCCCACCCCCACCCCTGTGCCTGTTGTACCACATGCTCACTCTGGCCACTGGCAGCTTTTTTAGCTGTGAGGACCATACTTGGTAAATGTTCTGAATAGTTTCCACAGAAGTCACTGACTTTTACTGTGGTTGGCAGGATGGGTACTCCACTCACCTTGCCAAAACTCTCATGAGAGACTTGTAAAACCACTGGAGAACATAAACACATGGAGGTGAAGGATGGATGGGAGGGAAAGGAAAATTAGCAGGGTGGGGAGGGCACAAGAGGATGGAGCAGGCTGCTAAGGATGAGTTTAAAGCAGGCTGATTGTCCATTTGATCTGTTTTGTAGCAAGAAAGCAAGAGGGGTGCATTAAACATGGATGAATGTAATTTGTTGGGGGGAAACCAACCTGATTTCTGTAAAGGGAAATCATGCCTTACTAATCTGCTAGAGTTCTTTGAGGGGGTCATCCAACATGTGGTCAAGGGGGATCCAGTGTATATAGTATACTAGATTTCCAGAAAGCCTTTGACAAGGTCCCTCACCAAAGGCTCTTAAGTAAAGTAAGTTGTCACAGGATAAGAGGGAAGGTCCTTTCATGGATTGATAACTGGTTAAAAGAGGGGAAACAAAGGGTAGGAATAAATGGTAAGTTTTCTGAGTGGAGAGACGTAACTAGTGGGGTCCCTCAAGGGTCCATCCTGGGACCCATCCTACTCAACTTGTTTACAAATGATCTGGGGAAAGGGGTAAACAGTGAGGAGGCAAAATTGGCAGCTGACACCAAACTGCTCAAGATAATTAAGACCAAAGCAGACTGTGAAGAGCTTCAAAAAGATCTCACCAAACTAAGTGGACAACAAAATGGCAAATGAAATTTAATGTTGATAAATGTAAAGTAATGCACATTGGAAAAAATAATCCCAACTGTATATACAATAGGATGGGGACTAATTTGGCTACAACTACTTAAGAAAGAGCTCTTGGAGTCATTGTGGATAGTTCTCTGAAAACATCCACTCAGTGTGCAGTGGCAGTCAAAAAAGCAAACAGAATGTTAGGAGTCATTAAAAAGGGATAGAGAATAAGATGGAGAATATTTTATTGCCTCTCTGTAAAACCATGGTATATCCCCATCTTGAATACTGCGTACAGGTGTGGTCACCTCATCTCAAAAAAGATACCTTGGCATTGGAAAAGGTTCAGAAAAGGGCAACAAAAATTATGAGGGGTTTGGAACGGATCCCATATGAAGAGAGATTAAAAAGACTTGGACTTTTCAGCTTAGAAAATAGGAGACTAAGGGGCTGTGTCTAGACTGGCAAGTTTTTCCACAAAATCATCTGCTTTTGCGGAAAAACTTGCCAGCTGTCTACACTGGCTGCTTGAATTTCCGGAAAAGCACTGACGATCTCCTGTAAAATCATCAGTGCTTTTCTGGAAATACTATGCTGCTCCCGTTCGGGAAAAAGTCTTTTTCCGAAAGACTTTTGCGCGAGAGGGCCAGTGTAGACAGCATAGTATTGTTTCCCACAAAAAAGCCCTGATTGCGAAAATGTCGATCGGGGCTTTTTTGTGGAAAACCGCGTCTAGATTGGCCACGGACACTTTTCCACAAAAAGTGCTTTTGCGGAAAAGCATCCTGCCAATCTAGACATGCTTTTCCGAAAATGCTTTTAACGGAAAACTTTTCCATTAAAAGCATTTTCAGAAATTCATGCCAGTGTAGACGTAGCCAGGGAGTATAGAATAGAGGTCTATAAAATCATGACTAGTGTGGAAAAAGTGAATAAGGAAAAGTTATTTACTTGTTCCCACAATATAAGAACTAGGGCTCACCAAGTGAAATTAATAGGCAGCGGGTTTAAAACAAACAAAAGGAAGTTTTTCTTCACTCAGCGCACAGTCAACCTGTGGAACTCCTTGCCAGAGGATGTGGTGAAGGCCAGGACTTTAATAGGGTTCAAAAAAGAGATAGCTAGATTCATGGAGGTTAGGTCCATCAATGGCTATTAGGATGGGTAGGAATGATGTCCCTAGCTCTGTTTCTCTGGAAGTGGGTCACAGGGAAGGGATCACATGAGGATTCCCTGTTGTGATCCTTCCTTTTGGGGCATCTGGCATTGACCACTGTGAGCAGACAGGATAATGGGCTAGATGGACCTTTGGTCTGACCCAGGATGGCCGTTCTTATGAGCATTAAAGACATGACTAAATCTCATGTTTCCAACTCCTCCCATTGCTCCATGGAAGCCTGTCCTGTCTCGGAGGTGATGATCGCTGTGTCTGTGGTGGCTCAGTCATTGCAAAAGAATCAAACTTCCCTGCAAGCAATTCATGGGAAATCCACTGTCCCATAAACAAACGTCCCGGGCAGACCCTAGCAGTGCCGTGCTCTATGGCAAAGGGGAAGCTGCTGGAGATGGTGTCTAGATGAGCTTTGCAGGGAACCTGAGGGAAGGCGCATGGTGTAGGGAGGAAGCTGCCCACCCCACCCCACCCCAGCTTCACCCCAGGGTTGGCCCAGTACAGTGGGGCTGGCCCACGGTGGAGGGGAGCTGCACAACTCACCTGTTGACTTCTCTCTTAGGTGGCAGAGGCCACACAGGCTGCCCACTGGCACTCCCTGGAACTGACCCTGGATGGCACAGGCTAAAAGGTGGCCAGCAGCTGCCCCCTGTGGTCACTCGTGAGTATAACTGTCCCTGCCTTCACACCCCTCCCTTTCCATTTGATACGAAACAATTGCATTCCAGGCAAATCCCATTGTTCTGGCATAACCCAAACCTGACCTTGCTTTGAACGATGATAAGAGTAACCCGCACACCAAATTTGGTGGTCCTAGTTCTTACCGTTTAGGAGGAGTTCTTGACCAAACGAATGCTAGTCTTGCTCGCCATATCAATGGATAATCCATGTTTGAGTATGGCTAAGCTTTTGGTCTTGCTAATATCTTGTGTGCATTCCAGAGATTAATTGTGCATTGTGTGAAAAATTACTTCCTTTCATCAGCTGAATTTGCCCCCTTGCGATTTTACTGAATGCCCTTTGTTCTCTTGCAATCAGACAGGGCGAATGTAAGTTCCCGATTGTCCTTCTCTTTTCTGTTTGTTATTTTGTAACTTCTCACACGCTCTGTTGACTTTAATGGAGTAGCATTTGGATAAACCAGCACTGAATCTGGGCTGTTGTGTTTAAATTGTCTCTGAAAACCAGGGCTACTCAATTTTGAAAGCCCCAGGGGGCCACAATGATACTCAGAGCACATACCAAGGGCCGCACCTTAAATGTGGTTGCATGTACATGCAAATATATATGCAAATATATGCAAATAATTTCTTTCACACTGACGGGCACGAATACAAAGATTAAGGCAAGACTACACAACACGCAGGCCCCATTGAAATCAGTTGTGCTGATATTAATAAAAAGCAATATTTACCCAATTTCCACCTTTATGACAGCACTTTTAATGAACAAAGTTGGTCCAGGAATTTAACTACTAAAACGCATCTCAACAAAAGACCATTATATTGACTCCTTTTTTGTTTTGGCTCCCGTCCGTGGGCCACAAACAAATGAGCTGTGAACCATTTGTGGCCCACCGGCTGCATGTTCAGTAGCCCTGCTGAAAATGGTTCCCCTGAGCCAGACTTGTTGGCGATAGGGACAGGGACAAAGGCAAATGACACTCAAAGCTTTATTTAAACATCATTTCTGCTCAAATACAAGGGGAAACTTGTGTGTTTCCAGCTGGTCCCAGCTGCAGCTTGTGTTGCCCCGTGTCCGGTATTGACCCGGACAGTCCGATATTTTCGCCTCTTGTCTGGTAAAAAAATTCAGAAAATACCGGACACCTAAAATGTCCCGTACTTTCTGATTTTTTCCTGGCCAGGAGGCGAAAATCCCAGGCTATCCGACTTAATACGGAGGCAACCTGGCAACCTTAGTGTTTACCAGGAGCTGTCCGGCCTGGCACAGGGAGGCAAGATGGCGAGTGGTCGCCAGCAGCCTGTTAGGGCCAAAAAGCCTCACACCTGGTTTTTAAAGGGGCCATGGTGGTTTTGGTTTTTGGGTTTTTTTTTTTGTGCTTAACAACTTTCGGGGTCCTTTTTTTTTCCGTGTTTTTTCTGAAACCATCTAGCAACCCTAGATGCAGCTGTTGATATGATTGCAGTGATCTGCTTTTGTTCTACAGCCTCTCGATGCCTCGACTTGGACTAGGGCTCCACTGTGCTCAGCCCCGAACAAACACAGATCAGAGCCACAGCCCTGGCTCGTGGTGCCAGCGAGCTAAGTTGTGCTCCACTGAGCGCCACATCTCTTCGTCCGTGGGCTCCAGTGCAAACCTACAAAGGCCAGTAGAAACCAACGGATGGCTAACGAGGGACTCCACCTGAATTTCCGGTAGGGGCCGTCACACGGCCATCAGGGCTCAGAAAGCTGCCAGCATTTCTGCCTGCTCCTGGAAATCGGCACACAACCTGGATTAACAGGCCTGGTTCCCCCGAGGGTTCGTGGAAATGGCGACGCAAATTCTGCATGAGGCTTGCAAATCTGCTCCTTAGTATTTAATAACTCTCCTAGAGACCCTTCCAGCCAGTGTGTCCGACTCAATACCTGCGCTGGCTTGTGCTGACGGAACAGGGACCCCGAAGAGCTGTCCCAATGGTGTTTCAAGGTATGAATGGCATTGGCAGGAACATGATGCCCTCTCTTACGATCACTCACCTGCAACCAAGTGCTTGGCTGGCAGTTTAGAGCTTGATTCTCCTTCACTCACCACTACTGTAATTCCATGGACTTCCATGGAGCTATTTCTGACTTATACCCACCAGGCTCTTTCTATGGAAGAGGGTCAGTGGGCCACATTTTTACAGAGAGATCCATGCGATACCTCACCTCCCTGTTTTGTTTTTATGTTCGCGGTGCTCCCCGCGGCACTCTGCCAGACTCAGCCCTTCCTAAAGAAATGTGGTACCCAGGTCGGATAACTTCTTCTCCCAGAAAAGTCAGTGAAAGCTGCCAAATTTGCTGTGCTGCCTAACTGAGTTGCAAGCAATGAACAAGAAGCCCAAACGGCCCTTGTTTAGCTCTGTTTCATCTCCAGAAAATGCTGCTTTGAGTTCACTCAGCCGAATCCCCTGTGAACTGAGGAACTCACTTGTCAAGCTGAGGAGAGACACAGCGATATAAAACCATCTCACGTGAATCCCTGCAGTCCCTGTGATTGTGAGCGTTGTTGCTTGTTGCAATAGATATTCTGCCTCGGACATGAGCGGGGCCAGTAAAGCTTCATTCTCGAGTGTTTGTGATGAGCTACTAAATTATTTGAGAGTTAATATCCACTGTTCTAAAAATGACAGGTCTGTAGCGTGGTCCAGTATGAATTTCATAGGCCCGAGGCCTGGGATGGATCTCATGGGTCATTGAGTCATGGCCGTAGCTGTCTCAGGCAGCCCCATTCATAACTTCTCAAATGCTATTAAAAGCTTCGGAGGATAGCCGAGTTAGTCTGTAACAGGAAAAACTTAAAAAACAACCAATAGTCTAGTAGCACCTTAAAGTCCTCCTCCGATGACTGGAAGTGGGTTGTGCCCACGAAAGCTCATGATCCCATCTACATGTTTTGTTAGTCTTTAAGGTGCTACTAGACTACTGGTTGTTTTTTAAGTTTTTCAAATGCTCTTGTAAAGTTAGTTCGGTTGTTTGCCCTCGCTCTGCTATTGGGCGTCTGTTCCAAACCCTCATTCCTCCAATAGTTAGAAACCTTCTCTTAATTCCTCTCTAAAGTTAGGCATGGCCAGTTTATCCCCATTTGTTCCTGAGCCAATATTGTCTTGTAGCTTAAAGAGCTCTCCACCTTTCACCGTGTTGTATTGATAGAGAAGAACCAGCGCCCCTCTCGCCTGCTAAGCTCACCAAGCCAAGCTCTTCCCGTCTCCACTGATCAGATGATTCCCATCGTCCGAGCCGCCCTCCTTGGTCCCTGTCCCTAGCTGAATGTGTCAGTCTTGAACAGAGGAAATGAGAATTGTACCCAGTATTCCAGACCAGCGCTCTGTACAGTCCATCCTTGTCTCCTGACCCATTTTATGTCAGGCGCATTGTTCTTCGAGTATCCATGTAAGAGCAGACATGTGGAGGATGCTGGGAATTGCGCCATGAACACACTTAACATCTCCCTCCTTTCCCATTACAGCTTCTCTCCCTGGCTGTGTCCAGACTCAGGGGTTTTTTCGAAAAAACCTCACTTGCGTCTAGACTGCAGCCGCATTCTTTCGAAATTAAATCGAAAGAACGCGGCTTTTCTTTCGATGGCGGTAAACCTCATTTCATGAGGAAGAACGCCTTCTTTCGAAAGTTCCTCTTTCGAAGGAAGGCGTTCTTCAATGTAAATAGGGCTTCTTCGAAAGAGAGCATCCAGACTCACTGGATGCTTTCTTTCGAAAAAGCAAGCCGCTTTTTCGAAAGTTCAACGTGCAGTCTAGACGCTCTCTTTCGAAAGAGGCTTGCAGTCTAGACATAGCCCCTGAGAAATGTTCCTCTACACTGTCAGTTCTGCAGGTGTTGACAAAACCACCCCAACCCTCTGGGCCAGTCCACAGGATTGTCATTGCTGATTGTTGTAACTTCCTTCACAGGTGTGCCAGGCCCTTTGCAGAGGCAAAAGGAAGACAAGGTCCCTGACTCAAAGCTGTTACAGTTCCTCTAGATCCAGGAAGGATTTGGAGATTACATCCATTCAGGGAAGAGAAAATATGTCAGGAAGCGTAGTGTAGTGGGTCATTCGCTGGTACTGTCTAGTGTTGAGCTAGCTTGGTACCGGTGGCCAAAGCCAAATGCTCCAGGAGGCAATTTAGGGATGTAAAAATGGTTGACTGGTTACCCGGTCAGCATCACTCTTACCCAGGGATGCTTACGGATAACCGGTTCCCTGGGAGCAGCTCCCCACCTGTGGCAGGCCGAGGGCTGCTCCAGTTCTGCTGGGCCCCAAGCTGGCAGCCCACCCCACGTGGCTAGCGGTTGGGTCCAGGAGCCGGCAGCCAGCCCCGTACAGAGCTGGAAGTTTGGATCCACTACTTTAGAGGAATTTATTCAGACCTCTTTGGCCTGGAAAGTGAGTTGGAAATATCACAGGCCCTGCGGTCTATGTGGGTTTGTTCTAACGAGCTGTATTTGGGTCCCTGGTTCCTCCTGCGTCTGGAATATCTCTGTGGAGGTGTGTGGGGTGTGAGCCTGGAGAGAATCAGTGCCATTGACTACTGCAGTCACTCTGGATTTACACCAGTGTCCAGAGATCAGACTCTGACCTGCCGCTAGCAGAACCATTTACAAGCCATTTGGGGCGGTTGCTCCTGGCTCCGACTGCAAAGCGATGACAAGCACATAAATAAACTCCAGGCCAACTGGCTTGACTCTCCTGCTGCAGGAGGTTCGGGTTTCCTTTGGAGCATGTGGACTTTGCGCTGCTCGTAAGGGCTGGCTCATGCCTTCCAGTGCATGGCATGGAAAGGTTTGTTGGCCACAGTCTGGTCAGACCCTACCAGGGCCAAGTCTTAGTTTGTGCCAACACCACGAAATCTCCATTTGTTCCTCCCTCAAAGCCAGAGGCCCCATGTGTTGGCTGCTCCTGCCTTCGGCTGGGAAGCGCTCCTGGGACAGCACAGGCCTTCATTTTTTCTGTGACGAGCTCTGCTCATTAGCTCTGCTGTGCCCAGACTTGGAGCTGATGGGCAGCCAAAGGCATTTTCTGGCAGCACAGAGACACCAGGATTCTCGCTGAGCCTGAGCCACAAACATCCGGCTGCTAGAAAGTCTCCCATGGACGCGGCTGGCTTTGGGTCAGGCCGTCAGTGACTGTGAGTCCTCTACCAGGTAGGGAGCAGGGGCGTCAACTGGCTAACCACACAAACCGAAAGACCCTCACCCAGCCTCTGCGCTGCCCCTTCACCCAGGGCGCGCCCCCTCCCATCCTGCTCTGAGGCCCTGCCCCCACTTACTCCATCCCCCCCTCCCTCCACCGCGCCCTCACTCCCTCTCACCAGGTGGGGCAGAGCTTGGGAGTGGTAGGGAAAGAGGGGTTGGGCTCCGGGAGGGAGTTCGGGTGGGTGCTGGCTCTGAGCTGGGCAAAGGGTTAGTGTGTGTGTGTGGGGCGGGGGGATGAGATGTGTCATGTGCCCCCCCCCAGCACTCTGTGGGGGGAGGCAAGGGGCCAGCAGCCAGCAGGCCTGGGCCGCACGCTTTGGGGGCCACACGGGGCCCAAAGGGAAGCAGAGCAACCTGCCCCGGCCCACGCTGTGCCCCCAGCTCCCGGCCCCATTGCTCAGGCGAGGGGACTGGGGAAAAGGGTGGAACCGCCCACTGCAGCTGGGAGCTGAGGGAGCGAAGCGGGTTGGGTTTGGGTCACTCCGCATCCCCCCACCCTGCTGCCGGCCCCAAAACCACACTTACCCCCTGGGCCACACCGCTTGGGGAAAGGGGTGAAGTGGGGGTGGGGCAGGGGCAGAAAGCGGTGGGGCCTCCCCAGGGCTAGGGGCGGTGTGGGGAGGAGTAATATGGGGGGCAGCCACATGGTCGGTGGCCCCCTTATATCCCTCCCCAGCAGTCACCACTGATTGGGGTGGAGGAGGGGGGAAGGAGCGGCGCTTAGCCGGGGGGGCTTCCGAAAGCCACCGGCCCATCTCCCTAGCAGCAGTTCCCAGGCGGATGAAGCCAGGGGGTCTCCGGCACAGCTATCTGCAGGCCCTGCCCCTGCGGCTCCCATTGGCTGGAGTTCTGAGGGATCAAACGGATGCTCCTTCCTGGTGTTGATTTCCCATTACTCACAGCAGATGGTTCCCCAATCCCGCCAGCCCCATTGCTGTGTGCAGGGGGAGGCCCACCGGGGGGTCTGACTCTCCGATGCTGGCAGGGGGTTCCCCGTTTATGGGTGTTTCCCTTCCACCACCCCCAACCCCTCGACAATGGGGCGGACTGGGTACGGGCTGGGCGGGGGCCATGGGGCGGTACAGAGACTGCCCCTTCTGTCGATGCGCAGGGCTTTGCCGCTCGCCTCTTAGCTTGAACCCCCGTCCCCGCGGGCAACAGCTGATATTTAACTATAAATGTAAAGCAAAGCAACTGGTCACATGACCTGTTACAAGGCCCTCTCATAGGCCGCCTTTTAGCACCACTGAACCCATTATAAGCAGCTCAGTCTGAAGGCCAAGAGGTGACATAATGAAGAGAGACCGAGTCACATTAGAACCAAAGCCGACGCTTGTAGTGCTGCGGGCGATGCCCTACTGGGGCACACAGGGACTGGAGGCCACGCTGGACTATGCGTTAGCCAAGCCCGTTACTGGGCTCGTTACCAGCGGACCGGGAGGTGCCTATGCCTGTGTGAGGTAGGAGCTCCGACTTGATCTAATAATGGTCCCCTCTAGCTTTGAAAGTCGATGATCTGGCTGCGGACGGCGTTGGGGTTTCCCAACCTGTAATGAGCGGAGTATGACACCGGCACTGTTAACTAGGGCTGTGGGGTCTGCAGCTACACCCCCTGTGCCCCAGGCATGGGGGCAGGGCAACCCCCCAACCCCAGCTCCCGCTGCCATGCCACCTCTGCTCCAACCCCGCTCCTCCATACATCTTCCTGCCCCTGCTCCACCCTCTCATGCCCCGTTGCACCAGCTCCACAAAGCTTCCTCCCCTGAGAGGTGTGACCCAGGAGTTTTGGGGGGCCCGGTGCAGGGCAGCTGCAGGGCTCAGATGCCCCTACTCGCCATGCCGGAGCGACCCAGCAGCTTGCTCTGCTCTGCCGTCCTCTGCCATCCAGATTGGTCGGCTTCACCTTCGCGGCAGGAAGCAGAGTGCCTGGTCCCGCCTGCTCCCCAAGCCTCGCCTCGCTCAGGGAGCAAAGCAGAGCGGGATGGGGTTGGGGTAAAGTGGAGTGACGTGACTGGGAGATGGCAGGTTGCTGCGTGGCACCGCTTCCCATGACTTCCACCACCATGGTGAGTGTGGAGAGACCTGACCCCTGCTGCCAGCCTGCACCAGGACCCCCAGTAATACCCCAGTCCACCCCGGGCCCTACGGGTCCCATCCATAGGACAGCTAAGGTGGCCACCCCGGGGACAGGAGGGTGCTGGTGTGAACCACTGTCCAACATCCTCCACTCCACGTGTGTTCACTAGCAGTGACCCATGGGCTGCCCCAGACTCCAGCATCACAGTGATCAAACTGGGGTTTGCAATGGCCCATCCGTGGAGTGCGCCAGGGAACAACTCACAGCACCCTGCAGGATCCCCACTGCTCCTTGTCCCTGACAGGACAGGACAGACTCTGGAGAGCTCGTTGGGGGAAGGAGCTGGTTTAGTGAGGGTTGAATATATGTCTAAGGTAAATAAGCATCTAGGGAGAGAGGCAAGCTACAAAGTGAAGCCAGCATTGATAAATTGTCCAATAAAAGGCCCCCGAGATCCTTCCTGTCCCCCAAGCGACGGATGGCAGGAGTGAATCACCGGCTAGGTTAGTGGTGTAGGATGGAAGGGTTTGGTTTCGTGGAACATTGGACCACCTGCACACAGAGGGAACTGCAGTTTGGTTCTCCTTGGGGACAGGCTGGCTTGAGTACAGCGGTCAGGAGGGGGGTAAACTAATACAAAAAAAGGGGGGGGGTAAAAGAAAGGGAAGATAAGGGCACTTATTTAGCACAAAATTGGGAACAAAATTAAATCAAGGAGCGAAAGGATATGAAAAGAAGAAAATCTCCATTTGCCAATACACCAGGGCTGTGTCTTCACTGGGCCACTTATTCCAGAAAAGCAGCCACTTTTCCGGAATAAGCTGCGAGCTGTCTACACTGGCCCCTTGAATTTCGGAAAAGCACTGACAATCTACTGTAAGAAATCAGCTGCTTTTCCGGAAAAACTATGCTGCTCCCGCTCAGGCAAAAGTCCTTATTCCGGAAAACTGTTCCGGAAAAGGGCCAGTGTAGACAGCCCAGTAGTCTTTTCCGCAAAAAAGCCCCGATCGCAAAAATGACGATCGGGGCGTTTTTCCGGAAAAGCGCGTCTACATTGGCCACGGACGCTTTTCCGGAAAAAGGGCTCTGCCGGAAAAGCATCCTGCCAATGTAGACGCTCCTTTTCCGGAAATATTTATAACGGAAAACTGTTCCATTTTAAGCATTTCCGGAAAAAGGTGCCAGTGTAGACATAGCCCAGTGCTTTTGTCTTGGGTAACCATTGAAGATGAGTTGGAATTGCTCATTTATGAACATAAATTCCATCTGGTTGTTATCACTGAAACTCGAGTTGTAGAACAATCCTGGCTTGTGACTATTGTATCCTCTGTAGGAAGGGTCGAGAGGGCAAAAGGGGAAGAAGGGAGGCACTCTATTTTGATAGAGTCACTACTACAGTCTTTTTCTGAGCCCCGATACCTTGAAAGAAAATTATCTTGAATGCGGTGGATCAATGATCTAACAGGGAGTATCAGTTGGTGTCTGCTACAGACCATCAAACTACACTGGGGACAGGATGACCAGCTGCTTATGTGACCAGCTGCTTATGCCCCTATCTATATATGTAGGAAAAAATTATGATCAGTCTGTGTAACGTACACAGGAGTTCTTGTGCTACCAGGACAAGATTCCAGCTTTGGAATCTCTAACTGTTATCCTGGGACGCAGTAACAATTACTTTAGTGTTCTAATTAGGCACGCCCTCACTTTCGGAGATGTTAATTGTCCCAAGTCCCAGAAGAAGGGAACGCCCGAAGCCGTATCTATCACCGGCAGTTGGTTTTGAAATAAAACAGTCGGAGTCAAGATATGGGGCCAAACCGTATATTGAATCATTTGAAATGACAACACGTAAAATATCAACCTTGAGTATAAGTCCCACCCTAGCACCGAAGAGAAAGGAGACAATATATCCCCAATACAAAAGGTGTTTACATTACATTCACTGAATTGAATAGACAGGTCTCGGTGCTCACGACCTCAAATGCGTTGGCTAATATAAAGCCTCGGCAGAGGAACGGTGAGGCGATCCCATGACAGTATTCCAAGGCTCTTCAGCTCTGGTCTGGTCAGCATCCTCCGGCCTGGCAGGTCATGGTCTTTACTCTGTGTTGAAGAACCTACTGGACTCTGTGTCGAAGAACCTACCACTCTCCACTGGTAATCCGATATGGCGTTGGATAGGCCCTCAGTAGGTAACACTACGCTGGGCTGTAATCACTAACATGGCACTTGTCCACATGTAGGTACCCCACAAAGGCAGAACAACTACTATCTACACCCTCGACGGACACGCTATTCAATCACTCACAGACTGACAGGATAACATACAACATGCATACCAGGAACCTTCTCACAGAACACAAGGGACGAACATGAAACTGGAACCGCGAGGAGAAGGAACCCGAACTAGATCATGACAGAGGTATATATAGACCTGAAGGCGGGAAAATGTCATGAGGGCTGAGTGCACCACCTTTCGGGTAGTGTGCAGAGCTTTTAGGGTCGTGTGCAGCTCTTTTGGGATGGAGTGCAACCTATTGGTGCTGGGTGCAAAGCATTTGGTGCTGAGTGCAACCCTGTAAATGGCAGGACAAAGACAAAGACAAAGAACCCGCCCCCCCCCACCTGCTGTATTATGCTGACAGGATTCTACACCAACATGGCTGACTCACAGACTACATTTTGAAACCCAAATAAATTTTAGTCCAATTACATACATCTCAATACTTTACAGTGGTAACATAACCATTGTAGATGGCAATTTCCTAACTCAAAAAGTGTTGCAGTCAACATGGGGCCATTCTTTATTAGACTTTGTTCTAGCCGGTGAAGAGGAACTGATTGCAGAATTTAAATTAACAGTAGCTTAGCTACAAGTGATCGTGACTTGATCATATTTATAATGAACAAGCAGAATAAAGTCCATACCAGTAATATATCTACCTGGCACTTTAATAGGGCCAATTTTACAAAGGTGAAAACAATTATCAGCCAAATAAGCTAGGAAGAAGAATTTAATCAGAAAAATGTGAATGATCATGGTGAACCATTTAAAAACACTCTATTTTTAAATTCCCCCAAAGCCACAATCAAGGAAGAAGGTCTTGTTGGCTAATAAAAGACCTGGCTTACAGGGGAAGTGAAGGCGGATACAAAAATAAGAAATGACTGTATAACAAATAGAAGAAAGGGAAGTTGATAGTAATGAATATAAATCAGAAACCAAGAACTGTAGAAAATTGATAAGAGAAGCAAAGGGACACAAGAAATCCATGGCTAGCAGAGTCAAGGATAACAAGAAGGCATTTTAAAAGCACATTAGGAACAAGAAGAATCCTGACAATGATCTTGTTCCTTTACAAGGAAATGGTAAAATTATCAGTAATAATGAAGAAAAGGCAGAAGTGTCCTAGAAATATTTTGCTTCTGTACTTGGAGGGGGAATTATGTTGTCATATCAGAGAATGGCAACACATTCCATTCCACTAGTATCTGACAGGATGTTAAACAACAGCTACAAATGTTAGATTATTTTTAAATCAGCAGGTCCAGATAACTTGCATCCAAGAGTTTTAAAAAGAGTTGGCTCAGGAATTTGTTGGACTGTTAATGCTGCTTTTCAACATGTCTTGGAGCACTGGGGAAGATCTAGGAGACTGGGAGAAATCCAAGATGGTCCAAAGGGTAAACAGGATGCCCTGGGGAATTAGAGGCCTGTCAGTCTCACATTGATTTGGGGCAAGAAAATGGAGCCTCCAACACAGGACTCAGTTAATGAAGAGTTAAAGGAGGAGAATGTAATTGATGCAAATCAACATGGGTTTATGGAAAATAGATTCTGTCAAACTAACTTGAAATCTTTTTTGGACAAGATTGCAAATTTGATTCCTAAAGGTCTTATTGTAACAGACTCTGTAAAACATTCGATTTGGTATCACGTGACATTTTGATTTAAAAATTAGAACAATATAAAATTAACGTTGCACACACTAAAGTCTCCATCCCTAGAGGTGTTTAAGTCTCAGCTTGACAAAGCCCTGGCCGGGTTGATTTAGTTGAAATTGGTCCTGCCTAGAGCAGGGGGCTGGACTTGATGACCTTCTGAGGTCTCTTCCAGTTCTATGGTTCTATGATTCTATGAATCTTGGCCCTCTGCTATTTAAGAGCTTTATTAATGACCAGGAATAAACAAAGTTATCACTGATACAGTTTTTTCAAGTGACGCATAAATTGTGGGACAGGTAAAATAATGAAGAGGACTGGTCACTTGTAGAGCAGTCTGGCTCACTTGACAAACGAGGTGCAAGCAAGCTATGCCCCTTTTAATATGACTAAATGTAAACTCATCCATGTAGGAGCAAAGAAGGCAGGTCACTCACAGGATGGGGATACTCTACCCTGGGAAGCAGTGACACGGAAAAAGATTTGGACGCTGTAGTTGATTATCAGCTGAACGCTAGCTCTCAGTGTGACACCGTGGCCAACAGCCCTGCAAATCCGTGGATATCTCTTTATGTCGGCAGGTACCCGCATTCACAGATGTGGATGCAGAGAGCCACAGATCATTTTGGTGGATGCAGATACAAATTGTGTGTCCGTGCAGGTTTGTGAGCCTGGGTTTCCTAAACATGGGAATCTCGAGTTGGCGGGGAGAGTTTACTGGTAGGTAATGATAGCTGCTGGAATGCTGTATCCAGTCCTGGTGCTTTCAACTCCAGAAGGATGTTGATAGATTGAGGAGGGGTCAGCGAAGAGCCACAAGATTGTTTCTAGGGTTAGAAATCCTGCCTTATAGTGATAGACTCAAGGAGCTCAATTTATAACAAAAAGAAGGTTACCGGTGGCAGTCTGTAAGTTTCTGCAGAGGAACAAATACTTGATATTGGGCTCCTCCGTCCAGCAAAGGAAGGTCTAACACAGGGGTCTCCAATCTTTATAAGTGCAAGATCACTTTTTGAATTTAGGCGCAATCCAAGATCTGGCCCCGCCTGCTTTGTGCCCCTTCTCTGAGGCCCCGCCTCCTACTCACTCCCTTTCACCAGGCATTGGGGCACAGGGTCTGGTCTCGGATTATGGGATCTGGAGTGCAGGAGGAGGGGCTCTGAGCTGAACCTGAGGCAGGCTGTTGGGGTGGCAGAGGGGGTTCTAGGTGCAGGCTCGGGCAGGGCATTTGGGTGCAGGGGTGCACAGGGATCGGGCAGGGGCTTGAATGCAGGAGGGGGTTCATGACTGGGGTAGGGTTTCGGGATGTGAGCACCAGCTGGGCCCTGCTTACTTCAAGTGTCTCCTGGGTGGTGGTGCAGTGGGGCTAAGGCAGACTCACCCCTGTCCTGGCCCACTCCCTAAAGCAGCCAGCAAACTCCATCCCAAGTCCTGTAGTGCCCCCGTCTGCTTTGTGGAGATAGGATACAGAGTGGGAGAGGGGGCAACGTGGCATCAGCACTCCTCCCCCTCCCCTGCACAGAAAGCCAGAGGCTCTGGAGGGGACAGTTCCAAGGCAAAGGACAGATGTGCTGCAGTTTGGGGGAGCAGCTGAAGTGCCAGCACTTGACAGCCTCTTGGCCAAACCAGTCAGGATCACCTGTCAGAGGCTCCAGGATCGACCAGTGGGTCCCGATCGACAGGTTGGTGACCACTGCTCTAACATGATCCAAGGGCCGGAAGTTGAAGCTAGACAAATTCAGACTGGAAAGAAGGCATCAACTTTTACCAGTGAGAGTTATCATTGGAACTAATTACCAAGAGTACTGGTCAGTGTTTCCTCTAATCTTTTGAACCCTGGTGTGGAATATTTTTTCAAGTACACCGAGGCATGCACATGTGCATCACCAGTAAAAACAAAAATTTAGCTGCAGGTGCTCCGCTAATTTTCAGAGCAGCATCTGAATGTCTCCTGAGCAGCCGCACAAGGGCCCAACTTACAGGGAACACTGGTCACGGTTGAGTCTCCATCACTGGAAAATTTTAAATCAAGATGGGATATTTTTCTGAAAGCTCTGCTCTAGCAATTATTGTGGGGCAATTCTCTGGCCCGTGTTATAAAGGAGATCAGACTTCCCTGGTCTGGGAAGCGATGAAGTTTTCTCTCCAAAGACCACTTGCCTGGAAACATCACTAATTTATACCACAGACCCATTCCATGGGGTGGTGCCCTCGAGGTGGGAGTTAAAGAGCCCGGAGGCATTTTTTCGGCTAATGGTTTATTTGTGGAAATATGCAGTTTTGGGTCAATCTAAATTGTTCACCAAATTGGGCCAGATCATTTTTAAAATGGGGGAACGCTCTGAAAAAAGGTCAGAACATCTCATTGACATTTTAGAAATGAAAGTTTTTGTTTTTGAAACATTTTGTTTACAAATGCAGGTAGACTCTACTCCAAAACCAGGTAAAAAACCTGAAAATGAAAGTTTGGTCTGCCCTGCAATGAGGAGGTTTCAGTTTTCAGGGAAAATATTGCTTCAGGTTGACTTTAAATCAGTGGTCCCCAATGCGGTGCCCATGGGCACCCTCTGGGGCATATATGTGCGCCCGCTGAAAGATATGGGCCGGCCCCGCCCCCGGCATGTGGCCCCTGCATGGTGCCAGCCCCGGGCATGTGGTGCATGGGCAGCCCCGCCCCCGGGCACATGGCACACGCATGGTGCCAGCCCCACTCCCAGACACCTGGTGCGTGAGCGCCCCTACCCCTGGGCACCCAGCAGCCCCGAAAGTTTGGGGACCACTGCTTTAAATAAAGTATTTTGGTTTGCCCACCGCATTACTCACCCGGCTCTAGTGGGCTATTTAAGTGTTTTTCAGTATCTGTGGCCAACACAATCCAGCCTTGCCAAGAGGAGCCTTTTCTAATTAGCTTTAATCGGAACAGGGCTCTTTTCTCACCACAGGCATTAACATTTTTCGGATATTAGGCTCAGCTATCACCTGACTGGAGGAGACATTCCAGGGGCTTTTGATCCCTGTTTTCTTTCCTCTTTCTGAAATGCGTCAAGGCTTCAAAACAGAAAAACAGCTTGACTGGAAAATTACCAGAGGGGCATCACAGGAGCAGTAAAATTCCAGGTCTTGCCTGTTGCCAGAGAAAGTTCGAAGCAACTTCAAAATAGTCTGCTTTGAGAGCATTTGTTTATTGGGCTTTCATGTCGGCTTCCCCAGCCCTGCCCGTTATATTCTGCATAGCAATGACTTGTGGGCCTGGCCTACACAAAGCTTTGGGAGTGGTGTAACTATGTCATTTAGGGATGTGATTATTTACCAAGAGAACACCTGGTGTGCACAGTGATGTTAGTCACATGGTGCCTTATACTCCTGTAGCTTATTCCCCTCCCCACGCTGGAATGAGCTATACTACTATGAACACCTCACCTTTATGCTGTCCAGCTGTGTCTGTGGTGAAGGTGGAGGGTGGATCGCCTGTTCTCTAGATCAGTATCGTGACATGGGTGTAGATTAGGCCTCAGAGGGTTGTCCTAGGGCAGGGTTACTCAACATGTGGCCCGTGGTGCATCTGGGTTTACACAAGGCTCAACTCGTGGCCTGTGGTGGGGTCCTGTGAACACGTCCTCCACTGGAAACACAACGGTGAGGTGTCTCCCGGGGAGGTGAGCACTGAAAGATGCAAGCGGACGGGCTGGCTGGAACAGATGGGTACAGGGTGTCGGCGTTTCTAGCCCCCAGTGGGGAGATGCCGGGAGCACCGGGGCATTGTGGGAAGTTCTTTGTATTAATGCCTGTCGATGTGAAAGAAGCTATTTGCAGATATATGCAACCGCACGTAAGATGCGGCCCTCAGCGTGTGCTGTATCACCGTGGCCCCTGGGGCTTCCAAAGTTGCGTAGCCCTGGTCTAGGGTGTGGAGTCTGCCATAGCTTGGCTGCTTCACAATCCCACCCCACATCCCTGAGGGTGTGTCTACACCACAAAGAAAACGCCCTTGGGCGTGGGGCTGTTTCACTGCTGTGGGTTCAGGCTGGAGCCTGAGCTGTAGGACTGTCCATCCCATAGAACCCTTGAACCCGAGCTGCAGACCACGCCTGGACATTTTCACAGCAATGAAGCTGCCCAGCAGCCCGAGCCCCATGCACCTTGGTTAGCTGTGCTAGGCCAGCAGCTGGCTTTCTTTGCTATCTCTCCATGCTGGAACCATCGCTACCTCCTCCAAAGTCCTCCCTCAGGCTCCACGTCATCGGAGCACTGCGACATGGGCTGGAGTCTCCCGATTCAGCTCTGTCCTTAAGCAGGTTCTTAACGTTGAGTTTTTTCGGAAAAACTGCAATTCCGTTCTTTCAGGAAAAAATCGAAGGAACGGAGGGGTTTTTCTGACATTGGTAAACCTCATTCTACGAGGAAGAAGCCTTTTTCCGAAAGAGCTCTTTCAGAAAAAGGCGAGTGTGGACAGGGAAGAGGGAGTTCTTTCGGAAGAAGAGAAAAGAGGAAAAAGCACAGGTGCCCTGGTGGCCATTCTGCCCACAGTAATCACAGCTGACATGCGAGATAGCGTCCATTCAGTGTGGACGCTATCTGTCGAAAAAGCAGATGGCTTTTTTGATGCACTTTGGCAGTGTGGTCGCTCTCTTTCGGAAGATGTTTTTTCGGAAGATCTCTTCTGGAAAAGCTTCTTCCGAAAGAAGCCTGCAGTCTAGACATAGCCTCAGAGTCTTTGATGTCGGTGGGTGTATAAAGTGAAGCGCATGCTTGTGTTTTGCTGAGGGGGGATTGCTGCCCAGAACTACGGTCCCAGTAACGGATGCACATCCAGGGTGGGCCACTGTTCCAAACAGGTGCATCCCCTGGGCCAGGGGAGGCCAGAGCCCGGAGGCAAGAAATCACTGGGGAGAGCATGAGGGGAAGAGGGAGCGCTGCCGCGGGTCGGTAGGTGTGGGGCCGGGGAAAAGGCTGAAGGCGGGCGAGCTTATGCAGGGTGTGCTGGTACAAGTGCGAAGCGGCAGAGGGGGCCGCCTGCTGGTTCTGAGCCAGAGCCAAAGGCTGGAGTGGGCTGAAGTCTGGGGAACAGTGGAGGAGTCTGGGGAGCTCCAGCCAGAGGCAAAGTGACTGTCCAAGCATCATGGTGGAGTCTCCATCCCTGGAAATGTTTAACCCCAGATGGGCTGGGTCTCTAGAAGCTCTGCGCTAGGGGTCATAGAATCATAGAATCATAGAATCCCAGGGCTGGAAGAGACCTCAGAAGGTCATCAAGTCCAGCCCCCTGCTCTAGGCAGGACCAATCCCAACTAAATCAACCCGGCCAGGGCTTTGTCAAGCCGAGACTTAAACACCTCTAGGGATGGAGACTCCACTACTTCCCTAGATAACCCATTCCAGTGCTTCACCACCCTCTTAGTGAAATAGTTTTTCCTAATATCCAACCTGGACCTCTCCCACCACAACTTGAGACCATTGCTCCTTGTTCTGCCATCTGTCACTCCTGAGAACAGCCTCTCTCCATCCTCTTTGGAACCCCCCTTCAGGAAGTTGAAGGCTGCTCTCAAATCCCCCCTTGCCCTTCGCTTCTGCAGACTAAACAGACCCAAATCCCTCAGCCTCTCCTCATAAGTCATATGCTCCAGCCCCCTCATCATTTTGGTCGCCCTCCGCTGGACCCTCTCCAATGCATCCACATCCTTTTTGTAGTGGGGGGCCCAGAACTGGACACAATACTCCAGATGTGGCCTCACCAAAGCCGAATAAAGGGGAATAATGACATCTCTGGATCTGCTGGCAATGCTCCTCTTAATGCAGCCTAATATGCCATTAGCCTTCTTGGCTACAAGGGCACACTGTTGACTCATATCCAGCTTCTCATCCACTGTAACCCCCAGGTCCTTTTCTGCTGGTTTGTTGCTCCACAGACGAGGCGAGTCCCGATCCCAATGCTTGCGCTCTTCTGGCCTCACGGTCTATGGATCCAGGAAGGAGGGATGAGAGTCTGGAAGCACAGGCCTGCAGAGGAGATGTCCAACCTCTGGTCCCGAAGAGCGACCGAGCATGGGAGGGCTGGGAATTGTGTTGGAACAGCTCGGAGCTGGGCAGGTCTTAGCACAGGGGCTGCACCCAGGTTGCCATTTTTGATTGGACGAGTTCCTGGAGGTTTCATCCCATGACACAAGCTTGACCTAGAGATTGCTCTTTCATGCCTGGAGACTCCAGGGCAATCCTGGAGGGCTGGCAACCCTTTCTGTGCCCAGCGGGAGAGTGACATTTTGTTCCAGCGTTGGCTCTACGTGGCCGTTATTGTCGATTAATAAACCAGCCCCCAAGAAAGGGCTTTGAAACTGTTGTGTGAGCAGGTCCCTTATCCTGCCTGCCTAATACAGGAGCCAGCTCCAACCCCTGGGGCAGCCTGTGTTGGCCATCCAGCCAGGCCCAGGTTGGGCAGAGGGAGGTAGGATTTGAATGCAGCACCCTCTGCTCCCTGGGCCAAGGCCCTGTCCCCTATGGCACTCCCGAATCCACCCCACCCCCCTACCTTCAGAGGGTCCCTTATCCTGTGTTGGCTGTCTGGTCACTCCCAGGATGAGCGGGGGGCTCCTGAGGGGGAGAAGGACTCCGGCCCACCACCCTGGCTGTTCCCTAGCCTACTCCAGAACCCAGCCACAGGGGCTCCTTAGCCGCGAGCGGAGGACGGCTCAGCTCCCTGTGAGACGCCTCCTGGGAGCGGCTCTGGTGAGCAGGGTTCCAGTCCCCCACTTCCCCCAGGGCTCTCTGGGACTGGGGGTTCCACAAACAAGGGGGAGGGGGAGCTCCCGAGCGCACCTGACACAGCCGAGGCTCGGTTCCTAAGCAGGGAGTGAAAGGCACTCCGGAACCGTGCCAGGGCTCAGGAACAGGGACGAGAAACACCCCCCGGCGTAGGGGGAGAGACGTGTGATTAGCTTCCCTCCCCGACGGAATCTAGCAGGTCTGCTAAACAGCTTTTCCGCTCCGCTGCCTCGCCCGCTCATCGGAGCTTGCAGCATCTGATTTGCCATTGCTAGCGGTCAGTCCGCCGGGGGGGCTCCGGAGGGGAGCGGAGGGGAGTGCAAGGCAAACAGGGCCGTGGCTGGGTTCAGGGCACGAATACCGAGGAACCTCGCAGGCCCTGGTGGGGGGTCTCACTAGCCCTGTTTGCCAGCTCTGCTACAGCACCGAACCCAGTGAGGCCAGTAGGGGGCTGGCAAAGTAGTTAGAGCCACGCCAGCCACACGTGGCTATGTGGCCGGTGGAGTGTGGCTAGTTCGCAGTAGAGCCGGTTGGAAGAAGTTAAAGGATCCTTCCTTTGCAACACAAGGGCTCAGTGAGAGGCAAACCTGCAGGCCCAGGTGCACCAGGAACACACGCAGGGCGGGCGAGCGTTCCTTAGGCACCCTCCCGGTCTGGAACTGTTTGCAGTGGCTGGTGCTCCAGGTCCCAGCTGTGATGCTGGGGCGTCCCTGCCGGCTGCGACTGGGCTCCAAGCAACCATTTCCCACCTGTGTTTACGACGCGGGCAATTAAAATTCCTCCCTTTGAACCATGCCGGCGGTGGCGGTGGGATCCGAGGCTAAGCTGGGTGGGCTGGTATATTTCAGCAAGTGCTTTCCCGGCTCCCAGTAGAAAACATCAAAGAGGCTTGAGACAGCTGGGGCAGCCCCGGGGTCGGCCTGGTGCGGCTGCAGCCGCGAGGGCTTCCAAAGTCGGGGGGAATGGGAGCTCAGCTCCACCCCTACCAGCCGTGCCCAGGCACAAGAGTAATTCCACCCAAGTGACCATGGGGGACGTCCAGGGGGAGGCGCAGCCCTTGCCGACTCCACTCGGCCGCATCTTGGGGCCTCTGGCTGGACCAAATGGGAGCAGCCTGTGTCTGGGGAGGCACTGCGGACAGCTGGGCCTGGCTGGAGCCAGGGCGGGAGAGCTTTGCAGCATCCCACGGGTGAGAACGTGGCTCTGGCAGCACCAGCTGACCTGCGGGGGGAGACACAGCAGGACCAGACCCAAGCTGCTCTTGTGGCCGAGCCACCCAACTCCTGCTGTTGCAATGGGCATTACCAGCCCAGAGCCCCTCGCCCACAGTGGGAGCCACCGACAGGCAGGGAGCCACCGACAGGGAGCCACCTGCTAAGGCATCTGCCCTCGGCCCTTGTGGCTGGACGGCCGTCAGACCCTGCTCCCTGGCTGTCCCTCGAGAGCCCTTCTCTGACTAGGGGTCAGCAGCATGGGAAGGGGGTGCAGAACTGACTCTCTCCAGCCCCCTACCCCCGCGACTTGCTTCCCCTTTGGCGGCACTGCCCCCAGAATGCCAGGCTGAGGTCAGTGACCGGCAGAGCGTGCCCACGCCCACGGAGCAAGGGAGCAGCCAGGGCCAGACCTGCCAGCCTCGTGCATCTGCCCACTGCCCACGCCAGGAGGGCTCCGTGTGTGGGAGCCGGAGGTGGGAGCGGAGGACGCTGCACGTGGACGGGCTGGTCGGGAATCGCTGGGGCGTTGCGGGTGGTTCTAGATTAGAACAGAAAGGACTTTGTTGTGGAGCCGGGGAGAGCGTCTGCGTCCGAGTATTGTGGCCCAGGGAGGATGTTAACATTATCTTAGCAGGTGATTCCCTTGATTCTTAGCAGCCGCGATCCATTTGAACAGGCTGAATGGTGAGATCACAGCGTTTGGCAGGGTGGCGTTTCCGTGTTTTGAAGGGAAGCAGGGAGTGCTCTGGAGCTGCAGGGACGGGGGCAGCAACCGAGGGGCGGGATGGAGCAGCCAAGGTTACAGGGCACGGGAAGGTGGCGGGAAGGGACGAGGCGCGGCGCAGGGGATATAAAGGCGATGGATCGATTGTGGGTGGGATGTCAGGGATTTGGGGTGTGGGCATGGCGGAGCAAGGCTGAGAATCAGGGCTGGGCAGCCTGGCTCCCCACTGGTTCTCTGTTTCCTTTAGTGGTTGCCCCTCGCCAGCTCCCTGCGACCCCATGTCCACACCCTGGGGCCCGTCCCAGTGCCCTGAAACACGTTCCAGTGGCTATTTCCCTGCCTGTACTGGGGACGCTTTTCTAGCCTGGTTTCTCCAGGTGGAGCTCACCCAAAATTCCTGTTGCGTCTGACGGGGACAGGCCCCAGGCCGGCTGCTTCAGGGCCTTCTGCTTAGGGTGATCAGGTTAACACGGGTTCGGCCATCACTCGTTGCCCCGGCTACGCTTCCGTGAGAGACTCGCGTCTCCGTGGTGGAGTAGAAACAAAACCCTCCTTCCTGCTATTGAATTGCTCTTCAAAGAGCCCCATTCTCACATCAAAGCTGCGATGTTTAGTGGGAGAAGGCCGGGATTTGGCTTCATGTCTCAGACTTCAGCCCCCCTCTGGGCGTGACGTGAGTCATTCCAAAGGTGGGAGAAGCCATGAGGGGAAAGGGGCCTGGGAAGGGAGCCCTGGACACAGGCTGCTGGGCAAGCTAAGCTAACGCCTGGCTATTCCGGGGGAGCCCGGCCACCTGCTCCAGGGTCACCCCTGAGCGGAGAGACCAGCTCTCGCCCAACGCCCTGGCGTGGAGGAGGTTACTGCTGCCTGGTTCTGCCAGGCGCGGGGCTAATGCCAGGCCTTCCTGCTTGCTCGACGCGTTCAGTATTCAGTATTTCTTCTTCTTCACACAGCGTGTAGTCAACCTGTGGAACTCCTTGCCAGAGGAGGCTGTGAAGGCTAGGACTATAATAGAGTTTAAAGAGAAGCTAGATAATTTCATGGAGGTTAGGTCCATAAAAGGCGATTAGCCGGGGGATAAAATGGTGTCCTCGGCCTCTGTTTGTCAGAGGCTGGAGACAGATGGCAGGAGACAAATCGCTTGCTCATTGTCTTCAGTCCACCCTCTCTGGGGCACCTGGCGCTGGCCACTGTCGGCAGACAGGACACTGGGCTAGAAGGACCTTTGGTCTGACCCAGTACGGCCGTTCTTATGTTATGTTCTTATGCCATGCGTTTGCAGCTCACATGGCCGACAATGTCAATCAATAGAACGAGAAAATCTCTCATTTAGGGACAGTGGCAAAGTCTCCCTGTTCATAAGGAGCCAGTTTATTAGCTGCCACCATTGCTCTAAGCTCCAGCATTAGCCCAGATATGGAGGCATTCCTGTGTTAATGAAATATTTTCCTCCACATTGGTCCTCGGCGCCCCTTGTGATGCCGCGCTGGAGCATTAACGCTGACCTGGCCCTGAAATGCCAGGCAAGGAATAAAGTTCTTAGCAGATTAGTTACAAAGAAATCACACAGGGATAAAGTAACCCCCAGGGGCGCGCGCTGTCGGGAGAGTTTTCTGCTACCGATCAGCTCGTTTCCTAAACCAGGCTCCCAGAATATTTGTTTTGCAGGAGCTGGCAACTCGTGAGCCCAGCCAGGACTAAGGAGTCACCCTGATGCGCACTTGCCTTCAGCACAGGCATTCCTGCACACTGCTCCCCCCGGATCCGGAGGCCTGGCTCAGCACGGCAGGCATGCCCTTGGGGCAGACAGAAGCGGGGGAGGCCGCTGCTCCATCTCCGGTGGCTCAGGCTCACCAGCGGGTTGTGCTCGGGAGTGACTCTGCGAAGGTGGCGCTGTGTCCCGGAGCCAGCCGTGTACTGTGCTCACCCCGGCCCCGTGGGGCTTTTCCTCCCGCTCACAGCTGCAGTGTGGCTGCTTCGCCGCAGTCCTCTGGCCCTGTGCTCTCCCCTGCCGGGGCCTCTCCCCAAGTCTCTCTGCACAAGCAAGACCAGGCGGGCCTCCTGCCTGCCAGGCCAGGGAGGAAGCCTGCCCTCGTTCCCGACCCTGCTGTGCCCCGTCGGCAGCGCCAACCCGAGTCCCAGGATCCCTTTTCCACCAGCTAGTCTGTCGCACACCCGATGCCAGGTGCCCCCCCCCACACCCTCGCCAAAGTGCCCCAGAGTTGGTGCCATTCCAGCCAGGTGTGTTCACTACGGACATTTTCACTCGGGGCGCTGCTGAGTTCTTCGGACAGCCCGTCTGGAGCTGGGAGAGGGCTGAGCACTTTTGCCAACCTGCCTTCTTTCCGTCTTGGATGGGAGCCGAGACTTCGATCCTCAAAGCTGTTCCCGGAGCCTCTCCCCCTCTGATCCCCTTTTCAGATCCGCCCCTGCCCTGCCCTACTCTGGAATGTCTCCCCCCAGCACCCTCGTTCCCCTGTGCCTGTCACCGCAGCATCCAAGCACCGAGAGCAATTGACAGGCCCATGTCACGGTTGACGCTCAAAAGGGCCCCAGCACCAGGCCCTGAAGTTAAGTGCAACTCCAACCCTCTTTGGAAGCTTAAGTGGCGCAGATGGCTCGGAGCAGAGACTTGCTGCTGGATCTGGACACTGCCAAGCACAGTGGGGCTCCGGTCCATGGCTGGGGCGTCTGTGCACACCCAGCCCCAAGAGAGCTCTCCATGGACAACTCCCTCTGTAGTGACTAGCAAACTCTAGGCCCAGACTAGGGTTGCCAGATGGTTTAACCAAAAATACCGAACACTCCACCCCCCACCCCCCCCCAAAAAAAAACCACCGGGGAAAAAATTCTGTTGTGAAAAAAAAGGGGGAGACCAAAGTTGTTGAGCAAAAAAAAAAGGACCCCGAGAGTTATTAAGCAAAATAATAATAATAATAATAATAATAATAATAAAAAAAATAGCATCCCTCCCCTTTAAGAAATGCCTTTGAGGCTTTTTGGCTCTAACAGGCTGATGGCAGCCATCTTGCCTTCCTGCTCCAGGCCAGACGGCTCCCCTGCAGAGCCAGGTAAGCACCTCCTGGCCAGGAAAAAATCAGAAACTACCAGACATTTTAGGTGTCCGGTATTTTCTGAATTTTTTTACCAGCCAGGAGGCGAAAATACCGGACTGTCTGGGTCAATACCGGACACCTGGCAACCCTAGCCCAGACCCTCACTATATACGCTCCAAGTCCAGCTGGACTCAAGGCTTTGAACACCTTGCAGCACATGGGCCAGACTGACAATGAGGAGCTAGAGAGATGCTTGCAAGCGGGCCCCAAATGGCCCAGCCTGGGACAGATTATAGGGACTGAGGGTTTCAGCAGAGGCAGAGGCAGGGGGAGGCTGAACGCTGGCAGCGAGCAGCTCTCCCCAGGAGGGGAGGTGACCGAACAAGGAAAGTTCGGCTCTCAGTGAAACTCCCAGATTCCTTAGTGAGGGAGCAAGACCAAGGTCTGGGTGGGAGGGAGGGTGAGAGCAGAGCTAGAGGCGAGGAACAAAATGGCCTTTTTACCCACCCGGGTTTGAAGTGTTCAACAGCCCGTCCCGGGCTGACTTCAGAGAGCCAGGCGGCAGGACCAGAGTGGCCCAATTCCTTGCTGCTCTGTGGCCCCTTTGCACCTGCTAACCGGGGGATGGGAGTGTAAGGCGGCTCCTGGCCCCTTGGGGGATACGCCCTGCTGAAGGGGGGCCCCACCAAGCTGGCTGTACCCTCTGCTGTCTCCACAGCAGCTCTGGCATGGGGGCAGTGGCAGGGCTGTGGCCAGAGTGGAGACAGAATTTGGGCAGGCCAGGGGAGCCAGGGAGCTGCTTGCATGGGAGGGAGAATCAGGCCGTCTGGATCTACATGGTGCAGCTGAGCCCCGGATCTGGCCCTAGGCAGCACAGGGTGATCATGAGGACTAGTGGCTATAGCAAGGGGGTGGGAATCGGGGCACCTGACGTCTACTCCTCTTTCACTTTGCACACACCACGTCATGGCTCCGTGCCTCTGTTTCCCCATTGGTGAAATGGGGGCGAGCCACACCTGCCTGCAGCGCAGAGTGAGAAGAGAGTAGGCCTCCTTGCCAGCCCTCTGAGGCAAAGGGCATGTGGCTAACGCGTTCTACAGCACAATGCGCTTCCCTTGGCGCTGCTCTCTGGGGACGGGTTGTGACAGAAATACCCCCGGGGGGGGGGGGGTGCCTTGCAGAAGGGGGAGGGCAAAACGGGAGGAAGGGTGTGCTGAGGGCTCGGGCTGGCTGGATACACAGCCCGATCTATAGAGCTTGGATCTCAGAGCCAATTTGCTGCCGTCAGACTATCAAACCGTCCAAGAGAAAGGAGAGGAGTTTTCCGATGAGCATTTTCCTCTTGCACGGAGGTCGTAGCCACAGGGCTTTGGATGCTGTTGAAAAGAGGGAATGGGAGAGCCTCCGGCTCCAGCTAGCAACCTCACTGCCGGCTGCTGCTCCTGTGTCCCAGGCAACACATAAGGGGGTGCCCGCGACGGAGCAGGGGGCTTTCAGACAATCATTTTTGAGGGGCTAGAAAAATGCAGCCTTTTGTGAAATACCCCATGCAATAATGCACCAGCCCTGGCCTACTGTGACCAGGACATGGCGTATGGAAGCTATAAATGTTGGTCTTCCAATAGGCTCCTTCCTAGTCAGAATTAAAAATGACTCCAGGCCAGAAATTGTTTTCATCTGTGGGTTTTCCAACAGGGGCTGTGTCTAGACTGCAGGCTTCTTTTGGAAGAAGCTTTTCCGGAAGAGATCTTCCGAAAAACATCTATTGAAAGAGAGCGTCCACACTGCCAAAGCGCATCAAAAAAGCGATCTGCTTTTTTGAAAGAGAGCATCCACATTGAAAGGAGGCTATCTTGCATTTAAGTTGTGATTACTATGGACGGAGTGGCCACCAGGGCACCTGTGCTTTTTCCTGGAAGCCTCTTCTTTCGAAAAAAACCCTCTTCTCCTTCCACACACACCTTTTTCCGAAAGAGCTCTTTTGGAAAAAGGCTTCTTCCTTGTACAAAGAGGTTTATCACCATCAGAAAACCCCCTCCGTCAAAAGAACATAATTAGAGTGTGGACATAAGTGTAGATTTTCTGGGAAAATGGCCGTTTTTCTGGAAAAACTCTGCAGTGTAGACATACCCAGGGTAACATATTCCAGTCGGGGAAACTGAGGCATGCCAACATGCAGAAGGAACCTCAGTGCATCACTGGCAGAGATGGGCTTAGAATTCCAGTCTTCTAGTATCTAGACCTTTGCCTTACCCACTGCTTCTACCTACAGCGTGTGCGTGTGGGTATCTGTGTGGATGGGTAGGCGGGGTGGTCAGGAGAAAGGCCAGGCTGGGTTAAGTGAGAAAATTTCTTTTATAAAGGTAGAAAGGGAAGTGTCTTTGGAGTCACCCTCCTATTAAAATAAAAATAAAGATGTTCATTGTCAAAACCAGACAGGCTTGTGTGTGCGACATCCAATGGATGCCCAACTTCTGAGCACCCACAATCACCCCTTGGCACAGGCCATTGTCATGCAATAAGAGGAAAGGTCTCTCATAGACTGATAACTGGTTAAAAGACAGGAAACAAAGGGTAGGAATAAATGGTCAGCTTTCAGAATGGAGAGAAGTAACTGTCCGGCAGAGATCTGTGCTGGGACCAATCCTATTCAACCTATTCATAAATGATCTCGAAGAAGGGGTAAACAGTGAGGTGGCAAATTTTGCAGCTGGTATTGAACTGCTCAAGAGAGTGAAGCCCAAAGCAGACTGTGAAGTGCTTCAAAAGAATCTCACCAAACTAAGTGATTTGCAGCAAAATGCAAATTAATTTTAATGTTGATAAATGCAAAGTAGTGCACATTGGAAAACATAATCCCAGCTATATGTATTCAATTAGCTGTTACCACTCAATGGCTACGTCTACACTGGCCCCCTTTTCCGGAAAAGGGATGCAGATGAGACAAGTCGGAATTGCAAATGCAGCGGGGATTTAAATTTTCCCCATTCCATTTGCATGAACATGGCTTCCGCTTTTTTCAGGCTCGGGGCTTTGCCGGAAAAAAGTGCCAGTCTAGACGGGGATCTTTCGGAAAATAAAGCCTTTTCCGGAAGATCCCTTATTCCTCTTAAAATCAGGAATAAGGGATCTTTCAGAAAAGGCTTTATTTTCCGAAAGATCCCTGTCTAGACTGGCGCTTTTCTTTGGCAAAGCCCCGAGCTGGAAAAAAGCGACACCCATGTTCATGTAAATGGAGCGGGGAAAATTTAAATCCCCGCTGCATTTGTAATTCCGACTTGTCTCATCTGCATCCCTTTTCCGGAAAAGGGGGCCAGTGTAGACACAGCCAATGTGCAGCAGCAGTCAAAAAAGCAAATAGAGTATTAGGAATCATTAAAAAAGGGATAGCGAGTAAGACAGAGAATAGCTTATAGCTTCTATATGAACCCATGGTACATGCACATCTTCAATACTGCGTACAGATGTGGTCGCCTCACCTCAAAAAAGATAATTTGGCATTGCAGAAAAGGGCAACAAAAATGAATAGCAGTTTGGAACAGCTACCATATCAGGAGAGATTAATAAATCTGGGACTTTTCAGCTTAAAAAAGATAAGACTAAGAGGGGATATATGATAGAGGTCGTAGAAGCTTAGAATCACAGGGCTGGAAGAAACCTCAGGTCATCAAGTCCAACCCCCTGCCCAAGGCAGGACGAACCTCAACTAAATCATCCCAGCCAGGGCTTTGTCAAGTCGGGACTTAAGAACCTCTAGGGATGGAGATTTCATCACCTCCCTAAGTAACCCATCCCAGTGCTTCCCCATCCTCCTAGGGAAATATTTTTTCCTAATATCCAATCTAGTCCTCCCTTCACCCCCACACTGCAACTTGAGACCATTGCTCCTCGTTCTGTCATCTGCCACCACTGAGAGCAGCCTGGCACCCTCCTCTTTGGAACCCCTTTCTGGTAGTGGAAGACTGCTATCAAATTTCCCCTCACTTTTCTATAAAATCATTAATTTATTTGCTCCCATAACACAAGAACTAGGGGTCACCAAATGAAATTAATAGGAAGCAGGTTTAAAACAAACTGCACTGTCAACCTGTGGAACTCCTTGCCAGAGGATGTGGTGAAGGCCAGATCTTTAGCATGGTTCAAAAAAGAGCTAGATAAATTCATGGAGGATAGGTCCATCGATGGCTATTAACCAGGATGGGCCGGGATGTTTGTCAGAAGCTAGGAATGGGTGACAGGATCACTTGATGATTCCCGTTCTGTTCATTCCCTCTGGGGCACCTGGCACTGGCCACTGTGGGCAGACAGGACATGGGGCTATGGACCTTTGGCCTGACCCAGTCTGGCCATTCTTATGATCAGTTATCTGCTGCCTCACCTTTACGTACCAGTGTGAAATTGCTTCCTGGGCACAAAGCCACACAAGATTATGCATAAAGGAAGTTTAGACTTGCCTGGGACCTCTGTGTGGGGCTGAAGTTTATTCTTAGGGGTCTAATTCTGGCAGGGCTGCCAACGGTGGGGAGTTGCCTTGGGCCCAGTGATTTAAAAGGGCCTGAGGCTTTGGACTGCCACTACCGCCGCAGCAGTGGTGGCTGGAGCGCCAGGCCCTTTAAATCACTGCAGGAGCCGAGATTTAAAGCCCAGTAAATTCTGAATTCTTGTGACTTGCCTTCTGAATCTTTCAAGCTTGTCTCCATGACCACAAGGGCTAGAAATGGCCTCTGTGTGAGACATGGAAGCCAAGTTTTTCTCCCAGTCACCTGACTCCAGGGGCCGGGGCTGTCCGAACATCACACGTGAAACTGACGAAACCAAGAAGGCTGGCGACGCTGCTTTGGATTCTCCCTTCTCCAGGCGGCTGGGGGCAGGTTCTCGGGGGGGCTAAGGGAGGAGGGCGTACGAGCCACATGGATCTTCAGGAGCTTTTGAAAATATCCTGCTACATCTCTCGAGCAGTTTGAATAGCTTGCAGTTTCATTACAGTCTTCCCATTACAACATAGAATGCCCCTATTATTTCTAAGTGACCTGAACTGGATTGGGTTCCAATCAGAGGTGTCCTTCACCCATCTAGACTATGTTTGGTTGTCAGGCACAATCAAGCCATTATGAAATGCCAGTATCCGGGATGAAAAAACTCTTCTAGGGCTTGAGGCAGACAGCATAGACCAGAGGTCAGGTGATCCCTGCCTGGTCTGCAGTACAATCCAGTTCCTAGGCAAGAAATGATTCAAAAGGCTGCACTTTTCCTGGCAGGGTTCGGATAGGGTCATGAATCACCACTGCTTTTTTAAACGAGTCACCGTGCTTGTGAAAGCTGCAAACGGAAATCTTTTCCGCAGCCATTCAGCAGGTGCGGCATGGAGGCAGCAACACATATATCCAAAAAGGCAACACACAAAAACCTGCCTCTGCACATTGCTCAGAAGAGTGGCTGCTGGACACTGCTTTGCACGCTAACCCCACCCTCAGCACAATCCCATTGGCCAGTTTCCAGCCAATGGGAGCTGTGTGTCTGAAGACAAGGCAGCACGCAAAGTATCCCACTCAAGCCCAGCTATTTACTGATGCATATGGCCCCTGCCATGCCCGGAAAGGCAGGGAGCCTGCCTGAGAAATGTGCTGGGCTGCTGGCCGGGAGTCACCCACGGAAGTCTGCCAGCTAGAGCCTGCCTCTGGCACCCCAGCCCCTCAGTCCCTCTGTCCTGTTCCTTCAACATGAGACACATGCTCAGAGGGGCTGGTGTAAAATGTTCCGTGTAAGCTGTTTTTAGTGGAAATGTGCAGTTTGGGGCAGAATGAAGATGTTTTTTGCAAATGGTGCCTGCTTTCTGCAGAAAAACATCCATTTTGGGGCAAAAGCAAATGTCTCAGACTGGGCCAGAAGGAAAGAGGCAGTGAGGAAATGGCTCTTCAGCCTCTTGGGGCTGGCACTCCTCTCAGGGGAGGAGAACCGAGGTGCAAATCCCTGTGCCGGGGGAGGGGGGGGTGTATCCGGTGGGATGCAAACCCAGCCAAATTGGGCATGTCTCAGCCTAGAGCAGCAAATCTGAACAGGGAGGTAGGTCCCATCCTGGGGATATGTTTCTCATGGTGGTGGGGTGCTCCAAGAGACCATCCCAGGGCCGTGCAGGAGGTCATCCTTGAAGCAGGAGGTCTAGCAACTTGAAGGGCATCCCCTACGACTTGTGGGGGTACCTCCCCTGGTTCTTTGTATTGCAGTGAGCTGAGCTGCTTTGTGGAAGAACTCACCAGTGCTGAACACATGGGAGGGTTTTGCAAAGGCAGGAAAGGACTGTCAGCACCTACGCGATTTAGCCTGTGTTCTTAGCTTGGAAAAGAGGCAACTAAGCAGGGATATGATAGAGATCTAGGAATTCATCACTGGCATGGAAAAAATGAATAAATAAAAACTGGGAGGTCACCCAATGGCATTCATAGAGAGCAGGTATAAACAGAAGCCAGTACTTCTTCATACACTACACCAGTGATTCCCAACCTTTTTCCCTGGAGGAACCCCTACAATAATTTTTCATATCCCGAGAAACCCCTACCTATGAAAACGTTTGCTTGGCCAGAAAAAGTTGACAGAGGGGAGCGCAATTCAATTACTGCTAAATTATTGTCAAGAACATTTATTTGTAAAGAGCTGTTGTATATATATATATATGAGCTTACATTATAAGAAAAAAAATTGGAGCATTTTTCCTGTCTTTTTTTGTATGATCTAATCTAGCGTACGAAGATTACTCCAGTATTGCCAATTGCCAGACCAAAATTCCCGCGATATTTTGAGGGATATTTGGAATTGTTTGCGGTATTTCAAAATTTTTATTTATTTATTCCACGATTTCTCGCAGAACCCCGGACGATGGTCCGCGGAACCCTGGTTGGGAAACGCTGCACTGCACAGTCAACCTGTGGAACTCATTGATGGAGGATGCTGTGAAGGCCAAAACTACAACAGGGTTTAAAAACCAGCTAGATAAGTTCTTGGAAGATGGGGTCCAGCATTGGGCAGAAATGGTGTCCCTAGCTTCTGATTGCCAAAAGCCAGGAACGGGCCAAAGGATGGATCACTTGATGATTATCTGTTCTGTTCATTTCCTTTGGGGTACCTGGCCCCAGCCACTGTGGGCAGACAGGATCCGGGGTGAGCTGGACCATTGATCTGACCCAGTGTGGCCGTTCTTATGTTCTCCTTGCAAAATGATCTGTCTCCGCACCCAAGTGAACGGACTCCAACCCACCTCCGGACAGGCCAGACACACACAGAGACAGTCCCTGCCCCAAAGAACTTACAACTGAGAGAGGGTGGGCAGGCCAGTGGCAGAAGCTGGAACCAAACACCTGGCCCCTGCATGGCTCTCGCACCATCTGGTCCTGCCCCAGCCCGATGCAGTGCCAAGTGCAGCAGTCCCGCTGGGTAACCACTCCATCCTTCACCCCCTACCTGTGCCCACGATGGGAAATGGTCCCAGGATGATGCTTGAGCAGTGCTGGGCCCTGGGGGTATGTCTAGACTACAGGCAGATACAGTCGACAAAGCTTCTGTCAACAAATAGCTTCTAGACTATATCCAGTTCTGTCGACATGAGAGTGTAGACGCAAAGGACAGTGTAGATGCAATAACTCCTTCTGTTGATAGAACTCTGTCGACACAAGGCGTTATTCCTCGTAGAATGAGGTTTACAGCCATCGACAAAACTGCCGAGTTCTGTTGACGTTATGTCGAAAGAACTCGGCGGTAGCGTAGACACAGGTATAGTTTTGTCGACAAAAGTCCACTTTTGTCAACAAAACCCTGTAGTCTAGACACACCCTGGGTTTTAACATTGGGCCTTTGCTTGTCCTACTGGCACCTGCATGGCTCGGTGCGCCCCACAATCACTGCGCCCTTGGAGCGCAGGGGAATAGCCTGCATTTGCATTTCTGGCCCCTAGGCAGCACATGCCACAGGCTCCATGTTGTTCCCATGGGCTGTGTCTACACTGGGTCACTCATTCCGGAAAAGCAGCTGCTTTTCCGGAATAAGCTGCGAGCTGTCTACACTGGTCGCTTGCTTTTCTGGAAAAGCAATGACGATCTACTGTAAAATTGTCAGTGTTTTTCCTGAAAAACTATGCTGCTCCCGTTCGGGCAAAAGTCCTTTTCTGGAAAAACTGTTCTGGAAAAGGGCCAGTGTAGACAGCACAGTAGTCTTTTCCGCAAAAAAGCCCCGATCGCGAAAATGACGATTGGGGCTTTTTTCCGGAAAAGCGCGTCTACATTGGCCACGGACGCTTTTCCGGAAAAAGTGCTTTTCCGGAAAAGCATCCTGCCAATGTAGACACACTTTTTCCAGAAATACTTATAATGGAAAACTGTTCCATTTTAAGGATTTCTGGAAAAGGGTGCCAGTGTAGACGTAGCCATGCTGTTTTGTGCGGCTTGTGCCAATGAAAACCTGGAAGCCATGAGGAGATATATGAAGAGAGGTTAAAGCGACTGGGACTTTTCAGTTTAGAAAAGAGAAGACTGAGGGGGGATATGATAGAGGTCTATAAAATCATGAGTGGTGTGGAGAGGGCTGATAAAGAAAAGTTATTTATTAGTTCCCATAATAGAAGAACTAGAGGACACCAAATGAAGTTAATGGGTAGCAGGGTTAGAACTAATAAAAGAAAGTTCTTCTTCACACAGTGTGTAGTCAACCTGTGGAACTCCTTGCCAGAGGAGGCTGTGAAGGCTAGGGCTATAACAGAGTTTAAAGAGAAGCTAGATAATTTCATGGAGGCTGGGTCCATAAAAGGCTATTAGCCAGGGGATAGAAATGGTGTCCCTACCCTCTCTGGGGCACTTGGTGCTGACCACTGTCGGCAGACAGGATACTGGGCTAGATGGACGTTTGGTCTGACCCAGTACGACTGTTCTTATGAGAGATGGTTTCCTGCAGGGCCGCGAGCTGTCTGCTGGGAAGTAACAGGGCAGGAGGCTGGAAAGTGACAGCTCTCCAGGCCCCATCAGCTCCTTCCACCCTATTGCGCGCAAGGAATCCACAGTGCTAAGGTTCCTCTCCCATTCCACCATTGGCCAGTGACTGCTGCATTGAGCAATGCAGAAGAAAAAGTCTCGGCTTTCATGGGCAACTGTCCAATGCTCCACAAGAGGGTTGCTCCTCGTGGAAATCCCTGGCCAGAGCATCCGTAACACCTTGTCCCCAAAGCACTGCGTGAACATTAGGGCTTGGGCCTGGTCTACATGACAAAGTTAAGTCCACTTGTATCGGCACCTCACTGCAGCCATGCAACAGCCACCGTCTCAAATAAGGCAGGGGCCCCGTTCACCTACCTAGTGCGAGCATAGACACTGCACGACCTGTGTCAACCCTGACAGTCCTCCAGTAGCTATCCCACAATGCTCCTCATTCCACAAATGAGGGGTCACAGCCATTGGAGACATGCCTCCCACACACCCAGATATTTTTGAAATAACGTTTCCTGATTCCAGGGCTGGGGGAGACTCGCTGCTCCATCCTCAGCAGGGAGCCACTGCTGTCACTGAGGGAGAAATGCCCCTCGCCCAGCCAGGCAGCTCCGTGTGCGAGCCCTGAGCCGCTGGCTGGGCGGGGCCGTTAAGCAGCTGTGGGGCTCAGCTACCGCACGGTGTAGAGGGAACCCTGCTCTGGTGAGACCTTATCATAGAATCCTAGAATCCCAGGACTGGAAGAGACCTCAGGAGGTCAAGTCCAGCCCCCTGCCCAAAGCAGGACCGATCCAACTCAATCATCCCAGACAATAAGGTGTGCAGTTCCAGTCTCCAGAGTGTAGTTATTAACGGTTCATAATCCTGCTGGAAGGGCATAACAAGTGGTATTCTGCAGGGGTCTGTTTTGGGGCCGGTTCTGTTCAATATCTTCATCAATAATTCAGATATTGGCATAGAAAGGACAATTATTAAGTTTGCAGATGATACAAAGCTGGGAGGGGTTGCAAGTGCTTTGGAGGGTAGGGTCATAATTCAAAATGATCTGGACAAACTGGAGAAATGGCCTGAGGTCAATAGGATGAAGTTTAATAAGGATAAATGCAAAGTACTACACTTAGGAAGGAACAATCCATTTCACACATACCAAATGGGAGGCGACTGTCTAGGAAGGAGTACTGCAGAAAGGTATCTAGGGGTCACAGTGAACCACCAGCTAAATAGGAGCCAACAGTGTGATGCTGTTGCAAAAAAAGCGGACGTGATTCTGGGCTGCGTTAACAGGTGTGTTGTGAGGAAGACAAGAACTCAAACTGGAACAGGTGCAGAGAAGGGTTATTAGCATGATTCATGGGATGGAGAATCTACCTTACGAGAGGAGGTGTAAGGGGCTTTGCTTGTTTAACCAGACTAGATGAAGGATGAGGCAAGACATGATTGCTCTCTGTAAATACATCGAAGGAATAAATGCCAGGAGAGAGAGGTGTTATTAAAGCTAAGGACCAAAGCTGGCATAAGAACAAATATCTATAAACTAGCCATCAGTAAATTCAGGCTTGGAATCGGAAAACGGAGCATCTAACCTTCTGCAGAGCGATGTTCTGGGATGGCCTCTCGGGGACGACGTGGGAGACAAAACACCACTGAGCATGATAAGTTTATGCAGGGGATGGGCTGATGAGCCTGCCTGTGGCCCTTCCATGACTGCTATTAGCAAACACCTCCGGGGGCCGGAGATGGGACCCGGAGAGGGAGGCTCCGAGTTACTACAGAAAAGTCTCTCCCGGGAGTCTGGCCAGTGGCTGTCACTCACATGCTCAATGTCTAACTAGTCGCCATATTTGGGGTCAGGAAGGAATTTTACCTAAATACTTAATATGTCTGGTATTTTCTGATTTTTTTTCCCTGCCAGGAGGTGAAAATACCAGACACCTGACAACCTTACACACACTCAGCAACCAGGTCCCCCCCCCCGACCCGGCCCCTGGGCCCCTCCCAACCCCGCCAGCCCCTCCTCATCCCCACTTACCTGATTCCACAGGGGAGCTCTCTTCCTGCACAGAGTAACAAAACAAGATGGATGCCAGCAAAAAACAACAACCCCAAAGGCCTTAAAGGGACCATGCTGGGGGTTTTTTTTGGGGGGGGGGGTTGTTTTTGTTTTTGTTTTTGTTTTGCTCAACAACTTTGGTCTCCCCCCCCTTTTTTCATTATTTTTGGTTCAACCATCTGGCAACCCCAGTTCTATGACTCTGTTCCACATATTCACCCATGATCTGGAAAACCGGGTGAACAGCGAGGGAGCAAACTTCTGTGGGAACCTTCCTCCAGAGAGGCCTAGGGGCAGTGGCCGAGTCACGATTCCCAACAGCGTGGCTGCAACAGAGCCAGCCTGCCAGGGAGCATCAGAGCCAGCCTGAAGGCACAAGAAGGGTCACTGGCTGGGTAGCTCTGGCCTCTGACCTGCAGGTCTCTAGTGGGAACAGGACTGGCTCCCGGGCCAGCCTGCAGAGAGGGGAGGAGGAGGACAGAGGGAATCTTCCTGGGGTGTCCCTCTGCCAGGTGCTTTCACAGGGCAGACTGGGTTAGGAGACGGCAACTGAACCCTGCATAGATCCCTCAGGATCTGTCCCCACCCACCCAGCTGGTAAAGCATTAAGTGTGAGATAAGGCAGTGCACCCCCTACTGGACAGGCAGGCCACCGGGCAGTCTCCATTAAGAGCTCTGTAGAACCAGAGCCTAGTAACCGCAGGGCAAATGTGAACATTTCAGAGCAGTTTGATTAACTGGGAATTCATCTCAGAGGCAATTCCATGCACCGTCAGAGGGGCTTTGTGGTTCTATTTTGCAGCCATTTCCGTTTCCCAGTCGCATTGTTCATCTAAATTATTCCAGACTGATTCATACTAATCTTGGGAACTAAGAAAACAAACCAAATATCTTCCTTTCTTGTTGACGAAGGCACCTTTCCAGCTCCAGGGATCACCTGAGCCGCGTAGCCTATTATAAACAGTGGTTCCGGAGTCAGGTTCTTATCTACAATGACAGATGGCAAATATTGGATCTCGTACGTAAATGGGGTTTCAATCAAATGGGGATAGTCACTTGGACTTGTATCAATGTAGCTTGCGCATGACTGGTTGGCACAAATACTTCTGGTGAAGTGCACTGTAATGAGGAAGGCTTGCAGCAAGCCTCTGAAAAACTTAAATCCCAATTAAGGTCAGGGTGCACCTGGATCTTATGAGGAATTGGACAAAAAAATTCTATCCAAATTTTTTTCCATTGAAAACTGCCTCGGCATGCTGGCCAGGAGTAAATATCATGCCCTGAGAATGTTACCTAGGGAAACCTCAGCTGTTTACTTCGACTAAATCAGCCCAGGATATTTAAAACGCGACTGAGGGAACTAGATTGCGCGAATCACTAGAACCAGTGGTCTCCAACCTTTTTACACCCAAGATCACTTTTTAAATGACAGACCAAGCCAAGATCTACCACCCCGCCCCTTCCTTGAAGCCCCGCCCTCTCTATTCTCCTCCTCTCCCTCACTTGCTATCCCCAATCCTTATACTGCTACTTTAAAAAAAAATTCCCACCATTCCTCGCAGCTACTCACCTGTGTTGTTGCTCGGTGAGTAGCTGCTCCTCAAATGAGGAAATCTAATGTAAATGCACTGCGCAGGCTTAATGCTCTTCAATATCTCCAGTGATGGAGATTCCACAACCTCCCTGGGCAATTTATTCCAGTGTTTAACCACCCTGGCAGTTAGGAACTTTTTCCTAATGTCCAACCTAAACCTCCCTTGCTGCAGTTTAAGCCCATTGCTTCTTGTCCTACCCTCAGAGGCCAAGGAGAACAAGTTTTCCCCTCCTCCCTGTGACACCCTTTTAGATACTTGAAAACTGCTATCAAATCCCCTCTTAGTCTTCTCTTTTCTAAACCAAACACGCCCAGTTTTTTCAGCCTTCCCTCTTATCTCATGTTCTCTGGACCTTTCATCATTTTTATTGCTCTTCTCCGGACCTTCTCCAATTTTTCCACATCTTTCTTGTGCCCAGAACTAGACACAATACTCCAGCTGAGGCCTAACCAGCGCAGAGTAGAGCGGAAGAATGACTCCTCGTGTCTTGCTCACAACACTCCTGTTAATGCATCACAGAATCATGTTTGCTCTTTTTGCAACAGTGTCACACTCATATTTAGCTTGTGGTCCACTCTGACCTCTAGATCCCTTTCTGCAGGACTCCTTCCTAGACAGTCGCTTCCCATTCTGTATGTATGAAACGACTCCACTTAGTTCCTTCCTAAGTGGAGCACTTTGCATTTGTCCTGATTGAATTTCATCCTATTTACTTCAGATCATTTCTCCAGTTTGTCCAGATCATTTTGAACTATGACCTCATCCTCCAGAGCAGCTTGGTATCATCCACAGACTTTATACGCGTACCCTCTATGCCATTATCTAAATCGTTGATGAAGATGATAGGGTGCAGTCAGAGGACCATTTCCAGCAGATCTAGAGAAGTTGTTGTTCCCCTTTCTTCAGCACTGGTGAGGCCACATCTGAAGTATTGCATCCAGTTCTGGGCCCCCCACTACAGAAAGGATGTGGACGCATTGGAAAGGATCCAGTGGTGGGCAACCAAAATGATTAGGGGCTGGAGCGCATGACCTACAAGGAGCGGCTGAGGGTTTTGGGTTTGTTTAGTCTGCAGAAGCGAAGAGCGAGGGGGGATTTGAGAGCAGCCTTCAACTTCCTGAAGGGAGGTTCCAAAGAGGATAGAGAGAGGCTGTTCTCAGTGGTGGCAGATGGCAGAACAAGGAGCAATGGTCTCAAGTTACAGTGGGAGAGGTCTAGGTTGGATATTAGGAAAAACTTTTTCACTCGGAGGGTGGTGAAGCACTGGAATGGGTTCCCTAGGGAGCGGGTGGAATCTCCATCCCTAGAGGTGTTTAAGTCCCGGCTTGACACAGCCCTGGCTGGGATGATTGAGTTGGGGTTGGTCCTGCTTTGGGCAGGGGGTTGGACTTGATGACTCTTCCAGCCCTAGGATTCAAGGATTCCATCTCGTTTAGCACCAATTCCAAAACTGATCGCTGCGGAATCTCACTTGTTATGCCCTTTCAGCTTGACTGTGAACCATTGATAACTACTCTCTGGGGATGGCTATCCAGCCAGTTATCCATCTTATAGTAGCCCTGTCTAGGTTGTATTTTGCTAGTTTATTGATAGGATCATGTGAGACTGTATCAAATGCTTTACTGAAGTCTAGGTCTACCACTTCTACCACTTCCCCCTTATCCACAACGCTTGTTATCCTCTCAACAAAAGCTATCAGGTTGGTTTGATGTGATCTGTTCTTTACAAATCTATGCTGGCTGTTACTTATCTCCCTATCATCTTCCAGATGTTTGCAAATGGATTCCACTGTTTTTTTCTCTGTGGATTCCTTAATTGCTTGCTTCATTATCTTCCCTGGCACAGAAGTCAAACGGACTGGTCTGTAGTTTCCTGGGTTGGTTTTTTTTCCCCTTTTTAGAGATGGGAACTAGATTTGCCCTTTTCCAGTCTTCTGGAATCTCTCCTGACTTCCATGACTAGCTATTAGATGATAGCTAATGGCTCAGATCCCTCCTCTATCAGCTCCTGGAGTTTTCTAGGATGCATTTCATCAGGGAGGCAGACATGTGCCTGCTCTGCTTGAGCTGGCGTGGCTGCAGCAGGTAAGGCTAGTCACCTGCGTGCTGGCCCGGGGCAGAAGGGCATGCCCAAACCATAGCCCAGGCACTGCATCCACACTGCTGTGTTTACGTGCTAGCAGAGCTAGCCTGACATGAGACTACCCAGTGACTGTGTAGACGGATCCTTAATACCAGACCTGGGCCCAGCACTCAGTTGTGGTCTCGCTGGTGCCACAAACAATAGTACCACCACTTGATAATGCCCTGTAACTCCCATGGACCATAAACGGAGTTCTGGGTGCTCAGCAATTCTGAAAGACCAAGCTCTATCGGCTCCCAAAACAGACAGGATGTCGCCGGCTCCTTCCAGGGACGATGTGTTCCACCCAGGCCTGGAGGACACAACGGTTGGATGAGAAGAACGTTAGTCCCAGGCTGGGATAGTCAACCCACGGGGCAAAGGAGAGCTAAGCCAGGAGCCCTTAGGAGCCAGGTTACCCATGTTCAGGGAAGATGAGTCCAAACAAGAAGAGGTGCCGAGAAGGGCTGCTAAGATGCTCAGGGGCATGGAGACCCTATGTTAGGAGAAGAGAAGAAAGCGGGGATTGGGATGTTCTCTGCAACTACATCAGGCGGTGAACACCGGGAAGCGAAAAGGACTCTTCAGACTGAAGGCCGATGGTGGCTCAAGCACAAATAGAGATGAACTGATCATGCACCAATTCAGGCTGGACATTAGAGGAAGGTTTCCCTCCCCCCAGAAGGAGTCTCTGGAACAGCTGCCCAATGGGAGCAGGGAACAGGTCTGAAGACAGTCAAACTGGTCTGAAGACAGAGTTGGACAAAATGTATTAACAGGATCGTAGGTGGGAGTGGCCTGTGGTAGCAGGGCCTGGATTCAGTGGGCCAGGAGAGCCCTCCCGGTCTTCAGTTCTGGTCATAAAAAGCAGAAACGGACCCTGTTCCCATTGGCGCCCAGGGTAAAACTCACTGCACAATGGGTGGGAGTCCCATGGGAGAGTAACAAATTCTACCCGCTTGCTCCCGAAGCTGGATTCATGCTGCTGATGGAGGGGAAAGGCTCCCGATCCCGGGTTTGAGTGTCCCTCCTGATATACCAGGCACCTGGCCGTAGCGTAGCAGATGGTTTTGTGCCTTTTGTTTCCTATTTCCAAAGGTTTGGGGTTGGATTCAACCTCAGTGCAGGTCCCTGCCTGTTTTCCAGGATCTTGCTCATACTGGCAGGAGCCAAAGTGAGCCAGCCACCCGCTCCCCCCTCCGGCCCATCCGTGAGCCGGCTCACGTAGCCCTAAGCCTGGGCTCTGTGCTGATGCAGGGAAATGCATCTCTCTCCCTAATCCATCTTCTAACGGTCAGCTTGATTATTTCACTACAGCAATTACAGCTCCCTCTGTCAGTCACAGATGACTGGTCCCATGTCAGGCCCTGAACGCTCAGGCTTGCTCTCCTGTTTGTTCAGCAGCGGGTGAATGCCAGCACGGCATTTCAGCATGGCCCTGGCTCCATACCCCCATGCCCTTCACAACTTGTCCCTCGCAGACGGTCACAGACAAACCAGAGGTCTCAGAAAAGAGCAGAAACTCCTAGGAGCCGGCCTCCAGCACAGGCCTGGCCAGCCAGTCAGGGTAGAGTCTGGGGCCAGACTTCTGCAGGAGGAAAACAAACCCCACCCTGGCTCTTTATCCCCTCAGCTTTGTTCAAGCACAAGAAAGGGCAGAAGTGCGGGGGAGACAGGGGACTCAACTCTGGAAAGAAGACAAGGAAATCGATTCCACCCCGATCTAGTTCTGCAGCTCAATGCAGCGGGACGAGGGACGCACTGGGGTTCTTACTCCCAGTCCACACCCGTCCCGGCAGGGAAAGAACAGGGTGAAACCAGCGGGAAAGAGGAAAAGACAAAGGAGCCCAGGAGTAACAAACACAAATGGCTAATTGCGAACACGGGGATAACGGAACATTCCCTCCATCAAGGGAACACACAAAATAAGTGCAAAGATTAACAGGGGAACACCAGGGCGTTCACTCCCTGTCTGCGCTCGTGCATGGGACTCGCACGCGGCTTTGGCCTATACACTGATTTTGTTCCAATGTAACCTTATCAGTGGCTACAGCCCTGTCATTACCTCAGGGCAGTCCCTAGCATGGGCACACTTATAGCACGAGTGTCCCCATTTTACAAGTCTTGCAATAGTGGGTGTTTTTCTTTGACGCTCCATCTCCTGGAGTCAGGTGAACACACGTGCCTCTCAGGAAAGTAAGGCTCTCGTCTTCCTGGTGCAGAGAAGAGCGCAAATTAAAACCCACATGCCCTGTAAAGGCTTGGAAACCAGAGGGTAAAGGAATTCACTCCCAAATCCAGCCGAGAATGATTTCAGGCCTGCTCATAGTCCTCATTTGCACGGGCGCTAGTGAGATCAGAAGCCAGGACTAAAATACACCCCCGTGTAGCTCAGTCTCTGAAATCAATGGAGTGAAACCAGCCTACAGCCGGCACGGGAGCAGGATCAGGCCCCATCAGAGAACACACTGAGGCAGAGCAATGTAGCTGAGCCCCACAGGCATTTCACTGGCACATCTCCAACCCCGCCACGAGCAAAGCCACTGACCTTCCCGTGTGACTGTGATGAGAGAAAGCCGACCTCGAGGGCAGGCAGACCGATTTGCCCAACAAACTTCCTGATAAGTTGCTCCACTTTATAGCACCTCTCCCCCTCAGCACTGCCTGGACCACGGCGCCTCCCCTCCACCCTCAGCGCTGCCTGAACCATGGCGCCTCCCCTCCACCCTCAGCGCTGCCTGGACCACGGCGCCCCCTCTCCACCATTGGAGCCATCCAGAGTGTGCAGCGCCCCAGAGGCAATATAAAGGGCCAGAACTCTGGGCACCGCTACTGATGCAGCAGCAGGGAAGGCAGCCAGGAGCCCTGGGCCCTTTTGAATCACCAGACACCCCCTTTGTTCCCCCCTCCCTGTCAGTGGGCCTGAGTGAGGCACAAAACCCACCATGGGCGAGGCCCAGTCCTCCCATCGCCCGACTCGCTGCCTGTCTCCAAGCCCGCGGGGCGGCTCGAGACTCCTCTCGGGCTCTGCCCAGAACCCTCCCTTGGCTCCCTCCACAAGAATCGTCTCCTCACCCTGCCATGCCCCAGCACCGGCCTGAGGAGAATTGGGCAGGGCACTCACAGGCACCAGACCTGCAGGGCGGGGCGCTGGTCACAGACAAGGTCAGCTCCCAGACAAACGGAGCAACGTGGAGCCAGTGCTCAGGGCAGGAGCAATGCACAGAGCCACCTAGGAGTCGGGCCTGGTGCTGGCTGCTTCTGGGGCACCTTACCCCTCCCCCCTCTAGTCACCTGAACCCCCGACAGCAACGAGACCCAGGGCCCGAGATTCCACCACCCAGCCTGTGGGTGGGTCAACCTGTCGTTTGAAAACCACCGCTCCATCAGATTCTAACCTTGGACTCCAACCATTGACCTCAAAAGGTCAACGCCAGTCGTAGACTCATAGACTCCTAGGGCTGGAAGAGACCTCAGGAGTCATCGAGTCTGGCCCCCTGCTCAAAGCAAGGCCAACCCCAACTCAATCATCCCAGCAGGGCTTTGTCAAGCTGGGACTTAAAAATCTCTAGGGATGGAGATTCCACCATCTCCCTCGGGAACCCAGCCCAGTGCTTCCCCACACTCCTAGGGAAATCATTTCTCCTAATATCCGACCTAGACCTGTAATCTGAGCCCATTGTTCCTTGCTCTGCCATCTGTCACCACTGAGAACAGCCTCTCTCCAGCCTCTTTGGAACCCCCCTTCAGGTAGCTAAAGGCTGTTCTCAAATCCCCCCTCACTCTTCTCTTCTGCAGACTAAACAAACCCAACTCCCTCAGCCTCTCCTCGTAGGTCATGTGCTCCAGACCCCTAATCAATTTGGTTGCCCTCCACTGGACCCACCCCAATGCATCCACACCCTTTCTGTAGTGGGGGCTCAGAACCGGACACAATACTCCAGATGTGGCCTCACCAAAGCCGAATAAAGGGGAATAATCACTTCTCTGGATCTGCTGGCAATGCTCCTCCTAATGCACCCTAATATGCCATTAGCAAGGGCCCACAGTTGACTCATATGATTCAGTGTATGACTCAGCCGTCCAGATAGATCATGTTTCGTCCAACCAACCCCTTCAGGGGCTGACTGGGAGTCCAAGAAACTCAATGCACATAAACAGAATGCTTCATTCCCACCCCAGTTCACTCCTCTGCAGGCTCTTCCCCCCTCCCGAGGTTCTGCAGGGTTGTCCTCCTGCTTATATAATGCCTCTCCAAGGCCTTATTGTACATCTGCCTCTCTCTAAGCCTGTCCTCAATCCTCCAGCAACCAGAGACGGTTCTTTCCCTCCCTCTCTGCATCTTCTTTTACATCTGGCCACACTCCCTTCCCTTGCTGGACATGGCTCATTAGCCAGGTACAACCTGCTATCTCAAGTAGCACCAGTTAACCCTTTTCTAGTGAGGGGGAGGGATAGCTCAGTGGTTTGAGCATTAGTCTACTAAACCCAGGGTTGTGAAGTTCAGCCCTTGAAAGGGGCCATTTAGGGATCAGGGCAAATCTGTCAGGGATGGTACTTGGTCCTGCTATGAAGGCAGGCAACTGGACTCAATGACCTCTCAAGGTCCCTTCCAGCTGTATGAGATGGTGTATCTCTGTATTATTATCTCATTCTGAATTTCCCCTGGGACAGGAATTTGATTTTTTGATCAGCATTAGTTACAAGCAACCTCTTGAGCCACTGACCTTTATAACAATGGGTCAGCCTTCATTGAAAGATACAAGTCTTCCTAAAACGTTTATACACAGAATGTGAATACACGGGGCACCCATTCATTCTATTAACCTCTGGGCTAGAATTTGAGGCAGCAGTAAAGCAATCAGCTAGGCTAATGAAGAAGCCATTAAATGAATAGGAACTGCATCATCCCTATGTATGATTTTATATGCTTTAAATAGCAATTAATGACTCAGGCCCAGGAACTTTTATGACTAGATGGGATTAACAGCTTTTAGCTGTATGAGATCATCAATACAAACAACATGCCTTGCGCTACTGTAGCTATTTCTTTAGTATGAATCCTGGGTTCGGATGGCCTCAGACAAACTCAATGTGGCTCCTGATGCAGAAAAATGGTTGCCAAGACTGACATTAAAGGGAGCTCTAACCTAGCAGGCAGGGCAGAACAAGTTCGGAACAGCTTGAGGCTGAAAGCTCGACAAATTCAGCCTGGGAATAAGGAACCAATTTTAACCATGAGCGTGATTAATCATTGGAACAGTTTATCCATGGCTGTGGTGGACTCTTCATCACTTGAAGTCTGAAATGTTTTTCTAGAAATACAAGGTAACGACTGCTGTGTTTTGAGATGTAAAATACATTCTAGCTCCACCAGAAGATCTGGGCAGCAGGTCAGGACTCTTGGGTGAAAGTCTCTGGCCTGGGTGACACAGTGCATGAGCCTAGAGGATCATAATAGTCCCGGCTATGAGGTCTGATGCATCCAAGAGTCTAGGCCTCCTAGGAACAACCTATGTGGGACTGTCACTAAGTGGACAGTGCTGGCGAAATTCATCCCCCGTGTATCTTCATCAACATCAACAACTCAGATCCTCATTAGGCTCCACACTCTGAGGAAGAATTCCTGGAGGCGCTATCCTGGCCATGTGGGAGGGGGAGCTTGCACTGCAAATGGGGTCTGTGCAGTATCGGGCTGTGGTTAAACAGAGACCTTCTGCTTCCATATTACGGCTTAGCACGTCCCTGGTTCCAAGCCCTCCAGTGCAGCTCAGTAGCTTCACCCCAGCTGGCACTTGGGGAAAGTGAGACAGTGAGGGCGATTGGCTCAAGACCACCTTGTGAGTCAGTGTCAGAGCCAGGAATAGAACCCAGGCATCCTGTGTGTAACTGCAGGGGCCCACAGCACCGCCTTTAGTTAGGATGAGTTGGGGCTGGTCGTGCTTTAAGCAGGGCGGATGGATTTGATGGCCTCCTGAGGCCTCTTCCAGCCCTAGGTTTCTATGCTTCTGTGGCTTTTCTCATTTGCAGTTCCAGGTGATAATAAATGGAGAAGGCACCCACAGCAGGCTCTGTGGGGAAGGATCGCAGAGGGACTGATTTGCAAAGCTCTCTTTTGGGTTCGGCTGCTGTAGCGTCAGCCCCGCAGACTGGAATGCTAATGCCCCGCCCCTGGGAGCCAGCCCCTGTTTGAACAGCTGCAGCCTCTGCTCCCTTCCCTTGCAAAGGGACCCTCCGGTTTCCATGGCACTGCTGGGAATCATCCAAGGGGAAATAAAGGCCCCAGAGACAAAGACAGAAAGTGCCTGTCATGCAAATCGCCATCAGGGCCATGCAGGGAGTGTGAGCCTACTCCTGAGAGTGGCTTCCTGAAATGTTCCTGGATGGCGAAAGCACCTGGCTTGGCCACATTCAGCGCCCTGGGAGCTCAGGTCAGGCATCTCCCTGTCACACACTTTGCTGGGGGGAAGCCACATCACCCTGGCTTCCTTTAAGGAGGATTTAGTCTCATTGTCCCTCCCCCACCTAAGCACAAATGCACATTTCCCCAGAAACTGAATGGGCCTCCACATCCCCTTGGGGAGAGTCCCAGAGCCTGGTGCCCCCCTTGAGCCTGACAACTACATGGCAGCTGTCTGGCCTGAGCTCTTGAACCGGAACCAAAGGATACGGGCCAGATACAGGTGGCTAAATGCAGATACAGCCTCAGGGGTCTTTCCCCTGCTAGTGACACCCTTATGGAGGGAGAGACTGCTTATGTACCAGCCTCTTTCCCAGGCTCTGTCCTGGTTGGCTGAAGGAGCCTGCTTTGCAAGGCTCCTGACCCCAGCCCTTAAAGAAACAGTAACCCACGTTTTCCATAGACTGTTACCCTGGGACGACTTCCTGTCTCCCAGCTTCTGCCTCTGCCCTTCTGTAGGTGAGCATCTGCTCCAGAAGTCCTGGAAAGTTAAATGATTATGATCTGGGACAGTGGTGGATTGGCCCACCCCGGTCCTTAATTCCGCCTTAAAGGAGACAGCCTGCTTTGTGAAACAGCCTTCCTCCCATGTGCTAGTGCCCAGGACTCACCAGCCTCGTGTCTAGGGCAGTTCTTCAGGGACGTGCTTGGGTCTAGCAAATGGCTTCTTCCCGGCTAATTGAGTTTCTCGTTCCTTAGCCGTATTGCCTACAATAAACGTGAGTTGTTAGGGCACCTTCCAGCGGTTAATGTTCAAAATGTCACAACCTGTTGGCTTGCATGAAGTAATACCTCCATTTGCACACGCCAGTGCATTTTCAGGCTGACTTGCAAGGCATCAGCTGGCAATGAAAGGGCTAATCCAGCATTGCGTGACTGGCTGAGCGCAAGCCCCTTGCCAGGGTGAGTCAATGCAGATTATTTCACAAGCAATATCACTCTTGCTTTCCCTGACTCTCTAGCACCAGCCAGGCCCTATCAGAGGGAGAGAGGGGGCAGGAGGGCCGTTTGCCCCAGACCTCAGGAGACAAAAGGGCCTCAAATTTTAACATTTTTCTACCACGTCATTTCCATTTATTATACACCTTGCACTTATAACAGAGACAACAAAAGAAGCTCTCCAGACCTGCAAAACATTGATTTAAATCACGGTGGGACCTCGGGCCTCTGCCAATTTTTCTGTCCCATTTGAGTTTTCATCTGCGTGAGAGGAGACTGGAGCAGCTTCTGTGATCAGTGATTCTACATTATGAAACACTGTTCACAGTCGCTGCATAGTTTATAGGTTTTGCAAGTTGTAATTCATTCTATGAACTTAAAAAACAACAAATGGTCGGGTAGCCCTTTATAGACTAACAAAACATGTAGATGGGATCAAAAGCTTTCATGGGCACAGCCCACTTCTTCAGATGACTGGAGTTTGTCTATAAAGTGCTTCCAGATCATTTGTTGGTTTTTAAGTTTATCCTGTGCAGACTAACTTGGCTACCCCCTGAAGCTTCGGTAATTAATTCTGTTACTGTAAAGTGATTTTGCTTGGTCTGGGGGTGAGTTTAACCTTCACATTAGATGTTTATCTCTGCATAGAAGACTTTTGTATTCCTGTTTTTTCTTAGAATCATAGAACCATAGAGCTCAAGAGGTCATCAAGTCCAGCCCCCTGCTCTAGTAAGGACCAATCCCAACTAAATCAACCCAGCCAGGGCTTTGTCAAGCTGAGACTTAAACACCTCTAGGGATGGAGACTCCACTATTTCCCTAGGAAACCTATTTCAGTGCTTTACCACTCTCCTAGTGAAATAGTTTTTCCTAATATGTGTCTTATGTGTCTTCATATACAGTCATCAGATCAGGCTCGGCTGTAAGCTACCTCTTCATCCAGTTTTAGATTCACTTTTAAAGGCTTTTTTGTGATAATAAACTTTTAATTCTAGCGTTTAATAAACTTTATAGCTAATCTGGCAATCGCCCCATGTGCATATTCATAATAACACACCAGCTATTAGAGGAATTTAATAACGGGAAGATGATAGCAGATGAAAATTCAAGACTTTGAAATAAGGCTATAAGTAAATAACACTCCGAGTGAATTATTATATAATATTCATTGCGAAGAATATATATAAATTTGTATAACCAATAGCAAATTAATGTATTGTGTGTTACTCTGTTTTAAAAGGAACGCCTTAATAAAAATGAAGCAAAGATTTGAAAGTGGTGCAAGTAAGAGATGATGAAAGCAACAGAGTGAAGCAGCAGTTTTAAAGCCAATACCATCATTTCTTATAGAAAAGACACCTCAGCCATTAGATGGTGACCATACTGGCAGTGATACTTCCAGTTCTGATGATGAAAACTTTGTACACACAAATGACATTTCAATGCCACTGCCTCAAAATGAGGAGGTCATTAAACAAGACACAGAAATGCCAAGAGTAGCAATAGATGCAGAATCTATGTTCGGTTTAGAGACTGTGCAGGCAGAAAATTAAGACCTCGGAGATGCTGCGCAGCAAGAGCAAGAACTCGTGACTAGCACAGGATACAGTGTAACAACAGTGGCATCAGAACCTGATACTGGACTTCTTGATAAGAACAATGTTGCTCACATGCATTTATTTCTCAAAGTTAGTGGTTTTCAGATTCCAAGTAATATACCGAAAGATGCTGAAAATCATGCTTTTCTCACTCGTCTGCTGACAAAAACTCTTCCAGCTGGAGAGATCTACACAAGAGATTGGCTCTGCTGGAGCATAGAAAAGCAGGCTCTGTACTGTGTACACTGTTTAATTTTTAGCAGTAATGCTTCAAATCATAGAATACTAGGACTGGAAGGGACCTCAAGAGGTCATTGAGTCCAGTCCCCTTCCCTCACGGCAGGACCCAGCACTATCTAGACCATCCCTGATAGACATTTATCTAACCTGCTCTTAAATATCTCCAGAGATGGAGATTCCACAACCACCCTAGGCAATTTATTCAATTTATTAAATGCATCAGTATTGTCTGATCTATTCAGTTGGAGCATCAGTAGAGGCTGGAGGAAGCTGAAAGACCAAATACCTGCACATGAAACTTCAGTATCACATGAAGATAACTATGGTATCTCTCGAGGTTCCTTCCAGTCCTAGTATTCTATGATTCTATTATTTGATTCTATGTTACATGGAAATCAGCTAGTAGAGTAACACTAGCTGACAGTTCAATTGAAAACTTACTCCTGAGTGAAATAAACACAGAAACTGATAACTGGAAAAAAAACTCCTTGAGCGCTTATTGAATATCATTCTTTTTCTTTCTGAACAGAGATTGGCTTTGCTTTGTTCTAGTCAAAATATCGGTGACCCTACAAACAGAAACTTACTTGGTCTACCTGAGCGTCTTAGCAAGTATGATCCACTTTTATCAGGCCATGTTAAGCGTGTTTGTGAATCACAAGAGAGCAAAAACACATGCAAGTCTGCCCACCAGAATACAAAGAGTGTATCGAGCTTTGTGGGTTATTTGTGCAAACAACAATTCTTGAAGAGCTACAACATGCAAAATACGTTTCAATTATTATTGATACAACTCCAGACTGTTCTCATAAAGAACAGACAACCTTGGTTATGCGCTGTATTAAAATTGCAGGAGGTTCAAAGGTTTCAGTTGAAGAATGATTCATTTTGTTTGATAATTTCATGAAAAAAAACTGGAAAAGAAATTGCTGCTCATGTATTAGAAATTTTGGAAGGCTTCAAATTGAATGTTTAAGTCTGCCTTGGCCAAGCCTATGACAATGGATCCAATTTGGCTGGGAAGTACAATGGAGTACAAGCAGTCCTTCTTGAGCAATATCCAAACTGTATTTTTTCCAGTTGTGGCAACCACACACTAAATCTTTTTGGCGTTGATTGTGCTGAATCATGCAAGGAAGCAATCACATACTTTGGAACAATCCAGGTATTTTACAACCTCTTCAGTAGCAGTCCTCGAAAGTGGGAAATTCTGAAGTAGCATCTATCTGTTTCCCTTCACGGCATGTCGACAATGAGATGGTCAGCATGAATTGATGGTGTTAAACCCGTTGCACAGCATTTGGACTCGGTGAGAAAGGCTTTAAGTGAGCTTGAATCTCTTACTCTCACAGCACAGGCTCGCACTGAGCTTAAGTCAATTCAGAAGTATACATCCAAATCTGAATGCATTTTTAATGTCATCCACGTGGATGAAGCTGCTAAAATGATCCATGAAACTAATCTTGTAATTGGAGCACACAATGCTACATTAGCTGTTGAGAGGAATAACATTAAGTCCTTAAAGATATTCAAAAGATTTGTGATCAATGGGACACAATCCTTTCTGAATCCAAACCAGTAGCTCAGGGCATTGACATTTCATCTGAGTTTTCTACCAATCGCAGCCTAACATCTCAAGCTGAGGCAGAAAGGCACTATCAAGTCAATTTTTTTTTATTATTATTGACTCCATCAAATCTGGTCTTACACGTCGATTTGAGTCACTGCGACAAATTTGTACCCTTTTTCAATTCCTTTGGAGTTCAGAGAACTAAGCAAGGAAGATCTACTATCAGCAGCTGAACAGTTTCAACAAAGGTACAACAACGACATTTCGAGAGAGAGCTCTGTAACAAAAGCGTCTTCCTAAAACATATGTATCCCACCAGCTTTTAAATCTGACTGCAAGCCAAAAGAACTGCTTCAAGAAATATTCAATCTCAGCTTGTCGACTGTATTTCCTAATATCACAATTGCATTACACATCACAATTGCATCAGTGGCTTCTGATGAATGTACATCAACGTGTTAAAACAAGTAAAGAACTATCATCGTTCTACAATGGGTCAACAGCGTTTGAACAGACCTGCAATGCTTAACGTTAACAGTGATGTTGTGCGCCAATTAAATTTTTTCTTCAATTATAAATGAGTTTGCACACAAGGAAGCCAGAAAAGCATTCCTAAAATGAAGAGTTTTGCTTGCAGTGGAAACTCACAATTAAAGTTACATTTTTAATATATATGCTGTTGGTATAATGACTTACTAGTTAATACAGCTGGTCCCCGAGTTGCCAACAGTCAACTTACAACCATGCGCATTTACGACCAAAGCTGTCATAAATGGCGGACCCTGAGTTACGAACGCGATCCGCGCTTACGAACAGTGCGGTCACGTGTAACTCTATGGGGTCCGACTTACGAACAAACCGAGTTATGACCAATTGCTTGGTCGGTAACCGGTTCGTAAGTCAGGGAGAGGCTGTAAATAAATGTCTCAAGTGTTCGTTTTCATATATTCTTTTGGTTTTAGTATGACCCTGTGGCTGAGAAGTTAGAGATGTCGGGGGGCTGGGGGCTGGGCCAGCACCTCTACACTCAAATTGGCCTGGGCCTCTGTCATTCTCTGATACATTCTCAGAGCATGCTCAGGCATCTCGTTGACTAACCCACCTCCCAGCTTTTTGCCCACGCCTCCATATAGTAATGGGATCCTCTGGTGAGAAGGACGGGGAGTTTATTCGCTGCAAATACCAACATTACGCTGCACCAAAATAGCTCAGGGCTTCTGTGCAGAGCGAGGCTGCTAAGGGCATGTGCCCAAGGTGACGTTTGGAGCTGTGTCCATACAAAGATCTTGCTCTAGCGAGAGTACCCGTTAGGATCTGTGCAAATACCTTTGCTGGCTTGTAGCTCCATGGCACCGCCCCGGGGGAAGATGGCAGCTTGCTTCATGCTCTTGCAGCCAGATTTCTCTTCCCAGCCCCAGGAGATTGGGACCAATACCAAAGGGCCCCAACTAAGAGCAGGCCCCCATTGTGTTACAGCCTTGCCCAGGGCCCATGCCATCCCAAGAGTAGCCAAAGGGTGGAGGAGACAGAGACTGTTGAAGATTATGCAGCACATAGGAGTAGAGGCCCCTGTGCTGATCACTCCACTGCTCCATGCTGCCTCTCGCCTGGGGTTAGAGCGCTCCCTTTGTCTGGCAACCCAACAGCTCATCACCATTTCCCTTCATGCCCACCAGCGTAGAGGGCAGCAACAAAGGTCCTCCACTTCTGTCTGTCACTGGCCAGCCTCTCAATAGCGCCCCACGCGTGAGTCATGCTCTTCATTTCTACTTCAACGGTCCGGCGCCATGTTGTGTTGGGTCGTCCTCGTTTCTGCTTCCCTTCGGGGTCCAGTGCACAGCTCTCTTTGTGATGGAGCTTCCATCTTTCCTGAGCACGTGCCCAGTCCATCCCTAGCGTCTTTTCATAATGATAGTGGCCATGCCATCTTATTTGCACCGCGCAAGCAGGTCCTGATTTGAAATTATTCTTAGCCAGAAAAAATACGGAGGATCCTCTGAAGACTTCTGGTGTGGAAAGTCGACAATTTATCGAGGTCGTGTTCTGTCATCCGCCAGCATTCTGATCCATAGAATAGTGTTGATAAAACACAGCTCTGATAAAACTTCAGTTTGGTGTGGATGCTGTGCTGTGATGACTTCCATGCAGCATTCAGACTCATGAAGACACTTCTGTCTTTACTGAGTCTGCTCCGGATATTGCTTCTGACGCCTCCGTCTTGCTCGACAAAACCATCTGGCAACTCTAGTACTGGCACCTTTTCTTTTTTTTCTTTTTTTTTTCCAAAGAAAACACTGGTTATAGCCCACTAGCCCAGCTATGCTCAGGACTGCCCCAGGCCAGGCACTCTATGTACGCACACTGGCAGCATACAAACATCTTGGTCCCAGACCCTCCCGTTTATTTCAGTAGGAATTAGGCACCCAACTCTCCTTCAGGACCATGGCAGTCAAAAGAAGTCTGGCAGACAGAGGGTGTGGTGGGAAGAAGAGACACAGAAAGGGGCAGCAACTGGCCCACCTCACACTGTGGCAGAGGCAGCCAGGGCCAGGTCCCTGCATATTGTCCCCCCTGTAGCGGTTCCCCAGACGGCTGGGCCATGGCGTTGCACAAGCCAATGATGAGCAAGTTCCTCACCCTAAGGAGCTGTGACTTCCTCTTGTGTTGGGAGGCCGGCCATCATGCCCAGGGGTTACAGCCTGGTGTGTGCTCGCTGGAAGACACCCCCCCTTGTGAGATCAGCCCAGGGTGCACAATGGTTCTTCCATTTACAAACATTTGTGAGTATTCATGGAGGTTGGGTCCATCAATGGCTACCATTGCCAGGCTTCTGGGGCAGAAATATGATGTTGGCAGCGGAGGGAGCTGGTCTTGTTGGAGGCGGAAATTTCCATAGTCCCAGGGGCGAACAAACAGGAACACCAGACAAAGGCCCCACTTGTTGCCCTAGGGGATGCTGAGGGTGAGATCCGATGTGCCTGCCCCCCCGCCACTGGTGAGGAAAGAATGAATACACCTAGGTGAAAGAGGCATTTGATATGCATTTCACAGGCAGCCTGAAGATTATACATGAAAGAGGCACATTTAATAGCAACTGCCTGGAACAATGGGAATCAGCTGAGGCCTTTATTACTGCGGATCACGGTCTTGCAGAGCATCCCACAAATATGGGACTGTGACAGGTTTCAGTCCGGGCGTGAGCCTGGGGCCTCTCCACCGAGCAGGCCCCCGGCCCAGTGAGCCCCCTGTCTCGACTGTACGGACCCTAAGACTGGGTGCGAGCAACCATCCGGACCCGGCCTTAGGGTGGAAAGGTGCTCAGGGAGCCTGCAGTTCCCGGCTGCTAGTCCCAGGAGCCTCAGTTTACATTTGCCATCTCTGTCGGGATTACTGTTCGTGTCTCCTGAACTTCCCCTGCCTCCTTCTCACTGGAGACCTTTCCAGGGTGGCCTGGGGGCTAGGGGGACCCAGGCCCACCCTCTCCACCGGGTCCCAGCCCGGGGCCCTAAGGGTTCAGGTGAACACCCTCACCCGGCTGACGGGGTCCCTCCCCATAACGCGTCAGCCCACAGCCTCCAAAATGGCCCTGCCCCGGCCTGCTTCCTAGCTACTCTCTCGTTTGCTGCCTCCTTAACCAGTGCGCCGCCCCTTATCTTCTCCTGGGGGTTCCGTCGGTGTTCTGTTGGTCTCTCCCCTGGTGTGGGGGTCGTCCATTGCCACTGCGGAGGGAGGGACTGCGTCGACCGCTTCCCCCCCCTCTGGCTCCTTTGGAGGCTGCTCTTGAGCCTCCCGCTGGAGGCTGCATCCTCTGCCCTACCGCCACACTCGGCATCCTGCTAGCGGGGCGCCCAGATGGAGGCCCCGCCCCCGCGGTCCTGGCAGGTGGTGCGCTCATCCGGACTATCTCTGTCGGCCCCGGCTGCCCAGCTCCTGTCCTCCTGGGACGTGTGGGGCTGCCCTTCCGGGCTGACTGCCCCCGACGCCGCCCACCCTGGGCCATTCACTGGGGCAGGCGCTGCCCACCTGTCAGTGCTAGTGCGGGCCGCTGCCAGCCCATCACAGGGATATTAAAAGAAGAGTTATTAAGAGACAGGGCAGTGGTTGGCATCGGAGATACCCAAGGGTATGTCTATACTAGCTCGTTAATTCGAGCTAGGTAGGCAAATCAGGGAACTGGAGTTGCAAATGAAGCCCGGGATTTAAATAGCCCAGGCTTTATTTGCATGTTCCCATCCGGCTGCCATTTTTAAATCCTCCTTAGTCTGAACAAACTGCCCGCGGCTACACGTGGCAGTTTAAAGTTAATCCAAACTAAGTTCTAAATCCTGGGTTTTATTTGCAACTCCAGTTCCCTGATTTGCCTACCTAGCTCGAATTAACGAGCTAGTATAGACATACCCTTGGGTATCTCCGATGCCAACCGCTGCCCTGTCTCTTAATAACTCTTCTTTTAACATCCCTGTGATGGGCTGGCAGCGAGCTGGTGAAGACATAGCCCAATGTACTAACACAGCTTCAGATCTGACCCGAAAAACACAGAGCAAAAGGGACAACGCAAGAAACCCCCCAGAACCAGCTTAATTCTACTGGGTAGCGTAAGGAGATGGCACCAGACACTACTGACACAGTAAAGAGAAAAGGTCCAAATGTGAAAGGAGCAGTCAGACCAAAGTGGCGACGTAAGAGCAGTGCAAGTCACAGCTGGAGATGGGAGGCCCAGGAGCCCTGACAGGAGGGCGAGGGGGGAAAGCTGTGGAAGATGTGTCCAGACACCAAGTCACAGCTGGCAACAATGTCCAGCAGCAGAGACGGGCTGTAGAATGGGACGGTGTGCGGGAGCATGCAGGCCTCCATCGGCAGCAGGAACAAGCCAAGCCGTTGTATCCTCGCTGCCAGTGCGGCCCCACTTCCGCAGTCTGTACGCACAAGCATGAAGCTAAGTGGGCAACACCTTACATTTCACATTGATACTGGGCACAGCCACTGCAGTCCCTCCCAAAGATGAAAACTGAGCCTAGGAGGGAAATCTAAGGGGAGTTAATCACACTCCATGAGATGTCTGTGACCAGTTCCGTGGGAAACTGGAGAAAGCATGGAAAGTACTTCAGCAACTCTACCATTGTCTAGACAGTACTAGGTCCTGCCGTGAGGGCAGGAGACTGGACGTGATGACCTCTCAAGGTCCCTTCCCATTCTAGTGTCCTATGATTCTAAGTAACAAATGTAAAACAAGATCTTGCATCACAATTTGCCCAGGAATTGAAAGATCTCAGCAGATCCTTCCCCAACTAAGTCCAAGAGAAACTCGACCAACGCATCCCCCACTAATCTACCCCAGGGACCTTCTATGTACTTCCCAAGATACATGAGCAAGAGAGCCCAGTCAGTCCACCCTATCCAGCCACGGCACTCAGACTGAAGGAATAGCAGGGCTCATAGAAACCAGCTTCAAACCACTCACCACACACAAGCCCAGCTTCCTTCAGCCCGTAACCGACTTCCTCCAGAAGCTCTGCCGTACTAACCACCTCCCTCGGAACACCACCCTCACCACCATGGACATCGATTCCCTGTACGCCAACATCCCTCACCGTAGCGTCTTCCCTGCCTGCCTCACACATCTGTAGGACAGTGGACAACCTTCAGCTACCCGACCGAACCACATTGCCAGACTCATCCATTCCGTTCAGTTTTCAGACTGGAGAGAGGTCTAAGGGGAGTTAATCACACTCCATCAGATGTTTGTGGCCAGTTCCATGGGAAACTGGAGAAAGCATGGGAAGTGCTTCAGCAGCTCTACCATAGACAGTACTAGGTCCTGCCGTGAGGGCAGGGGACTGGTGGTGGCCTGCCACGGTGGTGTCCTGCAGGTCTCCGTACTGCGACCAAGCCTGTTCAACATATTCATACATGATCTGGAGAAAGGGGTGAACAGTGAGGGGCAAAATGGGAAGATGATACCAAACTGCTCAAGATAGCTAAGACCAAAGCAAAAGAGCTTCAAAAGAATCTCACCCAACGAGGTGATTGGGCATCAAAATGGCAAATGAAATTCAATGTTGATAAAAGCAAAGTAATGCCGATTGGGAAACATAATTGCAACGGTATGTACAAACTGATAGGGAATAAACCAGCTATTCCCACTCAAGGGAGAGATCTTGGAGTCAATGTGGCTAGCTCTCTGAAAGCATCCACTCAGGGTGCAGCGGCCGTCAGAAATGCAAACAAAATGTCAGGAATCATGAAAAAGGGATAGAGATTAAGACCCCCCCCCCCCCACCTGGCTCTGAGCCCCATCATTTACCTAAAGCACCCATAGTTTCCTTTTAATTTCCAAAAAACAAAAACACTTTACTACAGTTAAGGACATGAGCAATGCTGGATGCATCTGCTAATATGTAATATAAGAACTAACAACTTCCCTACTAAAGTTACCAGAAATACAAGGCGTGCACCTAGTAAAGTGCACTCCATGTCTTTCCAGGGCTAGGAAAGCTGTCAGGGAAGTACAAGAAAATAAACAAACAATCCTGGCTCTCTGAATGACTTGCTATGCCCGCACATCCCCAAGTCACATCCCCATACCGTTGCTAGGGAACGTCGATCAAAGAAGAATTAAAGAGACGGGACGATATAGGCGCGATCTCCCCAGTTGAAGAACCTACTGACTGTTGTATGGAATGATTGTAATACTAAAGTTCAATAGCAGGATCCACATTTGTGTGAACCGTACACAATTTAATAAAAACATGGGCAGAGAAAGATACATTTCCTGCATTTCTCTTTGATCCGACATTAGCTCAGGAATTAGCAAAGTGGTTGCAAGATTAGATGCTAGAGCTGAAAACTCTCCATTCCAACAGATTTCTGTATCTTTAACTACATTCATCACTCGGTTGGAGGGAACTGTTTCAATCTTCTTCCATTGAGCGTATCCAGCACCAGAATGTTTCCCAAAGAGACTATCTCAGATCATGGCAGGTTTGCCTGACGTCCTTTGCCATACAGATGATGGGTCGGTATACTGCAGAGATAAAAGCGAAGGGACTATCTGCAACTTTGAGATGTTTCCAATCTCCTGGCATCCCTCTGAGGCTGTGTCCAGACTCAGGGTTTTTTTCGAAAAAAGTAGCCTTTTTTCAAAAAAACATCACCTACGACTAGACTGCAGCTGCGTTCTTTCGAAATTAAATCGAAAGAATGCGGCTTTTCTTTCGACGGCGGTAAACCTCATTTCACGAGGAAGAACGCCTTTTTTCAAAAGTGCTCTTTCGAAAAAAGGCGTTCTTGAATGCCAACAGGGCTTTTTAGAAAGAGAGCATCCAGACTCACTCACTGCTTTCTTTCGAAAAAGCGGCTTGCTTTTTCGAAAGTACTGCTTGCAGTCTAGACGCTCTTTTTCGAAAGAGGCTTTTTCGAAAGAAACTTTTGAAAAAGCCTCTTTCGAAAGAGGCTTGCAATCTAGACATAGCCTGAGAAATGTAAATTTGGAAAGGAGCAGATTCAACGTGTAGGCGACATAATTAGCCAACAGGGAATTCAGTTAGATTCAGACGACTGAAGGTATTATTCACCTTACATGAATCCCATGATGTTTCTGATGTAAGAAGATTCCTGAGCTTGACAAATCACTCTGGGAAATTCTTAACAAATTTAGTTAATCTAATAAAACCCTTAAGCAATCTCCTTAATGATCACACTAATCTGTGGGAGCATACAACAAAATGTATTTAATAAAATAAGACCAGAGATCTTTCTGTGATTCTTCAGATATATTGACTTGACAATACTTCCACAGATCTCATTGGCACAGGTCATGCAGAAACTAAAGCTAGTATTTGCTGGACATGGAGTTCCTGAAGTCCTCCTGTCAGATAATGGACCTCAATTTACCTCTGAAACATTGTTAGGATTTGCATTGTTAGCATTGGGCATCATATGACTAGTCCACATTAGCTCCAGAGGTGGGGAGGTGGAGAGAACAGTACAGCCTTTAAGGAGAGTTCTGCAAAAATCAGTGGACCCAAAGTAATCAAAGTACTCTTGGAAGAACTGTCAACACAGCTTGCATCAAGACAATTTCCAGCCCAACTTCTGGTGGGGAGATAACTAAGGGTAATCTTTACCTCTGGCACTAGTACAGCTTATCCCTAAGAGTATGTCTAGACCGCATCCCTGTCTGCAGAGGGATGCAGATTAGGCAGGTCGACATTGCAAATGAAGTGGGGATTTAAATATCCTGTGCCTAATTTGCATAAAAATGGCCACCGTTTTTGCTGACTTGGCACTTTGTCGGCAAAAAGCGGCAGTCTAGAAGGGGGATCTGTCGAGAAAGAAAGCCTTTTTCGACAGATCCCTTATGCCTCCTGCAACGTGCAGATGTATGCTCTCTGCGGTACCATGAGAGGAGGAGAACGGGAAGGAGGCAGAATTGAGACCGTTCACAGTTTTAGCCCAAGCGAGGGGACATGGGGGCGTCATTTGAGCTCCCCGCCTCAGGTTCCAAAATGTTGTGGGCCGGCCCTGCTGGCGAGCCCCGGGCAGGGATCCCTGTGGCCGGGGCTCATCTAAGAGGGAGAGAGACTGTCTCTGGGCAGGAGGAAGGTGGCCGGGGGCATTTCTGGCTGTCGCTGCTCCAGGAGACGGGAGCTGGTGGAGTGTCTAAGAGTCGGGAAATCGTTTGCGCCTGGAGCTGCGTTTCTTCAGATCTGCTCCCCGGGTCTCCTCACCACAAGGCTGAAGAGCTTCAGGGGGTAGCCGAGTTAGCCTGTTACAGAAGCAAACAGCAAGCAAATGGTCCGGTAGCACTTTCTAGACTAACAAAACACGGAGACGGGATCATGAGGCTGACGTGCAGCCAGAGCCTCCAGCAGGTGAGTCAGGTGCAGCCAGAGGCCTGAGCTGGATCCAGCTGTCAGCAGCTGCTCGCGCTCCAGCTGGCAAAGGAGCCGGCAGAGAGGCGCTAGCTGGGGTGGAGAGACAGAGACCAGAGGCCTGGCCGTGATGCCCCATTACTGACAGGACAGGCTCCTGGCGCTCTCAGGGCTTCATTGACTTTCGGAAAGTGAATCCCCCCCCCCACACACACACCTTCCTCCCGACCTTTTTTACGTTGCCAACAGCAACCACCCAGAGACGTCACCCCAGGCTTAAGGCTTTTCCCTGCAGCTCCGCCGTGTTTATTTTCCTGCCTTCGCTGAGCGTCAGGCGCCTCTTTAATCCGCGCCTTTCATCTGCAGCACACTTCCGTCCGCCGGCTGACACAAAGCCCTGGTGTGTGCCGGGGCGGGGGGCTGCCCGCACCCGCGAGGGAGTCACTCCGGGAGGAGCCTCTGATCCCGGCTAGGGCCGCCCAGAGAAACCGCTGCCCGCGGGGGCTGTGCAGGAGGGGCCCCCACTCCTGGATCCTAGGTGTTCAGAGTCAAGCCGGTGGCAGGAGTCCGAATGGCAGGACACGCTCCCCGCCTGGCGGCCCGAGCAGCTCAGGAAGAGGCCTCAAGGCAAATGGCCGAAGGGAGGTTGCCCCAGTCAGCAGCTGGGTCGCTACCTGGGCTGGCTGCTACCTGGGCCCTGCAGCAGGGAGAGGAGGGACTTGGGCTCCATCCCACCGCAGACCAGGCAGCACAGCCCTGCCCTCTAACGCACGGAGTCGCAGGGCGGGTCCACAACAGACTGGGAGAGAGAGAGGCCTCTGCTAACCCTCCACAGGACCCCCAGATCCCATTGCGATCCTCTAGCCTAGGGCGACTCAACTTCGGAAGCCACGGGGGCCACGTGCCGAGGGCCGCAACGTAAGGGTGATTGCATGGACACGCAAATATATGCAAATATATGCAAATAGCTTCTTTCACACTAACAGGCATGAATACAAAGACGAAGGCAAGACGACACAGCGCGCAGGCCCCATTTAAGTCAGTTCTGCTGATATTAAGAACATAAGAACGGCCAGACTGGGTCAGACCAAAGGCCCATCTAGCCTAGTGTCCTGTCTGCCCGCAGTGGCCAGTGCCTGGTGCCCCAGAGGGAGGGAACAGAACAGGGAATCCCCACGGGATCACTCCCCTGTCACCCACCTCCACAGGAAAATAAAATGCAAGAGTTACCTGATGTCCACCCATCTGACAGCACTTTTAATGAGCTTTTAAAAAGGCAATTGGACGGCAGTGTCTTGGGTGTTTAGCTGGAGGCTTCAGGCTGGGCGTTTCTCAGAGCGATTTTACTCAGAAAAAGCCAGAGCACCCAACCTGCGGCGGACAGGGAGCTGGGAGAATCAGGCAAAAGAGGCAGGTGCCCGGGATCCCTCCTGGATTCCCAGCAGGGCTGACGTCCCAGGCAGGAGTCTGTCGCTCCATGTGGGATGGAGGCAGGGCTGCCCGGCCACGGTACTGGACCCAAACGTGGCCAGTGTGAGCCAGTCGGCACTGTCAGGCTCTGCCCATAAGGCTAAGCAGCCTGCACTTCCCACAGTGCCCCGGCCCTCCCGGCACCTCCTCCCTGGGGCTAGGAACGCCGACACCCTGCACCCATCCACTTGGATCTTTCAGTGCTCACCCCTCCTGGGAGGCGCCTCGCCGTTGTGGGGCGTGTTCACAGTGGAGGCCACGTTCAAAGGATCCCACCCACGGGCCGCGTGTTGAGTAGCCCGGCTCTACCCCAACCTCCTGCATAGCCCAGATGGAGACCCTCTCCCAGGGACCCTTCCCCCTGCCCAGCACTGCTGGGGGATTTTCCTGACGCAAGAGAGAAGTGCCAGGGCCTCAGACTGGAGAAGACGGAGAGAAGGTCTCGGAGTGGAAGGGGAGAAGGCAGGCAAGCTAAGGAGGGAGTGTATGAATGGGAGGGGAGGCGTGAAGCACTGAACGGAACAGGCGGCTCGGCTTGCTTAGCGACCAGCCTTGCACAGGAGGGGACGAGGACATAAGAAGCCTTCTCTCCTTCCCACAGCATGGCGGGTACAACCGCTAGCTCCAGCCACCCCAGAAGGGTAGGAGAGGCTGGTAGAGGCAGGTCCAGGATTTTGCACGGGAGCAGAACTGTACGAGGGAGTCGGGTTTGTCTTCGAGGCAGGCCTGTTTATCTAACAGAACCTAGACTGGCTTGTTTCCCTGAACCCAGGAGAAAGCAAATAGGAGACAGTTTCTTTGCCCGCAGTCCCATGTCCTTTCCCAGCCAGCACTTAGCCCGAAAGCTCCGTCCCTCGGCTCGGCTCAGGGTCGCACAGCCAGTGCTTGTCCGGCAGGCTGTGAAATTACTTTACCACTCCTGTCAGCTTCTGGGTCTCGCTCGGACACAGCTCCGTCCAGCAACGCCCTGATCCCCATGTCTGTTCCCAGCCCCAGTCAATCCCTCCGCCCAGAGCTCATCTTCCCCACTGGCCTGCATTGGGGGCTGGCGTCTATTGAGTCAGCTAAAAGCTGAACTAATTGTACATCTACCCCAAACGAAACGGGGCTGCGAGGCCCACCGGCGGCAATGAGATTCTTGCCCAGTATCCAGGATACTCCCATTGTAAGTGGGGCTGAGCCCCCTTTGCAGCATGGACTAGCCGAGAGCTCCAGGTGGGATGCCTGTCGGCTCAGGCACACTTGGTCCTGGAGCAAACCCCCAGAGCACCACCCCAGCACAGGGCGGTGCCTTGACAGTGCAAAGAAGCCTGCACGGGGGGGCTGGTGGAAGAAGTTCCTAGGGTGGGCGGCTGCACAGGGCAAACCCTAAATACCTCCTGCCTGCAAATACCATGCTGCTCCTCACCCGGCTAGACCAGAGCAGGGAGGCTGAATCATTGCTTGATACCCCCGTGCTGGCCGTCAGGGGAAGTCCCTGGTCATACCGCACTAGGGCCAGTGTGCAGAGGCCAGGGCACGCAGCCTGGCTCGCACGGGATTGCTGAGGATCCTTTCGAACTCCCGTCCACACGGGACGGATCCCAGGGGCCTTGTTGCTGCATTTCCTTGCCGGAGCCTGGTAAAATGGCCTGGAGGAAGCAATGAGACAATTAATTCAGGAATAACTTGGCATTAATACACTGGAGGCACCTGTGCAGCTACAATGTAGATGGATCAGACGAGGCTGCTCTTCCTCCGTTCCTCAACAGCCGCCAAGCAGAGGAACAAGCCCCAGCTCTAAGGGTACGTCTACACTACACACCGCACCATAATAACTCTAACTCAGGAACCAATCCATGCAACAAACCTCGGTGCCAACTCTGCCCACAGATATACACCAGCAACACCATCACAGGACCTAACCAGATCAGCCATACTGTCACTGGTTCATTCTCCTGCACATCTACTAACGTAATATATGCCATCATGTGCCAACAATGCCCCACTGCTATATACATCGGCCAAACTGGACAGTCCCTACGTAAAAGAATCAATGGACACAAATCAGATATTAGGAATGGCAACATACAAAAACCTGTAGGGGAACACTTCAATCTTCCTGGACACACAATTGCAGATCTAAAGGTGGCCATCCTGCAGCAAAAAAACTTCAGGACCAGACTTCAAAGAGAAACTGCTGAGCTACAGTTCATCTTCAAGTTTGACACAATCAACTCTGGATTAAACAAAGACTGTGAATGGCTCGCTAACTACAAAAGCAGCTTCTACTCTCTTGGAATTCACACCTCCAGATCAGCTACTAGAAGTGGGCCTCATCCTCCTTGATTGGATCCACCTCGTCATCTCCAGCCTGATCCTGGCCTACATATTTATACCTGCCTCTGGAAATTTCCACTACATGCATCTGACGAAGTGGGTCTTTGCCCACGAAAGCTCATGCTCCTACACTTCAGTTAATCTATAAGGTGCCACAGGACTCCTTGCCGTGTCTGCACTACATGGATCCGGCGATGGAGCCGTGTAGATTAGGGTTGTAGACATAGGAAAATAAAACTGCGATTTACATAATCGCCGCTTCATTTAAATTAAAATGGCTGCTGTGCTGTGCTGATCAGCTGTTTGTCGGCTCAATGCAGTAGTCTGGACGCGCTGCGGTCGATATCAAAGCCTTTGTTGGCTGCCCCGGTAAACCTCATCCCACGAGGCATAACGGGAACATTGGTGGTAGCCCCTCAGGCGGTGATGGCGCAGCACTGGGCTCTCTGCTCCCGCGCCCCTGTGAGATAACCAGGGGAGACGCACCACAAATCGAAGCCAGAAGCCAGTCACCTGAGCGGAATGGGCCCAGCTACTCTATAGAATCCTAGAACACTAGAACGGAAGGGACCCCGAGAGCCATCAAGTCCAGTCCCCTCACAGCAGGACCCAGCACCGTCTAGACCATCCCTGGCAGGCGTCTGTCCAACCTGCTCTTCAATATCTCCAGGGATGGAGATTCCACAACCCCCCTGGGCAATTGATTCCAGTGTGTAACCACCCTGGCAGGCAGGAAGTTTTTCCTAATGTCCAACGTAACCTCCCTTGCTGAGGCAGGTGAGTATGGACCAGGCCCCACGGCTGCTGCTGCCCACACTCACACTAGCTCTTATCGAGCTGGGGAATCACAACACCCCCCAGCTCGTAGCTGACACTAGTGCAAGAGCCACCCGGCTGGCTTGGGGCTCGTGACCAACCAGGCTCTCCCACTTAGCTTGCTAAGTGCAACATACACACCGGGCCTGGCCACGTCCCAAGCCAACAAACCCCCCACCCAGTGCTGGTGCCCCTCCACTGAGCACATGCCTCCTCTCTGGCTCCGGGCTCTCAGCCCCGTGGCCTCTAGTGGGTCTGGCTGTGGTTCGACGGGGGAACCAGACGGCAGCAGAGAGCAGGCGGGACGATTCAGTCACCCAGGCACAGAGCGGCTGCTCCTGGCAATGCAGCCGGCCAGGGATGGGGCCCACAGACGAGGAGCTGAGGGTGCCCAGTCACTGGGGCGGGAGGCACTCAGAGCAATGGCCATGGGGCTGGGCAAGAGCAGGGGCTGGTCCTCTCCAGTGGCCACGTGTCCCGCCACCTTCCCACTGTGCTCCCAGGCCCTGGCAGGCTGAGTGCCCCCGGGCATAGCTCTGTGCAGCAGGGCTGGGATTTCAGAGGGGCTGAGCATTGCAATGAAGCCCAGCCCCTGTGCACAGAGCAACGGGGAACCGAGCCCCTCGGGCTGTGGCCACGCTAGAGCCGCTCCGCTGGCAGATCCCTCCCAACCACCTCTCCGGGCAAACTCGGAGCCTGGCCTGGGTGGACGGGTGGCTGGGGCAGCCCCCTCCTGCTCCTCTCCAGTGCCCCTGGCAGGTGGGCAGCCGGGCTGGGTGGGGGGCTTGCTGACTTTAATGCACACAGGCAAAGCAAATGTCCCAGCCTCGCCAGCGCCTCCCCGTGCCCAGGCGATGTTGTGACAGCCCTTGCGTCCTGCCCGCTGGCTCTCCAGAGCTGCCCTTGCCCCCTATCTCTGGCCTGCAGGATCCTGGGGAAGGCACGGCAAGGAGGGCGGGTGGTACCAAAGAGGATCTCTGCGCAGGGCTTGCAGCTGCCCTCGGGCGGCAGGACAAGGCAGGCCGGGGTGTTTGTTGTTTCTCCGGGGCTGCATTGTTCTCGCCAAGGTCTGTTTGTGCGTGCACAGAGTGGGAAAGCCGCACGCCGGGCTCCCCGAGGAGAGCGGCACCAACACTGACCCTGCTCCCAGGGGGCCTCGTTCAGGGGATTATGCGGCCCGAAGCCCGGAGGGACCCTGCCAAGAATTCCTTCCATTCAAAGTAATTAAAAATAAAGGCGGGGAGGGGGCGCATGACGAGGTCCCTTGCCCTCAAGGAGACTCGCGCTTGTTCCCAGGCCCGGCCGATCCCAGGGCTATACCAGGCGGACGGCTGGGCTCCAAGGAGCTTTCGGTTTTGGGGAACAGACGGAACATGGCCCTTGGCCCGGGAGACAATTGCTTGGCCCGGCAGGGTCCCCCTCACCACACCAGGCCGGCTGGGCCAGCCCAGCTGCGGGGCACTTGCAGGGGGGTGACTTTCAGGGAGCATGAATTGCTGTGCTGCTCCCCGGGGCAGGGTGGCTACTGCCCTGTGGATTTGGCCTCTGAAGGGCTGGTCACACCCTTTGCTCAGGCTCAGCCGTGGGGCCCCTGCCTCTGGGCGGTTCAGTCTCTTGTTCTGCTACAGGGCTCACAGCAGAGTCGTGTGTGCTGGGGGCCGCTGTCCTGGAGGCGGGGAGGACCCCTCAGGTGAGGATGGGCACCCCCAGGGAGGGTTGCTGCACTGGGGTGGACTCCCTGAGAAAGGGCTCACTCTCTGCTGCTGGAGTGGGCTCCCCTGGCGGGGGGGCTGCTGCACTGGAGAGGGGAATCTACCCAGGAGCTGAGGAGCCAGGTGTGGACACGACCTGTGACAGGTCTTGAACCCTTGACCTCTGGCTCCAAAGGCAGCTACCACTGGAGGAGCCCCCCAACCAGCCTACATTCTGGGTACGCCTTATTCGACCTTTGCTCCAAGGGTGCCAGCTCCATCCCTTGGGAAGCTGGGGAGCGTCTCGGCTTCCCGCCCCCCGGGCCTCTCCCTCCTCCGTTCCCAGGAGCCAGCTCTGAGGAGAAGCCGACACCAGCTTCTTCCTGGGCTTGAGGACACGGACTCCTGCCCCAGGGATTCTGACGGTTCTTCTTCACGGCCTGGTCCACCAGCCTGGGGCTACCTCAGGGCCCAGCTGGAGAGAGCTCCCTGCCCATAGGGCAACTTCCTACTTGGATGCCTCAGCTGCCCCAAGTCCGTTAGCTAAAGGGGAACCTCCAGGGGTAGCTTGCGGGATGCTAAGGGGCCAATTAGGCCCGAGTGCTCCTGAGGGCCACTGGCCCCATGACACGGCCATATAAACTGCATCTGTTGCTCAACATTTCTTTGAAAGGATAAGAAGACTTGTGCATAAGGGAGAAGCAGTGGATGTGGTACACCTAGACTCTAGTAAGGCGTTTGATACGGTCTCGCATGATCTTCTTATCAATAAACTAAAGAAATGCAATTTAGATGGGGCTACTATAAGGCGGCTGCATAATTGGCTGGATAACCGTTCTCAGAGAGCAGTTATTAACGGTTCACAATCCTGCTGGAAGGGCATAACAAGTGGGATTCCACAGGGGTCTGTTTTGGGACCAGTTCTGTTCAGTATCTTCATCAAGGATTTAGATAAAGGCATAGAGAGGACGCTCATTAAGTTTGCAGATGATCTCAAACTGGGAGGGGTTGCAAGTGATCTGGAGGACAGGGTCATAAGTCAAAATGATCTGGACAAACTGGAGAAATGGTCGGAGGTAAATAGGATGAAGTTTAATGAGGACAAATGCAAAGTGCTCCACTTAGGAAGAAACAATCAGTCTCGCACATACAGAATGGGAAGCGACTGTCTAGGAAGGAGAACGGCAGAAAGGAACCTAGGGGTCAGAGTGCACCACAAGCTAAATATGAGCCAACAGTGTGATGCTGTTGCAAAAACAGCAAACATGATTCTGGGAGGCATTAACAGGAGCGTTGTGAGCAAGACATGAGAAGTCGTTCTTCCGTTCTACTCTGCGCTGGTTAGGCCTCAGTTGGAGTATTGTGTCCCATTCTGGGCACCGCATTTCAAGATGTGGAGAAACTGGAGAAGGTCCAGAGAAGAGCAAGAAAAATGATGAAAGGTTTAGAAAACATGAGCTATGAGGGAAGGCTGAAGGAATTGGGCTTGTTTAGTTTGGAAAGGAGAAGACTGAGCGGGGACATGAGAGCAGTTGTCAAGTATCTAAAAGGGTGTCACAAGGGGGAGAGAGAAAAATTGTTCTCCTCGGCCTCTGAGGACAGGACAAGGAGCAATGGGCTTAAACTGCAGCAAGGGAGGTTGAGGTTGGACATTAGGAAAAACTTCCTGCCTGTCCGGTTACACACTGGAATAAATTGCCCAGGGGGGTTGTGGAATCTCCGTCACTGGAGATGTTTAAGAGCAGGTCTAGACGGCGCCTGGTCCTGCCGTGGGGACTGGACTTGATGCCTCTGGAGGTCCCTGCCAGTTCTAGTTTCTAGGATTCTAGGATTTCAGCTCACGAGTGGCGGCCTCGGCCGAGCTCTTCCTCCCACTATGCCCAGGGCAGTGGCGGGGCCATCTGGGAGCCACGGCGATGCAAACCGCAATCATCATCGTTCACTGGGGCCTTTGGAGCAAATCGCCCAGGGCACCAAGGCAAAGCTGCTCCAGGCTCAGGTCCACCCGCCAAGGGGGCAGCTCTGGGCAGGGTCCCACGGCAGTGCCGGATCAACCAGGAGGTCTGAGCCAGCCAGCCTGGTCTGGGACAATCAGGAGGCAAGGGGAAGCCATGACTCAGCCCATGTGCGGAGGGTCGGTGCATCCACCCGCTAGGCCTGTCCCGAGGAGCCCGGCGCCTGCACACAGAGCCTCCCTTGTCCCTGGCTCTCCGCACTGGGCTCCGCTCCTTCCCGCCCACGTCTGTCCCCGAGCGTGCTCGTTACCCCTCATTAGCAGAGCATCCGTCGCCCTTTGTTTGCAGGGGCTGGCTGCCTTGGAACGGGGCGAGCTGTCACTGCCCATTACTCACGGATCTTCCTGGGCTGGCCCAGTGGCTGAGAAGGAGACCTGGCCTTCCGCATCAAAGGCCGCGTCCCTCCCCAGCTCCACTGGGGCAGAACAATTTAATAAGAGGCAGGAGTCTGGCGGCACAAGGGGCTGCTCTGTCCTGAGCGGCCCGTGGCCCCTTCGCACTTTGCGCGGTGCCAGGAAATGGCCTGGTGCTTCTCCTTAGGCTGCAGAGGCAGGTCACCTAGGGACCTACGTGCCCAGAGACCTTCAGGCCGGCTCAGCTGCGCTGTGGGCTGGGACGCAGGCGGGGGAGGTCCCTGCAGGAGCAGCAGCAGGAGGAGACTTCCTTGCCTCTCCGTTAGCCCCTGTCCCTGTTCAGACTGGAAGACCTTGGCCACGGAGCCTGCCTCTTACTCCTCATTAGCCCACGGCTCAGCCCAGTGGGGCATATGGGAACAGGACAGTGCCCCATGCCCTCCCCATGGTCTGTGTTTCGGAAGCCGCCGGAGCACTGCGTGGGGTTGGCCAGGTGTGTTTGGGGCTAGCGAGGAGGCGTGGTGGTTGGGGGCGCCCAGGGCACGTCTGTGCGCTCAGTGCTACGTGGGAATGACGCAGCCGGTGCCACACGGCTGTAAATAAGAGCAATAATAACCGGCAGCGTCGCCTGCCACGTCGCTGCTTCTGCACACGGCCCTTCCCGATTCCAGGGGGTGGAGCAGCAAGCTGCCTAAACCGTTTCCGTTTGCTGCCCTTGAACCTCCAACGGGCCCTGTCGGGGCTCAGCCTTCTCATGCTTGGTCCCTGCCCCAAGGTGTCTGGGACACTGGGCCCAAAGGCTCACGCCAGAACCCCTCCCCTGAACAGAGGGACGTGGCCCGGCTCTGCAGTAACTGGCCGGGTCTGTGTGTTGATCTGCCTGTCGGGACATCCACGACTGGGCAGGTTAGCTGGCGAGCTGGGTGGGCGGGAAGAAGTGGGAAGGAAGCAACGGCCCAAAGCACCACGGTAAACGCTGGGACGCTGTTCCAGGCAGTGCGGCGCCTGGCTCAGACCCCTGATCCAGAGAGGGTGCCTTGCTGCCAAGCTCTTGGGTGAAAGGAGGCTCATGCAGGCCCCTGCCTCTGAAGAAGAGAGGCCTACCTAGGTCATCACCACAGAGGGGAGGGGGAGGTAAGACAGACCCGTAAGTAGAGCTCTTCTCTAAATGCCTTGCCCCTGCTGCTAACAGTCAACCAGGCCTCGGGCAAGGAGACCGCCTGGCGCCATGGTCAGACTCCCAAAGGGGAGACGTGCTGCTCCCAGGACCCAGCCGGACCCGCTCGGCGAGCATGGGAGATGCGCAGGCTTGGTTAGAAGCAGAACTGCAGGATTCCACCGTAGCAGAGGCAAAGCCGACGTTCGAAGAGAGACCAGGGAGGCGACAGGAGCCAGCGAGTGCTGTAGCCATGACAGAACGGAGGAGACTCTTCCCAGTTCCGCAGGTGCAGTGGCTGAGACCGGGAAGCGGAAATTCACAGGGAAACAGCCCTCCCTGGTCTTGGCTACAGCGGTAGAAGCCGCTGATGGGGGCTCTAAGCCCCGGGCAGGGATCAGTTACACTAATATGAGGTCGTGAGGGGGGGGATGCTTCCGAGGTAAATGAATGGGACTGTTCGGAACGCCTGTTTCAGACTCTGCAAACTGGCCGGGCTAGAAACACACCGGCTGTGTCTAGACTGGCAAGTTTTTCCGCAAAAGCAGCTGCTTTTGCGGAAAAACTTGCCAGCTGTCTATGCTGGCCACTTGAATTTCTGCAAGAACACTGACGATCTCATGTAAGAAATCAGAGCTTCTTGTGTAAATACTACGCTGCTCCCGTTCGGGCAAAAGTCCTTTTGCACAAAAGGGCCAGTGTAGACAGCTCAGATTTGTTTTGCGCAAAAAAGCCCCGATCGTGAAAATGGCGATCGGGGCTTTTTTGCAGAAAAGCGCGTCTAGATTGGCCACGGACGCTTTTCTGCAAAAAGTGTTTTTGCGGAAACGTGTCCGTGCCAATCTAGATGCTCTTTTCCACAAATGCTTTTAACGGAAAAACTTTTCCATTAAAAGCATTTGCGGAAAATCATGCCCGTCTAGACGTAGCCACCTAGTAGCTAGTTCCTAGGCACAGGAACTATCGTAGAGGTGGGCAAAAGGGGCACCACGGGCCGGATCCAGCCTGCCAAGTGGGTGGATCCGGCCCACAGAGGCCCTGCCACTCTGCTGCCCCCGGGCCAATTAGGACCTGGGGGCAGGAAGAAGTGCACGAGGTTTCCTTTGCCCTGCCAGGAGTGGGTGGCACTTGGAAGTATCACAGGCTCCTAGCAAGGAGGGAGGAGACTTTGCACACTCCCCCGCCCCTAAGCCCTGATTGGCCTGGGGGCAGAAGGGGGAGCCCGTGACGTCTCCTCCCACCACCAGGGGCATGGGCACCTAAGGGGGAACATCTGGGGGTGGGGCAAAGACTTCACATGCTCTCTCACCCCCAGACCAATCATGGTCAGTGGGTGGGGAAGCATCCTAGCCCCACCCCTTCCACCTGAGACCCCGCCCCTTCCGGGGCAGCCTGGGGCCACTTCAACCTTTCTGAAGTGGCCCCCAGCAAAAAGTGATCGCCCACCCCTGCACTGTAGTGTCTGCCCTGTGCTGCTCCGGGTGAAGGAAAGCAACCTGGGGTTCAAAACGGTGTCGCATCCGCAGGGCTGCCAGCCTGGGAGCTGTGCCGCTGCTAGCACGCTGGGGCTGGGGCTGGGTGAAGCTCCACAGCAGGCAGCAGCTGGGCTCAGAAGCTCTTCCCAAGCCTGTCTCTGAGGAGCCGGAGCATCATCAGACCGGCCAAGCCACACTCAGGGCAGTTCCACTGGGGCTGCACCACGGGCGGGGGGACGGGCTGGCACTAGCCCACGGTAACGGTTCTATTCTGTGTCAGTTCTCACAGGCTCGGCCCATCGGCTTTCAGCTCCGGGCCTCAGCAATGTTCCCAGCCATGTGTAATTGGCAACCAGGCGCTCGCTCGGCCACTCTCCCTGGAGGCTGGGTCACATCCAGCTGGGCAGGGCCTTCTGAGCAGGCAGCCCCGGGACCGTTCCCATCTGCAGCCACTGAAGGCCTGCCCGGAGCAAAAGGCAGAGACACACCTGATGGGGCAGCACCCGACTGCGAGCTCTGCCGAGCCTGAGCCGAAGTGGATTGTGCTGGCAGGCCTGGACTTGGCAAGCAGGAAACCAGGCACAAAGGCCTCAGCAGGCAGCTGGGAGCAGGCAGAGGAACGTTCCAGAGGAAGAATTCCTCCAGACCAATGTCCCCACTAATCTTTTCCAGCCACGTGCGGATTTCTTCCATCCACGTGCAGAATAAATTTTAGTGTGCACCGAGGCATGTGGGAATGTGCACCACCAATAGAAACACAAATCCAGCTGGGAGCGCTGTGCTAAATAGCTGGGCAGCATTGGAATCTCTCCTGAGAAGCCACCCAAGTGCCCAGCTTACAGGGAACCCTGCTTCAGAGCCACTAGAAGGGCCTTAGCCACCCCCCACTTTATCTCTATTCCTATGGGTGTGGGAGGCCCTGCAGATAAAGGCCAAGGACTCTGGCATCTCATGTAGCACTGGGCACTGCATTCCTACATAGGAACGGCCAGACTGGGCCAGACCAACGGTCCATCTAGCTCAGTGTCCTGTCTGCCCACAGTGGCCAGTGCCAGGCCCTGCAGAGGGAATGAACAGAACAAGGGAATCCTTATGTGATCCCTCTTCTGTCACCCATTTCCAGCCGCTGACAAACAGAGGCTAGGGACACCGTCCCTGCCCATCCTGGCTAATAAGCAGGGCTTGACAAACGGCGGCAAAAGCCGCTCGCCACCCCGCATTGCGCATGCGCACGCCGCCAGTAAACAGGGTGCCGGGCTGAAATCTACTTGCCACGGGCAAGTAGATTCAATAGTTTGTTGATCCCTGCTAATAAGTATTGATGGTCCTAACCTCCATGAACTTATCTAGCTCTTTTTTGAACCCTGGTAAAGTCCTGGTCTTCACAGCATCCTCTGGCAAGGAGTTCCACAGGTTCCCTGTGTGTTATGTGAAGAAAAACGTCCTTTTGTTTGTATTAATTCTGCTGCCTATTCATTTCATTTGGCGACCCCTAGTTCTTATATTGGGAGAATAAGCAAATAACGTTTCCTTATTTACTGTCTCCATACCCATCATGATTTTATAGACCTCTATAATCTCCCCCCTTGGGCTCCTCTTTTCCAAGCAGAAAAGTCCCAGGCTACGTCTACACTGGCATGATTTTCCGAAAATGCTTTTAACGGAAAAGTTTTCCGTTAAAAGCATTTTCAGAAAAGCGCGTCTAGATTGGCAGGATGCTTTTCCGCAAAAGCACTTTTTGCGGAAAAGCGTCCGTGGCCAATCTAGACGCGGTTTTCCGCAAAAAAGCCCCAATCGCCATTTTCGCAATCAGGGCTTTTTTGCACAAAACAGCACTGTGCTATCTTCACTGGCCCTTTTGCGCAAATGATTTGCACAAGAGGGCTTTTGCCCAAACGGGAGCAGCACAGTATTTCCGCAAGAACACTGACAATCTTACATGAGATCGTCGGTGTTCTTGCAGAAATTCAAGCGGCCAGTGTAGACAGCTGGCAAGTTTTTCCGCAAACTCAAATGATTTTGCGGAAAAACTTGCCAGTCTAGACACAGCCCCAGTCTTTTTAATCCCTCTTCCTAGGGGACCCGTTCCAAACCCCTCATCATTTTTGTTGTCCGTTTTTGACCCTTTCCCAATGCCAATACATTTTTTTTTAGATGAAGCGACCACACCTGTACGCAGTATTCCAGATGTGGGCATCCCATGGTTTTATAGAGAGGCAATAAGATGTTCTCTGTCTTATTCTCTGTCCCTTCTTTAATGATTGCTAACATTGTTTGCTTTTTTGACTGCCACTGCACACTGAGCAGATGTTTTCAGAGAACAATCCACAAGGATTCCAAGGTCTCTCTCTTGAGTGGTTATAGCTAAAGTAGTCCCCTCGTTTTATATGTGTAGTTGGATTATTTTTTTCCAAGGGTCATTACTTTGCATTTATCAACATTAAATGTCATTTGCCATTTTGTTGCCCAATCACTTAGTTTGGTGAGATCTTTTTGAAGCTCTCCACAGTCTGCTTTGGTCTTAACTATCTCGAGCAATTTGGTGTCATCTGCAAATTTTGCCACCTTACTATTTACCCCTTTCTCTAGATCATTTATAAATATGTTGAATGGGAATGGTCCTAGGACAGTGCATCCCAAGAGCATTCAAACCTCGCCCCCAAAGGCCATTTCCTTTGCAGGGAGCAGCAGATTGCTACAGGCAGCCCGGCAGCCGCCTCCCAAAGGATGCTCAGAGGCAATTTCAGGTTTCACAGGAATAATTCAGGCGTGCAGAGGCTACAGGACTCTACTTGCATTGCTGTTTCTCACACTGAGATGGAGCGTGGGAGATCACAGAATTGTTCAGCCTTAAGCTGGAGCCCGCTCACTAGCTTCTCGGGATCTTTTCTCCATGGAGAAAACGTTTGTCGCTCACAGATGCTTCGCGCTTCCCCTCCACCCCCGCCACGAACGACAAAACGAAACCCACTACTTGGGGGTGGAAGTATTTTGTCTGTATGGACACAGGCTTGCCCCTGAAAGCTGCGTAGCACTGACACACTCTTGTTACAGCAACACTGCCCGGCCTTGTGCAAGAACATCTGCAAAGATTGCCATGCCTCATTTGCATACTTAATGAGCTGCCATTTTGTGCAAGGGGCTTTTGCACAAGGAGTAGTCTACACTGCAAAAAACCCCTCTTGCGCAAGAGCTGTGCTGCCTGAACATAAACTGCAGAACGGCTCTTGTGCAAAAGACCTTTGTGCAAAAATGGCAGCTAATTTAGTATGCAAATATCACTGAACCTCATTTGCATATGTTATTGCACAAGACTGGGCAGTGTAGACATAGCCACACAGTACCTAAAATACCGTAAATTTAGACACACACCCCCAACCCAAACAAACAAAAGCTCTGCCGAAGCACAGATATTGGAGGCAGGAGCTCTCCAGGGTATTGCACTGAAGGCAGCCTGTGCCTGTGCCTGCCTCATGAGCAGGTGAACATCAGAAGGGCCACACTGGGTCAGACCAAAGGTCCATCTAGCCCAGCATCCTATCTGCTGACAATGGCCAATGCCAGGTGCCCCAGAGGGAACAAATAGAAAAGCAAATCACTAAGTATCAGGGGTCCAGGTTGCAGCTGGTTTCTGGGCTAGGGAGCCCAGCCACGCAGATGCCCATGCCTTCTACCTGGGGAATCTTTTAAAGGCCTCCAGGAGGCCTGAAGTGGAGTCAGCTGACCCCAATCTGCCTAGGCCAGCTGCTCCTAATTTCCTGTAGCCCTCCACCCCTAATTAGCAGGCCTTTGAGCCGTTTGGGGCTGCCGTTCCCCCACGCTGTAGCAGCCCCCTGGCCTAACCTCCTCACACTTGATGCAGCTAGGCAAAATCAACACAGCATCCCACACTTTGGAGGCTGACCTCAACTAGCTACAGAGACACAGAGGTGAAAGCTACAGAGCTTTGTCTCCCCGAGGATCTTCTAGGAAGAGTGCTAGCTCAGGTTAGCAGTCCCCACGTACAAACACACCTTTTTGCAATGTCGACATAGCTGGAGTGATTTTGTCTTCCCCGCCAGCTAGGCAGACACAATGGTGAAGAGCACACAGCTGGTCAGACAATGACAAGTATTTCCCAAGAACTTTTTTTTAAATGAATGAAAAAAAAAATCAACATTTGATTTGCGCAAAAACGTTCCAGGTTTGATTGACAAAGGAAGACGTTTGGTTGGCAGGGATGGCTTTTGATTTTTGAACACTGAAAATAATTCTCCAAAAGGAACATTTTTCAGTTTTAGATTAAAAAATAAAGACACGGTTAAAAAACCCAACCATCCCAAGCCTTGGACAATTAAAATGGCCATTTTTTGCCTCAAAAATGTGTTGATGGAAACGTGCCTAGCTGTAATGCCAGGTGAGCCCTGCCCCAGAGCAAACCCCGCTGCTTATTCCAAAAGGGGTGGAGGAGATTGGGATGGAGAGAGGTGGCACCCAGAAATCTAGCCGGTGCCAATAGTGGCCAGAGAACTCCAGGTGCCTTAGGAGTTCTCCCAGGACTCAGCTCTCCCAGGACTCAGCTGGTGCCATGCATGTGGATGGGTCTGACCAAAGACATACAAGGAGCACCAAAACCTGGTCTCCGAACTTTGCAGGGGCTTTGCCATGGCTTTCAACTGGACGGCGGCTTGGGCCTTCCGGGCTAGCTCCAGAGTGAAGTGTCACTGACATCAGAACCCAGCCTCAGACCTGGCGCCGGCCCTGGCTGGCCCATCTCTGCATAAAGAGGGCAACTGGAGTGTTTGTCTTGGAATCCAGTGCAGGGAGGAGCTGCTGAGGCCCAGGCCCGGTGAATTCCTGGGCCTTCCCGTCCCTGCGTTATTTACCCAGCGAGGCACCCAGCTGCTCTACAACATCCGTCCAAGAGCAAAACATGCTGGTGAGCGAGCGGCACGTGACTCCCCAGCAGGAAGTGATCCCGGCCCCCCTACCTGGGACTGACAGCGCGGCCTCTGTCTCTGTGCGTGTTTATTAAATAAAAACTTCAAACCAAACCCCACCCGCCACAGTCACAATGGATACAATGCGGAGCGACAAAGAAAACATCCGAGGCCTCCCCATGCCAGACGCCTGATCTGGAGAGGGAAAAGGTCACTTGGATGCCACGGGCCCTTGCACCGAACCCATCTGGTGTGTGTCCTCGCCCACTGCTGGCAACGGGCTGACGGCCCAAGTGGGCCTGCGCCTGAAAAGGGGCCAAACGGCTCTGCTGTAGGAAACACAGGTAGAGGGAGACCCTCTTTCTGCCATGGGCTTCCCAGGTAGGTGACCTCTGCAGCCGATTCCCACGGAAGTGCCACTGCCGGACGGGCCCACGCTTTTGCCAGAGGCAGAACCTCTCCCTCCCTTTGCACTCGGGAAATGATTCACTCTGCTTGGTACCGTCCTTCCACGAACCCGCTTCCCACGCGAACTCTAGTGCCGGCGCCTACCCAAAGAATCAACAAATACCGGGCGCCTCTGTGCTCCCGACGTCCGATGGTGGTGGGGGGGGGTTGGCTCTGGACGTGGGATTTGCTAGGGTTCCGGCGTGTTGGAACGCAGTGGCTCAAGGAGACAGCCTCCGTGCGGGATGAAAACACAGAAAAGCCCCTTCTGCCCCCGCAAAGGCACTGGTCCTGAGCATCTCCCTATGGCCAAAGCTTCACAACCACAAGGGATGGTCCCTGTGGCTTATGCAGCGTTTTTCGCTAGCCAGAGCCCCGCAGCTCCTCAGCCCCGGCAGTGTCTATGAGACGGTGTCTAGCTTCCGTTTGCTCCCCATGCCTGTAAGGACACAGCTCGCACACCCCAGCTCATTGAACATCAGCTCCCAGCTCCCCCTTTCTCCACACCTGGCTGTGCCCCCTGTGGACCATGCACCCTGGCTGACACCGTCAGGCCTGGCCCCTTCTCTGCTGGCATGCAGAGCGGGGCTCCATCACCCAGTGGTTGGAGCTCTGAGCAGCCACTTAAACGTTCGTATCCCCGTCAGCCTCTGTTAATTTCCAAATGAGCTAATCGGTATGGTATCCTGCAGAGTTAACCCTGTACGCAAGGGCAATACGATCACCCCATTTTACAGAGGGAAACTAAGGCACGGAACAGTTAAGGCCACTTTAGTTTCCAAAATGGGTGGCTGAAACTAAACCAGTAGCCTGGCTTCCAGGCTGTTGACAGCCTGCAGGGCCCATGAGCCCGCAAGGGAATGGGTCTGTGTGTCGGGAACACCCAGGGTGACTTTGGAGTGGCAAGTATTTCCGAATGCTGTAGGGCAGCCCGGGCAGGGTGCTCTCTGAGGACCGACATTGAACTAGCGTGTCAGGGCCTGGAGGGACGCCGGGCCAGGAGGAGAGGAATGGCTCAAGACAAGCTATTCAGCAACCCCTGGGAATCGCTAAGGGACAATTGCAGAGCCAGTGGCGCTGCAGGCGACATAAGAACATAAGGGCCAGACTGGGTCATGTCACTAAGGGCTTCTCTTCACTGCTTAGTGTACCCAACCCTCTCCCTCCACACATGAAGGCCTAGGGCCCAGGGGAAGCATGCTGGCAGGGGCACCGGCAAAAGCCTGGTCCTGCGTTCATGCGCATTGGTAAATCACCCACTTTGCACTGAAGATAAAGGCTACACCACTGACATGCCGATATCTAGCAGGGCCCTCCCCCGCCCCCCCGGGCAGCCTCATTCTCCCACAACTCACTGGGAAAGGACCACCCAGTGCCGGGGCTCAACACAAAGAGCCTCGCGGATGCAGCCCAGAAGTCCAGCGGCTCAGGCAGCAGGGAGCACAGGCCCAGTAAGCCAATCCAGGCTCTGCTCACCCCCAGGATAGCCAGGCCAGACACACTCTATTGTTCTGCGCCTCAGTTTCCCCTCTGTGAACAGGGCGCGAGGTGCCTCTCGGGGTACAGGGAGAACACACACACGAGGCTGGAGATGCCCTGATGGCACAGTGCTGGAGCCAGAGCAGTCTCCCGGGGCTCTCACCACAAGACCATCGCCCCCCACTCTGACCCTTGCCTGATGCCCGCTGAGCCCCACTTTCTGGTACTCTCCAGGGCTGCTTGGTGAAGCTGAGAGGGCAGCAATGCAGCCTCTTGCCCCCTGAGCCCATGGGGTTCTCTGAGCTGAGCAACCCAGCAGCATCCCAGCTGGTGTGTGGGTTAGCACTGCTCTCTGCTGGAACCAGCGCTCTCAGTATGCTCCCTGGGAAAGAGGAGGCCAAGCTTTCTATGCCTAGCTGTGCATTCCGGGCAGAGCAGAGCCTGCAGAGAGAGGCTGCAGCCCACGACTAGGGCCAGCATCAGCTGCTGATCCTGTTTGTACTTTTCTAAACAAAGCATCACGTCCCAGTGAGGAGAGAGGGCTTGTGGCTGCTAACAAAGTCCCCAAATACCCATTCCAGAGCTTTCTCTGACTGTGTGGGGGATGGACTCAATCTCTTCCAGTCTGATCATTCTACTGCCAGTACCCAGCTATTGTATACAAAGATTAACCCCTTCATTGTTTATTGGGTTGTCATCAAGTTAAGACTCTGGGCCAGATCCTCCTGTTGTTCCTCCTCTCTGCCAAAGCTAATACTCAGATAACTTTAAAGAACTAATTCACTGGTCACCCTGCACTCTTTCATCTAGGTGAATGAACATCACTAGTCAATTTCACTTCTCTTGCTAGTCAATTTCACTTTCTGCCATCCTTTGCAGGAACTACCATCAAGGATGGGTTGCAAAGCCTGTTAGAGGAAGTTTGATTTTTTTTTTAAAGAACAGCTGTTTCCACTGGAATTTCTTTTATAGCAGGGAGTAAAGTGCTGCTAGAATTGTTTGTTCATATTTGAACTTCAACTATCGCCTAGGACAGAAACAATAAAATCTACAAGCCAGAATTGAATTTCATTTCAATTGTTTAAATATTAAAAACAAAAATGATTTATTTGATTATGTACATAAATTAATTGCAATTACTGGTATTGAAATAACTTTCACAGGTTTCAAAATCTCAGGCTTAAATTTTTTTACAATTCTGTACTTTGTTTGGGACCAGTTTTTACCTGCCTGTTCCCTAGCTGTAGGAAATTGACAGGCCTACAGATTCTAAAGCTAGAAGGGACCATTACTTCATTCTGCCTGACTTCTTGTATAACCTGAGCCAGATGTCACCTGGTTTTCCCCATATTGAGCCCAATAATTTCTGTTTGACTAAGGTAGATCTTCCAGAATGTCAACCAGGCTTGATGGGTACGTCTAGACACTCCATCGCATCCAGGGAATGCATTTTCTCTTCCACTTTTTTTTGCAGAAGAGCAAACATGCTCTTTCAGGGAGCCCGGTATTCCTCGTTCTATAAGGAATAAAGGCTCCTCCAAAAGAGGAGGCTTTTCCGCCATTTGGCCTTAACTAGACAGGGCCAAATGGCAGAAAAGCCTCTTCTGGAAAAGCTATTGGAAAAAGCGACACAATTTGCGTAGCTTTTCCCGACAAAGGACTGTAGTCTAGTCCTAGCCAATGTGAACTTGCAGGGATGAAGACTCTTCCCTTGCTTTGCCATGAACCATACGCCCACATGAGCATTTGCAGCTTAAAGACTCCAGCTTTATGGTTTTGAAATCTGTTTCATGGTCTGACATGTAACAATGTAAAAAACGCACAACGAATGCAGCACGACTCGTTTCTCTCCGATCCTTGTTTGTGAACTTCTGTCAGGGTGCGTATGCCGCGGTTCCCTTACTACAGAGACCATCATAAGGCCTTGTGTGCACTGGCATGTTGCCTACAGCTGTCCCACGTTGCACTGCCCTGGCATACCTCCACAGCTGGCCGCAGCAGAAGGAAAGCTAATGGGGATAAACTGCTGCTAGGCCTTTTACCAGCAGCGTGATCCAAACCTGTCCTGACCAGGGCTCAGTGGCTGGCTCAGTGCCAGCAGCTAATCTACACCAGTTCTCCTGCATTCCCACGGAGCTGTACCGTGCACAAACCCAGAGCAGCTCTCGGTCCCCTCTAGTGGCTACAGCCCGATGAGTATGAGCCCATTCTTGCTGCTGCGCTGATGACTGTGTCCCTTAGCACCAGCACTAGGCACTTGTGCCCTTAGGCCTGTCACGAGGGAAGGTACATCGGCCTGACGTTGGCCAGCATGATTCTATAATCTGTGACAGGCAGCCGCCAAGCAGAGCTCTGCCACTACAGCCCGGCTGAAAAGGCCAAATGGAAGCCAGCTGAGCAAGCCCAGGCCTGAAGGGCTAATGGAAGGAGCTGTGGGCCTCATTAGTCACAGAGTAAGGCAGCCAGAGGAGTATGGACGGTGTGTGCGCCAAGGCAGAAGGAGAGGCTGGCTGAGTTTGCAGTGAACAAAAGCTCTGTAAATAGAAGGCGGTGGGAAACCGGCCCGGACAATAAAAGGCACGAGTGACTGTCTTCGGTCCATCCCCTCCGGGGTAGCTGGTGTTGGCCGCTGTCGGCAGACAGGCTACTGGGCTAGATGGACCTTTGGTCTGACCCAGTACGGCCGTTCTTATGTTCTTATGTTCTAAGCTCAGGGCTCAGGGTCGGGGGTCTCACTGGACCACCTTGATTTTCATGCAAACCTGCTCCTGGGTGGCCAGGCTGGCAGCTCTCCAGCCCTAGATGGCCACTTTCCTGTGTCTAGTGTGGAGGTCGTGGATGAGGTCCACAATCTCTGCACTAGGCCAGGCGGGCGCCCGCCTCTTGCAGACCCGGGCAGGCTCCCGGGAGCCGCCAGCCTGGTCCCGGGAAGAGGCGGAGGGCTGGGTGGCAGCGGGTGGGTGGCTCGAGCCGTGCCAGGTGCAGGGTCTGCTGGCTGGGTGCTGGCAGGCTTGCACCTGGCATGGGCACCGTAGCCAGACCGTGCCCCTTTAAGGGCTCCTGGGCCCGGAGGAGGGCAGACGAGTTTCCCTGGTGGTGCCCAGAGTGGCCACCAGGGAAAGCTGGGGAGGGCTAGCCTCCCACTAGTTCGAATTAAGGGGCTACACAGCCCTTAATTCGAACTACTTAATTCGAACTAGGTGTTAGTCCTCGTGGAATGAGGTTTACCTGGTTCGAATTAAGCGCTCCGCTAGTTTGAATTAAGTTCGAACTAGCGGTTTGTATGTGTAGCGCCTATCAAAGTTAATTCGATCTAACATCTGTTAGTTCGAATTAACTTTGTAGTGTAGACATACCCTCAGGGTCCTGATTTCTCAGAGACCCCCCCATAAGAACCTAAGATCGGCCGTACTGGGTCAGACCAAAGGTCCATCTAGCCCAGTAGCCTGTCTGCAGACAGCAGCCACCAGAAGGGGTGGATGAAGACAATGATCAAGCGATTTGTCTCCTGCCATCCTTCTCCAGCCTCTGACAAACAGAGGCCAGGGACTCCATTTCTATCCCCTGGCTAATAGCCTTTTATGGACCTAACCTCCAGGAAATTATCTAGCTTCTCTTTAAAGTCTGTTATAGTCCTAGCCTTCACCGCCTCCTGTGGCAAGGAGTTCCACAGGTTGACTACACGCTGTGTGAAGAAGAACTTTCTTTTATTAGTTTTAAACCTGCTCCCCATTAACTTCATTTGGTGTCCTCTAGTTCTTCTATTATGGGAACTAATAAATAACTTTTCTTTATTCGCCCTCTCCACACCACTCATGATTTTATAGACCTCTATCATACACCCCCTCCGTCTCCTCTTTTCTAAACTGAAATTTGTGTCTCGCTCCAAGGAGTTTAATCCCCCTAAGCCTGCCTTTAAGCAGGGCCAGAGGCTGTTCCGGGGCTGGGGGGGCACCCTAAGCCTGCGTGTGAACAAAACCTCCCCTCAGGCAGCCCCGTGGCTCTTGCTTCGCTCCTGAGACCGAGCCATGCGCCGGGGCCACCTGAGGTAACCCAGGGCCGGCAGGAGGGGGAGTCCTAGGGGAGGCGCGTGGCGGCCCCGCACCAGGGCACGGGACACAGGCTGCAGTCAGGGCAGCACGAGGGGTCTGCGGAGCCGTCTGCCAATGTCCCGGACGCAGGGCCCAGCCAGCCTGACACCCCAGTGACGCTGCCGGCAACAGGTTCCGTGGCATCTGCTGCCCACCCTGACCGCCTCGCTTGTGGGGCGGGACCCAGCGGGCTGTGCGGGAAGCGGCACACGCTTGGCAGCAGGTGCTTCCAAAAGAGCAAATTTCCAGGCATGCTGGGGCCCGGCCGTCACTCACCCCACGGGGGGCACTGTGATATGAGAGGAGGTGCAACACGGGGGTGTGTGTGTATGTGACATAGGGGGAGGTACGACACGAGAGGGGTGACATGGGGGGAGGAACGACAAGGGACGAGGGGTGACACGGGGGGCGGTGTGATACGAGGGGAGGTGCGACACGGGGGTGTGTGTGTGCATGTGACAGGGGGAGGCACGACACGAGAGGGGTGACATGGGACGAGGGGTGACACGGAGGGGCGGTGTGATACGAGGGGAGGTGCGACACGGGGGTGTGTGTGTGCATGCGACATAGGGGGAGGCATGACACAAGAGGGGTGACATGGGGGGGAGGAACGACAAGGGACGAGGGGTGACGGGCGGCTGTGCAACATGGGGAGGGGTGACAAGGGGGTGACACGAGAGGAGGTGTGACACACGGGTGTGACACGAGGAGAGGTGCAACACGAGGGGAGACACATCACCTTTATATTGGTGCCTAACAAAATTAATGTGGTAGGAGTTCGGCCTGGGGGTTCTGAAAGCGAGAGGGTTTCAGGTCTGGGGCTGAGGGCTGAGGTGCGAGGGCTTTGGCACGGAGTGTAGGCTCAGGCGGGGCTGGGGATGAGGGCACCTTGGGGTGCAGGAGGGTGTGCAGGACTGGGGGGAGGCAAAGGTAGGGAAGAGGTTGGAGGTCAGGCTTACTAGGGCAGCTTGCTGCTGAGAAGGGCTCCTCTCCCCCTACCTCACAGCTCTGTGCTGGGGCTAGCAGTGAGGGATGACCATGCTACAGCCCTGAGCCCCTGCGCAGGGCTTCCTGGGACGCTGTGTGGCCGTGCAGCGTAGGGGGAACTTAGCTCACCTGCTTCAGGAATGCAGATCCTTGACAACGGAGCTAGAGGAGAATCACCAAATAGTTTGGGCAGAAGCGGGTCTATGACACACTGCTTAGCGGTGCCCTGTAGAAGGCTCCGTTTGTTGTGGCCGGATGGAGAGACAGACAGAAGACAAGACAGCCGGGAACCTAGATCAGTTCTGTGGAGTTTGGGCTTTCGTGTGAAATTGACCATAGTACAGAGAGTCTGTACTTGGCCTTCTGGGCCACTGAGCCCCCCCCTGCGGCCTGTGGGGCTGGAGGGTCAAGGAGCCGAAGAGAGCTTAGAGTGCAAATCCCCTGGAGGCAGATCCCGGCACAGCTTTGCTGAGCCTTGCGCAGACCCTGGCACCGGAGCGACTTTTGCCTGAAATGAACGTCGGGACGTTTTGGACACAATAGGCCGAACGTGGTGGGAATGGCTTGGGGCCGGCCCAGCCTGGCGTAAGTTGCTTTGGCACAGACAAACAGCGCAAGCTAAGGAGCCGGAGTGACGGGAAGGGAACAAACACCTGATTCAGCAACTGACCCACTTCCAAACTCCAGCCACAAAAGCCCCGGCTGCGCCCCGCTTCCTGCAATGAAGCGCAGGCTGAGCAGAATCACGTGGGAATGGCTGGGGGCCCGGAGTCACACGTGGGGGGCGTCGCTGCTCCATCCCCTGCCCTGGGGGACAAGAGCAGATGATGCCAGCTGCCACTCTGGGGGAGCCGAAGGAGGTGTACGAGGTGTACCGGTAGTTCGAATTAAAGATCCTACTTCGAACTACCTACTCCGAGCCGCGTGTAGCCACAGGCACGGAGTTCGGACTAAGGGACATTTAAAAATGGTGGTGCCCGGGAAGATGCAAATGAAGCCCAGGATATTTAAATCCCGGGCTTCATTTGCAACTTCGAATGCCTACGTTAGCCTCCCTAGTTCGAACTAGGGGGCTAGTGTAGACAGACCCTTAGGGACTTAGGGTGTGAGAGGGGCTCCGGGCCAGGAGTGGAGTGTGGGGCGCTTACCTGGAACAGCTCTTTTGTGGTGGCACAGGTGGTTCCTCGTGGCCCGTGCTGCCCCACACTTGCCTGTAGGAACCACCCCTGCAGCGTCCATTGGCTGCAATGCCTGGCCAATGGGAGCTGTGGGGGCAGAGCTTTTAGGCCAGGACAGTGCGGGCGCTTGTGACAATGTGGCTCCAGCTGGCAGGAGGAACAGCAACACGCGGAGCCGCCTTCTCCCCCAGAAGGGCTGGACCATAGCGGTTATACGGACTGCAGCCCAGGCCCTGGACTCGGGTCCCCCTTCACCCCTAAAGCCCCTTTCTGAATCCGACTGGGGCCAGAGCCTCTTCCCCCGCTCCTGCATGGGGCCTATTGGACAGCCCCACGGTCACGCAGCTTAGGGGGAACCCTGCTGTGGCTCTGTCTGAGAGGCCATGCGGGAGACCTCCCTGCCGGCGGTCCCCTCGCACTGCCACCTGGGCCAGGCTGCTCCCTCCTGTAGACCCAGCGCAGCAACTGGAATGGGTGTGGAACGGTTCAGTGGAGATTGTGTGTGTGAGATGCCCCAGGGCAGTGACAGGCAGAGCCTCCTGTTCAACTGCGCAGCAGCCTGGCCTCCCGGCCTCCCCACAGCCCCCCTGTTCCAGCCAGGCCTCCCCAGCTCTGCCACTGCCCCTCAGTCCCAAACTGCAGCCACCCTGCGTTCCCCCCACACACACACCCCTCGATCCTGCCCCACAGCCCCTGCCCCCCTGCCCTGCGCTCCCCACACACAGCTCTGCTGGTACCCCTCGATCCCGCCCCACAACCCCTGCCTCCCTGCCCTGTGCTCCCCACACACAGCTCTGCCGGTGCCCCTCGATCCCGCCCCACAACCCCTGACCCCCTGCCCTGCGCTCCCCACACACAGCTCTACCGGTGCCCCTCCATCCTGCTCCACAGCTCCTGCCCCCCTGCCCTGCGCTCCCCACACACAGCTCTGCCGGTGCCCCTCGATCCCGCCCCACAACCCCTGCCCCCCTGCCCTGTGCTCCCCACACACAGCTCTACCGGTGCCCCTTGATCCCGCCCGACAACCCCTGACCCCCTGCCCTGTGCTCCCCACACACAGCTCTACCGGTGCCCCTTGATCCCGCCCCACAACCCCTGACCCCCTGCCCTGCGCTCCCCACACACAGCTCTACCGGTGCCCCTCCATCCTGCTCCACAGCTCCTGCCCCCCTGCCCTGCGCTCCCCACACACAGCTCTGCCGGTGCCCCTCGATCCCGCCCCACAACCCCTGCCCCCCTGCCCTGTGCTCCCCACACACAGCTCTGCTGGTGCCCCTCGATCCCGCCCCACAACCCCTGCCTCCCCGCCCTGTGCTCCCCACACACAGCTCTACCGGTGCCCCTCGATCCCGCTCCACAGCTCCTGCCCCCCTGCCCTGTGCTCCCCACACACAGCTCTGCTGGTGCCCCTCCATCCTGCTCCACAGCTCCTGCCCCCCTGCCCTGCACTCCCCACACACAGCTCTGCCGGTGCCCCTCCATCCTGCTCCACAGCTCCTGCCCCCCTGCCCTGCGCTCCCCACACACAGCTCTACCGGTGCCCCTCCATCCTGCTCCACAGCTCCTGCCCCCCTGCCCTGCGCTCCCCACACACAGCTCTGCTGGTGCCCCTCCATCCCGCCCCACAACCCCTGCCTCCCCGCCCTGCGCTCCCCACACACCCAACTCAGGAATCTCAGTCCAAACCTGAGGTCCCCTTGTATGTCCCAGGAAGGCCCATGGCTGGGGAGGTAGGAAGGCCGCTCTGATTTGTGGAAGGCAAAGCCCAGCGTTTGACCTGGGAGGCTCGAGGAGTGTGTGGGGGGGCGGGGGGGGGAGGGAGATTTGCTTTTGAAGAACCAATTGTCCTAGTGCCGAACTTGCTGTGACCATAAACCCCCGAACACACGGCGAAGGCAAAGCGGCCAGTCACTCGCTGACACCAGGCTCGTGCGTGTCACAGACGTGACCCAGACGCATCCACCCCCACCGTTCCTCACCCCGCGGGCCCTGGGGCTGGGCTGCGTGTGCCGCTGCCCGCTGCTCAGGCCCCCATCCCAATGTCCACCGAGATCGATGGCACGTGGGACCCTAATCCCTTGCAGGTCTGGGCAGCTGCCAGTCTCCGGGGCTTTCGGGCTGGCTGGAGCTCTGGGTTCCAGGGTCCTGCTTCCCCCGCCGGGGCCAGATCAAAGCAACCAGGCCTTGTTTGTGGAGGGAAACGGCCTGTTTTACACCCGCCCTCCCAGCGATTCAAAGGGGCCGGAACCCCCACTGGGTGCAAACAAAGATTTGTGCTTGAAAGGTTTCCTGTCTGGCTGGGCGGGCGCAGGGCCTCACAGCAACTCAACAGAGCAGCAGCCACGTGCCTGGGCAGGGTCTGCGGAGCTGGAGCAGCATCAACACAGCTGTGCCAAGCGTCCCCAGGGGCCAGGCAGCCCCCCGGGGAACCGCCCCCAGGCAGATTTGAACCTGGGACCTCTGGAGCTTCGCGTAGGCGCCTCTACAGCAGTCGCGCGGGATCCACTGCTAGAGCTTGGAGCCTCAGACAGGGGATCCTGACCGGCTCGGCCAAGAGGCTAAGTGCTGGCACGTCAGCTGCCCCTTCCCCCCACTGCTGCTCATCTCCTGCCCTTTGCCTTGGAACTGCCCCTCCCCCTGGGAGCCTCCTGCTTGCTGTGCCGGACAGGGGAGGGAGAGGAGGCTGATGTCAGGGTGCCCCCCCCCACTCTGTATCCTATCTCCACAGAGCACAGAGGGGGCACAGCAGGGCTTCGGGTGGAGTTTGCTGGCTGCTTAAGGGAATGGGGCAGGGCCAGGGCAGGAGTGAGCCTGCCACAGCCCCACTGCACCACCCCCCAGGAGCCACCAGCAGTGCCCAGCTGGGGTCCACATCCCAAGCTCCTACCCTAGTCTTGAACCCCCTCCTGCACCTCAAGCCTCTGCCCTAACCCCAAGCACCCCTGCATCCAAATGCCATCCCAGAGCCTGCACCTAGAACCCCCTCTGCATCCCAACTGCCTGCACCTAGAGCCCCCTCTATATCCAACTGCCTGCACCTAGAACCCCCTCTGCATCCTAACTGCCTGCACCTAGAACCCCCTCTACATCCCAACTGCCTGCACCTAGAACCCCCTCTGCATCCCAACTGCCTGCACCTAGAGCCCCCTCTATATCCAACTGCCTGCACCTAGAACCCCCTCTGCATCCTAACTGCCTGCACCTAGAGCCCCCTCTATATCCAACTGCCTGCACCTAGAACCCCCTCTGCATCCCAACTGCCTGCACCTAGAACCCCCTCTACATCCCAACTGCCTGCACCTAGAACCCCCTCTGCATCCTAACTGCCTGCACCTAGAACCCCCGCTACATCCCAACTGCCTGCACCTAGAACCCCCTCTGCATCCCAACTGCCTGCACCTAGAGCCCCCTCTATATCCAACTGCCTGCACCTAGAACCCCCTCTGCATCCTAACTGCCTGCACCTAGAACCCCCTCTACATCCCAACTGCCTGCACCTAGAACCCCCTCTGCATCCCAACTGCCTGCACCTAGAGCCCCCTCTATATCCAACTGCCTGCACCTAGAACCCCCTCTGCATCCTAACTGCCTGCACCTAGAGCCCCCTCTATATCCAACTGCCTGCACCTAGAACCCCCTCTGCATCCCAACTGCCTGCACCTAGAACCCCCTCTACATCCCAACTGCCTGCACCTAGAACCCCCTCTGCATCCTAACTGCCTGCACCTAGAACCCCCGCTACATCCCAACTGCCTGCACCTAGAACCCCCTCTGCATCCCAACTGCCTGCACCTAGAGCCCCCTCTATATCCAACTGCCTGCACCTAGAACCCCCTCTGCATCCTAACTGCCTGCACCTAGAGCCCCCTCTATATCCAACTGCCTGCACCTAGAACCCCCTCTGCATCCTAACTGCCTGCACCTAGAACCCCCTCTGAATCCCAACTGCCTGCACCTAGAGCCCCCTCTATATCCAACTGCCTGCACCTAGAACCCCCTCTGCATCCTAACTGCCTGCACCTAGAACCCCCTCTATATCCAACTGCCTGCACCTAGAACCCCCTCTGCATCCTGACTGCCTGCACCTAGAACCCCCTCTACATCCCAACTGCCTGCACCTAGAACCCCCTCTGTGTCCCAACTGCCTGTACCTAGAACCCCCTCTGCATCCCAACTGCCTGCCCCAAACTCAGCTCAGAGCCCCTCCCACATGCCAGATCCCTTAATCCAAGACCAGAGCCTGCCCCCCAACTCTCTGCCCCAGCCTGATGAAAGTGAGTGAGGATGGGAGAGGGAGGGCGGATGGAGTGAGCAGGGGAAGGGGTGGGAAGGAGGCGGGGCCAGATTTATATTTGAGGTAGATCTTGGATTGCACCTAAATTTAAAAAGCGATCTCGTGCTCAGAAAGGTTGGAGACCCCTGCTCTACCGCCGGAGCTACAAGCCAGCTGGGGCTGTGCTGAGGCTGTAGAGCTCCCTTGTTAGCTCTGGCTGTAGGTGGGCTAAGTGCCGCTGCCCAGGACAGTGCCCTGCCCTCGGTGTGTAGGTTACACCCGCACGCTGAGGCTCCCTGGCACCAAGCGAGCCCCCTTAGCTACAGCTCCAGCTGGGGTAATTGCCCGCCAATTTCGGGGGCGGGACGGACACGCGTTGCAGGTGTAAAGCATCCAGCTGGCTGGCGTGTAGCCCGGGTTTCCGCCAAATGAAAGGAGCCTCTTCTTAGCAGGCGGGCAGAGCACAGTGCCGGGGCTAGCACCCCGCTTAAGGGACGCTGCCGTCACAGGCTCGGCCAGGCCGAGGTCCTCAAGTGAGTGCGGGCTCCTAGCTGCCCTCGTCCACCAGGCCTCGGCAGGAGACCATGCTGCAGCACGCTGGCAGCCACTGCCCTGGATGGGCAGATGCTCCGAGAAGGCAAGCTCTCCTGGCGCCCCCCCATGCTGGCACGACTCCTGCACTGGCCTCTGCCCCTGTGGCAGCCCCTGCTGCCCTGGGCCGCCGTCGTGCCCTGCCTGGGCGCCAGCCTGCGCTAACTTAGCGGCGGGTTCTCGGGCGGCCCGGCGCTGCTGTTCTGCAGACGACCCCGAGAGAAGCTGTTTCCCCCTCGCTGCCTCCAGTCTTTCCTGTGCGGCTTCTCTGCTGCACAGCCCCAGCCCTGAGGTTTCTTAGCTGCTCGCGTCAGTCGCTCCGAGCTGCACTGCTTGCTCTCAGGTAGCGTGACTGGCAACACCCACGGCCCTCGCAGCGGCACACGGTGCCGGAAGAGCCGCCTGGACTTACCTAAAGCAGCAGCCGAACCCAAGCGAAGAGCCGGGATGCGGTGACCAAACTGACGTGCTCCCTGCGGCCCCGGAGCCCAGCACCACCCGCATCCGCCTGCTCACTTCCTCGGGGGCCCCCGTGGGAGCGGACACCTGCGGGGTGTTGAGCCCCAGGGAAGAGCCCAGCCCATGGGTGCCAGCTGCTGCTCTGCGGGTGGGGAGCAAAGCGACTGGGGATCAGCTTCCTACTGGCCCCCATCTTCCCGCCACACCCCAGCCTCCCAGCTCTCGTGTCCCCCTCTTGCTTTCACCAGTGCCATGAGCAGCACAGGCTCATGGGAGCCCCCACGTGTGCGAGAGGCACGTGGTGGGGGGCAGCCATGGGATGCTGGTGGGGCCAGTGGGCTCAGCAGGGCCTGATCGCTGTGCAGACCCTGGCACAATGGGACCCCTGCCCCACTTGCCTGGGTCTGTGCAGGGCCTCTTGGAGCGGGGCTGATGCCAGCTGGGAGTTTTACCCGGCAATGGGTCCCTCTCACACACGGAGCGGGGACGTGCGGCCCTGCCATGCAGTGGATACAATTCGGGCTCCTCGCCCCCGGTCCAAAGCACATGCAGCTTCCTGCCACTCAGGGCTGCAGGTGCCCTGTATTTGCCCAACAGGACCCGGGGCAGGGCTGCCTCCCTCCTGCGCGTGGGATCCCCGCGCCCCACCACCGCCCCGCGCTCAGCCCCGCTCCCCCGGCTCGCGCCCTTGCCTGGAGCTTTCGCGCAGGGTGTGACTCAGCCACCGCCGCTGAGTTCAGCTAAAAATAACCCGCATGCACCGTCCCTTTCAAGACCGAGGCCAGGCCTGGCCAAATATTGACAGCGTCCTTGCCTTGGGCTGTCGCGGCAGCCTCAGCCTCCAGCCACGCACGCAGGCAGCACCAGGCTTGCGTCACTGGGTGCCTTGCAGCGGGCGGAGATAACTCGCAGCCGGACGAGCGGGCTCCAAGTGGTCTTAGAAGAGACTCTGGCTCCGTGTCCTGTCGCCGGCAAGTCCCACCCGGAGCCCCGCCGCGCAGGGCATGGAGCCTGCCGGGACAGTTTCTCTCCCGATGGCGAGGCTCTCTGCCCCCCTCACCTGTGCTAGCACTAGGGGCTGGCCCCATTGAACAAGCCCCGCAGCGGCATAGCGAGGGTGTGCTGCGCCCGGGGGCAAAGGCAACATTTGCGCCCCCCAATCCTTTGTGCCCAGTTCCAATGGCAACCCGGAGCCGCCTGCGGGGAAGGGGCGGAGCAGTGGGGCGCACGGAGGCTCCGCTCGGCTGCAGACTGGCAGGGGCTCCGGAGGAACTAGTCCCAGGGGGCGGGCAGCACTTCACAGGCTGTTCCCCCCGTGCCAGCGGGAGCTGGGGTCCCTGGCCCAGGCCTGCGCCTGCTGGTCCATGAGCAGCGCAGGGTCTGGCGGAGCCGCTCAGCCCTGCTCCCATGAGCGGCGAGGGCAGCGCCTGGGCCCCGGGCTCTGCAGTGAGGGATCAGTGGGGCTTGGCTTTTCTTGGCACCCGGACTCGGTCCTGCCTAGAGCAGGGGGCTGGACTTGACCTTCTGAGGTCTCCCAGTTCTATGATTCCCGTCCCAAACCACACACCAGACAGAGGGACCCAGGGAGCCTGCCACCCCCCCGAGATCCTGACATAGACTCTGTCCAGCTGGCGCTTTGGGGTCCCCTGCTCCCGCTCAGTGCTGGTGTATCACAACGGCCTCTGGCACCAGGCAGCCTTGGCCACAGAGAACCACCCTGGGCTCTGTCCACTGCCAGCATCAGCCCCCGTAAGGGCCATTCAGGCAGGATAAACTGCCCGCTGTCACCTGGGCAAGTCCCCTGTCTCCATCTCTGCCCTCAGTGACCGGGGGGCCCCTTTGCCTTGGGGAGGGGGGTTGCACAGCTATAGCACACTAGAGCGCACTAGCCAGTCCAGCTCCCCCCTCCCAGGCGGGTTGGGGGAGGGGTCTAACTGCTCCACTACGCTCCCTTCCAGAACCAGGAATGGAACCCAGGAGTCCTGGCTCCCTGCTCTCCCCACTAGGCTGCACTGCCAACCACAGAGCTATCAAACCCTGGCTGCCAGACCCCTGATCTATCTGCAGGGGTGACCCCATGCGCCCATGCCACTTGCGGAGGCTCCAGGACGGTGACTCCATGGCTGTGGGTCCATCTGTACTTCCACTGCACCCCTGCCTCCATGTAACCCTCCAAGCCAGTGCAGCACCAGGCCCCTGTGCCCCCCCCCCCCCCCCCCCCCCCACGGCCAGGGCTGTGTCGCTGGGCCCTGGCCAGGAGACGCCTCCCACTTGCTTCCCTTGGGGGCACTCTGGCAGGAGAGGAGCCGGCCTGCAGGGTAGAAAAGGCCCCCAAGGCCAGCCCAGCGGGAGCCCTGAATTCCCGAGGCCTGGCCTGCGAGGGCAGCTAGTGCCCCCTGGTGGCGAAAGCCAAATTCATTCCGCTTGATTACCAGGGAACATTCCCCGGCAAAGCCATGAGAAGGCTGGTTGGAATCATAGAATCCCAGGGCCGGACGAGACCCCAGGAGTCATCAAGTCCAGCCCCCTGCCCAAGGCAGGACCAACCCCGACTCCATCATCCCAGCCAGGGCTTTGTCAAGCCAAGACTTAAACACCTCTAGGGATGGAGACTCCACCCCCTCCGCAGGGAACCGGGCGGATATAGGGCAGGGCCGCCCCGGGCCCCGCGCTTCAAGAAGCCCCGTGCATGCGCCGTGTCAAAGGGGGGGCCCCGCGAAATTGTGCTGCCCTGGGCCCCGCAAAATCGTTATCTGCCCCTGCCAGAGAACCCACCCCCTTCACCACCCTCTTAGGGAAATAGTTTTTCCTAATATCCAACCTAGACCTCTCCCACTGTAACTTGAGACCATTGCTCCTTGTTCTGCCATCTGCCACCACTGAGAACAGCCTCTCTCCAGCCTCTTTGGAACCCCCTTCAGGGAGTTGAAGGCTGCTCTCAAATCCCCCCTCACTCTTCTCTTCTGCAGACTAAACAACCCCAAATCCCTCAGGGTATGTCTACACTACCCCGCTAGTTCGAACTAGCGGGGTAATGTATGCATACCGCACTTGCTAATGAAGCCCGGGATTTGAATTTCCCGGGCTTCATTAGCATAAGCGGGGAGCCGCCATTTTTAAATCCCCGCTGCTTCGAACCCCGTGTAGCGCGGCTACACGGGGCTCGAACTAGGTAGTTCGGACTAGGGTCCTATTCCGAACTACCGTTACTCCTCGTGAAACGAGGAGTACCGGTAGTTCAGAATAGGCACCCTAGTCCGAACTACCTAGTTCGAGCCCCATGTAGCCGCGCTACACGGGGTTCGAAGCAGCGGGGATTTAAAAATGGCGGCTCCCCGCTTATGCTAATGAAGCCCGGGAAATTCAAATCCCGGGCTTCATTAGCAAGTGCGGTATGCATACATTACCCTCCTAGTTCGAACTAGGAGGGTAGTGTAGACATACCCTCAGTCTCTCCTCCTAGGTCATGCGCTCCAGCCCCCTCATCATTTTGGTCGCCCTCCGCTGGACCCTCTCCAATGCATCCACATCCTTTGTGTAGTGGGGGACCCAGAACTGGACACAATATTCCAGATGTGGCCTCACCAGAGCCGAATAAAGGGGAATAATCACTGGATCTGCTGGCACACTAATATGCCATTAGCCTTCTTGGCTACAAGGGCACACTGTTGACTCATATCCAGCTTCTTGTCCACTGTAATCCTCAGGTCCTTTTCTGCTGAACTACTGCTTAGCCATTCAATCCGCAGCCTGTACCAATGCTTGGGATTCTTCCATCCCAAGTGCAGGACTCTGCACTTGTCCTTGTTGAACCTCATCAGATTTCTTTTAGCCCAATCCTCTAATCTGTCCAGGTCACTCTGGACTCTATCCCTGCCCTCCAGCGTATCTACCTCTCCCCCTAGCTTAGTGTCATCTGCAAACTTGCTGAGGGTGCAATCCATCCCCTCATCCAGGTCATTAATAAAGATATTGAACAAAACTGGCCCTAGAACCGATCCTTGGGGCACTCTGCTTGAAACCGACCGCCATCCTGACATCGAGCCGTTGATCACTACTCATTGGGCCCAACAGTCTAGCCAGCTTTCTATCCACCTTACAGCCCATTTATCCAATCCACATTCCCTTAACTTGCTGGCAAGAATATTGTGGGAGACAGTATCAAAAGTTTTGCTAAAGTCAAGGTATATCACATCCACTGACTTTCCCATGTCCACAGAGCCAGTTACCTCATCATAGAAGCTAATCAGATTGGTCAGGCATGACTTGCCCTTTGTGAATCCACATTGACTATTCCTGATCACTGTCCCCTCTTCCAAGTGCTTCAAAATGGATTCCAAAATGGTTGGAAGGAACTGATAGGAAAATGCTCCCACCTGGGCAGGCAGCAAGCTGGCCTTGCAGTGAGCTTGGCCCTGGGAAGGGGAGAATCACTTTTGCTGCAGCCCATGGGTCACAGCAGCTTAGCAGGTGGTGGCTGGGGGTGATTATTAGCTAGATTCTGCTTGTAATCAAGGGTTTTTTTGGGGACGCTGCTAAGAGGGTCAAGTCAAGGTGAATTGCGTAGAGACAGGGCTACTTACAGCCCAAGGCTGGGGTTTCTCCACTATGAGGCACCAAACCAGTCACCCACAGAGCACTTCTGTTCCCATCACTGGCTAACAGGACATCGTCATACAAGCAATTTACTTAGACACTCCAGTTCTGCTGAGCCACCACCTCGACCACTCCCGGTACAGAGGAGTTGGCATGAAAACCAATCCCAGCAGATAAAAAAGGCTCTTCTGATTCCAAAGGGGCAACCCCATGCGCAGGTCAATTTATAACTCAGATCTTTCCCAAAAACACACCGTGCCAATCCTTTTGGAATCTAGGGTTGTGTCTACATGACAAAGAAAAGTCAGAAAAAGATACGCAAGCGCCATTTGCGTATCTTCTTCTGCTTTTCTTCCAAAAGAGGCTTTTCCCACATTTGACCTGTCTACATGGGCCCAAACATCAGAAAAAAACCTTCTTTCGGAACATCCCTTCTTCCTCGTGAAACGAGGTTTACAGGGATGTCAAAAAAACGCATCTGCTTTTCCAACAAATTTTTCAGACAAGCAGATCCGTTCCTTGGATGCAGTAAAACTCTGTAGTCTAGACGTATCCTCAATTGAAAGAAAGAAAGAAAGAAAGAAAGAAAGAAAGAAAGAAAGAAAGAAAGAAAGAAAGAAAGAAAGAAAGAAAGAAAGAAAGAAAGAAAGAAAGAAAGAAAGAAAGAATCAGATCACATATGCCAGTTGCAGAATTCTTCGTTCAGAGATGGAATAACCTGCTGGCTTCAGTCAAGTCTCTGGAGCACGTCCACTGCTTGGATGGGTCATTCAGTCCTGCGTTCAAAGCGTCAGTTCATAGCAAAAATTCTCTAGAGGTGAGAAGCCGGATTGAAGACAAAATGGAGGAACCCCCAGGGCCCCTTAAATATTCTCGGCCATGGGGAGGGACTCCCATGGTCTGCTGAGGTAAAAATGCGTCCCGAGATGGAGTTTGAACCTCTCCATGCGTGAGACTGTTCTTTGCAGGTGAGTCCGCTGCTCTCACGCTGGGCTGAACGGTCGCAGAAAAGCTCCCTAGATATGGACGGGCCTGGTAAGAGAAGTCTGGGGGTGCTCAGATCCCCCATGGTGGGAGCAATAGAAATAGCAAGACAGAATTCATCTTCCTTTATCTGAGCACCTCGCAGCCTTCAGTGTCTTGCTCTTTCCAGTCCCTTCCCGCTGGGGCAGCCTGTAGACCCCATAGACATAGACGGTCAGACAGGGATTCTGTGGCACAGCAGGAAGTGACCCCGCGCGCAGGACAAGTGTCCTAACCACTGGGCTTTCCTTCCTCGCCCCGACACTTGCTCTTGGGGACCATTTCCTATGCTCCCCAGTGCAGATTTTCCCACTGTCGCGGCGTGTAGAGCGCCCAGCTGCTTCAGGCCAATGATTTGCCGGCTCTTGAACCTTCCCTGCAAGTCAACGCGCTCCTGCAAACCCGACTGAGGGCGGAATTTACAGGAATGCTCCTGGCAAAGCATCCCCCCCCACTCTCCCCCACCCCCCGCTCCCACCGCTTTGGAATAGTCTTTGTGCGGCTGATGCTGCTGGGCTTGAGGGGCGGTTTCCAATACAGAGGACATCACAAGCAGCTTGAGGGACTAGGTGCTTTTCTGAGCCACCCACACACCTTCCTCAGCTCCTCCATCAGAGGCAGGAGACAGTGTGGTCTAGTGGGCAGGGCACACAGGACATTAGGGGTCTACTCCCTGCTCTGCTACTGAGCTACTGTGGGACTTGGGAAAGTCACTTCCCCGCCCTGTGCCTCAGTTTCCCTTACCCTGTCTAGGTAAATAATTCAGAGCAGGGGCTGTCCCTCACTATGCATTTGCACTGCCCAGATCCCATCCCTGGAGCTCACAGCAGGACCTCTCCCCTATCCCAACCGTCAGCCCCTCTTCGACCCTACACAGCCACCCAACTGGTTACCACCCCTCCCGCACCCCACCCGCCACACAAAACCCACCCCCAACCAGTGGGCGCCCTGAGCAGTCGCACATGCCAATGCGCTTTTGGGACCTGATGGAAAAGGAGATGCTGCCACCTCCCCCACGGAAGTGCCGGCACGTCAGTGACCTCGCGCCAGGCTCCCGAGAATGGGGCTGTCGGATTTGCTAGAGAAATAGCATCAGGTCCCTCTTCCTGCCTACCCTCCTCAGGGCCCTTCAGTCCACCCCAAAGCAGCCGAACTAGCCACATGCTCATCAGTGCGGCCTCTTGAGGCATCCTGCCTGCCTCTGCAGCCAAACACCTGCTGGCTCAGCCAGGCATCCTCTCAGCACAGCTGCTGGCTGGGGCACGGGCCGGATCCCTCTGGAGCATCCCATCCGTCGAGCAGTCAGTGGGGTATAAGCACCCCAGAGCAGCCTGGGCAGGGAGCAGGCAGGTGGGCTAGTGAGAGGGCCCAGGCAGCCCTGCCGCATTCCCACGCCATGTCACTTGGCTGCATTTATTCGCAGACATGGAAGCTAAGGTTGCAAGGCACCAGGCCAACCCCTGGGCTCCACCCACGATACTCAAGTGTTAGGGCCACCATAGTCCATGCGTTGCTGTGTCCACTTGAACGGGAGCCCTGCAGCAGGACTGCACTCCTGTGGGTCCCGCAGGGCCCGCTGCTCCGGCGGGGGGAGCGGGTTACATGTACTTTGTTGTGCACAGAACCGAGGGGAAAGAAACTGGTGGCTTGTGGGGAAACTAAATCCCCATCAGTTCATCCAGAGCAGCCTACGCAGGGAACGGCAAATTAACTTGTTTGAGCCTCTCTTTGCTACCCGGTGTTAGCTTCTGGTGCGGGACATCGGCTCAAGTCACTCCCAGGTGGTTCTGCGACAGTGGGTACACGCAGTTGAGTCAGCTGGCTGCCCGTGCTTTGAGCAGCTTTTCTGCTGAATGTTTTCCGAAAAGCAAACAACGTCCTGGCATAGAAATAATGTGAATGGGATGCGTCGAGGTCTTAAAAGGAGAGTTTAGGCAGTTAAAAAAAATCCAGGTTTTTTAAAAAAAGCTGAACGTTTATAATTGGTAATGTAACCCTTCTGCCATGTAGCACTGTCTAGGGTCAATATCTAGGGATTCCTTTTCATCCATCCAACACAGAACTGGCTCTAGTCCCCACCAGTAACCTGGGAAATTCACACAACACCCCTGGGTGTCTCTTCCCCACTCAGAAGCACAGTCTGGCTATGTCTACACTGGCGGGTTCTTACGCAAGAATGACCGTCCTTGTGCAAGAAACTGCAGAACGTTCACACAGCCCACCCACTTGTGCACAAGATTTACTGTAAAGTGTGGGACGAGAAGGCTTCTTGTGCAAGAGCTACGCTCTTTTCTAACAAGAGCTCTTGCGCAAGAGGGCAGTGTGGACGTTTCTTCTTGCACAAGAAAACCCTATGGCTAAAATGGACATCAGAGCTTTCTTGCGTAAGAGAAAGTCCACGCTGCCATGGCTGCGCTTGCGCAAAAGCACATCTATTGCATAAAAGCACATGGCAGTGTGGACGTGTTCTTATGCCAGAGTTCTTGCGCAGGAACCTGCCAGTGTAGACATAGCCTCTGAGTGTAGAGAAGAAACTTTGAATAACAGTAATCTAGCATTACCCGGCCTACAGGAACACACATAAACAATAAAAAGCCCCCAGAGTCCAAAGGGCAGAGTCTTTTGACTCCCAATCACAGAGCCACCACTGCTGTCCTTGTGATGGATTAGGCTTTGGGCTAAACTTAGTGATTTCAGCTCTTGGCCCACAGCCCAGTCCAGTCAAGCCCAGCCTAGGAATCCAAGATTCACTGGAATAACATTCCTTACGGAACAATGGGGGACACACCCAAAGGGCATGTAGCCTGCTGGTTCAGAGCTCTGCCCTTCCCTCCAAGTTGACTTTATAGAGTTTGGAAGGGGAAGTCTTGCCCATCCAAGATTCTTTACAATGACAGTGTCTCTCCTTTGACCTGGTTACACACAGTCTGCTTTTCTGCACTGCCCATAACTCCAAGCATTGGCGGTCATATCTCACAATTCCTGCATTTAGGGTTAACACGCTTTGTGATCCCACAACAGCCAAATTGGTCACAATAGGCAAAATACCATTCTAACAATTGAATGTCTAGCAGGCCTAAGCAACTGAGTGAACTGTCTTTACATAACCACCCCCAGGATTTCTTTCCAATTCCAGCTGGCTGTAAAGGAAGCATTGATTCAGATCCTCCTTACATCAAAAAGATCTGCACCTTTTAAGGCAAACAGTGCTGGTTTGTTTTTATGTTCCCTGTCATATATACATGCCAACTGTCGTATTTCAGAAATGTAATGCAAGTATCTCTTTTACTTAAATTTGAGGGAGGGATAGAAAGATTTTATGTCTTCCATAACAGAAGTTAAAGTATTTTACATGGTTTAAGCAAGACTTGTTTTATTCTTTTAGTGGCAAAAATCGTATAAGATTCTGTTAATAAATATATTAACCCCACTGTTTGCTTTGTTTTGTTTTGAGCAACATGGGGGCAAGGCAACTTGTCTTTCTTGTGGGATTTGTGGGATCTAAGGGTTTTGTGGGTGGAAGCAGAATACAAATGCTAGAGAAAATGCGGGAGTGGGGATGAGGGAAGCAGGGATTGTGGAATTGGAAGGAAGTGGGATTTTTAAAAAGTCTGACGGCTCTGAATTGGACCACAAATGATGTTCGTTGATGCAATGCTGGGGCACTGCCAGCAGAAGGCAGCACAACTCCTCAAAAAGACACTTCCCTTTCCCTACGCTGACACAAGCGGGCACCTCCCCAGAGCTGGCCACGGCAAGGGGTGTGTGCTCAGCCTGGGCCCTGCTCTGCTCTGCAGTGGTACACCAGTGGCTCGCTGGGCAGTCCCCCAGTGGCAAGACCTGGGCTGGAGTAGCTGAGATGCTTTTGTGATTGTGTTATGAACCCCACTCAGACACACAGGCTACGTCTAGACTGGCATGATTTTCCAGAAATGCTTTTAATGGAAAAGTTTTCTGTTAAAAGCATTTTCGGAAAAGAGCGTCTAGATTGGCATGGACATGTTTCCGCAAAAGCACTTTTTGCAGAAAAGCGTCCGTGCCAATCTAGACGCGCTTTTCCGCAAAAAAGCCCCGATCGCCATTTTCGCCATCGGGGCTTTTTTGTGGAAAACAAATCTGAGCTGTCTACACTGGCCCTTTTGCACGAAAGCTTTGTGCAAAAGGGACTTTTGCCTGAACGGGAGCAGCATAGTATTTCCGCAAGAAGCACTGATTTCTTACAGTCGGAAGTCAGTGCTTTTGTGGAAATTCAAGCAGCCAGTGTAGACAGCTGGCAAGTTTTTCCGGAAAAGCGGCTGATTTTCTGGAAAAACTGGCCAGTCTAGACACAGCCCAAGGGTCCTGTGTGTAAACATCCCAACGAGTCAGGGAGACTTGGCTGCACCGTGGCATACGGCCCCTTTAAATCCAGCTGGCATCACCTGTGGGACAAGAGGTGGGACTCCAGAAAGTGGCCCGCTTGGACCTAGGGACCAGCTTGCTTTGGAAGGTTCTGGGAGGTGCTGCCTGTGGCAGGGATGCTGGGCCAGTGCCAAATGGCTGCCCTGTGAGACACAATCACACAGATAATAATGTGCTGCTGCATCCCCTGAGAGGGGCCAATTCCTGCGCTATTTGCCGTGTCCCCCGCTCAGTGCAGGGATCCCTGCAATCCCCACGGCGCCCCAGCCCCAGCCCCAGCCTGGCTCTTTAGCACAAGCTGCATCAGCTTCTCCCGCTGGGACAGTCCCGCTGGCTTCTCCCGCTGGGACAGTCCGAGGCTCCCTCTGAGGCCAGGGCCCATTGTGTGCATGCTGCGGAGCGGCCAAGGCAACGCCATGAGCCCTATTTCTCTGAGGGGGAACTGAGGCCCAGAGAGACGAAGGGGCTTGTCCAAGTAGCACACGAGGGCTGAGGCAGAGCCAGGATGGAACCCAGATCTCCTGTGCTTAATGCAGGCCGGAACCACCCTCCTCGGCCACAGCAGCAAGCTGCCAACGAAGTGATAACCCGCCGGCCTTCAAAGCCACGGGCTCTCCTTGGGCCCCCCTGCGCTTCTGGAAGGGGAAGGCAGCACAGCGCGGTGCCTGCCTGCATGTGCCAGTCCCTGGGGAACTGCCCCTGTAGGCTCTGGACACCCCACGTCAGGCCCCTCCTCTTCCAGGCTCGCCCCTGCCCGGAGGAACCGCGGGGCACGTCTTCCCGCCTCTGCGAGTCCCAGTGCCCGGCCAGCTGTGCGATGGGCCAGGACCAGTGAGACTCTGGCTTGGCTGGGCCTCAGTGCCGGAGGCTGCTGTTTTCCAGCCTCACACTGTGAGCGGGAGGCAGGCGCCCAGGCGCTGAGCCTGCTGCCAGGGGCCTTTTGGTGGCTGTGGACGTGTCCTCCGGCTCCCCGGCCGTGAGCACGATCCCCACCCCCGGTACCGCAGCGCAGCCCAGCCTCAGGTGTCCTGGGAGCCGTGAGAGCTGGCATCCTGAAGGACGGGGCCAGCTCGCCAGCTCAGTCGGGGATGGCCGCAGGGACCCGAGACGGGGCAGGCACCAGCTCGGCCCTGGGACCTGGGGCCCTGCATGGCTCCCGGCGCAGGGCTGGGGCCTTCAAGGCAGCGCCTCAGCGGCTGGAAACCGCCCTGCTGCACTGACTCCCTGGCAGCAACCCTGCTCTGCGCCGGCCCAGGACTGGGTCTCTGTCAGGGCTCGTGTGCAGCCTGGCCAGCTCCCACCCCCTGCCTGGCACCAAGGGCAGGCAGCTGGGGGTAAAGGTGGCGGGGGAGGAGGGGCATTGTGCCCCCATTAGCTCCCCACGTCCCCAGCGAGGAGCTCAGCTCTGCACAGGATGGGGAGGGGGGGTCTGGGGTGCAGCCGTCGTGCGTGGCCTGGCCCTTGTCCAAGCAGTGTCACCCTACCGGCTGGGCCATAGTTTCGCCTGTGAATGGGGGGCTCTCACACGGCATGCACTTCCCTTCCCCAGACCCCCCAGGCAATGGGCCCCACCCCCAGAGGGCCCTGGCCTCCCGTCCTGCCTCCATCCACAAGCTCCAAATCATTCCTTATTGCAGCGGTTTTCAGACTGTGGGTTGTGAGGCAGCCCTGGGTGGCCCAACGCCAGGCCCCGGGTCACCTTGCTGTGGGGGGGGGGGGGCTGTCTGGATGGAAGGGGTTAATGCAGGCTGGAGGGAGCCTGCAAGGAGCCCTGGCCAATCAGGGGGAAGCTTTTAAAGAACCAATCAGGAGTAGCTTGCCGGGGCAGCCCTGTATAAAAGGAGCTGCCCAGCAGAAAGAGTCAGTTGGACCTGGGCAGTGGGGCTACAGGGCTCCATGCACTGCCCCCCGAGCACTGGCTACACTCTCCTGCTGGGAGCTGGGGGGGATCTGCGCTTGCAGGCCAGAGCAGAATGCAGAGGAGCCCAACCTGCTTCTGGCCGCTTCCAGGTTCTCGTGTGGTCCACGGTGCCTGGAGAGGCGTGGACTCTGCTCAGCACCCCTACTGCGCTGCTCACCAGGCACTGCAGGAGGTAAGTCCCTGCCCAACCACGAGCATCAACTCTCTGCCCCAGCCCTGCGGCCCCCCCTGAACCTGGAGGCCCCTCCTGCACCCCTCATTCCTGCTCCCCGGAGCCCACACTCTAGCCCAGGAGTATCCTGTTGGGTCATGAGCATCCACAATTTTTCTTCAACTGGGTCATGAGAAAAACATTTGAAAACCACAAACTGCTGCCTTGTTGGGCACCTCTGAGCCCCAGCCACCGCCCCTGGGGCGCAGGCGGGCAGGGGAGGCTGGTGCTTCTTCCAACACAGTTTGCCCCTCCCGTGACTAGTTTGATGTCTTGGCCCCAGGTTCCCACCAGCAGGAGTTTGGGAGCCATCCTGCCCTGCTACAGAGGTTTCCTGAAGACGCTAGAGCTGGGGCTGGCTCCTGATCTCACTTGTGCTGCACGTCCAGACTCAGGGTCCCGTGCTCTCAGCCCTGCTTTACACGGGCGTGAAGGAGACCTGGATCTGGCCCAGGCCTCTGGACCTGAGGTGGGGCACTTGGGTTAAAGATAAAGCCGGAGCTGGCGGAGATCTGGGATTCCCCCTGTGCTTTGTTCTCTGCCCCAGCCAGGCTGCCCTGTTTTCAGGCGGAAGTCACAGGCCTCTCGCTTTGGACGGGTCCTTCGCTCTTTACACCCCTGCTGGCCAGAGGGGTTGGCTCCACGGGGCTCCTTGGTCTGCTCCAGGTGGTGGGTGAGAAATAGCCAGCGACCAGCGTTGGGAACTGGCCGGTGGGATGACACTGGCAGCAAGGCACCTGGGTGAGCTGGTCCCTGGACACATGCACCCTCCATTGGCCATTACCCAAGGCATGGGGCAGGTAAAGCCCTTGGGTTGTTTGGCTGAATGTGATGCCCCAGAGCACCTGGAATCACCCCTCCTGGCCTGGCCCGTCTGAACACTGGAGTCCCTAGAGTGGGGCTCTCTGCCCCCCTACGAGCTCTGTATGTTGGCTGCAGCTTCGAGCAGGGCTTAGCTGGGCGAGTCAAACCTGCCGGTAGCTCCTGCTGGACTGGGAGTAGGACCTGGTCACAGGGCCAGAAGGCACCGCTAGGATCATCTGCACAGGCCAGAGACCCGCCCTGACTAATTGGTGACTGAACTAGAGCCGCTTGTACAGAACCCCGACTGGCCCGGATTTAAAAACCGCCAGTGGTAGCACCACGGCCAGTGGCTAACGACCATCATTGCTAAAACCGTGCACCTTGTTCCAGCCTGGACCTGCCTAGCAGGAGCCTCGGGTCTCGCTGTCCGCTTGGGCAGAGCCTGTTCTCCCTGGAGACCCAAGGGAACGCAGAATTGGCCGGGGTGGTGCTGCCCCATCATAAACCTGACCCACCTCCCCCCAGAGACGGCTGCATTTTCTGCAGGGAAACACTTCCTCTGCCGAAGGGCTGGGGAGGAGAGGGACTCGGACCGTGATTAGCTCCGTTTGTGAGTTAGCGAGCCAGGAACAGACCCTAGGATGTCGAAGGCTGAGAGCAGCCATTGAAAAACAGGTGCCCCACCAGAGATGCCCCCCATCCAGGGGGAGGGGCCTTGCCTCCCAGATGTCTGTCGCCTCCCCGTGGCTTTCTCGTCCCCTAGGCATGGGAACACAGCTGTTCCAAGGGCAGCGGCTCATGCCCAGCGGCAGCCTTTAATGAGAATAATGGAGTAGCAGTGGCCTCTCATGACAGCCTGTAATTACCTAACACTGACAGCCCCAACTCTGAGAAGTGCTTGATGTTCCCTGACGCCTGCGCTCTCAAAGGGAACCCGTCCTCTCTGATGTGCTGCGGAGGCCTGGCAGGGCTGTAATTACTGCAGGGCGCGCTCGTGGCTCAGCTCTGCTCTCTCTGACTTGCAGATCTTGGAGTTCTTTAGAAACCATCTATTTTTCATGCCCCCTCGAGTTCCATTGTGTCTCTGTCCACCCATCCCTCTCTCCGGCCACCAGTCAAACTCCTAGGGTGTGTCTAAACTGGCAAGATTTTGCGCAAAAACTTGCCAGCTGTCTACACTGGCCGCTTGAATTTGCGCAAGAACACTGACTTTGTAATGTACAAAATCAGTGCTTCTTGCGCAAATACTTTCACGCTCCTGCTCGGGAAAAAGCCCTCTAGGGCCAGTGTAGACAGGGAAGACCTGTTTTGAGCAAAAAAGCCCCGATGGCTAAAATGGTGATTGGGACTTTCTTGTGCAAAATCGCATCTAGACTGGCCACAGATGCTTTTATGCAAAAGCACTTTTTGCGCAAAAGCATCCGTGCCAATCTAGACACACTTTTGCGGAAATAGTTTTAACGAAAAACTTTTCCATTAAAAGTATTTCTGCAAAATCATGCCAGTCTAGATGCAGCCCTAGAGTTCATTTTATCTCCCAGATCTTTGCAAAAAGTAATAGACTGGGAATTGGTGCGGAAATGCAGCCTCCTCTGGGGTGGAGCACAACAGCTTTATGGCTGTGTATAACAGCATCACACAGCTGTAGGACATGAAGGAGAATCCTGTATCTCCTTACATTTGCAGCTGGAATGTGGGGATAATTGCAACTTGGGCAGGACACTTTTGTGGTTATCAGCCCTCAGGGGATCCGTGAGAGCACCATGTGATGGGAAGGTTCTGTGGTGAATCCCTTACTCCCACTGGGGCTAATCAGCTGGCTAAGCTTATTTATTTTGCCCTCTTTTCCCACCTCCCCTACACTCTGCACACTAGTCCTCCCCCTGCCCTTGCCTGGAGCTATGTCTACACTATGGGGGTTTTCCGGAGGTATCCCGGAAAAGCTCCACGGCATCCAGGGAGCGCATCTGCTCTTTTGCTTTATTATGCAGCAGAACAGACACGCTCTTTCGGAAGCCCGGTCTTCCCCCTCCCACGAGGAAGAAGGGCTCTTCCGAAAGAGGAAGCATTTCCGAAATTTGGCCCGGTGTAGATGGGCCAAATTTCAGAAAAGCCTCTTCTGAAAAAACGATCGGAAAAAGGCACACAACTTGCGGAGCGCAATGTGTGTACCTTTTCCCGATAGATCAGTGTAAGTCTAGACATAGCCTGGAGCTGCTTCTCACATTCCATCCCTGAGCAGCTGCCCACGCACCGTGCAAACAGCCCGCACCCCCAGGTCATGCTGGCTGGCAGCATTCAGCCTTATGCCACGGCGCGGTGACCGTGTGGCCTGAGGGAGGCTGCAGGGCTAGAAACAGCCACTTTGGGGGCTGGAACTCACTGAGTTTCCATGCTGGTTGAGCCCAGCCGAGGTATGTCAGAGCCCAGCACTGGGACAGCAGGTGGCATCAGGTCAGGATTGAGGGAGATGAAAGCCAGAGCTGTCAGCCTCTCCTCGGTGCGGAGTCTGCAGGCTGGGCGAGGAGTCTCTTTTCAGGAACAATTGCAGGTGGTGGTGGCGGCCTGTTTCATGGCAGCCTGCAGTGTAAATGCGATTGCCCCACAAAGGGTCTGTTCCTTTCCTAGAGCCCCCTCAAGCCTCTTGTCTCCGACACCCTGGGGGCTGGCTTGTTCCCTTCCCAGGGCCAGCTCTGTACCAGGCTCCCTCGTTGGGCCTCCCTGGATGGGTATGGCCAGCCATTCCCAGCCACTGTCACCTGTCTCCAGACTGCACCTCCTGGGTGTATTTCCCATAGCCCACCATAGGGATCCTGTGCTCTGAATGCTTAATGGGCATTTGCATGAGTCCGGGAAGTATTTGCATGAATCTTGTTTCCCTCAGCGCCACATCACGTCAGCCTGCCTCTCCCTGGACCCTGGAAGGAAGGGGATTGGCCTCTTCCCCCTGCGCCAGGGTTTGGTGGGGGCCCAGGGTGCAGAGGAGAGCTAGACTGGCTTCTGCAATGGGGGAGGTCTAGTTGGATATTAGGAAAAACTTTCCCTAGGAGGGTGGGGAAGCACTGGGATGGGTTCCCTAGGGAGGGGGTGGAATCTCGACCCCTGGAAGTTTTTAAGTCTTGGCTTGACAAAGCCCTGGCTGGGATGATTGAGTTGGGGTTGGTCCTGCCTTGGACAGGGGGCTGGACTCAATGACTTCTGGGCTGTGTCTAGACTGGCCAGTTTTTCTGGAAAATCAGCTGCTTTTCCAGAAAAACTTGCCAGCTGTCTACACTGGCCGCTTGAATTTCCACAAAAGCACTGACTTCCTACTGTAAGAAATCAGTGCTTCTTGCGGAAATACTATGCTGCTCCTGTTCGGGCAAAAGTCCCTTTTGCGCAAAACTTTTGTGCAAAAGGGCCAGTGTAGACAGCTCAGATTTGTTTTGCGCAAAAAAGCCCCGATCGCGAAAATGGCGATCGGGGCTTTTTTGCGCAAAAGCACGTCTAGATTGGCACGGACGCTTTTCCGCAAAAAGTGCTTTTGCGGAAAAGCGTATGTCCCAATCTAGATGCTCTTTTCCGAAAATGCTTTTAACGGAAAAGTTTTCCGTTAAAAGCATTTCCGGAAAATCATTCCAGTCTAGACGTAGCCCTGAGGTCTCTTCCAGCCCTGGGATTCTAAGTTTCAATTTTGGGATACCGGCAGTATCCCAAAATTGCAATTCAGTGTCTTTACATGCGCCCATTATTTCGAAATAACGGGCGTGCTAGTCAGGTATCCCTGTAGCCCGTTCCACGCGGGCTATGGGATATGTCGAAATAGCGCTTTACTTTGAAATTTGGCGCGGTGTACGCAGTGCCAAATTCTGAAATAAGCTATTTCGAAAGAACCTTGAACTAAGCTACATGTTTTGCGCAGCACAAGCTTGTTCGAGGTCTGGGGTCCGGGCGCTGTGTAGATGCACCCTTAGAGAGACTGGAAAAGTCCATGCAGGGCTCCATGCTCCCTCCACTCCCCACACAGCCCTGACCAGGCCATTCCTTCAGTGACTGGCAGGGGAACCCAGACCAGCCCCCCTCGCCACAGTGGCTGCTCGCTCCCAGCATATTGTGCCTCCCCAGACCCCTGCCTCGTGCGCAGCCCAGTCTCCTGCCCTGGGTTTGCCCCTGCAGGCATGGCTGCCTGCTGCCCCCCATCTGAGGCCGGCTTCCTGCCTTTAAAGCCACTTCCTGCTTTTCATCAGTCCCTGCCTCGGGCAGCATGTGGATTTACCAGCCCCTGCTCACCCCTGCCACCACTCCACTCCCAGGTGCATTCAGCATCCAGGCTGCTCTGGTGCAGAGTGCTGGAGACCTGGGGCCCTGCATGGCAATACAAGGCCGCCCAGCCTGCCTGAACTGGCAAGCCAGAGGATACCACAGTGTCTGGCTGTGTCCAGCAGTCCCAAAGAAATCCCCTTGGTCGTCATTCTGAGACACATCCTGTGGGGTCAACACCACAGGGGCCCTGCACCAGCTGGCAGAGGTCACAGCATCTCAGCCATCTGCCCCACACCATGACCACTATGTGTTCAGCAGGGGCCTGCATCTGCCCCGTTGCCCCCCATGTAATTTATCCCACACCACATATCTGCCCCGTGGGTCTGGGGTCAGCACTTCACCCTCCATGGGCAGGCAAGTGATGTGCCTGTCTGGTCACTCCTAGGGCAGTACTAGAGTTGCCAAGGGGGACTGGGATCTGGCCCACTGCTCCCCAAATGAATGCCCTATCCACAAGGCAGCCCTACCTACCTCCCGGGCATCCCTTATCCTGCCTTCCTAATGCAGGAGCCAGCACCACCCCTGGGTTGATTGGCCTGCTGCTGCCTGTGGAGGGGCTGGAGCTAAACGCACCACTTGGTGCTCCCTGGGGGAAATGCCCTACCCACTAGGCCACTCCACCTCCTGAGGTTTCCTTATGCTCCCTTCCTAAGGCTGGAGCCAGCTCCATCCCTGGGGAGGCTGACATTGGCTGTCTGGCTGCTCCAAGGGTGGGTGGGACTCAAACCCATCACCCTGTGCTCCCCTGGCCAATGCCCTATCCCCTAGGCCACCCCTCCCCTCTTCAGGGCATCCTGTATCCTGCCTTCCTAATGCCAGAGCCTCCTCCATCCCTGTGGCAACTGGTGTTGTCCCCCCCAGCCGCTGCCTGGGTGGGATCGAGCCTCCAGGTCTATCCGTCCCCGCCGTGTCGGGGGGCTCGGCCCTGGGGCAGCGCGGGGTCAGAGTTCAGGGGGGCTGGGGCTCTGGTGGCACCGGGCCCCCAGCCACAAGCAGCCAGGGGACATGGCCACTCCATGGGAAGGACTCAGGAGCTCAGCTCTTCCCCACACCGCCCCCCTTCCTCCTGCCCCTGTTGCCATGGAGAGCGGCTGAGGCCTGCAGCTCCTGACCTGCCAAGGCTGTTTCCCAGGAGCGGGAGGAGGCAGGGCCAGGCCAGCCCGGCTGGAGCTGCCATTGGCGGGGCCCCGCACGTGAGCCGCGCTGGAATGCTAATGAATTATGGCATTTTCCTCCCTCCTCGGCTGGCTGACGGGAGAGGCAGCAGGAGAGCAGGGCACCGCCAGGCGCCGGGCAAGGTGGGCGAGGCGCTGGAGCCCGGGCGCGCTGGCTCAATCTGAGCTCAGCTGGCTGCAGGTCCCTTGCCTGGGGGAGCCTGGCCGGAGCCCACGGCACCCACAAGCACCTCCAGCGTAACCCCGTCATGGCCGGGGGGAGCCGCACGCCAAGCTGGCTGGCGCATGCCCTGCACCCGCGCAGGCGGCAGGTACGTACCGCCAGGCCTCGGCTGGGCCGCGGGGTTCGCACCCCCCTGCAGCCTTCCGGCGCCTGCAGGCTGGGTGCCGGGCGCCAGAGCGCGAGCCGGAGTTGGCTGGGCCCAGGGTGCGGACGGGAGCCATGTCCGTCGGCTAGACGAGGCAGCTGGGAGACCAGACGCGAGGTTCTTGCCCGAGCTCTGCCCCCGAGTCGCTGCCCCGCTCTGTGCCTCAGTTTCTCCGCTCGTTAAATGGGGGTGACCATTCTGGCCCAGCTTTGCCAGGCACCTGGAAAGGCTGAAATGAAATGCAGCGGCTGGCGCAAAGGAGGGTTCTTACTAGCTACCGTAAGCAGCCACCACAGGTACGGGTGAGGTGTCAGCTACTAAAGACAGGCCTGTAATTAAAGGCTGAACATGAGTCTAGCGGGAATGACAGTGTCACTTGAAAGCAGCGAGCTAGGACGGGGCATGCCTCCTGGAGGGACGTTCACTCGCACTCATTCCTCTGGACGCGTGCGCTGGCTGAGGGCTGCAAAGGGTTAATGTTTAATCCTGTCTGCTTGATGCCCTTTCTCTGCTGCCCTCCCTTCCCCCTATGGCAGCTGATTAGCTCCTGTCTGCAAGGACCCTGCCGTGGGGACAACTCCGACTCGATGGGGGAAAGGGAGCCAGCCCGGCCGGCTGTGGTTCTGACAGCTCCGGGGAGCATTTTGCTTTGGTCCCCAGCATGGCTGGGAGCCAGTCGGAGCCAGTGGGCGAAGGGAGCTTTGTGGCTCCAGGGTTGATGGTGGTTCGTTGTGTCTCCACGTGCTCCTGATGGAGATAAGCCAACCCTGGCTCCTTCCCTGCACTCGCCTTCGCCCAGCCGCAGCCCCGGGCACGCAGTGGATGAAACCCTGGGGTGGATCCTGCCTTGTAGCCGCAGTGCCCCTTGTGTGCTAAGGCATTTGTGGTTCTTGGGCATTCCCAGCAAAGTGCTGGTAGATTAAACCCTTCACCACATGGCTCTTGGCTCCCTGTCTAACCATCACCAGGCGGATTTGAGCCTGGGACCTCTGGAGCTTAGTATAGGAGCCCCTACCCTCGGAGCTAAAAGCCAGCTGGCTCCCAGCCTGTGCTGTAGAGGTCTCTTGGTCTTATCCGTTCCTGTGCATGGGACAGTGACCCACACTGGGTGTGTGGGTTACACCTGCCCTAGCCCACCTGGTTTGCTTTATGGCAACCTGTCCCAGCTGCAATGTTTGAGCCATGGCACGGCACAGATCCGGGCAATCAACGTGTGTGTTCATAGCTGACCTTTAAGGTATCTCAAGGGTCTCCTCCCTGCCCCGAGTTAGGACCCTGAGGCTTTGTGAGAGCTGTTTGCTGGATGAGCAGGTGATGGGTTTCACGCTTGGCCTGGAGCATTCTCCACTAGACTTACGGGACGATTAGATCAGCAGGATGCTCCAGGACATCTCTAGGGCATGGCCAAGGTGAGGGCCCTTCCTTCTGGTAGTGGATCTGCTTAGAGTAACCCCCCTTCCGGAGGGAAGAGACAAGCAAGTGGCTGGTTTCCCTACAACGCCCATTCTCTGTCGCTCCTCGCTCTGGGGATCTCCGGTGACACTCTCAGAACTTGGGCTAGGAAGGTCTCTCCTGGGCGCAGGCCTGGGCCTCTGGCAGGCCAGAATCTGGCCCCAGCCCTGGGATCTCCTCACCCTGCTGGGCCTCAACTTTGGCATCCACGCAATGAAGTGAGTGACACTTCCCCACTGGGCTGCAAGGCCGCTGTGCCCACAGAACACAGACGGGGCATTTGCTGTTTCATCCTATATTGGGCCCTCGCGGGTGCAGGCCCTGCCAAAGCCAGCACGTGACTAAGGCGTGAGGCTGAGCAGTGACAGAGCGGGCTGGGATGTGCCTGCGTCTTGCTGGACACGTTTTCTACCACGTTTGGCTTTATTTCCACTCGAGAGAATCGATCCTGGGGGCTCTCGTCATGGCCGCTTGCTTCTTCACAGCGTGGACACCCCAAGCCCAGCTCTCCTGCCCTGTGCCTCCCTGACGCCCCCGGAGACTTGCCCAGGAAAGGGCTGAAGGGTTCATTGTGCACTCACTGGGCTTGGTGGCAAAGCACCCAAGGGCTTCGCTAGCTGCAGAATCTCTTCAGGAGCACAGGCCAGCCAGTCAAGCCCTGGGGTGAGAGGAGGCATACGTGGGTCACCTTGGAGCCTGAGACAGAGGTCCCAAGATGTGGCTTCGATAAGCAAGCTCTTTGGGCCCAGTTTGGGCTGAGGCTCTGGCCTTGGCCTCCATTTTCTCCTGCTTTTCCCACTGAGACCCAAAAGCTGGTTCCAAGAAGCAAAATCCATTCTGCTGGAAGCCCCGGGCCCTGACAGATTGTCTCCCCCCCTGGCCTCCCAGACGGCGAGATCGCCTGGGATGTGATCGGAGGTCTGTGAGCCCGGGCCGGGTGTTCCCTGTGGAGCTCTGCCTCTGGAATTCATGTCCTTGCTGGCTGGGCTGTGCCCGGGTTGGTTGGCCTTCGGGCGTGTGTGGGGCATGTCCACTCCAGAGCCTCCCCAGCCCGGCTGATAGATGAGGAAGCTGGACTGCGCGTGTCAGCTTATTGCAAGAGAGCAGCATGGTGAGAGGAGCTGGCTGGGGCTGAGAGTGAGTGGGAAGGCATTTGCCCATGGTCGTGGATGGGATTAGATCTGGTCCCACAGCTAATGCCCTAGCTTTAGACCACTCTGCAGGGAGAATGTTCCGCAGCTAACAACAATCCAGGAAGGGTTTCATTAGCTAAATGCTAATGAAAATCTTTGGTTCTAGTGTAAAAATACAGAGCAGGAAAAGACCCAGAGGAGCGGAGGAAGGGACTGCTGGGTCTAGTTCGGGGGGGGGGGGAGCTGGCAAAGGAAGGAAGCAACACCAAAAGGGTGGCTATGTCTAGACTATGGGGATTTTCCAGGATACAGGAGGTATCCTGGAAAAACTCTGCTGTCTAGGGAATTTGTTCTTCCGCTTTTTTTGTGGAAGAGCTGACGTGCTCTTTCGGAAGCCCTGTCTTCCTCCTCCCACGAGGAAGAAGGGCTCTTCCAAAAGAGGGTTTTTTCTCCAAAAAAAATTTGGTCCAATGTAGACAGGCCAAATTTCAGAAAAGCTTCTTCTGAAAAAAACTATCAGAAAAAGGTACACAAATTGTGGAGCGCAATGTGCGTTCCTTTTTCCGATCAAGCCCCATAGTGTAGACGTAGCCAGTGACACAATTTTTTCCCTCATGGTATGTTTGAGTAGCATTCAAAAGGCAGACGGGCCCGAGCCTGCGAGGAACTCTGTACCCTCTGCTCCTATTGACTTGGGAGATGAAAGGACATTCGGCACGGTGCCCATGCAGCAAATACTGGAACGGGCCATGTGTGGCTGATCGTACTATCCGGCTTTTTTTAGATCCCAGAGTGTGCGTTCGTGTCCTGGAATTCCGCAGTCAGGGTGTACCTGGAAAGACCGAGATTTTGCTGTCTCTGTGTCTGATCTTTGCCATTGTTCCTTTAAGGCCTCAACATTTTCTGAAGCTCTAATGAGGTTTTACCATGATCTGAGTCTTTTTCTGTTGCTTCTAAAGTATCTTCTCTGAGAGGCAACAATGAAAGGGAGAGAACTTTGTTGAGACGGCTTTGATAAAACCCAAGAGCAAAATTCAATAGCTAAGGCTTGGAAAGCTGGCCTTTGTGCCTGCTGATGAATACAACCTGTAGCACTCAAGCCGTGATAATACAAAGCTCTTATCTAGCACTTTTCAGCCCCAGAGCGTAAAGCACCTTAAGAGCAGGTCAGCATCATTATAGATGGGTAAACTGAGGCACAGAACAGCAACGTGACTGACCCAAGATCATCCAGTGGGACAGTGGCAGAGCCAGGCATAGAAGGCAGGCCTCCTGAATCCTCATCCAGGGCCCGCTGGTTTCCCCTGAGTCCCTAGTGTGGAAATTGGGAACCTCTCGTCTTCCAGAAACAAGGTGCTGCAGCTCAGAAGAAAAAACCTTGGCTGGTTCAAGGGACTGAAAGTCACATGGAAAAGTTCTGTAGCACATTTACAGCAATAGGTCTGTAGAAGTCTAATACAAGTGATAGAAATTGTTCTAGGAGGCCTACACAATTTGATAGACTATGAGATTCTGCCTAAAGCCATTCAATAGAATTCTAGAGCTGGGACTGAATTCTCTAGCATGGGCCAAAAAACCAAAGTGATACAAAAAGGGGTTATTGTCAATTAAACATCTGTGGGCCAGATCAGCTGAGATCCGCTTTTTCAATCATTTCATTGTGCCATGCTAGAAAATTCTATCCCTGCTCTAGGATTTTAAGCCATCATACAGAATTCTATAGACCAGATGCATTACCTAGCTCTATAGATGCTCTGTCAGGAATGCAGTGACTCTGTGTAGTTAACTAGTAAATCAGAGGGGTTGTCGATTCACCTCTAAATTACCTGGAGCCTGGATAAAAATAGAAAAGCGTAAAATAAAATAACAAGCTGTCCTGTGGCTACTTATAGACCAGAGGTGGAGAGCCAGAGGCCAAATGCAGTCCCAGCTTGCTTGGATCCGGCCCCCAGGGTCGCCTCCCCGCCTCCCCCAGCATTGGGGAGCCTGTGCTCATGCTACTTCCCCCCCCCCTGCCCAGCTGATTTTTCTTTGGGTTAGCTGCCCCTGACCCAAAAAAGGTTTCCCACCCTTGTTCTAGACGGTGCATCTTCACTGCACCCATAGCTCAAAATAAGCTGTGCAATTTGATCTACGCAAATTGCATAGCTTATTTCGAGTCCATTTCAAAACAGCTTATTTCGTAATTTGGTGCTGTCTACACCGCGTCAAATATAGAAATAATAAGCAATTTGGGAATGTCCCTTACTCCTTGTGGGACGTTGGAATAGCGAGCCTGTTATATTTCGAAATAATGGGCTTGCTGTTAAGACACGGGATAGCTATTTTGGGATACCTGAGGTATCCCGAAATAGCGCCGCAGTGTAGACATAGCCTAACAGATTTATTTGGGAATAAGGCTTTGTGGGTAATAACCATCTCGTCAGATGCATGAAGTAGGTTTTACCCACAAAAGCTGATGCCCAGTTAAATATGTTAAAAGGTATGTCTACACTAGCTTGTTAGTTTGAGCTAGGTAGGCAAATGAGGGCAACCGGAGTTGCAAATGAAGCCTGGGATTTAACTATCCCGGGCTTCATTTGCATGTTCCCGGGCGCTGCCATTTTTAAATCCCCCTTAGTCCAAACTCCGTGCTCACAGCTACAAGCGGCACGAAGTAGGTAGTTCGAATTAAAGATCCTAATTTGAACTACTGTTTCTCCTTGTGGAATGAGTAACAATAGTTCGAATAAGGATCTTGAATTCGAACTAACTATTCCGTGCTGTGTGTAGGGAGTGCGGACTAAGGGGGATTTAAAAATGGTGGCGCCCGGGAACATGCAAATGAAGCCCGGGATATTTAAATCCCAGGCTTCATTTGCAACTCCGGTTGCCCTCATTTGCCTACCTAGCTCGAACTAACGAGCTAGTGTAGACATACCCAAAGTCTCTAAAGTGCCACAGGACTCCTTGATACAGCCTAAAAGAGCTACCCCTCTGAAACTAAAATAGAATAGTCCACCCAGTTCCTAGAAGGCTTGGATCACTTCTTTTACCTGCATGGACTCAACCAGCCACTCAAGGGAGACTAGGCAGCTCTGGTAATTAGCCCCTCGCATACCATCCCTTACAGAGCTAAGCCCGGATTGCAGTGACTGGTTCTGGAAACAACCAGTACAAGGCTGGAGACCAGCATTCCTGGCGATGGAATTGCCTTTGCTGTGGAAAGTGCAGTGCTCTTCTGTGCCCGGGAGGTGCGATGTTGCTGGGCCTCCTGCACCAGGCAGTGCCAGGCCTTGTCGGACTCTCTACAGCACCCTGAATGTTGTAGGGGCTGTGGAAGGATTTGATGCTGTGTCCGAATTGCCCCATGGGCTACTGAGGCTGGTATAAAATCGTAGCCTGCCCATTTGTGTCTTTGCACGGACCTCGTGTTACCTTGCACAGGTGCATTCTCCTCTGAGTTCTGCCTGGATCCACTGTTGTTCTTCACTTCCTGTGCCCAGCTAGGGTGCTGTTTGCCACCTGGCACTTCCCACCTCAGCAGTGGCTGCTCTTCCCCAGCGAGGGTACGTCCTGGCCAGGGTCTCCACTGCCCATAGGCCCGTGCAAGTGGGCTGGAAGCTCTGGAGGACCAGAGCGGCAGATTGTGCACTGGGGTAAATGACTTGCCCAGATTCAGACTCACGGGGTATCACATGCTCTGGGACCCTTTGGGGTGGAAGATGCCGTAGAAATGTCAGCTCTTGTGACCAGTTATTCCACAATTCTGAGGCCAGAGGGAAGCGCTGTGCTCATCTGCTCTCACCTCCTGATAACCGAGGCTAGGGAGCTTCCTCACAGTAATCCCTGGAGCAGAGCTTTGAGAAGAGCATCCCACCCCGGTTACACCGTGCCAGCGATGGAGAATCCAGCTTGACCCTGGCCAGTTGTTCCAGTGGTTAGTTACCCTCGCTGTCAGAAATGCACCTTATTGCCAGGCTGAATTAGGGCTGTGAAAGTGTAACCGTGCGCATGGTTAACGTGCGCGATTACACACGGCCCCTCCCCCACGTTGCTGCCTCTGATATCGAGGCAGCAGTGCAAGGGGCGGGACCCAGGAGCTGTCCCCCCCCCCCCCCCCATAACCATGTAACTGCTGGACTTTGCAGGAGCTACACGATGACGCGTTTTAACATCCCTACTCTGAATGAGTTGAGCCCCTGGCTAGAAGTTGAAGCTCCTTTTAGAGCTGCCTCTGCCAGATGGAAGAGCCCGTTACCAAATCTCCCTTCCCTGGGTGGATCCTTGAAGGCTGAGATCAACTCACCCCCTCACCTCCCCGTAGCTCAGTGAAACCCATGGAGCCAGCGGTGCTGTCAGCCCTTGGAGACAACATCAGCTCTTTGTCCTGCCAGCCTGAACTTGGGGGCTTGAGAGATGACCAGGTGGCATCAGGGCCAGGATGGGGCTTTCCTGCTGGATCCAGCAACAAGATGGAGGCCTGTTCCCCAGAGTCAGACTCTGCTCCCCTTGAGCTGGGACAGCTGATGGCTCCACATGGGCTACAGCCCAACTAGGGGTGTTAAATATCGGTTCATTGAATAGTCGAGTAACCAGTTCTTATTGGTTAGTCGACTAGTCTATAGTCCCGTGGGCAGGGGCGGCAACCGCTGTATCTGAGGCAACAGCGCAGGGTGGCAGGCGGGAGCTGGTCCATGAGAGGATCCGGTTTAAAAACCAGCTCCCCTTGTGGACCAGCTGCCTGTCACCCAGTGCTGCTGCCTCTGATAAGGAGGCAGCAATGTGGGCTGGCAGCAGCTCCTGTCTAAGGTGGGTCTGAGCGCCTGGACCCAGCATGAGCCAGAACTGAGCCGGGCTGCCTGCCTGGTTGGCTCCTAATACACTTTAAATGCAGAGCCGCAGCAGGAGTAGGCTCTGGACCCGGTGTAAGCCAGAACCGAGCCGGGCTGCTGGCCAGCCTGCTACAAAATTTACCAGCAAGGGTGGGGGAGGGCGGAATGCGGATAGGTTAATGCTCTAGACTATCAGCTTTTGCTAATCGGTTAATCGACTACACCGGTACGTCCCTAAGCCAAACCCCAGGGCGTGTAGAATGCAGCTGCCCATCCCAGTCATGCCCAGGCAGGACCCCAGTGCACTGTGACCTGTATCGGCTGCCTGTGCTCTCTGCAGTCTGAGCTGGAGAGGGCCTGGTGCCCCACTGCTATTTTGTAAGCATGAGTGGGTTCCCTGGGGACAGGGGAGGGGGCTGTGGGCACAGCACCCCCTGCACAAGAGCCTCTTCCTCGCAACCCTGGATGCCAACCGGCTGGAATCGTTGCTGCAGGACTTCTCGTTCCCCGCCGAGAAGCGGGCAGGCTGCGTGGGTGGCAGGGCAGCCTGTTCTGGCACAGCTAGTTGGCGAGGTTTGCTGTAGGGCTGGGGCTGACGCTGGGTGGGTCTCTGCAGCTGAGCACGGCTGGGAAAGGGCCTGGAGCTGACGTAGCCCTGAGAGCTGCGGGGCAGGGCCCTTTTTCAGCAAATCCAAAGGCTGGAGGGAGGCTGGCCCAGTGGGCGGCACATTCACCTGAGCTGCTAGGAAGAGGTGAGCTCTGCCCCAGGTTCCCTGTGTGCCCTTGAGGGATTCATTGCAGCTCTGTGCCTCAGTTTCCCACCTGCGCAGTGGGGCTGATAGGCCTAGTTCACCAGGGTATTGGAGGATAAATGCATTACAGATTGTGAAGTGCTCCAACATGGCAGTGATGGTGGCCACGGGAGTACCTGACAGAGGGGAAATGAAGAATTTCAGCCCTGCTCCTGAGAGCTCTCAGTACCTGCTCAGGAGGGCCAGGTCCCTGCGCTAGGTGTCTGCCTGTCACCAAACCGCATGTGAACTGGGCCAGGACACCGGGCGTTGCGAAGGGAGTCTGCAGAGAGGCGTCACTGGAACGAGCCGGGCAGAAGCATGTCTGTTTGCTTGACTGCCAGCCGCCTGTGCTGAGGGAGGGGAGCTTTGTAGTAGGGACTTCCTTTCTGCGTGAGGAGAGCAGGGTGACTGTCTCTGAGGAGAAGCGAATGTGTGCAAGGTCCCTGCACAGCGGGGAGTCGCTAATCCATACAGTCAGTGCCTGCTTCTTCCTTGGTGTGGCTAGGGCTAGGACCCCAAAGCCCATCCATCTTTTCCTGCCGGCCTCCCTTTGCCCCTAAAACAGACCCCCCCGGGGAACTGCCACCACCTGACTCCCCTTGGGAAATGGGAAAACATAAACTACCCCTCTAGGAAACTCACCCCCTTTGCCAAAACCAGCCCCTCCCGCATCTGCTAGCTGCTTACTGCTCCCCCTCATGAGCAGGGCCTATTGGAAAAGAACGGAAAGAGAGGGAGTGCCCAGCGCACAGCCTGTGGTGCCAGGCAAGCCTGCTCCGCTCGCCCTGGTGCCAGGTCCCACGAAGGCCTCTCCTGGGCTCTCTGTGGCATGGGGCTGGCTAGCCCGGCTCCTGGGCGCTGTCCATGGTACACTGGTGTGGTCAGAGGTGCCCTGCAGTGCTGTCCGTGGTACATGGACACAGGCTGCGCCAAGGGCCCTAGTCACATGTCAGGCCGTGACTCCTGGCTGTGACATGCAGCCCTCCCCATGGCCCTGCCTGTGGCACATCGATCCAGCCCACAGTGCTCTTCGTGGCACAGTGTCCTGGCACGGGGTGCCCTGATGCTCTGCATGGGGTGCTGTCAGTGCCTACACACAAGCCACAAGGCTTTTGGTGGGATATAAATTAACCACGTGGGGATGCCATGGTGAGATGTAGGCCGTGGTGTGTAGCCACATGCTGTTCTTCAACTGTCGGTGCAGCCCACGGAGGGGGTCTCCCACGGCTAGATACAGGCCACGATGTGTAGCCACCCGGTGTTCTCTAGGAGTGTCAGTGCAACCCACGGGGGTCTCCCACAGCGAGATACAGGCCACAGTGGATAGCCATATGATGTTCTCCAGGTGCGTTGGTGCAGTCCATGGGGGTCTCCCACAGCGAGATACAGGCCACAGTGGGTGGCCATACTGTGTTCTCCAGGTGCGTTGGTGCAGCCCACGGGGGTCTCCCACAGCGAGATACAGGCCACAGTGGGTGGCCATACGGTGTTCTCCAGGCGTGTTGGTGCAGCCCACGGGGGTCTCGCACAGTGAGATTCAGGGCGTGGTGGGTGGCCATACTGTGTTCTCCAGGTGCGTTGGTGCAGCCCCCGGGGGTCTCCCACAGCGAGATTCAGGGCATGGTGGGTGGCCATACTGTGTTCTCCAGGTGCGTTGGTGCAGCCCACAGGGGTCTCCCACAGTGAGATACAGGGCGTGGTGCACTCAGAAGCATGTAAATGCTCCCGATGGTACACAACTGCAGTGCTGATCTCTCCTGAGCTCTCTGGCCTCACCTGCCATCTCTTCTGGAAATAAGGGGCTCTCAGTGTTCCCATTGGCAGGCACCTGGGGGCTGTTTGCTGTTCCTCCATTCAGGGTCTGATGGGGAGAATGGCGGCAGAGGTGCAGCCGGGTTGCTGCCAGGATATGAGAGAAACCAGAGGGAGGAGGTTCTATCTTTTATTGGAGCCGTGTCTCTTGGTGGCCACAGAGAGCTCTGCTCCGTGGGTGGGACTGTCCGTGGCTTCCAGGCTGAAATTCTTAGCAGCCCAGAATGTGCGTCTCTAAGCAGAACAGGCCCAGTGTCCATGTGCAGAGTCGTCAGGAGCGTGCGATCTGGCGCGGCCCCGCCTGGGTCTGCTGAGGCGGCTGGTCGCAGTGATGGTGCTGGGAACGGGAGCACAGAAATCTGCTTAATGTGGGAAGGGGACGATCAGGGCTTTGCACAAGTGACACGGTTCCCAGGGCTGCTCTGCCCTTTGACCCCTCTCGGTGGGAGCACCACCCGGGCCAATGTGGCTGAGATTTCCCTGTGGTAGGTACCGACCCTTTCCTCTGTCTGGGTGAATGGATCCGCCTCGCTTCCCCCGTGGTGCCAGCCCTGCAAGCCGGAACTTGGGGTGGGGAGCCTCAGCCCGGGGGCCAGCTGCAGCCCCCAGCTTGCCTTGACCCGGCCCCCCAAGGCTCAAGCATTGGGGAGCCCACTCTGGCACTCCAGCCATTCCTCCCCCTGCATCTCACTTGTGTGCGGCCCCTGACTGATTTTTCTGGGGGTCAGTGGCCCCCAACCCCAAAGAGGTCCCCCTCCCGCCGTAACAGGAAAGGTCTCTCACCTCCAGGCCAGGATGGGTAGGAAGCTGCAGGATTCGATTTTTCCCTTTGCCCCTCGTACCCTGGGCCTTCGATCCCCAAAGGTACCGAAACACCTGAGTCTCACTGACATCGGTGGGAGTTTGGTGCCCAAATATCTTTGGGGATCTGGGCCCTGCTGCAGTGAACAGGCCAAGGCCTGCGCCGGAGGTAAGGGCTGGGCCTAGCTCCCGCTCACTGACGTGGCTGCACTTTGGCGTAACCGCCATGCTGGCATCAGCCTGGTGCACAGGGGCACTGAGGCAGGCTGCAGAGGGGGCTGTTTGCCCAGCACTGCTGTTCCCATTCGAGGGGGGCGGCGAGGGCCATATGTCCGATGGGCAGGTCCCTAAGCTCTGCGCAGCCTGGGAACCGGCCCAGCAGCCCTCGGGGGGACCAGGGACTGCAATGCTGCACCGCACGCAGGCCCTGTGGCAATGGCAGGCAGGGCGCGAGGGCAGCAGCAGGTTGGAATGGCCCAGGGCATCGGGCTGGCATCCTGGCTCTTGCAAGCCCTGCCCAGGAATCTTTGCCATCCCCGTGTGTGTATTGAATACTCTGCTGTCGCACACCTGCCCCTGCTCTCCCGTCCACGGGGCAGCCCAAGCACCTTGCATGTGATGCTGCCTCCTGTAGGAGTCAACGCTCCTGCCATCCGCTTCACGTCTGCAGCTCCTGTGCCCGACTCCCCTCCAGCTGCCCTGGCCCCGCAGCGCCAGCCCCGTGGCCCCCAGGGGACATGTTCTACGCCAGCAGCCCCGTGGCCTCTGGGGGGCGTGTTCCACGCCATCCGCCCCAGCAGCCCTGGCCCTGGAACTCCAGCCCTGTGGCTCCCGGGGGGCATGTTCCACGCCATCCGCCCCAGCAGCCCTGGCCCTGGAACTCCAGCCCCGTGGTCCCCGGGGGGCATGTTCCACGCCATCCGCCCTAGCAGCCCTGGCCTTGGAACTCCAGCCCCGTGGCCCCCGGGGGGCATGTTCCACGCCATCCGCCCTAGCAGCCCTGGCCCTGGAACTCCAGCCCCGTGGCCCCCGGGGGGCATGTTCCACGCCATCTGCCCTAGCAGCCCTGGCCCTGGAACTCCTGCCCCGTGGCCCCCGGGGGGCATGTTCCACGCCATCCGCCCTAGCAGCCCTGGCCCTGGAACTCCTGCCCCGTGGCCCCCGGGGGGCATGTTCCACGCCATCCGCCCTAGCAGCCCTGGCCCTGGAACTCCTGCCCCGTGGCCCCCGGGAGGCATGTTCCACGCCATCTGCCTCAAGTCAGGAGAAGTGAGTGTTAGTGGGCCTGGTGCAAGTGGGCTGGCAGGTTGATGGCAGGGAGGGCTCCTGGTAACAGGACTCCCCCCGTCTCCGCAGCACGCAGGAGGCAGCTCTGCCCCCCAGAAGAGAAGTGGGGTGTCTCAGGGCACCCCAGCAACCAGTGACAGATATAGACCCTGACTCAGTCCACGGCTCTAACCACTAGGCCACGTTGTCACCTTTCATAATTCAAGGTCTCGTTAGCGTGAGGGGGATGGATTTGGCCATGCTGGTATTGGCTTCCCAGCCCAACAGCCCCCCTGCAGTGAAGCCCCTTGGCGAGGCCTCAGGCCTGCTGCCTGCCTTGTGGCTCCAAGCGGGGCCTGTTCCCAGCAGCAGGACAGCGCCACTGGCCCCGCCCTGCCTCAGCCTGGCGGCACCAGCTGCCATTCTGGCTGGTTTGCTGTTAATCAGCCTGCGGCGCCGTGACAAGCCTTCCCTCCCCTCCCCCTCCCCGGGAGACGCCCCCTCCCCCCACATGGGAGGAAACATCAGCTGGTTTAATCTGCTATTAGGCCCCCATTTGCACAGCACTGGCTCCCCAAGGCTTAATCTGCCCTGCTCCCTGCAGGGCCCTAGGGCAGCTCAGGCAGCGCAGGAGGGAGGATTCGCTGACATTCCCGCATGTGTCTCACTTTCCCCTCCCTCGGAGCCGCTGGCTGAGCCTCCGCACACCCGGCCTGAGTCCTGGCCCAGCCCTGGCTCTTTAACCTCCCTCTCCCCCCGCCAGCCTGCTCTCGTTCCACACCTGACACCCGGCGTCATGGCAGTGCCCGCTCCAGGAGGGAGCCATGCACCAGGCTGGGCCCAGCTCGGCTTGGCCAGGTGCCCGGCGTCATGGCAGTGCCTGCTCCAGGAGGGAGCCATGCACCAGGCTGGGCCCAGCTCGGCTCAGCCAGGTGCCCGGCGTCATGGCAATGCCCGCTCCAGGAGGGAGCCATGCACCAGGCTGGGCCCAGCTCGGCTCAGCCGGGTGCCCGGCGTCATGGCAGTGCCCGCTCCGGGAGGGAGCCATGCACCAGGCTGGGACTGGCTCGGCTCGGCCGGGTGCCCGGCGTCATGGCAGTGCCCGCTCCGGGAGGGAGCCATGCACCAGGCTGGACCTGGCTCGGCTTGGCTGGGTGCCCGGCGTCATGGCAGTGCCCGCTCCGGGAGGGAGCCATGCACCAGGCTGGGCCTGGCTCGGCTTGGCCGGGTGCCCGGCGTCATGGCAGTGCCCGCTCTGGGAGGGAGCCATGCACCAGGCTGGACCTGGCTCGGGTTGGCCGGGTGCCCGGCGTCATGGCAGTGCCCGCTCCGGGAGGGAGCCATGCACCAGGCTGGGACTGGCTCGGCTCGGCCGGGTGCCCGGCGTCATGGCAGTGCCCGCTCCGGGAGGGAGCCATGCACCAGGCTGGGACTGGCTCGGCTCGGCCGGGTGCCCGGCATCATGGCAGTGCCCGCTCCGGGAGGGAGCCATGCACCAGGCTGGACCTGGCTCGGCTTGGCTGGGTGCCCGGCGTCATGGCAGTGCCCGCTCCGGGAGGGAGCCATGCACCAGGCTGGGCCTGGCTCGGCTTGGCCGGGTGCCCGGCGTCATGGCAGTGCCCGCTCTGGGAGGGAGCCATGCACCAGGCTGGACCTGGCTCGGGTTGGCCGGGTGCCCGGCGTCATGGCAGTGCCCGCTCCGGGAGGGAGCCATGCACCAGGCTGGGCCCAGCTCTCAGCTCGGCCAGGCCAGGGTGATTGCGCTGGCAGAGAGGAATTGCACCTGCTGCACTCAGGGCTTGTCCAAGGAAGGGCCCGATACTCAGCTCTCTAGAGCCCTTCTGTGCCGCGCTGCCAGGGCACTGGGCGTGCTTGTGCTGGCAGTGACGCCCCTTGGCCTGCTTGCTCTGGAGTGCCCAGCGGTTGGGAGAAGAGGAGGAAGCAGTGAGAGCCCCTGCAACGCTGCTGGGGTGTCGTGAAAATGGGTTATAATTACAAGTTGGCATGTGAAGTCTTGCAGGGTTGCCTGGTCCTGCTGGTGTAACCACCACTGGATGGAGCTGAACCTAGGACCTCAGCGCATGAGCTGCTACAGTTTGAGCTGTAAAGCCAGCGGGCACTTAGCTGAGGCTGTAGAGCTCCCTTGCTCTTAGCTCTGGCTGTAAGTGATCTCAGTGCCACTCCATGGGACAGCGACCGGCACTAGGTGTGTGGGTTACATTTGCAGGCTAGGGGGTTGCGCAGGGAAGCATGGCATCTGGGATTTTCAGTAGTCTGCAGAGCGCCAGTGGGGTGAGTGGCGTCTCTCCGCCTGAGGCCATGTCTACACTGCTTCCTTCCTGTGCAAAAGCCTATGCAAATGAAGCGCAGATTAGCATATTGCCATGCTTCATTTGCATAATTAATTAGGAGACATTTTTGCGCAAAACATGAAAAAATGAGGAAGAACAGCTCTTGCGCAAGAGGGCTTTTTTGCCCCAAAAGGTGCTGTGTAGATGGCTCCTTTTTGCGCAAAAACCTCTTGCACAAAACCAGCTCCTAATTAATGCTGAAAATGAAGCGTGTCGATATGCTAATCCGCACTTCGTTTGCATAAGCTTTTGCACAAGAAGGAAGCAGTGTAGACGTAGCCTGAGGGAGCAGCTGGCTTTATCTGTCTCTGGCTTAGAGCCGTGTGCGTTAGGGTTCTGGATGGTAAGACAAGTCCTGGTGCCTTGCTACCTTCCTGCCAGAGTATGTCCTGTTTGAATGTAGAATCTCCCGGTGCCATGGACACTGGTGGTGAAACACGAGGAGCCTGGTGCCACGGAGGCCCTGTTCTGATGCACAAGGCATGCTCTGGATGACACCAGCCAGGACTCGGGGGTAGCATAGAATCATAGAACACTAGGACTGGAAGGGACCTCGAGAGCCATCGAGTCCAGTCCCCCGCCCTCATGGCAGGACCCAGTACTGTCTAGACCGTCCCTGATAGACATTTATCCAACCTGCTCTTAAATATCTCCACAGATGGAGATTCTACAACCTCCCGGGGCAACTTATTCCAGTGTTTAACCACCTGCCCCTGCTTTGCCCCCACTTCACTGCTTCCCCCAAACCCACCCTGCTGCACCCCGCCCTGCCTCTTCCTGCCACCATTGTCCCCCTCCCCCAGGAGATGCAAGCTGGGGGATTATCTGGGGACCTAGTGCAGGGTGACAGCAGGGTCCCCCCCCATACTCCCTACAGTGGCGGGAAGTGACCCAGCAGGCCGATGGCGGGAGAGAAGAGCAGGCTGCTGGGTTCCTCTGCTTCCCATGGCTCCCCACGATGAGTGCAGGTGGCCTGATCTCTGCTGCCCCACACACAACTGCCCCCAGTAATCCCCCAGGCCACCCTGGGCCCGCAGCTACGCGCCATACAAGGGACCATCCCATCCATAGGGTGGCTGAGGCAACTGCAGATGACCCTCCCCAAGTGTGGGACTGGGGCAGCCACTCTGGACCGGACAGCTGGGATCCCCCTGCCCCAAGCATTGGCTCACCACCCGGAACCGGTAAGGCGGTGGCTGGGAGGGGCAGGAAGGGTCACAGGCCCCTCGCGGTGCTGGGGGGGGGCATTCAGCAGGGAACCGCAGCGGCGAAAGAAGCAGATTGTGGGGCCGGTGGGCGGCGCACGCCGGCAGCTCCTGTGGCCTGGCTCTACCACCCCACCCAGGTATGTGCACCCCGGCCGAGACAGAGCTGGGGCTGCACAGCCAAGCTGCCGGCATGGGCTGCCTTTCCGCCCTGTTCTGGGCCTTTCGCCGCTGCCGTTCCCAGCCTCTGTTCAGCGTGGGACTCTCCTGGGGGGGGCGGGGGGGCAGTCCTGAAAGGAGCAGAATGTGGGGCTGCTGCTCCCAGGGGAAGGTCCCGCTTCCAGCCCTATTCCCAGCCCTGTCCTCTGGCGTGGCTGTGCAGGCCACGGGACCCACAGCTGAGGGGACGGGGAACAGGACAGCCGCGCGCCGCGCCAGTGGAGCTGGGCCCCATGTTTTGTCCGGATGTTTGGTTCTGGGGAGCCCTGTGGTTCAGAAATCTCCCCCCCCCCAGTAATGTGGAAGTGGGAGATGATGGTGTGAGGACGGGGCGGGGCAGAGAGGAGTCACATGGGGAGGTCCCTGTCCCCCTTTGCTGGTGCCCCCCATGTCTGGTTCCATTCACGCACAAGAATCAGACTCACAAGGGCTCACGTCCAGTGTAGCAAGGGAAAAGCCCCCCTGGGTGTGCGGGGGGGGGCCACGCCTGACACAGGTTGCTGTGACGGGACCTGGATGGGGAGTGCAGCTGCTCACCTCTGCAGGCCTGGCTGAGGGAGCTCCCCCACCGGGCAGCCTGCTTCTGGCTGGCGAGAGATCCCGTCCCAGCAGCCCAAGGGCGGTGGGGGGGGGACCCTGCAGCAGACAGACACTTGTTCTAGTTTCGAACCCTGAACAAGCGTAACCCCCCCCCCCCCCCCGGGACTGGGCAGTGGGGCTCTGGCTGCCCCCCCCCCAGGGACTGGGCAGTGGGGCTCTGGCTGCCCCCCCCCCCGGGACTGGGCAGTGGGGCTCTGGCTGCCCCCCCCGGGACCGGGCAGCAGGGCTCTGGCTGCCCCCCCCAGACCGGGCAGCGGGGCTCTGGCTGCCCCCCCCCCCGGGACTGGGCAGTGGGGCTCTGGCTGCCCCCCCCCCGGGACCGGGCAGTGGGGCTCTGGCTGCCCCCCCCAGACCGGGCAACGGGGCTCTGGCTGCCCCCCCCCGGGACTGGGCAGTGGGGCTCTGGCTGCCCCCCCCGGGACCGGGCAGCAGGGCTCTGGCTGCCCCCCCCAGACCGGGCAGCGGGGCTCTGGCTGCCCCCCCCCGGGACTGGGCAGCGGGGCTCTGGCTGCCCCCCCCCGGGACTGGGCAGTGGGGCTCTGGCTGCCCCCCCCGGGACCGGGCAGTGGGGCTCTGGCTGCCCCCCCCCGGGACTGGGCAGTGGGGCTCTGGCTGCCCCCCCCGGGACCGGGCAGCGGGGCTCTGGCTGCCCCCCCCCGGGACTGGGCAGTGGGGCTCTGGCTGCCCCCCCCGGGACCGGGCAGCGGGGCTCTGGCTGCCCCCCCCCGGGACTGGGCAGCAGGGCTCTGGCTGCCCCCCCCGGGACTGGGCAGCGGGGCTCTGGCTGCCCCCCCAGGGACCGGGCAGCGGGGCTCTGGCTAGCCCCCCCCGGGACTGGGCAGTGGGGCTCTGGCTGGCCCCCCCCGGGACTGGGCAGCAGGGCTCTGGCTGCCCCCCCCGGGACTGGGCAGCGGGGCTCTGGCTGCCCCCCCCGGGACTGGGCAGCAGGGCTCTGGCTGCCCCCCCCGGGACTGGGCAGCGGGGCTCTGGCTGCCCCCCCGGGACTGGGCAGCGGGGCTCTGGCTGCCCCCCCCCGGGTCTGGGCAGCAGGGCTCTGGCTGCCCCCCCGGGACTGGGCAGCGGGGCTCTGGCTGCCCCCCCCCGGGTCTGGGCAGCAGGGCTCTGGCTGCCCCCCCCCGGGTCTGGGCAGCAGGGCTCTGGCTGCCCCCCCCCCCGGGACTGGGCAGCAGGGCTCTGGCTGCCCCCCCCCCGGGACTGGGCAGCAGGGCTCTGGCTGCCCCCCCGGGGACCGGGCAGTGGGGCTCTGGCTGCCCCCCAGGGACCGGGCAGTGGGGCTCTGGCTGCCCCCCCAGGGATCGGGCAGTGGGGCTCTGGCTGCCCCCCCGGGACTGGGCAGCAGGGCTCTGGCTGCCCCCCCCAGACCGGGCAGCAGGGCTCCAGCCAGCATGCTGTCAGAGGGGAGTTTATTGGCAGCTATAGCTGCTTGGGCAATGGCAGGCGGAGGGATTTTCTCGACAATTTTCCCTCGGTTGTTCATGCCGAGGTGCAGTGTGGCTGCGGGTTTCCACACACGCCGGCAAACAGCCTGGAGGCTGAGGGAAAGGGAGGTGCCATCTCCATGGGCTCTTCCCCTCCCCCACCCACTTTCTCCCCAGCTGGCTGTTTGGGTTTGAGGGAATTTGTTTCTAATGGGGGGGAGTCTTGTCTGAAAACTCAAGGGCCGGACTTTCTGAGCTCTGCAGAAAGGAAAGTGTCTGTTATCCGTGGCTGGGTCCCAGGGGGGGGCTGTGGCAGGACCTCCCTGCTTGTCCCCCCGCTCTGCAGGCCTTGGCGCTCGATGCACCCCCCGGCTCGAGGCTGGCTCCTTCGCAGAGCTGCGGAGAAGGGATGAGCTGCCTACACCTAGACGAGTGAGAAGGTTCAATACGGCCAGGCAATGCCCCCACTCCAGGTGCTGCCTGTCCCCCTCTAGTGGTGGCAGGGCCACCGAGTCAGGCGTTGGGCCTTAGCCGGCAGCGCAACGCCCAAGGCAGAAAGGTTCTGGGTTTAAGAGGTGGGGGTGACCGGACTGATCCCTGCAGTGGCTGTCGTGGTACCGTGCCGGCCTCTGTGCAGATCAGCTGAGCCAAGCACTGGCCTGGGCAGCCAAGGAGAGCTCTGCCCCACGACAGGTAGGGACCGGCCCATTCCTGGGCGCTGCAGCTCCCGGGGGCAAGCCCAGCAACTCAGGCTGCTGGCCGCACCCATTCTGCTTTCTCCTCCTGAAACCAGACTAAAAAGAAAATTCAATTGTTCCTAATGTCTCCCCCCAATGGCTAATTTATATGCTAATTAGGGAGATAGGAATCGTTGGAGCCTGGTGATCAATATGGGATCCCAGGCGCCGGGTAATGAAATTCATTCACAGCCGCGCTGGCCGTGGAAATGAAGCAATTATGCAGAATAAATGGAGATGCAGGGGAGATGGGCCTGGGTTCATTTTTCAATTGTGTCCCTCCCTTTTCCCCGTCAGCCTGCCCCCCACAGAGCCCCTCCAGGAACACTTGGCTGCATTGTTAAGGGCAGCCTCTCCCTACTGGCTCTGGGGAGGATCTGTGACCTGTGTCCCAGGGGCATTGCTGGAGGGGGCTAGGGCTGACACTAGTGAGTGATGAGCATCAGCTCAGAGCACAGGGCTTGGAGATGGGAAGGCAGGATCCATTCCCAGTTTGGTCTGGGGCTTCTTGGGAAGTTGCCAAATCTCTCTGGGCCTCAGTTTCTCCACCTGTAAAGTTGGGCTAAAGGCAGAGGGGTTGCACTGTGTGTGAGAGCAGTGGGATTGCTCAGAGCTCCAGTACAAAACTGGAGAAAAGCCAGTGGAGAATCATTGGGTTCTGATTAGAGGTGGGAGCAACACAGGGGGTGTCCTGCGGGGCACCTGCTGTCAACCACCAGACCAGGAAGAAGCAGATGACAACTAACAGCCATTTCCTGATCACCGGCCCTGGTTCCCATGGGGGACTTGGATCACCCTGACATCTGCTGGCAGAGCAATACAGCTGTGCAGACAGCCCAGGAGAGGGCTGGGGACAGCGTCCTGGTGCAAGCACTGGAGAAACCAGCTAGGGGTTGTGCTCCTCTTGCCCTGCTGCTCACACCCGGGGAGGAGTCAAGGGGAAGTGGAAGCAGGTGGCAGCCTGGGCAGCAGGGTTGCCAGGTGTCCAGTTTTGAACTGGACAGTCCGGTATTTGAGCTTTCTGTCCGGGAAACAAATTGAGAAAATACCGGACACATAAATGTCCAGTATTTTCTAATTAAGTAGGTATTATTATTATTATTATTATTATAGGATCCTAGAGCTGGAAGAGATCTCAGAAGGTCATCAAGTCCAGCCCCCTGCCCAAGGCAGGACCAATCCCAACTACATCAACCCAGCCAGGGTCCTGTCAAGCCGAGACTTAAAAACTTCCAGGGATGGAGATTCTACCACCTCCCTAGGGAACCCATTCCAGTGCTTCACCACTCTCCTAGGGAAACACAGGCAGTCCCCGACTTACGAACGGGTTACGTTCTAAACACCTGGTCGTAACTCGATTTGATCGTAAGTTGGAAAGACCCTTAAACGCGCTGCCCGGGCTGTTTGAAAAACTTGATGTACATAGTTCTCAACTTGAAAATATTATAATGGGGTTAATGGGAGGTTGGTCGTAAGTACGGATGGTTGTAAATTGGTGTGTTTGTAAGTCGGGGAGTGGCTGTAGTTTTTCCTAATGTCCAGCCTAGACCTCTCCCAGTATCAGTACATAGTTGCATACTGCCTGGCTGGTAGACATACTCACACTGCGTGAGCGTGTCTACCAGCCAGGCAGTACGCAACTACACAGTAGAGAGGAGGGGGGCGGGGCTGGGGCCAGATGGAATCCCCGGGGCCGGACTCGCCCATGCGCCCTGCTGGGATCTGCATGCGCCCGGGCCAGCCCCGCTCCCCGCCGGCCAGTCCCACTCCCCCCAACCCCCTCCTGGTCACCTCTGCTTCCCACTGTCCGGTTACCCACCCTTATAATAGCTAGGGGAGGGGTGGTACGGTCCGGATGGTGCTGAGGGCTGGCTAGGGGAGGGGTGGTACGGTCCAGATGGTGCTGAGGGCCGGCTAGGGGAGGGGTGGTACAGTCCGGGCGGTGCTGAGGGCTGGCTAGGGGAGGGGTGGTACAGTCCGGGCGGTGCTGAGGGCCGGCTAGGGGAGGGGTGGTGCGGTCCGGGCGGTGCTGAGGGCTGGCTAGGGGAGGGGTGGTGCGGTCCGGATGGTGCTGAGGGCTGGCTAGGGGAGGGGTGGTACGGTCCAGATGGTGCTGAGGGCCGGCTAGGGGAGGGGTGGTACGGTCCGGGCGGTGCTGAGGGCTGGCTAGGGGAGGGGTGGTACGGTCCAGATGGTGCTGAGGGCCGGCTAGGGGAGGGGTGGTACGGTCCGGGCGGTGCTGAGGGCTGGCTAGGGGAGGGGTGGTGCGGTCTGGGAGGTGCTGAGGGTTGGCTAGAGGTGGGCGGCACAGTCTGGGCAGTGCTGAGTGTTGGTAGGGGAGGGTGGCGTGATCTGGGCAGTGCTGAGGTTGATGGAGGAGGGGTGGTACAGTCCGGGCAGTACTGTGGGTTGGTAGTGGAGGGGTGGTATGGTCTGGGCAGTGCTGGGAGTTGGTAGGGGACGGGTGGTACGGTCCGGGCAGTGCTGAGGGTTGGTAGAGTACGGGTGGTACAGTCCGGGCAGTGCTGTGGGTTGGTAGGGGAGGGGTGGTACGGTCCGGGCAGTACTGGGTGTTGGTAGGGGAAGGGTGGTATGGTCCGGGCAGTGCTGTGGGTTGGTAGGGGAGGGGTGGTACGGTCCGGCCAGTGCTGGGAGTTGGTAGGGGAGGGGTGGTACGGTCCGGGCAGTGCTGTGGGTTGGTAGGGGAGGGGTGGTACGGTCCGGGCAGTGCTGGGAGTTGGTAGGGGAGGGGTGGTACGGTCCGGGCAGTGCTGGGAGTTGGTAGGGGAGGGGTGGTACGGTCCGGGCAGTGCTGTGGGTTGGTAGGGGAGGGGTGTGTGGCAGCTCATCTGGGACCAGGAGTGGATGAGAGTTTGGCGGGGCCCAAGGCAGCACAATTTTGCGGGGCCCCCCTTTGGAGACAAAATAGAAAAAAGGCGTCAAATGCGCAAATTTAAGCTATTTTTCATATTACATTTGAATTTGGTAAATTTGATAGAAACTTATTTTAGTTGGATAATTTTTATTTTAATTAGATTGTAATTCATTCTTAAACACAATTCTGCATTAATAATTACACATTTTAATTTGTATTTAAGTCTACTATAGCTGTTTAGCTCTTTTGGCAGCACATTCTTCAATTATGTCAGTAAAGTCCATTTCTTTACACAGGTCGTTTTCAATCGATATAATCGAAAGACCTGCAAAACGTCCTGGCTCACAGTAGATTCTCTTTGCCTGCCCATGGCTGGTATTTGTCAGGAAGTGTTGGGTGTTCCGCAGCCAGGCAGCATTGGGACTTGCGGGAGCCAGGTGGAGTGTGGGTGTTGAGACTGGGGGGGACGGGCAGGGGGCGTGTAAGTGTTGAGGCTTGGGGGGGCAGGCAGTGTTGGGTGTTGGGGGGAGGCAGCATGTGGCTGTTGGGACTTGGGGGGCCAGGCAGCATTAGGTGCTGGGATTTGGGGGGCAGGCAGTGTGTGAGTGCTGTGACTTGGGGGGGGCAGGCAGCGTGTGGTTACTCATGTTGTGGGGCAGGCAGGGTGTGGCAATGTGGAGCATGGCGCATAGATGGGCCTTAGGCAAGACCAGCGGGCAAGGGTGTCTAACTCATCAGACAGGCCAAAATTATCATTTGAGCCTCTCGAACAGCTCCTGGCTGGGCAGGGGCAGCTGGCAACTCCACCTGCTCCCAGGGACATGTGTGTGTGTGTGGGGGGGGGGGGTGCTGCCTGTGTAGCTGGATCGCACTGTGCCCACGAGTGGGGGAAGGTGGGGACTGGCAGGAGGAGATGGGGTCTCCCTGGCTGGCGGGTCGCTCTACCCCTGGGCACGGCGGTAAAGGGGCCTGGGCTCCCTTTGGGGGAGAAACCGTGCCACCCCCAGCCTCTTTCTGGGCAGGCCAGGAGGGTGGAGCAGCGGGATACTCGGGTGCTATGGCCAGGCGTCGCCCTTCGCCTCCCTGGCAATGAGCTGCTGCCGCGTGAGCCACTGGCTAATGGAGCCGCTCGTGGACTCGGAGCGAAGGGCAGCGGCGGAGGCGGCTCCAGCAGGTAAGGGCAGCAGTGGCAGATATGGGGCAGGGCGAGTGGGGCTGGCGCGGGGCCTATTGAAGCGCGGGGCCCGGGTCCCCCTGCCCTATATCCGCTGCTGTCGGGGACCCCCCTCCCCCGATGCTGCACCCCGTCTCCAGCAAGATGAGACCCCGCCGGCCAGTAGAATATGGAGGGTTTATTAGTGATAGAAATGTAGCCGTGTTAGTCTGGGGTAGTTGAAGCAAAATGCAGGACAATGTAGCACTTTAAAGACTAACAAGATGGTTTATTAGATGATGAGCTTTCGTGGGCCAGACCCACTTCCTCAGATCAAATAGTGGAAGAAAGTAGTCACAACCATATATACCAAAGGATACAATTTAAAAAAAATGAACAAATATGAAAAGGACAAATCACATTGCAGAACAGAAGGGGGATGCGGGGGGGTGGGAAGGGGGAGGAAGGAAGGTAAGTGTCTGTGAATTGCTGATATTAAAGGTAGGGAGAGTGGGATGTTTGTGAGTTAATGGTATTACAGGTGATAATTGGGGAAACTGTCTTGGTAATGGGTGAGAAAGTTCAAAGACTTGTTAAGTCCTTGTTGGTAAGTGTCGAATTTTAACATGAATGACAGTTCAGAGGATTCCCTTTCAAGTGCAGATGTAAAAGGTCTTTGTAGCAGAATGCAGGTGGCTAAGTCATTTAGAGAGTGTCCTTTCTGGTTAAAGTGGCAAGAAACTGTTTTCTCTTTGTGATCTTGTCTGATATCTGTTTTGTGGGCATTAATCCTTTGGCGAAGTGTCTGAGATGTTTGTCCAATGTACATAGCAGACGGACACTTTCGGCACATGATAGCGTAGATTATATTTCTGGATGCGCAGGAATATGTGTTCTTGATCTTATAACTCACTTGGTTAGGTCCAATAATGGTATCAGCAGAATGAATATGTGGACAAAGCTGGCAACGGGGTTTGTTGCAAGGGAAGGTACCAGGGTTGGTATTAGTGTGGTATGTCCTGTGGTGGTTGGTAAGAATCATCTTGAGGTTAGGTGGTTGTCTATAGGAGACTATGGGTCTGTCTCCCAGAGCCTCTTTGAGTATGGTATCCTGTTCCAATATAGGCTGTAGTTTATTGATAATGTGTTGGACAGGTTTAAGTTGGGGGTTGTAGGTGATGACAAGTGGTGTTCTATTGTTGGTTTTCTTGGGTCTGTCTTGAAGTAGAGGGTTTATTGTTTCTCCAGGATACAGCCCAGCACAGACGTGATGTGGACATAAGGAGTCAGGGGTGGGCAGCCCTAGACCCCTTGGGGTAGGGTGCATAACCTCCCCCCCAAACTCCCTGCACTCTGCTTAGTCTGTTCTCTCCATGGTTTTCCAGCCAAAAACTGCCCAGCTCCCAGGCTCTGCCCCTCAGCCAGGTGGCTGTCTCCGCCTCCCCCCCAAGAGACTTGTTACCCACTCAGGTGGGGACTCAATGTCTGGGCTAATAAACACGTGGGTGAGTCAATGGGAATCACACAGCACAGCCTGGGCCAGGTTTCAGAGCAGACAGCACCCCCACTATGCTACAGGGTAGTACGGTCCAGGGGCGGATGAGAGTTTTGCGGGGTCTGGGCAGTGCTGTGGGTTGGTAGGGGACGGGCGGTACGGTCCGGGCAGTGCTGAGGGCTGGCTAGGGGAGGGGTGGTACGGTCCTGGTGGTGCTGAGGGCTGGCTAGGGGAGGGGTGGTATGGTCCGGACGGTGCTGACGGCCGGCTAGGGGAGGGGTGGTACAGTCCGGGCGGTGCTGAGGGCTGGCTAGGGGAGGGGTGGTGCAGTCTGGGTGGTGGTCAGAGCCCGCCTAGGCCCTTTAATTCACCGGGCGGTGCTGAGGGCTGGCTAGGGGAGGGGTGGTACGGTCCGGGCGGTGCTGACAGCTGGCTAGGGGAGGGGTGGTACAGTCCGGGCGGTGCTGAGGGCCGGCTAGGGGAGGGGTGGTACGGTCCGGGCGGTGCTGAGGGCTGGCTAGGGGAGGGGTGGTACGGTCCGGGCGGTGCTGAGGGCCAGCTAGGGGAGGGGTGGTACGGTCCGGGCGGTGCTGAGGGCTGCTAGGGGAGGGGTGGTACGGTCCGGGCGGTGCTGAGGGCTGGCTAGGGGAGGGGTGGTACGGTCCGGGCGGTGCTGAGGGCCGGCTAGGGGAGGGGTGGTACGGTCCGGGCGGTGCTGAGGGCCGGCTAGGGGAGGGGTGGTACGGTCCGGGCGGTGCTGACGGCCGGCTAGGGGAGGGGTGGTACGGTCCTGGTGGTGCTGACGGCCGGCTAGGGGAGGGGTGGTATGGTCCGGGCGGTGCTGAGGGCTGGCTAGGGGAGGGGTGGTACGGTCCGGGCGGTGCTGAGGGCTGGCTAGGGGAGGGGTGGTACGGTCCGGGCAGTGCTGAGGGCTGGCTAGGGGAGGGGTGGTGCAGTCTGGGTGGTGGTCAGAGCCCGCCTAGGCCCTTTAATTCACCGTTATTGCCCAGCGTGACCTGCTGCAGAGCTCTGTGCAGTGTTGTCCAGGTGGTGCTGAGGGCTGGCTGTCCCTGCTGCACTCCGTCTGCTGGAGGCCCCACCCTTTCCGGGAGCATGGAGCCAGGGACCCCCGGCCACCTTGTTCAGGGCCCTGGCAATTCTCTCAGCCCCTGTGGACATGCACAAGTCCCCGAGGCTGGATCTAATGCATATAAGCAGACTGAGAGAGTTGGCTGATGTGATTGCAGAGCCCCTGGCCATTATCTTTGAAAACTCCTGGTGATTGGGGGATGTCTCGGATGATTTGAAAAAGACAAATGTAGTGCCCATCTGTAAAATGGGAAGATTGGGAATTTGGAGAATTGTAGGCTGGTCAGTCTCACCTTAGTTCCCCCAAAAATTGTGGAGCAGGTCCTCCAAGAATCCATTTGGAAACACTTGGTGGAGAGGAAGGTGATCAGGATCAGTCGATATGGATCCACCAAGGGCAAGTCCTGCCTGACTAACTCAATTGCCTTCTATGATGAGATAACTGCCTCCGTGGATATGGGGGAAACAGTGGGCATGATTTACCTGGGCCTTTTAGAGGGTCTCCTGCTGGATTCTTGCCAGCAAGCTAAAGAAGTCTGGCGTGGATGAGTGGACTGTGGGGTGGACAGAAAGCTGGCTAGAATGTTGGGCTCAAAGGGCCGTGATCAACGGCTCGATGTCTAATTGGCAGCTGGTATCAAGCATCATGCCCCGGGGTCAGTCCTGGAGCTACTTTTGTTCAGCATCTTCATTAATGATCTGGATGAGGGGATGGATTGCTCCTTCAGAAAGGTCGCAGGTCACACAAAGCTGGGGGAGGAGGTAGATACACTGGAGGATAGGGAATCAGGTCCAGACTTTAAAAAATTAGTCGATTGGGCCAAAAGAAATCTGATGAGGTTCAACAAGGTCAAGTGCCGAGTCTGCACTTGGGATGGAAGAATCCCAAGTATTGTTACAGGCTGGGGACCGACTGGCTAAGCAGTAGTGAAGCAGAAAAGGACCTGGGGATGACAGGGGCTGAGAAGCTGGATATGAGTCAGTGAACCCTTGCAGCCAAGAAGGCTAACGGCATAGTGGGCTGCATTAGGAGGAGCATTGCCAGCAGATCAAGGGAAGTGATTATTCCCCTTTCTTCGGGACTGGTGAGACCACATGTGGAGTATTGCATCCCGTTTTGGGGCTCCCACTACAGAAGGGATGTGGACGCATTAGAAAGTCCAATGCAGGAGAAACAGAAGTGATTAGGGATGTGGAGCACATGAGTTATGAGGAGAGGCTGAGGGAACTGGGCTTGTCTGCAGAAGAGAAGAGTGAGGGGGGATTTGAGAGCCGCCTTCAACTCCCTGAAGGGAGGTTCCCAAGAGGATGGAGAGAGGCTGTTCTCACTGGTGAGGGATGGCAGAACAAGGAGCAATGGGCTCAAGTTACAGTGGGGAAGATCTAGGTTGGATATTAGGAAAAACGATTTCCCTAGGCGGGTGGGGAAGCGCTGGGCTGGGTTCCCTCGGGAGGGGGTGGAATCTCCATCCTCAGAGGTTTTTAAGGCCCAGCCTGGCTGGGATGATTTAGATGGGTTGGGCTTGCTCTGAGCGGGGGATGGTAGTAGACGGCTCCTGTGGTCTCTTCCCACCCTAATCTTCTATGATTCAGTGATGATCCTGACCCAGCTCCGCGGGAAGAGGTATTGCAAGGCTGAAGATACAGTTGCCAGGTGTCCAGTTTTTTACTGGAACCCAGCTGAAAAGGGTCCCTGCTGGTTGGTCGGCACTGCCCATCAGACCATTCAGCGTTCCGCCGGCGGTGCAGTGTGGGCCTGTGACTAAGGCAGGCTCCCTACCTGCCCTGGCTCTGTGCAGCTCCTGGATGCTCCTGCAGCCTCTAGGCGCAGTGAAAGGCTCCACACACTGCCATGTGGCAGCAGTGGTGGGGAGCGCCGTGGTCCGGGCAGCATTGAGTGCTGGCTGTCCAAGCCCCCTCCCCTCTGCCCGAGGTCCTGCCCCTTCCAAGAGAACCGAGCTGGTGACCCCCACCTTGCCCAGGGGCTTGGTATGGCTGCCAGCTCCCCAGGCTACAGTGATTGACACACTGCACTTCTGGCATCCCGCCAGAGAGACCGGGACCCTGGCCCTGCCGAGCAAGCGAAGCACAGCTACCGGCTCCAGAGACGGGTCCCCCACGTGGAGAGTCCGCATGTGACCCTAGAGCAGGCCACGGTCTGCCTCCACGCTGGAGGTGCCGATCGAGGGCGGAACTGGCTCCTTGTTTCCTGTTGGAGAACTCAAAGGCAACTGAAAGGGTCTGAAAGCAGCTGTGAGAAGGGCCAGCAAGGGGGCTCAGGCCGTGCGAGGAGTGAGGGGGGCTCAGGCCACGCAAAGGCAGGCCGTGCAAGGAGTGGGTGGGGCTCAGGCCGTGCAAGGAATGGGTGTGGCTCAGGCTGTGTGAGGAGCAAGGGGGGCTCAGGCCATGTGAGGAGTGAGGGGGACTCAGGTCATGCAAAGAATGGGTAGGACTCAGGCCATGGAAGGAGTGAGGGGGTTCAGACTGCGCGGGGCAGGCCGTGCAAGGAGTAGGCAGCGCTCAGGTCATGCAAAGAGTGAGGGGGACTCAAGCCATGTGAGGGGTGGGTGGGGCTCAGGTTGTGCGAGGAGTGAGGGGGGGGTCTCAGGCTATACAAAGGGTGAGGGGGACTCAGGCCCTGTGAGGGGTGTGTGGAGCTCAGGTCGTGTGAGGAATGTGCGGGACTCAGGCCGTGCGAGGAGTGAGGGATGCTCTGGCCGTGCGAGGAGTGGGCGGGACTCAGGCCGTGCGAGGAGTGAGGGATGCTCAGGCCGTGCGAGGAGTGGGCGGGACTCAGGCCGTGCGAGGAGTGAGGGGGGCTCAGGCCATGTGAGGCGTGAGGTGAGCAAGGCTTGGCTAAGATGCCTTCTGCATGACCTGCGTATGCTGGCAGGTGAGGGGCTGTGGCTGCACCAGGGAGCCTTGGGCAGTGGAGTCCCCCTGCACGGGTGGATAGCATGGGGATGCTGGAGGCTCCCTGGGGGCCTTAGGGAAAGGGCTGGGTGACCTCGGGGGTCTCCTGCAGCCTCCTTGCTAGGATGCAGGTCAGGCCCGTGCCAGGCCCAGCCAGGGAGCCTTTGTGTGCGGGGTGCAGGGGGGCCTGTGCCTGCCAGGGCTTATCCAAGCAGCTAATGTGTCCCCTGAGAGGAGGCTAAGCAGCCTGGACGACCCTGCAATTTCTCCAAACTATTTGCATGAAATACTGCTGGCGAGCAGCCCAGCCCCTGATTGGTTGTTGCTAGGTAACATCATAATCATCAGGAAATTAGGCTGCCCCCCCCTCGTGTGCGCGATTGCAGGGCTGTGCAGAGGCAGGCTGGGGGAGGGAGTGGAACAAAGAGAGATCAATGGGATGGTGCTGTACATGTGGACTCCACTGGCACCCAATTGCATCCTCCTGCAGGACCCGCTGCGAGGCTCCGGGGCTTGCTCCCGCAGCGGCCGGCGAGCCCTGGCGCTCTGAGTCTCCGGCAGCCGAGCCCTGCGCAGCAGACATGCAGCTGGAGCATGGACCGTCCAAGGCAAGTGTGCTTCGGAGGCAGCGTTTGCACGGTGTGCATGGCCATGTGCCCGGAGAGAGGGGCGTGTGCGGTGCGGGCCGGGGGCAGTGCTGTCTGTGCTGTGGGTGTTGACGTTTCCATGGACTCCGGCTGTGCATAAAGCCTCACAATCTAACCCGCTACGGGCAGCGGTGGGGAAATCTGGCTCCTTGGTGGCGTTCCTGTGGAGGGTGCTTAGGCCGTGGAGCAGGAAGCGCTTTGCCTGCTGAGCTGTCGCTGGGCTGTGCGTGGGTGTAGCATTGATGACCAGACCTGTGGGGCTTTACCCGTGCTCGGCATTTCCAGAGCACCGTGCAAATGCAGCCCCTCCGGCTTGCCTGGCCTAGCTGCCTTCCCAGAAGGCTCCCCCCTCTTCTAGCCTGGTCTGGGCCCCACTTTCTCCCACCCTTCCCAAGCTGCCTGTCGCCGGCTCCCTGTCAGCGTCGCGATAGCTGCTCAGCTGTGCCCATGGCGGAGCTGGGCGCAGTAATTGCTTTTTGCATACTCGGCACGGCCTGGCAGATTGATGGCCCCTCCTGGGCCATCCACTCGGCTCTTGCTCTATTCCACACGGGGTCTTTGGGAATCACCCACGGGCCTCCCCTCCCACTCCACGCCTGGCTCTGCTCATCGAATGTTCCCAGTAAGGCTCCAGTTGGCGTCTTAATTCTGTTTCCATTTAAAAGCTGTTCGTTTAATTTGAATGGGGAATGAATTAGCCTCTCCAAGGGGGGCTTCAGTTGGCCAGGGGATAAAGCGTGATTGCTGGTGTGGGGTGCAGGGGGGGGGCTTGCCACAGCTGCCAAGAGCCACAACTCATCCGCCCAGCCTGGGTGAGCCCCACTCCTGGTGCTGGGCAAGGCCTAGGAGACAAGGATGCCGAGAGGCCGGGCATCTTCTGTAGCCTGGCTAATCGAGTGTTGCACAGGGCAGCTGTGCTACTGGGGAGCTGCTCTGAAGCTGGCAGCCTGAGCCTGATACCTGGAGTGTGAGCTTCACTTCCTGACTCTCCCAGGGCTCCCTAGGCAGGTGCTGGGAGATGTTCAGGTGTCTACAGAGGGAGACAGGCACTGGGCGGGATTTTCAGAGCACCAGGGGCCTTGCTGCCCCTGAACTCAGTGGGAATTCGGGGCTCCCCACCTTTGAAGGGTCCTTGCTCCTACGGGCAGCTGAGAAACATGGCCCTGGAAGTGTAAAGGCAGAAGGGCTGACTGACTGTCTTTAATATCTGAAAATGAATCTGTTCCCGGGTGCTAGAGAACTGAGGGTCTGTCTACACTAGCCCCCTAGTTCGAACTAGGGAGGCTAATGTAGGCATTCAAAGTTGCAAATGAAGTCGGGATTTAAATATCCCAGGCTTCATTTGCATCTTCCCAGGTGCTGCCATTTTTAAATGTCCCTTAGTCCGAACTCTGTGCCCGCAGTAGGTAGTTCGAATTAGGATCTCTGAGTCGAACTACCGGTACACCTTGTTCCACGAGGAGTAACAGTAGTTCGAATTAGAGATCCTAATTCGAACTACCTACTCCGTGCCGCGTGTAGCCGCAGGGCACGGAGTTCGGACTAAGGGACATTTAAAAATGGCGGCACCCGGCAAGATGCAAATGAAGCCTGGGATATTTAAATCCCGACTTCATTTGCAACTTCGAATGCCTACGCCTCCCTAGTTCGAACTAGGGGGCTAGTGTAGACACACCCTGAGAGTCCTGCCTGCCCGTGCCCACCCAGCTCACCATGCTCTGAGCCCTTTGCTGCGCTTTCCACCAGTGTTCTGGTTCCTTCATCTTTTGGGGATCAAATTCCCAGGGAAGATTTGTTCTCGTGCCGGCATTGGAAGATGGGGCAGCAGCATGTGTCCGTCCGATTCAGGAGTGTTGGGGCCAGTGCATCCCGGGTACAGGCTGAAGTAGCCCCCAGCGCTGCCTTAAATTGCTTCCCTGCCTCGGTGGCTCTTCTGAAGCTGTGCATGGGCACAGGATCATCACGGCATAGGTCCATGGAGCCACAGCCATACTCCTGCCTCTGGTTCGCTCCCCCGGCCTGTCCCACCAAACTCCCTGCAGCTTCAGTGCTCCCTGCACTGGGGAAATCCCCAGGAGGGAGTCGTACGCCTGCTCTGGGATCCTGTCTTCCCTCTTTGTCTCAACCCCTTAGCCTAAATTGCAGTCCTAGCCTGGTTGTTTTTGTGGGGAGGAGAAATCGATGCTACAAATCACCTCTGAGTTTTTGGTGTAATCTGGTTTATTTAGCAAGACCGTGCAATGCCTTGAGCAAACATCAGCCATTTCCTTACTCAGAAATCCCAGCGCCTGCCCAGCCAGCCAGTCCTGTGCCCAAAAACCCTGCTAGTGCGTCCTGTCAGGGTCCCTCACAACGGCTTCTTGCCCCCAACCCTCGTGGCCTGTCCCACAGCCCCTGCCTGTGCAGCCCAGGCCTGGGGCAGGAGCTGCCGTTCTCTGCACCTGGGGCTGCTACGTGAAGAGGCCTGACTGCTGTTCCCATGGCGCCTGGAAGAGATGTCGGTCCTCATCGCCTCGAACCAGACCCACGGCTGGCTTTGGATCCTAGGTGGCAGCCATGAACAGCTTTCAGCACAGCCCTGCCCCCGCACCAGCCTGGGCCGTTGGGAAATGGTGAATGGGCCCCTGAAACCCACAGCTGCCCTGTTCCTCGTGGTGCTGACCACAGCAACGTGAAGGGTGGGGGGGCATGCTGCCTTGGAAAGGTCAAAGGGCACGATCTGTAATGACCATTCCCCCCGTGTCTCCAGCCATGTTGGATTGTCTCGTGTTCCTGGCTGGGACCTCTCGAGTGCTCAGTGGCCTTGCGGGCCCTGGGGGAGGGCAGTGCTGACCGTATAGAAGGGTCCCTCCACAGCATGGGAGATGGCATCATTTTCTCAAAGCCACGGACGTGCCCCTTGCTGGCTCTGTGGAGAGCTGCTCCTAGGGGCTCCATTTGGAGACTCTGGGTGCACACTTGTGGCTCCACATTACTGGACATGGGAGCCCCATCAGCTGTCTTTTGGCACGGACACCGTGACTTTTGTACCAGGCATGAGCTATTGAAGCCAACGTTTTGTATCAATCTAGGGAAGAAGAGATTGTCTGTGGAGTTTCCAGCTCTCCGGTACACAGATGAGTCCTAGAGTCAGAGAACACTAGAGCTGGAAGGGACCTCGAGAGGTCATCGAGTCCAGTCCCCTGCCCTCCCGGCAGGACTCAGTACTGTCTAGGCCAGGGGTTCTGAACCAGGGGTCCATGGACCCCCCAAGAGGTACATGAAGCCAAGGGGTATGTGGACTGAAAAAGGTTCAGAACCGCTGGTCTAGACCATCCCTGGCAGGTGTCTGTCCAACCTGCTCTTCAATATCTCCAGAGATGGGGATTCCACAACCCCCCTGGGCAATTTATTCCAGTGTTTCACCACCCTGACAGTTAGGAACTTTTTCCTAATGTCCATCCTAAACCTCCCTGGCTGCAGTTTAAACCTGTGACAGGGCAGACAGGTCCTGCACTGGAGGGCAGAGAGTAGCCCAGGCCCAGTTGGCTGAGAAGGCCCCGTCCATCCAGGCATGCTCCCAGCGGAGCCAGAGCATAAAAGTGGAGGGAGCCCTGCAGTTAAGGGAGGTCAGCTGGGGAAGGAGTAGGCCAGGCTGCCCCTCCCTCAGTGTTCCTGCAGCAGCTGATGCAGCCACAGCCCACAGCCGGCCCAGGAGCAACCCCAGCAGCTCACCCGCCGCCTGGCGGAGAAGCACCCGCAACCCTAGCGCCAGCCTCAGACCAGGGCCTGTCCCGGAGGCCAGCTGGCCACAGAGGCGCCAGGACGGGGTAGGAGGACTAGTAAAGGAGCGCGGTGTGTGGCAGCAGGAATCCCCGCCGAGCGGGCAGGAGCGATTGTCTCTGCCTCGAGGGCCCTGGGCTGGGACCCAGTGGAGAGGGAGGGCCCGGTCCCCCTACCACCTTTTCCCCTACCCTGGACAATTACCCCCTGGCCAGGAGAGGCTTCCCTTAAAGGCTGTATATGCCCTAATAGAGAGACATGTACTTTGGGGTCGGACCTGAGGGGCCGTATATGCCCTAATAGAGAGATGTGAACTTTGGGGTCAGACTTGAGGGGCCGTATATGCCCTAATAGAGAGATGTGAACTTTGGGGTCAGACTTGAGGGGCCGTATATGCCCTAATAGAGAGATGTGTACTTTGGGGTCGTACCTGAGGGGCTGTATATACCCTGATAGAGGGGCATGGAGGCCTGATGGAGGGGTGACGCGTGGAGACCTTAGCTGCCAAGGCGGTCCCAACACAGGGGGGAGGGTACATGCCCCCCAACAAAGCCCATTGCTTCTTGTCCTATCCTCAGAGGCCAAGGAGGACAGTTTTTCTCCCTCTTCCTTGTGACACCCTGAGAACTGACGAGACAACATTCAGGACCCTTTCCAAATTTTTCAAAAGAGGAGTGAACATTTCCAGGCACTAGAACATGGGTTCCCAAACTGGGAAGCCGTGCCTCCGGGGGGGGGGGCATGAAGAAATTCCAGGGGGGGTGCGAGGCTCAGTGATCGGGTGGCTCAGTGCCAGGGGAGCTGTGGGTGGCAGGTGCCTGCATCCTCCAGGCCGTAAGCGCATGGAATGGGCACGGAAGGGGGGAATTGTGGGTGCCGTCAGGCTGCGCCCAAGCTCGGGGAGCGTAACATTCCTGTGGATCGGCTGGGGACCTCCGCACTCACCCCGGGATGCACAGAGCAGGCCCTGTAGCGAGGAGATCCGGGGCTTTTGGGCTACCCCAGCCTTTTCAACCCTGGGTGGCAAAAGTTCATCTAGATTTAGCCACCCGACCCTGGCACCCACTGCAGACCTTGTCCGGCCCTTGTGCACCAAGAGGGCTTAGAGGTGACTTGTCTGGCCAGCGGGGCGGCTTGGCAGTGCAGAACCCGCATCCGCTCCTCCCTTGACAGCCTCCTGTCAAGGGATATCCAGGCAGGGCTGCGAGTGGGGCCTGGTTGGAGTGTTAACCAGCACAAGTTAGAGCAGTCGCGGGGTGAGTGTAACTTGGGCCAGGATCTGAACCCCAGGGCCGGGGAGCCAGAAAAGCCTCAGGACTGAGCCCCAGACTCCCGAAATCAGGAGCTGCCTTGGAAACGCGGGCCTCGAAAGCCAGTTCCCAGTGACTTGGCAAGAAGCTGCTTTGCTGCCAGCCGCAGAAAACTGTAGGGAGCTTGGTAAGGCCAGAGAGGCCCTAGAGCCCAGTCCCCTATCAGCTCTCGGGAGTCCCTGGGCTGCCTGAGTATAAGCAGCCAAACCGGACATCCACTTCCCAGCCTGCTGGACTCATGGCCCGGCCCCAACCAGTGGGGCGAGCTGGAGCCCTCGTTTTCCCCGTCCCTTGGCAATTTCCTGTGTGGAATCAGCCCTTATCCAGTATCCTTGGCTCTCTCTCCTCCTCTTCCCCAATCTCTGCCCCTGGCCTTTCCCCTGGAATGCGGTGCGGGGCCATCCCTGTCCAGTGACGAGTGTCCCAGCAGAGCAGACTTTCCAGCACAGGCGGCTCTGTGCATCCTGGATCCAGCACTGCAGGGCAGCTGCCGGGAGGGCACGGGGGCACCCTGCTCTCTGTGCTCCCCTGACATCCCTGGAGCAGGCTGGGGCAGATGGGATAAAGCGCCCAGGCAGCCCCGGGCCCTTCTGCCGCTCAGACCCGCCCTCCAGCACCTCTTGGCCAGCGGGATCCGCTCTCCCGCAGGAGGTGAGCGTGTCTGTGGCTCTCCCTCAAGCAGGAGTCCTGCAGGACTAGCAGTGGGGCCAGGCATGGCTGGAGAGCCGGTGCTTGGGGGTCCTGGGAGCACGCGCATGCCCACGTGCCAGGCTGTGTGCCCCTGGCACCTGGGCACCCCATGGGGGCAGGGCCGAGTGGGAATGTTGGGACTGTGGCCACTGGAGCGAGCGGCTGTGGCTGGCCATGTGCAGCCGGGGCAGGATACGGCTGTGCGGTTTGCTGCTGCCCGTCGCTGGTGAGTGCCTCTGCGTGTGAGCGTCCGCGGCTCAGTCTGTCTCCCAGGGGCAGGGTGCGGCGCTGTGTCTGTCTGTCAGGGCAAGGGTGTGTGTGTGTAAGCTCTGTGTCCCCGTCTGGCAGGGCGAGGCTGTGTGTGTGTGTGTGTGTGTTTCGCAGGGGCAGGGTGAGGCATTGTGTGCGTAGGGGCCTGCTTCTCACTTCAGTTCAATGTGGCCTTATCAGCACAGGCACCTTGGCAAGTGTTCGCGTGGGAGACGGGAGGCGTTCGAGGTGCGTGCCAGAGGCGCCCAGCGGGCCTGCCTCCCGGATCCAGCCCTGACCCTGGAGCCGGCCTCTGTCTCTGCTAGAGCCAGGGGGGCAAAACGGGGCCGTTGTCCCAGAGCCGAGATGTTCTGAGGAAATGGAGACGCTTTGCCAGCAGCCTGCCCTGGCGCGTCTGCTCTGAGCGTGTCTCTGTGCCCGTGCGGGCTGCCTGTGCCTCGCCCTTTCCCTCAGGCAGCTCAGAGCCCTGGCCCCCTCTCCGCGGAGCCATTGGCCCCACATGTCCGTCACTAACTGCTTCCCACCGCCGCTCTGGGCAGGGCTCCTCTGAGACTTGTCCCCACTGTCCTGCCCCACAGAGTCCAGCCAGCTCAGGTCTTGGTTCTGGGCCCTCCCTGCCTGCCCAGCTGCCCCGGCCAGTGGCCTCAGCCTGAGGATGGGGGTTGGGGTTGCTCTAACTTGGCTCTAGCAACCCCCACTCACGGTGGCAAGTGGATGTCCCTGACCCTTGCTCTTGGGGCAAGGGGGCAGGTGGGTGGAGGCTAGAGCTCTGTGAGCCTGGTTTCTACCCCCACCTCTGCCCCGGGCTCCGAGTGTGGCCTCAGGCTCTGGGCTGGGTCCTCTCTCGCCCTGGGGTAGGGGGCTTAGGAGGGTTAATCAAAGTGTCTTTGCAAGAGGCTTGCCTGCCAAAAATGCAATGAATTGCGGGCTCGGGTTGCTGAATTGATTGATTGATACAATCTTCGTGCCAGCTCCAGCGCTCCGGCCTGGCGGCTCACACGCACCGAGCATCGAAAGGGCCGGAAAGACGTTCCAGAGATTCCCAGCGTTAGGAACGGTCCAGTGTCAGGGTGTGAGCGTCCCCCGGGCTTGCCAAGCCCAGCTGGCACTGGGGTCCGGCGTCGGCGTGCAGGGCCCTGGCGGGAGTTGCAGAGAACCTAGAGCGGTGGTGGGAAGGAGCTCAGCGCCTTTCAGGGCCTGCCTCGGGGAGCCGACAGCGCTGGGGCTGTGCACGACTCCCTGCCGGGCTGTGGGCAGGCTGGCCCTGGGAGCTCGGGCTGTGTTGGCACGCTGGATCTCGCACTGCTCAGCGGGCGCAGTGTTGCACCGACAGACAAGCGAGTGGAGGGGCCGAGACTCGCGGGGGCAATGGTGAGCGTGCCTGAGGCCGGGGGAAGCGCTGGCAGCCGGTTTCGCTCTTTGCCTGGCTCCCAGACTGCAATGGGGGGGGGACCCCTCAGACAGAGCCCTCCCCCTCCCAGGGAGCGCGGCAAAGCCCCTTGGCTTTCTGTCTCCCTGGGCCGACCCTGCCCTGCAGAGCTCCATCAGCTGCAGGAGGGAGCCCGGCTGCCCTCTCCGGTTCTGCCCGCTCACCCCGCAAGGCCTCAGTGTCGGAGCTGACCAACGCACATGCCATGCGGCTCCTCCACTCATCCCCCCAGGAGCCAGGCGCCCAGGGAGGCTTTGGATGGGGGCAGGGGGATTGCAGGAGATGGTGGGTTTCCCAGGAACTGCTAGCCCAGCCCGGCACCCATCCCCTCATGCCCCTCAGTCCTGACTCCCAGCCCAGGGCTCTCCCCTCCCCCAGCTCTGCTGTTACCCCTCAGCCTGGCCTGCAGCCCCCTCCTCTCCCAGCGCAGGGCTCCCCCCCCGCTCTGCTGTTACCCCTCAGCCTGGCCTGCAGCCCCCTCCTCTCCTTGCGCAGGGCTCCCTCCCCCCCAGCTCTGCTGTTACCCCTCAGCCTGGTCTGCAGCCCCCTCCTCTCCCAGCGCAGGGCTTCCCCCCCCGCTCTGCTGTTACCCCTCAGCCTGGTCTGCAGCCCCCTCCTCTCCCAGCGCAGAGCTCTCCCCCCCCCCCGCTCTGCTGTTACCCCTCAGCCTGGCCTGCAGCCCCCTCCTCTCCCAGCGCAGGGCTCCCCCCCCCCCCCCGCTCTGCTGTTACCCCTCAGCCTAGCCTGCAGCCCCCTCCTCTTCCAGCCCAGAGCTCTCCTCCCCCCCAGCTCTGCTGTTACCCCCGCCATCCAAGCCCCGGGCTTCCCCTGCCATGCTGCCTGTGCCTCCAGTTCCCGCCCGCGAGTCCCCAGTGTTCCAGCCCCGTCTCGCTCGCCTGCCCCACGGGATTCCCTGGTGACATGAAAATCGGGCATGGAGAACACGTGCGCTGCCCTTGTGTCCGTCTGAGAGCGGGGGCTGGGTCACCGCCCAGCATCTGCCCTGCTTTGCCCAGGCTGCGCGTGGCACCCACGTGCCAGCAGCCCAGAGCACCGCGGCCCGGCAATCCGGCGACGGCTGGCCGGGGACATGACAGCCAGCAGGGTTAAAGGAGAACGGAGGCCCGCGCCCCTGGCATGAAGGAGGGATGGGGGTTCCTGCCAGGGCGCGAGACTCGATCCCGGCTGCTCTCGGCGCTGCCCGTCTGTCCCGCAGCCTCTCGCTCTGGGGCCGGGCAGTCAGAAATGCAAATGTTATTGCTGCTTGCCCCGTCCCGGCGGGCGCGTTTCCTGGCCAGGCCCCCCAGCCGGCCCAGCCCCCTCCCCCTGCCCCATCCCACCAGGAAACGGGACCCAGACCCCGGCCGCCTTTGAAGTGTGTTTGTGTAAGCAAGGCAGCAGGCCTGCGCCCCGCGTTGGGCGGGGGAGGAGCCGGGCCCGGCTGAGGAGGTGTGAGGAGAAGGGTCGGCGATGGCGAGAGACGGAGCCGGGTGGGCGCGGGCGGCAGGCACCAGGCCTCTGGTGAGTCTTGTCCCTCGTGGTGTGCGCCGTGCGTGGGGAGATCCCGGGGGGCTCTGGGGGGGGCGCAAGGGAAGGACAGACTGAAGGGAGGAGACTGGGGGGCCAGGCCTGGGAAGGTCTGCAGCAGGGCAGTGGGGGCGGGGTTGGTGTGTTAGCATGTGGGGGGGGGGGGAGGCTTGCAACAAATTTGTGGATTCCTGGGGGGGGAGCAGGGAGCTCCCCCCCATCACACCCACGACTGAGGGAAGGGTGCGCTCTGAAGCAGCTACTAGCCTGGTCTGGGGTTTGCACACTCACAAACCCACACGCACACTCACCCCAGACACGCTGTGCGCGCACACTCACAAACCCACACGCACACTCACCCCAGACACGCTGTGCGCACACACTCACAAACCCACACACACACTCACCCCAGACACGCTGTGCGCACACACTCACAAACCCACACGCACACTCACCCCAGACACGCTGTGTGCACACACTCACAAACCCACACGCACACTCACCCCAGACACGCTGTGCGCACACACTCACAAACTCACACACACACTCACCCCAGACACGCTGTGCGCACACACTCGCAAACCCACACGCACACTCACCCCAGACACGCTGTGCGCACACACTCACAAACCCACACGCACACTCACCCCAGACACGCTGTGCGCACACACTCACAAACTCACACACACACTCACCCCAGACACGCTGTGCGCACACACTCGCAAACCCACACGCACACTCACCCCAGACACGCTGTGCGCACACACTCACAAACTCACACACACACTCACCCCAGACACGCTGTGCGCACACACTCACAAACCCACACGCACACTCACCCCAGACACGCTGTGCGCACACACTCACAAACCCACACGCACACTCACCCCAGACACGCTGTGCGCACACACTCACAAACTCACACACACACTCACCCCAGACACGCTGTGCGCACACAGTCGCAAACCCACACGCACACTCACCCCAGACACGCTGTGCGCACACACTCACAAACTCACACACACACTCACCCCAGACACGCTGTGCGCACACACTCACAAACTCACACACACACTCACCCCAGACACGCTGTGCGCACACACTCACAAACCCACACGCACACTCACCCCAGACACGCTGTGCGCACACACTCACAAACTCACACACACACTCACCCCAGACACGCTGTGCGCACACACTCACAAACCCACACGCACACTCACCCCAGACACGCTGTGCGCACACAGTCGCAAACCCACACGCACACTCACCCCAGACACGCTGTGTGCACACACTCACAAGCCCACATGCACACTCACCCCAGACACGCTGTGTGCACACACTCGCAAACTCACACGCACACTCACCCCAGACACGCTGTGTGCACACACTCACAAACTCACACACACACTCACCCCAGACACGCTGTGTGCACACACTCACAAACTCACACACACACTCACCCCAGACATGCTGTGTGCACACACTCACAAACCCACACACACACTCACCCCAGACACACTGTGCGCACACAGTCGCAAACCCTCACGCACACTCACCCCAGACACGCTGTGCGCACACACTTGCAAACCCACACGCACACTCACCCCAGACACGCTGTGCGCGCACACTCGCAAACCCACACGCACACTCACCCCAGACATGCTGTGCGCGCACACTCACCCCAGACACGCTGTGCGCGCACACTCGCAAACCCACACGCACACTCACCCCAGACATGCTGTGCGCGCACACTCACCCCAGACACGCTGTGCGCACACACTCACAAACCCACACGCACACTCACCCCAGACACGCTGTGCGCACACATTTGCAAACCCACACGCACACTCACCCCAGGCACGCTGTGCGCGCACACTCGCAAACCCACACGCACACTCACCCCAGACACGCTGTGTGCACACACTCACAAACCCACACGCACACTCACCCCAGACACGCTGTGCGCACACACTCACAAACCCACACACACACTCACCCCAGACACGCTGTGCGCACACAGTCGCAAACCCTCACGCACACTCACCCCAGACACGCTGTGCGCACACACTTGCAAACCCACACGCACACTCACCCCAGACACGCTGTGCGCGCACACTCACCCCAGACATGCTGTGCGCGCACACTCGCAAACCCACACGCACACTCACCCCAGACATGCTGTGCGTGCACACTCACCCCAGACACGCTGTGCGCACACACTCACAAACCCACACGCACACTCACCCCAGACACGCTGTGCGCACACACTCACAAACCCACACGCACACTCACCCCAGACACGCTGTACGCACACACTCACAAACCCACACGCACACTCACCCCAGACACGCTGTGCGTGCACACTCGCAAACCCACACGCACACTCACCCCAGACACGCTGTGCGCACACATTTGCAAACCCACACACACTCACCCCAGACACGCTGTGTGCCCACAAGCTCACAAACACTCTCCCTCCCCCTGCTGCATGCACACCCATTCACCCCAAATGCAAACCACACACACACAAAGACACCCCCTAGCATGCGCACATGCTCACATAGCAGCACACAGAAACCACACACACACATGCCTGTTGTACTTGGGGTCCCAGCCCCGGTGGTGCTGGCTTGAGGGAGCGGATTATTTCCCGGCCCGGCTGCTTGCCAGGGATGGGAGGGCGGGACTCTGGGCAGGGCACGGCAGGGCGGGCTGCGTGGGGCAGGTGTGGGCCGTGCCGTGGGTGGATCGGTTTGGCAATGGCCTGGCGGCTCGCTGTTGCACTAGAGACACTAAGGAACCAGGCAGGTCAGCAGCAGCTACATTCCCTGGGCAAAGCAGGTGGGGCTGTGCAGTGAGCTGGAGGGAAGGTTCCCTCACTGGGCCAAGACTGGAGGCCGTGGGTCAGACTTAGCTGCCCAGCTGGGTCCACATCGGCCAGTCACGGGGCTGTCTCTTTCCCCAGCACGAGGCCGTCCCTGCTCCCAGCCCCAGAGCCCCTGGGGTGCAGGAGCCCTGATCTTGTGCACTGGTGAATTCACGAGGGCACAAACACACAGCCAGGGACTAAAGTTTCAATGGGGGGGAGGGGCGCAGAGGGCAGCGGGCCCCAGGCTGGGAGCTCTATGGGGATGAGTAAGAGAAGTCTCTCACACACACACACACACACACACACACACACACACACACACACACACACACACACACACACACACCGCCCTCCAGGAAGGCCCCAAGGCAGATCTGCGGGTGTCCGGTGGGGGCAGGGACAGAAATCCACATCCAGGACTGCAGCCAGCCTCCCGGCCTGCCAGGAAGGGGTTAATGCGGGCTGGCGCCCTGGCAGACGCTGGTAACCCTACACTAATGCGCTGGCCGGACAGAGCCAGGCGAGGTGTCTCTGAAGGGAGCAAGGGTCATGTGTCAAGAGGGCTCCCGCAGGAGACGTTTCCTTTGCCCTCCTCCAGACACCGCCCTGCCGGGCCTCTGCCCCGCTCTGGGACAGCATCCACCTGCGGGACCGACTGCCCCCGCCTCGCTGGCGGCCCGGGGCTGGGGCACCTGCCGGAGGGAAAGGGTTAATGGCATCTCCCCCTCCCCCGGCCCGTTTCCCCTCTTTGCAGCGGGCCAGTGCCCACAGCCTTGGCCAGGGCAGCGGGGCTCAGCTGCGGGGTGGGGCAGCCTTGGAATGCAGTGGGGAAGGGGGCTGTAAGCAGGGCTCTCGCGCTGGATGAGTGTCAGTACCATGCGCGTGCGCTTGGTGTCGGGGGTGTTCCCCCGCCTGACCCTGGGGCTGTGCATGGGCTGTAGGTCCGGAGGGGGGTTCCTGTCCAGTTATAGGGAGTGTTCCCAGGACGGACCTTGGGGCTGTACAAGGGCTGTAGGTCCGCCAGAGGTGTTCTGTCCTGTAACAGGGGAGGTGTTCCCTGGCCTGACCCTGGGGCTGTGCATGGGCTGTAGGTCCACTGGGGGTGTTCCCAGAACTGTCTCTGGGGCAGTGCATGGGCTGTAGGTCCACTGGGGGTGTTCCCAGAACTGACTCTGGGGCAGTGCATGGGTTGTAGGTCCGTTGGGGTGTTCCCACCCTGCCCTAGATCACAACTTCCCTCCAGACTCTGCACCCCCTGCTACACCCCTCCCCAGGCCAGAATCCTCTCCTGCACCCAGACCCTTCCTGGACCCCGTACTGCAATCCCCTGCCCCAGGTCACACCCCACCCTTCCCCCACACTCCCTACCAGACCCCGCCCCCTCTCCTGCAGCCCAGTCCCCTACCCCGAGCTCCCTTCTGCACCCAACCTCATCCCAGACCCTGCCACCCCCTCCATGGAAAAGGGCAGCCCTTGGCCCTTACCAGCATCTTGGCATCCCCCCCCCACACACTTTACTGCCCACCCTTGCCCTGCGTGGAAGAACACCCTGGTGCCCAGAGGAGCGGCTGAAAGATGCAAGGCATGGAGCAAGATTGACAAAGGAGGAGATTTACAGCAGTGCCACGCACCACAGGGGGACTCCCGGGTCTCCACTGGCCTTTGTCTGCTAAAGGCAGAGCAGTTCCTGGAGCTGTAAATTCCCCTCTCCCCAGGCCCTCTGGCCAGAAGCTCCATCCCCACGGCCATTTCCACTGCCGGGCCCATCGCAGCAGGACTGCCCATAAAAACAACATTTGTCTGCTCAAGCCCATAAAAGAGCCAGGACCAGGCAGTGGGGTAAAGAAACTGGCTTCAGTTTCAGCCAGGCTCAGCAGAGTCCTGGGGACTGTGGCCCCTAGTGGAGAGAGTGTCTGCTCCAGTGACAGGAAAAGGAGAATGCATGAGGCTGCAGGAGAGACTGGCTGGGAGAGCTGAAGCTACCTCTCCACGACAGGTTTTTTGCACAAAAACCCGCGGAGCGTCCACACCTCAAGTGCATTTTTGCACAAGTAAATTGACAGTGAATCGACAGAACAGAGGGCCTTTTGTGGTGGAGGGATTCCTCTTTCTACAAGGAATAACTCCTTTCTGTGCAAGCGCTCTCGTGCAAAAAGCTGTGTGTGGACGGGGAACAGGAGGTTTTTGTGCAAAAAGCGCCAATCGAAAGACGCACGGGTGCCCTGGTGGCTATTCTGTGCATAGCAATCAGCTTTCTCACGAGAGAGCGGCCATACAGTCTGGACGCTTTCTTGCGCACAAGCGCATCGCTTTTCCGATGCACTTGTGCAGTGTGGACGTGCTCTTGTGCAAGACGTTTTTGCCGAAGATCTCTTCCGCCAAAAGCTTCTTGCGCAAGAAGCCTGCCGTGTAGACGTAGCCTGAGGGCAGGAAGAGAAGTCTGTGCTGGTGATGAAGGGGAGGGAGGAACCGGAGAAGGCTCTCTGGGCCAGATCCTCAGCTGGGGTAAATCTGCCCAGCTTCTTGGCCTTCACTAGGCCCGTACTGGATGTGCACTGCGCCCGGCAACTCCAGCTGGAAGGGTCTAACTCACGAGGCAGTGAAGGCATCTGCTGGAGAAAGGTGGCTGGAGCTGTCACATATGCTCACGCCCGGCTCTGCCAGAGCCCAAGGCGTTCCGCCCGAGTAAGAGCAGCGGGGCTGGGGGCAGAAGGACGAGGGTGTTGGGGGTCGCTATGGGAGGGAGGGGCTGGCGGAGTACGAAAGGGGCAGTAGTAAACGCAGCGGGTGCCAACCCGCAGGGAAGAGTCTGCCCTGGAACTAGGCAGGTCTGGATCAGCCGGCTGTGTGACGCTCGTCTCCAGGAAGTGAGTTCTTCAAACAGCAACAGAATTCCAAAACCAGCGGGCTAAGTCGATGGAGGTTCGGTCCCTCGATGGCTAGTAGCCAGGCTGGGCAGGGAAGGTGCCCGAAGCCACGGCTGGGAATGAGGGAAGTTCATTCCTCAAGCACCGGGCATTGGCCACTGGAGAAGACAGGATCCTGGACTAGGGGGCCTTCTGATGGTCTTATGGGTTCTGAACCAGGGCACAGGAGGGGACAGAGCTCAGGGCTGGGACACGGGAGTCCCGGGTCCTCCTGACTGCCCCACCCTGTGCCTCAGTTTCCCCATCTATAACAGTAATAGACTGCCCACCTGCACAACGTGCGGTGAGGCTCCATGATGGGAGCTGGGTACTATTAGGCTCCCGATGCCCTGGGGAAGGGGCGCGTCCCTGTGGGCTGAAAGGCCACGTGATGCTCAGGGTCCAAAAGAGAAAACGGTGATCCTGGCAGTTCGTCCCTCCCAGGGCCAGAAGGGACCACTGATCCTGTTTAGCCCAGCCAGGGTCCTGCCCCAGGTAACGCCTAGAGCAGAGCTTCCCGAGACGCCCCCAGCCACCATGCCCCGGGGCAATTGTTCCCATGGTTACTTACCCCGACTGCTAACCATTTACCACATTGCCAGTCTTCGTCCAGCTTCAGCTCCCAGCCATTGGCTCGTGTGAGACCTTCCACTGCCAGGCTCCTGGGGCAGAGCCGCTACATCCCCTCCTCGTGTGAACGGGGGGACTGGGCAGGATCTGGCTGCACCCTGCTCCTGCACGGGACAGCGGCGCCAGCGCGCTGGGGGAGTTCGTTGTGGGGACCAGGAGCAGGTTTGGTGCGGCCGGTCCATCCTCGGGGGTGCCCCGTGGGGGGAACGCCTCCATCTCTGCTGGCGGGAATTTGGGAAGCGCCGTGTCCCTCTGCCCAGCGCCGGCAGCACCACAAGCATTTCCTGTGGCAAAACAGCTGCTTGTGTTTCTTCCAAATCAGCGAAAGGCGTCCCACGTAGGGCACAGCTTGACTGGGGTTCGTCGGGTTCAGCTGCGCCTGTTGGGCCGTGCGGCGTGGTGGGGGCCGAGGGGCAGCCCCTAGTCCTGCTAGCCGCGGCCTGGGTGAGGCTAGAGGGCAGGGGCCTGACGGCTCAGATCTGCACAATGAGCTAGGCCAAAGGGGGCGCCTGGCAGCAGCCCTGGGTAGGACCATGCTGGCCAGGGGGGTAATGGACAGACACTCCCTGGGGCGCTGGCCAGGGGGTGCAGCACACGGGCCTTGGCTCACTGCAGTCACGGCAGGCTCCTAGCCCCAAATCAGTCACTGCTGGGTCCTGCTGCTCAGTCCAGACTCCACCATGGAGCCGAATTTCATGTCAGTGAAAGGGACGTCTGGCAGGCTGGGGCATGCTCCCTGGGCACCGTCTGTCTGTCTGGGGCACGCTCCCTGGGCACCGTCTGTCTGGGGCACGCTCCCTGGGCACCGTCTGTCTGGGGCACGCTCCCTGGGCACCATCTGTCTGTCTGGGGCACGCTCCCTGGGCACCGTCTGTCTGGGGCACGCTCCCTGGGCACCATCTGTCTGTCTGGGGCACGCTCCCTGGGCACCGTCTGTCTGGGGCACGCTCCCTGGGCACCGTCTGTCTGGGGCATGCTCCCTGGGCACCATCTGTCTGTCTGGGGCACGCTCCTTGGGCACCATCTGTCTGTCCAGGTAGGGCACGCTCCCTGGGCACCGTCTGTCTGTCTGTCTGGGACACGCTTCCTGGGCACCGTCTGTCTGTCTGTCTGGAACATGCTTTCCGGGCACCATCTGTCTGTCCATCTCAGGCATGCTTCCTGGGCACTGGCCGTCTGTCCTTCTGGGGCACGTTCCCTGGCCACTGTTTGTACATCTGTGGCATAGTCCCTGGACAACATCTATCTGTCCATCTGGGGTATGCCTCAGGGCACCATCTGTTTGCCTGGCTGGGGCACACTTCCTGGGCGCCATCTGTCTGTCTGGGGCACGCTCCCTGGGCACCATCAGTCGGTCCACGTGGGGCACGCTCCTTGGACACTGTCCGTCTGTCCAGCTGGTGAACACTCCTTGGGCACCATCTGTCTGTCTGTCTGGGGCACACCCCTGGGCACCATCTGAGGCATGTTCTCTGGGCACCGTCTGCCTGTGCGCACTCCCTGGGCGCTGTCCATCTGCCCGGCTGGAGCTTGCCTCCTGGGCACTGTCTGTCGGTCTCCCTGGGTCATGCTCCCTGGGCACCATCAGTCTGTCCATCTTCAACACACTCTCTGGGCACCGTCCGTCTGTCCATCCGGGGCACACTCCCTGGGACCATCTGGCTGCCCAACTCGGGCACGCTCCTTGGGCATCGTCCAGCTGGGGCATGCTTCCTGGGCACCATCCGTCTGTCTGTTAGGGGCACGCTCCGTGGGCACTTTCTGTCTGTCTGCTTGTCACATGCTCCCTGGGCACTGTCTGTCTGCCCAGCTGATGCCCGGCCCCACAGCCTTGATGCCCCCGCGAGCCCTTTCTTTAGCAGTGGTTTTGGTTTTCCCACGTCTCACCTTAGAAACGAAACTGACTTGTGGGGAGTTCCCCGAGTAATCTCCATTTCCTGGGGGCCGGTTGGTGGAAGTTCCTGGGTGATACAGTGATAGAGATACAGTGAGAATGCCCCAGGTGCGCCGTGGGGATCCGTCAGCCAACGTGGGCCGTGTCCTTCCCTCCCCAGGGTCACTTGGAGCATTCGCTGGCTGGGAACAGGAGGCTGGGGAGGGGGCTGCTGTGTCAGTAGCCCCCGCCCGGCAGCCCCCACCCTTCACCTCCAGAGCAACACCTGGAACGGCGGGGGGAGGACTGGTGGGCTGACCATGGGCGCACGGCCCTCTCCTTGGCGTCTGGGCACGTGCTCTGGCTGCAGGGACATGCAAGCACAGGGATTGCGTGGGGTGCGCAGGCTGGGAGCTACTCTCCTTGCGCACATGAGGGACACACACTGCAGAATTCCGCACCAAGCCTTTGTCTACCCGGATCAGTTTAAAGTGCGGCCCGGGTTAGGGAGAGCGTGGTCACGGCACAGGCGCTGGGAGAGAGCTCCGCTCGTGTGCCGTGCAAAGCACCTTGGCCAGGGGGTACTAACAGCCTGGGGCGAGGCTGTAGCCTGGTTCCCACTGGCAGGGTTTTCACACCCCCAAGCCGGAAAGTCACAGCCCTGAAACGGGTCAGAGTGGACTCGTCCCGAGCAACTCTCCAGCCCTGGTCAGGCAAGACGCATCATTCCCAGCCTCTGGGGCGGGGGTCAGTAGTGGGTCCCAGGTCTGCACGCCAGGGGCAGGAGTTAAGGGATCACAAGGCCAGGGTCCGGCCAGGATGAGAGGCCGGGGCGTTCCCTGTTTAGGATCGAGAGGCAGGTCAAAGTCAGGCTGGAACCATACAAAGCCAAGTAACACAGTAACTGGCTGGGACAGGGTGTACTCAGAGTCCCCTGCTGACCCCGGCCTCCATGCTACGCTGCATGCCACGGGGAGCCCGGGATCAGCTGCGGAGTCCCCAGCTGACCCAGGGCTCCCTGGCTTTGAAATGCACAAGAGCCCCTGCTGGGGACTCTTTGGAGACAGGACTTCCTGCTGGCCCCGGGCCGTACACAGAGTCCCGCATTCCTCCTTGGAAATGTACAAGAGCCCCAGCAGTTGCATTGCTAGATACTCCAACTGCTAGGCTGCACTGCCCCGGGGAAGTGGTGTTACTAGAGACTCCGGCTGCTAGGCTGCACTGCTCCGGGGAAGTGGTGTTACTAGATACTCCGGCTGCTAGGCTGCACTGCTCCGGGGAAGTGGCATTGCTAGATACTCCGGCTGCTAGGCTGCACTGCCCCGGGGAAGTGGTGTTACTAGAGACTCCGGCTGCTAGGCTGCACTGCCCCGGGGAAGTGGTGTTACTAGAGACTCCGGCTGCTAGGCTGCACTGCCCTGGGGAAGTGGTGTTACTAGAGACTCCGGCTGCTAGGCTGCACTGCCCCGGGGAAGTGGTGTTACTAGAGACTCCGGCTGCTAGGCTGCACTGCCCTGGGGAAGTGGTGTTACTAGAGACTCCGGCTGCTAGGCTGCACTGCCCCGGGGAAGTGGTGTTACTAGAGACTCCGGCTGCTAGGCTGCACTGCCCCGGGGAACTGATGTTACTAGAGACTCCGGCTGCTAGGCTGCACTGCCCCGGGGAAGTGGTGTTACTAGAGACTCCGGCTGCTAGGCTGCACTGCCCCGGGGAAGTAGTGTTACTAGACACTCTGGCTGCTAGGCTGCACTGCCCTGGGGAAGTGGTGTTACTAGAGACTCCGGCTGCTAGGCTGCACTGCCCCGGGGAAGAGGGACCCTGGTGTAAGCCGTGTCTGGGTTGCAGAATATATGGCCAGGAGGCCCAGGGGCTCAACAGTGCCCCCCGGACAAGGGAACTGCCCTGTGACACAGGCCAAGGCTCTGTCTGCGTGGGGCAACCCCTGGCTAGGAAGGGTCACTTGGCCAGCCAGGGAGCTGCAGTGTTTCCTGGGCCGTATGTGCTGCTTACTCCACCACTGCACTCCCTGGCGGTGCCCCTGCAGCGGCCTGGTGGCAGGGTGAGGGCAGTGGCTGCCCCAGGGTCCTTACCGGCAGCCGAGATGACCAGTGACTGGATCCGACTAACACGGGTTCAATCGGGGATCTGGGGCCGTGACTCCTCCCATCAAGGCGGAGGCGCCTTCCAGCGGGCGGCCGAACCAGACTCCAGAGGGGGGTTCGTCCATGGCACAGAGTCTCCTCCCCTCCCTGATTCCCGGCAGGACCGGGGTGAGTGGCACCGGGATGGATGCTGTGCCCAGCATGCGGCCATAATGCAGTGACCGGACTCCGCTGCAGGCAGCTGGGTCTCCACTGGGACATCCAGCAGCAGCCTGCGGCCCAGGGCTGGGGCCTTCCTCCACTTCCTCAGGGTTGCCACTCACCCTGCCCTATGCCAGGACACCCCTACCAGGAGGCACCTGAAGTGCCCTCCAGCCAGGCGAGCTGAATTCCCACAGGCCTGGGAACAGCCGCGCTCTGCACCTGCTGCCTGGTCTTCGGGCGCGAACCGAGCTCGTAGCAGCCGTGGGAACCAGCCACTTAGAGCAGCGGGGGCAGGCACCTCACTGGGGTTCTGTGTGGGGCCCACCAGACACTGTTCACTGGCAGGGCTCGGATTCTGCGAGTTTCTGGCCGTGTCGGTTTTCCCTCCCCGGCGTTACAAAGTGACACGCATAGAGCAGGAGAGGCGAGTTGCGCGCTGACTGCACACACAGGCTGCGAGCCAGGCGCCCCCTCTGCAGCCGTCACAGCGCTGCTACGGCGCAGTCAGCGCCCCCTGCAGGTTCGATACACAGGGAGCAGAACTGCCCTATCCCGGGAGAGCGTCTTGTTTACAACGATCTCACGGCCCACTGAGATGAGGAGGCCGCTCATGCGGCCGGCTAGATGGCCCTTCACTGGCTTAGGCTGTGTCTGTGCTGCACAGCTTTTCCAGGATAGCGGAGGTCTCCCGGAAACGCTTTGCCGCGTCCAAGGAACACGGCTGCTTTTCCGAAAAAAATTCAGAAAAGCAGATGCATTTTTCAGCATCCTTGTAAATCTCGTTCTACGAGGAAGAAGGGACGTTCCAAAAGAGAGAGTTTTTTCCCAATATTTGGCCCCATGTAGGTTGGCCAAATGTCGGAAAAGCCTGTTTCAGAATAAAAGCGGGAAAAGATACGCAAATTGCGGTTTGCAATGTGTGTATCTTTTTCAGACTTTTCTTTGTAGTGTAGACATAGCCCTAGAGGGCAACCAAGAGCCAGGTTGTATTCTCATGGTTACACAAGCATACAGGGTGCGTCTAGACTGGCAAGATTTTGCGCAAAAGCAGTTGCTTTTGCGCAAAAACTTGCCAGCTGTCTACACTGGCACTTGAATTTGCGCAAGAGCACTGACTTTGTAATGTACAAAATCAGTGCTTCTTGCACAAATACTTTCATGCTCCCGCTCAGGGATAAGCCCTCTTGCGCAAGAATACTTGCACAAGAGGGCCAGTGTAGACAGACACCTTAATTTTTTGTGCAAGAAAGCCCGATGGCTAAAATGTCCATCGGAGCTTTCTTGTGCAAAATCGCGCCTATACTGGCCACGGATGCTTTCGCGCAAAACCATCCATGCCAATCTAGACGCTCTTTTGCGGAAATGCTTTTAATGGAAAAACTTTTCAGTTAAAAGTATTTCCGCAAAATCATGCCAGTCTAGACGCAGCCATACAGGATGGGGTTGTGGTATAGGCACATGATTGGGTAGCAAGGCAATGCAGTTTGAACCCCACTCCTGGCAGTAATTTGTTGTGCAAACCCAGGCTGCGTCTAGATTGGCACGATTTTCCGGAAATGCTTTTAACGGAAAAGTTTTCCGTTAAAAGCATTTTTGGAACAGAGCGTCTAGATTGGCACAGACGCTTTTCTGCAAAAGCACTTTTTGCAGAAAAGCGTCCGTGCCAATCTAGACGCGCTTTTCCACAAAAAAGCCCTGATCGCCGTTTTTGCAATCGGGGCTTTTTTGCGGAAAACAAATCTGAGCTGTCTACACTGGCCCTTTTGCACAAAAGCTTTGTGCAAAAGGGGCTTTTGCCTGAACGGGAGCAGCCTAGTATTTCTGCTAGAAGCACTGATTTCTTACAGTAGGAAGTCAGTGCTTTTGCAGAAATTCAAGCGGCCAGTGTAGACAGCTGGCACGTTTTTCCAGAAAAGCGGCTGATTTTCCAGAAAAACTGGCCAGTCTAGACACAGCCCCAATGAACTAAAAATTAATGGTAGTTTAAGTATAAATCATGACTTGATCACATTCACAACATGGAAGCAGAATATACCAGACCAATTTTATTTTTTATATATTCTGTGCTGTCTTGCTACCCAATTGTGTCTATACCACAAAGCTGAAACACAGTTATGAGCCAATTCAGCTGGGAATAATAATTCAATCAGCAAAATGTGAATGATAAGATTTTATAAGATACCTCAAAAGCCAGAATCAAGGCCATACTGATTTAAAAAAAACAACCTAATGTACAGCAAAGTGAAGGCAGCTGTAAAAAAATAAAACATTTATAAAATGTCATAAAAGTAAAAATGATAGTGATGAATACAAATCAGAAGTTAGGAACTGTAGAACATTGATAAGGGAAGCAAAGGGATGTGTGGCAAATTCTATGGTTCAGAGTTAAGGACAGTAAGAAGTGGTTTTTAAAATATATTAGGAACAAAAAAGATCCTGACAATGGTCTTTGCCCATAGCTATATGGAAATGGTATGGTTATCCATAATAATGCAGAAAAGGCAGAAGTGCTCAATAAATATTTCTGTTCTGTATTTGGGGGGAAAGCAGATGAGGTAGTCTCTGTGCACAGCGATAATCACACTCTTTCTATTTCACTAGTATCTCTAGAGGATGTTGAACAAAAATTACTCGAGTTAGGACCATTTTAAATCAGCAGGTCAGATAATTTGCCCCCAAGAGTTTGAAAAGAGCTGCCGGGGGAGTTTGTTGCGTTTCACTAAGTCTTGGCGCACTGCGGCAGTTTCAGATGACTGGAAGAGAGAGAATGTTGTGCCACCTTTTAAAAGAGTGGCTGGAGTGATCAAGTAACTGTCGGCCTGACACCCATCCCAGACTGGATAATGGAGTGCCCGATGTAGGACTCGTTTAATAAGGATAATATAATTAATTCAAATTAACATGGGTGTGTGGAAAAGAGATTCTGCCAAACTACCTGGCTCTCTTTGAGGGTGGGACGGGGCCTTCGGGTGGTAAGCTGGTCTATCTGAAGTCAGAGTTTTCTGTCAGGTGTTTGGCTTGGTACCGAACACTTGGATTACGAAGGGGAATGATAGAACATTAACATGCTGCGTGAGAAATGGATGAAACCCTGCCCGTTCCGTGGCGCAGGGCTCTGGCTGGCAGGATGTCTGACTATTGGGTCGCAGCGGTCCCTCTGGTCTTGGAATCTGTGGCCCTTGGTCAGGGCTGTCCTACCCAGCCTGAGCACCTGCCCCATGGGGGGGGGGGGCTGTGCTCAAGGGCTGTGGGCCAGGGGGGTAGGACCTGTGGAAGGGGGGCAGGCCCAGGACTGGAGAGGCAGGAGCTTTGTGAGACAAACCTAGCACTAGTCTGTGGGGGGCAGGCTCAGGACTAGTCTGTGGGTGGAGCAGGAGCTGTGGGAGGGCAGGTCCAGGACTGTGGGGGCGCAGGAGCAGCAGGGGGCAGGAGCTGTGGGGGACAGACCTAGGACTAGTCTGTGGGGGGCAGGCTCAGGACTAGTCTGTGGGTGGGGGCAGGAGCTGTGGGAGGGCAGGTCCAGGTCTGTGGGGGCGCAGGAGCAGCAGGGGGCAGGAGCTGTGGGGGACAGACCTAGGACTAGTCTGTGGGTGGGGGCAGGACCTGAGCGACCCTGCGGCCGCCTGGGGGTCCGGCGGCGATTGAAAGGGCCGGGCGCGCCAGCTGCTGTGCGGTGCTGGTGGCAGCCAGGAGCCCCCGGCTCTTTTAAATTGCCGGGTCCCGGGGCAGCTGCCGTCTTTGCCTCTGCCCCGCGTCGGCGGCCCTGGCTGGTGGAGGGGAGGCGGGAGGTGGGATTCGAGCTGTGGGCCGCTGGTGGTGAGCCGTGGCTGGGCAGGGGCTGGCGCTGCCACACACCCAGGCACCACAGCGGGGGGCAGTACATGGTGCCCCAAATAAGATGGCGCCCGGCCCAGCTGCACGTGCTGCGTCTGCCGCGGGAGGCCCTGGCCCGAGTGTCTCGCGGTTCCGAGGGGCGATTTCTCTTCGCCGCAGCCTGGATTCCGTCCTCTTCGCGAAGTGCTGGGAACGGCGCAGGTTCCCAGCCAGCAAGGAGCCAGCAGAATCAGGCCCCTGCCCCACGAGTGCATCAGGAGCTGGGGGCGTGTGGAGGGAAGGGAGTACAGGGAGAGAGAGGGGCTGGTGCCTGGGGGCCCAGAGCCAGCCAAGGCTCTTACCTACATCCAGAGCGAGCCCGTGTCTGGCGCCGTGGCTGCCTCCCTGCTGCTTGCACCAGAGAACGGGGCCCTGGAACGCCTCGTGACTGCAGCCTCTCACCCGCTGTGGGTCGGTGCGAGGGGTCAGTGCCCCAGCAGGGCTACCAGGCTCCATGCCCCCAGCCTGACCGCCTGCTTGTGTCTCCTTCCAGCTCTAACTTGGCCAGAACCCCCTTTCCCACCACCTCGGCCCTGGAATTTCCTTCTTCCTGCCCTCATTGGTGCCCAAGACAGTCACCATGGAGAATGAGCAGCTGCAGGTCCCGCCTCCTTCCAGCAGCACCAGCAGCACCAGCACGGCCAGCAGCACCAGCAGCAGCAGCAACGGGCGCCAGTCAGGGCCCCAGATCTCTGTGTACAGCGGGATCCCAGACCGCCAGACTGTGCAGGTAAGGGGCTGTGGAGCGGGGCAGGGAGCCAGGCGTTGTGATGGCAGGAGGACGGTGCCAAGGCGTGGGGCTAGATCCAGAGAACCCTGGAGCTAAGGGTTGTGTGTGGGTGGCAGGCAGGGGAGAAAATATCTGGCAAACCCCGTGCTCCAATTCTCATCCTTCTGGAGACCCTGCCATGTCCCGGGGGCCCGGCGCCCACGGCCAAGCTCTGCTCCCCGAGCTATGGAAATACCTTTGCACCCCCTGCTGGGACTCCTCCCCTCACTAGCCCTGGGAGCTCTTTCCTTCCAGCGCACTTGGAATTTCTCCCTCCCCTAGAGCGCTGAGCTAGGGGCCGGGGGAACGGACTCCTCTCCTTGGGAGGTGGACACAGCGTTCCAGTCCCTGCCCACGCAAACAGGCTCGCAGAGGGTCCATCCGGACTGCGGTGCGATTTCCAGAGGCCTCCCACAGCAGTGATTCCGCTGTTCATTCTGTGAAACGGCTTTCCGAATAGCAGGCGCGTACCCCTCCTTGCACGGGGTACGGGACGCTTTGGAATTGCGCTTTGTATTGGAAACGTGGGAAGGATGCAAGGCAGACACACCCGCTAAGAGCACGTGTGCACACTCGCGGAGGATGTGCGCACACTCGCACACCAAGGGCCATGTGCCCTGCACACCCAGGGGTGCACACACGGAGCCGTGCATGCTGGACCCACACAGTCGCCCAGTTACTTCCTGGCCTTGGCAAAGCCCCAGTGCTCAGTCCCTGCTGCTGCTCTCCCTAGCGCCAGACAGGGTCTGGCTTTGCAACGGGAGCATGGCCAGCCCTCCCCCCCCCCCCGTAGAGCAGCCCCCTGACCAGCCCCAGGCAGCATCCTCTACTGGATTCTAAGCCTCTGGCTGGCAGAGCTGAGCAGGTGCCCGGTGGCTGGGCATTTGGAAGGAGGTCGGCCCTGCGGGGTCAGGTTTGGAACCGGGGCGCTGGATGTCCGGGGTGTTGCCCTGTTCAGTGGGTGCAGGCTGCTTCCACCACCCCCTCTGTGATGCCCACTGTCATGGCTCCTTCCCCACTCTGGCGTGATAAATGCAGAAGTGGGGGCCAGCAAGTGTACCCCAAAGCCTTATCTACCAGGCTTTGGTATAAAACTTCCCCCAAAATCTTAAAAACCTAGATCTTGGGAATAAAACTTCCGCTGCCACCACCCAAATATGAATAACAAGATTAGGGGAAAGATCATTTGGGAAATCTCACCCCTATTATAAAAATCAGGACACACAAGTAACCAATGCCAGATTAATAAAAAGAAAAGAGAAAACTTTTATTATTACAACAATATTCCTGTTGCAAGCATAAGGATCAGAGGGAAAGGTAACAAAATATACTCATGGAGGAATTACACCATGGGCTAGAACTTAGTTAAAAAGAAAGGCCAACCATCTCTTAAGCAGCGCCAGATCTCAGATCCCACACCCAACCCTTAAAACAATAAAGCCTAACGAAACTACCTAAACTTTACCCTACTTACAGAAAATGAAGAATGGTGTCTTGGAGAGAGAGAGAGAGACATGCTTGTCCCTCTCTGTAGCTGCAGAGAACACACCCCGAGAGACAAAAGGGAGAAAGGAAAAAACCCAAATTCCTTTGTCCCAGTTTGAAAGTCCCACCTACATTCCTACTGGTCACGCCACCTGGTTAGGTGTAGTTAACCCCTTAATCCCCAGGCTGCTGGCTAACCCTCATAATCATGACACCCACGGCGAGCCCCACACGTTCCACCCACCCTGGAGCGCGAGTCCATGTGGTCAGCCCCTGGTAGGGCTGGTCCTGCAGTGTCACTCCCCTTTGGCCAGGCCACCCAGCGCCAGCACACAGCCAGCCGCATGGGTCAGCAGCTGGGGGCAGGCCCCTCGCCACATGGGAACACACTTTGCTCAGCTGCCTGCTACACGTGGCCAGACAATGCCACACGTATGGGAAGGCTGCTGGGGCAGCTGCCCTGCTTTGCTCTACCTCTGCCCAGCAAGGCTGGGACTGAGGACGTCAGAAGCCCCCAAATCAAGGCCAGTTCTGACTCCTGTGCTGCTGGAGCAATTCTAGGGTTGAGCTGGGAACCACCGGGCCAGGGGAGGGGGGAATTCTGCTCTCCCAGACCCCCCTGCCTGCCAGCCCTGATCATCCTGTATCCCAGCTGCCCTTCCTAGCCCTAGGCTCTGTTCTTCCACCCCGTCCTGGTGGGGGAAGGGCTGGGTGTGAACAATAACAAAAGAATGGAGAGGCGGGAGGGATGGGAATGAATGAGATGGGGGGGCACCGACGTGGCACTGGGGCAGCGTCCCTCCAGAACCTCTCTCCTACCCTTCCCTATGTCATTGGTACCTACATACCAGCGGTACTCCCATCACCGGCTCCTCCCCAGCACTACATGCAAGTCCATCTAGATGTCTGGAGAGATCCGCAGCCTTCACACCAGGCAGGCACCTCACCATACGGGTCTCCCAGTCATCGCAAACCCGGCTATCAGCTTCCACCACTCGGTCCTGCTGCACTAGGCTCCCTAATCCCCCGGGGTGAGGGGTGGATTTGCCCTGGACCCCTGCCTGGAGGAGTTGGAGGGGTTACCCTGGGACTGGGCAAAATGGAGGGGGAGCTGCCCCAGACCACACCTGGGGCAGTTGGTGGGAGAGTTGCCCCGACCATGCCTGGGGGAGCTGGGGGGGTGCCCCAGACCATGCCTGGGGGAGCGGGGGGGGGGTGCCCCAGACCATGCCTGGGGGAGCTGGGGGGGGTGCTCCAGGCCATGCCTGGGGGAGCGGGGGGGGTGCCCCAGACCATGCCTGGGGGAGCGGGGGGGGGGGGTGCCCCAGACCATGCCTGGGGGAGCTGGGGGGGGTGCCCCAGACCATGCCTGGGGGAGCGGGGGGGGGGTGCCCCAGACCATGCCTGGGGGAGCGGGGGGGGGTGCCCCAGACCATGCCTGGGGGAGCTGGGGGGGGGGTGCTCCAGGCCATGCCTGGGGGAGCGGGGGGGGGGGTGCTCCAGGCCATGCCTGGGGGAGCGGGGGGGGGTGCCCCAGACCATGCCTGGGGGAGCGGGGGGGGTGCTCCAGACCATGCCTGGGGGAGCGGGGGGGGGGGTGCCCCAGACCATGCCTGGGGGAGCGGGGGGGGGGTGCCCCAGACCATGCCTGGGGGAGCGGGGGGGGGTGCCCCAGACCATGCCTGGGGGAGCTGGGGGGGGGTGCTCCAGGCCATGCCTGGGGGAGCGGGGGGGGTGCCCCAGACCATGCCTGGGGGAGCTGGGGGGGGGTGCTCCAGACCATGCCTGGGGGAGCGGGGGGGGTGCCCCAGACCATGCCTGGGGGAGCGGGGGGGGGTGCCCCAGACCATGCCTGGGGGAGCGGGGGGGGTGCCCCAGACCATGCCTGGGGGAGCTGGGGGGGGGGGGTGCTCCAGGCCATGCCTGGGGGAGCGGGGGGGGGTGCCCCAGACCATGCCTGGGGGAGCGGGGGGGGGTGCCCCAGACCATGCCTGGGGGAGTTGGGGGGGGGGTGCCCCAGACCATGCCTGGGGGAGCGGGGGGGTGCCCCAGACCATGCCTGGGGGAGTTGGGGGGGGGTGCCCCAGACCATGCCTGGGGGAGCGGGGGGGGTGCCCCAGACCATGCCTGGGGGAGCGGGGGGGGTGCCCCAGACCATGCCTGGGGGAGTTGGGGGGGGGTGCTCCAGACCATGCCTGGGGGAGCGGGGGGGTGCCCCAGACCATGCCTGGGGGAGCGGGGGGGGGTTGCCCCGGGCCCCGCACCGGGGGGAGTTGGGGGGGTTGCCCCGGATCACCCCTGGGTGGGGTTGTTGGCCCCGGCCCCCCGCGGCGGTCGCGCCCAGCTGGCCCGGGGAGCAGCGGGGGGGGGGGGGGGGGCGCGGGGCGGGGCTGTGGGGGCGGCTCTTTGTGCCCGGCCGGCTCGCGGGGGCCTCCCGCAGCCAATCACGCGCCGGGCCGGGCCGGGCGGGAGCCGCGCGGGGCTCGCGGCCGCTTTTGTTGCTGGCCCGGGGCTGCTCCGGGCGGAGCCGACAGCGCGGCCCTGGGCCCCCGCGGAGCGAGCCGAGTAGGTGCCCGGCGCGTGCGGGGAGGGAGCCGCAACTTGGGGGGCGCCTGCGGGCAGGGAGGTATCGGGGGTGGAAGGGGCAGGGTGGGGGCGGGGAGGTATTGGGGGTGGAAGGGGCAGGGTGGGGGCGGGGAGGTATTGGGGGTGGAAGGGGCAGGGTGGGGGCGGGGAGGTATTGGGGGTGGAAGGGGCAGGGGGCGGGGAGGTATTGGGGGTGGAAGGGGGTGGGGGCGGGGAGGTATTGGGGGTGGAAGGGGCAGGGTGGGGGCGGGGAGGTATTGGGGGTGGAAGGGGCTGGGGGCGGGGAGGTATTGGGGGTGGAAGGAGGTGATCGCAGGGTAGGGGTGGGGGGGGTATTGGGGGTGGAAGGGGCTGGGGGCGGGGAGGTATTGGGGGTGGAAGGGGCAGGGTGGGGGCGGGGAGGTATTGGGGGTGGAAGGGGCAGGGGGCGGGGAGGTATTGGGGGTGGAAGGGGGTGGGGGCGGGGAGGTATTGGGGGTGGAAGGGGCAGGGTGGGGGCAGGGAGGTATTGGGGGTGGAAGGGGCTGGGGGCGGGGAGGTATTGGGGGTGGAAGGGGGTGGGGGCGGGGAGGTATTGGGGGTGGAAGGGGCAGGGTGGGGGCGGGGAGGTATTGGGGGTGGAAGGGGCAGGGGGCGGGGAGGTATTGGGGGTGGAAGGGGGTGGGGGCGGGGAGGTATTGGGGGTGGAAGGGGCAGGGTGGGGGCGGGGAGGTATTGGGGGTGGAAGGGGCTGGGGGCGGGGAGGTATTGGGGGTGGAAGGAGGTGATCGCAGGGTAGGGGTGGGGGGGGTATTGGGGGTGGAAGGGGCTGGGGGCGGGGAGGTATTGGGGGTGGAAGGGGCAGGGTGGGGGCGGGGAGGTATTGGGGGTGGAAGGGGCTGGGGGCGGGGAGGTATTGGGGGTGGAAGGGGGTGGGGGCGGGGGGGTATTGGGGGTGGAAGGGGCTGGGGGCGGGGAGGTATTGGGGGTGGAAGGGGGTGGGGGCGGGGGGCGGGGAGGTATTGGGGGTAGAAGGGGGTGGGGGCGGGGAGGTATTGGGGGTGGAAGGGGCAGGGTGGGGGCGGGGAGGTATTGGGGGTGGAAGGGGCTGGGGGCGGGGAGGTATTGGGGGTGGAAGGGGCTGGGGGCGGGGAGGTATTGGGGGTGGAAGGAGGTGATCGCAGGGTGGGGGCGGGGGGCGTATTGGGGGTGGAAGGGGCTGGGGGCAGGGAGGTATTGGGGGTGGAAGGGGGTGGGGAGGTATTTGGGGGGCTGCTGCAAGACACGCTGGAGCAGGGCAGGGAGTAATGATGGGGAATCGTAGCTTTGATTGCTCCCTTCCGGCTCTGGCTGTTGATGGGGATCTGGGGAGCCCTGCCTCCCACCCCCCGGCAGTCTGCGCCCCTGGCTGGGTGTGGGGCATGACCCATCACAGGAGAAGAGCTGCTGTCCTGGGCTAGGCCCGTGGTCTGTGTGGGCCGCTGTCCCACAGCGGCAGGCTCTGCAGTTTGGGGGGAGCGCACAGAACAGGCCAGGTGTTGAGGGGCATCGCCCCGGCTGCCGGAGCGTCACGGTCCCCCGAGAACGGGGCTGTGTCTCTGCCAGCTCTGGGATGGACCCTCTGCTGACTTGGTCTTGGCTGAACCCAGTTCTACTTGTGGCTTCCCACCAAGCCCTGGCCAGGGGGTGCCCAGGGGAGATGCACCCTCCTCTTTGGCATCCGTCCTGCTGCCTGCCCCTGCGCTGGCTGACCCTGGTTTGTGTGGTGGTGGGTGGGGGCCGCTGCTGCTGCAGGAAACTTGGGGCCAGGTCATCAACGGCTCTGCACCCACCAGTGCTCAGCGCCCAGCCCCTGTGCTCTCCTGGTCTCAGTCCGTGCGGCTTGGGGTCCATCTGAGGGGCTGCACCACGAAGTATTCGAACCGTGCTCCCCCCACCCCCAGGCTGATCAGGGCTTGGGGCTGGGAGAGTGTGAAGTCTCCTCCCGCCCTGCAAGGGACTCAGCAGTTAAAGTCGCGTGCCAGCTGCTGCTCAGTGGGTGGGTGAGTCTAAGCGGGGTGCTCCCTTGCAGGGCGGGGCAGGGAGTGAGAGACAATAAGATATTCTCCATCTTATTTCCCCCTACCCAGGCCCTGATTGACCTGGGAGCAGCAGGTGGGGAGCACATGAAGTCTCTTCCCATTGCCAGGGGCATGGGCACCCGGAGGGAACAGCTGGTGGTTCTCAGGGAGGGGCGGAGGGAGCGCGGGAAATGTCCTGACCCTGCCCCTTCTGCTGAGGCCACACCCCTTCCAGGATGTCCCAGGGCCACTTCTAAAATTTCTGAAGTAGCCCTTGGTCAAAAATGATTGCCCACCCCTGGGCATCCAGGTTGACAGTGAAGGAAAACTTCCTTTTGTTTGTTTTAAACCTGCTGCCTATTCATTTCACTTGGTGACCCCTACGTCTTGTGTTATGGGAAGAAGTAAATAACTTTTCCTTATTCACTTTCTCCACACCAGTTGTGCTTTTATAGACCTCTCTCGTATCCCCCCTTAGTCTCCTCTTCCGAAGTGAAAAGCCCCAGTCTTTTTAATCTCGCTTCATAGGGGACCCGTTCCAAACCCCTCATCAATCTTGTTGCCCTTTTCTGAACCTTTTCCAATGCCAGTGTATCTTTTTGGAGAGGAGGCGACCGCACCAGGGCGCAGTATTCCAGCTGTGGGCGTCCCGTGGCTTTGTTTTCTGTCTTATCCTCTATCCCTTTTGTAGTGATTCCTGACGTTCTATTTGCTTTGTGGACGGCCGCTGCACGCACTGCGTGGCTGCTTTCGGAGGACTGTCCACAAGGACTCCGAGCTCTCTCTTGAGGAGTTGTGGCCAGATGAGTCCCCACCCTAGTGTAGTCTAGTTGGGATTGGGTTTCCGATGTGCGTTGCTCTGCTGGACAGGCAGAGGCAGGGTCTGAACAATGAGCAGGAGGCCGGGGCGAGTTCAGCAGGGTTTTCAATGGGCTGTGGGGGAGGGGTGTGCCGTGGAGGGGGGAGGAAGCAAGAGGCCCTTATTTTAGCCATTGGCTGGGCTTTGTTGTGCGGTGGGGAAGGGGGCGAGGGTCTCTGCGGAGGAAAGGGAGTTTGTTGGTGGCTCGGTGCTCCCGCATGGACTGGCCCAAGGCAGCTGGGATCTCTGGCCTGTGGGGCAGGCTGGCGATTGGGGGGTGCAATCACTGGGCCTTGGCTCTGTACACATTGCAGCTGGAAGGAGTCCCAGGCCTGCCTGGAAGGAAGCAGTGATTGGCCCGGCTTTCCTTTTCCTGCCTCTCCGGGCGCCCTTTGGAACCTACAAGGTTCTCGTGGGGGCTGTCACCCCACCTCCCCAGCCAGTACCCTCTGCTCTCAGTTGCAAGGCCTGCTTGGCCAGGGAGGGGCGCTGGGGACCCGGACTCCTGGGTTGTGGCTTTGGGCATGTCCCCTCCTGCCTCCTCCTCCTCACAAGTGAAAAGGGGCCAGGTGCTCTCCCCTGCTTCCACCCTGGACCCCTGCTCCGCCACTGATATTTTGTGTGACCAAGGGCAAGTCACTTTGTCACCCTGGGCTTCAGTCCCCAGCCTGTCTGCAGCGTGTGGGGGAGAAATGTAATGAAGCTGGCGTGCAGCTGCTGCAGTGGCAGGGCCAGATAACTGCCTAGGACAGGTAGATATTTCTGACCAGCAGTAGAAGAGTTATCATGGCCCATTGTTTGCTTCCTACTTGGAGGTGGGGGACACAGAGAAACAGGCTTGGGTTTTTTCCTACCCTTGGAGGCATGGAGAAGGCCTGAGTGGGGTTTGTATGGTTTTATTCATTCTGGGCTGTGGCTCCGGGCAATCAAGGCGTGGCTGGGAGATGGCTTGTTTGAAAGCGCCCGGCTGGCCGTAGGACGGAAGTTAGCTCAGTCCTGAATCAAAGGAGCTGGGGTGCCGGCTGTTTAAGGAAGACTGCTTTTCTGCGTAGGGTTTGGCAGGCGTGTGAGTTAAATGCAAACCAGCCCTGGGGACTAGACTTGGCAGCTCTCCCTCCCTTCCCCCCGCCTTGCAGGAACTGAGTCTCGCTCTGAAATGCCGCTAGCTCTCCTCTGCTCCGCAGAGCTCCAAGGGGGCAGGGCTGACACAGGCTGGATTTCTGGCCACAGATGGCCAGGCGAAAGAGGACAACCTTTTCCAGACACACTTCACCCCCCATCCAGATGTGGCGAAGGACACAAACTCTCTTTCTCATTGCCTGTCGCTGTTGGCACCCCATTGAAAGGCAAGAACCCCTGGCGTCTCTCAGAGCTTCGGGTAGCTGATGTCAATCAGCCGACCTCAGTGGTCCTGTGTTGATTGGCACCAGCTAAGATCGGTTCAGTTCTGTGGGGTCTGTCTGGGTTTCCCATCCACTGAGATCGAAGTGGGTTGTTCTCTGGGACGCACTTGCATTAAGGGAAAGCAAGACAAGAAAGAACCAAAGTAAAGTCTCGGGGAGAGGGCAGAGTGTGGGAACCTCCCCTGTCACTGCAGCATGTTGCCTTGCCCCACACAATGGCAGCTGGCCCTGCTGCTCTCAGGCTTCTAGACAGTTCAAGGTGCAGGGGCACAGCAATCTGGAGCAGTCCCAGCCCGCAGCTCATGCAGCTCAGCAATTGCCCTGTGTGGCAGTTTATGCCAATAACTGGGGCAGGGTAACCCTGGCCCCTGCCCGCGGTGGCTGAAGCATTGGGGTGGGCCTCGGACAAGGGTAACGCCTGGGCCATGTCTCCTAGGCTTCCTAGGAGTGCAGAGCGGGGAACAGCCCTGACCCCTGGGTAAGGCCCCCCGAGATCTGGGTGGGTGGGGTCCAGCCTCAGCTCTTCTGCGGGCATCGGGTTTGTCATTTCTGAGCGCTTGGGTCCCACGGAAAGTACCTGGAGTTGCAAGTCCTCGGTGCCTCCCACGAGGCTGAGGCCGGTCACTTCCCTGGCCAGAATCCTCATCCCTTTCTGGAGGAACGCAGCCTGGCCTGGAGCCAGCAAGGAGCTCAGAGGCTGGGTGGCCTAGGCTGTCATGAGAAGCCCTTTCCCTATTTAGCTTTATCCCCGGGGGTCTCTGGCATTTCTGGGATGGGCTGTGTCAGGAGAGCGGGGTGTGAACGTGCCGGGGTGGGCATTGCTGGGGCTGGCTGTGTCAGGGGAGCGGGGTGTGAACGTGCCAGGGTGGGCATTCCTGGGACGGGCTGTGTCAGGGGAGCGGGGTGTGAACGTCTCGGGGTGGGCATTGCTGGGGCTGGCTGTGTCCAGGGAGCGGGGTGTGAACGTGCCGGGGTGGGCATTGCTGGGACGGGCTGTGTCAGTGCAGTGGGGTGTGAACGTGCCGGGGTGGGCATTGCTGGGGCTGGCTGTGTCAGGGGAGCGGGGTGTGAACACACCGAGGTGGGCATTGCTGGGGCTGGCTGTGTCAGGAGAGCGGGGTGTGAATGTGTCGGGGTGGGCATTGCTGGGGCTCGCTGTGTCCAGGGAGCGGGGTGTGAACGTGCCGGGGTGGGCATTGCTGGGGCTGGCTGTGTCCAGGGAGCGGGGTGTGAACGTGCCAGGGTGGGTATTGCTGGGACAGGCTGTGTCAGTGCAGTGGGGTGTGAACATGCCGGGGTGGGCATTGCTGGGGCTGGCTGTGTCAGGGGAGCGGGGTGTGAACACACCGAGGTGGGCATTGCTGGGGCTGGCTGTGTCAGGAGAGCGGGGTGTGAACGTGTTGGGGTGGGCATTGCTGGGGCTCGCTGTGTCCAGGGAGCGGGGTGTGAACGTGCCGGGGTGGGCATTGCTGGGGCTGGCTGTGTCAGGGGAGCGGGGTGTGAACACACCGAGGTGGGCATTGCTGGGGCTGGTTGTGTCAGGGGAGCGGGGTGTGAACACACCGGGGTGGACATCGCTGGGACGGGCTGTGTCAGTGCAGTGGGTTGTGAACGTGCTGGGGTGGGCATTGCTGGGGCTGGCTGTGTCAGGAGAGCGGGGTGGGAACGTGTCGGGGTGGGCATTGCTGGGGCTGGCTGTGTCAGGAGAGCGGGGTGTGAACGTGCCGGGGTGGGCATTGCTGGGATGGGCTGTGTCAGGGGAGCGGGGTGTGAACGTTTCGGGGTGGGCATTGCTGGGACGGGCTGTGTCAGGGGAGCGGGGTGTGAATATCCCGGGGTGGGCATTGCTGGGACGGGCTGTGTCAGGAGAGCGGGGTGTGAACACACCGAGGTGGGCATTGCTGGGGCTGGCTGTGTCAGTGCAGCGGGGTGTGAACATGCTGGGGTGGGCATTTCTGGGACGGGCTATGTCAGGGGAGCGGGGTGTGAATGCGCCGGGGTGGGCATTTCTGGGACGGGCTGTGTCAGGGGAGCGGGGTGTGAACGTGTCGGGGTGGGCATTGCTGGGGCTGGCTGTGTCAGGGGAGCGGGGTGTGAACGCGTCGGGGTGGGCATTGCTGGGACGGGCTGTGTCAGGGGTGCGGGGTGTGAACGTCTCGGGGTGGGCATTTCTGGGACGGGCTGTGTCAGGGGAGCGGGGTGTGAACGTCTCGGGGTGGGCATTGCTGGGGCTGGCTGTGTCAGGGGAGCGGGGTGTGAACGCGTCGGGGTGGGCATTGCTGGGACGGGCTGTGTCAGGGGAGCGGGGTGTGAACGCGTCGGGGTGGGCATTGCTGGGACGGGCTGTGTCAGGGGAGCGGGGTGTGAACGCGTCGGGCTGGGCATTGCTGGGACGGGCTGTGTCAGGGGTGCGGGGTGTGAACGCGCCGAGGTGGGCATTGCTGGGACGGGCTGTGTCAGGGGTGCGGGGTGTGAACGTCTTGGGGTGGGCATTGCTGGGACGGGCTGTGTCAGGGGAGCGGGGTGTGAACGTGCCGGGGTGGGCATTGCTGGGACGGGCTGTGTCAGGGGTGCGGGGTGTGAACGCGTCGGGGTGGGCATTGCTGGGACGGGCTGTGTCAGTGCAGTGGTGCTGCTGGGGCTCTTGCTCATTTCAAAGTAGAAGCGCTGCATGGAGCCTGGGGCCAGCGGGGAGCTCCGAGAGTCCCCTGCTAGCCCTGGGGTTTCAGTCTTTGAAATGCGTAAGAGCAGGAGCGGTGTGAGGCCGGCTGCGGCAGCTGGCGCCCCAGGAAGAAGGCGCAATTGGTGCCCCCGCCTGCATGGCCGCCAATGGCCGTGACGTCGTCATCGAGTGCCTGGGCGACCCGTGACGACATCATCGGGCGTCCCGGGCCAGCGGCGCCCTAGGCAACCGCAGAGTCTGCCTATGCTCACAGGCCGCCCCTGCTAAGAGCCCCAACAGGGAGCGTTGTACATTTCAAAGGACACTGCCCAGCACTTCTGCAGGTGTGCAGTTCAGAGAGGGCTCAAGAGCTACTCTTAGAGCCCCTGAGATCTACTGGTTGGTGACCACGGATCTAGAGAAAGGGGTAAACAGTGAGGTGGCCAAATTTGCAGATAATACTAAACTACTCAAGATAGTTAAGACCAAAGCAGACTGTGAAGAGCTTCAAAAAGATCTCACCAAACCAAATGACTGGGCAACAAAATGGCAAATGAACTGAATGCTGATAAACAGGGCTTGATGAACGGCGGTGAAAACTGCTCGCCAGTCCCGTACTGTGCATGCACAAGAGCCGCATTGCACATGCACACGCTGCAAATGAACAGGGCGCATGGCTGAAATCTACTCGCCCGTGGTGAGTAGATTGTATTGTTTGTTGAGCCCTGCTGATATATGTAAAGTAATGCACATTGGAAAAAATAATCCCAACTATACATACAATATGATGGGGACTAATTTAGCTACAACTCAAGAGAGAGATCTTGGAGTCATTGTGCAGAGTTCTCTGAAAACATCCACTCAGTGTGCAGCGGCCGTCCAAAAAGCAAATAGAATGTCAGGAATCATTACAAAAGAGATAGAGAATAAGACAGAGAATATCGTATTGCCTCTCTATAAAACCATGGTACGCCCACATCTGGAATGCTGCAAACAGATGTGGTCACCTCACCTCAAACAAAGATCTCTTGGTGTTGGAAAAGGTTCAGAAAAGGGCAACAAAAATGATGAGGGGTTTGGACCGGCTCCCCTATGAAGTGAGATTAAAAAGACTGGGACTTTCAGCTTAGAAGAGGAGACTAAAGGGGGATATGATAGAAATCTATAAAATCACGACTGGTGGGGAGAAAGTGACTAAAGAAAAGTTCTGTTATGGGAACAAGTAAATGAGAACTAGGGGTCACCAAATGAAATGAACAGGCAGCAGATTTAAAACAAACCAAAGGAAGTTTTTCTTCACTCAGTGCACAGTCAACTTGTGGAACTCCTTGCCAGAGGATGTGGTGAAGATTAGGATTTTAACAGGGTTCAAAAAAGAGCTAGATAGATTCATGGAGGGTAAGTCCATCAATGGCTGTTAGCCAGGATGAGTCAGAACGGTGTCCCTAGCCTCTGTCAAAGGCTGGGAATAGGTGATGGGGGGGGGGGATTACTTGAGGATTCCCTGTTCTGTTCCCTCCCTCTGGGGCACCTGGCATTGGCCACTGTGGGCAGACAGGATACTGGGCTAGATGGACATTTGGTCTGACCCAGTCTTATGTTCTTTGAAATATCATGGAAGTCGGGAGAGATTCCAGAAGACTGGAAAAGGGCAAATCTAGCGCCCATCTCTAAAAAGGGAAATAAGAACGAACCAGGAAACTACAGACCAGTCAGTTTAACTTCTGTGCCAGGGAAGATAATGGAGCAAGTAATTAAGGAAGTCGTCTGCAAACATCTGGCAGATAATAAGGTGATAGGCAGCATGGACTTGTAAAGGACAAATCATGTCAAACCAATCAGACAGCTTTATTGATAGGATACCAAGTCTTGTGGATAAGGGAGAAGCAGTGGACGTGGTATACCTAGACTTTAGTAAAGCATTTGATACGGTCTCACATGACCTTCTTATCAATAAACCAGGGGAATACAACTTAGATGGGGCTTCAATAAGGTGTGTGCATAATGGACTGGATAACCGTACTCAGAGAGTTATAACGGTTCACAGTCATGCTGGAAAGGCATAACAAGCGGGGCTCCTCAGGGGTCTGTTCTGGGGCCGGTTCTGTTCAATATCTTCATCAATGATTTATATCAGTGTTCCTCAGCCAGTGGTACGAGTCCCCGTAGGGATACCTGAGAGAGATCTGGGGTTACAGCAACACAACTGACATTTGGAGAACTGAATTTTTGTTTCAAGTTTTACAGCGCTTGATTTTTGTCCTTTTTACACCCAAAAATTTCATTGTCCACGTGTCTATGATTCAGTTAAACAAAGGTGTTGCAATGAAAAAATTGTGTTTCTGAAAATGGTAGGTACTGCAGGTACTTATATTTTTTTAAAGGGGTACTTAATAAAAAAAGATTGAGAAATACTGATTTAGATAATGGCATAGAGAAGATGCTTATTAAGTCTGCAGATGATCCCAAGCTGAGAGGGGTTGCACCTGCTTTGGAGGATAGGGACATAATTCAAAATGAACTGGACAAACTAAGGAAATGTCAGAGGTAAACAGGATGAAGTTTAATAAGGACAAATGCAAAGTGCTCCACTTAGGAAGGAACAATCAATCCCACACATACAGAACGGGAAGCGACTGTCTGGGAAGGAGCACTGCTGAAAGGGGTCTAGAGGTTAGAGTCGACCACAAGCTAAATATGAGTCAACAGTGCGACACTATTGCAAAAAAAGCCACCATGATTCTGGGCTGCATTAACAGAGGAGTTGTGAGCAAGACACGAGAAGTCATTCTGCCCTCCTCTGCGCTGATTAGTCTTCAATTGGAGTATTGTGTCCAGTTCTGGGCACCACATTTCAAGATGTGGAGAAATTGGAGAAGGTCCAGCGAAGAGCAACGGGAATGATGAAAGGTCTAGAGAGCAGGAGCTATGAGGGAAGGCTGAAGGAATTGGGTTTGTTTAGTTTAGAAAAGAGAAGACTGAGAGCGGGACATGATAGTAGTTTTCAAGTATCAAAAAGGGTGTCACAGGGAGGAGAGGGGAAAATTGTTCTCCTTGGTCTCTGAGGACAGGACAAGAAGCAAGGGGCTTAAACTGTGGCCTGGGAGGTTTATGTTGAACATTAGGAAAAACTTCCTACCAGTCAGGGTGGTTAAACACTGGAATAAATTGCCCAGGGAGGTTGTGGAATCCCCATCACTGGAGATATTTAAAAGCAGGATGGATACACACCTGCCAGGGATGGTCTAGACGGTGCTTGGTCCTGCCATGAGGGCAGGGGACTGGACTTGATGACCTCTCGAGGTCCCTTCCAGCGCTATGGTTCTATGATTCATTCGTAAGCCCCTCCGTACAACTTCCATACCAAGATATGGCTCTCAAGCCAAAAAGTGTGCCCACCTCTGATGTAAGCTCTCTGGGGCCAGGCCATTGGCCTCTCTACTCCCAGATGCTTCCTGTGAGGGGACTCCCCTGGCTGAAAGCACTTGGCCAAAGCCCCCTCCTTCCCCGCATGTTCTCTGCATTGCCCCGGCTGGCTGCCAGGCCTGGGACAGATGCCAGATAGGCTGGCCAGAGGAGAGCTGTCAGCCTGCTTTGAGTGGGGTGATTGATGGCTGGGGGGCGGGCCAGGGGGCGTGATGGATGGGGGAGCCCTCGGCATAGCAGCCCCCAACCAGCTTGGAAAGCTCCGCCGGAGATGAGCGGGTCGTGGCCTCTCTGACCTGCCTGAGCAAAGCCAGGGCTGCTGGGAGTGGCCGCCGAGGCGGGGGCAGGGTCTCTCCTGCTCTGGCAGGGAGGTGCAGGCCTGGGCTGGGCAGGGCTGCGACTGCAGAGGGACTCACGTCTCTGCCCCTCGTGCCAGGTGATCCAGCAGGCCTTGCACCGGCAGCCCAGCACGGCCGCGCAGTACCTGCAGCAGATGTACGCGGCGCAGCAGCAGCACCTCATGCTGCAGACGGCCGCCCTGCAGCAGCAGCACCTAAGCAGCGCCCAGCTCCAGAGCCTGGCGGCCGTGCAACAGGTACGGGGGGGGGCCCTGCAGGGAGGATGCCCGAGGCTGCACTCGCTGTCTGCTCTCCTCTCCTGCTGCTGTCACTGCCCCGGCCTGGGCTCAGGGCCCAGAATCAGGAGCCTGCTCGTTGGGCTGTGGTGACGGGCCCAGAACGAGGGTTCGATCTCCCCTTTACGGGCTGTGTCTGCCTGTCCTGTTCCCGGTCGTCAGGCTGTCCTCGCGGGCCCATCACCACGGCATCTAGGTGCCACCCATGGTTCCAGAGGGCTGTCCCACAGGTGGGCACTGCAGGACTGGGTTGCTCAGCTGTGCCCTTCAGGGGGTTGGCGAGAGGCAGCTGGAGGGAGGGGAGGGGAGCAGGACTGGCACTAGGCAGGGAGCATTTTGATCGCTGGCTTCGTTGGTTCCCCAGTGCAGCCGGGTGAACGGGAGCCACCGAGCCCCTGGAGACACCTGGGGGAGGCGCCAGCCTTCACGGCTCCTGCCCAGTGGGGTCCTGGCCCGAAGCTCTGCTTGGCCACAGGGCTTTGTATCTGGGCGCCTTTCAGTGGGAGTGAGGGCTGCAGGGAAACCTGAGAGCAAACCTCTCTGGGGACAAGCTTGGGGCCTGTGATCACGGTGCAGGGCCCCCCGGCCTGGGCGCTCTGGGATGGGGTGACCTGCCTTGTGCTCTCTCTTCCAGGCGAGTCTGGCTGCTAATAGGCAGGGCGGCTCCTCTGGCAATGCCCCCCCGCAGACGCCATCCCAGCAGCCCACGGTAAGTCCCACCGCTGGGCAGTGCCCCTCGCTCTGCCTAGCTGCCCCCGGCTGCACCAGCTCTGCCTTGGCAGTGATGCCAGGAGCTGCCTGGAGCAGACGCAGCCCAGGTGTAAAGCACCCCCAGCCGCTGGGCCTTGCCTCTGGCCCCTGCAGCTGCAGGGACCCTAGAGCTCCAAGTGCAGCCACTGGTGGGCACCCCCCAGGATGGGGCAGGGCAGGGCTCAGCAGCCCCTGTGGCCTGGCCTGGGAATTGCAGGGGGAAGGGGGCGCATGGGCCCAAACCCTCTGGCAGAGGGGTCATTGGGGGAGGAGCTGGGGAGGAAGAGCTTACTTGAGAGCCCCAGTGTCCACAGAGCCCCATTTCCGCCCCCGTTCTGCTGGGCTGGCCTTCTCCTGACCCAGGGAGCCTGACTGCGGCTACCCCCACCCTCTCTCCCCGCCCTGCCCCCAACACTGGGTCCCGTCCACAGGACGACTCGGCGCCATGCACTTTGTGGGTGCCGCGGTGACTGCCCCATAACCATCCTATAGACGGGCCAGTCCCCCATATCGATGTTAGTCTGAGTGATCACCTGGGCCTGGCCCGGGGCGGCAGCAGGGGACAGGCGACGTAGCATGACCCTGCGGGGTCACTTTGCTTCCTGCCGTTCCTCCCACCACAGTGAGTCAGGCCCAAGCCCTGCTGCCACCCAGCGCCAGCCCCTCGTAGCCCCCGGGTCACATCTTGAGGGAGGGAGCTTTGGGGGAGGGATGCAATGGGGGCAAGAGAGGGCCGAGCAGGGGTGGGGGTGGAGCGGGGCACCCGCTAGCAATAGGCACTTTGATCCCTTGCATCGCAGCGCAAAGGTGCGGGAGGGGGAGGGGAAGGGGCCTCCGAACAGCCCCAGCCCACGGCTGCTCCTCTCTCCCCAGATAAACCTGGCCACCTCCCCTGCCGCTGCCCAGCTGATCAACCGAGCTCAGAGCGTGAACTCTGCCGCCGCCTCGGGCATCGCTCAGCAGGCTGTGCTCCTGGGGAATGCCACCTCCCCCGCCCTGACGGCCAGCCAGGCCCAGATGTACCTCCGGGCCCAGATGGTAAGCGGCAGGCACGGAATGTGCCACACATGGGCACCACCTGCCCGCCCTCCCCCACTGCTTTTCTAGAGACACCCCTGACTGCTACCAGCAAAGAGCAGCAGGCACAGTTAGTCACACCTGCACGCACTACTGGCTCTCGCCACCAGAGGGCAGCAGTGAGACATGGGTACACTCACACCTGCACACACTACCGGCTCTCGCCACCAGAGGGCAGCAGTGAGACACGGGTACACTCACACCTGCACGCACTACTGGCTCTCGCCACCAGAGGGCAGCAGTGAGACACGGGTACACTCACACCTGCACGCACTACTGGCTCTCGCCACCAGAGGGCAGCAGTGAGACACGGGTACACTCACACCTGCACACACTACTGGCTCTCGCCACCAGAGGGCAGCAGTGAGACACGGGTACACTCACACCTACACACACTACCGGCTCTCGCCACCAGAGGGCAGCAGTGAGACACGGGTACACTCACACCTGCACACACTACTGGCTCTCGCCACCAGAGGGCAGCAGTGAGACACGGGTACACTCACACCTGCATGCACTACCGGCTCTCGCCACCAGAGGGCAGCAGCGACCTCACAAGAGCCCCCTCTCTGGTCCTAGCTCACCATGTGGTAGGCTGCATCTAGCCTCTGATCTATTTTCGAAAGAGGATATGCAAATTTGCTTATTGTCTTCCGATCTCACTTTCGAAAGCGGCTCTTTTGAAAGTGAAAGTAGTCTGGACGCGTTTTTTGGGGGGGAAAAACCTTTTTTAAGAAAAACCGCTCTTCCTTAAAAAATGAGGTTCACTCCGTTTTTTCCTGCAAGCTTGCATATCCTCTTTCGAAAATAGAACGTAGTTTAGACCCGTCCCGTCCCCGTAGGCACATCAGGCAGGCCAGGCTGACTGAGCACTGTGCTGCTTACCCTCCCACCCAGAGCTGGGTCTAGGCCGCCTGCAACCCCTTTGGGTTTCCTTAGCCCCTTTTGGTGCCATGTGGCTGCAGCAGGAACTTGCTCCAGGCCAGGGGCTGGATGCATGCTGGGAAAATGGGCCAGCCCCACGGCGGTCTCAGCCTCCCCTACCTACACTCATGGGGCTGAATCTGGCTGGCAGGACACCTGCCCACGTCTGTGGGGCTGTGGCCTGTGCCTTGAGGCTCAGGAGTGGGGGGCTGAAGAAAAAGCCACTGGAGGTTCGTAGCTACACCCTGGGGGGGCTGGTGCTAACGGGAATGAAATGAATGCAGCTAAAACTCTGCTAGGGGAAGGCCTAAGACGGGGCTCCCCTCAGCTGAGCCGACACCCCTCACTCCCGACACTCAGCCCCCTGCTAGCCCTGCCCTGGGCTCCCCCAGCTCTGCTGACACCCCTTCAATCCTGACACATGGCCCCCTGCTAGCCCAGTCCCCCTATCAGCTGGTTTCCCGTCAGGCTGAAGCAGCCAGTGGTGCTGGTTTCCGGCCTGGCTTCTGCACAGATCCCATTGAGCTGGCGTCACTGCTCCCTCCTGTTCCTTGGTTTCCCCTCTCAGCCACTGTCCTGACCCTTGCTCCCTCCCTCATGGCCCTCGCTCCTCCAGCAGCTGCCCTAGGCCCAGGAGTCGCTTAGCAGCCATCCTTGGGGAGCCCTGGCCCCCCTGGGTTTGGCTGTGTTGCCCCAGGCCTGGCCCAGGGTGGCCCAGCATTCTTGTGCCCCCTGCTTCTCATGTAGTGTTTGTTCCCCAGACTGGTTCCTCCCCTCTGGGCTCCAGCTGGATGTGAGTAGGGACCGAATGCAGAGGGGGAGGGGCCCCGGTGCTGGTTCCAGTGCCCCCCACGTCCTCTCTGATACTCCAGCAGGAGCTGCTGTTGCCCAGGCTGTGCTCACTCGGGTAGGCATGGGGGCACCTGGGTGCCTGCCGGGCTAGCTGCGTGTGGTGCCACTGATACCTGGGACAGGAGCTTTGCTTTCTGGCCTCTGCACTTTCTGCTGGGGCCTGTGGGAAGCCTGGAGACAGAGCCTGGACCGTAGCTGGGGGAGCACTGGACCATTCCTCGGGGCCTGCTGGCCTTGGGGCAGGGACCCCAGTCATCCCGCAATGGCTGAGCCACTCAGGAGAAGAGCCTACTACTGCTGCTAGGTCGTGGAGCTACTCCTGCAGCTCCTGTGCTGGAGGGCACTGAGCGCTTGGCTCCCCACCCCTGGCAGGCCCCAGGGAGGGGGCTGGGAAACGGGACAGGTCTCAGCCCTGGCTTCCTGGGCAGCTCTGGTTCGAATCCTGGCAGCAGTGTGCCAGCCCATCGGGGACCCTGAGGGGGCCAGGTCCCTCAGTTCCCACCCACTCGGCTTGGGCGTAGGATCGCACGGGGCTCGGTGAGGGCTGGGCCCCAGGGCTGCCCGTCACCCAGCAAGGTAGCGCGCCCCCTGCAGGCGCAGTGCTCACACAGCTCCCACCGCTGCCCCGAGAGGGGGCACAGAAGGGAGCTGGATTCCAAGCCGGGTGGGGCGCAGCTGCTCAAAGCCCCAGGCCCAGTGGCACCCTCCAGGCTGCAGGGGGTCGATGGCAGACTGCGGGCTCACTGTGAGCCTGGTGGGCACTTCTGATTGGTTATTGATGGCAGCAGCTGTTGCGATTGGCTGACACTGGTTCAGTGCCACCTCCCACAGCCAGCCGGCCACCAAGAACAAATATTTCCCGTGGCCAGTTCCCCCAGTCCTCCTCCCCCCGCCTCCAGTGTCCCCTGCGCAGCCACTCCGTCAGGGCACACCTCCACATAGTGTCACCTGTGTGCATGCGCACACCCAGCTGATGTCGCACGCTCACATGGGGGCACAAAGACCCAGAGTCAGCAGTGCATGTGTGTGTGCATGCACACACGCACAACTGATCTCTCTCAGAGAGAGCTGAGCTGTGTGATTCTCACAGACACGCACAATTGATCTCTAACTCACACAGAGAGCTGAGAGCTGTCTCACTCACTCTCACACACACGGAGCTGAGAGCTGTTTGTTTCTCTCTGTCACACACACACACGCACACACAGAGCTGAGAGCTGTTTTTCTCTCTCTCTCTTTCTCTCTCTCTCAGACGCGCGCGCGCACACACACACACACATGCACACAGAGCTGAGAGCTGTTTTTCTCTCTCTCTTTCTCTCTCTCTCAGACGCGCGCACACACACACACACACACACACACGCACACAGAGCTGAGAGCTGTTTTTCTCTCTCTCTTTCTCTCTCAGACGCGCGCGCACACACACACACACACACACACACACACACACAGCTGAGAGCTCTTTGTTTCTCTCTCACACACACACGGTCTTACATGCCCTAGTCACAAAGACACTGCCCCATCTCTCTCACACACAAGAGTCAAGCTGAAGCGCCAAAGCTGGGACTAGGGATATGAAGGGGTAACTGGCAGGCATCACCGTAAATGGGTGACGCTCACTGGTTCCAGGTAACCGCAGTGGCTGCAGCAGCTCCTCACACACCCCAGGCAGGGGACTCCTCCGGCTGGCTGGAGCCATCCCTGTCTGTGGTGGGCCTGGCCCGCCCCCCCCCACTGCAGGTCACACACTGGCTCCCCGGGGGCTGGCAGCCCTTCTCCCAAGAGGCTTGGCTGTGGGCTTTTGCCGTACGAAGCTCACACAGACTGTAACAGACTGTGGACATCCCTAGCTGGGACTGGACAGGGGGCTGGGTCACTTGGTGGCTGCCTGTTCCGAGGCACCTGGCATGGCCACTGTCGGAGATGGGACACTGATCTCAACGGGCCTTTGCCGTTCTCGTGTCTCTCACGTGCACAGTGTCATCTCCCCCCATACAGACACGCTCACGCCCCAATCCCAGTCCCTCACACACTCACAGTTCAGGTAAGAGTCTCTCCTGGGGATTTGTAGTAAAAGTCAGGGACAGGTTGTGGGTAATAGATGTTCATGGAAGCCTGTGACCCGTCCTTGTCTTGTAGTACCAAGTAAAAGGCTCCCCTGGTGGAGAGGGGGCAAACACAGCACTGCCGGGCCATAGTTCCTAATCGTTTCCATCCAGATGCGGAATAATTTTACGTGCATAGAGGCACGTGCAAATGTGCACCACCAGGGGAGAACCAGAGCTACTGTGGGCGCTCTGCTAATCAACTGGGCAGCACTGGGCTCTCTCCTGCATGGCTGCACAAGCGCCAGCTCCCCAGGGAACGCTGCTGTCGGGGCCGTGCACTGCTCTGGCCTCACCGCTGCTCATGCTCAGGGCCTGGTTCACCCCAGCAGCTCCCTGGCAGGCACCCAGCCGCTGTCCTGCCCTGGCAGTTCCCCGGGACTGGCTGCTCGCAGCTGCTCCAGCCCCACCCCAGTAGTCCCAGAAAGTCGTGGAGTCTGAGGGTGTGTCTAGACGACATGGCTCCGTCGACGGAGCCAAGTAAACTAGTTTCACGAGACATAAGGGATCAGTCGGCAAAGGCTTCCCTAGCCGACCAATCTGCGTCGAGACTACTGCGCTGTGCCGGATCAGCTGATCGTCGGCACAGTGTGGCTGCCATGTTTATTTTAATGAAGCGAGGATTATTTAAATCCCCACTTCTTTGCCTATGCCGGGTAAGCTAGTTTCCATGACTCCGTCGATGGAGCCATGTAGTCTAGACACACCCTGGGTATGTCTACACTGCCACCCTAGTTCGAACAAGGGTGGCTAATGTAGGCATTCCAAGTTGCAAATGAAGCCCGGCATTTAAATATCCCGGGCTTCATTTGCATCTTGCCGGGCGCCGCCATTTTTAAATCCCCCTTAGTGCGGTAGTTTGAATTAGGCTCGCCATTAGAGATCCTAATTCGAACTACCTGCTCCGTGCCACGTGTAGCCGCGGGCACGGAGTCCGCACTAACGGGGATTTAAAAATGGTGGCGCCCGGCAAGATGCAAATGAAGCCCAGGATATTTAAATCCCGGGCTTCATTTGCAACTTGGAATGCCTACGTTAGCCACCTTAGTTCGAACTAGGGTGGCAGTGTAGACATACCCCCTGAGAGAGACCCATATTCTCGGTCATACTCCCTCCCCGGTACACGTTCCAGCCAGTCATGCTCTCTGCCCCGGCTCTTCCATCCCTGCAGCGCCCCCCTCTCCCAGCTGTCCCTGTGCCCTGAGGCCTGTCCTCTGGCCGGCCCAGCCCTGGGGGACCCGGGGCTGCTGGTTTTGCTTTCTCGGCCTGAGCCAGGAACAGGTGACGTAAAAGGCAACACATTTCATGTGATTTCCAGGCCCAGCAAAGTAACCTTGTGCAAGTAGCTAGGAGCCTAGGCCGTGCTGTTCCTTTATCCCCCCAGCTCATCTTCACGCCTACGGCCACAGTCACCGCGGTGCAGCCCGAGGGCGGCGCAGCCCCCACCTCCCAGCCATCCACCACCACTGCTCAGGTGAGAGACCTCCCTCGCCCTCCCCCCGCTGCCCCTGGCTGGGAGCTTTGGGGTGCCCCCCCCCCAGGCGCTGGAGGTGTCAGTGCCGCCATGCAAAAGACCACGGGCCCAAGGGCTGGGGCATGTGTGGGGAAGGCGGGTTCCAAGCAGAGGGGGTGGGGTGGGTGCCATGGGGAGGGGGAGAGGGCAGGGGAAGGCTTTAGGTTAGGGGCTGGGTGGCTTAGAGGGGCCTTCAGCTCTCAATCCAGCTGTCCCCAGGGGTGATGGGTTTCCAGAGGCTTGTGGGGCATTTCCTGGTGGCCAGGTGCTCTGGCCCCCTGGGGCTGTGTGGAGGGGCTGATCCTGCCCGCCCAGCCCCATCCCTGGGGGGGGGATGTCTGGGGGGCTGTGTCGGCCCCATGCTGAAGACTTGGGCCCCTTCTGCCCCTCTGCTCCAGGTGCAAAATTTGGCCCTAAGAGCCCAGCAGACAGTAGCACAAGGAATGGCTTCTTCCCAAGCCCAGCAGCTCCCTGCCCTGGCCATGAAGCCAGCTCCGAGCAGCAGCCAGCCGGTCTCCAGCACGTCCCAGGGCAAGGCCGCGGGGCCGGCTCCCGCTGCAGGCACCAAGGGCAGCCAGGCGGAGCAGGCAGCAGAGCACCTTAAGAAGGGCGATGGCAGCATGCCCACCACTGCGGACTGCCGAGGGCACCCCATGAGCCGGACGGTGACACCGGTGACCACCCACCCCCTCATTGCCCCAGGTAAGGTCCTTGGCATCCTGGTCGAGCGGCAAATCTCATCAGTGGGCTGTGCTAGGTGGTGATGTCGTGGTGACAGGGAGTGGCCTGGGGGAAGGGAGAGGCAGGGCTGTTGTGGGCCAGGAGCTGGGTGCGGGGGACCCCCAGATGGAGCAGGGCTGGGGCTGGGCGAGCAGGCCCAGGGAGTAGGGGCATTACCCAGCTGAGTTGAAGGAAGAGCAGCTTGAGCCGGGTCAGCAGCAGCTTGGCAGAAAGCCCAGCACAAGGTGCAGGAGGAGCCTCCCCCAAAGACGCTTGGGCGGGGACAGGCCAGTCAGAGGGTGGCCGGAGACTTAGAGGCTGCGCCTGTGAAGGGCCGGGGGGTGGGGGGGTGTGGATGTGCAGTCACAGCCTGGTTGCCTTCTCCACTGTACTCCCCTTCTGCCAGTGCGGCTGGGGTGGCCGTCACTGAGAGGCCCAGTCTCTGAGCCTCGAGGCGCCGCTGGGGCTCGGCTACACCCTGGGACGTTTCTGGGGCTGACACGTGGCCTCCTGGCTGACTCCACCGCTGGAGTCTCAGCTCCCAGCCTGCAGGCCAGCCCTGGCTGGAGCAGTTGCAGAAGCCAGCCTGGGAGTCTTGGCAGGGAGGGTTGCTCTCCATTCTCATCCCCGCCCTCTCCCCCATGGCACCCTGTCCCTGAGGGGCGCAGCCTTGGGGATTGCTGGGAGGGCCTGGTGTAGGGCAGCGGCAGCAGTTATCCCTCCCCCCGATTCCCCACGGTGGCAGAAGCCATGGGGAAGTGGGACACACTCCTTCCTGCTGCCGGGGGTGGGGCAGCTGATCACGGCTGTTATCTCCCGGTAATCCCCGGGGCTGCGTCCTTTGGAGAGCGGGTGCCTTGGTGGGGCAGTGGCAGGAAGGGGCGGGGCTTGGGGACAGGAATGGACAGCCCCCCTCCAACCGGCCAGGACTTTCGGGCCAGCTTGTGCCACTGCTCCAGCCAGGGATGGCCCAAGGGCCGGGAGTTTGAGAGTCCTGCTCTCCAAGAAGCTCGCTGCCGGGAGTTGGGAGGTCTCAGGAGAGAGCTGGGAGCTGCAGGTTGTGAGGCTGGAAGTGAGATTCTGCCGGTGTCCTTGTGCACGTGTGGTGCAGGGCAGCTCTGGTCTGGACAGAACGGACCCCTCTGTCGTAGGAGAGGGGCCGAGATTAGCTGCTGGGTTTGCAATGGCAGCGAAGCCTCTCCCTGGGCTTGCCGAGGCGGGAGCGTTTGTGGAATTCTAGAGCAGCCTGATGCCAGCAGCCGTTTGGGTTTCCACAACCACTGGTCCGGCTGCCAGTGAGGATGCTGCAGGTGCTCTTACTTTGGAGCCTGCTGCAGCCAAGGACACAGTCACATGTTCCAGGAGGCCAGTGGCCAGGACAGAGCACAAGGACTCGCCTGCTGTTGGGCTAGTGACCAGCATTTCAGATTCCCCTTACAGGGAAAGCAGTTGTTGTGGAGCGCAGGCCATCCTAGAATCCTGGGGTGGGCGGAGACCTCTGGAGTCATCGAGTCCCGCTCCCTGCCCAAAGCAGGACCGAGCCCAAGTAAATCATCCCAGCCAGGGCTTGGTCAAGTCGTGATTTAAACATCTCTAGGGAAGGAGATTCCACCCCCTCCCTCTGGAACCTATTCCAGTGCTTCACCACCCTCCTAATAAAATAGTTTTTCCTAATATTCAACCTAGATCTATCCCACTGCGACTTGAGCCCATTGCTCCTGTCACTACTGAGAACAGCCTCTCTCCAGCCTCTTTGGAACCCCCCTTCAGGGAGTTGAAGGCTGCTCTCAAATCCCCCCTCACTCCTCTCTTCTACAGATTAAACAAGCCCAAATCCCTCAGCCTCTCCTTGTAGGTCACGTGCTCCAGCCCCCTCATCATTTTGGTTGCCCTCTGCTGGACCCTCTCCAATGCGTCCACATCCTTTCTGTAATTGGGGGTCCAGAACTGGATGCAATGCTCCAGATGTGGCCTCACCAGTGCTGAATAAAGGGGAATAATTACTTCTTCAGATCTGCTGTAAATGCTCCTCCTAATGTACCCCAATATGCTGTTTGCCTTTTTGGCTACCAGGGCACCCTGTTAACTCATATCCAGCTTCTCATCCACTGTCATCCCCAGGTCCTTTTCTGCTCCTTAGCCAGTCAGTCCCCAGCCTGTAACAGTACTTGGGATTCTTCCATCTCAAAGGCAGGACTCTGCACTTGTCCTTGTTGAATGTCATCAGATTTCTTTTGGCCCAATCCTCCAATTTGTCTAGATCACTCTGGACCCAATCCCTGCCCTCCAGTGTATCTACCTCTCCCCCTAGTTTAGTTTCTGAGGTCCAATGCATCCCCTCCTTCAGATAATTAATAAAGATGTTGAACAAAACTGGCCCTAGAACCGATCCTTGGGGCACTCTGCTCGAAACCCACCTCCAACCAGACATCAAGCTGTTGATCACTATCCGTTGGGTCCGACAATCTAGCCAGCTTTCTATCCACCTTACAGTCCATTTTCCAATCCATACATCCTTAACTTGCTGGCTAGAATATTGTAGGAGATCGTATCAAAAGCTTTGCTTAAGTCCAGGTATATCACATCCACTGACTTCTCCATGTCCACTGAGCCAGTTACCTCATCATAGAAGCTAATCAGATTGGTCAGGCACGACTCGCCCTTAGTGAATCCATGTTGACTATTCCTGATCACTTTCCCCTCTTCCAAGTGCTTCAGAATGGAGTTCCTAAGGATCCCATCCATGGTTTTTCTGGGGACTGAGGTAAGCCTGACTGGTCTGTAGTTCCCTGGATCGTCCTTCTTTCCTTTTTTAAAGGTGGGCACTACATTTGCCTTTTTCCAATCATCCGGGATCTCTCCCAATCTCCACGAGTTTTCAAAAATAATGGCCAAAGACTCTGCAATGACATTTGCCAACTCCCTCAGTGCCCTCGGATGCATTAAATCTGGGCCCATGGATCTGTGTATGTCCAGCTTTTCTAAATAGTTCTTACCCCGTTCTTTCTCCACCAACGGCTGCCCACCTCCTTCCCATACTGCGTTGCCTAGTGCAGTAGTCTGGGAGCTGACCTTGTCTGTGAAGATAGAGGCAAAAAAAGCATTGAGTACTTCAGCTTTTCCCACATCATCTGTCACTGGGTTACCGCCCTCATCCAGTAAGGGCCCCACACCCTCTCTGATCACCCTCTTATTGCTAACATGCCTGTAGAAACCTTCCTTGTTATCCTTCCCTTCCCTTTCTAGGTCCCATTCCAATTGTGCTTTGGCCCTTTTGATTGCTCCCCTGCATTCTCGAGCAATATATTTATACTCCTCCCTAGTCATCTGTCCAAGTTTACACTTCTTATAAGCTTCCTTTTTGTGTTTAAGCTCCCCAGGGATTTCCCTGGTAAGCCAATCTGGTCACCTGCCATATTTGCTTTTCTTACTGCACATCAAGATGTTTGTTCCTGTGCCTTCAATGAGATTTCTTTAAAATACTGCTAGCTCTCCTGGACTCCTTTCCCCTTCATCTCCAGGGGTCCTGCCCATTAGCTCTCTGAGGGAGTCAAAATCTGCTTGTCTGAAGTCCAGGGTGTGTATTTTGCTGCTCTCCTTTCTTCCTTTGGTCAGGATGCTGAACTTGACCCTCTCATGATCACTGCTGCCCAGGTTACCACACACATCTCCATCCCCTACTGGTTCCTCCCTGTTTGTGAGCAGCAGGTCAAGTTGCGCACGGCCCCTGGTCGGTTCCTTCAGCACTTGTACCAGGAAGTTGTCCCAACATTCTCCAAAAACTTCCTGGATTGTGTGTCCTCCTGTATTGGTCTCCTAATCATGGTTGCCTGCTGTGATCTCCCAGCAGCCAGGACAGGCAGGCTGCCATCCCGAAGGGCTCAGATCGCTACGTGGCAGCATGGGGGCACCGGGGCGAGATGTAGGCTGGATGTTCAGCCCTGAGGGAATCTGAAGCCCGCAGGACCAGGCTGGGCTAAGAGGAGGGAGTTCTGTGGCTCCCCGTGGGAGCACGGCCTGAGCCAGGGCGTTGTCGCCTCAGAGGGCGCGTCAGGCACAAGCAAGGGAGGGCTGGGGCACTCGCAGTCTATGCTCACTTTGGAAGCCCTCTGTCAGCTCGACTGCACTGGAATGCTAGGAGGTGCCTGGGAGCTGACCCCCCTAATCTTGCAGTCCCTTCCTCGCCTGCTGGGGCCGGCGCGTTCCTTCGGGGCTGCCCGGGCTGGGGAGGGTGTGAGGGGAACCGTCGGCGAAGTTAAGGCCTGAATCTTGTGGGCTGCTCGAAAGCTCTTGCCCGGGCTGTCTGTGCCTCCCCTCCCATCGCCTTGCCGGCATCTTTTCAGTGGGGCTGCCTCCTGGCTCCAGCTGCCCTGGCTTCTGCCCTTGCTGCTGGTGCTCGCTGGCTCCCCCTGCCTGCCACTGCCCAGCAGCCGTTCCCCCCGGGCTCTCCTCCTGCAAGCGCTCTGGGCTGTGTCTGTTCCTGGCCCCGTGCTCCCCTGCACCCTGGCCACTGAACCAGACTCTCCCAGGGCTCCAGCAGCTGCCCCGTTGGAGGCCCCTTTCCTGGGGCCACCCCAATGCAAATGACACCTCACCCCCCCCCCCCCCCGAGCTGGATCCTGAGCTCCCCGTGCCAGCCTGGCAGCCCCTGCTCCGTCGGGCTCCCTTGTCACCCCCCCCCGAACCATCGGCAGGCGGGGGGGAGGGGCGCACGTGCTAGTGCTTGGGCTGGCACCCAACACTTGCACTCCAGCCTCTGCCCCATCCCCCCTTCTCCGCGGAGGGCCCTGCTCCCCCCCCCCCGGCTCTCCGCCCCCCCCCCCCCCGCCAGTATTGGCTGCTGGCCACTGCTCTGCCTGGGTGGCTGCTGGTTGCTATGGAGACAGCGGCTTTGCTGTGGGGTATAAATAAATAAGGGCCCAGCAGGACGGGAGCTGGCCATGGGTGGGGGGAGGGGCGCAGCTGGCAGACCCCTGTGAACCCCTCTGCCCCCCCGCCCGACTTGCTCTTATGGCTGGGGCCCCTCCAGCTCCCCCCCCCCTCGAGCCCAGGGGCTGCCTCTCCGGCCCCAGCCTGGATGGGGCTTTCCCAGGCTTTGGCCAGGAGCCGGAGCAGAACAAGGCTCTGGTGACCGGAAGGGTTTGGCCTCCGCAGCGGCCATGCCCAGAGGCGACAGCTGGGCTGCAGCTCCCCCAGGCGAGGCCGGCCAGACGCCTGGGGGCAGTGGGCCCGCCAGGGCTTGCGTGGGGAGGGCTGACCTCAAGGTAGACCCGTTAAGGGGGGGGCACGTGGGGGTGTGTGCCAAGAGCAGCAGACGTGCTCAGGTGGGCCGAGCTGGAGCGGGCAGAGAGGTTTCCTGAGCAACAGACGGCACTAGGTTGCCCCTAGAAATCCCTGGTTGCTTGGCAGTGCCGCAGCGATCTGGCTGGCTTGCAAATGGCATGCTGTCTCCTAGACAGATGGGCCTTGCTGCTTGCAATCGGAGCGGCCCGGCTGCGTTGGTCGTTAAGGGACGCTGTTACTGCACTCATTAATTCTTTGCACCCAACAACTGCAAATCACGTTACAAAGACAGGAAAACTGAGGCACAGAGGGGGAAGGATTGACTGGGTGAAAGGGGCGGAGGATGGCACTGTGTGTGGACACCCGGCTGGCCTTTCTCTTAGTCACTACTGTCGTGGATGCAAATGATCTTAAATGTTTCCGGGTCAGTGTCCTAACAGATAAAGCCCATAAACGGATTCTGCTGCCGACAACCAACGGACACTCAGGAAAACGATGACCGGCTTGTTTCTCAGCTAACTCACAGGGAGGGGAGAATGGTGGGTGGTGGGGTACTGCAGCCGGAGTGATCTGTGTTTGGAGGTCTCAGGCTGTCAGGGATAAAATATTCTCCTCGGATCTTCTACATATTATAGATACAATTTCCTAACTCAAAAAATGTTGCCTCCATCATGGGGGAGTTCTCTCTGAGACCTCGTCTTGGCAGGTATAAAGGAATTGGTCACAAAAACGAGGAGTTGTTTATGTGCTAGCAGTCAGCACTTGATCACATCTGACATGTGCAAACAGAGTAAAGTAAAAAACCACATGTTATTGATGCTCTAAAAGAGCCAATTTAAAAGTGCCAGTGGACTTCTGGTCCATGACTGGGGCCCCCAGGAGCTATGGCAATACAAATAATCCGTGTAAACCCGCCCTGAAAATAAAGACAAGCCCAGTCAGCTAAGGGAAATAATTTAAATGTGACTGATAATTGGGGATGTTTAAAAATATTTTACTAGGTGCCCCAAAAGCCACAACTGAGAGAGAAGTTCTCATTGGTTAGAAAAACAACCTGCCATAGAGGGGAAGTACAAAAGGTCAAAAACAGCATATAAAAAGGGGAAATTGGTAGTGATGAATATAAATTAGGAGAAATTGTAGACAATTGATAAAGAAAAATAAGGGCATAAAGAGAAGTAAATAGCCAGCAGAGTTAAGGACGTGAATGAGATTTTTAAAATGTCAGATTAAAAGGAATTCTAACAATGGTGTAGGTCCATTACTAGATGGAAATGGTAGAATTGTTATTCCTGGGGGAATTCTGCCCTGCTGCACGCATGCAGAATTCCTGTCCTCTGCACATTTCTTTGCTTCCCCACAGCAAAATGACTTTCTGAGGGTGAAGCAAAGGAAGCCACAAGAGCAGCTGTGCGGCCCTCCCCAGCAGTAGGTTTTGGGTGCCTGGGACAGCTGGCAAAGAGATAAATTGCTGTGGGGCAGGGCTGGGGTAGACCCAGCTGGTGGCTCCTGACTTGCACTGGGCTTAGCTGCTAGTCTGGGGAGGGAGGTTTCTCATCCCCTGCACAGCATCTGGGACTAGGTCAAACCTGCCCCCGGACTTCTCCGCAGGCTACAGGAAACTGTGCATCTCTCCTCCCTCCCCTGCTCCCTGCATCCATCGCTCCTCAGCTGCAGAGGGAGGGATCAGTGAATGGAAAGCTGCCCGCCCCCAACCTCCCTGCCCCTTTATACTCAGGCCCTCCTGCTGAGCCTCATCCCCCCCCAACTCCTCACCATCCCCAGTTCCCCAGACCACCCTGATGAACTACCTACACCCAGAATCCCACTCCACTGAGCCCCAACCAGTTGCACCTGGATCCCCCTCTGAACCCCACCTCTCCAGCATATGGACTCCCTTGCTTAGACACCCCTCCCCAGCCAGACCCCTCTGCTGGTCTCTATGTCCCCCCCCAGCCAGAGTCTGTCCCACTGGGTCTCTACCACCTTCCCCTGGACTTCCCTGTATAGTCCCATTACTCCCCAGACAACCCCTGTGCATCCAGGTCTCCCCTGCACCCAGATTCCCCACGGAGCTGCCTGCGTCCGGATTGCCCTACAGAACTCTCTCCGCCCATACCTGGATCTCCCTGACATTAAGCCCCTTCACACTTTGGTCCTGGGGACTGAGCCTGTGCGCTGGCATCTGGCACAGAGGGGCAGGGCTCTGGGCTGGTTCTGGGGCAGGCCCTGCGTCAGGGTAGGGAACATCCTCCCTGGTGAACACCTGCCCTGGGGGGAAGGGGGGGGACTCCCACCTCTGGGCATCCAAAGGCCTGTGCCCACCACTGCCAGGCTGGAGCCTCCACTGTTAGCTGGCAAGTAGAACGTACAGACGTCTGGAGAAGTTGAAAATACATGCTGGAGTTACCCAGCATTGCTCGGGAAAGTTGATATAACTGAGGTGAGGAGCCTGAGTGGAGGGAGGGGGAAGGGAGCTGTGTGCCACTTCCTTGTCCCCCCGCCGGCCTTAGTGAGCGACTGTCCTTGCCACTTCTCCCCGTGCTGCCAAGCTCCATGCAGCCCCGGGGAGAGGCGTCGGTCTCTCATCTCTTCCCTCCCACAGTACCTTAAAACCTCCTCCTGGATGAAAGGTTCTCCCACGCAAAGTTTGGTTGCGGTAGCTCTTACAGTGGCCAAGTTATTAAAACACAAACACAAACGTTCTCCTTTACAGACATTTTTTTGGTGCAGAATTCCCTCAGGAGTAACTCGCTGTCAATTATTGTGCAGCAACGGCAGAAATACTCAATAAGGGTATGTCTACACTACACGGCTCCGTCGACGGAGTTTACTTCATTTCACGAGGCATATCGGAGCAGTCGACAAAGGCTTCTCTTTCAGCCGCCACGCATCCAGACTGCCCCGCTGTGCCACCAAACTGCTGATCGGCACAGCGCAGCGGCCATTTTGATGTAAATGAAGCGATGATTATTTAAATTGCCGCTTCATTTTCCTATGTCTAGTAAACTCATCTACATGGCTCCATCGATGGAGCCATGTAGTCTAGACGTACCCTAAATGTTTCTGTTCTGTATTTGTGAGGAAGCCAGAGGATGTCCAACAGCAACTCAGGCAGGTATTAAACAGCAGGGCTGTGTCTACACTGGGCCACTTATTCTGGAAAATCAGCTGCTTTTCCGGAATAAGCTGCGAGCTGTCTACACTGGCCCTTGAATTTCCGGAAAAGCAACAACACTCTACTGTACAAAATCAGCCGCTATTCCGGAAAAACTATTCTGCTCCCGCTCGGGCATAAGTCCTTATTCCGGAACACTGTTCCGGAAAAAGGCCAGTGTAGACAGCCCAGTAGTCTTTTCTGGAAAAAAGCCCTGATCACGAAAATGGCGATCGGGGCTCTTTTCTGGAAAAGCGAGTCTTACATTGGCCACAGACGCTTTTCCGGAAAAAGGGCTTTTCCGGAAAAGCAGCCTGCCAATGTAGACGCTCCTTTTCCAGAAAAACTGAAAACGGAATAGTATTCCGTTTTAAGCAGTTCCGGAAATTCATGCCAGTGTAGACACAGCCCAGCTGCTGAAGTGGGATGTTACAATTGGCAGGTCTGGACAACTTGCATCTGCGAGTTTTAAAAGATCAGGCCGAGGCTATCTCTGTGCTGTTAATATTGATTTTTCAATAAGTCTTGTATTGGTGGGGAAGTTCCAGGAGCTGTGAGAATGCCAATGCTGGGCTGACATTTAGAAGAGTAAAAGCAGGAAACCTGGATAATTACAGGCCTATCAGCCTGACATCAACTTCAGGCAAAACTGTAAAACAGCTGACACGGGACTCAATCCATAAAGAGTTAGAGGAGGCTAATGTAAATAATGCAGCTCAACACACGTTTAGGGAAACGAGTCTGTCAGACTAACTCCATCCCCCTCTTTTTTTTTTTAATCAGATTAAAAGTTTTGTTGATAAATTCAACAATGTGCGGTGATACATTCAGACTTCTGCAAGGCATTTAATGTGGAACAGCACAACATGGCGATTCAAAACTGAGACGGGTGCAAAATCACATTGGCTGCATTAAATGCCACAGTGCCAGGTCTCCGTATGTAACTAAATCTAGGGGTGGGTTTCTAGTGCAGCGCCATAGGGATCGGCTCTGGGCCCTACCCGGGATAGCATTTGTATCTGTGCCCTGGAAGAAGACCTAAAATCCCCATGGACACATGTGCAGGTGACAGAGTGGGGATGTGGTACTGGTTAGGCGTGAATGGGCTGTGGCATCCAGGATCATCCAAAGAGAACGGGAGCCTGTCAGTCCACAGGCTGGGACCCCTGGCTGGCTACCCGTCAGCCTGTCCACATTGCTCTCCTGCCAGTGATGTGCACTGCTGCCCCGGGCTTCAGCCCCAGGGCTAGCCCCATGGAGGGGAGGGTACCTCATGGGGGGAGGTCTGGGCAAGGCTAATGCTGGGGCCAGAAACTGGGGCAGTGGCCTGCAGCACCAGCAGGAGAGAGGATCCCGAGCTGCGGTTGGGAGGGGTGGGTGGAGTTCACACCTTGATGGGTTCCTAGCCCTATGGGAGAGCCCTGCAGCCTGTGCGCCCGGGAGCCTGCTGGGCGTAAGAGGGGGATGGATGGAGCCAGGTCCCCCATGGCTCCTGCCCGCCCCTTGCCAGGGCCCTGCATCCCTTCCGTGCCCCTCCCTTCCTGCCCCTTTCCCAGAGGCACCAGATCCCACCTGTGCCCATTCCCCTTCCTGCACCTCCAGAGCAACAGACCCCTCCCCTCCCCATAGCACTGGATCCCTCTGCACAGCTGATCCTTCCTGCCCCCCCCCCCCAGGCCCTGCCCCATCATTGCCTGCCCACCTGAGAGCTGGGCCCACCTGCCTTTGCAGGCCTTAGCCACGCCCTACGGCTACGTCTACACTGCAGGCTTCTTGCGTAAGAACAGTTCTTGCACAAGAAGGCAGTGTGAACAGGCCATCAGAGCTTTCTTGCACAAGAGAGCATCCTCACTGCCATGGACGCTCTTGTGCAAAAGCACATCTCTTGTGCAAAAGCACATGGTAGTGTGGATGCGCTCTTGCGCAAGACCTTTTGCACAAGAACTCTTGCACAAAACAGTTCTTGCGCAAGAAGCGTGCGATGTAGACGTAGCCTGCGTGTGTAGTGAAGAGGACTGATCGCTCCTATAGAACGGTGGTTCTCAAACTGCAGTCCCCGGACACTAGTGGCCATGGCTCAAGGCTCAGCTCCCTGCCCCCGCCCTCCCGCAGCTGGAAGTCAATGCTAGTGCTTCAGCCCTGCGGTTCCCCCCTCTCCTCCCTGCCTGTGAGATTGGAGCACCGCTCCTGGCTTCCTGCTGTGGGGGAGCCCTGAGCTTTGCGGGCGAATCTAACTCTTGGGGGAAGCAAGCTCCTCCCCACCCCAGCTATGGGAACAGCAGCAAGTAAACTGCTGATTTGGAGGTTTTCCCCGCTGCTCCCATTGGCCAGAATCATGGCCAATGGGAGCAGCAGAGGGCAGGGAGCCAAGTGCTCCCCATCTCCCTCCCACCAAGACTCTGCACTTCCAATCCGCTCCTGCACCCTCCTTCCTGGCCAGACCCACCAGCCCAGCCTGCTTCAGCACCCTCTCTCCCACTCCCTCCTACACCTTCCCTCCTGGACAGATACCCCACCTTCAGCCCACTCCTGCCCACTCCCTCCCAACCAGACCTTGCACTCTCTTGCCTCCAAACGCCTAGCCAGACCCTCACTCCCAGCCCACTCCAGCACCTTACTCCCCCACTCACGCCCCCCACCCTCACCCTGTCCTACACACCTGACAGCCCCCTCCAGCACACTGAACCCCTCATTTTTGGCCTTACTCCAGAGCCTAGGGGACTCCCAAAATCTACCCATGCATGGACCTCAGAAGAGTTAATCCGGTCTGTGGGAAGCCCTGAACCCTCGGTCCTCCCCCCGCCTTGGGGTTGGAGCATCAGGGGAGTGAGGTGTCTCAGTTGGGGGCCACATCAGTGAGGGTTGGGGGGCTATTTTTGGAGGGGGGGGGTTGCTTCTCACTTTTAGTGGCTGCTAACTGATTCTTCTGAAGCTTAGTGGTCCCCAAAAAGGTTCCTCGACCCTGCCTTAAATCAAGGCAGTGTGGAACCCTTTTGTTTTGGACATGAATTAACATTTTACTTTAGTTCAAATGAAGTTTGGTAAATTAACAAGATAAAGTTAAAGTGCTTAATCTGTTTAATGATTTTGATGAATAATATTTCCTTTCTTACTGGTTATATGTGCCCCCTATGTTATGGCTGTGTCACCCCACGGCACCTCCTGCTGGTCACTTTGGGAATTTGCTCTTCACCCCCTTGCAGCTGGGGTCACACCTGCTGGGACCATCCTAGGTCAGTGCCCCTGCACCCTAGGATCCTCCCCTGGCAGGGAATCCCCAATCCCCTCTGCCCACCTTGCCTCAGAGACCCACTGCCAGGCCTCATCTAGCCCCAGGGCCAATCTGCATCGGACATGCCCGCTCAGCAGTGGCAGGGGGTGGGGACCTGCTGCCTTTGCCGGTCCTGGCTGCCTCCCTGCAGCCCTGGTACACTCAGGTCTTGCTCAGCCTGGGAGTGCGGTGAGGCCAGGGCTCCCCAGCTCTGTCTGCCTTCCCCAGCCCTGCTCTGTCCCAGGGAGCCCCCAGCTCCCCTGGCAGCCTGGTCCCACTTGCTGCCCAGCTAGAGCCAGAGTGGGTCTGTTCTCCTCCCTCCAGGAGCCTTATTTATACAGCCCCAGCTGGGCCCTGATTGGCTGAATCTGCCTCTGCTGTGGGCTCTGTGCTCTCCCCTCTCTCCCAGGGGCGGGTTCTAGCCCTTAAAGGGCCAGTGCAGGGCGGATGCCCCATCACACTGTGTATTTAAGTTTTTATGCTCCAGTAGACTAATACGAATAATTTAGTATTTAAGGTATGTAGAGATAAATGGAGGCATTTTGTCATCATGGGCGGTTGGCTGGTGGTCCACGGAAAGGTTTGCATTGAGCCACGGGCCAAAAAATTTGAGAACCACTGCTCTAGAGCCGTCTGAGCCATTTCATAAGCTGGGTGCAAGCAAACAAGATACACTTCAGTCCAGCCAAATAGAAAGTCGTATCTCTTAAAAAAAAAAAGGCCTAGATCCTCAAAGGCATTCCATGGAAGTTAGGAGCCTGAAGACCTCTGAGGCACTGGCCCAGAGAACATTGGCCACACTTCTAGGAAGGCAGACTGTGACCTCAGACACAGGGAGCATGGAAAAGATGTGGGGATCATGATGGATAATCTGCTTAACATGAGCTCCCAGTAACATGCCTGGTAAAAAGGCGAATACAATCCTGAGGTGTATGCATGGAAATACCAGGGAGGAGTAGGGAAGTTTTATTACCTCTGTATTTGACACTAGTGTGATTGCTGCTGGAATAGATTCATAGAAGACCAGGGTTGGAAGAGATCTCAGGAGGCCATTTAGTCCAACCTGCTGCTCAAAGCAGGACCAACGCCAACTAAATCATCCCAAACATGGCCCTAAAAACCTCTACGGATGGAGATTCTGCCACCTCCCTAGGGAACCCATCCCAGGCTTCACCACCCGCCTAGGGAAATAGTTTTTCCTAATATCCAGCCTAGACCTCCCCCACTGTAACTTGAGACCATTGCTCCTTGTTCTGTCTTCTGTCACTACTCAGAACAGCCTCTCTCCATCCTCTCTGGAACCTCCCTTCAGGAAGTTGCAGGCTGCTGTCAAATCCCCTCTCACTCTTCTCTTCTGCAGACTAAACAAGCCCAAATTCCTCAGCCTCTTCTCATCACTCATGTGCCCCAGTCCCCTAATTACTTCTGTCGCCTTGCGCTGGACCCTCTCCAATTTCTCCATGTCCTTTCTGTAATGGGGGGCCCAGAACTGGATGCAGTACTCCTCTGGGCTGCATCTAGACTGGCAAGTTTTTCCGCAAAAGTGCTTGCTTTTGCGGAAAAACTTGCCCGCTGTCTACACTGGCCGCTTGAATTTGCGCAAGAACACTGACGATCTAATGTAAGATTGTCAGTGTTCTTGTGCAAATACTATGCTGCTCCCGTTCGGGAAAAAGCCCTCTTGCTTAAATATATTTGAGCAAGAGGGCCAGTATAGACAGCTAAAAACTGTTTTGCGCAAAAAAGCCCCGATGGCGAAAATGGCGATCGGGGCTTTCTTGCGCAAAACCGCATCTAGATTGGCACGGACGCTTTTCTGCAAAAAGTGCTTTTGCGGAAAAGCATCCTGCCAATCTAGACGCTCTTTTCCGCAAATGCTTTTAATGGAAAAACTTTTCTGTTAAAAGCATTTGTGGAAAATCATGCCAGTTTAGACGTAGCCCAGATGTGGCTCACCAATGCCGAATAAAGGGGAATAATCACTTCTCTAGATCTGCTGGCAACACTCCTACTGATGCACCCTAACATGCCGTTAGCCATCTTGGCTACAAGGGCACCCTGCTGACTCATATCCAGCTTCTCATCCACTGTAACCCGCAGGTCCTTTTCTGCAAAATGGTCACTTAGCCAGTCAATTCCCAGCCTGTAACAATGTTTGGGATTCTTCCATCCCAAGTGCAGGACTCTGCACCTGTCCTTGTTGACTTTCATCTGATTTTGTGTGGCCCAATTCTCTAATTTATCTAGGTCACTCTGGACCCTATCCCCGCCCTCCAATGAATCTACCTCTCCCCCTAGCTTAGTGTCATCCACAAACTTGCTGAGGGTGCAGCCTATCCCCTCATCCAGGTCATTCATAAAGACATTGAAAAAAAGCTAACCCCAGAACTGACCTCTGGGGCGCTCCGCTTGATACCACCTCCCATCTAGACAGTGAGTTGTTGATCACTACCCTTTGAGCCAGATGATCTAGCCAGCTTTCTAGCTTCCATTTATCCAATCCATATTTCTTTAGCTTGCTGGCAATAATCCTGTGGGAACTGTCTCAAAAACTTTACGAAAGTCAAGGTATATCATGTCCGTTGCTTTCCCCATATCCACAAAGCCAGTCACCTCATGAAAGGTGATCGGGTTGGTCAGGCAGGACTTGTCCTTAGTGAATCCATGTGGACTGTTCCTGATTGCTTTCCTCCCCACCAAGTGGTTCAAAATGGATTCCTCAAGCACCTGCTCCATGATTTTTCCAGGGACAGAAGTGAGATGGACCAGTCTGTCATTCCCTGGGATCCTTCTTATTCCCTTGTTAAGGATGGGCACTATGCATGCCTTGATCCAATCATCTAGGACCTCCCCCGGGTACTCTGTGGTTTTCAAGGATAATGGCCAATGACTTTGCAATCACATCAGCCAATTCTCTCAGCCCCCTCCGTTAGCCCCATGAACCTGTGTGTGTCCGGCTTTTCTGACTAGTCCTTAACCTGTTCTTTCACTGCTGAGGGCTGCTCCCCTCCTCCCCACACTGTGCTGCCCAGTGCAGCCATCTGGGAGCTGATCTTATCTGTGAAGACTTCCCCCATCATCTGTCACTAGGTTACCTCCCTCATCCAGTGAGGGTCCCATATCCTTCCTGGACACCCTCTTATTGCTAACATGCCTATAGAAACCCTTCTTCTTCCCCTTCACATCCCTTGCTGGCTGCAATTCCAATTGCGCTTTGGCCTCCCTGGTTACACCTCTGCATGCTGGAGCAATGGTTTACCCTCCTCCCTCCTCATTGGTCCAAGTTTCCACTTCTTGTCGGCTTCCTTTTTGTGTTTAATCTCGCCAGGGATTTCTTGGTTAAGCCGAGCAGCTCGCCTGCCATGTTTGCTGTTCATTCTGCACATCGGGAGGGTTTGTTCCATCAGGCTTCTTAAAAATCCAGCCAGCTCTCCTGGACAAATTCCCTCTCATCTTAGCCTCCCAGAGGATCCTGCCCATCAGGTCCCTGAGGGAATCAAGTCTGCTTGTCAGAGCCCAGTTCCGGTGTCCACATATTAAGAACATTGAAAAATTAGAGTAGATTGAGAAAAGAGCCACTAAAATGATTAAAGGGTTGTAAATTATGCCTCGTAGTTAAAGACTCAAGCAGCAGAGTCTATGTCGCTTGTCCAGGAGAAGGTTAACAAGTGACTGCGTCACAATCCACAGCAGTGTTTCCTAAACTTTTGAAGACCAAGGAACACCAAACATTTTTTTTTATGAGGAACACCAAGGATTTTTTGTTGAGCAAAAAAAAAAAAAAGTGTGTGGGGGGAAGGCTTGGGGGGAAAGTTATCGAGGGAAAAAAGGGGTCAGGGAAAGTTAGGAAAATGTTTGAGAAAAATTTTTTGCCTGCCCCTTTAAGGGTGGCCATTTTGAATTGTGTTGTTCTCTGCGGCACACCTCCTACTGTCTTGCGGCACACCGGTGTGCCACGGAACACAGTTTAAGAAACACTGATCCACAGCATCTACCTGGAAACAAAAATTGGACAATAGGTTCTCTTCAGTCTGGCAGACAAAAGTCTGGTGTGACCCAGTGGCTAGAAGCTCTTACAAATTCAGATTGAAAAGAAAGCTCAGATATTAGCAGTGCGGGCAATTAACTCTTGGAACAACTTTCCAAGGGTTGTGATGGACTCTCTGTTGTCAAAAATAGTTACATGGCGCTTGGATTTTGGAAAGCTCGGCTCTTGTTCAAGCGAAGATGACGCCAGAGCAGTCTATGGGCAGTGATACCAGGCAGTCCGGCTAGATAATTGCAACAGTCCCAACCAGTCTCATGAACTACCCCATAGCTAAGCGTGGCAAAGAACCCAGGACCCCTCATGGGCGGCAGGTAATGTAGGCAAGGGGAAGTATTGATTTCACAAAACTGCCTACACTGCCCAGCCGCCCAGGGGGGGCTGGGCCACGCCACGTGGCAGCCCCAGCCCTCAGCTGGAGGGGGAAGATTGCAAAGGGGGCATGGTCTCAGGGGAAGGAGTGTGGCTTTGGGCAGAAGGGTAGGGCTTCAGTTGCCTTCCCCAGCTGGGTCTTCACCCACTACCCATGGGACCCCTGATTACCTGGCTGCTTCTCTCATGCATGCGGCATCTTTCTTTACCTTTGCCTAGCACAGTGGTTCTCAAACTTTTTGGCCCACGTCCCACTTGGCTCAATGCAAACCTTTACAATGCCCACCAGTTGCTAATGGAAATTCACCGTTAATTACATAATTACTCCCGAGCCATTTTGCTTGTGCTGCAGCTAGGGAGACTGGTTTAATTTCAATTATTAACCAGATTAAGCATTTTAACTTTCTTATGTTTATCAAACTTCATTTTAAATAAAGTAAAATATTAATTTATGTCCAACACAAAATATGTTCTTTATTTACGGGAAGGGCAGGGAACCTTTTTTGGGTCGGGGGCCACTGACCCACAGAAAACTCAGTTGTGGACCACACAAGTGAGAAACAAAAACACTCCTCCAAAAACCCACAACCTTCACTGGTGTGGCCCCCACTGAGACACCTCTCTCCTCTGGCGCTCCAGCCCCATGGGGCGAAGGGAAGAGATGGGGAGGACTGAGGTTCAAGGCTTTCCATAGGCCAGCTTTACTTTTCTGGGGTTCTGTGCTGCCCAGTGGCAGCAGGCAGGGAACGGGGGCAGCTCTCAAGGGCACTGGGGCAGACTCAAGTCGGGAGCTGGGTCTGGCAGGGAAGGTCGAGGCTTTCTTGACTTCCACCCCTCCCCCTGCATGCCCTCCCACCCAGAAGCCAGAGCTGGTGTTCCAAGCCCCACAGCAGCGCGGGCTCCCCACTGCTTGAGGGAGGAGAGAGGGAAACTGAGCTTGAGCCTCAGACCACCAGGGAGGTGGCCGTGGGCCACTAATGATCCATGGACCGCTGGTCTAGGAGCAAGAGCTGTGGTTAATAGCACTCTAGCCTGCAACCTGCAGAATAAATGGGCTAGCAGGTGGGAGTAGAAGGGCTTCTTGGCTCAAAGCTGTCTGGGGACATGAGCCACGTTGCCAACTCCGACTGAAGCTATTTGGGGAAAGTTTTCCCAGCATGACGTAACATTGTTTTCTTAAAACAGTCGCTGAACCTCTCCTGGGTGGCTGTCCGTAGTCACCGGGAGACCGATGCTGATTCTGGGAGACTCCCGGCCAATCCTCCCTGTTATTATGGGGCAGCTCTAAACTGGTGAGACAGCGCTGCAGGCTAAAATGGGTTTGGCGTAAATTTGACTTAACGAGTGAAATGCCGTGGAAATGCTAATTAGTACTCTGATGAGTGTGTGTGTGCGTCACTGCCCTCCACCAGGACAGGCCCATGTTGCTTGTGTGTCATATACCCAGTAAGGCCAATGAAGAGTTTCTTCTAGCTCAGGTGGGAGGGGCTGGAGGTTGTGATTCCACCTCAGCTGTAGCCGCAAAGTTGTGTGCATAGGGAAGTCAGAGGAGCTCGTGGATTGGCAACATCCCTGTTGTTGTTTCCTAGCTTGTGGTGCTGAGGCCCAGCCAACCGGGGCCTGCTCTAATTCAGGGGCTTTGGCGCTGGGTGGCCCCACCCACAACAGTGGGTGAAAGTGTCTTTAACAAAGTGTCCATGTCCAGCAGGGTGGGGGTGGGGGTGCTGATCTCGGGGTGGGGGCCAGGCCGAATGGGGTCCAAAGCTCCAGCCCTAGGGGCCGGTGCCGGGGGGAAGGGCAGAGGTGCAGACCTCTGGAGCTGCCTGGGGCCACCCAGCTGGGGGCCTCTCCCCAGCTCTGGCACTGGTGAATTGCAGACCTGGGTAAGCTCTCTGGTGCGGCCCCCGCTCCGTCCCCATCTGTCCTGATCTCTGACATGGCAGCTTTGGAAACCACAACCCCCCCCTCCCGCCCGCCTGCGGCTGTGGTTGCCATGGCAACTCAGCTTTTTGTAGGCATTTCCAGCAGAAAGGCTAAATCTGCATTTAAAAAGACATGGGCGGGTGGGAGGGGAGCAGGGCCAGAGCCAGCTCAGCTCTCACCCCTGCCCTGCATGCACCTGCACCCGCTGGCCCCGGGCTGGGCCCTGGCCTGTGGAGCAGCGGGAGGTGTGGGCCAGGCTCCCTGGTGAGGGGCCCAGGCTGGTGTCTGGCCTGGGCTTTGGAAGTGGGGCTGCAGTTTGAGCACCTGGCCCTGCAGCTCCCTCCTGAGCCTGGGTTTGGGGGGCTGTGACGAGGTGCACCCCAGCAACGGAGCACTGCTTAGCTCTGCTGGCTTCCCCTCTGCGCCCAGCGCAGCTGAGCTGGCCACGGGGCCCTTTGGCTGGCCCAGCGGAGACCAGGTCAGCCAGTGACATAACCCCCCAGGCAGGGATCTTCCCTCCCCATCCCTGCACCCCAGGAGCAGCCCAGTCAGAGACCCCACCTCCTGCCTCTCGCGGCATGTGGTGCCCAGACAGGGCCCCCACCCCCAGCCTGGCCAGTGGGAGCCCATGATCTGTCAGGGATGGTGCAAAATGCAGCCAAACCCTGGGGGTCCCCTGGGGCCTGCTTGAGAGCTGGGAGGGGCGACTCGGAGACAATAGCGTCCGGGCATCTTCCTCAGAGGGCGCGGCGGGGGTGGGGGGTGGCTCTAGCCCGTCTCCTGCGCTCCGGGGCTGCCCGGAGGGGCGCTCCCGAGGGGCTTGGCTGCAGCCCTGCTCTGACTCCCAGGCTGGGTCTAGGTCTGTTGCTCAAACCGTGTTCAAAATCTCCTGCCCTTTCCGCCACCCCTCCCCCAGCTCCGCGCACGGGGCTCCACAGAGCGGCTGTGGTGGGGCCTGTGGTCAGGCCGTGGCGCCCCGGCGTCCCCCTGCTGGGCCGAGGCGCGGAATGGCCTCCGCTAAGTGCTGGAGCCTGGAGCATCGGCTCCGGAGGGACCATCTGCCGCGGACTTAGTGCCTGGCTGCTGGATAATTGTGCAATGGGGGGGGGGGAATCGGAGCTGGGGGAAAGGCCAGAGCAGCGTCTGCATTAACCCTTGCGCGGCTGAGGACATGGAAACGCAGCCTGGGCTCCTTCTCTGCCCCCTGGCCTCGGCATGGACTGAACCGGGGCCACCTGGGCTTTGCAAAGCTCCTCCCAGGCTCAGCCCGGGGGCCTGGTATTCTGGGCGCCGTGTCCAGGGCCGCTTGGGGCAGCAGCAGCTCTAGCTGCACTCCCGGGGCCCTCCTTGGAGCAGCTGTTGCCCCCCTCCCAGCTCCCTCCACCCGCTCCAGCCCACAGACCCCTCAGAGAGGTCAGTTGGGGGTGGGTCTCACCACCAGGCCAGGGGTCTGTCTGAGAATCACCCCAGGGCAGGGCTCTCCCAGCACCAGCCCCCTGTAAACAGCCAGTCTCCAGGTGTCACCCGCCAGGCAATGCCCCTTCCTTGAAGTAAAACCAGCCCCAAGGCCTCCACGTCAGCTCTGGGTCCTCCGGTTATGTGCCCCGCGGATGGATGCCTGCAGAAGGCTGGCGCAGTGGGTTCCTGGCTCCTAGGCAAGCCCTCAGTCTTGTTCTAAGCACCTGGAGATCCCCTAGCCACAGTGGGAGATAGCATTGCTATCCCCATTGCCATCAGGGAAACTGAGGCACGGACCAGGTCACAAAGCACCCCAATCGCAGGCCTGTGCTAAATTTCCTCTTCTGACTGTTGTCACCTTGGCCAAGTAGGATTGCAAATGCCCAGAGCCTAGTGGGCCCAGCTCCAGGGGGCTCCATTCCCAAGTCCCTTGGGGGGATGTTTCCAGCTGTTCAGCATGGCTGGCTCCCACTGGAGCAGTGGTGGGCAATTCGGGGCCCGCTAGGGTTCTATGTAGGGCCCATAAGGCATTTTGTTCACCGTTGCCCACACGCAGGGCTGCCGGATTCCGCTGGTTTCCAGCCCGGTGTCTTTTCCTACTGCTGTTACTAAAATGACACACATGTAAGGCCAAGGCAGGGGAAGTGAGACATGGGCTGATTGCTCACAACGTGGACTGTGAGGGCCGGGCCTCCCTCTGTGTCCAATCACAGCGCTGCGACGGTTCAGTCGCCACCCCGCAAATTCTAGACACACAAGCTCAGTGAGCAAAACTGCCCTGTCCCAGGAGACTGGCTTGGTTACCAGCTCGTAGCCAGGGCTGGATTAAGGGAGCGGCTAGCCGGGCAACCTATGGGGGGCGCCTGATGGCAGCTGTAAGGGCCGTGGCGCGCCCGGGGCCGGGGGCCACACGGCGCCCCTTAGAGCTGCCACATACCCTCATGTGGCCCACTCGGGGCATGTCTATACTACAGAGTTTTGTCGGAAAAATGTCCACACTGCAATCGCATTCTTCCGCAAGAAAATTGAAAGAACGGGGTGGTGGGGGGTGGAGTTTCCGGTGTTGGTAACCCTCATTCTACGAGGAAGAAGCCTTTTTGCGAAAGTGCTCTTTTGCAAAAAGGCGTGTGTGGACAGGGAAGAGGGAGTTCTTTCGGAAGAAGAGGGAAGAGGAAAAAGCACAGGTGCCCTGGTGGCCACTCCGTCCATAGCAATCACAGCTGACATGCGAGAGAGTGTCCATTCAGTCTGGACACTCTCTTTTGAAAAAGATCGTTTTTTCGATGCGCTTTGGCAGTGCGGACGCTCTCTTGCGCAAGAAGTTTTATCGGAAGAACTCTTTCCAAAAAAGCTTCTTCCGAAAGAAGCCTGCAGTCTAGACGTAGCCTCGTGAGCCTATGTTGCCCTTCATTGCCCGAGGGGTGCTATTCCAACAAGGTTCAACTCACCTCTGCCCATCACCGGGGATGGACTCGGGGGTCGGTACCTGACCCAGCCGCCCGGTGATGGTGCAGAAGGCAGAAGGGCTCCAGGCAGCACCCCCGCGGTGGCACTGCCCCTGCAGGGCTGGCAAGAATCACCGTGTCTCCGATGGGGAAGCTGGCCTCATCTGGAAGCCGAGCCGTGGAGGGAAAAGGTGCCGTTTTGCCTGGTTTCTTTCTGAGGGCCTCCTCCCTCAGCAGGGCACGGCCTGTCCCTGCCCTGCATCCTACAGACCCGTCTCTACGCAGGGAGACCTGTGCTTCCGACATGCAGAGCTTTTCGGCGGGATCAGGCATGGGGCTTTCCTCACACTCCACCCCAGAACCCCAGCATCCCGGGATGGGCACACATTTCACGGCGGGCTGGGGCTGACAGTGACTTCATTGGGCACCACGGAGAACGCCCGCTGAGCAGCTCGCTCCCATTCCTCGTGTCCCGCCTGCAGGCTCAGGCAGACGTCACGCAGCGGCCACCTGGGATGCTTTCCTTCCTGGCCAGCGGGGCTAGAGATGTCGCCCTGCAGTGTCTTCTGCCTGGCCAGCCTGAGGTGATGGGGGCTGGAGGGAAGGCCCCTGGGTACAGCAGTGGGGATTCGAGCGAACTGCCTCTGTCCCTGTGGACGACAAGGGGTCCGAGGGGCTGAGGGTCCCTGTTTGAGGGAACAAACTCCACAGGGCCTGTGCTCTCCCCTCGTGCCCGGGCTCTGCCCGCCGGTCTCTTGCTAACGGCCCGGGGGAGCGCGGGAGGGACGCGCCACTCAGGCAGACACAATAAAGCCGCCGGAGTCACAGTCCAGCGCCCAGGGGGAGTCTGGCCCGGGCTGTGCATGGGTGGAGAGGAACAGACGGGCGCGGCGCCGCACAGCTGGGCGCACGAGGGCTGCGTAGTGACGGGCGGCTCTGTGCTGTGCTTCCCCCTCCAGCCTACACCCAGCTGCAGCCCCACCAGCTCATTCAGCAGCAGAAGCAGATCCAGCACCAGTTCGTGATCCAGCAGCTGCAGCCCAGGCCTCAGCCTCAGCTCATCCAGGGCAGTGCCAGCGCCTCGCCCCAGCTGCAGCCTCTGCCCCCGCCCACCCCCAGCCTGGCGGTGCAGCCCAGCCCGCAAGCTCAGGGCCAGCTTCAGAGCCACGCCGCCCCCCAGGGCCCAGCCCCCCTGCCCCACCCGCCGCAGTGCCAGGCTTCCAGTCAGCACAAACCCGGTGCCAACCAGCCGTCTCTGCACGTCTCTGGGCTCCAAGCCATGGGGCCAGCCCAGCCAGTGCCTGAGGGCGGGCCTCAGAATGGACACCCTGGGGACCTGACCCACGCCCCACAGCGCAAGTTCCAGCATGCCTCCGCCGTGATCCTGCAGCTCCAGCCAGCCCTGGGCACGGTGAGTGGGCGTGGTGGGCACGCAGTGCCGGCCGGGGGGCGCTGGGAGATTTGGTTCCGTGTTTGGGCTTGGATGTGATTCGCAGGGGGAAACGCAGGGCTCGTGGGACTCGTACATGTTTGTTTGTTCCCCTCCACTGGATACAGGGTCTTCTCCTCCTGGCCCCGCTGCTGCGGGACGTGTCTGTGCTGTGAAACAGCCACCATGTCCCCCCCAAGAGGTGCCCATGTTTCACTGTGTTGCCAGAGGGGTGGGGGAGCCCCAAGACCACCCGGACTCCGGGTGCTGGCTGCTGTTACATTCCCCCTCTCGCCTGCCTCCCTGACAGCCTCAGCTCGGCGCCCAGGAGCATGCAAGGAAGGATGGCCTTCCTGCTGACAAGAACCCGGAACGCCTGCCAGCTCAGCCGCCACAGGCTGCCCTGTCGCCCCCAGCTGCGCCCCTGGACCCAGAGGTCTCTGAGGGCAACAGGCCCCCTACTCATGGTAAGGAGCCTGGGGGGGGCGCAGTGGGGTGTGGCTGGGAGATGCCGGGTGTCCCTGACTGGTGATGCTCCCCCTGCCTTTACAGGGGAGCTATGCTGGAGCACCTGGAGCCTGCTGCTCCCAGCTCTGGGGAGCCAGGGCCCTGCTCTCCTGCAGCGCTGGGTGCTGTGCAAGTGCCTCGCACTGAGCTGCGAGCGGGGAGCTATTTCCCTTCTCTGTCGCCGTCCCCACTGCACTGAGCCCGGCTGCTCCCGACTGGCATCCAGTGCGGTCTGGGGGCAGGAGATAGCCAGAGGAGCTGCCTGGCTAGCTCAGACAAGGCCTCCGTCACCAGCCAGGGGCAGCTGTCCGCACGCAGGGGCAGGAGCCTCCTCGCCCACACCCGGACCCCCTCGTTACCCAGTGTCTGGTCGGGAGCAATGGGGCGTGCAGCCAGGCAGGGGGAGGGGAGAAATGTCACATTCCCTGGGACAGCCAGCGCCCAAGTGCCAAGTGCTCGGGGCACTGTGAGCACGGGGCCAGTCTTGTTAATGCCGCCTGCTTGCTAAATGGAGCCAGGGACGCCAGGCCCCAAGGGTATTCACTGGGCTGGAAAAGCCACAGCACAGCATGGGCCCGTCTGTCAGCCGGGTACCCCCAGAGCTTCCTGGGGTGCAGCCTCTTCCTGCTCCCGTCAGCAAGAGCTGGGCAAGAAGACTGCGCTGCTCAGCTGTACGAGGGTGTACCAGGAGTGTGTGTGGGGGGGGGAGCCATGTACTGGGTGGTGGGGTTTGCACTGGAAGCGTGCGGGGTGTGCAGTGTGTGTCTCAGAGGGGTGTGATGGGTTTTGCACTGGGAGCGTGCGGGGTGTGCAGTGTGTGTCTCAGAGGGGTGTGTGGGGTTTGCACTGGGAGCGTGTTGGGTGTGCAGTGTCTCAAAGGGGTGTGATGGGTTTTGCACTGGGAGTGTGCGGGGTGTGCAGTGTGTCTCAGAGGGGTGTGTGGGGTTTGCACTGGGAGCATTTTGGGTGTGCAGTGTATTTCAGAGGGGTGTGGAGTGTGCAGTGTGTGTCTCAGGGTGTGGTGAGGTTTGCACTGGGAGCGTGGGGGGTGTGTGTCTCAGAGGGGTGTGGTGGGGTTTGCACTGGGAGCGTGTGGGGTGTGCAGTGTGTGTCTCGGGGTGTGGTGCAGTTTGCACTAGGAGAGTGTGGGGTGTGCAGTGTATTTCAGAGGGGTGTGGGGTGTGCAGTGTGTGTTTCAGGGGGCGTGGTGCGGTTTGCACTGGGAGCGTGTGCATCTCAGAGGGGTGGGATCAGGTTGGGGTGTGTTGTGGGGCTGTGCACTGTGGTGTGCTGGGCCATGCAGAACTCCAGCGGCAGATGGTTTGATCCTTTTCCACGTCAGCTCCCCATGTTGGAACATGGCGGTCACCCCCGTGTCTCCCTTCTATTTTATGCCGGCTGAGGAGGCCTGGGGGGCTCAGGGGTGTTGGGGCCAGTGTACAGGCATGACTGCAGCAGCCCCCCTCTGCCCTCAGGCCCTCTGCATCCCTCCTCCCTGGGCAATCCTGGCACGCCCTGCAGAGGGGGGTCTGGGATGGAGGAAAATTCCACGGCTTGGCCTGTCCCGCACACTGATGGGAAGTGGAGGGGGACAGTTCCCAGCTAGGCCGGGGGGCTTGCGGCCCTCTTCGCTCCGGTGCAGACGGTGGCACGAGGCTCAGCCTCTGGCATCTGGGCAGGCCGGAGAGCTCGCGGCTCAGCCATCAGGTCGCAGTCACCACCCCTGGGAGAGACGCACGCCCAGTCTCTCATCCCCGGCCACGCTCTGCTAGCTTGGACCAGGCCCGCGCTGTCCTTGCTCCCACCACAGGCGTTCCCTGTCGCTGCCCAGTGGAGAACGGGCTGCCTGGAACCAGCGGGGCTGCCCCCAGCCCTTGTCTCCCTGCCTGGCTTAGTGCAGGTGTAACCCACACACCCAGTGTGGGTCACTGTCCCATGCAGTGGTCCCTCGCCCACAGCAACAGCTAAGAACAAGAGACCGCTACAGCCTGGGCCGAGAGCCAGCTGGCTTTTCACCAGAGGGTGGAGGCCCCTATACTGAGCTCCAGAGGTCCCAGGTTCAAGTGCGCCTGGTGGTGGTTGCACGGGTAGCAGATCAGGGCAGCCCAGACGTGGGATCTAGCTTGGTGTCTCCAGCACTGGGCCTGCCCGCGCTGGGAATAACGTCGGAGCCCTGGAGCATGCAAAGTCCACGCTCTGTGGGCAGCAGCTTCAAAGGCTGCCAGCTTCTTACGCTGGTTTCTAGCCTGGGGCTGCCGGCTCGGGTGGGACCCGCTCAGGCAGGGCCCTGGGCACCCCTTTGCCATTTCCCGTAGGGTCCCAAAGCAAGGTCAGCAAATAGCCTTATCCCCAGTCTCTAGATGAAGAAACTGAGGCACGGCGCGGGGAGGTGACTCGATTGAGACCAGAGGGTGAACCCGTGGAAAGGGGGGGACCCAAGACTCACAACATCAGCCCCTCACTCCAGTGACATCCCCAGAGAGCACTGAAATGCAGCCACCTCTGGGGTGGGCCATGTGAACCTGCCCTGGGGACTTAGGAAGGCAGCTGTAGCCACGCTGGGCCGGTGGATGTCCGTGCAAAGTGCCATGATGACAAACGGCCCTTCTCTCGGGAAGCTCTGGTGTGACAGGCCCTGCTGGGCCCTGGCAGCGCCAGCTCTCCCCTCCCACCGCCTTGCGCCCGTCTTCGAAGGGCTCCCCCAGCCTGACGAGAACCCACCCAGGCGAGACGCCAAACCACAGCCCCAGAATAGCAGCCTGGGGCTGAGCAGCCAGCCAGCAAGGCTTTGAGACACCCCCCTTCCCCGGGGAGCTGCCCAGGCCAGCGGGCAGAACTCAGGGCCAGGGGTCCCTGGACGGGGCAGCTGTGCTCACCAATCCCCGGGGGACACAGGGCAGCCCTTGCCGGGTGCTGGCTGAGGGCGAGGCACCTGCAGCCTGGGGAAGTGCGACGGGCGCCCCTCGCTGGGAGCCTCAGCAGAAGGCCCCGAGGCCCAGCCAGGCAGGGCTGAGGCACCGCGGTGGGAGCCATACATGGAGGGAGGCTGCCTCACCGGAGTCAAAGGGCATCGGGCTCCCGGTGCAGCTGCTGGGTCTCCAAACAAAGGAACTAGAGCAACCCCTCCCCCGCCCGCCGGCTCAGCTCGCTGCTGAATTCAGGCAGGGGCTGTGCGTGGGCTGATCCTGTCAGGGCTGTGCAAAGTTGCCCTCTGATCCCACTGACACACCGCGGGGGGGGGGGGGGGGGGATCATAGGGGCTCAGCCCACACAGCTGTGCACCCTTACAGGCTCCTCCAAGTCCCCTCCCCCCATGCCAGCCCTGCCTCCGTCCTGCCTGACTCAGTTTATGCGGGGGCCTGTCTGGAGGGGCTGCAGTTAAAGCCAGGGGCAGCAGATCAAGCTCAGATGGGCCTGGGGAAAGCAGGGGTGGCAGTGATCACGTTTCCCCCATTCTGCTGCACGGGCAGGGCCGTGGGCGGCTTCGCTGCATCTCAGACCCCCGCCCTGCCTGGCTGGTGGTACAACTAAGAGCAGCCTCAGGCGCTCCGACTCAGGCTGCTTTCCCACAGCCTCAGGTGGCACGGGCAGCAGAGCGGCTGGAGCGCTGGGGGCGCACCCCTCCTTTCCAGCAAGGGCTGGGAGCCTAGAGCCCTGAGAGATGTCCTGCTCTGCGGGAGGGCCCTGCAGGGGGATCTCTGGGGCATCTTCAAGCCCCCGTTTGCTTCCAAACCAGCATAAAGAAGCTGGAGCAACAGATGTAGGCCCCGAGAATCCAGATTTCCCTTGTTGCAAACTGATGCTCCTAAGGGTCAAGTGGGAGCGTCAAACTCTGGAACGTGCCTTTCTCTCAGGAGCTGGCACGGACTCACGGCCCAGCCGGGTCTGGACATGGGCTGGAACGTAGAGACAGAGAGACGCACCCCCCCCCCAGGAGGGAGCAGAAAGGGAGGGACCAATATAACCTCTTGTGGCTCCTTTAGTTCGCCCTGTGTCTGGGCCGCACTCCACCATGGGCGGCTCTATTCCAGTCTAGCTCCCCGCAAGTACCAGCTAGAGACCCTGCTTTTCACGGACGTCAGGGAGTGGGGGAGGGGTGCTGGAGTGGAGAGAAGCACACGCGGTACCCGAAAGCGAGAAAAGCGAGTGGCAGTTACCAGCGGGGAACTGAGCTTCCGGGTCATTCGGCATTGCAGGAGCAGGATGGCGTGTGGCCCGTGGTTTCTGGTTGTCCGTATCCGTGTCTTCCCACTGGTGGCTGTCATACAAGATGACTTCCTCCCACGACTGTAGCGCTTCCCTCTAAACTGTCCCTCTAAAATCCACCTGTAGATTTTTACACCCCTGTGCAGAATCCATGTTTATGTGGCCCAAGGTATTGGTGAATGTTCACCGTCAAGAGAGACACAAAACCTGGCGAATTACTTGGGCAGCATTGGAATCTCTGCTGAGTGGCCGCACAAGCACCCAGCTCACAGGGAAAGCTGCCGGGAGCCCGTCCTGGTTCTCTGACACTGCTGGGACCCTGCAGACTTCGTAGGAGCAAGTCCTGATTTACACAGGGGCATGTGAACTCAGAAGTGCCTCACCCATCACTGATATTCATGCACCTCTGTGATGGAACTATGCCAGCCCCCCTTTTTCCTGGCATAAAGGGAGGGCTGGAGCTGTGGCTAAGGGGGGGGGGTCTCAGCACTAAGGGGAGCTGTGGCTAAGGGGGGGTCTCAGCACCCTGTCTGTGTTCTCTGGCAACCCCCGACTGCTGGAATGGCCTGTTAGGGCCGATGGGTGGGTGGGCGTCAATTAGAAAAATCTAGGGGCTGCTCTGATTTACGTAGTGGCCCAGCTGTAGGGCTGGGGAGTCATTAAAGTTGGGTCAGTGCACACTTATTTGCCCACCACCTCGGGTCCTTCACAAGTATAGCTCAGACAGACCCTCTCTATCTAATCGAATCCATCCCCTTGTCCACACTACTTAAAAGTGTTGCCAATTTATCTAGATCTAGTTAAAGCACAAAACTCCTGAGTGTAGATGTGTTCTGTGTGGATCAGGATAATTGGCTACACAAGGGCATCAGTATGCTGACAACACTTTTACGAGCAGACCAACCCTTAGTATGCTCCCCAGCCGCCCATCTGGGCAGCCTTCCTATAAGAGCAATAGCGACATTCTGCTGAGTGTCATGGTATGTCTGACATCCTGTGTTTCGCTAACAGCTGTTGCTTCACGTCTAAACCACATGAAGTCATTACTAGGGAAAGTGCTTGTAAAATCTCTGATTTGCCCGTATTTTGGCGTCTCTCCGGCAATAACAAACAAGCATCCGGTCGTGCCCTTTGGTTACTTCTCAGTTTCACTTTGAGGTTCTCAGCTCTGCAGTTCTGGGCTGCAAACTGCAGTGGGAAGTTGAAAAGACTGTTTCCACGGGGCTTCCTTTTTTAAGCCACAGAAACGTAGTTCTGTTTGCGTTACGATTTACTTTGTGCAATGAATAGGACCCAGTAACGTCTGACCCAAAGACACGACTGTTCACCTGGAATAACTACCTCTTTATGTAGGAAACCTTACAAAGTTTAACTTCACATTGTTAGAGACAGCATCCCCTTGCCAGAATGGGTTGTTTCCTAGCACTCAGGTTGGTGCAGGGACCAAAAGCAAGGCAAGATGGCAAAGACAAGGCTCCTTTGCATTTATAATAAATAATAATCCTCAGGATATATACAAAGTGCTCCATATGTCTGGCGCATTCCGCAAGCACTCACTTTCACAGGTGGGGAAACCAAGGCACAGAAAAGGGTTTTGCTCTTAGCCAAGGAACCAGTGTTAGGGGCATGATGAGAAACGGGTCCCCGCCTTGTGCTCAGACCATCAGACACGACCTACCTATCCTGTGTGGGTCATTGCAAAGCAGAGCAGGAGGTGAGGTCCATCAATGGCCATTAGCCGGATGGGCAGGGAGGGTGTCCCTCGCCTCTGTCAGAACCTAAGAATTAGCAACAAAGTTAGAGGATTCGCTGTTCTGTTCACTCCCTCTGGGGCGCCTGGCACTGGCCCCTGTAGGCAGACAGGACACTGGGCGAGATGGGCTTTTGCTCTGACCCAGTCTGGCCGCTCTTGTGCGTAGCTGCTGTGTCTGGAAGTGCCTGGTTTGATGAGGGGGGTGCTGTGTGAGAAGGGCGCATGGCGGGTGCGGGGGGTGGGTCTGGCGCGGCCGAGCGGGGATCGGTTCTTAATGGTTAGTCACCCGCTCCAGTTTGAAACAGATGGTAGAACGGGTGAGAATCCCTCCCCGGGAGCCGGGGCTTGCGCATCTCAGCCCGGCCCAAAGGCCGCAGAGACCCAGCCCTGCCCAGGGGCGCTGGGTGCCGGGCACAAGCCGCTTCCATGCGCGCCCGGCCTGGCACATGCACATGCCCCCGCCCCGGCGCGCTTTGCCGGCGGCCCCGGGGAGGGGCGCGCTCCGTGCAGCGCGGGGGCCGCTGTATCCGCCCCGGCAGCTGCTGCCCGCCCCCTCGGCTGGCGGGGCAGGCTCGGAGGCGGGCCCGGCCGGCGGCCAATGGCAGCGCTCGCCGTGCGTGGCTCGGGCGGCCTTACAAAGGGAGCGACGCGCCCTGCCCGCTCCCCCCGCGCAGGCTGCGCGCACTCGCATTGTCTGCGCCGCCCGCGGCCGCCTTGCCCGCTCCCGGATCCGCTGGGCACGGTCGGCCCGGGGAATGCGGTGCTGGCCGCGGGGCCCGGCTCGGGCCTGACGCCGCCCCGCAGCCGCGAGGCTCCGATCCGGCCGGGTGCCCGGCGAGGGAGCGGCAGAGCGCAGCGCAGCCGGGGCCGGACAGGGCCTGACCCCGGGCCGGGCGGGGCATTTCTCCGCCGCCCCCAGCGTCGGGCAGGCGGCTCCTTTGTCTCGGCCTCCCCCGATGCCCCGGCGCGGGAGGCTGGAGGCTGCGCTGGGTGCCGCGGGCCGGCGCTGGCTCCCTTCCCAGCCGTAGCGCCAGGGCGCCGGGCGCAGCCGCTGCTCCTTTGTTTGCGCCGGGATCGCGTTCCGGAGATGGGGCGCCGGGGGGGCCGCCCCCGGGCGGGATCGCGGGACCGGCCGCTGCGCCTGTGACTCGCCCAGGTCAGTGCTGCTCGCGGCGGCGGGGGGGGGCCGCGCAAGGTGCCTGGCAGCGGCTCGGGGGCTGCCTCGTTGGCTCTGGGGCGCCGCCAGCCCCGGCCTGGAGCAGCTGCTGCTGCGCCGCGCGGGGACAATGGGGGCCGCGGGGGGGAGCGGCTCGCAGGCCGGCTGCAGGGAAGCCGTGGCCGGCTCTGGCAGGCTGGAAGGATCCCGGCTGGGTGGCGAGGCACCGCCCAGCTCCGGATCCGGCTGGAACCCGCCTGCGGGCACGTTCCGTCCCGACCGGCCTTCGGCGGCGCTGCGCGTCCCTGGGGCCCTGCGCCTGGCGGGCGGGTGCGCGCTGGCAGGCCCTGGAGGTACCGGCGCTGGGGCCGGGCCCTGCAGGCGATCGGGTGGCTGAAAACCCAGCTCCGCTCAGGGGCCCCTAGGTCGGAGCGGAATTGTAAGCCGGGGCAGGACTGGCCTGACCATAGGCCCGGGGGCCCTGCCTGTGCCGGGCCTAGCCGAGTGGAGGGCGATTTGCAGTGGTGATGGGCGGCAGGGAGCCTGGGGTCTCTCGTGCGGATTCCCCCAGGCCCTGAAGCATCTTTGTTCTGCGGCTGAGGGGCTTGTAGGGCTCCCTGGAGAACTGGAGGCTGCTCTCCGGTGGCTGCAGGAGGCTTTGCGTGCAAGGCCGAGAGGGATCCCGCATAGGACCAAGCCAACCTCAGGCGGGCCCTGTTGGGGCCGCTTGTCTGGCAGCCTTTGCGGAAAAGAAAAGGCTGAATGGGCCGTGGGAGCGGCGCTCCCCGCTGGCTCAGAGGGGTGTTGCTGCCCCTGCAGTGGGGAGGTCTCTGGCAATTTCTTGCAACATGTCCCCGAGTATACAGGGATGTGCAGGAGTCCCAGGGCATGTTGCTGCCCCCCAGAGCACAGCTCTGACCTCCCTGGGCTGTCTGCAGCCATGCATAGCAGGGAATTGCCTGTCCCCATCCGCTCTTCCCCCGGGGGAGTATCATAGCGATGTCTGCTGAGACGGGGGCAGCCCCCTCCCCTCCGCCCGCACCTTTGGACAGGTCTCCCCTCCAGCGGCCCTGGGGGCAGCGGCTCTCCCTGGACTGGAGCAGCTGAGTCTCTGGTCTGCTGATGGACTTGCTCAGGCTTCATCCTTTGTTCCTGGAGAGCCCTGTCCCGCCCCCCACCCCCTCCTGTCGCTTGCTTTGACCCAGATCTCCTGTGAGGATGTCTCCTTGGGCCTCTGCTCTAGAAACCCCCTGCAGCCGAGGCAACCTCCCCCTCAGAGCCATTGTTCCCTGATCAGTGACCCTGAACGTGCTGGTGCCCTCCACTGTCCCTGTTGTCTGTGTGGCTCTGAGTGGCACCACTCCCTGGTCTGTGCAGGCTCCGTGTGTTGCGGGTGCTGTACCGAGCCTCACGGTTCCAGCCGCTTCCAGGGTCGGTCCATTCCCCGCCCAGCTTCTCCAGTCACCCCACCAGTGATCTGGGAGGGGGCCGGGCCTGCTGCTATGTCCCGGTGAATCTTCCTTTTCATCCTGGGGTCGTGTCCTTCCTCCTCCGGCGAGGGGCAGAGCCCTTGACCCTTGCGTGTGTTCTGCCAGTCAGCCCTGGATCTCGGGGGTTTGAGAGCAGCCTCCCCGTGGGGCCGAGCGGTAGGGTCTGCTTGGGTCTGTCTGGGTTCCAGCCCAGCGTGCATCGGCCTGGGTGCCTGGTATTGTGGTGGGCACTGCCCAAGGGACCTGGGACTGCGACTGCAGGGGGCCGGGGGGAGCCCCAGTTCCATTGGGCAGAGGTGGGGAGCCCTCGTATTGCAGAATCTGCACAGCAGGTGTTTTCTTGGCGGGGGGGGGGGACTTGTCACCAGACCATCTCTAGAGGCCCCTTCCATCCCTGCTCTTCTAGGATTCTCAGCCCCCTCTTCTGCCTCTTGCTGCCCCATCTACTCCCCCCACCCTACTCCTGTCTGCTCCTCTCATTCGCACGGTCGGTGCCCACGCACGTTGCACAACTGCCGCCGCACCCTCCCCCCAGGTGCGCCAGCAACGCGCTCCCCCCTCTCCGGGGCAGTGAGTCAAACCACAGCCCCTTGGCCCTGCCCCAGGCTTCTCCCAGCAGGGGCGGGTGAGAGCCAGCGCGCGGCACTTCCAGGATCCTCCTGCTTTCAGCCGCCCTGGGCCCTGCCTGCTGCGTGCTGGGTGTGTGAGCCCGGGTGTTTGCTGGGAAGGCGGGGGAGGGGGGAGGCGCTAGCGCTGTGCGGCAGGGGGCCCACCTCAGAGCCTCGAGAGGGAAACCGCAGGCCCTGCGAGCGTCCTCTAGCTCAGGCCGGCGACTCCCTTTCTGCCCTGCACGGGGAGGAGAGAACGTGCCCTTTGGCGCATGCGTGGGGGGGTGGCAGACGTGGACGCAAGGTGCGCTGATGTCACAGTGGCGGGGGCGGTGCCTGCGTGAGGCCCGTTCTCGGGACGCCGAGGGGTCCTGCTGGGCTGCTGCGCTGGCTGCTCGGGAGCCCTCCGCCGCTTCCTGTGCGGGACGCTGGGGAGCGTAGTCCAGGGTAGCTCCCCTGCAGGGAGCCGTCTTTGCCCCGAGCTGCCGGGCGGTGTTCTCGGCCCTGGCGCTGCCCCAGGGTTTCTTTGCTCACACGCAGAGGAGAGGCCGTGGTGGGGACCGGGGGCGGCCCAGCTTGGCCGTGGGAAAGGTGGCCAGGCCGGGCGCCTTGCTGCTAAAACAAACCCGCGTCCGGGGCCGGCTGTTGGTGTAAATCCCTTGGCCGTGCCCTCCCAGCCCTGTCCTCGTGGCCCAGGAGCACCGTGGGCGCTGAGCGCTCTCCCCGCCTGGCAACCTCTGTCGCAGGGCCCCGGGGAGGACAGGCCGCTCAGACATGCGGCCTCTTGTTCCGCCTCAGCAGGAGGGGCCGGGCTCCGTGGGCCCCAGTTCCATGTCCTGGCGCTGATGACCCTCTCGCCCGGGGGGGCCTCCATGCTCTGGCGGGGGGAGGAGGGAGAGGGCGGCTGGTGGTCCCTGTGCTGCTGTTTGTGGGACTAGGCCAAGGCCTGCCAAGCTGGGCTTGTGCGGTGCCAGAGAGCGGCCTTGGCGCAGACCCTTGCCGCGAGCTTTGGCTGCGTTCTCTGCACCCGGGCCCCAGAGCCTGTCTGTGGGCCCCACATGCCAAACACCCCAGTAAGGCAGCCAGGGCAGAGCCAGCCCCCCTCCTCGCCTGCTCTGCTGGGCACAGACTTCTGCCACTCTCCTCCCCTTCCTCAGAACTGGCCCGGTCCTGCCCCTCGGAAGCCCTCCTGTGCTGGGGAGCAGGGGCACTTGGGCCAGTGTCCAGGGGCTGTGGCAGCAGGGGATTTGCTCCCCAATTGGGCAGAGAGCCCCTTGGTGCCCCGGCCCAGCTGGCTCTGCTTCCAGCCCCCTGCCCTGGCCAGCTGAGCCTCCCAGGGCAGAGTGGAGCTTAGGTGGCCGGGAGTTGAAGGAGGGTCAGAATGGGGCCTGGCGCCCTCCTGGCTTGTGTGCCAGGAGTGATGGGGTGGTTCAGCCTATCCCCCGCGGAGGCTGGGCCTCTCCTCCCCGCTCCCCCGGGCACAGCGGAGTCAGCTGCCTGAGGCCTCCTGGTGCCCCCTCTGTCCATTGTGCCTGGGAGAGCCCCAGCTGGAGGGGAGCGTGTGCTGCCCATTGACTCTGCCCCGGGGGGGGCCGGGAGAGCATTCAGCCCCATACAATCCAGCCTGTGTGCGCCGGCTGGTGCGGGGGGGATGCCACGTGATGTGCTGCGCTCGGCCCATTCATCCTGCCTGGGAGGGGGGCAGCTGGGGAATCAGCTGTATGGTAATTACTGCCCCGCCAAAGGAACAGAGGGGCGGGTCCCACACAGGCTGCTGAAATCCACCGCCTGGCCGCATGCCCACCTTCCCGCCGGAGCCAGGGGACGGGCCTGGCCCCGCCTGCTCCTCCCTGCTGCGTGCGTGTGTGTGTGTGTGTGTGTGTGTGTGTGTGTGTGTGTGTGTGTGTGCCGAGTGCACACTGGCTCTGTGTGCGCACACCTGTGTGTGCTACGTGCTCTGGCTGGCTGTGTGTGTGTGCACGCTGTGTGCGCTCTCGGATGGCTGGCTCTGTGTGTGTGTTTGTGTGTGTGTGTGTGCGCTCTCGGATGGCTCTCTGTGTTGCATGCGCGCTGGCTGTGTGTGTGCGCGCTGGCTGTGCGTGCATGTGTGTGCTCTGTGGCTGTGTCACTAGCTGAGTATTTGTGTCTCTGGGCAGCTCAATCTCCTCTCCTCCCTGCAGAGCCGGGACAGGACTGTGTTCATGTGCAGAACGACCCCAGCAGCCCCGGCATGACATCAGGGAACGGAAACTCTGCCTCTACCGTCGCTGGCACTGCCCCCCAGAATGGTGAGAATAAACCACCCCAGGCCATTGTGAAACCCCAAGTCCTGACGCATGTTATCGAAGGGTTTGTGATCCAGGAGGGGGCCGAGCCGTTCCCGGTACGCACCTTCTTCTTTTCCCCTCTTTACGCTGTTCTCTTGTGTGTTCTCGCTTTGGCGCTCGCGCAGCTCCCCTGCAGTGCGGCGCTCCCCTGGCGCTGGCTGAGCACAGGCAGTGGGTCCCTGCGGTGCCACAGCACAGCCTGAGGGGGGCGCTCACCTCTGCTGTGAGCGGAGCCTTCCCCTGCAGTGGGCTGCTCTCTGGGCCGGAGGGGCCGTTGGGTGGCGCACGGGGCTGGGCTCGGTTCCTAGCTCTGCCCCAGGCAGGTGTGATCCTGGGGGAGGCTCCTTTGAACTAGTGCACCCAGGGTTAGACACTTGGGGCTTCGCTTGGGATGCCCTGAGGCGCCCAGTGCTCCCGGCCGTAGGTCTGTCCACTGGAGCACCTGAGAATCGAGCTCCCCTGGAAAACGGGAGCCGTAGCCACCCAGCCTGAGTTTCCCCAAGCGCGCGTGGGGTTACTGGGCTTGGGGAAGCCCTCGGAGGGGCGTGGGCGAGCGGCACCCCCATGGGGCTGGGATTCGGACTTGGCGCTGTTTTCAAAGTGCTTTGGGACCCTGGGTTGCACTCGGCGGCAACTGCCACCTGTGAACGTCCTTGTCGGTGACGTTCTATTGCTGCCTGTCTGGCTTCCCAGCCAGCGGGGCGGGGGGCTGGCGCTCAGCCTGAAGCGAGACCTGCCGTCTAGGGAGACCCAGCCCCGCTTTGCCGACGCGCTTGGGGCGGGACAGAGCTGAGGAGGGGGGAGCAGCTGCTCTGAGCTCGCTCCGTCTTCTCTCAGCCCGGTCTCCGCCCAGGGGGAATATTCCAGTCAAGCTGCCGCTGAACGAGAGTAAAAAAGCAATTTTCCTCCTACGCCTCCTTGGGCACCGTGTTCCCCGGGTGCCCTGCAGGGCAGGAAAGCGAGCGCCCTGGGAGAGCGAGCGGAGCCAGGACTCGGGGCATGTCTGTGCTTCCAAGTTGTGTCCACCAAACTGATGTGGCCGCCCGAGGCGCGCCGGAGGGTGGTCCCGCTTGCCCCCGCTGGAGGCCCCATCGTTGATGTGCGAGCAGTGCCCCGTGGGAATGTACCCTGCAGTGCCGTGGGGGGGAGGCAGAGCTGATCCCTGCCTGTCTTGGGATTCCCCCCTGTCCCCCCATAGCTGCCGGGAGCAGCAGCATGAGTGTCAAAGCAGCACTGCAGCCTGCCCCCCCCCCTCCCCCTGCAGCAGCCTGCCCCCCCCTCCCCCTGCAGCAGCCTGCCGCTGGGTTCCTAGCGTTGGGCAGAACAGGAGCGCTCCAGTGACTTGCTCTTGGTTTGTTCCCCCCAGGGAGCAGCTCCCTCAGCTGCCCGGCACTTCCTGGGGCGTCGAGAGGGGAGGGGTGCAGGCCCGCAGGGCAGGGATGTGGGCTGCTGGTGGAAGCCAGCTCTAGCCAAAGCAGAGTCCTTGCCGACAGCGGAGGGAGGGGGAAGATCCAGTCTCGCGGGGGTGGAAGTGTCTTGTCCCCGAAACGGGGCGTTGTTCCCACCAAAGCCCCGCTGCCGTGTGCGCGCTCCCACGGTTTGGTCGCCAAAGGCAGGACTGGATGCCAGAGCTTTGTAGTCTAGGCCAGGCCTGAGCTGGGAGGCTCCCCAAGTTGCACGCAGAGGCACGCGTGAGAGATGGGCCCCTCCTAAGCCTCCCGGTTGTTGGTGGGGCCTGAGCCTTGTGCTGCCTGGGAGGGCTGGGCCCTGACTCAGGCGCCGATCCCGAACACCCCGATGGGACGCTCCGCACGGGGGCAATGCAGGCTCGGGGCCTGCCTGTGTGCGTTGCACGGCTGCCCCGAGCGTGCGAGAGGTGGGAGGAGGCAGGTTGCAGCTCTCCGGGCGGAGGAGAAATGCACCGTAGGCATCCCCGGTGCGTGGGGCTGGGTAGATTGTTTCAGCCTCGGCCTGGCATGCGTCCGGTGCCCACTTGCTGCCAGCCGCAGAGCTGGGCTGCCGGCTTTGGCCTGGTCTGGGCTTTCAGCCGCAGCGTGCGGCACGGAGGGGAGCCGCATGGCAGTTGACTGGACTTCCAGCGCCACCTCCGACCCCGTGTGCTCGGGCCTGACGCAGGAGCCTGGCTCGGCTCAGCCTCGCCCCAGCTGAGCCCGCAGCACGGCCTGGCTTGGAGCGTCACTGCTGCTGCCCGCCCCCGGCCGTGTCTCGGAGTGGGAAACCAACCTACCACTGCTGCCGGTGGGGGAGTTCCTGCCACAGCCTGGGGGGTTTGGAGCGGAGTTCTAGGCTACTCCCAGAGGGGCAGGCGCCCGCAGGGAGCCCTGCAACCCCCCCTCCTTTCTGCTCAGTGCAGGGATTTTGCGGCCGCAGGCAGAGCAGCCGTCTCACCTGTCTGGCCCCTGTCTCCGGCTCTGCAGGTGGGGCGCTCGTCACTGCTCGTGGGGAATCTCAAGAAGAAGTATGCTCAGGGCCTCTTGGCCGAGAAACTCCCGCAGCAGGACAATACGACCACCACTGACTCAGAAATGGAGGAGCCCTACCTGCAAGGTAGGCCCTGGCCGGCCCCATGCCGCTCGTCACGCTAGCTAGGTCTGCCTGCTCCCCGTGGGCGCCGAGGGGCAAACCTTCCCAGCAGGGGGCAGCCCCGTGTACTGGGGAGAGGAGGAGAGGGCGGGTAACAGGCCCGCGGACCAGCCGTTAGAACAGCCCATGGGGAGCAAGGGGATCAGGGTTTTATTTCTGTCTCGGCCACCCTGGGAGCAGCCTGGCAGCCGACACAGGCTGCCCCAGGGCTGGAGCTGGCTCCCGCATTAGGGAGGCAGCAGAAGGGACCTGCTGGAAGTGGGGTAGAGCCTGGAGGCTCCTAGCTGGCTGGGAGAAGTCACTTCCCCGTTTGTGCCTCAGTTTCCCCCATAAGGTTTGGGGTGATGGCTCTGTCTCCCCTTGCAGGGCCGTGAGATGGCTGCAAACATTTGGAGGTGTGAGACGGGCAGTGGGGGTGGAGAACAAAGCAAGGGCAGAACCGGCCAGGGGAGGCAGATGAGCAGGGAGCTGAGGAGCAGCTGTGCCAGGGGAGCTCTGACCTCCAGATTGTGGCTTGGGGCCTTTCTGGCCTAGGTTGGGGGCAGGCCGGTGTGTGGCAGCCGCACCTGGGAAAGGCCCGAAGGGGGCAATCAGGCAGCTTAGCTCCCGGCTGCTGTGAAGGGGGGAGGGGGGGGCGGGCAGTGCAGGCCTGTGGCATGGGGCTGTGGGCAACTGTTCTGAGCAGGAGGGGTGGCTATGCCGGGGGGGGGGGCTGCGGGTGATTGTTCTGAGGGGGCAGCTATGTGGGGGGGAGGGGGACGCTATGTGTGGGGGGCTATTTTGAGGGGGCAGCTATGCGGGGGGCTGAGGGGGCAGCTATGCGGGGGGGAGGGGCCAGGAGGGCTGAGGGGGCGGTTATGCGGGGGGAGGGGCCAGGGGGAGGCTATGCCTGGGGGCTGTTCTAAGGGGGGGCTATGCTGGGGGGCTGTTCTGAGGGGGCAGCTATGTGGCAGGAAGGGCTGAGGGGGCGGTTATGCGGGGGGGAGGGGCCAGGGGGAGGCTATGCCTGGGGGCTGTTCTAAGGGGGGGCTATGCTGGGGGGCTGTTCTGAGGGGGCAGCTATGTGGCAGGAAGGGCTGAGGGGGCGGTTATGCGGGGGGACGGCCGGGGGAGGCTATGCCTGGGGGCTGTTCTGAGGGGGCGGCTATGCGGGGGGGGGGCCGGAGGGGCTATGCCTGGGGGCTGTTCTAAGGGGGGGGCTATGCTGGGGGGCTGTTCTAAGGGGGCAGCTATGTGGGAGGGGAGGGCTGGGGAGGCTATGCCTGGGGGCTCCATGCCAGGCGTGTGCCTGCTGTCACTAAGAACCGGGCGCGTCTCTCGGTCCCCGTGCCCTGCTGTGTCCCCAGAATCCAAAGAGGAGGGGAACCCGCCAAAGCTGAAGTGTGAGCTCTGTGGCCGGGTCGACTTCGCTTACAAGTTCAAGAGGTCCAAGCGCTTCTGCTCCATGGCCTGTGCCAAGAGGTAACGGCTGCTGAGTGGCGTGACCCCGACCCCCCGCGCCCTGCTCCCCCGGGGTCGCCCTGCCGTGGGCCAACACCCCCCCCCCCTCCCCCGGTGAGCTCCCCGGGTGCCTCTGTGCCCACCCTGGGCAGGTTGTGAGGGTGCTGAGCCGAGACCCTGCCCTGACCCGCTCCTGGCTCCCCGGCAGGTACAACGTGGGGTGCACGAAGCGGGTGGGGCTCTTCCACCCCGACCGCAGCAAGCTGCAGAAACCGGGAGGGGCCGCGCACGGGCGCCGCCGGGCTTGCAAGGCAGCCTTACCCGTCCTCAGCAAAGACACCAAGAAACAGGTGAGCCGCTGTCTGCCCCGGGGGATCACGGCCCCTCCCCTCCCCTGGCGCCTGGTCCAGGCCTGGGGCCTGCAGTCAGCCCTCCCTCCGTGGCCTTGGGCCCTGTTCCCCGCCCCTGCTGTGGGGGAGGAGCCTGGAGGGTACCCCTGTTCAGCTGGGAGGGAGGGGGGAGGCTCAGACCCGAACCCAATCTTCAGCAGGGAACTGTCAAGAGCTGGGACTACAGCTCAGGTTTTTGGGCTCCGTGTCCCATCCTCTAGCCACTAGGCAGCACTCCCTCCAGCACCAGCCATAGGAGCCAGGATCCTGGCCCTCTGTTGCCCATTACGCTGCAGCAATAGAACCCAGGAGTCCGGCGTCCATGGAGGCAGGCGTTGTCTGCCCCCCACCCCCCGCCCAGGCTAACTTCTCCCTCCCCCCGCAGACACCGGTGTCCCTCTCCACGGGCTCGGTGCCGCTCTCCGTCACAGCCTCGCTCCAGCTCAACCGCAGCCAGGAGGATTCCAGCCGCTGCTCGGACAACTCGAGCTACGAGGAGCCGCTGTCGCCCCTCTCGGCCAGCTCGTCCACCTCGCGGCGGCGGCAGGGCGAGCGCGACCTGGAGCTGCCTGACATGCACATGCGGGACCTCGTGGGCATCGGGCACCACTTCCTGCCCAGCGAGCCCACCAAGTGGAATGTGGAGGACGTCTATGAATTCATCCGCTCCTTGCCAGGTGAGGGGCCTCCCAGCCTCGCTCCCCGGCCTGCCGCTCACCTGCCTGGCTGGAGGCTGCTGTGGCCACCGCGGCCGTGCAGCTAGCTCTGGGGTGGAGCCCAGCAGCTGTTCTGCGCTACCCAGAGGTAGCGTGGCAAGGGGCGGAGGTCCCTCGGGAGCCGTGCTTGGCTTCCGGGGAGAGGCTAGTGGATGAAGCAGTAGGTTTGAACTAGAGCGGGGCGGTAGCGCTTGCTGGGGGCCCACCTCCATGGCTCCTCTTAAGTTGCCGGCCGGCGTTAGGGCCCTGGAAGGGACAGGGCTGGGGTGGAGAGATTGGCACGGTTTGGGAGAGTGCCCAAAGGTCGGGGGGGGGGGGGGGGACGGGACTGTCTCTTTAAAAGAGGGAAGCTGCCTTGCTCGGTCTCCCCCTCCCCCACCCTGCAGAGCTGGGGTATTGGGGTGGGGGGAGCAGGAGCATGGAAATCTTTGAACCTGAGCACTTAGGACGGGAGCTCCTCCCTTGCGTGTCCCCCTGGGCAGAGGGGGTTCAGGGCAGGGGGACACGCTGACTTCAGTGCTCCCCTCCCCCTCCTCTGCACAGCTAGCAGGAGGGGCCTGGCAGCAGGAGAGGGGATGGGGGGGGGGGGGGACTCTAGTCTGCACGTGCCACTGAGCCCCCGGGCAGGCCGGATCCAGCCTGTGGGATGCCTTTCGCCCACCCCTGGACTAGCGCAAAGCGCTCTGCTCCCGAGTCAGCTGCCCGTGCTGTCCCTGAGCGCCTGGCTCCAGCACTAGGCCCTCAGGCAGGCTGCTGCCCCGCACAGGGAAGCTCTCGGTTGGTCCTGCCCTAGTCCTCGGCCGTCCTGCTCCTTCAGCCCCAGCTGCTTGGGGAGAGATGCCCTGACCTGCCCCAGCTCTTCTGTGCCTTGCTGGGAGGAGGCGCCTAACCTTCCCTCCCTGGCAGTAACAAGGTAGAGGGCACCGGCCCATCCAGCCCTAGCAGTGCTGCAGCCACCTCTGGGGTGGGACACAGGCGCTACAGCAGAGTTGGGCCGGAACGCACAAGCCGTGTGCAATTTCCCCCCAATGGCCGCCATCCCGGTGTGGAATGCATTTTGTCCTGTGCGCTGCCGGGGTGCACGTTCACACGAGACAGTAGAAACGCTGCAGGTGCTCTGCTCGGCCACTGGGTGGCACTGGAATCTCTGCTGAGCAGCTGCGCCCCGGTGCACAGGCCCCGGCCCAGCCAGGTGCAGCGATGGCCCCGGGCCGCTGTGCTCCCCAGCCCAGGCCGCCTGCCAGGAGACAGCACCCCTGGCTGGCCCGGCTCCCATTCAGCCCAGATCTGCGGGCCCTGGGGGTAACGGGCTGTGCTGGGCCCACGCTCACGGCCTGGCTGGCTCCTTGCAGGCTGCCAGGAGATCGCGGAGGAGTTCCGTGCCCAGGAGATCGACGGGCAGGCCCTGCTGCTGCTGAAGGAGGATCACCTCATGAGCGCCATGAACATCAAGCTGGGCCCGGCGCTGAAGATCTACGCCCGCATCAGCATGCTCAAGGACTCCTAGAGGCGCGGCCCGGACAGCCCTGTGGGAGCAGGCAGCCGCTGTCCCTAGGACCCGGAGGGACACACGGGGCCCGTGCGCTCCCTGCGGGCCGGAGCACAAAGGGTCCCCGACTCCCACGCCTGGGCCTGGGGCTGTACGTACTCCGCAGCCCCAGTCTGCCTGGGCTGTGTGGGGCAGAGGGCAGGCTGGGGCTGTTCTGGGCACCAGGTGCTGGCCGGAGGCAGGGCTGGACGGATGCCCTCCCCCCCCCCAGCAGCGTGAGCTGCAGGAGCCGCGCTTCCCCCTCCAGTGCCACCCCCGAGAGGCTCTGGGGCTCATGCTGGACCCGCCCCCCCGCTCTCGGCACCATACAGGACACGTGCAGGTGGCTGCTGCCAGACGCTGCCCCTGCCCAGCAGCCGGCCTCGTTCCTGGGCCCCTGGGGTGGGCAGCGCGGCCGGGGGCTCGGACTGGACTGCAGGGGAGGGAGCCCCGGGTCTGCACTGCAGCAGGGCCTGCTGGCTTCCCTGGGCATGGGCACTGCTGGCCCCCTGCCACAGGAGCCTCTGTCCCGGGCCTGGGGACAGACGGGCGGCCGTGGCACTGGGGGGGCATCTGCAGGCTCCTGGGGCTGCCCTCGGGCTGCAGCTGGTTGCAGGCCTCCAGGCCCTCCGCAGCATTCGCCTCTCGGAGGAGGGGCAGGGAGGTGGCCCCTTCCTGCCTGTGGGGCTGCCGGGGGGGGCTGGGCTGCGGGGGCAGGTCTTTTTAAACCCCTTTTTTTTTTTCCTGCTGTTTTTAATAAAGATTTAAAAAACGCCCAGAGCGCGGTGTCGGGGCTGTGGGGCCGGCCGCCCCTCCCCCACTCTGGGGCACGGGGGGCTGTGGACAGTGGGGAAGGCTTGGTGGCTGGTTTGGCTTGACCACGGTGCCGCCCCCAGGAAAAGCAGAGCTGGTCACCGGAGCCTGGGCTGCAGCCAACGGGCCGGGCGTGGGGCTCCGCTCTGGGGCCGGGCGTGGGGCTCCGCTCTGGGGCCTGGCCGCCGGGGCTGCAGGCTAATTGCCAGGTGCCTGCCGTAAGGGGTGCTCAGGGGAGCCCAGTCCCACAGCCCGGCAGAGGGCACTTCTTATCCTGGCTACGGCCATGGGCAGGGGCTGTAAGGCTGGGAGGGAGGCAGGGCAGCCCAGGAACCAGCCTCCAGCAGGGAGGGGGGGTTTTGGGGGGAGCCTGGGGCCCTGTGAACACTGCCCGTGTGGGGCAGCAAACCCCCTGCCCAGCCGGGTTACAGGCAAAGCTCGGGGCTGCCTCTGGGCTTGTGAGTCTCTGCTGCCCCCTCCCGAGCGTGCGTGGAAACGGCTGTGCGGCGCCGTGGGTCTGTCGGCACCAGACTGGAAGCCCAGGGTTCAAATCTGCGCACGCAGCACTAGCCCAGGGCTGGGCCCCCAAGGGCAGGGTGGCCAGGTTTGCCTGCACCAGCACAAACGAGGCCGGGGCCACCCGCTTGTGGGGGCAAAACGCTCTGCCAAAACCTGTGGAAGCGGCTGCCCGAATCAGCCTGGCGGCCGGCACGTAACCCCGGAACTCCTCGCCGTGTGAATGGGCTGAGCCTGCCAGGCTGGGCTCAGGTGCTGTGGTGTTGCAGTCAGGGCTCTCCCTGGGGGGCTTGGGACCTGGGCCATCCCCTACTCCACCCTAGGCCCTGCTGCGTTCTGCCCTGGCCCACCCCTTCCTCTCCCCCCAGTGCTGCAGCCCGGGGGTTAGTGCGGGGGGCACGGCACCCCCAGTGGGGCAGGCCCGCCTCTGCGCTTACCAGCGGCAGCAGGAAGTGGAGCGACCTGGCCCCAGCCTGCCCCTTCCCCCGGCTCCCCACTGCTTCCTGAATGTGGGGCTGGTGTCCCCCGAGCTATGGGGTGGGGGAGGGGAGCGGGGTGGGGTTGGGTCTCTGCTTTCAGCACTTGTGGTTGGCACCAGGCCCCCCACTACCACCTGGACTGCCCTGGGGGCCCCCCAGCAATGGGGCCTGGGCCAGTTGCCCCGAACCATCCCATGGACAGGGCAGGCTGGAGCCCTTTTGTGAGTGCGGACAGTCCCACAAGGCCACGCTCTTTGTTCTCCGGACTAGTTTGTTGACTAGACTCCGATTTCAAGGGGGCGGGGCCCCAGGTACGAACTCGGCCCATGGGGATGCTTAACATGCAAATCCTTAACAGGTTGTCTAGAGACTCCTAGCTGCTCCCTTGCCTCGCTGCCTCCATCGGGGGGGGGGGGGGGAAGCAGGATCTGGTGCCAGCAGGAAGCCAACTTTTAAGCTGGCTGCCCCCAGCACCGTCTCGGCAGGGGAGGCAGAGAACCAGCCCTGAGCTGGGAATCAGCTGATTGAGCCTCTGCTCCTCAATACGTTCCAAATGCAGAGCCGCAGCGGGGTTGGCTCCTGGGGCAGGCTGCTAAACCTGCTGTAGCCCTGCAGTTTCCTGCTAAGCGAGTAGTTGATGGCAATTCCCTCCTCTTACCTATCACAGGCCCCAAGCCCCGCTGCCCCTAACAGACCGGGAGCCCCAGGCTGAGATACAGGCAGTCCCCAGGTTACGTACAAGATAGGGACTGTAGGTTTGTTCTTAAGTTGAATCTGTAAGTAAGTCGGAACTGGCTCCAGATTCAGCTGCTGCTGAAACTGACCAGTGGCTGACTACAGGAAGCCCGAGGCAGAGTTGCTCTGCCCCCGGCTTCCTGGAATCAGCCGCTGATCAGTTTCAACAGCGGCTGAATCTGGACTCCTGGGACAGAACAGCTGGGGCGCTGCCGGGTAGGTCCCCGCAGGCAGTCCCTGTTCGTAAGTGTGGATCCGACATAAGTCGGGGACTGCCTGTACTGACCTTGCGGGGGGAAGCGCTGGGTTGGGTTGCCTGGGGTGGAATCTCCATCCCTAGAGGTTTTGAAGTTCCGGTTTGACCAAGCCCTGGCTGGGTTGATTGAGTTGGGTGGGTCCTGCTTTGGGCAGGGGGCTGGACTCGGTGCCTCCTGAGGTCTCCTCCAGCCCTGGGATGCTGTGATGTTTTCTGGCTTAGAGTTCACCTGCCAAACTGCCGGTCAACCTGCAAGTCCCCCGTGTCCCGCGCTGTGGAGGCAGGTGAAACCCGCCCTGGTCTTGGCCAGTCTGACCCAGGGCCCGTTCCTTCCCAGCCCCCAGGCTGTGACCGGTTTGCCCCTGAGCACGTGGGCAGGCCCCACGCCCAGCTGCTGGGGGGAGAATTGGCTGCAGGCCCACGAGCCCTCCCCTGGGCTGCCAGCACACAGAGCGGCCACCTGCCCTTGCAGGCACTCAGCAGCCCATTCCTCCAAGTGCTGCCATGATGCCACCCCCCTGCCTGCCCCCCTTGGGCGCAGCTCCTGAGCGTGCTCCAAGCCCACGGGGAGGGGGGGGGGAAGGCTGGTGCTGCTCTGAGGGGTGAAGCTCCCCAGTCTGCTCTCTGCCTTGGAGACAAGCCCCAGCTCAGCCTGAGCCACCACGGTGTCGGCACGAGTCACGTCTTCCCTGAACACAGAGCCCCCTGCAGCGCAGAGCCGGGCACCTCCGGACCCCGCAGCGCAGGGCCTGGCAGCGCAGAGCCGGGCACCTCCGGACCCCGCAGCGCAGGGCCTGGCGGTGCAGAGCCGGGCACCTCCGGACCCGGCAGCGCAGGGCCCGGCAGCGCAGAGCCAGGCACCTCCGGACCCCGCAGCGCAGGGCCTGGCAGCGCCGAGCCGGACACCTCCGGACCCGGCAGCGCAGGGCCTGGCAGTGCAGAGCCAGGCACCTCCGGACCCGGCAGCGCAGGGCCAGGCACCTCCGGACCCCGCAGCGCAGGGCCTGGCAGCGCAGAGCCAGGCACCTCCGGACCCGGCAGCGCAGGGCCAGGCACCTCCGGACCCCGCAGCGCAGGGCCTGGTAGCGCAGAGCCAGGCACCTCCGGACCCGGCAGCGCAGGGCCTGGCAGCGCAGAGCCAGGCACCTCCGGACCCGGCAGTGCAGGGCCAGGCACCTCCGGACCCCGCAGCGCAGGGCCTGGCAGCGCAGAGCCTGGCACCTCCGGACCCGGCAGCGCAGGGCCAGGCACCTCCGGACCCCGCAGCGCAGGGCCTGGCAGCGCAGAGCCTGGCACCTCCGGACCCGGCAGCGCAGGGCCTGGCAGCGCAGAGCCAGGCACCTCCGGACCCGGCAGCGCAGGGCCAGGCACCTCCGGACCCCGCAGCGCAGGGCCTGGCAGCGCCGAGCCGGACACCTCCGGACCCGGCAGCGCAGGGCCTGGCAGCGCAGGGCCTGGCACCTCCCTGCCAGCTGGGAGAGACTCAGCGGGGCGCTGCTGCTGTCGCTGAGGGAGAGGCGCCCCTCTGGCAGCTCCGTGCGTGAGTCCTGAGCCCCGGGGGGGGGGGGGGCTGTACTGCTGTGCAGCTTGGAGGGAACCTGGTACTGGGCGGGAGGCATAAGGCGCCTCCGGCGGCCCCTCCCTGCCAATGCCTGGCAGACCCTTCCCCCCCCTCCCCGGCCGCTGGCAGCGCTGTGACCCGATTGTGCTTGTTGCGTCACTGGGAAGGGGGGCCCAAAAGTTTCCGCCAGCCATTGCCACAGGCGGTGAAAGGGCCGGGGGGGGGGGTGCTGGCGAACGTGTCGGGCAGTGCCCATGCTTAGGCCAAAGGCCAGACGTGCAGCCCCCGCCGAGTGCCTCACCCTGGTGCGGATGGTGTCCCATGCCCAGCGCTCGCCATGGCTCTGCCACCTGCAGCAGATGCCACGTGCCCTCCGGACGGCCCGGGGCCCAGCGTGGATGGCCCAGCCCGCCGCCCTGCTCAGGAATCTGGTGCCTGGGGCTGGTGAACTGTGAACAGAACCGGAATTCTCCTCCAAGCCTCAGCCCCGTCGGCCCCGCCTCTCCACCTGGTGTTACGCGCAGGGAGCCCTGTTCTAACCCAACGCCAGCGGCTCGCCACAGACTTTCCCTCCCCCCCACGGGCTCAGCTCTCTGGGCTCCACAGTTGTCCCAGGCGAGCGGGTTTGGGGCCAAGTGCAGTCGCTGTGCCAAGGGCCTCAGAGATGCTGTCGTGTCTCTGGGGACCGGGACCGTTCCCCTCTGGGCTGCGTGGCTGTCAGGCCAGGAGCTGGACGTCCCCACTTCCAGCCAGCCACCTGCTCGTGCAGCCTCCCCGGGTGAGAAAGGAAACCGGCATTTCCTGCTGCAAGGCCTGGGCAGCGTGTGCCGGGCCCATCTGGTAGCCTCCCACCCGACCGACAGTATAACTGCCACAGCCCTTGAGAAGCTGGGTCCCACCTGTGACGGCGCGTCGGGGTTTTCCCATCTCCTGCACCCCCATAATGGCACAGACAGACTCCCCCAGCCAGTAGAACAGAGGGAGTTTATTGCTTCTCCAGGATACAGCATAGCACAGATGTAATCTGGTTCCAGAGCAGACCTAGGATGCCTCAGCCCCCCTTGAGATGGAGGAGACTGGGCCCCTAAATTCCAGCCCCTTTCCCTAGGCTGTCTCCTCCATGCTCCCAGAAGGAAACTAAACTCTCTTCCAGCCCTGCCCCCAGCTAGGGCTCCACTCCCCTTCTTCCCATTTTTCCGCTCCCTGGGAGAAAACTGGTCAGACAGGTTTGGAGCCCCCTTGCATAATGACTCATCCCCTGCCCTGCTGGGCCGTGCTGCAGCCAGCAGCCAGTGGAGGTCACCCACAGCCCACTGCCCAGCATAGCAACCAGCAAGGTACCCCCCACTACGTCACACCACCGCCCGATTCCAAAGCCGTGCCAGGCTTTGTCCGGCTTTGTCAGCTCCATGGAAAAGCCCTTGACTGCTGGTGCACTGGTCCCTGGTGCTGCTCGCCAGCGAGGCCGTCCCGGGCGAAGCGGAAGGCCGTGCCCCAGTCCCTCGCCGCAAGGCAGGCAGCCAATCCTGCGTGTGGCCAGGGTCCAGTGGGCGAAGCTCTGCCGCTTGTTCCACAAGGCCATTCGACGCAGAACCGAGGCCGCTGGCTGGGACATGCCCGGGGCTCTGCCTCCGCTGCAAACACACGGTGGATAGGGTTGCCAGGTGTCCGGTATTGACCTGGACAGTCCGGTATCTCCGCCTCCTGGATGGTAAAAAAATTCGGAAAATACCAGACACCTAAAACGTTCGGTATTTTCTGATTTTTTTTCCTTGCCAGAGGCAAAGATACCGGACACCTGGCAACCCTACACACACTCAGCAATCGGGCCCAGCCCCCAGCCCCCCAGATCCTCCATCAGGCCCCCCCTACCTCCCGCTTACCTGGTTCTGCAGGGGAGCTGTCTTGTGGGTGGAGCAGAAAAACAAAATGGCCACCGGCAAAAAGCCTCTTCTTAAAGGGGCCATGCTGTTTTTTAGATTATTTTTTTTTCCCCTCAACAACTTTGGTCTTCCCCTTTTTTTTCTCAACAGAATTTTTTTTCCTGGTGTGTTTTTTTGGGGTGGGGGCGTTCGGTATTTTTGGTTCAACCATCTGGCAACCCTAGCGATCGGAGCTGGGCAAAGCTACGCAGGGCGCAAGCAGCAGCGCCGGCACGGCTCACGGGCTGCCTGGCTGCTCCAGAGAAAGCCTCTGAGCGAGTCTGGAGCGCCACGCCGCTGGTGCCACACTGAGCCCGTGGAGCGCCCAGACAGTGAACCCCAGCTAAGCCCAGGCCGGCTCGGCCGTGCAGACAGACCTAGGGACCAGCACGTTGGTGGCTGCAGCGAGGGCTTGTCTGCAGGGAAATGTTTTGCATTAACTTTCATTTGAGCTCGTTTCCCCATCAATCCACCCGCTCGGGCAGCAGGCGAATCGTTCCACAAGGGGTTAGCCTGGTAGTGGGCTCACGACCTGGAGGTGGTTAAGTCTCGGCTTGACAAAGCCCTGGCTGGGATGATTGAGTTGGGGCTGGTCCTGCCTTGGGCAGGGGGCTGGACTTGGTGACTCCTGGGGTCTCCTCCAGCTCTAGGATTCTATGTGGCTGCAACCCCATTTTGAATGAACTGTGCTGCTATTTGCAGGCCTCCCTCTTCTGGCTTGGCCGGACCTGTCCTGGGGGTGGGCAGTGTGTCACATGCTGCCACACGAGGCTGTAACGAGGCACTTGGTGCCTTGGGGGACCGAGCGGCTGTGCTCCCCGGCCAGGTGTTTTTAGACATGAGTTCGGCTACTACAACGTCATGCTCACGCATGTCTTTTTGCCTACTGCACAGTACATACCTTGTGATTCTTGTCAGTGCCGTAGTAATTTTCACAGCCCTATATAATCTGTAAATAAGCTCATGGATAGGTACTGGAAAAACTATGGATTGAAAATAATCCAAACCTAAATATGGATTCGGCAAGGATTTAATAGCATGGAAAGTGACAGAAAGCCATGACACTGTGGCTATGTCTACACGCGCGGCTTCTTGCGCCAGAAATATGCAAAGGAGACTACGCGTGGAATAGCGCCGAGCCTCATTTGCATACCTAATGAGCCGCCATTTTTGCAGAAGAGGCTCTGGCGCCAGAAGAGGCTGTCTACACTGCCCCCTCTTGCGCAAGAGAAACCCTCTGGTGCAAAGCCGCTACGCCGATTATTTTCAGGAATGACAGCATTGCGCGAGAGGGGTTTGTCAGAGGGTGTCACATATCGTCCTAGGATCAACCACTGCTAAGCCGTGAAGGCGAGTATCGAGGGTAACACCACTGGTGGCTTTTGTTTGCTCAGTGAAAGCCGTAAAGCATTCCAGCCCCATCACACACAAGAATGACACATGCACCAAGAACGACAGACCCAGCGGAGTATCCGGAAAGCCCCTCTGCCCCCGCCTCGAGCTGGGTGAGCAGAGCAGCTGGCTCATCGGGTCCCCTCCCTGTGCCGCTCTCTGGCAGGGCCTCACCCCCCAGGCTGAACCTGGGCTCCTGCCTCCCCCCCAAGTTTTGCTCTTCAGCCCCTCTCATGCCCCCACCTCCAGCTGTCTGACTCCTCCCCTGCCCCTGCATACTCAGAGTCTACCCCTTGCACAGATCCTGCCCATCCCCCGCTTTGCCCTCCTTTATCCTCGTTCCACCCCAGCGAGGGCGGCAGCTTCAGCAGCTGTTACTGAGCATGCTCCGTAGGAACCACATGCAGCCTGCTCCAACCAGGGTCGCTGGGATCCGCCAGCCTGCAGAGGCCTGAGCATCCTGGGCTGCAGGTGGGGTGGATACTGCAGGGCCCAATCCTGCCAACTGTCTCCTATTTGGCACCCTGGCCAGCACCAGGCTGCCCCTGCCCTAGATACAGCCTGGCACCTACACTGCCTGCTGCCCCCACCCGCGACACCCTTTTGCCAGCACCTCAAGGGGCGTCACACCCCTGGCAAGATGTTGGAGGGGGTTGGGGTGCAGGACGGGAGGGGTTGGGCACTGGAGGGGGTTGGGGTGCAGGACGGGAGGGGTTGGGCACTGGAGGGGGTTAGGGTATGTCTACACTACAATGTTAGTTCGAACTAACGGACGTTAGTTCAAACTAACATTCATAGCCGCTACACTAGCGCTCCACTAGTTTGAATTTGAATCGAACTAGCGGAGCGCTTAGTTCGAACTAGGAAAACCTCATTTTACGAGGATTAAGCCTAGTTCGAACTTACTAGTTCGAATTAAGGGGTGTGTAGCCCCTAAATTCGAACTAGTGGGAGGCTAGCCCTCCCCAGGTTTCCCTGGTGGCCACTCTGGCCAACACCAGGGAAACTCTATGCCCCCCTCCTGGCCCCGGACCCCTTAAAGGGGCACGGGCTGGCTACGGTGCCCGTGCCAGGTGCAAGCCTGCCAGCACCCAGCCAGCAGACCCTGCACCTGGCACGGCACAGAGCCACCCACCCGATGCCCCCCAGCCCACCCCCTCTTCCCGGGACCAGGCTGGCGCCTCCCGGGAGCTTGCCCTGGACCGCAAGAGGCGGGCACCTTCCTGGGCTAGTGCGGACATCGTGGACCTCATCCACGATCTCCGCACTAGGCACAGGAAAGTGGCCGTCTAGGGCAGGAGAGCTTCCAGCCTGGCCACCCAGGAGCAGGTGTGCATGAAAATCAAGGGGGTCCACTGAGACCCCCGACCCTGAGCCCTGAGCTTACAATGGCCGTCCTGGGTCAGACCAAAGGTCCATCTAGCCCAGTAGCTTGTCTGCCGACAGCGGCAAACCCTAGGGACCCTGGAGGGGATGGACCGAAGACAGTGACCAAGCCATTTGTCTCGTGCCATCCCTCTCCAGCCTGCCACAGACTTTGGGCAGGGACACCACTCCTACCCCCTGGCTAAGACTACTCCATGGACCCAACCTCCATGACTTGATCTCACTTCCCTTTCAACTCTGTTCTAGTTGTAGCCTTCACAGCCTCCTGCAGCAAGCAGTTCCACAGGTTAACTATTTGCTTTGTCAAGAACAACTTTCTCTTACTAGTTTCAAGCCTGCTACCCATTCCTTTCCTTTGGTGTCCTCTAGTCCTTCTTTATGGGAACTCATGAAGAACTTTTCTGAATGCACCCTCTCCACCCAACCCCTGCTTTTAGAGACCTCTATCCTGTCCCCCGCTCCATCTCCTCTTTTCTAAGCTGAACAGTCCCAGTCTCTTTAGCCTCTCTTCATCTGGGACCTGTTCCCAACCCCTGATCATGTTAGTTGCCCTCCTCTCTCCCAGCCTTTCTCTTCCCCTCTCCCACCTCCTTTTCCCAGTCTCCCCCAGTTTTGTTCAATAAAGACAGATTCCATTTTTGACCGCAATTGTCCTTTATTTTGTACATCAAGAAAAGGGGCTAGGGAAGGGTAAGTGGAAGGAGGTGAGGGAGGAATGGGGTACGCGCCCCCGATTGGGAGGACAGGGCTGGCTCTGTGGGCTTCTGGGGGTGGACGCTCTCCTGCAGCCCCCCGATTGCCTCATCTCCCCAGATGGCAGCCTGCGGCAAGTGCAGCCGGGCTGATGGCCGAGTGCTGTGATGTGCCGAGTGTGGGCACTCCAAGCCAGGACTGCTTTGCAAGCGGGGCACCCCTTAGAACTGTCTGTCCGGGGTGGGGGTCGGGACCCTTTAAGCGCAGCCCTCGGCTAGCCTGAGACAGCATCTCCACGCTCTAAGTCCTCCTCGGATGCCCTGCCGGCACTGCTTCCGGCCATCCTTAAGCCCTGTTCAGGGTCCACTCAATGTGGACTTGCTAGTTCGAATTAGCAAAACGCTAATTCGAACTAGTTTTTAGTTCTAGACGCGTTAGTTCGAATTAGCTTAGTTCGAATTAACTAATTCGAGGTAAGTTAGTTCAAATTAGCGCTGTAGTGTAGACGTACCCTTAGGGTGTAAGGGGAGGGGTTGGGCACTGAGGGGGTTGGGGTGCAGGAGGGGGAGAGGTTGGGTCCTGGATGGCATCTGGGTGCAGGAGGGAGGGGTCGGGCACAGGGTGCAGGACCTGGACTGGGGCAGTGGATTGGGGTCTGGGATGGGAGCAGGGGGGTCAACACTCGCCCCCAGGCAATGTGATTCCCAAAGGTCCATCTCTCTGGCAGATGCTGTTAGGTGAGGGAGGAGTTGGGGGGGGTCTCCATGCACCCACAGGCACCGCCCCCAAAGCCCTCGTTGGCCAGAACTGTGACCAATGGGAGTTGCGGAGTTGGTACTGTGGGCAGAGGCAGCACACCGAGATCCCCAGGCCCGGTCTAGGGGCCACAGGGCGGGTGCTGGCCGCTTCTGGGGGTGGCGCAGGGTGAAAGCTGGCAAGGGAGCCTACCTTGGTGTGGAGAAATCCCTGTGATATCCTACTTTGTATTAAGATCTTGTCCTTTTAGATCTATCTTTAAGTGTTCTTATAGAATCTCTGGAACATTTCTCCTAGAACTTTGTATTAAGATATCTAGATCTTGTAAGAAAAAATGTCTTCTGAGCTCTCCCCTTTCCTTGATTGCCCTGTTGAAATGAACGAGGTGTGAATGGAGAATGAAAGGGGAGCACCGCCAGCAGCAGTTGCCAGGGTGGAGAAGGTCTGGGAGTCTGATCTAAGACAATACCTGCAAAGTGAGCTCATTAAGAAGAACAGACAGACAGACACCTTGGGAGTCCAGCAGCAAGTGCCTGCCCTGGGAAGAACTCTCTCTGAAGCAGCATTAAGAAAGGCCAGTTGATGACTAATTGGCTGCATGAGAGGGATAAATAGGAGGCATCTTGCAGAGGGACCCCGGGTTTTCGTCTTGTCAACATCGAAGCATCGATCTGGATCAGCAGAAGCCCGGCTCCACCCCTCCCCCATCTAACTCACCTGGCCAGTGCAGTGAGGGGAGCAACTTTTGGTAACAATAAGATGGAGTGTGCTTGTGTGTGTGAGAGAGTGCATGAGTGTGATGTATTATATGTGTAAGCGGGGGAATGGTCCCGCTATTGTGGGGAACTTTCCTGGCTTCTATACCACCCCGGTGAAATGAACCAGAGAAAGGATCTGAGTCCCCGCTCCCACTTCCTTTACCCCACGGCTCCCTGATCCTGAGGGCTCCCCCTCCACTCTCCGGAGTAGCAGAGCCCTGGAAACCCCAACAAGGCTGGGCCCAGGTTTCCTGGGGCTTAATCCCTGACCTTGTAGTCACTAGGGGCGGGAGTTAGGGTGTCCCCACTCTGAGGTGCTCTCTTTACACTGCAGGCCTTCTTGGCCCAGTGATCACTTCATAAGGTTCAAAGCAAATACAATTTATTAAACAACAACTGATTAAAGAGAAAAGAATAAGACAAAATGAGAATGGTTACATGAGAACACACAGCCCTGCTCTGTAGCACAGGGACATCAAAACAGCAGCCTGCAGAGTGTAAGGACAGTCCACAGTCTCTTCCTTAGAGGCCCTTAGAAGCCTTGGATGTGCTGCAGGGGGCTGCAGGCTGGACACGCTTGCTCTGGCAGTGACCACACAGCCTCAAGCTCTAAGGGGCCAGACCCCTCTCCCAGTCCAGAGCCTCTCCCCACACTTTGCAGTTCCCAGCTGCTCACCACATCCAGCTGCAGGCTGTGCTGTGTGGCCAGTCTCTAGCTTTTTGCGTTGCTTCTCTGTTCCTTTTGGCTCTCTGAGCACTGCCAGTCTGCTGCTCAACACAGGGTCTGTGCTCTTGAGCTGTGTGTGTCAGGCTCAGCTGCTGCAAAAACTGCCCCTCAGCACACAGCTTGCTTTGCTAGTCTCCCAGCTCCCTGTTTTTGCAGGACTTCTTCACACAGCTTGTCCTCCTATTTCAGCTCTCTGGGGGTATATCTTCACTACCCCGCTAGTTCGAACTAGCGGGGTAATGTAGGCATACCGCACTTGCAAATGAAGCCCGGGATTTGAATTTCCCAGGCTTCATTTGCATAAGCGGGGAGCCGCCATTTTTAAATCCCCGCTGGTTCGAACCCCGTGCAGCGCGGCTACACGGGGCTCGAACTAGGTAGTTCGAACTAGGATTCCTAATCCGAACTACTGGTACACCTCGTGGATCAGTAAGGTGTGCACACCCCCGGTGGTAGAAGGCCGGGTAAAGAGAGGAGGAGAAGTAGCTTTCTCGCTCCTCCCCGGTCGTAGAGTGCCGGCATTAGAAAGAAGGGAGAAGAATTAAATTTCTCGCTCCAGGAAAAAGAGGTATTGGTATTGCTATTTTAGTCCCAATAGGAGGTTGGGTATACTAAGAGGTATTGGTAGATAAGAGTAAAAAGCAGAAGCATTGCTATTCTAGTCCCAATAGGAGGGTGGGTATACTAGAAAATGTTTAAACGTAAGCAGTCTTTTAAGAAGGCTCCCAGAGAGGAGACTGAGAAATTGGCATTTGTAAAAGATGAACAAATCTTTTGAACCTTTTGAACAAATCTTGCAAAAATTCGGACATAGCTCTTGGTCTGATCAAGTGTTAGCTGATGGCCAGACAATTTCAGACCTAGAAGACAAATTGGCTAACTACTTATGGATATATAAACCCTCAACTCCAATGAAAAAGGAAGCAGCTGCAGTTTGGCTTCTATGGAAAACCTGTAATGAGGTGTTTCTCAAATTGACTGAATACAAGAATGCAAATATGAAACTGCAAAATGTAAAAGCCTCTGCTGCAGAGGTGGAGAAGTAGGAATGCATGTCCCTCAGTACCCAGACACAGCTAGATTCCCTTAAGGAAGGGTGCTGAGAGTTAAAGCAACTCACAGATTTTTCAGGAATATGCTTAAGAAAAAGGACCAGGAGGTGTGGGGCTTAGTGAACAAGGCCACCCTCCTTGCTAAACTGGTAATGGGACAAAGCCTGAGTCTGTGGAAAGGAGACAGTTTCTGTTTAGCAAGAAAAACAGGATCAGGCCCAGACACGCAGGCAGGTAAAAGATAGATTGAAGGCCTTGTGGTAGAACTGAGAAAAAGCAGTAAGTACAGGTACTGGAAATCTAAATCCTTAAAACAATACTTACAAGAGTAATATCTGAAAAAGGCCAGTTTTCATTAAGAGATAAGAAAGTGTTTTAAGAAACAGAAAACCCACAGAGAATTTAACTCTACAGAGAATGGAAGGAATTGAGCAGTTGTGAAAATGCTAAAATGGTATAGGAAAAAATTGTGGTTTCTTTGCAGCCATTCTGAAGGAAAAATGGGCCCTTTTCCAAAAGAATGTCTGTAAATAATCCAGGCAAATTTGACTCAAATCCATACATATGATTATAGATACGGCTAAAAGAACTTTAAGAGGGTTTCTATTGGAACTTAACTACCCCAATGATTAAAAGGGAATGTAATCGTTGTACAGCTATGTAGAAATAGTGTAAGAAAGGTTCAGAGAGAATGTATGTGTATCTGTGTGTAAATATATATATTGTGTAAATAAGTGAGGTTTTCAAGGTCCAGTAATCTTGTTTTGTAGGTTAGTGAACTGTTTAATAGGCTTAAAACAAATTGGTTTGGTTTATTTTCAGTAAGACCATTTCAGTCCAAGTTGTTTAATGAAAGTACAGGAAAACTCTGTGGCTACGTCTACATTGGCCCCTGTTCCGGAAGGGGCATGTTAATTTCAGCGATCGTAATAGGGAAATCCGCGGGGGATTTAAAAAAAGCGGCGGACATTTTTATTTAAATGCCGCGGGGGATATTTAAATCCCCCGCGGATTTCCCTATTACTATCGCTGAAATTAACATGCCCCTTCCGGAAAAGGGGCCAATGTAGACGAGCCCTACGAGTATAAAAGAAAGAGTTACACCCTATGCAAAGTGTAATATGGCTAAGTAATGTTAAAAACAAAGATTGCACATTTTCCTGTGACATGTCATGTATATGGTAGAAGGGGTAAAAACTGCAAATAAATCAAAATCCTGTGAAGGCTCCAGGAGCCACAACAGGTTGTACTTTCCTTTTCAGGTTGCTGTGTGAGAGAGCAGGACTTAAAAGTAAAAACTCAAAACTGTAAATCTCTGGCAAAAGTGATTGTGTCCCTTTTTAAGACAAAGCTACAGCCAGCTTTGAATCTAAAAGCAAGCCAGAAAGTGTTCTGTGGTGCAAATGCCCTAGCTGGCAGCACAAAGAAGCTTTGCAGGTAATAGCTAAGTTTGATCAGCAAACTACCTGAGATCAGAAAGTTCAAACTGTAGCCCTCCAGAAAGAAAGGTGGGGAAAAGGAGTCAAACCTAAAACTGAGAATCTAAAAATCTCAAGATCTAAAAACAAGCAAGAAAAAGGATTTATGTTTGCACAATGCTAAACATGAAAACAGATTCAAAAGGGGGTCTGTATAAGCAAAGATTTAAAGATGCTATTAACAAACTGGTCTCAAAGATAAGTAGTCTAAAGGAATGCTTTTAGAAAAATGGTCATTGGAGACACAACTCACCCTGAAAATTCTCCAGAATTACAGTAATAATGCTTCTTGGTTATTCTCCATGCATAAACTTAACACAGCAGAAACTTGCTAGACTAGTCTGCTGTACAAGAAGAAAACTGAAGTACACCTCCTCCTGAATTTGATAATTACACAGTGGGGTAATTCACCCAAAAGAAGGGGTAGAAACCATTGAAACCTGTTTTGCCTACAAAACAAAAACATGTAACTATAGGAGTAATTGTAAGCAAAGAGGAATGAAAGCATATTTGTAAAAGAGAAAGTATGTAAATAACAATGTGCCACCCCCAAAGGGGTAGAAGTATGTTCTTTTTTTTTAATCTTTCAGAAAATCAGGACAAGCTGGTACCAGCCGAACACCCTACAACACCATGGATGTATTGTTGCAACAAAGATTGTTTTATGTTTTGTGTTTGTCTAATGTCTGCCTGTCTTACTAGCTAGTATACTGTGTTAAAATGATACTGCATTAGGCAGGAAAGGTTTAATAAGCATTATGCATTTTGAGTGTATTTACAAAAACCAGTATCTCAAAAGGGTAGAAGCCAAGGAATTTGAATCTTGCTCATTGGAAAAAGTGGCAACGGTTCATTTAAAAGAAAAACTATGCATGGAGCACAAGGTTTATCTATTGATAAAAAAAAACTTGAAGGAATAAACATAAAGCACAAGGTTAAATTACTAAATAAAAAGGATAGATGTGTGAAAACATTGGGTCAAAAAAAAATCAGTGTTAACTGGAATATTTAAATCAACTTTCAGCCTGTAAGGCCAGCTGAATGCACCTGGATGTTGCATACAATTGGAAGTTTAAGGCCATTGTAACCCCATCCCTGACTGTAAGGGGCAGTTCACTGCCAGTATTTCCCCCTCTGACAATTATGCTAGTGCTAGCAGGGAGTTTATGGGATCAATATAGGAGGCATCTTGCAGAGGGACCCCAGGTTTTCGTCTTGTCAACATCGGAGCATCGATCCGGATTGGCAGAAACCCAGCTCCACCCCCTCCCCCATCTAACTCCCCTGGCCAGTGCAGTTAGGGGGAGCAACTTTTGGTAACAACAAGATGGAGTGTGCTTGTGTGTGTGAGAGAGTGCATGGGTGTGATATATCATATGCATATGATAAGTGTTGATTATTCTATGTGTGATCAATAAATGTGGCGTGTTGCCTTATCCCCCTGAAAAAGAGCCCAAGTACTTGTTTTAAGTACAACATTGGCTTCCCTGCCATGCCCGAAGTTAGCACCCAAGTCTCAGTTTGGCTGCGGTAGCGTCCAAGAGATGGGGCATGACCCTTGGTGAAAGTGGGGGCATTGGCAACCCTATTCAACAGCCATCTGGCCTCTCCCCCTCTCCCCAAGCTGGCGGGGGGAAGAATGTCTGCAGGGTGTGGCCATGGCTGCATTTATTGCAGCCGGAAAGATGCCCTCGGTGTCTGAGTATTTAGCTGCCTTTACATTTTATGGGGTAAATTGCCCCCATCTGGCAGTGGAGCCATGTCAGATGCAAAGCGATTATCCGGCATGTGTGGCTCTTGTTACTCCCACCCCTTCCAGTCAGCCCCAGGAATGCAAATGTCTGTTTATTTGCAGCGTACTTCGTCCGGCCCGGCTGGCGAGGGAGAGGAGGACGGACGCGAGGGGGAGCGGAGCTGGCGCACCCATTGCAAGGCAATGCCCATTTCTGGGGCGCGTTGATCGGAGAGGAACCAGAGGGTTCGCGGCGATTGCAAAGCGCACGGAGCCGCTGCCCCACCCCGTCAGGACACAGGATCGAAGGGCTTGCCTACACACCAAAGGGTTGTTGACACGCCTGGAGGTGTGTGCAGGGAAATGCTCTTTCCCACAATGTCACTCCCTGCGAGGCAAACACAACCCACACCCCCGGGGGGAGCACAGAGCCTTCAGTGTGTAGCTGGAGCAAGAGTCTCTGTGTAGACACCTCGCCAGGGCATGTCCCACAGGCCCGTCTTGAGTGCCCTGGGCAGCACTTTGCGCTGTTTCCCTGAAGGACACGGTTACACCCTCGGCCTCCTTTCGAGGCCTGGGGCTTTGGAACATGGGTGCAGTTCACACAGCGCCTGGAGCACGCCGGAGCCACTGGCTTTGCTGCATCTCTGGGGAGAATGTTAAACCTGCTGCCTATTAATTTCATTTGGTGACATCTAGTTCTTATATTGGGCGACTAAGTAAACAACTTTTCCTTATTCGCTTTTTCCACATGAAGCCTGATTTTATAGACCTCTAACATCTTCCCCTTAGTCTCCTCTTTTCTACTCTGAAAAGTCCCAGTTTTTTTCATCTTTCGTCATATGGGACCCGTTCCAAACCCCTCATCATTTTCGTTGCCCTTTTCTGAACCTTTTCCAATGCCAAGACATTTATTTTTTTCTGAGATGAGGCAACCATGTCTGTACGCAGTATTAAAGGTGTGGGTGTCCCATGGTTTTATAGCGTGGCAATAAAATGTTCTTTGGCTTATTCTCTGTCCCTTCTTTAATGAGCCCTAACATTCTGTTTGCTTTTTTGACGGCTGCTGCACACTGAGTGGATGTTCTCAGAGAACTATCCACAAGGACTCCAAGATCTTTCGCTTGAGTAGTTGCAGCCAAATTATTCCCCATCGTATTGGCTGTGTAGTTGGGATTATTTTTTCCAATGTGCATTAATTTTGCATTGATCAGCATTAAATGTCATTTGCCGTTTTGTTGCCCAGTCAGTTTGGGGAGATCTTTTTGAAGCTCTCCACAGTCTGCTTTGGTGTTAACTATCTTGAGCAGTTTGGTATCATCTGCAAATGTTGCCACCTCACTGCTTACCCTTGTCCCCAGACCCGTTATAAAGCGGTTGAATAGGACAGCTCCCAGGACAGACCCTTGGGAGGAGACGACTGGCTTGACAATGCAGCGTACAGAGGCCGGGTTGAGACCCAGGAGAGCCGCAGCCAAAGTGCTCCTGGCTGAGGCCCAGCTGGTGCAACCTGCCCTGGGTCTGGAAAGCTGAGAACATGGCAGCTGATGAGGCCTTTCCAGCCACACCCAGTGCTAAGGCTGATGAGGAGCTGATCAACGATTAACCAGGCCTGGCGTGTTGCTTATAACCCTGGCACGTGTTGGCTGTAACCACCGCGCTGCTGCGCTCTGACCCCAGCCTGCCTGGGCCCTGAGGTGTGTATCACAGCTATCCGTTGTCCATTAGCCCTTTGCAAGCCTTTATGGACACCCCTATGCATGTGAGAGCCCCTTTCTCCCTGCACCCGGAAAAGCATCTCACAATCACCCGCCCGCCCTTTCCTTCTCCTGAGCCTTGCTCCCCCAGCCATGCCTCGTGTACCTGCCTGAGTCACGATTTCTGGTGGGAATCGGGGCCCCCCTGGCATTCTGGCCCTAGAGCTCTGAGATGGCTGGAGTTTTCATGTAGCTGAGGCACATTCCAAACCTCCATCCAACCCGAAGGACGGTGGCGTCTCCCTGGGACACACTTGCAAGGTGCCGACAGACAATGTGACTTGCCTAACCTCTGAGCTGCACGCAGCTCTAGTGCTCCAGGGAACCCGGAGGGGAAGGCAGAGGGCAGAGACACGGCCGCTCAGCTAGAACCCCCAAAAAGCAGCTGGATCCCCCAGGAGAAAACCCCCCGACATCGGAGAATTCTAACCGTGAGGGTCGCATTTTACTGAGCCTGCCTGCTAGCTGCCTTGGGCGTGGCCTGGCTCCTGCTGTCAGCTCCCCTGCCAGTCTGGTAAGTGAGTGAGGGACCCCCAGCAGCTCCCCCACACACACCTGGGGCAGGTGAAGAACCCTACAATGCAGAGGCTCGGATCGGAGGGCTGGACTATGGCCTGGGGGCTGCGAGGGGGCTCCAGAGCTGAGGGTGGGGGGCTGTATGGATAGTGGGTTGTGTGCTCATGGGGTCAGTGCTGGTAGGGTGAACTGAGGCCAGTGGGGGTCACTGGGGCTGGGGGACTGAACGGAGGGGTTGGTGGGAACAGAACTGATGGGGCCAAGGAGAGGGGTCGCTGTGGGGTGAGATTGGGCACCTCACCCAAATCCACATGGGCAGCACCAGTCGTCACGTGCCCACAGCGGGAGGGGCAGGGGGCGTCCAATCACCAAGAAACAGACCAGAAAACACAATATGAACTTTTAAAAACATGGCCTGATGTTAGAACCAATCCTACAGCTTTGTAGAGGGCGCCATTGAGGGGGGATTAGGGAGGGCAATAGCTCCCTCCTCCCGAGTTTGGACCCACGGAGTCATACTTGAGGTCTGCTTAAAGCCCCTGCCCTGACTCCAGAGGCAGCTCTTAAATGCAACAGAGTTTGAGCAGCTTGCAGCTTTGCCTTTGGGGCAGGCAGTTTGATACAAAACAGGTGGGGCAGGGTGATTAAGAAAACCAAAGGCTGGTTATTCAGGTAATCGAAGGGTCGAGAGATCATCATGAAAACATTGCCGGGTACGCCACTTAAAAGATGAGGGAGGGAGTAGGAGTGAGTGTTGTGCTGCTGGGGTTTGCATTTGGACCACTGTGCTAACCGTCTCACAAAATGTTCTTGAAAAAGGGGTAAGGAGTGACTAACCCAAAGCTGACTACAAAGGGATCTCACAAAACTGGGTGACTGGGCAACACAAGGGCAGCTGGAATTCAGTATTGAGAAGTGCAAAGTAATACACCTGGGAAAATATAAACCTACCGATAGATACAAACATGATGGGATCTAAAGGAGCTGTTACCTCTCAGGAAGGAGATCTTGGAATCCTTGTGAGTAGTTCTCTGAAAACATCTGTTCCGTGTGCAGTGGGCAGTCTAAAAATGAACAAGCTCACAGATTATTGGGAATCACTAGAAAAGGAATAGAGAATAAGACAAAATATCAGAATGCCTCTATGTAAAGTCAGTGTACGCCCACATCTTGAATACTGTATGCCGATCTGGCCCTCACATCTAATGGATTTGGAAAAGGTACAGGAAGGGCAACTGAAATGATTAGGGATATGGAACAGCTTCCAGAAGAGGCAATATTAACAACTCTGGGACTTTTTGGCTTGGAAAAGACATGACTGATGGGTGGGGGAATATGTTCAAGGTCTAGAAAATCATGGCCAGTGTGGACAAATAGAATAAGGAAATGTTATTCATTCCTTCACTAACATAACACGAGAAGATGACCCATTAAATGTGTCGGCAGCAGATTTAAAACAAGCAAAATAGGCTACAGGGGATCATCATGATGGTTGATTCTGGTTATTCGTTCTGAAGCACCTGTCATTGGCCACTGTGGGAAGGCAGGGGACTGGGCTAGAAGGACTGTTGGTCTAAGCCAGTATGGCTGTTCTGATGTTCTTATATAGAGCTGAAATGTTCTTATATAGACCTGCCCCTTGCTGTAACCCGCTAGACCCCGCACCTCTTCCAGAGCTGAGCTAGAGCCCAGGAGTCCGGATGGGGTCTCTCTCTCTCTCTCTCTCTCTCTCTTTCTCTCCACAGAGTTAGTAACAAAAGAATCATAGAATCATAGGACTGGAAGGGACCTCGAGAGGTCATCGAGTCCAGCCCCCCGCCCTCAAGGCAGGACCAAGCTCCGTCTACACCATCCCTGACAGATGTCTATCTAACCTGTTCTTAAATATCTCCAGAGAGGGAGATTCCACCACCTCCCTTGGCAATTTATTCCAATATTTGACCACCCTGACAGTTAGGAATTTTTTCCTAATGTCCAATCTAAACCTCCCCTGCTGCACTTTAAGCCCATTACTCCTTGTCCTGTCCTCAGAAACCAAGAGGAACAAATTTTCTCCTTCCTCCTTGTGACACCCTTTTAGATATTTGAAAACCGCTATCATGTCCCCCCTTAATCTTCTTTTTTTCCAAACTAAACAAGCCCAGTTCATGAGGCCTGGCTTCATAGGTCATGTTCTCTAGACCTTTAATCATTCTTGTCGCTCTTCTCTGTACCCTTTCCAATTTCTCCACATCTTTCTTGAAATGTGGCGCCCAGAACTGGACACAGTACTCCAGCTGAGGCCTAACTAGTGCAGAGTAGAGCGGCAGAATGACTTCACGAGTTTTGCTTACAACACACCTGTTGATACAACCTAGAATCATATTTGCTTTTTTTGCAACAGCATCACACTGTTGACTCATATTCAACTTGTGGTCCACTATGACCCCTAGATCCCTTTCCGCCATGCTCCTTCCTAGACAGTCGCTTCCCATCTTGTATGTATGGAACTGATTGTTCCTTCCTAAGTGGAGCACTTTGCATTTCTCTTTATTAAACCTCATCCTGTTTACCTCTGACCATTTCTCTAACTTGCTAAGGTCATTTTGAATTATGTCCCTATCCTCCAAAGAAGTTGCAACCCCACCCAGTTTGGTATCATCTGCAAACTTAATAAGCGTACTCTCTATCCCAATATCTACATCATTGATGAAGATATTGAACAGTACGGGTCCCAAAACAGACCCTTGCGGAACTCCACTTGTTATCCCTTTCCAGCAGGATTTAGCACCGTTAACAACAACTCTCTGACTATGGTTATCCAGCCAATTATGCACCCACCTTATCGTGGCCCTATCTAAGTTATATTTGCCTAGTTTATCAATAAGAATATCATGCGAGACCGTACCAAATGCCTTACTAAAGTCTAGGTATATGACATCCACCGCTTCTCCCTTATCCACAAGGCTCGTTATCCTATCAAAGAAAGCTATCAGATTAGTTTGGCATGACTTGTTCTTCACAAACCCATGCTGGCTATTCCCTATCACTTTATTACCTTCCAAGTGTTTGCATATGATTTCCTTAATTACCTGCTCCATTATCTTCCCTGGGACAGACGTTAAACTGACCGGTCTGTAGTTTCCTGGGTTGTTCTTATTCCCCTTTTTATAGATGGGCACAATATTTGCCCTTTTCCAGTCTTCTGGAATCTCCCCTGTCTGCCATGATTTTTCAAAGATCATAGCTAAAGGCTCAGATACCTCCTCTATCAGCTCCTTGAGTATCCTGGGATGCATTTCATCAGGACCAGGTGACTTGCTGACATCTAACTTTCCTAAGTGATTTTTAACTTGTTCTTTGTGTATCCTATCTTCTAAACTTACCCTCTCTCTGCTTGTATTCACTACGTTAGGCACACCTCCAGACTTCTCGGTGAAGACCGAAACAAAGAAGTCATTGAGCATCTCTGCCATTTCCAAGTTTCCTGTTACTGCTTCTCCCTCCTCACTAAGCAGTGGGCCTACCCTGTCCTTGGTCTTCCTCTTGCTTTTAATGTATTTATAAAAGGTCTTCTTGTTTCCCTTTATGCCTGTAGCTAGTTTGATCTCATTTTGTGCCTTTGCCTTTCTAATCTTGCCCCTGCATTCCCGTGTTGCTTGCCTATATTCATCCTTTGTTAGTTGTCCTAGTTTCCATTTTTTATATGACTCCTTTTTTATTTTGAGATCGTGCAAGATCTCCTTGTTAAGCCAAGCTGGTCTTTTGCCATATTTTCTATCTTTCCTACACAGCGGAATTGTTTGCTTTTGGGCCCTTAACAACGTCCCTTTGAAATACTTCCAACTCTCCTCAGTTGTTTTTCCCTTCAGTCTTGCTTCCCATGGGACCTTACCTACAAGTTCTCTGAGCTTATCAAAATCTGAATAGATAAAAGAAGAATATGTATTAAAATGTTAAGGCTAACCAGTGTCCCTTACGCGACTTGCCACATGATCATAGAATCATAGAATCATAGGACTGGAAGGGACCTCGAGAGGTCATCGAGTCCAGCCCCCCGCCCTCAAGGCAGGATCAAGCTCCGTCTACACCAGGGGTCTCCAAACTTTTCAGCCCGAGGGCCGCATTAACTATCAAACAGCAGTTCGGGGGCCGACTACACACTTGAGGTCCAAATAAAAAACAATCAAAACATGGATGTTGTTTTTAATTATTTATTTAATATTATTTTATTCAGTTATTATTTAATAACACATTGATACACTACACATGAACACCTGTATTAGTGTGAATGGTGAAATTGTTTCCTGGATGCCAAAATAGCAGACATTTCTGGCTTTAGATTTGTTGTCCCTAACATCAACAGTGACATGAACACCTGTATTAGTGTGAATGGTGAAATTGTTTCCTGGATGCCAAAATAGCAGACATTTCTGGCTTTAGATTTGTTGTCCCTAACATCAACAGTGACCTGAGATTATCATCGGACAAGTTTGTTCTCAAATTGTTCTTCACGTATTTCATTCTTGAAAATGTTTGTTCACACAGGTATGTTGTTCCAAAGATTGAAAGGTACCTTGATGCAAAAGTTTTGACATTAGGAAAGTCTTCCTTGGGCAAAAACTGGTAAAAACCCACCAGTCCTATTTTGAACTTGTCCCTAAGGAGGTCATTTGCTTGCAACTCAAGGACTTCCAGCTGCAGTTCATCTGGGCAACTGGCCACATCTGCTTCAAATGGGTTTTGAAACAATCTCACTTCTTCTGCCTTTGAATCCAAAAAGGTCTCCACGGGCCGGATGAGAGGGCCTCGCGGGCCGCATCCGGCCCCCGGGCCGTAGTTTGGAGACCCCTGGTCTACACCATCCCTGACAGATGTCTATCTAACCTGTTCTTAAATATCTCCAGAGAGGGAGATTCCACCACCTCCCTTGGCAATTTATTCCAATATTTGACCACCCTGACAGTTAGGAATTTTTTCCTAATGTCCAATCTAAACCTCCCCTGCTGCACTTTAAGCCCATTACTCCTTGTCCTGTCCTCAGAAACCAAGAGGAACAAATTTTCTCCTTCCTCCTTGTGACACCCTTTTAGATATTTGAAAACCGCTGTCATGTCCCCCCTTAATCTTCTTTTTTCCAAACTAAACAAGCCCAGTTCATGAAGCCTGGCTTCATAGGTCATGTTCTCTAAACCTTTAATCATTCTTGTCGCTCTTCTCTGTACCCTTTCCAATTTCTCCACATCTTTCTTGAAATGTGGCGCCCAGAACTGGACACAGTACTCCAGCTGAGGCCTAACTAGTGCAGAGTAGAGCGGCAGAATGACTTCACGAGTTTTGCTTACAACACACCTGTTAATACAACCTAGAATCATATTTGCTTTTTTTGCAACAGCATCACACTGTTGACTCATATTCAACTTGTGGTCCACTATGACCCCTAGATCCCTTTCTGCCATGCTCCTTCCCAGACAGTCGCTTCCCATCCTGTATGTATGGAACTGATTGTTCCTTCCTAAGTGGAGCACTTTGCATTTCTCTCTATTAAACCTCATCCTGTTTACCTCTGACCATTTCTCTAACTTGCTAAGGTCATTCTGAATTATGTCCCTATCCTCCAAAGAAGTCGCAACCCCACCCAGTTTGGTATCATCTGCAAACTTAATAAGCGTACTCTCTATCCCAATATCTACATCATTGATGAAGATATTGAACAGTATGGGTCCCAAAACAGACCCTTGAGGAACTCCACTTGTTATCCCTTTCCAGCAGGATTTAGAACCGTTAACAACCACTCTCTGACTACGGTTATCCAGCCAATTATGCACCCACCTTATCGTGGCCCTATCTAAGTTATATTTGCCTAGTTTATCAATAAGAATATCATGCGAGACCGTATCAAATGCCTTACTAAAGTCTAGGTATATGACATCCACCGCTTCTCCCTTATCCAAAAGGCTCGTTATCTTATCAAAGAAAGCTATCAGATTAGTTTGGCATGACTTGTTCTTCACAAACCCATGCTGGCTATTCCCTATCACTTTATTACCTTCCAAGTGTTTGCATATGATTTCCTTAATTACCTGCTCCATTATCTTCCCTGGGACAGACGTTAAACTGACCGGTCTATAGTTTCCTGGGTTGTTCTTATTCCCCTTTTTATAGATGGGCACAATATTTGCCCTTTTCCAGTCTTCTGGAATCTCCCCTGTCTGCCATGATTTTTCAAAGATCATAGCTAAAGGCTCAGATACCTCCTCTGTCAGCTCCTTGAGTATCCTGGGATGCATTTCATCAGGACCTGGTGACTTGCTGACATCTAACTTTCCTAAGTGATTTTTAACTTGTTCTTTGTGTATCCTATCTTCTAAACTTACCCTCTCTCTGCTTGTATTCACTACGTTAGGCACACCTCCAGACTTCTCGGTGAAGACCGAAACAAAGAAGTCATTGAGCATCTCCGCCATTTCCAAGTTTCCTGTTACTGCTTCTCCCTCCTCACTAAGCAGTGGGCCTACCCTGTCCTTGGTCTTCCTCTTGCTTTTAATGTATTTATAAAAGGTCTTCTTGTTTCCCTTTATGCCTGTAGCTAATTTGATCTCATTTTGTGCCTTTGCCTTTCTAATCTTGCCCCTGCATTCCCGTGTTGCTTGCCTATATTCATCCTTTGTTATTTGTCCTAATTTCCATTTTTTATGAGACTCCTTTTTTATTTTGAGATCATGCAAGATCTCCTTGTTAAGCCAAGCTGGTCTTTTGCCATATTTTCTATCTTTCCTACACAGCGGAATTGTTTGCTTTTGGGCCCTTAACAACGTCCCTTTGAAATACTTCCAACTCTCCTCAGTTGTTTTTCCCTTCAGTCTTGCTTCCCATGGGACCTTACCTACAAGTTCTCTGAGCTTATCAAAATCTGCCTTCCTGAAATCCATTACCTCAATTGTGCTGGTCTCCCTTCTACCTTTCCTTAAGATCATGAACTCTATTATTTCGTGATCACTGTCCCCTATACTGTCTTCCACTTTCAAGTTCTCAACTAGTTCCTCCCTATTTGTTAAAACCAAATCCAGAACAGCTTCTCCTCTGGTAGCTTTTTCAACCTTCTGAAACAGAAAGTTGTCTCCAATGCAGTCCAGAAACTTATTGGATAGCCTGTGCCTCGCTGTGTTAGTTTCCCAACATATGTCTGGATAGTTGAAGTCCCCCATCACCACCAAATCTTGGGCTTTGGATAGTTTTGTTAATTGTTTAAAAAAGGCCTCATCCACCTCTTCCACCTGGCTAGGTGGCCTGTAGTAGACTCCTAGCATGATATCACCCTCGTTTTTTACCCCTTTTAGCTTAACCCAGAGACTCTCTACACAGCTATCTCCTACGTTCATCTCCACTTCAGTCCAAGTGTGTACATTTTTAATATACAAGGCAACCCCTCCTCCCTTTTTTCCCTGTCTGTCCTTCCTGAGCAAGCCGTACCCTTCCATACCAACATTCCAATCATGCGTCCCATCCCACCAGGTTTCTGTAATACCAATGATATCATAGTTGTATTTATTGGTTAGCAATTCCAGTTCTTCCTGCTTATTACCCATACTTCTCGCATTTGTATATAGGCATCTAAGATACTGATTTGATCTTGCCTCCCTGTTGTGCCCTGACCCTCCTTTCTCCTTGCCATTATAGGCCGTAGTCCCCCCCATTTCCAACCCATCTCCCAGTCCCGCACATTCAGCACTTACCTGTGGGCTTTGCTCACCTGCCCCCGACAAACCTAGTTTAAAGCCCTCCTCACAAGGTTAGCCAGTCTGTGTCCAAACAAGGCCTTCCCGCTCCTGGAAAGGTGAACTCCATCTCCGCCAACCAGTCCTTCCTGGAAGAGCACCCCGTGATCAAGGAAGCCGAATCCCTCCTGGTGACACCATCGTCGCAGCCAGGCATTCACCTCCAGAATGCACCTCTCTCTGCCCGGGCCCCTACCTTTGACAGGAAGGATAGAAGAGAATACCACCTGCGCTCCAAACTCCTTCACCCGTACTCCCAAAGCCCTGTAGTCACACTTGATCCGCTCAGTGTCACACCTGGCAGTATCATTTGTGCCCACGTGGATGAGTAGCATGGGGTAGTAGTCAGAGGGCCGGATAATCCTCGACAATGCCTCCGTAACATCTCGGATACGGGCCCCTGGCAGACAGCATACCTCTCGAGATGAGCTGTCAGGGCGACAGATGGGTGCCTCCGTTCCCCTCAGAAGAGAGTCTCCAACCACCACTACCCTACATTTCCTCCTCGCAGTGGTGGCAGGAGACTGCTCAACCTTGGTGGTGCAAGGCCTGGTCTCCTCCACTGTGGGGGATGACTCCTTTTCTCCTGCTGAAAGTAAAGTGTAACGGTTATGTAACACAGTGGGAGGGTTAGGAGCAGGGGTGGAACACGATGTCGGAACATGATGTCGGAACATGTTCATGTTAGAGCTGAGTGGGGCTCATATTTAGTTAATTTTCTTTCTTTGATATAGGAATTAGATACAGTGCTCCAGTCTACTAACTGCTAAGCTGTCTGTCCAAAAGGCAGCCTTGGTAGCCCATGGATAGAGATGATGGGGGGGGAGGCCAGATGGGGGTTGGGTCCCCCCATGTGGTACTTAGCTTGTACTGAGCATGCTCAGTAACACTGCTGAAACTTCTGTCCTCAGCCCGCCCCTTCAGGCACTCACTGTGCTCCCCCCAACACAGCATGCACAGGTTACCCTGTCATGGCTCCTTCCCCACTCTGGCGTGATAAATGCAGAAGTGGGGGCCAGCAAGTGTACCCCAAAGCCTTATCTACCAGGCTTTGGTATAAAACTTCCCCCAAAATCTTAAAAACCTAGATTTTGGGAATAAAACTTCCACTGCCACCACCCAAATATTAATAACGAGATTAGGGGAAAGATCATTTGGGAAATCTCACCCCATTATAAAAATCAGGACACACAAGTAACCAATGACAGGTTAATAAAAAGAAAAGAGAAAACTTTTATTATTACAACAATATTCCTGTTGCAAGCATAAGGATCAGATGGAAAGGTAACAAAATATACTCATGGAGGAATTACACCATGGGCTAGAACTTAGTTAAAAAGAAAAGCCAAACATCTCTTAAGCAGTGCCAGATCTCAGATCCCATACCCAACCCTTAAAACAATAAAGCCTAACGAAACTACCTAAACTTTACCCTACTTACAGAAAATGAAGAATGGTGTCTTGGAGAGAGAGAGAGAGAGAGATGCTTGTCCCACCCTGTAGCTGCAGAGAACACACCCAGAGAGACAAAAGGGGAAAGGAAAAAACCCAAATTCCTTTGTCCCAGTTTGAAAGTCTTACCTACATTCCTACTGGTCTCTCCACCTGGCTAGGTGTAGTTAATCCCTTAATCCCCAGGCTGCTGGCTAACCCTCATAATCATGACATGCCCCCCAAATCACAGACGGTGCTGGACAGCCTCTGGCCACACTGGCTGTGATTTCTTCCTGGAGGTCTGAGATAAAACATAGTAAATACATTTATGCACACTTGACTAGACTATTGAATACATGAAAAGTAAACAAAATGCTTCCCTATCCATGGAGTACCATAACAGATATACAGAAAGTATTCTAAGTAATTGAGTCCAGAAATGCCTCATTAACCAATCAAACTCTCAGTCTCAAAATCAAATTTAGAATAGCGTGGGGTCTTGATCTAAAGTTCAGTTGACCAGGTTCTGTGCCTCTTGCGAAATACACCACTGTCATACACCAGCCCAGGTCTTGGCACCGCTCAGGGTGTCAGCTCAGGGCGAATTGCTTAAAACCAGGGCTACTTATCGCCCTCAACTGGGGTCCTTCCCCAGGCACCCCTCAATTACACCGAGCACTTCAGCTGCCTCCCCGGTCAGCCGGAAGCCTCACCAGCAAAACCCCTTAGACACTCCAGCTTCCCGGTGCCATCACCAGACTTAGGCCTCACACGCAGGTGAGAGGTTATAAAACCCACACTCACCAACTCCAAACAGATCCTCCTGGTCCAAAGGACTCAGCCACAGTTCCAAGCCAATTTTCACTTTAGATCTTACCCACAAGATCCCGCTGGGCCAATCCTTTAGAATCTAAACTCTAAAGATATTTTAAGAAAAGAAAGAAAATGTTGAGAGTAAGATTGTTAATGAGACAAAATACAGGACGATGTAGCACTTTAAAGACTAACAAGATGGTTTATTAGATGATGAGCTTTCGTGGGCCAGACCCACTTAGATCTGAGGAAGTGGTCTGGCCCACGAAAGCTCATCATCTAATAAACCATCTTATTAGTCTTTAAAGTGCTACATAGTCCTGTATTTTGTTTCAGCTACACCAGACTAACATGGCTACATTTCTATCATTGTTAATGAGAACACTTGTCATACATCAATCACCGAGTGCTTGATGCAGGCGGTTAGCAAAGACAGTACAACTTCTAGCTTAGCAGTCTTTAGTGTCAGCCTCACAGGGCCCTTTGACGTTTCTTGCATCTTCCAACTGGAGCTGGTCACAGGCAAGCAGTCCATTTTCATTGCTTCCTTCCAGACAGAAAAAAATGTACCATCCAAGAACAGAGTCCATTCCATAACTTCATATACAACATCACACACATACACAAGTATCATAGATAGACTCAGCAGAGGAGAAGCTTTCATTCAACACCTTACATGGGCCCCTTTACTCAGCATTTGGACCCAACACCCATTAGTGAAAATATTACATTTATCCATGCCTGCTTCGACAATGGTCTGAAATCCAATTAACACCAGTACAATGTAGGTCTCCTTGTTCCCCATAATGTAGGCCTCTTGGCACTTAGCCATGAAAAGAAAAAAAAAATGTAGTCGTGCCTCAGTTTCCCTTTTTACATAGCACACCAATTTTGGGATTCCCCTTCTCAGGTGAGAAGCTCCAACACTAATTACAAGTATTAACAGTGAAATACCAGCGTCACAAGGCTTTTGAACATACAGTGTGCCCTTGGGTGCATCTCTTAACAGTTTCCAAGGTTTTGGTACAAAACCATGCACCGTGGACATTGTTACCATTCTTAGTAACAGCAGTACAGTGGTTATGCAAGTTAACATAAGCAGTAGGAACAAATCCACCCCAAATGTACATTGACAATTCTGGCTTTTTAGATTAAAAAAATTGCAGCCTTCCTGGGCAAACACAAGTCTTGCCCCTCCCCCATGCCCTGTGGGTTTAGGTTGTTAACTCCCTCCCACACAGACATAGGCCTGGCTGGGTGTGGCTCCCCTGCTCACAATGGCTATGGAATTCCTTTGCTCCTCACAGGATCTTTGTATCCCCAAGTCACTTTTACCCCCCTCAGGCACAGCAACCTGCTGGCCAGCCTCACCATAAGGATCCTCTTCCTTATGACTTTCTGCAGGTGAAAGCTCATCTTCCCCTGGCCCAACAGAAGCCGCACCCTGCTGAGCCACCACCAACTCCTCCTGTGATCCCTCTATCCCCTGAACAGGCAGGTCTTCACACAACTCCCCTTCAGGAAAACCCACAGACTCCTCTGGGGGGAGATCAGAGACCTCCCCCTCCCCCTTCTGAGCTTCAGCTGCCCCCACAGCTAAATCTGGGCCCACAGCACTCTCCCCAGCCAACCCAGGCTGACAGGCACCTCCTGCAGACAAGGAACTGGGAAGAAACCCTTCCCCCACATGCATACTGCCCTCCTCAGCAGCCAAACTGCCAGGCTCCACACACAGAGGTTGCTCACACCGAACCCCCTCCAGAATTTGATCTTTTCCCCCAACTAAACTTTCACTCTGGCCAGCCACTCCAGGCTACACCAGAGGGACACTTTCCCGAAACAGGGCAGGGAGAGCCCAAAAATCTGACTCCAGCTTCTCCTCTGAGGCTCCAGGCAGACCTGTAGAGGCCTCAGTCACAGACACACAACTATCTCCCTCAGGCAAACACTCAGATAAACTTTTCCCTTGCTCCCAGGACAGACTAGTCACAGACAACTTCCCAGAGCTACCCTCACCCCCTTCACAAACCTCATACCTGTCCTGAGGCTGGATTGAGGTATCAGCCTTATTCCACGTATTAGCCATGACTGCAGGGTTCGGGGTGCCTGGGTGTACAGCCTGCATGCTTGGCCAAACCTTCCCCGACCGGCATAGGAATGGGGTAGTCATCATAGACTGCGAAAGTCCAAGTTCCAGACCAGCCCTTGTACTGAACTGGTAGCTTGGCCGTAGGCAGGTCGAAGGGGTCAGCCTTGAAGGGTTGAATGGTAACTAGAGTCTCTGGGTCAATGGCTTTGGGGTCCACCAGAGCGTGGTGAATCACTGACACCTGTGCCCCGGTGTCTCTCCATGCGATAACCTCCCGTCCCCCCACTCTCACAGTCTCCCTCCGCTCTGGGGGGATCAGTGAGGCATCTGGGCCTGAGGCTCCTTGTGGCAACCCCGGAGTGATGAGTTGTAGCCGGCTGGTGCTCTGGGGACAGTCGGCCTTTACATGCCCCGGTTCATTACATTTAAAGCATCGCCTCACAGCGGTATCATTGGAACGGGGCGGGGGGGCTCCCAGCAGATGGTATGGAGGAACGGGGAGAGATCTGGGGTCTTCCTGGGTGTATATAGGGCCCATCCCTGCGAGGTGGGGATCGGGGGGATCCCCAGGTGTTGATGGGCCCCCTCAGACTGCTTTCCAGGCTGCTGTGGCCCCTCAGTTCCATCCATCTGGCCCCAAGCACTGCTGCCTCTCTGAGGCTTTTTGGTTTTCCGTCCAGGATGTACCCTCTAATCTCTCCTGGCACACCCTCGAGGAACTGTTCCATCTGCATCAGGAGAGAGATTTCGTCCCGAGTGTGGGCCTGCTCTCCAGAGAGCCACGTTTCCCAGTGTTTGAGGACACGACTGGCATGTTCGGGGAACGGTGTATTTGGGGTCCACTTGAAGGCCCTGAAGCGACACCGGGCCTGTTCCGGGATGAAGCCCATCCTGAGTCTGGCCTCCTGCTTAAACAATTCATAGTCATTTGCCATGTCACCTGGCAGGTCCGCGGCTACCCCCAGTAAGGGACCAGCGATTTGGGATCTTAACTCTCTCATGTACTGATCAGGAGGAATGTTGTACCCCTGGCAGGCCCTCTCAAAGTTGAGGAAAAAGTCCTCAACATTCTCCCCTACTTGGTACATGGGGAGCTTTCTGGGGGGTTGAATGAGGATGGAGGTGGGAGTGTTGGGTGGGGTACCTGAGGTGTCCGGCTGCTTAGCTTTCCCCAGCGCAACTTGGGCCTCTAGTTCTGCTCACCTCGTCCCTGCTGCGATCTCTGCCAGTTTCACCTCCTGTTGTATACGCTGTAGGAAAAACTCCAGCTCCTTGTCAGTTAGAGGCCTGCCGGTCCTTATGGTACAATCGCACACAGAAGGCGCAGGTGTGGGGGAGAGAGAGCGGATTCGGCTGCTCCTGCCTCCTCAAGATTACTTCCCCCAGGGCTCACAGAGGTATGCTCTTGGTTCCCCTCTCTGGGGGGTGAATCTTTCCCGGTACTTAACATCAGGCCTGGCTCTGAGGCTGTTTCTGCTTCAGGGAGTTGCTTAGGAAGGATTGGTTTCTCTAGGGTTACCTTGCCCAATCACAAGAGCATGTACTGGGCGCCTTCCCTGCCCTATTCTAGCCTAGCTATCCAGTTGTCATGAAAGCTATCAAAAAACAAACTGGTTGGGATGGTCTGTGTCTGGCTTGAGCTTAACCTTCTGTCTGCCCCTCTGAAGCAGCCCAGAAAACAAAAGAAAAAAGCAAGAGAAAAAAAAAACTGCAAAACTTGCACTCAAAGAAAAACCTGTGTCCTTTAAAAAATCCTGGGTTCTCAAAATAATCCCACCGCTATGCCACCATGTCATGGCTCCTTCCCCACTCTGGCGTGATAAATGCAGAAGTGGGGGCCAGCAAGTGTACCCCAAAGCCTTATCTACCAGGCTTTGGTATAAAACTTCCCCCAAAATCTTAAAAACCTAGATTTTGGGAATAAAACTTCCGCTGCCACCACCCAAATATTAATAACGAGATTAGGGGAAAGATCATTTGGGAAATCTCACCCCTATTATAAAAATCAGGACACACAAGTAACCAATGCCAGGTTAATAAAAAGAAAAGAGAAAACTTTTATTATTACAACAATATTCCTGTTGCAAGCATAAGGATCAGATGGAAAGGTAACAAAATATACTCATGGAGGAATTACACCATGGGCTAGAACTTAGTTAAAAAGAAAGAGCAAACATCTCTTAAGCAGCGCCAGATCTCAGATCCCACACCCAACCCTTAAAACAATAAAGCCTAATGAAACTACCTAAACTTTACCCTACTTACAGAAAATGAAGAATGGTGTCTTGGAGAGAGAGAGACGTTTGTCCCTCTCTGTAGCTGCAGAGAACACACCCAGGCTATGTCTACACTGGCACGATTTTCCAGAAATGCTTTTAACGAAAAGTTTTCCGTTAAAACCATTTTCAGAAAAGCGCGTCTAGATTGGCAGGACGCTTTTCCGCAAAAGCACTTTTTGCGGAAAAGCACTGATTGTCAGTGCTTTTGCGGAAAAGCGTCCGTGGCCAATCTAGACGCGCTTTTCCGCAAAAAAGCCCAGATCGCCATTTTCACCATCGGGGCTTTTTTGCAGAAAACAAATCTCAGCTGTCTACACTGGCCCTCTTGCGCAAAAGTTTTTCGGAAAAAGACTTTTGCCCAAACGGGAGCAGCATAGTATTTCCGCAAAAGCACTGACAATCTTACATGAGATCGTCAGTGCTTTTGCTGAAATTCAAGCGGCCAGTGTAGACAGCTGGCAATTTTTTCCGGAAAAGCAAGTGCTTTTCCGGAAAAAGTGACCAGTCTAGACACAGCCCCAGAGAGGCAAAAGGGGAAAGGAAAAAACCCAAATTCCTTTGTCCCAGTTTGAAAGTCCCACCTACATTCCTACTGGTCACGCCACCTGGCTAGGTGTAGTTAACCCCTTAATCCCCAGGCTGCTGGCTAACCCTCATAATCATGCCAACCCCTCCCAGTCTGAACCTGTGGAGGGGGAAGAGCCAGAGACGGCAGAACATCGCGGAGGACCACGGGCTGTGTTTAGACTGTCAACAGAGAGGTGTAGTCTAGACACAGCTACGGTCATTGCCGGCCTGTTTAACATGGAGGGGACTTCCTGGCAGCTCCAGCCCTTTGTGTGGCAAGAATAGTTCGTGTTAGCGCTTTTCAGGTGGCTGCGGTGCCTGGTGCCGGAATGTCCCTTGCTCCTGTAGCTTCGGGGGGGAGCCAAACAACAAATGGTCTGGCAGCACGTTCTAGACTAAGGAAACGTCGCTGGTACCATGAGCGTTGTGGGCACAGCCCACTGTATCAGGCGATAGGCTAAGCAGGAGAAACCTGATAGTGTGTTTCTGTATATCATGTCCTGCCCAAACCGCACTAATCTCGCCTCGCTGCGAGCCTTGCCAGGCCTCTGTGCTTGTTCTGCGCTCAGTCCTCAGGTGTGATTTGAAGGGAGGGGCCCCGGCATGATCCATCACACAGAGCCACACACCCTTCCTGGTGCGGCGCCGGCGGGGGGAGGGTGCTGCACCCGCTCAGCGAGTGCAGGTAGGACGAGGGGCTGGACGTAGGCTGCAGCGTGGTGGAGTCAGGTCCTGGGACAGCCCGACTGCTGGGGGCCGGCGGGGTTTGCGGGTAGCTGACACGGCCCCAGGCTGCTCAGGTACCTTGCTGGGATCCCTTGCTGCAGGACTAGGCCTTGGCAGCTGCACGACACCAGCAGGCGTGGCCCGGGGATCGCAGCGGTGCCTTATGCCAGTGCTATGGGGAGACTCAGGTGAGTCACAGCCAGGAGCGGGACGGGATCCCAAACACTCGACAGTCACCTGATTCACAGCAAAGGATCCCATGGGCGGGGGACGGGCAGCCCTCAGGGTCTGACGCGCTGCAGCAGCGCTTCACTGGCGCCTGTCCCAGCCCCGGCGCCCCCAGCAGAGTCCAGCACTGCGCCCTGCCGGGCACCAGAGGGGCAGCTGCCAGGCGGCCCAGCCCCTGCCCACGGGGGCAGCGTGGCTGTGGGGAGGAGGGGAGGGAGCCGTTTGACTGTCTTGACAGAGACGGGCGCGCAGGGCCCCGGGGGATGCGGGTGGGGGAAACGGGATCCACCTTCCATCCCAGAGCTCGGCTCCTGGGAGCTGCCATCTCCTGGCCAAGCTGGCTCCCCGCGCCCTGGCTTCGGCAGCTCTTTCCAGGAGAGGCCTGGGCTTCTCCATCCCTCCCTGCCCGCGTGCCAGCCCCGACTCACTGAGGCTGGGAGAGTCTGGACCAAAGCTGCAGCTGATGAGTTTACAACGACTCTTGTGACTTTAGCCAGTTGATTGATTGGGGGAGGGGAGCAGACTCAGGACTTTCAAAGCTGCACCTTGATCGGCTTGGACACCCTGAGCTGCCTTTCCCTGTCCCGGCCGCGCGGAGCAGGGCTCTTCTCATGGAGTAAAACTGCCCATCGGCCTCCTTTCTCGGCCCACCCCGGCCCTGCTTGTCCACGCGGAGCGCCTTGCGGCCGGGAGGCCTTGGGGGCAGCAGGAGCCGGGGCCACTGTGCAGAGCTGCCAACTTTTGTGCTGGACACAAGCAGCCCCGATTACCCCCTGCTCCAAAATGCAAGTGAATCCCTTTCGAAATGAGGCAAATCCCAAAACCAAGCAAATCCCCGAAAACCCCCTAAGGTCTGTGACCGGATCCCCTGGGGGGCATTTTGTGGGCCTACTGCACCCCCTACTTTCCCCCTGGGCTTCCCCTTGTCCTCCTCCCTTTCTCCCTATGTGCCACAGACCCCCAGTCCCTCCTCTTGGCCCCCTCATACCCCCCCCAGGCCTCCTCTGCTGCTGGATGCCTGCTCATGTCCCAGAACCACCCTGTGCAGCTCCAGCAGGCAGCCAGGGTCTTGTGCGGATTGAAACCTTGGAGTGCAAAGTCCACGGGTGCAGTTGCACATGTTGCTGCTGCTGCAGGGGACACGTACCTGGGGCTTCCCCTCTCCTGCCCCCATGGTGTCCATAGCCCGTGCCCTTCCCCTTATGCACACTGCCAATCACAGGCTAGCTTGGGAGGCAATCATTTTTGATGGAGGAGTCACTCCAAGAATTTGGTAAGTGGTCAAGGGCCACTCTCTTCTATGTTAATGGAGTCGGTGCGGGGTCTGGGAGGGAGGTTGGGTATGGAAAGGAGTTGGGGCAAGAGATTGGGGTGCAGGAAGGGGCCTGGGGTCTGGGGGGGAGGCTGGGTGCAGAAGGGAGCTGGGGCAGGAGAGTGGGGCCTGGGAGGGAGGTTGGGTGCAGAAGGGAGCTGGGGCAGGAGATTGGGGTGCAGGAAGGGGTGTGGAGTCTGGGGGGGAGGTTGGGTGCCGAAGGGAGCTGGGGCAGGAGATTGGGGTGCAGGAAGGGGCCTGGGGTCTGGGAGGGAGGTTGGGTGCAGAAGGGAGCTGGGGCAGGAGATTGGGGTGCAGGAAGGGGTGTGGAGTCTGGGGGGGAGGTTGGGTGCCGAAGGGAGCTGGGGCAGGAGATTGGGGTGCAGGAAGGGGTGTGGAGTCTGGGGGGGAGGTTGGGTGCCGAAGGGAGTTGGGGCAGGAGATTGGGGTGCAGGAAGGGGTGTGGGGCCTGGGGGGGAGGTTGGGTGCCGAAGGGAGCTGGGGCAGGAGATTGGGGTGCAGGAAGGAGTGTGGTGTCTGGGGGGGAGGTTGGATGCAGAAGGGAGCTGGGGCAGGAGATTGGGGTGCAGGAAGGGGTGTGGTGTCTGGGGGGGAGGTTGGGTGCAGAAGGGAGCTGGGGCAGGAGATTGGGGTGCAGGAAGGGGTGTGGTGTCTGGGGGGGAGGTTGGGAGCAGAAGGGAGCTGGGGCAGGAGATTGGGGTGCAGGAAGGGGTGTGGAGTCTGGGGGGGAGGTTGGGTGCCGAAGGGAGCTGGGGCAGGAGATTGGGGTGCAGGAAGGGGTGTGGTGTCTGGGGGGGGAGGTTGGGAGCCGAAGGGAGCTGGGGCAGGAGATTGGGGTGCAGGAAGGGGCATGGGGCCTGGGAGGGAGGTTGGGTGAAGGAGGAGGTTGTGACCTGGGGCAGGGGATTGGGGGATGAGTGCAGGAGAGGATTCTGACCGGTGGGAGAGGTGTAGGAGGAGGTGCAAGTATTGTGCAGGGGTGGAGGCAGCACGTGGAGCCTCTCCCCACCTCATGGGGCGCGTGGAAGAAACACACACGGTCCCAAGCAGCCAGCTGCTTTGCGTGGCCTGAGAGTAGGAGTAGCCCAGGGTATGTCTACACTACCCCGCTAGTTCGAACTAGGAGGGTAATGTATGCATACCGCACTTGCTAATGAAGCCCGGGATTTGAATTTCCCGGGCTTCATTAGCATAAGCGGGGAGCCGCCATTTTTAAATCCCCGCTGGTTCGAACCCCGTGCAGCGCGGCTACACGGGGCTCGAACTAGGTAGTTCGGACTAGGTTCCTATTCCGAACTACCGTTACTCCTCGTGAAATGAGGTGTACCGGTAGTTCGGAATAGGCACCCTAGTCCGAACTACCTAGTTCGAGCCCCGTGTAGCCGCGCTGCACGGGGTTCGAAGCAGCGGGGATTTAAAAATGGCGGCTCCCCGCTTATGCTAATGAAGCCCGGGAAATTCAAATCCCGGGCTTCATTAGCAAGTGCGGTATGCATACATTACCCCGCTAGTTCGAACTAGCGGGGTAGTGTAGACATACCCCCAGAGTATTGTGACAGGCCAGACCGGCCTACGGGCCATATTTTGCACTCATCTGGGCTAGCTGGATTGGCTGAAACCAGGGATGGATGGGCTTCAGGAGCCAATCAAAACCAGGAGGCTAAAAACCACTGTAAAAGTCCTGAACTCCAAAGAAAAACTGGCTGAAGAACAAGCTGAATTTCCACCGATTTGGGGCTGAGCTGGCATCAACCGTAGACTCATAGATCACTAGAGCTAGAAGGGACCTTGAAAGTCACCAAGTCCAGTCCCCTGCCCTCTCGGCAGAACCCAGTACTGTCTAGATCAGGGCAGGCAAAATACGACCTGGGGCTGGATCCAGCCCTCCAAACCACCGGATCCGGCCCGCAGGCCACCCTGCGGGGACCCTCGGGCACACAGCTGCCGTGGTTCAAAGCTCAGTCCATGCGGCTCTCCGCTCTGCAGGCAGGGGGAGGCCTTGTGTGATCGCCCCAGCCCAATCCGCAGCTCCCATTGGCTGGAAACAACCAGCCAATAGGAGCTGAGAGACCCTTCCTCCTCCCGGAGCCGAGAGCCACGTGGAGGGAACAGCCCACAATTTCAAGCAGTCTGGGGCTGCAATGTGACTCCGGAGGCCTCCCCTGTAGCATCTCCTTGTGTTTCCTCCCCACATCCCACATCCCCACTCAGCTCAGGGGCTCAGGGTTAGGTCACCGTCCCGCAGAGAACCTGGTTCAAAGCCCTCACTAGGGGAGCCGGCCTGGCCCAGAGATGCTCTTCCCTCTCGTCGTTCCCGTCTCTGCCTGGCAACCCTCGTGCCTCAGACAGCGTCCCATGGCCGGAGGGTCCAAAGCCCTCGCCCCGACACCACCTGGGCAGCCGCACATTTGCCTCCACAATCCAACTGCCCCTCCCTGGGCCTTTTCCTTCACCAGGGAGGCTGGACGAGAACACGACTCGCACCTCAAACTCCTCCTTCTGGTGCCACGTCGCCTGCAGTGACCCGCACAAGGTCGTTGGTGGCAGCGTCACTGGGGCCCACGTGGAGAGGCAGGAAGGGGGAGCGGCCCGAGGGCTCGACCAGCCTCGGCAGACGCCCTGTCACATCCTGAATTCGAGCTCCAGGCAAGCAGCCCACTTCTCGAGTTGCCTGGTCTGCTGGGGGACTGTCCCCGACCACCCCCCATCTCCTCCTCTTGGAGTGGAGGTGGTGGAACCCCCACCCTTAGGACAATGCATTCCAGGCTTCCATTCAATTGGGTCTCCTCCTGATCCCGTCGCTCAGATAACTCCTCCAAAGCCTTCTCTTCCGTTGTACCAGTGCAGAGACTGAAAACGGTTTCTTGCCTCGATCTGCACTGGGGGGACATGAGATCTCCTCTTTCTGCCCCCGCTCTGCACTGTCCTCGCTGATTCTTCAGCCTGCTGGGCCTGCAGCACCAAACACTGTCTTCTAGCTTCATTTTCTCTGATGCAATGTGGCGTAGATCCTTGGGCCTTTAGGTGCTCACTATCCATCGTGTCCTCTCGCAGAGGCTGTGTTTGAAATGATCACAACTGGAATGAAATGTTCTGATTTTATTGCAACAAAACATTTTGATCAATCTCCAAAGACAGTTTTGGGGGTTGGGGCTGACTTCTGCGCCGCTCCTCCGGGCCGCCATGTGGGAGCACGCGGCGCAAGGGGCTATTTGGGGCCTGCGCTCTCCGTGCTGCATGGGGAGTGTGAGGCCCAAATGGCCGCTTACGCCACTTGCTCCTGCATGGTGGCTCAGCTGAGCGGCACAGAAGTCAGCCAGGCGCCATGGCGCGAGGCAAAGGGGGGGCGGGGCGGTGATGTGCAGCGTGACAGCGACTTCAGGCCCCGCCTCCTGGCCATGAACGTCACCGCCTCGCCCCCCTTCACCTCCCGCCATGGTGCTTGGCTCACTTCTGCGCCACTCATCCGGGCCACCGTGGGAGAGCCCAAACGGCCACTTGCTCCGCTTGCTTCCCCATGACGGCCCGACTGAGCAGCGCAGAACTCAGCCGAGTACCACGGTGGGAGGCGAAGGGGGGCAGGGCAGTGACATGCGGTGTGACAGCAGCTCCAGGCCCTGCCCCTGGCTGTGAACAGACCCTGGCCGGGGGGAAGGCAGGGGAACAGGAGGTGGAGGACAACTGGGAGGCTGCAGGATCAGTGCTGGGGTGAAGGGAAACGGTGCAGGGGGGTAGCTGGAGCTCATAGGCCACTGCTCAGCCGGGCTGCCACGTGGGAGAAAAAGGCGCAAACAGCCGTTTGGGCTCCGTGCTCCCCATGGAGGAGGAGAAGAAGAGAAACAGAGAGTGAGAGGCAGGAGGAGGAGGAGAAGAGAGAATGAGAGGCAGGAGGGGGAGGAGAAGAGAAAGAGAGTGAGAGGCAAGAGGGGGAGAAGAGAAAGAGAGACAGAGAGAGAGGCAGAAGATGGAGGAGAGCTGGGCGGGGAGTCAGTAGGAGGAGGGGAGAGAGAGAGAGAGAGAGAGATGGAGCGAGAGACCAGAGGCTCAGGAGAGAAGACCAAGATAGAAAACGAATAGAACATGGAGGAGAGACCTGAAAATCCCGTTTTATGACGAGCTAATTGGCTAGTTTCAAATAGCCGTGAGCAAGGCGGGTCCTACCATGAGGCGAAGTGAGGCGACCGCCTCAGGTGCCAGACTGTGGGGTGGCGCCCCTAGATCCCAGAGTGTAGAAAATTGTGTCAGCGGCTGGTGCACAGGTAGGTAGCAGAGCAGCGCTATTAGAGGAGAACGGGAAGGAGGCAGAACTGAGACCTTTCAAAGTTTTGGCCCACGTGAGGGAACACGGGGGCATCATTTGAGCTCCCCGCCTCAGGTGCCAAAATGCTGTGGGCTGGGCCTGGCTGTGAGAAACAGCTAAGCTACTTCATGGAAGCAGATAGCTGAACGGGGAGTAGCCCCCCCTTCTCCCCAAGCACAGGTTCGTGTCATGACCCCTCCTCCCAAAAGCAAAAGCCAGACGCTTGTGAGCAGAGGGATTCCACTGGCTTTTGTTTTGTGAGGGGTTGTGAGAAAGACCCAGAAGAAAAGCTAGGGACAGAAAAAGTCAAGGACCGAGCCAGAGCAGCGTGAACCCAAGAGAAGCCAAGAGAGAGCTTCTGGGCAGAGGGAAGAGGGCCTAGGCCTATGAGCAAAGAAACTGCCTGTGGCTGTTTGAGTCAAGGTTCAAGGTGTGCAGAGCGGATGCCTCCTGGCCAATCACAAAAACAAAAAAAAGATATGAACACTTTGCGGATACTTTTTGACTTACCCTGGTATATTGGAATCGAGTGATTTGAAATCGGAGGTGCAGGGCCCCCGCCTGCTGCTGGCCAGCTAGCGAGGTGCACTAAGAAATACAAAACGCAGCGCAAAGCCCTTTGGCTAACGAGCTCTCCACCTCCTCGTGGTCCATAGCGAGTCCTGGGTGGACGTAGAAGTGGAGAGACGCCTCCAGTGGCCAGAGAGATGCCTGTGCCCTGTGTATGCTGAGCCTGTCCGTGCCTGGGCAGCGATCGCAGGCCTCCTGGCGTCCGTCCGTTCCCAAGGAGCGGCACAGGCCAGGCTCTCTCCTGCAGGTCGGGTGCTTCATTGTGTCGTGTGTAGTCCTGGATATGGAGACACCGCACATGCTTAGCACCAGGGCAGCTTGGGCATCCTGCATCTGACTGCTCCCCCCTCTCCCAGGTCCCTCATGAACACGAAGTGGAAGGTGTTGCTCTGTGTCTGTGTGACCCTGCTGGTTTACCAGTACGGTTTCGACGCCCTCAGGTAAGATCCGCAGTGAAGTCTGGGCTGCCAACACCCACAACCCGTCCTCAACCCTTCTCTGCAGGCTCAGGTTTCTGCACACGGGGCCAGTTAGTGGCCGTTGGATAGGTCCTCTTCATCATCTGATCTAATCTAATCTCTCTCTCCTGACACACACACCCTCTGTCTGTCTGTCTGTCCATCCCCACCCCCCTCTATCTACCTAACCCCACACACCCCATCCATCTATATATCTATCTATCCCCACACCCCCCCCCTCTGTCTGTCTGTCTGTCCATCCCCACCCCCCTCTATCTACCTAACCCCACACACCCCATCCATCTATATATCTATCTATCCCCACACACCCCCTCTGTCTGTCTGTCTATCTGTCCCCATCCCCCTCTATCTACCTAACCCCACACACCCCATCCATCTATATTTCTATCTATCCCCACACACCCCCTCTGTCTGTCTGTCTGTCTCTGTCCCCACTCCCCTCTATCTACCTAACCCCACACACCCCCTCTGTCTGTCTGTCTATCCATCCCCACCCCCCTCTATCTACCTAACCCCACACACCCCATCCATCTATATATCTATCTATCCCCACACACCCCCTCTGTCTGTCTATCTGTCCCCACCCCCCTCTACCTAACCCCACACACCCCATCCATCTATATATCTATCTATCCCCACACACCCCCTCTGTCTGTCTGTCTATCTATCCATCCCCACCCCTCTCTATCTACCTAACCCCACACACCCCATCCATCTATATATCTATCTATCCCCACACACCCCCTCTGTCTGTCTATCTGTCCCCACCCCCCTCTACCTAACCCCACACACCCCATCCATCTATATATCTATCTATCCCCACACACCCCCTCTGTTTGTCTATCTGTCCCCACCCCATCCATTTAATCTATCTATCACCACACACACCCTGTCTGTCTGTCTGTCTATTTATCTATCTATCACCACACACACCCCATCTGTCTGTCTGTCTATCTATCCATCCCCACCCCCATCTATCTACCTAACTCCACACACCCCATCCATCTATTTAATCTGTCTATCCCCACACACCCCCTCTATCTAATGTACCTATCTGTCACCTGAGAGTTTGCACATGTTCCTGTCTGTCTGTAAGTCCATCCATGAGTCCGTTTGTTCAAGACCCCCTCCTAACTGGTAAGAGCTAGGCCCCCCACATTTGATATGCAGCTTCCTCTTACCCTAACTGAAAGCAAGGGCAGGGTTTGGCTGTGCCCAGAAAATGGGCTGTGCCTGGAAGGGGATTGTTTCCCATAACACTGACAGGGAGGGGGCTGGTAGGAGAGACAGGAATACTGCAGTGACCACACCAGGAAGAGAGTGGCCAGCTGGGGCCAGGGTTTGCCATATTGCCGGCTATGGGCCCAGCTAAGTGGCCCCCCTCTCCCAAATCTGCTGGACCGGGAGAGGGGAAAGCCTTCCGGGCAGTGCAGCGCAGCCCCTCCCCCGCAGAGGAGCCACAGCCCACCCCCTCACCACTGCCAGGGCTGCCCACTGTGGGTCCCCCACACACCATGGACCAGCCTGGGGATAAGCTGGTGGGCAGGGTGCCCATCACCCCGAGCTGACCCTAGAGAGAAACGGCCCCTTCTACTCTCAACCTCCTGCCTGACTCCTGCATCCCCATCCTTGCCCTGAACCCCTCCTCAACCCCAGCCTTGACTCCTGCACCCTCCCCCCCCCCCACACACACCACCAGCCCCCTCCCCTGAAGGCCCTGAGTAACACCGGGCAAGTCTGTTGGTTGTAATAATAAAATGGTGGTGGGAATCAGAGTGTAAGGAAAAGTGAGCAGTCTTGTCCCTGTATGAACCTCATCCTCTCCCCGAGGGGGGGGGGGTACGTATAGGAGGAGCAGCCATTGCCCAATGCCCCAGGCACAGAGCGTGGCTGGTGTGGGGCAGGGCCAGGGCTCTGTGGTGCAGGAAGAAACGCTCGTAAGTGCAGCGTTTGCAGAATTCCCCCAGCTCTCGTGGCCGTGAGAGGGAGGGGGATTGGGCATAATGCCAGAGGACTGTAAAGTGACTGGCCCCTCTGTTCACTAAATTCCCTCTGCTAGCGGTGCCCTGGGAGCAGAGGACGCTCTCTGGATACGCCTCAGCGGCACGTCCCGTGTCTTTGCAGGTTCGTGGAAGGTTTCATCCCCATGGGAGTCTGTCCGTGGCCGCGGGATGCTCGCTTCCGTCACCCTGGCATGGACTCTCACAGCCCCCTCAATGTCTGGTAGGGAACCGCTCTCGCTTCCCCTCTGCCCCCCCATCTACACCGGAACACGGGGCTCCCCAGCCCGGGTCAGGCCACTGGACCGTCTCGGCTGCCGCCACCTTCTGCCCTCCCAGCTCAAACCCGTGTCCTCCGAGCCTGGCTCTCCCAGGGCCACTCGCCAGAGGAGTCAGGCCAAATCATTAGGCCCAGGGACTCGAGGTTCTTTTGGCTCCTGTTTTCCACTGGATTCCCTCCGAGGCTCTGGGCTTGGTGCAACCTGCCGATACCCTGCCTCAGCCTGATGTGGCAGAGTGAGAGAACCCCCCCTGTGACATACATGGGAGTACAACCTGGAATGGCAGGGTGGCTGGGCCCCCTTAACGCTCCTCCCTCGGCTGTCTCACAATGCCAGGCTAGGAGCAGGCAGCAACCTCCTCTGGGTACTCCGATCACTCAGCCAGCGGCTTGCACAGACCCGCCCAGCTAAGTTGCTTGAGTGCTTCTAAGCCACCCATGAATTATACAGAGATAGACACCAGCAGCCCCCTCCCCCCACCCCCCGCCTGGCACCCCAGGAAGTGCTGCCTCGCACTGCTCCAAACGTTCTCTTGCACAATGGCTGCTCACGAATTAGTGCACCACTTTGTCAATGGGTGGTGAGCATGCACCAGCTGGGTACGCTGAGCAGAGGCCCCAAGCAGCCTCACTGGCGAGGACACGTGAGTGTATTAGCTGCAGGACGGTGGCTTTGGAGCGAGGGAAGGTGCTAGGTACAGCACTCAGAGCTGGCTGCTTAAGAAATACACATAGGCTACGTCTAGACTGGCATGATTTTCCGCAAATGCTTTTAACGGAAAAGTTTTCCATTAAAAGCATTTGCAGAAAAGAGCGTCTAGATTGGCACAGACGCTTTTCCACAAAAGCACTTTTTGCAGAAAAGCGTCCGTGCCAATCTAGACATGGTTTTGCGCAAAAAAGCCCCGATCACCATTTTAACCATCGGGGCTTTTTTGCGCAAAACAAATCTGAGCTGTCTACACTGGCCCTTTTGCACGAAAGGACTTTTGCCCGAACGGGAGGGCTGCATCTAGACTGGCAAGTTTTTCTGCAAAAGCAGCTGCTTTTGCAGAAAAACTTGCCAGCTGTCTACACTGGCCGCTTGAATTTCTGCAAGAGCACTGACTTCCTACTGTCTGAAATTAGTGCTTCTTGCGGAAATGCTATGCTGCTCCCGTTTGGGCAAAAGCCCTCTTGTGCAAATGCTTTTGCGCAACAGGGCCAGTGTAGACAACGCGGTATTGTTTTGCACAAAAAAGCCCCGATCATGAAAATGACGATCGGGGCTTTCTTGCGCAAAACCGCGTCTAGATTGGCATGGACGCTTTTCTGCAAATGCTTTTAAAGGAAAACTTTTCCATTAAAAGCATTTGTGGAAAATCATGCCAGTCTAGACGTAGCCGAGCAGCATAGTATTTCCGCAAGAAGCACTGATTTCTTACATAGTGATAGAAATGTAGCCGTGTTACATGAGATCGTCGGTGTTCTTGCAGAAATTCAAGCGGCCAGTGTAGACAGCTGGCAAGTTTTTCCGCAAAAGCAAATGATTTTGAGGAACAACTCACCAGTCTAGACGCAGCCAGACAGTCGCAGTTTAAATTCCAAACAGCAGAACAAGCAAGATTGGAATCAAACCGCTGAACTCACCCCCCGGGATGCTGGAGCTGGGTCCCAGCTCTTAACACGGGCGGAATTACTTGTTCAGCCTGGGACCAATCTCCCCAGGCTAAAGTTTTTTCTTTCAAACCATCTTGTTGCCTTCCGAGTGGGTGGGGGAGGAACATCTGTGGCTGCCTCCATCCTGCACCTGCTCTGAGGAGTCTGGGAGGGCCACGTGACGCTGCCTGGCAGGGCAGTCATGCCTCTGTTGCCACAGAAAGGCAGGCCGGGGGCCTTTCCCACTGGCCCCCTGGTGCAGTAACAGACAGACAGACAATACTTCCTACCCTCACAGACAAGGAGAGCGAGAAGGTAGCAATGTTCCAGCTATCGAGACTTTTCCAGTGGTGCATCACACAGAGTACTTTGTACCACACCGACCCTAAGCATGTCACAGAAGTGAATGAAGGAGGTGGGGGTGGGGGGAGCTGGCTTTCCAGGGTGCTGGTTTGAGGTACAGCTTGTCATGCCCCATAATGCACCTGTCGGAGGGTTTAGCCCTGTAGACCACTGGCTTAGCGTTCCCTCCCTGCCTTTCTTTACTTCAGCTTCTGTCTTGGGCAAAATCCTCAGTGGAACCGAGCCGCTGCAGCCTTGCTGAGAAGCTGGCTGTATATACACAGGAGCCCCCCGCTTTGTGATGGCCTGATTTATGACCCCCCACACTTACAACCTTTTCTGTACGTGTGGAAGGGGCCAAAATCCCCCGACTTACGTCCTTGGCCCTGCATTTATGATGGCGACTTGAGTTACGACACCTCTAACTTGCGATGCAATCTCCGGAACCGACCACGTTGCAAGTTGGGGGCAGCCTGTAGTTGGGTTCACTTCTCTTGTCTGCCATGCTGGCATTTCTGTGCCCTGAACATAAGAACGGCCACACTGGTCCATCCAGCCCAGTATCCTGTCTGCCGACAGTGGCCAGTGCCAGGTGCTCCAGAGGGAGGGAACCGAACGGGCAATGATCAAGCGATCTCTCTCCTGCCATCCATCTCCACCCTCTGACAAACAGAGGCTGGGGACCCCATTCCTTACCCATATTGGCTAATAGCCATTGATGGACCTAACCTCCATGAATTTATCTAGTTCTCTTTTAAACCCTGTTATAGTCCTAGCCTTCACAGCCTCCTCAGGCAAGGAGTTCCACAGGTTGACTACATGCTGTGTGAAGAAGAACTTCCTTTTGTTTGTTTTAAATAAAAGGTCTTTCTTTGCCCCTCCTCTGGCTCTGCGAGAACGCAAAGGATTAAATAACTCGCTGTCCCCTGCCCACCACTGAGGCCCTGGGCGGGGGAAGAAGTGTGATTTCAAAGTCCACTTCAGTGGATCTGGGTCAAATTTTTAATGCAAACTGTTTTCAGCAAAAAAATCCAGATTTGGCAACCTCCCAAAGTTACCCAAACTCATGTCAGTTTCCCCAACTTGCTCCAGTTAAAAAAAAAAAAAAAAAAAAAAAAAAAAAAAAAAGGCAGCATAGCGCTAACGCCATGAAAAGATCAGCGTTTTGATTTTTCCATTCAAAATTCCTCTTCTTTAGAAAACATCCTTTGATTTCGTTTACAAAGCTCGCCAAGCCATGGAGCGGGGGCCTAAGTCCAAGCCAGATGGCTCCATTTGAACCCAAATCATTTTTTACTTCTGGAGTCCCCAAAAATTCATGTTAACTTCAACCCAAAACAAAATTCTCTCCTGGCTTTTGAGCCTGACCCATAACCCAAGACATCCATTGCTCAGCCCACTGCGTGACCCAGGAGAACCAGGCCTTGTCCCAAGAGCCTCGTGGGCCCGGCTTGGAGATTCCCACTGCTTTTCAGCAAGCCGGCTCTCCGCAGAGCTGTCTCACCGGCTTTCTTCTCTGCTGCAGGTCGAGGCAGGACGTGCTCACCTGCACCCCCTGGGGGAGCCCCATTGTCTGGGAGGGGACGTTTGATCCTGAGATCTTGCAGCAGGAGTACGGGCGCCGGAACCTCACGATTGGCCTGACGGTGTTTGCTGTGGGCAGGTGAGGGCCTGTTGGCCGGGGTTCCCAGCTGTAGACCCTCCCACCCCAGCTGTGACCAGCAGTGAACCCGTCACTGGGAGCTGAGCCAGGGCTGCTGGGGGGTGGTGGGACTCGGTTCAGTTCCCAGAGGACCCGGGGGAGGGAGCCCCATCTTGGCATTAGGTGCGGGCCCCCAGCCCTGGGAGGGCAGGTGAGAACATAAGAACATAAGAACGGCCGTACTGGGTCAGACCAAAGGTCCATCTAGCCCAGTAGCCTGTCTGCTGACAGCGGCCAGCACCAGGGGTGTGTCTAAACTACATGCCTCCGTCGACGGAGGCATGTAGATTAGCCAGATCGGCAGAGGGAAATGAAGCCGCGATTAAAATAATCGCGGCTTCATTTAAATTTAAATGGCTGCCCTGCTCTGCCGATCAGCTGTTTGTCGGCAGATCGGGGCAGTCTGGACGCGACGCGCCGACAAAGAAGCCTTTCTTGATCGGCACAGGTATGCCTCGTGAAACCAGGTTTACCTGTGCCGATCAAGAAAGGCTTCTTTGTCGGCGCGTCGCGTCCAGACTGTCCCGATCTGCCGACAAACAGCTGATCGGCAGAGCGGGGCAGCCATTTAAATTTAAATGAAGCCGCGATTATTTTAATCGCGGCTTCATTTCCCTCTGCCGATCTGGCTAATCTACATGCCTCCGTCGACGGAGGCATGTAGTTTAGACGTACCCCAGGTGCCCCAGAGGGGGTGGACCGAAGACAATGATCAAGCGATTTGTCTCCTGCCATCCTTCTCCAGCCTCTGACAAACAGAGGCCAGGGACACCATTTCTATCCCCTGGCTAATAACCTTTTATGGACCTAACCTCCATGAAATTATCTAGCTTCTCTTTAAACTCTGTTATAGTCCTACCCTTCACAGCCTCCTCTGGCAAGGAGTTCCACAGGTTGACTACATGCTGTGTGAAGAAGAACTTTCTTTTATTACTTTTAAACCTGCTACCCATTAACTTCATTTGGTGTCCTCTAGTTCTTCTATTATGGGAACTAATAAATAACTTTTCTTTATTCACCCTCTCCACACCACTCATGATTTTATAGACCTCTATCATATCCCTCCTTAGTCTCCTCTTTTCTAAACTGAAAAGCCTCAGTCGTTTTAACCTCTTTTCATATGGGACCTGTTCCAAACCCCTAATCATTTTAGTTGCCCTTTTCTGAACCCTTTCTAAGGCCAAAATATCTTTTTTGAGGTGAGGAGACCACATCTGTAAACAGTATTCAAGATGTGGGCGTACCATAGTTTTATACAGGGGCAGTAAGTTATTCTGTGTCTTATTTGCCATCCCTTTCTTAATAATTCCTAACATCCTATTTGCCTTTTTGACCGCCGCTGCACTCTGTGTGGAAGTTTTCAGAGAACTATCCACGATAACTCCAAGATCTCTTTCCTGATTTGTCGTAGCCTAATTAGCCCCCATCATACCGTACATATAGTTGGGGTTATTTTTTCCAACGTGAATTACTTTACACTTATCCACATTAAATTTCATTTGTCATTTTGTTGCCCAATCACTCAGTTTGGTGAGATCTTTCTGAAGTTCTTCACAGTCTGCTTCTGTCTTGACTATCTTAAACAGTTTAGTATCATCCGCAAACGTTACCACCTCGCTGCTTACCTCTTTTTCCAGATCATTTATGAATAAGTTGAACAGGACTGGTCCCAGGACTAACCCTTGGGGGACACCACTAGTTACCCTTCTCCATTCTGAAAATTTACCATTTATTCCTACATTTTGTTTCCTGTTTTTTAACCAGTTCTCAATCCATGAAAGGACCTTCCCTCTTATCCCATGACAATGTAATTTACACAAGAGCCTTTGGTGAGGGACCTTATCAAAGGCTTTCTGGAAATCTAAGTATACTATATCTACTGGATCCCCCTTGTCTGCATGTTTGTTAACCCCTTCAAAGAACTCTAATAGATTAGTAAGGCATGATTTCCCTTTACAGAAACCATGTTGACTTTTGTCCAACAAATTATGTTCTTCTACGTGTGTGACAATTTTATTCTTTACTATTGTTTTGACTAATTTGCCTGGTACTGAAGTTAGACTTACCGGGATCGCCTCTAGAGCCCTTTTAAAATATTCGTGTCACGTTAGCTATCTTCCAGTCATTAGGTACGGAAGCCGATTTAAAGGATAGGTTACAAACCACAGATAATAGCCCATTTGAGTTCTTTTAGAACCCTTGGATGAATGCCATCTGGTCCTGGTGATTTGTTAACATTACGTTTTTCTTTTTGTTCCAAAAACTCCTCTAATGACACTTCAATCCAGGACAGCTCCTCAGGTTCATTATCCACAAAGGATGGTGCAGATTTGGGAATCTCCCTAACATCCTCAGCGTGAAGACTGAAGCAAAGAAATCATTTAGTTTCTCTGCAATGGCTTTATCGTCCTTGATTGCTCCTTTTGTATCTCGATCATCTAGGGGACCCACAGGTTTTTTAGCAAGCTTCCTGCTTCTAATGTACTTTAAAAACATTTCGCTATTTCTTTTTGAGTTTTTGGCTAGCTGTTCCTCAAAATCTTTTTTTTGCTCTTCTTATTACATTTGTACACTTGATTTGACAGTGTTTATGTTCCTTTCTCTTTATCTCACTAGGATTGGACTTCTACTTCTTGAAAGATGCCTTTTTGTCCCTCACTGCTTTTTTTACTTGGTGGTTAAGCCACGGTGATTCTTTTTTAGGTCTCTTGCTATGTTTTTTAATTTGGGGTATACAGTTAAGTTGGGCCTCTATTATGGTGTCTTAAAAAAGTTTCCATGCAGCTTGCAGGGATTTGGCTCTAGTCACTGTGCCTTTTAATTCCTGTTTAACTATCCTCATTTTTGTGTAATTCCCCTTTTTGAGTGCTGGACTGCTTAAGTGTTCTTCCAACCACTGGAACGTTAAATGTTATTATATTATGGTCACTATTCCCAAGTGGTCCTGTAATGGTTATCCCCTGGACCTGATCCTGCACTCCACTCAGGACTAAATCGAGAATTGCTTCTCCCCTTGTGGGTTCCTGTACCAGCTGCTCCAAGAAGCAGTCATTTAAGCCATTGAGAAATTTTCTCTCTGCTTCTCTTCCTGAGGTGACATGTATCCAGTCAATATGGGGATAATTAAAATCCCCCGTTATTACAGAGTTCTTTATTTTGGTAGCCTCTCTAATCTCTCTCAGCATTTCAATGTCAGTATCGCTGTCCTGGTCAGGTGGTCGGTAATATAACCCTACTGGTAATTTCTTATTATTGGAGCATAGAATTACTATCCATAGCGATTCTATTGAACATGTTGATTCATTTAATATTTTTATTTCATTTGATTCTACATTATCTTTCACATACAGTGCCACTCCGCCACCCACACGGCCTGCTCTATCCTTCCGATATATTTTATAGCCCGGTATGATTGTCTCCTACAGATTTTCCTCATTCCACCAGGTTTCAGTGATGCCTATTATGTCAATCTCCTCCTTTAATACGAGGTACTCCAGTTCACCCATCTTATTAGTCAGACTCCTAGCATTTGTGTAGAAGCACTTTAAAAATTTGCCACTGGTTATTTGTCTGCCCTTCCCTGATGCATTGGATTCCTTTATATGCGGTTGTTTGTCTGCTCTGGCCCATGGTTTGCCCTCTCCCCTCCTCTCTTTCTGACTACAGCTTAGAGAATCTCTATCAATGGATTCTCCTCTAAGAGAAGTCTCCATCCGATTTATGTGCTTCTCCGCACCAATCGGCTTTCCCGCATCTCTTAGTTTAAAAACTGCTCTACGGCCTTTTTAATGTTTAGTGCCAGCAGTCTGGTTCCACCCTGGTTTAGGTGGAGCCCATCCTTCCTGTATAGGCTCCCCCTCTCCCAAAAGTGTCATCAGTTCCTAAGAAATCTTAAACCCCTCTTCCTTACACCATCATCTCATCCACGCATTGAGACTCTGAAGCTCCGCCTGCCTACCTGGCCCTGTGTGTGGAACTGAAAGCATTTCCGAGAACGCCACCATAGAGGTCCTGGATTTCAGTCTCTTTCCTAGCAGTCTAAATTTGGCCTCCAGGACATCTCTCCTACCCTTCCCTACATCATTGGTACCTACATGTACCATGACCACTGGCTCCTCCCCAGCACTACACATAAGTCTATCTAGATGCCTCGAGAGATCCCCAACCTTTGCACCAGGCAGGCAAGTGACCATACGGTTCTCCCGGTCATCACAAACCCAACTATCTATGTTTCTAATCAAATCACCCACTACTAACACCTGCCTCTTCTTAACAACTGGCGTTCCCTCCCCCTCAGAGGTATCCTCAGTGCGAGAGGACACCGCAACATCCTCTGGGAGGAGGGTCCCAACTACGGGATGGTTTCCCTCTGCTCCCATTGAATGCTCTGTTCCCTTGAGACTTTCATCCTCGTTAAGAGCACTGGGGCTCTCAGACTGGAGGTGGGACAGTACTACAGTGTCCCGGAAAGTCTCATCAACATAGCTCTCTGCCTCCCTTAGTGTCTCCAGTTCAGCCACCCTGGCCTCCAAAGCCCGAACTCGGTCTCTCAGGGTCAGGAGCTCCTTGCAACGGGTGCACACACACGCCACACGCCCACAGGGCAGGTAATCATACATGTGACACTCGACGCAATAAACAGAACAGCCCCCACTCTGCTGCTGGGCTTCTGTCTCCATTTTTCTTATGAATACGTTTAATTATAAACTGGGCTTCTTATTAAATGTCTGGAAAATAGATGATTATAAAAGTGCTGTTTAAAGAAGGTCAGAAGAAACTAGAGCCCTCTAAAACTCCCTCTCAAAACTCCCTGGTCGCTGCTCCTGGTCACAAGCAAGGAGGAGGAAATCTTGCACAAGCCCCTCCCCGTTTATGCACACATACTTGTGCCCCGGAATAGTGGCCAGGCCTGGTGCCACTGGTGGGCAAGGCAGAACTGGCTTGGAGCAGAGGCCTGCTGAGTCAAGGCCCCATCACAGGGCACTAAACAGGCACCAGTGATGTGAAGAGCTCACCTGGGCCTATGCTGATTAGAAGCCTCTCTCCCAGGGCGTGGCTCTCCCCCTCTCCAAGAGCCACTGAGGCTTAATAATGACCCACCCTTGCCCCTCCCAAGATACAGATCCGCCCTGCAGCCCAAGGGCACCAAGTGAGGCCAGAGAAGGGATGGGATTTCCTGGGAGCCCACAACGAATCTGGCAGAGCCAGGCAGGAACCCAGGGGACCCGACTCCTTTCCCATTCCTGAGCCCCAGAACCATCCTTCTTCCCTGGGCAGTCCCCCTAAGCTGCTGCCACCTTTTGTGCAGGTACCTGGAGAAATACCTGGAGCAGTTTCTGGAGACCGCCGAGGAGCACTTCATGGTGGGCTGGCGGGTGATCTACTACGTCTTCACAGACAGGCCAGGGGCAGTGCCCCGGCTCGGCCTGGCCCCGGGGCGGCAGCTGCAGACCCGGATGGTGGAGAACCAGAAGCGCTGGCAGGACATCTCCATGATGAGGATGCACTGGCTCAGCCAGGCCCTGGACACCGCCATCTGCAGGGAGGTCCAATATGTCTTCTGCATGGACGTCGACCAGTTCTTCATTGGTGCCTTCGGGCCGGAAGCGCTGGCAGAGTCTGTCGCTCTGCTCCATTCCTATTTCTACCGGTGGACCCGCTCCTACGTCCCCTACGACCGGAACCCCCGATCGGCCGCCTTCCTCGGCCCCGGCGAGGGGGACTTCTACTACCACGCGGCCGTGTTTGGGGGGCTGTGCCCCCGGGTGAAGAACCTGACGGAAAGCTGCTTCCAGGCAGTTCTGCAGGACAAGAGGCAGGGCGTGGAGGCCCGCTGGCAGGAGGAGAGCCACCTCAATAAGTACTTCTGGCAGCACAAGCCAGCCAAGATCTTGTCTCCGGAGTACTGCTGGGACCAGGCCATCCGGCGGCGGGGGGACATCCGCGTCACCAGGCTGGTGTGGGCTGAAAAGCAGTACCGCAGGCTGCGCCAGGCAGCTCGGTGACACCACCCGCACGGACCCTCAGCAGGCACTGGCTGGAACTGGGCACGGGGACGCAGGGAACAGTGTAGCAACTAGCGTGTCGCTCCTTTCAGAGCATTCGCCTGCCGAGCGCACTGCCCACACACGGGGCTCCTGCCCCTTCATGCCCTCCACAAGTCTCCTAGAATCCTACAGCTGGAAGAGACCTCAGGAGTCGAGTCCAGCCCCCTGCCCAAGGCAGGACCAATCCCAACTCAATCAACCCAGCCAGGGCTTTGTCAAGCTGAGACTTAAAAAATCTCTAGGGATGGAGATTCCACCCCCTCTCCAGGGAACCCAGCCCAGTGCTTCCCACCTGCCTAGGGAAATAGTTTTTCCTAATATCCAACCTAGACCTCCCCCGCTGCAACTTGAGACCATTGCTCCTTGTTCTTTCATCCATCACCACTGAGAACAGCCTCTCTCCATCCTCTCTGGAACCTCCCTTCAGGGAATTGAAGGCGGCTCTCAAATCCCCCCTCACTCTTCTCTTCTGCAGACTAAACAGACCCAAATCCCTCAGCCTCTCCTCCTAGGTCATGCGCTCCAGCCCCCTCATCATTTTGGTCACCCCCCTCTGGGCCCTCTCCAATGTGTCCACATCCTTTTTGTAGTGGGGGGGAAGGAGGGTTCAGAACTGGAAGCAATACACTAGAGCCAAATAAAGGGGAATAATCACTTCTCTGGATCTGTTGGCAATGCTCCTCCTAATACGCCATTAGCCTTCTTGGCTACAAGGCCGCCCTGTTGACTTATCCAACTTCTCATCCACTGTAATCCCCAGGTCCTTTTCTGCCAAATTGCTGCTTAGCCAGTCAGTCCCCAGCCTGTACCAATGCTTGGGATTCTTCCGTCCCAAGGGCAGGACTCTGCACTTGCCCTTGTTGAATCTCATCAGATTTCTTTTGGCCCAATCCTCTTATCTGTCCAAGTCACTCTGGACCCTTTCCCTGCCCTCCAGTGTATCTACCTCTCCCCCTAGCTTAGGGTCATCTGCGAACTTGCTGAGGGTGCAATCCATCCCCTCCTCCAGTGTCTTCTGCTGCCCTTCTGGGCCAGAGCCTCCCTACTCTCTCCCCACCAGGCCAGATGTGCTACATGTTCCCTCTTCCCCATGCTGGGGGCTTGGTGTGCTGCCCCCTTTGGCCCCATCTCCTGCCTACAACTGGCTGCTTCTTCCCCTCTGTGTGGGAGATGTGGCACAGCTGGGAGGGGGAACAGAAGCTGGAACAGGACATGTTGTTCTGGTCCCTGGGTGGGCGGGCCTCAAACCCACAACCCTGGGGTCCCCAGGCCAATGACCTAACCACAAGGCCACTCAAGAACCCACCCTACCTTCCTGGCATCTCATATCCCGCCTCTCCGTGGGTATGGCGGAGGGGGGGGAGACTTGAATCCACCACCCTGCCCTCCCCAGTGTCAAAGGCCTTTGGACCTGTTACAGGGGTGGCTGAAGCTGCTGGCTCCGCCAGCCGGATGCCAGGACCTCCATGTCCACCGAAATCACTAGGGGTCTACTACACCTAGCCCGTTTGGAATGGACCGTCATGGGATGCACAGACAGAGCTAGGCCCGCAAGCGGAGTGTGGGGCTGCGCCTCTCGGCCAGGCTCTGTAATGGCTCTCCTGTGGCGCCGTGCTGGGTACGCGGTGAAACGCTGGGCGACCGAAGCCTTCGCTCTCCGAGTTGCTGTCCAGCCAGGCCGCCGTGCCTGCGCTAGTAACCAGTGGCAGCCGTGAAAAACGACCCTCCAGCCAGTGACGGGTGGGGGAGGGGGGTTCTGGCGCAAGGGTTTCCCGCCAGACCGTGTCCATCGACTCGCCAGTGCTCCAGGGCATGAGCCGGACGGAGCCGGGGGAGGGGTCATTGGGCTCCGGGGTCTCCCTGGTGCGGGGCCGCGTGCTGCTTGGCTGGTTGGCACGGGCGCCCTCCAGCCTGACCCGAGGCTCCGGGCACAGAGCGGCCAGGGCCCCATGGCCAGGCGCTCCCCTGTGCCTATGGCAGGCCAGTCCCAGCACTGCCCAGAGCATGGCCTCTCCGTGGACACGCCCTGGCGCCGGGCACAGGTGGCAGCTGAGCCGCTGCCTGAGGGCACATCCTGGGTAGACAAGCTCATTAGCTGCTCGGCCCCCGTCCCCAGGGTCCAAGGTGCTGAGTGACACGCCGAGTGAGGCTGCCTTGCCTCTCGGAGCCCGGCACGGGCCCAGGAACCCTGCGCTCCAGCATCAGGGAAGAGGCCAGGCCCACTCCAGAGCTTGCTGCGTGTAGAGGAGGGGGATGCCGTGAGGGCAGGAGACCGGGCGAGATGAGCTCTGGAGGGCCCTGCCAGTTCTAGGGTTCTAGGTCTCTGCGGTGTTCAGCGCCCTAGGCCCTTGGGGGAGACTGGTCCTGGCAGTTCTGGCTAGGGTTGCCAGGTGTCCGGTATTCTACCGGACAGTCCAGTATTTGCGCTCTTTGTCCAGTTAAAAAAAAAAAAAAATCAGAGACTAGCGGACATGTGCAATGTCCGGTATTCTCTGATTTTTCCAGCTGCACACCGGACGGATTTTTCCAGCTGCACACGCCCTGACGGGGGCGGAGCAAGCGGCTGGGAGTCCAAGCCAACTAAAAAATACTGGGTGTCTGGCATTTTTGGGGAGACCACCTGGCAACCCTAGTTCTGGCTGGGGCCTGCCTGTGCGCTCTTCTCTCCCCGGCAGGGCTGGGGCCAGGGCATTTGCCTTGTGTGGGGGTCAGTTAATGGAACGGCTCCCGGGCCTGTGGCATGGGTGCGAATGCCCCGTCCTGCCGAGAGCCCCAAAGGGCGGCCGCTGAGCTACGAAGCTGCTTTTCCAGAAAGCAGCTTCATCCCTGACGAGGCCTGACCAGGGCTTACGGACACAGGCTACCAGCAGCGTTCGCCGGCAGCGCACCGGTTCAGCAGGGGTTAATAGTCCTGCGTGGTCACTGCCAGCTCCCTCCCAGCACCTCCCCGTGCCAGGATCTGCAGGGCCCCAGCGCTGCCTGGGCCGAGGGGGAAGCTTCCCAGAAGCGGCTGGGGAGACGTACAGAGGTTTCCGGGCACAAGGGCTCTTACCAGGCTGCAATGCCCCATCCTGCCCCCGCTGGCTGCAGCTTGCGCCTTGCCTGGCTTGCCCCCGGCTTGCCACAAGCTGGGGAGCCTGGCTCTTGGCAAGGAGGGGCTGGAGGTCCAGCGGAACGTCCCCTCACCCTCACTACGGTGCGCGGCAGAGCTAGACTTTAAATGCCCGTCTGGGACACGAGAGCCGCCGTGCTCCGCTCTGGGATGCCTTCCCCCACTGGAGAGCAGGGGTGAGGCTTTGGCTGCCCTCCGGAGCCACGTGGGCCCTTGGTGCCCTCTGCCTCCGCAAAAACGAGTCGTGGCGGAGTTCAAGCCCCACCCGGGTTAGCTCCCACTTTGCCTTCCAGGCACCCCCTGGGCCCTCTCTGGTCTCCGGTCCCTGCCGCCGGACACTCACAGACCTTACAAAGGCCACTCTCTGCAAGGATACAGGGCCAGCTGAGTCTTCACACGCTACTTAGGAAACCAGTGTCGGTAACGGCCAGCGCTCGACGGGGTGCTCAGCAAAGATAAGAGCAACCGAAAACACTGACAAACAAAGGCAGCTATCAAGGCTGTTCCCCACTCTGGCACGACGAATGCAGAAGTTGGGGGCCGCAAGAGCACTCCAAAACTTTGCCTCTACAGGCTCTTGTACAAAAACTTCCCCCCAAAATCCTAATACCCGGACTTTGGAGAATCCACTGCTACCATACAGTGCTTTTGAACCCACAAACAGGGGTGGACACTTGAAACCTCAGAGGTACCCCAAGCTCTTTTGCCCCAAAAGGGCTTGATAAAGAAAAGAGAAAACCAAGCGGCAGTCTCTGGTAGCTGACCCGTCAGGCATGCAGATACCCACAGACAAACCTTCCAGGACACAAGAATCAACCAGTATCAGTTAGTTAGAAAAAAAGAAACAATCATTCATCATCAAAACAAAACTCCAGTTGCAAGCCTAGTGAATTGGCTAGATGGAAAGAGCCACCATTTATATAGATACTCAGAGAGAGTCCCTGGGCTGAAGGCTTAGTTACAAAAGAGGAAAAAACCCCACTTAGCCAGCTCAGACATTATTTCCAAATCCCTGAACAAGGAAAACAACAAATCCTGACGGACTAGCTACACTTTTCCCTGCTTACACACTGTGAGAAGTCCGTTCTTGGAGACGGAAGTGTCTCCCATCTCCCTCAATAGTTGGAAGAAACTGCTCTGCCTCTCAAACAAAAACGAAAAAAAGAAAAAAAAAAACTTTTTCAGTTTGAAATTCCTACCTGCATTGTTATTGGCTGACCACCCAACACCTGGCTAGGTACAGGAGACATTGGTTAACCCCTTAGTCACCAGGTGCTGGTCAGCAGTCTTGATTGTGACAAGAGCCCACACATTCTAGTCCAACACAGCTCCTCGGTGTGTCTAACACCCTCGCACACACAAACGCTTCTCTGTAGCTTGCTGGCAGGCCCTCCAAGTCCCCGGGCCCTTCACGTCCTTTCCTCAGAAAATGGATAAACACCGTAGACTCCCCCATCAGTCCAGTAACCCTCTGAAATGTGCCCGTTGCTGTGTCCCCCCAAGTCTCTTTCCCATCGGTGATCCCCTGCCCCCTGTGCCTAGCAAGGGGTAGGGTTGCCAGGTGTCCGGTATTCACCTGGACAGTCCGGTATTTTCGGCTCCTGTCCGGTAAAAAAAAATTCAGAGAATACCGGACACCTGAGATGTCCTGTATTTTCTGAATTTTTCCCCAGCCAGGAGGCAAAACTGTCAGGCACCTGGCAACCCTACAAACACTCAGCACCCGGCCTCCCCCGCCCCGAACCTCCCCTGGCCCCCAACACCCCCAGGTTTTTTTTTTTTAATTCTGTATCCCCGCCCCTCCTTTGGGCTACGTGCTCAGCCCAACTGCCATTCAGTGCTCGGCCTGAGAACGGCCTCTCCCCCCACCCCCGCCCTCCGGGTGCTCCGTCCCGCCGCAGCTGCCCAGGCCGTGCAGCTACGCTCCCCTGCTCTGCAGGGTGGGGGCTGCAGGCCATGCTCACCCCCGCCCAGGTCTCCCAGCAGGCCAGCAGCACGGCACCGTAAGCCTGTCCACCTACGTGCGCCCTTGACTCACCGTGTCCTGCTAACGGCCTTCACCAAGGATCCAGGCTGTTTACAGACCCAGAGGGCAAAAGGGGACCCCAAGGGCTCAGGCAGGATTGATTGTGCCTAGATCAGTGTTTCTCAGCCAGTGGTGCGAGTACCCTTAGGGGTACTTGAGAGACGTCTGGGGGGGACGTCAACACAACTGACATTTGGAGAAAACAGAATTTGTTTGAAGTTTTACAGCGCTGGATTATTTTTGTCCTTTTTACACCCAAAAATGTCATCGCCTGCCCGGCGCCGATTAAGTTGTTCAAACAAATGTGTTGCAATGGTAGAAAAAAATGTTGTGAGTCTGAAAACTGTCGGTACTGGGGGTACTTCTACGTTTTTTTAAAAGGGGTACTTTATAAAAAAAAAAAAAAAAAAGGTTGAGAAACACTGACCTAGACCATCCCAGGCACCCGCCTCCTTTTTCTAGGCTTGAGAGAAGCTCCTTCTCTGGAGCATCTGGTCCATCGTCCTGCTGCTTGGATGTTGCTCGGTCCCTCTGCCTCTTGCCCTGTCCTCCGTGGCAGGAGAACACGTTGTCTCCAGCGTTTCTGTGTCAGTCTTTCATGTAGCTGAAGGCTGTGGTCAGCTCCCCCGCCATCGCCTCTTTGCCACAGGAACCAGACCCGGTTCCTTCAGCCTTTGGTCGCTCGGCTGCATCCTTCCCTTGGCTCAGCCTTGTCACTGGCCTCTGGAGCCTTTCCCGTTTCTTTGCATCCCTCTGTCGGGGAGCCGGGACAGCCCGGCCTTGACAATGAATGGGGACATCTGCATCCACCACAGTGCGGGTCCCTAGAAAGCAAAACCCAGGCCTGTCTCAAGTCCGGTGCATGTCGCACGCAGGGAAAGTCCAGGGAGAAGCTTTGAGAGACAGGAATGGTTTGAATAACAAAGCAGACGACGCACGGCACAGCGAGACCACATCAAAACCACACGACGAGCAACCTTGCACTGGTACTTCTGATTCTGACAAGCAAAAATTACAGATGCAGCTATGAAACTGTCAAGTACGCACGGAGTTTAGGCAACATCCCGGGTAGCAGGATGTACCCTAAATAGGGCATTGTAGGGATCTTATACCAGTGTCACTCAACCCTTCTTTATAAAGTCCCCCTTTAAAAAAGAAACGTAGAAGTACCCCCAGTACCTACAGTTTTCAGACACACAACATTTTTTTCTACCATTGCAACACATTTGTTTAAATAAAAGTGGCAAGGAGTCCTGTGGCACCTTATAGACTAACTGAAGTGTTGGAGCATAAGCTTTCGTGGGCAAAGACCCACTTCGTCAGATGCATGGTCTTTTCATGGTCTTTGCCCACGAAAGCTTATGCTCCAACACTTCAGTTAGTCTATAAGGTGCCACAGGACTCCTCGTCGCTTTTGCAGATTCAGACTAACACGGCTACCCCTCGGATACTTGTTTAAACAACCACCATAGCCGGGTGGGTGATGAAATTTTTGGGTGTAAAAAGTACAAAAATAATAAAACGCTGTAAAATCTAAATCAAAATTCCGTTTTGTCCAACTTTCCGTTGTGTTGATGTACCCCCCAGACTTCTCTCAAGTACCCCTAAGGATACTCATACCACTGGCTGAGAAACACTGCTTTGTACAATACGGAATCAACTGGTAAATATTGTTAGAACGACCAAGTCTCGCTTTGCTAGAAAATGGGCTTAATAAAAAGAATCGAGGGGAGGGAACGAACAGGATTGACCCACCGGTTCTGCTCGATGTAACCAGAAGTAAAAAGGCCCTTCACACTGGCGACCCCGTGAACGTTGTCCCGACACGTAGGAATCGTGGGAATCACGACCTCCTGCCTGGTACTGTAAGCAGCATACGGGTGAAGTGTAAGTGACCTAGGCTCTGTTATTGTATTATAGTAGATCATCTGTTAATTACTTTTGCATTGCTTTGCCCTGTATTAATTGCTCTAGAATTTACAGTATTTAAGGTTTAAATTGTACAGTCATTGTTTTTAAGGCTTGTGAAACTTAAACAACTATATTAACTGCTTAAAGCCGGCAATAAATAAGAAAGTGGTTAAGTTTCCCTGGAGTGTCCTGGTTTCCCTTGGATCTAAAATAATCAAACCACACGCCACCTTCTTAGATGCTAGTGAGCAAAACTGGGCACAGTGCTCCAGCTGAGACCTGCCCAGCGCTGAGTGGAGCAGCACGCTCACTCCTGTGACTGGCATGTTCGGCCTCGGCTAACGCACCCTGAAACAGCACTTGCTTTTCTTGCACCGGCAGCTCATTGCGGACTCGTACTGAGGTTGGGATCCCGCCCCCAGCAGATCCTTCCAGCAGCGCTGCCACCGAGGCAGTCGCCCCACCCTCTGGATTGGCTTTTCCTTCCCCGAAGGCAGCACTTTCACCGTGTCTTTCTTGGATTGCATTGTGTTGTCTAGAGCCCATTCTCCTGTTTATCAAGATCCCGCTGACTCTGAGCTCTGTCCCGCACGGTGCTGGCAGCCCCCTCAGCTTTGTGTCATCTGCAAAGCTGCTCGGATGCTCGCTAGTGCTACATCCAGGTCATTCATAAAGAGGCTAAGCCACGCCTGACCCAGAACAGATCCCCATGGATCCCACCTGAGACCTTGCTCCAATCTGCCATCTTTCCACTCGTGCGACCCTTGTTTAACCAATTCTGTATCCACTGGATGGCAGTTCTGTCCAGCCCACATTTCTCCAGCTTCCTCACCAGCCCAAACAGTCAAATCCTCGCTGAAGTCCAGGTGTTGCCCACCACTTCCCCCAGTCCACCAAACCAGTCACCTGGTCAGTGACGGAAATCGAGCTAGTTTGGCAGGACTCGCTCTTGGTCCATCCATGCCGGCAGCTGCGATCACCCCTCCGGCCTCGGCAAACCGAATGCTTTGGACATTGTGCTGGGTGCTTCCCAAGGATCGAGGTCAGGCCAACTGGTCCGTAGTTCCCCAGCTCCTGCTTTGTAAAGATGGGTACCATGCTGGCCCTTCTCCAGTTGCCTGGGACCCCTCCTGTCATCCATGAGTGTGCAAATATTATTGCCAGTGGCTCTGTGATTTCTTCAGCCAATTCCTGCAGCACCCCGGGGTGAACGGCACCCGGCCCTGCTGATTTAAATGCATTCAGATTGGTCAGAAGATCTGGCAGCTTCTTTACTTATCCAGTTTGCCTCAGTTCCCCCTTCTTGTCTATGGTAACTTTGCCAATGCTCTGGGCACATTATCATCACGTTGCTATCAAAAGGATGGCGAGCCACTGTTCTCCCATGACAGCAGAATAAGAATTACAGAAGAGTGCCGAGAGTGGGCGGGACCAATGGTCCATATAGCCTTGTATTTTGCCTTCTGACAGTGGCTGGTGCCAGGAATATTAAAGGGAATGAACAGAACAGAGCAATTATCAAATGATCCAGCCCAGCTTCTGGCAGTTGGAGGTCTAGGGACACAGAGCATGAAGCTGCATCCCTGATTACCTTGGCCAATGGCCATTGATGGAGCGATCCCCCATGAACTAATCTAATTCTTGCTGGAACCCAGTTAGGCTTTTGGCCTTCACAACATCCCCTGGCAGGGAGTTCCACAGGTTAGCTGAGTTATGTGACGAAGTATGTCCACTGCCTGTTAATTTCATTGGGTGACGACTGATGTGTGCGTGCTGAGTGTTGGCCAAACACCTGTCAGGGCTGGTCTTGGTTTACTTGGGCCTGTCTCGGTGCAGGGGGCTGGACTAGGTGACTTCTCGAGGTCCCTTCCAGCCCAAAAGTTCTGCAATTCTGTGCACTCACTGCCTGAGAACAACTTAGAGCAATGAATGAATGCTGCTTCAGGTCCCCTTGCACCTGCAGAGTGCACACCTCCCCCACACCTGCAGTGTCCACCACACACTCAAATCACACTCCCCTTCCTGTCTCATCTGTGATCACAAAGCACCATTCAGCAGTGGCTCACTTTCATCATCCCTAGTTTACACATGGGAAACTGATTTGGAGGCAAAGTGACTCTGCCAGGGTCATACCGCACATCGGTGGCAGAGGACAACACCTAGCAGTTCCAATTTCCACTCCCAAACTACAGTCCCAGCTTGTGTTCCTACCCAGTCACCACTCTGGTTAGCTCAGAACAAACCCGCCTCACAGCTGCCAGGCCTTGAGAAGTTTGCATGGACAGTTTATTTGTTTTCACAACAGAAATACAAAGAGCAAAATTGTTCTGAATTTTTTTAAAACTTTTTTTTTTCCTTTTAAACATAATGCAAACTTTCGATGCGGAAGCCGCAGCCTCTTCATGTCTTTCCGTTAACCACAATGCAAGACAGAGAGAAGGGGGAGGGAGAATCCTTTTTTTTTTTCTTTTCCAATAAGGTAATAACTAGATCTAGAGACACGTGGCCTGGGTTTTCATATAGAAAAAAATGAAAAAAAGATGTGTTAACAATATGTATAAGAGGCATATTTACACAGTATTAACATGCTGACAAAAAGGTTACAATATTGAATATCGTACAACATCGATTCAGAAACAAAGGTCCGGGCAGGGGGCAGGTTAAAAAGAGAATCAAATTAATAAACAGAATAGGCAATAAACAAACAACCTGGTAAAACAATGATATAGTTAAGGCTTAAAAAGTGTATAAAAATAACACAGTTAATATCCAAAACGGAACCAAAGAGTACATAATATATATGCGGTTTTGTCTAGTCTTTCTTGGAGAGCTGGGGGTGCCGGGCATTCAGGAGCGGGCCTTTATACATAGGTGCTATCTATATCTATAGATATATATATACCCACACAAACACACACACATATATATCTATCTATATCTATAACCCCATGTATCTGCACACACACTCCGGCATGGGCGTGGCTTTCCCAAGAGGGGCCCATCTGCTTGCTGTTTTTTCAATCCCATACTGGGCTGGTTTCACCCCATGGGAAGGGATCTCTGAATTGCTGGTGGGGAGGGGAGGGGTCCGTTCTGCTAGCATCAAGCTCTCTTGGTTGGGGGATTTGGTCTGGCAGCACGAGGTCTAGGTGGGGAGGGTGTTTTCTAGCGCCTCCTGCTGGGGAGGGTGTTTTCTTGGACAATGCACAGCGCCTCCTGCTGGATTGGGGAGTGAGCAGCCAGCCGCACCAGTTCCTACCGAGACCCTCCCACGGCCCTGCCAGAGTAGCGGAGCTCCTGCCCGAAGGATACTGCCCTGGTGGGTTGGTTCCTGCTGCCGCCGCCGTCGCTCTGGCTGGCTCAGGCCCCTCCAAACCTGCTGCCCTGCAGGCGTTGCCACATCTGGAAGAGTCCCTTCTGCTCTTTGCGTCTCCGTGCGTGGAACAGGCGGCGCAGCAGGGCAGGGCCGGGGGAGCAGATGCACAGCCCCCTCGCCGGGGGAGTCACGCTCCGGCCCCTCTGCCCTGGCAGCAGGCTCTGCAGCCCCCCAAGGCCAGAGAGGAAGCTGGGGTGCCAGCTGTCCTGAGGGGATCACAGGTGGAGCAGCGAGAACCATACCTCTCCTGGACACAATGGGGTGACCCAGGGAAGGGCGGGGCCTTGTGTTGCCAGATTTCTCCCCCAAGCTTGCTCCACGGCCCTGCTGTGGGACTGCACTGTTGGGGCTGGTTTCCGGGGGTGCAGCTGCTCCGAGGGCAAGGGGGAGAAATGCCGTTCCGGGAACGCAGACCGCTCAGTGTTTGTCCCATCACCCACCTGACCCGCCACGCAGTCCCAGGACGGAGAGCCAACTCCACGGGCACTGCCCCAGGGCACGCTGGCTTTCCTGCCCCCTTGCTCGGGAGGGAGCTGCTCTGGCACCTCTAGCCAGGAGCCGCGGGGCTCAGCTTGCTCCTACTCCACTGACCTCCGGCAGCAGAATCCAACAGGTCCACGCAGCGCTAAAGTCAGGGCTCAGCCCCAGCGCCAGCAACAGGGCAAGGCAGGCTGCCCCCGCCCCCCCCCCCGCCCGTCGACACCCCCCGCCTCCGTCACGGCTGCTCAGCACAGCCCCGCCTGCGAGCCACCTGGCCCGCAACTCCCGCCGGCCCGCGTACAGCCCAAAGCCCGGCCCTGGCCGAGCGCCAGCCCCATGCAGAACTGAGTGGCGCACAGGGCACCGGGGCCAGTCCCAGGCCAGCGTACGCAGAGCTCGCGGGGCCCACGCCAGCCAGCAGATGTCCCGGTGGGCACCAGGCCAGCAACGCTCTGCCGGGGGCCCAATCCAGGCAACCGGGCTCCAGGAAGTGAGGGGGAGAGGAGATCCCAGGGCCCCTGGCCCGGGCGGCTGCTGCTCTGGAAGCCCTGGTAGCCTGGGCTGCTGTGGAGCCCCTGCTTAGCCTGTGGAGGGCACCCCTCGCACGCCCCCCTCAGAGCTCCTGCTGTGAGCCCCACACCCCTCCCACCCCTTCAGCCCAGGGCCCAAGTGCCCCTCCCTGCCACGTGCCACACCTGGCCTAGCAGAGTCAGGGGCTGGAAAGGGCAGCCCCCAGCGAGGCGGATACCAGAGCTGGCCACCACCTGCCAACTCGCTACCCCCCCACGATGCTCCCAGCAGGCAGTGCGCTGGCACCATCTGGGGGACCCTGCTTAGCCCCAAGGGGAACGTGGCACGCTGGGACCTGTGGGCTGCCCTTCGGCACAGGGGTGACCCTGTGGGAGGCGGGCGTGGGCTCCCGAAGCCACCGCTTCCCTGCAGCCGGGACGCCCCGCGCCGCAGGGGCAACGTGCAGCCAGCGCCCCCCCACAGCTCGAACCAGAACCAATTCAACAGACCAAAGGAAACCACCAAAATCAGACCAAGGGCGGAGCAGGGCGTCTGCGGAACCGGGCCCTCCTCCTGGGGCCGTGGCTCCAGCACCCGACCCCTCGCCAGCGCCTGCAGATCTCACCCCAGCCGGCGAGCGAAGCCAGCCCCCTCCGGGGCCTCCCAGGGGCTCCCAAGAGAGAGTCCGGGAGGGGCAGCAGGTACTAAGCACCAGGCTGGGCACATCCCAGAGTCTCGTCCTGAGAGCGGAGGAGCCGGAGCGCCAGGCCCGGGATCCTGCCTGCCACCCCCGCCAGCGCTTCTCTGTCCAGGGCGGGGGTTCAGTTTTAGCAGCACCAACGTCTCGGCCAATACAGATCTATCTCTGCGCATATCCAGAGGGGAGCGGGGAGGACGGGGGCGAGGGCAGAAAGAAAGGAACAAAACAAAACAAAAAGAAAGAAAATGAAGAAACCAAACACAGAGATTCAAAGTGCTCTGAAATTGTCTTTGGATGTCACCAAACCTGTGGGCGAGTCCCTGGCTCTCCTGGCAGGGTTCAGGGTGCGGGGCCAGGGCCGAGGGGCGTTCTCCAGACATGAATTCAGTCATTCATTTCTCCTAAGAGACGCGGGTCTTCTCGGTCGCTCCCCCTGGCCCGGCGGGCAGGGCGCTCGGTAGCGGTGCTGGGGGGTGGTCCGTGTGATCATCTCCAAGCCGCCCTCTGGCCCCGGGCAGGCCGGAATGGGGGAGCTGCACAAGGTGGGGGGCGAGGGAACCCCGGTTTAGATGAGCGAGATCCGCACTGGGATGCCGGGTGACTCCGTCCTTTGAGGCGAGTGCTGGCTCACCAGGTGTTCCACCACGGTGTGTTTGGACATGTGCTTCATCAAATACGTCTCCTGCGGGGGGAGAAAGCCGGGTGGGGGGGTAAGAGCTGCAGCGGGGGGGCACTGACCCGCCCCCGGTGCCCCATGCCCGGAAGGGAGAGCCTCCCCCACCCCTTACATGCCTGGGCAGGCGCCAGGACTGGGATGTGACAAACCGATTGGCTCGCCCACGGGCTCCCCTCCATCTGGCGGGAAGCGGCCCAGGCTCGAGCCAATAGAACGCGAGTCTCTCGCCAGGTGGTTTGTGATTGGCTGGAACCTGCAGCGCCGTAAGAGCCTCCCCTGCCCGGAGGCCCCTCCCGCAGGGCAGAGCCCCGCCCCCGTCCCGCATGGCCGGGCGGCCCGGCTCCCCGCCGCTCACCGAGGTGTAGGCCCGCCCGCACATGCTGCAGCAGTAGGCCTTGGCGTGCTTGATGGCGTGAGCCGAGAGGTGGATCTGCAGCGAGGCCGAGTCCGAGTAGGCCCGGTAGCAGTTCGGACACTTGTAGGGCTTGTCCTTGTTGTGCTGTCGCTGGTGGGACTGCAGGGGGGAGGGGGAGGCGTTATGTGGCACCACCGTTGGCAGCTCCCCCCCCCCCCGGGGACACAGACCCACATATGGCAGCCGGCCCCCTCCCCTCCCGGGGACACAGACCCACGTATGGCAGCTGGCCCCCACCAACGGCAGATGACACACAACTGTCGACCCCCCCACACCACTCCCGGATCCCCCAACACTGATGCTGCTCCCCAGACTCACATCCACTGGGGCGGAGGACACGGCGCCCGCTTCCCCTCCACTGCCCAGTTGCATGGCCTAGGCCAGGGCTGACTCCCCTCCCCAGCCCCCCGCAGCCTGTTCTCTTCTGTCCCCCACTCCCATCAAGAGCTCTCTGCTTCCCCCCACCCCCACAAGGCTCGGCCCCCGCCAGGCGCTGACCTGGAGGTTGGAGAGCTGCGTGAAGGCCTTTTCACAGCCAGGGTGCGGGCACTTGTAGGGTCTGTCGCCAGTGTGAATTCTGCAACACAGCAACCGGCAGGTGAGCCCCAGCCCACGCGGGGTACCAGGCAGCCCCGCTCAGGGACCAAGGGGCTCAGCCCCCAAAGGGCAGCCCCTCCAGTAAAGCAAAGGAAACGGACCCCCTCCGCCCCCCCGCTGCAAGGCACAGAGAAGAAGGCTCCCATACCAGCAAGCTCCCCTTCCCTTCCCTTCCCTTCCCTTCCCTTCCCTTCCCTTCCCTTCCCAGGAGTTACAGCCTGACTGCCCTGTTTGCCACACATCCAGCCACCACGCGTCACGCCCTGCCGAGTGCCACTCAGTGCTGCCAGGTCTGCCCACTCCGGCCCCTCTCCCTCAATCCCCTGGGACAGGATTCCCGGGCCTGCCCAGCCCCCGCAGCACCGTGCCCGCGGAAGTCCTGGCACCTCACACAAGCGCGGGCAGGGCCAGCAGGCCTAGCGGTGGGAGAGCAGACGACAGAAGTCACTTGAGCGAACGCGGCGGGGGAGACAGACCCTGCCACAGCCCTGGCACCTCCCCACAAGTTAGTTGCTTCCTGCTCAGCAGGATCGTGGAGTTGGTCTCGTTCCCTCCGGAGGGAGGTACAAGAACCCAGGACACGCAGGGTGCTCCTGGGCCCATCAGCCGGGCAGCTGGCCATGCTCTGAGCCCCCGGCAGACCGTCCAGCAGAGGGACCAGCCCTGGCAGACCTAGACAGCGGGACTCCAAGGGAAAGGGGAGGGGGGAAGGGGGGAGGGCCAGTCAGTGAGATGCCCCAGCTCCATGCAAAAGGGAGGCCAGGCACGTTCACAGGCAGAATCTGGCTTCAGCACTTGAGGCTTCCTGTGCATTGCAGAGGCACGTGCCACACGTTCACTGCACACACACACTGGTGCAAGGGCAGACCCAGCGCCACAGGCATGTGAACCTTCCCGTGCATTGCAGAGGCACGTGCCACACGCTCACCGCACACACACACACTGGTGCAAGGGCAGACCCAGCACCACAGGCATGTGAACCTTCCTGTGCATTGCAGAGGCACGTGCCACACATTCACTGCTCACGCACACACTGGTGCAAGGGCAGACCCAGCACCACAGGCATGTGAACCTTCCTGTGCATTGCAGAGGCACGTGCCACACGCTCACCGCACACACACACACTGGTGCAAGGGCAGACCCAGCGCCACAGGCACGTGAACTTTCCCTTGCCGAGCAGGGGCACTGCACACACACTGGTGCAAGGGCAGCTCTAGAGCCATGGGCATGCCCACAAGACCTAGGGCACATGGATGTAGGTGAATTTTTACGCAGGGCATTCGATGATCTAGTTCTAGACCAAGCCCCTGATGGTACTGCAGTGGCCTGCCCCGTCTGTGGCACCCCAGTGCATTCTGGGACTCCTGAGGCCGGTATCTCAGAGTGCCTGGCACTTTTGGTGGGTGCAGGAAATTCGGGGCTACGTCCTCCTCCCACGCACAGCACCGCAGGGCCAGTAGGAGGGCAGAGGGACCGACACAGCTACGGCTCCCTAGCTGCACGGGGCTGAGCAGTCCAGCCAGACAGGCCCAGGTGTGGTTTGCTGAGGCAGGCCCCCTGCTCCCGCCCTGGCCCTGCGGTGCTCCCTCACCTGGTGTGCTGCTGGAGGTGGGAGAGCTGGCGGAAGGATTTCTCGCAGTAGGAGCAGTGATACGGCTTCACGCCCAGGTGGATGCGCAGGTGCTGGGCCAGGTAGGAGGCGTTGGCGAAGGATTTGGAGCAGTGCGGGCACTTGTGGGGTTTGGCCTCTGTGTGCGACTTGGAGTGGATCTGCATCTCCGACTTGGTGAAGAAGGTCAGGGGGCAGACTTTACACCTGGGGAGGGACAGCGAGAGGGGCCCGGGGGCAGCAGGTGAGGGCCCCACAAGCAGCACGTCCCCAGCCCAGCCCTGCCCTGAGACACATGCTGCCGGTGCCAGCGGGGCTGAGGCCTGAGCGTAGCGCTGAGCATGAGCCTGCCCCAGGAGTACCTCAGGTCCGGCCGGCATGGCCCAGTTACACCTGCCAGGCCTGGCTTCCGACCTGTCCGATTCCCCTCCCCTGCTCGGCTGGCGCTGGGACGTCCATGGGGAGCCAGCGGGGTGGGGCTGAGCAGCTAGCCAGGGGGACCCACAGCAGTGGCCAGCAATGTGGGGCCTGGAGGGAGGAGCCAACTTCCTCCCACTAGCACTGTGGGAGCAGCCATAGGATCAGTCAGCAGCCACAGGATCGTGGCCTTTCAGCCCCCCAAGACAGGCACTTGTGAGCCCCCATTTCCACCCGGGGGGAAACTGAGTCACAGAAGCAACATGCCCAGGGAATCCACGTCAGAGCCACACCCCTGATTCCCACTCCCTGGTTCTAGTCAGTGGCCTCGGCTCCCTCCCAGCGCTGGGACATGAACCGGGCATGCCAGGCCCGTGCTACCCCGGCGGGGGACAGGGGGCATGGAGGGTGGGACCCTGGCGCAGCGAGGCCTGGCCAAACGGAGGCTGGAGGGCGGCACCAGACCAGAAAGGGGCCGTTCCCCTGCCGGGGCCCTGCTAGGGGAGCGCCCGGCAGGCCTGTGGGAAGCTTTCCTGCAGCCCGGGGCTCCTGAGACAGAAGGAGCCTGCTGGGGTAGGAGCCAACCTGTAGGTTTTGCCCTCCTTGGCGGTCTCTCCCGAGGCCAGGATGGGGTAGGGCACCACCAGGACGGGCGGCCCCGACGGGTTCTCGGCCTTGATCTTCTTCCGCCCCCGCTCTGCCTTGGGCGCCCCCAGCAGGCTGTGCCCCTGGATTGTCTTGATGGAGTCCAGGAGAGGGGGGCTGGTGATCCCTGAGATGAGGGTGGGCGAGGAGGCGATGAGTCTGCTCTGGCTGGTGGAGGTGGGGGTGGAGGGGGTGCTGGTGCCAGTGCTGGACTCCGAGGTGCTGACCACCGGGGCTCGGGAGCTCAGCCCCAAACCTGAAAGGCAAAGCGGGTGGGGGGGGGGTCACTGGCATGCAGGGAGAAGGCAAGCGCCGTCCCCCAGACACAGCCAGGCTCGGGGTACCGAGCCCCCCTCGCAGGAGGCTCCCCAGACAGGCGAGGCTCCCGCCAGACTTGGATCCCACTCAGAGACCCTGGCTAGGGGAGGAGGGCAGGCCCATCCCCCCCAAAAGAACCCCCCTCAGCCCCTGAGAATGGAGGCGCAGGGGCCTACATGGCCCTGACGGTTCCACCTCCGGACCCCGTTGGCAGAGAGGGCAGCGGGTACGAGACCCTCCTGCCAAGGAAGAGAACATGGTCTCGGGGCTGCAGCGCCAGCCTCTGCCTAGAGATCCTGCCAGGTAATCTGGCCCCTCTCCTGGAGCCCTGTCCCCTCCTGCGGGTGCAGAGATTCGCACCCGGCCCCCCCCAGTGCTGCTGGGCTGTGGTTACCTGTCACCGTGCTGGTGGCCGGCCGGGCATGCAGGGCCACGTCGGGCTGGGGCACGGCCTGCGGATGCAGCCCGGGGACCTGCTGCAATTTGGGGAGGGACATGATGGACTGGCTGCTCTCCGCAGGCGAGGGGGGCACCAGCAGGGGCTGCTGGGAGGACACCGAGGTGGGGGGCAGGTGAGGGGGCCGGATCTTCTCTGCCATCAGCTGCTCCTTGATTTTATTGATCAGAACCAAGTTGTCCAGCTGGGATGAGGAAAGCAAGACGCCCAAGTCACCGCCAGAGCACGGGAGAGCGGCAGGTCCCGGCCCCAGCCCGGCGCAGGGGGAGGGACGCTGGCTCCCAGCCCCCAACAGGGCCACTGCTCTGGCTCACGGCCCCTCCCCTGCAAGGCCACGTGGGGTGGGGGGAAGGGCGCTCCCATCCAGGGCTGCTACGGGGGAGCTTAGGGAAACGGGGACAGACTTCCGCTCCCCAGCTCCCACCTGAGCTGCTTGCTTCCCCACATGCAGCGGGGCCCCAGGACTGGCAGATCCCACGCTGCCACGTGGCACTGGGCTGCCACCCACCCACCCAGCCGGCTGGATCTCTGCTCTGCACCCCCCCTCCCCTGCCAGCCACAGCTCAGGGACCCCCGAGACGCTGCTCACCCCCCACCCTTAGGATCCCAGGACTGGCTCATCCCTCTCTAGCCCTGGACCTGGCCGGGGGGCTCCCTTCCCTGGCATGACACTCCCCGGCCCGTGGGCCTGACACATGGTCTGTCTCCCTCCCAGCCATGGCCCTGCCCGGCACTCTGCCCCGGGTCTCCGCTGGCCCTGCCCCAGCCCCTCAGCTACTACCTGGGATCGCACTGCTCTGCAGCCGGACCTCACCCACGCCTGCAAACAGCTGCCCCTCCTGGCTTCTCTGGCTGCCGGGCAGGGAGGGGCTCTTACCTGGCTGGGCATGGTGGGAGGGGGCGGCCAGAAGTAGGGGTTGTTAAAGCGAGGCTCCGCCATCCTGCAAGGAGGCAAAGAGAGGGGGGGGTCATAGGGTGGGACTCACTGCCGGGCTCGGGGCCCCTCCCCCACCCCCACACAGTGGGCGCTGCACAATCTGGCGTGGCCAGCTGCCCCCCCCGGCCCTTCACCCCCCCCCCCGCAGAGCTGGGCAGAGACGGCAGGAGAGACCGAGGCCCAGGCAGGGTTGAGCTGCTCCAGGCCTGTGCCACAGTGCACACGCGCCAGCAGGGCCGGGGCCTCCGTTCCAGGGCAGCCCCTCTGCCCTCAGTAGGCTCCAGGGCACTGGGGGGGGGCTATCCCCTGGTGCCAGCTGCCAGCAGGAGAGGGCTGCGGTGGAAGGCCCAGCGGTGAAAGCGGCACTGACAGGCAGCAGGGCCCCACCTCAGGCAGGCTGGCTCCATGGCCGCAAGGACTCCCCCTCGGCACCGGAGACAGGGGCGCTGCCTGGCTGGGGTGAGGCGCAGCCCCCCCAGGCCGAGGGAGCGGGGGATGCGAAGGAGCCTTTTGGCTGGAAAGAAGGGGACGGCCTTTGAGGGCCGCAGGCAAAGCAGGGCAAGGTGGGAGGAGTCCCCAAGGGCTGAGGGCAGCATCCCCTGCGCCCCATGCAGGGAAGGCCTGCGGCTCCCGGTAACCAAGGGGGAGGTGCCCTCCCAGGCCGGCCGGCAGCGTCCCTGTACAGGGAGGGCGAGACCAGGGAGGGCCCCCTGCAAGACAACGAAACAGCAACAGCCTCCGCCACCTGGCCCCCTTCGCTGTGCAACACCCCCCCCCCCCACCTCACCAGCTCCTCCAAGGGCCCAGACCCAGGGCAGGGGGGTGCAAAGAAGAGGCCCTGCCCTCGACTGTGGGCAACGATACGACAATGCCCCAGCAATCGGGTGCCAGCCGAGTAGCTCCCATGGCCAAGCAGGCCCAGCTGCCCAATGCATCCCGGAGGGACGGTGCCTCTCCCCACAGCCCCGACACCGAACGCTCTCTGCCTGGGACGGATTTCCCCTCGCGCTCTGCCAGGGCGAACACAGCTAGCCGAGTCGGGCTATGCCTGGCCTGGCTGCCTCTCATCCCCTCCCTCAGTGGCCCCGCCCTCGCCCCTGCTCACTGCCAGTACGAGCACACGAGGCGAGGCCATCGCACCGGCTCCTGGCCTGCACTGCTCCCCCGGGAGGGAATGAGGAGCCAGACAGACGGGCCTAAAGTCTGGCCCCAGCCGCCACCTCCCCCTCCCTCTCGGGTGTTACACCCACACCCACACGCACCGAGCCGAGCCGAGTCCCAGGCACAGGGATCTCAGCAGCTCTCCCTCCGTACCAGGGAGTGGGGGAAGGACGCCAGCCAGTCCCAGCCCAAATGGATCCCCCCTCACCTCCTGCACCGGCCCCTCTGGGACGAAGCCCCGGGGTCCTGCACTCCCACGCCTGGCACACCCTGGGCCGGATTTCCAACGTGCTCAGCACCCGACTCTCCCACCGATGACAGCTGAGGATGTGGGCCCTCAGCACCCTTGCAAGTCTGGCCAAAGGTATCTCAAGCTAGGAGCAAAACCCAAGGCAGGCAGGCAAAACGGGGGCCACTTGTACACGGGGCTCCTCCTGTCCACAACGGATACCGCTGGCTGGGCGGCCAGAAAGCTGGAGAATTAATGCTACGGATACCATCTAATTTGCATAGTTAATGAATATGCAGTGTCTCATTTACATACACACCAGAAATTAACTGAGTTATAATTATTTGGGTTAATAACACACCACCCACTGCCTGTCTGCCCTGAGCTATTTCCCCTTCCCCCCTCGCAAGCTCTTCACAGGCTGGGCATGGGCGACAGGAGGGACCACGCAACGATTCCCAGGTCTGTTCTTTCCCTCTGGGGCGCCTGGCGCTGGCCGCTGTCGGCCGACAGGACACTGGGGTGGACGGGCCTTTGGTGCGACCCAGTCCGGCCGTTCGTACAGACGCTGGCTTAGCCGCGGGAAGGGTCTACATGGCAGAGCGTTGCCTTTGGCCGGGAGTGAAAATGCGTTTCACGGTGGCATGTGTCTGCGCTCGGGGAGCTGCCCCTCCAAACGCGCCGGAGCTAGAGCCGCGAACGTGGGCGACGTCGCCGAGGCCCCGGAAGGAGCAGACCCGGCCTGCGACAGCCCCGAAAAGGACAGGCCCTGATTTCGTATGTTTTGTTCCCCAGGGGGCAGTGCGGGTGCTTAGGGGGACTGGACACCTCAGGGCATTGAGACGCCAGGGCCTGTCAGTCTCCAGCGACCCAGCCCCGCTAACGGCTGCTGGGGAGGATCGGTTCCAGCCCCCGGCCCAAGCTCACTCTCCCGCTCTGACCGAGGCAGCGAGCTCGTAGGGGCAGCAGCAGGTCTCCGACAGGGTGACCAACGACATCCCGAGAGGCTTGGGTGCCTCCGGGAATGGCCCGGCCCGCGAGAGCCTGGCCCCACAGCCGGCATGGGGTCACGCTATGTGGGGGCAAGGCGCCACGCTCTCACACGGCGCCCTCCTCCCAGGCGGCGGCCCATCACCCGCGTGCCGCACGGGGGGGGGGGGGGATTTTCAACGGCGCTGCTCCTGCCCACAGGCCTGTGTGCAAGGTCCCTCCAGCCGCCGCGAGTGGCACCCCCTGTCTTGTGCCACAGCGCCCCGGCCCAGTTCGGGGTGGGCACCACGCGACTGGCCTGCGCAGCGCCCAGCGCAAGGGGGCTCAGCCTCCGCAGGGGCCACCTACGAGAGCCCCCGTGTCTAGGGCGGTAAGAGAGCTGGCCGCTGGAGCACATGCCGGAGGGGGGGCGGGGTTCAGCGCTCACACACAGACCAGCACACAGGAGCTAATCTCACATTCAGGCCCCATGCGTGACGGGTAACTGGCAACACGGGGCCGCTGCCAGCACAGTTATTGGGGGGGGGAGTTCAGTGTCTTGTGGGGCTTCTGCCCAAGGAGCAGAACCCAGGCTGCCTTGTCTCGCTAGTCCCCCCCCCCCCCCCCGTGGTCTCCACGAACTACGCCTCCTCCCCAGGGGGGCTGGTCCGTGCCGTGGGCCCCGCTCAGAGTCAAACCATCCCCTTCGCCCTCTGCAAGGGAGGCCAACGCGTAGGTGCTCACACGATTAACCGATACCCATGGGCTTAATACGACCGACTACACGCCCCACCCCCCCTCGCTGCCTCTGCATCAGAGGTGGGGGCGGGGAGGTGGGAGCTGGCACGCACAGGGAGCCGGCTCTCCATGCCTGCCGGCGTCCGCAGAGCCGCCTCCTCCTCCCCCCGTCACCTCCCACAGAGCCAGCCACACAGGAGGTTCGAAGGGGGAACCAATGCTCCGGAGAAGCCCGCTTAAAAGCCGGCTCCTCATGAGTGCCAGCTCCCACCTGCCTGCTCCCTGTGTGTAAACCTGTAGCTGTTAATATTTCCTTGTGTGCGCCAGCCCTCCCGTGTGTAAACGTGTAGCTAACATTTCCCTGTGCGTGCCGTCTCACACCTGTCCTCTGTGTGTAAATATGTAGCTAACATTCCCGTGTGCCAACCCCGCGTGTAAACCTGTAGCTAATATTCCCGTGTGCCAATCCCGTGTGTAAACGTGTAGCTAACATTTCCCTGTGCGTGCCGTCTCACACCTGTCCCCCCGCGTGTAAACGTGTAGCTAGCATTCCCGTGTGCCAACCCCGTGTGTAAACGTGTAGCTAACATTTCCCTGTGCGTGCCGTCTCACACCTGTCCCCCCGTGTGTAAACGTGTAGCTAACATTCCCGTGTGCCAACCCCATGTGTAAACATGTAGCTAACATTTCCCTGTGTGTGCTGTCTCACACCTGTCCCTCCCATGTGTAAACGTGTAGCTAACATTCCCGTGTGCCAACCCTGTGTATAAACGTGTAGCTAACATTTCCCTGCGTGCCCTCACACCTGTCCCTCCCATGTGTAAATGTGTAGCTAACATTTCCCTGCGCGTGCCAGCCTCCCCCCCGTGTTAATGCATAGCTGCTAACATTTCCAGCAGTTACACATTCCCACAGCTACCCGACAATTAACCTCCCTGCCCTCTACACACCCCCAGCAGCCTCCTGGCTCTTTCGCTGATGGGACCGCGCTGGGGCTGCTGTCTCTCTGCCCTTTGCTTTAGGGCTCTGCACACCCTGTCCCCATTGCTGGAGGCTCCCTGTAGAGAAACCCTGAAAACCCAACCCTGGGAGGCAGGTACTCGGGGCCTGGGGAGCGTGGCCAGAGTCAGGAGCAGCCATGGAAGAGGGCCAGTCTCGCACCTGCCTCCCCACAGGAGGCCCGGTCGCATTCTAGCTCCACCCACAAATCGTTGTCCCTCGAAGCCCAGCCCCAAGGCCACTTCGGTAAGTGGAAGGAAAGAGCATCTGCCTTTAAGGGGGCGGGGGGGCTGGAGCATAGGAGAGGAGCTCAGAGCGCTGCCCTAACTGAGAGGAACGCTGACATCCTACCCCAGACAGGGAACAGTGACAGCTCGTTCTACAAGGGGGTCACTTCCAAGTTTCCCAAGCAATTCCTACGGCTGGCCCAGCAGGGCTAGGATCAAAAGCTCAGGCTTGTACACACTTAAAATGCTATAGCAGGGCCTTCAGCATCAACACCCACGCCAATAGGAGGGAGTCTCCCATTCATCTATTGCTGTCCACATGGGGACTGAGGGTGGCTTAACTGCTCGGGTCGGGATTTTTCACATCCCTGCCTGACGTAGCTAAAAGTACCTAATTTTCTAGTGTACAGCATGCCTCAGTTGCCAGGCTGTTTGCTGCAAATGCCGTGGAATCACATATGCATTGAAAATGACATAAAACAGAGGGATCAGAAATAGTGATGCTCCCTCCCCATGCCCCCCAATCATTCACCCTGAATGAAAAGATACAAGTTGTGCCTTGCAAAATGTAAATGCCAGGGTTGCAGAAAAAAACAACAACCCAAAACAACCTACTTCTTGAGTTATGTTTGGCTTTTCTGCTGCAGCCCTAGAACTAAAGTGCAAATATGCACTGATCTGTGTAATTTAAATAAAGACATAAGTGGAAACATAATCCACTGAAACCTGCTCAAGGAGCCACAGCTAAACTCTCTCAAGAAAAGAGCCATGATGCTAGGCATGATGCAGGGCATTCGGGGGAGAAGTCAGCCGAATCAAGGTCTAAGCTGGGACTTTTACCGTGTCGTGAGGGTATTAGAAGTGTCGCTGGTATTAGTCCTGCTCCTCTGCTATTTCAGAGACCTACTGCCCAGACTTTTCCAGTGAAGAATGTTCCAATTTGGGCTGGGCCACAAAAGACTTGGGCGAGTTTGGCAGAGAGCGAGGGAGACCAAAACCCTTTTGACAGCAAAACCCACGGTCCGACTTACTGGCTGATAAAAGAGAAGCCACAGCTGAACTCTCTCATCTCACAACGTAAAGTAAAAATGTCTGTGGCCGATATGTTATTTGGAAAAATTCATGCCAACTCTCTCATTGGCTAATGAACACAATTGTAGAGGAAGTGCCACAATGTGGCAACAACCTGGAAAGCCCCATTCTATGAAGCTCTTTAGCACATGAGCAGCAGCACTGAAGTCAATAGACAATTCACAAGGGCGAAAGGTAAATTCATGCCCAACCCTTTCCTGGAGCAAGGCCTGAATCATGGATTGCTACCTTTAAAAGAGGATTTCATTATGCCAGGGGCCACTTCTAACAGACATTACGGGCCCCTGATACCAGAACAGGAGCCGCTCGCATTTACACGAAGAACCCTAAGCGGAGGAGGAGGATTGAAGAGGAGCGGTTGAGGATTGGGACTGGCAGACAGGATGCATTAGGGCTAGGTCTGCACTAGAGTTTTGGCGGAAAAACAGCCGTTTTTTCACACAAACTCGTGGCGCGTCCACACCTCAAATGCGTTTTTGCACGAGAGAATCGAAAGAACAGAGGGTTTTTTACGCAACTGGTATTCCTCTTTCTAGGAGGAAAAAGCCTTTTTGCAAAAGCGTTCTTGCACAAAAAGGCGTGTGAGGACGAGGAAGAGGGGGGTTTTGCGCAAGAAGAGGAAAGAGGAAAAAGCACAGGAGCTTTCTGTGCACAGCAATCAGGGCTTACTTTCGAGAGAGCGTCCGTGCAGCCTGGACGCAGCGCTGGCCTTACCATGAGGCAAACTGAGGCGGCCACCTCAGCTGCCAGACTGTGGGGTGCGCCACTAGGACCCAGAATGTAGAAACTTGTGTCTGCTGCTAGTGCAGATGTATTCTCTCTGCTCTAGATGCACAGAGGTGGGGGAGTGCTGTGCTGGAGGGCACAAGAGACACAACAGGCAGGCAGGAGAAAAGGGGGCAAGGGGGTGTCATTTGAGCTCCCCGCCTCAGCTGCCAAAAATGTTATGGGCCGGCCCTGTCTGGACACTCTCTTTTGAAACAGCGCATCATTTTTTCGATGCGCTTTTGCAGTGTGGACGCGCTCTCGTGCAAGAAGTTTTTGTGGAAGATCTCTTCCGAAAAAAGCCTGCAGTCTAGACGTAGCCTAGATTAGCTACATGGGAGAGGAAAGAGGATGTAGAATGGATCACAAACCACCACAACATTTCCTTCGCACTACTTACTACCCACCCACATGGAGAACTGCAGAGTCAGGACCTCCATGCGGAATATAAATCAGCCAAGAACAGGATTCCCTTACCAGGGAAGGGAACAGATCAACATCACCTGCTGAACACAAAAGGCAAGTTGGGAGGCATCCAAACGGACCACGTGAGAGCAGTGAGTGCGACTCACCAGTTCACCAATGAAAGGCCAGCAGCATCAGACCCGAAACTGAGCTCATACTGCCCAGTTATGGGAGGAAAAAGATTTCACAGTTGCAGGAGGACTGAGAAAAGATGCTCAAGCAGAAAAGCCCATCAAGATATTGGGAAAGGCAAGCGAAGGCCAAAACAGTTTGTTCCTGCCTCAGCCACTCGCTCAAAGAGGAGCCGGGCCCGCTCGCTGTGATGCAGATGATCCTTTCCCAAGAGCAGGACCGAAAGGAAGCAACGCAGGATCAAAACGTGCCAGAGAGGCTGGCGCCAAAGCTGGCGAGAGATTTCAGGTTGGCAAAGAAACCCGTTTATTCCCACGCTCCGACGCAAGCAGCATGCCGCGCTTCCCCAGATTCCATCACAATCAGCAAGGCACGAACTTACCGCAGCCACTAGGTACTGACCCAGCCCGCGCACGCAGAAGCTCAGGGATGGGCCTGACCAGCCATCGCCTCCTTGCCTGGGTGTCCCACAGTCATGGGACAGCCAAGAGTGACAATCTCCCTCAAGGAAACTAAGCAAGACAGGTCCACGTCCGCGCCCCGCTGGAACCTAGAAAGAACCCGACAGCTAGGTGCCTTCTAGGCTGCGCGGCTGCTGCCTAACGAGCCCCATGCAGGAGCTGGAGGAGCGTGCCCCTTCCCCGGCCACAGTGCCCAACCTGGGGCTGCCACTCCCAGGGGACAGGGGCCCCTTCTCTGGCCCCCACACAGCCTAACCTGGCCCTGCCCCAGCGGGGGGAGAGGCACCCATCCCCCAGCTGTGCCCGCTGGAGCTGCAGCGGCTGCGGAGAAGAGCTGCTCACCTGGCCCCAAGCTGTTGCAGTGAGAGAGGACCAGGGTATCACCTCTCCCTGGGGCAGCCCACACCCCAAACCCACCCCAGAGCTCTCACCTCCGCCAGAGCCCTCACCCCAACCTTCTGCCTTAGCCCCAAGCCCCCTCCCACATCCCAGCCCCTTGGCATCGGGGGGTTGGCTCCACACACAGTCCATGTGCAGAATGAGTTTTGTTACGGGACACAGCCCCTTCCCTGTTGGTGCACACCACAAAAGTCATTCCGCACATGGATGTAACACATGGGGGGGAATGCTGGCTGTGAGAAGGCTCCGGTTTCCCAGCACACCCGCTACCCGCCAGCCACGGCTTCTGTCAGTCGCTCAAAGCTACAAAACGAGCAGCGGAAGGAACGCGTGAGACAGAAACTTGCCGAGGACACGCACACACACACACAAAGCCCGGACATTCCATCACCTGGGAACAGCAGGAACGCAGCACAAGCTGTTACCCCGCAGCAGAGAGACAGTTACAAGCTGTGGAAACAGACAGTCCGTCTGGGCTGGATAGATATTTGCCTGAACTACCTGAGCCGTGCCAGATACTCGCTGGCACAGGAGAAACAGGCGATAATGGATCCCTCCAGGAATAGAGGATCCAAGAGCCAACTACGGGCGCACGCCAAGTACTAGTATCGCCAGGGTCCTTGCATGCATATCACCCAGACTCTCGGGTAGTGCCTCGCTGTGAAAGGGGGCCCTCTCCGAAACTGGATTTGAAAAAAAATAATCCTATGAAGCAAACAGCTTTTCTCCTGCCACTCTCAGACTGATTTCCAAAGGGGCCCATCCCACTGAACACGGGGGGAGGGTCAGGGGAGGGATGGGGACAGATGGGCCCAAGGTCACTCCGTAAATCAGTAGGAGAGCCTGGAACAGCACCCAGTCCTCTCACATCACAGGTGCTAGCCACTAGGCCACACTGCCTCTCCCCTGGGGGTGGGAAAAAAAAAATCACAGTGGACATGGGGCAACTAGCCAACTGACGGGCTGGATTCTTTCCCAAAGTTTGCACCTGGGGTGGGAATCGGACCCCCGTCTCCTCCAGCATCTGGCCATTAACCTGTGACTGGACCACTCTCTCCCCACAATGGCTGTTTATTGCCCAGGAGGCTCTCAAACCCCATTTATGGGTATTAAAAATGTTGCTAAGAGACCATCCCCAGTGGAAATGGTGGTGAGTCCCTTCAGCCGGTCTGGACAGCTGCCCCCTCTCCTGGGTGATGTCACCCACTCCCGTGGCCAATCAGGACGTCTGCCCCCTCTCCCTGGGTGATGTCACCCACTCACATGGCCAATCAGGACGTCTGCCCCCTCTCCCTGGGTGATGTCACCCACTCACATGGCCAATCAGGACGTCTGCCCCCTCTCCTGGGTGATGTCACCCACTCCCGTGGCCAATCAGGACGTCTGCCCCCCTCTCCTGGGTGATGTCACCCACTCACATGGCCAATCAGGACATCTGCCCCCTCTCCCTGGGTGATGTCACCCACTCCCGTGGCCAATCAGGACGTCTGCCCCCTCTCCTGGGTGATGTCACCCACTCCCGTGGCCAATCAGGACGTCTGCCCCCCTCTCCCTGGGTGATGTCACCCACTCACATGGCCAATCAGGACGTCTGCCCCCTCTCCCTGGGTGATGTCACTCCGATGGTTTCATTTTCCATCTTTACGCTGACTCAACAGCTGCCTTCCAGCTCCTCCCCCCCAGTCCCTGGCTCTGACATCTCCGAGTGTCTTGTGGCCAGGTTCAGCGTCCCACGCCCCAGATGGACCTTTCAGCCCAGCCTCCCCCATACTGTTCAAACCCTGCTGCCCTCCACGTCAGCGGCCTCTCCTGTGTCCAAGTCCTGCCGGTTCCTGCTCCTCCGAGATCCATCCCCCCAACAACCACACTCCAGTCGGAGGCCTGGCTGGCACCTGGCCTGGTCTCCAGTCCATAAAACGTGCTGCTGCTGAAATAACCCTCCTGGCCCATCCCCCCACCAGTGTCTCTCCTTCCACTGTGCAGAAGATCCAGGGTTTCTGCCATGTGCATCAAGGCCCTGCCTTGCTCTGCTCTGCCCCTCCAGCGATGCCACCCCACACCCCTGCTACCCGCCCCAAGACCCGCTTGTGCCCAGCGGCCTACCATTCCCCAGTAACACTGGCCAGCTTGCAGGGCAGAGCTGAAAGTAGCTGCTTAGCAATAGAACAGGGCAGGGCAAGAGCCCGTCAGTGGGCCGGACTTTCATCTGGTCCACGCAGCAGTTCCTGGCTCCGCCCCCATGGCATTGCCTGGGAGCCAGGATGCATGAGCCCTTTAAACAGAGGCAGTAGAAAGGGCTCGCGTGAACCCCGGCAACGCGCTAACAGGAAGGACGAGAGCAGCGAGTTGAAAGGGCTCGCGGCTCCCGTCCCCGCTAACATGATACCTGGGAGCCCTTTCAACTCCTGCTATTTAAAGGCCACGCCCCTTCCGCCCAAGGCTCCGCCCCTTCCACGACAGCCCGCGACCACTTCAAACACTTTTGCTGCCCACCCCTGCCATAGGAGGAGAGCAAGTGCTTCCAAACGATTCGGCACCATCTTATCCCTGTCCTCTGCTTCCCTCCTCGGCCTATTCCACTCACTTGTTGAGTCCTGGTTTAAAGGAGATTACATGCCCTTCGGGGCAGGTTCATCTGCATTTAGACCCACACTGCTCGGGTTGTCAGATGGTTTCAACAAAAATACCAGACACGCTTGACATTATATCACAATCTACATTACAACTTACTTAGAAAATACCGGACATTTCTATTTTCTCAATTTGTTTCCCAAACAAAAAAGCTCAAATACTGGACTGTCCCATTCAAAACCGGAGACCTGGCAACCCTACACACTGCACAATGGGCTTTTGGGCACTGGGCAATGCAAACAAACAGACTTTAGCACTTGACAGCTTCGAAAGACATGCCAATTAGCTCCACGGGTGCCGGGCAGGACGAGTCAGCATCGTTAGCTTCCATTTGATAGATGGGGAAACTGAGGCAGAGAAGTGGCTGGCCCAAGGCCACACACTGAGTCAGTGGCAGAGACAGAGTTAGAGCACACGGCTTCTGGCTCTCAGCCTCAAGAGCTGCAAGGGAGTCTCCGCTTGTGACATCAGTGGGTGCTGGGGAGACCTAGATTTAAGCCACTTTCCAACAGGCCAGTCCTAAGGAAACACAGTGTCCAGCTAGAGACCAATTCTGCATCTTTCCTGGACTCAGTATGCTGCACCCAACAGGCACAGGGCAGACTTCCAGTTGCCCTATCTGTAACACAAACTCACTGGCCAGAGACTGCATCCAGCACACAGCAGGATGTAATCGCCTATATCCCGCCCTTCCGCATCACTGACCAAGGTGACAATGTAAGAACGAGGGGTCACCAAATGAAATGAACAGGTAGCAGGTTTAAAATCAAACAAAAGGAAATTTTTCTTCACGCAGTGCACGGTGGACCTGTGGAACTCCTCGCCACAGGATGTTGTGAAGGCCAGGACTGGACCAGGATTCAAGGAAGAGCTGGATAGATTCATGGAGGATAGGTCCATCAATGGCTAGTAGCCAGGATGTGTCGGAATGGTGTCCCTAGCTTCTGTCAGAGGCCGGAATGGGTGACAAGGGAGGGATCCCGTGAGGATTCCCTGTTCTGTTCACTCCCTCTGGGGCACCTGGCCTTGGCCATCACGGGCAACAGGACGCTGGGCTGGATGGACCTTTGGTGGTCCCAGGCTGCACAGAACAGCTCCAAGGATCCGAGTCTTGGCGATCCCCCTCCTGCTAGGCAGCTGGCCCTGCGCTAGCTCCAGGGAGAGCCGAGGAACCCAATAATAGCTCAGTAATGAGCATTCGTTTTCCCTGGTGGCCCCTGCATCCTCCCTCCAAATCCCAGCCATCAGAGCAACCCTGGCTCACAACAGAGCCCTCTCCCACCCCATTAGCAACTCCCCAGCTCCCACCCGGTGGCGAGAGATCCGGGGCAGGCCATGGAGCAGGCTCTGGGAGTGGGAAGGGGGAGGGAAAGTGGGTGGTGGAGCTATAGGGACAAGCCCGTTCCAAGCCATCCCTCCAAGACCCTTCTGCCCGGAAAGGTGCACGGCCACCAGGACTGTGCCTGGCTTGTGTTTCCTGCCTTCCAGGGGGCTGGAGCCCCAGGGGTCACAGCAAGACACTGGCCCTGCCTGCCACTGCTCGACTGGGAACACATCTCAGTGCAGCCAAGCCCCATTCCACCCCGGCCTGGATGGAGTCTTCCCGCCATCGACAAGGATGCACCCGGAGAAAGGCCACAGCAGCTCTGCCAGGTGCTTTGCTCCTCCCTTTGCACCTGTCAGCCAACAGGCCCTCAGGACCTGTCCAAATGGATCCAACCAGGGATCTGCCTAGCCCAGCATCCTGCCGGTATCACAGCCCACTTCCAGATGCTCCACAGGAAGCTGTAAGAACCCCACCGAAGCAGACGTGCCCCCACGTAACTCTCATCCTGATCTCTCATGTCAGAGGACAATTTAACCCCAAGGCACGAGGGTTCATCTCTTCCACAATTCCTCTTGTGAATTATGACAACTCCAGACATTCTTGGTATTCAGGAATCTTAAGTTCCTGGCCTTTACTTAGTATTTTACTCTCCTCATGGGAGATGGGGAAACTGAGGCACAAAGCAAGGCACTGACTTGACCCACGTCACCCACTGACTCAGTGGGAGCCCAAAAGCCCTGAGTCCCGGTCCGGGTGAAATATTACAAACACAGAACAACGAGGGACAGCACCACAGAATTCCCAAACAAAACTACAAAGCGACTAGTACCAAACACCCACCCCCACGCGCCGTGTGAAAAGGAACATCCATGAGGAGCCTGCTCCTGCCAGGTCCGGAGCCCGCCAGCCCTTCCCGAGAGGTGCGCCGTAGCCGTGTCCTCGCCGGTCCCACGCCTCGCAGCTGGCGTGGCCCACCTGACTCCCGGCCCAGGGCTGCAGATCTGCTGGTCCCCGCATCCCTAGGTACCGCTGGGACAGGTTTTGTTCCGATGCGAGTCTATTGGCTGCTCTCGTCTTACGCTCTCCCCTCCCTGGGTCTCGGTGCCAGTGGCAGGGAGGGAAGCCGGCTCCGATTCCCCCTCCTGCTTCTCTGCTGCCAAGGATTCCCTGAGCCCCCACAAACCAGGCCTGGAGAGAGAACCAGCCCTCTCTGGCCTGCCCCCTCAATGGTCCCACCAGGTCCTGCCTCTCCCACACGGTCCTGAACCCTGGCCAAGCCAGAAGCCAGGTGTGGGCTGGGCTGGGCGGGCAAGAGCAGCCCCTGGCCTGTATCCCCACACCCCCAGGGCAGGGGGAGGGTCCCTGGCCATAGGGCAGGGCGAGGAGGGGCAGGGGGCCAGATCTGTGGCGATCAGCGGAAGGGCCATGGCCCCTTGGCCCAGCACCTGCAGCTTCCAAAGCAAAGGAACATCCCAAGGAGACTGGAGAGAAGGCCACAATCTCCCCAGCTGGCCATGCCTGGGGGAGGGGGAGGCAGAGACTGAAACGCCATGTGTCCCCCCACCAGCCTACAGGTTAGCAGGGGTTTAGCCTGCATCCCGCAGCCAAGAGGCACTTCCCCTGGCGCCAGGATCCAGCCCCTGGGAGCTAACAGGGCCTGCTGCTCTTCCCCAGCTACTCCAGGCTGGTGGCCAAAACAGGCTCGCTCACCAGCTGCAGGGAGCCAAAGCTGGAGCGCCAGCCCCCAAGGCTCCCTTCCCCTCCCCCCGGTGCCGCTTGTCCGGCTCAGGCTCCACCTGCTCCCCCCAGCCACAGGCACATCGTGTGGAGAGAGGAAATGCTGGGAGACCCGATGGACGGATGCTCTGAATCCACAGGAGGAGACTGTCCAGCAAGGAGAAGCAGAGATCAGAATCCTAGAACACTAGAACTGGAAGGGACCTCGAGGTCATCGAGTCCAGGCCCCCGACCTCACGGCAGGACCAGGCACCGTCAGCCCATCCCTGGCAGGCGTCTGTCCACCCTGCTCTTCAATATCTCCAGTGAGAGAGATTCCACAATGTCCAGCCTAAACCTCCCTTGCTGCAGTTTAAGCCCATTGCTTCTTGTCCTATCAGAGGCCGAGGAGAACAATTTTCCCCTCCTCCCTGTGACACCCTTTTTGATACCTGAAAACCGCTCTCACGGCCCCTCTCAGTCTTCTCCTTTCCAAACGAAACGAGCCCAGTTCTTCCAGCCTCCCCTCACAGGGCACGTTCTCTAGACCTTTCAGCATTCTTGTTGCTCTTCTCTGGACCTGCTCCACATCCTCCCTGCACTGCGGTGCCCAGAACTGGACGCAACCCTCCAGCGGAGGCCTGACCAGCGCAGAGCAGAGCGGGAGAATCACGTCTCGTGTCTTGCTCACAACAGAAGCAGCACGAAGCCCCACAGAGCCAGGGCGCTGCTTCTTGTCCTGTCCCAGGCAGCTTCCCGGCTCCCTAGCCTGTCCCTGCCCCGGATCATGCAGCTCAGCACCGAGGGGGAAGCCCCAGTTTGGGAACTGCCCTTCTAGCGCCAGCTCAGCAAATCAGGTTCGGTACCGGGGCTGCTCGTTAGCCTGCAGCCAGGCTGTGCAAAATCCCCAGGAGGGGACACGCAGGAACCGTCCTGCAGAGCAACGTATGGCAGGAGGCCCCAGCCAGAAAAACCCACCCTGGGCTTCCCCTCCTCTCCAGCGGCCCCCCGGCAGCTCTGGGGAAACACTCACCCCTGCAGAGCCAGCCCAGGTCCCACCAACTGCCCAGGGCCCTCTCAGGCCCCATGGGTCTGCACTGAACATCACAATGTGCATGAGGAGCAGGGGTATTTCCAGAAGCTAGGGACACGCCACCCGTCCCTGGCTCAACGCCAGCCCTGGCCAGAAGCTGTCACCATCTATTCAGGACCCATGAGAGATGGGTCCCAGCTGGGTGCATGGGAGTCCAGAGCAGGGGCAAGCAAGACATGGCCCACAGGTCCTATCCAGCCCCCCAACCTTTTTAATCCGGCCCTCCCCGTGGCATGGAGCATTGCTGCTCCAAGCGGCTAGCTGCTCCCTGTGGCTCCCTGAGCTGCCCCCTGTGACGTAGTGGGGGTACCTGGCTGGTTTCTATGCTGCTGGCTCTGGGGTAACCCCCACTGGCTGCCGTGGGTACCACGACCCAGCAAAACAGGATGAGTCACTGTGCAAACCAGTGGCCAGACACCCCCCATGGAGAGGAACAAAGGAAGGTGGATGCTGCCCTGGCTGGGGGGCAGGGCTGGAAGAGAGTTAGTTAGTTCCTCTCTGGAAAGCAGGGGAGAAGGAGCTGGGGAGGGGGGCTGGGACTCCCCTATCTCAAGGGGAGCACTGAGGCCTCTTAGCCCCAGTTCCTGTAACCAGATTACATCTGTGCTATGCTGTATCCTGGAGGAGCAATAAACCACCCTCAATTCCACTGGCTGGTGGAGTCTGTTTGTGCCATTTCAGGGTGCAGGAGACGGGGGACCCCCAACGTGCCATCACACCCCCGCCCCCAGCAAAATCTTTCAGCTCCTATTGGCCGGATTCTGATCAATGGGAGTGGAGAGATTTGAGCACATGGAACAGGCAGCTGCTTTGAGTTAGGTAAGCACTTCCTGGCCACAGCCTGCCTCGGGCACCCCAACCCCTCCCATATCCCAACTCCCTCCTACACCCCTCCTCCAGGCCAGACTCCTCACCTGCACCCATACCCCCTCCTAGGCCCAGCGCCCCAATCCCGTCCCCCAGGTCACCACCCAACCCCTCTGCACCCTCCTACCCCTTGCTCCAGGTCACCCCCCCCTTCACCCACGCTCCTGCTCAGACCCCACCCCCCTCTCCGGCACCCCAGTCCCCTACCCCGAGCTCCCTTCTGTACCCAGTCTCCGTCCCCCCATGGAAAAGTGCAGCCCTTGATCATTTACCAAAATCTTGGAGTAGCCCCCCCATCCAAAGTTATTGCCCACCCCGGTCCAGAGCCTCTAGCCAGTGTCGCAGAAGAAGAGAGTCAGGGAGGTGCAGCCCCACAGCTCGGTGCCCCACGAAGGCGGAGGAATGCGGGCTGGACCCCAGGGAAGCATGTGGGCAGAGGGGAGGTGGTCTCTAGGGCTGGCACGTCTCACCACCGCTGAGCTCACACCAGACTGATTGTGGGGACACGCCACGGGCTAGCCAGAGCCATGGACCCAGGTTAGTCCTCTGGGGGCAGTGCAAGGGGAGGCCTTCGGGGTCCATGACGTACAGCAGCAGCCAGAGCCCCCTTTGGCCTTCCTCAGAGCCTCGTTAGCACTTTGGGCAGGGCTCGGTCTGTCGGTCACTGCCCCCGCCGGGCGCAACGCCCCCTCTTGCTTCCCACCATTCTCCCCCGGCGGCCCCATGCACCCTCACCCAACAGCAGGCTGATCCCCCCCATCTCTCCGGAGCAGCCCCGCAACGGCCAAACCTCCCGCAGGCAAGCAGCGTGGCTGAAAGTGGGGTCCCACTAGTGGGTCGTCTCCTTCAGGGGGTGCAAGGCAGACCAGAGCTGCCCCTACAGCCCACACCTAGGGCTCCCCCGGACCAGCTTGAAGTGGATCAATTGAGGGGACGCGTGGGGTTTTCCCAGGAACTCCCCATGATGTCTGTGCACTTGGTTCCCATTTCCTCCCCCCGGCCACATTCCCTTTGATCAGCCTCCTCCATCCTTGGAGCTGGAGCGTCTCATCCCCCCCTTCCCCCTACACCCCAGATCCAGCTGCTGCCTGAAACAGCCAACACAGATCCACCTGGGAGCAAGCCTGCCCCCTCTGGGAGAGCAGCTCCAGGCACTCAGGGCTAACCCACAGCCCAGCCCCTGGCTCCATGGGACCACACGGTCCCTACACCCCGGGGCACACTCCTGCGGCTGCAAACGCTCGGCCCCACACCCTGCCCTTCCTGTTGCTTTATGCACCGGGTCCAGGCAGCGCAGGTCACCTGCCACAGGCTGGAGCCCACAGGCCCAGCCCTGCTACGGCTGAAATATCACAGAATCTCAGGGCTGGCAGGGACCTCAGGAGTCAGCGAGTACAACCCAGCAGGACCAACCCAACTAAGCCAGCAGTTCTGAGCCTCCTGCCGTAGGCGCCCGTGGCAGGTTTGGTTGCTCAGGGCTTCAGAGATGCTTGCCCTGCCACTATCCCCCTTGGCATGCAGCTCTGGCCTGCCTCCCGGGGGACTTGCAGGGGTCAGACCCCTCCCGGGGAACCTGCCTTCCAAGCCAGATCCTGGCTTTGACTGCACTTAGGGATGTAAGGGTATGTCTCCACAGCAAAGTTATTTCAAACTAACTTTCCAAGCGTCTACACAAGCCAACTGCTATTTTGAAATTAATTTGAAACAGCGGAGGGCTTATTTCAAAACTGGTAAAGCTCATTCCACGAGGAATAGCACCCATTTCGAAATTGCCATTTCGAAATAAGCGCTGTGTAGATTCTTATTTTGAAATAAGGGGCCTCCAGCCCTTCCCAGGGTGCCCTGCTGACTGGGCTGCCCTGGCCACAAAGTAACTTCTGACCTGATGCCCTGCGGAACCAGTCCGGCTGGCCTTAAATGCGATTCGGTGTCCAATCAGTGTGGACGCGCTATTTTGAAAGGTATTTTGTGTGTAGACGCGTTATTTTGACGCAATATTTTGAAATAATGCTGTAGCGTAGACATACTCTAAGAGATTAACCGCGGGGGGGAGAGGGGAGTTCTGCAGGAGCTGCCATGCACAGGGATCTGTCTTAAAAGCTGGCTCCCCACAGGCACCGGCTCCTGCTGCCCCCGCCCCCGATGCTGCTTCTGATACAGAGGCAGCAAGGGGGGGGGAAGTGCATGTAGTCATTCAGATTAACCAGTGAGTTTATTGGTTAATTGTGCAGACAGCTATCCACCAGCACCCCCATGTGACCAGTTGAGTTTCAGTCAGTTACACAGTTCATGGTTTCTGGGTTTTGTTTTAATTTTTACATCCCTGATTGCAATGGCGCTACTCTGGGCTCAGCTGACGACTCGCATCCAGGACAGCACCAGCTGCTTCAGAGCAATGTCACAGAACCGGGTCCCTGGGGGGAGGGACAGCAAGCAACTCTACCAGTAAGACAGACAGACAAACCACCAACGCTCCTACACATGCAGATACACCCGCCCGCATTTTCAGCTGCTTAGACATCCCGAGTCAGAAGCTTTGCCAGCTTCAGATCCCGTTACAAATTTTACTCTTTGTGGTGGTGAAGAAAATCTGCCGAATGATAACCAAATCCCCCCTATCCAGCCATGTATGCCTGAGTCTGCAGACAGACAGCCTCAGTGCCTCTGCAGCTGCTCAGAACTCTGCCACCTCACAGCAAAGGAACCAAAGCTGCCCTTTCAGGGCTGCTATTCAGAACCCTGCAGGCAGCTGTGAAACGGACACAAATCAGGTCACTTTCACTCTGCTTGGAAAGTACTAGAGATACTTGGACTCCACACTTCCCACCCCAAGAAGCCACAAGAAAGCTGTGCCAGAGGCAGAGCAGTGGAAAACCACCACCTTAGCCTCACAACAGCTAAGGGGGCCTGGAATGGGATGGTGGAAGGGTTAATCCTGTAGCTATTGGGTGACTGGTAACGTTTCCCAGCCTTTCTATGAACAGACATGAGAGGAGGAAGAGGAGCCAGACACATCTGACTTGTGGTTACTATGGCTCTGTAAGGCTGGGATCATGCCCTATATTTGCAAGCATACAATTAGCCTGTGGAACTCCCCGCCACAAGATATTGTTACGGTCAGGATTCGGAAGGGGTTCGATATTTACAGGGATAAAAGGCCAATCAGAGTTGGAATGATAAATACACAAAGGTGCTGATAAATACACAATCTCTCCTTCCTTGGGGCATCAGCCCACCTAGCTGCTGGGGGTCTGGAGGAAGCTTCTCCTGGAGGTAGGTTAGCCCTTCGCTGCTACTGCAGAGTTCCTTCTCTGTGAAGCAGCTGGCGCTGGCCATTCTCTGAGCAAAGGCCCTACGCTAGGCGGACGCCTGGTCTGACCCGGTCTGGTAACCTCTGCGCAGCATCCAGCAGAACAAGGCCTGATCCCAGCTGGGCCTGCCGGGTGTGGCCATGACACACAGGAGCGAAGCTGCCGCAAAGGGAGCGGAGAACGTGCGCAGTGTAAAACAAGGACAGCAGAGGGGTGGCGGGGGAGCAGATCCGAGTTTCACAAAGGCTGCACGGTGTTCCCTCTGCCAGAGATGTAACCCAGTGACGGCTTCCCTGCCCGGGGCTTTTACAATGTCCCCTAGACCCACAGGCAGCCTGCGTAACACGCAGCAGGTAGAGTGCTCAGCAGCCAGAGACAGGAGCCAGTGGCTTGCTCCAGGAACACTGGCCGGGGCTCTAAGACATGGAGCGGGGGTATCCCGAGACCCTGGCTCTGTCTTCCCAGCAGTCGGAGGGACAGCGAGCCAGCCAGCTGCAGACCGGCTCCCCGGGCCCCACGCTGCCACCGCTTCCCTGCGCCTGGAACTGGGGCAAGCAGGACGAACACTGGCTCAGGACGGCTGCGCATGCTGCACTCCCCTCTCTGGTGGCAGCCCACGGGTGTCTCAAGCGCTGGGCACGGCCCTTCCAAAAGCCGGATCGAGAGCTGAACTCGGTGTGCAGAGCACAGGCAGGAAGCGCCATTCCCATTCGGCACTCAGGAGGGAAGGAGCGAGCCGAATGGAGCAGCTGAGCCTTTTCTGCAGAGGGCCCCAGGGCACTCTCACGTAGCTGCACTAACTTCACACAGAATTTGGTCCCAAAGAAGGCACGGATCCACTGGACCCACGTGCCTCATGCCCTGGGCAGGGGTGCAGAGAGATTAAAGGCCTGCAATCATGCCATCAAAGCCTGCATCATAAAGCGCAGAGGGAAGGGAGCAGGAGCAACCTTAACAACAACGTTTCCTGACAGCTGAGGCCTCAAGTTACAATCGTAACATCCTCCGAGAATTTTCTCATTCATTCAATTTCCTAGATTTCCGCCCACAAAGGATCCCACACAATCCCACACCCTCCAACACACCTCCAGCGTGGAAGGATCTGCGATGAACAGCACACAGTGCTGCTCAGCACAAGAAGCACAGCACGTCGAAGGGAGTGTAAACTCGGGGAATTGGGGCCCAATTCAGAAAAGTGCCAATCTTGGTTACAGTGTTAGCTGAGGACGCCAAAAGCTGGATGCAATTCCTGGCTCTGCCACAGACTGAACGACCTTGGGAAACTCACTTAGGCTTTGATCTTGCTCCACTGAAGCCAAAGGGAGCTCTCCTATTGAGTTCAAGGAGCACCCGATCAAACCTTTGATCTCTTTGGCTTAACTTTAAACACGTGTTTACATTCTTTGCAGAATCAGAGCTTTGAGCCTTCATTCCCCATTCATACAATGGGAATAATACTTCTGCTCCCGTTTTCTCTGTACGGACCGTAAACTTGTGGGGGCCCAAACCCATTGGTTACTTTATGCAGCACCAAGCACAACAGGGCTTTGATCTCGATTGCTGCCTCTACGTGGCACCATCACACACAGTAAGGGCAGAGTCTCAGGGTATGTCTACACTTGCACCCTATTTCGAAATAGGGATGCAAATGAAGACATTCAAAATTGCAAATGAAGTCGGGATTTAAATATCCCACGTTTCATTTGCATTATGGCACTATTTTGAAATAAAACACGCTGTATAGACACATTATTTCGAGAGAAAACCCTTCTCTTGAAAATGAGGTTTAACAGTTATTTCAAGAGGATTTTCTCTAGAAATAACACGTCTACACAGCGTGTTTTATTTCGAAATCGCGCCATAACGCGAATATGCAAATGAAGCACAGGATATTTAAATCCCAGCTTCATTTGCAATTTCAAAAGTCTTCATTTGCATCCCTATTTCGAAATAGGGTGCAAGTGCAGACATACCCTCACTGCACAGACATTGGCTTAAGTCATGTCATTGCCTTATTCCGTGTGCACTCTCCAGGGTCAGAGTCCCCTCCGCTATGCAAAGCACAGGGCCAAAAGGTGACAACTGTCAAACCGCCCTGTTGCCATGCACACAGCACATGTGTTTTCAATGCTTTATCCACCCGCCAAACCAACTTGCAAGGAGAGGCTGAGGGATTTGGGCTTGTTTAGTCTACAGAGGAGAAGAGTGAGGGGGGATTTGATAGCCGCCTTCAACTTCCTGAAGGGGGGTCCAAAGAGGGTGGAGAGAGGCTGTTCTCAGTGGTGACAGAACAAGGAGCAATGATCTTAAGTTGCAGCGGGGGAGGTCTAGTTGGATATTAAGAAAAACTCTTTTCCCAGGAGGGTGGGGAATCCCTGGGCTGGGTTCCCTAGGGAGGGGGTGGAATCTCCATCCCTAGAGGTGTTTAAGTCCCGGCTTGGGGTTGGTCCGGCTTTGGGCAGGGGGTTGCACTCGATGACCTGAGGCCTCTTCCAGCCCTGGGATTCTAAGAAAATGGATTTCCAGCTCATCTCTGAAAGACACAAATCTGACCAAGGGACTTTCCTTCGCTCACATTTCGATCCCAAACTGCTGACACGCCAGAGCCGTTCAGCAATGCACATCACTGCAGCGGCTTACACACAACGGCCCAACTGTCTTGACTTTTCCATCATTCGGAAACAGCTAAACCATTTTGCCCAAACTTTCAACCACAATTCACATCCCCTTTGGGCCGAGGGCGAGTGTCTGAGGACACACGTAATGGGAAAGCTTACTCCACAGGGGCGGCGCTGATAACCATTCAATGGCTCACTCCCACTCCCACCGCCATACGACCCTACCCCCCCAACCTGACACAGGAGCACGTCTCCGTCCCCAAAACCTGCCCCCCACTTCCACTAGGCTTTGCAGGGGGGACTGGGTTTACAAGCATGTCACTGCGGGGTGACCAGCAAGTCCCAGGCTGCACAGATTTGGCATTTATTATTGTAGGGTTGATTGTAAATGCTAGGGCCGTTGGAACCTTTTTTTTTTTTTTAAAGATTAAAATTCAACTAAAAAAAAGTTGACACAGAAAGGAGGACCCGGCCTTTGCGAACAGAGAAAGAGCCTGCAGAAGTGATGCTATAGGAGGAAGAGGCCAGAGGGGTGTGGGGGGGGGGGGGTGTCCCTCTAATAAAGCTGCTGCCAGGATGGCATGGCCAAACCTTGCATTGTTTGGAGATCTACAAACCTGCCTAGAATAACAATAAAAAAAGAACAATGCCAAGCAATCTATTTCTGTCCCAGCTCTATTTTACAGGATTTCATTTGGAACAGATGGGACTGGCTTCCCTCGCCCCACAGGCTGGAAAGACTTTTTTGGAGGGGGGGGCTAGGGGGAAAGAAAGCAGATGGAAAGTAGATGTATCCTTCTCTGCATTTCCAGCTACATATGAAAAATGGAAACTGAGACGCAGCAAGAAACAGCCAGAGAAATGGAAACGACGAAGGGTGGGAAGAAGTGCAGCAGCCACCTAGCCCAGGCCTGCGGGACGTGCCGCAGCCCGGCGCCCCTTGCCCACACCCAGGCATGGCTGGGCACCCGAACACCTGGCAGCAAACCTGACCGCTCTGCAAGCGACTCCTGCCACAGGGAGTGAGGAGAACTGGGCTCCAACTCTTTCCACAAGAGTCCGAAGTGCCCGGCAAGGACAGGGCCTGGTGCCACACACCCACTGTCGACAACACACCAGGTGGAGCGGGTAGGGACATACGCGGGCAGGGCCAAGCCCAGGCATGCGGGCGCAGCAGGCACAGGCAGGTGAGCTCTCAGAAAGGCAGGCAGGGTCACATGCACACTGAGCAGACGCAGACACGCACACGCTCGGGTGTGCACAAGGAGCCGTGAGCCAGCGTGCATGCTCACACCCGCCACGCCATCAGCTCCTCGCCCGGTCTGTTCCCGGGGCAGACTCGGCATCGTGGACACCTCCACACACACGTCACAGCACCCGGCTCTCGCCGCCGCTCTCCCTGCTGGAATTCCAGCCCCGAGCCAGGCGCCGCCCAGAACCTGCCAGGGCTGAGCGGGCCCAGGAGGAGACGGCCCTGCGGCTGGCACCCACTGGTTCTTTCTCCAGGGGCCCTCCTGGCAGGAACCAAGGAGAGAGCAATGCGGGACGAGGGCAGAGCCAAGGCAGAAAGGAGCCACGTGGGCAGCTGCCTGTGGGGGATTCCTGGGTTCCAGGGGTACCTGAGCTTAGGGATGCAAACCGTCCTTGCACAAGTTAAACACGATGTTTAACTTCGAGCCATGGAGCAAGCTCCCCACCCGCAGCATGACGTGGCGGGTCGGGCCAGGCCGCCAGTTAACCAGTTACCGGCCAGGATGATGCTAACCGGGTAACTGGTTAGCCTGTTACCCCTTTACAGCCCTAGCTGAGCTGTCTCTCACCCACCGCTCCCGAGCAGCTTCCCGACAAGCCGAGCTCCTGCATCTCGGGCCCTGGCACCCTGGCTGCCCAGAAGACGCTGCCAGACCAAGGCTATGGCCAGGGCCCTGCACGCTCGGTGGCAGCTGCCGGGATGCAGGGGAAGGGGCTCGTGGAACCAGGCCTGGGGCTGAAGGCTGCAGGCTCCTGTCACATCGAATTGCTCCTTGGGGAAAGAGGCCGATGGGTCTCCCGAGCCCGGAGGGCCACGGCTGGGCAGGGTGTTCCGGACGCAGGGACTCAGCAGGACTCACTGGAGAAAAACGCACTCAAGCCCCAAGGCCTGGCGAGTCGGCGTCTCGTCCCAGGCCCGACACTGGGGCTCCCGCTTCCCGAGGCTTTGCCCGGGCAGGTAAGAGGGGAAGGGTGCAGACCTGCTCCCGGTTCTTCCCTGGGGGACGGGGCAGGGGGTGGGTGTCAGGCTCCATCTCATGGGAGGGAAAACTGCTGCCAAAAGGCCTGGACCACACTGGGGGGGGGAACAGCCCCGGAGCGAAAGACGGCAGGCCTGAGGGTCTGCCTGCACCCCAGGGGCCGGGGGCAGCAGACAGCACGGCTGAAAACCAGCCGCTCGGGACCGGGCAGCCCCGGGGCAGTGGAAAGCATCCCGTGGGCAGGGGACAGGGCTGCAGAAAACAGCACTGGCGGGGCCTGGAAGAAGGAGCATGTGTGGGAGCAGGGGGAGGGAGAAGAGCCGGGGGGGGGCCCTGCCTTGGGGCTGGATGGAAGTTGTGAATCCAGGGCGGGTGGGGAGAGCAGACAAGGCAACTGCAGCACAGGGGACCTGTGGCCGCCCCAGGGACGTGGGGTGCGCAGAAGCCCCAAGGCAGGAGGCTGTGTCCTGCAGCGGGCACAGCCCAGGTGAGGGCAGGGGGGTTGGCAGCGCAGTGGCGAGCCCCGCCAGGGCTGCGCAAAGGGACGCCGTGACGTGCACTTGCGTGTCAGTACTCACAGGCTGGCCTCCGAAGCCAGGTGGCCGCAGCTGCCTGGGGAGACGTGCAGATGATGCTCCAGGCTGGCGGAGGTGGACGATCCCTCCTGGTGCAGGTGGGCACACGGCCCAGTCCCAGGAACACACTAGCCTTCACCAATTCCTACCACTGCTGTGAACACAAGCTACACCTCTAGCGGGGACTCCTCTACTTGGGCAGCCCCCTCTGTCTCGTCTGGGCTGAAATAAAAAGAAAGAAGAGATTCTTTTCATGGAACCTGCAAGGCAGCGCCTGGCTGCGCACGCTCCCGGCCAGCCGTCATCACAGCGGGACAGGCCGAGACACCAGCACCGCTCGCCCATGCGGCCACCTCTGGGGTGGATGGTGGCAGCGGATTAACAGCACCCAGGAACCCTACACAACCCGACGTAACAGAAGAGAGGAAGAGCCTGTGCCGGTTTAATCCACAGAGGGCTCTTTGCCCGTTGCAGTCTGGCCAGGACAACCGGACTAAACACGCTGCTCTCGGGGACCAGGAGCCAGAACCTAGCTAACCTGCCATGCACGGGGCAGCCCTGTGCCCAGACAGCAGCCCCAAGCCCCGTGCCGGAGCTGCCCTGGAATCTATGCCCTTGGGGAGGGGACCTGAGCAGCAAAGCCAGTGAAAGAAGGGAGAGTGTAAAGCTGTCAGGGGGAGGGTGGAGCCACATGCAAAGCACAATGTCCCGCCACTGCCCGAGGTCCAGGACCCGGCCACTCGGAACCAGGCTGCCTCGCTAGCAGCAGATCACGCTCCATTAAAATGCCACATGCCCAAGCACCGCCCATGAGCTACCCACAACGCGCCCCGTGGCCCCCTGCTCTGGGCCCAGCTGGGCGATGGAGAACCAGAGGCCAGCACCGCTAGCAAGAGGCCAGCCAAGCGGGTTGGCACCTCTCACCCCCCGCCGCAGCCAGGCTCCCATCACCCCACAGCAGGTGGCTCCGGCACAACGCACGTTTCCTTGCAGCCAGCTCAGACCCTTCTCTCTCTCCCTGCCCCCATCCACGCTCTGCCCAAGAGGAGACGGATCCAGTGGGTAAGATAGAGGACTAGACACCAGGCTTGTTCCATCCCCAGCTGTCCCACAGCACTGCCCTGTGTCCATGGGCAAGTCCCTGCCCCTTTCCGTGCCTCAGTTTCCCCTTTGGTAGAATGGGGATAGCGATCATGGTCTACCTCACTGTGGGGCTTCAGCTCCTCGGGCCATGCAAAGATGGGGCGGGGGGACTGCAGGAAGAAAGGACTGAATATTGCTCTCTCCCCCCCTTGGGCGTTTCTCTGCAACACGGCCCCTCCCGTGTTGGGGGGATGGGCCAACTCTCCTGGCTGTGGGCTCGTATCAGAGTTTTCATTTTCCGCAGGCTGGCATTCGCCAAGGCCGCACGACCAACGCAGCGGCACCAAGAGCCGGCCTGGCCAAGGGAGCCTTGTCCTTGTGGGCAGCCGAGGAGCAGACGCCACGGGGCTCTCCAGGGCGGTGACATGGCACGTGGAGACCACGAGGCCCCCAGCCCGTCTCCTCCCTCGCAGCAGGAATTCACCCCCCAGCCAGACGCCCCCGGGGGCAGAACGCCAGCTCCAGGGTTACTTTTTGGAAGGAAGAGCCACGGGAATTCCCCTGCCCCCGGAGAATTCACCCCCGATGGAACCAATTCAGCGCGGTGTTCCCACCCCGACGGCCCACCCCGTTAGCGCTTTCCTTCCAATTGCCGGTCCTGATCAAAGCGGACAGAAACGCCCCAGACAGGCAGCAACCGCCCCTCCCTCGCATCCTGGGCCCACTTCCTCCCTGACACGGGGGCATGCCCAGCCCCCCAGCACCAAGGCGACCCTGGCACCCTCCATCTCCTACTTCTGGAGGTCACCAGCAAGAGGGTATCAAACCCAGGGCCATCTCCTCGTGCAGCCTTGAGCACGTGCTTGAGCCAGCTCCGGCATCCCGGCTCCCGGAGCCCTGGCCAGAGCTCTCCAGGACCTAGGGGCCATTTCTTACAACACCCACAGGGCAGCTTCTGAGGGGGCCACGGACTGGGCTGGAGGCCACAGCACAAGCAGTGAAAACGCACCTGCTGCAAATTGCCCCTCAGGCCTAGGACAAGGCTCCGACCTGGTCTGTCCTAGGCAGGGCCCAAGCACCTCACAAGCCTCCGTGGTTTGTTCTCCCGCACCTGGGAAGCCAGGCCGGCCTCACCCCTCCCACTGCACAGAACTAGGCAGGCTCAGGACCAGCCAGGGAGTCCGGCAGCACCGGGAACCAAATTCCGGCCTCTCACCCACCAGGCCCCCTCCTGCTCCAGCCACCAAAGCCCCATGGCAGGCAGGGCCCAGGTTCCCAGGGCTGCGGAGGCTGCAGATCAGGCATGAAGGAGGCTCTACACCCGTCACTCAGGGCTGTATGGATCCGGGTCGGCCCAGCAGTGTCATTGCAGTGCCCTCTCCGTGCGCACAGGGGCAGGCGCCGGCCCATCCCTTTGGCTGCATGTAGCGCAACGGGCCCCGATCCAGACGCCTCCTCCCACGCCACCAGGAGCGCGTGCTGTGCGGAAGGCCGGCTCCCCGCAGTCTGCGGGATGACGTGTGAATCTCAGAGGGGGAGTGACCAGCCCCCGCGCCCCCGGCCTCAGCCCCCATGCTCTGGTTGCGAGGCCAGAAGGAAACAAACCCGCCGGCTGCAAAGGGGACACGAGGCAACGGGGGACAGCCGGCGCGGGCGGCCTCCCTTCCAACGCGTGGACGGAAAACTGTGTCCCAAGACCACTCAGCGCCCTCCCATCGGCCCAGGGAAAGGGCCCTGCCCACGCCACGTGGCCAAGGGGAAGCCACGCGGAAGATTCCTGCATTTGCTTAAGAAGCATGTGAAAGATGGGGGGAATCCGTAGCCAGAGGCGGAAGCGGGTTGGTCAGCTGAGCTAAGGAGGCCCGCAGACCCAATGCACTGTCCTACGAGCGCTCGCCGCTGGGGGGTCCAACGCAGGGACCCAGTGCACCAGAGACAACTGCCTAGTGAGGGCTGGTGTTTACCTGCCGCATCGCTCTTGGGGCTGGACTCGCCAGTGTCAAAGCCCTGGGCTGGCAGCAGGCAATGGGGGAAGAGGGAGGAGGGGAGAGCGCTAGGACACAGCAGAGGCCTCGGTAGACCCTTGCAACCTGCCCCTGCCACACAACCCAGCTGCCGCCAAGGGGACTCGGAGACCACTGCCGGCCCCAGAAAGAGGGTAAAATAAAAGCAAAAGGTACAAAGTTCAGAGCATTCGCCCAGCGCTGGGGGGCCAGCGTCTCTGCTCAAGGCCCAACGCCCCACTGATGTCTCCGGCGCCGGGCCCCCACAGACTCCACTGGAGGCACCGTGCGCGCCAGGGAAGCCTTACGGAACGGAAGAGACTCCCAGCCGATTTCCGTGCGCAGAACACCAGCCAAAGCTCCAAGAGCTACCGAGTCCAGACCCCAGCCTCCCCTGGCGTGCTCGGAGCAAGGCCAATGACTACGGATGCATCTCCACCGGCAACAGCAACCGCCCTGGTACGAACATGTCTGCCCCTAACAGTACCTGAGTCCTGTCTACACTACTGCTTCCGCCAGCCAAGATGCCTTCCTGGTGAGTTATGGACCCCGTTTTTATAATACAACATGGGTTAACACCCCTCCCCCCCACTGAGCAGGAGGGCAGAGCCAGGGTGTATCACGCTCAAGGGGCTGTTATTTCTGTGCCACTGTCATAGAAATAAATAACGCCACCCCCCCATATCCGCAAGGCAGAGCAAAAGCCTATCATAATCAGAATGCCTGGGCCAAAGGGAAGCCTTCATTACGGCGTCCTTCCCCCCCAAAGCAAGCCCTTCCGTTCGGCCCTGTTCTCTCCCCTCGCACACTCGCTGCGAAGCTCACACACAGACATTTCTCTGACACCCTTGCCAAGGCAGAATCCTGCCTGCTCCTTGAACATTACTCCAGTGCCAGCTAAGAAGCACACACCACAGTAGTGTCTACAGCACCAGACCTCATTAGCAATTTGAGTCACCAAAAAAACTCCCTCGCAGCAGAGTTCGGGACTCATTCAGAAAGTGTCTTCTGGACACCTCAGATTCCTAAGGCTCACTGTGCAGGCAGCAGAAATCAGGACAGTGGGCGAAGTCGCCATGCCCCGTTATCTCGAGAGAGGGTGGAGATGCCGCTCAGCATAGATAACAGTACCAATGACTCGGAGCGGCCTTTTTCCATCCATGTACTCATGGTGCTTTACAAAGAGACAGTATCACTGTGACCAGTCATAAACTTGGAGAGAAGCATGGAGAAGTTACGTGATTTGCCCCGGTCCCACAGGTCAGTAGCAGAACTGGGACTAGACCCACATCCACTGATTCCCAGCTCCGGAACAGACAGAGAGACAGACAGACATTGTACACACGTGCACTTGCAGGTAAGGTTTAGGCGTGCTGCTTGCTAACCTGCAGCGGAATGCATTTCTGCTGTGGAGAAAGGGGTTTTGTTTTGTTCACCCTCAAGTGTTTTTTTCCCACACTATTTTGGGGATCGAGATCGGAACAATCCATAGACGTACAATGAAAAGGGTTCCCCCAGGGGCTGGATCCAACAATCAGCAGGACAGTCACCAAGGTCCACGCGTGGGTGGCTTGGGAAGATCAGACTCATGTCCACAGCTTCATGCACTTTGGTGGGTTCCCAAGACACACACAAATCTGTCATCGAGCATAACTCAGTGCGCCCACCTCGGTACGAACTGCCGGTGCTTCCCCTGACATCTGTCCATCTCCACAGCTAGCAGAGCACAGATGTGGCGCGCAAGGTGTTGTTCTATAGGGGACAAGGAGGACAACTTCACACACACCCCAAGACACACACCCCAGCCACATCCCAAAGACACAGAAACACCCCAAAAATGAGCCCAGGAAGACATGCATAGGGGCAACAGAGACTGCTTCCAAACTAACCAATCCACGGGGGCACCGCAGTCTCTAAAGAAAATAAACGAAGGGCCAATTCTATCCCTGTAGTTACTGGCTCCATGGAAGTCAGAGGGTTGGACTAAACTATTTAGGAATATTTGGACCAAAGCAGAACCAGTCCTAGGGCTGGGGCCTAACCAGATTTCATCCCCTCCCCCTCCAAGAACTTCTAAGAAAAAATTTAAAAATTTGTTTGCCTCTCCCCAAAAAATGTGACTTCAGTTGAAGAGGCCTCTTGCTGGCCCGTCCGCTACCAGAGTAACAGAACAGCTCACCCAGGCATCCGAGACATTGTCCTTCACCTTTCCAACGCGGCCAGCAAATAAAAGTGCAAGACTAACCATAGCAAGCCACATGAGAAAGCCGTGTGCTCTTGGCTACACTGTCCAAGGCTCCTGAATGAGCAGGATTTCTAAAAGTAAATTATTTATGTCCTCAACTACATCTCGCTTAGGCTGACTCTAGACCAGAGCGTATGTCCAATCCAACGTGCTTACAATGATGCATGTACCAATAGTGCCTGCATGTACACACTATGCACATAGGCAGCACACACTAACTACATGTTCACATATCCACAGATCTCACTATACAACCGCACGAAAAATTGTGTCAGTTTCTAAAACTGCAGATTCCATACTCTGAAAACACTGCATTCCTGCCAAAGTGCAAATGCAAAATATTCCTGCTTAAACATTCCCTTTATAATATTGCTATCAACATTTTTAAAAAAAACATTTTCTCCATCACCACCCGCAAAAACGGAATCTCTTTTAACCAACATGCAACATTCACAACCATCTGTTAAAAAACAGCTACATTCAAGTTCATTTAGCTTTTCCATTAAATAATCCAAAGGGAGAAAAACAAAATACAGAGCAGGGTTTTTCATTGCGTTTTTGTTTTGTTTAAAAAAAAAAACTTTTGCATAAGTTAACTTTAAATCTTAAACCCCCTCCCACAGAAATGTTTGACTGTTTCCTTTTTTTTAAAAGTCCAATTACATTGTATCCCCCGTGCAAGCAAGATCTTTGCAACAAAAACGCAAAGCAAAGAAAAAAACACCCCTTTAGGAGCCCCTTTTGCCTCTCAGCCGCCTCTCCCACATTCTCAGACAGTTTTATTAAAAATTTCAGACAAAAGAAAAACAAAAATGGCAGCCTGGCTTATTTTTAAAACAGGACAGGGACGCCATATTCTGCAGATCTGCAAAAAAAGACAGAAATCTGAGGCTTGGCCACTCAAAAAAAATCAGGCAGCTGCAAAGTGCAAAGGGAAAGCTCCATTTGCAATCAGTTTATTTGCATTAAGCCCCATGAATCATTGTTTACCGGAGAATTGCACCAAAGGGGTTTTTTGAATAACCCGGCTTTTAAAAAAAAAGCAGACACTTCCTATACCAACAATCATGCTCCCTTTGCAAATTGCAATCCAGCCAGCGATCCGTCTGCAAGGAAGAAAATGGGCTCCCCCCTTTAGCTTCCTCTCTTCTTCCTCCTCCTCCTCCTCCTCCTCTTCAACCCGCCCAGGCTCCAGAGCACTGGGGGGCACTGAACAGACAGAGCCCCCCACGCAGCCGACACTCATCGGGATCAAACGCATGCATCGGATGAGGGAGAGCGAGAGAGAGGGGGGGAAAGCCCCCCAAGCTGCACTCCCGCAGCCGGAGCCGCGGCGCTCGCTAGAAACTGACACTCGATTGCAATTTGCTCGGGAGACCAAGAGCGACCGAAAACTACCATGCAACTTTCTCCTGCGACCCCATCTTAACCCCCCCCCCCGGCTCCCCTTCCCTCGCTGGGCGCAGGGAGCCCCCGCCCCTGCTCTCCGGGGGCTGCATACAGACCTTGCCTTGCCTTATCGGCCGCTCTTGGGATTTTGTTTGGGTTTGTGGCAACTCGGCATCAAAGCAGCAACCCCCGCCCGGGCCGGCCCGCCCCCGCCCCGCCGAGCTCGGGATGGCCTCTCTGGCTTTGCTGTGGGCTACAGGCTTAGTTCAAACCTTCCGGGTCGCCTGCTGTTCACTTCTGGGTTCTGCAAGCGCCGGAGCCGCGCAGCCGGAGCCCGGGCGCTAGGACGCGCCGCAGCCGCCTGGGCGAGGGGCGCTCGGGGGCCGCTGCCTGCTCGCGCCCGGCGGGGCGCTGGGGCCCGGGGAGCAGCCCCCAGGGGCAGAGCCTGCGGCTCCCGGCGAGGCGGGGCTGGAGCCGGACCCCCCCCCCCCCGTTTTTCACTCCCCCAAGCTGCCCGCTGACTCCCGGCCCGGCTGTACCCGGGACTTCGCATCGCCAGAGCCCCCAGCTCGGCAGCTCCCCCGCGGGGCGGCGGGGTCCCGCTTTGCGACGCGTCCGGGCAGCCAGCGGCCCCCGCCCGGCCCGGGATGCTGCTGCCTGGCTGAGTCCCCCCCGGCCCTAGCTACACTCCCCGGCTCTCCTGGCGCTGAGCGATTTCCCGGCGCCGCTCGCCCCGGGTCTGGCTCCGCTGAGCCCCGCGCCCGTGCAAAGCCCCCTCCCCCTTCCTGCTCCGCTGCACCCCCGCATCCCGGGCCGGAATCACCCAGCCGCAGAACGGGCAGGGACCTGGAGAGGTCAAGGCCCCTCCCCTGCCCTCAGAGCACGGTCCAGACCATCCCTGACGGGTCTGTCCCGCCTGCTCTTAAATCCCCCCAGTGATGGAGAGGTCCCCCCCCAAGCCAGAGCCGCTCCTTGGAAGAGGGGCCCCAGACCGACTCTCCATGGCAGTGTCCTTGCACTGCTGTGAAATCCCTGCATTGGCTTTGTTACTCAGCATGTGCACAGTGCACAGTGCTAGCTCCTGGGGATGTCAAATCCCCAATAATCAGTTAACCAGATCAAATGTTAACTGATTAACCAATTAAATGGGATCCCAGGCAAGGGACCGTTCCATCCCGGCTGGAGCTGCCCACGGGGCTCCCGCTCCCAACCACCAGCCATATGGAACGGGCTGGCGGCCTCCTGCATGGGCCTGCCTGGCCTGCGGCAGGCCTCCACCCTCAGCAGACGGTGGCCGGGGGCTGCTCCTGGAAAGCAGGTTCACCTTTACCTGGTAAGCATCACCCAGTCACATCCCTGATGGGCGCTTCGCAGACCGGCGCTGACCAGAGAGCCGGGAATCAGCCAGTTCTGTTCAAAGGAGCAAAATTCTGTGTCTGTCCCCAGCCGCTTGCTCCCAGCCACGCTCCCCTGCACAGGGCCACGCTTGGGTCCCTTCCCTCCCACGCAGTGCAGCAAGGCTGCTGGCCACACTCTGGTGTGACCCCGGGGGAGAGCAGGCACATGTCTCTGCCCCCCACGTTACCTCAGGAAGACAGGGTGCCAGGAGAGGTGAGTCTGTCCCAGGGGTGGAGAGAGCTGGGGCAGGGAGAGTTGAAGCGGTCGCTCAATTCCTCCCATGTCACAGGGGGGGTGTGTGTGAGAGGCGTATAGGGAGCGTGTGTGTGTGATCTCTTCCCATGAGCGTATGCGTGTGAGGTGTACAGGAGTGTGTGTGAGAGAGAAAGAGGTGTACAGGAGTGAGTGTATGTGTGTGAGGTGTACAGGAGTGTGTGTGTGAGAGAGAAAGGTGTACAGGAGTGAGTGTGTGTGACCTCTCCCCATGAGTGTGTGAGAGAGGTGTACAGGAGTGAATGTGTGTGTGAAGTGTACAGGAGCGAGTGTATGTGACCTCTCCCTGTGAGTGTGCGTGTGTGTAAGACCTCTCCCCTTGAGTGTGTGTGAGAGAGATGTACAGGAGTGTGTGTGTGAGAAAGAGGTGTACAGGAGTGTGTGTGTGAGAGAGAGGTGTACAGGAGTGAGTGTATGTGTGTGAGGTGTACAGGAGTGTGTGTGTGTGAGAGAGAAAGAGGTGTACAGGAGTGAGTGTATGTGTGTGAGGTGTACAGGAGTGTGTGTGAGAGAGAAAGAGGTGTACAGGAGTGAGTGTGTGTGACCTCTCCCCATGAGTGTGTGAGAGAGGTGTACAGGAGTGAATGTGTGTGTGAAGTGTACAGGAGCGAGTGTATGTGACCTCTCCCTGTGAGTGTGCGTGTGTGTGAGACCTCTCCCCATGAGTGTGTGTGAGAGAGGTGTACAGGAGTGAGTGTGTGTGATCTCTCCTGGTGTGTGTGGGGGAGACCTCTCCCAGTGAGTGAGTGTGTGTGTGGGGGGGGTAAGGGTATGTGTCACTTCTGCCCCTTTAGAAGCCTGAAAGATAAGAGGGTAAATAAAAAGAATCCAGCTACAAGCTATTTCTTTTTAACAGGGGCTCAGTCATCATGATGTTAATGTGAAGGTTTGCACTCCACAGTTCTGATGGATTGCCACTAGGCTCACTTGGGGCATGTCTACACTACCACCCTAGTTCGAACTAGGGTGGCTAATGTAGGCATTTGAAGTTGCAAATGAAGCCCGGCATTTAAATATCCCGGGCTTCATTTGCATATTGCCGGGCACCGCCATTTTTAAATCCCCCTTAGTGCGGACTTCGTACCCATGGCTACACGCGGCACGGAGTAGGTAGTTCAAATTAGGCTTTCTAATTCGAACTACCGTTACGCCTCATTCCACGAGGAGTAATGGTAGTTCGAATTAGAAAGCCTAATTCGAACTACCTACTCCGTGCCGCGTGTAACCGCAGGCATGGAGTCCGCACTAATGGGGATTTAAAAATGGCGGTGCCCGGCAAGATGCAAATGAAACCCGGGATATTTAAATGCCGGGCTTCATTTGCAACTTCGAATGCCTACATTAGCCACCCTAGTTCGAACTAGGGTGGTAGTGTAGACATGCCCGAGAAGAGTAATTTTACCAGGTGTCCCATATTCAGCACAGGGAAATATGGCCACCTTATGTATAAGCACAAACATTCTTAGAACCTTATTCTGAATAGGGATGTGAACAGGTAGCCAGTTACCCAGTAAGCATTACCCTTAACAGTTACCTATTCCCCGGGAGCAGCCCCCGCCTGCGGCCCTGCCCCAGTCCCATAGGGATGCTGGTTCCCAGTGTAGCGTCGAAAGCAGCCAGGCGGGAGCAGCTCCTGTTTGCAGCACAGTCAGGGCTGGTCCTAACCAACTGGCGACCACAGGCAACTGCTGGGCAAAATTTATTGAGCCAAAAAATAAAGGGAAAATTTGTTGAGCAAAATAAAAAGGGTTGAAATGCGGTCGTGGCCCTTTTAATTCCTGCATGTCCAGAGCGGACTTCTGTCGGGCTGTCAGTGGCCCAGGCGACTGCCCAACTCACCCATCCGTAAGACCAGCTCTGGGCACAGGGGCCGCTCCTGCCTGGCCATGGTGGGCAGGGGGAACCACTATGGAACATGCCTCGCCCCCGCCCAGAATGTTTAACCGGTTAACTAATTAAACGGGATTTTACATCCCTAGTTCTGAGTCTCAGTTTAGCTGCCACTTAGTATCAATGTTCTAATCCAATAGGGCATTTTATGTTGTCAGAAGCTTTAAAAAAACGCCATTAAAATCTGAGTGCCACTCACTGTGCCGTGGATATTTTCCTTCACGTTTCTGCCGCTCCAGTTCCCCATCCAAAGCTCCCACACAGCAAGGCCTTCCTCAGGAAAGGAAAGATTTGAAGGATCAGGTGCTACCGTTGTAACCACAGAATCTCAGTGTGGGGCTAATGAAGACATTACTGTCCTGTCAACTGTAGACTCATAGCAACGAGGGACCGGAAGAGACCATGCTAGGTCACCTAGTCCAGGCTCCTGCGCTGAGGCCGGGCTGGGCACTATAGCTCATCCCTGACAGGTATTTGTCGAACCTTTTCCTAGACCCCCTCCAGTGTTGGAGCTTCCACAACCTCCCTAGGAAATTTGTTCCAGCGACTACCCTTACTGATCCGAAGTTTTCTCTAAGATCCATCCTATATCACCCTGGCTGAAATTTAAGCCCATAATTTCTTCTCCTTTCTTCAGTGGATAAGGAGAACAATTTATCACCCTTCTCCTTAGAACAACCTATTAAGTATTTGATGACTGATACGTTCTCATGTTAGTCTTCTCCAAATGAAACAAACTCAGTGTTCTCACAAGGAGCAGTCCTGTGGCACCTTAGAATCATAGAATACTAGGACTGGAAGGGACCTCGAGAGGTCATCGAGTCCAGTCCCCTGCCCTCATGGCAGGGCCAAATACTGTCTAGACCATCCCTGATAGACATTTATCTAACCTACTCTTAAGTATCTCCAGAGATGGAGATTCCACAACCTCCCTGGGCAATTTATTCCAGTGTTTCACCACTCTGACAGTTAGGAACTTTTTCTAATGTCCAACCTAAACCTCCGTTGCTGCAGTTTAAGCCCATTGCTTCTTGTTCTATCCTCAGAGGCCAAGATGAACAAGTTTTCTCCCTCCTCTTTATGACACCCTTTTAGATACCTGAAAACTGCTATCGTTTCCCCCCTCAATCTTCTCTTTTCTAAACTAAACAAACCCAGTTCTTTCAGCCTTCCTTCATAGATCATGTTCTCTAGACCTTTAATCATGCTTTTTGTTCTTCTCTGGACCTTCTCCATTTTTGCCACATCTTTCTTGAAATGCGGTGCCCAGAACTGGACACAATACTCCAACTGAGGCCTAACCAGCGCAGAGTAGAGCGCAAGAATGACTTCTCATGTCTTGCTCACAACACCCCTGTTAATGCAGTCCAGAATCATGTTTGCTTTTTTTGAAACAGCATCACACTGCTGACTCATATTCAACTTGTGGTCCACTATAACCCCTAGATTCCTTTCTGCCGTACTCCTTCCCAGACAGTTGCTTCCCATTCTGTATGTGTGAAACTGATTGTTCCTTCCTAAGTGGAGCACTTTGCATTTGTCTTTATTAAACTTCATCCTGTTTACCTCAGACCATTTCTCCAGTTTGTCCAGATCATTTTGAATTATGACCCTATCCTCCAGAGCAGTTGCAACCCCTCACAGCTTGGTATCATCTGAAAACTTAATGAGCGTACTTTCTATGCCAATATCTAAATTGTTGATGAAGATATTGAACTGAACCAGTCCCAAAACAGACCCCTGTGGAACCCCGCTTGTTATGCCTTTCCAGCAGGATTGTGAACCACTAATAACTACTCTGAGTATGGTTATCCAGCCAGTTATGCACCCACCTTATAGTAGCCCCATCTAAGTTGTATTTGCCTAGTTTATTGATAAGAATATCATGCGAGACCGTATCAAACGCCTTACTAAAGTCTAGGTATACCACATCCACTGCTTCTCCTTTATCCACAAGACTCATTATCCTATCAAAGAAAGCTATCAGATTGGTTTGACATGATTTATTCTTTACAAATCCATGCTGGCTGTTCCCTATCACCTTGCCACCATCCAAGTGTTTACAGATGATTTCCTTAATTACTTGCTCCATTATCTTCCCTGGGACAGAAGTTAAACTAACTAGTCTGTAGTTTCCTGGGTTGTTCTTATTTCCCTCAGTGTTTTCACAAGGAGCAGTCCTGTGGCACCTTAGAGACTAACATATTTATTAGGTCAATATTCCACACGAGGATGAATTACAAGCTGTCAGCAACACTATCCCCGATGATGCCACAGTGCACCTGATGGCTTAGCTATGGGACTTTGTCCTCACCTACAACTATTTCCAATTTGGGAACAATTTATATCTGCAAGTCAGCGACACAGCTATGGTACCCGCATGGTCTGCAGGAGAGAAGAGTGAGGGGGGATTTGAGAGCAGCCTGCAATTCCCTGAAGGGGATTCCAGAGAGGATGGAGAGAGGCTCGTCTCAGTGATGGCAGATGACAGAACGAGGAGCAATGGTCTCAAGTGGCAGTGGGGGAGGTCTAGGTTGGATATTAGGAAAAACTATTTCCCTAGGCGGGTGGGGAAGCCCTGGGCTGGGTTCCCTAGACAGGGGGTGGAATCTCCATCCCTCAAGGTTTTTAAGTCCTGGCTTGACAAAGCCCTGGCTGGGATGATTGAGTTGGGGTTGCTCCTGCTTTGGGCAGGGGGCTGGACTTGATGACTCCTGAGGTCTCTGCCATCTCTAGGATTCTATAATTCCACAATATGCCGACATTTTTATGGCTGACCTAGAACAATATTTCCTCAGCTCCTGTCCACTAGCAGCCCTCCTCTGCGTACGCTACATTGATAACATCTTCATCATATGGACCCACGGGAAGGAGACCACTGAAGAATTCCACAGGGATTTCAACAGTTTCCACCTCAAGGTGAACTTCAGCTTGGACCAGTTCACACAAGAGATCCACTTCCTGGACACTACAATACAAATAAACGATGGTCACATCAATACCACCCTATACCTGCAACCACTGTGCTTACCTACATGCTTCTAGCTTCCATCCAGGACACAGCACATGATCCGCTGTCTGCAGCCAAGCCCTCCCACAGACAGAGACAAATACTGTGTCATAAACAGAGGGAGTGCTGGCCAGCACCCAGTGACTAAAGGGTTAAGCTCAGGTCTCTAGCAAAGGTGTTGGCCAGGGGACCAGGAGAACCAATGAAGATAGAGGGTTGACATTTGAATTGGATCTAGATCCCCTGCCTGCTTTCTTGGCGTGGCAGAGTTAAACCAGGAGTTGAGAGACAGAATGAGTTAAACCAGGCAAGACTGCCAGCCCCCAAGGAATTCAGGGCACGGGAGCAGACTGAACAAAGAGAAAATTAGAAGTGAGGACCAGAGAAATATGAGTCCAGTCGCGTTCAGAGTAATTTTTCTTTATTTTGTGGATTGGTTTGAACTGCTCGGTGTGACTCTATGCCGCCCTCCCCATTTACTACCAGCTAAGCATTGTGGCAGAGGTTTTTTTCTCTGTGTTTTAATTTGTTTTCCTTAGTTGCTCTGTAACATCTAGCAACCAGGTACCCTTCTCAAGTGTGTCTTTTGTTTTGTAATACAAAGCACTTCTTTTAAGTTGATGATTTGATTCTTGTGTCCTGGAAGATCTGTCTAGCTTTGTCTACACTGCAGGGTTTTTGCGCAAGAAGCTTTTTGTGGAAGAGTTCTTCCGCAAAAACTTCTTGCACAAAAGCGTGTCCACACCTCAAAAGCCCATCACAAAAGTGATGTGCTTTTGCGCAAGAGAGCATGCACACTGCATGAACACTCTTGCACAAGGAAGTTCTGATGGCCATCCACAGAATGGCCATCAGAGCACCTGTGCTTTTTGTGATAGGCTCTTTTTGTGCAAGAAACCCCTGCTGAGCATCCACACACACCTTTTTGTGCAAGAATTCTTGTGCAAAAAGGAGTGATGCCTCATAGAAGGAGGTATACCTACACTGCATAAAGCCCTCTGTTCTGTCGATCGACTGTAGGTTTTCTTGTGCAAAAATGTGCTTGAGGTGTGGATGCTCCATGGGTTTTTGTGGAAAAACAGCTGTTTTTGCACAAAAAGCCTGTAGTGTAGACATAGCCTCTGTGGGTATCTGCAGGCCTCTGGCGGAGGGGTCAGCTACCAGAGACTGCAGCTTGTTTTTCTCTTTCCTTTATCAAGCTCCTTTGGGGCAAAAATGCTTGGGGTACCCCCGGGGGTGATTTCAAGTGTTCACCCCTGGTTTTTTTAGGGGATCAAAGTACAGCAAAATTCCCAAAATCTGGGTATTAGGATTCTGGGGAGACGTTTTTGTAACCAGTGCCTGTGGAGGTGAGGTTTTGAGGCTCTCTTGCGGGCCCCCGCCTTCTGCATTTGGAGTGCCAGAGTGGGGAACAGCCCTTACACACCTACAAGATCTTTATCAAGCATTCTTAAAATACCCTCCTGGGGAAGTGAGGAAACAGATTGGCAGAGCTAGATGAGTACCCAGAAGTTACCCACTTCAAGACTGGCCTAACAAGGAAAATAAGAAAACACTGGTTAGGGTGTGAAAAAGTAAATGTGCAAATGGTTAACCGAGGGGCTCATCGGTTAACCTTCACGATTACACACAGAGAGCCAAATTAAAAGCCGGCTCCTGGCGCACGCTGGCTTCTGGGGAGCCGCCTGTCGTACCATGTTTAACTGTGTAATCACTTGCATGGTGTCAAGTATCAGAGGGGTAGCCGTGTTAGTCTGAATCTGCAAAAGCGACGAGGAGTCCTGTGGCACCTTATAGACTAACTGAAGTGTAGGAGCATAAGCTTTCGTGGGCAAAGACCCACTTCGTGCATCTGACGAAGTGGGTCTTTGCCCACGAAAGCTTATGCTCCTACACTTCAGTTAGTCTATAAGGTGCCACAGGACTCCTCGTCGCTTGTGTAATCACTGGAATTTTCAGTTGTTACATGGTTACTTAACTACACACATTTTAACATCACTACCCCTGGTCACCACCTACAGCCTGCAGCTTAAGTGCCTCCAACACATCACTGACAATCTATAACCTCTCCTGGAGAAAGATCCCTGCTCTCTTTGGCCTCGGGAGACAGGCCAATCGTCGCCTCAGCCTGGCCAGCGTGCGTACCTGCACCAGACTTGAGATAGGCCTGGGTTTGCTTTGGTAGAAATCCGCACAACAGCCATCGTTAGTCCGGACAATGCAGACATTATTATTCTGGTCAAGAAGGGGTTGTCCAGGCTCCCCTACAACAGACAGCCGCACAACCAGAAGCAAATACTTACCAGCAGCCACACGCCACACCTCCCCTGGAACTTACCCCTGCAACTCCGTGCACAGATCTGTACAAGCGACACCATCACAGGACCTAACCACAAACACCACCACGTCCGGGACTCATCCACCTCCACATCCGTCAATGTGATATATGCCATGAAGTGCCAGCAATGCCCCGTGCCATGGACATTGGCCAAACTGGACAGTCTCTGTGCCAAAGGATAAATGGACACAACTCAGACATCAGGACTGATAACACATAAACCTGTAGGGGAACATTGTAACCTCCCTGGGTACTCAGAGATGGATTTAAAAGTAGCCATCTTTCTACAAAAGAATTTATCATCTGATTACAGAGGGAGGCAGCTGAACTGGAGTTCATTTACAAGTTCAACACTACCCACTTAGGCTTGAATAAAGAACTAGTTAGCGCACTGCAAAGGCAATTTCCCCACCTTTGATATTCTCATCTCCACATCACATGCTATGAATGAGACACAGCCAGCCTGACTTAATTAGCTTCATTAACATGGGTCCTACAGGTAACTTCTATTGCTGTTATATGTACCTGGGATTCTGTATTTTCCACTCCAACTCATCTGATGAAGTGGGTTTCACCCACGAAAGCTCACTACCTAATAAATTTGTTAGTCTCAGGGCCTGTCTACACTAGGAAATTGTTTCAAAATAACTTATTTTGAAATAACAAATCCCAGAATAACTATTTCAAAATAGCATGTCCACACTACAGGGAAGCCTCAAAATTAGTCCGAGGCAGGATCCCTTAATGTGGATGCGCTACTTCGACGTAGAGCCCCGGGAAGCACTGGGGAGTAATTACTTTGGATGACTCTGGGGCGTCGTTATTTCGAAATAGCAGCCGTGGAGCATCCACACTCCCGCTATTTCGAAATAGCTGTTTTGATATAAGTGTTATTCCTCATGGAAAGCGGGAGTTATTATTTCAAAATGACCAGTCGGTTATTTCAAGATAGCGGGTTTGGTAGTGTGGATGCTCCACTTGTTATTTTGAAATCACTCCCTAGTGTAGACCAGGGTTAAGGTGCCACAGGACTGCTCATTGTTTTTAAAGTTACAGATTAACATGGCTACGCCTCTGAGACCAGTTTTTTCAATCTTTTCTCATAGGGCACATTTCCTCTGGACCCATAATCATTGTGTTGTTTTCCTAGAATCACGGAATCATAGAAACCCAGGGCTGGAAGAGACCTCAGGAGGTTATTGAGTCCAACACCCTGCCCAAAGCAGGACCAATCCCAACTCAATCATCCCAGCCAGGCCTTTGTCAAGCCAAGACTTAAAAACCTCGAGGGATGGAGATTCCACCCCCTCCCTAGGGAACCCATCCCAGTGCTTCCCCACCCTCCTAGGGAAATAGTTTTTCCTAGACTTCTCCCAATGTAACTTGAGACCATTGCTCCTTGTTCTTCCACCTTTCACCGCTGAGACCAGGCTCTCTCCTTCCTCTCTGGAACCTCCCTTCAGGAATTGAAGGCTATCAAATCCTCCCTCACTCTGCTCTTCTGGGGTACGTCTAAACTATGTAGATTTGTTTGTTTGGCAAAGGGAAATGAAGCCGTGATTTAAATAATCGCGGCTTCATTTAAATTTACATGGCTGCCGCGCTGAGCCGACAAACAGCTGATCAGCTGTTTGTCGGCTCAGCTCACTAGTCTGGACGCTCCCCTGTCGAAATGAAAGCCCTTTATCGACATCCCTGGTAAACCTCATCCTACGAGGCATAATGGGGATGTCGATAAAAGGCTTTCAGGTCCGCGCGGAGCGTCCAGACTAGCGCGCTGAGCCGACAAACAGCTGTTTGTCGGCTCAGCGCAGCAGCCATGTAAATTTAAATGAAGCCGCAATTATTTAAATCGCGGCTTCATTTCCCTTTGCCAATCAGCCTAATCTACATGGCTCCATTGATGGAGCCATGTAGTCTAGATACACCCCTGCAGATTAAACAAGCCCAAATCCCTCAGCCTCTCCTTGTAAGTCATGCGCTCTAACCCCCTAAAAATTTTGGTTGCCCTCCACTGGACCCTCTCCAATGCGTCCGCATCCTTTCTGTAGTAGGGGGCCCAGAACTGGATGCAGTACTCCAGATGTGCGGAATAAAAGGGAATAATCACTTCTGTAGATCTACGGGTAATGCTCCTCCTAATGCAACCTAATATGCCATTAGCCTTCTTGGCTACAAGGACACACTGTTGACTCATATCCAGCTTCTCATCCACTGGAATCCCCAGGTCCTTTTCTGCTGCATTACTGCTTAGCCAGTCGGTCCCCAGCCTGTACCAATACTTGGGATTCTTCCGTCCCAAGGGCAGGACTCTGCACTTGTCCTTGTTGAACCTCATCAGATTTCTTTTGGCCCAATCCTCTAATCTGTCCAGGTCTCTCTCGACCCGATCCCTGCCCTCTGAGGCTATGTCTAGACTGCAAGCTTCTTTCAGAAGAAGCTTTTCCAGAAGATCTCTTCCAGAAAAACTTTTTTTTGAAAGAGAGCGTCCACACGGATTGGATGCTATCTCGCATATAAGGCCACCCAGAACCAGTTCAGGCAGGGCATTAGGTCATCAGTTGCGTCCAAGTGCTGTTGTCTAAAGCTAGCTGAGTCACATGCTTAAAGGGAACCCCCCGGCCCCCAGGCAGCCATTCCCCCCCCCCCCCGCATGCGATGGCCCCACATGGCCAAGCTGTAGTTTCTGCAGCAGTTTGTGCAGGCTGCCTTCATGGCCATGCAGATGCTCGACACAAAGCTCATCATTGAGACCCGCTGCTGGTGTGCGCGAGCGAGGCCCTTGCAACCGCACCCCCCAGTGGAGAGATGGTTCTGGAGGCTGGACACCAGTTCCGACTGGTGGGACTGGCTGGTGATGGAGCGGTGGGACGACCAGCAGTGGCTCCATGACTTCCGCATGTGGAAGGCCACCTTTTTGGAGCTGTGTGCCTGGCTTGCCTCTGCCCTCTGTCAATGCGACACCCACCTGCAGCCTGCCATGCCCCTGGAGACGTGGGTCACCTTCGCCATCTGGAAGCTCGCCACCCCAGACAGCTACTGGTCAGTGGGCAACCAGTTCAGCATGGGAAAGTCGACCGTCGGGGCCCTCCTCATGGAGGTAAGGCCCTCGGGGGCTGCAGTCCCTATGGGGAGTGAGGAATCCTGGAAAGGGGGACCCTAGGGAAAGGAGGGTGGCGGAGGTGCGGGGGTGGACTCGGGGTGGGAGGGAAGTCCTGTCCCCAGGGGGTTGTGCCATCCTGCCCTCACACAGCCCTGCTGCTGGAGAGCAGCTTCATAGGGGGTGGTTCCTGGGGTGTTTGCAGGGGGGGAAATGAGGGGGAAGCAAGAACCTCCCAAGGGCTCAGACACTCCCTCCCAGTCTCTGTTTTGTGTGTTCGTTTGTCTCCTTCTGCAGGTGGTGAGGGCCATAAACACCTTCCTGCTGCACAGAGTCATCCGCCTGGGAGACCCGGACCCCATCGTCGCAGGATTTGCCACCTTGAAGTCCCCCAACTGCGGGGGAGCAATTGATGGAACCCACACCCCCGTCCGCGCACCACATCGTCTAGCCACCCAATACATCAACAGGAAGGGCTACTTTTCAATGGCGCTGCAGGTCCTGGTTGACTACCGTGGACGGTTTACTGACGTTTCCGTCGGGTGGTTGGGCAGGGCTACCCTTCTTCCCCCAGCGTGACTTTGGGGATGAGGACGTGCAGATGCCACTGTGCATCGTGGGGGACACGCAGGCAAGGGAAGTGTCCGGCCACAGCGGGATCCCATGGGCAGGAGAGGGGCCTGGAGCAGCCTGGCCTTCTAAGGGGCTCGCTCACATACCTGCACCTGGCCGTGCTGTCCACGGAAGTGGGTGGTGCACAATGATGCTGCACGTGGTTCCACGTGCACGGACTGCAGTACGATGTCCAGGCCGAGCGACGATCACGACGCATCCCCTCTGCGCCCGCCTCCCCTGCCCTGTGTGTGTGACAAACTGAGAGTACTCACCCGAGGGTCCCTCCCCACCTTCAGAGGATGCCTGCAAGATATCCAGGGCCTGGGGTACCAGCGCCAGGGTCGGGGAACCATGCTGTCCGTGTCCTCCTCCTCCTGCAGCTCCTGTTCCTCCTCCTCCTCCACCTCCCTCTCTTCCTCAGCAGGGAGCTCCAGGCAAGTGATGACAGGTGTCTCGAGCCCCGAGTCCACCACCATGGGTCAGGAAAAGGCTTCACCCCCCCCCCCCAGTATTTGGTGGAGCTCCTGGAAGTAGGGGCAGGAGAGGGGTTCTGCCCCAGAGTGAGAGCTACGCTCCCTGGTCCTGGCAGAGCTCCTTTATCTTGCTCCGGATCTGTTCCAATGTCCGAGGTGGGAGGTCCCCGCTCAGGCAGAGCCTCGGCCATCCAGCCATAGATGTCCACATTTCTTCGCTGGGTCTCCTCCTCCCCCACAGCTTGAGGAAGGACGGGATCTTCGCCCCGGACCAGGAGGGCACTCAATGTTTTGTGCCTGGGTCCTGGGAGCCCTGGTGGTGCTCCCTGTGAGGGCCAGGGGGGGCTCGGGGAGTGTGTGGCTGGGCCATCGCTGGCAATGTGGGTGGCACTCAGAGCCACACGGTGAGTGGAGCTTCCAGGCCAAGGCTTGTCCCAGGTGCCTGCAGTTTTAAGAACTGTCAGGAGACAGGAACTATAGAGTTCTGGTTGCTTTGGAGGGAGTGGCCACCAGGGCACCCGTGTTATTTCCTGGAGGCGTCTTCTTTTGAAAAAAACCCCTCTTCCACATCCACACATGCCCTTTTCAGAAAAAGGCTTGTTCCTCACAGAAAGAGATTTACCACCGTCGGAAAAACCCCTCCATTCTTTCGCCTTTCTGTCGCCAGAACGCAATAGCAGTGTGGATGTAAGTATTGTTTTTCCAGAAAAACAGACTTTTTTCCGGAAAAATGCTGCAGTGTAGACATGCCCTAACATATCTACCTCTCCCCCTAGCTTAGTGTCATACACAAACATGCTGAGAATGCAATCTACCCCTTCATCCAGGTCATTAATAAAGATGTTGAACATACCCAGCCCTAGAACCGATCCTTGGGGCACTCCGCTTGAAACCGACTGCCATCCTGACATCGAGCTGTTGATCACTACCCATTGGGCCTGACAATCTAGCCAGTTTTCTATCCACCTTACAGTCCATTCATTCAATCCATATTTCCTTAACTTGCTGGCAAGAATACTGTGGGAGACTGTATCAAAAGCTTTGCTAAAGTCACTGCCTTCCCATGTCCACAGAGCCAGTTACCTCATCATAGAGGCTAATTCCTCCCAACTTTCTCCAGTTTGTCCACATCTTTCCCGAAGTGTGGCACCCCAAATTGGACACAGTGCTCCAGGTGGGACCTCCTCAGTCCTGCCTGAAAGAATACTTTCTCGCGTCTTGCCCACAACACTCCTGAATGATGTTTGGGGTTTTTTTGCAACAGCATCACACTGTTGACTCAGATTTAGTTTGTAACCAATTATCACCCCCAGATCTTCTCCTGCAGTCCTCCTTCTTGCACTGCCATTGCCCAGTTTGGTTTTGTGCAATTGACAATCCCTTCCTTTGCATTTGTCCCAATTGAATTTCATCCTGTGTATTTCAGACCATTTCTCCGGATTGTCAAAATCATTTTGAATTCGAATCTTGTCCTCCAACGTGCTTGTAATCACCCCATTAGGTATCATTCGCAAACTTTATACGTGTGCTCTCTGTGCCATTATCTAAATCATTTATGAAGATCTTGAACAGACCTAGACCCCAGACAGACTCACTAGATATGTCCCGGCAGCTTGACTGAATCTTTGATAGCAACATTCTGAGCAAGCTTTTCCAACCGGTTGTGCACCCGCGTTCTAGTAGGTTCATCTGGTTGTATTTCCCTAGTGTGCTTCTGCGAAGGCCATGTGAGACTGTATCCAAAGCCTTGCTACAGTCGAGATATCTCACGTCTACTGCTCTCCCCAGCTCGTGAGGCTTGTTACCCCATCGAAGAAGGCTATTAAGTTAGTTTGACATAATTTGTTATGGACAAATCCATGTGGACTGTTACTATCACTTTACCATCTTCCAAGCGCTTGAAAGTGATTGTTTGATTATTTGCTCCATTACCTTTCCAGGTACTGAAATTAAGCTAAGGTCTATAATTCCCTGGGATGTCCTTAGTCCCCTTTCTATAACTAGGTACTATAATTGTCCTTTTCCAGTCCCCAGAGATCTCTGCTGTCCTCCATACATTCTTAGAGGTAATTGCTAATGGCACAGCGAGCTCTTCAGGTAGTTTAAGTATTCTAGGATATATTTTGTCACTCTCTGCCGGCTCGAAGACATTCAACTTGTCTGAGGCCAGGTCTGCATGAAACAGTTCATTTTACCCACGTATATCACTCAGGGCTCTGAAAAATCAGTACCCCAGAGTAACCCACACCCTGGTGTGAGCAGTGCTAGTTTGATTGACGAATTCTTCCATTGACCTCTCTGCTGTCTCTTGGGGATGTGGATTAACTACAGCGATGGGAGGACCCTGCCGTCATTCCAGCGAGTGTCTCCCCTCAGGGGTGACACGTGGGAGCAGGAAGGGTCGTGTGCTCCCGAAACACCCTGGGAGGGAAGGGCAAGGGGCCAGAAGCCAGTGGGGCCAGGGCCCGGAGCTGCACTTCTGGCCCTATGCTTGGGGCTTGGCTGCTGACCCCACATCCAGAGCTCTGCTGCTGCCCGGGCTCTGCTGCCAGCCCCCAGGCCTGTCTGGGAACCCCCTCCCAGAGTCATGGCTCTGCTCCCGACCCCAGTGAGGAGGGGTGGAGACTTGGGGGAAGGAGCAAGGTGGCTGGTGCAGGGATGGAAAAAGGCTGGGTTGGGGCAGGGCCTGGGACAGATGGGGGATTGTCCTGGGCCCCACCCCACCCCCTTTAGGGACGGTCCTGCCTGGGGCTCGGAGTGGTGCAGGGAGGAGTCACACGTGGGGGGCGGGGCACGGTTTCCAATGAAGCCAAATCCCACGTCACACGTGGCTTGTTCTTTCCGTGAGCTCCCGCTCGCTCGGGGAGCCGTCCAGGCTCTGCTCCCTGTGGGGTGAGCATTGAAACAAGATAACACTTGGCGCACTGCTGCGTCTCCTCTGACTGCCTTTTCCCCCCTCGCCGCGTGGCGGGCCTGCCCTCTCCTTGAATCCCAGACTCACGGAGCCGCGAGGTCACCGAGTCCAACCCCTGCCGAGACGCGGGCTTTGCTATTGCCGAACAGACCGGCACAGCTGGCCCCAGCCTCCTTCTGAAAGGCTCCAGCGAAGGATGCGGCTCTGAGGCAGCTGTCTCTTAGGCTACGTCTACACTGCAGCCTTCTTCCGCAAAAGCTTATGCAAATGAAGTGCCGATTAGAATATCGCCGCCCTTCATTTGCATCATGTATTAGGGGCCATTTTTGCACAAGAGGCGAAAAGGAGCTATGTAGACAGCTCCGTTTTGCACAAAACCCCTCTCTTGCGCAAGAGCCGTTCTTCCGCAGTTTTTTCAGGGACCCGCCCTAGTTTTCTGTCATCTTCAAATCTGATCCCCATGCTCTCTACCGACATCCAACTCATTCATAAAAACACTTGACCCAGAGCAAATCCCTGTGGATCCTCACTCGGGACCTTCCCCCAGTCCGACATCTTTCCACTGTTTATGGGTTTTTAACCAATTATGTCTCCACTTCGTGATAATTCGGCCAACGCCACTTTTCTCCAGCTTCCTTAGAACACAAGAGTGGCCGGGCTGGGTCAGACCGAAGGTCCTTCCAGCCCAGTGTCCTCTCTGCCCGCAGTGGCCAATGCCCGGCGCCCCGGAGGGAGGGGACAGAACAGGGAATCTAATGATCCTTCCCCTGTCATCCTGTCATGAATAGGGGGAGTGCTGACCAGCACCTGGTGACTAAGGGGTTAAGCTCAGCAAAGGTGTCAGCTAGCCCCCCCCCCCCCTCCAGGGTGGAAATTTGAATTGGATCTAGGTTCCCTGCCTGCTTTCTTTGTGTGGCAGCGTTAACCCAGGAGCTGAGAGACACAGAGGAGTTACACCAGGCAGGACTGCCAGCTCCCACACAGAATTCGGGGCATGGGAGCGGATAGAAGATGAGAAGTGAGGACCAGGGAAATGTGAGTCCAGTCGCGTTCAGGGTAATTTTTCCTTATTTTGTGGTTTGGTTTGAACTGCTCGGTGTGAATCTCTGCCGCCCTCCCCATTCACTACCAGCTAACCCAGGGGTGGCCAACCCCAACTTTGCGGCTTACAAAGCCACACCCCCTCCCCCTCGCTCAGCCAATGGGAGCCTGATGTGGCCAAAAAGGTTCAACGTCCTTTTTTTTTTTTTTTTTGCTCAACGACTTTGGCGGGTGGGGAGCTCTTCCCCCCTTCCCCCCCCCCCAACAATTCTGGTGTGTCTCTTTGCATTTTTTCCGGTGCTATTTCAGCTCTCTTCATTTAATGGGTTGGCCACCCCTGATCTAAGCATTGTGGCAGAGGGGTTTTTTCCCTCTGTTTTTAATTTGTTTTCCTCAGTTGCTCTGTAACATCTAGCAGCCAAGTGCCCTTCTCAAGTGTATCTTTTGTTTTGTAATCCAAATCGCTTCTTTTAAGGTGATGATTTCAGGTGATGATTTGATTCTCGTGCCCTGGAAGATCTGTCTCTGGGTATCTGCAGGCCTCTGACTGAGGGGTCAGCTACCAGAGACTGCAGCTTGTTTTTCTCTTTCTTTTCTCAAGCTCCTTTGGGGCAAAAAAGCTTCGGGTACCCCTGGGGGTGATTTCAAGTGTTCCCCCCTGTTTTTTTTAGGGTTCAAAAAGCACTTAATGGTGGCAGCAAATTCCTCAAAATCTGGGTATTAAGCTTCTGGGAGGAAGTTTTTGTAACCAGTGCCTGTGGAGGCGAGGTTTTGAGGCTCTCTTGCAGGCCCCCACCTTCTGCATTTGGAGTGCCAGAGTGGGGACAGCCCTGATGTGGTGTCAGCGGTGGGATCATTTTGAACCAAGAACACAGACCTCAGGAGCTTAAAAGGACACTGCCCCCCCCCCTCTGTTTTGCTGTTTGGAAGTTTGGAGGATTTTCTTTTTTTTTTCTTTCTTCTTTTTTGCTGCTGCCTTGGGGAGAGGCGCATAGAAGGTTAAATCTGCACAACCAGAGTCCAAACCAAAGTGTTTTTGGAGGGTTTTTTAAAGCTTTTGGGGCAACTGGATGGCTAGGCTAGGCTAGACTAAGGCAGGGAAACAGCCCAGCGCCTGCTTTTGTGGTCGGGAAGAGTAGCCCTAGAACAACCAACCCTTCCTAAGTGACACCCCGAGGTGAAAGCAGCCTCAGATCAGGGCAAGATGTCCACCTCTGAGGAAGACTCGCACCCTGAGGAGGGGGGACAGAAGCATGTCCCTGTGAGGCCAGGGGGAAGTAACTTTGTGGGGGTAGGAGCACGGAGGGCAGCCCTCCTCCTCGCTCACCACTGTCTTCTCTGTGGGAGAGTGCCTTTAAGGCAGGCAGACCTCGAACGAAGGAAGCAAATAGAAGCTGAGATGAAGCGAGCAGAAGTGGAAGCACAGGCGAAGCGAGCGGTAGCGGAGGCCACAGTTGCACTGGAGAATGCTAAAAGGCAGGACACTCTCAGTACCTCACCCAACCACCCTGCTCCAATCCCTGTTCAACAGCCCAGGCAATACCCAATGTGCCAGGTAGGAGATGATGCAGAGGCTTTCTTAGAAAGTTTGGAAAGAGCCTGTCTTGGGTGCAGCATCCCCGGAGAGCAGCCCACGGGGGCGCTGAGATCCCTGCTCAGTGGACCCCTCACACAAGTGGCAGTTGAAATGCCCGGGGGAAACGAGAATGACTGTGAACTTTTTAAACAAAGGGTCAGACTGAGGATGGGGCTCCCCGCTGAACACGCCCGTCGCTGCGTCAGAGCCCTAAGGTGGAAACCAGGCATGACAGGGCTCCAAATTGCCTACGAGATTACAAGGAACTGGGGTGCCTGGGTATCAGGAGCGACGGTGAAGACTTGGACGAGCGAGCTCGCCTGATGCAAATGGAACAGCTCTGGGGGGGCTTCCCATAGAGCTCCAGAGATACAGCCGGGATGGGAACCCTACGGATGTAAGAGGCGGGAGATAGGAGCCCGGTGGACAGACGGAGGGAAATAAAACTAACAGCCAGTCAAGGGAGTGTCAGAAGGGGCGCCCAGAGATGGCATCCCACAACAGGGGGCCATCCAAGTACCCACCTCACCGGGAAGGGCCCGATCCACCTCAAGGGAGACCACAGGCGTCCTCTCGCCCTCCACCCCATCCTCCGGCAGCCCACCGCGCGCCAGTGACACGCCCGTCAGGTGGTGTTTCAATGTAACGAACCGGGGAGTGTAAAGGCCGACTGCCCCGAGAGCACCGACACCCTGCAGCTCATCCCAGCGGGGTCACCCCAAGAAACCTCAGGCCCAGATGCCTCGCGGATCCCCCCAGAGCAAAGGGAGATTGTGAGTGTGGGCGGGAGGGAGGTTGCTGCAGGGAGGGACACCGGAGCACAGGTGTCCGTGATCCACCAGTCCCTAGTGGACCCCAAATTCATTGACCCAGAGGCCCGAGTGACCATTCAGCCTTTGACCTGCCTACCGCCGAGTTGCCAGTTAAGTACAAGGACTGGTCAGGAACTTGGACTTTTGCAGTCTATGCTGACTCCCCCAGTCCTATGCAGACCAGGAGCCAGTCCATGCCAGATCCCAGGCCCGTTCGCTAGTGTATTAGTATAGCGATTATTACATGTATTTTGTGTCTGAACTTCATAAGACAGCGGGATGGTACTTGCACTGTTTTCACTTATCTGCATCCCGTTATGTAGGCACAAACATTTACACTGCGTCTGTCCTCTAACTAAATACCCCATCCAACGAGAAAGAAGCTTTCTGGAATGGAAATGAAAGCAAGTGGTTCTTGTGTGCGATGACTGGAGTGAAAAACTCAAAACTCATTCCTGACTCTTCATTGCCCAAGGAAAAGCGCATGAGCAGTGACTCTCTCCACTTCTTTTCTGCAAGAAGAAGCTATAAGTCTGGATTCCAGGAAAGATCCTGAGCTTTGGACTCCTGCAGGGAAGTGTTCTGGATGCAAAGTAGAGATCCCCAGAGACAATCTGGCTACCCCGAAAAAACTTTTGGGAAACTTGCAGTTTCTTACATCATTGCCACAAACTGCGACTCGCCTGTGCATATATTTTACCTGCTTTAACCTCTCAGTAGCTTTCACTTCCTTTTCTTAGCTAATAGACCTGTAATCAAATTACTATGGAATTTTTTGCCTTTGGTGTAAGATCTAGAGTACCGGCGGATCTGGGGTAAGTGACTAGTCTCTTGGGACAGGGAGCAAACTGATGTAAGTGACCTTTTATCACAAAGTCCAGTTTGTCTCCGTGGCAAGCCAGACTGGAGAGTCTCAGGACTGTTTGTGACTCCATGGTCAGACTGGTACAGTAACCCTGGAGGCACCATTTGTTACTGGTTTGGTGAAATTTAATGACACAACACACCACCAAGTTAGGGTGTTTGCCTCAGCACTCACCAGTGTGAACCACCCCAGACAATGTGAAGGGTCGGGGACATGGACATGCCACTGTGCATGGTGGGAGGGGGGGAGACACCATGGTGGTTGACCCTGTGCAGCAGGATGGTGTTGATGGCCTGTACCACCTGTAGAAGGAGACAAACAAACTGAGAATCACTGGAGTGCCAGGGCCTTTGGAAGGTTCCCTCCCTCACTTCCTCTTCCCCACGCACATGCACCAGGAGCTGCACACTATGTAGCTCATCCCCCGGCCGGGTTGTGTGAGGACAGGACTGAAAAACCACCAGGGGAAGGGGGCTTCCCCCCCCAACACCACCCCAAGCCCCCCTTTCCTTAGGGTTCCAGCACTTCACCCCCCAGGACTGCAGTCTGAGAGTGCCATACCTGCACGAGGAGGGCCCCGATGGCTGATCTCCCCATGCCGAACCAGCTGCCCATGGATTGGTAGCTGTCCAGAGTGGCAAGCTTCCACACAGCGATGGCAACCCGCTTCTCCAGGGGGGTGGCAGGTCTCATGTGTGTGTCCCATTGCATGAGAGCTGGGGCGACCCAGGCACACAGCTCCAGGAAAGTCTCCTTCCTCATGTGGAAATTCTGGAGCCTCGGCTGGTCGTCCCACGGCTCCATCACCAGCCAGTCCCACCCGTCGGAACTGGTGTCCAGTCACCAGAAGCAGCGGTGCACGGGGGGATGCCGCTGGAAGAGCTGCACTCCCAGACAGATGGCGAGGGTCTCGTCAATGAGCCGAGGGTTGCGTTCCTGCAGAAACTGCCACACAACAGATAGAGGCCGTCGCGTGCACCTCCGGCTCCCTGGCTGGCAAGCTGAGGTGTCTGCAGTCAGAGCAAAGGCTTTGCTGCCCTCAGAGAGGTAGCAAGTAGGAGAAGAACCTGAGACACAGCTGAACAGGGGGGTCCCTTTGAGCACGAGTCTCAGCTCCCGGAAGTAACTGCGTCCGGATGCCCTGTCTGGAGCGGTTCCGGGGTGGCCCGAAATGCGATTCAGCGTCCAGTCAGTGTGGACGCGCTATTTCGAAACTGCTCCGCGCTTTGTGTGTGGAGACGCGCATTTCGAACTCGGCGTGCAGTGCAGACGTCCCCTCAGCGAGAAAGTCTGCGGGGCAAAGGGCGGGCAGGAGCGGAGAACTAGTGCGGGGAAATTGATGCTCTCCTTGCAGAGGGTCCCCAAGACAGGCCCATCTCTGGGGGGGCCCTGTGGAGCACATTGCGGTTCGCGCGCTTGGCCGGCTGCCCGAGGCAGAAGCTGGCAATCCGTGTTTGTTGGCAGCCCTGGACTACTTCAGAGCCTGGTCTGAGGCCTGCCCAGCCAGACCCCAAGAGGCCCTTCCTGTAGCAATGGGCCCCAGGGAACGAATCCTTTGCCAGATTTGCAGTCCCAGGGGAGTGACACGCGGACCAAAGAGAACATTTGAATCCAAAATGTTTCGTTGTCTGACGGGGGGGCCCTAGACGAGCTGCCAGCAACTGGCGCCCTAGGCGGGCCATGCAATCGGCGCCCCCCCAAACCCCTTTGCACCCCCATTTGGTGCCCCATTTAGCTTGGCGCCCTCGGCAACTGCCTCGTTCGCCTGTATGGACGGGCCGCCCCTGCTGGGGAGCCATAGGCCTCGCACGGCCAGCTCCACGGGGGGTGGGGAGCGTTGAGCGAACGTGGGTATTAGTGGATTGCCCTTGCGGGACAGCACCAAAGGGATGGGGACCGGCCCAGTCCTGCGGCTCCAGGACCGCGAGAGCGCAACGAGTATCCTCAGCCAGACGCGCTCCGCGCTCCAGCAAACCTCTTGGCGGCAGCTCCTGAGGAGGAATAAAGGAACCGGGGCCCTTCGGAGCCCGTAGAAAGCCTCCGGCTGCCCAAGCTCACACCTTACGAGCAGAGTCCAGACAGGCTGATCCAGCGGAAAGTCTCTGCGCGGTGGGACGGGGAGGGGAGGCCTGGTCCGGTTCCAGAGTCATTAAGGAGGGAAAGGGCAGAGCCCCCAGCAGAGTAGCCGTTGCGGGGGGCCCCACACGGTACTGACCAAGCCAAGGAAGCGGCGTGCAGGCTAGACTTGGTCCCAGGACAGCCCCGAAGTTGTCCACAGGGACCCCGGAGCTTGGCTGCCCCCAGCTGGGAGTGGAGCCCAGAGCGGAGCCGGCGCTCACTGAAGGGGCTGGCGTGGAAAGTGTGGACAAGGCAAGGGGCGGCTCTTGGCTCACTGTGCTCAGGCCGGGTGGACAGGCTCTGGGAGCAAACGGGACTGCACCGAAGAGCAGACGTCACTCGCCTCACCCATTGCTCCGCCAGCTGGCAGGCAACCGACCCAGCGGCCCACGGAAGCGTCTGCCACAAACACGTGTTGGTCTCTCAGGTGCCTCTCACCCAACGGCCCAAGTCTTGAGCTTGTTCTTCCCCTAATCCGGCCTCAGATCAATTGAGCTACCGGTCGCCCGCCTATCAACCGCGCTACCCGCCTAGCAATGGCCCCATACTACATTTCCGCCATCTCTCCGGGGCACTGCTGGGCCTGGGCCCACAGGCCTGATGGGACACCGCCCTGGTCAAGAGCATGCCCAGAGGTGTCCTTGCCGTTGGGTGAGGCTGCAGCCCTGCGGAGCAATGAACCGTCCCTGACTGGCTGCACCCTTCCGGGCTGGCAGGCGAGTCCCCCCCACCTTCCATTGCCTTGGGACTGATAGGGAGGCTCCTTCTGCCAGGGGGAACCAGGAATGACCTGGTAATCGAGGGGGGAGTCTGGGTTTCTGGACTCCGGGCACGGCCTGGGCCCACGGTCTCAGGCGCACGTGCCCTCCCACGCCGGCCTCGCCAGACTTGTGGCTCCACACGCTCGCCCCCCACACGTGTGCCTGCTCCCCCCCATGTGCCCTTTTGCACACAGACGCCTGCTCCCACGTGCACCCAACACCCTCCTCTCCACGCACTCGCTCTCTCTCTCACCCCCCCTTCTCAGACAGGGGTCTGTTCACACACGGGGACCCACCATCCCTTCCATACACCACGCACACCAATGTACATGGCTTCCCCCGCACGCCCTGAACCCCCCTTGTGCACACCTGCTCACACGCACCCCCCGCCCCTTGCCCCACGTGCTGCCCCGCACTCACGCGCTGTCCGCCATGTCCGTGCTGTGTCTGTGTGGGGACTGCCCGCGGCAAACCCACCCGGCGCGTTGGCTCAGGGGGTGCTGGGCAGGACCAAGGATGGGCGAGCCAGTGCCTAAAGGGCTCTCCCAAAGCCCCATCCCCCTTCCACCTGAGTGGCTTAGCCAGGCCATGGGAACATGGGGGGATGGGGCAGGGGGTTCCCAAGTGTTTGGGGCAGGGGCTCTCCTCTCGCTCCTGCTTTTACTGCGGCTCTGGCCACCTCCCCCCAGCTTAGTGTCATCCGCAAACTTGCTGAGGGTGCAATCCATCCCCTCCTCCAGGTCATTAATAAAGATATTGAACAAAACCGGTCCTAGAACCGAACCTTGGGGCACTCCGCTAGAAACCGACCGCCAACCCGACATCGAGCCATTGATCACGACCCGCTGGGCCCGGCCTTCTAGCCAGATTTCTATCCATCTTACCGTCCATTCATCCAATCCACATTCCCTTAACTTGGGCAAGAATATGGGCTGGGACAATTGGGGGCGGGGAGACAGCGGGGTTAGGGGGATGGGCAATGGGGGGGTTGGGGAGGCACCGTTTTCTCTAAGGCCGCCCCTGCCTGGGAGCTGCTGGATCCAGGCCTGGGGAGGATGTGGCAGGTTCTCCTTTACTGCCCCCGGGGACGGTCGCTCTGGCCCTCTGGCTGTCCAGTTGCAGGACGCAGCCTCTGAGCAGAACAGGCCACAGATCCTCCCCCTCCTGGGAGCCAACAGCCCCCGAGGAAGGGACCCTCTCGCTGCCCTGCGGCGGCACTGCCCTGCGGGGCTCCTCTGACGTCACAGCAGGACCCCTCAGCCAGCGAGACACAGACCCCAGTGGAAGCCACTTGTGCCCCTCCATTGGGCATAATCCTACATAACCGTCCGGTCCTGCCCAGCTCTGCAGAATGCTGCCTCTGCCCTCCCCCGGCTGCTGTGTGTGGTGGGGCCTCTCCCTGCTCAGACTTCACCCCTGCTGCCTCCCCTCATCCCGGCCCATCTCCAGCACCCTCCCCGTCACACACCCCCAGGGTCCTCCCTGGCATTCCAGAGCCTGCACGTCTGGCTGGCTCTCCGCCAGAGCATCCTGCCCCCGGTAGCTCTGAGCCCCACTCTGCCTCCTCCAAGAGGGACCCACATCCCTCCGTCCATCCATCCATCCAGCCCCCCTGCCTTCACCCCCACTGCTCCTCCCTTTGCAGAACTTACCTGGCTCTCTCCACTTGGGTCTCAGCTCTAATCAAGTCTGTAACCCCGCCCCCTCCCCAGGTGCAATCAGGTGTGTTCAGTGGCCTCCCCGGGCCACATTAACCCTTTCACTGCCTGTGTGGGCAGCCACCACATTGGGGTGCCCTCGGTAGGATGCTCCCAGGAAATCTGAGGGTGCCAGGGGCCTGTGGAACCGTTTCCAGCCTCAGCAAACCCCCACGTCTCAGTGAGGTTCGTCCCTGCGATAATCCAGCGAGCTCACAGGAAGGGGCGAGCTGATTCTGGGCACGGGAGACAGGATGCTGGTGTGGGGCTGCCCTGGGCTGGTTGCAGCAAAAAGCCACAGCTGTTTGCTGGCCTATGGAAACAAGCTGCTGGCTGCTTCCCGTCCCAGCCTCTCAGCACCCCGGGCGAGAGCCGCCTCCTCTGCAGCTCCAGGGGCCTTGATCCGTCTTAGTCACTGTCGCGCTTTCCTCCTCTGCCGGGGCCTCTCAGCCCTCCCTGCCTTGGTTCCTAAGCGCTGGGGTGGGGACAGCCCCTCTGCACCGCGCCATTAGACTGCGAGCTCTCTGGGGCAGGGACTGTGTTTGTACAGCGCCTGGCGCAAGGGCGCTCCTGGGTGTCATACAAAGAACGTCACTTCTCTTCCCTCCGGGGTCACTGCGAGAGGGTGACTCTGAGCCCCATGCAGAGCCCCTGCCCCGTCCAGCACCCGGCTCCAGGCAATCCCACGGGCACAGAGTCCCCCACACAGGGGTGAATTCCCCCCTCCAGCTGCCAGTGCAGTTTTCAGGGCCCAGTTCTGAGCTTGCCTGGCTGAGGCCAACAGGGAGCCCCAGGCATGAGGCAGGTCTGAGCTGCCTGCCCCAGCGGCTGATTCTGCACCTGCGCCTGGCTCGCCCTCGCTGGCGGGACGTGGCGCTCGTGTCCTGGGGCGGAGTTTCAGAGGGGCTGGTGCTGCAGGAAGCAAGACCTGCAGGCTGGGCCGTCCATCGGGTGGCAAGAAGGGCCGGTTCAAGAAAAGCTTTGCCTGTGCCAAACACTCCGGTGGTAATTACATTTCATCACTTTCTTGTTGGCGCTGATGAATTACCCTCTGACTAAGGCATGATTAATTAATCCCAGGGCGGGGAACGTGCCTGCGTGTGCGAAACTTTCCAGCTCCCTTGCAGGCCCTCTGGACACGAGCCACCATCCAGAGCAAGGGGAGGCTTGTGGTTACCTAAGCGATGAGCCTCGTGCGATGGGCCCGGCGGAGCTGATGGTGCCGCCCATGGGCTGCATGGGCAAAAAGCAGCCGGTCGTTTCAGGATAAAAGGAACAAGATGGAACAAGTCGTGGGACGGGGCAGAGGATTGGCTGCCAGGTGTGGAGCTGGCTCCGGAGGCACCGGGGACTTGCCAGAACTGAGAACAGGCCTGAGAGGCAGAGGAAATGCTAGCTCATTTTGTGGCTTGGAGCTCAGACGGACAGACAGGCGGATGGGGTGGGTGGGGCGACAGGAAGCTAGACTCTTTTCAGTAACGGAACCCTTTTCAATATCCCCTCCATGGCCCCTTGTTCCAGCAGGAGTCCTGATCTCAACCTCCCACGGCACAGAGGAAGGGTCTCTCCTTCCCGGACATGAGGCGTATTACAGTTGGCAAACCTTCCCGCTGCTCTCATGTTCTCACTGCCCATGCCAGCGCACTCGCGGCACCGCTGGGAAGTGTTTGGCAGACATGCCTAGTGTAGACACAGCCAGAGAGGTTAAGGGACTTGCTCAAGGTTACGCAGGGAGTCAGTGCAAGGCTCGGAATGGCTCTAGATAAGACTGCGTATCTCTAGGGCTACATCTAGACTGGCATGATTTTCTGCAAATGCTTTTAACGGAAAAGTTTTTCTGTTAAAAGCATTTGCGGAAAAGAGCGTCTAGATTGGTACGGACGCTTTTCCGCAAAAGCACTTTTTGCGGAAAAGCGTCTGTGCCGATCTAGATGTGGTTTTGCACAAGAAAGCCCCGATCGCCATTTTCGCCATCAGAACTTTTTTGTGCAAAACAGTTTTTAGCTGCCTACACTGGCCCTCTTGCGCAAAAACATTTCCGGAAAAGGGCTTTTGCCCGAATGGGAACGTCAAAACATTTGCGCAAGAAGCACTGATTTTGGACAGTAGAACGTCAGTGCTTTTGCGCAAAATCAAGTGGCCAGTGTAGACAGCTGGCAAGTTTTTGCACAAAAGCAGCTGCTTTTGTGGAAAAACTTGCCAGTCTAGTAGCAGCCTAGGTGTGTACAGCTCCCAGCAAACATCCACTCAGTGTGCAGCAGCAGTCAAAAAACAGAGTGCTAGGAATCATTTAAAAAGGAATAGAGAATAAGACAGAGAATATCTTATTGCCTCTCTATAAAACCATGGTGCATCCACACCCTGAATACTGCATACAGGTGTGGTCGCCTCAGCTCAAAAAAGATCTGTTGGCATTGGAAAAGGTTCAGAAAAGGGCAACAGAAATATTGAGGGGTTTGGAACGGGTGCTTTATGAAAAGACATGAAAAAGACTTGGACTTTTCAGCTTAGAAAAGAGGAGACTAAGGGGGGATATGACCGAGGTCTATGAAATCTTGAGTGGTGTGGAAAAAGCAAATAAGGAAAAGTTATTTACGTGTTTCCATAATATAAGAACTAGGGGTCACCAAGTGAAATGAATAGGCAGCAGGTTTAAAACAAACAAAAGGAAATTTTTCTTCATTCAGAGCACAGTCAACCTGTGGAACTCCTTGCCAGAGGATGCGGTGAGGGCTAGGACTTTACCAGAGTTCAAAAAAGAGCTAGATAGATTCATGGAGGTTAGGTCCAACAATGGCTATGAGCCAGGATCGGTAGGAATGGGGTCCCTGGCCTCTGTTTGTGTGGAAATGGATCACAGGGGAAGGATGACGTGATGATTCCCTGTTGTGTTCCCTCCCTCTGGAGCATCTGACATTGGCCAGTCGGCAGACAGGACACTGGGCTGAATGCACCTTTGGTCTGACCCAGTGTGGCTGCTCTTATGTTCATACAGGGGCCCTCGCTGCAGGCTCTGGGGTGCGACAGTACAAGGACACAGGCACATGACGTAAAATAACAACAAATCGTAACAATAGCACCCGGGGTCCCGATCCTGATCCCTGCTCTAGCCCAGAAAAGAGAAACAAGAAACGTAAGTGTCTCTGCTTCCTTTCCGTGGGTGAAATGCAAAACGGCCCCTCCGCAACAGCGGGGGCTCACTTCCCCGGGGGAAATATTCTTCAGCATTAAGCACAAACAAGTTGTAAATGGCTTGGGGGGGGAGCTCATTCCACAGAGCTCGCCAAGCTGCTCTGGGGCCATTTCAGCCATGGCTCCTAGAGAAGCCTAAGGCCTGGACAGCCCTGCCCCCCAACCGCCCGTAGCAGGACTGATCCGAACACCCGGGGAAGTCTCCTCGCTGGGCTCTCTCCAGCAGCGTCCTGTTGGCAGCTTGCTCCATTGCGGAGCCGTAAGGTTTCCCTGCTGCAGCGTCAGGTCACTACTCCCTGTCCTGTCTGCACTGAGTCATGCAAAGAACAGATCCCTCTGCTTTGCCTAACGCCCCTCGGCCCCCTTGCCCCTCCCTCCCTGGGCCACCGCCCCCTGTAGCCGTGCCCCCCGCACTGCCCCGTGGGCACTGGCAGGCGCCTCCATCACTGAGTTCGATGCCGCTGGCGGCAGCAGAGGGACGGGGAGCGCTGAGTGCGAATCACCACAAACCAGCTGGTGCCTCCTTCGCTGCACTCCCAGCTCCGGTGAGCCTGCGCTGGTCCCCAGGCTGCAAGTGGCACCAGCAAGAGGGAACATGCCCCATAAGGAGCCTTCAGGTCCCCTCTCTAGAGACCCTCGGGGATGGCGAGGGGTTCCTGGCCCTAGAAAGGAGACACCTGCCCTGGCCAGCGGCCGCCTTGGCGGGGGGGGGGGGGGGGCTGGTCTTCGCGTTCCAGCCCAGTGACCAGGAGCTCGTCGAGGGTCCCGGAGCCTCTGCTGCCGGTGGATCCCAGAAACAAGCCTCTCTGGTCTCTCAGGCAGCAGCTTGGGCTCCGTCCCCTCCCCTGGCGCCTGCTCCGCAATTCATCATGGCGCAGGCAGGACTCAGAGGCTGGATTTGGCTGGGAGCTGAGCTGAAACGGGAACGGCTCCTTGCCAGAGACCTGCCCTGCGCTCCCGGGGCTGCATGTCCGGAGGGCGGGCGAGCTGGGGCTCCCACCAGCCCCCAACCCCTTCCGTTGGGTCGCCCTGGGCTACTCCCACCATTAGTGCAGGGGGCTCAGGGCTGCTCCTGCCATGCCCAGCCCAGGCAGCCTCTGGCCTGCTCCCGAATGCCTGGCCCATCCCATTCTCCCATGGCCAGGAGGGGGCAGGATGACACCAATCACCGCCTGTAAGAAGACGATGGCTTCTGCCAGGGCCTGACCCGGCGGAGCCTGCTGGCGCCAGGAGCTGCCCTGCTGGGACCCACTCAGCGCTCGCAGCAGCCTGCTGTGGAGCCAGCGCTGGGAGCTGCAATTTGCCTTCAACAAGTTAAATTCGGAAACCAGATGTGCCCCGTCCCCGGCTGCCACAAACACCGGTCAAGCCCATTGGTCCCTGGGCAGCTGGCCCTGTCATAGCGACCCAGCGGAGTTCGTAACGATCCGCGGCAGCGCGCCCGGGCACCACCGCCAATAGCCAGCTGCAGGGCCCAGGCCCCCGAAATCCCAGCTTCCGACATCAGTAACTCGGCTCCCGGCCAGGCCCGCGAGCATCCCGGCATGTTCCAGCAGGGGCAGTGGGGCTCCCCATTCCCCCAGCCGGGAGCCTGGCTCGGAAGCAGGATGGGGGCATCAGGCACAGCAGCCCCCCAAGGCCTCCACATCCTCCAGCAGGGGCGGGGCAGGGCCTGAACTCAGAACCACGCAGGCTCTCAGGGCAGGGGAGCCGAGCGGCAGCTGCAGCAGCCAGGGGTCTGTGCAGGGGGAAGGTGCTGTTGGCAGGTCGGCGCTGCCCCCGGGCCTGTGGAAAGGCCAGTCCGGGACACTGACCAGCAGGCCCTGGGGGTGTTGGAGCAGTGGCCCAGTGGCCCGTGACGCAGCTGCAGCGCGGATGCCGGAGCAGACGTGGCTCGGCCATTGGTCCAGCCAGGCAGCGGCACTGTGCCCGCCCTGACGTTGCCAGCTGCCCCGGTGCTGGGAGGTGGGTGCTGATTTGGACAGAGGGCAGTGCCTGGATTGACTCCGATGCTCACGATTGCGGGGTCACTGTGGGGTGTTGCCTCTCACGGCAGCCCCTGTCTCTGGAGTGGGTTCTCTGCCCCGCTGCTGGCCTGGAAGGGGATCCCAAGATGGCCCCACTCTGCTCAGACCCCTTAGTTTCTTCGTGCCATGGGGGTGAGGATTTCTGGCACGGCACAAGTGTGTGGCCTAGGCCGTGCTGCTGAGGCCTATGGATGCCCCCCCTATTACCGCCTCGCCCCCTTGCCAGCAGCCCCCACCACTCCCCAGGCGGGATGAGACCCAAGGGTGTGGGGTCCCCCAGCAGAACATCAGGTTTCGGTCACTGTCGGAGGGAAGATGCTGGATGCTCACTGGACCAGAGGTTTGCCTGGACGGGGGGAGGGGGTGGGGGGGGGCAGGAGATGGGACGCGGCGCTCTCTGATCAGTGTGTCGGTGTCTGGGTTACTCACCCACAGAGCCACTGAGGACAGCGGCAGCTCCGGAATTATCCCAAGATACAACTGTGAGACACAACCCAACCCGTTCCCCTGCCTGGCCTGTACGCACAGGTTTGTTATTGTAGGGCTGCATGCAGCGCTGGCCTTACCATGAGGCAAACTGAGGCGGCCGCCTCAGGTGCCAGACTGTGGGGGGGCGCCACTAGGACCCAGAGTGTAGAAAATTGTGTCTGCTGCTGGTGCAGATGTATTCTCTCTGCTCTAGATGCACAGAGATGGGGGAGTGCTGTGCTGGAGGAAGGAGGGCACAAGAGACACAACAGGCAGGCAGGAGAAAAGGTGGCCTGGGGGCATCATTTGAGCTCCCCGCCTCAGGTGCCAAAATGTTGTTGGCCAGCCTTGGCTGCCCACGGTGAGAAAGGGTCGTACATGGCGAGAAAGGGCCGTACATGGCGAGAAAGGGCTGTACGTGGTGACAAAGGGCCGTACGTGGCGAGAAAAGGCCGTACGTGGCGAGAAAAGGCCGTACACGGTGAGAAAGGGCCGTACGTGGTGACAAAGGGCCGTACGTGGCGAGAAAGGGCCGTACGTGGCGAGAAAAGGCCGTACACGGTGAGAAAGGGCCGTACGTGGTGACAAATGGCCGTACGTGGCGAGAAAGGGCCGTACGTGGTGAGAAAGGGCCGTACGCGGCGAGAAAGGGCCGTACGCGGCGAGAAAGGGCCGTACGTGGTGACAAAGGGCCGTACGCGGCAAGAAAGGGCCATACCTGGTGACAAAGGGCCGTACGTGGTGACAAAGGGCCGTACGTGGTGACAAAGGGCCGTACGCGGCGAGAAAGGGCCGTACGTGGTGACAAAGGGCCGTACGCGGCGAGAAAGGGCCAGACATGGTGACAAAGGGCCGTACGTGGTGACAAAGGGCCGTACGCGGCGAGAAAGGGCCGTACGTGGTGACAAAGGGCCGTACGTGGCGAGAAAGGGCCATACATGGTGACAAAGGGCCGTACGTGGTGACAAAGGGCCGTACGCGGCGAGAAAGGGCCGTACGTGGTGACAAAGGGCCGTACGTGGTGACAAAGGGCCGTACGCGGCGAGAAAGGGCCGTACATGGTGACAAAGGGCCGTACGTGGTGACAAAGGGCCGTACGCGGCGACAAAGGGCCGTACGCGGCGACAAAGGGCCGTATGCAGCGAGAAAGGGCCGTACATGGTGACAAAGGGCCATACATGGTGACAAAGGACCGTACGCGGCGACAAAGGGCCGTACGTGGCGACAAAGGGCCGTATGCGGCGAGAAAGGGCCGTATGCGGCGAGAAAGGGCCGTACGCGGCGAGAAAGGGCCGTACGTGGTGACAAAGGGCCGTACGTGGTGACAAAGGGCAGCCGACTGATCTTCACAAGCAGAAAGCAGCACACAAATATGTGAAGAATGGCCTGAAGCTTGCGAGCGGGGGCTCGGACAGCCCTGAGGGGAGGGGGCATTTTGCCCCCCCCCAGCACACTTAAGCATTCACAGGACTAGTGAGAGGTGGCGCGTGCTCCAGGGCTGCCTGTGCGACGTGTGATTCACACCCGCCTCCCCTAGGGATAAATTCCACCTTTCCGATACCAGGCTGGCTGTTGCTGAGCGACACACGCCAGGAGTGTGGCTGCGGGCCAGGGCTGGGGTCCCCGCAAGGAGCCCCAGGGCAGACCCTGTGCCGTGCTGCTGCTGCCCCACCAGGAACGTGCCCCTCCCCAGCCTCACATCTCCCCAGGGCAGCTCCTGGGCCAGGCTGGGTGGCACCGGGGATTCCGAGGCGCGTGCCCCATTCTCTCTGCCCTGAGCGCCCTGGGGCTACGAACCCTCTGCCTGAACCCCCACAAGGAGAACCCTCCTTAACTAGCCCCCTTCCTGAGCCCAACCTGCACCCTTCAGGCCTGGGGCAGGGCATCCCCTAGTGGAGCACCGAGGAATAAACTGCCCAGAGGCCTCAGCCGACCCCAGTAAGGGTGACTGGCATATGGCTGAGCATGATTTTACCCTTTCTAAGAACGTGTACTTCCCCCCCCCCCCACCATTGAAATGTCCACTCCCTGCAGAGCACCTCACCTATCTACCACAGGTGTTTGCCTGGCCTCCGATAGCCTCACCAGTAATGAGCCCCACGGAAGCCCCAATAGCTGGTCTAAGGTCACACAGGAAGTCTGTGGGGAGCAGGAAACTGCCGTCTGGTCTCTCAAGTTGCTAGGCTGCTGCCTTGATCACCCTCCCTCTCTGAGAGATGTTTCAGCAGTGAGTTCCACAGGTTAAATAGTTAATGTATAAAGCAATGCGTCCTTCGCCTCTGTTGAACTGGCTGCTTTGCAGTGCCCATGCATGAAGAGAAATAGGACATGGGAAAATCTGAGCCATTCAATGCCATGTCCCCACTTGCTCATCTTCTCCAAACGTAGTCCCCCTCTTTGCAGGAGAAGTCTTTCTAGGGCCCTGACCATTCATTTTCAGTGCCCCCCTCCGAATCCCTCTTCACCTGCTGCCTCTTGCTGGGCAAGGGTGGCCAGGACTGCGCACAACTCCCAGCTGATGTGTGGAAAGGCATTCGAACGCTTGCTCTCTGATCCTCTCTTCCACTCTCTTGGCTTCTGTGACGGCGCGTTGGGGTTCCCCCGTCTCCTGCACCCCCGTAATGGCACGAACAGACTCCACCGGCCAGTAGAATAGAGGGAGTTTAGTGCCTCTCCAGGATACAGCACAGCACAGATGTAATCTGGTTCCAGGGCTGGCCTGGGATGCCTCAGCCCCCCTTGAGATGGGGGGGTCTGGGTTCCTAAACCCCAGCCTGTTGCCTAGGCTGCTTCCTCCATGATACCAGACAGAGACTAACGAACTCTCTTTCAGCCCTGCCCCCCAGCCAGGGGCGGCATTCCACCTTCTTTTGTTTCTCCCCCTGGGGGGTAGCTGGTCAGACAGGTTTGGAGCCCCCTTTGCATAATGACTCACCCCCTGCCCTGCTGGGTCATGCTACAGACAGCAGAGGTCGCCCACAGCCCCAGCAAGTTACCCCCCACTACATCACAGCTTCCCAATAGTATGTGTCCATTTCTGACTGGCCCTGTGCAAAGGATCTGGAAACGTTTTACAAACTACCTGTCCAATACAGTTAGACGGAAGCCTGAAATGTGGGGTGCCTGTTTTAGAGGGATCACTCAGACTCCCCAACAGCGAGGCAACCAAACCTCAATGACCACTTTTGAAAATGTTGGCCTGTATCAGGAGGGGTAACTTCACCCACCACCGGAATGCAGCCACTTCTGGGATGCTGCAGCTGTTTCACAGCACGGAGCAATGTTACCAAACAGTTAGGAAAAGTGGAGGAGACTATTGTGTCTTTTAAGTATAGGGGAATGCAAGGATGCTGGATGTAATTACCTGCATTGGGTGTGTATGCTAACAATCTGGTAGAACTTGCCACAGCATCTAAGTGGCGGGGTTTATGCACCATTCTATAACAGGGTAATAATCTACTACATATTTGAGAGAATTTGTTTGTCTGTCTGTCAGCCTGTTTGTTTGATCAAGAACCCTTCCTAAAAGGTATGAACAAGGACCACAAATTTGGGATGCAGCTTCCTCTTATTCTATCTTAAAGCAAGGTGAGGGGTTGGTTCTGCCAGGACAATGGGAGGTGCCTGAAATGGGATTGCTTCTCATCATCTTCTCTTTCTGATATATTTTAGAAACGGGCATCTGTCTGTCTGTCCATCTGTCTGTTCAAGAATGCCTCCTAAACGGTAGGAGGTAAGATCACCAAATTCGGGATGTAGCTTCTTCTGATCCTAACTTAAAGCAAGGCCAGGACAATGGGAGGTGCTTGGAGTTGGGCTGTTTCTCATAAAATAGAAAGGGAGGGATCTGATAGAAGGGAATTACATTGCAGAATGACTATAGGGGGACAGCAAGAGGCCAAAGATGGGGACCTGGACAGCTATAACCCGACTGGGCTGGCCGGACAAAGGGACAGCCACCTTCTATATATTTCAGAGAGTTTGTCTGTTTGGCTACGTCTAGACTGGCATGATTTTCCGAAAATGCTTTTAACGGAAAAGTTTTCCATTAAAAGCATTTTCGGAAAAGAGCATTTAGATTGGCATGGGCTTTGCAGAAAAGCGTCCGTGGCCAATGTAGATGCCCTTTTCCTCAAAAAAGCCCCGATCGCCATTTTCACCATCGGGGCTTTTTTGCGCAAAATAAATCTGAGCTGTCTACACTGACTTTTGCCTGAACGGGAGCAGCATAGTATTTCCGCAAGAAGCACTGATTTCTTACAGTCGGAAGTCAGTGCTTTTGCGGAAATTCAAGTGGCCAGTGTGGACAGCTGGCAAGTTTTTCCGGAAAAGCGGCTGATTTTCCAGAAAAACTGGCCAGTCTAGACACAGCCTTTGTGTGTCTATCTATCCCACACCAGTGCCCGCTGGAGCTGCAGTGGTCTTGGAGAGGTGCTTTTCACCTGACCCTAATCTGCTGTGGTGAGAAAGGGCTGGGGTTGTCTTCTCTCCCCAGGTCAGCCTGCATACTGACTCCTCATGCCCAGCCCCCCTCCCCCCCCAAACAATGTTTTAAGAAAATAAAACAGGGGGCCCAATCGGCACAGGGTGTCATTGCCAGTGGAAAGAACCTAGCGGATATTGCTAGGACAAGCCAGGCTGGCAGGCGGCAGGGAAGAAAGGGGGCTGGACAAACGGAGAAAGAGGGCAAGAGGGAAGCCTGTGGAAGGGGGAGGAGGCAGAGAACCAGGGCTCTGACTGACAGCCTCTTCCATCTGAACACCTTACTGCAGGAATTCAGCTTCACAGCCTGAGTTGGGTAAATCACATTAGCATGGGGAAACTGAGGCATCAAGGGACGAGGCCCCACGGTCTGTCTACATGGAACCCAGGCCCTTTGTCTCCCAGTCTGACTACAAGCCCAGCCTTCAGGGTAGGTCTGAGACACGCTGACATGTTCTCGGGGCCGGAATTTCCTCGGCAGTGTGACGGAGGGTCCTCTCTGGACAGCAGCGTCACAGAAGGCTGAGATGACGCAGGCAGCCTGCTAGGACCTGATCTGCATTTAAAGGTCGATGTAAAATGTGCTGTAAAGAAACCTCCCTAGTCTCCATCCAGCTCCGAGTCCTAAACCTGCTGCAGGCTGCCCAGCCCCTGTCCCAGTGCCCAGCCCGAGCCAGACTTGGGAGTCTCCTCAGGATACTGGGAGGCACCAGGGGCCCAAGCTGGATGGCTCTTGATTTCCTCAAGCCACCAGGGTGCTGGCAAACGTGGGCGAGTATCTGCTCAAAATCATGCCAGTCTAGACGCAGCCATATTGTAAAAACTAATAGGTCAGGACAAAGACGTGAGCTTGAAATACACGAGTCAGATTAGATGGACAGGCAGACAGACAGGTCGCTACAAAGGACTTGGAATAAAGCATCTGATACAGAGAAGCAAAGATCCAGCGTGGGGAATGGGATGACAGGAGGAACAGGATAAAACAAAGCAGAACCCTGCGCTGTGAAGTCAGGTCTACCATTAAGTGCTGTCCCCTCCTAGCTATTGAAAAGCACCTTGGTGAAGGCTCAAAATGCAGCTTCCAGGTGTGTCTCCTGCGCTGTAGCATCACCTGCCACACACGTCATGTTGGGAGGAGCGTGGTCTCTGGCCGGAAGCCAGGTGTACTGAGGTCCTGCCCTGGCTCCCCGCTGCTACTGGGCCATTCCTCTTGGTGCTGAGGAGTTTAGTTGTTGAGACAGGGCAAGGAGAGGTCTCTTGGGAGGCTGGGGGCACTTTAAGCTTAGCAGAGCAATTTAGAAGTCGCTCCTTGGTCTGAGAATGGATTTGCTGTTTCAGCTCACAGGTAGGTGACTAGAACTGCCTTTGAGAAGCGCTTGATTGATTTAGGAGCACCAAGCCAGTTGTCAGAGGATCACCTGCTGATTGCAATGGGAGTTAGGAGCCTACACACCTTTATGGATCTGGGCCTTTCAGGATCCCGCCTCACCTGCTCCTCCGCCAAGGCAATTTGCTCCAGTCAGTCCTCTCCCCGCACTGCGACTCAAGGCCAATGACATGGCAGGTACAAATGCCTGCGTGCTACTTACAGGGATTCCGACCTTTGCTGAAGCAAATGGATCATTGCAGAAGTTTCAGCCCTCGCCAGAGAAACCTGCTCAGGGAAAAGCCACCCATCAGAGCTGCTGCAGGAGGTGTGCAGTGCTCGCTCCCCTCCCTTCGGAAGCCAGAGGAGTTTTGGGGGAGAGGGAGGGGGAGCAGCCCTGCCTTCCCTGGCCAGAGAGGTGGGGGAAGAGCCCTAGAACTGCTCCCACCCAGGCAGAAGGGGGAGAGGAGGAACCCACAGGAGCTGTTTGCCCTGGACCTGGAACAAGGCTGAATGGCTCCACAAGCGCAGGGGGGCAGGGCTGGAAATGGAGCTGGGAGGGCGTAAGAAGCCACTGGGCAGAATTAGTGAGAGACTGGGGGAGGGGGCTGAGCAGAAGCTGGAACCTCCAGAGCTCTGCACCCCCCAGTGGGTGTAACCCCCAACCGCCCTGGCTCCTGATGGGCAGGGCTTGGAGAGCTGCAAATGCCCCTGCACTGCACATAGGCGGGTGCCGGGCAGAGAGGTAACTGCCCCTGCACTGTGCGGGGGCGGAGAATGCAACACCCCCTCCTCCCCCATCATCTTATTAAAACCATCTGTTGGGAGGGGGGGTGAGACTGATGTTGAACTCTGGGGGCTGGCAGGGAGGCGATCTGGCTGCCAAGCCCCAGACAGAGGCCTGGCCGGGCGGGGGGCTCGCTCCTTCCCTTTCAGGGGCTGGGGGCGGCTTTGGAGAGCCCGGCCGCGGGGCAGGACAGCGGCTGATTCCTGCAGGTGACAACGGAGCCAGGCTGCAGCCGCCCCCCCAGCTCAGCAAATTCCACCCGAACGTTTTCCTGCCGGGCTCGCTCCCGCCGGCTCTGCGGGGAATCCGGAGGCGGGGGGCGCACGGGGGGCCCCGCAGCTCGCGCCGGGCTCGGCAGGCGCCGCACACGTGCCCGTGGCCGGCTGCTCCGCCTCCTGTGCCGCTGCCAGGGGCGGGCGAGCCTGAGCCGGACCCGCCGCCGCAGCGCCCCGGGATCCCGCGCGCCGCGCGCTCCCTTTGTCCCGGCGGAGCCGAGCCGAGCCGAGCCGAGCCCGGCGCCGCCATGGCCTGCAGCCTGAAGGACGAGCTGCTCTGCTCCATCTGCCTGAGCATCTACCAGGACCCGGTGAGCTTCGGCTGCGAGCACCACTTCTGCCGCCGCTGCATCACCGAGCACTGGGTGCGCCAGGAGCGCCAGGGCGCGCGCGACTGCCCCGAGTGCCGCCGCACCTTCGCCGAGCCCGCGCTGGCGCCCAGCCTCAAGCTCGCCAACATCGTGGAGCGCTACGCGGCCTTCCCGCTGGAGGCCCTGCTGGGCTCGCGGCGGCGCGCGGCGCCCTGCAAGGAGCACGAGCGGGCCAAGCTCTTCTGCCTGACGGACCGCGCCCTGCTCTGCTTCTTCTGCGACGAGCCCGCGCTGCACGAGCAGCACCAGGTCACCAGCCCGGACGACGCCTTCGAGGAGCTGCAGGTGAGCGCGCGCAGCCTGGGCCCTCCCCCCTGCTGGCAGCCTCCCTGGTTTCTGGGGCGCTAAGGGGTGAGCCAGCGGCCCCCCCACCCCCGGTCCCGAGGCAGGGCCCGCTGTGCCAGCTGCTGGGCGGGAGCACCCAGCCCCTCGGAAGCCAGGGAGCAAGGATCGCGGCTCCCCCTCTCCCCCATGCCTAGGGAGTTCTGCTGCTTCTTGGCCCCATTCCCAGCCAGTTTGCCCGTCCGAGTGGCCACCTCGCCAGGGCAGCTCCCAGACCGCTCCAAAGGTTCTGTGGCACTTGATTTGAGTCACCTAAGGGACATGGCCTGGGCCGTATCCTGCCGTCCAAAAGCTGCAAATACCCCCTGGGAAGATGCCCAGGCCCAAATGGGGCAGAGGCTGACGGCCCTGGGGCCTGAATCCACCGGGGCTGATGTGGCATTCCCACCATCCTGGTGCAGCTGAGTGGGGAAGCAAGGGAAACCACGGTGCCTTGCGAGTGAGCCGCAGAGGTTGAGATCTAAGATGGAAATGATTGAATGCCATGCTTCAGGGCGTACAGTGGTCGCTTTGCAGGGGTCAGGAAGGAACCGTGTTCCTCCTGTGCAACAGTTTGCTTTTGTCTGGGACACCGTGGGCTTTGCTTTCCCTCTCCTCTTGAAGCATCAGGTACCAGGACACGACACAACGGACCGGTGTTGTACTTTGCTTTGGCAAACCCTCTGTGTGACACCTTGCTGGTTCCTGCTGCGGGGGGGAGGGATGTGAGCGGTCAGAGTCTGCATCTCTCTCTGCCCTCACTGACAGCACTTGCTTTGCCTCCAAGGCAAGTGATTGAGCCGAGCTCCCCAAATCGGAGACCTCCGTGAGCCTGGCTGCAGCGTTTCCAATGGCTCTCGTAGCCGGGCCCAGCATGGTGGATAATTTCTAATGTTTGCTTGGGCAGGAAGCTTCAGATCACACATTTGCCTTAATCTTTGGATTAGAGTCTGACAAAAGGGGAGCTGGGGGCCGGGCCTCAGTCTCCTGCTGCTTTGGGAATGAGGAGTAATGGTAGTTCGAACTAGGAAGCCTAGTCCGAACTACCTTGTTCGTGCCGCGTGTAGCCGCGCGGCACGGGGTTCGAACCAGCCGTGATTTAAAAATGGCGGCGCCCGGCTTATGCAAATGAAGCCTGGGAAATTCAAATCCCGGGCTTCATTTGCAAATGCGGTATGCCTACATTACCCTCCTAGTTTGAATTAGGAGGGTAGTGTAGACCTACCCTGATGGACCTAACCTCCATGAATAGATCTAGTTCTTCCTTGAACTCTGTTAAAGTCCTGGTCCTCACAACCTTCTCCAGCAAGGAGTTCCACAGGCTGATCATGCACTGTATGAAGAAAAACGTCCTTTTGTTTTAAACCTGCTACCTATGAATTTCATTTGGTGACCCCTAGGATGGGAACAAGTCAATAACTTTTCCTTATTCACTTTTTCCATACCAGTCATGACTTTATAGATCTCTGTCATAGTCTCCTCTTTTCTAAACTGAAAAGTCCCAGTCTTTTTAATCTCTCTTCAACCCGTTCCAAACCCCTCATCATTTTTGCTGCCCTTTTCTGAACCTTTTCCAATGCCAAGAGATCTTTTTTGAGATGAGACAAACACATCTGTACGCGGTATTCAAGATGTAGGCGTACCATGGTTTTATATAGAGGCAATGAGATGTTCTCTGGGTTGTTTTCTGTCCCTTTTTAAATGATTCGTAACATTCTGTTTGCTTTTTTGACTGCTGCTGCACACTGAGTGGATGTTTTCAGAGAACTATCCGCAATGACTCCAAGATCTCTCTCTTGAGTAGTTGTAGCTAAATTAGTCCCCATCATATTGTATGTATAGTTGGGATTATTTTTTCCAATGTGCATTACTTTACATTTATCAATATTATATTTCATTTGCCATTTCATTGCCCAATCACTTAGTTTGGTGAGATCTTTTGGAGGCTCTTCACAGTCTGCTTTGGTCTTAACTATCTTGAGCAGTTCAGTGCCATCTGCAAAATTTGCCATCTCACTGTTTATCCCTTTTTTTCTAGATCATTTATGAATAGGTTGAATAGGATTGGTCCAAGTACAGATTCTTGGGGGACCCCATTAGCTACCTCTCTCCATTCTGAAAACTGACCATTTATTCCTACCCTTTGTTTCCTGTCTTTTAACCAGTTATCTGTCCAGGAGAGGATCTTTTTTCTTGTCCCATGACAACTTACTTTACTTAAGAGCCTTTGGTGAGGGACCTTGCAAAGGCTTTCTGGAAATCTAAGTATACTATATCCACTAGATCCCCCTTGTCCACGTGTTTGTTGACACCCCTCCCCCAAAGAACTGTACTAGATGAATAAGGCACGATTTCCTTTTACAGAAACCATGTTGACTTTTCTCTAACCAATTATGCCTGCACCCACTGACTCATTGCTCCCAGTTGATAGCAGCGCTTACTGCCTTATTAAGGATACATCTGTCTGGGATCAGGGTGGCATGCAGCCTCAGATCTCCAGGTTAGGGCATAGTCATTACCACCCCCTGAACTCCTGAGCAGGATGAGAGCTGGCTTTAGAGCCTTTGGGCTGCCAAACGATTGGCGGGGAAGGGGGAGAGGGATGATGGGGTGCTGGTGAGGAATGCAGGGTTGCTTATGAATTGCTCCCCCAAATCAGAGGGCCTCAAAGAGTTGTGGGCTTTAGATTGCCCTAGCTGCTTGGAGAGTGTGGGACGTAACTAGTTGGGCTATAGAGAAGAGGGCTCTCCAGTGAGGGCGCTGATTTATTTGTGAGTGGCCAAGGCTCCCCAGCATGAAGTTCCTGGGCTCAGGATTCAGAATTGTTCCCAAATGACTCCTAGGAATTATTCCCGCCTTCTGGGTTGTTTGTCCACCGAGTTTGTGAAATCAGGTTCTTTCCGGTTAGCAGTACAAGGCGCATGGTTTTGTTCCTGCTTCTTGACTTACGTAGCTAACTAGCAACTGCCATAGACTTTGATATCGTCTCCGAGATCAAATTTGAAAATTCTCCTTGGTGCTGGTTCTGCTTTGCACTGAGAGAATCCAGACCGACAAGTCTGTTTGGAACACAGGCGTGGCCAGGCCCAGTTAGAACAGGGACCCCTCTAGCCTGGCCAGTACCAGCTGCGTCAGAGGAAAGTGAGCCCACAAGAGATGTTTTTACCTCTTTAGTCAGTGGTTGGCTGGTGCATGGAGTGGCAGGATTGATAGCCCTCATCCATATTGTATCCTAGCTGATGGAACTGGGCTGGGTGGAGGAAGGGGGTTTGTATCATCCATATAAACCCTTTGTCCTTTTTGTTTAGGTCTCCTAATAAATCTGCGACTGTGTGGTATCTTGTGGCGGTGAGTTCCACAGGTTACTTCTGTACTGTGTAGAGAGAAATGTGTTAGGCTCCGATTTAGGTTTTGCTGCATTCCAGTTTTATGAGCCGCTGCCTTGTTCTTGCACAGGGATGACCTGCGCTCCTTTTCCCAGGGGAATGAGGGGAAGGGCTTTCACAAAGGAGGGGTTTGCAGCATGGTGGCCCGATTCAGGACTCTCTTGTTCTTTGTGGAAGATTTTGTCCCCTGCCTCTGGATGATTTGTCCTGGGCTTGGCGTCCCACATGTTTCTTGTTACAGTCGTTGATGTAGCTGGGTTGGTTTTTTTAAATAGCTTTTAAAATTAGGATCAAGATGTTCAGTTGGCATTGGAAGCACCGGGGAGCCAGTGGGGAGCTGGGGCCATGGCCCATGTGTTTCCCAGTGGCCTGAGCCACGGAGAAGGTTTGCAGCTGAGTTCTGTTCAGCAGGGGTGGCTGGCTCCCTCCAGAGGAATCTGCATGTGCCTGTCCCAGCTGAGCCTTTGGGATAAGGGGGGTGGGAGCGCTGCCCAGCTCTCTGCTCTGCTGGGTCGTCTCTGAACCTGCCTCTCAGCTGGCTCTGCCCCACAGCGCACGTTGCGTCTCCCCCACCCCGAGTGAAAGGCAGCGCTGACGGGGCAGGTGGGGAGTTAGTCTGCGATACTCGCACCGCGGGGTAGTTGTGCATGGCAGCCGTGCCACAGCCCGGCCCCAAAGAGCTTGCTGGTGCCGTATGGACGGTGATGGGCGGGCGGCAGCAGTGAGATCAGGCCTCCAGCCGTGAACTCTCGAGAGATTGGACTGCAGTGGGAGCTGCCTGGTGTTTACAGGAGGAAATGGTCGTTTTCCATCAGGGTCTCGGCACAGTCAGGAAAAGTGTTTCCTTCTCCCTGTGCCCGGTGCCATCCCTTGTGCCGGGGCTCAGCCCCAGCGGCCTCCCGGCGTGTGGTGTGGCTGGGCTGCTCGGGTCCCGAGAGACAGTTACATGCTGGCACCCGCTGCACCTGCACAATGCAGATGAGCTCTGGGCCTGCCAGCCGCGCTCGTCGCTGCGCATCTGCAGGCGCTCTGGCACATTCAGCCATCTCCTGGCTCTGCCCAGCTGTTTCTCTGAAGCCCCACTTGGACTGCTGAGCAGAGCTCACCTTGGGGAGCTGCAGCTCTGGCCCTGGGTCCTAGGTTCAAACCCCCCCCCCCCCCCCCCCCCCCCCCCGCACCACTTGCATCTCAGCCATTGCAGCAGGACGGAGACGAGAGCCCAAGGGGCAGCAGGTTTGCATGCAAAGCGCGATCCGGAGCCCGGTTTGGAGGATGCCAGCGGCGGAGCAGGACCCTGGGAGCAGGCTGTCTGGGCAAGGCGGAGCGGGGCCGGGGCTGGCTGTTGGGCGCAGGCAGGGGATTTCTCTCTCCTTCCCTGGAGGTGGGAATTAGGGAAGGTTTGGTGCCTCTGCCGAGCGCCGCCAGCCAGCTCCCCAGCCTTGCTGCTGGGTACTAATCCGCCTGACAATTAGCAGAATCCCGCAGAGGCCAGTGCTAACGGGAGGTGGCTGCGAGCCCCGCCTGCGCTCTGAGCAGAGCCGTGCGGTGCTGGGAAGGGGAGCCACTCAGTGCACTGGGAATGGCTCCCGGACCCTTGCAGGGCCTGTGGCTTAGCCTGGGACAGGGCAGACTCAGCCTGGTGGTGCCCTGCCGACGGCTGTCCTGGAGCCCAGATAACTGACTCTCCAGGGCTAGGAGATGTGTGATTAGCAGGCAGCCAGGGGTCCTGAGTGCCCACCCCAGCAAACCCCCAGCTTCTGGCACCTTCGGCTTCACCCCTTTGCCCTGGGAGGGCCGTGGGGCTCATGAACCAGCAGCCTCTGGCTGATCGTAGGGATGTGATAGTGCAGTCAGTGAGCCGATAAGCTTATAGGTTAATGCTACCCGCATTCCTCCCCCTTCACCTCCCTGGCCAGGACATTTTTTAGCAGACAGGCCAGCAGCCCGGCTCAGTCTCAGCTTATGCCGGGTTCAGGACCTACCCTGCTGCGGCTCTGCATTTAACATGTATTAGGAGCCAGGTGGGCAGGCAGCCCGGCTCAGTTCCAGATCGTGCTGGGTCTCGGAACTCAGACTCTCTCCTGCACAGGGGCTGCTGCCGTCCCTCGCTGCTGCCTCTGTATAAGAGACGGCAGCACGGGGTGACAGGTCCACAAGGGGAGCTGGCGTGACCGGGCTCCCTGGGAGTGGGGTCGGAGGGCACTGGCTGCCAGCCCCACCCCCGGGGACTATCGAATAGTCAAGGAACTGATCGGATTTCACGAGGTTACTGGACTATTCAAGTAACCGATATTTAACATCCCTAGCTGATTGATTCCCACGGCGCTGGGGGGCAGAGCAATCTCTGCACAGCCCCGCTGAGCTGCCAGGGGGAGGGGACGTTGCTAGGTCTTGCAGCGCAGACGGTGCGAACGGGGATGCCGGCGGCAGGCAAGATGCACCGGAGCGTGGCGCTGGAAGGAAGTGGCTCATCGATCCCGCTCGCCTTGATGGCAACACAGCAGCCGGCACCAACGGGGGGAGGTGGCGCCAGGAGCTGCATCTCACTGTGGCTTGCTCAGCGAGATGCAGCCCCGTGACAAGGCTCTGCTGCCGGCGTTGGTCGTGACCATTGTCGGGTGATGGAGAGCTCGCGGCTTCCCCGAGCAGGCAGAGCCTCGCTGTCTGGTCAGCACGACCCCCATGGCAGTTCCAGCTCCTGGCTTGTCCCCGGCACCTCTCCATCCCTTGCCTTCAGAAATCAGGCCACACATGGCCACTGTGCTCGCTAACATTTTCCATCTGGGTGTGGAATACATTTGATGTGCACCAAGGGAAGTGCGGATGTGCACCACCCGGAGACACACACAACCTAGCTGTGGGCGTTCTGCTAATCTGCTGTGCGGCCCTGGGCTCTCTCCTGCGCAGAGATCAGCTTCTAGGGAAGACTGAGGAAAACGCTTCATACCGACCTTGTCGCTTTCCCCCTGAATTCCGTATAACTCCTCCCTCACAGAACCACTTCGCATGCTGCTTCGGCACCTACTCCTGGGGGGGAGCCCTGCAGCCAGACTGTGCCCAGCTGGGGGCATGAAGGGACGTCAGGAAGGCGAGTAGTAATAATCCTGGGTTATTGGGCCAGCTAGTGCCGGGCAGGAGACGCTGGGCCGTGCAGAGCCTCCGTGCTCGGGCCAATGCAAAAGCCCCTCTCTCCCGTCCGGCCGTGGTACTGACTTGGTGCCAACCCAGAGCCCAGTGCACGGGCGACTCGGGGCGGATCGGGAGCTCTCCCGCCGAGCACTGCTGGGCGACTGGCTCCAGCATAAGAAGCGAGTGGGCCGGCCGAGGCAGCCTGGCCGAAATCGCCTTTTCTGGTCACCACGTGGGCGTGGCTTCCCGCTCCCGTGTCGAGAGGCGGTTCCAGGGCTCAGCGATGGAGGCTCTTCGCTGTCATGCGCCAGGGCAGGGCCCTCTCCCAGCACCTCGCAGCTCCCAGGCAGGGAGGGGCTGGTGCTGCGAGGAAACAGAGAGCTTTTGTCGCTTCCTGTAACATGAGTCCTGCAGAATCGCACAGGGCCTGTTGCTAAGCAGGAGCTGTACAAGCATAAAGCTGCTTCAAGGGCAGGATCCGGCACGCGTGGTCCTCGCCACGGCTCTCGGAGCGCTGGCCAGAGCAAGGGAGGGTCACTCTCCGTCTTGTATCCAGAGGGAAACTGAGGCACGCAGCAGCAAAGTGACTTCCCCAACATCACACAGCAGGCCAGCGGCAGAGCAGGAAGTAGAGCCCAGATTGCGTGGCGGCCAGCTCCGTGCCCCAGCCACCCGGCTTCAGGGCTCCTCGTTAGTTCTGTGGCATTGTAGCTGTATCGTTTCACTAATTAACGTTCACCAGCTGCCCCTTTCTCGGTTCAGTTTAGCTCCTCTTGGTTTGCAGGTTCCTAGGTCTCCCTTCGCTGCACCGTCCCTCTCCGGTCTCTCCGTGGTGGTAACACTTCGCTTTTCTCCTCTGCTGGTTTCCCGGCAGGGTCCTGCCCCTGGAGCGCCCAAGCCGCTCTGCCAGCTGCAGACTGCCCGGCCCAGAGAGCAACCTAAGGGGAGACGTGCTCCGAGAGCTACGCCCGGGTGCCTTAGTGCCCGAGCGGTGCATAGAGCTCGCTGGTCCCGGCGCGTAGGGCCTGGTGCGACGCCTTTTGCCTTCCTTTCACCTTTGCTCCTGAGACCCTGTGGCGTGGGGGGGGGGGGGCTGTCTGCTCTGTGACCTGGGGGCCCCCTGTGGCGTGGGGGGGGGCTGTCTGCTCTGTGACCCGGGGGCCCCCTGTGGCGTGGAGGGGGGGGGCTGTCTGCTCTGTGACCCGGGGGCCCCCTGTGGCGTGGGGGGGGCTGTCTGCTCTGTGACTCGGGGGCCCCCTGTGGCGTGGGGGGGGCCTGTCTGCTCTGTGACCCAGGGTCCCCCTGTGGCGTGGGGGGGCTGTCTGCTCTGTGACCCGGGGGCCCCCTGTGGCGTGGGGGGGGCTCTCTGCTCTGTGACCCGGGGGCCCCCTGTGGCGTGGGGGGGGCTCTCTGCTCTGTGACCCAGGGTCCCCCTGTGGCGTAGGGGGGGGCTCTCTGCTCTGTGACCCAAGGGCCCCCTGTGGCGTGGGGGGGGCTCTCTGCTCTGTGACCCGGGGGCCCCCTGTGGCGTGGGGGGGGCTCTCTGCTCTGTGACCCAGGGTCCCCCTGTGGCGTAGGGGGGGGCTCTCTGCTCTGTGACCCAAGGGCCCCCTGTGGCGTAGGGGGGGGCTCTCTGCTCTGTGACCCGGGGGCCCCCTGTGGCGTGGGGGGGGCTCTCTGCTCTGTGACCCAGGGTCCCCCTGTGGCGTGGGGGGGCTCTCTGCTCTGTGACCTGGGGGCCCCCTGTGGCGTAGGGGGGGGCTCTCTGCTCTGTGACCCGGGGTCCCCCTGTGGCGTGGGGGGGGGGCTGTCTGCTCTGTGACCCGGGGTCCCCCTGTGGCGTGGGGGGGGGGGCTGTCTGCTCTGTGACCCGGGGTCCCCTGTGGCGTAGGGGGGGGCTCTCTGCTCTGTGACCCGGGGTCCCCCTGTGGCGTGGGGGGGGGGCTCTCTGCTCTGTGACCCGGGGTCCCCTGTGGCGTAGGGGGGGGCTCTCTGCTCTGTGACCCGGGGTCCCCCTGTGGCATAGTGGGGGGGCTGTCTGCTCTGTGACCTGGGGTCCCCCTGCGCTGGGATGGGAGATTCTCACTGACTCTCCCAAATGTGGATTAACCCAGACACCCGGGCTCAGCCTCCCAGGGAGAGAGACAAAGGGAGGAAGCGGAGACCAGCACCTGGCAGTGGGGCAGTGGCTGTCTGGGAAGCATGGAGCGAACAGGCTAAGCTGGGGGTAGGGGTGATGGACCCTAACCCTAGGGGCCTGAGCCGTCCTGGCCCTGCCCCTGGTAGCCACATCCCGTCTGTGCTGCGCTGTATAAACCCCTCTGTTCCACTGGCGGCTGGAGACTGTTCTGGCTGCTACGGGGGTGCAGGATCGGGGAAACCCCGACGCGCCGTCACAGACCCACAAAGCTGCGCTCTGGACCCCCTGTTCCTGGCTCTGGACCCGTCTCCCTGCCCGCACTGCCACGCCCCCCGGTTCCCAATGGCGCTGTGCCAGAGCGCGCTCGCCGTGGGGCTGGAGGCAGCAGTCTCGTCAGGGCCCGGGGTGATGTGCACCTCTGCTCCCGCCCAGTGGTACTGCCCCACACGAGAACGGCCCTACTGGGTCAGATGAAGGGCGCTCGTCTCTGGCCGCAGTAGCTGCAGGAAGGTGCCACCAGCCCGGGGAGCCCGAAGCCTGGCTAAGGCTGGCAAGTCTGCAGAGCCAGGCAGCAATGAGGCCCTAGAGTCAGGCCTGCTCTGATTTCCCAGCTTGGCAAGTTCCCCCCGGACCCTCCCGAGGCGTGGGGAGGGGGGCTACAGGCATGGATGCTTGTGTGGCACTTGGCATTGGAAAAGGTTCGGAAAAGGGCAACAAAAATGATGAGGGGTTTGGAGTGGCTGCCTGGTGAAGAGCGATTAAAAAGACTTGGACTTTTCAGCTTAGGAAAGAGGAGACTAAGGGGGGAGATGACCGAGGTCTATAAAATCAGGACTGGCGTGGAAACAGTGAATAAGGAAAAGTTATTTACTTGTTCCCACAATATAAGAACTAGGGGGTCACCAAATGAAATGAATAGATAGCAGGTTTAAAACAAACAAAAGGAAGGGTTTTTTTTGTTTTGTTTTTTTTCACTCAGTGCACAGTCAACCTGTGGAACTCCTTGCCAGAGGATGTGGTGAAGACTAGGACTTTACCAGAGTTCAAAAAAGAGCTAGATAGATTCATGGAGGTTAGGTCCATCAATGGCTATTAGCCAGGATGGGTAGGAATGGGGTCCCTAGTTCTGTTCACTCCCACTGGGGTACCGGGCACTGGCCCCTGTGGGCAGACAGGACCCTGGGCTAGACGGACCTTTGGTCCGACCCAGCCCAGCCACTCTGATGCGCTTATCAGAGTCTGTCTTTGTTAGTGCCTTGGAAGGGGCCCGGCAGGAGCTCTGGGCAAGGTTGCTTCTCCCGAATGGCCCTGGGTCCTCTGCTGCGGTGCTGCTTGGGAGCTCTCCGAACCCCCTGGCCTGGAGCAGTGAGGGGCTCCGTGTAACCCCGTCCCAACGGTCTGTGCAGAGCCAGGGCAATGGCCATTTCCTGCCCCAGTCCCTGGCAGGATTCCTGTTGGCTCCCGGGGGCAGGATCAGGGTGGGCCCTTGGGGGGTGCAGGTGGCTGGGCCGCTCTGCCGGTGACTGCTCCGTCTCCCTGCCTTGTGTTTCAGAGGGAGCTGAAGGAGCAGCTCCAAGCGCTTCAGGACAGCGAGCGCGGCCACACCGAGGCCCTGAACCTGCTCAAGCGGCAGCTGGCCGAGACCAAGGTACCGGCCTCTCGGGTTCTGAGCCCCTGCGGGGGGGGCGGATCTGGACCGCCCACAAGGGCCCAGCTGTGGCCTGTGGAGATGAAGGTCCCAGCAGCCTTGGGGGTCTCAGATGCAAGGAGCTGCTGGCGGTGGCCAGGCCAATTGATCTTTCAGAGCCGCCTTCTCCCCCAGCCCTGCTGTCCCCAGGCACGAGCCCGGCTCCCAGGAACTGCGGGCCGGAGGGTCCAGGCCCGAGCGTCACACACGTTCAGAAGCCAGACTCCTGGAGACCAAGCAGGCCTGTTGGGTCCCATTGGCTGGCCAAGGCAGGGCGGTTCCTATTGCAGCGTTTCCTCATGCGGCACCCCGCCGTGCTCCCATGGGTCACCCACAGCCCGCCTGGCCGTGATGGATCTAGAAGCCACCTGCTGGGCCGGGCATCTCTGCCCCAGGCTGCTGTGTCCTGCTGCGTGCCGGGCCGGGGGTGGCTCGGGCGTGCACTCGGAGGTGCGGGGGCGGCAGGGCCGTGCTGTTCCTTGGCCTGCGGCCCTTGGACTCCCGCTGAGGCCCAGGCTGCGCAGTCCAAGGAAGGCGCCAGGGCCTCTCGTGGAGACCTGTGCTTGTTTGGTGTTTGGATCAGAGGCTGCCTGAGATCAGGGCCCGAGGCTCCTGCCTCTGTCTGACATCAGTGGACGTGAGGGGCCTCCGTGCTGCTGGGGGTGAGGCAGGAGAAGGCAGGTGCTGTGACCCTGTGGACGCGGAACCCAGGCCCAGAGAGACGAATGGCCGAGCATCTGGTACCCCACCCAGCTGGGGGCGGCTCAGCTCTTGGGACTTGCCCAAGGTCATGCCAGGGGCCGGTGGCAGAGCCAGCTCCCTGCCCCCGCACCCTTCCCTGGGGCCTCCACATTCCTCCTGCCAGGACTGCTGGGCTGAGAAACGCCTCCCAGGAAGTGTCTTTCCCACGGCCCCAGGCCCCTTTCCTTCTGCCCTCCCTGCCACGGGAGTGGCTTGTCCCCCTCCACGGTTATTCACTAACCTGCTTTTATTCGGCTCCTCGCTCTTCCTGCCGGTGTGGCTGTTGGAAAGGTGACTTACCCCTGGGCGACTGCCCTTTCCTTACCTGGCAGGGTCGGTTCCTCGCTCCAGCAGCTGATGGCCGAGGCAAAGCAGAGGGTGTAACAGGGCAAGGCGAGGGGCCCTTTGATTTCCTGAGAGCCTTTTCTTTCAGAGAGCTGCCCTGGGGGCACGTGCCTGGCCATGGAGCGGGTGGGGCTACAGCCAAGTGTTTCCCTTGGAGAGAGCGGCTGCTTTAGTGTCACCTCAGTGTGACTGGGTCTGGCTCTACGTGGCCAGTGGGGCGGGCACCCGTCTGGAGAGCGTGACGCAGGCGTTGCCCCCCACTGGGCTGCGCCCCACTAGCCAGGAGGGGAAGAGGGACCGGTCGAATGTCTCATTTTCATGCTGTTTCCCCACGACCGCGGGGGCCAGACGCATCGTGTATTTTTAGGGAAAACCGAAATTCTCGCGATGACGGGACTCCAGGCGCTGGGGCTTTAAGCAACAGACCAGCTGTTGAGAGAGGCACACGGCGAGCGACCCGCCTTCCTCTCACACAAGGGGCCTGGGCTCTGCTAGCTTGGGCTGGCGGGGCTCCGACAACACGGCGCGCTCGCGCTGACACAGGCCTGGCCCCCCTCGATCCCTCCCCGCTGGGATATTGCCTGGCCCTACAGCGACTGCGAGACATGCCAGGCCCAGCCAGAGAGCAAGGCTGAGTGTGGGGGGGGACTGGCAGAGCTGGGGGTGGGAACCTCAGGACCAGGCAGTGGGGGGAGGGAGAGAGAGTGGCAGAGCTGAGGGTGGGGAGCTCAGGGCCGGGCTGTGGCAGGGGGGGGCAGAGCTGGGGGCAGGGAGCTGAGGGCCGGGCAGTGGGGGGGGGGGGGGGAGCAGAGCTGGGGGCGGGGAGCTGAGGGCCGGGCAGTGGGGGGGGGGGGGCAGAGCTGGGGGTAGGGAGCTCAGGGCCAGGCTGGGGGGGGGGAGCTGAGGGCCGGGCTGTGGGGGGGGGCAGAGCTGGGGGTGGGGAGCTCAGGGCCGGGCTGTGGCGGGGGGGGGCAGAGCTGGGGGCGGGGAGCTGAGGGCCGGGCAGTGGGGGGGGGGCAGAGCTGGGGGGGAGCTGAGGGCCGGGCTGTGGGGGGGGGGCAGAGCTGGGGGTGGGGAGCTCAGGGCCGAGCTGTGGGGGGGGCAGAGCTGGGGGTGGGGAGCTCAGGGCCGGGCTGGGGGGGGGGGCAGAGCTGGGGGTGGGGAGCTGAGGGCCGGGCTGTGGGGGGGGGCAGAGCTGGGGGTGGGGAGCTCAGGGCCGGGCTGTGGGGGGCACTGGCATAGCTGAGGGGAAAGCTGGCTTTGCTGATCACCCTGCTGCTGCGTGGCCCACCGGTGGCGGCGTCGGGGAAGGGACACCGGGCGTGTGGCTCTGGGGTGACTCTCTGGGTGTCTGCCCTGTGCAGTCCTCTGCCAAGAGCCTGCGAGCCACCATCGGGGAGGCCTTTGAGCGGCTGCAGCGGCTCCTGCGCGAGCGGCAGAAGGCCATGCTGGAGGAGCTGGAGGCCGACACAGCCCGGACCCTGACCGACATCGAGCAGAAGATCCAGCGCTACAGCCAGCAGCTGCGCAAGGTGCAGGAGGGCAGCCAGATCCTTCAGGAGCGGCTGGCTGAGGTGGACCGGCACGCCTTCCTGGCCGGCGCCGCCTCGCTCTCCGAGAGGTACGGGAGATGCTGCGCCGGGCTCTGACCTGGGGAGCGTGGCCTGGCTCTCGGGGATGGGTATCGGGGGGCGTGGCCTGGCTCTCGGGGATGGGTATCCAGGGGACGTGGCCTGGCTCTCGGGGATGGGTATCGGGGGGCGTGGCCTGGCTCTCGGGGATGGGTATCCGGGGGACGTGGCCTGGCTCTCGGGGATGGGTATCCGGGGGGTGTGGCCTGGCTCTCGGGGATGGGTATCCGGGGGGCGTGGCCTGGCTCTCGGGGATGGGTATCGGGGGGGCGTGGCCTGGCTCTCGGGGATGGGTATCCGGGGGGCGTGGCCTGGCTCTCGGGGATGGGTATCCAGGGGGCGTGGCCTGGCTCTCGGGGATGGGTATCGGGGGGCGTGGCCTGGCTCTCGGGGATGGGTATCGGGGGGGCGTGGCCTGGCTCTCGGGGATGGGTATCGGGGGGCGTGGCCTGGCTCTCGGGGATGGGTATCCGGGGGGAATGGCCTGGCTCAGGGGCAGGGGAGAACACCTGGAGGCACAGGAGCATGGGGGTGAGGCCTGATCAGCCCTGCAGCCAGGGAAGGGTTTGGCAGGTGAGGACAGGACCCACCTACTCCAGAGCCTCTCCCCACGCCTACCCTGGCTCCCGCTCCTGTGGTATCTGCTTCCTAGGATCCATGGGGGCAAGGCACGGGAGGCAGTGTCCGGTCACTGAACCTCACCTGCACAGCTGCCTCTAGCCCCTCTCCCGATTAACCCCGCCCCCCCGCCACCTCTCCCGATTAACCCCGCCCCCGCCACCTCTCCTGATTAACCCCACCCCCGCCACCTCTCCCCTTCCTCCCCAGCAAGCCCAGGTTGCGGTGGGGAGTGCCAGGGGCTCCTTGTTAACCAGACTGACTCTCCCCACCAGGCTCCAGGGAAAGATCCATGAAACAAACCTCACCTACGAAGACTTTCCAACCTCCAAGTACATGGGCCCCCTGCAGTACACGATCTGGAAATCGCTCTTCCAGGACATCCATCCCGGTAAGGGGCCACAGCGCCTGCGCCCTGGAGTGTGCTGTGGGCCTTGGGCGTGCTCCCGGGTCTGCTGGCTGGGGGGCAGTGCGCTCAGCCCCCTGCAAACCCTGCCTTCACTGGGTAGATGCAGCCTGCGGGGGGCCCTGCGCCACGTGCCGGGAGGGACTGAACTGCAGACGTCCTGGCCACCCCCTCAGGGCGCTGTGGTCTGGCGCTGGCAGGATGGCCCTGCACGCCGGGCCAGATTCTGAAGTGGGAGCCGCAGGCCGGCGGGGGGTGAGCAGCAACAGGAGTCGGGCGCCAGGCGTGTCTGTCACCAGGGCCCCGGCTGTGCGGCTTGACGGTTCCCCTGTTCTCGGGAGCGTCCCCTTCACAGGCCCGCAAGGGGCGGCCGTGAGCGAGGGCAGCCTCATCACCCAAGGGCACGCGGCTCTGTCCCACGGCGCATGGGGGAGGGGGTGCCGCTCTGCAGCAAAGCCGAGAGAAGGGAAGGGACTGGAGCCCGGCCTGGCGCCCCTCGCCGCGTGCCTGGTGCCCGCCTCTCACTGGCTGGAGGGACGTTACCGAGTTACCGTCGCGTGGCAGCCTCCGCTCGCAAGCTCAGCCTGGGACCCTGAGCCTCTCTGGGAGGGGCTGTGGCCTTTCCCCGCTGGGGCTGGGGGCAGGGGCCGGGCAGTCGTGGGAAGGGAGAATCGCTTTTCCAAAGCTTGCAAGGGGGCCAGAGTCTCTGGGGGTCCTGAGGCCCGAGGGAGCTCCCTCCACCTGCATCTACTGCCCAGCTCTGGCCGGGACCCTGCCCCATGGTACGGTGCAGCGTGGACGTCTCCTAGATGGAGCTGGCTGGAGCTCTGGTGCTTCCCACCAGCCACCCCGGCTTCTCCTTCCGAGCTGTTCTCCAGTGCCCTACCCCCCGGGCAGCAAGATTCCTCCCCCTTGGGCCTCCTGGACCCACCCTGCCCCAGGATCCCACTACGGCGCCGCGCCATAATCCGGATGCCCAGCGCCTCCCACCCAGGGACCCCTCCGCAGAGTGGGGCCAGGAGCAGAGCCCTGGGCAGGGATTCAGGCAGAATCCCCAACCCTGACCCCGAGGAGCCGGGCAGCAGCCTGGACCAGGGCTGTAACAAGGGGGGAACAAGTGGGGTGCTCGCCCCGGGCACATCAGTGTCGGGGCGCAAAGACACAACGTGTACGAATAACCAGCTGCAGAAGGAAAGCGTGTGCCGGGGCAGAGGGGGCGCCTCATTAATATTTTGCCCGGGCACAAAAATATCTAGTTACGGCACTGGCCTCCTCCCCGGATCCCCCACCATGCGGGGGTGGCTGGGCAGCCTGGATCTCGGGCAGCCAGAGACCCACACGCGGCCTCGTGGCCCTTGGCTCGAAGCTGGGCTGCAGGCCGAGAAGCCAGGGCACAAGGCAGCTGCCCGCGCTGGGGTGTCACCTTGAGGCCTCGTTGGCACTGGGGCAGTTTGCAGCTTGGGCGGATGTACCCGTATTCGCTCCAAGAGCTAGTATGCTGCAGCCAATTGGGGAGAGGCAGCCGCACCCAGGAGCTCCGAGGGGTATGCAGGGGGCAGCTGGCGCCACCGGGGTGTCTGTGGCGTGTCCACCCCAGGGAGTTACTTCAAGGCCATTGTCCACACTACCACACCCATGATTTTGAGAGAACTCCTGCTTGTGAAGAGGAATAGGCTTATTTTGGGAGTTATTTCGAAGTAACCTGGCAGTGTAGACCAGGGGGGTGGCCAACCCGTTACAGACAAAGAGCCAAAATAGTGGTGGATGCAGTGTGAAGAGCCGAGGGAAAGAAAAGTTGAACAAAACAAAAAAAAGCTGCCCCTTTAAGAGCTGCGTGTGACCCATGCAGGCTTCCGTCGGCCACAGCATCAGATCTCGCTGCCCCAAGCGGCACCCTGCCCAGACAAAGAAAAAGGGTTAGAGCAAGGGAACGCAGAACAGCCCTGGGTTCAGGAGCCACAGTTTTTCCTTTGAAGAGCTGCATGTTGGCCACCCCGGTGTAGACGTAACCTGCAGTCAGAGCTAGCCTGGGTACATCTCCGGCTGCCAGCCCAGCGGAGCCACACCTCCCCAGCACGTTGATCTGCATGTCTGGCTCCCTCTGCCGCCTCCCTTGGTGGGAGCTCGGAGAAGTAGCCGGCTGGGGCTTGCTGTTGCAGGCATGGAGGTGTCCCTCAGAAAGGCCCAAAGCATCTGCCCCCATCTCCGAGACTGGTGCATTTGTGTGAGAGGTTTGCTCTCTAGCCAGAGCGCCCCCTTGCCCGCTATCTCCTCTTAGGAAGCTTCCATGCTGACGGGGTTGTTGAGGGGTGTCACAGGCACGATTGGAAATGTAGCCAAGTCACTGGGTAGATGCTGCCTCTCCTGTGCTACGGGACCCCAAGAAGGCCCCCCTGCCTGTGGAGCCAGTCCCTGCATGGAGCTCCGGTGGGGAGTTGCAGGGCACCGGCTGCCCAGCTGCCTGACCCATCACACGGGCGTCAGCCCGCTGCCCTCTGCTGTCCAGCGAATCGTTGCTCAGTGCTGTGCGGGTGCAGGGCGAGGCCCCTGATTTGGAGCATTTTCATTCCAAGCGTTTTGCCTGCAACTGACAAGCCACTGGGGCGTGGCTAGGCTCTGAGCCCCTTCCTGTCCCCCCTTTGCTTCCCCAGTGCCGGCCGCCCTCACGCTGGACCCCGTCACCGCTCACCAGCGCCTCATCCTCTCAGATGACTGCACCATCGTGGCCTACGGCAACTTGCACCCGCAGCCGCTGCAGGACTCGCCCAAGCGCTTTGACGTGGAGGTGTCGGTGCTGGGCGCGGAGGCCTTCGGCAGCGGCGTGCACTACTGGGAGGTGGTGGTCTCCGAAAAGACCCAGTGGATGATCGGGCTGGCGCACGAAGCTGTCACCCGCAAGGGGAGCATTCAGATCCAGCCCAGCCGGGGCTTCTACTGCATCGTCATGCACGACGGCAACCAGTACAGCGCCTGCACCGAGCCGTGGACCCGGCTGAACGTCAAGAGCAAGCTGGAGAAAGTCGGCGTCTTCTTGGACTACGACAAAGGGCTCCTGATCTTCTACAACGCCGACGACATGGCGTGGCTCTACACCTTCCGGGAGAAGTTCCCCGGCAAGCTCTGCTCCTACTTCAGCCCCGGCCAGAGCCACGCCAATGGCAAGAACGTGCAGCCGCTGCGCATAAACACTGTCCGGATCTAGGAGGGAGACGGGGGCTGGGCAGCCCTGCCAAGCTGGCAGCCTGAGTCCAGGCACCCGGCTAAGTCTTCCTGCGGAGACTGGAAGCCTCCAGGGCCGTGCCCACCTGCTGTTCTGTTCCTAGCTCGGACCTCCAGCTGTTACCCATCTGGAAGGGGCAGGACTAGGGCAAGGGGGTTGTGGGCCATACGCTGCCTGCCGTAAGGACTCGAGTCGGAGGATTAGATGTGGCTGGACCCGGCCCTGCTGCCCTCACACCCCGAGCTGCATTCCAGGCAGTGGTGTTCATTTCATGCCCCTCCTGGGTCCACATCGCCTCCCGGGACTAACTACCCTGCAGCCTGGCCTGGCTGCTCCCTGGGGGACAGGCGAGGGAAGCGTGATGCTCCCCCATTTGACGTTTCCAGTGGAAGTCTCTAACAAGCTACGGGAGAGCGGAGACCCCACCCGCAGGGCGCCAGCTGGCCTCCCTGTGCTGAGAGCTGGCCAGGGACTCCCCTCCTCCGGGAGTGACTCCCCTCCTCCGTACATTGCATGCAGCCTGGTGCGCGGGGCACGGCGTGTTGGTCCCGTCTTGGCCAGCTCTTGCTGGGAACGCGGCCCAGCTTGCAGACCAGGCTAAGAAACTATTGGGAGGGAGCCCCCCAAGTGCAGCCCTATCCCTGCACACTCCTCCTGCGGGTAGAGCCCTGATGGGTGCAGCCTCTCGAGGGTACCCAGGCAAGCAGGCTCGGCCCCTCGGCGAGGTGGCTGCTCTGTTGACTGTGGATGGGAGCTGCAGGGAGGAATGTGAGGTGCTGGGGGGACAGTGTCCTGTAGCCTGGCAGGAGGGCATCTCGCGGGGCCGGGTATCCACAGGCCACCGTCCTGCCAGCCACGGTCAGTGAGTGGTAGGTGTCGGCCTTTCCTGGCCCCCCGCCCCTGGTCAGGCGCCCCCAGTGCTGGCGGGTTGCATTTCCTGGAGCTGCGCCGGTACTGTGGGCTCCCTCTCCCCGAAGCTCATGGATTCTGTATTGATGCTGGGCCCTAGCTCTGCAGCACTTGGTCTCAGCTGCAATAAAGGCAAACAAAGGCCTGGAAACCTCTCTCGGCAGTGCAACTGCCCTAGCGGCTCCTGCCCACGTCCTGGGGCAGCTCGCCCAGCGGGCGGAAATGCAGCCAGACCTGCCGGGAGCTGCCACTCGCCCACCGTCCACGTGGGACTCTCCCCTTGGTTCACAACACCCTTCCCCTCCTGCCATCATACACGAGCCGGATTCAGGGCTCTCCCCTTGGATCATAACACTCCTATCCCTCCCCTTCATCATACAGGGGCCTGGTGCAGTTCTGGTGACGGGTGTGATGGATAAGGGGGGCAAGTTGGGCCCTGACTCAGTGGGTCATACACAGGGAGGTTCACCCCATGTAGCCATGGGACCCGAGTCTCCCCTGCATCACAGAAAGTTCCTGTTGGCCTCAACGAGCCAGCCAGGTGCCCAAGCTGCCTTGGCAAATGGAGGCAGCTCCATCCAGTGCCTTGCGGATCCCCGCCCGCCTCCCAGGGATGGAGTCTCCTCCCTCTTATGCAGCACTGGCCTGGCTCCAGGATTACAGACCATGCAGCACTAGCTACGCACTCCCCTTCCCCCTCTTACCACTCGCCTTGCTGCTGGGGGCCTGCGGCGAGCCCTCGCCAGGCCATGCACAAGTCTCCTCTAGCGGGAGCCACCGCAGGGCCAGCAGCTTTAAGATTTGTTTGCTGGCGCTGCCATGCCATGCAGAAGCCCAGTTGCATTGCAAAGCTGCTCTCAAGCCAGCTAGTGGAGGGGGGGAGCCCGCTTGTGCGCCTGCAAACAAGGAAGAAAACGGATCCTGGGAGAACAAACAATTTGCGCCACTAGACCAGCTGGAGCCACTAATACAAGCTGGTGCAAATCCAGAGGGACTCCACTCGGAACCGTTTCGCTCAAGTTTTTATTTGGGGGTTAAAATAACGTACATGACGTGCTTTACAACAGCCATCGTTTTTGAAAAAACTACCCCCCCCTTTTTTTTAACTGAAAAAGCGGGTGGGGTGGGAAACGGGGTGTTTTGTGAATTTTGACGATGACAAAACGTTAACCAGAAACCTCCTGCCGCAGCTATTTGAGGATAGTTGACTCGCTCCACTGCTGCGGTGAGGGCAGAATCAGGGCTGACGCCCGCACTGAGATCACGGCAACGCTAGACACTGCTGCCAGTAGCGGTGGGCAGGGAACCCATTTCCTCTCAAGCACAAGCTTTGAGTGTGTCCCTAACAAGTCCCGTTCCGCGGGGGGCTGGCGCAGAGCCCTTCCAACGTGGTTCTCGAGCCCGGACGAGTCCAAGCGGTGGGGGGGTCGCAGTGGGAAGGGCGCCGTTCCACACACTCAGGTCCTGGGCGTGTTTCCTGCCCAGCTCTCTGGAGGGGCCTGAGTGTTAATGACCGTTCTATGCTGGCCAGCGGCTTTGTCTAGACACGGGCACGCTGGGCAAGGGTGTTTGCTGGGGCCCATGCTCCGGCTTACCCGCGCAGCCCCTTGTGTCTCCATGGGGGCACTTTGCAGGCTGTAGGCACAAGCCAGGCTCCTCTGAAATGAACCCTCAGGGAGACCAGGGGCAGGAGGGCCACCTGTCCCCCCCTCCCCGGACTGTTGGTGACGGTGGCACCTTGGGATGTTGCCAGAGCTGGGTAGAGCAAAGCATCAGTCCCTGAGCGCCCAGAGCCTCTAGCAGCACTAATGTACCTCTGGGGTCCTGATTCTGGCCCCACGGGGCGTCACTGCCCCCTTTTCATCCCCTGGCAGGTCCCTGGGCTCAGCCCTTCTGTGCCTGTCAGGCTCCAGGCAGTGTGGGGAGTGCTGGGCTGGGCTGACGGGTGCCCGGTGCCAGCTCCACTCACGGGAGGTGCTCAGAGAAGGGGTGCACCCACAGCCCTCCTGCGTGGGAGGAGGGAACCCCCCCATGGCAGATGCCAGGGGCAAGGCACCAGGAGTGGCAGTGATGGAGGAGGCAACCTGTGGAGAAGAGACCAGGTTTCCTGGAGAGGGTACAGGGTGAGGCAGGAGCATGGCCTGGCTCGGCCCCAGCCGCCGCACTGTGCCCAAGGAAGTTCCCCACCTGAGCCAGACTTCCCCTGGCCCCAAGTTCCCTGGCCCCACCTGAGCCAGACTTCCCCACCCCCCACCCTTGGGACCCAGCCCCCGGGGCACAGCTCACACCTGCAGCAGGACACAGGCCCTCCTGCGGGCTCCCACCCCGCTCAGGCCTGCCCCAGCTCGGGGCGATGAGAAGGCTGCAGAGAGGAGTTTGACAGCGCTTGGCTGAAGCGGGGGTGCAGCAAATCCTGCCCTTCTGTAGGAGCAGCTCGCCGCAGAGGCCTCTGTGGGTTACCTGCTCCCGGCTCTGAGCGCTGGACGTGGACTCATGGGTCCCAGGCTAGTTCCTGGTGGGCAGCACCGGCATCCGCCCTGCAGGGAGCCTGAAGTCCTGCTCCCCCAGGAAAGGGACCGCTTCCTGCAGCTCAGCTCTGCGGTCCAGTGGCAGGGGGGAGCTTGCTCTGCCCAGGGGCCAAGCGCCAGGCTGTCAGATGGGCCCTGTCCCGAAGTGCCACGTGCTGGTAAGGGTGGTGCACGCAGGTGGCCCTTGGCACCAGTGGCATAGCCAGGCTGGGACAAGCGGACTGGCTGCAGCTTCCGGTGGCAGGGAATGACGGGCCACCTCTCCCCCACCCTCCAGCTGGCCTGAGGGAAGGAGGGAGGCGTCTCAGGGCTTGCCCCCCGTGGGGTCAGGACACCAGGACTTGCCCTGGCCCCTGAGCTCCAGCCATGGAGCAGGATCAGGGACTTGCCCCGCTCTGCTCCCTGTGCTCCTGCGGGGGCCTGGGGCACAGGGGCTTCCAAGCCCCCAACTCCACTGCAGAGCCCAGGCTGGGTCCTAAGTGGAGGGGCCCCAGGCCAGGCCCACCCGTGGCTCAACACAGACCCTTTTCCTCCCATGGCCCAGCCAGATCCTGCTCTGTCCCAGGCCACACAGCCCTTCCCCGGGGGCCTGCAACTGCCCGCCTCCTGGTCGAGCCCCTGTCCCGCTGAGGTGCTGAGAGCAGACCCTGCCTGAGGCGTTGGAGTGGCAGAAAGCCACAAGGGACCCCGGTCCGGCTGTCCGAGGAGCTGCGGCCACGGGGGGGAGGCTCACGTTCGCTGCGGCCGGCCTGCTGAGGGAGCGTGGGCCGCTCGCTCGCTTCCTGCTGGGAGGCCCACGTGTGGCGCACAAGCTCACGGGCTCCCCTGTGCTTGGCGTGCCTGGCTCGGGTCCCTGGTGACTCCTGCCCGCCCTGCAGGAGCCGGCCCACCCGTGGAGCTGGCTGGTGGCCGTTCTGCCTCCTGCATCGCCAGCGCGGCCCGGTCCGCTGCCGACCCGTGTCCTGTCCCCGGGGAGGGGGAGGAAGCAGCTGGGATGGCAGAGCCCAGAGCGGTCGGCTGGCTGGGAGTGAGAGCAGTGCCACACGAGGGGAGGAGCAGGGCTTTCTAGGCGCCTTTTGAGGGTACGGCCGCGTTCCAGCTCCCTGCCCCTCGGTGCTCCCATGGCAGCCCGGGCAGGGTGGACACGCAGCCTGTGTTGGCCAGGACTGTCCCTTCCTGGGGCAAGAGCAGACAGGACGGGGGGCAGGCGGAGGTGGGGAGGGGCAGGGCTCCAGCATGGGGAGGGGAGGGAAAGTTCCAGTGTGCGGGGGGGGGGGGGCAGGCAGGGTCCGAGCGACCAGTGACAGCCTTGGGCTGAGCGTTTGGGGCCAGCCCTGCCCTGCCTTCCCTGTCCCCTCGGCCCGGGGCTGCTTTCCCAGGGCATCGCAGGCTGTTGCAGACCAGGGACTGGAGTGGAGCAGCCAAGCTCTCTAGTCTAGTGTCAGTCCGGTCCAGAGGGGGTGACACGCTGCCCCTCTCAGGCCAGCAAGGCAGGCGCGAGCTGCGTGTTCCCATGCACAGAGGGGACTGAGGAATTGCTGCTCTACACGGGCTGATGCAGCTGCTAATGGGGTAACTGGTCAAGGACCCAGGTCTGGGAGCCAGGCTGGCTACGAACTGACGAGGTCTGAGGCCCCTTTGTCTGCCTTGGACTAAGCGACACGAGGCCCCAGGGCCAGGAAGACCTGCCGAGTGCCAGGTGAGCCAGTGAGGTGCCATTTTGTGCTCAGGGTTTCTGCCCGGCCCCCTGAGCACCGAGCCAGGGGAAACCTGCTCCGGAAGGGGAAAGATTCTGGCAGAAAACCAGTTTTTGAAAGGCTCTGGCTTGTATCAGGCTCCCATGGAGACACGGGGACCCTCTGGTGGCGCATTTCCCAGGGCCGTCAACCCAAAGCACCGACTCTCTCTCCAGGCCCTGGGAGGTAAAAGTCAGTGGGGACACGGCTCCTGCAGCTCAGAAATGATTGATACAAAGCAGAGTGTTTTCACCTAAAACCACACACACACACACCACACAGCCATGCACACACAGAGACACCACACACACCCTGCACACACACCACGCACACCGTGCACGCACACACACACACACACACAGACATGCACACACAGAGACACCACACACCCCCTGCACACACACCACGCACACCGTGCACGCACACACACACACACACACCACATAGACATGCACACAGAGACACCACACACCCCCTGCACACACACCACGCACACCGTGCACGCACACACACACACACACACACACCACATAGACATGCACACACAGAGACACCACACACCCCCTGCACACACACCACGCACACCGTGCGCGCACACACACACACACACACCACATAGACATGCACACACAGAGACACCACACACCCCCTGCACACACACCACGCACACTGTGCGCACACACACACACACACCACACAGACATGCACACACAGAGACACCACACACCCCCTGCACACACACCACGCACACCGTGCGCACGCACGCACAGACACCACATAGACACGTGCACACACACACCACACGCATGCACACATAGACACCACACAGACACCATGCACACACACCAATACCACACGCTATGCACACGCATACACACACAGACACCACATAGACACATGCACACACACACCACACGCATGCACACATAGACACCACACAGACACCATGCACACACACCAATACCACAAGCTATGCACATGCATACACACACAGACCCCCTCCACACGCTATACACACACATAGACCCCCCCACAAGCTATGCACACACATACACACACAGACCCCCCCACACACATGCACACACAGACCCCCCCACACACATGCATGCACACACACACATGCATGCACACACATACCACACACACCACACACAGTTCAGAGCATCTTAAACCTTTATGTTTACCAAAGTTAAGATGGTTTCTGGAAATCAGCAGCCAGGGGCAATAGGGGAGAGATCCTTGTCCAACGGCCAGCTCCCGCAAACTGCTCCAGAGCTCGCTTTCTAACTAGGCCTTTTATACATTTTCTCTGAAAAAAATACCTAACTCATAATACCCCGCAGCTCTCCCCCTATCTATCGCAGCCCCCAATAGGCGTATAGCAATGGCCCACAATAATTCATTATTCTCCTTCTCGACAGCACTTCTAATAAGAACAACAAGACGTGTGTCAGAAGCACTAAACTCCAGGTGGTCGGGGCGAGTAAACCTACTGTCCTCACCAGCCGGCATCCCTGTCCCAGGCTGATGGGCAGAGCTGCCTGGCCCTGCCTCTCAGAGCCCGGTAGCTTTCCAGCTATGCCATGCTTGGGTTCCAGCCGGCGAGGGCTGAACACACTGTGGCGGATTTCCAGCCAACCTGGAACTGGGGTTCCATGGAGCCCTCTGTTCCACCAGCCTGGGCTCCCTCTCGCACTGCGCCAGACAAGCTGCAAACCTCTCCTGGTCCTGCACTTGCACAGACACCCGCGGACACACTCAGCTGAGTGCGTCTCATAGACCAACAGGCAGGCCCCAGCCAAGCCCCCAGAGCTGTAGTGGTCAGAAGGCTGAGCGGTGTGAATGTATCGCCCACTCTGCCCCTCCCAGCATGTGCAGAAGACAGTTTGTTCCTGAGCAAATTCCTCAGTCACGTCAAACCAAACAAACTGTTCAAAGTAAAATATAAAGCAGAACTGATTCATTGTAGAAATGTCGATGTTAAGTAATGAGGCGGACCCGGACTACCTGGCTGTCGCACTCTAATGGACGGCAGGTATACAGGCTGCTGCATAAACAGTTCACTATTCCCTGAATACAGTCCCAGGCTGTGTCTAGACTGGCATGATTTTGCAGAAATACTTTTAACGGAAAAGTTTTTCCCTTAAAAGTATTTCCACAAAAGCGCGTCTAGATTGGCACGGATGCTTTTGCACAAAAGCATCCGTGGCCAGTCTAGACGCGATTTTGCGCAAGAAAGCCCTGATCGCCATTTTAGCCATCGGGGCTTTTTTGTGCAAAACAGTTCTTCCCTGTCTGCACTGGCCCTCTTGCACAAGTATTCTTGCACAAGAGGGCCTTTTCCCGAGCGGGAGCGTGAAAGTATTTGCGCAAGAAGCACTGATTTTGTACATTACGAAGTCAGTGCTCTTGCGCAAATTCAAGTGGCCAGTGTAGACAGCTGGTAAGTTTTTGCGCAAAAGTGGCTGTTGTGCAAAATCTTGCCAGTCTAGATGCACCCTCAGAGTCTGCTGCCCAGTCATTAAGGCAGGCAGACACCTGAGGCTAGTTAGTAGCTGGCCTGAAGGAGCAGGCCAAGCAGACACCTGCAGCCAATGAAAGCCTGGGGAGCTGCCTGAAAAGGTTCCCCCAGGTAAGGAAGGGGGAAGGAGCAGAGGGACGGATGGGGAGGAGTACGTGTGTTGGCAGAGATGGGAACAAGTCAGTTGGGTACCAGAGGAAAGGTTTTAAGGGAGCGTTTTGGGAAGTGGCTCGTGGTAAAGGCTGCTGTCTCGGGGCTAGAGGGAAAAACATGAGCAGTTGCTGGTGACTTAGGGTCCCTGGGCCAGAACCTGGAGTGGTGGGTGGGCCGGCCAGCCTGGGTTCCCCCCAACCTCCCTGCCCCACAGAAAGAACTAATTCTGGGAGAAGGAGGGCCAGGCTTATGGAGCTATCTCCCCCTCCCCAGTCATTGATCTTTGCCAATGATGAGACTGGCACCGCGAGCGGTAACCCTGATCTCTAGAAGAACATAAGAGGCCGTGGGGGGTGCCAGCGAGCCTGAGGCCCATAATGGCCTAAGGAGTGCAGGGCCCATGGGGCACAGCCAGCTCCTTGCCACAGTAATCGTAAGTAATAAGTGTACAGGTCAAAGGTGGCTACCCAAGTAAAAAGGGAGTTACAATCGGAGTTCTAAACAACCCAGGTTTGAATCAAGCCGGGTCCCATGCTGACGGTACAGTTCCTCCACACACAAGCTGGGATTCCTCTTTCCAGCCTGGGACCCCTTGCCCCCTCAAAGTCTTTATTCTCCAGGGCTGTGTCTACATTGGCAAGTATTTGCACAAAAGCAGTTGCTTTTGAGCAAAATCTTGCCACCTGTCTAGACTGGCCGCGAGTATTTGCACAAGAACACTGACGTTCTAATGTAGGAAATCAGTGCTTCTTGCGCAAATACTCTGACGCTCCCGCTCAGGGATAAGCCCTCTGGTGCAGCTGTTCTTGGCAGGAGGCCAGTGTAGACAGGCAACGTTAATTTCTTGCGCAAGGAAGCCTGATGGCTAAAATGGTGCAAGAGAGCGTCTACACTGGCATGGATGCTTTTGCACAAAAGCACATCTCTTGCGCAAAGGCACATGCCAGTGTAGACGCTCTCTTGCGCAAATACTTTAATGCAAAAACTCCTGCGTTAAAAGTATTTGCGCAAAATCTTGCCAGTGTAGACACAGCCCAGATGTGTTTCTGGGTGTTGGGTTGTGAGGGGAGTGTAGATAAATTATCACGTCCCTTCCCCTCCTTTATAAGTTCTTTCCTGCTTGCTGTCACTGGCTGAAAGATTACCATATTTGGGGTGGGGAAGGAATTTTCCTTCAGGGTAGATTGGCAGAGGCCCTGGAGGTTTTTCGCCTTCCTCTGTAGCATGGGGCACGGATCACTTGCTGGAGGATTCTCTGCATCTTGGGGTCCTTAAACCATTTGAGGACTTCAATATCTGAGATGTAGGTGAGAGGATTATTCTAGGAGGGTTGGGTGAGATTCTGTGGCCTGCACTGTGCAGGGGGTCAGACTAGATGATCATAATGGTCCCTTCTGACCTTAAAGTCTATTAGGCTGTGTCTAGACTACATGCCTCTGTTGGCAGAGGCATGTAGATTAGACAGATCGGCAGAGGGAAATGAAGCCGCGATTTAAATAATCGCAGCTTCATTTAAATTTAAATGGCTGCCCCGCTCTGCCGATCAGCTGTTTGTCAGCAGAGTGGGTCAGTCTAGACGTTCCCCTGTCGACAGAAAACCCTTTTGTCGACCTCCCGGTAAACCTCATCCCACGAGGCATAACGGGGCGGTCGACAAAAGGGTTTTCTGTCGACAGGGGAACGTCTAGACTGCCCCGCTCTGCCGAAAAACAGCTGATCGGCAGAGTGGGGCAGCCATTTAAATTTAAATGAAGCCGCGATTATTTAAATCACGGCTTCATTTCCCTCTGCCGATCTGTCTAATCTACATGCCTCTGCCGACAGAGGCATGTAGTCTAGACACAGCCTATGAGTCCTGTTGTATGCAGATCCTGGGGCAGACCTGGGGAGTGTGGCTTCCCCTTCATGGGCTGTTCTCAGGATCTGGTTGCCCCATTGTTGTACCTGAAAGGCTGGTTGCAGGTGTCCATGGCCTCCCAACACCTGTCAGTAATGCACACACAGCAAACGCTGTAGCTTCACATCCAACGACACAACATTCAGTCCAGCCACATACAGCTGTTCAGCAGATCAAGGCTTTTAAAAAGCCTCACAAGGCAGACGTTGTGCAGAACAATCCTACTCCTAGCACCGGGGCAAATGTGGGGGGCTAGAGTGTCACTTGGGGGTACCGCGTCTGTGAGGGGGTTCGCACTCACCACCGTATCCCCCTGCCGGCTGTCCTCACGAATTGGCTCCCTTGGCAGGTGGGGTGCCTTCTCTGGGGTGGTGTCTCCCCTCTTCACTCCCGGCTGCGGCGTCCTCTTCGCCACACTGCCCTCCGGCAGTGCCCAAGTCTGTCTCTGAGCCCCCCTTCCGGGGGTTGATGTTCCTCCAGCGGGCCTTCTTTCAAGCCCTGCAGTCTGGGGATTTGCGGGCCAGAGCTCCCCTAGCCCTGCCTGGCCTCCCCAGCCCTGCCCTAGCTCCAGGGAGCCTCCTCCTCCCTCAGCAGCCAGGTTCTCACTGCCTCCTCTCCACAGCAGCAACCCATTCTCTATTATGGCGCCCAGCTGGACCCTAATGGGCTAGTACAGCCTCAGCTGGGCTAAACTCCCCGGCCCTGGTTCAGGCCGGGGTCTGCCCTTAAAGGGCCAGTGCAGGGCAAGCGCCCTGTCACAGCGTCACACGTACAAAATGGCTGCCTGCCATGCTGTCAAATTCTGGGATGCACCCGGGAATGTTGACTGGCACCCTGCCCGGCTTGTTCCTCTGTCTTTCACAGGCGCGAGATGAAAGCTTGCGGCACTAGGGAGTCCTTGAGCGGAGAGTGAAGCGCCAGCGCTGCGATCATAAAGCTGCCTGATCTTAGACCTTTGCCCGGAGCGTCTCCTCCAGGCGCCTGCCAGTGGGCGAGGGCGCCAGGCAGCTGGCACAGCTGGGGAGCGAGGGAGGTCGCCAGGCCCCCAGCAGGTCCCCTCCCTGGGACACACTCGCCGTTCCTGCGGGGAGCCGGGGCAGGTGGAGTTCTGCACGTGGCCGAGAGCTCTCTGCAATGGAGCCCCAGACCCTGAACTGCAACGCCTCCAGCGGAGCTGACCAGTGCTGTAAGTCCTGGACCCCCCCCGTCTCGGCTTTTTGGGGTGTTCTCCCTGCCCCTGCACAATGGTGGGAACTTCCCTTAAACCAGGGCCATACCCCCCAACCTCACTTCCCCAGAGAGCCCAGAGCCCCCGGAAAGGCACAGCCATAGCTCAGCCCGGGGAGAGCTTGCTGGGACGTTTTGGGGCCAAAGGCCAAAGCTGGGGCATTTAAACCTTCCACCCACGTCACCGCAGAGATACTGACCTCGTTTGTGATTTTCTTTTGGAATCTTCAAAACGACTTGGATCACAAACCCCTCATTAGCAGGAATTACGTGTGCCCGTAACTTTGTGAGTGTTTCTAACTGGGAAGTGGCCTTGTGCTCTCTCCAGGCCGTGCCCACAGGGCTGTGCAGAGGAGAGGCAAAGGGGTAGGAGCCAGAAGGACCAATGGGAGGGGTGGGGAGGAAGCCGTGGGGGGAGGGTGGGGCAAACAGAGGGATAGTTTCAGAATGAGTCTCTTTGGAGAGGGAACCAGCAGGGCCCAGGGGTTGGTGAAAGAGACGTGAGCAGAGCTGGCTGGGGAAAAAAACAAGCACATTTTTCAAGAGGGGAGAATTTTAACCCCCAGGAGTTTATTGTTTTCTTCCTTCCTCCGAGGAAGGGAAGGAAAACCCCAAAGGCCAGAGGATTTCTCAGTTTCTAACAGAAACATTTCAAAATCAACCCCCTAAAAAGGCCACGTTTTCATTTTAAAGAAAAGGCCAATTTGGGATTTAAACCAAACCACCTTTGTTCCAGCCACGCTCGGCTGCTGGTCCAAGGCCGAGTGGCAGAAAGGAGGGGGGCTTGGAGCGCCAGGGGCTCTTCGTCCGGGTTTGACAGCCGAGAGCCTTTTAAAACCGTTAAAGACAAGATCCCCCCTCCCCCAGTGGTTCCCTTCTGTTTGTGCAACCACCACCAGGACGATTTGAACTGGGGACCTCTGGAACTTAGTTTAGGAGCCTTGACCCTTTGGGCTGAAAGCCAGCTGGCTGTCAGCCTTGCCGTAAGAGGTGTCTTGGTCTTATCTATTGTTGTGGTCTAGGTGCCACTGCATGGGACAGTGACCCACACTAGGTGTGTGGGTTACATTTGCAGGTGGAGAGTCCTGTAGACGTATCTCCTGGTATGGGCTAGGGCAGCGCCAGCGCTGTGTGCGCCCATTTCACAGACGGGCCAATTCCCGAGCAGGCGTTAACACTGGACGTGCTCTAGCCACACCGGCACAATAGCGATACCTAGGGTTGCCAGATGGGCTCCCAAAAAATACCGGACTCCGGAACGCAGGATAAGCAGCGATCGCAACCCCGCCTCCCAGCTGGGACTCCCAGCCACTCCCCCCGCCCCCACCAGGCTTCTGCGCAATTACAGCTCCTAGCCCCAATCGTGGCCCCACCTTCCAGCCGCTCCCCCGCCCACGCCAGGCTTCCGTCCGGTGCGCAGCCGGCAAAGTCAGAGAATACCGGGCATTGCACATGGCTGCTATTCTCTGATTTTTTTTACCAGACAACGAGCACAAATACCGGACTGTCTGGTAGATACCGGACACCTGGCAACCCTAGATACCTCTCTAAAAACCAACATTAAGTGAACAGACACCCCTTCCCCCCAGCTGGCACCGTGACCGCACCCCGGCTCCAGTCCCCACTCGCAGCCTGGGCTGTGCCCGCTTGCAGCTACGCGCCAAGGTCACAATACTGAGTGACGAGAGGCTAAAATCCCTTTCCCCGCTCAGCAGCTAGGTCAGCATTGCATTCTGAGGCTAGCGCTTCAGTGTCGCACACAGCACAGCCCCTGCAGCGTCACGCACAACACAACACCGAGCTCTGCTACTACCCAGCCCTGCGGTGTCACACACAACACCACATAACACAACACTGAGCTCTGCTACTACCCAGCCCTGCAGTGTCACACACAACACCACATAACACAACACTGAGCTCTGCTACTACCCAGCCCTGCAGTGTCACACACAACACCACATAACACAACACTGAGCTCTGCTACTACCCAGCCCTGCAGTGTCACACACAACACCACATAACACAACACTGAGCTCTGCTACTACCCAGCCCTGCAGTGTCACACACAACACCACATAACACAAGACCGAGCTCTGCTACTACCCAGCCCTGCGGTGTCACACACAACACAACACCGAGCTCTGCTACTACCCAGCCCTGCGGTGTCACACACAACACAACACTGAGCTCTGCTACTACCCAGCCCTGCAGTGTCACACACAACACCACATAACACAACACTGAGCTCTGCTACTACCCAGCCCTGCAGTGTCACACACAACACCACATAACACAAGACCGAGCTCTGCTACTACCCAGCCCTGCAGTGTCACACACAACACAACACCGAGCTCTGCTACTACCCAGCCCTGCGGTGTCACACACAACACAACACAACACAACACCGAGCTCTGCTACCACCCAGTCCTGCGGCATCACACACAACACAGCACAGTACAGCACAGCCCCGAACGCTGCTATTCACCTAGCCCTGCAGTGTCACACACAACACAACACCGAGTTCTGCTACTACCCAGCCCTGTGGCTTCACACACAACACAACACAGCACAACCCCCAGCTCTGCCGCTTACCCAGCCCGGTGTAGTATGTGCCTGCAGGCTCCCTGCTGTCCCATCTCCCCGAGAACCCAGGGGCAGAGCTCAGCTGCCTGGGCTGGCGATGGGCCGCGGTTGTGCTCTGCTCCCGCTCTGAAGCCTGGTTCCGTGGCTGGGGAGGGGGCCGGTACCTGGGCCGCTCTTGCAGGCTCCTGGGTTCACAGCTCGGGCCATAAGAAACACCCCAAAGCCAGCAGCGCGGAGCCCCCCGGCCACCTAGGGAATCGCTCCCCATGCTGGGGGGGGGGGGGGATGTGGGACCATTTGGGAACGGAAGGTGAGGGCGTGGGAGGGGGCTGCGGGGGTGGGGGCGGGGGTGGAACGACCCACACGGGAACGACCCTCCCCGTGCTGCTTCCACTGCAGGCTCCGTCTGTGCCTCCGTGACCCTGAGCGGGCGCCTTGGGCCTGCCTGGAGGGTCCCAGCTCCGCGCTCCCAGCGCCCATCCGGCGCTGCGCCGTGGGGCTGCCCAGACACAGCTGCTAACGTGGGTCCTGGCCCTGCCGCATTGCACGGAGCAGCTGGGGGGTTGCTTCTGGGAGGGGCCCGGAGCCATGGGATGCACAGAGTGGGGGGGCTCGGCGCAGCTGGGGGGTTGCTTCTGGGAGGGGCCCGGAGCCATGGGATGCACAGAGTGGGGGGGCTCGGCGCAGCTGGGGGGTTGCTTCTGGGAGGGGCCCGGAGCCATGGGATGCACAGAGTGGGGGGGCTCGGAGCAGCTGGGGGGTTGCTTCTGGGAGGGGCCCGGAGCCATGGGATGCACAGAGCGGGGGGGCCCGGAGCTGCTCCCCAGCCGGAGCGGGGCAGCGCCATGCCCCTGCAGCAGCTCGAGGGCTGGAGAGAAGGCGGGTGGGAAGCACCGCGCAGGCTGACCGGGACTGCGCGAGTCACTCAGGGCCGGGCTGGGGCAATGCGGCCTGTGTGCGGCCTGCCCCTCCGGTCCCCGTGCAGACGCGCCTCGCGGGCCCCTCCAGGGCTTGCACCGGGGGGCTCTGAGTCTATCGAGCGACCTTGGCCGGTCAGACACAAACCTAGGGCAACTCCCATGAGCAGGGTCACCAACCTTTTTACACCCACATCACTCAGGGCAAGCCAAAATCTACCCCATCCCTTCCCCAAGACCCCACCCTCTCCACTCCCCTCCTCTCCATCACTTGCTGTCACCAGCCCTTACTCACTCTCCCTGGGTTGAGACAGGAGGTGCGGCTCTGAAGTGGGAATTAGGGATTTGGGTGTGGGAAGGGGTGAGAGGTGCAAGCTCCGGGACAGATTTTGGGTGCAGGAGGAGGTGGAGAAGGGGATGCTGGCTCAGGGAGGGGGCTCCAGGCTGGGGAGTGTTGGGGTCAGGTGGAGGGTTAGGGTGGGGATGCAGGAGTTTGGGCTGGAGTCTATGAGGGGCTCAGGGCAGGGGGGGTTGGGTGTATGATGGGCTCAGGGCAGGAGGGGATGGGTGTATGATGGGCTCAGGGCACAGGTTTGCAGTGTGTGGATGGTGCAGGAGTATTGTGGCAGAAGACAGGGATGCGGGGGTGCAGGAGTTTGAGGATGTGAGGGGCTCAGGGCAGGGGGTTTAGGTGTGTGATGGGCTCAGGTTTGGGGTCTGGGCGATGCAGGAGTGTTATGATGCTGTGGCCACACGGGGGCTTGGCCCCAGTTGGGGGTTGGTTGGCCAGACTTCATTTTAAAATAAAATATTATGTCACAAAACACAAAACACAAAATGTTTCAGCAATGTCTTTATTTATGGGAGAGGCAGGGAACATGTTTTGGGTCAGGAGCCACAGACCCACAGAAAAATCAGTCAGGGACCACACAAGTGAGATGTAAAAAAACAATCCCTGGTGTTAGTAGGGATCGAGCCAGGGGGCAGAGCAGGGTGCTGGTGGGGGTCTGGACAGGAGGCAGGGTGCTGGATGGTGTCTGGGCAGGGTGCTGGTGGGGGTCTGGCCAGGGGTCTGGAGTAGGGTGCTAGATGGTGTCTGGCCAGGGTGCTGATGGGGATCTGGCCAGGAGGAGGGGGCAGGGTGCTGGATGGTGTCTGGACAGGGGACAGGGTGCTGATGGGGATCTGGCCAGGAGGAGGGGGCAGGGTGCTGGATGGTGTCTGGACAGGGGACAGGGTGCTGATGGGGATCTGGCCAGGAGGAGGGGGCAGGGCGCTGGATGGTGTCTGGACAGGGGACAGGGTGCTGGTGGGGATCTGGCCAGGAGGAGGGGGCAGGGTGCTGGATGGTGTCTGGACAGGGGACAGGGTGCTGGTGGGGGGTCTGGACAGGTGGCAGGTGCTTCTCCCTTGCCCACAACAGTGTGAGCTTTCTTGTCTTCCTTTCCTTTCCCGTGCTGCCTGCCTTCCTACAGCAGTGTGATGGTGGGGGGAAGTCCCGCGGCTGTACACCAGAGCTGCCATCTCAGGCAGTGCCTGCTATTGTGGGGAGGGGAGAAGTGCACTTCCTGAGATGCCAGATGTGGTGCGCAGCTGCAGGACTTCCCCCCATGCCACAGGAAGCTGGAGCTAGCTCCATTTTTGCGGAGGCTGTAGCGCCAGCCTCCTCATTGGAGACTGGGGGGAGCAAGCGGGCGCTGTGAACACCTCGCGATCGACTGGCCGTGGCCCCACAGTCGACCAGTCAATCACGATTGACCGATTGGTGACCATGGCCCTAGAGGCCAAACAGGGCTGTGCTGAGCCGTGGGCTCCGACCCCTGGCCCAGCCCTTGCACTGAACGACTCAGGGCTGAGTGGGATCTGCCCAGGCTCCTGGCTAGCACCAAGAGACTCCTCTAGCTTCTCCCGGGGGGCTCCTTGTTGCAGATGACAACAGGATGCGGCTCGCAATGTTCGTTATCCCCTCTCTCCTGGCCTCCTGCACGCTGCTGCTGGTGATGCTCATCCTGTGGAAGACATGCCGAAGGGGGCGGGGCACTGAGGGAGAGACCCTTATCTTGCTGGAAGGTAAGGACGTGAGCTCTGCAGCGTGGGGACACAGCCCCCCTCCTGGCCTTTGCCCATCTCCAGCCCAGCAAGGTACTCAAGCCCTCCCGGCTCCCTAATGGCTTGTCTGGATCCCTCCAGCAAGGACAGAACCCAGCCAGCTGGACACACGGCCTCCACTGGGCTAGCAAACAGGAAGGGCTAAAAAGGGGCTGTGCACAACAGCCCCTGGAAATGTGGGCCCCGCCTTTGGAGCAGCTGCTGCTGTCTAATTCAGCTACACAATCCCGCTGAAAGGATGATCAGAGCATGCAGGCCTTGTGAGTCCGTCCTCAGCTCTGACCACTATGCAACACTTCCTCTGGGTCAGCGATTGGTCCAAGTCGAGGGTGTAAGCTGAACACTCAGCTACAGCACGGTTTGTAGAGGCAGTGCAGCCCGTGTAGCACACTGAAGCGGGAAGCAAAGTCTCCACTGGAGGGTAGCAATTCAGTGGGGTTTCTGTTGCTTTGGCCAGGGAGATGCCACAGCAGCCGAGCTCTCAGGGCTCCTGTGTGGTACCAAGATGAGTTGAGCTCCAGGCCAGACCCATGTCCAGGAACAGCCCCTTGGGCAGCTCCGGCCCTAGAGGCCTCTGCGTGGCAACATGCAGTCCGGGCAGAGATCCTGGGGCCTGAATTAGCAGCCAGCCTGGAGGGAGCTCACCAGTGCAGCCAGGGGGCCCAGCTCCACTGAAGGGTACATGTGTCCACCCCTCCTGTAGCCAGGTCCCCTGGGCAGCACCGCTCTGCTGAGCCTCCATGGACATTGCCCCAGGTGCTACCCACAAGAACCACGTAACAGATCCCTGCACGCTAGGGATGGACGCGAGCACACGACCTGGCTTGCCGGGTAGCCAGTCAATACTCGACCACTGTGCTTGCATCTCCCCCTCCTCCCAGGGACCCGGGACAAGCCGGCTGCCCTACGGGGGGCTCAGCCATGGCTCCTCTCTCTGCCCGTCCCATGCACTGGGCTGGCTCTGCTCCTCCAGGAGCCCCGCTCTTGCCCAGCAAGCAGGGAAGGGGCTGGGGCTGCCTGGTGCTGGGCCAGAAGCCATGGACTGAAGCCTGGGCAAGCGGAGCACAGCAGCTGGGCGAGCTCGGCGCTCCCAGACTGGGCTCGGGGAAATGTGGGGGGAGGACTGTGCACACAGAAACGGGGCCATGCACACTGAAAGGGGGGGGGAGGACTGTGCACACTGAAACAGGGGGGGCCGTGCACACTGAAAGGGGGGGGAGGACTGTGCACACTGAAACAGGGGGGGCCGTGCACACGGAAATGGGGGGACAGTGAACACTGAAATGGGGGGGAATGTGCACACTGAAACGGGGGGGTGTGTACACAGAAATGGGGTGACAGTGCACACTGAAATGGGGGGAGGACCGTGCACACAGAAACGGAGGGGGCCGTGCACACGGAAACGGAGGGGGCCGTGCACACTGAAACGGAGGGGGCCGTGCACACTGAAATGGGGGGAGGGCCGTGCACACGGAAACGGAGGGGGCCGTGCACACTGAAACGGAGGGGGCCGTGCACACTGAAATGGGGGGGGCCGTGCACACGGAAACGGAGGGGGCCGTGCACACTGAAATGGGGGGGGCCGTGCACACTGAAATGGGGGGAGGGCCGTGCACACGGAAACGGAGGGGGCCGTGCACACTGAAATGGGGGGGGCCGTGCACACTGAAATGGGGGGGCCGTGCACACTGAAATGGGGGGAGGGCCGTGCACACGGAAACGGAGGGGGCCGTGCACACTGAAATGGGGGGGGCCGTGCACACGGAAACGGAGGGGGCCGTGCACACGGAAACGGAGGGGGCCGTGCACACTGAAATGGGGGGACAGTGAACACTGAAATGGGGGGAGGACCGTGCACACGGAAACGGAGGGGGCTGTGCACACGGAAACGGAGGGGGGCCGATGTGCCGGGCGGGGCTGTCTGTGCGGGCTGGTGTCATTGGCTGTGCTCTGGGCAGCGTAAGAGCGATTCTCTCTTGGCAGATGCTGCTGCTCTTCCCAGGCAAGACTGGAAGGGACGGGACTCTCTTCCCACAGCCACTTCTGCAGAGAGGCTGCTGGAATTCCAGGATCCCCTCCTAGCCAAGTGGAAGCTGCCTGAGGACTGGCAGGTCCAGGCGGAGCAGTTCCTGTGCATGGGGCGATACGGCCCCATTTCCCGGGCCACCCTCGTCAGAAGAGGATCTTTGGGGCCTTCGCTGCCCGTGATTCTGAAGAAACTACCCGGTGAGCAGGCAGGGGAGAGGGACCGTTCTCTCCCCGCCGGCCAGGTCTGGGCTGTCTGCTGCCCCGGGCAGGCGGCTCGAAGAGGGGCTAGAACAGGCCGTTAGCCACCTGGCCAAGCGCAACAGCAGCCAGCTTGGCCCTCACAACCGGGTTTGAACCAACGACGTCCAGAGCAAAGTGCACCTGCCGCAGACCCATGCCCACGGGATTCAGGCACCACGGGGGCGGGAGGGCGCCTGGACCACACTCTGGCTCTGCTCCTTAGATAAGGGCATGTGGCCAAGAAAACCCAGCAGCTTCTAGCAATTCCTCCCTCGGTTCTGCAGCTGCAGGATCCTCTAATGGCACCGGGGGGGACTCCGCCAGGGCAGCTCCTGTTGCCTGGCGAGGGGGGCAGGAGGCTTCCAGGGCACAATGTGCATGAGCAGCGGCCTCCTGACGTGCGTTTGCATGTTCCGGTCTGCGCCCGCGGGAGCCCTTTCGCCCAGGGAAGGTCTTTGTGGGGCCCTCGGGTGGCTGCACCAGCCTGCACCAAGTCCGGCAGCCCAACAGGCAGGCAGGCTTGGAGCTGGGGCCATGGGGAAAGGGGGAAGCGGCTGAACAGCCAGGGGCACTTTTGTCCACCAGCCTGGCCACCTCCATTTTGAAAACCTGCCCGTCCCGTTAGCTGTGGGATACGCTCTGTTGCCATGTAAGTGGGGAGATGCAGGGGCTGAGGGGCCAAGGTCTGGGAGGGGCTGGAGCCGAGGGAGATGCAGGGGCTGGGGGGCCAAGGTCTGGGAGGGGCTGGGGCTGAGGGAGATGCAGGGGCTGAGGGGCCAAGGTCTGGGAGGCGCTGGAGCCGAGGGAGATGCAGGGGCTGAGGGGCCAAGGTCTGGGAGGGGCTGGAGCCGAGGGAGATGCAGGGGCTGAGGGGCCAAAGTCTGGGAGGCGCTGGAGCCGAGGGAGATGCAGGGGCTGAGGGGCCAAGGTCTGGGAGGGGCTGGAGCCGAGGGAGATGCAGGGGCTGGGGGGGCTACGGTCTGGGAGGGGCTGGGGCCAAGGGAGATGCAGGGGCTGAGGGGCCAAGGTCTGGGAGGGGCTGGGGCTGAGGGAGATGCAGGGGCTGAGGGGCCAAGGTCTGGGAGGGGCTGGAGCCGAGGGAGATGCAGGGGCTGAGGGGCCAAGGTCTGGGAGGGGCTGGAGCCGAGGGAGATGCAGGGGCTGGGGGGCCAAGGTCTGGGAGGGGCTGGGGCTGAGGGAGATGCAGGGGCTGAGGGGCCAAGGTCTGGGAGGCGCTGGAGCCGAGGGAGATGCAGGGGCTGAGGGGCCAAGGTCTGGGAGGGGCTGGAGCCGAGGGAGATGCAGGGGCTGAGGGGCCAAAGTCTGGGAGGCGCTGGAGCCGAGGGAGATGCAGGGGCTGAGGGGCCAAGGTCTGGGAGGGGCTGGAGCCGAGGGAGATGCAGGGGCTGGGGGGGCTACGGTCTGGGAGGGGCTGGGGCCAAGGGAGATGCAGGGGCTGAGGGGCCAAGGTCTGGGAGGGGCTGGGGCTGAGGGAGATGCAGGGGCTGAGGGGCCAAGGTCTGGGAGGGGCTGGAGCCGAGGGAGATGCAGGGGCTGAGGGGCCAAGGTCTGGGAGGGGCTGGGGCTGAGGGAGATGCAGGGGCTGAGGGGCCAAGGTCTGGGAGGGGCTGGGGCTGAGGGAGATGCAGGGGCTGAGGGGCCAAGGTCTGGGAGGGGCTGGAGCCGAGGGAGATGCAGGGTCTGAGGGGCCAAGGTCTGGGAGGCGCTGGAGCCGAGGGAGATGCAGGGTCTGAGGGGCCAAGGTCTGGGAGGCGCTGGAGCCGAGGGAGATGCAGGGTCTGAGGGGCCAAGGTCTGGGAGGCGCTGGAGCCGAGGGAGATGCAGGGGCTGAGGGGCCAAGGTCTGGGAGGGGCTGGGGCTGAGGGAGATGCAGGGGCTGAGGGGCCAAGGTCTGGGAGGCGCTGGAGCCGAGGGAGATGCAGGGTCTGAGGGGCCAAGGTCTGGGAGGCGCTGGAGCCGAGGGAGATGCAGGGGTTGGGGGGCCAAGGTCTGGGAGGGGCTGGAGCCGAGGGAGATGCAGGGGCTGAGGGGCCAAGGTCTGGGAGGGGCTTGAGCCGAGGGAGATGCAGGGGCTGAGGGGCCAAGGTCTGGGAGGGGCTGGGGCTGAGGGGCCAAGGTCTGGGAGGGGCTGGAGCCGAGGGAGATGCAGGGGTTGGGGGGGCTACGGTCTGGGAGGGGCTGGGGCCAACTCATGGTTGATGTCGCACTGAAAACCTCTTGCCAGGTCAGCCAGCTACAGACTGGGCCCCTCCTCAGCTGGGTCCGGGCAGTCCCTGCTGGTTGGCTGTTTCCTTCCCTTGGGTACTGGTGCTTCTGAACCTGCTGGGCCTGACCCACAACAGCCAGATAAGCCACTGGGTTGGGGGACCTTGGACCGTCAGCTCCAGAGTCATGTGGGTGCGTTTCTTCCATAGCCAGGCAATTGAGTTGGTGCTCGAGGTCTGGGCCACAGCCGACATGGCTGATCCAAAGCTAGAGCAGACAGTCCTGGTACCCCGAGAACGGGGAGCACCAAAATCCTGGGTCTACACAGGAACTGGCCGCAGCCGGCAGCCCAGAGCTGGGTGGCTCTGCAGCAAACCCAGCTCTGGGCTGCAAATCCAGTTTTGCTTCTCCTGTGGGTTAGCCCCTTTCTGGCCAGGGGTTAGGCCCTCAGCTCTCCTGGCTTCCCCCTCTGGGCCCACACTTGGTATTAACGTTGCTTCTGTCTCCCGGCCATCAGTGGCCTCCAGCCCCCAGGAGACGAAGCGTTTTATAGAGCTGATGAAGTTCCACATCCAGATCTGTACCCATGACAGCCTGGTGAAGGCCCTGTGGTGTCAGAGCCAGACGCTGCCCCTCTGCCTCGTCCTGGAAGCCATGAGTCTCGGGAACTTCCTGGGCTTCCTGTGGCAAACCCGTCAGGTAAGAGGAGCCAGGTGGGTTTGAAGCGGCCAAGCTGTGGTGGGGGACGCCAGGCAACGGGCCCCCCCCAGCCCCTGCCAGCTCGCTCTGCAGTGCAGCCTTCTTAGCATCCCCTGGCAGAAGGGGGAGATTTTAGCAAATGCACGGCAGGCAAGGCTGGGGGAAGGCAGAGGGCTGATAGTCTCGTGGTATTTGGAGTTTTTCTGAAAGCCCCAATTTGATAGAGTTCTAGGTAGGGTTGCCAGGTGTCCGGTATTGACCCGGACAGTCCGGTATTTTCGCCTCCTGACCGGTAAAAAAATTTAGAAAATACCGGACACCAAAAATGTTCGGTATTCTCTGATTTTTTTTCCCAGCCAGGAGGTGAAAATACCGGACACCTGGCAACCCTAGCACCCAGACCCTGCCCCCGGCCTTCCCCCTGGGCCCCGACACCCCCAGGCTCCCGTCCCCGGTCCCCATGCTTTCCTGGTTCCACAGGGAAGCTGAGTTCTGGCTTGAACAAGAACACAAAATGGACACTGGCAAAAAGCCTAAAGACCAAGGGGAAGCAATGCCTTCCCTGGGTCTTAGTGCTCAACTGCTCCCCTGTTCCTATCCCTGTTCTAACTCTGCACTCACTCTGAAAGGGGCCATGCTGTTTTATTATTTTTTTTTTCTTAATAAGTCTCGGTGTCCTTTTTACAACTTTGGTCTCCCCCCCCTTTTTTTTCCCCCAACAGAATTTTCCCCCTGTTTTTTTGGGGGGGGAGGGGTGTTCGGTATTTTTGGTTCAACCATCTGGCAACCCTAGTTCTAGGCCGGGAGGGCTCAACGGGTCCCCTTGTCTGACCTCCTGGCTAGCCCAGGCCACTGCATTTTACACTACCTCAGTGTATCAGAGGCAGCAGTGTGGGGTGCCAGGCAGGAGCTGGTCTCTGAGGGGAGCCAGTTTAAAAAGCAGTTCCCTTCACGGACCAGCTGCCTGACACCCTGTACTGCTGCCTCTGATAAAGAGGCAGCAGTGTGGGGTGGCAGCAGCCCTTGTCTAGGGGGGGTCTGAGCTCCCGGGCCCGGCGCGAGCTGGAACTGAGCTGGGCCGTCTGCCTGCCCGGCTCATAATACACTTTAAATGCAGAGCCACAGCAGGATAGGTCCTGGACCTGTCACAAGCCACGACTGAGCCGGGCTGCTGACCAGCCTGCTAAAAATGTACTGGCGGGGGTGGGGAATGCGTGTAGTCTGTAGCATTAACCTATACGCTTTTGCTTATCGGTTAATGGGTTAATCGACTCCACTATTACATCCCTCGTGCTGACCGGAGCCCTCGCTGCGCCTGCAACACCACAGATCCTGGGACTTCTTTAGGACTAATCAGATCTCTCCAAGCACAAAGCAGAGAGCCGGAGATCCCACCTGCCAACCCAAACGCCTCCTCTTTGAACTGCAGCATAGAGAGGAAGGTTCTGAGCTGAGTAAAGAAATCCCCTTTCCCCCCACCCTGGGCTGGTGGGCCAGCCCCCTGCCCTGGCTAACAGGGAGACTAGGTTTACACTACAGGGGTTTTGCGCAAAACCCCGCAGAGTGTCCATAGCTCTAGGACGTTTTTATGCAAGTAAATTTACAGTAAATCGAAAGAACAGAGGGGTTCTTGTGGTGTACGTATTCCTCTTTCTACAAGGAATGACTCCTTTTTCATAGAATCATAGAACACTAGGACTGGAAGGGACCTCGAGAGGTCATCGCGTCCAGTCCCCTGCTCCCATGGCAGGACCAAATACTGTCTAGACCATCCCTGACAGACATTTATCTAACCTACTCTTAAATATCTCCACAGATGGAGATTCCACAACCTCCCTGGTCAATTTATTCCTATCTGTCAGGGTGGTTAAACACTGGAATAAATTGCCCGGGGAGGTTGTGGAATCTCCATCTGTGGAGATATTAAAGAGCAGGTTAGATAAATGTCTATCGGGGATGGTCTAGACAGTACTGGGTCCTGTCATGGAGGCAGGGGACTGGACTTGATGACCTCTCGAGGTCCCTTCCAGTCCTAGTGTTCTATGATTCTATTCCAGTGTTTAACTACCCTGGCAGTTAGGAACTTTTTCCTAATGTCCAACCTAAACCTCCCTTGCTGCCGTTTAAGCCCATTGCTTCTTGTTCTATCCTCAGAGGCCAAGATGAACAAGTTTTCTCCCTCCTCCTCATGACACCCTTTTAGGTACCTGAAAACTGCTCTCACGTCCCCTCTCAATCTTCTCTTTTCTAAACTAAACAAACCCAGTTCTTTCAGCCTTCCTTCATAGCTCATGTTCTCTAGACCTTTCATCATTCTTGTTGCTCTTTTTGCGCAAGAGTTCTTGCGCAAAAAGATGTGTGTGGATGGGCAACAGGAGGGGGGGGGGGGTTGCACAAAAAGAGCCAATCGAAAAAGGCACAGGTGCTCTGGTGGCTACTCTGTAAATAGCAATCAGAGCTTTCTTTTGAGAGAGCGGCCATGCCGTCTGGACGCTCTCTTGCACACAAGGGCATCGCTTTTCCGATGTGCTTGTGCAGTGTGGACTTGCTCTTGCGCAAGAAGTTTTTTCGGAGGATCTCTTCCGCAAAAAGCTTCTTGCACAAGAAGCCTGCAGTGTAGACGTAGCCAGAGAAGGGGGACCTGGAATCCAACAGTGTCAAGTTTGGGACGGGGCCAGGTTAAAGCTGCCAGGGTCCTGATCTGTAGCCCCAGCCGTGTCTGCAGCGCCAGGGAGGTAACCCAGGTCGGACTGTCACTGGCAGCTCCCTGGCGGTGGTGCTGGGCACACCAAGTGAGTTGTCTCTTGTTCTTTTGACTTGGCAGGGGAGCATGCCCAGGAAGGGGCATATTCATGTGCTGACGGAGAAGAAAGTGTTTGCCATGGCGATCCAAATTGCACGCGGGCTGGTAAGAGGAGGGGAGGGGGGTTATTTCAAGGTCAATTCATTAATCTTTAGAGAAGGTTTGTTCCCAGGGGTGATCCCTTTCCAGCTTGGCTCCAGCTGGGCACACAGGGGCACTCCTAGAGCTCCTCAGCCCTCCCCTACAAGGCAAACGCACTCAGCTCGGTAATGCTGCCAGAAGAGGACGGGGATTTCCTCAGGCCTCGGCCTCAGCCATTCTAGATCCCAAGCAGGCCCCCCCAGGTGCATGGTTGCAGTAGCTAACGCTGGCTGCTGAGCCCGGGCGCGGCTGACACCTGACTGGCTCTGCTGATTGCAGGACTATCTGACAGCAAGCCAGAGGCTGATCCACGGCGACGTAGCAGCGCGAAACGTCCTGATCCACCAGGATCTGACAGTCCGGCTCTGCGGCCTGGGGCTGGCGGGAGAGGTCTACCGCCGGGGCGCACTGCCCTCTAAGGAGGCAGCTGAGGTGCCCATCAAGTGGCTGCCACCGGAAAGGATCCTGAAGCACCCGGTCACCGCCAGGAGCGACGTGTGAGTAATGCACGCCGGCCGGAGCTCGCCTGAAAGCCAAAACACCGGCCCTCGGGGGAAGGGCACGCCAGCCCTTGGGAGGAAGGGAGCGCTGGCCATCCAGGGAAGGGCACGCTGGCCATCGGGGGAAAGGGCATGGCAGCCCTTGGAGGAAGGGCATGCCGGCCATCAGGGGAAGGGCATGCCGGCCATTGGGGGAAGGGCATGCTGGCCATTGGGGGAAGGGCGTGCCAGCCCACAGGGGAAGGGCACACTGGTCATCAGGGGAAGGACATGCCGGCCATCGGGGGAAGGGCACGCTGGCCATTGGGGAGAAGGGCATGCCGGCCCTTGGGGGGAAGGGCGTGCCAGCCATGGGGGGAAGGGCACACCAGTTATCAGGTAGATTCTGGTTCCACTAGCTACTGGCCCCTTGTCCCTCCACTCCATGGCAGTGGGGGCACAGGACCCTCTCTGCCCCCCTCCCATCTGTGCCGCCTCTGCATGAGAGGAGCCACTTTGACTTTGTTTCTCGTGTTTTCTCCCCAGCTGGGCGTTTGGGATCCTGCTGTATGAAGCCGTCACACTGGGTAAGTCAGCTTTGCTGTTCTAACCGAATCGATCAGTGACGATCGACGGAGAGATCCCGTCCCACCGGGGGCAGGGCCGCTGTTCCTCGCCGCTGCGCCGGCCCCGGGAGGAGAAGCAGCCCAGCTCTGGGAAGGGGCCTGCGTCCGGTCCCTCCAACCCCGACAGGGGCCTTGGATCCAAATCAAACCCCCAACCCTGCATCCTCAGGGCATCGCCCGAGAGCACGTCCGGCACTTCCCTAGCCCCTCCCGAGAGATGGGACAGCCCAGAGCCAGGTGTGAGGTGCCTTGCACCAGTCCCCAGGCCCTGCACCCCCCCAGGCCCTGCCAGCCCCCAGGCCCTGCACCCCCCCAGCCCTGCCAGCCCCCAGGCCCCGCACTGCCCCCCCGGCCCTGCACCCCTCCGGCCCTGCCAGCCCCCAAGTCCCGCACTGCCCCCCCCGGCCCTGCTAGCACCCAGGCGCCCCGCCGCCCCGGCCCTGCCAGTCCCCAGGCCCCACACTGCCCCCCCAGGCCCTGCCAGTCCCCCCACGCCCTGCCAGCCCCCAGGCCCCACACCGCCCCTCCCATGCCCTGCCAGCCCCCAGGCCCCACACCGCCCCTCCCATGCCCTGCCAGTCCCCAGGCCCTGCCCCGCCCCTCCCATGCCCTGCCAGCACCCAGCACCGCCCTCCTGAGAACTAGCCAGGGTTGTGTCATGTGTGACTGTGGGGCAGTGGGCGGGGGGGGGGGGGTCAGAGCACTTTCCTGGGCAGGTTTCTCCCTGGCTCTGAACAGTCTGAGCCCCTGCCCCCTCCCGCCACAGCAAGGGGCACTGCTCAGAGGGCAGCGCAGCGAGTGGGCCAGTGGCTGCTCCCTGCTCAGGGCGGGGTGGGGAGGCCGATGACACACCAGCGGGGGGGACGGGATTTCTGACTCAGCCTCTGTCCCGGCCCGATGCCAGCCGCCCTGAAAAGGCTCCTGGGCCCCGCAGAGTTAGCAATGCCTTGTGGCCCTGCACACAGGCGGAGGCCGCTTGGACCCAGGAGCAGTACGGCCTGCGCCAGTTAATGGGGAGGGGGCATCAGGCCTTCCTGGAGTCCCAGGGCCGGCCGCCCCCAGCGGGGCATGTTAGACCATTCCCATTTCTGCCTGGCCTAGCCCCGTGGCCCCGGGCCAGGTCTGGCTGCCGGTGCATTTGCTAGATCTGCAGGTGTCGGCAGCCCTGGAGAGCTGGGGCAGGCGCTTGGGGAGTCCCAGGGGGTCCAGGGCGATTACCAGAGGGCCTGGCGCCTGCAGCAGAAGTCAGGACCATCCCGCACTCCCCAGCGCGGCGGGAGCCGTGGGCAGCAGAGTGACCCGGCCCCAGCCTGCCCTGCCACCCCAGCTGGGTCACTCGGCTTCATCCTAGCAGCCAGAAGTGGAGTGACCCAGTTCCATCCTGCTCTGCTCCCCCCCAAGAGGGGCCTGGGGTGGGGGGTGGAGGAAGAGCAGACTGGGGCCAGCTCAATCCATTCCCCCCACTGTGCTGAGGCTGGGGAGACCCCTGCTGCCAGTGCCAGGCCCCTTGGCAAGCCCCTCATTGCGTCGCTCGGGGCGTGGGGGAAGGGGAGGAGTGGGGCAGGGCAGGGCCTGAGGCAGAGGGGCTGTCCTGGGTCTTGCACCCCCTTAGGAATGGTTTTGCATGGGGCTTCCCCTGCTCTCCTAGGAGTCTGCGCTGCAGCCACCGCAGAGGCCGGGAGCTTCCCTGGCCCTCAGCTTCATTTCTCCCACTTTCAGCGCCCGCCAGCCTGTTTGCTCCCTTCACCCACCTCCAGCAGCCCCCCCGAGCCTGCAGTCGCTGCTTAGCCCAGATGCCATGCCCCGGGGCCTGAGCCCACGTCCTGCAGCAGCCTCCTGTGCCACAAGCATGTCTGACGAGCCCAGGAACTAGTGTCACCAGGGGACCAGGCTGGGCCTCTCACAGGGCTCCTCTAAGCCACCAAGCCAGCCTGCCATGGCCAGGACAGGGGGCCCACGCCCTTCCCTTTGGGGCCAGCTAGTGACGTGGCCCCTTCATCCCTCCTGCACACAGCTCTGCTGCTGCTCGTCTCCGCCCGGGCCGCTTGGCCAGGAGCGCCTCAGCCAGGCAGACTCAGGGTTCATCTGTTGATGGCTCCATATTCTCCTTCCCCAGGCGCTCCCCCTTACCCGGCCCTGCAGCCCTCCGAAGTGCTCCCCTGGCTCCAGCGCCAGCACCGCATGGAGAAGCCAGACCAGTGCGGGGACGACCTGTAAGTGCCTGATAACCCGCAGAGACACCCAGCGGGGCATGTCCTGGGAGGCCTTCCCCAGGCCGTGCTCCAGACCGACGGGCAGTGCTGCTACTAGCCCTGCGCAACCCGCCCTGCTCAGCGACGGCCCGGCGTCCCTCGCGTAAAACACCGGCTGAGTCCGGAAACACACCTGGAGAAGGGCTGCCTGGGTGGGCAGGGCTGGGCCTGCCGCTGTGATTTCTGTCCCTTCCCCTCTCTCTGCCTCCTGTGTACAATGGGCTAGTGGAGGCTGTGAGCTGTGAGCACCCAGAAGCCCTAAAGCCCCTAGAGCGCTGATGGGGGGAGGCCCGGAGAGTCCTACAGCGCTTCTCAGGTCGGTGTGTCAAGGCAGGGCGAGGGAGCCATGGGATTTGCTTCTTCGGCAGGCTGGGAGACGGTGCCAGCTGTCGCTCTCCTGAACTAGTGGGCACGCGGATAAGAAGTGACCAGCGTGTCACACACACCCTGCTGCGGCTAGGCCTTCCGTGTCACACTCGTGGGGATTAAAGGCAAAGGGAAGTCAAAAGGACTTTAAAAACCCGCTACAAACGGGAAGTCAAAGGGAGCTAGCGCAACAGACTTCACGAGAGCCCCCAAAGACCACAGACTCAGACAGGATACGAGGGCGCCCACGTCAGGTTTATTGTCAAACGAAGCACGTGAATAGTCGGCGGTAGCCAGACAGCCCCCAAGCCTCTATGGACCCAGCTCAGTCAATAGCAGGAGTTCACTATTGCCCCCTAGGCCGGACAAAGAGTTAAGCTGAGGCCCCCAAACGTTTATAGATGGAGACACTCTAAGATACTCATCTTACTATTATCTTACGCAAGAAGGACACCTGTGGTACCTCCCTGGGACTTTCCTCCAAAGCCTTCCGACTCCCCACCCCTTGGTCCGCTTTCACTCCTGGGCTGAGTCTAGACTGGCATGATTTTCCGGAAATGCTTTTAATGGAAAAGTTTTCCGTTAAAAGCATTTTCGGAACAAAGCATCTAGATTGGCATGGACATTTTTCCGCAAAAGCACTTTTTGCGGAAACGCGTCCGTGGCCAATCTAGACGCGCGTTTCCGCAAAAAAGCCCCGATCGCCATTTTCGCGATCGGGGCTTTTTTGCGGAAAACAAATCTGAGCTGTCTACACTGGCCCTTTTGCGCAAAAGTTTTGCGCAAAAGGGACTTTTGCCCGAATGGGAGCAGCATAGGATTTCCGTAAAAAGCACTGATTTCTTACTGTAGGAAGTCAGTGCTTTTGTGGAAATTCAAGCGGCCAGTGTAGACAGCTGGCAAGTTTTTTCCGGAAAAGCGGCTGATTTTCCGGAAAAACTGACCAGTCTAGACACAGCCCTGTTGTTTCAGACAAAATGTCGCTATTCACCACTTCCTGTCAGACTATTTTCTCGTGTGCTATGTAGGGGTGCCCTTGTCCCATCCTGGTGGACGGTATTTACACGTTCCCTGTGCTTTAGCAGTCCTAGCGCTGAGTCAGGTCCTGGACACCGACTTGCAGGCAAACACCTGCCTTTGACAAGGCCTGTCTGGGACTCAGGGTATCACTCTTGCTGAATTTGGCTCAGGTCTCAGGCCTTCCACCAGGCCCATGCATCCAGCTCTTTCTTTCTCCTACACCCAGGAGTGCTCTCAAAAGCTGCTGGCCCTAAACAGAACAAAATCCCTGCTCCAAGTGGGGGGGAGGAATCACTCAGATGGGACGCACTGTTCTGCAGCCTTTCGAAACCACCATCACCGAAAATAATAGATCTCCTTTGGACGCCTGCCAGCGACTAATTAACCTCCTTCCTGCCCCAAACTGAATCCAAGAGGCCACATGACCTGCTGCATGCTTGGAATCCATCTGAACATAGAGCAGTCACCCACCATGCAGAATTTAACTGGTACCTTTAACTCTCTGTACTGGCTGAAAACTGGCAGTCAAGTAGGCAAGAGCTAAGCTATTATTACTATGTGTTGAGTTCAATGCGGAGACCTATGGCAAGTTCTCGCAACTGGGACTTTGCATCTTTCTTGGATTGTTCTCTTGACTTAAAGCAAAGGTTGTGCGTGATATAACTTGAGTCTGTTCTTGCCGACAGGTATCGTATCATGAGGAGCTGCTGGCAGTGGAAAGCTTCTAAGAGGCCTACGTTTTCACAGCTGATTGACCAGCTAGACTCTCACGTGCCCCGTGCAAACGAGGCTGAGACGCTTGCTGCCACTGAAAGGCTGGACCTCAGTGACTACCAACGCACGGCTGGGGTGTCCCCTAGAGAAGTGCAACTCTGTCTCTCTGAGCCTTGTGTTATGCACAAGGCAGACAGCCTGTGAAAGGCCCAGCAGAGAAATAGTGACTGTGACAAAGTCAGTATTTCCATGTTTATTTTTTCGGGAAAAGCCTACACGAGATGGAAAGGATCTGAAAACTCCATGGACCTGACCAGGCAAGGAAACTCCTGTCCGAACCCAGCACCAAGGAATAGCTTCTGATTTCTTGTGTATTTTCAGATGTCAAAAACATGGCACAGAAGGCAGCTAAGGAAGCAATCTTGGCATTAGCCAAAATGGGGACAGAACACACTAAGAATACAACTGTTATTTACATCCCTCCCCTATGTCAAAACATTGGTGAGTGCCCGATAGGAAAAAAACATCTTAAGTACAAATAAAATCCCTCCAACCTGCAAACCAGGGAACTAGCTTAGAGCAGGAGACTGGGAACCAGGAGTTGCAGGTCTAGCTCTGCCACTGACTAGCCACAACCTTGGGAAAATGAACACTTTCATAAGAGGCCGGTGATATTTAGGGCCTAACTCGATAAGGATGTTAAATGTAGATTAATCAACTAATTGAATAGCTGATGGAATTTGCATCGATTATTTGATTAGTCGATAAGGACACCTCTGCCTTGAAAATGTAGCAAGAACCTGCCAGCTCTTGCCACATTTCAAAGGCAGATGTGCTGCGAGGAGCACAGGGCTGTGGGGAACTCAAGCAGTCCCCGGCTGGCCCCACGCTCCCTGCTTTTGAGCTCTTGTACATTTCAAAAGCAGGGAGAATGGGGGCTCTCTGCTGGCTCTCTGCTCCCATGGTGCTTCTGCTTTTGAAATGAAAGAGCCCTGCTCTTGCTGCATTTCAAAGGTGGAAACGCCACCAGTTCCCTGCTGTGTCCCCTCACCCGCCGAGACAGTGCTAGGGGGAAATGGCTTTTAAGCCAGCTCCCCCCAGCACCAGCTCCTGCTTCCCCACTTGCTCCCTCTCTCTGGGTATGTCTACACTACAGCACTAATTCAAACTAACTTAGTTTGAATTAGTTAATTCGAACTAAGCTAATTCGAATTAGCGCATCTAGACTTAAAAACTAGTTTGAATTAGCGTTTTGTTAATTCGAACTAGCGCGTCCACAGTGATTGGATGCTGGGGCACATTTAAGGGAAGTTGAAACTGGTTCTGGCAGGGCATCAGGTCAGTAGTTGCTTTGTGTGGCTGATGTCTGAGGCTATCTGAGGCTCATGCTTAAAGGAACCCCCCCGGACAGCCGGTTCTCAGCTTTTCCACTTGCTTGCCTACCTCGCCGAGGGACAGCAAAGCATTTTTCTCTGCGCTTGTTTGTGTCGGCAGTTCCCTTTGGGGACGCCGCCGCAGTTGGCAACATGGAGCCAGAGCTCGCCCTGGGCTTTCTGGTGCAGTTTTTGGACTTGCTGCTGCAAGCCTGCCAGCAATGGCTGGAGGCTGCCTGGCACCAGCTGGTGCATGTCAGCCCCCTACCTCTCCGCCTGGCCTCCCTGGGGGCCATGGAGGAGCCGCAGCAGCACTCGGATGCCAGCGAGCCCCGCAGCGTCTGGTGTCTGGACACCAGCAGCGACTGGTGGGACCACATTGTCCTGGAGCGCTGGGGAGACAGACAGTGGACCCAGAACTTGAGGATGAAGAGGGACACCCTCCTGGAGCTCTGCGAGTGGCTCGCCCCTGCTCTGCGGCAACGGGACACTCGCATGAGGCCCGCCATCCCCCTCCAGAAGCGTGTGGCCATCGCCCTCTGGAAGCTCTCCACGCCGGACAGCTACCGATCCGTCGGGAACCAGTTCGGCGTGGGGAGATCCACTGTCAGAGCAGTGCTCATGCAGGTATGGCACTCACCGGCCACTGGGCCGGGGGGGGAGGGCGGCTGCAAGGAGGGGATGGGCCGCCCCAGGGAAAATGGGGGAGGGGGAGGAGGCGAAAGTGTCCCGCACCGGAGGTCTGTCCCGGCCGGACTACACGCTGCCCGGAGGGGTTGCTTCCCTACTGATTTGCGGTTTGCTGTCTCTCTCTGCAGGTGGTCAAGGCCATCAGCCGGGTGCTGCTCCGCAGGGTGGTCCGCCTCGCCGACCCAGACGCCGTCATCCGGGGGTTCGGCGCCCTCGGCTTCGCCAACTGCAGGGGGGCCATCGACGGGACGCACATCCCCATCTGTGCCCCGGAACACCAGGCCTCCCAGTATGTCAACCGAAAGGGGTACTTCTCCATCCTCCTGCAGGCCATGTGTGACCACTGGGGCCAGTTCACGGACATTAATGTGGGCTGGTCCGGCAAGGCACACGACGCCCGGGTGTACCGCAACTCCTTCGTGTGCCAGAAGCTGCAGGCCGGACCTTCTTCCCTGATCACCACATTAGGATCGGGTATGTGGACATGCCCGTGTGCCTGGTGGGGATGCGGCCTACCCCCCTACAGCCCTGGCTCATGAAGCCGTACACAGGGCATCTCAACCCCTCCCACCAGGCCTTCAATGACAGGCTCACCAGGGCCCGCATCATGGTGGAGGGGGCCTTCGGCCGACTGAAAGCCAGATTTAGGTGCCTCCTCACTCGCCTCGACCTCGCCGAGCACAATATCCCTCCCCTGGTGGCAGCATGTTGCGTGCTGAACAATTTGTGCGAGAGAAAGGGAGAGGCTTTCTTGCCAGCCTGGATGGCTGAGGCTGACCGCATGGCTGGCCATTACGCTCAGTCCCGAACCGCCGCCATCCAGGAAGCCCAGCGGGGGCCGTCCGGATCTGGGAAGCCCTGCGGGAGAGCTTCCAGGTGGAGGAGGAAGACTGAACTCTCCCTGCATGCCCCACTAGGGCCTTCTTCCACCCTCCCCCCTTCCCCTCCCTAACCACCCTTCCTAATGTCAAATAAAGACACCTGTTTTTCAAACAAAAACGTCTTTTTATTTTACATAACTTGGGTGGGGGGAGGGAGGAGTGAGGGTGGGAGAGGGGAGGGGAAACCCGGGAGGAGGGAGCTAGAAGGGGGAGGAAAGGGAGGAAGGGAAGGGAAAGCTCAGGCTTGGGGGTCCTGCTGGCTCTCTTGTCTCGCAGCACTGTGGGTGTGGGGGCATCGGGGAGGAGTGGGTGTGGAGGGTGGGGCAGGAGGGATGGGGGGAGTGGAGGAAGCGGGAGGGGGAGCAGGGGTGGGAAGAGGAACGAGAGCTGGGACAGCCGCAGGGGCCGGAGCAGGAGGAGGCAGGAACCTGTCCACCAAGGTCTGGAGGTGGCCTCTGAGGGCACAGCCCTGCTCCTCCAGCGCCTCCAAACTCCGCTGCCGCAGCCGCAGGTCCTCCCAGACCCAGTGGTCCTGGGTGCGGAGCTGGTACTCCAGGAACCGCAGGTGCCGCCGCTGGTACTCCTCCTGGTTTCTGGCGCACCTGCTGGCCCAGGTGCGGGTGGCTGATGCAGGCGGGGTGGTGCGCCCTGCAGTCCCAGGTGCTGCGGCTGTGGTGAAACAAGAGCAGTGGTCAGTTCTCCCTGGAGACACGGTGGGTGAAACCCAGCCCCTCTCTGCAAGGCCAGGGCCCCTGCATGACACCCAGCTGCTGCTCCATGGTGGGCAAGGCCAAGGTGCACAGTCCCTGGGCTCCCTCTCCCCCCACCCTCCCATACACATAAGGGGAGCATGATGGCACTCACATGTGGAGCCCTCCTCAGCCTCGGATGACACAGGCGATGTGCTCTGTGGGGTGCCTCGGGGGTCCTGGGTCCTGGGTCCTGGGCAGCCTCCCTGCAGGCTCCTGGCTCTCGGCATCCTCCTCCTCCTCCGTATCATGGACAGGTCCCTCTGCCCCGGGGTCGATCACCACCCGGGGGGCATGGACAGCGTGAGCCCCCAGGATGCAGTCCAGGGCCTCAAAGTGGGCGCAGGCTTCCGGGTCGGCCCCTGGCTGGCAGGCCCGGGAGTAGGCCTGCCGCAGGTCCTTAATTTAGCAGCAGACCTGTTCCCGGGTCCGCATGTGGCCTCTGGTGGCCAGGCTGTCAGCCATGTGGCTGTACACAGCCACGTTCCTGTGGCTAGTGCGGAGATCGTGGACGTTGGAGGCCTCCCCCCAAACCTCGATGAGGTCCATGATCTCTGCACTTGACCAGGCGGGCACCTGCCTCTTGCGGCCCCGGGCAGGCTCCTGTGAGCCGCCAGCCTGGTCCTGGGAAAAGGGGGAGGGCTCGGTGACAGCGTGTGGCTGGCTCATGGTGTGCCAGGTGCAGGGTCTGCTGCCCGCCAGGGGAAATCTGAGTTTGATCTGGGCAGCAAAAGCACAGACTGCACCAGGGCTCTCGAGCCAGGCTGCTACAGACTGACAGCCTGATATACGCGCCCATTCCTCTGGCTCCCCATCCCCATCCCCAAACCTGTGCCACAGGCTGAGAAATAGGGAGGCCAAAGGGGCACTGACCCTGACTTTGAGAAATGGGTCTTGACCGGGGTGCAATCGGTGGAGGGGGGGCTAATCTGGATCTGGATGGTGTAACAGCAAAGCTTTCCCCCACTGAGTGGGGCTGTCATCTGGCGCATGATGTCCAGCGCTGCTCAGATCTGCCCGGTTTGGAGGGGTGGCCTCCACCTATGTTCCCGCTACTCTTTTCCACCCATGTGGAGAGTTTTCCTGTCCATGTGCAGAATAAATTTTTATGTGCACCGAGACGTGTGCAAATGTGCACCACTGGCGGAAACACAAAACCCAGCCATGGGCTCCACCCCCACAACCTTTGCCAGTCTTCTGGGGCCCTGCTCGGTGCCTAAGCTGGGGCTCCCCGCGAACCCCCAATTGCTGCGGGCACCATCCAACAGGCTCCCCCAGCGCCAGCCTCCCAGGCACCGAGAGGGGGTTTCCCCGACCCCGCTGCACAGCCTGCCCGCCAGGGGGCGCCGCGCCGCGCTATGCCAGGAGGTAATGGGCTCTCTTGCCGCCCTGCTCTACAGCGGGCTCCCAGCCTTGCGCCTGCGCTCTCTGCCCTGCTCGCGCGTTTCCCCGTGCTGCGCAGGCGCGTTACCCAGTTTTTTTTTCCACGCACCGTTGACGCACGCGCGCCTTCTTTGTGCGCGCGCGCGCTTCCACGGGGAGGGCAGGGACGAGCAGTCGAGTGCCGAGTGCTCGAGGGGCCTGCCCGCCATTTTGCACGCGGCGGGCGGCCCGCGCCATGGAGGGCGGCGGCGGGCGCAAGGAGAAGCCCCGGGCCAAGGAGCCCGCGGCCCGGCTGGAGCGGGCCAAGCAGCGGTCGGCCCAGCAGGAGCTGAAGCAGCGGCAGCGAGCGGAGGTGGGCGGGGTTCGGGGCGGGGGGCTGACGGGGCAGCCCAGGCCCGGCCCCGCCGGCTGCTCCCCGGGGGGGGGGGCGGGCTCCTGGCGCCAGCAGGGACCTCGGGAGCCCCTGGGCCGCGCGGCGGGACCCGGCCCCGTCTCGACCCGCGGCGGCCGAACTCTTCGGCGCCCCCCCCTTGGTTCGCGGGACCCCCCCCCCCCCCAGCAGCAAAACGTGGAGCGAAAATAAAAAACAACCGCCCGGGGCCGGAAAACAAAAATAGCAAAACCTGGGGGAGGGGGGCTGGGTTGCCTTGCGCCCCCCCCCCCGGAATTTCTTCACACGCCGCCCCCCCCCCCCCCCCCCGGTGCGCCCACCGCTCTGTCTGGGAACCCATGATCTGGAGCAGCGGTTCCCAAACTCTTCTGAATCATGCCCCCTCTTTGAGAGACCCTCACCCGCCCCCCCCCAACAAAAAGCAGCAAAACTTGGGGTGGGATTGACGGGGGTGGAGGGGCTGGGTCGCCTCATGCCCCCCCTCCCGGAATTTCTTCACGCCCCCCCAGTTTGGGAGCCCGTGATCCATTCTAGACCATCCCTGGCAGGTGTCTGTCCAACCTGCTCTTCAGTATCTCCAGTGATGGGGATTCCACAACCCCCCCCCCCCCCCCCCCCCCCCGGCAACTTATTCCAGTGTTTAACCCCCCTGACAGGCAGGAAGTTTTTCCTAATGTCCAACCTAAACCTCCCTTGGTGCATTTTAAGCCCCTTGCGCTTGTTTTGTCCTCAGAGGCCAAGATGAACAATCCCCCCCCCCCCCCCCCGTGACACCCTTTTAGATATCGGAAAACCGCTATCATGTCCCTTCTCAATCTTCTCCTTTCCAAACTAAACAAGCCCGATTCCTTCAGCCTACCCTCATAGCTCCTGTTCTCCAGACCTTTCATCATTCTTGTTGCTCTTCTCTGGACTGTCTCCAATTTCTCCACATCTTTCTTGAAATAAGATGCCCAGAACTGGACACAATACTCCAACTGAGCCCTAGTCAGCGCAGGGTAGAGCGTAAGAATGACTTCTCGTGTCTTGCTCACAACTCTCCTGTTCATGCAGCCCAGAATCACGTTTGCTTTTTTTGCAACAGTGTCACCCTGTTGACTCATGTTTAGCTTGTGGTCCACTCTGATCCCTAGATCCCTTTCTGCCGTTCTCCTTCCTAAACAGTCACTTCCCATTCTGTATGTGTGAAACTGATTGCAAAGTGCTTCCCTTAGGAAGGAACATTTGTCCTTGTTAAACTTTATCCTGTTTACCTCAGACCATTTCTCCAGTTTGTCCAGATCAGTTTGAATTTTGACTCTATCCTCTAAAGCAGTTGCAGCCCCTCCCAGCTTGGGATCATCTGCAAATGTAATAATCTTAGTTAAAGGTAACTAACCCCACATGGGGTTTTGCACTTACCCAGTGGTTCTCAGACTAGTTTGGGACCCTAGAGTTGGTTATGATCCTAGTTTAATGAGGTTGCCAGGGCTGGCTTACGCTCACTGGGGCCTGCAGCTCAAGCCCCACTGCCTGGTGCAGAATCTGAAGCCGGAGGCAGCTTCACCACTGGGTGGTGGGGCTTAGGTTATAGGTCCCTACTGTGGCTTGAAGCTCTTGGGCTTCAGCTTTGGTCTCGCTGCCTGGGGCAGTGGGGCTCATGCTCAAGCTTTAGTCTTCCCTTCTGGAGTCCCATAGTTATTTTTGTTATCATAAGGCGGTCACGGTGCAATGAAGTTTGAGAACCCCTGCACCTGGGTGGATTGTGTTAAATTATGATTTAAATAACTAAAAAAGTCATTGATTTGAATCAAGTTTCCCATTGATACTACTTCACACCAGAGCCAGAGGTCGAGGGTTCGAGCCCTGCCCACCCAACCTGGGGTCACCCAATACAAGCATTGTGAAGGATGGACCAGGCACCCTTGGAACAAAGGGAGGATAAGGGGGGCCCAGAATGTAGGGAGGCTGGGGGGCTCCCCCAGTGACACAGTGGATAAGGTATCCACTGCCAGAGATTAAGGGCCCAAGCCCCAACCCCAGGGAGCAGACAGAACTGCAGCCAGCTCCTGCTTGTGGAAAGCAGGATGAGGGGGACACAGAAAGTAGGGAGGGGAGGTGAGGGGCAGTGAGGTGGCTCCTAGAGTGGCTAAGGGGATAGGGCATTCACCTGGGGAGCACAGGGGGGTGGGTTCAAGTCCCACCCACCCTGGGAGCAGCCAGACAGCCAACACAGACTGCCCCAGGGATGGACCTGGCTCCTATATGAGGAAGGCAGGATAAGGGACCCCCCAAAGGTAGGGAGGTGGAGTAGGCTCTGGAGTGACCTAGGGGATACTGCAGAGCAAAAGCTTATCAGTTAATGCTATAGACTACACACACTTTCCTCTCTTTCCCCCCCACCCCCTTACCAGTACATTTTTTAGCAGGCTGGCCAGCAGCCTGTCTCGGTCCTGGCTTGTGCCAGATCCAGGACCTACCCCTGCTGCGGCTCCGCATTTAAACTGTTTTAGGAGCCAGGTGGGCAGGCATCTGGGCTCATGCTGGGTCTGGGAGCTCAGACACACACACCCTTTCCCCACACCACTGGACAGGGGCTGCTGCCACCCCATACTGCTGCCTCTTTATCAGACGCAGCAGTGCAGGGTGACAGGCAGCTGGTTCGTGAGGGGAGCTGGTTTTTAAACTGGTTCCCCTTATGGACCAGCTCCTGCTGGCCACCCCATGCTGCTGCCTCTTATTCAGAGGTAGTAGCGCTGAGTGGCAGGGGACTCCCCGGGAGCAGGAGCCAGAGTGCGCTGGCTGCTTGCCCCATCCCCAGGCACTGTAGAATAGTCAAGCAATGGATAAGAATTCATGAGGTCAATCGACTATTCAATTAACTGATATTTAACATCCCTAGTTGAGCAGTGACACCACTACCCGATTAAGCCTAGGCTTATCCAGTAGTAGACTAGTCACTTACATCCCTAATTGGGATATGCTCAGTCATAGTCCTTCTCTTCTCTCTCCTTCACTGACTGACAAGGTGCTTTAAAATGGTTTTGCAGTATTAATGTTATCCACTTAAACCAATCGGGAAGTGTCAAAGTTAGAGTTCTCACAGTAGTTTGCCTCATGGCAACTACTTGCAGGGCAGGACAGCTAGTTACCAGGAAAACCTTAGTTTCTTTCTAGACAGTATGTAAGTTAGTTTCCTTATTTTCTAAAGGTTAAAACACGAAGAAAAGTGGTTTGGGCAGGGATCTGTCTCTCCTCTAGCTCCTGAGTTTGCTTTTGAAGCTCTTGGGGCCGTTCCCACAAACCCATACGAGGCTCTGTCACATCATGCCTGGTTACATGCTGCCTTCAACTAATGCAGAGAGACTGGGAGAATGCCACTGTTCTTACAAGTTTATCATGGATGAACTTTCCTTATGCTGTGGGCAGCTGTGTGTGTCAGGGTATTCACCATGTTTTTAAATGTTGACTCACGAATCCCATGAAGGGAAAATGGTATGTGAACACAAGAACAGCCAGACTGCATCAGACCAAAGGTCTGTCTGCCCACAGTGGCCAATCCTCAGTGCCCCAATTATCCCCAATTTGGGAGCATCTTCAGGCATCTAACTGTGCAGTGCTGAGCAACTAATCACATAGAGTGAAACACAACACTTATGAGACACTCAGAGCAACAGGTTGGTCTCTTAAAAGTATGCAAAGCATTTTGCCTGAAGTTCTAAGCTATGTGCTCAGCCTGTAGATACACAGGTACATATTCTACCATGACAAAAAATAAGCAACTTAAAGACTCACAAACTAGGGAGTGAACAAGACAGGTAATCATCACATGTGACGCTTGTAAACCTGGTCTACACCTAAAAGTTAGATCCACCTACCTACATGACTCAGGGCTGTGGAAAAAGTTAATGCCCAATTTTATGTAGTTAGGTTGCCCTACCCGCCACTGCTGCCTCAGCTAGATGAATGAAAGATTTATTCAGTAACCTAGAGAGGTGGTTTTACTGCAGTGACAGACAAACCACTTTGCAGCCACTTCCTACAGTGGCTATCAGGGTGCTACGGTGGCACAGCTGAAGTGCCATAGATGTGCCACTCCTCGGGAGTGCTGCTTACTCTTGCTCCACCTACTTTTCTCTGATCGTTTCCTCCTCTCCAGATGTTTCTGCCTTACTCTGATCAATGGCAGCAACCAAACATTATCCTTTAAAATGGCTGTCAGTTTCTGGCAGCACCTCTAGTCCACTCCTTCCATAGCCCTGCTCGTTGCTGAGCAAGGGAACGTCCCTCACTTTTCCATGTGCAGAGTGTTGCTTTGGCAGAAGGCATTTGATTGGGAGCTACGGTGATGGTATCTGAATGGGGGATCACTGATGTTGAGGCTGGGAAAGGTGATCTAGGAAAAACCCCAGAGGCAGATGTGCACCCCTGAAAATCAGCAGAGGGGAAGTTACAGTCTCCAGTGTCTTCAGCACTTCTCTGTAGACCCACTCATCCTTGGAGCCTTCTTCTAGCTGAGGGCCAATATGGCAATGGCCACAGCAGCTCTGGGATGGGTTCCTCCTTACTGATGCTACCAGCTTCAGAAATGACTTAAATGTGGCTTTGGGGTAACTCCTGCCCCAAATTTCCCAGGCCGTTTGAGTTCATTTTACATTTCAACACAGGCATTTATTTCCTCTCTTCCACATGGAAAGACCTGCAAATGGGACACTGACTAAACAGGTAGAAATGGCTAGACTGCTGTACTGACAGATGTGCGCAGGAAGCAGGCTGAAAATCATTTCTCCTCCTCTCAGTAAGGGAATCTTTGGGTGTTCCTTGTAGTAGCCAGTAAAAGCATTGGAGACAAGTGTGATTTTAGGTTGAGATGTCTCTTGCCAGTCAGTTTCGTTAACACTTGGACTGACGGTGGGGCACAGTGTAGACTAGGCCTAAGACAAGCAGCTTCAGCTACGCGAATAGTGAAGCTGTTGTACTTACTGCCCTGTCTTCCCCTGTCAACCTTGCCACATGGCTGCTCTCCTGGAGACTCCACCTACTCTTCTCATCCTGGTGGAGTCGCAGAGCGAGCTCAGAGGTCGATTTATTACACCTAAGAGGCATGATAAATCGATCGCCAGTGAATTGATGGCTGCAGTGTGGATCCACCTGTAGCAGAATAGGGTTCTGGTCTCCCAGCAAATACCTTGCACTCAGACACCTCCTCTTCTCGGCACAGATCTATGCTCTGAACAGAGTGATGACGGAACTTGAACAGCAGCAGTTCGATGCCTTCTGCAAGCAGATGCAGGCTTCGACAGAATGAGACTGCCTGCCATCCCGGGATTGCCACAGCCATTTGGACCAGGAACATGGACGAGAGGCCTCAGTGTTCCCAGGCATCTTTCTGCTGACTACAGGCAATAATAAAAGGACCTTATAGAACTGCATCCGTGCAAATACAGAGGGGGTGAGATCACTTGTCCTGCATGAGCCTGGCTCCTGCCCTTCAGTGTAACTGCCTTTGACCCATTGTCTGGCGTCTTCCCATCAGCAGCGCACAACCTCTGGTTCATCCTTGTTAGGTTGGCACACTTTCCAGTTTTTGAATACTGTCCGTAAAGGTATTTATTACTTTGGTTTGACAAATAAACCTTTTTTCAAAATAAAACCAGTGGTTGCCCATACCTGGTCCTGCTGCATTGGGGAAGTGTCTTCAGAAAGCAGCCTGTGTTGTGATTGCAGCTCTGAGCCACAGCCAGGAGACTTGGACGCCACCCGTTGCTTTTAAATGGTACTGGATACAAGGCAGGCGAGTAACTGGGGGGGGAGGGGAGAAGGAGGGAGAATGTTCATGGCCTAGGCATGCCATGGGCACGCAATGCTTCCAGCAGGTTGAGAGCAGAGAATGGACTCCCAGAGAGCATGCCATAGGCACGCAGCCCCAAGACTGGGAGGGCTGGGAAGGGAATGCCTACTGACAAGGATCAGGCGTCCACACCTCTCAGCTATTGGTTCAGTCTGTATTCATATCCATGGAAGATTGTGTTAATTCAGTAAGAACTTTCCATTATGATGAATGGGCCATGTCACACCTGTTTAAGCCTCCTGTACTTCAGGTGGATGGTAGGGATGGGGAGTCCATTTAATTGGTTAACCGGTTAAACATAATGTTTGACTGGTTAACCAATTAAAGAGGTCATATAGGGGACACGCCCACCAAAGCCGGACTGGAGCTGCATCCCTGCCGCAGGCAGGGGTTGTTCCAGTGCAGCCAGAGAAATCCCTGCCTGTGGGGCGCCTGGGCTCCCTTTGGACAGAGGCTGCTCCAGAGTAGCCCGTCTGCTGTGGACCCCCTGCTCCAGCCCCCACTTATTAATGGTTAACCAGAACCAAAAAGCATCACATGTTAACCGGTAGCCATCACCCTTATCGTTTCACATCCCTGGTGGACAGGTAGAGTCTCTCCCCTACATGGGCTCTGCCCCTTGCTACCTTCCAGTTGGCAGGTGCACTCCTCACAGCCCGTGGGTATAGCATTCCACCTCCCACTGGGCACTGGTAGCTTGGGCACAGAGATAGAGCAGCGGTAGCAAACTGTGCTTGGTGAGTCTGTCCATTTCCTCCCTCCGCCCCCCAGCCCCTGTCACCTCATCCCTTGTGTGTAGAATAAGTGGTGATAGCGAAACTGCCAAATATTCCAATATAGGAATATTGGCAGCAGTTGAAATGGTCACTTAGTACAAGTGTCACCTATAGTACTTAATACACTTGCCAAGTGTCACTGAAACACCAGGGTCTGTGAAAGGAAAATGACCCTGTGACTGATGCAGGGTGGATAAAAATTAGCAATTAAAATGTTTTAAAAAAATCAGATTTAAATTTTAAAAATCCAATTTTTGACTTAAATGCAATTCAAGGTTATTTAAAAAAACATAAATGTACCTTAATTTGAAATTAAAAACCTATGTCGAGACCTGAACACACAGTTTATTAAAATCAATTAAATAAATTAAAAACAAAGAAGCAGTACTTTTGTTGCCAAATTTAAGAGAGTCAAACTAGTGAATGGGCTAAATCTCTGGAACCAGCATTTGTTGAAGAGCTAAACCAGCTTCTGACAGCAGTAACCTCTGCAGCAGGTGCTGAGAGAATATTTTCTTCGTTTTTGTGTACTTAGTTCAGTTTGAGGGCTAGGTCATTCAAACTTAAGAAACCACTTGGGTGCTGACAAACCAGGAAAGCTTGTTTTCCTCTTACAATCTATGAATACAAACTAGGTGTAAGATGATGAGATCTGTTAGTTCTTAAATCTTGAATGTGGTGACCAGGAACAATCAGTTCAATTCACTGACTTTAGAGCAGGGGTGGGCAATAATTTTTGACAGGAGACCACGCCAAGATTTTGGAAAGGTATTAATGGAGGAGATGTGGGGTCTGGGATGGAGGTTGGGTGCAGAAGGGAGCTTGGGGTAAAGGACTGGGGTGCAGGAGGGAGACTGGATTCTGGGAGGGAGTTTTGGTGAAGGAGGTGGTTGTGACGTAGGACAAGGGACTGGAGTGCAGTGGTTTGGGATGTGATGTAGGGTAGGAGGGGATTGTGATCTGGGGCAGGAGATTGGAGTGCCAGATCTGGGAAGGGGTATATGAGTGTAAGAGAGGGACAGAGGGTTTGGGTAAGTTGAGTGGGCGGGGGGGGGGGGGAGGGGAGCAGAGCGTTGGGGCAGGAAAGGGCTGGGGTGCCAGAAGCAGGCTATGGCCAAGAGACTTACTTGTCAGCTACCAAACTTGCCTGCCTGCCTGCAGAGCTTAAAATGTTTCTCAGCCTGCTTGCCTGGCCCTGTGCTTCATGAATAACTGAGCCTAAGAGAGGGGATGTGGTTCTTCTTGGCTGCCTGTTACTCTAACAAGCAGCTCGCATTGACTGGGATCTGCCAGAAACTGGCCAATGGGATTGTGCTGGAGGAGGAGCAGCTCCTGAAACTTTCCCCCTCCCCTCCAGTCTTAAAACAGAAACGGAGCCCTGCATCCGCATTTCTGCAGGGTGCACGGGGCTTCTGGGGAGCCTGTCTGGGGCTCCCACTACTCTGCAGGCCGGATCTGGTGGCTTGGCGGGATCCATATTTTACCTAGGCCTGCTTTAGAGAATGCTTCCTTTATTCAGTAAATCAGTTTTATACTTTAAATAGTTGGGTAATTTTGTTCCTTATAGGCCAGCAATTAAGTAATTTTTAAGATTTAAGTAATATTTAAATGCTGGTTTTGAGCAGTTTATTTGAATTTCCATTGAAATAGAGCTTGACAAATCACAAGCAAAAAACCCTAGCATGTCGTAAATAAGAAATGTATCATTTGCCATTTTCTACCATAATAAAATGGTAAAAATGAAAAATATGAATAAATGTGAATTAAGCTACATAATTGCTTTAAATACAAATAGACACTCTACCTAGTTAGCAAAAAGAAGTACCCTGTTGAGTATTGATAGAAATGTAGCCGTGTTAGTCTGGTGTAGCTGAAACAAAATACAGGACTATGTAGCAATTTTAAAGACTAACAAGATGGTTTATTAGATGATGAGCTTTCGTGAGCCAGACCCACTTCCTCAGATCAAATAGTGGAAGAAAATAGTCACAATCATATATACCAAAGGATACAATTAAAAAAAATGAACACATATGAAAAGGACAAATCACATTTCAGAACAGGAGGGGGATGAGGGGGGGGGGGGGGGAAGGAAGGTAAATGTCTGTGAGCTAATGGTATTAGAGGTGATAATTGGGGAAGCTATCTTTGTAATGGGTAAGGTAGTTGGTGTCTTTGTAAAGTCTTTACAAAGACACCAACTTTACAAGACTTTACAAAGACACCAACTACCTTACCCATTACAAAGATAGCTTCCCCAATTATCACCTCTAATACCATTAGCTCACAGATATTTACCTTCCCCTACCTCTAATATCAACTTGCAGACATTTACCTTCCTTCCCTCCCCTCCACCCCCCCCGCATCCCCCTTCTGTTCTGAAATGTGATTTGTCCTTTTCAAATGTGTTAATTTTTTTTAATTGTATCCTTTGGTATATACGGTTGTGACTATTTTCTTCCACTATTTGATCTGAGGAAGTGGGTCTGGCCCACGAAAGCTCATCATCTAATAAACCATCTTGTTAGTCTTTAAAAGTGCTACATAGTCCTGTATTTTGTTTCACCTGTTGAGTATGAAATTTATATTTAGTTGTTTTAATGTAGGGGTCTGAAACTCCTGGCTCATGGGCCTTCCCCAGGCCGGCCTGCCAAATACTTTGAAAAAGTTATTTAACCAAGCCTGCCTGGGGTGGGTGGTGGGAAACACACAGGGACTCGTCTGCACATGGCTCGCAGCAGCGCCCAGGTCTCCAGTGCCCACATCGTCCTAGCTGCAGAGGGCACGACTTGGTCTGGGAAGCCATGCTGCCTGCCTCCGCCGCCATGTGACCCCCACTGGCCAAGGGGGCGCCCGAGCTGCTGTGCTTTTGCAGCAAGCAGGGTGGGGCCAGTGGGTTTTGCTTTTCCCCCTGGGGTAGGGGATCCCAGCATGAGGACACGGCTGGGGCTTTCCAGGAAAAAAAAAAATCCCCAATGATAATGTGATCAAATCCGGAGAGTTGGTGTCAGTTTCACAAAATGAGTGAATAGTTTCCCAGCTGACACCTGTGAAGGGGAGGGCTCTGCAGTCACCTCCCCTGGGCCACAGGGCTTTGCTGGCAGTGTAGCACTGGCAGCCAGAAGCCACGCTAGCCCTGCTGCACTGCCCTGGCAACAGCAGAGGCCCCAGTGGGTTTTTAATTGTCCATGGGCGGCAGGCAGGGCAAGGTGATGGGCGTGGGATGGGGGAAGTGTCTGCAGGCCAGCATTAGACCTATGGGTGGGGGGCGGTTCACACAAACATGACTTCCCCTGTCCGTTTCAGCCGGGGGGGGGCGGGAGGGGCGAGCAATGGCCCATTAGGAGGATTTGAGGTAAATCCCTGTGAGACCCCTGTTTTGAGACCCCTGGCCAATGGGACTAAATTTTTCATTAGGCAAGTAAATAAAATGTGCAAATGCAAAGCATGATTCACATGGGTTAGTTAAACCAAGGGTTCCTGCCTGCTGCTTTAACTCAGCATCGGTCATTCAAATCAATTCACTCTTCTGGACTAATGTCTTTAGCACTGCTGACTGTAAAACAGCTGCACAAACTGTCCACTAGGTGATTAGACCTTGCCCCTGGGGGTTCCGCTTATAGATTCTTACAGGCCAAAAGGGACCATTAGGTCCTATAGTCTGACGTCCTTCCTAACAGGTGAGAGAATTTCATTGTTATTTCTGTACTGAGCCCTCCTGTGTTTGTCTGACTGCAGAGTGCAGCCAGTGCTGTTTATGATGCCTGTCCATGGTAGAATGCAGACCGATACCACCTGTATTTACTCGCACCCTTCATCGGGTCATCCCTTGAGCTGCTGTTTGATAAGCCAAACAGCCTGACCTTTTCTATCCAGCCCTCATTTGGAAGAGGGATGTAAAAGGTTTAACTGGCTTAACAGAATGTTTACTTGGTAACCAGTTAACCAGACTGCCAGCTATGTGGAGCTGGCTGGTGGGAATCCAGTCAGGTCAGGATGACCAGCAGGGCTCCATGGTAGGCAGCCAGATCCATGGAAAAAATGAATAAAGAAGAGTTATGTCACAAATGGTTGTGACTAAAATTTTCTTCCACTATTTGATCTGAGGAAGTGGGTCTGGCCCATGAAAGCTCATCATCTAATAAACCATCTTGTTAGTCTTTAAAGTGCTACATAGTCCTGTATTTTGTTACTCCTTCCCATAACTCAAGAACTAGGGGTCACTATATAGTAATTACTCGTTTAACATGTGCCCGCTTAACATGTTTTCACAATAGCATGATTTTTTTTTTTTTTTAGGGAATGTCTTTTGAATGTGACCATCCCCGAGATAACACAAAGATAATCAAGGGTGGACTACTTCGTGTGGCAGTATAAGTTGGTGAAAACAGTGGTAATACGCATGAGCGGATGAATACACATGGCCATAGCACTCCTCCTCTCACTCACGTGTTTATCTTTGTGTTTTAACAAACCGCAGCGACTTGTGTTGCTAGATATCTTGTGTTGCTGGGTATCTAATGACCGAGCACCAACAAAAAATTGATTTTGCTGCCACCACCACCTGAAACGCAATCCCCGCCTTTTCCATTGTTTTTCATGGGAAAATTGACCCTGCATAACACGTTTTCACTTAGCACGATCATTTTCTGAAACGTATCTACCGTGTTAAATGAGGAATTACTGTATAGAAGCTGGGAATGGGTGACAGGGGATCACTGGATGGTTCCCGTCCCATTCATTCCCTTTGGGGGCACTTGGCATTGGTCCCTGTCAGTAGACAGGACACTGGGTTAGATGGACCTTTGGTCTGACCCTGTCTGGCCATTCTTATGGGGTTGACGGAGCCATGTAGATGAGGCAGGATGACAAAGGGAAATGAAGTGGCGATTTAAATAATCACCGCTTCATTTAAATCAAAATGACCGCCGCGCTGTGCCGACCCCAGAACCCTTCATCGGCAGGTCCTTTATGCCTCGTGAAACAGCTGATCGGCACAGCGCAGCAGCCATTTTGATGTAAATGAAGTGGCGATTATTTAAATCACCGCTTCATTTCCCTTTTTTGAGTAAACGCCATGTAGTTTAGACGTACCCGTGGAGTATAGGTCCACCAATGACTGTTAGCCAGGATGGTGACCCTAGCCTCTGTCGGATGGGAATGGGCAACAGGGGAAGGATTACTAGATTCTCTGTTCTGTTCGTTCCCTCTGGGGCACCCGGTATTGGCCATGGTCGGAAGACCACTGACAGGACCAGTGTTTCTCAAACTTTTGACCCTCAACCCAACCAACTCAACGCAAATCTTTCTGTGGATGACCAGCCAACCGCATGTTAAAATGCCTTCACTTCTCTCTAAATACCTTAAATACTAAAATGCTCAAGATAGTTAAGACCAAAGCAGACTGTGAAGAGCTTCAAAAAGATCTCCCCAAACTAAGTGGACAACAAAATGGCAAATAAAATTTAATGTTGATAAATGTAAAGTTAAGGACATTGGAAAAAATAATTCCAACTACAGTTGGACTAATGGGACTAATTTAACTACAGCTACTCAAGCGAAAGATCTTGGAGTTCTTGTGGATAGTTCTTTGAAAACATCCTCTCAATGTGCAGCAGCCGTCAAAAAAGCAAACAATGTTTGGAATCTTTAAAAAAGCTATAGAGAATAAGAGGGAAAATATTGTATTGCCTCTATATAAATCCATGGTACATCCACATCCTGAATACTGCGTACAGATGTGGTCGCCTCATCTCAAAAAAGATATATTGGCAATGGAAAAGGTTCACAAAAGGGCAGCAAAAATGATTAGGGGTTTGAAACGGGTCCCCTGTGAAGTGAAATTAAAAAGACTGACTATTCATCTTAGAAAAGAGGAGACTAAGGGGGATATGATAGAGGTCTATAAAATCATGGCTGGTGTGGAAAAAGTGAATAAGTAAAAGTTATTTACTTGTTCCCACAATAGGTAGCAGGATTAAAACAAACAAAAGGGAGTTTTTCTTCAGGCAGCATGCAGTCAACCTGTGGAACTCCTGGCGAAAGGATGTTGTGAAGACCAGGACTTTAACACAGTTCAAAAAAGAATTAGATGGATTCATGGAGGTTAGGTCCATCCATGGCTATTAGCCAGGATGGGCAGAGATGGTATCCCTAGCCTCTGTCGGAGGCTGGGAATGGCTGGCGGGAGGGATCACTTGATGGTTCCCTGTTCTGTTCATCCCTCTGAGGCATCTGGCACTGGCCACTGTTGGCAGACAGGACATGGGGCTGGATGGACCTTTGCTCTGACTCTATGTGGTCGTTCTTATTCATATTAGGTTACTGGAGCATAAAAACTTAAGTGCAGCTATGACAGGCATATATTACCGGTAAGAAAGGAAATATTATTAAACAAAATGAAAATCATTAAACAGATTTAGCACTTTAACTTTAGCCTGTGAGTTTATCAAACTTCATTTTTAAATGAAGTAAAATATTAATTAATTAAAACATAAAATATCAATTCATTTATGCCCACAACAAAAGGTTCTAATATTGTCTTCATTTATGGCAGGGGTGGGGGACCTTTTTTGAGTTGGGGACCACTGACCCACAGAAAAGTCAGTCCGGGGCCTCACACAAGTTAGAAGCAAAAGGAAAAAAAAAAAGACAAGAAAACCCCAGTTCTCTCTGATGTGGCCCCTGATTAAGTAAGACACCTCCCTCCCCTCATGCTCCAGACCCATGGGTTGGAAGGGGAGAAGAGGGAGGGCGGGCGGGCAAAGGTTCAGGGCTTCCCACAGGTCAGATTATCTCTTCTGGGGTCCCAGGGCTAGTAGATTTTGTGGGACTTAGGCTCTTGGGTGGGGCCAAAATGAGGAGTTCACTGGGTGAGAGGGGGCTACCAGGGACCAGGATAGAGATGGGGTGCAGGGTCTGGGTAGCGTGAGGGGCGCAGGGGTGGGAGGGAAGGTTCAGGAGCAGAGTGGGTGTGGCCAGGAGGTTGGGTGCAGATGCGGGTGTGAGGTCTGGGCAGGAGAGAGGGTTTAGGTGCAGGGTCTCACTGGGAAGGTTGTGAAGGTGATGGAGGTGCAGGGTCTAGGAATGTGGGGGTGGGGGCACTTCCTGACTCTGCACACCCTGCTGCTCCTATTGGCTGTGATTTTGGCCAATGGGAGCAACAGGGAAAACCTCCAGGAGAGCAGTTTCTTCAGTGTCCTTCCCCTAGCTGTGTGTGCGCGGCGGGGGGAACAGCAGCGTGCAGAATTGCTTCCTCCCCCTGGGAGCCAGATCTGGCCTGGGAGGCTCAGGGCTCTTCCCGGCACAGTGGGAAGCCGGCCACGTGGGAGGGTGGGGTACACAGGGCTAGGGTGCCAGCATGGGCTTTCCACTGCGGGGCGAGGGGCACAAGCCCTGAGCCCATGGCACCGGCAAGATAGTCACAGCACACTTTGAGAACCACTGGGCCAGATAGCCCTTTGCTCTGACCCCATCTGGTCATTCTTATGTTCTCATCATTGGCCAAAAGGGGCTGATTTCTCGCTGGCAACGCTTCTCCACTATTGCAGGGAGTTGTAGCCAGCTGGTAGCACAGCAACCCCAGGGCACGGCAGCTCTCCTCCTTGGGGGACGCATTTTCTTCTCCTTAAGCAGACACGTCAATTGTGCACTGGCTGGGCATGCAGGCAGCAAGGTCGCCTGGGGGGTAGGGCTGCTCTCACTGTTAAATGCCTTGTGCTTATTCCCGTCTCGTTTGTCTAGCGTCAGCTTCCCCGTTGGGTCTTGTGATGCTTTTGCGTGCTAGACTGAAGGCTCCGCTGCTCTCCATCACTAGGAACGTTCAGTTCCAGCTTGCATGTTTTTCTGGACTCTGCTCTAGTTCTAACACAAGTTAATTCCCAGATGTCTTATGATCTGTTTACAGGGCAGGCGGGGTGATCACGGTGGGCCCTTTAGGCTTTGTGACCTATGACCAGTCCTTGCTATCAGCAACGGTTTTATTATAGCTGGGGTCAGCTTTTCTGAACCGGCTTTTTTTCTGCTGAAAGGCAGCAGCAAACACTAGGCTCTTGCCATAAGGTGGAAGTTGTGTGCTATTTAAATACTGACTAGGTTAAAACTGCACGATGCTCAATACACACTGTGTTTTCCGAGGGCATTCACCAACAGGAGGGATTTGGGGTTGGTTTCTGAGTTGGGGATGTGCGTTAATACCAACTTGCCAAACTTGGCTCCATAACGGAATATGGCTTTAAGGCCTGTCCTTTGGCTAAGAGACCCCGATCACAGTGCAAGTCAGCAGCAGAGCTAGGAAGCTCCATTTCTAGTTTGGTACCTTCAGGAAAGGGGTCCCTCTACCTCTCTGGTCTAGTTTTAGCAGTGGGGACAGGGCTGGGATTTCCAGCACCCTCCCCCCACCTCGCCTGTCATGGGAATGAAGGTTTGCTGATAGCGCGCCAAGTTGTAGCCCACAGAAGGCAAGAATGCTTTCCGTCTCCAGCTCCTCTGCTTTTCAGAGCAAGCAGATTAATTCACAAAGTACAGCATTGGATTTTTTTCCCAAAATATTTTATTTCCAGAGACTGAACTTCAATTTCGAGTACAATTTTCCATTCCTGTGCCCTTTCCTCAGATCAAGCAAATGCAAGGGGGAGAAATATATTTCACTACAATGATCAATAAAAAATAAATATTATAAAACTCCTGGACATCAAGACTTCATGTCATATCTTAAAAGAGCTGCCACCGATGATTTTATACGCCACCACAGATTTGATCACTAGAGGTGAACTGAGATGGGTCTGGCCCCACGGTGTTCATGTGGGGCTGAAGAGAACTCTCTTTAAAATATATTCAGGACTTCAACAATAAAAACCCACACCACAATTACTGCCTTACAATAAATTACTATGTACACTTGTGATACATCTGCCAATTGAGTGTTCTCGTGTTCACATTTCAATGTCCAGAACCAAGCAGCTTCACACCAGTCTCGCCACCATGGCTACGACTGAGCCAGCGTCCAATTTGCCACGTGACTTTGCTCTCTCTCAACTCCATTAGCTGGGCCCACAAAAGGTGCCATCAAACCTTTTGGGAAGAGGCAGGGCAGCCTTGGAGTGAGGCTGCGCCTGATGGGAAAGCTGCTGCCGGTTTGGGGTGTGTTGTGCGAAGGGCCCACACCTGGCTCCTCTCTAGAGAGCTGAAGGCCTTGTAATGGAGCCATCCTTCTGGCTGCACAGGTTGCATCAATGCCACTGCCACTCAGTCAGCCACAGGGGCTATGCCTGAGCATACACCCCCTGCAGGGACCATGAGCATCCACAGTGCAAGAGAGATGAGGAACCCTACAAGGCACTTCTGAGCACAGCTAGGAAGCCACTGGCTAGCCTGGCTCGTTTTATCCCCCCTCTAGCCAGCAGGACCAAGTGTAGAACTTTCTAACTATGCTGACACATTCAGAACTAAACAAGCAAGTGCGCCTCTGCTTTGATCCAGGAGCCACTGCGTTAGCTATCCCAGGCCACCGGCGAAAGCCAGGGCTGCCCTGCTGCTGACTCGTCTCATTGAGACTCCAACACAAAGGAGCGGGAATCCAGGTTTGACACTGAAAGCCGAGCACCTGCAGTTCCCAGCGAAGGTGGCTGCATCTCCCAGAAGGCGTTCAGAGCCTCGCAGGGTCAGGTCAATAGAGCAGGCATTTCAAACTGCAGGACATGCTGCAGCCATTCTCATTAGCCGTGGGAATCCTGTGCAGACCCAGCTCCTGATCACAACTCTAGAGCAGGTAGGAGACGGAGTCTAGGTGCCCGCCTGCCCTGCATCCCTGTTCCCAGACAGCTCAAGTGAGACTACCCCGACCTTTACAAAAACATGCACGTGTCAAAGGGAGAAGGGGGCAGGTTAGCTATTTTCTAGTGCACGCGCAGACTGGTGTCCTAATTAGTGCTCCAATGTCAAAAACTAGTTAATCCTATGGATATTCTAATTAATTTTCTTTACGGGACTGATTCGTGGATCATAACTTGTAAGCTGAGGCCATAACTTGAACTGTGAGGGCCAGAGCCACACGACTTACACGGATGTTACTCGGATTTCCGCAGCGTTACTCCAAACTGACACCACAGCAAAGAGATCAGAACCAGGTGTCAAGTGCCTCCAAACGTGTGTCTGTTTTGCAGTGGCTGCTCCAGCATGTAACTGTTTGGCTATGCCAATGGGACTTTAGGCTATGCCCAGATCCACGCAGGCCCGATCTCCCTGGCATTCCCTGGGAGTGACGTTTTGAGCCTCAGACTTGTATCCCACAGGGAGGGTCTAAGTTATGTCCAAGGAGAGGTTTTTGCATTGCCAGGGTGACCCACTATTGGGTAAAGTTCCTGTACAGGGGGGAGGGGAGGGCACAAATTCCTACATTAGTGGGAACAACTCCAGTAAAGGCAATAAGCTGCACCCTGGGCTATGTTCAGACCTGGTGCAACTCCACAGACTTCAGTGCAGTCACACCAGGCCCCCGAACACCTCAGCGGTTGTCCTTTATCCCATGGTCTGCAAGGGGCTTTGTAGTGAGAGAGTTATAATGTTCCTTCCTTCAGCACAGGCCTCTCAGAAATGGGCAGAGGGATTTGGGGTTGGTCTGTCACTTGGCTGGTTCTTCGCTTCATGCACAAGACGAACCCACTAGCGCGATTATGTCTGTGTGGGTATGCCTAAAATACATCCCCTGTGTCGAAAGAGGGATGCAAATTAGGCAAATCGAAAGTGCAAATGAAGCGGGGATTTAAATATCCCATGCTTCATTTGCATAATGGCATCCGGGCGCTTTTTCAAAAAAGGGTTTTTCGAAAGCGAAAGCGCAGTCTAGACGCAGTTCTTTCTAAAAATACCCCTTTTTCAAAAGATCCCATGCTCCTCAAAAAAACGAGGAGTACGGGATCGTTCGAAAAAGGGCTCTCGCACGATTATGCAAATAAAGCGTGGGATATTTAAATCCCCACTTCATTTGCACTTTCGATCTGCCTAATTTACATCCCTCTTTCGAAAGAGGGATGTAGTCTAGACATAGCCTGTGAGTCTTAGAGGAGTTGGTGGGTACAATTTACAATACCCAGCTCTCTCATTTCCTAATGATCTAAAATAGTAAATTACCTGATATTCACTACTCTACACTTTCGGTGCACCTCTGCTTTCTCAGCCTAGCACCAATGAGATGCCAGGACCCTTGGAACAAGGTAAAAGCCCTCCAAGGAGAGTATCTGCAGAACATATAGGACTATACATCCCAATGTCAGCTGACATAGTTCCATTAATCACTGGCTCTTCTAAACACACATTTCTTAGCTCTGCCCTACAAGGGATGTGGTAAGTTTTAACCATTCATGCAAATGCAAACACTGGTGCTCAGAAGGTGTGAGAGCAGTTTCAAATTGCCCTCAGTGCTCTACTGGAAAAAAGTCAGTCGTTCTGCTCTCTTGGATCTTACAAATACACCCCCCATTTAAATAGAACGACTCTAGTTTTATGCCATTTCATTGGGTTAGGATAGGGGAGCCCAAACGATGGGCCACCGGATTATTTCATAAGCTTCACAGCCTGCTTCAGTACAATATTCTAACAGCTGATTCATCAACGTTTTGTTGTGTTTGTATCTAGACAATTCTGCACCCCTAGCGGAATGCATACGAAGCAAGCTGAACTTCAAATAGAAATCAATACAGGTGCCTCGACATTGAATTAAAATCTTAGAATCTGTTTGACCCACCTCGGGGGTCCAATGTAAAAAGGTTCAGCACCACAGGCTCCGGGAGCTAAGCAGCAGTTTTCAAATCAACATCTCAGTGCTTCTGATACTGATCTCAGCCATCCTGCAGCTCTTCCAGAGCCACAGCCAAGCCTGGCCCCACAGGGTCCTCGGAAGAACCCCCCATGGCGGGTGTTTGCTGCCCTACTCTCTAGAAGAAGCAAATACCATTGTAAGTTCATGATTTTAAGCATAATAAAAATCTGAAAATGAATTTCTCATCTTAAACCCATCCAGTGGTTTTGTAAGGAATATGTACATTCACATCCGCATCAAACCCTCCCGACAGCTTGGAGAGTTTAAATGACATTTCCCTGTTAACAAGCGTTAAACTTCATGGTAGTGATGACGTGGTGCCAGAGAGCAGGCACTACAGGAACGCTCTGGACAGGCAGGGGGGCTGCAGGACCTGTGTTAAGACAGATACTTCCTACCACTCCAGTTTGAAAGTGTTATTTGATATGACAAGACAGCCCGTCGTTGTTACTTTCAAGTAGGGATGATAGCGGTGATGAAACCTTTAGTAAGGATTAGGCAACTCATGGGTGTTAACACAGGATAAGTCTTCATTTAAGTCACAGACGTTGCCTTTGGCAGGTTATCAGGGTGACACCCGAAGCTGTCATCACCTCCACAGTACTGAGCGTGCAGTTACACTTTGCTGCTCCACAAGGCAGCTGGGAAGAAGATGTACGTAGTAGACCAAACGAGATAGTAGAGAGAGACTATTGAATAGGAAGAGAACAAAACCATCAGGATACCTGCAAGAGGAAAGCAGCACAGAAAAGTGAGTCAGCTACAATTGCCAAGTGGAACAAATGTAAATCTGCATTTCACAGCCTTCCCCAAATTCCTGTGACTGAAAGATTTTCTAGCAGGGTTGAGCCTGAAAGATTCTTCTGCTCCCTGCTGGAAATAAGTCCATTTAAAAACACCAGACACAGGTTGCTGAGTATGATTTGCTCTTCTTTTACACCTTTCACAGCATGTAATCTGTGGCAAAAGGAGCCCCTGCCACCATGTATAATGGACTTAAAAGAGAGGTATATAACCCCTGAAAGTGCAAGCTGCCAGAGATACTCTCCTATACAGAAGCACAAAAACTCTAGCCTTCAAAGGGCAGTGCTAAAGTTTGTGATGCTAAACATGGAGAATTGCTCTTGCTAGAAGCAGATGTAATGCCAGTCCAGTCTCAGATCTCTGCTGTGCTGCCTACAGCTATGCCAAAGATTTAACACTTCAATCTTTTGTCCCTTGCCTTTTGGCAGCTGCCAGCCGCATGAACAACTTCTATGACCCCATTTCTATACGCACACAACTGCTGGCCCTCTGCAACTTCCTTGCCATGTCTATAAGTCTGACAAAATACTGTTCTGTCTGCTTTCGTGGCTCCATTGCTGAGTTCTATAAGCCAAGCCATGCCGCAAGCTATTGGTAGACCCCCTGGCTACATCTACACTGGCATGATTTTCCGGAAATGCTTCTAATGGAAAAGTTTTCCGTTAAAAGCATTTTCGGAAAAGCGCGTCTAGATTGGCAGGACACTTTTCCACAAAAGCACTTTTTGCGGAAAAGCGTCCATGGCCAATCTAGACGCGCTTTTCCGCAGAAAAGCCCCGATCGCCATTTTCGCGATCGGGGCTTTTTTGCGGAAAACAAATCTCAGCTGTCTACACTGGCCCTTTTGCACAAAAGTTTTTCAGAAAAAGACTTTTGCCCAAACGGGAGCAGCATAGTATTTCTGCAAAAGCACTGACAATCTTACATGAGATCGTCAGTGCTTTTGCGGAAATTCAAGTGGCCAGTGTAGACAGCTGGCAAGTTTTTCCGCAAAAGCAGATGATTTTGTGGAAAAACTTGCCAGTCGAGACACAGCCCCAGAGTTAATGTTGCAGGTGGAGATTTATTGAGGCAATTAACTGGATACGTTGGAGTAAATTTAATCTGTGCAAACAACTAGCAGAAATACAGCCCAGTTCTGCAGGCCTAATTCTCTTTTGTTCCCTTCTTTACTGGCCTTTCTCGGTGGAAAAACACTTTACAAATAGAGCCGACAAAATGACAATGTACAAAAGTATCTGTAAATGAAAAATGCAACTGTCCAGTAGGAGCTGCTGGGTGTTTTGCACCTTCCTCTGAAACATCTTGCACTGGCCATGCCCAGAGGTAGGGAACTGAGCTAGGTGACCATTGGTAGGGCCTGGCGTGACACTTTCTACCATTCTGAAACATGTACTTCCGTCAGGGGGCAGCAGGACCTAGCATAACAATGGAGGGTCAAGGACTGGTTCTATTTCTGGTCCAACCATGGCCCTGTGTGACCTTCTCTGCCTGTTTGCCCATCCCTGAAACCCGAGGCAATGCCCTTCCCCGCTGGGGAGTGCGTATTCACAATGCTTCGGGGGACAGACTCTGTGGACATCCCCCGGGATGAAGAACTTGGACCCTAGAGACATGATTTTAGGATTACAGCACAAAAAAGAACTTAAGCTTTTCATACAGCTCCCAAGAACCCCGGTTCACCTTTGTTTTCCTTTTCCGTCACTTGGGCGGAAGGACGAAGTCAGAGACATGACTAGACATCGAAGGGCAAGCACGAGGCCTTCCCCTGCGCTTGCAAAAGTGGCTGACCCTTTGTGTGAATTACCAGAAACAAAAGGGAGCTAAGATTTTGTGCTGCTTCCTTTTGACACTTACCCCCTACGTAGACCATCTTTTTCCAGGGCTGGGACTCCAGGACTTTGTCGTGGGGATAGAAACCCTGGTCAACCATGAATAGGATCATGACAATGGCTACAATCCGTAGAACCACCAAGTTGCCGCCTGTCAAGAGGTATGTGCCAGTCAGGAGGGAAGAAGCGTATGGGCAGGGCAGGCCTCGGTACATGAAAGGGATTCCTGCAAGCAAGAGGAAGCAATGGGTGACTTCCTGTTAAAACTGCCACAAAGCTATAAACCAGAGGATTCGGGGAATGAAAGGGACTGCTGGATCCAGTCCTAATGAAAGGGACTGCTGGATCCAGTTCACCAAACATTCCAACAGCTCTTCCTCTGCTTTCTTTGTAACACCTGAGATAAGAGAAAACGAACCCCTCAGAAGCCAGCACTTCGCCATTTACTGTGTGCGCGTTTCATTTCCCTCAGCTGGGAAAACATCAGTGACTAGAAAGTGGAGCTGACTGCTAGGAGTTCACCCCATGCCCCTGTCACGTTACTGAATTGGAGGGAAGCAGCCAGATCACTGCTGCACCCATAGGTGGGGTGTTGGCCCCAAAAATGGTATAAAGGGGCCATATGGGGTGTTGAATAGAAGCTCACTGTCTGCTAATCCTAGGTACGCTAGTCATGTGATTGTATAATGTCTGTGTGTGGAGTTAGGAGTCTGTAATCTGTGTGGATACTGAATATTTCCTTGCTTGTGGTTGAGCATTGGGCAGAGCCCGGCCTATGGACATGCTAATTAGTGAGGCCCTGTGGGAAAATGGCACTCAATGAGCCAAGGACACACCTAAAGAATGAGGGCAGACACCTAAGGGCTGCCAGCAAGGAACACAGGGATAGGCCACTGGCCAGGTGACCTGCTGCAGCCAAGAAGAGACCAGGAAGGATGTATAAAGAGGCCATGTGGCGGACTCCATCTTTGTACTCAGCTCAGCAATTCATCCCAGAAGCAGCAGTGCAGGGATCAAAGAGCCGGAAAGAACTGTGGACCCATCCTGATCCTAGGATGCGCAACAAGGAATTTTAAGCCAGCAGTTAAAACATCTCTGCTAGAGCCTGCACCGAGAACTGGGAGATGCGATGCATGTAATGTACTATCCTTTAACAACCTCACTCTCATGCTTTTCTGTATTGCAGTAATAAACCTTTAGATGTTAGATGTTAAAGGATTGGCTCAGCGTGATTTGTGGGTAAGGTCCAGAGGGTAAATTGACCAGGGATCTGTGGCTGGTTTCTTGGAACCGGACAGGACTTGTTCGGGGTAGGTGGGATTGGGTTCTAAGACCCCCCACCGGTGTATGAGGCCTGGGGCCATCTGGGGCATGGATATTGCTGGGGTGCCGGAGGGGTTTTGCTCGGGAGGCTTCAGGCAGGCAGCTGAAGCGCTCTGTGGGACTGGTTTGTGGCCTGTTTGGGAAGGTCACCAGTCTGGGGGCTGTAAGGAGCCCCGAAGTTGAGCAATTCACCCAGAGAGGACGCCCTCAGCTGTGCCCAGACACGGCCCGGTCAGTCACAGCCCCTCACTACGGTACCTCAGCGCTGAGAAAAAGGAATCAGACCAAAACCATCCAGAACTGGCTTGTGGGCTAGTTTTCCTCAAGCAACCAGGACAGTCAGTTTGTTTCCTTTCCTCTCTTATTCTTGCCAACAGGTTTTCTCTCCCGCGCCTGCCTTTCCTCCACCTTCTCTTTTGTTGCGCTCTCATTCCCGCCATTGGAAGGGAAAATGCTGATTTCCACGGAGTCTTGGAGTGCTGGGGAAATAGCATATGGCTGGAGGAAAACCAATGCTGGGCCCATTTTAAAAACGATAAACAGGTTGAGCCAGGGAGTTAGAGACCTGTCAGCCTGATCGTCACCCAGGTAAGATAACAGGGTGGCTACTACGGGACCCTATTAATAAAGAATTAAAAGACGGAAAAATCATTGAGGCAAATCAACACAGGCGTGTGGACAGTAGATCCTGTCACACTATCCTGAGATCACCTTTAGGAAGCACACTTATAGCAGTGCCAATGTAATTTACTTAGACTTCTGTAAAGCATGTGACTTAGTGCCACGCATTTTACTTCAAAAAACGAACCATGTCAAATGAACATGGCCCGTGGGCCCGTGAGAAGAGTCTCAACATGTAACTGATCGAGGGGAGAGGGGAGGGGTATTTCCAAGGAGGTCCCAAGGTTTGGTCCTTGGCCCTGTGCTATTTCACACTGTTCTCAAGAACCTGGCAGAAAAGAGAAAAGTGCCACTAAAGAAGGTTGTTGCTGCCCAAAGATCGGGGCAGGCTGAGCCGTGAGGATAGGGCAGTGACCCAGAGCGCTCGGGTCGCATGGCAAACGGGCGCACACAATCTGCATTTGATCCGGCTCCAGGTGAACGTGTCCCAAAGGAGGCAGGCCACCCTGACAGAGCGGGCTGTGCTTGGGGAGCGGGGAGTGACAGACGGGGGTCACGCCCTAGGGAGCGGGGACTGACAGACGGGGGGTCGTGGCAGATAACTAGCTGACTGCGCACTCCCAGTGGCCATCGGAGCAGATGTGACCTGGGGGCATCCGCGGGGGATCTCGAGTGGGTGCAGCGTGGCTATTTCACCACTGTGCGTGGCCCGGGGTGGCCGCTGCTGGCGTCACGGGGCCAGCTGTGGTGCCCACAAGTCAGAAGGATGTTGATATATTGGAGAGAGCTCAGCGAAGAGCCACAGGACTGGCTGGAGGGGCAGAAAAGCTGCCTGACAGTGGCAGACTCCCGGAGCTAGATTGTAAGGCCGGGCGGGACCGTTGTTGTCATCTAGTCTGACTCCTTGTGCAGCCCGGGCCACAGAGCTCCTCCGAATCTTCCCCAGGACAGAGCCACTAGAAAAAACTTCCTGTCTGGTGCCCGTGATGGGGGATCCACTACGCCCCAGGAGCCTGTTCCCATGGTTACCGACTCTCACTATTGAAAATCTCAGCCTTATTTTTAGTCCGAATTTGTCTAGCTTCAGCTTCCAGCCACTGACTCGTGTTAACCCTTTCGCTGCCTGTTGCTAAACAGTTGTTTCCCATCCACTCACATCTCAACAGTCTTTCGTGGAGCGTAGGGCTGACGGGTGATTTGATCTGTCCACAGGTATGTGACAGGGAACAGATATTTCCTAACGGGAGCCTCACTCCAACAGCAAAGGTCTAACCCGAGCCAGCAGCTGGAAGCTGAAGTTAGACAGATGCAGCCAGGCAATACGCTGTATGGGTTTGACAGGGAGGGGAGCTAACCACGAGGAGTAATGGTAGTTCAAATTAGGATCTTTAATTCGAACTACCTACTCCGAGCCGTGTGTAGCCGCGGGCACAGAGTTCGGACTAAGGGGGATTTAAAAATAGCGGCGCCCGGGAACATGCAAATGAAGCCTGGGATATTTAAATCCCGGGCTTCATTTGCAACTCCGCTTGCCCTCATTACCCTACCTAGCTTGAACTAACGAGCTAGTGTAGACGTACCCTGACTGAGTTAGGGATGCAAACAGGTGGAACCGGCTGCCGGCTCCCAGCCTTATGGAGGGAAGGGGCAGTGGCGGGAACAGGGGAAGAACTCCTGCCTCCTCCTCCACCATCACCTCCCCACCGCGAGGCTGTTGATGGCCAGTCTGCGTGAGCTGGGAGCCGGCAGCCCCAGAGGCCGCTCCAGCCCGCCTGGAACAGCCCCTCCCCCTGCCCACTCCTGTTTAATTAGTTAACCAGTTACATTTCGCATTTAACTAATTAAACGGGATTTTACATCCCTACTTTGAGTCTGATCTAATCCTTCCAGCCCTGCAGGAAGAGGGCTAAACTCCCACTCTAATAGTTTCCAATCAAGTGGGGAGAAAAAATGAATAATGAAACCATTTCTACGCATACGAGATGCCAGGAAACCTAAAACCAGGACCCAGAGTAACTGATCCAGGGACACCTCCTGCCCTCTGCGCTTTTCAAGTGCTGCATGTCTATTTTCATAGCCCCCGGTGCGTGAAAGGCAAAAAGTAAACGCACAAGCGTGGGAAAGTGTAGGGTTATTATCTACAACCCTTCAGCTTGGGGAGTTTAATGTGTTGCTAACAGCACAGAGAGAGACACAAAGTCTCTTACACACAAGCAGCATCTCAGGCTAAATCCACACTGCACTTTACAGCACTGTAAACTTTGTGAAGCAGGCTACAGTGCTGGGGGCCACGTTCCCAGGGCTGTTAGCTACTCCCCTCATTGAGGGGGTTTACATGGAGCGCTGGGAGAGCGCTCGCCCAGTGCTCCTGCCATGGCCACTGTCAGTTTGGAGCTAAATACGAGTCAACAGTGCGACACTGTTGCAAAAAAAAGCAACCCTGATTCTGGGCGGCATTCACAGGAGTGTTGTGAGCCAGACACGAGAAGTCGTTCTTCCGCTCTACTCTGTGCTGATAAGGGCACAGCTGGAGTGTTGTGTCCACTTCTGGGCACCACATTTCAAGAAAGATGTGGAGAAATTGAAGAGAGTCCAGAGAAGAGCAACAAGAATGATGAAAGGTCCAGAAAACATGACCTGTGAGGGAAGGCTGAAGGAATTGGGTTTGTTTGGTTTAGAAAAGAGAAGACTAACAGGGGATGTGATAGCGATTTTCAAGTATCTAAAATGGTGTCACAGGGAAGAGGGGGGGAAATTGTTCTCCTCGGCCTCTGAGGACAGGACAAGAAGCAATGAGCTTAAACTGCAGCAAGGGAGGTTTAGGTTGGACATTAGGAAAAATTTCCTACCTGCCAGTGTGGTGAAACACTGGAATACATTGCCTGGGGAGGTTGTGGAATCTCCATCACTGGAGATACTCAAGAGCAGGTTGGACAGATGATCTAGAGGACGGTGCCTGGTCCTGCCGAGGGCAGGGGACTGGACTTGATGACTTTTGAGGTCCCTTCCAGTGCGAGGGGCCTATGAAGAAGCTGCTGCAGCTGCGATTTTCACTGCTAAGTGCAGACAGAGCCTCAGCCATGCTCTCCCCCAGAGGAAAAAAAGGTTCTCGGAGAGACGAGCCTGCTGGAGTGGGACAGAGTCTATGGAAGGCTCCTGAACCCTGCCTACTGCTCCCCAGCCCCCAAGTGCTGTCCTGCTCCCCCTCCTCCCCAGAGGCTGAGGTCCAGCATGGGGGCCTCACACACCTCCGAGTTCCGTCACACCCGCACAGATGCCATGGACATGAAACAGACCCAATGGGAGTCTGTGCTGTTCAGAGCAGCCCAGAAACCCACAGCTACCGGAGTCCAAAGAGCAGGACTTCCCCGGGCCCCAGGAGGGTGAGGTGGGAGCCCACTGCGGGGCCAGCACAACTGTCTCATTCCATTTCCTCCCGGCAGGAGTTGCCCACCCCATGTTAGCAGAGGCAAGAACAGAGCCATGGATTCGCCTGACCAACCTGATTGCCTTGTGTGACGAGGTAACTGGCTCTGTGGACGTGGGGAAGGGGGTGGGTGTGACAGACCTTGACTTTAGCAAAGCTTGTGATCCGGTCGCCCAAAGATTCTTGCCAGCAAGCTAAGGAAGTCTGGCTTGGATAAATGAACTGTAAAGGTGGCTCGAAAGCTGGACAAATCGTCGAGCTCAGCGGGTCGTGATCAACGGCTCGCTGTCTGGCTGCTAGCAAGCGACGTGCCCCGCATGTCGATCCTGGGACTGGTTTTGTTCAAAAATCTTCATTAATTAGCTGGTTGCATGCGGGGTTGGTTTGTACCCTCAGCAAGTTCACAGCTAACACTAAGCTATAGGGAGAGGTAGATACGCTGGAGGGCAGGGATAGGATCCACAGTGAACTAGACATATTGGTGGATTGGGCCAAAAGAAATCTGATGAGGTTCAAGAAGGACAAGTGTAGAGTCCTGCCCTTGGGGACTGCTACGGGCTGGGGACCGACTGGCCAAGCAGCAGTTCTGCAGAAAAGGCCCTGGGGATGACAGTGGATGAGAAGCTGGATATGAGCCACCAGGGTGCCCTTGTAGCCAAGAAGGCTAACAGCACATTGAGCTGCATTAGGAGGAGCATTGCCAGCAGATCTAGTGAAGAGATTATTCCCCTTTGTTTAGTACTGGTGAGGCCACATCTGGAGTGTTGTGTCCCCCGCTGCAGAAAGGTTGTGGGGAAATGTGAGAGTCCAGCAGAAGGCAACAGAAATGATGAGGGGGCTGGGGCGCATGATGGAGAGGTTGAGGGAACTGGGCTTATTTAGTTTGCAGAAGAGAAGAGAGAGGAGTCGGGGTTGACAGCAACTTTCAACTACAAAGCCAGGCCATTCTCAGTGGTGGCAGAACAAGGAGCAATGGGCTCAAGTGGCAGTGGGGGAGGTCTAGGTTGGATATTAAGAAAAACTATTTCCCTGGGTGGGTGGGGAAGCGCTGGGCTGGGTTTCCTAGGGAGGGGGGGAATCTCCATCTAGAGGTGTTTAAGTCCCAGCTTGACAAAGCCGTGGCTGGGATGATTGAGTTGGGTTGGTCCTGCTTTGAGCAGGGGGTTGGACTCGACGACTCCTGAGGTCTCTTCTGATTCTATGATTCCATGAACCTTGAATAAGTGCCTATAACTAGATGGTAATTGACTTTCTGCCCTACTTCAGCTCCGTTATTCCATGCTCTCGACACAGGCCGAGAACGGCAGACCACACACTTACCACTTGAGAAGAAGCACAAGCGGGTAAAGACGGCGAGCACATAGACGATCGCCAACAAGCCATCCATGAGCCCGTGAGCCTGCAGCAGCAGCGCGGTGGCCAGACCGAATGAAGTGAAGTCAGCAAAATCATCCAACTTGGCACCTGCAGCGAGTGAGAAACAGCAGCTTAGCGACCACGCTGCCTGGTCCCAGCCCCGCAAGCGGCAGGAAGGGGCAGACGGGTGTCCTAAGCTCAGCAGTAACCATGGGGCGAGTCACCCGGCAGGGAACTTCCAGGACTGGACACGGTTAGCACAGCAGCCACTAGTGCAGAGACTAACGGAGCTCCCGCTGTGCCTTGCTTTCAGCCCGTACACCTCTAGACAGGAGGATTTCTGACAGGATTTGGGGCCACCAAAGCTAGTCACGTTCCACATGCAACTAAGGCCCAATTGTGGAAGCGTGATAACAAACCACTGAGCGACTGAGGGAGGTGAGGTGGTGCCTCTCCAGCTTGGGCTCCATGGAGCTAGGCTGTGGCGGGGAAGATGGTCCAGCTTTGGAGGATGGGAAGAGCCTTGTTTTGACTTGGAACTGTCCACTAGGCATGTTTTAAACGGCTCCCTCTTTCTGATGCAACTCCCTTCACCTCCAGAGACCTGCCTCACTGCTTCCGTAGGGCCTCCCTCTGCCAAGGGCGAGAGGACGGAGCCCTGAGGGTAGAGCGAGAAGATGGAGGCTCCCGTCAAAGATTCCTTTTCCCCTGTACTGTATTTCTGACCCATCCGTGATCAAGCAGCCCATCCCCCATGGCCTGAGCTCAGCTACTGCCCTGGGCTTGTTTCCAGTGACGGGGGGAGGTGGGGTGTGTGTGTGAAATCACACAGCCTCCCCGCATGGTTCCCCAAGTAAACATGCTCCCTCCGGCCAGGGGAAGGCAGGGGCTGATCTCCCTGCTTACTTGAGGGACCATGGGGGCGCATTCACACTCTTGCGATCCACATGTACAAAAAAAAGCACCCCCACCCCTGAAATCCCTGCATGCGGGCCTGAGTGAGACACGAGATTTTCTCTCCCTCGAGGCAACTACCAGTGTGAAACGGCCCCAAGGATCCCCTCTCCCCTACCCCCACATCAGCCTTCCCAGAGCCGCCCAAGGTGCTGGCTGGACTGGCCCTGGGAATTTTCAGTCAGTCTTACGGGAAGAGCTGCTGCCACGAGAGGCACCACCTTACTGGCCACGGAGTTTGGCTGTTTCAGTTTGCAGCCAGGATGCCAAAGAGGGCTCGCTGTGGATTCTACCCCGTGATCCAGAGGAACGCTTTTCCAACCCAGAATCCCCGGCTCAGGAATTCCACAGGCAAACCGCCCGCCAGCCGCCTCCCACAGCGCAGCCTGTGGCAGCAGCCAGAGGGTCTCATGCAAGGAGAGGGCCCCTGCGTAAGGATTACCTGGTGCTTGAAAACGAGCCGCTGTGGGAGAGCAGGACAGCCCGAGGGGTAATTCCCTCCGGAGCCATTTATCCTGCCCCCCTCGGGGACGAGCAGACCTGCTTGTCTCACCTCGTGTTCATTAAGCAGAGCCTGTCTCAAGCCTGCCGGTCTGAGCTTCTGAAGGGCGGGAGGTGGAACTCACCCAGGGCCGAGCAAGCGTTCAGTTGTCTAGCAACCGCCCCATCAGCCAAGTCGAGCAGGAATCCGATCAGGAGCAGCCAGCAGGCGCAGTGGTATTGCCTGGAGGACAGCGGGAGTCAAGGACGTTAGCGTCTCCATGGCGACGTCAGGTGCCGAGGGGCATAACGGGCAACCTGAGCATTTATCGCCAGGGTTGCCTGGAGACAGCCTGCGAAGCTGGAACGTGCATCAGTGCTCACCCCCTCCTGTCCTGCCTTCCACCTCCCCGGGAATGGCTCCCCCCGGAGCCGGCTGCACCTCCTCTGCTTCCGTCACGCAGGCTCGCCTCAAAATGGAGGAGCGAATTCCTCTCTGCGATGTGGCCCAGATGCCAGCTCCGTGGGGCTCTGCGACTAGAGCCCCCCGGGGGAGAACAGCAGCCCCCTTCTCACACCCCCACCCGGGCATGTGCCCCCCTGCCAGCGGGCCCCACAGCAGCTCCTCGCGGCGAGCAGGAAGCTCTGGAGGAAGGGGAGGAATGAGGCTGTGGCAGGTTCGGGGAAGGGAAGAGGCAACATGGGGCTGGGCCCCTGAGGGAAGGGATAGAGCAGGGGTGAGGCCTGGGGCAGAGCCGGAGGCCGAGTGCCCCCCGGCACTTTGGCAAGTTGGCGCCTGTGGGGGACACAAAGGGCCTGTTCCACATGCAGGCCCACTTGCTGAGGGAGGCGAAGGAGAAGTGGCTGGGATGCCGTGGCCTTCACCACACCCGTGCAGCGTGCCGAAGAGCTTCCCAGAGAGCCCAAGCCGCACACAGGCGCTGTAGGTGCCTCGGCACAGGCACAGCACAACGTCAGCCGCTCCCCAGCTTTTCATTCGCCTGTTGACGTCCCCTCGCTGTACCGCTGGATCTCCGACACTGTTCTTCCAGGGGCCTGGCTGTTTGTATTGAAGCTGTGCCTCTGTCCCGGATGTAAATGGAGGACAGAATTTGGTCCAACGAACAGGATGCGGCTAGCAGGCACAGGGCTGCGGCTTGCAGTGCTCTGGAAGTGACTCTTAAGATCTGGCCAAAGCATTCCTCCTTTCACAACCATGGTACCTGTTAATCCCTGGGCGCCGGGCACATCCCTTAGCCCGGCTAGGAGGAGCTGTGTTTGGTTACCGAGGGCAGTGAGGTCTCCAAACTGCGACAGAATCCCGTTCCTTCTCGGAGCATCCTCTCCTGTCGTCACCATCTGCCCAATCGAATTCACTTCACCTCGCGGGAGAACGGGTGCGGTTCTCGTTTCCAAAGCAGAGCGAATGCATTCGCCCCCACAGGCCTCCCATCATCCCAGAGGTTCCGAGGTCTGATTCATAAAAAGGGACTTGCCAAATTCATGGCCATGAGATCTGGTCTCCCCTGCGAAGTCTGGCTACTGTAGGGGGGTCGTGGTACTGCCAGCCTTACTTACGCGCTGCCTTCAGAGCCAGGGGAGAGCAGGGGCTGCCGACTGGGCACTCAGCTCTGAAGGCAGCATGGCCACCAGCAGCTCCGCACAGGAAGGTGCCAGCCTTACTTCAGCACCTGTGCTGGCAGCAGCACTACCTTCAGAGCAGGATGCCGGGCCAGCAGCCATCACTTGTGTGACCCCTTACAATCCTTTCAGGGCAGGACCTCCAGGGTGAGAAACCCTGCAGTGTCTGCGCCCACCCGTGAAATCTGCTCTTTGGGCCATGTGACACCGGCAAAAACATCTGATTTCTCCACCACTCCAACAGACTCCTATTCATAAATGGGCTATTTGGATGCAGACTCCAAACTGCATCCTCTAATACCATTTAGAAACGGTAGTAACAGGTGCTATAGAAATATCCAAAATGGGTACTATTATGTCACCTCCTGCACAATTTTTGTTTGCACCATGGATCAAAATATTTGTACTGTAATTTCATGGTTTTCACTGCACTGCACATCATGAATCCTGGCTCTTACCAGCAGCCACCCCCTCAGAACTCATCTCCTCCTGTTAATAGACTGCAGTCCCCTACCCCTAGCACTGAAGCACAAATGTTGCCATTGATTTTATGGACAGGTTTTTGTGAAAAACAATCCAAACTCTATCTGTTGAGGCTGTATCGCTGGGCATCTCCCTTCCCCGCTCACTTTGCTATTTTTAGACAACGTAAATCTTGCATTAGGAGCCTCCGTCATGACCACAGTAGAGTCAAGGAAATCTATTTGCACCAGGACCAGATCCATAGTGTGGACTGGAGCCAGCCATACTGGAACCAGACCACATAACGAAGCTGAACCCTGGCACATGACCAAGGCTCCGTTACAGAGCACTCCACCATGAGCCAGACCCTTATCACTGTCCATTTACACGGATGCAAAACCAGCCCTTTTACGGCGCTGTAATCACACCTCTGTTTGCAGCAGCAGCCAAGCCTGCAGGAAAGCGAGGGAAAGCAAGAACTACATCTCACTAGGCTGCTTTGCTCCAGAAAAGCGCCTCCCTGCGATTCCTCCTCCTGAACGCAATGCAGCACGCAAGCAACGCCACCCGGAAATGAATCCCGGGCCAGGCACTGCAATGGAGTCTACTAAGGGCCATATCAAGCAAACGTCTGGGACAACTAGCGCTTTGCTTATCGGAGCAGAAACGATTCCCCGTTGGACAAGCTGGCGGAGGTTTCAGACTCCAATACCAGCGAGTCTGACCCGAGGCAGACTGGACGTCACACTCCGGAGGCACCTACTCATCCAAGAGCCCAGGGAAAGTTTTTCGCTGGAATGTCCTTACAGGCCAATCTAGAAGAAAAGGCCCCTTTGGCATCCTGCAGAAACTAATGGAAACTCCTACTCATGATATAGTCCCCTGGGCCTGTTTAACCCTCTTCAATCCCTTCTCTGCTTTGTTACCTCATTACGCCTTTCTTCTTTCCTACTTGCCTTACAATCCCAGTGTTGACTGTTCTACCTGCAGGAGACACCTTGGCAGCTTACGGTATGCCGCATGAGCCCATTCTTTGCCTGGACTGTAAATCAGGACATGTCACTAAGTCGCAAGGGACAGAGGGTATCAATCCGGGCGGGATACAGCACTCGGAAATTCCTTATGCTAACAGCAATCCTTCACCCGCTGTGATAGCCGTCCCCTCGGAGACATCCGGGGACAGAACCACAACCTGGCCTCCTTAGGCCACGCCTACACGAGGCCAGCTGTCCCGTTTTGAATGCACACGTGTTGCTGCCCCCTGTGCACGCTGTGGGCTCCTCGTTCACACGAAAGCCGTCCTGCCGGAAAGAAGGCTGCATTCACCTGCACGATGGTCTCTGGTTTGCAGCAGGTGCATCCCCACAGGGGAGTTAGCAGGCAGGTCTCTGATGCACTCTGCCCTTCACACGCCTGTGGTCCCCAAATGTATCGTGGCTTTCGTGGCCATGACTTGACCCTTCCCCCAGGGGAGCAATTGGAAAGTTTGCCCTTGATTCTAAGGAGGCTCCTCTGTCCCTCCCGCCTCCCCTGCCAACCGTGCATCCTTCCCAGGAGATCAGAGTACCTACCCATTGAGGCTGCAGAGGATGGAGGACAGACCCATGATCAGGTTAGCCACAGAGATGGCATTGGCAACATTCTTGCGGACAAACTCCAGAGCCTGGGCTCGGCCTGCTTGCTCGCTCAGGAACAGCTTCTTCACGTGGTGAAAGATGCCTGGAAGCGCAGGGGAGACTGTCAGGGCGGGCAGACCGGTGCTGCTGCCTTCGCGAGAGGAAATCATTCAAGCACAGATCCTTGCCGAACAGGAAAAGCCCAATGGATCAGCGTTGAGTCTACAGTTCAATTCCCCCAGTATCTGTGGAGCCTTTCTAGGGGCCAGTGGAGGGACTCTTGGAGAGGACCAATCATATTGCGTTAACATGGCGCTAGGATTAATGGGAACCCTACTGCAATGTGGCCTGGGACATGTGTTGCTCTTAAAAGGGGCCAGGAGCGTCTTGGCCTTCAGAGGGTTTTTCCCCTTAAATAGAAGTAAAGCCAATGAAACGCTGAATGCCAATCACATCCCGGGTTGGGTCTGAAAGAATTGATGGGAAAGGGCTGGAACAGGCACAAGGACTAGCGCCCCTCCCTTTCTCTGCCCTGCAATTAGATCCCTCCTTCAAAAACGTTTGCTTTTGGGGCAGCCTTACGAAGAGGGGAGTTTCCTGCTAGTGGCGTGTAAATTAGTACCTGGCTGTTCTTCGGGGTAGGCCTGAGACAGCCAGCAGATCGTCTGCCGTTACAGTGGCCGGCACTCGGCTTAGGGCTTCCTTTAGCAGCTGTCAGTCTGGCCTGCCAGCCTGGCTGGAGCCCCCCTGCCCCACATGAGAGTCTCTCTCAGGCTATGTCTACACTACACTGATCTATCGGGAAAAGGGACACACGCTGCGTTCTGCAAGCTGCGTAGCTTTTTCCAATCGTTTTTTCGGAAAAGGCTTTTCCGAAATTTGGCCCGTCTACACTTCAGAAGAGCCCTTCTTCCTCGTGGGAGGAGGAAGACCAGGCTTCTGAAAGACTGTGTCTGCTCTGCCCCGAAAAATGTCAGAAGAGCTGACGCGTTCCCTGGACGCAGCGGAGTTTTTCTGGGATACCTCCCGGTATCCCGGGAAAACCCCGGAATGTAGACATAGCTCCAGAGGGGCTGCTTTCTAGAAACCACCCAGGCTGCCCAGAGTACGTGTAGGTCCTTTCCAGCCTGACCGCTTCACACTTCGCAATGACTAACACTGCATGTCAGCTCAGCTCTGCTCCCTTGCTCGGCTCTGGCTATTCACAGCCCTAGCATTCGGATGGGCATAGGGACAGGTCCCATTAGCCCCGCTCCCCGGAATAGCACGTTACAGTGGGGAGGAGCGACTGCAGCAATAGGAAGATTTATCTTAGGTAGCAGCCCAGAAGAATTGCTACCTCTATAGCCTTCTTTAATTCATAGGAGGTGACACTCATGCCGGTGCAGGGCACTAGCACAAAGCCGATGCTCCATTGAAGTCAGCAAAAGTGGGCTGAAGCGGAGCACAGGTCTTGTGCTGGCCAAAGTGATGGGAGTTTATGCAAGTTGGTTTTGCAAGAGCTTGGGAAGGGGAGGAAATAAATCACTTGAGTTCTAGGCCGCTGCAGCCACAGATAACATGACAAATGGAAGCAATCCATTCTTCAGCTGCTCAGTTGCCCCATTAGCTTTCATTCACCCCATTCTATAACCACTGCCACAGTTCCACACTTGAATATGCATTTTAAAAAAAGTTTATCAGAAAATTCTTAAAGCCATTTCTACTTTACTCCCCCACACCCACATCCAACCACTACAATAAACATTATTTTTACTTAGGAAAAAAAAAACCAAAAACCAAACTTACAATAAAAACCAACCCCACGTTTTAAGCTCTATTTATCTTATATACCTATAGGGCTACTCTTTAGAGAAAAGGTTAAGGGTCATGTCCTACTAGTGTGTTTTGCACCCTGCCCTTGACGTGTTTCCAAAGCCAGGCAAGTTCATGAGATTCTTCATCTGAAAGAAAACAGCATGTCAGAGCAAAAGCCATCAATGTGAAACGAGTCAGATTGGTGTATATGGCTTTACCGCCCGCCCTTCAAGCCCTCCCCTGGCTCAGACTGGGACAATACAGTAAAAGCCAGTATCTTGCAAGACACAGCTTTATCACGGTTTCACTAGCATGTGCTCTCGTGAAACCAGATTTTGGGCCCACATCTGGAGGGATCGTCTGGAGTCAGTCTTACTCTTTTTAAACTCCAGTGACCTGCTTGCTTGCTCGATCCTGGTATCAAAGCACAAGACAGCGTATAATAACTGTTAAACAAAATCCCGTCAAACTTGTAAAGCTGTGTCCATTCTAGGCAAGCTCAGAGGAAGCAAGAGAACTAGTCCGCTTAAAATGAATACTTGAGCAGATAAAACATGCACTTGGAGGACTACAAAGAAGACTATTTGCCCCACATTACAAACAGCCCTGTCATTTAGATTAACATAAAACACAGCAAAAAGGTTGTTAGACGAGGGATTATTTACAGCAGTGTATGCATTTGAAATGTTTTATTGATAAAATGCAAACTGAGTGTAAAATGAATGCTCATGAATCATTGAAATGAAATACTGCTTGCTAGAGAGCTGGACTAGTCCTACTAATAAACCTCCCAAGTTGAAAATGTGTTTGGGGCTTGTGGAGAGCAATCAATCACATCCAGTTTTTCAAACAAACTGGCTGAAAAATATTCTGTATGAAATGAAATCTAATGCACAGATTCTTGTAAACGTCAAATGCTGAACAGCTGAACTATTGGGTTTTTTAACTTTGGTGCCATTTCTGTAGATTGTGTCCACATGTTGAGAGAGCTGTCCCAAGACACCATGGGAAGAGAGGCCAGCAACGTACAAGAAACCAAAGTGATTTCCTATGGATTAAATGCATGCTTATTTGTAGATTTGGGATCTAATTTGCCACCCTGCTTTGGCTGCTCTGTACTGTTACAATAATTAAAAGCAGCAATAAACCCATTTCACCAGCTATTTAAACCAAGTTTGCAGGCACTTTGCATCACCACTGCAGCATAAAGGAGCAGCGTGTACTGGTGAAACTGACCCATTATATTTGCAGGGATAAGACATACTGTTTCTCTCTCTCTCTCTCTTTTAATTATGCTGTTGGTGGGAGACAGGCAACAACAACATAGAAATAAGATGTTGCAATATATAAATGTGCTTTAACTTATCATCTCAGTAATATAATGACTCCAAATATTACTGTTTCTCAAAGGAATAGAAGGCCACATAAAACGGAAGAAAAGGGCAGGAACAAATGAAAAACATCCTTGCTCTAACTTGTCCATCTTTGTGTATGGGAACTGAAAACAACAGCCAATGGACAGAAGCCAGTTTCAATCATTCAGTTCAACTGCTCATTTTATTCTCAGGGGCAAAATTAATCTCTGCACAACATCATTGGCTTAACTGGGTGTGTACCAGGCACCAATGCAGTTTGTACGGTACATGTGTCCTGGCATCAGATTCGGTATTTCTGGGGCACTTCTCTGAAAACAGGGGTTCTGGGGCTTCAGTCACTGAATCTCAGCCTGGAGCAAAAAGCCACTTACAACGGCCTTCTTGGACTCTTGAAGACAGGGCCTAGGTAGGACTTCAGTACTGCACAATGCAAGTGGCCCCTCTGTATGTGGGGAGTGTCACCGAGTGTGCTAGGACCCCTTCATTGCAGCCTGCAGAGTGTTTACACCCAGTCTGCTTTGTACCCGTTTGCTTTGCTTTATGTTAATTCTCTGCATTTGGTATTTTCCAGCAGGAACCTTCAGCACCGGGACTTGGCTTCCTTTGTCCGTTAGGAGGAAACTTGTCGTCCCTCTCTACTGCGAGGACAGGGCAGCCAAGTTGTAGGACGAGTTGCAAACCACCCCACGCGTGCCGTCCCTGGACTGGGTGTCTACCCAGATGAGAGTTCTGTCTTCCCTATGTCAATGGGCAGAAGATTCTCAGGTAATCTTAGGAGGTTTCCTATCTAGATCCTGACCCAGCCAGACCCTATTTAACAACACACCCTGGAGGTGCAACTGTGAGATGGCAGGATACAGTGCATCTTTTATGTGCTAAAATAGTACTTTAAGGGACCAGTTCTCTTCATTCTATCCCAAAACAGTAGTTAACAGCTCCCTAACTTGGTGCAATCAGTGGACATCACCATTCGTGCTGTACCTCTCAAATGGAACACGTGTGATGTTTAAAGACAAGAAAGATTGCTTTGCCTATCAATTATTCCATCAGGCACTAGTATTTAAATGATATACATTATTATTATATAAATTATTTAGGGACTATTGCCTTGACTTTTGGATTCCTATGTAGTGTATTACACATGGAACAGTCACACCTCTTCCCCTACTCACCAATCACCACCCACCCGATTTTATTTGTTGCTGTCGCTGGAATTCAGCAACTAACACGCAGCCAAATGTGACATTTCAACAAGAGACTCTCACAGAGTCATAAATTTAAAAAATCTAACCACTGAGCTCCAGTTTTACGTCTTTACCTTCTTCAGCTGATTTACGCAAAACACTTAAGAAATATATTTAAGGAACAACCCTGATAGGACAACTGTTGTTCCCAGGACCAAAGGGACCTTTCCCAATCTCTATGCCTTTCTGTTACAGTTGAGAGGTAGGCCCAAATGTATTGCAAATGTCATGACAGTGTTTTGTAGTCATACACACAGGTGGCTCCAGCTCATGCTAGAAAATTTCCAGAATGAACCTTGCACGTTTTTTTGCCTAGATGCCATTCCCATGGCAAATCCAAAATTGAAAAACATCCAAGATCTCTGCTGGGACTGTTTTTGTTGGGAGGATGTGATGTACAACAGCTGTTCTCTCCCGTCACAAGCTTCTTCAGAAGAAACAGAACCGCTGAACGGAATCTGCCAGGCAACTGCTTGCTGGGTGTTTTATTCTACCGCTGATGCTGGCTCACGTTTTATTTATGAGGAAACAGTTATTTTTATAGAGCACGTACAGCAGGGGCTGGACTGTTAATGGCACCCTATTAAAGAGATTCGCGGGCCGGATTTTCCCCTCACTCACACTGGTGTAAATCCACAGTAACGCCACTAATGTCAGTGGAATCACAGCACCATAGGGGAGATGAGAATCATGCCCCATGTAGTGCAAAGTGGGTATCAATAAAGGCCACTCCCTTGGGGCATGTCTACACTAGGAAACTCTTTCGAAAGAACCAAAGTCGATGTAATAACTCCCGAAACAACAAAATCGAGCAAACATGTCCACAACATGGGAAAGCCTCGAAATGAATCCGAGGCAGGCTCTGTTAACGTAGATGCGCTACCTCGACTTAAAGCCCCAGGAAGCACTGGGGAGTAATTAGTTCGAATGACTCTGGGGAGTCGTTATTTCAAAATAGCGGCACTGGAGTGTCCACATGACTGCTCTTTCAAAATAGCTATTTTGAAATTAGCATTATTCCCCAAGAAAAGCAGGAGTGTAGGTTTCGAAATAAAACCAGGCTGTTATTCCGAAATAACGGGTGTGGTGGTGTGGCGGTTCCCCTTATGAATTTGACCTAAAGGGGGTTATTTCAAAATAACTCCCTAGTGTAGACTAAGGATGTCAAGAGGGGGTAACGGATTAATCGTGTGATCGATACAATTTGTATTGACTACATGGTTAGTCAATAAGGGAAGGGCTCTGTCCAGGAGCTACCCCGCTGCGGCTCTGCAATGTAAATGCAATAGGAGCCGGGCGTGTAGACAGTCCAGCTCCTATTGCAATTAAATTGCAACACCGCAGTGGGGGTAGGACCCGGACCGGCGCGAGCCTGGGCAGAGCCGGGACCGTTGTGGCTCTGCATTGTAAATGCAGTAAGAGCCGCCTGGCATTTCATACGTTTAAAATGCAGAGCCACAGCGGTCCTGCACCGGCACGAGCTGGGACCGAGCTGGGCTTGCTCAGTCCCAACTCACGCCGGGTCCAGCAGCGGGGAGCTGGGATCCCCTGCAGCTAGGGGCTGCTGCAGGAGTAGCCTTTGCCTGTGGCCAGCGTATTTGTGGTCAACCCTGGCCACCGTGAAGAGAGGCTGCTCCAGGATGCAGAGCAGCCTCTGCCCGCAGCGAGCCTGGGCCCACCATGGGCAGAGGCTGCTTCACAGCATCCTTCCCTGTCCCCCTGTCCCCCCTAGAGACAGCAGCACAGGGGGGAAGGGCAGGTGGCACCGTGGAGCCAGTGCTGGGGGAAACCGACTTTTAAGCTGGCTCCCCACAGCACCAGCTTCTGTTCCCCCCTGATTCAGAGGCAGCAAGGGAGGGAAAGCAAGGAGTCAACTACTCACATCCCGAGTGTAGACCAGGGCTTACACTCATCTAGGGCCTGGTCTTGCAATCCCGACTCAGGCCAGGCACCAGCTGACTTCCATGAAGCTCTGCATCAGAAAGTCCAGACAGATCCAGCCTTTGCACGCTAGCCCTGGCTAACGCCTGGGATGGATTTCATCCCAGCCCAGAGCAGGGCTACGTAAGCTCCGGTACGCCACTCGGCCTCTAGCAAGGGGTCTCGGGCTCTCTGCACTGAGGAGACTTTCACTCCTTATAACCTCATTCCTACAAGACACGTGTGAGAAAACAGAACATCCTCAACCAAAATTCTTGCCTTCGGGAGCCGTGTCTTAGAAAAGTGGGCTGGGCAGGGCTGTTACCCAGGTTTTTTGAGTCACTCCATAGGTGCAGGGGAACTCATTAAGACAGGCCGTTAAATAAAGAATTCTAACCCTATTAGAAGTCTGTGCAGTGACATCGATCAAAATCCAGCCTAATTAAAGCACCAAGTAGTCGCACAACTGCCCCTGCTGACTCTCTTCAGGTCACAACATCTGGAAAGATGTGTCAGGAAAAAAATAGCAGGGTCCAGTCCTCAGCCCAGCTACAGCGGCTAGCTTGGTGGTCTTCAGTCCTATCACAAGGGAGCCGCCTTGAGCGGGGACTGGTGGCTTTCAAGGCGCTTTGACAGATTTGGTCACTAGCTGCTGTCCAACAAAGCAGCCAGCAAGACTAATAATTCCCTAGCTGTAGGAGCCAGACCGTGAGCATGCACAGTATGCCCAAGAATGCCACCGGCTTGCTTGACACCACGACAGGGACTGCACTTCTCTGCTCCCATGGGAGCTCATCACAATTCTTGGATGGATCTGGACTGGGCCCTCCAGTTGTAGGGCCTGATTCTCATCTCACAGCACGTGCATCCCAAGTCTCACCTCCACTGACCACAGTAGCATGGACGGAAGGGAGAGGAGAATGAGGCCCACAGACTTATGTTGACTCCCTTCGTTAAGTATTTCCTGCCATGTCACAAAGTAGGGACAGACGTTTAGTTTAAATACGCTAAATCTTTACTCCACACGCCCCTTAGATCGGACTCCCTCAGTTTTGCTGGTGTGGATCCAGAATAACCCTGACAGGGTTCCTTGTTCTTCCGGATTTACATCAGCACCCAGATCCAATCCACTCACTTGAGTTGTCAGAAGAAGGGCTGACGGATGTGGCCCACAGACGTGTATTTTTGAAACTAACATTTTTATTCCTTTCCCCGTGGTTTTCTTTCAAGTTAAATATCAACGCGGCCCCCTGAGAGTTAAAGCTAAGTTCTTCTGAAGAGCCCTGTCGAGTTAAAGAAAACGCCAAGCCCACTACAAAAGGCGGGGAGGGGGGGTTACTGACCACCTCAGAGCTGCTGCAGACAGGAACGCTCCCCAGCAGACATCTTGGATTTTTACCAGCAGTGAAAACAGAGAAAGGCAGCGACACAAAGATCAGAACCCTGAGGCCCAGCAGTGCGTCTGGCATCACAGAGCCTGCTGCTGACATCAGCAGTCACAGAACCTGGAGAGAGGGGGCTCAAATAGGTTTTTTAAAGCAAGTATGAAACTGGCATTTCTTTACCTTTCTGTTGTAAAAAAGGGATTATCCACTGGCCTCCCGTAAGGCAAGTTTGTTCCACTTTTGAGCAGTGTCTTTCACAATAACCTGTGTACACTTGCATCAACTGTGATTACTTGGGGGAAGGAGGTTAAAACATTCAACGACTGAGTGTGAACTAGCAACATCCCACTCCCCTGTCCACCGGCCTGTTGCCCCAGTCAGACTCCACTGGCTTGAGCGGAGTTACTCCTGGGTTTCGCCTGTGCAACAGGAGGGTCAGGCTTAGTGTGTCCGGCTTGCTGTGAGGCAGCCTCGTGCCCCCAGGTTTAAGGCACAATCCAGCTCCCATTGAGTTCAATCCAGCTCCCAATGGGGGCCGGATCAGATCCTCATGCCTTTGAGCGCACAGGGGTCTCTCTTCTGGAATCAACAGTGCTCAGCAGCAGCCAAAGGTAGGCCAGGCTCCTGTACTTCTGAATCCAGACCAACACTGCTTGAGACGTGAAAATGCCACCGGTTCTTGGAGCAATTCCAGCATGAGCTGTCCAAGCCAATGAGCTCATTACACATGAATTGGCCCAAGACCGACCAAGAAGGCAAATCCACACTAAGTCATCTGGGTTATAAACAAGACATTGCCTGACCTCTGCCTTTCTACAGAGAATGTCTTCTGGTGGAAACATCCACTTCAGATATTCTTTTCTCTGGGCTTTCAATCTTGAGTTACAAAACAAAATGCTGGCTCAGCAAAATTATACAAAACCTGCTTAGGGGGCCCTGCTGAATCGGACGAAAAATCCTGTCTCTCTCCATCCAGCTAACACTTATCGAGGGCAAGAAAGTGTCTGAAAATGGGAAGAGGGGTCTTTCTGCACGGTACGCCCAGTACTGTGCTAGTGAGCTTCTTGCATGGCTGGCTTATTTTAATTGTGGCATGTTTTAATATGGCTTTTACAAGAGTTGCTTTTTGTGGCTTCCTGCAGGGACCGCTAGACAGAGAGCACACATGCCTCTTCGGATAAACTGAAAACAAGAGGGCCAAGTTCAGATGAGCCACAGCGGAAGAGTCAGAAAGGTGTTTAAAACAACAGAATAGTTCTAGGAGAGGTTGACACCGTATCAAAGTCAAGGTAAATGTAGAAGGAGGGACTCTTCTGGCTGAAATGAATACAGATAGTTCTCATGATTTATACATTGGCAGCTAGAAAAGTCAGTGAGAGGACAGAGTGCAGGGTTTCCCCCAAGACTGTGGGGACAAGTTCCCAGACGTCTGACTACACAACGCCAAATGTCCAACGGAGCGTATGTGGTTCCCCGTGGAGTTAGTTTAGAGCTGGTTAAGAGGGGACAAAGGTTTTCAGGAATAGGGATGAACGGGAGGTGCAGAAAATGACATCACCATCCCCTCCTTAGGGCTTGGGGGAAACCCTGACGAGGAAGAGGAGAGCAGTGAGAGCAGTGACGGCTCTAGAAGGCTTTCCAGTGTCCCTGCTGGGCATGCCCAAAGAGGTGCCAAAGGGTGGGGGGGAGAGACATTCAAAGCAGTCTGAGAGCTGCAGCTCCACCTAGAATCATAGAACCATAGAGCTGGAAGAGACCTCAGGTGGTCAAGTCCAGCCCCCTGCTCTAGGCAGGACCAATCCCAACTAAATCAACCCGGCCAGGGCTGTGTCAAGCCGAGACTTAAACACCTACCTGGAGGCCACCAAGGGCCAGAGTCTCAGCCCATATAAACAGGAGTTGCTCCAACGACTTTATGCCCCTTGCCCCGCTAGTGGTGGTTTTACAGTTCTAGGAATGGTTGGTGACAAACCCCTCTGACAGATTCTGACCCAGCGTGGGCCTGGGAAGGTAATACTCACGTCCCCTACTCAGCTGTAGACCAGAAGGGACACTTCTCCACTAGCTACAAGGGCACGAAAGTGACTAGCCATGGAGCAGAGGAAACACGGATCATAGTAAGTGGCAGGACCAGAGATTTTGCTCCTTGGAACAAAGTTGCTGCAGCAGTCTCCAGTGAAGATAAAGCAGCGAGCTGCTAGTTTTGTCTCCAGAGAAGCAACTGTTTGTGCTACCAACCCGGAAGGGCGTTCCTGCAAAGGACTGAACGACTGTGTAATAGGGGACCCGCCATATTCTTGATCATCGCCTACGTTTCAAAACACGAGTTATTCTATGGTAGCATCGGAGCTTTATGAGAGCTGGCATGGGCTGGGGCAAAGGTTGAGCATGAGAAGCCCTGGAAACTGTGGTCAGAGTAAATTAAAGTCTCCCACCCTCCCAAATGTGGAGAGCAAAACTCAGACAAGCCAGCATGCTTAGAAGCTACAATCAACACCTTTCTCCATTCAGTTACTGCCATGAAAAGGGACATCGTCAAGGTTGGGGGGCCCAAAGAGCTAACTTGGATTTGCAAACTGCTGCTCAATTCATTTAACAGCTCCATACTTACAGGCTATTTTCTCACATCAGAAAAAACCTGCAAGTCCCCCAGCAGCCAGGCACGCAAGTTTCAAAGAACATGATTCTGCTACTAGAATTTCAGTATCAAGCTCCCAAAGGGTGATTAAATATCAAGAAGAAAAACAGGACTTGGAAATGTCAGCGTCCTTTTAAAGGACAGATTTGCCGTAAAATGTCCCTTTGTCTCCTTCTAACTAGCTTTGCAGGCCTTCAATTAGCTCAGGCCACCAAGCAAAAGCCTTTCAGCAAATTTACTTTTAATCTATGAACGTGCTTCCCCCTGTCTCACCTGTTCAGGAGAGCATGACAGGTGCTGCTTACAATGCAAGGTATCAATTGCCAGCCACAATTAAATGAGACACGTCACACCTCTTCTCCGGTAATGCAGGGAGCTGCATGCCAAGCAGACAGCAGCCTGATTTTCATTCCCTCCCTGCACTACCATCCCCAAAGCCCCTGACTCCCCACTGCCTTGCACCGTGGGCAGGCGTTTCCACCTAGGCCTAGAACACTGCACTCCTCTCTCACATAAGCTAGTGTAAATCAGAAGCAGCCCGTGAAGCGAATGGCCTTCCATGTGTTTGTCACCATGTTAAGTGCGATCAGAAGCAGCGCCACAGGATTTAAACACAATCATGCAGACTGTCCAAGGGGCCAGACCTTGCAATAGGTTTGTTCAGCATCTTCATGCATGGCCCGGATGATGCGTTGTTTTGCACTCTCAGCAAGTTTGCAGATGATGCTAAGCTGGAGGGAGGGCAGGGATCGGGTCCAGAGTGACCTAGACACACTGAAGGACTGGACCAAAAGAAATCTGATGAGGTTCAGCAAGGACAACTGCCGAGTCCTGCCCTTGGGATGGAAGAATCCCAAGCACTAGTACAGGCTGGGGACCGACTGGCTAAGCAGCAGTTCAGCAGAAAAGGACCTGGGGATGACAGTGGGGGAGATACGAGTCACCAGTGCGCCCTTGTAGCCAAGGAGGCTAACGACATCTTAGGGTATAATTAGACCTACTGAGACTAAGGGACAGCTCTAACCTGCTCCTGATCGCACTAATCCTGGTTTTACACCAGCAAAGTGCCACCGACCTCACGTGGAGTTTGCTCTGCCCAACATCACCACCAGAGAGAACTCGTCTGGGTTCACGGTCACAAGAATTGTGATGTCCCAGGCCCACAGGCCAGCATGGCTGTATTGCTCTCCTGTCATCCTTCTGCAGGGGGGCTTCCCCCGAGATTAACGCCAGAAGCAAGTCTAACCCCATGGAGAATGGTGGCTCTGAGAGACGGGGGATGCTAATCTCATGCTCCAAAGCCAATGTCAGTCGTTCTGCAATCAAGTAAACACGAATTCCTTTGTCTTAGAAATGTAAACCCCTCTCTATTCAGGCTTTAAAGACAGTGTTTCTGCATGACTCAGCTCCATCAAATGCATTCCTTGGCTGGTAGAGGACCCAAATGCGATCAATCGCCTCTCTAGTTCCAAGCAGATGGACTCCAGTCCTTACCAAGTACAGCACAGCTTGTTCTAGCTCCCTGAAGACTGCATTAGGCTATCGAGGGAAAAGGACGGTAGAAAAGAAGCTGTCATCATGTGAGTCAGCTAGATTCTCTCATACGCAGCACCCGGCAGCCTCTATTTTATACCTCAAGTGGAGTGAATATACAAACAGAAGAAGAAAATTGTCGGAGACATTTACAAACTAGCAGCATCACACATCCTTGATACTGTAGGGCCCATTCAGGAACGCGTAAAAATCCAACCACGTTCTAGGGCAGCTGCAGAAATGCTAGTTCAGAACCTGCGTTTTCCTACTGTTTCCTCATTACATGGAGGGGGACATGTGATGGCATAGGGGCTGCTATCCTGGAAGGTAACTGTGATATGGGGGGTTGTTTGGTAATTAGTAGTTACGTGATCGTTAAAAAAAAATTAGTTCATTAAAATCAGGTTGTTAAAGTTCAGAAGCAAAGATGGCTCATGCCCAGGAGCGGTTGTATGAAAAGCCTTCTAGAACCACAGACACCGGAGACCAGAGAAGAAAGAGACCCTCAAATCTATGTGAAAAGAACAACAAACAAACAAACCTCCAGCAACATCAAGGAAGGAACGTTATGGACATCACAGAATCAAACACATTCATGTTAAAAATTACGGACCAAATTCTGCCCTGGGATGCACGTGCACAACACCTAGTGACGTCGGTGCGACTCGCACACCCCCCTGGCAGGACACATGGATTTGGTGCTTTGGTGAGTCTGTCACATACCGAGACAGAAAAGCCCAACTTGGGCAGACTCTCATGGATTTCAACAGGAGCAGGACTGGGCCCCCCAAATAAGAAACGTGTCAGGCTTACCTTCCAGTCTGCTGGCTCTGCTCCTGGTCAAATCAGCATTCTCATTGCCTTGGCGGGGGCTGTTATCTTGTGCGCACCAGTGGCGTATTGTGGGGGGGGGGGGGAGGTGCCCCTGGGTGCCATGCTAGGAGGGTGCCAATTTAGTCCCCCTCTGCTTCCCTGTCATCCCTCAGCTCGCTTGCTCCTCCTCCGCCTGCCGCCGCTGGCTGGAGCCTCCTCCCCGCCTTCAGCCCGACCTTCCTCCACCTCCGCTGGCGGGTTAGTGCGCGTGGGGGCCCAGCTCCAAACTGGAGGGGGCGGGGGAAGACGCGGTACAAGCTCCCCCTTCCCAGGGTTGGGCTCAGCTGTGCACCAGGTATGGGGCCCTGCCACAGCAGCAGGAGGGACGGGGACGGGATGCAAATGTTGCCTTTGCCCCCGGGCACATAACACCCTCGCTACGCCAGTGCTGCGTGCACACACACAGAGGCGTCTTCCGACAGGTTTGCGCATTAAGTGCAATGAAGTCTCCTGCTCTGGGGGTGGCAGGAGCCTTCGGGCACGACTGCCATTAACAAGGGGTCGAGCTTCCCTTTTCTCCACGAAGTACTGACAAGAAGGGGATTGTGTCTGGCTGTTTCATCTCTCCACGCCTTGCACCAGAGTGAGCCCCCTGGCAGCCAGTGCATTGTTAATCACCGCTCACTCGTAAATCTTATGTCCCGTGTCACGTGGCTAACCCTGGTAGGGGCTGGCAGGGCCTTGTACTTCTTCCAGGTGGAGAGGAACACAAGCCCCGGGAACAGGCAGGAAGTGGGGGAGTGGGAAGCATGGAACAGTGATTGCTCTGTGCTTCCTCCCTCTATTCAGCCTCTGTCAGGCATCTACAGGGCTAGGCTCCATGCGGGGCGATGTGGTTTCTGGGGCCAGACACTGTCCACGGCACGTGCCACTTACATTGGTGGATTCTGAGAATCACGCCAGCTTCCCCTCCCCCTTCATTTCCTCTTCTAGCACCACTGGGCTGGGGCAGAGCCGGGGCAGAACAGGGAGCCCCACTTATGCCACAAGCCCAGGATCTGGCAGCTCTGCAGGCAGAATTGCTGAGCCCCAGGGCAAAGGGGGAGACAGGGCAGAAGGGGAGGGCCTGGGGCAGGCCTCTCCCAGGCAGCCCTCCAGTGCAGTAGCAGTAACGGCGAGCGGGAGCGCCGGGCCCTTTTGAACCTTTCCCCACCCCTGTCAATTGGCCTGTCTGCAGGATTTCAGGTGGCAACTCCTTCCCTCTGCTCCAAGGGCAATACAGCCAGAAAGGGCCACCGCGACGGGCAGCACAGCTTGCCAAGAAGGACCAGCAGAGGGTGAAAAGTTTTGACATTCTGACCCCAGAACAAGGGATGAGCAGGAGGTGCACAAAAGCAGTGTTGCCAAATCCCCCCCCCCCCCCCACCCCCATCCTTCCAACCAGCTGCAGGAAGTATAGAGCAAGCTTTTAGCTGTCCCTTTGTGGCCTAAAACAAAACCTTCTTTTCTTCCCTCCCTCTCCCCTCCGCGGCCCTAATCAACACACTGTCAGACCTCTGCAATTGAACAGCTTTGCATGATAAATGGAACGTGTGCTCCAGGCTTCCTCTCTGGTTCCCAAGTTGTATGGTTGCTGGTTTGTTTGTTTGTGTTTGCAGTGGAAAAGGGCTCAGATCAGTAGGTCAGTGTGCAACAAAGGAGTAAAACATGCTGGAAGTTGTAATGCAGCACTCACCAGATGGGGGCGACACCATCCACATCTTTGCTGAACGGATAGGAGCTCCTGCCCTCTTCTGCTACTGAAGACTTAATCAAAACAGGTATAGGGAGGTTAGATCATCCTCAGAGCGTCTAGTTATCCTTGCCCAAATTGGAAGGCTCTGCCTGCATCTAAATACACCCACTTTGGGTGTGACTTGGCACCAAAGCAAAACAAAAACCACCTTCAAGAAGCGCCATTGGACCAAATACCCACATTCCCTGATGGGCGGCAGTACAAAAGTGCCACACGAGACGGGCGTATCCTGCCTAACTCTACATCTGCGCCGGTCTGCTCCCATGCACTGTACTCACTGCCAGGAAACAGGCTTGCTTCCCGCTGGTAAACAAGCAACGCTCCACTGCAGAGTAGCTGAGAGAAGCAGATTCAATCAGCAAGCAGGAGATGTGCTGGGGTTTAAATCCCAACGACATTCCCTGGGATTCCTAACCCAGGGTATGTCTACACTACCCTCCTAGTTCGACTGGGGAGATAGGAAGGGGTTACGGGAGGTAGTAGGGGCCAGGGACTGGGGAGATGGGGAGGGGGGTCAGGGGAGGTAGTAGGGGCCAGGGACTGGGGAGATGGGGGGGGATTAGGGGAGGTAGTAGGGGCCAGGGACTGGGGAGATGGGGGGGTTAGGCGAGGTAGTAGAGGCCAGGGACTGGGGAGATGGGGGGGTTAGGGGAGGTAGTAGGGGCCAGGCACTGGGGAGATGGGGGGGGGTTAGGGGAGGTAGTAGGGGCCAGGGACTGGGGAGATGGGGGGTTAGGGGAGGTAGTAGGGGCCAGGGACTGAGGAGATGGGGGGGTTAGGGGAGGTAGTAGGGGCCAGGGACTGGGGAGATGGGGGGTTAGGGGAGGTAGTAGGGGCCAGGGACTGGGGAAATGGGGGGGTTAGGAGAGGTAGTAGGGGCCAGGGACTGGGGAGAAGGGGGGAGGGTTAGAGGAGGTAGTAGGGGCCAGGGACTGGGGAGATAGGGGGGGTTAGGGGAGGTAGTAGGGGCCAGGGACTGGGGAGATGGGGGGGTTAGGGGAGGTAGTAGGGGCCAGGGACTGGGGAGATGGGGGGTTAGGGGAGGTAGTAGGGGCCAGGGACTGAGGAGATGGGGGGGTTAGGGGAGGTAGTAGAGGCCAGGGACTGGGGAGATGGGGGGGTTAGGGAAGGTAGTAGGGGCCAGGGACTGAGGAGATGGGGGGTTAGGGGAGGTAGTAGGGGCCAGGCACTGGGGAGATGGGGGGGTTAGGGGAGGTAGTAGGGGCCAGGGACTGGGGAGATAGGGGGGTTAGGAGAGGTAGTAGGGGCCAGGGACTGGGGAGATGGGGGGGGTTAGGGGAGGTAGTAGGGGCCAGGGACTGGGGAGATGGGGAGGGTTAGGGGAGGTAGTAGGGGCCAGGGACTGGGGATATGGGGGGGGGTTAGGGGAGGTAGTAGAGGCCAGGAACTGGGGAGATGGGGGGGGGGGGTTAGGGGAGGTAGTAGGGGCCAGGGACTGAGGAGATGGGGGGGTTAGGGAAGGTAGTAGGGGCCAGGGACTGAGGAGATGGGGGGTTAGGGGAGGTAGTAGGGGCCAGGGACTGGGGAGATGGGGGGGTTAGGGGAGGTAGTAGGGGCCAGGGACTGAGGAGATGGGGGGGTTAGGGGAGGTAGTAGAGGCCAGGGACTGAGGAGATGGGGGGGGGGGGTTAGGGGAGGTAGTAGGGGCCAGGGACTGAGGAGATGGGGGGGTTAGGGGAGGTAGTAGGGGCCAGGGACTGAGGAGATGGGGGGTTAGGGGAGGTAGTAGGGGCCAGGGACTGGGGAGATGGGGAGGGTTAGGGGAGGTAGTAGAGGCCAGGGACTGAGGAGATGGGGGGGTTAGGGGAGGTAGTAGGGGCCAGGGACTGGGGAGATGGGGGGGGGTTAGGGGAGGTAGTAGGGGCCAGGGACTGGGAAGATGGGGGGGGGGATTAGGGGAGGTAGTAGGGGCCAGGGACTGGGGAGATGGGGGGGGGGTTAGGGGAGGTAGTAGGGGCCAGGGACTGGGGAGATGGGGGGTTAGGGGAGGTAGTAGGGGCCAGGGACTGGGGAGATGGGGGGGTTAGGGGAGGTAGTAGGGGCCAGGGACTGGGGAGATGGGGGGTTAGGGGAGGTAGTAGGGGCCAGGGACTGGGGAGATGGGGGGGTTAGGAGAGGTAGTAGGGGCCAGGGACTGGGGAGAAGGGGGGGGGTTAGAGGAGGTAGTAGGGGCCAGGGACTGGGGAGATGGGGGGGTTAGGGGAGGTAGTAGGGGCCAGGGACTGGGGAGATGGGGGGGTTAGGGGAGGTAGTAGGGGCCAGGGACTGGGGAGATGGGGGGGTTAGGGGAGGTAGTAGGGGCCAGGGACTGAGGAGATGGGGGGGTTAGGGGAGGTAGTAGAGGCCAGGGACTGGGGAGATGGGGGGGTTAGGGGAGGTAGTAGGGGCCAGGGACTGAGGAGATGGGGGGGTTAGGGGAGGTAGTAGGGGCCAGGGACTGAGGAGATGGGGGGGTTAGGGGAGGTAGTAGGGGCCAGGGACTGGGGAGATGGGGGGGTTAGGGGAGGTAGTAGGGGCCAGGGACTGAGGAGATGGGGGGGTTAGGGGAGGTAGTAGAGGCCAGGGACTGAGGAGATGGGGGGGTTAGGGGAGGTAGTAGGGGCCAGGGACTGGGGAGATGGGGGGGGGGTTAGGGGAGGTAGTAGGGGCCAGGGACTGAGGAGATGGAGGGGTTAGGGGGGGTAGTAGGGGCCAGGGACTGAGGAGATGGGGGGGTTAGGGGAGGTAGTAGGGGCCAGGGACTGGGGAGATGGGTGGGGTTAGGGGAGGTAGTAGAGGCCAGTGACTGAGGAGATGGGGGGGTTAGGGGAGGTAGTAGGGGCCAGGGACTGGGGAGATGGGTGGGGTTAGGGGAGGTAGTAGAGGCCAGTGACTGAGGAGATGGTGGGGTTAGGGGAGGTAGTAGGGGCCAGGGACTGAGGAGATGGGGGGGTTAGGGGGGGTAGTAGGGGCCAGGGACTGGGGAGATGGGGGGGTTAGGGGAGGTAGTAGTGGCCAGGGACTGGGGAGATGGGGGGGTTAGGGGAGGTAGCAGGGGCCAGGGACTGGGGAGATGGGGGGGTTAGGGGAGGTAGTAGTGGCCAGGGACTGGGGAGATGGGGGGGTTAGGGGAGGTAGCAGGGGCCAGGGACTGGGGAGATGGGGGGGTTAGGGGAGGTAGCAGGGGCCAGGGACTGGGGAGATGGGGGGGTTAGGGGAGGTAGTAGGGGCCAGGGACTGAGGAGATGGGGGGGTTAGGGGAGGTAGTAGAGGCCAGGGACTGAGGAGATGGGGGGGTTAGGGGAGGTAGTAGGGGCTAGGGACTGGGGAGATGGGGGGGTTAGGGGAGGTAGTAGGGGCCAGGGACTGAGGAGATGGGGGGGTTAGGGGAGGTAGTAGGGGCCAGGGACTGAGGAGATGGGGGGGTTAGGGGAGGTAGTAGAGGCCAGGGACTGAGGAGATGGGGGGGTTAGGGGAGGTAGTAGGTTCCAGGGACACCAAAGTACAAGTTTGCCTCGGGTGCTATTTTCCTTGAGGTCAGCCCTGGATCCTACCCCCTGCCACTTGCACTCTGGGGAAGGCCTGGGGCGAGCAGGCCCATCTCTCCGCGTCCCCAGCAGAAGGGTAGGCTGGCTCCTCCCCACGGTCTCAGCCTTTCAGGAGCGGATGCAGGCGAAGGGAAGGAATGCAGGCTGCCTCCCCACTCCCCTCCCTTGCCAGGCCGGAGGAGGCGGGTGACTCCCTGTACACACGCATGGGGCACAGTGGGGCATGGAGGGGGACTGTTGGCACCGGACACAGCTTTTCAGTAGTGGCGGGGGCGGGGGCGCGGCTGAGCTGGGGCTGGGCGTGGGAGGGGCTCTGTGTAGCTCAAATTTGGGGTCATTCTGAGCTGCTGTTAGGAACGTCATTGTGTTCCCTCCACCTCCGCCCCCGACCTTGTCAGGTAAACAACTCGCAAGTGCTGGTCCCTCTCACTCCCAGAGCAGGAGCAGGCCTTTGTCACCTAAACCCTGCTCCTAAATCCTTTAGAGCAACATCGTCCATCCCACAAGCACCACTCCCTTTGCACGATGCACCTCGCAAAGCCAGGGCTTGCCCCCCGCCCGGCAAAGCCAGGGCCCGGCCCCCATCCCGCAAAGCCAGGGCCCGGCCCCCCCATCCCGCAAAGCCAGGGCCCGGCCCCCCCATCCCGCAAAGCCAGGGCCCGGCCCCCCATCCCGCAAAGCCAGGGCCCAGCCCCCATCCCGCAAAGCCAGGGCCCGGCCCCACCACCACTCGAGTGGGAGAACAGCAGCCCTGGCAACAGACCCAGGCCCCTGACACTTAGGGACCAAAGTTATCTTGTTTACAAATCACAGCAGCTCCTGCTCTTTGGCCTCCACTACCCGAGGAATCTCTACCCAGAGCCTGTCCCTGGAGGGAGCCGGGAAAGCAGGAGCTGGTTGTGCAACCTGTGCCCATCTTGGCTAACCTCCTCACCAGACCTGACACTCCTCCTTTCCTAAGGATCAATCTGCCAGTGAGATTCAAAGACACACACACCTTCTCCTTTCCTCCGGGAAGGCTCCCGCAATGGAGAGCAAGAAGCAAGTTCCATACACAGAGGCAGTCGGCCCCCCCAAGGCATGACAGCAAGTAGCTACAATCTGGGCTATTAATATCGTCTGCAGGCAAAGCCACCCTAATGCTGCCCCAAGGCTGGGGGAGATGAGACTGCAAGGAAGAAACACTGCGCAGCCACCTGGCTTCTGGGGAGAACGGCGACATTCTCAGAAACCACTAGCGACCCTCTCAGCTACCTTTGTGTGAATCAGGGCGACACCACCACAGTCACTAGTTAAGGGAGAGGAGAATTAGCCAGCTCGCAGAGGAAGAGAACTTTGCTCGCCTGGAAGGTTTTACTGCGATGCTGATAGCCTCCCGGCTACTCCTGACTGACACCGCTGACCCTAATACATTTAAAGCGCGGTCCACAAACACAGACCCACCCCCGTGGTACTGCTTTTCGAGATGGGAAACTGAGGCACAGAGCAGTGACTTACCCAATCCAGAGTCAGAGACAGGGTTAGAATGAAGCGTGTCTTCGCTCCCAGCCTTGTGCTGAAAATACTAGCCTGACGCACTTCTTTATTTTATAACCAATCCCCTTCTCATAAACCACGCGTGTCACAGAACAGGGCAGGGCCAATTCACAGCACAGAATGTTTTGCAACAGAGACCGGCTTAGTGGAGTGGGAGGAGACTTGCAGATCCCAGCAGAGTGAGGGCTGGACCAGGGTTTACAGCCTCCCACAAGGAGGCAGGGCAAGCAGCTGGAGCTGCAGAAGTGGCAAGACCCTGGTGGACAGAGATGGTGGGTATGTTTATGCCGTAAGTGCCACAGAGGCACAGCCCCTGCACTGCCACCCAGCTCCATCTGCACAGAGGATGAGGCTGACCAACTACACTGACTTATGAGGAGAGGCTGAAGGATTTGGGCTTATTTAGTCTGCAGAAGAGAAGAGTGAGGGGGGATTTGACAGCAGCCTGCAACTCCCTGAAGGGGGGTCCAGAGAGGCTGGAGAGAGGCTGTTCTCAGTGATGGCAGATGACAGACGAGGAGCAATGGTCTCAAGTGGCAGTGGGGAAGGTCTAGGTTGGATATTAGGAAAAACTCTTTCCCTAGGCGGGTGGGGAAGCGCTGGGCTGGGTTCCCGAGGGAGGGGGTGGAATCTCCATCCCTAGGGGTGTGTAAGTCCTGGCTTGACCAAGCCCTGGCTGGGATGATTGAGTTGGGGCTGGACCTGCTTTGGGCAGGGGGCTGGACTGGATGACCTGACCTCTCTTCCAGCCTACGATTGTATGATTGCACATCCCCTGATGTTTTCCTAGCCTGGAGCAATGGAGCTGGGCCAGCCTTGGTTTTGGGGGTAGCTTTAGGAAGTGTCATTTTAGGCCTTGTCTGCATCATGGAATGCCCCCCCAGCACAGCCTGGCCCTTAGAGCTGCTCTAAGCCATGAACTCTCCTGTCACCACTAGACTGCGGCGTGATGGGGCGGGGGAGGGGGACACCAGAGGTAGCCCGAAAAAACTCCTCTGCATCCAGGGAACACGTTTGCTCTTCCACTTTCTTTTTGGCAGAAAGGCTAACGCGCTCTTTCCGAAGCCCCTGTATTCCTCGTTCCACAAGGAAGAAGGGGGCTTTCGAAAGAAGGTTTTTTTTCCAAAATTTGGCCCAGTCTAGATGGGCCAAATTTCAGAAAAGCCTCTTCCGACAAAAGTATCAGAAAAAGATACGCAAAAGGCAGAGCGCATTTTGCGCATCTTTTTCCGATAGATCCTCGCAGTCTAAACGTACCCTCAGTGTCCCGAGAGCGCTCTCTCCCGCTGGTATAATTAAACCACCCCGCAGAGCGACTGTAGCTCCCTCAGCAGCACCTTCCACGCCTGTGCCTCTGCTGATAAACCTCTGTTGTGTGGAGGGTGGGAGTTTCTTCACAACCCCCCTGAATGACCCAAGTTTTGCCAGCCAAAGGAGCCAAAGCATTTGGAGTCCGTGCCGGGCACAGGCAGGGAAAGTGTCCCTGTGTCAGGGAGATGGGCAGGGCCGGGCCAGCTTTGGACGCTGAGTTTTGGTGGGAGCTGGAAGGAGGGTTCCCCAGGGACTGAGATAAAACCCTTCAGAGATCAGGGTGAGGAAGAACTTGGCACAAAGGCAAAACAAGGCCCTCGCGGTCACTCAGTTCCCATGACCACTAGGGGACCACGTGATGCCTGAGGAAAGCGGGAGACGGAAAGGGCTGCAGAGAGGGCACTGGCTGGACAGGACCGTGGTGGCTGAAGGCATGGCATGCCACGGCTGAGGGGGGCAAGAGGGATGAGGGGCAACTGGCTGTGGTTGGGGGGCCTAAGGCAATGGTGACAGGCTGCAACTGGAGATGAGGCTAAGTGGGGTGACAGTGAGAAAGGCTGCAGCCAGGTGGAGGCAGGCTCGGGAGCTCGGGGGATATTGGAGTGAGGTGGGGCAGGACATAGGTGCTGGGCTGGGGAGTTAAAGTGATGGGGTGGGACCGCGGCAAGGCTGGGGGATTGGGATGATGAGGGCACGACAGGCTGCTGAGTTCGGGGCCTGGGGTGATGGAAGGAGAACGGGGTTGCAGGACGCAAGTTGGGGTGATGGGCAGAGAACGGGTGCAGGATGCAGGTTGGGGGTGATGGGCGGAGAAGGGGGTGCAGGACTCAGGTTGGGGTGACAGAAGGACAATAGGGGTGCAGGACCGGGTTGGGGTGATGGGCGGAGAACGGGGGTACAGGACTCAGGTTGGGGGTGACAGAAGGACAATAGGGGTGCAGGACTGGGTTGGGGTGATGGGCGGAGAACAGGGGTACAGGACTCAGGTTGGGGGTGACAGAAGGACAATAGGGGTGCAGGACCGGGTTGGGGTGATGGGCGGAGAACGGGGGTACAGGACTCAGGTTGGGGGTGACAGAAGGACAATAGGGGTGCAGGACCGGGTTGGGGTGATGGGCGGAGAACGGGGGTACAGGACTCAGGTTGGGGGTGACAGAAGGACAATAGGGGTGCAGGACCGGGTTGGGGTGATGGGCGGAGAACGGGGGTACAGGACTCAGGTTGGGGGTGACAGAAGGACAATAGGGGTGCAGGACCGGGTTGGGGTGATGGGCGGAGAACAGGGGTACAGGACTCAGGTTGGGGGTGACAGAAGGACAATAGGGGTGCAGGACCGGGTTGGGATGATGGGCGGAGAACAGGGGTACAGGACTCAGGTTGGGGGTGACAGAAGGACAATAGAGGTGCAGGACGCAGGTTGGGGGTGACAGAAGGACAATAGGGGTGCAGGACCGGGTTGGGGTGATGGGCGGAGAAAGGGGCGGGACGCAGGTTGGGGGTGATGGGCGGAGAAGGGGGGCAGGGCGGGGTTGGGGTGATGGGGCAGGGCTGGTCCCTCCCCCCGCATGGGAGTCCACAGACGCAGGGGAAGCTGGACAGCGCCCGCCGCTCCCGGACCCGCCCATCACCGGCCCGGCCCGGCCGCACTCACCGGGACTCCGCTCTCGGACGCGGCTCGGACTCCGGCTGCAGCGCTCGGCCCCGGCGGTGGCTTTTATACCGGCCCCCCCACCCCGGGAAAATTCCACAGGAAGTGACGGCCGGGGCCGCCGGGAGGGGAGACAGCCCCCCCCCACCGATCCCCCCTGCACCCGCCCCCCCTGCACCCGCCCCCCTGGCACCAGCCCTGTGCCTCCCCCCGTCCCGCCTGCACCTGCCCTATGCTTCTGCCCACCGGTGCCATCCCCCCCCCCGCCCGCACCGGTCCGCCTTGCACCAGCCCTGTGCCTCTCCCCACCAGCCCCATGCACCGGCCCCTCCTGCAACCGCCCCCTTGCAATGGCCCCATGCATCAGCCCTGTGCCCTCTCCCCATGGGCCCCCCACACCTGCGCCATACCCCCCACCGCCACAGCGGCCTCCTGCATCTCTCCTGCCTAGGCCCCTGGACACCCGCACCATGCCCTGTTGAGAGCCCCGAATCACCTATTGTACCAACGACAGCCCATCTACACCCCTGCCATACTGCCCCAAGCAACCCCCATAGGTCCTCCCCTTACAGTTCCCCAGGTCTCTGTACACCCCTATGCTGCCCCAAACAGCCTGTTCTCTCTCCAGGAGCCCCCTTTATCTGCACCGTATCAACCCCAGTAGTCCCCTATACCTCCCTGTATCCTGCCCTCAAGTACTCCCCTACTGCCCCATGCCACCCCCAGGAGCCTGCCATATTGTTCCCATACACTACAACCCTCGACAACTCATTGCCCAATCTCCATTTAATCCCCATCCTGCCCCAGCATCTCCTTATACACCCTCCCCCAACCTCCATCCCCCCAACCCACAGCCTTTTTATGCACAAAGGGGACTCTCAGCATTGCAGTGCCCAACTTTTAGGGGCCTTGCTCTTTGTGGAAGCCACAGCCCCCAACTGGGCACCCGGAAACTGCATGAGGAGAGTTAAGGAGGCTGCCTGGGCACTGAATAGGGAGAGTTAAGGAGGCTGATTGGACACTGCATGGGAAGAGTTAAGGAGGCTGATTGGACACTGCATGGGGAGAGTTAAGGAGGCTGCCTGGGCACTGCATGGGGAGAGTTAAGGAGGCTGCCTGGACACTGCATGGGGAGAGTTAAGGAGGCTGCCTGGGCACTGCATGGGAAGAGTTAAGGAGGCTACCTGGCACTGCATGGGGAGAGTTAAGGAGGCTGCTTGGACACTGCATGGGGAGAGTTAAGGAGGCTGCCTGGGCACTGCATGGGGAGAGTTAAGGAGGCTACCTGGCACTGCATGGGGAGAGTTAAGGAGGCTGCCTGGACACTGCATGGGGAGAGTTAAGGAGGCTGCCTGGGCACTGCATGGGGAGAGTTAAGGAGGCTGCCTGGGCACTGAATAGGGAGAGTTAAGGAGTCTGCCTGGACACTGAATGGGGAGAGTTAAGGAGGCTGATTGGACACTTCATGGGGAGAGTTAAGGAGGCTGCCTGGGCACTGCATGGGGAGAGTTAAGGAGGCTACCTGGCACTGCATGGGGAGAATTAAGGAGGCTGCCTGGGCACTGCATGGGAAGAATTGAGGCTGCTTCGGCACTGCATGGGGAGAGTTAAGGAGGCTACCTGGCACTGCATGGGGAGAGTTAAGGAGGCTGATTGGACACTGCATGGGGAGAGTTAAGGAGGCTGCCTGGGCACTGCATGGGAAGAGTTAAGGAGGCTACCTGGCCAGAAGCCTCTCTCCACCTCCAGGTCTGCTCACCAGGCTGTCACACTGGCATGGAAAGCTGCAAAGACTGGATTTCCCTCAGAACCCGCCTCCGCTCCCCCCCCCCCCACAAACACCCTGCGGCCCCCCTGGACTGGCCCCCAAAGACACAAGCTATTGGCCCCGCCGGGGAGAGTTAAGGAGGCTGCCTGGGCACTGCATGGGGAGAATGAAATGCACAGAATGGGATTCCCAGAAGCCGGTGCGCTACGTAAACAGCCACCTATGCTAGCCAGAGAGGGGTGTGGCCTAAGCCCCACCTCTCAGAGGGGGGTGTGGATTGGCGGGTGCCCATCTCTAGTTTGGATTCTCGGCTGTGAGCCCTGGAGGTCTGTGCTGAATCCCTTTCCTGCAATTCCCCCGGGGGCGGCTTGGCGCCACCCCCTTAGAGCTGTCAGCCCAGAGGCCAGGTTCCCAGCTCCCTGCTCCAACGCATGTTTAATAGTGGCTGCACCATGGAACTGCACCAGCAGAACCGGCGGGGACACCCTGGCCCAAGAATACCCCCAGCCCGGGGGCCAGTCTGGGGACCATGTTCAAGTCCCTTCTCGGCAGCTGGTGGCAGGGGGGACAAACCCAGGGTCTGGGTGAGAGCCTTGCACTTGAGCTAAGCTATGAAGGGGGAGCTTCCTCTGGTGCCCCCACAGCGGGCCCTGGAGATGGGATCCTGGTGTGAGGCGCACGCTGGGTTTCGGAGAGCGCCTAGACCAAGGCGGCTGTTCACTGGCAGAAACGTAGGTCCCTGTGGGACTTCAGTGGTGAATGTGGACAGTCTCCATCCCAATGCACTGGCTGCAGGGGGCTGCGACGCTCACGTCAGTACGCACTGTGTTCCCCGTCTGTGGTGCTTTCTGCAGTGGCTCTGAAACATCATTTAAAAATACTCTGGGTCAAAAGACTTTGAATTTCATTTGGCCCCCTTCATGTTGTGCACCTAACGTGTTTTCAGGACTTCTTCGGGACCCCCGGTTAAAATGCAAGTCAGGTTTTCAATGGAGACACAAGGAATGGTAGCTACCCCAATTAATGAAAACTGGACATCTAATGCCTTTGAGATTCCACAACCTCCCTGGGCAATTTATTCCAGTGTTTAACCACCCTGACAGGCAGGAAGTTTTTCCTAATGTCCAACCTCAACCTCCCTTGCTGCAGTTTCAGCCCATTGCTTCTTGTCCTATCAGAGGCCAAGGAGAACAAGTTTTCTCCCACCTCCTTGTAACATCCTTTTAGATACTTGAAAGCTGCTTTCATGTCCCCTCTCAGTCTTCTCTTCTCTAAACCAAACAAGCCCGGTTCTTTCAGGCTGACCTCATACGGCATCTTTTTCCAAACCTGTAATCATTGTTATTACTCTTCTCTGGCTCTTCTCCAATACGTCCACGTCAGGCCTCATGATCAGACAACGCCCTAACCCGAAGCAAATACTCACCAGCACCCACACAGCTGGCTCCTTCACTGGTCCCAGAGCAGCCGAGAATTTGCACACTCACTAAAACCCCACATCTGTGCCTCTGGCCCCTCTTCCTCCTTCCCTCCCCCTTCGTTCCTGAGACCCTTACCTGCCAGCCCCTCCTCACACCCTGAGCCTCCCCCGCCTCATCATCCAAAAGGAAAACATCCCCATGGTCCCTACGGTGGAATATGGCCAGTAGCAAAACCCAGTGATGGGGCTTCAGGGGAGGGCTCGGGGGGACTGCAGGGAATTCTCCCCCAACGGCCAGGTGTGGGGCCTGCCCACACGCTCAGGGTCTAACTGGTCGCCACCTGGAGGGCTGGGAAGGAACTTGCCCTGGGTCAGACTGGCCGAGACCAGGGCGGGTTTCACCTGCCGCTGCAGCATGGGACACGGGTGTCTTGCAGGTAGAAACGAGTGTAAATGGCCGAGTCTCTGGCTATGTCTAGACTGCAGTGCTTTGCCAGGACGCCGGCGGTATCCCGACAAAGCAATGCCGCGTCCAAGGCGCGCATCCGCTTTTCCGGAAAAGAAATTGAAAAAGCGGAGGCGCTCTCTCGCCATCCCTGTCAACCTCATTTGACGAGGAACGAGGGCTGTGTCGAAGGAGAGCTTTCTTCCGAAATTTGGCACCGTGTCAATACGCCAAATTTCGGAAAAGCCTCTTTTGGAAGTAAATCAGAACAAGATTTGCATTTTGCGTTTCTTTTTCCGATGTATCTTTGCAGCATAGTCCTAGCTTCGTTAAGCCAGAGAGCGTCAGTAACTTTGCCAGGGCTTGGGGTCTGTTATGGGGGTAGGGGTGATGTTCTGGGGCCTGCCAGGGGCAGGAGGCAGGCTAGAGGATCGGTCCCCTCTGGCCGTAAGTGCAAGGGTCTATGGTGGGGGTGGGGGCTGCAGCTCATGATCCGCATCTGGCTCTTTCACAGTGACACTGCAGTTCCTGGGGTACCCCCACCACGCCCCATTCTCTGCCTACCACACTGGGGGCGTCTGCCCTGCAGTGGGGGATGGGCTAGGGGCTTCTGCCAGAGACTGTGGTGCCCACTCAGAGTGGAGGGCCCCCCACTAGATTGAGTCACATGCACCCAGACACACCCAGAGCCAAACGGGGCCCCACCAGCTGTCTCATGGATGGGACGGTCCCCCCCCCATGTTAACCCACGAGGCCCAGGGCGGCCGGGGGGATTTCCTGGGGGCCTGACACGGGCGGCAGCAGGGGCCAGGCCCCCCATGCCCTCACGGTGGCAGCGGGAGCTACAGGAAGCGGAACAACCCAGCAGCCTGCTCGGTTGCCCTCCCAGCTGGGTCGCTTCCCGCCACGGTGGAGCTGAATGCCGTTTTCCAGGTGCCGGCTGCCCCCTGCCTTGCCAGGCGTAGCCAGAAGCCTCTCTCCACCCCCAGGTCTGCTCACCAGGCTGTCACACTGGCATGGAAAGGTGCAAAGACTGGATTTCCCTCAGAACCCACCTCCGCCCCCCCCCCCACAAACACCCTGCGGCCCCCCCCTGGACTGGCCCCCAAAGACACAAGCTATTGGCCCCGCCGGGGTCACCCAGACGGGCACGTCCCTGTGGTAGCAGGGAGAGAGAAAAGGGCACCTTGGCCGCAGGGGGAGCAATGTCCCGAGATTCTAGCGATAATTCAATTTTATGAGGTGAGTTGCCAAACGAGGCACTAGACCTGCACAAGGCATTTGCAGTCAGTTCCGTGTTGCTGGTGACTTTTTACTGCAAATCCAGTTCCGGCAGAGGTGTCTTTGCTGTGCAGTGCCGCCGGCTGAGCCACAGAGGCTAGAAAAAAGAAACTTCGCAGGCAAAGGCTGTGCTCGACGAGAGCACACGTATTGCAGCTACGCGGCCTTCCGGGCCAGGGTTGCCAACCCACAGAAATTACATTTACGGACAAAATGGGAAAAATGTACGGACAGACACATTTTTTTAACGGACATAATTTTTATACTATATTAAGAGGACAGAAACAGCCAAAAGTGAAAAGTAATCCTTGTCATTCATGCATCGGTGTGCTGACGCTAACTCGGCGGGATAACGTAGAGGATAACGTCGCGTGATTCACTTTACGTCACCTCAACCATTGAGCTAAATAAACAACGAAAACGTCCAATTTCCGCTGCTCCGCAGTAAAATGACTGAAGCAGCACAGAAGAAATGTAATTGCTACAGAATAATTCCTGCTTTTTGAAAATTTTTTGCACTTTTGCAAAATGTATAGACACCTACATTCTTTATGGACATGTCCAATTTTGGCTAATTTTTTATGGACTGTCCGTCAATTTACTGACGGTTGGCAAACCTGCTCCAGGCTCTTCCGGGGCCCGCCCTAGAGACCTTCCCCTCCTGTGGTAATGGGCAGGCATCGTCTCTCAACTAGCAGCCCTTCTGATTATGAGCCCGGTGCACCTGCTGTCCATGCGCCACGAGCCGTATCGTCCTCTACAAGGCTGGCAAACCCTGCCGCCGGGGTCAGGGTGTGAGCAGGCCCCCCCATCTAGCTGGCCTTGGTGTTAGGTGTAGAGAACAAGCAGAACCCGGCGCGGCCTGTGGAGCCTGCTGGTCCCCTCCGGGGAGCTTGGTGATTATTTATGGTGGATTCTGATCAATTTGGGACAAGAGCCAGGCTGGGGGCTGCACCCACCGTCCCTCCCATGGAAGGGGGCCAGCTGCCGCTCAGGGACTCTGGACTGAAAGGTGAGCGAGACCCAGCGTGAGACGAGACGTCCCGGCCTGCAGCTGGTGGTGGGACTCCCCTCTTCAGGAGAGAAACCCCCATGAGCTCTGCAGATAGACCCACCAGAGACCACAGCCACCCCTCCTGCTGCCTGCCCAGCTTGCTTGGAGCTGGTGTGGAGATGGGGCTCGGTGCCATCTTCCCCTTCCGCCAGAGCCCTTGCTGGCTTGGGAAGGGAGGAGTCTTGCCATTTGCTTTACTGCTTCCAGCCTCTCTCTGGCCACCTGTGGCCTCCTTAGCTGGGTAGACCCTCCCCTGAGTCTCAGTGCTAGGGCGTTGCCCAGAGTCTGTGCCAATGTCTGGCAAGCCCCGGTCCGGCCTCCCACAGCTGAAAAGACAGGGTGGCCACTGAAATGCCATCGCTCCCCCAACTCCTGCAGCACCTGCAATAAGCAGATGAGTCCTGGAGACTCTTATAAGCTAAGCCTACTATACTGAGAGAAAATGCTCAAGATAATTAAGATCAAAGCAGACTGTGAAGAGCTTCAAGAAGATCTCACCAAACCAAGTGACTGGGCAAATGGCAAAAGAAAGTTAATGTTGATAAATGTAAAGTAATGCACATTGGAAAAAATAATCCCAACTAGACATACAATAGGATGGGGAAAAATTTAGCTACAAGTATTCAAGAGAGAGATCTTGGAGTCATTGCGGACAGATCTCTGAAAACATCCACTCAATGAGCAGCAGCCGTCAAAAAAGCAAATAGAATGTTAGGAATCATTTAAAAAAGGATAGAGAATAAGACGGACAATATCTTATTTCCTCTATATAAAAGCATGGTACACCCATGGTACTGATGTGGTTGCCTCATCTCAAAAAAGATATATCCGTATTGGGAAAGGTTCAGAAAAGGGCAACAAAAATGATGAGGGGTTTGGAATGGGTGCCTTATGAAGAGAGATTAAAAAGACTGGGACTTTTCAATTTAGAAAAGAGGAGACTAAGTAGGGATATGATAGAGGTCTATACAATCATGTCTGTTGTGGGAAAAGTGAATAACGAAAAGTTATTTAATTCTTCCCACAATATAAGAACAAGGGATCACCAAATGAAATTAATAGGCAGCAGGTTTAAAACAAACAAAAGGAAGTTTTTCTTCACTCAGAGCACAGTCAACCTGTGGAACTCCTTGCCAGAGGATGTGGTGAAGGCTAGGACTTTGCCAGGGTTAAAAAAGAGCTAGATAGATTCGTGGAGGTTAGGTCCATCAATGGCTACTAGCCAGGATGGGCAGGGATGGTGTCTCTAGCCTGTCTGGAAATGGGTGACAGGGGAGGGATCACGTGATGATTCCCTGTTCTATTCCCTCCCTCTGGGGCATCTGGTATTGACCACTGTTGGCAGACAGGACACTGGGCTGGATGGACCTTTGGTCTGACCTAGTATGCCAGGGTGAGGAGTCTATGAAGTCCCCTGAAGATAATTATCATTTGCTTCCCATTGCTTATATAGAATTTCCCCAGGATTGGAAGTCTTTGTTCAATTCCCCCCTTCCCTGTGGCAAAATACAAAATTCAAGATGAATTCCAGCACCTGGCGGCATGGTCACTTGTCTTTGTAGGGCTAACCATAATCCAGAAATACAAAACAATTCATGGATCATTGCCTTGAGCACTGGGCCATTAAATTCCTTGGGTACTGCTAATGGCCATTTATCTAGATCAGGGGTTCCCAACCTGGGGTACGCGTACCCCCAAGGTGTATGAGAAGCTTGTCAAGGGAGTACGGGGAATATTTGGTAAATAACTAGATTATCCTAATTGAAATATTCCAAAAGTAGTAGTGTTAGTGAAAAAAATTGTGGATTCTAGAGTCTAGAATTTATTTCCTTTCATATTCAATAGGGGGTACGGGGGCCGAAAAAGGTTGGGAACCCCTGATCTAGATCGATAAATGGGCTTACGCTGCATAACTCTACATTAAAATGCAAGAATGATACATGCACCAATAGAATATACATATTCAGGGGATTGCAACTTCTCCAAGGAGAGGTACAAGCCCCTATTTGCATAAAGCATAACTGAGTTATACAAATTCATATTAAAAACATGCTTCCATAAAAATATGGAGGTGCAATGTCACAAATGGAAAAGCGATTTCGACTACGTAAAAGGTCCCCCAGAGGCAATGCCTCCTTTTCTTGAACACTTTCATGTAAAAAAAACCATCAACAAACCCACCCCCCAAAAGCTCACACATTTTGTCCCGCCCTGGCCAATGATTCTGTTTGTGGCTTCGATATTTCACCAAAAAATAAAATCCATTGTGGGCGGGTTCAGTTTTCCCAACAAACCTGAACATTTCGGCTGAACATCCACAAGAGGGATCCCCCCCTTCAGTTGTCACAATGTTCAGGGGGGAAACGAAACCGAACCAAACCCTAGTCACACCATGGTGACCAGTATCTCGCTGCTGTGCGCAAACACGGCCCCGCACTGCACAGCGGCCGGGCCTATTTCTTTAAACTGGGACAAATGGCGCAACAGTAGCATAAGGCAAGAAAGCCCCCAGTCCGGAGGCTTGTTGACCGTGGTGGCAATATCCATGCAGCCCTGCCAGCCGCTCCTTGCCCTCGCCCGGTTCCCGCATCCATCAAGGGACCCACACACTGTGCTCCTCTGAGCCTTGTGCCAGCCTGGCCCCATGGCAGCACTCGGCAGCCACCCAAGTGGCCAACAAGAGAGAAATGGCCCCGTGGCCTCCCATGGCCCCAGCTGGCAGGCTGCCCTGGACTGGACCCAAGAAACGTCTTAGATTGCTCTGGGGATGAGCTCGCTTGCTGCGGGGCAATAAAGCCACCTCCCCACCTCCCAGGTAAATACCAGGCCGGGTGTCCAACCAGATGAACCCAGCACAGATTGATTCATGGTTTATGAGGGGACATAATTGCACCAGGCTACGCATTGCCACAGAACACTCCGGGACGGCCTTGTCCTTGGTTTTAAACAGCCCTGAGGCAGGTGGTTCCTGGCAGAGGATGCTTGTCAACCCCTTGTCCTGAGCTGACCTGATGTTCCCCTGCGAACTCAGCTACGAGGCGGGTTTGCAAGGCAGCCTCTGCCCTAGCGACACCACTGCTCTGCTTTTAGGAGCTGCCGGCAGCGGGGTCGGGCCCTAGAGTCGAGGCCTGGCGACTGCAGCTCCCCAGAGCACCCCGGGGTGGTAAAAGGTCTGAGCCCTCCCCAGCTGGCTCCTGGGGCCCTGCCACCAGCCACTGCAGTAAAGAAATCCCGTTGGAGGTGCAAGCCAGGCCTGCCCTGGGGAACGGGGACCAGAATCCCTGCCGACTGCAGCTCCCCACAGGCGTCCTGAGCTCGGCAGCTTGGCAGGGTGTTTGTCCCGCCTACACTGTGCTGGCATGGTCCCCAGCAGGGGCTCCTCGGGGCTCCAGCAATAGAAACAGCAACGGCCTTCAGCCCTGCTCTGAGCCGGGGCCCTGGCGGCTGCATCAGCCCTCTCCCCCGGGCCGGGCCTGAGTGGCGTGGCCGGCGTGTCGCGTGGCACCAATGCGCAGGCCCGGCGCCCTGGCTAAGCCCCAGCAAAGCGCCCGCAGTCCAGACGGGCTCAGCGTTTTGAGCCCTTCTTGGATGAGACGAACGGGGCGGGTGGTGCTGGTCGCACCTGGTGAATCCAGAGCTACCCCCAGGGCAAAGCCCAGGGCAGGCAAGGGGCTTGGGTGCCTGTCTCAGACAGGCTGTTCTCTCCCCTCGGCTGTGTTGCTGGTTGTGTCGATGCCCAAAGGCCAGGGTGATGGGCACAGGCCATAGAACGACAGCAAGCATGGCCGGGAAGGCTGCTAAGACTTTCAAGGCTCCAGCTCTGCGCCCATCCTCCTGGGCCCGGCAGCCAGCACCAGGCAGGAGCCGTGTCGCGTGTCTGGCAGCTGAGGCCTGGCTCAGTGTAACTCGCCAGCCTTGGGCCCCGCAGCAGCCGAACTGCCACACAGCTGTCGCCAGGAGGCCAGAATGGGCCAGAGGAGGGAGGCAGACGTGGAACCCTTCCATGGGCCAGACCGCAGGGGACCTCACTCATCCTGCAAGGTAGGGCCTGCTGCCTCACCACCTCCAAACAGGGCTCTTCCCAGGAATCTGACGCTTGTGCAGCCGCTCAGCAGAGGCGCTGATGCTGCCCAGCGGATTAGCAGCACACCCGCAGCCAGGTTTTTCTCTCTCCTGGTGGTGCACATCAGCACTTGCCCCTGCACATAACATTATTCCACACACGGATGGAAAAATCTGCACAAGGAAGGAAGAGATTCCAGGTCACATTGCTGGACCGCTGGGGCTCCTCACAGTGAGCCCTGTGCTGCGAGTCCCGCTGCCCAGACTCCGGCTGGAGACGTGCGCTGGGTGGGGAATTCAACAGCTGGTGCCCAGCCCAGGAAGTCCCCGGGTGAGAACAGGTGAAAGCTCAGCCCAGCCAGTCATCCAGAGCCCAGCAGGCTTCGTCTCAGGCCTAGTCTACGCCGGAAATGCAGGTCGGTCTGACCCACGCCCCGGAGTGGTGGTGTTAAGCCGACCCACGTCTCCAGACAGACAGGGCCAGGCCGGAAGAATGTTAGGTGCTGTCTGCCCTGCGGCGCTGCATGGACTGAAGAGCCAGCGTGGGGCAGAGCCTCGGAAAGGCAGCCCAGTCGCTGTCAGCAATGCCGTGGCGACCCTGGCACGGCCCGACCCACGTGCCCCGCGGCGTAGCGGGCGCGTTTCAGAGGGGGAGCAGCAGTCTGGGAGCTGCCTCGCAATGACCTAGCCCTGTAGCGCTGACTCCTGGGTCAGCCCTGGGGGAGAGCCCGGCTCCTTCCTGTGGTCAACCCTTACCCCCCTCACCCTGCAGAGAGGTGGGGAAGCCCCCTCCCTCCGGTGTCACCTTGGGTGACTGGGTTTGCCATTGTCTCCTCAGAAGCTCCATCCACCCAGGAACGAAGGCCCAGAGATCTCGGTGCTCTCGGAGCCATGTCCTGGCTGCCCTAAGAGCCAACGGCCCCTTTGGGCAACAGTACTGCACGGAGGGGAAACTGAGGCACAACAGGCTTCATGCAAATATTGCAGAAAATTCCCACGTCCTCACAGACAGCAATGGGGAAATGAACCAGGGCCCTTGTCCCCAGCTGTCCAGTGATCGGGCGTTGGAGGCTCTTCTCCTTGTCTGGGGACAACAGGCTTGCCCAGTGTATTTCAGTCAGAATAAATCACTCAGCAGCCCCCCTCCCCAGTCACCTCCCCCACTCCCGCCTCCTGCCCCTTCCACAAACCCGCGAGCCCCACGCCAGGGACAGCTGCAGTAGCTGCAGCCTGGGGCACTAGCCTCTTTGCTTGGGCCTGCTTGGCTGCCACGTGGCCGGCATGGTCAGCGTCACCCTGACCACAGGCGCTGTGCCCGTCCCTTGAGGCCACGCCCAGCCCCCGGCCGGTAGGAGCACCCCGGCCTTTGAGACCGGCCTTCGCAAGGCACCTGGGGCTCTTCGGGTGGGATGCTAGAGAGGGGCTGGGCTGGCTGCCGGCCAGGTGCCCCCCAGGGCCAGGGCTTGCTCTGAACTGCTGTCTCCTTCGCAGGGCTCCTTAAGCAAACTCAGGGCCCAAGGGAAGCTACAGGAGGCCCTGCAGGCGAGCCCACGGAGTTGTTCTTCAAGTTCCATGTCTCTGCCCCCTTAGCCGGGCCGTTCCCAGCCCTCTTCCCCAGAGCCAGGCGCACTGCGAGGGCTCTGCAAGAGCTGCCCTTCCTCCCCCTCCTCCGGGGCTGGATTAAGACTTTTAGAGGCCCTAAGCACTGAAAAGATTATGGTGCCCCCCATATGTAATTCAAAATAAAAACAAAACTATACTGTAAAATAAAATGGCATTTTTCGAAATGACACAAAACTGTCATGTCTTCTGAAATTAAAATAGCTTCTCTCTAGATTTTCTGATTGCAAAATTCTGGATATGTTCATCGAAGCTGACTTGATGAAGCACGTCCGCTTCCATAGACAACAGGGAAAGTGAATCGAATCTGTCCTGACACATTGTTGTTCTCTGAGGGTTTTTTATTCTTTTCAGCTGAGAAAAAGAGCGTTCTGCGGAGTTCTGATTTTTCCCACGATGACAACTTTGATGCTTTTTTTTGAAAGATCAAATTTTTTCCAAAAAAAAATCTCTTTTTTTTTTTTTTTTGCTGCCCCTGCTTTGCTGGTGCCCTAAGCACGTGCTTAGTCTGCTTATTGGATAATCCAGCCCTGCCCTCCTCGCACCTCCTGCCAGCTTCTCAGCCGCCAGCTGCCCTTTCCAGGGAACAAGCTCCCCTCCTTCAGTCAGCCGGCTGGGCTAGCCCGGGCCCCCAGCCACCAAAGGGCAAATGGCCCTGCTCAGAGATGAGTTCGTGTCGTTAGCGCTTGCTCACTCGGAGCCATTCACCCCTGGCTCCGCTGGCACCCGGGTCCCAGTCTGCACAAGGGTCCTTCATTGCCTCTGCGGCAGGCAATTGGCCTCCCCGCCCAGCTGTGCGCTATGGACTCCGCTGGGAAAGGGCGTGCCGCCAGCTCCCAGCAGAAAGCCACTCAGCTCTGGAGCGGCCCGTGGCTTACACACGTGGGGAGCCCGGGTCACACCTCAGCTTGGTGCTGGCGCCAGCCCAGCCTTTGCGGAGCAGGGCTTGGAGCTCATTCCAAGGTAATCCTCAAGCCCTAATAAAGACAGGAATCTGCATTCCCCTCCCAGGGCTCCTCAGGCAGCTCAGGGAAGTGAGGCAAAGGCCAAGGCCAAACACATGACCAGTCATGCCAGCGAGAGGTAGGGTTGCCAGATGGTTTAACAAAAAATACCAACCCACCCCCCCCAAATGGGAAAAATTCTGTTGAGGAAAAAAAAGGGGAGGGAGACCAAAGTTGTTAAGCAACAAAAAAAATAAAAAAATGAAAAGGGCGCTGTGCCTTTAAATGGCCCCGTGCTCCTCACTCCCTCTGCCAGACGCAGCAGGGGAAAATTGTCCTCGTCAGGCTTCTGTCCGAGGGAAACGGGAAATAACGGACATTTCACGTCTGGTATTTTCTGTTTTTTTTACCAGACGGGACCTAAATAACGAACAGTCCGTGCAAAACTGGACACCTGGCAACCCTAGTGGGAGGGACTCGCCCCCATCGCCCTGGCTGCTGTCGCACACCCAGCCTGCCCATGGCTGGCATCTCGGCCGGCGGGTCTCACTAGGGTTGCCAGATGGTTTCAACAAAAATACCGGACACACTTGATGTTGCTTCACAATCTACATGACATCTGAGTTAGGAAATACCGGACAGTCCTATCTTCTCATTTCTAGTTTCTCAATTTGTTTCCCGAACAGGAAGCTCAAATACTGGGCTGTCCTGTTCAAAACCGGACACCTGGTAAGCCTAGGTCTCACATAGCTCCACCATTCATGCTCCCTGTGGCCCAAACCGCCCCAGCAGGGGAGATTCGCCCCCCAGCCGGGGGCCCTCGCCGGGGGCTCAGCTAGCACCTGGCTCAGATTGTCTCCAGCTGTAGGCAATGCCTAAGCTGAATGCAACCCCTCCTCCCTCCTTCGGCGCCCTCGGGATTGTGCACCTGCCGCAGGGGGGAGATTTCCGATTTTCCTTTCCCGTCCGGGCTGCTAAGCGGGGGTATGTCTACACTACAATGTTAGTTCGAACTAACATTCATAGGCGCTGCACTAGCGCTCCGCTAGTTCGAATTTAAATCGAACTAGCGGAGCGCTTAGTTCGAACTAGGAAAACCTCATTTTACGAGGACTAAGCCTAGTTCGAACTTACTAGTTCGAATTAAGGGGTGTGTAGCCCCTTAATTCGAACTAGTGGGAGGCTAGCCCTCCCCAGGTTTCCCTGGTGGCCACTCTGGCCAACACCAGGGAAACTCTATTGCCCCCCTCCCGGCCCCGGACCCCTTGAAGGGGCACGGGCTGGCTACGGTGTCCGTGCCAGGTGCAAGGCTGCCAGCACCCAGCCAGCAGACCCTGCACCTGGCACGGCACAGAGCCACCCACCCGATGCCCCCCAGCCCACCCCCTCTTCCCAGGACCAGGCTGGCGGCTCCCGGGAGCTTGCCCTGGACCGCAAGAGGCGGGCACCTTCCTGGGCTAGTGCAGACATCGTGGACCTTGTCCACGATCTCCGCACTAGGCACAGGAAAGTGGCCGTCTAGGGCAGGAGAGCTGCCAGCCTGGCCACCCAGGAGCAGGTGTGCATGAAAATCAAGGGGGTCCACTGAGACCCCCGACCCTGAGCCCTGAGCTTACAATGGCCGTCCTGGGTCAGACCAAAGGTCCATCTAGCCCAGTAGCCTGTCTGCCGACAGTGGCCAACCCTAGGGACCCTGGAGGAGATGGATCGAAGACAGTGACCAAGCCATTTGTCTCGTGCCATCCCTCTCCAGCCTTCCACAAACTTTGGGCAGGGACACCACTCCTACCCCCTGGCTAAGACTACTCCATGGACCCAACCTCCATGACTTGATCTCACTTCCCTTTCAACTCTGTTCTAGTTGTAGCCTTCACAGCCTCCTGCAGCAAGGAGTTCCACAGGTTAACTCTTTGCTTTGTCAAGAAGAACAACTTTCTCTTACTAGTTTCGAGCCTGCTACCCATTCCTTTCCTTTGGTGTCCTCTAGTCCTTCTTTATGGGAACTCAGGAAGAACTTTTCTGAATGCACCCTCTCCACCCAACTCCTGCTTTTAGAGACCTCTATCCTGTCCCCGCTCCATCTCCTCTTTTCTCTGTAGCCTCTCTTCATCTGGGACCTGTTCCCAACCCCTGATCATGTTAGTTGCCCTCCCCTCTCCCAGCCTTTCTCTTCCCCTCTCCCACCTCCTTTTCCCAGTCTCCCCCAGTTTTGTTCAATAAAGACAGAGTCAATGTTGGAAGAAACGTTATCTTTATTTTGTACATCAGGAAGGAGGGCTAGGGAAGGGTAAGTGGAAGGAGGTGAGGGAGGAATGGGGTATGAGCCCCCGATGGGGAGGACTGGGCTGGCTCTGCGGGCTTCTGGGGGTGGAAGCTCTCCTGCAGCCCCCCAATTGTCCCCTCTCCCCAGATGGCAGCCTGCGGCAAATGCAGCCGGGCTGATGGCCGAGTGCTGTGATGTGCCCAGTGTGGGCACTCTGGGCACTCCAAGCCAGGACTGGTTTTCAAGCGGGGCACCCCTGAGAACTGTCTGTCCGGGGTGGGGATCAGGTCCCTTTAAGCGCAGCCCTCGGCTAGCCTGAGACAGCATCTCCACGCTCTAAGTCCTCCTCTGATGCCCTGCCGGCACTGCTTCCGGCCATCCTTAAGCCCGGTTCAGGGTCCACTCAATGTGGACATGCTAGTTCGAATTAGCAAAACGCTAATTCAAACTAGTTTTTAGTTCTAGACGCGTTAGTTCGAATTAGCTTAGTTCAAATTAACTAATTCGAACTAAGTTAGTTCGAACTAACTCTGTAGTGTAGACATACCCCAATTTATTTCCCAGACCCGGAGCTTTCATTCTCCTCCTCCGGCCTGCCTCATGGCTGCCCCGAACAGCACTAGGTGGGACACATGCCTGAGTGGTGTGGAGGGGGATCAGGAGCTTGTGCTGGGGGGGAGCCAGCTTAAAAGCTTAAAAGCTGGCTCCCCCAAGCACCATCCCTGCAGAGGAGCAAGGGAGGCAGAGGCGGAGCGGGGAAACTGGGGCGAGTGGGGACTCACACCGCGGGCTCTTACTACATTTAAAAGGCAGAGGCGCAGCTGGCAGAGCGAGCACCCCACCCTCTTAGCCATGGAAATTCTATCAACTACTCAATTAGCTGATTAATCAAAATTTAACATCTGTAGCATCTACCTCTCCCCCAGCTTAGTGCCAGCCACAAACGTGCTGAGGGTGCAATCCATCCCCTCATCCAGGTCATTCATAAAGATGTTGAACAAAACCGGCCCTAGAACCGATCCTTGGGGCACTCCACTAGAAACCGACCGCCAACCTGACATCGACCCATTGGGCCCGACAATCTAGCCAGCTTTCTATCCACCTTACAGTCCATGTGGCCAATCCATACTCCCTTAACTTGCTGGCTAGACTATTGTGGGAGACCACATCAAAAGCTTTGCTAAAGGTATAATCACATCCACTGCCTTTCCCATGTCCACAGAGCCAGGTACCTCCTCGTAGATGCTAATCAGATTGGTCAGGCAGGACTCGCCCTTGGTGAATCCATGTTGGCTATTCCTGATCACTTTCTCCTCTTCCAAGTGCTTCAGAATAGAGTCTTTGAGGATCCCCTCCATGATTTTTCCGGGGACTGAGGTAAGGCTGACCGGTCTGTAGTTCCCTGGATTGTCCTTCTTCGCTTTTTTAAAGATGATCACCACATTTGCCTTTTTCCAATCACCCGGGACCCCGCCCCTGATCGCCCCGAGTTTTCAGAGATAATGGCCAATGGCTCTGCAGACACATCAGCCAACTCCCTCAGCCCCCTCAGATGCAGGACATCTAGCCCATGGATTTGTGTATGCCCAGCTTTTCCAAACAGTTCTTAACTATTTATCTAAGCTTCTCCCTCGGGCCACGCTCTGTGCACGTTCAGCTGCGTGGGGCTTTCTGCTCACGCTCGGGTCTCTTCCCTTCTCTCACGCAGACCCAGCCTGCTCCCTGCCCAGTGCCACGCCCGCATCCCTCGGGGGCCTTTGCTTTGGGCGCTGAGCTCTGCCTCCTCTTTGGTCCCAAGCCCTTGTGGGCTACGTCTAGACTGGCATGATTTTCCGCAAATGCTTTTAACGGAAAACTTTTCCGTTAAAAGCATTTGCGGAAAAAAGCGTCTAGATTGGCATGGACGCTTTTGTGCAAAAGCACTTTTCTGCAAAAGCATCCGGGCCAATCTAGACGCACTTTTGCGCAAAAAAGCCCCGATGGCCATTTTCACGATTGGGGCTTTTTTGCGCAAAACAAATCTGTGCTGTCTACACTGGCCCTTTTGCGCAAAAGGACTTTTGCCCAAACGGGAGCAGCGTAGTATTTGCGCAAGAAGCACTGATTTCTTACATGAGATCGTCAGTGTTCTTGCAGAAATTTAAGCGGCCAGTGTAGACAGCTGGCATGTTTTTCCGCAAAAGCAGCTGCTTTTGCGGAAAATCTTGCCAGTCTAGACGCAGCCGTGTTGTTCACATCAGTCCAGACAAGGGGCGGCTCTTCACTCGCTCATTTCAGTGATGCTCTGCCCACAACATCCAGTTTGGGATCTGGGGGTTCCCCCACGACCACCGGGTCAGGAGTCTGACTGGTCCTGTGGCGAGCCAGCGGAGACTCCAGCCTGGAACCCGGGACTTTCAGGCAAGAACTGTCACAAGCAGAGATGGGAGCTAGTTAAAAGACGAAGGGCCAGAGGCAGGAACTACAAGGTGCAGCCACAGCCAGCTCAATGGGGGGGAGGGTTGAGACAAAGGGGGAGCCCCCTGAACTTGCAAAGAAAGGCTGAAGCATGGGGATGCGATGGTGTGTGCCGGCCTTGCCTCTTTCCTGCCTTGCGACGGATCAATCAGCCGGGGCTTGGCACAAGCTTTCCCCCGTCACTTCCTTTCACGCGGGCCACAGAGAGGAGCCGCGCCGGAGCCGAACTCGGGGGCCCGGTGAGGTGCGAGGACCGCGGAGAAGGGCTGCACCCGGAGAGAAGCACAGGCCTGGGCCCGTCACCTGGCCAGGGCAGTGAGGGAAAGGTGAACGACACAGCCTGTCCTGCGCGGTGACAACTCGTGATAAAAGTATACAGCCCGGGTGTTTGCTCGCATGAACTCTGGCAGTAAATTCCCACCGCGGGAATAAAACGCAGCCTGGCCCTTTGCTTATCTCGGGCCTGGCTCTCCTGCCCGCTAATCAACTGGACTCCCCTGGGTCGGCTGTCAGGGCACAGAATACACAGGAGGGCCTCCTCAGCGTTTTCCAGTGTGGACTAGGGAAAGGGCCCCTGAAGCCACCTTTGCACAGACTGGGACCTGCCACCCGGACATTGGAGAGCGTCCAGGGTTATTCTGGTTTGTGGCCTGGCTCCTGCAATCCAGAGGACGTGGGGCAGTGGAGCCTGGCCACACCTCTCCTTCGCAGCAGCCAGCGGGGAATTCCCTGGGAGGCTCTGGCCTGGGTCAGACCCCCAGCATGGACAGTCACCAGGGCCCTGTGTTTGGGTCCCCACACTGGGCCCCTCTGTGTTAAGTTTCCCTGGGTCCAAGCAAAGTCCAGGCTCTGGATTTCTGGGTGAACACTTGGATGCAGATTCTCTTCCTCACTCTTCCCCTGAAGAGCTGAGACTCCCCCAGACCAACTGCCTAGGCCATGAAGCTACGTCCGGCTCCCCAGCCAGCCCGGTTACTTCAGCACATGCTCCTCCAGCTCTCTCATCCCGGGCCTGGGTCAGGACCTGCCAGACGCTGGCTTTGCAGAGTCTCCAGGCGTGATCATTCTGCCTTAGACAGCACAAGAGACAAGCAGATCCCTGCCAAACCAGAAACATGCATCCCCCATTCCCTGCTCCGGGTGTGCTGGGGGGCTGGCAGAGTCCAGCGGCTCCTCCTGTATCTGACTTCTCCAAACCACAGAGTCTCTCTCCAACCTCTACAGCAGGGGTGGCCAACCCGTTACAGACGAAGAGCCAAAATAGTGGTGGGAGCAGCACAAAGAGCTGAAAGAAGTTGTTGAGAAAAAAAAAAAAAAAAAAAAAAAGAAGCTGCCCCTTTAAGAGCCACATGTGGCCCAAGCAGGCTCCCGACAGCTGCAGCCAAGTGGTGCCCTGCCCGGACAAGGAAAGAGGGTCAGAGCAGGGGACCACGAGAAGATCCGCAGGTGCGGGAGCCGCAATTTTTCCTTTGAAGAGCTGCATGCGGCTCGCGAGCCGTGGGTTGGCCAACCCTGCTCTACAGCCGGGTCCCTTCTGCCTGGCCGGGCCTGGCGGCTCCCTCCTACCGTCCTCTCCTCCCTCCGCCTCCCTGCATGTTTTTACAAGGCTGGCCCAACCCCTCAGCCTCTTTGGGCCCTTCTGAGGAAATCCCGCCCGCTCCAAAGCCCCCCCTGCAGACCTGGCGGGACTGACTCCCCTCCAAAGCCCCCTCTTTGCACTGCCGGAGTCACTGCAGCCTTCCAGAAGCCATTTGTTTCGCTTCGCCAGGCAGCGGCTTTACGAACGGTGACCAGCCCGGCTGGCCACTATCCAGAGAGGGCGGGAGCTGGACACCGAGTCCATAAAACGAATCAGAATTCACAGCACGTCCACACAAAGACCATCGCAGGAGGCCACTGCTACCCACGCTGCAGGCCCTGCAGGCTGCCAGTGCAAACAGACCTCAGGCCCTCCATCTGCAGTCTCTGCACCGTGTCTCCCGCCCATTCTCCTAGCCCTCTCCGGGTGCCTGTCCACAGCCCTTCGTCATGTGGCATCCGAGCCACCCCCCGGTTCAAACACCAGGAGTCGGCCCCCCAGGCAGCAGACTGACTTAAAATCAGGAGAGGGAAAAGCACTGAATTCTGGGTTCTTTCCCGTTGCCAGTGCGTGGTGGAGCGCTTGGGCCAGGAGCGCCGGAAACGTGCCTTTAGTCGGTGACACCGGGTGTGTGCAGGCAATCATCGGGCCCCAGGGGTAGCATGGGACGTGGTTTCCGCCCGCTCGAGGGATCATTGTGTGGTTCAGTGGCTCACGCTACCCCATTGCACGAGCTTTCAGCAGCCTGGGGCTCTCGTGAGAACGGGCTGTGCTGTTTCTACACGAGGCTGATCTTACCTGGAAGACCGGACAATCAGCTCCCAGGCGGGAACGACGCATCAGCTGGTGGATCCTGGCCCCCAGCCTCCCCAGGCCAAAGAACCCGCCACGTCACTGTCCCTTTTTCACCATGTGCTGCCGCTGGGAGATCCCAGCCCGGGTTCTGAGCAGAGCACCCGTGTGCCTGAGCGAGCAGTATAAAGCAGCTGGCCCTGATTCATGAATCCCAGAATCCCAGGGTTGGTGGAGACCTCCGGAGTCATCGCATCCAGCCCCCTGCCCAAAGCAGGAGCAACCCCGACTAAATCAACCCAGCCAGGGCTCTGTTCAGCTGGGACATAAAACCTCTAGGGATGGAGATTCCACCCCCTCCCTAGGGAACACAGCCCAGCGCTTCCCCACCCGCCTAGGGAAATCGTTTTTCCTAATATCCAACCTAGACCTCCCCCACTGCAACTTGAGCCCATTGCTCCTTGTTCTGCATCTGCCACCACTGAGAACAGCCTCTCTGCATCCTCTTTGGAACCTCCCTTCAGGAAGTTGAAGGCTGCTCTCAAATCCCCCCTCACTCTTCTCTTCTGCAGACTAAATAAGCCCAAATCATAAGAGCAGCCAGACTGGGTCAGACCAAAGGTCCATCTAGCCCAGTGTCCTGTCTGCTCACATTGGCCAACACAGATGTTCCAGAGGGAGGGATCACAACAGTGAATCCTCACGTGATCCCTCCCCTGTCACCCACCTCCAGACAAACAGGGCCAGGGACCCCATTCCTACCCATCCTGGCTAATAGCCATTGATGGACCCAACCTCCATGAATCTATCTCGCTCTGTTTCGAACCCTGGTAATGTCCTTTTGTTTGTTTTAATCCTGATGCCTATTAATTCCATTGGGTGGCCCCTAGTTCTTATATTGTGGGAACAAGTAAATAACTTTTCCTTATTCACTTTCTCCAGGCCTGCCATGATTGTACAGACCTCTCTCATATCCCCCTTGGTCTCCGCTTTTCTAAGCTTCTAAATTCCTCAGCCTCTCCTCAGCGGGGCCAGCAGCCACCAGCACCCCTGAGGCACGGTGTGGGAGGAAGCCCGGTTCCATGCCCTGGAAAGGGCGGGGCCTTGGGTGGAAGGCGGAGGGCGAAGGACGACCAGCCCATAGTGCGACCCAGACCCCACTGCGCCTCCCTGCAGCCCTCAGAGCTTGAGTTGCCAGATGGTTTCAACAGAAATACCGGACACGCTTGACATTCCATCGCAAGCGACATGACGTGGCATTTAGAAAATACCGGACAGTTCAGTTTTCTCTTTTCTCTTTTCTCAAGTTGTTTCCCGAACAGAAAGCGCAAATACTGGACTGTCTGGTTCCAAACCGGACACCCGGCGACCCAACGCCGAGCCACGTGGAGCAGCACTCTGGCGGCAATATAAAGGGGTCCCGGCTCCAACCGCTGCCACGTCGGCAGCAGCATTGGCTGGGAGCTCCGGGCCCCTGTGAGCTGCCAGGCCCCGGGGCAACTGCCCCCTTTGCTCCCCCTTCTCCTTCTCAGTCCCATCCCCCAACCATTTCCATTGCCCTCTACTGGACTCTCTCCAGTTTGTCTACGTCCTTGCTATACTGTGGGGGGGGGGGGAGGGGCAGAACTGGACGCAATACTCCAGGTGTGGCCTCACCAGAGCCGAATAAAGTCACTTCCTTAGATAATAATAAAGTACATGGAGATATACCCACCCCACAGAGCTGGAAGTGACCTTGAGAGGTCAGTGAGTCTAGTCCCATGCCCGGATCAAGCACAATCCCTGCCAGATTTGCCCCACATCCCTAAATGGCCCTGTCAAGACTCAAACTAACACTGCTGGAATTAGAAGGCCAAAGCTCAATCCACTGAATTATCCCTCTGCACTGCTGCCAATGTTCCTCTTAATGCACCCTAATATGCCATTAACCTTCTAAGCGCCAAAGTGCACAGACTCAAATCAAGCTTCTCATCCACTGTAACCCCCAGGTCCTTTTCTGCAGAACTGCTGCTTAGCCAGTCGGTCCCCAGCCTGTACCAATGTTTGGGATTCTTCCGTCCCAAGTGCAGGACTCAGCACTTGTCCTTGTTGAACCTCATCAGATTTCTTTTGGCCCAATCCTCCAATTTGTCTAGGTCACTCTGGACCCTATCCCTGCCCTCCAGCGTATCTACCTCTGCCCCAGCTTAGTGTCATCCGCAAACTTGCTGAGGGTGCAATCCATCCCCTCCTCCAGGTCATTAACGAAGATTAAGTCTCAGATGAGTACACGAGTTAGTCTGTAACTTTAAAAACAAGTCATGTTGTGGCACCTTAGAGACTAACAAACATAGAAATAGTATCACGAGTCTTCATGGGCAAAACCCACTTTTTCCGATGAGCTGGATGAAGATGTTGAACAACGCTATCGCCAGGACTGATCCCAGGGGCTCTCTGCTTGATACCAGCTGCCAGCTATCCAACGAGTCCTTGATCACTGCCGGTTGTGCCCTACAATCTACCACCTGACGGGCCCTTTATCCAGGCCAGACTTCTTTATCTTGCCAGCAACAATGCTGCTGTGGGAGCGGTAGCCAAAGCTTTGCTAAAGTCGAGGAACATCACGTCCACCGTCTCCCCCACGTCCACAGAGCCAGTTACCGCGTCAGACAGCAATCGGGATGGTCAGGCGGGACTTGCCCTCGCTGAGTCCCTCTGGACTGTTCCTGAGGTGAAGCTGCTCTGTAGTTCCCCAGAACTTCCTTTTCCGCCTTTTAAAGACGGGCACGACACTGGCCTTTATCAGGTCGTCTGGGAGCTCCCCCAGTCACCAGGAGTTTTCACAGATAATGGCCAAAGGCTCAGCAGCCATATCAGCCAACTCCCTCAGCCCCCTCAGATCGGCACCCATAGACTTGTGTACGTCCAGATTTTCTGAATAGTCCTTAACTTGTTCTATCACCACTGAGGGCTGCTCCCCTCCTCCCCACTGTGCTGCTCGGGATCTGACCTTGTTCAAGGCAAAACACGCATTGAATACTTCAGCTTTCCCCCATCATCTGTCACTGGGTTACCGCCCCATTCAGGAAGAGTCCCCCACCCGCCCTGACCTTCTTGTAGTTGCTAATGTACCTGTAGAAACCCTTCTTCTTCCCCTTCACATCTCTTGCTGGCTGCAATTCCAGTTGCACTTTGGCCTCCCTGGTTACACCCTGCATGGTGGAGCAGTGGTTTACCCTCCTCCCTCCTCATCGGTCCAAGTTTCCACTTCTTGTCGGCTTCCTTTTTGGGTTTAATCTCACCAGGGATTTCTCGGTTACGCTGAGCAGCTCGCCTGCCGTGTTTGCTGTTTGTTCTGCACATCGGGAGGGTTTGCTCCTGAGCCCTCCATAAGGCTTCTTTAAAATCCGGCCAGCTCTCCCGGACTCCTTCCCACTCGTCTTAGCCTCCCAGGGATCCTGCCCATCACGCCCTGGGGGAGTCAAGTCTGCTTGTCTGGAGTCCGGGGTCCGAATTCTGCTGCTCTCCTTTCTCCCTCTGGTCAGGATCCTGAATCGACCTTCTCATGGCCACTGCTGCCCAGACTGCCACCTGCTTCGACTGCCCCTCAACTCCTCCCCAGATGTGAGCAGCAGGGCAAGAGGAGCACGATCCCCAGCTGGTTCCTACCAGGCTTGCACCAGGACATTGTTTCCAACATTGTCCAAAAACGTCCTGGATTGTCTGCGTGCTGCTGTATGGCTCTGCCAGTGTAACCCACACACCGAGGGCGGGTCCCGGTCCTGGGGAGCAGCACTTAGCCCAGCTACAGCCAGAGAGACGAACAAGGGAGCTCTCCAGCCAAAGCAAAGCGCCAGCTGGCTTATAGCTCAAGTTGTTGTGGCACCTGAGGTCCCAGGTTCTAATCTGCCTGATGGCAATTACACCAGCAGGCGTCAGGGCCTGTGATCTGAAAAAAGCCTCACTGTGATGGACCGGGCTGGGTCTGGGCACAGCTGAGGTCGTCTGCTCAGGGTGAATTGCTCAAATTTGGGGCTCTTTACAGCCCCAGACTGGAGGCCCTTCCCACATAGGCCACAAACCAGTCGCACAGAGTGCTCAAGAACAAAACCCCTCTGACTCCCCAGCTCTCTCTGTGCCCCAAACAGCCCCGGGCCTAACACAAGGGTGCGGGGTTATAGAACCCAATCTCACCTACCTTGAACGAGTTCTCCGGTCCCAGGTCAACTTACACTCTGGATCTCACCGCCAAGATCACGCTGAGCCAATCCTTTAGAATCTAAAGGTCTATTACTAAAAGAGAAGGTTGTTAAAGGGTAGTACATTACATGCATCCAATCTCCCAGTTTTCAATGCAGGCTCGCAGCAGAGATGTTATAACTGCTGGCTTAAAAGTCTTTGATGTACATCCTGTGACGGACCCCCCCCCCATGCTTTATGAAATGGACACATGGACATGAATATACATAACTCAAAGGTGGTTTGATCCGATTATTTCATTGAACCCATCGATGTTCATGTCATGATCTGCTGGTTCTGTTGATCTTACTCTGTTGCATGTATCATTTGTGTGTAGAAAATTAGACAGAGTGGGGAATACGTGGTGAGTTTCAAATGTGCGAAGGGGAGACGTGGAGGGTGTTTCCTGCAACTTCTAGATGAGCCAATGTTGAACAATCTTTTGTCCTTCAGTCTGAGCAGTGGTTAGTAGGGAGGGGCCTCAACTCCTTAACAAAAGGAATAGGAAAGGCGAGTCTTCCGGCTGGGCTGCACCTGAAGGAAGGAGCCTGAGCCCCAGGGTGGAGAAGGGCCACTGGAAAAGAGGTTTTCGGGTGCGTTTAAGTTTGCACTGAGGTTTCAATGTAGAATTACCAAGCGGTTTTGTTTCTTTTCATTTGTAACCTACTTTGCTCGCCGACTTTCACTTCTCACTACTTACATCCTACTGCTTCCACTTAATAAAACCCTTTTTATTTTCTATTAAACCCAGTGTAAGCCATTGTTACTTGGGGGAGCAACCAGTGTGCACATCCCTCCGTTCATTGCTAAAGGGGCTTACCTAACTCTTTGTGGTCTGATCCCATCTGGGGGTGCTCTCTCAGGAGGCTGAGCCCTAAGCTGCACTCTCCTTGGACCTGGAGTGGTTCAGTGTCTGTGCTGCTTCTCGGTGGGGGCAGGGACCTTCAGCTCAGGGGCTTGGCTGGGGGAGACCAGGGGAGCTGACCCGGCAGGACCGGGCAGTGAGAAACCCCAGAGATCAGGAAGGTGAGTGGCAGTGGCCATGTCAGCACCCCAGGAGGCCCCCCCCCAAGGGGCCATCTGTGACCGCCCCCCATCACACATCCTATGTCAGGATGGGTCCACGGTTCTTTCTGGCTCATTGTTCCCTGCAAGGCTGCCTCTGGGATTCGGAGCAAAACCGAAGACAAAAACTGGAGTCTGCCACATGGCATTTTATATCCATCCCTGGTCTCTTCCAAGCTGGAGAGGGTCACATGGTCAGTGGCCAGGTGTGTCTTTGGCATTTAGAGAGCCATTGTCCCTGGAGCCTCGCTCATTAGCATATCCATTGGCTGAGCGTTCCTCGCCCATTGCTCAACCACAGACAGAGGTTTCCAGCGTCCACACAGAGTCCATGTTTCTAACTCCACACACAGACATTATACAATTACATGAATAGCATCTACAGACTCAGTAGCAGGTGAGCTTTTGTTTGACACCTCACATGGCCCCCTTTGTGTACACTTTTGGGGGCAAACACCCCCCCATGGGTGCAGCAGTGATCTTGGCTGCTTCCCTTAAAATCCAGTAATGTGACACCCCCATTGCAAAATTGATGCGGGAAGTGATGCTAGTAACATCACTGAGGGCATTGTAGGCCTCCCCATGTTTTGGCTCTGTGTCATTCCATGTTCTAATCCAGTATTAGAAACCATAGTATCAAACAAGACAAGTGTAAGAAAACCAAATTTGCTTAAAATGGGCTTCTTCACTGATAAGTCTGTCATAAAGACAACAAGATTCTTGCCCGGTTTTATAAACCCAAGGTAAGCCCTGATAAGAACCATAGCCAATTGGATCTGCTTGTGCAGCATGATCCCTATGTGTGTCAGGTGATCTTGCCCAGAGCTGAAGAAAATAGTGAATTTATCCAGGCCTGCTCGGGCAACAGTCTGAAATCCAATTAACAGTGCATTGGTATATGTATTCTCATCCCACATAGTGTAGGCATCTTTGCACTTAGCCACAAAAATAAAATGGCGGTGTGCCTCAGTTTCCCTTTCCACACAGCACCTTCTGGCTGGAACCTTCTTTGTCCTGTATGAAGTTCCAAAACCGGTTACAAGCATTAACCATGAAATATCAACAGCACAATGTCCTTTTACATACAGTCTGTCATTTGGTACATTTCTTGACAGATAACATGGTATTTCCATAAGATCATGCGCATTGTATATCTTTACAATTTTCAGCAACCATAGTACATTGGTTCAAAAAGTTAACATGAGTAATAGGAACAATGCCATATCCGGGGTATAGTGGCAGCACTTTCTTTCACGCCACATCTTTGGCTTCACACCATTATAGTTTTGATCCTTCAGGTTTAAACTGCAAGTCTCTTTCGCCAAAGCAAGTTCTGCCCCTCCCCTTCTCCTGTGGGCTCAACACCTGGCTCCACAAAAACAAAGGGCTGGCTGGGTGTGTCTCCCTCACTCCCAATGGCCATGGAACCCTCTCTCCCCCCGCTCAGTAGGGGAACAACAAGAAGCAGCCCAGACCCCCTTCTGAACCTCTGCTTTCCGCTTCCATCTCTGCTTCCACATGGAACCAGCGATCAAATTCCCTGATCGATTACAAGTGTCCAGAGATGGGAGCTGAACTGCCATCTCCTGCATCCTAGAGAGAGTAACCACACAGCTGCCCTGCCCTGCGCACTTCGCTACATGGTCCTTCTCCCTATGAATCTGAGACACACAGGGTGTTTCTAAACTACATGGCTCCATCGATGGAGCCATGTAGATTAGGCTGATCAGCAGAGGGAAATGAAGCCACAATTTAAATAATCGCGGCTTCGTTTAAATTTACATGGCTGCCGCGCTGAGCCGACATGAAAGCCCTTTATAGACCTCCCCGTTATGCCTCGCAGGATGAGGTCGATAAAGACATGTCGATGCGGGAGCGTCCAGACTAGCCCGCTGAGCCGACAAACAACTGATCAGCTGTTTGTCGGCTCAGCGCGGCAGCCATGTAAATTTAAATGAAGCTGCGATTATTTAAATCGCGGCTTCATTTCCCTTTGCCAAACAAACAAATCTACATGGCTCCATTGACGGAGCCAAGTAGTTTAGACACACCCACACTGTCCATCCTCATCATCCACCTGGGAATGCTCCTGTCCCAAACACGCTGACTTTCCAGCAAGCTGGTCACTTGGTCATCAGACTGCTCCAATTCCCTGGCTTTTTCTGCCTCATCTGAAACAATCCTCAGTTCCTCCGAGACCTCTCCACCACCATCCACACTGGGTCTTTCCAAATCCAAGTCGGTGTTAACAGAACACTTCTGCTTGTCAGGCACTGGAACAAGCGCCTCACACACCAAGCTGTGGCTTTTTACAGGCAGAGCTTTCTCCTGATCTTCCCCAAACATGGAGCTTTTACTCTCTCAAGCCCCCGCAAACTGCTTCCTAGAACCACTGTAAGGACTCTCTTCCCTAGGAGCTTCCTTAAACAACCGTTCACCTTTCTCTGGCCCTGCAGCAGCCTTGCCCTGCTGAGCCACAACCAACTCCTCCTGCAATTCCTTCACTCCCTGGATCCTCTCTGGCCCATCAGGCGGGTTCCCTGCTCAGGCAAACAGACAGAATCACAAGATACAAGGTCAGAGACATCTTCCTTCCCTTTGTAACTCTCTGGACTGGCCCCCTCGCGGCTCCCTGTCTCCGCACACTCACCAGCATGAACCATTCTCTCTCCCTCAGGTAAAATACAAGCACCAGAACCGTCTGATCTCTGGGATCCTGGCAAAACACTGCCTGGATCTACCCCAGTCACAGCATCCTTCTCCCCTCCAGACCCAAACCTAGGGCTACCCCCTTTCCGGGCTTTAGCTGTATCCAGACCCAACGCTGGGACACCAGCCATGCTTTCAGCCATCACAGGCTGTGGGGCACCTTCCTCAGACAACAGACTGGGAGGAAACTCTTCCCCCGCAGACATATTGCCCCTCCCAGCAGCCAAACACCGGTTGCTCACGCTGAGCTCCGTCACACAACTCACCCCCAGCTTGTGCAAGTGCAATTTCACGAGCATCACCAGCTACTGATCCATCACGCTCCTGAACTGTATCTTGTTCTACGGCGAGGAAGCGATCCTGGCCCTCCACTGCTACCTGCTCCAGAGAAGAACCGTCCTGACCCCTGAGATCCCCCTGGCCTGCATCTGATTCCAGCCTCAACTCTGTGGCATCAGACAGGCCCTCAGAACCCTCCCTCCCAGGATCACTGCTCCCCTGCACAGACACACGGCCATCTCCCTCAGGCAAACATTTAGAGACACTTTCCCCCTGGTTACAGTGGGACTGACTAGCCCCAGACAACTGCCCAGAAACATATGCATCCCCTTCACAAACCCCTGTTAGCTACAGGTAACATAAGAATTGCATTCAGACATGCCTTGGGGCTGGGTTACAACATCAGCTGGGTTACAGTCACACCACATACCCACACGGTTCTACTCCCCGGAGGATCTGGTCTCTTTTGTCCTTTTATTCTCTTAAGCTGAAGTTCAAGTCTGGCAGCTTTCTCCTTGGCTAGTCTGATTGTTCTGCCCGACTCTGCCATTCTCGCTGCGTGTTCTGCCTTCTCTCAGCAGCTTCTCGGTCTAGCTTCCGTCTACTCTGTTCTGCTGGCAGACGGAATTCCTCCAGTTCTCGCTTATATTGAAGTTGCATTCTCCTCACTGGACCTTGCACTCCCATTCATTCTGTGGCATTTTTTCTGTGGCCACTAACAAAGATCTCAGCTCTGACTTAGAAGCTTCCTCACTAAAGGCCATGCCTCTTCCCAAGCACACAGCTTCCAGAGCCTCTCTGTCCAGACTTTCTTACTGTAGCCGACTCATTGCAGCTGCTGTTTAACCAGCCCAACTCTCAACACCAAACGTCAAATTCAGACAGCATGCGGTCCTGATCCAAAGCTCAATTGACCAAGATCTGTGAATCCTGCCAACTATGCCACTGTGATGGACCGGGCTGGGTCTGAGCACAGCTGAGGGCGTCCGCTGAGGGTGAATTGCTCTAATTCAGGGCTCCTTACTGCCCCTGACTAGAGGCCCTTCCCAAATAGGCCACAAACCAGCCCCACAGAGCGCTTCAGCTGCCTATCTGGCAAGCCCGAAGCCTCAAGAGCAAAACCCCTCTGACACCCCAGCTCTTTCCGTGCCACAAACAACTGTCTAACACACAGGTGAGGGGTTCTAGAACCCAATCTCACCTACCCCGAACGGGTTTTCCGGTCCCAAGAAACCAGCCACAGATCCCAGGTCAATTTACACTCTGGACCTTACCCACAAATCACGCTGAGCCGATCCTTTAGAATCTAAACTCTAAAGGTTTATTACTAAAAGAAAGAAAAGCCTGAGAGGAAGGTTGTTAAAGTATCACATGTTACATGCATCGAATCTCCCAGTTCTCGACACAGGCACTCAGCAGTGCCCCTCCCCCCTGAGCGCAACGGCTGGGCACTGCCCCCGAACATCAGGATGAAAAGCGGGGTGGGCAAAGCAGTCTGGGAGAATTAAAGGCAGCTCTGAAAATGTCGGCCCAGGACATGGGTGTGTTTCCTAGCACCCGCGAGGCTGAGGAGCCCATCCCCCAGCGGGGCTGCTGGATTAACCGACGTGGCGTGTAGGGGCCCGGCGACATTCCAGAGCCCAGCCGCAGCCTGGGCGTGGTACCCGCAGGCCCCAGTCTGCCTGGCACTTGGCAAACTGCACTGGGCAGCCGTGTTCTTGTCATTAGAGACCGCGGAGGGAAACGGAGACAGCCAACGGGTCGAGGGAGGTGCAGTGTGAGCAGCCCCCGTCCTCGCCCCGGAGCGAGTTTTGGCGGGAGAAGCCCCTTGGGCTGTAGGCGGCAGCTAGCTGGAGAGCAGCGTCGCCACCGCGGGCTGGCCTGGGCCGGGCGGCTCTCGTGCCATTCGAGTCCGAGCCCGTTTCATCCCGGGGGAGCCTGGGGTCCAGCTGGCGGCGATGTCTCTGGGCCCCTCTCTCTGGCCTGCTCCCAGAGCTATAGCTACAGCCACCTAGTGCCCATTGATTTAACCGGGGGCCAGGCCCCTAAAGCGCTTTGAGCAGAAGGGCCTAAGTGATTTAGGCCCCTTTGAAATATGCCCCCTCCGGGCTCATTGCCAGTGCTCGGCCGAGGGGCTCCCATCTCTCGACGGCCTGATGCGTCTCACTGCCAGGATGCTCCCGGCTCCGGGCAGCCCCAGGGCCCCTTCTCCAGTCAGGGCCTGCCCCCGGCAGCAGGGCCTCCCCAGCCCGATGCAGCCCCGTTAGCCTGGCGCCCGGGGCAGGGCTGAGTGTGAGCTCTGCAATCGCACGGCAATGCGGCTCGATCCGTGCCAAGCTCAGCGCTGTTCCACCGGGGGCGAACCTGGCCCAGCCTCCAGCGCCCCCTCCAGACACCCGCAGCTCGCACTGGTGGCTCCGTGCCGTATCGGGCTCAGGCGCACGTGCCCTGTTGCAGCCCCAGATGCAGGGCAGAGCAGAGGGGCCGGGCTGCCTCTCGGGGGGCCCCACCGGAGCTGCAATGTGCAGTCCGCCGGCGGCCGTGGGGCAGCAAGTCCTCACTGGCGCTGCAGGGCCAGCCACGCGCCGAGGGTCACGGGGGCAGAGCTCAGCCCTCGGCTGGCTGGATTTAGCAGTCCCACGCCGAGGCCTAGCTACCGGGGCTCACGGGGGAAGGCAGCTCCTCTCTCTGCAAGGGGATCTCGGTGCAGGGCGTCCTTTGCCCACCAGCACCACGTCAGCCACGACCCCGATTCTCGGGAGCTGAGATCAGCGCAGGCCGCTGGGAACGGGGCCCTGCACCCAGTGACCTCGGACAAAGCAAGTTCCCGGTGCTGAGAGACTCCGCAGCAGGACATCGTGCTCCGGGCAGGGGTGTGAATGTGCCAGGCCGTCGGCTGCCGCGTAGGGTCACCGCACAGCTGGGTTTTCCCGGACACGCCCTCGTTTTCACTTCCTGAATCCTCGGCCGGACGGCTTTTTTAAATGGCAATAATGTCTGGGGAGGGGGCAGGGCACATGCCTGTTAAATGCAATGCTTGGAGCCGCGCGCCCGGACGTTAACAGCTGCTCTGCGCACGCGCCCGGGTGCTGAGGGAAAAGCGCACGGCTGCAAGGGCAGCGGCTCCGGAGCGACCCAGGGCAGGTCCGATGTGGGGGGGCGGGTTGGCTCTTCCCACAGAGTCACCACATTACCCTCCGCCCCATACATTATGTCCCCGGCTCTGCAGGAGGGGTGGGGCATTGGGTTAGAGCGGGGGGGCTGTTGTGGGGCTGCAGTGCGGGCTGGTCTCTAAGAGTCGCACCCTGCCTCTCGCGGGCGGCAGGTGGACTGGGGCAATCCAGGAGCTCAGGCCCAACCTGCCGTGGGCTCCAATGCCCCAACGTGCCCCTCCCCCGGGTTGGGTGTGGGTCAGGGGTCATCCCCACCCCACAGGGGGCCATGGCCAGGCAGGCCGACGCCTCCGGACTGCTTCCTGCCCGGCAGCTGGCCCCTGAACAGGCAGGGGGACCCAGGCCTGCTGTTCCTCTTGCGGCAGGCTGGGGACCCCGTCTCCCTGGCCTGCTGCCCCACTGGTGCAGAGAGCCCTGTCTGGGTGCCCTGTGGAAGGGAGGCAGCCTAGCAGGGTCCCCGAACCCTGACCCCGTTGATTGCCGAGGGGCTCCAGCCCTGGAGGCGCATTGCCGGCGTACTCGCCCCTGTGCTCAGGCCTGCGTCGGCGGGATCCGGCTTTGGGCTAAGCCTGGCCCATCTCGCCCAGCACCCCACTGAGCCGGATCCCTCATGTCCCTGGGCAGCATGGGCCGGACCAAGGCTGATGTGCTGGAGGTGGGGGCTGGGGCCTGCCACCCCCCTGCTATTGCTGATCTGTGCAGGCGGTGACAGGCCGGGTGTAGGGAGAGGGGGTCAGCCCCTTCCCAGCCCTGGGGCATCCCAGACACTGGTGCCGACGTTCTTTTGTCGGTGTTCCGTGGGCACCACCTGCTGGACAACCAGCCAGTTTGTCTCACTGGGTCCAAGCCGGGCGCCCGCGTTTCCTGCTGTGCTCGGGACAGGGAAGAACAGTGGGGCTGCCGGCAAACGCCAGCTCTGAGAGCTGCTGGAGGAGCCGTGCTCCCGCCTGTACAACAGCGCTGGGCGTCCCCAGCCAGGCTGTAACGTCGTGAGATGTGGAGACAGGTGTTTGCAGGGCCCGGGAGAGCTGCATGGGGAACGGCCGGCTCGCCAAAACGTGGCAAATCTCTTGAGATGTCCAGAGCGGTTAGCTGCAGGGCTGGGCAGCAGCTGGTCTGTGTCGGTGCCAAGGACATACGGAAAGGAAGACAGAAGGCCCGGAGGCCAGCTGTGGGCTGCTAGCTGAGAGACTGAAATCCAGCACCTCCGGTTCCGGGATGCTTCCGGTTCCACGCAGAGGACCAGGTAGGCAGGCAGAGCTGCAGGATTCCATTGCATGGATGCGACGATGGTGTAGGGAGAAGGGGGTGAGATTATTAGGAACTGGGAAGCTTTTAGGATTGGGGGAGCCTTTGCAGGAAGGATGGGTTCCCCCTAAACCAACGTGGAACTAGGTTGTTGGCATGTAAATTAAAAAGGTCCTAGAGCAGTTTTTAAATGAAGTGCTGGGGGGAAGCCGAAGGGTACGGAGGAGCATGGGGTCCGGACAGAGGCCTTCCTTACGGGAGGGTCTATTGATGGGGATCCTCCGCATCCGAGTCAGGAGGGGAGGATGGAAGACGATCAAATACGGGTCGGATCTGATGAGAAACAGCCAATGAAAAAGTCCCGTCCCCTCCTGTCATGGAACGGCAGCCAGCTAAGACGTGCCAAACGTTGTAAGTGCTTCTGTGCAAATGCTACACGTCGCCACAAGAAGATGGTGAAGCAGAGGGCCTCGTAGTGAATGAGGACATGGCTATACCAGGCATCACAGAAGCGTGGAGGAATGAGGATAATCCAAAGGACAGTCACACCGGGGTACCTGTCCTATCGGAAAGGCAGGTTGTGCTGCTGGGCATGGCTCTATAAGTGACAGGATGTGTAGAATCAAATGAAGTAAAAATCTTCAACGCACCAAACTGTCCCACAGACTCTATGGATAGCGAGTCCACGCTCTTGTAATAAGAACGTAGCAGCTGGGATCTACGACCAACCATCTGACCAGGACGGCGTCAGTGACTGTGGAATGTTCAGGGACATTAGAGAGGCTATAAACATGTTTTTTAAATAAATCAATAATAGTAATGGAGGATTTCAGCTACCCCCACATTGACTGGGCATGTGATGGGATTCAGAGGGAAAGTTTCCTGACACCATAAGTGACAATGTTTTCAAGCAACTATTTCTGGAACCTACAAGGGGAGAGTCAATTCTTGATTTAGTCCTAAGTGGTCTGAGAGGTGAATACAGCTGGCCCGCTTAGTAACAGTGACCTTAATATAATCGAATTTAACATCCCTGTGGGGAGAGACATGTCAAAGAAGCCCACCAAAGTAGCCTTTAACGTCAGAAAGGGGAACTACAGGCAGTCCCCGGGTTACATGGATCCGACTTACATCGGATCCCTACTTACAAACAGGGTGAGGCAACCCTGCACTAGCTGCTTCCCCCCAGCAGACCAGGGAGATGCGAAGCTAGCGCCCCCCCCCCCCCCCCAGCAGACCAGGGAGACACGGAGCGGCTTTTCTCAGCAGACACCTCAGCTTGAGAATAAAGGACTGAGGGAAGTGAGGTGTGGGAGAATAAAACTGAGCTCTGGAGAAATGTTTGGCTAGAGTTTCCCCAACAAAATGTACCAGTTCCGACTTACATACAAATTCAACTTAAGAACAAACCTACAGTCCCTATCTTGTACGTAACCCGGGGACTGCCTGTACATTAACAATGAGGAAGCTAGTTACACAAAAATTAAATAGCATGGTTCCCAAAGTGAAATGCCTGAAAGCTGCAAGGTTTTTTAAAACATCATCATAAAGGCTCATCTTAAACGTATCCCCCAAATTAAAAACCAGAGGATCAAAAGAGTGCCACCATAGCTAAACAACCAAGTAACAGAAATAGTGAGAGACAAACAGGCATCCTTCAAAAAGTGGAAGTTAAATCCTGGAGAGGAAAATAGAAAGGAACAAAGTCTGGCAAGTGAAGTATAAAAACACAATTAGGAAGGTCAAAGAACGTGAAGAACCCCTAGCCAAAGACTCAAAGAGTAATACTAAAAAATGTTTAAGTACATCAGCAGCAGGAACCCGACTAAAAACCAGTGGGGCCACTCGATGATCGAGATCCTACAGGAGCGCTCAAGGCCATTGTGGAAAAACTAAATGAATTCTTTGCATCTCTCCTCATAGCAGAGGATGTGAGGGAAGTTCCCACATCGGAGCCATTTTTTTTAGGTGACAGATGAGGAGCTGACCCAGGTTGAGTTATCATCAGAGGAGGCTTTGGAACAAATCGATAAATTAATCAGTAACATGTCACCAATCCCCAGGGCTGGCTTGAGCCATTCCTGTGTCCCGGGCAGCGGGCACGCGACGCATGCGTGGCTCTACCCCCAGGCGCACGATGCATACACGGTCCCGCCCCCCAGCACGCTGCGCACCTTACAGCTGCCATCAGGCGCTCCCATAGGTTGGCGCCCCAGGCAGCTGCCCAGCTAGCCCCCGCTTGATCCAGCCCTGCCAATCCCAGATGGCATTGGAACTCAAATATTAAATTACTGAACTGTCCTAAGTAACCCGTCCTTCACATGAGCTTCTGTACCAGATGACTGGAGGCTAGCTAATATGAGGCCAATTTTTTTTAAAGGCTCCAGCGGGGATCCCAGCAATTACAGGCTAAGTCTGAAGCCTGCTCCGCACACTAGGCATTTCGGTCAAACTTAGCCTCATTAGGTCAATTTTCTGAAAAATGAGTCCATATCACCAAGCCTGTTCCACCAACTTTAAGGGACGTTAAAGTCGATTTCGGTACTCCTGCTTTTCACGAGGAGTAAAGGTAAATTCAGTCTTGCATGGTCGACTCTGTGCATAGTGCTGATGCAGTGCTGGGAAAGCTGATATTCCTGACCTCAGAAAGTGTCCCATAGTGCCGCAGTTTGACCACTTTGGCCAGGACTTTCTATTCTGCTGCTCTCCACAAGCACGGGAAAAGCCCTGGGAAAACGTGAATTTCATTTCCCACGTGGCGAGCAAACCTCACAGCTGCTGACCATGAATTGTAAATGGCATGCACCTTCAACTTTACTAATTCATGTGCTAAAAAATTGACCTTAACAAATTCAGCCATATCTTGTAGTGTAGATCATAGAATCATAGAATGATAGGACTGGAAGGGACCTCGAGAGGTCATCGAGTCCAGCCCCCTGCCCTCAAGGCAGGACCAAGCTCCGTCTACACCATCCCTGACAGATGTCTATCTAACCTGTTCTTAAATATCTCCAGAGAGGGAGATTCCACCACCTCCCTTGGCAATTTATTCCAGATGAGGCCTAACTTCAGTTCCAGGCGGTTTGGTTGAAACAATAGGAAAGAAGAGAATTATAGACGAACATGATTTGTTAGTGGAAGAGTCAACGTGGTTTTTATAAAAGAAAATCGTGTGTCACCGATCTTTGGGAATTCTTTGAATGCTTAGGGTACGTCTACACTACAACGTTAATTCGAACTAAGCTAATTCGAACTAACGGATCCAGACTAAAAAACTAGTTCGAATTAGCGTTTTGCTAATTCGAACTAGCATGTCCACACAGAGTGGACCCTGAACCAGGCTTAAGGATGGCCGGAAGCAGTGCCGGCAGGGCATCAGAGGAGGACTTAGAGCGTGGAGATGCTGTGTCAGGCTAGCCGAGGGCTGTGCTTAAAGGGTCCCGACCCCCACCCCGGACAGACAGTTCTCAGGGGTGCCCCGCTTGCAAAGCAGTCCTGGCTTGGATTGCCCGGAGTACCCACACTGGGCACATCACAGCACTCAGCCATCAGCCCGGCTGCACTTGCCGCAGGCTGCCATCTGGGGAGAGGGGGAAATTGGGGGGCTGCAGGAGAGCTTCCACCCCAAAAGCCCGCAGAGCCAGCCCAGTCCTCCCCATCAGGGGCGCGTACCCCATTCCTCCCTCACCTCCTTCCACTTACCCTTCCCTAGCCCCTCTTCTTGATGTACAAAATAAAGGACAATTGTGTTCAAAAATGGAATCTGTCTTTATTGAACAAAATTGGGGGAGACTGGGAAAAGGAGGTGGGAGAGGGGAAGAGAGAGGCTGGGAGAGGGGAGGGCAACTAAAATGATCAGGGGTTGGGAACAGGTCCCATATGAAGAGAGGCTAAAGAGACTGGGACTGTTCAGCATAGAAAAGAGGAGACGGAGGGGGGACAGGATAGAGGTCTCTAAAAGCAGGGGTTGGGTGGAGAGGGTGCATACAGAAAAGTTCTTCATGAGTTCCCATAAAGAAGGACTAGAGGACACCAAAGGAAAGGAATGGGTAGCAGGCTTCAAACTAGTAACAGAAAGTTGTTCTTCACAAAGCAAAGAGTCAACCTGTGGAACTCCTTGCTGCAGGAGGCTGTGAAGGCTACAACTAGAACAGAGTTGAAAGGGAAGTGAGATCAAGTCATGGAGGTTGGGTCCATGGAGTGCTATTAGCCAGGGGGTAGGAGTGGTGTCCCTGCCCAAAGTTTGTGGAAGGCTGGAGAGGGATGGCATGAGACAAATGGCTTGGTCACTGTCTTCGGTCCATCCCCTCCAGGGTCCCTAGGGTTGGCCGCTTTCAGCAGACAGGCTACTGGGCTAGATGGACTTTTGCTCTGACCCAGGACGGCCATTGTAAGCTCAGGGCTCAGGGTCGGGGGTCTCAGTGGACCCCCTTGATTCTCTTGCACACCTGCTCCTGGGTGGCCAGGCTGGCAGCTCTCCTGCCCTAGCCAGCCACTTTCCTGTGCCTAGTGCGGAGGTCGTGGACGAGGTCCACGATGTCCACACTAGCCCAGGCGGGTGCCCGCCTCTTGCGGTCCCGGGCAAGCTCCCGGGAGCCACCAGCCTGGTCCCGGGAAGAGGGGGTGGGCTGGGGGACATCGGGTGGGTGGCTCGAGCCGTGCCAGGTGCAGGGTCTGCTGGCTGGGTGCTGGCAGGCTTGCACCTGGCACGGGCATCGTAGCCAGCCCGTGCCCCTTTAAGGGGTCCGGGGCCGGGAGGGGGGCAATCAAGTTTCCCTGGTGTTGGCCAGAGTGGCCACCAGGGAAAGCTGGGGAGGGCTAGCCTCCCACTAGTTCGAATTAAGGGGCTACACAGCCCTTAATTCGAACTAGTAAATTCGAACTAGGCTTAATCCTCGTGGAATGAGGTTTACCTAGTTCGAACTAAGCGCTCCGCTAGTTTGAATTAAATTCGAACTAACGGAGCGCTAGTGCAGCGCCTATGAAAGTTAGTTCGAACTAACGTCCGTTAGTTCGAACTAACTTTGTAGTGTAGACATACCCTTAGAGATTCAGAACAACTTCCATATGAGGAGAGATTTTAAAAGACTGGGACTTCTCAGCTTGGAAAAGAGATGACTAGGGGGGAGATGATAGAGGTCTATAAAATCATGACTGGTCCGAAGAACGGGAATAGGGGAATGTTATTTACTCCTTCCCAAAACACCAGACCTAGAGGTCACCCCATGAAGTCAGTAAGTAGCGGGTGTAAAACAGACAAAAGAAGTGTTTCTGCACCCAACGCACGGCCGGCCTGCAGACGAGGTTATGAACTTTAAGGGTATGTCTACACTAGCCCCGTAGTCCAGGAGGAATTACAGCTAATTCGAGTTAGGGCTTTACTTTCGAACTCCCATTTCACTGCCGCAGGTAGACACGGGCAGTTATTCCAGGCTAGTCAATTTCCAAAAATGGCGACCGCCCGGGAACATGCTAACGAAGAGCGGGATATTTAAATCCCGGGCTTCATTTGCAATTTCGGTCGCCTGCATTAGCCTCCCTAGTTCAAACTAGGGGGCTAGTGTAGACGTGCCCTGACATAGTTTAAAACAGAACTAGTTAAACTCACGGGGGCTGGGCCCATCAGTGGCTAGTCACCAAAGGGCAGGGATGTCCCCCATCTCTGGGCAGGGATGTCCCCCAGGCTCCGGGTGTCTGTAGCCTCTGCAGGGCACTGGGGAGATGGCCCATGGGTCTGACCCAGCGGCGCCGCTCTGATAACCCGTGAGCCGTGGCTGCGAGCCAGAGCTAGCCTGAGAGAGTCCCATTGGGCCTTGCTGGGCTGGCCTCTGTGCGAGCCCTAAAACCCGAGCGCTGGTGGATTTACCTGCCTTGCAGGGCGACAAGCCGGGATTAATCTGCCCATTGTCACGTGGTTTGCCGCAGGAGTCGGGGGCAGGGGGCGGTGGAAAGTGACCCCAGCTTGCCGTGCCCTAGGCAGGGCCTGCACACGGCCCTACTGCCCGGCCACAATGCAAAGCTCTTTGCCCCTCACAGGGCTGGGAGCTGGGGCTGAAGGCACCCTCTGGGCTGGGGGGACTGGAACCCCTCCACCGCAGGCGCCAAGCCCCTCTCAATTCCCTCCCCCCTCCGGGGATGCCAGCCCCACGGCGCTCACGCAGACATCACAGGCACAGGCTTCCTGTTCACAACTGGTTTATTGGCTGCCTGGGAACGTCTCCCTGCGATGCGGCTCTTCGGCCCCTCACGCGTGGTTAGCCATGGTCTGAAAGGAAAGCGAGCCCGGGGGTCAGGGGAGGACTCACAGACGGCTGCAGGAGCCGTGTCCTCGGGGCTTCTGACGCCCTTTGCACGTGCAACGTGCTGCCCCGAGCGGCTTCCCCGGGGGCCCTGCGGATCGGAGCTCACCCCCCGACACCTCCCGCAGCGCCTCAGCTGCCAGGGCAGCCACAGCAGCTTGTCAGCCTGCGCTACTAGGCCAGTGGCTTAGGAGCACTTTCTTGAGAGCTGCCCACCGCCCTGTCCACACTCCATACCCCTCAGCCCTGGCCCGGAGCCCCTTCCATGCCCCTTCCATACCCCTCAGCCCCGCCCCGGAGCCCCTTCCATACCCCTCAGCCCCGCCCCGGAGCCCCTTCCATACCCCTCAGCCCCGGCCTGGAGCCCCTTCCATACCCCCCAGCCCCGCCCCGGAGCCCCTTCCATACCCCTCAGCCCCGGCCCGGAGCCCCTTCCATACCCCCCAGCCCCGCCCCGGAGCCCCTTCCATACCCCTCAGCCCCAGCCTGGAGCCCCTTCCATACCCCTCAGCCCCGGCCTGGAGCCCCTTCCATGCCCCCCAGCCCCGCCCCGGAGCCCCTTCCATACCCCTCAGCCCCGGCCCGGAGCCCCTTCCATGCCCCCCAGCCCCGCCCCGGAGCCCCTTCCATACCCCTCAGCCCCGCCCCGGAGCCCCTTCCATACCCCTCAGCCCCGGCCCGGAGCCCCTTCCATGCCCCCCAGCCCCGCCCCGGAGCCCCTTCCATACCCCTCAGCCCCGGCCCGGAGCCCCTTCCATACCCCTCAGCCCCGGCCCGGAGCCCCTTCCATGCCCCCCAGCCCCGCCCCGGAGCCCCTTCCATACCCCTCAGCCCTGGCCTGGAGCCCCTTCCATACCCCTCAGCCCCGCCCCGGAGCCCCTTCCATGCCCCCCAGCCCCGCCCCGGAGCCCCTTCCATACCCCTCAGCCCTGGCCTGGAGCCCCTTCCATACCCCTCAGCCCCGCCCCGGAGCCCCTTCCATACCCCCCAGCCCCGCCCCGGAGCCCCTTCCATACCCCCCAGCCCCGCCCCGGAGCCCCTTCCATACCCCTCAGCCCCGGCCCGGAGCCCCTTCCATGCCCCCCAGCCCCGGCCCAGAGCCCCCTTCCATACCCCCCAGCCCCGCCCCGGAGCCCCCTTCCATGCCCCCCAGCCCCGCCCCGGAGCCCCCTTCCATACCCCCCAGCCCCGGCCCAGAGCCCCCTTCCATACCCCTCAGCCCTGCCCCGGAGCCCCCTTCCATACCCCTCAGCCCCAGCCCAGAGCCCCCTTCCACATCCCTCAGCCCCGGCCCAGAGCCCCCTTCCATACCCCTCAGCCACGCCCCAGAGCCCCCTTCCATACCCCTCAGCCCCGCCCCGGAGCCCCCTTCCATACCCCCCAGCCCCGGCCCAGAGCCCCTTTCCATACCCCCCAGCCCCGCCCCGGAGCCCCCTTCCATACCCCTCAGCCCCAGCCCAGAGCCCCCTTCCATACCCCTCAGCCCCGCCCCGGAGCCCCCTTCCATACCCCTCAGCCCCGGCCTGGAGCCCCCTTCCATACCCCCCAGCCCCGGCCCGGAGCCCCCTTCCATGCCCCCCAGCCCCGGCCCGGAGCCCCCTTCCATGTCCCCCAGCCCCGGCCCGGAGCCCCCTTCCATACCCCTCAGCCCCGCCCCAGAGCCCCTTCCATACCCCTCAGCCCCGGCCCGGAGCCCCCTTCCATACCCCTCAGCCCCGGCCCGGAGCCCCTTCCATACCCCCCAGCCCCGGCCCGGAGCCCCCTTCCATACCCCTCAGCCCCGCCCCGGAGCCCCTTCCATACCCCTCAGCCCCGCCCCGGAGCCCCCTTCCATACCCCTCAGCCCCGGCCCGGAGCCCCTTCCATACCCCCCAGCCCCGGCCCGGAGCCCCCTTCCATACCCCTCAGCCCCGCCCCGGAGCCCCTTCCATACCCCCCAGCCCCGGCCCGGAGCCCCTTCCATACCCCTCAGCCCCGCCCCGGAGCCTCCTTCCATACCCCTCAGCCCCGCCCCGGAGCCCCCTTCCATACCCCTCAGCCCCGGCCTGGAGCACCCTTCCATACCCCCCAGCCCCGGCCCGGAGCCCCCTTCCATACCCCCCAGCCCTGGCCCGGAGCCCCCTTCCATACCCTCAGCCCCGGCCCCACTCCAGAGCCTGCACCCTTAGCTGGAGCCCATGTGTCCTCCGGCACCACAACCCCCAGCCCAGCGAAAGAGTGAAGGCGAGGGGAGAATGCAGCCTCTCAACCCCTGCTCCCCCCCTCCAGTCCTTCAGCCGCCTGCCCCAATCTCTCCCCAGTTCTCCCTCTCCCAGTCCTGCAGCCCCCCCCCAACTGGCTCTCTCTGCGGCCAGGCCACGAGTCTCTGTCCCGCGACCCTGGCTCCGGCCGCTTACTCCCTGCTGGGGCTGCTGCCCGGGCCCTGCTCTCAAGGCTGCTGCAGCAGCCTCTCCCCATCCAGCAGGTCCCCCAGAGGCGCCTCCTCCAGGGGCCATGACAGCACAGGGGCCCGGACCCTTCCCCCGACCCCGGTGCGGCCCTGCCCTTTGTGGGACACTGCTGGAGGGGGCCAGGCCTTGGCATGGCTCCCACTCCGCACCAGGCCTCCCCCCGCCGATGCCATCTGCCCTTCTCACAGCTCCACACCAAGGACAAATCCCCGCCAGGGAAACCGAAACTCTAGTGCCCCAGGCCTGCCCTCGCTGGCGCCAGCGTGGCACTCGGCGAGTTGTTCCCCGATCCCTGCTGTAGCTGGAGGGGGAGCCAGGCCCCCGCACTCCCAATCAGCTCTGGGAGGAGCGAGATCCAAACCCGGGATCAGAGCGCACGGTGGCGGCTCAACCACTAGGCCACGCTGCCTCCTCCCAGCACCTCCCTTCTGCCGGCCTGGAGCCCCCGCTCACTGCAGGACAGAGCTCGCAGCCACAGCCAAGGCAGATGTCCTGGAGCCCTGTGTGCATCCTGCTTGCGGCTTTGGGCCACGGGCCCAAGATGCCGACTCCCAGTCCGGCCGAGCTTGTTTGCCTCCGTATCTGCTGTGCCGGAGACCAGCTCCTCCAGGCTCCGGCTCTTCCAGAAACCCCTGGGCAGGCCGGGCTCAGCTGCTCCGCAGTTTGGGCTGTGGCTCTGTTCCCAGCTGCCGGAAGAAGCGAGGCTCCGGGGGGACCCAAAGTGACGTCACCTGCGCCGAGGGGCCCCTGGCTTGGCGTGGATTGCAGGGCAGCTGGCCGTGGGCTCTGGATGGGGCCTGGGGCGCTGATCTCAGTGCGGAGCCCAGGAAGACATGCACAGGCCCCTCCCCACGGTCTGTCAGGGCCCCCTCCCCTTCCACATGCTCTCGGCAACTCTCCCAGCGCCAGCCTGGCCAGCTGATCTCCCCCCCACCCTCCCGTAGCGGACCCCTCCCACCCAGGAGTCTCACCTCTGAGATCCAGTCTTCGAAGGCGGAGACGCGGGTGAAGACGGTGGGTTTCTTCAGGGCGTTGCAGCCACGGGAAGAGACAAAGCTGGCGATGCCGTGCACCTGCCACCTCCCGTCAGAGGCCCGGCAGTTCAGGGGCCCGCCAGAGTCGCCCTGGAAGAGAGCCAGGCCCGTGAGCGCACAGAGCCACGTGCCCAGTCGCTGCCCCCTGCCCGAGGCCAGGGACTCCGGCGGCACCGAGAGGGCAACATGCCAGGGCAGTGGTGTGACCCTGCAGCACAGAGTGGGCCACGCCAGGCCCGGCTTCGCCCCCGCTGGGCAGGGGTGTAGGAGCGTCCCCACGTGGGTGCTTTGCTCAGGCGCCCTGGCTCCCCCAAAGCAAATTGCCAGTTGGTAGCATCTGCCACTGGCTCCGCACTGGTTCCAGCCCCATTGGCTTCTCATCCTGGCCGGGGCCCAGCCGCTGTGCTGGCCGGAGAACCTGCCTGTGGGGCACGAGGGCACGAGGGCGACAGCCCAGGCTGCGGCACCGGTGGGGCCAGGGGGTGTAGGAGCCTCCCTCCCTGCAGAAGGTCCCAGCCCCACAGCTGGCGAGCAGGGGAATGGGGCGGACACGTCACTCCCGGAGCCAGCCTTGCTCAGCTCTTCCCACAGCCTCCACCGGGCAGCTGCCGGCCAAAGGGACCGGCTTACACAGAGGAGGGCTCTGCCTCCCGCCACCTTCCTGCACTGCCTGAGGGGCGGCTCGCTGGGTGCCGCGAAGGCTGCTGACAGCCACGCGTGGGCCCTGGAGAGCTGCGTGGCCACGGCAGGCGCGTGAATGGGACAGCCGGCGCGGCACCGGGGTTGACTCACGTTGCAGCCGGATCGGATGTCCCCGCCCGCGCACACCATGCTCTCCTTGACGGTGCCGCCCCACCAGTCCGCCTGGGAGCAGTGCGCGTAGTCCACCACGGGGAGCAGCGCCTGCTGCAGCTTGTCAGGGAGGGGCCCGCTCGCTGCAAGCAGAAGACACCCCCAATGGCACCAAGCCCAGGGAGCGGGTTCGAGTCCCGTCTCTCCATGTGGGGCTCGATCCCAGGCCGCGCTCAGAGCCCCGGAGCTGCTGAGCATCTCCAGCACCCGGCAGGCCAGAGGCAACGTTCGGCAGCCGGGACTTTCCCGCAGAACCGCAGAGAGCCGAGAGGGCAGGGAGCAGGGAGCAGGGACCCTCCCTCCCCAGCCTGAGGCTGCCCCATGGGTCCCAGCCAGTGCTGCCTGCCTGCTGGAGGGGGATGCCCAGCCAGCCCAGAGGGGAGAGGTGACTGGCCCAGAACTCGCTCGGCAGCTCCCCTGATCCCCCTGGAGCCCCGGCCAGGGGAGGCGCATTGGCAGGGCCTGAGCTGCCCTTCCTCTGTGCAGACTGGCCGCCAGGGCTGGATCTTCGCTGCCTGGCCGGGCGAGCCAGAGGGACAATAGACTCCCAGCCCACGGGGCTGCCCCGGCCCGTTCCCGGCCTGGCACGTACTGTAGAGGCGCCCCCAGCCGGTGACGTAACAGGGATAGTCGTTGGGCAGGACCTGGCCGGGGGGCGGGAGGCAGCCCAGCTGCACGGAGTCGCTGAGCGCCGCGTCCCGGGACAGCTTGAGCAGGGCGACGTCGTTGCTGCGAGAGACGGGGCAGGAGCTCAGTGGCGGCCTCGCGAGGCGCCAGGGACGGGCGCCCAGTGGGGCTGAGGACCGGGCGGCCTGGGGCCTGCGCTCTCGGGGCAGCCTTCCAGGTGGTGCCCCGGGGAGAACACACGTGGGAGCCGTTCTGCTCCGTGCATTGGAGACAGGGCTAAAAACCGGCCCCTGGCACTCCATGTCCATGGCACGGAGCCTGGCAGAGAGAGCCTTGGGGGGCCGCAGTCCTGCTCACTGGTCCCTGCCCCCGGTGGGGGCATCAGACAGCAGACCCGGCCGTGGCAGGCGCAGGCGTGCCCAGGGCCTGCTCCTGTGAGGGGAGCCGCAGGCTGGGGCGTGGGGGCCGGCGTGGCAGATAAAGCCGTTCTGTTCTGCACCCGCTGGCCCGAAGGCTGCAGCCAGAGCACCGCGCCAGGCCCAGCGCCCTCCCATGGGAACGGCTCGGGGGTCATTCTGTGGGGGTTGTCTTTCTCTCCCCGTCCCGCCTCCCCCTGGGAGCCCTGCCATCCCAGGCCTGGCCCGGGCCTGCCTCGACTTACCCACAGGCCACGCAGAAGGAGTTCCAGCCAGGGTGGACAAAGATGTCCTGGGAGTTGACGGGGATGTGCTGCTCCGTGCCCTCGGCTACGCTCCTGTCGTGCTCACCCAGCACCACCTGGTAGGTGCGCGAGGCCCTGGAAGGAGCCCGCGAGAGCCTGTGAGGCGGCAGCCTGGGGGGGCAGCCTGCAGTGCCCCTTGGAGTCTCACCCGCCAGGCAGGAGCTATCACCCTGCTCCCTTGGCAGCCCTCCTGGGCCCCGGACTCTGCCTAGGCCAGCCTGCCGGGCCTGGCCAGACCATGCGGGCGCGGTGGGACAGCCCCCGCCCGGCCCAGCCTCTGCGCGGGTCCCGCTGGGGATCAGGGCGCCCAGGGACCTGCGCTCGCCGAAAGAGGCCGGCTGGGCTGCACCCACTGCAGCGTGTGGGGAGCACGTCCCTGCCGGGCGTTCCTGCCTGGTCTTCTCCCGGTGCTGGGATCCGGAGGGGCCAGCCGCACTAGGCAGCCCTTGAACGGGCCATATCCTGCTCTGCCTTGCCCTGCGGCCAGCACACTGACGCTGGGACACACACACACACACACACACATATATATCACACACACACACACACACACACACACACACACACACACACACACACACACACATATATCACACACACACACACACACACACACACACACATCCCTGGCCAGTTACAGGCTCCTTCTCACTCCGCCCGCTCTGTCTGGGCGTCACCAGGGCTCGGGCCCAGCGCGGGTCCCACTGCCCATCACCTGGGGCGGGACACGTCTGCTGGGAGGTCTCCATGCGAGGGGCAGTTCCCACGCCAGGAGACGGCCCGTCTGTGCAGCTGGGGCCCTGGCACGCCTCCCCAGGACCCCGCGGGCGTCGGCCGCCCCACAGTCTAGGCGCCGGAGGGGAGGAGGCTTACGAGATGCAGTGAGCCGCCGTCATGACCCAGGCGGGCGCGATGAGGGTCCCCCCGCAGGTGTGGCGGAACGCGCCATCCTTCTCGTACTGCAGGGAGATCTGCCAGGACACAAGACAGGGCACCTGCTGGGGAGCGCCAGGGAGCTCCCAATCGAGGAGGCCGTAACCCCTCACGGAGCAGCCGGCGCGGCTCGGGGGCAGCTTTGGCCTGGGCGCAGGGTGATCTGGGAACGGCCCTCACACGCCGGGAGGGGGCCATGGCCCTCCGCCTGCCTGTGCAGCTCCGGGGAGCCGGTGCCGAGGGCCTGACCCGGGTGGACTCTTCAGAAGTGTCCCAGGAGCTGAGGGGAGCCCCCGCCTGGCACCCCCTGCAGAGCCTTGCTCATGCCAGCGGAGGGGCTTCGAAGGGCTCTGCCAACGCACTGCTGCCCCTCCCAGTGAGCTGGGCTTTCCTGCTCCCCCCGTGCCCGCCGGCGCCAGGGGCTGCATGGCGAGTGCCGAGCAGAGAGAGGAAACCCTGCCGAGAGGCCAACAGGCGAGGAATCCCTCGGGCCACAGCAGCCAGCGGGGCCGAGCCTGCTGCGGGACAGGGCCCGGATTCCAGCAAGCCAGGCTCAGCTCTGCTGAGAGGCAGCCCCATAAGCCAAGTGCACCCTGGATCTTGTGCCGGTCGGGCCTTGGGCCGCCCCGCCTGTCAATAGGGGCCATGGAGCCCACACAGGGGACCCCAATAGGCACGAGATGGGAATTTCATGCCCCTCAGACATGGGACCTGCTCCCCCAGATTGTAAGGTCAGTGGGGGCGGGGGAAGGGGGTTGCCTAAGGCCTGCAGGGTGAGGCATTAAACCAGTGGTGAGCACTGCTCCTTTGCCCCAGACACCGGTGCCTGGTAAATACCCCCCCGCCCCCCTTGCTTAGCCCTTGGTGTGCTCAGAGCAACCCTGCAGGTCTCCCCCGCAACCTCCCGTCCTGGGGAGAAGGTCACTGGGTCAAAAATGGAGGGTTCAGTCACTGTTGGGGGGAGGGATTATTTTGGATCAACTCAAAGTGAAGTTTTTTCAGATTTTCGGTAGGGTTGCCAGGTGCCCGGTTTTGAACCAAACAGTCCAGTATTTGAGCAGAAAGTTCGGGAAACAAATTGAGAAAATATTAACGAGAAAATAGAACTGCCTGGTATTTTCTAATTAAGATGTCGTGTCGATTGCGATGGAATGTCAAGTGTGTCCGGTATTTTTGTTGAAACCATCTGGCAACCCTAATTTTCAGGAACTCTAAACAGTTGAAGAAACAACAGCTCGTGAAGCTGTTGGGTCAGGCTAGGACCACGTACCCGCCACAGGTCAAAGGCATTCCTTTTGCTTTAGCATGTTCGCAAAAGTTTCACCACTTTTGTAATAAACTGGAAGCAATTTTGAAAGAGTCACTTCGAACTGGGCTTCGAAACAAAACACCGGGCACGGCAAAGAATCCTAGACTAGACTAGAACACTAGAACTGGAAGGGACCTCGAGAGTGGCAGGACCCAGTACTGTCTAGACCATCCCAGATAGATGTCTGTCTAACCTGCTCTTCAATATCTCCAGAGATGGGGATTCCACAACCTCCCTGGGCAATTTATTCCAGTGTTTAACCACCCTGACAGGCAGGAAGTTTTTCCTAACGTCCAACCTAAACCTCCCTTGCTGCAGTTTAAGCCCATTGCTTCTTGTCCTATCCTCAGAGGCCAAGGAGAACAATTTTTCCCTCTCCTCCCTGTGACAACCTTTTCGATACTTGAAAACCGCTCTCACGTCCCCTTTCAGTCTTCTCTTTTCCAAACCAAAACAAGCCCAATTCCTTCAGCCTGGGGTCCCTCATAGCTCCTGTTCTCTAGACCTTTCATCATTTTTGTTGCTCTTTTCTGGATCTTCTCCAATTTCTCCACATCTTTCTTGAAATGTGGTGCCCAGAACTGGGCACAACACTCCAGGTGAGGCTTAATTGGCGCAGAGGAGGGCGGAAGAATGACTTCTCATGTCTTACTCACAACACTCCTGTTCATGCAGCCCTGAATCATGTTTGCTTTTTTTGCAACAGCATCACACACTTGACTCATATTTAGCTTGTGGCTCACCATGACCCCTAGATCCCTTTCTGCCGAACCCCTCCCAGCTTCACATCATCTGCAAACTTAATAAGCGTCCTCTCTAGGTCATTATCTATATCGTCCATGAAGATATTGAACAGAACTGGTCCCAAAACAGAGCCCTGCAGAACCCCACTTGTTATGCCCTTCTAGCAGGATTGTGAACCGTTAATCACTACTCTCTGAGAACGGTTATCCAGCCAGTTATGCACCCACCTTATAGTAGCCCCATCTAGGTTGTATTTCCCTAGTTTACTGATAAGACATTTTTTCCCCTATTTTTCTGACCAGCCAAATGCACCAAAACCCAACGAGCCTGGGCAAGGTTTCAGACAAACCAAAGCTGAATTTTTAGGGGGAAAGAGAAGGTTTGTCCCTCCCGCCCGAGAGCAGACAGAGCTCACTGGGCCAAGCCTTCTCCCCCCTCGCCGCCTGAAACGGGCTGGATTCACTCACCTGCCAGGGCCAGCTGTGCGGCACGGTGTCCTCTCCATTCACCACCCGGGTGCTGGGGGCGTAGATGGGCGTCCCGCAGCTCAGGGCTGGAGACAGAGCGCTGTGCGTTACACAGCCGGCCAAGGCGCCCGACCCTTCTGCTGTGCACAGGAGGCGGGGCCGGCTCACCCTGGACATCCCCGGTCCCTCCCCCCGTCTTGGAGTTACCAAGGGGCTCCCTAGACCCAGACTCTCTGCATGCGCCTGCCCAGCGTTTCACCCCCTCCAGAGCCAGCCTGTCTCCACATTTACACCACAAGCAGGCCCCAGGGCCGTCCCCACGCCAGCGCCTTGCACAACCTCTGTGGGTCACAGGGTGGCCGGGCAGAGGCCCACGGCGAGTCCTGTGGGCCGCACAAAGCTCTGTGCAGGGGGCCGAGCGGAGAGCCACTCATCTTACCACCAGCTGCAAGCAGAACGGGGATCAGCAGCCTCAGCATCTTGGCCAGAAGAGTCCCAGGGGCTCAGCCAGGGCCCTTTAATACCCCTCTCTATCAGGGGCTGCGGGAAAGGGCGGCGCCGAAGGGCTGCGGGAGCAGGTGTTGCAACGCCCTGTGTCCCGGTGCAAGGTCACACCGAGGGAACGGGCCCATCCCGCGCCTGCCCGGCCTTGGGCGGATTGGGACGTGGCCAGGCGCAGCCCACAGCCTCGCTCAGCAAACGGGCTGGTCGCATGCTGGGGAGGGAGGGTGGCCTCCCTGCGGGAGAGCGGGGCTGGGCCCTGGCGCGGGTCACGCCTGGGGGCTGGGGGAATGGAGACCATCCCCCGCTGTAGCCCCCTGCTCTGGGGAGGTGTCATACGGGGAGCGGGGGGCTCTGGGGGCACTGCTGAGAGGGGCAAACTGCCTAGAACCAGGGCTACTTACAGCCCAAAACTCGGAGTCCTCCGCTCTGAGACGCCAAACCCGGCTCACCGAGCACTTCTGCTCACCACTGGCTAACGAGAGGTCGCACCCCCCTCCTCCCCTCAGACACCCCAGTGCTCCCTGTGCCCCCCCAGCCCCCCTCACACAGGGTAGAGGTTATAGCCCATCCCCCTCCTCCCTTCAGACACCCCAGCCCTCCCTGTGCCCCCCCAGTCCCCTCCTCACACAGGGGAGAGGTTATAGCCCATCCCCCTCCTCCCTTCAGACACCCCAGTGCTCCCTGTGCCCCCCAGCCCCCCTCACACAGGGGAGAGGTTATAGCCCATCCCCCACCTCCCCTCACACACCCCAGTGCTCCCTGTGCCCCCCAGCCCCCCTCACACAGGGGAGAGGTTATAGCCCATCCCCCACCTCCCCTCACACACCCCAGTGCTCCCTGTGCCCCCCAGCCCCCCTCACACAGGGGAGAGGTTTAACCAGGTTTACCTGTGCCAATCAAGAAAGGCTTCTTTGTCGGCGCGGCGCGTCCAGACTGCCCCGGTCTGCCGACAAACAGCTGATCGGCAGAGCGGGGCAGCCATTTAAATTTAAATGAAGCCGCGATTATTTTAATCGCGGCTTCATTTCCCTCTGCCGATCTGGCTAATCTACATGCCTCCGTCGGCGGAGGCATGTAGTCTAGACACACCCTATCCGTCGACAAAACTTCTGTCAACAAAACCCTGTAGTCTAGACGTACCCACAGAGGCCAGGCAGGCGCCCTGCAAGTGGCTGTTAGCATCCAGGTTACAAACCACCTGTAACCATCCACAGCAGCCGCTCGAGCCGTTGCCCAAATACCCACTTCTCCTCCGCCAGCCTCTGCCAAGCGCTTCCCCACGGGCCCTCCTGCAACGCCAGCACGGGGGGTCGGCTCAGGGGTCCCTTGCGACCACCTGGGACTACCTACGACTCTGCAGCGGGCTCATTAGAACGCCCTGTAGCCGGGGTGGGCGAAGGGCCCTCTGCAGGCCGGATCTGGCCCACCTCGCGGGTCGGTCACACCCGCGGCCACCCTGCTGCTCCCCCACTCCCAGGCCAATGGAGATCTGGGGTCGGGGAACACGCCAAGTCCCGTCTCCCTGCCAGGGGCACGTGGCACCAGAGGGAACCATGCGCCCTGGCAGGGAGAGGAGACTCCGCATGCCCCCCCTCCACTCCCAAGCCAATCAGGGCCTAGGGGCAAGGAAGTGTGAGAAGTCCCTCACTGCCCGGGGGGCCCGTGTCCCTGGTAGGGTGGCAGGGATGCGGGGGGAGCCAGAGACTTTGCACACTCCCCCAGCCCAGGTCCTTCCCAGCGGCTGGGAGGCGCCCCCTGACCTAAGGGGAAAGCCTCCCTTTGGCCCCCTTCCTGATGCTGCTGCGCCCCTCCTTCCTCAGCGGCGTGGGGGGAGCCCCTTGACTGGCCTGGAGGTAGGGGAGGGCGGGAAGTCTCCTCATCCCGCCAGGGACACGCGGCACCCAGAGCTCGAAGCAGCTGGCGGTTCTCTCTAGGCGCCGGGCGGGGGGCAAAGGCTTCACGCTCTTCTCCACCCCGGCCGATCGCGTGTAACGCACGCCGTCTCCTGGCCCCGCCCCCTCCACCCAAGGCCACTCTGAAGTTCGCAAAGCGGCTCCCCTTCAAAACCAGTGCCCACCCCTGCCCTACCGAGCAGGTGGCTGGCCCCTTGGCGGGGAGTCAGGGCTGAGCCCTTCCCCGCCCACCAGGGCTCGGCTGCCGGAGCAGCTCTCGGGGGAGCCGCCTGCTTGGCTTCGAGGGGCTCTCTACACAGGCCTGAGGGGGTGAACCTGGCCGCAGTCTCAGCAGGGCTACACTGTGCCGGGGAGGAGGGGGGGAGGCCGCGCTCTGTCCTACGTCTCCGGCTTTGGCAGCCCTAGCAGGGCCTCTGCCCAGAGAAGGCGCCTGTCACCCTCTGACATGTGCGTGCTGGGCTCTCGCTCGCCTCGGGCCTTTCAGAGCCAGACACGAGAAGTCATTCTCCCGCTCTGCTCGGCGCTGGTTAGGCCTCAGTTGGAGTGTTGTGTCCAGTTCTGGGCACCGCATTTCAAGATGTGGAGAAATTGGAGAAGGTCCAGAGAAGAGCAACAAGAATGATGAAAGGTCTAGAGAACATGAGCTATGAGGGAAGGCTGAAGGAATTGGGTTTGTTTAGTTTAGAAAAGAGAAGATTGAGGGGGGACATGAGAGCCGTTTTCAGGTATCTAAAAGGGTGTCACAGGGAGGAGGGAGAAAGCTTGTTCATCTTGGCCTCTGAGGACAGGACAAGAAGCAATGGGCTTAAACTGCAGCAAGGGAGGTTTAGGTTGGACATTAGGAAAAGTTCCTAACTGCCAGGGTGGTTAAACACTGGAATAAATTGCCCAGGGAGGTTGTGGAATCCCCATCTCTGGAGATATTGAAGAGCAGGTTGGATAAATGTCTAGCAGGGATGGTCTAGACAGTGCTGGGTCCTGCCGTGAGGGCAGGGGGCTGGACTCGATGACCTCTCGAGGTCCCTCCCAGTTCTAGTGTCCTAATATTCTATGATTCAGGGTGAGGGAGCGGGGCAGAGCACTGGCCTTCCCCTTGGAGCCTCCCGCGCTGCCTTTGGCTTATGGCCGCTGTCTGAATGGACAAGCTCTAAGTCAGGTAATGGTGCCAAGTTCACTCCCGACTGCCCCCCAAGTCAAGTCCCACGCACGGCCCCTGCCCTTTGTGCCAGAGACCTGGTGGGGGGGGGGGATCTCTCCCACCAGGGTGGGGCCCCTGTCTGACCCAGCAATGGGCGACCTTCTGGGACTTGCCTGGCACTGGCTGTCCTCTGCCTCCTGACCTTCCCAGATGCTTCCCAGTTTGTGCCTGCCCTGGAGCACCCCTCCCGGGGACAAGGCCCCTCCAGGCAGCCTGGGAGCGGAGCAGCTGGCGAGAAACGCGTGTTAACAATTAACAAGCGGCCCTGGCCTCCCAGGGAAGGGTTTTCCCACGGGGCCGTGTCCCAGCTGCTGCGGCTCCGGAGGGCGGCGAGAAGGGTGGTGGTGAGGGACAGAGGGCAGCAGACACGGTTAGGCGGCCCTGGGGCCAGGCTCAGCCGGCACGGCCCAGCACGGCACAGGTTCTCCGAGTGGCAGGGTGATCCTGCACAGATCCCCCAGGCAGGAAGTGAGAGATACAACCCCTCCCCCATGGACTCACCACGACCGTCCCCATGTCCCCTCAGCCTGCTGGTGCCAGGCTGGAGGCTGGGTGGAGGCTGGGAACGGCAGAGTCCGCCCCCCCGAGCCTCCGCAGAACTCCTGGGGCAGGCCCCTCGGCAGCCCAGGCGAGTGCAACGGAAGAACCCAGCCGGTGGCTCCCAGCGAAGTTCCCCTTTGGCGACGGGACGTGGCGTGTCGCCCTGCGCCACGGCTCTCACTCCTCCGCGCCCGGCGGCCTCACCTGAGCTGCACCATGGCCCTTGTCCGGGCCGCCTGCGGGTAAACCAGGAGGCCTACGTCTCGGCGGACGCTGCAGGGGGTTTCCACTCCCATCGCTACGCGTGACTCTTGTAGAACCCCCGTTTGCGGGGCCGCCCCCCCGGTTTGCTGCATCCCCATCCAAGGAGTCTGGCCCCATCGCCTCCGATAGCCCTCGTCACACCCCGCCAGTAAACACGGCACCGCCGCCCGCACCACTGACGCCGCCGGATCACAAGCGCGCCCACCGCTGCGGCAAGGGGAGCGAAGCTGCATCTGCCGTCCCAGAGAGGGCGAGGCTCCAACAGTTACAGCAACCCCGCTATCTGCAGCCCTGAGCCCCCCAAGCCCCCAGTCCTCTGTCCTGAGTTCCTCCTGACCCCCCGACTCCTGCCCTGACTCCTGCTACTCCCCCCAAGTCCCCCCTGCCCTGAACCCCCCACTTACACGTCTTACAGGCATTGCTGTACGGCCCCCCTCAACCCCCCGCCCTGAGCCCCCCCCCCACACTTACATGTCTTACGGGCATTGCTGTACGGTCCCCTCCCCCGCCCCCATGCCCTTTTCACAATTAGCACCGAGTCGTGCTGTGGTTCAGCACCCCTCTTGCAGCCTGGCTCGCCGGTTGTCTAGTTCTAAGTGGGGGTACATGGGGGTGAAAGAGGCTCTGAAGACGGTGGCCTTGCCAGAGGCCCAGTAGTGGTCGTGTGCTTCCAAAACACTCACGCTGTTTCAGTGTCGATTAACTCTGCAGGATGGAACCTCGCAGTCGGGGGAAATCAGGCACGGACAGAGTTTGCCAGGGCCTCTCACGCTGCGGGTACCGGGTAGGTTTGTTCTTTGGATGAATCCGTCTCACAGAGGATTGAGAAACAGCTCGATGATTTGGTGCTCGCAGCGGGGTTCAACCTGATCTCGCGGTGGTGTGAACGCGCCTTCTTTCGGGTCGAAATCATTAACAGGCTTTGTTTTCCTTCGTCCGTGCGCCAGCTGGGATCCCCTGAAGCCTCCTGTTTCTGGCAGAGGTGTAATTCTACGTGCGCTGAAAAGAGTTTGTCAGATTTTTGTTTCAAGTGCCAGAGTTCGAAGTTACCACCCGCCTCTTCGCTCTGGCCGTGTTCAGTTCCACCGGGCACCCAGTGCCCAGTGGCCCCCCCCCAGCTGTGCAGGTGCCCGCCTCCCGCTGCTCGGTTTCCGCACTGGCTCGGCACGGCGGGGACATCCGCTTGTCACCCCCTCGGAGAGGTAACAGCGGGGAAAAGAAGCCAGGCGGGGGCACGCTGTAACCGCACAATTCCAAAGCTGCTTGCGAGGGGGCCGCATTGTCACGCACTGGATGGGTGTCTGGAACGTTGGTTTTGTTTATGAAAGGGCACGGGCGGGTCAAATAACACTGGATTTCTTCACCGGGGGTAGGTTTGTAACAGTCCCCTCCCTCAAGAGCATGAGCGGCAGAAGCAGCTGGGCTTGGCGTGAGAAATCTGCAAGTTCCCCGTCTCTTTCCAGCATCACCTCCCACTCGCGCCCCCGGAGGCCCTGCACTGGCCAAGTCTTTTCCGACAAGCGACCCTCTCCTGGGGTCTGGCCTTTTCCCCCAATCACAGGTGACACAGCCATGGAAAAAACACCCGTTAACTCAACAGCAGCAGAACTCTCCAGAAATCGGGGTCTACCCTAGGTCCCCACCCTCAAAGCATGCCGTAGCTGGGTTTTCTTGGTGAGCGGTTGTAACGGACCGGGGAGTGCTGGCCAGCACCCAGCGACTAAGGGGTTAAGCGCAGGTACCTAGCAAAGGTGGCCAGGGGGCCCTGGAGTTAGATAGTTGACATTTGAATTGGATCTAGGTCCCCTGCCAGCTTTCTCTGTGCGGGAGAGAAAAACCAGGAGTTGAGACACAGAATGAGTTAAATCCAGGCAGGACTGCCAGCCCCAAGGAATTCGGAGCATGGGAGTGGACTGAACAAAGAGAAAACTGGAAGTGAGGAAAAGTGAATCCAGTCCCGTGCAGGGTAATTTACTCCCCATTTACCAGCTAAGCTTTGTGCCCAGACGTTTCTCTGTTTTCACTTGGTTTGCTCAGTTGCTCTGGAACATCTAGCAACCAAGTCTGCGTTCTCAAGTGTGTCTTTTGTTTTGTAATAGCACAGCACTGCCTGGGGCTCCCCCCCCCAGAGCTCCCTGGGGCTCCCCCCCCCGTACACACGCTGCCTGGGGCTCCCCCCCCCACCATATACACCGCTGCCTGGGGCTCCCCCCCCAACTGCTGCCTGGGGCTCTCCCCCCCCCCCGTACACACCGCTGCCTGGGGCTCTCCCCCCCCCACCGTATACACCGCTGCCTGAGGCTCCCCCCATACACACCGCTGCCTGGGGCTCCCCCCCCACTGCTGCCTGGGGCTCTCCCCCCCTACACACCGCTGCCTGGGGCTCCCCCCCCCCACTGCTGCCTGGGGCTCCTCCCCCCCCACCGTACACACCGCTGCCTGGGGCTCCCCCCCGTACACACCGCTGCCTGGGGCTCCCCCCCACTGCTGCCTGGGGCTCCCCCCCTACACACCACTGCCTGGGGCTCCCCCCCCACTGCTGCCTGGGGCTCCCCCCCCACTGCTCCCTGAGGCTCCCCCCCCTGTACACACCGCTGCCGGGGGCTCTCCCTCCTCCTGTTCACATGCCTTGTTTAGGGTTGCCAGGTGTCTGGTTTTTGTCCGGTAATTGTGTCTTCTGTCCAGTAAAACCCCAGAAATACCGGACCCTCCTGCTCTTCCCCAGAGGCAGGGCCCGGCTCACCGTGCTCATCACAGGCCAGTTCTCGGGTTCAGGGTGGAAACCCCTCCGGAGTCCTGGTCTCCCTTCGCGGGGCAGGGCCTGCGCTGGCAGGGGAGGTGGGGGGCCTGGGCCCACCCGCTGCTCCGTCGGCCCAGGGACCCTACCGCAGCGGCGACAGAGAGGGCGGGTCTGCTTCCGCCTGGCAGCTCTTCCCCAAACAGCCCCTCCAGGTGCCTCCCCCGGTACCTGCTAGCCAGTCCTCAGCTCACCCTCCCCCCCCCCTACTCCCACCCCACACACACCCTCACCCCCATGCCCCGCCACACGCTCATCCACACCCCCACTCCCCTCCACACCCACCCCCTCACACTCATCCCCCCACGCTCTCCTCACCGCCCACTTCCCCCCACATCCATCCCCCACTCCCTCCCACACCCACCCCTTCACACTCATCCCCCCACGCTCTCCTCACCCCCCACTTCCCCCCACATCCATCCCCCACTCCCTCCCACACCCACCCCCTCACACTCATCCCCCCACGCTCTCCTCACCCCCCACTTGCCCCCACATCCATCCCCCACTCCTTCCCACACCCACCTTCACCCATCCCCTCACACTCATCCCCCCACAACCCTCACCCACCCCCATACACACACTCCCCACCCCCTCACCCACACATACCCACACCCACTACTCTTGTGTCCCACACACCCTTCTCCCGCCCCATTGCTCTTTGTCTTCCTCCCTCCTTACCTGGGGAACCTTGGAGCAGCCCCACCGGCTTTGATTGGCTGCAGGTGTGTATTAGCCTGCTCCTGCAGGCAAGTCCTTACCTAGCCCCAGGTGTCTGCCTGCCTTCCTTTGGGGGCAGCCGTCCTTGGGGGTGTCCTCGGGGCGGAGAAAGCCCCTTGCCCAGCGCCCTGTACACCTGCCCTCCATCAGCGCGCAGCAGGCTGCTGGCTTGGGTCTGTCACACCAGTGCCATGTTCGGACCCCTTCCTGCCCTGCCAGGGTGCCCCACGGTGACTGGACAGACCTGCCCTCCTGGAAGCTGCCTTTAGCACCACTCCAGCCCCGGCCCAGCCCTGCAACTGCGAAGGAGCCACTTGGCCAGCAGGGGGCACTGGCCAGCCAGGGCAGTCAGTCCCCCGTCCCCGTCCTCCCGCCACCGGCTGTCAGCCCCTGCACCCCGGGGTCTGCAAGACTCATGCTTAGATGGAGGCTGGGCCCCTTGTGCCCTGCGGCTCAACAGCCCCTGCACTGACAGCTGCTCCACCACTGGGGGATGAGAATCAGGCCGCTACTGAGAAGCAGGCAGGCTCAGTGGTTAGAGCCCTAGCCTGGGACTTGAGAGTGCTGCCTTTGGGCCCCAGCCATGTGTGTGTCGGACCTGGGGGAAGCTGCTCAGCCTCTCTTGGCCCCAGCTGCCCAATGGGGGTCGTGGGGGTAGCGGGGTGGTGCCCGGGCGGGCATGGGGCAGCACCAGGGAGCATCTGGCCCCACCTGCATGCGGGGCACTGGCTGTGAGACTCAGCTCCCCGTGCGTGGCCGGCACAGGCCCCGGCCCAGACGCTGCTCCATCTCCCTTGGCCCGGGGCATGCCTGGGTGCACAGCCCTTGCCTAGAGAGGAGGCCCCCGGCACCGCGCCCCGGCTCCTTCCCACCCAGCCTGCTGGACTCTCCGAGCAGCAACACTGCAGAGAACCTGGCAAACCAGAGCCCCTGTCTGCAAAGAAACCCACCAGAGCCCCCCAACCCTGCCACCCGCCCCCCCCCCACCCTCCCAGGGCTCCTGTAGGCCCAGCCCTCCCCTGGCTCTGGGAACCCAGGCTCCCTGGAGAAGCTGGGGTGGGCCCACGGGGGGGAGGCGCAAAGGGGCTGATGTGGGGGGGCACCAGAGGAGTTACATGGGCTGCCACCCCCCTGCCTTTTCATGCCCCCACGGCAGGCACCCCCGTCCACATGGGCTCCCTATTTCCTGGGCAACAAAGAGTGTCCAGGCTATTGTCAGCCTGTCACTAGACCAGCTGGGCCCCCATGGTGCCCCCCCCCCCCCCCGGGCTGCCTTGTGCCTCCTTCCCCCTGTGCTGTGAGAGAGCCTGGCTGGAGGGATGCTGGCTGGGGCTGAAACAGCCTGGAGCCCTCCCCGTCATGCCCTGGCTGTCATCCCCCCCCCTCGTCCCCCCCTCTCCCGATGCAGGGACACCCTAGAGTCTGGCATGAAGGGCGGGTGCCCCCTGCTGGCAGCCTGACCGGATGCACCTCAGGGAAGGACATGGGGCGGGGGAGTTACCATGGGAGCTCAGCCCTGGAGAAGAATGTGGCTGGCTGGGGGAGGGATGGGGCCGATGCTGAGGGTACGCGCCAACCAATGGACTAGCCCTGGCAGCCACTGGGGAGGGCACAAGGGGCATGCTAAAGCCATCCCCAGCTTGCCCACGCGATGGGGAGCAGGCTGCCCCGTGGAATGCAAGGGATCGTGTCCTGGGCTCAGCTTGAGCATGCAGCAGCAGGGGCAGAAATACGGCAGGGCGAACGGGGCGACCGCCCCGGGCCCCACACTTCGGAAAGCCCCACGCATGCGCCGTGGCAAAGGGAGGGCCCCACGGAATTATGCTGCCCGGGGCCCCGCAAAACCGTCATCTGCTCCTGTGCAGCAGCCCCTGGCAGGGCCAGGAGAGGCCACTGGGCCATGAGCTGCAAGGCCTTGGTTCTCATGGGGGTCCAGACCCAGTGATGCATTTTGAGTGGGGGGCACACACAGCGTGAAGCCCGGAGAACTTCGCCCGTTGCTGATCTTTCCTCCTCTCCGAGACACGGTGCAGCCCTGAGGGAATGGCCTTTGCCTTCCCTTCTCCGTAGCAGCACATCGTTCATTGTGATTTGTGCTGAGTGTGACGGCTTGTAGTGGACTCAGAGACTTGTGCTGTGTTGTATGTGCAGGGCATACAGGCAGGAGGGGTAGTTTTGTGAAGTGGAAAAGTCCATTGCACGCGAGTTCCCTGTTCCCTGTTCACTTGGCCCTGTTCCCTGTGCCAGCCCTGTGCTCTGGTTGCAACCATGGCTCCTGAGGCGAGAGCCGGCAAAGCCAAACCATAGGGCAAGAAGAGCCAGGCTCTGGGCTACCAGGCACTGCTGTTTGCCCCAGGCAAGCCGGGCAGGTACCAAGTGCATGTCTGAGCAGGGCAGGAGTCTCTAAGGGGGGCAGGGCTGTACCATGAATGGGGGCAGGGCTGTACCATTAAGGGGGAGCAAGGCTGTACCAGGGCCTTGGAGCTCTGGGCTCAGGTCTCCCCACTGGAGCAGGGGAGTGCAGGGCAGGGGAAGCAGGGGCTGTGGGGCAGGATCGGGGGGCAGAGCTGTGTGTGGGGAGCGCAGGGCAGGGGGAGCAGGGGCTGCACCCAGCCAGCCCCACTAGAGGCGGCCCCAAGCAGGGGGGGCTGAGCGGAGGAAGCCCTTAGCCAGGGATCCGCCTTGCTCTCCAGCCATACGGGGGTAGGCCAGGCCCCGCGCCAGGCGCCTTTCTACAGAGCATGGATCCAGCTGCTGCACCAGGGGCTCAGGGCCACGCAGGCTGTGCCCAGAACAGGACAATGGCCAGTCCCTCCAGCAGCCCAGGAACCGGCTGGTGGGTCTGTGATGCCAGGCCAAGCCCCACCCGCCTCCTGTGGCCCTCCCGGAAAGGGGCCGGGGAGCGCCTGGTGCGGCAGAGAAACAGCCGGGTTGTTCCTGTCGCTCGCACAGACGCCCTGCAGCAGGTGTGTCTGCCCCAGACGCCTGCTCCCTGAACTTCCAGCCCCCAGGCCTCGGGACGTGGGGTCCCAGGGGCGCCTGCCCACCACAGCCTGCTGGGAAAGCTTGGCCCATCCCAGTCCGTCCGATGGCTCAATAGACAGATCCTGCATAGAGCCTGCGCCCGGCAGGGCTAAGCACGGGCTCTGCTGCATGTGCTGAAGGAACCTGCTGGCTGGAAGATGTAGTGGGCTTTTATCCGCTGCCGGGCCGACGCCCTGGGCCCAGGGACGCGCCTGGGAAGGGTTCAGGGCTACGCAGTGTCAGGAATCACGTTGCCACCTTCCACTCAAGCCCAGCACAGGCCCCTGGGCTGGGCCATGGCAGCGTGAGCATGTCCCAGCCCCGGTAGCCCATTCTGGGGCCCCCGCAGGGAGACGGGGAATGGAGGCTGAGCCGCAGCCGGGGGGGGGGGGGCCTGGCTGGGGGGCTCCTTGGAGGAAGGGCACTGGGAGGGAGGCGGACGTGGAAGGCTCCGCTATCTGTCTCCCAGGGGAGAGGGTGGCTGGGGAGGAGGAGGCCCCAAAGCAAGCTCGGGAGACGAGGCTCTGGGGAGACACCCTGGGGTCAGCGGCTTGAGGGGAGCCAGGCCTCCAGGAAGATGCTGTGACCGAGGGGGGAGGAGCGTGGCAGAGCCCGCAGGCAGGGACTGAGCCGGGAACGGGCCGTGGTTGTGCCGTGGCACTGGGCCATGCTGCCCCAGGCGGCCAGTGGCCCAGGGCAGGCCAGGAGGTGGCACTCTGGGCCGGGGAGACCCTCGGATGCATCCTCCCTCTGAGCCTCCACCCCGAAGCGTCCAATTCCCTCCCTGTCGTAGAGGCCGCGCCCGTGCGCTTATGGCCCAGCAAAATCAAGCGCGTGGCCCCCACGGCCTGCACGCCTCTGCGCACACGTGGCACGCGCCCGGCTGCACGTGGACGTGTGACTCCGCGCTGCACGCTCCTGTGGCGAGGCGGGCGCCTGCCTGGCAGAGGCCTGTTCGCACACCTGGCAGGCCAGCGGCTGGGCAGGCAGCTTCCAGCTGAACAATGAGGCCCAGGGCGAAGGCGGCCCCGCCCGGCAAGCCCTGGCACTGGCCGTGTTTGTTCAGGCGGGCTGCGTGTGTTCCTTCACCTCGCTGCCCCGCCCGCTCCTCCGCCTCGGGCCAGCCCTGGAAAATCCTGCAGAGACAGGAAAGCGCAGACAAGACGGAGAGAAAACAAGGGGCTGTTCCGACCCCAGGAAACAGCCTCCGGTCTCAGCACAGCTTCCTTCTCCTCTTCTCCTCCCCCAGAGGCCTGCGGGGCCTCTCCCTCCTGTCAGCAGCCAGCTGCAGCCTCCTTGTCCCCGGCCCTGAGACGGGACGGGCAGGGCAGGACATGGCTGCCCCGTGCCCCATGCCTCGCAGGGTGCTTGAGCCGAGGCCGCAAAGGCAGGAGACGAGCTGGATGGTGGTGGGAACGTCTGTCAAAGTGGGTGCTGAGCTCCCTTGCCCCGGCCACCCCACCGGCAGCCAGGCCCCCCAGACGCTGGACCCTTTCTCAGCCAGCGTGGTCCCTGCTGGGGGGACGGGGCAAAGCTCCCCAGCCCCTGGCCAGCCTGGCTGCCAGAACCTGCAGGTGGTCTAGGGAAGCTGCCACGTTACCACGGGCCCCACGCTGGCAAACCCGGGGGTCACAGCTCAGCCTGGTAGCCGCTCCCCAGCCTTTGCCAGCCCCGAGAAGAGCAGGGGCCGTGGGGCGCACGACGACTGCAGCTTCCCTCGTCTGACCGGCGGGCAGGGCCCTGTGCGAGCTGACGCGAAGCTGTTACGCTGCATTTCACGGCACCTCCCCCGGGCACGGCTCAGGCGCCCGCAGGCTCCGTGCCCAGCCCAAGCGTGGGACGTGGCGTTGGCCGTGACAAACTTTGCCAGGCCACTGGGCAGGGTGGCGGAGGGGCGGCTCCGGGCTCCGGGGGAGGGGGGGGGCTTGAGCAGAAGGGGGGGGGCGCTGACTTTCAGTGTCACCCAACCAGGGCTCCAGCCATGGTCACTGCCGGTGTAGTGGTGGCCAGGAGCCCTGGGTCTGGGGCAGCTGTGCCCATTGCACCCCCCTTCTCCCTCCCCATCCCTGCTCCCCCATTGGCAGGCTGGCCTGCTAGGCAAGGCTGTGAGCTGCTTAGCCAGTGTGAGCCCTAAGCCAATTAGCACCCAGCTCTTAGTCAGGGCAGGGCTTGCCAAAGGCCGCCCCGAAGCACCCGGAGGAGCTAGCGAACGGGAGTTTGGGGGGAGTTTAGAGGGGAAGGCTGAAGGGGGCGAGATACACAGAACATCGAGGCCTAAAACACCCGATGAAACAAAACAAAAAAACGCCACCAAAGGAAGCTGCAGGCATGCAAAGAGGATGCTGGCAGCAGCGCGGGGGCTGTCCTGTTATTGCACCCGACGGAGCATGTCTGTTGCCTGCCTCATCATAGAACACTAGGACTGGAAGGGACCTCGAGAGTCAAGTTCAGTCCCCTGCCCTCACGGCAGGACCAGGCACCATCTAGACCAGCGTTTCTCCACCTTTTTCTGCTCATGGCCCCCTTCTGAGCCTCGTTTACCTCTGTGCACCCCTCATAGCCGCTGTTAGTTGGAAAAAAGGTACATCATTGAACTAATGTTCCGGTTTTACCATGTGGCCCCCTAGAGGTAGGGCGTGGCCCCCGGGGAGCCATATGGCCTATAGTTGAGAACCACTGGTATCTAGACCATCCCTGGCAGGGGTCTGTCCAACCTGCTCTTCAATATCTCCAGTGTGGGAGATTCCACAATCCCCCTGGGCAATTTATTCCAGTGTGTAACCAGCCAGACATGTAGGAAGTTTTTCCTAATGTCCAACCTAAACTAGAGTTGGGAAACTAACACAGCGGGGCACAGACTATTCAGTAAGTTCTCGGACTGCATTGAAGACAATTTTTTATTTCAGAAGGTTGAAAAACCTATGAGGAGGAAAGCTCTTCTAGATTTGATTTTGACGAATAGGGAGGAACTGGTTGAAAATTTGAAAGTGGAAGGCAGCTTGGATGAAAATGATCATGAAATCACAGAGTTCATGATTCTAAGGAAGTGTAGAAGGGAGAACAGCAAAATAGAGACAATGGATTTCAGGAAGGCAGATTTTGGTAAACTCAGAGAGCTGGTAGGTAAGGTCCCATGGGAAGCAAGACTAAGAAGAAAAACAACTGAAAAGAGTTGGCAGTTTTTCAAAGGGACATTATTAAGGGCCCAAAAGCAAGCTATTCCATAGCGTAGGAAAGATAGAAAGTCTGGCAATAGTCCGCCTTGGCTTAACCAGGAGATCTTGCATGATCTAAAAATAAAAAAGCAGTCATACAAAAAGTGGAAACTAGGACAAATTACAAAGGATGAATATAGGCAAACAACACAGGAATGCAGGGGCAAGATGAGAAAGGCAAAGGCACAAAACGAGCTCAAACTAGCTACAGACATAAAGGGAAACAAGATGACTTTCTATGAATGTATTAGAAGCAAAAGGAAGACCCAGGACAGGGTAGGCCCACTGGTCAGTAAGGAGGGATGAACAATAACAGGAAACTTGGAAATGGCAGAGATGCTCAATGACTTTGTTTTGGTCTTCACCGAGAAGTCTGATGAAGGAATGCCTCACATAGCAAATGCTAGTGGGAAGGGGGGAGGTTTAGAAGATAAAATTAAAAATGAACAAGTTAAAAATCACTTAAAAAAGTTAGATGCCTGCAAGTCACCAGGGCCTGATGAAATGCATCCTAGGATACTCAAGGAGCTGATAGCAGACATATCTGAGCCTTTAGGTATCATCTTTGAAAAATCATGGAAGACAGGACAGATTCTAGAAGACTGGAAAAGGGCAAACCAAGTACCCATCTCTAAAAAGGGAAATAAGAACAACCCAGAAAACTACAGACCGGTCGGTTTAACTTCTGTGCCAGGGAAGATAATGGAGGATGCAAATGAATTCCTTAATTACTAACATCTGGAAGAAAATAAGGTGATGGGCAACAGCCAGCATGGATTTGTAAAGAACAAATCATGGCAAACCAATCTGATAGCTTTCTTTGATAGGATAATGAGTCTTCTGGATAAGGGAGAAGCAGTGGATGTGATATACCTAGATCTTAGTAAGGCATTTGATATGGTCTTGCATGATATTCCTATCAATAAACTAGGTAAATACAACTTAGATGGGGCTACTATAAGGTGGGTGCATAACTGACTGGATAACCGTTCTCAGAGAGTCGTTATTAATAATTCATAATGATGCTGGAAGGAGTCTGTTCAATATCTTCATCAACGATTTAGATAATGGCATAGAGAGGATGCTCGTTAAGTTTGCAGATGATACCAAGCTGGAAGGGGTTGCAAGTGCTTTGGAGGATAGGGTCATAATTCAAAATGAGCTGGACAAACTAAAGGAATGGTCTGAGGTAAACAGGATGAAGTTTAATAAAGACAAATGCAAAATGCTCCACTTAGGGAGGCACAATCAGTTTCACACGTACAGAATGGGAAGTGATTGTCTGGGAAGGATACTGCAGAATGGGATCTAAGGGTCATAGTCGACCACAAGCTAAATATGAGTCAACTGTGTGACACTGTTGCAAAAAAAGCAAACGTGATTCTGGGCTGCATTTACAGGAGTGTTATGAGCAAGACATAAGTCATTCTTCCGCTCTACTCTGCGCTGATTAGAGGCCTCAACTGGAGTATTGTGTCTAGTTCTGGGCACCACATTTCAAGGGAGACGTGGAGAAATTGGAGAAGGTCCGGAGAAGAGCAACCAGAACAATTAAAGGTCTAGAGAACATGACCGATGAAGGGAGGCTGAAAGAATTGGGTTTGTTTAGTTTAGAAAAGAGAAGATTGAGGGGGGACATGAAAGCTGTTTTCAGGTATCTAAAAGGGTATTAAAAGGAGGAGGGAGACAAATTGTTCTCCTTGGCCTCTGAGGACAGGACAAGGAGCAATGAGCTTAAACTGCAGCAAGGGAGGTTTAGGTTGGAAAAACTTCCTGTCAGGGTGGTGAAACCCTGGAATAAGTTCCCTCGGGAGGTTGTGGACTCTCCATCTCTGGAGATATTTAAGAGCAGGTTAGACAGACATCTATCAGGGATGCTGTGCTGCGAGGTAGTCAGAGGTTTGCCGTGGAGAGAACAGAATTCAAAATGGCTGCCCTTAAAGGGACAAGCCTCTTTTATTTTTCCTCAACAAAAAAAATCCTCCGTGTTCCTCATAAAGAAAAATTATTGATTGGTGTTCCTCGGTCTTAAAAAGTTCAAGATACCCTGGTCTAGACAGCACTGGGTCCTGCCATCAGGGCAGGGGACGGGACTCGATGACTCTCGAGGTCCTTTCCAGTTCTGGCGTTCTATGGTTCTATAAATCTCCTGTCAAGGCTGTTCCCCCTCTGGCACGATGAATGCAGAAGTGGGGGCCCACAAGAGCACTTAGGGTTGCCAGGTGTCCGGTATTGACCCAGGCAGTCCGGTATTTTTGCCTCCTGTCCGGTAAAAAAATTCAGTAGATACCGGACACCTAACATTTCTGGTATTTTCTGATTTTTTTCCCAGCCAGGAGGTGAAAATACTGGACACCTGGCAACCCTAAGTGCCTGGGCCCAGCCCGCAACCTCCCCCCACCTGGGCCCTGACACCCATCCCCCATGCCATGCTTACCTGGTTCCGCAGGAAAGCTGAGTTCTGGCTTGAAGAGCCCAAAATGGCCATCAGCAAAAAGCCTAAAGACCAAAGGGAAGCAATGCCTTCCTTGGGTCTTAGTGCTGAACCGCTCCTCCGTTCCTATCCCTGTTCTAACTCTGCGCTCGCTCTGAACGGGTCCATGCTGTTTTAATGCTGTTTTATTTTATTTTTGGTTAATAAGTCTCTGAATCCTTTTTTTTTTTTTTTGCTTAACAACTTTGGTCTCCCCCCGCTTTTTTTTCCCCAGCTTTTTTGTTTTGTTTTTTTGGTGGGGGCAGGGGGAGTGTTCCGTATTTTTGTTTCAACCATCTGGCAACCCTAAGAGCACTCCAAAATCTTGCTTCTACCGGCATTGGTACAAAAACTTCCCTACACACAATCCTAATACCCAGATTTTGGGGGACCCACTGCCACCACCCAAGTAACTCCAAGAAAATCAGGGAAGAGATCACGTGCGAAATCCTCTCCCTAAGGTAAAACTCATCCCACCCCACCCCACGCCACTCCAGCCTGCCCCAACCTCCGTTTTCTTGGAGTTGGGAAAAACAGAGGGGATTCACAGACAACAATGGACTCTGTCCTTGTAACTAGGCAATGAGTCAAGGGACACAACAATCAACCAATTCCGGTTAATTAGAAAAAAAAGAAAAACTTTTATTACCAAAACAAAACTACAGTTGCAAGCATAGTAAAGTGGCTAGATGGAAAGAGCCACTAATTGATGTAGGGACTCAGTGGGACCCCTGGGCTTTAGTTACAAAAGAGAAAAAAAACACATTTAACAGCTCAGACATTAGTTTCAAATTCCCAAACCAGGAAAAACAACAAATCCTGACGGACTACCTAAACTTTTCCTGACTTACACATTGTAAGAAGTCCGTTCTTGGAGAGAGAAGTGACGGGGCTGAGCAGCCCCACACACTGCAGGAGGAAGTACACGGTGACCCAGCGGCTGCCGCGGGGCAGAGCATAAGAACGGCCGTACTGGGTCAGACCAAAGACATCTAGCCCAGTAGCCTGTCTGCAGACAGTGACCAGCACCAGGTGCTCCAGAGAAAGTGGACCGAAGACAATGATCAAGCGATTTGTCTCCTTTCATACTTCTCCAGCCTCTGACAAACAGAGGCCAGGGACACCATTTCTATCCCTTGGCTAATAGCCTTTTATGGACCTAACCTCCAGGAAATTATCTAGCTTCTCTTTAAACTCTGTTATAGTCCTAGCCTTCACCACCTCCTCTGGCAAGGAGTTCCACAGGTTGACTACACGCTGTGTGAAGAAGAACTTTCTTTTATTAGTTTTAAATCTGCTACCCATTAACTTCATTTGGTGTCCTCTAGTTCTTCTATTATGGGAACTAATAAATAACTTTTCTTTATTCGCCCTCTCCACGCCACTCATGATTTTATAGACCTCTATCATATCCCCCCTCAGTCTCCTCTTTTCTAAACTGAAAAGTCCCAGTCGTTTTAACCTCTCTTCATATGGGACCCGTTCCAAACCCCTCATCATTTTAGTTGCCCTTTTCTGAAAAAGGGTACGGAGGGTAGGGGGGTACCGGAGGAACGCCACCTGCTGGTGACGTCATCCCGGTGCCGACCGGCGTCGCTATGCTGGCGCTGGCCGATGACATCATCCACGGGGCCGGAGGGGCGTTTGAAAGGTGACCGAGAGACCGCCAGTGGGGAGGAGAGACCCGGCTCGGCTGCAAGGAAGCTGGGCAAGAGGGGTGCAGTAGAGTGAAGGACAATAGCGATAGGTGACCGGGCGGGGTGAGCAGTAACCCCGTGTCGTCCCCGATTATCGGAACCACAGGCAGGGTAGGAAATGGCCCAGAGCTGGGCCAAGGACCCCAAGTGGGGGTGAGGTTAGGGGTTTTCACCCCACCCGCTGGCAGGCGAGAGAATGATTTCCCCCTGCCCTAGGGTCCTGGGATAGGGAGAGTGGGCGGGCCCGAGTCCCCCTACCCCACCACTAGTGGGGGTAAAGTCTGTGTGTGTGGCCATTTGGCCTTGAACAGCAGGTACCCCGGCCAGGGGGAGATTGGATTATGGGGATTGGTTGTAAAAAAATGTAATAAACAAGAGCGAGGTTCAGGGGTGACCCATGTACAGAAGTGTCCCCCCTCACCCCCAGTCTTGGAAGAAACTGCTCTAAATCTCAAACCCGCTCTTCCCCTTTGCAATGCTACCTGCATTGCTATTGGCTGACCACCCCTTAGTTAACCCCTTAGTCACCAGGTCCTGGTCAGCACTCCTGATTATGACACCTCCCTTGCTGCCGTTGAAGCCCCTTGCTTCTTGTCCTGTCCTCAGAGGCCAGGAGAACAATTTTTCTCCCTCCTCCTTCTAACATCCTTTTAGATACTATGGGCGGGTGGCGAACGTGTGCATGCGCTCCAAGGAGCTCTTGGTCCCGAGAGACTGCATACGGACGGTGGAGACGAGGGTGACTGAACTGGAGGAGCTAAGGGAGGCAGAGAGGTACGTAGAGGAGACTTTCCAGGACACCGTCGAATGGTCCCACCCCGCTCAGATTGCTCCTGCGTTTCTAGGGGGGTGAAAGGCTCAGGGAAGGGGAACATCCAACAGGAGCAGGGGAAAACAATCCCGTAGTTGGAACGTCCCGTGCAGAGGATGCTGTGGTCTCCTCTCACATGGAGGACACTGCCCCAGGGGAGGGAAGTCCAGCGGTAGGAAAAGGCAGGTGTTGGTAACGGGGGATTCGATCATTAGGAACATAGATAGCTGGGTCTGTGAGGGTCGGGAGAACCCTTTGGTGACTTGCCCGCCTGGTACGAAGGTTGCAGATCTCGAGCCATCTAGAGAGACGTGCAGTGCTGGGGAGGAGCCGGTGGTCGTGGTGCATGGAGGCACCAGTGACACAGGGAAGGGTAGGAGAGAGGTCCTAGAGGCCAAATTTAGGCCGCTAGGGAAGAGATTGAAATCCGGATCCTCCATGGGAGCGTTCTCTGAAATGCTTCCAGTCCCATGCCCAGGGCCCGGTGGACAGGCAGAGCGGCAGGGTCTCACTGCATGGAGATGGGGGGTCGATTCATTAGGAAAAGAGGGAGCTTATCGGGATGGGCTCTACCTGAACCACAATGGAACCAGGTCGCTGGCACCTCGCACTGAAACAGTCGCAGCAGTTTTTAAACTAAGGGCGTTGGCAGAAATCTGATGGGACCAGGGCAATGGGGGGGGGGCACAAAGGGTGAGTCAAGTGCCCTCGGGGGGAGGAGCAAGGGGCCAGTGGCCAGACAGTCCACAGGCCCTAGGCCCACACTTGGAGGGTAGTGGGGGAGCTTGCGCTGGCAGCAGGCGCCTGCTTGCCTGGGAAGCATCATGACCCAACCCCATGGCTGTGTCTACACTGGCAAATGAGTATGCAAATGAGGCTAAGCGTGGAATATCACCGAGCCTCATTTGCATATCTAATGAGCCACCATTTTTGCAGCAGAGGCTCTTGCACCAGAAGGAGCATCTACACTGCCCCTTGCACAAGAAAAGCCCCCTTGCGCAACGCCGCTATGGTGATTATTTTCGGGAATAACGGCATTGCGCAAGTGTAGACGCTCCCTCTGCCGCAAAAATGGTGGCTCATTAGATATGCAAATGGGGCTCAGCAATATTCCACGCTTAGCCTCATTTGCATACTTTCGGGCTCAAGATCACGCCAGTGCAGACATAGCCCATCTTGCTCCGCCCCAGCGGCTCCCAGCTGCAGGGCTCCAGTTTGGGGAAGGGGTGGAGTGGGAAGGTCTGGGGCCCAGGGTGGAGTCGGGCTAGGGTGTGACGGCGCGTTGGGGTTTTCCCGTCTCCTGCGTCCCCGTAATGGCACGAACAGACTCCCCCAGCCAGTAGAATAGAGGGAGTTTATTGCTTCCCCAGGATACAGCATAGCACAGATGTAATCTGGTTCCAGGGCAGGCCTAGGATGCCTCAGCCCCCTTGAGATGGGGGGGTGGCTGGGCCCCTAAATCCCAGCCCCCTCCCTAGCTCCTTCTCCCCTGCTTCCCAGACTGAAACTAACTCTCTTCCAGCCCTGCCCCCAGCCAGGGCTCCACTCCCCTTCTTCCCATTGTTCCGCTCCCTGGGAGATACCTGTCTGACGAGTTTTGAAGCCCCCTTGTATAATGACCCATCCCCTGCCCTGCTGGGCCGGGCAGCCAGTGGGGGTCACCCACAACCCACTGCCCAGCATAGCAACCAGCAAGGTACCCCCCACTACGTCACACAGGGCGGAAAGAGCTGGGACCCTCTCCCGGACTAGGAGAGTCATGGGGGCTGTCCCGTGGCCAGTGCCCCACGTACCTCCCAGCAGTGGCCAGTGATCGAGGAGCACGTGGTTCCGATGGCGCCGTCCCTTGGGGGTTATTGATGAGACTCCCCATGACCTAGTAAGCAGAGGGGGGAAGAGGAGACGTGCAGGGCGGGTCTGCTGAGAGCCAGTCAGATGGAAAACGTCCCATCCAATCACACCATGGAACAGACACTTGAAGAGCGACACGATTACGTGCCCATCCAAATGCTACAAGTCTAAATACTAAGTGGGTGAACCAGAGTGTCTTGTATTAAATGAGAACAAGAATGGCCGGGCTGGCTCGGACCAAAGGCCCGTCCAGCCCAGCGGCCTGTCTGCCCACAGCGGCCAATGCCAGGCACCCCAGAGGGAGTGAACCGAACAGGCAACCATCCAGTGATCCCCCCTCCCCCTCCGTCGCCCATTCCCAGCCCTGACAGACAGAGGCTGGGGACACCCTCTCTGCCCATCCTCAGTCATAGCCAGCGATTGGCCTCTGCTCCATCTAGCTAGTTCTTCTCTGAACCCTGTTAAAGTCATAGAAGCCTAGAGCCGGAAGAGACCTCAGGAGTCATTGACCTCACCTTTTGCACAAAGCACGACCAACCCCAACTCAACCATCCCCGCCAGGGCTTGGTCAAGCTGAGACTTCAAAACCTCCCCAGGGAACCCAGCCCAGGGCTTCCCCACCCTCCTGGGGAAAGCGTTTTTCCTAATCCAACCTAGACCTCCCCCACTGCAACTTGAGCCCATTGCTCCTTGTTCTGCCATCCACCACCACTGAGAACAGCCTCTCTGCATCCTCTTCGGGGAGTTGGAGGCTGCTATCAAACCGCCCTCACTCTTCTCTTCTGCAGATTAAACAAGCCCAACTCTCTCAGCCTTGTCTCCTAGGTCATGTGCTCCAGCCCCCTAATCATTTTGATTGCCTTCTGCTGGACCCCCTCCAATGTGTCCACATCCTTTCTGTAATGGGGGGACCAGAACTGGACACAATACTCCAGATGTGGTATTACCAGTGTTGACTAAAGAGGAATAGTCACATCCCTAGATCGGCTGCCAGTGCTCCTACTAATGCAACCTAATAGCCCATTAGACTTCTTGGCTACAATGACACACTGTCGACTCATATCCAGCTTTTCAGCCGCTCTAATGCCCAGGTCCTTTCTGCCGAACTGCTGCTTGCCCAGTCGGGCCCCAGCCTGTAACAGGACAGAAGAATCCCAAGCACTAAGTACAGGACTCTCTACTTGTCCTTGTTGAACCTCATCTGATTTCTACACTGCCCACTCCTCTAATTTATCTAGGTTGTCTTGGACCATCGCTCTCCTCCCAGCTTAGTGTCAGCTGCGAACTTGCTGAAGGTACAATCCAATCCCATCATCCAGATCATTAATGAAGATGTTGAACAAAACCAGCCCCAGGGCTGACCCCTGGGGTACACCACTTGATACTGGCTGCCAACTAGACATGATGCTGTTGAGCACTGCTCGATGAGTCCTGGCATTCACAACATCCTCTGGCAAGGAGTTCCACAGGTTGACTGTAAGTTCTATGAAGAAATACTTCCTTCTGTTTGTTTTAAACCTGCTGTCCATTAATTTCATTGGGTGATGCCTAGCTCGTGTGATGAGAAGGAGTAAATAACTCTTCTTTAAGTACTCTCCCTGAATTACAGGCCTCTCTCTTTTCTAAGCTGAGAAGTCCCAGTCATACTCCTGCTGCTCTTTGTTGCCCTTTTCCAGTTCCAATACATCTGCTTTGAGATGAGGTGACCACACCTGTGATGCCCAGTATATGGATATCCTCAACTATATGGCAGATGAAATTGAATGTTGACCAATGCAAACTAAAATCCCAACTACACTTATAAACTGATGAGGTCTAAATGATCGGAAGATCTTGGGATAAGGGAGATCTTGGAGTCATTGCAGATAGTTCTCTTAAAACATCCGGTCAGTGTGCAGCAACTGGCAAAATAGCTAATAGAACACTGGGAATCTTTAAAAAGGAATAGAAAATAAGACAGAATCTCTTATTGCCTCTATATAAATCCATGAAACGCCTACATCTCGAATACTGCATGCAGATCTGGTCGCCTAATCTATTGAATTCAAAAAGGTCAATAAAAATGATTAAGGGTATAGAATCACTGCAATATGAGGAGAGATTAATAAGTTTGGAACTTTTCCCAACTAAAGGGGGGATATGATAGAGGTCTATAAAATCATGACTGATGTAGAGAAAGTAAATAAAGTGGTTTACTCCATCTTACAACACACAAACTAGAAGTCACTAATTAAATGACTAGGTAGCAGGTTTAAAACAAAGACAAGGAAGTTTTTCTTAATGCAGCGCACAGTCAACCTGTGGAACTCCTTGCCAGAGGATGCTGTGAGGCCCAAGACTAGAACAAGATTAAAAAAGGAACAAGTTACATTCTTGGAGGGAATGTCTCTAAATTTATGCTGTAGGGAAACAGGAAGGGAAGATCTTTAAAACCTTTGACTTCCCTGAAGATATTTGTAAACATGTGATTATGAAAGGGTTTTATGATTTGATGCATATTTCATACCGCAGAGAAACACAGCATTGGAAGAGCATGTTTTCACCAGAGAATTAAAAAACCAGGAGAAAACATTAACTGTGTTCTAAGAGCACTGCATACTCTGGCTGAAAATGGAGATTTGGGGGAATGAAAACATCTGAGTCGAGGTTGTTAGCAGGGTAACAGATAAAAGCCTTTCACAGCAGCGACAGCTGAAGCAATTTAACCTCAGCCAGAACCATACAGAGCAATGCAGTCAGAATTAGTCAAACTACCGGCCACATGTTTAAACGTCTCAGGGGGGCAGCCATGTTAGTCTGTAACTAAAAAACAACCGTGGTCCTGTAGCACCTTAGAGACAGGCCATATAATAGAAACAGTATTACGAGCTTTCATGGGCACAACCCACTTCCTCAGGTGACAAATACGGGACCGTTGTTGTTTACGTTGTTTTTTACTGGCCAAATGGTAGGAGCAACTTGCAAAGCCTCAACAACGTAGCTGCAAATAGATCACCAACCCCGAGGCCAGGAGAGAACGCCCAGGCTAAGGGGGACAAATTCCAGCTTAGCGCCCCAGGTGTGGAAAAAGTCACGGCCCAAGCGCCGATGCGTGTCCAGCCAGAGGCGCATGGTGTAATGTGTGTGCCAAAAAGAGGGGCCTTTGCAGCTGTTGGCCACACCGAAGCAGTCAGGGAGTGGACTCATTTTGCACACAATCCAGGCAAGCGCTGTTGTTTCTGGGGTTGATCCCTTGCGATGACACAGAAGATGCCTGGAGACTGTCCGTGGTTGGATTATTGACTGTAACGTGGACACAGTGATCTCAGCAATTGCCTCCAGCCCCCGCCCCAGCTCTGACTAGCTGGGCGGGCGGACGCTTCTGAGCTGCCCCAGGCAGCTCACCACAGAACAACGTGCAAAGACAGGAACTGTGTGTTTGGGTGTATGTGATCCAAGGACACCGACTGACACCCTTGCCAGTCGCAGCCAGGCAGCTACAACAGGCCTAATGGGAACGGTGGGAAAACTCGCTGGATTCTTTGGTGGAAATGGTCTTTTGAAAGGAGATCCAGAACCAACCAACTCTGAGCCAATGCCAAGCCACACAGTGAACGCGCCCCCCAGCAGACAGAGCTGGGGAGAAACTAGCAGCAGAACTATACACGTTCAGGGAAGTCCCTACTGACCAAGTCAGGGTGTATCTAGAAATAACGTACTTGAAAGACAGAGCGTGTTGCAGTGTCATTGAGAAACTGAAGAGCACGAGGGATGGGCAGTGGCCCCAGTGGTGTAGCAAGTGGGGGCGGGACACCTCGCTGGGGGGGGGGGCACTTTAGTCCCCCTCTGCTCCCCTGACATCCCGTGGCTTGCCTGCTCCTCCTTCTCCGCCCACAGCTGGAGCTTCCTCTCCACCCCCTGCCCAACCTTCCTCCATCTCCGCCGGTGAGTTAGTGCATGTGGGGGCCCGGCCCCAAACTGGAGGGGGCAAGGGAAGACGTACAAGGTGCCCCCCTCCTCCCAGAGTCAGAGTCAGTCGTGCGCCAGCAGTGACAGCTGGGGGGGCAAATTTTGACTTTGCCCCTGGCTTCATAACACCCCCACTACGCCTCTGAATGGCCCCCAAGTCACAGCTGCCGAATTTAAGTCATTCCCACTTAAATTGGATTTTCAGCCTATTCCTGGCAGCCCACATTACCCACAAGCCAAGGGAGAAGCCAAGAGCGGTACAGAGACAGCAAGAAAATCCTCCAGCCAGGAAATCTGTTCCTTGCTTCTGAGTTACAGAGCAACCCCCAAAGCGGCTCCTGGACACAGTCCAGCACACGCCCTGATGGGAAGGCAGCTCGGCCCTCCAGCTCCAACTTTGGAAAAGAATCTCACTCCAAAGCGGCCAGACACGAGAAAGGAGCCAAATCGGATAAAAACGCCAAAGAGCATCTGGGCACGTTTACAAGGGACACGGCGAGATGGCGCAGAACACGGTGACGGTTCCGGTCGCATGGGATGCGGGAGAAGAACAGGCCATTCCAACGACTGCGAATGCTGCACCCGGAGCCGAGGGACAGCAGGGAGCTCAGCAGAAACACTGCGTTTGTCGGAGAGACCCGTCCGCAGAGCAAACGCGACGGCTGGCAGCTGCAGAGCAAGGTGACAAGGGCTCAAGGATTCCAGCTCAGCCGGCCATTGCACTTTCTCTGGAAGTGAGAGACGGGAGGGATCACGTGAGGGTTACCTGCTGTGTTCCCCCCCTCTGGGGCATCTGGTGTTGGCCACTGTGGGCAGACAGGACATTGGGCTGGACGGACCTTTGGTCGGACCCAGTCTGGCCGTTTTTATGTGAGGACGCACGCATTGCTGTGTGAACCTAGCAAACCGGTACAAGGGACAAGCAAACCGGTACAGGCGGTTAGCAAACCGGTACAGGCGGTTAGCAAACCGGTACAGGCGGCAGAGGCGGTTAGCAAACCGGTACAGGCGGCAGAGGCGGTTAGCAAACCGGTACAGGCGGCGTGACAGCAGGAATCCTGCAAGTGGCAGCAAAGCAGCACTGGAAGGGGTAAGAATGAACTGTATCACATGGGTGACATGGCTAATTGGAGGGAATCTTAGCCAGACCTGGCACAGCCTTGAAGCCTCTGAGAATGCACCTGCCCAGCCCTCTTCCAGTACAGAGACAAGAAAACCTGCCCAGCCGAATTAGCAAAGGGCTCAGCTCTCCCCTGCTGCTACTGGAACAATGGAGGACACCCCCCGCCACCTCACCCACGGAGGTCAAGAGAGAGGCAGGTGCCAATTACTCGGCTGGCCTGCGTGTTTTGCACCCCGTCCCTTGCTGTGCTGAACGGGGGCAGCCACAGGCAACATGGAGAACCTGCTGGCACAGCTTTGCCAGCCCCGGGGCCCGGCTGAGCTCGGCCAGTGCCCCTCGAACACGAACCACGGCCCCTCCGCTGACACCGCCTGGCCTCATGCAGCTGCTAGCGCACGTGGTCTCCACCTGCGACCTCACAAGAGAATAACCTGCCGGCCTGCTGCAGCCTGCTCATGGGAGCCCTGGGCGCAGGCACCATGCGGCTCCCCTCAGTGCCCGCCCCCAGCTCGCCGGGGAACCAGAGCACAGCCCGGCCAGTGCCCCCCAGTGCCCGCCCCCAGCTCGCCGGGGAACCAGAGCACAGCCCGGCCAGTGCCCCCCAGTGCCCGCCCCCAGCTCGCCGGGGAACCAGAGCACAGCCCAGCCAGTGCCCCTCAGTGCCCGCCCCCAGCTCGCCAGGGAACCAGAGCACAGCCCGGCCAGTGTCCCTCAGTGCCCGCCCCCAGCTCGCCGGGGAACCAGAGCACAGCCCGGCCAGTGCCCCTCAGTGCCCGCCCCCAGCTCCCCAGGGGAACCAGAGCGCAGCCCGGCCAGTGCCCCTCAGTGCCCGCCCCCAGCTCCCCAGGGGAACCAGAGCACAGCCCGGCCAGTGCCCCTCAGTGCCCGCCCCCAGCTCGCGGGGGAACCAGAGCACAGCCCGGCCAGTGCCCCTCAGTGCCCGCCCCCAGCTCGCCAGGGGAACCAGAGCGCAGCCCGGCCAGTGCCCCTCAGTGCCCGCCCCCAGCTCCCCAGGGGAACCAGAGCACAGCCCGGCCAGTGCCCCTCAGTGCCCGCCCCCAGCTCGCGGGGGAACCAGAGCACAGCCCGGCCAGTGCCCCTCAGTGCCCGCCCCCAGCTCGCGGGGGAACCAGAGCACAGCCCGGCCAGTGCCCCTCAGTGCCCACCCCCAGCTCGCCAGGGGAACCAGAGCACAGCCCGGCCAGTGCCCCTCAGTGCCCGCCCCCAGCTCCCCAGGGGAACCAGAGCACAGCCCGGCCAGTGCCCCTCAGTGCCCGCCCCCAGCTCCCCAGGGGAACCAGAGCACAGCCCGGCCAGTGCCCCTCAGTGCCCGCCCCCAGCTCCCCAGGGGAACCAGAGCACAGCCCGGCCAGTGCCCCTCAGAGCTGGTCAATGCAGCCGCAGCCTTGGACCTTTCAGTAACTAGGATCAGCAATCAGCCTGAAGGTGGGGCATGGGGGGGGGGCATGCTCAGGGCATGGACCCCAGGGGACAGAGAAGGGCAAAGGCACGCAGCTGTTAGTGACTAGCTCATTTTCCCAGCACCCAGTCCCTGCCGTCCCAGGGCTCATTGTCTTCTCCAACTGTCCTGGGTGCCCCACATGCCCCACCTTTCACTCACGCAGAGCTCCCTCGACGGACCGAGCTCAGCAGCCTCTTCCCACAGCCTGCCCCGCCCAGCGACCCCGGCGGGAGACAGCATTGCTGGTTAGGGTGTGTCCCGGGGAGGCACTCAGCCCACAGCACCTCCTGCTGGTCGCTTTGGGAACTCGCTTTGCAGCCCTGGAGCACCCCCTTGCAGCTGGGGTCACACCTGCTGGGACCATCCTAGGTCAGTGCCCCTGCAGCCTAGGGTCCTCCCCTCCCAGGGAATCCCCAATCCCCTCTGCCCACCTTGCCTCAGAGACCCACTGCCAGGCCTCATCTAGCCCCAGGGCCAATCTGCATCGGACATGCCCGCTCAGCAGTGGCAGGGGGGTGGGGACCTGCTGCCTTTGCCGGTCCTGGCTGCCTCCCTAGTACACTCAGGCCTTGCTCAGCCTGGGAGTGCGGTGAGGCCAGGGCTCGCCAGCTCCGTCTGGTCTGGTCTGGTCTGGTCTGGTCTGCGAAGCCCCTGGGAAGCCAGTCCCACCAGCTCCCCAGCTAGAACCAGGATGGGTCTGCTCTCCTCCCTCCAGGAACCTTATTTATACAGCCCCAGCTGGGCCCTGATTGGCTGAATCTGCCTCAGCTGTGGGCTCTGTGCTCTCCGCCCGCTCCCAGAGGCGGGTTCTAGCCCTTAAAGGGCCAGTGCAGGGAGACGCCCCATCACTGGGTGTTACACGGAGACGGTGCCACGCGGAGCCAGCGCGGCTGGGAGATCCCAATAGAATCCTAAATCGCGCCGCCGGCTTTCTACTTGCCTCCTGGCCGCTGGCTCAGCTAATTACAGAGCAGCCTGTTCCCCAGCCTGGTCTCTGCGATTGCAGCTCGCCCCTTGCATCTGTGGGGCTCCCGGCCTCCCCCCCCAGCCACAAGGGCAAGGGGCTGTGCCCCCCCCCCCCCCCCCCGCCGCCCTGGCAGGCCATGCGGGAAGGAGTGAGTCACCCGCTTGGCATGTGCCAGTGCAAGCAGCCCCGGCGCTATTTCAAGCAGCCAGCTGCAGTGCTGTCGAGCTGCCGGCCTGCCCCGGCCCGGGGCCCCACGCGGCTGCGGCTGGGTATTATTTCCAGGCAGGGATTTTGCTGGGCCCGGGAGGGAAGTGACGGGGCCCAGGTCAGGCGAGATCGTGGCCAGCGCGCCAGGGAGCCAGCATGGAGCAGGTGCGCTCAGCAGCTGGTGCATCTGGCTCGTCGCCGAGACCCGGGTCAGGAGCCCCACGGGACAGTCAGCGGCACCGGGGGGGGGGGGGGGGGGGGGGGCGCCGCATCACTTCTCCCAGCCAGGTCGGAGCCCTGCTGATGGCGGGTCAGGGCGGGGTCCGCCAGAGCAGCCCCAACCGTCGCTCAGCCGGGGCGTCCCACCCCTGGGCCCTCCCATGCCAGGGCCCGCGGGGGGCTGTGACCAACGTGCTGGGCTGCAGGGAGAGGGCTCTGCTCCCTCTCTGCCTTGCCGACTGAGCTGGGGGTCTCTGGGCGAGCCACAGTGGGATCGGCGCCCCAGCGGCACCTAGCTGGCGAAGGGGAGCCCAGGGGCCCTCTCCGCGCTGTGCCTGGCAGCGCTATGGGCCCCTACCCGCTCACACGCCTGGGGGGCTGCAGCGGTACCAGCCGGGATGCCACACCCAGGGGTGTTTCTGGGCACTGCATGGCACAGCATTGCCCGCCCCAGGGTTCGACCCCCGGCCTCAGACCCCACCTCTGCGGCCATTACAATCCAGAGGCCCCATTTTGCTGGGTCTGGGTTGGCTGGCCTGAGGTTTGCTCCAACCTGCCCCCAGGGGTCGCCCCAGCCGCACCGTGGCCCTGGCCCCCGGCCCCACCATCTCCGAATACGGCAGCGTGGACCTGCAGCACCGTATGCAGCTGGGCCAGTGCCAAGCAACCCTGACACTCCAGCAACAGAACTGGGCGGTGGCAAAGGGTCGGCTCTGTCCCATCGGGCAGTTGGATAGAGACGGGTTTTACCTTGCAGCCAGGCCTGCCGCTCTGACCCCCGTCCCTCCACCAGCTCTGGCCCCGTGCCCCCGCCAGCTCCATCCCTGCGCTGGGCACCACCAGCGCCTGGCAGAGCAGCCGTGTGTGCGGGAAGCAGCTGGTCTGAGCCAGCCTGGTCCAAGGGGTTCCAGAGTTTATGGCAGGGAAGCAGCCCTCCAGGTCCTGCCTCGTCCCGCTGCCTCTTGCTAGCTCCCTGGCCGAGCTGGAGCACACAGGAGTGCCGGGGGCAGATTCCCTTTAAGTGGCCCGGGAATCACCCCAGCCAGGCCCACAGGCTAATGCCGAGACGCCCTGCGGGGCGTGAGGGCCGGACAGGGCCGGCCCACGACATCTTGGCACCTGAGGCGGGGAGCTCAAATGACGCCCCCATACCGCCTCGCTTGGGCCAAAACTGTGAAAGGTCCAATTCTCTGGGTCCCAGTGGCGCCCCCCATAGTCTGGCACTGAGGCGGCCTCATGGTAAGGCCAGTCCTGGGGCCGGATCGCCTGACCTCCTTCAGCCTGGGGGGGGGCCCATGTACCCCACGGGGCCAGGGCAATTAGCCCGATCCCCCCATGGGCTGGTCCCGCCAGCAGGCCCAGGAACACCTGCCCCGCACTGAGCAGGGGGAGGCAAGTGGGGAAGGGGGCGGGGAGGCATCTGGGCTGAAGTTCCTGCTCTCACTAGCCGCTCTGCCCAAGGCCGGACCCCAGCTGGTTCCCGGGCGACAGCCAGGCCCAGCCGCTGAGATGGGTCGGCAGCATCACCCGGCGCCCCTCCCTGCAGCAAAACCAGCGTGGAGGCAGCCCCACTGCTGGGACAGTCCTGGGATCCCAGAGCCCCTCAGTGCCAGCCCCCCACCCCCCTGCTCGCTGGGGACCCCAACGCCCAGCCCGGCTGGCGCCGAGGGGAGCCTGGTACAGGCAGGCAGTGGTGCGTGCCACAGGGGCCAACGTGCACGGGCTGCTCCGTATCAAAGGCCTGTGCGGTCCCAAGCGCCTCTATCTGGGATCCCGGGCGAGGCAGGATGTGCCGGGGATCTCCCTGGGCCCCCAGGCTGTTCACTTCCCACCCCTGGGATGCACAAAGGACAATGGGAGGCAGTGGATGGAAAACACGCGCCAAGCCCTTCTGCACGCAGAGCAAAGAACATGCAGCCCAGAGCGGGCGGCGAAGAGCGGGGCTATCGCAGCTCGTCTGTGATGGGCGCGCCCCAAGACCGGCCCTAGCTCTGCCAGGGGGGTACAGTGAGCCACAGCAACCCTGCCCCCACCCCGATGGGCTGGCCAAGTGCCAAGGGGCCCCGAGCAGATCTGGTTAGGAAATGGGGGGGGCGGGGCACAGCCACAGACGGCCCTTCGGGTTGTCTCCCTGGTGTGCTCCTGACACCCACCTTCCTGCTCTCGGGGCTCCTCACCACTCTGTCCTGCTGGGCCAGATCCTCTGATCTCCCCCAGCCAAGGCACAGAGCTGGGGTAGCCGCCCCCCCCCCGCCCCCGTAGAGCAGCACAGACACTGAGAAAAGCTCTGCTCCAAGAGGGCTCAGCACCCAGGAAACCAACCCCCAAAGGGGGTCAAAACCCTAGACAAATCCATCTTGTCCCGGGTAAGAGTCTTGGGCAGAGAAAGCTTGTAAGGTTCGCTCAGTGTATCAATGGAAGAGAGAGACGCACAGTGGTTGCTTCCCCGGGGACCAGTCATTTACTCTGGGCTTCATGAGAAGCCAAAGCGTTTTTGTTAAGTACAAAAACCAGGATTTAAGCGGTTGCAAGTGAAAACTGCCAGATCATAGTCAGCCTCAGAGGGGAGCCGCGTCAGTCTGCATCTGCAAAGCCACAAGGGATCCGGTGGCACCTTAGGGTGTGTCTACACTAGCCCCCTAGTTCGAACTAGGGAAGCTAATGTAGGCATTCGAAGTTGCAAATGAAGCCCGGGATTTAAATATCCCGGGTTTTATTTGCATCTTCCCGTGCGGTTGCCATTTTTAAATGCCACTAGTCCAGACTAACTGCCCGCGGCTACACACGGCAGGGACCTGGTAATTCAAATTAAAGCTCCTAATTCGAACTACAGTTAAACCTCCTTGCAGGAGGAATAATGGTAGTTCAAATTAGGAGCTTTAATTCGAACTACCAGGTCCCTGCGGCAGCTAGTCCGGACTAGTGGCATTTAAAAATGGCAACCGGACGGGAAGATGCAAATAAAACCCGGGATATTTAAATCCCGGGCTTCATTTGCAACTTCGAATGCCTACATTAGCCACCCTAGTTCGAATTAGGGGGCTAGTGTAGACATACCTTTAAAGACTAACAGATTTATTGGGCATCAGCTTTCGTGGGTAAACCCACTCTGTCAAAGGCCTGGCGTGGAAGTCAGTCTCAGAGGCAGGGACAGAGAGATGGACCAACCTGTCAAAAGAAGGGAGATACTTCCCAGATGTAGGACCAGTGTTAGGAGGCCAATTCAGTATGAGTGGAGGTGGCTCATCCCCAGCAGCTGAGGGGGAGTTGTGAATTCCGAAGGAGGGGAAATTGCCTTTGTAGGGAGAGAACCATTCTAAATCCTTGTTCACTCCTAATTTGACCATGTTACGTTTGCAAACGAATTGCAGCTCTGCTGTTTCTCTTTGTAGTCTGGTTTTGAAGGCTTTTTTTTGGAAACGAATGTGACTCCTTTTAAACCCGTTACCGAGTATCCAGGGAGGTTGAAACAAGTTACTCAGTTCAAATGAACAAAAACGCTTCACTAGTTCTAACCCACTAAGAAACTCTGTTACCTGCAGATTCTTTTCCTGCGCAGCTGCTCTTCTCTCAGGAAAAAGCTGCGAATCAGAGCTGATCTTTCACTTTGACTTGGACTTACAGCTTCTTCACCGAGCAAGGGCCCCTGGTTAACACATTTTGAACCACAAACCGATCCACACGTCATAGTTCTAACTTCACACCGGAGAATGATGCATGCCCAAACAGACTGTCTGGTAACTATAAAATACGTGCGGTACTTTGTCTAAAGCAGAAACAAAATACAGGACTATGTAGCACTTTAAAGACTAACAAGACTAACCAGACTAACACGGCTACATCTCTATCACTTGTCTAAAGCAGCTTTGAGTGATGCATATTCATGTTCTCAAGCCAATTCTCATAAAGCATGGGGGTGGGAGGGATCACAGGGCTGGGGAGAAGGAATTGCATCAACATTTGGTCAATTTTTCACAGTTTTTTAATTTTGGAAATTTCAAACATCCACATTTGACACAAGTCGTCCCCCTCTGCTGGTCAGCTCACGGATTTGCAGACAGGCCCCTGGGGTTGTCCTCAGATCGGGCCAGACCACAGATCCACCCAGTCCAGGGTCCTGTCTCCCTGCAGCGGCCAAGGCCTGACGTTTCAGAGGGGGTGGACAGAACTGGGCAATTTCAAGTTGGCCAGCCCTGGCCCTGGAAGTCAGAGGCTTTGGGACACTGGCCGCCCAGCCCTGACTGCCTTAGCCAGCAGCCACTGGCGGGTCGATCCTCCACCTCATTTTCCAGGGTTTATTTGTGAGTTCTGCGCAGGAGTTCAGAAATCGGGGTGAGGGTCCTTGGGCCTCGCTCTGTCTACGTGCCCGTTACAAACAGGCCCCGCTTGTGGCGTGGGGGGGGGCTGTCTGCTCTGTGACCCGGGGTCCCCCTGCGCTGGGATGGGAGATTCTCACTGATTCTCCCAAATGTGGATTAACCCAGACACCCGGGCTCAGCCTCCCAGGGAGAGAGACAAAGGGAGGAAGGCGGAGAGCACCGGGCGGGGGGAGGCAGTCGCTGGGAAGCACGGAGAGAACAGGCTAAACTGGGGCTGAGGGGCGCTGGACCCATGATCCTAGGGTCTGAGGCATCCTGGCCCTGGTCCCTGTAGCCACATCACATCTGTGCTGGGCTGTATCCTGACGGCACAATAAACCCCTCTCTCGTCTACGACTGGCAGAGCCTGTTCTTGCTGCTACGGGGGTGCAGGAACGGGGGAACCCCGACGGGGTCGTCACACCGCTACAGCGCACAACGGCCCCTTTAGCAGCGTGCTAACCCATTTGCCCAGACGGTGCCCACAGGGACTGCATGTCCCCTGCACTAGCACACCGTGCACACTGGGCTGAGGACTCTTTGCCGGTGGATTTCCAGCGCGTCGTGAGATCACCGAACTCTTCCTTTGGCGCTTTTTGTGTCTTACTGGTGAAGTCAGAAGCTTCCTGTAAAAACTAGGAGCCCGAGGTCTTGGGAGCAGAGTGGCCTGAGACTGCTGCACCCCAGCTCTGTGCTCAGCACCCCATTACCCTGCTGGGTGGCTTGGACACGTCCCTACCCCTCTCAGGGCGGCACCCATGCAGCAGGGCGGCTCTTCTGGGCGTGCTTGGCTGCTTCCACCCCCCAGAGAACATCAGCCTGTGTCCTCTCCCCCGCTGCTTGTGGCCTGCAGCGCAGCCATAGAAGCCTAGAACTGGAAGGGACCTCGACAGGCCCAGTCCTCACGGCAGGACCAAGCACCATCCAGATCAGGGCTACTCAATTTTGGAAGCCTCAGGGGCCACAGTGATACTCACGGCATGTAGCGAGGGCTGCAACTTAATCGTGGTTGTATAGACATGCAAATATATATGCAAATATATGCAAATAGCTTCTTTTATGCTGACAGGCATGAATACAAAGATTAAGGCAAGACTACACAACACGCAGGCCCCGTTTAAGTCACTTCTGCTGGTATTAATACAATGCAAGATTTACCCGATCTCCAACGGAACTTTTAATGAGCAATGACAGTCCAGGAATTTAATGACTAAAACGCATCTCAACAGAAGGCCATTATATCCACAACTTTTTTGTTTTGGCTCCCACCCATGGACTGCACGTTGAGCCCTGCGTAAACCCAAACCGCACCGCGGGCTGCAAACAAATGGGCCGTTGGCTGCATGACCATCCCTGGCAGGTGTCTGTCCAACCTGCTCTTAAATATCTCCAGAGATGGGGATTCCACAACCTCCCCGGGCAATTTATTCCAGTGTTTAACCAGCCAGACAGGCAGGAAGTTTTTCCTAATGCCCAACCTAAACCTCCCTTGCTGCAGTTTAAGCCCATTGCTTCTTGTCCTGTCCTCAGAGGCCAAGGAGAACAATTTTTCTCCCTCCTCCTTGTAACACCCTTTTAGATACTTGAAAACTGCTCTCATGTCCCCGCTCAGTCTGCTCCTTTCCAAACTAAACAAGCCCAATTCCTTCAGCCTTCCCTCATAGCTCATGTCTTCTAGACCTTTCATCATTTTTGTTGCTCTTTTCTGGACCCTCTCCAATTTCTCCATATCTTCCATGAAATGTGCTGCCCAGAACTGGCCACAATACTCCAATTGAGGGCTAATCAGCACAGAGTCGAGCGGAAGAATGACTTCTCGTGTCTTACTCACAACACTCCTGTTAATGCCTCCCAGAATCATGTTTGCTTTTTTTGCAATAGTGTCACCCTGTTGACTCATGTTTAACTTGTGGTCCACTAGGACCCTAAAACCCTTTCTGCCGTTCTCCTTCCTAGGCAGTCACTTCCCATTCTGTGTGTGGGACGGATTGTTCCTTCCTCACTGGAGCACTTTGCATTTGTCCTTATTAAACTTCATCCTGTTTACTTCCGACCATTTCTCCAGTTTGTCCAGATCATTTTGAATTTTGACCCTCTCCTCCAAAGCACTTGCAACCCCTCCCAGCTTGGCATCATCTGCAAAGTGGGGAGCTGCCTTGGCAAGAGGGGGCACCTCTGGGTGCCCAGGGGTGCTGGCTGCCCTACAGCACATGGGACGCTCCATGGAAACCCCGGGCCAATCGCAGCCCAGCTGGAGCACTGGAACGACTCCTCGCGCAGGCTGGGGAAACGCGCTCCGGTCACAGAAGAACCCGGAGCAGTGTGCTGCACCCCCGCCTACCAGCCGCCCCGGTTCCAGTGCCCTGCCCCTCGCGGCGGCAGCCGCTCTGGCCCCTCTGGAAAGTGGCGCCGAAGTCACGCGCAAGGTCCGGTTCTGCGGCACGTCGAGCGCTGGGCCAAGGGGATCGAAGCCCAGAGAGCTCAGCCTCCGAGCTGCCGAACCATCCCAGCTTCACCCCACTGCTCAGACCAGCTGGGGGGGGGAGCCTCTGGTGAGCCTGGCACCCTGCCTGCAAGGCCCAAGGCTCCCCTGCTGACACAGGCCAGGGCCGGACCTGGGCAATGTGTTTCCCCAGAGACACGCAGGCTGAGGCACATTGCAGGGCTGCTCTCTGGGCCGGGCAGGACAGGCCTTGGGGTCCGGGGCCAGAGCTGGTGCTGGGGGGCAGAGGAGAGGGGCTGTGAGGCAGGGGTCTCACGCCTGTGGGGGACTGGCAGCAGCCAGCGCTCCTGGGCCGGATTTGTCTCCCCCACGATGGGGCAGTGTCGCCCCATCGGGCCCTGGGGAGGGCGGCTGCGCAGGCCTGGCCTTGCTGCTAATCAGGCTGGGCTTCCCCTGCCTGGAGCAAAGGAACTTGTGGAACAATTGGGGGAAGCGCAGGACGAGTGAGTCACAGGAACCCAGAGAAGGTCGCGTCCGGCCAGGCCTGCTGGGACCAGGACAGCCCCCCGGCTCGGCAGAGTGCTCCACAGGGCACGGGGCCTCCCTGGGCCCTGACTGCACCCCTGGGCGCAGGCACAGCCCTGCCACTGCCAAGCGCCCTTAGCTCTGGCTCGGAGGAGCGGGGGGGGGGGGGGGAGGAGGAGGGGTCTGGCTTCTACGGCTGCTCCTGCAGTTTCCCTCCAGGCCCCCCTCCTCTGCCCCCCGCAGTCCCTCATGCAGAAAGTCCCCAGTTAATCATTGATGGCACCTGGAGCCCTGCAGGTCCCAGGGTGGTGCACGGAGGCCCCTCCCAGCCCGGGGGGGGGGGGTGAGCTGGGCATGCTGGGCAGGCGCTGCTGGGCGGGATGGGGGCTGCGAGACAGCAGCCGAGTCACTGGCCTTTTCGGAGATGGATAAAGTAATTATAATCCCCCCCACGAGACGATATCCTCCATCCCCTCCCCCACTCCTGGCCCATCCCCAGGGTAGGAGCCAGGAGCTGTGTGGCTGCCTGGGCCCTGCAGGCTCATGCCCCTCCCTGCTGCGTCCCAGAGGCAGCAGTAACCCCAGAAACATGAGGGGGGTCCTGGCTGGGCTCCCCTGCTCTGCGGGTTGCACTGGGGAGAGACAGGCAGGCCAGAGACAGCGTCACATGCCAACCCGATGGGCTCCAGTGCCCCACCCCCAGGCAGCGCGGGGGGCAGGAGGCTGCAAAGCCACCTCTGCGTTTTGTAGCAAACCGGCGGGGCTCCAGCTGGTCCCGTCCGCCCAGTGCCCGGTGCTGCCTGCCACGCCCAGGCCTGCAGCCCTCCTCAGTTCTAATGCCTGGCCTGGCGAGGTTTGCTCTGGGCTGTGGGCTTGCGGGCACCTCATCCCCCTCCCCAGAGCCGCCAGGAGGTGACCGTCCTGATCCAAGGTGGGGCCGGGGGCCCGTAGGGGGAGCTGCCCACTCCCTGACGGTAACGCACAGGCTGTGTCTAGACTGGCAAGTTTTTCCGGAAAATCAGCCGCTTTTCCGGAAAACTTGCCAGCTGTCTACACTGGCCGCTTGAATTTCCGGAAAAGCACTGACGATCTCATGTAAAATCATCAGCGCTTTTCCGAAAAAACTATGCTGCTCCCGTTCGGGCAAAAGTCTTTTTCTGAAAGGGCCAGTGTAGACAGCACAGGACTGTTTTCCACAAAAAAGCCCCGATCGCGAAAATGGCGAGTGGAGCTTTTTTGTGGAAAAGCGCGTCTAGATTGGCCACGGACGCTTTTCTGCAAAAAGTGCTTTTCCGGAAAAGCGTCCTGCCAATCTAGACGCGCTTTTCCAAAAATGCTTTTAACGGAAAACTTGTCTATTAAAAGCATTTCCGGAAAATTATGCCAGTGTAGACGTAGCCACAAGGTGCCCGTAAGAGAAGAGCCTACTACAGGGGCCAGCTGATGGGGTGAGCTCCTTTAGCGTAAGCTGGAGCAGCCCAGACTCGCAGTGCTGGAAGCCTCCCGCTCAGTCTCCCGCTGTGGCTCCTTTAGGGCAAGTCTCCCAGCATCCCCTGGCAATCAGATCCCGGTCCCAGTGCAGAGGAGAACCCTGCTGGGGGTGTCTGCCCACCCCCCAGCCTGGCACCCGCGTGGCGTATCTCATCCCTGCTCTGCGGCTCGCTAACCCAGCAGCTGCGCTGCACAGAGCCCCGGCAGGGTGTGAGTTGCAGGCCCGGGGAGGAAGCCATGGGAAACCAGCCAGTCGCAGTGAGAAAGGGTGCCCCCGGGAAACGAAGAGTGCGCGCCGTGGCCAGCTGTGCATGCTGCTTGCTTTGCCTGCTGCACCCCGCCCTAGCCTGGCCCTCGCCCCGGCTCCATGCACCTCCACCACGCTCAGCGAAGCAGGATCAGGAACTGCATCCTGCAGTCAGTCCTGCGCCGATCCTGCCATCAGGGGCCAATTCTAGGGGGGGGATAGGGGTCGGGGCCCTGTCCCCACCGGGTCAGCGAGGAAACCCGCCCACGCTGCTTTAAAGGGACTCGGCAAGAACGTGCCCCACACGTCAGCTGAGCAGACTGTCTGGACCGGGGCCCCTGGCTGCGTCCGCGTCTGCTGGGCAGGACACAAAGGGCAGGCCGGGCAGAGCGGTCAAGCCCCGGAGAGGGCAGGCAGCACGTCCGGTTGTTGCGAGTCCTTCGGTTGTAGGCCGTGGGGGTGGGTCACACACAGCAGGACACCGCGGGGCCTGCACACCTGAGGCCGGCCCCCAAGGCCTTGTGTTCTGCATCTGTGCAGCGCTGGGCGCCCAGGGGCGGCGGGGGGGGGGGGGGGGGCTGCAGCCGGCTCAGTCACTGACTAGTGGCAGAGTTTGCCCTGTGCCCCCTGCCTGGAGCCCTTGCGCCCAGCTGTGACCGCCGGGCTAGGAACTGGCTGAACAGCCCCAGCGAGATTCCCCCGATCCCAGGACTCCTGGAGCTGGGGGTTGAGGCGCAAGGCAAGCGATGGCCACGGAGCGGGCCCGGTCTGGTGTCCAGGGGGCCCCTCCCTGCTCAGGACGTGCCCCCTCCCCCCGCCGCGGCGCCCAGCTCCCTTCCGGAGTCGGGACTCCAGGCCGGGTTTGGGCGGCAGCCGGGAGGGAGCCGAGCTCGGGGCGCTGCTGGGACGGGGCAGCGCAGCGAAGTTGCCAGTGGCCGGAGCGGGCGCCCGAGCAGACAAAGGGCGGCGGGTCGCGGGCAGGACGCGCTGGGGAGCCGCGCCCGGAGCCGGAGCATGGGGCTGGGGGCGCCCTGCGCGCTGCTGCTGCTGGCGGCGCTGCTGCCGGTAAGTCCGGGCGGGGGCAGTGGGCGGCCGGGGCCCGCGGGGCTGGCGCGGGGCGCGGAACGTGGCTGCCCCGGCCCCGCGCAGCAGCAGCCCCGGCTCCGTGGAGCGGACGCGGCAAAGACCAGCCGCCTTAAAATAAAGCTCCCCCCACCCCCGGGTCCCGGGGCGCGGCTCCCCGGCGAGGGCCAGAGCAGCCCGGCCCGGGGGGCTGGGACACTCGGGGCACCTCCCGTGCGCACGTGGCTTGGGCCGGGGGAGGGGCACCCAAGGTGCCAGCCTGCCCCGGGCGAGCCCTGAGCGCCGCGGCTCAGCCCGGGTCAGGCGCGATCCCGGCTGCGCCCCGCTCCCTCCCCCCTTCCGACCAGCCGGCCTGCGCTGGGTGAGCGCTGCAAGGCGCTGGCTGGCCCTGCACGCGTCCTGCTGCCACCAGGCAAGTCTGAGGAGCAGGGAAGCCAGCGTGGGGGAAAGAGCCGGGAGGGTTTTTGGCCCCTTGGCAAGAGCTAGCTCCTGGTGGTGCCCCCTGCTGCTGCCACTGCTGGGTGTGGGGCTCAGTAGACACTGCACCCACTGGGCACCTCTGTCATTGCTAGCTATGTGGCAGAATCTACAGTGCACCCCTTCGGTACTGCCGGTACTGCCAGGTTCAGGGCTGGGTACTGCCGGGTGTGGGGCTCTCACTGCACCTTCTTCCCACCGCTACCAGTGCGGCATTGCTGGGTGTGGGACTCAGTAGACACTCCACCCATTGGGCACTGCTACCAGTACAGCATTGCCAGGTACGGGGCTGGTTAGACACTGCACCCATTGGGCACTGCTACCAGTACAGCATTGCCAGGTACGGGGCTGGCTAGACACTGCACCCATTGGGCACTGCTACCAGTACAGCATTGCCAGGTACGGGGCTGGCTAGATACTGCACCCATTGGGCACTGCTACCAGTATAGCATTGCCAGGTACGTGGCTGACTAGATACTGCACCCATTGGGCACTGCTACCAGTACAGCATTGCCAGGTACGGGGCTGGCTAGATACTGCACCCATTGGGCACTGCTACCAGTACAGCATTGCCAGGTATGGGGCTGGCTAGACACTGAACCCATTGGGCACTGCTACCAGTACAGCATTGCCAGGTATGGGGCTGGCTAGACACTGCACCCATTGGGCACTGCTACCAGTACAGCATTGCCAGGTACGGGGCTGGCTAGATACTGCACCCATTGGGCACTGCTACCAGTACAGCATTGCCAGGTACGGGGCTGGCTAGATACTGCACCCATTGGGCACTGCTACCAGTACAGCATTGCCAGGTATGGGGCTGGCTAGACACTGCACCCATCTGGCATTACTGATGCTGTTCAGTCCTGACTTGCCACCTCTGCTATCCCAGCCCTGGACCCCTCAGTCCTGGTGACCCTCCGCCCCCACCCAGAGGCCTCGGCTATCCCTATCCTGGCGCCAATTGAAGCTCTCCAGTGCCGGGGAGCGGGGGGCTCTGGGGCTGTTCCACAGTCTGTCCTGCCTGCTCTCCGCCCACGCGGCCTGCGCACAGCGCTGCGTGGGGAACAATGGGTAGCTCTGTGTCGGCGCGGCCGCAGGCCCTGAGAACATGCAGGCAGCCTGGGAGACTCTTCAGCCTTGCCAGGAGCCCGTCCCTCCAGCTTGACCCTCTGAGGGCGTGGGGGCCTCCCATCCAGGGCAGCTTAGGGGAGGGGTGAAGGCTGGAGCCCTGGCCGGGCACTGGACATGGTGCCCGGAGTGGCCTGGCTCTGTGTGGCCCCAGGCAGGGCATTGGCAGGGCGCAGAGGCCACTTGGACCACAGCGGAGCAGTGCATGCTGGGTAGTGAGAAGGGCCTGGCTACCCAAGCGGATCCAGGAGGGGCTGGTCCCCTGGTCTCCCCATCCCATGGCGCAGGGGGAGACGGGGACTTGCCAGTCAGTGACGCTGTGAATAGAACCCAGGAGTCCTGGCTGTGGGCTGGGCTGGGCTGCACTTTCTGGGGTGCAGGAAGCAGGAGCTGGGCTGGCCAGGGGCTCCTGGGGCCAGCGATTGTGAATGTGCCGGGGTGGGTGGAGGGATCCCCATGGCTTGGGGGCCGTGTGTGCTGGGCTGGAAGGGGACCCAGGAAGGGGCTTGGAGGGTCATAGTCACCAACAGCAGAGAGTGAATGGGAGGGGGGTCCTGTGAGTGGCAGATTCCCCCCTCCCATCCCCCCACACCTGCCCAGGCTTGTTCTCCAAGCAGAGTGTCCACAGCAGGTGGGGAGGGGCCTGGGGCTGGGGGAGGAGGCAGAGGAAGTGAGGGGAGGGGAGGCAGGATTGTAAACAAGGCTGGAAATAGAACAGGGATTGAGTGACTCTGCTGTAGTATTTATACAGAGCAGGAATCTCTCCCTGAGCCCGGCTTGCTCACCCGGTGCCCTCGGCTGGGACCAGGCAACGCGCTTGGTCGGCCGTGCCCTGGGATATGTGCCGCCTTCTTCGAGAAGCTAAAGCCGGGGCCAGGGGGCTCTTCCAGTCTCTAACCTAGAGCACGGCAGGGGAGCTGCCTGGAGGTGCCAGCCCTGTGCCCAGGGCACGTCTACCCCCCTGCGCTGCCTCCTCCCTTGGGAATCTCTCCTGAGCTGAGGTTAGAGATGTAGGGCTGGTCCTACCACTGCAGGGGACTGGGAAGCCCAGGCTCACAGTGCAGGGGGCATCCGACCAGGGGCTGCGGAGCCGGGAAAGCTGTTCCTGAGCTGCGCCAGTGGAGTCCTGTGGAGATGGAAATGGCTGTGGGGGCAGCAGAAAGACTCTGAGGCCTGGTCCGCCCTGCAGCCTTGCTCCCAGCAATGTGAGTGCCCCAAAGCACCGACATCGGCACTCCAGCTCCGTGAGAGGCACAGGGCTCCAGGGGATGTACTTAGGGTGACACGGTGGCTGCCTAGCTACTGTGGGTGTCATTTTGTGGGGCTCCTGGCTCCCTGCTCCACTCCGGGAACCCAGGCTATGCCCAGCAGCGAGCTCGGTGCCTGGGTGGCAGATGTGTTCTGGGCAGGAAGCAGGGGGCTGAGACCTGGAGGCAGCTGGGTTCCTGGCAGGGAGATCCCCAACTGGAGCCTGGCCGAGGGGCTGCCATGCTCCCAGCAGAGAGCTCCAAGCCCAGACGGCTGCTGTGGTCCTTGTGGGACAGCCAGGCTGTCTGCACCGCAGCATTATTTCGAAATAACAGCCCGCGTCTGCACTGCAAGCAGTTACTTTGACATCACGTCAAAAGGATGTCGAGCGGGAGGACTTCTTACTCCGACTCCTGTAACCGTCACTTAGAAGGAACGAGGGAAGTCGGCGGAAGAGCGCTCTTCCTTCGACTTCCTGCTCTGCAGACTGGGCCAAAAGCTGAGTTAAGCTGCACAGTTGACATAGCTGAAGTCGCACGGCTTAACTCGGCTTTCACCCTGCCGTGTAGATGTGCCCCTGGGGTCATGGGGGGTGGCCGAGAGCCCGGGAAGCGTGCTGGGCGTCCTGGGGCGGCTGTGCACCAGGGACAGGAGAGTGTGGCATGGTAGTTGTAAGCCAACCTAACTTAGGTCGGTTTCAGCTGGTGGTGTAGACGTGCCCTGGGTGATGGTGCTGGAGCCCTGTGGAGTGAGAACCTGTTCTTGGAGAGCACTGGGATTGGGCTTCCAGCTGGCGAGGGGCGGGGCGTGTAGTCTTCTTAGGGAGAGGGAGGCTGGGGTAGGATCTTATTCCCATCTGATGTCTCCCAAGATGTTGCCCTCCCCAGAGGTGTTTCCTGCCCCCAACACCCCACATGCTGTCCTGCTGGGGTGGCTGACTGCAGTTCCCAACGTGACCACAGGGAGCGCTGTGGAGCAGCACACGGTACCGCCCGGCGCTAGCGGGAGGGTAGGAGGGGGAGCTGGCTCCATGCTGATGGCCTCCGCACTGGCTCCAGGTTGCTTGAGTTGGAAACGGCCTGTAGGCAGCCAGTCCCAGCTCCAGTACTGGGGGTGGCTCCTTAGGCCTAGGGGAGTTCGGCGGGACCCCCATCCTGAGCTGGGGAGCCTAGGGTCCAGCTTCGCCTTGGTGCCTCTGCGCTGGGCACGGAGAGGTTCCTGGTGCTGGCTCGCCCTTGCTGGACGTGGCCGGTCCAGGAGTCAGTGGCCACTTGGGGGAAAGACGCAGGGAGCCAGGCAGGGCGAGGGGGGAGGAGCTGCCTGCCGAGCGTTTGCAAGCGTGTGTCTGGGAAGTGCACAAACGCCCCACTCTTCAGCTGGGCTGCCCCCTCTGCCTCCGCCCTGCGTCTTGCTCACGTCCTCCTTGTGCACCACAGACCCAGGGTTCTTGGACCAAATTAAGGCTGACAGCGGCTGAGAAATATGCCTGGAACTTGGGCTGGAGGAGCCAAGATGTTTTCCAAATGAGGCAGGTTGTCGGCGCTCCGGGTGCCTTCTCCCTACTTGTCAATGGTGCTTTGAGCGGCCGGGGTGAGGCGGGGCGATGGAAAAGCCAGTGCCCTGGGCTCCCAGCCTGCGGGGAATGAATGACTCAGCTCGCGGTCCCCCCACGCGGCACAGAGCTGGCGGGGGAGTGGCAGACGGGGATGCCGGGGCTGTGGGGGGTGATGTCACGACATGGTGTTGGGGCTGAGCGTACGGAGGCGCCGGCCGAGGCAGGCTCTGAGCAGCCGCGTTGTCCCTGCCCCTCTGGAGTCTCCGGGGGCCGGGGCTGTAGGAAAGGCTCGGCCGGGGGAGGCGCCTGCAGGCGGGGGCTGGAGTCCCCTCTCGCGGGTGCTGGGAGTCGAGTGGAGAAATGCCCTAGCCCGTCCCCCTGCGCTCTCGGCCCGGGAGAAACGAACAGTCTCCCTGAGGCAAACTGCCGGGTGACTCTGCTGGGTGACCCCGAGCCAGGCCGGGTGCAGTCCTATGGGGGGCTGTGGGCTGTGGCTCCCTTCAGGCCAGAAATACGAGCCGGTGTCTGAGGGCGAGGAGCCGCTGGCCTGGGACGTGGGTGATTCTCCGCACTAGGCCAGGCTCCCTCTGCGCTGGCTCTGCCGGGGGACAGGGCGGGATCGCGGGGGGAGGCGGTGGGAGGGCTGGTCCCTTGTGGCCGGAGGGCAGCTAGCGGCAGGGGCGTGGAGGAACCAGGAGGGAGCTGGGCAGCCCCCAGCATTTGAGCACTAAGGAGAGTAAGCCAGGCCAGGATCGGGCCCACGGGAGCAGACTGGGCGGGCGCTGGGCACCCCTTGGGGGTCAGGCGGGTCCTGGTGTGAGGTGGCTGCACGCAGGCCCTGAGCCTGGCCCTGGCTGGCCGGGCAGGGGAGTCGAGTCGGCTCAGCTGTGTGGTGGGCATGTCGCAGTGGGCAGGCTGAGCGCCCAGGGACATGCAGCCCATGGTGGAGCGGGGGGGCTCTGTCCATTGCCTTGGAGCACTATGGCCCATCCCCCTTCCGTGGTGACCCTGCCCCCGCTTGCCACGGGCAGACCCAGGGCCGCTCCTCCCAGCACGTGGCCAGGATCTGACAGACACCGGGAGGAGGGCGGTGCCGTCCCGTGGGGCAGGGGGCACCTGGGGGCCAGGGCTGGCCAGCAGGCTTGGCTGGGTCCCTCTGGGCTCCCCATGCCTGCCCCTGGAGAGCCCTGCTCCCGTGGCCAGCACTGAGCCATGGAGCGCGGTTGCCCCCGCGCCCCACAGCTGCCCCCAACTGCCCTGGGGGCATAAAGGCCAGCAGGGCCCCCACTGGCGGGAGGGGCTGAGGAGAGAGGCAGAGAAGCTGTGGAAGCCTGAAAAGGGCCAGACTCCGAAATGTGCGTGGGGAGGGGGCGGCAGAGGGGCTGGTGCCTGCGGGAGAGGGGGGGGCTGCGGGAGGGCTGGTGCCCGCGGGAGAGGGTGGGGCTGCGGGAGGGCTGGTGCCCGCGGGAGTCGGGGGGGGGGGCTGCAGGAGGGCTGGTGCCTGCGGGAGTCGGGGGGGCTGCAGGAGGCTGGTGCCTGCAGGAGTCGGGGGGGGGGCTGCGGGAGGGCTGGTGCCTGCGGGAGTCGGGGGGGGGGAGCTGCAGGAGGGCTGGTGCCTGCGGGAGTCGGGGGGGCTGCAGGAGGCTGGTGCCCGCTGGAGTCGGGGGAGCTGCTGGAGGCTGGTGCCCGCGGGAGTCGGGGGGGGGGGCTGCGGGAGGCTGGTGCCCGCTGGAGTCGGGGGAGCTGCGGGAGGCTGGTGCCCGCTGGAGTCGGGGGGCTGTGGGAGGGGTGGTGCCCGCTGGAGTTGGGGGAGCTGTGGGAGGGCTGGTGCCCGCGGGAGTCGGGGGAGCTGCAGGAGGCTGGTGCCCGCGGGAGTCGGGGGGGAGCTGCTGGAGGCTGGTGCCCGCGGGAGTCGGGGGAGCTGCGGGAGGCTGGTGTCCGCGGGAGTCGGGGGAGCTGCGGGAGGCTGGTGCCCGCTGGAGTCGGGGGAGCTGCGGGAGGCTGGTGCCCGCGGGAGTCGGGGGAGCTGCGGGAGGCTGGTGCCCGCGGGAGTCGGGGGGGAGCTGCGGGAGGCTGGTGCCCGCTGGAGTCGGGGGAGCTGCAGGAGGCTGGTGTCCGCGGGAGTCGGGGGGGGCTGTGGGAGGCTGGTGCCCGCGGGAGTCGGGGGAGCTGCGGGAGGCTGGTGTCCGCGGGAGTCGGGGGAGCTGCGGGAGGCTGGTGCCCGCTGGAGTCGGGGAGCTGCGGGAGGGCTGGAGCCCGCGGGAGTCGGGGAGCTGCGGGAGGGCTGGAGCCCGCTGGAGTCGGGGGGCTGCAGGAGGCTGGTGTCCAGGCAGGTAGGCTAAGCGGGGGCTCCAGGCATGTGGAGCTGCCCTTCGGGGCCGCCCCTCCCTCCTGGCTGGCCAAGGACATTCCTGTGGGCTGCAGGCGTTTGTGAAGAGCGGTTCATCCCAGCCCCTGCCCTGCGTGGGCGTGGATTGCCCCGCCGTGGCGCCCCGCGTGGGACGGGGTGAACCTGCCCAGCCCCGAGCGGCTCTTCCTGGGCCAGGGGCCGGGGAAGGGTCAGGGCAGGAATGGGGGGGGCCAGCTGTGTCCCAGCCTGCCGTTCCCCGCGCTGAGCAGGCGGGCGTGCGGGGGGCGCCAGGCGGCCGGGTTTCAGGGGCTTGCGCTGGGGCCGTGGCAGCCCGGGCGGGAGGCGCTCTGGGCTGAGGAATGCACGGCGTGGAATCCGCAGCCGGGCCGGAGCGAGCAGCCATTCGCGTGTTGCCACGGCGATCCCGTCCCGGCAGCTGCTCAGCCCGGCGCCTCGCCGGCCAGGGGGTCTCCACGGCTGGGGGGAGGGTTGCAGGAGCTTCATAGGCTGCAGGGGTCTCCACGGTGGGGGGGGGGTCTCTGGCGGGGGTGTGTGTGTGGAAACTGCACAGGCCAGGGGGTCTCTATGGCTGGGGGGGGTCGCAGGAGCTGCACAGGATGAGGGGGGGTTCTATGGCAGGGAGAGCAGGAGCCGCACAGGCCAGGGGAGTGGTGTCTATGGCAGGGGGGTGCAGAAGCTGCATAGGCTGGGGGGGGGTCTCTATGGTACTGGGGCGCCGGAGCCGCACAGGCTGGGGGGGTGGTCTCTATGGCAGGGGGGTGCGGAAGGTGCACAGGCTGGGGGGGTTTCTACAGTACCTGGGTGCTGGAGCCACACAGGCTGGGGGGGGTGGTCTCTATGGCAGGGGTTGCGGAAGGTACACAGGCTGGGGGCGTCTCTCTGGTACCTGGGTGCTGGAGCCACATAGGCTGGGGGGGGTCTCTATGGTACTGGGGCGCCGGAGCCACACAGACTGGGGGGGGTGGTCTCTATGGCAGGGGTTGCGGAAGGTACACAGGCTGGGGGGGTTTCTACAGTACCTGGGTGCTGGAGCCACACAGGCTGGGGGGGGGGTGGTCTCTATGGCAGGGGTTGCGGAAGGTACACAGGCTGGGGGCGTCTCTCTGGTACCTGGGTGCTGGAGCCACGTAGGCTGGGGGTGGTCTCTACGGTACTGGGGCGCCGGAGCCGCACAGACTGGGGTGGGTGGTCTCTACAGCATGGGGGTGTGGAAGGTGCACAGGCTGGGGGGTCTCTCTGGTACTGGGGCGCCGGAGCCGCACAGACTGGGGGGGTGGTCTCTACAGCATGGGGGTGTGGAAGGTGCACAGGCTGGGGGGTCTCTCTGGTACTGGGGTGCCGGAGCCGCACAGACTGGGGGGGGTGGGAGCTGCACCAGAGGGGCCCCGTCATGCTGCAGGCAGAGCGACTGGCGTTCTCCATCAGCTTGTTTAGCTGTGCCTGGGAATTCAGGTCTGTCCTGTGCTTGGGTCAGGTCGGAAGCCCAGGGCCCAGTAGTAGCTCCGTGGGGCTGGGGCCAGAGCCTGAGAGCTGGCGCTTGGCCTGTGGATGGAGACTCAGCTGGCCGTGCCCCGGCCAGGAGCTGGGGGCAGGGAGCGGCTGCAGCGCAGGAGAATCCAGCCAGCAGTGCCCACTGGTGACCAGTGATCCTACGTTTGGGAGCCGGCGGGATTTGTCCCGCTCTGCTTCTCCGAGTGCTTTGGGGACAAAGGGCTTTGGGGGCCCCCTGCTGTGGGTCTGGTGGCCCCAGGCGAGCGCTGCCCTCTGCCCTGGCGCAGGCTTGTGGGTAAGCCAGGGCTCTGTCCGGCTTCTTCACACGCCAAGGGCAGGAGACTCTGCTGAGCCCAGTGGTCATGCAGTGCTCCGAGAGACCCGCCTGGCAGCGCCCAGGCCTCTGGGCTATGACAAGGTGCTGGTGGCAGCGTGTCTGCCTGCCTGCAGGAGTCATGCCCCTGGCCGGCTCGGCAGAGCGATGGGAGCTGCTGGTTTGACCCGGGGCACAGGTGGTCCTGGAGGTGTGGACAGATCCGGGAAGCTGCCTGCAGCCTGCAGTGCAGAGAGGGCCCGCTGGGCGGACTGGACGTGGCTTTAGTCACTGTGACGGTGACGATCCATGTTTGTTGCCGAACCCTTTTGTCTGGTTCTTGCTTTAAACTTCCACGGGTGCAGGAAGTTATGGGGCATCAGGGAGCTATTTCCTGCAGGCCTTGGGAGGCAAAAACCAGACTGCTAGAGCACCTCAGGGTGCCCCTGGAACCAGGCAAAGTAAATTGCCCGGCTCCCAGTTAGCTCCCTGGCTGCCTCTTCCTGGGCCTCCCTGCGGCAGTCACAGTCAGTGATCAGTGGTCATGTGTGCAGAGAAAACGACCTTTACCGACACTTGCCAGCACCCTTCCAAGCCAGCACACAGTCTGGGCATCCCCAGCTGAACTGGGAGCTGGGGGAAGAGGCGGGCTGGTGCTGTGTGGTCTGCCCTCCCCACCCGCCCTTGCTTTGATGTTTCTTGTGCTCCTGAGACAGGCAAGCAGCTGCCCCGCCCCTGGCCTAGGAAAGCCGGGGTGTGTCTCACCGCTGGCTGCGCCCCTCCCCAGTCAGGGTGGCACTAGGGAGAGGCTGTTTGCAAAAGCTGCTGAATCTGGAGCTGGTTTGTGAGAGACGCCGCAGCAGCTGCGGACTGTGGCTGTGGTGAGCTCTGCCCACACTGCTCCCTGGGTCAGAACCGCCAAGGCCAGGAAGAGAGTTGGCAGTTTTTCAAAGGGACATTATTAAAGAGTCCAAGAGCAAACTATTCCGCTGTGTAGGAAAGATAGAAAGTATGGCAATAGGCCGCCTTGGCTTGACCAGGAGATCTTGCATGATCTAAAAATAAAAAAGCAGTCGTACAAAAGTGGAAACTAGGACAAATTACGAATGATGAATATAAGCCAACAATACAGGTATGCAGGGGCAAGATGAGAAAGGCAAAGGCACGAAATGAGCTCAAACTAGCTACAGGCATAAAGGGAAACAAGAAGACATTCTATAAATATATTAGCAGCAAGAGGAAGATCAAGGACAGTGAGGAGGAAGAAACAGTAACAGGAAACTTGGAAATGGCAGAGATGCTTAATGACTTCTTTGTTTCAGTCTTTACCGAGAAGTCTGATGAAGGAATGCCTCACATAGAGAATGCTAGTGGGAAGGGGGGAGGTTTAGAAGATAAAATAAAAAATGAACAAGTTAAAAATCACTTAGAAAAGTTAGATGCCTGCAAGTCACCAGGGCCTGATGAAATGCAGCCTAGAATACTCAAGGAGCTGATAGAGGCGGTATCTGAGCCTTTAGCTACCTTTGAAAAATCATGGAAGACAGGAGAGATTCCAGAAGACTGGAAAAGGGCAAATATAGTGCCCCTCTATAAAAAGGGGAATAACAACCCAGGAAACTCCAGGTGAGTCAGTTGAGTCAGTTTAACGGCTGTGCCAGGGAAGATAATGGAGCAAGTAATTAAGGAAGTCGTCTGCAAACACCTGGAAGATAATAAGCTGATAGGTAACAGCCAGCATGGATTTGTAAAGAACAAATCATGGCAAACCAATCTGATAGCTTTCGTTGATAGGATAACAAGTTTTGTGGATAAGGGAGAAGCGGTAGATGCGGTATAGTTAGACTTTAGTAAGGCATTTGCTACAGTCTCGCATGATATTCTTATCGATAAACTAGGTAAATGCAACTTAGAGGGGGCTACTATAAGGGGGGGTGCATAATTGGCTGGATAACCGTTCTCAGAGAGCAGTTATTAATGGTTCACAATCCTGCTGGAAAGGCATAACAAGCGGGGTTCCGCAGAGGTATGTTTTGGGACCAGTTCTGTTCAATATCTTCTAACGATTTAGACATTGGCATAGAGAGTACGCTTATTAAGCTTGCAGATGATACAAAGCTCGGAGGGGTTTGCAAGTGTTTTGGAGAATAGGGTCAATTCAAAATGATCAGGAGAAACTGGAGAAATGGTCTGAGGTAAACAGGATGAAATTTATTAAGGACAAATGCAAAGTGCTTCCCTTAGGAAGGAATAATCAGTTTCACACATACAGAATGGAAAGCAGTTGTCTAGGAAGGAGAACGGCAGAAAGGGATCTAGGGGTCATAGTGGACCACAAGCTAAATATGAGTCAACAGTGTGACTCTTTTGGGAAAAAGCAAACATGATTCTGGGAGGCATTAACAGGCGTGTTGTGAGCAAGACACGAGAAGTCATTCTTCCGCTCTACCCTGCGCTGGTTAGGCCTCAGTTGGAGGATTGTGTCCAGTTCTGGGCACCGCATTTCAAGAAAGATGTGAAGAAATTGGAAAGGGTCCAGAGAAGAGCAACAAGAATGGTTAATGGCCTAGAGAACATGACCTATGAAGGAAGGCTGAAAGAATTGGGATTGTTTAGTTTGTAAAGGAGAACACTGAGGACACGATAATGGTTTTCAGGTAGCTAAAAGGGTGTCACAAGGAGGAGGGAGAAAACTTGTTCTCCTTGGCCTCTGAGGATAGGACAAGACGCAATGGGCTTCAACTACAGCAAGGGAAGTTTAGGTTGGACATTAGGAAAAACTTCCTTCCTGTCAGGGTGGTTAAACACTGGAATAAGTTGCCTAGGGAGGTTATGGAATCCCCATCACTGGAGATATTGAAGAGCAGGATGGATACACACCTGTCAGGGATGATCTAGACGGTGCCTGGTCCTGCCATGAGGGCAGGGAATTGGACTTGATGACCTCTCGAGGTCCCTTCCAGTTCTAGGGTTCTATGAGTCTATTGAGCGTCTGTTCCAAAGCAAACCCAGAGGGACTTAGGGCGGAGACCCGCCTGTCCCAAGACCAACATCCCCTCTCACTGTTTCCATCCACATGCAGATTTTTCCATCCATGTGCAGAATAATTTTATGTGCTTTGAGGCGCATGTGGGGATGTGCACCACCAGTAGAAACCGAGCCTAACTGACGGCACTCTGCTAATGCGTTGGGCAGCATTGGGATCTCTCCTGAGCAGCTGCACAAGTATCCAGCTTACAGGGACCCCTGCTGGGACCCCCTCCCTCAGCAGGGGAGCAGAGGTTGCCCTTTTTCTGGGATACAGGAAGTGGCAGGTAGTTCTGTGGCCTCTCACAGAGATTGCTCATCACTGCTCACAGCCACTTGCTGGGGAGAGAACCCCTGGAGTGCTGGTACCCCGTCCCCTGCTCTGACCACTAGATGCCACTGCTCTCCCAGCTGTCCGGCCCGGCAGCAGGTGTTTGTGCCAGCTGTTGGGAGTCTGGGCAGCATCCTCCTGCTTGTTGGGCCATGTTACTGGTCACAGTTTTAACGCCCTCTGCGTCTTTCCGCATGGGCCTTTCCTTCCAGGTCGCCGAGATGTCCCCCACAGCCCATGGCCAGCTGGTCCCAGGCTGGCTCGGGTCCCTTTTCTCACTCAGCTGGCTCCGTGGTCAGCATCTGGCTCTGATTTATCCTGGTCCTTGCCCTGGGAGGCTCTTCCCAGCGCCCCTTGGGGCCACCCGGGGGTCTAAGGCGATCGAGCCATGGTCACTGTGCAGCCTCTCTGCCCTCCTTACCCCTGCGTCCATGGGCGGCTTGTCCTCCCCCCACACGGTGGCAGGTGCCCGTTGGCTTGTGGGATGCGCTTGCAAGCGTCTGAGCATGCGCGGCAGTGGGAGGGCAGCACCCCAGAGAGGGGGGAGCTATTGCGCCTCGAGCAGAGCGGCGGGAGCCTGACTGAACTCTGGAGGCTGGTTGGGGGGCGGTTGGCAGCCAGGAGGAAACCCAGCGCCTCCGAGTGATCCAGGCAATGTGGGTGACCCCTTGCCTTGAGAGCCGGGGCGAGTCCTGCTAGAACCGCGGCATGGGCTGTCCTTGGGAAGCGGCCTGGTCCTTTGGCACACAGCTCCCTGCGGGTCCTTGGTCAGAGCCAGCCTCATGAGTCCCCATGGCCATGGGAGCCTGCTCTGGTTTCCTCGACCTCCTGGGTTCCCATCTCCAAGGGCAGCTAGAGGAGGGCCCTGGGTTCTGGGAGGGGCGCATGACGGGCGGGGCGGGGAAGGGAGGAGCAGGGTTGCCTGGGAGTCAGGACTCCTGCCGTCTCTTCCCACCCTGGGCTGTTACATTCAAAGGGTCCAATTCTGCTCCCTGACCCCGATGGGGTTTTGCCTCTGTGGACAGCAGGTGAGCAGGATCCGGCCCCCGGCCCCCGGCCCGCCCTGGCAGGCCCCTTTCCCGACAGGCGCCCGGGCGCTGGGCTGTTTATTTTGGTGATGTTCGGGGCTCGCCCCCTTGTCTGCGCCACGGCTGCTATTTTGAGTGCGCGGAGAAGGAGCTGTGGATAAATTGGGTGAGGTTGATCTGGGAGGAATGTGCTAAACATGGGGCCGAAGCTGGAGGCAGAGAATAGCCCTGGCTGGCCAAGGGGCCCTGGCTGAGTGGCTGGTCCCCAGGCCCAGTCGCATTTGTGCTGCATGGTGGAGGACCCGGCTCCTGAGGAGACGTTTCAGGGCAGAGACTGGCTTGGGGTGTGAGGGCGCCGTGGGCCCGGGGTTACCCCCCAGACTGTATGACCCACATCGGGTGCCCTGAGGGTTTCTGGAGCCAGGAGGGTCTGGCCTGATGCTGGTGGAGAAGGGTGGGGCGGGGAAGCTAACTGGCTCATCCCGGCACCTTGGCCTGAGCCATGCAGCCGCAGTGTGGCCAGCGGAGGCAGGATGGTGGGGTCTTGGGGCAAGGGGTCCTCTCCCAGGCTGCTGTCCCTTTGCTCCTCCCTATCCCCCCTCTGAAGCCACGTGGTGGTCCCAGGCCATGCGGGGGGCCAGGCCAGTCCAGCCGGGTGCTCGCATGGCCCTTCTCTGCCTGTTTCATCGCGGGGCAGCCGGGCGCGGCTCCCAGCCTGAATTAGCTCCACTCTGAGTCCCACATGGCACCTGCCTCGGGCCCGCCCCTGGGCTGGCGTCGAGAGCCTCTGACTCATGGCGGGGCCGGCACTTTCCAGCTCCCAGAGGCTTTGCTTGTCCCCCTCCCAGCCCCCCTATTGTTTCCCTGTCGCTAAGGAGCTCTGATAGCGCAGTGCCCAGCCCTACGGCTCCAGAACCGCCCCCCCCCCCCCAGCGGTGAGGGGCTTTCAGCCAGGGCAGCCGCAGGTCGGTCGCAGAGTCCCGATTCCAGCCTCGTGCCTTCTTGGAGCCTCCTGAGGCGAAGCCCTTCTCTGCCCGCCATGCCAGCCGGAGCCCCTGGCCAGAACCGGCTGGGCCAGGCTCGTGGGCAGCAAAGCCGTCCTGTGCCAGTGCGGGCGGGCAGAGGACGGCCAGTCCCGCTCCTTGGCGCCCTGGGAGGCCTGAGCCAATCCCTGGCGCCATTGGGAGGCTTGGCCAGTTATGAGCTTTGCCCCGAGCGGCCGGGGCCGGGGAGAGGGGGTGAGCCCGGCGGCTCTCTCCTGAGGGCCAGCAGGCTAGCGCTGCCCTTGGGGCCGCTCGGAGGTGAGGCCCCTGCCCTGCTGCTGCGAGATGCGGTTGTGAGCTTGCTGGGGCCGGACAGACCCGGCAAAGGCCCGTTCCAGCCGAGCAGGGAAGCGCAAGGATCCGGCCCCCGCTCTGCGGCGAAGCCGAGGGTCGGTGCTGCTCACAGGCGGCCGCTTGACGGGAAGTTGTGGCGTGAGCTGCCTGGGGCGATAGGAGAGCGCCTGAGGCAGGAAAAGGCTCAGAGCCTGGTTGGAGCCTGTCGCTCCAGTAGGACCTGCTGTTGCGGGTTAGACAGAAACGCTACAGCAGCCGGGTTCGTCCCCACATGCAGCTTCCCATGCGCCCTCCCATGTTAGAAACCAGCGCCAGAGCTAAGCTCGTCTGGGCTGCGAGTTTGGACTCCCTGTGCCTCTCTCATGGGCCAGTCTGAAATGCTGAGAACGGCCCTCCCCCGTGCCCCCGGGCCGCATCCTCCCCCGGGCCGCGTCCTGCCCCCGGGCCGCGTCCTCCCCCCGTGCCTCCGGGCCGCATCCTCCCCTGGGCCACGTCCTCCCCCCGTACCTCCGGGCCGCGTCCTCCCCCGGGCCACATCCTGCCCCCGGGCCGTGTCCTCCCCCGTGCCCCCACGCCGTGTCCTCCCTCCGGCCGCGTCCTCCCCTGCGCTCCGGGCCGCATCCTCCCCCGGGTGGCGTCTTCCCCTGCGGCCAGGCACCCAGCGAGCAGCTAGGCGAAGTTTTGTTTCACCCTTGCCGTTGTTCTCCAGATGGAATTGATTTCCTCCTGGGCTCTTCTGGCCCCTTCTCCTGCTGTTGATTCCTTGAGTGTTTCCCAGGAAGGGAGGACCAGGCGTCAGTGGCTTTATTTTCCCAGCCCCTTGAGCGGGGGTGGGGGTCGGGGGTCATGGGGGTGCTGCAGATGGGGAGCGGAGGCACCACAGAGCAAAAGAACAGGGAGCAAGGGCCCAGCTGGCCAGGATCCTGTCTCCGAAGGGTGGCCCATGCCAGGTGTCCCAGGTGCATGGACAGGCCAGGTAAGCAAGGGACCTTGGGCTGCAGCACCCGCCGCGCAGACCCGATCCGTCCCTGTGGTGTGGGGGGGGGGGGCTGTCTGCTCTGTGACCCGGGGCCCCCCTGCGCTGGGATGGGAGATTCCCACTGACTCACCCACGTGTGTATGAACCCAGACCCTCAGGCTCAGCCTCCCGGGGGAGAGAGAGGCAGGGAGGTGGAGACCGACACCAGGTTTTGGGGGAAGGGGCAGTGGCTGTCTGGGGCTGGAACCATGAGGGAGACAGACTGAGGTTGCTGGGGCTGAGGGCGAGGGGTATGGACCCCTAACCCAAGGGGTCTGAAACACCCTGGCCCCGAATCCTGTAAACACACCCATCTGTGCTGTGCTGTAACCTGGGGACCAGTAAAACCTCGCTCTTCGATGGCTGGCGGAATCTGTTCTTGCTGCCACGGGGGTGCAGGGTCGGGGGAACCCACCTGCGCCGTCACAGTCCCCGGGCAGGAGGGGTGCTGGGAAAGCCGGGTGTGCTCGCGGAAGGAAAGGCTTCGTCAGGAGCAGGGCAAAGGGCAGAGGCCTTCCCTAGCTGTGGCCGCTTGACTTTGCACCCAGGTCACGTGGGCTGCGTGGCGGCTGGGTGCCGGCAGCGTTTTCCACCCGTGGGAGGAGCACGTTGAGCATCAGGCCTTGGCCGCCACGCTCAGCAAGAAAAGCAAATACAAAAGAACAGGCGAGACAGCAGATCTGTAGCCAAGACACTGATGGGATGTTTTCCTGGCTGGGCTTTCATGTGCAGGTGTTCTGTGCTGCCGGCCCTGCCGAGCTGGCCTGCAGAGGGGCCGTCCAGCAGAAACCTTTCCAGCTGGGTCATCCCCAGCACGGAAGATTGTGGGGTCTGAGCTACACTGGCCAGTGTATTTGCTGTCCAGGGCTGGGAAGGCGGCCTGTCCCCGGGTCAGAGTGGCGGTTCCCCTGCCGCTGCAGCATGGGGCTGGCCCGCTTTAGGGTGTGCTAGTACAGTCGATTAACTGATGAGCAAAAGCTTCTAGGCTAATGCTCCAGACGACACGCATCCCCCCTCTCCCCCCAGTCATTTCTGTAGCAGGCTGGCCAGCAGCCCCGCCCAGGCCTTGCTCAGGCCGGGTCCGGGACCTACCCTGCTGCGGCTCTGCATTTAAAGTGTATTAGGGGGCAGGCAGCCTGGCTCGCTTCCAGCTCGCACTGGGTCCTGGAGCTCAGCCGCCTCACCCCTGCCCCCGGGAACCAGAGGCGCAGGGCAGCAGGCAGCCGGTCCATGAAGGGAGCTGGTTTTTTAAGTGGCTCCCCTCACAGACCAGCTTCTGCCTGGCACCCTGCGTTGCTGCCTCTGATAAGAACATAAGAACGGCCAGACGGGGTCAGACCAAAGGTCCATCTAGCCCAGTGTCCTGTCTGCTGACAGTGGCCAGCACCAGGTGCCCCAGAGGGGTGGACCAAAGACGATCAAGCGATTTGTCTCCTGCCGTCCATCTCCATCCATTGACAGAGGCCAGGGGCACCATTCCTTACCCCCCTGGCTAATAGCACTCTATGGACCCAACCTCCATGAATTTATCTAGCTCTTTTTTAAACCCTGTTATAGTCCTAGCCTTCACAGCCTCCTCTGGCGAGGAGTTCCACAGGTTGACTGTGCGCTGCGTGAAGAACTTTCTTTTATTAGTTTTAAACCTGCTGCCGATTAATGTCATTTGGTGTCCTCTAGTTCTTATATTCTGGGAAGAAGTAAATAACTTTTCTTTATTCACCCTCTCCACACCACTCATGATTTTATAGACCTCTATCATATCCCCCGTCAGTCTCCTCTTTTCTAAACTGAAAAGTCCCCGTCTCTTTAACCTCTCCTCATATGGGACCTGCTCCAAACCCCTCATCATTTTAGTTGCCCTTTTCTAATGCTAAAATATCTTTTTTGAGATGAGGGAGTCCCCAACCTCCCTACATTCTGGGCCCCCCTTATCCTTCCTTTGTTCCCAGGGTGCCTGCTCCATCCATCACCATGCTTGTATTGGGTGACCCTGAGTTGGGTGAGCAGGGCTCGAACCCTTGACCTTTGGCTCCGGAGGCAGGTTCTGATACAGAGGCCACAGCATGGACTGGCAGGGGACTCTTCTGGAGCGTAACCGGAGCATGCTGGCTGCTAGCCCCACCCTGGGGGACTATAGACTAGTCGAGTAACCGATGAGAATTGGTGACTATTCGATTAACCGCTATGTAACATCCCTAGGTCGCTTGTGGGTTTGACGGGGAGTAAATGGGGGTTCTCAGCCAGAGGAGAGGGGCTTGTTCCAGGAGCAGGCGGGGCAGGTTCTGTGGCCTGCGACCGGCAGGCACTCGGGCTAAGTGGTCAGATGAGGCCGGAGTGAACCCGACTGGCTGCCAGGCAAAGAGCCATGAGCGTCTGCAGAGAAACCCTGCAGAGAAACCCCGAGCAGCAGCTGTGCTGGGTGTGATGTGGCGAGCTCTTCACTCTCACAGACCCGTCTTGCAGCTGTGTGGGGCGGGGGAGGATTGGGGGGCAGCTAACACCTGAGTTTGCTCCACCCTCTTCCTGCCCCAGCGTCAGTGGGGCTCCGGGACTCAGGGTGCCAGCAAGGCTTTTGATACGGTCTCCCACAATATTCTTGCCAGCAAGTTAAGGGAATGTGGATTGGATGAATGGACGGTAAGATGGATAGAAAGCTGGCTAGAAGGCTGGGCCCAGTGGGTAGTGATCAACGGCTCAATGTCAGGATGGGGGTCGGTTTCTAGCAGAGTGCCCCAAGGTTCGGTTCTAGGACCAGTTTTGTTCAATATCTTTATTAATGACCTGGATGAGGGGATGAATTGCACCCTCAGCAAGTTTGCGGATGACACTAAGCTGGGGGGAGAGGTAGATACGCTTAAGGGCAGAGATAGGATCCAGAGTGACCTAGACAAATTGGAGGATTGGGCCACAAGGAATCTGATGAGGTTCAACAAGGACAAGTGCAGAGTCCTGCCCTTGGGACGGAAGAATCCCAAGCATTGTGACAGGCTGGGGACCAACCAGTTAAGTAGCAGTTCTGCAGAAAAGGACCTGGGGGTTACAGTGGATGAGAAGCTGGATATGAGTCAACAGGGGCCCTTGTAGCCAAGAAGGCTAATGGCATATTAGGTTGCATTAAGAGGAGCATTGCCAGCAGATCCAGAGATGTCATTATTCCCCTTTATTTGGCTCTAGTGAGGCCACATCTGGAATATTGTGTCCAGTTCTGGGCCCCCCACTACAAAAAGGATGCGGAAGCATTGGAGAGGGTCCAGCGGAGGGCAACCAAAATGATTAGGGGGCTGGAGCATATGACTTATGAGGAGAGGCTGAGGGACTTGGGTCTGTTTAGTCTGCAGAAGAGAAGAGTGAGGGGGGATTTGAGAGCAGCCTTCAACTTCCTGAAGGGAGGTTCCAAAGAGGATGGAGAGAGGCTGTTCTCAGTGGTGGCAGGTGGCAGAACAAGGAGCAATGGGCTCAATTTGTGATGGGAGAGGTCCAGATTGGATATTAGGAAAAACTATTTCCCTAGGCGGGTGGTGAAGCACTGGAATGGGTTACCTAGGGAAGTAGTGGAGTCTCCATCCCTAGAGGTGTTTAAGTCTCGGCTTGACAAAGCCCTGGCTGGGTTGATTTAGTTGGGATTGGTCCTGCCTAGAGCGGAGGGCTGGACTTGATGGCCTTCTGGGGTCTCTTCCAGTTCTATGGTTCTATGATAAGGGGATGGTTTGATGAGATAACATGATCTTGGTAACTAATTGACCATTCATTGTCAGTGGGAAATAGGTCACTGGAGGGATGATAGGAGTTACTATAGAGAACTTTCTGGGTGTCTGGCTGGTGAGTCTTGCCCACATGCTCAGGGTTTAGCTGATCGCCATATTTGGGGTCGGGAAGGAATTTTCCTCCAGGTTGGCAGAGGCCCTGGAGGTTTTTCGCCTTCCTCTGTAGCATGGGGTACAGATCACAGCTGGAGGATTCTCTGCATCTTGGGGTCCTTAAACCATTTGAGGACTTCAATATCTGAGCTATAGGTGAGAGGATTATTCTAGGAGGGGTGGGTGAGATTCTGTGGCCTGCGCTGTGCAGGGGGTCAGACTAGATGATCATAATGGTCCCTTCTGACCTTAGACTCTATGAGTCTGAGTGCCCCAGACATATGCAGCCCCCATCCCGCTCACTGGCCGCAGGTCCCCTGTGTCTGCTGGGTCTCTGGGTTCTGGCTGGGCTACCTCCAGCTCTGGCCGGCACCGGCCCCACGCTGGGCATGGGCCAGGCCTGTCCCCTTGCCCTGAAAGGAGATTAGGGTTTGTTGTGACTGGGGTCAGTGGGCACTTTGCCCGTTCCCTGCGCACTGGTATGTAGGTGCCAAGCAGTTGCTGTGTGAACTTGGCTAAGCCCCGGCCTTGGCCCCGGGCCCAAGAGAACAGGCCATGTCTGGCATCCCCTGCGAGCGGAGATGATCTCGCGCCTCCTCCCGCCGACCTGCCGCACCCCTACGGCCTGCCCCTTCCGAGTGCTGAGTGCCTCCCGCGGGGTGCTCAGCACCCTGGCTTCCCAACGGGCACCGCAGCAGCAGGGCAGGCCGCCGGGGCTGAGCTCAGCTCCGCTCCGGGCTGCCGTTGCGTGTCGGGGGCCGTTCCCACCAGCAGCGCCAAGCTGCCATAGGAAACGGGGAAGGAAACACCTGTGGCGGGGCCGAGATCCGCTGGCCTTGGAGGACAATGAGAGAGAGGTTTGTGGGGAGCAGAGATGCTATTAATAAGGGCTCCGGGCTATTTCGGGCCCTGCTGGGCATGGAGACGGGCCACTAAAGGTGCTCTTGTTTGTCAAGCGGAGACGAGTGCATGAGGCCAAGTGGCCCTGGGGCCGAACCTCTTCCCAGGCCTCCCCCGGCGCTAAGTCCCACTGCAGCCAGACTGGCCCAGGCCACTGCTGGAAGAAGCAGGGCCTGTGCTGGGGACGGACAGAGGCTTTGGCAGGGACGTGTCACGCCGCCAAGCCCATAACTGACCGGTGCATTGAGGAAAGGGCCAGTCCCCCTCGCGAGCCCTCCTGCAGAGACTCCCTGTGCTGGAAATCTGGGCTGCATTACCTGCTCCTGATACATCACTTATAGGGGGAAGTGGGGGAGAAACGCTCCCTGGCTCCGCAGAGGAGAACGCCCCCAGGCGGGGCAGGAAGGTCCCTCCACGTCCGACCTGCCAGCCCACGTGTGCAAGGAGCTGCCTGTGGTCTGTATACGAGAGCCCATAGGAGCCGGGCAGAGCCGCTCTTATCGCAGCAGGAAACAGCCCTGGGTCTAGAACTCCTGGCAGCTGCCTCCCGCGCCTTCCCTGCGGGGCAGGACTTTGCCCCCGTGCCAAGGGGAGCCGTGCGGAGCAAGCCCAGCCAGCCGGTTACCAGTCACACAAGTTGGCTGCTGGGCTGAGTGAGTGGCCTAGCTCTGCCGGCCAGGCTGGGCTGGGTCGGCAAAGCTGCACCCGGCTGCTTTGGCCCGGACTTCCAGGGGCTGGCCGGTTTCGTGCCATGCGGAGCAGCTGATTCTCTTGCGGGGATCTGGAAGGGAGCCTGAGGAACTAGCCAGTTTTCAGTCACTTAAAGGCTCCTTTTAAGAACGGAAACCAGCTGCGGTTTCCTGCTCGGGTAGCGCAGGGACAGCGCTCGGCTCAGCTGGCGATTCCCCGACCGTCGGGGGGGTGGGTTGAGGGGCCCGGTGTCGTTTCAATGGGCCGGGGGCCAGGTCTGGCTCCCTAGGGCCGGGGCCTCTAGACGAGGCGAAAGAGAGGAAGCGGCTTTCCCAAGTGGCGTGGCTGGCCGGCGCCGGGTCGAGGGTCCTGGTGCCGTGGCTCCGAGGTCGTGCTTCCCTCGCTGGATCTCGGCAGCAGCTGGGCCAGGCGGGAGGCGGGTGTTCCCGGGCTGCCGCAGAGCGAACAGCAGGCCTGGCCTGGCCGTGCGGACGGGACGTTCCCTGGCGCGGGTGTGAGATTCCGAGGTGGAGCTGGGGCACTAATGCAGCTTCCGGTAACCCGAGTCCGAGCGCGCGCGCCAGGCCGCTTCCCCTGAGGCCTGTCCCTCTGCTCTGCCGTGACAGGTGCGGTGAGCCCAGCGCCTGCCTTCCCTGCTCGGGGCCGGGCGGCGCCTGAGCCGGTAGCACCCTGCTTGGGAGCGCGTCGAACAGCAGCAGGCCCAGAGCCGGGTGCTGAGCTCCGTGCAGGGCCAGGCCTGGTGGCAGCCAGCTGGACTGCCCAGTGTCCCTGCTCCCTGTCCCGGGCGCGCTTGCCCTGCAGCGCTGGGGGTCGCAGCCAGCTCTGGAGGGAGGGGGCAGCCTGCAGCCAGGGCACGGGGCCTGCTCTTCACTTGGATGCCAACAGTTTTGGGGACCAGCTCTGCTAGCATTTGGGAGGCAGCGCAGGGCTAGGTGAAGGGGGCGGGGCTAGTGCTGAGGGGGCTCTAACGTGGGGGGCTGACACTGGGGGGCGTTGGAACATCCCGGGTGGGGAGCTGGCGCTGGGGAGCTCCGGGAGGACTATGGGGGCAGGGCAGGCACGGGGGATGGGATAATATTGGGGGCTGGCACTGGGGGGCTCTGAGGGCGGGAGGCTGTCACGGAGGTGCAGGGGACTCAGGTCAGTGGCTGGCTCGGGGGCTGTAGGGGTGGGAGCTCTAGAGGTTAGGGCCGGCTCTGGGGGGCTCTGGGGCCGGGGTGTACCCCTGCTTTGGGGGTCACAGCTCGTGGTGTTTGCCCCCCTCCCGCTCTGGGGGTTTCCGTCCTGCAGGAATAACCCCAGAGCTCCAGTCTGGATTCTTCCCCTGCTCCCAGGCCGTGGGAGTGGGGGGCGGGTGGGACCCTGGCACGGCATGTGGCTTCGTATTCCTCTGGCACTGGATGGGGACCCCGGGTTCTCTTCCCAGCTCTGCCACTGAGTCATAGGGATCTTGGGTAAGGTTCAGTGCTGTTCTGTGCCTCAGTTTCCCCATCAGTAGAAGTGGCCTTTGCCCAGCTTCGTAAGGCAGGTGGAGGCTGCTGTGGAGTTGTGGGGCCTCAGCACCAGACTCCTGGCACTCACCTTGGCTGGCATCCATGGCACAGGGGCGGTGTGTGCACAGGGAGGGTGCCGGGGCCCCAGCCAGGCAGCTCCCCGGCGCTCGCATGACACAAGGGAGTGCTGTGTGGGCTCTTCCTGACCATCCTGGGGCTGTTTGGGGCTGAGGGTCCCCAGAGCTGGCGCTCAGCCATGGCCTCGCTGATCTTTTCCATCCATGCACGTGTGGAATAATTTTCATGCGCACCAAGGCCTGTGCGGCTGTGCACCACCAGGAGAAACAGGCTGCTGGCTGCGGGCGCTCTGCTAATCAGTGGGCGGCCTTGGACTCTGTAAAGTGGCCACACAAGTGCCAGTACAGCTGGCCCTGGGCTGCTGCTCCACCCCCACACCAGTGACCCCTGGGGCCGGAAGGCGGGTGGGAGTCCGGCTCCGGATTCTCACCCTGTCCCTTTCTGTAGCTGCGTCCTCTGCCCGGCCCTTAGGACAGCGGCTTGTCTGCCAGGCCCTGCCCCTCAGGGCACTAGGTGGCCAGCAGACTTGGGCTAGTTGCCAGGGCCAGGTGGGCAGCCCTGGAGCAGCCCCCACGGCCCAGTCAGCGTGACCCTTGTGGCCCGGCTGGGCAGGGTCCCCGCGGGGGGCTGGATGGGCCCAGGCGCGGGGTATGGACCCTTCTGTGCCCTCCCAGTGGCGCTGGTGCAGGGCACCGTCCGGCCCGCTCAGCACCCAGCCGCAGGGGTCCAATTCTGGCACGCCAGGGAGGGGCACAAGAGGGGGAGCCTCCGGCAGCCCCCCTCAAACTGCGCTCCATGGCACCTCTCCCCCGGCCAGCTCAGACCGGGTGGAGGCCGGCCGCGCCCCAGCCTGGCGCCGCTGCAGGGTATTTTGGGCTGGGCTGGCCAGCGGGAGGCAGGTTATTTTGGGGCTGCTTTGGGCTGATCCCTTTTCAGCAGCACTGAGCTCGGCCCCTCCCTCACCCCACAGGACTCCCCAAAGGTGCCGAGCTGGGGCGTCCGGGAATGCCAGCTCGGATGTGCCCCTTGGGACAGCGCTTGGTGGCTCCCCCCAGTGCTGATACCCCCGTGCAGGTTGGGGGATGAGCCCCAGAGCCCTGTGAGCAGCTGGAATTCCCGCTGGGGCTTGGCTTAGGCCCTGCTGGTCCCCAGAGCCAGCTGCACCCAGTAGCTCAGCACCAGGCTCGGACACTGGTCCCTGATCTGGGGCTCCAGCGGTGGTGGGAGGGCGGCAGATGGTGAGGCCTGATCAGGGGCCCCGGCTGTTGGGGAGGGCAGGGCCTGGGCCTGGTCTCTGGGAGGAAGATGGGGGTGGCTGGGCCGGGCCGTGGGGCTCTGCGGGTCGGTAGCCATGGAGCAGGCTTGGTAGGACCTGGCCCGGCTGCAGCTGAGGAAGCTCCGGGCGGAGCAGCGGTTTCGGTCGCTCGGCTCAGCCTGTGTTGGGAGCCGTGGGGCTGGGGTATTTTGACGGGGAGGAGCCGGTTCCTCACTTGGGTTATGCAGCCCTGGCTGGGCGTGGGGCCCGGGGCCGGGCGTCAGGGCCGCGTTTCAGAGGCCCCTCGCGCTCCGTGGGGCCTGGGCAGCGGGGATTTGTGAGGGGGTCAGAGGGTCAGGCCTGTCCCCGCTGGGCTAGAATCGCGGGGGCTGTAGGGACGCTCCCTGATTTCTTTGTACCAGCCTTCGGCACCGCGGGGGCAGATGCCCCCCACCCCGGAGGTGGGCAGAGGGCCTGGTGCAAGCGCAGCCCGTTAGAGAGCGCCTGCTGCCCAGGGCTGGGTGACTGCTGGCCGGGGCTGGGGCTGAGGCTGGGGGCTGGAGCTAGGGGGGCTGGGGCCCTGAGGCTGCGGCTGGGAGGCTGGGGGCTGCAGCTGGGGGGGTTGGGGACCCGGTGGCTGGGACTGGGGACTGGAGGCTGGGGGCTCGGGGCCTGCTGCCGGGTGCTCTCTGGGCCGTCACGGAAGGGCTGGGCTGCTCCCAGCCCGTGCGGGCCCAGTTGACGCCGGCTCCCAGGCGAGGGCAGCAGGGACTGACCCTGGCGTTGCAGCCCAGGGACTCGCTGGCGCACAGAGGTCGCTGGCTGGACCCTGCTCAGGCACCCAACCGACGGGCGCGTGCCGGGGAGGGCAGCTCTTGCTGTGGCGCTGGCCAGTGGGAGAATGCAGCAGGTTAACCCGGCGGCCCTCTGGGTGGGTTCCCGGCCCTGCCTCGGCACCGCTGGCCTGGCTGTGGCGGCTCCGGTGGGCCCGGCCGTGGCCAAGCTGGAGCCGCCCTGTTCTGTAGCTGGGCTTCCGGCTGCGCTGAGGCAGTTCAGGGAGACCCCTCGTGGGCCCGGGGTGTGGGTGGGGCAGGGCAGCGGAGCTGGGCTGGGGGGTCTGGGTGGGGAGCGGGGCCCTGCTGACCCGGCTGGCGAGCTCTGTCCCGAGCCCGGCTCCAGGCTGCATCTCGCTCCTGCCCGGGCCGGGGTTGCCCAGGTGCCTGGTGCTGCCCGGGCCGGCGCCCAGGCCTGGGAGTAGCAGCCACTGCGCTGGCGGCGGAGCGGCCCGGGCTGCCGTGTGGGGCCAGGCTGTTGGGGGCTGACCTCTCCCTGGGGACCCCCCCAACCTTTCCTGGGGGCGGCTTCCCTGCAGGGCTGGGGAGTGGGCACAGCAGGGATGTGGGGTGCTGAGCCCCGGGGGGGCCTGGGGAGACTGGCCCTTGGGGGCGGGGGGGCGTAGGGTTAACTCCCTGCACCTCCACCTACCATGCGGCTCCCAGGTCAGGCCCGGGATCGGGGCCAGCTGGGGGCAGAATAGTTCCCCTCCTGGCCTGTGCCAGGTGGGATTCCTGCCTCCAGGCCCGGCTTTGCGCCTGGCTCTGGGAGGTGCCCCCCCCCCCCCCCCCCCGTGACGTCCTGTTTCCTGGCTGCAGGCGGGCGGGACGGGACGGGACGTGTGCGATGCTTGCGGCGGCTACGTGAGCGCCCGCCCGTCTGCGGCCTGCCCCCCCCCCAGCACCCCTGCCCCGGCTGTGGCTGCCCCCCCCCGAGCACTCCTGCCCCGGCTGTGGCTGCCCCCCCCCGAGCACTCCTGCCCCGGCTGTGGCTGCCCCCCCCCAGCACTCCTGCCCCGGCTGCGGCTGCCCCTCCCCCAGCACTCCTGCCCCGGCTGCGGCTGCCCCTCCCCCAGCACTCCTGCCCCGGCTGTGGCTGCCCCCCCCCCCGAGCACTCCTGCCCCGGCTGTGGCTGCCCCTCCCCCAGCACTCCTGCCCCGGCTGTGGCTGCCCCTCCCCCAGCACTCCTGCCCCGGCTGTGGCTGCCCCCCCCCCCGAGCACTCCTGCCCCGGCTGTGGCTGCCCCTCCCCCAGCACTCCTGCCCCGGCTGTGGCTGCCCCTCCCCCAGCACTCCTGCCCCGGCTGTGGCTGCCCCCCCCCCCCGAGCACTCCTGCCCCGGCTGTGGCTGCCCCCCCCCCCCCGAGCACTCCTGCCCCGGCTGTGGCTGCCCCCCCCCCCCCGAGCACTCCTGCCCCGGCTGTGGCTGCCCCCCCCCCCCCAGCACTCCTGCCCCGGCTGTGGCTGCCCCCCCCCGAGCACTCCTGCCCCGTCTGCGGCCTGCCCCCCCCCCCAGCACCCCTGCCCCGGCTGCGGGCTGCCCCCCCCCAGCACTCCTGCCCCGGCTGTGGCTGCCCCCCCCCAGCACTCCTGCCCCGGCTGTGGCTGCCCCTCCCCCAGCACTCCTGCCCCGGCTGTGGCTGCCCCTCCCCCAGCACTCCTGCCCCGGCTGTGGCTGCCCCCCCCCAGCACTCCTGCCCCGGCTGTGGCTGCCCCCCCCCCCGAGCACTCCTGCCCCGGCTGTGGCTGCCCCCCCCCCCAGCACTCCTGCCCCGGCTGTGGCTGCCCCCCCCCGAGCACTCCTGCCCCGGCTGTGGCTGCCCCCCCCCCCCGAGCACTCCTGCCCCGGCTGTGGCTGCCCCCCCCAGCACTCCTGCCCCGGCTGTGGCTGCCCCCCCCCGAGCACTCCTGCCCCGGCTGTGGCTGCCCCCCCCAGCACTCCTGCCCCGGCTGTGGCTGCCCCCCCCAGCACTCCTGCCCCGGCTGTGGCTGCCCCCCCCAGCACTCCTGCCCCGGCTGTGGCTGCCCCCCCCCAGCACTCCTGCCCCGGCTGTGGCTGCCCCCCCCCAGCACTCCTGCCCCGGCTGTGGCTGCCCCCCCCCGAGCACTCCTGCCCCGGCTGTGGCTGCCCCCCCCCAGCACTCCTGCCCCGGCTGTGGCTGCCCCCCCCCAGCACTCCTGCCCCGGCTGTGGCTGCCCCCCCCAGCACTCCTGCCCCGGCTGTGGCTGCCCCCCCCCGAGCACTCCTGCCCCGGCTGTGGCTGCCCCCCCCCCCAGCACTCCTGCCCCGGCTGTGGCTGCCCCCCCCCCCAGCACTCCTGCCCCGGCTGTGGCTGCCCCCCCCCAGCACTCCTGCCCCGGCTGTGGCTGCCCCCCCCCCCCAGCACTCCTGCCCCGGCTGTGGCTGCCCCCCCCCAGCACTTCTGCCCCGGCTGTGGCTGCCCCCCCCCAGCACTCCTGCCCCGGCTGTGGCTGCCCCCCCCCAGCACTCCTGCCCCGGCTGTGGCTGCCCCCCCCAGCACTCCTGCCCCGGCTGTGGCTGCCCCCCCCGAGCACTCCTGCCCCGGCTGTGGCTGCCCCCCCCCCCCAGCACTCCTGCCCCGGCTGTGGCTGCCCCCCCCCCAGCACTCCTGCCCCGGCTGTGGCTGCCCCCCCCCCCAGCACTCCTGCCCCGGCTGTGGCTGCCCCCCCCCAGCACTCCTGCCCCGGCTGTGGCTGCCCCCCCCCCCCCGAGCACTCCTGTCCCGGCTGTGGCTGCCCCCCCCCCCCCAGCACTCCTGCCCCGGCTGTGGCTGCCCCCCCGCCCCCAGCACTCCTGTCCCGGCTGTGGCTGCCCCCCCCCCCCAGCACTCCTGCCCCGGCTGTGGCTGCCCCCCCGCCCCCAGCACTCCTGCCCCGGCTGTGGCTGCCCCCCCCCCAGCACTCCTGCCCCGGCTGTGGCTGCCCCCCCCCCCAGCACTCCTGCCCCGGCTGTGGCTGCCCCCCCCCCCAGCACTCCTGCCCCGGCTGTGGCTGCCCCCCCCCCCAGCACTCCTGCCCCGGCTGTGGCTGCCCCCCCCCCCAGCACTCCTGCCCCGGCTGTGGCTCCCCCCCCCCCAGCACTCCTGCCCCGGCTGTGGCTCCCCCCCCCCCAGCACTCCTGCCCCGGCTGTGGCTGCCCCCCCAGCACTCCTGCCCCGGCTGTGGCTGCCCCCCCCCCCAGCACTCCTGCCCTGGCTGTGGCTGTCCGCCAGGCCTGGCTGTGCCCCTAAGGAGCCTTCAGCGTCTCCGGCGTTGGTCACAGCCCCCGGGCCGGGCTTTGCAGCCTGGTGCGACTGAGGCCTTCCCAGCAGCTGCCTCCTCGTGTCTCCTCCGTTGGCCGTCCAGCCGGGACCCGGGGAGGGGGGGCGCGGGGCCCGCTGGGCTGGCACTTGGCAGACCCGGAGCCGGCCAGTCCCAGCCCCCCCCAGACTGGCTGCGAAGGGAAACTCCGGCTCTTTGTCGGTTTTCAGAGGATCCCAGTGAATTCCAGGGAGGGGCCGTTCCCAAGCGGGCAGCCCCGGCAGTGGAGCCCCGCTGCTGAGCTCTGCCCCCCAACCCTGCCCACTGCTGATGGCCAAAAGCATGGGGGGGGCACCTGTGCCTGGCGCTGGAGCCGTCCTGTGGGGCGGCGCTGCCTGGGGCGGGCAGTGGGGAGAGCAGCGATGCTGCAGCAAGATCTGACCCGGATACTGAACCACCCACCCTCCCCAGTCCCCCAGAATTACCCCACTGCAGAAACCTGCCCCTTGCTAAGCTGCAGTGCCAGGCCTCCTCTGTGGAGAGCGCCCAGTTAAAGCTCTGCAGGGCATGGGTCTGGAATAGCGGGGCTGTGGGGCAGGATCGAGGGGCACCGGCAGAGCTGGGAGGGGAGGGGAGCAGGGGCTGTGGGGCGGGATCGAGGGGCACCGGCAGAGCTGGGAGGGGAGGGGAGCAGGGGCTGTGGGGCGGGATCGAGGGGCACCGGCAGAGCTGGGAGGGGAGGGGAGCAGGGGCTGTGGGGCGGGATCGAGGGGCACCGGCAGAGCTGGGAGGGGAGGGGAGCAGGGGCTGTGGGGCGGGATCGAGGGGCACCGGCAGAGCTGGGAGGGGAGGGGAGCAGGGGCTGTGGGGCGGGATCGAGGGGCACCGGCAGAGCTGGGAGGGGAGGGGAGCAGGGGCTGTGGGGCGGGATCGAGGGGCACCGGCAGAGCTGGGAGGGGAGGGGAGCAGGGGCTGTGGGGCGGGATCGAGGGGCACCGGCAGAGCTGGGAGGGGAGGGGAGCAGGGGCTGTGGGGCGGGATCGAGGGGCACCGGCAGAGCTGGGAGGGGAGGGGAGCAGGGGCTGTGGGGCGGGATCGAGGGACACTGGCAGAACTGGGGGGGGGGCTGTGGGGCAGAATCAAGGGGGCTGGCAGAGCTGTGTGTGGGGAGTGCAGGGTGGACGGCGCGTTGGGGTTTTCCCGTCTCCTGCACCCCTGTAATAGCACAGACAGACTCCCCCAGCCAGTAGAGCAGAGGGAGTTTGTTGCTTCTCCAGGATACAGCGCAGCACAGATGTCATCTGGTTCCAGGAACTGGGGCTAAGAGGCTTCAGTGCCCCCCTGAGATAGGGGGTGGCTGGGCCCTACAATCCCAGCCCCCTCCCTAGCTCCTTCCCCCTGCTTCCCAAACCGAAACTAAAACTCTTCCAGCCCTGCCCCCAGCCAGGGGCGGCATCCACCTTCCTTTGTTCCTCTCCTTGGGGGGTAGCTGGGCGGACAGGTTGAGAGACCCTGGCCTAGTGACTCATCCCCTGCCCTGCTGGGCCGTGCTGCAGCCGGCAGCCAGGCGGGTCACCCACAGCCCACTGCCCAGCATAGCAACCAGCAAGGTACCACCCACTACGGCACACAGGGCAGGGGTTCTGGGGTGGGATCGAGGGGCCTGGCAGAGCTGGGGGGGGCAGTGCAGGGGGCCTAGGGCGGGATCGAGGGGCCTGGCAGAGCTGGGGGGGCAGTGCAGGGCAGGGGGCCTAGAGCGGGATCGAGGGGCCTGGCAGAGCTGGGGGGGGGAGTGCAGGGCAGGGGGCCTGGGGCGGGATCGAGGGACCTGGCAGAGCTGGGGGGGCAGTGCAGGGCAGGTGCTCTGGGGCGGGATCGAGGGGCCTGGCAGAGCTGGGGGGGGAGTGCAGGGCAGGTGCTCTGGGGCGGGATCGAGGGGCCTGGCAGAGCTGGGGGGGAGTGCAGGGCAGGTGCTCTGGGGTGGGATCGAGGGGCCTGGCAGAGCTGGGGGGGAGTGCAGGGCAGGTGCTCTGGGGTGGGATCGAGGGGCCTGGCAGAGCTGGGGGGGAGTGCAGGGCAGGTGCTCTGGGGTGGGATCGAGGGGCCTGGCAGAGCTGGGGGGGAGTGCAGGGCAGGTGCTCTGGGGTGGGATCGAGGGGCCTGGCAGAGCTGGGGGGCAGTGCAGGGCAGGTGCTCTGGGGCGGGATCGAGGGGCCTGGCAGAGCTGGGGGGGAGTGCAGGGCAGGTGCTCTGGGGTGGGATCGAGGGGCCTGGCAGAGCTGGGGGGGAGTGCAGGGCAGGTGGCCTGGGGCGGGATCGAGGGGTCTGGCAGAGCTGGGGGGCAGTGCAGGGCAGGTGCTCTGGGGCGGGATCGAGGGGCCTGGCAGAGCTGGGGGGGCAGTGCAGGGCAGGTGCTCTGGGGCGGGATCGAGGGGCCTGGCAGAGCTGGGGGGGAGTGCAGGGCAGGTGCTCTGGGGTGGGATCGAGGGGCCTGGCAGAGCTGGGGGGGAGTGCAGGGCAGGTGCTCTGGGGTGGGATCGAGGGGCCTGGCAGAGCTGGGGGGGAGTGCAGGGCAGGTGCTCTGGGGTGGGATCGAGGGGCCTGGCAGAGCTGGGGGGGAGGGAGTGCAGGGCAGGTGGCCTGGGGCGGGATCGAGGGGTCTGGCAGAGCTGGGGGGGGAGTGCAGGGCAGGTGCTCTGGGGTGGGATCGAGAGGCCTGGCAGAGCTGGGGGGAGGTGCAGGGCAGGGAGCCTGGGGCGGGATCGAGGGGCCTGGCAGAGCTGGGGGGGAGTGCAGGGCAGGGGGCCTGGGGCGGGATCGAGGGGCCTGGCAGAGCTGGGGGAGGGGAGCCCTGCTGTTCTGGCTGCCCTGGCCCTGAGCCCAGATTCCTGGGCTGAAGACCCAGCAGCTGCTGCAGCGGGAGGCTGAGCGCCCAGGGGCCGGTGGGTCCCGTGGCTGAGATGGGCGGGTTTAGGCTCGTGGCCTCCGAGATACCTTGCGGCAGGGAGTTCCGCAGGCTGAGCCTGCTGTGGCTGCCATCGCCTTGTGCTGCATCGCGTGTCCAGGCAGCGCCCGTGAGCCTGCCCTGCTCCTTAATGCCCTCCCTGGGTCCGCAGCTCTGTGCCATGTGCCCTCCCCTCGCTGTGGGGCCCCCTCAGCCTGGGGGGACCCGCCCAGGGGCCTGGGCCAGCACCCTTCCGGAGAGGGGAGGCTCTGCCAGCCCCCAGGCCAGGGCAGTGGCATTACAGCTGGAGCAGGGCCGGGCACAGAGCAGTTCCCTGGCTCCCGCTGTGGCCCAGGCTAGCTGCCCCCGGGGCCTTCAGGCCTCAGTGCAGGGCCGTGGCAGGAGCCCGCTTTGGGTGCCCGGGTCTGTGTGGCAGCTACCGCAGTGACCCGCCTGCCACTCCAGGCCTCAGCGCTGTCGCTGGCACCCCACAGGCCCGGCGCTGGCTTGGGCCTTGCAGCTGGTACCTCTGCAGTGAGCTCTGTGCCCGTCGCGGCGCTGGCCTGGGCCTTGCAGCTGGTACCTCTGCAGTGAGCTCTGTGCCCGTCACGGCGCTGGCAAGGGCCTTGCAGCTGGTACCTCTGCAGTGAGCTCTGTGCCCGTCGCGGCGCTGGCAAGGGCCTTGCAGCTGGTACCTCTGCAGTGAGCTCTGTGCCCGTCGCGGCGGTGGCAAGGGCCTTGCAGCTGGTACCTCTGCAGTGAGGCCTTGCAGCTGGTACCTCTGCAGTGAGCTCTGTGCCCATCGCGGCGCTGGCAAGGGCCTTGCAGCTGGTACCTCTGCAGTGAGCTCTGTGCCCGTCGCGGCGCTGACAAGGGCCTTGCAGCTGGTACCTCTGCAGTGAGCTCTGTGCCCATCGCGGCGCTGGCCTGGGCCTTGCAGCTGGTACCTCTGCAGTGAGCTCTGTGCCCATCGCGGCGCTGGCCTGGGCCTTGCAGCTGGTACCTCTGCAGTGAGCTCTGTGCCCGTCGCGGCGCTGGCCTGGGCCTTGCAGCTGGTACCTCTGCAGTGAGCTCTGTGCCCGTCGCGGCGCTGGCCTGGGCCTTGCAGCTGGTACCTCTGCAGTGAGCTCTGTGCCCGTCGCGGCACTGGCAAGGGCCTTGCAGCTGGTACCTCTGCAGTGAGCTCTGTGCCCGTCGCGGCGCTGGCCTGGGCCTTGCAGCTGGTACCTCTGCAGTGAGCTCTGTGCCCGTCGCGGCACTGGCAAGGGCCTTGCAGCTGGTACCTCTGCAGTGAGCTCTGTGCCCGTCGCGGCGCTGGCCTGGGCCTTGCAGCTGGTACCTCTGCAGTGAGCTCTGTGCCCGTCGCGGCGCTGGCAAGGGCCCGCTTGCAGGTCTGTGGGCAGCTGGGGCATGTGGCTGCCCCGGGCGAGCGGCACTCGCACCACTGACTTGCCGGCTTCGGTGAGGAACAGGGCCCTGCCAGGCAGTCTGGTCCAGGGCCGGCGAACTGGTCCCTGCTCCCTGCCCGGCTGCAGGAGCTGAACCCCGCCGGGCGGCCTGTCCTCGTGGCACTGCCCCCGCCAGGCCGTGCCCCAGGCTTGGAGAACACGCCCTCCTCCCCGGCAGTGCACGTGGCCTCAGTGCCCCAGCCCCTCTTGCAGGAGAGGCCGGGTGCCTGGCGAGGTGCCAGAGGGTGGCATGGGAGGAGCACCTGGTGGGGATGCCGCGGCGCTGGCCTGGGGGCCGTGTGGAGCCTGGCATGGGGCCGTGCTGGCATTGCAGACTGCATGGATCGCCAGCTCCTGTTTCCCCCTGGCCTTTCACACCCATTCAGCCGGGCAGGGTGATTAAATGCCCTGTCTGTTTCCATCAGGCCTTTGTCCCCTGCCCATCCCCCGGGAGTAATGACCGGGCTGTTTGCACAGGAAAGTGCTGCTGTGACGAATTCCTGCCTCCCGGTCCCATGCACCAGGCTCTGGCTGCCAGTGGGCCGGGCGGGGAGAGGGCAGGGAGCCTGCACCAAGCCGGCTCGCTGTGGGCACTGTCGCTGCGCTAGGTCCCTCCCCGCTGTGGGCTGGGCTGGATGAGGGGCTCAGAGGAGACTGGGGTGCAGCCGGGGAGGGGGAGGGGGAGGCTGGCACTCAGGCCGTGCTGTGCCCACCTGCCACCCATCTGCATCTTCTCTCCCTGCTCCTGTGGGGTGGGGGGCTGCCTTGTGGGGTCCCTCCCCCTCCCCGCCGAAGAGCTGGGGCTGGACTGGTTCTCCGTGTGCAAGGCCTGGATTCAGTGCAGGGCGGCTGGGGGCTGGGGATGGCCCATGGGTCAGAGCGGGTGTTGGGCATGAGCCCGGCAGAGCCCCTAAGCACCTGCCACGAGCCCCCACTTGTAGCTTATTGCGGGGGGCAGCAGGGCAGGGCTGGGCTGGGCTGTGAGGGATGCAGCAGGGGGCGCCCCGGGGGAGGGTTGTTCCCGGGCAGTCTGTGCTGAGTCTATGCCCCGCGTGGCACTGGGGGCGCGGTGCTGCGGGGAGCGGGGCACGTGGCCCCCTAGGGGGCACTCTCCCCCTGAGCCGGGGAGCCGGCTCCTGCAGGGCAGCGCCGTGGCAGACCCAAGCCAAGGGGAGCGCCAATTCACCACCCGGCTTTCCCTGGCACGGGGTCCCGGACTTCCTCAGGGCACAGCCGAGTGACCCTGCTCAGTTTGCTCTCGGAGGGGGGAGAGGTGACGTAGTGGGGGGGCTGTCTGCTCTGTAGCCCCCCCCGCGCTGTGCTGTGAGAGTCCCACGGACTCACCCACGTGTGGATTGGCCCAGACACCCAGGCCCAGCCTGAGCAGAGAACAAGGCTCTTCCCGGGGGGCAGACCAAGGGGGGGCGGCGGGGACGAGCACTTGGCTGGGGGCAGGGTCGGGCGCTGGGCAGTTGCTGGCTAGAGAGCATGAAGGGAACAGACTGAGCTGAGGGTCTGGGGGGGGACCCCTAACGCGGGGGGGCTGAGGTGTCCTGGCCCTGGCTCCGGTAACCACATCCCGTCTGTGCTGGGCTGTACCCTGGAGAAGCAATAACCCCTCCTGGCCGGCGGAGCCTGTTCTCCCTGCTACAGGGGGGCAGGGTCGGGGCTGCCGGCAGTGCGGTGCTGCAGGGAGAAGCGGGTGTCTCAGAAGGGGGTTGTGCTGCCACAGCGTGTCTCGGCTGCCCCATGGAAAGGGGCTGAGCCCATTTCCCCAGAGGGGCATGTCTGTGCTTTGGACACAGGAGGGAAGTGATCTTGTCTCTGAATCTCTGTGCTCCAAAGCTGGGTGCAGCTGTGCGGTGGGGCAGCTCTGCGGCAGGGCGCTGGGTGGCAGGGCAGTGGGGCAGGGCAGCTTGTGATGGGGGGGCTCTGCGGCAGGGCGCTGGGTGGCAGGGCAGTGGGGCAGGGCAGCTTGTGATGGGGGGGCTCTGCGGCAGGGCGCTGGGTGGCAGGGCAGTGGGGCAGGGCAGCTTGTGATGGGGGGGCTCTGCGGCAGGGCGCTGGGTGGCAGGGCAGTGGGGCAGGGCAGCTTGTGATGGGGGGGCTCTGTGGCAGGGCGCTGGGTGGCAGGGCAGTGGGGCAGGGCAGCTGTGCAGCGGGGCAGCTCCGTGGCGGGGTGCCAGGCAGCGCCCACTGCCTCTCCCTGCTGAGGGCCTGGCCCAGGTGGGGATGTTGGTTTGGTTTAATTGTTGGGAGAAGAGCCCCGGGGAGTTGGCGTCCTGCATCCCGGGCCCCCAGGGAGTGAGTCTGCGGCAGGAGAGGGCTGCGGGGGTGTTGCTCCCTGCAGGGCGGGCGACGGGCTGGCCACGCTGGCCGGTGCATGGGCCACCCCCGACTCAGGTTTCCCAGGGGGCAGATCCGTGGGGTCAGTGGAGTCGCTCCGGGGTCAAGGAACTGACCCTGCCAGGGAAATGCAGCTGCTCCGCGGGCCGGCTGGGTTTGGGGAGACGGGGTTTGTCCCCCCTGCGGGTGGGGGCCCGGGAGAACTGGAGGCCCAAGGGCCCTGGCTCCTTGCTGGCCTGTGTGGGGAGCAGGCGGTTTGGGGCCTTGGAGCAGAGCGTGGGCTGCGCAGCCCAATTGCTAAGCAATTCGCCCTGAATGAGCCTTTCCCTGGCGCCCCCACAGCACCCCCGGTCCCCCCGCGATGAGCACAGTGCGCCGTGTCCTGGGTGCAAGCAGCAGCCAAATTCCTGGGGGGGGCTTTGCCCCTCTGCTGGGGCCCTGTGGGACCAGCTCCTGCCCATTCCGCCCGTGCCATCAGCCCTGCCTCCACCGCAAGCCGGTTCTTCAGCCGTGGCTCGGTGGCCATCTCGGGCAGGCCAGGGCTGCCACGGAGCCCAGCTGGATCCCGGGGATGGCACATGGCCGCTGAGTGAGCTCCCAGCAGCCCCGTGCCCCGGCCAGCCCGTGGGCGCCAGCTCGGGCCTCGCTGCCACGGCTGGGCCGGAGTCAGGCCGGCCCGTGGAGCGGTGAGCTCATCCCCAGCCACCCACCCGCATTCCTGTGCTGCTCGGAGGAGCCCACGGCCCTGTGTTCCCACCGCCCCCCCGGGCCATGTGCTCGCAGCTGGCCAGTGACCTCAGCCTGTGGAATTCCAGGGCTGGCTCGTCCCGTCCCTGCCGTGGGGGCACCACAGCTGCTCCGCTGGAGGAGACGTCTGGGGGCATCCGGGCCCCTTAGCAGCCCCTGGGCAGTGCGCCTCCTGCGTCTGCCTGCGCCTCCCGGCCCCGCCGCTGGCTGCTCCAAGGGGCCTGTTCTCGGCCCGGGCTGTGCTCCCAACCCCCATGGGCACACGGCGCCTGGCCCTGTTTGACAGCCTCCGCCCCGGCCCGAAGGACCAGCACAGCCCCGGCCAGCTCGGTGCTTCGGCTCGGCCCCCAACATCCCGCCGTGCAAATTCTGCAGAATCTGAAATCTGACTGCGTAGGAAGCGGAGAGAGGGAGTGTTACAGTTATAAAAGGGGTCAGACCCCCAGCTCCGCGCGTGGAGGGCAGGGCATCGGACCCCCAGCTCCGCGCGTGGAGGGCAGGGCGTCGGACCCCCCCAGCTCCGCGCGTGGAGGGCAGGGCGTCGGACCCCCCCAGCTCCGCGCACGGAGGGCAGGTCGTCGGACCCCCCCAGCTCCGCGCACGGAGGGCAGGTCGTCGGACCCCCCCAGCTCCGCGCACGGAGGGCAGGGCGTCGGACCCCCCCCAGCTCCGCGCGCGGAGGGCAGGGCGTCGGACCCCCCCAGCTCCGCGCGCGGAGGGGCAGGGCGGCGGACCCCCCCAGCTCCGCGCGCGGAGGGGCAGGGCGGCGGACCCCCCCAGCTCCGCGCGCGGAGGGGCAGGGCGTCGGACCCCCCCCAGCTCCGCGCGCGGGGGGGCAGGGCGTCGGACCCCCAGCTCCGCGCGCGGGGGGGCAGGGCGGCGGACCCCCAGCTCCGCGCGCGGGGGGGCAGGGCGGCGGACCCCCCCAGCTCCGCGCGCGGAGGGGCAGGGCGGCGGACCCCCCCCAGCTCCGCGCGCGGGGGGGCAGGGCGTCGGACCCCCAGCTCCGCGCGCGGGGGGGCAGGGCGTCGGACCCCCCAGCTCCGTGCGTCGTGGGGCAGGGCGTCGGACCCCCAGCTCCTCGCGCGGGGGGGCAGGGCGTCGGACCCCCAGCTCCTCGCGCGGTGGGAAGGCTGGCAGCAGAGGTGGAAGTTGCTGCTGGCTTCAGCCCAGTCTCTGGAGCACGTCCCCAGTCCGGGGGGGCCGGTGGGCCCTTCGTTTAGCGGTTCGGTTGGTCGCACAGGCCCCCCGCGGGGAGGAGCCGGAGGGAAGACGAGATGGCGGCGTTCCCAGGGGTTTTGAGGTCTTCCCCGCAGGGCGGGAATCCCCCGGTTCTCGCTGGAAAAGAGCAGCACCAAGATGGCGTTTGGAGTCACATGACCAAGTCACCTGTCCCGGCCTGAGTCCGTCTGTACGGGCGGCAGCCGCCCCCCCGCGCTGGTCTGGGCACTGCCCAGGGGCTGCTGAGGGGCTCCGGGAGCCGTCGGCGCCGTGGGAGCAGTGGCGTTGCGAGCCCTCCCACCCCGCTCCTGCGCCAATCGGCCGTGGGAGGAAAATTCCCCATTTGCGTGGTCGCCCCCTGGCACAGTTTGGCCCCCGGGTCAGGACATTGGCCTGGGGACCAGCTGCCCTCTTAGGAAGGCCAGATAGGGTTCTGGCGTGGCCTAGGGGTTAGGGTGTTGGCCTGGGGACACTAGCATGGGGGGGTTCAAGCCCCACCCACCCAGGAGTGTCACTGGCAAACCTGCCACGTGTGTCTACATGGCAAAACCAAACCAGCCCCTCCTCAGCGTATGTAGCCGCCCGCCCAGCCCAGTCTGCAGCTGCCCTGTAGCCACGCGGGACCCGTGGTCCTGTCTCAGTCAGAGAGCCTCCCTGCTGATCCTTTTGTCTTCACTACAGTTCAACCAATGGGGGCTGCCTGCAGCCGCCACCAGCCCCCCAAAGCTCAGAGCCTGCTCCTCCCCAGGCACCCCCCAAGGTAGCTGATTGCCTTGGCCCAGCCTGCCCCACGGGGGCACTGGCACCAGGCTCCACAGCAGGGCTGATTCCTGGACCCCCCTGCCGTCCTGGGGCTGAGGGTGTTCAGCGCCTCCCTCCGCACCCCACGCCGCGTGGGCTGGGCGGGGCCGGATTCTCCATCGCCACGAGTCCTTGCTCGAGGGTCCCCGTCCCTCCGGCTTCCCGCCATGTCTCCTTTTCCGCCTCCAATCTCCGGCCGGCTGGCTTGTTTAAATATCCAAACGTGTCGGGGATTTTGCCCTGCTCCTTTTTCAAACAAATGTAGATCGGCTTATATAGAACCATGGCGCAGCCCGCCTGCCCCGCCCGAGGAGAGCGCCACGCTCGGCCTGGCCCCCGCCCGCCTTCGAGGGGCTGCAGCCGCAGCTGGGAGATCCCAGCTCTGAGCGTACCCAGGGGTGCGCATTTGCATACCCATGATGCATTGCGCACGGTGACCTGAATCCCTGGTCCATAAGCTGGGATTGCTCCCAACCTCTGGTTCCGCCTTAAAACGTGGGCTTCCAGCGCGCCCGGGCTGCGGGGAAAGGGGGAGGGGGAGTTGCTGACCGGCGTGTGTCCTCTTTTTTGAAAGTTCAAATATGGTAACCCTAGCTAATTAGTGCCCCCCTGGGACTTAGTGACTGTGATGTAGTGGGGGTGCTTGCATTCACCGTTTCTCTTGTGGGGTTATATCGGATTCTACTGTCCTATGCTGCTCTGTAGTGATGCTGTGTGTGGGGGGGTGTGCCTCAGTTTACCCACGCCCTGGAGCACTAGCTGCATGAGGAGAGGGAGGCTGGGTGTGACTCACTGGGGAAGTATGTGCAGTCTCTCACCTCCTGAGGCCCAGGTGACAGCAGCTAACACTTGGACCTGGGAGGACAGTGGAGGAGGCGGGGCTGCCTGGGGCTAGTGAGCAGCGCCTGGGCGTGTGAGTGAGTCTAGGCTGGGGAGGATGAGAAGGGCAGACTGGGGAGCAGGAAAGGGGGGTTCAGGGCCCGTGAGCCCTTCCCCCCAAGAGGAATAATGCCCTGTCTGCCCTGGCTCCTGTGTTAGCATCGCCCCTAAGCTACGCTGGGTCTCTGGGGAACAATCAAACCTTCTGCTCTACTGGCTGACATCTGGCTGCGGATGGGGGTGCAGGGTCGGGGGTCCCCAACGCGCCGTCAGTGACGTCGGAACACAAGCAGGTCCTGGGAGCCGGCCCAGCCTGAGGGGGCTCTGGGGGAGGTTTTGGAAGAAAAGCAGGAACCGGTTCCCAGGCCTCGGTGGGATCCCCCGGCTCGGAAGGACTCAGCTGGCGGGACCAGTGACTCAGCCGGGTGACTGGAGCAGAGCTGACGTGAGGCTGGTTTTTAGGTGATCCCAGCAGCTATAGGCTGGCCAGCCTGGCCTCAGTCCCAGGCAGCCTGGCTGAAAGGGTAGAAAGAGCAGGCTGGCCAGACGCAGAGATGAACTCGGTTTCCCGGGGCGGCCACGGCGTGGTTTTTGTAAAGGGAGTTCTTCGCGGGGTGCTCACAGACGTGGCCAGCGTGTCCTCGGGCTTTCAGGAAGCCTTTGGCAAAGGCTCTTGGGCAGAGGAAGCTGTCGTGGGGTAAGAGGGAAAGTCCTCGTGCCATGGGTGAAAAACCAGGAAACAAAGGGCAGAAAGCCACGGTCCCGTTTCACCCCGGAGAGCGGTGTCTGCTGGTGTCTCCCAGGGATCCGAACTGGGACCAGCCCTATTCAGCCTATTTACGCAGGGTCTGGAAACGGGGTAAACAGGGAGGTGGCAACATTTGCAGATGAAGCCAAACTGCTCGAGAAAGCGAAGTCCAGAGCAGACTGGGAAGAGCTGCAAAGGGATCTCCCAGCGCTGGGTGATCGGGCAAGAGGGCAGCTGAAATTCAAGTTCAGTCAATGCCGAGCCGTGCCCTTTGGAAAATGCAACTCCAGCCGCTGTTACCGCTGAGGGCTTCCATCCATCTGTGCGATACGTGTTGCTACCTGCACCCAGGCATGTGTGATTGTGCACCGCCCATAGCAACATGCTGCTGGCTGTGGGCGCTGTGCGAGGAGCCTGGGTGGCATTTGAATCTCCCCTGGGCGCCTGCCAGGTGCTCACCTTACAGCAGGGGTTCCCAGCCTTTTTAAGCACCAGCTCGCTTTCCCAGTGTACGTGCAACGTAAGATCGACCTCCAGCCCAGACACCCTGGCTCCACTTCCTCCTCGCCCGTCCCACCCCTTCTTGGAGACCTCCCCCTGTTCCCACTTCCTCCCCCATCCGCACTCACTGTCACTGGGCTGGGGTAGGAGTTTGGGTGCAGGCTCTGGGGTAGGAGTTTGGGTGCAGGCTCTGGTCTTGGGGTGCAGACTCGGGGGTAGGAGTTTGGGGTGCAGGCTCTGGTCTTGGGGTGCAGGCTCTGGGGTAGGAGTTTGGGGTGCAGGCTGTGGTCTTGGGGTGCAGACTCGGGGGTAGGAGTTTGGGGGGCAGGCTCTGGTCTTGGGGTGCAGGCTCTGGGGTAGGAGTTTGGGGTGCAGGCTCTGGTCTTGGGGTGCAGACTCAGGGGTAGGAGTTTGGGGGGCAGGCTCTGGTCTTGGGGTGCAGACTCGGGGGTAGGAGTTTGGGGGGCAGGCTCTGGTCTTGGGGTGCAGGCTCTGGGATAGGAGTTTGGGGTGCAGGCTGTGGTCTTGGGGTGCAGACTCAGGGGTAGGAGTTTGGGGGGCAGGCTCTGGTCTTGGGGTGCAGGCTCTGGGGTAGGAGTTTGGGGTGCAGGCTCTGGTCTTGGGGTGCAGACTCGGGGGTAGGAGTTTGGGGGGCAGGCTCTGGTCTTGGGGTGCAGGCTCTGGGATAGGAGTTTGGGGTGCAGGCTCTGGTCTTGGGGTGCAGACTCGGGGGGTAGGAGTTTGGGGGGCAGGCTCTGGTCTTGGGGTGCAGACTCGGGGGGTAGGAGTTTGGGGGGCAGGCTCTGGTCTTGGGGTGCAGACTCAGGGGTAGGAGTTTGGGGGGCAGGCTCTGGTCTTGGGGTGCAGGCTCTGGGGTAGGAGTTTGGGGTGCAGGCTCTGGTCTTGGGGTGCAGACTCGGGGGTAGGAGTTTGGGGGGCAGGCTCTGGTCTTGGGGTGCAGGCTCTGGGGTAGGAGTTTGGGGTGCAGGCTCTGGTCTTGGGGTGCAGACTCGGGGGTAGGAGTTTGGGGGGCAGGCTCTGGGGTAGGAGTTTGGGGGGCAGGCTCTGGTCTTGGGCCAAGGGGTTTAGCGTGTGGGAGGGGCTCTGGGCTTGGCCCAGGGTGGGGGATTGGGGTCCAGGAGAGGTTTCAAGATATAAGCTCTGGGAAGGAGTTTGGGCGCAGAGGGACTCACGTCTGGGCAAGAGGTTGGGTGCAGGAGGAGGTTCAGGGCCGGGCCGGGGGTGCAGGGAGCAGGCTCTGGCTGGGCTCTGTTTAACTCAGATGGCTCCCGGGGGGTGGAGCAGTGGGATTAAGGCAGGCTCACTCCTGCCCTGGCCCGGCACCGCTCCTGGAAGCCGCTGGCAGGGACAGCGATGGCTCCGTGGCACCATGTGCTGCCCCATCTACAGGCCCTGAGCCCACAGCTTCCACTGGCCACGGGTCCCCGCCACTGATCAACGGGAGCTGCAGGAGCGGTGTCTGCAGGCAGGGACAGTGTGTGGAGACCCCTGCGCTGCCTCTCTCGGGTGCAGGGACATGCCAGCTACATCAAGAGCAGCATTTACCGTAGGGTAGTGGTCCCCAATGCAGTGCCCAGGGGTGCCATGGCACCTGCGGGGGCATTTGTGTGCGCCCGCCAAGTGCTCAGGGCTGGCCTGGCCCCGGGCACGTGGCGCATGCGCGGTGCCAGAGCCAGCCCTGGGCGCATGGCACATGGTGAGTGCCGGCCCTGGGAGCGCCGTGAATCGGCCGCCCGCACTCTGGGCGCGCGGTGCCTGGGGGGAGCGCTGGCTCCGGGCGCGCGGTGCCTGGGGGGAGCGCTGGCTCTGGGCGCGCGGTGCCTGGGGGGAGCGCTGGCTCTGGGCGCGCGGTGCCTGGGGGGAGCGCTGGCTCTGGGCGCGCGGTGCCTGGGGGGAGCGCTGGCTCTGGGCGCGCGGTGCCTGGGGGGAGCGCTGGCTCTGGGCGCGCGGTGCCTGGGGGGAGCGCTGGCTCTGGGCGCGCGGTGCCTGGGGGGAGCGCTGGCTCTGGGCGCGCGGTGCCTGGGGGGAGCGCTGGCTCCGGGCGCGCGGTGCCTGGGGGGAGCGCTGGCTCTGGGCGCGCGGTGCCTGGGGGGAACGCTGGCTCCGGGCGCGCGGTGCCTGGGGGGAGCGCTGGCTCCGGGCGCGCGGTGCCTGGGGGGAGCGCTGGCTCCGGGCGCGCGGTGCCTGGGGGGAGCGCTGGCTCCGGGCGAGCAGCGCTTGGAGGGGGCCCTGGCCCCGGGCGCACAGTGCATGGGGGTGCCCCGGGCACGCGGCTATGGGAGGGCCCCTCCCCCGGGCGTGCAAGTGTCCCCGCCCTCTGGCGCCCGGCAGGCGAACGGCCACGCCCCCGGCGCCCGGCAGCCTCGAATGGTTGGGGACCACTGCCGTGGGGTAATGGCTCCCGCCACAACAGGTTGAGAACTTTTGAACTTGCTACTCAAAGAATGAAATGTAAGTGTGAGAGAAATGAAAATGAGGAAATGCACAGCCCAGTCACAACCCCAAATCACCCCCTTTGCAAGCAGCAAGAGAAGTAACAGCCAACCCCCCCCCCACACACACACACACACACACGGGCTGGGTTGGGAGAGGAGAGGGACGGACAGTGGGGGGGGTTTGTGAGAATGACAGACACGCAGTGAGTGACAGATTTGCACTGCCAAGCTCCCTCCACCCCCTTCTCAGAGTGGAGACGGGGTACAGGAATAGGGGAGGGGGGACACTCTCGCCTTGTCTCCCATGCCCTGCCCAGCAAGCAGGAGGCTGCGGGGGGCACCTCCCCGGCAGGGCAGGAGCAGCATGACGGTGGGGGAAGGGGTGACTGAAGTGCCAGCACTTGGTAGCTTCCCAGCCGAACCGGTCAGGATCCCCTGTCAGAGGCTCCAGGATCTGCCGGTGGCTCCCGATCTGCTGGTGTCCTTAGACCTCTGTTGGCCAGAAGCTGGGAGTGGTGGGTGGAAGGGCTCACTCAGTACTTGCCCTGTGAGGCGCTTGGCATTGGCCGCAGGAGACTGGCTGGGGGCCATTGGTTCCCCTGGGATGGAGACTGGCTGGAGGCAGGTTCTGTGCGAGGCGTTGCAATGGGCCGGCCTGTTTTCCCTTGTACAGTTGATTGAAAGTGAGTTGGGGTCTGTGGGGCTCCGCTCCCCCCTCCTCATGTCCCTTGTACTGACTTGTCACTGCCCCCCGTGCCCCCCAAAGAGCCGTCGCTCGCTGGGCTCTGCTATTGCTGGGGCTGCCCCCCACAGACGCCGGCGTGGGGGCCCCCCGGGAGTTTGTGACCCGCTGCTCTCTCGGGGTGGCTTGCGTGCAAAAGGCTCAGGAGCAGCCTCGTCCCTTTCCCCGGGCCCGGTGCCCTCCCGGCATCGCGGCCGTTACTCCCCCCGGCGCGTGGGCCGGGCTCCGGGCCGCCTGCGGTGCAGCCAGAAACTGGGGAGCAGCTGGCGCAGGGGCACAGCGCTACCCAGAGTCGCCCCCTGCACGTGGCACTGGGTGGAGCAAGGCCCAGTGGCCGGGGCTGCCCTGAGTGCCGGGGAAGGGGCCTTCCAGCACCGCTTGGCCCCCGGGCCTTGCAGCGAGGAGGCCCCTCGGCCAGGCAAGCCCTGCGGTTCCCCTGGGCAGTGTGCCGTGCGCCCCCGGGGTCCCGTGCATGAGGGGGGCTCCAGGCCAGTGGCTGATGGTGTCTGGGCTTCTCTCCGGCAGGTCTGCCACGCGGCACAGGGGCTGGACGAAGCATCCTTCCCGGAGGACACGGAGCCCCGCCTGGCGGGCGCGCCCCGCTGGAGCGACGCTGATCTCTCCGATGATGAGGACTTGCTGGCGGATCAGGCTTCGGGAGGTAGGGCTGGGAGGCCCCGGTGTGATGCTCCCTCCGCGGTCTGGGGCCCGCCCCCGCCTGGGCTCCGGGGTCTGTGCTTCCTTGGGCCCCAGACTGCTCAGCTGCTCTGTAGCAACAGACTCCCACGCAGGCAGGGAGCGTGCAGCCCTGGTGTGCTGGGGCGGGGGCCGGGCTGTCCTGCCCTGGAGAGGGGCCCACGCGGCCGGCACCCGTGGCCCCTGCCGTCCTGGGCTCCGTCCCGGGAGCAGGCCTGAGCACGGGCAGGAGGGAGCAAACCTTATCAACCCCAGGGCTGGGCACTGATGCCCCTTTGCCCCCCAGGGAGGGCCTGGGCGCGCCAGGGCAGGTCTGCACTTACACCGCCGTGAGATGTGCTCCCCCGGGCTGGGCTAACCCCGCCCCACAGGCTCTGCCGCCGACCCTGCCCTGTCGGCCCCGGCGCTGGACCCGTGCCACTCGCAGCCCTGAGCTAATGGTGGCTGCTTCCCTTCCAGACGGCAATGGCAGCGGGGAGAACGGCAGCGGGGTCATGCTACCTGGAGTGCTGCCAGCCGCCAGCCAGGCGCCAAGCGTCACTCTCCTGCCAACGGGTAAGCAGGGGGCGGTGCCGGGGGCGGGGCTGACTGGGTGGGGGCAGGGCCGGGGCAGGGCTGGTGGCACCCCTGGGCTGGCATGTCATGGGGGTGCCCGGGCCTTGGGCTGCTCGGAGGGGCTCCTCTGCCTTACCCAGCATGCTGTGCATCGCACATAGTGCTCCCTGGCCTTGTGGGCTGGGCAGGATGCTCATGACAGGCCAGCAATGCAGCCTGTTTGTCTGGGGGGAAGGGGGAACGTCACAGGGCCTGGATCCCCAAAGCCAGGAGAGGTACCCAGGAGGGGTGTGAACTGGCACAGCCCTGTGCCTTGCCTGGAGCCTGGCTTTCATTCGTGGGTGGTGCAGGCGAGAGGAGGGACGGGGGGAGGCAGTGGGGCAGCCAAAGAGGCTGCAAAGGAAGGAGCTGACAGTGCTGATGGCGTAGGGGTGGGAGGCAGCAGGGCACTGTGTGGCAGTGATGGCGGAATGCAGTGTGGCACTGCATGTCAGTGATGGTGAGAAGCAGCGTGGCACGGCATGGGGGGGATGGTTGGGAGGCTGTGGCAGTAAGGGTGGAATGCAGTGTGGCACTGCATGGGGGAGGGGTGGGAGGCACGTGGCACTGTGTGGCACTGATGGCAGAATGCAGTGTGGCATTGCATGGGGGGATGGGTGGGAGGCAGCATGGCACTGTGGCAGTGATGGCACAATACAGTGGCATAGTGTGGCACTGAATGGGGGGATGGTTGGGAAGCAGCGTGGCACTGTGTGGCATTAAGGGCAGAATGCAGTGTGGCACTGCAGGGGGGATGAGTGGGAGGCAGTGTGGCACTGGCAGTAAGGATGTAATGCAGTGTGGCAGTGCATGGGGGGATGGCTGGGAGGCACATGGCACTGTGTGACAGCGATGGCAGAATGCAGTGTGGCAGTGCATGGGGGGATGTTTGGGAAGCAAGGTGGCACTGTGGCAGTAAGGGCAGAATGCAGTGTGGCACTGCATGGAGGTTGGGTGGGAGGCACATGGCACTGCGTGGCACTGATGGCAGAATGCAGTGTGGCACTGCATGGGGGATGGGCGGGAGGCATGTGGCACTGTGGCAGTAAGGGTGGAATGCAGTTTGGCACTGCATGGGGGTTGGGTGGGAAGCACGTGGCACTGCGTGGCACTGATGGCAGAATGCAGTGTGGCACTGCATGGGGGTTGGGTGGGATGCACGTGGCACTGATGGCAGAATGCAGTGTGGCACTGCATGGGGGATGGGTGGGAGGCACGTGGCACTGCGTGGCACTGATGGCAGAATGCAGTGTGGCACTGCATGGGGGTTGGGTGGGAGGCACGTGGCACTGTGTGGCACTGATGGCAGAATGCAGTGTGGCACTGCATGGGGGATGGGTGGGAGGCACGTGGCACTGCATGGCACTGATGGCAGAATGCAGTGTGGCACTGCATGGGGGATGGGTGGGAGGCACGTGGCACTGCGTGGCACTGATGGCCTGCCTTTCTCGGTTGAGGCTCTGCTCTCCTGCTCAGCTACTCTGTGGTGCCTCAGGCTTGGCTGGGGGGTTGCTGGCTCTGGCTCTGCATGGCTCCGCTGTAGCTCTTTCTCCTCTCTCGGTAACTGCCCGACTTTCTCCTTTTCCTCCCCGTCCTGCCTCTCCCCGTGCTCCCATCTTGTTCTCCCTCCTGCTCTGGAGCGCAGCTCGCCTGGGCCTAGCCGGGCAGCCCCGTCTGGCGGGCATGACCGTGGCTGACCCAGATGATGAGGCCCCGCTCAGTAAGTGAGGGGCTTGGGGCCTGGGCTGCATGCGGGGGCGGGGGGAGGGTGGCACAGGGCAAGCTAGTTGGGAGGGGGAGGTCCATGGAAAACTTGATCATGTTGATAACAGTGTGAATGTCAAAATATTTGCGCTCAGACTTGTTACCGCGATGCTCCATGGGAGTTGTAGTTCAGCTCTTTCAAGCTCCAGTTGTCCTGTATAGGCCAGGTCCCTTGGTCGGACTACATCTCCCATCATGCTTGTTTCCCCCTCAGTACAAAAAGGTTGAGGCAAGTCTCTAGCCATGGTGATCCATGGGAGTTGTAGTCCAGCTAAGGAGCTGGCCCATAGAAGAGAATGGGACAATGAACCATCCGACCTACCATGCTCAGGCGGCCCCGTGGCAGCCTCCCCGCATGGAACAGTTGCGGTTTTGGGGCTACTGGACAAAAACTCCTGTTGGGGAGGAAGCCGACACGATCTGTGAACGGTTTAGTGGAGAAGCAGCTGAGCTAGAAGCTGCCTGCGTGCGCCTGGCCCCGTTGCAGCCAGCAGCGTGGGGCAGGGCTGCAGTGTGGGGCACGGCCCCCCCGGCAGGGACAGGCTGCTGCAGAGCCTGTTCGCTCGTGCTGGTGGCCAACCGCCCCACAGCTGGGCTGCTGGTTCCCAATGCGCTGTGGGTCGCTGCCACTCCCCAGCCCCTGCCCCAGCCGTAGGGCTGCCCACGCTGGAGCACACATGCCAGGGGACTCCTGGGTTCAGCCCACAGCCGGGAGGGGAGCAGGGCTGCCCTAGCGTGGCTCCGGCGGCTGCTGTGCGGAAGGCGAGGGGCGCTGGAGCAGGGGGAATGTGGGGAGCAGTCCGAGCTCCCGGGGCCTGGATGGCGGCCGGGAGAGGGCGAGCAGAAGGCTTCGCTGCTCAGCGCTGCAGGGAGAACGCTGGGCCTGCCACAGTCTGCTGGGGGCTGGGCCACTGGCTGAGAGGGGCTAGAACTGGGGGTCAGACCCGCAGGCCAGGACGGACCCTTGTGCCTGCCAGAGACCTGCCCCAGGAATGCCCAGGGCAGCGCTCTGGGCCTGGCCAGGGATGGAGAGTCCGCCAGGGCCCGGTGAACGGGTCCAATGGTCCGGGCCGGGCGCTGGCCTCACTCCCAGCCCGGGGCGGTCGGAGCTGGCGCTGCCAGGCCAGAGCCCCGGTGGGGTGTGTTCCCCACGGCGGGGCTGACAGCCGGGGGTGAGGCCACGCCGGCTCTGGGCTGGGAGCGGCTGGAGCTCCGTGGCCAGGCACTGGGAGGTGGGTTTCTAACCCTTCCGTCGCTCCCTGGCTCGGCGCTGCCCCCTCCGATTGATCAGCATCCTCCCTGCACTGCGGTGCCAGGCTGGGGGGCAGCCCCCTCTCCCCCGGACCCACATTCGTTTATCACTGCTCTCTGGGTGGCCGTGCCCTGTCTGCGGTGCCAGGCTGGGGGGCAGGATCCCAGCTGTGCCCCCCCCATTCATTTCAGTCACTGCTCCCCGGGCGTCCATGCCCCAGAGGTGCCGGTGTCCAGGTGCTGTCCTGAGCACATGGCGTTTGCTTGTGCCCGGTTACGCAGTGATCCAGGCCGCGCTGCAGAGACCTGCCCTCCTCACTGTCTCCCACTCCCAGGGGTGGCCGCTGGCTGGCTTGGGGGCTGCGTGCGCAGCCATGTGCACAGCCTGCAGCGACCCACTGGGCAGGCCTGGGGGTGAGCCCAGCCCCACGGCAGAGCCCTGGCCCGCCCAGCTGGAGCCCAAGTGCCGTGTCCTGGTGCTGGGGGGACCAGCAAGTCCTGCTGGCTTCGAACTCCCAGCCTTGGGCGCCTTTCCTGCCGCAGCGGGAGCCTGGAACTGGGAGACGGTCCTTTTCGATGAGTGTGCCCCACCCGGGGCAGGCCTGGCCGGGGTCAGGGCCCTGGGCTGAGCAGGCCCAGTTCTGGGCACAATTCCGTGACCGTGATTGATCAAAATAGCACGAAAGGACCCGCCGGTTTCAGTTCTTTTGGCCGTTTGCTTCCAAAGACCGGCCAGCGCGGGTGTCTGCAGGACGCGGCTGACGAAGCCGCGAGGGCCGAGCGCAGAGCAGCTGCTGCTGGCCGGGCGCCCGGCTCTAACTGCATCCGCTGGCAGCAGCCCTGAAAGGAGGGCTTGGGGGTTAGCAGATGGCCGTGCTGGTGCCAGCAGTGGTGCCTCCCTCCGAGCTGGGAAACTGGGGAGCAGCTTTCACGCTCTGTGCTGCAGGTGGGCACCGGGAGCGGTGCCAGCAGAGCCAGATGTGAGGGGAAAGGAAGCGCGTTGGGAGAAATCCCACGTTCGGCGTGGAGGAGCAGTCGTTCTGCGCGCATTCCGCGTTGCACAGTTGCCCAGAATGCCAGCAGGAGAAATTTCCTCCCAAAGCAGCATAAAGAAACCAGGGGTCCTGCCCCCCCCTCGCTCTAACCGCTAGTCCCCACTACCCAGACAGGAAAGAGGACCCAGGAGTCTGGTCTCCGTCCCTTGCCCTGGAGAAGAGCTGGGGGCTTGTTCCGCCCGGCCTGGATGGTGCTTTGTAAGCATCACGCCCCGGGCTGCGTGTCTGAATCCGTGTCTCCCTGGCACCCGTGGGCGCGGCGCCATGGGGTGGGGGCTGGCCCGGGTTCCTGAGTCCTGACACAGCCGTGGGGGCGTGTGAGCCCGGCAGGCCAGCCCCTCTCGTCTGACGCGGCTGGGCGCTGTGCCCCGAAAAGCAAGTCAGCTCCCCGTGGCCAGAGCCCAGCGGCGCTCGAGGGGCTCCCATCGTGCCCTGGTGCTGAGGGCTCCCTGGCCCTTCCCCCGCCAATGGGGCTGAGGTTCCAGCCTGGATAGGGGGAGGGCGCCAGCTAGACCCCGAACCCTGGGGCTGGAGTGATTCCTGAGCTGCAGCGTGAGCAGGATCAGAGCCAGTCCCTGTGCGGGTCAGACCCGGCTCTCTCTGGCCCGGCCCAGGCTGCAGAACTGAGTGCATGGGGCTCTCTGCTGGGGCTGGGCTGTGGGGCCTGGGGCGGGCTCCAGACCTGGAGCAGCTCCCCTGTGAAGGGCTGTGGTGGCCGGCCGGCCCATTGCGCTGTGGGAGGCGCTGAGTGGGGCGGTCCCGCCGGTCGCCTCCCAGGGACAGAGAAAGGGAGGGGGGCGGAGAGCAGCCCCTGTCTGGGGGGCAGGGCTGGAGGAGGGGCAGTTTTTCTGTCTGGTATCATGGAGGAAGCAGCCTAAGCAAGGGGCTGGGATGGTAGGGCCCAGCCACCCCCCATCTCAAGGGGGGGCCCTGAGGCCTCCTAGCCCCAGTTCCTGTAACCAGATTGCATCTGTGCTGGCTGTGTCCTGGAGAAGCAACAAACTCCCTCTGTTCTACCGGCTGGGGGAGTCTGTTCGTGCCACTCCGGGGGTGCAGGAGTCGGGGGCCCCAACGCAGCGCTACAGGCGGGAAGAGCTGGATTGCAAAGGGGCTGAGGGTTTTCCCTGCCCAGGAGGCAGGCTGGGCTGCCCCCTCCCTTCATCCCACAGCCTGGGGGGGGGCAGTCTGAGCTCTGCTCTCAGCCCCCACCCTGCCCTGCTGGCATCCCCGGGGACCTGACTGGCCCAGGGGGCAAGTGGCCATGGGAGGAGCCCTGTGCCGGGCAGCATGGGGAGCGCAGCAGGGGGCGCTCTAGCTCCACGCCGCAGTGCGGCACCGCCCCCTTCTGGTCAGTAGCAGCCTTCGGCTCCTGTGGGCTGAATAAGGGCCCGGATGGGCTGGCCAGGTCCTATCCCAGCGTGGGGCTGCCCCGCCTTGTGCCCTTGCTGGTGCCCTGCGGGGCCATGCACAGAGCCCTGCAAAGCCCGGGGGAGGGCCCGTCCCACAGGTGGCCATGCAGGCCCCAGCTGTAAGGCTGCAGTGCCCCAGCCCAGAGGCAGCTGCATCTCCGGCTGGGCGAGGTGGTCCCTGGAGGTGGCGGGTGGCGCCTGGTGGCCGTGCCCTGCTCTCATGCCGGCGTCTCTCCTCCGCATGTCCAGTCTACTTCCGTGCGCTGGTCAATTTCACACAGTCCATCGACTACAGCCCAGACCTGGAGGACGCCAGTTCGGAGGAGTTCCGGGAGGTGTCGGAGGCCGTGGTGGATACGGTGAGCCCGCCCCCGCCCCCGCCCGGGGGTGCCCTGACAGCCGGCCCTGCTGCTCCCGCTCAGCAGTGTCCAGCCCCACGTTCCCCAGGCCTGTCGGCCCCTCGGGCTTCAGGCTCAGCAGGGCACGTGGCCCACTGGGCCCCCGGGCCCTTTCCAGGGTGGGGAAAGGGCCTGGCTTGCCGTGCTCCGCTCTCATCACTAGGCAGTGCTGCCCATGGGGCTGGTGCCGCTGGCTGATGCTCTCTCTGCCTCTCCCCAGCTGGAGTCCGAGTACTACAAGATTGGCGGGGAGCAGATGGTCAGTGTGGTGTTCATCAAGTGAGTGAGGTGCCCTTTCAGAGGGGTGGGGGGAGGGCCACGGAGGCCCCTGTTCCCCTGGCACTTGCCCTGCTGTCAGCCCCGCGCCAGGGCCCACATTGTGCCCCAAAGGCCCCCCACAGTTGGAGACAGCCGGGGATGGGTGAGGGCCATGGCTCAGAGCCCCCCTCCCCGACTAGCATGGGACGAAAGGAGCAGCCCCATTACTGCAGCAGTAGTAGGGCTCTTGTCACCGGGAGAGGGGGAGGTAACGGCCACGCCGTGGATCCCAGTTGGGAGACCCACGCAGAGTGGCCGGAGCGCCTGCCTGCCCCGTTCAGCCCTGTGCCCGCGCTCCCCAGGGAAATCGACGGCTCCACCTTTGTGGAGCTCGACGTGGGCTCGGAAGGGAACCTGGACGAGGGCGAGATCCGGGCGGTGCTGTACTCCGTCATCCAGAGCGGCTCCATCGCCTCCTACGTCACCTCCACGCAGGGCTTCCAGTTCCGGCGTCTTGGGGCAGGTGAGGGCGAGGCTCGGGTCGCCGGTCGCTGCCCTGGGCCCTGGAGGAGTGGGCCGGCCCCTCTGCGGCACTGAGCCCGGGGGAATGCCAGGCTAAGTGAGGGGCGGGGCCGCAGTGCCCACGGTGCAGAGGGGGGCGCAGCCAGGACCAGCCAGGTGGCTCCTGGGGGTTCCTGGGCTCTGCCCACTGCGGAGCCCTGGACTCCCTCCCTGCCAGGCCCAGCAAGCCCAGCTGGAGCCGGTGCGCGGGGAGGGCAGAGGGCTCCCTTGCGGGGCAGGTGGGAGGGGCACCACTGGCGGGTTTGCTGAGCGGCCCTGAGCCAGGCCCCTGGCTCCCCGGGCAGCCTGGGCCTCGTCCCGGGGGGGGCCCGGCCTCCCCGGCTCTAAACCCCTCTGTTCGCTTGCAGCCCAGCCCCCGCCCCTGGCCGGGGAGTCGTCAGGTGAGTGGGGCGAGGGGCAGGTGCGGGGAACCTGGAGGCCTTGGCAGCGCGACCGGCAGCGGGGCGGGCTCCCCGGCTCTCCCGCTCAGACCCTGTGGGGAGCCCCTTTGCCCTCGGGGTGCCCCCGTGCCCCGCGAACTGGCGCGAGCCGTGTGGGTGCAGGGGTCTGCCCCGGCCACCTGCGGCCTGAGGAGTTTGCAGCGGTGGGGGGAGGCTGCTGCCCCCCGTGCCGGCCCCTGGAGCGCCCGCCCGGGGGGCCCTGCAGCTGGCAGGAGAGTCACCAAGGTCCCAGAAGCCCAGCCGGGGTCAGCTGGTCTGGACACAAACCGCTGCTTTCCCCTCCCCCGCCGGCCGCGCCGGGGGCCAGTGGGGTGCAATTGCTCAGAGCCAGGGCTGCTCACAGCCCCGGGGGGAGAAGGGGGCGAGGGGGGTCCTTCCCTGTAAGGCGCCAAACCAGCCGCACCGAGCTCTCCAGCTGCCCTCGGCTGGCAAGAATTCACACGACTGATCCCCTCAGACACCCAGTGCTCCCTGTGCCCCCCCATTCGCCCCTCACACAGGGGAGAGGTTATAGCCCATCCCCCCCCGACACCCCAGTGCTCCCTGTGCCCCCCCAGCCCCCCTCACACAGGGGAGAGGTTATAGCCCATCCCCCCCCACAGACACCCCAGTGCTCCCTGTGACCCCCCCAGCCCCACCTCACACAGGGGAGAGGTTATAGCCCATCCCCCCCCACAGACACCCCAGTGCTCCCTGTGACCCCCCCAGCCCCACCTCACACAGGGGAGAGGTTATAGCTCATCCCCCCCCACAGACACCCCAGTGCTCCCTGTGCCCCCCCCCCAGCCCCACCTCACACAGGGGAGAGGTTATAGCCCATCCCCCACCTCCCCACAGACACCCCAGTGCTCCCTGTGCCCCCCCAGCCCCACCTCACACAGGGGAGAGGTTATAGCCCATCCCCCCCCACAGACACCCCAGTGCTCCCTGTGCCCCCCCCCCAGCCCCACCTCACACAGGGGAGAGGTTATAGCCCATCCCCCCCACAGACACCCCAGTGCTCCCTGTGCCCCCCCCCCCAGCCCCACCTCACACAGGGGAGAGGTTATAGCCCATCCCCCACCTCCCCTCAGACACCCCAGTGCTCCCTGTGCCCCCCCAGCCCCACCTCACACAGGGGAGAGGTTATAACCCATCCCCCCTCCTCCCCTCAGACACCCCAGTGCTCCCTGTGCCCCCTCAGCCCCCACTCACGCAGGGGAGAGGTTATAACCCATCCCCCACCTCCCCTCAGACATCCCAGTGCTCCCTGTGCCCCCCCAAACCCTCCTCACACAGGGGAGAGGTTATAGCCCATCCCCCCCCAGACACCCCAGTGCTCCCTGTGCCCCCCCGCAGCCCCACCTCACACAGGGGAGAGGTTATAGCCCATCCCCCACCTCCCCTCAGACACCCCAGTGCTCCCTGTGCCCCCCAGCCCCCACTCACACAGGGGAGAGGTTATAACCCATCCCCCCCCAGACACCCCAGCGCTCCCTGTGCCCCCCCAGCCCCACCTCACACAGGGGAGAGGTTATAACCCATCCCCCACCTTCCCTCAGACACCCCAGTGCTCCCTGTGCCCCCCCAGCCCCACCTCACACAGGGGAGAGGTTATAACCCATCCCCCACCTTCCCTCAGACACCCCAGCGCTTTCTGTGGCCCCCCCCCCAGCCCCACCTCACACAGGGGAGAGGTTATAGCCCGTCCCCCACCTCCCCTCAGACACCCCAGCGCTCCCTGTGCCCCCCCAGCCCCCACTCACACAGGGGAGAGGTTATAACCCATCCCCCCCCAGACACCCCAGCGCTCCCTGTGCCCCCCCAGCCCCACCTCACACAGGGGAGAGGTTATAACCCATCCCCCACCTTCCCTCAGACACCCCAGTGCTCCCTGTGCCCCCCCAGCCCCACCTCACACAGGGGAGAGGTTATAACCCATCCCCCACCTTCCCTCAGACACCCCAGCGCTTTCTGTGGCCCCCCCCCAGCCCCACCTCACACAGGGGAGAGGTTATAGCCCATCCCCCACCTCCCCTCAGACACCCCATAAGACCATAGTGGATCGGAGAGGAGTCTATTGCTAGAGAGTCTCTAGGGTTTAGTCAGGACGAGAGGATGGAAGAGGATGAAGTATGGGCCAGATCAGACGAAAAACATTCCCATAAAAAAGAACCTGACACGTCAGGAAAGGGCAGACGACTGAACAGCGACACGTTTTGCAAGTGCTTGTTCCCAAATGCCAGACGTCTAAAGGACGGGGGGGGGGGGGGTTAGGGTGCCACGTGTGACAGGAGGATACGGCTACAATAGGATCACAGAGCCCTGGTGGAATGAGGAGAGTCGCCCTCGGGGTGTGTCGGCCCCCCTGCGAGCCAGTGTCCGTGCAGCATCGCTAATTAGCACCGCCCGTCACCGGGGAACCGCCCCTCACACGCGGGGCAGCCAGAGACCACTGCAGTCCAAGCCCGGAGCCCGGCTCCGTAACTGCCCCCCCACCACACAGATCCTACAAGCACAGGAGCAGCCCCCTAGCACCAGCCCAGCCTCGGCAGACGCCTCGCTTGGCCCCTCCTGCGCCGAGTCGGGGCAGACGCGCGGCCGTGGGCACGGCCGGGCGTTAAAATCCAGGAACGTGGCAGCCCCAGGTCTGGCCCTGCCCCCTTGGCACCCACAGCCGCTCCCAGGTTCCCCTGCGTGTGCCGCCCCTGCGGTTTGGGGCTGGGCCGAGCGGGCGTGTGGGCAGCCTCCTGTTTGCATGGCTCCAGGCCTTGGCAGCTGGCTCCGTGCCTCTGTGCAGGTGCCTCGCCTCACCCAGCGCCGGAGCCCCAGGCCGTGGCATGGCACCCGCGGTTGAGCTGGGAACCAGGGCCTGGGCCCGTGGGTTCCAGGGAGACTCACAAGCCCCTGGTCCCTCTAGCGCAGCTGGGCTGGACCAGGTGAGCTCTGGCCCTCTCTGTGCTGCTCCGGGATCGCCCAGAGGGGCTCTGCGCAGCACTGGCACTCACCGGCCACGCGGGACTGGCAGGTTCCATCTCCCTGGCCGGATGGTGAAACCCACCCCCACCTGAGCCAACCAGGGTCAGAGCGGGTGCTTAGCGTAGGCACCTGCCAGGCCAGAGTCCAGATCCACCAGGTTCTCCTGGTGCCGTGGGCAGGTGGGCCCTGTGCCACGGTGTGTGTTGTGGACCCCATGGCATGTGCTCCATAGCGTGCACCCCGTGGCATATAATGTGTGCAGCCCGTGGCGTGTGCTGCTTGATGTGTGTGTCCCCTGGCATGTGCCACATGGTGTGTGCCCTGTGGCGTGTGCCGCTTGATGTGTGTGTGCCCTGTGGTGTGTGCGCCTCGTGGTGTGTGTGCCCCAGGGGGTGTGCCCCGTGGCATGTGCCACATGGCATGTGTATCCCAGCATGTGTGCCTCCTAGCATGTGCTACGTGGTGTGTGTTCCCTGTGGCGTGTGCTGCTTGACGTGTGTGTTCTGTGGTGTGTGCGCCTTGTGGTGTGTGTGCCCCGTGGTGTGTGCCCCATGGCGTGTGTGCCCCGTGGCTTGTGCCACATGGCATGTGCATCCCGGCATATGTGCCTCCTAGCATGTGCCACGTGGTGTGTACTCCTCGTGTGTGCCCCGTGCCATGTGCCGTGTTACCACAAAGCACATGCCGCATGGTGCCAGCCTCTAAGCGTGTGCACTGCTTGCTTGGCTCCTGAGCACTCGGCTGCAGGGGCAGTGGCCCGGTGGCTGGGCGGGGGCAGTGAGGGGAGGCGGGAGCAGGCAGCGTCCCCGGGGGTGGCGGCGAGGCCCCTCGGCCGGCGGAGGAGCAGGGCGATGGGCAGGTCCAGCCCCTTGGCCGGGAGTTGCCATCCCAGGAGCTAGCAGGGCCGGGCCCCACTGCCCCTTCCCACCCCAGGCGCTGACCTCGGCTCTCGCTCCTGCTGTTGCAGTGACCCCGACCGTGCGAGCCTGCACCCGGGAGGAGTTCCCCTGCGGCAGCGGGGAGTGCATCGACCTGGAGTTCCGCTGCGACCGCCGCCCCGACTGCCGCGACATGTCTGACGAGCGGGGCTGCGGTGCGTGCCGGGAGCGCTGGGGGCGGGGCCGTTACAGGGGCGGGGCCATGGGCGGGGGCGGGGCCATGGGAGGGGCATGCCAGGAGCACCTGGGGCAGGGCCATTACAGGGGCGGGGCCATAGGCGGGCTGGGGGCGGGGCCATAGGCGGGCTGGGGGCGGGGCCATAGGCGGGCTGGGGGCGGGGCCAGGAGCACCTGTGGCAGGGCCATTACCGGGGTGGGGCGTGCCGTGCCGGGACTGCCCAGGGCAGAGCCATAAACTGCCAGGGCAGGACCTGGCTGGATCCTTCCGGCTCAGCCCCTCCCCCTTGTCTCCGACCCCTGCACAGCCCGGACCCAGCCTCCCCTCGCGGAGATGCCGGGATCCCTGGCCCTTGCCACCTCAGCGCCCACAGGAGCCCCCAGCACCCTCCCGCCCTGGGCCCCCGGCCGGCCGGCTGAGAGCAGGCACCTGCCCTGGAGGGCCCGTGAGCGCTGCACCCAGCAGGACCTACCCCAACCGCCTGGCAGTGGGGCTGGGAGCTCCTGGGCAGCCGTGGTCGTGGGGCCGTGGGCTGACCCGCCCCCTGCAGAATGCCCCCCCGCCTGTCGGCCCCAGGACTCTCCCCCCCCCCTCCATTGGGGGAGGGGCTGGACACCCCTTGCCCAAGGGGCAGCTCTCAGGACAGCCCTTGGCACAGCCGGGCGCTGCCTCTCCCCTGGGCACCCGCCGGCCTGGCAGTGGGCTGGGCCGGGCCAGGTGTATTGGGAAGGCTCTGCCCATGGGCACGGGCTGCCCGCAGGCTCTCCTGGAGCGTGCCGGGACACCGAGAGCGCTGGGGCCTGCCGGTGCCTGCAGAGACCAGGCCCCCCAGCCCCCCCCGGCCCAGCAGCCAAGTCCTCATTCCCTGGGCCGGATCCCCCTCATGTCTGCAGCCCGCCTGGCCGCGAGCCCCCATGGAGCCAGCCTGGATATCTGCCCCGGCTCCCTGCCCGGCCTGGCCCAGGCGCTCTCTGGTCTCACGCTCCCCGTCTGGCCCCAGACCTGCAGGAACTGGAGACCCGCCCACCCCGGCCCATCACCACCCTGCAGCCGGCAACCACCCGGGCGCCCACCCCCACGCCCTCCACGCCCATGATCACCACCAGGCGGGTGCCGGCCACCACGCCCCCCCGGCCTGGCACCCCCAAGCCAGTGCCCTCCCGGCGGCCTATCGAGCTGCGCCCCTGCCGGCGGGACGAGGCCGTCTGCAGCAACAGGCAGTGCATCCCACGGGACCACCTGTGCGACGGCGAGCGGGACTGCCCGGACGGGAGCGACGAACTCAACTGCGGTAGGGGGAAGCGGGGCCGGCGCCCGTGGGGCTGGCTAGTGGGGGGGAGGGGGCTGGGCCAGCGCTGGTGGGGCCTGTCTAGTGGGGGGGGGGGGGAGGGCCAGGCCAGCGCCTCTGGGGCCTGGCTAGTTGGTGGGGGGGGCTGAGATGAGCAAGCACTGGAGCATTCTGGCTAGTGTGCGGGGGCAGGGTCGGACCAGTGCCAGAGCAGCGTGGCTAGCGTGCAGGGGCAGGGCTGGACCAGTGCCAGAGCAGCGTGGCTAGCGTGCGGGGGCAGGGCCGGGCCAGTGCCAGAGCAGCGTGGCTAGCGTGCGGGGGCAGGGCCGGGCCAGTGCCAGAGCAGCGTGGCTAGCGTGCGGGGGCAGGGCCGGGCCAGTGCCAGAGCAGCGTGGCTAGCATGCGGGACAGGGCCGGGCCAGTGCCAGAGCAGCGTGGCTAGCGTGCGGGGGCAGGGCCGGGCTGGCGCTGATAAGGCCTGGCTCGTGCGGGGGCAGGGCTGGGCCAGGACGGGCGGCGCGGGGGGGGGCTGCCACATGGCACAGTGCGGGGGCAGGGGCTGTGCCAGGCTGCAGGGAGCTCTTGTGCCAATGGGGGCCCAGCTCACTGGTGGATCCCCCGCCAGGCACCCCCATCCCGTGCGAGCCCAATGAGTTCAAGTGCCGGAACGGGCACTGCGCCCTCAAGCTCTGGCGCTGCGACGGAGACAACGACTGCGGGGACGGCTCCGACGAGATGGACTGCCGTGAGTGTGCCGGCCGGGGGGGGGGGCAGGAGGAGGCAGCTGGGCTGGGGGTGGTGGGGGGCCATGGCTGGGCCTGGGGTGGCGGGGGACGCAGGCGCGGGGAGGCGGCCGAGCCGGGGGAAACACAGTAGGAGACACTGGCTGGGCCTGGGGATGTGGGGTGGGGGACTCTGGCAGGAGGGGCGGTGGGGGACGGGGGACCCTGGTGGGGGGAGGCGGCCGGGCCAGCAGCGGTGGGGGACACGGGGGGGGGCAGAGGCCAGTGCTGGTCAGGTCGGGGGTGCCCAGGCATTCGCAGGCTTACGCCCCCGCCCCTCCCGTCACTCGCCTGCAGCCACCAAGGGCCCCGGCGACACCTGCGGCCCGGACCAGTTCATCTGCGTGTCCAGCCGCACCTGCATCCCGGCCAGCTACCAGTGCGACGAGGAGACCGACTGTCCCGACCGCTCCGACGAGGTCGGCTGCAGTGAGTGCGGGCGTGGGGGGCTCCGCAGTGGCCTTGGCGGTGGGGTCTTTGCCCTCGGGGAAAGGGGAGGGGCTGGACCCTCAGGCCCCCGGGATGCCCTCCCCTTGGAGCTGCTGTGGGGTGGGCGCCGCCTGCCTGCCTCACCTGGTTCCTCCCCCAGCCCCGCCGCAAGTCGTCACGCCTCCCGAGGAGTCGGTGCAGGCTGAGCCCGGGCAGACAGTGCGCTTCCACTGCGTGGCCGTCGGCGTCCCCACCCCCATCATCACCTGGCGACTCAACTGGGGGCACATCCCCGCCAGCAGGAGGTAGGCTGAGGGGGACCAGGACACCCCAGGCACTGGGGAGGGGGTTTCAGAGAGGGGCTCTGGAGCATGGGGGGAGACTTAGCGCGAGGGGCTGTGCAGTGGGGGTAGGGCTGGCGTGAGGGGCTGTGCAGTGGGGGTGGGGTGTTGCAGTGAGGGTGTGGCTGGCGGGAGGGGCTGTGCAGTGTGGACCGGGTGTTGCAGTGGGGGTGGGGCTGGCGCGAGGGGCTGTGCAGTGTGGGTGGGGCTGGCGGGAGGGGCTGTGCAGTGCGGACGGGGTGTTGCAGTGGGGGTGGGGCTGGTGCGAGGAGCAGTGCAGTGGGGGCGGGGCTGGCGCCAGGGGCTGTGTAGTACGGACGGGGTGTTGCAGTGGGGGCGGGGCCGGCGCGGGGGGCCGTGCTGTGGGGGCGGGGCCGGGGCCGGGGGCTGTGTCGTGGGGGTGGGGCTGGCGTGGGGGGGCTGTGCCGTGGGGGCGGGGCCGGCGCGGGGGGCCGTGCCGTGGGGGCGGGGCTGGCGCGGGGGTCCGTGCCGTGGGGGCGGGGCCGGGGCCGGGGCCGGGGGCTGTGCCGTGGGGGCGGGGCCGGCGCGGGGGGGCTGAGTAGCACATGGGGCCGCCTTGCCAGGCCCCCTCGATTAGAAGCGTCAGGCCCTGCCCTTCCCCTGCCCCAGAGTGTCCATAAGCAGCGAGAACGGCCGGGGGACACTGACCATCCGGGACGTGAAGGAGGCCGACCAGGGGGCCTACACCTGCGAAGCCATCAACGCCCGGGGCATGGTGTTCGGGATCCCGGACGGCGTGCTGAGCCTCACTCCCCGGCACGGTGAGCCTGGGGCCTGGGGCCTGGGCGGCGCTCGCGGGGTCTGGGGAGGGGGGTTCGCTTTGGGGTGACCTCCCCAGCGCTGGCCCGGCCGTCCCTGTGGGAGCCTGGATGGGGGCGGGGAACTTCCCAGGGGCACCCCGCTGCCACTGTGCTCTCTCCTCCCCGGCAGGTCCCTGCCCCGACGGACAGTTTCCCGTGGAGGGCACCTCCCAGTGCCTGGCCTGCTTCTGTTTCGGCATCACCACGGCCTGCCGCGGCACCAGCCGCCACCGGGACCAGATCCGCCTGCGCTTCGACACCCCCCAGGACTTCAAGGGTGAGGGGCGGCGGGGCAGCTGCCACGTGGCCACCCTCTTGCTCCCTGGCCCAGGGGCGCTGCCCTGTGGCACAGCCGGGGGAGAGCCAGGCTGGCACTTCCTAGCTGGGCAGCAGGCCCCTGCCAGGGGTGTAAGCCCCTCCAGGTAGCCTGGCCACAGCCCCTGTCGCTGCCGGGCTGGCAGGGGAGGGAGAGGAGGGCAGGCAGGGCGATGGGCCACAGGGCAGGGCTAGTCTGTGGGTCACTCTGGGAGGCTGCTGGGGGGGTGTCTGGGGGGGGAGAGGCTGGAGGGAGCCCTGCAGCTGCCTTGTCCCTGGGGGGGGCTGTGCCAGGGACAGGGGCTTCAGCCTGTCCCGCTCCTGCCAGGAGTGAACGTGACGACGCCGGCGCAGCCCGGGGTGCCGCCCCTCTCCTCCACGCAGCTGCAGATCGACCCCGCCCTGCAGGAGTTCCAGCTGGTGGACCTGTCCCGGCGGTTCCTGTCCCACGACTCCTTCTGGACGCTGCCCAGCCAGTTCCTGGGCAACAAGGTGAGGAGCCGGGCCCGGGCCCCTCGGGGGCAGCAGCCTGGGCGGGGGTGCGACTGGAGCAGCCCTTCCCTCTGCCGGCACCGGCGGTGGCCCGAGGGCCGGGGCCCCTCCAGACATGCAGCCAGCAGCAGCCTCACAGGGGGTCTGTCTACACTACCACTCTAGTTCGAACTAGGGTGGTAATGTAGGCAACCGCAGTTGCAAATGAAGCCCGGGATTTGAATTTCCCGGGCTTCATTTGCATCTTGCCGGGCGCCGCCATTTTTAAATGTCCGCTAGTTCGGACTCTGTGCCGCGCGGCAACACGCGGCAGGGACTAGGTAGTTGGGACTAGGCTTCCTATTCCTATTCCGAACTACCGGTACTCCTCGTGGAACAAGGTGTACAGATAGTTCGGAATAGGAAGCCTAGTCCGAACTGCCTAGTCCCTGCCGCGTGTAGCCGCGGGCACGGAGTCCGCACTAGCGGACATTTTAAAATGGCGGCGCCCGGCAATATGCAAATGAAGCCCGGGAAATTCAAATCCCGGGCTTCATTTGCAACTCCGGTTGCCTACATTAACCTCCTAGTTCGAACTAGGCAGGTAGTGTAGACATACCCAGGGTGAATGCAGGGCGAGAGCCTGGGGCGCCCCTTTGCCTGGGGGTCCCGACCCCGTCAGGGGCAGGGGAGGGGCCGGCAGGAGGAGGGAGCCCCTGGCTGGGGGTCCCGGCCCGGTCGGGGGCAGGAGGAGGGACCCTCTGGCTGGGGGTCCCGGCCCCGTCGGGGGCAGGGGAGGGGCCGGCAGGAGGAGGGAGCCCCTGGCTGGGGGTCCCGGCCCCGTCGGGGGCAGGGGAGGGGCCGGCAGGAGGAGGGACCCCCTGGCTGGGGGTCCCGGCCCCGTCGGGGGCAGGGGAGGGGCCGGCAGGAGGAGGGACCCCCTGGCTGGGGCTCCCGGCCCGGTCGGGGGCAGGGGAGGGGTCGGCAGGAGGAGGGAGCCCCTGGCTGGGGCTCCCGGCCCGGTCGGGGGCAGGGGAGGGGCCGGCAGGAGGAGGGAGCCCCTGGCTGGGGGTCCCGGCCCGGTCGGGGGCAGGGGAAGGGCCGGCAGGAGGAGGGAGCCCCTGGCTGGGGGTCCCGGCCCGGTCGGGGGCAGGGGAGGGGCCGGCAGGAGGAGGGAGCCCCTGGCTGGGGGTCCCGGCCCGGTCGGGGGCAGGGGAAGGGCCGGCAGGTGCAGGGCTCCTCTCTGGGTCCGGCCGGCGCCGTGACCCGCGCTTTCCCCGGCGCCAGGTGGACTCCTACGGCGGGTACCTCAGCTTCAAGGTGCGCTACGGGCTGGCGCGCGGCCAGGCGGAGCCCCTGCAGAAGCCCGGCGTGGTGATTGTGGGTAACGGGCAGAAGCTCATCTACCGGGCCCAGGTGCCCACCCAGCCGGCGGTCGTCAACCAGCGCCAGGTTCACTTCTCCGAGGTGGGTGCCACTGGCAGGTCCCGGCACGCGGGAGCGCCGGGCGGGCTCTCGCTGCCATGCCCAGGGGGCCCTGCGACCGAGGCTCACTCTGGCTCCCCTGTGGCAGCCCCGGGCGGGCGGAGGCCGCGGCACGTGGGGCGGAGGAGGCTGACGTGGGCGTTCTCTGCCAGCCCTTGCCTGGCCCCGTGGCCAGGGCCCACGCCGGGTCGCCCTGCGCGCCAGGGCCGAGGGGCGTGGGCACGGCCCGTGGCTCCCGCGTGGGGCCGCTGTGGGGGCTGCCCTGTGGCCCTGCCTTCCTGGCCCGCCCACGCGGACGAATGCGCCGTTGCCCCCCCTTCCCCAGGAGAACTGGCAGCACGAGTCGGGCGCCCCGGTGAGCCGGGAGACGCTGCTTCTGGCCCTGCAGAGCCTGGAGGCCATCCTGGTGCAGACGGTCTACGACAACAAGATGGCGAGCGTGGGGCTCAGCGACATCGCCATGGACACCACCACCACGGAGCTCACCGGCCAGGGCGTGGCCCGGGGCGTGGAGGAGTGCAGGTGCTGTCGGGGCCCAGGGCCGTGCCCCCCCCCCTCCGGTGCTCAGGGTCCCCCAGTACCGCCTGTGTGCCACAGGGCTCCCAGCATGCTCTGGGGCCCCTGCCTGTCATGGGTCCTGCAGTGTCGTCTGCGGGTCCCCCATGCCTCAGCTCAGCAGGGTGGGGGGCTGGCAGGGCAGTGGGGAAGGAAGCAGAGGCGCTGCGGCGAGCCGGGGGCTAGTCCTGGGGGAATTCTGCCCCACTGCGCATACGCAGAGTTCATGTCTCCTGCAGGATTCTTTGCTTCCTCACGGCAAAATGTGGCTCCCCCTGCTTCGGAGGGGGAAGCAAAGGAAGCCACAAGAGCAGCCATGCAGCCTCCCCAGCAGTAGGTTTTGGGTGCCTGAGGCAGCTGGCAAAGAGATAAATTGCTGTGGGGCAGGGCTGGGGCACTGGGCTTAGCTGCTAGTCTCAGCGGGGTGGGGAAGACGGGATTTTCTCATCCCCTGCACAGCATCTGGGACTAGGTCAGACCCGCCCCTGGACTTCTCCGCAGGCTACTGGAAACTGTGCATGTCTCCTCCCTCCCCTGCTCCCTGCATCCATCGCTCCTCAGCTGCAGGGGGAGGGATCAGTGAATGGAAAGCTGCCCCCCAACCTCCCTGCCTCCAGACCCCTTTATACCCAGGCCCTCCTGCTGAGCCTCATCCCCCCCAACTCCTCACCATCCCCAGTTCCCCAGACCACCCTGATGAAATACCTACACCCAGAATCCCACTCCACTGAGCCCCAACCAGCTGCACCTGGGTACAGCAGGGAAGTGGGGAGTGGGGGGGGCACTGCAGGGAAAGTGGGGGTTGCTGAGAGGAGTGGGGTGGGGTGGGTACAGCAGAGAAACGGGGGGCACTGAGCGGAGTGGGGGGTACAGCAGAGAAACGGGGGGCATTGAAGGGAGTGGGGGGTACAGCAGAGAAGCAGATGGTGCTGTGGGGAAGTGGGGGGCGCTGAGGGAGTGGGGTACAGCAGGGAAGCGGGCAGTGCTGTGGGGAAGTGGGGGGGCGCCGAGGGACTGGGGGTATGTGCTGGGGGAAGTGGGGGGCGCCGAGGGACTGGGGGTATGTGCTGGGGGAAGTGGGGGGCGCCGAGGGACTGGGTGTATGTGCTGGAGGGAAGTGGGGGGGCACCAAGGGACTGGGGGTATGTGCTGGGAGGAAGTAGGGGGTGCCGAGGGCCTGGGGATATGTGCTGGGGGGAAGTGAGGGGCGCCGAGGGGCTGGGGGGAAGTGGGGGGTGCCGAGGGACGGGGGGTATGTGCTGGGGGGAAGTGGGGGGTGCTGAAGGACTGGGGGTATGTGCTGGGGGGAAGTGGGGGGTGCCGAGGGACTGGGGGTATGTGCTGGGGGGAAGTGGGGGGAAGTGGGGGGCGCCGAGGGACGGGGGGTATGTGCTGGGGGGAAGTGGGGGTGCCGAGGGACTGGGGGTATGTGCTGGGGGGAAGTGGGGGGTGCCGAGGGACTGGGGGTATGTGCTGGGGGGAAGTGGGGGTGCCGAGGGACTGGGGGTATGTGCTGGGGGGAAGTGGGGGGTGCCGAGGGACGGGGGGTATGTGCTGGGGGGAAGTGGGGGTGCCGAGGGACTGGGGGTATGTGCTGGGGGGAAGTGGGGGGTGCCGAGGGACTGGGGGTATGTGCTGGGGGGAAGTGGGGGGTGCCGAGGGACTGGGGGTATGTGCTGGGGGGAAGTGGGGGTGCCGAGGGACTGGGGGTATGTGCTGGGGGGAAGTGGGGGGTGCCGAGGGACGGGGGGTATGTGCTGGGGGGAAGTGGGGGTGCCGAGGGACTGGGGGTATGTGCTGGGGGGAAGTGGGGGGTGCCGAAGGACTGGGGGTATGTGCTGGGGGGAAGTGGGGGGTGCCGAGGGACTGGGGGTATGTGCTGGGGGGAAGTGGGGGGTGCCGAGGGACGGGGGGTATGTGCTGGGGGGAAGCCCTGACTACTGGGGACTGTGCGGTGCCCTCAGCACTGGAACGTCCCAGTCCTGAAGTGGGGATCCGGGGTCCCGCTGGTTGCTGGGTGCAGGTTTCTCCCGGCTGGGGGACTGACCCCTCGATCCACCCCAAGGGACCAGCCTGCCCTTCCCAGCCCCCATAGAGTGAGGGGGAGGGCTCCACCTGCCTCCCCCCCACGGCAGCGTCGCTGCTCCGGCGCCCCTTGCGCCATCCTGGCTCCGGCCCCGAGCCTGGCCCCGTCCCACTCCGAGCATCAAGATGGTCCCTGCTCCCTTCCAGGTGCCCCGCCGGCTACGCGGGCCTGTCCTGCGAGCGGTGTGCGGCCCGCTTCGAGCGGGTCCCCGAGGGCCCCTACCTGGGCACCTGCTCCGGCTGCAACTGCCACGGGCACTCCAGCGCCTGCGACCAGGTCTACGGCTACTGCCTGGTAAGAGCCGGGGAGACGCCGGCCGGCGGGCGGGGGCGGGGCCGCACACGTGGCGCCGTGGCCAGCCCAGGGCATGCTGGGACATGAGGGCGCATGGTGGGGCCTCACCACCCCCTGCCCCCCCCAGAACTGCCAGCACAACACGGAGGGGCCGCAGTGCAACAAGTGCAAGCCGGGCTTCTTCGGAGACGCCACCAGGGGCACCGCCACCGCCTGCCGGCCCTGCCCCTGCCCCTACACCAGCCCCGAGCGCAGGTGAGTGCCCGGAGGCTCCTGCCCAGCCGGCTTCCCTTCCTGGCTCCAGGGTGCTAACCTGGGCACGGGGACCGTCTCCACTTTGCTGCCAACAGATTCTCCGACTCCTGCTTCCTGGACACGGACGGCCAGGCCACGTGTGACGCGTGTGCCGTGGGCTACACGGGGCGGCGCTGCGAGAGGTGGGTCCCGGGGGCTGCGGGGCGGGGTGAGCTGAGGGGCCCTGCAGGGTTTGGGGGATGAGCAGCAGGGGTTGGCGTGGCCTCTGGGATGTTGGGGGCCAGGAGCCTACACTCTGGGGGGGGGCCCGTGGCGCTGTCTGACCCAGAACCTGGCGCCTTTCCCTTAGCTGTGCCCATGGCTACGAGGGGAATCCCATGCAGCCGGGTGGAAGGTGCATCCGGACTGGTGAGTACCCTCTGCACCCCACAGCACCCCCCGCTTCCCTGCTGTACCCCACTCCCCTCAGTGCCCCCACTGTCCCCTGCGCCTTCTGTACCCCACTGCACCCCCGCTTTCCTGCTGTACCCCACTCCCCTCAGTGCCCCCCACTATTCCCTGCACCCTCTGCACCCCACAGCACCCCCCCGCTTCCCTGCTGTACCCCACTTCCCTCAGTGCCCCCCACTATTCCCTGCACCCTCTGCACCCCACAGCACCCCCCGCTTCCCTGCTGTACCCCACTCCCCTCAGTGCCCCCCACTATTCCCTGCACCCTCTGCACCCCACAGCACCCCCCGCTTCCCTGCTGTACCCCACTCCCCTCAGTGCCCCCCACTATTCCCTGCACCCTCTGCACCCCACAGCACCCCCCACTTTCCCTGCGCCCTCTTCACCTCACAGCACCCCCCGCTTCCCTGCTGTACCCCACTCCCCTCAGCACCCCCCACTGTCCCCTGCACCCTCCGTACCCCACAGCACCCCTGCTTCCCTGCTGTACCCCATTCCCCTCAGCACTGGCAGACCTATGAGGATGCTGCCGGGGCAGGGCTGTGCGGCATCCGTCTCTCAGTAGGCTCCGCCCCCGGGGTTTGGCTCGAGTGCCCTACGTGGAATGGGCAGGAGCGAGCACGCACAGAAGAAACGGTTGCGTACTTGGTAACGGTTGCTCTTGGAGCGGTGTTGCTCACCCGCCTCCCCTGCTTGGAGCGTTCGGAACCGCGGGGGCGGAGGGCCAAGGGGTAGATGCACCCTGATTCAGCGGCGCCGCTCTGGGGGGCTCCCGGACGGGCCCGGCGGGTACCACTAGGGGAAATCGCTCCGACAGTCTGTGCACGCGGCGCACGCCCAGCTATGTGGAACGGGCGTGAGCAACGCACCTCGAACAACCATTACATAGAATCATAGAGCACTAGGACTGGAAGGTACCTTGAGAGGTCAGAGTCCAGTCCCCTGCCCTCATGGCAGGGCCAAATACTGGTTAGACCATTCCTGATAGACATTTATCCAACCTGCTCTTAAATATCTCCAGAGATGGGGATTCCACAACCTCCCGGGGCAATTTATTCCAGTGTTTGACCACCCTGACAGTTAGGAACTTTTTCCTTATGTCCAACCTAAACCTCCCTTGCTGCAGTTTAAGCCCATTGCTTCTTGTTCTACCCTCAGAGGCCAAGATGAACAAGTTTTCTCCCTCCTCCTTACGACACCCTTTTAGGTACCTGAAAACGGCTCTCATGTCCCCCCTCAGCCTTCTCTTTTCTAAACTAAACAAACCCAATTCCTTCAGCCTTCCTGCATAGGTCATGTTCTCTAGACCTGTAATCATTCTTGTCGCTCTTCTCTGGACCCTTTCCAATTTCTCCACATCTTTCTTGAAATGCGGTGCCCAGAACTGGACACAATACTCCAACTGAGGCCTAACCAGCGCAGAGTAGAGCGCAAGAATGACTTCTCATGTCTTGCTCACAACACCCCTGTTAATGCAGCCCAGAATCATGTTTGCTTTTTTTGAAACAGCATCACACTGCTGACCATATTCAACTTGTGGTCCACTATGACCCCTAGATCCTTTTCTGCCGTGCTACTTCCCAGACAGTCGCTTCCCATTCTGTATGTGTGAAACTGATTGTTCCTTCCTAAGTGGAGCACTTTGCATTTGTCTTTATTAAACTTCATCCTGTTTACCTCAGACCATTTCTCCAGTTTGTCCAGATCATTTTGAATTATGACCCTATCCTCCAGAGCAGTTGCAACCCCTCCCAGCTTGGTATCATCTGCAGACTTAATGAGCGTACTTTCTATGCCAATATCTAAATTGTTGATGAAGATATTGAACAGAGCCAGTCCCAAAACAGACCCCTGTGGAACCCCCTTGTTATGCCTTTCCAGCAGGATTGTGAACCACTAATAACTACTCTGAGTATGGTTATCCAGCCAGTTGTGCACCCACCTTATAGTAGCCCCATCTAAGTTGTATTTGCCTAGTTTATTGATAAGAATATCATACAAGGCCGTATCAAACACCTTACTAAAGTCTAGGTATACCACATCCACCGCTTCTCCTTTATCCACAAGACTTGGTATCCTATCAAAGAAAGCATCTATCAGATTGGTTTGACATGATTTGTTCTTTACAAATCCATGCTGGCTGTTCCCTATCACCTTGCCACCTTTCAAGGCTGTGTCTAGACTGGCATGATTTTCCGGAAATGCTTTTAATGGAAAAGTTTTCCGTTAAATGCATTTGCAGAAAAGAGCGTCTAGATTAGCACGGACGCTTTTCTGCAAAAGCACTTTTTGCGGAAAAGCGTCCGTGGCCAATCTAGACGCACTTTTGCGCAAAAAAGCCCCGATCGACATTTTCGCCATCGGGGCTTTTTTGCGCAAAACAAATCTCAGCTGTCTACACTGGCTCTTTTGCACAAAAGTTTTGCGCAAAAGGGACTTTTGCCCGAACGGGAGCAGCATAGTATTTCCGCAAAAAGCACTGATTTCTTACAGTAGGAAGTCAGTGCTTTTGCAAAAATTCAAGCGACCAGTGTAGACAGCTGGCAAGTTTTTCCAGAAAAGTGGCTGATTTTCTGGAAAAACTGGCCAGTCTAGACACTGGCCAGCCCAAGTGTTTACAGATGATTTCCTTAATTACTTGCTCCAGAATCTTCCCTGGCACAGAAGTTAAAGTAACTAGTCTGTAGTTTCCTGGGTTGTTCTTATTTCCTTTTTTATAAACTGGCAGTATATTTGCCCTTTTCCAGTCTTCTGGAATCTCTCCTGTCTCCCATGATTTTCCAAAGATGATAGCTAGAGGCTCAGATACCTCCTCCATCAGCTCCTTGAGTATTCTAGGATGCATTTCATCAGGCCCTGGTGACTTGCAGGCATCTAACTTTTCTAGGTGATTTTTAACTTGTTCATTTTTTTATTTTATCTTCTAAACCTACCCCCTTCCCACTAGCATTCACTATGTTAGGCATTCCTTCAGACTTCTTGGTGAAGACTGAAACAAAGAAGTCATTGAGCATCTCCGCCATTTCCAAGTTTCCTGTTACTGTTTCTCCCTCCTCACTGACCAGTGGGCCTACCCTGTCCTTGGTCTTCCTCTTGCTTCTAATGTATTTCTAAAAAGTCTTCCTGTTTCCCTTTATTCCAGTAGCTAGTTTGAGCTTATTTTGTGCCTTTGCCTTTCTAATCTTGCCCCTGCATTCCTGTGCTGTTTGCCTATATTCATCCTTTGTAACTTGTCCTACTTTCCATTTTTTATAGGGCTCCTTTTTTATTTTTAGACCATGCAAGATCTCCTGGTTAAGCCAAGGCAGTCTTTTGCCATACTTTCTATCTTTCCGACGCAGCAGAATAGCTGACTTTTGTGCCCTTAATAATGTCCCTTTGAAAAATTGCCAACTCTTCTTAGTTGTTTTTTCCCTCAGTCTCGATTCCCATGGGAGCTTACCTATCAGCTCTCTGAGTTTACCAAAATCCGCCTTCCCGAAATCCATTGTCTCTGTTTTGCTGTTCTCCCTTCTACCATACCTTAGAATTGTGAACTCTGTGATTTCATGATCATTTTCACCCAAGCTGCCTTGCACTTTCAAATTCTCAACCAGTTCCTCTCTATTTGTTAGGATCAAATCTAGAACAGCTCCCCCCCCCCTCCCCCGGTAGCTTTTTCAACCTTCTGAAATAAAAAGTTGTCTCCAAGGCAGTCCAAGAACTTACTGGATAGTCTGTGCCCCTCTGTGTTAGTTTCCCAACATATATCTGGATAGTTGAAGTCCCCCATCACCACCAAATCTTGGGCTTTGGATGATATTGTTAGTTGTTTAAAAAAAGCCTCGTCCACTTCTTCCACCTGGGTTGGTGGCCTGTAGTAGACTCCTAGCATGACATCACCCTTGTTTTTAACCCCTAACCCAGAGACTCTCAACACTTCCGTCTCCTATGTCCATCTCCACCTCACTCCAAGTGTGTTCATTTTTAATATAGAAGGCAACACCTCCTCCGTTTTTTCCCTGTCTATCCTTCCTGAGCAAGCCGTACCCTTCCATACGCACATTCCAATGGTGTATTATCCCACCAAGTTTCTGTGATGCCAACAATGTCATAATTGTACTTATTTATTAGCACTTCCAGTTCTTCCTGCTTATTACCCATACTTCTCGCATCTAGGCATCTAAGGGTATGTCTACACTACCCTCCTAGTTCGAACTAGGAGGGTAATGTAGGCATACCGCACTTGCTAATGAAGCCCGGGATTTGAATTTCCCGGGCTTCATTTGCATAAGCGGGGAGCCGCCATTTTTAAATCCCCGCTTGTTCGAACCCCGTGCCGCGCGGCTACACGGGGCTCGAACTAGGTAGTTCGGACTAGGTTCCTATTCCAAACTACCGTTACTCCTCATGAAATGAGGTGTACCGGTAGTTCAGAATAGGCACCCTAGTCCGAACTACCTAGTTCGAGCCCCGTGTAGCCGCGCTGCACGGGGTTCAAACCAGCTGGGATTTAAAAATGGTGGCTCCCCGCTTATGCTAATGAAGCCCGGGAAATTCAAATCCCGGGCTTCATTAGCAAGTGCGGTATGCCTACATTACCCCGCTAGTTCGAACTAGGAGGGTAGTGTAGACATACCCTTAGATACTGATTTGACCTTGCCTCCCAGTTTTGCCCTGGCCCTCCGTTCTCTCTGCCATTATAACCCACGCTCCCTCCCGTTTCCGACCCATCTCCCAGGTCTCCATGTTCTCCACTTACCCGTGGGCTTTGCTCACCTGTCCCCGTCGAACTTAGTTTAAAGCCTCCTCGCTAGGTTAGTCAGTCTGTGTCGAAAGTACGTAACCGTCCCGTCCCGTCCCCCCCCCATGATCTCACATGGACCCAGAACCCTCTCAGGTGCTGTGAGCACTGCAGTTGCTGAACAGTGTCATGGTCACGTCCCACTGAGGTGCCTCTGACTGCAAGGAAGCCAGCCAGTGCCCAGCAGGCAGGGCGGGCCCGGGCGTGGTGGTAGGGAACCAGTGTGGGGGGCGTCTGGCTGGCCGCAAACCTCTCTGCTTCCCCAGGCGTGGAGTTTGTGAAGTGCGATGAGCGGGGGAGCAGTGACTCCACGGGAGATACCTGCCGCTGTAAGGTATGGCGCAGTGCGGTGCGGTGCGGTCCTGTGCAGTGCGGTGTGGTGCTGTTGGGTGCACTGCTGTGTGATTGGTGCATTGTATTCAGTGTGTTACAGCACAACGCAGTGCGGTGAGCTGCTGCAAAATGTGGTACTGTGTTCCTTGACGCAGCGTGGCGCACTGCAGCAGGGTGCTGTGTGGTACAGTGAGGTGCAGTGGGCCCCGCTGGCCTGCGGAGTGCATGGAGGTGACAGGGACTTGGATGAGAGGAGTGAGAACGGCCCTGGGTCGGGTGCCGTGGGGCAGGGCCTTCCCTGGGGCTGGCAGACATGCCAAGAGGTTTGGAGCAGGGGTCTCTGACCTCCCGACTTGGGGGCAGACCCGGGGGGGCTGCGGGCCAGAGGCGGCTCTGTTCCCTGGGCTCAGAGAGGGAGGGCAGGGACACCCAGTGCCACGTGGAGCCTGAGGGCAGTGCCCCGTCCCTGGCATGGTGGTGGCCAGCTCTGCCGTGCCCCGGCTCACCTTCCACTGTGCCCTGCGGGCCGCTGCCTGGGCAGACTGGTGCCCCCTCCCTGTGGGTGCAGGACCTGGGGCAATTCCCCCTGCGCGTGCGCCGGGCTGTCCCTAGGCCCCGGGGCAGCTTGGGGGGGACGTGTGGGAGCAGCCACGTGCCCGGTGCCACCCCTGTGTCCTCTGCAGCCCAACGTGGCGGGCCGGCTGTGCAACGAGTGCGCGACGGGGGCCTTCTACCTGAGTGACCAGAACCCCGAGGGCTGCCTGAAGTGCTTCTGCATGGGGGTGTCCCGGCAGTGCGCCAGCTCCTCCTGGAGCAGAGAGCAGGTACCCGGGCGGCACGGTGCCTCGCAGCTGCGCCATCCCCGGGCGGACGGGCGGGGCGGCTCCGGGGACCCCGGCCCTGCTCCCGGCCCAGGGCCGCGGCCGACGGTGTCTGTGTTGCAGGTGCGGGCCCTGGAGGGTGAGCGGGCGCACTTCAGCCTGGCCAACCTGGCCAACACCCGCACGGTGAGCGAAGGCATCCGCGCCGCCAGCCCCAGCGAGCTGGCCTTCTCCTCCTTCCACGCCCTGCCCCGCGACGTCTACTTCTGGGCGCTGCCTGGCCGCTTCAAGGGAGACAAGGTGCCGGCTCGGGACACGCCGCCTCCGTCAGGGCTGGTGGTGGGGCGGGGAGGTGTGGACGGGGGTGGGGGAGGTGGCGGGGGGGCTGCGCGGTGGGGTGGGGAGGCGTGGACGGGGGCGGGGAGGTGGTGGGGGGCTGCGCGGTGGGGTGGGGAGGCGTGGACAGAGGGTGGGGGCTGGGTGGTGGGGCGGGCGAGATGGCAGGAGGACTGGGCAGTGGGACGGGGAGGCGTGGATGGGGGGCTGGGCGGTGGGGCGGGGAGGCGTGGATGGGGGGCTGGGCGGGGGAGGTGTGGATGGGGGGCTGGGCAGTGGGACGGGGAGGTGTGGATGGGGGGCTGGGCGGTGGGACGGGGAGGTGTGGATGGGGGGCTGGGCGGGGGAGGTGGCGGGGGGCTGGGCAGTGGGGCGGGGAGGTGTGGATGGGGGGCTGGGCGGGGGAGGTGGCGGGGGGCTGGGCAGTGGGACGGGGAGGCGTGGATGGGGGGCTGGGCGGGGGAGGTGGCGGGGGGCTGGGCAGTGGGGCGGGGAGGCGTGGATGGGGGGCTGGGCAGAGGAGGTGGCGGTGGGGCGGGGAGGTGTGGATGGGGGGCTGGGCGGGGGAGGTGGTGGGGGGCTGGGCGGTGGGGCGGGGAGGCGTGGATGGGGGGCTGGGCGGTGGGACGGGGAGGCGTGGATGGGGGGCTGGGCGGGGGAGGTGGCGGGGGGCTGGGCGGTGGGGCGGGGAGGCGTGGATGGGTGGCTGGGCGGGGGAGGTGGCGGGGGGCTGGGCGGTGGGGCGGGGAGGCGTAGATGGGGGGCTGGGCGGGGGAGGTGGCGGGGGGCTGGGCAGTGGGGCGGGGAGGCGTGGATGGGGGGCTGGGCGGGGGAGGTGGCGGGGGGCTGGGCGGTGGGGCGGGGAGGCGTAGATGGGGGGCTGGGCGGGGGAGGTGGCGGGGGGCTGGGCGGTGGGGCGGGGAGGCGTGGATGGGGGGCTGGGCGGGGGAGGTGGCGGGGGGCTGGGCGGTGGGGCGGGGAGGCGTGGATGGGGGGCTGGGCGGGGGAGGTGGCGGGGGGCTGGGCGGTGGGGCGGGGAGGCGTAGATGGGGGGCTGGGCGGGGGAGGTGGCGGGGGGCTGGGCGGTGGGGCGGGGAGGCGTGGATGGGGGGCTGGGCGGTGTCCAGTAAGCAGGCACTGTCCGTCCGTCCGGCTGGGCGATGCCGCCCCTGCAGGTGACCTCGTACGGGGGGGAGCTGCACTTCACCGTGACGCACAGCGCGGCGCCCGGCGCCCGGCCCCTGCCCAGCCAGCCCCACGTGCTGCTGCGCGGCAACGGCATCTTCCTGGAGCACTTCGCTGAGGCCAGCCCCCCGCCGGGGACCCCCACCCCCTTCTCCGTCCCCTTCCGAGAGGTGAGAGCGCAGCCCCCCCGAGCCCCATCCACGGGGCCCCCTCCACAGACCCCCCCAAACCACCCGCCTCTGCAGAGACCCCCCCGCAGGGCACCCCTGGGGTTTGCCTGCACCTGGCACCGCAGAGCCTGCGCCCAGGTGCCCTCTCCCCATGGCTGCGGCCTGTGGCCCCGTGGGTGGGGTTGGAGAGATGCCCAGCCCTACAGTGCCCAGAATCCCTGGTTCCGCGCCGGGTGGGGGGCGGGCGGGCCGGGGGGGGCGCGGCGGGGGGGGGGCGGCGTGGCGGTCAGTCACTGGGGTTCGCTCTGCACTCCCTAGCACGCCTGGCGCCGGGCGGACGGGCAGGAGGCCACCAGGGAGCACCTGCTGATGGCCCTGGCCGACATCGACCTGCTCATGGTCCGGGCCTCGTACACGGACCGGCCGGCAGAGAGCAGGTAACGGGGCGGGGGTCTTGGCTGGGCAGAAGCCGGCCCGGCTGCCAGCTGAGCTATTTCTCCCCCCCCTGTACACACACCTCACACACCCCGCACACGTGCACCACACGCACCTCCCACACTGCACGCGTCCACCACACACACACACACACACATCGCACTCACGCCTCACACACTGTACATGTGCACCACACACACACTTCGCACACATTGCACCTGTGCACCACGCTCACGCCTACGTGCCACACATGCTTCGCACACCTTGCACACGCGCACCATGCATACGCACACTGCAGACATCACGCATACACCAGGCACAAGCGCACACACCACAGCCGCACTCCCATCCCAGTCTCTCGCACGCTCCACCCCAGATCCCAAACTCCTGCGTTTGCCAGTTCAGTGCAGCTCCCTGGGGAGCCAGAGGCTGCAGGTTTGGGCCTCCAAGCGGAGCCCTGGCAGTGGCCTGGGGCCCTGGGCAGCGGGACGGGGCAGAGGCTGCTCTGCACTGAGCTCTGGTAGCTGCCCCTGCCTGCAGCGCGGGGCTGTCCAGGGCCCCCCAGCTGCTCCGTGCGCCTGCAGAGGGCGAGGGCCACAGCCGCCCGCACCGCGGCCCCAGGGCGGAGGGCGCCTCGGACTGGTCCCGCGGAGTCGGGCCGTGCCCAGGCAGCCTGGCCCAGGCCTGTCTCTCATCTCCCAGGATCTCCAACATCCACATGGACGTGGCGGTGCCCCACGCCACAGGCCTGGAGCAGGCGGTGGAGGTCGAGCAGTGCAGCTGCCCCCCCGGCTACCGCGGCCCTTCCTGCCAGGTGAGTGCCCCCGGGACCGCAGCCGGCGCTGCCTGGCGCTAGAGGGCAGCCGTGGGCGCACCCTGCTCCTCCCTCCAGCCGCTGGGCAGCCCCGTGGCAGGGGCCTGTGTCCTCCAGGGGCTGAGGCAAGGGCCCTCCCCAGTGGGGGGGCGGGAGTGGTGCCAGCACTAGGACTGCTCTCACTGGGCCCTGGGGGGGGGGGCCACGGGCCCTGGCTGGGTCCGTGATCCGAGGGCCAGGCCAGGCCAGGACATCACTGCTGCCCGGGGGCCGGCTGCTGGCCGTTGCGAACACAGAGGAGAAAGTGCCTCAGGAAAGGCTGTGGGGCAGCCAGCCCAGCCGGGCACAGGGGGTGGGGCGGGGGGGAGGCTCTCAGCCCAGCCGGGCACTGGGGGGGGGGGGGGTGGATATAGGAACCCACTGCTGGTGCTCTCGTCCCAGGACTGTGACGTGGGCTACACTCGCACCACCAGTGGACTCTACCTGGGCACCTGTGAGCGCTGCGAGTGCAACGGGCACGCGGCCGAGTGTGACGCCGAGTCGGGAGACTGCCGGGTGAGCTGTGCCCCGAGAGCGGCCGGGGCTCGGCTGCTGCCCTGTCTGCGGGGGGGGGGGGCCGAGAGCGCGACTCCCAGCGCCCCCACGGCTGCGGGCGGGTGGGCCGGAGCCGGGCGAGTGCGCTGCACGCCCCCCGTGGCACAGACCTTCCCCGGCTCTGCCAACATGACCCTCCCAGCCCCCAGCCAAGCCACCTGCTCTAGGACCCTCCAGTGGGCAGACTCCTGGGCTCTGCCTGCTCCTCCCTGGGAGCTACTGGCTCTGGGGGACGAGGCTGGCATGGGAGGGACAGCGGCTGGGGGGCTGGGGGCCGGGGGGGCGTCGGGAGGCGCTGGCAGGGCGGGGCGGTGAGCGATTCCTCCTTCCGTCTCAGAACTGCAGGGACCACACCGAGGGCAGCCGGTGCGAACGCTGCCGGCCGGGTTACTACGGCGATGCCCGACGGGGGACGCCCGCAGACTGCCAGCCCTGCCCGTGCCACGGCCCAGACGCCGCCAGCCAGTACGTCCCCGGGCAGCCGCCTCGCGGGGCTTCTCTCCCTCGTGGCCTGTGCCCTCCTGTCTGCCTGCTGCTGCGGGGGGTGGGCAGGGCCAGGCCAGGGCCTGACGCTTCGTCCCCCTCCGCAGGGCCACGAAAAGCTGCTTCCTGGACACGGACGGGCAGCCCACGTGTGACGCCTGCGCCCCGGGCCACGTGGGACGCCAGTGCGAGAGGTACGGGGGTGCCCGTCTGACCCTCCCACACGCTGCCCACGGCCCGCCCCCCTTTGGCTCGCCCAAGGGCCAGTCTGGGCCCAGCCCGGGGGCTGTGGCAAGGCTCCTGGCGTGGGCCCTTGGGCCAAGGAAACCTCTGGGCCCCGCTAGCCGAGCACAGCCTGTCTCCTGGGTCGCTGGGGCTGACTCGGGCTGCTGCCTGGGACCCTGGGGTTGGCGGGGACACTGAGGCACGGGTCGGGACTCCCAGGCTCCGGCCCCACTAGCGCTCTGGCAGCTGATTCTCCGGCCGGGGTCTGAGTAGCCCCCGTGGGGCCAGCAAGAGCCGGTGGGGGAGGGGGTGGGACCTGGGGCAGAATTCCGGGGGTCAGAGTCCTCCCCAATTGCGTGCTCCTCGCTCGGCCGCGGCCGGCTCCAGCACCCAGCCTGGAGTCCCTCCGCCTCCCGGCCTGGAATCTGCTGGGGCTCCGGCGCTCGGCTCGCTGCTGGAGCCTCTCCTAGGAAGCAGGAAACCGCCCAGCCCCAGTGGCAGAGGGGCAGCGGCTTTCCGTGCGGTGCCTGCCAAAGGGGACAGCCCCACGGCGGGCGCCAGTTCCCCTCGCGGGTCCCGCGCTGAGCCCAAAACGGGGGCAAGCACACCTGGCCGCCCCGTGGCCTTGCGCCCAGGACAGCGGGTCAGACAGCCCCAGGAGTCCCACGCTTGGCTGGCTCGTCCAGGCCCCAGGCAGCCTGCACCCCGTCCCCCACCAGCACGGCAGCTTGGTCTCGTCCAGGCACATGGCTCCTCCGTGGGGCCCCGTGGCCACCAGCCTCCTCCTGCCTTTCTGGGGAGGTGGCTTTCCTGGGGGCCACGTCGGCCAGGCAGCTCTCAGCTCCGGGCTCTTCCCACACCGGTTTCACAGCACGTGGCGCCCGAGTCCGTAGAGCCCGTTCCCGTGCCGTCCGGCGTGCCCACGCCCGCCACGCTGGGCGCACGGCCCGGTGCCTGCCATCGCCGAAGAGCAGCCGGCTCCCGGCGCCGCCCGCGTGTTTCGCCGGGGTCCCGCCCCGCGTCGGCCGGGCTGTGACCGGGGAGCGGTGCCACCGGCGCTTTCCACCGGGTTCGTCTGCAGCTTCCCTCGCGCACGGCCCTGGCCGAGGCTGTGGCCGGGTGCCGCCCCTCCCCTCGCAGACGGTGGGGCAGCCGCCTCCTGCAGCGCACCTGGCCGGCCCTGGCCGGAGGAAAAGCGGTGCCCTGCCACCGTGCCCATGGGCCCTTGCGGCTCCGTCCATCCCCTTGCCCGCTCCCGTCCGAGCATCTGGCACCACAGGGCCAGGGCAGTGCCCAGTGCTCTCCGCCGTGAGGCGTCGCGCCAGGGGCTGCCCAGCCGACCCGGGGGCCCCGCTGGGGAAACCGAGGCTCACGCCCGCGGGGCGCCGCTCCTGGATTGGACACGGGCAATGCGTGGCAAGGGACAGGCGCCCCGTGTGGTGCGGGCTTTGCCCTCAGGCCGCCTCAGCCCGGCACAGCTAGCTCCCTGCGGCCCCCGGGCAGCCGCCTCCTTCCCGCCAAGCAGCCAGCGTCACTGCCCCTCCGGGCGGCCCGTGCCTGTAGGCAAAGTAGGCAGCCGCCTGGCGCGCCAACTTCCAAACCCTGCCCCTTCCATTTCTCCTGCCTTGCCTGGAGCGCGGCTTCCCTGCGGCCAGGAGGGGGGAGGTCCTGGGAGAGGCAGCGTGCGGGGGGGTCGGCCCCAGGGGAGGAGGAATGTGGGGGGGTTTCCCCGGCCCCGCGGGAGAGGGGGTCGCCCCGGGAGAGGCGCATGCTGGCTTCTCTCTGGGGGGGGGATCTTGGGAGGAGGCGGGTGCAGGGGACCCTGTTCCCTCTCCCCGGCCCTCAGCCCCCTGGCCCCCAGCCCCTCGGCCCCCATCCCCAGCCCCTCGGCCCCCAGGCAATAGAACTCCATCCCTACCCCCAAGCCCCCAGCCGCAGAACTCCACCCCCAGCCCCCTCTCCCCAGCACAGAACCAAACCCCTCAGTCGATATCTGCCCTTGGGGGGCACCGACTGCAGGGTTCGCCTAGGGCGCCCGTTGCTGGCAGCTAGTCTAGGGCCGCCCCTGCCCCTAAGAGCCCCGGCCCTCTCCTTTGGCATCCCTCCGGCACTCCGCTCACAGCCCCTCTCCTCAGCCCTCTGTCCTCCCACGGGCCGGAGCCGGCCGCCTGCCAGGCTGGGCTGGGCCTCCCATGCCCCACTTTCTGGGGTCCCCATCTCTGGCTGCTAGGCAAGCTCACACCTGGTCCACCTCAGCAGCCAGCGCTCTCCTGCCCCTTTCTTAAACATGCAGCACACAGGGAAACTGAGGCACACACTCTATTCATGTAACAGGGTGCCCGGCTCTAGGCTGGGAGCTGCATGAGGGCAGCAGAGATGGGGGTGCAGGGCTGTGAGGGAGGGGTAGGACTGGGAGGCAGGGGGAGGATGGGGGAGGTGCAGTAAGGGAGGGTGGCTGTGGGGGAGTCGGTGCAGGGCTGTAGGGTAGGGGCAGTATAGGGGCGGCAGTGGGGGAGGGGTGGTATGGGGGGCAGTGGGGGATCGGGTGCAGGGCTGTGGGGGAGGGGCGGTATGGAGGTGGCTGTGGGGGAGGTGCTGTATAGGGGCAGCAGTGGGGGAGCCAATGCAGGCTGTGGGGGAGGGGCGGTATTGGGGCGGCAGTGGGGGTGGGGTGGTATAGGGGCAGCTGTGGGGGAGGGGCGGTATGGGGGGCAGTGCGGGAGGGGCAGTATGGGGGCAGTGGGGGAGCCGGGGCAGGGCTGTGGGGGAGGGGCGGTATTGGGGCGGCAGTGGGGGAGGGGCGGTATGGGGGGCAGTGGGGGAGCCGGGGCAGGCTGTGGGGGAAGAAGCAGCCCGGGGCGGGCGCACTGAGGTGACCGGGCCGTCTGTGCCTTTGCTCCAGGTGCGCTCCTGGCTACGTGGGGAGCCCCGCCCTGGGTCAGCCCTGCAGAGGTGAGTGGCGGCTGGCCCTCGGGGAGTCCCTGGGGTGCGACGGGGTGCAGAGCCCGTCGGGGGGGGGGAGGGAAGGAAGTCAGGGTCCGGTGGGCCATGTGGAGTCCCCGCCCCCAGCAGCCAGCTCCACGCCGTGCCTGGGAAGGGCTCCGGGGGTCCAGTTCTGGGGAGCCCACCCCGCAGCCCCGGGCCTGTCGGGCCCTGTGGGCAGCGGGGAGCTGGCAGCCCCTCCTGGGCTCAGCAGCCCAGCTCTTCTGTTCTGCTTTCCTGCCAGACGAGCCCAGCGGAGGCTGCAGCTGCGACCCCCGAGGCAGCGTGAGCAGCCAGTGTGACGCCAGCGGGCGGTGCCGGTGCAAGGTGAGGGGCAGAGCTCACGCTCAGCGACAGCCCTGCCAAGCGCCCCGGGGCAGCGACACCCCCTGTGCACAGCCTGTCCTGCGGCCAAGGGCCCTTCCTCCCCCCAGAGCAGGGGAAACCGAGGCACGCTCAGGCACCAGACAGATACTGCAGAGTAGGGTTGTTAAATTTCATTTAATCAGCTAATCGATTAGTCGATAAGGAGGGAAACTGCACAGGAGCAGCAGGGCACCGAGCTGGGCCAGTTGATCCCTGGCTCGCGCCTGGTCCCCTGCCATGCGTCTGCCTCCCCTGCCCTGCCTTGCCCCCCCGCTGAGCCGGTGCCAAGGGGACTGGCTTCTGAGCCCCCAGCCCAGCACCAGCTCCTGGTCCCCTGCTGCTCGTCACTCGACTAGTCGCTTACATCCCTGCTCCAGAGAGGTCGCCCTTTGTCACGCCCGCTCACGGCTCTTGTGAACGTTGCACGCTGGGCACAGCTGTCTCCTGTCTCTGACGCTGAGCCGTGCCGAGAGCAGGATTCCTGAGCTGGGTTGGCCAGGCCGAGCTCTGGCCCGCGCTTGTGACTCTCTCTGCTGCCAGGCTGGTGGGTAGCTGACACATACCCACGTGGCCTTGGCCTGCTCGCCCTCGGATCTCCACCGGCCTGCGCGCCCCAATGGGGGCACTTCCTGCCAGCCCCAGCCATGGGAGAGGGGCAGGGTTCCTGGGGGAGCCTCCCTCCGCAGCTGCCTCCGGAATTGGCTCCTTCGCCCTTCGGTCTGTGCCTGGCTGGGGAACCCGCCTGGGGGCTGGGGGTCGCTCAGTCTCTGCTCAGCCCCTCCCCCTCTGTGACGGACCAGGCCGTGTCTGGGCACAGCTGAGGGCGTCCGCTTAGGGCGAATTGCTCAAATCCGGGGCTCCTTACAATCCCCCTGACTGGAGACCTTCCCAAACAGGCCACAATCCAGTCCCACCGAGCGCTTCAGCTGCCTGCCTGAAGCCTCACGAGCAAAACCCCTCTGACACCCCAGCAATATCCGTGCCCCAGATGGCCCCGGGCCTCATATACCGGTGGGGGGGTCCTAGAACCCAATCCCACCTACCCCGAACAAGTTCTGTCCGGTTCCAAGAAACCAGCCACAGATCCCTGGTCAATTTATCCTCTGGACCTTACCCACAAATCACGCTGGGCCAGTCCTTTAGCATTTAACAACTAAAGGTTTAAAACTGCAAGAAAGAAAAGCAGGAGAGGAAGGTTGTTAAAGTATCATACATCACATGCACCGAATCTCCCAGTTCTCAGTGCAGGTTTGCAGCAGAGATGTTATAGCTGCTGGCTTCAAAGTCTTGGTGCACATCCTATGCCAGGATGGGTCCACAGTTCTTCCCAGCTCGTGAATCCCTGCGAGGCCGCATCTGGGGTCAGGAGCAGATCTGGTGACCACTGTGGAGTTGGCCACATGGCCTATTTATCCCTCCTTGCTGGCTTCTTCCAAGCTGGCTGGAGTCACGTGGCCAGTGGCCAGGAGGTGTCTTTGGCCTCCAGAGATCCACTGTTCCCTGGAGACTTGCTCATTAGCGTGTCCATAGGCAAACCCCTTGCTCAGCCCCACACAGAGAAACTCGCAGTCTCCGTACAGAGTAGAGTCATAACTCCGCCCACAGGCATTATACAGGTATATGAAGAGCAGATACAGACTCAGTAGCAAGTAAGCTTTGGTTAGACACCTCCCATGGCCCCCTTTGTACCCGCTTTTGGGGCGAACACCCCCCATGGGCGCCGCAGCGACCTGGCTGCTCCCCTCAAAATCCAATAACGTGACACCCCCCTGTTGCCTTGCAGCCCCACGTGGAGGGTCCCGCCTGCAGCAGCTGCCGCGCCGGCCATTTCCACCTGAGCGCCGAGAGCCGGGAGGGCTGCCTGCCCTGCTTCTGCATGGGCGTGACCCAGCAGTGTGCCAGCTCCTCCTACGCCCGGGGCCTGGTAAGAGCCCGTTTCCCCGGCCCCTGCCCGCCCGCGGGGCCCTGCCTGCACTCACGGCCCGGCGTCTGTTCCCGGCAGGTCACCAGCCCCTTCCTCCCGGGCGACTTCCGGAGCTTCGCCCTGGTGAACCGCCAGCGCAGCAGCCGCATCACGGCCGGCTTCGCCGTGGAGCCCTCGGGCGCGGGGCACCAGCTCTCCTACGGGCACTTCAGCCAGCTGGGCCAGGAGGCCTATTACTGGCAGCTGCCAGAGCCCTACCAAGGAGACAAGGTAGGGCCGGCGCGTGGGCTGCCCGCTGGGCCTGGGCCTGCTCGCTCTCCCGGCTGAAGCCGCAGGATGACTCTGCATGCCAGGGCCTAGCGCCTAGTGCCCGGCAGCCCCTGAGGCCTGGGCTGCCCCTGGCTCGTCAAGCTGTCCGGGGCAGCACTGTCGGCCCGTGTTACCCCGGGGAAACCGAGGCAGGGGCTTGCACTGTTGTGTCCCCACCTGCGCTCCCGGACCCATGAGCCTCCCTCGCAGCGGCCCGCCGAGGCCAGAGCCCCTCTGGCCGGGCCCAGCGATGCCCAGCCCGGCCCCGTTCCTCCCCTGCGCAGGCAGCCGGGCAGTGAGCAGCGCCTGGCCCCACCCCACACGCCCCAGCCCAGGGGGCCGAGCTCTGCCAGGAGCCTGCGGGGCTGCAGCGACACGTGCCTGGGCAGGGCATGTGCCCCTGGAGGCAGGGCTGCCTAGTGGGCTGGGCACCGAGGTGGGACTCCGGGGACCAGGGCTCCGTTTCCTTGGCTAATGGGCAAGTCGCTTACAGCCCAGGGGCTGTGGCAGGGGCCTGCCTGAGGGCCTTTGATACGAGCAAGGTCCCGGCCCCGGGTGGCCTCCCTGGGCAGCAGAGTGCTGGGCCCAGCACTGCCCCAGGTCTGACCCGAGGAGCCCTCAGCCTGTGCCGGCCACACGGAAAGCAGCAGCTTCGGGGGCGCCAGCAGCCGGGCCTGGCTCCTCGCCGCCCCTCGGCTCCAAGGCTGGGCCCAGCTGCAGCCGCAGCCCCGGGGCAGGGCAGCGCGGGGGTCAGCGCTGGGCCCACCCCCTGCCAGGCGTTCGTCCCTGCCCAGCTCTGCCCCCTTCCCTTCAGCCCGGTGGGGGGTGGCATTCACTACTCCTTCCCTGGACACCCGCGTGTGCGGGCCAAGTCCCGCCTGGGCCCCGGCCACACCTGCCCCCGCCCTGGTGCGCTCTGCCCTGACCCGGCTGCCTTGCCTGGGGCTTGCAGTGGCGCGTCCGGGGCTCTGCTGCCTCGGCCCCAGGCCAGCAGCTGCTGGGCGGGCGGGGGGTTCTGTCTGGAAGGGATTTCCCGGGCGTGGGCGGCTTGCGCTCGTCCCCAGTAACCCGGCTCTCTCCTCTCCCCGCCGAGCAGAGGGAAACCTACTTTGCCCGGCTGCGCCGTGCACACAAGGTACTGGGCATGGGCGCCGCATGGCGGGAGTGTGAGCATGGAGTGCGCCGGGGCTGCCCGTCTACCCCTGGGTGGGGGCTCTCGGCTCCCAAGGGTCCAGGAGTCGGCCTGGGTCTGTGGCACATGGGGCACCTCCCGACCAGGGAAGGGGTGTGGCTTAGCCCCCCCCCACACTCCTGCCATGGAAGGGGCGTGGCTTAGCCTCCCCCCCCCACTCCTGCCACGGAAGGGGCGTGGCTTAGCCCCTGGCCATGGAGGAGGCATGGCTTAACCCCGCCCCTGGCCAGGGAAGGGGCGTGGCTTGGGGGCACCCGCGCCACCGCCAGGGAATGGTGCTCTGCAGCCAATGGGAGCTGCCGGTAACTCCAACGCCTGCAGCCCTTCGGGGCTACCCCAGGGACTGGGTCCAGCCCGTGGTCGGGTACTTGCCACGGCTGTCTGGGCGCGCGGTCGGGGCCTTGCCGAGGGAGGTGTGGATATGACACGCTCCGTGGGGCAGGCCGGGCTGTGCCCGGTCCCAGTACTTGGCGGAGTCGCGACCACCCGGGCCCCAGCGTCCGCCGGTGCCGGCTGCACCCTCGCCAGGGAGAGGAGCCCCGCCAGCCAGCCATTGGCACCCCCTGGCACTGTGCCTTTCTGACTTGCCCCTGCTCCCCTGCTGGCCTGGGCACGGCTGAGACCGGTGTGATGTAGTGGGGGGGCTGTCTGCTCTGTGACCCCCCCACCTTGTGAGGTGAGATTCCCACGTGCGGATTGGCCGAGACACCCAGGCCCAGCCTGAGCAGAGAACAAGGCTCTTCCCGGGGACAGACAAAGGGGGGGCGGCGGAGACGGCACCTGGCTGGGGGCAGGGCTGGGAGCTGGGCAGTGTTTGGCTGGGATGACATGAAGGGGGGAGACTAAGCAGAGTGCAGGGCGTTCGGGGGGGCGATGCTCCCTGCCCCAAGGGGTCTAGGGCTGCCCGCCCCGTCTCCTTATGTCCACGTCACGTCTGTGCTGGGCGGATCCCGGAGAAGCAATAACCCCTCCATATTCTACTGGCCGGCGGGGTCGCATCTTGCTGCTACGGGTGCAGGATCGGGGGTCCCCGACGCCGTCACACCTGGCGCGTGCAGTGCGTGGCTGGGGCGGGGGCTGGGAGCTGCCTGTGGGCTCACAGCCCCTTGTGCCTCCTGCCAGAACGGCACGTCCCCCGCGGAGGAGCAGCTGCGGAAGGCCGTGGCCGCGGGCAGGATCCTGGGCTCTGGAGGGGGCGGCCGCAGGGCCAGGCGAACTGCTAAGGTAACGGGGGCACTGGCCTGGGCATGAGCAGCTCAGAGCCCCGGCTGGGACTCACCCGGCTGGGCCAGGGCAGCAGCTGGAAGGCTTCCCGGGACGCTTTGGGGCAGCCTTCGGCACGGCCTGTGCCCACCAACCTGCCCGCACTGCCCCTCCCTGACACGTGCATCTAGCCAGCGCCCAGCCCTTCCCCCTCCCCAGTGCCGCCCGGCGCCCAGCCCTTCCCCCCACCCAGTGTTGCCTAGCGCCCAGCCCTTCCCCCCACCCAGTGCCGCCTAGCGCCCAGCCCTTCCCCCCACCCAGTGCCGCCTAGCGCCCAGCCCTTCCCCCCACCCAGTGCCGCCTAGCGCCCAGCCCTTCCCCCCACCCAGTGTTGCCTAGCGCCCAGCCCTTCCCCCCACCCAGTGCCGCCTAGCGCCCAGCCCTTCCCCCCACCCAGTGCCGCCTAGCGCCCAGCCCTTCCCCCCACCCAGTGTTGCCTAGCGCCCAGCCCTTCCCCCCACCCAGTGCCGCCTAGCGCCCAGCCCTTCCCCCCACCCGGTGCCGCCTAGTGCCCAGCCCTTCCCCCCCATGCCGCCAGGCGCCACCCAACACCCAGCCCTTCCCCCCACCCGGTGCCACCTAGCGCCCTGCCCTTCCCCCCACCCGGTGCCGCCTAGCGCCCAGCCCTTCCCCCTCCCCAGTGCCGCCTAGCGCCCAGCCCTTCCCCCCCATGCCGCCCGGCGCCACCCGACACCCAGCCCTTCCCCCCACCCGGTGCTGCCTAGCGCCCAGCCCTTCCCCCCCGTGCCACCCAGTGCCACGCGGCACCCAGCCCTTCTCCCCCCCCCCTGCAGTGCTGCCGGGCGCCCAGCCCTAATTCTGAGTGGCGGGAGCAGCAGGCCAGGTTAGCCAGGCCACAACCCAGGCCAAGACAGGCTGTTGCCATGGCAGAGCTGCCTTAGCATGGCCCATGGAGGCCCCCCCAGGCTACCCGCTGCCCGGCTCTGCTCTGAGCCGCGATGCCAGTGGCTGCTGCAGAGCACCTGAGCGGCCTCCGGGGGGCGCCGCTTGGCGATGCCCAGTGTCTCTGCTCCATCCTGCCCATGCATGTGGTGTGGCACCCTGCTCCCGGCTGGGGGGGCTGTCCTGGCACGGTGTGGGGGGGGGGGCAGCGCTGCCCTGAGCCAGGCCTGTGCTGCCCCGGCATGGCACGTATGTGGGCCTTCTGGTGTGGTCGGCACGGCCCCTTCCTGGCCTGGTGTGTGGGGCTGGTGCTGGGCCCAGCATGGGGTGTGGGGTTGGCACTGCCTGGTGTGGGGTTGGTGCTGTGCATGGCGTGGGATTGGCACCGTGCCCAGTGTAGATCGTCCCTTTTCAAGGCCCTCCCTGTTCCTCCTCACCCCCACCCCCCGCGGGTAGCCTCTGCCACTCTCTGGGGAGGCTGGAAGTCGAGATGTGGGAGCTGCTCTCTGGCTTTGCCATGGGGCAGGCGGCCTCTTCGCTGCCTTCCTCACTGGCCCGTCCTCCCCTCCTGCTGCCCCCAGCGCCCTCCTGCACCCTTCCCCCTCCCCACGCCCTCCTGCGCCCTTCCCCCTCCCCACGCCCTCCTGCGCCCTTCCCCCTCCCCATGCCCTCCTGCTGCCCCCCAGTACCCTCCTGCGCCCTTCCCCCTCCCCGTGCCCTCCTGCTGCCCTTCCCCGTCTCCACGCTCACCTGCTGCCCAACTGCCCCTGCCCTATTTGCTGCTCCCCCCCCCCCCCCCGGGCTCCTGCACTGCGCTCCCTGAGCCCTGTTTGGGAGGCAGTCGTCTGTCCAGGGCCCTCGCCCAGGCACCCGTCTCGCTTCCCTCGGGGGGCTCTGCCAGCTGGGTCCTGCGGTTGGCAGCTCCCGGGCATTCCCTGGCCGCCCTTCCCAGCGAAGCGGAGACCCGGCGGTTGAGGCTGGCCTGGGGGGCTGGCTATAGAGCTGGTGACCCAGCCTGGCCTTTGCCTGCCCTGGCTCAGGGAGGGGGCGCCGGCGGGAGTTGTGCAGCTCCCTGCTGAAGTCTTCCTGCCTGGGGGAGGGCTGGCACCCTGCAGGGCCGAGCTGGACCCGAGTGACCCTGCTCTGGGGGGCGACCTGGCCCGTTCCCCGGCCGCACAGGCACCAAGAGGAGCTGTCCTTGGGCAGGCTGTGCCCAGCTCCGGCCTGCAGCGCCCGACCAGCCCCTTGTTTTTGTGGTGAATATGAAATTCCAGCCAGCGGGAACCCAGCCCTTTGCCCCAGGCTGCTCCTTGGCTTCCCGCTGGCTGACCGCCGGCCAGTGGCAGCGGGTCTAGAGCACAGCCGGGCCTGGCGGGAGCACGGGGTACACTTGTAGCCCTGCTCATCGGGGTGATGACTCTGCTGGGTCTCAGCGTTGGCCCTAGCGGCCCCTGCTCCCCTTTGGCCTGTGCTCGGGAGGGCCGGGGGGCTCTGCAGGGGGGTCATAGAGTTGCAATGCAGCGATTGTGCCCGCCAAAGCCCCCTCCGCTGCTCAGCCTGGGCACACCCCACTCCTGTCTCCCCCGGGTCCCTTCCCAGCGGGGGCCGGCCCATGCCCAGTCTGTGCCATGCACGTGCTTCGGGGGGGCTCAGCCAGGCCCCCGTCTGACCGGGCCTGTGGCTGTCTCTCTCTGTGCCTCTCCTCTCCCAGTTTTCTCTCGTCTACAAGGGCTTCTCCCTGCTTCCTGAAAGTGTTTTCTACTGGCAGCTTCCTGGCGCCTTCCTGGGGGACAAGGTAACGGCGCTAGTGCGGGAGGTCGGAATGGGGGCTGGGCTACCCCACGGCCTGGAGCAGCCCTGTGACCCCCACCGCCCGCTCGGGACCTGGATCCGGGAGAGGCAGGGCCCCTGGGGCACCCGCCAGGCTCCTAGGAGGGGCCCCGCTGTGCCGTGCGGTCGTTCTCCGAGAATCGTTGGAGTGTGAGGACTCCTGGCCAGGAGGGACCCCGTGAGCCGTGTGCCCGGGGCGCCCCGATGGCCGCGAGGCGCAGCCGCCCATAGCACGGCGGTGCCAGCTGCAACCCGCAATACCCGTCCGGCGTGCTACCGCCAGGGCCCTGCTCGCGCCTCGGCCAGGCGGAAACGGCGCCGCAGCTCCGGGCCGACGGCTTCGCCTCGCAGGGAGCGCAGCTCGGGGCAGGAATGGCCGCAAAGCCTCCGGCCACCCCAGACGCTGCCACCTCCTGGGGCCGGCCCGGCTCACCTCTGCTTGGAGGCGCTGCGCTGCCCTGGCCGGGGCAGAGCAGCACTGGGCCCCCTCCGCCCGCGGGCACCGGGCGCATGACGACGCCTCGCTGGCCCCTTGGCCAGTCAGGCCCGGTGGCACTGGGTGCCCTGCGGGGAAGGGGCACGGGCAGGGCAGAGCCTCGCTCCAGCTCTTCTGTGGGGCAGCTGAACCATGAACATTTCAGGGGCAACGCCCCCAAGCTCTGCCCCCCTGGAGCCCTGAGCCAGCCTGACTCCGGGCGGGCATGGGCCACAGGCCTGTCCCCCGGGACCGCCACGCGAGAACGAGCCAAGTGCGTTTCTGGTGGCCAGGGGTAGAGAGTGCCCGGGAATGGGGCGCTCTGGGTGCCGGTGAGAACCCCCCGGGAAATGGGGCGCTCTGGGTGCCGGTGAGAACCCCCCGGGAATGGGGCGCTCTGGGTGCCGATGAGAACCCCCCGGGAATGGGGCGCTCTGGGTGCCGGTGAGAACCCCCCGGGAATGGGGCGCTCTGGGTGCCGGTGAGAACCCCCCGGGAATGGGGCGCTCTGGGTGCCGGTGAGAACCCCCCGGGAATGGGGCGCTCTGGGTGCCTGTGAGAACCCCCCGGGAATGGGGCGCTCTGGATGCCGGTGAGAACCCCCCGGGAATGGGGCGCTCTGGGTGCCGGTGAAAACCCCCCGGGAATGGGGCGCTCTGGGTGCCGGTGAGAACCCCCCGGGAATGGGGCGCTCTGGGTGCCGGTGAAAACCCCCCGGGAATGGGGCGCTCTGGGTGCCGGTGAAAACCCCCCGGGAATGGGGCGCTCTGGGTGCCGGTGAGAACCCCCCGGGAATGGGGTGTATGAGAAAACCCCCCTGGGAAATGGAGCACGCCGGGTGCCAGTGAAAAACCCCAAGAAATGGGGCACTCCAGGTGCCAGTTAACACCCCCTCCCAGGGAAATGGGGTGTGCCAGGTGCTGGTGAGAATCCCCCCCCGGAAATGGGGTGCTGGTCTGGGACCCGCCGCTGGCCTCGTGGCCCCTGCAGGCCGCCGGTGCCCACTGGGGTTGGGCGTCTTCCTGAGTACTCGCCCCTTGGCACAGGGCTCCTGGCGGTGTGGCAGCCCCGGCTGAGGGGCAGTGGCCCAGCTGTCGGGCGCCTGAGGAGACGGAGCCCCCAGGCTGATGCTGTGGGGCCGGTTTCTGCCCACTGCCGCCCGGGGCAGACTGGGGAGGGAGGGGCGCAGAGCTGCCCCCTGCCAGGCGGGACTGCTGCAGCCTGACCCGTTGTCTTGCTTTCCCAGGTCGGCTCCTACGGCGGGCGGCTGCGCTACACGCTCTCCTACAGCGCGGGGGGCAGGAGCGCCCCCCTGCCGGACGCCGACGTGCAGATCATGGTGAGGGATCAGGGAGCCGCAGCAGCGTGGGGGCCTGCGGGCTACAGGGCTGCCCCGCAAGGGAAGCGGGCTGCCTAGGACGGGGGGGGGGGGGCTTCATGGGTGATGGGCTAGACTGGGTGCAGGGCTGGAATAGCAGGGGGCTGGGATGGTCGGGCACGGGCAGAGCCGGGGGAGGGGGCTGGGCGGGGGGCAGGGAACAGAAGCCAGAGCAGGCTCAGGGGAAGGGGCTTTGGGGGAGCAGGCCGGGTGCAATGGCTGGGTGCGCAGGGAGCCGGAGGAGGGGGCGAGGGCGCGAGGGGACGGGAGCAGAAACCTGGGGGGTGCGGGCCAGGCAGCCGAGGGCAGGGCCCGGAGGGAGCCGGAGACTGGCGCGAAGGAGTGGGGGGCAGGGCGGCGCTGGCCTCGTGTGGGGCGGGCAGCAGAGCCCAGGCCATGGGTCTGACTGGCCTGCCCCTTGCTGTCCCTGCAGGGCAACGACATCACCCTGGTGGCTTACCAGCCCGCGCTGCCGCCCCGGGAACCCCGCAGCTTCGAAATCGTCTTCCAGGAGGTGAGGGCCTGGCTCGCGTGGCCCTGCCCTGCCGGCGCGGCACCTCCCCCGCCCCCCGACCTGCTCCCGGCCACGCCCAGCCGGCATGGCACCTCCCCCGCCCCCGACCTGCTCCCGGCCACGCCCAGCTGGCACAGCACCTCCCCCGACCTGCTCCCGGCCACGCCTAGCCGGCATGGCACCTCCCCCGCCCCCGACCTGCTCCCGGCCACGCCCAGCTGGCACAGCACCTCCCCCGACCTGCTCCCGGCCACGCCCAGCCGGCACGGCACCTCCCCCACCCCCCGACCTGCTCCCGGCCACGCCCAGCCGGCACGGCACCTCCCCCGACCTGCTCCCGGCCACGCCCAGCCGGCGTGGCACCTCCACCGCCCCCCACCCCCCGACCTGCTCCCGGCCACTCCAGCCGGCCCGGCACCTTCCCCCCCCCCCCCCCGCGACCTGCTCCCGGCCACTCCAGCCGGCCCGGCACCTCCCCCGCCCTCCCGACCTGCTCCCAGCCACGCCCAGCCGGCACGGCACCTCCCCCAACCTGCTCCCGGCCACGCCCAGCCGGCGCGGCACCTCCCCCGCCCTCCCGACCTGCTCCCAGCCACGCCCAGCTGGCACGGCACCTCCCCCACCCCCTTGACCTGCTCCTGGCTACGCCCAGCCGGCATGGCACCAACCCTGGCTGAGACCTGCCCTGCCGGCGCGGCGGTGACTCTGCTCCCCCCTGCCCTGCCCTGCCCTGCCCTGTGGGTGTGGCACTGCCCCCGCCTTCTCCGGTCCTGCCCTGCCAGCACGGTACCAACCCTGCCCCCCCCAGCCTTGCCAGCAGGTTTGTTTCCACCTCCCCCGCATCCATTTCACGGGCATGGTGCCAGCCCCCACCCACCCCAGCCCCCACCTCACGGGCGTGGGAAGACCTCCAGCATGGTACTGCCCCCACCCCCATCTTCCGGCATCCTCCTGCCCCTCCTCAGACCCACTGCGCCCCGCTCCCACCCGTGCCCCCTAGAGCAGCTCTGGGCCTGGGGAGGGGCTGTGGGGCTCCGGGCTCCTCGGGGCTGGAGCTGCTGGTGCCCCCATGCCAGGGTCCGTGCCCCGAGGGGCTGGGCTGGTCTCCTTCCTGGTGAGCCAAGGTGCGTGGCGCCAGCACGTGGGTTCCCTGCTGGGGCCCTGCCCGGCCTCACTGCCCCCTCCCCACAGCAACACTGGCAGCGGCCCGACGGGCAGCCTGCCACCCGGGAGCACCTGATGATGGCGCTGGCCGACCTGGACGAGATCCTCATCCGCGCCACCTACGCCACCGACATGGTGTGGGCCAGCATCGCCGGGGTCAGCCTGGAGACCGCGGAGCCCGCCCACGGCGGCCTGCCCCGGGCGCTGGAGGTGGAGGAGTGCCGCTGCCCGCCGGGCTACCGCGGCCTCTCCTGCCAGGTGAGGTGCCCCTCGCTGCCCCCCCGGCGTGGGCCGGGCTTTGCCCGCGGGGCCGAGGCCCGGCGGCTGCACGGCAGGTGACGCGTCTCTCCCGCAGGACTGCGCCGCCGGCTACACGCGCACGGGGGGCGGCCTGTACCTGGGGCACTGCGAGCTGTGTGAGTGCAACGGCCACTCGGACGCCTGCCACCCCGAGACGGGCGCCTGCTCGGTGAGTCCCGGCTCCGCCTGCACCTGCCGGAGCCAGGCCCGGGCTGCTGGGAGAGGGGCCCCACGTAGCTCCGGCCCTGCCCTCTGCCCCGGGCGGGCCCTGCCCCCACGCTCTGAGCTCTGCCCCCTCCCCGCAGCTGGGCCTGCCCCCCGCACTGTGAGCTCTGCCTCACTCCCCGCGGCTGGGCCTGGCCCCCCCCCCCACTGTGAGCTCTGCCCCCCCCCCCACAGCTGGGCCTGCCCCCCGCCACTGTGAGCTCTGCCTCCCTCCCCGCGGCTGGGCCTGCCCCCCGCCACTGTGAGCTCTGCCCCCTCCCCGCGGCTGGGCCTGCCCCCCGCCACTGTGAGCTCTGCCTCCTCCCCGCGGCTGGGCCTGCCCCCCCCCACTGTGAGCTCTGCCCCCTCCCCGCGGCTGGGCCTGCCCCCCGCCACTGTGAGCTCTGCCTCCCTCCCCGCGGCTGGGCCTGCCCCCCCCCCCACTGTGAGCTCTGCCCCCTCCCCGCGGCTGGGCCTGGCCCCCCCCCCACTGTGAGCTCTGCCCCCTCCCCGCGGCTGGGCCTGGCCCCCCCCCCACTGTGAGCTCTGCCCCCTCCCCGCAGCTGGGCCTGCCCCCCTGCCACTGTGAGCTCTGCCCCCTCCCCGCAGCTGGGCCTGCCCCCCGCACTGTGAGCTCTGCCCCCTCCCCGCGGCTGGGCCTGCCCCCCGCACTGTGAGCTCTGCCTCCCTCCCCGCGGCTGGGCCTGCCCCCCGCACTGTGAGCTCTGCCCCCTCCATGTGGCTGGGCCTGCCCCCCGCACTGTGAGCTCTGTCCCCTCCCCGCAGCTGGGCCTGCCCCCCGCGCTGTGAGCTCTGCCTCCCTCCCTGCGGCTGGGCCTGCCCCCCGCACTGTGAGCTCTGCCTCCCTCCCCGCGGCTGGGCCTGGCCCCCCCCTCACTGTGAGCTCTGCCCCCTCCATGTGGCTGGGCCTGGCCCCCCCCTCACTGTGAGCTCTGCCCCCTCCATGTGGCTGGGCCTGGCCCCCCCCGCGCTGTGAGCTCTGCCTCCCTCCCTGCGGCTGGGCCTGCCCCCCGCACTGTGAGCTCTGCCTCCCTCCCCGCGGCTGGGCCTGGCCCCCCCCTCACTGTGAGCTCTGCCCCCTCCATGTGGCTGGGCCTGGCCCCCCCCGCACTGTGAGCTCTGTCCCCCCCCCGCGGCTGGGCCTGCCCCCCCCACTGTGAGCTCTGCCCCCTCCCCAGAGCTGCTTGCACCACACGGCCGGAGAGTTCTGCGAGCAGTGTGCCCCTGGCTACTACGGCGATGCCACGGCTGGGACCCCCGAGGACTGCCAGCCCTGCGCCTGCCCGCTCACCCACCCGCAGAACCAGTGAGTAGCTGATGCCAGCGGCGGGTGGGGCGGGAGCGTGGCAGCCCCTGGCACGTGCAGGGTTCACGGGCCCCCCAGGCGGTAAAGCGGGTGCAGAGCCGCTGCCGGGCCAGAGCTGGAGTGAGGTGCCAGGCGCTGGCCCCTGCACTGTTGGCATCTCATCACCAGCCCATGGCTGCTGCCAGCTAGTGATTCCTGGCCGGCCACCCCGGGTGCACGGCCGAGACAGGGTCACCGGTGCCCATGGCGGCTGGGTGGGGGCAGGGGCGGGCGCTGTTCCCGGGAGGGGGGGGGGTACTGGGTGGGGGCAGGGCACTGTTCCCAGGGTGGCTGGTCAGGGATGAGTGCTATTCCCAGGGGAGGGAAGAACTGGGGGGGGGGCGCTGTTCCTGGGGGGGGCACTGGGTGGGGGTGGGGCGCTGTTCCCAGGATGGCTGGGCAGGGATGGGTGCTATTCCCAGGGGGGGAGGTATGGGGCGGGCGCTGTTCCTGGGGGAGGGGGGAGGTACTGAGCGGGGGCAGGGCGCTGTTCCCAGGGGGGCACTGGGTGGGGGCAGGGCGCTGTTCCCGGGGGGTACTGGGCTGGAGGGGGGCTGTTCCCAGGACAGTCCTGGGGCGGCAGAGGCCAGGCCGCTCAGGGCTCTCTCCCTGCAGGTTCTCGCGGACGTGTGAGAGCCTGGGGGCGGGCGGGTACCGCTGCACTGCCTGCGAGCCCGGATACAGCGGCCAGTACTGCGAGCAGTGAGTCTGCCCCCGGCCGGCCGGGCTTCCCTTCTGTGTCCTGGTGCCATGTGACAAGCTCTTGCCCCTGCTTTCTGTTTTTAATCTGTGTGGGGCCTAGGGGAAGAGGCGGGGAAGGGGTGGGGGCAGGGCCTGGGGAAGGGGTGGGGGCGGGGTCTAGGGGAAGAGGCGGGGAAGGGGTGGGGGCGGGGCCTAGGGGACGAGGCGGAGCAGGGGTGGGCGGGGCCTAAGGGAAGAGGGAGGGATGGGGTGGGGGCAGGGCCTAGGGGAAGGAGTGGGGCGGAGTCTAGGGGAAGAGGTGGAGCAGGGGTGGGGGCGGGGCCTAAGGGAAGAGGCGGGGAAGGGGTGGGGGCGGGGCCTGGGGGAAGAGGCGGAGTTGGGGGCGGGGCCTCTGGGGTCAGTGGTACCTTCTCTTACCTCCCAGCTGGCCTAGGAGGGCCATGGACCCCCCGCCCCCATTGCCCTGGGACCCTGAGGGGCTGCGCGCCCAGGGCCGTACCTGCTTTCCACGCTCAGGGTCCCAGCCCTGCGTCCCCGCGCGCCCTCCCCTCTGCCAGTGCCCCTCAGCGCCCGGCCCCGCTCCACCCCGGGCTCCTCAGAGCGGGCTTCCCCTCCTGCCCACTGAGCCGGGGTGCTGCCTGCCCCCCCCCGCAGGGCCCCTCACCCTCTGTCCTGCTCCCGCAGGTGCGCGCCAGGCTACGTGGGGAACCCCAGCGTGCGGGGGCAGAAGTGCCTGCCCGTGGGTAAGTGCAGGGGGACCAGGGCTCTTGCCCCGGTCTAGGGTCCCTAGTGGTGATGGGCCCCGGTCCCGGGAGCCACACCCCGCGCGCCGGGCTGCTGGACGCAGGCAGGGCTTGGAGCGAGGCGTCCAGGGCGCATGTGGGGCCGAGACACGGGTAGAGTCCCTTCCCCCCAGCGGCCGTGGCTCGGTGGCGTCCAACCCGTGCCCCCCCTCCCCACCCCCCCGCTCCAGGCCAGTCAGGGCGGGTGCCAGTGCCCTCGGGGGGGGGGGGGGGGTGCTGCTCTGTCATCTCACCCCCCTGGAAAAGCTTTGCTGGGGGGCAGCCTGGGGAGAGGGGCCTCCAGCTGGGAGGACGGGACGGGGCGTCCCTGGGCAAACAGGCTCCAGGCTGCCGTGTGCAGATCGATTGGTGCCCACCCCTCGCTGCCACGGGGCGGCCCGTTCCCGGCGGGGCTCCAGCGACCCCTTCCAAAAAGCAGCGGCCGGGGGGCACACAGGGCGCTCGGGGTTCCAGCAGGGGTCAGCAGAGCAGTGGGCCTGGCTGGGAGCCGGCAGAGGGCCCAGCCCTTCGCTGCCCACCCACGGTGGGTGCAGAGCAGGGTGTGGGTTGGCTGGGCTCCTGCCCCACAGCCCTGGCGGGGCCCTTTGCTCTCACACCGGGGGGATTCCCTTGTCGAGGGCTCCGCTCCCCCAGGCTGACGGCCCCTGCTCTCCTCCCCCAGACCGAGCCCCGTTCGTGGTCCGAGTCCACCCTCCCAAGACCACGGTGTCGCAGGGGGGCCAGGTGACCCTGCGCTGCCAGGCCAGCGGCCGCCCGCCCTATTCCTTCTCCTGGGCGCGGGAGGATGGGCGCCCCGTGCCCAGCACCGCCCAGAGCCGGGGGCAAGGTAAGAGCGGGGCACGGGGGGCACCGGGGATGGCAGCCGAGCTGTGGTGCCAGGCGGGGCCAGCGCGGCCCCTGGCGCACGAGGCATGCGTCTGCCGCCCCCCTGTGCCCGGAGGGGGTGCCAAGGTCCAGGCACTGCCTCTGCCTCGACGGGTAGCTGTGAGGGGCAGGGCAGCCATTTGCAGAGCGCGCCCCTCGCACGCCTGCTGCCGCGGGGGGCCCCGGCCACTCGGACACACACCCAGAGCTCGGTAACCGCAGCAGGGCGGGCGGGGGAGCTGGGGCCCGGGCCACGGAGGGTCTCGGGCTGTGGGGAGCAGGGGGGGTTTAGCGGGTTGGTACTGGGGCTCCTGTGCCCAGAGCAATGGGGGAAGTGAGACCCAGCGTGGGGACAGGCCCACGGACTCGGGGACACTCGGGGCCGGGCAGGCTGTCACTCAAGCGGCCCGATGGGGAGGATGCACCGGGGTTGGTGAGGACACCCCAGCCTGGTGCAGATGTGGCCCCTCGAGACCTGAGCAGGCCAGGAGCTCAGCTGGGTGCGCCCCTAGCCGCAGCGCCCCGAGCCCCACGCAGGGGTCTGCGCGCCCCCTCGGGGCTGGGGAGATGTGTCCACTGGCTGGAAGCTGCGGGAGACAGAGACAGGATCGCCCAGCCAGCTCCCCCAGGCCTGGGGACCGTCTCCCTGGCTGCCAGGGCCCCTCGGGCGCACGCTCGGCGCGTGGCGGGCCGTGGCTGGGCCTCACGCGTCCCTCGTCCCGGCCGCAGGAGAGGAGCTGCACTTCCCCAGCATCCAGCCCTCCGAGGCCGGCGTGTACGTCTGCACCTGCCGCAGCCTGCAGCACAGCAACGCCAGCCGGGCCGAGGTCGTCGTCACAGGTGAGTGGCGCTGGCTCGCCCTCGCCATGGGGCAAGGGGGGGCCTAGGCCAGCACGGCGCAGCTCTCCGGGCCACGGCGGGGAGCCGACATCCTCCGCTGTCGTGGTGCCCTGCCCACAGCATCGCTGGGAAAGAGGCCGAGCGAGTGGCACTGCTGCCTCGTACCCCGACCGCCGCCCTCCCTCAGGCTGGGGCAGCGAGACCTGTGGGGGGAGCAGGGTCTGTCTGGGCTCCGGGGATGGGCAGGTCTTCCTGAGGCTGGGCAGGGTCTGCGTGCAGGGGGCCGGGGCTTGAGGGGAGGGCGGGGCCAGGGAACCGAGGGCGGGGCCAGGGACCTGAGGGCGGGGCCAAGGCTGGGATGGGGAGGTCTTGGCGAGGAAGAGCCGAGAAGAAAACGTGAACGCGTCCCTCGCACCCCAAGCGTTGCTCAGCCCTGCCCTCCACTGCCTGGCCCTGGCCCAGAGGCACCATTAGCCCCTCGCGGCAGGGCCGGGCGCTGCAGGGCGTGTGGGCAGGACTCTCACGTCTCCCTGTGGGCGCAGAGGCCCCCAGCAAACCCATCACGGTGACCGTGGAGGAGAAGAGGTTCCAGAGCGTGAAGCCAGGAGCTGACGTCACCTTCGTCTGCACGGCCAAGAGCAAGGTGAGGGCTGGGCCGGGCAGCGGGGCTGGGCCGGGCAGCGGGACGGGGCAGGGCTGGGCTGGGCCGGGCAGCGGGATGGGGCAGGGCAGCAGGGCTGGGCTGGGCCGGGCAGCGGGACGGGGCAGGGCAGCGGGGCCGGGCTGGGCTGGGCTGGGCCGGGCAGCGGGGCTGGGCCGGGCAGCGGGGCGGGGCAGGGCAGCGGGGCTGGGCTGGGCCGGGCTGGGCTGGGCGGGGCAGGGCAGCGGGGCCGGGCTGGGCTGGGCAGCGGGGCTGGGCCGGGCAGCGGGGCTGGGCAGGGCAGCAGGGCTGGGCTGGGCCGGGCAGCGGGACGGGGCAGGGCAGCGGGGCTGGGCTGGGCCGGGCTGGGCTGGGCTGGGCCGGGCAGCGAGACGGGGCAGGGCAGCGGGGCCGGGCTGGGCTGGGCCGGGCAGCGGGGCTGGGCCGGGCAGCGGGACGGGGCAGGGCAGCAGGGCTGGGCTGGGCCGGGCAGCGGGGCTGGGCCGGGCAGCGGGACGGGGCAGGGCAGCGGGGCCGGGCTGGGCTGGGCCGGGCAGCGGGGCTGGGCCGGGCAGCGGGACGGGGCAGGGCAGCGGGGCTGGGCTGGGCTGGGCCGGGCAGCGGGGCTAGCCCAGGTGTCAGCTGGCTGGGCCGTGGCCTACGGGCCTCCCCCCGGGCCCTTCCCCCGCTGGGCACCGCACAGACACACCCGGTCTCTGCAGACCGGCACAGGGCCGTAGGGCTCGCACCCGGCACGGCACAGCAACCAGCGACTGCCCAGCCAGAGGGTCCAGGCCACCAGACGGACAGCCCCCGCCACGTCACACAGCCGAAGCGCTGTGCCTGCACCGGGGGCCATGGGCAGCTGGCCCGGCTCGCCCTACGCCTGCCTGCATCCCGCCGGGGCTGCTGGGGCCCACACGCCCAGCTGGCCTGACAGACGCTGGCAGGGAACCCTTCACCCAGCCCAGAGTCCGAGCGGGGCCGATGCCCAGCCGGTGCCGGCAGGGCAGAGCAGGGCTCCCCGCAGCCGACCCCTCCCATCAATGTCCCAGCAGGGAGCAGAGCAGCCAGGCAGGGGCCCCCTTCCCATGCTGCCTTCAGTGATGTGCCCCTCACCATGGCCTTGAGGCACCTCTCCTGCATGCTGCCACCCCCTGGGCATCGGGCAGGGGGCAGTGGCTCTGCAGGGAAGCAGGTTTATTAGCTCGGGGTCAGCTCCTCGTCGTCCCCCGAGAGCCTCCCTGAAGGCGTCTCCCTGGGACGCCCCCCTCCCATGGCCCTGTCTCTGCTCCCGCAGTCGCCGGCCTACACGCTGGTCTGGACGCGACAGAACCAGGGCAAGCTGCCGCCCCGCGCCATGGACTTCAACGGCATCCTCACCCTGCGCAGCGTGCAGCCCGAGGACGCCGGTACCTACGTCTGCACCGGCTCCAACATGCTGGCCATGGCCGAGGGCACCGCCACGCTGCACGTGCAAGGTGCGCGGCCCGGGGGCGCCGGCCCCTGGCTCCCGGCTCCCTCCTCTGAACGTGCTCCGGGCGCCGCTCCATGGGCAGAGGGGGCCTGGGCAGGTAGTGAGGCCTGGCTGTCGGCGCCCTGCCGTCGATCCACACGTTCCAGGAGCCGCCCGGCCAGTGCCCCCATGTCAGCGCTGCCAGGCCAGGCCCCGCGCTCAGCCCGGGCGCTAGAGCTGTTTGGCGCCCCCTGGGGCACGTTCCTGGGTGAGTGGGGCTCACGCTCAGTCCCCTGCCTTGCCCTGCAAGCTGGGGGTAATGGAGCGGCCCAGCTGCAGAGCCTCTGCCAGGAGCAGCTGCAGGGGTCGTGCCACGGTTTAGGCGCTGTGAAAGCAGCATGGAGCCCTGATCCGGGGGGGGGGGGGAGTGAAGGGAAGAGCTTCAGCCCAGACAGCCCACTTTTTGGAACCAGAAACAGACCCCCCCTCCCCCCGGCATAGAGCAGAACTCCCCAACCCCTGCCCCCCGCCTGGCACTGAGTGGGCCCTCCGGCCCCTGCCTGGCACAACGTGGACCCACCCTGCAAGGAGCGGAACCCCCCAACCCCTGTCCCCTGCCTGGCACTGAGTGGTCCTCCCCGGTGCCCCCGCTCAGTACAGAGCAGCCCCTGGGTCCCCCCACCCAATACAGAGCAGGCTCCCACCTGGCCTAATGGGTCCCCCTGGCATCCCCAGCCGGCACAGAGCAGGCCCCCCCCAGCCAGCACAGAGCAGGCCCCCCCGCCCCCAGGGCCCGCCCGGCACAGAGCAGGCCCCCCCCAGCCGGCACAGAGCAGGCCCCCCCCCAGGGCCCGCCCGGCACAGAGCAGGCCCCCCCCAGCCGGCACAGAGCAGGCCCCCCCCCCCAGCCGGCACAGAGCAGGCCCCCCCGCCCCCAGGGCCCGCCCGGCACAGAGCAGGCCCCCCCCAGCCGGCACAGAGCAGGCCCCCCCCCAGGGCCCGCCCGGCACAGAGCAGGCCCCCCCCAGCCGGCACAGAGCAGGCCCCCCCCCCCCAGGGCCCGCCCGGCACAGAGCAGGCCCCCCCCCCCCAGGGCCCGCCCGGCACAGAGCAAGCCCCCCCCAGCCGGCACAGAGCAGGCCCCCCCCCCCCAGGGCCCGCCCGGCACAGAGCAGGCCCCCCCCCCAGGGCCCGCCCGGCACAGAGCAGGCTGTCCCAGAGCCCCCTGGCACAGTTCCGGACTCGGACGTGCAGCAGGCCGGCTCTGGTGCCCTGGGCTGCCCGGGCAGCGCTGCGTTGCGGGGAACAGGCCGGGCGTCTGGGGACCGGGGCTGGACTGAGGAAACTCTGCTCTGCCTGCAGCCCCGTCGAAGACACAGATGTTTTATGGGCCCATCGAAGTCATGGAAGGCCACAGACCCTGTGAGTTGGCCTGGCGCGTGCTCCTCCCCCGCTGCTGCTCCTTGTGCCCCCCGCGTAGGCAGGGCTGGGGGGGAGACCTCGGGGCAGAGCGGGGGCGGGGCCTCGGGGGGGCCCACAAAAGGCTAATCTGGCCCTGAGGCACCGTGCCTGGGTCCTCTGGCCACACGGCGCCGAGCTGGCGGGCACGGGGCCAGGGATGGCAGGTTGAGGGCTTGGGGCTCGGGCCCGGCTGCGGCGTCTCGCAACCCCTCCTGTCCTGGCCGCGGGCCTCTGAGAGCCGGCCCGTGGCGCAGCGCTGCATGCCGGGGGGGCGCCGGCCCGGGTCCTGCACGCGCTCCGGACCGACCAGACACGGCGCTCTGGGCAGAGCCGGGGCTGCCCGACCGGGCCAGGGCCTCTGCTCCGCCTTGGGCCACGATTAACGGGCTGTCCCTCCTGCCACAGCGTCCCCCGCCGTCCTGCCCACCGCCACCATCGAACCTGCGCAGCTGACGGTGCAGCCAGGCCAGCCGGCCGAGTTCCGCTGCATTGCCACCGGCAGCCCCCCGCCCACCGTGGAGTGGCTGGGTAGGTGCGGCCGGCTGGGAGACCCTGGGGGAGCCTGGGGAGGGGGCCGTCCTGCCGCACCTCCCGCCTGGGCGGGTCCCGTTACCCGGGCCGGGCGGAGGCCGAGGGAGGAGGCGACGGTGGCCTGTGGCCATAAGAGGCAGGTATCGGCCAGGAAGGGCTAACTAAGCCCCTGGTAAGCCCCACCCCTGCCCGCCCCTCTCCCTGGTGCTAGCTGGGCCACTGTTCCCTCCAGGGGCTTGGCCGGGGGGCCCAGGACTTGTCTGGCCATGGGGGGTGAGGGGTGACTAGGGGGCTCCGGTGGGGAAGGGCTGAGGGCAGCTGGGGTGGGGCCTGTGGCCGGGCAGATAGCAGGCTGCTGCAGTCACTGGGACTGGCCACTAGATGGCAGCACACTCACAGGTACCCCTTGGAGTTACCTGCTCCAGGCACCGGGGCCGGGATGCGTGGCCGTGCCGTGCCGGGGGCTGTCAGTCCGGGATGCGTGGCCGTGCCGTGCCAGGGGCTGCCAGTCCGGGATGCGTGGCCGTGCCGTGCCGGGGGCTGTCAGTCCGGGATGCGTGGCCGTGCCGTGCCGGGGGCTGTCAGTCCGGGATGCGTGGCCGTGCCGTGCCGGGGGCTGCCAGTCCGGGATGCGTGGCCGTGCCGTGCCGGGGGCTGCCAGTCCGGGATGCGTGGCCGTGCCGTGCCGGGGGCTGCCAGTCCGGGATGCGTGGCCGTGCCGTGCCGGGGGCTGCCAGTCTGGGATGCGTGGCCGTGCCGTGCCGGGGGCTGCCAGTCTGGGATGCGTGGCCGTGCCGTGCCGGGGGCTGTCAGTCCGGGATGCGTGGCCGTGCCGTGCCGGGGGCTGCCAGTCCGGGATGCGTGGCCGTGCCGTGCCGGGGGCTGCCAGTCCGGGATGCGTGGCCGTGCCGTGCCGGGGGCTGCCAGTCCGGGATGCGTGGCCGTGCCGTGCCGGGGGCTGCCAGTCCGGGATGCGTGGCCGTGCCGTGCCGAGGGCTGCCAGTCTGGGATGCGTGGCCGTGCCGTGCCGGGGGCTGCCAGTCCGGGATGCGTGGCCGTGCCATACCAGGGGGCTGCCAGTCCGGGATGCGTGGCCGTGCCATACCAGGGGGCTGCCAGTCCGGGATGCGTGGCCGTGCCGTGCCGGGGGCTGCCAGTCCGGGATGCGTGGCCGTGCCGTGCCGGGGGCTGCCAGTCCGGGATGCGTGGCCGTGCCGTGCCGGGGGCTGCCAGTCCGGGATGCGTGGCCGTGCCGTGCCGAGGGCTGCCAGTCTGGGATGCGTGGCCGTGCCGTGCCGGGGGCTGCCAGTCCGGGATGCGTGGCCGTGCCATACCAGGGGGCTGCCAGTCCGGGATGCGTGGCCGTGCCATACCAGGGGGCTGCCAGTCCGGGATGCGTGGCCGTGCCATACCAGGGGGCTGCCAGCCCGTGGGGGGGCGGGCTGTGCTAGGCCGGGTGCTGAGACAGGGCACTGACTGCTCCATCTCTTTGCAGGAGGCCGGGCCGGCGCCATAGCCCGCAAGGCCATGGTGCAGGGAGGGACGCTGCGCTTCCCCGCCGTGGAGCCTGCGGACGAGGCGGAGTACCTGTGCCGTGTGCGCAACAGCGCTGGGCAGCACGTGGCCCGGGCCTTCCTGCAAGTGCACAGTACGTCCCCAGGGCCAGCCCCCCTCCATGGAGCGCTGCAGCCCCGGCCCCTGGCTCCCAGTGGCCAGAGCCCCCCCAGGCGCTGGCTCCAGACACAGGCACTGCCCAGGCGCCAGGCCGTGGCCTCGTCTCGTGAGCAAGAGCAGCGCCGCAGGCTGGGCTAGTGGTTAGAGCAGCGGCTTTGGCGCCAGCGAGTGCTTGTTCCTGGCCAGGGCAGGTTAGGTGTGTGCTCGTGGCCTGCTCCAGGGCCAGAAGGTTTCCCTCTGTGGTCTCTGCAGGGGACCAGCTCTGGCGCTCGAAGGGGTGTGACAGGGTGTGGAGGAGCCCCTGGGCCCCCCCCCCGCAGCCAGACGTGACTCAGCCAGCAGGGAGAACAGAAGGTGTATTGGTGACAGGGATGTGCTGTAGCACCGACTTGCTGTGACAGGAACCAGGAGCGGCCAGCACCATCCATCTCGGGGACAGGGGGACCCAGAGCCTGGGCCTGGCCTCCCCCAGCCGGGACAGCTCACCCCTCCCAGCCCTGCCCCCTCCTCTGTTCAGACTCCTAGGCAGGTGTCACCTGGCTGCTCCCCCCGCCCAGGCTCGGGTTAGCGGATTGTTGGGTACGAGCACGATGAGGCCGCCGCACCCACCGTTCTCATCCTCCGCCGGGTGCCGGTGCAGTGCCCAGGGAAACTGAGGCACACGCCCAGGGTCAAAGCAGCCTGACCAAGCCCAGACAGCAAGCATGGTCCCTGCTCTGTCGCCAGGGACGGTGCAGGACCTGGCTCGCTGCGCAGGCACCTTGCGCCCCGCATGGCCGGTTCCTCGGCTTGCTGTGAAGTTTTGAGTTTAGTGCCCCAAACAGGGCCTGTGCCCGGGGGTGGGGCCTCCCTGCTCCCCGGGCTACTGCAAGCGGCCTCCCCCAGCGGCCTTTGGGAAGTGGATTTGAGACGAGCAGGCCGTGAGCTGCCGGGCAGAGCAGCCCCGTGTGGAGGCCCACCTGGAGCAGGCCAGGCCTTCGGCAGGCTCTTCTGCATCTGGGCCTGCTGCGAGGTGGCCCGGGCGCGTCCCCAGCGTGGCTCGGCCGTGGGTCCGTTGCCATGGGCCCGAGAGGACACGGGTGCGGCAGAGCAGGGCTTGAAGCTGCACAGCTGTGAACTCCCGCCAGGGGCGCTGCTGGTCGCCCGCTGTGGGGCATTCACGGGCAGAACAGGCAGCGCCCTGTCCCGCAGCTGCAGCTCCCGTCCACCCCCCGCCCTCCTCCCTCACGGACACAGTTTCTGGCAAGGAGGGGCTGAGGATGGAGGAGCTGGCAGGGCCCCTTGTACGGCGCGGTATGGCACCCCGGGGGCAGCCAGAGCCGCTCCCCTACGGCTAGCGCTGAGGGAAAATCTTCCCGCCCCAGGCAGGGGGCGAGCACGCGCCCGCCGCGTGGAATGGCCGTGAGCAGCACAGCTCAGAGAACACCACTCGCTCTCTGCGCGCTTGGGATGGGCACGGGGGTCTGTGCCTCAGTTTCCCCAGCTGTGAAATAAAGGGAGGATGAGCTAGACTCAGCCCCATTGTAGGAATGACTGTAAGGCACCTTTGAACCTTGGGGAGGGGGGTGGTGTGTACCACTGTCAGCGTCCGGGGGCAGGGGTCGGCACGTACCATGGACAGTGCCCAGTGGGGGGGCAGGGCTCGGCGTGTACCACAGACAATGCCTGGGGGGCAGGGGTTGGTGCATGCCACGGATAGCACGGGGGGGCAGGGGTCGGTGCGTGCCACGGACAGCACCGGGGGGGCCAGGGGTCGGTGCGTGCCACGGACAGCACCGGGGGGGCCAGGGGTCGGTGCGTGCCACGGACAGCACCGGGGGGGCCAGGGGTCGGTGCGTGCCACGGACAGCACCGGGGGGGCCAGGGGTCGGTGCGTGCCACGGACAGCACCGGGGGGGCCAGGGGTCGGTGCGTGCCACGGACAGCACCGGGGGGGGCAGGGGTCGGTGCGTGCCACGGACAGCACCAAGGGGGGCAGGGGTCGGTGCGTGCCACGGACAGCACCGGGGGGGGCAGGGGTCGGTGCGTGCCACGGACAGCACCGGGGGGGGGGGCAAGGGTCGGTGCGTGCCACGGACAGCACCGAGGGGGGGCAGGGGTCGGTGCGTGCCACGGACAGCACCGAGGGGGGGCAGGGGTCGGTGCGTGCCACGGACAGCACCGAGGGGGGGCAGGGGTCGGTGCGTGCCACGGACAGCACCGAGGGGGGGCAGGGGTCGATGCGTGTCATCCACGGTGCTCTGGGGAGGGGCAGGGCAGACAGGTGGGGTCCCCTTGCCAGGCTGGCCCTGCTGTAGGCGCCCAGGCCTGCCCGGACCCTGCAGCTCTGCCCTGCTGCCTGTTTGCAGGTGCCAGCACCCCGCAGGTGCAGGTGAGCCCGGAGCGGACAGAGGTGCAGGAGGGCAGCACGGTGAGACTGTACTGCAGAGCAGCTGGCTCCCCCACGGCCACCATCACCTGGGAGAAACAAGGGGGCAGCCTCCCATCCCAGGTAAAGCTCCCGTGGCAGGGCCGGGCTCGAGGTGTACGCTGAAGCAATAAGGCTTGCAACCAGGTGTGGGGCCTGGCAGGCTGGGGGGCGCTGTGGGTTGGGGGTGCCCTGGCAGGCTGGGGGTGCTGTGGGTTGGGGGTGCCCTGGCAGGCTGGGGGGCGCTGTGGGTTGGGGGTGCCCTGGCAGGCTGGGGGTGCTGTGGGTTGGGGGGCGCTGTGGGTTGGGGGTGCTCCAGCAGGCTGGGGGCGCTGTGGTTTGGGGTGCCCCAGCAGGCTGGGGGTGCTGTGGGTTGGGGGGTGCTGTGGGTTGGGGTGCCCCGGCAGGCTGGGGGCGCTGTGGGTTGGGGGTGCCCCAGCAGGCTGGGGGCGCTGTGGGTTGGGGGGTGCTGTGGGTTGGGGGCGCTGTGGGTTGGGGTGCCCCGGCAGGCTGGGGGTACTGTGGGTTGGGGGGCGCTGTGGGTTGGGGTGCCCCGGCAGGCTGGGGGCGCTGTGGGTTGGAGGGTGCTGTGGGTTGGGGTGCCCCGGCAGGCTGGGGGCGCTGTGGGTTGGGGTGCCCCAGCAGGCTGGGGGTGCTGTGGGTTGGGGGGCGCTGTGGGTTGGGGGTGCCCCGGCAGGCTGGGGGCGCTGTGGGTTGGGGTGCCCCGGCAGGCTGGGGGTGCTGTGGGTTGGGGGGCGCTGTGGGTTGGGGGTGCCCCGGCAGGCTGGGGGCGCTGTGGGTTGGGGTGCCCCGGCAGGCTGGGGGTGCTGTGGGTTGGGGGGCGCTGTGGGTTGGGGGTGCCCCGGCAGGCTGGGGGCGCTGTGGGTTGGGGGTGCCCGGCAGGCTGGGAGCGCTGTGGGTTGGGGGCGCTGTGGGTTGGGGGTGCTGGGGGTTGGGGGTGCTGGGGGTTGGGGTGCCCCACAGCCTGGGGGCGCTGGGGGCCGGCCTGAGGCTGGGTGAGACCCAATGGGGCTGCGGCCCGGGGCTGGGGCGCTCCCCACTGCTTTAGGCGCCTTTGGCTGGGCCCCCGCGGGGCCAGGACTTTGCTGCTGGCTCCAGCCCCCAGCCGCTTCCCACACCAGGCTGGTCACAGGGGGGCCTTGCAGACTCTCCCCAGGCCACGCATGCGCCCCCCCCCGCTGCCCCCCCCCCCCCCTGTCACTCTGCCGCCCTCTCTCTGCCAGGCTCTCTCTGCCTCTGGCTTCCTTCACTTCCAAGGCTCCAGCCTGCAGGAGATCCGGCAGCGGCTCCAGGAGCTCCGGCAGGTAGCCGGCTTGTGCTTGTGCTTGGCCTGGCACCAACCTCCTGCTTGCCCTGCTGGCTCCCAGCCTTGGCCCCCCAGCTCATCCACCCCCCTCGCTCCTCTCGCTGTCCCCGTCCTCACTCACATCTGCCCAGCTGGGCAGGGGGTGGGCTGCAGGGCAGACCCGCAAGTGAGACGTCCAGTGTGCAGGAGGGGCTCAGGGCTGGGGCAGCGGGTTGAGATGGGGGAGGGGGTTCGGGGAGGGGTTAGGATGCGGGAGGTTCAGGCGTGGGGCAGCGGGTTGAGGTGGGGAAGGGAGTTCGGGGGAGGGGTTAGGATGCGGGAGGCTCAGGCGTGGGGCAGCGGGTTGAGGTGGGGAAGGGAGTTCGGGGGAGGGGTTAGGATGCGGGAGGCTCAGGCGTGGGGCAGCGGGTTGAGGTGGGGGAGGGTTTAGGATGCGGGAGGCTCAGGCGTGGGGCAGCGGGTTGAGGTGGGGGAGGGGGTTCGGGGAGGGGTTAAGATGCGGGAGGCTCAGGCGTGGGGCAGCGGGTTGAGGTGGGGGAGGGTTTAGGATGCGGGAGGCTCAGGCGTGGGGCAGCGGGTTGAGGTGGGGGAGGGTTTAGGATGCGGGAGGCTCAGGCGTGGGGCAGCGGGTTGAGGTGGGGGAGGGGGTTCGGGGGAGGGTTTAGAATGCGGGAGGTTCAGGCGTGGGGCAGCGGGTTGAGGTGGAGGAGGGGGTTCGGGGAGGGGTTAGGATGCGGGAGGTTCAGGCATGGGGCAGCGGGTTGAGGTGGGGGAGGTGGTTCGGGGGAGGGTTTAGAATGTGGGAGGTTCAGGCGTGGGGCAGCGGGTTGAGGTGGGCGAGGGGGTTCGGGGGAGGGGTTAGGATGCGGGAGGTTCAGGCGTGGGGCAGCGGGTTGAGGTGGGGAAGGGAGTTCGGGGGAGGGTTTAGGATGCGGGAGGTTCAGGCATGGGGCAGCGGGTTGAGGTGGGGGAGGGTTTAGGATGCGGGAGGCTCAGGCGTGGGGCAGCGGGTTGAGGTGGGGGAGGGGGTTCGGGGAGGGGTTAAGATGCGGGAGGCTCAGGCGTGGGGCAGCGGGTTGAGGTGGGGGAGGGTTTAGGATGCGGGAGGCTCAGGCGTGGGGCAGCGGGTTGAGGTGGGGGAGGGTTTAGGATGCGGGAGGCTCAGGCGTGGGGCAGCGGGTTGAGGTGGGGGAGGGGGTTCGGGGGAGGGTTTAGAATGCGGGAGGTTCAGGCGTGGGGCAGCGGGTTGAGGTGGAGGAGGGGGTTCGGGGAGGGGTTAGGATGCGGGAGGTTCAGGCATGGGGCAGCGGGTTGAGGTGGGGGAGGTGGTTCGGGGGAGGGTTTAGAATGTGGGAGGTTCAGGCGTGGGGCAGCGGGTTGAGGTGGGCGAGGGGGTTCGGGGGAGGGGTTAGGATGCGGGAGGTTCAGGCGTGGGGCAGCGGGTTGAGGTGGGGAAGGGAGTTCGGGGGAGGGTTTAGGATGCGGGAGGTTCAGGCATGGGGCAGCGGGTTGAGGTGGGGGAGGGTTTAGGATGCGGGAGGCTCAGGCGTGGGGCAGCGGGTTGAGGTGGGGGAGGGGGTTCGGGGAGGGGTTAAGATGCGGGAGGCTCAGGCGTGGGGCAGCGGGTTGAGGTGGGGGAGGGTTTAGGATGCGGGAGGCTCAGGCGTGGGGCAGCGGGTTGAGGTGGGGGAGGGTTTAGGATGCGGGAGGCTCAGGCGTGGGGCAGCGGGTTGAGGTGGGGGAGGTGGTTCGGGGGAGGGTTTAGGATGCGGGAGGTTCAGGCGTGGGGCAGCGGGTTGAGGTGGGGGAGGGGGTTCGGGGAGGGGTTAAGATGCGGGAGGCTCAGGCGTGGGGCAGCGGGTTGAGGTGGGGGAGAGGGTTCGGGGGAGGGGTTAGGATGCGGGAGGTTCAGGCGTGGGGCAGCGGGTTGAGGTGGGGGAGGGGATTCGGGGAGGGTTTAGGATGCGGGAGGTTCAGGCGTGGGGCAGCGGGTTGAGGTGGGGGAGGGGTTAGGATGCGGGAGGTTCAGGCGTGGGGCAGTGGGTTGAGGTGGGGGAGGGGTTAGGATGCGGGAGGTTCAGGCGTGGGGCAGCGGGTTGAGGTGGGGGAGGGGTTAGGATGCGGGAGGCTCAGGCGTGGGGCAGTGGGTTGAGGTGGGGGAGGGGGTTCGGGGAGGGTTTAGAATGCGGGAGGTTCAGGCGTGGGGCAGCGGGTTGAGGTGGGGGAGGGGGTTCGGGGGAGGGTTTAGGATGCGGGAGGCTCAGGCGTGGGGCAGCGGGTTGAGGTGGGGGAGGGGGTTCGGGGGAGGGTTTAGGATGCGGGAGGTTCAGGCGTGGGGCAGCGGGTTGAGGTGGGGGAGGGGGTTCGGGGAGGGGTTAAGATGCGGGAGGCTCAGGCGTGGGGCAGCGGGTTGAGGTGGGGGAGAGGGTTCGGGGGAGGGGTTAGGATGCGGGAGGTTCAGGCGTGGGGCAGCGGGTTGAGGTGGGGGAGGGGATTCGGGGAGGGTTTAGGATGCGGGAGGTTCAGGCGTGGGGCAGCGGGTTGAGGTGGGGGAGGGGTTAGGATGCGGGAGGTTCAGGCGTGGGGCAGTGGGTTGAGGTGGGGGAGGGGTTAGGATGCGGGAGGTTCAGGCGTGGGGCAGCGGGTTGAGGTGGGGGAGGGGTTAGGATGCGGGAGGCTCAGGCGTGGGGCAGTGGGTTGAGGTGGGGGAGGGGGTTCGGGGAGGGTTTAGAATGCGGGAGGTTCAGGCGTGGGGCAGCGGGTTGAGGTGGGGGAGGGGGTTCGGGGAGGGTTTAGGATGCGGGAGGTTCAGGCGTGGGGCAGCGGGTTGAGGTGGGGGAGCGGGTTCGGGGGAGGGGTTAGGATGCGGGAGGTTCAGGCGTGGGGCAGCGGGTTGAGGTGGGGGAGCGGGTTCGGGGGAGGGGTTAGGATGCGGGAGGTTCAGGCGTGGGGCAGCGGGTTGAGGTGCGGGAGGGGGTTCGGGGAGGGTTTAGGATGCGGGAGGTTCAGGCGTGGGGCAGCGGGTTGAGGTGGGGGAGGGGGTTCGGGGGAGGGGTTAGGATGCGGGAGGTTCAGGAGTGGGGCAGCGGGTTGAGGTGGGGGAGGGGGTTCGGGGGAGGGGTTAGGATGCGGGAGGTTCAGGCGCGGGGCAGCGGGTTGAGGTGGGGGAGGGAGTTCGGGGAGGGGTTAGGATGCGGGAGGTTCAGGCGTGGGGCAGCGGGTTGAGGTGGGGGAGGGAGTTCGGGGAGGGGTTAGGATGCGGGAGGTTCAGGCGTGGGGCAGTGGGTTGAGGTGGGGGAGGGAGTTCGGGGAGGGGTTAGGATGCGGGAGGCTCAGGCGTGGGGCAGCGGGTTGAGGTGGGGGAGGGAGTTCGGGGAGGGGTTAGGATGCGGGAGGTTCAGGCGTGGGGCAGCGGGTTGAGGTGGGGGAGGGAGTTCGGGGAGGGGTTAGGATGCGGGAGGTTCAGGCGTGGGGCAGTGGGTTGAGGTGGGGGAGGGAGTTCGGGGAGGGGTTAGGATGCGGGAGGCTCAGGCGTGGGGCAGCGGGTTGAGGTGGGGGAGGGAGTTCGGGGAGGGGTTAGGATGCGGGAGGTTCAGGCGTGGGGCAGTGGGTTGAGGTGGGGGAGGGAGTTCGGGGAGGGGTTAGGATGCGGGAGGCTCAGGCGTGGGGCAGCAGGTTGAGGTGGGGGAGGGGGTTCGGGGAGGGGTTAGGATGCGGGAGGCTCAGGCGTGGGGCAGCAGGTTGAGGTGGGGGAGGGGGTTCGGGGAGGGGTTAGGATGCGGGAGGTTCAGGCGTGGGGCAGCGGGTTGAGGTGGGGGAGGGGGTTCGGGGCGTGGGCTTTGGCCCGGCATCGCTCACCTGGGGTGTCTCCCAGAAGCAGGTGGCCTGTGGAAGGGGGCTCCCTCGGTCCCAGCCAATGGGAGCGGCAGGGCAGGTGCTTGGTGGGGGGCAGCACGCGAAGCCTCGGCCGCCCCTGCCCCCAGGAGCTGGGCACCCCAACGGCTTCTGGGAGCAGCGCAGAGCCAGGGCAGGGACCCCGCCTTAGCCCCACTGGGCCCCCCCCGGTGCATTTCTAGCAGCTTGGTCAGTGGTGCAAACCGGGAAGTGGCAACCCTGCCTGCCCCCTGAGGAACAGCCTGGCAGTGGGGTCCCGCTGTGCCCTCCAGCCCCCCTGCCTGGGCTGCCCCACAATGCTTTGCAAGTGCCACGCAGCACACCCCGGCAGGCCCTGCTATCAGCACGACAGCGCGGGAAGCTGCCCCCCAGCCAGATGCCCCTTGGGGCTCCAGCTGCTCCCCGCCTGCACCCCGGAGCTGTGCCTGGCAGCGTGTGCTGGCTGCCCGCCCGGCCTGCGCACACTCGGCTGCGATTCCCCGGCGGGGCCCAACGCCACTGGCTGAGGGGACACACGAAGCCAGTGTCTCAGTGACCGGGCAGGTGGCAGGCACCCAGGCTCAGACATCAAAGCCGGGAGCAGTCTGAATCCGAAAGCCTGTGACACCCAAGTGCTGGGCGGCGCCCTCCCTTCCTGCCCTGGCCGCGGGGAGGTTCCCTTTGCAGCACGGCCAGCCTCCCCCGCGGCTCTCTCCGGTTTGGGGGGCACGGGGCAGCCCAGCGCCTCCAGCCCCTGATCAGGAGGCTCCAGGCAGGGGATCCGAGGCTCCGGGGCCCGGCCAGACAGTCCAGGAAACAGGATGGGGAGTTTCCCAGGCCCTGGGGGGTGGGGACACCTGTTTGCCTGGAGTCAGAGCAGCGGAGGGGCTGGCTGGGCACCAGGGGCCGTGCGGAGGCTCTGCAGCCGGAGCGCCCCCACTTGTGCATCCGGACTGCAGGCAGCCCCGTCAGCCCTGGGGAAGCGACTGCAGGTCGGCAGCAAAACCTCTGAGCCTCCCGGCCGGTCGCTGGCCAGTGTAGCCCCTTCCCCGGAGGGTGCTGGGAGCCCTCTGTGCTCCCTCGCTAACGGGTCTGCGCCGCCTGCGCAGCAACATCCCGGTGCGGCCTGCTCCCAGTGGCACCGGCGGGGGCAGAGCCGTGGCTCCCAGGAGTGTCCCTGTGCGTGTGGGATCTCCCCTGGCGGGGTGGCGGTGGGACAGACCGTCGTTATCGGACAGCCATGCAAACGGGCTGCCAGGGGGCTGCCTGCGGTCCGGCGTCCCCGTGGCCAGGACCACGGACAAACCACCAGGAGCCTGCATGGCCACCTGGCTGCAGCACGGTCGTCTGGGCGCGCCAGCGGGGCCTCCCCGCCCTGACCGCTCCCCCGCTGTGTCCGCAGTCCCGCTCGGAGCGCGCCGACATCGCCACGCTGGTGATCCCCGACATCACGCCCGCCGACAGCGGGGTCTACCTGTGCGTCGGGACGAGCCCCGCCGGCGTGGGCCGGGCCCGCCTCGAGGTGGTGGTGCTGCGAGGTAGGGATCGTGGCCCTTGCCTCAGCTCCAGCGCTTCCCTCCAGCTGCCAGGACTTTCACAGGAGGCCTGCCCCCTTAGCCGGGGTGGGAGGAGGGAGCAGGAGCCGGGGTCTGCCCTGAGCCCGGACTCTGGCCGGAGAGCGGCCCGTGTGCAGCCCTGCCTCCCTTGAGCGCTGGTTCTGATTCCAGCCGGGGGGCCTTCAGGGGAGCCTGGCAGCAGCCCAGCTGGGCTGGGGATTCGCCCGCAGTCGCTCTGGGCTGAGCCCACATGGCCGGCAGCGTCAGGATGTGGAGCTGCCTGGCTCGGGTGCCGGGGCTGGGGATGGAGGGCGGCACGGCCGGTGCGGCTGCTCGAGGGAGCCGGGCTCCTGGGATCCCAGCAGCGCTGGCGCCAGAGGGCAGCTCCTGACCCCTCCACCTGTTCCCCGCAAGGCTCCTGGGACAGGCCAGGTGTCTCCAGCCTTTGGCCTGGGAGCGCCTGGGGGTGCAGGAGTCCCCAAGAGGCAGCGTTGCCGTGGGCGGGCTGACCCGTCCGCTCTGTGCCCGTGGGGCCTGTCCTTGGGCACGAGGGCCTGGGGGCTGCACCGTGTCCCCAGCAGGCGAGGCGCCAGCTCTTCCGTGGCCCCGAATCGGCTGGGCGTGGCTTGGTGGCTAACCTGGCGATTCTGTGCCCCTCCCGGCTCCTCCAGCCTCGGGCGCGGTGGCCCCCGTCCGCATTGAGGCCTCCTCCTCCGCCGTCGCCGAGGGACAGACCCTGGACCTGAACTGCCTCGTCGCAGGCCAGGCGCCCGCCTCGGTCACGTGGTACAAGCGGGAGGGAGCCCTGCCCGCCCGACACCAGGTACGGCTGAAGGAAATGGGCGTGGCTCCCCGTGTGGAGTCTCTTGGGTCCTGGCCACGTGCGTGTGGCTCTGAGGCGTTTCCTTCTCCCAGGCGGCTGTCGGTCCCAGACCGGGCTGCAGGAGAGGCCGGCAGGTCTCTGGCCGGGCCCCAGCGAGTCCCTGGGATCTCCAGCGGGGAAGGGGGCTGAGGGTTACGTCGGGGCTGGTTTCTTCCCCCTTGCATTTCCTCTCCCCCCCAGGTCTCCGGCTCCCGCCTGCGCATCCCCCAGGTCTCGGCGGCCGACTCGGGCGAGTACGTCTGCCGCGTCAGCACCGGCGCCGGCACCCGCGAGGCCTCCGTCCCGGTCACTGTCCAGCACGTGGCCGGCTCCCCCCAGGGTACGTCTGAGCCGTGCCAGCTGGCCGGGGCTCCCTGCGCTTGCTCCCCTGGCCCCGGGGCTCCCTGGGGGCGCTGCGCTGGCCTCCCATGCGGGACTGGGGGACGTGCTTCCCAGACCCTGCCTCGCCCCCTGCGGACACTGCCCCCTTGCCTTCCCGCGGACCGGTGTCTCCGGCCGGCCCCTGGCTGCGTGCCCAGGGCGAGCACAGGCTGCAGAGCGCGGGCCGCAGGGACCCTCTCCGGGCACAACCGGGCAGCACTGGGGCTGCTCTCTGGGGGCAAGAGACCCCCCAAGTGGATCTTCACTGGCGGGTGAAGGGCGACCCTGGGCTGCCCTCTCCTCTGGGTGTCACCCTGAGGTCCATGCTGCCGGCTGGGCACCCCCGTCCCTGGCTTTACCCATTGCTGGGGGGTCCTGGCCCCTCCCCCAGCCCAGCTTTCGGGGAGCTGTGTCCTTGGCTCCACCCCCCGCTCTGCCCTTCCAGCGTCCCCCATCCAGATCGAGGCCTCCTCCTCCGCCGTCGCCGAGGGACAGACCGTGGACCTGAACTGCCTCGTCGCCGGCCAGGCGCCCGCCACGGTCACCTGGTACAAGCGGGGGGGCGCCCTGCCGGAGGGCCACCAGGTAGGGAGCCGTGGGGGGCCAGGCTGGGGCGGGGGCCTGTGTCGGGGGATTCCGGGCGGATCAGCGACTCCATGGCGCTGCCTCTGGCTCCCTGCCCCATTGCCCAGCTTACCCACAATACCTTGCTCCCCAGCCCTGCCCCAGGAGCTGTGGCATCATGGCGGGGGAGGGCCAGCCCCCCAGGAAAGGCAAACCAGCGGCTCCCCAGCCCGTGTGAGGAAAGGCCACGCTCTCTTGTAGCACCACTGGGCCGGGCCGGCCTGGCTCGCCGCGCCGCTTGGAGCTAACGGGTGGGGCGTCCCCGGCAGGACGGGCCGTCGGGCTCCCTCGGGCTGGGCCGGCCCTGCCTCGGCGGCGCTGCGCCCACCCTTCAGGCCGTGTGCCCTTCCCCGCAAGCGAGGGTGCTCCGACGTCCCGGCCCGTCCATTGCCCCACGCTCGGGGGGGAGGCTGCCTGGGGCGCAGGCTGGGGTCAGCTCCGTTCCCTCCTCTCACAAAGCCCCGTTCCCGCCAGGTCTCTGGCTCCCGCCTGCGGCTGGCCCGGGTCTCGGTGGCCGACTCGGGCGAGTACGTCTGCCGCGTCGGCGCCGGCACCGGCACCCAGGAGGCCTCCATCATCATCACCATCTACCGCATCCCCGGCTCGCCCTACTGTGAGTGAGGGCAGTGCCTGGCCAGCCCTGGCTTCGGGTTCAGGGCAGCTGGGAGGCCCGGCGGGAGGCGCGGGGCTGAGGCGGGTCTCATCTCCCAGGAGCGGAAGGAATCCCCTGGGCTGGCTGTCGCCATGAAAGGGGCTCACCGCCCAAGCCAGGGGCCCAGTGCCTGGTCCCCAGGCACGCAGCCGTGGGGCCAATCTCCCTGCAGGCCACTGAGGCGAGGGGGGCCCGTCTGTGGGCTGCCGGGGGCCGAGGCACGGCTGTTCTAGCCCCACCTCCGCCCTCGCGCGCCGCGCGTTGCTCCCCTCCCTGCCTCAGGCTCCCGGTCTGGCCGGCTCCGCTCCGTCCTTCCACGCCTGCATTGGCAACGGCTCCGTGTCCGGGCCCCGTGCCCGGCAGCCATGGGGCACAGAGCTCCCCCGAGCCCAGCGGCGGGCTCTGCTGATGGGGCCTCTGCTCCAGCTGGGGGGGTAGGGGGAGGGTTACCTGCTCCGGCACGTGGTCCGTCTCCAGCTCCTCTGCTGTGTGAGGGGACCTCCCCCCAGCTCTAATTCCCGCCCCCCCGGCCTCCTCCAGCCTCGGGCGCGGAGCCCCCCGTCCGCATCGAGTCCTCCTCGTCCTCCCTCGCCGAGGGGCAGACCCTGGACCTGAGCTGCCTCGTCGCGGGCCAGGCGCCCGCCTCGGTCACGTGGTACAAGCGGGGGGGCGCCCTGCCCGCCAGCCACCAGGTAGGCGCCAGACAGGCCGCAGGGGGTCTGGGGGCTCGTTTGGTGCACACGGGCCCGGGACGTCTGGCCTCTCGTCTGTCTCCCCGGGCCCTGGCCGAGGGGCAGCCCAGTCGTGCCCTGGCTGGGATTTCCGCGCCCTGCCGCTGGCCAAGTGGCTTTACCCCCAGAGCTGGTGCCCAAATAAACCTGCCGGTCTCCCGGGTGTCACCGCTCACCTCGCTGCGCTTGGCACCCTGGCTGCTGCCCCCTCGGGCGCAGGGCAGCGGGAAGGTCCTGTCCCCGGGCCACAGGCCAGGAGACTTGCCTGGCTCGGGAGCAGCCCCACCCCCCCCAGCATGGCAGCCCCATAGCACCCTCCCAATAGTCACACGGACACCCCATGCCGAACCCCCACGATGCACTGCTCCCCAGGGAGTGGCAACCGCTGGGGTTGGGCCTTCCCGCTGCCCGGGGACCTGGGGCCGAGGGTCGTCCCTGAGGAGACCTCCCCCGAGCCTGCATGTCAGACGGGGCCTTTGCCCCTTTCTCCCGGCTCCTTTCCCCCCAGGTGTCCGGCTCCCGCCTGCGCATCCCCCGGGTCTCGGCGGCCGACTCGGGCGAGTACGTCTGCCGCTTCAGCGCCGGCGCCACGGTCCAGGAAGCCTCCGTCGTCATCACCATCGTCAGCAGCGCCGGGCCGTCCTACTGTGAGTCCAGGCAGCCTGGCCTAGCATCCCAGGGGCAGCCTGGCCTAGCGGGCAGAACACTGGACGGGGATGGGACGTCGCGTCGGGGTCCCCTGACTCCTGCACCCCCTAGTGGCCCGGACAGGCTCCCCCAGCCAGTAGAACAGAGGGAGTTTGTTGCTTCTCCAGGACACAGCCAGCACAGATGCAATCTGGCTCCAGGGCAGGCCTGGGATGCCTCAGCCCCCTTGAGAGGGGGAAGACTGGGCCCCTAAATCCCAGCCCCTTGCTTAGGCTGCCTCCTCCATGATTCCAGACAGAAACTGACTCTCTTCTAGCCCCACCCCCCCGCCAGGTGCTGGTCTCCGCCCCCCTCCCTTTGTCTCCCCCTGGAAGGCTGAGCCTGGGAGTCTGGGTTAATACACACGTGGGTGACTCAGTGGGAATCTCCCATCCCAGTGCAGGGGGACCCCGGGTCACAGAGCCGACAGCCCCCCCCCCCCCCCCGCCCCACTGCAACACAGGGGATCTGGGTCCCGTGCCCACCTCTGCCCCTCACTTGCTAATGGTCCCGTGCCTCAGTTTCCCCTTTCTCCGATTAGCTCTTCAGAGCAGACGCTGTCACTGACTGTGCTGTGCCCAGCCCAACGGGGCCTGAGCAGCTCCTGCTGGAAACCGGGACGATGGGTAGCGCTGCCCCCCGGCCCTGCGGTGGTGGCTGCTGTGGGCTGCTGTCCCAGGGAATGTTCTGGGGCGCTGAGCTCGAGGCCCCACCAGGACCTGGTGCCGCCACAGAGCCAGATGGGCACACGGCGGATCGCTCCCGTTTCCTCGGCCTCGCCACTCCCATGTCACTGCCCCAGAGCATGGGCGCTAGGCAGCCCCGGCTGAGCCTGTGGGGTGATGGGCCCCGGGGTGGGGGCAGCGTCCTGCTTGCCTGCAGCTTGGGGGCCGCCCCTTGGGATTTGGAGGGAGAGAGGGGTGGGGGTTCCTGCTGGGGAAGCCACATGGCCAGGCCGTTCCTAGCTGGGCTGTGACCGGGGGGGGGTGGGCGGTGTGGGGTGCGAAGCGCCTGGGAATTGGCTGTTCCCCCCCTTGGCTCTTCCAGCCATGGACATCAGCCCCCTGATTCGGATTGAGCCGCCGTCAGCCGCCGTCGCCGAGGGACAGACCCTGGACTTGAGCTGCCTCGTCACAGGCCAGGCGCCGGCCGCGGTCACCTGGTACAAGCGCGGGGGCGCCCTGCCCGCCCGGCACCAGGTAGGGGAGCGAGCTGGGCAGGCCAGGAGGTTCTGCCTGGGCCGAAGGCGGAGGGTGACGAGGCACCGGGCCCGGGCTGGCTCGTCAGGGGCCCTGGTGGGACAGGCCTGATCCCGGGCAGCAGAGGGGCTGGCTGGGAGGGTGAGCCAGTCAGAGGCGGGGCAGCGCTGTGTGATGCAGGGCAGATGCTCCGGAGCTGAGGGCAGAAGACTCCGGCCTGGCCTCCCTCTCTGACTCCGGGCTCTTGGGACCCCTCCCCCTCAGGTCTCCGGCTCCCATCTGCGGCTGCTGCAGATCTCGGCGGCCGACTCGGGCGAGTACGTCTGCCGCGCCGGCACCATGGAGGCCTCTGGCATCGTCTCCATCCAGCAGAGCAGCAGCCTCCCCTACCGTGAGTCTGGGCCGCGCAGGGCCCCGTGCTCCCCTCCTCCCGAGGGATGCGCCCGGGGGCAGCCCTGAGCCCCCTCCGACACGGCGGGCCAAGGGGAGCTCTCTGCCCCCCGGGGGGGCTCTGGCCCAGGCCCCTGCAGAGCCGGCTGGATCCTGAACTCGGCCAGAGCCTCAGGAGCTTGCTGTGGGGCAGGGCCGGCCCCTGCCCTGGGCAAACTGCCCCCCGGCTCTGCTCAGCCGTCCTGGGATGGAGAGGGAGCCCCCAGTTCAACTTCTGCCTTGACCCCCCCAGCCACCGGCGTCACCCCGCCAGTGAGCATCGAGTCCTCCTCGTCCTCCTTCCCCGAGGGACAGACCCTGGAGCTGAACTGCCTCGTGGCGGGCCAGGCGCAGCCCCGCGTCATGTGGCACAAGCGCGGGGGCACCCTGCCGGCCAGGCACCAGGTAGGCGACCCGGGGGCCAGGCAGGGAGGGGTCTAGTCTCCTCCGACTGGGGCAGCGGGGGCGGCGACGGGGGCTGGCCATACCGTGAGAAGACGGGAGCCAGGAGAGCCCCAGAAACCAGCCAGGCCCACCACACAGCCCGAGCCCGGGGAGGGGGGCGGGGTGTCCCAGAGCCGAAGGGTGAAGGGAGGGGAGGGCCCCCTGGCCACGCCGGCCCTCGTGCGCTCCCTCGGCTCATGGCCCCTTTCTCTGCGCCGCCCGCCAGGTCTCCGGCTCCCGCCTGCGCATCCCCCAGGTGTCGGCGGCCGACTCGGGCGAGTACGTCTGCCGCGTCAGCACCAGCGCCGGCCCCCAGGAGACCTCGCTCATCGTCACCATCCAGGGCAGCGCCGGCTCCTCCTCCTACTGTGAGTCTGGGTGGGGCTGTGGGGCGGGGCGGGGCGGGGCGGGGCGCTGGGCCGGGAGCTGCCCGGTGTCCCGGCCTGGGCTGATCCTGGCTCGGCAGGGCAGCCGAGTCCTTGGCCATGGCTGAGCTCTGCTCCCCGGCCTCTCCCAGCTCTGGGCGTCACCCCCCCGGTGAGGATCGAGACCTCCTCCGCCTCCATCGCCGAGGGACACACCTTGGACCTGAACTGCATGGTCGCCGGCCAGGCGCAGCCCCGCGTCACATGGTCCCGGCGGGGGGGCGCCCTGCCGGCCAGTAGCCAGGTACCAGCTCACAGCGGCCGGGAATTGAAAGGCCAAGGTGTCTCCAGGGGCTGGGGTCTGCCCGTGCCAGCCTTCACAGGGCTTTTCCTGCAGGCAGGCCTGGCTATCCCAAGGAGCCCAGCCCCCCGCCTGGCCTGCGCTGCCCCCCTCAGCCCCTGCCCCCGCTCTGTCCTCTCCCCCCCAGGTCTCCGGCTCCCGCCTCCGCATCCCCCAGGTCTCAGCGGCCGACTCGGGCGAGTACGTCTGCCGCGTCAGCACCGGCACTGGCCCCCAGGAGACCTCCGTCATCGTCACCATCCCCCGCAGCGCCGGCTCCTACCGTACGTCTGGGCGGGGGGCAGGGCTGGGGTGCTTGGGTCTCAGTGCTAGGGGCGGAGACTCCTGGGGGCGCACTGGGGGCCCCGATTGCACCCTGCCCATCGCCATGGAGACCTCTGCTGAGATGGGCTCAGGATCCGGGCACCTGGGGGTGGCCAGGCCTGGTGCCCGGGGGGGTTGGAGATCCCGGTGTGGTGGGGCGGGGCCAGGGCTGCTGTTGGGATCCTGCTTGCTAACCCAGTGCATTGTGGGAGGACCCAGAGCCCGGCCTGGGCTGCCTTAGCCACGTGGGGCGGGGTCCCTGGGGCCTGGGAGGCACGGCACGCGGAGGGGCCGCGGAGAAGGCTGTGCTGGCTGCGTCCTGGGGCGAGGGCGGAGTCCGTGGGAGCCGGGCGCTGCCTGGGGAGGGGGGTGATCCTGCCTTGCTCGTGCCCCCGGCGTAACCCTCCTGTCGACTTCCAGCCTCGGGCGCGGTGCCCCCCGTCCGCATCGAGTCCTCCTCGTCCTCCCTCGCCGAGGGGCAGACCCTGGACCTGAGCTGCCTCGTCACGGGCCAAGTGCCCACCTCGTTCACGTGGTACAAGCGGGGGGGCGCCCTGCCCGCCAGCCACCAGGTACGGCAGCCACCGGGCTGGGCCGAGCTGGGAGGGGGTCTCTGGAGCTCCCGGGCCGGGAGCCGGCGAGGGGCTTCTGGGGAGTGAGGAGACAAGCGACTGAGTCGCTCTGGCTCCGGGCAGCGTAGGGAAGCAGCAGATGCCACCGTGCCCCACCCCGGAGGTCCCAGCAGCCCCCCGTTTGCAGATCGGGGCAGGCTGAGCCGTGAGGACAGGCCAGTGACCCAGAGTCACGTGGCAAACGGGCGCCCACAATCGGCTCCAGGGGAACGTGTCCCAAAGGAGGCAGGAGCCCTGGGGAGCAGGGACTGACAGACGGGGGGTCGTGGCGGATTACCAGCTGTCCGCGCGCCCAGGGGCCGTCGGAGCGGGTGTGACCTGGGGGCATCCGCGGGGGATCTCGCGTGGGCGCAGCGTGGCTATTTCACCGCAGCGCGTGGCCCGGGGGGGCCGCTTCTGGGGCCAGCTGTGGTGCCCACAAAGGGCTGAAGGGCTGAAGTGCAGCGAGATCCCGGGAGCTTGGGACAGGACGGTGCGGGGGGAGCAGGCCCAGCCTGGAGCTATTGACACGGAAACCAGGGCTTTGTACCGGCTCCTCGGCCTGGCCCGGCCCGGCGGCTGGGGGCTGGGGCCAGGCCGTGAGGGGGACGGGGTGCGCGTCACACCACTGGGACAGCTGAGCAGGGGCTCCCGGGCGCTGGGAGCTCTGCCGGGGCAGGCGCCGGCCCTGGGCTGTCCAGGCCGCCATCCCGGTGCCCCTTCTGGCCCCGCGATCTCTGTCACGGCCCCTCCCCCCAGGTCTCCGGCTCCCGCCTGCGCATCCCCCGGGTGTCGGCGGCCGACTCGGGCGAGTACGTCTGCCGCGTCAGCACCGGCGCCGGCACCCAGGAGGCCGTTCTTGTCGTCACCATCGAGGACGGCGCCAGCCCATCCCACCGTGAGTCTGCGGGGCTGGGCAGTGCTCTGGGACCGGCGGGGGTAGCCGCTGCTCTGGGACCAAACCCTGCCAGGCTGGCTACAGGCAGGTGGGCTGAGGGAACTCCCGGGCCAACTCCCTCCCAGCCCCTGCCCCTGCGCGGCCGTGTCTGTCCGCTGGGGCATTCAGAGCCAGGCATGCACGGGCTTGAATCCTGCCTCTGCCACAGATTAGCGACATGGCCCTTGGGCAAGCCTCAGTTTCCCCACTTTCAGAAGGGCCTGGTGTGATGTAGTGTCAGTACCTTGCTGGTCGCTATGCTTGGGCTGTGGGCTGTAGGTGACCCCTACTGGCCGGTGTCCGGAGCACAGCCCAGCAGGTGGGTTGCCTAAGACCCAACCGGTCTGACCGGTTGAGGGCAGTGAGAGAAAGCGAGTGTTGGGGGAAGGAGCAATCTGGAGCTGGAATCATGCAGGAACCAGTCTAAGGAGGGGACTGGAATCTAGGGGTCTGAGACATCCTGGCCCAGACTCCTGTAGACACATCACATCTGTGCCGGGCTGTATCCGGGAGACGCAATAAGCCCTCCCTATTCTGCTGGCTGGTGGAGCCTGTTCTTGCTGCTACGGGGCTGCAGGACCAGAGGAACCCCAACGCGACCAGCCCCGGGGGCTGAGCCAGTGTCAGTGACGTCGGCAAAGCTCGCAGGGGCTGGAGGGGACGGCGCGAGAGCCGGGGACTCTGTTCTCATGTGGTGGTGCAGGGACCCCGCCCCGGCACGTGACTGGGAGCCCCGCTGGAGCCCGGAGCAGGGGCCGTGGCTGCCTCGCTCTCTCCCTTGCTTGTGGGGTGCACCCCACTGCCTGCCCCAGGGCTGCGGGTCTTTCTGAGCCAGGGCTCCTGGGGCTGCAGACAGCTCCCAGGGGAGGGGCTGGAAGCCCCTTGCTTGCGGCTCTTCTAAGCTGCCTGCCCCAGGCCTCAACATGGGCCCCAGCCAAGGGAGCTGTGGGGAGGGGCCAGCCGCTCTGGGAGGTGGTGTGTGAGGGCATCTCCTCCAGCTCTGACCCCCCCGGCCTCCTCCAGCCTCGGGCGCGGTGCCCCCCGTCCGCATCGAGTCCTCCTCCCCCTCCGTCGCCGAGGGACAGACCCTGGACCTGAGCTGCCTCGTCGCGGGCCAGGCGCCCGCCGCGGTCACGTGGTACAAGCGGGGGGGCGCCCTGCCGGAGGGCCACCAGGTAGGAGAAGTCCGGAGCCATGGGGCACTTTCTGTCTCTGTCCCGGGGGGTGGAGGGAGCTGCTGCCTCAGCCCCACAGAGCTGGGGCAGGGGGGTGACCGGATCTGTCTGGCCTGGCAGCCAGTGCCCAGGGTGGAGGGAGCACTCAGAGCGAGGCCCAGGGCTGAGCCGGTGCGGGGGGCAGGCCTGGCCTGGGAGCTGCATGGGGTCGGGGCCCACATGGCTGGCAGCAGTGGGACCAGGCTGCGGCCCGTTCTCGCCAACCGCCGGCTCCGTTCCCCGCCAGGTCTCCGGCTCCCGCCTGCGGCTGGTTCAGGTCTCGGCGGCCGACTCGGGGGAGTACATCTGCCGCGTCAGCACCGGCGCCGGCCCCCGCGAGGCCTCCATCACTGTGAGCGTCTCCCCCGGCACCAGCTCCTCCTACCGTAAGTCTGCCTGGCCGCCTGGGCCAGTGCCGTACCTCGGGCCCCCGGACCCAGACCGGCTCTCGGCAGGCGCGGTGACTCCACGGGCCACGGTGCGGCCGCTCTCGCTCTCCCGGCAGCCAGCCCTGGCCGATGCCGTGGCCCCAGGTCAGAGAGAGCCCCAGCCGCTGGCTCCCTGGGCTCCTGCCCCTGTGGCTTCACCCGCTGCCCTTCCCCACCTGGCAGGTCTGCAGAGCCCCATCATCTCCATCGAGCCGCACAGCACCGCCGTGCGCCAGGGCGAGGACGCCGCCTTCAGGTGCCGCGTGCACGACGGCGCCCGGCCCATCAACATCACCTGGAAGATGGCGCCAAAGCAGCAGCTGCAAGGTAGTGCCCAGGGCCCCTCACCCATCCGATAGCCCTGGGCCCAGTGCCCCCCTGGCCCTCTCCCTGCCCCCCCTTCTCCCCAGCTCCCATGAGCACCAGGCCTGCTCCCTGACCCCACAGCCCCTGGTCTCCTGTCCCTCTCCACTGCACCGTGCTGCTTCCGGGGGGCCTGGAGCGCTGCAGATCGGGGCAGGAGGGAAGCAGCCCCCATTCTCCTGGGCCAGGGCTACCAGCTCCCTGCTCCAGTCAGGGGCCTGGCTCCTGGGCTCGCATGAGAGTGAGAGCAAACAGCCTGGGGGCGGCTCAGCCCAACCTGTGCAAAGAGGAGCTGCTGTAGGGGCTCCCAGCTGCTCTGGCCCTGGCCACTCCCAGCAGGGGGCGCTGTGGGCGTGTCAGGGGGTGGCGCGCTGGGCCTTGCGCTCCCAGCAGGGGGCGCTGTGGGCGTGTCAGGGGGTGGCGCGCTGGGCCTTGCGCTCCCAGCAGGGGGCGCTGTGGGCGTGTCAGGGGGTGGCGCGCTGGGCTTTGCACTCCCAGCGGGGGGCGCTGTGGGCGTGTCAGGGGGTGGCGCGCTGGGCTTTGCGCTCCCAGCAGGGGGCGCTGTGGGCGTGTCAGGGGGTGGCGCGCTGGGCCTTGCGCTCCCAGCAGGGGGCGCTGTGGGCGTGTCAGGGGGTGGCGCGCTGGGCTTTGCACTCCCAGCAGGGGGCGCTGTGGGCGTGTCAGGGGGTGGCGCGCTGGGCTTTGCACTCCCAGCAGGGGGCGCTGTGGGCGTGTCAGGGGGTGGCGTGCTGGGCCTTGCACTCCCAGCAGGGGGCGCTGTGGGCGTGTCGGGGTGGCGCGCTGGGCTTTGCACTCCCAGCAGGGGGCGCTGTGGGCGTGTCAGGGGGTGGCGCGCTGGGCTTTGCACTCCCAGCAGGGGGCGCTGTGGGCGTGTCAGGGGGTGGCGCGCTGGGCTTTGCACTCCCAGCAGGGGGCGCTGTGGGCGTGTCAGGGGGTGGCGCGCTGGGCTTTGCACTCCCAGCAGGGGGCGCTGTGGGCGTGTCAGGGGGTGGCGTGCTGGGCCTTGCACTCCCAGCAGGGGGCGCTGTGGGCGTGTCGGGGTGGCGCGCTGGGCTTTGCACTCCCAGCAGGGGGCGCTGTGGGCGTGTCAGGGGGTGGCGCGCTGGGCTTTGCACTCCCAGCAGGGGGCGCTGTGGGCGTGTCAGGGGGTGGCGTGCTGGGCCTTGCGCTCCCAGCAGGGGGCGCTGTGGGCGTGTCAGGGGGTGGCGCGCTGGGCTTTGCACTCCCAGCAGGGGGCGCTGTGGGCGTGTCAGGGGGTGGCGCGCTGGGCCTTGCGCTCCCAGCAGGGGGCGCTGTGGGCGTGTCAGGGGGTGGCGCGCTGGGCTTTGCACTCCCAGCAGGGGGCGCTGTGGGCGTGTCAGGGGGTGGCGCGCTGGGCTTTGCGCTCCCAGCAGGGGGCGCTGTGGGCGTGTCAGGGGGTGGCGCGCTGGGCTTTGCGCTACCAGCAGGGGGCGCTGTGGGCGTGTCAGGGGGTGGCGCGCTGGGCTTTGCACTCCCAGCAGGGGGCGCTGTGGGCGTGTCAGGGGGTGGCGCGCTGGGCCTTGCACTCCCAGCAGGGGGCGCTGTGGGCGTGTCGGGGTGGCGCGCTGGGCTTTGCACTCCCAGCAGGGGGCGCTGTGGGCGTGTCAGGGGGTGGCGCGCTGGGCTTTGCACTCCAAGCAGGGGGCGCTGTGGGCATGTCAGGGGGTGGCGCGCTGGGCTTTGCACTCCCAGCGGGGGGCGCTGTGGGCGTGTCAGGGGGTGGCGCGCTGGGCCTTGCGCTCCCAGCGGGGGGCGCTGTGGGCGTGTCAGGGGGTGGCGCGCTGGGCTTTGCACTCCCAGCAGGGGGCGCTGTGGGCGTGTCAGGGGGTGGCGCGCTGGGCCTTGCGCTCCCAGCAGGGGGCGCTGTGGGCGTGTCGGGGTGGCGTGCTGGGCCTTGCACTCCCAGCAGGGGGCGCTGTGGGCGTGTCAGGGGGTGGCGCGCTGGGCTTTGCACTCCCAGCAGGGGGCGCTGTGGGCGTGTCAGGGGGTGGCGCGCTGGGCCTTGCGCTCCCAGCAGGGGGCGCTGTGGGCGTGTCAGGGGGTGGCGCGCTGGGCTTTGCACTCCCAGCAGGGGGCGCTGTGGGCGTGTCAGGGGGTGGCGCGCTGGGCTTTGCACTCCCAGCAGGGGGCGCTGTGGGCGTGTCAGGGGGTGGCGCGCTGGGCTTTGCACTCCCAGCAGGGGGCGCTGTGGGCGTGTCAGGGGGTGGCGCGCTGGGCTTTGCACTCCCAGCGGGGGGCGCTGTGGGCGTGTCAGGGGGTGGCGCGCTGGGCTTTGCGCTCCCAGCAGGGGGCGCTGTGGGCGTGTCAGGGGGTGGCGCGCTGGGCTTTGCACTCCCAGCAGGGGGCGCTGTGGCCGTGTCGGGGGTGGCGCGCTGGGCCTTGCACTCCCAGCAGGGGGCGCTAAGCTGAGCTGTCTGTGCCCCACAGACAATGTGAAGATCAGCCCCAACGGCTCCGTGATCGCCATCACCCGGGCGCGGCCCAGCAACCAGGGGGCCTATCGCTGCGTGGCCTCCAACCGCTACGGGGTGGCCAACAGCGTGGTGAACCTCATGGTGCAAGGTGAGAGGCCGTGAGCAGGGGGGGACGGTGCCCAGCCCCCGCAGGGTCATTGTGTCCCACCGGCCACCTCGCTGCCCTGCCCCCGCGGCGGGGGCCACCCCCAGCTGCTGCCCTGGGGCAAGGGCCCTGCTCTGGAAGGGAGGGTGCAGGTGCGCTCGGGCCACCCCTGGCCTCTTGCCCTGGAGTCGGCAGAGCCTGGGGCTGTCCCTGAAGAAGCTGGGGAGCCCATTGGGAGGCTGGGGAAGGGCAGGTTTAATCCCCCCAACCCCCCAGCCCGGATTTCATGACTTTGTCACTCCCCCCCCCCCCCCGATGCCCAGCTATCCCAAAGCCCCCAGACCGGCGAGCACACGGCGCTGGGTGCTGGCCACCCCTGTGGGCTCCCCCCTGCCCAGCCGCTCCAAGAAGGCTCCTGCTCCTGCTGTCTGCCGGGGGCCTCCCCGCTGCTCCCTGCCGATCTCAGGCAGCTCTGCCTGGGCGCTTGTGCTCTTACCCCCCGTCCCCTCCCAGGCTCGCCCACCGTGTCGGTGATGCCCAAGGGCCCCGTGGTGGTGACGGAGGGCAAGTCCATCAGCCTGGATTGCCTCGGCATGGGCGACCCTCGCCCGCTGGTTCGCTGGAGCCGCGTGGGCGCGCGGCAGAAGATCGAGCACCAGACCTTGCTGCCCCTGGAGAGTCAAGCGGTGCTGCGGGTGAGCTGGGCTGGGGCTGGGGCAGGCTTGGCCTGGGGCCGGATCCACCCACGGCGGCGCCGGGGGGCGGAGGAGCCGCCTCTGCCAGTCCCTGCGCCGTCGGCCTGGATCGCATGGGGACGGGACGGGCCCGCAGCTGCAGGCCCAGCCAGCCCCGGGGTTCTCTCTGGCTCCCGCCTGGCCCCACTCAGTGCCCCTCAATCCTGCCCCGGCCTGGTGGGCGCGGGAGCGGCGGCTGCCTGCGGTGCGGTGGGGCTCTCCGGCAGGCTGCGTGCGCGGTGCTGGGCGCCCTCGTGGGGCCAACGTAGGCCCTGGGGCTCAGCCCCGGGGAGGCGAGAGGGGCTGTGGCTCCGTCACCACCCTCGGGCTGCCCCAAGCCGTGTCTCTGCCCCCAGATCTCGGCAGCCGCGCCCGAGGACGCCGGCACCTACGTCTGCCTGGCCCAGAACGCCGTCGGCTCCGCGCAGGTCCAGGTGGAGGTGAGCGTGGAAGCTGCCCACAGAAAGCCCGGCGCCCCTGAGGTCACCGTGAAACCGACGCTGACAGTGAGAGCTGGAGAAACCGCCACCCTCCGGTGCTCTGCCACAGGTACCTGCCAGGCACGGCCGCTGGCCTCGGGCAGAGCGGGGCAGCAGCCAGAGCCCCACGCAGGGATGGGGAACCTAAGAACGGCCAGACCTGGCCAGAGCAAAGGTCCATCCAGCCCAGTGTCCTGTGCCCACGGGCCAGGGCCCAGAGGGACTGAACCGCAGGAGGGAACCATCAAGGGATCCGTCCCGTCGCCCATTATCAGCCCTGACAGACAGAGGCCAGGGACACTGTCCCTAGTAGCCATTGCTGGACCTAACCTCCAGCTCTTTCATGAGCCCTGTTACAGTCCTGGTCCTCACAACCTCCTCAGGCAAGGAGTTCCACAGGTTGACGATGCGCCGTGTGAAGAAAAACTCCCTTTTCTTTTTTTAAACCTGCTGCCGGTTCATTTCATTGGCGGACCCCCGAGATCTTATATTGTGGGAACAAGTGAAGAACTTTTCCTTATTCACTTTTTCCGCGCCAGCCCTGATTGTACAGACCACTGTCATATCCCCTTTTCCAATGCCAAGAGATCTTTGTTGAGATGGGGTGGGCACGTCTGGCGTCGTGGCGATGGATAGAGGCAGTAAGATCTTCTCCGTCCTTACGTGCTTATAACGGCCAGAGCGGGTCAGAGCAAAGGCCCGTCCAGCCCAGCGTCCTGTCTGCCCGGTGACCAGTGCCGGGTGCCGCCGAGGGTGTGAACAGACCACGGAACCATCACGTGGTCCCTCCCGTCGCCTGTGCCCATCCCTGCCCTTCACTTGCATCCCTTTTCCAGTGATCCCTGACGTGCGGTTTGCCCCGTGCTGCTGCGCTCAGGCCCGTCCTACCGGAGCTCTCTGCCAGGCCGCTGTCCCCAGGAGCCGCGCCGTGGCGCTGAGAGGAGGCGCTGCCTCCGGGCGTCTGGCCAGTGCCCAGGCCTTAGCTGGCTAGTGCTCCCCTCGGGCTCCGCCCTGCGCCCGCCAGGCCGGCCCCCGACTGTCTGTGTCCCGCAGGCGACCCGCCCCCCGCCATCCAGTGGTCCAAGCTGCGCGCCCCCCTGCCCTGGCAGCACCAGGTGGTGAACAACACGCTGCTCATCCCCCACGTGGCCCAGCAGGACTCGGGCCAGTACATCTGCAACGCCAGCAACGCGGCCGGCTTCGCCGAGGCCTTCGTGGCACTGGACGTGGAGAGTAAGGCCCCGTGGGGGGCAGGGGGGAGACCACAGACCTTGGGCCCCTTCCCCTCCTGCTCCGGGAGACTCACCTGGGCCCCCCCTTGCCCCGGCAGCCCCCTGCCTGGGCAAGGTGGGGCCGGGAAGCGGGAGGCTCTTTGAACCCGCTCAGCCCCGTCCTCTGGCCTGCCCTGGCCACACCCTGGGCCCCCTGCCCGTCCCCGGGGAGCTGGTGCCACCACCGGGTGCCATGGCCCCGGGCCCGGGGGGTTCCTGGCTGGGTGGGGCGTCCTGGGGCCCCCGGGGAGCAGCCCCGCTGCAGGCAGCGCCGAGCGGCTCCGCTAATGCCCCCCCTCTGCCCCCAGCCCCTCCCTACGCCACCAGCCTGCCGGAGCGGGTGGCAGTGCAGGCGGGCGAGGCGGTGCAGCTGCAGTGCCTGGCCCATGGCACGCCGCCCCTGCGCTACCAGTGGAGCAAGGCCAACGGCAGCCTGCCCGAGCGGGCCGCCCAGCGCCAGGCCACCCTGCACATCAGCCCGGCTGCCCCCGAGGACTCGGGCACCTACCGCTGCCTGGTCAGCAACAGGGTGGGATCGGCAGAGGCCCTGGCCCAGGTCCGCGTCCAGGGTGAGTCTGGGGCAGGGCACAGGCCGGCCGGCACTGGCCGTGGGGGCGATGCGCCTGCCAGGGCAGAGGAGCAGGGTGACAGTGGGTGGGTCCTGGGGAAGCTGGAGGGGGGGTCCCGGACAGGTGGGGGGGTCGCGGTGAGAGGGAGGTGGCAGGGCTGCTCTGGGCCCATTAAGAGTCGGTGATGCCAGCCCCATGGGGGTTGAGAGGGAGTGGGAGGGGGCGGGGGTGGAGTTTGGGCTGGCCCAGCGGGGCGGGGGGTGGGGAGAGGGGTGGGGCTGGCCCAGCGGGGAGAGGGGCGGGGCTAGCCTAGCGGGGATGGGGAGGGGGTGGGGCAGGGCTGTCCCAACGGGGAGGGGGCGGGGAGAGGGGCGGGGCTAGCCTAGCGGGGAGGGCGAGGGGTGGGGAGGGGCTGTCCCAGCGGGGAAGGGGTGGAGGCTGGCCCAGTGGGCAGGGGTTGGGGAGAGGGGTGGGGCTGGCCCAGCGGGGATGGGGAGGGGGCAGGGAGAGGGGCAGGGCTGTCCCAGTGGGGAGGGGGCGGAGAGGGGGCGGGGGCTGTCCCAGCGGGGAGGGGGCGGGGGCTGTCCCAGCGGGGAGAGGGCGGGGCAGGGAGGGGCTGGCCCAGCAGGGAGAGGGCGGGGGCTGGCCCAGTGGGCAGGGAAGGCTGCTGCCAGCCCCATTGGCGAGGGCGGGGGCCTGGTGGACTCCAGCAGACAGGAGCTATGGCTTGGGTGCCCAAGGCTCAGGCTGGAGGGGGCAGGTCTGCCGGGAGGGGCCCCATCTCGCCCTGTCTCCATGTGGGCAGCCCCCCGGGACGGGATTGGCTGGCTGGAGCTAGCACTTTGCGCCTCTGCCCCCCATAGGATCGGCCCCCGGCGGCCCCCCGACCGTGCGAGTCAGCCCCCGGACAGACGTGAAGGGCGTGGGCGGCACGGCCGAGTTCACCTGCTCCGTCTCCGGCGACGCCCGGGCGCGGCTCGAGTGGCTCCGGGAGGGCGGGGAGCTGCCCCCCAGCCACAGCGTGCGGAACGGGGTGCTGCGGTAAGGAGGGGCGGGTCCATCCCACGCCTCAGCCCCCACGGCAGCGCTCAGACTCCTGCCCGGCGGGCTCCGAGCTCAGCCGCTGTTTCTGGGGTGCCAGGCCCAGGGCCAGCACCGCCGGGGCAAAGGGGAGCCTGGGACTCAGTCCATCTCTCGGCTGTTTGGCTGCAGGATCCAGAACTTGGATCGCGGGTGCGAGGGGGTTTACACCTGCCGGGTGAGCAGCCCCTCCGGGCAGGCCCAGGACAGCGCCAGACTGGAGATCCGGGGTAAGCGGCACGGGGGGGAGAACATGGCCCCTGTGAGCAGAGCAGGACTGAGCTGCCATTGCCTCCTCACTAGCCCCCCGGCGCAGCGTCCGGCAGGGCTGTGTGCGGGCCTGGCCCCAGGAGCGCCGCACACGCCCCCCTCCCAGCCGCTCACCTCTGCCCCCTGCCCCCAGCGCTGCCCACGGTGATGATCAACGTGCGCACGGCGGTGCAGACGGTGCTGGCGGGCGCGGCGGTGGAGTTCGAGTGCCTGGCTGTCGGGGACCCCAGGGCCCACATCGCCTGGAGCAGGGTGGGCAGCCGCCTCCGCCCCGGGGTGCTCGTCAGCGGCGGGACGGTGAAGATCGAGCGGGTGGAGCAGTCGGACGCGGGGCAGTACCGCTGCACCGTCACCAACGACGCGGGCACCGTGCAGTCCAACCTCATCCTGCACGTGCAGTGTAAGTGCCCGCTCCCCGGCCTGTTCCCGGCCACTGCCGCAGGCCGAATACACAGAGGGTTGGAGCTTCGCTCCGTTCAAAGCTCAGTTCTCCTGCCTGTGGTGTGGATCGCTAGCGGGCGGCTCACACGGTACCCGCCAGCCAGCGACGCTGCCGGGGTCCTGACGTCCGCGGAGCATCTGGGCTTGAGCATCTTCCTTCCCGAGTGCAAACTAACGGCTCCACCCGCCTCCCGGAGGTGCTGCCAGACGGCTCCTTGGTTTGGAGTCTGTCCTGTTACGGACTCACACCCCCCCCCCCCCCAGCGTCTCTACTCCCTGGCTTTTTTTCTTCCTCCCCTTCCATTTATTTTCCTTCTCCCCCTCCCCCCCCTTCCCTTATTCATTCTTGGGTCTGGGTGTCCGGCACCCCGGCCGTCTGAGGAAGGGGGCGGTGCCCACGGACACTCGGGATCCCGCCCACCTTTGGTCGGTCTACAAAGTGCTGCCGGACTATTGGGTGGGTTTGTTACACCTGGACGAGTGACCTGTCTTCCCTCCCGGCAGCCGTCCCCCAGATCGCGGCTCCGCCCGAGGTCAGGGAGGTCGTCATGGGGTCGAGGGCGGTTTTCCCGTGCCTGGCGTCGGGCTTCCCCATCCCGGAGATCACGTGGACCAAGGTAACTCTGATCTCTAGGGAATGCCCCCAGCCCTGGGCGGTTCCTGCCCCCCCTGCCCTCCAGCCCTGGGCGGTTCCTGCCCCCAGCCCCCCAGCCCTGGGCGGTTCCTGCCCCCCCCAGCCCTCCAGCCCTGGGCGGTTCCTGCCCCCCCAGCTCTCCAGCCCTGGGCGGTTCCTGCCCCTCCAGCCCTGGGTGGTTCCTGCCCCCCCAGCTCTCCAGCCCTGGGCGGTTCCTGCCCCTCCAGCCCTGGGTGGTTCCTGCCCCTCCGGCCCTGGGCGGTTCCTGCCCCTCCAGCCCTGGGTGGTTCCTGCCCCCCCAGCCCTCCAGCCCTGGGCGGTTCCTGCCCCTCCAGCCCTGGGTGGTTCCTGCCCCCCAGCCCTCCAGCCCTGGGCGGTTCCTGCCCCCCAGCCCTCCAGCCCTGGGCGGTTCCTTCCCCCCCCAGTCCTCCAGCCCTGGGCAGTTCCTGCCCCCCCAGCCCTACAGCCCTAGGCGGTTCCTGCCCCCCAGCCCTCCAGCCCTGGGCAGTTCCTGCCCCCCCAGCTCCCCAGCCCTAGGCGGTTCCTGCCCCCCAGCCCTCCAACCCTGGGCGGTTCCTGCCCCCCAGCCCTCCAGCCCTGGCCGGTTCCTGCCCCCCCAGCCCTGGGCGGTTCCTTCCCCCCCCAGTCCTCCAGCCCTGGGCGGTTCCTTCCCCCCAGCCCTCCAGCCCTGGGCAATTCCTCCTGCCCAATTCCTCCGGGGCCTGAGTACCCCTGCTGTGAGAGGTCTCCCGTGGCAGGGGGTTCAGAGTCAGCGACCACAGACAGGGGTGGGGCACATTGAATATGGAGGGGTGACCAGTCCATGATGAGTGGAGGGATGGATGACAGAGAGACACAGATGAGCTGATGGGTGGGTCAGTAGGGGGCGGGATTGGTGGGTCTGGGGTTCTGGATGGGCGGGATGGGAAGGGTGGGTCGGTGGGGGTGGGGGAGGCGACGGAGGGGTGTCCTGACCTGGCGTCTGGTTGCAGCTGGAAGGAGACCTCCCCAGAGACGTTCTCCCGGAGAACGACGTCCTGACCATTCCCTCCGTGAAGCCCGAGCACGCCGGGATCTACGTCTGCTCGGCGACCAACCGGCAGGGCAAGGCCACGGCCTTCTCCATGCTCAAAGTGCGAGGTGCGCGCGGGGCTGCTGGCACTGCCCGTGCCCCCGTTACCGCCGGCGCCGCGAGACGGAGTCCTGGGGGCAAGGAGACGGGTCCCCCCGCCCCAGGCTGGGCCCTGCCCTGGCATCCACGGCACAGCCCCCACCCTGACCTGAGCGGGGCCCCCTCGGCTGAGCCCGTTCCTGGGAGCCCTGAGGGAGCTACCCCTGGGCCTCTGGGCAGCCAGCGGGGCGCTCTGACCCAGCGAGGCACTCGCCTGCCCTAGGAGGAACCCGCCCCACCTGCAGGGCATTCCCAGCCCGGCCTGGCCGGTTCCTGCCCCCGCCCCACCTGCAGGGCGTTCCCAGCCCGGCCTGGCCGGTTCCCGCCCCCGCCTGCAGGGCGTTCCCAGCCGGCCGGTTCCTGCCCCGCCTCGCCTGCAGGGCGTTCCCAGCCGGCCGGTTCCCGCCCCCGCCCCGCCTGCAGGGCGTTCCCAGCCGGCCGGTTCCTGCCCCGCCTCGCCTGCAGGGCGTTCCCAGCCGGCCGGTTCCCGCCCCCGCCCCGCCTGCAGGGCGTTCCCAGCCGGCCGGTTCCTGCCCCCGCCCCGCCTGCAGGGCGTTCCCAGCCGGCCGGTTCCTGCCCCCGCCTCGCCTGCAGGGCGTTCCCAGCCGGCCGGTTCCTGCCCCCGCCTCGCCTGCAGGGCGTTCCCAGCCGGCCGGTTCCCGCCCCCGCCCCGCCTGCAGGGCGTTCCCAGCCGGCCGGTTCCTGCCCCGCCCCGCCTGCAGGGCGTTCCCAGCCGGCCGGTTCCTGCCCCGCCCCGCCTGCAGGGCGTTCCCAGCCGGCCGGTTCCTGCCCCCGCCCCGCCTGCAGGGCGTTCCCAGCCGGCCGGTTCCTGCCCCGCCCCGCCTGCAGGGCGTTCCCAGCCGGCCGGTTCCTGCCCCCGCCCCGCCTGCAGGGCGTTCCCAGCCGGCCGGTTCCCGCCCCCGCCCAGCCTGCAGGGCGTTCCCAGCCGGCCGGTTCCCGCCCCCGCCCCACCTGCAGGGCGTTCCCAGCCGGCCGGTTCCCGCCCCCGCCCCACCTGCAGGGCGTTCCCAGCCGGCCGGTTCCTGCCCCGCCCCACCTGCAGGGCGTTCCCAGCCGGCCGGTTCCCGCCCCCGCCCCGCCTGCAGGGCATTCCCAGCCGGCCGGTTCCCGCCCCCGCCCCGCCTGCAGGGCGTTCCCAGCCGGCCGGTTCCCGCCCCCGCCCCACCTGCAGGGCGTTCCCAGCCGGCCGGTTCCTGCCCCGCCCCGCCTGCAGGGCGTTCCCAGCCGGCCGGTTCCCGCCCCCGCCCCGCCTGCAGGGCGTTCCCAGCCGGCCGGTTCCCGCCCCCGCCCCGCCTGCAGGGCGTTCCCAGCCGGCCGGTTCCTGCCCCGCCCCGCCTGCAGGGCGTTCCCAGCCGGCCGGTTCCCGCCCCCGCCCCGCCTGCAGGGCGTTCCCAGCCGGCCGGTTCCCGCCCCCGCCCCGCCTGCAGGGCGTTCCCAGCCGGCCGGTTCCCGGCCCCGCCCCGCCTGCAGGGCGTTCCCAGCCGGCCGGTTCCCGCCCCGCCCCGCCTGCAGGGCGTTCCCAGCCGGCCGGTTCCCGGCCCCGCCCCGCCTGCAGGGCGTTCCCAGCCGGCCGGTTCCTGGCCCTGCGGTGCCAGGGGCTGCCCGAGGAGCCCTGCTGCCCCATGGGAGACCTGGCAACTGGCTGCCCGGGGTCAGGCAGGAGCCATTTCCAGACCCCCAGGTGATGGCTCCAGTCCGTGTCAGTCTCTGGTCTGGCAGGACAGGGTCCCAGGCCCCCTCCCCAAACTCTTGTGTCTGGAGCAGCCCGTGGGCATTGGCAAGGCTCCAGTCTGGCCCGCGTGGTCGGGGCGTGGCCGCCCTGCATGGCCGTGGCTGCTCCAGCGGTGCTGACGCGCTGTCCCTCGTCCCGCGTTCCAGAGCGGCTGGTGCCGTACTTCACCCAGGACCCTCCCACCTTCCTCGCCTTGCCCACCATCAAGGACGCCTACAAGCAGTTTGAGATCCAGATCACCTTCCGGCCGGACACCGCTGACGGTGAGTCGCCTCCGCTGGGCGCCGCCGGCCTGCAGCCAGCCCGGGCAGTGGGGGAGGCGAGGGGCGTCTGCTCCCAGGCAGGTCCTTCTCCGCCTCCTCCCGCCCCGCAGCGGCCCCTTCACTCACCTTTCTCTTTCTCCTCCCTTTCTCCGCCTCGCCCCTCTCTTGCCTCCCTCCTGCGCCTCCTTCTGCCCCTCCCCTCCCCTCCAGCTCTCATTCTCTACTCCGGTAAGTCTGCACCTGCCTGCTGCCCTGTGACAGCCGTGGGGCGGGGACCACGCCCCCGGGGGCACTAAACCTGCCTGGCTAAACCCGCGTGGCTCAGCCAGGCCCTCTGCGCCCACGCGTCTAACTCCCGCCAGCCACGCGCCCCCAGCTCCCCTCGCAGGCGGGCAGCCAAGCGCCGGCGGCTTGGGGCAGAGGGCTGGAGGACGGGCTGAGTCGCTATGGAAACCCCCGTGGCCTAGCCGCCCGAGATAAGAGCCTACTACTGCCAGGGACTGAAGGGCTGGAGCCCTGGGTAGCTGGCCCTCCCTGCCCCGGGCACCCAGCGGGCGTGGAAGGAGGGCAGGGAGCTGATGCCGATGGGGCCCTGGGCTGCGCTTTCCCTTGCTCCTGGGCTCGGTCTCCCTGCCCTTCGTGAGCTCCCTGGCTGGGCATGGAAACCCAGGGGTCCCCCACCCCGTCCCTGCACCCCCCTCCTCTGCTGGCTCGGGCCCGCCCAGCCCACGGCGCCGCAGCGCTGCTGTCAGGGCGGCACGCGGGGGCTTGGCGTGTGGCTGCCGAGGGCAGACATGGCCCAGTCTCCATCCACCCAGGGCGAGCAGGCCGGGCTGCCCCGGCCCGGCCCGGCCCTCTCTCTGCTGCGCTCTGGGACCCAGCCTGCTGCAGTCGCTCCGGCCTCAGCCTCTCCGGCAGCTGGTGCTGAGCTGGGGCGGGGGCTTCTGGCCGTGCCCCCCGCCCTGCTGTTTGCTGGCTGGGGTGTGGCTCCCGGCCCCTGTGACGTGGTGGGGGGGCTCTCTGCTTTTGCAATCCGGTGTCCCTGCCTGGCTGTGTTGTGTGACGTGTGATTCCCAGCGACTCGCGCCAAGTCTGAGGGCCGGGGGGCAAGGGACCTGGGCTGGACTTTCAGCAGGCTGGGGGGTAGTGCCGGGAAGTGCAGTCAGTCGGCTGCGTAGCATGAGGAGAGGAGACTGAGGCAGGAAGGGGTTAAAGGGCCGGGTGGGAGGGAGGAGGGAGGCTGTCTGCTCCGGGGCCCTGAGCTGTTCTGCGCGGTGTCCTGAGAACCGATCGTCCTCCTACTCTACGGCCGGCTGAGTCACAGGCGCCCCCGACGCGCCGTCTCACCCCCGCTCAGCCGCTCTGTGCTTTCGGCAGGGATGCTGCTGTACAACGGGCAGCAGAAGAGCACCGGCGCCGACTTCGTGTCCTTCGGCCTGGTGGGCGGCCGCCCCGAATTCAGGTGAGACCCGGCGTGGCCAGGCCCTGCGGGATCCAGGCCGCGAGCGAACGGGGCCACGGCCTGCCCGGTGCAGGTGGGGCCCAGTGCCCATCCAGAGGGGTGCGCGCTGGCAGCGCTGAAATCCCGGCCCTGCTGAGCCTGTGACGGACCGGGCCGGGTCTGGGCACCGCTCAGGGCGAATTGCTCAAACTCGGGGCTCCTTACAGCCCCAGACTGGAGACCCTCCCAAACGGGCCACAAACCAGTCCCACCGAGCGCTCCAGCTGCCAGCCTGGCCCGTCAGAAGCCTCACAAGCAAATCCCCTCAGACACACCAGCGCTGCCTGTGCCCCAGTGAGCCCCAGGCCTGCACACAGGTGAGGGGTTCTAGAACCCAATCTCACCTACCCCAGACGGGTTCTTCCCGTCCCAAGAAACCAGCCACAGGCCCCAGGTCAATGTACACGCTGGATCTTACCCACAAATCACGCTGAGCCAAGACTTTAGAATCTAAACTCTAAAGGTTTATTATCAAAAGAAAGAAAAGCCTGAGAGGAAGGTTGTTAAAGTATCACACGTTACATGCATCGAATCTCCCAGCTCTCGACACAGGCTCTAGCAGAGATGTTATACCTGCTATCTTAAAAGTCTCTGGTGAACAGCCTATGTCAGGATGGGTCCACGGTTCTTTCCGGCTCGTTGTTCCCTGCAAGGCTGCATCTGGGATTTGGAGCAAAACTGAAGACAAAAACTGGAGCCTGCCACATGGAATTTTATATCCATCCCTGGTCTCTTCCAAGCTGGAGAGGGTCACATGGTCAGTGGCCAGGTGTGTGTCTGGCTTTTAGAGACCCATTGTCCCTGGAGCGTATCCATTGGCTGAGCGTTCCTCGCCCATTGCTCAACCACAGACAGAGGTTTCCAGCGTCCACACAGAGTCCATGTGTATAACTCCACACACAGACATTACACAATTACATGAATAGCATCTACAGACTCAGTAGCAGGTGAGCTTTTGTTTGACACCTCACATGGCCCCCTTTGTGTACACTTTGGGACACCCCCCCCCATGGGTGCAGCAGTGACCTGGCTGCTCCCCTTAAAATCCAGTAACGTGACAGCCTGCAGCCGAGCCCTTAAGTTGTATGTACCCTTAAGCCCTGCACAGTGCCCGGAGTGGGAGGGGGCTGCTCCCTGCCTGCCCTGTCTCCAGCAGGCTTGGTCTTGCAGGTTTGACGCCGGCTCGGGCATGGCCACGATCCGGCACCCGGCACCGCTCCGCCTTGGGGAGTTCCACACGGTGCGGCTGTACCGGAACCTCACCCAGGGCTCCCTGGCGCTGGACAGCCACCCTCCTGTCAACGGCACGTCCCAGGTAAGACACGCTCCCTGCAGCTGGCCGGGGCCCTGGCGGTGCCAGGCTGGCTCGGGCCCTGCAGAGGCGCCAGGCCGGGGCCAGCTCAGCACGGAGAGGGGGCCTGCTGGCGCGAGCTGCCCAACGACGCACAAGCCTGACCCGCCTGCCCCATTGTGCGCCCCCAGGGGAAATTCCAGGGGCTGGATCTGAACGAGGAGCTGTACCTGGGCGGCTACCCCGACTACGCGGCTGTCTCCAAATCCGGCCTCAGCAGCGGCTTTGTGGGTGAGTGCGTGCAGCCCGGCGGGCGCCCCGGGATCCCGGGCCCCACCGCCCACAGGGCTCCTTCCCGCCTGACTGCCCTGCCCCCTTGCTCCCCAGGCTGCGTGCGCCAGCTGCTGATCCAGGGCCGGGAGGTCGTCTTTAAGGATGTGGACTTGAGGGCTCGCGGCATCTCCAGCTGCCCCACCTGCCGGGACCGGCCTTGTCAGGTAACTCGCTGCGGAGGCAGGCTGGCTTCCCTGGGCCGCCCCGAGAGCCCCAGGCTCGGCCCGGGGGCTCTGCCTCCTCTGCCCAGCTAACCCCGCTTGCTCCCCCAGAACGGCGGCGTCTGCAGGGACTCGGAGAGCAGCAGCTACGTGTGTGTCTGCCCGCAGGGCTTCACGGGCAGCAACTGCGAGCACTCGCGGGCCATGCACTGCCACCCAGGTACTGCCCGGCTCCGGCCAGGGCCCCCGGCTCCGGCTCCCCACCCCGGCCAGGGCCCCCAGCTCCGGCTCCCCACCCCAGCCAGGGCCCCCAGCTCCGGCTCCCCACCCCGGCCAGGGCCCCCAGCTCCGGCTCCCCACCCCAGCCAGGGCCCCCAGCTCCGGCTCCCCACCCTGGCCAGGGCCCCCGGCTCCGGCTCCCCACCCCGGCCAGGGCCTCCCCACAGCTCCGGCTCTCCACCCCGGCCAGGGCCCCCCCACAGCTCCGGCTCTCCACCCCGGCCAGGGCCCCCAGCTCCGGCTCCCCACCCCGGCCAGGGCCCCCCCACAGCTCCGGCTCTCCACCCCGGCCAGGGCCCCCAGCTCCGGCTCCCCACCCTGGCCAGGGCCCCCCCACAGCTCCGGCTCTCCACCCCGGCCAGGGCCCCCCCACAGCTCCGGCTCTCCACCCCGGCCAGGGCCCCCAGCTCCGGCTCCCCACCCCGGCCAGGGCCCCCCCCACAGCTCCGGCTCCCCACCCCGGCCAGGGCCCCCCCACAGCTCCGGCTCTCCACCCCGGCCAGGGCCCCCCCACAGCTCCGGCTCCCCACCCTGCCCAGGGCCCCCCCACAGCTCCGGCTCTCCACCCCGGCCAGGGCCTCCCCATAGCTCCGGCTCCCCACCCCGGCCAGGGCCCCCCCACAGCTCCGGCTCTCCACCCCGGCCAGGGCCCCCCCCATAGCTCCGGCTCTCCACCCCGGCCAGGGCCCTCCCCCAGAGCTCCGGCTCTGCCCCACAGCACCCTGGCCAGGGCCCCCATAGCTCTGGCTCTGCCCCAGAGCACCTTAGCCAGGACCCCCAGCTCCAGCACTGTCCTATGGCAGCGCAGCAAGGGGTCCTGCATCCCCACAGCTAGAGCACTGCCCCATAGCGGCGCAGCAAGGGGGTGCTGTCACTACCTTTGGCTCCCAGGAGCTTTGCCAGGGCCATGGGATCAGGGCTCCCAGCAGCCCCCCCCCCATCCCACAATCCCCCGGAGAAGCAGCTGGGAGAGGCCCTGAGCTTCCGAGCTGGCCAGAGCCGGGGCTCCCCTGCCTGCGCCCCGCCCCGGGAGCCCCCAGCCTGCCCTGTGTGGCCTGGCGCTGAGCCCGCTTGTGCCTGTCTCCCCCAGAGGCCTGCGGCCCGGACGCCACCTGCATCAACCGCGCCGACGGGCAGGGCTACCACTGCCGCTGCCACCTGGGCAAGTCGGGGGAGACCTGCCGGGAAGGTGAGTGGGGGCTGGGGCCGGCGGGACGGGCCTGGCGGGACGGGGTGAGTAACCTCCCCCCCTCCTCGCCGCAGGCGTCATGGCGACCACCCCGTACTTCAACGGGGGCGACTCCTTCATCGCCTACCCGCCCCTCACCAACATCCACCACGAGCTGCGCATCGACGCCGAGTTCCGGCCCCTGGCCCCCGAGGGCCTCGTCCTCTTCTCCGGGGGCTCGGGCGCCCCCGTGCAGGACTTCGTCTCGCTCGCCATGGCCGCCGGGCACCTGGAGTTCCGCTACGAGCTGGGCTCAGGTACCGGCCCTCCCTCCGCCCCGGCTCCGGGCCTCTGCCGCGCCGGCCAGTGGGGGAGGGAGGCCGCCGCAGCTGCCCCCAAGCCCACCCCGCCCGGGCTCGGCAGGGCCTCTGGCCTGGCTCCGGCACCCGGCAGCCTCCGTGCGGGGCTCAGGGCTCCGAGCCGCCCTGCCTGGGCACGCCTGGAGCCAGGCAGCGAGCCGCTCTCGTCTCTTGCAGGCACGGCCGTGCTCCGGAGCACGGAGCCCCTGGCCCTGGGCCAGTGGCACCGCGTCTCGGCGGAGCGGCTCAACAAGGACGGCGCCCTGCAGGTGGGCGGCAGCCGGCCGGTGAAGAGATCCTCCCCGGGCAAGAGCCAGGGCCTCAACCTCCGCACGCCCCTGTACCTGGGCGGGGTGGACCCACCCGTCCCGCTGCCCGCGGCGCCCGGCCTCAACGCCAGCTTCCACGGCTGCATCGCCGAGGTGAGGGGCCTGCTCCCGCCCGCCAGGGGCAGATCAGAGCACTGCCAGCCAGGACTCCCCCGCCCTGGGAGGGAGGGGCCTGGACTCCCCCGTCCCTCCGTCCCTCCCCCGACCCTGGGAGGGAGGGGCCTGGACTCCCCCGTCCCTTCCCCCGCCCTGGGAGGGAGGGGCCGGGACTCCCCGGTCCTGGGAGGGAGGGGCCTGGACTCCCCCGTCCCTTCCCCCGCCCTGGGAGGGAGGGGCCTGGACTCCCCCGCCCTGGGAGGGAGGGGCCTGGACTCCCCCATCCCTTCCCCCGCCCTGGGAGGGAGGGGCCTGGACTCCCCAGTCCTGGGAGGGAGGGGCCTGGACTCCCCCATCCCTTCCCCCGCCCTGGGAGGGAGGGGCCTGGACTCCCCCGCCCTGGGAGGGAGGGGCCTGGACTCCCCCATCCCTTCCCCCGCCCTGGGAGGGAGGGGCCTGGACTCCCCGGTCCTGGGAGGGAGGGGCCTAGACTCCCCGGTCCCTTCCCCCGCCCTGGGAGGGAGGGGCCTGGACTTCCGGGTCCCTTCCCCCACCCTGGGAGGGAGGAGCCTGGACTCCCCAGTCCTGGGAGGGAGGGGCCTAGACTCCCCGGTCCCTTCCCCCGCCCTGGGAGGGAGGGGCCTGGACTTCCGGGTCCCTTCCCCCACCCTGGGAGGGAGGAGCCTGGACTCCCCAGTCCTGGGAGGGAGGGGCCTAGACTCCCCGGTCCCTTCCCCCGCCCTGGGAGGGAGGGGCCTGGACTTCCGGGTCCCTTCCCCCACCCTGGGAGGGAGGAGCCTGGACTCCCCAGTCCTGGGAGGGAGGGGCCTAGACTCCCCGGTCCCTTCCCCCGCCCTGGGAGGGAGGGGCCTGGACTTCCGGGTCCCTTCCCCCACCCTGGGAGGGAGGAGCCTGGACTCCCCAGTCCTGGGAGGGAGGGGCCTAGACTCCCCGGTCCCTTCCCCCGCCCTGGGAGGGAGGGGCCTGGACTTCCGGGTCCCTTCCCCCACCCTGGGAGGGAGGAGCCTGGACTCCCCAGTCCTGGGAGGGAGGGGCCTAGACTCCCCGGTCCCTTCCCCCGCCCTGGGAGGGAGGGGCCTGGACTTCCGGGTCCCTTCCCCCACCCTGGGAGGGAGGAGCCTGGACTCCTCCGTCCTGGAAGGGAGGGGCCTGGACTCCCCAGTCCTGGGAGGGAGGGGCCCGGCGGGCGAGCGGGCAGGCGGGGAGCCAGTCCCTGGGTTCTGGGGCTCTGGCGGTGGTGGACGGACACCAGGCCTGGCAGCCCAGGGGGCCGGTGAAGCCCTCCCTGCGGCGGCCTGGGGCCAGGTCCGGCTCTGAGCGAGCCCAGGGCAGCCTGGCTCGCGGGCTCGGTGCGCTGCCGGGGTGCGTGCGACGTCTGCTCCCCTCCCAGGTGTGGATCAACGGGAAGAAGGTCGACCTCCCCTACAGCTTCCTGGGCAGCCGGGCCATCGGGCAGTGCCAGGGCAGCTCGCCCTGTGCCCGCCGGCCCTGCCTGCACGGCGCCACCTGCCAGCCCACCAGCCAGCACCAGTTCCAGTGCCTGTGCCGCCCTGGCTTCCAAGGTGGGCGTGCGGGGCGGGGCGGGGGCAGCCCCTGGGCATGCTGCTCTGGGGCCCGGCCCTGGGGCCCGGCCGTGGGGTGGGGGAGGGCTGTGCCCACGACTCCCGCCGTCTCCCCGCAGGCGCGCGCTGTGAGCTCGCCGAGGACCCCTGCCTGCTCGGGAAGGCCTGTCTCAACGGGGGGACGTGCAAGGAGACGCGGTGCCTCTGCCCGCCCGGCTTCTCGGGGGCCTACTGCGAGCAGGGTACGAGCCCCAGCATGGGGCGGGGGAGGGGCAGCGCGTGCTGGGAGGGGCAGGAGGAGGGGCAATGCATGCTGGGCGGGGGGCAGCGTGCGCTGCAGGAGGGGCAGGAGGAGGGGCAACGCATGCTGGGCGGGGGGCAGCGTGCGCTGCAGGAGGGGCAGGAGGAGGGGCAATGCATGCTGGGCGGGGGGGCAGCGTGTGCTGGGAGGGGCAGGAGGAGGGGCAATGCATGCTGGGCGGGGGGCAGCGCGTGCTGGGAGGGGCAGGAGGAGGGGCAATGCATGCTGGGCGGGGGGGCAGCGTGTGCTGGGAGGGGCAGGAGGGGGGGCAATGCATGCTGGGCGGGGGGCAGCGTGTGCTGGGAGGGGCAGGAGGGGGGGCAATGCATGCTGGGCGGGGGGCAGCGCGTGCTGGGAGGGGCAGGAGGAGGGGCAATGCATGCTGGGCGGGGGGCAGCGTGCGCTGCAGGAGGGGCAGGAGGGGGGGCAATGCATGCTGGGCGGGGGGGCAGCGTGCGCTGCAGGAGGGGCAGGAGGAGGGGCAATGCATGCTGGGCGGGGGCAGCGTGTGCTGGGAGGGGGGCAGGAGGAGGGGCAATGCATGCTGGGCGGGGGGCAGCGTGTGCTGGGAGGGGCAGGAGGAGGGGCAATGCATGCTGGGCGGGGGGGCAGCGTGTGCTGGGAGGGGCAGGAGGAGGGGCAATGCATGCTGGGCGGGGGGGCAGCGTGCGCTGCAGGAGGGGCAGGAGGAGGGGCAATGCATGCTGGGCGGGGGGGCAGCGTGTGCTGGGAGGGGCAGGAGGAGGGGCAATGCATGCTGGGCGGGGGGCAGCGTGTGCTGGGAGGGGCAGGAGGAGGGGCAATGCATGCTGGGCGGGGGGCAGCGTGTGCTGGGAGGGGCAGGAGGAGGGGCAATGCATGCTGGGCGGGGGGGCAGCGTGTGCTGGGAGGGGCAGGAGGAGGGGCAATGCATGCTGGGCGGGGGCAGCGTGTGCTGGGAGGGGCAGGAGGAGGGGCAATGCATGCTGGGCGGGGGGGCAGCGTGTGCTGGGAGGGGCAGGAGGAGGGGCAATGCATGCTGGGCGGGGGGGCAGCGTGTGCTGGGAGGGGCAGGAGGAGGGGCAATGCATGCTGGGCGGGGGGCAGCGTGCGCTGCAGGAGGGGCGGGGGCAGCGCGTGCTGGGAGGGGCAGGGGGGGGCAGCGTGCGCTGCAGGAGGGGCGGGGGCAGCGCGTGCTGGGAGGGGCAGGAGGGGGGGCAGCGTGCGCTGCAGGAGGGGCGGGGGCAGCGCGTGCTGGGAGGGGCAGGAGGGGGGCAGCGTGCGCTGCAGGAGGGGCGGGGGCAGCGCGTGCTGGGAGGGGCAGGGGGGGGCAGCGTGCGCTGCAGGAGGGGCGGGGGCAGCGCGTGCTGGGAGGGGCAGGAGGGGGGCAGCGTGCGCTGCAGGAGGGGCGGGGGCAGCGCGTGCTGGGAGGGGCAGGAGGGGGGGGCAGCGTGCGCTGCAGGAGGGGCGGGGGCAGCGCGTGCTGGGAGGGGCAGGAGGGGGGGCAGCATGTGCTGGGAGGGGCAGGAGGGGGGGGCAGCGTGTGCTGGGAGGGGCAGGAGGGGGGGCAGCGCGTGCTGGGAGGGGCAGGAGGGGGGGCAGCGCGTGCTGGGAGGGGCAGGAGGGGGGGCAGCGTGCGCTGCAGGAGGGGCGGGGGCAGCGCGTGCTGGTGCAGGGCGGGGGCAGTTGCTCTCTCACGCAGCCTGGGAAGCGGGGGCACTCGGTGCAGCGGGGGGGCCTGGCCCCGGGCCCTCGCCTGGCCCCGCGGCCGTAACCCCCGTGTCGGTCTCTGCCCCACGCAGGCTCGGGCCTGGCGCCGCTGGACCATGAGTGGAGCCTGGAGGGCAGCGGGGGGAACGGTACGGTACCCGCTTCACTCGGCACCTTGGCACCCCGGGGCTCCTGGGCCGCTGCCCAGTGGGGGGCTGGAGGGGGGCGGGGCGCAGACGCCCGGGCTCAGGTGGGGGACTGAGCGCCCCAGTGCCCCCTGCTGGCTGATCCCCGCTCTCGCCCTGCAGACGCCCCAGGCCAGTACGGAGCCTACTTCCAGGACGGCGGGTACCTGGCGCTGCCCCGCCACGTGCTGCCCCGCAGGTGAGTGTGCCCGCCTGTGCGGGGGAGGGGCATCGCCCCCTGCCCCCACGCCCGCTGCCGGGTCCCAGCGTGCGCCGGTGGGGCGGGGAGCGGGGGGGTTCTCCGGGAACAGCCTCCAGCTGAGCCCACCAGGGACGGGGCTCCCGGGGCCTGGCTGCTCCCCGCCGCGTCCCCGGGCTGACAGCTGCTGCCTTCTCCTGCCAGCCACCCCGCAGCTCCAGAGAGCATCGAGCTGGAAGTGCGCACCCGCTCCCCCGACGGCCTCCTGCTCTGGCAGGGCGCGGTGAGTCGGCGGGGGCACAGGGAGGGACGCCGGGCTGCGGGGGGGCCAGGCCGGCGCAGGAGGCGGGGGCACAGGGAGGGACGCCGGGCTGCGGGGGGCCAGGCCGGCGCAGGAGGCGGGGGCACAGGGAGGGACGCCGGGCTGCGGGGGGCCAGGCCGGCGCAGGAGGCGGGGGCACAGGGAGGGACGCCGGGCTGCGGGGGAGCCAGGCCGGCGCAGGAGGCGGGGGCACAGGGAGGGAAGCCGGGCTGCGGGGGGGCCAGGCCGGCGCAGGAGGCGGGGGCACAGGGAGGGACGCCGGGCTGCGGGGGGGCCAGGCCGGCGCAGGAGGCGGGGGCACAGGGAGGGACGCCGGGCTGCGGGGGGCCAGGCCGGCGCAGGAGGCGGGGGCACAGGGAGGGACGCCGGGCTGCGGGGGAGCCAGGCCGGCGCAGGAGGCGGGGGCACAGGGAGGGAAGCCGGGCTGCGGGGGGGCCAGGCCGGCGCAGGAGGCGGGGGCACAGGGAGGGACGCCGGGCTGCGGGGGGCCAGGCCGGCGCAGGAGGCGGGGGCACAGGGAGGGACGCCGGGCTGCGGGGGGGCCAGGCCGGCGCAGGGGGCGGGGGCACAGGGAGGGACGCCGGGCTGCGGGGGGGCCAGGCCGGCGCAGGAGGCGGGGGCACAGGGAGGGACGCCGGGCTGCGGGGGGCCAGGCCGGCGCAGGAGGCGGGGGCACAGGGAGGGACGCCGGGCTGCGGGGGGCCAGGCCGGCGCAGGAGGCGGGGGCACAGGGAGGGACGCCGGGCTGCGGGGGGCCAGGCCGGCGCAGGAGGCGGGGGCACAGGGAGGGACGCCGGGCTGCGGGGGGGCCAGGCCGGCGCAGGGGGCGGGGGCAGGGCGTGGAGGGAGCCGTGGGCAGGCTGCTCAGGCAGGGCACACGCTCCAGCCGGCTTCGCGGGCCGGGTGCCAGGCAGGTCTCCGGCGCCTGCGCTGGCACGGGAGGGGGAGCAGCCCACAAGGCAGGACAGAGCCGGGTGCCCCTGCTGGCTGAGGGCGGGGGGCAGGACACCCCGCGGTGAGCACGGTGCCGGCCAACACGCCAGCTGCTCCCTCCCCTGCCTGCCCCGGCTGGACTCCCCCTAATGCCTCTCCCCGCAGGAGGACGGGCAGCCCCGCAAAGCCCAGGACTTCATCAGCCTCGGCCTGAGAGGGGGGCACCTGGTGTTCAGGTGAGCGGCCCTGGCGCCACTGAGGAGCGGTGGGCCCCCCCCCCCCCAGGGCGTGAGCCTGCAGCCACCTCTCCCGGAGCCTGCCAGCCCCCGGGATCCCCGCCCCTCCTGCCCCTGCCCCCGGGATCCCTGCCCTTCCTGCCCCTGCCCCGGGATCCCTGCCCCCGGGATCCCCGCCCTTCCTGCCCCTGCCCCGGGATCCCTGCCCCTGCCCCCGGGATCCCTGCCCCCGGGATCCCCGCCCCTCCTGCCCCTGCCCCGGGATTTCTGCCCCTGCCCCGGGATCCCTGCCCCTGGGATCCCTGCCCCTCCTGCCCCTGCCCCTGGGATCCCTGCCCCTCCTGCCCCTGCCCCCGGGATCCCTGCCCCTGCCCCCGGGATCCCCGCCCCTCCTGCCCCTGCCCCTGCCCCCGCCCCTGCCCCCGGGATCCCTGCCCCTCCTGCCCCTGCCCCCGAGATCCCCGCCCCTCCTGCCCCTGCCCCCGCCCCTGCCCCCGGGATCCCTGCCCCTCCTGCCCCTGCCCCCAGGATCCCTGCCCCTGCCCCCGGGATCCCTGCCCCTCCTGCCCCTGCCCCCGCCCCCGGGATCCCTGCCCCTCCTGCCCCTGCCCCCGCCCCCGGGATCCCTGCCCCTCCTGCCCCTGCCCCTGCCCCCGGGATCCCTGCCCCTGCCCCCGGGATCCCCGACTCCCCTTCCCCCACCCCCGACCTGCCTGCACATGGATCCCTGGCCCCCTGCCTGGGACCCCAGACCCACCGTCACCTCAGCTCCACCCCCAGGCCGGCGCTGCCCCCAGTACTCGCAGGCGGTGCTAATGCCAGCCCTTCCCCCACAGCTACCAGCTGGGCAGCGGTGAAGCCAACATTGTGTCTGAGGACCCCGTCAACGACGGAGAGTGGCACAGGGTGACGGCCATTCGGTGAGGGGCGGGGCATCGCTGCAAGGCAGCCCTGCCAGGGAGCAGTGGGCGGGGTCACTGGCGTCAGTGGGCGTGGCTCCCCATGGCTCCTCCCCCTGCCCCCTTGCTCCCAGCCCAGCTCACCCCTGGCTCTGCCCCGCAGGGAGGGCCGGCGCGGCTCCATCCGGGTGGACGGCGAGGAGCTGGTGAGCGGGGAGTCGCCGGGCAGCAACGTCATGGTGAACACGCAGGGCAGCGTGTACATAGGTGAGGCTGGGGGCTGGGCCCGGCGAGCGCCAGGGGCCGTGTGGGCTGGCACGGGAGTGACGGGCCGGCCTGGCCCAGGGATGGGGCAGCTCCCGGGCATGGCTGGCCCCTGCAGAGCCCACGGGTGTCGCATCGGCAGTGGGGCCCAGGGGAAGCAAGGCCCGGATTGGGGATCGGCTCACGGTCACCCGGGAGTTCCCATAAACCCCCCAGGCAAGGAGGGAGGGTTGTAGTGAGTAGAGGGACAAAGGGGGGAGGGTCCATCCCCAGTTGTGGCCAAAAACCCCTGAGTGTCCTTAGCCTGCCCCGTGCCTCAGTTTCCCTCCCTGTCCACGCGCGCGGGATGTCAGTGCTGCTGTGCTGGCCCGGGGGCTGTGCCCTGCTCCTGCCCCCTGGTGACTGTTTCTCCTCTCGCCCCAGGAGGCGCCCCGGACATCCGAGCCCTGACCGCCGGCAAGTTCCTCTCGGGCATCACCGGCTGCATTAAAAACCTGGTGCTGAGCAGCGAGCGGCTGGGCCAGCTGCCCCCGCAGCCCATCGACCTGCAGCACCACGCCGAGGCGGGAGTGAACACGCGGGAGTGCCCCTCCTAGGCCGGGCGCCTGCCCGCGGCCTGGGCCACGCCGGGACAGTGGCTGTTTTATTATTACCATGATCCGTTTTTGTAAGAAACCCAGAGGACAATGGTGCTTTGCCGCCCCCCAGCCAGTGGGGGTGGGTGCGTCTGTGCGACCGAGGAGACGTTGGACCCGCCCGCCGGGAGCCCTCGCCACGCCCCGCCCCACAAGGCCACCCCTGCCTGCTGCACTCGGAGCACGTGCCCCCAGCCGGCCCAGGAGACCCCCACGACTCCACCCAGAGCTAGGGAGGGGGGCGGACGTCCTGCCCGCCTTGCAGCCGGCACCGCGCAGCCGCTTGCTGGGGGGAGCCAGCCCGCTCGCACCCCTCCATTCCATGGGCCAGCAGGCCTAGGCCTCCCGCCGTGCCAGGGCAGAGGTCCCGCAGCCTGGCTCGTTTACACTACTGCCACCTTGCCTCTGCCACTCCCGCCTCCGTGCCGCACGCCGGCCTGGCCTCACGCAGGGGCTGTCGGGCTGCCCTGGCCGGCGTCCCGCCTGCACCGGGGTCGCCCGGCTGGCTCCAGGGCCCCGCACAGACATCCCATGGCCAGAGGCTGCTACGTGTCCCTTGGGGCAGCCCCTCAGGGCTGCAGTGGGACCCCAAAGATATTCCTGCCCATCCGACGGGCGGACAGACCCAAGTGCCTTGCAGCAGCAGGACCCCCTGCGCTGCCCCCTATGCACCCCACAACCTGCAGGCAGGCCCTTGAGAGCTGCCCTGCCCGGCGGGGGGGCTGCCCGCTCTCCAGAGGTGAGCACGCGCCCGGCGCCAGGCCTGGACCCCCTGCCACCGCCTGCAGCCCCTCCCTCATGCCAGCGGCACCGGCACCGGGACTCGGCCTCCGCGGTGGCAGCCGGATCCCCTGCAACAGCCCTTCCCTGCTCCTGCCCAGCAGAGCCGAGAGCCCCCCGGCCCTGCCCCGCCCCAGCCCTGCAGCTGGAACCGCTCCCCCTCAGGTGGCGACCCCGGAGGGCAGCCGGGAGCTGGGCTGCTTGGTTCCTGCCCTTGTTAGCCCCTGACCCCAGGCTGCGTCCACCTCGTGCTCTTCCACTGGGTTCCTGCTTCACCACCGCCCGGCTGGGCTGAGCACAGGGGCTGCCAGGGCCCTCCCCATCCACTGGGCCCCCTAAGCCGAGCCAGCCCTGGGGGAGCAGCGCTGGGGCGCTGGCCTGTTGGCTCCAGTGGAGCTGGGGCTGGGTGGCCCCAGGATGTGGCCCCGTTAAGCTGATTGCTGCCAGCTGTGCCTGTGGCCCTGGTGTCTGTTCCCAGCCCCCAACCAGCTGTGGGCCCCAGCCCCATTGCAGGGTCCCTGGCAGGAGGCTCCCGGGGGCAGGAGAGCCCCGTGGGGGAGCAGCCGAAGCCAGGCCTAGGGGATGGGAACACGGGCCCTGCTTGCCCCCAGCCTGGCGCCTCCTCGCGGGACCCCCCAGGACCCCTTGTGGGAGGTGGGGGTCGGTGACTGATTGTTCCTAAATAAATGGTGCTGAACCAGATTGGCTGGGCCCCGTTGCTCTGCTCCCCGACAGCCCTGCCTTGGGACAGGCCGGAGGGCTCAGTCCCAGCCTGGCTCCAGCCAGCCCCTGGGGAGTGTGGGGCGCCCCCAGAGCACCAGGCCCGCACCCTGCCTGACTGCCCAGCCTCGGCTGCGCCCAGGAGTAGCCATTGGGCCTGCCGTGCGGCGGGGCGGGGAGCCGGCTGTTCCCAGCGGTGCAGGAGTTGGGGGCTGGCAGCCCAGGGGCAGGCCCAGCCGGCCAGCGCAGTCCCAGGCCGCTGGACACCGAGCTCACCGGCCTGTCCTGGCGCGTTGCCCAGTGAAAGGTTTATTGCACGAGCCGAGGTGGAGAGAGAAACTTCCAGGAGCCGGATTCCCGCCCCCAGAGCAAGGCGCCCGGCTGCCCCGTCCGTCTGGGGCGCACGCCCCCTGCTAGGCGGGTCCCCCCGGCTCAGTGTCCGCAGGGCCGAGCCCAGGCCAGTGCTGGGGCCCTCGGGGCCCTCCACACCCAGGCCCACGTGCAGGGAATCCCCTTGTTCTCGCTGGGCCACGGCGCCTCCCGCGATGGAGTCTGCCCCCGAGCACGGCGCTGCCCGGGCCTGGCTCCGCCCTCAGCAGCCCCGGTGCCCAGGCTGGCCTGCCCGGCCCCAGCAGAGCGGGGCAGAGGTGGCTGGGCCCCCGCTGAGGGGCATCGTCAGGGCCGTGCTGCTGCTCGCCTGGCTGCCCCCCTCTGCACAGGCCAGGCCTGTGGCGGTGCCCAGGCGCCATTGGCCGACACCCACCCCCCTGCAGCAGCAACATTCACTGAGCAGCGCCATGGCCCCCAGCGACCCCGCACCCGCACCGGACGTTCGCCTCCGACGCCGGCTCCGCCCAGCCAGCTCTGCCCCATGGGGGGCGCCTTGTGAGCCAGGGCGGCAGCCTGGGGCCTGGAGTCGGGTAAATCCCCCCCCAGGCCGCGGGCTCCGTCGCTCTGGGGCAGGGGCTCTCCGGAGAAGGCTGCAGGATGGGGCCCCAGCCGCACAGGGCAGGAGACTGGGGCATCGCTGGGGGAGGCGTGTGGCAGTGGGAGAGGCCCCCCAATACCCCACCTGGCGTCTGTGGCACAGCTGGGAAGGGAGCTCCCTGCTGCTCCGGCCCGGTGCCCGCGGGCGTCAGACGGCCAGGGCGGTGCTCTGCTGCGGCCCCACTTTGCCAGGGGCCCTGCGGGCACAGCTGTGGGGGCAGAGCTGGCACGAGGCCCACATGGAGTTGCAGCCTGGCAGGAAGCGGCAGGCCCCAAGCCTCCAGACCAACCAGCCGGGGGACCAGCAGCACCAGAGCAGCAGGGCTGAGCCGGCGGCCAGGCCCGGGAGGATGCTGAGGGCCAGCAGGAAGGGGGGACTCCTCTCACCTAGACAGGAAGGAACAGGGTGAGGGCCGGCCACCTCCCCAGCTCGGCCAGCCTGCCCCCAAAGCTCGGGGAGCGCCCGGGCCCTCCTGCGCCTCGGGACTGGTGGGACGAGCCCGCTGCACCCTGCGGGGGGCACGAGTCCAGGAGCAGGACCCAGGGGCAGCTGCCAGGCGCTGCCTCTCCCATGGTCACGGCAGGGCTGGGCCAGGACGGGGCCAGGCAGGTTCCTGGTGCGGGGCCAGGCCTTGGCCGGGATCCCTGTGAGCCAGAAACTGACCCCCTGCTTGCCTGCCCAGGGCCAGCGCCTAGGACCACAGGACAGGGGAGCGGTGCACACGCCTGTCGGTGCACACGCATGGTACATGCAGCCAGCTGTGTCACACACATTCTAAATGCCTCCACTGCTCCTAGCACGGCACCCGCGCCTGCACAGATCTGTCATCACATGGGTGTATTGCTACACGCCTGTCATACGTCATTGTGCACACACGAACACTAACACATCACAGATGGCTCTTTGCACAAGCAGCTCCTTACGCACATCTGCCAGGACAGTCCCATTGCCCACACTCGTCATTACGTGTATACGCGGACAGGCCTGGGCTTGCACACTTGTCATTGCACACGCATACCTGTCTGTTATTGCACACGGGCACACACACCTCATTGCTTCTGTCCACGTGTCATGCTCACACTTCTCATTGCACACATCCACAGCCACCCTGTTGCACACACCTCATTGCGCACGCACACACACACACACACACAGAGCTCTGCACACGCACACACAGCTCATTGCACACAGACATCCACCTGTCATTACACACACAGCTCTCATTGCACATGCACACGCACAGCTCTGCACACGCGCGCATGCACAACTCTCATTACACACACGCAGCTCTGCACACTCACACACATAGTTCATTGCACGCTGTGGCGGGGTACCTAGTACCGCACTGTTCGACCCACAGGTCCCGAGGCCTAGTCTTTCACCGGACCCGCTCCTAGTCCGGGATCGGGGGAGAAGGGGTGGGGGGCCCTAACCCAGGGCCTATCGGTGGTGGGTGGTTCCCCGTCACACACACACACACACACACACTCACAGCGCTCTTGTGCACACACACACCACGTGTTGCGCACGTGCACACAGCTTTCGTTGTGCACGCTCACAGCACTCATTGCACACGCGCACGCTCACAGCGCTCTCATTGCACACGCTCACAGCGCTCTCATTGCACACGCGCACGCACACAGCGCTCTCATTGCACACGCTCATAGCGCTCTCATTGCACGCGCACGCACACAGCGCTCTCATTGCACACGCACACACGCACAGCGCTCTCATTGCACACAAGCACGCACACAGCACTCTCATTGCACACGCTCATAGCGCTCTCATTGCACACGCGCACGCACACAGCGCTCTCATTGCACACGCGCACGCACACAGCGCTCTCATTGCACACGCTCATAGCACTCATTGCACACGGCACGCTCACAGCGCTCTCATTGCACACGCTCATAGCACTCTCATTGCACATGCGCACGCTCACAGCGCTCTCATTGCACACGCTCATAGCACTCTCATTGCGCACGCGCACAGCGCTCTCATTGCACACACGCACGCACACAGCGCTCTCATTGCACACGCTCATAGCACTCTCATTGCACACGCGCACGCGCACAGCGCTCTCATTGCACACGCTCATAGCACTCTCATTGCACACGCGCACGCACACAGCGCTCTCATTGCACACGCGCACGCACACAGCGCTCTCATTGCACACGCTCATAGCACTCTCATTGCACACGCGCACGCGCACAGCGCTCTCATTGCACACGCGCACGCTCACAGCGCTCTCATTGCACACGCTCACAGCGCTCTCATTGCACACGCACACAGCGCTCTCATTGCACACGCGCACGCACACAGCGCTCTCATTGCACACGCACACACGCTCACAGCGCTCTCATTGCACACACGCACGCTCACAGCGCTCTCATTGCACACGCTCACAGGGCTCTCATTGCACACGCACACAGCGCTCTCATTGCACACGCGCATGCACACAGCGCTCTCATTGCACACGCACACAGCGCTCTCATTGCACACGCGCACGCACACAGCGCTCTCATTGCACACGCACACACGCTCACAGCGCTCTCATTGCACACGCGCACGCTCACAGCGCTCTCATTGCACACGCTCACAGCGCTCTCATTGCACACACGCACGCACACAGCGCTCTCATTGCACACGCTCATAGCGCTCTCATTGCACACGCGCACGCACACAGCGCTCTCATTACACGCACGCACACAGCGCTCTCATTACACGCACGCACACAGCGCTCTCATTGCACACGCACACACGCTCACAGCGCTCTCATTGCACACGCGCATGCTCACAGCGCTCTCATTGCACACGCTCACAGCGCTCTCATTGCACACGCGCATGCTCACAGCGCTCTCATTGCACACGCGCATGCACACAGCGCTCTCATTGCACACGCACACCGCGCTCTCATTGCACACGCGCACGCACACAGCGCTCTCATTGCACACGCACACACGCTCACAGCGCTCTCATTGCACACGCGCACGCTCACAGCGCTCTCATTGCACACGCTCACAGCGCTCTCATTGCACACGCGCACGCTCACAGCGCTCTCATTGCACACGTGCACGCTCACAGCGCTCTCATTGCACACGCACACAGCGCTCTCATTGCACACGCGCACGCACACAGCGCTCTCATTGCACACGCGCACGCTCACAGCGCTCTCATTGCATTGCACCTTTTGCAGGGTGCTGGCCTGGGCTGGGCACAAGGGGCACAAACACTGCGCAGGCCAGGGCTCTCCCCAGGGCAAGGCACTGGAAGGGAAGGCTTGCCCAATGGTTAGTTCCCATTCAGCCCCTCCCCCCGTGTGACTTGGGGAGCTCTGGGACCCAAGCAGCCCCAAAATACATAGGAGTGCTCACCACCCACAGAGCCTGCCCTCGCCCTGCCCCCGCCTCTCCAAAGCCCCCCCCGTCAGATGTGGGGGGGCGAGAGGAGCGCCATGCTGGGGTCCCAGATCCTGGCCATGCCCTGAGCCCGCCGGTACCGCGGGGAACAGCCCAGCCCAGCCCAGGGCATAGGCCAGGCGCTGAGCACCCCTGGGCCTGGCACGGCTCTCGGCCGTAGTACCTGCAGCAGGCCCGTTCCGGGGCGCGGTGTCTGGGGCCAGGGGCTGGCTCTCCCCTGCCCCCCCGCAGGCGGTGGCGTGGGGGGTGACGGCGGCGGCAGGGCTGCTCGCAGGCTGGAGAGATGCTGGTGCGGGAGGCCAGCCTGGAGGGGGATGGGAAAGGGGGTGAGCGCCAGCTGCCCGTGAGGCCGTAACCCAGCAAAAACCCTGAGCGCAGCCCCCCAGCTGCTGCCTCCTATAGGCCCCAGGGAGCCGCTCAGCCCCTGCTCCTCCGGCAGCAGGCAGGGTCGGCCCCCATGGCCCATCCCTCGGTGCATGTCGGCTCGCTGGGCCCCCCCAGCACTGGCCTTGGCACTGGGCCGCCTGGTCCGAGCCGTCCCCGCAATTGTCGATGCCCGTCGGGTCGCACACCAGGCTCCGCGGGATGCACTTGCTGTTCCGGCACCGGAAGTAGGGCTCCTCGCGGCACTCGGACACGTTGAAACCTGAAAGGGAGAGTGTCAGCCCGGCCCAGCCCTCCCCCGGGGCAGCGTCTCCCCCGCCTGGCCCGGCACCGCCCCGGGGCAGCGTCTCCCCCGCCCGGCCCGGCACCACCCTGGGGCAGCGTCTCCCCCGCGCCGGCCCGGCACCGCCCCAGGGCAGCGTCTCCCCCGCCCGGCCCGGCACCGCCCCGGGGCAGCGTCTCCCCCGCCCGGCCCGGCACCGCCCCGGGGCAGCGTCTCCCCCGCGCCGGCCCGGCACCGCCCCGGGGCAGCGTCTCCCTGGCACCAGCCCGGCACCGCCCCGTGGCAGCGTCTCCCCCGCACCGGCCCGGCACTGCCCTGGTCTCACTTGCTCTGGTCTGTGGCTGCCTCCGCAGCCGAGGGGAAGGGGTCCTAGCCTGGGCTCGTGGGGCTGAGTTTGAGGTGCAGGAAGGGGCTCTGGGCGGGGGAATCTGCAGGGGGCTCACACACTCAGGCCCGGGATGGCCGGTGTGCAGGGCGCAGCCGTGGGCCGTGCAGCGTGGGGCGGGACTGGGTGGCCGGGCTTTGGGCTGGGCACTGCCAAGGCCCTGGAGCTCGTGCGCCCGGCACCCAGGGCCCCTCACCCAGCCGGAAGGATGTAAAGTCGCCCACGAAATCCACCCGGGGCTGCTGGCCCCGCGTCACCAGGCGCAGGGTGAGGTGGTCCCCAGAGGACAGGACGGGCCGGGGGATGCTCTTCCCACACAGCGGGGCCCCCAGGGGCTCGGCAGCGCCCACTCGGCCGTCGTAGAACTGCACGTAGGATCCAGCCTGGCAGGCCCCGCTGGCCGGGCGCTGGCCGGGCCGGGGGGCGTCCGAGGGCAGAGGCGCCCGGGTGGCGTTGGGCGGGGGCGGCGGCAGGCTGTACACCAGGAAGAAGCGGAAGTGGAACTGGACTTGGTCCCTGGGCAGCGCTGCCTGCATGGTGAGGGCGCAGTCCGTCCCCGGGGCCACGAAGTAGTAGCGCCGGGAGTCCCGGTGCGAGTCCACGATCAGCCCGTCGCCTCGGAGGGTCTGGCCACAGAGCTCCACCAGGTGAACTGCGGGGAGAGCGCAGGAGTCAGGCCCCAGCCGGGCCCGCGCCAGCCCCTGCGATCCCCCCGCCCGCCTCCCTCCCGCTGCCAGCACCTCTGGGGCGGGAGCAGGCTGGGCCCCAGCAACGCACACCAGCCCCGTGGCTGCGGCCTGCTCTGGGGATGCACAGACCCAGCAGCAGGCAGGAAGGGGTTACAGAGCAGCCCTGGGCCCAGGCCTGCAGGAGGCACTTTGACAGGGAGCAGCCCGGGCCCTTCCCCCCAGCTCCGGTGCACAATGGGGCAGTGCGAGGGCCGGGCCCGGGGGGCAGGAGGCCGGCGCTGGCCTCTTGGCGTCCGTTTGGCTTTCGCGCTCTGCTGTGGCCTCAGGGGCTGGAACGGCGCGGGGGGGGGAGGGGCTGCACCCCCAGATCAAAGGGGTTCCCATCATTTGCCGTTGGGCGCCCGCCTGTGGCAGGACCAGGAGCCTGGCCCCAGGGCGGGAGGCAGACGCGTCCCTGCCCCTGCACTGGGCGGGCGTGGAGGGCCAAAGCAAAGGGGCTCATGAGGCAGAACAGCCCCGTGGGCTGGTGCAGGAGCGACAGGGAGGCACCCCCAGAGCCCCAGGCCCATGCAGACACCCCCAGGCTGCCGGCTCTCGGCGCCAGGCCCTCGCGGCTTGGCCCGATGACCCACAGCCCCCTTGCACGGGGGCCGTGGACTTACACACCCCGGCCTCCCCGGGGCAGCCGCTCGTCGCCTGCTTCCCGGGCGCGTTCCATACACACGGCATCTCTTGGCGAGCGCTCGGCCCGTCACAGAAAGCCAGCGAGCGTGGACACGGTGGACCCACGACGCTGAGCTCCAGCCCAGCAGGAACTGCCCCCTGCCAGCAGCGGAGCGCCACCCCCGTCCACACACAGCCCGCCCCGTCCGCTTCCACCCCTGAGCGCCTCTCGTCCCGCCCGGAACCGGGTCACTGAGCTCGGCCACACGCCCGTGTCTCTCCTCGTGCCGCGGCGGCCAGGCTGGGCTGGCAGGAGCTCTCCTCCGAAACGGGGGGCTCGTTTTATCCCACTTCCCTCCCACCCCTGTTCCTTAACTCGCCTCCCTTTCGAAATTGGACCCAACACTGTGCACAGGCCTGTGGCTCCCAGCTCACTCCCCCACCCCTAAATCTACTCCATATGGGTATGTCTACACTACCCCGCTAGTTCGAACTAGGAGGGTAATGTAGGCATACCGCACTTGCAAATGAAGCCCGGGATTTGAATTTCCCGGGCTTCATTTGCATAAGCCGGGCGCCGCCATTTTTAAAACCCCGCTGGTTCGAACCCCGTGCCGCTAGTTCGAACTAGGAGGGTAGTGTAGACCTACCCTCTTTGAGAGAGTTTCTCTGTCTGTGCATCTGTCTGTCTGCTCAAGAACTGCTCCTAAACGGGAGGGGCTAGGACCACCAAATTTGGGATGTAGCTTCCTCTTGTCTGATCTTAAAGCGAGGCCAGGGCTGGGTTGGGCCAGGACAGTGGGATGTGCCTGGAATGGGATTGCGTCTCAGAAAACCAAACCAAAAAGAGACCAGCAGTCCCCAACCTCTGGGGGCTGCCAGGCGCCCGGGACGCAAGAATGGCTCAGTCCAGCCCTGGTCACTAGGCGGGTGCACATCAATGCCCCGGCGGGCGCCAAGGCACCCGCAGGCACCGCTAGAGACTACAACTCCCATGATGCCTTGGGAAAAAGGAGGGAAACTGTTGCTCTCTTCCAGTTGGGGACCACTGCGCCAAACCAAGTACAGGCCTCAAACCTGACACAACTGAGCGAATGTTGAAAGAGGGCTCAGGGGAGGTCACCTCTGCCCGCCGGCCCCAGCACGGAGCTGCACACTGGCCCCCTCGTCCCCCGCCCCACCCCAGAGCAGCGATTCAAATGGAGCATGGAGACTTTCCTTTTATTCTCACTCCTGTGCCCCCAAGAATTGCCTCTCCCCTTGGGGGTTCAAGGCAGGGCTGTCTCCAGGGACGCGGGGCCAGGACAGCCCCCAGCCCACGTTGCTCGGGGCAGTGGCATGGGCTGGGCAGGGGCCAGGGCACTCTGCTTCCACTGCCACAGGGAAGTGGAGCGACCTGGCTGAGAGGGGGCGGGGCAGCGGAGCAGAGCAGGCTGCTGGGTCGCTCTGCTTCCCCGGCTCCCGCCACTGCAGTAAGCGCGGGGGGTCCCGGCCCTGCTGGGAATCGCCCAGCCTGCCTTGGGCGCCATGGCTAACATCAACCGGGGAGCCCGGCCCAGCCACAGGATGCTTGAGGCAGCTGTTGTGGGCCCCCAAAGCGTGGGGCCTGGGGTAGCCGCTTCGAACTGTCCTATGGCTGGGACAGCTCTGGTACCAGGACCAGCTGCTCCCAGAAAGTCTCTGTCTGCCTCCAGCCCGAGGTGACGTGTGGCCAGTCACTGGGGTCACGGAAACCCTCCTTTACTGTCACGGGCTTTTTATACCCTCTCTAATCTCCCTGAACCTTCCACAGTCGCTGTCGCGGCAACCGACCCCGGCTGCCCTAGTCTGACTGCAGGCTCCCTTCACTATAGGAGCTCTGACTTGCACTGGGAGGCTCCTTTGAGCTGCCAGCTAGCACTAGAGACTACAACTCCCATGATGCCTTGGGAAAAAGGAGGGAAACTGTTGCTCTCTTCCAGGCAGTGCAGGGAGAGTTGGGGGCGCCAACCGGGAGAGAGGAGCCAGATTGTGTGGGGCCTTTTCCAGGCCAGGAGCTGCTGCTGGAACCTAGAGCCCGCTGCTGAGAGCCTGCTGGGGCTGAGGTCTAGCAGGCTGCTTCAGGGACCGGAGGGGATTGTCCCTGGAGGGCAGGGACCTGGCCGTGCTGTGGCTGAGAAGGGCCCGCATCGCCCTGCAGAGAGCTGCGGTGAGTAGCTGTGGCAGTGTGGGAACGTGTTGTCTGGGACAGAGCACAGGGGACAGGCCAAGTGACCTGCCCAGGGAGCCAGAGCCACTGGCATTTGGTGGGGCCAGCTCCAGCGGCCAAGGGGCTTTGCAGCTTGTTGCCTTGGCTGGACTGACCCACAACCCTGCCCGGGGCTGTCTCCTTTCCAGCCTCAGATCTCCATGCGCGCCCGCCAGCATGTGTGCCCAGGGGAGGGCCGACGCGGGGGTGGCACACAGCATGGCAGGGCGAATGCCAGCGAGACGAGTTCCATCTCTTTCGGTGTGCTTTGCCAATTGGTTGTATTCCAGGTCAGTCTGCAGCCCCGTTTGTGTAAGCGGCTCAGGAAAGGGGGGGTCATTCCCATTGTGACGTAGTGGGGGGTAACCTGCTAACTCTCTGGCTGCTGTCTGTAGCACCACCGAGCAGCCAAGCGATGAGTCACTATGCAAAGAGGGTATCCCAACTGGTTTGGCCAGCTGACCCCCATGGAGAGGAACAAAGGAAGGTGGATGCTGCCCTGGCTGGGGGGCAGGGCTGGAGGAGAGTGAGTGAGTTCCTGGCTGGAAAGCAGGGAAGAAGGAACTGGGGAGGGGGCTGGGATCCCCCCATCTCAAAGGGGGCACTGAGGCCTCTTAGCCCCAGTTCCTGTAACCAGATTACATCTGTGCTGCGCTGGGCTGGAGGAGCAATAAACCACCCTCAATTCCACTGGCTGGTGCAGTCTGTTCGTGCCATTTCGGGGTGCAGGAGATGGGGGACCCCCAACGCGCCGTCACACCCATTGACTCAGTTAGATGCAAATTATTTATAATGGTTGTTTTGGAGTTGGAGCCAGATTCTTACTGAAATACGTTTATTTCTGGAGGCTCCCAAGGTGCCCCACGCAGGGTGTACAGGGCCAGCCAGCTGGAGGCACCACCATTGTCTATTCCTTTAGAACAGGATTGAGGAACCTCAGGCCAGGCCTGGGTCCGGCCCCTGAGGTTCAGCATTTGGGAGCCCACACTGGTGCTCCAGCCCTACTAGCTGGGCCCCCCAGGCACTGGTGTGCAAGAGGAATGAGGGGAGCGTCTTTCTCCTCCTTCATCCGGGGCATCTCACCTGTGCGCAGCCCCCGCCTGAGGTTTCTGGGAGTCAGTGGCCCCTGTGACGTAGTGTTGGCACCTTGCTGGTTGCTAGGCTGGGGCTGTGGGTGACCCCCACTGGCTGCTGTCAGCATCACGGCCCAGCAGGACAGGGGATGAGTCACTAGGCAAGGGGCTCTCAACCTGTCCGACCAGCTACCCCCCAGGGAGAGAAACAAAGGAAGGTGGATGCCGCCCCTGGCTGGGGGCAGGGCTGGAAGTGAGTTAGTTAGTTTCTGTCTGGGATCATGGAGGAGACAGCCTCGGCAACAGGCTGGGATTTAGGGGCCCAGTCTCCCCCATCTCAAGGGGGGCTGAGGCATCCTAGCCCCAGTTCCTGTAACCGGATGACATCTGTGCTGTGCTGTATCCTGGAGGAGCAATAAACTCCCTCTATTCTACTGGCTGGTGGGGTCTGTTCGTGCCATTACGGAGTGCAGGAGATGGGGAAACCCGACGCGTCGTCACAGCCCCCACCCAGAAAGGTCCCCTGCCCCTGCTCTAGGAGTAAGGGCCTGCAGCACGGCGGTGGGTAGGGGGTCCCCAACTATCCAGCACCCCCACTGGGCTGCTCAGGGTCTCCTTTCATGTTAAACCATCAGGCGCCCGGCCCACCGGGGAGCGTGGCCTGCTCCGGAGTCCCCAGGGAGGCGGGGCTGGCTATCCCGGGAGCAGGGACTCGCGCTCCACGGAGACTCTCTGGAACAGTTTGGTTCATTTCACAGTTTTACTTCCTGTGATTCCCGGCTCCTTTCACGTATGGCGCCCCTCCCCCGCCAGCGCGACCTGTCCTGTCCTTCCCGTGGGTTTGCTGCCCTGGGGCGGCCGCGCCCCTTGGATTGTCCTTCCGCCAAGCTTCTGTGCTGCCTGCTCCAGCGCTGGCCTCATTCCCGCCGAGGCGCTCCGCGTCCCCCCGGCTTGCGTCGACGTGCAACGTGTGCACACGCACCCGCAGCGCTTGGCCCGTCTTCGCTGGCTGCCCTTCCAGGACGGGAGGGTGCGACGTGGCGGGGGGGCTGTCCGTCTGGTGGCCCTGGACCCTCTGGCTGGGCAGTCGCTGGTTGCTGTGCCGTGCCGGGTGCGAGCCCTACGGCCCTGTGCCGGTCTGCAGAGACCGGGTGTGTCTGTGCGGTGCCCAGCGGGGGAAGGGCCCGGGGGGAGGCCCGTAGGCCACGGCCCAGCCAGCTGACACCTGGGCTAGGTGGCGGGATCTGAACAAAGCCGGGGCGTGGCCCCTGGGGGCTGAGGGACCTGTCGCTGGGAGTCCAGTCGGTCTTGGCTGGGGGAAGCACGAAGGGAGTAGACTAAGTCCAGGACGGGGGGGCCCGTGAACCCCTCCCCCCACGAGGACTAAGGCTCTGCCCTGCCTCCTATGGCAGCACGGAGCCTCCGCTGCGCTGGACCTCGGAGAAGCCACAAAACCTTTTACTCTCCTGGCTGGCGGAGCCACTTCTGGCTGCGGACGGGGGTGCGGGGTCGGGGGCTCCTACTGCGCCATCACAGATGGGACGGGACTTTTTCATTGGCTGTTTCTCATCAGATCCGACCTGTATTTGATCGTCTTCCATCCTCCCCTCCTGACTCGGATGCGGAGGATCCCCATCAATAGACCCTCCCGGAAGGAAGGCCTCTGTCCGGACCCCCTGCGCCTCCGCACCTATCGGCTTCCCCCCGCCCTCAGTTGAAAAGCGCAGCGGGCTCACGAACCCGAGACCGACGCCCAGCGAGTGGCCTGGCCCGGCCCAGCAGCGGGCTCACGAACCCGAGACCGACGCCCAGCGAGTGGCCTGGCCCGGCCCAGCAGCGGGCTCACGAACCCGAGACCGACGCCCAGCGAGTGGCCTGGCCCGGCCCAGCAGCGGGCTCACGAACCGGAGACCGACGCCCAGCGAGTGGCCTGGCCCGGCCCAGCAGCGGGCTCACGAACCGGAGACCGACGCCCAGCGAGTGGCCTGGCCCGGCCCAGCAGCGGGCTCACGAACCGGAGACCGACGCCCAGCGAGTGGCCTGGCCCGGCCCAGCAGCGGGCTCACGAACCGGAGACCGACGCCCAGCGAGTGGCCTGGCCCGGCCCAGCAGCGGGCTCACGAACCCGAGACCGACGCCCAGCGAGTGGCCTGGCCCGGCCCAGCAGCGGGCTCACGAACCCGAGACCGACGCCCAGCGAGTGGCCTGGCCCGGCCCAGCAGCGGGCTCACGAACCCGAGACCGACGCCCAGCGAGTGGCCTGGCCCGGCCCAGCAGCGGGCTCATGAACCGGAGACCGACGCCCAGCGAGTGGCCTGGCCCGGCCCAGCCCTGTCCGGTTCCTCACCGAGCCAGAAGGAGCAGCAATGCACAGCATCCACTGTCTCCTCAGGGCAGTTGCTGGCGCTGGGGCCATCCCAGCTCACCCCCCTCCCTCCTGGAGAGCAGCAAGCAGAGTCCAGCCCTTACAGTCTCTCCCACCTCCGGGAGGAAGAAGGGCCCCGGAGGCCAGAAAAGTTCCCACCTGCTCACAGGCTCCTGCTGCCCCGCCCCCCGATGAGCAGAAAGCACAAGGCTTGCTCCGGTATTTGCTCGCGTCTCCCCCTCACACACTGCCAGGGCCTGGTTCCATGGCCCCTCACAAGGGAGCAGTCCCGGGCCAAGTGCACCCAGCACTGGCCGCGGCGTTGCAGCGAGACCTGAGTGAGGCAGCCCGGAGCCGCCCGGAGCCCGTGTCTGGGAAGCGCGGGGGCAGCGTCTCCTGCATCCAGCTGTCCTGCCCGCCCGTGCCAAGGGGCCCGACAGCTGGCTTCCTTGGCAAGGGATTCCAATGCGATCGCACTGGGCGCGTGGGGCGAGGCCGACCCTCTGGGGACACAGGCCCTGCTGCCTGCGCTGTGCTCACAGGGCGGCGAGGGGCTGGCTCCCCAGCGAAACGCCCTGGCGTCTGTAAGTGTCCGAGCCGAGAGCCGTCCGGAGCAGGGCAGCGCGCCCAAGGCCCACGGGTTACCTAAGCGCCCGGCGGGGGCGGGGCACTGGGCTTTCGCCAGGGCGATTCCCGGGTTGGGGACCTGCAGGCTGAGAAGTTGCTGGCTCTGAGGTAAGACGGGGCCACACAACGGACGTGTTGGGCTGGGTGCTGCTCAGGCGCCTTCCCTGGCTAACCAGACCTGGGCGCACCGCTTCTCGCGGCTGTTCCGGGGGGGGGGGGGCGAAGCGCTGCCCCCCCTCGCCACGCCGCAGGCAGAGATGTAGCTTGGTTCCAAGGCAAGTGCCTAGGGGAAAGGGCAGTGGCTGGTTGGGAAACATGAAGGGAAGAGCCGGGGCTGAGGGCTGGGCGGGAGCGATGGACCCTCTAGCCCAGGGGTCTCCAAACTTTTCAGCCCGAGGGCCGCATTAACTATCAAACAGCAGTTCGGGGGCCGCTTTCACGACGGGGAATTTCAGTTGCCTATTGCGCCCTCTGTCGCAGCGCGGCCGGTACTCTGACCATGCACTCCCTCCAGTGCTGAAGGGGAGGGAAAGGGGGGCCCGGGCCCACCCTCACTCACGGGCCCCAGCCCCAGCCCAGGGCCCTAAGGACACGGAACCAGCTGGCTCCGGTCCGGCTGACGGGGCTCCTGCCGTAACTCGTCAGCCCGCCAACTCTAACGAGTTCTGCCCTGGGCTGCTTCCTTTCCCTCCTCGTGTGACCCTCTACCTCCCCCCACCGTGGGGCGGTCACCTTTGATTCGTCCGTCAGGCTGACGGTCGTATATCCAGACGCCCACCCCTCCCGCCGGGGCTGGTCCTGCCGTCTGGGTGGCCGTCGGGTCTGGACTCCTGAGAAGGGGGGGGGGGCTTTTCCCCCTGCTCTCCCCTTCCTCTGCATGCTGTCCTCCCCTCCTGCTTGCCACCGCTCACTCCTTCCCCCCCTCTGGGCGGAAGGGGTCACCTTTTTAAAGTTCCCGCCGGGGTTCACGTTCCCCCGCACGTCGCCGGGCGGGCGTTACCACCACCGCCCATCCTGCCCCCTGATTGGCCGGCTGCCCTGTCAGTCTGGGCGGGGGAACGCCGCCCGTGCTAACCCCCGCCCCCTGCGCCGTTTGCCGCCGCGCGGCCGCTTGTCAGCAGAGCGGCCCGCTTCTCCTGCCCCGGCGCGGCGTGAGTACACGCCGCACACCCCTGACAGGGCCCCCCCCCCGCGGCAAGAAGGGCCCGTTCGGCGGCGCCCCAGGGACGGGCGGGGGTCGCCTCGTCACACCGGCACGCGGAAGAAGGCGGGGCCAGACAAAAAGGTCTCCATGGGCCGGATGAGAGGGCCTCGCGGGCCGCATCCGGCCCACGGGCCGTAGTTTGGAGACCCCTGCTCTCAAGGGGCATCGGGCCCTGACTCCTTAACCACGGCACGTCTGCTGGGCTGTATCCCGGAGAAGCAATGACCCCTCCGTGTTCTACTGGCTGGTGGAGTCTGTTCTTGCTGCAGACGGGGTGCGGGATCGCGGGGACCCGATGAGCCTCCACACAGCGCACGCCTCAGCACAGCCCAGAGGCCCCGGCCTGTGTGCCTGGAAGAGCAGTGCCGAGCGCCCCACCTCTGTGCCCGGGCGCTGCCAGCCACGCCTGCCGCTCGCCAGCCGCCCGTCCCCACACAGAGCAGCGCCCTGCACACCAGGGAGAGAGCAGCTTCTCCGCGGGCTGCGCGCCTCCCCCCGTTCACCGCGCCGCGCTCCGCCTGCCACGCTGGGAAGCACAGGGGCGGGCGCGCGTCGGACGCAAGGGCAAAGCCGGGTCCCTACTAGCAAACGGCAGACGGAGCTCGAGTTCTGGCCCAGCCCAACCGGGGAGCAAAGGCCTGGAAAACCCGCAGTACCTGTCTCTATGGAGGTGACCTCCAGCGCCATCAAGTTCAGCAGAACCAGCCACTTTGGGAGCCCCGGCAAGTGCCCCCGCATCTTTGTGCTGCCTTCTCCTGGAGCCCCAAATCCCCAGCTGCCGCGAGAGGCGGCCGGACCAGCCAGGCCTGCAGCAGCTGGTGCCGCGTGGAGCACAGTGGCCCCTCGCTTCCAGGGAGCAAGGCGAGCGGGCGTTGCTGAGACACGGGAACAAAGGGGAGCGGCCGGTCTCGCACCGGGAAGGCAGCCCTGGGAGTTGATTAAAAAGCTTCTCTTGCTTGTCTGAGCTTCCCTGCTGTCCTGGCCTCAGCCAGCGCAGCCCTGCCAGGCCCTGGGCTGCTGGGGAGCTATGGCAACGGGGGGATCTGCTAGAGCAGCAGAGGAGCCGGGGGGTCCAGGAACCTCCAGGCCATGACCAGACTTGGTGCCTGCAGGCGACAGGGCGGCGTCCGGCCAGCGAGCGCGGGGGGCAGCGAACAGGCGCTGGGGTTAGCGAACAGGCGCTGGGGTTAGCGAACAGGCGTGGGGGTTAGCGAACAGGCGCGGGGGGCAGCGAACAGGCGCTGGGGTTAGCGAACAGGCGCGGGGGGCAGCGAACAGGCGCGGGGGTTAGCGAACAGGCGCGGGGGTTAGCGAACAGGCGCGGGGGGCAGCGAACAGGCGCGGGGGGCAGCGAACAGGCGCAGGGGGCAGCGAACAGGCGCGGGGGTTAGCGAACAGGCGCTGGGGACAGCGAACAGGCGCGGGGATTAGCGAACAGGCGCGGGGGTTAGCGAACAGGCGCGGGGGCAGTGAACAGGCGCGGGGTTAGCGAACAGGCGCGGGCGTTAGCGAACAGGCGCTGGGGACAGCGAACAGGCGCAGGGGGCAGCGAACAGGTGCGGGGGTTAGCGAACAGGCGCTGGGGACAGCGAACAGGCGCGGGGATTAGCGAACAGGCGCGGGGGTTAGCGAACAGGCGCGGGGGCAGCGAACAGGCGCGGGGGCAGCGAACAGGCGCTGGGGACAGCGAACAGGCGCGGGGTTAGCGAACAGGCGCGGGGGTTAGCGAACAGGCGCTGGGGACAGCGAACAGGCGCAGGGGTTAGCGAACAGGCGCGGGGGCAGCGAACAGGCGCAGGGGCAGCGAACAGGCGCGGGGGTTAGCGAACAGGCGCGGGGGCAGCGAACAGGCGCGGGGTTAGTGAACAGGCGCGGGGGTTAGCGAACAGGCGCGGGGGTTAGCGAACAGGCGCGGGGGCAGCGAACAGGCACAGGGGTTAGCGAACAGGCGCGGGGGCAGCGAACAGGTGCAGTGGTTCCTCGCTAAGCGCTGGCTTGTTGCGGCGTGCGCTTGTTTCAAGCTGCACTGCGCCCCCTTGTAGTGTCTCGGCGGCCCCCCCACTGCACCCTGCTTTGGCCACTAGCAGGATCTTCTGGAAAAGCCGCCTGTTCCCCTGGGGGACGGGAACCAGGGCGGGGCCGGCAGCCCCCCAGCGGCTCCCCTAAGTTCCCTGTAAGGTATGGGGCTGGGCCGCTCCCCACCCCCACAACTGCTGTGCTGCTCTTGCCCTCTGCCTTGGAGCCGTTCCGTGAGCTTCCTGCTCAGGGCTGGCAACAGACTTCGCCAGGCCCTGGACAGCTGGGGGGGGCGGAGGAGGGATGTTAAGAGACGAGCTGACTACTCGTCCGATATGCAAATGCTGACCCCGGCTCTGCGTGATTTCAAAGCCCCCCGACCCCAGGCTCCGCGCTGCGCTGCCCCCGCTAGGGATTCTTGCACATTTCACAGCTGGCACCCGCCTGCAGCCCGGAGTCGGGGACGTCCCGCCGGCCCGGCTGCCCGCGGAGTTCCGCATCCCTCCTCTGAAATGCACAAGGGGCCCAGCAGGGCGCAGGGGGACTCCGGGACATTTCGAGGGAGGGACGCAGCAGCGACTAGGCAGTTCGCTGCTGGTTAACGTCCTGAGTGGGGGAGGCTGGGCTCCAGGCACCCTGGGAGGGATCCGGGCACCCTGGGAGGGCTCCAGGCTCCGGGCACCCTGGGAGGGCTCCAGGCTCCGGGCACCCTGGGAGGGCTCCAGGCTCCCGGCACCCTGGGAGGGCTCCAGGCTCCGGGCACCCTGGGAGGGCTCCAGGCTCCGGGCACCCTGGGAGGGCAGGGCAGAAGGGGCAGGGCCAGGGACAAGCCTTCCTCAGCCAGCCATCAGTGCTGCCCGGAGCACACGTGTGGGGCTCCAGCGGTGAGGCCGCCTCGGCAGCAGTGGCTGGTGCCCTGGGCTCTCTTACATTGCCAGACCCTGGGGAACTGCCCCCTTGTCCCCTCTGTCAGTGGCCCTGCTCCTGCTTGCTATGGGGGGAGAGGTGCTGATGTCAGGGTGTTTCCCCTCCCCGCAAGTGAGCCCCCCACTCTGTGCCCCACCTCCACAAAGCAGGATATCGGCCCCGGCTTCCTGAGTCCGAACAGATCTCACAAGGACAGTGTAATCCAAGTGGGGTCAGCGTGCTTAAAGGGGCAATGCGCAACACACGCACGCACACACACACACAGACACGCACGCATACACACACAAATACACACCGACAGACACACGCATACACATGTGCGCACAGAAACACACAGACACACGCATGCACACACAGACACGCGCATACACATGTGCGCAGACACATGCATGCACACGCACACGTACACACAGCCACACGCATGTACACACACATACAAACACACACGCATGCACACACAGGCACGCGCGCGCGCAAGCACCCACACTCCCGCGAGTGCACACGCCAGCAGGATGGCGCCCGGATGGCTTACTCTGCAGGAAGAGTTTCTGCAGTCCCTGCTCCCCCCCCCCCCGTGAGGCTCCATTAGGGTGTCCCCGTGAGGGCTTGGCCGAGGGCGAGTTCCTCACTGAACAGCAGGACCCCCCCCCCACCCCCTCCGCAGAGCATCGCACCCGTCCGGCCGGGTCCCGGGTTTGGTGGCACCCGCCTGCCAAAGAGCATTTCCCTGGGCTCCTGCCCCGCCCCCTTCCCATGAGTTTGTGTGGGGAATGATTCGCTGGACGTCGCTGGGCTTGCAGGGGCCTGCTCAGGGGCATGGCCGGGTGGTGAGCGCCGCACGGGGAGCGCTGGGCTGGAAACAACGCGCTCAGGGCCAATCGGCAACTGATGGAAGCTGGGGCAGGACCCCCACCCTCGAGAAGCCCAGCAGGGGCTGGAGAACGGAGGCACGCCCGGTCCCACAAAGCCCACGGAGCAAAGCAGGTCTCCAAGGGAAGCACGTGCCAAGCATCTGGCTGGGAAGAGGAAAACCAGGGTCCAGGCTCAGGCAGCTACTCATCAGACTGAGCGGCCAGGGGGTGGGGGACGATGCTCTGCGTGGGGACGGGCACCGGGGCTGCCAGAGGCCCCGCGTGGGGATGGGAAAGGGGCTGCCAGAGGCCCCATGCGGGGATGGGAAAGGGGCTGCCAGAGGCCCCGCGTGGGGATGGGAAAGGGGCTGCCAGAGGCCCCATGCGGGGATGGGAAAGGGGCTGCCAGAGGCCCCATGCGGGGATGGGAAAGGGGCTGCCGTGGTTTTTAGGGGATTCAACTCAATAAAACAAAAATCAACTTTGTTCCTTTCAGAACTTTTTCATCCCGGTCCCACTTCCCCTGCTTGGGCCACTTCCCCCGGCTCCCTTCCCGCCGGCCTCTCGTGCCTCTGCCCCGTCCCGCCGGCGGCTGCTCGCCCTTCCCTGGCTTTAGGAGCCCTGCGGGACGCTCAGCCCCTAGGATTTGCCCTTGGCACTCACAGACCTGCTGCTGGAGGCTGAGCTGTGCGGAGCAGGGTAGGGGGGTTCATGGGAATGGGGTGTCCATCCCCGTGATGGCTGTGAATTTCCATCGGTAGAGTATGTGTGCATGTATGCGTGCACGTGTGTGTGTATGTGGAAAAGCACATGCCAGTGTAGACACTCTCTTGTGCAACTACTTAACTCAAGAACTCTTGTGCTAAAGAGTTTTTGTGCAAGATCACGCCAGTGTAGACACAGCCAAACAGTCCAGCAAAAGAATGAAGGTTCAAATCGTTTTAACGGGGGGGAGGGGAGAGGAACTCGGCGACTTGATTCAGAAATAACGTGTGTGTTAATAGTCTTGGTTCACAGAAAATGCAATTGGTAAATAATCATCTAAAACACACAGTAGAGAAATCAAGGGGAGTCGTCAAGTACTTAGAAAAGGGTTGAGAAGAGAAGGCCAAGGATCTGCCTCAGCTGAACAAGCCAGAGAACGTGGACTAGGTGGTGCACGTGATCTCAGCTGGCAATGCAGCGCGTGAGTCGGAGGACACCGCATCCGTTCTAATCGTGATCTTTTTTCCAAACCGTAAAACAAAGAGCTCAATTATTCCTCCACTGGCTTTCCAGTCAAGCATGAAAACAAATGAGCTGATGGCTAATGCACAGAGCACCTGATCTGACATCAGATTATAATGTCTCTTGGGCTAAAAAGTCGTTTTCTTTGCTTAGCCATTGAGCTGAGTAGGCACATGAGGCCAGCGCTCAGCAGTGGCGAGATATATTCGAGGAGCTTTCTAAGAACATCTCTGGCTTGGGCAGTCAGTTCGCTCCTTTCCAGTTCTTGCTGGAAGAAGTTGCCAAGACGAACTGCTTTGAACAAGTAAGAACTGGCTTCCTGCACGTCCAAACGTGGCAGCCTGGTACAGCACCTTCACTTGCGAAACATTTGTTTTCAGCACCTGCTCTGCAAAATGTGATAATTATTTGATATCGCTCACACTCTTGGATCTGGAGAACCTAAAGCAGGGCACTGTGTCGCCAGCTGCAGAAAGCACTGGCCCCTGCCACACCATGGACATCTCGCCTAGCAGGCAGCAGTAGAGGGACTTGACTGGTCTGTCATGCACACAGCCTCTCTCTGGGTGTGTCTAGACTACATGCCTCCCTCGACGGAGGCATGTAGATTAGACAGATCGGCAGAGGGAAATGAAGCCGCGATTTAAATAATCGCGGCTTCATTTAAATTTAAATGGCTGCCCCGCTCTGCCGATCAGCTGTTTGTTGGCAGAGCGGGTCAGTCTAGACGTTCCCCTGTCGACAGAAAACCCTTTTGTCGACCTCCCGGTAAACCTCATCCCACGAGGCATAACGGGGCGGTCGACAAAAGGGTTTTCTGTTGACAGGGGAACGTCTAGACTGCCCCGCTCTGCCGACAAACAGCTGATCGGCAGAGCGGGGCAGCCATTTAAATTTAAATGAAGCCGCGATTATTTAAATCGCGGCTTCATTTCCCTCTGCCAATCTGTCTAATCTACATGCCTCTGACGGAGGCATGTAGTCTAGACACACCCTCTAGGTACTGTTATTATTAGAAAGGTGTCTGATTTAAGATGGAAAAGTCGTCTTTAAATCCTGCCATTTTCTGCCTTACTGAACCTTCCTCCTCATCCAAGGGTGGAAAGAGAGCGTTCTGCAGACACGGCCGGCTGGCATAACTAGATGCTAGTGAAAATGGGGTCAGTTCAGATTTTAAAATAGGAAAAGAACAAGTTAAAAATGACTTAGAAATGTTAGATGTCTGCAGGTGTCCAGGGCCTGACGAAATGCATCCGAGAATACTCAAGGAGCTAATAGAGGAGGTATCTGAGCCTTTAGCCATCATCTTTGAAAAGTCATGGAAGTTGGGAGAGAGTCCAGAAGACTGGACAAGGGCAAATCTAGTGCCCATCTATAAAAGGGGGAATAAGAATAACCAAGGAAACCACAGACCAGTCAGCTTAACTTCTGTGCCAGGGAAGATAATGGAGCAAATAATGAAGGAATCTACCTGCAAACACCTGGAAGAAAATGAGAGAAGTAACAGCATGGATCTATGAGAACAACTGAACCTGACAGCTCCTTTTGCTAGAGTCACAAGGCTTGTGAATAAGGGGGATGAGGTAGATGTGGTTACCTAGACCAGGTGTGGGCAAAAGGGCTTCTGTGAGCCAGATCCAGCCCGCCAAGCGGGTTGATCCGGGCCGCAGAAGTCCTGCTGCCCCCCGCCCCCAGGCCAATTAGAGCACAACGTTTCCTCCACCCTGCCAGGCCTGGGGGCAAAAGGGGGAGCGTGCAAAGTCTCCTCCCACCGCCAGGGGCATGGGCACCAAGGGGGAACTTCTGGGGGGGAGGCAAAGACTTCAGCTGTTCTCCCACCCCTAGGCCAATCATGGTCCGTGAGTGGGGAAGCAGGGAAGTATCCTCGCCCCACCCCTTCTGCCTGAGGATGAAGTTTAATAAGGACAAATGCAAAGTGCTCCACTTAGGAAGGAACAATCCGTCCCACACACACAGACTGGGAAGTGACTATCTGGGAAGGATACTGCAGAAAGGGATCTGGAGGTCATAGCAGACCACAACCTAAATATGAGTCAACAGTGTGACACTGTTGCAAAAAAAGAAGCAAACCTGATTCTGGGAGGTACTAACAAGAGTGTTGTGAGCAAGACACGAGAAGTCATTCTTCCGCCCTCCTCTGCGCTGATTAGGCCTCAGTTGGAGTAGTGTGTCCAGTTCTATGGGCACCACATTTCAAGAAAGTCGTGGAGAAATAGGAGAGGGTCCAGAAAGAGCAACAAAAATAATTAAAGGCCTAGAAAACATGCCCTGTGAGAGTATGTCTACACTACCCTCCTAATTCGAACTAGGAGGGTAATGTAGGCATACCGCACTTGCAAATGAAGCCCGGGATTTGAATTTCCCGGGCTTCATTTGCATAAGCCGGGCGCCGCCATTTTTAAATGCCGGCTAGTTCGAACCCCGTGCCGCGTGTAGCCACGCGGCACGGAGTAGCTAGTTCGGATTAGGCTTCCTAATCCGAACTAGCTGTACTCCTCGTGGAATGAGGAATACAGCTAGTTTGGATTAGGAAGCCTAGTCCGAACTAGCTACTCCGAGCCACGTGTAGCCGCGCTGCACGGGGTTCGAAGCAGCCAGGATTTAAAAATGGCGGCGCCCGGCTTATGCAAATGAAGCCCGGGAAATTCAAATCCCGGGCTTCATTTGCAAGTGCGGTATGCCTACATTACCCCGCTAGTTCGAACTAGCAGGGTAGTGTAGACATACCCTGAGAGAAGACCAAAAGAACTGGGCTTGTTTAGTTTGGAAAAGAGAAGATTGAGAGGGGACATGAGAGCAGCTTTCAAGTACCTAAGAAGATGTTACAAGGAGGTGGGAGAAAAATTATTCTCCTTAAATTATTCTCCTTAACCTCTGAGGATAGGACAAGAAGCAATGTGTTATGCTTATAAGAAGCACACTGGATCCCTTTCAGCAGCGGTGGATTTAGGGCAGGGCGAGGCCCCGCACATGCGCTGTGTCAAAGGAGGGGCCCTGTGAAATTTCGCTGCCCAGGGCCCTGCAGCACTCTCATCCGCCCCTGCTTTTCAGGGGAAAAGGCAATACGCTGCATTTAGGCTACGTCTAGACTGCAGGCTCCTTTCGGAAGGAGCTTTTTTCGGAAGATCTCTTGCGAAAAAACTTTTTCCGAAAAAGAGCGTCCACACTGCCAAAGTGCATGGAAAAAGCGATCTGATTTTCGAAAGAGAGCGTCCACCCTGATTGGACACTCGCTCGCATTTCAGCTGTGATTGCTATGGACGGAGTGGCCACCAGCGCACCTGTGCTTTGTCCTCTTCCCTCTTCTTCCGAAAGAACTCCTCTTCCCCGTCCACACACGCCTTTTTGCAAAAGAGCTCTTTCACAAACAGGCTTCTTCCTCCTAGAATGAGGATTACCAATGCCAGAAAAACCCTCTGTTCTTTCGATTTTCTTGCGGAAGAACGCAATTGCTGTGTGGACGTTCCTCAAGTTTTGTCGGAAAAACGGGAAGTGGGTCTGGCCCACAAAAGCTCCTCATCTAATAAACCATCTTGTTAGTCTTTAAAGTGCTACATTGTCCTGCATTTTGCTTCGATCCGGACTGACGCTCTGATGTTGACAAGACGAGACCCGGAGATCCGTGCTAGACACTCCATCTTTTATAGGACTTTTCTGCCATTCAGGTCTATGCCTTTTGCTTCATTAGCTCTTAATCAATCACCATCTGTTCTGCTTCATATCTGTTTATCTGGGAGTTACTCTTTACTCTGACATCCGTATGTTGGTGTCTCCTTCCCAGTGTTATTTCAAGGCTGTCTTGTTTGTAACAGCGCTTGCTTCTTAACACTCCAAGGCCGCTCATATGTCCTCTGTCGATTTGCTTTGTATTGGACCCAATTTATGGTACCGTGACGCCTCTGAGTCTTCCAGCCCCTCCCTTCTTCCCCGTCTGGACTCTGAAACTGTTCGGCCTACAAGTTGTTTTCTCTCCAAACACTCACATTCCATTCCCTCCCCCTCCGCAGCAACTAGACAATCATGCCACACACGGGAAAAGGGACACAATTGTTCATACAAAAGGTATCAACCTAACTCCTAATGCAAAGCTTCTACTACTACAAACTTTTAATTCATTCATTATATTTTCTTTATCACACAACCTACAGTCTAATTACACTTAAGAGCAGCAGTGTGATCATGTTAATTCACAAGAATCCTTCTGATCTCTTTCTCTCTTGACATCAATTTGCTTGATGGATGGTTACTATGGGCCTAGCCTGGCTTTCCCTGCTAACCAGAGAAGGGCAACCAGCAGAGTTACAGTTGTTTAACATTCATTCTCATACTACCCATGAAGCACTTTACATAAAACATTATAAAACTCTGTTGTCTGCAAAGGAACTTAAATTTCAGCAAGGGAGGTTGAGGTTGGACATTAGGAAAAACTCCCTGCCTGTCAGGGTGGTTAAACGCTGGAATAAATTGCCCAGGGAGGTTGTGGAATCTCCAGCACTGGAGATACTTAAGAGCAGGTTGGACAGACACCTGCCAGGGATGAACTAGATGGTGCTGGGTCCTGCTGCAAGAGCAGGGGCCTGGACTTGATGACCTCTCGAGGTCCCTTCATAAGAACAGCCAAACCAAAGGTCATCTAGCCCAGTATCCTGTTTGCTGACAGTGGCCGGTACCAGATGCCCCAGAAGGAGGGAACACAACAGGTAATCCTCTCACGATCCCTCTCCTGTCGTCCATTTCCAGACAAACAGACGCTAGGGATACCATCCCTACCCAGCCTGGCTAATAGCCATTGATGGACCTAACCTCCATGAATCTATCCAGCTCTTTTTTGAACTCTGGTAAAGTCCTAGTCTTCACCACATCTTCTGGCAAGGAGTTCCACAGGTTGACTGTGCACTGAGTGAAGAAAAACTTCCTTTAGTTTGTTTTGAAACTGCTGCCTATTCATTTCATTTGGTGACCCCTAGTTCTTATATTGTGGGAACAAGTAAATAACTTTTCCTTATTCACTTTTTCTGCACCAGTCATGATTTTATAGACCTCTGTCATATCCCCCCTTAGTCTCCTCTTTTCTAAGATGAAAAATCCCAGTCTTTTTAATCTCTCTTCATAAGGGAGCCGTTCCAAACCCCTCAGCATTTTTGTTGCCCTTTTCTGAACCTTTTCCAATGCCAAGAGATCTTTTTGGAGATGAGGCGACCACATCTGTACGCAGTATTCAAGATGTGGGCGTACCATGGTTTTATAGAGATGCAATGAGATGTTCTCTGTCTTATTCTCTATCCCTTTTTTAAAGACTCCTAACATTCTATTTGCTTTTTTTTCTGCCGCTGCACGAGTGGATATTTTCAGAGAACTATCCACAATGACTCCAAGATCTCTCTCTTGAGGAGTTGTAGCTAAATTAGTCCCCATCATAGTGTATGTCTAGTTGGGATTATTTTTTCCAATGTGTATTACTTTACATTTATCACCATTACATTTCATTTGCCATTTTATTAAGCAGTCACTTAGTTTGGTGAAATCTTTTTGAAGCGCTTCACAGTCTGCTTTGGTCTTAACTGTCTTGAACAGTTTAAACAAAACACAGGACTATGTAGCACTTTAAAGACTAACAAGATGGTTTATTAGGTGATGAGCTTTCGTGGGCCAGACCCACTTCCTCAGATCAAATAGTGGAAGAAAATAGTCACAACCATATATACCAAAGGATACAATTAAAAAAAAAAAGTGAACACATACGAAAAGGACAAATCAAATTTCAGAAAACCATCTTGTTAGTCTTTAAAGTGCTACATAGTCCTGTATTTTGTTTCAGCTACACCAGACTAACACGGCTACATTTCTATCACTATTGAACAGTTTAGTATCTGCAAATTTTACTACCTCACAGTTTACCCCTTTCTCTACATTATTTTTAAATAAGTTGAATAGGATGGGTCCCAGGACAGGCCCTTGGGGGACCCCACTAGTTACCTCTCTCCATTCGGAAAACTGACCATTTATTCCTGCCCCTTGTTTCCTGTCTTTTTGTTGTGCTTAAAAGAAGCACCCGGGATCTTTTTCTGAGGGATAAGGCAACACGCCACATTTATTGAACATACATGGATCAATCAATATTTATTACACTCATGCACTCTCTCTCACACACAAGTACACCCCATCTTGTTGTTACCAAAAGTTGCTCCCCCTAACTGCACTGGCCAGGTGAGTTAGATGGGAGAGGGTGGAGCCGGGCTTCTGCCAATCTGGATCGATGCTCCCATGTTGACAAGAGGAAAACCCAGGGTCCTTCTGCAAGATGCCTCCTATTTATCCCTCTCATGCAGCCAATTAGTCATCACCTTGCCTTTCTTGATGCTGCTTCAAAGAGAGTTCTTCCCAGACGCGTCTGGGCTGTCCGCTGCCCGCGTGTTCCGCCGCTTTGCTCCCAGTCCCCCTGGTCTGCAGACCAGGGAGAGGGGGAGCAAAGCAGAGCAAAGCCGCAGAGCCCGAGGGCAGCAGGACAGCCATGGCGCGTCTGGGCTGTCCCGCTGCCCCCGTGCTCCGCGGCTTTGCTCCGGACGCCTGTGGTACAGCAGCTGGGGCGCTGCCGGTTGGTCCCGTAGCGCCGCTCTGGCCGCTACTGGACCAACCCGGCAGCACCCCAGCTGCTCTGACCCAGGAGTCCTGATTCAGCCACTGCTGGTCAGTTTCAGCAGCGGCTGAATCAGGACGCCTGGGGCAGAGCAGCTTGGGTGCTGCTGGGTTGGTCCAGTAGCGCCGAGGAGCGGCGGCGCTACTGGACCAACCCAGCAGCACCCCAGCTGCTCTGCCCCAGGCATCCCCAAGTCAGCTGCTGCTGAAACTGACCAGCGGCTGACTACAGGAAGCCCCTGCCCCGGGCTTCCCAGAATCAGCCGCTGATCAGTTTCAGCAGCAGCTGACTTGGGGATGCCTGGGGTTCTTAAGTTGAATCTGTATGTAAGTCAGAACTGGCGTCCAGATTCAGCCGCTGTTTGTGCAAGAGGGCTTTTGTGCAAGAGGGCTTTTGGCCGAATGGGAGCAGCATAGTATTTCTGCAAGAACACTGACAATCTTACATGAGATCGTCAGTGTTCTTGAGGAAATTCAAGCAGCCAGTGTAGACAGCTGACAAGTTTAACTGCAAAAGCAGTTGCTTTTGCGGAAAAACTTGCCAGTCTAGACGCAGCCTATGATTAATTTCACATTACTTGTAGCAACTTAACTCCCAGTAGCACTGGAAATCATCGTTACCGAGCAGCGGCTATTTACTAATGTGGTTCCTTGAAACAGGCTTGGCTCCCCTCACACTTCAAATTGTGCAAACTAGAGATGTGTTTCTTTAAAGTCATATCAGAACTACCATCAGAGTAACTGTATGGCTCTGTAAGAAAAAAACAACAACAAAACAAAACACCCAACCCACCAAACCAGTGTTTATAAACAGGAGAGAGTTGTGCTCATAAAACTAAACAGTGCAGCAATTTTAGTGTGACTAAGATGTCATGCGGCTGTACCAAGTACAATGAGGTTTTGAAGCTATTACGCTATAGTACAGTTTTTGCAATGCCTTGTGCGGTTCAGATAGTTCAGTCACACCCAGAGACGCGCTCATAAACATGTAGGCCACTGTTGGAAGACAGACAGGATATGGGGCTAGATTGACGTTAGTAGGGCCGTTCTTATGTTCTAGCACTCCTAGAACCCTAGGGCTGGCAGAGACCTCAGGAGTCATCGAGTCCAGCCCCCTGCCCAAAGCAGGACCGACCCAACTCAATCATCCCAGCCAGGGCTTTACAACCTCTAGGGATGGAGATTCCACCCCTCCCTCGGGAACCCAGCCCAGCGCGTCCCCACCCGCCTAGGGAAATCGTTGTTCCTAATCTCCAGCCTACACCTGCCCCTCTGCAGCCTGACTAAGCGCGGATGCTCCTGATGCGCATGTAAAGTGTCTGCAGAACCGTGTCCGTTCCCCCAAGAGCAAAGGCCACGGGGATGTTTCGTGGCCGCGTGGCCCAGCAGCAAGTCAGCAACGGCCCCGTGCTTCGGTCCGCCCAGGGGATCCCCCGTCCTGGGGAGTTCTGCAGATGTGGGGCTGGGCACAGGGCTCTCCGCAGCTGTGCGCCCCCCCCCCCTCCGCACGTGGGGCTCGCTCCTGTGCGGCAGCGTGACGGGGCGCGACTCGCACCTCGCAGCACCGTGCAGAGCGGGGGGAGGGGGCGGGCTCCCCGGGCGGCGGGGGGGGCAGCAAGGGGCGCGGCCCCCAGCCCGCCACGAGGGGGCGGGGCCAGTGGAGCAGAGGGGGCGGGGCCGAGCCCCCCCCCCCCCCCCCGCACAAGGGCGCGCAGCCCGGCTGCCCTTTGTCTGCGCGACACTGGGGGGGGGGGGGGGCGCCATGTGACCCGAGCCTGCCCGGGGAGGGGCGGCCCCGCCCCTCTCAGGTGACGCCACGCCCCGAGCTGGCGGCGGGTGAGGAGTCAGGCTGCCTGGCCCTTTAACTAGGCCCCGCCCACGCTCCCGGCGGCAGGCCCCGCCCCCTCCCCGCCGCGCGCTCCACGTCACCAGTCCCCGTACGGCCGCTTCATGTCGTCACCGCGTCGGCGCAGCCCCTGCCCGCCGTGGGCCCGAGAGGCCGGAGCCAGGCGCGCCGCCGCGGAGCCGCCGGCCGGGCTGAGCGGGGGAGGGGCGGCGGGCGCGCGCGTAACGGCCGCGTGGCGCGGGGGGGCGGCGGGCCGGGCCGGGCCATGGCCCCGCGGCTGCAGCTGGAGAAGGCGGCCTGGCGCTGGGCCCAGACCGTGCCGCCCGAGGCCGTGACGCAGGAGCACGTCGAGGCGGCCTATCGCATCGGCCTGGAGCCCTGCCAGCGCGGCGTGTGCAGGTACCGCCCCGCCCGCAACGGCCGCCGCGCGCCCCCCACCCCCCCGCGGAATGGTTCGGCCCGGCCAGCGCCCCCGGAGCCGCGCGCGGTGGGCCAGCCCGGCCCCGCCCCCTTTCCCGGCCCCGCCCCCTGTGGAACCCGCCGCCTGCCCAGCCGCCCCTCCCCCGCCTCGGGAGGAGAACCCGGAACCGTCGAGGCATCCCGGCCAAGAGCATGTAGCGCCCTTGAAACCCTGGCCAAGTCCTGGGCTTCCCGGCATCCTCCGGCGAGGAGTTCCGCAAGTCAACCACAAAACTTCCTTTTGTTCCTTTGAAGTGTTCTATCACTGGGTGCCCTCTCCTCCTGGTGTGGGAACTAGTCAGTAACTTCCCCTTACTCACGTTTTCCACACCCGTCAGGATGTTTTTTTATAGATCTCTCTCCTATTCCCCCCCCCCGGCTTGTTCCATCAGCTCCTCCCCTTTCCTGGCTAAGAGCTGCCCCTGGTCCTGCACCCATCACGCATGGGCAGCAGGGCACTGCCTGTCAGTGTCTCCTCACTGTATTTGCAGAAGGAACTGCAGAGGGAACCCGAACTGCTTGGTGGGGATCGGGGAGCATGTGTGGCTGGGAGAGATTGATGAAAATAGCTTTCACAATATTGACGATCCAAACTCTGAACGCAGGAAAAAGGTAAAAGAAACTCATTTGTTGTCATTCAAACTGTAGCTCTGCTTTGGCAAATGCTTTTCCAGTTGAGTTTACATATGCGCTGAAGTGTTTGTCCATCAGCGGTCAGTATTGAAGAACCATCTTCCTCAAATAAAAAAAAGAGTAGTCCTGTGGCACCTTAGATTTAAAAATATATACACACAATATCATGAGTTTTCATGGGCAAAACCCACTTCTTCAGATGAGTTGAGTGGGTCTTACCTGCAAAAGGTCATGATTCTGTGTATATTTGTTAGCCTCTAAGAGGGCTACTCATTGCTTTTAAAGTTACAGACTAACATGGCTACCCCTCAGAGACAGTTTCCTCAAAGAACACCATAATGACTGGATTCCTACTGCTGGATTTCAGCTCCATAGCATCAGTCTTGAATTCCCTTAGCTTTCAAAGAGTTGAAGCACTACCTGTTGATTCCCCATCTGAGCCCCTCTTTCAGTGCCTCTGTGCCATAGAGCATTCAGTTTCCTTGATGAGCAGACTGGAGAGAGTTCTCTACATTCTAAGTATAAGGGATAGCCAAAGAGGATGAGAAGTTTGTAATGCTTTCCTTCAGAGTTAGGAAACAGGACCGAGAAGTATAAATTAGGGATGTTAAGTTGCGTTTAATCAACTAATGGACTAGTTGATCGAACTTCCCTTGGCTAGTTGATAAGGGGGGAAACTGGCAGCTCTTAGTACATTTAAAAAGCAGAGGCCCAGCATGTGGGACTGGGTGCTAGCCATGAATCAGCTGATTCCCAGCTCGTGCCTGCTCTTCCTCCCCTACGGAGATGGTGTTGGGGGGACGGGGACCGCCACTACTCAACTATCCGATAAGATGATACTAGTATAAATGGAATCAGATGATCTGTGCAGGTAAGCAGAATTACAGATGAACAGTTGTCAATTTGGTGACACCATCTTGATTGGATTTATAGTGTTGGAGACTGAGAAGCTTGAAGGAAAACTTCTTAAACTTGCAGCGCCGGTGCCAATAACTAGATACGTACTCGCTAAAAGCAGTTGTGTAGAAAGAGCCTAACTGATAGTCAGTTTTATTAATCGCTCCTTTTACAGCAGGAATTATTTCATATAATGTTTTCTGTTTTACGTTAGAACGCTTTTGTAGGCCTAACAAACCTTGGAGCCACGTGCTACGTCAACACTTTCTTGCAGATGTGGTTTCTTAACTTGGAGCTTCGTCAGGCACTTTACTTGTGTCCAAGCACCTGCAGTGAATATGTCACTGGTGAAGGCATCCCAAAAGACAGAGGTTAGTAGAAGGTCACAGCATCTCCGAAGTCTTTGTCTTGTTATAAGCAAAAGTTGCTTTTGTTATCTATAGAGAAGCTCAGTGTATTCAAATGAGCTGCTATTAAATTTTGTTAACCTCATGGTGCGAAATCATTATCTGCTTTATACAGTGAAACGTAAGCAATAGCAAAGCGAATAGAGAGGAAAAGCTAGAAGAAATCTAAATTCTCATGTTTTAAAACATTGTTCTATCAGGAAGGCTACGTTTACACTGTCAGCTTCTTGCGTAAGAATGCTTTTGCGCAAGAGTTCTTGTACAAAAACTCTTCCACAAGAGAGTGTCTACAGTGCCACGTGCTTTTGCTCAAGAGCATCCATGGCAATGTAGACGCTCTCTTCCGCAAGAAAGCTCTGATGGCCATTTTAACCATAGGGGCTTCTTGCGCAAGAAATTCATGTTGCCGGTCTACACTGCTCTCTTCTGGAAGAGCTCTTGCACAAGAGGGCTTATTCCTCGGGGGGAAGAGGAATCACTCTCCCGGAAGAAGCCCTGTTTTACAACGCTATACTGTAAATTTACTTCCGGAAGAACGCTTGTGCAGTGTAAACAGCCAGCAAGTTTTTGCGGAAGAACGACTGTTCTTCCACAAGAAGCTGCCGGTGTAGACGTAGCCAAATTGATTTGGATTAGAAAGAAGTTTCCCCCCGTACGCAAACTTAATGAGAGAACATCAATACGACATAAAGGAAATTACATAGAAAAATCTGGCATTGACCACTGTTGGTGCCAGAATAATGCTTTCGACTGTTTGCCCCAGATTATCAGTGACCCATATTTTTTGTTTAGCATGCTCTAGGTGTGCTTTGCAGGTAACATGGCTTAATGGTTCTCGGCTTTCTATTGTTCACCATGGATTATTGCATTGTAATACATGTCTTACCAGGCTGCTTAAACCAAATAAAATGAATATCTGGCCATTTTCTGTGCTATGCTAATTTTAGCATGTCTCTATCAAATGAAGTTGAGTTACTCAGATGGGGTGCTTGAAAGCAACAAAATACTGTGGAAAACTTTGATAACTTCTTTTATACACTTAACTAATATCTGAAGGGCATTCTCCTCTTACTGACAGTTGGCTGTGGTACTTTGGGAAAAGTAGCACAGTCTAAAATGGGAAAACCTGTCTTTTTAGTGCTGTGACTTTATGATTCCTAATTTAACCCATTTTAGATGTCATGACAGTTTATAATCTGATCTGTAAACATGAACAGCTTGGATTTTTAACATCAAGATGTATGTTAAAAGTTTTGTCCATTGACTAGCAAAAAGTAACTTTCCTCCCTAAAACAACAAGAAGTCTAGTGGCACCTTACAGACTAACAATTTTATTATGGCAAAAGCTTTTGTGAGTTGCATCGCACTCCATTAGGTGCATGAAGTGAAAGAAAAGAAACAGCTGGTAGGGATACATTGATGGGAGTCTAATGAATTGAGTTGCAACTCACAAAAGCTTATGTCTTAAAATTGTTAATCTTTAGGGTGCCACTGGACTCTTTGTTTTTTGCTGAAACAGACTAACATGGATACCTCTGAAACTTACTCTACTTGGAATGGCTTTAATTTTCTCCTTTATTTTTTCTGAGGAAAAAAAATACTTGCTGAACACTAATTTGAGCATTTTTTTCAATAGATTATGAACCCCGGACAATTTGTGAACATCTTCAGTACTTGTTTGCGTTGTTACAGAACAGTAATAGAAGATATATCGATCCCTCCGGGTTTGTTAAAGCACTAGGCTTGGATACAGGACAACAACAGGTATTCTTGAGATATTTAAACTTGATGAGCTTTCCTTTTGAACAAATTGGGCATAGTGGAATATTTGTCCTGTACCAGAGCATAAAAGCCTGTGGACTGGATTGTCAGTAGGTATAAATTGGTATTGTTTGGTAGATTTCGTTGGAGCTGTGGTGGTTTACACCCTGAGGAACTTAACGCTAAACTTAAATTGAAACAATTGACTAAAATCATGCTGTCTTATTTGCTTGTGCTTCTGCTTTTCTGTTGTTTGACTTGAGCTATCCTGTAAACAGGCGTAATTTGTATTTGTTTGCTGAGACAATGCAAGACAGTGCCATGCTGCGTTTCAGAGAGGTGTGAGAAACCCATAGTGGAGCCACACTTGGGTGATGGTTTTTTCCTAGAGGTCATTTTACAATTAAGATTGGCAACTGTGTTCTGGGATTTTTAAAACTAAATGCCGCAAAACATTTATCTGGGGAGATAAATGATGGTGTTAAACAGTGAGTGAGTATTGTTACATAAGAATGCCTAGACTGGATCAGACCCATGGCCCATTTAGACCAGTATCCTGTCCTCCACCAGAGGCCAAGGCCAGATGCTTCAACAGGAATGAAAAGTACAGGGAATCATCAAGTGATCATCCACTCTCAGCTTGTGGCAAGCAGATGTTAGGGACATTCAGAGCATGGTGGTATTTCCCTGCCCGTCCTGGCTAATAGCAGTTGCTGGACTTTGTTAGTTCTTATTTTGAACCCTGTTATAGTCTTGACCTTCACTGCATCAACGACTTGTATAGGTTGACTGGGTGTGTGTTGTGTGAATAAATATTTCCTTTTGTTTGGTTTAAACCTGGTGCCTAATAATAATTTCATTTGGTGACCACTGCTGCTTGTGTTATCTCTAGCAAAATATACTCCATTCCCTAACAAAGGAGGATTAATATGCTTCAACCTACTGTGTGCTGTTTTTACAACATATAAAATTATCTTAAAAAAAAAAAACCCAAAATCTGTCAGTGATATTTGAGTATTTTGTGGGGGAAAAGATCGGCTCACGATGTGGAGTTAAATAAGAACAATGGGATTTGTACAGTTAATGAGCCACTCCTATTGTTCAGAATCCTGCAAATTGCAGTGCAGAAGTCAAACGCTTCTTAGATACCAGGACTCTGCCCAATTTAAGTCATGCTGCTATTTTCATGTTGTACATCTTAAACTGCCTTTTTAGTCAAGTTCAGTTTTCTCTTAGCCCTCTTGACTTTGTATTCATCATGCCTCTTACCAAATTACATGGAAAATGGGTATGAGTCTCCATTGCTGACACAATTTCAAGTATATTAGAGAGGTAGGTTCTGACTCTGTTTTGAGTTACAATATATTAACATGTATTGGTGTTTTGTTCTAGGATGCACAGGAGTTTTCAAAGCTATTCATGTCACTGCTAGAGGATACTTTGTCTAAACAAAAAAACCCAGATGTACGGAACATTGTCCAAAAGCAGTTTTGTGGAGAATATGCATATGTCACTGTGTAAGTAGTTGATCTGATTCTCTGTTGGTGCTGTCTTGCTCAGTGTTTCCCTCTTGTTCTGGTCCCCTTTCTTCAAATATTAAAGTTTTTTTTCGGGGGGGAGCGGGGAATGGGAAGAGAAGGGTATGAGTTTCAAGGAGCCTTTCTCTTTAAATTTGTAGTAGAAGGGAAGTAACTTAAATGTTTAAACTTAATATTCAGTTATTTTAAAGTTATTCTTTATTTTAAAGTACTTCAAAGTAGGAATAAGATCCTCCGGAAAAGGGCACTTTTTCCGGAGGATCGGGACCAGTGTAGACGCTCTTTTCCGGCTTTTTTAAAAGCCGGAAAAAAGCGGCGGACATTTTTATTTAAATGCCGCGGGGGATATTTAAATCCCCCGCGCATTTCCCTACTACGACTCATGAAATTTACATGCCCCTTCCGGAAAAGGGGCCAGTGTAGACGTAGCCAGTGTGTTGGAGATCATTTAGTCTGGTCTCTCTCCTAGTTTAACAATCAGAGGAAGAACTTGAATGGTAAAGTTTTCTGATGGTTAAATGACTGACGGTTTAAGCTTTGTACTGACCTAGCTTAATTCATGTTTTATTCTAGCTGTAACCAGTGTGGCAGAGAGTCCAAACTCATATCCAAATTTTATGAACTGGAGTTAAATATCCAAGGGCACAAGCAATTGACAGACTGTATCACGGAATTTCTTAAGGTACCAACTCCCATGGAATCATACTGTTTCTGTAGCACCCACAAAGCATTAATCTCCTTGCTAATATTAAGTGTCTCCCCACCCCTTTTTTGGGGGGGGGGAGGGGAGTGCTGTAATTCTCAGCAGGTGTCACGGCAAAGTTAATGGTCAGAGCTTTGAATCTACTAAGGGGGTTGACCAGAGTAACAACTTGAGTTTTCTATCCTAAATGTGGGCCCAGTCCTGGATTCTTAGTTCACATATAACTCCTTATGAAGTCAGAGAGAGAGGAGTGTGGTAGGGGCGGTATAGTGACAATTAAAGAGACCTCTAAAAAAATCAAACCTGTCTGAAAATATTTTGGCTAAAGTGACTGGAGCAGAAAGAAGAGAGTGTATTTCTCAGTTTGCTTTTAGTTCCTAGTACTCTGTATTGGTCATTTCCTTGCTTCATAGGCTTGTCAACTGTAGAGGCTTTTTTTTTTTTTTTAAACCTAAAATATTTTCAGGTGGCTCAGGAGAAGCAGTAGCATCATCTGTATCATTTAGCATATTTTTAAAATTTGACTAGAACAACTTCATGATATTTAAGGTTTAAATTGTGAAAGTCTCACGGATCATATCTTGTTGAATACGAGATATTGTTGTTCTTCCAGTAAGGAACGTATCTTAGTTTTTCTTAAATTGCTGTTAGGTGGATACAAGTCTTTGAACTCAGGGTGACAAGATTCATGGTATCGTTGCAGGTTTGTTTTCTTTAACACAGTGATAGTCTTTTGACAAAGAAGACACATCGCTTTTCCATTTATCTGCAAAAGCCAATTCTATCTCCCAAACAGGGTTGAAAACCCTGTGTTCAACAAGTGTCTCTTCTTCGCCATTTTTAATGCTTCTTTTTTAAAAGAAAATTGTATACCAGTGTTTTGGGTGTTTAGCTTAAAGTTTTAGGCTGTGCGTTTCTTGGAGTGATTTTACTGTAAAAAGAAAAGTTTCCAAGACAGAGCGCTCCAACGTGTAGCGGGCGGGGAGCTGGGCAAGTCAGGCCAGACACGAGGCAAAAAGGACAGATGCCCCAGAGCCCCATCCTGGATTGCCAGCAGGGCTGATGTCCCCACGTGGGAGTCCGTCGCTCCATGTGGGGCGGAGGCAAGGCTTCCGAGCTGCAGCACCAGACCCAAACTTGGCTAGTGTGAGCCATTGAGCACCTCTCAGGCTTTGCCCACAAGGCTAAGCAGCCACTTCCCACAATGCCCCATGTTCCTGGCACCTCCTGTCTGGGGGCTAGAAACACCAACTCTCTGTACCTGTCTGTGCCAGCCCATCTGCTTCCATCTTTTATGGCTCACCCTGCCTGTGAGACGCTTTGCCACTGTGGAACGTGTTCCCAGTGGAGCCCGTGTTCAAAGGATTTCATCTGTGGGCCACGTGTTGAGCCCCGCGTAAACCCAAACTGCCCCGTGGGCCACAAACAAGTGTGACAAGTAGCCCAGATCTAAGGGTGCTTGGGCCTGCCGTGAGGGCAGAGGACTGCACTCAAGGTCTCTTCTAGTTCTAGTGTTCTATGATGAATGTTGCACTCTAACATGTACTGACTTTTCTTATTCTCTTGGTCAGGAAGAAAAGTTAGAAGGAGACAATCGCTACTTTTGTGAAACTTGTCAGAGTAAACAAAATGCAACAAGGAAGATCAGGCTGCTTAGTCTTCCGTGTACACTCAACTTGCAGCTGATGCGTTTTGTGTTTGATAGGTAAATAGCCTAACCTGTGTGTGGTATAAACATAGGAAGGATATAGGTCCCTAGAAATGCCTGTAGTATCTTCCTCTGTTTTGGCTTTCATTTCAAACAACTTGATTCTATTCAAGTCTGAATTGAGTTAAATGTTATGAATTTGAGCATTTGTGCACTTATCTTTTGTGAAGTTCATTTAAATACCCAGTAATCTCATCTATTAAAATACCATTACAGTTTGCAAATTAAAATTTTAAATACTCAAAAAGATGTTTACTCTTTGCTGCACTGAATACTTAAGTCCTGTAACTTTTTTTTTTTTTTTAATAGACAAACTGGCCATAAGAAAAAGTTGAATACTTATATTGGCTTTTCTGAATTGCTTGATATGGAACCTTTTATGGAACAAAAAGGTAAACTACATACAAAATATCAATTTAATAATTGTACCACTAGAGCTATTAGCTTCCAGTAATCAGTGTCTTGCCTGAACCTGCCCTCTATCTGTAGCCATCTACAATGGGTATGCAAATAAGTCTCTTGTGGCTCTTAACCTTGTTGTTTAAAATGGAAGGGATGCTTAAGCGGTGTTTGTCCTCATTTGTGAAACCAGCAGTTGAGATTAGGTACTTTAACAAAAAATCCTAAATTTTCAAATTGTTGAACTCAGATCTGTGACTTAATGCAGACAGCACAGTGTCTGTGCTATAGGGGGAAAGATGTTGGTTTTTGGATACATCTTGTATAAAAGTCTTAATACAGTTCTTAGAAGAGCTTTTTTGCTGTGTAGATGTATCAGATATTCAAGTCCTGGGTTTCTGTAGATTAAAGGTGCCTCTTCTCTTTTAGATGGCGTCTCTGTATATGAACTTAGTGCCGTCCTTATACACCGTGGGGTGAGTGCGTACTCTGGTCACTACATTGCTCACGTGAAAGACCCACAGACTGGGGAATGGTACAAGTTTAATGATGAAGACATAGAAAAGATGGAGGGGAAGAAACTACAACTGGGGATTGAGGAAGATCTAGGTAAAACCTTTAAGTTGTGAGTGCCCTTTTAAAATAACTCTTTTCCCCAAAAACGTGGAGGATAAATCGTTTGCCCTGATAACCTATATTGAGTAATTTGCAGTCATAAGGATAACTAATGAAATTGCAACTTGATGAGTTGCAGTTAATTTTTACGCCAATCCCATCTGATTGTTGAATGTCTTACAGGTCTGGTGGTGATTGACTTCACTTCATGTCATATTACAATCTATAAAAGACCTGTACCATGCGTGTCACCTAGACGAGGCTGGAATGAGTGACGGGAGAGGGATTGTTTGATGATTCCCTATTCTGTTCACTCCCTCTGGGGCATCTGGCATTGGCCACTGTCTGCAGACAGGACATTGGGCTAGCTGGACCTTTGGTCTGATCTTCGGCTGTTCTTGTGTTCTTATGATTTGTTTTAAAAATGGTTAACTTGCATATCAGTAAAATGTATGCAAAGCTGTTTCTTGCCAAACCAGCACTCAGAATGGGGCTTTATTTTTAAACAGCAAGATCATTTTTAGTTACTATTTGTATTTTTACTTCCTCTGAGAAGTTTTTAACAACTTTTTTTGAAAGGGGACTGTAAAATTTTCATGAATCTCAAAAACAACATTTTTGGGAGCAAAACCTATGACATTGTTTTTGTCACTTTATTTCCCCTCTTCCCACTCCCCTTTCCAAAAACCTCTGTGTATGTTTTGGTCTTGACTTCCCTGAATTTGCTGAAGAGCTTCAGCTTGATTTGCTTGCAGCTGCTGTTACAGAGCTTTGCGCTCTAAACTAACAGTGTTTGGATCTGCAAAGGCCCATGTCTGTGAGTAACTTCAGTGAGTCAGCACAGTGCTCCCTACCTGTTTATAGATCAGACAGAAAACTGCAAGAAGCATTTAAAAGTCTCCATTCTGGTGCCCGAACAAACCCGGGGAAGTGTAAGACCATATTTTTCTCATATAAAAAGCAAGCAGAATAATTCCTTTTCAAAAAGCTGAGACTGTGTTTATACAAAGTCAGGTTTTTTAAAAACACTGACTAACTTAAAGGCCCTTAGTTTTGTGACAGAGCACCATAAACATGTACTTTAGGATTTTTTTAATCCTGATCTATAACTTGTTCTAAGGCTTCTCCAGAAGAAGCTCAGAAAACAACCCCAAAAATGTTCAGATCGCTCTCCTGTTTTCTCCCCCTTCTGCTGTCCCTCCCCCACTTCCTCCATGTCCACACCACTCTGATTTTTCTTAGCTTTGCTGCTTGTGGCTGGTAAACTTAGTTGTGAAGAGCATGTACTTGAACTCACTAGAACTGTGACTTTTGTCACTCTTAGGCTATGTCTACAGTACTCCCTCTTGCGCAAAAATATGCAAATGAGGCAAAGCGTGGAATATCACTGCACCTCATTTGCATAATTAATTAGGCTCCGTTTTTGCATAAAACCCCCATCTTATGCAAGAGCCATTCTTCCTGAAAAAATACGGAGGAATGGCTGTTGCTCAAGAGGGGGTTTTGTGCAAAAAGGAGCCTTGTAGACGGCTCCTTTTTGCGCAAAAGCCTCTTGCCCAAAAATGGAGCCTCATGAATTATGCAAATGAGCAGGGCTCGACAAATCGCTGATTCTACTCACCCATGGCGAGTAGATTTCAGCTAGTCACTCCGTGCGCCCCATTCACTGGCGCTGTGCGCATGCGCAGTGCGGCGCTGGAAAGTAGCTCTTGCCACAGTTTGTCAAGCCCTGCAAATGAGGCACAGCGATACTCCACGCTTCGCCTCATTTACGTATGGTGTTTTTTGCACGAGAGGGCAGTGTAGACATAGCCTTAGTGTGTGAGTGATGAAATTGACCCTCAACAAAACCATGTCAAATCCCAAAACATAGAACAGTGGTTTTCTTTGATCTTCTGTTGGCCTCATGGTAACTCCTTAGTTTACTTGTAACAGCAGGTTAAAACATTATTAAGGCAAGGTCCCCCAAAGAAATCAGTAGGGCTGCCTGTGTTCAGAAAGTTAACATGTTGATTAATTTTTATGGTCTTGGAGTTTTCATGTGCAAAGAGTTTTATAAATACAAACTTTGTTCAGTGTGTTAGTGATTTCCCAGGTCCTCCCAAGACCTGAGTTTGAGGTTCTTTCTCCTGTCAGAACAGAAGCCATCCCAAACACATACAGCAGGTATTAGAGATCTGCTGAAGGGAAACACTCCTAACTCTGGCCCTACGGGAATGAAAGGGGGCAGATTTATAAATAAAATATATATAGCTGGAGGGCTAAGCATTTGTGGACCCCATCATTGTAATACTGGAATTTCCCAAGAAATAACAATATATGCTTATAGTGTTTTCCATGTGCTATATTAAAGGTTTGATTATAAGCAGGTTTTTCTCTTATGTAAATAAAATCTCCACCTTTGTGGTTAAAATTGCAAATATGCATATTTTTGTAAATTTTCTTTTTTTGACAGGCTGAGATTAAGGTAGAATTACAGGTCCAGAAATGTTGGTTGGTATTTAGCCAAATTCCCAGTTCAAGGTAGCATTTGGAGCCAGTCCTGCACTTCGATATTTATAGATGTCATGCAGGGGGAAAGGAAACGTTTGTTTTATGCATTTAAATTCTCTGCATCCCAGTCTGGATAAGCATAGGGCACAGTTATTTGGTACATAATACTCAGGCTAAATTGCCTGCATTGCTTTGGAGAACAGTTTGGCAAGGTTGGAGTTTAGTGTGTATGTGTAAGGGAAGAACTGAAGTCAGATGTTTCACAATTTTCCCCACTAAAGGAGAATAAATATGTTGGAATGCATGTTCATTAGTTTTTGGCTTCTGTACCTCAGCAGAGCCGTCTAAATCTCAGACTCGTAAACCCAAGTGTGGGAAAGGCACTCACTGCTCTCGAAATGCTTACATGTTGGTGTACCGACTGCAAACACGGGAAAAATCTGTAACGGCAGAAGTCCCAGGTAAGTGAACTTTGACTCTTCAAACCAGACTCAGAAAGGCCTTGTAAGTCTTTTTGGGCCTGTTGCAGAGGGAAACGAGCACTTCCTCTTTCTGCAGCACTGAGTCCAGTAGAGTAAAAGTTTGCCTTAAATGATCCAACAGTTACTCCAGCAGTAAGCAGTCACTCCTGGTCCTGATACATGCACCAGCTGTACTGATATTCATTGCTATTTGGCCTGCTAAGTAGATACATAACTTTTTTAAACAATTAAGTTTTGCAGTGTATTCTTCCACTAGGGAAAAAGGAAAGTGTGGGGAGAGGGGGAGAACTATAAACATACCTTAGCTCTATGTTTAATGTATTTGTGTTGTAGTTCTTAACCATTTGTTTTCCATTCCTACTGTGCTGTCCTTTCAGCAGCAGTTTGGGCCCTTTGGCCAATCTTCTCTCTCTTACTAAAACATTTAGAATACTGGCAAGTTACCCCATTAGCTCTTCACTGCCGAGTGGAGTGTCTGAAAGGATCTCCCACCACAGTGGCAATGACAGTGACTGTATAAATGAGGGCAAGTTTACAACTTCACGCCCTAACCACTCGGTGTCCCGATCCCACCGGAACTCTGGTAACAGAATAGCTGTGAGAAGTCCTGCTGTGTGGTGCTAAATCCCTTTGCTACCTGCAGAGTCAGTGCACATCATCACAGAATGCCCAGCTGGCCAGTCCAGGTGGCTTTGTACGTAGTGCCTACAAATATTGGAATAAATTGCCAAGGGAGGTGGTGGAATCTCCCTCTCTGGAGATATTTAAGAACAGGTTAGATAGACTTCTGTCAGGGATGGTGTAGACGGAGCTTGGTCCTGCCTTGAGGGCGGGGGGCTGGACTCGATGACCTCTCGAGGTCCCTTCCAGTCCTATGATTCTATGATTCTATTATTCTAACCTGAGTCTCATTTAAATGTCTAAAGGTTAAGCATAAAGCTGCATAATGATGGCTAAAAAAGGCCAGTGGTGTATATAGTGTAACATGGGTAGGGTAGTGCTGGTGTTTGACAGGGGCTCAGTTGCTAAACTTCGCAAATAATTGTTACTTCTCTTAATGTGAACAAAAGGCATAAAACATGTAAAAGTGCAGGCCATTCAGGGTTTTTCACTTAAATATTCATAGCCTATGTTAGCACTTCGGAGAGATGGGACGTGAGGAGTAGCTTTAATAATAATATTTGGAATCTATTGTCCTTTGACATAACACAGCACTATACGTAAATTGTAATTGGTGTTTCTGGAGGTGTTAATACTGTTTTGGGGAATGGTGTAAGACTCTAGAATGGATTGACTTGCCTAGAGCCACACAACAAGTCCTACTGACAGCAGGGTCCCATGAGTCATGGCCCCTTGTCTCTAGTCATTATGAATGCTACGTGAACAGTGAAAGGGTCAGCCTGAATGTCTTGAACTGTAGACACTGTCCCAAATATTTTAAGAACACTCTCTGAGACCCATCATGACACTGCATAAATATCTAAATGAAAATATCTGACTTGACTTAGTTTTTAATAAAATGCTAATTGTAAAATAAAACTTCACAGGAAATATTTTGTGCCTTGTTTATACCCCTCCTGTAAGGCAGTAGGCTGTCTACTGTCCTCTCCCCTTTCTCCTCTTTTCACTGTTGAATGGCCACTGAATCGGTTTTGTTTACACCCTCACCTACTTTTCCTCTTTTCCCACCCCTTTCACTTGTGAATTCCTGTCCCACATTTCCCATTTCTTCTGAAGTATCATATTTTATTTCATTGGTCACCCTCCCCTGTGACTTGCATCAGCAGCCCTTCAGTTGCCCCATCTGGTCCAGGGGCAGCCATTCCTGAAAATGCCAAGCTCGGAGCAGGTACTCCCAAGTGGGTACCTCTGCAGTTAATCTTCCCAACGTGTCACAAACTGTGCTTCTGAGCTCCCATGCCGGTTAAAAAGAAACAACAACAAAAAAGAAATTCCCCAGCCCTCTTCAGTGCAGTCCAACTTTCTGGCTTCCAATTGGCATGTAGGTCCAGTACAGTGAAAAGTTCTTTTAAAGCTTTGCTCACATACATAAAAGGTTCTTCTGACCCCAAAGGGCCAGCCAGTTTGGATCTTGCTTCCAGCTAACTCTTTGGTATCTAAAATGAAAGGTTTATTATAAAGAAAGAAAAGACAAGAGATGTTAAATGGTCAGTCACCTACATACAACAACTTCAAAGTTCATCAGATTCCCAGCAGAGCTGATGAGGCTGCAGGCTTGAAAGAACACTTCCGCAGCTTGGCTAGATCATTCAGTCCTTTGTTCAGAGCTTCCTTTATAGACCGGTTACTCCAGAGGTAGGAAGCAGGAATGAAGACAAAATGGAGAAGATGCCGTTTATATTCCTTTTGCCACATGGCTTCTACTTCCTTTGTCCCAAACACCAGCTGCCCTGCACATGTCTTAGAAGCCTTTGAGTTTTGACCAGCTCCTTCATGCCTTGCTGCATCTTAAGGTGCATCCCCCTCTCCCCCGCCTTTTCTCGGGTCAGTTGAGTAGCTGATGGGCCAACCAGCAAGCTAGGCAGTGCACCCCCATGCTGTCTGTGGGTGTCACCCAGAAGCACAGCACAAGCTTGTAATACAGACATGCATACATCTGCATAACCCAAAATACAAAGGTGATACAAACATAGAACTGAGATATGCCAGACTGCCTGCCAGAGAGGACAAACTCATTGCAATCTTGCAATATTAATATTTATAATATCCTCAAGTGTCCCCCAGATTCCATAGAGCATCACACCCTGCCTGTTCCCTCAGCCGCAGAAATTCTGCACTCATCCCAGAACCATGTAGCACCTAGATCATGCAAATCCTTGTTTCTGGCCTCTGTGGTAGGTGGCGTTAAGGATTCTGGTGTGCTACTGAGACTCAAGACTTAGATTTTTCTGCATCTTAGTAGGAGGAAATAGAGATTGCTCCAGAGAAATAGAGGAACAGCTACGGGACGTATTGGGTGCTGAGATGAGTGGGAGGCAAGAAAATGTAACTAGGTGCGTCAAAGACTAGTAGGAACATCCCTGAAACAGTCTGGTGGGCTCCTGATTTGCAGCCCTTCACTGTTACAGCAGTACAAAAATGGTCGCTCCTTAGCGTGACTATTAAAATAATAGTATGTTATTGGCAATCCTTTCAAATGTGAAAAGTATTTGTCATGCAGCAAAGGGTTTTGTTCTAAAATACTGCAAGTGTTACGTCCTCCAGAGTACCTTCTGTTGGGCCGCATTAAAGCATTTAACTTTAATCACCTATATTGGCGCACACACTGAACTGTAAATATTGGAGAGGAGGACTATCCAGGCACATGACTTTTACAAAGACTCTTTATTATTTGTATGAGGAAACCTTTGAAGTTCAGTGGTTGTTACCATTGGCTATTACTGCTCACTGGGGTAATTGGCATAACTGATTTAATTATGGCCTTTTTTAAGTTAAAGTAGGATTAGTGGTAGGTAATACTTCTGCTCTTTCTTTCTTTCTTTCTTTCTCCGCAGCTTTTTTGCAGGAGCTGGTTGAACGGGATAACTGCAAGTTTGAGGAGTGGTGTAATGAAATGGCAGATATGCGCAAACAGAGTGTGGTCAGAGGCAAAATCAAACATGAAGAGGTGAAGGAGCTCTACCAAAGGTTACCTGCTGAAGCTGGTCTGTAAGATATTTCTGGTTGTGTTTTGTTGTTAAGATTAGCACTGTAAATAAGTCCTACAACTAACCCCATTTCCCATTTTATGTATAAGATCAGCTAGTGGGTGTTGCTTCCCTTTTCCTCGTAGCCTTTTGTGTTCTGGTATTTGTGGTAGCAGGGTGTTGTAAAGGCAGTGGAAGAGAACATTCTCTACCACGCTCAGCTTGCTGCTACTATACATGTTAAAGTAGTTAAACAAGATTGCAAAGGTTTGAGTTTTTTTGCAAGCTTTAGCTTTAATTGACAAGTGCTTAATTTTCTCTAGGAGCCTTTCCCCAAAAGGTCATTCCTCTCTTTCTTCAAATACTCTGTTTGCTTCCAGATCATTAGTGCCACACTAATACACCCGCTCACATGATCCTGATCAGAGCACACCATTAGAAGTGTTTAGATGCTGTTAATGTCTCCTTCCCCCCAGGAGAGAAGGGCCTTTTTGACCAATACTAAGGCTACAGTAGATGATTCATGATCAGTGTTGCTTTCCCCATAACCCTTTCTGCCACAACCTACTTCCTTCTCCTTACCTGTTTCCCTGTCCCTCCTCATAACTGCCACTGGTGCTGTTTCTCCCTTCTTCCTCGGTATACTTCCTCCCCATCAGTGACACTCTTCAGTCACCCTCCTATGCTTATATCAGCATGCCCATTTTCAGCGGCCCTGTGAGCCGCTCGGCTCCCTTTGGATTGGTAGCACTGAGAAGGAAGTAATGCAAGTCGTCATGCATCTCCAGTTCACTGGCATGCTTTGGTGCTGTTGATCCAAATGAATCCACAGGTAATAGGTCATACATTCATTCCGTGTTTGTCAGAACGTCGTTAGTGTCATTTTTATACAGACACGAAGGGCTCCATGTAGGCAGGCTGTTATCTGTGAGAATTCCCGGTGAGGAGTGGCCAAAATATGGAGACTTGGTTTGCAATCAACTTCAGTATTTTGGAATGGAGGCAGATTTTATTGACACTTTTTTGCGAACTGAAATCACCCTGACCATTTCATACAGCACACCCTGACATGGGGTGCTGCAGGTTAGAAATATGGAAAATGGACATTGTCCACCCCTGCATTTTACTGCTTCAGAACAGGAGCCTAGCAGCCCTGAGAGCCAGCCCCTGGATTGGATTCAGCAAAACATTTCACTTCTGTGGATTGGCATTTTTTGGTGAAACAGTCTCATCAGAAAATTTTCCATCTCGTGGTCTTCCAGAAACACACTGTCCAGAGCTGTATCCTGTCGTGTTCTCCTCCCTCCCCCAACTCCCCCACCCAAGTTGTCATTGATTCTTCTCTCCTTCCCACTTTTCTTTTGCTGCCTTTTTAACGTTTTAAAAAGTACTCAATGCGTGATTTTATTCCTTTCTCTCCTCCGTTTTCCATACGGTGTGAGGTTCTAGACCTGTACTATAGTTACTTCATGTAGACAAACTCTTCTCTCACACTTTCAGTCATTTTCAATTAAGATCATACCTCCTTTTTATAAAAAGCAAGTAGACTGGTGTGTGATTTTAGTTCATGAAATACTTTGGTCAAACTTTTCAGACATGGATGCCCAAAGTGTAACGCTTGCTTCCAAATGAAGACACCTAAGTCACCAGGATCCATCGGTCTTCAGCTATTGTTAAGACTGCGCCGATCACAACACGTCCACCATTCGTCTCACACTCTTGCCTTTCTTCTCCACGTTTGTTCAAAACGTTTAACAGTGTCATCTTCCCATCTTCTTGGAGGCCGACCAAGTGGTCTTTTCTGTTCTCGCGGGTACCACTCAGCAATAATTGTGGTCCACCTGTTGTCCGTGGCCTGCCTATCGCATTTTGTTATGTCTGTTTTCCACGATGATATCTTTCTCGCCACTGCGTTCTCTGATAATTTCATTTGGAATACGATCCAGAAAGGAAATTCTCAACATAGCTTGCTCCATTGTCCTTTCAGCTACCAATAGTTGCTGCTCTTCTCAGTGCCCATGCTTCACTGCTATACAACATGGCCGGCAGCACTGTTGAATTGAAGATATTTGTATGTGTGGTCTTATGGATTTTTCCTTTGAGGATGTCCTTGATGGAACTGAATGCACACCATCCTGCCCAAATACTTTGCGAGAATTCTCCGTTTAGATCTTGGAGCATATTAATTTCTTGGCCCAAATATATGTACTGTTCCACTACTTTGATTTCTTCTCCTGTTATCGTTATTCGGGCTTTTCGTAAGGCGTCTGATCGCATGTATTTCGTTTTGCAGTGGTTCATTTTCAGACCGACCTGACTGCTTTTCTTGTCAAATCTTCGTAGCATGCTTTACAATTGGTTGGTGCTTTCAGCAATTAATACAATGTTGTCTGCAAATCTGAGAGGAGATAATCATTCTCCATTTATGTTGACACCACTCCGCCAATTGACCTTGTTCATAACCATTTTGAGGCATGCAGTGAATAGTTTCAGTGAAATTGTATCTCCTTCCTTCACGCCTTTCTCGATTGGGATATGAAGGGGAGTTTCAAGGATAGTAATATCTGTTGTACATCCAGTATTCGCAGAGCAGGGCAATATTGCGTGTTAATGCCCTGCTCTGCGAGCGCCTTTAATATTATGTTGAACTCGATGGCTATCGAAGGCCTTTTCCTAGTCGACGACAGCAATGCACAGCGGAAGTTTGTATTCCCTCGCTCTTTCTAGGAGCTGGCTAAGAGTAAATATATGGTCGATCGTGCTGAAATTTCTTTGAAACCCTGCCTGCTCTCTCGGCTGTTGTTCATCCAGGCTCTGCGAAAGTCGGTTTGTTATCACATTTGTAAAGAGCTTATAAATATGAGAGAGTAGGCATACAGGGCGGTAATTCTTAAGATTTTCTTGATCACCCTTCTTGTGAAGCAAGATGGTATTTGACTCCTTCCAGCTTGATGGTATTTTTCCTTCTTCAAGATTTTGACTGAATCTTAAAGCGAGGGCCTTCCAAAGTTTTTCGCCTCCTGCAGAAATAATTTCTGATGTTATTCCATCTTTGCCTGGAGCTTTTCCCTTCATCTGGTATAGTGCACTTCGGGTTTCGCTGACAATTTTTGGGAGGACGTGTTCTTCTGACTCCTGGAGCATTGGGAGAGAGATGTTGATTCTTGATTTGAATAGTTCTGTATAGAAGTCCTTACAGACCTCCTCCATCCCTGCTCTGTCGATAACTGTCTCTCCATCCTTGTTCTTCAATGTTGTTACGCTCAGTCTATACTGCGTCAATTCCCCCGTGCATGTCCTGAAGCTTTTGCGTGATTCAGCTGTTTTGAGGAGTTTTTCTTTCCGGAAGTTCTCAAAAATCATCCTTCAGTTTTTGCCGTATAAGCTTGCATAGAATGGAGTACTCGAAGTTGTTATCCGAGCTCCTTTTCATGTTTCTCCACTTCTCCAGCAGGCTATTTGTTTCCTTTGAGATTCTTCCCTTCACCTTCTTCGACTTTTCAATTTCTGCTGCTTTTAAGCAACATCTCAGCTTGTCAGAGGTATTGAGTGCCAGTGACATTAGGTCACTTGGAGCTGAGCACCTCACTATCGAGTCCTCTCTTGGAAAATTACGGCATTAATACTTAAAGCTAATAAAAAGTTTTGGTGTGAAGGCAGGTGTTCACACTGAATTCCCGCTGCTGGTTCTATGTCCTGGATGTATTTTTGAAGTGCCACTGTTGAATCAAGAGATTATGGCCATGATCTTCACAGACATGGGTCACTTTTGGCGAACAAGAATTCCAAGTAAACATTTTATCACTTTGGCTTTTTACAGATAATTAGAATAGTTTGCTATTGGTGATCTCGGCATATTTAGAGAAGGAATACATCTAATTGTGACAGTCTTCCAGACAGTGCACTCTCATGCTGCTTACCTTCTTGAAATCAAGGCTGTGGTCTGAGTTTCTCCTTCAGTTGCATGAATTGGAATTTTTTTGTCCCAAGCTGTTGCATTAAAAATAGTTTAAATCCAGCAATTGTGACGATGTTCTATGTAGAGTAAATACGATATAGCAATAGCGAAGCTTATACTTTTTCAGATATTTATGTAGTACCATTGCCTGGAATCACTGCCAGTTAGTTGTGCTGAGGACCAGTTTGAGGTGTATGAAAAGCCCAGTGTACATTGCAGTACATGAAGTATTTGGTTTAGCTTTGTTGTGCCTCTCTCTAAGAAATGTTAAGGAGTTTGTTTCCCCAAAGTCAACTTATAAATGCAACTGACAGTAGAAATTTCTGAAGTGTTTCAGAAATGTCCTTGATGCCTCAGCCAGGTGTATTTAACTTCCTGACTTCTCCTTACCTAGTCTCTATCTCCCCCATTAATTTTCCAGTATTCTTGTAGAAGTGCCAGTGAGTGTCTTTTCAGTATTGACCAGACTTGATGTGCAGAAGTAAATCTGCTATGTTCCCACAATCAGCCCAAAAAAGCATTGAGATCAACTTTTTGCAACTCTGGCATTTCATAGCCTTTTGTTAATTACACTTCCAGTTGCTTTTTCGGTGAAACTCCTGGTTTACAAGGATGGCTACACTGTTTTGAGTTATACTTGCCATCAGTGACTTTTTTCAAGATATTTGACTCACGTATTATGTAGTATATAAATCAGAAGTTTTAATATAATGTATAAAACTTAAACAACAAATAATTTAGTAGCACTTTAAAGACTAACAAAACATGTAGATGGTATCATGAGCTTTTGTGGGCACAGCCCACTTCAGAATTGGCATGGAAACTGTATAATACACCTTTTTTGGGGGGTAAATTCCCCCACCAATTTTAATTTTAAAAAAGTACTGTTAAACTGCAGAGTAGTTTTAAAATGTCCTCTCCTGTACCATGTATTTGTAGAAATGTATAGGTTTGTTTCTTGTTCATTTTTGTTTCTAGGTTGCCCATATGAGTTTGTGTCTCTCGAATGGTTACAGAAATGGCTGGATGAATCTGCTCCTCCCAAACCCATAGATAACACTGCATGCTTGTGTTCACATGGCAAATTGCACCCTGATAAAATATCCATTATGAAGAGAATATCTGAGTATGTTGCTGACTACTTTTACCGGCGATATGGAGGTGGCCCCAGGCTAAATGGTAACTTTAAACTAGTGCATAGAAAACACTCACGTGACATTTACTTTTAGGATTTAAATTTTTGTACATTGAAATCTGTTTTGCATCCTGTGTCAGCTTCCTTTTTTGCCTGGCCATCCGTCCTGCTTGTATTTTTCTAGATGGCCGCTTTTGATAGTGCTGCTTAGTTATGGTTAAACAGCTGGCTGGGGAATATGAATGGTCGATACATTTCAGATCTTGAGTCTGCTTTGTGCCCTGAAGCAGTTTTGTGCAGTTCCTATAAAAGGAAATGGCATATTTAGGTTAAAGACTTGAGTATTTTAATGAAGCTTTTTAAAATAAACATTTTGTAAAATAGCAAAACTTGTATAAAGACTCTAAAATGAGAATGAGGGGGAGCTCCTGGACCTATTGTTTCTATCAGTGCTCTGTAGGCAGTGGATGCATTGCGTCATTCTCTGCTGACAAAAGCCGGTATTTCGGTACATTATTCTCAGCTCAGGGAAGAAGGGAGGTTGTGCTAGCCAAGGAGAGGAACTGTTGTATTTCACCTGTAGATGTTCCCCAAGCAGCTCCGTGCTAGGAAGTACAGCCGCTCCCCGAGTTACGGACCAAAGACTTGGCCATAATTTGAAGTGTTCGTAACTCGGATCCCATAGAGTTACATGGCGACCGCGCTGTTCGTAAGCGCGGATCGCCATTTGTAACTCGGATCCGCATTTACAACCGCTTTGGTCGTAAGTGCGAATGGTTGTAAGTGGAGGTGGCCGTAACTCGGGGAGCGGCTGTATATTTATACTGCTTGTACACTGTATGTTCACATTCTTTGGCTGTGTGTTTAATGGTAAAACAGAAATTTGCAATAGCAGTCATGTTTAAACCCTAGGTCTACACACATTGCTCTTAAGTTTGTTCTAGTTAATATAAGCTGTTAATATCAGACATGCAGATTTGTGAAACTGAGGCGATGAGACGTATTGATGCTAAAGGAGCAGATCCTCATCAAAAGCTTACCTCAGTTAGGGATGTTACGTATCGAGTCATTGAATAAGTGTGTAACTGGGGTCAAATTTTGCGGTTGCATGGTTATTTGATAGTCTCCTGGTGTGGGGCTGGCAGCCAGTGCGCACTCAGTCCCTCTCCCGGGGAGCCCCCCGTCACCCCGTGAGGGGAGCTGTTTTGAAAGTCTGCTCCCCCAGAGCACTGGCAGCGCCGCCTGCCCCTTCCCCAGGCAGGCAAGTGGCTCTGCGGAGCTGGCACGCATGGAAAGCTGGCTTCCCCTGTGTAGTGGCTCCCGTCTGCTCCCCTCACCTCTGCACTGCTGTCCCTCTTTCAGAAATAGCAGCATGGGGGAGTGAAGGGAGAGGGCAGGCAACTCCCCCTGGATCTGGTGCTTGTGAGGCGCTGGCTTACAAGCTGGCTCTCCACAGGCACTGGCTCCTGCCTCTCCCTCTCCCCTTGCTGCCTCTGGGGAATGCACGTAGTTGATAGAATTAACCGATGAGCCCAGGGGGAGCTCTTGGACCCGTTATTTCTATCCATGCTCTATAGGCAGTGCCTTAGTCCAGTTCATCTGTTACTGTGTATTTCCATCTAAATCAGGATATAGGTGTCACTGTCAGTAACCACAGGAAGCTCACTTGACTGAGTTGCTTCCAGTGGTGGTGCCCGAGCTGCAGAAGTTATTTTGTTTTGAAGGGTCACAGTAGTATTCTTAACACAGCGGTGTCTCTCTTTTGTTTCTCTAGTAAAAGCACTTTGCAAGGACTGTGTGGTAGAGAGGTGTCGGATATTACGACTGAAAAACCAATTAAACGAAGACTATAAAACTGTCACAAACTTGCTGAAAATTACAGTAAAAGGGTATGTGGTGCTGGCCCATTCCAGTGTTTGCATTGTGCAAGTCTGTTCAGTGATATTTACATTTTTAACAATGAGATGTGAACAGTTGTTTGCAACATTGTAGCCATCCCAGGTTGTAAGAGAATATGGGTTAGGTAATATCTTTTATTGAACCAACTCCGGTTTGGGAAAGAGACGCGCTTTTGAGCTTGCCCATAAGCTTCGAGACACGAAGAGGAACTGGAAATGGTCCAACAAAGATGTTAACAGCTCGCCTTTTGAACCAAAACCTGTAAATCTAATTTAAGGATTGTATTGTTAATGTTGTCTTTCTTTCTGTACAGTAATGATGGATTTTGGGTTGGAAAGTCATCCTTGCGGAGTTGGCGTCAGTTGGCTCTGGAACAATTAAATGAGCAAGATGATGATGCAGACCAGAGTAATGGGAAAATGAATGGAGATGCACAAAGCAAAGGTAGCTGTTTAAAACTAGGCAACCTGATTTCTCCCCCTACCTGAGAAATAGATTGCATGTTCCTATAGTGTGTACGCATTCTAGCAATTCTGTTTCAGTTGTAGGAATCGCTGCTGTTTTGAGCAGGTCTGAATGATGTGCAGTACCCTCTGAGTTAACACGCGAGTTACCAACTGACCAGTTGAATGCACGTCCCATTTGGAACTGGAAGTGCATAGTCCAAAAAGAGGCAAACATAGCACTGTGTTAAACTACTCAAAAAAGAAAGCATTTTCCTTCTGCATAATGCAGCTTTGAATCTTTACTAAGTCAATATTAATTTGTAAACTTTTGAAAGAACAACCATAAGGCTTTGTTCAGAGTTGCAAACAACCTCCATTCCTGAGGTGCCCGTAACTCTGGGGTTCTACTGTAATACCAAGTAGCAGGTACAGGAGGCCCCCAACTTGCGACTGCCTGAGTTCCTACCCCCCAAATTACATCCATGTTTGTAAGTGCGGAAGGGGCTGAAAACCCCCAACTTTCATCCTCGGCCCACATTTATGACGGCGCACAGCGCCTATCGTAAATGAGGGTTCGAGTTACAATGCCTCCAACTCGCCACTTCCCCGGGAACCAGTCGTGTTGCAAGTCTAATACAGGGCCTCCTGTATTAGACCCAGTTTGAAACAGTATGTACTTATTTTCTTACAGATTTGGGCCAGTCAAACTCTGCCATTTCTTACACCCATGTAATCGCACTTACACCTGACGGTAGAATCTGGCCCTGCAGTTGGCCCATAAGCCCCATTCCCACTATGGCTGTAGCAATACAGCTACGACACTAGCTATGCCACTGGCACCATACCGTAGTGAGTTCCTACAGCGATGGAAGGGCTTTTTCTGCGGCTATGGGAACTCCACCTCCCTGAACAACGGTAGCTAAGCTGCTGGAAGCATTCTTCCATTAGTCATGTCTACATTGGGGCTTAGCTTGGCTGAGCTGTGGCACATAAGGGTGTGAATTTTTCACATCCCCTGAGAGCTGTACCTTTGTCAACTTAACTTTGCAAATGTAAACCAGTTGTCAGCTATATTTAAGTGCAGTCCCATTTTATTTCCCCCTGCAGAGCTAATAGGAGTGACTAGTAAAAACTTCCCTTTGTCACAGTAAGCATGTGTTTCTGGGTTGCCTGCATTTTCCAAAACAGAAAAGGCACAATCCTGTCTCAAAGTTACTCGTGGAAGCCACTGGAGTGGAATGGTGCTTGGTCTCATTTGAATGGGTACATCTGGTTTGGATCAGACTCCTCAAGGCAAAGATCTGACCAATATTTTGCCTGTAAGATTTCTGTTCCCTCCACTTCGATCTGGTGCGAACTGTTCTATTCATTTCCATCTGAGCTTTTTGGGAGCAGTGAAAAGCCCCAGTGTTTCAGCTATGATGAATGCCACCTTTATGATCTCATGTCAAAGCTAATCTTGCACTCTATGTTCTTCAGAGTCTCGGTAGCCAGGTTAGCCTGTAACTTTAAAATGAGTAGTCCTGTGGCATCTTAGAGACTAACAATAAGTATATATAATATCCTGCGCTTTTGTTTGCAAAACCCGCTTCGTCATATATGAGAAGCTTTGTCCCATGAGCTTATGATCCTAATACATAGTTTGTGTGCGTGTGCGTGCGTGCTCCGGTCTACACTAGGGAGTTATTTCGAAATAACAAGTAGAGCGTCCATGCTACCAAGCCTGTTTTGAAATAACAACTCCTGCTTTCCTTGGGGAATACGCTTTTTTTGAAATAGTTATTTTGGGAGTTATTTCAAAATATGTCATTTAAAAAAAAATCCTCGTGTAGACATGCCCTAAGGTGACATGGAACTACTAGTTTTTCCATGTACTTCAGAGCACTCAAAATATATTGTGTGTACAAGCCTGCCCTCGCCAATAAACTTAATTGTATATTGCTGTTAAAAGTTTGCAGCAATTTGAAAAGGAAACAAATTGTTGTGATTCCTCCAGAGAATCAAACTCTACATCAGAGAGCATCTGAGCAATCTACTTTTTTTTCATCAGATGAGTCAAATGAAGAAAAGAGGGAGGAGGAAGAGGAGTTAAATTTTAATGAAGACCTTGTCTGCCCACACGGTAAGTGCGTATGTAGGGGCAGAACTGAGCACATAGTATTTGGAAGACCCGTTATTTCCATATTTGTTCTGCAAAACCCAAGATTAGCTGGGCTTAAATTTATTTCTGATTGACTTTGCTTTTCTTAAATGTTTATTACGTGATCACAGCTCACATTCAAATCAGAGCTCATGAGCTAGTGATATGGTGGGATAGTTTTGATGGGAGACTTCCGAGGAGAATCTAGATCAGTGATCCAATTAGATGTACCCTCAGACTGATTTGAAAATTTTATGACAAGCGGTGGGCCATTTGCATTGAAGGCAAACTTCAGCTGCTAATTAATAAAGATCTTGATTGTAACAAGTATTAGCGTATTTATCTTTAACACAGTTTTTAAATCAGCGTTGTTACCTGTGCTTGTGGCAATCCCTGATGTGAGGTTTGTGGGAGTTAAGGGCAAGGCACCTGCACTAGTAGATCTACATCTGAGGGGCTGGCAGTGTTGCTTGAATAATATTCATGGTAGAAGACCCTGATTTGCATAGGTATGTTGATCAAACATTGCTAAAAGATAGATGGCTGGATTCTGAAACTGAATCCAGAAATCAAAGTCCCACTTCTGAGTTTTCCCTTCAAGAACATCTGAGTTCTGGAGCCTTGCAGTTTCTCATTGAAAGGCACCTTCATCAGCTGAATGAAGAATGTTCTTGTCTTCAGCATAAGACAATAAACAGATTACAAATAAATACAAGCAAATATTTTCAGTGAGATCGTTTAGGAATTCTTGTGTTGCTTTCATCAAAGATTCATGTGTAGCAGTGACATGCAGTGTGGGAAAGTGCAGCATCTTGATTAGTTGGGATTGGCCCTGCCCTGGGCAGGGGGCAGAACTTGATGACCTCCTGAGGTCTCTTTCAGCTCTATGATTCTATGAATCTATCTTTCCTGTTAAGTCTGTCTGACAGATTTCAAGATCCTCTGACTGCAGATGCTTTTTCAATGAGATCTCTGACGCTGCTCATGTGGCTTTGGAGCGGGAAGTTGAGGGAATTCAGGTGATGGGTGATATTGCACAGAAAAGCTGCCTGTGACAGATAGGGGACCTCATTCCTAAATTCCAAGAACTCGCAAGCCTCATTAGTTTGCGGTTTGAAAGACATTCTGCTTCTTTTTGAAGAGAACGAAACCTCTCTAATATACAGTAACTCTTCACTTAACGTTGTAATGTGTTCCTGAAAAATGCCACTTTAAGCAAAACTATGTAAAGCAAATCCAGTTTCCCCATAAGAATTAATGTAAATGAGCAGGAGGTTAGATTGCAGGGAAATGTTTTTCAACAGACAAAAGACAGCCCATACATATACTGTAATTTTAACCGATTCTATCGCATGTAGTGCTGTACACGGCCAGGGTGCGTGTGATGCTTGGCTGAGGGGGTGGAGTCCGAGGATGGAACATTTCCCAGGGAATGTCTTGCTGTTCAGTAATGGACTAGCACTTGGCTGAGCCCTCATGGGTAACACCTTAATGAAGCTTCGCGCTCTAGGCTGCAGCAGGGCCTGAGGCGGGGGGGGGGGATACGCATTAGAGGCAGGGCAGTGACTGTATTATCATGAGGTAATCGGAGCAATTAGGCACTATCTTCAGGTCTGTCGGGGAACTAATAAAAGATGCACGCTTTTGGATTAATAAAGGCATGTTCTCAACTAGAATGGCTAAAATGTCATTTTAACCATTTTAATTGACAGTCCCACAAGACTAATACAAAACTGCAGAGCAGAATGATCCATCATAAGCATTTTGAAAATATTTCCCTGCATATTAGTAGGTTCATTTATAAATTGATCTGCCACTTGAATCCACGTAAAAATGAATTACATTAAACACTGAGGCCATCAAAAGTGCAGGTTTCATTATCATGAGCTAACCGCGGATTGTTCGTGTAAAATGCCCTTTTCATCTTTATGCATTCAGTATTTTCCACCGAATTAAGTGGAATTGGCTAATTTCTCTTCTGTAGAATGAGCTTTAATTTTGCAGTGGAAAAAACCTGCTGCCATAATGGTGCTTTCTGCAAAGCCTGATGCTTGAGCTATTGTTTTTGGACGCAAGCCAAACCTATCCGATGGGTTTTTCCTCTTAAAAATTCCTACTACCATCTTCTTACATACATATGTCAGGACCTTTTGCATCTCTAATTCATCTCTGGTTATTTCTCCCTCTCCACTAGTTTCCTGACGCCATTGAATATATTTATTTTTCTGCTTACCAGATTAGGCCATCTTTGATGTTCTTGCTCAGAATCTACCTCTGGGGGCAGGAGGGGGGAGAAGAGAGATGACGATGGTGATGATGAGAGGGGACAGTGATCAGGGTCTTTGCCTTATGGATGGTCCAGCATTTGCATTGACTCGATTTCCCACTTCTCACTTAGCTTATTCGTCTGTTTTCATTCATCGTATGATGTCAGAGCAATTGCTTGCACAGCCTTATTTTCATACCCCTGATGGTTTTTGAAAACTATGCACATCCTGCTTTCCCCATATGGAGATCTAGGTTAATAGCTGGTCAAATGTAGCAGCTGTTTCATTAAATGCTGTTTTAAAGCAATCCAGTCTGACCTTTGTTTATTGTCAGTAAGCCAGGAATGGAGTGTTGCTCCTTTGTCTTTGGGAAATTGGCAGGAGTTGAGACTGTCAGAGTGAGAGAAGATGCAGGTCAGTGACACTGAAGACTTGTTTTCATACTGAAGAAATTCAGTTGAGGAGTTCCCCCAGGTTTGTTTCTGTATCTTGTGGCTCACCCAACCCCCTCTCATAGTGGGGTAGGCAAGAGAAAAGAGAAACTTTTCAATAGTAGTTAGCTCCCTCAAGTGCAACAGATTGTCAAGTTTTGCTTCCCACTGTTGGTTAATGCTCACTTTAAAGGTTGAGCATTGTTGTTTCCCATGCCAGTGGTTGGTGCTTTATCCTCTATTCTGAAATTATTATTAGCCTTTTGTTGTGCATCAGCATTGTTACATTGTAGCATCACCAGGCTTTTGACTTAGCAGCAGCGGCTGAAAATAGAGGGCTCAGTTGTGTTTGTACCTTCCCCTTCGCAACTAGAAGTCAGGCAAAAATGATGGCTTGTTCAATCCGTCACCCATGAACTAGCAGAGTTTCCCGTGTGTGCAATACTGTGTTTTCACACCACATTGACTCTTGCACATAAATGTGGTGCCTCTTCTGCAGCTCAGTGATCTTTTTTGGCATAGCTGTTATCAGCATAATTCACAAATGCTTTCTGTAGTTCATTGAATGGCTTTGTCAGGTTTTTTGTCTGTCCTGATAGTTCAAGAGAAATGATATATAGGCGGTTGGCATTATTTTTAATAATATTTGGTACACTTCATATTATTTTATCCTTGCACACAATTAATTCCACCCAACTGAATGAAATAAGGTACTTTCTTGGTCAAAAGGTGCACGTGATGGTGTACTGCAGGTAGCATTCCGCTTTCTGTGCAGTTTGTGCATTTCACCTTTTTCCAAGATGGGCATTATGGAAGGAGGAATTTGCCGTGTTTTAATTATGGCTCCTTGCTGTTTGAGTGTCCTGTACATCTTATTCTAAGCCATTGCTGCTGAAATGTGGAGTTGTAAACACAGTAGCTTTCAGAGGTGTAGTTGTCAGATGTATGGGGAGAACATTTTGAGCAGAATTTTCAGTGCCTGAAGTCCTGTTTAGGCAAATAGGTCATGATAGCCTTGTTTTTCAGAGATATATATATAGCACATCCAGCTTCCATTTTAAGTCAGTAAAAATGTGTAGGGTGCTTAGCACTTTTGAAAATCAAATCACTTTTTAGATACCTAATTTGAGACATCCACAAATGGGAAAACGTTAGCCCTTCTGTGTGTGTTTGTACCCGCTCTCCTGGAGCTGTTCTTGCCCTTAATTCTCTTCCTGTTGTTCATGGATTTCTGTCTTTCCTTTCCTCTTGTTGTATTTGGATCTGCTGCTCAGGGACATGGCTTTATAAATCCAAAGGGCAGTCTTGTAGATTAGTCCTTTTAAATAGGAGTGCTGTATTTAAGAATGTATTGGTTTAGCTTTTAAAATAATTACCTATAATTCTTAAAACATACTGTTGCTGAGAGTAAACACTAAAATCCTACCTCCAGGAGGAAACTGAATCCTTGATGGGGATGGAAATAAAGGCTGAAGGTGACTTTATGCAAAAAAAAGTGTTTGTTTTTTTTAATTCAAGTGCTGACACAGGTGTCAGATTATAATGGTGTAAAATCTCCTGCTCCACTCATACAAGTAATCTTTTAAATCTGCGTAGTGCTGCAAAATTTTGGCTGAGGCTGCACTAAACAAAATGCGGTCTTGAATTTCTTCTTGCAGGTGACCTGTGCATATCAGAAAATGAAAGAAAGGTTGTTTCTAAAGAAGCCTGGATGAAGCTCAAGCAGTATTTTCCAAAGGCCCCAGAATTTCCATATAGCAAGGAGTGCTGCTCCCAGTGCAAGGTATCTGACTAGTTGATGTACGGTGGTAGCTGTCAGATTCATGCTGGCATGAACATGGCTTAAAATGTGTAGGATGAAAAAAAAATCTGCCTTTACTTCTTTACTAGTGCCTTTTGGGAACTAAACCCCAGTGGCCAAAAGAGCATTGTTTTCACGCAGATCCTGGAAAGAGAAGGAGAGGAGAATGAAGCCCTGCATAAGATGATGGCAAGTGAGCAGAAGACTGCACTCCAGAACCTGTTTCAAGACAAATGCAGACCTTGCCTTGGTAGCTGGCCTCAGGTACAAAGACGAAGGAAGTTTGTCTCCCAGACATGGGAAAAGGCTGTTACTGTACTCTTGCATCTGACGAGAGACTGCAGAATGCTGCTGTGTTGTAGGTGGGGGGAGGGAATCCATGAGCAAAATATTAGACTCTGCAACCACGGGGTTAAGGAACATTTTTGCAATAAGCTTTAAGCTCTGACTTGGACATTCTCTTTGGATAAAGAGCTCCTGGGTGCTCTTTGGACTGGCACTTGCGGAGGTGCAACTCTTACAAGAGAATGTCCTTTAAAATGAAGACTAGCGAGTGCTAGTAAGTCAGCTTCCTCCGGTACCGTCTTTGTGGAATCTTCGTGCCTGCGAGATGTGCTTAGGCTGTCTGGTGCCTTGGGTACGGTGCTGGCCCTGTTTCTGCTGTGTCCGAGCACCTCTCAAACTTGAAATGCATTTGTTCTCCCCATCCTGTGTGAGGCTGAGCAGGGCCTTTATCCCAGTTGTACAGCTGGGGGTGGAATCTTTGTGCCTGCAAGATGTGCTCGGGCTGTCTGGGGCCAAGCAGGGAACGGATCCTGGATCTCCTGAATCCTTAAGTTGATGTTCCAGCCATTGGAGCAGCCCTGGTTGCATGGAGGTTGATACTTGGTCAGAGAAATTAGTGTTTCCCTTTCTGTCCAAATGTCAATCAAACATCAGTCAGTAAAACTTCTCAGCCTAGTTCCGCAGTACGGCCTCCTGCCTGGGTCTTAGCCCAGATGGCAGACCGAGGAGCAGTGGTTCACATTGCAGCGGGTGAGGTCTAGGTTGGCTATTAGGAAAAAGGAATTCCCTAGGAGGGTGGGGAAGCACTGGGATGGGTTCTCTAGGGAGGGGGTGGAATCTCCATCCCTAGAGGTTTTTAAATCCCGGCTTGTAGCCCTGGTTAGGGTGATTGAGTTGGGATTAGTCCTGCTTTGGGTAGGGGGCTGGACTTGATGACTCCTGAGATCTCTTCTCTTTCCCTCACCTTTTGCCCCTACTTCTTGACTCTGCCTGCTTTCTCCAGATGATCTTGTCAAGCATCCAGGACATTTGGTGCAATAATCCAGCTACTCCTGTAATCATCCCTCCAGCTTTCCAGAGAGATGTTCATGTAGGTCTGGTTGCAGAAAGGCAGCTGTAAAAGCTACATGCTGCACAAGTCATTGGGGCAAGGTGTGGGAGCAGAAATGGCAGCCCACAAACAAGAAGATTTTGCCTTTTATGTTCATTCTCTCAAAAGAGAAGTGGTGTCCACTGCCCTTGTTCTGCAAGGCACGTCTGCGTGTACCAAAGAAAGAGTTTCCCTTTTATCAACCAGTTGCTGTTACCGTTAGTGCCTCAGTGGTTTGCACTGTAGCATTAGGGTGATGTGTTCTTATTGGAGTATAGTTGAATTGTTTTCTGTCCTGAGGGCGCTACTCTGTCTGAGGGCCGCCTTTGGTCCTTGAGCGTCTCAATACATTGAAGAAGAAGGTAACATGACTGTAGTTCTGTGTGTGTTGCACTTGCTGCTCCCGTGGAGCTGGGCTAGCATAAACAAGGAGTCCCGTGGCACCTTATGGCAAACAGATTCCTTGGGGTAAGCTTTGGTGGGCAAAGACCCACTGCGTCCGATGCAGTTAGAGCAGTGGCACCGGGATAGGATGCTAATTAGTCTTCTGCACCGCAGGGCTGGGTTTAGAGCACTGGCTGGTGAGTGGGTGCTGGGGGATTCTATTCTGAGCCCTGCTAGCGGGAATGGCGAGTGGCTTTGCCAGCAGCAGGCAAACATGGGGAGTCTTTAAGCAGCAAACAAGTCACAGGTAGGGGTGGGGGTTGTGAACGCTTGGGGCCCATCATGAGCGGAGTAGCAAGGCTGTTTGCAATACCGCTCCACTGAGCATGGGTGGGAATGTTGTACTAGCAGCAAATCCCAGTAAACCAGTTAAACCGGTTCCTCCCTCCCCTTCCCTGCAGGGCTGCCCGCTTCTGCTCTTGGCCCCCCTGCAGGGCTGTAGCAGCCCTCTGCTTGTGGTGGGCTGCTATGGAGTACCAGTTAATCGGTGCCCGGTAAGAGCAATGCACATCCTTGCAATCTCCAGGCATTAGTATTGCAGTTCGAATGTAACTTTTGAAAACCTCATCGAATCAATTTCAGGGATGTTCTAGCATCAAAGGGCAGAACCCTGTTGATTTTGGTGAAAACCAGAAAGGGAAAATGAGGGGGAAGACATCCCTGGCATCTTATTAGCACATTATTCCTGGGGAATTCTTGGCCAAAAAATCTAAAATTCTGCATATTTTATTTGTCAAAAGCAATATAATTGCACCAATTTCACTTATCTTGGTAATTTATTTGAACTACTATACAGGGAAAAAATCAATAGGAAATGGTGAACAGTTAAACACGTTAAAGTTACGTTACAGATACTTGGTAACCAAGGCCCTGCATTCCATTTACAACCCTGGATTATCATTTTTGTTACTTTCATTGTGGTAGAAGTGCCCAGACTTTCACACAAGAAAATGATTCAGTTTTGCTAATCGTCCCACATTTAAAAAAAAATGGTAAGTCAGCTAGATTCTGAACTGTAATGTAACCCCACCGTGCCTTTCTGTCACGGGGCGGGATTCAGTTACTGTTGTTAGCATGGTGTAAAGGAGCCTTACTGCGAGCAATTTAAAGGAGCCTTAATTAATTAAGAATGACTCTAATGGTGCTGGGTTGTGCCATGAGTGCAGGGGATTGGACTAGGTGGACCTCTCTGGTAGGGGTGCCAGGTGTCCGGTATTGGCCTGGACAGTCCGATATTTGTGGCCTCTGTGGTAAAAGAAAACAAACAGAAAATACCGGACATGTAAAATGTTTTTCTCGGACGGAAGGCTGCTTGGGACATTCCTCTCCTGCCACGTCTGGTGAGGGGGGAAGGGGGAACGTGGCGCGGGGGGATTTAAAGGCGCATTGACTTTTTTTGTGCAGTTGGGTTTTTTGTTTTGGTTTTCGGTTTTTTGCTCAACAACTTCAGTTCCTTCCCCTTTCCTGCCATGATTGATATTTTTTGTGAGTATCTGGCAACCCTATGTCTGAAGGTCCTTCCGGTTCTATGATTTTGTTGTCTTGGATGGCAGTGACTAATCTTCCCCCACCATTCCCTCCACACGCGCGCGCGCACAAACCCTGCACTTGGAGAGAGAAAAATTCCAAAAAGGTCCATCACCACTTGTAGCCAGGGTTAGGAAGGGTGTCCCTGGCCTCTATTTGTCAGCTGCTGGAAATGGGCGACGGGAGGGATCACGTGATGACTCCCTGGTCTGTTCACCCCCTCTGGGGCTCCTGGCGCTGGCCGCTGTCGGCCCACGGGACACTGGGCTGGATGGGTCTTTGGTGCGACCCAGTCTAGCCGTTCTGATGTTCTTAAGGCTGGGAATTATTAGCCTTTTCTGTTGTCCCATTTGTGCTCTGCCTGCTTCACACAGCCCTACACCTCCATGCCCTGGATGCAGCAGGAGCAAGAGCGTGACAGAGTGAATCACTCATTCACATACAGGCAGGCGCCCAGCCCCACCCCCTTACTGTCTGGACCCGTGCTGACATGCCAGCCCCTCTGCTGCTGTGATTGGCTCTCAGCGGAAGGCGTGTGTACGTCACAGATTTCTTTACGCTCCCATTTTTCTGCTGAGGAGCTAAGAAATCTGCAAAAGGTCTGAATTCTGTGCCCCAGGCAGGGGGCAGAATTCCCCTAGGAGTTGCACATTCAGCGGATTCAGTCATCTCTGTCATTGTCTGTAGATCAACCAACCAGTTCATGGCTGCCATTGCAACATTGCCTCGTGCCTCCATCACCATCCCACCTCTGCCCTTCCTCCCAGTAGACCTCAACGTGTTAATGCCCTGAACGGCTGCAGGAAGCGCACACAGTCCCTGGCATGGAGTGAGAACAGAGGTCTTGGCATGAGGGGACAGAGGAATGGGAACACGCAGCCTTGAAAGAGAAAATGGAGGATAAAAGTCTGAGGATACACAATAGCATGAGGGATCCTGGTACAGGCAGAGGAGGGAAATAAGGGACACAATGCCCCAGTATGTATGTGAGGATGAGGGTTCTAAGGAGACCCTGTAGTAATGGGGATGGGAGGCTGGCCCAGGGTACTTGCGGGTGGGGTATGGAGGAATGCCAGTGGCCTCTTTTGTGTGCAACAAGATCTGCACATCAAAGCAGCAAACTGTGCATCTGTGGTTAGGTGGAGTATGTTCTGCTGGCTAATCACAGGCTGTGCGTGCCATAAAGTTTGCTGGAACTCAGTAGAAATTATTTCTACAACGGACTAAAGATAATTCAGTTTTGTGCCCAATTAACAGTCTAATGTAACATAAGCAGTAACACAGGGTTTACTGTGTGCTATGTTCTTGTATTGATCTCCAATTATATCAGCTGGCTTTCAGAAGCCATGCTGGAATCGAGTGATTGTAAATGTTGGGCCCTAGAAAAGGAGCAGGTACAACCAAGACCATGAAAACTTAGGTTTTTTCTATCTCCGTTGTCAGGTTAATTTAAATGAAGTCTGTTTTTCCAGGAGACAGATGAGCTCTACATTGTATCACAGTTCTTTGTAGAAGAATGGAGGAAATTTGTAAGGTAAATTGGTTCATATTTTAAATCTTCACAGAACTTCCTTAATTCCTTGTAGTGTTCTATGTAGCACTTTGACTTTTGGATGATCTGGGTTGTGCAGTGTAGAATTGGCTGATACCCTACTGTGCCCTGACTGACCTTGTGGCAGTAAGGAAGTACTGAGATGTTTAATCTGGGATTGAGCACTATAGGTTCTAAGAAACAACAGATGTTCATGTTTACATTGTCTCCGCAAGGTGGTCCGGCTAGATCCCAGATTGATTAGTTAAATCAATATCCTGGCCAAAGGACATAACTCTCAGTCCTGCTTCTGTAATCTGTCATATGTAGGAGTATGTATGCACTACCCCCCTAGTTCGAACTAGCGGGGCAATGTAGTCATCCGCAGTTGCAAATGAAGCCCGGGATTTGAATTTCCCGGGCTTCATTTGCATGAAGCTGGCCTGCACCATTTTTAAATGCCAGCTAGTTCGAACCCCGTGCCGCGCGGCTACACGCGGCACGGAGTAGCTAGTTCGGATTAGGCTTCCTATTCCGAACTAGCTGTACTCCTCGGATTAGAAGCCTAATCCGAACTAGCTACTCCGTGCCGCGTGTAGCCGCGCGGCACGGGGTTCGAACTAGTCGGCATTTAAAAATGGTGCCGGCCAGCTTCATGCAAATGAAGCCCGGGAAATTCAAATCCCGGGCTTCATTTGCAACTGCGGATGACTACATTACCCCCGCTAGTTCGAACTAGGGGGTAGTGTAGACATACCCTGGGAGAGGAAAACCCTCCCGTCAGTGCTAAATACAAGAGTAACATCCCAGGATCAATAGCCCCGTGTCCCTGAGTCTGGCCGTCTAACACTTCTGTGTCTTGGATACTTCTCTACAATCACAAATCGACATGCTCTCCTCATGTCTCTTCTCAGTGCTATTTGCTGACTTTTGATTTCTTGGTCAGGAAATAGCGTAACTGTATGTCTAGCTAAAGCTGAGTGAAAATTTGCCCCTCCCCCCAGTTATGCTAGTTTTGAATCAGTTTTTCTCACAAAAATGAAAAACCAAAATTTAAAAGAGTTTGGGTCAAACAAAATAACACTTTGACTGCTGGTTCAAAAAATGTTGGCTCAAAGCATTTAGATGTTTACCAAAAAAGCCAGTTGTTTTAATCTGAAATAATTTGCCAGAATCTACCTATATTCGTTAAGTTACTATGCCCTTATAAGTAGCTACACTTTTCTGTCAGAGTCATGCTGCTTTCTCTGACACTGCAAAGTACACATTTGTTTTCCCTTCTCCTGTTTGAGCAGAAGACCTACGAGATGCAGTCCTGTATCATCAGTAGGAAACAGTGCTCTTCTCTGCCCACATGGGGGCCTTATGTTCACATTTGCTTCCATGACCAAAGAAGACTCTAAACTGTGAGTTCTCTGTTGACTTGCCTTCCTTTGTCAGGTATTTCTCTCCCAGCCTCCAGGAATACATGAATCAAATGAGCTGTGGGTCTAGTGCTTTTGAGCTCTGTAAATTGTAACTGTTTCCCTGGGAGATGCCTGTTTTTGAATGACCTTGCTGTGAAAAACCCCTTTGCACCTTCATGCAGAAAGCACCACACCTATTCAGTAATAAGTGCTCTGCAGAAACAAGACTAGTGTTGGAGAAAGAAATTGTATCTGTAAAGTTGAGCTTACTATTGGGAATTAAACCAGCCTAAGGCTGGGGAAACTCCCTTCCTTAGCTCTTCCATCAGAATGGACCCAGGTCGTCTTGCTTCCCATAAGATTTTATCATCAGGCTATTGGATGCTATCAATGGATTTCATGTTTTATGGGTTTCCTAGTCCCCTGTGCTGATACAGATTTGTACCCACAGGGCGCTCTCAGTTCCCAGGAGATGCTGCGGCCAAAGGAGAGGAATGTAGTGCTGCCGCTGCAGGAGCCAGCATCCCACATCGGAAGCGCCTCCTGTTAGCAGGGCTGTATGACCTCAGACAGGAGAGATGGGGGGTGATGCTGGTGCGCACAGGGCACTGGTTCCTGGGAGCGGCGGCACCACGTTCCTCTCCTTTGGCTACAGTGTCTCCTGGGAGTGGAGCCCTGTGCATCACTGGGTACTGATTTATCAGTATCACACGTGTGGGTAGAAATCTGTATCTGTGCAGGGCTCTAGGGATTGCTTCTTCAGTGACACAGAGCTAACTAGAACAGTCCTCCACTTCCATATTTTTCCTTCCATCTTTTCTCCCTACATAGTTTTGCTTTAGGTGGTAAAGACGCTGTTTTTAACATTTCAAAAGGTGTGAATCCAAAGCCCAGTGCACTTTTAAGGCTGGTGTACAGTTTCCTTTAATAATACACAGCTATAATTGAGTCCTTATGGCTTGTTTTTTCCTTTGTCATGAAGCATGTTGTGTTTCTTTGCACAGTATAGCTCTAATGTGGCCCAGTGAGTGGGAGGCAATACAGAAACTATTTGTTGTGGATCACGTTATAAAAATCATCAGAATGCAAACTGCTGAGACGAGCCCTGAGAGCATGCTTTTCGATTCTGAGCCCAGTAAGTGAGTTTCTTCTTCACCAGTGTCTGTAGAATAGCTCTTCCAACTGGTACTGGCTCCCTTGTGGGGTCTGGTGAGGGAGCTGCCATGGTCAGATTTAAGGGAGGGGTGGAAAAGGATAGATGCCAGTTTCTTAGTACCCACTAAATGCAGAGATTGGAGAATGTACCCCACATTATGCAAGCCTCTTTCAGGTATGAAAGGCGAAGAGTATTTGTAGCAGGGCCTAGTATAATGTCCTTGTCACCAAATTGTAACCATACTTTCCTTGCTCATCTTTCTAGAGCTGTGTCCTGAATGCAGAGAGGGGCTGTTATGCCAGCAGCAGAGGGATCTGCGCGAGTATTCCCAGGCCACCATCTATGTACACAAAGTGGTGGATAATAAAAAGGTATCGATCTTTCCTTTCCAGGCTTCACTTGGTAGTGGTTAAAAGTAAACTGCACTGAGCAGTAGCCAAGATAGCTATGTGAGTAGTCATCAGAGAAGAATGTGTATTCGAAAAGAGAATTCCCATTCTGCGAGAGAAATCACTTAATGTGTCTTCTTCGAGTGCTGACCATCAGGTGGTGGTGTGCACTGGCGCTGTCGATCGGAGATTTTCGCTAGCAGTGTTTGATCGGTCATAGCTGAGTAAATTCTTAGTGTAACTAGCGTTATGTTTACAGTTTAAAAAAAATTTCATCTCAAAGTTTCTAGTAGGGGTGCTTTAAATATGCCTGGATCCCCAGGTGTTAAAAGACTGTGCCAGTACCTAATGGACACTCCCTTAGTTTCAAATGCCTGGGCGAGTCGCACGTACCATAGAGTTCACTCCCTGGAACAATCTGAAGGCTAGGGCAAGGAGAGACTCGTTTTAATGGAGAAATCCCTGACTTGTACATGGGACCCCAGACAGGCCATGAGAAGGGACTCTGTGGGTGCAGTCTCTGGGAACAGGAAAAGGGTCTCATCCTCACCAAGCTGAGAACCATTCAATAAAAGGTCTCCAGTGAGGTCCCCACCCTCAGTGCCGCCCTTATGGAGTGAGAACAGTTGATGCACCAGGCTCCTTCTGGCACCGCCCACTTTGGGACCTCTACTGGCAGGGCAGGGCAGGGCAGCCAAGTAGCAGGCACAAAATGGCCACCTACTTCATGGCACCAACTGCCCCTACAAAGGATGCGGTGCCACAATCTTTACCACAAATGATGGCTCCCCTTCTTGCACAAAGTCCATCAGTGGCAACGTGGAACTGCCAAACCAATGACAGCACCTACAGAGACCACGCACAAACAAGTGGCGCCAACCACCAGCCACAGGACGAAACAGCAACTCAGACAGCAATTCTGAACCCTCCTACAGACTTCGAACATCAACGTCAGGGTCTCCAGTGCTTGGCACTGAGTGCTTGCTGGTGCCAGGGGCACCAAATCAACCTGACTCCTGTTGCTCTGCCCTCCTCAGGTGATGAAAATGAGAATGCCGAGGAAGCTGCCATCTCTGGGCTCTTCTTTCCAACTGGCACTGCCCATCGTTACAAACAGTGGGCCCGCAAGGACTTACCACTCTGGCTTACTAACCCCCGGACATGTCCTCCCATGCCATTTCCTATCTAATGGCCACGATGGGATCCAGCGGCAGCCTATAGGGCTCAAGTCCACAGACCTCCCTCTGCCCACGAGAAGCCTGTTCACGCTGCACTGACGTCAGTGTCCGACCCTCTGGGATAACTGAGGAGGAGCACTCCACAAAGCATATTCCTCTTCTCTGGCTGAAGCAGTTACGTCCACGCCTTCTGCTACTAGAAACCATTGGAAACCTTTTCAGGAGCCATTCAGACAGGTGATGCAGTCAAAACGTGTCTCTCAAAGTTCAGGAAACACAATACAACTCCTGAAGGTTCTGCATGCTTCCTCAAAGTCAAAAATTGCACTACCCATCAATGACTGGAACCTGCAGGTATAGCGTGGCAAGTGCCTGCTTATGTTCCCCCCCCCAGCTAACAAACTCACGGACAGAAAATATCATGCACCAAAAAACGGCGTGGAATTCCTGTTGTCCCACCCACACCCAAACTCCTTGGTACTGACAGAAGTTAACCAATTGGGCAGACAACCGCGATACAAAGCCACACCCCAGGACAAGGACTGGAAAAGATTAGATCTCTTAGGTCACAAAGTTTACACCAATTCCTCATGGCAAGCTATACAGTCCAGCTGACAGGCTAACCTGGAGTTCACCTGTGATATCCCGGAGGAAAAGAGGACAATGTTAAGTCCTTGTCAATGAGGTGAAACTCACTGCAAAGGTATCGTTCCAGGCATCCCTCAATGAGCCAGACACTGCGGCCTACATGGGGCATCACGGCTCTGTTCTTTGGGAATCTCAAGAGAATTGCAGAGGGCAGGTTGAAGACCTTTCCTTTGACAGCGATAGGCTCTTCTCCGCTAAGACAGACCAGATCCTTCGCTCGGTGAAGGAATCTAGAGAAGCCCTGCACACACCAGGGATATCCGCATTACCATACAGCGTCGGTGCCAGCAGAGCCCCTGTGATGCAAGAGGACAAAGAAACAAAGCATGGAGGCATCAGCAGAACCATCACAGGATGCAACATCTCAGCCACCACCAGGGAAGTTTTGGTCAGGAGTCTGCATGACCTCCCCAGTCCCAGCGACCGTGGCCAGAACCCAAGTTTTTGGTTACCAACTCGGGCCCCTATCACCACCGACCATTAGAGATTGTCCAGATGGGCTATGCTATCTGCATTACCTCTCCCATCTACCCAGCCCCCTACCCGACCATCTGCAGGTATCCTTCTCTCAAGCATTTGCTAAGATGAGAAATGGGGCTCAACGCAGGGCCCCGCGGGTGGGATCCTTTGAATATGGCCTCCTCTCAGAACATACTCCACAACGGCGCCAATAGAATGGTCTTCTGTTGAGCTGTGTTGTAGTAGTTGAATTCCTGGGCTGTCATTGCTCGTTAAAAGTGCTGTCATATGGGTGGAAACGGGTAAATGTTGCATTGTATTAATATCAGCAGAACTGACTTAAATGGGGCGTGCATGTTGTGTAGTCTTGCCTTAATCTTTCTATTCATGCTCGTCAGTGTAAAAGAAGCTATCTGCATATTTTTGCATATATATTTGCATGTATATGCAACCACACTTAAGTTGTGGCCCTCGGCATGTGCTGTGAGTATCCAAAGTTGAGTAGCCCTGTGCTAGAGGATGCACCAGCGGTGCTGCAAGACCTCAGCTGCACACGTGCACCCCGCCCAAACACTGCCAGTGAAAATCTGACCATGCTGGGCCGCATCGCCACCACGGGGCTGCCTCAGTTACCGTGCGAGTGAGTTGGCCCCCTCTTCTGTGCAAAGGGGGCGCTATGGCAGCCGCTATGCTAAGAATAGCGCCAACACGGGCGACTTTTCATGACACTAGAGAAGGATCTGACACAATCTGCTTGCTCTCATCGTTGAGGGCGGGGCGGGGGGGCACAAATTCTGCTATAACTCTTCAAGCTACTGGCTTATACTAACGAAAGTCCCCATAAATAAAGTTTTGTGACAGCAGATTTGGATGTTTGTGTCGGCGCTTGCTATTGGTGAGCCAGGATGCTTTTAAAAATCAAACAAGGGGGGTTGTCAGTTTGACACTAGAAAACTAAACAGCATGTTACAGGGCAAATAATGGCCCTAGAACTTGCTTCACAAATCCCTGAAGGTTCTTTACTGTCAGCCTCCAGTCATCTTGAGGTTAACGCATTGTTAACGCTCTGTAGTTCCAGGTAGGAAACTGACTCTTTGAAGGAAAACTTCTCAGATAAGCTGACAAGAACCAGCTGAAAGTAGCAGGAAAGAGGCACATTTGTGTGGGCACAGGATTTTGTTGTACTAGGAGTTTCTGAGAGGGCATCGTAGACAAGGACGGATTTTACTGATGCCCAGACAGCCCATGAGTTGTACTAAATGTAACCCTGCTTCATCAGGGTGTTCAGATTGGGGACGTGATGGTTTGAGGATTCAAGAGGACTTCTTTTTGGTCAAGGCCAGATTCTGGGAAGGGCTCTGTTCGGTGTTCCCTTTAAGTTGCTGGGCAGCACAGCTTCACAGGTGACTAATCAGCTGAGTGACTGGGCTTAGAGAACACTGGTTCTGAGCACCCTGCAAAGTCAGTAATAGTTGGGTGGCTCAGCTCTCTGCACATTTACAACTAACTTGAAATAAGTAGTGTAAGAACAAGTGAACAGAAGCAGTGATGACTTACAAGTTGCTGAAGGCCATAACTCTCAGGCACAGAAATTTGCAGTCTCTGCAGAGATGAACGGATTTTGAGCTAGACTAGAATCTGCATGTTGGTGGAGCTGGTGGGACCTTGCAGATTATTTCTAGGTAAGATTTTTAATCAATTGGATGAGAAAAATCTGTAGTACCAACTATTGTTACTGCCCATTAATATCCAGGGTCGTCACACCAAGCTTTACAGTGTCCCTAGTGATGACTGCGCACTAACCAGTGGGTATTTTAACTATAACATTCTGCAATGCACATTTGGGTTCATAAGTCAATTAAGTTTATTTATCTCTGCACTTGCGATCGCTTTGGGGCAGATAAAGGCACCTAGCAATAACTGGTATAAACGGAGTTAGAGATACATTCAGCATGTTACCTGTAAGCATAGGGTGGAAGATGGGTGGTTTGTCTCCATACCTTGCAGCCACTGTTGGATATTCTGTAAAACTGAGCATTTTGATAAACTGCTAATTGCACTGAGCATGTTGGATGTTTCGAAGATGCATGTAGGGATAGGGGTTCTTTAATTGCAAACTAAGAGTATGGAGAAGCCTAGGTGGGTTAGTGTGCTCTGAAGCATTCAGGTGGGAGTAGGAGTAACACCTGTAAGTTCCCTTGAAATTGCAGCCTCTGACGCTAGCCGAGAAGCCAGTACAATACAAATATGTATATTAGCCATGGGGCGGCACGCTTTCCATGATATAGCATAAGGATCGTTGTATAAATGATTGAACAGTAGCTTTCTTACAGATGTAATGCAGGCAGACCCATAAGTAACTATGAGCACTTCTGTCACTCTGCAAAATGCAACAACGTGACTGATCTCTCTAATCTATGAAGAACTCCGGTTGGGTCGGAGCTGAAGGGGAAAGAAGAAAGCCCCAGACTTTCCCTTTGCCTAGAGGGAAAGAGTTCTTGAGCTACAGGAGGCAGCAGATCCGTGCAGTGGTTTCTCCCACTTTAGCCACAATTGATTAGAAGATAATTTACAAGCTTTGTGCTCCCAGGCTGGAGGAGACAACGCTTTAGTGCATGTCCTAAGTTGATGTACTCCAAGTGTCTGCCTGGCTTAGGGCTTCACAGCACAGCTGGTGTTCTACCCCCTCTGCTGACTTGTCCTTGTGCCCTAGTTAAGATCTTTAAAAAGAATCTAAAAGCAACTCCGCTAAAAGGGCAGGGGACAAGCTACGTTTGCTGTTGGCAGAGTGATGCAGTATGTGATTTGTATGTCTTCAGGTAATGAAGGAAGCGGCTCCAGAACTCAACGTGAGCAGTTCAGAAGCTGAAGAGGAAAGGGAGGAAGCCAAACCAGAAGGGGAACAGGATCCAGATTTTAACCAGGTAGAGATTTAAAAGGCTTCAGTGTTTGCACTGTTTACTTTCCTCTTGAGATAACCAAGTGTCCAGCTCTGACAACACAGGAGTCTCATTTACTGTTAGAAGTTGAAACAAGATAGCAGTTTCTTTATTTTAAGCTTTATGATTGTCAGACCCTCTTAAAAGTACATTTCCTTACCCCTTTTGTTCCATGAGACAGACCAGTTGCTGTTTGCTCCTGTGTTCAGTAGGGATGCAAAGCTGATTCTATTTGAATTGGTTTCCTCGTTAATACATCCTACAGGGAAGTATGAAAATATATGAAATGGAAAGCACATTTTAAAGCTGTGATAGAAGGTGCTCTCCAAATTCAAGCTATTAAATTAGTGAACATGTAGTTGGTAAACCCCATAAAAACGATGGGTATTAAGTCATCTTTAAAAGCATTATCACCAGCTTGGTCCCAGTATCTGAGAGGCGCAAGGGAGTTTTGTGTAATTTGGAAGTTTGTATCTTTCACTAGCACAAGAGATCCAATAAAAGATATTGCCTCACTTAACTTACCCTCTTTTAAAGAGGCTTAGAACCTAGAGACTTCTCAGGTTCGGAACAGTACTAAATTTTGGGCCTGGGATTCTTACACTCCTAGGGTATGTCTACACTACCCCACTAGTTTGAACTAGCGGGGGTAATGTAGTCATCCGCAGTTGCAAATGAAGCCCGCGATTTGAATTTCCTGGGCTTCATTTGCATGAAGCCGGCCGGCGCCATTTTTAAATGCCGGCTAGTTCGAACCCCGTGCCGCGTGGCTAGACACGGCACGGACTAGCTAGTTCGGATTAGGCTTCTAATCTGAACTAGCTGTACTCCTCGTGGAACTAATCCGAACTAGCTAATCTGTGCCGCGTCTAGCCGCGCGGCACGGGGTTCGAACTAGCCGGCATTTAAAAATGGCGCCGGCCGGCTTCATGCAAATGAAGCCCGGGAAATTCAAATCCCGGGCTTCATTTGCAACCGCGGATGACTACATTACCCCCGCTAGTTCAAACTAGGGGGTAGTGTAGACATACCCCTACTCTTGCCTAATACTGATGTCTGACCTTTGGGGTATCCATAGAAATATTAAGGTATTCGCGTGGTGGCAGTACACGCTGTCTCCCTCCCTGTACTCTTGGGAGAGCAGTGGTTAATGGGACACTAAACAATTCACATGTTGAAAAGTGGCTCGTTACAGGTGGACCTCCCTGGTCTGGCCCCCTCAGCACTTGACTCATCCCGTCAGAAGAAGGATTTTGCCTTGATCAGGAGAGGTCATTTCTGGCCCCCCTCCCACTCCTGCAGCCCAGCTTAGCTGTGCACCAGTTCCTCCCACCCAACTCTCCTGTATCAGGCCAGGCTCTCGGGGGGAGGGGGACATATCCCACAGCGCCAAAGAGTTCCGGTTTATAGAGGTGCAGCCTGTATTTCCATACTGTCCTAGAGTTAATGTAAACGTGGGTATCAATCACACTTCCTGTTTCGGAACCTTGTTCGCAGACTAATGGTGGTGCAAAACGACAGAAAATATCCCATCAGAACTACATTGTGTATCAAAAGCAAGGCATCAGACGGAGTACGCGGCACAGAAAAGTCCGAGGGGAAAAGGCACTACTTGTTTCTGCCAACCAGACGTTGAAAGAGCTGAAAATACAGGTGAGGAGCTTCCTTTGCTCCTAAAAATAGTGTTCTCTTCTGCTGTCCCGGGTGCTCGCTCGCACTCTGGTGACACAGAAGTAAATCTTGTACTCCTAGCTCTTGCCATTATTTTATATTTTCCTACATAAGATTAAGGAAGAACTTGTAATATTTTATAACATGTGTCATGGTAACTCAGCCAAGTTGTGTTTCCCACTCCATGCATGAGGAAGGTTCTAAATACAGTAGAACTACCGCATAGCTTCACCAGATGTGGGTAGTACGCTAGGGGGCCTTGGAAAGCCCTGCTCAGGGGTTCTGTGTGGGGTGGGGCAGTGGCACCCCCCACGATATACTGGTCAGTGGCTCTGTTCTGTATTGCGTCCTAAGATGCATGATTTCTGACAGTAGCATTGGTGTGTGTAGGACTCCTGTACATATGTTGCTTTTGCACAATGGCGTGTGTATTTGTGTTGGCACAGATCATGCACGCATTTTCAGTTGCTCCATTTGACCAGAATTTGTCGATCGATGGGAAGATACTAAATGACGACACTGCAACACTTGGCGACCTTGGAGTCATTCCAGAGTCAGTCATTTTATTAAAGGTAACATGAGAATTGTGGGGACCCGCGATCAGAAATGCTGACTGGAAAAAGAGTTGCTATCAACACAGAATCACACACACGCAGTCCTGAGATGATGCAGCTAAACACTCGAGTCAGGAAATGTTGGGATTTGAACGCTCCGCCTAGGATGCAGGATTGTCTTTAATTGTGTGATATGCAGTATCTGAGAAGTTACAGCTGAAGGTATATGTGTGACTGAAAGCTGTGTCCTCACATATGCACAAGGCCATCGGAATTCAGGTTGTGCACTCAATTTTTACACTTAGAATTTAAAGATTTTTCTTCCCTCAAAAGCAGTATGTCTAGACTGCTCAAAAGTCTATCAAGAGCGCTCATTGGTGGTCAAGGCTAATTAATGCCTTACCTCTGTAGTCCCCAACTTATCAATCATGATTGATCGGTGGGGTTCAACCAGTCGATCACAAGGTATTCAGGGCCCCCCATATTCCCTTGCCCACCAGAAACCCCCTCTGACACTACCTCCAGCGACAATGGAGGTACCGTCAGCTTCCTGCGGGACTTCCCCTCACCCCACAGCTGCACGCCACTTCTGGGCTTTCAGGGAGTGCACCAGCTGCTCCCTCCTCCCCCAAACAGCCAGCATGTTTCCTGAAACTCCAGGTCTGTGGCACGCCAGCAACTTCCTTCCCCTGCTGCCTTCCTGCACGGGAGGGGGCAGGAGTCCTGGGAGGAAGCGCATCTAGGCACTTCCTTCCCCTGCTTCCTGCGTGCATGCGAGGGGGCCGGGGGAGTCCCAGACCGCGCCAGCTCCAACTGCTCGGGCAGCAGTGCTCTGTGCCCCGGCACCCTGTCCTCTGCCCCCACCAGCACAATTGGGGCCACATGAGTGAGGCGTGGCGGGGGGAGGAGGATTGGAGGGGTTGTGTTTATGCATCTCGCTTGTGTAGCCCCAACTGACTTTTCTGTGGGCCAGTGACCCTGACTCCAAACAGGTTCCCCGCCCCTCTCAAAAACAGACAATGCTGAAACCTTTTGTGTGTGACGTAATATTTTATTTTAAAATGAAGCCTGGCCAACAAGCCCCCAGTTGGGGCCAAGCTCCCATCTGGCCGCAGCATCATAACACTCCTGCACCTCCCACTCTGACCCCAAATCTGAGCCTGTCATACACTGGAATCCCCTGTCCTGAGCCTCTCACATCCCCAAACTCCTGCACCCGCATATCCTCAGTCTTCCGCCACAACACTCCTGCACCATTCCCACACTGCAAATCTGTGTCCTGAGCCCATCATACTCCCAACCTCCCTGCCCTGACCCCCTCACACACTCCAACCCAAACCGCTGTACCCCACCTCCACAAGCCTGTGGCTTGCTCAGCACCCCAGCCCTCCCCATCCTGCAGCCCCCTCCCCGAGCCAATATCCCCTTCTCCACATTTCCTCCCAGAGCTTGCACCTCTCACCCCTTCCCACACTTAAATCCCTCTTTCCCACTCCAGAGCCTGCACCTCCTGTCTCAGCCGAGTGACTAGACGCTCTTTTTGGCAGCCCTTGTATTCCTCGTTCCATGAAGAATAAGGGGGTTTCCAAAAGAAGGGGGTTTCTGACATTTTTCCCAGTCTACACAGGCCAAATGTCGGAAAAACCTCTTCCGACAGAAGGATTGGAAAAAGCGGCAGTGTAGCTGTACCCTGATAGCAAGTGATGGAGGAGGGGAACAGAGAGGGTGGGGCCTCAAGAAAGGGGTGAGGTCTTGGGGAAGGAATGGGGTAGATCTTGGTTTGTCCTGACATTTAAAAAGTGATCTTGGGTTTAAAAGGTTGAAGACCACTGCCTTACCTAATGTTACTACTAACCTGTACACTTGTAAAAAACAAGGTGCCAGCTGGGCAAAGGACAGTAAGTGTTTACATATCTGTGCACACAATACAACAAAATACAGTGGCCCAAGTAGGCTTATGTTTAGTTAACGTCAGTAGGACTAAACCCCGGACTTAAACAGCCCTTCCTGAACAGAGCTGCGTTACTCAACCGAGGATCCTAAAGCCTCGCTACAGCCCTCTTTTTGCTGTCTTCTTCCTCAGACATTCCCTTCCGCCGCCCCCCCCCCCCTCCCGGCCAAAAAAACCCGCCTTTGACCGCAGGAATTCTTGTTCTTCTGTTGGTTTAAATGCACATCTGCTAGAGTCTCTTACTTGGCTAACAGGGCAGGTAAATTGCCAGTGTTCATGCTGTTACTTCAGTTCTATTTGGCTTCTTTTATAGGCTGATGAACCAATTGCAGATTATGCAGCCATGGATGATGTTATGCAAGGTAAAGAGGACTTCGTAATTATACTCTAAACCAGTGTGTCCCAATTTTATTTGGCCACGGAACCCTTTTAAACTTGAAAGAATTTTGTGGAACACCAAATAGTCATATATGGAGCTGAAAAGTAGACCACAAATAAACAAGGATAATAATAAACAAATGCTAAACAAAGTCATGAGATGTAGATTAATCGATCATAGTCAATCTATAATTTGTCACAGTTAAATTTTTAAATAGAAGAAATCAGGCGCCTACACTGGAGTAAAGTAGTCGCAAGAACACCGCCTGCGCACTCCCATATAAGCAACTGGTTTGACAGCTGAAGCTTCGACTTTGTCCGACGCGGCGCTAGCGTGTTTGAATTCAGACACCCACGTGAGCCACGCTGCCTGAGAGTGAGGACGGGGATTTGCGGTAGTATAGAACTGGCTATTGCACCACTGAGCGCGTGCAGCGCTGAGTAGTGACATCATCGTCCCCACTCTCTGGCTAAGTTGGCATTACACAGGGACACTCATTGTGGCAAACACAAATGAAAATTGTTTTCAATAAAATTCATAAATGCTTAAATATTAACGTTTTTAATCATAAAATGTTATTGCCAGGGCTCAACAAATCAGTGAATCTACTCACCCGTGGCGAGTAGATTTCAGCTGGTCGCCCCATTTACCAGCAGCGCGCGCATGCGCAATGCGGCAGTGCAGGGCTGGCAAGTAGATTTCGCCGTGGTTTGTCAAGCCCTGGTTATTGCAATGGAATTTTCTCGCAGAACCCTTATTTTCACTTCGCGGCACCCCAGAGTTCTGCGGAACACCATGTGAGAAACACTGCTCTAAACATTCTTCTTTGGAAGAGCGCAGTTATTAGACTGTACTCCTTTCTGTTGGGTGCAGTGGCAAAAATGCTGAATGATACCTGCTGCATGTGGAACAGAAAAGGTTTGTGGAGCTGCAGTCACAGGAGTAGAAAGGTAGGAGAAATGAGCAAAAGCCAGAAGAACTCCAGATTTCCCTGTAGCTGGCACCAAACGGTTGTTGAAGCTTTCAGGATGCTATAATTCAGGCCTTTGCTTCTTCTCGTAGGAGACATGTTGTCATTAGAAGCTTTCTAATATGGTGTCTTTCCTTTTCAGTTTGTATGCCTGAAGAAGGATTTAAAGGTAAGATACTCATTTCTTCATGTCTTTGAAACTTACCTTTTTTATCTTAAAAATGTGTAAATCTCCTTCATTGCTTTCTCACTCACAGGGACTGGTCTACTTGGACACTAACGTTTTTATAACCGCTGGAGCAGAGAAATGACCAGAAAGGAAGAGGATTTTGACATGGTAGGGCATTAAAGCAAAGGTGGCTATAGGACTAAACAGTTGCTTGACTCTTCCAGAAGGCAGGAACCCATTCTGAAAGGACTGCCCCAAATGCCTTACATCAAAGCGGATTGCACTGAAGGGACATCCTGATTTCAAGAGAGAATTTCGAATTTTATATTTAATAAAACAAAAGTACAAGTATAGTAGCAGTAACAATATATCATGTCTACGGACAAACTTCTAGCTGAGGAAAGGAGAGGCATTCTATTGTTTCCTTGCTCTGATTTCATACCACAGTCATCTGCCCATAAAAAATAGGGTGACAGTAGATCAAAACGTCTTGATCTGTCCTATAGTAACTCCTTAGACATAAATCTGCTTGCATTCTTTGAGCCACTGTTCTTTCAGTACGACATGGAAGAATGTTAATTGTGAGGAACGTCTAGCCTTTTCAGACTCATCCATGCATCCCAAAATGTAAACTGTGGCCTGCCTGCAAAAGCCCTTCCATCAGTGGCTCTTAAACAGAGAGATAAGGGGACAAGGACCTGCCGTCTCTGCCGTCTCTCACCCATCCTTTTGCAGTTTCATTTCAAACATGAAGATGACCCTAATTTGAATAATCACATGGTCTTTCTCTGTGAAATGTGTTTTTAGAAATGTTGGCTATTTTAACAACTTTTGATACCCTCTTTCTCCAGTATGCTACTTCCAAGAGCCAGCTCCATTTCCACTCCACTGATCAATTGGGAAACCTTGAATTGATCTTCATTAGAAAATTGGAATCAGATGCTGAAGGGGGTGGGATGTCCTACTTTGTGGGAATGGACTTACCTTTTTTCTTTACATCTTCGGTAATTTCCGGAAAGGATCTCTTCCTGGCCCTATTAAATACTAGCTGGAAATAGCTTTACTGCTCAATATGGAAAAGGACATTGTCAAGGTATCTTTTATAATAAAGTTAGCTACTGCCTGGTAGCTTCATGCTCCCTTAGCAAATTAGCCTCTTGCTGACTTTGTGCTCCAGCTCCAGACAGGGTGCTGAGGGTTGGACTTCACTAGGGTTTATTGGTTTTCTCGGACTGTTAGGAGCAGAACTCCTGTATTGACCGATCCCGTGAGCTTTCCAGGCAGATTTAAGGAGTTGGGGGGGGGGTATAAAAACCTGGGCTTGGTAACCTTGATAGTGGAGGTCTTAAATTTTACCTTTTCTCAGAAAAGTTACAGCTCCCCTTCATTCAATGACGAATGGTTTTTTGCCATACTCGTTCTCTCCTCTCCCCCCAAATCTTTTAGGGACGGTCGTAGGGCATTGCAGCAACAGGTCTGGACCAGTGAGGGGCAAAACAATTGATACCAGGTGCCCATTTGGAGCAATTGTAAAGCCACAAATAGGCTCGGAAAGCATTCAGAAAAGGGGACTTATATTGAGATGATTTTGTACTTCAAGATTCGGGGCTTAGATCCAATAAAAGGGCTGGATCTTGGAGGTAAACCAGTGTGGCTGAGCAGTTTATTCTTTCCCAAGGTAAAGACTTCAGTTAAAGTTCAAAATGCTACTGTTAGTGCTTGAGTAAGCAACTCTCCTTCCCTAACAGGCTTGTTTGCCTGAAGGATTTTATTCTTCGTTTAGATGTGCAGCATTCACTCATGTACATAGCCCCTGGGAATTGGATATTTTTTTCAATTTGCTGAGGGGGTTTTCGGGGAGGGGGTGTTTTTATTTTATTTTTTTGTTACTAGAGTCTGTTCCTTGAGATTACAATGTTCCAAACCGGAGTGTCTCAAACGGCCCAGGAGAGGCTTGTAACCCAGGCTGTGTAGGGAGGCACGACTGTAGGAGGGATGTCCCGATGTACCCAAGGACCTCGGTGTTGCTATTCTTCCAGCTGTGCAGGGGAACAAGGACAAGATGGGATCAAACGCGCATTCACCGGTTTGTCTGTATTTGCAAACCTACTGGACTAACATTGTCACTTGAGCTGTGGAAGCCTTATTAAAGTGCATACACATGGTCTGTCTCGTGCATTAATGGGTTGTGGAGATCCCTTTCTACAGGGGTCGGTTCATATATCTGCTGCAAAGTTTGTATCTTAGTTTTCTAGCATTTCTGAGACTGCCACAGTTTGAATCTTTTTTTCTCTGAGGAGTTGACATTTTGAAGGCAGGAACAATTTAACTCCTCCTGGCTTTCTTAGTAGTTGGGGGGGAAGGGGAACATGCATCATGAGGATCTCCGGATATTTCACCTGGAGCAGAACAAGAGCACAGAATCCACAGGTTCAACTTAGGGAAAAGCCTCCCTCTGCTCTCCCAAAGCTTCTGGTGCTCCACAAGCGGGGGGGGGGGGGAGAGCAGGAATGCTATGGGGAAGAGGCAGTGAACTGGGGGCAAGCAGCAGAGGAGCTGGCATTGGCCTCCCTGGTTGGGGAGGGTTGGTCGCAAGGATGGTGCAAATGAGTAGAAAACACTGTGACCGTGTAGCACAAGCTCCATGGATTTTCTCCTAGCTGACTGATGGGAGCATCTTCCACTGAATAATCTCGTTCAGCTGCTTGGTTATCCTTGAACTACACACCCCTGCCTTTGACTATAGCACAGCCTGCAAATGGCTCAGACGTGTGTGTAGTGTCACCTTCTGCGGCTCTGTGTCTGCAGACGCAATTGTTCCTCGGGGAGACGTTTCTCCATCACCTGGAACCGCTGTTCAGTGTGGGGCAGAGCCCAGAGAGCTGCAGCTTAGGGCATTTCCCTGCATGGGGCTCTGTGGTGCTGGGGAACGTGGCCCTGTGGCTGGACTGACTCAACGTCTTTCTGTGCTTGTAGCTGGCCTGGGGCGTTGCCCTTCTGCTGAGCGGGATGCTATTCGCCCATGGAGCACGGGGGGGGGGGGTGAAGGGTTACTTCACCTGAGTGGATTGCTGCCCCTTACAGGTGGGCAGAGTGAAGACGCTGTGAGACCAAGTGGGGAGCTGGCTTCTGAGTGTGAGCGAGTCCCCCTGGCTTGGGGGGCAGAGCCCTGGCTCTGGGCACCCTCCTCCAAGATGGGTGGACTGGCTGCTGCTGGTTTCGGTGCTGGCAAGTCTCTACGCTGAACCAATGTTCTCCCAGCTGGCTGAGAGTCACATCAGGCTGCGGGTTGGGGGGGCAGGGCCCGGGAACTCCCCTCCCCTCAGTGACACGCTGAGCCCTCACCAAGAGGGTATTAGTGCAGTGCCCTGGAGGAGGGGATGGGTTGCACCATCAGCAAATTCACAGATGGCACTAAGCTGTGGGGAGAGGTAGATACGCTGGAGGGCAGGGATCGGGTCCAGAGTGACCGGGATAGATAGAAGGATTGGGCCAAAAGAAATCTGATGAGGTTCAACAAGGACAAGTGCAGAGTCCTGCCCTTGGGACGGAAGAATCCCAAGCATTGGTACAGGATGGGGACCGACTGGCTAAGCAGCAGTTCGGCAGAAAAGGACCTGGGGGTTACAGTGGATGAGAAGCTGGATATGAGTCACCAGTGTGCCCTTGTAGCCAAGAAGGCTGACACATATTAGGTTGCATTAGGAGGAGCGTTGCCAGCAGATCTAGAGAAGTGATTATTCCCCTTTATTCAGCACTGGTGAGGCCACATCTGGAATATTTCATCCAGTTCTGGTCCCCCACTACAGAAAGGATGTGGACGCATTGGAGAGGGTCCAGCAGAAAGCAAGCAAAATGATTCGGGGGCTGGAGCACATTACTTGTGAGGAGAAGCTGAGGGATTTGGGTTTGTTTAGTCTGCAGAAGAGAAGAGTGGGGGGGGGGGGGATTTGAGAGCAGCCTTCAATTCCCTGAAGGGGGGTTCCAAAGAGGATGGGGAGAGGCTGTTCTCAGTGGTGACGGATGCAGAACAAGGAGCAATGGGCTCAAGTTGCAGCGGGGGAGGTCTAGGTTGGATGTTAGGAAAAACGATTTCCCTAGGCGGGTGGGGAAGCCCTGGGCTGGGTTCCCTAGGGAGGGGGTGGAATCTCCATCCCTAGAGGTGTTTAAGTCCTGGTTTGGCAAAGCCCTGGCCGGGTTGATTGAGTTGGGTTGGTCCTGCTGAGGGCAGGGGGCTGGACTTGGGGACTCCTGAGGTCTCTTCCAAGCAAAGTTAAGAGAATCTGATGTCTGACAATCAGCTTGCTGAACAATCACCCTTGTGAATCCCGTTGAGTCCTTGCGGGCTCACGTTGGCTGGGATTCACAGACCGTTCCCTGTGCGCTGTGGGATGAGGGGCTCAGCTTGTCCCGGCAAACTGGATAACAGCTTCCAAGTGCCTGGAAGGGTATTGCAAGGAAGAGAGGCCTCCCATGCTGCTCTCAGGCTCCTCCCTGGCCCAGGCCTGACTTCCCCCTGCTCCGTTGGCCGGATTCAGAGCGAAGGAGCAGCAGGAAAAGCCTGCAGGCAGTGCGCCGGTTGCAGCTTTGGTCCTCCCGGCGGGGCGGAGGCGCGAGCACGCACGTGCAGAGCCGGGCGGAGCTCTAGCTTCTTCCCCAATTGCAGTGAGGCTCGGGCGTTTCTCCACTGCCCTGCCCCCGCCTGCCACTAAAAATCATCTCGCTTGCGGCAGATGTGGCTGACCCGTTCCAGGTGTTTGCAGATAGATTTCTTCCGTACTTGCTCCATTATCTTCCCTGGCACAGAGGTCACACGGACTGGTCTGTCGTTCCTGGGTTGTCGTTCTTCCCCTCTTTAGAGAGGGGCACAAGACTTGCCCTTTCCCAGTCTTCTGGAATCTCTCCCGTCTTCCATGACTTTTTTCAAAGATGACAGCTAAAGGCTCAGCTAGAGGAGGTATCAGCTCCTTGCGTATTCTAGGATGCGTTTCAGCAGGCCCTGGTCACTTGCAGACATCTCGCTTTTCTAAGTCATTTTAACTTGAAATAAAAAACAACTTCTAAACCAATCCCTTCCCACTAGCATTCACTATGGCAGGCATCCTGTCACCATCCAACTTCTGGACAAAAACCAAAACAAAGGGGCTGTGTCTACACTGGCATGAATTTCTGGAAATGCTTAAAACGGAATACTATTCCGTTTTCAGTTTTTCCGGAAAAGGAGCGTCTACATTGGTAGGCTGCTTTTCCGGAAAAGCCCTTTTTCTGGAAAAGCGTCTGTGGCCAATGTAGATACGCTTTTCCGGAAAAGAGCCCCGATCGCCATTTTCGCGATCGGGGCTTTTTTCCGGAAAAGACTACTGAGCTGTCTACACTGGCCCTTTTCCGGATCAGTGTTCCGGAATAAGGACTTATGCCCGAGCGGGAGCAGAATAGTTTTTCCGGAATAGCGGCTGATTTTGTACAGTAGAGCGTCGTTGCTTTTCCGGAAATTCAAGGGCCAGTGTAGACAGCTCACAGCTTATTCCGGAAAAGCGGCTGATTTTCCGGAATAAGTGGCCCAGTGTAGACACAGCCAGGCTGCGTTTAAGCACCTCTGCCGTTTGCAAGTTTCCTGTTACTCCCTCTTCAGTGAGCAATAGGCCCCCTTGGTCTTCCTCTTCGAATATATTTGTAGAATGTCAGCTTGTTACCCTCTGTCTCTAGCTAGATTGAGCTCGTTTTGTGCCTCACCTACCAGCTCTCTGAGTTTGCTAAAATCTGCCTTCCTGAAATCCATTGTCTCTGTTTTGCTGTTCTCCCTTCTACTGTTCCTTAGAGTCTTGACTCTGTTTCATGAGCCCTTCCACCCACGCTGCCTTCCACTTTCAAATGATCAACCAGTTCCTCCCTGTTTGTTTGAATCAAATCTAGAACCGCTTCCCCCTCGGGGCTTTCTCAACCGGAAATAAAAACGGATGCCTGGATAGATAAGTCCCTCAGCGCCACCCAGTCCTGCGTTTTGGATTATTTTGTTAGCTGTTTTTAAAAAAAACCTCTCACACCTCTTCCACCTGGGTAGGTGGCTGTAGCAGGCTTCGGGCATGATATCCCCCTGGGTTTTTACCCCTTTTAACCTAACCCGGCTGCAAGTCTCTCCTATGTCCCATCTCCACCTCGCTCCGAGTGAACACTTTTAATAGAAGGCGACTCCTCTTCCCCCGCCCATCCTGCCCCAGCTGGCTGTTCCCTTCCCTCCCGGCATTCCAGCCGGTGCATGGGGGCGCTGCCATTTCCCCTCTGCCTGGCAGAGGCAGCCCAGCCAGGGGCACTTGGTGGGTCTGGGAGGCCCTTACTCCAGGCTGCCTTGGGGGGGGCACAAAATGTCAACACCCGCTCAGGCCTCAGACTCGGGCCCGCAGGCCACACACACCAAGAGCTCTGCCCCCCTCCTGCTCCCCAGGACCACAGAGCCGGAACTGGCTGAGGTTGTGGGGCTGGAAAGCTGCAAATAATGTAGCATCTGCTTTGAATAGGCTACGACTATGCACCACCTCATTTACATGACAAAGTTCTAACCCTTTCCCCTCTGGCTCCACACCTGCTGCTGCTCCGCCCTACCCTGGAGCGAGGCCAGCTGCAAGCAGGGGGCTGGCCCGGAGCCTGGCAGCGGCTGCCCGGCCCGGGGCTCAGGAGGGAGAGAGACGCGCTGGCACAGTGCTCCGGAGAGCAAGCTCCACTCCTTTGTCTGCTACGGCTGAGCGGTGCCCTCTGGCCCGGCCAGCACCAGCAGCCTCAGCCTTCGTGCCACCCACCGCCCAGCAGGGAAAGCAACTGGGCTGGCGCTGAGTTCTCAGCCGGGGTGGGGAAGGCTCCCTCCCAGTTCTGCACTGGCCCCGAGGAAGGGGGCAGGCCAGTGTCCAGATGCCCGACGGGGTGGGATGGGGGCGCTGGTCTCCTACACGGACCCTGCACGGATCAGGCTGAGCTTTGGGACGTTGCGGGGGCTGCCTGGCTGTACCCACCTCCCCTCTCACCTCCTGCCTCTGGCTGGCCAGGGGCTGCAGCCAGGCAGAGGTTTCCCCCGCCTTATGGGGGCTGCAGATGGTCCCAGCCAGGTCTTAGCGCTGGGAATAGGGTGAGGTTCCAGCCCGGCGGTTGCTGCCAAGGGGTCAGATGAGGGTTACTGGGGGTGTCATGACCCGGGGAGTTCTCAGCCATGGGCCAGCACACAAGGCCCTGGGTCTGCCAGGGCTGGGGGGCCAGGCCCTGAAGCTGGGTCAGGGCCCCGGGGAGAGCAGGGAGGCATCTGCTTCCTATAGGAAAACCAGCTTCCACCGCCGGGAACCTGGGGCTGACATGGCACCGTGGCGCATCCTGGGGGGGGGAGCTCGGGTGACTCGTGGCCCCTCCACTGCTCAGATGGGGGCCCCAGCAGGACTCTGTCTCCCATGATGCACCATGCCTGAGCATCTCCACCCAAGTGCTCCATGGGCGCTATAGTCCAGCCAGGGCGCACGTAGCACCAGCGCCGCCCAAGGGAGGGCCCCGGGGCTGTATGTCGCCCTGCCGGCCCGGCGCTGCGTGGCCCTCTGTGTGCACACGGCACAGGCCCCGGCCCTGCCCCCGTTACCGCAGGGAGGGGCGAGCCGCGCGGCTCGGGGCAGGGACCTGGCAGAGGGAGGGGAGGTGGCCACCAGCCCCCAGGGAGGGCTCATGGACTCCTGCTGCCTCGGGCAGAGCCCCCGGCCCGCGCCAGAGCCGGTTAGGTGACTAGCCCGGAGCACTGGGCAGCAGCCCCCAGCGCGGAGGCACCCGCTGCACTGCCTCTACAGGCCAGAGACGCCCCCGGCTCAGCGTGGGCCAGGCTGGGCTCCAGAGAGCTGGGCCAGGCTGGCATGAGCAGCCGGGGCTCCCAGGAGCTGGCATGTCACGGGCAGGGGGTCGGTGGCAAAACCGGGGGCCATGCACCTATTGGGCCCCATGGGGCACATGGCCACAGGCAGGGCGAGAGCTCGGGACCCTGGAAAGCTAGTGGAGGGGGAGGTAACACAGCTTCTCCGCTCTCAGCTGCCCTCCCCCGGGCTGGCCTGCCCCTGCCCCTGCCCCTGCCCCTGCCCCGTTGTCAGCCGACGGTCAGGGCAGTGAGTCCCTTATGACCGGCTGAAGTTCTTTTAAATTGTGCTTGGTTCTGTTACAGCAACTGAAGGAGTCAGGTTAAAGCTTAAACAGTTACTATTTATTGTTACAGGGTAAACTTAGTTGTTAAATGCTACTACTGTGTTACAGATAACACAGCCACTACAAAGGACAGGACAGAAATTACACTAATAAGTCACTTACAGGTACCATGAAACCTTTTGGTTCTCTGAGCTCTTATTAAATGCATGCAAAATACACATAGCAGGTATATATTCTCACCCCTGCGTTCCAGACTTGACGTGGCCAGCGTCTTTCTCTCAATCCCTCGGGAAGAAGTAGGGCGAGGTTGGGCGTCCCACAGACCTCGGGAGACAATCAATACCTGCCAGCAGGTATAGATGATTGGAGCTCAAATGGGGTGGGCTGCTGAACCTCTTTTATACCCCTTGGGTCATATAGGCTTCTTCCTGGGCTCAAGTGGCCAATTAGGAAAAATGGCTTTGAATGCCAAGTTTCCCACGAAGGGTGCAAAGCATAATTTACACCTGGGAAAATGCAGACAATGGGCACCTCTGGTATGTGATGGGCGAAGATTCCTCTCTGGGACAGTGCAGGCGTGTCAATTACTGGTACTAGCCATCAGGGCGACGGGAGGCCCCGGGTTATCAGCTAGCCCATTTACTGTTTGGTTTCTGTTTATGGTAGAGTCAGGGACAGGCAGCAAACCTGTGTTCCCAGGGCATCAAAGGCTGACTGCCTTTCTCTTGCTCTCTGGGGTTTGTGGAAAAACAAGATGGGGTTTGTGGAAAAACAAGATGGGGTTTTGTGTCTGGCTACACCCGTCCCAAGGGGGCAAGGCCTGGAGAGCTCATGACTCCCAATGCCCAGCTCGGGTGGGGGTGGGGGGAGCAGCTGGCCGGGCGGGGTTCCTGGGCAGGCGTTCCTGGCATAGGGAGGAGGCTACAGCGCCCTCAGCACACGGGGACCCTGGGGGGGCGCTGGCCCCCAACGCAAGGGTCAGGCAGGGGCTGTGCCGGGGACTGGGGTGCCCAGGAGAGAGGCAGCAGGCGCGATGGGCTGGGACATACCCCCCCACCAGGCTGGCACCCCCAAGGCTAGGCCCCCAATTAGTAACCCCCCCCCCCGCCCTGGGGATGGGGCAATGGGCCCGCAGGGGCTGCTCGTCCTACTGGGCGCACCAGTCCGGAGGAGCGGGCGCCTCCCCCCCCCCCCGCCTTGCTTGGCCCTGTCCCAACTCTCGCCTTAGGAGCAGGGGCCTCCATCCCCCCCACGTCTCTGTCCTGGATCCTGGGCTCCCGGGTGTTTCCGGCCCCGAGGTGCCAGCCCTGCCCCTGCAGCCGGGGAAGCTCAGGGGCTGACTTGGCGGGTCTGGGCCTTTAAGAGAGACCCCAGCTCGGGGGAGGGAGGGTCTGTCTCCAGCTGGCTGCAATTAGGCATCTCTGCTGATTGGGGTCTTCTCTGATTGCAGGATGGGGCAGCTGGTGCCCATTGTGTGCCCACGTGCAAGGAGCCGCACAATAGCAGTTCGGGGGGAGGGGCTGGGCGGGGGTGGGAGGCAGATGAGCGGCTGCCCGTGTCCCTGCTCCAAGCGCGCACGTCGGGCTGCAGGCACCTCTCCACGGAGCTCCTGGCTCGTGGCAGAGCGGGGCCGTGGGGCAGAGCGGGGCTGTGGGGCAGAGCGGGGCCGTGGGGCAGAGCGGGGGCCATGGGGCAGAGCGGGGCCGTGGGGCAGAGCGGGGGCCGTGGGGCAGAGCGGGGCCATGGGGCAGAGCGGGGGCCGTGGGGCAGAGCGGGGCCGTGGGGCAGAGCGGGGGCCATGGGGCAGAGCGGGGCCGTGGGGCTCCCTGGCCTGGGGGCTCGCTCGCCGGGGTCCTCCTGGTGGCCACAGCCGGGGCTGGCACCTCCAGATCTGAGGACCCCCCGCCTGTCCCTTGCTCACACTGTGACCGCGGGTGGCTCCCCCTGGCGTAGCCCTGCCCAGGTCCCAGCCCTGCCCAGCCTTCTGGCCCCAGGCTTGTCCCAGGGACTGGGAGCGGAGCCTGGGTCTGGTCACTGCTCCAGCCTGGAGCCCCATCGCCCAACGGCTCCAGCCAGCCTGCTCCCGGAGCCAGGCCTCAGCCCAGACCCCCTCCCGTTTCCCCGCGATCGTCCGGCCCCGCCTCTCCGCGTGTCGGCCACGGCTTCCCCGCCGCCCCCTCGGCTGCCCCCTCGGCTGCGACTTCGGGGGTCACTTCCTGCCACAGCAGCTTTGGCATGAGACCCCAATGCCACCAAACTGCCCCCTCGTAGGCTGCCCGGCCTCCTTCCCGAGCTGGGACACCTGGTGCTGCCCGCCCCACCCGCTCTGCGCCCCAGCCCCTTGTGGCTTCCCCCAGCAGGGTTCTGGGTCGCGCTTCCCGCGCTGCCCTGGCAGCCTCCAACCCCGGGGAGCCCTTGCTGGAGCGCAGCCCAGAGCCACTCGCCGAGGGCGCAGCTCAGAACCCCCCATCCGTGTGTCTGCCTGCCCGGTGGCCTCCGCAAGCCGCTTTCATCCTGTTCCCGAGCCCGGGAGACCCACGGCGTCTCCGGCGTCTCTGGGTTCGGCGTCTCTGGGTTCGCAGCCCAGGCCCTGGCGGTGCTGGAACCCGCACTGGGGCTGGAGGGATGCTGAGCAGAGCTGGCGCCGGAGCGGAAACCAGCCCAGTGCTAGCGCCATTGCTACCTGCTGCCCCCATCCGGGCCGCCCCGCCTGTGAGCAAGCAGCAGCCCTGTTGCGTGTGCACCCTGCGCCAGCTCAGTGCCCGTGGCCTGCCCAAGGGCCCGGCGCTGGGGCGGTGCCAGGCTCTGGGTTGTACAGGACGGTTCCCACATCGCTGGTGCTGGCATCCCCAGGACAGACCTGGCCCCGCCGGCTGCCCCCCCCGCCAAAGGCGCTCAGCCCTCAGGGCCCTGCCCCTCTGGCCCCGGGAGGCAGGGGCCCGCTCCTGCTGGCTTCCCTGGTTCTTCCTTCTCAGCCAAGTCTCCTGCCTGCCTTGTGCCCGGTGCAGGTGGGCGTTTCTGTGCCCAGGTCCTTGGCCGCTCCGTTCCCACCCATCTGCGTCTTTGCTGGGTGCTCGCCGCCTCGCTCCCCATCGCCCCTGCCCATGCGCCGCCCTCGGCATTTCTCCAGCTACCACCCCCCAGCGACCTCAGCTGGGCACCATCCCCCACGCCGGCCTGGGCACTGCCTGAGTCCTTCCCGCGCAGAGCCAGGCTCCACGCTGCCCCAGGCTTTTCCTTCGCTCCAGCGCCTGAGATCCCCCCGCCCTACCGCCCGAGCACGTCAGCGCTTCTTCGCTGGCCCCCCCCCCCCGCCTGGCTGGCAGTGCCTTTAGGGAGTGTCTAGTCCCCCACCCCGCCCGCACCTCACTGCTAATGCGGGACCTAGGGGCAGGTTTTCCCTCAGATCCAGACCTTCCATCCAGGCCTTTCCGTTCGGTTCAGTGGCTCCCAGCCCCCCTCTGCACGCCTGCGCCTGCCCCTGTCACTTCACGGGGCTCTGCCTCTTGGTCTAGCAAGCCGGCCTCCCCTCCTCCGCAGGCGGCTGCTTCTCGCTGTCCCAGACGACTGCGGCGTTAACCCTGCTTCCTCCTATTCCCGCTCCCCGCGTGGGCCGTGGGCCGTGTATTCCTGCGCATGAAACCGGGGGGGCACCGGGTCTCTCCTCAGCATCTCAGCATCTCAGCATCTTTTCCACAATTTTGCCCACCCCTGTTGTGCGGGTGCTAGATCTGCGCACATCCCTTGTGCACAGTCTGCCGGGTTTTCTGTCCGTGAAACCGCTGCTGGCTTCCATTCCGCCTGGAGCGCTGCCGCGCTGCCTTCCCTCCGTGGCCAGGAAATCGTTAAACACACCGGGCAAGCACTGTACACGCACACGCTGGCTGCACCCGGCTGCATTTTTACTCGGCTGCAGCTTTTTTGAGTTCCTGGCTGCTGACACGAATTCAGGGAATCACCCTTAGGTGTTACCCAGCCATGGCAGGATCTCAGTTTCTCTTCAGCAAGCTGGCTTCTCGCTTTGGCTCTGATTTGTAGCACTGTCTGTGTAATGTAACCAGCGGGCAGATTTGAACCTGGGACCTCTGGAGGTTAGTACAGGCGCCTCTACCCTCTGAGCTAAAAGCCAGCTGGCTCCCAGCCCAGGCTGTGGAGGTCTCTTGGTCTTATCAGTTGCTCTGGTCCAGGGGCCACTGCGTGGGATGGAACCACACGAGGCGGGTGGGGTGCACTAGCGATTCGGAGCTCTTGCTAAAACGTCCACTTGGTCTGCGTCACAACGTTCGGCTTTCTCCTTTGCTGTGAGCGCAGGGTCAGGGCTGGTTTCGTTCACTCCTTCTTTTCATTTGTTTCTACAGCTCTGGGAACCGGGGCCAAAGGGTCCATGCTCCGGGTTGATGCTGCCCGGTGCTGTAGAGTCATTCGGGGCATTTGCCATGTTAATCTGTCCTCCTGCTGCCCCATAATTCACTGGGGCTGGGCCCAGCCGTCCACAGAGGCAGCGAACGGAGCCATGAAGCCCCTGTGCTGTGTGTGCCTGGGGGTGGGATGTTGCACAGCCATGGGCAGCGTTGGCTCTGGCAGCCCCACCCCCTGACTGCCCCCCACCTGCGGGCTCAGCACCAGGGCTTCAGCTGCTCCCAGGCCCATTCCCTGGCTGCCTGTGACTGACCGGGCCGGTCTGGGCACAGCGGAGGGCGTCCGCTCAGGGCGAATTGCTCAAATCCGGGGCTCCTTACAGCCCCCAGACTGGTGACCTCTCCACACAGGCCACAACCCAGTCCCACCGAGCGCTTCAGCTGCCTTCCTGAAGCCTCACGAGCAAAACCCCTCCGACACCCCAGCAATATCCGTGCCCCAGATGGCTCCGGGCCTCATACACCGGTGGGGGGTCCTAGCACCCAATCCCACCTACCCCGAACAAGTTCTGTCCAGTTCCAAGAAACCAGCCACAGATCCCTGGTCAATTTACCCTCTGGACCTTACCACAAATCACGCTGGGCCAATCCCTTAGCATCTAACATCTAAAGGTTTATTATCACAAGAAAGAAAAGCATGAGAGTGAGGTTGTTAAAGGATAGTACATTACATTCATCGCATCTCCCAGTTCTCGGTGCAGGCTCTAGCAGAGATGTTACAGCTGCTGGCTTAAGAGTCCTTGTTGCGCATCCTAGGATCAGGATGGGTCCACAGGTCTTCCGGGCTCTTCGATCCCTGCACTGCTGCCTCTGGGATGATTTGCTGCGCTGAGTACAAAGATGGAGTCTGCCACATGGCCTCTTTATACATCCTTCCTGGTCTCTTCTTGGCTGCAGCAGGTCACCTGGCCAGTGGCCTATCCCTGTGTTCCTTGCTGGCAGCCCTTAGGTGTCTGCCCTCATTCTTTAAGTGTGTCCTTGGCCCATTGAGTGCCATTGTCCCACAGGGCCTCACTAATTAGCATGTCCATAGGCCGGGCCCTGCCCAATGCTCAACCACATGCAGGGAAATATTCAGTATCCACTCAGATTACAGATTCCTACCTCCACACACAGACATTATACAATCACATGACTAGCGTACCTAGGATTAGCAGACAGTGAGCTTCTATTCAACACCTCACATGGCCCCTTTTATACCATTTTTGGGGCCAACACCCCCACCTATGGGTGCAGCAGTGATCTGGCTGCTTCCCTCCAATTCAGTAACGTGACACTGCCCCCCACCTGCAGGCTCAGCACTGGGGCTTCAGCTGCTCCCAGCCCCATCCCCTGGCTGCCCCCCACAGCCTCAGTGGGACTCCGACAGCTCTAGCCCCATCCCTGGCTGTGCCCAGCCCCCGCTCACCAGGCAGTGGTGAGTCTCACGAGCGTGGGCTGGGCGCAGCTGGAGAGACATGGCGGCTTCCCCTTCCAAATGCAGCATCTCTCCAGCTGGCTGCCCTGCCCTGCCCCGCCCCACGGCTGTAGCCGAGCTCCCTCCCTGCCCTGCCCTGCCCCATGGCTGCAGCTGAGCTCCCTCCCTGCCCTGCTCTGGGGCTGCTAACTCCTCCGGGCTGGCTGACAGCAGCAAATGGCATCTGGTTGGAAGAGTTGAGAACTCCTGGTCTCCCCCGCCAGCCTCTGCCCCTGCAGCTCCCCTGGGGGAGGGGTGCCGACTGCGGCACAGACCAGACTCGCCCGGGGGATACCTGCCCCCATAGACCAGACTCGCCCGGGGGATACCTGCCCCCATAGACCAGACACACCCGGGGGATACCTGCCCCCACAGACCAGACACGCCCGGGGGATACCTGCCCCCATAGACCAGACACACCCGGGGGATACCTGCCCCCACAGACCAGACTCGCCCGGGGGATACCTGCCCCCATAGACCAGACACACCCGGGGGATACCTGCCCCCACAGACCAGACACGCCCGGGGGATACCTGCCCCCACAGACCAGACACACCCGGGGGATACCTGCCCCCACAGACCAGACACGCCCGGGGGATACCTGCCCCCATAGACCAGACACACCCGGGGGATACCTGCCCCCACAGACCAGACACGCCCGGGGGATACCTGCCCCCGCAGACCCAGACACGCCCGGGGGATACCTGCCCCCGCAGACCCAGACACGCCCGGGGGGATACCTGCCCCCATAGACCAGACACGCCCGGGGGATACCTGCCCCCGCAGACCCAGACACGCCCGGGGGGATACCTGCCCCCATAGACCAGACACGCCCAGGGGGATACCTGCCCCCATAGACCAGACACGCCCGGGGGATACCTGCCCCCGCAGACCCAGACACGCCCGGGGGGATACCTGCCCCCATAGACCAGACACGCCCGGGGGATACCTGCCCCCGCAGACCCAGACACGCCCGGGGGATACCTGCCCCCATAGACCAGACACACCCGGGGGATACCTGCCCCCATAGACCAGACACGCCCGGGGGATACCTGCCCCCACAGACCCAGACACGCCCGGGGGATACCTGCCCCCGCAGACCCAGACACGCCCGGGGGATACCTGCCCCCATAGACCAGACACACCCGGGGGATACCTGCCCCCACAGACCCAGACACGCCCGGGGGATACCTGCCCCCATAGACCAGACACGCCCAGGGGATACCTGCCCCCATAGACCAGACACGCCCAGGGGATACCTGCCCCCGCAGACCCAGACACGCCCGGGGGATACCTGCCCCCACAGACCCAGACACGCCCGGGGGGATACCTGCCCCCACAGACCCAGACACGCCCGGGGGATACCTGCCCCCATAGACCAAACACGCCCAGGGGGATACCTGCCCCCACAGACCCAGACACGCCCGGGGGATACCTGCCCCCACAGACTAGACACGCCCGGGGGATACCTGCCCCCATAGACCAGACACGCCCGGGGGGATACCTGCCCCCGCAGACCCAGACACGCCCGGGGGATACCTGCCCCCATAGACCAAACACGCCCAGGGGGATACCTGCCCCCACAGACCCAGACACGCCCGGGGGATACCTGCCCCCACAGACTAGACACGCCCGGGGGATACCTGCCCCCATAGACCAGACACGCCCGGGGGGATACCTGCCCCCATAGACCAGACACGCCCGGGGGGATACCTGCCCCCATAGACCCAGACACGCCCGGGGGATACCTGCCCCCGCAGACCCAGACACGCCCGGGGGATACCTGCCCCCACAGACCCAGACACGCCCATGGGATACCTGCCCCCACACACCACGGACATGGCCGGGTTATACCTGCCCTCACACAGCCCAGACACAGCTGTGGGGATATCTGCCCATATACACACACCAGACACACTCTGGGGGATACCTGCCCCCCCCACCAGACGTAGCCAGGGGGATACCTGCTCACAGACAGCCCAGACACAGCCATAAAAACATACGAACAGCCATTCTGGGTCAGACCAATGATCCATCCTGCCCAGTGTCCTGTCTGCCACAGTGGCCAGTACCAGATGCCCCAGATGGAGGAAACACAACACGTAATCCTCACGTGACCCCTCCCCTGTTACCCACTGGCAGAGAAACAGAAGCTGGGGACCCCATTCCTACCCATCCTAGCTAACATCTTTGAATCTATCTAGCTTTTTTTTTAAACTCTGGTAAAGTCCTAGCCTTCACCACATCCTCTGGCAAGGAGTTCCACAGGTTGACTGTGCCCTGAGTAAAGAAAAACTTCCTTTTGTTTGTTTTAAACCTGCTGCCTATTAATTCCATTTGGTGACCCCTAGTTCTTATGTTGTGGGAATAAGTAAATAACTTTTCCGTATTCACTTTTTCTGAGCCAGTCATGATTTTATAGACCTCTATCATCTCCCCCCTTAGTCTCCTCTTTTCTAGGCTGAAAAATCCCAGTCTTTTTAATCTCTCTTCACATGGGAGCCGTTCCAAACCCCTTAGCATTTTTGTTGCCCTTTTCTGAACCTTTTCCAATGCTAAGAGATCTTTTTTGGGATGAGGCGACCACATCTGTATGCAGGAGCGGCCTGACGCCGGCTGCTGCAGCTGGCGCCCCAGGCAGAAGGCGCGATCGGCACCTCCACCTGCACGGCCGTCAATGTCATCATCAGGTGCCCAGGCCAGCAGCATCCTAGGCAACTGCCTAGTTTGCCTAACCTCATGGGCCCCCCGTCTGTACGCAGTGTTCGAGATGTGGATGTACCAGGGTTTTCTAGAGAGGCAATACGATATTCTCTGTCTTATTCTCTATCCCTTTTGTAATGATTCCTAACATTCTATTTGCTTTTTTGATGGCCGCTGCACACGGAGTGGATGTTCTCAGAGAACTATCCACAGTGACGCCAGGATCTCTCTTGAGTAGTTGTAGCCAAATTAGTCCCCATCATATTGTGTGTCTAGTTGGGATTTGTTTTCCAATGGTCATTACTTTACATTTATCCACATTCAATTTCATTTGCCATTTTGTTGTCCAGTCACTTAGTTTGGGGAGATCTTCTTGAAGCTCTTCACAGTCTGCTTTGGTCTTAACTGTCTTGAGCAGTTTAGTATCGTCTGCAAATGTTGCCACCTCACCTCATGGCAGCCGGGCGATAATACCTGCCCACACCCAGCCCGGGCACGGCCGGGGCGATACCTGCCCACACCCAGCCCAGGCACAGCCGGGGTGATACCTGCCCACACCCAGCCCAGGCACAGCCGGGGTGATACCTGCCCACACCCAGCCCGGGCACAGCCGGGGCGATACCTGCCCACACCCAGCCCGGGCACAGCCGGGGCGATACCTGCCCACACCCAGCCCGGGCACAGCCGGAGCGATACCTGCCCACACCCAGCCCGGGCACAGCGGGGGTGATACCTGCCCACACCCAGTCCGGGCACAGCCAGGGCGATACCTGCCCACACCCAGCCCGGGCACAGCCGGGGCGACACCTGCCCACACCCAGCCCGGGCACAGCCGGGGCGATACCTGCCCACACCCAGCCCGGGCACAGCCGGGGCGACACCTGCCCACACCCAGCCCGGGCACAGCCGGGGCGATACCTGCCCACACCCAGCCCGGGCACAGCCGGGGCGACACCTGCCCACACCCAGCCCGGGCACAGCCGGGGCGATACCTGCCCACACCCAGCCCGGGCACAGCCGGGGCGATACCTGCCCACACCCAGCCCGGGCACAGCCGGGGCGATACCTGCCCACACCCAGCCCGGGCACAGCCGGAGCGATACCTGCCCACACCCAGCCCGGGCACAGCCGGAGCGATACCTGCCCACACCCAGCCCGGGCACAGCCGGAGCGATACCTGCCCACACCCAGCCCGGGCACAGCCGGGGCGATACCTGCCCACACCCAGCCCGGGCACAGCCGGGGTGATACCTGCCCACACCCAGCCCGGGCACAGCCGGAGCGATACCTGCCCACACCCAGCCCGGGCACGGCCGGGGTGATACCTGCCCACACCCAGCCCGGGCACAGCCGGGGCGATACCTGCCCACACCCAGCCCAGGCACGGCCGGGGTGATACCTGCCCACACCCAGCCCAGGCACGGCCGGGGCGACACCTGCCCACACCCAGCCCGGGCACAGCGGGGGTGATACCTGCCCACACCCAGCCCGGGCACAGCGGGGGTGATACCTGCCCACACCCAGCCCGGGCACGGCCGGGGCGATACCTGCCCACACCCAGCCCGGGCACGGCCGGGGCGATACCTGCCCACACCCAGCCCGGGCACAGCGGGGGTGATACCTGCCCACACCCAGCCCGGGCACGGCCGGGGCGATACCTGCCCACACCCAGCCCGGGCACGGCCGGGGCGATACCTGCCCACACCCAGCCCGGGCACAGCCGGGGCGATACCTGCCCACACCCAGCCCGGGCACGGCCGGGGCGATACCTGCCCACACCCAGCCCGGGCACGGCCGGGGCGATACCTGCCCACACCCAGCCCGGGCACAGCCGGGGCGATACCTGCCCACACCCAGCCCGGGCACAGCCGGGGTGATACCTGCCCACACCCAGCCCAGGCACAGCCGGGGTGATACCTGCCCACACCCAGCCCAGGCACAGCCGGGGTGATACCTGCCCACACCCAGCCCAGGCACGGCCGGGGTGATACCTGCCCACACCCAGCCCAGGCACGGCCGGGGCGATACCTGCCCACACCCAGCCCAGGCACGGCCGGGGCGATACCTGCCCACACCCAGCCCAGGCACGGCCGGGGTGATACCTGCCCACACCCAGCCCAGGCACAGCCGGGGCGATACCTGCCCACACCCAGCCCAGGCACGGCCGGGGTGATACCTGCCCACACCCAGCCCAGGCACAGCCGGGGCGATACCTGCCCACACCCAGCCCGGGCACAGCCGGGGCGATACCTGCCCACACCCAGCCCAGGCACGGCCGGGGCGATACCTGCCCACACCCAGCCCAGGCACAGCCGGGGCGATACCTGCCCACACCCAGCCCAGGCACAGCCGGGGCGATACCTGCCCACACCCAGCCCAGGCACAGCCGGGGTGATACCTGCCCACACCCAGCCCAGGCACAGCCGGGGCGATACCTGCCCACACCCAGCCCAGGCACAGCCGGGGTGATACCTGCCCACACCCAGCCCAGGCACAGCCGGGGCGATACCTGCCCACACCCAGCCCAGGCACGGCCGGGGCGATACCTGCCCACACCCAGCCCAGGCACAGCCGGGGCGATACCTGCCCACACCCAGCCCAGGCACGGCCGGGGCGATACCTGCCCACACCCAGCCCAGGCACGGCCGGGGCGATACCTGCCCACACCCAGCCCAGGCACGGCCGGGGCGATACCTGCCCACACCCAGCCCAGGCACGGCCGGGGCGATACCTGCCCACACCCAGCCCAGGCACAGCCGGGGCGATACCTGCCCACACCCAGCCCAGGCACGGCCGGGGCGATACCTGCCCACACCCAGCCCGGGCACGGCCGGGGTGATACCTGCCCACACCCAGCCCGGGCACGGCCGGGGCGACACCTGCCCACACCCAGCCCAGGCACAGCCGGGGTGATACCTGCCCACACCCAGCCCAGGCACAGCCGGGGTGATACCTGCCCACACCCAGCCCAGGCACAGCTGGGCAGGGCCGGCTCGAGCCATTCCTGTGCCCCGGGCAGCGGGCACGTGACGCACGCGCAGCTCCACCCCGGGCGCAGAGCGCATGTGTGGCCCCGCACCCCGGTGCGCTGCGCCCCTTACAGCTGCCATCTGGCGGCCCCCATAGGTTGGCGCCCCGGGCAGCTGCCTGGCTAGCCCCCCCCCCTTGATCCGGCCCTGAGCCTGGGGACGTAACATCTCTGATGAGCTGGTCCACGAGGCATTTTGCACAAAGCATCTTCGAGTTCTGTGGCACCCGGTGCCGGGCCCGGTCTGAGAGCTGGGGTGCGACGTGACACTCGCTGTCTCCGCGGCTCGTGCCCATCGCTGCCTCGTGCCTCCGTCTGCACCCTTGGCTGTGAGAGGCCGCAGGGCCAGAGGGCAAAGTCCATGGTGCGCCCGAGGCGCCGCTCCGGCAAGCTCTTTAAAGAGCTGGCTGGGGAGCGGCACAGGCTGGGCTCTCCCAGTCGGGCTGCTGTGGCTGCAGGCTGGCACTGGCCAGGCACACGCAGCCAGATGAAGCAGTCCTGCCAGCACGGTAAAGGGGCCGGCGGGGGGGAGGGGGCGCTGCAAGAGAGCCATGAGCTGGGCAGCCGACGTGCTGGCCCTGGTGTGCGCTGTTGCCAGTGGCCTCTGGGAAGAAGCTACGGGGTCTCGCGCACAGATGGCCCACAGCTTCCTTGTGGCCAGGTAAGGTTACCTGGCCCCAGAGCCCTGCCCATTTTCTCCCTCACCCCCAGCCCTGACTCCTGCACCTCCCCCTGCCTTGATCCCTCCCACCCATCCCCCCACCGAGCCTCCTGCACTCCCATCCCATTGCAGACACTGCAATGGGTCTAAAACTGCATTCACAAGCGAAAACCCCGTTGACGGGCCCACCAGTTTGCATTACGAATCCTTGCCAGCGTTCCGCGGTCCTTGTCAGGTGGCGTCTGCTCTGCCGGGACCTGGCGGCATGGCCAGGGGGGCGGGCTGTGCTAGGATGGCTCCTGCAAGCGTCTGAAGTGACTTTCGCCCCCAGTACGGCTCATGCCACGTTTCGGTCTCTCCCGCGTCCTGCACCCGTGTCGATGGCTCCTGACCTGTCCCGTAGGGGCTGCCGTCCGGTTCTGAGCAGCTCTGCCCATGTCCCGTCCCCTCCCGGCTGCCACCTGCCCAGCCCTTTGGTGTTACGGCCTCTGGAAGGGGCCAGGCCACGTGCTTAATGCCCGAGGGACCATTGTGCCATGAACCGCGGTGCGCTGGGGTTAAGTCTCCCTGCCCGGGACTTCTCCTGCCCCCTTTGAATTTCATCCTCAGCTTTGGCCAGTGGGGCCCCTGATGCACCCCCCATCCCCGCTCTCAACAGGCAGCCCACTGAGACAGGGCCCTTCTGCTTCCCTTCTGCCCGGGGCTCAGCGCCCTCGCCCTGGGGATGCCTGTGGGCACTGGGGGTGCTGAGCACCTCATAGGATGGGGGCCCCTCTCACCCTGCTCTTGCTCCCCACGAGAGCCCCCAAATGCAGCAGCCTCTGGGTCGCACGGCAGCAGCCCCGAATCGTGTGGCTTGAGGGAGCTGCCTGGGCCCGGACGAGGGATGTTTGGAGTCCCTGGGGGCGGGGCCGGCAGCCAGCGTGTTCCAGCCCCTCTCGTGAGGAGCCCCTGCCACGCCGCACTGCCTCTGTACCAGGCAGGAGCCCCCCAGCTCCCCTCATGACCAGTGTCTGTTGCCCCGCGCTGCTGCCTCTGATAAAGGGGGGAGTCCGAGCTCACAGCTTCCTTGTGGCCAGGTAAGGTTACCTGGCCCCAGAGCCCTGCCCATCTTCTCCCTCACCCCCAGCCCCGACTTCTGCACCTCCCCCTCCACAACCCCCTGCCGTGAGCCCTCCCACTCAGTCTCCAGGGGGGAGTCTGAGCTTCTGGACCTGGCACAAGTTGGAACTGAGCTGGGCTGCTGATCAGCCTGCTACAAATGTACTGGCGGTGGGGGTGGGAATGCCTGTGATCTAGCATTCACCTGTTGGTTAATCGGTTAATTGACCCCATTATTACATCCCCAGCCCAGATGGGGGGGGGGGGGAGCAGAGAACGGCTGGCTTTAGAGGCTGGTGCCTGGGGATTGGAATGGCAAGTGGCCAGGGCCTTGGTTTATGCTCATCCCACGATGGGCCTGTGGCAGCCTGGCCTCTGCTGCGGCCTGGTGTGAGCACCTGCCAGTGACTGCCCAGAGCGATCTCCCCTCCCCTGTCATGCTGGGCCGGGCACCGGGGTGCTGAGTGTGACCCTGGGAATGGCCAGTGCCTCGTGGCCCAGCGGGCAGACGGCTTGGCCGCAGCGTCCGATGACATTGGCTCCTGAAGAGGGAGGCTGTGGCCTATGCACAGGGCAGGTGACAACCTGGTGGGCTGCGTTGTGCTTGGCCCTGCCTCTGGCTGGCAGCGAGCCCAGGGCAGCCACTCCAGTGAGCACGGAGCCTGGGACGCAGGGGCCCAGCCACTCCAGTGAGCGCGGAGCCGGGCGCGCAGGGACCCAGCCACTCCAGTGAGCGCGGAGCTGGGGGCGCAGGGACCCAGCCACTCCAGTGCGCGCGGAGCCTGGGACGCAGGGGCCCAGCCGCTCCAGTGCGCGCGGAGCCGGGGGCACAGGGACCCAGCCACTCTAGTGCGCGCGGAGCCGGGCCCCAGGGACCCAGCCACTCCAGTGAGCATGGGGCCGAGCGCCAGGGACTCAGCCACTCCAGTGCGCGCGGGGCCGGGCCCCAGGGACCCAGCCACTCCAGTGCGCGCGGAGCCGGGGGCGCAGGGACCCAGCCACTCCAGTGCGCGCGGGGCCGGGCCCCAGGGACCCAGCCACTCCAGTGAGCGCGGAGCCGGGCCCCAGGGCCCCAGCCGCTCCAGTGCGTGCGGAGCCGGGGGCGCAGGGACCCAGCCGCTCCAGTGCGCGCGGAGCCGGGGGCGCAGGGACCCAGCCACTCTAGTGCGTGCGGAGCCGGGCCCCAGGGACCCAGCCACTCCAGTGAGCACGGGGCCGAGCGCCAGGGACTCAGCCACTCCAGTGCGCGCGGGGCCGGGCCCCAGGGACCCAGCCGCTCCAGTGCGCGCGGAGCCGGGGGCGCAGGGACCCAGCCGCTCCAGTGCGCGCGGAGCCGGGGGCGCAGGGACCCAGCCGCTCCAGTGCGCGCGGAGCCGGGGGCGCAGGGACCCAGCCGCTCCAGTGCGCGCGGAGCCGGGGGCGCAGGGACCCAGCCGCTCCAGTGCGCGCGGAGCCGGGGGCGCAGGGACCCAGCCGCTCCAGTGCGCGCGGGGCCGGGCCCCAGGGACCCAGCCGCTCCAGTGCGCGCGGAGCCGGGGGCGCAGGGACCCAGCCGCTCCAGTGCGCGCGGAGCCGGGGGCGCAGGGACCCAGCCGCTCCAGTGCGCGCGGGGCCGGGCCCCAGGGACCCAGCCGCTCCAGTGCGCGCGGAGCCGGGGGCGCAGGGACCCAGCCGCTCCAGTGCGCGCGGGGCCGGGCCCCAGGGACCCAGCCGCTCCAGTGCGCGCGGAGCCGGGGGCGCAGGGACCCAGCCACTCTAGTGCGTGCGGAGCCGGGCCCCAGGGACCCAGCCACTCCAGTGCGCGCGGAGCCGGGGGCGCAGGGACCCAGCCACTCCAGGACAAGCGGGGCCGGGCGCGCAGGGGCCCAGCCGCTCCAGGACAAGCGGGGCCGGGGGCGCAGGGACCCAGCCGCCCCAGTGAGCGCGGAGCCGGGGGCGCAGGGACCCAGCCGCCCCAGTGAGCGCGGGGCCGGGCGCGCAGGGACCCGGCCGCTCCAGTGCGCACGGGGCCGGGCGCGCAGGGACCCAGCCGCTCCAGGACAAGCGGGGCCGGGCGCGCAGGGACCGGCCAATGGCAGCGCCTGCGCCGGGCTGGGCCGGCTCACGTGACGCGCCAGCCTCTGCCTCGCTCGGCTCAGAGCCGCAGCGACTGCGCCGGGGAGCGCAGGGCGCATCTCTCCTCGCCCGGCACGGACCCTGCCCGGCCCCGCCGCTGCCTGGCATCGCCAGCCGCGCGCTCCCGGGGCCTTCCCCCACCCCCTCCGGCCGGCTGCTTGCAGGAAGAGCGAGAGCCCGGACTCCTGGGTCCCTTCCTCGCCTCTACCAACGCCCGGCCTCGGGTGAGTCGCGGCCCCCGCCCCGTGCCTCAGTTTCCCGCCTGTCACTCGCGGACAGGGCGGCTCGGCCCCCGAGAGCCGGGCACAGCGGCTGGGCTGTGGCCGGATCTGCTTGACCCGCACAGCGGACAGCTCCTGCAGCCGCCTGCGCACCGCGGGCACCGGGCAGGGGAGTCGCAGGGCGCCCGGGGGCCCCCACCCGCCGCAACCCGGGCTTGTCTTGGGGCCCGGGAAGCAGCTGTGCGGGGGGGCCCTGGCACGGGGGCTCTCCCCGCGGTGCGGTGCCCTGGCAACGTCCCCAGCGTCTCCTGGCGCCTGGCACGGAGAGCGGCCGGTGCGTGGCTCCCTGGCTCGGTGGGCTGTGAGGGGCGGGGGCTGTAGCGCCGCTGGGAGCGCCCCCTTCATGCAGGGGAGTGGCCGGCTGTGCCCCCAGGCCGGATGTGCCCTGGTGCAGGCAGGACAGGCGCCTTAGCACGGCACTTGCAGAGCAGGTAGCAGGGGGCAGGTCTCCTTTGCAGGTGACGCGTGGTCCCGGGGCTGGCCTGTTGCTCTGCCAGGTGGGGGCCCCTGCAGAGCCAGCAGGGTCGTAATGCCTGGGCCACGCTGCAGGGCCGGCTGCAGCCAGAGCGCCCCATCCGCTCACCCCAGGGAAGCTCTGTGGCTACAGCAGCTCTCGGCAGGACTAGCCGGGGGCGGGTGGGGACAGGATTTGCCTTCCCTCCGATGCCAGGCGGCGCCTGCACCCAAGCAGGGCAGGTGCCCAGTGAAATCCGGCCTGGCGGACACTGGAGCCCGTTCCCCATAAGGCCTGGGCTAGCAGAGCCAGGCTGGGCCTGTGGCAGAGAAGGGGCCGAAATGCTCTGCCAGGCCTTTCCGTGGCCTCCCGTGGCTGCAGCGAGCCCTGCTGGGCCCCTCGCCGGGCAGCAAAGGGGGAGGTGGCCCGTGGCTCCCTGGGAAGGGCGTTTGCTACACCCCGTGTGATTCGATCTTGCTGTGTGTGTGCCCTGCGCTGGGGGGGAGCTGTGGCTGGCATCAGGCGACCCTGCCCCACGCCTGCAGGGGTAACTTGGCTCTCCCTGCAGCTTGTCAGGGCGCTTGGGACTGGCTGGTTTCCTGCCCCCCTCCCCCCTCCAGCCCAGTTTTCCGGCGGCGCTGCTGCAGGTCTGGGCGATGCCCCTTGTGGGGCTGCAGCCTGGCCTGGCACTGCCCGGGAGGAAGGGGCAGCGCTGGGCATGTTGGGGTGCGCAGTGGTACGGGGCATTGTGTGGAGGGGGCAGGGCTCAGGGGCCTGCCTCCCGCCTCCGGCTTATGCCTTATCTTCTGGTGTCGGGCTTCAGGGTTTGGCTGCCACTGGCCGGGCAGGACGGGTTTTTCCGTCTCCCTCCTCTGCGGTGTCAGGGCTGGCCCTGGGCGAGGGGCGCCGGGGATGGGAGGTGGCACCACGGTCTCGCTCTCGGCTGGTTTTGTCACACGTCCGGGGCCAACAGGCCATGTGGGGAATCCCCATTAGATTGCAGGGCCCGTGGGGGTTTCGCTTCCCCTGCCGCGTGTGGGTCCTTTGCCAGGATTGCTGGGGGGACGTCTCTGGTCCCTGCTGGTGCCCAGGGCCCCTCCTGTTCTCAGCCCCTTGCGCTGACCCGGCTGCTCGGCTCTGGGATGGGCTCGGGTGCTCAGCGGGATGAGCCGGGGCGCTGTCCCATAGCGCCAGGCGGGCCAGGCTGGTCGCTCTGGAGCCAGCACATGCAGCCGTCTGGGCATGGGGTTTGCGGCTAGAGGGGTCTCTGCAGCACCTCCACCCGCCCTGGCTGGCCCTCCGGCGAACCAGTGCCCAGATCAGCGTGTGGGTGAGGCTCGTGGGTTAACCGTCGCCATCCAGCCAGTGCCTGGGACAGGTTTGCCATGGAAGCCGTTCCTGGTGGGCCTGCCTGGGGCTCCCAACCCCAACCCCAGCTCAGGCCTGCAGCCCATCTCCGAGCGCTCTGGGTGCCTGGCGCGTGGGCGTCTGAGGGGCTGGGGCTGGCTGGGCGCACGCGTGCTGGGGGGTGGCTGTGCAGCTGTGGGGTGGCTCTTGCTGCCGTCGGGGGGCGTAGGGGAGCCCCGGGCCGGGGGTGAGAATCTCCCTTCTGTTAAAACCAGCCCGGGTTCTCCCAGTGCCAGGAAAGGGCGACGGTGCCGGGGAGGGGCCCAGGCGGTGCTGCCGGATGGGAGGCTGGGGACGGGCAGGTGGACGTGGTGAGCAAGATTTTAACCCTCCTGGTTCGCAGCCGGGTGTGTGGCAGGCTGGTCACGTGCGCGTGGTTACTGAGTTTGCAGCGCTGGGCGTGCGGGGTGGGGGTGGGTCCGCGGGGGAGGGAAACGTGTGCCCTGGAGAGCCAGACTCCAGAGGGCTGGGCTGAGGCAGGGGGGCAAGGACACTGGGGTTGAGCTGTGGGGGGGGGAGGTCCTGGAGGGCTGGGCTGCTGGGGTGAGCTGGGGGGGCGCGGGCTGGGCGAGGGGGGTGGGCATGTGTAGTTGGGTGTTGGTGTTGAACCCAGGAATTGGGGCGCACGGGGGTCATGTTTCCTCACATCGGGCCCGGCCCATGCCCAGCCGGAGCTGGGGAGCTAACACCATGTGCACCACAGGGCGGTTCAGGGCGCCCCCCCCCCCCCCGGTCGCTGGGCTGAGGCCAGAGGTCCCTGGTGGACGTGGGCAGAAGGGGCCTAGAGATGCTGGGGGCCGGGCACGGGGCCGGGTGTGACGTTCTGTGCCGAGCTGGCCCTGCCGGGAGGTGCCGAGTGCCCGGCGGGGTCTCCTGGGGAGCTGGGCCATGCTGCTCTGCCCTGACATCCCGTGGCAGGCTGTGCCCCTCTCCTGCCAGGCCCCGTGCCACGGTGCTGTGCGCCTGCTGGCTGCGCCCCCGGGCTCTCTGGGTGACTCACTCCCCGCTTGGCACGGCTGCTCTGTCAGGTGCGCCCACGCGGCTCTCGCTGCCGCTGCTGCGGGGTCCTGCCCACGCCCCGAGCGCTGCTCACGGTCCCACGAGCCCCCCTGAACCCTGCAGACACGTGAGCCCCTCAGGGCACCCCGGGGCCTGGCTGGCTGGAGCCCCTGGTACACGAGGCTGGGTCTTTGTGACCAGCACGGGGTGACACTGCAGCGTGGCCCTCCTGGGCGTGGGTGGGGGCCCGGCGTGGGGGGGCTGGGGGCAGGGCCAGCTGCGGGCAGTTCCTGAGCATGGAGCCTTGTGTTTGAGCGTCCCTGGGGCGGCTGCCCCCCTGGTGTTCCCTCTGGGGGGATTTGCAGGGGCAGGGCTTGGTGACTAGGGTGCTGGTGGGTTTGTGGGGGGGCTTAGGAGCCTGGGAGCGGGGGGAGGTGGCTTGCAGAGGCCAGAGAGGCCGGGGTTGTGCCCTGGCTGTGGGGCAGGGTGTGTGCAGGCCGGGGCCTCTGGCTCCGGCTCCGTGTCCTCCTGAGTGGGGCCAGCCGCAGGGTGCGGAGTGGAGCCACCTGGGACGGCATCAGAGCTTGCGCGGCATCCTGGCCGGTGTGCCACGGCTGGGCTGGGCTGGCTCTCCCTGGAGCCCCGGCTGCGCCCCTGAGCCGGCCGTCTTAGTGTCCTCAGCCCTGCCCGAGACACAGGGCGCCTGGGACCCCAAAGGCTGCAGGTGGGGGCGTCTGGGGGTCCTGCTGGCAAAGCGCCTCCAAGCTCGGCTCCCAACCCACGGCACAGAGCCCCCCCACCCTTCCCGCAGCCCGGCTGCTTGGACCAAACCCCCCTGGGTGCCAAAGCCCTGGAGATGGGGGGTGCTGCTGGCTGCTGAGTGTCATCCCCTCCCCCCCCGCAGCTGCCGGCAGCTGGGCTGCGTGTTCGGTTTGGGTCCCGCGCTCTGCCCCCAGCGGTGCCCCACAGCTCTGTGCCCGCTCCAATGCCGGACCCAGGCTCCCAGCACAGTCTCCTGAGCCACATCCATCTGCCCCGGGGCCTGGGAGCTGGGCAAAGCCTGGCTTGGCTGCAGGGGGGAGGATTGCTCTTCCCTCCTTGGCTTCACAGGCAGTTCCAGCCCCACCCGCCTGCCCCTGCCCCTGCCACCCCCTGGCAGGATGCACCAGGCGGGCGAGGGGGCTCAGGAAACCCCTGCTCAGCGAGCTGGAGCGCTGTCCCCCCCCACGGCTGGCGCTGTCCGGGCGCTGTCCAGGGTGCTGCTCCCTCCTGCTTGGGCTGTGGAGCCAAGGCCCTGCCTGGGACGGGCCCTTCTGCTGCTCCTCGGCCTGGCGGCGCTGGCCTGGCCCACCCGGCTCTGGCCAGCCCCCAGCCTGCAGTGCGGCATCTGCACGGGCAGGGGTCACCGAGGGCCCGGCCTGCTCAGCATCCACCGCCCGGGGAGCCCCAGAGCCAGAGCTGGGCTCCGACCCCCCCCGGGTGGTGCGCACTGCCGGGGAGGGGGCTAGTGACAGCTGGGCCCCCCGGGCCGCTCTCCTCGCTGCAGGGAACGGCTCACCCCGGCATGAGTGCGGGGGGCAGGGCGTGTTTGTACGCTTGTGCTCACAGGGCTGCACACGTGCACAGGAGCTAGTGCCTGGCGCATGATGTGACGCACGTGTGTGTGTGTATGTGGCATGTTCTGTGTGTGCACATGCTGGGTGTGTGTGTGTGTGTGTGTGTGCACGCAGTATGTGTGTGCATGCACGTGCCCGATGGAAGGTGTGTGTGTGTGCTGGAGGTGCGTGTCTGTGTGCATGCAGTTTGCGTGTGCGCGCACGCACGCATCTGTGCATGCAGGTGTGTGTGTGTGTGTCCATGTGTGTGCATGCGCGTGTGTGTGCCAAGGGATGTGTGTGCTGGGGGGATCTGTGTGTGCATGCTGGGGGATGCATGTGTAGGTGAATTGTGTGCGCGTGCATCCGTGCTGGGGGATTGTGTGTGTGCGTCCGTGCTGGGGAATTGTGTGTGTGTGTGTGCGCGTCCGTGCTGGGGGATTGTGTGTGTGTGCACGTGCGTCCGTGCTGGGGGATTGTGTGTGTGTGTGTGTGTGTGTGTGTGTGTGCGTGTGTGTGCGTCCGTGCTGGGGGATTGTGTGTGTGCGTCCGTGCTGGGGGATTGTGTGTGTGCGCGTGTGTCTGTGCTGGGGGATTGTGTGTGTGTGTGTGTGCGCGTGCGTCCGTGCCGGAGGCTGTGTGTGTGTGTGCGCGTGCGTCCATGCCGGGGGCTGTGTGTGTGTGTGTGCGCGTGCGTCCGTGCCGGGGGCGCTGTGTGTGTGTGTGTGGGTGTGTCCGTGCCGGGGGCTGTGTGTGTGTGTGTGTGTGTGTCCGTGCCGGGGGATGTGTGTGTGCGTCCGTGCCGGGGGATGTGTGTGTGCGCATGTGTCCGTGCCGGGGGCTGTGTGTGTGTGTGTGTGTGTGTGTCCGTGCCGGGGGCTGTGTGTGTGCGTCCGTGCCGGGGGATGTGTGTGTGCGCATGTGTCCGTGCCGGGGGCTGTGTGTGTGTGTGTGTGTGTGTCCCCGTGCCGGGGGATGTGTGTGTGTGTCCGTGCTGGGGGATGTGTGTGTGCGCATGTGTCCGTGCCGGGGGCTGTGTGTGTGTGTGTGTGTGTGTGTCCGTGCTGGGGGATGTGTGTGTGTGCGCGTGCGTCCGTGCCGGGGGCTGTGTGTGTGTGTGTGTGGGTGTGTCCGTGCCGGGGGCTGTGTGTGTGTGTGTGTGTGTGTGTCCGTGCTGGGGGATGTGTGTGTGTGCGCGTGCGTCCGTTCCGGGGGCTGTGTGTGTGTGTGGGTGTGTCCGTGCCGGGGGCTGTGTGTGTGTGTGGGTGCGTCCGTGCCGGGGGCTGTGTGTGTGTGCGTCCGTGCCGGGGGATGTGTGTGTGCGCGTGTGTCCGTGCCGGGGGCTGTGTGTGCGCGTGTGTCCGTGCCGGGGGCTGTGTGTGCGCGTGTGTCCGTGCCGGGGGCTGTGTGTGCGCGTGTGTCCGTGCCGGGGGCTGTGTGTGTGTGTGTGTCCGTGCCGGGGGCTGTGTGTGTGTGTGTGTCCGTGCCGGGGGCTGTGTGTTTGCGCATGTGTCCGTGCCGGGGGCTGTGTGTGTGTGTGTGTCCGTGCCGGGGGATGTGCGTGTGCGCACGTGTCCGTGCCGGGGGCTGTGTGTGTGTGTGTGTCCGTGCCGGGGGATGTGTGTGTGTGTGGGTGTGTCCGTGCCGGGGGCTGTGTGTGTGTGTGTGGGTGTGTCCGTGCCGGGGGCTGTGTGTGTGTGTGTGTGGGTGTGTCCGTGCCGGGGGCTGTGTGTGTGTGTGCGCGTGCGTCCGTGCCGGGGGCTGTGTGTGTGTGTGGGTGTGTCCGTGCCGGGGGCTGTGTGTGTGTGTGTGTGTGTGTGTGTGTGTCCGTGCCGGGGGATGTGTGTGTGCGTCCGTGCCGGGGGATGTGTGTGTGCGCATGTGTCCGTGCCGGGGGCTGTGTGTGTGTGTGTGTGTGTGTGTGTGTGTGTCCGTGCCGGGGGCTGTGTGTGTGCGTCCGTGCCGGGGGATGTGTGTGTGCGCATGTGTCCGTGCCGGGGGCTGTGTGTGTGTGTGTGTGTGTCCCCGTGCCGGGGGATGTGTGTGTGTGTCCGTGCTGGGGGATGTGTGTGTGCGCATGTGTCCGTGCCGGGGGCTGTGTGTGTGTGTGTGTGTGTGTGTGTCCGTGCTGGGGGATGTGTGTGTGTGCGCGTGCGTCCGTTCCGGGGGCTGTGTGTGTGTGTGGGTGTGTCCGTGCCGGGGGCTGTGTGTGTGTGTGGGTGCGTCCGTGCCGGGGGCTGTGTGTGTGTGTGTCCGTGCCGGGGGATGTGTGTGTGCGTCCGTGCCGGGGGATGTGTGTGTGCGCATGTGTCCGTGCCGGGGGCTGTGTGTGCGCGTGTGTCCGTGCCGGGGGCTGTGTGTGCGCGTGTGTCCGTGCCGGGGGCTGTGTGTGTGTGTGTGTCCGTGCCGGGGGATGTGTGTGTGCGCATGTGTCCGTGCCGGGGGCTGTGTGTGTGTCCGTGCCGGGGGCTGTGTGTGTGTGTGTGTCCGTGCCGGGGGATGTGTGTGTGCGCATGTGTCCGTGCCGGGGGCTGTGTGTGTGTGTGTGTCCGTGCCGGGGGATGTGTGTGTGCGCATGTGTCCGTGCCGGGGGCTGTGTGTGTGTGTGTGTCCGTGCCGGGGGCTGTGTGTGTGCGCATGTGTCCGTGCCGGGGGATGTGTGTGTGCGCATGTGTCCGTGCCGGGGGCTGTGTGTGTGTGTGTGTCCGTGCCGGGGGATGTGTGTGTGCGTCCGTGCCGGGGGATGTGTGTGTGCGCATGTGTCCGTGCCGGGGGCTGTGTGTGTGTGTGTGTGTCCGTGCCGGGGGCTGTGTGTGCGCATGTGTCCGTGCCGGGGGCTGTGTGTGCGCATGTGTCCGTGCCGGGGGATGTGTGTGCGTGTGTGTCCGTGCCGGGGGCTGTGTGTGTGTGTGTGTGTGTCCGTGCCGGGGGCTGTGTGTGTGTGTGTGTCCGTGCCGGGGGCTGTGTGTGTGTGTGTGTCCGTGCCGGGGGATGTGCGTGTGCGCATGTGTCCGTGCCGGGGGCTGTGTGTGTGTGTGTGTGTGTCCGTGCCGGGGGCTGTGTGTGTGTGTGTGTCCGTGCCGGGGGCTGTGTGTGTGTGTGTGTCCGTGCCGGGGGATGTGCGTGTGCGCATGTGTCCGTGCCGGGGGCTGTGCCGCGCCGCGCTGCCAGGGGGACGCTGTCCGGGTTACGTCCCTTCCCATCCCGGGGTTACCTGGCCGGGCAGGGTCAGTGACTGAGGCTGTGCCGGCCTCTCCGTGCGCCGGGCGCTGGCTGCGTGTGCTGCCCAGAGGAGCCGCTTGCTGGAGCCGGTGGGCGGGGGAGCCTGGCTCGGCTTTGGGAGGTGTTGCTGGCAGGCGGAGCGGGGTCCGAATTCACGCACTTCCCCTCCCCAGCCCGGCCCAGCGCCCCACACGGGCGATGCCCACAGCCCCAGCCGAGGAGATGGGGGGGATCAGAGCCAGTCTTTGGCTCCAGGGGTTGCACAGCTGCCTCCCCCTTCTCACTGCAGCGCTAGCCTGCCTGGACCCCCCTCCCCGGCAGCAGGGCCTCGGTGCAGGGCGCTGGCCTGGCCGGGAAGGTTCCTGCAGCTGCCGGGTTTGCTGGCTCCCGGGCCGCCTGGCGCTGCCTGCTTGGGGCGGCAGGTAGCAGAGCAGCTGCAGCCCCGAGGCAGCGGGCGACTGGCTCCCTCGCACTGGGGCTGGGCCCGGCGAGAGGGAGGGGCGGGCTGGCTCCTCGGGTGCTTCTCCCCCCCCACCCGAGGGCTGGGCTGGCTCCCTGCCTGTCAGCCCGGCCCTGAGCTACTCCTGTGTCCGGGGGGAGCTGTGGGGGACTGGGAGCGGCAGGAGTCTCTGGTGCTAATGGGGGTTCCTCCAGGACAGCAGCTTCTGCCTTCCGGCCACTTCTGGGGTCAGGCAGTTCCACAGCCGGTAGCCCCCCCGCTAGGGAGCGCTGAGCCCCCCCTCGGTGCGGGGAGGGGAGGGGCCTCGAGGTCTCCAGTGGGCCGAGGACTCAGCCAGTGCTCCGGGCAGACGGGCCACCAGCCTGGCCCCGCCCTGCTAGCGTGAGGCCGGCCAGGCTGGGGGGCGAGCGCCCCGGGGCGTGTCTGGGCCCCATGGGCCTGGCGGCGGAGCGCTGCGCGGGGGGGCAACCAAGCGGGAGCTGGGGCTTGGGTCCTGGCCGCCTTGCAGGGCCCAGGTGGTACGGGCTGTGGGGGCTGCTGGGTGGGAAGCCTTTGGGCGGGGGCGGGGGGTGGGCTGGTGCTGGCTCCATTGCAGGGCACGTGAGAGGGTCCTGGGAGGGTACAGGGCACATGGGGGGGTACTGGGAGGGTACAGGGTGTGGGGGAGATATTGGGAGGGTACAGGGTGCATGGGGGTGCAGGGCACGTGGGGGGTATTGGGAGAGTACAGGGTGCATGGGAAGTACTGGGGGGTACAGGGTGTCGGGGGGTACCGGGAGGGTACAGGGCATGGTGGGTACTGGGGGGGTACAGGGTGTCGGGGGGTACCGGGAGGGTACAGGGCATGGGGGGTACTGGGGGGGTACAGGGTGTCGGGGGGGTACCGGGAGGGTACAGGGCATGGTGGGTACTGGGGGGGGTACAGGGTGTCGGGGGGGTACCAGGAGGGTACAGGGCATGGGGGTACTGGGGGGGTACAGGGTGTCGGGGGGGTACCGGGAGGGTACAGGGCATGGGGGTACTGGGGGGGTACAGGGTGTCGGGGGGTACCGGGAGGGTACAGGGCATGGGGGTACTGGGGGGTACAGGGTGTCGGGGGGTACCGGGAGGGTACAGGGCGTGGTGGGTACTGGGGGGGTACAGGGTGTCGGGGGGGGGTACCGGGAGGGTACAGGGCATGGGGGTACTGGGGGGGTACAGGGTGTCGGGGGGTACCGGGAGGGTAGAGGGCGTGGTGGGTACTGGGGGGGTACAGGGTGTCGGGGGGGTACCGGGAGGGTACAGGGCGTGGTGGGTACTGGGGGGGTACAGGGTGTCGGGGGGGTACCGGGAGGGTACAGGGCGTGGTGGGTACTGGGGGGGTACAGGGTGTCGGGGGGGTACCAGGAGGGTACAGGGCGTGGTGGGGTACAATGGGTGTGTTAAGGACGTGTAGTTAACTGATGAAAGGGGAGTGGGCGGCTGGACCGTGACGGGGTCCAGGCACCGCGGAGAGGCCAAATCAGGGCGAATTGCTCAGCAAGGGCGACTCAGCCCCCGGCTGGGGGTCCTTTCCTGTGAGGCGTCAGACCAGCCGCACCGAGCTCTCCAGCTGCCCCCGGCCACCAGCCGGCTTGAGCTCTGGCTGCCAGCGGTTCGCGGCGCAGCGGTTGGGAACCCTGGCGCAGGGTGTATAGCGTGGGGGGGGGGGGGGGTAGGGTTGCGCAGACTGTATAATCCATGTGTATGTGGTTGTGCAGGGGTTACAGAGTGTGTTGCAGCCAGCATGGGGGCGGGTTGGGGTGTGCAGTGGGCATAGTGTGAAGGGGTTGTTCTGTGGGTGTACAGTGTGTGGGGGGGTAGTGCTGGAGCATATAGGGCATGAGTCTAGGTTGTGCAAGTGTGTGTGTACGTGGTTTGTGCGGGGGGTGTAGTGTGTGGAGCAGGGTTGTGTAGGAGGCATATGTGTAGGTTGTATAGAGTACGTGTTTGAAGGGAGTATTGTAGGGTTGTGCAGGGAGTAATTGTGTGTGTGAGTAGATGGTACTAAAGTGTGTGCAAGGGACAGAGTGTGATTGTAGGTTGTGTTGGGAGTGTATAGTGTGTGTGTGTCCGGGGTTGTGGAAGGGATATTGTGTGTGCATATGTTCGTGCAGAGGTTGTAAAGTTGTACTGGAGGTATACTATGTGGAGCAGAGTTGTGAGCAGTATGTATGGGGGTGTACTGTGGGGAGGGTTGTATGGGGGATACAGTGTGTGTGTACAGCATCCAGACCATATATTGTGTGTGTGTGTGTAGCATAGTGCAGGGGCTCTGGTGTGTGTGTGTGGTGTGTGTGTGTGTGTATAGGGTTGTGCAGGGGATACAGTCCGTGTGTAGGTAGATTGTGCAAAGGCTGTAATGTGTACATTTGTGCAGGGAGTACAGTGTGTTTGTAGGGTTTTTGTAGGGGCTTAGTGTGTGTGTGTGTGTGTGTGTGTGTGTGTAGGGTTGTGCAGGGGGGTTATTGTGTGTGTGTGTGTAGGTGGGTTGAGCAGAGGGATTGTGTAGGTGGGTGTTGGTGGATTGTGCAGGCGAGTTGTGTGTATATACGAGAGGTACGGTATGTGTCTAGGGGCATGCTGTGTGTGTTAGCATGTAGGGTTGTGCAGGAGGTACAATGTGTGTATGTAGGTAGGTTGTGCAGGGGAAAACTGTGTGTGTCTTTACAGTTGTGCATGGCATGTGGGGGTGTGTAGGAGGGTTGTGCAGGGGGCTGTGTGTATGTGTCGTGCAGGGTAATACAGTATGTGGTTTTTTGTACAGTTGTGCGGGGGTACAGTGTGTATAGGAGGGTTGTGCAGGGTGGTTGTGTGCATGTGTAGATTGTGCAGGGGGTACAGTGTGTGTGTGTGTGTAGGTGGGTTGTGCAGGGGATGCAGTGAGTGTGTGTCTGTGTGTGGGGGGGGTTGTGCAGCGTGGTTGTGTACCTGTGTAGGTTGTGCAGGGGGTACTGTGTGTGTGTGTGTGTGTGTGTGTGTGTGTGTGTGTGTGTGTGGAGGTAGATAGGTTGCGCAGGGGGTACAGTGTGTGAAAGTAGGTTGTGCAGTGTGGTTGTGTGCCTGTGTAGGTTGTGCAGGGGGTAGTGTGTGTGAAGGTGGGTTGTGCAGTGAGTGTGTGTGTGTGTAGGTTGTGCAGTGTGGTTGTGTGCCTGTGTAGGCTGTGCAGGGGGGTACAGTGTGTGTGTGTGTAGGTGGGTTGTGCAGGGCATATCTGCTGCTCTCCCTACATTGATTTTCCTGCAGGCCCTCTCCTGGGCCCCACAGCTGGGAATTCCTTGGCCCCCCCCCATCCTGTGTAGCCCCCCGAATACGCCCAGGCTCTCCACAATTCTGGGCAACACCCCAAACCACCCCCATTTTGTGCAGCCCCCAAACCTACACACTGCTCCTCGCTCCAGCTGGCTGCTCGGGTGCAGGTGGGCGGCTGCTGGGCGCGGCCGCGGGGCAGTGCCGGGCTGGGGCCAGAGGAGAGCGCCCCCTGGCTGTGGCCCCTGGGGCTGAGGGAGAAGCGGGCCTCGGCCCCGGCCACCCCACCAGGGACAGGGCTGCCGGTGCCGGGTGGCTGGTGCGGGTGGAGCTCCGGGGGGCGTGGCTGGTGCCACCCCGCTCAGGGCAGGGGCTCCCTGGTGCCCGGAGCCGCGGAGTTAATGGCTCCGGGGAGGCGCTGGAGTTGCCTGGCGACGCTGGAGCCGGGCTGCAGAGCCAGGGCTGCCCTGTTTGCGCTGGCTGGAGCCGGGCGGGTTCGGGCCAGAGGCTGGGGGGGGGGGAAGTCGCGTAACCGGCTCCGGACACGGCAGCTGCAGCAGCCAGCGGCCGGGACAGGCTGGCACCAGCGTCCCCGGCTGCAGCAGCTGGGCCTGCCCGCGCCGCCCGCCATGAGCGCCAGGAAACGGAGCTTCACCTTCGGGGCCTACGGCGGGTAGGTGCCCTGCATCCTGGGAGCACCTGGGGCTGTGGGCAGGGAAGGGTCCCCAGGCCCCACGCCTGAGAGGAGCAATGGGGCTGGGTAACCTTGAACAGGGGGGTAGGCTGGTGCCCTGCGCTCCCCACACACAGCTCTGCCGGTGCCCCACGGCTCTGCCCCACAGCCCCTACCCCCCTGCCCAGTGCTCCCCACACACAGCTCTGCCGGTGCCCCACGGCTCTGCCCCACAGCCCCTACCCCCCTGCCCAGTGCTCCCCACACACAGCTCTGCTGGTGCCCCACGGCTCTGCCCCACAGCCCCTACCCCCCTGCCCAGTGCTCCCCACACACAGCTCTGCCGGTGCCCCACGGCTCTGCCCCACAGCCCCTACCCCCCTGCCCAGTGCTCCCCACACACAGCTCTGCTGGTGCCCCACGGCTCTGCCCCACAGCCCCTACCCCCCTGCCCTGTGCTCCCTACACACAGCTCTGCCCCACAGCTCCTGCTCCCCCCATCCTGCGCTGTGCCCCGCAGCCCCACCCTGTGCTCCCCACACACAGCTCTGCTGGTGCCCCACGGCTCTGCCCCACAGCCCCTACCCCCCTGCCCTGTGCTCCCAACACAGCTCTGCCGGTGACCCATGGCTCTGCCCCACAGCCCCTAGCCCCCTGCCCTGTGCTCCCCACACACAGCTCTGCCAGTGGCCCACGGCTCTGCCCCACAGCCCCTACCACCCTGCCTTGTGCTCCCTACACACAGCTCTGCCCCACAGCCCCTGCTCCCCCTGTCCTGCACTCTGCCCCGCAGCCCCACCCTGTGCTCCCTACACACAGCTCTGCTGGTGCCCCTCTGTCCTGCCCCACACTCCCCCCCCCCCACCCTGCTCTCCCCCCACACAGCCACCACTGCAGAGTCCTGACCTGCAGCCTGTTTCCTGCTGCTTGGCTCCCGGAGGTCTGGCCCCCTCCCAGGTCTGCCCCCCCCCCCCCCAGTCCCTGCTCCGCCTCCTGCCCCTGCTCTGCTGGGCCGGGCTGTTCCAGGCTCAGACCGGCCGTGGGGGCTGGGGTGCGGGGTCCTTGGGTGGCCCCTGCATGTGTTAGTGCCCCAGGCGCTGGCTGCTCAGCAGCTGGTGGGTCCCAGAGCCCCTGAGCTGGCTGTGGGGGTGCACAGGGCTGGCCGGGGAGGGTCCCTCTGCCCGGCCCGGCCACTGAATCTGGCCAAGCCAAGGGGGGGCTCGCTGAGAAACAGCCCAGCACCCTCGTTTCTCTTGCCAAACCCATCACAGCATCAGAGCTGGGGGTGCCCAGGGCGGGGCTCTCAGGGGATGGGGGGCCTGGCAGAGCTGGGGGTGCCCAGGGCAGGGCTCACGGGCGGGGCTCACAGGCGGTGGGGGGATGTGGGGCCTGGCAGAGCTGGGGGCACCCACAGGCTGTGGGGGGGGGATGTGGGGCCTGGCAGAGCTGGGGGCGCCCACAGGCTGTGGGGGGGGATGTGGGGCCTGGCAGAGCTAGGGGTGCCCAGGGCGGGGCTCACGGGCGGGGCTCTGAGGGGATGTGGGGCCTGGCAGAGCTGGGGGCGCCCAGGGCGGGGCTCTGAGGGGATGTGGGGCCTGGCAGAGCTGGGGGCGCCCAGGGCGGGGCTCTGAGGGGATGTGGGGCCTGGCAGAGCTGGGGGCGCCCAGGGCGGGGCTCTGAGGGGATGTGGGGCCTGGCAGAGCTGGGGGCGCCCAGGGCGGGACTCTGAGGGGATGTGGGGCCTGGCAGAGCTGGGGGCGCCCAGGGCGGGGCTCTGAGGGGATGTGGGGCCTGGCAGAGCTGGGGGCACCCAGGGCGGGACTCTGAGGGGATGTGGGGCCTGGCAGAGCTGGGGGCGCCCAGGGCGGGGCTCTGAGGGGATGTGGGGCCTGGCAGAGCTGGGGGCGCCCAGGGCGGGGCTCAGGGGAGCGTGCGCGCCCACAGCTGAGATGCGAGTTGCTTGGGGCCCAGACCGGCCTTGCCAGGGTGGGCTCCGCGTGGTCCCCGCGTGCCTGGGCGAGCCGGGTGGGCTGAGCGGGCAGCGCCCTGGGCAGGCACCGGCAGGCCCTGTCCCCTGCTGCCCAAAGGTGGCTGGAGATCCCGGCTCCTGGGCGTGTTTCTGCTCCGGGAATGGCTCTGCCCCCGTGCCCGTGGGGGTGGGCCTGGGCAGAGCTCCCCCAGGCCTTGTCCCTGGAGAGATGCTGGAGAGCGGGTGCCGGTGTCACTGTCCTACCAGGCCCCTTGGCTACAGCGATGTCTAGGGGCGCCTGGGCCGGAGACCTGCCCCGGGAATGCCCAGGGCAGCGCTTTGGGGCTGGCCAGGGATGGAGAGTCCGCCAGGGCCTGGTGAACTGGGCCAATGGTCCAGGCTGGGCGCTGGCCTCACTCCCAGCCCAGGGTGGTCGGAGCTGGCGCTGCCAGGCCGGAGCCCCGGTGGGGTGTGTTCCCCATGGCGGGGCTGACAGCCGGGGGTGAGGGCCCCCCCCCCCCCCCGGCGCTGGGCTGGGAGCGGCTGGAGCTCCGTGGCCAGGCACTGGGAGGTGGGTTTCTAACCCTTCCGTCGCTCCCTGGCTCAGCGCTGTCCCTCCAATTGATCAGCATCCTCCCTGCACTGCGGCGTCGGGCTGGGGGGCAGGATCCCAGCACCCCCCCAGACCCACATTCGTGTGTCACTGCTCCCTGGGTGGCCGTGCCCTGTCTGTGGTGCCAGGCTGGGGGGCAGGATCCCAGCACCCCCCCAGACCCACATTCGTGTGTCACTGCTCTCTGGGTGGCCGTGCCCTGTCTGTGGTGCCAGGCTGGGGGGCAGGATCCCAGCACCCCCCCCAGACCCACATTCGTGTGTCACTGCTCCCTGGGTGGCCATGCCCTGTCTGTGGTGCCAGGCTGGGGGGCAGGATCCCAGCACCCCCCCCAGACCCACATTCGTGTGTCACTGCTCCCTGGGTGGCCGTGCCCTGTCTGTGGTGCCAGGCTGGGGGGCAGGATCCCAGCACCCCCCCAGACCCACATTCGTGTGTCACTGCTCCCTGGGTGGCCGTGTCCCGTCTGCGGCGCCAGGCCGGGGGGCAGGATCCCTGCAGTGGGGCCCTGGGCCCAGAGGCCAGATCACCTTGGGCACCTGCTCCAGGTACTTGGCTGCATGGCCCAGGCCCGATTAGCCCTTTTGCCCTGGGAGCCTGCATCCAGCTGCCCCTGCCGTCCGAGGAAGGGCCGGGAGGGGGGTGAGGCTGGGCCGAGCCGGGATGCTTATGGCTCCGGCTCCCAGTGCGTTAGTTGCCGGGATACCCCGTCCGCGCTGCCGCGGGGGCTCAGGGGCGTTAGCACGAACCTGCCTCTCCCGGGGCACCCTGCCTTGCAATCCCCGCGGGAAGGCTCCTTCGCGCAGCCACGGGGCGGGGCCCGTCGCCTAGCAATCGCTGAGCTCAGCGGCACGATGCCTCCGCCAGCGCTCCCCTCCCACGCCCCTGCCCCCCGGGGGGCCCTGCCCACGGGCTGCGCCGGCTGGAGGGAGCTCTGGGGCCGCACGGGGATGGGAGGGGGGTGCCGTTCAGGTTTATGGCCGCCCAAGGCTGCGCGTCAGCTGGCCAAGCCGTCCCTACCAATGTGCAAACTCCCCAGCTGCGGGGGCACCGGGACATCTGGGGTGCCCGAGGCAGTTGCATGCTGCGTATGAGCCTGGCGGGCTCCGGAGGACGGCCCCACCCCCGGGCGCCAGTGAGGTGGGGTGCCCACCCCCTGGGCATCCATGTGAGGAATAAACTGTGTTCTGTGCACTGCGGTGTGGGCAGATGTGCACCACCATAGAAACACAGACTGCCGGCCGTGGGACCCTGCTAATCAGCTGGGCAACACCTGAATCGCCCCAGGTGGCTGCCCAGGCACTCAGCTTACAGGCTACACTGGTGGGCTGTACCAGAAGGGCCCTGACTACGGGAGTGTGGGGCTAGGGATGATCCCCTGCCCCCCGCTCTGCCCTACTCCTCGCCCCTCCCCGTCTGCCCCCGGGGTTAGATCTTCCCTGCATCCCTCGGCGTGCCGTGGGGCGGGCCTCAAGCTCCCGGGGAGGTGTGAGGCTGGAACCAGAGCTGCTGCGCCCCACGGCAGCGCCTCTGGCCCATCCTGGTGCAAAGGGACGGGTACCTCTCTACCCCCCTTGCTCCAGTCGGCCCCAGGGCTGGCCTGTTCTGCCTGCCCACCCCCACAAGAGCCCCAGGCCTGCGTCCCCCCCCCTGTTCCCGCCCAGGCCTCTGCCTGCATCACTCCTGGCCCCGCTCTGCCGGGAGGTGCTTGGGGGGGATCCTCGTCCTGTGCTCGCGGCCCCCGTCTGACTGGCCTCCCGTCTTGCTTTCCAGGGTGGACAAGACTTTCCTCTCTCACAGGAGCCTCGGGTGAGTAGGCGACTGGCCCGGGGCGTCGCTGCGGCTGGGGACGAGGAGCTCGGGCTCCGGGGGGGGGGCTGTGAGTGTTGTGGGTCCACACCTGGAAGGGCAGGGGGCCCGGTCCGGCCCAGCCAGGGGCCACAGGGGTGGGCTCGGAGCCGGGCGGGGGGGCTTCAGACCTGACTGCGCAGGGCAGGACGGGAGCCTTGGGGTCGGGAATGGCTGAAGGGTTCCAGGCGCCACGGCTCTGGCACTGGCTAATGGGAACTGGGCCTGGCCCCGGCTTTGGCTGCGGCTGCAGCTTTGCTGTGCCCCACGCTCCCCGCCCCCGACCTCTGTCAGCCCTGGGCCCCACAGCCCTGCCCCCCCCCAGCCCCCGACCTCTGTCAGCCCTGGGCCCCACAGCCCTGCCTCCCCCCCCACGCTCCCCACCCCCGACCTCTGTCAGCCCTGGGCCCCACAGCCCTGCCTCCCCCCCCACGCTCCCCGCCCCCGACCTCTGTCAGCCCTGGGCCCCACAGCCCTGCCTCCCCCCCCACGCTCCCCACCCCCGACCTCTGTCAGCCCTGGGCCCCACAGCCCTGCCTCCCCCCCCACGCTCCCCGCCCCCGACCTCTGTCAGCCCTGGGCCCCACAGCCCTGCCTCCCCCCCCACGCTCCCCGCCCCCGACCTCTGTCAGCCCTGGGCCCCACAGCCCTGCCTCCCCCCCCACGCTCCCCGCCCCCGACCTCTGCCAGCCCTGGGCCCCACAGCCCTGCCTCCCCCCCCCACGCTCCCCACCCCCGACCTCTGCCAGCCCTGGGCCCCACAGCCCTGCCTCCCCCCCCGCCCCCGACCTCTGCCAGCCCTGGGCCCCACAGCCCTGCCTCCCCCCCCACGCTCCCCGCCCCCGACCTCTGTCAGCCCTGGGCCCCACAGCCCTGCCTCCCCCCCCACGCTCCCCACCCCCGACCTCTGTCAGCCCTGGGCCCCACAGCCCTGCCTCCCCCCCCACGCTCCCCACCCCCGACCTCTGTCAGCCCTGGGCCCCACAGCCCTGCCTCCCCCCCCCACGCTCCCCACCCCCGACCTCTGTCAGCCCTGGGCCCCACAGCCCTGCCTCCCCCCCCGCCCCCGACCTCTGTCAGCCCTGGGCCCCCACAGCCCTGCCTCCCCCCCCCACGTTCCCCGCCCCCGACCTCTGTCAGCCCTGGGCCCCACAGCCCTGCCGCCCCCCCACGTTTCCCGCCCCCGACCTCTGCCAGCCCTGGGCCCCACAGCCCTGCCCCCCCCCGCCCCCGACCTCTGTCAGCCCTGGGCCCCACAGCCCTGCCTCCCCCTCCCACGTTCCCCGCCCCCGACCTCTGTCAGCCCTGGGCCCCACAGCCCTGCCGCCCCCCCCCACGTTTCCCGCCCCCGACCTCTGCCAGCCCTGGGCCCCCACAGCTCTGCTGCCCCCACGCTCCCCGCCCCCGACCTCTGCCAGCCCTGGGCCCCCACAGCTCTACCGCCCCCCCACGCTCCCCGACCTCTGCCAGCCCTGGGCCCCCACAGCTCTGCCGCCCCCCCACGCTCCCCGACCTCTGCCAGCCCTGGGCCCCACAGCTCTGCCGCCCCCCCATGCTCCCCGACCTCTGCCAGCCCTGGGCCCCACAGCTCTGCCGCCCCCCCACGCTCCCCGACCTCTGCCAGCCCTGGGCCCCACAGCTCTGCCGCCCCCCCACGCTCCCCGACCTCTGCCAGCCCTGGGCCCCCACAGCTCTGCCGCCCCCCCACGCTCCCCGACCTCTGCCAGCCCTGGGCCCCACAGCTCTGCTGTGCCCAGGGACGCTGGGAAGGGAGGGCAGGACGGGGGTTTCTGGGACCAGTTCTGTAGGGCCAGGGGCACATCCCTACGGGGCTCCTGCAGCTCGGGTCAAAGTAGCTGCCCATGGGCCCCACGACACTCTGGGTGCCAGGGCTGGTGCTGGGCTGACAGGCGTTGTCCCTGGGGGAGGGACACTGCAGGGCTGGTGGGCTGGGGGGGCCTGGGCTGCACTGGGGCCGGGCGGGTCCCTAGGGCATGTGCTGGGGGGCAGAACTCGGCTTGGGGCCGGGCGCTTGGTGACCTGCGCTGGCTGCCTGTCCGCCCTGAGCCCCGGGCGGGGATGTTGATTGGGGGGGGAGGCAGGAAATCCAGCCTCTGCCCCCCCCCCCTCCCCGGCAGGTCCGTCCCCAGGGGAGAGCGCCAGCCCGAGGGACAGCGCAGCCACCGGCCCTCGCTCCAGCCCGTGCCAGGCCCGTGGGCGGAGGCTGGCCGGTGCCTCTGCCTAGGCTGGGGCTGGCCGGGGGCACGTTGGTCCGTGTTGGTCGTCACTGGCCTGGCAGGGCTGGCTCCGTGCTCCACGGGGGGCTGGCTGCCTCAGGGCCATTGCGCTAATAGGCATCAGCCGAGCCCCTGCTGCAGCTTGGAGAGTGGAGCCCCGAGGGGCCTCCGGCAGCTTCTCCCCCGGATCCCCACGTCACCCCGCTGCGTAGCCATAGCAACTGGCAACAGTCCTCCCGCAGGCGTGGCCACCCCCCGCCCCCACCCGCCACGGGCAGGGGACCGTGTCTGAGCCCCAGACAGCCTGGCGGGGGTGGGGGGGCTGGTGCCACGTCTGCCCTGGCGTGGGAGGAGTGGTGCGTGCCCCGGGAGGAGCCGGGCGACCCAGGGCAAGAGGGACGCTCGCCCATGGGCGGCAGCTCCCGGAAGTGCGGGTGGTGCTAGGCCCGGCGGGGCCCTCGGCCCGGGCTGAGGCTGCCTGATGCTAACCCAGCACAGGGCAGAGAAATTAGCGCGAGGCGAGGACGGGGCCGGCTCTGTGTGCGCCCATGTCTGGGGGGCGGGGGCTCTGTGTGCGCCCATGTCTGGGGGGGGGGGGGCGGCTCTGTGTGCGCCCATGTCTGGGGAGCGGGGGCTCTGTGTGCGCCCATGTCTGGGGAGCGGGGGCTCTGTGTGCGCCCATGTCTGGGGAGCGGGGGCTCTGTGTGCGCCCATGTCTGGGGGGCAGGGGCTCTGTGTGCGCCCATGTCTGGGGGCCGTGGCTCTGTGTGCGCCCATGTCTGGGGGGGGGGCTCTGTGTGCGCCCATGTCTGGGGGGCAGGGGCTCTGTGTGCGCCCATGTCTGGGGGCCGTGGCTCTGTGTGCGCCCATGTCTGGGGGGGGGGCTCTGTGTGCGCCCATGTCTGGGGGGCAGGGGCTCTGTGTGCGCCCATGTCTGGGGGCCGTGGCTCTGTGTGCGCCCATGTCTGGGGGGGGGGCTCTGTGTGCGCCCATGTCTGGGGGGGGGCTCTGTGTGTGCCCATGTCTGGGGGCTGTGGCTCTGTGTGCGCCCATGTCTGGGGGGGGCGCTCTGTGTGCGCCCATGTCTGGGGGGGGGGGGGGCGTGGCTCTGTGTGCGCCCATGTCTGGGGGGGGGCTCTGTGTGTGCCCATGTCTGGGGGCTGTGGCTCTGTGTGCGCCCATGTCTGGGGGGGGCGCTCTGTGTGCGCCCATGTCTGGGGGGGGGGGGCGTGGCTCTGTGTGCGCCCATGTCTGGGGGGCCGGCTCTGTGTGCGCCCATGTCTGGGGGAGGAGGGGCTCTGTGTGCGCCCATGTCTGGGGGGCGGGGGGCTCTGTGTGCGCCCATGTCTGGGGGGCGGGGAGCTCTGTGTGCGCCCATGTCTGGGGGAGGGGGGGCTCTGTGTGCGCCCATGTCTGGGGGGCGGGGAGCTCTGTGTGCGCCCATGTCTGGGGGAGGGGGGGCTCTGTGTGCGCCCATGTCTGGGGGCCGTGGCTCTGTGTGCGCCCATGTCTGGGGGGCGGGGGGCTCTGTGTGCGCCCATGTCTGGGGGCCGTGGCTCTGTGTGCGCCCATGTCTGGGGGGCGGGGGCTCTGTGTGCGCCCATGTCTGGGGGGGGCGGGGGCTCTGTGTGTGCCCATGTCTGGGGGGCGGGGGGCTCTGTGTGCGCCCATGTCTGGGGGGTTCCAAGAGCATCACCTGTTTGTAAAGGCCCCGTGAGCGAAGCCAGAAGGAGACTTGTGGCCAGGAGCCTGGGGTGTCCCCTTCCCAAGGCGAGGGGCCGGCTGGCCTGACGCAGCCCCCTCCGCACCGCCGCTTAAACGACGGGAGCCCAGCAAAGCGCAGCGTTGAGCCAGCGGCCTGGCTGGGGCCCAGGCTGTGCCGCTGGCAGGGGCGGGACCTCTCGCCTCAGGACACCGGCTCCGGAGCCAGAGTCAGCTGGCGCGGCCGGGCAGCCGGCTTGTTCACGCCCACCCGGTTTGCTGGGAGACCTGGCCTTGGCGTCTCCCGGCAGCAGGCCGCTTTGGGCATGGTGACACCGGCCTGGATTGGATTTCAGTACAGCGCGCCCGAGGGGGCCTCTCCTCAGCCGGAGGTGCCCTGCTGGCTTTGTAGACTCAGTCCCCCCGGCTAACTCCCCGCAATGAGCCCCGAGCCAGCCGGGAGTTCAAAGCCGCCATTGGGCCGGGCCCGGCAGGGCCTGCGTGGCTCCCGCTTGGCGTTTTGGGAGCAGGGCTCTGGGGGCGAGGGCGCGTTAGCCGATGGGGCTGTGTGAGGCCGCGCCTGCCCCCAGCCCTGGGCTAGCTGGGAAAGCTGCAGCCGGCTGGGGATGTGCCCAGGCCTGGCCACTAAGCTGCGCGCTCCCCATTTGGGACCTTGATTCTTCCTCTCCCGGGCCCTGGGCGGCTGCTCCTGCTGTACAGTTTGGGAGGGGAGCCCCCCCTGGAGTCAGGGGCCGAATGCTGGCAGGCCCCGCAGCCTTGGGCTTCTCCCTGGGGGCTCTACAGCCAAACAGCTCCGCCCCTGGGAGCCTGCACCGGAGAGCCAAGACTGGAGCATGTCGCAGTCACTCATGGATTTATCCTCCCAGGCCCGTGCAGCAGGGCAGAGCTGGGTGCCCCGTTGTGGGGCTGAGGCAGTAGGTGATGTGACCAAGGACACAGGGGAAGGCTGTGGCAGACCAAGGGCCTGAAGCGGAGTCTCCCAACCTAACGCTCTCCCCACCGGGTCAGCCTGAGTATGTTGATGATCCCTGTTTCTGTTTTGGAGGCAGCTGGGCCAGTCAGTTTCACTTGGATTCCAGTTGGCTGTTGCCATGTTTAGGCAGGAGAAGTCATGGAAGGACAAGGCTGGGCCGGGTGTCCGGAGCGCCTGGTGTCGGGCGTCCTACCTGTAGGCGGCAGCGCTAGCGCCGGGGCGGCCAGTCTTCCTGCCGCTGTCCAGTTGATAGAAGTGTGCATCCAAGTCACAGCCCCTGGGGGGCTTCCCCCTTGCAAACCCAGGGCCCCTTGTTGGAAATCCGGCTCTGGGAGGGGCAGCGGCGTCTCGGTTCCGGGTGGCCCCTTTGCCTCCTGGGGGAGGCTCGGTTCAGCGGCCGTGGGCTTGGCAGAGCGGTGAGCCCACAGGGACACACGGCTGGCGGACTGGCCTGAGGGCCCTGGCACTGACTCGCCCTAACCACTAAGCTCACCCTGACCCGGCCTGCGCCCGTGTAAGCAGGGAACCGGTGAAACATAACGGTTAACGATTCCCAGCCCGCCCTGCTCCTGCTGCTGAGGCCCCCGCCCTGCCCCGGTGGGGCTCCCTGCCATGTAGGGGGGGCACGGGCCGGTCGCTGTGCTTGGGGTGTGGGCGACCCCTGCTGGCCTCTGTCGGTAAGCACTGCCCAGAGGGGGGGCGCCCTGAGGGCCCTGCTGTAGAGACCATGGCGGGAGGGGGAAGGAGCTGGAACAAAGGGGGGGGGCTTGGGGAAGAGTCAGTCTCGTCTGGGAAAACATGAAGAGAGGAGACTGAGCTGGGGGCTTGGGGGCCTGTGGACCCCGCCCCACGGGTCTGAGGCTGCCTGCCCCTCACTTGGATGCCCGCACAGACCCCGGGCTGGGCTGCACCTCGCAGCAGCAATAAACCCTCCCTGTGCGACTGGCTGGCGGAGTCTCATCGTGGGGGTGTAGATCGGGGGGCCCCGCTGCGCAGCACACTCCCGGCCGCCGGAGGCAGCCCCAGCTGTGCCGAGGGGTGTGTAGCTGGGGCGCTGTCGGCTGGGCGGGGCCGAAATGGGGCTGGGGAAATGGCTCCAGGGCTTTCCTTTCAATTCCACCAGAACCCTACTTCTCGAAGCACCCGCCCTGCAGCCCCCGGGTGCCCCTGCCCCGTGTGTGCCGGGAGGCAGGGACTGCGAGTGAGGCTGGGCCGGTCCCCAGGGCACCGGGTGTCCTGACAGCGAGCGCTTCGTCCTGCCCCGCCCTCCACCCCGTTTGTTTCCATATCGCAGGCTTGCCAGGCAGCTGGTTGGCAAGGGGCAGGCTCTCTAGCTGGCTCCTGGCTTCTAGGCGCAGGGCTGGCCGCGCCCCCCGAGCGCTGGCTCCGCAGGTCCCATTGGCCAGCAACTGCAGCCCTGGGGGCTGTGGGGCAGTGCCTGCAGGCGGGGGCAGCAGCAGTGCCCAGGGCCACCTGCCACACGGGGAGATCCGGGGAGACGGATCCTGTGCCCCAAGCCCCCCTCCCACCTGGAACCCCCCACCCCCTGCCCTGAGCCCCCTCTCACACCCCACTCCCTCCCATGCCCTAGCCCTGAGCCCTCTCCCTACAGCTGGGGATGCTCGGACCGGCTAGTCCAAGCCTGGCCAGACACCATGGCAGGGGCCAGCCTGGGCTTCAGGGGCTGGCTTGGGGTGTCAGCCACAGGGTGGGGTCTCGTGCTGGAGCAGGGCTGTGGGGCTAGCCCCTCCACTCCCCGCCCGTGCCCCTGGGTGGTCTCCCCAGGGAGCTCTCCTCTGGCTCCGGTGTTTGTGGAGCTGCGGGGCAGGGCCCAGGCCTGGCTCTTGCCCAGCCGCTGCCAGGAGCACAGTTCTCCTCTCGCCAGTCCAGCCTGGCTTCCCGCTCGTGCTGGGCCCCGTTGCTGCTGGCTCCCCCTGTGCCCTGTGCAATGCCCCGGGTGCCAGGCCCCTGCCAGGGGTCCACAGGCCTGGCCAGGGTGGCGCCGGGGTCTGGGGTGTTTGCAGCGACATGGCCAGCGTTCTGCGGTGCCTTTGCCGCTCCTGGAGAAGATGCAGCCGGGGGTGAGACCTGCCACCTCCCCTTAATTATCCACAGCGAGCGCTAATTTCCTGGCAGTTTCACGCCTCACTGTCGCAGTTTGCTGCTCGTGCGCGCCCTGGGCTGGCCGTGCGGGAGCTCCCCGCAGAGCTGCACGCACAGCCGCGGCGCACGTGCCCCTTGGCACTGGGGGGGCTGGGTGGGGTCAGTTTCACTGTCTCCAAGCCAGGCTGGCGAGGGCAAAGAGGCCGCTTGCAGAGTCCGGTGACCGGCGCGCGTGGGGAATGTGTGGGCATTCCCCGGGCACCGTGGGTGATGTTCCCTGGCGCCCGTTGTCCGGGCATTGCCTTTGCAACGTGCAGCTCCAGGGCCTGTGGGGAATGGCTGGTTCTTAGCCGTTAGGACAGTGGGGGAGCAGCTTGTGCCAAGCACAGGACTGCGGAGTTGGGACTTGTCAGTGAAATTGAAAAGGGGTGTGCTACTCACTTGAACGGGAGCCGTGGAATGGGAATAGTTAGTACATTGTTCCCTGAGTTCGCTGCCTTCATAGTCAATGTGGCTTATTCCAGTTCTGCCCCAAGGGTTCCCTTTGGTTGGCCGCCAGCTTGGCCTGCTAATGCGTAACTGTCCCCCAAGCGGCTTGAGATGTGGGGAGGAAGCCGGTGTTTGGGGTTTGTGGCACCAGGGAGGGTGGGGAAGGTGGTTTGGATCAGGAGACAATAATGCCACGTGAATGTTTCTCCTAAGGCGTGCAGCGCTGGGCTCGTTAACGATCTTGATTTTGGGGGCGTGGTCCTTAGGTTTCAGAGTCAACACAGATTTAAGATGAATGGGACAGTTGTAGCCGAGTGGTGTCAGGCTGCCTGCGAGCTCAGGCAGACACGCTGTGTCCATTGCACTTGCTTCATGTTCTGGAAGTTTTCCTCCCAACGTCACTCTTTAGATTCCAGAGATAGTCCTGCAGTGAGGTGAAACCAGCAGCCAGTTCATAGGCTCGTAGATCAGGCTTTTCAGTGTTTAGGGCTAGTTTGTACGCTGGAAATTCCCTGGAGGACCTGCCTGTCTCAGATTCTCACCCAATTCCGGCCCTGCTGAGTACTGGCGAATGGGGCCAGGAGGTGACCAGGGAACAGAGCGGGCCAGGCGGGCTGACTGGGGAAGGGATTTTTCATCAGGCTCGTTATTAATCTTATTTGCTTGTTGTTTTTCAACACCCATCTGAGTCCAATACACAACACACTCTTGGGAGAAAAACTCTCCAGGTGGAAGAATTGACACACACAACTGCGGGCACATACTGGTGCTAGTCCTCCAAGGAGCTCTCCAGCCACACTACGGGAGACGGGATGGGCTAGTCTTGCTAGTTCGATGCTTATAGACACGCTGGGGGAACGTCCCCGGCCTCCTCGTGCAGAACTAGGGCGCACGCCCCGGGTATTTCTCCTGGGCACTCACCTTGATGAAATTCGACTCGGCTCCCCAGCGAGTCCCTGGAGGGAGGGGGGGTTCACGGACAAGTCCGCTCCCCCTTCGCTGGGCTCCTGGAATGGTGCACACGTTCCTCCTCTTAATGAGGAGCCAAGCAGGACACTTAATGAGGGGGCATGGCATGGAATGCGATAGGACAGGTAGTCACCCGCTACGTGGTGGCAGGGGGGAGGAGCTGCCTGTCTCGGATTCTGACCCGGTTCCGGTGAATGGGGCCAGGAGGTGAGCTGTGCCCTGCGATGCTGGGCCACCCCGTGGGCCTGTCTGTGGGCTCTGATTGGATAATCCTCCCCGCTGCATTCGCCCGATTGCCCGGCGGGGAGTGTCCGGGAAGGCTGGGGCAGGAAGCCCAGTATCAGTGGACACAGGCCCAGAGATCTCCCGCAGCCATCCCCGACAATGGGCCTAAGGCCCCCGAGGGCCTGGCGCTGGGGAAGGCTCTTCCAAAGCCCCTGCGTGGATACAGCACGTTGGAGCTGACTCTGCATGAGCCACGGAGACCCACAAACCCGACCGTAGAGCGGGCCCCCGTGGCTGCAGAGCGGGCCCTGTGGATTTGCAGGGCTCCAATCATCTTCCGGCCACGGGGGAGCCGTCCCTTGGCTCCTGGCCCCGGCCAGCGCCGTATCCGGGGAGAGCGGCCGTGTTGAGCGGGCGGGGGCTGAGCCGGCTGGGCGGGCGGGCGTGCCAGAGGCAGAGCGGGGCCGGAGTCTCTTCACGCTGTGGGAATCTGGGTTCCAAGTGACCCCCTGGCCTAGGGGGGCGGGGCCTTCCAGCTGTTCCCCTGGGGCTGTGGGCCCGGCGGGTGGAAGGGGGCTGCCCCGTTACTGGCTTACGGCACCGTGGCTGGCGCTGGTCTGCAGGGCAGCCAGGCCTGGGTGGAGCTAAGGATCGGGGAGCAGTGGGGGCCAGGCCGGCACTTGGGGGGAGGGGCGATGGGCTGCTGAGCCTGCCTGCGAGGGCACGTGGCCGCTCTGTGCTGCTGGCAGCAAATATCCCAGCAGGTGCAGACGGGCCCCAGGGGACTGCAGTGAATTCTCTCCCAGGTGGCCGGGTGTGGGGCCTGCCCCATGCTCCTTCCCAGCCCCACCCAGGGGGATCTGCTAATCCCCCGGGTCAGACTGGCAGACCCTGGGCGGGTTCCTTTGCCTCTGCGCATGGGCCGGGGGGCACCTGCAGCTTGAGGCCTCAAGGGGAGGGGCGGTGGCGGCTCTGTGCCCTGCAAGGGGCATGAGGCCAGACTAGAGAACCCCGCTGGCCCTTCTGGTGTGGGATGTGACGGTCCCTGGATCTGCCCCTCCCCGACACTCCAGGCCCTGCTAGGACCGAGCTTTGCCAGTCACTGCTCGGGTGCGCCCTGGAGGAGCCGCAGGTGCAGACCCAGGCTGGGGGGGCCGGGAGCTGAACCCCCAGGGGAAGGCCCCTGAGGGCTGTGGCCTGTGGCGCTCGCTGCTCCCCGGGGCATCGGCAGGCCGGCTCCTCGCCTCGGGCCCCCTCGCCAGCTGCTCCCGTGGCCGCGCAGCCCCAGCTCCCCGGGGGGCTCACGCAGCAAGAGCCTGCAGACACCGAGGCTTGGGGCCCGCGTCCCCCTGGTTCTGGGAGCCGCAGGGCAACGGTCGCTCCAGGAAACCGGGCTGCAGCGAGCGCCAAGGCCCCGCCATGCCCGCCCCGCCTCGTGCTCACGCAGCGCCCCTCGTGTGGGGAGGAGGCAGCGGGTATGGCTGTCAGCACAGTCCCCTCTGTCCCTGGCCCCCTCACGCCGCTCCCCCCCCACTCGGCCTCCCTCTCCCTCTGCTCCCCCTGTGTCCCACTCAGCTCCCCTTACCCCCCTCTCGGCCTCTCTCTGCCTCTGCTCCCCCTGTGCCCCGCTCAGCTCCCCCTACCCCCCTCTCGGCCTCCCTCTGCCTCTGCTCCCCCTGTGCCCCGCTCAGCTCCCCCTACCCCCCTCTCGGCTTCCCTCTGCCTCTGCTCCCCCTGTGCCCCACTCAGCTCCCCCTATCCCCCCACTCGGCCTCCCTCTGCCTCTGCTCCCCCTGTGCCCCGCTCAGCTCCCCCTACCCCCCTCTCGGCCTCCCTCTGCCTCTGCTCCCCCTGTGCCCCACTCAGCTCCCCCTATCCCCCCACTCGGCCTTCCTCTCCCTCTGCTCCCCCTGTGCCCCGCTCAGCTCCCCCTATCCCCCCACTCGGCCTCCCTCTCCCTCTGCTCCCCCTGTGCCCCGCTCAGCTCCCTCTGCCCCCCCCTCGGCCTCCCTCTGCCTCTGCCTCTGCCTCTGCTCCCCCTGTGCCCCACTCAGCTCCCCCTGCCCCCGCTCAGCCTCCCTCTGCCTCTGCTCCCCCTGTGCCCCACTCAGCTCCCCCTATCCCCCCACTCGGCCTTCCTCTCCCTCTGCTTCCCCTGTGCCCCGCTCAGCTCCCTCTGCCCCCCCCTCGGCCTCCCTCTGCCTCTGCCTCTGCTCCCCCCGTGCCCCGCTCAGCTCCCCCTGCCCCCCCCTCGGCCTCCCTCTGCCTCTGCTCCCCCTGTGCCCCACTCAGCTCCCCCTATCCCCCCACTCGGCCTCCCTCTCCCTCTGCTCCCCCTGTGCCCCGCTCAGCTCCCTCTGCCCCTCCCTCGGCCTCCCTCTGCCTCTGCTCCCCCTGTGCCCCACTCAGCTCCCCCTATCCCCCCACTCGGCCTCCCTCTGCCTCTGCTCCCCCTGTGCCCCGCTCAGCTCCCCCTGCCCCCGCTCGGCCTCCCTCTGCCTCTGCTCCCCCTGTGCCCCGCTCAGCTCCCTCTGCCCCCCCCTCGGCCTCCCTCTGCCTCTGCTCCCCCTGTGCCCCGCTCAGCTCCCTCTGCCCCCCGCTCGGCCTCCCTCTGCCTCTGCTCCCCCTGTGCCCCGCTCAGCTCCCTCTGCCCCCCCCTTGGCCTCCCTCTGCCTCAGCTCCCTCTGTGCCCCGCTCAGCTCCCCCTCTGCGCTGGGCCGAACTGTGAGCTCATCTGAGCCCTGGGCACAAGGGGGGAGCTCCACTGTGCTAAGCACCGAACAGACTCGGAGACCCCGAAGAAGACCGCAATGGAGATGGAGAGCGTGTCTGCGTGTGTCTGCGTGTCTGCGTGTGTGTCTGCGTGTCTGTGTGCACGTGTGCGTGTCTGTGCGTGCACGTGTGCGTGTCTGTGCATGCACGTGTGTGTCTGAGTGTCTGTGTGTGCATGCACGTCTGTGCGCATGCATGGTGTGTGTGTGCACCTACCCAGTCGTTCAGCTGGAGAGGACATAGGAGTCCACCAGAGGTCATCTCTGCTAGCCAGTAGACCGCGCTGCCTTCCCCGACTCTGTAGAGTCCTGGGATGCCCCCGAGATTGCCCAAGAGCACGTAGGGAGGGAGCTAGGAGCCCAGAGGCCTGTTCCCGCTCAGCGGCTGATCTGCTTTATGGCACTTGGTGCCTCAGTTTCCCTCTGTGTATCCCGGCAGTAAAACAAGTGACCCTCCCCTCCTGGGGGTGGGAGCGGGAGCGCTGATGTGCCAGTGCCAGCTGGGACTCAGGTGCTGTGTGTGGGAGGGGGCCGGGTGCGGGCTGCCTGGTCCCATGCCCTGGCAGCGGGTTCACGGGGCTCGGGCTGTGAACAAACTTTCTAAGCGTTGGCTGGGGGGTGGCGGGGGTGGCGGCGGGGCAGGCTGCCTGGCGGCGGAAGGCTCCTTGCTAGCCTCCCTCTCAGCCCCTGCCCACGCTGGCCCCCCGCTCTGTCTTCCTGCCCCTTGCGCCAGTGACCCCCTGCCAGCCCCGTCGCACGGGCACGGCTGCCCACGCCCTGCCAGGCTCCAGCCCCTGGAACAGCCTCCGGCCGAGCCCCGATCTCAGCGCGGCAGCCACCTGCTCAGCCCCGGCAGGGCCCGCGTCTGTGCGGCCCCTGGGCCCTGCAGCGGGCGGGGCCGGCCCAGGGTGGGGCCCGAGTCTGCACTGACAGGAAATTTGCCAGTTTCAGACCCGGCCGTGGAAGTAACGAGCCAGTCGCTGGGTCACTGCCGGCTCCGGCCCGGGGCAGTCTCGCCGGGGAGGGAGGGGCTGAGCCTGGTCCCACACCTGGCCTGCAGGCGTGACTAGCCCCACGCTGGGAGCCGGAGGCGAGAGGCCGGTGTCCCCCGGGGAAGCTGCGTGGCTGGCTGTGCTCCGTGGCCGGCTGTCCCCCCCGGGGAAGCTGTGTGGCTGGCTGTGCTCCGTGGCCGGCTGTCCCCCCCGGGGAAGCTGCGTGGCCGGCTGTGCTCCGTGGCCGGCTGTGCTCCGTGGCCGGCTGTGCTCCGTGGCCGGCTGTGCTCCGTGGTCGGCTGTGCTCCGTGGCTGGCTGTGCTCCGTGGTCGGCTGTGCTCCGTGGCTGGCTGTGCTCCGTGGCCGGCTGTGCTCCGTGGCTGGCTGTGCTCCGTGGCTGGCTGTGCTCCGTGGCCGGCTGTGCTCCGTGGCCGGCTGTGCTCCGTGGCCGGCTGTGCTGCGTGGCCGGCTGTGCTGCGTGGCCGGCTGTGCTGCGTGGCCGGCTGTGCTCCGTGGCTGGCTGTCCCAGGCCAGGACGAGGAAGACACGTGGCAGGTAGAATCCCTCGCTGTGTCCTTCCCTGCCCTCAGCCGGGGGGGCTGGCCTGGCCTGGGCTCTCCCAGGCCGTATTTCATTGCTTGCAGAGCCCCCTCCGAATATGGCCCCCAGACGGTGACCCGGAGGAGGTGGAGGTGCCGGGGGGGGGGGCCGGCTAGCACGATTTGTTAGGCTTGTGGTGACACCCGGCCGCCCAGTCAGGAGCCGGGCTCCATGCGCCAGGGGCTGTACAAAGACAGCAGAACCCTCTGGAGCCCAGGGCTAGACTGCGAGACAAAGTGGCAAGTTGTCTGCCGTCGGGAAGGGGGAGCCCAGTGCAGCCTAGTGCGAGGCCCGGGCCAGCGCCCGCCGGGGGCGAGCCGGGGGCACCGCTGCACGGCGCTGGGCCAGTGGCGCTCGCACTGCACACGAGCCAGCAGCGAGCTACGGCTGGGAAGGGCCGAGAATCCGCACGGGCTCGTCGAGGGCCTTGTCCCCCAGTGAGGCCTCGGCTGGCTACTGCGCCAGGTCTGGGCCAGCTGGGGCGGGTAGAGGAGAGCGCCCCAACCGAGGGTCGGTGACACAGCGTGGGGATCGTGGTCACTCAGTTCATGTGTTCTCTTGCACATGACTCCTGTTGTCCTGTGGTAACCCCATGTGTGTGTGATGGCGCGTTGGGGTCCCCGTCTCCTGCACCCCGAAATGGCACGAACAGACTGCACCAGCCCGTGGAATTGAGGGTGGTTTATTGCTCCTCCAGCACAGCGCAGCACAGATGTAATCTGGTTACAGGAACTGGGGCTAAGAGGCCTCAGTGCCCCCCCTTGAGATAGGGGAGTCCCAGCCCCCCTCCCCAGCTCCTTATTCCCTGCCTTCCAGCCAGGAACTCACTAACCATCCACCAGCCCTGCCCCCCAGCCAGAGCAGCATCCACCTTCCTTTGTTCCTCTCCATGGGGGGTGTCTGGCCACTGGTTCAACAAGTTTGGCATTACCTCTGCCTAGTGAGGCTTTCCCTGCTGGGTCTTGCTCCAGACAGCAGGGGTCACCACAGCCCAGCAAGTACCCCCACTACGTCACAGTGTGTGCCTCAGTTTCCCTGGACAATGCACTGCTCTCTAGATGGGGATGGGAATTCCAGGGGTGCCTCGCTGCCCAGCCCACCACGTTCACAATGGCCCAGGTGTGACGTAGTGGGGGGCTGTCTGCTCTGTACCCCGGGGTTCCCCTGCACTGTGAGGTGAGATTCCTACTGACTCACCCGCGTGTGGATTGGCCCAGACACCGAGTCCCAGCCTGAGCAGAGAACAAGGCTCTTCCCCGGGCACAGACAAAGGGGGGGAGGCGGAGATGGCACCTGGCTGAGGGCAGGGCCTGGGAGCTGGGCAATTTCTAGCTGGGAAACATGAAGGGAACAGACTAAGCTGGGTGCTCAGGGTCTAGGGGGGGCCATGGACCCCTAACCCAGGGGGGCTGAGGCATCCTGGCCCTGACTCCGGTAACCACATCACGTCTGTGCTGGGCGGTATCCCGGAGAAGCAATAAACCCTCCAAATTCTACTGGCCGGCGGAGTCTGTTCTGGCTGCTACAGGGGTGCAGGATCAGGGGGGTCCCCGACGCACTGCCACAGCAGGCTCACTGTACCCCAGTGGAATTGAGGGTGGTTTATTGCTCCTCCAGGATACAGCACAGCACAGATGTAATCTGGTTACAGGAACTGGGGCTAAGAGGCCTCAGTGCTCCCCTTGAGATGGGGGAGTCCCAGCCCCCTCCCCAGTTCCTTCTCCCCTGCTTTCCAGCCAGGAACTCACTCACTCTCTTCCAGCCCTGCCCCCCAGCCAGGGCAGCATCCACCTTCCTTTGTTCCTCCCCATGGGGGGTGTCTGGCCACTGGTTTGCACAGTGACTCATCCTGTTTTGCTGGGTCGTGGTACCCATGGCAGCCAGTGGGGGTTACCCCAGAGCCAGCAGCATAGAAACCAGCCAGGTACCCCCACTACGTCACAGCAGGTGACCCCTTTTGCTGGGGAAGCTGCATAAGGGAGGGGAGGGGGCGGGCTGGAGGGAGAGAGAGCAGCTCCCTCAGGCTGGCAGAGCGTAAGTCCTTGGGGAAGCCTGGCCGTAGCCGGAGCCTGTGGTAGATGCCATCGTGCGGCGCACAAGAAGCCTGACCATAGCTGGAGCCTGTAGTAGATGCTATCGTGCGGCGCATGAGAAGCCTGGTGGAAGCCGGAGCCTGTAGTAGATGCCATCGTGCGGCACACGAGAAGCCTGGTGGGAGCCGGAGCGTGTGGTAGATGCCATCGTGCGGCGCATGAGAAGCCTGGCGGGAGCTGGAGCCTGTGGTAGATGCCATAGTGGGCACACGAGAAGCCTGGCGGGAGCTGGAGCCTGTGGTAGATGCCATCGTGGGCACACGAGAAGCCTGGCGGGAGCTGGAGCCTGTGGTAGATGCCATCGTGCGGCGCACGAGAAGCCTGGCGGGAGCTGGAGCGTGTGGTAGATGCCATCGTGGGCACACGAGAAGCCTGGCGGGAGCTGGAGCGTGTGGTAGATGCCATTGTGCGGTGCACGAGAAGCCTGGCGGGAGCTGGAGCCTGTGGTAGATGCCATCGTGGGCACACGAGAAGCCTGGCGGGAGCTGGAGCGTGTGGTAGATGCCATTGTGCGGTGCACGAGAAGCCTGGCGGGAGCTGGAGCCTGTGGTAGATGCCATCGTGCGACGTACGAGAAGCCTGGCGGGAGCTGGAGCGTGTGGTAGATGCCATTGTGCGGTGCACGAGAAGCCTGGCGGGAGCTGGAGCGTGTGGTAGATGCCATTGTGCGGTGCACGAGAAGCCTGGCGGGAGCTGGAGCCTGTGGTAGATGCCATCGTGGGCACACGAGAAGCCTGGCGGGAGCTGGAGCCTGTGGTAGATGCCATCGTGCGGCGCACGAGAAGCCTGGCGGGAGCTGGAGCGTGTGGTAGATGCCATCGTTGGCACACGAGAAGCCTGGCGGGAGCTGGAGCGTGTGGTAGATGCCATTGTGCGGTGCACGAGAAGCCTGGCGGGAGCTGGAGCCTGTGGTAGATGCCATTGTGCGGTGCACGAGAAGCCTGGCGGGAGCTGGAGCCTGTGGTAGATGCCATCGTGCGACGTACGAGAAGCCTGGCAGGAGCTGGAGCGTGTGGTAGATGCCATTGTGCGGTGCACGAGAAGCCTGGCGGGAGCTGGAGCCTGTGGTAGATGCCATTGTGCGGTGCACGAGAAGCCTGGCGGGAGCTGGAGCCTGTGGTAGATGCCATCGTGCGACGTACGAGAAGCCTGGCAGGAGCTGGAGCGTGTGGTAGATGCCATTGTGCGGTGCACGAGAAGCCTGGCGGGAGCTGGAGCGTGTGGTAGATGCCATTGTGCGGTTCACGAGAAGCCTGGCAGGAGCTGGAGCCTGTGGTAGATGCCATCGTGGGCACACGAGAAGCCTGGCGGGAGCTGGAGCCTGTGGTAGATGCCATCGTGCGGCGCACGAGAAGCCTGGCGGGAGCTGGAGCCTGTGGTAGATGCCATCGTGGGCACACGAGAAGCCTGGCGGGAGCTGGAGCCTGTGGTAGATGCCATCGTGCGGCGCACGAGAAGCCTGGCGGGAGCTGGAGCGTGTGGTAGATGCCATCGTGGGCACACGAGAAGCCTGGCGGGAGCTGGAGCGTGTGGTAGATGCCATCGTGGGCACACGAGAAGCCTGGCGGGAGCTGGAGCCTGTGGTAGATGCCATTGTGCGGTGCACGAGAAGCCTGGCGGGAGCTGGAGCCTGTGGTAGATGCCATTGTGCGGTGCACGAGAAGCCTGGCGGGAGCTGGAGCCTGTGGTAGATGCCATCGTGCGACGTACGAGAAGCCTGGCAGGAGCTGGAGCGTGTGGTAGATGCCATCGTGCGGTGCACGAGAAGCCTGGCGGGAGCTGGAGCCTGTGGTAGATGCCATTGTGCGGTGCACGAGAAGCCTGGCGGGAGCTGGAGCCTGTGGTAGATGCCATCGTGCGACGTACGAGAAGCCTGGCAGGAGCTGGAGCGTGTGGTAGATGCCATTGTGCGGTGCACGAGAAGCCTGGCGGGAGCTGGAGCGTGTGGTAGATGCCATTGTGCGGTGCACGAGAAGCCTGGCAGGAGCTGGAGCCTGTGGTAGATGCCATCGTGGGCACACGAGAAGCCTGGCGGGAGCTGGAGCCTGTGGTAGATGCCATCGTGCGGCGCACGAGAAGCCTGGCGGGAGCTGGAGCGTGTGGTAGATGCCATCGTGGGCACACGAGAAGCCTGGCGGGAGCTGGAGCCTGTGGTAGATGCCATCGTGCGGCGCACGAGAAGCCTGGCGGGAGCTGGAGCGTGTGGTAGATGCCATCGTGGGCACACGAGAAGCCTGGCGGGAGCTGGAGCCTGTGGTAGATGCCATTGTGCGGTGCACGAGAAGCCTGGCCTGACTTTTCCGGTGCTTGGCAACTTTCACATGGTCAAGGTACAGAGCCCGGGCGTCCTGCACCTTCCTCTCCCCAGCCCGGGAGAGCAGCACAGGCAGGCTGCTGGCGCTCGCTGGTGAGGAGCGTTTCCAGCCGTCATGACCTGGCCACGCTGGAAATCCGGGCAGGGCCCAGCTCGTTTCTGTGGTTCGTGCCCCGAGCCTCACCCCCGTGGCTCAGAGCCGGGCTGTGCTCAGAGCCGGGGCGTCCCCCTGCGCGTTGGTCCCGTTCTCAGTGCCAAACAACAGTGTGACAGGTGAGGGCCAGAATCCCTTGGCCTGGAATGGCAAGTTACTCAGCTTCGTTACCGGCAGCAGCCAGCGCCCCACATGCCAGGCCCTGCGGCCAGGGGAGATGGGCCCCGACGGCTCCGTCACACGGGCTGGGCAGCCCAGGGGCCGCAGCCTAGGGGCAGAGCCTGGCTGTCCTGAGTCTCAGGCTGGTGCCAGCGCCTGCCCCGAACGGCTTGAGCGGTGGCCCCAGAGAGGGTGGACTGAAGACAATGATCAAGCAATTTGTCTCCTGCCATCCTTCTCCAGCCTCTGACAAACAGAGGCCAAGGACACCATTTCTATCCCCTGGCTAATCGCATTTTATGGACCTAACCTCCATGAAATTATCTAGCTTCTCTTTAAACTCTGTTATAGTCCTAGCCTTTGCAGTCTCCTCTGGCAAGGAGTTCCACAGGTTGACTACACGCTGTGTGAAGAAGAACTTTCTTTTATTAAAACAAAAACACAGGACAATGTAGCACTTTAAAGACTAACAAGATGGTTTATTAGATGATGAACTTTCGTGGGCCAGACCCACTTCCTCAGATCAAATAGTGGAAGAAAATAGTCACAACCATATATACCAAAGGATACAATTAAAAAAATGAACACATATGAAAAGGACAAATCACATTTCTTTTCTTAGTTTCAAACCTGCTCCCCATTAACTTCATTTGGTGTCCTCTAGTTCTTCTGTTATGGGAACTAAGAAATAACTTTTCTTTATTCGCCCTCTCCACACCACTCATGATTTTATAGACCTCTATCCTATCCCCCCTCAGTCTCCTCTTTTCTAAGCTGAGAAGTCCCAGTCGCTTTAGCCTTTCTTCATATGGGACCTGTTCCAAACCCCTCATCATTTTAGTTGCTCTTTTCTGAACCCTTTCCAAGGCCAAAATATCTGTGTGCCAGGCTGGGTGAGAGGGGAAGGGCTAGGGGCTGTGCCTGCTGGGTTGCTGTTTGGGGGGCTGAGGTGAGTGTGTGGGAAGTTGGCCTGTCGGGTGCCATTTCAGACTTTGGGGCGTGGGGGGGTCATGCTGCGATGGGGGCCAGACTGAGGGCAGCGGCTTCAGCAGTGTTACAGAGCATGCTCAGTGCAAGCCAAGCAGCAGATCAGAAGCTGGGGGGACCGACCCATTCTGCCCCTTCCCCCCACAATAGCTCTTTCTTGGGCTAAGGCACCGGAAACTTGGTTTTGGGCAGATAACTCAGCAATTAGCTGTCAGGAGCCCTGGATCTAATTCCTATATAAAGGCAAGAAGGTGAAATGCGTATTGGGCCCAGTCTGCACTAACATTACCCGGGAATGGAACCGTCTAACCACGTGAGCAATTAACTGCTCAGCCTGGGCTTACTGCCATTCCCGGTTACACACAGGCTCCAGCCCCGCTCCTGGGATGTCCAGCGGTTACCCAGTGACCTGCTTTTTAACATCCCTAATACGAACGCATTCTGACCCCTTGTGGCAAGTCCCTGAAGGGACACCGGGTAGCCATGGCATTGTCGTGGGGACGAGGGACACAAACCAGCCCCCGCTGCAGCTCTGGGACCTTCCAGGCTCTGCGCGGGGCTCGGCTCTGTGGGCTCAGAATAGCTGCATTCTAGTCTTGGGACTCCCCCTGTGGCCGCATCAGTGCCTCGGTTTCCCCACCTGCAGCCTGGGAGAGCGTTGCCCTACGAAGCTGGCGGGGGTTTCCAAAGGGCTCTGCAGCAGGGCTGGTGCCTTGCAGGTGTGAGACCCGCCAGGGCCAGGCTGGAGAAGCTGACTGAGCTGAGGGTCAGGCCAGTCGGGGCTGGATCCCAGAGGGTGACCCCCTGCTCCGCCCCACTGACGCTGGGGCATCCATCTCTGTCCCTGGGGAAGCTGGGTGGCCCTGGCTTGCTTGGGCAGCGTGCTCAGAACTGGAGCAACGTCCGGTCTAGGCTGCTGCTCTTTCCTGGGGGCCCTCGTGTCCTGCTGGGCCGGGTGTCTCCTGGACGCCTCGCCAGGCTGGGTCTGCCCTCTGAGGCTGCTGCTCCCATGGCCGACATCTCCTAGCTCAGGGCCGGGAGCCTTTCCTGGGTCAGGGCCGCTGGCCCACAGACAAATCAGTCGGGGGCGGCTCACAAGAAACCAACCCAAACCCCTCACTGACGTGGCCCCCGACTGAGGAGAAAAAAACCTAAAAACAACGGCTGGTCCCGCAGCACCTCAGAGCCGAACGAAACGTGGCTGTGGCACGAGCGTTCGTGGGCACGACCCACTTGTGAGGAGAAGGGCACTGTGGCGTGGGGGGGTGTCGTTACATTCACGCTTTGCTGTATTGGGCTGTGTGTGCGCGTGTGCCTCAGTTTCCCCTGGCCACTGCAGCACTCTGCATGAGGCGGGAGAGGCTGGGCCTGACTCATGGCAGATGTGTATTGGGCCCAGAGGGCCAGACACAGGCGATGATAACTCCTGGCGAAAAAGGGCAGGCGGGGCTGCTCCAGGCGGGGGGCGGGGCCTGTGGGAAGAGTCGTCTCGTCTGGGCTAGGAGGAGAGACGGCGTTAGAGCAGGTAAAGGGGGGGAAGGGCCAGGACCCCTTCTCCCCTAGATGAATGGGGCTGCCTGCTCTTCTCCCTGCGCGAACATGGATCCCTGAGCACCAGGAAACCTTCTGTTCTACCTGCTGGCTCTGGGGACCATATTTTCTGAACCAAAATTAGGGACATATTAGCCACACCCCCTGACCTCTGTTAGCCACGCCCCTGACCCCACTAGCCACGCCCCTGACCCCCATGAGCCATGCTTCTGGAGGTACCCCAGAGCCAGCAGCATAGAAACCAGCCAGGTACCCCCACTGCGTCACAGCGGCTTGCCGGGTTTATCCCCCTCTCCCTCCGGCAGCAGCAGCAGCCGCCTGTGGATGGAGGCGGCGGCGTGGCCAGGCTGGCAGTCCCGCGGCGGGAGGGAAGGGCCATGGGAGGGAGGGGGCATGCCGGACAGCGGCGCGTGCTGCAGGGGCGCTTGGCGCTCTGGACACTGCGCCACCGGCAGCGGCCCTGGGTGCCTGCGCAAAGCGCCAAGGGAGCCGCGCACGTGCTGGGTGGAGGCGGGGCGTTGCTGCTGCGCCGTGCTAGCTCCGGGTGTCCCAGCGAGGGCGGTGCCGCTTGTAGCTCGATCCCAATGGGTTTTCCAGGACATTTGCCGCCTTTATCAGGACACCGGGACAGAAGCCTTAAATCCGGGACTGTCCCGGGAAAAAACGGGACGTATGGTCACCGTACTGCTGGCTGGTTGGGGACCCCCTGACACGCCGTGACCGATGCTCCCCATTCCTCTCGCACACCGGAGCCTGGGGGGCCCAGCCTAGTAGATTGTGTGTGCTCCAGCGCCATTGGTGGCAGCGGTGGGGGGGAGGGGTCTGCAGCACCAGCACAGGCCCCCTAATGCTGTGGGGGGAAGCCCTGAGCCTCGGGAGCCAGATCCAGGCAAGCCGGGGGCCTGAGGTTCCCCACGCCGCCCTAGCTCCTCTGGGACCCACTGCTGGGCTCTCTCCTCCCAGCTCCGTGGCCCTGCCCTGCGGCCTGCGAGGGGGCGGCTCGGGGCCAGGCGGTAACAGGTGGTTTCTTCTCTTGCAGGAAGGACGGGCCGAGCCAGCATGTCTCCCTCGCCGTAGAGCCGCCCTGGGTGGGCTTTGCTCCCCCCCAGCCCAAGGTGAGCCTTCGTGGTGCCTTCCCCTCCCCCAGGGCAGCCGGGCCAGGCCCTCTGCAGTGACCGAGTGGCCTTGGGCAGGGACCCCAGCTGCCGGCTCTACACACGGAGGCAGGAGGCACAGCCCCCAAACAGGGACTGCTGGCACGTGGGGCCCACGGCCCCTGTGGGACGCTCACCCCGACACGCTGCCGCTGCACCGGCTGAGGGGGGTCGCTGCCAGCCCCCTGCACTGGCACAGCAGAGCCAAGCCCCAGCCGGGGGTTCTGCGCCAGGGTTGTGCCCACGCTGCCTGGTGGTGGGTGGTGTTGGCAGGCTCAGCGTCTAGTGCCCTGCACGGCTTTTGTCCCGGGACACTTCCCCGGGGCCAGGGAGCAGAGATCCAGGCCTGGGCTCTCCCTGCCCGAGTCAGCAGAGCCCGGTGGGGGCAGCGTCTGCCCTCTGGGGAGCAAGGGCGGCACGGCCGGGGGCGGGACGGGCGTTGGAGTCCAGCTTGCAGCTTCGCTACGGTCGGGTTGCTCCTGGGCCTGCCTCTTCGTCGGTCACTGGGGAGCATCCGAGCTCGGCCTGTGGGTTGTCATTGCCTAGTGGCGCACGACGCCTCCTGCCTTGTTATTGTAGGGTCTCTTGTGACTCCTGGGCTTTGCATTCCTGCTTGCTATTGCCGGCGCCGGCTGGCTTGGGGTGCTTGTCCCGGGGCCGTGCTCTGGGGGACCCTGTGGGTCAGGGAGGCCCCGGTGTCGCTCAGGAGAGGAGGGGCAGGGCTTTGGGGAAGGGGCGGGTTGGGGTGAAGCGGGGGGGTTGTCCCCCCTTCCCTAGCAACAGCCCTGGGGCTGCGCACGCTGGTGTGTGACTGTGCAGGCTGCTGCCTCGGGCCCCGGGGTGGCTTTGGGGCCGAGCGCCAGACCGAGCCAGGAGCAGGCGCTTTCCCGGGGGCGCTCCCGATTCCAGCCCCCCCGCCAGGAGCCAGTGCGGACGGAAGCCGTTCCAGGGGATTCTTGTTCCGCTGTGAAGTAAGGTCATTTTCTGACCACCTGCGGCCATTCCCAGCGTGGCTCCCAGTGCTCCCGGGAGAGACGCCGATTCCTGCAGGGGCGGGAACCCGACTCGTGCGCCTGACATGCACACGCACGCTCGCCCGCACTCCCACACGTGCACTCGCACACGCACTCGCACACACGCTCACACACGTCACTCACACCCACTCACACACACGCACGCACTCTGACACACTTTCACTCACATGCACATATGCGCACTCACTCGCACTGAAATGTGCACTCACACTAGCACGCACTCACACATGCGCGCACACACGCACACAGGTGCACTTGCACACTCACACTCACACCCTTGCACACACACACACACACTCTTACACGCTCACACACACACGCTCCCACACCCCCCCCCCGCAGGGCTCCGTTTGGGCTTGTGTCCAGGTTCCTGAGCTGTCCGTGCAGCCAGCAGGGCCGAAAGCTCCCTGCTCCTGCTCCTGCTCCTGCTCCTGCTCCTGCTCCTGCTCCTTCTCCGCAGGCCTCTACCTCCCTCCTCATGCCAGGCTCAGCCCCCCCACCCTGTGGGGAAAGCGGCAGCGGCGCTCGCCTCCGGACTGAGGGTCACTCCAGGACCTGAGCCCCGGCGCCCGCCCCCCTGTGCTTGCTGCGTGGCTGGCAGGGCCGGTCGCAGTCCGGGGTCACGTCTGCCGCTGGCGCCGGAGACAAGGGCAGATCGACCAGCGTCCAGCTCCCACCGGGCACTAGGGATGCTAGAGCCCAGCGCCCTGGTAACCGGCTAACCCATCAACCGGGGCTGGCGGAGCTGGGTCCAGCCCACGCTGGGCTACCAACTCCCAGCCAATTAAGGGGGGGCAGCCAGGGCAGTCCCTCTCGCCCAGCTGGGCAGGAACAACCCCTCCTGCCAAGAATAGGGCTCCTCTGGCTCGCGTGTGGAAGAGACTTTGAAAGGGAGGGAACCGAGGTGGCAGTAATTTGGGAAACCTCCGCACACAGGGCTCCTGAACAGAACCACGAATAAGGCCTTGTCTACACGGGCATATTTTGTGGCCAAACCTGCCTTGCGGTGGCAAACAGGGAGAGCGTTCATGCTGCTGTTCAACTTTTGTGGGGAAAAACACCCAAGTTTAGTGACAAAACACTTCCAGCCTGTAAGAGACTTTTGTCTTTTCCCCTCCCTTTGTTGTCGCCAAAGAGGCAGTGGGGACTCCGCTGTTCGGTTTGTCCAGAGAACTGGCTCCCGCCGGTATCTCACCAGGCCTGTCCTGCTGGCTGTGCTCAGTGTTTGGTGATCTCTGCTGCCCTGCGGACCTGCGCCCCTCCCACATCAGAGTTCCAGGGAGGGTCTGACACTGAGTGCGCTGCTCCCTTTAGGGAACAAAGAAAAAGCAAATTTTGGACTCCTCCTGCTCTCTGTGCATGAAGAACCCAGCGGCAGGCAGATGGCGGCTGCAGGGGGAGGGCTGGGGACGCTGCCGTGCTGCTTGGACATTCCTCAGCATGCAGTGCTCCCACAGCTCCCAGGGAATCCCAAGAGCAGAGATGCTTACCCATAATGCTTTGCTCTGTCTGTCAACAGGCTGCCAGCCATATGGCCAGGAAATGTCGACAATGGGAGCTGGAAAAACTAGTTTGACGGTTTTTCGCTTTTGGCGACTTTGGCACAAGGCCAGCACTTTGGTCACCAAACCCGCCCAGTGTAGACACAGCTCGCAGGCTGGGCAGTGCCCGTCCCTCTCAGGCTCTTACGTCCATCAGGGCAAGTGTCCTCCCCGTGCCCAGCCCCTCCCTGCCCCCCCGGTGGCAGCCGCTGCCCTGGCTGAGGGTGGCCCAGAGTTCACCTGAGTGGGGGGAGGCAAAGAGGCATCTGACCCTGCTAGCCACTCACCAGCCACTGGCTCACTGCTGCCACCCCACTGGCTTCTCCTTGCATCGCTCCACCCCCCCCCATGGCCTCTCCTTGCATTGCTCCACCCCCCCTCCACTGGCCTCTCCTTGCATAGCTCTACCCCCCCCCCATGGCCTCTCCTTGCATCGCTCCACCCCCCCCCCATGGCCTCTCCTTGCATCTCTCCACCCCCCCCCCCATGGCCTCTCCTTGCATCGCTCCACCCCCCCTCCACTGGCCTCTCCTTGCATCGCTCCACCCCCCCTCCACTGGCCTCTCCTTGCATCGCTCCACCCCCCCTCCACTGGCCTCTCCTTGCATCGCTCTACCCCCCCTCCACTGGCCTCTCCTTGCATCGCTCCACCCCCCCTCCACTGGCCTCTCCTTGCATCGCTCCACCCCCCCCATGGCCTCTCCTTGCATCGCTCTACCCCCCCTCCACTGGCCTCTCCTTGCATCGCTCCACCCACCCTCCACTGGCCTCTCCTTGCATAGCTCTACCCCCCCCATGGCCTCTCCTTGCATCGCTCCACCCCCCCCCCCCATGGCCTCTCCTTGCATCGCTCCACCCCCCCTCCACTGGCCTCTCCTTGCATCGCTCCACCCCCCCTCCACTGGCCTCTCCTTGCATCGCTCCACCCCCCCTCCACTGGCCTCTCCTTGCATCACTCCACCCCCCCTCCACTGGCTTCTCCTTGCATCGCTCCACCCCCCCCCCCCCAATGGCCTCTCCTTGCATCGCTCTACCCCCCCTTCCTGCTGTCCTCTCTTTGCATCGCTCCACACACACACACCCCCGCTGGCCTCTCCTTGCCTCGCTAAACACACACACACACACACACACACACACACGCTCTCTCCCACTGGCCTCTCCTTGCATCGCCCCACACACACACACACACACACACACACACACACTCATACACCCGCTAACCTCTCCTTGCATCACTACACACTCACCCCCTGCTGGCCTCTCCTTACATCTCCCCCCCCCACTCCCGCTGGCCTCTCCTTGCATCGCCCCACACACACACACACACACACACACACACACACCCGCTAACCTCTCCTTGCATCACTACACACTCACCCCCTGCTGGCCTCTCCTTACATCTCCCCCCCCCACTCCCGCTGGCCTCTCCTTGCATCCCTCTGCCCCCCCCCCCTTGGCTGTGGGTCCTGCCCATCCATCTGAAGTGATTTCACTCTTAGCAAGCGGGGGAGGAGAAATCCAGCCCCAGCCCCACTGACATGGGACAGGAGGGTCTGTTGAGCTGGGATCTCTGGGGGCAGGGCAGGAACAGGCCCGACCAGTCCAGGCAGCAGCAGCCTCCTGACTAAAATCCCCCCCAGCCCCTGCCCAGCCAGCCTGGGTCACCATGTGCCACTGCCCCTGCTGCTCCTACAGCCCGGGTTGGGTGGGGCGCGGGGGCAGCTGATGGCCACGAGCAAAGCACTGGTCTGCTGCGTGCCGTGCCCCCCTCCCCCAAGCCAGGCAGGGGCTGCATTTCCAGAGCCCCCCCAGGGCCCTGCCCCTGGCCGGAAGGGAGCCAGCCCCGCAGACCCCGACCCCCAGCCGCTTGGTCTGGGAGTGCACGGGGCCACACCGGGGCTCGGAGCCAGGCTGCCCTGCCCCCGGCTCTGGCCCTCACGTCCGGCGTCTGACGGATCCGGGGGGTTGGCACAGACTGGAGCCGCTCGGTGCAGACGAACCTTTGGCGCCGCCAGGCCTGTCTGGGCTCCGCGCCCGCCCGGGGACGGCTACCTGCTCTCGGGGCCCCCAGGCTGGGTCGAGTCTGGGGCAGGTGCCAGAGGCGCAGGAGCGGAGCCCCTGGCACAGTGAATGCAGCTGGACCCGAGCTAAGGCGCAGTGCGGGGCAGCTGGCGCGGGCACCAGAGGGCACTGCCGGTGCGGCTCTCCCAGCGCCAGCCATGGAGCAGCTCTGCTGAGCCCAGGCCTCTCCCCCGTCCTGGCTGGTGGCTGCCACGCCCGTCCGGGCTCACAGCTGCCCTGCCTCGCCGTGCCCGGGGCAAGCGCATAACCCGCTGCATGGGGCTCCAGCGCGGGAGAGGCTGCGACGTGCCTCCGGTTCTCCGGGACCCGAGCAGTTTGCGAAGGTCCCTTTGTCCTGGAAGGGAAACTGAGGCACAGAAGGCTGTGTATTGCCCATGTCAGCAGAGAGCTAAGAGGCTAATCCTGGGGCCTAGCCCAGGGCACTGGACCATCCTAGCTCTTCGGGGGATGGTGCTGCGTCAGTGGGGCTGGACGGGGGGGAGGAGCGCTAGGGGCTGGCTTGCCTAGTGGGCTGTGCGCAAAGCAGCCTTGGCTTGCCGTGCCCCCAGAGCAGCTCTCCCCGAGCCTGGTAACGGGCGGGTTTGGGGCTGCAGGGCCGGGCCCAGCCGAGAGCCTGGCGTGGGCTGGGCCGGGCTGAGCTGCCGTCTGTTGCAGAGCAGGCCCGGGAGCAGCTGGGAGCTTGGCCCGGTGGAGCCCAGTGGCCGTCCTGGCGGCTCCTGTGCGCAGCCCGGGCCAGGCAGGAACAGCCAGACCTGCCCTTTGGCACCGCTCCTCCTGCACCTGGCTCCACGCCCCCAAAGTACACACGGAGCCGAGTGCCAGCGAGTCCCAGCCAGGCGAGCTGCCCGAGCCACGGCTCCTGGGATCCCAGGCTGAGGGGCAGCGGCTGGCCGGGTTCCTAGCGCCCCGGCAGAGCCCCGGCCCATCAGGATGGCTCGGCCGCCGCCCTTCCCCTCCAGCGCCCCGGGGCTGCGTCGGAGCAACTCGGCTGAGTGGCGCTGGAACGTGAGTCGGGGCAGCAGTGCGGGCACGCACTGGCCCCTGCCAGCTGCCTCTGTCCTGGCTGCCCCCCCGATCCCTAGGCTCGGGCCCAGACAGCCAGTGGTGCGGGCCAGGGGCAGCTGGGTGGGACGAGGCCCCGAGCCAGCGAGGGCGCCTTTCCAGACGGCTTCAGGGCTCTGTCCCAGCTCGGCTACGGAGCCGCTGGGCAGGGCAGAAGGGAAGGAGTTAACCCTGCGTGGGGCGCGAGGGGCCCAGCCACTGTGTGTGCACGTCGGGGGGGGGGGCGTGTCGAGCCGTGCGTGGGGACGCACGAGGGGATGGGGGTGTGGGGAGGGTGTCTGCACATGCATGGTGGCAGGTGTGTCTGGGTACACAAGGATGTGGGGGGGAGAAGGGATTGTGTGTGTGGTGCACGTGTGCGTGTTTGGCCACGGGCCTGTGCACACGGCTGGGTCTCACACAAGCGTGCGTGTTTGTAGCTCAGTGCCGGGGGGGCTGCGCATGGAATCCCGGTCTGTGTTGGGGGCTTTGCCCGTCTGGCAGCTCCCACCCCGGCCTGGTGCCCACCGAGCCAGGCACCGGGGGCTCTCCTGTGAGGTGAGCCCAGCCCGGGGCACCCGAGGCCCTCGATGGGCAGACGAGTCCCACCTGGGACAGGCCAGCCCCAGCCCCTCCCGCAGGGGACACGGGCTGACTGGCTTGAGAGGGGCGCTCCCCGGGATCACAGGGCCAGCGTCGGCTCAGCCAGCTGGGCAGGGTGTCCCGTGGCTGTGGGGCAGGCAGGCAGCGAGGGCCAGGCCAGGGGTCGGGAGCTGGCTGGAATTCAGGCCGACTTGCCCCTGGCACTGCGGGGCCCTGGCCCTTGGGGCTGACGCTGCCTCCCTTCTGTCCCGCAGGCCTCTGAGCTGTTTGAAATGATCGAGAAGATGCAGGTGAGGGGCCCGGGGAGTGGGGGCCGTGCGCTAGGAGGCCTGGGGGCTCCCTCCCAGCTCCGCCAGGCCCACGGGCCAGGCCCTGCGTCCCCTGGAGGGCCCCGGGCGGGCGTGGGCCTGGGACTGCGGGGTCGGCGCAGAGCAGCCAGGCTGGCGAATCGGTTCCCCTGGGCCAGGCTGGTGCGGTGGCCAGAGCTGCCCGGGCTTTGCACTGGGCCTGCCAGGGTCTGGGCGCAGCCGGCTCAGCAGGGCAAGGTCTCCGCGGTGCTGCAGGCGGAGCAGCGCTGGGCGCGTGGGGGCCCTGCAAGCCCCAGGGGGCTCTAGAAAGGCCCGTGGCCCAGGGCGGGGGCTCTGTGGGCTTGGGGCTGAGTGGGAGGCAGACCTGTCCCCCCCCCATGGGGTCGGCTTTGGGAGAAGGCTGCCGGCCGCAGCTCCCGCCGGACAGAGGCCTGGGGGACGGGGCCAGGCCCTGGGAGGCTCTGCCCGGTGGGCACAGCCCGGCCAGGCGCTGCACAGACGCGGGCGAGGGAGAACGCGCCCCCCCCAGCCCCACTGGGAGCAGCGGGGGCCTGGCTGCCTGCAGAGCAAACAGGCCGGTGCCAGGCCTTGCTCAGTGCCACCCACTGACTCCCTCTTCCTGCCTCTCGTGCAGGGCAGCAGAATGGATGAACAGCGATGCTCCTTCCCACCCCCTCTCAAGGTAGGCAGGCTGGAGGGGCTGCGCCCCCTCCCCCGCCGTCAGCCAGGTTCTGCTGGGCCCCCGTGGGGAGAAGCAAGAGACCAGCCGATTCAGCCTGGTCGCCTCTGGCAGGATTGAACCGGGGTCTCCAGAGCTGAGCGGAGCAGCCCGGGCCTGCAGCTGGCACAGAGCAGCACCTGCTGGGGGTGCCCGGAGCGCTGCTCCTGGGCCTGGCTGAGTGTGCCCCCGGTCTCTGGGCAGGTTCCGTGGCCCTGCCCGGCATCGGCCATTGACAGGGACGAGAACAGGCCAGTGCAGCTCATTGGCCTGTTCCCCTGCCACTCTGAGGGAGCGCCTCTGCCCATGAGATGTCTGGGGAGGGGGGGGGGGTGCACGACTAGCTCCAGGCCTCGGTCGCCGCCCCAGGGGTGTCTGCTCTGCCTCCAGCGCCTCGGCCTGCTCTGGAAACACGGGGCCCAGTGCCACTGCTCTACAGCTTCCACTCCCTGCGTGCACCTGACGCCCTCTGCCCTGGGGGGATGCGGGTGCTGGAATTGGAGGGATGAGCAGGACTGGTGGGGGGTAGTAGCAGGCCTGGTGGGGGCGGGGGGCAGTAGCAGGCCTGGCGGGGGCAGGGGGCAGTAGCAGGCCTGGCGGGGGCGGGGGGCAGTAGCAGGGGGCAGTAGCAGGCCTGGCGGGGGCGGGGGGCAGTAGCAGGCCTGGCGGGGGCGGGGGGCAGTAGCAGGCCTGGCTCTCTCTCAGGGCCGACAACACTCTGGTGTGTTTGTGTTGCAGACCGAAGAGGATTATATCCCGTATCCCAGCGTCCACGAGGTAACGGAGGAGCCCGCACTCTGCTTGCACCGGTGTAACTGCCACTGGGCGGATTTGAACCTGGGACCTCTGGAGCACCCTGGAGGAGCTGGCTTTAGAGCTCAGGCTGCAGAGGCGCCTATGCTGAGGTCCCTGGTTCAAATCCACCTGGTGGTGGTTACGCCAGGCCTGGGCAAGGGCCCCATTGCATGGGTGCTGCGCACACCTCTTGGCCTGGACTCTGCCCCAGGAGCGTCTGGTCTAACGAGGTGTGTGACAGAGCATGGTGGGGGGTGGCTGGGACCATTTCCTGCCTGGCCCAGCTGCCATCCCTCAGCTGCATGTGGCACGAGGGACACGCCGAGCCGTGCGCAGACACCCCAGCAGGCTGGCCAGTGCCCATGCTCGCTGCCTGCATGTCCCCTACAGCCGGTCGGGCACTTTACCACCCTTGGCAGGGGGGAAACTGAGGCACAGAGAGGGGCAGGGACTTGCCAAGGTCACCCCAGGGGGGTAGAGCGGGGAATAGACCCGGCTGGCGTGCTGAGCACTGTCCCCGCTAGCCAGCTCCTGCGGGGGCCCTAGCTAAGCTGGGAGGTGCTGACCAGCCAGCAGGGGGCGCTCTTCTCCCTGGCAGCAGCACTGGATGGTGAACACGGGTCCCACGCCTGCAGGGCGAGTGTGGCGGGTTGGTCCCGGGATGCTCGAGAGCCCTCGGGGGGCAGGAGCTCTCCCGGGGACAGAGGGTGCTTGTCCGAGAGCCCCTCAGTTCCCCTGGCGTCCCACCGTGCGCCCACCCTGGTCTTTCCTCTCCCTCCAGGTGCTGGGGCGCGAGGGGCCCTTCCCCCTCATCCTGCTGCCTCAGTTTGGGGGCTACTGGATCGAAGGCACCAACCATGACCTGACCCGTGTCCCCGAGACGGAGCCGCTCCCGTCCCCAGGCGCTGCGGCCAAGCTGGAGTGTAACCACACGGCCAGGATCTACCGGAAGCACTTTCTGGGCAAGGTAAGCGCCCGGGTCCGGGCCCTGCCTTCCCTGCAGCCGGCCTGCTCTGCGTCCCTTCCGGCTGAGTCCTGCCCAGCCCGGCCTCCCGGGGGATCGGGGCTGCCCTGGTCTCCGGGCCCCTGGGAGCAGGCTCCTCACGGGGATGGGCTCCGTTTGCGGGGGGGGCGGGGGGCGAAGCCCCGTGTCCCTGTCCCTGCACAGCTGGGGGGAGGGTTCCTGTGGGAGCAAGATGGGGGGGTAGTGTGCAAGGGAAAGCCAGGCCTTTGCCTCACCCCATGTGGGGCACTGCTGGCCGGCTCCACGGCTCCCAACCGCAGGCTGATTTCAGCCCCCCGAGCCGTGGCCCCTGCGGGCGGGCAGTCCACCAGCTCCCAGGCGATGTGCAGTCAGGGGCTAGGTGGGTTCCTGGAGCTCGGGGGCGGATGCTGCTGGCGTAGGGGGCTGGTGCCGTGGGGTGAGGCCCCTTTGCGATGCTCTGGGGGTGCAGTGGGGCCTATAAGGGAGTAAAGAAGCCGCCCTAGGCAGGGGCATCACTCAGCAGTGTGGGGCTGATATCAGGGCTCTGTGCCAGCCCTGCCCCCTGCCCCGGCATAGGAGCACAAGCCAGGGCCCCCTGAGGCTGCGGGCTGGGCTGGGCTGGTCGCTCGCAGGGAAGTTCACAGCAGGCTTCAGCCCCCCCCAGCCTCCCCACATGGCACTAGGGTGGCCCCGCAGGCCGGGCCCGGGGTGGTGAGGGCTGAGAAGCTGCGTGGGTGGAACAGCCCCCCGCCCCCCATTAGCCCGGGTCAGCTGGCCTGGGTGTGGGAAAGCCCAAGAGCCGGCTGGAGGGTGCCTGACTCGGCTGCAGCCCGGCGCTGTTTGCCCAAGGCTCCCCCCCCCCCCGGCGACTCATTTCCGGGGGCCCGGCACAGCTGTCTGGCGCGTGAGCCATGGCCCTGAGCCACGCAGGCATGAGTCACCCGGCACCTGCCTCCGCCAGGACAGCTCGTCCCCGCCACTGCCGGCACGGCTGCGCCCTTCGGCTGCCGGTCAGAGAGCAGCGCGGCATGCCAGGCTCACCGGCTGTGTCTGCCCCCCGCCGCCTGGGCCGTCCCCCGCCGCCGCCTGGGCCCTCCGCTGGGCCGGCCCCCACCGCCGCCTGGGCCCTCCGCTGGGCCGCCCCCCGCCGCCGCCTGGGCCCTCCGCTGGGCCGCCCCCCGCCGCCGCCTGGGCCCTCCGCTGGGCCGCCCCCCGCCGCCGCCTGGGCCCTCCGCTGGGCTGCCCCCCGCCGCCGCCTGGGCCCTCCGCTGGGCCGCCCCCCCGCCGCCGCCTGGGCCCTCCGCTGGGCCGCCCCCTGCCGCCGCCTGGGCCCTCCGCTGGGCCGCCCCCCGCCGCCGCCTGGGCCCTCCGCTGGGCTGCCCCCCGCCGCCGCCTGGGCCCTCCGCTGGGCCGCCCCCCGCCGCCGCCTGGGCCCTCCGCTGGGCCGTCCCCCGCCGCCGCCTGGGCCCTCCGCTGGGCCGCCTGTCTGCACGGTGCCCTCCTGCCCGCGAGGCCTCTGGGAATGGCCGTGCCCCGGCGCACATGCAGGGAAGGGACCTTTACTGCCCGTCCCCAGTCGCTTGGCGCTGCTCATGGCTCCCCCGTAACGTGCCCAGGGCTGGCGCTCCAATCCAACGGCTGGCATGGACGCCTTTGGGGTGGGGTCCCCACTTGGGGGTTTGCTCCCCCGGGCCAGGCCGGCCCATTGTGCTGGGTCGCGGAGGGAGCGGTTTGTGCCCCGGGACCCTTGGGAAGGCGTCTGGGTCTGACCCCTGGAGGGCACCGCCAGGTCCCGGCTGCCCCGGCTCACCCAGCCAGCGCCCCACGGACAACTGGGAGCGACTCTCTGGCAGCTTGAGGGGGAGGGGAGCAGCTCCCTGGGAGACCCCCACTCCCCATGCTGTCCTCTGGGGTCCTGGCCGGGCTAACCCTGAGCCTGCAGCACCATGGAGGGGCATGTGGGGTGGACAGACCATGTGGGGCATCTCCAGGTCATGGGGTCTGGGACCGGGGGAGGGGCTCTGCAGCCTGTGGGGCAGCACTCAGCATCCCGGGGGAGGGGCCGCGCCTCTTACAGGGACCCCTCCGCCGTTCGCTGGCCCCGGCCCGGCTCCTTGCCCGCCAGCCGGCCCTCACCTGCCAGGGCGGCGCCGGGCGCGGGGCCCACGGGTCGGGGAGCAGAGGGGCTGCGCTCTGGCCTGTCGCCAGCTCACCTGTCCCCCCAGGAGCACTTTAACTACTACTCCCTGGACACGGCGCTGGGCCACCTCGTCTTCTCCCTCAAGTACGACGTTATCGGGGCCCAGGAGCACCTGCGGCTGCTGCTCAGGTGAGCGCGGGGCCCTCTGGGCCCGGGGCCTGGGCCTGCCTCCCCCGCCGAGGGGCCAGGCCCTGCAACGCCCTCGCCTCTTCTTGCAGGACCAAGTGCCGCACCTACCACGACGTCATCCCCATCTCCTGCCTGACCGAGTTCCCCAACGTCGTCCAGATGGCCAAGGTACCGGGGCCCTGACCTCCCTCGCCCTTTGCCTGAGTGCCAGCCCTTGGCCGGGCCGTTCCTGGCTTGTACCCGCAGCCTGCCCGGCGGCTGTGGCCGGCTAGCCCCTGGGCTCTCTGGGGATGCTGGCCTGGAAAGGGCGGGGGCTCCGGTCCAGCAGGGGAGAGTACCCCCCCCCCCCGCATGCACACGCCTTGCACGTTTTCACTCTCCTCTCTGCTGCAGCTGGTGTGCGAGGACGTGAACGTGGATCGGTTCTATCCGGTGCTGTACCCAAAGGTAGGCTGGGCTGGGGGGGCCACGTGCCAGACTGCGCCCCCTCCCCCGGCCACGAGCGCATGCACCAGCCTCCCTCCCCACTGGGGCTCCCACGGGGCGTGCGAGGGGGAGGGGCCTCCAGCACTGGGCAGGCGCCAGGCCAGAGGGGCAGGCCGGCACAGCGCAGAGGCAGCTCCTTTGCCAGGATTGCCCTGGGCAGAAGCAGCATTGCCAGCCCCCCCCCCCCCCCCGGAGCCTTTCCAGGGTGCTCCCGGCCCAGCACAGAGCCCCCCGAGAGGCACCCCCGGCCCAGGCTGGGTTTATAGTGGGGCGGGGGGCTCCTTTTGCTCCTGCCCAGTGCCCGGACCCGCTGGGTGGGGTTGGCATCCGCAGTGAATGTCCGGTGAATGCTGGACCAGAGCCTGCTGGGAGCCGCCTTGGGCAGAGCCTGGCCTCAGGGTGCTCCGGGACACAGCTCCACAGCCCGGGGGTCAGAGTCCACCCCTCCCACAGCCCACACCTGGAGTCCACTGGGGGCGTGCCAGCTGTTCCCCCCTCAGCATCCCTGGGGGGCTCCCAGACCCCTCCTTCCACGTAGACCCCTCAGCATATGAGGGACGGGTCCCCCAGCCTCCTGGGCCTGCTTGGGGGGGGGGCTACACAGCGCTGTGAGCCACTCCTGCCCCCGCCCAGCGCCCAGGCAGCACCCTGGCCTGAGGGGACGTGAGTCCCTGGCCGGGTCCCCGTCCCAGCGGGCGGGAGCCTGGCAGCCGGGCGGGGGCGTGACCAGCCCCTCGTCTCCCCAGGCCTCCCGCCTCATCGTCACCTTTGACGAGCACGTCCTCAGCAACCACTTCAAGTTCGGCGTCATCTACCAGAAGGCGGGCCAGGTGGGTGAGTTCCTGTGGGGTGGGGGTGGGGGTGGGCCAGGGGCCGGGCTCCCCCAGCCTGCCGCCCCCCGCCCCGGCCCAGCGTTCCCCTCTGACAAGCGGCAGGAGCCAGCCCTCGGCGCCCGCCCAGCTCAGCACGGCAGTTGGTGAGCCGGAGCGGCCAGAGCTGCTGGGTCTCCTGACCCCCGGGGCCGTCGCCTGGCGTCCCGCCCTCCCGGCTCGCTTTGCTGCCGGGGACTCAGGAGCCGCGCTCTCCAGTGGCGCCTGGAGGCACCACCCGGCTACACCGGAGCAGCGTTTACACTGGTTTACTTAGCGTGGGGGAGGAGAGGGCAGTGCTGCCTAATGGCTAAGGCCGGGCCCTGTGTTTGCTGCTTCTCTGGCACCCCTTTGCAAGGCATGGCCCTGTGCCTCAGTTTCCCCAGCAGTCAGGTTCAGAGCTGCTGAAGCGGGGGGCACAGACAGGCTGGTGGGGGAAGGCTTGTGCTGGCTCCCCCAGGAGCTGGGCCGCGCTCTCGGTGCTGCGGGGGCGGGGCGGGCCGGAGCTCTGCCTTTGCCCCCACTCAAAGACCCGGCTTCCCTCCCACCAGGCTGTCTGGCCAGGCCCAGCCCCGGCTCCTGCCAAGTGGGGCAGGGCCCGGCCTGTCTGACGCCCGGCCTCGCTGGCTCTTGCAGACCTCCGAGGAGGAGCTGTTCAGCACCACCGAGGAGAGCCCGGCCTTCGTGGAGTTCCTCGACTTCCTGGGCCAGAAAGTGCAGCTGCAGGATTTCAAGGGGTGAGTGAGGTGGGCGCTCGGGGCACCGCTTGTCCCGGCCGGCCCGGGATCTGCGAACGGCTCAGCCTGGCCGGCACCCCGCCCTGGGGAACGGGGCGGGCAGCTCCCTGAGGCCCGTGTCTCTCCGGTGGCAGGTTCCGTGGGGGGCTGGACGTGACCCATGGCCAGACTGGAACAGAATCCGTCTACTGCGCCTTCCGCAGCAAGGAGATCATGTTCCACGTGTCCACGAAGCTGCCCTACACCGAGGGCGACGCCCAGCAGGTAGGAGAGAGACGCGGCCCCTTTCCCATGCACGCGTGTGCATACGTGTACGGGCTCACGCACGTGTGTACACGTCACGGCGCTCAGGTCGTGCCCACGCTCGACCTGTCCGTCCCCAGACAGGACCCCCCCCAGTGAGGCACCCCATTCTCAGGGAGCCCCCTCCAGTGCAGTGACCCTCTCTTGGGGGGCCCCTGTCCCCTGGGGGTCCGCCCCCTCTGCCTCCGGGATGGCGCCTCTCAGGGCCTCCAGCCGCCTGCCTCCACCGTGAGCCCCTTTGGGGGGTCCCCTCCCTCTGGACCCCTGGGGCCTCCCCTCCCAGAGGGACTAGCGCCCCCTGTTCTCCAGACCAGAGCGACTCAGCCAGCACCCAACAGGAGGGTCTATGGAGCTTTGAACCCAGCAAAGGACCCTCAGGCCTGGGCCCTCAGCCCGCGTCAGTCTCCCCTGCAGCCAGGTGAGTCCTGCGGCTCTGCTCTCAGTCCCCCAAAAACAGCCCCAGTCTCCCAGCAGAGCCTCCAATACCCCCAGCAACAGCCCCTCCCCCGACCAGTGTCTCTCCCCAGGTAAGAGGGTCACCTGGGCCCCTCTTCTCCGCCTCCCTCCCCTCCAGCGTTCTCCCCTCGCTGGGGTCAGCGGGGCCGGTCGATGGGGTCCCCTCTGCAGCCCTTTGGCTGGCGTCTGGCTGGAACCGGCCGCGTCCTCTGAGCAGGGCCGGGGGCGCCAGGGCACCAGACGCCAGCTCCGGGCTGGTCTCTGGAGCAACCAGCTCCTCACCATTGTCACGTTTAGCCAGGAACTTCCGGGCCCTGAGCCCCAGTGTGCAACCCCCCTTTGACCCCAGAGCTCCCCGCTTCCTCACAGCGCCCCTTGGAGACCGCCCTGAGCAGGGTCCCTCCGCCAGTGACCCGGGGCAGTTCGGCCCCGCTCCGGGACAGAGCACCAGCTGTGACGTTGGCGTTGCCCTTTCCGGGGCGCAGTCCTGCAGGAGCAGGCTCCGTCTCAGCAGCTTGGCCTTGGCCCCTTCCTCTGGTGCAGCCAGGCCGGGGGGGGCAGTGACACTGGGAAATGCTGCCCAAATAGACAGGGCGGCAGCTTTTCAAGGGCCCACCCCAGGGCCAGGCGTCCTTCTGGCCCTGTCGTGCTGCTCCCGGGCAGCAGCTCTTGGCTCAGGTGCACGATGGGGTCAGTTTGCATCAGCCCCGTGCCCAGCCCCGTGACACGGGACCAGCAGCAGGCCCCGGCTGAGGGCTTCTTTCAGTGCCCCGAGAGCCCTCGATCCAGACCCCCTCGCCGGGCTGTCAGGGAGCGGCCGGGCGCTAAAACGGGTACTGCCCAGCCCTCCCAGTGAAAGCCTGGGCCTGCCTCTTCGTCTGGGGATGGGCCAGTCCCGGGTGGCTTCCACCTCGGCCGGGTCTGGCTTCAGCCGGCCGCTCCCACCTGGTGGCCCAGACACGTCACCTCCGCCATCCCCGCCCTGCACTTCCCGGTCAGCCCGGCCTCCTGGAGACGGCCCAGCCCCTCCTTCACTTGGCCCACGGGATCCTCCCAGGTCTGGCTACAGACACAGATATCGTCAATATCGGCCAGAGCAAAGTCCTCCATCTGCCTCAGCCACTGATCCACCAGGCGTGGGAGGTGGCCAGGCCCCCTTGAGGCCAAAAGGCAGGCCCAGGAACTCAAAGAGCCCTATTGGGGTGCTGAAGGGACTTCACCCAGGCCTCCGGGTCCAAGGGCACCCTTTGGTCAGGTCCATAGTAATGAAGAACCGGGCCCCTGCCCCCAAACTTGCCTAGGATCTCATCAGTCCTGGGCGTGGGGTCGGCCTCGGGCACGGTGCTGGTGTTGAGTTTGCGATAGGCCACGCAGAACCGGATTGTTCCATCCTTTTTGGGGACCAGCACTAGTGGGAAAGCCCAGGGCTGGAGAAGTCTGGATCACCCCAAGAGCCAGCATGTCCCCAGCCTCCCTCTCCAGGCCCCAGGCTGGAAGAACAGCTGCTGGTAGGAACGCAGCACCTCTGAGCTCTGCCTGCTGGCCTGAGGGGACTTGACTCCAGCGAGGCACCAGCCTCTGCTTCTGGGAGGAGGCGCCCCAGGGGATCCTCCCCCTTCTCCTCCCACTGCCCACCCACGGCCAGCACCGCTCCTCCTTGTCCCACGCTGGCATGGTGCGCCCGCTGGCGGCGCGCCCGGCTGGACAGCTCCGCTGCGTGCCTGACCTCATCGACCTGTCTGACGACCTTGAAGGGACCGTCCCAGGCCCCCTGCAGCTTGTTCTCCCTCACGGGGCGGAGGAGCGGGCCCGTGCCGAGCAGTCGTACCAGGCTGTCTGCCTCCCCGGAGCCTGGGCTGGCTTCTCCCTGGCCAGGCCCATGAGCTCAGCGAGTCTTTCCCGGGAGGTCAGGACGTCCTCTACCGCTGACTCGCCTTCCCCTTCCATTGCTCCCTCATCAGGTCTAGGGGGCCCCTCACCCTGCTCCCATGGATTCCTGGGGCACCTCCCTGTACCCAAACCAGCTCCCCACAGGCAGCCCCTGGACTGCTCCCTCTCTGGCCACCTCCTCGCCCCACAGGAGGGAAGAGGTATCGACAGGGGGCAGCCAGGGGATTCTCTGCCCCCGTGGTGCCCCGGCCGGGGCAGGGCTGCACAGTGATGCCCCTGCGCTCAGTTGCAGAGGAAGCGGCACATTGGGAACGACATCGTGGCCATCGTCTTCCAGGACGAGAACACGCCCTTCGTGCCGGACATGATCGCCTCCAACTTCCTGCACGCCTACGTGGTGGTGCAGGCCGAGCGCCCCTGCTCCGAGCACACACTCTACAAGGTGGGGCCCGCGGGGCTGAGGGGCCAGGAGAGCGTCCCCACAGGGTGGCCACAGGGGACCAGTCAGCACTGCGGGCTGCTGCTCCCAGCTGGGAGGGGCGAGGCTTTAGGGAATCAGGACTCCTGGGCTCTGCCATGGACTCTCTGGGAGCCAGTCCCTTGTCACTCCGTGCCTCGGTTTCCCCTTGGGGCTCGAGATCATGTGAGCATGGGCGTTCTCGCTGCTCCCCTGGCATGGGCACTGGAGGGGATGGGGCCCTGTCCAGAGGGCATGGCATGGACATGAGGCTCTTGTCCCCACAGCCGGGCCCAGGCTGCCCCAAGGGTGCTCCCTGGCCCCAGTGAGGGGCAGATGGCAGCTCCTGCTGTCACCACATGCTGCTGGAGAGTCCTAGCCAGAGACTGGGCCCTTTGGCAGGGCCTGGGGGACACTGCTCAGCAAAGCCCGGCGGGACGTGGGGGGCCCGTAGGTCATGGAGCTCCTGGGCAGGTCTGTCGGGTGGGTGATTCCCCTGGGCCAAGAAGGCACCCAGCGTCTGGTAAGTGGTGAGGCGCCCCGCAGTGGGGTGGATCAGGGCCCTGCAGTGGAGTGGATCAGGGCCCTGCAGTGGTGAGGCTGGGCCCCGCAGTGGGGTGGATCAGGGCCCTGCAGTGGTGAGGCCGGGCCCCGCAGTGGGTGGATCAGGGCCCTGCAGTGGGTGGATCAGGGCCCCGCAGTGGTGAGGCTGGGCCCCGCAGTGGGTGGATCAGGGCCCCGCAGTGGTGAGGCCGGGCCCCGCAGTGGGTGGATCAGGGCCCCGCAGTGGTGAGGCCGGGCCCCGCAGTGGGTGGATCAGGGCCCCGCAGTGGTGAGGCCGGGCCCCGCAGTGGCGAGGCCGGGCTATCTCGTCCAGAAGTGCCTGCTGGCTGCCGTGCGTGGCAGAGGCCTGGCTGACGGCGCCATGTCTTGCAGGTCTCTGTCACAGCCCGGGACGACGTGCCTTTCTTTGGCCCCCCGCTGCCTGACCCGGCCATCTTCCGAAAGGTGAGAGGAGAGAGGGCCGAGGCCTCCAGGCACGCACTGACCGGCCCTGGCTGGCCCTTGCTGCAGCCCGAGGGGGTGTGTGGAACCCGGGGAGCTGCCAGGGACAGCTGGTCTGTCTGCTCTCCCTGCCCAGGCTTGCTGGGGCCGTCTGCTGGGAACATCATGGTCACTGGACGGGGAGTCCGGGGCCACAGCCCTGGAACTGGGACAGCCCTAGGGCCAGCTGGTCACTGCCCTGTCCAGTTGGGAATGCAGGCGGCTCTGAGAGCCTGCTGCAGTGCATGAGCTGCACCACCAGGGGGCGCTTGGCTGCACTAGCCCCACCACCAGGGTGCACGGCTGCACTAGCCCCACCACCAGGGGGCGCTCGGCTGCACTAGCCCCACCACCAGGGGGCGCTCGGCTGCACTAGCCCCACCACCAGGGGGCGCTCGGCTGCACTAGCCCCACCACCAGGGGGGCGCAGCTGCACTAGCCCCACCACCGGGGGGCGCGCGGCTGCACTAGCCCCACCACCAGGGGGCGCTCAGCCGCTGCCCACTCCCCGGGGCTGATGTTGGCTCCTGCCCAGGCTCGTTCCCTAGGGCGGAGCCGCCTGGACCCCAGACAAGACAAGTGACCCCAGCGGGGGGCCAGAGCATGAGCCTGCCGGAGCTGCTGCCTGTGGGGGCAGAGCCAAGGCCCAAGGGCTGAGCCCCAGGGGGCCGTGACTTGAGCCCAGCCCCAGGCCAGGAGGCTCCAAGGCCAGGCCAGCAAGTCAAGCGCCCGCCCTGGGCACCCCGCCATGCCCCCCTGGGGGGCGCCGGCCGAGGCTGACGTGGGGGCTTGGCCCGCAGGGCCCGGAGTTCCAGGAGTTCCTGCTCACCAAGCTCATCAACGCCGAGTTCGCCTGCTACAAAGCCGAGAAGTTTGCCAAGCTGGAGGTGAGTCGGGAACCACGTGCCAGGCGCTGCCCCCCTGCATCGCCCCACCCCCGCAATGCCCCGCGCCCCTGCATCGCCCCACCCCACATCACCTCACCCCCGCAATGCCCCGTGCCCCTGCATCGCCCCACCCCACATCACCCCACCCCCACAATGCCCCATGCCCCTGCATCGCCCCACCCCACATCACCTCACCCCCGCAATGCCCCGTGCCCCTGCATCGCCCCACCCCACATCACCTCACCCCCGCAATGCCCCGTGCCCCTGCATCGCCCCACCCCACATCACCCCACCCCCGCAATGCCCCATGCCCCTGCATCGCCCCACCCCACATCACCTCACCCCCGCAATGCCCCGTGCCCCTGCATCGCCCCACCCCACATCACCCCACCCCCGCAATGCCCCATGCCCCTGCATCGCCCCCCGCCCCCAGCATCGCCCCACCCCCGCAATGCCCCATGCCCCTGCATCGCCCCCCGCCCCCAGCATCGCCCCACCCCCGCAATGCCCCATGCCCCTGCATCGCCCCACCCCACATCACCCCACCCCCACAATGCCCCATGCCCCTGCATCGCCCCCTGCCCCCAGCATCGCCCCACCCCCGCAATGCCCCATGCCCCTGCATCGCCCCACCCCACATCACCCCACCCCCACAATGCCCCATGCCCCTGCATCGCCCCACCCCACATCACCCCACCCCCGCAATGCCCCATGCCGCTGCATCGCCCCACCCCACATCACCCCACCCCCGCAATGCCCCATGCCCCTGCATCGCCCCCTGCCCCCCAGCATCACCCCACCCCACATCACCCCACCCCCGCAATGCCCCATGCCGCTGCATCGCCCCACCCCACATCACCCCACCCCCGCAATGCCCCATGCCGCTGCATCGCCCCACCCCACATCACCCCACCCCCGCAATGCCCCATGCCCCTGCATCGCCCCCTGCCCCCCAGCATCACCCCACCCCACATCACCCCACCCCCGCAATGCCCCATGCCCCTGCATCACCCCCTGCCCCCCAGCATCGCCCCACCCCACATCACCCCACCCCCGCAATGCCCCATGCCGCTGCATCGCCCCACCCCACATCACCCCACCCCCGCAATGCCCCATGCCGCTGCATCGCCCCCACCCCACATCACCCCACCCCCGCAATGCCCCATGCCCCTGCATCGCCCCCTGCCCCCAGCATCGCCCCACCCCCGCAATGCCCCGCGCCCCTGCATCGCCCCACCCCACATCACCCCACCCCCGCAATGCCCCATGCCGCTGCATCGCCCCACCCCACATCACCCCACCCCCGCAATGCCCCATGCCCCTGCATCGCCCCCTGCCCCCAGCATCGCCCCACCCCCGCAATGCCCCCGCGCCCCTGCATCGCCCCACCCCACATCACCCCACCCCCGCAATGCCCCATGCCGCTGCATCGCCCCACCCCACATCACCCCACCCCCGCAATGCCCCATGCCCCTGCATCGCCCCCTGCCCCCAGCATCGCCCCACCCCCGCAATGCCCCGCGCCCCTGCATCGCCCCACCCCACATCACCCCACCCCCGCAATGCCCCATGCCGCTGCATCGCCCCACCCCACATCACCCCACCCCCGCAATGCCCCATGCCCCTGCATCGCCCCCTGCCCCCCAGCATCGCCCCACCCCACATCACCCCACCCCTGCGATGACCCATGCCCCTGCATCACCCCATACCCCCCAGCATCGCCCCACCCCCACAATGCCCCATGCCCCTGCATCGCTCCACCCCTGCAATGGACCGTGCCCCCCAGGATCACCCCACCCCCGCATCTCCCCACCCCAGCATCACCCCACCCCTGCAATGCACCGTGCCCTCCTGCATTGCCCCAACCCCCCGCATCACCCCACCCCTGCAATACGCCTTGGTCCCCTTCATCCCTCCACTCCCAGCATCTCCCCACCCCCACAATCCCCCGTACCCCCGCGCATCGCCCCAGCCCCACTGCACCCCCAGTATTTCCCCATCCCCTCAGCATCGCCCCAGCAATGCCCAGCACCTGCCCTGCCCCCCTTCCCCATGCCGAGGGGCTGCCGTGCCCACCGTGGGGCTCTGGGCAGGGCCGGACCACGCTGCATGCTGGCCAGGCGCCGGGCAGTATCCCAACCCCCCCCCCCCATCCTCCCACCGCCCTTACCGCTGCCCCCCAGGAGCGCACGCGGGCGGCCCTGCTGGAGACGCTGCACGAGGAGCTGCACCTGCACAGCCAGGCCATGCTGGGCGTGGCCGGGGACGAGGACCGGCTGGAGAACGGCGGCAGCGGCGGCTTCTTCGAGTCCTTCAAGGTGAGCAGGCGGCGGGCGGGGCCGGAGAGCCAGGCTGTGCCGGGGGGACCCCACTCCCAGCAGCGCCCCCACCCCCCTTCCCTCTTCCCCAAGGCTGGGGTTTGGGGCTGAGGGCAGCACAGGGGCTGGGAGTCGGGGCTCCCACCCTGCCCCAGCCCCACAGCCCCTCCCCAAACGTTCCTCCAGCCCCCTGGGGGCCAGCCCCGTGGTTGGGAGTCCTGGCGCCGGCCGGGGGGCGCCGGCAGGGCAGGGGCTGGGGCAGGGCCTGGATTGCGGTTCTGGGGGGGGTCTCTGGCGGAGCTGCCGGCTCAGTCGGGGGCTCCCCGGCCGGCTCCGAGGGGCACCCACGGTCCAGGGACACGGGGCCTTCCCCCGACCCTGGGGCACGTCCGCAGCCCGGCGCAGGCCCTTCTGCAACAGCCTGGCGGCTGGAGGAGTCGGGCAGTGCCCAGCTCACCCCCCGGGCTGCCCCGCTGGGCCTGCTGAGTGCCCCACGCTGCCACCGTCTCGCCCGCTGCGCTGAGCCCCTCCACGGGGCCACGGCCTGGCCCTGCCCCAGCTGGCGCTGAGCGGGCTGGCCCGGCAGGATGGCAGCGGCTGTGTGGTGGGGTCGCTGCCCCCGGGGGATGGGCACAGGGTGCTCGCTGCCCCCGGGGGTGGGCACAGGGAGGCGGTGGCTGCAGGAGCCGATTGCCCAGGGGATCCCCCACCCCTAGAACTCCGGCCCAGGCGACTGTTCAGGCTGACATGGGGCGTGGGGGGGGGGGGGTTGGGACCCAGGCGTCCGTGGCTGCACTAGGCCCTGCTGCCTTTCAGAGCGGCGTGGGGCCTGGGCCGGGGTCCTGGGGCCACCCCCTGCTCTCAGCCGCCAGGCGCCTGGGTCTCTTTGTGGGGCAGGTGAGTGAAACGTCCCCCGTCTCTGCTGGTCCAGAGCCCCCCGGGCAGGGTCCTTTTCTGCCAGTTGCACTCCCAGCAGGAGCCAGAAGCCCCGGCCCAGCTGGGGGGCAATGCAGGGGCCCCGGGTGGGGCTGGGATCTCCCCCCTCTGCCCCAGAGCACGGCCTGGGTGTCTCCCCCCTCCAGCCGCTCCGGGTCCAGGGGGGGGACCCAGCAGCTGGGGCCGGCTGCCTGAGCGCCTGGATTCCCCTTCCAGCGTCCGCAGCCGCAGCCAGTCCATGGACGCCATGGGCCTCAGCACCAAGAAGCAGAGCTCGGTGTCCACCAGCCACAGCGGCAGCTTCGGCCCCAACAACCCGGACATGGCCAAGAGCGCCGGCCTGGTGAGTGTGCCCCCGCGCCCCGGCCGGCTGCTTCCGCTCTCAGCCCCGCCCCCTGCCCGGAGCCCCGCCCACCTGCCCCGCCCCCTTCCCAGAACCCCGCCCCTGCCCGGAGCCCTGCCTGTCTGCCCCGCCCCCTTCTCAGAGCCACGCCCCTTCCACGCCCCTCCTGTCTGCCCTGCCCCCTGCCCGGAGCCCCGCCCCTTCCTGTCTGACCCCGCCCACTTGTCCAGAGCTCAGCCTGTCCAACCTTACCCCCTGCCCACAGTCCTGTCCTCTGCTCAAAGCCTCACCTGTCTGACCCCGCCCCTTGCCCCGCTTGTCTGACCCCACCCCCCTGCCCAGAGCCCTGCCCTCTGCTCAGAGCCCCACCTGTCTGACCCCACCCCTGTCCAGAGCCCTGCCCCCTGCCCAGAGCCCTGCCTGTCTGACCCCACCCTCTGTCCAGAGCCCCACCCCCCACCCATAGGCCTGCCTGTCTGACCCCGCCCCCTGTCCAGAGCCCCACCCCCCACCCATAGCCCTGCCTGTCTGACCCCACCCCCTGCCCTGCCCTCTGCCCAGAGCTTTGCCTGTCTGACCCCGCTCTGCTTTGACCTTGTTCCCTGCTTTGAGCCCCGCCCATCTTGCCCCCCTGCCCTAGGTCCTGCCCTGCTCTGAGCCCCACCCCCTGCTCCAAGCTCTGTCTGACCCCCTGCTCTGAGCCCTGCCCACAACCTGACCAGACTCCCAGCTCTGAGCAATAGCCCAGCCCCACCCAGACTCCCCCATTGCTGCTCCCTGCATCTCCCTCCCCCTCCTCTCCCTGTGCCTGGCTCGAATTCTCCTCCCACCCCACCCCCTCCTGATTCAGAGCCAGGCCCCCAGCCTCTTGCAGGGCAGCATCAGGCCCAGACTTACTGAGGATGGGGAAAATATGTGGGTCTGGGTTCCTTCCTGGGGCACATGTGAAAGCCCCAATCCCCATCCTGTCCCCTCTATGTCCCCCTGCTCCCTTCTGAGCCCCCATGGCTCACCTGTCCCTCCCCCATTCCCTTCAATGCAGCCAGAGCTCCAGCCCCACAGAGGGACCAAATCTAGCCCCTCACCTCCGGGAGGGGCACTGGGCGATGGTTCCCAGGCAGAGCTGGTGGGTGCGGTGGGATCCTGCCTCACAGCATTCCCAGGGCTGTGCCAAGAGAATCTCTGGCCATTGCGCTACTGCGGGGCTGGTGGCTGCGTTAGGGCAGGTTCTGGCCGGGAGGGGCAGCCCTCAGCTCTTCCGATAGGTGCGTGTTCCGGCCACGCATGAGCCCAAGGGCTCCACTTGCTTGCACAGGAAGGTGCCTGGCCTGTAACTGAAAGGGGCAGGCTGGGGGGGTGGGGTGTCTTGGTGTCACCCTGGCTCCTTCCACTCCAGCCTGGGGCCCAGGAGCAGCCCAGGGGCACCTTGCTCTCTGCAGCAGCCTCTCCAGTGGAGGGCTGGACCCATGCGTGTCCCATGGCTCTGCCCTGGCGTTGCGGGGAGCAGGGCTGGCCCCACAGCTGGAGCTGCCCCGTTGGGCCCCTGTCCCGAGTGGGAGGAGCAAGCTGCAGCGTGCGAAGGTGGGTGAGTTCTCCTGGCGCCCCAAGGCACTGGCACCGCCGCTCGGCACCCAGCTCCCTGCCCCGTGCCCAGCCCCTGGGCCTGCGCGAGGAGCGCGGAGCCAGGCAAGGCCCGAGGGACGCCTGGCGTGTGCCGGGCTCTCGGCCTGGGGCGGAAGGAGGCTCGAGGCCGCGGTGATTTGCCTGCTGGCGTTGCTGCCCTGGTGCACCGGGAGCCCCAGCCTGCCAGCGTGGGCGAGAGCCGGGCTGCGTGGCTGGGCCTCCGGGGAGGGCAGGTGCCAGGAGTCTCGCCCTGGCTCAGACACTCACCCGTGGGGCAGCCTCAGTTTCTCCAATAGGGAGTGACTGGCCTGCCTGAGACAGCCTGCCCTGAGCGAGCCCCTTCTGTGCCGGCCCTGCTCCCCGCCCCCCCGAGCCCGGCAGCAGCCCGGCGCCTCCCCATGAGACCTGCCCACCCCAAGCACCCAGCCAGCCCCAGCCGCCGCTCAGCGGGGGCCCCAGGCAGAGCCCCCTGGCACCGGGGTGCTGCCACCAGGCCCCTGGGCGACGCTCAAGCCATGACTCTCTTCTCTTTCTCTTCCCTCTCCCCCCCCCTCGCTCTGCTTCTCCGCCCGCTTGCCAGTCCCTGCTTGTCCCCGGAAAAGCGTCCAGTAGGTGCGGACGCCGAGGCAGCGCCATCGGCATAGGAACCATAGAAGAGGTTGACGTCTCTCTCTCTCCCCCCTCCGCACCCCTCGCCTGCTCTGGAGCCCGCGCTGTGCATGTGGGGGCGGGGGCTGGGGGGCACCGCCTGGCTGGGCCTGGCGCCATTGGAGCCCGCAGGGCGCTGGGGTGGGGCCGGGAGCCTCCCTTCTCTGCAGCAGTTTGGGGGCTCAGGTCGGGAGAGGCGGGTCAGCCCCCCTGGCGCTGCCGCCTTCGCGCCCGCCTGGGCACTGCCCACTGCCGTCTGCACCTCGCGGTGTCCATCTCTCGGCGGCCCCGGGCGGAGCCATTCCTCGCCAGCGAACTCCGTGCCCCAACGGCACCGCTCACGCCGCGTCCTCCACACTGGCCAGGCCAGGCGGACCGACTAGAGCCGCCACGCGGCCGCTCCGCAGGGAGGGTGCAGCGAGGCGCCAGCAGTGCCAGTCTGCGCCGCAGCCTCCTGCTACCCTCTGGGCCGTGCTGCCCTGGGCCGAGACACCCTGGCAGAGCAGCTCGGAGCTGGGCCGGGCCCGCAGGCTCCGGGCGTCGATCGCATGGGCTGGTCACAGCGTTAACCGCCCCTCCCCTGCGGCAGGCTGGTGCCCGGCTGAGAGCTGCCCGGCTGTGCTGGGAAGGCTCCCCCTGTGCCCGCAGCCCGGCCCCCCAGCCTCTGTGCTTGCTGCACTCTGAGCGGCACAACTGGGGTCAGACCAGCCTGCCCCCGCTCCCACCCCCGCCCCCAGCCAGTGCCACTGGCTCCCAGGAGAGACCCTTCAGATGGGCACCGCCGCTGGGCATGGCCCTGCTGAGCTGGCTGGCAGTGCAGGCCAGTGGCTAGAGGAAGGGGGGATGGGAGTGCAGACGCCAGCGTTCCTCTGCTGTCTGTCTCGTCCACTGACTGGGCCTCAGTTTCCCCACCTGTGACAAGAGGGTGATGGTGCGTGGCTCCAAGCTGGGCACTGCGTGGCGATGCTCAGGGACAGGTGCCAGGCCCAGGGAGCCTCAGCCAGGCACGGGTCACCTCTCCCTGCGCTGCCCCTCGCACCCCTGCTCCCCGCGCTGCCCCTCAGGTGCCGGGCATCTGCCCTTGGACGGACGCTCCCTGCCCCGTGGCATCAGGGACCCCGCTCGCCCTGCACCAGCCCCACGCGATGGGCAGAGTCCGCCGGGGCGGCAGCTGCGGGGCCATCGGTGGCGCCGAGTCCCTTGGCCAGCGTTGGGAGCCTGGGGGCGCGGGATGAGCGCGGAAGGGGGCGCAGCCTGTGTACTGGGGGGGCTGCCCGTGGCTCCAGTTCCACCCCCAGCGTGGGCCCCTGGGGGGGCAGTGCCCCGTGGGGGGCCTGGGCTGCCCCGCTCTCTGGCTGATGGACCCAACCTTTCCCAGTCGCTGATTGTTCCTGGCAAGAGCCCGACGCGGAAGAAGTCGGGTCCCTTCAGCCCCCGGCGGAGCAGCGCCATCGGCATTGAGAACATCCAGGAGGTGCAGGAGAAAAGGTGAGTGAGGGGCACCCGCTCCATTCGCCCCGCCCCCAGGAAGAGAGAGCTGGGAGGGGGGCCGGGGCCAGGGGAGCAGAGCCCCAAGTGGTGATGGGCACGGAGCCGCCCCAGCACCTCGCCCCGTGTCCCTGCCTCTGCAGATACGCCTGGACCTGGGAGAGCAGAGGTCGGGCTGGGCATGCACTGTCCCCGTGGGGGCAGATTCCTGCACTTTGCCCTGATGCCTGCCTGGGGTTGGGGCCGTGGCCAGGCTGCGGTAGCTCCCGCTCTGCTGGGCCTGGGGCTTTGCCCCCCATGTTACCAGGCTTGGGAGCAGCCTTGCCAGCTTGGAAAAGAGGAGACTAAGGGGGGATATGACCAAGGTCTATAAAATCATGAGCGGTGCAGAAAAAGTGAGTAAGGAAAAGTTATTTAGTTGTTCCTATAACACAAGAACGAGGGGTCACCAAATGAAATTAAGAGGCAACAGGTTTAAAACAAACAAAAGGAAGTTTTTCTTCATGAGGCATACGATTAACCTGTGGAACTCCTTGCTGGGGGATGTGGTGAAGACCAGGACTTTAACGGGGTTCAAAAAAGAGCTAGATAGATTCCTGGAGGTTAGGTCCATCAATGGCTACTAGCCAGGATGGGTAGGGAGGGTGTCCCCAGCCTGTGTGTGTCTGGAAATGGGTGACAGGAGGGTCACGTAAGGATTCCCTGTTCTGTTCGCTCCTCTGGGGCACCTGGCACTGGCTGCTCTGGTGTTCTTATGCTGCAGTGATGCGCTTGGGAGGGGGAGCTGCCCGGCAGTGGCCATGGCTCAACTGCCCTGACCCCAGCGTGTCCCTGGTGCCTCCCACAGGGACGGCCCAGCAGGCCCCCAGAAGACGCCGGACAGCAGCCACGTGTCCCAGGAGCCCAAGTCAGGGGACTCGTCCAACCAGAGCTCTCCGGAGATGCCCACCACAAAGAACAGGTCAGTTCCCCTGGGCCTGGAGGGGGATTCCAGGGACCCTCCTGGGGACACTGGGGCCTCTGGCCCTGGGGGTGCTAGGGGCCCCCCAACCCGCTGGGCTGAGAGTGAAATACACATGGGTTGAAGCTTCCTGGGCATTCCTCAAGGGGGCAGGGCAGGGAGCAATGTTCCCGCCAAGCTTTTCCATCCACGTGCGGAATAAATTGTGTGACGGGCACCAAGGTGTGTGGGAACGTGCACCACAAGGAGAAACACAAACCCAGCTGAGGGCGCTCAGCCGGGCGGCGCTAGAATCGCCCCGAGCGGCCGCACACGCGCCCGGCTGGCAGCACTGGCAGGACGTCCCTTCCAGTCGATCGGCACCGACTTGCTCTGCCCTGCCAAAGCCCGTCCGGAGGGATGTTACGGACGAGTCCACTAGTTGATTTCCCCGCCCCCGCTGCCTCTATCAGCTGGAGTCCCCCAGGAGGGCGCTTAAAGCTGACACCCCTGTGCAGCCCGGAGTCCGGGGACGTCCCGCCGGCCTGGGCTGTTCCGCATCCCTCCTCTGAAATGCACAAGGGGCCAGGCGGGGCGCAGGGGGACTCCGGGACGTGTCGAGGGAGGGACGAGGCAGTTCCCCGCTGGTTAACGTCCTGAGTCCACACCCAGCCCTGCTGCGGGACAGGCCATGGCAGCCTCCCAAAGGCATCCAGTGTGGGGCTGATGCCCTGCCTCTCCAACGGGGGGGAGAGGGAAGGGGCACGTTGGGGCACCAGATCTTGCTGCCGTGTGTCCTGGGGTGCAGGGGGGCGTGGAGGCGCCAGGTCTGGCTGCCCTGTTTTCTGGGCTGGGGTTCAGGAGGTGGGGGAGCACCGGGTCTCACTGCCCTGTGTCTCTGGGGCACGGGGTAGGTCTCACTGCCGGGGGAGGGGGTTCTCACCGCCATGTCCTGGGGGGTCTCACTGCCTTGTCCCGGGGGGGGGGTCTCACTTCCATGTCCGGGGGGGTCTCACTGCCGTGTCCGGGGGGGGGGTCTCACTGCCTTGTCCCGGGGGAGGGGGGTCTCACTTCCGTGTCTGGGGGGTCTCACTGCCGTGTCCCGGGGGGGTCTCACTGCCGTGTCCCCGGGGGTCTCACTGCCGTGTCCCGGGGGAGGGGGGGTCTCACTGCCGTGTCCCCGGGGGTCTCACTGCCGTGTCCCGAGGGAGGGGGGGGTCTCACTGCCGTGTCCCCGGGGGTCTCACTGCCGTGTCCCGGGGGAGGGGGGGTCTCACTGCCGTGTCCCCGGGGGTCTCACTGCCGTGTCCCGGGGGAGGGGGGGTCTCACTGCCGTGTCCCCGGGGGTTTCACTGCCGTGTCCCGAGGGAGGGGGGGTCTCACTGCCGTGTCCCGGGGGAGGGGGGTCTCAATTCCATGTCCGGGGGGTCTCACTGCCGTGTCCCGGGGGAGGGGGTCTCAATTCCATGTCCGGGGGGTCTCACTGCCGTGTCCCGGGGGGTCTCACTGCCGTGTCCCGGGGGAGGGGGGTCTCACTGCCGTGTCCCCGGGGGTCTCACTGCCGTGTCCCGGGGGAGGGGGGTCTCAATTCCATGTCCGGGGGGTCTCACTGCCGTGTCCCGGGGGAGGGGGTCTCAATTCCATGTCCGGGGGGTCTCACTGCCGTGTCCCGGGGGGTCTCACTGCCTTGTCCCGGGGGAGGGGGGGTCTCACTGCCGTGTCCCGGGGGGGGTCTCACTGCCGTGTCCCGGGGGGGGGTCTCACTTCCGTGTCCGGGGGGGGTCTCACTGCCTTTTCCCGGGGGAGGGGGGGTCTCACTGCCGTGTCCCGGGGGGGTCTCACTGCCTTGTCCCGGGGGAGGGGGGTCTCACTGCCGTGTCCCGGGGGGGGTCTCACTTCCGTGTCCGGGGGGGTCTCACTGCCGTGTCCAGGGGGGTCTCACTGCCGTGTCCCGGGGGGGGTCTCACTTCCGTGTCCGGGGGGGTCTCACTGCCTTTTCCCGGGGGACGGGGGTCTCACTGCCGTGTCCGGGGGGGTCTCACTGCCGTGTCTCTGCAGGGGGGAGCCGGCGGCGCAGAGGCCCGAGGCCCTGCAGGATTTCTCCCGCTCCTCGTCCAGCGCCAGCAGCTTCGGCAGTGCGGTGGAGGAGAACGACGCGGTAAGTGGGGGGGCTCGGCGCTGAGGGGATCCTGGCCTGTCCCCTGGCTGGGGACCCTGCTCCCTCGGGGCGGGGAGGGGTCCGAGCCCAGGCCGAGCGGGAAGCGCCCTCCTCACCCCCCCGCTCTGTGTTGTGTGCGCAGGAGAGCCGGCCCGCGGGGACGCCCCACAAGCGGGACTCCTTCCTCTACAGCACCTGGCTAGAGGACAGCGCCAGCACTGCCAGCGGGGGGAGCTCTCCAGGTACCCGCCACGGCCCCCAGCCCTTCCCCCTTCCTCCGCGCACTCCCTGGCACCGCCTGAGACCCTCCGCTGCGCCGGAGCCGGCGTCCATCACTGCACCGGGGGGAGCTGCTCCGGACCCCAGCTCTGGGGCTGCCCCGACGCCGCCCGCCACAGCCTGGCTGCACTAGCTCCCATCACTAGGCCAAAGCGCATGGGCAGGGGGATCTAAGCCTCCATTTTATAGCTGGGGAAACTGAGGCAGCGGCCTTCCCCAGGCTCGCACCACAAGGCCCAGGCAGAGCTGGGAGTAGAGCCCGGGTGTCTTGAATCTCAGTGTAGGGCGCTGGCCACTAGGCCGCACTGCTCGCATGCCGGGTGCAGAGATGGGGGCACAACTGTTTGGGGTGTGGAGCCTCAGGGGCCCAGCAACGGGCGAAGAGGAAATCGCCCTGCCCCCAGCAGGGCAGCCTGGCCAGGCGGGCGCTAGAGATGCCCCAGCAGGGAGGCGGCCAGGCCCCGGGCTGCCCGCTCAGGGGAGAGGCAGAGCCCTGAGCTCCGGCCACGGCAGCGGGGACGGGCTCTGCTCACGCTGCGCAGTGGGGCTGGAGAGCGGCTGGGAGCAGGGCGGGGCTGGGCGGCGGCACCAAGGCCCTCTGGGCCTTAGGGGGCAGAAACGGTGCCCAGCGAATGGGAACCGCTGGCACGAGGCCTCGGCAGCCTCCCTGCTTCTGGGCTGGCTGGGCAGGGGGGGCAGGTCTGGGCGGGGGAGGTGGGGCAAATCAGGGCTGGGCAGGGTGGAGCAAAACAGGGCAGGGCTGGGCAGGGCAAGCGGGGCAGGGCTGGGCAGAGCAGTGCAGGCTGGGCTGGTGGGGAGGGGTGGGGCGGGGCAGGGCGGTGCAGGCTGGGCTGGGGCAGGGCGGGGCGGGTGGGACAGAGCGGTGCAGGCTTGGCTGGGGCGGGACGGGGCGGGTGGGGCAGGGTGGGTGGGACAGAGCGGTGCAGGCTTGTCTGGGGCGGGATGGGGCGGGTGGGGCAGGGCAGGGTGGGTGGGGCAGGGCGGTGCAGGCTTGGCTGGGGCGGGACGGGGCGGGTGGGGCAGGGTGGTGCAGGCTTGGCTGGGGCGGGACGGGGCAGGTGGGGCAGGGCGGTGCAGGCTTGGCTGAGGCGGGGCGGGGCGGGACGGGACGGGGCGGGTGGGTGGGGCGATGCAGGCTGGGCTGGGGCGGGGCAGGTGGGGCAGGGCGGTGCAGGCTGGGCTGGCGGGGCGGGGCGGGACGGGACGGGGCGGGTGGGTGGGGCGGTGCAGGCTTGGCTGAGGCGGGTGGGTGGGGCAGGGCGGGGCGGGTGGGTGGGGCGGTGCAGGCTTGGCTGAGGCGGGGCAGGTGGGGCAGGGCTGGCGGGGCGGGGCGGGACGGGACGGGGCGGGTGGGTGGGGCGATGCAGGCTGGGCTGGGGCGGGGCAGGTGGGGCAGGGCTGGCGGGGCGGGGCGGGACGGGACGGGGCGGGTGGGTGGGGCGGTGCAGGCTTGGCTGAGGCGGGTGGGTGGGGCAGGGCGGGGCAGGCTGGGCTGGGCTGGCAGGGCGGTGCGGGGCGGGGCAGGAGGTCTGTGGCTGTGGAGCAGACAGCGGACAAGGGGCCCTGCCTTGCAGCCAGTCTCTGCTCCCCAGAGGGCTCGGAGCAGCAGGGCACACGTCAGAGCAGCCCCCCGGATCCCAGCAGGCCTGTGTGCGGCCCCATTGGGCAGGGGGTGCTCAGAGACCCCCCCCCGCCCCGCCCAAGCTCTGGCCTGGGGCGAATGGGAATCGCCGTTACAAACGGCCCCCTTGCCCGTGTGCCCGGACTCCGGCCGCGCGGCGTCTCCCAGCCCTGCCTGACGCTGCCTTCCAGGCCCCTCCTGCTCTCCCCAGCCCGACCCCCGGAGCCCCGGAGACCCTGCCTGTCCGGAGATCAAAATCCAGCTGGAGAGGTCTGAGCGGCACACGCCCCACCTGGTGAGTGGCTGGGGCACACGCAGGCTGCGCGGCCGCGGGGGCGCTCAGGGTGCAGCGGGGAGAGACGCCCTCCCCTGGCCCCACCCAGCCCCCCACAGGCCGGCCATGGCCCCAGCCGGGGCTGCGTCGGGGGGAGAGCGCGGGGCATCCTCCCTCTGCCAGAGTCCCAGGCAGCCTGCACCCCAAAGCCTCATCCTGGGGCCACCCTGGAGGCTGCACCCGCAGCGGAGCCCTCGCCCCGCCCCCGCCCCCCGCCGGCCGACCTGCCTTCCCTGCCCCGATCTGGAGGGGCTGCGTCACATGCCACACGTCCTCCCCCCTGCGCCAGAGGCCAGGCTGGGCCCTGCCCGCGAGCCGGGGGTGGAGGGACACGCCGGCTGCCCCGAACGAGGCGCCGTGCCCCTGTGGCCCCCGATTCTGGCACTGGCCAGCAGCTGCTGGAGGGGATGCCTGGGGCAGGGGCCAGAAGTGGGGGTCTCCAAAGCACTCAGCTGCCCCCCCAGGTCCCGCTCTGGGCACTCTGCCGTCCCACCGGGCACCGGAGATCCCGAGCCAGCCCACGGGACGCCCAAGTAGCTGCCCTCCGGGCCATGGATGCCAAAGCCGCGCTCTCGGGTTTCCATCTGTCCTCCCAGTGCTGGGGCTAATGTCCCTGTCCGTGTGTCTGTCCCGCAGAGCTGCTAGCCCCACTGGCTTCCGTGAACGTGTCTCTCCAGGTCAGTTCCGCTGCTTTGCTGGGGCTGGCTAGTTGTGGGGGAGGTGGGCAGGGCTTGGCGGGGGATGGGGCGGGATGGTTGGGGGGGTGGGCAGGGCTTGGCGGGGGATGGGGCGGGATGGTTATGGCGGGGTGGGCAGGGCTGGGCTGGGGCAGGATGGTTGGGGGGGTGGGAAGGGCTTGGCGGGGGATGGGGCAGGATGGTTATGGCGGGGTGGGAAGGGCTTGGCGGGGGATGGGGCAGGATGGTTATGGCGGGGTGGGAAGGGCTTGGCGGGGGATGGGGCGGGATGGTTATGGCGGGGTGGGCAGGGCTTGGCGGGGGATGGGGCGGGATGGTTGGGGGGGTGGGCAGGGCTTGGCGGGGGATGGGGCGGGATGGTTGGCGGGGTGGGAAGGGCTTGGCGGGGGATGGGGCGGGATGGTTGGCGGGGTGGGAAGGGCTTGGCGGGGGATGGGGCAGGATGGTTATGGCGGGGTGGGAAGGGCTTGGCGGGGGATGGGGTGGGATGGTTGGGGAGGTGGGCAGGGCTTGGCGGGGTGGGAAGGGCTTGGCGGGGGATGGGGCGGGATGGTTATGGCGGGGTGGGAAGGGCTTGGCGGGGGATGGGGCAGGATGGTTATGGCGGGGTGGGCAGGGCTTGGCGGGGGATGGGGCAGGATGGTTGGGGGGGTGGGAAGGGCTTGGCGGGGGATGGGGCAGGATGGTTATGGCGGGGTGGGAAGGGCTTGGCGGGGGATGGGGCAGGATGGTTATGGCGGGGTGGGAAGGGCTTGGCGGGGGATGGGGCGGGATGGTTGGGGGGGTGGGCAGGGCTTGGCGGGGGATGGGGCGGGATGGTTATGGCGGGGTGGGAAGGGCTTGGCGGGGGCGGGATGGTTGGGGGGGTGGGAAGGGCTTGGCGGGGGATCGGGCAGGATGGTTATGGCGGGGTGGGCAGGGCTTGGCGGGGGATGGGGCAGGATGGTTGGGGTGGTGGGAAGGGCTTGGCGGGGGATGGGGCAGGATGGTTATGGCGGGGTGGGAAGGGCTTGGCGGGGGATGGGGCAGGATGGTTATGGCGGGGTGGGAAGGGCTTGGCGGGGGATGGGGCGGGATGGTTGGGGGAGTGGGCAGGGCTTGGCGGGTGATGGGGCGGGATGGTTATGGCGGGGTGGGAAGGGCTTGGCGGGAGATGGGGCGGGATGGTTATGGCGGGGTGGGTAGGGCTTGGCGGGGGATGGGGCGGGATGGTTATGGCGGGGTGGGAAGGGCTTGGCGGGGGATGGGGCGGGATGGTTGGGGGGGTGGGCAGGGCTTGGCGGGGGATGGGGCGGGATGGTTATGGCGGGGGATGGGACGGGATGGTTGGTGGGGTGGGAAGGGCTTGGCGGGGGATGGGGCGGGATGGTTATGGCGGGGTGGGAAGGGCTTGGCGGGGGCGGGATGGTTGGGGGGGTGGGCAGGGCTTGGCGGGGGATGGGGCGGGATGGTTATGGCGGGGTGGGAAGGGCTTGGCGGGGGATGGGGCGGGATGGTTATGGCGGGGGATGGGACGGGATGGTTGGTGGGGTGGGAAGGGCTTGGCGGGGGATGGGGCGGGATGGTTATGGCGGGGTGGGAAGGGCTTGGCGGGGGCGGGATGGTTGGGGGGGTGGGCAGGGCTTGGCGGGGGATGGGGCGGGATGGTTATGGCGGGGTGGGAAGGGCTTGGCGGGGGATGGGGCGGGATGGTTGGGGGGGTGGGCAGGGCTTGGCGGGGGATGGGGCGGGATGGTTATGGCGGGGTGGGAAGGGCTTGGCGGGGGATGGGGCGGGATGGTTGGGGGGGTGGGCAGGGCTTGGCGGGGGATGGGGCGGGATGGTTATGGCGGGGTGGGAAGGGCTTGGCAGCGGATGGGGCGGGATGGTTGGGGGGGTGGGAAGGGCTTGGTGGGGGATGGGGCGGGATGGTTGGCGGGGTGGGCAGGGCTTGGCGGGGGATGGGGCGGGATGGTTATGGCGGGGTGGGAAGGGCTTGGCGGGGGCGGGATGGTTATGGCGGGGTGGGAAGGGCTTGGCGGGGGATGGGGCGGGATGGTTGGGGGGGTGGGAAGGGCTTGGCGGGGGATGGGGCGGGATGGTTGGCGGGGTGGGCAGGGCTTGGCGGGGGATGGGGCGGGATGGTTATGGCGGGGTGGGAAGGGCTTGGCGGGGGATGGGGCGGGATGGTTGGGGGGCTGGGCAGGGCTTGGCGGGGGATGGGGCGGGATGGTTGGGGGGCTGGGCAGGGCTTGGCGGGGGATGGGGCGGGATGGTTATGGCGGGGTGGGAAGGGCTTGGCGGGGGATGGGGCGGGATGGTTATGGCGGGGTGGGCAGGGCTTGGCGGGGGATGGGGCGGGATGGTTGGGGGGCTGGGCAGGGCTTGGCGGGGGATGGGGCGGGATGGTTGGGGGGCTGGGCAGGGCTTGGCGGGGGATGGGGCGGGATGGTTGGGGGGCTGGGCAGGGCTTGGCGGGGGATGGGGCGGGATGGTTGGGGGGCTGGGCAGGGCTTGGCGGGGGATGGGGCGGGATGGTTGGGGGGCTGGGCAGGGCTTTGAGCCTTTGAGCCGCGCTCTGTGGCGGGTCGGCAGCTGGCTCTCACCCCTCGGGGGCGGGGGGGCATTGCTCCTGGGCTGCCGGGTCCCGCGCGGCCACTTCGCTCCCTCCGGCTCCTGGGCCCGGGCTCCCTGCGGGGTCGCTCAGTCCCCGGGTGCGTGTCCCTCAGCCCTGGGCCCTCCCTGCCCGGCTGGCACGCGGCCCTGAGCTCTCGGGGTGGGCCGGGCTCTGGGCGACCCGGGGCAGCTGGGCCATTGTGGGTCCCTGCTCCTGCCGTGCTGTGGTCTCCCCAGCCTGTGGGGCACGGCCTGGCTCCCCATGTCCCACCCGCCGGCCCCCCACCCTGCGCCATGGTTACCCCTTCTCTGTTCTTCCCCAGCCTGGCGGAGACGGGGCGCTCCCGGCCCGTGCCCGGCCCCCCCGCCCTGCCCCTCGCCCGCAGCCCCACGCGAGAAGCACACGGTGACGGCTTGCGGGGTCCCCGTGCGCCGTCAGGGTGGAAGACGACTGCCCGTCGCCGGGCCAGCTCCTGCCTCCCCTTCCCGCACACTGCCAGGCGCTGGCTGCCTGCGAGCGGAGCAGGCGCGCTGGGAAGGCCACACCGCAGGGCCACGCGCCCGCACCCACGGCCCGGCCCACAGGAGCTCCCAGTGGCCCTGCTCCTCGTGACTCCAACCCCCACCCAGCTCGACCCAATGGGACGTGCCCGGGCACTGCCAGCCCGCAAGGAACCTCGCCCGAGAGGCCACGTAGCCAGACACCCAGCGGCAGAACGACGCAATCACCCTACGCTGCCACGCCCCCCACGCCCACCTTCCCCCGGAGCAACTCGGGCCCTGCTCCCCACCTGTGGCTGAGAGCTCCCTCCGGCCCCCCCGGGTCTGACCAGCTCCAGCCCAGGAAGGTGGCACGAGCTGGCGCCCAAGGGTGACACGTGCCCGGGACCTGGCTTAGCGCCGCAGACAGAGCCCAGCCCAGAGAGGATTCCTGGGGGAAGGCGGCTCTGGGGGCCTTGGCAAACCGGAAGTGGGACCCTTGCTGGGAAGGTCCCGCCTCCCTCTGTGCACTGCCCGCCCGCCCAGCCTCTGCCCACGCCTCCCTCCGAGCAGTGCCCGCCCACCCAGCCTCTGCCCATGCCTCCCTCCGAGCAGTGCCCGCCCGCCCAGCCTCTGCCCATGCCTCCCTCTGGGCACTGCCCGCCCGCCCGGCCTCTGCCCACGCCTCCCTCTGGGCACTGCCCGCCCACCCGGCCTCTGCCCACGCCTCCCTCCGAGCACTGCCCGCCCGCCCAGCCTCTGCCCACGCCTCCCTCTGGGCACTGCCCGCCCGCCCAGCCTCTGCCCACGCCTCCCTCCGAGCACTGCCCGCCCGGCCGGCCTCTGCCCACGCCTCCCTCTGGGCACTGCCCGCCCGCCCAGCCTCTGCCCACGCCTCCCTCCGAGCACTGCCCGCCCGGCCGGCCTCTGCCCACGCCTCCCTCTGTGCACTGCCCGCCCGCCCGGCCTCTGCCCACGCCTCCCTCCGAGCACTGCCCGCCCGCCCGGCCTCTGCCCACGCCTCCCTCTGTGCACTGCCCGCCTGCCCGGCCTCTGCCCACGCCTCCCTCTGTGCACTGCCCGCCCGCCCGGCCTCTGCCCACGCCTCCCTCTGTGCACTGCCCGCCCGCCCGGCCTCTGCCCACGCCTCCCTCTGTGCACTGCCCGCCCGCCCAGCCTCTGCCCACGCCTCCCTCTGTGCACTGCCCGCCCGCCCAGCCTCTGCCCACGCCTCCCTCTGTGCACTGCCCGCCCGCCCGGCCTCTGCCCACGCCTCCCTCTGGGCACTGCCCGCCCGCCCAGCCTCTGCCCACGCCTCCCTCTGTGCACTGCCCGCCCGCCCAGCCTCTGCCCACGCCTCCCTCTGTGCACTGCCCGCCCGCCCGGCCTCTGCCCACGCCTCCCTCTGTGCACTGCCCGCCCGCCCAGCCTCTGCCCACGCCTCCCTCTGTGCACTGCCCGCCCGCCCAGCCTCTGCCCACGCCTCCCTCTGGGCACTGCCCGCCCGCCCAGCCTCTGCCCACGCCTCCCTCTGTGCACTGCCCGCCCGCCCGGCCTCTGCCCACGCCTCCCTCTGTGCACTGCCCGCCCGCCCGGCCTCTGCCCACGCCTCCCTCTGTGCACTGCCCGCCCACCCGGCCTCTGCCCACGCCTCCCTCTGTGCACTGCCCGCCCGCCCGGCCTCTGCCCACGCCTCCCTCTGTGCACTGCCCGCCCGCCCGGCCTCTGCCCACGCCTCCCTCCGAGCACTGCCCGCCCGCCCGGCCTCTGCCCACGCCTCCCTCTGTGCACTGCCCGCCCGCCCAGCCTCTGCCCACGCCTCCCTCTGTGCACTGCCCGCCCGCCCGGCCTCTGCCCACGCCTCCCTCCGAGCACTGCCCGCCCGGCCGGCCTCTGCCCACGCCTCCCTCTGTGCACTGCCCGCCCGGCCTCTGCCCACGCCTCCCTCCGAGCACTGCCCGCCCGGCCGGCCTCTGCCCACGCCTCCCTCTGTGCACTACCCGCCCGCCCGGCCTCTGCCCACGCCTCCCTCCGAGCACTGCCCGCCCGCCCGGCCTCTGCCCACGCCTCCCTCTGTGCACTGCCCGCCCGCCCGGCCTCTGCCCACGCCTCCCTCCGAGCACTGCCCGCCCGCCCGGCCTCTGCCCACGCCTCCCTCTGTGCACTGCCCGCCCGCCCGGCCTCTGCCCACGCCTCCCTCCGAGCACTGCCCGCCCGCCCGGCCTCTGTCCATCCCTCCCTCTGTGCACTGCCCGCCCGCCCGGCCTCTGCCCACGCCTCCCTCCGAGCACTGCCCGCCCGGCCGGCCTCTGCCCACGCCTCCCTCTGTGCACTGCCCGCCCGCCCGGCCTCTGCCCACGCCTCCCTCCGAGCACTGCCCGCCCGCCCGGCCTCTGACCACGCCTCCCTCCGAGCACTGCCCGCCCGCCCGGCCTCTGCCCACGCCCCCCTCTGTGCACTGCCCACCCGCCCGGCCTCTGACCACGCCTCCCTCTGTGCACTGCCCGCCCGCCCGGCCTCTGCCCACGCCTCCCTCTGTGCACTGCCCGCCCGCCCGGCCTCTGACCACGCCTCCCTCTGTGCACTGCCCGCCCGCCCGGCCTCTGCCCACGCCTCCCTCTGTGCACTGCCCGCCCGCCCGGCCTCTGACCACGCCTCCCTCCGAGCACTGCCCGCCCGCCCGGCCTCTGCCCACGCCCCCCTCTGTGCACTGCCCACCCGCCCGGCCTCTGACCACGCCTCCCTCTGTGCACTGCCCGCCCGCCCGGCCTCTGCCCACGCCTCCCTCCGAGCACTGCCCGCCCGCCCGGCCTCTGTCCATCCCTCCCTCTGTGCACTGCCCGCCCGCCCGGCCTCTGCCCACGCCTCCCTCCGAGCACTGCCCGCCCGGCCGGCCTCTGCCCACGCCTCCCTCTGTGCACTGCCCGCCCGCCCGGCCTCTGCCCACGCCTCCCTCTGTGCACTGCCCGCCCGGCCTCTGACCACGCCTCCCTCCGAGCACTGCCCGCCCGCCCGGCCTCTGCCCACGCCCCCCTCTGTGCACTGCCCACCCGCCCGGCCTCTGACCACGCCTCCCTCTGTGCACTGCCCGCCCGCCCGGCCTCTGCCCACGCCTCCCTCTGTGCACTGCCCGCCCGCCCGGCCTCTGCCCACGCCCCCCTCTGTGCACTGCCCACCCGCCCGGCCTCTGACCACGCCTCCCTCTGTGCACTGCCCGCCCGCCCGGCCTCTGACCACGCCTCCCTCTGTGCACTGCCCGCCTGCCCGGCCCTGCCTCTGCTGCATCTAGCCCTATGTCCTAGCTACTCTCTGAGCCTGGCAGCAGGGGGTGGGGACCCTGCCTGGGCCCCAGCCTGAGGGCTGTTTTTACACACAGCCCCCCCCCCAGCTGCTCCCCACACTGCCCCCCGCCTTTAGTGACGCTCATAGGCTCTACAGAGAGCACTGTAGCTCTGCCCTGCAGCCAGCAGAGGGCGCCCCAGCTCCGCTCTGGCAGTGGGGTCCGGCAGGAGCAAATGGGCGGGTGGGGCCGGGGGGGGGGGAGGCGAACGGCTGGGGAGCAAGGCAGCCACTGGGCTCCCAGGCCCTGCTGGCCTCCCGCCCGCCAGCTCTGGGCACGCAGCTTGGCTGTGGTAAAGCAGTGCAGGACCCCGGCCCGGGCTGGTGCCTGGCAGCCTGAGAGGCCGTTTATCCCAAAGAGCCATGGCACCTTGACAATCACTAGCACCCCCTGCAGCCCCCCGGCTCCTCCTGGCTCCTGCGCCCTGCTGGTCCCCGCAGAGGCTGCCCCTGCTCCGGGAGCCAGGGCCGTGCCAGGCACAGGAGCAGCGCCAGGCTGGGCAGGAGATGCCAGTTTCGTTTGCAGGGGGGGTTAAGTTTTTCCCCCAAAACATTGTTTGTGTTTGCTTTTGCTGAAGCCGTGAGTCCGCTCGCCCCGCCGGCGGTTCACAGACACCCCGGTCAGGGCCCACTCTGGCCAAGGGGCCCTCCTGCCACTGAAAAACCAGCAACGGAACATTTCTGGCGTCAGAGCGTTTCACCCCAAAGAGACGCGGGGCTGCCAGGGGTCCCCCCAGCCAGCCAGACGCCTGGGCCGGGGCAAGTCTGAGCAAATAACCATTTTCCACCCACACATCGTTTTGCTAAAATGCCCTTTTTTGTTGGCAAAAGAACGGGGGAGGGGGGAGTCGCCAGCTGTGGGATTAACCGCTTATGCGCCACTGCCTGGGCGCAGGCCGAGCTGCGACCCCAAAGCACACTGCAAACCGCGGCTCCGCACTGCTCCCCGGGCAGCTCCCTGGCCTCCTCGGGGGCACTGGGGCCCTTAGCTCCTGAGCAGGAAGGCCTAGGTGTGTAGCCAGGGGCCTGCACATAGTTAAACCGACGGCTCCCTCCGTGGGCACCATGGGGCGACTCCCTGCGGTCTCTATCGGCATGAGCGGCCGGCGGGCCGCGTGACAGGACGATGCTGTGAACACCCCGCTGCTTTCTGTGTGTGCTGTGTTCATTTTTCAAAGCCACAGAAAACATCCTGGAGCCGCGTCTAACTTCATGGTCCGAAAGTCGTTTTTTACCCTGCGCGGTTGTGTCTGTGCTGCGGTGTCATGAGTATGGAATAAAGTTCTATTTATGGCTATTGCCAGCGGCGCTCTTTGCGGGAGTGACTGCTCGGACGCACCGGCGGGAAAGCGCCGCGCCCCCGTGCGGCGCCAGGCTGGGTTTGGCAGCGTCGGGCCCAGCCAGCCAGGGGCGGTGCTTTGCGTGCCATTCGGGCTGGGCAGGCCAGGGCTGCCCCGCTGGCGGGGTCAATCCAGCGCCAGGCACAGCCGGGCCACGGGCCCCGTGTCCCAGATTAAGGCTGGTCCTTTACGTGCCCCTGATTTTGGTGCCAGCTCCAGGAGGCCGCAGGCCCTGAATTCCGTTGAAATCAGGCAGTCTGGAGGGCAAGGAGGTTTGAGGCTCCGGGCCCTTGCATCTCAAACAGGCCAGTGGCCCCGCTGAGCCAGGGGTCAGCACCTCGCCCAGCAGGCCCCAGGGATCGCAAGGCGCCTCAAGCCAGTGGGGCTGAGCCTGTTTCCCCTCCCCCGGGGACTGCCCCACAGCAAGGCAGTCACAGCAAGGGAAGGGGGTGCCAGCTCCCGCCACACCCGCCTGGGGCCCCAGGGCGCCGAAGCCAGGCCGAGCCCAGCAGCACCCCCGCCTGCCCGGTCGCAGTTTGCTGTGTTCCCCTGCCCTGCCCCCAGCCTGTGTCAGCTAAGGGTCAGGATCGGGCCCCCCAGCCCCGGCCTTGGCTGGCTGCTCAGCTTTGGGGCCACATCCTTGGGCTCAGGGTGACACTGCCGCCATGCCCCCAAGAGCCACTAGATGGCGCTGTGATCTTATGGCCAAGGTGGGCCAGTGTGTGAGGGGTGGGGTGGGGTTCAGGAATGGGGGCCGGGGAGGAAGGGTGCAGGGCAGGAGGATGTGGGGGGTGGGTCAGGGTGGGGGGCTCAAGGCAGGGAGGATGTGGGGGGCTCAGGAATAAGAGCAGGGGGATGGTGGTGCAGGGCAAGGGGATGTGGGGGTTCAGGAATCAGGGCAGGGGAATGTGGAGGGTGGGTACACGTGGGGGGCTCAAGGCAGGGAGGATGTGGGGGGCTCAGGAATAAGAGCAGGGGGATGGTGGCGCAGGGCAAGGGGATGTGGGGGTTCAGGAATCAGGGCAGGGGAATGTGGAGGGTGGGTACACGTGGGGGGCTCAAGGCAGGGAGGATGTGGGGGGCTCAGGAATAAGAGCAGGGGGATGGGGGCGCAGGGCAAGGGGATGTGGAGGGTGGGTACACGTGGGGGGGCTCAAGGCAGGGAGGATGTGGGGGGCTCAGGAATCAGGGGGTACAGGCAGAGGGTGTGGGGGTGCAGGAATAAGGACGGGGCCTGGGGGGACTGAGGGTGAGTGGGAGGGGCTCCATTTGGGAGGGGAGGCTGCAGCCGTGCACACCAGGTCGCTGCTCTTCCCCGGGCTCGGTGCCGTCTCCTCTGCCCTCCCCGGGCAGCCAGGAGCGAGAGGGAGGCTCGCGCTGCACTTTCCCCTCATTCCCTGAGCTGCAGCTGCATGAGGCCCGGGGGGGGGGGGGGCAACCCCCAGCCTGCCCCTTTCAGCAGGAGCCTGGCCAGCTGGGAGCAGCTGCAGCCGAGTGCCCCAGCCCGCCGGCTTCCCTGCCCCCCCAGTGCAGCATGGCCTGCACGCCTCTCGCTGCACCCCGACATGCACCCGCTGCTCAGCCGTGGGGGCCCACTCTGGTCTGGCCCTCTGGGCTCGCCCGCAGCCCCACAGTTCAAGAGGGCAGCCACTCCGCCCCCCGGCAAGTGCTCGCCCACGCCCACCCCACGGCCCCGGGGTCTCCCCTGGCACCTTTCCCGGCTGGTGCTCAGAGCCCAGTCCAGAGGCTGTGGCTGCGGCGCGGCTAGTTCTGTTCCACGCCTGCCCTGGGCCAGGAGCAGCTGCCGGAGGCCTCACTCCCGGCAATACTGAAACCGACGTCCAGCGCCTGGCCCGCGGCTCGGCAGGGCCCTGGCTGGGTGGGGCAGCGGCGCCGGAACTCGGGGGCTGCTGCTTCGCCGGCTCAAGGTGATTTCCAGGGGTTGCGCTTCGGCCCAATGGCCCTCGACACCCTACCCCCACACCCAGCGCTCCAGCCCCTCTGGCCGTGGGGCTTCCCCTCCCCAGGCCCAGGGGCTGGTCAAGCACCCTGCTCTGAAGGGGTCATTGCTGGGGTCGTCGCAGGGCCCCCCCAGCCCGGCAGGCCTGGCCCGTTCAGCTTGGCGCTGGCTTTGTGCCTTCGGGCTGGGCGCTGCCAGCACACTCAGCACAGCAGGGACACCGCAGGCCCTGCCAACATTGCTGACGTGCCAGCGCCAGGCCCAGCCCAAGCCAGCGGGTTCTTGGCACTCTCCTCACTTCCCCGTCCTGAGCATCCTGCAGGCCCTGTAAGTGCAGCAGTGCCAGGCCCGGGGGGTGCTCAGGGCTGTGTGCTCTTGGCCCCACCCCTTCCAACCTTGCGCCCTCCCATCCTCAGCCCCACTCCTGTGGGAGCATGGAGCTGCCCCCGACACCTTGCCCAGGGTTCCTGCAGAGGCTATCGATGCCCCTGAGTACGGCGTATCTGCCTCCGGTTCCAGAATGACCCAGGGGCATATAACAGGTTCTGGGGCACCACTGAGAGGTCAAATCAGGGTGAATTGCTCAGACCCAGGGTTTCTAACCATTAGAGGAGTGAGGTTCTGGAACGGCCTTCCAAGGGAAGTAGTGGGGGCAAAAGATCTATCTGGCTTCAAGGTTAAACTAGATGGGTTTATGAAGGGGATGGTTTGATGAGATAACATGATCTTGGTAACTAATTGACCATTCATTATCAGTGGGAAATAGGTCAATGGAGGGATGATAGGAGTTACTATAGAGAACTTTCTGGGTGTCTGGCTGGTGAGTCTTGCCCACATGCTCAGGGTTTAGCTGATCGCCATATTTGGGGCTGGGAAGGAATTTTCCTCCAGGGTAGATTGGCAGAGGCCCTGGAGGTTTTTCGCCTTCCTCTGTAGCATGGGGCACAGATCACAGCTGGAGGATTCTCTGCATCTTGGGGTCTTCAAACTATTTGAAGGCTTCACTATCTGAGCTATAGGTGAGAGGATTATTCTAGGAGCGAGTAGGTGAGATTCTGTGGCCTGCACTGTGCAGGGGGTCAGACTAGATGATCATAATGGTCCCTTCTGACCTTAAAGTCTATGGGTATGTCTACACTGCCACCCTACTTCGAACTAGCGGGGTAATGTAGGCAACCGGAGTTGCAAATGAAGCCTGGGATTTGAATTTCCCGGGCTTCATTTGCATCTTGCCGGGCGCCGCCATTTTTAAATGTCCGCTAGTGCGGACTCTGTGCCGCGCGACTACACGCGGCACGGACTAGGTAGTTCAGACTAGGCTTCCTATTCCTATTCCTATTCCTGTTCCGAACTACCGTTACTCCTCGTGAAACGGAGTAACGGTAGTTCGGAATAGGAAGCCTAGTCTGAACTACCTAGTCCGTGCCGCGTGGCTACACGCGGCACGGAGTCCGCACTAGTGGACATTTAAAAATGGCGGCGCCTGGCAAGATGCAAATGAAGCCCGGGAAATTCAAATCCCAGGCTTCATTTGCAACTCCGGTTGCCTACATTACCACCCTTGTTCGAACTAGGCGGGTAGTGTAGACAGACCCTATGAGTCTATGGGTCTACTTCCAGCCCACAGCTGGGTCCTCCTGTGTAAGGCACCAAACCTGGCTCACCGAGCACTTCTGCTTACCACTGGCTAACGAGAAGTCACACGACCAATCCCCTCAGCCCCCCCTTACACAGGGGAGGGGTTATAACCCATCCCCCAACTCCCCTCAGACACCCCAGTGGTATCTGAGGGGAGGTGGGGGATGGGCTATAACCTCTCCCCTGTGCACCCCCAGCCCCCTCCTTACACAGGGGAGAGGTTATAACCCATCTCCCACCTCCCCTCAGACACCCCAGTGCTCCCTGTGCCTCCCCAGCCCCCCTCACACAGGGGAGAGGTTATAACCCATTCCCCACTTCCCCTCAGACACCCCAGTGTTCCCTGTGCCCCCCCAGCCCCCGTCACACAGGGAAGAGGTTATAACCCATTGCCCACCTCCCCTCAGACACCCCAGTGTTCCCTGTGCCCTCCCAACTCCCCTCACACAGGGGAGAGGTTATAGCCCATCCCCCCTCCACCCAACAGGTTCTCTTGGCCCATGTCTACCTCAGATCTCCCCCAAACGCTCCCATCTTTTAGCACCTGAAATCCAAAGGGCTAGCAATAAACGGGCAGGCAGGGCTGAGCGGAGGGTTGTCGCGCCAGCCCATGACACGCATCAGTCCTGCTGCAGGCGCGTAGCGGAGATGGACCAGGCTGCCAGCTTAGCAGTGTCTGGAGCACGTCCTGTGTTGAGATGGGGCCGCCAATCCGCCGGCCTCTGTCCCTAGCTGAGCTTGCGCAAAAAGCATCAGCAGAAAATATGCTAATGATGTCACGACTCATGCTAATGAGTCCCTCGTGACCGTACTTTCACCCACAGAAACGGGCAGGTAGACATGGACCCAGAGCCACGGCGCATCCCCTCGTGTGCAAATCCCACCAGCAGGTGACCAGCCCCAGCGGCGCCTAAGACGCCGCACGTGGGGCCAACACACAGCAGTGGGTGCAACAAGGTTCTGCATGGTCCTCGGAAAAGCCAGGCCCGTCCCACCCTGGCTGTAGCAGCTGGCCCCAAACTGCTGCCAGCAGGAAACACGGCAGCAGGGCGACGGATCAGCAGAGTCTGGAGCGGCAGCCTCGGTAAATCCTTGCACTGAAGCACGACTCACTGCTCCGCGCAGCGCCCATCTGGCAAAGGGGCTCCCGGTTCCAGTCGGAGCCAAACTGGGATGATGGAGCTTCTGGGGCAGATCCTGGTCATTCCTGGGGCTTCTGCAGCACGTCAGCCCCGCTCCCAGAGCCGAGAAGGCAAAGGCAGCAGCAAAACTCAGCAATGAAGATGGCAGGGGAAGGCAGTCACAACGCTCCGGACTTCTGGCCGGGTCAAGCAGTGGGCAGAGGATCAGTCGGCTGCGATTTTCCCCACGGCTGTTCATTCAGCCTGTCTAACAGCAGGCTCCCCCTCTGGGCTGCTCCCGTTTGCTGGTAACTGCTCACTGGTGTTCTGGCCACAACCAAGTCATTTCATTCAGCTGTTCTGGTCCTCTATGGCCCCCCCAGGCCCACTCCTTCTGTCAGTGGGGCACGGAGGAACCAATTATTGATTTGCATATAGGCTTCTTAAAAATCCCAGCCCCTTCCCAGGCCCACCCACCTCCTGCTCTTGTCGCCAGTTTCTCCTGTTCCCCCGAAATCACAAGCTTGGAGACTTCTCCAGTTTTACCACCTAGGTCTTTGTCTTTTTTTATCCTCTCCCACTCCTGTCCCCACCCCAGTGTTCACCCAACCCGCAAGCACATTTTAAAACTACGGCTGCTTTGTCCACACTAACGCGCTCGTTAGCATGTGCTAGAACGTGGTGAAACAATACCTTGTTGCCTAAGAAAAACAAGGCCTAGACGTTTGCTCTTAAGCAGCTGCACACCTGACCGGTCACTATTCCATTGTATTGTATGCTACATGGCCATCACCCCAGGATCTGAGCATCCTTCATACTGCATTGAGCCGTTACACTGGAGGGAATTCTGTGCCACTGTGCATGTGCAGAGTTCATGGCTCCTGCAGATTTTTTTTGCCTCTCTGCAAAAAAAATGACTTTTTGACAGGCAATCAAAGGGACGCTGCAAGAGAAGTCGTGCACGACTCCCTAGCAGTGCAGCTACCTCCCTGTGCACCCAGACCGCCCATAGCCAGACTCCCTTGCCAAGTCTCACCGGATACATCCAGCACCCCCGCCCCCCAGCCCGCCATATCCAAACTCCATCCCACCAAACCTCAGGCACTTCATCGGGAGCCCCACTTCACCCAGACCCCCCTGTTGTGGGACCCAGACCCCACCCCCCACTGAGCTCCCCGCACTAACCCCCTACACTACCCTGAGTCCCCACATCTAGCCTCCCATGCCACTGAGCACCACCTGGCTGCATCCAGACCCTCTCCCCACCAAGCCCCTCTCCCCTGGCTCCCAGAACCCCCAGTGATGACCCCCCAACACCTCTGCTGAGCATCAACAACCTTCAGCGGGAAGTCCCTGCTGAGTGTCATTACATGGAACCATGCAGTGAGCCCCTATGCATCCAAATCCCACCTCTGCTACCCCCCCCCCCCAGAATACTGCCCTTGCACACCTGAGTGTCCCCCCAGCACTGAGCCCGTCCACACCTGGACATGCCTGGTTGAGCCTACCTGCCCCACACAGAGGGGCATGGCCCTAGGGTGCTTCTGGGGTAGGCTCAGGCCTTGTGCTGTCAGGTTGGGTGCAGCCCCACTGAGTCCATGTCCTCGAGGGGCAGGGTGCTGCAGGGGGATCTTCGTGCCATGCTGAAGCCTCGGCATTTATTTATTGACAAATAAAACTTGCAGCGTTTTTAAATGTTGTGCGCAGAATTTGTAATTGTTTGGCACAGAATGTCCGGAGCAGTGAACTGTGACTACCATCTCCCCCGTATTCTTTGTTCGCTCTGACTTCCTCAACCAGGGCAAATCCCCAGTCCAGAGCAGGGTGATTTATTTCCTTGCTCCCAGGGCTGGACTGAAGCAGGAAGTGGCAGGGAGTTATCTGCTAGTGTAGAAAAGGTTCGTAAGTTTCCAGAGCTGTCAGCTGGGCCCTTTCACCTGTGCGAACCACACATCAGCAACAGCACAAAGAGAATTTTGTACAAACGTTTCCTTTGTCAGTTTTCTTCGCTGACTAGGGCAAAGAGCCGACTGAATATTGCAAATAATAAAACAACTTGTGCTTTCAACGCTGATGTTCTCCCAGGTGCACAGGAAAAGCCCTGGGAAAAATCTGAATTTAATTTCCTGTTTGGCCAGCATGGTGAGCCCAGCAGCACGCTGGACTGAGAACGCCCAGGGTCAGACGGGCTCCAGCATGGGGCGTGCAGGAAGTCCTGGACCTCATTGCTGGGTGGGGAGAGGGGCCAGTTCAGACAGAGCCGCGAGGCAGCAGAGCAAGCCCTGAGCTCTATGCTGAAATCGCACAGGGCATGGTGGGAAGAAGGTGCACGGGGGCGCCCAGAAGTGCTACCTGGCAATAGAGGCGCGTGGGCAGGCAGGCTGAAAGAGGGGGGAGGCAAATGGACGGGCCAGATAAGTGCCACAAACATGCCGCTTCCAAGAGCAGCTGCCTGGGGTTCTAGGGGGACCCGACCATTGTCCCCAAACTGCCCACAGATTCCTCCCAAGTGACGCTTCAGGCAGCGGTGGGGACTAGCGAGGAGCATGAGAGCAAGAGTCGGAGATTGCCCAGCAAGTGGAGGAGCTCTTCTCCCCGCAAGCCAGGACCAGCTCAGCTCTGGAAGGGCTCAGCTACAGGGACCCGCCAGCAGCCAGCACAGCCCTTGAAAGGGACCAGAACCCCAACTAACGCCACCCAACGCCATAGAAAAGTTTACACAGAGAAAGCTCATAAAGATGTTTGCCCCCTTTATCAATGCAGTGAGAGATGCACAGCTGCCCCCCCCCCCCCCCCCCCCAGGAACAATTATTAATACTGGGCTTGACAATAAAAGAAAGTGTTTTTAGTGCGTAGGAAAAGTCGGATTGAAGTGACCGCAAGTGAAAACAGACAGAACAAAGCAAGTTACTAAACTAAAATAAACAAAATGCTCCAGCTAAGCCCCATGCACTGAGAGACATCGTTACAACTCATCATTCTCACCCTTATTCCAGGTACAGCCCTTCTGGCCAAAGCTGATCTTCTCCAGACCTGGCCCCAGCTGCTTCCCACTCCCTTGTTCAAGTTCTTTGTGGCCAGGTCTCTGCAGGTGTTCTCTTGTGGTCGGAGCAGTCTTTGAAGTCAGCTGAAAAACCCTCATTGTTTACTACCCATCCCTTCAGTGGAGTTTCCCTAGGGCAGGACGTCTTTGGTCTCGTCTCCCCACCCCAGTGGAAAAATGCCAAATTCAAGATGGCTTCCAGCACCAGGTGGCATGGCCACACATCCTTGTAGGACCAACCATCGTTTGGGCTCACAGGCTAACCAAAAGCCTTCTCAGATCATTGCCTTGAGCCCTGGGCCATTAAGTTCCTTAAGTACCACTAATGGCTTTCACTAGAAAACCTAGCTTAATTAGGTTTACACTTGATATTTCTAATTTTACATACAAGAAAGGTACATGCACGCACATAGAATAGACACATCCAGGGGATTACAAGCTCTTCAGTGAGAGGTTACTTGCCCTATTTTCCATGAAACGTTTTCAAGTTATACATATTCATATTCAAAACATTGTGCATATAACGCCATGTTTAACGAGCTCATGTGCTGCGCCTGCACTGCTAGGGCCCAGCTCAGTGCCTGGAGGCGCATGGGGCTGGAGGCATCGGCGCTGCACAGGACAGGAGAGCATGCAGAGCTTGGGAGCGTAACACCCTGGACGAGCCATGGAGGCTCATGGGGGAGCAAACAGACCAGACGAGGTGCCTGGTAGAGGTGCAGGAGGAAGAGCAGTTTGAGCACAGAGCCCCCCTGCACTCATTGGCAAAGCACCTGCCTTCCTGACATGCAGGGCCTGGGATGTGTCCCGTGGTGGGATGCGTCTGCCCGGGTCCTGCATCCTCCCTCTGCACTGGCCACTCTCCCATCACTCCGAGGGAGCCAATCCACCAGGGTACCTGGAGCGGCCCCCTCTCTCCTGGCCCCATTACTCTGCGCTGCCCTTCCTAGCAATGCGCACCAGGAGCTGGTTCTACCTGGGCGCCCTGCAGCCGGGAGGGGCTTCCATTGCTCAGGCCTGTGTGACGTCAGCTTGGAAAGGGCTTTGTCCCACACCCCAGTGTCACGCCCCTTCCCCTGCACCCGCTCAGTGAGACAAGTCCCCTGCCCCACTGCGAGGGCCGCGGTCAGAGACCAGCTCCCCTGGGGCGTGGCACAGAGGCTGGACGGGGCCTTCCCTGGGGAAAGGATTCCACCTGATAAGCCCAGACTTGGTGGGAAATGGTGGGTTCTGGGCTCAGGTGGTGCCCGACTGGGAGAAAGGTCCCTGCCAGTCCTGCATGCCCCTGCTGGGTTGCAGGGAGCTCTTGGACCAAGCCCTAAAAGTTTGGAGCCCATTGTGCTCCAGCCACCGGTCCAGAGGACAGCCTCCCAGCCAGCCACCAGTGCAAAGGACAGCCTCCCGGCCAGCCACCGGTCCAGAGGACAGCCTCCCGGCCAGCCACACCACTAGTCCAGAGGACAGCCTCCTGGCCAGCCACCGGTCCAGAGGACAGCCTCCCGGCCAGCCACCGGTCCAGAGGACAGCCTCCCGGCCAGGCACCGGTCTAGAGGACAGCCTCCCGGCCAGCCACCTGTCTAGAGGACAGCCTCCCGGCCAGGCACCGGTCTAGAGGACAGCCTCCCGGCCAGTCACCGGTCCAGAGGACAGCCTCCCGGCCAGGCACCGGTCTAGAGGACAGCCTCCCGGCCAGTCACCGGTCCAGAGGACAGCCTCCCGGCCAGCCACCGGTCCAGAGGACAGCCTCCCGGCCAGCCACCGGTCTAGAGGACAGCCTCCCAGCCAGCCACCGGTCCAGAGGACAGCCTCCCGGCCAGGCACCGGTCTAGAGGACAGCCTCCCGGCCAGCCACCGGTCCAGAGGACAGCCTCCCGGCCAGCCACCGGTCTAGAGGACAGCCTCCCAGCCAGCCACCAGTCCAGAGGACAGCCTCCCGGCCAGCCATCAGTCCAGAGGGCAGCCTCCCAGGCGGGAGACACTTGTTCCAAGTAATGTGTCAATTGCATTTCTGACTGAGCGCCCGGGGGGAGAACTGTGCATGCCGCCAGGTAGCTCGTGTGCTTGCAGCCCCCGCAGACGGCCCTGCACATGGGGGTCATTTGACGGGCACGTTCCCTGCAGAGTTGACAGAACACAAAGCAGGTACCAATGTGAGATTTCTAACTAGCCCCAGGACACGGCCCACGGGGTGAGCATCTAAGGTGCCGGCCAGCATCTGCGAGCAACGAGGCGTGGACGGTGCCTTCAGAAGCCTCATATTACTGAACCCAAGCCAAGAAAATCAACCTGCTGGTGGCATCGGGCTCCAAGGATGAAAATGAACGTGGTTCTGCTTTGCACGGTTAGCGAGCAGACTCCGTCCTCAGCATGGAGGCACGTCCTCTGGACTGGAGGTCACAGCACGGAGGGGCATGCGGGTATTTTGTGCATCTGGCACATAAATACCTTGCAACACACGGCTACAACAGTGCCATGCCAACGCCTGCTCTCGTGTCCAGATGACATTGTAACCCGGAAGAGTCAGCGGTCTCACCCCCAAATGGGAGCAAACTTAGATCGCTGAGGCTACGTCTACACTGCCGGCTTCTTGCGCAAGAAGCTTTTTGCAGATCTCTCTTCCACAAAAACTTCTTGCACAAGAGTGCGTCCACACTGCAGAAGCACATCAAAAAAGTGATGCACTTTTGCACACGAGCATCCACACTGCATGGACGATGTCTCGAAAGAAAGCCCTGAATGCTATCCACAGAATAGCCACCAGGGCACCTGTGCTTTTTCCTCTTTCCTGTTTCTGCACAAAACCCTCCTGTTGCCCGTCCACTTGCGCCAAAAGGAGTTATTCCTCGTAGAAGGAGGAATTCCTACACTGCAAAATCCCCTCTGGTCTTTCGTTTTACTTGCGCAAAAACGCGCTTGAGGTGTGGACGCGCTGCGAGTTTTTGCGCAGTGTAGTGTAGACCTAGCCTGAGCAATTGGCTGCACACGAAGCCGGGCTGAGTGTACCTGTAGGCGCTGCAGTTTTATTTCTGAGGGCTGTTCAGGAACAATTAATAATCCTGCATTTGAAGTGCAGGCGAACTTCCCTTGGTTTCTCGTTTTCCAGGGCGATGTTTGTAACAGAAATGCTGCTGTCAAGGGTGCGCTGGGCACTGCCTCCTCTTCGGTCGCTTGCGGCAATGGATCTGGAGTTGTGGACACATCCAAACTACTAGTGGAGTAAAGCGCAGCCTGTTAGTAAGGGCCTGGTGAGACCGGAGCCAACCCGCGATCGGTTAAGCCTCTCTGAGCCCGCGGTGCTTGTACTGCAGGAGCAGCACGGGCGGTGCTATGTGCTGCTCCAGAGCGGCCAGGGAGACGGGGCTTTACAGACACTCAGCCCAGGAGCGCCCTGTTGGGGGCAGGAGCTGAAGGCCCTAAGATGCGGGGAATGGCTCCAAGGGGCAGCAGTGGGAATTGCAAGGGTGCAAGAGGCAGAAGGCCTGAGCCGCCCAGTCCTATCGGCTGCACCTGCCTGAGTGGCCACAGCCAGGGAACCCTGCCAGCCAGTGTAAGGCCAGACCCAGAGACGCCATTAGCCAAGTCCCTGGATGCCAGGCCTGCCGCTGAGGCGGTCCCGTCTGTTCGTTCAGGTGCCATGTGCTTTGGCAGCAACACCCTCAGCTGCAGGCAGAAGTCCGTCCGCCAGCCCTTGTAAGAGGTGGCTGAGACTGTCTGAGAAACTGTGTGCACACCAATTGTATCTTCACATGTGTGCGCACGCAGGTGGGCATCTTTTCCAAAGACATAGCATGGTGTGCAAATCGGCTCCTAAATCACTTGGCACTGTCCTGGGCTCTCAATAGCATGGTGTGCAAATCAGCTCCTAAATCACTTGGCACTGTCCTGGGCGCTCAATAGCATGGTGTGTAACTCGGCTCCTAAATCACTTGGAATTGCCCTGGGCTCTCAATAGCACGGTGTGTAACTCGGCTCCTAAATCACTTGGCATTGCCCTGGGCTCTCAATAGCATGGTGTGTAAATTGGCTCCTAAATCACTTGGCATTGCCCTGGGCTCTCAATAGCATGGTGTGTAAATCGGCTCCTAAATCACTTGGCATTGTCCTGAGCGCTCAATGCCTACTCTGCCCCCACAAGGAAAGGGTGGCTTAATCAGTTCTATCCAAGTCGAGCTACATTAGCTGGGAAAGGAGTCGATTGTAGACATCAAAGTGCAGCCGCGAGGGCTGAGGGGAAGACCCGCCTCCTCGGTTCTGGCTGGGGACAGGATGTGCAGATCGCAGGCTGTAGAAACGTCCTGATCTAAGTCTTGATTGTGTTGGTCCACTGAGCTGGTCAGTGCTGGATTTTATGCCGCAATGTTGCCAACTTACTGAATTCTTGAGTCACTCAAAGCCAGTTGTCAGCTGATCTGCACATCGCACTGGTCAGCGCTTCGGTCAGCAGCGTTGTAATGTTCATTCAGCAAGACGTGCGTTCCACGCTGTTATTACTTTGTGCTAAAACCCGTTGCCAATAACAAAGTTGTGTTTCCGTTCAGAACCATGACGCGGTCACGAAGCTCCCCTGGAGGACAACGGTTGTTCAGTAGGCGCCAACCCTCGCTCTAAATTCACACCTATGTCGCTCACTCCACATTCACGGCAGCAACTGGGGCCACTTCGCGCTGCACCGGGAGCAAAGGGAAGCAGGCGGCAGCTTCCAAGGCCAGAAGGGACCTTTGTGATCATGTAGGCTGACCCCCTGCCAGAGACTTGCCCCCAAACAGCCCCCAGAGCCGAGCTTCTAGAGACACGTCTAGTCCGGAGTCACGAAACGCTCAGCGGTGGGGAATCCGCCTCGGCCCTTGGCAAACTATTCATCTATGAAACATGTCCAGCTTATGGCCAGTCCAGATTGGTCCGGTTTCAGCTTTCAGCCAGTGGGACATGCTGGAGCTTTCTCGGCTCTTCAGACCAAAGAGCCAAGAGGTAAATATTTGTTTCCTATGTAGGTACAGACTGTAGCCAAGTCACCCTGAGACTGATGCTTGAGTCTATTACTTTAATCATTCTTGTGGCTCTTCTGGACATATGGCCCCCAGACCCGGACCCTGGTCACACTAGTGACTCAGAGAAGAGCCACAAGAACGATTAAAGGTTTAAAACTAATACAAGAAAGTTCTTCTTCACACAGCGCATAGTCAACCTGTGGAACTCCTTGCCAGAGGAGGCTGTGCAGGCTAGGACTAGAACAGAGTTTAAAGAGAAGCTGGATAAATTCATGGAGGTTAGGTCCATAAAAGGCTATTAGCCAGGGGATAAAATGGTGTCCTTGGCCTCTGTTTGTCAGAGGCTGGAGAGGGATGGCAGGAGACAAATCGCTTGATCATTGTCTTCGGTCCACCCTCTCTGGGGCACCGGGTGCTGGCCACTGTCGGCAGACAGGATACTGGGCTGGATGGACCTTTGGTCTGACCCAGTCCGGCCGTTCTTATGTTCTTATGTTATCCCAGAGCGGTGGACCAGCCCTACAAGCACCTCGCCCTCCTTGTGTGCCCAGTATCCTGGGAACACTATGACGACGGCCCCGCTCTTCGCTCATACCTAAGCGTCTCCTTGCCGTGCATCCCAGCTTCACTGGAGCTCGTTGGGCCCAGAGCCCCGTTGGGAGCGTTTGTTCTAGGGATGGAACAGTGGAGTCGATTAACCGATTAACCACTAGCCAAAAGCTCAGAGGTTAATGCTGTAGATTTCGCGCATTTCTCCCCGCCCCCGCCAGTAAATGTTTAGCAGGCTGGCCAGCAGCCCAGCTCGGTCCCGGCTGGCACTGGGTCCGGGACCTACCCCTGCTGTGGCTCTGAATGTAAAGGGCAGCCTGGCTCATCTCTGGCTTGCGCAGGGTCTGGGAGCTCAGAGCCCCCCACGAGACAGGGGCTGATGCCATCCCATGCTGCTGCCTCTGTATCAGCGGGTGGCAGGCAGCCGGTCCGCGAGGGGAGCCAGTTTTTAAACAGAGGTAGCGGCGCGGAGTGGCAGGCAGCTCCCTGGGAGTGAGGCTGGAGCACGCTGGCTGCTGGCCCCACCTCCGAGGTCTATAGACTAGTCGAGTAACCAATGAGAATTCACGAGGTGAATGGACTATTCCGCTAACCGCTATTTAACATCCCTAGTTCGTTCGGCTGCTTGTCCGCCGCGCCCCCCCCACTCTTGGTCCGTCTCCCTCCCAGCCTGCGCACCGGCGTACCAATTCCAGCCCTGCTGCAGAAGAGTCACACGCTGCGCTTCAGGCGTTTATGGCGCCGCGTGCCGGAGTACAACGACTGATTAAAATCACTGAGGTGGACGGATTCGATTTCATGGGCAAATGTCGGAAGCCATTGATTTCACCGTGGAAAGCCACAGGCGTATTTCCATTGGTGAGCGGGGCAAGGCACAGGCAGGCGAGGGGAGACGAGGGCTGCTGGAACACGGGCTGGGGTTCACTGAAGGAGATTTTCTGGGTATGTTTTGAAAATGGGTGTTTTCATAGTTGTGCTCCATTAGCCTTGGGACGTCAGCGCCGACACCCATCTCCGCCCTGCCGCCCTCCCCATTTCTCCACTGGGAACACTCGCTGCAAGACAAATAGACACAAATGCTTAAGAGTGAACATCAGGAATCTGACCAGCCCGACTTCTGCACAGCCTGCCAATGAGAGACTCCAGGGAGAGGGCTGAGCTTGCGCTGTTGACAGACGGGACAAGCGTTCGGGCCCTGCCTCGTCCGCCCTGGACCCTGGGCCTAACCCAGCCGCACCTGCTCTGCAAACAAAGCCTATTACAGCTCCACACGGAGCTGCCTGCCAAGTGCCCGGACCATTTCCCCGTTCCCCCGTGTGCCTCTGGCCGCTTGCTGTACAAGCTCTCCAGGGCAGGGACGGCCGCTTTGTTCTGTGCGTGTGCAACACAATGGGTCGCGGAGCCCTTGGCGCCAGCACGGTACGATCACCGCCGCCAGCCTGGAACGAGCTCTCTACACGCCGGGCCCACGGCAAGGGGCGTGCTGCTCCCACAGGCCCCTCCCCCTTTGCAGCTCTCGCCTCTCGGCGGCGGAGCCCGCGTGGGCATGTGGCCGCCGGTGGGGGGGAGCTTTGCTATTTCGTCTGGTCACTGCTGACCTGCCATTGGGCAGCCCGGCTGTCCCTCTGGCAGCCCATGGACAGTAGCTGGGGGAGCGGGCACAGCCCGGGCGGGGAAGGGCATGGCATGGGGATCCCGCCGGGCTCTGGAGCAGGGAGGGGGACAGCCCCTGCCGGGGCCCCTGGCTGGCTGCCTTAGGAGATTGGGCTGCGAGTCTGGCTCCTGCCCAAGGGCCAAGGTCCTTTGCAGCCCCCCTTGCCCTGGTGCAGCCCACAGCTCTGCACCAGCACCAGCTTCCCCCGCCCTGCCTGCCTCCCCAGCACCACCCAGACTGTCAAGCACTTTCAGCCTACGCCTGCCTCAGTTTCCCTGCACAGCCCCATGCTCTGGGTGCCCCTAAGCCTCCAACTGCCAGAAGCAGGGCCTAGCTCTCCCTCTAGGGCAGCTGGCGTGGGCCGCTGTGGGCAGACAGGACACTGGGCTGGATGGGCCGTTGGTCTGCCCCAGCCAGGCCGCTGTCATGCAGGTGTCACACGGGGGCGGGGGAGGCCCTGGGGCTCTCAGCCGCAGGGAGAACAGGAGCATTGTGGGGAGACAGGGACACGGCCTGGCACAGAAGCCGGGGCAGTCAGGAACATCCGTCTCACTGGTCTTTGGGAGCAGGGCCCAAAACGAGGGCCTGGCCAGGCCAGCCTGAGCCGCTCTCAGCAGCCCCGGCCCAGCCCCCAGACAGGCCCCCCCACCAGCCTTTGTCCTGCCCTGCCCTGCTTCCCTGCAGAGGGTGTCACCTGGCCGCATCCCCCACCCGGCTCAGGTTTCAAAGGGCATCAGTCATTCGGTACAGGCTGGTGGTTGGGACAGCCGCCCTCAGGGGAAGTCTCACCCGAAATTCCCATCCCCCCATCTAGCTATTGGTGCAGCGTCCAGGGAAACTGAGGCGCACACCTGGGGTTACTCTCATTCAGAGGCTGGGGGAGTGGGCTCCAATGGCGGAGTAGAAGCAGGGGCCCTTTGGTCCCAGTAGGGTTTGAGCCTGGCAAGGGGAGCAGTGGGGTCACTTGGGAGTGACGGCTCTTGGTGAGTGTAGAGAGGGGCCAATAGGAGCGTGCCTACCACAGCGTGCGGCCCAGGCATGACGGCTCTGAGCAAAGGGCAACCGTTCTGTCAATCATTAAGTCGTGGGGCGAAAGTCCATTTTCCAGCCAGGGTCTTCGAAATGTCTTTGAGTCACCCTGCGACTAGGGATGTTCAAATTAGATTCATCAGCTAATCCAATACGTGATGGAATGTCCATCGACTATTCGATTCGTCGATAAGGAACTTTTGCTTTGAAATGTAGGCGAGCCGCCTGTCATGTTACTGGATTTTGAGGGGAGCAGCCAGATCACTGCTGCACCCATGGGCGGGTGTTGGCCCCAAAAATGGTATAAAAAGGGGCCATGTGAGGTGTTGAATAGAAGCTCCCTGTCTGCTAATCCTAGGTACGCTAGTCATGTGACTGTATAATGTCTGTGTGTGGAGTTAGGAATCTGTAATCTGTGCGGATACTGAATATTTCCCTGCATGTGGTTGAGCATTGGGCAGGGCCCGGCCTATGGACATGCTAATTAACGAGGCCCTGTGGGACAATGGCACTCAATGGGCCAAGGACACACCTAAAGAATGAGGGTGACTCATACCTAAGGGCTACCAGCAGGGAACACAGGAATAGGCCGTGGGCCAGGTGACCTGCTGTAGCCAAGAAGAGACCAGGAAGGAGGGATAAATAGGCCATGTGGTGGACTCCATCTTGGTCTTCAGCTCAGCATTTCATCCCAGAGGCAGCAGTGCAGGGATGGAAGAGCTGGAAAGACCTGTGGACCCATCCTGATCCTAGGATGCGCAACAAGGACTCTTAAGCCAGCAGCTGTAACATCTCTGCTAGAGCCTGCACCGAGAACTGGGAAATTTGATGCATTCGGGGCTCTCTCTAGCCCCCAAGACTGGAGACCTTCCCAAACAGGCCACAAACCAGTCCCACAGAGCGTGTCAGCTGCCTGCCTGAAGCCTCACAAGCAAAACCCCTCCAACACCCCAGCAATATCTGTGCCCCAGATGGCCCCAGGCCTCATACACCGGTGGGGGGTCTTAGAACCCAATCCCACCTACCCCGAACAAGTTCTGTCCGGTTCCAAGAAACCAGCCACAGATCCCTGGTCAATTTACACTCTGGATCTTATCCACAAATCACGCTGAGCCAGTCCTTTAGCATCTACCATCTAAAGGTTTATTGCTACAAGAAAGAAAAGCATGAGAGTGAGGTTGTTAAAGTATCATACATTATATGCATCGAATCTCCCAGTTCTCGATACAGGCTCGCAGCAGAGATGTTATAACTGCTGGCTTCAAAGTCCTTGGTGCACATCCTAGGATCAGGATGGGTCCACAGTTCTTCCTGGCTCGTGATTCCCTGCGAGGCTGCATCTGGGGTCAGGAGCAGATCTGGAGACCAAGATGGAATAAGCCACACAGCCTATTTATCCCTCCTCCTGGCTTCTTCCAAGCTGGAGACAGTCACATGATCGCTGACCTGACACCTAGATTCCTTCATAGGTGGGTCTCTGGTACTTACGAGACCTATTTTCCCTGGAGCCTTGCTAATTAGCATGCCCATAGGCTGAGCCCATTGCTCAACCACATACAGAGAAACTTCCAGTCTCCATACAGAGTACAGAGTCATAACTCCACACACAGACATTATACAGGTATATGAAGAGCATCTACAGAATCAGTGGAAGGTAAGCTTTTGTTTGACACCTCACATGGCCCCTTTCCTACCAACTTTTGGGGCAAACACTCTCCCATGGGCGCAGCAGTGACCTGGCTGCTTCCCTTCAACTCTGGTAACATGACAGTCTACACTAGGGAGTTATTTCGAAATAACCCCCCTTACGTCCAGCAAAGCGTCCGCATTACCAAACCCGCAGCTTTCAAATCTGGACTCCAGCTTTCCACGGGGAATAACGGTTATTTCAAAATAGTTATTTGGAAATAGCGGGAGCGTGGACCAGGAACGTTAAGGACTAACGACTAGCAAATGCTTATTGGCAAGGCTCACTGAACCGCGTCGAGCTCCACTCGCCAGCCGCGTTGGCCGGCGATCTGTTCATACGCAGATTGTTCGGCGCATACGCAAATCGCCCGAACCCAGCTCTTCCGGGTTGCAATCTACTCACCACGGGCTAGTAGGTTGCATTATTTGTCGAGCCCTGCTTATTGGATTGCTGACAAGATAGCTGTCTAGTTGCGTCTCCCCCTCCCCCCTGCCTCTATCAGATAGAGGCAGGAAGGAGAGGGGAGAAGAGGAGGGTACTTCAACGTGACAGTGCCGCATGGAGACCGGCGTCAGGCATTTCAAACTGGCAGCGCCGCATGGAGCCCAGGACCAGCTGAGGACTCCAGCGGACCCCGGGCTCCCCGCGGGTGCCAGCTTTGAAATGTACAAGAGCCCCCAGCGGGTCCCAGTGCTCCCTGGGGCTCTGTGTCAAGGTAGCGTGTCCACATGATTGGAGCCACCAGATCAAGTCATGGGGGTTGGGCCCCTCAGTGGCTATTAGCCAGCCTGTCGGGGCTGAGCATGGCTGACAGGGGCAGGACCACGTGCCGGTTCCCTGGTCTGTTCGCTCCCTCTGGAGCGCCTGGCACTGGCCGCTGGCGGCCGACAGGGCACGGGGCTGGACAGGCCTTTGCTCTGACCCCGGCTGGCCCCTCTGATGTTCTTAGTCACGTCCCTGTTGTCCTCCCCCAGCCCCGGGCTTGTGGACGTGCAGGCCGGAGGGGCCGGGGCTGCCAGGCCTGTCGGAGCCTCTCTGGGTTTGTCTTTGTGCAGTTAGCCGGGGTCACTGCAGTGCAGCGACTTCTGGGGATGCTGCAGCAGCATCTCTCCCTTCCCCCCCCGCCGTGGAGAGCAGCTGGCACCTGGAGTCACCCCTCCTGCCTGGTGCCCACAGGCGCTGACCTGGCTTGCCCCATGCACGGGGGAACCGCCCGGATCCATGCTGGGAACGCGGCCTGGCTGCCTGCCAGAGGGGCATTCTCCAGCCAGGCCATTCCTGCATCTGCAGGCTCCAGGGCATTTGAATCTGATCTGCAAATAAAGCCGCTGAACCCTCATGCTGGCAGGGGGCCCTGGCGTTCCCCGGCTGAGCAAGCCCTTGGCGGCTTCCCTGTTTGGCCTCAGTCTACGCCAGCCGGGCTCCCTGTGGGGAGACAGGAAGCTGGTTCATACTTCCCAGCCTGTGCTTGTGGGAGCCGCTCCTAGACCCACCAGGCATCCTGGGCCAGACAGCGCAGCCAGGCTCTGGGACAGCGGGCCTGGCACGGGGCCGACTCGCAGGCTGGGTGGGGGGTGGCATCTGTGCTCCTGGAAGAGCCCTCCCCCCCCTCCATCCCTCCTCTCTGGTGCTAGCTCAGGGCAGACAGCAGGCAGCCCGTTGCTGCAGACACGCTACAGCCTGGGTGGGCCGGGCCCAGCCTCGCAGGACCGGGGGGGTCTTTGCTCTTGTTCCCGGCCAGTCCCATTTCCCGCTGCTCCAGGACGCGAGGGGAGAGAAGGGACGGCACAGAGAAAACGGCCGCTTGGGGCTCACGTTGACTTTCACGCGCCAGCTCCCGGCAGGAGGAACTGAGGCCCAGCACGCTGAGACCTGGCAAACTTGCACCAGCATCGGGCTGGCCAGGGCACTGCCCTTGCGGGAACAGGCTTGCAGCCCCCTTGCAAACTCTGCCGCCGGGGCTGGCTAAGGCCAGGCCTACGCTAGGATACCCAACTCCAGCCACGCGCGGTCAACCCCCCTTAGCAAGACTTACCGTGACATCCCCACTGCAAAGCACCGAAAGGCTTCCCCCAACCCCCCTTACTCCTCGTGGCCCAGTGGAGCACTGGAGTCGATAGGCTGCGATCAGCAGTCCATTTAGTGAGTCCTTACTAGACCCGCTAAATCAAACCCCGGGAGACCGAGCTGGGCCTCGATATCCTGGGACGTGGAGCCGAGCCCTAAGCAAGCCAGACTGGTAGGAGACAGAGGAACGAAGGAGAGCGATTGGACAGAGAAATCAGGTGTGGAAGGACGTACAAGGTGCTGGTGCGAGACAGTCTCCCGTCATGCTGGCTGGGAGTTTGCTGCCTCCATCTTCTCTGGCTAAGGCACCTGGGTCCCTCTCTCCAGCCTGGTCCAGCCAGGGTCTTTGCTAGGGAGGAGGTCTGTCTCCATCTCCCAGCAGGGGTGGGAGTCAGGCGGCTGCTGCTTTTTCTCCAAAAGCCTGTTCCTTCTGAAAACCCTCGGAAGGGAGGGGTGGGCAGAACAGGACGCCCTCTTACTAACTTGTCCCTCACTTAGGCCCCAATTTTGATTCACTCAATTTCCAATTCTACACTTACTCTGCTCCCCCTGATTTTTGGCCTTCTGGTCAGGCTAAGCTCATCCACGGTCTCCTTTCCGCGCCTGTTCCCAGGAGGTCGCTGTGACATTTTGTTCACTTTCAATCAATCACTTTTTATCATTGAACTCCAAGGTACCCACATTGCGCAGACCACGTTACCACAACATAACCTTTGTTTATGGCTCACGTCCCGTCGGACCAGCCGGTGGTTCATACCAATCACAATTACAAACAAAAAGAGGGAGAAGGGAAGCACTTGGTTAGAATTTAAGGTCTTCTGGTGCCTTTTCCCAGACCTGGCGTTTACAAGTCTGACAATTCCATATTATGGCACAAATTACAGTGAACTAAGGGTATTACAGTGGAGTCATTTGATAGTTGCACCAAATCCCCATGGCTGATGTTATGCATTTGTACGATGTTTGAAAACAACCCAGCTTTTTGTGACCTTTTTGGCCACGGGCCCAGAATGAGCCAAGGCAGAAAACTTTCCCCTTCTTTTTGCCGCTCGCTCGCAGGAGAGTGGCGTGCTGGCAGGTCCGCAGGCTTAGCTGGCAAAGTGACCTGGTCAGATGGCACTTTTTGGCCAAGTGAGTTGCTGCCTTTGACAGAGCAGGACCCAGCTTTGCACGGAGCCATTTGCACGGCTCAAAGGTGGGAAAAGCTTTCAGGCCTTTAGGGTCTGGGTGCGCTGCCTCTTGGATCGGGTGGGGGGGGCGCATGGCACTCGGGGTGGAGCTGCCTAAGTGCCAGTGTAGACAGACGCACTGCCACCTGCTGGGGGCGTTAATTAAGTCCAGAGGCGAGTCTTTGTTTCAAGCCCAGAGATGCCCCCGCCAAGTGAATCCTGAAGTATTTGGGGAAGTGACAGGGCACAACGCAGCCCTTGGGCTGGAGGAAAGGTTATCAAACAGAGCAGCGTGTGACCACGCCCTGCGCTGGGCAAGAAGAAGAAAGCTCAAGATAAGGAAGAAGCCTCCGTCGAGCACATCCACAGAGGTTTCTGTGGAGAAGGTGTGATGAAAGGGGCAGTCAGTTGGTAGCTGTCGGTTTGGCTGGGTGTCGAAATGTGGCTCTAGGGCGCTTCCTGGATTCTGCCGGGGCGGCTGCAGAGCCAAGACAAATGTTTTCTGAAGAGCCTTTTTTACTTCATGGGCACGACTGCCAAGTTGTTGCACGAAATCGGTTTATTTACTCTCCCTCGCCGGGCAAGGTTTCCTGCTTGTCATGTGACCTTTCCCCATGGGAATCTCATGCTTGCACAGCATTTCGCGATTGGAAACCTCCCAAAGGGCTCTCGGAGCAGGAGGCCTTCAGGACACCAGACTGGCCTGCCGGCACAATAACTCTTCTGCAAGCACCGGCTGGTGGACTCGACCCTGACGCACCTGTCAATTTCACTCAGAGAGGCAGCGCTCACGGGCCATTCTTCAGCGGGTGGCGGTTCGTTTTCAAAGTGCTCCTGGCAGGAGGGAGTGCAAGGGTCAGACAGCCATGGAAATGACGGCAGCTTGGTCCGTTCCTGGCTCCATGTTTCTCTGTCGTTGCTGATTCAGCGCCTGGTGTCATACACGGAGGCCAGCTGGGACTCAGCCCTTGAGTTCTCAATGCAGAGGTACAAATAACTGAGTCACGAGTCCAGAGTCAGCCCCTTGAGAACCACACAGGTGCAAACCTAGATTGCACAGAACCACAGAGCCCCAGGGCGGGCAGAGACCTCAGGAGGCATCAAGTCCAGCCCCCTGCCCAAGGCAGGACCAGCCCAACTAAGTCAACCCAGCCAGGGCTTGGTCCAGCTGGGACTTAAACATCTCTAGGGATGGAGATTCCACCCCCTCCCTTGGGAACCCATCCCAGTGCTTCACCACCCGCCTAGGGAAGGAATTTTTCCTAGTATCCAACCTAGACCACCCCACTGTAATGTGAGCCCATTGCTCCTTGTTCTGCCACCACTGAGAACAGCCTCTCTCCATCCTCTTTGGAACCTCCCTTCCGTCCTCTAGTGACACCATTACAGGGCCTAACCACATCAGCGAAAGCAGCAGGGGCTCGGTTCACCTCAAGCAAAAAACCCTCAAACTCAGGTTGCGACACTCCCCTCTCTGTACCCCCGTCCGTTTCCTGTCTCTTGCGCTTCATGCATCTGAGGAAGTGAGCGGCAGCTCTGGAAAGCTTTTCCCCCTAATGAAATTGCGAGTCTTTAAGGTGCCACCAGACTCCTTGTTGGTTTTGCTGAAGCCGGCCCACCGGTGCTGTGTAACCTTTGGATGACATGGCTGCAATCTCCCTGGGGCAGCGACTGTATTTTTAATTGGTGAGAGGGTGGGTGGGTGTTCTATGCCCAGGGCCCCCAGTGTAACTTGAAATCTTTAATCAGATTTCAGCCAGATGTTATGGGGAATGACAAGTGCTAAAGGGGAGACATGTCCCCTCCCCACATGACTCCCCCCAGCCCACAGTCCCCACGCTCTCCCTGTTCCCTGCCCACCCTTGCTTACCTGGGGGGAACCAGGCCTCCTGCTACTGGCTTCCCCCAGGATGTTCGGCCCTGAAGCCACACCTGGCTGTGCCTGGTGCAGCACAGCAGCTACCTGGGATCGTCCCTGGCGGCAGTGGGAATGGGCTGCCTCCCGCTGCACTTGGCTTCTGGGGCTGGGACTGGGGCTGTCTGAGTCGTAGCCCCCCCCCCCCCGCCACCCCGCATGCTCTCTGTGTGCAACAGCAGCTGGCCAGGGAGGGGCAGGAGCAGCCTGCTTCCTACCCAGGCTTGACTTCTGGGGACCGGAGTCGACTCTGAGCATGCCCCTTTCCTTCCGGCTCTGCTCCCCCCCTGGAGAAGCGCTGGCTCTGTTGCAGGAGGGCCCCTTGACCCTTCTAGCCCTGCCCACGAGTGATGGCCTGAAAGTCAAGGAGCCCCCGAGTTCTTCACCCAGGCTTGTGCGTTTGCCGGATCCCGAAGCCAACGGCTCCAGGGCCTCGGAGGGGGAGCGCCCGGCGGCGGGCCAGCCAGCGGGCAGGAAAGGGAGTTATTTTAAAAATTCAACATGTACATTAGAGCCCAGGGTGCTTTTATTAGACTAAACCCGTTTAACACTTGACATTGGCAACCAAGAGAAAGGCCTTGGCCAAGGGGCGTGAGACAGTCGCGTCTCTGGGATGGGCGGTAAGCGACCAGCTTTGGAGCTACTCCCAGGCCTTCTCCACAGCCGGGAAAGGCAAAGTGCCCTGCTCGCGTCTCTCACCAACACGTTGGTCCAGTAAAAGACAGTCCCTCGCCCAGCCTGCCTCTGGCAACCCCGCAAACGCATTACACTGCACTACAAGACTTACCCGGCCTTGCTTGGGTCCTTCGGGGCAGGGGACTGATGGGGCTCAGGGCAGGGGATGGGGGTGGCTGTCAGCACCCCACCTACCGGCTGGTTCCTGGCGTGGAAGTGGGGCAGGTACCCTGCCTGCTGGCTTGTCCCCAGGGTAGGGGAAGCCTGGAGTAGGGGGGCACATAGGTCGCCCTGCCAGTGCTCGCTGGTCCCAGTCTGGGGAGCAGAGCCGGGGAGGAGGGCAGCATAAGCGGAATCCAGTGGCGCTCCCCAAGTCAGGCCCAGGAGAGGAGAAAGGGGGATTGGCAGGCTGAGGATGTGTGGCTCTTCTGGGGGGTGGGGCCTTTCTCTCCCCCCGATCTAGGCGGGGCTCTTCTCTCCCCCTCCCCGCTGTGGGCAAGGGGTTTGGGACAATGGGGTCACTTACCCGTCTGGTGGCCAGCAAAATGGCAGGCCCCAGCCACAGCTGGTCACTCTCTTGGTGCTGCAGCTACCCCCTAGTGATTGCTCTGCAGTATAACCTCCCTCAAACAGCTCCCTGCCTTCCCATGGGATGGAAAACAGCCCCATTCCAGGCACATCCCGTTTTCAAGGGCCCATCTTCCTGAAAACCCATCAGTGATGATGGGCAAAAAGCCTCCTTTAACTACGGCAGCCGAAGTTTGCATGCCTCAAAACCCAGCCCCGCAGATGGGCAGGACAAGGATAAAGAATAAAGCCCCGACTGGATTTCAACAGCCCTAAAAACAAAATCAAACTCCAAGCAGGAATCCTGGCGGAAGAGGCTGCAGTAAGAATTGGGCCTGAGGTCAGAGGGCCTGGTCAATACAAAGCAAAGTCCGGCTGCGGGCCAGAGCCAGGCCCTGCTCTCAGAACCAGGCTGGCATTGCAGGAACACACACGCCCCAGAGCACGAGGCGCAAGACATGCGAGCACGTTCCAGGGCAGCACGGGATCGGGCCGATGCCAGGCCGGGTGCCGGCAAGCGGGGAATCGGCAGGTCAAAGGGAACAGGCGGACCCCAGACGCATCTCACACGGCAGCCCTGAGTCCATTGTCGGGGGCACACGCACTGTGCTCCCTGAGGGCTGCAGGATGCTACTATTGGGTGACTAACGGCTGAACCAGCTAGCCAATCAGGTCTTTTCCCCGCCCTCCAGGCTCCAAAGAACTTAACCCACAACACACCACAAGGCCCCGCCCCCAGAGCTTATCCCATGGCAGCCACAAGGCCCCGCCCCCACAGCCGACCCCCAGGCACCCACACTGCAAGGCCCTGCACCCACGGTGTTCTGCACCCAACTTTCGCCATGGGTCGGAGTTTTATGCTTCGAAGCTGATGCACATTAATGGAAAAGCCACGTGCAGCTTTAACAACAAGATCTTCTGAGCAAACATTGACACAAGAGGCCTCAGTGCAAATCCAACCCAGATGCAATCCCAGGTCTGTATTTATTTACCCTGACAGTTAGAACCATAGAATCCCAGGGCTGGAAGAGACCTCTGGAGGTCATCAAGTCCAGCCCCCCGCCCAAGGTGACCCCTGGCAACAGTTTCGGGAGGGTCTTGGGTCACGGCTGATGAAGTGGGTTGACTATTCCTTCCACCCAGCCGTGTTCGGGCCAGTATTCTTCTTATCAGTGAAGCCCAAAGAAGCTGTCCTTCCAGCCCCCCATGCCCCAAGAAGTCAAATTTCTTCAAACAATCCACTAAGACCTGAAAAAGTTCTTTATTTGAAAAAAAAACTAGTGACAAATTGAACAGCTGAGTGAAACCTTGACAACAAATGACAGAGCTCAGGTATCCTAATGGACGCTCAGAAACGAATCGCCCCACGTCATGGCAAACTACCCCCCCATGCTCTACATCAGCTCGCCAGGAGAAACAATTGCTGGTCTCACAAGGCACTTAAGAGTTTTTGAGAATGCCCGCGCCCCGCCCCGCCCCTCCTCCTTCCTGCCTGTCAGCCTCCTAGCCCCTCCACGCAACTGAGACCCACTAGTGTAACTCGGATTTGGGCTCCTAAGGCTCTTGCGTCATCACCTTGGGCTTGGTTCAAGTACCAGCCAGCCTGACACTGCAACAGCCCTTTGTTATAGAAATGAGACGGGGGGGGAGGGGGGGCGAGCTGGCCGTGGTGGAGACCCTCGAACAGGTCTCTCTTTCGTGGCTGAAGCCAGCCCCATAAAGGATGGATTTGGATTGTCTGTGGAACAGCCCGGGACCAGCATGGCCCCAGCACAGCAAACCACCTGTTTGTACGGCCGAGGAAAGTTTGGCCAACATTATTCTCCACTGCAGGACCCGGCCAACACGGCAGCGTGGTAGAAATGGCTGATTGTGCGGGAAATCTCAGACCTCAGCCCAGCACGGCAGACCCTGGCTGACCCTGGGCCTGACAACCTGGGTTCCTGTCCTAGCTTGGCAATTTGTCCCACTTCTTCACATCCCAGCATCAGCAGTAAGTGACCCACAGACACAGTCTCCAGAGATCTGTGGTGTCCTACAAGGCAGCTGGGCGGGACGAGGCAGAGCCTCAGAATTGTAGCACAAGGTCTGGGCCCGGCGTGGCAACCCCAGCCTAGGCCGGGAGAACCTGCTCTGCCTGCACCAAGGGAGGAATCTACGAGGGCTCCATCGATTGGAACCCCCCGACTTCAATCCGGTCCCGCCGGGGAGGGAGGCGGGAACTGGACTAGCTGAGCTCTCGAGGTCCCTCCCAGTCCCACTAGGAGCCTGCCTCTCGGGATGTGAGCGATTCCTTCGGCCCTGCCGAGTCAGTGCAGGGTTCGGGGCGTTACTCCTGAGCTGTCGGACAGGGGGCTGGAGCTTCAAAGGGAATGGAGACCCAGCGCCACAAAGGTATTTAGGCTCCTAACTCCCATTGAAATCAGAGGGATTTAGGAGCCTAAATGCCTTCATAGATCTGGATCCAGGTCCCGACTCCTGTTGACTGCAGCGGTGAATTCCCTGAAGGTCCTCCGAAAACACCAGCCCCAGATGAATCAAAGAGCCAAAAGCCACATGTGGATTCAGATTCCAAAAGCCTCGTCTCGCAACGTTTCGACCTGGCTTCTGGTTGTGGAGCAGACAAACATGGGCACTGCTGACGGAGGGGACCCTCTATTGACACAGCAATCTGCAGCCGGGGCGGGAGGACAGAGCGCTGCCTAACTTGGGAGTTTTGTTTGCCTGATTTTTTTTAAAAACCGCTTGCGTGAGACTTGGGGAGCTTTGCTCAAAAGAACGTTATTTAGATACAAAACATCTGGGTCCAAGAAGCCTGCCCCAGACTGAACCTTGGTGTCTCTGCCGCTGGGTTCATGGAACCAGCCCAGAGTATCGCGATCAAACAGCCCAACATTTCCGGCCTGGAAGCCAGCTTGGAATCCGGGGCATCCTCACCAAGGCCGTCCAGCAGCATCCGCGGGGCTTGAGCGCTCATGCCGTTCCCCGCCCCTGCTGATCCTGCCCGTGGCTCCCGGCCACTGGCCAAGTCTGGGGACAAGGGGGGGCTGTAGGCCAGACAAAGGTAACCTTGGTATTTTGCCCAGCAGGGTTAAACCACGGGTGAGAGGTTCCAAGGTCTGTCTTTGAGGGGGTCAGGAGCTCCATCCGAGGCAGCTGGAGAGCCCCGCTCTGGGGCTGGAGCACGTGGGCCGATCGAGGGGGAGCCCTTAAAACCAGAGTTGGAGGAGGAGGAGGGGGGCGAGGGTGGAGAGGCAGGGCAGCAGCCCCGCTGTGCTGTGGTGGGCCCCTGAGCGGCAGTGGCCTGTGTTCTGACCGATGCAAGCCGCGTAGGCCATGGCGTGGGGGATGTAGTTCTGCTCCCGCACGCCATGCAGGAGGTGGGCCATGGGGCCCTTGGCAAAGATCGCCACGTCCTCCCCGCCGTGGGTTTCCTGGCGCAGGGGCACGGCTGACTGGGCCTGGTAGTTGGCATGAGCTGCAGAGAGAGAACACGCGGCCGTAAGGGGCCGGGGGATCCGCCCTCCAGGATGGAGACTGACACCCACCATCCACCCCCACAGGCCACCCAAGGGGGGTCAGTCTCTAGGGCCCACCCGGATCTTGTCCTCTCTGGTGAAGGCGCCCACACGGGGGCCTGGTAACGGCAGCGGGCTTGGGGCACGGCCCACGAGGAGCCAACTGGGACAAGCAGTGAATGTTACATGAGCCCAGGGTGCCTGCCATGCACCCGCCCCGCATCTCCCAGCCCCCGCGCTCACCGTAATCCACGGCCGACACGTTCTCCCTCTCGCCGGACACCACTTTGTACCCGGGGCCGTTTCCGTAGAGGATGGCGGTGAAGGGCATTTTATCCACGTCGCTGTGCATCGGCGCTAGACCTGGGGGGAGCAGAAGGGTGAGCCTGGGGGGGGGCACCGCTCCCCTGGAGACGTCATCCCCGACTCCTGCGCTGCAGGCCTGCCCCTGGCTCCCACCCCTGGGGATCCCTACTTGATCTGCCCCCCGCCCCTCGCCCTGATCCGCTCTGGCCCGGAGCACTGGCTGGAGCCGGGGCTGCCTGGGGCGGATCCCATGCCCGTCAAAGGGACTGTGCCCATGTTCCCAAGTGAGAGCAGGGTGAGGGGAGGGAGCGAGGGGAACAGTCCCTGGGGTGAATAAAGTGACGGGATCCCAGGGCACCGCTGGGACTCTGGGATCACTGGGTCCCCCAGCTCCCCAGCCTGGGCTGCCCCACTCTGCTTTGCCAGCACCACACAGCAGGGCCCTCCAGGCCTGCCACCACTCAGCACGTGGCCTGATCGCCTGGCTGCTCCCACACAGCCAGGCCCCAGCCCATCCCCCATCCCGCAGGCTGTTCTGCAGGGCACAAGAGGAGCCGTGCGAATTGGGTCACTGGAAAGTCCGTGGCTCCCCAGACTGATACCTGAGGGTACGTCTACACTAGCTCGGTAGTTCGAGCTAGGTAGGCAAATGAGGGAAACCGGACTTGCAAATGAAGCCCAGGATTTAAATATCCCGGGCTTCATTTGCATCTTGCCGGGCGCCGCCATTTTTAAATCCCCCTTAGTCCGAACTCCGTGCCCGCGGCTACACGCAGCTCGGTGTAGGTAGCTCGAATTAGGATCTCTGATTCGAACTACTGGTACTCCTCGTACTGGTGTACAAGGTGGAACGAGGTGGGCTGGTAGTTCAAATTAGAGATCCTAATTCGAGCTACCTACACCGAGCTGCGTGCAGCCGCGGGCACGGAGTTTGGACTAAGGGGGATTTAAAAATGGCGGCGCCCGGGAAGATGCAAATGAAGCCCGGGATATTTAAATCCTGGGCTTCATTTGCAAGTCCGGTTGCCCTCATTTGCCTACCGAGCTCGAAGTAATGAGCTAGTGTAGACGTACCCTGAGCGATTTGCCAGACGCTCCTGCAGACTCCCTGGTACCAAGGGGCCAGCCACAAGCCAGGGGGCTCAGGTGACTCGGGGGAGGCAAAACGCCAGTGGGAACTCACTCCAAGGGCACAGTCTGACCACGCCCCCCTGGAGTGGCCAGGTGACCAGCAATGTGCAGGGACAGGCTGCCTGCCCTTTGTACTACACGGCTGTCCCGCTTGGCCCTCTGTTGGGGGGCTCACATCTTCTCAGCGTCCTTGGACAGGCCCAGCATGGGGCCCTGTGGCCTCTCATCCCCTCTGTCCCGGGGGTTTGGGGGACAGGCGTCCAGGCACGTCGGGGGCACCTCTGAGCCCCGGCAAGGTGGAGCAATTCCCCCGGTGAGGCCTCACGCGGGGGAGTCCGTGACCCGTCGCTCCCTTGCTGGACGCTGGCTGGCGACGTCTGTTCAGTGCCCACCGGGGGTTGTCACGGTCCCTGGGCGCCGCCCAGGCCCACAGCACGGCTTAGTGACAGCCCCACAACCTCATTCCTGTCACTTCCTGTGGCCTGGGGCTAGGGCCGCGTCGCTGCCGGAGCGGAACCCAGACCCGGGTCCTTCCCTGCGAGGAGCAGGCAGGCTGCAGGGGCTGCCCCGGTCCGGCCCGGCACACACCGCTCACGAGGGGGCCGGGCTGTCAGGCGTCCGATGTTTTCAACAGTTCAGCTGCTCACAGGCCCCCCACGCAGCCATTCCCCCCCGGGAGTGCCTCCGACCTGGGCTGAGCAGGGGCAGGGGCAGGGGCAGGCCAGCATTTGGATGGGCACCCAAGTGCCAACCCCAGTGACAGCGTTGTCGGGCCAGAGCCCAGCACGGGGCTACGCTGCCGGACCGGCCTGCTGGAGACCTGGCAGTGAGACCCCGACCAGCTGGGTCACGAGGTCACATGGCGCCTTTGGCAGGAGTTGGGTGTGAGCCCCTGGCATGGGAAAAAGGAACCTTACCGCGAACACCTCTCGCTCCGGCTCATCCCAACCGGCAAGGGCCCGACCCACAGCGGGGCTCCGACCCAGCCGGGCACTGGCTGGCACGCTGAGGAAGTTTGGGATTTTAATCAGCAGAGGGATCCCCCCGTGAGAAAGGAGAAATGGGACGTTTGCGGAGGTAGCGGCTGCGTTTCCGCTCGGGGAGGCTGGGCTCCAGTACAGCTGAGATTCGGGCCTCGAACCCACTGAGTTTTGGGGTGTTCAGAACAGAGGTTTGGTTGTTAGGATGCTGGATGTTGCTGGATGTTAGGAAGCGGCTAGAAATCCATCCCCAGTAACCAGGAGGGGGTTAATCCGATACCTTGCCTCCTAGCCCAGCGCCCAGCCCCGGTGCTCAGAGCAAGGCAGGGCTCTGGGGGGCTCCGAGCTGCCCACGAGCCAGGCGAGAAGATCGCAGTGGCCTGACGGACTGGGGGAAGCGCTGCCCTGGCTCGGACACCGGGCACGTTTCAGCCCCGGCTGGCAGTGACGCTAAACGGTCCCCGGCAGCAACCGGCTGCGTCTCACCCTTTGGTCTGCGGTGGGGCGGGGGAGGGGGGGCGCCGATGGGCTTAACACTCACCGAAAATGGGGTTGCCCCGGGGCGTGTATCCGCCGAAGGTGAAGACGTGGGAGTGGTCGGCAGTGACCACGGTCAAGGTGTCGTCCAGGGAGGTCAGGCTGCCCGCCTTGCCGATGGCGCGGTCCATCTCCACGGCCTCGTACAGCGCTTGCTTGGCTTTCCCCTCGTGGTGCCCGTGGTCGATCCTGCCCCCTGCAAAGGGAAGAGCGGGGAGAGACCTGGCAATAAGAGATCGCACCATTGGCCAGCCGGACTGAGCTGGTGCCTGCTAGCTCGGCCCAGGCCAGTGGCTTTCCCAGTCGGGCCGCTTCGCTCTGGGGGGGCCAGGTGGCCAGCAATGTGCAGGGACAGGCTGCCTGCCTGGCTGGGCTCCGCCGCCCGGGCTACGCCCCAAAGCAGCCTGCTGATCCAACTCCTGGGGGGGGGGGGCTCCACACGCTGCCCCCACCTCGAGAACTGGCTCCGCACTGCCCTGCCCCTCGCTCCCCATGGGGAGCCCCCTTCTCACAGGGGCAGGGCGGGGAAGGGGCACACGCAGGGCTTACTATCCCCACAGGCTGCCGGGGCTGGCGCACGGGGGGCACGGTCGCGTGCAGGGGCGAGGCAAGGGGCCAGCGGTCGGTGGGTAGAGCCGTCCCGTCCTTTGGGACCCCGAGCCTTGCGGGCCGGATCCGGCATGTGGGGGAGAAGTGCAGCGCCACGCCCTGCCGCCCACCCTCCCTCCGGCTGGGGGAGGGTTTCCTCGCTGCTCCCATTGGCCAGATTTCAGCCAATCGGAGCAGCCCTCCTGCCCAGCTCTCCCACCCTTCCAGACACCCAAACCGTTCCTGCACCTCCCTCCCGGCCAGGCCTTCACTCCCAACCCACTCCAGCGCCCTACCCCCACCCCCACCCCATCTGACTCTCTGGCAGCCCCCTCCTGCATGCTGAACCCCGCATTTTGGCCTCACCCTAGAGCCTGGGGGGGGCTCACAAAATCTACCCACCCTGGGACCCCAAAAGATTTCATCTGGCCTGTGAGAAGCCCTGAAGTTTGGCCTTTCCTGCCTCCTCTCCCCTCCCTCCGCCACCGCGGGGCTGAAGCCCCAAGGGAGCGAGGTATCTCAGGGGCCACATCAGCGAGGGTTGGTTTTTGTTTGCTGGTTTGGGGGGGAGTTGCCTCTCAGTTGTGTGGCCCCCCAGACAAGCTGGAAGTCTGGGTTCACGGCAGTGGAGAGAACTCTGCACACGCTGGCTGAACGAGGCGAAGGGGCCACCAGAAAGGTGCTGGCAGGACTCAACATTAACACGTCGGGACGGCTCGTGGCTGTCTCCTGTTCTCTTTGTTACCCCCCCGCCCCGACCGTGCTGTGTTTAACTGAGTGAGCCGTGTAGTCACTGTTCTACAGGCTGCCCCCGCCAGAGCTGGCCTCCTGGGCAGAACACTCCGTGGTCCTGGGCCCAGTGCTGTCCTGGGGGGCAGGTTTAGCATTGCGGAGGGGGGCAGGTTTAGCAGTGGAGAGGGGGGCAGGTTTAGCAGTGGAGAGGGGGGCAGGTTTAGCATTGCGGAGGGGGGCAGGTTTAGCAGTGGAGAGGGGGGCAGGTTTAGCATTGCGGAGGGGGGCAGGTTTAGCAGTGGAGAGGGGGGCAGGTTTAGCATTGTGGAGGGGGGCAGGTTTAGCAGTGCGGAGGGGGGCAGGTTTAGCATTGCGGAGGGGATGGAGGGCAGGTTTAGCATTGCGGAGGGGGGCAGGTTTAGCACTGCGGAGGGGGGCAGGTTTAGCACTGCGGAGGGGGGCAGGTTTAGCAGTGGAGAGGGGGGCAGGTTTAGCATTGCGGAGGGGGGCAGGTTTAGCAGTGGAGAGGGGGGCAGGTTTAGCATTGCGGAGGGGGGCAGGTTTAGCATTGCGGAGGGGGGCAGGTTTAGCATTGCGGAGGGGGGCAGACTCTCACTGGAGTCCAACCAGTGAATTTCAGGGAGGTGACGTTTACTCTGAAATCCTTCCGGCATCGCACCAGAAAGCTCCTTCCAACTTAATTCTTTGTATTTATCAGAAGGATCCGTGTGCACCCTGCAGCGAACACGACCCGGCGCTAATCTGAACCATGTGCGGAGTTGGCAGCCAGAGTTTGTTTGTTCCCATCTCTGCAGCTCCCATCGCTCACTGAGGCAGCCTCCAGCCAGCGGGGCTGGTTAAGGTGGACCAGAGGGTTCCCTGGGCAGCTGCGTAAGGAGGCCGCGGGCCACTGGGGGTGAGCTTGGAAGGCCGGTGAGCGCCGTGTGTGGGCCGAGGTTTGCTGGGCGGGGGCTGATCGTGCATGTGGCCTGGAGGGGTCAGCACTCCAAGGGGAGCCTCTGGTTTGCTTTGGTCCACAAGCTGCGGAGCCAGGCAGGGCGGGAGAAGCTGGGGCCTGGGGGCGGGGGGAGGGAGGGCAGTTGGTGGGAGTGGGCAGGATGCCCCGTGGGCCCCCCACCTAGGAGTCGGACCCACTGATGGCTGCTTCCAGGGCTCAGCGCAGCCCACAGTGCCAGGACAGCCAGGAAGCCTGTCAAAGCACCCTGCTGCGGCACTGACTGGGAACCACCTGCACCCCAATCTCCTGCCCCAGCTCGGGCCCCCCTCCGCACCCCAACCCCCTCAGTCTCGGAGCCGCACCCCGATCTCCTGCCCCAGCTCGGGCCCCCCTCCGCACCCCAACCCCCTCAGTCTCAGAGCCGCACCCTGATCTCCTGCCCCAGCTCGGGCCCCCCTCCACACCCCAACCCCCTCAGTCTCAGAGCCGCACCCCGATCTCCTGCCCCAGCTCGGGCCCCCCTCCGCACCCAACCCCCTCAGTCTCAGAGCCGCACCCCGATCTCCTGCCCCAGCTCGGGCCCCCCTCCGCACCCCAACCCCCTCAGTCTCAGAGCCGCACCCCGATCTCCTGCCCCAGCTCGGGCCCCCCTCCGCACCCCAAGCCCCTCAGTCTCAGAGCCGCACCCTGATCTCCTGCCCCAGCTCGGGCCCCCCTCCGCACCCCAACCCCCTCAGTCTCAGAGCCGCACCCCGATCTCCTGCCCCAGCTCGGGCCCCCCTCCGCACCCCAACCCCCTCAGTCTCAGAGCCGCACCCCGATCTCCTGCCCCAGCTCGGGCCCCCCTCCGCACCCCAAGCCCCTCAGTCTCAGAGCCGCACCCTGATCTCCTGCCCCAGCTCGGGCCCCCCTCCGCACCCCAACCCCCTCAGTCTCAGAGCCGCACCCCGATCTCCTGCCCCAGCTCGGGCCCCCCTCCGCACCCCCACCCCCTCAGTCTCAGAGCCGCACCCCGATCTCCTGCCCCAGCTCGGGCCCCCCTCCGCACCCCAACCCCCTCAGTCTCAGAGCCGCACCCCGATCTCCTGCCCCAGCTCGGGCCCCCCTCCGCACCCCAACCCCCTCAGTCTCAGAGCCGCACCCCGATCTCCTGCCCCAGCTCGGGCCCCCCTCCGCACCCCAAGCCCCTCAGTCTCAGAGCCGCACCCTGATCTCCTGCCCCAGCTCGGGCCCCCCTCCGCACCCCAACCCCCTCAGTCTCAGAGCCGCACCCCGATCTCCTGCCCCAGCTCGGGCCCCCCTCCGCACCCAACCCCCTCAGTCTCAGAGCCGCACCCCGATCTCCTGCCCCAGCTCGGGCCCCCCTCCGCACCCCAACCCCCTCAGTCTCAGAGCCGCACCCCGATCTCCTGCCCCAGCTCGGGCCCCCCTCCGCACCCCAAGCCCCTCAGTCTCAGAGCCGCACCCTGATCTCCTGCCCCAGCTCGGGCCCCCCTCCGCACCCCAACCCCCTCAGTCTCAGAGCCGCACCCCGATCTCCTGCCCCAGCTCGGGCCCCCCTCCGCACCCCAACCCCCTCAGTCTCAGAGCCGCACCCCGATCTCCTGCCCCAGCTCGGGCCCCCCTCCGCACCCCAAGCCCCTCAGTCTCAGAGCCGCACCCTGATCTCCTGCCCCAGCTCGGGCCCCCCTCCGCACCCCAACCCCCTCAGTCTCAGAGCCGCACCCCGATCTCCTGCCCCAGCTCGGGCCCCCCTCCGCACCCCCACCCCCTCATCCCCAGAGCCACCCCAGTCAAAAGATACTGGGTCACAAGCAGCAGCTCTTCTCTCCAGCGGGGCCAGGGGAAGAGGGTTGAACCCCACTGGCCTATGGCCTCTCTGCCTGACCCGCTCCCCTGTCCCAACGCCGGCCTGTGGCGGGGGCTGCCCTGCGAGGTGCAGGCCATGTCGAAGCCCCCCCCCACCCCCCGCAGCACAGGCCCGAGGGGAACAGCCCGGTCCCTGTGACAGGGAGAGCGCAAGGGCGACATCACTTCTGTCGGGCACGTAGGGGCTGCGGCCGCCTCATCTCCTGCCTGCCTGGGATTCTGGGCTACGGCTGGGCCAGGCACGACCCCCGGAGGCCGTGGGACGGGCAGATGCCGGGCTGGAGTCCGGTTCCCACGTGGTGAATAGTCCTCCCCAGGCCTGGCCCTGGCCCGGAGACCCCGTTCCCGTGGCGGAACGGTGCCACGGGGGCCAGCGCCACCCGCACATCAGGCGAATGCAGGCCGGCCGGCGGGGGGGCTGGGATTTCCCCATCCCCTTGCGAGCGGGACCTCTGGACCCAGGCCTGCGTCCGGGCCGCTCCTCCCAGAGTAACGCCCACCCGCCCTGCAGGGGGGCACACGGGCTCAGCTCCTCTCCTCCCGCGGACGCCACGGCGGGGGGCTTTCCCGCTTCCACTCGACCCCAGAGTCCTTTCGCCGCCTCCCAGAGGTGCTGCCACGTCACAAGACGACAGCAGGCCCCGGAACAGGGCCCCGTGCTCAGCCGGACGCTCCCAGCCCTGCAACGCCCGCCCCTTGGGCACTGGGCCGTGTGCCCTGGCTCTCACCTTCCACCAGCAGGAAGAACCCTCGGGGGTTTCTCTGGAGGATTTTGAGGGCCACCTGCACCATCTCCGTCAGGGACGGGTCTGTCTCAGCGTCCCTGTCCAGCTCGTACATCATGTCCATGGGCTCGAAGAGGCCTGCGAAGGGAGAGGGCGGGTCAGCCGTGCCGCAGCTTCCGGGGGCCTTGTCACACCGGGGGACGCCCCAGAGACTCCAGATTGAAGAGGCCAGGGTGGACCGGACCGGCCGCCAAGCTGTTCCTGGCACAGTGAGCCCTGTGAGCCCTGCCGGGCAGCCAGCCTGGGACCTCGGCCAGGCCGTGTCACCGGTGGCAGGTGGCCCAGAGGCCGGCGGGGGCTTTGCAGCTGGGAACACCCATGGCTCCAGCCCGCCTCTTCCCTGGAGCCCGGGGGGCTGAGCGCTCCCCCCAGCACCTGCTGGTTCCTCTGCACTTCTCCTGGAGCCAGGCCTCACCCTGTGGTTCCAGGGGTGCTCTGGGGGTGTCGGTCTGAGCCTCACACACCTGCTTGGTGAGCCTCCTGCCGGCTGGACTCCCTCCCGCCCGCACCAGTGACTCCCGCCCCCGCCTGCGGCTCCCACCCGCCCGCACCAGTGACTCCCGCCCGCGCCTGCGGCTCCCACCCACCCGCACCAGTGACTCCCGCCCCCGCCTGCGGCTCCCACCCACCCGCACCAGTGACTCCCGCCCGCGCCTGCGGCTCCCACCCACCCGCACCAGTGACTCCCGCCCCCACCTGCGGCTCCCACCCACCCGCACCAGTGACTCCCGCCCCCGCCTGCGGCTCCCACCCACCCGCACCAGTGACTCCCGCCCGCGCCTGCGGCTCCCACCCACCCGCACCAGTGACTCCCGCCCCCACCTGCGGCTCCCACCCACCCGCACCAGTGACTCCCGCCCCCGCCTGTGGCTCCCACCCACCCGCACCAGTGACTCCCGCCCGCGCCTGCGGCTCCCACCCACCCGCACCAGTGACTCCCGCCCGCGCCTGCGGCTCCCTCCCGCCCGCACCAGTGACTCCCGCCCGTGCCTGCGGCTCCCTCCCGCCCGCACCAGTGACTCCCGCCCCCGCCTGCGGCTCCCACCCGCCCGCACCAGTGACTCCCGCCCGCGCCTGCGACTCCCGCCCCCGCCTGCGGCTCCCACCCGCCCGCACCAGTGACTCCCGCCCCCGCCTGCGGCTCCCACCCGCCCGCACCAGTGACTCCCGCCCCCGCCTGCGGCTCCCTCCCTCCCGCACCAGTGACTCCCGCCCCCGCCTGCGGCTCCCTCCCGCCCGCACCAGTGACTCCCGCCCGTGCCTGCGGCTCCCACCCACCCGCACCAGTGACTCCCGCCCGTGCCTGCGGCTCCCACCCACCCGCACCAGTGACTCCCGCCCCCGCCTGCGGCTCCCACCCGCCCGCACCAGTGACTCCCGCCCCCCGCAGCTCTGGAGGGGTCCAAGCACTGAAACTGGGCTCAAAGCAAACTGAGCTGCCAGGAGAAACGGTTTCCTGGCTCTGTGTTCTTACCCCCATCGCAATGGGCCCGTCCCCACTGACTGCTGGGGCAGACACTAAAACAATCCCCAGTTTGGCAGAGGCAGGTGCACACATTAACACGCCCTGCACACGCCAGTCCCCGTAGGTACCTGTGCACACACTAGCATACCCTTCACACACCTATCCCGCAGGCACGTGCACATGAACACACCCTCCCCATGTACATGTGCACACCCCACATGTACCCATCTCTATGCTGCTCCCATATGTACGTCTGCACACGCACACACACACACGCATGCCCACACAGTGCCATGAACATCTTCTACCCAGAGTGGGTCCAATCATGGCTGGGCAGGGACCAGTCTCCATTTAATACGGCAGCCTGGGGCAGTTCTAGGGCACTGGAGCCCAAGTGGCTGGCATGTGGCCCCCGGCCAGGGATGGGCGCTGGGGTTCCAGCCTGTACACAGCCACAGCCAACGCCTGGGCCGTGCGCCCGGCCTGCTGCATGGGACGGAGATTGGCAGTGCCAGCAGCATCCCTGCAAGGCTCTCCCCACCCCACCGCCTGGGCCAGCCGAGCACAGGAGTGAACAGTCCCGGACAATCAGGCTGCCTGGTCTGCCCCCGGCCTGCTCCCCTGCAGCTGTGGGGCTGGCCCAGGCTGCTGGCCCTGTGCCCTGGAGCCTGGCTGCAGCCTCTCCGGTTTGGCCACCTGCGCCTGCCCTTGGACGGGAGCAGGACAGCATCCGTGTGCACCAGGCTGCAACGCCCTGAGCAGGGGCTGGGCCCAGCCCCGCGGGAGTCACTGCGAGTCCAGCTCCAGCCCTAGGGTCAGGGCCTGAGCAGAGAGGGGACTGGGGATCGTCGCAAGGCCCCTCTGCCCCGTTCCCTCCGTCCCAGGGCCACTGTGGGTCAGCTCCCGGGCGAGCCAGCAGCCCCTCACGACACGCTCTGCGCAGCGCGCCCCACGCTCCCGGGCCATGACACACAACGGTTTCAATCTGCCACAGGTGCCACTGCACACGGCAGCCTGGCCCCTGACACGCCCGGCGCCCGGCCCCTGACACGCCTGTTGCCTGGCCCCTGACACGCCCGGCCCGACATGCCTGTCGCCCGGCCCCAACACGCGTGTTGCCTGGCCCCTGACACGCCTGCACACTGACACACCCGGCCCCCGGCCCGACATGCCCATGTTCTAACGGTACAGCAGCCCCTCCAAGCCAGGCTGCTGCTTTCTGCTACCCTGCTGGAATGGGGAGCAGCAGCACAAGGATGCTGTTGACCCAGCTGGCCAGGAGACAGGCCGACTGCAGCCACCTGCCCAGGGCTGGCACTAACTGCCCCAGGCCCTGCCTTAGCAGGAGGCTTCAGGGCGTCCGACAGGCACGTTCTTCGGGTCAGGTGTTTTCAGCCTTTTCTCGGGCTGGGGGCCCTTCGGCCTGGCTCCCCACAGCAGGCGAGGCCCATGGGGGGTAGAAGCAGCGAAGCCCCAATGGGTGACATGGACGTAAACACTGGACACTTCCCCTAGGAGCAAACCTGCCTGCGCCCAAGCCCCGCCCCAGGTACCCAAGCCCCGCCCCTCCCGCTTTTAGCAACATGGGAGGGGCAGGGTGAGCTTGACCCCTTGCCACCCAACCTGAGTTTTACAGGAAGTGCCTAAGCAAGTTAGGTGCCTAATTCCCACAGGAGCCCACTGGCACCTAGGTGCCCAATTCCCATTGGCACCCACTGGCAGGAAGGTGTCTAATTCCCATTGGCACTCACTGGGAACTAGGCAGCTCTTTCCCATAGGAGCCCACGGGCACCCAGGTGCGGAAGGTGCTGAGCGCTGGGCACCGATCTGCGTCTTTGCACGTCAGTCCCCCAGCCTGCGCCCTGGGCACTCACCTAGGAGGAAGTCCACGTCCTTCGGGTCCAGCGCCAGGAGCTCTGTGCGATTCCACACGTACCGGGCGTGCTAGGGCGGGAAGAACAGCGGCTGTTACGCACCCTCCTCGCTGGGGGCAGGGACACGGACCCACGCGGACCAGTGGGGTGAGCACCCATTGGGGCAACTGCACCCCCAGACCGGCTGCTCTTCCCCCAGCCCTGCCCTCGTCCCACAAGGGTTACCGGCGATGCCGGTGCCCAGACGAGGGGCTCACGCCGGCTCCTTCTGCCCTTGGAATCCAAAACCCTGGGGATTTCCCAGATACGGCATCGCACGTACAGCTCATGTTCGCCAGGCACCCCAAACATGCACCCCCCCATCTGCCAGGCACCCCTAAAGCCCCCCTTGTCCACCAGGCACCCCACAGTGCCCCCATGTCTACCAGGCGCCCCAAACACACACACCCCACCCATCAGGCACCCCGCGCACCTCCCCATCCGCCAGGCACCCCATGTGCCCCCATATCCACCAGGCACCCCAAACACACAATCCTCACCCACCAGGCACCCCTTGCACCCCACATCCGTCAGGCACCCCATGCGCGCCCCCTGTCGTCCGCCAGGTACCCCATGTGCCCCCCTGTCCGCCAGGCACCCCAAACACACAATCCTCACTCGTCAGGCACCCCGTGCGCCTCACATCTGTCAGGCACCCTGTGTGCGCCCCCCCCTGCCGTCCGCCAGGTACCCCATGTGCCCCCCTGTCCGCCAGGCACCCCAAACACACAATCCTCACTCGTCAGGCACCCCGTGCGCCCCACATCTGTCAGGCACCCTGTGTGCGCCCCCCTGCCGTCCGCCAGGCACCCCAAACACCCCAACATCCGCCAGGCACCCCAATTGCACTACTCCAGCCACTGCCGCTGCCCTCTCCTCTGCCTGTTGGGGATCCTCCGACCCCCGGCTCGCCAAGGTTTCCCACATGAGCGGCTGCCTTCCCCTCGCTGCCCTGGCAGCACCAAGCCACTGACGCTCTCGGCAGGCCCTCCCCGTCGGCAGGAACCGAATCCCTGCGAGTCAGATCACTTGCTGGCCCCGGCAGAACTCTCCCTGGGCCCTTCCTGTGAGCTGCCAGGCAGCTTGCCACAAAACGGCCCCCGAGTGCCTGGCCGGAGGTGCCAGTGGGCGGGGGCCTCCCGGCGAAGGGGAGCTCGCCAGCCCTGAGAGCAAGAGGAGCTGCGGGAACCCACCTGCCGGGCCTGGGCTGCACCCAGCCGCCGTTGGGGTGCGCAGAATCCACAGCTGGCAGGGCGGCTCGGCCCAGCCCGTGGCCGTGCGGGCAGTGGCGGGCCAGGGGGCAAATTCTCCAGCTGGCCTAGGTCCTGCCTCGTGGGGAGCCGGGCTGCCAGGAGCGCGCACGGCAGGGCAGCCGCCTAGCCAAGCTGCGCAGAGAGAGACGCGCCGGGTCTTGAGGCCGAGCGCCGATCCCCCAGCAGCATGTGCAGGACGCGCCAGGCAAGGGAGCTCCGAGCTGGCTTGCCAGGACGCCCGTGTGGGGGAGTCGCATTAGGGCAAAGGGGCCTGTCAGCGCTGGGACACTTCCTAGTGAGCCGGCTGGGCCAGTGGCTTCTCCACCAGCCCCTGCTGAGGGCCCCTGGCAAGCGGCTTCACCCCCCCCCCCCCCGTGGCCTAAGCCTGCCAGCCCCACCCTGCGTCTGTGCAGTGGGGCTCGGAGCTCAGGGCTGCAGGGACGTCTGCAAGGCTCAGCTCCAAGCCTGGGCGAGGGGGCGCCGGGAGACGTTGGCTGGAAGCTGCCCGGGGAGCTCCAGAGGCAATGCTTCTAGCAGCCCCGTGGATCCCTGCTCCCGTGGGCCAGGGCCTGTCTACAGCACCCGCCGGAGCGAGGGGCAGCGATCGAGCCAGCGGGCTCCGGGAATCGCCTCGAAATCCACTGCCGAGCGCTCTCCCACGCTGCCCCCGCACGAGGCGCCTGCCCCCGGCCTGCCGCAGCAAAGGCGCCGCCGGAAGCAGATCGAAGTTCACCGCCTCCAGCTGAGGGCAACGGCCCGGGGGAGTGTAGCCCAGGAAGGGGGCCCAATAGAGATACTGCCTCCCCTGCCCTGCCTCCGCTGTCCCGGGACTGAGCTGGCTACAGCTCGTCCTGCTCCAGAGAGAGCTGCTTTCCCGCTGAGACTCAGGGACCTTTTCTTTCGTTAGGGCCCGGGCTCCCAAGAATCCTGGCTCCATTGCTGGGTGAGACTCAGCCCCTGGCTGCCTCGGTTTCCCCTCTGCCTCTCCCTGATGTCTGTAGGACAAACCGAGCTCCTCATTCGGCTGGAAGGTGCCAGACACAACCGCAAACGCCGCGCATTCCCCGCAGGGCTGTGACCCTGACGGGCTTCAAACACGGGAACCACTGTCAGCCGGATTATTCCCCTGGCGGCTGATGTCAGCCTGAACCAGAGACCTGGGAGTAAGGAATCTCTAACCTGCAGCCCGTCTGGCCCTCCCGTTTCCCCAGGCGTCTCCCTCCCCTGTACCTTGTCTTTGGGCTTCTTCGCTCTCCAGACATCAACGAGGTTTTGGCCATCCAGGCGGGTGCCCTGGTGCTTGTCCTCACTGGGGTATTCCACGTCACTGGTGTTCTTGGGGAACATGTATTTCCGGCCCCCGCCCAAGATCACCTAGAGTGGGGCACAGAAAAGAGCCCAGTTTCCATTCGGCCACACCAGAGATCAAGCCTGTTAACCAAGGGCGGGGAAGAGACACCCGCGTCCCGGCTCAGGGCTCTGCCCTCGGCCAGTGCCCGGACTGAGGCAGGTTTACCGTGCCCCAGGGATGTGGAGACCAAGGATTCCTGCAAGTCCCTTCATCTCCGGGCTTCTGACTCCCCCGCCCATAAAGCGGGGCCCGTGACACCAGCCTGCTCCCCTGCACGAGGGGCAGCCCTGAACCGGGGACCGGGCGGGGCCTCAGCGGGACTCCAGTCAGCTTGCACCATCTGTCTGACTGGAACCCGAGCACCGCAGGCCCCCACTGACAGGGCCAGCAGCAGCACCAGGGCTGCTATGGGACATGGACAGCCCTTGGGCAGTGGGCCTGCCCGGGTGGGGAGGGGGGGCTGATTGACTGTCTGCTGATTAACCAGCAAGGGGGGGCTGGTCTCTCTCCCCCTTTCGTGCACTGGAGGACGACCCCCTCAGCGATTCCATGCCGGCCCAGCTCTGCCTTGGGGAAGCAAGCCGGGCTCTCCTGGCTGGGGGAGGAGGCTGAGGAACAAGCCTCGACTTCGGCCTTCGCAATATTCGAGAGCTTGGCCCGACTGGCGAACGTGGAGCCCGGCGCTAGCCCGGCCAGAGCACACGCCCCACCCTGGCCCTCGGCCCCTCGTCAGCACCGAGCCGAGCCCTGTCGCAAGGCGCCAGGCGTGGCCTGGAGGGGCACATGGCTCACCGCACGGCCTGGGCCTTTTCGGAAATGATTCCTGGGCTCCCCGCAAGGCCGCCTGGCAGAGAAGTGGCAGGAACCTGGCCCCCGGCTGGCCCAACGCCCACGGGGGAGCTTGTGCTGCCAGCCCTGGCAGCAGCCTCTTTGCACGGGCGCCGAGGGAGGAGAGAGCGTCCCCACGGGACACCCCTTCAGAAAGAGCCATTTCCCTCGGGGCCCACACACAGCCCCTGCCTGTGGCGCTGGGAGGGCCGGGCTGCGTGCCAGGGCCTGCGCACACAGGCGGGGCCCGAGGGACCGTCTGCTCCATGAAAGAGCAGGGCTCTGGGAACGGTCCCAGCGCTGGGGCTGCTTGGCCTAGGGCAGGCATCTGGATTTGTCAAACAGATTTTCAAATGAAGGAGGAACAGCGCGGGGGGGAGGGGGGACCCACTGACGAACACAGATCCCAGTGTCCTGCTGACTGGGGGGAGATGTTCTGTAGCACCTGCTCCACGGACCAGAACCCCCCCCCCCCCTCGGATGCACAGATGCAGCTGAAAGCAGAACTGAGCTCAGTCTGTTAAAAACACTGACCGAGAGCTGGGGGGGGGGGGCGGGGGAGGGGGGGGGGGGCCTTAGTCTGCCAGCACAGGGCCGTGGCCAGTCCTTTAGACTAGATTTAAAGAACAGACCCGAGGAGCCCAGAATCCCAGGCAACCGGCAGCCCTGGCTCGGCTGAGTGCCCGGAGCTGCCGGGAAGGTGGGTGGCAGCCCCAGGAGCAGGTGATGGTCCAACAGGGGTGGCAGCGGCTGCCAGCCCGCAGCTTCCCCCCGCAGTGGGTGAGTGGGGGGCCGACTGCCCGGGCCTGAGGGGGACCAACTTTCTGACTGCAGGGACCTGCACACCCCTCTCCCCCCGCCGCCTCCCTTGCTTGCTCACTCTGGCTGGGGAAGGGGGTGGGGAGCAGAAGGGGTTCTGGGGGGCACCAGGGGACTCCAGGCTGGAGGGCTGAGGGGCTCTGAGTGCAGGAGGTGCGGGCTCCGAGAAGGAATTTGGGTGCATGAAGGGCCACAGGGCTGGGCAGGAACGTGGGAGGTGCAGGCTTGGACAGCTCCTGGCAGGGGCCAGCATGGCCTAGGCAACACTGGGGCCACATGGCTCTGAACTGCCCCCCCCACAGTTCGAGGCAAGGGACGGTGAGTCACTCCTATAGCCCCTAGGAATGGGAGGGACGTCCCAGCTGCTGCCGGTGGCTGCGCAGAGCCAGGCCAGGCCAGGAGCCGCTGACAGTCAACGCCTGGGCCTTCCAGTCAAACCCGCACCCTGGCAGCCCTACCGAGCGAGGGGGCTGAGCGGCTTTTCGAAATCCTCAGTCCCACCCCCCCACCAGGGAACTAGACGTCTCGTCCCCTACAACTGACGGGGGCGCCCGGTCTGCACATCTGGCCCCGCCGCCTTCTCAAGGAGCCGGGAGGTGCCGCGCCTGGACTGGGGGCCTGGCTCACTCCTGTCGGAGGCACTCAGGGCCCTGACCGGCAGGGACGGGAAACGCAGCCTGAACTCCGGCCCACCCTGGCGGCTGCTGCTGGCTGTAACTCCCAGCGTGGGGGCAAAGTAACCAGGCCCACTGCCCTGGTCACCGCCTGCCGTGGGCACAGCTGCTCTGGCTGCAGGTCCCTGAGGGACGTAAGGGGAGAGGACTAGCTCAGTGGCTCGGGCATTGGCCTGCTAAACCCATGGTTGTGAGCTCAATCCCTGAGGGGGCCATTTAGGGATGTGGGGCAAATCTATCAGGGAGGGTACTTAGCCCTGCTGTGAGGGCAGGGGACTAGACTGTATGGCCTTCCAAGGTCCCTTCCAGCTCTAGGAGATAGGTAGCTCTCTGTTTATTTAGGGTGGGGGAAGGCTCTGCCTTCACAAAGCACCAGGCACAGCCCTGCCAGCAGCCTCCACCCTCTCCAGGGCTGGATATGGCCTGGGCACATGGCCAGCATGCTCCCCTCCCCCTGGCATGGGGTGCTCCCCCAGGGCCTAGCAGGAAGGGGCGGCGGGTGCCAGCCCTGCCTTCATGGACTGCCCATGTGTGGCTTTGAGGCTTTGACCTGTATCAGTCTCCACTCCAGGGCTAGGAACTGGCCACTGGCCAGCTCATTCTATAGCTCAAGCTGAGTGGCTCCTATGCCGAGGTCCAGAGTTCAAAGCCAGCTCCTGGTGGTTACATTTGCATTGCAGGTTTATCTTTAACCTGCCCTCCCTGGCCCTGTTTTTCATTATTTGTCATCTTCCCCCCCCCCGCCTCAGTTGATCCCTAGACCCAGTTGCCCCTGGGCTCGGGGCTTTTAGAAGTGGGCAGGCTGACCCCGCCCACCCCAGGGGTTTCAAACACTGCCTGGGCCTCCCCATTGTGCGGGGCTGGGGGGGGGGGGGAGCTAGTGTTAGGCTCAAGGCCTCCAGACCAGCCCGGGGGCCTGTCTCACCTTAGCACGACGGCCCCAGCCTGCCCATAATCCCTGTGCACCATCCCAGCCTTGGCCACAGCAGGGCCCCCACCCCCCAATGCACATGGTCCGGCCCAGGGCTCCCCCCCACGGCTCCAGGCTGGCACTGAGCAGCGGGGGCCTCGGGCACTGGGGCACAGCCAGGCAGGCCCCGGGGGAGCCCGGCTGCAGGAGCCAGACCCACAACAGTGGCTGGAGGGTGCCAACCAGCTCAAGTACCAGTGAAGCCCCCATAGCCTAGAGGGCAGCGGGTGGCTCCCCACGCCGGACCCCGGCACGTCGCCCAGGCCGAGAGGTGCCCCCGTCGCACTCCCCAGCGCGGCAGGCAGGCTCCTCCCCTTACGTGCACCAGCGGCACCGAGCCCAGCGGCAGGCAGCCTGCTGCCCGGGGAGTCGCGGTGGAGCCCCCGAGATTCTCCTACTGCTGCCCGTGCGCAGTGCAGCCAGGTTCTGCGGGTCTCCTCCCCGGCGGGGGTTTCCGCGTTACAAAGGTGACAGACACGTAAAGCAAGGGCCTGGGCCGTGAGGGTGCCGATTGCACGCTCTAGCGTGCGAGCCGTGCACAGCTCAGTCGGCACCCCGTGCGTTCCATGGCTGCATGTGCAGAAAGACCCGGTCCCAGGAGGCTGCCTCAGCTGCAACAATCTCGCAGCCTGTGAAATGGAGGCCACTCACCAGCCTACGCTGCCCCCCATGGAGACAAAGGGGCATGGCAAATCTGGGGGGGACGACGCCTAGCAGTCTGTCTGCAAAACCAACAAGGAGGCGGGTGGCACTTTAAAGAGATTTGGGGGCATCAGCGTGCGTGGGCCAAGACCGGCCTGGCCTCTCGCTCCCGGGGAGCATCAGACGCGGAGCCACTGGCGAGAGCAGAATCAGGCCCTGGCGTTGCCATTGGAGACGGGCCCAGCGCAGAGCCCTCGCTGGAACAGGCCCGCAGGCCGGGAGCCCATAGCTCTGGCCGTTTGCTCTGAAGGGGTTTTATTTGCTCCTTTTTATTTTTAGCCTGGGCTCAGATTTCACTTCAGAAGGTGACCTATAAAGCTGCAAAAATATTAAGGGGAAAAAGCCGGCCGCCCCCTCTAATTACGCCTCCCCCGCCAGAGCTAAAATAATAAACACACATGGCCCACGACCCACGGGCAGGCGTGGCTCTGTGGCTTGGGGTTACAGCAGCAAAGAGGGATATTGATTTGCAGGGCTGGCTCCGAGAACATCTCTGCTGGGCTCCACAGCCTGGGGAGGACGGGGGGGAGCAGGCAGCGGGGCTGAACTGTTGGTTTGTTTAGGGTTGGAGGGGCTGCGAGAACGCGCCCCGGCCCTCAGGCAGGTACCTGCTGCCCCCACCTGCCTCGCTCCAGGCCCTGTTGGCCCCCACAACACGCCACGGCCATGTGGCCTCGCTGGCAGGAAGCCCGCTGAGCAGGCAGAGCGCTGGGGGGGGGTGGGGGGGAGAGAGGGAATCAATAGCACCAAAGCGTGGCCCTTCCTGGCTAGCGCCAGCTGTGGTCCGACGGGCAGCCTGGCCGCCGGCGTCTATTACCCGCCCCTCGGGCCCCCCCCCCGCCTCACGGCCTTTCCCAGCTGGCAGGAACCCACTTACTTCTGAAGAAAGCGGCTAATTCAATCCCTGAGCACAAACCGCGGGCCAGAGCCAAGCTGCCAGAGCTTTCCATGGGGGCTGGGATCCAGCCTTGGGCTCAGCCCCCATCTCCGCTGTAGGAAACAAAACCCACCAGGCCCGTGTGACGGGAAATCCGTGGGTACGTGCCAGGGGCGCGGTGCCTGCGTCTAACATGCCCCTTTCCCCTGCGGCGCGGAGCCGCCTTACACCTGGGAGACCACCCGCACGGATCAACTCTGCTCCGGCCTCCAGCTCTGGTCCAGATTCAAATCGCCGGGCGGGGGGGGGGGGGGGGGGATTTAACTATCGCACGGCTGGTTTGTGGCCATGCTCAGGTCCAGGCTCCGCTGCCTGAAAAGAGCAGCAGCCGCTTTCGAGCAGCTGCCAAGGAGCCCAGCCCCCAGTGCCACAGTGGTCACAGCTGCTCGGCTGCCACAGAGCAGGGGCCAGCACAGCGTGGATGGGCGAGCCCCGGAACTCAGCTAGAAACCCTGCGTACAAGGGGAACCCCGTCAAGCCAGGGGGGCAGCCCCACCGCCCACCCGAGAGCAGCGGCCAAACTGAGTCTCATGCAGCGCACGGGGCCCCCTGCTCCCTCAGCGAGACAGCAGGATGGTTTCTCCCCAAGCGCGGCCCTTCCCTTCACGCTTGAAAGGGGCTGGAGCAGCCCAGCTGAACCCCGGCTCCTGGCCAATTGCAAGACAGATTTGCAGCTCCCCACAGTTTGGAAAATGCTTCTCCCTCCCCCCTGCCCAGCCTTCGAATCTGGCCCGGAACGGAGTCAGAGAAACAGGCAGGGCGGAGATTCACCGCCGGCTGGAAGCCCAGGAGCAGCTGGATGTGGCAGGGAAGCGCTCAAAGCTCTGCTCAGCCAGCGTTTCAAAGCGGCCCAGCGGCGTCCCCCGCCCCTGGAAACGGGACTCCACGCTGTGCTCCCACCGCTCGCCCATCCGCTATTCCTCGCTGGAGCGGGACCCCGCCGTGCACAGAGCAGAAACGGTGCCGCCCTCACGCAGGGCTCGCTGGGCAGCCCGGGTGCGCCCTGGGGGCCCAGGTGCTGCCGGCAGTGGAGAGATAAGGGAGCAGCAGTCGCTCTCTGCTCTGGCCCAGCGCCAGGGCGGAGGGGCGCTTGCTCGCTGCACCTTTACTGGGGTGGCGCCTGCCCGGAGCTTGGCGGGTGGGTGCAGGACCAGCTCCGTGGGATGGTTACCGAGCTCCACGGTCAAAGCCGGCCCAGCCGGTTCTGGAATTTCCTACAGACCGATGCACCTCAGTCCCGCGGCCTCCTGCGCCCTGGGGTATTTCTCCTGCCGTGCAAGCACCTCGCTGAGAGAGGGGGCTCTGCACTGACACTCCTACTGCCGTATGAACCACCTTGAGCTTCGGGCCCCGTGACAGTGCGTGAGGGAGCCCATGACTCCGGAAGCACCAGGCCAGGGCTTGGTCAGACCCCGCGGAGATTCCAGCACACAACGGCCAGGCCTGGATGACCGTGGAAAGGCCCAGACCTCCTCCCCTTCCCCACTCTGGGGTCAGTGTCTGGAAGCTGAGGCACAAACCCTGGGTCTGGAAGCTCCAGCAACTGTCCTTGGACGCCTCAGAGCAGCCCCATGCAGCTGGCTCATCACTGGAACAGAGACCACGCATCCTCCAAAAGGCACCAACAGGCCCCAGCCCAGGCCTGCCCGTTGCTCCCTTACCTACCACAGCGGGGTCGAAACAAAACGGCAGCCATTTTGCTGAGCCCAGTGGCAGAGGAGCAGCCTGGTGGAAAAGCCAGTGCCTTGGTGACCCTCCTAGCTGGGAATGCCCAGAGTCGGCCATTGTAACGAAGTGTCTAAGTTGAGTTGAGGACCCCTGTGGTTTCAGATCTCTGGCCAAGACCCCTTCACCTTGATTTACCTCCCACCATCCCTTACCCTGCCTTCCAAATGCTAGAGCCAGCTCCAACGCCCAATGCCCCAGGCCACTACAACCCACCCCACCTCCGTACTGTCCACGTGTTCCTTCTCCTGCCTTCCGAGTGCTAGAGCCAGTTCCGGCTCTGGGGGAGCCTGTGTTAGCTGTTGGGCTGCTCTGGGAGTAGGGGAGCAGGACTTGAACCCACCACCCTGGGGGCCCCAGGCAAATGTCCTATCCCCTAGGCCACTGTGGAACCCACCCCACCTGCCTACCAGGCTTACAGAGAGGAGGCCCATACATCATGGGACACATCGAAGCTATGACCCATACAGAGACCCTGCTCTCCTCACCCCAGGACTCCCACAGGCCTAGCAGCCCACGTTCCTCCCGCCAGGGGAGCTGCTGAGGGGGCTCCTGTCTGCCCCTCCCAGGTGGCCTGGCACCCCCTTAGCCTTCCCCAAGGGGACCCGGCCAGCCTGTCAGGCCCCAGCACTGACATCTGCTTTGTGAGGACCCAAGGGCGGCTGTGCAGGCCAGCGGGTGGCACCTCCCCAAGAACGCTCCCTTCCTCCCCGTCAGTCCCTGCCACTTCCATGGCCAAGGCCCCACCCCAGCACTTCAGGCCTTAGCCCGGGACCGGCCTGTGGCTCCCAGGGGCTGGCAGAGCAGCCACAGGCTCCTGGTGGATGCCCGACCGAAGCAGAGCTGGGACTGCCCTGCTGCGGGACAGCTTGGCTAGGGCCTGACCCTGGACCCGGTAGGCCCAGTGGGGAGCACGAGAGCCCAGCGCTGCCCCGGGCTAGCTGGGGGGGGGGGGAGGGGACGGCCAGCCCCTCCCTCCTCCAAAAAGCAAGTTGTAGGTGTCAGGTGGGGGAGGAGGGGTAAATCTTCCACTTGGGGAGGCAGCAACTCCCCTGCCCCCTTCCCACGGTGTCCCTCTCCTCCCGTGCCCCCCCGTGTCCTGGCTCACTGCCTGCTGGGCCCCTTCCAGCCAAATCCCTCCTCAAAAACCCTCCAATTCCTGCAGCTTCTCAGTGCAACGCAGCCTGTTTTGTGGCACGTGCCAGACATGCCGAAGGTTCCTCGTTCACAGCACCAGATTTGGGCACAAGACATGGCAGTCACAGGTGTAGCGGATACCCTGCTGGCGGCCGTGCAGGCAGCTCGCAAGCCCCTTGCCCCCAACCCCTCGGTGAGCCTGGGGAACACAGAATGGCAAGCACCAGCGGAAGCGAAGGGAGACGTCTGGGTCCTTCCCTCATACCCAGAAACAAGGCGGCCAGCCTCGCCCTCACCAGGGACAAAATGGCCAGGGCCAGACCACAAAAGCTGCAGCCTCATTTCTACTTCTTCACGCAAACAAGCTGGGGGCCTCCTGTGCGGATTGCCTGCAGCCGCAGCACCTGGGACCAGGAACAGGAACTGCCAAGGGCTGGGGAGCCACTCCGGAAAATCCAGGCTGGCTGCTGCTTTAAGACAAGCACCCTTCGGCTCCCGGCACCAAGGGGCTCCCAGGGCAGCAGCATGGTGGGGCCAGCTCTGTGCGCCGGACGGGCAGCCCCAGTCTCCCCAGGTGCAGGAGCCAAAGCCCCAGCCCTGTTCCCACCAGGCCAACGCCGTCCCCTCGCCACCGCAGAGAGCAGGGACCCAGCGCACCCACCTGCTGTCCTCCCCATCACAGCCCTGCCCCCCTTCCCCTCAGCCTCCCCACCTGGCCCTCCCCCTGCCCCGCCCAGCATAGAATTTGTACAAGTAAAAACAACGTTCATTGCCCTTGGATGGCCACAGCTTCCCCGTGAAATCACTGGGACCGGCTCTCTCCGGGGGGAGGGGAGGGTCGGTTCCTCCTGGCCATGTGCCGCCACAAAGGATCCAGCCCCCCCTGCAGCACAGCATGGGACCTGCCGGCCTCGCTGCGTCTTTCCCTAGCCCCTGGAGAGGTGGCGATGGGGAGGCCTGGGTGGGGTCCTGCTCACTGTGCCTGCCTCACCCCGTCGTCCCACAAAGAGCCCAGGCGAAACGCAGCTGCAGGAGCAGGGCCCGCTGCACGGGCGGAGCAGGAAGGGTTTGCAGTTGTGAAAATGCCACTCGGCACAATCGCATTTCCCACTGCGGCCCATGGACTCGCCCACGCGCCGGGAGGCAAGCAAGCATCCGTCTCATCCCTTGTTTGGGAGGGAAAAGGGCGAGTGGCGTCGTGGTGGTTCTCTGCCCTGCTTGCCTGGTGAGGAAGGGCCCTAGTCCTCGTTCTGTGGGTGGGGAAACTGAGGCACGGAGAGGGGGAATGGTCCTCAAAGTCCACCAGCAAATCAATGGCAGAGCAGAAGCGTCAGCAGCCCCCCCCCCCCCGCCCCCCCCACTGCCACCTCTGGAGGAGCCTCGAAAGCTTGGGCTACACGCCAGCTGGCTCCTAGCTCAGGCCGTAGAGCTCCCTTGCTCTTCCCTCTCGCTGTGCGGCTCCGCAAGACAGTGACCCGCACCCGACTCAGCGGGCAGGTTACCCGGGCAGAGCCAGAGTCTGATGCCAGGGCCCTCCCCAGAGCACCAGGCTGCCTCGCGCCGCAAACCCTGGTCCCAGGCCATTGAGCCCAGCCGAAGCAGCCTCACGGCTGGGTGCCGATCCAAACGGACCAGCCAGCCTCCAGAAAGCCCTGGGCCGGATCCTGCAGGACAGGTGCTGGGGACAGCCCAGGGCAGGGTGCCCCCAACCTCTGCCTGAGCACAGGCAAAGGAGAGGGCTAGGTCCCTGCCCCCCAGCTCTCAGCCCCACCACCAACCCCTGTGGAGGGCAGGCAGGGATTCGCTCAGAAGGGCAGGGGGCCCAGGAGGCTACTGAACCCACCCTCCAGCTGGGTTTTGTCCCATCTAATCTGAATGCAACCCAGGCAGTGGGGGTTCTAACAGCCCCACACCAGGGTGCAGCAGGGTCTGAACCCACTAGGCCACCTCCTGGGCTAGAGAAGCTGCCGCCAGTGAAAGGAGCAACAGCCAGCTGCTTCCATCTGGGTGGCCCAGCCACCAACTGGGGTTGCGAAACCCACTTCACCCTGGGTTACAATTCCACGGAGCCCCGTTAACCGGCCGCCGGCTCGGCTCCGCTCCACGCCGTACCTCCATGTCCGGGATGTTTTCCACCAGCTGCTGGGCGAGATCTTTGCAGCCCTGCTGGATGGCCTCCGGGGGCATCTCGCTGTCTGAGTACCAGTCCCTGTTGGCAGAGTGGGCGTAGGCGGCGCTGGGGGTGGCGTGGTTCACCCGCGTGGTGGTGACGATGCCCACGGACTTGCCTGCAGCAGGAGGGGAGGGGTTAGCCGTGGAAGGCGCTGGGGGGGAGGGGATCACCAGTTTGATGGCTGTAGGACAGGACAGAGCATTCGGGGAGGTTTGCTCCGCTCACACGGGGTGACCGGTCTTTCAGCCAGCGCCTAGAGGGGCACTGCCAGCTCTGCCCCGATCAGGCAGGGGAGGCGGATGTCACTGGGGAAACCCCCCGGTGTCTCTGCCAGGGACACATGGACGGCACCGTGGCCTGGGTAGGGGGAGGGCGCCCGTTGCCTTGGCTCAGAGTTCTGCTGTTCGGAGCATCCGGAGAGTCCTGCCCGAAGGGACAGGCACGTTGGAATCAAGGTGTCCAGGAAATGAAGCGACTCACCCCGGCCGTGCCCCTCCCTGCCCTCCCTCCGCTCCAGCCAGGGCTGGTCTGCCCCAGGCATGACGCTGCCAGCGCTGCCCACTTGCTTACCGGCTTCCTTCGCCCACTTGAGGATGGACGTGACCTCGTTGCCGGCCGTGGTATTGCACTGGGCACGGGTCACAGCCGCGCTCACCCCCACCGTCCCCTCGTTGGCCTTCACCCCGCAGAGATACGCCGTGGCCGTCCCGGCACTGTCCGGCACTTGGGCATTGGTGTTGTAGGTCTGCATGGACAAACCAGAGCCGTGTTGGCAGCCTCCACTCCAGCACACGGCCCCCTGGCCATCCCTCCCCAGCACAGACAGAGGGACCAGAGCCCCGGAACTGCCAGCTACGTGCACCAGGGACCGGTCTGCTAATGGCCTACGGGTAGGGGCCTGCAGATACAGAGCAGGTATCAGCTTGATCTCCACGGCTCATTTTTGCCGATATGATCGTGGATCCAAGCTGGGTGCCCGGGCAGGGCTCCCCCTCGGGAAGGGCAGAGACTGGTGTTGTGGGGCTCGGAGCAACGAGGCTGCCACGGCGAGGTTGTGGGTGAGGTCAGGCGCGGGGAAGTGGAGGGGCACTCCATGGAGCTGGCGTTCCCCAGGTGGGACTCTCTCCTGCAGCTTGGCTTGGATGCCGAGGGCAGAAACCGCCACGCGGGTCACTGTCGAGCCCCCTCCCGCCCACGCTCACCACATGCCACGTGGGGCGACTGGCCCTGCTGCGCTAGGGAGCGTGCAGCTTCAGGGCACACGGCTGGGCTGGGCCGAGCAACAGAGCCACTGGGGCCAGGCCTGGGCTCTGCCTCAGTTCTGTACCCCTCCCCGTTGAGCCTCGGGGTCTTTCCCCGTTGTTTAGGTGACTAGCCCTGGCCAAGCCCTTGGCGGGATGGGGCCCATGGGCGGGGCCAGGATGTCCGGCCTCCCTCCAGCCCCTGCCGGCGTTTCTCTAACAGACGGCCGGTGGGCCGAGACGCGCATGGGTCAGTCAGCTGACCGGTCCGGCCATTGCAGGGACCTGCTCCAGGCACCCGGAGGATGGGGCGGCTTCCCATGCTGACCCCACCTCCCAGCAAACTCTGTTCCCACTGGCCTGGCTTCCAGGCAATAGCAGCTGAGAATTGTGCTTGGGTGGGGCCAGTGCACAAAGTCTCTCCTGGCCCAGGGAGCCACTCGAAGCGGCTGCTCTGTGCCAGAGAGTCCCGCTGGGGCGACTCACAGGCCTTATCGCTGAGGCCAGGCAGGGTGCAGGGAGGGGAGCAGGGCGGGGAGCAGATGCTGCAGGGAAACCTTCCCCCTACGCCAGGGAGACACTACAAGTTGAAGACAAAGCACAATCTTGGCGCCCCCCCCGCCCCAGCAGTGGAGCTGCAAGCGTACCTGCGTGGGCACAGACCAGCTTCTTAAGGCCTTCAGGCACCGTGAGGCTCCTCAAGCAGTTTGACAGCCCTTTAAAAAGCTGGCCCGTCGTCTTTCCTCTGCCCTCCCCCCCAGCCTGAGCAGCATCACGGTGCCCCATGGACATGTCTAAATGCCACAGCCTGGCCCCTGCTCTCAAATCCCGCTTCTTGGAGGTTCCCAGCCAGGCACAGGGCCTCGGCCAGCCAGCTTGCAGCGCCTGCTCCCACCCCCGCCATGGCCCAGGGACAGCCAGGCAGGCGCCAAAAATCACTGAGCTCACCTTAGATAGAGCCACATATGGAAATTTGTCCATTTCCAGCAGGAATTCTTCCCCCATCTTGTTCTGCAGCTGCCCCTTGAGGATCCGAGCCGCCGTGATCGTGGACACGCCCATGCCTGCCGCAGACAAAGGATCACAGGGTGCAAGTGAGAGGTGTCCGAGGCTGAAGAATCGTGGAGCACTCACTCGGACCTCCGCACGAGCGCCTGCAAGGCCAGCCAGCCCTGCCCCCATGCTAGCAGCCCTCCTCTCAGCTGTCTCCAGCCCAGGTGCCGGCTAGAACACTCGCAACAATGTTTGTCGGGGCTTGGCTCGGCTCGGCTCCCCTGCCCCAAGAGGACTAATTAATTAAGCAGGTGACTCATTAATTATGCTCAGGAAATAATTAACCCTTCACCTGCTGGATTCCAATAGGACTTTGCACACCACCAGCTATTGCTCTGCAACCAATTTCTATTCCACTGAGAGCACAGGGCCACAGGCCATCTCCCCCCTCCCCCCAGCTGTCACATGGAGTGCAAAGCCACATCCCCCTTCACCAGCTCAGGCTCCAGTTCAGCAGAGACCTGGGGGGTCTTGGTGCTTCCTCCCTTCCGGTGTGTGATCTACACACCCCTCAGGGTCAGGGGATGGGCCCCCCACTTCCTCTAGTGGCCTCCCTCAGCTCCAAGGACTCCCTGGAAGTCTCACCCACTCTCGAGCTGGTCATGCCGGACTGACTCCTCGCTCGGGAAGGGAGCTAGTCTGGGGCCAGGGCACTGGCTTAGCAATCGGATGCCAGAGGTGGACACAGGCCAGTTCGGTGACCTTGGGTACATCTGCCTAGCCAGGGCACCGCATGGCTGGGAGCCCCCAGACCAGAGCCACAGATGTGCTACAAATAGTGGGGCATACCCAGCCCCTCCCCCAGCCGATGGTGGGGGCAGGACTGGGTTTGGGGAATCCGGTGGGCCCAGCCTCAGCGGCATCGCGACTCCCTGGGGCACCGGCCTTGGGGGGAAGGACACCGGGGGGGGGGGGGGGCCTCTTGGGAAGAGGCAGCTTTCGGAAGCTGGCAGGAAGGGTCAGATCGGCCATTGGGAGCTTACTCTGAACAGCCCCCCAACCCCCACCGGTGGCAACCGGGCCAGCCCTAGGGGACCTGGGGCCCCACACCGCCTGCTGCAGGCCCGACCCTACCCCGGCCCAGGGACCACGGCCCACCATCAGTCACCCCTAGGGAGCCAGTGCCAGCCACCAAGGGGGCTTCAGGGAGGGGGGCCAGACCCCTGTGGGGCTTAGGCTCCCAGCAGCCCTGGGCCAGAGACCTGTGAACCGTGGGAAATCTCACACCATGAGGGCAAGACCCCCCCTCCCCCCCCAGCTCTGGGTGGCCCCGACCGAACCGACCCAGATTCCGGGGCAGGTCGCGGCAGCCCAGGCCGGGTGCACTCACCGTCGCCGAGGAACAGGACGACGTTCTTGGCTACGTTGGTGTTCAGCCGCTGCAGCTTCAGGGCGTTTTGCAGGGTCTGCTGCGCCTGGTCCCTCCAGTACTGGGGGTGCGTCTCCTCCTCTGGAGCAGAGCAGGCTGGTGAGTGAGCCGTCGCCGAGACAGGCCAGGCCGAGGCCGCTTGGTGAAAACTCCAGCCCCGGGCGGGCTGAGCTGAGCCACCTACCGTCCCGCACCCACAGGCGCCTCCCACTGGACCAGCCACAGCCCCGGGAGAGTCCCCGGGCGGCCCTGAGCCAGGCCACGCAAGGGCCGTCGCCTTACTCCCAGGGCCCTGGGCCAGACAGGCCAGTGGGGGGGCTGGAATGCAGAGGTCCCGGGCAGGAGGGGACAGGGAAATGAAGCACCTTTTGCCTGCCCGTTGGTCTCCACGCCAGGCCTGGGAGGACTTTGTGCCACCAGCTCTGCATGTGCCATTACAAGAGGAAACCAGGAGCCGTCCAAGCCAGGCCAGGCCAGGCCAGGCCACAGGGTAAAGGCTTGGCTGGCAGGGCCGGGGCTCCCCACCCAACAAACCTGGGAATGACCCACTTTCGATCCACCCCATCCCTACTTGGCACACGGGCATCGCATCCATTTCGTGTGCCCGGCTGGCAGCCTGCACCCTTCACCCCACCACTCTGGCTTGTGGCCGGGAATTGCCTCCGATTTTCCAGGCTGGGCTAGAAACAGTCAAGTCCCTGTTCGATCCTGAACGCAAGAGGCTGCACAAAGCCAACTGGCTTCTGGCAGCTTCGAAAACAGAAGACTCGCCGCCGATGGCACCAGGGGTTCTCGGCCTGGCTTCATTGGCAAACCCCTGAAAAGTGTCAGGAGGAGGCGAAGACTTTTGGGAGTCGACAGCATCGACAGTGGAGTTCTATGATGGGGCCCTTCCCCGTACGGACGCCGTGCGCGCTGCGCAGGGTGACTCAGCAAGGCCCCGAGCCCGCAGGCTGGCCCTCGTGCCGGGCACGACAGAGCGGGGCGGCTATTGGAGGCCGACCAAGCCGCTGCTTAGGGCCCCGAGCCGCTCGAGGAGGCCCCCCCCTTCCCTTCTGGGACAAGAATCTGCCTGCCTTGCTGTGGGGTGCGCCCTGCGTAGCCCCAGGGGGCTCGCGCCGGCTCGGGGGATGTTCCCATTTGGGCTCCGAGAAGCCGAGGGCAGGTGTCGGAGGCTGCACGGGGACATCACACGGCCACAGGGAGCGTGGGCCTGAGGCAACCCCGGGTGCCCAGTCTCACTGCTGCAGATGGGCTGTGGCAGCCCCTTCATCTCCCCGTGCCTCACTTCCCCCTGTCCAACGGGGTGGCCCTGCCCTGCCCCCGGGGTCTCCATTAAGGGGAGGCAGCATTCCTGGCGGGAGGGCGGGTGCACCAGTTCGGGCGCTGGCTAACGGGCGAGTCTGACCAGGTGACCAGTTAAACGCAGGCCGGCCAGTTGAGTGGAGGGCGGGTACCACGGATGGACACGACCACGCCGCTCGCCCCCACGTGGCAGCTGCAGGGCACTGCTCCAACTGCCCTGCGAGCGGAGCCTGGCCCCTCCCTACAGGCCTGACTGGCCTTCCCTCCCCTGCAAGGCTGCACGGGCAGCTCAGGGGAGCAGGCGGGCAGCCAATACTGCAGGGGCCCACCCGTCTCCCTTGGCAAACGGGCGCAGGCCCTGCCACCTGCTGAAAGACCCAGGTCAGAGCTCCGCCCTGCAGCCAGGGGCCGGTGTGAGCCCTGGACCCAGCGCCGTTGGGAGTGGCTGGTGCACGTTCTGGGCTCAGCAAACCCCCTGCCCGCGCGGGCACGAGTCTCCAGCTCCGCTCACCTGGGACAAGGGACGCCAGACACACTTCAGCCAGCAGCAGCAGGTGGAGCGGAGCCTTCATGCTGCGGCCGGCAGTCGCTCCGCCCGGCGTGCTCAGCGGGGTCCCGCTCTGGGGAAGAAGGACACAACAGTCCCACTGCTGCAGCAGGGAGAAAGGCCGTCACCCCTGCCCCCGTCTGCGCAACAGCTGCCAGCAGCCAGACTTGGCTCCAGCCCTTGAGGGACGGATACACAGGGACCAGCTAGACCTCGGTGTTAGCGAAGCTGGTGACGATGCTCCCTCAGGGCTCTTGCCAGCAAGTTAGGGAAGTCGGGCCTGGATGAACGGGCCGGAGGGTGGGTAGATCAGGCCCAATGGGGAGTGATCCACAGCTCGGTATCTGGCTGGCAGCCGGTCCCCGCCAAGTGCCCCAACGATCAGTTCTAGGGCCAGTTTTCTTCATTGTTTTATTAGTGCCCTGTGGGAGGGGATGGGTCGCACCCTGAGCAAGTCCACAGACAACACGAAGCTGCGGGAGAGGTAGAACCGCTGGGGGGCAGGGACCGGGTCCAGAGTGACCTGGAGGGTTGGGCCAAGAGGATTCTGATGGGTCAACAAGGACAAGGCAGAGCCCTGCCCGCGGGACGGAGGAATCCCAGGCACTGACAGGCTAGGGACCCACGGGCTAAGCAGCGGTTCCGCAGAAAGGACTCGGGGCTGCCAGCGGGGGAGAGGCTGGACGAGTCACCAGGGCCCCCTTGCTGCCAAGGAGGCTAACGAGACAGACCAAAGTCTCCTGGTCCAGATCCCTGCCCACGGAGCTGCACTGCCTCTGCGCCCAGCGGAGCCTGTGGAAGTCACAAGAGAGTGAGCGGCACTGCCATGCAAACACGCTCGCTGTCACGTGACTGGCCGTGCAAGGCGACAGGTGAGCCACCTAGGACAGACAGCAGGGCAGCACCCGGCGGGGGGGGGGGGGGGGTTAATTCCCGCCATTCTCCACACTGCGAAGCTAGGAGCTGGTCTCGGGGAGGGAGGCAGGAGAGCAGCTGGAGAATGGCAAGAGCCGGTTCTGGTTACTGCTCCCCGGGCGAAAGGGGACTGGCAGGGGCAACTGCTGCTCTGCATGGCCAGGCCGCCCCAGGCCTCCAGCTGGCAGCAGGGCACAGAACTAAGCAGCGCCCCCGGCACAGCCCAGCCACCTGCCCCAGCAGGGCTGAGCGCACAGCGGGGAAAATCCAGCTCCCTGGCAAGCCCCGAGCACAGCCCATAGCAGGGGGTGGGCAGGAGACAGATCCCTCCACCACCCCACCGGATCCGACCCATCCCCTTCCATGCCCGGCAGGCCCCCTGCTCGCCATGCCCCGAGAACGGCCAGTGAGCAGTGCGCTCTGCCCCTGGCCTCAGCTCCCAAACCAGCCACTGGCGCTGCCTGGGCCATGCTGGCAGTGCACGGAGGCCACTCAAGGGAGTGTAGCAAGACATGACCTTGCAGCCATCCGCTTTGAGCAGTGTGGGGGGAGCTGCAGGCAGGGGGCCTGCCCGAGGCTCCCACTGGCCCCCCATGGCCCTGCCTCGGTCACAGCCCAATCCCTCTGCACATCCCCGCCCGGGGTCATAGCCTCCTCCCAGAGCTGCACCTCCCCCAGGTCAGAATGCTCTCCCATGCCCCTCGCCCCTGCAACACCCCAACCAGGGTCCCCACCAAGATTTTCCAACCATGAGCAGAGGGAGTTTAGGCCTGTGCACCAATAGTGAGGTCACACGCACTGGTTTGGGGGTGTGCCACCGTGGTACCCAATTTATTAACACACACGTTCCCGGCTGCCGGAGCAGACCCCGCCCCGCCCCAGGCATGTGGCACGTCCCGTTCCCAGTCACTGGAGCAGACCTCACCCCCGGCCATGCGGCACGTACCGTTCCCAGTTGCTGGAGCAGACCCTGCCCCAACCCCGCAGCATGTCCTGTTCCCAGTCACTGGAGCAGACCCACCCCCCTCCCCGCATGTCCCATGACCAGGTTTACAAGCAAGCTCAGCTCGCAAGGGATGCTGTGCCAGGCAAGGTGGGAGTTCTCCTCTGGCAAGACTGAGGACTCCTCTTTGCTCCCAGAAGGAGGGAGGAGATGGGGGGGGGAGGCACAGTCTATCAAAGGTCTGGCCCTAAACGCTTTTCCCACCCTCAGGCAGGTCTAGGCACAGGTGGAGTCCGGCGCTGCTACAGGCTCTCAGGGGTGTCTAGTCTCATGCCTCTGGCGAGAGAGGCATGTAGATCAGGCTACCCGGCCTAGGGAAGTGAAGCGGCGATTTAAATAATCGCTGCCTCAGTGACGTTTAAATGGCTGCCGCGCGGAGCCGATCAGCTGTTTGGCGGCTCAGCTCACTAGCCTGGACGCTCCACAGTCGACAACGGCATTTGTCAACCTCCCCGGTAAACCTCATCCCACGAGGCGTAACGGGGAGGTCGACAAATGCCTTTGATGTCGACCGCAGAGCGCCCAGCCTAGCGCACTGAGCCGCCGAACAGCTGATTGGCTCAGCCATTTTAATTTAAATGAAGTGGCGATTATTTAAAGTCGCCACCTCATTTCCTTATGCCAAGTAAACAAATCTACATGCCTCTTGCCACGGTCTAGACACACCCTCTGCCCAGCACGTGCGGGAACAAGCAGGAGCAGGAGGGGACGGTATCTCTGCCGACAGGAGGCATCAAACCGAGACCTCTAGAGCTTCCTGCAGGAGCTGAGCCGGCTGCAGCGCAGGCTCATTGGTCTCACTGTACGTGGCTCAGTGCAGCACAGGCGGGAGGCGCGTGGGTCACATGTGGCATTAAAGACCCCGTCAGTGGGACTGGCCCAGTCCTGGTGGCCCCTGTCAAAAAGGGCCTTGGCAGATGGGAAAGGGGTCAGGGAAGGGCCACAAAAGCAATCGAGGCCTGGGAAACCCTCCACGCCCTGCTCCTCGGTGGCTTGCTGCGGACAGCGAGGCGGCGACCGAAGAGCCGGCCAGTGCCTGCGCCGGGGAAGAGCCCGGAGAGGAGGGTCGTGTAGCCGACAGAGGCAGCGCATGATGCAGTGGCTGGAAGTGAAACCAGACACGTGAGCAACAGCCAGGAGAGTCAACCCCTCAGATAACTTACCCAGGGCAAAACCAAGGGGAGCCCGGTGGCACCTGAGGGCACGTCTACACTACAACGTTAGTTCGAATTAGCTTAGTTCGAATTAACGCATCTAGAACTAAAAACTAGTTTGAATTAGCGTTTTGCTAATTCGAACTAGCGCGTCCACGTTAAGTGGACCCTGAACCGGGGTTAAGAATGGCCGGAAGCAGTGCCGGCAGGGCATCAGAGGAGGACTTAGAGGGTGGAGCTGCTGTCTCAGGCTAGCCGAGGGCTGCGCTTAAAGGGTCCCGACCCCCACCCCGGACAGACAGTTCTCAGGGTTCCCCGCTTGCAAAGCAGTCCTGGCTTGGAGTGCCCGCACTAAGCACATCACACCACTTGGCCATCAGCCCGGCTGCACTTGCCGCAGGCTGCCATCTGGGGGGAGGGGGCAATCGGGGGGGCTGCAGGAGAGCTTCCACCCCCAGAAGCCTGCAGAGCCAGCCCAGTCCTCCCCATCGGGGGCTCGTACCCCATTCCTCCCTCACCTCCTTCCACTTACCCTTCCCTAGCCCCTCTTCTTGATGTACAAAATAAAGATAACGTGTCTTCCAAAATGGAATCTGTCTTTATTGAACAAAACGGGGGGAGACTGGGAAAAGGAGGTGGGAGAGGGGAAGAGAGGCTGGGAGAGGGGAGGGCAACTAAAATGATCAGGGGTTGGGAACAGGTCCCATATGAAGAGAGGCTAAAGAGACTGGGACTTTTCAGTTTAGAAAAGAGGAGACGGAGTGGGGGGCAGGATAGAGGTCTCTAAAAGCAGGAGTTGGGTGGAGAGGGTGCATACAGAAAAGTTCTTCATTAGTTCCCATAAAGAAGGATTAGCGGACACCAAAGGAAAGGAATGGGTAGCAGGCTTCAAACTAGTAACAGAAAGTTGTTCTTCACAAAGCAAAGAGTCAACCTGTGGAACTCCTTGCTGCAGGAGGCTGTGAAGGCTACAACTAGAACAGAGTTTAAAGGGAAGTGAGATCAAGTCATGGAGACTGGGTCCATGGAGTGGTATTAGCCAGGGGGTAGGAGTGGTGTCCCTGCCCAAGGTTTGTGGAAGGCTGGAGAGGGATGGCACGAGACAAATGGCTTGGTCACTGTCTTCAGTCCATCCCCTCCAGGGTCCCTAGGGTTGGCCGCTTTCGGCAGACAGGCTACTGGGCTAGATGGACCTTTGGTCTGACCCAGGACAGCCATTCTAAGCTCAGGGTCGGGGGTCTCAGTGGACCCCCTGATTTTCATGCACACCTGCTCCTGGGTGGCCAGGCTGGCAGCTCTCCTGCCCAAGCCGGCCACTTTCCTGTGCCTAGTGCAGAGATCGTGGACGAGGTCCATGATGTCTGCACTAGCCCAGGCGGGTGCCCGCCTCTTGCGGTCCCGGGCAAGCTCCTGGGAGCTGCCAGCCTGGCCCTGGGAAGAGGGGGAGGGCATCGGGTGGCTGGCTCGATCCGTGCCAGGTGCAGGGTCTTCTGGCTGGGTGCTGGCAGGCTTGCACTTGGCACGGGCATCGTAGCCAGCCCGTGCCCCTTTAAGGGGTCCGGGGCCGGGAGGGGGGCAGTAGAGTTTCCCTGGTGTTGGCCAGAGTGCCCACCAGGGAAAGCTGGGGAGGGCTAGCCTCCCACTAGTTCAAATTAAGGGGCTACACACCCCTCAATTCGAACTAGCTAGTTCGAACTAGGCTTAATCCTCATGGAATGAGGTTTACCTAGTTCGAACTAAGCGCTCCGCTAGTTTGAATTAAATTCGAACTAGCGGAGCACTAGTGTAGCGCCTATGAAAGTTAGTTCGAACTAACTTTGTAGTGTAGACATACCCTTAGAGACGAACCGATTCATTTGGGTGGAAGTGTCTGTGGGCTGGAGCCCACTTCGTTAGCAACTTCGTCAGTGCCAGCCCACGGACGCTTCCACCCCAATGAATTGGTTTGTCTCCAAGGTGCCACCGGGCTCCCCTTGCCTATGCTGGACCAGCCTGGCATGGCTCCCCCGCGAGACTTGGGGGACTCAGGGCAGGGAGACTTCCCCATCACCTGCTGTCTGTGCGCCGCGTTCGCCAGATGTGCTCTAGCGGGCCACGAGCCGGTCGCCCGCATGCCGTGTTCACCAGATGTGCTCTAGCACGGCCACAAGCCTGAGGCAGCATCACTTGGTGACATGCTCTGGGGATGTCCAGGAAGTCAGACCAGACTCAATGGGCCCCTCTGGGCCCAAACTTTGGATGCAGGAGCCAGTTCTGTCCATGGATATGCAGGGGCCAAAGCCCCTGTGGGAATCCTGCGAGCAACATCTCACACTCCAGCTCCCTGAACCCAGGGGTTCTCAAACGCTGTGATACCGCGACCCTGCTCCAAGTTGCTCATGAGCCCCTGGGGGGTCGGGACCCAGTTTGAGAAACGTGGCCTTAACGGTTACCCACCAGCTCTGTGATGCTTGGGGAACCAGAACATGGTCACATGTCAGCCTTGTGCTCTTGGGGAGCCAGGGAGTGACATTCATGGAAAACCATCCCCCTCCCGCAGGCCTCTGCTAGAATCACAGACAAAGCAATGAAAAGGCCGGGGAAGACACGCCTAAACTGCCTCAGACAAGGGTGATACAATTAAGGAAACACCCCAGCCTCATTTGCATTAAAGATGGAACAGAGGGACATCTCATTAGCATACAGAATGGAGAGCAGCTCTTCCAAGGCAGGAACCGCAGTGAATTATGGGACACCGAAAGCAGAGAAGCACTGCCTGATGGGAAATCCCTGCTCCAGATGCTAATGAACCTAAGCCTGCTCACACCCAAATGAGTCATTATCAGACCAGTTCTAGTAACGATCCTATTGACACCTAAAATACTGAAACTGCCTAACTGCATTCAAGGAACATCCCCCATAACCAGGGGTGATCAGTCTCTATTGTCTCTCCTCTTTCTCTTTGAACTATCCCTATAAAAATGCCTCTTTACCCAAGAAAAACTGTTCTGATAGCCATGCAGTTTAAACCCAGGTGTGTCTAGACTGCATCCCTCTTCTGTAAAAGGGATGCAAATTAGACATATCGCAATTGCAAATGAAGCGGGGATTTAAATCCTCCCCGCTTCATTTGCATAAAAATGGCTGCCGCTTTTTTCCGGCTCAGAGCTTTGCCGGAAAAAAGTGCCAGTCTAGATGCGGATCTTTCGGAAAATAAAGCCTTTTCCAGAAGATCCCTTATCCCTCAATTTTCATCATTTTAAGAGGGATAAGGGACACAGCCCATCAGTTCCATTGAGACTTCTTTATCTCCTGTCTGATCGTGCTGGGGGCTCAGCTCTGCTCTTCCTCTGCCCTCTGGACCCCCGGCTACCATCATCATCTGGGATCCTTGATCAGTGCAAGCTCCGTGGAGTGGTGAGGTGTCTCTCTCGCTCTCTCTCCCATCAACGATCTCTAAGCATAGCCTCCCGTCCCTGCCCTATGTAAACTGTTATATGGTTACCTAACATTTGTAATCAGTTAGGATTTAGATTTAATATTGTAACTGTTTGACATCTATTCACTACTCAGAAATAAATCACTTTCATTGTTAAGCTGGTTGCTTCTCTCTCTTTCTTTCTCTTTTGCTCACTCTTCCTTAAGGGGGGTTGTTTTGGCTTCCCCATTCGCTCTGCAACAACGCTTCTTGTACCCAAGCAAAAGATCCCTGTAGTGCCCAAAATCCTGTGGGGTTTGCTCATCGTGTGGTTTACCAGTGAATGATTGTGGTGTGAAAGTGGGGATAGGGGGTGCTGAACCAGGGGGCTTATGAGGATGGCAGCTTAAAGGGATGTTTAATCCAGCCCACGGAGTCCAAAGGCACATGAGGGTGCAGTGTGGCATTGTGGTCAAACCCAGCCAGCTGAGTGCAGGGACATATGAGGGGTCAGCTTGTGAGTGCCAAATACCCAGTCCTCTCAGACATGCTCTATTAGTGGGTGTGAGTGTCTGTGTGCATTGCCAAGGTGGTAAGAACCCCTCTGAGGAGCCTAGTTCCTGCAGGAGAGCTCCAGTGGGAGGGGGAATTGGCAGCAGGGAGAATTCAGCTCCATATGAGAGCACAAGGAAGCACAAACAGCACACGGATAGAATGGTTAACCTTCCCTCGGTTCCATAAGAGTGACCCTGATAGATGAGCATACCCTAGAGTACTGGGCAAATCTGGTAACATAACCCAAGACCAGCACCTGCACCCCAACCTGCTGCCCCTGCCTGGTGAAAGGGAGGGAGGACGGGGAGAGCAGGGGCGGGGGCCTCAGGAAAGGTGCAAAGGAGGTGAGGCCAGGGTACTTGGGTCTGAGGTCAACCTCAGCTCGCACTTCAACACAAAAAGCGATCTCATGCTTAAAACGGTTGGAGACCCCGGCCTAGTGCCACTGGCCCCCCAGCGCTGGGCAGAGGACGGGCTGGAGCAAGCTCAGGCGGGGGACCCTGCTGCAGCCCGGAGCCACCCAGCACCGTGCACCACAGGGGCCTGATTCTGCTGGTTTGTTCCCAGGGGGCATGGCCACGAACAAAGTCACCACCGTTCCCTGTAACCAGGGCCGGCCCACAACATTGACACCTGAGGCGGGGAGCAAACATGACGCCCCCGTCCCGCCTCGCTTGGGCCAAAACTGTGAAAGGTCCAATTCTGCCTCCTTCCCGTTCTCCGCTCGTGGGCCTGCTCCGCTACCTACATCTGCGCCAGCAGGAGACAATTTTCTACATTCGGGGTCCTAGGGGCGCCCCCCCCCCTCCCCACAGTCTGGCACCTGAGGCAGCTGCCTCAGTTTGCCTCATGGTAGGCCCAGCCCTGCATGAAACCTGCAAACAGCCCCTCACGAGGGAACCACCCTGCCTGAGCCGTGGCCCAGGGCATCCCTTTCCGCAACAAACCAGCCGCCGGCAGGACCCCTCCCGCACCGCAGCCCCTCTTCCCCGCAGCAGGGCAGCCCAGTCCTGCTCAGCACTGGTCTGCCCAGGAAGCTGCGCCCAATGCCATAGCCTGAGAGCAGGGACAGGCCCTGGCCCATCAGCGCAGGCAGCCAAGGACTGACGTCTCAACCCAGCCAGCGGCTCTCCAGCAACCGGCAGCAGCGCCCAGGCACCTCAGCTGCAAGCCTCCTGCACCCTGGCTGACAGAATTGCTCCCCGCACCCCCCCAGCACCAAGCACACACATTGGGCAGGGACACCCTGTCACCCCCGAGTCTGGGCACTGCCGCTGGACAAGCGAGCAGGAAGGATGGCCGCCAAGATCACTCACCTGGGGCCTTAGGAAGCCATAAACTCAGGCCTTACGCACACAAGACAATGGGTGTGCCCCCCCAGGCTGTGTCTAAAGGAGGGGGGGACCCAAACGCACACCTCCAGCGCAGGGGACTCCTGGTGCTGCTAGAGGTTTCGGGGAAATCAGCACAGCCCAGGCGGAAGGAGCCAGCACTGTGCCACAGTCGCGCAAAGGACCAATATCCTGGGGGAGGGGTTAAGAGGAGCAGACGTGGGGGGTGACTAGGCCCTCGCCAGGCTTCAGCTGGCGGCCGTGCCCAGTTGCGGGCACCAAGCTTTGGGAACGCCGTGGACAAACGGGCGCGAGGCCAGGGGAGCGCGGCGGAAGGGACCCAAGCTACAAGAACTGGACACGTTTACGTGGCAACAAGACTACTCCGGGGGCACCGGCTACATTTTCAAACACGATGGGCTGTTTAGGGACGGAGAACGATCGGGCTTCACGCCGCTGAAGGCGGGACGAGCAATGGGTTTGGTCTGCGGCCAGGAAGCAAGGTTAGCAGTGAGGGAAACCCGGGCAGCAGTCAGTGTCGAATCCGCCTCCAAAGCTTTGAGAGGGGCTGGGGAATCACCACGATGCGGGGGGGGGGGGGGGGGGGGAGTTGAGGACAGGTTGGACAAAACCCCGATCAGGGACAGTCTAGCTGTACCTGGTCATGCCTCAGTGCAGGGGCTGGACAGTGGCTCAGCATCCCTCAGAGCCCTGCATTTCTAGGCCTATGCAAAAAAAGTGGCACCTGCCTAAGATGCATTGGTTCAACTAGCTCAGTGGTCTCCAACCTTTTTATACCCAAGATCACTTTTTAAATGACAGACCAAGCCAAGATCTACCGCCCCGCCCCTTCCTTGAAGCCCCGCCCTCTCTATTCTCCTCCTCTCCATCACTTGCTATCCCCAATCCTTATACTGCTACTTAAAAAAAAACAAAATTCCCACCATTCCTCGCAGCTACTCACCTGTGCTGTTGCTCAGTGAGTAGCTGCTCCTCAAATGAGGAAATCTAATGTAAATGTCCTGTGCAGGCGCGCAGTTCAGAGAGGGCTCAAGAGCTACTCTTAGAGCCTCCGAGATCTACCGGTAGATCACGATCTACTGGTTGGTGACCACGAAACTAGCTTAACGTTCAAGCCCCCATCTCACCTGAATGAAGCGAGTTGCTCTCTGGCCACAGTTTACCCAAAACAGATTCCCAATCCGCTTGCGCCAACATGGGCTGGAGGGGGGCTACAGTTTTACTAGGCTGGCAGAAATCCACCTCTGAAGTGACAGACATAAGTTCCGCAGGAAACCAGCCGAGTTTATGACCCCAGCTTCGGAGCAAGTGCTGGAATTCTGGTCTGAAAAGGCAACGCCGGAGCCCCAACTCAAGAGGGCAGAAGCGCCCCGAGGAAGAGCTCGGGCCTGCCTAGGAGGGCCTGGCGAGGTGCCTGCGTTAGCGCGAGGAGGCATTAGGCACTGACACACTTTACAGTCAGTGACCAAACCCAGGGAGGAACCAGCAACCTGCCCTCTGTGCCGGAAGGAACCAGGCAGCTTGCGCCAATGGCATTAAGCAAGGGGTGATGTCAGGGGAGCTTCATTTACATACGAAGCAGCTGGAGGACAGGAAGTGGACAGGAAGGAAAGTTCATGCCACTCGCAGGAAGGTCGATGAACTTTGGCAAAGAGAAGCCAGCGCTGGGCTGCATTACTGGGGACGACACAAGGTAGAAGCTCCTGCACATCTGCAGCATGGGGCCCTCCACAGCACCGAGACGCCCGCTCAGGCGAGGACCGGCTCTTGCTGGCATGGACTCTGGCTCACGTAACCCCCCTTTGCCCCTTATTCTTGGTACCACCCGCCTCCCCCCCAGACAACTGTTTAATAAACTTGCTGCTGTGACTGCAACGCGAGTGTGTGTCAAAGCCTGTTCCATTAACAAGCTGGCATTACACTCTTCCACGGGCAGTGACCTTGGCTTAGGGGAGAGGCCGATGCAGGGACCTGAGCTCAGCTCATCTGCAAGGCAAGGCTTGGACCGGCAGAGCGCGGCAGCGCCGCCTGGCCAGACCTGACTCAGTTTCCCCATCAGCAAGTCTCTCCTGTGCAGAGGGGGAGGGGCGACACTCACTCCCACTTTGAGCCCTCAGCAGATGGGCACAAGGCAGATGGCTTGGGGTGAGGGGGTGGGGATTTGGAACTGGGAGGGTGTGGGCGTCACTCTGCAAAGATAACCAAGGCTGGCTGAGGCAGGGCCTGTCCTGTTTGCACAGGGGCCCCTGGGCTACATCTACACTGCCGCCTTCTTCCGCAAAAGCTTCCGCAAACGAAGTGCGGAGGAGAATATCACCAGGCTTCATCTGCATCATTAGCCTTTTTGAGCAAGAGGCTTTTGCACAAAAAGGAGCTCTACAGACAGCTCCTTTTTGCACAAAAGCCTCTCTTGTGCAAGAGCCATTTTTCTTCCTCATTTTTTCAGAAGAACGGCTCTTGCACAAGAGGGGTTTTGTGCAAAAAGGAGTCGTCTACACAGATCCTTTTTGCGCATAAGCCTCTTGCACAAAAATGGCTGCTAATTCATTATGCAAATGAAGCACAGCAATCACGAATGATGGGAGCGGCGCACGACTCCGCAGGGGACCAGCGCTAACAAGGTCAAATCAGCCAGGGTGGGTGTGGCCCATCCCCCCCAGGAGTGAAGATGGGGAGGAGAAAGGGTTACACTGGAACACCCTCCCCCCCCCCAGCCCGTGCTGTGTTTGCTGCACGGTGGCTCTTGGGGGCGGACACGACACGCAGGCCCGCTCTCCAGAATGCCCTCCACCCAGGAGCACTTCCCCCGTGTCGCCCAGCACAGGAGACAGCACAATTGGGGGCAGGTCTCCGGCCAGGCCAGAGTCCCAGCGGGTCCCTTCAGGGCTGCCTTCCAGGAGCTGCTGGGGTACACGGTGTCCACGCTGGACTTGGCGGGGCACTGGGCCGGCTGGGGGCCCGTGCTGGCGCGGAGCCCTGCAGTGAGCTGAGCCGCTCTGGGGGGCTGGGGAGACACGTCTGTCCTTCTGGGATCCTCCCAGCAGGGGCTGCTCCCTCGGGGCGCACTTCGGACCTTCATCCCAGGCGCAGCGGGGCGGGAGCGCAGGGCAGGGAAGGCTGGAGCCAGGAGATTTACAAGAGGCTGGTAAACACAGCGCAGGGGCTTTGGCACCCGTAAGACTGGGCATTTCCACCCTGGCCACTAGCCCCTGGGGACGGGGTGGGGTGGTGGCTGCACGGGTGACATGGCTGGAATTCCCCAGTGTGCCAAGGTGGCAGCTCAAGGAAATGCAAACTCCCTTCCAGGAGGGCAAACTTCCCGGGGAAGCAGACTGGGTTTACTCACCAGCCGTTTCCAATTCGTGCATGCTGTCTCGGGGACCTTTGCCTAAGAACCCAGGAATCCCTGGGTCAGCCAAGAGGAAGTCTAACGCCCAGCACGTGCACGCACACCCCCACCCCCACCCCGCCCTGCTAATTAAGTGCTTCCGTTTCGGCCCCACCCACACTGTCTCCCACCCCAAGTTTCCCCAAGCGCGGAGTCACCAGGAATGCTCCATGACAGCAGCAGTCAGGCTGGGCCCTCCCCAATTCGCTCTCTTCCACCGGCAGCACAGGGAAAGCTGGTCTCCCGCTGGCCCTGTACAGGGCCCTGTACCCTCCCTTCAAGAGATAGATCAGCTGTGAACCCAGCTTGGCCCCCTCCTGCATTTGGGAGGGGGTGGGGCGAGGTGCGGCAGGCGGCTGGCAATTAAGGCTGAAGCTCGGGTTGGATAGTGAGGCTGCGCGTGTCACCTCCTGGGGGGGCATCGTCAGAGGGGAAGAGGACAGGGGGAGGGGGAAGCTGGAAAGGGTGGAAGGAATCGACAGACCCCTGCTCTAGCAGCCTCCCCCGCCCCCCACCATGCTTCAGGTAGTTGGAGTCAGGGCCAGCTAGGGGCATCTGATCTGACTCCCCCTGCAATTACCTGGGATGGTTTTTAAACAGGTCAATGGCCACAGTCGACAGAACAAGAGCAGCGTCCAGCAGAGGGGCCCTGCACTCGAGCATTCGGCCCTGCACGACCGGCGGGGCAGCCCTGCAAGGTGGCTCCTCACGCTAGAGGCTGGAGCCGCCTGAAGCAGGCCCACGGCTCTGAACAGGGAAAGGCACAAGGCCCTTTGGGGTTGACACGAGCCAGGTTCCGAGAAGCCGCCAGTGCCTCCGTGGGGCCAACCTCGCCAGCTGGGGCCTTTTCTTAAGGCTCCAGCTCCTGGTGGCAGAGGTCACACGTGCCCCAAGAGACACGGGCGCGAGTCTCAGGCCCGTGCCATCAACCACGAGTAGCAGAGCACACGCAGGCAGGGGCTAGCCAGGCGGAGAACAGCTCGGCGCATTTGGCTGCAGCTCCAGTCACGCCGGCGGGAGGGAAGTTGGCACAAGTGCGCAGTACAGGAGCACGACCACCCCGGCATGGAAGGCGGACAGATGCGTAACGGGGCCAGGACGGGCAGGTCTACCCAGAGTCCCTTACAAGCCACCTAAACCCTCAGGCATGTGCTTTGAACCCACGCTCCTTGCACGGCTGAATGAGGGCTACAGACCAGTGTCTCATTAAAACCTGCGAAGTGGGGCTTTGCCCACGAATGCTTATGCTCCAAAACATGTTAGTCTGTAAGGGTATGTCCAGACAACATGCCTCTATCGGCAGAGGCATGTAAAATAGGCTTCCCGACATAGTCAATGAAGTGGGGATTTAAATATCCCCGGCTTCATTAAAATAAAAGTGGCTGCCACGTTGTGCCAGCTTAGCCGATCGTTGGCACAGCACAGCAGTCAAGACGCAGATTGGTCGACAGGGGAAGCCTTTGTCGACTGCTCCCTTCTATCTCGTGAAACGAGGTTTACAGGAGCGGTCGACAAAGGCTTCCCCTGTCGACCGATACGCATCTTGACTGCCGCGCTGTGCCAACAATCAGCTGAGCCAGCACAGCACAGCAGTCATTTTTATTTTAATGAAGCCAGGGATATTTAAATCCCCACTTCATTGACTATAAAGGGAAGCCAATTTTCTATGCCTGTCGGCAGAGGCACATAGTCTGGACGTACCCCAAGGTGCCACAGGACTCCTTGTCACCCATCCAGCCTGACTCATGACCGGCCAGAGAATGCCACGCCAGAGTAGAGTCCTAGGATTACCAGGGAGCCCCTGAAGGTGGAAGAGGAGGTGAACCCCAGGTTCTTGGGATTAGGAGCTTTACCCACCGGCCCCCCAAGCAGCAGCTGGAAGAATTGTGACTGTGTGGTGAAGTTAAGCTTGAAAACTCCCCCACTTTGTCCCTCCCTTCCCCCGCAAAAGCAGCTTAGATACCGGAAACTCAGTAAAGACACCCCCCTCCACAAACACTGATAATCTCCTAGACGCACAGAACACTAGAACTGGAAGGGACCTGCAGAGGCCATCAAGTCCAATCCCTGCCCTCACGGCAGGACCAGGCACCATCTAAATCATCTCTGAAAGATGTCTTAATCTGCTCTTAAATATCTGCAGTCACGGAGATCACACACAGACACTTTATTCCAGGGTTTAGCCACCCTGACAGGTAGGAAGTGTTTTCTTCTTTTCCAACCTAAACCTCCCTCGATGCAATTTAAGCCCATGGCCTCTGATGATAGGACAAGCAGCAAAGAAGGACAGTTGTTCCCTCTCCTCGCAACACCCTTTTAGATACTTGAAAACCGCTACTCAGTCTTTTTTCTAAGCTAAGCAAGTCCAGTTCTTTCAGTCTTCCCTCCTAGCTCATGTTCTCTAGACCTTTCATCATTCTTGTTGCTCTTCTCTGGACCTTCTCCAACTTCTCCATATCTTTCTTGAAATGTGGTGCCCAAAAATGGACAATACTACGATTGAGGCCTAACCAGCATAGAGTGGAAGAATGACTTCTTGTGTCTTGCACACAACACTCCTGTTAATGCCTCCCAGAATCATGTTTGGGGTTTTTTTTTTTGCAACCGTGTCACACTGTTCACTCATATTTAGCTTGTGGTCCACTATGACCCCTAGATCCCTTTCTGCAGAACTCCTTCCCAGACAGTCACTTCCCATTCTGAGAGAGCAAGGAACAATCAATTTCTCTAAGTGGAGCACTTTGCATTTGTCTTTATTAAACTTCATCCTATTTGCCTCAGACCATTTCTCCAGTTTGTCCAGATCATCTTGAATTCTTTCAAAGCACTTGCAACCTCTCCTAGCTTGGAATCATCTGCAAACTTAATAAGCGTACTCTCTATGCTAATAGCTAAACCACTGAAGATCATGAATAGAACTGGTTCTAAAACAGACCCCTGCAGAGCCCCACTTGTTACGCCCTTCTAGCAAGATTGTGAAGTGTTAATAACTACTCTGAGAACGGTTATCCAGCCATTTATATACCCACCTTATAGCAGCCCCATCTAAGTTGTATTCCTCTAGTTTATTGGTAAGAAGATCATGCAAGACTGTATCAAATGCTTTACTAGAAACAACTGTACCACCTCCACCACTTCTCCCTGTGACGTAGTGGAGGTACCTGGCTGGTTTCTATGCTGCTGGCTCTGGGGGAACCCCCACTGGCTGCTGTGGGTACCACGACCCAGCAAAACAGGATGAGTTACTATGCAAACCAGTGGCCAGACACCCCCCATGGAGAGGAACAAAGGAAGGTGGAATGCTGCCTTGGCTGGGGGGCAGGGCTGGAAGTTAGTGAGTTGGTTGCTGGCTGTCGGAGGGCATGGATGAGACAGCCTAGGGAGAGGAGCTGGAGTTTAGGGGCCCAGTCTCCCCCATCTCAAGGGGACCAGTTCCTGTGACCAGATTACATCTGTGCTGCGCTGTGCTGGAGGAGCAGTAAACCACCCTCAATTCCACTGGCTGGTGCAGTCTGTTTGCGCCATTTCGGGGTGCAGGAGACGGGGAACCCCCAACGCGCCGTCACACTCCCTTATCCACAAGGCTTGTTATCTTATCAGATTGCTTTGACAGGGTTTGTTCTAAATCATACAGATCCATGCTGGCTGTTACCCGTCACCTTATTTTCTTCCAGATGTTTGCAGATGATTTCCTTAATTACTTGCTCCGTTATCTTCCCTGGCACAGAAGTTAAACTGACTGGTCTGTTTCCTGGGTTGTTCTTATTTCCCTTTTTAGAGACGGGCGCTAGATTTGCCCTTGTCCAGTCTTCTGGACTCTCTCCCAACGTCCACGACTTACCAAAGATGACAGCTAAAGGCTCATGGGGGCAGATTAAGTGACCTGCAATTTCCCAACACTTGGGCAACGCTGCCACCCCAGAACCTCCGGCAGCGGTTGTGGTTTTCACATCCTTATTTAAGAACAGATTTCTCCCCCGCCAGAGTATGAAATCCTACCCAGCCAAGGCCTGGCCCAGGGTTTCGGACGTAGGTGACCTCACTGGGCAAGTGATTTTTCTAGAGCGTTTCACTCTCTCCCTTGCAATCAGCGTCCTCTCTGGGGTTCACCTGAACACGCGGCAGCACACCGGTCGGAGCTGCACCAGACTCACACCGCTTGTGTGTTTAGACAGCCTCACAACCACGGACTGACTGCACAGGGCAGTGGGTGAACTCACAGCTTGGGGACACTAGCCCCCACAGCCCACTCCCTCCCCCAAGGCCTCACCCACTGGAGCCTAGCTCCCGCCTAATGTGGCCACTGCTAGCCCCTACCCAGCTCCCCCCAGCCATGACACTGGCTCTTGCCTCAGGCTAGCACCCCCAGCCTCAGCGCATGGCCTGTCAGCCTGGTCCCCGCCATGCCCCAGCGCAGGGCCACTGGAGCAGCCGGGCGGCGCGACCCAGCCCCAGACATGGGAGGGGGCCTGGACTCGAGCAGCAACGGGCAGAGCAAGCCCTTCCCCCGCCCACGAGAGCGACTCCCTACACAGAGCGGGCAGCCCCCGGCTGGGGCTGGTCTCACCGGAGCAGCCGCAAGCGGAGCCCAGCTGCCAGCCTGGGGTCCCCTTGCCAGGGGCAGGGAGGAGCTGGGGACTGCTCCAGCCTGGGCCCTCGTGGCACGACAGCCTCCAGCAGCTACAGCTGCCTGGACAGTGACTCGCTCCCCCCCCCCCCCCCCCCCCCCCCCCGGCCAGTGGCAGCTTCAGAAGGGAGGCCACAGAGACTCTTCCTCCTCCCCAGGGCCTGGCCCACAAGCAAGAGGCCCAGAAACTGCTCCCGAGGGCACCGTGCTGCACCCCCCCTGGCCATGCCAGGCAGGCGACTGGAGAAGCGCTCACGGCGCTGCCAGCATCCCCTGCCCACCCCTGGGAAGCTGGCTGGGGCTCAGCGCCAGCAAGGCACAAGCAGAGGGGGACCCGAATCTCCCCTATGGGGCTGTGGTGGTCCCGGCCCAGGCCTGGCGTGCAGGGCAGCACGGCCAGAGGGGATGGAAAGCCCCCATCGGTCACACATGCAGGGCCTCAGGGTGGAGTCAGACGTTGAGTGCCCCCCCCAGCAGGGCTGCTCCGCAGTTCAGCTCTGCCTCTCACTGTGCCCCCCCCAGTCCAGCAGCTCCCCCCTGCACACCAACTCCAGCAAGTTACTGAGATGCCCCCCTGTGCTCGGGGCAGGGCAGCCCGCTCCCCCACCGGTAGGAGACCCCCTGAGCCAGGTGCCCAGTCTCCGATGCATGGCGCCACTCAGGCCGAGGGGTGGGCTACAGCCTTTCCTGCCACATGCTGACCTGGCGTAACAGCGAAGAGGAGATTGCACCAGAGGCTGCGCCTCAGCAACGCTAAAGCAACAGGAAACCCAGCAGCCAGCCCAGGAATCCACCTGCAAAGCCTTTCCCTCTGCCCACCCCTAGCCGCAGACCCATCTCATCCAGGCCCGGCTCCACAGCCGCCCACAACCACGCTCGGGCCGCTCAGGGACACCCACTGCCTCTCTCCCTCCCTCAGGGGCCCCACCAGCCTCCCCCTTGGGCCCTGGAGGAAGAGCAGAGCCATGCTCAGGGCAGCAGCCGCTCCCAGGCCGCAGAAGTGGATCCAAACTGCACTGCTCAGGCGCACACAGCTCCTCCTGATGCCGCCAGGGGCACCATGCCAGCTGTCCGCGGATGCCATCGGCAGCAGAAAGCTGGCTCCTTCCTAGCAGGGTTTCTCTAGCAATGGGGCAGGGGGGAGGGGGCAGAAACACCAAGTTATAAAGGACTCTTGAAAAGACGCCAGCCGGCGAGGGATACAGCAGGCACAGAAACAAAACATTCTGAGACACAATGACACTCCCTGCCCTGCATAATCAGGCATCGGATTGTTGCTTCTCAAAGGGGAGGGCAGAGTCTCTCTAACTCAATAAGCCCCCACAGGGGCTCACAGGAGCCCAGCAGCCGTCTCCTGCCATGGGGGCCCAAGGCTCCCCAGGAGTTCTCACACCAGGCTAAGGGGACTCAGCAGGGCTGAGGCAGGACTGGAAGGGGGGGCTGCGGCTCCAGAACCGAGAGCTATGGCGGAATGGGGAGGCCAGCTGGTGCTGGGCTGGAGAAGAGACGTCTCGCAGGCCGACACCGCAGCCGCACTGGGAGCCCACGGAAGGCAGCCTGAGGGCACAGAACTGCTGCAAGGGCAGAGCACTCCGGACCTGCTTTGCGCCTGCCCCTCGCTGACCTGGAGCCGGGGGGGCACGGCCGCCTCCTGGCCCCAGGAGGCTCCAACTGGCGCTTGGCAGAAACGCCCCCAGGGCAGGGGCAAGTCAGGGCAGGGCATTTTGAGAAGCCAGCTCCTCCCCTTCCCACTCTTCACATGCATTGATTGTCCAAGCATGTGGCCCTGCAGCCTCACGGGGCGTCAGTCCCCATGTTGCCTGCCCACAGGACAGTGCAGAGGAACCCCCACCCCCACCTCGCAGCATCGGCCCAGGGGGAATAACCCAGCCTGCCCCAGGCAAAGGCACGAGCGAGGGGATGCCTGGAGCAGATCAGCGCGCTCGGCTGGTTCTGCCGATGGGCATCGCTCCCAGCCCCGCTCAGTTCACTGAGGGCAACGGCCTCCCAGCTCAGAACCAGGCCCCCACTGCCCCAGCCTGTGAGCAAAAGGCCCTTCCCAGGGGAAGGGGCACAGCCAGGCACATGGCCCGTACGTCCCTGGCTGGCTGCCGGGAACCACACTGCTGCCACCAGTAACTTCGGTGCAGGAACCTTCTCACCCCCTGTTCATAGCCTAGCACCGCCGGGTCCTGCCACCCCACTGGTACCCAGCCTGGCTGGGAACCACCTTCGTCTCCAGGGCCAGGCTTGGCGCTACCTGCCACATGACTCGGGACAAACTTGTGGCCACTTTACCTCACATGCAGCTCATGGTACAGACCAGCCAGCCCCAACACTGGCCAAAAGCCAGCTGGGGTCTGTTTGGAACAGGGCTGGCTGCCACAGGAGACCCTGGAGCCGGTAGGGGGCCCAGGAATGGCCCTTGGTCTCAGAGTTGCAGGACTAGCGTAACCAAGCCGCTCTCCCGGACTAACGGAGTCCTGCTCGCTGCGTGTGCATCCCTAGAACGCACGGGGTGCCGCCTGATCCGTGCAACGCTGTGATTGGATGCACAGGGAGCGTATGGCTCACACACCCCTCACGTCCCATGCCCTTGCTTTACGTGCCTGTCACTTGGTAGCAAGGGAAAAGCTACGTGGACAAAAACCTGCAGAATCTGGCAGCGCCACACATGGGCCACGCAACGGACTGTCTCATGGGCCATGCAGAGCCCGCTGGGCCGCAGGCTGGCGAGCTCTGCCCGGCTCCATCAGAGGCTTTGTGCTGAGAGGGGCGAGGCCGGCCCTTGGTGGCAACAGGTTTACGATGGGCTGCAGCGTTGGCTCTGAATGGCTCTGTCTGGGAATCCCAGTAGGCGTGGGAATGTCCTGTGAGTCATGTGCAGAGGGAGGGAGACTTCACCCCAGCTGCCTGGCAGGGTGCATTTCCCTGCCATCCGCACACGGAGGCTCAGTGCCGCATGGAGCAGGGACCGCTGTGCGCTGGCCGGTCCAAGATACGGGAGTCTGGCCTCAGAGGAGCAGGGCTCTAAGAACAGCAGGTGCAGCCGCGTTCATCTGTAACTTTAAAAACGAGGGGCCCTATGGCACCTTAGAGACCAGACTGACCCAGGAGCTTTGGTGGGCAAACCCAGTGTCTCAGATGGGCTGGAGCGGAACGGAACCGAGACACACAGCAGCCCAAGTACCTGTAGGGCTGTTAAGGAGGCCAAGTGGCCTGGGAGCGTCCCATTGGATATGAAGAGTCCTTAGTGCTCCATTGCCCGTCTGCATCCTGCTGGGCCCAGAGGACCTGGGTTCCCAGAGACACCGCCCCGCATGGGCCTCGAAACAAACTCCCCCCGTCCAGCTCTGTGGGGCTGGTACCAACCTGCCCCTGCCCAGACAGCGAGAACGCCAAGGGGCGCCAGCAGGGGAGGAGAGGCGGGCACTAGGGCTGGCGAGCACGGCCCCTGCCCCCGGCCCCTGCCCGCGGGGGATGTTTTGCAGCCTAGGACACCCTGCGGGGGCAGCTCCGGGCTTTCGGGGAGCCCCCTGCGAGCCCAGCAGCACCCGGCTCCTGCCCCGGGAGCTCTGCGGGAAGCACGTGCCGGGCCAGGACCCCCCCGCAGAACTAACCGAGTCCAGCGCGCAACTTCCCCGCAGCCTGGCCCGCCGGGAACCGGCCCAGGCACCCCCCGGGCAGCCCGGCGCCGCAGCTGCACCACCCCAGCCCGGCAGCGGAGCCCCGCACGTGGGGCAGGCAGCGCCGCTACCGCCCAGCCCCGGGCATGGCCCCGGGTCCCCCCAACCTCCTCCAGCCCCCAGCAGGCTCGCGCCCCGCCCCGCACCTACCTACGGAGGCTCCGGGTCCCGCTGCCCGTGGGCGCCGCGCACTGAGTCGGGAGCCGGCTCCCGGGCGGCTCTTTAAAGCCGGGGAGACGCGCCGCCCCCCCCCCCACCCCCCGCCCGCACAGCGCGCTGCTGCCCCCTGCCGGGCCTGGCGGGGCGGGCTCCCGGGGGCAGGCAGCCGCCCTCGCCACTGGGAGGGGCCACACGCCCCCCCTCAACAGCGGGGGGCAGGCGGGGCGGCCTCCAGTGCAGTGACTTGGCTGCAGATGGGGAAAGGGCCTCTGCTCCCCGCCCCCCTCCTTAGGGCCCCTTGAGCCCTGCGCTCCCCCGTGGCTCTGCGGCCTGAATGCCAGGGTTCTGCCAGGGACCCAGTTCCCATGCCATGCAGCTGCCACTGGCGGTGCCCAAACAGAGCGAGGCTGGGCCCGGCCGCCGGGGGCCTTGCTGCCCTCTGCCATCCTGCCCAAAGCCGGGAAGAGCCAGCCTCCGGGCCGGGCAGTGTCCAAATCTCGGCCCCAGGGGGCTTAGAACCTGCCAGGTCACTTGTGTCCATGTTTCAGATCCCGGCCCCCAAAGAGCCTGACATAGAGAAGGGCCATGCCCAAGGTCACTCTGAATTTCAGTAGCGGAGCGAGAACTACGTCTCCTGCCACCCATCCCATTGCACTAGCCACTGGACAAAGCTGCCACCCCCCAGGGAGACAGGCTACAAGAGAGCAGTGCACTTCAGACACCAGGCACTGCCTGCTAAAGGGATTGGGGGCCCAGAGAGGTTTCTAACACACCCATGGCTGTAACAGCTGGGTGCTAACATCACCATCGTAGAACCATAGAGCTGGAAGAGACCTCAGAAGGTCGTCAAGTCCAGCCCCCTGCCCAAGGCAGGACCAATCCCAACTAAATCAACCCAGCCAGGGCTTTGTCAAGCTGAGACTTAAACACCTCTAGGGATGGAGACTCCACTACTTCCCTAGGGAACCCATTCCAGTGCTTCACCACCCTCCTATTGAAATAGTTTTTCCTAATATCCAACCTGGACCTCTCCCTCCACAACTTGAGACCATTGCTCCTTGTTCTGCCATCTGTCACTACTGAGAACAGCCTCTCTCCATCCTCTTTGGAACCGCCCTTCAGGAAGCTGAAGGCTGCTCTCAAATCCCCCCTCACTCTTCGCTTCTGCAAACTAAACAGACCCAACTCCCTCAGCCTCTCCTCATAAGTCATATGCTCCAGCCCCCTAATCATTTTGGTGAATCATTTCAGTTCCTCATTGCAGTTACCAGGAAGCCTCTCTTCTTTAAAGGTTAATTGTGCACCAAGAGCTAGCTGCACTGGTCAGCCAGGACATTGAACTGGGGGGGGCAAAGGGAAGGATTCTGGGACACAGCTCCCCAAGCAGCGCCGAGGCAGGAACACGATAAACTGCAGCTGGTTTTATAGTTGTCCAGAAAAGTTGTTCCATGAGGAGTAAAAGGCAAAGCTATTGAGTCATTGAGACACTGAGAAGGAAGGCACCCCAAAATCCCTACTTCCCTCTCTTCTTGTGGGATGCAAACAGGCATTCAACACCAAAAGGAGGCAACCTTCTCCCACCCCAGGCGAGAGGCAGCACTCTGAAATGTGCTCACTTTACAAGCTGTGTTAAAAAATCTCAGCGGGGCAGCCGTGTTAGCCTGTCACTTCAAAAACAACGAGGAGTCCTGTGGCACCTTAGAGACTAGCCAAGATATATAGAATCATGTGCATATGCGGGTAAGACCCACTTACTCAGATGAATTGGAGTGGAAATAACACAACCCAAGAGAGATATGTAATAGCAGAAGTAGCTGTCAGCTGTAGGAGCCATGTTAATGAGGCTAATTAACTAGGCTGGATGTGTCCGGTTCATAGCTTTTAATGTGGAAACACAGATGTTAATGGCAGGAGAAATGGGCTTTGTATCATGTCAGCCAGTTAATGTCTTCGCTTGTTTCATCCTCTAGGCATCTTTGACTTGCCCTTCCAGGCAACTTTGTACCCTTTGTTGAGAGCGCTTCCAAAGGTTCATAAAAGCTTCTATAGTTTGAAAGAGGCTCTGTGAGCCAATAAGCCGCCATTTGTTGTTTGAAGCCAGGTGAAAAACCAATACAGACAAGTATGGCTCAGCGCCAAAGGGGAGAGAATCAGGAGCCTGTCCTGTCCTGATCCTTTGAGTGACCTTAAGTGAGTCACTTCCCTGCTCTGTGCCTCAGTTTCCCCCTTTTAACACGGGGATGATGATAATGACCATGACGGACTGGGCCGGGTCTGGGCACCGCTGACGGCGTCCGCTCAGGGCAAATTCCTCAAATTCAGGGCTCCTTACTGCCCCCAGACTGGAGACCTTCCCAAACAGGCCACAAACCAGTCCCACCGAGTGTTTCAGCTGTCTGCCCAGCCAGCCAGAAGCCTCACAAGCAAAACCCCTCTGGCACCCCAGCACTATCTGTGCCACAGATGGCCCGGGCCTCATACATAGGTGAGGGGTTTTAGAGTCCAATCTCATCTTCCCCGACCAAGTTCTGTCCGGTTCCAAGAAACCAGCCACAAATCCCAGGTCAATTTACACTCTGGATCTTACCCATAAATCACGCTGAGCCAATCCTTTAGCATCTAACATCTGAAGGTTTATTACTACAAGAAAGAAAAGTATGAGCGTGAGGTTCTTAAAGGATAATATATTACATGCATTGAATCACCCAGTTCTCAATGCCGGCTTGTAGCAGAGATGTTATAACTGCTGGCTTCAAAATCTTTGGTGTACATCCTAGGTCAGGATGGGTCCACAGTTCTTTCCAGCTCCTCGATCCCTGCACTCTTGGCTCTGGGATGAAGAACTGAGCTGAGCACCAAGATGGAGTCGGCCACATGGCCTATTTATATCCCTGTCCCCCCTCCCCCCCACCCGTCCCCCGGTGTCTTCCAAGCTGGAGAGAGTCACATAGTCTCTGACCAGGCACCTAGATTCCTTCATAAGTGGGTCTCTGGTACTTAAGAGACCTATTGTCCCTGGAGCCTTGCTAATTAGCATGTCCATAGGCTGAGCCCATTGCTCAACCACATACAGAGAAACTTCCAGTCTCCATACAGAGTACAGAGTCATAACTCCACACACAGACATTATACAGGTATATGAAGAGCAGGGCTCAACAAATAGTACAATCTACTCGCCACGGGCGAGTAGATTGTAACCCAGAAGAGCCAGGTTCGGGCAATCTGCGCATGCGTAGATCGCCGGACAGCACGCCTGGCGAGCGGGGCTCGCCGCGGTTCAGCAAGCCCTGATGAAGAGCATATACAGACTCAGTAGCAAGTAAGCTTTTGCTTGACACCTCACATGGCCCCCTTTGTACCCGCTTTTGGGGCGAACACTCCCCCATGGACAGCCCGTGACCTGGCTGCTTCCCTTAAACTCCAGTAATGTGACAATGGCCCTTCTCTGTGAGTGCTTTGCGACCTGTAAATGTAAAACATGGCGTCTGTCCACTGTGTGTCATCCAGCGCCGAGCACAGGTGGTTCTGGTGCGTGAAGTGGCACTTAAAAATTATTACCCACCCCTGGTAGAAAAGGTCCAGCTTGCCCTGGAAAGACAGGTAGAGAAAAAGGGAGGAAGTGTTGAGACAGACATGGGACACAGACTTGGTGAGAGTCTGTGGGTTAGGTTAAAAGGGGTAAAAATCAAGGGCGATGTCATGGTAGAGATCCACTGCAGACCACCTACTCAGGTACAGTAGGTGGAGGAGGCTTTTTCTAATAGCTAACAAAATCATCCAAAGCACAGGACTTGGTGGGGATGGGGGACTTCAACGATCCAGACATGTGCTGGGAAACTAACCCGGCAGGGCTCAGATTATCCAACAAGTTCTTGGACTGCACGGGAGACAGTTTTTTATTTCAGAAGGTGGAGAAAGCGACCAGGGTGGAGGCTGTTCTACATTTGATTCTAACAACTAGGGAGGAACTGGTTGAACATTTGAAAGTGGAAGGCAGCGTGGGTGAAAGGGCTCACGAAACGACAGGGTTCATGACTCTAAGGAACAATAGGAAGGAGAACAGCAACATCGAGACAATGGAGTTCAAGCAGACTCAGAGAGCTGGCAGGTAAGGTCCCACCAGAACAAGACTAAGAGGAAAAAACAATTGAAGTTGGCAGTTTGTCAGAGGGACGTTGTTAAGGGCGCAGGAGCAAACAATTCCACTGTGCAGGAAATACAGGAAGAGTGGCAAGAGACCGCCCTGGCTTAATGGGGAGATCTTCATTTCATGGGTTCCCAAACTGGGGGGGGGTGCCCCCCTTGGGGGGCATGAAGAAATTCCAGGGGGGAGCGAGGTGAGCCAACCACCCCTCCCCCCGTCAATCCCACCCCAAGTTTTGCTGGTTTTTTTGGGGGGTGGCGTGAGGGTTTCTCAAACATCAAAAAGGGGGGCGTGATGCCGAAAAGTTTGGGAACCGCTGTCTTAAATGATCGACAAATCAGAAAGGAGTCTGTACTGGCCTCAGCCGGGAGGAGGCCAAGCTGCCTGACTACACGGCGTGCCGACCAGTTAGCAGGCCCGGGGAGCCCTGCTTCAGGGCTGGCCACCACCGTCTAGGGGGCTCCGGCCCATGCCCTGGCTAAGCACTCGTCCTAGTGCCCTGGCCCTTGCTCAGGGCGGGGCAATCGAAAGTCCTGGGGCCCAGCAGCAGTTCCCAGGTCCAGCCCTTCCTCAGGGCGGCACAGCAAACAAAGTAAAGATTTGGGCCTTCTTCAGGTCAAGCCGTAGTTCCCAGGCCCGGCTCTTGCTCTTGCTC